>NC_083869.1:53092500-63092500 GCF_032452875.1 Bos javanicus | reverse complement strand
CTTTGCCCTTGTGTATTTTATTGACACAAGTATCTTTTATCTTGTGTTGGAGTGTCTCAAAATAGTAACTCAAATAGCTGCTTGAATTGAAAATGAACTTTTTTCTTTTTTTCCACATTGGGAGAAAAAACATGCCTACTCAGGAAAAGTGTCTAGAGAGGCCAAGGTTTTTAATAGCCTTGTATTCAATTCATGGAATTTAAGGGAGAAGACACAGAAAAACAAGTTCTTCATTATGTTTAAGTGTTGGAGTTGCTCACAGAACTGCCCCATCAGTGAGTCTTGAGGGAGGTTGGGGTGTGATTTAACAGGGACACACGGCAGAAGCCCAGGACTTAATCCCTACTAAGTAAGTGTGTTCAGAAGCAGCAAGTTAGAGATGCTTGCTGGCTAGAAGGTCCATAAGGTTCCTTAAGAAGCAGTAAAGCATGGTGGGTAAGAACTGTTGGGTCTGGAACCAGGTTGCCTGGGTTTGGACCCTAGATCTGCAGTCACGTGGGACAAATTAGTTAACCTCTAGGTACTGTGGTTTACTCATCTGTATGATGGAGATGGGAATGGCAACATGTTTCTCATATTGTCTTGTGGGACCAAATGAATTAATCCATGTAAAATGCTTAGCCCAGTAACTAACACATGAGGTTCAATAAATGGTATTGCTGGTGCTGGTGGAGGAACAATAGTAGCAGTTGCATCAATATAGTGATAATAGCAGCAGTAGCAACCTTAGCAGTAGTAGTATTGGAATAGAGTGATGATGGTGAACATCAGCATTCTCATCATCATGAATTCCTTTATACCGTGTCATAGAGTCACAAAAGGTCCATCTATGTAGGTGGGATCAACAAGAGATAGTAAGTCACATTTATTGATGGATTGTGTTTTAAGAATCGAGGAAGAATGTCTTCTTAATGCTGATGTGACCACCATGTATTGTATCCAGGGTGTGTGTGCCAGCAATAACTATCACCAAAAGCTGTGGTTGGGAGACTCTCTCCAGGAGTCCTGCTGCCTTTTAACACAAGGGCAAAAGGCTGGAAGGGGTTACCAGCTCTTGAGAGGCCTGCAGCATGGGCCTCTGTCAGCTCCCACCTTCTCGTTGTACTTTGCATCACATTTGCAGTAGTGTCACCGTGG
Source organism: Bos javanicus (assembly GCF_032452875.1). Classification (NCBI taxonomy): domain Eukaryota; kingdom Metazoa; phylum Chordata; class Mammalia; order Artiodactyla; family Bovidae; genus Bos; species Bos javanicus. The sequence continues at coordinate 63,091,363 of NC_083869.1, read as the reverse complement.
AAGTCATACATAATGCAAGTTTAGTGACTATCTTTTCACTCTTCATTCTTTCTCCCATAACCCTTGTGTCCAAGTTCTATCTTGATAGCTCCGCAGAAGGGCAGTGCAGAAGACAAGCGTTGGGAGAATGTGCTTAATTCAGTGGTTCTCGAATGGAGTGCAGTTGTACTCCCCAGAAGGGACGTTGGCAATGTCTGAAGACATTTCTGGTTCACACAGGAGGATTGCTACTCTCATTTAGTAGCTAGAGTCCAGGGATGCTACAGACACCTTACAGTACAGGATAGCCTCCTTCCTCCTGCTCCCCACCCTCCTGGCAAGCAAAGAATTATCTGACCGAAGTGTCAATAGCATAGAAACTGAGAAACCTGAGTAAAGCCAGACTAGCAGATCGGGCCTTTGTGTCTGGCTAACTACTATTGCTGGTAAGAGTTAAATGCCCTTTTTACACGTGGATGCCTTGGCTGACAATTCAGGCTCTGGGCAAAGAGGTTGAGACTGGGGGGCAGGGGAAGGGAGATGGATATCATTTATCTGAGGAGTGGTTTCTTTAGAGTGCACGCAGCCACCTCTGAGCAGCACCATGGCCCCCGTCTGTGTGGCTAGCCTCTGGCAGTCTTCAGAGCTCTGGAGAGGCAGTCAGTGCTTCAGAGTCAGTGTAAGACCAGAGCTGGTGGCTGACTCCTGCTGCCTGTGTCAGCTAATGATGTGTCAGGGACAGGCTGTGAGTCACACTGGTTGTCAGGCTGCAGCCCCCGAGGAGCGTGATCTCATGACCCTTTGGATAAAACGATAAAGCTTTGCATCACTCGGGGAGAGATTTCTCTAGGAAGGATGAGAGCGTTTTCCAAAGGTTTTATTTTTTTAACTTACCTATGTAACAGACAGTTATGTAGCACTTATTATGTGCCAGGCAGTGTTCAAAACATTTTACAAATATTAACTCATTACGTCCTCATTATAACGCCAAAGAGGTAGGCTTATTCTTTTCACTCTTGTACAAATAAGGGTACAGAAGTGGAGAGAGAGGACTCAAACCTAGGAAGTGATTAGAGTCTAAGCCCTTAATCACTAGGCTGAAAGTCACTGAATTTCACACTTGGTTTCTTTTCTCAGCCCTGGCTCTTGACTTCTGGCTGGTAGCAGCGAGGCATCAGGGAATTAGGCAGACCTGAGTCAAGTCCCCATTTGTGATTTTGTATGTCTGGAACCACGAGCATATTGCTTCCTGTCTGAACCTCAGTTTTCTCATCTGTAAAATGAAGTCACACCTGCTTCATGGAGAATATGAAGTTATTAATAAATGCAGTTCCTTATATATGTACATGGCACCTGATAGACATTCAGGAACTCTTAGTTCCTTTTTAACCTTCTTTGTTATAATCTTATTTTTGGCCAATTGCTCTTTTGCATGGCCAGCTTATCTTAGTATCTGTGGGTAACATACTCAATGAAGAATAAAAAGTAGACCTGGTCAGATGTTTGTTAGAGAGACTGAATGCACAGACTGCTACAGATCTTAATGCTGTGAAGAAGTCTTACGTTTGGTGTTGGGAGTGGCGGGGAGATTGAGATTATGCTAAGCACAAAGATCCAGACTTCCAGGATAAAGATGTGGCTTCTGTTTCCAGCCTTTAGTGAGCTTCAGTGATACTGTCTGTAAACCCCGGAAATGCAAACTTGCATGTCAGTTATGTGTCTTGTTTCTGTTCGGATGAGTGTTTCTCTCTTGACTGGAAATAGAAAGCCTGCCTGCTTGTTAGTGGACGGTCATGGGCTGTGCTCTGGGTTGGTGGATTGGTCCAGAGTGTGCTGCTTCCCTGGCCAGATCTGAGCACCTGTTCAGTGCAGGTGTGCTCTGTTCTCAGCAGAATGGAAGGTTCCCCTTTGTCTGAATTCAGGATTTTGCTGCACCCTGCTCCCCTGGCCCACTCCCAGCTCATAAGTGAATCTGAATTCTGTTCACATAGCTGCTGCCCTGTGGTCCTCCTGCCTTGCTCACATGTACGAGTCAGACTGTCTTTGAGTTTCCAGAGGAGGGGGGCTAACTTAATCTCTCTCTGTGTGTAGAGTACCTTGTATACAAACTTAATAAATACCTTATGTAGGCCTGAAGATAATGCGTCTGTAATTTATCTGGAGAGAAGTACATTTCTCTGTAACCCATAGCCAGATATGTAAGAAAGAGAATCAACTCGTAAATGTAAGCACCAGAAGAAAATAGTCCCAGCATCTAGAACAATGCTTGGCACATCGTAGTTGTTTAATTAATATCTTTAATGAATGAACTCCTTCCCTGATAGCTCAGTTGGTAAAGAATCCTCCTGGAATGTAGGAGACCCCCACTCGATTCCTGGGTTGGGAAGATCCACTGGAGAAGAGATAGGCTACCCACTCCAGTATTCTTGGGCTTCCCTTGTGGTTTAGCTGGTAAAGAATCTGCCTGCCATGCAGGAGACCTGTGTTTGATCCCTGGGTTGAGAAGATCCCCTGGAGAAGGGAAAGTCTACCCATTCCAGTATTCTGGCCTGGAGAATTCCATGGACTGTATAATCCATGGGGTTGCAAACAGTCGGACATGACTGAGCGACTTTCACTTTGAATCAATGAATGAATCTGGTGTGCTTCTAAATTGCATTATAGTTAACTTTGGATTATCCAGCATATCTGAAATCTGAAACTGTAGCTTTTATCTTGTTGTTGTTATTTAGTCGCTGAGTTGTGTCTGACTCTCTTGTGATTCCATGGACTGTGGCCTTCCAGGCTTCTCTGTCCATGGGATTTCCCGGGCAAGAATACTAGAGTAGGTTGCCATTCTCTTCTCCAGGGTATCTTCCCAACTCAGGGATTGAACCTGCATCTCCTACATTAGAAGGTGTATTCTTTACCACTGAGCCACCAAGAAAGCCCATAACTTTTTATTAAGTATTACCATATGTAACCAACGGCAGTAAAGACTTTTCAAAAAATTGGGACTTGCAAGAGTATACAGCACTAAAAAACAAACAACAACAACAATGAACTTGATCTGGAAGTTTTCAAGGCCTTGCATTTGGGGCTTGTCATTCTGTGTGTTAGTAACCACCATGCGAGAGGAGGAAGAGTTGAATGCTTTGGTAGGATGCTAAATAACAGCATCTCTCAACCTACTAGCTGAACAGTTTTATGTCACTTACTGTGAAGCTTGTGTTACAGAGCGAACTGATGTGTTTTGGACTCTCTGGGCCCCTTGAATGTGGCCTCTGTTGCCTTTCAGGTGGAGTTTGTTAGGACAGGTCTTCATGTGGTGCTTTTTGATTTGCCACATTTTGTTCTTCACATCAGAGGGAGGGAAAGAGAGAACGAGCGTGAGTGTGCATGTGTGTGCCAGGCCGATATGGGGGGGACCGGAGGACGTCTAAGCTGTTGTACTTAAACACTATGTATATTTTCTGTTGCAGATCTGAAGAAGACTCTTGCTGTGTTGCTGGATAACATTTTGCAGCGCATTGGCAAGTTGGAGTCAAAGGTGGACAACCTCGTAAGCAATGGCACAGGGACAAACTTGACCAACTCCACAACACCTGTTCCCAGCTTACTTGAGAAAATTAATGTGGCAGGTAAGGACCACGAGTCTATGCCCAGATGTGGAGTCAAGGCCTGCTCTGAACTAGGAAGAGAACCACAGGGGCACAGTGGTTCTTATTGGTATAAGATAAATCCCATCAACTTAGTATGGTCCCTGTAATCCTAACTTTAAATTTATTTTTGAATAATGTGTTCAAAGGCTTTTACAGTCTCATCATGATGTGTAATATTGGGTGGTTTCTGTGATATGTTTCCCATAATGAGCTCCTGGAATTACTTTTAATGAGAAGATTCATAGCAGGGATAAAGGAAATACAGAGGTGATCTGGGAGGCTCACACCAGGTAGAGGTTCCTTCCCCTCCCCATTTTCATCAAACAATTTCAAAGTCTGTTCCACATAATAGATTCTCTCCTCCCTGCTGTTAAAGAAGAGCCATGGCAAACTTGCCTCCTTTGTGGATCCAGGGAAATAGGCGTTCTAGAAATGGCATTTGGGGAATAAATGGCCCCTGCCTGATCTTGGCCTGATTCTGTAGCCCCTTGTGGACACCTGGATGTGTGTGTCTGACCCCCTTCTTGAAACTGGACTCTTGGATAAAAGAATAGAAATGGATTTAAAACAATCCCCATATCATACATAATGTGTATTGTCTACAGCTCACATTTGGACCCACCCACCCACTCCCCCACCTCCCCCACATCGCTCTGCCCTGACGTTGGCCTCTTGGCCTTTGTGGTAAAGCTAGGCCTTGCCCTTGTTAGGTGACCACTGTCATTTCCTGGGGACCCAGGACAAAGCAAAGAGCTTTGATGAGGATAAGGATTAGGTGCTTTGAGTGAATGGCTGTGAAAAAGTTGTCTATACTCCTGGTGGGTGGTATACAAGCTCTAGCTAATGGATAAAATAAATAGCTGGGTTACTTTTGAAATTTTAAAAATCTACTTTAGTACCCTCTCTGGCTTGTTTTTCTCCCCCTTTCTTATAGGAAACTCACAGCCTTAAGTGGAACGAGATTCTTTTCCTTTCCCACCTCCCAGTGTCAAAACATTTAACTGTTTCACATTATGCAAGCTTGTTGTATTACCTTTCTGCTGTGTTCTCTGCCCTTTAGCAAGTTTTAAATTGCAAACTATATTTCTAATAATCCAAAGTATCTGACCAAACAGAGGCATTAAAAATAACTTTTAATTACAACACAGAGGCAGTGTCATCTGGGCCATAAATCCTGTCTTCCTTGCAGTTTCCAGCAGCTTCTGTAATTAGACAAGAAAACCTCCCACTGTGTTGAGCTGCTTATTAATAAATGGAACCCAGGCCTCTCCAGCCTCCACTCCTCCACCCCTGTTCCCAGTAGGAAGTGCTGTTGAGAAGGTCCTCTCTGATTTCCTGGCAGTTCTGTAGGTTCCTGTTTCAGAGGGTTGTGTGTGTAGGGGGGTGGTGGTGTTCTGTCTCTGGCATTGCTGCCTCCCACTGCCTCTGTCCTGGAGGGCCCATGTCCATGTGTCTACCATCATTCTTTTCCCTGATAAGGGACCTCACTGCCTCTGATTGTCTTGTTTGTGTGCCAGGCTCACAGGGAGATTTCCTGCCTGAGTTTCAAGTCCCAGGGTACACAATTGTGGAATGAAATGTGATGGAGGCAGTGACTACTCTTTTCAAATGGAGTCCCTGGCCCATGCATGGAGCTAGTACACTTGGTTAACAAATATCTCTGAGCACATTCTCTAAGTCAGGGGTCCCCAACCTCCAGGATCGAATGCCTGATGATCTGAGGTGGAGCTGATAACAATAGTCATAGAAATAAAGTCCAAATAAATGTAATGCACTTGAGTTACCGTGAAACCACCCCCCTTTCCTGTCCATGGAGAAATTGTCTTACATTGAATCGATTCCTGGTGCCAAAAAGATTGGGGACCTCTGCACAAAGTCCTTGGATTTGAAAAGGGCTTCTTTAAAAGTGCCACTGGTGCTGTGCTTTTACTAATATTTATAGAACCAGAGAATTTGGTTTTTTATCTTTCCTTTTTGGGAAAAGGGAGCTAATTTAAAGTTCTGCCTTTGATAACTAACCTCATTCTTACTTGTTTTCATCTTTCGTGTGTGACACGCCCCATACCTTTGAGATTTTTACTGGCCAATTAGAAAAATAATACACATGCATGGAATAAAGCAAACTATGGTCACTGTAAGAGGGGCTGTCTTTGGAAGGCTTCTGATAGGAAGGTAAACTTAGAAGGTGGTTAGGACAGAGGCAACTGGGGATTAAGGAGGAGATACAGACTAGAGATGGATTGCTACCCAGGTAAGATGTTAGAAGGAAGGAGAGGAAACTCGCCATTCTCTGCCATTAAACTGTTTCCAGTTCCTGAGCCTTGGAGGAACTTGGAGCCTTGCTTTTGTTTATTCTTCTCAGCATCTCAGAAGTAAGTGCTTTCGCAGGTTTTATGAGTTTAAGTATGTGGGAGGGGGTGGGGCTGAGGTGAAGACCTCCTCATGCCAAGCAGAGAGGAGATTGTTTTCCCCGCTCCTTGCTTTCCATTTTGTGAATCATCTCAAACAGTGAGTCTAGAAAAATGTGCTCCCATTTTCTTCGAGGTTCCTAGAGAGCTGACAGTTTCCTGAACTACTTAATATCCTGTCTAAAATGGAAGTTTTTTCTGTCCGAGGGTCTGTTTCTTTGGCTGACCTGTGTGTTAAGCAACAACAAAAAGAAATGTCATCCTTCTGTGAGTGCGTGCATGCATATGCACCCCTGCCAGACACTGCACTAGCCACAGTGACTATAGATGTGATGTGAAGAATGCAGGCATCCGCCTTTATTTCCTCCAAAGGTCGGAGGGGCCATTGTGTCTTGCAAAGAACACACATGTATTTTTATTTGCCAGGTCTGTGGGTTAGTGTGCCATAAAGAGGGCCAAAGCGCTTGAGTCCCCAGTCCTAGTTCATGGTCAACCCCTCATGGCTTTTTTACTCTCTTCCCTGGTCCATGGCCAGGCTAGCAGTTCTCACATCCCTCCTGTCATAGCAGGGGTGGCTTTTGAGCTATGAGAGTTCATTTTTTATTGGGTTCCAATACTAGTTGAGTGAAGTGGTTCTTCCTCCCTCGCTGCATTAAGACATGTGGTAATTGCTCAGAAATGTTCTCCCTGGTGTGTCTTTACTGCTTACTCTGGTGTCTTATTGCTAACGGATGTTTCTGATTGCTTACTGTTGTGTCTTATTGCTCGCTGATATATCTTCTGGTTGACTATAAACTGTATCTAAATTGGATACCATAGCAGTTGAAGAAGAATTCTCTAAATTTATTTTCTTTTTAGGGATATGTGTGTGTGTGTCTCCCCTTGCCTTGCTCTGTTTAACTATGTTGTATGTGATTTTTATCCAAAATGGCTTGTCTTACCAAATTTATTACTCTAGGGCTTTTTTATTATGTGAAAATGAATGTTCCCCTAGAGAAACTGTGGTGGAAATGGACTTTAGGAAAGTAAAGAACCAGATTTGAACTGCATTTTTGAGCAATCTTTATCTTACTGAAGAGGAAGGTGAATCAAAGAAATGAAAAAATAGGTTGAAAAAAACCCCAAACCTACCTTTCAACCAATCATGATTTCTTCAGGTTTAATCACTGATAGAACTTGTATATTTCCTTGTCAAAATTACTTATTTTAGGAATGATACTTGGGTGTTTTTTTTTTTTTTGAAAGACCAATTCTGCTTTTCTCTGGATTTGTGATTTTAAATTCTGAAGGGGAGAGAATAGGGTAGGGTTGGTGGTTCTTGGTCATGTACTGACATGGGGAGAGGTAAAGAGCTACAGGTGTGTAATGTGAAAATGCTGGCCTGCTGAGGACTGTCATTGTCTGCTTCTATCCTTGTTTGGCCATCTGTGTCTGGTTCAAAGCCTGGCTGTTGAAGGTGTTTAGTAAGTACTGTCCACATTGATTGGATTATGCTGGAGGGGAGAGCATTTCACTTCTGCAAGGAATTCCTCCCTGTAGCTCCCCTTCTCCACTTACATGTACAGGGATTTGCTTACAAGTGGGACTTGGCTTCTCATTTTCCTGTTTTAGACAACAGTGGCAGACACCATCTAATAAATACAACTCCGTGTTTCTCGACCATGACTGAACTTCCTGTGGGTGATTTGGTGCTGTGGAGCCCTGATAGTATGTGATGGTTCCCACTCTAGGCTGTAATATTTGCAGGGAGTGGGGATATTGTGCAGCTCTCTGGTGAGGGGAGGGGAAGCAGGAGTGTGGGCACTTGTGTGTACAAATTTATTCATTTATACTCTCAAGGGCTTGTTGTCATTCAACATCAGCTGAATAACTGGCCAATGCTAACAGTTGACTAGAAGACAGAACATCATGACCACATCCATCCCCTTGTGCTGTGATCGCTTACAGTTGCAAGGTGAATGAATTGGGAAACATTCGCAAAATCGAAAATACAGGCACAGCTTAAGAGGATGCTTTCTGATACTGAGTCTAAATTGAACATTAGGCAGCCCTGCGTTTTCCAAATGTAAGTTTCAGCATGCAACATATTCTAGTATTTGGAGTTGAAGTGTGGTGTATTTGAACTGGGGTGTTGTTCTCAAGAAAAGAACCATAATTGTTATTCTTAGCATTCGAAAATTGAAAAATGTTCCTGCTGAGTTCCAGGGACTGTGTTTGGAAGTGCAGCTTCCCCCCTCTTGGTGCTGCTAATGGACCTTGAAATGAAGCCGAACCTGTGCTGTTTCCTTGTTTGTGTCCCTGTGACATCAGATATGCTGGCCTAGCACCTGGAGTGTCCCAGCCCCGCCCAGAAACCAGCACAGCGGATGACTTTCCCAGGATCAGGTTTTAGCCTGTCAGTGGCACTCCAGGCTCTGCCTGAGAGAAAGGAGAGAGAAAAGACTGATTTTTATTAATTAAAGAAAGATTTTTTATTAATCTGAGCAAGAAGCCAGTATGTTCCTTCTGTCTATCTACCTGTCCTTGTCTGTGTCATTCTTTGCACAGGGGGCAGTCAGTATTTGGCTACTTGTCAGAAACAATCCCTTTAGTACCATCACAGAGAATGTATGTCTTTGTTGGTCTGGTTTTCACTTTATGTGGTCAAGGGCACTTTGATTTTTATCACAAGGAAGGAGGAAAAGGAAGAAAATACAGTTCAGGAGGAGTGGTGCTGACCTGTGTGCCTGGATATTTTTCTTTTTTCTTTTTAGCTTCTTATTTTGTATTAGGGTATAGCCTTGTGATAGTTTCAGGTCAACAGTGAAGGGACTCAGCCATACATATACGTGTATCCATTCTCCCCCCAACTCCCCTCCCATCCCTGCTGCCACACAACATTGAGCAGAGTTCCATGTGCTATACAGAAGGTCTTTGTTGGTAATCCATTTTAAATATAGCAGTGTGTGCATGTCCATCCAAACTCCCCAACTGTCCCTTCCACCCATCCTGCCCCCTGGCAACCGTAAGTTTACTCTCTAAGTTTGTGCCTCTCTTTCTGTTTTGTAAGTTCATTTGTATCCTTTCTTTTTAGATTCCACATGTAAGGAATGTCATAGGATATTTCTCCTTCTCTGTCTGACTTACTTCACTCAGTGTGACATTCTCTGGGTCAATCTGTGTTGTTGCACATGGCATTATTTCATCCTTTTTAATGGCTGAGTAGGATTCCATTACATATGTGTACCACATCTTCTTTATCCATTTCTCCATCAGTGGACATTTAGATTGCTTCCATTCTTGGCTCTTGTAAACTGTGCTGCAGTGAACATTGGGGTGCACCTTTCAGTTCATGTTTTTCTCTGGATATGTGCCCAGGAGTGGGATTGCAAGGTCATATGGTAGCTCTATTTTTAGTTTTTTAAGGAACCTCCATACTGTTTTCTATAGTGGCTGCACCAATTTACATTCCCACCAACAGTCTAGGAGAATTCCCTTCTCTCCACGTGCTCTCCAGCATTTATTGTTTGTGGATTTTTTGATGATAGCTCTTCTGGCTGGTGTGAAGTGATATCTCTTTGTAGTTTTGATTTCTCTGTGCCTGGATATTAATATCATTGGTTCTCAACTGCCTGTGGTTTTTTCCCCCCAGGCAGTTTTGGTTGTCACAACAGAGAATGTTGTGATGTCTAGTAGACAGAAGCCAGGGGTGCTGCTGAACAGCCTGTGGTGTACAGGCTGGCCCACAGCAGAGAATTATCTAGCCCCAAATGTCAATTGTGTGGTAGTTCAGAAACCCTCATCTATAAGGCATTGTTAAAAATTGGTTTTCCCACTTATGACCAGTGGAGAAAGATGTTTGAGACATTGAGGTTTCCTGATCACCAGCTGAAACCTTTAGTCTCCTTCCCCATTCATACAAGGCAGTTTGCAAGCCTCACCACTTTTTGCTTTGCAACTGGTCTTTGAAACCTTTAAAAAAAATGTTATACACTCCCAGAAGACTGTTCTAGGATTCTGACCTTAAGAAGCCTCTTTCCTGGACCCAAACCGTACAATTTTGGCAATTTGCATTTTACTCTGGCTTATATAGAATATAATTATTTCTTTTCATAAAAGAGCCACTAATTCAGAATAATGATGGCAAAGTAGTTGGAGAGAGTGGATTTAAATTACCAGGATGTTTTAGAAGAAATTCCATTTTATTAATTTTAACTAGAGTATATAATTATCTAGATATGAGCGAGTAAATTAACTAAGTTAAGGGAAGCAAGAGAGGTCCCTGAAGATCTACTTCACAGCATGAAATACCCTCCAGACCTTAACTGGAGCAACATAAAAGAAGATGAGACAGGAAAGGTAGGTTGGGGGATCTGTGAAGAGTTTTTAATGTAGTACTAAGGAGTTTCTGTCTTATTCTGTATGCAGTGACAGCTGATGAAGGTTTAAAGCAGACAGATGATTAGATGAGGTCTGTATTTTCAGAGAAAAATGTGGATGCAGAATGCTTTCAAAGGGGGTCATAGAGAAGCCAGGTGAAAGTTTAGTTGACGCGTGTAGAAGGATTGAAAGAGGTGTGTGAGGGAGGCTAGGGAGAAGGAGAGGATTTGAGATCCACGTCGGGTGGAGCCCACCTGATGGGGTTGCTGGTGGACCATGGGAGGGGGCGAGGGAAGAGGCATCATAACCGATTCTCAAGGATGGAGCTTACATGATGGAACACGGGGGTGGTGCATTTATGGAGGAAAGAAGCCAGCAAAGGCAAGATTTGGGAAAGACAGTTGCCATGTGTTAATGTGGACTTTGGAGTATAAATTGCTTTGCTACAAGCCATTTGTTTAGAAATACCAGTTTAAAGGAAGTTGGAGCATTAGTTCTCAGGAGATGAGGGACAATGAAAGGCAGTGTTTGTTCCATGCTGTTGCTGCTGCTAAGTCACTTCAGTCGTGTCTGACCCCGTGCGACCCTATAGACGGCAGCCCACCAGGCTCCCCCGTCTCTGGGATTCTCCAGGCAAGAACACTGGAGTGGGTTGCCATTTCCTCCTCCAATGCATGAAAGTGAAGGATACGCTCGGTCATATCCGACTCTTAGCAACCCCATGGACTGCAGCCCACTAGGCTCCTCCATCCATGGGATCTTCCAGGCAAGAGTACTGGAGTGGGGTGCCGTTGCCTTCTCCGTGTTCCATGCTACCCAGGCTCACACCCTTCTCTACTTTGTGACATTGGGTCTGTTTCTTAATGTTTCTCTCTTTTTTATATTTATTTATTTGGCTGTGTCGGGTCTTAGTTGTGGCACATGGAATCCTCACTGCAGCGTGTGGAGTCTTGTGTTGTGGCACGTGGGCATCTGTAGTTGTGGTGTACAGGCTCAGTGGTTGCGGCACCCAGGCTTAGCTGCCCCACAGCATGTAGGATCTTAGTTCCCCAACTAGGGATGGAACCTGAGTCCCTTGCATTGAAAGGTGGAATCTTAACCCCTTGAGCACCAGGGAGTCTCTCTTAATCTTTCAAGGCTTACAATTCCTCTTCTATAAAATTGGGAAGATAATAATAGTGCCCAATAGTCCCCCAATAATAATAATGGGGGTTGTTTATGAGGGTTAAGTGAGATCAGCAAACTACATAGAAACATACCTGGTGCAAAGTCAGCACTAAATAAACATTGTTAGTTACAGTTTAAAGGCTACGCATTTGGAATATTGATATAAGAATGAAGGCCATATTGACTAATTATTAGTTGTTAATGTTTATATGTAATATAATACTGACTAATTGTTAATATTACCACAGTGAAACTAATAACTGATATTTGGATAGTGTTTTATGGATAAGAAAATATTTTCATACACGTATATTACTTCCTTGAGTACTTTAAACTTGAAGTTCCCCAGTTGACCTTTTTGTCCGTTCTTAGAGACTTTTGTTTGGAGAAGGCAATGGCACCCCACTCCAGTACTCTTGCCTGGAAAATCCCATGGATGGAGGACCCTGGCAGGCTACAGTTCATGGGGTTGCTACAAGTTGGATACGACTGAGCGACTTCACTTTCACTTTTCACTTTCATGCATTGGAGAAGGAAATGGCAACCCACTCCAGTGTTCTTGCCTGGAGAATCGCAGGGACAGGGGAGCCTGGTGGGCTGCAGTCTATGGGGTCGCACAGAGTCAGACACAACTGAAGCGACCTAGCAGCAGCAGCAGCAGAGACTTTTGTTATCAATACTGAGAGGAAATCCACATATTTATCAGTAATCAAACAGAAATAGAATTGGGGGCCCATGTAGTTGGCGGGTTCAGAAGATGAGGCCGAGATCACACTGCTGGATGCAGGCAGGCTTGGGACCATTTCCAGGAACCTCAGCGGTACTGCTGTGAGCATGGGCATCACTCTTTGGCCATCCTCACAGGGTGGTGGCAGAAAAGTCACCGGAGACTCTAGGTTTCTGGCAATAGTATTTGGGAACAGCTTGGGTTGCAGTGTATGCCTCTCCATGACCCAGTGACACTGCAGTAACCTCCTGACTGACTCGGCCTACATCACGTAGGTCACCCTGAGGTTTCATGATGGGAGAGTGTCCCTAAAAAGATTCCAAGCAAGCAGATAGAACATAGACAATGACCGCAGACTCCTATCATGTTATGGTTTGGATTTCCATAGTCATCATAAGCCCAGCTCAGGCTTTTCTTTCCAGCAGGGTTCAGAGGACAAGGCTTCTGGAATGCTAGCCTTTCTGCTCCCCCAGTTTATTTTAAAGTCATTATTGAATTGTTACAATATTGCTTCTGTTTTATGTTTTTGGATTTGGGGTCGGGAGGCATGTGGGATCTTGGCTCTCTGATGAGGGATCAAACCTTCGCCCCCTGCATTGGAAGGCGAAGTCTTAACCGCTGGATCGCCCGAGAAGTCTCCTGCCTCCAATTTAAATGCTGCTGTGGCTGAGTGTGTACCCCAGCCCTTCTGGGAACTGGCCCAGCCTACAACGTGCTCTTTGTGTGTGCCTAAAACGTTGCCTTGTTTTTGTCCTCAACCTGGATGCCCTCCATTTTTCTAGCTTACCCTTATTTATCATATTTTTTCAAGCCTCACCTGAAGCACTGTTTCCCATAAGAAGGCTCCCTTGATGTCCTTCACTCTCAGGGATTTCTTTATGCTTTATGTTCCCCATGACTACTATGTGCATCCCTGGACTTTTCCACAACCAGGCTCCAAGCTCTTCAAAGGCATCGGCAAAATAGCCTGTGTTTTTCCTTTCAGCCCTGTAAGCCCAGTATAGAGCAGTGAGCAAAAGTAGCTCAGTTGTGTCTGACTCTTTGTGACCCCATGGACTGTACAGTCCATGGAATTCTCTAGGCCAGAATACTGGAGTATACAGCCTTTCCCTTCTCCAGGGGATCTTTCCAACCCAAGGATCGAACCCAGTTCTCCCCCATTGCAGGGATCCTGGTAAATAGCAGGATTTCAATGAATGTTTGTCCAACTGAATGCATGCCTCCCACATCCGGAACGGGAGGAATGTTTGTCCAGCTGAACGCATCCTGGCCACACACCAGGTCAGCCACAGTTCTGAAACTTTTAGCACGACACTGGTGTCCATACTCTCAGTTCTGAATCACTGTGTCCGCTGCCTTGGCAGTTTCCTGAAAATTTTAGGAATTCCTGAAAGTACCTAGAAAGTTGACTGCTAAGTTGCTCAGAAGGAAAAATACTTTTGCTTTCCTGTGCTTTCTGGAAACTATGATTCCGTAATAAGGTAATTTACTTTGTCAGTTCTTCATGGGTAATTATAAAAATGTAAGTAGGATTAAAAAAGAGTTCTCACCAGCTACACTGTATTGAAAGTGAAAAATATTAGTCGTTCAGTTGTGTCCGATTCTTTGCAACCCCGTGAACTGTAACCCGCTAGGGTTCTCTGTCCATGGGATTCTCCAGGCAAGAATACTGGAGTGGGTAGCCATTTCCTTCTCCAGAAAATCTTCCCGACCCAGGGACTGAACCTGGGTCTCCAGCATTGCAGGTGGATTCTTTACCATCTGAGCCACCAGGGAAGCCTTATATTAGGGATTTCTCTGAATGAAGAGTTTTTGCAGAAGAGAGGCGGGGACCCACCAATCTTAGTGCTTTGGACTTGTTACTGACACTTCAAAGTGGCTTTTTCCATTTCAGAAAGTGAGAGTGAGTATCCCTTTGGGGGGATGCCATGCTTCCCCAGCCGTTTGAGGGAACGCATCAGGGTGAACAGCAACCCTTAGGAGCATGCATGGCGGTATTGGCCTTGGGAACTTGTGCAGGCTTTACTGTGTTTATGAAAATGCCTCCAGGGTGGTTCTGCGGATGGGAGATAGGACATGCCAAAATTAGACGTGTTTGTTTTAATCAGAAGGCGACAGATCCCACTTGCTCTAATTTGGCTTAATGAGGTATGTGTATACAGTTGTGCTATCAGCTTGCATATGGTATTGATTCAAAAGACGTTCCACAGCGACAGCCCCGCATATGCTTTACCCAAGATGTTCTCTTGTCTTTGCCGCCTCATCCTCTCTCTACCTGTTTAACACAGTACTTCAATAGAAGCCGTCTAGAGCCTGAGATGTACAAACCCAGCAACGTTTTGGAATGAAAGCTGTTTGGATGAAGCAGGGGACTGTCTCTGTCTCCACGTGGTTGAAAAGGATTTTTCCGTTCAGAGGCTTTTGCGGTTTTGAGGGATTTTCTTTTAAGCCATGCTTTTGCTTTGCATATCCCTAGCTTCTAAAATTAGGCAGCCTCAATGAAAATCAGTTGCCAGTTCAGTTTTTCTGTCCTTGTTGGATCTCAGAAAAAGAAGAGATGGAGCCTCTGTGGTAAAGGTGGTCTGAAGTTCTTGGCTGAGTTTAGAAATGAAGGACAAAGGTGTCCAGTTTGAAACGTGAAGAAGAGGATCTGAGTTGCCCCATGGTTCAACCTGCTGACCTCATTTCGTGGCGGTCTCCTTTTTCTGTCCCTCCTTGGCCTGTGGACATAGGGCATATCTCATGTGCGTAATCACAGCCTCCCAAGTCCATCCGTACCAGACTGAAGTTCTGTTGCATTGACAGAGTCAGCAGAGGGGCTCCTGTCACAGGTTAATAGAAGGTTTGCAATGCATTTTGATGTGCTTTGAGGTGACCAGCTACACTATGAACTCCTTTAAAAAAAAATTCTTTTTTATTGAAGTATAGTTGATTTGCAATGTTGTATTAATTTCTGCTGCACAGCAAAGTGACTCAGTTGTACGTATATATACATATATATTCTTTTTTCATATTCTTTTCCATTATGGTTTACACAGACCTTGTTTATCCATCCTTATGTATAATAGTTTGCCTCTGCTAATCCCGAACTCCCTGTCTACTTCTCCCCACCTTCCTCCCCCTTGGGAACCACCCGTCTTGAACTGCTTTAAAGCTGTAGCTGTCTTGATGTCTCATCTTGGTGAACTTCCCAAGTCAGCATTTACAGTGGAGACTTTCCTCTCTGCTTGGGTGCAGCTGGAAATGGGCTCTTGAAACAGAGTCATCATGAAAGAACCATGGTGAACAGCAAGTGAAGCCCTTGTGGGAGGGGAGGGTGGTCAAACTGCGGTCATAGGATTCTGGTACAGACCCTGAATCCTGACTGCTTGGGTTCACATCCCAGCTCTTCCCCGTCCTAGCCGTGTGTCTTTGGAGAAACCCAGTCAATTTCCTTATCAGTAAAATGGGATTAGAGTACCTGGGCTGTGGTGCTGTTGTGAAGACTGTGACTTACTCCTTGGAAAACACGGAAGGCCACACACAAAATAAGAACTCAGTAAAGTTTGGGCACTGGGACGTGCACAGCTTAAGGATGCAGTTCAGGGTTGGACCTGTGGGCCAGGCGGGTAGAAGATGGTCAGTGCTTGGTGAGTGTGTAAACTAGCCAGTTCTCATGCCATTTTTCCTGGAGAAAACTGGACCTGAGGAACAAAATTCCTGGAAGCTTCTGGCACTCACAGACTGGACAGTTGTTATCAAATGATCTTGAGCAGAACTCTCAGTCCCCTTTCTAACCTGCTGTTGGTGATTTCTTACTATTGCAGAGTCTTAGCTTTGTCGAAGGTGCCAGAGACATAGTGATGCCTATGTTCTCCCCATGAGTGGCAAGTGTATGATGAGATAAACGTGTGCTGGGAGCCTGGCATGGCATCTTGTCCCCACTTACCTACAGATCCCACCCTTTGTGGTTAGTGCCCTGTTGGAAGGGAGGAGTCCAAACATAATACAGCAAACACTGATGTGCGTTTTATACCCAGCCCTGTCTGGAGGGTGCTGGGTCTTGTGCCAGGCTTGGGGCGGTAGAGGTGGGGTGTTGGGGGCAGATGGTGGTGCAGCCAGGTCACCAACAGAAGCTAAGGCTGTTGTGGGCAATATAGGGCTCGCCATGTAGCAGAGAAGGAAGAGAGGTTGACGGTGCTCATGGTACCTTTCTTGGCTTTCAGCCTAGAGCTTCTTTCAGGACCTGTTGGCTTTGCCTGGGGAATGACCTTCAAACTCTGTAGCCATCTGGGGATAGGTCTGGGAATGGCCTACAGGGATTGGCATAGAAGGAATGTCCACTGAACGATGGCTGTCATATGGCCTTCGTCACAGCCAAGTCTGGCCTTCTGGAAACTGTGCTGACCCTTCACTGCACCGTCTCACTCCAGAGCAGGGTGGGGAGCTCTCATGCTGTAGAGTTCAGCTCCCAGGGGAAGGCAGTCATTAACCTGTCTAAACTTTATGCTAATATAACTTTCTCAATAATTGCTCTCATTAAGTTTGGTTAATAGGAGCAGTACATGTTATAGCAAGATGAGCTAAAGAACAAAGTAAATATTTAAGACTTTATTTCAGGGTGCAGTTGGGTTGGGGTAAAGAGAAGATTAATAAAAGCTGAGTCTGCTGGTGTCTGACGTGGAAAGACAGTGGAGTTCTTGGATGAGGCTCCAAGGGTTTCTCTTGGGTGGCTCCCCTGTACTGAGCTGGGGGAGGCCAGTGGGTGTCTTCTGGGGGACAGTTGTGAGGCCTGTTCTCTCCTTACGTTTCTGGCCCCCATGAGATGGAGTAACATGGCAATGTAGAGAAACTGCCTTCTCTGTACTCCCAGGCACGCCGTGAGGATTAGGAAGGTGGCTGTTGGCGCATGGCTCTGCCATGCAGGGAGGATGTTGTTCACTAAAGGCAGAAGGCCATTAGCAGCAGCTGAGTTGGCCAGGGAAGCCCATGATGAGTGCCTGCCCCTGACTGGGTGTGCTGACCTGTCATCTGAGGGCACCAGGGGATTAATTTAACATGGTTTTCATGCCTCTAGGCTACCAGTGACCAAAAGCAGCCATAATCTCTTTGAGTTTATGTAATAATAGGGTACTATTCTCTAAAGGAAAGGCTTTTATAAACAGGACTTTACTTCTGTGTTATAAAAAAGGGGTAAAATTTGACTGCTAAAAATTTAGAAATTGCAGCTAAGCACAAAGATAAAAATACAAAGCAGCAGTTATTCTATAACCCAGAGATTAATTGATTTGCTGCTCTCCTACCAGATACTGTGTGTTCTGTGCTGGGTACTTCCTACTTCCTAGGCACTGGAGATAGAGGGGTGAGCAAAACCAAGTGTCTTCATTCATGGAGGTAACATCCCAGCAGTGAAGGCAGATGATCAACAAATACAGAAACACACTGTGCCCAGAGGTGATAAATGCTGTAGGAGACAACTAAGCAGGGTGAGAGATGCGGAAGGGGGCTGTTTCAGGCTGGGGGGTTGCCAGGGAAAAATCTCTCTGAAGAATTGGCATGGATGGAAATCCAGATGAACGAGGAAGGGAGCCACGAGGCCACCCGGGGGAGGTTGGTCCATGCACAGGGATCCCTGGCACAGCCTTCCTAGGTGCATTCAAGAAACACTTGTGTGCCCTTTAAATCTTCTACTGCAGAAGATGGTTTATTAAAACCCCAAAGAAAACATTTACTATCAACTGTATCACTTGAAGTTTATGCTTCTGCTAGGCTCAGACTGGGTATCTGTGAGATGATAATGGAACCATGGTCAGGTGTTGTGTTAACTCAGGGGTTTGGTAGGTGATGATCTGCATGTGTGTAGAAGCCATGAGTACAGGCCCCATGCTCGAGCTGTTGCAGTTTGAATCTGACTTCCACCAGCTGTGTGGCTTTGGCTAAGTCATTTAGAGAAATCAAGTCTCGGTCCCATCATCTGTACTACAGAAATTAGTTCACTGGGACATTGGGAGGCCCTTGTGAGAAAGTATATACGAAGTAATGGCAAACAGAAAGTGACCAGAAAATACTGGCTATTATGATAATGATCAAAATGAGGTTTTGGCAAATGGTAGGTGACTTTGTGGAGAAGGCAATGGCACCCCACTCCAGTACTCTTGCCTGGAAAATCCCATGGATGGAGGGGCCTGGTGGGCCGCAGTCCATGGGGTCACTAGGAGTTGGACACAACTGAGTGACTTCACTTTATTTTTTCACTTTCATGCATTGGAGAAGGAAATGGCAACCCACTCCAGTGTTCTTGCCTGGAGAATCCCAGGGACGGGGGAGCCTGGTGGGCTGCCGTCTGTGGGGTCGCACAGAGTCGGACACGACTGACGCTACTTAGCAGCAGCAGCAGCAGCAGCAGCAGGTGACTTTGTTCCATAGACAGGTTAACCAAATCTAAAAAACCTGTTGTCCATTGTATTGACCGGTGGGCAAGAGATGGATTGGGAGTTTGGGATTGGCAGATGTAAATTATGATTTATTAGAATGGATGACCAACAAGCTCCTACTATATAGTGCAGGGAGCTATATTCAATATTCTGTGAAAAAGTGTAATGGAAAAGAATGTTTTTATGTGTAACTGAATCACTTTGCTGTACAGTAGAAAGTAATACAGCATTGTAAATCAACTATCCTTCAATAAAGTTTCAAAAAATTGTATTTAAGGCACCAAAGTGGGGACAAGTTCTATTCATTTGCCTAGTAGGCTTAATATAATCAAAGCTTTAACAGAAGGAACATGCATTTGGGGTGGGGTTTGAGCTTTCTGTCATGAAGTAGATGCAGATTTGGTTGCAACAACTTCTCTGTTTTTGCCTGTCTCTTCAGATTTGAAACCATTGTCGAAGAATGTAGTGTTTGTTTTTGTAGAAAGTGTTCTCAGATTTGGGGATGTTGGTGTGTGACAGTGAGTCTTCAGAAGGACACAGTGACGTCATCATTGGTCCTGTGTGGTATTTGTGGCTTAATCTACACTCGGTTCTTAGCTTTCAGCTTATTGCTTCCTGAAAGATGGTACGTAGATGAGAAGTCATCATGGTGTTTCTGGGTCCAAGATGCAAGTTTTCTTAGTGTTTCAGTCGCCTCCTCTGGTCTCCTTGACTCAAGATGAATTCTTGGACACATGGAGTCATGAGATGAAGGTCTGCCCCGCATCCCAGCTCCACAAGAATTCCTTCTACACATGATCTCCAGCCTCTGCCTGCTCTGTTCTTAGATCCAAAGGAGAGAATCATGTGCATTCCTCTGGCCACTGGGTTTTCTCTGTGTGACGTCAGGGATGCCAAGATGTGGGCATCAGTGCTGGAAGGTTTCTGAGAATATGTGAGTGGCTCGTGATTGACTGGCTAGCATTTAGAAGATTTCTGAATGTAAGCTGGCCACAAGTTTGAGGAATCCCAGGCCTCTTGTGCAGTGAACTGTGGTGAAGGAGTATAGAACCAGGGACCCAGGAGGTCTGGGTTCTAGACCTGCTGCTGTCAGACTGACTGTGAGATCAGGTTTTCTGTTTCTTCTTTCACAGACAGATTTTCATGGACTTCTAGAAGTAGAGAAGACTTTCTATTTAGAGCACCCTTTCTAGACTAAAGGATACTCTAACCTTTCCCCCAAATTGAGTGACTGCAACCTTCTGAAATCCTTGGTGGGCTGCTCTTCTAGCCTAGATCTTATGAAGCATCAGTGGATCTCTGTCTATGAGGGGTTAACAGATTATGGCCCATTGGTCACATCTGGCCCACCACCTGTTTTTTAAATAAAGCATTGAAATCCATTTGTTTCCATATGTGGCTGCTTTTATGTTACAAATATAGAATTGAGAAGTTGTGGTGGAGACCATATGATCCACAGAGCTGAAAAATATTTACTTCCTAGCTCTTAACAGAAAAAGTTTGCTGCCCCTGGCTCTAAATGAGCAGTGCTCCCTGGAGTGCAGTGCATGGCCTGTGCTTTGTGAGCTATGGCCCTGGTAGGGCTCAGCCAACATAAAAGATAACCATCTGAATTTGGGGCCATTCTGATCACTCATCTTGGCTTTGCCTTCTAGAATAACTCCTAGTCTTTGGAGACTTGTATCATGTGACTGCAGAGTATTCCTTTTCAGGCATTACATCCTCACCCTCTCAGATCTGTCCCAGTCCATTCCTGCATGATGTGTGGTATCTCCATTCCCCTCCAGACCCCATGCTGTCCTCTGAGCATGCTCCAGTTTTCCAGGACTCTGCACTTACAGTGGGATACCAGAGCTGTGTTCATTCCTCTGGAAACTAGCTGCATGGTCCAGAGCTTGGAAGAAAGGAGGGGCCTTACCTTCCTCTTGATGCTTTAAAGTTTTTATTGTCTTCTGAATTAATAGTTTTTTCTTCCATTTTTTGCTTTCATTTAATCAGTGAAAGAGCAGAGCCACAGTGGTAGCACTAGAGACAACTTCCAGGTTGACAGTGGCCCATTGATCAGTATGGTACTGGTATAATTGCTGGACCAGGTACAATGCAACTAGTTAGCCAGTCACTTTCCCATCTTAATCACAGGGATATCATTAAGAGTGACGTCAAGATGTCATGTCAGAGGACATTTCACCCTTCCCTCCTTTCCCGATCTGGTACCCCTTTAAGAAGGGGGAGGGATGCATTGGTGGATAATGATAGTTTAGTTGGTGTTCTAATTACTCTTAAGTCATTTGTGTAGTAATCTTCTCTAGAATTTTGCCAAGAACGAACAGGAAGCTTATTCTTTTCATAATCTTATCTCCTCTACCACATTTGAGTGGAGGAAACATTTGCCCATCTCTGGTCTTCTCAACAATTTCTAGATAATGGTGCAGGTATTCCCATCCTTCAAATCTATATCATACTTATACTTTGCCACCCTACAGATTTTGGCAATAGAAATTAAAAGCAAAGTCGTTGAAAACACTATTAAAAATGTTTAAAGCCCTGTATGAAATTACTATGAAAATAATCACCTAAGTGTGCCTTGTGTGGCTGTAACACACTGACCTTGGTACAGCGTAGCTTTTGTTATTCACCACTGTACATTCCTTGTACCTCTTGAACCTTCATTTGTTATTTGTCAAAAATAAAAAAATAAAAAGAAACTCACAAGTCCTTTGCAAGTTGATCAGATTCCCTTGGAGATAGCTGCTTTCTTAGTAAAGGATGAAGTTGTAAAAAATGTGACACAGTGAGCTAGTCACTGCTGTGTAGTTCTTTGAAATAAGTCATCCCTTTTCCCATTCTCAGATCAAGCGCATGTGGCCCATAGTTAAGTTTGGGAGAAGGAGTCGGTGAGTGGATGAGTACACACTTTGTATTAGTGGCTGTGGCTAAACAGATTTGACTTGTGGGGTGTTCATTAAATAAAACACCAACAAAAAAGGCACCATTTATTGATGGATTGCTATGTCCCAGGAACAAATAATCATTTTAAAATACTTTCCTAGTTCTTATCTCAGAGCAAGGCTGCAAAATAATTATCCCAATTTAATAGAGGAGTGGCAGAGTAAGAGTGTATAATCTGCCTAAATTGGTGAAAACCTGAGCTGGGACTCAGATCCTGGTTGGCTCAGAACAAAACTGCACATCCGGAGATACCCACAGCTGAGACAATAGAATTTCATCGCCCCTCAAGCCAAGGTGACATCCGGGGTGTTTTAAAAGATGAGATCAGTTTAAGCTATGACAGTGGAAGATAATGTAAGAGACAGGACCTCTTTTGGTAATTCTGTATTATAAATGTGTCAGGCACCATGCATACTTTATTTTGTGGGTTTTTTATTTTTTGGGGGAGGGGATTTCTTTTTGCTGTTGTGCATTGATTACCCTTTGATTTTCTTCTTAACCATTAAGTGTTTAAATGAGGTCATTTTTCTCTAGAGAAATACCAAAAATTGTTTTCCAATTTTTATATTTTTCCTACTTTGTAAATTAAAATCACTGTAAAAATGCTTGACCAAGTGATACAAATTTACTGTAGGAAATTTGGAAGATACAGAAAAGTGTATAAAAGAAATAAAAATGACCTGTAAACCTACTATTTAGAGCACCTGACTGTTAATATATACTTGCTTGTTTCTTTTTTTTACGCAACTATCCTTGTACTCTGTATAGTCTCTAAGTCCTTATCTTTAAAGGAGCACTCTATTATGTTTTCATTGTTCTTCAAAAGCTTTATTTTTAAAAGAACTACATAATGCTCTCTTATTACCTAGATCTCTAATTTTTCTATTATGAAATAAATAATATCAATAGATCACCCCTTTTTTTCTATTATGAAGATTGCTACAGTGAACAAAAATCTTTGTATCTCTGATTATTCTCCTGGGAAAGTTTCATGGCTATCAGATGGCTCGGCCTAAAGTATAAGCCTTGTCTTAGATTTAATTTTTGTTTTTATCAAATTAGGACATACACTTAATTAACACCAGGGTTCTACAAAACCAGTCACCTGACCTGTATTTATTCATTCTTCCCTCTCCCTGACAAGTGTACATACCTTTAACTCTATTTAGTTGTTTCTTCCAATATATATCTTTGTATTTCTCATTAACATGTCTGTGCTGCTGCTGCTGCTAAGTCGATTCAGTTGTACCCAACTCTGTGCGATGCCATAGACGGCAGCCCACCAGGCTCCCCTGTCCCTGGGATTCTCCAGGCAAGAACACTGGAGTGGGTTGCCATTTCCTTCTCCAATGCATGAAAGTGAAAAGTGAAAGTAAAGTCGCTCAGTCGTGTCCGACTCCTAGCGACCCCATGGACTGCAGCCTACCAGGCCCCTCCGTCCATGGGATTTTCCAAGCAAGAGTACTGGAGTGGGGTACCATTGCCTACTTTTCCTTATCTTGTAGTTTGCAGTGTTACCTCCTGGTTTTCTCTTGTTGAAGATGGGAATGTAACTTTCTGACACTACATACCACCATTGTCAGGAACCTTCCCACACATACTTCTCTTCCCATCTGCTAGAATTCTGATATTCTGATTTTCTTCTTTCTAAATTAAAACAGCTGTCATAGTATAAGTATAAAGACATAGACTAGCTCTCTAGTAAAATATTATGATACTGAATATTGCCTTCCTGATGCATCTTTTTGTTTGTCCCAGAGTTAATAATTGACTTTCTATATTTGTTTCATTTTAATAAGTATAGTAAATGTTTCAGGGTGCCAGGAATAGATCATTGAACAAAACAGAAACAAATTCTTGCCCTCATCAAGCTTCAGTCCTAAACTTTGCATCAGAATTCCTGTTAACTTGGCCAGCAGATCAGATAGTTTCTTGGAGGTGTTTTTATTTAGCAGCTTTCTTCCTGGAAACTTGTGCCCTCCTGTTGCAGCCAGGCCTGGTTGGTTTCTGGCCCTCCTATTCAGTCTGTCGTGGGGCTGCTGCCCTATTTCCAACATTCTAGGAAGACTCTTTCCCTCTCTTTTGCTCCTTTTTAAAATTGTTTTATTACCTCATCTAGGTAAAGCTCATTTTCAGGTAGTTTCCTAAGAGAGGGTACATGGGGAGAAAATGTTTGACTGTTGGAACATATCCTTTTTTAATTGACATGTAATGTTATATTAGTTTTAAGTGTACAGTGTCATGATTTGATATTTGTATATATTGCATAATGCTCATCACAGTAAGTCTCAGTAAATGGAAAGTATCTTTGTTCTGCCTTGAATGGGAAATTGTTATTTAATTGCTAAGTCGTGTCCCACTCTTTTGCAACCATAGACTTTAGCCCACCAGGCTTCTCTGTCCATGAGATTTCCCAAGCAAGAATACTGGAGTGGGTTGCCATTTCCTTCTCCAGGGGATCTTCCCGATGCAGGGGTTGAACCTATGTCTCCTACATTGCAGGTGGATTCTTTGCTGCTGAGCCACTTGAATATAAAAGTAGTTGAATATAAGATTTTAACTTCGAAAATTGTTTTTCTTAAAAATTTGAAGACCTGTTCCTTTGTGTTATTTTGAGATACTGGTTGTATTCTCATACCTGGGTGTGAACCTGTGGCCCCCTGGAAGCTGGTGGCCTTTGCTTTCTGCCCTGCGTCTGGTGTGGGCTGTTTCATCATGATTCTGACCCTTCGGTGGACTCTTTCAATTGGGATATTTATGCTTTTCTGTCTGGGAAGTATTCTTAAACTATTATGTTTGATCTCCCTCTTTCTCTCTGTCCCCGAAACCCCACCCCAGCTCACCATTTCCCCCTACCGTTTCTTCTAAAACATCTGTTGGAATTTGCACTTGTAATTGATTTCCCCTCTCCTCCCTCCTAATTTTTCTCTTCTATTATCCTTCTGTTCATCTTTTTGCTCTGTTTTCTGGAAGATTTCCTCAGCTTTATATTCAGTTCTTCTACTGAATGTGTTAATTCTTCTGTTTTACTTTTCATTTCCAAGACTGCTTGTTCTCTCAGGATTCCTCTTTTTAAAAAAAAAAAAATAGCATGCTGTTCTTGTTCTGGTTTCCTGAATCTCAGTGTGTTTCTTGGCATCTGTCAGATATTTACTATATTTAAAAATCGTTATTAATAAATCATTTTCTGTTGTCTGTGCTACCTCTGTTTCCTCTGAGTTAATTTTCTTTCCCTTTGTGTTTATGAATTTATTGTGATTTCTTTCACTTTAGAATATTTTCTTAAATGTTTAGTAACCTGTAGGTATTTTTTCCTACTAGAGGGAAAGGTACAGAGACCACAGGGCTTGGCAATAGGTGAGGATTGATAGCTGCTGTGCCAGCTCATAGGAACCATAGGGGACGGTGGAAGAAGCCCCCAGGTATCTGATTTTAGGCTTTTCTCTCTCTGGTTAGTTTCCTCAGAGACCCAGGGGACAAAAAGCATCACTTCTAAAACTGTTACAAAGCTGAAGATTGGGACCTTTTAAAGCTTGGAGTAGGGACCTCTCCCACACTTCTCTATCCCTTCTGTTCTAGATCCAGAAACTTTTGGGTCCAGAGAATAAACTGTTACTGTTTCCGACTGGAAATCTCCAGTGTAAGCATCTGAAGTATAGATGTTACAAATGACACTCTTAACCAGTAATGTCTGAATATTCCTGTTTCACATTCTCTGTCTAAATCCTTGATATTTTCCTTATTTTAAAAAGACTTCTTCCGACATAATAAATAGAAAATGATATTTTACATGTGTTTCTTTGATTACTAGAGAGGTTGGATGTTTTCCATATGTTTCATGAGACTCGTATATTTCATAAATATTCTGTTCATGTCCTTTTTTGGTTTTATTCTCCTGAGAAACCAATGAAGTTTGAATCCTGGCATCTGAAAGTGAAGGCCTTCTTTATATTTGCTGGCTTTGTGTCTCCCTGACATGGCACCGGTACCCTCATGTGAGGGCAGAGGCACCTGAATTACTTACTCTGACCCGTGATGTATGTTTCTTCTCAGATAGGTCAACACCAGTTCAACAACACCAGTTCAACTAAAACCTTAAAGGCCATCCGAAATCTGTTTTTGCCTCTTATGAGTTCTATATATAAATTAGACCAGTGGTCGGTAAATGATGGCCCATGGGCCAAAATCGGGCCCACATCCTGGTATGTAAATCAAGTTTTACTGGTCCACAGACATGCTTGTTTGTTTACATGTTGCCTATGGCTACTCTCTTGCTGCTTTCATGGCAAAAGTTGAGTAGTTGAGACAGAGACCATTAAAGTCTAGAATATTTATGGTCTGGCTCTTTTAAAAAAAAAAGAAAGTTCACAAACCTTTGACCTAGATGTTTGTTGGTTGCTTCAAACCATATAGGTATTTGCAAAGGCTCAGCAAAATTGATGCTTCCTTGTTCTTATTAACAAAAACTAATCAGTGTCATTGTCATGCCTTCTGCAAAAACTAACAAGATGACAGTGGCAGTCATCTTTCTTCTAGTGATGTATGTTGGTGTAAGAGCTGATCAGTCCACCCTTCAGTGAACTTCCCAGATAATTGGTTTCCAAGAATATTGCACTTTTTTGTTGTTTTATAAATTGAAGTATAGTTAATTCACAATGTTGTGTTAGTTTCAGGTGTATAGCAAAGTGATTCAGTTACTGATACATATATATATATGTGTGTATATATATAACATATATAGGGCTTCACTGGTGGCTCAGTGTTAAAGAATTAGCCTGCGTTGGGAAGATCCCCTGGAAAGGAAACAGCAACCCACTCCAATATTCTTGCCCAAGAAATCCCATGGACAGAAGAGTCTGGCGGGCGACAGTCCATGGGATCACAAAAGAGTCAGACATGACATAATGACTATTAAAAATATATATATACACACATATTTTTATATATTCCTGTTCAGATTCTTTTTCATTATAGGTTATTGCAAGATATTAAATATAGTTCCCTGTGCTATACAGTAGGTCCTTGTTTATCTGTTTTATATATAGTAATGTGTGTCTGTTAGTCCCAAACTCCTCATTTAGTCCTTCCCCCTTTTCCCCTTTGGTAACCTTAAGTTTTTCTATGTTTTCTGTGAGTCTGTTTCTGTTTTGTAAATAAGTTCATTGTATCATTTTTTTTTTTTAGATGTCACAAGTAAGTGATATCATATGATGTTTGTCTCTCTGACTTCACTTAGTCTGATAATTTCTGGATGCATCCCTGTTGCTACAAATGACATTTCTTTCTTTTTATGGCTGAGTAAAATTTCATTGTATATATGTATCACATCTTCTTTATCCATTTATCTGCGGATGGACACCTGTAGGTTGTTTCCATGTCTTTGCTATTGTAAATTGTGCTCCTATGAACACTGGGGTTCATGTATCTTTTTAAATTAGAATTTTTATCTTTTCTGGATATATGCCCGGGAGTAGGATTGCTGGATCATATGGTAACTCTTATTTTTAGCCTTTTAAGGAACCTTGTACTGTTCTCCATAGTGGCTACACCAATTTACATTTCCACCAACGTGCAGGAGGGTTCCAGGAATACTGCTTTTGTAGCCACATCCTACCTGCAAACCACACCACTTCTTTTTTCTACTCTTCACCTCCTCACCTCTTGCCTTGCGGAAATACCAGATGTACAAAATGGGCTTAGCCTTCTCAAACCTTGTTTTGTCTATTTTCAAAGCATTGCACGGGCAGCTGGCAAATGGATGCCAGTGGTTAGCATGTGGAAACTGAATGCCCCTCCATATGTTTGAACCACCAGTCTTTTTTGGATGTCCTTCATCTCACTTTGTCTGTAGTGCCCCAGTGTTCCTCCTGTGGCTTCTGCACACTGGCCTCCACGGCTATGACCTCCAGCCCCTCAGGAGCCAAACTCTGGCTGTGCTTGCCCTGGGGCATGCATGGGTGGCTCCCATTGGATGGCTTTTGCTGGGTGGGGCTTGTCTTCTGTGGTGTGGCCCTGAATCTCCCTCTCCGACTGTGGAAGGAGAATTACTGCTGGGCTCTGTGCCCTTGGAGACAGCCTCTCTTTTCCTGGTACTCATATCCCCTGCATGGCTGTTCTAGAGTTCCTGCCAACGACAGTACCCCTGGGTAGTGGCCTGGACACAAAGCTGCCAACTGCTGCTTCCTGCCCACTCTCTTGCAGACTACATGAGACACAGCCTCTTGGCAGCAGTGCCCTGTGTGTTGTATGTATGTAGAGGTGACAGACTTGGGTATGGTGTAGGGGTGTCCATGCAGAAAGGGTTCACATTGTGATCCTGAGACCTGTTATCCTTAGACAGGCCTGCGTGAAAGGTTGGCCTGTGACTGGCATCTGGAGGCTCGGAATTCAGGAAGGTCCCTACCATTTCCTGATAGGAGTGGCTCACTATGCCCAAATCACCTGTGCAGACAATGTGGTTCATGCCAGACACCTGCTTTTCTTCTGGGAGTTTCGAGTCTTGGCTCATGCTGGCCAGAGTCCCTATGTGACCAGTCCCCAGTAAAAACACAGAGCATCGAGTCTCTAATAAGCTGGATGACATTTCACTTGTGTGTTCACAACTCGTGGCAGGAGGAATTAACTGCATCTCATGTGACTCCACTGGGAGAGGACTTTTACCTCGTTTCCTTTGACTCAGCCACCTGCACCTTTTCCCTTTGCTGGTTTTACTTTTGCTGAAATAGATCTTAGCTGTGTCTTTGGAATTGCCAAACTTAGGAGCAGTCTTGAATACTGACCCCTGACATGAGGGGGTGTTTTCAGGGCTGGCTGTCAGGATGTCAGGACCCTCACAGGCTATGCAGATTTAAGACAGGCTATCTGGTGTCAGATCATCCTACACACACTTTCTCAGGTTCACCCTCTCTTTCAGAAAGCATACACTTGCACCAATGAGATGAAACTGAGAAGAACTGCTTCCACCAGCCTTATCTTGGCCACTTGATATATTTTAGTGCATTCTGAACTTTGGCTCTTACCATTTCTACAGTAGCTGTCCCCTTTGGGTTTCTCTGATTGTGTTGCTTTGGCATATTTTCGGGGGTTTGTGGGAGATGAAAACAGATGACAGAGATCAATCCCACTTACAGTACAAGAAATGTGAGACTAGCGGTTCGTTTGCCACCCCGCTCCCCCGCCCCGGTCACACTCTCACACTCTTCCTTCCTGTGTTCATTCCACGCGAATGAGACATCTCTTCCTGTCTTAGTCACGTCATACAGTTGGGTTTGTACTGATGTTTGACTATATATATATATATATATATATATATATATATATATATATATAGTTTTCTGAAACCTCTTCCAGTCACCCTTCAGTTCCCCGCTGGTTTTGCTTTGAAAGGGGTGCCCCCCTGAAAATGCACACCAGTGGGCTGATCACGCATAGTTGATCCATGTGATGGAGGGGCTTGCTGATTCTGTGACTTTTTCTCTACTTCATATCTGTAGCCAGCAGAGAAAGATATACTGGAGGGAGAAAACCAATTTCTTCAGCACTTTACAGTGGTGGCAGAAAAGCATAGCAGAGAACACTTCATCAGTGGAACCAAGCAGGGCAAGACCAGTTCATGATTAGATTGGGTTCGCAGAGCCTGAAAATTATTTAGATAACTCAGTAGGTGTTTGTGCAGCCTCTTCTAGGTGCTGGGACATAATACAAAATGAAATGGACAAGGACTTACCTTCTGGGAGCCTACATTCTAGTGAGTATAGCAGGCAGTAGATGAACAAGTTTACATATAATATTAATGTCAAGTAAAAACCATACAGCAAGGTTAAGAGAGAGAGAGGCTGGATGAGAGTGCATTTCTGATGGGTGGGAAAGGCCTCTGAGCCAAAAATCTGAATGAAGTGAAGGAGCCACTGTCTGGAGAAGCATTGAAAACAGAGAAAACAGCAGGGAGACAGTCTAGGAGTTGGCACATTCCTTAGCGTGTCTGTAGGTCAAAGTGAGGCCAGTGTGGCCACAGAGCAGGGAATAAGGGGGAAAGGGATACAGGCTGAGGTTTGAGAGCCTTGCCGGACACGTTAGAATTGTTCATTGGCTGTTGGAAGACTATATTGATAGTTGTGACAGTAGCTGCTATGATTATTACTTCTTCAGTCCATTGTTACTAACAGCTTATAAAACTTGGGCCCTGCTAGAATCTGTGAATGCTCTGTATTTGGTGGTTGCCCAGGCTGGTGGCTCAGTGGTAAAGAATCCACCTGCCAAATACAGGAGATGTGTGGTTGATCTCTGGGTTGGGAAGACCCCCTGGAGAAGGAAGGAAGTGGCAACCCACTCCAGTATCCTTGCCTGAGAAATCCCATTGACAGAGGAGCCTGGTGGGTTATAGTCCACGGGGTCACAAAGAATGGAGCATGAGTGAGCAACTGAACAACAACAGGCTTTATGAAGTATGGTACTCCGTCTCTGCCTGTTTACCAGCAGTTGTAGAGTCTGGTCCATTCTGGGACCTTCCATGACTGTTTATCTAGAAGGTGCCCCTCTCAAAGGCATTTACCCAGTCGGCTGGGACTATATACATACATATCATCTTTTTTTTTTTTTTTAATCTGGAGTTTGACATTTTTAACATGTGAAAATGTTGAGCCCCCTTAGAATGAGTGAGTCAAATGGAAACCTTCCAGTACCTTGGCTGGGAAACATGGCCTCATTTAGTGATGAGTTTTTGGATCCTGTGTGTGTCTTCAGAACAGAGTGCCCTGCAGGAAGCAGGCCGAGAATATCCCTCCTAGTTCTCTTTGGCAGGACAGCAGAGAGGAGTGTCCTTTGCTCAAGATCTCCCGTTCTTAACTAGAACATCTGTGACCTGACTCTGAGTTCTTTGAAACAGTCCATCATATTTGTATCCTGTCACAGGAGACTTTGCTTCTCTTGCCAGTTCTGCTCAGTGGAGTGTTAACCTGAGGATAAACCCAGATTCTGCTTTGTTTATTTTTGGAATTAGAAGATTTGGCTTCTCTCTAAGGTCTTTCAGCTCCAAAATTCTGTGATTTTAATAGAATTTAGGTTTATCTCCCCCCACCCTCCTACCCCAACCAGTCCAGGATCCCAGCCACCACTTAGTATGTCTCCCCCACTATCCGCGTCCCGCCAGCCCGACCCCGAGTTAGGATCTGTCTTCCTCATTATTCTTGGCCTTGGACCATAGCTGGTGGCTAAATTCTGCTTTGGAGATTCCACAGGCAACCCTAGTCCCCAGTGGTTGTGCTGTAGGCTCTCCATGCCATGCAGGGACTCTATCAAAGCATGTGACTCCTTGTTCTTGCAGCTCTTTGAAAAGCCACTGCATTTGGCCCAAATACCTAAGTTGATAAGAATAGGTAGGTACCTCAAAGGCCATGTTTCAAGGTGAGATCTCCAAATAGCATTCAGATGAGAAATCATGGGTCTCCACTCACCCCTTCCCAGATGGATTCCAGGCTCAGGGCAAATCCACTGTTGTCACTGGTAAAAGTACAAGCATACATGCCTCCAGGGAACCCAGGTCCTTACCAGACCTTCACACAGGAGAGGTAGCTACTTCTCATTTAATTGCAATTCATTATGGGCACCACTGTGCACCCTGGCCCCTCCTGCATGTTTTTATAACATGTATATGATAATAAGTGTTACTATTCATTGAGTGGAAAATAATGAAAATTGAAAATTCATGGTAGATTCATTAAATTGCAAATGAATCCATTATCAGCTGGCACTTGGCTCCAAGCGGTAGGCTGGTTACTCATGCTGTGATTTTAGGATAATAAGTATGGGGTGGGGGTGCAGTTATAGAAGCCTGTGGATATTGGTACAAGTAAGTGGGTACTTTTTTGCTCCCTTCTTTTTCTTCCCTCTTCATCTACATATCTACCCCTTTCTTCCTCCTTTCCTTCATCTTCTTATGCCTCCTCTCTCCTCCTTTCAATCAAAGAAGAGCTGAACTGGAAAACTGTCTATTTTGATAGTGGCCAAGCCCCTGGATGCTAGAGTGGGCTGACACGGGGATATGCAGCCTCTCCCACGTGTGTGATCATGGCTTTGCTAGAATGAGATAAGACCCCTTCTGTCCATACTCTCAGTCTCTTCTTGCACAGGATGCCATGGATGTGAAAGACAGTGGGGAGGTGGGAGAGTGGGCCACATGGGAGAAGTAACTCACTATTTTTCTGCCCCTCCCAGATTCCTGCCTGCTTGTTGGTGTTTTAATGGACAGAAGATACATCTAGCAGGGACTAGTTCTTGGACTGCTTCACACAGAGTTTCCCATCCAACAAAGAGATCTTCTGCATTTTTTTCTGGTGGCCACAATCCTTTTGCTTCTGAGTGAGGGACACACAGAGAGAGGTGAAACTGTGCTCTGCCTTCCTTCATGGTGGCCAGTCTGCATTATTTCAGGCATTAATTAAGGGCCACACCTGCTGTTTTCCTTTGTGGCTCAGCTGGTAAAGAATCTGCCTGCAATGTGGGAGACCTGGGTTTGATCCTTCATTTGGGAAGATCTTCTGGAGAAGGGAAAGGCTAACCACTCCAGTATTCTGGCCTGGAGAATCTGTATAGTCCATGGGTTCGCAAAACTTTCACTTTCACACTTGCAGTCTAGCCCCATAGACCTTGTAAGTAGTGAGAGGGTCTCTTGTAAGTAGTGGCAGTAAAGTATCTGTCTTCAGTTTAAGTTTTTCATTTGTATTTTCATTTGTTTCCAATTCTTAACATAGGATCTCAACGTAAGGATATTTTTGGGATGCTGGGTGACTTTGCTTCAGAAGCCCCTAGGATTAAGTATTCCAAGTATGATGCTCTTATTTCTAAGACCTTAGAAATATGTGGTGTAACAAGGTATTTTTATCCCAGACATGTCTCACTACAGATAAACTTCTGTATAAAGGCCCTGCATGCTGAGGGTTGTGGTTTCATAAAAGGCTAGTCCAGATATATACTTTTGGGTGCCCATATATTGACTGACATTGGATGACTCTTAAGGGCTTTGAAGATGTCAGAAAAGAACAAGTAGAGACTTGAAATGGATTAATTATGGGTAAGGTACTGATAAGTTGGATTTAACCATAGTAGATTCAGATTGTGCTAGAAGTATCTGCTGAGGCTGACATTGGGGATGGGGTGGGGAGGAGGCAGGGATGTGGACAGTGAGAGGGAGGTCAGTGGACCCAAGTCCTCTACATGGCTTTCTGCAGTCAGGCAGGGAAGATGCAGTCATTTGAATGTCCCATTTCAGTAATTTTCAAACATTAGCACTATGAAACAGGATGATACTTGAAAAGAAATCTTCTTGATGTTAAAAGTATTTGTTCCCCTGATTGGCCTTCTCTTTTATTCTCACCCTTCTCTGTCTTAATTTTGGCAGGTACTTTTAAGATCATTTTACCAAGAGTATTCATTGTATTTGAACACATCACATAGATTCTCTCCAAGAATTACAAGAACCATGTAGTGGCCTGATAGTGGCATATTGATTATGTCACTGGCTTTAGCCAAATGGGACAGGACTGTTCAGAGTTTCTGTTGGAAGCGCCAGGAGCTGTCTGCAGCTTTGATGCTCAGCAGAGTGGTTTCCGGAAGCTTGAGTTACACCAAGGTGCCGTTCGTCTTTCAGGCCAGTCGCTCAGCCTTAACACAACAGATATTCCTCTGTCTTAATCTAAGTTCTCCTTAAGGATGGGAGGATGGTTTGATGGTTTCACAACGTTCTTTCCGACTCGTAGAAATCTATGGGTTTGTGGTTTGTAGTGGGATCCAAAAATGACTACACGTTTATTTGTGAAGTGGAAAGTAAGGTGAAATCCTTTGGAGGTGAATAGTAGTTCATCTGGTAGTACTTGGCAGCCTCAAGCACATGTGTGTGTTCTTATTTGAATTTTGACCCTTTGGACAAAGAAATACTATGTTCTTGACCATTTAGGCAAAAAGATGGGGTGGAGGGAGAAAAGCGTGGGAAACAGACTAAATTCATTAAATTTTGTGTAGTATGGTTGGCAAAGCCAACTGTATTTGAGTTGCTGTGTTTTCCACACAGCTGCGTTTCCGGCAATTGAGAATGGACACCTGGTACTCAAAAAACCCGACACAGTTTTAAAAGTCACAATGATCGTATATAACTGGCTGAACCTGGAAGTCATTTTCTGGAATTTGTGGGCACTAAATAAATACCAAATATTAAATTACTTGGTTTGGTATGGAGGGAGTGGCTGGCTCCTTCAGTTTTTCTGAACTTCCTATTCTTAATATCTTTGGCTTCAAGTTTTTATTGGTAGGAGTTTAAATATATATATATATTCCCCCCCACACACACTTTGGAGCATAGGACCAGAACTTAAGGTTCTTTTACTTCCTCTTTCTTTTTGTCCTTCATGTTTCTCCATTTTACCCTTTGGAGTTAATTTTAATACTTGAAAGAAAAAAAACACTTTTCTTATTCTTACAGAGTATATGAGAGACAGTCAAAAATAGAGAATCTTTTAAAAATTGACCTTATTCTGCAGAGGTTGTAGTCTATTTCATGTAACCCCTCTTTCTTCTCTTATTTTATGTTGCTAAAATAGACTGAAATAGTTGATAGCCTTTTGCCTGGAGTTGCTGCTGTTTTCCACCCCAACTCAGTCTAGCAGGGAAAGACAGTGTGAGAAAACCAGCAGCTTGATTGATAGAAAGGAGACTGACTTGATTTGGAGCAAAGCAGAGAAAAACTCCATGTCCAGTCAGTAACAGTAGTGATCCTGGCAAATGAATGTGAACACCACTGGCTCAGCTGGATGGAGGTTGCTTCCCGGTTTGGGGCAAGCGGTGAACCAGAAGACTTAGCCAGATATGGAGATCTGGGAAATAAGACAGTCATAAGAAGGTTTTACAAGCTTTCCACAAATCTACTCAGGAGAGACCAAAGAGGGCTCAAGCTGCCTGCTCATCCTTAGCTGACCATAAACCTGCGTGCACATACAGAGGAAACACAAGGGGCTATGGCAGAATATAAAAGCCAGATGGATTTAAATACTGCTGAATATTGAACGCCCTATCAACAGACAAATCTCTGAACAATGTGCTGATTAAAAAAAAATACACAATGTGAGCGTTTCAAGCTAAGTTTTATTGGGGATAAAATGAGGACTATAGTCTGGGAGACCACATTTCAGATAGCTCTGAGAAACTGCTCCAAAGAAGTAGGGGGAAGGTCAGTATATATGTAATTTTGGTGAAGGAGGAATACATGCAATCAAGCATCCTATATTTTGCAGAAGGTTTCTATTCGTTATGAGGAGCAGTTGTCACCATGAAGGATTTTAGTGTTTTCTAGATACGAGGAGATACAACAATTGGGCTCACAAAATTGGCTCTTGAAAACATCTATCTGAAGACCTGTTTTGCCAGTTTTTCTCAGAGCACAGAGTGCCTCATTTCTGCTCTCCACCCTGAACTCCTTTCAGAGGGTGTTGAAAATCAGCATGGAAGCACATGATTTAATTCTTACAGAGGTAGATGGCAAGGGCCAATGGCAAAAGCCAGTTTGTAGTGGACAAGTGTTTGGCTGACTACTAAGCTGTGCAGACACAGGGTTGACTCTTAGGATCTGGACTTTAAAAGTAAGAACGAGGAATTAAAAAACAAACAAAAAACTTGAGCAGAAACATCAGCCAAATACCAAGGAGGAAACAGATTTCAGATTTAGTCTAGGCAGATTGCTATACAAACAAAATCTTAGCAACAACAGCTTCCAGCAGGGGTGAGGTGGTGGTGGTGGACAGACTCCAGAGCTGCTGTAATAGATATCCAAAGCATCGAGCTGGGCAAAGAAACAGGAAGGAAAACTATGCTTGGAGTCCAAGAGAAGCAGTTAATAGAGGCTCTCTGTGAGTGGGCATAGATCTTAAACTTGCCAGAAAAGCACTTCCAAGCAGTTGTTTTAAGAACTAAAGGAAAGCATGTTTTAAAAATTAAAGGGAAGCATGATGACAATAACTCAACAATGAGAATCACAGCAAAGAGATAAACTATAAAAAAAGGAACCAAATGGAAGTTCTGGAATTCTAACATGAAATAACTGAAATGAAATATTCACCAATCGGACTCATGGCAATATTGGAGATGTCAAAAGAAATCATTAGTGGACCTGAAGATAGGTAAATAGAAATTACCCACTCTGAATTTGTCTTTTGTTTTTGGGAGGAGCACACTGTGTGGCATGCAGGATCTTAGTTCCCTGACCAGGGATCAGACCTACGCCTCCTACAGTAGAATTGTGAAGCTGTAACCACTGGACCACCGAGGAAGGCCCTGAAATTATCCAATTTGAAAAGCAAAGTATAAAAGAATGATGAAATGTACACTCAAGAGACTTGTCTGAGTTCAAGCATACTAATATATGTTTCATAGGAATCCCAACAAGAGAGAGAGGAAAAGAGGTCAGAAAAAGACATTTGAAGAAATAATAGCTGAAAACTTTAAAAATTTGATAAAGAGCATTAACCTAGCGACCAAGATGCTCAATGAACCCAGAGCAGTATAAACAGAGAGATTCACACATAGGCAAATCATAGGCAAACCATTGGAAGACAAAGATAAATTTTTGAAACCAGTAACTGGAAAATAACTCATCACATCGGAAACAATGACTAGAAGACACTGTTAATACACAGTGCTGAAAGGAAAAAAAAACAGCAGTTAATTGTGTTTCCATCAAAACTGTTCTTCAACAGTGAAAGAAAAATGAAGACATCCCCAAAGACTCAGAGAATTTGTTGCTAACTATGACTTGCCTTAAAAGAAAAACTTAAGATGTCCTTTATGCTAAAAGGAAATGATACTACATGATAACTTATATCCACACAAAGAAATGAAGAACACCAGAGAAAGTAAATGTATGGGTAAATATGAAAGATTATATCAGTAGATAGATATAGGTACTTTTTTTTCTTTTATTTAAGATTTAATGAAATATTCTTAGGTTTGTAACATATGTTGGTATGATTTATAAGTTTAAATCTTTATATTAGAAAAGAATAAGGTTCCAATCAATAACTGAAGACTCTCTGCTAAGAAATGAGAAAATGAAGAGCAAAGTAAGCCCACAGCAAGCAGGAATCAAGAAATACTAAGATCAGAGTAAAAGTCAGTGAAGTGGAAATCAAAACACCAGAGGAAATCAGTGAAATTAAAGGTGAATTCTTTGGAAAGATCAAGAAAACTGACAAATCCTTAGCTGCTGCTGCTGCTGCTAAGTTGCTTCAGTCGTGTCCAACTGTGCGACCCCATAGATGGCAGCCCACCAGGCTCTCCCTTAGCTAGGCTATTGAAAAAAGAAAAGAGTAATGTAAATTACTAAAATCCTGAATGAAAAAAGGAACATCACAAATGACCTCACAGAAATTAGAAAGACTATAAGGAAATACTATGAATAAGTTTGTGCCATCAAATATGGCAATTTTGATAAAATTGGGCAAGTTCCTCAGTTCAGTTGCTCAGTCATGTCCGACACTGTGACCCCATGGACTGCAGTACACCATGCTTTCCTGTCCATCACCAACTCCTGAAGCCTACTCAAACTCATGTCCATCGAATTGGTGATGCCATGCAACCATCTCATCCTCTGTCATCCCCTTCTCCTCCCTCCTTCGGTCTATCTCATCATCAGGGTCTTTTCCAATGAGTTGGTTCTTCGCATCAGGTGGCCAAAGTATTGGGAGTTTCAGCTTCAGCCTCAGTTCTTCCAATGAATAGTCAGTACTGATTTCCACAAGTTCCCAAAAAGATGCAAATAATCCATCTATCTAATGCTATCTCAAAATTGTCTGAATATCTCAGTAACAAATGAGGAAATTTAATATTTAAACCTCTTCCCACAAAGAGAAATCCACCCTCATATGGCTTCATTGGTAACTTTTATCAAAAGTTTAAAGAGGAAATAATACCAACCCTTCACAAACTATTCCATAAAGTGAAGGAAGAAGGAACGCCTCTCAACACATTCTAGCAGTCCAGTATTATTCCCTAGACACTAAAGATTGGACAGACATCACAAGTAACCCAGCTACAAGCCATGAACTCCTATGAACATAGACACAAAATTTCTTAAAGTACTAGGAAACCAAATCTAGCAATATATAAATAGGATTATATATCATGACTAGTTGAATTTAATCCAAGAATGCAAGGTTGCTTTAGCATTCAGAGATCATTAATATACCATATTAATGAAACAAAGGTCAGAGATTATATATCATTTTAATAGATGAAGAAAACCATTTGAGGAAATCTAACTTTGGAAAAATTCTCAATAAACTAGGAAAAATCCTACAAATAATATCTTAATGTACTTCCCAGGTAGCTCAGTATTAAAGAATCCATCTGCTAATGCAAGAGACACAGCTTCAATCCCTGAGTCAGGAAGAGCCCCTGGAGAAGGAAATGGCAACTTACTCCACTATTCTTGCCCAGGAGATCCCATGGACAGAGGCGCCTGGTGGGCTGCTGACCATGGGGTTGCAAGAGAGTTGGACATGACTTAGCAACTAAACAACAACGGCATCCTAAATAGAGAAGAGCTGAATACTTTTCCCCTAAGATCAGCAGAAAGGCAAGATTGTCTGCTCTTGTCACTTCTATTCAACAGTGTATTGTTTACTGTTGAAGCTGAGCAATGGGCAGTAAAGGTTTATTATTTTATTCTACTGTTGGGTATGTTTCACCTTTTTTTCTAATAGAAACTTAGAAAAAATAACCTAGGTAATTTAAAAAACTTCCAAGACCTTAAATCTGTTGTGTTTTGTGTTTGTCCAAATTGTAAGGTCACATAAGCAGTTTTTTTTTTTCTTTTGAGTGTGAATGTGTACTTCCTTATGTGTTAGCATTGAATTCTTTGTTATAAATAATGTAATTGAAAATTTAGAGTTAGAATATTATTTCTATTTGTAGTAAGTCATGTCTCTTATTTTTTTCCAGCCCTAAGAATGATCAGATAATTGGAGGAGCTATTTATAGTGGAAACTGGACATCACATAAATCAAATTTTGTTGTTACAAATCCTTGTTTATCAAAAATTAATGTCAACTAAATATAGATTTCCAGTTCCCAGGTGCTGGAAGCTATTTTCAGTATGACCTGTATCAGGACCACAGATAATTTGGGGTAGTCTCTTAGCAGCAGCAACAGCAGCTTAGGGTATCTTACTAGTTGTTATCGAAAGTGTACCAAAAACTGCATCTAGGCTGGGGATAGGGGAAGGGGTAACTTTTCTTGGTGGTGGTGATGGTGGTTGAGTGTATATGTGTGTGTAGGGCACACATACATGTAATTTATGTTGGTGGCCAGGGCCATGGGTTGAAACCGGGGCTGGTTTAGAGTGAATGTATACAGCTGAGGTGATTTCATAACACCAGACATGGATGCAGGTTAAGACTATGACTTCCCTCTGAAAGAAGAAGGCAACAGAAGAATGGAAGAGGAAAGTGACATTTAGAAAGTGATTCTTTCTCTGAAAGAGTGATGTCCTCATTTGAGAATAATATTTTTACCTAGGTCTTTCTGACAGCACTTTTCCATCTTGCTCAGAAACACAGGAACTTAACATTTTTGTTCTCCCCTGGGGTTCCTGTCTGACCTTTTCAAGTACAGGCACTGCCAACACCATCTTTAATTCACAAACCTTATCAATGGTGTGAGCCATTGTTGTTCTGTTTTTCTGGGAAATAGAAAAGAAGCTGATTTATATAGTCACTGACCTTGCAGAAGTTAATCTTACTGACTTTGCAGTATTTTGGGGTTGTACACACACAAACACACCTCAATTAGAGGGCAAGATGACGAACACACGACAGAGTTCTAGATTGTGCAGTACAGATTAAAATTTTTACAGATGTTCAGAAGCAGTCCAGGGTATCTGAGTGGAAGTAATGTTGCCAAGGTTGTAGGTAAGGGAAACTTTGAGCTCTATCTGCAGGCTGGCTAAGATTTTGAAAGCTACTTGCATGACCTTCATTGCATTGAATAAGTGGATACAGGATTTATATTTAAAGTTTTGTAGCTCTTTGATTTTGTTTTAAGTGTGTCTGCATCAGTTCCATTCAATTCAGTCACTCAGTCGTGTCCGACTCTTTGCAACCCCACGGACTGCAACATGCCAGGCTTCCCTGTCCATCAACAACTCCCGGAGCTTACTCAAACTCATGTTGATTGAGTCAGTGATGGCATCCAATCATCTCATCCTCTGGTTGTCCCCTTCTCCTCCTGCCTTCAATCTTTCCCATCATCAGGGTCTTTTCCATTGAGTCGGTTCTTCACATCCAGTGGCCAAAGTATTGGAGCTTCAGCATCAGTCCTTCCAATGAATATTCAGGACTGATTTCCTTTAGGATTGACTGCTTGGATCTCCTTGCAGTCCAAGGGAGTCTCAAGAGTCTTCTCCAACACCACAGTTCAAAAGCATCAATTCTTTGGCACTCAGCTTTCTTTATAGTCCAACTCTCACATCCATACATGACCACTGGAAAAACCATAGCTTTGACTAGACAGACCTTTGTTGGTAAAGTAATGTCTCTGCTTTTTAATATGCTGTCTAGGTTGGTCATAGCTTTGCTTCCAAGGAGCAAGCGTCTTTTAATTTCATGGCTGCTGTCTCCATCTGCATCAAGACCTTCTTTATTTCAGCAAGGTGAACTTCAGGTGTTGGTAAGGGTAGTTGCACCCTGTCTTCTAGTTCCAAGTGGGAAGACTAACACAAACAGGAATATCTGAGGCAACTCCTGGAAATTCTTGCCCTCTCTTATGTAACATTTAGATAATATTTGGATAAATATCAGTTATTTTTCCTATCTCACCTTTGATTCCTCTAGAACTTCAGAGTTAACATGTACAGTCTCCAGAAAAAAAAAAATTTTTTTTTCCACTTCAAAGCTGTCTTCCTTTAATCCCAGAGGTCTCCTTGGGCAGTGTCCCATTCCTGTAGCAAACGCTCACCCCTGGAACACATAAACTTTGCTTCTTCCCAATGGACTACTCCCTGGCTTTCTCCTTGCCTTGCCCTAAACTTACTTGGAACTCTTTGAATATCTCCAAGCTCATATCCTGCAGTTTTGTCACATAGATGTAGAAATCATTAATGATTACTCGTCGGTCCGCAGTTCTGAAGCACTGTGCGTAGTCTCTCAGTTGTGTCTGATTCTTTGTGGCCCCATAGACTGTAGCCTGCCAGGCTCCTCGGTCCATGGGATTCTCCAGGCAAGACTACTGGAGTGGGCTGCCATGCCCTTCTCCAGGGGATTTTCCTAACCCAGGGATCGAATCCAGGTGTCCTGCATTGCAGGTGGATTCTTTACCATCCGAGCCACCAGGGAAGTCATCTGTGGCACTTGCTACTATTAAGTTCATTTCTGTGTTCTAGTGAACAGAATGGAAGTCAAGTGAGAGTTAGTCCTGACAGTCCTGCTTGGTCACTTTAACTTTTGCAAGAAGCCACCGTTCTCTGACCCTTTGGTTTATTATCTTTGTACAGTGCTGAAAAATGAACAATTCCCAATTCTCCTGTCTGCCTCACTTAGATCAGCAGCCCCCAACCTTTTTGGCACCTGGGACCCATTTCATGCAAGTAAATGTTTCTGCAGACCCAGGAGGAGATGGTTTTGGGATGATTCAAGCATGTCACATTTATTGTGCATTTCATTTCTATTATTATTACATCAGCTCCACCTCAGATCATCAAGCATTAGATCCCAGAGGTTGGGGACCCCTGACTTAGACCATCCTCTCCTCTCAGTACTTGTTTAGGAGCTTAGCTTGAAAGGCAGAATACCACATATTACAGATAGACTGAGCAATCAGAGTTGCATATTGCAAATTGAATTCAAGTGATTTCTGTCGCAGGCTGCAGGCGGGAGGAGTGAAATCACAGCCTTTCTTCTGTTGAGTGTCTTTTGGGTGATTATTTCCTGGGACTGCTGACTCTTCACTCTGCCTATATGCAGTTACATTTTAGAGTGAAGGATATTATTTAAACACCTCTTTCAGCTTCATGCTGAGCATTATAAATGCACAATTAACTGGTCTACTCTAAATAAGGGACACCTTGATGCAGTCAGTAACCGGAGGGGAGGTGGGGAAGCACTTTCCCAACAGATTGTGCTTAATTCCGAGACTGTAGTTTCTAGAAGAAAAATTAAGCATCAGTTCTCTCGGTGCTTGTATAACCAACCTAAATGAGGGAGCCCCCAGCACAGCCAGCCCAGGGTGAAAAGTGTATTAGAGGCCACTGAAGGCACTGGTGTAGTGAGATGCTTTAAGATGTGTGTGAGCTCATTGGAGAATGTATCTTTTCTTCTGAAGATGTTTGGCAAAGCATTAATAAATGGAAATTAGCAAAGGAAAATAGTATTCCTTCATCTATATTCCTAAGCATAGAGAAAGCATACATTTTTTAAAGCAATTTGGCTTATGTGAGAGCCAAATTACATATAATGCAAGACACAGATCTTAAGTGTACCATTTGATGGGATTGATAGATGTGTGCATCCATAAAAGCAATGCTGCAGGCGAGATACCAAACCTATTCCTCACCCTAGAATGTTCCCTCAAGTCTCCTTCCATTTATTCTCCCTCCCCTGTAGGAAACCATTGTCCTGATTTTTATCATCATAGATTAACTTTGCCTGTTCTTGAGCATCATAAAAATGGAATCATACAGTATGTGCCTGGCTTCTTTCTCTCAGGATGGTATTTTTGGATTCATCCGTGGTATTGCATTTATCAGTTTGTTCTTTTTTTTAATCACCAAATAGTATTCTGCTTTATGAGTATAAGCATAATTGATGATATCTGTTTTCCTGATAATGGACATATGAATAATTTCCAGTTTTGGACTGTTAGGAATACTGCCAAAAATACATGAGCCCATCATATTTTTCTAAATTCTAGACTATATTGCCATAAGTTGTTCCTATTCTTACACTTTGAATATCTGTAGGGTTTGTGGCAACATTCCTCTCTTAATTCCTAATATTGCTCATTTAAATTTTCTTTTTCTCTTGATCACTTTTGCTAGGAATTTTAAATTCTATTCGTCTTTTCAAAGAGTCAACTTCGGCTTTGTTCATTTGTCTGCTAGTCAGGATTAAATCAGAAGCAGAACCACTAGTTCTGTGTATATGTGCAAGCACGTGTTTATTAAGGAATTTGTTTTGACCATACACACTTGGGGGAGTTGGTTTAACAGTTTGTGTAATGTATTGCTTTTGTGTCTGATGCTGGAACTTGAAATCTGTAAGTCAGACAGCCAGCAAGGGAAGATGAATGTTAAGTAGAGGAAAA
This sequence comes from Bos javanicus, assembly GCF_032452875.1. Classification (NCBI taxonomy): domain Eukaryota; kingdom Metazoa; phylum Chordata; class Mammalia; order Artiodactyla; family Bovidae; genus Bos; species Bos javanicus. The sequence goes on along the minus strand of NC_083869.1, from coordinate 63,048,384 downwards.
TAATAGCATGCTGGAATCCACAAGTATGAGCTGGAGCGAATGATGACAGAGTGACACCCTAGTCTTTTATTTTTTTCCTGCCTCTGCCCTTGGGATATGAATGTTCTATAGAAGCTGGGGCTCTTTGTCTTGAAAAAGAAACTTGGTGGAAGCAAATCATTACATCCTACCTCCTAGATAGCCCCCCAAAATCCTCTCAGGACTAAGACTAACCAAAGGATGCTATAGCAAAGGGATTACTGAACTAGTTTTGTAAAACACTAGATAGTAAATATTTTAGCTTTGTGGACATATGATCTAGTGCAAAAGTAGCCATAGCCAATACATAAATGAATGGCATGGCTATATTCCGGTAAAGTTTATTTAGAAAAATAAGCAGTGAACCAGATTTGACCTCTAAGTTGTAGTTTGCTGTTCTCTGTTCTAAAAATTTCAATAGACCTTCTTAACTTACCACAGTCTACTTGGGGGTTAATATTGCAAACATCATGTTTGATTCTGTTAATCCTGCTTGCTTATCCTTTGCACTATTGTTAAATATCTTACATCTACTTATATTTTAAACCTCACTGTACCCTCTTTTGATTATTGTATTAGAAAGTCAATTAATGAAGAAATTAGGGGAAGGAAAAATGATAGTCTTTAATATTTACCTACATATTAACATTTCCAATGACTTCTATTCCTCTGTGTAGTTCCAGGTTTCCATCTTAAGTTATTTCCCTTTCAATGCAAATAACCACTTTTGTTTATTTCTTGCCACAAAGGTCTGCAGGTGGTAAAATTTCTCATTATTCATTTATCTGAAAATGGCTTTTTGGGAACCAGCATTTTTCAGGATTTCTTGTAGAGAATTCTAGATTGATAGTAATTTTCTTTCAGGACTTTAAAAATGCTGTTTCTTTGCTTTTTAAACCTCCATCCTTTGTGGAAGAGAAGTCAGGCAACATTTCTGTCTTTGCACTCTGTAATGTGTCTCATTTTTCTCTGGCTACTTTCAAAATCTTCTCTTCATGTTTGGCTTTTGCCATTTTGATGGTGGTAAATGTAATTGTATTTTTCTTACTTGTGATTCATTGAGATATTGAATCTGAGTTTGGAAAGTATTTGGCCATTATTTCTTCAAGTTATTTTTTCCCCCATTTTTCCCCTCTTTTCTACCTTTAGGTATCCATTTTTACAGAGTGTAGCTTATATGATGCCCACAGGTCACTGTAAGGCTCTTCTCAGTTTTTTCCTCCAATCTTCATTGTCACTCTTTTTCAGATTGAAGAATTGTTACTTTCCCTGATAACTCAGTTGGTAAAGAATCCGCCTGCAATGCAGGAGATCTCAGTTCGATTCCTGGGTCAGGAAGATCCCCTGGAGAAGAGATAAGCTACATACTCCAGTATTCTTGGGCTTCTCTGGTGGCTCAGCTGGTAAAGAATCCTCCTGCAATGCAGGAGGACCCCGGTTCGATCCCTGGGTTAGGAAGATCCCCTGGAGAAGGGAAAGGCTACCCACTCCAGTATTCTGGCCTGGAGAATTCCATGGATTGTATTGTCCATGGGGCTGAAAAGAGTCGGACACGACTGAGCGACTTTGACTTCAAGTCCATTGATCCTTTCTTTTGCCATCTTCAAACTGTTGTTAATTTCATTTGTCAGCTTTTCATTTTTGTCCCAGAATTTCTGGTTTTAAAAACTGTCCATTTCTTTATCTTTAGTCATATTTATGGTAATTGCTTTAAATTATTTGTCAATTCCAGCAGTACATCATCTTGGGGTATGTTTTTGTTGACTGCTTTTCTTGACCCTGGTCCACATTTTCTGTTTTTCCACAAGTCTAATAATTGTTATATATTTGGCATTATAATATGTTGTTGAGTGTGTGAATTCTGTTGTCATCCTCTGAAGAGTTGATTTTTTCATTCTAGCAGGCCGTTGAATTACTGACCACTTTAAGCCTAAGAGGTCTTGATTTTATGCTTTGTTGGGCATGTCTGTCTCAGTTTTTATCCTAGTCTTAGGAAGTCTTAAGTCCTGGGCCTGATGCAAGGCTTTCTGTGATTTCAATGGAAACCTTGAAATGTTGGCCAAACCCCTCTGACTTGTTCAGTTTCAAACTCTGATTCCCCAGCAGCAAGCAGCAGCTGAATCTCTGACTGCCTTTAGAGCTTTCCTCGGACTCTCCCAGACAAATGCTCAGTGATAGGGTCATTCAAGGATTTTAAGGTAGTTTATATGCTGGTTTGGGGGCTCCCCTTCTTTGGTTCCTTCTTTATGGAAACATCCTACCTCAGTTTCTTTGCTATCCTGATTACCCAAACTTAATCCTAAGACTAACCTTTTGCTTAACCTTCTAGTGATCCCACCACCACCCAGAGTCCCCTCCAGGCAAAGCTGTTGAATGTGGGTTTTATCCAGTGTGCTCAGTTGCTCAGTCATGTCCAGTTCTTTGCAACCCCATGAACTGTAGCCTTCCAGGCTCCTGTGTCTGTAGAATTTTCCAAGCAAAAATACTGGAATGTGTTGCTGTTTTCTACTCCAGGGTGTCTTCCCAACCCAGGGGTCCAACCCGCATCTACGGCCTCTGCTTCACTGGCAGGCAGATTCTTTACCACTAGTGTCACCTGGGAGTCCCTTTATCCAGTGTAGTCCCTTTCTTTTAAGGTTCAAACTCCTTCTGGTTTTGCCCTTTTTCCTTACTCTTCATTGTTTTATAAATATTATCTGTGGGAAGGTTATTCCTATATAAGCTTCTCTACCATTGCCAATGTATGATTTCTCAGGCTTGCTTTATAAAGAGTCCCAAGTTAAGTTGATCACACAGTTCTTGCACAAGTAGTACAGTTTAGAGTGTGCCTGACCAGCAAATCATCTGAGCTATTTCTTATCATTGCTCTGACTTTCCCCTGCCTTTTGGTATGTATGCCTGCCAGCTCTCTATATTTTGATGCAATAACCTCCATTTCTACGTTGACAAGGAGAATGTGTTTTTAATGAGGATTCTCCCTCTCCTAGACGCCATGACTAGAGAGCGAGTGGGTAAGTGCAGTTTGCTCTATATTGACATGGTGGCATGGGTCCTTAGGTGAAGACGTTCAGGTAATCCCACTGCCAGAGGGTCACCACTGGCAAAGAACTGACTCAAAAACCAACTTTCCTACTTTCTGAAACAGATTCCTAGGCCATTGAAAATCATTTTTCATACTAGAAAGAACTTGTGTTCACGTATTTACTAATGTTTTCTATTGAGTAGATGACTAGCATTTCAGGGTAAGACATAATGTTTAAGTATATGCCCATTAGCCTCGCAGTTTCTCAGGCTGAGTACCATTGTCCAAATTTATATGGTCTTAGGCAGACATGTTTCCTTTCCACAAGAAGAAAAACCTATTAAAGGCTAGGAGAGATAGGAATTAGGTTTTAAGACAACTTGGTGTTTGAGAGACAACTCCCTAGCCAAGGACATATCTAGCAGGCATAGCATATATGTGGTGTGCCAGGGGGCTTGCAGATTTCATGCAACTCTGGATAAGTCAAATGGACCTAAAAATTAAGTAGCTCTCAGCCTGTCTTCTAACATGTACTCAAAGGTTTGATGCACTGGAGTGTGTTCTCAATATTGTAGACCTTAAGCTTCTTTTTTTATTGTGTTTTGTTCTCACTCTGCCTCTTTTTGTAGTACCTAAAACTTATTATCAGGGTGTCATCTTGATTCTAAATTAATTTACAATTTATTTTTCCATGCTAAAAAGCGAGGAGAGAGGCTATAACCAAGCAACCAAAACAAAAGGAAAAACTCAGTTCATATGAGTGAATGAAAAAATTTATCTTGATCTCCCATTAAAAGGGTAATCAAAGAACTTGCTCATTGCCTGTAGATGTCTGATGTCCAGTCATACTTCCTGTCTTTACCAACAGCTACAAAAAGGCTTATGACAGGTGGTTCAAAGCGGGCCTTGTGTGAAGGGGGAGAACAGTAGTTTCTAGTAGTTTGTACAATCAAAATAGCCTAGGGATAGGCTTCCCCAGTGGCGTTAGTGGTAAAGGACCTGTCTGCCAGGGCAGGTAGACTTAAGAGATGCAAGTTAGATCCCTGGGTCCGGAGGATCCCCTGAAGGAGGGCACGGCAACCCACTCCCGTGTTCTTGCCTGGAGAATCCCATGGACAGAGGAGCCTGGCAGGCTGCAGTCTGTAGAGCAGCACAGAGTCAGACACGACTGAAGCGACTTAACACACATAGCCAATCTTCTCCAATTATTAATTCCGTATTGCTTGCTTTTCTTCTTTAGTTTCAACAAAGAATACACACATTCATACACTGTGTGTACATTTCTTTTACTTAGCGAAATCCAAACTCCAAACACTTTGACAGTTTGATACGAATAGTTAGAAATGTGTGAGCTATGCTTAACTGTGTTTTAGAAGAAAAATAGAAGTATTTGTTGTTGGAGGGGAGACGGAAGATTTGTATATTCTTTAAGTGTCAGGGACATGTGGCTGTTACAGTAAGCTGCATGTGAAAAGAGGGACATTATGAAAAGCCCTCTCCTGTTTATTGAAAAAGGAGAATAGGTGTGAAACTTGCCTTAAGGCTCCCAACTTGAGAATTTTGCAAGTCTGGAATTTTTAATGTCTGCCATCTACTTCCCATTTAATCTTTCTTGAATCTAAGTTAACAGCTGAGAAAGCATTAAAATCTGTCAGTAGTATATCTTATTTTTTATTTGAATGTCTGAATTATTTTTTTATTTATTACTTTTTTATTGAGGTGTAGTTGATTTACAACTATATACATTCTTTTTCAGATTCCCTTCCCTTATAGGTTATTAAAAAATATTGAGTAAAGTTTCCAGTGCTCTGCAGTAGGTCCTTATTGTTTATCTATTTTATATATAGTACTACTATACTTAATTGCTTAGTCGTGTCCAACTTTTTGCAACCCCGTGGACTGTAGCCGGCCAGGCTCCTCTGTCTGTAGGGATTCTCCAGGCAAGAATATATTAATCCCAAACTCCTAATTTATCCCTTTCTCCCACTGCCTCCCCGCTCCCACCACCACACCATTCCCCTTTAGTAGCCACAAATGGATTTTCTATGTCCGTGAGTCTCTTTCTGTTTTGGAAATAAGTTCTTTTGAATTTTTTTTTTTTTTTTAGATTCCACATATAAATTATATCATATGATATTTATCTTTCTCCATCTGGCTTGCTTCATAGGTCCATCTATGTTGATGCAAACCACATTTATCTTATTTTTTAAAATATTATATATGGAAACTATTTTTTCTGGATATACAATACCGTTATAACTTTTTGTTTTTGATGCATAAAAGTGACATTCTCCCAATTTAGTGACTGTTATGTCCATTTATTATAACTGGATACATAATAGCCACATGGAATATTTTATGTCCCTTACATTGTTACTTAAAATGCCAAAGAACATTTTGTTGCAGAAGAAAAGATAGTGGAAATGAAGTACAAATTTATAGAATATGATACTTCATGGAGATAAATATAGGTAGATTTATGCATGAAAAGAATGCTGATGGCCTAAATCATACTGCACACTCAGTTCTGTCTTCCAGTCCCAGAGCTCTTAGAGTTTACAGTGTGTCCTTTGTGCTGTTCATTTAAAAAGACTTTGAACTTTTTTCCTTCCATAAATCCAAAGCATTTTAGTCCCTGGCTGTATCTCACACCCCACCAAGCACTGTGACATTAAAATGAATCAGAGACGGGTAACGACACAGAGATATAGGGACAGTAGAACAAGTATATTTTAAAAATAGGCGAATTGAGTGAACGAGAGCTAGCATGTGATATTTCAGTGTAACATACACATCTTTCTTTCTTACAGCTCTATCTCCCCCGGCATTTCTTATTTGACTTTGAAGGCTAAGGATGATGTGAGACAGTAAATGAGTGCCAGGGGCTGTACCTGACACAGTAAAGGTGGTAACTCAGGTGTTAGCAAGTTTTACTGACTCCATCTGTTGCATGAAGAAACAGGCTCAGGAAGGTCCAGTAACCTGCCTAATGGTAAGAAACTGAGTGATAATCCCAGTGGCAATCTCTTAGATACCTCAGTCCTCTCCAGCACAGAATCTCTACTCACCTTTTCTACCATTTCCACTGCTGGGGTGCAATGTGGTCAGGCACTCAAATACCAGGACATGGCGGGCTGCTTTCTCTTGGAACGTTTTGCTGTGTCAGTTCCAGATGCAGGTTGCCTCATAATGAGAAGGCACATAGTATGGTGGTTGGGGTGGGAAGATAGCATTTGATGAGAGGATTGATCTACTAGTTGAAGCATAGACAGGACCGATGTTTTCCTTTGTTTTATTGAGATACAATCGCCATACAGCGCTGTGTCAGTTTAAGGTGTACAGCATGGAGGCCTGACTTACATAATATTGTGAAATGATTGACACAGTAAATTTAGTTAGCATCCATCCATCCTCTCCAATAAGAAAAAAAGGTGTTTTTTTGTTTCCCCTTGTCATGAGAGTTTTTAGGATCTCCTCCCTTAGCAACTTTGAGATAAACCACACAGCAGTGTTAACTATAGTCAGAAGACAGATATTTATCATTTTACAACTTGAGAGGCTTATGCCACATCATTTTGGAAAACATTTGAAAATTTGAAAAGAATTTACCCCTACCTGCCAAGTAGGCATCAATGAGAATTTCATTAAATGTAAATGGAAAAAGAATGGCATTAGAAATGGCTATAAATCAAAGAAGGGCTTAAACATTCATAATTATCTTTCAAGACCCCGTGTTGGAAAAATAGCATGAGCTTCCTTACCAGCAAAGACAGCTTTCCGCTCCTAGACAGTTTACAACTTTCAAGATAATCTCTACTCAACTATAAAGACCCGATGCTGATGAAGTCCACAGGATCAAATTTTCATCCTGCACATGGCTGTTGCTTTGCTTTTTCCTTGGATTTCACATTTTTCAGGGTGTTGCTTCTCTCCTCAAAGACTGCCTTTCTTCCCCAGTGCCACTGCACGCACACCCCAAGTGTATGCAGTGTGTTCCCGCAGTGGGAAATTTGTGATTCTGGGAGGTGTGATGCCGGCTTGTCTTTCCAGCCTGTCTCTTCCTGCTCTGAGGTCACTGCTTTAGCCAGACTGATCCCCTTCCCCTCTCCCATACCTCTCAGACATTGATGGTGGATGGATTGCTCTCTTCTACTGAGGGGTGGATTTGCTGTCTCAGTAGGACACTCGGGGTTAAAACAAGAGATAAAAATCTGTTTTCCATTTCTAGCCTTTCCTCTTTTTCTGGGTAACCATCTTACTTCCCTATTTATTCTATTGTTTCTCAACAGTAACTGCCCATCAAAATCACCTTAGGTGAATGGAGCATAAAAAAGCACAGTGACCAAACCATTCTACAGACTATTAGAATCTCTGGAGGATACAGTCCATTTTTCAAAGCCCGCTAAATGATTTTAATATGTGGAAAGGCAGATTTATTCTGTGACCTTGGCCGAGTTAGTCAGTCTTTCTGGGCATCAGTGTCCTCTGCTGTAGAATAGGGGTAGTGTATGTATTACTAGCTCTCAAGTCACTGTGAGGATTAAGTGGGATGCTCACATGCATGGATTTTGGCCGATGCTCAGTCTGTGTTGGTTGTCCTCATCACTGTTTTACGCAGTGGTCATCTTCCTTTTTCCCTCCTGTCTACTCCTACTTCTGCTTTGAAGCTCAACTGAAATCCCACTTGCCTGAGGCTTATTTCAGGAACAAACTAAGCTGCTGTAACGAAGAGACCCAAACACAGTGCTTCGGTGAGACAGAGTGTCTTCTCTCTCACATGATAATCCAGCAGCCGACAGTCAGGCCTCCTGGGTGGCTCTTGTCCACACACTGCCTTTCGAGATTCCCCATCCCTCCCATGTTGCTGAGTCATCACAGATCTATCTTCCAGCCCACAGGGAGGGGATCAGAACTGCAAACTTGGCCTGGCCAACCTCAGGCCAGTCCTGTAGCTCTGTAACTCCCTCTCATGTCTCCTTGGCCTGAGCATAGTCTCATGGTGATATCTAGATGCAACAGAGGCCCTACCTGGCCGGCCAGGGGTTCAGCTTAAAACTCTGTTACTATGACGTAGAGGGAGATGAGACTGGAGGAATGGTGGTTGGCTGCCAAGTCCAGGCCACTGCCGCCTACTGCTCATCTGCAGTCCTTTATTCTCCAGTGCACCGGGCTGCCACCTGCCCTTTCTGATGGCCAAGTTTTAGGTGTATTCTAGGCTCCCTCAAGGTAAAGATTACTTTGTGTTCCTCTGTATACGTCTTAAAGTGAAAGTGAAAGTTGCTCAGTCGTTTCTAAATCTTTGCAACCCCATGGACAGTTCATGGAATTCTCCAGGCCAAATTACTGGAGTGAGTAGCCTTTCCCTTTCTCCAGTGGATCTTCCCAACCCAGGAGTCGAACCAGGGTCCTCCTGCATTGCAGGTGGATTCTTTAACAGCTCCACCTGCCATGCAGGAGGACCCTGCAGCTGTTTTCTGCCCACTATGCATATTGGGTCCTAGGTGTGAATTCCGAGGAATCTGACATGATTTATCAGAAGCAGTACCTAGGGGCATATCAGAATAGGGTGTGTGTGTGCATGAGTGCACACATACAACATTCTTATGAACCCTGCCCCTCCTAGAATCTTTTAATTATTTAAAAAATTTATTTCATTGAAGTGTAGTCAATTTACAATGTTGTGTTACTTTCTGGTACACAGAACAGTGATTTAGGATTCAGTCATATATATGTATGAATATATACATATATATATATATATACACACACATATCAGATTCTTTTCCTTGATAGGTTATTAAAAAATATTCAGTAGAGTCCTTGTGCCCTTCAGTAGGTCCTTGTTGGTTATCTGTTTTATATATGGTACTGTGCACATGCCAATCCAAGTCTCCTAACTTATCTCCCCTACCTTTCACTTTGGTAACCATAAGTTTGTTTTCTATGTTTTTGGGTCTGTTTCTGTTTTGTAAGTAAATTCTTTTTTTTTTTTTTTTTAGATTCCACATATAAGCGATCAGTTCAGTTCAATCGCTCAGTCGTGTCCGACTCTTTGCAACCCCATGAATCGCAGCACGCCAGGCCTCCCTGTCTATCACCAACTCCTAGAGTTCACTCAGACTCACATCCATCGAGTCAGTGATGCCATCCAGCCATCTCATCCTCTGTCATCCCCTTCTCCTCCTGCCCCCAATCCCTCCCAGCATCAGAGTCTTTTCCAATGAGTCAACTCTTCGCATGAGGTGGCCAAAGTACTGGAGTTTCAGCTTTAGCATCATTCCTTCCAAAGAAATCCCAGGGCTGATCTCCTTCAGAATGGACTGGTTGGATCTCCTTGCAGTCCAAGGGACTCTTAAGAGTCTTCTCCAACACCACAGTTCAAAAGCATCAATTCTTTGGCGCTCAGCTTTCTTCACAGTTCAACTCTCACATCCATATATGACCACAGGAAAAACCATAGCCTTGACTAGATGGACCTTTGTTGGCAAAGTAATGTCTCTGCTTTTCAATATGCTTTCTAGGTTAGTCATAACTAGTAGTCCATGAGGCCCTTGGAGAACTTATTCAGAGACAAGTGAAAATTGGTCATTTTATTCTTCAGTGTTGACTGTTCAGATTTCTAGAGTAGAACATGAATATACTGGTGGTGGTGTGCCTTTTAATACCAAAAGCCAGAAGTGGAAACAATCTTGAGTTAAAAGACAGAGGCCAGGGTTTCAAAATGCATTGTGCGTGGGAGGTAATTAGTGAATTTTGTTAAATCACTGAATAAGGAAGGCACTTCATCACTCAGTGCATTCTTGTGAATCAGGAAAAGTCAACAGCTTACTAATATGGCTTCAGAAAGTCCTTTGCAACTCTGAAATTCTTTGGTACAGTGATTGCATTTCTAGCTTCTTGGGCTGAAAACCCAAACAAGACCAACAAAACGCAGACAACCCTTCTCAAGGCGCTCATTGTCCATCCCTGCGAGTCTGAGTGTGTCGTGCCCCATTACCCATCATGACTGCCCCAGCTCCTTCAGGGGGCAGAGAGTTTCCTGTTCCTGTGGGCCCTGGGTCTGGAATATGTGTACATGATTCAGTTATAGAAATTAAATCAGTTTTTCATAATGCAGATATAAAGTGGCCCTGAATGAATATTTGCCAAGCTGAGAATGACTGGTGAGGTCACCTTTAATGGGAGATTACATTTCACCATGGCTGATTTCTGTCCGATTTATTGCTATTAACTCCTGACACGAGGCCAGCTGACAGAGGTGCTGGCAAGAGCCTGGTCTCCAGGCTGAGCGCAGAGCTGGAGTCGGCTCCCGGCTGGCGCAGTGCTCACGTGGGCGCCCTGCAGGGGCCATCTGATAACTGGGGCTGTGTGTTCCTATCAGGTGTTCCCAGAGAAGCACTTCCTTGTCTTACACACAAAGCAGATCACTGGAGACCCTTTATCTTTTAAGAGGAAATATGCGTGGGGTACCTTTGGGCGGATCAGGCCCTCACTCATGAAGATGGTTATCTGAGCTGTTGGCAACGGAACTGGACGAGGAGGTTGAACTAGGTTTCCTAAAACTTCCGGAGGTGGACAGATGGTCATGTTTTTTGAGGTTTCTGAGAAGCTTCTAAAACACTTTTTCTATCTTTTCCCCCCTTTTCTGTTAAAATAGTGATGGTAAGGAAATCAGAAACACTTAACCTGTTGATGCCTGTTGAGTTCTAGATTAAAAAATTAATGGCACCGTGTTTTACAAGTTCTTAAAAAGAAATGCCACTTCAAAACACATGTTGCCTTTGCTATAATTAATACTCAGAAAAGTGAGCTTTCACAAAGGAGGCTCTCTTGGGAGGGTCAGCTTTCATTCTGAAATAACTTTCTTCTGTGTGGGGCTCACTTACAACCACACCTCTCTTCTTTTCTCCCACCTCCTCCTCAGCCTCCACCTCCCCCCACACACACATCCACTCCCTTCCCCTCCATGTCCTCACTTTATCATCATCAACCAGAAGCTTGTAGCTGACTTTCTTACAGGTGGTACCACCCACAAGCATTGATAGAATCAGATTCAGAGTGACACCTGGCTGCCAGACTCTTGTTACGAGCTTCTTTTTATAACTATATTTCTGGATCACTTTTGTCCTTCAAAATGAGCAATGGTTATCATTAAGTTAATGTGAGTTTGAGTAGGTGAGTGTTTTATGATGCTGCATGGTTGATCGTTTACTTTAAAAACACAACAGCATCTCCATGTATGTGCATTGAACTGCGCAGTTAAAAGATAAAGGTTTCCTTGTGTGGTGCCCAGTGTCTGTGCTTGGTTTGTGACTGCATCAGGACAGTTAGCATAGAACTCATGAAGATCATATCTCACAAAACTATAAGCCTCTCTTTTTAAATACTGATAAGGCATGAATATCAGTAATTCACCCAGGGAATGGGTCCACTTCCTCCCTCTCTGCATAGGAAACAAATCTTTTTTTCACTGCTGCTCCTTCTGTCATTTTCCTCGTGTGGAACTCAGATTCCTTCAGCTTCTTTAGTGTGTGGTCTGGAACTCAGAGTTTCTGGTTTAGGGATTCCCAGTGAGGAATGCTCACCCCCTTTCTTCTGTGGCTCATTCTCCTTCTCCTCCCTGCACTTCTCTGGAACTGAGGCTCTTGATCCCTTTGTAACGGTAGTTCATTTATTTGTTTAAAAAAAATTCTGCAGAGTTGCCAGGGTGCCCGGCAGTAGGTGGGGGCTAGCCAAAGGGTGGCTGTCCAGCCTTTCAGGAGGTTTATCTGAGGAGGGGTTCCGCTGATGTGTGCCTCACTCTGCTGTATGTGGTTGCTCCTCAAGCCCTGGGGAGCTCCTCGAGGATACAGACCATATCTTTCAAGGATGCGGCTTTGACATCTCAGCACATGGCAAGCCACAGGCTTTGGGGAGAAATTCCAAGTAACTGTGGGCTGAGTTTGGAGGTAGATGCTGAGGATTTTGAAGCCTCTTTCCAAACCATAAGATGAGGTAATTGCCTTCCTTGTTCAGGAGGATGTGGTGAGTGTAAAATGTGACAATATGTGTACCAGCACTTTCAAAAGGCTGGTCATATATCTTGAGAGGTCACGATCATCCACCTTCATTTCCTGAATCACCCTTTTTCTGTTGTCACCATCCCTCTGAGATTGTCTTCACCATTTACTTCCACCCCGTTCTCTCCCACTTTCCTTCCTTCCTCGGGCAGAGAAAAGCATGAGTTAAAAACATCTATCTGCCTGGTTCCATATCTCTTGGTCTCTGTCACTTCCAAATGTATAGTTGAAATCCCATTGTGTCTCTCTCAATCTGTATACACATGTTAGGGCTGTCGGGGAGAATCTGTTTCCACGCTTGACAGGAACACCTCGCTCTGGATGTGTTTATGGCATCTTCTGTCACTTCTCCTGCAGTACATGTGCTCTTCCTGAGTTGTGAGCATTTTTGATAATAAAACTGTTCTCTTAGATTCAGCCTAATATTTGACCTCTTACTACTCTGATAAAACAACAGAGTTTTCACACCTAGATATCCTGCCTTTTTTCTAATACCTGGTTGACAGCACCACAGAATCAGTTCAGAGGTGATGTTTTCAGTGCGGGGCACTACTTGGGCTGGTTTTGACGGTGAGAAATGAAACTGGATCCTGAACAATAGTAAGAGCTGAGTTTCTTTGCTTGCATTAGCATCTTATTTTACATTTGCATTTTATATTAGTACCTTGCCCTTTCACCATTAAAAAAACAATTTGACAGGTGGGGGAGGGTGGGGAAAACAGCAGGAAGAACCTTCTAGTAACATATCTTGGCAGAATCCTGTCTCCTTTTTTGGAGGGGCCTCATGAGCAGTAAGCTAAATGCCCCTTGAAAAGTAGTCATGTTAAAAAGCAGAGACATTACTTTGCCGGCAAAGGTCCATCTAGCCAAAGCTATGGTTTTTCTGGTAGTCATGTATGGATTTGAGAGTTGCACCATAAAGGAAGCTGAGCACCAAAGAATTGATGCTTTTGAACTGTGGTGTTGGAAAAGACTCTTGAGAGTCCCTTGGACTGTAAGGAGATCCAACCAGTCCATCCTAAAGGAAATCAGTCATGAATATTCATTGGAAGGACTGATGCTGAAGCTGAAGCTCCAATACTTTGGCCACCCAATGCGAAGAACTGACTCATTTGAAAAGACCCTGATGCTGGGAAAGATCGAAGGCAGGAGGAGAAGGGAGTGACAGAGGATGAGATGGTTGGATGGTATCATGGACTTGATGGACATGAATTTGACCAAGCTCCAGGAGTTGGTGATGGACAGGGAAGCCTGGCATGCTGCAGTCCATGGGGTCACAAAGAGTCAGACGTGACTGAGTGACTGGAATGAACTGAGATTGGAGGCTCTTCCAGAGGTAGAAAAGTCTTCTGTTTCTATTAGAAAAATCTAATAAAAACATGATTCATTGGGTTTTTGTCCTCGTGATGGAAGCAAGATGGGGAACTGCCCTGTGAGGTGCTGAGACTCCTCAGGGCCTGGGGGGTAGTGGAGGGTCTTGTTCAGGTTACTTACTGGTGGTTGGATTCTGGGAGCATTTCAACCCCGTGCTCAGAAAAAAGGCTGGCACTTCCTGTGTCTCCCTTTCACAGATCCCACCTACCGCAGAGCCTTCAGCCACGAACTGCACTTCTGGAAGCTGCCATCTATTCAAACCCATCACTGTGTAACAAATAGCGAAAAAAGCCCTCCTAAGATCATGGAAATGCAGAGGAGCCCTGTTGGATTAGCTGACACACTGCTGCTTAGTTAGTTAAAGTCGCTTAGTCGTGTCTGACTCTTTGCGACCCCATGGACTGTAGCCCACCAGGCTCCTCTGTCCATGGGATTCTCCAGGTAAGAGTATTGGAGTGGGTTGCCATTTCCTTCTCCAGGGGATCTTCCCAACCCAGGGATCGAACCCAGGTCTCCCGCATTAGAGGCAGACGCTTTAACCTCTGAGCCACCAGGGAAGCCCCTGGTGGATTAGCTGACACACTGCTGCTTAGTAGAGAAATAAAAAACACTGAGGTCTCAGCTTAGTCTCCTTCTCCTTGATCCAAAGTGTCAGGTGTCTGTGTATGTGGCAGTGGGGGAGGTGGGGGTCAGGCAGAACATGTGAGTGTTCATTCAGTCCAGCAGCACTTGCTGAATGCCTGGTGATGGAGCAGAAAGACATAACCTTCCCACAATGTTCTCATGTCCTAGGAAAGGGGGTGGACAGATGCAAAAAAGAGAACAGGATTGCTCACTGCCATGGGAGGGCCAGGAGCTGAAGGGGCAGCCCTCAATCCTAACTCAGTCTTGATTGAACATAGGGATAGGGAGGAAGGATCTCAGCTTTCTTCAGGTGGGGATGGATGCTCCAACTCAGTTTTAAAGGAGGAAGGGTGTTAAGTGTGTGGAGGAAGGGCACACCTGGCAGGAGAGTACCTGCAGATGTCCTTTAAAACGTCAGTTCAGCAGGTCTTTGAATAAGCGAGGATCCTCTTTTGGGGGTTCTCTTAGCATAGCAAAAAGCAGGGTCTGAACCTGTTTTTGTAAATAAAGTTTTATTGGAACACAGCCACACACATCATTCCATTCCCCCTGTTGTGATGGCTACATCCCAGCGACCATGTGGCCTGCCCAGCCTTAAATATTTATTGTCTAGCCCTTTGCAGAAAAAGTTGGCATAACATAGTTTTTTTCCTTGAAACTCTTAGATGATGTGGACCCACACTGCCAGCAACCAGGCTTTGCCTGCACCCTTCATGGACCTGCTGGTTAATTTTATCACCTGGTGGTTTCTCTTTGCCCCACATTAGCATACCTCCACTTCTGGCTCCAAACGTCCAGAACTAGAATAATCCCTATTGTGTGTAACGTAAGAGAGGTACTGACCCCTAATGCATGCATGCATGATAAGTCGCTCTAGTCTTGTCTGACTCTTTGCAACTCTATGGACTGCAGCCCACCAAGCTCCTCTATCCATGGGATTCTCCAGGCAAGAATACTGGAGTGGGTTGCCATGCCCTTCTCCAGGGGATCTTCCCAACTCAGGGATTGAACCTGAGTCTCTTATGTCTCATGCGTTGGCAGGGGGCTTCTTTACCACTAGCACCACCTGGGAAACCTACTGACCTCTACGGATCCCTTAAATGTTCAGTTACCTGCAAACTTCAGCAGTTCTAGACTCTGCTTAGTTTCTCGGAACCTGTGCTGCCTCTTATTTGTTTGTTGAATGTGAGCAAAATTGGAATTAGTCATTGGAGCAGTAGTCATTGGAAAGTATCTTTCTTTTTTGGTAAGGCAGCCCATCTGTCTGAGGATACTGGAGCTGGCTGTCGCCGTGCGAGTGAGACAGAAGGGGAATTTTCGGGAGATCCACCATTCAAGCCTGCGGTTATTTTAAAAACAAAGAGAATTCATTTCCAGAAGCAGCTGTGCATTTGAAACACTGCTTTCCTGGATATAGTGATTGAAGGTTGTGTGGAATTATACAGCAAATGCCAACTCTTAAGCACCTGCCGTGGTCTCTGATACCAGCCGATAGGAGTGCCAACCAGGCTTTTTACAAATGTTAACTTATTTAATAAGACCTGCATGAAATAGAAGTGCAGCGATTCTGATTTTACAGATGGGAAAACAAAGACTCCAACAAGCTAAGTGTTTTTTATGTTATCAACTAACTGACAGCCTCCAACCTATGTATGATAAGGAAGATACTGATTTTACGCTCTAGTTATCCTTAGCAGGTAGAATGCTCATTGAAAAGGCTCAATCAGGAGGTCTGGGGTTTCTGTTTTAGACTCTCAGATGAACTGAATTTCAAGGAACAGGTACAACTAAAATTTCTCTTTGCACTGACTTCTGTTTTAGCCCTAGCAGCCATCAACATTGTTTAAATACCACTGTCAAATGACATTGTAGTTTGGGATCTAATGTCTGACCAGTACTTTGAATTGAAAATGGTCAGCAGTGAGAAATGGGGACATTTTCCAAGTGTGTCTGGAAAATATAGTTGGTCCCAGAAGAGAAGCATGTAGGTTTAGGAGTGTCCTAATTTCCAACTAAAATGATCATTCCTAAACAAAAGCCTGATCATAATTATCTTCTCCTTAAAATTTTCCAGTTCTCCACCAGCCATGCCCTTAGCACAGAGGCTGGAGTCTTCGTGGCCTTTCTGGTTTGGGTCCTGCCTGACTCTCAGTTGTTGTTGTTCAGTCGCTAAGTCATGTCCAACTCCGCGACCCCGTGAACTGCAGCACTCGGGGCTCCCCTGTCCTTCACTGTCTCCTGGAGTTTGCTCAGATTTCATGTCCATGGAGTAGGTGATGCTATCTAACCATCTCATCCTCTCCCTTCTCCTTTTGCCTTCAATCTTTCCCAGCATCAGGGTCTTTTCCAGTGAGTCAGCTCTTCGCATCTCAGTACCTCACCCTCATTCACTCTCATCAGATCAGGTCCTCCATGTGGACATTTCGCTGAACCACCGTCTTTACCGTGTCCCCCTACCTGGCTCACTCCTGCACCTTCACATCTCAGCCGAGATGTCTCTGGGTGCGGGAAGTCTTCTCTGATGCTTAGAGACTGGTATGGGCATCCTTCCCTGGCCCTCCCTAATATAAGGCCTTTAAGCTACTGTTCAGTTGTTGACCAGTTTGTCTGCTGTCCATCACTTAACTGTAAGCTTCTGGAGGGCATTCTTTTTAGTTTTGATTCTGTAGTTACAAGGAATAGGAGTCCACTTGAGCTTGCTGATAGAAAGGGAGTTATTGGGAGGAAAGATTGGAAGAATAAGGAGATCTTGGTGGAAATATAAGAACTGGATCTGTAAGAAGTTGTACCTTGCACAAGCATCTTGGGGCTTTCTGTTCCTCTGCACACCTTCACCTCTCTCTCTCCTGGGCTGCCTCAACTCAGGCACTTGTGTGTTTTGTTTTATTGAAGTATAGTTGATTTACAGTGTTATATTAGTTTCAGATATACAGGAAAATGATTTCTCTTTTATATATATATATATATTTTTTTTCATATTCCTTCCCCTTACAGGTTATTATAAAATAGTGAGTATATTTCCCTGTGCTGTAACAGTAAGACTTTATTTATTTTATATATAGTAGTATGTACCTGTTAATCCCAAACTCCTAAGTTATTCCTCCACTACGCCCCCCACTTTGCCCTGTAGTAACTGTAAGTTTGATTTCTGTATCTGTGAGTCTATTTCTGTTTTGTAAATAAGTTCATCTGTACCACTGTTTTCAGTTCCGTAAGTGACAAGCACACATGTTCATAAAGCTGCTCGTGGCCTCAGTTTGTCCTCGTGGCCCAGCCTCGCTTGACCCAGGGACCCTCCTAATCTCCTGGCTTCTTTTCCTGCGCCCCTCAGCCCCCGCCCACTTGTTTGTTTTCTCGGTTTCACAGTTGCAAGTTTCTAAGTATTCACTATGGTTGGCCTGACTCTTCCTTTCAGACTTGGCCTCACCCGTCACAGGTCTCCAACCACCCTGGAGACTGGCTGTGGTTGGGTCAAGTCCTCACTGCAGACCAGTCAGCATATCACCAGCTGGAGGGGTCAGAGCCAACGTGGCTCCCAGGATAGACCTCTCTTTTCTGTTTCTCTTTCTGCCCCGCACTTGCCATGAACTTGATGGTATCCTTTGTTCTTTTCCCTCTTTTTCAGATATCATTAATGGAGCTCAAGAAAAATGTGTATTGCCTCCTATGGATGGCTACCCCCATTGCGAGGGGAAAATCAAAGTAAGTCAAGAGTGATATCCATTTACCTCCTCCTCCTCGACCTGCACTGACAGCCCCTGGCTTCCCCTTCCCTCTCCTCTCCTCCCCAGCGATGCAGATGGGTGATCGAGTCCTCTTTAAGGAAGTCATGTAGGGGGTGTATCAGCCCTGCCAGTTTGGGGCTGTGGCCGTGACAACCGTTCCCTGCTTATGCCAGCTCCATGGGATTAGTCAACAGTGACTAACTGGTCAGACTGAAAGAGCTGGGGCATTGCAGGCACCTGCTGTGTCTGAAATTGCGTTTCCCTCTTTCCCATCCTCCAGCGGGTGATCCTTCAAGAGCCAAAGACAAGGGGCTTCCATGATTTAGTGTCCAGCTCCCTTCTCCCAAGTCCCCAGGCCTCAGCTGTGAGGTCTCCAGATTGTTATTTAAATGTCACATTTGCGTGTGCAGTTGAGTGCCCAGACGCTGTTGGCCACTCTGACTCTTAACGTTTGTTTGTTTGTTTTTCACTGCATTTATGTGGCCAAACCTTGGGGAGACCACTCCCTGCTCAGTAGCTTTCAGAGAAAAGTTTTCTGTTCAGACATCACTTAGGATGGCGAGACGAGCCCCAGAGCATTTTAAATGGCTCCCGTATGGGATTTAAGTGCACACTGTGCTCCTGCCTTGATTCCCGTGCTGTTTTCCAGGCTCCGTGCTGGGGCTGGTGCGACTGTAGGTCTCCGGGAGGGCACTCTCATGCCAGGGTCTATGAGGCACTTGCTCTTGAGAAAACATCCCTCCCCACCAGCGCTCCTGGGCTTTACTGCTGGAGGAATCTCACAGCCTCTAGGCAGACGTGCCCGCTCAGTGAATGGCTGCTCACCAGTGCTCTTCCTCCTCTGGTTGTTTCAGTGGATGAAAAATATGTGGCGCTCGGATCCCTGCTACGCAGAATACGGAGTGGATGGGTCCACCTGCTCTTTTTTTATTTACCTCAGTGAGGTGAGAGGCTTCTTGTGTCTTTCGGGGGGTGGAGTCGATGTGTGTGGTTGGTCTGTTCCGTAGCTAAGCCTGGAACTTGAAAAGCTTAAAAATGTATATTGTTTTTATGTCAACAGTTTATGATTTCCTTTTTCATTGCTCTCCTCTGTCCCCAAGTAGCATGATTTTTTTTCCCCCCTTGAGGAAAAAAATAGTCTGAGTTCACTAATTTTTTTTTTTACCAATTAAAAAAAATGTAATAAAATACACATAACAAAATGTACCAGCTTAATCGTAAAGCGTACAGTTCAGTGTCATTAAGTACATTCATGTTGCTGTGTGACCATCGCCACCATCCATCCATCTCCAGAACGCTTCATCTTGCCAACCTGAAACTGTTCCTATCAAACTGTGACTCCAGAGCCTCCTCCTTCTTCCAGCCTCAGCAACCACCATTCTGCTGTGTCTGCCTCAGATTCTGATTACTCCAAGTACTCCTATAAGTGAAATATGCAGTATTTGTCTTTTGCGATCTGCTGATCGCACTTAGTATAGTGTACTCAAGGTTCATCCATGTTATAGCAGGTGTCAGAATGCCCTTCCTTTTTGAGACTGAATAATATTCCATTATGTATACAGACTGCATATTGTTACCCATTCATCTGTCACTGGACACTTGGGTTGCCTCCATCTTCCATCAGTTGTGAATGGTACTGCGGTGAGCATGAGTGTACATATAACTCTTTGAGACCCTGATTTCAATTCTTTTGGGTATATATCCAGAAACAGAGTTGCTGGATCATATGGGAATTCTATTTTTAATGTTTTGAGGAACCACCAGACTCTTTTCCATAGCAGCTGTGCCATTTTACATTCCCACCAACAGTGCACCAGCTTCTAACTTCTCCACATTCTTACCAACACTTGTTATTTTCTATTTTTTCTTTTCTAATGGTCATGTGAATGGGTATGAGGGAGTATCTCACTCATTGTATCGCTGGTTGTATTTCCTTACTGATTAATGATGTTCAGCATCTTTTCATATGCTTCTTGGCTGAGTTTGCTATTTATTGTACTTACAGACTGAATTATTAACTTTCTCCCTTTTTTCCACCTTTTTATCTAAACTTCATTTTCATTTGTACCCTTGAATTTAAATAGAAGCTTGTTTTTTAAGAGTCATAGGGCATTTTTACAGACCACATGGAATCTGTTACGTGCTTCAGTGATTCATTTCACCTTTAGAAAGGTTGATGGAGTGGGGTGGGGTTAAGACTTTATTCAGAGCCAGCTACAGGAGAGAACTGAGCAGGGAATGAAAACTCCATTGGCTCTATCCCCCATCCCTTATGGGCAGTGGCAGTAGCCCTCAGAGCTTGTGGAACAGATGCTGGCTAATTTTCAAGGTTGTGCACTGGGCAGGCTCTTGGCTTCCATCTCCCTAGTTTTGGTACTGTTGTTGTTTATCCAGTACTTAATAACATCTCCCTGGTGATCCCGTGCAGAGAGGAGAATCCCTCAATTCTGAGGCTAAATGAAATGTTTTTGCCATACTTTTCCTTGTGGGGTTCAGGTGTCTCTCCTCTGTGGCCTAAGATGATGGGGGATGGAAGCCAAACCAGCATTGCTCTAGGGCATGTGGCCCTGGAATCTGTGGGATTTGTCCCTCTTGGCTTCCTCTGTAAGAGTCAGACCTTTTTTTTTTTTTTGGATGCGGTTGCTCCATGGCCACCCCAGGGCCATCATGGGAACCGTCAGAGTAAATGATAGTTAAAATACCTCTTGGAAATGAAAAAGCTCTGAGACTTGGGTGTGTGATGTACCTTACTAGCAGGCTGCTGACAAGTTGATTCTGTAGTGTGTACTTGAGTGCGTTTCACGCTTGGGTGGCCTGGGGCCCGCCTCCTCACTTTCTTCTCCAGAGGAATAAGGCCTGGGGCTATGGGTGAACCTTCACTCCAGTGAGAAGTCAGCTAAAGGCACCTTTCCTGCCCTAAGGAAAAGTCCCTCATTTAGTTCAATTTTCAAAAAATTTTTTCCCATTTCCATTTGATAGAATTTAGCCACAGTCTAACTGGGCTCCCTGATTGACAAACTGAGCTAATTTCATGCCTCCCTAACCGTTTGCATCTTGGGGAGGACTGCTGAAGTGAAGAGAGAGGAAGAGGATTTGAGGTGCCCGCTCCAGCCTGGGTCTTCATTTCCTGAGCCAGAGCTGGGGAGGTGCGGGAGAATTCAGATGAAGAGGACCGCGATTACATATGACCTGGTTCCCTTCCTTTGAAACAGCCACCCTACCACTACCAGAAGGGAAGGAAGGATGTAGCTAAGATGAGAGAAGAGGGAACCTCTGTGGAGGTAAATTGAGAGGAGTGTGGGATAGACTGGGCTGTATAAACATGTGATAGATCATGTAGACTTGACGTTGGAGCCTGGGTGTCTTGTTTCAGAACCTTTAACCTTTTTTTTTCTCCTTCCTGGACATGGAATGGTGCTTCGTTTGCCTATTCTGCCTATTCTACTCTTTTCTTATGCAAATGATCAGACTTTTCTTTTTGTTCCACTGAACTCAGTTCAGTGAGCACTTACTGAACATCTGTTATGTTCATTGATTGTCAACAGTTACTGAGAATTCATTTGCTTGGCACCATGCTATGCATTCATTATCTTTAAAGTCTAATAGAAGAGAAAGCATGGATACAGGTAAATTGAGCCAGGAAGGGGTCCTGGGAAACAACTAGGAACTTCTTCAAAATTTTAATGTGAAAATTATCTTGAAACTCGGGCACTCAAAGAAAATATTTTTTCTTTTTTCGAAGCGTCTTAATAGATACCCTGTAAGAGAAGAAAATGTAATCAATATGAGCCTTTCAATAGTACTGTCTTAGAGCCTCACACTTGACTTCAGCTTCTGTTTTTGATGCTTGCTAAACTCTGTGCTCTTGGAAAAGTTGCTCTCTTTGTGCCTCAGATTCTTCCTTTATAATATAAAAGTTTTAATTTTGTTTTTAAAGAATCTACCTTGTGGATTCCTGAGTCTATATGGGACCATGCTTAGAGTAGAGCCTGATAAATGATAATTATTTTAACTGATGCTTTCATAGTAAGTTTTTTTTTTTTTTTTACTTTACTTTCGAGGAGGGTATTTAGTTTTTTTATTGAACTATGGCTGATTTACAATGTTGTCTTAGTTTCAGGTCTATGTGTGTGTATATATATAAAATATATATATATATATATATATATATATATATATATTCTTTTTCAAATTCTTTTCCCAAATACGTGCTAAGTTGCTTCAGTTGTGACCGACTCTTTGCGACCCTATGGACTGTAGCCCGCCAGGCTCCTCTGTCCATGGGATACTCCAGGCAAGAGTACTGGAGTTGTTTGCCATGCCCTCCTCCAGGGGATCTTCCCAACCCAGGGATCGAACTTGCATCTCTTCTGTCTCCTGCACTGGCAGGTGGTTTCTTTACCACTAGCGCCAGCTGGGAAGCCCCCTTTTCCTATATAATTACAAAATGTTGAGTATAATTCTCTGTGATATATAGTAGGTCCTTGTGGCTTATCTATTTTATATATAAAATAGTGTGTGTGTGTTCCTCCAAAATTCCTAATTTATCCCTCCCCCACACACACCTTTCCCCTTTGGTAACCATAAGTTTGTTTTCTATGTCTGTGCACGATAGATTTTTGATGTTGCCATTATTTGAGTACAGTTGTGGAGTGTCATATAGCCCGGGACATTTTCTGTTGGGACCTTGATTTCCTTTTAGAATTAGAATGAATTTCTGGTTCTCATTCACCAATCTCATTTAATTCTAGATCCCTAGACTTCTAGTCGGAGAAGGAAATGGCAACCCACTCCAGTGTTCTTGCCTGGAGAATCCCAGGGACGGGGGAGCCTGGTGGGCTGCCGTCATGGGGTGGCACGGAGTCGGACACAACTGAAGCAACTTAGCAGCAGACTTCTAGTAATATAGAAGAATATAGTTCTCCTTGGCTTCCTTTCTCAGGATGTGATGCTTGTTCACATTAAAATCATGAACTGGATGTGTGTAGCTGCAGTGCACTCCTGCCATTGTTAAAATAAAATTATTAGAGATGATTCCTAAACCCTGTTAATTCTGTTCTAGTAGTCTATAAATCCTGGACAACATCTATGGCTTTGTGGTGCTGTTTTTGTCTATTTTTTTTCCTCTTTCTTCACACTTTCCT
The DNA here is from genome assembly GCF_032452875.1 of Bos javanicus. NCBI lineage: Eukaryota > Metazoa > Chordata > Mammalia > Artiodactyla > Bovidae > Bos > Bos javanicus. The sequence goes on along the minus strand of NC_083869.1, from coordinate 63,025,418 downwards.
TCTTTTGTTACTTCATTTAACCTGTATCGTATGCCAGCTTACTCTTGCAGTTGGGAAGGTGATTGACAGACATCTTCATTTGATTTTTTTCACTTCATCAGTGAATACACTGGTGACTTTGATTCTTTTCTTAATCCTTATTGAAGAGCAGGAGATGAGATGATTAGCATCACCGACTCAATGGACATGAATCTGAGCAAACTCTGGGAGGTAGTGAAGAGCAGGGGAACCTGGTGTGTTGCAGTCCATGGGGTTGCAAAGAGTCAGACTTGACTTAGGGACTGAACAACAACAAAAATTGAAGAAGAGCCAGTTCTTGTTTCCATGTACGTTTAACTTCAGAGCTTTGACAAATATGAAAGAGGACATGAAGTAAAATATCTCCCATAGTCAGTCACTAGTTGAATTGAGGCATTTAGATTCAGACCAGTCTTAGAAGACGGCACTTTTCCTGCATTTTTCTTCCCCTGAAACTTCTACTCTTCCCCTCACCAACTAGTAGTCTACCAGCCTCTACGGGGACTCTCAGAAGGTAAAGCCATCAGTGTTTACCCTTCGTCATCCCCACAGATGCTTGTACTGTGTCTGACGCTGTGTTAGGGCCTGGGTGTGGTGCTAAAAGTCTCAGCATTGCCCTTCCCGGGTGGCAGGCAGAAAGAAGAATGAAGCATGAGTGAGCCTGTGTGTCCCGGACACCTCCAACGCACAGTGCAGTTCCAACCTCTCCCCAGCTCTGAGAGCTGCATCTTAGAGGCTCCGAGAGGTTTAGTTGCTTAGTCCCTCTGCACTCACCATTACTGTTGCCCTTTCACATCGAATGAAAGCTGAGCTCAAATGAAGTCATTTGTCATCGTTGCCTTTGCGTTCAGTTCTATTCTCAAATCCACCTGTGTTTGACATACAGCTCTAAGTTAGCTGGTTTCCATTAATCAGTCTTCATTGCTAGTTTTCAAATACTCATAATTTTAATGATTTACTAGCCCCCTCCCCCACCAAAACAGCACCAATTCTCCTGAAGATACAACTCATGAAAACCAAGTACTCAGGTGGGAGCAAATGAATGATTCGTGTCCGTTAACCAGCTTGCATTTCCAGATCATCGGGCAGTTCATTTTCTGTATCTGTTTTTGTGAGCCACGTAACTACTCCCGTTAGAGACAAGAGCCTATCAAGTAATTACTCTGAATGTCATTGTTTCAGGTATTATTAACTTAGCCCTCCGCAGAGCCTTTTACTGCTATCAGCTTTTACACAATTGAGAATAAATGTCTTTACCCCTATTGATATTATATTGATAGATGGTGCTGATATATTTGATGCCCACACGTTCTTGCTGTCTACACAATTATTATAGCAACTAGCAACCATCACACCCTGCCAGACTTCTTAATTTGTTTGTACTATTTTTTTAAGGACTTATGTTGCCATTCAATTGCTCAGTGATTGATTGCTAGATCTTAGGATGTGTACAAGCTGTTGCTTCAAATGCCATTTGGACTGGTTGAGTGAGTGACTGTATGTGTCTGTGTGTGTGTCTGTGTCTGTGTGCACACCCACCGGTATGTGTGAGTCCCTCATAAAGGAAGAAAAGAAGCAATTTCATGCCTTACTCATCAGTCTGTTTCTTATGTTTCAGAAAAAAACAGACATAAAGCTCTCTGTGTCTTCCTGTTCTCCCTTGGCAATATGTAAAACTAATATTGGCTGAGCGTGCTATTAACCTTGAGTTTAAATTCAGCGTACTTAATCCGTTGATTAATGCCAAGATTAATGCCCAACAGCAAAGGTTGAAAGCTTAAATGTTTGTGAATGTGAGCATGAAATGAAATCCTAATAACCAGTACAATGATTTGGATTTATGGACTATGTTGGCTGCTAAAGATATCTTGGAAATGGTGTCTCACAGACTAATTTGTCAAAGTGGGCCGTGGTAAAGAATAGACTGTTCAGGTTGCAGGAGAAAACCTGAATGAGAAAATATAACTAACATCTTGGGACAGGTCAGGGAGTACTTTAAAAATACCACTAGACTGTTGCCTGAGATTACCCACACACACCTTTTAAATGTTTAGCCATTTGACACAGGAAATTCTCTTTCTGTGAGATAATATATTTTGGCAACACAGGAGGTGGCAGAGATTTATGATCTTGTTCTTTTCAGTTCTTGAATTCAGCCTTTATTTTATCTTCTTTATCTGTGTGTTTTTTGTGGCTTTTATTACCTGAATTCTAAGACATCTTTAGAAACCACTTTTTTAAAACAATCCTGATTTTACCAAACAGTATTTGTCGTCAGCTTAAATGATCTCTCAATTTCCCTCAACCTCTACCTCCTTCTGAGTTCGTTCTTTTATGACCACTCCTGTTTGTCAGTTTCACATACTCAACATTTAGTTTTATATCTTTTTTGTTTCTCTTTTAAAATTATTATTATTTTCCAAAACTACAACATTTAGATTGAGATTTCTTACTCTGACCTCCACCTTCCAGAAATTAAAAGGGACTTGCCAAACCCCAAACCATTACCTGTTTGCTCTTTAGAAACATGTGGCAGATGGGGGCTTTGATGCAGTCATCTCCAATTTGTGTTTTTACAAACTTTTAAACATTGTCTCTGATCATTCATATTATATACCAGTAAGACATTTGTAAAGTTTTATGTTTTAAACTTTTTTTAATGTGGAAAATGTCAAACCTATGTAAAAGAAACAGATATTAGGAAATTCTGTATGTCTGGGACACAGATTCAATAAGTGTCAGTTTGTGGCCAATCTCATTCATTGACACTTCTCCCAGATAGTTATTTTGAAGCAAATCCCCCAAATCCCATCATCTGTGAATGTTTCACCACATACCTTTAAAAGAGGCTCTTTTTTAAAACTACTAAAACTGTTCCGTATTTTTAAAATCACAGAATTCCATAATATCTTCGAATATCAGATTACTATTCACATTTTGTAGACCATTTTGTAACCTGAAGTTTATTATTTGAATGGAGTTTCAAGCAATAACCATAAATTACAACTGTTGGTGCCCCTTGTAATTTTTCACTGACAAAACTTTACTTGCCTTAGAAGCTGTTGTTGTACTCTGTACTCTTAGAAGAGTTTGTTGTACTCTGAGTTTTTATGACTGTATCCCCATGTTGTTGGATAACCTACTTCCCCAACCCTGTATTTCCTGTAAATTGATAGTAGATCTGAGGCTTGATCAGAGTCAGGCTTAATATTTTTTTCAAAATTGTTTCATGGATGATATTAAATGTGCAGGAGACACATAAATGCCTAGCTTTTTCTCTTTTTGTGATATCAGCAGCCATCGATAATTACTGCCTGGATTCATCAGGATTCGTTCGTAATATATCAGGAATACTCTATATAGAGAAATGAGTCCTCATCTGGTATTTGGTTACCCTGAGGAACAGTTCATAAAGGAAACCTTGATTTCTCTGTTGATTTCCTGCCATCTTCCACTGGTGACCAGTAGTTTGGTTGGTTGCTTGTTTTAATGCTTGTTGTTTCAATCAGCACCTTGTTTCAATCAAGGCTTTGAATGAACTATATTTGATATGTTTGATCCATTCCAATTATTTTCTTTCTAGTTCTCATATTACTCCTTCTTTGACCAGTGGGAGCCAATGCATATTGTCTTCTGAGGCCTTTTGACATAACCCTGGGTGTTTTCTGTAAGTCCCCTTGGTTCCTCTTACTGGGAAATAAGACAATCCATAGTCTGGGTACAAGGGAAATTCATTGCTACTAGGATTTTCTGGATGCTGGGCATATGACAGCGAGCCAAAAGGCAAACACTTCTTAAGGTTATGTTTTATAGGAGGGGACGGGCAACAAAAAGTAAAATATATATCTTTTAGATTACAGTAGAGCTGTGGAGAGAAATAAAACAGATGGAACTCAAAATGCTCATGAGGAGTGATGGTGTCGGTTTTAGATAGCATGTTCAGAAAATGCCCTAGTGAAAAAATGGGAGGAGGACGTGTGAGCACCATATTGAAGGAAGTGAGAAAGGAAGAGGTTCAGAAGTCTGATACAGGTATTTAACAGGTTTGGGGAACAGTCAGTGCGAAGGTCTTGGGGTGACCATCAACATCCAGCATTAAGAAAAGGTATATGAAAAGTCATCTCCAGAGAGATTTTTGTCTGTTTTGTTTACAGGAATAATAGTGCCTGACACACATATTTATTGAATGAATGACTATTTAAAGCATTTTTTGAAGTAGTTGATAGCTTTTTTGTCTCTTTGTTCTAAGTGGGTGACTTCACCAGCTATCAACTTTCTAATCTTGAAGAATTGCTTTTGTAAAATTGTAAGATTAAATTCTGCTAAAAACATTAAGTTTGAGACATGAAGCAAGGGCATTTTGAGCACTTATTAGCAGTTTTAATATAATGCTCTTTAATACTTTATCTATAGGGGAATGCAGAGGATCAGGTTAGACTGTTAGATGGAATTAGCCAATTATATTAGAAGGCACAGTTTTCTGGCCCAGCTTTTATTCTTATTGTCACTCAGCATTATTTGCCTAAATGTATGCTTCAGGCAAAATCGCGTACTACTGCAAAAGAAGAGCTGTTTTGCATGTGTGTGTGTTCAGTCGCTTCAGTCCTGTGTGTTCTTTGCCACCCTATGGACTGTAGCCCGCCAGGCTCCTCTGTCCAGGCAAGAATACTTGAGTGTGTTGCCATGCTGTTCTCCAGAGGATCTTCCCGACCCAGGGATCAAACCTGCGTCTCTTCCATCTACCTGCATTGGCAGGTGGGTTCATTACTACCAGCGCCACCTGGGAAGCCCTTTCTTATTGTCACTCAGCGTTATTTGCCTGGATCTACACTTAAGGCTAAATTGCACACTGCCACAAAAGAGGAGCTCTGTCCTTGGTGGCTGGAATGTGACCACTTTTATCAGCTGGGTGACTGTGGCTCTAGTGTCCTCAGTGTGAATGCAGGCCCAGAGGGGCCGAGTTTGCCTGTGTGCAGTGTAAGAAGCATCTCTCTATTATCTGAATAGTTCATGACAGAAGAAGAATTTGTTGCCTCTCCTGTTTAAAGGAAATTGACAGGTCTCTTCCCACAGAGATTTGGGATGAATTTTTGAAACTCAGGAGAAGGCAATGGCACCCCACTCCAGTACTCTTGCCTGGAAAATCCCATGGATGGAGGAGCCTGGTGGGCTGCAGTCCATGGGGTTGCAAAGAGTCGGACACTTTCACTTTTCACTTTCATGCATTGGAGAAGGAAATGGCAACCCACTCCAGTGTTCTTGCCTGGAGAATCCCAGAGTCGGGGGAGCCTGGTGGGCTGCTGTCAGTGGGGTCACACAGAGTCGGACACGACTGAAGTGACTTAGCAGCAGCAGCAGCAGTTTGAAACTCTGACATCCTCTCATTAGAACCCCACTGGTTTGGGGTGTGTTGAAAACTCACAGCAGTTTCTCTTGAAGTCCTATCCTTCCCTAATATCCTGAGTAGTCCTATCTCAGGTCTTCCCAGCCCTCGGCTCTCTTGCACATGATTGATTCCATACTTTCTGTTTCTGATATTCCTGCCTTCCCCCGCGTGGTCGGGGGCAGCACTGCATATTGCAGAAAATTCATGGATAGCTTGGGAGTTGGGGTTTGATATGTATACACTGCTATGTTTAAAATGCCTTTCCATGAAAAAAAAAAAAAATGTCTGTCTGGATTCAGCTCCTACCTGTGTGGCCTAGAACATTTCCTCAAGGTAAAGCCTGCCATGCTTGCCTCAGGGTGTTGTTGAAAGATTCTAATACAATGATGAACATACATTGTGCCACTTAAAAGGAAAAGAGTATCCTTATAATGAATATCTATAGCACTCAAGTCACCCATTTTTTCATTCAGTATGTAACAAGTAATGATTGAGGACCTGTTGTGTGCCAGGCCCTGTTCTCCGGATTGAGGAAAGAGCACTGAGCAGGCCAACTGAAGTCCTTAAGGAGCTTACATTCGTTGGGGCAGCAGACAGTAGCCATCCCGTAGGTCAGATAATTTCTGCATGTGGTTTTTGTGCCAAGGAAAAGCAGAGTAAGGAGGTAGAGTGGCCAGGTAAGCAGATCATGGAAGGCTTCTCAGGAAAAGTTGGAGCATAGTGTGTAGGAGGGAAGAGAGGGAGGCATGCGCGCTCTGAGAGGAAGAGTGTTTCAGGTAGAAAGAGCGTGGATGCCGAAGCCTGAGGTGTGGGGTTACCAGGTAAAATACAGGATGACTAATGATCATGAATTTCAGGTAGAGTGTTTTATTTATTGAACTGTGAGTATGTGATAAATGGCGGTTCCCTGGTGGCTTAGATGATAAAAAAAAATTGCCCACGATACGGGAGACCCAGGTTTGATCCCTGGGTCGGAAAGATGCCCTGGAGAAGGGACTGGCTACCCACTCCAGTATCCTTGCCTGGAGAATTCCATGGACAGAGGAGTCTGGTGGGCTATAGTCCACAGGGTCACAAAGAGTCAGACACTAAGTGACTACACTTTCACTTTCACATATGACAAATACTGCATGCCACTTACTCAAGAGAAAAATCATCCTTTGTCTGAAATTCGAATTTAACTGAGCATCTTTTCCCCTCTTCTCACAAGTCCGGCAACCCTCCAGAGGCAGGAATGAACCTGGCGGGTGTTTGGATATGGAAGGAGGTTCTTGTTTGCAGGGCAGGAGGGTAAATTCTGGGTTTTATTCTAAGGGTAAGGAGAAGCCCCTGGAGGGTCTGAGTTACTGTAGGATGTAATCCAGTTTAGGCTTTGAAATGATCACCTCTGCTGCACAGAACAGACAGCAGGGAAGAAGGCTGCAGGCAGCAAGTTGTCATCACTGTCATGGCCTTTCCAGCAGCCCCCGCATTGGGAGTGGAGTGAACCCTTTCTGAAGGATTTTGTGGAGAAGATCTAGGCAGTCCTACTCTGATATTGGAGGCTGGACTGTGCTTGTGGGACTGCAGGAACCACATGTCTGGTTTCGCTGCTAAGTGCCGGCCCTGGACAGGACAGATGGCACTTCCATCCCCAGCCATGGGGCCGCCCTGCACCCGTGTCTTCATCTGTCATGATGGGCGACCTTGCCCATGTGATTACGTGGAAACCAGAGGACACAATGTGAGTGAAGTGCTTTTCCTAGCGCTTGGCTCTTGGTGCACTGTCGTTTTTCTTGTTCTTCTCTGTCATCTACCTGTTTCCCCAGGCACAGCCTTTCCTAACAAGCCACTTGGCCAAAATATTCATCAGCTCAGGTATTTGATGGAGAGGATGGGGCCAGGTAGTGGAAACGCTCACATGTGGAGACATCTTTTACCATGTGCATTTCCTTTTTGAATTTTTAGAAAAGGAGAGTAGGCCTGGGAGGAGCATGGAGTGGGGTAAAGAGATCTTTCTTTTAAATTTTTTTTTAAAGCATGTTCTTTAATGAGTACATTAGATAGGTTATCAGTACAACAAATATGTGTATGCATATACATGTGTGTATCATCAGTTTATCTAATGAATGTAATCAATTGTGTCATTTTGATAGGTAACCCACATGGTGGTGTCTCTATATTTTTTAGGTCTCATAGATAATAGAATTGTTATAGAGTACCTAAGCCGGCACCTTTATGTTGTAGATGAGAAAACTTGAAAGTCAGATGGTTTAAGGTTATACCCCTAGATGTTTGTGGAGTTGGACATATATTCTATTTTGGTGGATTCCAGATTCAGCAGCCCTCTTGTCCCTGCCCTTTAAAGTGTCTCTGACACTTCATGTCCTGGTTCAGGGAGGGGATCTCAGTCATCACCCAGCCCTGCCACTCACTAGTGAGTGAAAAGTGAAAGTGAAGTCGCTCAGCCGTCTCCGACTCTTTGTGACCCCATGGACTGTAGCCTACCTAGCCTACCAGGCTCCTCCATCCATGGAATTTCCCAGGCAAGAGTACTGGAGTGGGTTGCCATTTCCTTCTCCAGAGGATCTTCCCGACCCATGGATCCAACCTGGGTCTCTCGCATTGTCGGCAAACTCTTTTACCATCTGAGCCACCAGGGAAGTCACTGGTGAGTGGACCTCTGCAAGTTCTCAGCACCTTCAAGTCTTGCTTTCCTCACGTGTAATCTGGGCATGGTACCCACCTTGTAGGGCACTTCAGGGGATTATATGATGGGATGCAGTCAAGTTTGTTTTTTTCCCAGATGCACTGAACTGTAAACCTTCAGTCAATGATTGTATGCTTATATAATGTAATGCCTTTAAAAATTACTCAATAAATGTTCTTTGTAAAAAAAAAAAAAATATGAAAATTTACATAAAGAAGAGAATCCTAAGCGTCCAAGACATCAACCTCTAGAGGTAATCTTAGACTTTTCTTACGCATTTTGCGTATTTACTTTTTGACCACACTTAACTCTTGGAAAAATATGGATGAAATTCGGTATGTCAGTGATTCATTAAAAGCAAAACCCTTCACATTATCCATAAGAGCAGAGGCCATATCAGAGCCTGATTATTATTTTTTCCAAAAGAACAGAATATTACTGCAGAGATTAAGTCTAGTTCTGCAGACGTACACGTAGATATACATTAAATCTCCTACTCATTCTTGCTGTAATTTTATTATTTCTTTTCCCTCTTTAAAATCCAATTCGAGCTGTAGGCATCTCTGTTGGTAGTTTCTCTTTTCTTAAATGTAAGAATTGTCCATCTGAAAGAGCTTGAAAGTAAGTATGACCTACCTGATGTCTTTTTAGAAACTTTGCTTTGATTTACGTTCTACGTTGATGAAGCTGCAAAACCTTCTCTCGGATCAAAGAAGTTTAAATCATTGGAAGGGGGAATGTCAAAAATAAAACTGGTTAATTTTAGATCTCCTTGCTCAAGAAAAGTGATTCTTTGTGCCCTCTCTCTGGGAGATGCCTTCCTGTTCCAAAGGTCTAGCCTGGCTGGTCTTTTCTGGTTCTATTTCCTCTTCATGCCACTACTACTAAGTCGCGTCAGTCATGCCCCACTCTGCGCGACCCCATAGACGGCAGCCCATCAGGCTCCACTGTCCCTGGGATTCTCCAGGCAAGAACACTGGAGTGGGTTGCCATTTCCTTCTCCAATGCATGAAAGTGAAAAGTGAAAGTGAAGTCGCTCAGTCATCTCTGACTCTTCACGACCCCATGGACTGCAGCCCACCAGGCTCCTCTGTCCATGGGATTTTCCAGGCAAGAGTACTGGAGTGGGTTGCCATTGCCTTCTTCTTTTTCCTCTTCATATATATATTTTTTTAATTGAAGGATAATTGCTTTACAGAATTTTGTTATTAACATGAATCAGCCATAGGTATACATATATCCCCTCCCTTTTGAACCTCCCTCCCATCTCCGACCCCATTCCACCGCTCTAGACTGATACAGAGCCCCTGTTTGAGTTTCCTGAGCCATACACCAAATTCCCGTTGGCTATTATTGCATATAGTAATGTAAATTGCCTTGTTACTCTTTCCATACATCTCACCCTCTCCTCCCTTGCCTCTTTATTTCGTAGCCTTGGGCTAGTGCACTAAAAAGATTAGTTCCGTAGAAGTTTCACCTTCAAATCAAAGGTTATTATAGTCATGGTTCTGCTCCTCTATTGATTGTTGCATGGGTGTTGCCATGAACTCAGATGATTTTCAGTTCTTAGACTCACTACAGTGATTTGTGGGAGATTTTAAGGCTGCCCAGTCCCTTCCCTGGCAGAGGGCTTGACAGAGGACTTGCCAGCTTGCAGGAGCTGGGTAGAGGTGGGGGTAGGCAGTGGGAGGGTCCAGCACCACAGATCTTATCCCAGAGAGAGCTCTAAGTTTGCAGTTGGAAAATTGTAGCCAAGCCAGTAGGTGACCACAGGCAGAAATAGGGCCCTAGGGTTCTGAGAGCCAGAAGAACACTAAGATGATGAGAATGAGTTGAAGTAGAAGATCAGGAAGACAGGGGCCTCTCCCTGGGGTCCAACTTTCTTAGATAGAATCATATGCTGGGTGGTTAGACTCATATAGGGAGCCAGGGTAGATTGGACAAAACAGTTAGGGATGAGAAAGTTGAATTACGATCCCTGAACAAGATTTTCCCTGTGTTGTCAATGATGTTCTTATTTAGGAAAATGTTGCTCATTTGAGGGCTGTTTTGTTTCAATACGTGGAGTTACTGCCAGTGCTGGCTTTCTTCCAGTCCTGGTAATCCACTGAGATTTCAGAAAGAAATGTGTTTGTTTGTTTGTTTTTCCTCCACTCCCCATGGAGTAATTGATTTAGGTATAATTTAATTATTTTGTTAACCAGTTAGCTTATCACTGTGTACAAAAACAGCCACCCTGAAAACCCACTGTCTTCATTCTGTGTCAGGATATTCAGAATTGATTTTTCCTCTATTATGAGTGTGTATGTAATGGTAAGATTTCTTGCTAAATTCAGAATACACTGACTCCATTTCCCATACTTTCTGAGATGCCCTTGAAATCTCACATGGTATTATCCAGTGATTTAGAGTAAGAAGAACTGAGATAAATGATCAGTTTCAAAGAGGAATTAAAGTCTTGAGTATTCTGTAGGGAAGTCATACTTTAGAAGATCACCTTGGACTGTATTTTCATCAGAGTAAATTTTGGAAGATTCTTCGAAGGGCAGAGGAGTGAATGTACTCTTCTTTATCTGATCTCACTAATGTGTCTCCTTTTGCTTGATTTTCTTTATTCATAGTCGTGTCTCATCTCTCCCTATCATGCTCTTCATGAGGACATTTTTTATTCTGACATGCTGCTGTGTGCATTTTGTTATTTATTTAATATGGGATTGACTATGAATCTGTGCCCTGCTTGCTCACCCTCGTGCTTTTGTGTGCAGTGGAAGGTCTCCCAGTCAGGTCAGCAATCTATTTGAATCCTTCATGGTATAAATATGTTTTAAAGCACTGTCTTACTGAGTCCATTTACAAAAATTTAATTTGAATTAAATAATTCAGTCCAGCCTAAGCATACAAGGCACAGATGTGTACAGTGCTGCTGGGACCAGCTTCGTCCTCTTGGAGGCTTCTTTTCTGCTGGTTCTTCCTCACTTTTCTCACTTATAGAGTGCTTTTCCTTTGTGATTTTTGCCTTTCATGGTGATGCTGCTGTATAAGCGCTCAGTTTTTAGACATAGGCATTTCAGGCAAGTTGGTATTTTCTTATGAGTAAAAACCATTGCAACCTTTCTTATGAGGAGTCCTTTTGGGTCTCTGAAGCCATTCACAAAGCTGGTCAGGTCTAATTTCACTCCACAAAAAGCAAAGAGAATATGATACTTTTCCTATCCGGGAATTCCACCCACCCCCAAACTTAGCTGCCCTCTGCATATTGCTTTCAGATCACTTGCAGCAGCAGAGGGCTTTATGCAAATTGCCCAATTATTTTGGGTCCTAGTCAAAATCACCTTGCTTTATTTCTAGAGTAGTGAAACTGCTTTCTTTGAAAACTTGCCCAGAGCTGGGGGGCTAACTAGCTTGTCTGACTCTGCATTGCTGACCTGAAAGTCTAACTCACTTACATCCCTGCCTTCTTCATGGTCCTCCAAGGATGCCCCCCACCCTCTGGCTCTGTTCATTTTTATGGGTCCACCTGGCCATAGAAACATTATTTTCATTTCCTTTTCATTTTACTAGCCAGCTTTAATAATCTCATATTAGTGAATGGGTGATATGCTACCTTGGAATTATATGGCCAGTTTTGGCAAAGAGGTCAGACATCAATATCAGTCAGTGTATTCTTCAGTTACTAGAAAGTGTAAATCTGCCTTAATTTTCTTTGGTAACCTTTTTTGAAGTCATTCCTGTAAAATTTGGTACTTCTGCTTTCTCTTTTCTCCTCTCCTGCTCTCTAAACTCTGGTGCATTGACAGAACAATCAGTCTTCCACAATGGCTCTCACAAGATTGCTGAAGGATTTTTTTCTTTCCTCATCTCTTTCCAATAGGTTTTATCACCCTGTTCCTTGCGATAGTATGAAGTGAACAGCCACAAAATGAGGAGAAGCCTTGATCCGTTAGCCTTAAACTCTCAGTTGCCTTCCTAATTTGGAGATAAATGATGGAGTTCTGTGCATCAGATGACTTGCTGTTACCTTTCCAGACACACCAGAGCAAATAACAAATCATTCCTGTCCTTTTGCTAAATAAATGGCACAGAAGCACCTTTGCATTCCTATCCCCTGGTGGCAGTGTTCAAATCTTTTAACTTTCTACCATAAGAGCCCCCCTCTCCTTCTGCATAGAATTATGAAGATTAAATGATTAAGGAATTAGTCATTAGGAAGTTTTTGAAGGATGGATGTACAGTGTAATCATAGGCTCCTTGGGACCTTGACTGGTTATTGTTGCATCTGAGAGCAGACCTCTCTGGGTTGCTAGCTAAGAGTGTGGGAGTCTGATAATAACCCACTTAACCCACTTTCTGTGTACAAGACACTGTGCTCCGGCTTGGCACAGATGTTAATTCCTTTGCAAATGAACCGGCATACTCAGTGTCTCTGGTTCCTGTTTTTCAGGTTGAAAATTGGTGTCCCCATTTACCTTGGAGAGTGAAAAATCCCTATGAAGAAGCTGATCGTAATTCATTGGTAAGTGGTTTTGGAAACCTCTTACCTGGCTTGTGACTTGGGGCTGCTGCCAAGTGATACATGTAGAGTCTTCTCGAGATGCCAGCTGTAATCTGAAATAATAGTAAACTGAAGAACTTCTGTCCCCAGCCCTGTGGAAATTTGAGTGGCTGCATCAACCCGTTAGCATTATGTTTATTTACTGAGCAGTTCTCTGAGGGTTCCTAAGTCAATAAGACCTGGTACCAGACTTGGAGGTGCCCAGTGATCTGGTAATGAAGGTGGGGTTGTAAATGGTGACTGCACCCTTGTCAACACTGAAACACAGGCCCATGGAAATTAATGAGGAAGTGGCCATCACAGCCTGCGTGGGTCAGGAGAGATGTAAAGAGAAAATGACCTTGGAGTTGAATGTGAAGTGATGAATGGATTTATACCAAGTCAAGGAGAGAAAGATGTCTCTGATGTGAGGTAAAAAGGTGCGCATACAAGAGCCTGGCATTTTCAGGAGAAGAGCCTGGGACAAGGCTATAGGGGTCTGAATGAGCTGGAATGAAGAAGAGATGGGAAAGGTAGGTAGGGGCTGTGAAAAGCTTCATATTAAAAACTCAAGTCCTTATTCTTTTCCTTAGGGGTCAGCAGACTTTTTCTGTGAAAGGCCAGATAGTAAATACTTTCCTCTTTGTAGGCCATATGGAAGTGTCTGTTACATCTACTCAATTCTGACCTTGTAGCCCAGGGCAGCCCTCACCATATGTAAATGAGTGGGCGTGGCTGTGTTCTCACAAAACTATGTAGAAAAACAGGCAATGAGGAAGATCATCAAAAAAGCAAGAGAGTTCCAGAAAAACATCTACTTTTGCTTTATTGACTACACCAAAGCCTTTGACTGTGTGGATCACAACAAACTGTGGATAATTCTTAAAGAGATGGGAATACCAGGGCACCTGACCTGCCTCCTAAGAAATCTGTATGCAGGTCAAGAAGCAACCATTAGAATTGGACATGGAATAACAGACTGGTTCCAGATAGGAAAAGGAGTACGTCAAGGCTGTATCCTGTCACCCTGCTTTTTTAACTTTTATGCAGAGTACATCACGCGGAGTGCTGAACTGGATGAAGCACAAGCTGGAACCAAGATTGCCGGGAGAAATATCAATAACCTCAGATACCCAGATGACACCACCCTTATGGTGGAAAGCAAAGAAGAAGTACACAGCCTCTTGATCAAAGTAAAAGAGGAGAGTGAAAAAGTTGGCGTAAAACTCAACATTCAAAAAACTAAGATCATGGCATCAGGTCCCATCACTTCATGACAAATAGATGGGGAAACAATGGAAACAGTGACAGACTTTATTTTCTTGGGCTCCAGAATCACTGCAAATGGTGACTGCGGCCATGACATTAAGACGCTTCCTCCTTGGAAGAAAAGCTATGACCAACCTAGACAGCATGTTAAAAAGCAGAGACGTTACTCTACCAACAAAGGTCCGTTTAGTCAATGCTATGGTTTTTCCAGTAGTCATGTGTGGATGTGAGAGTTGGACTATAAAGAAAGCTGAGCACTGAAGAAGTGATGCTTTTGAACTGTGGTGTTGGAGAAGACTCTTGAGAGTCCCTTGGACTGCAAGGAGATCCAACTAGTCAATCCTAAAGGAAATCAGTCCTGAATATTCATTGGAAGGACTGATGCTGAAGCTGCAACTCCAAATACTCTGGCCATCTGATGCGAACAACCGACTCATTGCAAAAGACCCTGATCCTGGGAAAGATAGAAGGCGGGAGGAGAAGGGGACGACAGAGGATGAGATGGTTGGATGGCATCACATGACGCAATGGATATGAGTTTGAGTAGGCTCCAGGAGTCGGTGTTGGATAGGGAAGCCTGACGTGCTGCAGTCCATGGGGTCGCAAAGAGTCAGACACAACTGAGCAACTGAACTGAACCGAGAAAGATTTGGTCAAAGAGCCAGAGTTTGCTGAGCCTCACTTAGACCATGGGATTCTTGGGACATAATTGAGTCATGGCATGGTCAGATGAGTGTTTAGAATCAATTATGGTGACTGCTGAAAGATGGATTCAGCATGCTTTCTTTAGATGTTATATGAAAAAAATACTAATGTTATTATTTCCCCCTGTTCTTTCAATCACTGATTATATCCAGCTATTGTAGAAAAATACTCTTTATAACTTTTAAGTTATTCTGGCCTGAATTCAAAATGTTATTCAGTTATAATAGTAAAGTGATATTCCTGGCTTTTAAATTCCTTATAGAAAATAATAAACTTTTGTTTATTTGGATTGGGGCAAGACTAGAGGGTTAGCTTGTATTTTCCTTCTTTGTGGACGGAATGAGGCTTTGTGGCAGCCTCCATAATGGCAGGTAGCCTGTTAAGGATAAACTTCAGTTTTCCCAGGAGTCTGCTCCCCCGAAGTAGATCCAAAGGGCCAATAAATTCAGGTGCAGATAATTTCAAGATGCACTTCACTGTAAAATACACATTTTGACCTAGCTCAGGGCTTGGCAATGCCTGTGCTGCTTTTCTCCACTTCTAATTTTTTAATGATGTCCCTTATATAGCAGAGCAGCAGTCAGTGGCCGTTTGCCTCAATTTGCAGCCCCAGGACCTTCAAGCAAAGCTCTTCAGTGAACCAGACTCCCTTTTGAAGCCACATGTTTAATTGACTCTCTCTTTCAAGTTTTCAAACGTCACATCATGAAAACCATTATGCTTTTGGGCTTCTTATCTCCTATTCGTTTTTATTAAATTTCTGTTTCTAGGCAGAAATTCGTACAGATGTTAATATTCTCTACAGTATGATGAAAAAGCATGAAGAATTCCGATGGATGAGACTGCGGATCCGGCGAATGGCTGATGCGTGGATCCAAGCAATCAAGTCCTTGGCAATGAAGCAGAATCTTGAGAAGAGAAAGCGGAAGAAAGTGAGTTTCTGATTAATTCACTTCAGCTGAATGCCAGTTTTCTTGAAAATTTGATTTTCATGGAGACGAGACTAAGAGAGGTGTCATGTCCCCAGTGATATTCCCTGGGGGTGAATCCACACAGTGTCTTCTTGTACAGCCAGTTTTGGGCTTTCCTTTCCCCGGTTTACAACAATCTTAGTAGGAACTAGCACGCGTTTTTCTTCAGTGAAGCCAAGCAGAATATCTGCCTATAAGATTTTCCTATGTACCATCTGACTCACTCTCAGTAGCATCAGGAAGTTTAATTCTGTTTTTACTCGAATACAACCTTAAAGAGCTTCCTGTCACATCATCGTGACAGTTTCATTCTCTGGGTATTTGTCATTTCTGTCATTTGGGCAACCAGCTGGTGAGTTTCAGTGCTGCTGTGTTCGATGGCGGTTCTGCTTGTGTTCCTGAGACAGAGAAACTGTAAATGAAACTTGAGCCAGTTTGTTTTGACGTTCATGAGGAGATGCTTGGGAAACCCCTGTAATATCCCTGAGCGTGAAGCTCTTCCACCCTAGGTTTAGTTAAGCTAACAGCGCTGTTTTCCTTTCAGACTTCAGTCAGTTGGACCACATTAAAAGCTGCCTTGCCCAGAGGGATGGTATGGGGAGGGAGGAGGGAGGAGAGTTCAGGATGGGGAACACATGTATACCTGTGGCGGATTCATTTTGATATTTGGCAAAACTAATACAATTATGTAAAGTTTAAAAATAAAATAAAATTAAAAAAAAAAAAAAAAGCTGCCTTGCTACTCTGAATTTACATCTGGAAACCCATACTGAATGCTGTTCTCACTGTCAGCTAAAACATACTGATATGTATTAAATATGAATCTCATGTGAGCATAATATCTTTCTACATATGAAAAAAAAGAAATGATCAAAGACTACTAGAATTTTTTCAAAGAACTTGAAAGCCAACTTTAATAGCTTCCCATTGCCCAAGGTGGCACAATTTGATCATCAGTAAGAATAATAACTGCAGTGTACTGAAAGCCATCAAATATACTTATGTTCATGTTCATGTATAATAATACACATATTTAAAAAAAAAATCTTCCTTTGTCATCATTAGAGAATGCTAAAGAACAAATTTGTTATTTTGAAAACCAGTAAGTAAAAGGAAATAATCAGGTATTTACCAGGCTTTTTCTTATGTAATCTGTCCATGAGGGATAGTTTTCTCTTTCTAGAAGTACCAATATTACAGCTACTGAATGCAGAAGGAATGATAGAATGTCATCAATGGCAAGCCATAATGGATTAATGCATCTAGTTAGTGATCATCAGTAGCTGCAAACACCACAAAACAGAAACACCCAGATATTGTTCCTACCACTGCAAGTACACAGCACTATCTATGAAGTAGTGTTGCCCAAAAAATCAAATACAAATTTGATTGTGGCTGCAGCTGTAGTTATTGATTTACCATAAATACAAGGGACAGAAAAATCTGTTTTACGGTCAGTGAAATCTAGAGGGTGAAAAACTCTACTGGAAATACAACCCAGTTTCTTTGACAAGTAAATTACAAGCCCCTCTCCCTCCCAGAAAGAAAGATCAAGCAGTTAACTAGAGTTAAAGACGGTTAGAGAGGTATGAGACATTACAGTTTATGCACTTTATTTGAATTCTGGCTCAAATAACTGTTCTTGGGAAAAATAAGGGACAGCTGAGCAAGTGTATGCACTGACTGGATATTGGATGATACTAAGAAATTAATAGCTGTGTTAGGGGTGACAGTGATATTACAGTTGTATTTTTTAAGTGAAAATGTATTTCTTTTAGAAATTCCAGCTGAGATTTTTACAGATGATAGGCTCTGTCAGATTTGTTTCAAGATGAGCTGGAGGGGTTGGGAGAAAGTGAGGGGTGTATATTAAATAAGATCTGTCAGGAGTTAATCATTGTTGAAGTCAGTAATTGTTAAGTACATCATAATTGACTATATTGTCATACCTGTTTTTGTTAGTGTTTGAAATTTATCATGTTAAAAGCTTAAAAATTTTCCAACTGTGGGAAAAAAGCCCAGTATTGTTAAAAGATATTTTATTGTCCTGGTTGACTGTCCTTTAATCCTGATTTTTCACCTTTGGACAACGGGATTACCTGTCCAAAGCCATACCAAATGCAGTAATGACTTTATTTCTCTAAAACAACAATGAGAGATCATTTCCTTTCTTTCTGTTTACCTTCTAGAAAAATTATTTACCCCATGTTGAGATTTTATTAGAATATAAACCTGACTTTGGAATTGGTGAGTGATTTTTTTGGTAGGTTACTGTGGAATTTGTACTTGATCCAATGAGAATCAGTATGTCCCTCTTTTTTTTTTTTCAGGTCCTTGTTCACCTGGGCCTCCTGACTAAGGAATCTGGATTTAAGATTGCAGAGACAGCTTTCAGTGGTGGCCCTCTTGGTGAATTAGTTCAGTGGAGTGATTTAATTACATCTCTGTACTTACTGGGCCATGACATTAGGATTTCAGCTTCACTGGCGGAGCTCAAGGAGTAAGGAGATTACTTTTCAATTTTAAAATCAGAATACAAAAAAGAAATTGTAAACTCTTAAAGCCCTCTATTAGTGTGTAATTTCTTGTGGAGGAAAATGAAAGTGATAATTCACTAAACAGGAGATAAGAAGATTATTTTCAGGAGCTAAATACATACACTGTGAAAAGGCTAATATGTTTTCATTGTAGCTTCAGGCTCCAGAGGCTTGATAAATGAATGCCAGAAAATTCAAACTAAGGAGCTTATTCTCTGCTGTTACAGGTGCTTCCAACATCTGCAGCACAAAACATTATTAACTTTCCTAATTCCCTGTCTCTTGCTGAAATGCATACCCTTCCCTCCTCAACATCACACTTTCTAAATCTTCAAACAGGGCAGGTTCCTGTTTGTAATTTAATTTGTAGAAGATGAGTTTCTCGAAAGCACTGATCCAATCCTATTTCAATTAGCCCACTTGCAACTCTGAGTCTGTTAATTCTACCTGGGTTTTTTGGTTTCACTGAAATGTGCTTCTAGCTTGAGTCCGCCGTTAATCACTTTTAGACTGACACGGCTGACCAAGCAGAAGTGCTTAGCTCTCCTTCCCTCCTTTTTGGATAACTGCCCATTGAGACTCTCTACCCAACAGCCAAGTTAGCATGAAGCAATATGTCAACTGTTCGAAAAGAAAACACTTGAAGGGACATTCTAGAGATGGAAGACGTAAGACAGCATATGTCCCACCTTGCTCCTACTTTATTGTCCAGCGAGGTCACTGTGTTAGGTCCAAGGTCCACACAGGATTAAAGGCAGTATTGAGATGAAAAAGCAGTATTATCAATAAAACAATGTCAGCTCTCATTTGTTAAATGGTTTCCATATGCTAAATCCATGATCTGAGCTTTAGTTATAGCAGTAATATCAACAGTTATGATACTGATGGTGAAAATATCATATGTCACCAGTTATGACAGCCATAATATTAATGGTGCCCGTTTAGAACTAACATTTGTTGAACACTTCCTGTGCACCAGATATTAAGCACTTCACATGTTATATTTTATTTAGTCCTTAGTGCAAGCCAAAAGTAGGTACTATATTGCTTTCTGCATTTTAAAGATAAGGAAACTGGGGTTCAAACCAAAAATGGGTTCTTCAAGGTCCTATTGAGGGTTTGTGGGAGAGCCAGGATTTGAGCCCTCTGTCTCTCTGACCTTAGAGCCTGTGCTCTTGACCATGGAACCACAATGCTCCTTTCAAAGCTCGAGAAACCCAAGGTCTTTCTGAGCCCTTCACCACTCTTTAATAGCTGCCTGCCATTGCCTTTGTCCTGCTTCCTTAAAAAACACATTGGGGACACAACCTCTGAAGTGGGTGTATTCATACATTGCACGGTCATTCCTTCATCTCCTCCTTTGGGCTGGTTCTTGGTATGGGACATAGAGATGATCAGCCTGTGGTCAAGGAGATGCAGATCTTTTGATAATTACAACTAATGCATTGTACAATAGTGACACTAATTGCAATGTGATTAGTACTACTTGAGGTGAGGATGATAAGCCCAGGGAGTGGAGAAACTGTGAATATTGCTCACCAGTGTGTATTGATTGAGCACCTAAAACAGCAGGTACTCATAACTGTTTACTGAACAAATAAGTGAAGAGATCAATGGATCTCATCAATGGAAGAGAGGATGGTGAAGAAATGGAACACTATGGGTGCTCTGGGGATAGGTACTCCCTAGGGAGGCCCAAAAAGTCATTTTAGGGATCTACTAGGCAGAGATTTGATTTGCTGGTCAAGAAGATCATGGAGGTCTTTAAGCCCTGGTGTCAAAGCCAGATGTGTTTATTAATTTTGGAGCAGTGGTTCCCACACATGCCTGCACATTAGAATCACCTAGGGATCTTTTTAGACTCCCCCAGCCCAGACCATATCCCAGACTGATTAAATGACAGCTTTTGGGGGTAAGACTCAGGCATAACTCTCTGTTGATGCTCCCAGGTATAGCACAGGGATCCTCTTTTATTAATCAAGTTTCATGGGCCCACGGATCCACACCCATTGTTTGTATATTATCTGTGACTGCTTTCCTTCTACAAGAGCAGAGTTAAATAGCTATGACAGAGAATATGTGGCGAAGATGAAAGTATTTACTACCTGGCCCTTTACAGAAAAAATTTTCAAATTCTTGGTAAGAAATTGGTTCTTTCAGAAACCCAGTGGAGAAAAGGGTGCCTAGAGCAGTGTCATTGAGGAGCTGTAGGCAGAGGCTTGTTGATGACTCTTGTCCCTTGGAATAGGGTGTCCATAGTCTGGTTAAGGATTATTATGGGATGTGAGCAGGGATAAATAGATAAATGGCCAATTTCTGGGCAGGTGGCAGTATGGTTAGCAGTTATATGCTTCACCATGTGAAGCTCACCTACAATCAAGTTTGGCTCTGAGTGCAAGGCAAGGTTTAAATAGATGATTAGGTTTATGTTAGTGGATGGATGGAAGGATAATGAAAAAGTATAAACCATAGTGCCAGTTCTTAAATACAGTCTAGTCAGAAGGAAAAATTAGACATAAGAGAAAAAATTAGCAAACAGCCCAGAGCAGTATTTTGTTGTTGTTCAGTAGCTTAGTCATGTCTGACTCTTTGTGACCACGTGGACTGGAGCACTCCAGGCTTCCTTGTCCTTCACCATCTCCTGGAGCTTGCTCAAACTCATGTCCATTGAGTCGATGATGCCATCTAACTATCTCGTCATCTGTTGTCCCCTTCTCCTCCTGCTTTCAGTCTTTCCCTGCATCAGGGTCTTTTCCAGTGAGTTAGCTCTTTGCATCAGGTAGCCAGAGTATTGGAGTTTCAGCTTCAGCATCAGTCCTTCCAATAAACATTCAAGATTGATTTCCTTTAGGATTGACTGGTTGGATCGTCTTACAGTCCAAGGGACTCTCAAGAGTCTTCTCCAACACCACAGTTCAAAAGCATCAATTCTTTGGCAGTCAGCCTTCTTTATGGTCCAACTCTCACATCCATACATAACTGCTGGAAAAACCATAGCTTTGACTAGATGGACCTTTGTTGGTAAAGTAACGTCTTTACTAGGTTGGTCATAGCTTTTCTTCCAAGGAGGAAGCGTCTTTTAATTTCATGGCCACAGTCACCATCTGCAGTGATTTTGGAACCCAAGAAAATCAAGTCTGTCACTGTTTCCATTGTTTCCCCATCTATTTGCCATGAAGTGATGGGACGGAGCACCATGATCTTAGTTTTCTGAATGTTGAGTTTTAAGCCAACTTTTTCACTCTCCTCTTTCACTTTCTTCAAGAGACTCTCTAATTCTTCTTCACTTTCTGCCATAGGGCGGTGTCATCTGCGTATCTGAGGTTATTGATATTTCTCCCAGCAATCTTGATTCAGGCTTGTGCTTCATCCAGCCCAGAATTTCGCATGATGTACTCTGCATATATGTTAAACAAGCAGGGTGCTGATATGCAGCCTTGACGTGCTCCTTTCCCAATTTGAAACCAGTCCATTATTTCACGTCCAGTTCTAACTGTTGCTTCTTGACCTGCATACAGATTTCTCAGGAGGTGGGTAAGGTAGTCTGATATTCCCATCTCTTGAAGAATTTTCCACTGTTTGTTGTGATCCAAAAAGGCTTTAACATAATCAGTGAAGCAGAAATAGATGTTTTTCTGGAATTCTCTTGCTTTTTCTATGATCCAACAGATGTTCGCAATTTGATCTTTGATTCCTCTGACTTTTCTAAATCCAGCTTGTACATCTGGAAGTTCTCGGCTCACATACTGTTGAAGCCCAGCTTGGACTATTTTCAGCATTACTTTGCTAGCATGTGAAATGAGTGCAGTTTGCAGTAGTTTGAACATTCTTTGGCATTGCCTTTCTTTGGGATTGGAATGAAAACTGACCTTTTCCAGTCCTGTGCCACTGCCGAGTTTTCCAAATTTGCTGCATATTGAGTGCAGCACTTTCACAGCATTATCTTTTAGGATTTGAAATAGCTCAGCTGGAATTCCATCACCTCCACTAGCTTTGTTCATCGTGATGCTTTCTAAGGCCCACTTGACTTCTCACTCCAAGATGTCTGACTCTAGGTGAGTGACCACACCATTGTGATTATGTGGGTCTTGAAGATCGTTTTGTATAATTCTTCTGTGTATTCTTGCCACCTCTTCTTAATATCTTCTGCTTCTGTTAGGTCCATACCATTTCTGTCCTTTATTGTGCCCATCTTTGCATAAAATGTTCCCTTGGGATCTCTGATTTTCTTTAAGAGACCTCTAGTCTTTTCCATTTTGTTGTTTTCCTGTATTTCTTTGCATTGTTCACTTAGGAAAGCTTCTTATCTCTCCTTGGTATTCTTTGGAACTCTGCATTCAGATGGGTAGATCTTTCCTTTTCTCCTTTGCCTTTTACTTCTCTTCTTTTTCTCAGCTATTTGTAAGGCCTCCTCAGACAACCACTTTGCCTTTTTGCATTTGTTTTTCTTGGGGATGGTTTTGATCACTGCCTCCTGTACAGTGTTACAAACCTCCATCCATAGTTCTTCAGGCACTCTGTCTATCGGATCTAATCCTTTGAATCTATTTGTCATTTCCACTGTATAATTGTAAAGGATTTGATTTAGGTCATACCTGAATGGTCTAGTGGTTTTCCCTACTTTCTTCAATTTAAGTTTGAATTTGGCAACAAGGAGTTCATGATCTGAGCCACAGTCAGCTCCTGGTCTTATTTTTGCTGACTATATAGAGCTTCTCCATCTTTGGCTGCAAAAAATATAATCAGTATGATATAGATATTGAACATCTGTTGATGTTCATGTGTAGAATCGTCTCTTATTTTGTTGAAAGAAGGTGTTTACTATGATAGTGCATTTTCTTGGCCAAACTATTTTCTGTACAGGGCGGTATCGAAAGAAGTTTGTACTGTAGAGGCTTGTATTGAAATGGAAGGAGGTCAATAAGGGCAAGAACAGACTCTGGGAGAAACTGATAGGTACTGAGTATCCAGTATATGTACTTTGCTTTCAATACCTATTTCAACTACCTAAAGAATTCCCGAAAGGTTTCTGTCTTACCATCTTCTCCGTATCTAATCCTTTTTGTTTTGTTTTTGATGAGGAAAGATTCAGAGAAGTTAACTTCCTAAGATCTCATGGCTGCTAGATTGGAGAGTATGATTTATGTTGTCTGGAATATATATGGCCTGGGCTTAGGAAAATCCACCAAGATCACTGGGTGATTCTAATGTGCAGGCATGTTTGGAAACCATTGCTGCATGTTGCTTCCACAATTATCTGTTTAAATAACACATCTGGCCCTTTCACCAATGCTTAAAGACCTCCATAATCTTCTTGACCAGCAAATTAAATAGAGATAGACAGACCCAGATCTTCTTTGGTTTCTAAGGCTGTATTTGTATACCACCATTTGCTTTTGCAAGACTCAGAATTGAGGCTTTGGATGGACCTGATGACTGGGCAAAATTTGGATAGGCAGCTGACTGGGAACAGCTGTGTCATTCTTCCTGATAAGGATTCTTGGGATGTTTCTTTGCCTATTAAAGTTGCTAAGTGTAATGCTTGTAGTAAATTGTTTTTCTTTTTTTCTTCTTTCTGTTCTTTCTCTAGAATAATGAAGAAGGTCGTTGGAAACCGATCTGGCTGCCCAACTGTAGGAGATCGAATCGTTGAGCTCATTTATATTGATATTGTAGGACTCGCTCAATTCAAGAAAACTCTTGGACCATCTTGGGTTCATTACCAGTAAGTGCTCGTACTTGTTTTGTTCTTAAATTTTTAGAGCTTTTTATTTTGTTAACAAGAGTTGCATGGTTGCCAGTAGAAAAAGCTTATCGAATATCATCTTTTGAGCTGTGCAGAGTGTTTCTCATTCCTAATTGAAGTTCAGATTCTCCACGGTGTCTTTTGACTTTCAACACTCTTCATTGGTTTCACTGATTTAAGAGTAGAATCCAAATGTCCAGCCTTATTTTTCCTCTCCTAACACTTAGCTTGCATCTCTGTCTGCATACACTAATCTCATCTGTTTAATCAAGTAACAATTTTGATAAAATATGGACAGTGTCATTTCTTGTGTTCTTTAGATTTGAGATGGTGACTCATTTCTCTGTCCCTTTCCTC
Source organism: Bos javanicus (assembly GCF_032452875.1). Lineage (NCBI taxonomy): Eukaryota > Metazoa > Chordata > Mammalia > Artiodactyla > Bovidae > Bos > Bos javanicus. The sequence continues at coordinate 63,001,209 of NC_083869.1, read as the reverse complement.
CATCAGTATTGTTATTCTTGGAAGAAAAAGCTGGGTGTAGCTTGTCTAAATGCTAGGGTCTTATATTTTTAAAGATATGCCTTATGCTTAGTATGACTGGAGTTCAGTGTTACTCTGCACAGTTTTATTATTTAATAGAAGATCTCACTATTTCCATATATGTGAGTTTGAGACCATGACTTAGTATTTGAAACAGTTTTACATGGTACACAAGCCTGACACTAAATAACATTGAATTCTATAATGAAGCTTATTAATTTTTCAATTTCCTTACACTCTTTCTAAGAGAGGCTTAGTTTAATGCTACTGTGTCTAAGATACTACTTTTTTTAAATTGGAGGATAATTGCTTTACAATATTATGTTGATTTCTGCCATATACAATGTGAGTTAGCCATAGGTATACATATATCCCCCCTGACACTACTTTAAACACTTGCATGAGAATAGCTGTAAGTCTCAGTGTTCAACAGGCAAAATAAAGTATCAGTTTGACTTTAACAATTCTTATTAATAAAGAATAATAGGAGGATTGATCAGGATGGTGGAGTAGGAGAATGTGGAACTTGTCTCCTGCTACATACACATCCAGAATACATCTAAACATGGAACAGTTCTCATTGAAAACTAACTGGAAGTTTGCAGAAATAGTCTGTATGACCAGGACTGTAAGAAAGACCCACAGGTAATCAGGGAGGAAGGAAGGAAAAGCGATCAGGCAGGGATCCCTGGGAAGGGGCTCCGGAAAAGGGACACTGCCCTGAAAAGTGGTGAGAGCTAGACTGGGGCCCTGAGTCATGGGGTCCTACCTGAGAGAGATGAACCCCCTTGTTAAGTTGGTGGGCCACCGGCACTAACAGAAGAGCTGTGGGAAGCTTAGACCCTGCTTGTGAGGAGAACGTGTCCCCGGGCTTGCCCATGAGGCAGGGCAGAGAGGATAAACAGAGGCTTCCTGCAGCTGCCTCAGAGTGTGCCAGCCCTAGCTGACTAAATACTCCAGCCCCTCTTACTCCATGTCACAGCATGGCCCTGGATCCAGGGTGGCCATGATGAGAGAGGGAAAATAGTGGGACACAGAGGCGACCTGGACCCAGGATGGAACCTGAGTGGGTGGCAGTGGCTACTGTTGACGCTTACTCAAGCAGTGCATCAGAAGCAGCCCAGATCTGACAGCAGCTCACCCTAAATACCTGGGCACACAGGCTCCACCTGCCAGCAACGCCACATATAGGCAGAAACAGAGGAGATTGGGGGCGGCAAAAGGCTATCTGTGAGCGGCAGAAGGTACTTGGACCCAAGCCTACATCTCAGTAGAGGAAGGGAAACAGTGGCTGGTGCCCACACAGCGAGCATGTCAGAGACAGCTCGCGTCTCTGTGGTTGGCTGACAAGCTGAGAGCCTGCACCCTCTGCCCTTGCTTCAGCACTCTGCACTCAGGGGTGAGGGTCTCAGTGCTGGGACAGGGAAAAGCACACACTTAACAGGAACAGGTGAGACTTCCCTGGTGGTCCAGTGGTAAAGAATCCATCTTGCAATGCAGGGGACATGGATTCAATCCCTGGTCAGGGAACTAAGATCCCATAGGCAGCAAAGTAACTAAGCCTGCACACTACAGCTGCTGATACCACAACAGAAGATATCGAATGATGCAGCAAAGATACTGTGTGCTGCACCATGCAGCCAAATAGATAAGAACAGAGCCAGCTTCACCCGAAATCTCAGGATTCTGCTCCAGAACCTTAGGATCAGATCACCTCTGATAGGAAGGTGACGGCCGCCTAGCCCAGAGGAAGCCCTACCTCACCCCCAACTTCAGCTCTAGCCCCTCCATCTCCAGTCCCACCCATAGCAAGGTGATAGCTGCCAGCATTCCGGGAGGAAGGGCTACTTGAATCCACATCAGATCCAGGTGCCGTAAGGTGAATGCCACAATAAATCGAGTCCCACGTTTTTGTTTTTGTTTTTTTTGGGGGGGGGGGGTTGGGTTTCCCAGTGCATATAAAAGTTATGTTTACCCTATACTGTAAGTGTGCAACACCATTATGAGTAAAAAAAAAAGTACATATTTAATTTAAAAAATACTTTCAGTTATGAAATGCACAGTGTGAGAATATAGTCAGTGATATGGTAACAGATGGTAATGAGACTTATTCTGATCATTTTGTAATGTACAGAAATATGGAATCACTAAGTTGTACACCAGAAACTGGCATAGTGTTATGGGTCAGTTATACTTCAAAAATAAAGATGAAGGCAAACTCATGGAAAAAGAGGTCAGGTTTGTGGTTATAACAAGTGGGGAGTGGGGGAGGAGGAGTTGGAGGATAGTAGTCAAAAGGTATAAACTTGCAGTTATGAGATAAGTGAGGGATGTAATATACAATGTGATAAATATTATTAACACTGCTGCATTACTTACCAACGCTGTTAAGAGATCAAGCCCCAAGAGTTCTTATCACAAGGAAAAGAAACTTTATTTTGTATCTCTACAATGATGGTTGTTTACTAAGCGTGTGGTATTCATTACACTTTGTATATAAGTCAAATCATTATGCTATACACTTGAAACATTCTGTGCTGTGTGTCAATTATTTTTCAGTAAAACTGGAAAGGGAAAGGAAACTCTTTTAAATAGGTTATTGCTAAAAATTGCTAACCAACATCTGACAGTGCAGGGTTGCCACAAACCTTTAATTTGTATTAAAAAATTGAAAAAAGAATGAGTATCTGCAAAATCCAAAAAGTGAAGCACCATAAAATGAGGTGGGCCTGTAGTTTCTTAAAAAAAAAACAAAAACAAAATATAAATTTGGGGTGGTCCAGGATGGCAGTTTGTTGTTTTCTTTTCAAATCTTCAGACCACGATAAATGTTCTCTGTTATATGGGAGTAGCCATCTTTATGCTTGGTTAATAAGCCTTATCAGTGAATAAAGTTTTTTTTCTTTTTAGCAATAGCATTAAAAACAAGAAGGACAGAGCTGTTTTTCTCTGGCTTTTGCGAGTGGCAGGCCTCTGATAAACATGCCAGAGGAACTGGGCATTTTGAGAGTCCCTGGACTCACATATTCTCATCATTAAGAAAGGCTGTCTGGATGGAAATATATTCTCAGTGGTAGCATTTAGGTCAATTAAAAAGGATGATTTTATTATTAAAATGGTCACTGCTGATGAGTATTTGATTCTTGTTGGATGAAAAGGCTCTATCTCAGAGGGGCTTTTATGGGAGAGTGTAATGTTAATCCCTCCATTCTTTAATAAATCATCTGTGTCAGTGATATTAGCTGGCAGGAGGTCTGTTAGGACTTTAGCATTGGTGTCTTTGAGGTGTGATATGTCTTGAGATTCTCATCCAAAGGCCAAGCAGATTCTCTAGAAAGTTTCTTGCCTATTTCTTTTCCTTTTAAAGGTTAGAAATTAGTGGTGCTCCCTATATTCATCATGGGTAATGGAAGATGATAGGAATTGTATTAAATGTTAAGTTTATCATTTGATGTTTTGTTTAGGCACAAACTTATGAGTCCTGTTTATCTTGAAAAAATATAAATTCTGTCCAATTTATGTAGGGACCCAGGATGTACTGCAGTTCATGGGGTCGCAAAGAGTCGGACACAACTGAATGACTAAATTGCACTGAGGGCATTCAGTTAAACATGTATTGAATATCTACATGTGACTAGTGTCCTGCTAGGTACTGCAAAACTCATACCTGTTTTGCTTCATGTGAGGCCTTTGCTGGGCGTTGAGAACACACAGGAAAGGGAGATGCAAATAGTCCAAGATACACTGTTTCGCATCAAACTCCAAATTAGAAAGTAGGTCCTGGCAAGGAGGTTGTGAGTATCCAATCTTGTAATAGCGGGGCTTAGCACAGAGAGAATGTTCCAGGAATCATTTGGCATTGCTGCAGCCATCCCTGTTAGGAAGCCAGCTGCCTCGGGCAGCGAGGCAAGTATCTTTTAAAGTCATCAGTCTATTCCTGATGCTCCAGACACACAAAAGGCATTAGAGGAACAGCATAAATATTAACAACACAAACCCAATTCCAAAACACACAGATGTAGAAAGTGATTGAAGAGGGAAAACTATAATGTTCGGCCTCCCCTGTCACAGACAGTGATCAGTCTCTTGCCTCTGCTTTGTAAAACAAACCAAGATAAGCTCAAAAAGAAAAGAAAAAGGACAATTCCCAGATCAAAGCTTTGAGTATGTAGAGCTACAAGCTTAGAGACAAGTGTAGAGGCATCCCATCATCATTCATTCTGTAGTCTTCCATTGAGTAGAAGCCAGCATCATTTAGCATACATTTAGACCCCATCTAAAAGTCCAGGATTTCAAGTGTGAGGCTCCTGCCAGGCGTCTTTACTCATCAGGCTTTGTTTTAATTATCCAAATATAAAATAACACCAGCAAAATTCTAAGTTAAAAATAGAATCACAAGCTAGAGAGTGTTAGAGTCCATTACAAACAAGTGTAGGCAGCCAAAGCCTCCACGGCAAAGGTTTCTGTGAGGGGGGGTGGCTGGTTCCCCCTGCCGCGCCTGCTGGGAGCACTGTCAGCTTTGGCCCCCAGCTCTGTGCGTCTCACGGGAGCTGAACCTTCCCCAGTCCCACAAGTCAGTGTGTGTCCTCCCCGTTCCTGTAGCAACCTTCTACAGAGCTGCCATCATCCCAGCTCTTTTTTCTTTCTTTTTACTGAAGTATAGTTGATTTACAACATGGTGTTAGTTTCAAGTGTACAGCAGAGTGATCCAATTACACGTACATATAAATTCTGTCATTAGGTTGATCCCTTGTTCCTTGAGAACCATGTGGGGACCTGGAAGGAGGACACTGTTTCTGTAGTCAGCTTGTATTTTACTTTGTGGTCATGGCCCACCCGCCTTCCACCTTTCTCTCCCTCTTTCTTTTCTTCCTTGTCTAGACAGATAATGCTGACATGAAAATCATCACACTAAAATAACAACTTAATATTGCTCTTCCTGGAAGATTCAGTCTGGCGATTGCATTCTTTTTTTCTGCATCATGCATTGATGTAAAACTGACTGAAAGATGGATTTCCTCCTAGTGGGGGAAGGAAGAAAGAAACTGAATCAAATCAAAAAGTTATTGTCATCATCTGATTCTAAAATGTGGGCTCTGATCTCTCTTTACTGTTGTGCTTATTGGTCCAGTAAAAGCCATTTAGAATGATTAATACATAATAGTAGTGCTGAAATAATAATAGATACAGAAAATAGTGCTGTTTCATTGGCCAGTCATGAGTTAAATTTACATTGGTGTCTTGAAAATCAGTGATGATATAAATGTAACCAAAATCAATAAATTCTGTTTTAGTATTGATTCCTTTCTTCTGATTGACCATTCTTTATGTACTCCAAAGCAATGATCAGAAGGCTTTATCTGTAAAGAGCCAGGTAATAAATATTTTAGTCTTTGCTTGGCCATGTGGTCTCTATTTTAGCTACCAAACTCTGCTGTTACTCTAGGTAATCAACCATAGACATACAGAAACAACTAGGCTTGGCTAGTTCAAATAAAACTTTACTTTTGAACACTGAAAGTTGAATGTCATGTAATTTTCACATCACAAAATATTCTCCCCTTTTTAACCATTTAAAAATGGAAAGACCATTCTTAGCTAGAAGACCACACAAAAACAGGCCATAGACTGGGTTTGGTTGGTGCTGTTCTAAGGCTTTGGTGGAATAACCAAATGAAACAGCTTCAGTTTCAATTCATTTTGAGCTCCCAGAAACACAAATACATACAAATCATGACTGTCTACTGAGTGAGATTCTAAGCTTTACCAAAAATCTTGTACTGTAGTCAACTGATGAAAATCTTGAATAATTGTTGAAAAAGAGCAAGCTTTGTGCTCTGAGCAGAATAAGACCTCTGTCTCAGTGTGCCTGGGCTGCTGTACCAAATCCTGGGTGACTTATAAATAGTAAATGTGTATTGCTCACATACTGGGGAGACTGAAAGTCTGAGACCAGGATGCCAGCATGGTCAGGTGAGGTGGCAGACTTCATATTGTATCTTCATACTGTGGAAGGGGCACTGGAGTTCTGTGGAATCACTTCTGCTGCTGCTGCTAAGTTGCTTCAGTCGTGTCCTGCTCTGTGGGACCCAGAGATGGCAGCCCACCAGGCTCCTCCATCTCTGGGACTCTCCAGGCAAGAATACTGGAATGAGTTGCCATTTCCTTCTCCAGTGCATGGAAGTGAAAAGTGAAAGTGAAGTCGCTCAGTCATGCCAACTCTTAGCAACCCCATGGACTGTAGCCCACCAGGCTCCTCAGTCCATGGGATTTTCCAGGCAAGAGTACTGGAGTGGGTTGCCATTTACTTCTCCAACCCTCATGAGCTTATCACTTCCCCAAAGCCCCACCTCCTAATACCATTTCCTTAGGATTTCAGTCTATGAATTGCTGGGGTGGGGTTGAAGGGGGATGGGGGGCTGGTTGTGGGGGATGGAGATAAGCATTCATACCATAGTAGCCTCTAAAAATGTTAATTCTTTTCTTTTTCCACAGTTGTTCATTAATAGTCAACACTGTATGCTCAGCCCTGGCTTGGGGCGCAGCAGTGACCATGGCCTTCTACAGTTCTAGCTTTAGGGAACTTTTTATTTCACTGGTATTTGAGCATCTTCTGTGATTAGTCAACTTGTCCAAAGCAGATTGTATGGACATCGGCTCTGGCTCGAAAGTCACACCTGGGGATGTTTAGTAGACAGGCCAGTGTAAGACCTCTCGATTCCTGCCCAGTGGCATTTCTTACTTAGAGAATTTGTCCATCTTTGGTAGTTCCTGAGAGAGAGGGTAGAGCTTTTGGTCTTTTGACTTTGGGGTCAAGGTTGTTATTTTACTCATGGCATCGTCTATCTTTCAGGTGCATGCTCCGAATTCTGGACTCGTTCGGCACAGAGCCAGAGTTCAACCATGCCAACTATGCCCAGTTGAAAGGCCACAAGACGCCCTGGGGCAAGTGGAATCTGAACCCACAGCAGTTTTACACCATGTTCCGTGAGTAGTTGTGTCTCAGCTCTGCTTTCCAGACTCCCATCAGAGACGAATGGGAGAAGAAATGAGGCTACCATGCGTTTGCATTTGTGATTCCTGGGGTCTTTAGCTGTAGAAATGTGTGCTCTGGAACCTTTTACTTGAGAATAATTGGATTTTTTTAAACTAGAATTGAAAGGCTCTGTGAACATTTTGTGAAAAGCCTTGGAAATGTTCTGGAGAAACATGTTCAATATTAAAGTATGACTGAAAACCACCTGGGAAAGACTTTCGGTGGTCTTTGATTGGCAGACACTAAACATGCTTCCTGCCACACAGACCCTGTTTAGGGTCCACTTGATGATTCAAGAGGAATGAGATCTTCCGTGTCTGTACACTTTTCCAAATACTGTAATTGAACCTTCATTATTTTAGGTATCAAACTTTATAAAGAAAAAGCCAGCCTTTTCAAGATGGAATGATTTAAAAAGCTGTCACATACCTTACTGACTTCTTAAACCCGGGGCTCAGGATGAAATCTTACGCTCTCTTGCTCATGTGGTGTCTTGTTGCCAATACCAGTGATTATTTTGCAAAGTGATGTAATGGACAGACTAAAAGATGATGAACTCACTGGCCCCAGCTGTAGCCTCTCAGCGTTTTTTTTGTGTTTCTTTCCCACACTGACCATTTCTCGCTGCTGCCATCAGTCTACCTGCCTGCAGTTTGATTTCATTTACAATTAGTTGAGGACTGTGAAGCCAAATGTCAAGTCTGATAGTATTCATGCCAGAGATAAATTTTTTGTTTCAGTTCAGTTCAGTTGCTCAGTCGTGTCCAACTCTTTGCAACCCCATGAACCGCAGCACGCCAGGCCTCCCTGTCCATCACCAACTCCTGGAGTCCACCCAAACCCATGTCCATTGAGTCAGTGATGCCATCCAACCATCTCATCCTCTGTCGTCCCCTTCTCCTCCTGCCCTCAATCTTTCCCAGCATCAGGGTCTTTTCAAATGAGTCAGCTCTTTGCATCAGGTGGCCAAAGTATTGGAGTTCCAGCTTCAACATCAGTCCTACCAATGAACACCCAGGACTGATCTCCTTCAGAATGGACTGGTTGGATCTCCTTGCAGTCCAAGGGACTCTCAAGCGTCTTCTCCAGCACCACAGTTCAAAAGCATCAATTCTTCGGTGCTCAGCTTTCTTCACAGTCCAACTCTCACATCCATACATGACCACAGGAAAAACCATAACCTTGACCAGAGGGACCTTTGTTGGCAAAGTAATGTCTCTACTTTTAAATATACTGTCTAGGTTGGTCATAACTTTCCTTCCAAGAAGTAAGCGTCTTTTAATTTCATGGCTGCGATCACTATGTGCAGTGATTTTGGAGCCCAAAAAAATATAGTCAGCCACTGTTTTCACTGTTTCCCCATCTATTTGCCATGAAGTGATGGGACCGGATGCCGTGATCTTAGTTTTCTGAATGTTGAGCTTTAAGCCAACTTTTTCACTCTCCTCTTTCAATTTCATCAAGAGGCTCTTTAGTTCTTCTTCATTTTCTGCCATAAGGGTGGTGTCATCTGCATATCTGGGGTTATTGATATTTCTTCCAGCAGTCTTGATTCCAGCTTGTGCTTCCTCCAGCCCAGCGTTTCTCATGATGTACTCTGCATAGAAGTTAAATAATCAGGGTGACAATATGCAGCCTTGACGTACTCCTTTTCCTATTTGGAACCAGTCTGTTGTTCCATGTCCAGTTCTAACTGTTGCTTCCTGACCTGCATACAGGTTTCTCAAGAGGCAGGTCAGGTGGTCTGGGATTCCCATCTCTTGAAGAATTTTCCACAGTTTATTGTGATCCACACAGTCAAAGGCTTTGGCATAGTCAATAAAACAGAAATAGATGTTTTTCTGCAACTCGCTTGCTTTTTCAATGATCCAGCAGATGTTGGCAATTTGGCCTCTCGTTCCTCTGCCTTTTCTAAAACCAGCTGGAACATCAGGAAGTTCACGGTTCATGTATTGCTGAAGCCTGGCTTGGAGAATTTTGAGCATTACTTTACTAGCGTGTGAGATGAGTGCAATTGTGCGATAGTTTGAGCATTCTTTGACATTGCCTTTCTTTGGGATTGGAATGAAAACTGACCTTTTCCAGTCCTGTGGGCACTGCTGAAATTTCCAAATTTACTGGCATATTGAGTGCAGCACTTTCACAGCATTATCTTCCAGGATTTGAAATAGCTCAACTGGAATTCCATTACCTCCACTAGCTTTGTTCGTAGTGATGCTTTCTAAGGCCCACTTGACTTCACATTCCAAGATATCTGGGTCTAGGTGAGTGATCACACCATCGTGATTATCTGGGTCATGAAGATCTTTTTTGTACATAATTCCCCTTGATGAGGTGAATGCCTATTCTGGAAATGACCATTCCCCCAAGTTAAACAGTTCATTTGTACACTCAGAGTGCAGATTTCTGTTTTCGTAAATTCTTGGAGTAATTTTAATCCAGAGCTTTCCATCCTAGAATTACTGTCTGAAAGCTAATCTGTTTCCCTTGTTAAGACCCACAACCCTCCTCTCCTTACCTTTTCCCCGTGTGCTGACCCGTTCCCCTCACGAACACCACCTAAAGGTGACCTTTTGTTGGGTTCACTAAGTACAACAACAAATACACTGGACTGCTCCTTGGGTGTGAAGTGTGGGAAGGAAAACGAATTGAGGGCTGTGGCAGGTGGGGAAATCTGCTCAGGTTTGAATGTTCATTTTAGCTCAGAGAGGCGTGTCAAAGTGTTCTGTATGCATCGTGAACATTACTATCACTGCTTCTGGAGCACTGTCATCCTGCTGTCATAGTCTGTTCCTGGGGCAGAATTCAGGGGGCAAACTAATATAGGGGTGGTGGGTGACAGGTGGCCGGCAGCATGGGGAGACATGGCTGTGCAACTTCGAGGAGCCAGAATGGGGTGACTCGTCTGTTACTTCACATAAATACAATGTTTAGCCATGTTGTGCAAAATGGCCAGAACTGCTTAAATGACATGGTATATTTATACCCTCCATGGGATGGTGTTTCCCTACATCTGGGGCATAAACATAGGAGGCTTTTCCAGAAAGTAAGTTCTCATTTAGAATGCTGGGATTCAGAGTCCTGAGAAACCTATTTTATTTTCTATGAATGGAGGATTTGAAAGTGTTGGTTGAATTGAAATCCATTCACTGCTTAAAATATAACTAAAGATAGAAAAAATAGATCAGTTCTTGTTAACCTGGGAAGGAGATAGTTTTCTAAGTGACTCAGAATTCAGCAGGACTCGGGGGCAAAGCCTATGCATTTGAGTGCCTTAAAAAAAAAAAAAAAAAGACCTGTATGCCCAAAACAACAATATCAAAAAAATAATACCATAGCATATTCTGTTACAGAGGGTTAATATCACTGATATATAAAGAGCTACTAAGAATTGAGACAAAAATGTTCCACAATCCAATAGGCAAATGGTCAAAAGCAGTCCAGAGAAAAAAAGAAACGTATTGCTCCAAATACATGAAACATGTTAACCTCATGCATAATAAGAGAAGTACATTTTAAAATTGCACCAAGATCCCGTGTCCCACATATCAAATTGGCAAGAAGCTGAAAGTTTGCTCACGCAGCTCTTCCTCAGGTGAGACTTCAGGAGAGCACTGGGAATGCAGCCTGGCTGCCACTGCCCCGTGCCAGGGCATCTGTCACTGTCTAGCACAGCTTCTAGGCGTCTTTCCTTTGACTGAGCAGATCATATCTAGGAATCCACCCCAAAGACAAGTGAACAAAGATCATACATGGCATGCATACAAGGCCATGTATTGTGACGCTGTTTGTACTAAGGAAAGACTGGAAATAACCCAGAGGTTCCTATTAGAGAACTGAGTGAATCATATTGTCCATTGATAGAGTGAAATCGTGTATAACTGTGCAGAAAGACTGAGGGAAGATTACACTGTCTGAAGGGAGATGTCTAGTCTAGATTAAGTGATAAAAGCCAAAGTTCAGGGCAGTGTGTGGAGTCCCTCCCTTCTATGCAAGAAGGGTATGCAGCAGGAGGAAAATGTATGTATGCCGATGTATGTGAATGTGCTTGTGTTTTCAAAAGAAACAATGGAAGACTAAAAAACAAGCTAATAAAAATGATTACCCCTGGAGGAGGGTTTGAAGGGACAGGGATAGAAAATAGATGTCTTTTTTTTTTTTTTTACTTTAAACTGAAGTATAGTTGATTTGCAATGTTGTGTTAATTTCTGCTGTACAGCAAAGTGATTCAGTAACACATATCTATATATTCTTTTTTATAGTGTTTCCTGTTATGATTTATCCAGAATATTGAATATAGTTCTCTGTGCTAGATGTCTCTTAATATACTTTATTTTGACTTTAGAACCCTATAAATGTTTTATTTAAAAAGAAATAAGAATTCACTAAAGATTGAAGAGATTAAAAAACATGAAACACACCTAGTGATATGTGAGGTTGGTATTAATCTCTCACACAGATAAAATAGTTATTTCAACTGACTTTAAAACACAATCTTTGGACCGTACATTTGTAGTGGGGAATATTTATTATTATTTGAAACTATTCCAGGTATACTGTGGGAACCAGAATTTGCAGTGGATAGGAAGAGGGAGTGCTTAAAGAAGTTAAGACTGTATAATATTTGGCTTGAATAGGAAATATCAATGTGAACTTATATTTTCTCTTTAAAAAGTAAATGTTTCCTTTTGGTCCCAATTTGCATGGAAAATCTTTTTCCAGCCCTTCACTTTCAGTCTGTATGTGTCCCCTGTTTTGAGGTGGGTCTCTTGTAGACAACATATGTAGGGGTCTTGTTTTTGTATCCATTCAGCCAGTCTTTGTCTTTTGGTTGGGGCATTCAACCCATTTACGTTTAAGGTAATTACTAATAAGTATGATCCCGTTGCCATTTACTTTATTGTTTTGGGTTTGAGTTTATACACCATTTTTGTGTTTCCTGTCTAGAGAATATCCTTTAGTATTTGTTGGAGAGCTGGTTTGGTGGTGCAGAATTCTCTCAGCTTTTGCTTGTCTGATAAGCTTTTGATTTCTCCTTCATACTTGAATGAGATCCTTGCTGGGTACAATAATCTGGGCTGTAGGTTATTTTCTTTCATCATTTTAAGTATGTCTTGCCATTCCCTCCTGGCTTGAAGAGTTTCTATTGAAAGATCAGCTGTTATCCTTACGGGAATTCCCTTGTGTGTTATTTGTTGTTTTTCCCTTGCTGCTTTTAATATTTGTTCTTTGTGTTTGATCTTTGTTAATTTGATTAATATGTGTCTTGGGGTGTTTCTCCTTGGGTTTATCCTGGAGTCACAATACTTGGCCCACTCACACTTATGGATAGATCAACTAAACAGAAAATTAACAAGGAAAAAAAAAAAAACATGTATCTATAAAGCTCACTAAAGCAAAGCACAGTAAAATGAGGTATGGCAATAAAAGGCGTTAAATTTATCAAATAAAAAAAAATAAATAAAGTGCTGAAAAATTTAAAAAAAAAAAAAAAAGCTAAAAGCTAGCCATGCCCTTAAATCTTGAAAATTTTGATTAAACTATGACAGAACATGGAAATGGAACTCAGGATTAGAACTCTCTTGGGAAATTTTCACGTATGGATAGGTTACAGTCACCATGGAACTGAACTTATTTCTTTATGCATTTTGATACAAGGACTGGGCATGTCAAGAAGTTCAGTATGCAGATGAGAACTATGGTGAAGAAAGAGAAGAGTGCCTTTGGCTGGATTTTTTGAAAGCATGACTCTTCTATTTCTCCAAATGGGCCACATCTGTACTGCCAGCACCTATCCCATAACAAGGATCCAACATATAATCATAGAACAAATTAGTAATTTATCTGAAGGAACTCACGTGCAAAGTACCAATTTCAACTTTGGTAAACTTATTTTTCTCTGGAAAGAGGAAAAGAAAGCTCTTCTCCATTGGCAGGTATTCTCTCTTTGAGCATGCCAACTCTCCATAGGTTACACAGTGGGGTAAAATCACAAACCAGTTCATCTTCACCTCCCATGGCAGGTATATAGAGGAACATACCATCCTCTGCACCCCAACATCCTGCCCCAATTTGTCTTCTAACCTCTGCATGGTCTCTATCCTGGAGACTGATTCCTCACATTATTTTTGGATGTACAATCAACAAAGTAAGGAAAAAAAAAAATTTAATTGAAATTATTATAGAAAAACCTCAGTGGCAGCGATTTTGCTGATGAGACCAAATGAATAGCTGCATTTACCCCATTTCTTGACATATATTAGATATCATCCTCCTGAAAATAAAATGTACATGTTAAAAAAAAAAAAAAAAGAGTGGGTCAGAGCTCTCCTAGTTGATTCAGAGGCAATTCTTTGATGCAGTTAAGGGAAAGCAAGATTTCAAGAATTAGATATGATATGATTCTGCTTATTTAAAAAAAAAAAAAAAAGTAAATGTTTCCTAACTCTGTACTTTGAAAAGGATCAAAAGTAAAGACAATCAGGTGGCAATGAGTATCCTTAACACTTGTTTGGGGCTTCCTAAGTACCTTTCCCACTGAAGAAACCTCTTTCTAAGATAAATAGGTGATTTTAGGTCTAGGGCGGCAAACATTAAAAATGTGACATCTTTAATCTGGAAGCAAGGAGACTAAGAAAGACCCCTGGGGTGGAGTCAGAAGGACATAGGAGCCAAAGATGAGGTAGTTTGAGCATCAAAAAGAATAAAAAGGACTTCCCTGTGGTCCAGTAGCTAAGACTCCGGGCTCCCAGTGCAGGGGGCCTAGGTTCAATCTCTGGTCAGGGAACTAGACCCCATATGCTGTGACTAAAAACCCTGCATGCTGCAGCTAAGACCTGGCACAGCCAAATAAATTAAAAAAAAAAAAAAGAATAATGACTGCAGTGGAGGGAATCAAACCAACAAAAAATAATCCATGAGTCCAGAATGATAGTCCAAGCAAGAAAAACCCACAAAATCAATTTATCACCTTTAGGCTAGGACACCCTCTTCATGACTCTGAAAAATAAAGGGAAAGAATCCAGTTTTGATCCTGCTTTCCTAGGACAAGTTGTATTTGAAGATAATCAAATAGTTGATGAGAGAACGTTGTTAATTATGGAGAAATCACAGCTAATAAATGCAAAAGGAATGAAAAATTAGAATATCAATATCTTACAACTCTTAATAAGACAGTGGAGCAAGGCAGGGATTATCAGTGATGGCAAAATCCATCAGTGAACAGGTTGATGGAAAACATCCTTATGGCAGAGGCAGTCTTGAATGGGGGAAACAAGGAAATGAAGCAGTTGGGGACCTTGATCTTGTTGAGGATGTGCCCGAGGTTGGAGAACTTGTGGAAAAAAAGCAGTGCCTCCCTGCTCCACCCTACCTCCAGAGCATGCCCACAGAGAATTGGGCTGCACCCCTCAGAGAGGGTCCTTCCCTTCCCACATGACAAAGGGGCCAGATCCAGTCTAACCCAGTTGTTCCCACAGAACCTTCCATCCCCCACCCTTTGGGTATATGTGGCTGTTCTCACAACCTGAAGCGGAGGGGGTGGGGTGCGGGGAACCATTCCTTTGAATAGAAGATAAAAGTGTCAAAAGTTTACCTATGTCTTGTCAATTAAAAAAAAAGTGAAACATTTACTAGTACTTAAAAGATGGGCTGATAGTAATCTTTACATAACTGAAGTAAATCAACCCTGAATATTCATTGGAAAGACTGATGCTGAAGCCCCAATACTTTGGCCACCTGATGCAAAGAGCCAACTCATTGGAAAAGACCTTGATGCTGGGAAAGATTGAGGGCAGGAGGAGAAGGGGGTGACAGAGGATGAGATGGTTGAATGGCTTACCGACTCAATAAAAATGAGTTTAAGCAAACTCTGGGAGGTGGTGAAGTACAGGGAAGCCTAGTGTGCTGCAGTCTATGGGGTCACAGACAGTTGGACACGAACTAAGCTGCTGAAAAGTGTGCGCATACACTGGATGCATTTAGATTGTTCTCTCCTGATGGGATGGTTGCACAGGGAGAAGTTTGGAGACCACAGAAATAATGTTGTACTTGTAAAATCATTGTCATCAACTCCAGCTGCCTTGAGTGTTTGGCAGGTATGGAGTGCAGGGGGAGGGTGGGAAAGGCTGGTTAGAAAGGGCCCAGCAGGAGGATAAGGAGAGAGTAAAACACACCCACCATTGCTGAAGCATCTTTAGGAGTAGAGAAGTGAGACAGATGCTCCTGGCCAGATAGATGCTGTTGAAGATTCAGAGAGCACACCTCACTTTGAGGCTGCTTATATTTCTCCGCTAGCTCATTTCCTCACCAAGTTGATAGAGTTTCTACAAGTTGGAAAGGCTGGCTTTTCTTTACTGTTTTGCCCCAAATCTCAGAATTTCAGAGAACTATCTTCGTGTATTCTGTTTGCATTTGAGCATTTTTATGAGCATAGACTATTCCCAGCACCTTCCTACGCAGCTTCTATAGGGCAAACCAGATGGTCAGAGAATCGTAAGGACATTTAATTAGATCTTTGAATGATGGTTTTTTCCCCCAGGAAGCTGAGCTGAGAAGTATGGTCCCTACTTCCTCAGGGCAGGCCTCTTGTTCCTGCTTTTCCCTCTTGTCCATACACTAGTATGGCTTTGAGCGTGGCTTCTGAACTGGACTCTGAGACCCTTTTCCTGCCCCAGAGCCAGCTCGGAAAAGCTCAGCTTGGATCAGGCTGTTCCTCCTTACAGACATAGCGCCTTCCCCTTGCCCTTGGGGTTGGATTCAAAGTCCATAGCATAGCTCTCAAACCCTCCGTCTTCTCTCCCCCACCACTGCCCTTCATCTGAACCTGGGCTCACCCAACAGCCTGCTGCTCTCTGAAGGTGCCCCTATGATTCTCACCACCTTTGCCTCCTTTAGATCACCCCAATAGCAGGATTTTATTTTTTCTCTTGAAGTATGATTCCCTCCATATTTCTAATCAAATAAAATAATAGTAATAATAATAACCCTATCACAAAAACAGGGAAAGCCTCCCCTTGGAAGAAGGTTCCCATACCCTAATATAAGCATTATTATCTTTTTTCAGAGGTACATTTTTGCAGCATTGTAACATGCATACTATAATTTTGTGTCTCCTTTTTTTTTCCCATTAATTTTCCACTTAATACATCAAAAGTTTTTTTCAAGGTTGTACTTTTTCTTTGGCCATGCCTCTTGGTATGTGGGATCTTAGTTCCCAAACCAGGAACTGAACCCATGCCTCCTGTAAGTGGAAGCATGGAGTCTCAACCACTAGACCGCCAGGGAAGTCTTCACGGTTCTACTTTTTTTTTTAACTCTTTATTTTGTATTGGGGTATAGCCAGTTAACAATGTTGTGACAGCTTCAGGTGAACAGCAAAGGGACTCAGCCATACATATATATGAATCCATGAATCCGTATATATGAATCCTCAAGGTTCTAGTTTTTAAACTAGTGTTTCCAGGACTGTTTTGTGTAGTCTGCCAAGTAGACTTTGATTTATGTGGGGATACTTTTGCTATTTCTTGTTGAGAATTAATAGTTGCTTTTTATGGACTTGCTAGGGACTTGACCCTATATTTAGGCATTATTTCAGTCAATAGCCTTTAATCTGCTGTCTATACTGCTTTTACTAAGCTCCTGAAGGCATGCTCTTGTTTTTCTCAGTCCCAAACAAGGTGCATTATACCCCAGTAAAGGAATGAAAGACATCTGCCCACACAGAAAAATCAAATACCTATACCATTTACAAGAGAAAATAAAACCCTGAAGTTGGTGTCTTGCATCTGGAATTCTCCCGTATTTGGATAGTGTTCTGGTTATCTGCGTGATGCCCTCATTCACAGCTTCTTCTGGCTTATGTGAAAACATGAGCAGTGATAAAACATCTTCATCTAATTGCATTATCTTCCTCTCTCGTTGTGGAGACTATGGCTGAAGGTAGCAATAGCAGAAATTACCAGAGTCCTCATTCCTGGTTTCAGGCAAATTGCATCTCAGGTGTGTATTTATCTCCTGTCATTGAAAAGTTTCAGTAACATTTATTAGTCTGTTTAGCAACCTCACTGTTCATATCACTGTCCTAGAATATTTCCAGTTGAGGCAAAGTCTTGTTTACATTAGTTTATTTTTACTTAAGTAATTTTTGAGAATTTGCCTTCTGGCTGCTCGTGTCATGTAGTCCAGCCTGGGGGATGTTCAGTGTTTGTTGGCACATGTGGAAATTTGGAAGCTGTGATAGTTGAGTGAGGAACAGAGTGGAGGGGCTCTAGAGGCATTATCGCCTCCCGGTTTCACCTTCACCCCGTTTCCTTTTGCTATCCTACCTCAGCCCCGCTGGCCTCTTTGATGTCGTCCTGCCTCTTCTCGGCTTTTAGGTGTCCCTCAGGACAACAGCAGGCCATTGCATGCGCTGTTCCTTTGTCTGGGAGCCCTGTGCCTCCCCCGCACCCTGCGCACCCTCCGGGGAGGTGCTGTCCTCCGGAAAGCCTTCCCGCCCTGAGCCACACTCTCCTGCCCCGTGTCCTCCCCACTCCCACGTGCCAGCCCGGGTCGCACCTTGTGGTCTCCACGAGCATCATCACTGCTGAGTCTTCCACATCTGAAGCAGCATCATAGGTGATCAACGTGTGTTGAATTACTGAATAAAGAACAGATAGACACAACCACAGAATGGAGTTAATTAAAATGTCAGTCACATCCTGACCCTCCTATTTCCACAGTGATGTAGCCTCTCGCTGGAGGGGAAAATGAGTCACCCCAGTAGCCTCAAGGCCTGAAGGGGTCTGGCCCCGCTACTCCCCGGGCCTCATTTCTTACTCCATGTTCTCTTACTCACTTCTCTCTAGCATCCCTATTGTTTTTTAGGTGGGCCAGACACACTCCTACTCTAGGACCTTTGCATTGATTGCTCCATCTTCCGAACATTGTTCCCTTTAATTGGGTCTGTGGCTCAAATGTCACTTCAATGAGATTAATCCTGACCCCCTTCCCCTTTTTGAAATGCAACTCTTTTCTCTGCAACTTCTTACACCCCTTCCCTGCTTTCTTTTCCTCTAATTGCTTTACCATGCAGCATTTATACTTCACAGACTTCTGTTAATTTTCTCTTCCTCTGCCGGATTCTAATAGTGTTGGTACGAGTTTTGTCTGTTTTTTTTCATCGCTGAGACTCCAACACTTTAAAGACTATCTGACACATAGTAGGCATTCAGAAAATACTTACTGATTTAATTAAATTGAATGATCATGTCTGTTCTGTTTTTAGACCATGCAGCAATGTAGGGAAAAATAAGGAAGGTACAATATACAAATCTTAAGATTACACTATATAGCACAGGGAACTCTATTTAATATCCTGTAATAACCATTACAGGATATTAATAACCATAATGGAAAAGAATATGAAAAAGAATATATATGTATATATACGTAACTGAATCACTTGGCTCAGTTCAGTTCAGTCACTCAGTCATGTCCAACTCTTTGCGACTCCATGGACTGCAGAAAGCCAGGCCTCCCTGTCCATCACCAACTCCCGGAGCCCACTCAAACTCATGTCTATCGTGTGGGTGATGCCATCCAACCATCTCAACCTCACCTCATTGAGATGGGATGAGAATCACTTGGCTATACAGCAGAAATTCACACAACATTGTAATTCTACAATACTTACATTAAGAAAAAAAAATCTGAGAGTACAGAAGCTTCTTGAAGCTAGTGACCTCAGGTTACTCTCCCTTGTCTTCCCACAGAATTTATTCACACGGTTAGGTTTTCAAGAGTTGTTGAAGTCTTACTGATGATTGTTGTCGCTGACATTCTAACTCAGTTTCTCCAGGGACTTGGGGCTTGCAGCTGAGTCAGAATAGTGGCTTGTAGACCAAAACTTTTGCCTTACAAAACAGGAATTTTAGAAACAAGCTAGTTTCATTTCATACAAATGACGAACATGCTGGCTTCAGCCAAGGATGCATTGCTTCCATGTACGACTTTATTTTTAGAGGCTGACAAGCAGAGGAGCTATTTGTGATTCAGACGGCCTTTTTGGCCTTTAACTTGGATCAGGAGGGCTCTTGCCTTTTACTTCTGTGCAGACCAGTGAGTAATAGGATCAGCCTTGCAGTTCCTTCAGTCTGAGTCTCAGCCTTCAGGAATGATGTTCTTCTAAGGGGTCCATTCCCTCCTAAATTGCTTTTTGACACTTGAAAAATTTACTCTGGTGTGCCTTCTGTCAACAGTTCAGATGCTCATCCTTTTCAACTCAACTGAACATAATAGTTTCCCCAGCCTATATCCAGCCTCCTATCTCTCAAAGAGCCTAGCATCACTACCATTTGGGGAAAAAACATCAGTTTTGGTGAAATTTGAAGCATCACATCACTATGTACAGTTTTTAAAATCAGATTGCTTCTTGTGTGATGTAACTTTATTTTTTTGGTGGAGTTTTTTCTGTCATGTCAGTTTCATCATCAGAATCAGCATCAACATTGTGAATGCCGTGCAGCCAATATTCTTCCCTGTTTTGTTATGAAATTTGTGAAATATTTGGAAAGTGGAGGGGGGTGGGGAGAAAGGTACAATAGAATCCCACAGCCCGGACTCCGCAGGTAACAGTTTGCTTTATTTGTTCCATGACCTGTGCATCCATATGTTTATCTTCTCCCCATCCATCAATCCAACTTTGTTTTTCTTTTTTGCATAAAAGAATACTTAACCTTTAGATATTGCAGCATGACATCATTAACTAGAGTTCAATACTGCTCACCAAATGAGTTGTGTTTATTTTTATGTATTTCACTGAATTACTCTGTTTACTTATTTACTTTCTTTCTCTTCAATGAGG
The DNA here is from genome assembly GCF_032452875.1 of Bos javanicus. Taxonomy (NCBI): domain Eukaryota; kingdom Metazoa; phylum Chordata; class Mammalia; order Artiodactyla; family Bovidae; genus Bos; species Bos javanicus. Next base: position 62,981,290 of record NC_083869.1, on the reverse strand, counting down.
GGAGCTTCATCCATGCTTATGCTGTTCACTGGTCCATCTTTAACTCCTAAGCTGTTGCCTGGTCTATAGTAAGTGCTCAGTATATGTGCTGAATGTTGAATGAATGAGGATATTTCGAAACTTGTGATGTTAGAATTTTAAAAGCCCAAATGACTGATTTGTTTCCCTTCTTCCCAACACTTTGTGACCTATATTTTTAAAAAAAGATATGCTCATTTATCTATTTAATAAATATTCATTGAACACCTGTACTATACCAGGCCTGAGCGAGGTTCTAGGATAGGGTGGTAAGCTACCTTCGATAATGATGAATCTTGAGAAGAATGGGCTTTGGTTTGGGAGCTTGTGTACAAAGAACGTGCTGCTGGAAATGGTTCAGGCAGCATGGCCTCTGCTGCCTAATAATGGAGCTCTGCCTATGAAGTCAGTCACACCAGGTAATTAAACATTCATCATTAATCAACAAGCTTAATCATTTGTGCAAACAAAAAATATTTTCTCAATGCCTACTATGCTCTGTGCCCCCAAGAGTCAGAGACACACAAAACATGACTCAGTCCTCAAGGAGTATATAGCCATAAGTAGAAATAGTGATGTGTGACAACAACTCTAACTCTTCCTGATCTAAGAAGAAAGTTACTTACCTCAGTCTTAGAGAGTCAGGGAACGCTTCACCTGAGAGGTGATGAGAGCTGAGACTTAAAGGGAAGCAGAAGTGATAGACATGCAGACATATGCCAGCAGGAAATAAGATGGGAAAACATGGCATTAAAAGCCCCAAGTAGGTCATCATGGAGCAGAGGTGCCTACGGAAGGGGGTGACCTGAAATGATACGAATGCTGGGCCCTGCTTCCCCCTGAAGGAAGCGAAGCTTTTCAGCAGAAAACTATCATAGTCACATACTTGTTTCAAAGAATACCTTGTCAGGCAACAGAGAACATGACCTGGAGTTAGAGGGCACTGAGAAAGAAATGAAGGGGCCAAGGCTGGAGATACGGAGACTACTTGGAAATCCACTGCAGAAATTACCAGGGTGCAGTGATGTTCAATATTTGTTGGTCTAGACAGTCAAAAATTGGAAAAAATCCTAAGTGTGGTAGGGTGTCTTAGAATTTCTGTCAAATTGACTTGGTCCCAAGGGTTTGTTGGTGTTTGTCACTGGCAATTTGTGACACTGAGAATTGAAACTGACTTTCAGTTCCGTCAGTTTAGTCACTCAGTCGTGTCTGATTCTTTGCAACCTCATGGACTGCAGCACACCAGGCTTCCCTGTCCATCACCAACTCCCAGAGCTTGCTCAAACTCATATCTTTCGATTCGGTGACACCACCAACCATCTCATCCTTTGTCATCCCCTTCTCTTCCTGTTTTCAATCTTTGCCAGCATCAGGGTCTTTCCTAATGAGTCGTTTCTTTGAATCAGGTGGCCAGAGTATTAGGGCGTCATCATCAGTGCTTCCAATGAATATTCAGGGTTGATTTCCTTTAGGATTGACTGGTTAGATCTCCTTGCAGTCCAAGGAACTCTCAAGATTCTTCTCCAACACCACAGTTCAAAAGCATCAATTCTTCGGTGCTCAGCTTTCTTTATAATCCAACTCTCACATCCTTACATGACTACTGGAAAAACCACAGCTGACTATATGGACCTTGGTCGGCAAAGTAATGTCTCTGCTTTTTAATATGCTGTCTAGGTTGGTCATAGCTTTTCTTCCAAGGAGCAAGCATCTTTTAATTTCATGGCTGCAGTCACCCTCTGCAGTGATTTTTGAGCCCAAGAAAATTAAGTCTGTCACTGTTTTCATTGTTTCCCCATCTATTTGCCATGAAGTGATGGGACCAGATGCCATGATCTTTGTTTTTTCAATGTTGAGTTTTTTTTTTTTTTTCTTTTCTTTTATTTTTAAACTTTACATAATTGTATTAGTTTTGCCAAATATCAAAATGAATCCATCACAGGTATACATGTGCTCCCCATCCTGAACCCTCCTCCCTCCTCCCTCCCCATACCATCCCTCTGGGTCGTCCCAGTGCACTAGCCCCAAGCATCCAGTATCGTGCATTGAACCTGGACTGGCATCTCCTTTCATACATGATATTTTACATGTTTCAATGCCATTCTCCCAAATCTTCCCACCCTCTCCCTCTCCCACAGATTCCATAAGACTGTTCCATACATCAGCGTCACTTTTGCTGTCTCGTACACAGGGTTATTGTTATCATCTTTCTAAATTCCATATATATGCGTTAGTATACTGTATTGGTGTTTTTCCTTCTGGCTTACTTCACTGTGTATAATAGGCTCCAGTTTCATCCACCTCATTAGAACTGATTCAAATGTATTCTTTTTAATGGCTGAGTAATACTCCATTGTGTATATGTATCACAGCTTTCTTATCCATTCATCTGCTGATGGACATCTAGGTTGCTTCCATGTCCTGGCTATTATAAACAGTGCTGCGATGAACAATGGGGTACACGTGTCTCTTTCCCTTCTGGTTTCCTCAGTGTGTATGCCCAGCAGTGGGATTGCTGGATCATAAGGCAGTTCTATTTCCAGTTTTTTAAGGAATCTCCACACTGTTCTCCATAGTGACTGTACTAGTTTGCATTCCCACCAACAGTGTAAGAGGGTTCCCTTTCCTCCACACCCTCTCCAACATTTATTATTTGTAGACTTTCGGATTGCAGCCATTCTGACTGGTGTGAAATGGTACCTCATAGTGGTTTTGATTTGCATTTCTCTGATAATGAGTGATGTTGAGCATCTTTTCATGTGTTTGTTAGCCATCTGTATGTCTTCTTTGGAGAAATGTCTATTTAGTTCTTTGGCCCATTTTTTGATTGGGTCATTTATTTTTCTGGAGTTGAGCTGTAGGAGTTGCTTGTATATTTTTGAGATTAGTTGTTTGTCAGTTGCTTCATTTGCTATTATTTTCTCCCATTCTGAAGGCTGTCTTTTCACCTTGCTGATAGTTTCCTTTGATGTGCAGAAGCTTTTAAGGTTAATTAGGTCCCATTTGTTTATTTTTGCTTTTATTTCCGATATTCTGGGAGGTGGGTCATAGAGGATCCTGCTGTGATGTATGTCGGAGAGTGTTTTGCCTATGTTCTCCTCTAGGAGTTTTATAGTTTCTGGTCTTATGTTTAGATCTTTAATCCATTTTGAGTTTATTTTTGTGTATGGTGTTAGAAAGTGACTATAGTAAAGTTGCAGGATATAAAATCAACACACAGAAATCCCTTGCATTCCTATACACTAATAATGAGAAAACAGAAAGAGAAATTAAGGAAACAATTCCATTCACCATTGCAACGGAAAGAATAAAATACCTAGGAATATATCTACCTAAAGAAACTAAAGACCTATGTATAGAAAACTATAAAACACTGGTGAAAGAAATCAAAGAGGACACTAATAGATGGAGAAATATACCGTGTTCATGGATCGGAAGAATCAATATAGTGAAAATGAGTATACTACCCAAAGCAATCTATAGATTCAATGCAATCCCTATCAAGCTACCAACAGTATTCTTCACAGGGCTAGAACAAATAATTTCACAATTTGTATGGAAATACAAAAAACCTCGAATAGCCAAAGTGATCTTGAGAAAGAACAATGGAACTGGAGGAATCAACCTACCTGACTTCAGGCTCTACTACAAAGCCACAGTCATCAAGACAGTATGGTACTGGCACAAAGACAGAAATATAGATCAATGGAGCAAAATAGAAAGCCCAGAGATAAATCCATGCACATATGGACACCTTATCTTTGACAAAGGAGGCAAGCATATACAATGGATTAAAGACAATCTCTTTAACAAGTGGTGCTGGGAAAACTGGTCAACCACTTGTAAAAGAATGTTGAGTTTTAAGTGAGCTTTTTCACTGTCTTCTTTCACTTTCATCAAGAGGTTCTTTAGTTCCTCTTCGCTCTCTGCCTAAGGGTGGTGTTGTATGTATATCTGAGATTATTGATATTTCTCCTGGCAGTCTTCATTCCAACTTGTACTTCATGCAGCCTGGCATTTCTCATGATGTACTCTGCATATAAGTTAAATAAACAGGGTGACAATATACAGCCTTGACGTACTCCTTTCCTAATTTGGTGCCAGTCCATTGTCCCATATCTGGTTCTAACTGTTGCTTCTTGACCTGCATACAGATTTCTCTTGAGGCAGGTAAGGTGGTGTGGTATTCCTATCTCATTAAGAATTTTCCACAGTTTGTTGTGATCCACACAGTCAGAGGCTTTAGCATAATCCGTGAAGCAGAAATAGATGTTTTTCTGAAATTCTCTTGCCTTTTCTGTGATCCAACGGATGTTGGCAATGTGATCTTTGGTTCCTCTGCCTTTTCTAATTTCAGCTTGAACATCTGGAAGTTCTCAGTTCACATACTTTTGAAGCCTAGCTTGGAGAATTTTGAGCATTACTTTGCTAGCATGTAAAATGAGTGCAGTTTGCAGTAGTTTGAACATTCTTTGGCATTGTCTTTCTTTGGGATTAGAATGAAAACTGACCTTTTCCAGTCCTGTGCCACTGCTGAGTTTTCCAAATTGGCTAGCATATTGAGTGTAGCACTTTCATAGCATTATCTTTTAGAATTTGAAATAGCTTAGCTGGAATTCCATCACCTTCACTAGCTTTGTTCATATTCTTCCTAAGGCCCACTTGGGTTTGCACTCCAGGATGTCTGGCTCTAGAGGAATAATCACTCCATCTTTGTTATCTCGGTCATGAAGATCTTTTTGTACAGTTCTTCTGTGTATTCTTGCCACCTCTTCTTAATATCTTCTGCTTCAGTTAGGTCCATACCATTTCTGTCCTGTATTGTGCCTGTCTTTGCATGAAATGTTCCCTTGGTGTCTCTGATTTCCTTAAAGGGATCTCTAGACTTTTCCATTCTGTTGTTTTCCTCTATTTCTTTGCATTGATCACTGAGGAAGGCTTTCTTATTTCTCCTTGCTCTTCTTTGGAACTCTGCATTCAGATGGATATATCTTTGCTTTTCTCCTTTGCCTTTCTCTTGTCTTCTTTTCTCAGCTGTTTGTAAGTCCTCCTTAGACAACCACTTTGCCTTTTTGCATTTCTTTTTCTTGGGGGTAGTTAGAATCACTGCCTCCAATACAGTGTTACAAACCTCTGTCCATAGTTCTTCAGGCATTCTGTCTATCAGATCTAATCTCTCGAATCTATTTGTCACTTCCACTGTATAACTGTAAGAGATTTGATTTAGGTCATACCTGAATGGCCTAGTGGTTTTCCCTACTGTCTTCAATTTAAGTCTGAATTTGCCAGTAAGGAGTTCATGATCTGAATTACAGTCAGCTCCCAGTCTTGTTTTTGCTGACTGTATAGAGCTTCTCCATCTTCAGTTGCAAAAATATAATCAATCTGATTTTGGTATTGACCATCTGGTGATGTCCATGTGTAGAGTTGTCTCTTGTGTTGTTGGAACACAACATAACTGGTTGTTATGACCAGTGAATTCTCCTGGCAAAACTCTGTTAGCCTTTGCCCTGCTTCCTTTAGTACTCCCAAGGCCAAGCTTGCCTATTACTCCAGGTATCTATTGACTTCCTACTTTTGCATTCCAGTCCCCTTTAATGAAAAGGACTTTTTGTGTGTGTTTTTTTAGTGTTAGTTCTAGAAGGTCTTGTAGGTCTTCATAGAACCATGCAACTTCAGCTTCTTTGGCATTAGTGGTTGGAGCGTAAACTTGGATTACTATGATATTGAAAGGTTTGCCATGGAGACGAACAGAGATCATTCTGTCGTTTTTGAGACTGCACCAAAGTACTGCATTCCAGACTCTCTTGTTGACTATGATGGCTACTCCATTTCTTGTAAGGGATTCTTGCCCACAGTAGTAAATGTAATAATACTCTGAATTAAATTTGCCCATTCTGATCCATTTTAGTTCACTGAATACTAAAATGTCGATGTTCACTCTTGCCATCATCTGTTTGACCACTTCCAATTTGCCTTGATTCATGGACCTAACATTCCAAGTTCCTGTGCAATATTGTTCTTTACAGCATCAGACTTTACTTCCATCATCAGTCACATCCACAGCTGGGCGTTGTTTTTGCTTTGGCTCAACCTCTTCTTCAGTAGCATATTGGGCACCTGCTGACCTGGGGAGTGCATCTTTCGGTGTCATATCTTTTTGCCTTTTCATACTGTTCATGGGGTTCTCAAGGCAAGAAAACTGAAGTGGTTTCCCATTCCTTTCTTGAGTGGACCACATTTTGTCAGAACTCTCCACCATGATTCATCCCACTTGGGTGGCCCTACATGGCATGACTCATAGTTTCATTGATTTAGACAAGGCTGTGATCCACGTGATCAGTTTGATTAGTTTTCTCTGATTGTGGTTTTTGTTCTGTCTGCTCTCTGATGGATAAGGATAGGAGACTTGTAGAAGCTTCCTGATGGGAGGAAACTGGCTTTAGGCAGAGCTGGATTCAGGCTTGGAGGATCTCTTCAGTCTCTACCTATCTCGCCTTAGCATTTCTCTGTCTTGGCGTTATTCTCAGGCAGGCTGTCCTCTCACAGACACAGGGATGGCATTTACAGTTCAGGATGTCTGCCCTGCCAGCTCAGTGACTGTAGCAGAAAGATCTTGACCCCAAAAGTAGCTGCCACTCATCATGGAGCAACCGTGACAGATGGAACTTGGGTTATAAACCTGTCTTTCAACTGAGCCATGGTCAGGTAGAGTCCTCTTGGTCAAGTGCCCATCCTTGGAGGCATGGGGAGCTGGGGAGACAAGGGATCAGGACTGGCACCAGTTCAGGCTATCTGAATGGAACATAATTGCATGGCTGGTTGGGAAGGGCAGTTAGTTCCACATAGCGATGCTGGCAGACCAGAACTAGGGGCATTGCATCTAATGGAGAGAGTCCAGAGGCTGAAGCCCTATGCTGCTTTAACAAGCTGTGATGGGCTGTGGTTGTCACTCCTAGAAAGATGCCCATGGCACATTGCATCTAATGGGGAGAGTCCAGGGGCTGAATCCCTGTGCCGCTTTAACGAGCTGTGATGGGCTGTGGTTGTCACCCCTAGAAAGATGCCCATGACACATTGTGTAAGTGAGAAGAGAAATTCACAAAAGAGTAGGCACAGTAAGATCCAATTTTGGTTTGAGGATTAAAAAGGCTCCATGAGTCTAGAAAAAAAGGAGCCTAATAGTAGTTATTTCTAGGTGGTAAAATTGATGGGTGACATCTTTCTTTCCTTCTATCATTCTCTCTTGTCTGAGAAAAGTCATACACTGAGACTATGTTTCTATTTAAAGAAAAGAAAAACTTATCGAAGTTTTGACAGGACTTGATGAGGTCATAACTAAGTAGGTGAAGAGGAGACAAGGAGATGATGGGTTTTCAGAAGCTGACATCCCCTGGACTTGGTGACTGACTGGCTGTGGGGCTGCAGGGGGAGGCCAGCTGGCCCTGCAATTTCTGCCCTTGGTGACCAGGTGGCGTGGGGGTCCCCAAAGCTGCAGGGCCAGCTGCAGTTGGAGGCTGGCAGACATCTGTTAGAATGAATTTTGTACTTCTTAGAGATGTTTAGAACTGACTGTTTGAAAAATCAGACCTGGGAGAATTTATGCCATTGAAAGAAGGCTTAGTTTGACTTGATAAAAATTGTGAATTACATTTCCAAAGAGGTCTTTATAACTGCCTGGTGAATATGGTGTATCTATCCCTCTTTTATTAAGTAGTTGGTAAGCCTCATGAGGGCAGAAACTCATCTTTATGTTTTGATTCCTCAATACCTAGCACATAAAATTGGTTCGCAGAAAGAGTCCTCTAAAATGTGTGTCAAGTCAGGAACATCCCCTGGAGAAGGGAATGGCAACCCACTCCACTATTCTTACCTGGAGAATCCCATGGACAGAGGAACCTCGTGGGCTACAGTCCATGGGGTCACAAAGAGTTGGATATGACTGAGCAACTGACACTTTCACTTTTCAAACTAACAGTAATTCTTTAAAAAAATCATTGCGGGAGTCAGCTCAGAAACAATGTCCCATCCAGTTGCTGCATAGAAAAAATCAGCTCGGTTCCATATACATATAACGTAAGTTGCTCAAGAAACTGAGGAAAGACTCCATATTGTTGTTGTTCAGTTGCTGCATCATGTCTGACTCTTTATAACCTCATGGACTGCAGCACACCAGGCTTCCCTGTCCTTTGCTTTCTCCTAGAATTTGCTCAAGCTCATGTCCATGGAGTCAGTGATGCCATCCAACCATCTCATCCTCTGTCACTCCCTTCTCCTCCTGCCCTCAATCTTTCCCATCATCAGGGTCTTTTCTAAGGAGTCAGCTCTTTGCGTCAGGTGGCCAAAGTATTGGAGCTTCAGCTTCAGCATCAGTCCTTCCAATGAATATTCAGGACTGATTTCCTTTAGGATGGACTAGTTTGATCTCCTTGCTGTCCAAGGGACTGTCAAGAGTCTTCTCCAGCACCACAATTAGAAAGCATCAATTCTGAAGACTCCATATATATATTTATACTTTATTGTTCTTTCATGTATATCCTGGTCTGCCTTATAAGATTATTTTCCTATAAAGCATGTATACCATTACGGTTCACAGAGTCTGGAAAATAAGATACTTGGTGTCTGAAGCGGTGTATTAAAGTGCTTTAAGGAGGCTGGATTCTGGAAACAGCTGGTCTGACTCTGAATCCCAATGTTGCCATTTCCTGGCATGTCAACTTGGATAGTTTAAGTGACTCTCTCTCTGTTTTCTCATCTGTACAAATAAGTTATAAGGTTTTTGTGAAGATATAATGAAATGATCACTATAAAGCGCTCAGATTGTCAGCTATTTTTTTTAAATCTCATTTGTTTACCTCCTAGGATGGAGTGATTTCCAAAAGTACAGGATTTCCTGTGTCTCATTTATGATGGGATTTCTTTGATTTACCTTGAAATGTAAATACCCTCCCTTTGAACCCCTCCCAACACAGCTGAAGTTTGTGTTCCCTTCTGAAAGCAAAGCAAAAAAACAAAGCTTGGCCTGAGGGTAGATCTCCACAGAAAGGTCCTTGCAGATCCATCAGCCTGCTCTTGTGGCTTGTGGTTTACTATACTCGGCTTCAGGAAGGAGGCTTGTGTCAGATGGAGTCTCTTGAAGGGCTTGTCACCAGGCAGACACCCAGCTCCTTGGAGGCCAGGCATACCTGCTCTGTGGTTACTTCCAAGTCCCCTGCCAGGCAAATCTCAGGCGAGCATCTGCTCATGTTGCAGACTCTCAGTGTCCCGGGACAGGTCCACTGTGGCCTGGAAAGAGACATGGCCAATCTGCCTGGCGCTCGTGAAGTGTGGCAGTGTGTTTGTAAGTGCTACCCTATTTCTCCTTAAGTCTCACCTGAGCTGCTTAAATGGATCCTGCAGATTGTCAGTCCCCAAGTTTATAGTGGGGACAAGAGAAGAGTTGAAGTAAGGTGTGTGGATGAAAACTTCAGAGGAGAACTTGTGTGTGTAATTATTTCTTCATACAGTGTCCAAGTTAGTTAATTCCAAATGGCCAGTCATAAAATAGTAAAGGCCCACCATTCCCCACAAGTTTTTTTGAGTAGGTTGTTTACTTCCCCTCCCTCTTATTGTTTAAGCTATGGGGAATCTTTGACACAGAAATATAAACAAACAATTTTTTTTTTTCTTCTTGGGTCTTGATGATCATTTTCTTTTTGAAAGCACCTTAGTACCTGATCTATTTTTCTAACCTGTTAAGTGTTTTAGATGCTAGATTATTTCATTTTTTAAAACAGGCCCACCTAGAAATTAGATAATGGAACTGCAGAAACAAATATCTAAAGCATGGAGCTTAGTCACCACATAAATTTTCTGAAGACAAAACCACAATTTCAAAGTTTAAAGCATCAGATTCTATTTCAGAATTTCTACTAAGAATCAAAAGTTTTAGAAAGAGATTTTTTTTTTAAACTGCCTTATCAACATTTCAAATGCACACAGGCTTTCTGCCCCTCCCCTAAACCCCATCAAACCCCCTCCTCGCCAGCTCTTCCAAAAGGGGGAGAAATAAAAAAGCGACCATTGCCTCTTGTTGGCAGTAGAATTTATTCAGTAATTTACTTTCCAGCCAACTGCAGCCATTGCCATTGCCTCTGGGCACTTGTTCAAAAACGCAGAAATGAAATAACAGATTGGCCAGACCGCACACAACTCCCCAGTCACAACCCTATTATCTCCTCGTTCTGTCACCCCCATTAAGCAGCAGCCTAGGAGACAGGCTGGTGATCACAAGTATTTATGCAACTTCTTCACGTCCACGGCTCAGGGCTCTCTGCCCAGCTCCCTCGTTCATCTTCTTGCGGGTGCCTGAGGGGGACCCGGGCCTTCAGGTCCCTGGAGCATCTTAAAGGGCTTCTGTGCCCTCTTGCTGCCTGGGAAACTCCTGGGAAAACCAAAGCAAGACATGGGAAGCAACTTCCGCCTCCAGTTGTGGGTTGTCAGCCACCCACCTGTGACCAAATAGGGTGGGAGCGTCGCTGTGTAGATTTTATTAAATATTCAGTCTCTCTCCATTTAAGTTATTTTTAGTTATGTTCAGGTCAAAGTCAAGCCAAGCAGTTGCTTTTCCTGTGGTGGGGCCTCTGCTGGGTTGTCATCTTCTGCAGGGTTCTGTGGCCAGATGTTTGGAGAGGAGAGAAGGGTCTCTGTTTCCTCGAGAGAGACTGTTTTCTGATGGTTGCCTTCTGGTGAAATTCCTTTTTAAAATTATGGACATGAGAGATAAATGTTTGTGAAGGGTATGGGCTTGCTTTCTCTCTTTGTCAGGTGTTAAAACAGAGAAGTTTTAGGGACTTCTTTAGCAGTCCAGTGGTTAAGACTCTGCACTTCCAATGCAGGGTTTGATACCTGGTTGGGGAACTAAGATTATCCCACACGTGGTGTGGCCCAAAAAAGAAAAGAATAAATAAATGAAAAAAAAAATAGAGAAGTTGTAGAATTCAAATTATGAATGATCCAGAGGAACATGCCTTTTCTCTTTCAGAGTTGTCTATCTTGGAGACTAGACATGCTTTCTTAGGTTGGTTGGCTTTTCAGAAGTGGTTCACAGCCCGGTGAGCTTCACCTTTTATTCTGTCTTCGTTCCATCCATCCATTCAGAATTACATCTTTCATTAGTGAATGATTCTTAGAGGCGGTGCAGAGTGAGGGTGATGTTGCCTGGTTCACTGGACAGTGAGTACACCTGGAGTTGAAGGAGAGCGTGCAGGGTCTGCTGACCTTGTTGAGGATCGTGGACTCAGCCCCGCTCCCTCCAGGTTTCCAGCCACTAGTTGGTATAACCTGGATGAGGGCATTTCTGTCGGGAGCCAGTGTCTTTGTGCTGAGGAGACAGGATGGGGAGGAGTTTGCAGCTGAATGGTTTTTAAACAGATGGACTTTCCACTGAGAAAAGCAGGGTTGGGCTTGGGTTAATCCATCCTGGAGAGAATTAGTTCTCTGTGAAGGTGGAGTTGGGGCTGGGTGGGAGCAGGCCACTCCCTTGAACCCCTTCCCAGGTAAAGAAAGAACGAGGTAACATGAAAACATTTAATTATGCTCGCGACAGCTTGAGTCAAATTGGTAATGGTTGGTGTTTGTTCCTGCTGATTGAATTTTAACTGCCATGTCCCGTCCTCTCCACACCAGCTCACACTCCAGACAACAGCTTCCTGGGCTTTGTGGTCGAGCAGCACTTGAACTCCAGCGACATCCACCACATCAACGAAATCAAGAGGCAGAACCAGTCACTCGTGTACGGCAAAGTGGACAGCTTCTGGAAAGTGAGTCGGCCTGTGTGCGTGCCTCTCGCTCTCAAAAGAAACTTGCCGTGTAATTTAATTCAGCTTTGATCCAGGGAGTAATCAAGCCAAGTGCCCACAGCTTAACAGGGTCTGCTTAGAAATAAACAAGAGCATGCAGGGATTTGGGCCGATGGGTATTTGGGTGTCTGATCAAAGCTATACCTGCTCATCTGTATGGTGGCTGCCCCACAGGGCCCCTCATCCTTTGCATGTTGAAAGTGACATGTGTCGGCTCCTCTCCCATCCTAGGCTTGCTCCTGGAAGCCCGGGCCCCTCAGAGGCTGCGTGCATTTCTGGAGCAAGGCATTGCACAGGGAGACCCTTTGCCAAGTGACTCATTTCCTGTGCCTTCTGTGAAATGGTTCGTAAGGGGAGGCAGCTCCCTTTGCCTGGGGAGGGCGTTGGCCCTCACATCCTCTTGGCTTTGGTCACTAGTGTGGTCAGTAGTCAACTAACCAGGGAAGGGAGATACCTGCCTGGGTTGACGGCAGACAGTTTACTTGAGGACATCTTGGTTGAAGCAGCATTCTTGGCCACAGGCTTAGCCAAGTTTTCCAAGAACATTGGATTGTTGGGCCCTTGGGGGCCCCTTGGTTCTCCTGGGTGATTTCCAGGTCCCATCTGAAAAAGATACGATAAAAAAAAAGAAATGGATTGGGGGTGTGACCTGTCCACATGGTATGCAAAGGAAAGTCTTTCTTAGCATGTAGATGTTGCGAGTTTTTTTGGAAGATATGTTTGTACAAGACAGAACAGTCTCCAGGACTTGGAAAATATGTGTCTTCCTAAACATAAAAGTTATTCGCTTTCTGGAATGATCAGGGACTGTGGTCTCCTGGTTCCATGTCTCCCTTACTCAGGAAGCTGGAAGTCTGACCGGTGAGGGAGCACACGTGATGTATGCAAAGAAGATTCACTTGCTCTTGGTTATCTGACCTCGTGTTCAGAAAAGGGAAAGCACTACCACCCCCTCTTCAGTTCTAAGTGCTAACTGTGTGGAAGGGACAACACATCAGCCTATTTCCAGGGAAGCTAATTTATTTCCAGATAACTGCCTTTGCTGTAAACAGCTAGAATCCTGCTTTGGTTTAGTACAGTGGTTCTCCGGTGGGGACATCAGGAAATGTCTAGGAACAATTTTGGTTGTCTTGGCAGAGGGTAGGGACCCCTGGCGTCTACTGGGTAGAGGTCAGGGATGCTGCTGAACCACCCAAGAGTGCACAGAACAGCCCCACAGCAAAGAATTACCTGGCACAAAATGTCAGTAGTGCCGAGGTTGAGAAACTAGGGCTGGTTAACAAGATTTATTTTCTAATATATTATTCCATGTGTTCTCCTCTCAAGTAAAATAAAATCAGCTGAGGTTATAAGTGGTTACTTAAGATGCTCCCCTGAATGTATACATCTTTGTTTCCTTTGTGTCAAAATCAGCCCCTTCTGAATCGGGCATTTTTCAGCTGCCATTCAGGTGAACTTGGGTTTAAAAGTGCACATTGGATGTTGTCATTCTCTGCTTCATTGTAAAATAAGTGGATCGTAGTATTAGTTTTAAGACTTTCAAAGCTGATTTTAGTAAGACTTGAGCTCTTAAAAAAAAAAAAAAGTAACTCCCTTCCCCCTCCTGTACCTGCTCAAAAAACAGGTCGTGTGTATGTCCACGTGGACTTGAAACTACATTGGTTTTGGACCCCAGTGCTTCCTCCTAGGTGCTTCTGGCAGCTTTTTCAGTTTCACAAGGGTCTTCCCAGCTGCTGCTTCTGCTGCTAAGTCGCTTCAGTCGTGTCCGACTCTGTGCGACCCCATAGACGGCAGCCCACCAGGCTCCCCCATCCCTGGGACTCTCCAGGCAAGAATACTGGAGTGGGTTGCCATTTCCTTCTCCAACGCATGAAAGTGAAAAGTCAAAGTGAAATCGCTCAGTCGTGTCCGACTCTTAGCGACCCCATGTGACTCAGTAGTTAAAAAAAAAAAAATTCAACTGCCAATGCAGGAGACTCAGGAGACACGGGTTCAATCTCTGGGTGGGAAGATTCCCCTGGAGAAAGGCCTGGCAGCCCCCTCCAGTATCCAGTATTCTTGCCCAGAGAATCCCATGGACAGAGGAGCCTGGCGAGCTACAATCCGTGAGGTCGCAAAGAGTCAAACATGACTGAGCCATCTAGCCCTAGAAAAACAAAACAGTCAATTGGTTCTGAAAGCTTTTCAGCCACCTTGGACAAAGTAATACTGCCACTAAAAGGATGATTTCCGTGATGCCAATCAGAATCCTAAACTACTACCCATGTTGGCCAAGAGATTTGGGGTGTGATTTGGAAATTCCTCCAAAACTCCACAGGTTACCTGACCTCCCATGTGCTGGAAGTATTACAAAAGATGGAGTAGCAGTGTGTCTACTTTAGAATTTGAGTGCCAAAAATCTGGGACATTGTTTCCATTTTAATGCATTATAACTACCCAACATTCTTTGAGGCGAAAGGCGCCAAAAGATGAAAAATACCCTAAAGTTTTCACATAAATTCAGGACATCCTCTCAGGCTTTTGAACACAGCACAGTATATGAGAACTTAGCTTCCTCTTTCAAATCTTCCCCATCCTGTAGTGCCTAGTGGATGTTCATAGAAATCAGACACACCCTTTAAGTGCAGTGTTATTACAGTCATGTTTCCAGAGTCGTGTTCAACACTGACTTCAGCAGGAAGGTCAGTGAATTTTTTTCCCATCCCTTGTCCCTTTCTCTCCTCCCACCCAGCATTGCTGAGAAGGAGTGACGCCGCCAATCCTGGGCGGTTGGGGACTGCAGTGAGTGCTTGTGGGCAGGCACTAGTTTGGACCCGATGACTCAGGAGGTCCTTGCTCACCCTGAGATTCTAGACTCACTGAAACTCTGAAGATAGCTGCGAGGCTATTACTCCTACTCCACATACTCCCCACCTTCCGAGGCATGTGATTAGGGAATGCTACCCCATCAGCCCTCCACCCTGGGATGATTGGCCCGGGGAATTGTCCTCTGGCCTGAGGCAGCCCCAAGGCTCTTCAGTAGTGGGCTGCCCTGACTCTGGCTCAGAAAGCCACACTGGATCGATGGGATTCTTCACTTGACGTTGGAAATTAGAGGGGCAGTGAGCCATGGGGACAGAAATTGAAAGAATGTGTCCAGTGTTGTGATGAGGCCAAGGCAGAAGCCTTCCAGGAGGCCAGTGAGGAGGAAGCAGGACCAGTTTAGAAAGAGAGAGGGTGCTGTCGAGAGGATGACAGGGACAGAACCACAGTGGGGGAGAGGTCCCACTGTGAGAGCCGTGGGGTGCCTTGGCAGGGGTGGGGGGTGAAGGGTGGGGGGGCTGGGGACAGGTAGGAAGGCAGACAGGCAGAAACCACCCATGCAGCCTGGAGACAAAGAAAGAGAAAGTAGCTGCTAGAGTTCCTGGAGGCTTTCTTTGTGTGTGTGTGTGCTTGAGCGTGTGCAGTTTTAAATTTCATTTATTTATTTATTGGTTGTGCTGGGTCTTTGCCGCTGTATGTGGGCATTTCTCTGGTTGCGGCAAACAGGGGCTGCTCTCTAGTTGTGGTGCACGGACTTCTCACTGTAGTGGCTTCTCATTGCAGAGCACAGGCTGTAGGTGCAATGATCCAGTAGTTGCGGCTCTCGGACTTTAGAGTGCAGGCTCAGTAGTTGTGGAACATGGGCTTAATTGCCCCTTGGCAAGTGGAATCTTCCTTGGCCAGGGATCGGACCTGTGTCCCCAGCATTGGCAGGCAGATTCTTACCTACTGGGCCACGAAGGAAGTCCTGGAAGCTTTCTTTTTCTGGATCATATGTCTCTATCTCATTGTGTTCCCTTGTAGTATTCTGGGTTGTTTCTGTTCCTTGTTGTTAAAAATACAGGCAAAGGAGGAGTGGGCTAACTCTTCAGCTCTTCCCTAATTCATGGTGGAGTTACCCTTTGGTTCTCTCCTGATGTTATAATACATAGTGGAGAGGTGACTGGGAGAGAGAGGACCTGGCTCTCCTGAGTCCAGAATCCCAAAGACGCCCACTTAGAAAGCATCATTACTCAAGACCCTTAGCATCACATGAGATTGCAAAAGCCTGATCCCAAGTACAAACCTGTTTCTTAGCCCGAGAACCCACAGATTTAGATTGTCCTCATCTATCTATGGGGCAGTCTGGTCATTGTCATCAGCTAATACTTGTGCCTAGAAAGAGGGACATCTGTCCTGTGTTTCTGAATTCAGAGTCCTTCAGCTTCCTGTTACCTTAAGTCATCAGGGAGTAAAAACTAAGGTAGTTTCTTAAAAGTAAGAGATTTTGAAAATTGTAGAAATTAAGTCATTGAAACTTGCTTAACTGAATTTTTCATTTTCATGTTTCTTAACAATTCATCCTGAGCACAATTGCATCTATTGATCCACATCAATTTTTCTATTGATGGTAGGTCAACATGTTACATACCATGATATTTGTATTACTTCTTGATACACATTTGCTGCTGAAGTAAATGTCTTGAAGAACTTGCTTTGAGCCCCTCCAAGAAATAGGCATAGCCCCTAAACAACAAGCTGGAGTTCAGACATAAGCCTGCAGTTCACCAGTGTGGGAAGTAATTAACCTCTTCGAGCCTTAGGTGCGTGACCCGGGAAATGGGAGCGGTAACAACTGCCGTGTAGGGCAGGGCTTCTCAGCCTTGAGTGCAAGGGAACCACATGAGACCTTGTAGTAGATGCTCACTCTGATTCAGACCTTCTGGGGCAGGGCCGAGATCCTGCATTTCACACAAGCCCCTCGGTGATACCCAGGTGAGGTTGATCAAAGCACAAGGCCTTGGGATGTTTGGGGTTGTGGAGAGTGCTTGGCCCTGAGTAGTTGGCCAGTCCGTGAATAAATAATTCCTTTTTCCTCTTTACTTTGGCCTTCCTGCTCCTCCTGTCAGGCTGCCAGCTCTCATGTTACTTTTTACCCATGCTAGTTACTCATTCCACCAGCCCTCCAGTCTTACTTCCCAGTAAGCACAATGGCAAAGTGTTGCTCCTGCCAGTCTCTGGTGCCTGACCCCTTCGAGTGGGGCAAGCCCATGGTCAACAGTGGACTCTCCGAGGAGGTAGAAAGCCCAGTACCTGCCTAGTCATCTGTCATCCTGACATGTACAGTTGGTACCTGCCAGGCAGTAGGGCATAGTGGTCAAGAACACTGATGTGGAGCCAGACGGCAGGGTTCAAATCCTGCCTCTACACCCCAAGGTAAGTTGCTTAACTTGACTTGGCTTCGTTTTTCATGGGAATGACGACAATAGGGTTTCTTCATTGATTTAATTTGGGTAAGGTATGTAAAGTGCTTAGAAAAGGGCCTGGCACAGTGTAAGTCTAAATGTTTGCTATTATTAACATAATTATTGGGGTCAGATCGGAAACATAATGAGAACTGATGGCAATGTGAGGTTGTGGAGGAGCTGGGGTTCAGGGTAGGACTTTTAAGGAACTGCATTTACAAACCTGCTCTCAGATATTCAGATTCCAGTTTTTAAACTCTGTTGGCAAACTCTGGCCCTTGAGCCAATTCTGTTTTTGTAAATGAAATTTTACTAGAGCATAGCTCGTTCTGGTTGGGGCTCTGCCCTTCCAGCACAGGGGACACAGGTTTGATCTCTGCTCAGGAAGCTAGGATCCCGCATTCCTGGTGATGTGCGAAGAAAAAAGAGAAAGAAATTAGAAAAAAAAGAAATTGTGAGTCCCATATGGAAAAGAATATGAAAAAGAAAAAATATGTAGTTGTAACTGAATCATTTGCTATACACAAAAACTAACAAGATACTATAAACCAACTATTAAAAAAAAAAAAAAGGCCATAGCTACACCTGCCCATTGCCTATGGCTGCTTTTGCACTAAAGTGGCAGAGTGGTATAGTTGCAATAGACACTGTGTGACAATCAAAGCCTAAACTGTTTATTATCTGGCCCCTTATAGAAAAGTTTGTTGACCTCTGAACTATACCATGTCCTTTGTAAACTGAGTCTGTCTTGAAGGACACATTTGGCCAACAGTCCTGGCATGGATCTCATCACATCTTTTTAGCTGTTTGAGGATTCTTGGTTATGTTCTGTGTAATTAAGGCTGATGGATAAGCAATCCATGGAAAACGAAGTGTGACTTTACTAAGATCTGTGTTACTGTAAAGACGGAGTCCCCAGCCCTGGGCCTGACATCTCTTGATAGTAGGCAGTCAGCAGAGGCTACCACTTATTCAATAACTAACATGATAATAAGTGAAACTGAAAGTCGCTCGGTTGTGTCCAACTCTTTGAGACCCCATGGACTATACAGTCTATGGAATTCTCCAGGCCAGAATACTGGAGTGGGTAGCCTTTCCCTTCTTTGGGGGATCTTCCCAACCCAGGGGTCAGACCCAGGTCTCCCTCACTGCAGGCGAATTCTTTACCAGCTGAGCCACAAGGGAAGCCCCAACGCTATACTGAAAGAGGGCCTAGTATTAGTGCAGGGTTTACACTTCTCAACTGTGGTGTTGGAGAAGACTCTTGAGAGTCCCTTGGACTGCAAGGAGATCCAACCAGTCCATCCTAAAGGAGATCAGTCCTGGGTGTTCATTGGAAGGACTGATGCTGAAACTGAAACTCCAATACTTTGGCCACCTCATGCGAAGAGTTGACTCATTGGAAAAGACCCTGATGCCGGGAAGGATTGGGGGCAAGAGGAGAAGGGGACAACAGAGGATGAGACGGCTGGATGGCATCACCGGCTCAATGGACATGAGTTTGGGTGAACTCCGGGAGCTGGTGATGGACAGGGAGGCCTGGTGTGCTGCGATTCATGGGGTCGCAAAGAGTTGGACATGACTGAGTGACTGAACTGAACTGATGTGAACTGGGCCTTTCACAGCCATTATTTAGAGAGTGCATGGTGACTCCATCTGAGGTATCAGCTGTCACTTCCTTCACCAGCTTGCTTTCTAGCACAGAAACCAGCTCAAGGAGATGAAGGGGCGTGGCCCATGACAGGACCAACCCAGAGTCCGGTCAGTGTTCCAGCCCCCGCTAGGAAACATGCCTCCTGGCTGCCACTTGCACTAGGGGCTTGAGCAGGGGGAGTCCGTGCTTCAAGCAGGATTCAGAAACCAGGAAGAGTGGGTGATATTGGTGCACTGGACAAACATTAACAGGTAAACCATTGCTCCTGGGTGCTTACCACACACAGAGTCAGCAACAGCCTCACAGCCAGTTCTGCAGAGTAAATATGCCTGATTTGAGCACGTTCAATTGTTTCTGGCTGCAGACCCGGGGGCCCGACGCCCCAGCCCTAGCCTGCCTGGCAGCAACCAAAGTCAGATAGTCTCATCCGAATTTGGAAAGTTCCTTTTTATCTCGCTGACAAAGACTGCGCTCTTTTTATTATTATTTTTTTAAGTATAGTTGATTTTGTTAAGTATAGTTAAGTGTTAGTTTCTTCTGTACAACAAAGTGATTCAATTATATATATATGTATATATATATATATATAAATACACATTCTTTTTCATATTCTTTTCCAGTATGTTTTAGGTAGGATATTGAATATAGTTCCCTGTGCTCTACAGTAGGACCTTTTTGTCTATCCATCCTGTACATAACAGCTTTCATCTGCTAACCCCAACCTTCTACTCCATCCTTCCCCAACCCCTGCTCCCCCTTAACAACCATGAGTCTGTTCTTTATAAAAGACTGTGGTTTTAAAGCTTCCCCTAAAATGACACTGAACAGTACCCACAGGACCCAGGGTGCAGGGAGTAGGGTGATTTTTTTTTTTCTTGTAATATAGTTTTATTATCACATTTCAATTATTAAATGATGAAATTTCCAAACAGATATCCCACAGAACTGCCATTTTTTCAATAAAAATGTAACACTACCACGGTTGCTTCTCACATTCAATGTTTACCCCATATTCAAGTTTCTGATAAATCAACTAAAAGTTGAAATTCTGTCTCTGAGGCATTTCCTGGAAAACTTGGCAGTGCATTAGAATGAGATGATATTGCCTTTAATCTGTAATAATCTTTAAATGTCTGTATGTAATAACAGCCATTCAAAACGAATGTGCAAATGAGGGAGAACAAAAGCAGTTTCTGAACATGTAATTCATCATCCAGGATATAGATCCCTACAGCTACCGACAGAAATGTGCCACAGCCTTTCCCTTCTCTGTTCTAACTTCCTGGCCTTTGTAATCCCGTCTCCACACAGCAGCAGCCCATGTGATCTTTTTAAAAATATAAATTGGACTGTGTTCCTCCTTGCATGGAGTCCCTGCAGTGGCTTCATTGTAAACTTGGAGCACGTTGTGTCCTGTGAAATCCAGTTTGCATGGGGATTCAGGCTCTGCAGGGCTGCTCCCTGCCCCGGCTTCCCCCAGCCCTCACCTCCTGGGGCCATCGTGTCCCATGTGTGTGCTCTCAACCAAATGTCACCTCTCCCCATCCCAAACACAGCATCCTCTCCCCATCTCAAACACAGCATCCTCTCCCCTACTTTTTATGTAAATCATTTTGTGATCATATACTTATCATTTCTGTCAATCTCTTCTTGATTGCTAAGAAATGAAGCAGTCTGGGGACAGGAATCATTATTGATGTTATTCTACCCAGCACAGTGCCTGGCACACCGTAGGCACGCAGTACCTACTGGATGAATGAATCAATCTCCTTTTGATTTCTTTTCACGTTGATTTATCTGTGCAATTTAGGGTATGTATGACTTGGGAGATTCCAAGTGTCTCTGGCCTGAGGGACACCGGAAGGAGGGATTTAAGGGGAAAGGAATGCAGGTAGTTGTGCAAGTTCCTCAGACCATCGAGAGGTGTCAAGAGGTTTTCAAGGGACTTCTATGGTGGTCCAATGGTTAAGACTCTGTGATTCCACTGTAGGGGATGTGGGTTCAATCCTTGGTCAGGGACCTAAGATCCCTCATGCTGCACTGCACAGTCAAAAAAAAAAATTTTTTTTTGTTTATCAAAAGCTCTGGTGAAATTAGCAGTGAGAGAGCCTGGGAAGAGGCTGGACTATCTGTGGGATTTTTTGAGTAGCACTTTCAGCTTCCTTTTCCTGCCCTCTCCCCTGGTGGCTCAGTGGTAAAGAATCTGCCTGCCAATGCAGTGAGATATGGGTTCAATCCCTGGGTTGGGAAGATCCCCTGAAGGAGGAAATGGCAACCCACTCCAGTATTCTTGCCTGGGAAATCCCATGGATAGAGGAGCCTGGTGGGCTACAGTCCGTGGGGTTGCAAAGAGTCGCACGTGACTGAGCGACTAAACAACATGAATGAAGAAGATTGAATTATTGATAAACACAGCAACATGGCAGACCTTAAAATAATGACACTGAGTGGGAGAATCAAACATGAGAAAGAGTCTATACTATATGAGTCTTTGAATATAAAACTCTGCTGCTGCTGCTGCTGCTAAGTCGCTTCAGTCATGTCCTACTCTGTGCGACCCCATAGACGGCAGCCCACCAGGCTCCCCTGTCCCTGGGATTCTCCAGGCAAGAACACTGGAGTGGGTTGCCATTTCCTTCTCCAATGCAGGAAAGTGAAAAGTGAAAGTGAAGTTACTCAGTCCTGTCCGACTCTTAGTGACCCCATGGACTGCAGCCTACCAGGCTCCTCTGTCCATGGGATTTTCCAGGCAAGAGTACTGGAGTGGGGTGCCATTGCCTTCTCCGATATAAAACTCTAGAAAACGCAAACTGATACATGGGGACAGAAGGCAGATGGCTGGTTGCCAGGAGGAGGGGTGAGAGAGGTGGGCATGTCTGCTGTCTTGATGGTGGTGATGGGTCCGAGTTATATCCATATGTCAGCACTTACAAGTTGCACACTTTAAATACGTGCCACTTTTTTTCCTTGGAGGAGGGGCAAACATTTGAACAGATGACCGTGTGGAAGGAGCAGTCTTTTTGAATACATCTGTACAAGATGCCTCAGACGCCAAGCATCTGGGAAAGAAAATGTTCATTGTTACAGTGTTGCCAGAAACTGTTATATTGCTTTTAAAAAACACACCTGGCCATGGGTACAAGTTTAAAAAAACAAACAAACAAAAAATGCAGTTTATTATACACCAATCATACCTCAATAAGGCTGTTAAAAATTAAAGTTAACAGGACCTGTGGGCCTTTGGCCTGAAGCTAGAAATGGTTTTTACATTTTTAAAGTTGTAAAAAATACAATGAATAATAAGTAAAAGCAAAGGGATATATGACAGAGAGCATACATGCTCACACAAAGTCTAAAATATTTGCTGCCTGTCCGTTTATAGAGAAAGTTTGCTGAGCCCTGGATGAGATCAGTGATTATTCACCTGTGTCCTTCAGAGCCCCGGAGACCAGCTCCTCCGGGCCCACTTACTATAGCAGCCCCGGTTTGTCTGTGGCATAGATTTGGATGTCCAGTCAGATTTCTCTGGGAGAAAGAGTACAGCTGCTTTAAACAACCAGAAATAAATCTTGAAAGTCTCTCTTCTGAGTCTGATAAAATCTCATTCTAGAAACTGTGTCATCATCTAGCTCACTAATTTCGTTGATTTGGACTTAATTTAAATTAATGCAAAATTGGAAATAGTTGTTTGGAGAACTGCCATTTTATTTCATAAGAAGATTTAACTGCTCTTAGTATGTTGTTTCAGAGAAGGCAATGGCATCCCACTCCAGTACTCTTGCCTAGAAAATCCCATGGACGGAGGAGCCTGGTGGGCTCCAGTCCACGGGGTCGCTAAGAGTCAGACACGACTGAGCGACTTCACTTTCCCTTTTCACTTTCATGCATTGGAGAAGGAAATGGCAACCCACTCCAGTGTTCTTGCCTGGAGAATCCCAGGGACGGCGGAGCCTGATGGGCCGCCGTCATGGGGTCGCACACAGTTGGACACAACTGAAGCGACTTAGCAGCAGCAGCAGCAGTATGTTGTTTTAATGAATCACCAAAGACCTTTGTCATTAAAGGATGTATTGAAATCCTTGAAAGGAACATGTTTTTGTAAGCAGGTTAAACCTTGTCATCTTGTTCTTTAAAATACTTGGCCAGACTTTTCTTCCCAGATGAGATGGAGATAAACCAGATACATTCAAATCTGTTGTTGTTTAGTCGCTAAGTCATGTCCAACTCTTTTGCATCCCCACAAACTTTAGCCCTCCAGGCTCCTCTGTCCACAGGATTTCCAAGGCAAGAATACTGGTGTGGGTTGCCATTTCCTACTCTAGGGGATCTTCCCAACCCAGGGCTTGTACCTGTGTCTCCTGCATTGGCAGGTGGGTTCTTTACCACTGGGCCACATAGGAAGTCCCATATTTAAGCCTACCTTAAGTCAAATTGGCCTATATATTTTGAAATAATGAAATTAAAATCAGTCTTACTAAAGTTTTTCCAGAAAATGTAGGCATTGTGATCACAGGCCCTGGTTTTGGTTTCCATCAGAAGAGCCTTTGGAAGCATCCCTGTATCTCTCCCGGTTTATCCCCCTTGAATGGGCAATCAGAAAAGACCCCATCACGGTCTCTGTGAGACCACCCTTGCCAGAGGCAGGGAGTACATCTCTTCCCCTCAGGGATGACTTCCATGTCCCCGAGTGGACATGCTCCTCCTGGGTGATTGCTGGCCAAGCCTTGGTCACCTGTGCATGCTGTCCTGTCTGGCTCAGTGCCTGGCCCATGAAAAGGGCAGTCATTCTGCAGAGCCTTTGCCCACATTTAAATATAAGCTTAGGGGTGTGGGACAGGGGAACAAGGAAGAGATGCCAAACGCAAAGAGAAACATCAGGCATGAATCATAGTCTTTTAAGACTTTAAAGCCTACAGTCCAGAAGACTTAAGGACTTTTCAAACACTAGCCTGGGCTGCGTGCTGACTGTACCTAAGCCCGCAGGGCATCTGGCATGAGCCCGTCGGAGTGTAGGAGCGAATGTGCGCAGGACTGAATGCTGAACTCAGAGCTCAGAGAGCCTTGGGCGGCCTTTTCCCCCCAGTCTCATCATCGTAGCGGTCTGCCCCCTGATTCAGCCAGCTCTCGGCTGTCATCTTAAACCCACTGAGGTTTCCTTGTCGACTGGCACATAGAGCACATTTTCCTCGTCATTCTCCTGTTTAAGCCCAGAAACGTGGGCTGAAAACAGTCTGGAGCAGCTGGATAAGCCCTGGGTGGGAAGCAGATGCCCAGGTTCTAATTTCGACTGCACTGCTCGCTGGCTGCTTGTCCTTGGAATTCTTTTGCCCTCCAGGTCTCACTTTCCTCATCTGTAAAATGAGGTGGAGGCCTGGATGTTCTTTTGTTTGGTTCCCCAGAGTTCCACGATTCTATAATCTGAACTCCTCCTTGGCCTCCTCCTAATTCTTTTAAGAGCAAGGGCGCAGGGAAGAGCACCTCCAGGACAATGTTATGGGCCATAAGAAATAGGACAACAGGGTGGTAATTGGACCAGGCCAGGCACAGAGTCCATAAAGCCCACCGCCTAGGGAAAGGATGGGGTTCCTGGGACTTAGCATTCGTTTATGTAAAAGAGATTTCAGAGAGTCACTGACAGCTTATGTGAGTCAACAGTGTGGATAATGGACCTTCAGTGGTGAAGGATTGGTGTTCCCATCCATTTGAGAGCACTTTGTGCTCTAGGGTGTGGTGGGGACTTCTGATGGGGTTCTATCCTGGTTCTGCCCTGACCAGCTGTGTGGTCGCAGGCCAGTGCCTTAGGCTCCCTGGGCCTCTCTCCTCTCATCTGTAAAATGGGTGGTAATAACAGCACCCCTCTTAGCGTTCTGAGTAAGAATGCATGAGTTACTAAATACAAAGCTCTTAAAGCAATGCCTGAAAAAAAAAAAAAAGCAATGCCTGGTGTTCCTTAGTATCTGTTAGGTTTCACTGTTACTGTTATAATCTAGGTAAATTAGACCTTTTGATTGGAAGGAATACAATGTACGGAGACTCGGACCTTGCTTTACAAAGACTGCTTGAAGAACCTAGCGTGTTTGGCTGGGAAACAGTGAGCGTGATGGAGGCTATGGGTGAGAACTCCACAGGGGCAGCCAGGAGATGAGGAATCTGACTGGTCCTGGATAATCCACCAAAGAATGGTAAACAGGCTGCTCTTGAACTTGTTGAGCTTTCAAGGAAGATCATATGAAGTATAACTCAGCCGTCATTGCTGTCCAGAGATGAGGCCACCTGGGAAGCCATCAGCCCCCGCCCCCGATTGCTGCTGGCTGCAGGAACACTGGCAAGGTTTGGGGAGAGGGGTCACTGGTGCCGGGGGACGGGCCGCCTGTGTGGTACTGGCAGCCAGAGAGGATGTGTCTAGAAGGTGGGTGGAAAGGGGCAGGAGGGAGGGAGGCAGAAGAGGGCACTGCAAGGAGCAAGAGCCCCCACCAACATCCCCCACAGACGTTTTTTTAATTGATTAATTTTTTTATTGATATATAGTTGATTTTCAATGTTGTGTTTCAGGTGTATGGAAAAGTGAATCAGTTTTATATACAGATATATACATATGTATACATATATATATGTAAGTATCTGAAAGAGAATATATATATGTATGTTTATATACATACATGTAAGATATGTACATATTTTTTTTCAGATTCTTCTCCCATATAGCTTACCCCACAAACGTTTTTGTTTAACCAGCACAATGTATTTTTTTTCCACCACACCGCAAGGCTTGCTGGATTTTAATTTTAGTTCCCTGACCAGGGATTGGGCCCATGGCCCCTGCGGTGGAAGCACAGAGCCCTAACCACTGGACTGCCCTGGAATTCCCAACACAACCTTTTTTAAATTGGGACATTTGCCATTTGGGAAAGTTCATCTGAAAAGCCAGAATCCCCAGTTTCTCTTGAAAATGCAGGTGGTATGGCAAACCGGACTGTCTTTACATACCATAGGGTGGCTGAGCTGAGTAGTGGCAACTGCCATGTAGGGGTTAGGGGATATTCCAGGGTGACAGTCCTTCCAGGTCCATCTCTAACCTCCATAAGCTGCTCGGCCCCCAGAGGTGTTTGAGACTGTGACTTGCCCCTGGGAGGCCAGAAAGAAGCCCCCCTTTCTATCTCCTGCTCTCAGAGAATGTGTTTCTTCACAAAAGGGTGAAATGACAGAAGAAGCTTTGAATGGGAGAATGAATTCCATGTTTTATCTGGGCCACGGCATCCTTTGAGTGGCCTGTGTGGATGTCAGTCAAGTTTTGAGGCATCAGGGAAGTTTTGAGAGGAAGATGAAGGCCGTTTTCAGCTGCGGCTCTAGTAGGAAGCCCTGGTTCTTGAAATTTGACTGTGAGACTTTGAGTTTTTCTTCTTGTCAGAGCCCAACCCTGATAATACACTGCCAGAGCTGTTTCTGCCAAGCTGTCTTGTGGTTTGAAAATGAAGTTTCAACCTCTGGGCTGGCAACTGGGGGAGCCCGGGAAGAATGCATGGCCGTCATCGACTTTGTGTCTGGGATGTGGAGCCTGTCAGCTCACGCTCATGTATAATGTAATAAAGTCTTTAGACTCCTTCCCACCTGGGAGTGAAGACCTCCCCTTTGAACCCAGCTGATAGAGCTTCTCAGGGCTATAGTTTCAAGCAGCGGCTCTATTGTAGGTCTGTGCAGGGAACTGGCCCAGTGCTCTGGGGGTAGCAGAGATTTGTGGGGTTTTTTGCTTTTTAAAAAAATGATTTCCAGCCTCTGTTCAAGGAACCACAGGGAAGCTTAAGTTGGTGCTTAGAATCTAGGTCAGCGTTAAACAAACTTGCCCAATCGTAAGTTCCACCTGGAAATTTGTGAAGCATCCAGATGTAAGGGACCCTGCTCAGCCTCACTGAATCAGAACCTCCACCAAAGAGACCTGGGAATTGTATGTTGCTCTAGGTCATTCTTTTAAACAGGCGAGTTGTACTAGGGAGTCAGAATTTTCCTAGGTGAGTAAAACCTTAATGGCTTCTTTTTCACACATGGTGGATTGGTGGATGGCTGCTACTTGGCTAAGAACCACCCCATGTCAGAAGGCATGTACGCCCTTGTTTTACTAGGCTGTATCCTGTGCTCATAGCCCAAGGACCTGCCGTCTCATTTCCGTGGTAATAGCAAGTTGCCTAAATTAATCCATGCAAGAGTGCCGAGTTGGTACCAGTTGCAGTGAAGTCTCTCTCAAGAATGCTTGCTTTTTAATCCAGTAATTCAGATATGAATTTCAGGAATTTGAGAAGTTGCAAAGCAACTTCAACATAGCCTCGTGAAGCATGTGTCAGTTTTACAGGTAACAAAACAAAGTTTTGGAGTTGTTGTAATAAATCACTTCAGTCATGTCCAACTCTTTGTGACCCCATGGACTGTAGCCCACCTTCTCTGTCTATGGGATTCTCCAGGCAAGAATACTGGAGTGGGTTGTCATGCCCTCCTCCAGGGGATCTTCCCAACCTGGGGACTGAAACCAAGTCTCATTTCTCTTGCACTGGGTGGTGGGTTCTTTACCACTAGTGCCAGCTGGGAAGCCACCTGTTTAGAAGAAACAAATCCACATAAAGTTATGGATGAGTGATAGTTCTCTTGATGCCGTGCACTGCAACATGTATTGCATTTAGAGCGCTCACCAACGGTCCAAAGGTGTGAATGATGAATGGTGGAATTTCAGGCCTCTCCGCAGGTGGTTAGGCAGGCATTCGAGGGCCCTCAGGGTGGACAGTTGTTTTCTTGTTGCCTCTGCAGAATCGGCATCCAGTTGCCTATTTTGTCGGTGACTGGCAGCCCTCCCAGAGGATAAACAGCCGAGTGTAAATCATTGCAGCTGGGAGAAGAATACAGATCAATGTATTGTGGGTGAAAAAAGATCCCTGGTGCGAAGCATAGGGTCCCCTCCAAGAGCTGGGACTGGCTGGGGTAGCAGGGGGCTGAGGCAGCCAGTGATCATCCTGAGGGTGGGGTGTTTCTGGAAGGTTCCGAGCCACTGCCTGCCCGCTCTCATGACGCTGGGATGAGTTCATTTGTAAAGCTCTTAGTAAACACAGCTGTTGTGGTTGTAATTTGCCTCGAGGCTTTTTACTATTACTCCAGCCCTAACAGTTTGGCACACGGTATGGGAACAATGGTGTTTAGGGATGGGAAAAAGAAATTGCCGTCTGTGAGCCGAGACAAACGGCTTTCTGTGGCCAGGAGCCATTGAGCGACACCAAATGTGCGGAAGCTATGCTCCCTGAAAAAGGGGTGGCCAGCGGGTCTCAGGCACCCACATGCTCACCAGCATGGAGAAAAGCCAGAGGGCTGTGTAAAGAAGAGTTACAAAAGCCTTGCGAGATTGTTCCTTTCAAGCGAAGAAAGGGTTAAGATAGTTCTTGAAAGGAGAGAGACATAATGCTTGTGAATGTACAATAGTCTGAAAGGCGTGCCTTTCTGAATGTGAGGCCCAGATTTATAAGGACAACTGAGATATCATACTGGTATCATGAATCCCTCAGATAGAACATTATGCAAGCACAGCTTAGAGGAAAATGGTTTGGGATGCAACTTCGAGGCATCATTTGAGTTCTTCCAGAAGCACAGTCACAGCTATAGGGAACACATCTGTGCTTAGCCATGCCCAGTGGAAGCTGGTTGGGCCAAGAGGATGTGGCCACCCTGTGAAACACAGGGGTACTGAGAGAGGAGGCTGAGCTGGGTGGTGGTCCCATACACCTGCTGCTGTGGCTCAGCCCAGCAGAAGATGCTCAGGCCCTGGAGACTTGAGAGCTGTGGAGAGGTTGTGGAGAAGGCAGATCCCTGAGGCTGCCTGGCCACCTCCTGGGAGAGGGAGTTCCTTCCCCATCGGCCTTGCCAGAGAGGGGCTCAGACACACCCCAAAGAGGAGCCTTTACATGGGATCCCTGTGGTCTGTTTATCCTCCCTTGTTGAGAAACTCGGTGAAGAAAGCAACCCACGTCAGTAGAAGGAAATAGAAGTGTGGATTTCTGGCTGTTTCTCAGAGAAAATAGTCAGGTAGACATGTTGTTTTAAAATGAGATTAGAGGCAACTCGGATTATAAATCGGAGAGTGGTAGTCAAATAAGATACTTGAGTGTGTTGGGCCAGTTGAAGGAAGTTTGACCTCTTCCTGGTGCTGTGTTCACTGCCTCAGGGACCAGGTATACAAGGTGTCTGTGTGAGCTGGCTCCCAGCTGGCTTCCCAAGCTAGCCTGAATCCCCAAGGAATCATTCTTGGTGAGAACTGACACCATGAACTTTGCCCTGTATGACCTTCTGCATCAGCACAAAGCCAGTCATTGAGACTTTGAAATAGGCCCTGCAAGAACAGAGCTGGTTGGTGGAGTTTTATAGCAAAAATACAGATTGGGAGCATCATTTACAATGTTTTTTGTAAATTTACAAGCATCAAGTGTTTCTGGAAGCAAAATTTATCATTTTATTATAAGAAGAGGTACTATGACCTTCGAGAAATGGATAAACCGATTGAGAAGATTTTTATAATGTAGTAATATGTATGCTTCTCAAAATCATATTTAGCATCTATATACAATTTTATACTTAAGTAAAATTCATATAAACAGCATATGCTCATAAAATCTGGTGTGAGTCTGTCTGCACTCAAGATAACGCAGGACTTCCCCCTCAAGAATCCTGGTCCAACCTTAGGGCTGGAGGGAGCTTCAGGGAAGGCTGGAGTTATCTATAGTCAGTTGAAATTTTTACAGCTAGCTGGCTTTGCTTCTCTCTTCTCTGATTCTGTGTTTAACTACTTTGGGCTCCTTGGGGAGGTGATGATAATAGCTAATATTTGAGGACTTCTATATACCAGGCATGATCCTCACAACAGTTCTGTCAAGTCAGTACTATTAGTGGGGCTTCCCTCATGGCTCAGATGGTAAAGAATCTGCCTGTAATGCAGGAGACCCAGGTTCGATCCCTGGGTCAGGAAGATCCCCTGGAGAAGAGAACGGCTACCCACTCTATATTTTTGAGACTCCCTGGTGGCTCAGACATTTTTGAGTGAGCAACTGAGGCAAACAGAGATTAAGACCCTACACATAATAAATGGCATGGCTGAACCAAGATTGAATTGAAGGGTTGTATACTGCAGCCCCTACACGGGACCATCTCCCAAGAAATGGACTCTCCATAACTTCTTCCTCTTTCTCCTGCCTGTCCCCTCAAATCCCAGGAGCCTGATTATATCTATGATGGATAGATTTCAAGGAAAAGTTCTATGGGATTCTATGTGGCAACTTAAACTGAATGGGTGAAACCATTTGCTTCTGCCCCAGATCCAAAGATGAAACCTGCCCATTTTCATTGTATCTGAAACAGTTGTTGTAGAACCAGTTATCAGGAACCTACTTGAATATCAGGACTTGCAAAGGCATATCTGCCTTAATAGAGCTTGGTGAGACAGAGATACTGACCTAGACAAGAGAAAAGTAGCGGGGGGTGGGGAGGAGTATTTAAAAATGAAGTTTAAAAGTAAGTGGGAGAGTACTCCCATGAGCCCAAATGGCTTTTGAAGATGTCAGAACTTGGAGGATAAGGATGGCCCCTATAAGGGGTGAGTGATAGTCCATGTGTGGGTTAGGGAGACTCCATCTGATTTCCTCAATGAAGTCACAACTCACAGCTCAAGTGAAGGAGGGGGGAAGGTGGGCCGGGGGTGGTGAGAGGAAGGGGCTTAGGAAGCCACCCGCACTGTCTTTTACTCAGTATCTTCATCCTCTGTCCAGACTGCTGGGGAGTTTCAAGACTGCTGGGGGCTTGCAGTGGGAGTCAGCAGAGGGCTTCCCCATAGGGTCCTGCAGCTCTTCCTCAACACACCCCCAGAGGTCACGACCATTACCATTTTAGGGAATGGAGTAGGGCAGCGTACAGCCCTGTGGATCCAGACCAACTGGTGGTCATTCCAGGTCCTCAAAACCTGCCAGGGTTTGTCCAGATCTCCAGATGGCGCCAGTACACTTGCAGTGAGTGATGACAGACACGCGGGGCCTCCCCACCACCTTGTAAGGAGCACTGTTACCTGCATTTACCAGGAGGAAACTGGGTCTGGGAGAGATGGAATTTGAACCCCTGCCAAAGATGGGATGCATCCAATTCAAAGATTTTCCTTTCTTCTTCCCTGTCTCCTTCTGTCCCTTCCTGTCTCCCTGCTTCTCCCCTTCCCTCTCTTCCTCTTTCCCTCTTTTCTACCCTCCCTTTCCTCTCCTTCCTTCTCTCCCCCTCTTCCTTCCTTTAATCCTCCCCTCTTCTTTCCCTCTTCTTCCTTCCCTCTTTCTGTATTTTAAAATATTAGATCATTTACTAGAGTTGCTATAGCTCATCTGCTGGTATAGAGACTTTGTCCTATTTATTTTGTTAGGCATGATGTTTAGCTGGAATGAATTGGCAGTTGGGTAACTTAAACCAGGGGCAGTTTGGTAACAACTTGAAGGAGAAGGGGAGGTGTAGCCACTTTCCTGGACAAATTCCTCACCGTTTGGGCCAGATAATAATTCCTCCTCAATGACCCCCAGTACAGCATATCTCCTGGTTTGCAGGAATCTTAGGAAGGAGAAAGCTGTTCCCCATCCTTACTCAGTGGCTTGTCTGATGCCATTGTAACTAGCAGGGCTCTTCCCATTCTTCAGCTGAAGCCAGGACACAAATGATTATAGTTTTGCTTACTTTTATTTTGTGATCGTGTGCTGACTCTTACAGGATCATAATCCAAGGATAACTGCCCCCCGAAATGGAAGTCAGTTGGCAGCCATTGGCAGGGTGCATCTTTGTACCAATGCTGTCCAAGGTGATATGAGCTCAGTGCACTCAGACCCCCGCCCTGCCACTAGTCGTCTTAGTGCTCTGACCTAATGGCTTCACATGCTAAGCCATGTCCTTAGCTTCACATGAGCTCACAGCATCTGTTTCACCTATTTTAGGGGTTTGACATAAGAATCAAATGAGATATAGTTGAGAAAATACCTTTTAAACTACCACATATTAGACAGGTATGCCCAAGACCCGTTGCTTCAGACCCAGTAGAAGTTCATTCAGCAGGTGTGGGCAGGGTACCTCACCAGCAGTGGGGCAGACAAGAGTTTACTTTTCACCTGGGAGTCCACAGCCCACGGCAGGGGCATTTCTCCTCTTGAGGGTCACTAAGGACCCAGGCTGCTTCGGTCTTTCTGCTTGACCCCGCCACCCCCCTCCACCTACCTTAGTGTGCTAGCTGTTGGTCATAGGAACTCCTGCAGCACCAAGCATCTTGTCTGTGGTCAAAGCAGAAAGGAGGGTGAAGAGGCTGGAGCCAGCCATGTCTGTTCCTTTTATCAGACACAGAAGCACCCCCTACTCATCTCCCCCTGATGTGTGCTGTTTTCTGATTGGCATCACATGGGCACAAGGGAGTCAAGGAAGGTGGAGGAAGGGATGTTTGTGATTGGCCATCAGTCAGGATTCCAGGGACCTCAAGGGTGTTGGGATTCCTATGACAAGGCAGGAGGAGAGCGAAGTGGACTTTGAGTCTGTGACATATTCACTTACCCCTTTCTCTTTATCACAGTCAGATGACACTTTGAAGATAGAACACTTCATCAGCAATATCGAGAGAAAAAAAGTAAAAAGCGTGTGTCCCCCAGGACCTTGCCTCCCCACCTGATGCACCTTGGTCGTTCAGAGGCTCCCGCCATCGACACTGATCAGTTTTTCTCAATTTGATCCTCTTTTTCCACCTGTTTCCTGGAACAAACCTGCCCCCAACTTCTCTTTTACAGAGAACTGGCTCATGCTCATACTGGCCTGATCAGCAGATGAGTCCAAGCAGGGACTGAGGGCTTAATTCCAGCACAGTTCTCAACAAAGTCCATGCGGCGTCTACTATACACAGCGCACACCTGGGTGCTTTTGCTAGCCCTCCACTCCCAACCCCACTTAGGCCTCCAGACACAGGGAGCTTCTTGCCCTTGGCAGGAGGGTAAGCCAGTGTGCCAGGTACCTGCTTCCTGAGGCTCAGTATAAATTCACTCTTTCTAATTGTTCCATGACAGTGGATCTGGGCCCTGGAAATATTTCTCCTTTGTAGCTGGCTATCGAACATTGTTGGTACAGAGTTCATGAAAGACGTAGGAGAAAAAGAATTCGGCATCTGGTTCTTAGTGGCTCCTGCAGCACCCAGGCCATAGAGCCAGAGAGAGGAAATGGGGACCATGTCACTGGGGCAGAGTATGTGGGCTCAGAGCTCATCATCTGGGAAGCAGAGCCTGTGGTGCAGTTCTCATCTTCTAAAATTTGTGTCTCTTATTTACCCTTAGAGTCAGATTTCACAGGCTGTTTGACCATAGACATGTCTATAGAACCTTAGAGGCAGGACCCAGCAGTGATGAGCACAGGCCTCAGAGATAGACCAGGATTCATTTCCAGAGTCTGCCAGTTACTCACTGTGCTCTTTTACCTGACACTGAACTCATCTAAGCCTCAATGTTCCCAGCTGTAAAATGGGGAGAGTAATATACAATTCACAGTGTTATCTGGAATACTGGAGGTCATCGTTAGACGTGAAAACATTTAGTGGAGTGCGTGGTATATAGTAATCACTCTGTAAATTGTTGGAAGGCTCTCTGTGGGTGATGGGACCAAGTGATTCCTGAGTCCTTCCCACTTTGAATCCTCA
This sequence comes from Bos javanicus, assembly GCF_032452875.1. Lineage (NCBI taxonomy): Eukaryota > Metazoa > Chordata > Mammalia > Artiodactyla > Bovidae > Bos > Bos javanicus. The sequence goes on along the minus strand of NC_083869.1, from coordinate 62,947,822 downwards.
CTTACGTGTGGGTCCACGTGGCTTCAAGCCTCTTGCCTCACCTCCTCTTCACCTCTGCCTTTCTCTCTTTTTCTGGTCTCTACATTCTCCGCTCTCCCCTGCTCATCCATCCTGTCGTCATGCATCTCTTGATCCTCTCTCCCTATTTTTAGGTTTTGGCTGTGATGAGTTAACAAGGGCTTGATGAAACAGTTTAGAAATATTTGCTCAGGGCCTTGCAGAAATGCACATGTGTTTGTTCTGAGTATCTTATTATCTTGTGATGACTTGCTTGTGTTACTTGTCTCCAGGGTCAAGTGTTCCCTTTCTAGTTCTGTTCTTTCAGAAATAAGAAGGCAGCGTTATTCTGGCCATGACCCGAAAGATCGATGAGTCACGGCTCGGGATCAGACACAGAGGTTTCAGTCTAAGTAGTTTCTGGTCCTTGGGAGGAAACATCTGTAACTTGAGGGCTCCCCTCCTCCAGCTGGATATAGAGTTCAAAGAATTACATTTTGTGCAGGCAAACCAGCAGACAGGGGCAGCCCGCCAGCACCAGGAAACCCAGAGCAAGTGGTTCTGTGGGCAAGTGCTGCCTCCAGTTGGACTGAGACTCATTGTACCAGCAAGCAGCTGTGGGCTGGATGGCAGGCTTCCTGAGGGCAGGCACTGCGGGTCTTGTTCACATGTGAACCTGGTGCCCAGCCAGACTGGCCACAGGAGGCACAAAATAATCTTAGAAGTAAACTGTGAACATGTGGGTGAACTGGCCAGGGGGATGTGCTGTCTATTCCAGCCCCTCTCAATAGCAACTCCTGCATTTTACAGTGAAAGAGAAAAAAAGAGTGATTGGCATCTTGAAGTTGCATTTCTGCAGTGAGTGAATTTACTGTGGACTCTGGACTTGCTCTTAACTCCGTTATGTGCTATGAGCACCTTTAAACCTCCATAAACCCAGCTTTCTCATCTGTAAAACAAGAATGACACCAACAGTGCCTGGGTCATAGGGCAGCAGAGATGAAATAAGGAAGGTCAGGGAGTGGTTCATTTAGTGTCTGCCACAGAGTTTCAAGGAAAGCTTGCTGGCAGCTTCCTTTCCTCTAAGTCAAGGAAGGCATCATTCAGACTCAGAGTTTTAGCACGAAGAAAGGGTTTATGAGATCATCTTCTAGTCATCCTCTCCCACATCTGCTCAACTCAAGAAGTTTTTAAAACTTCATCTGCTAAACAGGGATGATGATGCTCACCTCAGAGGATTGTGGGGTTCCCAGGTGGCTCAGAAGTAAAGAATCTGTCTGCCAGTGCAGGAGATGCAAGAGACGTGGGTTTGATCCCTGGGTCAAAAAGATCCCCTGGAAGGGGAAATGGCACCCCACTCCAGTATTTTTGCCTGGAAAACTCAATGGACAGAGAAGCCTGATGGGCTACAGTTCATGGGGTCTCAAAGAGTCGGAGATGACTCAGCACGCACACACCAAGGGTTGTGGAAAGGAGTGAACTAGAAATACACATTGGATTTCTTCTTCACTACCTGACACATGTGCTAGATAGACCTCACAAGAGGAGAGCATAAACATTAATGCTGTCTGAGAATGGAAGCCATCTTTGGTTGTGATTCTCTCTCAATTCTGTATCGCTTTCACTGTCAAACCTGAAATTAGATGTTGCCACATTCAGCTGCTTTGTGTTTGCCCCACTGCAGCTCAGTGGGTTAGACTCCATTTTTAACTTTCCAGAAGGCAAGAACCGTGTTTCATTCATTCATTCATACTGAACGCCTGTATGCCAGACGTTGTTCCAGGGTCTGGTACTGCAAGAGTAAATAGGTCATAAGCTTGCCTTCATGGAGTTTATATTTTAAAATAAGAAAAAAGGTGATGATAAACCACTAAGTAGCTACATAGTCTAGTAGTATAGTGATGCATTCTATGAGCAATAATAAGGTAAGAAAACTAAGAATAATGGAAGTTGCCTTTTTTGAGAGGGGCCTGAATATTCTTTTTTGTGTGTGTACACCTGCCGCCTCCTTCAAATTCCAGTAAAAATCCTTACAAATAGAGGACCCAGTGTCATAGTTTTGTGGAAACAAGTTTTGAATTCCTCTCGAATCATGGGAAGTTTGAATTCATGTCTCTGGCTTTGTAATGATTTTATAATGACTTTCTAGAATGACTGATTCCAGGTACCCATATAAATGTCTGAAAAGAGTGATTGGCTTCAGAAATGCAAACATTTATCTAAAATCCTGCCCAGGCTCTCAAATGCATATCTTAGTCTTAGCTGTTTCAAACCTTGCAATCAACTCAGGAACTTGGGTTTTAGAGGCTTGTTCTGTCCATCATTGCAATTTTCAATCCTTTACAAGTTGACTTTTTGCTGTCTGCATTCCCTGGGCCCTGCTTCAGTATGAACATAGGTCTTCTATGATAAAAAACACACACATACATGCACACATTAGAAATGTGTATTTTTGTTGAAAACTATCATTTGCCTACTAAACCCTGCTTGTGTGAAATAAGTTTGGGTTTGGGGTAGCTTAGAAGCATCTTTATGAGCTGGCCCTGTCAGTAATACTCACTTTGGAGTGTGGTGGTGGTTCTCAGCCCCAGCTGCTACTGCTCTTAGAGTTACCTGGACAGCCATCAAAACTCCCAGTGCTCAGGACCCATCTGCCCCAGACCAGTTAGATCAAAATCTCTGTCTAACCTCACCAGGTGACTTCAGGGTACAACCAAGGTTGACCACCACTATTGTGTCTTATGGGAAGGATCAGGCTGCCAGGCAAGCCTCTTTAAAGGGTGATTTTCCTAAATGGGAAGGAATTCCAAAAAAGAGGGAATATATGTATACGATATTGAAAAACAGAGACATTACTTTGCCAACAAAGGTCCGTCTAGTCAAGGCTATGGTTTTTCCTGTGGTCATGTATGAATGTGAGAGTTGGACTGTGGAGAAAGCTGAGTGCTGAAGAATTGATACTTTTGAACTGTGGTGCTGGAGAAGACTCTTGAGAGTCCCTTGGACTGCAGGGAGATCCAACCAGTCCATTCTAAAGGAGATCAGCCCTGGGTGTTCTTTGGAAGGAATGATGCTAAAGCTGAAACTCCAGTACTTTGGCCACCTCATGCGAAGAGTTGACTCATTGGCAAAGACTCTGATGCTGGGAGGGATTGGGGACAGGAGGAGAAGGGGACGACAGAGGATGAGATGGCTGGATGGCATCACCGACCTGATGGACGTGAGTTTGAGTGAACTCCAGGAGTTGGTGATGGACAGGGAGGCCTGGCATACTGCAGTTCATGGGGTCGCAAAGAGTTGGACATGACTGAGTGACTGAACTGACTGACTGACTGATAGCTGATTCACTTTGCTCTACAGCAGAAACTAGCACAACATTTTAGAGCAAATATTTTATTGTTGTGTTGTTGTTTAATCACTAAGTCGTGTCCAATTCTTTTGTGACCCCGTGGACTATAGCCCGCCAGGCTCCTCTGTCCATGGGATTTCCCAGGCAAGAATGCTAGAGTGGGTTGCCACTTCCTTCTCCAGGGGATCTTCCTAACCATGGATCAAACCCATGTCTCCTGCATTGCAGGTGGATTTTTTACCACTGAGACACCCAGGAAGCCCGTAAAGCAACTATACTCCAATAAAAATTAAATAAATAAATAAATAAAGGATAGTTTTCAAAGGTGCTATGCATCAGAGTCATCCGGGAACTGGGCAAAAGCAACTACCACATCTGGAGATCTGAATGAAGGAAGACCGGGCAGGGCTGGAGGATTACAGGTCTTCTGTGTGATTTTGGTAGAGATGGTGGGTGGGGGACCAGACTTAAATTTTTTTAGCCTGTGCCTCCCCTATATGATTCTAAGGCATTCCAGAGACTTGAGGATATACTGAAAAGTTGAGACTAGACGGAAAGATCTCTTGACCAGCCCCACTCCTCAAAGACCTGAGTAACCTACATCTGCTATTTCCTTGTCAAACGTGCCAAGCCCAGAAACCCTTGAAATTTGAGCCACCCTCACAGTGGCCAGTACTCCTGCACCCATAGTTTGAATTGTGCGCATATCTAGCATCAGGTATGTCTGTTACCTAACCTGTTAAGGCCACATACGTGTGTTGTAATTACGTAATTTCATTAAATGTTACATCAACTGATAAAATATAAATGTGAAAATTAAGAATAGTCACTTATGTACAAACTTAGGTTGTTACTCAGGAAGAATTTGATCGAAATGAGTCCTCTGAAAAATGATTTGCTATTCAATTATGGATGATTGAAACAACAGTAAAATAATGGGAAATTCATAAGAGTTTTGAGGCTGTGTTTATATTGCTCTGGGGACTCCCTGGTGGCTCAGACAGTAAAGTGTCTGCCTGCAAAGCAGGAGACACAGGTTTGATACCTGGGTGAGGAAGATCCCCTAGAGAAGGAAATGGCAACCCACTCTAGTACTCTTGCCTGGAAAATCCCGTGGACAGAGGAGCCTGGTAGGCTATGATTCATGGATAGCAAATAGTCAGACACGACTGAGTGACCTCACTTATATTGCTCTACAAGTATTTTTAAGTTACACAACACAAAGTTTAGATACACTGTTATAGTTTTTGGTAAAAATAAAACATTACTGATATATAGGTATCCCCTTTCATTTTTGTCTACTTTTAGCTGACCAACTACTTTTCCCTCTTCTGTTAAATAAGAAACAATGAGCAATAGATGCTGTAAATGAAGAGAGTAGGTGTGATTAGCTTTTAACATATTGATATAGCATTAATTTTCTATCTTCCTAAACAACAATGAATAATTTAGTGAACTTTCTATTTTTCTTGTAAGACCAATACCTCTAATTTAAATCAGGCATTGAAAGGAAAATTAGTCTAAGACCAGTTACTAATCTAGCTGTTGATCTGTACTATACTAAAAGATTTGCTTTTGAAATTGTCTTCCTGGTCACCCCAGGCTCTTGTCAATATTGCCATTGTCTACTTTTGCCAGTTTGTATCCAACTGTTACTTGTAATACAGTGGTTCATCTCATCCTTCATGCATCTCAAAGCTCTAAATCAAGGTTGGCAAATTCTGACCCCCAGACCCACCACCTGTTTTGATACAGCCCCTAAGCTAAACCTGGTTTTTATTTTTTTTATTTTTTCACTTTATTTATTTATTTTAGAGGCTAATTACTTTACAATATCGTATTGGTTTTGTCATACATTGACATGAATCCACCACAGGTGTACATGTGTTCCCCATCCTGAACCCCCCTCCCACTTCCCTCCCCATTCCCATCCCTCTGGGTCATCCCAGTGCACCAGCCCCGAGCACCCTGTATCATGCATCGAACCTGGACTGGTGATCCGTTTCACATATGATAATATTCATGTTTCAATGCCATTCTCCCAAATCATCCCACCCTCTCCCTCTCCCACAGAGTCCAAAAGACTGTTCTATACATCTCTGTCTCTTTTGCTGTCTCGCATACAGGGTTATTGTTACCATCTTTCTAAATTCCATATATATGCGTTAGTATACTGTATTGGTGTTTTTCCTTCTGGCTTACTTCACTCTGTATAATAGGCTCCAGTTTCATCCACCTCATTAGAACTGATTCAAATGTATTCTTTTTAATGGTTGAGTAATACTCCATTGTGTATATGTACCACAGCTTTCTTATCCATTTGTCTGCTGATGGACATCTAGGTTGCTTCCATGTCCTTGCTATTATAAACAGTGCTGCGATGAACATTGGGGTACACGTGTCTTTTTCAATTCTGGTTTCCTCAGTGTGTGTGCCCAGCAGTGGGATTGCTGAGTCATAAGGTAGTTCTATTCCCAGGTTTTTAAGGTATCTCCACACTGTTCTCCATAGTGGCTGTACTAGTTTACATTCCCACCAACAGTGTAAGAGGGTTCCCTTTTTTCACACCCTCTCCAGCATTTATTGTTTGTATATTTTTGGATTGCAGCCATTCTGACTGGTGTGAAATGGTACCTCATTGTAGTTTTGATTTGCATTTCTCTGATAATGAGTGATGTTGAGCATCTTTCCATGTGTTTATTAGCCATCTGTATCTTCTTTGGAGAAATGTCTGTTTAGTTCTTTGGCCCATTTTTTGATTGGGTCGTTTATTTTTCTGGAATTGAGCTGCAGGAGTTGCTTGTATGATAAATTATTAATTATCATACAAGCATTATCATACAAGATTAATTATTTGTCAGTTATTTCGTTTGCTGTTATTTTCTCCCATTCTGAAGGCTGTCTTTTCACCTTGCTTATAGTTTCCTTTGATGTGCAGAAGCTTTTAATTTTAATTAGGTCCCATTTGTTTATTTTTGCTTTTATTTCCAATATTTTGGGAGGTGGGTCATAGAGGATCCTGCTGTGATTTATGTCAGAGAGTGTTTTGCCTATGTTTTCCTCTAGGAGTTTTATAGTTTCTGGTCTTAGGTTTAGATCTTTAATCCATTTAGAGTTTATTTTTGTGTATGGTATTAGAAAGTCTTCTACTTTCATTCTTTTAAAAGTGGTTGACCAGTTTTCCTAGCACAACTTGTTAAAAAGATTGTCTTTTCTCCATTGTATATTCTTGCCTCCTTTGTCGAAGATAAGGTGTCCATAGGTGGGTGGATTTATCTCTGGGCTTTCTATTTTGTTCCATTGATCTATATTTCTGTCTTTGTGCCAGTACCATACTGCTTTGATGACTGTGGCATTGTAGTAGAACCTGAAGTCAGGCAGGTTGATTCCTCCAGTTTCATTCTTCTTTCTCAAGATTGCTTTGGCTATTCAGTTTTTTGTATTTCCATACAAATTGTGAAATTATTTGTTCTAGCTCTGTGAAAAATACCATTGGTAGCTTGATAGGGATTGCATTGAATCTATAGATTGCTCTGGGTAGTATACTCATTTTCACTATATTGATTCTTCTGATCCATGAACACAGTATATTTCTCCATCTATTAGTGTCCTCTTTGATTTCTTTCACCAGTGTTTTATAGTTTTCTATACATAGGTCTTTTGTTTCTTTAGGTAGATATATTCCTAAATATTTTATTCTTTTCATTGCAATGGTGAATGGAATTGTTTCCTTAATTTCTCTTTCTGTTTTCTTATTGTTAGTGTATAAGAATGCAAGGGATTTCTCTGTGTTAATTTTATATCCTGCAACTTTACTATATTCATTAATTAGCTCTAGTAATTTTCTGGTGGAGTCTTTAGGGTTTTTTATGTATAGGATCATGTCATCTGCAAACAGTGAGAGTTTTACTTCTTCTTTTCCAATCTGGATTCCTTTTATTTCTTTTTCTGCTCTGATTGCTGTGGCCAAAACTTCCAAAACTATGTTGAATAGTAGTGGTGAGAGTGGGCACCCTTGTCTTGTTCCTTACTTTAGGGGAAATGCTTTCAATTTTTCACCATTGAGGATAATGTTTGCTGTGGGTTTGTCATATATAGTTTTTATTATGTTGAGGTATGTTCCTTCTATTCCTGCTTTCTGGAGAGTTTTTATCATAAATGGATGTTGAATTTTGTCAAAGGCTTTCTCTGCATCTATTGAGATAATCGTATGGTTTTTATTTTTCAATTTGTTAATGTGGTGTATTATGTTGATTGATTTATGGATATTGAAGAATCCTTGCATCCCTGGGATAAAGCCTACTTGGTCATGATGTATGATCTTTTTAGTATATTGTTGGATTCTGTTTGCTAGGATTTTGTTAAGGATTTTTGCATCTATGTTCATCAGTGATATTGGCCTGTAGTTTTCTTTTTTTGTGGCATCTTTGTCAGGTTTTGGTATTGGTGGCCTCATAGAATGTGTTTGGAAGTTTACCCTCCTCTGCAATTTTCTGGAAGAGTTTGAGTAGGATAGGTGTTAGCTCCTCTCTAAATTTTTGGTAGAATTCAGCTGTGAAGCTGTCTGGTCCCGGGCTTTTGTTTGCTGGAAGATTTCTGATTACAGTTTCAGTTTCCATTAAGCCTGGTTTTTATGATTTTAAATGGTTGACAACAAATTTTAAAAAATAGTAAGCTGTGACATGTGAGAAATACATGATTTTAGATTCCACATATGGGAGAAGGCAATGGCAACCCACTCCAGTACTCTTGCCTGGAAAATCCCATGGACGGAGGAGCCTGGTAGGCTGCGGTCCATGGGGTCGCTAAGAGTCGGACACGACTGAGAGTCTTCACTTTCATGCATTGGAGAAGGCAATGGCAACCCACTCCAGTGTTCTTGCCTGGAGAATCCCAGGGACAGGGGGGCCTGGTGGGCTGCCGTCTATGGGGTCACACAGAGTCAGACATGACTGAAGTGACTTAGCAGCAGCAGCAGCAGCAGATTCCACATATAAGACAGATCAGACAGTATTTGACATTTTCTGTCTCTCTTACTATTTCACTTAGCATAATGTCCTTAAGGTTCGTCCATGTTGTAAGGTGTCAGAATGTCCATTTTTTTTTAAGGCTAAATAATATTCTATTTTGTGTATGTGTGTGTCACATTTTCTTTATCCATTCACCCATCAGTGGACATTTAGGTTGCTTCCATATCTTGGCTGTTGTAAATAATACTGCCATAAACATGAGAGTGCAATACTTTTCAAATTAGTATTTTTGTTTTCTTCAGCAAACACTCAGAAGTGGAATTTTTGGATCATGTGATAATCTTGAGGGGGAACCTCCATACTGTGTTCCATAATGGCTGCACCATTTACATTCCTATCAACAGTGTATAGGGATTCCTTTTTCTCCACATCCTCTCCAATACTTCTTATTTCTAGTCTTCTTGATAATAACCATTCCAATAGGTGTGAGGTGTTTTTTATTTGTGTTTTTGATTTGCCTTTCCCTAATTATTAATTTGATTTGCATCTACTTGTGTTTTTGATTTGCATTTCCCTGATTATTAATGGTGTAAACATCTTATATACCTGTTGGCCACGTTGATTCAGATATGCCCATTTTCTAATCTGATTGTTTTGGGGGGTTTTGCTATTGACTTGTATGTGTACTTTATATATTTTTAGATATTAGCCCCTTATCAGTTATATGACCTGCAAATACTGTCTCCCACTCAGTAGGTTGCCTTTTCATTCTCTTGATGGTTTCCTTTGCTATACTGTTTCTTTTGCTATACAGAAGCTTTTCAGTTTTATGGAGACCTACTTGTTTATTTTTGCTTTTGGTGTCAAACTCAAAAAATCATTGCCAAGACCAGTGTCAAGAACTTTATTGCCCATGTTTTCTTTTAGGACTTTTACAACTTCCTTTGTTATGTTCAGGTTTTTAATCCATTTTGAGTTAATTTTTGTATATGGTGTAAGATAGTGGTCCAGCTTCATTCTTTTGCATGTGGCTGTCTAGTCTTTCCATCACCATTTATTGAAGAGACTCCTTTCCCAGGTGTATATTCTTGGTTTCTTTGTCACAAGTTAATTGACCACATATGCATGTGCTTATTTCTGGGCTCACTATTCTGTTCCATTAATCTCTGTGTTTGTTTTTATGCCAGTACCATACTGTTTCAATTATTGGAACTTTGTAATATAGTTTGAAATCAAGATGTTTGATACCTCTAGTTTTGTTCGTTATTAAAATTGCTTTGACTAATTGGGGTCTTTTATGATTCCTTACAAACTTGAGGACTCTTTGTTCTATTTCTGTGGAAAAGGCCATTGCAATTTTGATAGAATTGCATAGTATCTATAGATTCCTTTGAGCATTATGAACATTTTAACAATATTCTCCCAACCCATGAGGACAGGATATCCTTCAGTTTGTGTCTTCTTCAGTTTCTTTCATTAACATCTTGTCATTTTCAATATACAGCTATTTCTCATCCTTGCTTAAATTCATTCCTAAGTATTTTATTCTTTTTTGATGCATTTGTTAATGCTATTATTTTCTTAATTTCTCTTTCTGACAGTTCATTATTAGTGTATAGAAGTACAACAGATTTTCATGTATTTATTTTGTATCTTGCAACTTTACTGAATTTATGTGTTGGTTCAGAGACCCTAAAATATTTATTATCTGGCCCTTTAAGAAAAAAGTGGTGGACCTCAAACTCAAATGCCAGCTCTCCCTGAATCACTTGTCTGTTTAGCTGTCCCTCTGGGGAGCCACTGCGTCTAGTCCTACACTTTTCCACTGTCCTTGAGGGCTTGCCTATAGCCTGGCTTTAAAGTAAATGTGCTGAATGTAACTGGGTCAGTTTTTCAGGGGTTCTTTATTCACCTATTTAATTCTGGCCAGTCCTCTGGTGTATAAGACCTAAAGCTCCTAGATCTTCTAAACTATAAAATATTTGTAAAGTCAGATCTCAGCTTTAAAAAAAATTTTTAATGAATCAATAACTAATGTCTACAAATACACGTTTATTTTAAATTCCTATTTATTTTGGTGCTACCATTACCTTTTTGAGGCTGGATGTGCAAGCACTTCTGCTATATCATATCTATATTCCCAAGACATCTCCAACTGCAAAATCACAGACTGAAAATAACAGAACTTAGGAGAAAAAAAGGGTCAGAGCAGATGACTACAAATCTGAATACTGTGAACCACAGCCATTATACAAAGATAATACTCCTAATAAAAACTGCAGCAGAGTTGGAAAAGATACATTTAAAGTCTAAGAAGTAAATACTATAATAAATATATAACTTTACCTTTAAGAAGGTCAAATCAGTATGCTTGGGAAAGAGGGGAGGTTAAGGTGACTGGAGCTTCCTTCCGCTTCATGGGAACAGGTTCAGATGCATAGTGATGGAGGAGAACCCCACAGGAGTACTTCCCAGATGGAGCCTATGGCCACACTGAGCCAGGAGGGAGAACATTCATGATGTCCAGTCCTCTGTCCCTCTGTGGCTTGTGCATACAGCTGAGTGAGTTTTCTTTTGCATTCAACTGCTGTTTCTGATTGTATAGAACATTAATATGCTGAGGGAAAAATCGTGTATGAACGCCACTAACATGCTCTGTTCACATCACTCCTTATCCCTCATGTAGAAGCTTATTGGCATTGAGGAAACGTGTTTTAGCAGAACTGACTGTACTTTTCTGCTTTAGACTCTGTCATTTCTTCCCTTTCTCAAAATAATTTTATGTATTAAACAACAGTATGGGCAGAAGAATCTGAATCCCAGTAACTGGCCAAAAAAAACAATCAGATATCAAATGAACATTAAAAATTCCAGGTCAGCATTTATGTCAAGACAGCATATATATATATACCACAGTATATATTAAATCCAAAGAGAATGAAGAATAAAAGGTTGACTAGAAGGTTATTAATCACCTGATCTTTCCCTTTGCCAGGTAAAGGCCCTCACTTCTGGCTCCCCGTTGGAGAAATTATCAGCTGCTGATCGAGTAGCATGTTTATTTATTCATTTCTGGCTGCACGGGTCTTTGTTGCTGCACATGGGCTTTCTCTAGTTGCGGAGAGCTGGGGCTGCTCTCTAGCTGTGGTCCACAGGCTTCTCACTGCAGTGACTTCTCTTGTTGCAGAGCATGGGCTCTAGGCACAATGGGCTTCTGTAGTTGCAGCACAAAGACTCAATAGTTGAGGACCACGGGAAGCATAGGCTTAGACGCATAGGCTTATGCTTCTAGAAGCATAAGCTCTAGAGCACAGGCTCCATAGTGTTGGCTCATCGGCTAGGTTGTTTCATAGCACATGGAATCTTCCTGGACCAGGGATTGAACCTGTGTCCCCTGCATTGACAGGCAGATTCCCAGCCACTGAACCACCAGGGACGTCCCTGTGAATAATTTTTTTTTTTAAGACACACATAAGGTTGGATATTTATAAGTATATATCAACACATGAATAGGGTATGACAATAAGAAATGAAAAACCCATAATGATGTAACACTAGAGAAAAATAATAAACCCGCTGGAGTTGAAGAATATTGAACATTCTCAGGAGGAAGAAGAAATACAGAAAATTAGACTTTGAAAAATATTGTTAAAAGAAAGATAAATCTAGTATTTTTTTGCTCGGGGCATATACATTGAGGTCATATTGGTCTTAATAGAGAAAATAAAGAACAGTTCAGCAGAAGCTGTGCTCAGCAGCAGCAGTCTTGTGGAAGGTGAGATAAGGTGTAAGGAGTACCTTGTTATCAGCCAGAATCACATAACAGTAAGCACTGGGAACATTTTGGTATGCTGGCAGAAATCCTCAAAAGGGTGTCAGAGCAAAAATTTGAGGCAAAGTAAAATAATGGGTTATTTCTAAATGTGCAGAATTAGCTTGTGACCAGACTATAGAGAGCCAGTTAAGTGTCAGGGCTTGAGCAGCTGTCAGAGGCAAAATATGAAATGTTTGAACAAGCCATTGATGGAAAATGCAAAAGGGAAGAGTGACCTCAGAAGTGTTAGAAGAAATGCCAGTCAAATGAGTAACTGCATAGATAAAATGTTGGCATTAAAGTTTCCCCAAATTGGAGTGTTGCAATGGGTGGTTGTGTTAACTAAATTTGGAACTGCTTTCAAATGTGAATATTAGATCACACAGACACAAAAAATTTCACAAATAAATTAAGGGTTTTATTTTCTCTTATTTAAGAAAGACAGGCAACTCAGGGTTGCTTTCGTGGCCTGTCATCTGGGACCCAGCCTGTTTTTGTCTTTCTACTCTGCCATAATGATGTGCATTCATGCGCGTGTGCTCAGTTGCTTCAGTTGTGTCCGACTCTTTGCAACCCTGTGGACTGCAGCCCGCCAGGCTCCTCTGTCCATGGGATTCTCTAGACAATACTGGAGTGGGTTGTCATGCATCTCCTGCCTTGCAGGCAGATTCTTTACTGCTGAGCCATGGAGGAAGCCCACCCATCCTCAAATTTATCTTTTTCAGTGTGGATGCTGAAACTCCAACCATTAGGTCCTCAGTCCACTTAGGATGCAAGAGAAAGAGGGAAGGATAGAAAGGAAACATCTCTGGTGAGGTAGCCCTCTATTTTTCTTTAACTGTTATTTTATATTAGGGTCTAGCCGATTAACTATGTTGTGATGGTTTCAGGTGGACAGTGAAGGGACTCAGCCAGACATATACATGTGTCCATTCTCCCCAAATTCCCTTCCCATCAGGTGAGGCAGCCCTCTTCAGAGTTTTCTGGAGAGTTGTACACAGTCCTGACCTACCCTAATTGCTAAGGAGACTGGGAAATGTGACCTTTTATCTGGAACTATTTTTGCCCTAAATAGAAGTGGAGTTCTGTTCATAAGAAGAGGAGTGTAACTACCAGTTGTCTCTACCACCAGAGGGATATGTGCTGAGCTAATCTTTGTATTAAATGAAGGGTAGGGAGGATGCCCAGGAAATGTGCCTGTGTAGGACAACATCTCAAGATAAACTAAAGTTGGGGTAAAGGTAAAAATAAAGAACAATAAAGATGTTGCCACAATAGGAGTATGTCAAAGACCACTTGGCCAGAAAAAAAGATATGTATGATAGAGTCTCTTTACTAAATAAGCTGTCAGAGACACTCACTTTCATAGAGTGATGGTGAAGAGCTTTGTTCCAGTGCTGTTTCTGCCATGTAATTTGCAGGGTGACCTTAGGCAGGTGTCTTGGTCTCTCTGAGCCTCAGTTTGTCCATCTGTAAGGTGGCAACAGCAATCCCTTCCTCCTAAGGTGGTTGTGAGGATTAATTGAAATGCTGCATGAAAAGTCACAGCACAGACTGAGAGCCCAGCACACAGCACATCACGCCCACTAATGTGGCTGCTAGGAGTCCTGTTCAGCCGAGCACAAAGCAGCTGGCAAAGTCTTTTAACCTCATGCTGGAGGGCGAGGGAGGGATCACATTCATCCTGACCCAGTCCTCAACACTTGTCTGCTGAAGAAGAATGAGAAGGACCAGGAATATTGGGAGGAAGGAGCCCACTCTTAGTCAGGGAGAATTGTGTATTCAGTGTGTACCTGAGAGCTCCAGAGCCAGAAGAAATAACATGTCTGTGAGTGGATGACTTGCCTGGAAATCCCCAAGATAAGGTGACTGATTAGGTGACTGTTGAAGAATCAGGATGATTCCCCTACGTACAATCAATCCTGTGATTACAGCAATCCAAGTGATGAGAAATTAGGAAACATCAAAATCGTTACCTTGGACAGCAAAAAAGAAAAAATGTTTGAAAAGTTCTGAGTGTTTGAAAGCTTTTCTCAGAATAAAGTATGATGACTTTTGTATAGTATCATGGAGAATATCTAATAAAAGATTACTATAACGAGCCCCTCACCCAGCTTCACCAGTTATCAACTCATGGCCAGCCATATTTCCTCTTTGTCCCCCACCCCCAGATTATTTTGAAGCAAATCCAAGACATTTCATCATTTCATCCCTAAGTATTTCATTGTGTACCTCTATCAAGACTCTTGAGAGTCCCTTGGACTGCAAGGAGATCCAACCAGTCCATTCTGAAGGAGATCAGCCCTGGGATTTCTTTGGAAGGAATGATGCTAAAGCTGAAACTCCAGTACTTTGGCCACCTCATGTGAAGAGTTGACTCATTGGAAAAGACTCTGATGCTGGGAGGGATTGGGGGCAGGAGGAGAAGGGGACGACAGAGGATGAGATGGCTGGATGGCATCACTGACTCGATGGACGTGAGTCTGAGTGAACTCTGGGAGTTGGTGATGGACAGGGAGGCCTGGCGTGCTGGGATTCATGGGGTCGCAAAGAGTCGGACACGACTGAGCGACTGATCTGATCAAGTCTCAAAACAGTTTAACCACAGTACCATTATCACCCCTGAAAATAATTATTAAGTTCTTAACATTGAATACACAGTGTGCAGATTTCTTAGACTACACTCATAATTTTTTTGAGTTTATTCAGTCAGGATGCAAATAAGATCCACACATTATGATTGGGTACGTTCTATGTAAGTCTCTTAATGGAGGTTCATTTGTTGAAGAAACCGGGTTATTTATCCTGTAGTTTCCCACAGTCTGAATTTTATTAATTGCATACTCATGGTGTGATTTGCCGTCTTTCTCTGCCTACTCTCTTTTCTGAAATTGGTAGATAAGAGATTCCAGCTTGATCAAATTCAGGTTTGACTCTTTGGAAGGCCACTTTGGAGGTGTGGTTGGGGACCACCCTCAGGAGGTACAGAAGTCTGTTTATCTTGTTTTTCTTGATGTTCTCAGCTATTAAGAATCATTGCCTAGATCCATTAGTTCATCAGTGCTTGCAAATGGCGATTTTCTAATTAAGTGTTTTTACAAACGCACTTAATTTAAATATATTAGATGTTTTTCAGTCTGTCAAAGTTATTCCTACTAATATTATATTGACTTTTAAATTCAGCCTGTTTAAATTTCGTGAATGCTAAGTTTGGGAACATTTGAAAATTCATCTAAGTAAAGAGACCTGGCTAACATCTGCACTGTTCTGGCACCCTCTGCCTTTTCCAGATTTTCTCCTTTTTTAAAGCTTTCTCACTTTAATGTTTTTAAGTGGAGTTAAGCCTCAGCCCTGTGCTATGTCCATATGCTTTACCAGCTGAACTTTCAGACCTACCAGCTAGATAGGTTCCCCAGTGATTGATTTTTTTTTCCTGGAGACCCAGAGGCCCATAGTGGTGCACATATGGTATCTAATGGTGAGTAACTGAGTTAATGGTGTGTGAAGGTGACCTGAATAAATATGAATCAGAACTAATGTGGAATATGGCAAGCTGCTCCTACAGTTAATGTGGAATATTTCTGTTTATGCCTAAGTGGGTGTTAGGTAACTCCCTTGTGGGGAAGCCATATAGCCCTGAGCAGAAATTCTGTCTAGGACACAGGAGATCAAAGGCCTCCTCTTCTGAACCTTTTTAAGGAGGACATTCACTTTCCCTTTTTCACATTCTGCTGGGATTTGGAAGGCCGTGCTGTTCTTCTTTTATGTTTCCTCTTTCTAAATTGAGAACTGCAAATGACCAAGACCAATGAGGCACTGGTGTGGTTTATCAGCTTTTCCCAACCGTTCCTTCTAGGAAAATTGGACTTGCCGGGTTTTTTTCTCAGTAGGAAAGTGGTTATTTGCAAGCATCTCTTCAGGGCTGGATTGCTCCCTGGCCTCCAGCTTGATTTTAATTGTTACAGCCGTGTCAATGAAAAAAAAAATTTGAGCAAGACCACCCCCTCCCCCTGTCAGTCTATGGATGTTAATATATTGATAAAAAATGAACAGTACTAGAATAATGTTATGTGTATTCTGAAAACCTTGAAAACTACAAACATTTTCACTTTTTTTTTTTCTTACATCCCACTGGATCTCCTTGCACATCCCACTTTGGGGTACACTTCATCAGTTAGGGTAGATGCTGTATGAAGTTCCAGTGAGGCAGTGGTAATCTCCGGACAAACCATACCTCAAAGGCAAGATTTAACTAATTTTTAAAATCAGGAAATACAGTAAGAGATTATTTTCAACATAAAAGTTTTTTTACTGTTTTCGGAAGTGAAACTTTATTTTGAATCACAGGGCCCCATAATCACAGGCAGGCCCCATAACCATTTCAAAGATGGAACTTCTTGAAGGACTTGAATCTGACCTTATGTCCACTCATGCATGAAATAATGTGACTATTGCCAAGGACAAAGTAAAGTTACATGATACGTATTATAATATGTGAAACTTCTATCACCAACCCCCCAATCTGTGATAGTGGTCACTGATTTCTGTTAAAATAGTCAGTGCACAGTTCCTTTAGAACATTAAGTTATTTCTGGGCCAGGTCTCCCCTGAAGTAGGCCACTTGCCACCTTTTTCCAGTTTCTTTTGCTGGATAAACACCCCTTTTTTAGTATCAGTTACACCAATCCTCAGACTTGTGCTGCTCTGTGTCCTGTGTCAGACCCCAGAGGTCTTTGCCTTTTGGACTCCTGTTTATTTTTACAGATGCACATTGAGCAACTTTTTTTATTATTAATTTATTTATTTTAATTGGAGGATAATTACCCTACTACATTGTGGTGGTTTTTGCCATACATCGACATGAATCGGCCCCAGGTATACATGTGTCCCTCCCCGCCCCAATACCAAACCCCCCTCCCCTGCCCCTCCGCACCCCATCCCTCTGGGTTGTCCCAGAGCACCAGCTTTTGGTGCCCTGCTTCATGCATTGAACTTGCACTGGTCATCTATTTTACACATGGTAATGTACATGCTTGAGTGCTACTCTGCCAAATCATCCCACCCATTCCTTCTCCCACTAGTCCAAAAGTCTGTTCTTTACATCTGGATCTCCCTTGCTGTCCTGCATAAAGAATCATCGGTTCAGTTCACTCACTCAGTCGTGTCCTACTCTTTGTGACCCCATGAATTACAGCACGCCAGGCCTCCCTGTCCATCACCAACTCCCAGAGTTCACTCATACTCACGTCCATAGAGTTGGTGATGCCATTCAGCCATCTCATCCTCTGTCGTCCCCTTTTCCTCATGCCCCCAATCCCTCCCAGCATCAGAGTCTTTTCCAATGAGTCAGCTCTTCGCATGAGGTGGCCAAAGTACTGGAGTTTCAGCTTTAGCATCATTCCTTCCAAAGAACACCCGGGACTGATCTTCTTTAGAATGGACTGGTTGGATCTCCTTGCAGTCCAAGGGACTCTCAAGAGTCTTCTCCAACACCACAGTTCAAAAGCATCAATTCTTCCGTGCTCAGCTTTCTTCACAGTCCAACTCTCACATCCATACATGACCACTGGAAAAACCATAGCCTTGACTAGACAGACCTTTGCTGGCAAAGTAATGTCTCTGCTTTTTAATATGCTATCTACCATCTTTCTAAATTCCATATATATGTGTTAATATACAGTATTTGTATATTCTCTTTCTCTTTCTGACTTACTTCACTCTGTATAATAGGTTCCAGGTTCATGCAGCTCATTAGAATGGACTCAAATGTGTTCCTTTTTATAGCTAAGTAATATTCCATTGTGTAAATGAACCACAATTTCCTTATCCATTCATATGCTGATGGACATCTAGGTTGCTTCCATGTTCTAGCTATTGTAAATAGTGCTGCAGTGAACATTGGAGTACATGTGTCTCTTTCAATTCCATTTTCCTTGGTGTGTATGCCCAGCAGTGGGATTGCTGTGTTGTATCACAGTTCAATTCCCAGGTTTTTTTTTCTTCCCTATTTTTAAAAATTAATTAGTTATTTTAATTGGAGGCTAATCACTTTACAATATTGTGGTGGTTTTTGCCATACATTGACATGAATCAGCCATGGGTATTCCCAGGTTTTTAAGGAATCCCCACACTGTTCTCCATAGTGGCTATACCAGTTTGCATTCCCACCAACAGTGTAAGAGGGTTCCCTTTCTACACACCCTCTCCAGCAATTATTGTTTGTAGACTTTTTGATGACAGCCATTCTGACCGGCGTGAGATGATACCTCATTGTGGTTTTGATTTGCATTTCTCTGATAATGAGTGATGGTTAGCACCTTTCCATGTGTTTATTAGCCATCTGTATGTCTTCTTTGGAAAAATGTCTGTTTAGGTTTTTTGCCCACTTTTTGATCGGGTTGTTCGTTTTTCTGGTATTGAGCTGCATGAGCTGCTTGTATATTTTGGAGATTCTTTGTCAGTTGTTTCATTTGCTATTATTTTCTCCCATTCTGAGGGTTCTCTCTTCACCTTGCTTATAGTTTCTTTCATTGTGCAAAAGCTTTTACATTTAACTAGGTCCCACTTGTTTATTTTTGTTTTTATTTTCATTATTCTAGAGGATATGCTGTGCTTTCTTGGTGTTGACCGAGACTAGTGCTCAGAGACATCTTTGACTAGGTCTTTGCCTTCCCTGGAAACTGGGAATCAAGTTGGGGACATAGACACTGCATCTTCATCACTGTTTAAGGAGATAGGAAATAGTAGGCGGGGAGGACAATGGTCCGTGGGCTGGGGGGAGGCAGCTAGAAGAGTAGGAGAGGAGGTGGTGCCATTACTGATTGGCTTGAGGAAAGTGGGGAAAAGAAGGTACCATCGGATTGCATCTGAGCCATGAGCTCGGGATGGAAGAAAGGTTTGACAAGGTTGAGAAATCCTAAGGAGAATGCTAACCCTGACACAGCTCTTTATAGTTTGAGTCACTTGTGCACATCATCTCATGTAATTTTTTAGGACCTCTCTGGAAGGGATGGTGGTTATGACCTGAATAATCTGGGTTCAAGTGGGTGAAACCACTTGCACAAGGGCACAGAGCTGGTAAATGGCCAAACCCAGGATGAAACCCAGATCTCCTGACTTCTGGTCTCTCACCATTTTCCCTGTGCCTCCCTTGAGCAGGTTATGATGAGTGCTGGTTTGGTGGTAGATCTTTGGAAATGTGTGAGAGGTGGGGGAAGAGGTGTGGACTGAGGGGGAGAGAGGGGATTATAAAAAGCCTGAAGGAGTTTCCAAAGTGATGGGCAAGCCTTAGACCTCAGCTTTGTATTCCCAGTGTATTTTAATTGTTTCTGTTTTCAAACTATTGCTTCTAAATTAGATACTTTGGCTGTTTTTCATTTCTAAATATATTTATTTGTGGCATTTTAGATTCAAATGTGTGTGATTAGGCTAATCACTTGTATTTTGCTAACTTCAAGTTTTCAGAAAGTGAGGAACGAAAGGAAGAGATTTCAAGAGACATGTGATTTACTTCAAGGAGTGGAAAAGAGTATTTTTAGCTTCCCTCTTAAAAATCAGTCCTTTACTTAAAGACCAGTGGTTAGCCATCATCAAAGGGAACATTCTCTGCTATGCCAAAGTCAGAATCTATATGCTCTGACTTCCTCAAAAAGCACAGGGTTATTATGCCTGTGCCTGGAATCGGGAAGGTTATTCTTGGTTTGATTGGAACAGGACAAGGAAAGAGCCTGAGAGAGAGAGTCTAGTGTTTTAAATGGCCTGGTTTATCACATGTCAGGTCCCAGCCTTTACAACAAAGATGTGTTGACACTTGCTATTCAGAGGGGAGAGATTATGCACATTATTACCAACTGACACATCCATCATCATGAATTCCTGGGTATTAATGCATATGGTGCTGGGCTGAATGCCTTGGAGAGGAAATTTAACAAGCACAGCCCTGACGCAGTAGAGCTTAAACCTAGAAATTTGAAACTGCAGTGGAAGCGAGCCTGAGAAGACCCACCCAGAAGTGGGATCATGGGCCCAGTATCGAGGACAAAAGACCCGTCTGTGAGTGAAGGATCTGTCCTGTTCCACAGGAGGCACTGCCTCCTCAGGGTCAGTGGGGTGCCTGGTCTCTACCTGGACAAAGCGTGGGTGTTCTTTCAGAGGCCTGTGGAGAGTGGGGTGCATGACTCTGCCTGTGTGTCGGATAATATGGTAGGAACTGTGACCCTGTCATGTAGTGCTAAGACTCATTTGTTTCTGCAGATGCTCCTAGGAGATCATAGGGCAGCTTTGCTGTTGCCTTATTTTACAGATAAGAAAACCAAGCTTGGGAACTTGCCCAAGGTCCCACAAGAAGTTAGTTACAGAGCTGGCATAAAAGCCCAGATTGCTTCTTTCTTGACCCCAAACTGCCTACTAAATTTTACACAAGTGTGAATGGGTCCCCAGAAGGGACCAAATCACTTCAGATCAGGGTAGGGGCTGGCCTGCCCATGGAAAGGCTGTCCACGGGCAGACAGCAGTCCCCTCCCCTCCTTACTCTGAATAATGAAACAAGGCTGGGACAGGTGGCCCACGTCTGCCATCCATTCTGGGAGATGGCGTTTACGCTGAGTGCCAACTGCTGGTAAGAACCCTAAGCATAAGGATCTTCAAAAAGCCCTCAGTGTTTTTGAAGCAGTGTTGTTCATCACCCAGCGTGTAACCGGCCCAACAGTGAGAGCCTCCTGGATGTATAATTATGTCTTATTCAGAAATGTCTCCCTCCTGTGCAGGCTTCGCAGTCAGGATCTGGGACAGCACCGCTGGCCACATTTGTGACCTACCTGATCTGTGTGGCTGTCCTGGTCTCCCCAACAGGGTACTTTTGATTATTCATTAAGGCTTCAAAGAGAAGATACCTCCAAATACTACCACAGAATCAAATCATTTTATTAATTCTCTGAAAATCAGTGAAACCATAAACAACGCTTTTTTTCCCCTAAAGGAAACTTTTCAGTCCCAGACTGTGTGTTGCTGTTTGTGTACAATGCAGCAGCCTGGTCTTGTGGTTGTATAACTCAGAATTAAATTAATGGAGCCCATCTTCCTGTGCCTCCTCCCACTCCCATCTTCACAAGGTCCAAGAAGAAGCACACACGTATTCAGTGTAGTGTAAATCCTGTCTGTGTGTGTGGGTCAGCAACTGGAGCTTTCCTTCTCATTCAGAGCTGGGAGACGCTCACAAGACAGAGAGGCCTATGGGAAACCCTCCCTGTTTAGAATGAAGGATGCAAGTGTGCACTCTCCCATAGATGTGCGTCATATACTGCCTTCCCTTCCTGGTTTCCCAAAAAAATAGGGCTGTCTGTGTTTATTCCACCTCCCAGATCTCTACACAGTCTCTGCATTGAAGTGTACCCTTCAGGGCTGCCCTGTGTGATTTTGGAGAGAGGTAGTTATCTTTTTTTTCCCCATTGTCTGTAATGTGGGAAAGTCAGAAATTACAGGAAAGCAATTTCCTTTCATCCTGTGTGCATCCAGGTTAGATGTGTATTCCGCCAGTTACCTCGTGTGTGCTTATTCATGTATTTCTTCATGTGAAAGAAACTTTTTGAAATTTAATAAAAAGTGTTTCTGTATAAACTATGAGTAAAGTTAAGTGGACAGATGTGGCTACACTGTAACATGACAATATGAAAAGCACCGATCTTGGAGTCAGTGACAGATCCACAGAAGCTGCCACTCGAAAACAGAAAATGTCATGTTGTTATTTGTTACTGAGAGAGACCAACAGAGAAGATTTTTCCTAAGGAGATCAAACCAGTCAATCCTAAAAGAAATCAACCCTGAATATTCACTGACAGGGCTGAAGCTGAAGCCGAAACACCAGTATTTTGGCCACCTGATGCAAAGAGGTGACTCATTGGAAAAGACCTTGATGCTGGGAAAGACTGAGGGCAGGAGGAGAAGGAGGTAAGAGAGGATGAGATGGTTAGATAGCATCGCAAACTCAATGGACATGAATTTGAGCAACTCTGGGAGATAGTGAAGGACAGGGAAACCTAGCATGCTGCAGTCCATGGGATTGCGAGTTGGACACAACTTAGCAACTGAACAACAACAAAAAGTAGAAAAATATAGTAAGTGATTTAAAAGTATTAATCTATCACTTGTTTTTGCATGGTCATATTTTTATTCTTAATTGACATGATTATATAGATCTTATATACAAAGTTCAGAAAAGAAAATATTCCCAGTCTATGTTTCTTTTCTGACCATTATTACTATTTATTTCATTTCATGGTTATTACTGAAAATAATCTTTGATCCAGAGGAGAGGGTGTTAACAAATGATCCCCTTCAGCTGTCAGGTGGTCCAGGGATACTGAGGATTTTCGGCTAGAGACCAGCCTCAGTCTGATTCTTTGGCGGGGAGTGAGTTATTGGAGAGGTGACCCCACCTTGTGACAAGAGGTCTGCCTTTTGGAACCCTTGACAGCCTCTGGCCTTCTTCAGTGGAGAGCTGCTCTCTAGAGATAGGGTAGTTGTGAGGTTAATGGTCAGAGCCAAACACCCAGGGATGGTGGGATGGTGGGATGGTGGGGACGGGGGACCTGGTTGATCGCCAGCAGCTACCACACCTCCTTTCCTTTGCAGACGAATAGGTATCACCCCTGGGAAAGCAGAGAGGAAGGTGCTTTAAGTCATAAATTTAAAAATCTTGCAACTTTAGGCCTCAAAGGACCTTCAAACCATTGGCTCTTTCATTTTAAAACCGAGGAATTTGATGTTACAGTAGATAAAGTAGGTTGTTCAGGCTTCTCTCAGTCATTACAGAAGAGCTAAATTGTTCCAGAAGAGCTAAGCTTATATCTAGGTGCCCTGCCTCCAAAACACTTCATTCTGAATAGCCTTGCCTGGCCTCACTCAAGACTCTTCTTTGGGGTGAACTTGAGAAACTCACAATCCAGACAGAGGGGAGGAAATTCCTGCGTGATGCTTGCAGTTGACAGCTGCTGTAGGGTGAGAGTGTCATTGATGAGGAAGCTGTCCATCCCTGGACTTTTGCAAAGCAAGAGAACATTGAGGGAAAGTTGACCACTTCCTTTTTCTCTTGACTCTGCGACCTGCCACCCACCTTTTCCTTCCATGTGCACTTTCCCTGCTCAGAACCGTTTGGCCTGGTTCCTCTTGCCTTCCTCTGTTCCCGCCATTAGATAAAGGGAGTGAGGAGAGTGATCTTGAGTCCCTGGGCCATGGCCTTGCTGCCAGTGTGCATGGTGGAATGACAGTGTGACCCTTCCTCACCTGTCTATGTCCCCCCACACACACATCACTGGCATTGCCCCCTTGGACTGCTCATGTGGCTCCCTCTTGGCACCAGTCTCTAGTAGCCCCCACTGCCTGTGGCCCCTCTTATAGAGCTCTGCCCAGTGGGACCCAGCTGGGCACCCTTCTGTGGGATTCACACCTGCACCAAGAGAAAACAGCATCTGTTCCTCTGAGAAATTGTGGGAGCTCCTGCTGATGCACACGCGGGCTCTGCTCAGGAATCCTCCTTCCGGGCATCCTCTTGACCTCAGTCTCCATCCATGAGGCATTGCAGGCTTTGGGTCTGGCACTGATCTGTGTGCCTCAGAAATTCCCAGGGGTGCAGTGAAGCTCTGCAAAGTAGTCCCTTCAAGGGCCTTCTCACCCACTTAGGTAGCAGAAGGAAACAAGTCCACAGCTCCCCCAGGACAACCTCCCTTCTTACCTCTCAGGGTGTGGGGATGTAGGCTGGCTGCTCACTTTGAGAGATGTGTAGTACCCTTGTTCAGTAGCCGGCCTCTGGGGCCTCGGTGTAATTGACAGGGCAAACCCACATTCACATGGTCTCACCTGCCATGCGTGTCCTGCTGCTCTGCTGAGGCAGCACCCAGCCCCAGCACTCCAAAGCCTTCCCTGCAGACACACAGAATACTCCTTTGTCAGCCAGGTCTCCTTTGCCATCAGACAGCATCTGATTGCCTGTCGCCGGCCAAAGCCCACAGGGTAACATCGCCTCCACTTTGTCAGGAGTGGATGCATCTCTCAGGTCAAGTCCATTCCATCCACAAGTCCCTGATCCTGTGGAAATTCCATAAAAAAGGCAGCTCCATGTTGCCAGGAAGCCTCTTGGTTTTCTGACCTTCCCTCGTGATAGCTCTCTGCCACCGGCCGGTCCTTCTGTGATTACTGCCTAGATAGACTGATTAGCAGAGCTCCTGAAGGAGCCAGGTGACACATTTAGGCCGCAGTGGTCTGTTTTTAACCTTTCAGCCTGTTTTCTGAGCACAATCGCATAGCTGGAGGGCTTTGTTTTTCTCAGGCTGGAGTGAGTGAGGGGTAACATTATCCCTAAGTGACTCCGTCTGCACTGGCGGGGAAACAAGCCAGTTTTACAATTTGAAGACCTCCTGCCTGTCTCAAAGCAGAAAGGAGGTCATGTCAAAGGGCTTCTGGTTTTCACAAACTGGCTAGCGAGTCCCCAGGGTCCTTTAAAAGGCATTCGTTAAGTATCAGAAAGCTCCAGTGCAAAGGCGGAGAAATCCCAGAAACCTAAAAGTGCTGGGAACAGGGAAGCGTAGGAACTAACCCGCTGGTTCCCAGAGAACAGTGTGCTGTGGGGGTAGCCAGTGGTGTGAAGGCTCTAACCATCTCCAGACTCAGCACTTGTTTGTCCCATTGGATGCCTCAGGGTAGTATCTGCACTCTGTTTTACACTAAGAATACATTTTTAAACAGCTTTTACATACATTTCATTATTCCCACTTCTAGCTCAGCACAGTTAGTGGGTGTCTGATAGAACTGGGAGGTGATGTTATCCCATTTATAGATCCATCAGATTGCAAAAACAGGACTGATGGCTCTGTCTGCATTACTCATATATTTAGCCTCAGAAATATCCCAGTTTCTTTTTTTAAGCTAGAGACCAAATTCTTCACCTGATCAGATAGTAGAGAATAATAAGTCAGTTCAGTTCAGTTCAGTTCAGTCGCTCAGTCGTGTCTGACTCTTTGGGACCCCATGGACTGCAGCACACCAGGCCTTCCTATCCATCACCAACTCTCTGAGTTTACTCAAACTCATGTCCATTGAATCAGTGATGCCATTCAACCATCCCACCCTCTGTCGGCCCCTTCTCCTCCCGCCTTCAATCTTTCCCAGCATCAAGGTCTTTTCAAATGAGTCATTTCTTTGCATCAGGTGGCCAAAGTATTGTAAGTATAATAAGTCAAGGGCTCCTGAAAATTCTTCCTTTTCACTCCATCCCAAACTCAAAGGTAGGTACGAGAACCACTCATGTCATACTTTAAGGCAGACTTACATACAACCAGCTATTCACCTGCTGCTCTAGGTGAGTTGTAATTAATTATACCAGGTGAGGTCCAGTCAAGAATAAATATTTAAAATAGCTAACCAACAAGGATCTACTGTATACCATAGGACCTGTGTTCAATATTCTGTAATAATCTAAGTAGGAAAAGAGTTTGAAAAATGATAGATATATGTATGCTGCTGCTGCTGCTGCTAAGTCGCTTCAGTCATGTCCGACTCTGTGCGACCCCATAGATGGCAGCCCGCCAGGCTCCACCGTCCCTGGGATTCTCCAGGCAAGAACACTGGAGTGGGTTGCCATTTCCTTCTCCAATGCATGAAAGTGAAAAGAGAAAGTGAAGTAGCTCAGTCGTCTCCGACTCTTAGCAACCCCATGGTCTGCAGCCCACCAGGCTCCTCCATCCATGGGATTCTCCAGGCAAGAACACTGGAGTTGGGTGCCATTGCCTTCTCCAAGATATATGTATATATACATATAAATATGTGTACATATATGTGTGTGTGTGTGTACATATATATATATATATATATATATAACTAAATCACTCTGTTTACCTGAAACTAACAAAATCATTGTAAGTCAATTGTACTTCAAGATAAAATAAAAATTAAATAAAAAGGGTAAGTATAGAACCCGCTACAGCCAAAGAAACCAGACCCCCTTTTAATTACCTGTGGGCCCATAGCTGGACCACTAGCCAGACTGGAGACAAGAGAACAAGGTTCCTCTTATTATTATTCCCCCTGTAATCATTGAGCACCATCTTGTCTCCCAGAGAGGTAAGGATTCGGAGAGGAGTCAGAGGTGGGTAGGCTTTAAGAATCTTAGCTTCCTTGAGTCTTCAAGAGTCCTAGTGGCCTGAGTGGGACAGAGCAAGGATTCCCCCACCCCCCAACCCCCACACACACCTTCACCTTGGGAAGTTACTTGAAATAAAGGAGCCAAGGACTCACACACAAAAAAAAGCCAAGGACTTAACTTATTTTGTGATGTAAATTGTTTCTGCTTCACTGCTGAAATTCACAGAGATTTGCATTTTAGAACCTCGACTTCTAATCTTGGAATAAAAGAATCTTTGTTGAATTTTTGACTCCGGTAACAGGCAGATGAGGTCGTTTCTTTTTGTCTCTCCCTCCCTCCCTTTCTTTGACCTCACTCCTAAGTGAGAACCTCATACTTGATTGCTACGTTAAAAGGAAGATGAATCAACCATGAAATATATCATTTAAGGTTTGCAGCTCTCTTTTTATTTTATTTTGATTTAAATACACCCTTAGGTAAAGTCACAGACGTTAAGCTCATTGGCTGAGAGCAGCCTTTGATATAGAAGAACTTGGCCCCTGAGACATCTCTTCCCATAAATGTCTTGTGTTTCCTGCACTCCCTTAGTCTTCAACTACCCTGTGCCACACCTACAGACGTGGGACCTACAGTGTCCTTCCCTGACATTCACAGACCCACTGGGTGGGCACCTACAGTGACAACGCAGTCCAAAGGGGCCAAGCAGGAAGATATCAAGGGCTTAGGGGAGGTAGCAGCTGACCTCACCTCAGCGAGCCCAGGAAGAGGGGGGAGGAATCCGTTCAGGAGAGAAAAGGAGGGAGGGAAGAAGGGTGTCTCTGGGGAAGCCATGGCAGGTCAGACACAGGCAAGAGAGCATGTGGACCTTAAGCAAGGGAGGAGAGGGCATGGCCAGCGGTGAGCTGCAGAGCCGGTAGAAACCCAGTTTGTGAAGATCCCCGTGTGTGCAGAGCTGCGGAGGTGGTCTTTCATTGCCATGAGGAGCCTTTGAAAACTTTTATACAGAGGAACTAAATCTTCAGTTTTGAAAACTGTGGCACTGGGGAGGATGGATTGAAGGGCGGGGATCCTAGAAACAGTGTCTTAACCCAGAGCTTCTAGAAAGCAGGGCCTGCAGCAAAGGTTGAGTGTTACGACCTGAAGTAGTACTAATGTTCCTGCTTTACCAGGAGCCACGCAGACACTGGGCACTCTGGATACCCTTTGAGGTCTGCAGGGAGGAACTCTTCCTTTAGCATAACCTGTAGAAGAGAGAAAAGAGGCTCCCTCCTGCTTCTTGGCTCACATCACATGGAACTGGTGTCCTGTACTTCCGGAATGCTGTTCTGGGATGGGGGCCTCCACAGCCTAGCCCCACACCGACCCCTGGTGTAGCTTCTTCCCAGTCTGACAGCAGAGGGCAGCCTTGTTTTTGTGAGCTTGAGCTGAGAAAGAGAAGAGCAGGCAGTCTGGGGAATCTGAGAGGTCCATAAGGGTGTTACCAGTCAGACACCAAGCTCCCCTCAGAGACCGTCACATCAGTCCAGGAAGGAGGGGATGGATGCCAGAGTGAACGGAGAGGGCCAGTGTAGAGAAAAATGTGCAATTCATTCAGTAGAGTCGACAAGTCCCACCCTGACCTTTCAATGAGATACATCACAGCAGCAGTCAGTAAGGGCTTCCCTGGTAGCTCAGTTGTTAAAGAACCTGCCTGCAATGCAAGAGACCCCAGTTCAACTCCTGGGTTGGGGAAGATCCCCCTGGAGAAGGGATAGGCTACCCACTCCAGTATTCTTGGGCTTCCCTGGTGTCACAAATGGTAAAGAATCCACTTGCAATGTGGGAGACCTGGGTTCAATCCCTGGGTTGGGAAGATCTCCTGGAGGTGAGCATGGCAACCCACTCCAGTATTCTTTCGTGGAGAATTGCACGGACTGAAGAGCCTGGTGGGACACAGTCCATGGGGTGGTAAAGAGTCGGACACGACTGAGTGACTAAGCACAGTACAGCAGTCAGTAAAGGGCTTCCATGGCTAGTATGGAGCTAGGCATACTCTATGGACTTGAAGTTTCCTAAAGAAAATGATTCATCATTGAATACTCATTCATAAAGTCATGGAATAATCCAATTCCTATATTTGTCAGGGAAGAAGAGGAAGCTACTACTTTAAAAATGATTAAAAATCCAAGGTCATCAAAATAAGGAATCTGATCACAAGTATACCTATCAGAATTCTTTCTACTGAAATGGCAGAAACCCAGCTCTCCTAGCTTAGGATTGGGAGACTCTCAGCATCCAGGGAGGGGTAGGCATGCACTGGGCAGAGATATCACTGGAGCTAGGGACCATGACCCCGCCAGGACATACCCCCTCTCACACTTGGCCTTCTCTGTGAGGGGACTTTCCTCTTCTCTGTCTGGAGCCTGACCTTCATGGGACAGGACCCACACTGGCCTCAGCAGCTGGTTTCCTAACTGATTGCTTTGGCTCTAGAGAGCATTGACTCTTCACACCACTCGGCCCTTCCTGGGGAGGATGCCCGCTAGCTCAGCACTCACCAGGCGCTCTCCATGGACCAAACACCTCTGCACAGGGTGGCAGAATTATTACACAAAGTGCCAAGTGGATGAGGGGAAACAGGGTCCAGGAGAAGGGGTATGCATATCTGCCCTGGGGGCCAAGGGTGTTAATGGGGAGAAACGTACATAACGTCCCTGCGGCCCAAAGCTCAGAACACTGCCATTCGCCAAAGAACCTTCCTGAACCCCTAATTCACCAGCTGGAGAAGAAAAGGGCTCCTGACTCTGTGCTTCTGCCTCTCCTCCTGCTAAGGACTCAGGCGAGTGTTGCTTTATTGAATTGTTTTCCCGAAGCTCTCTATTAAACCTCTGAATATCGTCCTACCAGCTCTGCAAACAGAGCTGCCTCCAGCTGCAATCACAGCCACTGAAGATGCACTGAAAGCCCGCTCCAGTGTGTTCTTTGCTTGTCCTTTCCTTGGTATCGTCCCTTCCCCCATCTCCTAATGAGTTTGCTGCTGCTGCTGTTTGGTCGCTTCAGTCGTGTCCAATTCTGTGCAACCGTGGACTGTAGCCCGCCAGGTTCCTCTGTCCAAGAAATTCTTCAGGCAAGAATACTGTAGTGGGTTGCCGTGCCCTCCTCCAGGGATCTTCCTGACCCAAGGATCGAACCTAGGTCTCCTGCATTGCAGGCAGATTTTTTTTTTTACCACTAAGCCACAAGGGAAGACCCCTAATGAGTTTAGGTAGATCTAAATGAGTTTAGGTAGATTGAAATTTTAATCAGTTTGATTGCTTGTTTTTAATGGGAATTTAAATTGAACTGGAGACTGAGAGCTTTAAGGAGCTGCAGGCTGCTTGGTGGGGCATTTTGGAGGCATGTCTCACCCCTGAGACAGGGGTAGTGGCATGCTGCAGTGTGGTGACTCTGTGCAAGCCCCTTCTGACTACATCTCAGCAAATTTGTAGGTAATAGGGTTTATGAAAGAAAGTGAAAAGTGAAAATGTTAGTTGCTCATTCGTGCCTATCTCTTTGTGACTCCCTGAACTCCTTGGTCCATGGAATTCTCCAGGTTGCCATGCCCTCCTCCAGGGATCTTCCTGACCCAGGGGTTGAACCCGGGACTACTGCATTGCAGGTTGATTCTTTACCATCAGAGCCACAAGGGAAGCCCGATAGGGTTTATGGAGGAGGTAATTTTCTCTGACCTTGTCCTCTTAAGTCAGAGAAGACAACTTTCTAAGGAGTGATACTGATCTAGTTCTTGGACCAACAGGACCCCTAGTTCTGGGGTGTTACCTTGACCTTGAACCTGGATGTCCAAAATCAGGAGGGGAGGGGTCTGCTGGAAAATATTCTTCCCCCTGCACACACATCCCTCCCTGCTGTGGACCTTCACATGGGTGGATAAAGGCAGGCCAGGACCATGGTTGACTTAACTTCAGCACCTTCTTTCTTTCTAAACAACTTTAATATTATTTTTATAGATAAAAAAACAACTTTTATTTATAATTATAATCAGTTTACAGTGTTGTATTAGCTTCAGGTGTTGGGCAAAGTGATTCAGTTATACATGTACATATATCTGCTCTTTTTCAGATTCTTTTCCTATAGGTTATTACAGAATATCGAGTAGAGTTCCCTGTACTATATAGTATATCCTTGTGAATTGCCTAATTTATAAATAGTAGTGTGTATATGTTAATGCCAGCCTCCTAATTTATCCTTGTTTCTTAAACACAAAAGATAGCATTATCCATTGAAGAGAAAAGAAGATCCTTTGAACCTCTTTACCGAAAGAACTGAGCCCAACAAGGGGGCTTCCCTGATAGCTCAGTTGGTAAAGAATCTGCCTGCAATGCAGGAGACCCCTGTTCCATTCCCAAGTGGCTAAGATCCACTGGAGAAGGGGTAGGCTACCCATTCCAGTATTCTTGGGCTTCCCTTGTGCCTCAGCTGGTAAAGAATCTGCCTGCAATGTGGGAGACCTGGGTTCGATCCCTGGGTTGGGAAGATCCCCTGGAGAAGGGAAAGGCTACCCACTCCAGTATTCTGGCCTGGAGAATTCCATGGACTGTATAGTCCATGGGGTCGCAAAGAGTCTGAGACGACTAAGCGACTTGTACAGGTACAGGAGCCTAGCAAGAGATGTGAGATGGCGATGGTGTAAGCCTCAGTGTCATACAGACTGGTTTCTATTTTTTGTTAATTACATGCATTTTAATTTTTCTCTCTTTTAATTGTGAAATATATAAAACATACCCACCACCTAGATGTACAGATGTTGATACTGTGCAATAATTTTCTTTACCAGAAAAATGATATAGTTCAAATATCGTTGAAGCTCCATCCACCTCCCCAAGCCCTCCCTTTTCTTCTCAGTAATCAATAGCCGGAAGTTGGTATCTATCATCCCCATGCATATTTTTATAGTTAACTACAAATATCCAGGTAAAGTATTGTTGATATGCATACCATTGAATAATACTGCTCTTCATGGTTAAAAAATGGCATCAAGCCATACAGATTCTTTTGCAATCCGTCCCAGGGCTGCTGGACCATGGACAAGTTGTGTCATCTTTCTGAGCCTTAGGCAGGTTGTTAAGATACTGGTTGTTTTCATCCTAGTCCAGTCCAGGTGAGCAAGGATTGCAGCTTGGAGGGGAGGAGACAATTTGATATTACAAAGGCAGCATCAGCAGCACTTTGTGACTAATTTGATGTGTGAAATGACAAGTGTGATTCTGGTAACTGGCTAGCAGATAATGCCAGTTACTGAGATCAGGAGCTGGGGGTGGGGGGGGGGGGCAGGGTGGGGAGCGGGGCGGCAGTGTGATGCTGGTCTGGGAAAGTCAGGCACTGCATTCCATTTCTGACCCATTAAGAGTTGGAAGTGTCTGTGGCAACACAGATGGAGAGGTACAGGAGGTAGCTGGATTTTTGGACCCCAAATTCAAACAGTGGTTGGGAGCCCACGGAGATGCTTCTTTGGGCATCTGGTGAGCATTCACTTGGGAAGGGAGGGGCCAGGGCACTCAGCATTCGTGGTTCAAATTCCTTTGCCTGGAATCCATAGTGTGGCTCACCCTCACCTGATTTCTTCAGAACAAGTGGCAACATGAGATGGAAATTTCTTCATTGTTGTGTCAACCTGAAAGGTTAGGGTTATGTCTGAAAACTTTTTTTTCCACTCAGAACCTGTTGTGAAATTAACAGAATCATCTCTGAAGGGTACTTCTGCTTTCAGATTTTACCATGCTTTCATGTTAATAAATTCATAGACTTTATTGAGCTTGGCAAATACTTCTTCATATTTGCCTAAACTTACCCCTGTGAAACTTCAAGGCACCACAGCCTTTTCTGGGATGAGTGGCAGAGCTCCTGTCTCCTCCTGCTCCCTTCCCCAGGGTTTGGTTCAGGAACCCAGTTGAGTGCTCTTCTCCAAGTTAGGACCCGGGTGATCTCTCCCTGCTCTCCTTTGTGGCTTACTGCGGACCTGGTCAGGGACTGTGGGTCTATCCTCACTAGTTAGCAGCTGGTTCTTCACAGGGAAATGTGTTTTTTTGCTTTATTAAAGGAAGGATGCTTGCCCCCCACCTCATCCCCAACCCAGTCCCATCCCTGCCAAAAGCCCAGCTTGATGTCCTAGCAGACCTCCTTTTGGATGGTAGGAATCTCCCTGCAGTGGCCCAGATGCAAACAAGTGCTGGGAAGGTGCTGTTACTGTAAGGATCCAGAAAGACCTGGGGGTTTAGAGCAGGGAACAGCTGCGGATGGGGTGGTACCCAGAAGCACCTCTGACCCTGCTTTCCTCTCTTCTGTCTCCCTGCTTTCTTTTCTCACTCACTCCTCCCCCCATCTCGCTTTGTCCCTCTGCTCTTCCTTCCTCACCCCCTCTTCTAACTCTCCGCTTCCCCTCCCTCCCTCTCCCTCCTCAGTCTGTCTCCCCCTCCCCCATCTGTCTCTCTTCCTCCCTCTCCCCTTTCTCTCTCCCTCCTCCACCTCTTTCCTTGCTCCTCCTCCTCCTCCCCTTCTCTCTCCCTCCTCCCCCTCCACCTCCCCCACTGTGCCCTTTCCCTGTCACACTTACAGGAGGAATGTCTAGGTCTCAGTCACTCTAGGTCCCTCTTATTATTTTCTCTTTGCTCCATCCAGCTCTTACCTGTTTCCCTTGAACTGGCAGCTGACTTGTATCTGGTCTGTAATTGCCCAGATTCCAACACCACATGACCTTGGTGCTCTAAAGCCCCTGGCCATCTGGCAGTCATCTCTCTGTGACTAGGATCTAAGCCCCCTAGAAAGGGTCCTGACTGGCTCAGCTCATTTTCCTGAGTCCGGCCACTCTGTCCCAGGCTGGCAGGCAGCCTGGGGATGGGTCCCCCTCAGGAAAGACACACCTGGGCCCATCAGCACTGGCAGGGGGTGGGCCAGGGTTACAGAAGCCCCTGCCTACCTAGCAAGGGCTAGGGGAGGGGGTAGAACCCCTGAGAAGGAGTGATCAGGTCTCTCTAGCACAGAAAGTGTGTCATAGACCCCCTCCTGTTTACTCACACCAGGAAGGTGATCCTAAATTTGGCTCAAGCTGTGAGTGGGAGTCATGGTTTGTAAACTGTTCCTAGTCACCTCTGCACGAATGGAAGGGTATACATCTCTCAAGTAATGAATTTAGCATTTTCCGGCCCCACCAAACATGGCATGAAATTAGACTTTCAGTTGGAGCATTTATTTTATTCATACAGTGGGGTGCAAGGTCGACTTGCTTATTCCCACACAAATTTCTTCGGTGCATAAAATAGAGACTGTGAAGTGTACTGTTTTTCCATCATGAAGACTTTGGATGCCTGATTTGAAACATGTATCCCCCAAAGTTGAGTGCTTTGTAATATCCTCACTGAGTGGTAAAGCGGGGGCAGACACTGAACAGGGCTCAGGATGCCGGTTTGGTGGAGGGAGCTGCCCCCGCAGGTCAGAGTGCGGGTCCCACCCCAAGGCTGCTGCTTCCCATCAGGGGCTCAGTGGCCGCTGATGCCACAACCCCAGGTCCTTTGTGGTCCTAAGTCACAAAACTGGCGATTATTATACTTGCCTGGAGTGTGTGAAAGCAGGCTTCAAATGAGAAAAACCTTGTCCCACTCTCCTACAACTGGAAAACATTGCAGACCTTGAATCTTTCAAATGTCCCCCCAAAAAAACACCTCAAAGGACAACCCACAGAATCCGGCTTCTATGACTTAGTCACACAGAAACGTGAAGAGGGACAGGGAGCCTACTTCCTCCTCCCAGGTGGTTTTGATTTAGAAAATGTGCCTCAAATTCAATGCTCACGAATAACAGAGAGAGGTTCTGTTTTGCCTCTAAGAAAAGTAAGACTACTCGTGAATGTTTCAGGACTCATCTGAGTCTACATTTAATCTTTCTTCCACCTTTTGTCTACCTGAATGTTCTCATTATCTCTATCTGCCAAGTCAATCAGTGTATACTGTGGGAAATGCTCATCTCCCCATGATCTGAATTAGGTGGGATCCAGTTCTGACAACATGAGTTAATCATCACTAGAAATATTGGCAAGAGCCGAGGATGTTTGTGTTCCTCAGGGACAGCTTACCATCTCCAGATAAGTATTCCAGTCCAACTGACTGCCTTCTCTGTGCTCCTTCCCCCAAACTTCCTCCCTCATAAGGAAGACAAGCCAAAAGCAAAGTGTTGGATCCCTGGTAATTTACAAGGCGAGGACAGTACTTCAGAGCAGTCAGCCTTGAGCCATCGCTGGTATTCAGTAGTAGGTCACTATATAATATATTTCTTCTTGCAAAGTTATACAGCATCCATGTGACTTTTTTTGCCCTTAAAATCCAGTCAGATTACTTTTAAAAGAAGTTTTACGAGTTGGATTGCCAAATTTGTGCAGTCTCCATGTTAAGAACTCCTGCCTTTGTGGTCTCCAGCCATGAGACAGGTTTTTATGAGAATGAAAAGAGAAATGCCTTCTCCTTGTGTCCCCTCTTTAGAATAAGAAGGTCTACTTGGACATCATCCACACATACACGGAAGTACACGCGACTGTTTACGGCTCCAGCACGAAGAACATTCCCAGTTACGTGAAAAACCACGGGATCCTCAGCGGACGAGACTTGCAGTTTCTTCTCCGGGAAACCAAGGTGAGTTTTTCATTGTTGTTATAAAAATGCATCCATGATGTTGGGCAGAGGCTTGTTTTTGTTGGTGTTGAAAATGGGATCAACATCTTCCATGCTTTATTTCCATTGGTGTACGGATCTTCTGGTCATTTCTGGGTAGTGATACTTTAAACCAGTTATAGCTTAAAAGGTAGTGAATTGGGGAAGGAGGTTGCTACCATTGAAGGCTTATCTGCTGAGGACCTGCTTTGTGCTAGCCATTAAGTGAGGGGCTGGAAACAGTGACAAGCAGGAGAGGTGAGGCTGTCACCCTTTCTCAGAGAGCAGCAACTTTCTCAGCAAGCCTGCAGTGCTCAACTCCCCCACCTCCCCAGGCACCTCTGTTAGTGGTTCATCACATTTGCCTGTTCAAAAAGTTTATGCTGGGCACTGGAGAAGTTCTGATAAGGGGAGAGTCTTGGTGGCTCAAGGAGCAGAGGAAGCGTCATGAAAGGTGTGAGATGAAAGATGGGTGGGGTGTGGATGCACCTGGCATTTGGCACAAACAGGAATGAGTCAGATTGCAAGGGTGGCGATGATACATTCAGGAGAGTCAGGAGACCAACCCAGTGAGTCTGTGTTGGGAAATAGTGGAAGATAAACTTTGACAAGGAGCTGAGGGTCTGATTGTCACAGATGTAGAGTTCAGTATATGTGTGTGAATAGATGGGAGAGCCACCGATGGAAGGCATTTTTGTGGCATGATGAGCATGGTCTTGACACTATAAGGGCATCCTCTTGGCAATCTCTGTCCTTTCTGGATGTACCCAGTGCAGTTAGGGGACCTGCAAATAGATCATTATTGGACCTCTAAGGGTTGGCTGGCACTTTGATGTGTTCCTCATGTTTATGAATATTTTTTTAATCCAACATATTTAGTATTGAAAATATCCAGAATGAATGTGTATGTGTGTTTATGTACGTGTATAAATATATCTTGAAAATCTTTCCCTATCAGAAATTGCTGGACTAAAGGATATATATATTTTTAGTTTTAAAGGTTACAGCCAAAATGACTCCACGGATATTATATAGTCTGTCAGTGTTCATACTTTTCTCATTTTTTGAGCGAGATAGACTACCTTTTCACACGTTTATAACATAGATTCCTGAAGGCTGCCTAAAAATGCTGCACGTTCTTTAGGTAAAATACTACAATCCATTAAAGGGTTATAGTATTGTACACAATAGCATCACAGGTATAAGACAGATACATCAGGCTACAGCGAATTGTTTATAGATAATAAAAGAATTGAAACCGCAGAATTGTTAGATAATAAAATTGCAATACATATGAAAATCATCTTTATTAATTAACACATATATATGGAATTTAGAAAAATGGTACAGATGAATCTATCTGGCAGGGCAGGAATAGCGATACAGACGTAGAGAATGGACATGTGAGCATGTTGGATGGGAAGTGGGGATGGGGTGATTGGGAGGCTGGGATTAACACTCATACACTACCACGTGTAAATAGCTAGTGGGGACCTGCAGTGTAGCAACAAGGCACTCAGCCCCATGCTCGGGGATGACCTAGAGAGTGCGGTGGGGTGTGGTGAGGGGTCCAAGAGGAAGGGGATATGCACACCTGTATAGCTGGTTCACTTTGCTGTACAGCAGAAACTAACACAACATCGTAAAGCAACTATACCCCAATTTTACAAACAAAATAGTAAAAAAATAAACTGTGAATTTTACACACATATCTCAAGCAGCTCCTGCATGTCAGGCATCACACACAAGATACAAGAGCAAAGAAACAAGTATGATCTCTGCCCGAGTGTTTCCTCAGGCCGAGGGAAGCACAGTATCAACAGTGAATTGTTCAGCCCTGGTCCCTGCTGGCTGCATTTTCATTTCCAGGGTAGAGGACAGAGGCTGGGTGGACGAGCGTCTGTGGCATCACAGCATTTCTGATCCGTGTGTATGATACATCAGTGTGGGAAAGCATATTCACAAATGCTGTCCTGTTCGCTTCTCACAAGTAAGCAGAGGCAGGCAGGGCAGGTATTACTATTAACTTCATTCTAAACAGGAGGAAACAAGACTATGGAGTTGGGCTTATCCGCAGTCACTGAGCTCACCCTGGAGAGAACCATGACTCAGGAATTCTTTTGGTGAGGGGGTAGCAAATGAAAGCTCTGCTAGGCCCTCCATGAACCATCCTAATGAATAAACACATGTACATAAGAATATTCAGTGGATACTCACCAGCTGAAAGAATCTGCATCTCCTTTCTGCGTTTGAACAATGCTACCTCCCAAGTCATGCACATGGTGCCGTGAATACATTCATTTGATAGTTTTCTCTTCTTGGCCAAAGATCTGGTTTGCTTAAGATTTTATTTCCATACAAGGTCATCTGCAGGCTGATGACGGGGGCCATTCCAGAGTGAAGTGTGCTCACCGGTTTGTACTGCTGACTTTGCGTTCACCTTCTGTCTTAGGAGGACATTTGGACGCATTAGAATGTCAGGGCTCTTTGGTGGCAGTGTTTTTGCCTCATTTTACTTTCCCCCACCTCAGAATGTGGAAACAGCTCAAGCTCCTTTAAAAGTACATCTGGTAGCACTGGTTCTCTGTCGTCACTGTCTCAAGTGCTTATGTTAACCTAGCCGCATGAATGTCTTACTCAGCTTTGTAAATCTTAAAAGAACCCTTCCTTACCGATCATCCACTTACTTTGTTAGAGAACGGGAAATAGGCTGAAGCTGGGGTCCCTGGTATTTGGGGAGGAGCAGAGAGGGGGTCTGGAAGGCCTAGGCCATGATATAAGATATTGCCCAGGAACCAAGGATTACATTGGAATTTTGAGTGCAAGAGCAACTATTTATCCTTGAAAAACTAGTACCTTCAGAGGATGTCACTGATCCCATTTTGTATTGCTTGTTCCTCTGACTAGCACATATGAAAGCTCTCCAAGTAGAATTACGGCTAAAACAGTTGGTAAATGCGATGAAAATGAGGCAGTGTATCTCTGAGCCTCCCCATATACCCAGAACACAGCAGCAGGCAGTGAAATGAATGAATCTTGGGCTTTGGAATAATGACACTAAAGACTAGTCAGGCTTTGCATTTATAACCTTTTCTGCCTCTAACTCCTTCCTCAGTGTCTCTGAGCAATTTAAAAGCGATTTATTCCAATCCACATCGAAAGTGGAGAACTGGGGATGCAGAGTAGCAAATGCGCGTGGAATGAATGGGACTTGCATGCTCCTCAGACTTGTTATGAGAGCGGGAAGTGGGTCGGGTGCCCCTCGAGGTCTAGACACAGATTGAAATGATGGATGCATAATCAGCTTCTGACTCATTATTTTTCTTTATGAACCATCTTTGAATCTCTGCATCAAGCCAGGAAACCGTCTGCTCAGCAGAATTTTGTCCTGGCGTGCCAAGAGGGGCCCAGGTACACAGAGCCTATGGAGACAGGATGGGATCCGTGTCACCCTCATGTCAGGGCTCAAAGAGCCGGGAAATTGTCAAATCTGGAAGACTCTTCTAATAGGCATATACATGTGGATGAACTCATGATGTATCAGAAAACTATAGACAAGCCATTCAGGCCAGCAAAATCCAGGAGAGCATCTTAAACCAGCAGTTAAGGGCTGAGTGGGGTGGCACATGTTAATTTTTAGCTTCAACCCCCATCTCTCTTATTGAGGTTTCTTTCTTCCATTTCCCAAATTTCACCTCCCTGTGCCCACATACCCCCCTTTCAGTCTCACCGGGGAATTTCCTTATGAAATGGGGCATTCACATCCCTCACTGGGTTGGAGGACCATTTGGAGTGAGCCCAAACAGGAACCCCCATTTCTGACAGTGAAAGTCAAGAACACGTTGTGCCTATTTGAACGCAGAGGAAGTAGCAGCTACTGCTCTTGCTGTTGCCACGTGTCTTTTCTACCCACACCTCTGGCCATGTCCCCCTCCAGCCCTTGGTAGGGTGTGACGGCCCTGTTTCCCTACCAGGTCAGCTCAGCAGCTTAGCTGTGGGGCTCCCCAAGAAGCCTAGACAGGGTTGGAAGACAGGCAGTGTGCACTTCTGTCCCTGCTCTAACCCATCCTTGAGTCTGGCCTCCTCAGTCAACTGTGGCTCATCCCACGAGCTTGGATGTGGTTGCACAAGCTCTCTCAAAAACCCGGGGCTCCAGGCAACCTCTGTCCAGGGACCAGAGATGGAACAAACTCCTTGCACAGCTCCAGGAGAATTCAAGGGCTCCACTTGTTCTGTTGGCAGATGCCTTTTCAGGGCCTGGCTTGTAGAGGCTTTCAGGTAACTGTATAAAGAATGATGAAGGAGACAAAGAGAAGTCCGCTAGTCATCTGGGATCTTGGAGCCATGCCCCTAGGAGTGATTTCTTGCATTTCTCAAGAATCGTGTGCCTTGATCTCTAATATCTCCCCAGCAGGGGACAAGGTCCTTCTGATACCCAATGCCTACCTGTCTCTCTGTGCTATGCCCACATCTCCAGGCCCTGTGAGAGAGCCCAAGAGTGAGCTTACTGATGGAGCAATCCATCTTCTATGTCTATTTCAGATACTGAAATATTTACCCTCAAGCAGTCAAGCAAGTGACCAGTTGCAAAAGCCATTCTCTTAACTGGATGGAGAGTATTTTGTGTACACATGCACACACACTCCATCCTCTCCCCTCCCCTCACACATATGTATGTAAAATGAAGAATGTTTGGACATAGGATTCAGTTAACCTCTGGGACTTCAAGAACAAAGGTACCTCCTCACACACAAATAGCACACAAAAATTGCTCATCCTCTCCTTACAGAGATGCTCGATTGCTGGAAGATCTGGCAATATTTAGTCTTTTGCCCATTTATCTGACAAATGTTGGTGAAGTAAAGAATATATTCTAGGACTTGTGCTAGGCTTTCTGGATCTGGGGCTGACGAAGGCAGTTGTGCCTACAGGAGGATACTACTGTGGCAGAGGAGGCAGACAGGTAAATAGGTGACTTAACTGTGTGAAAAGTACACAGAAAGGAGGAGTAATAATGCAAAAAAAAAAAAAAAAATAGTGATCCCAACAGGAGACCTCACTGGGTGGGACCCCTCATACGCAGGGCAACCATTCGGTTGTGGAAAATGTTGCCCTGTGATTGGTGACATCAGGGAAGTACCAAGTTGAGCCCACGTGGAGGGCAGGAGCCAGTTGTGACACATTTAACTGGCTCATGTTACCATGGTACACGTGACCACGGGGTTTTGCACCCATTTTCTCTAACATTTCCTTGTGCTAAGCCCTTTCCATGAATTCTCTCTTCATCACTAAAGTCCTCTGACCTCAGTATAGAGCCCACTTTCCTGTGGTAGTGAGCAGGCCTGTGATGCCTCCTCACTGTTGAGAGCTGAGTGGTTGGCCTGGCGTGGAATTGGGGTGAGAGGTGCGTGGGGGAGGCTTCTCCAAGGGGTGCACCTGAACTGCCTTTTCGTGTAGACCTTTCACACAGGCACAGTTGAAGATGGTCAGCATCTGCAGTTGTATGTGTATCTGAATGTTCTGTTCCTCCTCGTCTTCAAAGTTGTGGATTTGCAGTGCAAATTGTGATGTGTTTGATTTTGTGCTGGGGCTTCCAAATGACCAAAGTGCAGAGACTTTGCACAAACCAATCCTGTGGTTTTGATGTTGCTATATGTTTTGTTTTGTTTATGGAAGGCCCCGTAAGTAGCTGGGCATAGTCTTGGAGTCTGCCCAATGAGCTGGTCTCCAGGAAACGGACTTGGATTTAACATCCAACTAACCTTAGGCACTTAAACCTGTTTGGCAAATATTGCCTTTGTCTCCTTTGTCCTTGAGGATCTTTAGAAGACAGTTTTCAGGTAGTATCGGTTAGGGGCTTATGGAAGTCAGGAGAAAGTGTAGTCACTCAGTCATATCCAACTCTTTGTGATCCTATGAACTGTAGCCCACCAGGCTCCTCCATCCATAGGATTTTCCAGGCAAGAATACTGGAATGGGTTGCCATTTCCTTCTCCAGTGGACCTTCCAGACCCAGGAATAGATCTCTGGCCTCCTGCATTGCAGGCAGACTCTTTACCATCTGAGCCACCGGGGAATCCTGGAGATCGGGAGAGGGAGTAGCTAAATGTATAGGGAAGAGATTTTGGCCACTGTTGCCTCCTCTTTCAGTACTGAACGAAAGACAGATGTCCAGAGAGAGACCCTTTGGGTTACATGAAAGCATCACTTATCAGGAAAATAAAATTTCTCCATGCCCAGCCTTGTGTGGATTCTTTTTAAAAATATAAAAGGGATACCTGTTACCAAATAATGATTCCCAATCATTATCTGAAAGGTAAACAAGACTTAGCCACAGCATGTGGCCCATAGGGGTACCAAGTGGAACTTGGGTTTGAACTTAGTCAGTGTTCACTAAACACTAGAACCAAACCTTGGAATACATCCTTTCTATGAAATATCTCCTTGAATCCTCACAGCAGCCCCATGAAAAAAGCACTATTACTTTCAGCCATTTTACACATGAAGAGACAGGTTCAGAGAGCTTGTGTTACCTTGACTGAGACCTGTAACTAGAGAAAATGCATTATCATTGGACCTCAGATAATCCATGGAGAGAGGCATATAACAATTTCTTACAGTTACAGAGCTAGGAGATGATACAGTCAGGCTTAGAAACCTGGTCGACCTGACTCCAGAGCTTGTGTTCTTAACCACTTTGTTGTCCTGATCACTTTGTGTTGATAATCTATTTATTGGATGAACTGAGGCTGACTGTTGCTCAGACTCCATCCTGAGTGACTCCATCAACTTCGCTAATGAAAACAAGTCAGAAAAGTGTCTGTTGGGCATGCAATCTCCTGGTTTGGGTTATCCTGGATATTCCACTTGAGAGAGAGAGCCTGGAAACCTACCACAGCCATGGAATCTGCCTAACAACTACCTTTTGAAAAACAAACAAACAAAAATTTTTTAATTGGAGTTTAGTTGCATCACATTGTTGTATTAGTTTCTGCTGTACATCAGAATAAATCAGCCACGCATATACATATATTCCTCTTTTTTGAATTTCCTTCCTGTTTAGGTCACCACAGAGCGCCAAGTAGAGTTCCCTGTACTATAGAGTAAGTTCTCATTAGTCATGTATTTTATACAGTCCATTCTGAAGGAGATCAGCCCTGGGATTTCTTTGGAAGGAATGATGCTAAAGCTGAAACTCCAGTACTTTGGCCACCTCATGCGA
The DNA here is from genome assembly GCF_032452875.1 of Bos javanicus. Lineage (NCBI taxonomy): Eukaryota > Metazoa > Chordata > Mammalia > Artiodactyla > Bovidae > Bos > Bos javanicus. The sequence continues at coordinate 62,905,661 of NC_083869.1, read as the reverse complement.
AGAGTTGACTCATTGGAGAAGACTCTGATGCTGGGAGGGATTGGGGGCAGGAGGAGAAGGGGACGACAGAGGATGAGATGGCTGGATGGCATCACTGACTCGAAGGATGTGAGTCTGAGTGAACTCCGGGAGTTGGTGATGGACAGGGAGGCCTGGCGTGCTGGGATTCATGGGGTCGCAAAGAGTCGGACACGACTGAGCGACTGAACTGAACTGAATAGTGTGTATATGTGAGTCCCAATCTCCCAATTCTTCCCACTTCCCACCCCTTTGGTGTCCATATGTTTGTTCTCTACGTCCATGTCTCTATTTCTGTTTTGCAAATAAGTTCATCTGTACCATTTTTTTTCTAGATTCCACATATATGCACTGATGTCTAAGAACTACCTTTATCTGCTCTTAAGGGATTCTTTGTCAACTGCTTCACTTACGGGTTTAAAACAATTTCGTTCCTCCTTTCACACAGAGTGAAAATCTGAGTAGTTTAACTGAACTCTGTTGATACCTAGGGACGTCCCAGTCCTGGAGCTTCATCTGTCCTCTCTTCCTTAGTATTAGTTCAAAAGTTAAATTTTAGAGCATGTAATTTAGAGCTCTATTTAGAAACGCTCATTGATGGAGTCAAGCTGCAGCCATGGAGATGTTCTGTCATCTGGAATATCCTCATTACAATCTAGGCTTCTGAAGACAAGATGAAGTATCAATAAAACATACTGCTTCCTCCTGAGTTGAGCCTTTGCACTTGAATGCATTCTTGCAGTGTCTCTCTTGTTCCTGTGCTAAGGAAATCTAAGTGGACAGAATGATGGGGGAGTGGGGAGTTGGGGGAAAAGCAATTCAGTGTGGTTAAGTGCCAGTGTGTGGCAAGACCATAAGTCCTCACAAGTTCACAGAATGCCCTTGGTGGTGACAAACTCTGCCTGTCCTCTTGTCATTCAAACCTCAAGTATGCTATTTGACCTTAATACATCTGCTACATTAGAACATCACAGGTAATGAGGACACAGGAAGCAAGAAGAAAAGTTGTTTGTTGACAGAAGGGACAAAAAACTGTTGTTTTGGTGTTTGCAAGTAGTGCATTTCCTGCAATCCTAATTAGTGTGACGAAGACTCATTGCCAAGAAGTTGTGTGGTATTTGCTTAAGATTCATTATGAACTGGTGGGGCTTTGGAGAGTCAGCCCAAAGTGTTTATTTTATGTGTACTGAGATACTCAGTTGCCAGCAGGGCAGAAGAGATGGTGCAAATTGTTATTCAGATATAATTAAACCTGGGTCACATTTGAGTCCATTAAGCAACAGCCTCAAATCCTTTTAATTAATGGGTTCAGATTGGTAGGTCTGAAGGAACTAATTAAATTTCTTTTTCCAGGATTTTCGATTTAAATAGACAAGCATTGTGGTTCCTGCATTTCCTCCAAAGTTATTCTTTGCAGTTTGGCGTTGATGACAGTGTCAGTGCTTCATGGCAGGCCCTGATTTTCAGAGGTTAGGAAATACTGTGGTCTCTGGTTAAACCAATGGAGACCCCTGTCTGCATCTTTCAGGATCTGGAAGCCCTGTGCTTTCCTGAGTCCAGCCACAGCCTGATAGAGGTCCTCTTTTCCCTGGAGAGCTGGCACCTCCTCCCCTAAATCCGCCTGGGGTGACAGATCACAGAGATCAAAAGCCTCAAGGATAGTATCCCTGAATTCTTCATGTTTAATGAAGCTGGATGTCTTAGAACTAGATCTTCCCGCCAGTTCCTTCATTTCTTCTACTGTTGTCAGTTGTACCCACCCCTAAGGCGCATGCACAGGCCACACCCTGTACACGTAAGTTCTTCTGACAGTCTAACTCCTATTAGCTACATGTTGTTGTTATTCAGTCGCTCACTCATGTCTGACTGTTTGGGACCCCATGGACTGCAGCATGCCAGGTTCCCTGTCCTTCACTATCTCCCAGAGTTTACTCAAACTCATGTCCATTGAGTCGGTGATGCCATCCAACCATTTCATCTCTCTCATCCCCTTCTCCTCCTGCCCTCAATCTTTCCCAACATCAAGGTTTTTTCCAGTTAGTTGGCTCTTCGCATCAGGTGGCCAAAGTATTGGAGATTCAGCATCAGTCCTTCTAATGAATATTCAGGGTTGATTTCCTTTAGGATTGACTGGTTTGTCTCAAGAGTCTTCTCCAGCATCATGGTTCAGAAGCATCAGTTCTTCGGTGCTCAGCTGTCTTTTTGGTCCAACTCTCACATCCATGCATGACTACTGGAAAAACCATAGCTTTGACTAGATGGACCTTTGTTGGCAAAGTGGTCTCTCTGCTTTTTAATATGCTGTCTAAGTTTGTTATAGCTTTTCTTCCAAGGAGCAAGCGTCTTTTAATTTCAAGGCTGCAGTCACCATCCACAGTGATTTGGGAGCCCAAGAAAATAAAGTTAGCTACATAATAAGACCCAAAATTGGGGCCTACCAGACAGCTTCCAGGATCCGGCTACCATGTTTCCCTCCCCTCTGTGTCTCTGGTTCTTCTGCTCCAGGAGAAATGACCGCCACCAGCAGAGGAAGCTCATCTGGCTTCTCAAAGCTTTTCCTCCACGGTTCCTTCCCTTGTGGATGTCTCTGAGAATCATCTCAAGGTCTACAAGCTAGGAAAGGTTATTCTTCCTAAACAACAAAACACTTCAGTACACTGTTCTGTGCAAAAGAGCATACAGTTATAGGATGTCTCTCCAGAAAACCTGAGATTTTAGTTTCTTGCCCCAGAAAATTCCCTACAGGGGCTTCCTGACTCTTCAGTATGGCCAACGTGGGCCACACTGGGTTAAGCCCTGCAATCGGGTGCCCAGCACATACATGCTTCATCTTCCAGTGTTGCCTGGGGAACCCAGCAGCTTGTACTCAGGGCTCTCTAGACAGAACCATTCCAAATCATCATTCAATTAAAGCTGCAGAGATAGGATGGCTGGGGAGAGGACCCAGAAGAAGAGAATCAGGCATCCAGCCATGTCCAAGCCAGCAGCTTCCTTCACTTTGGGGGCCTGGCCATGTGGTTGTTCCCCAATGTGATGGCAGAAGGAAAGGAGGCGCTGGGGCCCAGTTGTCGTTTGCCACTGGATGTGCCTCAGAGACGGGAGAGGTTTCAGGAGCAGCTCCTTCATGTGGCTAGGGAGATCTCACATGTCACCAAGTCCAGACTCAGACCCTGCCCGTCGGGACACACAGCCCCCCAGTGGTGTGAAACACCCTGGGAAGCGGGTTCACAGGGAGGCCTTTCTATGCGATGATGTTTCATTTCTGGTCTCAGGAATCAGAGCCACTGAACTGCAGCAAGTCCCTTTTGTCACGGGGGCTCTGGGCCGCAGGGTTCTCTACAAGGACTCTGAGATGTGTTTTTGCTGCCATCTGTTGTCTGCTGTGGGGACAACTCAGGGGTTACTTGCTGGAGAGGGAAAGCCTTGCCCAGTCACAGCTCTGCACCCTTTCCCCACATTGAGAAGAAAATAAAAACCAAGATGTTGATGTCCCCCAGTGAAAACCCCATTATGAAAACCCATGTTTGCTGACCTCCCATCATTTCCAAGCAGCTCCATGTGAACTGCAATCACACTGCCGACGACCTCTCTGTCCCTGTGCCCAGCATCCCTGAAAGGGCCTGTTGTTCCTTTGGTTCAATGAAGAAACCTTCTGTTTAGTTAAGCAAGTGTTTTTCCAGTCATGTCTCCTGTTGCATTACAGAAAGATTATTGTTAAGTCTTGAGGTTTGTTGTTGTTGTTGTTCTTTGAATACCCCCACCTCCCTACCCCCTCAACTACCCACCCCAACACTTACTCCTTTACTTTTTTTTTTTTTTACAGAGAAGTGAAATTCCTAATGACCTGAACACCTTCCTGGGCCAAGGTCCCTGGTCATGTTTTTCAGGTCCTCTTGTAAACTGGCTTCTCATCACCCCAGCTCCCCAGGGCCTTGGAACTTCCCAGTCTCAGAGGTGTCTGCACAGGCATGGAGCCCGGAAGAGACCCCTGGGAGCCAGGGACGCCAGTCCTGGTCGACGTGTTTACATGTGGTGTGCTTCTCTGTCTTACAGCTGTTTGTTGGTCTTGGGTTCCCGTACGAAGGCCCAGCTCCCCTGGAGGCCATCGCAAATGGATGTGCTTTTCTGAATCCCAAGTTCAACCCACCCAAAAGCAGCAAAAACACAGACTTTTTCATTGGCAAGCCAACTCTGAGAGAGGTAAGCATCTGTAAAACTCCTGCTTTCACTCATATGAATGGTACCTCTTTATTGAGTGCAAGGAGCCCATTTGAACCTCAGAGCCTTGGACGGTAGGTATTGCCAACTTCATTTCATGCACAGTAACTCCCCTACGTACACACCTTCAAGTTGTGGCCTTTCAAAGACGCGAACGTGTGTTCACTAATCAGTCACATTCGTTCACGTGTCTGGGATGCATTGCCACGTGCTTGTGTCCTCTACAAGCGGCTGTGCTTTTGTGTACTTTGCAGTACTCTATAGAGTACAGTAGGACAGTAGCTTCATTTCAAGCCCAGGATGTCCAGAAGCAGGCATAAAAGCCGCAGTGATGTAGCTGGTACTTGCCTGTTCGCTTGATGTCAGCCCCTCTGTGCCAGCTGTTGCACTATACTTCTGTACTTTCTAAGATACTGTACTGTAAGATTAAAAATGTTTTCTTTACTTTTTGTATTTGTTCTTACATATTATTTGTGTGAAAAGTATTATAAACCTATCACAGTACTCCTGTATAGCCGATTGTGTTAGTTAGGGACCTCGGTTACCTTTGTTGAACTTACAAACAGACTAGATTTTCGAATGTGCTCTCAGAATGGAACTCATTTGTATGTAGGGAACTTAATACAGTTGGGTGGAAGGAGGAGGGTGTACAGGGACTCAGACATGGATGGCTTGATTACATCCCCTCACTAGGTAGTTTCAGAGCCAAGATCCAGTCTAATTTCCATCCATCTACAAAACCCCATCTCCATCTTAATTTGAACAGATATCTCCAGCCTTCTAATTGGCTGGACTCTATTTTTCTGAATGATTAGTTTATGGAATAAAAAGAAAATCAAGTGGTTAACAGGTTTTTTTTTTTTTAACTTTTAATTTTGTATTGTGGTATAGCAAAGGGACTCATGTATCCATTCTCCCCCAAACTCCTCTCCCTTTCAGACTGCCACATAACATTGAGCAGAGTTCTATGTGCTATACAGTAGATCCTCGTTGGTTATCCATTTTAAATATAGCCATGCGTACATGTCGATCCCAAGCTCCGTAACTATCTCTTCCCTCCCTCCTTTCACCCGGAAGCCATAAGTTCATTCTATAAGTCTATGAGTCTCTTTCTGTTTTGTGAATTCATTTGTAACATTTCTCCTTAGATTGCACAGATAAGGGATGTCATAGGATATTTCTCCTTCTCTGTCTGACTTACTTCACTCAGTGTGACCCTTTCTAGGTCCATCCATGTTGAAATAAATGGCATTATTTCATTCTTTTTAATGGCTGAGTGATATTCCATTGTATATGTGTACCACATCTTTATCCATTCCTCTGTCAAGGGGCATTTAGATTGCTTCCATGTCTTGGCTATTGTAAACATTGCTACAATGAACACTGGGGTGCATGTATCCTTTTGGATCATTAATGGGTATTTTTAAAGAACCTACTCTCTGTGATGAGCTTTGGGGAATATAAAGTGGGCTGTGGGGTCCTTCCTTAAAGAATCATCATCCTTAAGAGAAATGATGTATCAGGAGTGACTTAATAGTGTGCCTGGTATTTTAGCTGTCAGCCAGCACCACCCTGAGAAGCAGTTCTGCTGTTACTTGAACTGTTTGTAGAAGCCTTACCTGAATTGCCTTCAGGGGTTCTCTTGAAAATCCACAACAGAGAATGAATCACTGTTGAAGGCAGTTGGATTCTATTTGGGACAATAAACAAAAGTGCATGTGAGTGACCGAGCTGGGTATTTCCTTATCTGCTTAGAAAATAAGCATGTGCAAGGAACAATAAGATCAATTTCTTATTATTTCATATTTATTTAGTTAGTAAGTGGCTCTGCGGGCTGCTTGCAAGGAGGAAGCCTTTAAGTGTTGAGTTGTCCCAGTGCCCCTATCATTCAGGACAAAAGGATGATTCTGCTGTGCAACCCTCCCGACCCTGACCCCCACACATGTTTTTAAAGCATACTGTTAAAAAAAATAAAATAAAGCATACTGTTTTCAACTCTGCTACTTTCAAACCTTTATAGGACAGTGCTCCTGAAATGCCCCCAGTGAATAAAGCACGTTTTCCATGATTACTCTTTACCAGTTAGAGAGCTGACCAGTTAATAGAGTTGATTATTCTGAGAGTTCTTTTCTTTGACCCTCCCCATCATCGGTGAAAGGGCAAAGGAGATGGGGGAAGATCAGCAGGACCACAGATTATCCTGAAAAAAGATGGACCTTGTGACCCAGATAACCTCTGACAAAAGTTAACAGGCTGTGTGAGTCAGTGAATGTGTGTGTGTGTATGTGTGTGTGTGTGCGTGCGTGCGTGCATATTTGCCTGCTTTTTCCTTCTGCTAATATTATGAATTTGAGTTCTTTGTTTTGGAGGGGCAAGTATTTGAACTTCGCATGCTGTGGGAGGCACCAGGGCACAGATCAGGAACCCTCAATCTTATTCTTTGAGAACTTATTCTTTGGAAAACTTTGAAAAGATGCTCTCCAGCAGTGAGAACATCTCAATTTAGGCATCTGTGCTTTAGCCTATGACCGATTTTGAAACTTTGGAGCTCTGGGAAAAAAGTGTGGGCCATCAAGTCATTCCTCTGTTTTTATTTGAGTGTAGGAAACGTGAAGTTTTTATGTCTGCCTAAATTGGATAATTATTTCTAATTTTCAGTGTCTTTTTCCACTTTTTGCAATAAATTATACGCAATGAAAAATTATGATTTTAACCTTTTTTGAGTGGGCAGTTCACTGGAATTCAGCACATTTGCAATATCATGTAATCATCACCACTCACTACTATGTTTTAACATTTATTGTTCCAAACAGAAACTCTGCACATTACTAATAATGCCCCATTCTCCATTCCCCCAGCCCTGATCAGAATAGTAACCACTACCCTACTTTCTGTCTCTTACTTCCCCTAGTTACCTAATATAAGTGGAATCATGCAGCATTTGTCCTTCTCTGACTTGCTTATGTCACTAAGCGGGTCTTCAAGGTTCATTCATGTTGTAGCATGTGTCAGAATCTTGTTCTTTAAGGCTGAATAGTACTTCATTGTATGAATGGACCACATTTTATGTATCCATTCATCTGTTTATGGACACTTGGGTTATTTCCATTTCTTGTCTGTTACAAATAATGCTTTTGTGAACACGGGGGTACAGGTATCTGAATCCTTGCTTTCCGTTCTTCGTGGTATATATACCTATGAGCAGAATTGTTGGAACTTGCTTTTTATTTATTTTGAAATAATTTTAGTCTTATGGAAAAATTGCAAAAATAGTACAGAGTTTGGTTATGTGCTTCATGCAGCTTCCACTAATGGTAACATATTATAAAACTACAGTGTAATTGTCAAAACCAAGAAATTAACATTGGTACCCTAGCATTATTTAAGCTGCAGACTTTATTTGGATTTCACTAGTTTTTCCACTAATATCCCTTTCCTGTTGCAGGATCCCAGGTGGGCTTTACTTGTCGTGTCTCATTAGTCTCCTCCAATCTGTGACAGTTCTTTAGTCTTTTACTGTCATTTATGACCTTGACATTTTGAGTACCAGTCAGTGATTCTAAACACTGTCCCTCAATTTAGATTTGACTGGTGTTTTCTCCTGATTAGTTTAAGATTAGACATTTTTGGCAAGAATCCTGCAGAAGTAATGTGACCTCAGTGTATCATATCAGGGGGTTAGTGATGTCAGTGTCTTATTACTGATGATGTAACCTTGATCACTTGGTCAAGGTCATGTTGGCCAGCGCTTCTCCACTGTGAAGTTACTAATTTTTTCTATTTTGGGGGGAAGTACTTTGAAACCATGCAAATATCCTCCAACTTTTTTTTTTTTAATTTTTGAATTGAAGGATAATTGCTTTATAGAATTTTATGGTTTTCTGTCATATATAAACAAGAATCAGCCATAGGTACACCCATGTCCCTTCCCCCTCAGACCTTCCTCCCATCTCCCTCTCCACTCTACCCTTCAGCCTGTTGTAGATCCTCCAACTTTTGACCATTTATTTTTACTATGTGTCAGTAGATCTTGCTTGCAACCATATTACAGTGGTGTTCTAATGGTGATTTTTCCATCATCTTGAATTTTTTTTTTAGTGCATGGAAAGCAAAGAAACCCATCTCTTCTTATTGCAGTTTCTATAACAAGCCTTTGGGAAATGAGTTATCAAAAGTATTTTAGATTGGTACCTTCTAGATCATTAGAGTTAGATGATAATTTAAATTTTGATTCATGAAGATTTTGATAGCACTGTGTTGCAACTGACTACTTTTTCCCGGAAAAAAAAAAAAAGTAGGCCTCCTCTTAAACACAGTCTACCCCTTTCCCAGCATGTGATGTGATGTAATGTGATGATATATAGATCAGATCAGGCTGCAGTGGCTGAGTGTGTTCACCCTGTCAATTGCATTCCTTTAGTAATTTACTTCTTTGCTGAGATGATAGAGGGTTTTCATCCTTCACAGCATAAAAAGGGAATAGGTGTTGGAGCTGCCACCCAGGCATTTGCTTCCTCCTGTTCCTTCACATGGTCTGACCAGTGCTGGAATGAGACTCCAGTTAGACTGGCACTGGCGGAGCCTTTCAATAGCTGCTCAATGAGTGACCTCCCACAGGTGACTGCATCAGCCATGGGCCCCCACAGGAGGGCTGGGATGCAGAGGTCAGCTGACAGATGTTCACTGTATCCCCACAGGATCTGTGGTACTAAGTCACTACATTAGAGGAACTTACCAAGACACATTTCCTGTTCCCAGGAGCTCAGACTGATTTGGAAGCATGATAAGAATGATGCTTAATCAATGGGAATGCATAAGGAAATAACCAAGTACATTAAAGAAGGCTAGTTAACTTGGAGTGTTGCCAGGTGGTGAGTAGGCTGGGTTAGCTGAGATGGGGATGGTGGAGGAGCTGTGCTTTAAAGGAAAAGAAGAGGTGGGTTTCGAGTTTGAGAAACATGAATGTTGATGAGTTGGAGGGAAACCCCAAGCAGGTCACTTTGCTTTATGCAGGAGGACAGGTTCCATCTGATGTCCATTTCCTTCCCTGCTGGAGACAGTGCAGAGAGCAGGCTGATAGCCAGCGACGTGACTCAGCTTTGAGAGGAGCCAGTGAACCTGACCTCATGGGCATGTGGGCTACCGCACTCTGCTTTTCAGCTCACAGAATCCCCCTGATCAAAGATACTTTTAGTGCCCTCTTCGGCGGCACATATACCAAAGATGCTTTTAATTGGGAAAGAGCTATCAACACTTGTACCGATTTCTAAGGGTCAAGAATCCCTAGAAGGTATCATTTTTTTCCCCTCAACAAATTGAAAAATTCTAACCGAAGCGTATATAATTTCATAGCCATCTTTTTGTGCCCTAGTTAATCTTTTGAGCTAAGCAACAATTGATCCATATAAATTGTATCTATGTCTCTTCTTTGCATTCATTTGAAGAGAAGTCTAAATTTTTCTTTGTATTTAGCAGGGAAAAAGCTTTGTTTTTATTTTTGCATCTTGCCTGGAGGATCCCAGGGACGAGGGAGCCTGGTGGGCTGCGGTCTATGGGATCGCACAGAGTCAGACACGACTGAAGCGACTTAGCAGCAGCATTTTTATTTTTGTGGCTGTTCTGGGCCTTTGTTCGGAGAAGGCGATGGCACCCCACTCCAGTACTCTTGCCTGGAAAACCCCATGGACGGAGGAACCTGGTGGCCTGCAGTCCATGGGGTCGCTAAGAGTCAGACATGACTGAGCGACTTCACTTTCACTTTTCAGTTTCATGCATTGGAGAAGGAAATGGCAACCCAGTCCAGTGTTCTTGCCTAGAGAATCCCAGGGATGGCGGAGCCTGGTGGGCTGCCGTCTATGGGGTCGCACAGAGTTGGACACGACTGAAGCGACTTAGCAGCAGCAGCAGCAGCAGGGCCTTTGTTGCGGCACATGGGCTCTTTGTTGCTGCACGGGGGCTTCTCTCTACTTGCTGTATGCAGGCTTCTCTTGTTGTGGAACACGGGCTCTAGACCTTATGGGCTCTATCACCCTGAGGCATGTGGGATCTTAGTGCCCCAACCAGGGGTTGAACCGATATCCCCTTCATTGGACCCCTTTTTAAAACCATGCTCTACATACTCAGGAAGAGAAGTTCATGTGCCTTAAGTATAGTGTGGTTGGTTCAAGTTATACTTGAAATGTAATATGGATTGTATTTTAATCTTTATATTGGGAAACATATTAGCAGGTTCTTGATCATTATTCTGACATTGTAAACCACTGGAAATTCTCTGGCTCCAGCGTTTCCTCTTCCATAAAGAGAACTCATGTTCTTCCTGGAGATTTAATGGCCACTCTGAAATAATGTCTCATAGTTAATAAGATTTTCATGACTTTTACAAACTATATACTTCAGTAAACATACTAATGGATATACAATGAAGTAGCTCAAAGCAGATGGTTCTCAATAAATTAATGAGGAGGAGTGTAACATTCAGATGGGGAATAATGCATCACAGAAAGCCTTACTCATAAAATTAAGTAATCCTCCATAAATGTAAATGAACATGATGATAATGGCTCAGCATTTCGTATCTTCTAAGTGCCTAGAGCAACCTTGTAAATAAGCAGGGACCTTAAGAGGCAGAGGGGAGACCGACTGCTAAATAGTGACATTGACGGCAGCTTTCGTTTACCCTGATTCAATTGGAAGAATTAATTACTTGGTTCTCCAGGTCGCAAAATGAAAATGGTGTGACGTTTTGCTCAGCTTCAGGGAAGGTCTTATACAGACATACATTCAGTCCTGTAATTTTTCTTTTTTTAGCAAGTTTTTAAAAAATGATAAAAAGGCTGGTGTTTACATTGAGCTTCTTTTGGTCTTTGTCTAAAGAACTCAAGACTATCTTTTAAAATTGTCATCTTCCTTTTTTATCAAAAGGTAAAAAGTTGTTGAAGGATCTGGATTTGAATCTGCTCTGTTACTTTCTGGCTATATAGTCCTGACGAATTGGAAACCCCTCTAAACCTGAGAATCCTCGCTGTTACACGGGAAACCTGATAAATAACGCCTGCATGGGTAATGAGCACAGTGCCTGGCCAATGAGGGGCTTCGAGGATACGTGCTCAATCTACCGTATGTGCTGAAAAAAAGAAAAGGATGTTCCCCCAGCTCCAAGAGCCTGCAGCCACTCTCCTTTTTCACTCAGCACACAGATGAGCAAAAAGAAGAGGGTACATGTCAGACGGATGGGGAACTGCAGGCTAGCGAGAGGTGTGACTCTGGCAGAGGCGGCAGAAATAAAACCTAGGATCCCTGCGTCTAGAAGCGTATGAGTGGGGGCCAGCGAAGGCTCAGATGGGTGCCCAGTAATTTATCTTCTTCCCCCCTTCCCCACCACCAGCTATTGCATGCACATCATTCATGTGGTAAGACACAAAGAACAGTGATCGAAAGCAAGATGGAGAGCTGCCCATTGAATCACCCAGTTCTCTGAGTATACTGGGGTCTAAAGGAAAAAAAGAGAACCAGCCCCTTCTTTAAGTGTATTATATCTACTTGTCTGTCCTGAGATGAATTCATGTAATATGCCCTGCTAACATACATAATTTTTTAAAAGGCTGATTCTCTAACTCTAATATGAACGAGAAATGAAAATACTTTGCAAAAAGGTGAAAGAGATTTTGTATATGCATAGTCCAGAAATGCTCTACCATACTCACGAAGCACACCGGAAGGCAGCGGTGGTGTCTCATGCCTCCCTACGGTGAATATGTTTGTATTTAAGAGGAATAAGACGTTGAGGTGAAGCTGGTCAGCCCTTTTTGCTTATAACTGCCATCAGGAAAGATAAGCTAAATAGAAATGTGCACACAGATACGCAGACACACACAATTGACGTTACTGTGACAGCTTCACATCTGGACTAGTTAGGGTACATTGTCCTGGAGACCCAGAGCTTCTGGGTGGCATTGACTTTACGCCATGATTTTTCTGAAACAATAATGACTCGTTGGTGAAATTCGAATAAAACAGAGCACAAAGGTTCTTTGATTTACATGGCAGTTATGTTCCTGGAAAACTCAATGTGTATTCAAATTGTGCCAAAGAGTAGATTCTGTGAACCCACATGAGAGCTTGGGAGGCATGTGAAGGCCTGTGGGGAGTGGACAGCTCTGCCCCATGCAAGACTGTTATCCCATCTCAAGGCATCTGGCATCCTTGGTCCTCAGCCAGGGGCTAGGAAAGCACCCGCCAACCCAAGAACTGAACATGTGCTCACAGGGTCTAGAATGCTGTCTTTATATCACACCCTTATAGGGATACAAGAATAAAGGTGGGGATACGTCTGAGGGGCAAATTTAGTTTTCTCAAAAACTGGGTTTTTTAAGAACTGAGAGTTACCAGTATTCCTCTGGGTCTCTTTGGTCACCCTTTGTTTTTAAAATAAAACCTCCTTTAGAATAAAAGCTGCCTTTCCTTGCTTTTCTGATCACAAATTGTCTTTATGACTGTTAAGGTTCCAATGTTCTGCTGATGATTATTACAAAAATTCTGTTTTTTCTGGTTTTCTTGTTTCTCTTTTTGTCACCTTTCATATGTGCCATTACGTGTCGTTCTATGACTTTAAAACCTGTAATGACTTTATTGCAATTTTATTATGCTTATCTGTCCTAACCAGTATTTTATAGTAGATACTACTTCCCTCCAGGTGATTTTCAGGGCTGGGATATAACTGAGGAAATAATGTTCATTATTTCTTGGCATGATTTGAGGGATTGAACAGCCACTTGTAACAGCCCCCACATCACCTGGTTATGACATGTAACTCTTTCTTCCAGATGGTATTCAGGGTATGGAGACATCACTGGACCTGCCCTGTGGGTCTCAGGCAGGGCCATGGCCCGCATCTCACTCTCCAGGGACCCCTAGACTCCTAGGATCCCCTCTAAAGTGCCCAGGGTCCAGGCCCAGAGGGTCTAAGACAGCCTGGCTGTATGTCTTTTTTTTAATATATATTTTTTTTTCATTAAAAAAATATTTTTTCTTTACTTGAGACAGGTCTCAGTGATAGCACTCGGGATTGTTGATCTTCGTTGTGTTATGTTACATCTTGCATGTTGCAATCTTTTAATTGTGACATGCAAACTTTTAATTGAGGCATGTGGGATCTAGTTCCCTGACCAGAGACTGAACCCCAGGTCCCCTGCATTGGGAGCTCAAAGTCTTAGCCACCAGACCACCAGGGAAGTCCCCATGTGTCTTTTTAAATGTCCCACATGAACCTGATGGGTACCCACAGGCACTAGGGGTGATACCAGCCGGGCACACCTTACAGCCTTGGTTTCCTTACCTGAACCCATCAGTGCTGTGCATGCGAATCCAGAGGGTATACATATCCAGTCCTGACTTCGGAGGGCCCAGTGGATGTCCTGCTGGGTCAAAAACAGAGAAGCTACAGAGCCCTCCCCCTTTTGTTATTATCTGCTTATGAGGTTGACTTGGCTTCCCAGGTGGCTCAATGGTAAAGAACCCATCTGCCAGTGCAGGAGAGGTAAGAGACACAGGTTCGATCCCTAGGTCAGGAAGATCCCCTGGAGGAGGGTATGGCAACCCACTCCAGTATTCTTGCCTTGAGAATCCCATGGACAGAGGAGCCTGGCAAGCTACAGTCCATCGGGTCGCAAAAAGAGTTGGACACAAATGAAGTGAGTTAGCTTGCACGCATGCTTATGGGGTGCTTAGGAGGTTTCCATCGTCAGGAGGAAGAACAGAAAATGACTTGTTACCTACACAAGTCCAACTCTGAATCATAGACAGCATTACACTTCACCTGGCACAGAAGGCTGAAAAAGTCAGTGTTCGTGAGACTGAGGCTCTGTTTTTCCTTTTCCAGCTGACGTCGCAGCATCCTTACGCTGAAGTTTTCATCGGCCGGCCACACGTTTGGACCATTGACCTTGGCAATCAGGAGGAGGTCGAAGATGCCGTGAAAGCGATTTTAAGTCAGAAGGTTGTTTCTTTTATTCCATCTTCTCCATTGGTAATGTGAATGGGATGGGGTGGAAAGCATCCCAGCCCCTTTGTTCGAGTAGTTAGAACATTTCCATGTCAGCTTAACTCTGGCATTAGAAAACAGCCCAGCTAAAGGGCTGGCCTGCAGATTTGGTGGATGTTCTATGACATGGAAACAGAGCTGGTGTCCAGATGAGTGTGGATTCTGCAGATCTTTTGACATGACTCCTGGGTCCCATGTACAGTAATAGGAGCTTGAGTTGTTACTTGAGTCTTCGACCTAATTATGTAGCTCTCCTAAAGATCATGAAAGATAGTCCTGCTCCCCTGCAAAAAAAAAAAAAAGAAGAAGAAGAAGTGAGACGGATAAGGAATAATTAAGGAATTACTGGGAAATGTTTTTCTATAGCATCTATTTATTTGACTTTTCTACCTATACATCTTATAGAGTTTTATATAAGAAACTAACTTCTCCGGACTTTTCCTGATGAGTTCAGCATCATGTATTAAATACCTACTGTATGCACAGCACTTTCAGAACCACTGTAGAGGATGCTTACTTCATAAACATAAAGGAGGCTGGTTCCACTTAGGATCTAGCGGCACCCCCTCGGGCAGTTACTTAACCTCTGAGTTACTAACCTTCCTCATCCTTGATGAAGGATAGTTTCATCTGGTTTACAGATGCTTGAGAAGATTCAATAAGACAATGAATATAAAGTGCTTAAAGGCAGTGGCAGCATCATAATAAACATTTAATCAGTCGTATGAAGTCAGTAGGCTTCCCAGGTGGCTCTAATGGTAAAGAACTCACCTGCCAATGCAGGAGACATGAGAGACACAGGTTTGCTCCTTGGGTCAGGAAGATCCCCTGGGGAAGTGCATGGCAATCCACTCCAGTATTCTTGCCTGGAGAATCCCACGGACAGAGGAGCCTAGCAAGCTACAGTCCATAGGGGTGGCAAAGAGTTGGACATGACTGAAGTGCCTTAGCACACATGAAGTCAGTGTTAGTATTACATATGCCATAGTATTCTTTTTTATTGAAGTATAATTGATTTACAGTGTTTGTTGTGTTTCAAATATACAGCAAAGTGATTCAGTTATCCGTATATAAGTTCTTTATCATATTCCTTTTCCACTATGGCTTATCACAGGATATTGAATATAGTTCCCTGTGCTCTTCAGTAGGACCTCGTTCATCCCTTCTATGTGTAGTGGTTTGCGTCTGCTAGCCTCGGCTCCCAGTCCAGCCCTCTCCTGCAACCACAGTCTGTCCTCTATGTCTGTGAGTCTGTTTCCGTTTTGTAGACAAGTTCATCTGTGTTGTGTTTTAGATTCCACAAATCAGTGATATCATACAATTATATGCCTTTCTCTGACTTGCTTCACTTAGTATGATAGTCTGTTGGTCCATTCATGTAGCTGCAAATGGCATTATTTCATTTTTGTGGCTGAGTAATATTCCAGTGTGTGTGTGTGTGTGTGTGTGTGTGTGTGTGTAGGTAACATATATACCATGTCTTCTTTATCCATTCTTCCATCAATGGACACTTAGGTTGTTTGTATGTCACGGCCATTGTAATACTATAATATTCTCATTTTTGTTAGTGATAGTCTTGATTTTCACTAGATTGTGAAACATGGGCAGGAACTATATCTGTCTCACTGCTGTGTTCTCGGGACCCAGCATAATGAGGTACCTAACAGGTGGCTGGGAAGCACGCAGGGAGTGAGGATAGATATTTGCAAGTCACCGCACTAAGGCGGAGTGTGTTTGGTGCCAAGATCAACATGCCAGAGATTGAGGAGTGTCTGTTTTCTCTGCTTTTTTTTTTTTTTAGTTGAAGCATAGTTGATTTACAATATTTTGTTAGTTTTCTGTGTACATAAAAATGATTCAGATATGTGTGTATACTCTTTTTTCATATTCTTTTCCATTTTACTTTATTACAGGATATTGAACATAGTGCCCTGTGCTGTACAGTATAGGAGCTTGTTGTTTACCTGCTTTATATATAACAGTTTGTCATCTCAAACTCCTAATTTATCCCTCCCCGCTCCTTTCCCCTCTGGTAACTGTAGGTTTTTCTGTGTGTCTTCTCTGCTTCTTATAAGGACATCAGGAGAATGCAGCATTGAGTTAAGTCTCAGAGGATGAGTAGGGATCTGCAAACCTACACTGAGAAGTGGGTTCAAGAAGATAAGAGTTGGAGGAACAGTGAGAGTCACGGGGAAGAGTCTAGAAAGGCATGTATCCTGGGAGGAGTCACCAATTGGCCATGTAAAGGACCATCTGACCCCTTTGAGAAATGTGTACCCCACAAGAGCCATTTTCAGCTTAGTAAGAACATCTCCAGGGAACAGGAGCATTCCAGTGTTGTCCATGTCCCTTTAGAGGGAGTATACTTATTGAGCTCTGGGGTGACTGCTCAGAGCTTCCCATCAGTGACGTGTACAATAACATCTCTGCCTCAACAGTTTAGGGCAGAAGTTCCCCAGACCTCTGGTGGCCCAGCCAAGAGGTGAAGTGCCTAGTGAGTCTGGTTGCCTCAAGTGTCTGCCGCACGTCTGAATCTTCCCCACCAGAGGGTCCTCCTCATAAAGATTGCAAGCTCTTTTTTCTTCAGTCTCAGAGTCCTCTAGGGTGTTAGCCTCAAGAGCTGCCATAGAAAGAACCACAGCTTGGTGGTTTAAACAACACAAATTTATTCCTTCATAGTTCTGGGGGCTCCAAGTCTAAAGTTAAATGTTGGCAGGGCCATGCGCCCTCTGAAGCCCCTTTGGGAGGGTCCTTCCTTGTCTCATCCACCTTCTGGTGTTCTTGGCTTGTAGCTGCAGCACTTTAATCCCTGTCTCTGTTGTCATGAAATGGTCTCCATATGTGTGTCTCTCTGTCTTTTCCACTTCTTACCAAGACATCAGTCATATTGGATTAGAAAGAAAGAAAAGAAAGTGAAGTCACTCAGTCGTATACGACTCTTTGCAACCCCATGGACTGTAGCCTACCAGGCTTCTCCATCCGTGGGATTTTCCAGGCAAGAGTACCGGAGTGGGTTGCCATTTCCTTCTCCAGGGAATCTTCCCAACCCAGGGATCAAACCCAGGTCTCCCGCATTGCAGGCAGACATGTCACCCTCTGAGTCACCAGGGAAGCCCTTACTGGATTAGAGTACACCCTAAATCAGTATGACCTCATCTCACTTGATTATATCTATTTGCATCTCCAAATAGAGTCCCATTCACAGGGTTAGGACTTCAACATATCTTTTTGGGGGGACAGTTCAACCCACAACACCTAGTTAAGTGTGCATGGCCTCAAAGAGGAGTAATTAAAAAGTTAATGTACAGACAGAAAATCTTGGATCATAAAGTTCAACACCTTGTAGCTAATAGATCCCTTTTGTCGGACAGAAATCTCGTGGGAATGCCTGACACATAAAGCACTGAGTGGCTGCCAAGTTCTGTCCACTCCTAAGTGAGGCTCTGTTCACTCCATGGAACATCTACTGTTCCACATTTTAAAACCCTTTCCCTTGGTGGTTTAAACAACAAAGATTTGTTTAAATAATTTTAAACTAAGGCCACTTAACTGGGGTGGGGGGGGTGGTAATTATAATAGATGATATGTAGGGAGAAGCTCTTTCTACACATGTAGAATGTCTCTATGCATCTTTATGAGCCTTATCTCATTTAATCCTTTACAGATAAGAACATTAAGGTTTAAAGAAATTAAATAATTTACCTAAATTCACACAACTAGTAAGTAGTAGGACCTGGATAGAAACTAGCATTTTGACTGGTTTATTAAGATAAAATTTAAAAAGAAAAAGAGCATGAAATGAAGTAAAGGAAAAAGTGAGAGTGAGAAAAAGAGATAAAATAAGGGATGAGAGTAATACAAAAATGATTGTCATCATAACCCTTAGTTCAGTTCAGTTCAGTCGCTCAGTCATGTCCGACTCTTTGCGACCCCATGAATCCCAGCACACCAGGCCTCCCTGTCCATCACCAACTCCTGGAGTTCACTCAAACTCATGTGTATCGAGTCGGTGATGCCATCCAGCCATCTCATCCTCTGTTGTCCCCTTCTCCTCCTGCCCCCAATCCCTCCCAGCATCAGAGTCTTTTCCAATGAGTCAACTCTTCACATGAGGTGGCCAAAATATTGGAGTTTCAGCCTCAGCATCAGTCCTTCCAATGAACACCCAGGGCTGATCTCCTTCAGAATGGACTGGTTGGATCTCCTTGCAGTCCAAGGGACTCTCGAGTCTTCTCCAACACCACAGTTCAAAAGCATCAGTTCTTTAGCACTCAGCTTTCTTCACAGTCCAATTCTCACATGCATACATGACCACTGGAAAAACAATAGCCTTGACTAGACGGGCCTTTGTTGGCAAAGTAATATCTCTGCTTTTTCATATGCTGTCTAGGTTGGTCATAACTTTCCTTCCAAGGAGTAAGCGTCTTTTAATTTCACGGCTGCAATCACCATCTGCAGTGATTTCTTATAACCCTTAAGCTTGTTATAAATGTGTCAGAAATTTGGTACCAAGATTTCTCATATTTAATTACAAGATTTTAGGTTATATAACACCCAAAAAAGCAAGAAAACATTATGCATTATTAAGAGAGGACTCTGTCAATAAAACCAGACCCAGAGATGACCCAGATGTTGGAATTATCAGATAGCAAATTTTAAATGCTGAGACAAATATATTAAAATGTTTGATGGAAAAAGTGAACAGCATATGTGGATGGGGGATTTCAGCAGAAATGGAAAAAAGAAATTTTAAGCCAAATGAAAAAATACTAGAACCAAAGGTACAGACAGTATCAGAAATGAACTCTTTCACTGGATTTATCAGCAGACTATACACAGCAGAGGAAAATAATCAGTGAACTTAACGACTTGTCAGTAGAAATTATTGAAGTTAGAGAAACAAGATAAAAAGAGGGGGTATATGAGATCTGTGGAACATCAAACAACCCAACTTATGTGTGATGAGAATCTTGGAGGAGAGAACGACCAGAAGAAACATTTGTGAAAAGATGATGGCTAAGAATTTTCTAAAATTGATGAATGACATCAACCTACAGATCCTGGGAGCTCAGTGAAGGCCAAGCAGGATAAATATGGAGAAAAACACAGTTAGGTACATTGTAGCTGAACTGTCAAAAATATAAGATAAGGAAAATAATCTTGAAAGTAGCCAGAGAAAAATTTATTATATTCAGGGGAATAATAGTATGAAAGACAACCAACTTCCTATTGGAAATAATGGAGACCATAAAAGATTCCATAGGAGCCAGAATATGTAGAGCCTTTAAAGAGATCACCATAGGGATTATGGATTTTATTCTAAGTATGATGGGTAGTTTTGAACAGTGGAATGGCATGACCTGTCTTACATTTTAAATCATCAAGAGAAATTACATGAAGTGTCTAACTTAAAATTCTCTAATTAGTAGATAAAGAAGAGAAGACTCAACCCATGGTCTTCTGCCTTCTAAGACCATATCTCATTGACTGGTGCCAAGCCACATGTCAGGTGGGGCCATGCAGGGGTTAACTGATCTCAGATTGTAGTTCCCATAGAAATCCACACTCTGACTTAGAATACTGAGTGATGCTAGAGGAGAGAGGAAATCCCACAGGAAGGAAGAAGGTAAAGAGGAGAAAATGAAGGAAAATGTGGGGGGATAGGGAAAGTTTCCAAGGCCAGGAGGGACTGCATGGTGCAGTCTGCAGGCATCCTTCCTGTGGCCATGACTAACAGTCCTTCCACCAGGCAGGATGATCAAACAGCTCCCCCTGCTTCTCCATAACTGGCCCTATTTGGGATTCTCAGTCATTGTGGTTTCACATTCCCTCTCCTTCCATTTCCCCAAAGAGGCCTTGACTTTCCCTGAAGGACTGACAGAAAACTCTCTCACTGACACACACACAAAATCTGTGCAACAGATCTAACATCAGAGACTAGCCAGTGTTCAATATTCCTTAAGCTGCAGAGCTTTCCCACACAGAGGTCCCTGTTCCCATCCACAGCAAGATGGCTCATGGAACTTACTGGCAGAGATGGTGTAAGAATATAGTTTCTTTTCTTTTTGGCTTTTCCTGTATAGGAAAATTGGTTCCTTATCTTTCAGAGTAGTGAACTGGCCACAGAGCAAGTAATGAGTCGGCATCCCTTTGGTTAACCTGGGTTTGGTTGGTAGGGTGACATAGGAAGAGGCATTTTTCTGTGTTTATTGCATGAGCTCTTTGAATTAATTCACTTTCATTTCTAATGGATGCCCTTTGGAATATGTTGTAGGAATTACCTTTGAGTGTTTAGTATGCTTTCTACCGCATAGCTGGACCTGTTGGTGGCATGACACATGGCCACTGCTGTTTGTTTACCTCACTCTAGAAATCCTACTTATCCCTTTATAAATGAAACTGACATGCCAAGTCCTCTATTATATGTTTTTTGTTGTTGTTCTTATTCCTCCATATATTTTCCCACAAACATGGGGGGAGACATATTCTCTAGCCAATTAGAGAAAGCTTCTGGAATCACTCACAGGTTGGTTAAATAAATATTTTTTAAAAGAAAATAAAAAGTATACATTGGGTGTAAAGGACTACGTTTGGGTTAGAGAGGGCACAGCAGGTGCAAAAGCTTGAGATGAAAAGATGCAGGATTGGAAGATATAAGTCAGTTAAAGAATTTTGTGCTCATCTGAGATGAACTATCTAGGGACAAAAGGACCTCAGTTCTTGCAGAATAGTCCTGCCCTGGTATGACAGTACTTATGGCTCTGCCTCTTTTGGCTCTCTCTGGGTAGATGTGGGCAGCAATGGCTGTGTGATATGTCATCTAATTGTGTATTCAAAGACACGTTATGAAAGTAACAATGATAGATGATGAAGATTTCAAATGTAATGTATGAATCAACACAGAAAATGGGAGAATATGCCTTAAGCCCAACTGCTTGACTTCCCACAGATGAGTATCGTCTCTGTCAATTTCCCATTTTCATCAGGCTTCACCTCACAGACGTTTTGTCCAGGCTTCCACCCTGTAGATTTGAGATAGGCAAGTGCAGACTTGGAGAAGGAAATGGCAGCCCACTCCAGTGTTCTTGCCTGGAGAATCCCAGGGACGGGGGAGCCTGGTGGGCTGCCGTCTATTGGGTCGCACAGAGTCAGACACGACTGAAGTGACTTAGCAGTGCAGACTTAAGAGGGAAGTGGTGAACGTGCTAACTGCTGTTGGGTTCTCTGAAGTTGTTAAAAATTGGATTACTGGTGATTTTCTCCCAAGTGTAATGTCCATTTCAGGTTAATAATGCCAGACGGCTGCCCCTGAAGACACAGACCTCAGAATGTTGGCATAGGCAGTGCAGAACTCCAACCCACTTTTCTTTCCCTTCCGTCAGGTATCACAGTATTGATCAGATTGCCTCCCCCACCCCAGTGAGGCACCTTCTGCATTACTTGCACCCTCAGATAAAGTCCAGGCTCCTGAGGGTAGAAATCTCAAGTCCTTTGTGGAAATCCAGTGACCTGCTTTCTAGCCTAGCTCGTTAGCTTCCATGATCCTAGTTCTGTCCTCCCACACTCCTTCTTTCAAGTAGTTTCCCACTACTTGCTCCCCATAGAACATCTTCCATATCTTGGTCCTCCCTCAGTCTTGGCTTGCTAGAATCATAGATGGTCTTAAGAGCCCAACATTAGCAGAAGTTGGCTTTGACCTTCTAGCCTCCTGGGACCTCTTGCTGAAATCTCTGTGATGTGTCATCACTGTGTTTTGCTCCATGAGTTCTTTGGGTACATATTCAGCTACCAGTACAAAAGGAAGTTTTTTCACCGTCATGAAATAACTCATTACATGCCTTTCTCAGGGTAGGAGGCCTGCATTCATTCACCAGGTGTTTGCTGGTTCCAGTGTGTGCCCTGCTGCTCAGCACCAGGATACAGATGATCCCGCAGCCATGGACCCTGCCCCATAGATCTTACCTTCCAACAACTGACCCTCTCTACCTTTGGTTGAATGCCTGCTGTGTGTTAGACACTGAACTAAGCACTTTACTTTTTCCCTCGATGTAATATTCACCACAGATTCCAAAGAATGGGTTTTTCTTATCACCATTTCACACATGAAGGATCTGAGGCTCAAAGATGGTAGTTCATTTGCTCTGGGTCCCACAGCTGATAAGGAACAGGGAGGTTGTGAAGACAGGTCTGCTGATTTCCAAGCTCATATTCTAAGCCCCTCACCTGACTGCCTGCAGGCATTGGCACCTGAGTGTGGGTGAATCAGTGGAGAAATAGGTACAGATTACATGAATCATGTCCTCCTCTTTCATGATCTGTTCTGTTTCTGCAGATTGAGCCATACATGCCATATGAATTCACATGCGAGGGGATGCTGCAAAGAATCAATGCTTTCATCGAAAAACAGGTAAGACTCTCCTAAGTCCATCTGTCCTCGCCATTCCCCCCCTTCTGGTACCCCAGGCAACTCGTGAATAAGTAAAAGCTCACCATGATCCTGTGAGATTTTCCTGATTTGGAGGATTCCACAAGCTAGATGAGGGCTTCTTGAAATTCTAACATATGAACTGCCATGGTCACCCAGAGGAGTCTGGCTGTCATTGGAGTAAAAATGTTCCTTGTGGGTGGAAGGTCAAATGGATACTGAAGGGAGGGACTGGATGGTCAAGATGAAAACCTCCTTCACCATCAGACCTGTGCCTTGTCCGGGAATCACACAAAGACTTGGGTGGGGAGGGGGACAGATAGATGGCTCAATATATGTCGGTAATTCCAAATAGGTAGGACTCTTTAGTGGTTTTCAAACGTTTTTAAAAATAGGATTCCTTTTCAAATGAAACTTTACTTGAAATCCAAGTATATAAAACAGATAAAAGCAAAACTTTACTTCCAAAGCTGGGGAGGGCTCCTAGGGTCCCACCACCCCCAACAGAGTTGGGACACTGTGTCTTGTGCTCAGAGAAGTAAAGGCCAAAAGTGTCATTGCCATCATTTTAAAACATCTTAATTCCTTAGGCTTCAAAAATAACACAGAGATATAAATAGTCAGGCCGAGAGCCCCCGTGGGCAGGGAAATATGAGGTCCTTGACCAGGTACAAGATATGAGGAGCTCTGCTTCAAAGCAGAGCATCTTAGTGCGATCAAGAGATCTTGACACATAGGCAGGGAGGACTCTGAAGGCTGAAAGTAGGAATGGCGTGTTCAGACTGAAAGTAGGCATGGACTGTAGGCCAAGGCAGGTTTCCAAGGAAAGATTTGAGGCCACAGACTGTGGTAAGCCATGGACATCCCTGAATGCAGCTGCTGGACGGGGCCAGCCAGAGACAGAGGCTTCAGGGGCCCGGGCCTGATGTTCTGAACGTTTGTTAATGGAAAGAGAGACTACAGTGCAGCCATCCACTGGCGTTCCAGCCCCTCCGCTGAGGCCTTCTGGCCGTATGACTTGGATGTGTTAGTTTCCTCCCCTGCAAAATGAGGATGATACTAGAACCTCAAGCGGCTAATGTGGAAATGAGCTAGTACATATGAAGTGCTTGGAACAAGGCCGACACATATGTTCAATAAAGACACACTATTGCTGTTGATTATTTAATATATATTATTATATTATTATGTGACAATGTATTCTACAGTAGTATTCATCAGACTTTACCACGAGAGCTGAGCATTTGAATCACTATCTCATTCACTCTTTATATGACACTTAACTCAAGAATGACAGTATCATTATCCTGACGGGGGCAGCCCTTTACATACAGACTTTACATCCCAACGCATCATCTCATTTATCCTCACAGTAATCCTGGGAGGTAGCAATCATCATCCATTCTCTGGATAACAAGAACCAAGAGTCTCAACCATAGGGCTCAGTCATGGAATCAGGGTTGGATGCTGGGTTGGTTTGAGCCCATGCAGGCTTGCGCCAATAGCATTGCCGGAGCCTCAGGCGATGACACTTATCCCAGAGCTATACTTCCCATCTTCTTTGATCTCAAGAAGCTGCCAGCCCTTCCCAAAGGTGCAGACAGGGATGCTGTGGCCTGTGGCAGTGAGATTTTAACACATCACAGACTTTACTACCCTTCCTGGAGGCTGAGATCTTACCAGGATCCCTGCCAGAACCCACTTCCAACTTTCCTGTCTCCACTTCCTCTCAGGGAAAATGGTTACTCACCACCACATTGTAAAAAGACATTTTGAATTTTATATCAAGAGTATATATGGTTTACAATACTGTATTAGTTTCAGGTATACAGCAAAGTGATTAAGTTATACATGTACATTCTTTTTCAGATTGTTTTCCCATTTGGTTATTACAGAATACTAAGTATAGATCTCTGTGCTATACAGTGGGTCCTTGTTGATTAGTATATATATATATTAGCGTGTATATGGCTTCCCTGGCGGCTCAGTTGGTAAAGAATCTGCCTGAAATGCAGGAGATCTGGGTTCGATCCTTGATCGGGAAGATTCCCTGGAGTAGGAAATGGCAACCCACTCCAGTATTCTTGCCTGGAGAATTCCATGGACAGAGGAGCCTGGCGGGCCCCAGTCCATGGGACCACAAAGAGTCAGACACGACTGAGTGACCGTCATTGTCACCTGTGTGTATATGTTAATCCCAAACTCCTAATTTATCCCCCGACCACCACCACCTTTCCTCTCTGGTAACCATAAGTTTCTTTTCTATTGTCTGTGAGTCTGTTTCTGTTTTGTTAAAAAAAAGTTCATTTATATCATTTTTTAGAATCCACATATAAGTGGTATCATATGATATTTGAAAAAACTTTATCATATTTATTTGAAGGCTGTCTTTCTTTCTTCCCTAAGATTCTTGAATGCTAGCCAGTCCTTAGAAGTTATCATGTGACCCATTCTTTTTAAACCTATTACTAGATTTCCCTTCAAACAGGAAGGTCCTGTTCCCCAAATAGACCTTGTTAAATGTTCAGGGATATAGGGCCACACCCAGTTTGGTCCCCTTGACATCCAAGTGCCTAGCCCTCTGCCTGTCAGGGAGAAGGTGAACAAAACTGAAAGAATGATTAAATGAATAAGGAAGGTAATGAGTGTGTGTGCTTTTCATTCCTGTGTGCCAAGATCCAGCAGGCTCATCTTGACCCTAATGACTTGGAGAGACAATTAATAAAATTGTTTCCTAGAAAACATACTCATAAAATTGCCCTTTCACACTTCTCCTGGGTAGAGATTTTCTTCTGCAGAGTTCTGCAGCTCACAGAAACCCAGGGGTTTCTTTTCTGCCTGCTGTTATTCATGCATCCGCTCTGTAAGTATTTGTCAACTGGAGGGGACTGCAGACTGTTCCTGGAGTTGGGGAAGAAGAGGTGTCAAAGGATGAGTCACTGTTCTTAAGTAGCTTCAGGGTCAGGATGATAGGCAGTGCTGCTGCCATTGACTACATCTGTCACAGCGACTACCCGGGTGTGCTCTGGGATCCTGTAACTCAGGTACAGGGTGGAGACGGGGGAGGGGAGGGAGAGTATCTGCAAGCACTTGGCGGGAGATGAGTCCTGAAGGCAAAGTGGGGGTACCTGAGAGGTCGAGATGTGAAGGCCTGGGGGAAAAAGAGAAATGGTGAGTTGGAAGGTGGCTGTGACTGAAGAGAGAGAGATGATGCAAGAGGAGGTCGGAGGAGACACATCATGAAAAGATGGCTGAGGCTCAGCTCAAGAACTCAGAATTTGATTCTGGGACAAGAGGAGGCTGAAGACAGGTTTTAACTCAGGAATAGGGCAGTGATGCTATCAGACTGGTGTTTTAGAAAAGTCACTCTAGGAATTGTTTGTGTTTAGGGGCATTTCTTATCAGCATTCTCTCATTGCTGCTAATGAGCAATAAAGGGGCCTATTTTGAGTTTATCCTAGGCCTCTGGGGAGGGTTTTCTTGAAGCCATAATGTTCCCCAACTCCAGAAGGAAATTAGGAAGCCAAGACCCCATTGGTTCACAGATCGGGTCTTCTGCCTCTTAATGATTAGC
This sequence comes from Bos javanicus, assembly GCF_032452875.1. Classification (NCBI taxonomy): domain Eukaryota; kingdom Metazoa; phylum Chordata; class Mammalia; order Artiodactyla; family Bovidae; genus Bos; species Bos javanicus. The sequence goes on along the minus strand of NC_083869.1, from coordinate 62,879,387 downwards.
TCCAGGCTCTGGTGTTTCAGAGCTTGGAGTGTTCATTATTTTTGCCGCCCAAAGACTATCTTCAAAGAGCAGTGAGAGGAGAGAGGCTGTTTCTGGTGTGAACAGGAAAGCCTCAAGCTCTGAAGGGTGGCGGCAGTGCACGCTTGCTGTCGGAGCGCCACAGCCCTAATTAGGCTGATCTCTGCCTTCAGAGCCCTCCGTGTGATCTGCTAAGGGAATAAGGAAGCTTTTATCCCAGAACCCTTTCAAGGTTGTTCATCACACTCACCCCAGGCAACGGGGGCCAGAGGATGCCATTTGACCGCAATTGAGAAAGCCCTGGGCCTCAGTGTGTACTCTGTACAGAGTGCTTGACAGCAGGCAACCTCCCCCTCCAAACCAGGCAGCACCCAACGGGAATGAATCCTGGCTTTAGGAAAACCACTTGCTTTTCCCCTTAATGCCCCCATTCCCTCTACTGTGCTAATAGTGTTGATTTGCATAGCAAGCCCTATTGAATTGCTCTCCAAGAGAAACACCCTCTCCCACAGTAGGAGCTGGTGCCAAGGAGAAAAATCCAATGTATTCTAAGATCCAGAGCACTCTTCTCCCCTAACCTGGGTGTGTTCAGGCTTGTTAAGGTTCTCCTTATGCATTTCTTGGGAAAGACTTCAGTGCCTCAGGCCAAAGAGTAGAGCAAGTTCTTTTGATGGAATGTCAACGCTCAGGTTAATTTCTGAAAGCCATGCTCACGTTATTTTGCAAGGAGCTGTATCATTTATGAGAAAAGCACTCTGGAGATAGGGAGGGGGAGAAAAGAGTTAACTCCAAGAGCCGCAGTGGAATCAACTTTACCTCTTGGGAAATCTGGTTCGTGGGGGCCCATCCTGCCCTCCAAGGGGCATGTTCTAGATGCAAGAACAAACCTGGCAGGGAATCTGGATAGCTCCGTGTAGCGGGGAGGGTGGAAGTGCCAGGTCACAGGGAAAGAGGAAGAGGAACTGACACAGGGAGAAGGTTGGCAGTTGCTTAAGAAGTATTCACTCTTTTGAAAAATTGGTGGTTGCTGTTTGCCCAGCCATTTCTGAACCCAGGGGGGTTAAGTGGGTAATGGTTGAGTGCTGGGCCCTAGAGTCTGACAGCCAAGTTCACTTCCTGGCTTAGCCCCTACTCTCAGTGACCTTGGTCAAGTTGCCTCTTCTGTACAGTGGGGATACTACTACCTACCCCATGGGGTTGGTAGAGGAATCAAGAAATGAATACATGTTTAAGGCTGAGAAGGTACCTCGCACAGAGTAGGTCCTCTGAAAGCCTTAACTTCTGCTGACGGAGCCCAGAAACCAATATACTTGGTTTTCACATAAAAGACACAGCTTCTTGCAAAATGATGTGCGCACAATCATCCTGTATAGTATTTATAGGGTTTTTACAGGAAGTAGAAAATATAGCTGAAGAGCATGTTGTAAGAGCATTTCAGGTGTGTGTGTGTGTTTTTTAACAACTTTATTGAGGTGTAATTTACAGACCCTCAAATTCACTCTATGTAAGGGTACAATTCAGTGGAGCTTTTTGTTGTTGTTAATTATTAGGGTTTAGCAATTACTCCCACAATCTAGTTTTACAACATTTGCATCACCCTAAAAAACTCTTGTGCCCCTGGGCAGTTTCTCAGCATAATGTCTGTAAGGTTCATGCATACTGTAGCATGCCTTAGCACTGCATTCCTTTTCACTGCTGAATAGTATTCCATTGTATGGTTAGACCACAGTTGATTTACTCCAACTGATGGACATATGGGTCATTTCCACCTTTTGGCTTTTGTGAAGAGTGGACTGCTACCTTGAACATTCGTGTGTACGTGCACATGTGTTTTTGTTTCTCCCAATAGACTCCTCATGTAGAAGAGTTTGAAATGTGGGAGGTTCATGTCTGAATCTTTGCAACATGAACTTGTTTGCTTGCAGTGTAAAGATCACCATAGAGATTCATTACCACAGCTCAGCTTCACCACCACCTTATCTGTTGCACTTGTGGAAATGTAAATTTGCACCTGCTGCTGGGAATCAGCCCCAGGGGCCACCCATGGACAGAGTTCACTCTTTTTGAGGACAGGACAAGTTGTTTCTTGGCAGGTGCCAGCAAGCAACTGAAATGTGTTTCATCCAGTCAGTCACGCATGATGTATTGAACACTTTTTCTGTGCTTGGCTCTGGATTCCTCTGTTGTAACATAAATAACAAATATGCCCCTTACTCCTCACCTAGCTGGCTAAACTTGGCCCAAATCCCAATTTCATAGCCTTGAACCTGCTTCCCACTCGCCACCCCTTTTTTTCTTTAGCAAATTCCTGACCTTACTTCTTTAGATGCTGCTTCCAGACCTGTATCTGAATCCACCTGCACCTGATATGTCCTGGTGTAATAACTCAATCGAAGGTTTAGCCAGACGCCCACTCAAGGTAGAGGGTTAACGGAAAAGATCCATCACCTGAACCAAGAGGGAAGGACCACCCATGTTGTCCCTCCTAACGCTTCTGTCCAAGGGAGCAGCCTCCGCTTCTCCCCACCCCGTCTTCTCCAGCTCTGTGGGTGTTAGGTGAATCACATTTTCTCCAAACTGTTACTTAGCCTTTGTTACAAGGGCAGCGCCCTTACTTCTTTTTCATAGTATGTTGTGTTCATTGGTTCAGAACATTACTTCTCATAAATGTGTTGATTAATAGACCTTTCTTACTATTGTTACTATAGGGAAATTTCATACTGAAGCAAACTTAGAGAAATTTGGTGACTGGCTAAAATCATTATTAGAGAGGAATGCAGATGTTCTGTGTCTAAGTGAGCTTGTTAACCAGATTGGAAATTACTGTTTATGTCTCTTCTGATTATGTAAAGCTTCTGGGTTAGAATAGTATCTTTTTCTATTTCTATCAAAGCCCCAGGATGCCAAAACCATTCAGTGGCTCTTTATTGAGCACCAATTATCTGCAAAACACTGTTTTTGTGCTAAGCCACTAACTTCTATTTCGCCCACCAAACCCAGCCCGGAAGTCCCTAATTTCCTGGAAGCCTTCTCTGACACTTACCCCACCCCTTCCCATCCCCAGAGTTAATTCTCTCTCTCCTCTCAGTGGCCTTTACATCCTGGTTGGACATCTGTTGTATACTGCTCTGTAATTTTTTTAAATGTGGGCCTTTGTCCCCAGAGACTCTGTCTCATCCATATTCAGATGTCCAGCACCCAGGGTAGTTTTAAAAGTTGTTTGTTAAGTTTTGAACAGATGCCTGAGAGACCCTTCAAAGCCACCCTATGAGCATTTCATGGAGGTTTGTTGGAAAAAGATGCCTGAGGCTGTCCTCTTTCTCTCTCTCTCTCTCTCTCTCTCTCTCTCTCTGTGCACTGCTGTGTGGCTTCCTAACTGTCTCTGTTCCTGCTTCTGCTCCTGTCTACTGTTCTCAGCTCAGCAGATCCTGTCACTCCTCTGCCCAGAATTCTCCAGTAGCTTCTATTTCACTCCAAGGAAAAGCCAAGGCTTTATATGGGACCCCCCCCACCCCCACCAACAAGCTCTGGGTGCTCTGACCTCCCAGATACCATCTCTTCCTACTTCCAACCCCCAATGCATGCACACACACACACATGCACACACGCACATATGGGCACACACACATATGCCCGCTCCTCCTGGAACCTGCTGGACGCTTTGCTGTCACGGCTGCCGCACTTCATTTGCTGCTTTCTGTTATGTCCTTCCCAGACACTTGCATGGCTCACATTTTTCCCTCCTCAGGTCTTTTGTTGAATGTTGCCTTCTCAGTGATGCCTTATCTGAATACCCTCTTCCCCAACAGTCCCAATTCCTTATCTTCTCTTCATTCTTACTTAGAGCAATCACTAGCTTTTAACATTACATATAATTAATTTATTTTGTTTCTCTATCTCCCTCACTAAAAAGAAGCTCTATAAAGGCAGGTGTTTTAGTTCCTTTTTTTTTTTTTTTTAACCAAGTCATCCCCAAGGGCGTAGAAAAGTCCCTTGCTCATAATTACAGTAAGAGCCAACCCATGGTGTTTAATCATGCACATTTCTGAGCACTTTACACAGTATAATTAATTTACTCCCCCCATCCCCACAGCTTTCTGAGGTGGTTGCTGACATTTTCATCATTTTACAGTTGAGGAAACTGAGGCAAAGAAAGGTTATGGGGCTCGCAAAGACCACTCAGCTGCTCGGAGGAGCTGAGATTCAAACCTAAGCAATCTGAACTCCAAACCCTTATTTTCTGCTTCATAGAAAGTACAGTATTTGTCAAATGAACAAACGAGTGAGTTGAGTGAGTGAACAAGGAGACGAGGCCAGTTGGCATTGCCCTGTTAGCTGATGCTGAGGTTGGGTGAAACAGAGGACCTCTCACTTTCCATGAGCACCCAGTGGGGCTGGCACCTGGGGTGAGAAGAGGTTTATGACAAGCTGTTGTGTCTGTTGTGCCCTGCAAGCAGCTGGACAAAGAAATGGCCCTTGTACACGATTGTCATAGGTAATCCAGCCAACTCGACATTTCCCTCTGAACCCTGGCAGCAAGTAATGTTCTACCTTGGGATATTTAACATCTCTTGGTGCCCTCTTGGCTTCCCTGGTGGCTCACGTAGTAAAGAATCCACCTTCAGTGCAGGAGACCTGGGTTCAATCCTTGGATCAAGAAGATCCCCTGGAGAAGGGCATGGCAACCCACCTCAGTACTTCTGCCTGGAGAATTCCATGGACAGAGGAGCCTGGTGGATTGTGTTCCATGGGGTTGTAAAGAGTTGGACATGACTGAGCGACTAACATTTTCATGGGTACCCTCTTAAGAGTCACTTCATTTTTTATCTCACAGGAGTTATATAAGGACTGAAAGACAAATGGTATTATCTGCGTTTTAGATGTGAAAGCAGGCAGAGGGAACTTGAGGGGCATTTGTGAAGTCCTGCAGCTGGGAGCCGGAACCGTAACTCAGATCCCCACTGCCTCCTGCCTTACCTGTTGCCACATTGACTGGGACACTTTCATTCTCCCTCTCTCCAAGCCTGTTCACCTTCGGGCTTTCCACATGGTTCACTGAGCCTTAAAAAGGGCCTGCTGCTATTTTCTCTATTTCTTTCTTTTTCTTTAAATTTATTTTATTGAAGTATAGTTACTTACAGGAGAAGGCAATGGCACCCCACTCCAGTACTCTTGCCTGGAAAATCCCATGGACGGAGGAGCCTGGTGGGCTGCAGTTCATGGGGTCACTAAGAGTCGGAGACGACTGAGCGACTTCACTTTCACTTTTCACTTTCATGCATTGGAGAAGGAAATGGCAACCCACTCCAGTGTTCTTGCCTGGAGAATCCCAGGGACAGGGGAGCCTGGTGGGCTGCCGTCTATGGGGTCGCACAGAGTCGGACACGACCGAAGTGACTTAGCATAGTTACTTACAAGGTACTGTGCTTTCTGGTGTATGGCAGAGTGATTCAGTTTTACATATATATAATAGTTTGCATCTGCTCATCCCAAACTCCCAATCCATCTTTCCCTCACCCCCCTGCCCTTTATGGCAAAAACAAGTCTGTTCGCTGCGTCCATGAGTCTGTTTCTGTTTCATAGACAAAGTCACGCACCTTCTTTCACATCCCACATATGAGTGATGTCATATGGTGGTTGTCTTTCTCCGTCTGACTTATTGTGACACTCTAGGTCCATCCCTGTTGCTGCGAATGGCATTGTTTCGTTCTTTTTCATGGCTGAGTAGCGTTCCATCGTGTATGTGTATGTATATCGTATCTTCTTTCACCGTTTTTCTTTCCGGGGACGATTAGGTTGTGTCCATGTCCTGGCCATTGTAGCAGTGCTGCCGTGAACGCTGGGGGCATCTGTATCTTCGAATTAGTGTTTTCTCCAGGTGTATGCCCAGGAGTGGGGTTGCTGGATCATGTGACAACTCTAGTTTTTGGAGGAACCTGCATACTGTTTTCCACAGTTTTGCACCAGTTTACATTCCCACCAATATATCTTCATTAGTTCTGGTCCTACTGGTACCCAGAACGGACTAGTGAGAGCATACTGGACCAGCCCCCGCCGAGCCAAAGCAAGGGTGACCGGGACCCAAGACTTCATGTGGAGTCGAGTTAAGCTCTCCTGCTAGAGGGAACCTGCACTGGGGGCTGCAGGGGTTTATTGCGAACTGAGCAGGTGGGCTAGGTCTGCCCTGCTTGGGGGAAGGCACAGGGCTCCATCCGTCCAGCACTGCCTCGCTTCTGCACTTGCCAGTGCTGCGGTGCCCCCAGAGTCTAATACAGGGCACAGGTATCGCCTCCACACAGGGACAGGGGAGGGGGATGAGCATTAGGGGAGCGCCTGCTGTGTGCCAGCCTTCAGCTTAGCCGCACCACCCACAGGCTGGCAGCATCACTCCGTATGGACCAGCAGTGGAGGCAGGACCAGACTGAGCAGTGTGCCCGAAGCCCCGCCCTGGTGAGGCCAGGCCTCAAATCTAGGTCTTGGGTCTGAAGCACATTCCCTGGCCTCACCACCTCCTAGTTTAACATGGAAGAATCTTTCTCCCCGTTTCAGTTTTATCCCTTGGACTGCGTCACCATATGAGGCTCAGAATGAATAAGAAGCAGTATGTTAAGAGTCCACCAGACTCAGCAGGTGTAGACACCACCCTCAGCTCCCACTGCCTGTAGGAGGGACATTCTGCAGTGTTCTTACCAAGCTGTAAAAGCCAGCGTTTGCATCTTCAGCTGTCGTGGTGTCCAGTGATCTAGGTTTCCTAGTTGTTTGCCTTTTGTGTACAGTCACACAGTAGGCTTTGGTGTCCATCAGACTTTGAATCTCTTTATTATAATAGTTAAAGGCTGTAAATGCTATCAGATTTCTCCTAAAGAATTATAGGCAAAGTTGCTTACAGTTAGTCAGTTCAGTCACTCAGTCATGTCCGACTCTGCAACCCCATGGACTGCAGCACGCCAGGCTTCCCTGTCCATCACCAACTCCCAGAGCTTGCTCAAACTCATGTCCATTGAGTTGGTGATGCCATCCAACCATCTCATCCTCTGTCGTCCCCTTCTCCTCCTGCCTCCAATTTTTCCCAGCATCAGGGTCTTTTCTAATGACTCAGCTCTTCACATCAGGTAGCCAAAGTATTGGCGCTCCAGCTTCAGCATCAGTCCTTCCAATGAATATTCAGGACTGATTTCCTTTAGGATTGACTGGTTTGACCTCCCTGAAGTCCAAGGGACTCTCAAGAGTCTTCTCAAACACCAAAGTTCAAAAGCATAAGTTCTTTTGCTTACAGTAACCAGCCAGAAAAACAAACCAAAAAACCAATGCTTAACCTTTTCCAAATATCCATGTACATGCTCAGCTTTGATCAGCAATAACTATGTTGATCATCATGTGTCTTCCTTCCTATTTGATGGACATATTTTCAAAGTTCAGCCGGTAAGTTTCCATACGCTGCCTGGTTAGAGAGTGACAGCCACCAGGGAACACTCAGGGTTCCCATTCAGGGTGCCTGGGTCTGCCATCACCCTTAGTAACAGTGTCCAGACCGAAATAATTGTCTTACACAGGCCATAGCAACTCCATGGATCATGCTGAAGATGATCACAAATCTGAAGACCTCGCCAAGGTCTTCCAGCCCTGGGCTGTGAGATAGGACACTCTGCATACTGTCCTGCTCTGTGGCACTGTCAAAACCTTAAACTGGATCCTATTAAACCAGTGCATTTCCATCATTTCTGAATTATTAGACCCTTCTGGAATCTTCTGTTTTCAGCTGATACAAATTAAGGCCCTAGGTTTGACCTCATGCTGTGAAGTATTTGTTAAGCCCCAAACTCACTTGGGCTTCCCAAGTGGTGCTAGTGGTAAAGAACCCGCCTGCCAATGCAGGAGATGCAGGAGGGTTCGGATCCCTGGGTTGGGAAGATCTCCTGGAGGAGCAAATGATAACCCACTCTAGTATTCTTGCCTGGAGAACCCCATGGACGGAGGAGCCTGGTGGACTATAGTCAATGGTACTGCAAAGAGTCTGAAGCGGCTGAGCACACACTCACTCAGGCTCAAGCATGCGCATCCTCACATGACAGGATGTAATGTGGGAGACGACAGCAAGTCCACCTTACTGGTGGGATCGCAAGCCCTGATGAGGAGACTGGAGTAGAAGCCTACTTGCCGGTTACCTTCCTCCACGTGTAATAGCATCACCTCCTTCAGGAAGGAAGTAGGGAGAAGCAGGAACCATAGGAAATCATCAGTTTCATTGTCTACATTTTTCTGATGAGGAAGCTGAGGTTTGAAAGAGGAAAAATGCGAACAGCACAGAAGGGCCCCCTGGATGCAGCTCTGGCCTGCATTCTGGGGCTTCACCCACCTCACTGCTCAGAGACCCTGCAGGGCCCAGTCCTCCTGCAATGCTCCAAGTGACCAACAGGAGGAGCATGGAACCTGTGCCTGCTGGCTCCAGTTCTGAAAGCCTGAGATGGTTAACCAGCTCCCCATCCACAAAGAGGATAGAGAGAAAAAGGATATTCCAAGAGGAAAAAGAATATTCCAGAAGAACATACATTGAAAAGTAAATTCCCTGATGATCCCTGACCCCGTTACCCATTTCCTCTTCTTTGTGATGCCAGAGATATTCTTACAGTAACACAGGCCTGATTATGTGTATTGACACAAAAGGAAACACACTGTATACCAGCCTTCAACTTATTTTTTTCCCTTCTCAATCTGTACTGGGGATGTTTCCATGTCAGGGCATAGTTACCTGTTACATTGCTTGGTTTTCTTTGTATCTGAACAGTTACCTGTTTAAAGACAACCTTTAGATTATTTTACTTCAGTTCTGCCCCTCCTGTCTGACTCTTTACTACTCCATGGACTGCAGCACACCAGGCTTCCCTGTCCGTCACCAACTCCTAGAGTTTGCTCAAACTCATGTCCATCGAGTTGGTGATGCCATCCAGCCATCTCGTCTTCTGTCATCCCCTTCTCTTCCTGCCTCCAATCTTTCCCAGCATCAAGGTCTTTTCTAATGAGTCAGCTCTTCCCATCAGGTGGTCAAAGTATTGGAGCTTCAGCATCAGTCCCTCCAATGAATATTCAAGACTGATTTTCTTTAGGATTGACTAGTTTGATCTCCTTGAAGTCCAAGGGACTCTCAAGAGTCTTCTTGAACGCCACAGTTCAAAAGCATCAGTTCTTCAGCGCTCAGCCTTTATGGTCCAACTCTCACATCCATACATGACTTCTGTAAAAACCATAGCTTTGACTAGATGGATCTTTGTCAACAAAGTAATGTGTCTGCTTTTTTATGCTGTCTAGATTTGTCATAGCTTTTCTTCCAAGGAGCAAGCATCTTTTAACTTCATGGCTGTAGTCACCATCTGTAGTGATTTTGGAACTCAAGAAAATAAAGTCTGTCACTGTTTCTCTTGTTTCCTCATCTATTTCTCATGAAGTGATGACACTGGGTGCCATGATCTTAAGTTTTTGAATACTGAGTTTTAAGTCAGCTTTTTCACTCTCCTCTTTCACTTTCATCAAGAGGCTCTTTAGTTCCACTTTGCTTTCTGCCATAAAGGTGGTGTCATATGCATATCTGAGGTTATTGATATCTCTCCCAGCAATCTTGATTCCAGCTTGTGCTTCATCCGGCCTGGCATTTCACATGATGTACTCTGCATATAAGTTAAATAAGCAGGGTGACTATATACAGCCTTAACATACTCCTTTCCGGATTTGGAACCAGTCCATGGTTCCATGTCTGGTTCTAACCATTGCTTCTTGACCTACATACAGCTTTCTCAGGAGGCAAGTAAAGTGGTCTGGAATTCCCATCTCGTTAAGAATTTTCCATAGTTTGTTGTGATCCACACTGTCAAAGGCTTTGGCTTAGTCAATGAAGCAGAAGTAGATATTTTTCTGGAATTCTCTTGCTTTTTCTTTGATGCAATGGATGTTGGCCATTTGATCTCTGGTTCCTCTGCCTTTTTCTAAATCAAACTTGAACATCTGGAAATTCTTGGTTCACATACTTTTGAAGCCTAGCTTGGAGAATTTTGAGCATTAATTTGCTAGTGTGTGAGATGAGTGCAATTGTGTGATAGTTTGACCATTCTTTGGCATTGCCTTTCTTTGGGATTGGAATGAAAACTGACCTGTTCCAGTCCTGTGGCCACTGCTGAGTTTTCCAAATTTGCTGGCATATTGAGTGCAGCACTTTAACAGCATCATCTTTTAGGATTTGAAATAGCTCAGCTGGATTTCCATCACCTCCACTAGCTTTGTTCATTGTAATGCTTCCTAAGGCCCACTTGACTTCACACTCCAGGATGTCTGGCTCTAGGTGTTTAAGCACAACCTTTTAATACAACCTGTTTCTATACAGCCTTTAGGTTGTTTCAAGTCTTCCACTTCTCTCAACAACATTGCATAGGTTTCCCTGTGCCCTGAGTAGGTTTCTTTGCCCCATGTGTCCCATATGTCTGGGGTGAATTCCTCCAGGTAGAATTGAGAGCCCAGGATCCTAACCATCACTGGGTACCCCGAGGCCTAGCCCACCCCCAAAGAAGTTAAACACAGCTTTTCTTCTACAGGTTGGATGGCCCAGAGATTTGGAGGGCTTTGACTAGGGTTCCATCTGCAACATTTAAGCAGAGCGGGCTCTGGGTGCCAGTGGTACCTGAGTTCCCACCCCCGGTACCTGTTCAGACTTGCTCCTGGCATAGCTGAGATGAAAGCTGGGGTCCCAGGTTGGAGAGAGTTCCTGCTCCTCACCTGCCCTATCCCTGGTCCCACTTCACCTTTCGCTCAGCTTATCCATGCTGCACGCGTTTGCTCCTGGTCCTCCCCACCCATGACTCCCTTGGACATGTGCGTTTCCTCCGCTCCCTGTAGATCCTGGAAGTGACTGAGCAGCCCCATCCTGAGCACACCCCCACCTCCCCTGCCTCCGGGTGCCTCTCCTCTTAAGGGGTACCAGGTGACTTCATCTCCTATCACACATCCTCAGACAGCTTCTCTAGCTATTGAATTTGTGTTACATTTGTTTCAACCAACTGAGCTTCTATCAAGACCATGTCCCCACAATAGGTTCTATTCCAGAGACCTACAGACCTCTTTTGCTTCCTGAGTTGAAACTAGCACTCACAAAACAGTGTTATATTAGGTAACCGTTGTTAAATTCTGTGTCAAATTAGGTAGTCGCTGAAAATGTCTTAGGAATTAGGGCGGAGGGAACAGAACAGCTGGTGAACGTGGGCCTGGAGATGGGCCTTCAAGGGCGGAGACTTTAAATAGCTCGACTGTATTATGGACAGTGACATGAAGGGATAGCCCCTGTTACTGCAGGCACGGTGCTGGGCATAGGAAGCTGGTGAGTAGAGGTGTCAAGGCCAGGGCGCGTTCTAGCTGAGATCCCAACCTGAGTCCGTGTGGCTCCCATCCGCTGCCCCTCTCCGCTCTTGCACAGCTGGGGCCCAGCTTGTTGGGACAGGTTGGGAGACTGGGGATCCCCCGCTTGCATCCCTGGTCCCTTGACTGACAGTTTCATTGTCATTCTAGGACTTCTGCCACGGGCAAGTGATGTGGCCGCCCCTGAGTGCCCTACAGGTAAAATTTGCTGAGCCCGGGCAGTCCTGCAAGCAGGTATGTCAGGAGAACCAGCTCATCTGTGAGCCGTCCTTCTTCCAGCATCTCAACAAGGACAAGGACCTGCTGAAGTAAGTGCCGGAGCGCGGGAGGGGCGGCTCCGCCTCCAGCTTGTATCACAACGGCTGTGAGCCTGGCACTGCCAGGTCCCTGAGGGTCCCCGAGCAGGGTGGCGGGCACAGCACTGGGATCACAGCCCAGAGTCACCCAGTGGGGTCTTCTCTCTGGCTGGCATTGCTTCCCTTGTGCTGCTTCTGTCACTTAACAGTTGTTGTTTAGTCGATAAGTCATGTTCAACTCTGCCACCCCGTGGTCTCTAGTCTGGCAGGCTCCTCTGTCCATAGGATTCTCCACGCAAGAATACTAGATTGGGTTGCCATTTCCTTCTCCAGGGCATCTTCCAGACCCAGGGAATGAGCCCACGCCTCCTGCATTGGCAGGCGGGTTCTTTACCACTGAGCTACCAGAGAAGCAGTTACTTTCAGTAACACCATTAATTTCCTTTTGTGGTGGCATTTTGAGTTTGATGTTTACATTTTCCAGATTTTCATCTGAGGTTTCTTCTGGCCTCTGACTCATGACCTCAGTCAGGGCTAAATCTGTGCCTTGATATTTATCGCACCCACCCTGGGCTTGTGATTCAGCTGGTAAAGATTCCACCTGCAATGAGGGAGATGTGGGTTCGATCCCGGGTTGGGAAGATCCCCTGGAGAGGGGAAAGGCTACCTACTCTAGTATTCTGGCCTGGAGAATTCCATGGACTGTATGGTCCATGGGGTCAAAAAGAGTTGGACACGACTGAGCAACTTTCACTCACTGGGCCACAACCTAGTTAATTACCTGTCACCTCCCTCCCAACCTTAATAGCTCTAATGTGGTGTTTTCCCCTAGGGGATTTGTTCTCCCAACCCCAGATATTCTGCAGAGCAGTCGTTTGGTCCCAGTCTTTTTTTTTTTTTTTAACTTATTTATTAGCTGCTTGGGTCTTTGTTGCTGCACAGGATTTTCTCTAGTTGCAGCGAGCGAGGGCTACTCTGGTTGTGGTGCACGGGACTCTCATCGCAGTGACTTCTCCTGCTGTGGAGCATGGGCTCCAGGCACTCAGGCTTCAGTAGTTGTAGAGCCTGGCTTAGTTGCTCTGTGGCACGTGGGCTCAGTACTTCGTTGCTTCCAGGCTCTGGAGCACAGACTCAGTAGTTGTGGTACAAGGGTTTGCATGTAGGTTCCTCCCCACCCAGGGATCGAACCTGCGTCTTCTGCAATGGCATGTAGATTCTTTACGACCTGAGCCACCAGGGAAGCCCCTGCCCCAGTCTTAAGGAACAGAGTGGACTCAGGGCTCCAGGCTTACGGGTCTCCATTCTGGCTTCACGCCCTGTTAGAGCACAGTTGGCCACTGCATTTATCTGGGCACAGTGGTCTGAGCTGGCCTGGCCCTGCCTGTAAGCCTTATTATGCTCACCTCAAGTAATGAGGTGTAAAACCCTTTGCAGAGAGGAAACGTGATCTCTAGCACCTTGCCTGCAGGGCTCCTTTCCTGAGTAGGGACTCGGGGGATTCTATTTTTTCTCATTTTTTTACATGAAGACCAGGATCAGAGGTGCCCTCAATTCCACCAGCAGAATAGAGGCCAGACCAGCAGAGTTGGTCAGCATCCTGCTCTGCATCCAGTGACACTGTGTGAGAGGCAGCGCTGGTCTGATGTCTGTGGTGCTAGAAGCTTCTACCTCCAGAGCACATGTCCCCAATTCTAAGTGCAGGAGGAGCTTCCCACTCACCCCTGTTGCAGACCACTCCTGTACCAAGGTGGCTTCCTGAGAACCCTGAGTGTCTCCCTCTGTTTGACAGGAAGTCTGGCATCACTAGGGACAGACTGCTAGCTGTCCACACCCAACTGTCCATGTGCAGCCCCGCCTACCTGTGGAGGAGGCAACCTTGATGGGACTGCTCAGAGGCGTGGGCCTTCCTGGCCAGGCCGGGGGCTCAGAGAGCCCAGAGCCCCACCGAGCCTGCAGGGGAACAGGAATGAGCCAATGGACCCATTTCCTCTGTTCTATCAATCTGCCCACCTGTGAAATAGGGACGTCCCCAGTGATGGTGAGCCTGTGTACAGCAAAGTCCTTTCCTGCAGGAGTGTGGGCCGCGGAGCAGGCCTGAAGTCGCCAGGCTGCGACCAGAAAAGCCAGTCCCCCGCCCCCACCTCAAACCCCACCCCACCCCCCACCGGTAATCCCGTACACCAGGCCGAGCCCAGGGGAGCAGAAGGCCTGAGTGAGGGGCTACCCTGGGCCAGGCCCTTTGCCAAGGCATTACTCAGCAGCCCCCTCCCTCCTATCCCCTTGTAGATATGTGGGTTTTCTCCCTAGGAGGCTGCTGCGAATGCTAATTTTGCAATAGAGCCGCCTGAAATTAATTTTCTGAACGTAAGAGCCCTACTGAATACCTTTGTTTCTGCATTTGTAAATGCTGATAATGTCATAGCTCTCTGGCAAGTCTGCTGAGTGCCTCCTCAGCGCAGCAATCCTGGCTGATCCATATTCATGGCCACTTAGCAGCGAGCGGCTCCTCCGAGCCCATGCTGCTGTTCCTCCTCCAGCTTGGGGCCTGACTCTGAATTTAAGCTCCTTTCCATCTCCGGGTGTCCCCCGGCCTGTCCTCGGCATGCAGTATGACTTGATGTAACAGATGTCAAGTGTCCCGTGCTGTCATCTTGACTTGGGGAGTCAGGCAGCTGGTCTTGGAGCTCCTGCTCAGGTGGGGCTATGGGAGTGACAGAGGCGACCACAAACCCCTTGCACAGAGCATGCGTGATTCAGGTGCAACCTGACTTGACCCAAACCAGGCCCTGAGAGGTCAGAGGACAGAAGTCCTAGAAAGAGCCGGAGTCCATGCTGATGGGGTCCGGGGGGAGCACCTCACCCCCGGAAATAGAAACACATGTTAGTGGAAGACCTCCTTTGTAATGTTGCTACCTTTACAAGTTGTATCCTCTAAAAGATTAATTTATTGAGTTTGGGGTGTTTTTTTTTTTTTTGAAGAGGAATTCTAAGCCATGAAGACTGGACTGTGAGCACTGTGGTGCCTCAGTGCCTCAGAGTGGTGACAAGGGAGCTTGGGGAGACTTGGTGGATACGGGGTTGGGATTAGCAAGGAGGAGTGCAGGGAAGAGGGAGAGGAGGAGGGAGACCAGCAGGTGGGGCCCGGCTTCCTTCCTTTCATCCTGCATGGGTCTGTGTGTGGAGAGGGCTGCGGGGCTTCTGTCCTCTTGGGAAATAGGCAGCCCCATGGGAAGGGGGAGGCTTGGCCTTTTTCTTCTGTTTGAAGAGCTCTAAGCTCTCCGGCGAGGGCTGAAGGGCCTCAGAAGCCCCAGTTCCCATCCTGTGAGAGAAACCGTTCTAGGGCAGTTAGAGAGAGGCGAGCACCCCAGGGGCTGCAGAATGGAAACAGCACAATGGGTATGTGTTTGGTGTGTGTGTGTGTGTGTAAGATGGAAACAGCACAAGGTGTGTGTGTGTGTGTGTAAGATGGAAACAGCACAAGGTGTGTGTGTAAGATGGAAACAGTACAAGGTGTGTGTGTGTGTATAAGATGGAAACAGTACAAGATGTGTGTGTGGTGTGTGTGTGTGTAAGATGGAAACAGTACAAGGTGTGTGTGTGTGTGTAAGATGGAAACAGTACAAGGTGTGTGTGTGTGTGTAAGATGGAAACAGTACAAGGTGTGTGTGTGTGTGTAAGATGGAAACAGTACAAGGTGTGTGTGTCTGTGTAAGATGGAAACAGTACAAGGTGTGTGTGTGTGTAAGATGGAAACAGTACAAGGTGTGTGTGTGTGTAAGATGGAAACAGTACAAGGTGTGTGTGTGTGTGTGTGTGTGTGTAAGAAGAATGGAAACAGCACAAGGGGTGTGTGTGTGTGTGTGTGTGTGTGTAAGAAGAATGGAAACAGCACAAGGGGTGTGTGTGTGTGTGTGTGTGTGTGTGTGTGTAAGAAAAATGGAAACAGCACAAGGTGTGTGTGTGTGTGTGTGTGTGTGTGTGTACGCCTGTGCAGGCAAGACAGACATGTTAGGAACAGAGGCAGGACAGCAACACACATGCCCTGAAGAGGCAAGGGACCTCGTGGGGGTGAGGATGTGCTCTAGCGATTGGGAAGGTCCCCTCCTCCTGCTGAGCTCAGCAAGGATGCTCGAGGGGCCTCTCTGCAGGCCTAGGGCTGTGGAACAGAGACCTCAGACCAGGGATTGTGTCACATCCAAGGGTGGCCCCACCACCACTCCGCTGAGCCTCTGGGGAGCTTGCTGGGCCAGGTCACCCATGGCTCCGGGGAATACCCACTGCTCAAGTGCTTTGTGGTGGTCTTTGGACATTGGCCTTGGACAGGCTGCTACTGCAGCCCCGTGGCCATGGGCACGTGTGCTCACACCGTGGTACGCTGGGCCTGGAGTCCAAGTCCAGGAGGCCAGGAGCAGATGTGATTCTCCCTGGCTCTTGACAGTCCCTCCCACTCGCCACGGAGTCCGAGATGAGTTCTGGAGACTTCGTGCCCCTGATGAGCTGTGTGCCAGGCAGATGGCTTGAGTTAAGACACAGTAGCTGCCGTGATTCACCTAAATACATAAATAGCATCAGCACAAATCTGGATCCCAAGGCCACATTCCATGTGGAAACTTCATGCCCAGCTGGGCTCTGGAGACCCCCTTTCAGTGTTGGCCAGGAAGTAGGCAGGACCAGGTGGGCCCTGACTCTGACTTGTGTTTCCTTTAGGAAATCCATGGAGCCCCCAACTCGCTGCCCTCGCCATGACCCTAACCCTCTGGTTGCTTCCGTCTCCCAGCTGGCACATCTAACATGAGGTGTTAGGCCACTGAGAGAAGTCACAGAGCTCCCTGGTGACTGCAAGAGCAGGACAGGAGTGGGTGCTGCCCTCCTAAGAGCCAGGAGCTGGGCTGGCAGCCTCGGAGAACTCACCGGAAGCCCAGGAGATGCGCTGGAAATCACAGATTAATGCTGGCAAAGGAGCAAGTGGGTCCAGGCAGTTAGTTGGCTCGAGGAAGACGAGCGGGCAGGAGTAACACTGGGTGGGGGGTCAGATCCTTTTCTCAAAACATTTGGAAGCTTTCCAGAAGTGGCAGGAAACCTCAGGTTCCCCGCCCAAATCCCCGCCCTGTCAGCAAGAATCAGGACTTCTGTGAACAAAGCAAAATGGAGATACCTGGCATGTGTGTAAACTCACAGTGTGGGGTGAGGGCAGAAGGTGGCAGTCCACCCAGCATCTACCAGCGGGAGCAATCATGCTAGTTCTCATGTGCTGAATGCTTACTCAGAGCTGGACTCTGCCAGCTGCTCTGTAAACATTTATTTAATCCCTGTACTTCCCCCCTGTGAGTGGTTAAAGAATCTGCCTGCAGTGCAGGAAACACAGGAGATGCAGGTTTGATTCCTGGGTCAGGAAGATGATCTGGAGAAGGGAATGACAACCCACTCCAGTATTCTTGCCTGAAAAACCCCATAGCACTAAGCCCATGGTGGGCTCCAGTCCAAAGGACTGCAAAGAGTCAGACATGACTATGCGACTAAGCGCATGACCTTCCCTGAGAGTCAAGGGTTATTCGTCCCCATTTCACAGAAAAGGAAACTGAGCCACAGGGAGGCTCAGGCATTGGTCCAAGGCCACACAGCTCATATAAAGCCGGGATGCAAACCCAGATCTGCCTGGACCTCCTACACCACCTTCTCTGAGCTGGTCCCCACCAGGCATGTGGGACAACGGGGCACAAGGTGGTGGGACCCGAACACCCCATCTAGGACGAGAACTTCCGTGGCTCCTCTTTGAGATGAGAGGCCAACACTGTTTTCCTGAGCCCCCCAGGTGGGGGTTTCAGCCTGAGGAAGCAAAACCCCAGGGGTCTGCAGCCCACAGCCAGAGGGGTGGAAGAAGATGGGGGAGGAGCAAGAACCTGGGCTTGGGATCAGGGCCTGGACTCAGTCCCTGCTCTGCACATCCACAGCCCTCAAGGGCTGGGGATCAGGGTGGGTAGTAGGACGATCTATTGCCGCAGTCGTGGAAGGCGGCTGCAAAGGTCCCGTGAATTGAGGCCCCAGGACACACCATGCCCAGGAAACCATCGGATTGCTCTCCAGCGGGAAACTAAGGTCATATAACAGAGATCCCTCTAAGCATCAGTTTTAAAGATAGACATAGTTTTAAAATGTTCTAAAAAGCATTTAAATAATGCATATCATTGTCCCAGTCTCACTTCTCAGAAGTAACCATTGTTAAGTCTTTAGTGTACCTGCTCTACTTTCTTTCCCTCTTCTTGTCCCCCTCTCTTTTTCTCTCTTCTCCCCCCCCTCCCCCTCGCTCTCCCTCCCACACTCACACACACACACGTGGATACACTGCACCCCCTGTTATTACTTGCTCTCATGCTGGTGCTCACATTCCTACCTCCTTGTCAAGTGCTGCGTGTGCTGATAACACAGCTGAGCCACAGGGGATCCAGCCATTCCCCACGTGCTGAATCTTCAGGTTATTTCTGGTTCTTCTCCAGCCTTGAACACATACCGCACCCACATGCGCATCCAGGCGTTTGCACGCCCTTCTCGAGCCCGGGTTCCCAGAAGTGAGGATGGCTGGGTCAGAGGGTGGCCAACAGGAGCCCCAAACAGCCTTCCCCACTGGAGGGCAGCAGAAGGGGCCAGGGCTGAGGACAGTCCCTGCCTCTCCAACCCCTTCCTCTTTCTCTTCAGGTACGATGTGAACTGCCAAAGCTCAGAGCTGGCCAAGGACATCGTGGCGCCCTCCTTCGACCCCAAGAACAAGCACTGTGTGTTTCAAGGCGACCTCCTGCTGTTCAGCTGTGCTGGTGCCCACGCCCGCTACCGGAGGATCTGCCCCTGCCGGGACTTCATCAAGGGCCAGGTGGCTCTCTGTAAAGACTGTCTATAGCGGCCACCACTCCACCCGCGCCTATGCTCTGCAGGGGGGAGACAGTGGCTCCCGCCCCATCAGGGTGGGGCAGGGACACAGACGCAATTCAGGGACTCTCCCCAGAGCCTGAACATTTTGGTGAAAGGTCTCGATTTGGTACTGGTCCCGCTGCAGTCAGAGCATCACAGTGGAGCCAACCTCAGGCTGGGAACCTGGCTTCTCCCTGGCACAACTTCGTCTTTAATTTTGGAGGAGCTACTGTAGGGAGACTGTGCAGCTGCTCCAGGATAAAAAAAGAGAATCTCAATATTCGTTTAAACAAAACAAAACCAGAGGAGGAGTTGAGCTAGTCGGAAAGAACTTCCTACGGGAACATTCCTAAACCCATTAATTTATTTATTTGGGAGGGAGGGAGGGGGAGCTGGGGAGGGCAAAGAGGGATTGATTGCGCGTCTTGCTACTTCTCTGATTTTCCTCTGTTGGCCATCCCTCTTCACTATAACATGACTGTTGTCTGCTTTGGGCAGGGTGCACTGTGGGGCTAGTGGCATGATTAAGGGCAGCTGTGGGTACCTAGCTCCTCAAAGTGGATGGTGGCAGAAGAAAATAAATTCCTTGTGCTTAGCAGGTGGCAGAGGCTAGGGGATAGGCACCCCTTGGTTGTCCGGGGAAATGCCTGTGTGGCCCAGAGAACCCAGCAGGGACCAGAGATGGGCTGCTTTGCAGTGACAGGCTCCTTTCCTCTGTTCCATCACACCCCCCAAGGTGGAACACACCCCCACACAGCTGGGCTGTCATTTCTGGTTAGGATTAAAAGCTACCCTTGCACGTGGAGGGGTGCTCTTTACCCCCTTGAGAAGGGGTGTCTTTGAACTGCGATTTGGACAGGGATGAAGCTGGTCCCTAAGAACTAGTGGCACCACCTGAGCTGGGCTTGTGTTATATTCACTCCGTCCAATGTCACCGAAGTCCAGGGGATGGGGCTCTCAGTGAACTTTTGATGTTGGCTGGGGGAGCAAGGGCAGGCCAGGATGAATGTGCACTGTCTTGGCTGCTGACTATGAGTGTGGGTGTGGTTTGCAAGGGGTAGGAATCTGATACTGGTTTTTACTCCAGGCAGAAATACTGGGGAGGAGGGTGTTGAACTGGTCAGCAGGTTGGACCAAACCCTGGAGTCCCTGTGCTGTGCTCTTGGGCAAGTTCCCCCAGCCCCTTCCACTCCCCTCCCCCCACGCCGTGCTTCAGTGCTTTGCGTGTGTGTGTGTGTGTGTGTGTGTGTTTCCTGTGATGCCCCTGGCATCTCCGTGCTGGTAAGAGTGAGCTCCCTTCTCCCTGGCAGAATGTCCCCCTTGAAAGCTGTCCCATGAGCCACCCAGCCCTCACTAAAGATTCTGAGTGGCTTGGTTGCTGAACAGAAAAGCTGGACACAGCTAATGGCTGGGTGAGCCTCCGGGACGCAAGGTTCAGGTTAGAATTCTCAAGTCTGAGGCCCACCCAGGAGGAGTGGGGGGCTGTGAGGGATGGGAGGTCAGATTCCACCCACTCCTCGATTCTTCTTCTTGGGTATAAAATTAATATCAAATGCACAGCCGGCCTTCTTTCCTTAGACTAACCTCAGTGGATCTTAGAGAATGGAGTGGGGGAGTTAGGGCAGCCAGGATCTCCCCCACCCCATAGGTGGCCCCCGAGTACCCGTGCCAGGGAGAATTCTGATGGGGAAGCCTCCGCGCTGAGCATGGATGCCAGGGCCCACTCCTCACAAACTGGCTGAGAATAGAAACAAGGGCAGAAGTTAAAAGGAAATTGGGCAAGACGGTGTGAGTGCCCGTGTGCTTTTGAGTGCTTCGCGAGGACAGTTTCCTGCAGGGGGAGGAAACAGCTGCCATCCCTGCTGTCGGGAACCACTATTTCCTACGAATGGGCCTCCTGGCTGCAGCCTTCCTAGAAGGAATTCGCTTTAGCGCCCAGACCAGCAGTTCCTGGGCCAGTGCTGCCCTCTCCTGGGCCCTTCTGGCTGTTTCTGGTGCTGAGGATGTGCATTCCCGTGTTTGACCAGCAGAGAGAGCCTGCGGGCCGAGACCAGTTTCCCACGCTTTGCCAGACTAACCCATCTGGCAGAGATCCGTTAGAACAAGCACAGGAACTCTGAAAGCAAGGAGGTTGGAAAGCCCGGTTCTCAGAAACACGCTGTGCCGGGCTTGTGTTCCAAAAGCTGCAGGGATTGTTTGCCGGCTGCCCCTGAGCTCAGGGACTCTCTGCCTTCTCAAGAATTCCTCTTCTCTACGCCAGGACCCTCAGTCAGGCAGCCCAGGGAGCACTTCCCCACCTTAAGATCCTTCTTGGTCCCCCCATCCCAGTACTGACCGGAAGTAAGCCAGAGTTCTGCCCCCGGGTGGGGTGACGTGGCTGCTGCTCCTGGTGCAAAGAAACCCACACTCCAGTTGTTGAGGGCAGAGGGGGTGACACCAAGTGTATACTGGTTCCCAGGCCTCCACAGACTTGGCCCCAGTCTGGTCAGTGACCCCAGAGGACATTAGGGTGGGGCCTCCATCTGCCCTGTGCAGGAAGGGCTGCAATTGCTGCCTGCTATGCGAGAGGAAGGCGCCTTTCAGGGTGTGGGCTAGAAGCCTTGGGTGGTTTTGCCAGTGCCAATCTTGATAGACTCCTGAACCACCTTGTAATTGATGATAGTTCCACAGGAAGAGATATCCCCAGTCAGGACTAGCGTCTTCCTGTGCTCTGAGCATCTCTCACCTCTTGCCTGGTTTTTTAGTTTTTTGTACATTTTTTCCTAAAAGTTTGGATTTATTTTTCCTCCACTGTGATCCTAAGTTCTTAAAAAACTTGAGGGAAAAGGTTTAATTTATTAAAGGAGAGAAAGCTTTCCTTTGAAATGTAAACACTTTCAGGAGTAAAAATTCCTGAAAGGGAAAACACACTTCTCATGCCAGTAAACACCTCATTTACTTCTGGTATGCAGTTTGATTTGCACATGCACAATTGGAGAAGCTTTTCACATTTTTGCTTAGATTGGGTTTTTTACTTTGTGTTTGCTGTATGTTTGTAAGTATTAAGCGATCTTTTCTTTGGTGATATTTATTGTTTCTCTGAGGTGCCTTTTCACTTTTCTTTTGGGTTGGTTTTTGGAATCTGGTGTCAGTGTTTGGAATTGGGTTTTGTTGAAGGAAGCTAGCAGACTCCTCCAGCTTGGAGATAGATAGGACCTGTCCTTGTGAGACAGGTCCTAGGGCAGAGGGCAACCCAGGCTGGACGCCAGACATGCCCTCCAAGCTCCCCAGATCGCAGCATATGTGCGCAGATACCCCCATGCAGCCACAAGGGCCCCAAGAAGAGGGTTGACTTCCTCCAGACCAAGCTTCACCCTCCCAGGCTGCTCGGCTAGGTCTCTGGGTTTGTCTGGAGACGGATGGTTGACAGGTGCCACCCTGGGTGCTTGGTGGAGGGTGGCAAGGGCAGAGAACCAACCCTGTGTGAGGGGTTGCAGTGAAGGGAAGCAGGCCCCGCTGGGCTCGTTGGAAGCACTGGCCCCAAATCATTCTATCTCCCTATCAGGATGAAGGGGAAATAATATGCACCCCCTGTTTTTATTTCCTTGGCAAACATCAGCCTCCCAGCAAGCTCCCTTGGCATCCCAGTGCAGCTCACTGGTAGTAAAACTGTGATTGTGAGCAGTTAGGCAGAAACTGTGCTGTTATGGGTGGGTTTGTGCTTTTTAGACCAGGCCAATCAGGCCACCCCCTCTCTGGGGTGGTTTCCCTACTAGATATGTATATAATTGGGACATTGCCACCCTCGCCCACCCCCCACACCCACACCAATTCTTGATTTTAAAAAAAGTTCTATTAACGACAGGCTGTGGTTGTGTTACTCTCCCAAGCCTGGAATATTTTATTTATTGAAGAATATTTTCATTTCCACAGTGGTTTCATTCTAATCTCACCCATCCCCTAGGCTGCAGAGCATCTTCATGTGAAGAGACGGACAGATGTCAAGAGATTCAGGCTGCTCTAAGAAGGTGGGAGTTGTCTAAAGCAGAGGGTGGGTTCTTTTCCTTCTTGTTGGCTTCAACAACAACAAAAAAATGGAAACCCAAGTTTATATGGCAAAAGGCCAAATTAGCTGTCTAGTGTCAGATGCAGAAAAAACAAAATTTTACCCTAGCTTTCTTAGCACTTAGGGGTTTTGTGAGGATTCAGTGTTTAGCAATGTCTGGCAAATAGTTAAGTCCTAGTAAATGTTAAATATTGTTGTTTTTCACATTTCATACAAGTTGAGGAAAAGAGCTGAGCTCACTTCCTATCATTGATTCCTGTAGGTACGGGAAGATACTCCAAGTTGATAGAATGTTGTAGGAATTACAGGTTTAAGATGCCCAGGTCCTGTGTCCACCCTGCTGGCTAAAATGGTACTGTGTCCCTGAATGCACTGACTGATTTGAAAATATGCCCGACTGCAAAATTAGTCAGCTTGACATAGAGTGGCCACATGCCAGATCCGACCCCACTGACATCTTCTGGACCCTTCCAGGGTGTGTGCAGAACTTTTTGAGCTGGAAATTAAAATAAATCCTCTGACAGACTGTTCCCTTAAAGTTACCCATCTTCCTCTGAAATGCAGTAATAGAGGTGTGGTGTTTTTTTTTTTTTATTTAAGAGAAAAGGAATGACCTCTTGAACGTACTCATTCCCCCAGGAAGTCCCTTTGCTGCCCCCTGCTGGCCAGGGTGGCTTCTCCAGTGTCCAGTCCAAGAGGATCAGATTCCCAGGCTGGTTAGTTGTTATGTTTCTATCAAATTAAAGGTTAGTTCCATGGAGAGAGTGAGGGGTCTTCAGAACTCCAAGAGGCTGCTCCTAGCTTAGTGATGTTTTTCCAAATCACCCGAATGTCAGTTGGCTTTTTTTTTGGGGGGGGGGGGGGGAGGTGGCGTGGTTGGTGTCAGCCTCTTACTTCCCTAAATAGGCTCAGTTTTTATCTCCTATTTTGGCGCTATTCTGGAAAGACTGCATTTGTGGAAAATGGAGGAATTTGTTGGTGTCTTTTTAAGATCCTTTGCATTCTCTTCAGCTGCATCAGCAGTCTTACATGTCTGTGGATGTAAGATTGGAGTGCACCTTCTTCCAAGCATTTCCTCGATTCTCCCCAGATCTTGTGGAGCCCTAGCCCCCTGCAGCTGGTGAGACAGGGCAGAGGGATGGAGGGCATCTGTGTGCTAATGCGGGGACCAGGGCCCTGTGTCTGGGGAGTCGGGGGGTGCAGCCCTAGGTGCTCAGACCACTTGCAGGAGGTCTCCCTGGGACAGCTGGACAGGAACCTAGCTTAGTCGGCCACCTCTGCCCACCTCTGAGATGGTGCAGACTTGGGAAGCATTTGTCCCCTGCCCTGCCCAGGTGTGAACAGGACAAATGGGAGTGGGACAACCGGTGCCAAAGGAGATGCTGACATCTTTCCTGCCGTAGTTGCTGTCGCGAGCTCGGTGTCTGTAAGCTAACGGCCATCCGCGTCTGTGTCTTCGGCCAGCTCCTGGTACGGCTGTTTTCTGCTGTTCCCCCGGGGTTAAGTCATGCAAGGTTCTGCCAGTGAGGTGTTGCTGTCACGTGTACTGTACCGGCGTAGAGAGCACTGCTTTGTTTTCCACTGTTGTAGAGAAAACTAGGGAGAACTTTATTTTTCAATAAACTTTTCTTGTGTGACAGGTGGACCTGATTTGTGGGGGGTGGGGGTGGGTGGGAGGTTCTGGGTGGGTACACGGGGTGCGATACAGCCACTCCCCCAGCACTGGCGGCCGCGGTTTCACCATCTGCAGACACGCTGCTGGAAACCTTGATGGGAAGGTAGGTGTAAGGCACTGGGGGAGGGGGAGGTGTTCACTGTGTAAGACTCTTCCCCTCGATCACAGCCACCGGTACTGATGGTGGAGCGCTCCTCCTCCCCTGTACGTACCTAGAGGGGAACTCAATTTGTCAGTGGATTCCTAGGCTTTTCTTTTTTAAAATAACTGGGGGCTACAATGGATGTTTAAACTCCTTCAGGATGTGCTAGTACGGTAGCCCTTAAGAGGCTATCTGTGGGCTTATTAGACCTGGACCACATTTCCCTGCCTCAGAAAGAACACCCTGACCCCCACAGCTCAGTGGTCCATGAGCACTTGGTTAGGCATGTGCCCCAGGAACAAGGAAGGTCAAGTTCATGCTCCCACTAGGGGCTTGTTGTAGGTGATGCTGGAGGGCATGGCGCAGCCTCTCTGAAGACAGCAGAGTGCCTGGATGCTGCCCGGAGCAGAGACTCCATGGGAGACACCTGGCATCTTTGATGGGACACAAGTCCCCGGAAAGGTGAGCATAACTTGAGTGCTTAAGTTTTGAGGATGCGACGCAGATTCCACCATGGGAACTACATTAAATACAGGGAAAAAAAACCTGCAGAAAAGGAACCTGTTGCATCTTGTATTTCCCAGACCAGAACAGTGTCTGTTTTGTGTGTGTGAGACATAGTAACAGCCCCTAGAACATGCTGCAGAATGCCATTGGAGAAAATCACTCTTGAAAGCATCAGACTGAACCAAGGTCAGTGACCTCTTAGAATAGACCACCTGCCCTTCAGGGGCTCTACCGGGGCACAAGTCGTCCTTCACCCACGACAGAAAACCTGCCCACAGCAGTGACAACTCTGGCGATCACCTCCCCATACCATACAAAACAGGAAAAGGTCTTTATTGGTCACCGCTGCCTGGACAAGCAGCAGTGCTGGGACAGACTGTTGCATGTGGGGGCTGTTTTGTACAGAGTCTACGACCAACGCTACATAAACCGAGAACATCTAATTCCTTACAGAGGAGGAGGCCATCACGAGAAGACTGTGATGTACCATTACCACTTCACACAGCATATAGATCTATGCATCTATGGATAGATTATATAATTTATTACAAATAAACTGTAGTTTCACATCTCTCCAAAAGGGATCCTGTGTTTACACATATATGTTTGGGCTCTGAACGTACAAGAAAGGATTGGGGCTGAGTTTGATCCATGCAAAGCTCATACATCTATCACTAAGTACTTTAAAAATAGAATGGTCTCCTTTAGAACAAATCCAGTGTTTAGATTGAGGATTAGTAAAACAGTATGAAACGAATGAAATACACGGATAGAAACTAGGAGGTGATCTACACGATGGTTCTGGAAAGGGGTGCAGGACCAAAGGGTACGGTCCTCTCAAAATCTGCCAGGAGACCAGAGACTCGGCCCACGTGGAGCCCCGAGGAGGTGGGCCTGGTGAGTCACTATCCATGTCAGGCTGGGAGCACCACAGAAGGGCGTGTACCCTCCCCACACGAACCTGTTTTATAGCAGAAGGTGGACGAGGTCAGTTCCCACGGAGGGTCCCCGCTCGGTGAGTGTTGTCCTACGGTGTCGGGCAGGGGTGGTGGTGGGAGGAGAGCAGGGCAGTATGACCTGCGGGGTAGACCTCGTTCCTTTGAGCACAAGCTTTCCGAGAGAGAAGCTGATGTTCAATTAAACATGGGCACCGTCTGCCTGCGTGGAAACGTCTCCTGGTCCTGACAGTCTTCATGCAGCGGCGGGGCGGCCGGCGCGGGCCACCTTCACTCAAACATCTCGTAGTGGCGCGTCTGCCTCACCCTGGGCACCATGTCGATAAGGAGTCTGCGAGGAGGAAGCGGACCGGTCACCCCAACAAGGACCCTCCACAGCCCTGGGCTTGGGGAACAGATGGGGGCTTTGTTTCCATAAATACTATTCACATACCATAACATCCCTGGGATTTGGTGGTTTTTAGTGTACACACGGGCAGCGCAGCTGTTATCACCACCTAATTCCAGAACATTTTCATTACCCCCCTAAAAAACAAACTCACTGGCAATCACCCTACCTTACCCCCCGCAACAACCACTAATCTACTTTCTCTAAAGATCTGCCTATTCGAGGTACTGACTATAACTGGAATCATGCACCATGTAGCCTTCTGTAACTGGCTTCTTCCATTGGGTGTATTTTCGAGGTTCATCCGTGTGGTACAAATCAGTATTTCATTCTTCTTCTGGCTGAATAAATCCTCCACTGTGTCTCTACCACCTTTTATTTAATCAATGGACATTTGTGTTCTTTAAAACCTGCATATGGATTGTATGTTGGGCATACGAGTTTTTTCTACTTTTTGCCCACTGTGAATAATGCCACTACGATCGTTTGTGTGTAAGTGTTTACATGGATATGTTTTCGTTTCTCTGGATTATGTACCAAGGAGTGGAACTGCTGGGCCAAATAGCAACTCTGTGTTTAACACTTTGAGAAACTGCTAACCTATCCCTGAAATGGCTAAACAATTTTATATCCCCACCAACAGAATATGGAGTTTTGATTTCTCCTTAACCTCACCAACACTTACTGTCTCTTGTATTAAAGCCATCCTGGTGGGAGAGAGAGGTGGGTGTGTTAATACTTAAAAGCTTGAGAAACTGTTTTCAGAGGCTGACTCCAGCCTGGACACTGGGTACAGAGCCAGTGATGCCCACAGGGCACTTTAGTGAGTGGCCTCGGGCTGGACTAGAACGCAAGGCCTGGGTGGGTTTTTCTACATGCAGCCCTTGTGCACAAAGTCCCTTTAAGAAAAAGTTTTCTCAATCTGGGGGCTTTAGCCCCCTCTAAAACCTCCCCACCGACTGCCTCAGGTGGCAGAGGGAGCTAACGGGTGAGGATACCACACAGGCCTGCCTGGTGCATCATCATGACCCTCACTATAGAGGAAGGAAGGGGCACTGATCTTCTGGCACCAAGAGTTGAAGGGAGGACCACTTACCTCCCTTCTCTCCCAGCCACAAGGATGTGTGACGGCTGCTCGGGACTGTTCCAGTCCCCGACCTCGCCCAGGAGCAGCAGGGTCACAGGGACAGGACGTAGTTATCAGAAGTGGGGAATACAGCACCCCTGGCCGCCCAGAGGGCAAAGAGGAAGCAGCACTTACTTGACCCCGTAGGCGAATATGGTGAGGCCGATCAGCACGCCGATGCTGCCGTCCAGGTACCAGACAGCCGAGTTGTGCTTGAACACCTCGGCGCTCAGAAGGATGGAGAAGCCCATCACGCCCCCCACAAGGGAGTTAAACCCTGCAAGGGAAGCAGAGAGAGGCTGAGGTCAGTGCCCAGCGTGGCCACAAGGAAAACCCCCCAAATGCCAAGTGTGCCTCTGCATTCCAGAGCGTGTGCTGGAAGGAATGTTCCAGAAGCATTTTGCAAGCAGCAGCGACCACCTCAGATACCTACGTGGCTTGCCAAGTCTCCGCTCATGTCACCAGAGACGCCCTGGATAGTTACCACCCCCATTATCAGTGTCCATCCCCTGCCAGGCACTCCTGCTCATGATGTAGCCTGTGTGTGGTTCCCAACGCCTCCCTCCCACACGCTAGAATGCAGGTCTTGAGAGGGGAGGGGCACCAGGCCTGCTGAACACACAGGGCACATTCAATGCTCAGGGACTCACATCTGTCTGATGTCTGCTAGGCAAGTACAGAGATGGGATCTTCTCAATTCTGTCAAGTCAGATTATCACCCCCATTTTACCAATAATAAGACTTAAGCTGAACAGAATGAGTGAGGTTCAACAAACTGACCAGAGTTACATGGATTGAAAGGGGCAAGGGTGGGTGATACCAGAACCCACATCCTTTCCCAACAGTCTCCCTAAGTCACCTGAGGCTTTTCATACTACAGGAAGGACATGCCAAGTCTCGAATTAGCTACAGAAACCGCAATCAAACAAGACCTGGACACAACACACCCCAATCACCATCTCCTCCCCACATGTCAACTCTGTGGGTCCCTACAACTTGGACATTGCACTTCCAGTCTACTTGTAGGTTTCCCAAGGCTACACGAGAGGGAACGGCTTAGAGGGGCTCCCAGGGGCTCACTGAGGTGTGAGCCACAAGGCTCCTTGCCTGCCTCAGTGTAACTGAGCCCCAAGAGCAGCCGCAGGCAGGCCCACACTGCTTGGGCAGGCCAGGAACCTCTCCAACAGCAGGTCCTGCTCCGTTCTCAGGCAGCTCGGCCTGTGTGAGGGCACCACGCTTCTGCTGAACTCAAAAGCGGTAATTCCAGGTTCCAGCGGGAGAATTGAGATCAATCTTAAACGCATTCAGTGGGGGCTGTACCACTAGCAGATGTTCTAAATGAAGAGCAGGGGAAAAGGAAGAAGAGTGTAGGGTAGAGGTGACTTAGGCCAAATCCCTTCTCAGGATCCACGGGGTAGACCTCAACAGGCTGCCTCCCACAACGGGACCCAGATGAAGCTAGGCCTGCAAGGTCATCTCTGGTGTCTGCATCACACACGCTTCTCTCCCCTCAGACCTCCATCACCTCCCTGCTCCAGTTCGCAGCTGAGGACTCGGCCTCGCACGTCTTAGAGCACATAGGTGCAGATCACAATACCTCATCTTGCCAACACCAAACCCATCACTCACCTGCGCCGGCTGTCCCCACACCCTCAGCTGCTTCTCCAGTTACCCCTGTTTCTATGTCAGACCTGTGCCTTTGTCTCTGTTCTCTGAAAGACTTTGTTCTTGAATTTCTTCTCCCTCTCCTGGATCACTCCCACTGGGATAAACCTCCATCTCCTCCCTTGATTCCATGCCACCCCCAACATAACCCCCATTCACTACCTCCCTTTGCGAAACTCCCTGAAGAGCTGTCTACCCCCGTTAAGCATACCTCCCGTTCTCTTTACCCTACCCCACCCTTAGATCCCCCTCCCCTGAGCCCTCCCTGGTCTTGGATGGCTGCAGGCTGCCACGTGCCATGGTTGCCTCCCCACGCCTCAGGTCCCCCCGTCCCCTGAGCCCTCCCTGGTCATGGATGGCTCAAGGCTGCCACGTGCCATGGTTGCCTCTCTGTCCTTGTCTTACGCCCTCCTGGGAATGCTTCCCTCCAGCCTCACGTGACACCACCCTCTGCCACTGTCTCTCTTCCCCCTCCAGCTGCTCCTTCTCACTCTCCTTCACTGGATCCTCCTAGTCACCCCCATCTGAGTTCCTGGCTTAGTCCCCCGAAGTCCTCCTCCATCAACATTCTCCCCGCAGGTTCTCACCTCCATCCCATAAGCCAGCATCTCCCTAGCTCTCTTTCATCCTGACCTTCCTCCTCAGCTGCAGACACAGAAGCATCTCAAACTGAACATGTTCAGAGCAAAAAATTCTGCCTCCAAATGACTTACCTTTCAGCCACCTTCTGTGTAAACAGCGCCCCCATCCACCCAGCTGCTGAAGCTACAACCCTAGGAGTCCATCCTGGACTTGCCTCACACGCAAATCTAATCCATCCATCAAGTCATTCTTGTCAACCGTTCCCTCCAAGAGTCATGCTCCATCTACCCCCAGCCCAAGCCCCCCTCCTCCATCCCCTTCCCCTCCTGCCCACATCTCCCTCCTCACAACGATTCCCCTCGCAGTAGCCAGAGTGACCATGGTAGTGGACAGCAGCCAAGAGCCTCCAGTAGGCAAGCTGCCCACCCTGGAACCTGCGCAGACTCTTCACGGCCGACAAGCCCTGCCGTGTGTGACCAGCCCCTCCAGCCTTGTCCACGTCAGGTCCCCCGACGTCCCCACCCCCTGTGCTCCGGCCACACTGGACTTGACCAGCCCCGCCCCCTGGACTCCTCCTCCTGGGGTCTCCCAGGCCGCCTCCTCCCCAGCCTACACTCAGCCCCGACACATCCTCCTACCTTCTCGTCCTTGGCCCTCCTTCACTGTTTTCCAGGGCTCTTCATCACATGGTGTTTTTTTTGTTTGTTTGTTTGTTTGTTTTACCGTTTTTCTTTTTACAAACATCCCTCTCTTTCCCACCAGAAATGTAGCTTATAGATAGGAGTTTTGTCTCTTTCCTGCTGTATTCTGAGTCCCAGAATGGAGGCTGCCACTGTTCAGGGTCTTGACTGACTTCTGCGTTCATACTGAACTCATAGATGGACAGAAGGGCCTCAGTTTTGCTAAGAGGATGCCTACTTGCCGGGCTGAGCTATCCCAAGAGAGATGAGGCCTCCACGGCCCGGGCCCTGGGGTCTCCCTACCAAGGCAGAGCCTGCAGCTGGAGCTCCGGGTAGACAGCCACTGAGAGACAGAGGGCTTACTCCGGGACTTCGGGGTGTGGTTGGGGGCTGTATGGAGAGTCAACCTCCCCACTCCACAAGGTTCACACCTGGTGGACCTCTCCAACCCAGTACCACCTCAATATAGGCAACAAGGATGAGGAAAGGCAAACCCCTCTACCTTCCCCCAACTGGGGCCACATCCTCGGAAGGCCAGTCCAGGGAACTATGTGGAAAAGGAGGCCAGGACCTGCTGGGCGCCTGTGGCTGGTGAGGGCTGTTCCAGGCAGGCCTCTCCTGCCCCGCTGTGTGTACCTGGGGATCTCTGCCCACCGCCCATCGTGAGCCTCCCACCCCTCACCCACTGAGGCCTCCTTGATAGATAGCCAGTCTGACAAGGAGCTTCCTCTGGGTGTCCTGGGGGGAGCGGGAGGGCAGGGCTGGCGTGAGCTTCACCCGAGATGTGCCCCACCACACCAAGTCCCAAGGCCAGATCTCTCAGCCTTCCACCTCCCCGCCGTGGAGGCCAGGGGCAGGTGACTCCCTGGGTGCCCCTTCTCAGGGTGCCTGGGGCGAGGCTGCAGCCCAGGCCCCTGTGGTGTGACCTTCTGGGGCTCCTCCAGGCTCACTCACCTCTAGATAATGAGGAAGTGGACTCTGCTTCCCTTCTGTCTCTGTTCTCCACTCAGCTCATGGAGATGCTGCCCCTCCAGCCTTCTGTCACCTCATGGGAAGCTGGGTGCCAGCTGAGTCTTTCCCAGCTCCTTGCATGTAGGGCACCTGGAACTTCCTCCCTCTCTGACCCGCCCCTGGTTTCGGCCTCTGCACATCACACCCTCCATTCTGCCTCCAGTCTCCCCAAGTAGGGGGACAGCAGGTCCACTTTGAGAACGGTGAGGTCATATTTCCCTCCTGTCTTCTGACACATCATGATCGTCACTGTTTCCCCTCTCCCATCATAAGAGTCTGGCATTCACCCACTTGCCTCTGGCTGTCCCTTGAATCCTCCTATTCTTTTTATTAATAACAAATGGAATCAGACCCTAGATGGCGCTAGTGGTAAAGAACCCGCCTGCCAATGTAGGAAATGCTGGAGACAAGTTCGATCCCTGGGTCGGGAAGATCCCCCGGAGAAGGGCATGTAACCCACTCCAATATTCTTGCCTGGAGAACTCCATGGACAAAGGAGGCTGGAGGGCTACGGTCCATAGGGTCACAAAGAGTCGGACACGACTGAAGCGACTTAACACACAAGCACGCACAGAATCCAAAAAGTCTCTGGAGCCCACATCTTCTCACAGAGGGCCACAGAGAGCATCCACAGATGCCGTTACTCTGTCCAGGGGCTACCTGGGCTGGAGTTGATCTCTCAAGCATCCTCAAAGTTGGGGGAGTTCTGTGTTGAGGGGTGGCCGGGGAAAGGCAGAGACAGGAAGGAGATGGCCTCTGCCCCCGCAGACTAGAATCCTACACCCCTCTTGCTCCAACTTCATCGTGGGCACAGTAGCCCTGGAGCCCTCAGCAAGCCTGCTGGAGCTCAGTAAGTGTAGAGAGTGAGGTTCCCCCAGACGGCCACTAGATGTCCACTCGCTCCACCAAATCACTGGGCTCAGCCAGCCCAGGACAGTGCGGGGACTCACCTGCCCCTACAGGGGATGGAACTTTCACCTCGTTCACCCATCCCCTCCAGGAGCATCTGACCTTCTCCGCCCACCTTTGGTTATGGCTTATTTCAGCCACACCTCTTGTGAGCCTGGCGGAAACACTGGAACCAGCACACCCGGACCAGGGGACAATTCTGTATCTGCCCTTCCGCATCCTCCAGGATTCTAGAGCCTTCCCAGCTACAGCCATTCCCCATGAAGGACCCCTAAGCTCACAGCCCCAACCCACAGACCTCCCAGCTTACCAAAGCAGCCCACAAGGTCCCATCAGTCCCTCACCTCCGGGGTCCTGCCCTCACCTCCTATGGGGCCCCACCCCAAACTCCCATGCCCATAAGCTCATTCCCATGTCCCCTGTCAAAAGGCGAGGGTGGGATGATTTGAGAGAATAGCATTTAAACATGTATATTATCATATGTGAAACAGATCGCCAGTCCAGGTTCGATGCATGAGACAGGGTGCTCAGGGCTGGTGCACTGGGATCACCCTGAGGGATGGGATGGGGAGGGAGGTGGGAGGAGGGTTCAGGATGGGGAACACATGTACACCCATGGCTGATTCATGTCAATGTATGGCAAAAACCACTACAATATTGTAAAGTAATTAGCCTCCAATTAAAATAAATTAATTAATTAAAAAAAAAAAACAGAGCAGCTGCAAAAGGTAAATGCTGTCATCACCTCAGAACACATAAGAACGTCTAAGGCGATCTTGATTAGAGGCTCTAACGGTCTGGCTTTAATGACTAGATAAGCATCTATATAATTAAGCACATACTGATTTTATGCAGAAAATTCTGATTCAAAGTTATTCATATACTTGAAAAGCACCACAGGCTCTGGGTAGAGTCAGCCCAGGCCCCTCAACTCAGAGAGGTTTCCAGCTGTCTTGCGGGCAGCTCTGGAGCCAGAACCCTGGCCCCTCGAGGGTTTAGAACTGCCCCCAGGGACCTTGCCACAATCTTTCTCTATCTGATTTGTAGTATTAACTTCCTGCACAAAATCATTTTGTCTTAAATAATACATAGCCAGCTTCAGCCTAGTCCTGATAGCCATGATCGCATGCTATCACATCACTAAATATCCAGAGCAAGAAAACCCAATTAGACACGATTTCCTGCACAGCATGGGGAAGTCTGGAATCCACCTGCACCCTGCTGCCCCTCTTTCCCTGGAGATATGCTTCCTGACTGTAAGGACAGGACCCAGGGACACCGGATCTGGTGGAGTCAGCCTGGCCCAGTGCACACACGGCCCCACCCATTTCACACACAACACCAGCTTGGGAAGCAGCTGCCTCACCAGGTGACAAGTGAGACCCCCCTGGCCTCTCGGCACCAGAAGCAATTTGCTGGACTTGCTTCCTTCTTGGAGAGAAAGCGCTTGGCCTGCTCCCCTGCCCTGGGCCAAGCCAACATGAACGGCAGGCCCAGGCCGGGCTCCTGAACCCTAGCCTGACCCCTACCTCCCCAAGTGAGGACATAATTACAGATGGTTCTGCTAATCAATGAATGAGGAAAATCAGGATCCCAGACAATGCAATTAGCAGGAGGCTGTAATTACTACTGCATATTTTGCTGATACTCCCACTAAGTGAGGGATTGCAGAGTGTGCCAAACCTCCCCCCGACCCCCAGGCAACGAGGCTCATGGGACGGGCTTGGGGGTGGGGGTGCTGCCTCCACACTTTGCAACAGCCTTGCTCTGTCTCTCCTCAACCTCCACGGCCTGTTTATCCCTGAGCTCTGCCCGTTTTATAAACATTACCGACATTTCCTCAGTTCCCCCACATCCCAGCCCTCTGCCCTCACCCACTGAGGCCACCACCCCCTGGGCTCCCCAGAGACCTCTCCTGCCCGGAAGTTGCTCTGCTCTGTTCTCCACCTTGTTGGCCAGAAGGATCATTTAGAAACATCCACCATGTCACCCCTCATCTGTTTAAATATTTAACAAAACATCCAAAATCCCGCGCTTGACCTGGCATTGACCTGGCATACCGAATGCTCCACCCTTGCCCACCTGGCAGGGCCCCTCACCCTGTGACCCTTCCTCACAGGAACCCCCGACCCCCTCTCGAGGCCACAGGCTCCCTCCCACCTCGGTTCCCTCTGCCTGAGGAGTGCCTGTCTCCGCTTTGCCTATTTGTGGGACAATTTTCCCTTAAACTCTTCACTCCTCCTTATAATGACCCCTTCCTGAGGGTTCAGGAGGCAGATGGGAAGACCACTTATGTGTTTGGATAGTTTTGTAGGTGAAAACTATGGAATCCGGAGTCACTTCATTAGAAAACACATACTTATCATCAGGGACTTCTCTTAAAATGTTAAGGAAGGCCGCCTGTCATGAGAGAGGTCCCACTATTCTGAGAAGAAGGGGGTCAAGCCTCAGGGTCATGGGTGGGGAGGGGACAGGGCTTCCTGCCTGGCAGCTGGGGGGCATGGTCTGACTGCTGGGGCCTCCAGTCCAGCATCTCAGCTGTACTCAACCGAACAGAGAAAGTGCTGATGCTCTGTCAGCACAGAGGCTCTGTGACTTTAGGGTGTAATGTAGGACAGACTTATGGGAATAATGCAGGGCTTGCCAGGTGGTACTAGTGGTAAAGAACCCGCCTGCCCACGCAGGAGACGTAAGACACATGGGTTCAATCCCTGGCTAGCGAAGACAAAGATCCCTTGGAGAAGGAAATGGCAACCCACTCCAGTATTCTTGCCTGGACAATTCCATGGACAGAGGAGTCAGCTACAGCCCACAGGGTCGCAAAAAGTCAGACATGACTGGGTGACTTAGCATGTACGCTGTGTTGACCAGTGCAGCCTCCCCCCAGGCCCGCATTCCCATCCTTCATGTTAAGGAAATGCAGCCGCCCACACATGTTTGCATCCACATATTTCACATAGGTGGGACCTCTGAGGAGCAGGGAGTGGTTCTTTAAAAAGAAATCATGGGAATTCCCTGGTGGACCATGGTTAGGATTCAGTGCTCTCACTGCCAGGGACCTGGGTTCAATCCCTGCTCAGGGAACAAAGATGCCACAAGCCTTGTGGTACGGCTAAGGGGAAAAAAAAAATCTTACAATCTCTGCTTTACTTTGTGCAGGTACATCCACCAGCCCACCAGCTAGGACCCTGTGACCGCTGACCCCAGGGCACAGGGGCGCACGTCTCTACTCCCGACCCTCAGAAACTTCACACGCTCTGGGATAAAGAGAACGAAAACAGCCGGGAGGTTGTATTCATCACATTTCTAGTTTACAAGCCAGCACTAGTGTGCAAAAACGGAAACGTGCTTTTCCTACTTTCACACACCCTTCTCCGTCTGCCCAAAGGCCACACAGGAGGCTCCTCCTGACCCACAGGACACAGAGGGACACGTAGACCTGGTTCGGGTTTTGAGCAAAGTACACATGGCTCATTTCCCCAGCAAAGCCTTGGTCACTGCTACCTGAACTCCCAGGTAAGGGGGAAATGGGTGTGGAGCACACACCAGACCTTCATAGAATCCAGGGAAGATGCTTACTTTTTATTTGGAGTGATGCACAACAAACAAGACTCTGGGAAGCCCTTTGTGCTCTATGATTAGGAGGCAAGCCCTGAGTTACCCTTTAGGAGGTCTGGGTGGAGGTGCTTTAGGAAGAGCGTATTCAATTCCCAGGCACAAAACATCTGCCCTGATAGGGAACCCTGAGAATCACAAAACAGCCTGGGGAAGGGAGAACAGTGGGGAACAGATTCCAAGCTGTTGAGCTCTTCTGCAAGACGAGCAGCTGAAAGTGACCCAAACAGCACCTTCCCTCACTGTGAGCTCA
Source organism: Bos javanicus (assembly GCF_032452875.1). Taxonomy (NCBI): domain Eukaryota; kingdom Metazoa; phylum Chordata; class Mammalia; order Artiodactyla; family Bovidae; genus Bos; species Bos javanicus. Next base: position 62,843,219 of record NC_083869.1, on the reverse strand, counting down.
GCCCCCAGAGGCCAGGCACACTGGCCTTACTCACCATCTGTTATGAGTGCTCTGCTGGTCAGAACCTTCCCCAACATGAACTTCAGCACAGCCAGGATGCTGCACAGGATCCCACTTAAAATGGAGACGCTGAACAGGAAATCATCCTAGAAGAGGAAGTTCCAGATTTCAATGGTTCAGCTCATGCCAGAGCAGATCATCGGCAAACCACTGGCCTTTGCTCCCAGAATTAACAGTTGAGTTTGCTGCCACTCCAGCTTCCCTGGTGGCTCAGCAGTATTTACTGTCTGCTCACCGATGAAGGAGATGTGGCTTTGATCCCTGGGTGGGGAAGATCCCCTGGAGGAGGGCATGGGAACTCACTCTGGTATTCTTGCCTGGGAAATCCCGTGGACAGAGGAGCCTGGTGGGCTACAGTCTACAAGGGGGCAGAGTCACTTAGTGACTGAAGAACAATAGAGGCTGCCACCAGATGGGAGTATATTGCTTGCTTTTATACCTCAGTTACCTGTGTCACCAGAAACTGAAAAGGATGATCAGAAACACACAATCCAGATTTATATTTCTTTAGAAACCTCAGAAACCCATTACATATTCTTTTCTTGTAGGAGACTTCCCTTCCCACTATTCTGCCAAAATGGTTGGCAATCATTGATCAATAACGGAGTTGGTCAAAGTGCTAACAATAGTAACTTCTATGTAGAGTTTTCCAAGGATAAGTCAAAAAGCAGCTAATTGTAAAGTTTGGAACAAGTAAGTAGACCACCAGCTTGAGAACAGGGCCAACTGAACTTGCCACAGGGTCAATTACGGCTGATCAATATGGCTACTTCTGGCTGTATTCTTTCCTTAACTTCACAGAAGCAACTGGAAGTTCAAATATAGCTTTCAAGGTGGGACAAGGCATCTAAAAATATAGTTTGCTGTTGATGTTATCTTAGTACTTCCTCTAAGTTGTTAGCTCACCTTTGGAAGCAAGTGAATGAGTCACATGCCAAAGCGAGTAGAACTGCATCTATTGCCTGACAGCAGGGCCCATGGAAAACTCTCAGCTTAGGGCTCCCAGGCATCACTCCCATGAGATGCAGGCTCCAGATCCCCCAATATGAAAATGCCACTGCCAGCAGAAATCTGATAAAGCATCATATGTACTCGAAGAATGGGTTTCCTAAGTGGTGCAGCAGTAAAGAATCTGTCTGCCAATGTAGGAGAAGCAAGAGATGTGAGTTCAATCCCTGGGACAGGAAGATCCCTGGAGAAGGAAATAGCAACCCACTCCAGTATTCTTGCCTGGAAAATCCCATGGACAGAGGAGCCTGGCGAGCTATAGTGCATGGGATCACAAAGAGTTGGACACGACTCAGCATGCACACATGCATACTTAAAGAACAGAATTCCTTAAGCATTTTATTATTCAAATAACCAAGTAATAGAAAGCTAGGAAGACAGCCTGCTTCCCCAGGTTCAAACCTGAGTAAAGTGATTTGAAAAATCACCTCGCTGGAAACAGGGTATCTTCAAAGCACCTCCTCCACAACACTGATCAGTGGTAATTGGCTTTAACGTATGTCCACAAATCCTTCACTGCATCCCCCCAAAAGGCACAGCCTAATCCCCTGGTCCTTTGCATGTCAGCTCAACTCATGACTCAAATCTAACAGAATACAGAAAAGAGGAAAAACAAGTTTGGCCAGAAGGTTCATTTGGGTTTTTCCATAACATTTTAAAGAGAAACCCAAGCGAACTTCTTGGCCCACCCAACCATAACTTTATAGGCTAGAAACCACGCGAGTGAGCAAGGTGAGCCTGTCCACACACAATGATACTGCTACCACGTGCCTCCCGACAGGATGGGATGTGAGAAGGACACCTCTGGGTGTCCTGCCCCAAATCCATAACCTCAGTTGAATTGTGAAAAAAAAAAAACAAACAGTATTGAGGATGGTCTATAAAACACCTAAGTACTACTTTTCATACATGTCAAGATCATGAAAGACAAGGAACCACTGAGAAACCATCACAGGTTGGAGGCTAAGGAGATGTGAGGATAAAATGCCACAGAAATAGAAAAGGTCATTAGCAGGAAATCTGGGGAACTCAGTGCAGAGGCTGCAGTTCTGTTAACAGTGCTGTCATCTCATAGTGTTCTTCCCAGGTGGCTCAGTGGCAAAGGACACACCTGCCAATGGAGGAGATGTGAGTCGGATCCCTGGTTTGGGAAGATCCCCTAGAGAAGTAAATGGCAATCCCACTCCAGTATTCTTGCCTGGGGAATCCCATGGACAGAGGAACCTGGCGGGCTACAGTCCATGGGGTCGCAAAGAGTTGGACACGACTTAGTGACTGAACAACATCACCATCATCTCGTGGTGTGAGGAAGGGCACCTTGGTTATCTGCATGAGATGGTAACATTAAGGGAGGCTGGAGGAAGGGCATACGGGACCTCTCTGTAATGTCTTTGTAAGCGAAGTGAAAGCCGCTCAGTTGTGTCCAACTCTTTGCAACCCCATGGACTATACAGTTCATGGAATTCTCCAGGCCAGAATACTGGAGTGGGTAGCCTATCACTTCTCCAGAGGATCCTCCCAACCCAGGAAGTGAACAAGGGTCTCCTGCATTGCAGGTGGATTCTTTACCAACTGAGTTATCAGGGAAACCCTGTCTTTGTAACTGATGCATAAATCTAAAACTATCCCAAATTTTGCAGTTTTTTAGAATAGTCACTGTATTAAAGTTTCAGTTCCTCAAAAGATCAGTAAGGACTATGCCAAACCTGGCCTCTTGGCAGATCCCAAGTCCCTGCTGTGTATGGACTGTGCATGGCGGTTACATAAGAGGGGGCTAGGGGTGGTGTTGGGGAATGATCCCCCGCCAACTCCCCAAATCAAAGCTTTCTTCATGTGCGAACTCAGTCTAATTAATTATGCAAGATGGTAGCAATAACTAGAACCAGACATGGAACAGCACACTAGTTCAAAATTGGGAAAGGAGTACCTCAAAGCTGTATAATGTCATCCTGTTTAACTTCTATGCAGAATACATCATGGGAAATGCCTGGCTAGATGAAGCTCAAGCTGGAATCAAGACTGCTGGGAGAAATATCAATAACCTCTCTAATGACAGAAAGTGAAGAGGAACTAAAGAGCCTCCTGATGAAGGTGAAAGAAGAGAGTGAAAAAGCTGACTTAAAATTCAAGTTTCAATAAACGAAGATCATGGCATCCAGTCCCATCACTTCTTAGCAAATAGATGGGGAAACAATTACAAACTTTATTTTCTTGGGCTCCAAAATCACTGCGGACCCAGAGTGCAGCCATTAAATTAAAAGACACTTGCTCCTTGGAAGAAAATCTATGACAAGCCTAGACAGCATATTAAAAAGCAGAGACATCACTTTGCCAACAAAGGTCTATAGAGTCAAAGCTATGGTTTTCCAATAGTCATGTACAGATATGAGAGTTGGACCATAAAGAAGGCTGAGCACCAAAGAACTGATGCTTTTGAGCTATGTTGCTGGAGAAGACTCTTGAGAGTCCTTTGGACAGCAAGGAAATCAAACCAGTCAATCCTAAAGGAAATCAACCCTGAATATTCATTGGAAGGACTGATGCTGAAGCTGAAGCTCCAATATTTTGGCTATGCGGTGTGAAGAGCCGACTCGTTAAAAAAAAACCCTTATGCTGGGAAAGACTGAGGGCAAGAGGAGAAGGAGGCGACAGAGGATAAGATGGTTGGATGGCATCACTGATTCAATGGACATGAGTTTGAGCAAACTCTGGGAGATGGTGAAGGACAGGGAAGCCTGGTGTGCTGAGGTCCATGGGGTCGCAAAGAGTGGGACACAACTGAGCGACTGAACAACAACAATGCATAAGAAAAAATGCAAATATGATAAGGAATCACATACAAACACAGACCCACATGAAGACAGGATTCAAAAAGCCTAAACTGGGAGATTGAGACAGTAAGTACGGTGAGACCCCAGATTGAGGAGCTGAATTCTCACTGTGCTCACCCCCTGCCTGAAACCTTTATAGTTCCACCCAGTCTGCCCACAAAACCCTCATCCCTACCTTTTCAGAGACAGAGAAAGATGCGTTCACCCCATCCAAGCCCCAGGGAGCTGGGATTTGGGGTACCCCTCCCGCCCCCAGATGCACCTCGAGAAGAGCCAGTGGGCTTTGCTGGTCCTCCCCTGGCTCTGCTCACCTGGGGAGCTCACTGCTGAATGCAGGCTTGGCTGACAAAGGGCAGTGAGGCACCAGCAGATCTTTGCTCAAACTAGACGCCACTTCTCACTGCGGAAACAAACTGAGGCTCTCAGATCTCAATTTTCTCTTCCACAAAGAGCAGTGTGATACCCACAGCCGCTGGCAGGCAGCTGGTATGCAGTTAAATGTCGTAATTGTTGTTAACGGCACAAGATGCATGATCCACAAGCTAACTTATCTCACCGAACAGCCACATTAGGTGCTAATGGTGAGCCCCAGACACAGCATGGTAAGTACTCCTATACAGGAAACACAGGGACTTCATTACCTAGAGAGAACCACACTCAGTGCGATGTAAAAAAGCATAAGAGAAACCGGTTGGTGTCCGTGGTGACTTAACAAGGGTGAAGGAGCCCTCAGGACCCACCCTTTACCTTGGAGAAGCTTTCCATGGACTGGAATACTGGAGGAACAGAGCAGGGGATTCCTGATGTAATAAAGTAGAAGCATCATATGATAATTAAAGGCACCCAAGCAGAAGGCTCAGTTAATAACCGTGTGACTCTGGGCAAGTCACCAAACCTCCCTCCCTGTAAGCACCTATAAAATGCAAAAAAAAAAAAAAAAAAGATCTACCACCCCTGGTGGCTGTGTAGTGTGTCCACAAGGATCAGCTGGAGCTGTTTCCCAGAATCCCCTTGCTAGGTGTTTCCAAGCCACACTCGGCCAGCAGAGACATCTGCAGGAGATCTGGAAAGTGGAGGTGATGCAGCGGTCCCTTGTCCCTGAAGACAGCTGCAGGGCACAGCTTGCTGATCCACTGGCTCCTCTTAGTGGAGGCGGAAGGGCCACACCAGGCCCTCAGCTCTGCCAGCTCCCCTGGCTGCCCTCCTCCAGCCTCTCTGAGTCCTGGGCCAGGTTCTCAGTGTGTGGTTTCATGCCAAAACCTTCTTCTGCAGATCAGATCACTCGTGTCCCTATGGCTGAGACCCAGATGCAGCTCCTTCAGGGTCTCTGGCAGTCCTGCTCTGCTTCCCTCTTGTTGGGGAGCCCCGCTAACTTAAGGCCCAGACTCTGAAGCAGGAGCCTCCTGCCATTCTGAAACAAAGCCCCATCCTGACCAGTTAAGAGTGGTTCTACTTCCCTGCTTAAGCTTCACATATTACCTCATAAGGATATTCCAAAATGCTCCAAAAGGGTCTGGTACAGAATAAATGATATATTTAAAAGTGCAGAAGCCAATGTGCCAAACTCAGGGTTTTCATGTCTGTGGATTATTCCCACCAAACAGTCTGCTCCCAGGATCAGCTCTGAGAGAACATCTGCCTTCCTCAAGTCTGGGAAAACAGAGACTGGGGCCACCTCAAAGCTTCATCAAGAGCTACAGGGCTTTGCCCACCACAGCTGCACTGATCTGCTTCAGACAAAATAAACTTTGTGGCCAGTCTCATGGAGGACTGGACTGGCACAGACCTGCCAATGCCCTCACCCTAAACCAGCTTTCAACATCCTAGAAGTCTGCTGGGAGTCTCCCAGCCGGAGCCCGCCTGGGTCTTCTCTCTTCCCCCAGCCTCCACATCTATGGTCAGCATGAGCATAATGTCAGAGAAGCAGTCATCAGCCTGCTCAAGGCATCGGTCCCTCCTATAGGCCTTTGTGTCCTCCCCAAATGCATCATGCGGAAGCCCTAATCTTCGCCGTGATAGCATGTGGAGGCGGAGATGAGGGAGTGATCAGAAGTAGATCAGATCATGAGGATGGGGCCCTCGTGGTGGTATTAGTGTCCTTATAACAAGAAGAAAAAAATCTCTCTCTCTCTCTTGTTCTCTCCACCTACACACAATGAAGAAAGGCCAGGTAAGGAAACAGTTCACAGGCAACTATTTAGAATCCAAGGAGCAATCCCTCACCAGGTACTGACCCTGCTGGCAACTTGATCTCAGAGTTCCAGTCTCCAGAAGCATGAGAAATAAATTCCATAAGAAATAAAAGCCACCAAGTCCACAGCATTTTGTTATGTCATCCTGAGTTAAGATGCTTCTGACTATAACCTTCCTGAGAGTCGGGAAGCCAGATGAGACACGGCTGGTACATAAGGTAAATGCTACGTAAGGAAGAGAAATTGCAAACCCAAGTAGGTATGCACCGCTGATGGCTTCTCTCCAAGTGCACCCACGCCTGTCATGTCCCACTTAATCCTCACTGCCCAGTCAAGCAGCATCTGAAAGGTGGAGAGAGATGCACAGCAGTGAGACGACCTGCCCAAGGTCACTCAGCTGGAAGCAGGGCCTGGATGTGTTCCCAGCTGTAAACCTTACCAGGATGCCTCAACCATGGCCGCCTAAGCATCCTTCACATTACTGACTGTGGACCCTGTACAAACAGGGGGGACAGGCATTTCCTCATTAGGCATTCTGTCTCCACTGTTGCAGTGCCGGGTCACTGTGGTTTCTCACAATTGGGTCATTACTAAACGGATAGAAATAAGTGAAAAAAGGTTCCAGTCAACTAACCACTCACTCAGAAGCCAACGATAAATGTATATTAAAGGTTAAAACGACATAAGTCATGTTCATTCTGGCAAGTTTCTTTATGACTTTGTCGTGGTGAAGGGCTTTATAACCATCTCAAAGGCATAAAAATTGATATAGTTGACTACATGGAAAATTAAAACATATGCAGAAGATAAATTACACATACTTGGAAAAATGTTATCACAAAGGGTTAGTCTCCCTAATCTAGAAATCCAAAAGAAGACCAAGAAACTAATAGAAAATGGGCAAAAGACACGTGCAATAATTAAGCAAATGTTAAATGGCACCCCACTCCAGTCCTCTTGCCTGGAAAATCCCATGGACGGAGGAGCCTGGTAGGCTGCGGTCCATGGGGTCGCTAAGAGTCGGACACGACTGAGCGACTTCACTTTCACTTTTCACTTTCATGCATTGGAGAAGGAAATGGCAACCCACTCCAGTGTTCTTGCCTGGAGAATCCCAGGGACGGGGGACCCTGGTAGGAGGCCGTCTATGGGGTCGTACAGAGTCGGACACGACTGAAGCAACTTAGCAGTAGCAGTAAACATATGAAGATGCTTAAACACACTCATGAAAGAAACAAAAATTACACCAAGATACCATACACCTCTAACCAAAAGGATTAAAAACTTCTACTCCTTGAAAGACACTATTAAAATAATGAAGGAAAGCCACGGATTGGGGGAAATTTTGCAAACACATTTGTTAAAGGACTTGAGCATGTACAACTCAATAAGAAGAAAACAGATGACTCAATTTTTTTTAATGAGTAAAAGCTTTGAACAAACACTTCACCAAGAAGATACATGACTAGCAAATAAGCAGATGAAAAGACAGCCAACATCAGTAGTCAACAGGGAAATGTAAATCAGGACCACTATGAGATATTGCTACATACTTATTAGAATTAGTAAAACTAGAGAAAGAATATCAATTGTGGTACAATTTGAAACAACAGGAACTCTCCTGGACTGTGAGGAGGAATATAAAATGGTACAGCCACTTTGCAAAAGAGATTGGCCAGGCCTTATAAAGTTAAATATAGACTTACCATATATTAATATTAGTTGCTCAGTCATGTCTGACTCTTTGCAACACAATGGACTATAGCTCACCAGGCTCCTCTGTCCATGGAATTCTCTAGGTAAGAATACTAGAGTGGGTTGCCATCTCCTTCCCCAGACCAGGGATTGAACCCGTCTCCCACACTGCAGGCAGTTTCTTTACTGTCTGAGCCATCAGGGAAGCCCATAGGACCCAACAATTCTGCTCATTGGTATTTATCCAAGAGAAAAAAAAGCCTAAGTCCACACAAAAATCTGCACACCCCTGTCCTTAGCTACCATGTTCATAGCATCCAAAAACTGGAAACAGCTTAAACGTTCAATAAGTGATGGATAAATGAACTGTGGATAAACGGGTATCTGTTTGATGGATAAATTGCCAGGCAATTGAATAGTACTCGGCAATGAAAAAGGACTGGTGGTGCATTCAGTAAGAACACAGCTGCCTTGACAAGCAAATGCTGCATGAAAGAAAGTGGACATGAGAGAGTCCACAGTTCATGACTCATTTCTACTACATTCTGGAAAAGGAAAACCATGCTGACAGCTAGATCAGTAGCTGGGAAGAGGAATTAATTGATGACCACGAAAGTACACGATGGCACTCATTGGAGTGACAAAAATATTCTCTACCTTCATTATGGTGGTAGCTCTGTAATTATAAACATCTATCAAAACCCATCAAAATATATGAGTGGAATTTTCCTGTATGTACATTACATCTCAATAAAACTAATTTAAAAAAAAGCAAAGCAATTTATCTCAGGGATCCTGAGGTAATAATTACTAGTATTTATGCAATTCAGCATATGCACATTATTATAAAGGACATAATGTTCGTTGTCAGGACAGAGATCTAATCTAATCTAATAAAGATTAGATCAGAGGCTTGAGAGGTCAGTGGTGGAATAATGTACCCAGATGGACTGCCTTTGAGTCTCATGAATTTCCTCCACTGATGTGTTTCCACCATCTGGGTGAGTAAACTTCCTTTTATAGACTCATCTCCAGTGTTTGCACCTCTATTAAGCATTTCTTGACAATGTTTCCACTCCATGAACCCCTGGAACCATGTTCTCTGAGCTCCTGTGACCCCACCTTCCTTCACTGTCCCCCTCTCCTGTGAGCTGTGTGGAAAGGTCCTTTTTCATCCACCCCAGGAGCTATACCCATTGCAATTAAAAAAAAAAAAAATCTGTGCTGTGAACTACTATGCTGCAGAGAGAGACACCAAAATCATAATCAACAAAGTCTTTTACAAGCAGTTTTAATGGAAGCTGCAGAAGCATTTATCCACATAGCTGTCATCTTGACCCTCCATGGAAGTATGGAGCATAAGCTTAAAAATCTAAGTGGTAAACGCTTGCCTGGGTTGGTGGGGGTGGGGAGAGGAGAGGGTTAAGCTGGCTGATTTCCTCATGATCAAACCGGGGTGCTGGAATGTACCTCAGAGTGGGAAGAAACACCACCCCAGTTCCTGAGCACCAACTGTGACCCTGGACTGCTGGACAGAGGACATCAGTGAGGGCAAGCCTGAAATTCTGCGACATAGAAGAATCTTGGTTTGACAGACACTCACAGCCTCACTCACACTCGAAGATGCCAGACACGAGCTGGGTCTGAACATCCCCCTCTGCTGCCTGCAGCCAGGGATGTGGGACACGAGGACTTGACTGTGGCTGCCGCCCCAGGCCCACCCCCCCACCCCATGGCCTACCCCAGACCTGCAAAGTGCCTCCTGCCTCTTTGAGCAATCACCCACGACTCCCAACCCAAACTTCAGACCAGCCTAGGAGAAGACACCCCCTCAGCCTGTCCTCCACAAGGCCTCTACTTTCCAGAGAGCATGTGATAATGGTCAGTCCATCTGAGGGGCATACTTTTATAAGAGCCAGTAATGCCTTTACTCTGTAATGTTCTAACTTTGTTGATCCCCAAATGGAAGAAGAAACACCTTTACTCAGTGGGATGAATCATTCAGAGAGGAATTCCAGAAACCTGATAGACCCCTGCAGTATGAAAAACTCTTCACCGCAAACTCTGATTTATGCCAAGACTAATCCTGTCTCAGCCGAGAGATCAGGCCGTAGAGATCATGCTCCTTCCCCAGCACCCCCTCTCCAGTACCCCCCACACTGGCCAGCATCACCACCACCAGCCCCCCAACTCTGGCCTACCACCCGATAAGGGAGGGCATGCTGTCTGTACAAACATGAAGTGGTCTGAAAAATACAGAGCATTGGAACTGGAAAAGCACAGGTCATATAACCCATGCTTCAGGAGGGGAAACAGGCTTGGGAAGAGCAGGTGGCTCCCCAAAGACAGCACTCTTTGCCTCCTTCTCAGCAGCCTGGCATCACCAACCCCTTATAATTCTTTAAGTCCAGGCTAGAATACAGCAACAAGGCTAATTTTAGGATTCAAAAGCAATCAGGACAGAGCTGATAAAAGCTGATCTGGGGAGGATCTTTGTGCTGACGTGTGACTTGTACACTAGCTCAGGAGACCATGGTCAGCCAGATCTGGGTCTCAGTCAGCTTTTTCCGGGAGGACACAGGGTCCTTGCACTGCCCACCACACACAGCCTGCTGACCTGGTAGATAAGAATACTGACAACTTGATGCTGTTGATAGTATGATGATCTTTTCCAGCTCATCTCAGTGAAATCAAACCAAATTAAACCCACTGGACGAAGCTGACTCCTCTGCCCTCACGTTTATCGCTTGCTCCTTCTCTCACACAGCTCCAGCCACTTCAGCCTCCTCTCTGCTCCTCAAACACACTGAGTGTGCTCCTGCCTCAGGACTTTTGCACGTGCTGTTTCTACTCACTCCCCTACTTCTGTCACATCACAGCTCACGTATCATCTTCTTGGTGAGACTGTTGTTTAATCACTAAGTCATGTCCAACTCTCTTGTGACCCCATGGGCTCCAGCACACCAGGCTACCCTCTCCTTCACCATCTCCCTGAGTTTGCTCAAACTCATGTCCATTGAGTCAGTGATGCCATCCAAGCATCTTATCCTCTGTCGCCCTCTTCTCTTCTTGCCCTCAATCTTTCCCAGCATAAGGGTTTTTTCTAATGAGTCGGCTCTTCACATCAGATAGGCAAAATATTGGAGCTTCAGCTTCAGTCCTTCCAATGAATATTCAGGGTTGATTTCCTTTAGGATTGACTGGTTTGATTTCCTTGCTGTCCAAGGGACTCTCAAGAGTCTTCTCCAGCACCACAGTTCCAAAGCATTAATTCTTCGGCACTCAGCCTGCTTTATGGTTCAACTCGCACATGCGTACATGACTAGTGGAAAAACCACAGGTTTGACTAGATGGCTCTTTGTTGGAATAGTGATGTCTCTGCTTCTTAATACACTGTGCAGATTTGTTACAGCCTTTCTTCCAAGGAGCGAGCCTCTTTTAATTTCATGGCTAGTCACCGCCTGCAGTGATTTTGGAGCCCAAGAAAATAAAAGCAGTCACTGTTTCCACTTTTTCCCCTCTATTTGCCATGAAGTGATGGGACTAAAAGCCACGATCTCTGTTTTTTGAATGCTCAGTTTTAAGTCAGCTTTTTCACTTTCCTCTTTCACCTTCATCAAGAAGCTCTTTAGTTCCTCTTTGCTTTCTGATGGTCCCTGACTAATAATCCTCCCCTATATTCTAACCTGTTTTTTCTGATAGCACTTTTCACATTTAAACACATATTGACTATTTAAATTTAAAGTTAATATAACTGAGACTTCCCTAGTGGTCCAGTGGTTAAGAATCCACTTGCTAACGCAGAGGACATGGATTGGATCCCTGGTCCTGGAATATCCCACATGCCTCGGGACAACGAAGCCTGAGCATCACAACTACAGAGTCCATGAGCCACAGTGAAAGATCCCTCATCAGGGAACAAAGATCCTGCACGCCACAGCTAAGACTGAACAAAGCCAAATAAATAAATACTTTTTTTAAACAGTCACTGGGCCAGTTCCAGCACACAGCACACTGTAATCGACACTGTGACAGCAGCCAGAACGGCTGAGGCCCCCACCCTCGTCACTCCCACCAGTGTCCTATATGTCAACAGGGAAGTGCGGGTGTGAACTGACACCTGGAAATCCAACTCACCTTCTGACAGATCCACACCATCACATGAAACGGGCCATTTCTGGCTGGCCAGCCGCCAGCAGCAGTCTCTAACACTGTGACACTGAGTTTCTCCATGCCCCCCTGCCACCCCCCACATTTCCCCATACAGTCTCATCTCAAAGCACTTTGACTCCTGGTATTGCTCACAGAAGAACATTTGGCAGCACTGCCATTTTTTCTGCAGTGCCACTTGTCACCTCCTATATTAAGTTTATGCCTTATCATAGGTGACACTGTTGGTTGCAATGCCAGGTCACAGGGAGCTGTGGCCACTAACACCAACCAGAGGTCACGTCTGGAAATTCAGACTGTCTATTCCCCCAGAGACCAACACTCTCCCTTTTCATAAGCTGTGTGGCAGCTGGGGGTGGGGGAGAGTGTGGAGGCTCACTTGCTATGTCTGCAAAAAAAAAAAGTGTCCTTTGCTTTCATAATGAGGACAAATTTCAAACCCTTCTGACACTACATGTGTTCTAGAATTACCCAGGGAAATGCGAGTGCTGGCTGAATAAGAAATGTGTATCGATTTATGGCCCCAGGTGAAATTAAAAGTCACTCTCATCCCTAGATCTTTTCATCGCCCCCTTCCCCACCCCACCCCGGCCGATGAGAGAAGATGGCAGACATGGAGGAAATGACACCAAGCACGAGCCTGCAATTTCCCCTGGTTATTAAATTATATTGACAAATTGCCATGGAGTCACATTAAATGACTTCACAATTTTTAAATTAGCATCAAGCCATTCTGATGTTGGGAGGGTAGAGAGTTGGTGTTTAGATAACCAGGTTAGAAGCCAGGAGGTTCTGCAGAGAGTGGATGTCGGGGTCACTGGCAAGCTTACAGGACAGACTGGGAGCTGGAGTCCTGGCAGTTCCTGGCCGCACTGGCCAACCTGACTGTGGAGTCCCTGCAAAGGCTTGGGAGGGAAGCAGATGTCTGGCTCCACTGGCATCATGAAACTGAGTTTGGCGGGGTCACAGGATGCAGGAGAGGACAGACAGGCAGTGTTGACTGAGGCACCACGACTGCCTCAGTGACAAGAGGGCACTCTGAAGTGCTTGGCTTCCACTCCCAGACGCAGCCTGGCTTCTGTTAAGTGAAGCATCTGTCTGATTGTCATTTTCTTTTTTTCTTGCCTTTCTTTTTTTGAGGGGGCCACACCTTGTGGTTTGTGGGGTCTTCGTTTCCTGACTAGGGATTGAACCCGGGTCCACAGCAGTGAAAGCCCAAGTCTTAATAACCACTGGACCACCGGGGAATTCCCTGATTGTTCTTTTCTGATACAAGATAGGAGCACAAGGCTCACTGGGGAACAAGCACTCTAATCCCTGGACAAAGCCACAGACTCTGAGATGAGCCATCCTCTGGGCTCACAATCTTCCTGCCTATCATCACCAGGTATTTTAATACCTCTGGGGTTCCCTAAAACCAGGACCAAGTTAACATCCCCTCATCTAAACCCTCATGACAGAGGCGCTGCTGCTGCTGCTGCTGCTAAATCGCTTCAGTTGTGTCCGACTCTGTGCGACCCCATAGAGAGCAGCCCACCAGGCTCCCCCATCCTTGGGATTCTCCAGGCAAGAACACTGGAGTGGGTTGCCATTTCCTCCTCCAATGCATGAAAATGAAAAGTGAAAGTGAAGTCGCTCAGTTGTGTCCACCTCTTAGCAACCCCATGGACTGCAGCCCACCAGGCTCTTCCATCCATGGGATTTTCCAGGCAAGAGTACTAGAGTGGGGTGCCATTGCCTTCTCTGCCACCCTTGAAAAGCTCTGTTCTGCAAAGGAAGCAGAATCTGCTGGCTGACTGCTTTTGCTCCCTTTGTTAGTATGAATACCATGCCAATAATGTCACATCAACACTCCAGGATCAGACTAGAGAGTTCCTTATATAACAGTCATATAAAAAAGGAAAAGTGAAGCTGCTCAGTTATGTCCAACTCTTTGCAACCCCATGGCCTATAGCCTACCAGGCTCCTCCGTCCATGGGGTTTTCTAAGCAAGGGCACTGGAGTGGGTTGCCATTTCCTTCTCCAGGGGATCTTCCCAGCCCAGAGATCAAATTCGGGTCTCCCACATTGCAAGCAGATGCTTTACCCTCTGAGTCATATAAGCACGTATTATTATCAATCCCCATTAGAGACAACACTCTTTTCCTAAGGCTTAATAAATTACTTTATTTTAAATCATCAGAAGATACCTGCTCAGTTGAAACCACAGCCTCCAAACTGAAAGGTTAAATTCATGCCCCTATGATCAGTTCACACAACCAGTCAATGACACTGATAGTATTCAAACCCCTATCTATCCGATTGAAAATCTATCACCCTTCATCTGAAGAAATGGCCCTGAATCCCAAGTTTGGCTAAATAAAAGCAGAGGAATAATTCACAATGCTAATAGGACTGCTTCATATATGTGGAAATGCCTAAAAAATCAGAAGGGATTCCAGTTAAAGATGGTGGATTGAAAACACATAGTCAGCTTTTGTGGCCACTGAATGGTAGCACAGGAGTTTTTTCTTTTTTCTTTTTTAAGGCATGAACCCACAAGGACAAAGCAAACAGGAGAAGGGATAACAGAAGAATGGTAGCTGCCTTAGAGGTACAGGGAATGGTGGACTCTAGCACAGAGCGGGCGGTAGAGAAACAAGATGTCAGAACTCCCAAAGGCTCAAAAATCAAAGCTACTTACTAGGCACTCCTAGAAAAGGCGGGAAAGATCTGAGACCAAGAGCAGGAGGACTCACTATGTCCTCCAGAGGCCCACAGCCCTCCCCACTTCCCAGAGGGTGATGGCATTGCTCCCCAGCAGGAGAGAATGCATACTCATTGCAGAGAGCAAAATAAAGGGTCTCTGCACTGGGCTCACCAGGCTCAGCTGAAGCAGGGGTTACCACGCAGAAAAGACAGAGTTGAGGGAGTGTACCTACCGCCTTGGGAAGTTGACTAGCCCACGAGAACAGAGAAAATGACTTTAGGAACATAAGATAAAATATATAATAGATCATAAAGGAAATCAGTTAACAGACATTTAATAAAATATTTTAAAAACCTGTGCTTTGATAGATTTCCCAGGTGGCGCTAGTGGTAAAGAATCTGCATTCCAATGCAGGTAGACGTAAGAAGAGACACGTTCGATCCCTGGGTTGAGAAGATTCCCTTGGAGGAGGGCATGGCAACCCACTCAAGTATTCTTCCCTGGAGAATCCCATGGACAGAGGGGCCTGGTGGGCTACAGTCCATAGCATCACAAAGAGTCAGACACAACTAAAGCAACTTAACATGCACCCACAGCCAGTTGACACGTTAAATTGACCATGGCACTGGGTAACACACTCTCATCAGAGAGTTACCCCAAGAGCAGCTATTGGGCGTAAAGAACCTGCGTTGTTCCTCACACTTAAACATACTGGGGCTACATCAGAAGGGCTTACTAGGCACAGTTTACACGGCAGAGGGTAGCCCGAAATCTGAAAGTTTAACACCTAAAAGAGACAATGTGGAAAAGTGCCATGCAGAACAGCCTTCCAGGCAAATGGGCTTTGCTAGCTCCTTACATGAATGAATGTTTGTCTCTCCCATAGTTTGGAAACAAAGCTCTCCCATAGTTTGGAAAAAGAAAAACAATATGCCAACAGCAAAACCTAAAAAGGAAAAGAAACAAACATGAAATCCACTTAATCACCCCCAAAAGTGAGTGTGAACAAAGATGAGAGCTTAATGAACTAGAAAGCAAATCAACTTGATCTACATAATCAAAAGCAGATTTTATTTTAAAGGTAAAACTTTTGGCAAGCTAGCTTCAGAGACAAAAAGAGCATCAAAAAACACAAGCAATAAGAGGGTACAGAAGTACTGATGAATTAGAGATCTTTAAATTATATGAGAATAATACAAACAACTTTAATGCCGTAAATTTGAAGGCCTAGATAAAATAGGCAATTTTCTACAAAAAACAAATTTTGAAAAATGTTCCAAAAACAAAAACTATAAAATATTTGAGATGGCAAGAAAAAAGCCTCAATAACAATAACGATGATGCTAATAATAGAAACCACAAACACCTATCATTAAGACTAACTGTTGAACAGTTTTTAAGACCCTTTTTATGTCTATTAACTGAATTAAGTCTTACAACGATATGAAAGAGACGCTAATGTTTATTTTACAGATGAGAAAACTGGAAACAGAGGTAAAGTAAGTGGTCCCAGGGCCACAGCTAATTTACGTGGGCAGCCTGGCCCCAGAGTTCACCATCTTAACAGATGACATCCTTCACTGTCTCTCCAAAGAGCAGCAGCCCTAGTTTTGCAGATCAGCTCGACTAAAACCTAAAGGAACAAGTAATTCCTACATTATAATCAGTACTCCAGAGCACAGAAAATGAAGAAAAGTTTACTCAGTTCATTATATGTGACACACAAGGACAGGAGCTTTACACCAATGTCACTTATGAACACAGATGCAAAATTCCTAAATGAAATAGTAAGTGGAGACCAGCAATAGACTAAAATGATAAGAATATCTGACCAAGCAGGATTCACTTGAAAGTGCAGATCAGATCCGATCAGTTCAGTCGCTCAGTCGTGTCCGACTCTTTGCGACCCCATGAATCGCAGCACGCCAGGCCTCCCTGTCCATCACCAACTCCCGGAGTTCACTCAGACTCACGTCCATCGAGTCAGTGATGCCATCCAGCCATCTCATCCTCTGTCGTCCCCTTCTCCTCTTGCTCCCAATAGTGCAAGGATGCCTTAATATTAGAATACTGATTAATTAAAATATGAACATGTTAAAGAAAAGAAACATCTCAGAGTACACAGAAAAGATATTCAAAATTCCACATTTCTTTGTGATTTAAAAAACAAACAAACAAATCCTTTGCAAATAAGAAATGTAGCCATTGCTCCGAAATCAGCAGCAAACCATTCAATATTGTACTAAAGATCTTGGCTAATAAACAACATAAGACAAAAAGAGAAATATTAGAACTGGAAAGAAAAAAATAAACCGTCATATGATATAGCCAAAATAATTAACTGAAAAGTGAAACTAATTTTAAAAATCAGCAAGGTTACAGGCTAATGAAATCAATATTCAAATATCATTACCTCTTTTATGCAGTAATAATTTAGAAAATGAAATAAATATAAAGCAGCAAAACTTACAAACTATAAAGGTAATGCCCTAGCAAAAAGGTCTAAGGTCCTCACGGAGATAGATGAAATGGAGGAGAGAGTTAAATAGCTAAAAAAAGAAAATTTCTCTCAAAACTAATGAATTGAATGCAACTCACAATACTCCAAAAGGATTTTTCATCCCACTTGTCAAAATGACTTCAAAATTCATATGGAGTATTACAAATGCAACATTAGTCCAAACCTCTTCGAAAACCCTAGAAGAGAGGGTGACTGAATGTTAAGACTTACTGTAGTTACAGAAATTCTAAAAGTATGGCACTAGAACAGAATGAACTGACAGATCCATTGAACCTCAAGTATGAAATTCAAAGCCAGTCACACACCCATGGGAATGTGTCATATGATGGACATGGTGTTTGAAATGGTATTGGGAAAGCAGTATAATCACCTCAGGTGGGGGCGGGGTGAATCAACAAAATTGAATATCTAACGGATACCAAACACAAAAGTAAACTCTAGATGAACTAAAGGCCCAATTTTAAAGTCTAATTTCTTACATGTATCAAAAGAAAATAAGGTAAAGATATCTTTACAGCATCCGAGCAGTAATGTATTTTTCTTTGTAAACCAAAATGTAAGCTTTATTACCATTAAAGATGATGTTGGAGAACATGGCTTAGATGTGTGCCAAACTGGTTTCCAAATCTGAGCTCCATTAATTATTCAGACAAGAAAAGCACAGGTCCTCAGCAAAGCATCCACCTGCAATGCAGGAGATGCGAGTTCAATCCCAGGTCAGAAAGATCCCCTGGAGAAGGAAATGGCAACCCACTCCAATATTCTTGCCTGGGAAATCCCATGGGCAGAGGAGCTTGATGGGCCATAGTCCATCGGGTGGCAAAGAGTTGGACACGCTGAGCACACGTGCATCCCAGTGGAGGAAGAGCCTCTGCATCAAATGAGCAAAGGTTAAGAGAACTTGTGCTGTCTACAAAACTGCAGATCTCAAATAGAGATAGAGAGAGGCCCTTCTCCCTAATACACGGATCAGATAAGAAAGCCACTTCTTCCCTGGGGTAGAGATAGACCAAGATTATTTTAAAAGAAGATTCTTTCATACAAATGGAAAGAGCAGGAATGAGAAATAACTGTTTACCCTAATAAAACCTAATGCAGACTCTCAGTTTCTATTATTGGAGGATTATGCATAAACTCATGGATGGATTTATTCATTTATTCACATTCACGCATTATTATTATCTAATTCACAGGAGTAAAAGCATTCTTAACCCCCTACCTTCTCCAGCAAAACACAACCACCACAATCCCACAGAGGAAAAGACTGGTAAATTTCATGACACTTAATAGGCAAGATGAGGGCAAAGGGCTACGTCTAAAATTGCATACAATTGCAACTTGTATACAATAAGACTGGTACACAGAACATATGAATAACTCCTAAGAATGAATAAGAAAAAGACAACAACAGAAAAATGGGCAAAGTAGCAGTTTATAAAAGAGGAAACAGACAATAAATATATTTTTTAATGTATAATTGATTTCACCAATAATCAAGGGAAAGCAGACTAAAATGAGTATCATTTTTCTCTCATTAGACTGGAAAACTGGGAAGTGTGAAGGTTATCAAATACAGTGACAGTTGAGAATGTAAACTGGAGCAGCCACACTCAAGGGCAAGTTGGCAGTACCTATTAAAACACACACACGTCCTCTACTATCCAAAAACTCCTCTCCAAAACACTGTTCTCAAAAACACCATCTGGAACCTATTTGCAGGGCAGGAATATAAATGCAGACTTAAGAGAATGGACAGGTGGACACAGTCGGGGAGAGGAGGGCGGGATGAACTGGGAGAGCAGCACTGACATATACACACTCAGTTCAGTTCAGTCGAGTCACTCAGTCCATGTGTAACACAGATGCTAGTGGGGAGCTGCTGTATAGCACAGGGGGCTCAGCTCGGCACTCTGTGACGACCTAGAGGGGCAGGCTAGTGTCTTTGGATGGGGGAGTAAGAGGGAGATTCAAGAAGGAGGGGATATACATACTTACAGCTGATTTACTATGGTGTATAGCAGAAACCAACATAACATTGTAAAGCAATTATACTCTAATTTTTTTTAAAGATACAAATGGATTTGCAAAACAGAAATAGAGTTACAGATATATTATGGAAGGTAAATTTATGGTTACCGGGGGTAACAGTGGGAGAAGAATAAATTGGGAATTGGGATTGACATATACACATTACTATATATAAAACATAACTAATAAGGCCCTCCTGTATAGCACAGGGAACTCTACTCAACACACTGTAATGATCTATATGTGAAAAGAACCTAAAAATGAGTTGGACATATGTATATGTGTAACTGATATATGTATATGTGTAACTGATTCACTTTGCTGTACACCTGAAATTAACACAACATTGTAGATCAACTACACTTTAATAAAAAATTTTTTAAAAAGAAAGAAAAAACAAACACCATCTGCCCACACTACATAGTACCATGATAGTACAACAAGGTTCATTCTAACAGCTTTGATACAGTGACAAAGCTGGAAATTACCCAGTGTCCACCAATGGGAGAGAGGTGCATGAATCTATATGAGGGGCAATTAACATCATCAGTGGCCTAAAGGAACCAGAGATATGGAGTGCCTCACCCTTGTATCATCTTTTCACACACATCTCTAGCACCACAGCACAGAAAACTCTAGGATATAAATGGATGGCGGGGGCGGGGGTTTGAGACAAGCCAGCTTTGCAAGCAGAGTTTCTTTCACAGAAGGTCAGTAAGTGTCCAGAGCAAGGTCCCAGGTAATCTCTGCTTGGATTTCCTTGAGAGATAAGCTCCTCTTAGTTACAACCTTTTCCTACATGTGGCTCTAGCCTGTTGCCTGGTAGGGACAATAGCCTCATGCATGCAGCCCATTTACTGAGTTTCTGCTACATGCAAGGCTAAGTCATCAAAGAGCTGACAGTCTTCTCAAGGAGACAAGTAGACAGGAAATTACACTATGGTGTGCCCAGCAATCAACAGGAGGTGTCATGGGAGCAGGGCGCCTATATTGGAGTGGGGTGGTATTTGGATAATGCCAAATGGAGATGGGCGGAGAAAGCAATGGCACCCCACTTCAGTACTTTTGCCTGGAAAATCCCATGGACGGAGGAGCCTGGTGGGCTGCAGTCCATGGGGTCGCTAGAGTCAGACACGACTGAGCGACTTCACTTTCACTTTTCACTTTCATGCATTGGAGAAGGAAATGGCAACCCACTCCAGTGTTCTTGCCTGGAGAATCCCAGGGACAGGGCAGCCTGGTGGGCTGCCGTCTATGGGGTCGCACAGAGTCGGACACAACTGAAGCGACTTAGCAGCAGTAGCAGCAGCAAATGGAGATGAGGAGGGTTCGGTAAAACAGAAGGACAGCAGGCAGAGCCGAGTGCAACACAGTCACCAATGCTGCTTCTCACTAGCAGAAGGGGGCCATGGATGACCACAGCTCTCAACAGTGAGAGCCTTAACTCAGCTGTTTCCTCTTGTAACAGTCTCTGCACACAGCCTCCCTCTGTGAACAGCCACTGTACAGAAACAAAGGAGAAGGTCCAGGGTCCCTCCTATAGCAGCTGACCTTCACGAGCGCCCACAGTCAGCTCAGTTCTCATGCTGTATCTCTGTTCAGAAAGTTCTTTAAAGGTCCTATATTGAGTCTATGGAGGCTCAGATGATGAGAGAGCCCACTTTCAACTGGATTATTTAATGAATTTTTACCCAATGTGCCCAAACTATTGAGCTGGCCAAAAAGTTTGAGTTTTCCCATAACGTTTAGAGTAAAGGTCCTATATATTGAGTCCATGGAGGCTCAGATGATGAGAGCCCACTTTCAACAGGATTATTTAAGAAGAATTTTTACCCAATGTGCCCAAACTATTGGGTTGGCAAAAGAGTTTGACATGTTTGGGAAAACTTGAACAAACTTTTTGTCCAACCTAATATTTCCCAGTATCAAATGTTTCCTTAACAACCCAGTAATGTGTGGCTTTGTCACCAAATACATTCCAGTCACAGGCAGACTATTCCAAAGTACCAGCACTGCTCATGTGATGGGAGAATGGAGCACAAGTAATTTACAGGAGGTGCTCTTGTCACTGTGGAAACGTGGTCCCCATGGCTCTGCTGTACTGGGATGTGTTGTGTGCACCAGACACGCAGGCGTACTTCAGCCAAAGCTTGAGAAATAAAAAGGCATTCAGTACGATTCTCTCCATTAGCTAAACCATAAACAGAAAATCAGAAATGTTATGAGGACTGTACATGCTATACTTAGGGAAGTGAATGAAAAAACTAATTACCTTAAAATGTTAAACCACTTTCGAAAAAAATGTTATTCTTGCAAAGATAAAAGCACTCTCAAAATCTCTCAAAGAAAAGGAAGTGCTAAGTTAGCGTGATAAATTCTCTCATTCTAGTTGGGAAAACAAGTACCAAGAGATAAACTTTCGGAGGTCAAATGCAGATGCATCTAAATAGCGATGTATTCAACCTTGACCCTGCAACATCCTCCTTTGATAAATACCCGTACCTTTAAATATACAGATGTTTCCAGGAGATGAAGAATGGGCACATTTCCCTTTCTCCTTCCCTTCCTTTCTCTTTCCCTTCCTTTCTCTTCTCCATTTTTGTTACCATAACCCAGAAGCCCCCAGACAGGTTTTCATAGCACATGTCATCTTGGGGTCTTCAAGGCCGCAGGGAAGATGGCAGGCGTGGACAGAGTTCACGCCCATTGAGTTGGGTGTGGGAAACCCTAGACATGGAGCTGATTCAGAATCTCCTATGAGGAGTCTATGGGCTGCCTGTTCTCAGCCTGGAAAGCAAGTCAGCTGTATTGGCTTTTCTGAAAAGCTTGCTTTTGGGTCTCAAACTCCGTAGTATTCAGGAGGCAATCCATGGACGAGAAAGAGCCCCCAACCAGTCCAGGTCCTGGTTTGCCGTGTGTGTCTCTGACACTGGCTACTACACAGTCATTTTAATTTTTTTATCTGAAGATCTGTTTCCTTGTTATAAAATGGTGGTATCTCTGCCCACTTCGGAAATCCTGTGAAGGTCTAATGAACCTCAAGCTAAAAAGTGCTTTTACAAAACAAAGCACAAAGAGGTGTAACTGAATAGAGCAACATGGCAGACTGCTCACAGACATCACATTCTGATTAAAATCCAAGGCTTACACAGCAAGGAAGAGAGAACAATAAGAGATCCTCAGAGCGATTTCCTAGGTAACACCTGAACTGACAAACAAATCACACTGCATGCAAGGAACTGACAAGACAGACCACCCACATTTTCAGGTTTAAAATGGTTAATACTCTCACTCAGGAGACTGGCCACCAGCAGGCACTTCAGGGGTGTTTCTGGCAACTACATGAGATCAGTCATTTTCAGCAAAAGCTCCTCTCACTAGCTACCTCTGATGACAGCTGTTACATTTAGCCTACTATTTGCACTTTCCTCTTTTATCATTTATTTTGTCTTCATAGCATTGACTGTTTACAGGATAAATTTTAGCAGTGCTGTCTGTATTCCAGGTATGGGTTACAGTCAGGAAACTAAACTCTCACTTCATAGCAACTTAAGATATTTATCCTGTTAGATCTGAGCAGGATTCCTATCTGGTGTGGCAATGTGAGGTCACTTGTGTTCAAGCGTGTCATCTGGATGTACTTGCACTGTATATATTTAAAGCGGACAGCTTGATCAGTGTTGACATATCTTTATGCCTGTGAAACCATCACCAAAAGCAAGAGGCTATTTTCCATCACCCCCAAAAGCTTCCTTATGACTCTTTAATAATCCCTCCCGCTTCTAACACCATCCTCTGGCAACCACTATCTGCCTTCTGTCACTATAGATTAGATTGCACCTAGAATTTATTTTATTGATGTATAGTTGATTTGCAATGTGCTAATTTCTGCTGTACAGCAAAGTGATTCAGTTATACTATATATACATTTTTCACATTCTTTTCCATTATGGTTTATCACAGGGCATGGAATATAGCTCCCTGCGCCAAGTAGGACCTTGTTGTTTATCCATTCTATATATAATAGCTTGCATCTGCTAATCTCAAACTCCCAGTCCTTCCCGTCCCAGCCCCCCACCCCCTCTGGTAAACACAAGCCTGTTCTCTCTGTCTGTGAGTCTGCTTCATAGATAAGTTCACTTGTGTCGCATTTTAGATTCCACATATAAGTGATATCATACGGCATTTGTTTTTCTCCTTATTACTTACTTCACTTTGTATGATAATCTCTAGGTCCATCCTATTGCTGCAAATGGCATTTTTTCATTCCTCTTTAATGGCTGAGTAATATTCCATTGTGTATATACCACATCAACTTTATCCATTTATTTGTTGATGGACATTTAGCTTTTTTCCATGTCTTGGCTACTAGGATTGCATCTAAAAATTTATATAAGTGGAATGATGCAGGCATATCTCCTTTTACTGTGCTTTACAGATACTGTATTTATTATAAACTGAGGGCTTGTGGCAACCATGCATTGAGCAAGCCTGTCAGTGCCATTTTTCCAATTACATTTGCTCACTTTGTGTCTCTGTCACATTTCGGTAATTCTCACACTGTTTCAAGCTTTTTTTATTATTATTATATTTGTCGTGGTGATCTGTGATCCATAATGTTTGATGATACCTACAACTGACTGAAGGCTAAAGATGATGGTTAGTGTCTTTAGCAATAAACTACTTTTAAAATTAAGGTATATATGTATATATTTGGATATAATGTTACTGCACACTTACATACAGTATAGTGTAAATGTAACTTTTTATGTACTCGGAAATCTAAAAATTTACATGACTTCCTTTATTGCAATATTTTGCAATGGTATAGAATGAAATCCACAGAATCTCCAAGCTATGCCTGTACACTATTAATGTATTTCTTTTGGCTTTGCATCTGGAACCCACCTTAATTATTCTGAGTTTCATCCATGTTGTATGAGTCAGCAGTGCCTTTTTTATTGCGGAGTAGTGCTCCACTGTATGGATACACCACCTTTTCACCTATTCATACACATTTGGATTCATTTTAGGTTTTGATATTAGAAATCCAAAGGCAATAAACATTTGTTTGAGGGTCTTTCTACAAATGTATATGTTCATTTCTCTTGGGTAAATATCTAGGGAAGGAATGGCTAGGTCATATTGTAAATGGATGTTTATGTTTTAACAAACCTCTGAACTCTTTTCCAAAGTACATGAACCATTTTATCCTCTCATCATCAACATATGAGAGCTGTAAATGGTCCACATATTTTCGTTTTTTTCAAGTTTAGACATTCAAATGGGTATGTAGTGGTATCTTATGGTGGTTTTAATTTGTAATTCCATGGAGACTAATAATATTGAGCAATTTTTCATATGCTTATTGGCTCTTCATTTATCTCTTCTCCTAGGAACCATCTGTAAATCTTATGCCTGTTCTCTTATCAGATTGTTTGTCTTCTTATTGTTGTTGTTCAATCGCTAAGTCATGTCCAACTCTTTGCAACCACATGAACTGCAGTATGCCAGGCTTCCCTGTCCTTCACTATCTCCCCGAGCTTGCTCAAACTCATGTACATTGAGTCAACCATCCAACCATCTCATCCTCTGTCACCCCCTTCTCCTCTTTGCCCTCAATCTTTTCTAGTATCAGGATCTTTTCCAGTGAGTCAGCTCTTTGCATCAGGTGGCCAAAGTATTGGAGCTTCAGCACCAGTCTCTCCAATGAATATTCAGGGCTGATTTCCTTTGGGATCGACCGGTTTGATCCTTGTACTTTGCCAACAAAGTCCTTTGGACTCTCAAGAGTCTTCTCCCTCCAGCACCACAGTTGCAAGGCATCAATTCCTTGGTGCTCAGCCTTCTTTACAGTCCAACTCTCACATCCGTACATGAATGTTGGGTCTTCTTATTAAACTGTTCTTTACGTGTTCTGGAGACAAGTCTTCTTTCTGATCTGTGTATGCTGTCTGTGCAGTCTTGTCATAAATGTTGTCATAGCAAAGGTTTCTTACTTTTATAAAGACCAGTTTTCAATTATTTTATTTTATGGTGCAAACTTTTACTGCCAAATCTAATAAATTTCACCTAAATACCTAAATGTTCTGTTTTACTTTCCTTTAGAAGTTTTAGGGTTTTGGATTTTACACTGAGGTTTTTGATTCATTTTGAGCTAGTTTTTATATAAAGGTAAATGTCCATTTTTGTTCATAAAGCTTTCCAGTTGCTCCAGCACCATCTGTTGAAGAGAGATTTTTTTCCCTACTAAATTGCCCTGGCACCTTTGTTGAAAGCCAGTTGACCAGCTATGTATGCATCTATTTCTGGGCTCTATTCTCCATGAGTTAAAAGTCACTCTGTCGTGTCCAACTCTTTGCAACCCCATGAATTGCAGCACACCAGGCCTCTCTGTCCATCACCAACTCCCGGAGTTCACTCAAACCCATGTCTGTCAAGTCAGTGATGCCATCCAGCCATCTCATCCTCTGTCGTCCCCTTCTCCTCCTGCCCCCAATGCCTCCCAGCATCAGAGTCTTTTCCAATGAGTCAACTCTTCACATGAGGTGGCCAAAGTACTGGAGTTTCAGTTTTAGCATCATTCCTTCCAAAGAACACCCAGGACTGATCTCCTTTAGAATGGACTAGTTGGATCTCCTTGCAATCCAAGGGACTCTCAAGAGTCTTCTCCAACACCACAGTTCAAAAGCATCAATTCTTCGGCACTCAGCTTTCTTCACAGTCCAACTCTCACATCCATACATGACCACAGGAAAAACCATAGCCTTGACTAGACGGAGCTTTGTTGGCAAAGTAATGTCTCTGCTTTTCAATATGCTATCTAGGTTGGTCATAACTTTCCTTCCAAGGAGTAAGCGTCTTTTAATTTCATGGCTGCAATCACCATCTGCAGTGATTTTGGAGCCCCCCCAAAAAATAAAGTCTGACACTGTTTCCACTGTTTCTCCATCTATTTCCCATGAAGTGATGGGACCAGATGCCATGATCTTCATTTTCTGAATGTTGAACTTTAAGCCAACTTTTTCACTCTCCACTTTCACTTTCATCAAGAGGCTTTTTAGTTCCTCTTCACTTTCTGCCATAAGGGTGGTGTCATCTGCATATCTGAGGTTATTGATATTTCTCCCTGCAATCTTGATTCCAGCTTCTGCTTCCTCCAGTCCAGCGTTTCTTATCATGTACTCTGCATATAAGTTAAATAAGCAGGGTGACAATATACAGCCTTGACATACTCCTTTTCCTATTTGGAACCAGTCTGTTGTTCCATGTCCAGTTCTTACTGTTGCTTCCTGACCTGCATATAGGTTTCTCAAAAGGCAGGTCAGGTGGTCTGGTATTCCTATCTCTTTCAGAATTCTCCACGGTTTATTGTGATCCACACAGTCAAAGGCTTTGGCATAGTCAATAAAGCAGAAATAGATGTTTTTCTGGAACTCTCTTGCTTTTTCCATGATCCAGCAGATGTTGGCAATTTGATCTCTGGTTCCTCTGCCTTTTCTAAAACCAACTTGCACATCTGGAAGTTCACGGTTGAACTGAACTGATTCTCCATGAGATCACTCCAGCCAATATAACTCACTTTCATCAGAGCTCAGTTCTCTTCTGTTTAGAAACTTGTGGGCTGTGGCTCTAGAATAAATGAAGAGGTCAATCTTGCTGAGGTGATGGAATAATTCTGTCTAAAGTAGTAAGAGTGGGATACCATTGATGATATAACAGCAGGAATTTTCTGACTTTCTCTGTGCAGTGCTGGGGTGATGTTGGAAGGTTGGATGGATGGTGAGGACCTTGACTGTGTACATGTGTCTGTTTTTAAAGTATTTGGGAGTCAATACAACTCCAAAATTAAATTCAGAGTTATGCTTGACAGCATGTCATACAGGAACATGAACCTATTGCTCATAGCAGATCCAGGAATTATAGGTTATTGTACAAGAAGGTGCCTACACCATTACCCAATCTGTGCTGAAAATAGGATCCCTGAATGCATTTCCTGGATGGTTCAATACAGACTAAGCTTCTAGAATTAAAGGCATCAGAAGGTCCACCAACTTCCTCAGAAACTTCTTCTCTGGTCCAACAACCATAGTATTAGTCAACATCCACTCAACAATTATTTGCTAAATGCATCATCTATATTGTTTTATTTTCTTTCTTAGCAAGCTTCGCAAGAAGACTGCTATTACTATTTCCATTTTACAAAAAAGAGACTGAGGCATAGAAGGCTGGGACTCCTGCCCCATCTTTCTCTGGTTACGAAGAGGCAGAGTTGGGCTCTGTCTCCCTGACCTCAGCGTCCACTTTTTTTTTTTTTTTTTTTTTGCTGCACCGCAAGCATGCAGGATCTTACTTCCCCGACCAGGGATCAAACCCATGACCTCTACAGCAGAGGTTGTTGCTGCTGTTCAGTCACTAAGTCTTGTTCAGACTCTCTGGGAGCCCATGGACTGCAGCATGCCAGGCTTGCCAATCCTTCACAATCTCATAGAGCTTGTTCAGATTCATGTCCATTGAATCAGTCATGCTAACTATCTCATCTTCTGCTATCTAACTATCCCTCTTCTCCTTTTGCCTTCAGTCTTTCCCAGTATCAGGGCCTTTTCCAATGATTTGGCTTTTCACATCCAGTGGCCAAAGTATTGTAGCTTCAGCTTCAGTCCTTCCAGTGAATATTCAGGGTTGATTTCCTTTAGGGTTGACTGGTTTCACCTCCTTGCAGTCCAAGGGGCTTTCAAGAGTCTTCTCCAGCACCACAATTCAAAAGCAACAATTCTTCAGTGCTCAGCCTTCTTCATGGTCCAACTCTCACATTCTTACATGACTACTGGGAAAAAACCCATAGTTTGTTTTTTTTTCCTACGGACCTTTGTCAGCAAAGTGATGTCTCTGCTTTTTAATATGCTGTCTAGTTTTGTCACAGCTTTTCTTCCAAGGAGCAGGCGTCTTTTAATTTCATGGCTGCAGTCACCATCTGCAGTGATTTTGGAGCCCAAGAAAATAAAAGGTCACTATTTCTACTGTTTCCCCATCTATTTGCCATGAAGTGATGGGACTGGATGCCATAATCTTAGGTTTTGGAATACTGAATTTTAAGCCGGCTTGTTCACTCTCCTCTTTCACCCTCATCAAGAGGCTCTTTAGTTTCTCTTCACTTTCTGCCATTAGAGCGGTATCATCTTCATATCTGAGGTTGCTGATATTTCTCCCAGCAATCTTGATTCCAGCTTGTGACTCATCTAGGGCACTGAATCATCAGGGAATTCTCTCCCACATCTTTAACCACAAGGTGACATGCCTCAGAGTACTCACTCAGTACAAGATCCTCAAGAAACTTACTCCCATGGATGAGGCACTTGCTCCAGAAGACTTGAGGCGGACAAGCTGACTGGGTAGGCAGCATGTCTGTGAGCCTGCTCACCTGGGCCCAAGCCTTCACTCCTGACCCCTCCATCCTCTCTCATGTCGCCCTGTTAACCATCTCCTACCTCCCAAGGGAGGTCATACAGAATGGATTTGAAAGACTGCTGGGAAGGCTGAGGGGAGGCTGAGTTTGAAGCTGAAGGGACAAGAGGAATGGGAAGGAAGGGATGAGTGTCTTCAGACAGAGCATCTGTGAGAGCAACAGGGGCTAGAAGGGGGTGGAAGGACTTGAAGGGATCTGCCTAAGGAGGAGGAGGAGTCAGGCAGGCAGTGACTGAGGGTTCCAGGAGGAGTGAGTGCAGAGGCGCCATTTCCAAAGAAGTAGACAAGGTGGGAGCTCAGAGGGGAAGCGAGAGGCCCTGGGTGAGAGGGAAGGAGGAAGGGGAGGAGACAAACGGGTATGGGGAGGGGGCAGGCTAAGCTGGTTCCATCCTCTCCACCTGGTAAAGATGGACCAAGAAGTGACAAGCTACTGAAGAACTTAAGGAAGTTTTCCCAGTAACTCCTGAATGCTAAACACCTCACAAAACCAAAAGCCTACAAATCCAAGAGTCACAGTCACTGTGAAGGAAGACCCTTGGGGGATGTTCTCGCCCGTGGACTTGCAAGTACAATCCTAATATATCCTTTACCAGAGTTATCACTCTAGCTTTGTTCCTGAGAGTGAAATCCCATCGGGGGCCTGTGCAAGGACACCACTGACCACCCCCAGCTCTGCAAAGCCAGCCAGGCCTCTGCGTGAGGGGCATATAGCAACACTGAGGGAAGAGATGTGCCCAGAAAGCAGGCAGCCACCCCGCACTGTGAGCCACCTTCGTGTCCCACGAGGCCTGGAAATGAAACAGGGCTCACGACTGGTTGCCTGAAAGAACACAGTTGTGAGGGGGGCTCCCTCCTCTTGGCAGAAGCTCCTTTGTTCTGGTGGGTGGGATGGAATCTCAGGCAAGAACTTAGCTGAGCGAAAACAAGGGGAGGTTTGAAAGCAACCCTGCGACTCGAGGAAGAATCAAAGCG
This sequence comes from Bos javanicus, assembly GCF_032452875.1. Classification (NCBI taxonomy): domain Eukaryota; kingdom Metazoa; phylum Chordata; class Mammalia; order Artiodactyla; family Bovidae; genus Bos; species Bos javanicus. The sequence continues at coordinate 62,813,588 of NC_083869.1, read as the reverse complement.
ATGCCGAGCAACCACTCCTGACCCACAACAGAGTTATTTTTCCTTTCTTCCTTCTCCACTTTCCGTTCTCTATTCTTTCCTCCAGACACACTGGAAACAAACAGGAAACAAACGCCTAAGAAAAAGAAAGCAAGCTCACACAGATCCCTTGGTCCCTGTGGCTGCTCAGCCTCTAAGAGCCTTCTCCTCCCTGGACCTCAGCCTGTCTCCCCAGTGTCCACTCTTCCTTCAGATCACAGTGGAGGCCCAACATGCCTCCCCCATAGCAGGCTTGACTGTCTCTATTACAGCCCTCATCACCTAAATCAAATGTTTAGGCTGTCTGGGTCTCTCCCCAACTGTGAGCTCCTGGAGATGGGATGGGATTTCACTCTCAGGAACAAAGCTAGAACGATAACTCTGGTAAAGGATATATTAGGATTGTACTTGCAAGTCCACGGGCGAGAACATCCCCCAAGGGTCTTCCTTCACAGTGACTGTGACTCTTGGATTTGTAGGCTTTTGGTTTTGTGAGGTGTTTAGCATTCAGGAGTTACTGGGAAGACTTCCTTAAGTTCTTCAGTAGCTTGTCACCTCTTGGGCCATCTTTACCATCTCCAGCATTTGCTGGAGAGCAAATGCCAGCTCCTAGGAGAAGTCAAGGCCTTTGCAGAGCAATGAAGAAACACTAACCATTAGTGCTAGTTGACTCTGAATCCCCAGTGCCTAGACAGTAGGCACAGTAAGGATCAGTAGGCACTCATATGGCAGCAATTATTATTATCAGCATATGACCATATATTATTCATTGCCAATTGGGAACAATGCGTCATTGTAATTATAATTGTTATCACTTTTAGTGCATGTGACTTATGGAGGAGGATAGGCCCAGACACTGTCAAGAGCTCAAGGTAAACAAGTCACAGTATACAAACAGAAAAGTGTAATGAGCTAGTACAACTCAACAGGTCACTGAGAGAAAGTGCATGAGAAAGGATGAGACTTCCTGGGTCATGGGATCTGACATAATACCTTCGGCTTTCGCCAAGCACACGACAGTTGATGGAGCAATTCCGCATTCATCACATCATTTAGTTCTCACAATGCTTGTTGTGGAGCAGGGGGCATGACACCCATTTACAAAGAAGGAAACTGTCTCTCAGAGAGAAGACACAATTTGCCGGAAGTCTCACAGCCAACGAGTGGTGAGTAAGACTTAGAGGACAACCTGCCCACAGTGTGCTGGGTGTTCCCAAAAGGAAGGGGCCCAGAGTTGGCTGTGGCCGCCTGAAGCCAGAGAGAGACAAACACCAGTCCTATCCAGCCAGGGGGAGGGGGACCAGGAGGCAGGAAAGAGAGATCCAGGGGCCCATCTGAAAGGAACTCAGGCCATGAGCAGTTCAGAAACTTTAAAATCAGAATGTTAAGAGTAGTCACCACCATAGTAGCACTGTCTCCTGTTAATAATATCGATTATTTTAAGTAAACGGCTCACTTGATCTTTATCATAAACCCCTGATGAAAGTATTGTCCCCATATGGCATATCCGAAAGCCCAGAGTCAGAGATTGAGCAATTTGCTTGCAGTGGTCACATGGGTACTGGGGTGGGGGGAGTCACTCAGCCTCCATGCCCTGCCCTCTTTCCATGTGACTCCATGTAACCCCTGAATTCCCTCATTCCCTACTTCTACTTTTCCATGGCTTCTTGGTACACTTGCCTGCATGCTTTTCAACAGACAAAGCAACAGGAGCACACCCTGGTCAGTGGCACAGATTGCAGGGGGCCCGCATGGTGGGAGCAGCAGTGGCAGCCAGAAAATGCCAGCGATGGAATCAGCTGGGAGCCGGGCACCTCCGCCTGAATATGAGAGGACAAGAAAAAGCAAAGCAAAAAACAAATGGAGAGGGTAAAAAAAAAAAAAAAAGGAGAAGAAATAAGACAGAAGGTTCAAACTTGAAAAGCCAATGAACAGTGGGACCACGGAATCCCACAGAATCAGGAGCCAAGACAGCCTGAGACGAGGAGACAAGGGTTCAAATCCAGGTACTGCCACCAGCTAGCTGATGACCTCAGGAAGCTCACTTCTGCTGTCAGAGCCCCCAGGTGCCACCACAAGAGAGAAGTGTGCCACCTGTCCCTGCCTTCCCTTCTAGAGCGTGGTGGGTGTGAAAACAGCAACACAATGATGCTCATGTCAAAGCAGCCACAGACATAATACCAAACCATTGCCACCGCATCTGCGGCGGCACACACACTCCCCAACTTCTAGAACCACAGTTCATGCAGAGTTTCTGAGAAGGCTCTTTTGGAATCTGCTTCGTCAATGATCCAATGAGACCCCATGCAGGCCATGACGGAGCAAACTTAAGCCATCTGCCCAAGAGGCCCTTGCAGGAGACACTATGGAATCCTTTTGGGGGTCCCCTGAGAATGGGCTGGCCTGTCTCCTCCAGCATGAGGCTGCTGAGGAGCAGGCGACACCATGGCTCAGATCCAGCCAACTTCACAGGAGGGCGATTCCTAACCGCATGGCTTTCTTTCAAAACTCACGCATTCTCACAAATTACTCGCACTCTGAGAATTGTGCCCATGACATTAAAAAGAAAGCTGCTGGGGAAACAGGCCTGGGGCAGGGAAAACATTGCTTCAGACAAACCCATGTAACAACCTGATGGAAATCATACATCAAAAGGTAATTCTGGGGACTTCCCTAGTGGTCTAGTGGTTAAGACTGTCTTCCAATGCAGTGGGTGCAGGTTCGATTCCTGGTTGGGGAGCTAAGATCCTACATACATCATGGCCAAAAAACCAAAACATAAAACAGAAGTAATACTGTAACAAATTCAGTAAAGACTTTTAAAATGGTACATATAAAATAATCTTTTTAAAAAAAGGCAGTTCTGCAGATGAGGGCAAGGGTGAAGGTGTAACTTGGATGTAAAATTTAGGATATCAAAACCCTAAACTCCAGTCTCCCTGGTTTCAACCACCACCAACTATGAGCCGCCAAGAGGCACAGACTGCATTTGGTCTGCCGGAAACTAATCACCTGCTCCTAACCAGGGTTCCCCAAATATTTGGTTACATAAATATGCCAGAGTCTCCACAACTCTAAAGGTCTAAAAAAACAAACAAATACAACAGACCACTTTACATCTTTCCTTAGAGTTCTGACAGGATGACCATAAGCGGGTATGATTTTTAAATCCCACACCGGGACTAATACCATACAGTTGGTGTGAACCCTACCAGGACAGGGACAGTCTTGGTTCAATCACAGAGGTCTTCACCCTCTCTGATCTCACCTAGGCTGGGCATGAGATACCCTAGCAATGATGTGGATTTTAACTTGGTGAGCTTCTTCTCTTAGGAATATTTGTACCATAAGATATAAGGCTGCTTCCAGTTAAAACCCCTGGAGATCCCCTGGAGAAGGGAATAGCTACCCCTCCAGTATTATTGCTGGGAGAATCCCATGGACAGAGGAGCCTGGCAGGCTGCAGTCCATAGGACTGCAGAGAGTCAGACACGACTGGGAAACCAACATGTTCACTTTCCCTTTGTTCAAGCTTCAGATTCTGGTGGAATGGAACACATGATAGTCAGTCTGATGAAGGAAGACGATGAACAAGTCCAGATTCAAGGTAACCAGGAAGACCAAGGTAAGATAAGATATAACATATGGAGTATAAGACATGGGATTATTTGCTTGAGCCAGCTCTTCTGAAAAAGATGAAATCCATAGGTAGGTACACTACTACCCTGCTATCCATCTTTCCTCCGTGTCACTGAGATGTTAGTTGCGATGATAAATAACAGTTAAGGTCCTGAGGAGGTACCAAGGGAATGGCTCTAATCTCAGGTTCAAGCTGGCGAGGGGTGGGAGCATTAGGTACACAGGACAACTTAACACAGTCACTTTAACAGCTCTACTAAAAACAGTGTAATGCCCACTCCATTTTCATCTTCCCCATAAACACACACACACACAAATGTAATACATTACCCCCAAAAGACTAACATGTGTTTTTCTAAAAGTGAAACTAAAGGTCTCATAACTTAGGCCTTTTATAAGATGGTGCACATAGTCGAGCACAAGCCAAGTCACACCCTGAAAGAAGAGCCCGTAATTTTGCATTACATCACTATTCAACTTATAAACAGGCGCACCTCATTTCACCTCACTTTGTAGATAATTATTATTATTTTTTTTTTTTACAAATTGAAAGTTTGTGGTAACCCTGTGTCCAGTAAGTCTATTGGCACCATTTTTTCCAACAGCATTTGCTCACCTTCTATCCCTGTGTCACATTCTGTTAATCCTCAAAATATTTCAAACTTTTAAAAACATTTTTATTGAAGGATAGTTGATTTACAATGTTGTGTTAGTTTCAGGTGTACAGCAAAGAGAATCAGTTACATATATACATATAGCCACTCTTTCTTCTTTAAAAGATTCGTTTCCCATATAGGTCATTACAGAGCATTGAGTAGGGTTCCCTGTGCTACACAGCAGGTCCATATTAGTTACCTATTTCATATAGACTCATGTATATACGTCAATCCTGATCGCCCAGTTTACTACCCTCCTCCCCCCGCGTTTTATTACATTTCTTACGGTGGTCAGTGATCTTTGATGTTACCATTGCAAACAGATTGTGACTTGCTGAAGTCTCAGATGATAGCTCACTTATCTTTGCAATAGGTATTTTTAAATCAAGGTATGTACATTGGTTTTGTTTTTTAAGATATAATGCCATTGAACACGTAACAGACTACATATAATAGACATAGTATTAAGATAACTTCTATGTGCACTGGGAAACCAAAAAAAATGTGTGATTTGCTTTATTGCATTAATTGCTTTACGGTGACAGTCAGGAACTAAACCCATCATATCTCTGAGGTAAGTTTGTAGAGAGAATCATTGTAATGGCAGTATCTTCATCTCCTGATAGGTAAATTAGCCTCCAGGAGACTGTAAAAGTCTTTTTTTACCAGTATGCATAAGATGTGGAGCAAAAATAGAATCAGAGTGCAAAAAAAAAAAAAAACAAACAAAAAAAGAATCTGGTGCCTCTCACCAAGAAAATGAGGCGAAAACACACTTTAATATGAAATTGTGTCCTCCAGTTTCTGCATTTGAATGTTAGTTGTGTCAGAAAGTCTAATGTGAATAGATTTATGTACTGAATTGAGGTGCAAGGGCAAAAATAATTCTTACTATAAGTCATTGAGTGGATGCAGAACAGATGCAAACAACACAGGTTGGATCACTGCTCTATAAAAATCACCTCGTTTCTCTTAATATAAAAGACATTAAAAGTAGTCAAAAGACACAGAACATGCACCAGCTCAACTATCTTTTTGTCTTGCCCAGTGCTTTTCTCCGCCGAGTCATTTACATTCTAATATGAGGTCTTCTGGACTCCTAAGATACTGTTTATTTTCTCTCCACCTGCCCAACTTCCCCCAGTAAGTCTGGGGTGAGAGGTAATACAAGAGGCTGGTACCCTCAGGAAAGACTTTAGAAAAAAGACGAAACTTACAACTTCCGGGAGCAGCTTCGTCGAGAGGTCATGGATAGCTTTGACCACTATACACACAGATGACAGAAGGAATATCACCCCCAAGATGACACAGGCTCTGCAAAGAAACAGAACATTGGGAATCACCTGGGAGAACTCCATCTGGCTACTTTACACAATGGCAGTGACAATGACACAACCCGAGGCCCTAGATCCACCATAATTTGCCATACTGCAACCATGCCCACCCACAGTATCAGAATTAATACTGAATCATTTCTAGAACACAGTTCAGTGATTTATCATCAAAATCAACCCCATGTGAAAGGGTCTCACCATCCTATATGACCTCACAGCATCCCACGAATGCTGGTATGAAAGGATCTTCAAGGCCATGAAATCCTTCTCCTGCCTGGCAACACAGCATGTCACCCCTCCTCTAGCTGGAGTACAGAGTTTAATAGCAAAGAGTGGAGGTTCTGACGTGAGACTTTCCAGGTTCTACCATTTAACCTGCTGCTTGATCTTGGTCAAGCTACCAAACTTCTTTTAGCCTCTATTTCCTCATCTGTCAAGTGGGAGTAACATTTCCTACCTGAAGATAAAATAAGATAATGCACAGAGCATAAAAAATTAATCCATTAATCCTGGCTTAAATGATGGAAGAGAAAAACACACCCTGGATGTCTCTTGCTGATAGAACAGGACAGACACTTTTGGATTTTCTCAAACATAAAAAGAGGAATGATTCAGTAATGACAAAAGAAGAGAGTTCATCTGCTGTATTTAAAATGGATGATCAACAAATATCTACTGTATAGCATAGGGAACTCTGCTCAATCTTATGTGGCAGCCTGGATGGTAGGGGAGTTTGGTGGGGTAGGTGGGGAATGGGTACCTATATATGCATTGCTGAGTCCCTTCACTGTCTGCCTGAAACTATCATAACATTGTTAACTGACTATACTCCAAAATAAAATTAAAAGCAAAAAAAATAGAGAGTGTTCATGGCAGGATGAAGCAATTCTTTTAAAAAATAAATGAGAGGAGAAAAGGAAGGATGAAGTCAACCAAGACACCATGCATAGGAGAGGTGAGAGCAAGTTAGGAATGAGGTCACGGGAAAAGTCAGAGGACACCCAGCCAGGGGAGTGGGGTGGAGCTGGGAGGATGACTATGGGGCTTGGGATGCACCAGCTGGCAACCCAGACACTCACAGGAGGGAAAAATACAGAAAATGAAAGTAAACCTGAGGAAATGATGATAGAGATACAAGGGTCAAAATACCAAATGAAAATGAAAAGAAATAGAAAAGAAACCAGTACGAGAAGCCCTACATCATTCCTGCCCCAACCTGAGGTCACCATCACCTAGCAGCCTTCTCAGCCCTCCTGCAAAGCTACAAAATAAAACCATTTTTCATTGCCCATGCTTTAATTACCATGTTCTAGACTAATAGAAGGACCCAAAGAGGCACCTACTTAGAATCCTAACCAGCCTATAGACAGACACCTTTTCCCAAACCTAAGGGTCAGAAATAAGGAGGTAAACAGGGTGCATGGAGTTCACTCCAAAGGCTTCTTATCAACACATTAGTAGTAGGTTTTATTCTCTCAAAAACACAGATAGGAAGGTACTTCAGCAGCAATCCAGTGGTTATGACTCCACTTTCCAATGCAGGGGGTTCAATCCCTGGTCAGGAAATTAAGATTCCCACATGCTCTAGCATGAGGCCAAAAAGTAAAATCACAACATCAAAAACACAGGAAGAAGCGATCAATGTGGGCTGGGGTGAAACACAAAAGAACAAAGGAAAAGTAATAAGCAGGCTGGGGCTCTTGGTACAGACTTGAGCTAAAGAGAATCCTGGACCTATAAACCAGGCAGGTGATCCACCCTGGGCACCATACATCCTCATAAGGAGCCTGGGGGGAAACATACACTCAAGGGGATGGTGGGGGATGGTGGGGTGTGTGTGTGTGTGCTTGCATGTGTGTGGAGAGATTACAGGTAGGTGTGTGGGGGTCGGTGGGTGGGTGGGTGTGGGTGTGTCGAGATTACAGGCAAAAAGCACCCAGGGACACAGCAGCAGAAATGAAGAAGACTACAGAAGGTGGAGTGCCTGGCGCTGGTCACCACAGTCCTGGCAGGGTGATCAAGCTGGAGGGGACCACAGCCAAGAGGGGCATCATGCAGAAATGAGACGGCTTCCTGGAGGGCCCTTTAGTGACCAGACACCAGGGCAGGACAGGGATTCCAGGGCTTGGGGGATCAAAGCTCCCAAAGCAACTGGCCCAAGGCCCAGCTATCCCACAGGGCTGATGACTATGGACCCACTGTGCCCAGCACTTGAAGTAACCACTTCTACCTGCTAGCAAACAGGACCGTGAGAGGTGCCATTTCAGGAAAAGAGCCTAAAAGTCAGGCCTCCACTCAAGTGACTAGCACACATGCTGTCTCTGCTTCACCCTTTCAGATAAATTTAATCTCCAACTAGGTTTTCTAGCCCTCACACTTTACACCCCACTGAGGAATTTTTTGGAACAGTATCCCAGGGACTGCCACTCAGGGTCAATCTTATCAGAATCTCTAGGGGTGAATACAGGCATCTGTATTTGCTTTTTAAATTGCTTCTCAGAAACAGAAATAGACCCACAGACATAGAAAACAAATTTATGGATACCAAAGGGAAAGAGTGGGGGAGGGATAAACTAGGAGATTTGAGATTAACATACGCACACTATTGTCTTTCTTGGACAGAGGAGCCTGGCGGGCTATAGTCCATGGGGTTGTGTCGAGTTGGACATAACTGAGCACCCATGCTATACTGTATATAAAATGGATAAACAGAAAGGTTCTCCTGTACAGCACAGGGAACTCTACTCAATATCTTGCAATAACCTATAAGGGAAAAGAATCTGAAGAAGAATGTGTGTATGTATGTGTGTATATGAAGTGAAATGTTAGTCGCTCAGTCGTGTCCGACTCTTTGCGACCCCCACGGACTGTAACCCGCCAGGCTTCTCTAGAGTCCATGGGATTCTCCAGGGAAGAATACTGGAGTGGATTGTCGTCCCCATCTCCAATATGTATGTATATACATATATATGAAAAAGTGAAAGTGTTAGTCACTCAGTTATGTTCAACTCTTTGCAACCGCATGGACTGTAGCCAGCTGGCTCCTCTATCTATGGAATTCTCCAGGCAAGAATACTGGAATGGGTAGACATTCCCTTCTCCAGGGGATCTTCCTGACCCAGGGATCGAACCCAGGTCTCCCACATTGCAGGAGGATTCTTTACCATCTGAGCCACCAGGGAAGATACACACACACACACACATACATACAAACACACACACACACACGTAAAATAGAATCCCTGTGCTGTATACCCGAAACTAACACAACACTGTAAATTAACTATACTTCAGTAGAAAAATGAAGCTCCTCAGGCAGTTCCCTGAATAATCTCTCAGGGCTGAGTCCCAGGCCTAGTTCAAGGGAAGGCCCTGTCCTTAGCGAGCTTCCACTATGGGGGGAAATCCATCCTTCTCTGAACAGAAGGGACCCCCCCCCCAGCTGCTGAGGAAGGAGGGGTCTAATGTTCCCTGAGAAACCTGCAGTGCACCCGTTATTTGATCGGTCTTCTCTCACTGAGGCATGAGAGAACCCAAGTGAGAGGCACCACTTGGGTGCTAAACCTTCTGTAGAGCATTTATCACAACATCCTCAAGAAGCCTCCATCTCCAAATTCCTCAGAGGGGACAGGAACAAGTGTCTGAGCTGCTTCCTGACAGGGGCCAGTGGTGCTGCAGGACTCTATCTTTCTCCCAGTCAACACGGGCACACCTTGATAACGCACAAAAAGTGGATTTGGGTTTTGCTGTATTCTGTTAAGGAGACAGGTATAAAAGATGCAGTGGTCTCCTTACATAATATCTTGCTTATATATCTTCAATCAAAACTACCTAGAAGTTGCTTAAGGGTGAGAACTATATCTTCATATCTCAATATCTATAGCAGCACCTGGCAGGTGCCCCTGAATGCATCTGTAGAGTATATATAATCATTAACTGATCGGAGCCACAAATGGGGTCCACCCAGGAAGGTCTGACTCCCTGAAATGAAGTGTTAGTTGCTCAGTCATGTCCAACTCTTTGTGGCCCCATGGACTATAACCTGTCAGGCTCCACTGTCCATGGAATTTTCCAGGCAAGAATACTGGAGTGGGTTGCCATTTCCTTTTCCAGGAAATCTTCCCAACCCAGGGATCGAAAGTGGGTGGCCTGCATTGAAGGCAGATTCTTTACCAGCTGAGCCACTTCCCTATATTAACTGATTACCTAACCACTGACTGATTTGTAAGTTTCCCCCCATAGAGTTTAAAGGGGCATCAACCACTTGCCACTGGGGATGGGAAGAGGAAAGAGACTCCTAACACATAACTCCGAAATGTAATGAAAAAAAAAAAATCCAAAGAAATTGATGATTTGTTTATTCATGTTGAATTTTACAGATCTATCATATTTGCCTCAAAAATATACCTATAAATACGCTCCAAATGTTTTAAAAACCTATTTTCATCTTTTTTTAAATGTGTTTCAAATTCAGAAGCCAGTCACTCTTGCATCAACACTGCTGGAAGCCTGTGTGTCAGAGCTCCCCCATAGCTGAAAGCAGCTATTATTAGCTGAGCGTGTGATGCCATTTTTTTTTTAACATGTTATTAATAATATATTGTGTTTACACAGCAGCTTTCTCCTCAGGCACTCAAGAGTTCTGCACATCAGCTCCTAAATGCCCTGGTGGCCACTGACCAGACCTAGGTTTTTGTTTTTCTGTTATTTCATGGACTGGAGGGGTCAGGGGTCGGGAGAGGTTTGTTTCACAGACACAAGGAGTCAAAATGGGATTGTGGAGGACTGGCAGGCTTCCCCAAGGTCACCCCAGGAATCTGAAGTCCACCCAGAAATAGAAGCCAGGTCTCCTGACGTCCTCCCAGTGGTCAGCCTCCCTGGCCACTCAAAGGCTCTGGGCCTTCACGTGACATCCTCACGCCACCACTGCCCTGGGACTGCAGCGATCTCCTGGAAGCAGAGAAGATTTGGGTCAGGAGCAAATGCTGCAAATGTGGCTGCTTCCGAATGGGCAAGTGTGGGCTGCTTCCTGGTTTGTGGGGAGGCGGTGAGGGATGGGGGAAGGGACCTGCTCCATCAGAGCACCACGGCCTTCACCTGGAGAGGCCGGCCTGGCAGGGAAAGAAGGCAGTGTAGAGCCAGGTCACTGCAGCGAACACAACTCCTTCTCCCTCCAGCCCAAACCCTATAGCGGGAAAACACTGAGTCAGAAAGAAGCAAAGGATGGCTTTTATAATTTTCTGGATTGTTACTTAATCCATGTACTGGCTTATTTAAGAGCTCTTCCATCCTCACTATACATTTGCCTTCCCTATTGTAGTTTCCCTTTCCTAGATACAAAGGCCCGTACATAAAACAGATAAGTAACAAGGATTTACTGTATAACACAGGAAATTATACCCAATATCTTGTAGTAACCTTTAATGGAATACAATCTACAAAAAAAAAAAAAATCAAATCACTATGCTATATATCTGAAACTAACATGATATTATAAATCAACTATATTTCAATTAAAAATAATAAAATTTGGGGTGAGGGATAAATTGGGAGATTGGGATTGAGGTATACACACTACTAACTAATAAGGACCTCCTGTACAGCACAGGGAACTCAGCACTCTCTAATGGCCTATACGAGAAAAGAATCTAAAAACAAACAGAGGATATCACTGATTCACTTTGCTTACACCTGAAACTAACACAACCTTATAAATCAACTATAGTATGCTCAATACAACTTTTAAAAATACAAGATAAAAGAAATAAAACTTAATTGAAACTTCTAAAAAAAGTTTTGAATCTATCATAAGAAAACACTAAGACATGCAAATAAAGGTTTAATGTACAAAAATGGTAATTGAAAAAAAAAATGAAAGAGAGAGACAAAGAAAGGATAGTGGAATACAAAAATGCCAACAGAATGAATAATACAATTTTATTTTAAGAAAAGAAAAAGATAATAGAATAAAATGCAGTTATTAAAACAAACATTTGAAAAATGTGGTAACAGATTGCAATAAAAAAACAATTTAAAAAAAAAAAAAAAAAAAAACTTAATTGAATAAAAAAAGAAAGAGGCAAATGAACTGCTTGTTGTTATTGTTCAGTCACTCAGTTGTGTCTGACTCTTTGTGACCCCAGGGACTGCAGCATGCCAGGCTTCCCTGTCCTTCACTATCTCCTAGAGCTTGCTCAAACTCATGTCCATTGAGTGGGTGATGCCATTCAACCATCGCATCCTCTGTCACCCCCTTCTCCTCAAATGAACTGCCCCCCCTTGAATACAATGTCCCAATCCAGACTGAAGCTGCATTTAAATTCTCACAGGACCAGTGATTATAAAAGCATAGTCCATGGACCAGCAGTCTCCACATCACCTGGGAACTTGTTAAGAATGAAAATGCCGGAGGTCAACCCAGACCTACTGAATCAGAAATTCTGCAGATGGGGATCTAGCAATCTGTATTTTAATAAGTCCTTCTGACATTCACTGCAGTTTGAGAAACACTGTAGTATTAATCTTGTCCAAGATATACTTATTAATATCTGAAAGATTAGTAAAATCCAAAGAAAGAGTTGAAGCCACTGATATTTTTTCTCCTCCTAAAAGCTGCAAATTTCTTCAGCATTGTAAATCTATCACCTTGCAGTCAGCATTAATTTTTGCCTCTGAAATTATACAGGAAACCAATTGGCAGACACTCTCACATCCCAAATGAGAGAAGGTTGGAAGTTTGGTCCCTGGTCAGCTGTAGGCTTAAAGGCCTGAAATCATATGAATAAAGCCTGGGTCTTATCAATTCTAAGTTATTTGCCAAAGAGAAACTTCTTCTAATCATCTCCTAATTTACAAAAGCCTTAAAACACAGTTGCTCTGGCATTTTGCCAATTCAGTCCACAGCTTAAAGTGTAATGTTTTATCATTTTCCACCCCAGCCTCCACAGCACTTGTAATCTGGGTCCATCTTCAATCAAACATGAAATAATAAAACAATGAAAGACAGTCAAGTCACAAGTACATGTGGTTCTTAGGGATGTATGATTTCTAATGCTGTTTCATTCTAGCTGGTCCTCTTTTACTACATGTAGTCTGCCATTTTAAGTAAAACAACACACAAAATCAGCTAGGAGACAAGAGAAAGTGTGCCAGGAATGCCATGAGCCATTTCTCATTCTCTATAATGGCTTCGCCAAACAGCCAACATTTGATTCAAGACTCCCTGCCTCCCTTCACGCCATGGCCACCAACACCCACCTCCTCTTCCACTGCAGGAGTTTGCTCCCCTCCTCTTTCTGTTCTTCCTCATCTTACCTGCTTGACCCTCATAGGCTCTAAATCTCCATCTCCTCTCTCTACCTGTGTCCTCCTCTCTCTTCTCTCTTTAGCTTTAACCTCATCCACCTGCTGTTTTGTGAACAGGCTGTGGTGAGCAGGAGGGTGGCTTGGACCAAGGATGGCTACTCAGGCTAGAGCTCTACAGGCATGTGGTCAAACCCTGTCCATGATAAGATCATCCATCTCCTCAAGACTGAATCACTAAGAACCTCTCCTTACTCAACAAATGAACAATATACAAGCTGATTAAGCCTATCCAAGTGGAATCTCACTGACATAGGACTTTCTTCTTGGCTTCAATTTTAGGGACAAAATCAGCATGGGAGATTTGTTAAAGACTCAGATTCTAGAGCAGTGCAGACCAATAAAATTTTCTGTGATAAAGGAGATGTTCCATTCTGTTCTGTTCAAAAGGGTAGCCACTAGCCACATGCGGCCACAGAGACTTCAAATGTGGCTAATGCAATGGAAGAAATTCAATGTTAATGCTTTTTAAATTAATTCAAATTTTAATTAATTAAAATAAATGACTACATGTGGTTAGTGACTACCATATTGAACGGAGGAACTCTAATGGTTGGGTTGAAAACACAGACATTCACCAAAAAATCTGTTCAGTTTAAATATATATATATATATATATATATATATATATATATATATATATATATATATGGAGAGAGAGACACGAACAATCAGGTAAGTTGATGTGGGCCAGCAGTAGGTAGTAGTAGTGCTGGTTGCTCAGTCGTATCTGACTCTTTGTGATCCCATGGACTACAGCCTGCTAAGCTCCTATGTCCATGGAATGCTCCAGGCAAGAATACTATAGTGTGTTGCCATTGCCTTCTCCAGGGCATCTTCCCAACTCAGGGATTGAACGCGGGTCCCCTGCATTGCAGGCAAATTCTTTACCATCTGAGCCATCAGGGAAGTCCAGCAGGTTCTACTCTGAAAAGCCTTGTGAAGGGACATCATGCCTTTGGTGCCTTTCTCAATCAATGCATCCCCTCTCTCCTTCCGGTTAACCCCCATCTCCCAGGTTCACATGCCTCACTCTTGATCTCACCTTATCTCAAGCGACACTAGAACATCTACTGCTCCACTGGGGTAACTGCATTCATTCACATTTTAAGGTGAATGGAATGCCAAGGTAAGAAAACAAAACCTAGCCCCAGCCTCCCAAGAGCACACACCTGGGATAGGAAACCTGAAAAGTATTACTGGACAGTCATTAGTAGTGAATGTGAAAACTGATAATGCACAAAGAACAGAATGAAGAAAGAAACCAAAGCGATGAAACACAACCTGGGGACCAAGTGGGAAGGAAGGATGGCGCTGTGGTGTGACAGGTAACCTGGGTCTAGAGGACTAGACAGGAGCCATCAAGTAGAGAAGCTGAAAGGCTGTGGAAGGCACTCCAGGCAGAGGGAACTTCATAAGCAAAGATGTGAAGACCCCACATTGTGCAGCCCTGCTTCTATGGAAATCCAAAGTGGAGAGGCTCCTCCTGGATCATCAGGCTAGGGGAACAGCAGTGCAAGAGCCACGTGAGGAAGGGCCCTCTGTGTCCTGGAAGTCCCCTCGAGATGGCGGGCACAGCATCACCCACGATATGCACAATGCTTTTTCTGAATCTACTGAGATGATCGTGTGGTCTTTGTCTTCCTTTTTGTTTGTGTGGTGAATCACATTGATTGATCTGCATGTGTTGAACCAGCCTTAGGAACTTGGGATGAATCCCACTTGGTCATGGTGTATGAGTTTTTTTATATTGCTGGATACAGTTTGCTAAGAAATTTGTTATGAATTTTTGCATCTATATTCAAAGATATTGGTCCATAATTTTCTTTTTTGGCAGTATCTTTGTCTGGTTTTGATATCAGATTGACGGTGGCTTCAGAGAATCTCTTTAGGAGTGTTCCTTCCTCTTCACAATCTTTTGGAAGAATTTGACAACATGATATTTACAATGCATCTTAGATAGTACATAGACCAGTGTATTATATATAATAGTTATATACTTTAATATACATTAGGAAAACTGATTTTTACCCCATGCCTACAAGGATATTATTGCTGAAGGAAAAAATGTCAAATACGATTATACTTAAATAAATGTTAAGTAAGTAACGGCATAGGTGGTATAGCACAAATCATCAAGGTGGAACACACGTGTCTAAGGCTGAGGAAGCCTGTAGTGGTGACAGGAAGTTGTTAAACAGTTTTAAGCAAGGGAGGTACATGATGTGATCTGGCCTTTACAAAGACCTTCTGACTGGGGGAAGTTTGGCAGAGTTGAAGGGAAGGAAAGTAGAAGCAAGGAAATCAGCTGGGAGACAAGGCTAGTAGTCAAGGAAATGAGTGATGACCCCTTACAGAGTAGCCATGACAGCTGAGAGGGGTCAATAGGAAAGACCCTGCGGAGGCAGAGGGATGGACCCTGGTAACCAACTGGACAATAGAGAAGGATGCCAGGAAAACCCAATCTTTTTTCCCAAAAGGAAAGAGGTAGTGGCACATCCCAAAGCAGGAGGAGTGAGACCAGGGTGGGGAGCTGGTGGGGAGTCTAGTCTAGGACTCATAAAGCTCAAGGAGCAATGTCCAGACAGCCAGATTACCTGGAGCTTAGTGGAAGCAGCATCACCCAAGCCTTGCTGCCCAGGGCCACTTTCCTGCGCCCCTAGGTCTCAGGATGCTGTTTCTTGGGTATAGAGAGATGCAAGGAGAGAAAGGAACTGGGAACAACCTTCCTAGTGATTGCCAGAACCCACCCAGTACCTCTACTTCCCATATATGCTGCAAGGGGGCTGTATGCTGAGACCTAAGAGCCTCATCAGTCTCCTTGAATCCACAATTACCAATTGATTCCTTCAGTGTTCCGGTGCCAGGATTCAGCACCAAAGAAGCACATGAATAACAGCCTGTTCTCATGCAGCTTACACAGGGAGGGGCAGACATAAGCATGTGAACAAACAAGAACATTCCACAGACGTAAAGCAGCACAAAGGAGGAGAGTAACAGGCATGTATTCTACACACAGTCATCACCCTTCTCTAAGGAGGGGGCGTTTAACCACAGACCTGAGAGATGGGAGAGTGAGCCGAACAGCTGCCCGGGGAAGAGCACTCTAGACAGAGAACATGAGGAGCAAAGGTGCCCATGCAGGCGAGACAGGAAGATATGAGCGCAGCCATTCCGGAAATAAGGCCAAGAAACAGCCTTGGGCAAAACAGGCCTTGGTAACGAAAGAACACACACCCAAGTCCCAGAGACAAAAGCCAGACTTGCAGGAATACAATATTAAGTTTACCTGTGTTACACTCAAGAATATACTTAGTTGCCAGAAGACAAGAAGTTCAACTATAGAAAAAAGTTTAATAAGACTGCCTTACTTATTTATGCATGCCATGCAGCACGTGGGATCTTAATTCCCCGACCAGGGATTGAACCCACTGCCCCCTACACTGGAAGCATGAAGTCTTAACCACTGGACTGCCGGGGAAGTCCCTCAACTCTAAACTTTAGACACATCTGCTCAGATGTTTGCTCGCAGAAAATTCTCCTGCACGCCTTTCCCTTCACAGAAACGCTCCCTATTGCTGATATCCAGTTGGAGCCACCTGCTGCTGATCAAAAAAGGTGGACAGTTTCTGGAAATTATCAGTGATCATGAGGCAAACCCTCCCTTTTGTTGTAAAAGTAACTTGTCCCTTCTACTTAGGGAGTTGGCACGATTTTTTTCTGCCTTCTTCCTTATGCACAAGCTCCCTCTCTTAATAAGAAAGGTTTGCTTATCTAAGGGTCTTATGGAAGTGATATTCATTTCTATAGTGTTGCTGCTGAAGAATCTGGAAAGGGCCTGGTAACAGAGGGAACCAAGCATTCTCAATGAACAGCAATGGAGCCCTCCTGACTGGCATACATGGTCATACTAGGACTTGGCTTTTATTTTGAGTAAGATGGGAAACCAATAATGGATTGAATAGAGAAATGACTCACATTATTTTTCGCAGGATCAATCTGACTGCTCTGTTGAGAGCAGACCAAGGAGGGTCATTGGTGCAGGCAGGGAGGCCAAGGGAAGATAATGCTGCCAGCACAAGAACCAGTGTTTGTGCTCAGTCACTAAGTCATACATATCCAACTCTTTGTGACCCCATGGACTGCAGCCCACCAGGCTCCTCTGTCCATGGGATTCTCCAGGCAAGAATACGGGAGTGCGTTGCCATTTCCTTCTCCAGAGAATCCTCCCAACCCAGGGATCGAACCCACACCTCCTGTGTCTCCTTTATTGCAGGTGGATTCTTTTACCCACTGAGTGACTGGGGAAGCTCCCTTTCTCAAAATCCACCTGCCCCCACATTTAATAGGAGTTATCACAAATCTTTAAGAGATAAGGAAGCTATAGGAAGAGAAAAACAAAAACCAAATGGGACCAGTTGGAACCAATATGGTGACATACTCGACCTCCAACACAGTGGCTTTATACGCTGATTTTATTACATTAGCATGACACACCTACTTGCATCGTGATCAGAAATCAAGGACCAAAAGAGGATAAGAGAGGGTGGCACCCATGCCATCAAAAGCACTGCCCCTTCCCTGGTGAACCGGTACACATGCCTCCCCATCACCATCCTCACTCCTCCTCCCTTTGTCTCCACTGTTTAAAATCAAATCCCATCTCACCAAGGGATGAGAAGTTGATTTGTGAACAAAGTTCCTGCCTCTCCATTCTCAGACCACTCAATAAAGCCTGCACTGCTTCAGTCTCAGCTTTGGTTTCATTTTTGGTTACAGGAACTGGAAGAGAAATACAGCCTTCGCCACAGCCCTGGGTCCTAGCAGAGCCCATAAGACTTAATTCTGTAACAACAATGATCTTGAAAAGAGATGCTGCTAGAACAGGGCAGGAGATGTGGAGACGGGGAAAGAGGGCTGGTTTCTACCAGCTCTTGAGAGATCCAAGGCAATTTACTGACAGTCACTGTTTTCAACCTAGGGAAGTACAAAGTGAATTGATGGGCTTTAAAGAGATTTAAAAGAGACTTTCAGGGTAATACTTGTTTTTCAGGAGAATAAGAAATCTTACTACTTAAGCAAACTGGTTATGCAAAGTGAACCATTTAAGCATATTTAAGTCAAGTTTATATTTAAGATTCAGTGCAAATAATCTGTGCAATTTTTTTTTTCTTAAACAAATACTGAATGTTAGAGCTTCCCTGGTAGCTCAGTGGTAAAAGAATCCACCTGTCAATGTAGGAGATGCAGGTTCAATCCCTGGATCAGGAAGATTCCCTGGAGAAGGAAATAGCAACCCACTCCAGTATTCTTGCCTGGAGAATCCCATGGACAGAGGAGTCTGGTAGATTACAGTCCATGGGGTCACAAAGAGGCATATAAAACTTAGAGAGTAAATAACAACAAATACTGAATGTTTAACTGCTGGTCTATGCACAGAATATATACAGGGAGATACCCAATAAGAGGGATGACAGTCTCTACAGAAAATATGTGGAGAACAGAAGCTTGCGTTTCCCTATATACCCTAGCATGCATGTTATGTATTTTTTAACAAGGTATGGGTACCACCTATTAAAATAAATACTACATCAATGCTGAGATTGAGGGAAATACTTTCTGAGGGTCAACCAGATGCAAAGAAACCTGTGATGCACTAGATACAATGACAAATAAGACATAGTCCTTTTCCTCAAAGAGTACAAAAGGGGGATATTTATTAATAAATCATAGGAATAGTCCTAGAGAAGCTGAGATTTAAGTTGACTGAAAGAACTAAAAGAAGTCAGCTTGATAGAAGAGTATGTTCCAGGGAAACCATGTCCAGAGGCCTGTCAGAATCCATTCATCTAGCACATTTCCCTACAAGTCTTCGTTGTGTCAGGCACCATTCTAGGGAGCTATATGGGGCAAAAACCTTCCAGGCAGAGGGAGGAGCAAGACTCTGAGGCAGAAGTCTGCTTGACTTGATGCAAGAACATCAAGGCAGCCAGAGGGTTGAAGATGAAGCAGGAAAATGGTAAGTGAGGGCAGAGGCCATGGGTCATGTCAAGTCTTAAAGCCACTGTAAAGATTTAGGTATTTACACAGACTGGAAGCCACTAGAGGCTCTGACTTGGAGAAGACATGATATCACATGTTTTAACAGGATCGCTGCTGCTGGGCAAAGGCAGAAACAGGGCTAATAGTTAGAAGGCAGTTGGAATACTCAGATGAGAGAGTGACCAATGATGGTATCTTGGGTCAGGACTCAAGCATTGAAGAAAGAGGTGAGTATCTGGATATATTCTGATTTCAAGTTTTGGTCTGTTCAGGGTCTATTCTGAAGTTACAGTTGATAAGTACCATGAACTAAACAAGACTCAAGAATGATTCCAGGTTTTTGATGTGAAGAAAGAGAGGGATGGATTTACCATTTCCTGAGATGGGGAAGAGTGCAGGAGAAGCAGGGTTTGGGGTGGGGCAGGGAGGTAGGGGTGATCAGGATTTGGGTTTTGGACTCACTGTTGGGGATGTCTGTTAGGTCCCCAAGTGGAGATGCTGAGAAGACAGTTGGAGACAAGAGTTTAGTTTCAAAGAAAAGTCCAAGTTGGGACATATACCAGGAGTCATCACACTGAAAGCCTTGAAAGTGGATGAGATCATTTGTTCAATTACAAGTGCCTCAGTAAGACTGGAATCAAGGTTCCATGAGGGATCCTGTCTGGGAAACTGGGGAGAGAAGGGGCCAAGAGCCAATGCTGAAGAACCTCACAGACCAATCAAAGTTGTATAAACTTTCTTATGAAAACCATATAGAGACCCTAATGGCTTTGAACATGGAGTAAGATAATTAAATTTGCATTTCAACAGCTGACTCAGTCAGTAGCCTCCATGAACTATTGGAGTAGTTCTGCTGGCTCTGACATGCATCATTCCACTTTTAGGCCCCACTCTCCTCACAGATGGAGAAGGAAATGGCAACCCACTCCAGTATTCTTGCCTGGAGAATCCCATGGACAGAGGAGCCTGGTGGACTGCTGTCCATAAAGTCACACAGAGTTGGACACGACTGAAGCGACTTAGCATGCATGCATGCATTGGAAAAGGAAATGGCAACCCACTCCAGTGTTCTTGTCTGGAGAATCCCAGGGACAGAGGAGCCTTGGTGGGCTGCCGTCTATGGGGTCACAGAGAGTCGGACACGACTGAAGCGACACAGCAGCAGCAGCTCCTCAAAGAGAAGACTGACAATCACTGCACCTGGCCTTGAACCTAGGCAATTAACCCAAGCTTGTGCTAATCAGATATTCTTTCCTTGGTCTTTGAATCTAAGATGAATGATAACAAAGTTATCACAGAACTCTGAACACAGAGATGATTCACCCCACAGCAGGGGTGGTGGAAGGCTGAGGTCAGTGGGGACTCTAGACCAGCGAGGTTAACCAATATCCCTCAGGGCAGTCAGGTTTTCTTATATGGCAGCTGACGTCCACCAGAGCAAGCAATCCCCAAGAATCAGGCAGAAGACCCCAGCATCCTTCCAGAACATTCTGTTGGCCATGAGTGAGTGATAGGCCTGCTGAGATGAAAGAGAGGAGATAGAGACATCATCTCTTATAGCGGAACGACAGGTCACACATTCAGTTAGCAAATCCTTTGTATCTTGAGACCCTCTTGTATGGGAGAGCTAGGTTCTGTATTGCAGCAGACAAGGGGATGGAAGGAGATCAGAAGAAAACAAGAAAGCCAATTCCTAGTAGGTGGGCTGCATCTTTGTTCACAGAAGTTTCATCTCAATTACACATTCCTACCCTTGCCACGTGCTTCATAGCACCTCTGAGGAGGGGAAGTGTGCATCCTGCCCACGTTTGGGCATGGACCTGTGACTTCTTTGAGCCAAGGAAATGTGAGTGGAGATGATGTACAATACATACACCACACCTGAGCAGAAGCTCTATCTGGTTGGCCTCATTTCTGCCCTTTGCCAGAGGTACAGCAATCCTCCGAGAGAGGCCAATCCTTTGGACCAAGACCTGGAATGAGAACTAAGGTTGAAAAGGACCAACACCAACCAACACCAAACCTCAGCTTAAATGGAAAATGACTGAGAAAGGACTGTTCATGGTTTAAAGGGATTGAGTTATGAGGGTAGTTTGTTATTGCACCGAAACTTACAGTTATAAGGTTCTTGAAAGAGAAACCTCTTATGGCAATGGCAGCAAAATGCTGTCTCCAAAAAGCAGCTCTGGAACTGGAGTGGGCCATTGGCTATTTGAGGATCACTGGACAACACATGTCTGATGACAGTTTGCTTATAGCAGAGAGTAAAGTGAAAAGAATGTTAGTCACTCAGTCATGCCTGACTCTTTGCGACCCCAAGGACTATAGCCCACCAGGCTCCTCTGTCCATGGGATTCTCCAGGCAAGAATACTGGAGTGAGTAGTCATTCCCTTCTCCAGGATATCTTCCTGACACAAGGATTGAACCCGGGTCTCCTGCATTCCAGATGGATTCTTTACCATCTGAGCCACCAGAGAAGCCCTATAGCAGAGAGGAAGCAACTCAAATTTCAGTCCGTCTTGTAAAGCAGGCAATCCTGGTGTCACAGATATGCAAAGAAAACCACTTCTTAATGATTACTCTTATAGAATCAAAAAGGTATACAAGAATGGAAGCCTCTTAGATTTCTGAAAGTCCCGCCTCTGCATTGCAGGTATTTGGCACCAACTCCACTCTTCTGTCTCTGCGGGAAATGAAAGGCTCTGAGCCTTCAGGAGACATGCTTATCAGCGTGACTTGGTTAATTGAATCTTCTCTTTCTTTTCATCCCTACAAAAATACTGTATCATTGCCTTGGTAACCTATTCTCCAGTGTTTCTAACCTTCTTGATTACTGTATTTAAAGTAATTGGCTTAAATTGTTCATTCTCTTTGATCCACCTCTGGGAATGTATCCCTAAAGAAAAAGCTTTCTGCAGAAGAATGTCTGAATTCTTTATTGATAGCATTCTTTATATTTAAAAATGGGAAAGTTAAATGTGCCACAAAAGAAGGGTTTACGTACTGGTGACATGTCAATTCAGAAGACTATTAAGTGCTACTTAAAACTGTCTCTACAACAAAAAAGTGTCCAACAGATAAAATATTAAATGAAAAACATAAAACTATATCCATGGAGATTAGAAATATGTAAAAATAAATCTAAGCCATGGGGGAACATTTTTAGTAGGAAATACACTGAAAAATGACAGTAGTGAGAAGATGGACTTTTTTCCTTCTAGTTTTCTGTGTGTTGTACTTTTATAATGAAAAGAAAATGTCTAAAAATGCCTTCTCCAGTTGTATCATTTTCAACATTTCCTTTTATTGTATCTTCATAAGACATCAAACACTGGTCTTTGATGGTACAAACTAATCAGGTTTTAACTGAGCATCTACTCTATGTCCTGCAAAGTGAGGGGGACACAGGTAGAAGGCATGCTTTTCGGTGGGTTACAGTACTGTTGCTTGAACAATATAGTAAGCTTCCATCCAAGCTCTGATTCATGCCCCCTTTTCTAAGACTCAGTTTACTTATAAGTAAAATGGGGATAAGAAAAATACTACTTCCTTTCCAAAACTGTTTTGAACACAGATAAGACAATGGATAAAATGGTATGGTATTAAGATGATACTGAACATATGTAAACTAATAAAAATAACATTTCTAACTTAATTCTATGGCATTTTCTTCCATATCTGGGACCCACTATTTAGCATGTCCTGTCTGTAGCAGTCTCAAGGCCAAATCCAATGGGTATGAATTCCCTGGGGCAAACACCCTCTGGCATGTGGCTATGAGTCTAGTTTACAGAGAACTTCCATGGACTTGACCTCGTATCAAGGCTGCCATCTGATAAATTAAAAGGACTGAGAGAGCAGGATTCAGGCAGAGAGAGAGCTAGGCAAGACCTCATGACCTGCTCACGATTATAAAGCCAGTCAGTAGCTAACTTGAGACTCAAATCAAACCTGGGCCTTACAACAGACAAGCTAGAGTTGTATTTATTTGGATGTTCTGTCAGTGTTGACACATACGGTTTTTGTACACGGTTCTGTGTACAGAATTTTCTAACTTAAATAGCTCAGGAGCTCTGGGTTCAAGATCTATCCTTGTCATGAACTTGGGGAAGAACAGTAGAATAGGTGACATCTCTCCAGACCTCACCGCCCTCATCTGAAAATCAGCAACTTTGATTTAAACACCAAGGTCCTGACATTCTAAAGTTCAAGTCTAAATGTATCAATGGGAATTCTGGCTCATTACAGCTTTTTAGTGTAAATCAACAGGTCTGAGGCACAGATTGATTTGCAGAGCTGAGATGTAAGAACTGAACAGTAGGTATTATTTACCTACTGGCAAGTTAGGGGAAAAAATATGAGTCTCCCACTGAGCGCTGTATAAATTATGGGCTTCCCTTCATATATTACTACAGAGCTGTCAGACAGCAAGAAAAATTCACCACATTTTTGGCTCTTACTTATTTCTGCAACTTCTCTGTGACCTACACACTCTACTCCTTTGAAAGGCTGACATTTCCCACAGTGAGAGAGAAAAAATAGATAATACAGAAAGAGAACACTTTAAAAGACAATGTTATGCATCCATTGAGGTGGGCAACTAGTTTTCCAAAGAGAGTGACAGTTTTAAATTATTTGAATAACGTGAATATATTGTAGCCTCACTAACTTATATGTGGAAAAAGCACATTAATAAGTAACCCTAAAAGCATTCACCTGGAGGAGCTAGTTCCTAAGAACTCTGAAACTTTAAGTTACATCAATTTCTCTCATTAGAGTCACAAAATGCTAACACTTCCCTATAAGATATACATCTGCCTAAAAACAGGCTACTGATCTGGGACCAAATCAGCAGTGTAAGCTAAAAACATCACGGATCATACCATCTTAAGAGAGAAATGCTAGTACTCACACATGCATCATCACCCTGCCCATTTTCGGAATGGAGGAATTAAGGAATCTGTATACTACTTGCTGCAGTGCTGAATGAACACCAGAACATCGCGGAGTAAACAGGTGGGGTTTTTAAACCACTGATGGGGATGGGGAGTGCGGTGTCACCTGAACGACTGCACGAGGCTGGGAGGTATAGGAGATGCCTCTAGAGCCCATCATATCCCCAGGTCAGATGATGGCTGGTGGAAGGCTCTAGGCTCTCCGACAGAGTCTGGGGAGAATCAAGCTCCCATGACAGAGGAGACCATAATTCCAAACCTCTTTACTGGCTTCTCCTCCCTCCCTAATTCTCTCTTCCTCCTGCCTCCTGGGATCACTCCAGAATCACTTCCCCATCATTCCCCTGCAGCTAGCTTCTTGCCTGAGGCCCTGATCTGAGACAGGAGTTGTTCCAGGAAGAATTGAGAGGAAAGACTGCCATGGTACAGTGTCAAAATAAAAAGAAAGCAAGATAATATGGCTAAACTCAGTGTCTAAAAACAAACATCCATGGGAACAACCCAACATAGACTCAGGATAGCCACTTCAACATTCTCCTGGTTTTGCAGATTAAACCTGGGCAAGGCCGCCAGAACTGGGCTGTTCTTCCAGGCTCAAACATCCAACCAAAAGCAACAGTCTTGATCACAATTGTAGGACTCTATAATTCCACATTACCCTATAAGAAACTCACAGAAGCAAAATCATTTAGTTTATGAATAAACTAAACCAAATAAAGGGGATCAGAGAGCCAAAGAAACTGAGACTTCCCCCTTCAGATCATTAGACATTTTGCCTCTGAAGTCCTGTGATTTTTTTTTCCCCTCTTTTGAGGGGGCAGTCTTTAAAATCTGGTCCAGCTCCATAAAAGAAGGCCTTGCAGAGTCACGGCTGAGTTCTGTGCCACAAATCAGCACCAACAACAAAGCTGCATCTAGGTGTGAGCTAGGAGGTTGGGGTGAGTTTGAAGCAGAAAGAGATGTGAGCTTCCTCTGGTCAGATGAACACAAGAAAGTTTGGCCAGGAGACTCTGAAGACTCATACCATGGTGCTAGAGAAGACTCTTGAGAGTCCCTTGGACTGCAAGGACATCAAACCAGTCAATCCTAAAGGAAGTCAACCCTGAAAACTGACTGGAAGGACTGAGGCTGAAGCCGAAGCTCCAATACTTTGGCCACCTGATGCGAAGAGCCAACTCGTTGGAAAAGACCCAATGCCAGGAAAGATTGAAGGCAAAAGGAGAAGAGGGTGGCAGAGGATGAAATGGTTGCATGGCATCACCGACTGAATGGACATGAATCTGAGCAAACTCCAGGAGATAGTAAAGGACAGGGAAGTATGGCACGCTACAATCCTTGGGGTCGCAGAGTTGGACACGACTTAGCGACTGAACAACAACTATCCAGGATGCAGGGGAGGACCTGAGTGTTGAGTCATCTGAAAAAGCTCAATCAGAAAGGCAGACAAAGAGAGTGAATTGTAAAACACACTTTTCAGGGCTCTCCCTCTGGATCTTCAAGGCACTGGTTCCAGGACCACTGTGCTGTGCTGTGCTGTGCTTTATTGCTCAGTTGTGTCCAACTCTGCAACCCCATGAACTGTCTGCCAGGCTCCTCTGTTCATGGGGGTTCTACAGGCAAGAATACTGGAGTGGGTTGCCATGTCCTCCTCCAGGGGATCTTCCCAACCCAGGGATCGAACCCAGGTCTCTGGCATTACAGGCTGATTCTTTACCAGGTGAGCTACCAGGGAAGCCCTCCAGGACCTCTGCAGATACCAAAATCTATGGATGCTCAAATCCTTTATATAAAATGGTGTAATTAATACAGTCTGCCCTCTGTATCCATGGACACAAAACTCGCTGATGCGGAGGACCAACTCTAGAGGACAAGACAGTTCATATCACCAGTCCTATCCTCCATATTTATCTGGAAACCAAACTCATACAACCAATACAATGGTAAGGGTGGGACTTCCCTGGTGGTGCAGGGGTTAGGGCTCCATGCTTCTACTACAGAGGGTACAGGTTTGATCCCTGGTCTGGACTGCAAGGAGATCCAACCAGCCTATTTGAAGGAGATCAGCCCTGGGATTTCTTTGGAAGGAATGATGCTAAAGCTGAAACTCCAGTACTTTGGCCACCTCATGCGAAGAGTTGACTCATTGGAAAAGACTCTGAGGCTGGGAGGCACTGGGGGCAGGAGGAGAAGGGGACGACAGAGGATGATATGGCTGGATGGCATCACTGACTCGATGGACGTGAGTCTGAGCGAACTCCAGGAGTTGGTGTTGGACAGGGAGGCCTGGGGTGCTGCGATTCATGGGGTTGCAAAGAGTCAGACATGACTGAGCGACTGAACTGAACTGGGAACTAAGATCCTGCATGCCTCACGGAGGAGTCAAAAAAAGAAAAGAAAAAAATAAGGGTGAGGGGCATCAGGAAAATTTTGCTTTAATTTTGCTAACTATACATACTACCAAAGGGAGGGAGGGACCATTTTTAAAGGCCTCCTGTCTTTGATATATTCTCACTTCCTCCAAATAACCAACTCAATGTCCTAAAAATGACTGATTTGTCAACTCATTAATTAAGGATGTGGACACCTCTAAAAAGGAATTATTCACTTTCAATTTCAGTTCTGTGAAATCAACCTAATGCCCCAATTATTGGCAACAACAGTGAAAGCTCTAGTTGAAACTTCATTCTTTGTTTTTTCTATTTTCCTTTAAAAAATTTTTGAGGGAGTTATGCCTCTTTTTTTCTAAGCTTCATTCTTAATACAAAAAAAGGGAGTAGAAAGCAGTGTTCAAAGCACAGGCTCTGACCCAGCATCTGGTTACATCATGGCGACAGTGCTTATTAGGAATATATGACCTCAGAAGAGCTACTTAACCTCTCTCTGCCACAGTTTCACCATCTGTGTAATAGGAATAATTATTATAAATTAATTCCCATACAGAGCTTATTAGCACAGTACCTGGGCACAGAGTTTTTTTTGTTTTTAAGAGTGTGATGCCAATGCAGGAGACACAGGAGATGTGGGTTCAATCCCTGGGTCAGGGAGATTCCCTGAAGGAAGAAATGGCAAACCACTCCAGTATTCTTGCCTGGAGAAGCCCATGGACAGAGGAGCCCGGGGGACTGCAGTCCATAGAGTCACAAAGAGTTGGACACAACTGAGAGACTACACACACACACGCATATAGCTGGATGATGCACAAAACGTAACTGATTCAAACAGAAACTTTTCCCTTGGACCACATGCCCATCTTCCTATGACGGGGGCCTATAACTCAGCACATGAAGTCCAAAGTGCCTCCTCATCTACAGTCTTCCTTTACCATTACTAATCCTTTGATCCAGCAAGGCAGACAGCCAACTCATCTTTAGAATGAGATTGTAACAGGCAAGTCCACCCAGAGCTACTGGCAAGGGGACCACAACACGTACATCTCTTGGTCCCCAAACTAGCTGCTCAGCAGAGTAATCTATGGGGCTCAAAGAATTCAGATGAGTGGGTACTCCTTGACATTTCCGACTCTGTAGTCTAGGGCTTCCCTTGTAACTCAGCTGGTAAAGAATCCGCCTACAATGTGGGAGACGTGGATTTGATCCCTGGCTTGGGAAGACCCCCTGGAGAAGGGAAAGGTTACCCACTCCAGTATTATGGACTGGAGAATTCCATGGACTGTATAGTCCATGGGGTTGCAAAGAGCCGACTCTAGTCCACAGCAGCGCCTAGGCAGGTGGTGGTTGTTTTTGTTTTTATTTTTTATACCAGAGCTCTCCTGGTACTTTATGAAGCAAGAGGCTCGGGAACATCAGTTTTAAGGCAGTAGCAAGGCTCTGAGTCTGGATGGTTTTCAACTGGGGTGATTTTACCCTCCAGTAGATGAGGGGACGTTTGGCAATGTCTAGAGATACTTTGTGGGTTTTTTTTGGCTGCACCATGAGGCATGTGGGATCTCAGTTCCCCAAGCAGAGATCAAACCTGTGCCCCTTGCAGTGGAGACACAGAGTCTTAACTGCTAGACCACCAAGAAAGTCCCTGGAGTTTTTATATTGTCACAACTTGGGATGCTGCTACTGGCATGCCATGGGTAGAGACGAGACACGCTGACAGCATTCTACAGTGTACAGGACAGCACCCTACAACAAAGAACTAGTGTGTGCCTTTCTTTGGGCAATGCCCAGTGTGTGGACATCAGGTTTCCAAGTTCATCAAACTGAGATAAGAGATCTAAGTTGGGTAAGACGTGTTGGACTGATGCAGGGCAAAACTCTTGGAAAGAGCAGCAATTAATTCAGAGAAAGGCTGCCATAAGCTCTGTGCACGAAAGGTGAAGATAAACTTCCTTAAGAAGGACATACCCACAATAAGAGACACATCAGTTCAGTTCAGTCGCTCAGTCGTGTCCGACTCTTTGCGACCCCATGAATCGCAGCACCCCAGGCCTCCCTGTCCAACACCAACTCCCGGAGTTCACTCAGACTCACGTCCATCAAGTCAGTGATGCCATCCAGCCATCTCATCCTCTGTCATCCCCTTCTCCTCCTGCCCCCAATGCCTCCCGGCATCAGAGTCTTTTCCAATGAGTCAACTCTTTGCATGAGGTGGCCAAAGTACTGGAGTTTCAGCTTTAACATCATTCCTTCCAAAGAACACCCTTTGGTGAAGGGCTGATCTCCTTCAGAATGGACAGGTTGGATCTCCTTGCAGTCCAAGGGACTCTCAAGAGTCTTCTCCAACACCACAGTTCAAAAGCATCAATTCTTCGGCACTCAGCCTTCTTCACAGTCCAACTCTCACATCCATACATGACCACAGGAAAATCCATAGCCTTAACTAGACAGACCTTTGTTGGCAAAGTAATGTCTCTGCTTTTCAATATGCTATCTAGGTTGGTCATAACTTTCCTTCCAAGGAGTAAGCGTCTTTTAATTTCATGGCTGCAGTCACCATCTGAAGTGATTTTGGAGCCCCCAAAAATAAAGTCTGACACTGTTTCCCCACCTATTTCCCATGAAGTGATGGGACTGGATGCCATGATCTTTGTTTTCTGAATGTTGAGCTTTAAGCCAACTTTTTCACTCTCCTCTTTCACTTTCATCAAGAGGCTTTTAAGTTTCTCTTCACTTTCTGCCATAAGGGTGGTGTCATCTGCATATCTGAGGTTATTGATATTTCTCCTGGCAATCTTGATTTCAGCTTATGCTTCTTCCAGCCCAGCGTTTCTCATGATGTACTCTGCATATAAGTTAAATAAGCAGGGTGACAATATACAGCCTTGACAAACTCCTGTTCCTATTTGGAACCAGTCTGTTGTTCCATGTCCAGTTCTAACTGTTGCTTCCTGACCTGCATACAGATTTCTCAAGAGGCAGGTCAGGTGGTCTGGTATGCCCATCTCTTTCAGAATTTTCCACACTTTATTGTGATCCACACAGTCAAAGGCTTTCAGAATTTTCCACAGCTTATTGTGATCCACACAGTCAAAGGCTTTGGCATAGTCAATAAAGCAGAAATAGATGTTTTTCTGGAACTCTCTTGCTTTTTCCATGATCCAGCAGATGTTGGCAATTTGATCTCTGGTTCCTCTGCCTTTTCTAAAACCAGCTTGAACATCAGGAAGTTCACGGTTCACGTTTTGCTGAAGCCTGGCTTGGAGAATTTTGAGCATTACTTTACTAGCATGTAAGATGAGTGCAATTGTGCAGTAGTTTGAACATTCTTTGGCATTGCCTTTCTTTGGGATTGGAATGAAAACTGACCTTTTCCAGTCCTGTGGCCACTGCTGAGTTTTCCAAATTTGCGGGCATATTGAGTGCAGCACTTTCACAGCATCATCTTTCAGGCTTTGAAATAGCTCAACTGGAATTCCATCACCTCCACTAGCTTTGTTCGTAGTGATGCTTTCTAAGGCCCGCTTGACTTCACATTCCAGGATGTCTGGCTCTAGGTCAGTGATCACATCATCATGATTATCTGGGTCATGAAGATCTTTTTTGTACAGTTCTTCTGTGTATTCCTGCCACCTCTTCTTAATATCTTCTGCTTCTGTTAGGTCCATACCATTTCTGTCCTTTATCGAGCCCATCTTTGCATGAAATGTTCCCTTGGTATCTCTAATTTTCTTGAAGAGATCTCTAGTCTTTCCCATTCTGTTGTTTTTCTCTATTTCTTTGCATTGATTGCTGAGGAAGGCTTTCTTATCTCTTCTTGCTACTCTTTGGAACTCTGCATTCAGATGCTTATATTTTTCCTTTTCTCCTTTGCTTTTCGCTTCTCTTCTTTTCACAGCTATTTGTAAGGCCTCCCCAGACAGCCATTTTCCTTTTTTGCATTTCTTTTCCATTGGTCAGACAAGAGCTATTCCTTTTGATCCATGGGTGTCAGTTTCACCACCCAACTAACTCCACCCCATGAATAACCCTACTAAGGGGTAGGCACTGGGCTCGAGGCTTTGCTACACTATCCCATTTAAGACAGATGTTGTTGACTGGCTTGAGCAGACGAGGAAACCAAGGCTCAATGGGTTTCAGGAGCATGTCGAAGGCTGCCAAGCCGAGGTGTGCCCTGTGTTCATCTGCATCACTAGAAGCCCATTCTCTGGCCGCCCACTGTGCTGCTTCTCACCTCATTCTGGATCTTCACTTTTCCAAAGCATGATCTGAAACTCCTGTTGCACCTAGCATATCATGGCCCCACCCCAAATCTGTAGAAAATTTTTGCAATGGACCCACACAACTCTGCGGTCTTATAAGCTCCACTGATGACTCTTGAGTGCCCTGAAATCTGGGATCCAGACACTGTACTTCAGTGGCCTTCATCTGAGCCTCTTACTGAGACTGACTGCTGCAGGGACTTGTTTCCCATAGAGACTGGAGACAACTTTGTTACTAAAAGATAGAGGTTCCCCCGAGAATCAAAACTAAATAAATAAAACAAAACACCAGCTCAGTGGATCAGTCAGAAGGGAATTTGCAGCCCTTCTTGTGGGGAAGCCAGCTTCTAAAACAGGAAACGTGTTTCACCTAAGCAGGTTAGTCTCCTATACTGTTTTGGTACTAACAGTGTCAGACCCTAGAGCTTCTTGGATACTCATACTAGATAATCTGCCCTCTTAAATCCCACAACCAAAAACTACAGGGGCCCATCTGTGAATAATACACTCTGCCTGTGTTGGGGGCCTCAGATCTAACAGAGACTTTATCAACCACTGACATAAAGATCCCGGGAGGGACAGGTTGCCAGCCATGTGGAACGAATGATCATGGGGGCAGGAAAGAGGAAAGTCATTTATTATTCCCATCATAATTATTCTACCTACTGTTCCAAGTACCCCATTTTGCTCTAGTTGCCTACCTAGTGGTTTTGAATTACAGTACACTGTCACTGCCTTAAAAAAAAACAAAAAGGGTGTAAGAAAGATGCAGTCCTGTACATGTTGAAAGAAAAATGCCACGTGGCTCTGAGCAGCCCTCGCAACGCCCATTCCCTTCCTAATTACCAGCCCAATGGCTTCCTGACAGATGGAAAAGAACGACACCACCCCTAATGGAGCCTATATAAAGAGGCCCTGGGTAATCACAACATACATTCAATCTGCACCATATGCCAGAGGTGGTTCAAGCAATTAGAAAATTAGGGTCTTGTAGATAAAGACTGATGTCTGTATACACAGTAGTTTTATTAACCATTAACAGGCTTTGTGTAAAAAAGGATTCCAAATCAAAACCATGAAAGAGATTTGCACCCCTGGTTGATTTAATAGCTTGTCAATGGGTGTGTAGGTCGGGGTGGGAGTGTGTGTTCTGTCACTGGACTGCTACTGACACGGCTGAATAAAAACATCACCAGCCAGTCAATTAAGGAAATTATTCACGGGCTTGTTAAAAGGTCACATGCCAAAAACTTCACTTAACAGAGATGAGCTGACATGTGGCATTCAAACTGTTTTTAAAACTCAGAGATGACTGGAATTGGGAACAAGCAAAATTTCACATGGAAATATACATAAAGCAATGACTGATACGTTTCAAAATCTGTTACTGAAAAATTATTTGGGTACTTCTGTGCCCCACCCCAAGCCCTGCAACTTCTCAGGCACCTACTCCTTCATCACCATTCTGCCATCTTCCCCTGCCTTCGGCAAAAGAAGCTGAAGCTTCATTCATCTTGCTATGAATTACTCCAGTCACTGTGTGGCCCCTGCCAAACACTTAGGATCAGTCTACATGTGGATAAATGGTTTCCTCCAGTTCAAAGGAACAAAATTTCCATTCAAAAAAAAGAAATGTGAAGAAAGGAGATGGGGCCCTTCCAACCTCAGTTAAGCCCCCTTACTCCAGTGAGTTCATCCCCACCTCTACCCGCAGGTAGCATTTGGCACCATCTGGAGACATTTTTTAAAGGCTTCCCCAGTGGCTCAAAAAGTAAAGAATCTGCCTGCAATACAGGAGACCTGGGTTTGATCCCTGAGTGGGGAAGATCCCCTGAAGATGGGAATGGCAACCCACTCCAGTGTTCTTGCCTGGAGAATTCCATGGACAAAGGAGCCAGGTGGGTTACAGTCCAGGGGATCACAAAGAGTCGAACACAACTAAAGGAGGAGACATTTTTAGTTGTCATACATGCATGGGTGGGTGTTAGCAGCATCTAGTACGTAGAGGCCAGGGTCGCTGCTAAACATCCTACAATGCACAGGGCAGCCCCACAACAAACAATCATCGGACTCTACATGTCAACAGCACTGAAGCTAAGATAGTCTGTTTTACTCCAATTTTTTTTGCCCCTTGCCACCCAAAATGTGGCTCATGGACCAGCAGCTCACAGATCCATTTCCAGTCCTATGATCTGCATTTTAACCTCCCAGAACCTCCCAGAGTATATTAACATTTGTAACCCCCAGAAGTCTTAGAAAAATGGTTCTCAAATTTGGCTGCTCCCGGGAATCACCGGGTCACAGGACGTGTGGGTCCCATGCTCAGACATCTGGGGGAACTGGTTTGAGAGGCAGTCTGAGTAGCAAGACTTTTAAAAGCTCCTCAGGTGATTCTGATGTGCAGTCAAGTGTAAGAACCGCTGTCTTCAAATATAGTTTATCATCAGGGCTACTCAAAGTGTGGTCTCTGGACAGTTAGCATCAGCACCACCTGGGAACTTCTTAGAAATGCAAACTCTCACCTTCATTCCATCTCCTGATCAGAGACTATGGGGTGGGCCCCACAGCGTGAGCTCTGGCAAGTCCTTAAGGGGTCCAGGGCCCCTGAATGTAAGCAGCGCTGCAGTAAATGACATGTCCTCAGCCACACATCAGTTTCTGATCGCTTGGAATTGTATCACTGTGTTCTTCGACTTATTCCAAAATCACTCATTGAGCAGCCCTTTGAAGGCCCTGGCTTCCTCCCTTATGGCCCTGCGGGCACTGTATGAAGGTGTGCCCAGCGGATTGGAGAATGTGCTTTTGAGACTGACTTCTGGGGTAAAGGTGCACATATAGACAGTTTGGAACCATGCAAATGAACTCTGACTTCCAACTCTGTATTTGGGGAAGGACCCACTGAAATCTTCCTCCTGATAGCCTGAGCGCAGGGCGGGCACCACTTGTGAACCATCGCAGAACCTGCCCTGGTCCCTGGCCAGACTTTAAGGGGCCTTTCCCTCTAATCAACCTTCCACACTCAGTAGATGCATAGAGTCCAGAAAAGCTTTCCAGAGGAGGCTGTGCTTTCAGGGGAGTAAGGTGAGGATAAGTGGAGGGAGGAGGGAGCAGGCTGGAGAAACACAGGAACACAAGCAGGTAGGAAGAGACATTTAAAGTGCACAATGAATTCACCCCTCAGGCTAGGAGAGGCAGTTCCTGCAGAGAGTATACCGGAGAGATGGTTTGGGCCAGGTCTCTTCCAGTGCCAACCACAGTCCTGGGCATAAAGCTTTCATAGCTACATCTGCTCTGCCTACAATAGGTCCAAAAACACGATGACTGTCACTTCGGAATTAATACACTTTTTCCAAAGCCAATAGGGAGGAACAAAGGCATTGTTCCCCCTTCTATTGAGAGAGAGAAAAGGGAAGGGATGCTTCAGGACCATTTAGCATGACAAGAGAATTTTATAAAACCACCCAAGATTTGTAAAATACTTTAAGGAAAATAGTTATCCATGTCAAAAGGCTGTCGGGGAGGAGTTGAATTAAAATCCATGCTACCACTATGACAGACAACCTGGTTGCCTGACATGAACCCTTGTGTAATTCATGAAGCTTCTTCATCTAGGTTACCTATTTCTAAAACTGGAGCTCACACTGCCTTAGAAACAGCACAGAAAACCACCCAGCAATGCAGT
This sequence comes from Bos javanicus, assembly GCF_032452875.1. NCBI lineage: Eukaryota > Metazoa > Chordata > Mammalia > Artiodactyla > Bovidae > Bos > Bos javanicus. Next base: position 62,779,253 of record NC_083869.1, on the reverse strand, counting down.
GCACTGATAGGTCCTTTAGGAAATCTACTTCCAAACATCAATGTTTCTGAAGTTCTGTGTCTGCTTTTGTCCCAACTGGGCCATCAGAATTTAAGAAGGACAAGGTAAACACATATCCTCCACACTTTGTCTTTTACCAGCTCCCATCAAATTTTCACTGGAAAATCCAATAATAAAAATGTACACAAGTCTTCCCAGGTGGCACAGTGGATTAGAATCTGCTTGCCAATGCAGAGGACATGGGTTCAATCCCTGGTCTGGGAAGATTCCACATGCTGCAGAGCAACAAAGCCCATGCACCACAAGTACTGAGCCTGAGTGCTGCAGCTTCTGAGGTCCATACACCTAGAGCCCGTGCTCTGCAACAAGTCACTGCAATGAGAAGCCCGTGCGCCACACAAAGAGTAGCCCCTACTCATGGCAACTGGAGAAAGCCCCTGTGCAGCAACCAAGATCCAGCACAGGCAAAAATTAATTCAAAAAAATGCACAAAATACCCCTACCAGACAGCAAGGCCCAGTGTGCCCGGTGGAGGCAGATGTACAGATGGAGGCTCCCATCATTCACTCTTTAATCTTTGAGCCCTACACCATGTTTGCTAAGTCCTCTGTCCATGAGATTCTCCAGGCAAGAATACTGGAGTGGGCTGCCATGCCCTCCTCCAAGGGATCTTCCCAACCCAGGGATCTCTTAAGTCTCCTGCATTGGCAGGCAGGTTCTTTTCCTCTAGTGCCACCTGGGAAGCCCCTAAGGCCTTATAAAAATGGGGGCAAATAACTGTCTTTCTAGAGTGCTAAGTATTTCTAGAGTTTTAAGTATATCTCCTATATTCCTCATTTCCTTTCCAGTCATCACAGACCATTTTCAGACATGACTATGAGTTATAATCAGGAATAAATCTCATATCCTTTGTCATTAAGACATTTGTCTCACTTTCATTCTCTCATTCTCACTCCTCCTGGCTCCTCTGCCAATCTCTACCTATGGATGTATACATGTGAATGTGTGTCTACATGTATGTGCCATCAGATCAGTCACTCAGTCGTGTCCGACTCTTTGCGATCCCGTGAACTGCAGCATGCCAGGCCTCCCTGTCCATCACCAACTCCCGGAGTTCACTCAGACTCACGTCCATCGAGTCAGTGATGCCATCCAGCCATCTCATCCTCTGTGGTCCCCTTCTCCTCTTGCCCCCAATCCCTCCCAGCATCAGAGTATTTTCCAATGAGTCAACTCTTCGTTTATATGTGCGTGTGTGCACCTATGGATGTACAGATATACATATACTAGAGAGATGGACAGACGAAGGAAGGGGAGAGAACTTGGAAAGTTTGTTAAAAAAAAAAACAACTTTAAAAAGTAACAGAAAACCTTCCAGAGGGGAATAAAACAAATTCTGAATATCTGCATAGGATATTAAAAAGTCCCAGAGTCCTAAATCCTGCTCTAACATAGCTCAAGGCCGAGAGTACAGAGAAGGAGGTGTGCCAGGCAGTTTTCAAGGGACAAGGGCTTTATAATTTCCAGAGAAGCATGTAGCAATGAGACCAACATCTCAGAGGCTTTCCAATTACTGTCTTTGCAAAAACCTGAGTGAGGCTACCAGAGTTACCTGTCCTAATCTTGGGAGTCATTTCTGGTCCTGGCTAAAACCAGGAGCACTGGCTTGGAAAACATCAAGATTGAAAGAAAAGATGCCCATAAATTCATCACTGTGACAGCATGAGAAATTCTCTGATGAGGTGAGATTTTAGAGGAATGTAAGAAAATATTCAATCAATTAATTACTCAAAGACATGATCAAATGCATAGTACAAATACATATATTAAACATAGGTCCCATATGGGCTGAGCCTTGAGAACATCTTTTTTATTTTTAAGGCAAAAACGAAACCTTTTCAAGTGCTATTCAGAGAAAAACTCTCAGGCGGGTTCCAACCCAAGAAAATGGTCCATGTTAAGACCAAAAAAAACAGAACGAGCACCACTTCCTCTTCATTTCATCCTGACCTTCCAAGCATACGAGGCACAAGCACAGAAAATGAAATTCACAAAGACACACACACGCAGCCAGAGAGACTCAAGAAAAGTGCTCAGTCACACTAACAGCCTCCAGGTCCCAAACCCCATCATCCCAAATGCTGAAATACCATTCAATGTTATTATGGAAAATTTGCCAGCAGTCTTTGGAAAAAGAATGAAAGCAAACAGAAAATATTTCTATAGGTCTGAAAACAAGACTTATTATTTTTAAATAGATCTTAGAAATTAAAGATTGATAAAAAGCTTTACTTCAAACCCTTAGTTGACTTATTCAACAGATTTATTAGAAACATTCCAAAATGAGCAAGACTTTATCCATCTGAATTGTACTTGGCTGAACTTCATCTACTTCATAGATAGTTTTAGAAGTCTAGTAAACCAGCATATTGCTTTGGATTAGAGATTTTGATTTCATGAAAGCCAAGAGTTTTTTTCTCATGACATTCTTATGAACAAGATAGAGAAATGAGGATGCAGTTAAGTGAACTAAATTCTGGTTGGATAACCTTTCTGGAAAATTTTGATTAGCTAAACACAATCAATTTGGAGTGAGGTCATGTCTTAGAAAAAAATTGAAAAGCAAACAAAGTTGTAACGGATACCACTTTGCCTCTTAAATTGCCCATTTTTAAAAAAGAAAAACTCCAGTGTCAGTTGGAATATAAATGGTCATAATCCTCTCAGAGGACAATGTAGTCATATGTATCACATCACATTACAAATTCATTTCAAGGAATTTTCTCCCTAAAAACTAATCAGATACAGGCAAGAATGTAACACACTCTTTGCTGCTGGATTATATAGAAAAAGAAAAAAGAAAAACAAGTATTTAACCAACTGGGAACAGTTACTGATGGTACATCCATAAGACGCAATACTGACACTTAACATGAAATATCAGGGACTTCCCTGGTGATCAAGAGGCTAAGACTCCATGCTTCCAATGCAGGGGGCTGGGGTTCGATCCCTGATCAGGGGACTAGAAACCACAAGCCGTGACTAGGAGCACGTATGCTGCAACTAAAGATCCTGCATGTTGCAACTAAGACCCAGCACAGCCAAAAATTTTAAGTTTACTTTTTGGAAAAAAAAAAAAAGTTTACTTTTTGCAAACAAAAGTAATTAAATGTTTTTGTTTTTTTTAAATGAAAATCAAGATTTTTAACAACAGAGAAACACTCACTCTCTAGAAAATTCAGTGGGGGAGAAACAGTACACAGAAAATTAACTCAATTTTGTAAAAGTGCCCACAAACCTGTGCATGGGTATCAAAGAGATGGAAAGAAAGTTAAGCATTTTCTCTGGGGGAAAGGATAAGAGGTAGTTTTTACTTTTATACTTTGAGATTATTTTTCAATTTTAAAATAATAAATATATATAAAAGTCATAAAACATCATTTTTTTACCCCTAATTTTCAGAAATCTTAAAATGGTAAGTTGTGAGAATCCAGGCAGGGGCTGTAGGGCCCCCACCCAGGATTATAATGGAAACACCACAGGGAAGATTTCAACACTGAGGAAGAGACGCGTTGGGGGCCCCAAGGTCCCTTCCAATCTAGTGGCCTGTCCAGGCCTTCATGGGAAAATTAAAATCACACAGATGAGGAAGTCCCATATCCCCATCTGCATCCCAAAGTCAAATTTCATCCTACAAACACCCATTTCTTCAGATGCCCAAGAAATATCTCCCTCATCCATGTGGATTCCCCCATTTCTATTATCTAAGAGGCAGGGGGAAAAAAGACTGACTTCCCAATATAAAATGGGCCCTTGAGAGATGCAAAAAGTGTCCTCCTCAATAAATCTATTCAAATACTTTTTATTCTATAAAAAGGAAAAAAACATGAATTACCAGTTTAAGGCTTTTCCTCTAACTCAGTAACATATGCCTTCTTCGGAGCTAAACCTAATAACCTGGGCTTCCCTCTGGGATTGGAGGGGGAATAAATCAAAGCAATTATTTCTGGAAAGTAACTAATGTGCAAATACATTTCCTCCCATTGTACAATTTCCCAACACATGTGCACATACACACTCTTCCTCTGAAACAGGCCAAATATAAAAATGCTTAGGCCCCAAAGAGAAATTGATTGACAGACTTTGCTATATTTCCTTCTCTGTGCTTTGATTCCTTTCAACCTGAGCACTGATGCCTTTCATCTGCTTCTATCACAGTCTGATTTTGATGTGGAGAAGGAAGTAATAACATGTACGTTTGCGCTGCTCTGCCATAAGAAAAAAAAAGCCCCCTTTTAAAAGGCCATTGAGATATGTACTCTGGCTAATATCCTAAGCCCATTCACCTTCTCAGGGGGGCTTCCACCTCCCTGCTGGTGACTGGGCACAGAGAAGCAGTGGATAGAGACCATGGTAGAGGGGTGGGGGTGGATTCAGACCTCATGTCCAGCTCACACACAGCAAGCCCCAAGGGCTGTGCACGTCCTCCCCAGATGTATTGTTGAGACTGGTCTTCAGGGTCGGTCAGATCATAGGGAATGGGTGGGACCACACACACAGAAAATTACTCTTAAGTCATTTCTTTCTCCCAAGACTTTGCATCAGCCCAATCTTTCTTCCTAAGCTCTTTTTCTTTTAATAGAATGTGATATTTGCAAGATGCAGATTAGATAATAAGAAACTGTGTATTTGATCCTGAATGGGCTTGGCACTCCCTCCGACAATCACATTTCTGGAAATGCAGAATCGCAGGTTAATTATGCAAAGGGCAGACCTAGCTTTGTGTAGTTGATTGTTTGTAAGCCTGTCCCCGGGCTTTAGTTACTCATGATATTCAGGAAAACATGCAGACCTGCAGCTGGGCCCACACAGTGAGGGGTGCCTGGGGAATCCTGCCAGCTTGACATGCATATAAAGTAGGTAAGCTTACCAGCCCCTGCATATGTTCCTCATTCTCCCCTGCATTTGTGGCTGGCACTGTTTCCAATCACGTTGGCCACTCCAAGAACTGCCAAGGTTACAAAGCAGGGGCAAATAACAGCCCCACCATACGTGAGGACTGACAGGTCTCCTGTGTGAGGCATGCTCTTGCCAACAGACCAGCATTCACCCGCATTCAGAAAACAGACTTGGCTAGGATGCACTACAGGACTTTTCAACTCACAGTCCGCCTCTCATTAAAGAAAAAAAGCACCCCATATTTCAGACACAAAGAGGTATGTACAGATTCACACACAAGCAGTAGATGGCATTATAGCTTACAACAGAAAAGCTGGAACAACTCAGATTTCTCAATAGAGTGCAAAATCAATTCTGGTAGAGTCAACAACAAAACCATGAGGCCATTAAAAAGTGTAGGTTAGATCCATAGGTAGGAGATTTGAAAATGTCCTTGGGTTTTATGTTGAAAAAGGAGGAAAGTTCCAGAACAATATGTACAGATTCTATTTTCATTTACACCTAGTCATTTGTGTGTGTGTGTGTGTGTGTGTGTGTGTGTGTGTGTAAAGCATATGGGTGGTGTATTAGATTGTATTCACATAGAAAATATTCTGGAAAAACATACACACAACTGTTCAGTGTAATTCTCTTTTCAGGGGGAGAAAGAGGAAAGGATGAAAGTAAGTATGAATGAGACCAAGTTTCACTTTAAAATTTATATGAACTAACATTTTGTTTTAAAAAAAATCAAGCATTAGTGAGTTTGGGATCAATATGTACACACTGCTGTATTAAAAGGGATAGCTAACAAGGACCTACTGTACAGCACAGGGAACTCAGCTCAATGCTATGTGGCAGTCTGGGTGGAGGGGACTTTGGGGGAGAATGGATACATGTATATATATATGTACGTAAGGCTGAGTCCTTTTGCTGTCCACCTGAAACTATCACAACATTGTTAATTATCTATGCTCCAATATAAAATAATTTTTTTTAATTCTCAAAAAAATGTTATGAATTGAAACATATTTGACCCACAAATATGTGTAATTACAACTGGTGAAATGAATAAAAATATTTTCATTTTTAAAGAAACAACAAACAGCTTCACACATTTACAAGAACGGCCAAATTTCCTTATGACAAACCACCTGAGCTCTCTGACATCAATTATATAACCAGATCAATTCATGCCCCTCCCGCCAGCTTAACTTGCCCAAGGCTTCCCATGGCTCTTATCATCAAAATTCCTCCCAAGGGCCCCAAAGTCCTGTCCACCTCCTGGGTTCATCTCTCCTCCCACCTCCCACTAACTGGGTCCAGTCACAAGAACCTTTTTTTCTGACCTTCATACACACCAAGCTGGTTCCCACATTCAGGCCTCTGTTTGCAGCAATCACTCTGCCCAGAGATGTTTCTCTTCCAGGCCCTTTCCTGCCATCCGAAATACAGTTCTGGGACCCTCTTTGACCCCCAACTTCAGAGAAGCCCTTCACACATTCTCTGTCACAATACCTGGCTGATTTTTTTCATGGCTCTTACTTCTCTATACAATTACGGTGCTCTCTGTCACCTCCTTTTAGGTCCATTAGAGCGGAAGCGTGTGTCTGTTCCTTGGTGTCTCAAAAAGTACCTGGCCCCTGGTGTGCACTCAACAAATCACTGTTGAGTCAATGAGTACATATCAGAGTCAGGTGTTAGAAAATACATCTCCTGATCAGGAAAACTGGACTTATTCAAAACAAAGTTTGGAGTGGAGTATGTGTACTCAGTCGTGTCCAGCTCTTTGCAACCCTGTTGACTGTGGCCCGCCAGGCTCCTCTGTCCGTGGAATTTTCCAGGTAAGAGTACTGGAGAGGGTTGCCATTTCTTCCTCCAGGAGATGTTCCCAACCCAGGGATCAAATGCCTGTCTCTTGAGTCTCCTATACTGGCAAGTAGGTTCTTTACCACTGCGCCATCTGGGAAGCCCAAAGTTTATTTCCTCACATATGAGGTGAACAAATAAATAATTCAGTTTAGCTCCTCACAATTGACAGAACACCTATCTGACCAGAAACCAGATGTCTAGATCATCACCCCAAAATGCAAATGAGCTACAGAATTCAAAAGAGGGATGAGGTTTAGAGTCACTCATACTTCACAGAAGTCTCTATTCATGAATCCTTCCTACACATACAGAAGTCAGGAAGGAACCCCTCCAGGACCACTTTTCCTGAATTGTCAACCCCAGCAGCCAAAGGAGCCCTGAGGAAGAGCAGATACACAGCCAAATTGGTCTTAACTGGAGCAAACAAAATGCTTACTCAATAGAAGGATAAAAGAGGGTATTGCAATATGTAAATGTGTCATTTGTCAAATTTCCATCCATTCTTAGACAGGACTTGTCAACAGAGCCTCTGTACCACCACTATTTTTGAAGGGAATGTAATTTTAGACTCTGGTACATAACTTTACATCCTGGAAGAACTGCACCTTGGAGAGTCTGGTTTTCCCATCATCTTGGCCTCACTCACCTTGGGACAGGATGAGGATTTGAACTTTGATCTAAAAGTAGGTAAAGTCAGGCTTGTTTTTAGGGGATGAATATTCATTGGGGGGACTGATGCTGAAGCTGAGGCTCCAATACTTTGGCCACCTGGTGTGAAGAGTTGACTCATTGGAAAAGACTCTGATGCTGGGAGGGATTGGGGGCAAGAGGAGAAGGGGACGACAGAGGATGAGATGGCTGGATGGCATCACTGACTCGGTGGGCGTGAGTCTGGGTGAACTCCGGGAGTTGGTGATGGACAGGGAGGCCTGGCGTGCTGCGATTCATGGGGTCGCAAAGAGTCGGACACGACTGAGTGACTGATTTGATCTGATCTGATATATTATGTATACTTGTGTATGTATATGTACATACACATGTATACACAGACAACATGTAACACTTTGACTCTTCAGAACATACCTTCTTTTCATATTTTACTTGACACCCCCAAGGCAGGTATAAGGATTAATCTTTACCTAATAGATGAGGAAATAAAAGCAAAAGGGAGTTACATTATGTGTAGCAGAAACAGAACTGAAACATGGTTTTTGGGCCTCTTAAATTTGAAAGATGACTTCTTTCTGAGCTGTGGGGAAAAAGAAAGGAGATCCATTCACCAACCCTTTCCAACTCACTGTGAAGCCCTGAGACATCCCTGTGGGTGCTGATGAAGATTTGGGGCTGTTTCCAGCTGTTCTCTCCTGACTCCCGGTTACTTCAGGACCCAAGTTATTCCTGCCATCAACACACAAGGAATGCACGGGGCTTCTCAGCCAAGCAAAATCTACAGGGAGCCATCTCAAAATGAAGGCAGCATCAGGTTTTGGAGTCCAGCAGTGCTTGGTGCAAATCATCAGCATACATCCCAGCTCTCCAACGCTGGGCAAGCGTTCCCTGACAGGCTATGAAAGTCACAGCTGTATGTTTAGGGCCTGCTGCTGCTAAGTCACTTCAGTCGTGTCCGACTCTGTGCGACCCCATAGGCGGCAGCCCACCAGGCTCCCCGTCCCTGGGATTCTCTAGGCAAGAACACTGGAGTGGATTGCCATTTCCTTCTCCAATGCATGAAAGTGAAAAGTGAAGTCGCTCAGTCGCTCAGTCGTGTCCAACTCTTAGTGACCCCATGGACTGCAGCCTTCCAGGCTCCTCCATCCATGGGATTTGCCAGGCAAGAGTACTGGATTGGGTTGCCATTGCCTTCTCCATGTTTAGGGCCTATAGGCACTCAAAACACAAATTAAAAAAAAGAAAAGAATGGGAAGTTCTCCATTGCTACCAGATGGTGACACTATTGACATAACTGAAGAAAAATCTCATAAAACAAAAATGGGTTGGTCAACTAAGGAAACACAAAGAAAAATTAATCATGAAGACAAATATGGTAAATCCCTCCAAAGTGTGTTTTTCAAAGGAGACAGACCCTCAGCCAGTAGCCTGGTCTCAAAGGTGGTTCCTTTTAGTCCTGAATAGTATCTCTGCTGGTGGCACAGTTGGTAAAGAACCAATGTGTGAAATGAAAGAAAACTCGGGTTCAATCCCTTGGTCGGGAAGATCCCCTGCAGGAGAAAATGACCCTCTCACTCCAGTATTCTTGCCTGGAAAATCCCATGAACAGAGGAGCCGGGCAAGTAGGCTATATAGTCCACAGGGTCACAGAGTCAGACACAACTGAGCACATACTACAAAATATGCCAATATCAGGGTCTCAGAGCCCAATCCACTAAACACTGATCCATCTAACCCCTGCTTGTTCCAATGCCTGGCATTTCTACACTGGTCTACCTACAGGGACAAATATGGAAGAACCACATGGATACCCAGACAAGGTCTTATGATGGAGACATTTTGCATCCACCGATAAACTGCACCTTATTTTTATAGTCAATTCTACAAGCATGATTAAGCTGAGTCCCCTGTCCTTGTGCCATTAAAACCAAACCTCAGCCTGGAAGGCCAAGAGCCAGACTCCACAGAGCCGGAAGGAGGCCAGAGGACATCATCAGTGGGATGGAGGACTTCTCAGAGGAGGGCTTCTCTGGACCCAAGCCACCTGACTAGCAGGAGTAATGCAACTTCTAAAGGGTCTGTGGGAATCAAAACCAAGACTAAAACAAAGGAAGAAAAGGGTGATTTTTCCAAAGCATGTGAACTCTCAAATATAAATCAAAACCACAAAGATATTACTCACACCCACTAGTATGGCGAGAATCAAAAAGACAGATAATAACAAGTGCTGGCAAGGATATGGAGGAATTAGAACCCTCATAATTGGGGATTATGAGGATCTTAAGGGATTAAGGATCTTAAGGGATTAAGAGGGGATCTTCCCGACCAAGGCAGGAATGTAAAACGGTACAGCAACTCTGGAGAACAGTTTGACAATTCCTCAAATGTCACCATATAACCCAGCAATTCCACTCCTAGGTATAAATCCCCTTAAAATGAAAGCATGTCTCCATGCAAACAGCTGCACAGAAATGTTCACAGCAGCATTATTCATAAAAGCTAAAATGTAAAACAACACATATGTCCATCAATGGAGGGAGGGATAAATTAACTGTGGCACATCCATACAGTGGAATATTATACAGCAACAAAAAGGAAACACTGATACCCACTATGGTATGGAGATGTGGAAAACACTATGCTAAATGACAGACTAAGTAAGGGATGAAAACATGCTAAGTAAAATATGATTCCACTTACTTGAGAGGTCCTGGATGGGCAACCACAGGGGCAGACAGGAGATCATAGTTGCCAAGGACTGGGAGGGGGGAAAGGGAATTAGGAAAGGTTGGAGTGGTGAAAGTTAAAAAGAATGAGGCTTCTTTGGGTGGTGGTAAAAATGTTCTAAAATTGATTATATTGACAGATGTGCAGAACTGCAAAATAGTAAAAGCCATTGACATGTACACTTCCAGTGCATAAACATGTATGCTGCTGTTGCAGCTAAGTCACTTCAGTTGTGTCCAACTCTGCACGACCCCAGAGATGGCAGCCCACCAGGCTCCCCCATCCCTGGGATTCTCCAGGCAAGAACACTGGAGTGGGTTGCCATTTCCTTCTCCAATGCATGAAAGTGAAAAGTGAAAGTGAAGTTGCTCAGTCGTGTCCAACTCTTCGCGACCCCATGGACTGCAGCCCACCAGTCTCCTCCATCCATGGGATTTACCAGGCAAGAGTACTGGAGTGGGGTGCCATTGCCTTCTCCTGACATGTATGCTGTGTGAACTATATTTTAATAAAGCTATTTCTAATATTTTTTACTGAAGTATAGTTGCTATACAATAATAGATAAGTTACAGGTGTATAATATAGTGATTTACAATATTTAAAGGTTGAGCTCCATTTATAGTTACTATAAAATATTGGCTTCCTTCCCTGTGTTGTACAATATATCCTTGTATTTTTTCTTTTTTATATATAATTTGTTTTATTGAAGTATAGCTGATTTCCAGTGTTGTGTTAATTTCTGCTACACAGCAAAGTGATTCAGCTATATAAATATATAGCCTTTTCCATATTCTTTTTCATTAGGGCTTATTACAGTATAGTCAATACAGTTCCCTGTGCCAATACAGTAGATCCTTGTTGTTTACTGTGTAGCTTATTTTATACCTAATGGTTTGTACCTCTTCCTCCCCACTCCTTTATTGCCCCCTCCTCTCTCTCCACTGGTAATCACTAGTTTGTTCTCTAGATCTCCGAGTCTGCTTCACTAAAGCCATTAAAAAAAAAAAAAAAGCTTTCTCTATTTTGCCTAGAAAGCCTACTGTTAAAAATAACCCTATTTATCCAATACCTACTGTATGTAACAAGCAATACTATGACCAGAAACTTTACCTATATTATCTTACTGGCTCTTCATAACCATTTTATGAGGTGGGTAGAAACTATTCTCAATAAACAAAAAAACAAAAAGCTGAAGTATCCCTTTAGCTGCTTTCTATTTAGTGATACAAAGAAGCCAAATCATATAGAGATGTTTGTAAAGCCTGTGCTAACTAAAAGCTCAAAAGGGTGTATCTATTTAGAGAAAGGAGACAGGGAGAAAAAAGTTACCAGAATTACAATCAAGGCAATTTCACTGACTGACTCCCCCCACCCCCAACCCGCAAAGGAAGGCTACATGAGCTGTGCTGGGTCCCTTCCTAAGCCTAGTATCACAGCTAAAAGCACCCTGTGACATTGACGGTAAGAAGAGCAGCACCCATAGGGTAATCATGGCAGGGAAAACCAACAGAGAGGAGAGGAGAGCTTTATTCTTTGTTCCCACGCTGGCTTGCCTTTTATACTCCCCCAGAGGAAAAATAGTGAGCTTGATAGGATTACAAAACTAACACATGTACCTTGTAAAATGTTTTTCAGAAAAATCAGAAAGCATAAAGAAGAAAGTCACCACCAGCTATCACCAACATCAACATTTTAGTGTTAACTAGTCATTAGTAGCTGGAGAAGGAAATGGCAGCCCACTCCAGTGTTCTTGCCTGGAGAATCCCAGGGACGGGAGCCTGGTGGGCTGCTGTCTATGGGGTCGCACAGAGTCGGACATGACTGAAGCGACTTGGCAGCAGCAGTCATTAGTAGCAAGTACTATACAAAATTTAATTTTACATGTTCAACAGCTAACACACAGGACAAGCTCTAGAGACTGAAGGGAGAAGAAATATGCATGAAAATTCTGACCCTGAACCTTCAAAGACAACTGTGAAGGACCCAAGCCCTCAGAGTTTTCCTCTGAAAATAGGACTCCTCAGAGGAAGGAAAGTGTGTACCAACGTCTCCTGCCAGCAAAGGTGGCCACAAAGAGACAGGCCTCATTCTCAAAGGCCTCAGACCTCCCCACTTCAAAGAGGGCTCCTGAACTAAGTCCATTTACCTCCAAGAACGGGCAGTGGCTTAGGCTACCGCAGCCCAGAATGGAAGATAAAAGGATGACAGACAACGAGACTTTCAGGCCCAAATTTCCAAAGGGTGACCATCTTGAGGGTGAAACTAAACAGCAAGCACCCCGACCTGCAGCAGGTACCAGAGAAGAGGCCACAGCTGGGGACCAGCACGGGCTCCTATTCCTTGACGGCAAAGCCCTCAGCCCAGGATCCAGAAAGCCCCACTCAGCTGCCAGCTTGGTCTGAAAACAGCAACCAAAGCTGCAAAGAGCATGACAGCTAAGGCGAATGACCCTCATTTGCAAGGCTTTTCAGATACCACGGGCTACCGTGCCTGTCACGGCCGTCCTTTGCCAGGTGACCCAGGACACGGCCATCTGCTCCTGGGAGAGCCACTCCAGTCCTTAGCCTGTCCCAAGGTGGCCCGGGCAGTTTATCCTTGTCTGGCCAACTGCCAACCACCTCACCACCACACACAGAACCAAAGCCCAGGACTGCACTTCACGTTGCCTAATTTTATAGTTCTTAATTCCACTTTCCCTCTCCCTCCATTTATTTTAGGTTGCAGTTAATTGCTAGCAAGGGTCATTTCTGGGGGTGGAAGGGATGTTTTTAAAAAGTGGTATAACTAAGACACACAAATGCTCACCTGGAGAGGCAGGGTTGCATAATGGTGACATGCAAATGTCCAGGCAAGCAAGACCTGGGTTCAAACCCCAGGCGCATCCATTTACCAGCCATGAGCCTTCAGGAGCAGTGTTCACCATTTCTATTAAGTGTTAAATAATACCTGTACCGAACGCACATCCTGGCATACCTGGCACAGAGCAGGTGCTCAGGGAATACTTATTATGCTCTTAATAAAGGCTATGAAAACTTTACATAAGATGAAGTGGTTCCAATGGGTGATCTTATTTGCAAAGCAGAAATAGAGACACAGATATAAAGAACAAATGTATGAACACCAAGGGGGAAAGGTAGGGGTGGGAGGAATTGGGAGGCTGGAACTGACACATACACACTATTGATACTATGTATAAAGCAGATAACAAATGAGATACATGTTCCATCTATCTGCGAAACAGTTAACAAACTTCTAGCACAGAGAACTCTACTTAATGCACTCTGGTGACCTGAATGGGAAGGAAGTCCAAAAGGGAAGAGATGTATGTGTATGGCTGATTCACTTTGCTGTACATTAGAAACTAACACAACACTGCAAAGCAACTATACTCCAATAAAAATTAATTTTAAAAAAGATGCAGGGGTTCCATAGCTCAATTTTTTATTTCACAACTCTTTAACCAGCACCTACTAAATGCCAGGCATTGTTCTAGGAGATAAAAAGAACAAGACAGTTAAGGAATACTCTTGTTTCTGTGAGTATAAAATCTTGCGAGGGTGATGGACAATAAAAAATCTACTACTACATTAAATACATCATAGGTAATTAGATTTATGAAAGGAAAAAAAATATGGCACAGCAAAAGAAAGAAAAAAATTATGAGTGACGGTGGCCAGAGCAAGAAGGAAGTTGTACTTCCTCAGTCACCAAAGTTCTAGCAACCAGAGTCTGGGCAATGTCCCAAAATGGAAATAGAAGACTTTTAATCCTATTTGAAATTCTGGCAACCCATTTTCCAAAAGAAATACAAATGCCAAAAACACATATGCGAATATGCTCAGCTAGACTGGTGACTAACATTTTTTTAAATGTACTTTAACATAGAGAATTCAATTTTCCACCTGGACAGGGGGCTATGATCGAAAAGAATGAGAACACAGTGCTGGCAAAAGTGAGTAAACACACATCTTCACCCCTGGCAGTGGGAATGTAAATCAGTATGACCTTTTTGGAGCACAGTTTAACACCAGGTATCACAACTGTCAGTTAGCATATTATTTGACCCAGATGTCTAGTAATTTATCCTTAAGAAATAAGAGGACAAGTGTAAGAATAAAAATGTGTAAGGACAGTTATTTCAGGTTGTTTCTAACTTCAAGACTTTGAAAACAACCCATGTCTTCAGTAGAAAATTGCTTAAACAAATTATGTTAAATCCATACATAGAATACTGCATAGCTATAAAAAAATAACATATCTCTGTCCTAAGATGAGAAGATGTTCAAAACATGGTGGTAGCAGAGAAACCCAGTTTTCAAAGGGGTAAATATAGATCATCTCTTTATGTGGGGGAAAAAAGGATGTATGTGTAACCATGCACATGAGTGCTTTAGTGCACACACACGCCAAACACACACACACGCCATCGAAATGTTAGCTCCAGGGGGTCCTAGAGCTAGTACGTTTTATTGTATTTGTGCCACTAGAAATTACCTCAAATTTTACAGTGATCATGTATTGCTTTGTCCTGTTTCAGACTTTGCAGGGGTGGGGGCAGTGTGTGAGATGAAATCAGGAATAATCTTTTATCACTTCACTACACTGCTACTCCATATCTCAAGGTTGACAGCAACTTTCTACACATGCCAAAGCATGTATTTGAGTTTTTCCCATTTTTCTTTGTAGAGTCTTTTATTCCACACTCTTGAAAAGGAAAACAGAACAATAGTGCAGACAATGAAAAACTATCCCAGTATGACTGGAAAAAAAAAAATTCAAAACTCTCAAGATGGAACATAATGATCTGACATTTTTGAGCATATATTGACATCACATTCAATACCATGTTTAAGCTTCATCTCAGTGACCTTTGGTAGCTATTATGGCCCTCGCCCTTTCACACATGAGAAAACTGAAATTTCAAAAGATGAATGTATCACTGAAGCTCAGATTAAATGAGTGCAGGTCTGATAGAGAACTCTTCTCAGGGAGAGTATTAGTTTCCTGTGCTGCTGTTATCGAAGCACCACAAATTGGGGGGCTTAAAACAAAAGAAACTTACTATCTTACAGTTTTGGGGTCTCAAAGTCCTGAAATCGAGGTGTTTACAGGCCCACACTCTCTCTGAAACCTGCAGGGCAGAAGCCTTCCTTGCCTCTGCTAGCTGCTGGGGTTTACCAACAACCCTTGCATCCCTTAGCTCTGAACTCTGCCTCTACTGTCACACAGTCATTTTCTCCTTGAGTGCCGCTGTCTCTATGTGTCTACTCTTCTCACAAGGACCCTAATCTTACTGAATTCAGACCTTGTTTAACTTACCGACATCTGCAAAGATCCTATTTTCCAATAAACTATCATTCTGTAGTACAGGGGGTGAGAACGTCAACATCTTTCAGTGACACACAATTTAACTTGTAACAGGGATCAAACCTACCCTCCTTCTTCTAATATACATCCTGCCCACTGCATAACAACCCATCAATATCATGTCTATGTCTGGCAGGTTTCATATGTTCTTTTCCTGACAGTGGAAAGCAACTCCCTTCTGCCTTCAGGCAAAACTAAACCCAAATTCTTCCAGGCAGATGAATGAGCTCGTGTCCTGTTATCAAGACCCTACCTTCTACATTAGCTCTCATCAGTCACAGAGGGCATCTCCGAAGTTATTTATTTTTCTAGTTCAAGGTCTGTTCTTGAGCTAAAACACACTCTAGAGCTTTGTAAAGTTAAGAGCACTAGACAAATGTGGGGAAAATGCAATTCGCCTTCCCAGAGCCCTCAATTTATGATCAGATAGGATGCTCCCTGAGAAGGTGGGGTGGGGGGATGTGGTACTATTTTATGTTCCTGGTACAACATTCGCCTTTGCAATCTACTTAGACTAGATGCCAGAAGCAAATTATCAACCCATCCTTTCTTGACTGCATCAGTTTTTTTTCAATTTCTGGCACTGGCTTCAAAACCAGCAAGGATGCTACTGAAACCAGGAATCAAAAGACTATCAAGCTATCCTGTCAACTGGCAGTGTTCAGGCCAAGCAAAATGAAAAGAGAAACAGAGTGAATGCCCTGCCTCCTTGAGAATCAGTGTGTCCCAGCTTCTTCACAGGAGAAGACACACAAAAGATTCTGTCTCTCTAAGAATACTTCTCCATTCCTCTCACATTTGCTTCCCGAAATGATGCAGAGCGTAATGCCATTTGGAGGTACATTTGGCACAAGAGAACAACCTCGCAGGCTGCGTTTTTGCTTCATTGTAGCAGGATGAGAAGCCTGTAAAGGTGCACAGCCTCCCATCTGCCTCCACCTCTCCATCTCAGGGAGTTGATGGATAAATGGCCCAAACAGACAGCTGGCACTGGGACACCTTCGGGGGGGCCTCCCACCTGTGCTGCAATCATATGCAAAATGTCACCGGCCCCCAGCGAGCATCAAGCTGTACCTTCCGTGGCAAGCATCCTGATGGCCCTCCACAGCAGACGGCAGCGGGAGGCTGTGATACTTCCTGTGGACTTACATGGTACCCAGGGCTGGGCATGGCTAAGAGAGGCGTGAAATTCTCCATGTCTTCCAATCTTGCCAAGTTCCTCCTGCACTAATTTCCCCCACACCCTCTGGCTCCATCACCTCCTCCCCGCCATATCTTCCTCTCATTTCCAAATTCCCTGGACACTGATTTATTAACAACTTTGTCTGTTGGGTTTTTTTAATAGATTAAAAATGATGCTGCAATGCAGGAGACCCGGGTTCAATTCCTAGGTTGGGAAGATCCCCTGGAGAAGGAAATGGCAAGCTACTCCAGAATTCTTGCCTGGAGAAACCCATGGACAGAGGAGCCTGGCAGTCCAAGGGATCGCAAGAGTCGACACGACTTAGCGACTAAAAAAAAATGATCAAACCAGTTAAAGAGGCTTTGTTCAACATGGTAGCCACTAGCCACAGGTGTGACTATTTAAATTAATTGACATTAAATAAAGTTTAACATCCAGATCATCCATCATTCTAGCCATATGTCAAGGGCTCAAAGGTCACATGTGCCTAATGGCTACCATACTGGACAGTACAGAGAACATGTCCATTATCACAGAGAGTTCAGTGCACAGCTCTGGTCTGAAGGATACAAAGAAAGTGTCTTCCCTCTTTTCTGTCCCCAGTGCCCCTCCCAGAGGCGACCCTGCTGCCAGTCTTCTTTGTGTGCTCACAGAAGTTTTGTTCATATGTCCAAACAGTCTGTGTGGATGCAAACCTCATTTGTTAAAACCAAAGAGAAAAGACTTTAAACACGGTTTGGCTCCAGGCTTTCCTCACTTAGCGAACCTCAGAGATGACAATCTAAGTGCACAAAGAGAGCAGCATTCTTTTGTGTGGCCTCACAGCCCACAATCACCAGGACAACCGTCACCACCCCACCCTGTAACCACACTCCTCAGTGCCCTCCTGGGTGGCCCTGCTCCTTTCCCCACTAACGCTTTCATCCTACTCCCAGTTTCTACCTACCCAGACTTTTCTGCCTCTCTCCCTCACCCCTTACCCTAATGGAACCTGGCTGAGACAGAGAAAGATAAATATGTAAATATGGTATCATTCATATGTGGAATTTAATTTTTTTTTAAATGACACCAATGAACCTATTTACAAAATAGACACACAGATTATAAAAATAAACTTATGGTTACCAAAGGGGAAAGGTGATGGGGGGGGGGAGGGGTGAGTAGGTTATCAGCCACTCACTCCCACCCTAAATCCATACAATAAATGAACCACCTGTGAAATCCTGGTTCTTAGCATCCCATTGTCAAGATAGTGCCCCACACCAACAGCCACCAACAGAAGTGGGATTCTAATCCAACATGAGTACTCACTCACCTTGTCTGGTCCTCCCTCCCAGCCCTCAGCCATCTGGATGTCCTGGTATGTTCTCAGAAGCCCTCCCTTGCCCCTGCTTCTATCAGGGTCTCCTGAAAGCCCTGACAACACGTAAGCCCGACGGTTCGCTTTCCCCATATACATATTCCCTACGACAAGATAGTAACCGATTAAACTTGGAGCTTTTCAAAATAGATAACTAGTTGGTGGAATTACAAAATGGAGCAACTGCTATGGAAAAACAGTATGGAGGTTTCTTAAAACATTAAAAATAGTCCTACCACATGACTCACCAATCTCACTCCTGGGTGTATTTCCAAAAGAATTGAAAGCAGGGTCAATGAAGAGATATTTGTACATCCATGCTCACAGTGCATTATTTATTAAGGCTGAGAGGAAAACAACCCACATGTCTATTGGTTGATGAAAGGATACACAAAATATGGTCTATGCATACAATGGAATATTACAGAGCCTTCAAAAGGAAAGAAACTCTGATACATGCTATAACATGGGTAAACCTTGAGGACATCATGCTAAGTGAAACAAGCCAGTCACAAAAGGACAAAAACTGTATCATTTCATTTATGTGAGGGACCTACCTAGAATCGTCAAATTCATAGAGAGAGAAAGTAGAACAGCAGTTACCCAGCTCTGGGGGAGGGGTAATAGGAAGCTGTGTAATCAGTATGGAGTCTCAATTTGCGAGATCTGCCCACAACACTGCGAATACACCTAACACCACTGAACTGTAAACTTAAAATATTTAAGATGGTAAATACGATATGTTTTTCCCCACAATAAAAAAGTGTGACACAAAGCAAAGCTTATTGGCACTCTGCTCTGTGGCGGGGCTGAAGGCACACTCTCTCCCTCTGAGTATCAAACACCCACCACATCCACAGTCAGTGCCCACAGTCATCAGGCAGAAGGCTGAGCAGGGTTTCTATCACTTTGCATTGGCAATTCCAAGTTCAAGACGCACTCTGAAGCTTAGAAACAAAAGAGGGAAAGTTAGAAGAGTTAACTAAGGACTGGTTGGATATTTCCTCATTTTCTCAAAACTTATTCTCCAGCAACTAACTGAAAGCCAGTAGTTTTTCTAGCTTTGCCCCTTATAATTATTCATGCTCATTAATATGCAAACACCAGTTTCTCAGCTGGCAGTGATTTCATGAATTTTTAATTTACATGGCATGAGCCAGGGATTAAAAATCTAAACTAAACCAACAATACAGAGGATTCTGAGTGTTGTTTTAATTTCTAGATTAAGAATCTCCAAATGAATCCATGGGCATCATCACATGGAACAATCATCTGGGAATTATCAAAGCAAATTGGTGAGTTTCTGCCTTATGGGTATTATTAAAGATACGTTTTTAAGGGTATATATTTGGGGATCGTTAAAAACAGTGAAACCAATGACATTTCTTATCATCAATCAATGTTGGATAACATGCTGGCCACCTGGTTTCACTGAGATCCCAACACTATAGAAAAGCCACAATAATTTGTGGCTTTGTGACTAATATGTAAGAGACTCACTTTAGCATAAAGGAAATCAGATTTAAAAAGCAAATTAGAAAAGAGAAATTGAGAAGCAGTGAGCACAATTCTTTCTAGAATTGCAAATCAAATTCTGGATTATTAATGCTAAAATAAGCAAGGCAAAGGGAAGAGCTTTCTTTTCAGAGGGCAAGGCCCAACAGAAATTTAATACATGTCCCATATGTCATTTTAAATTTCTAAAAGCCACATTAAGAATGTAAACAGAAGTAAAATTGTAATAGTTTATTTAACCCAATATATCCCAAATATTCTTATATCAACAAGTAATCCATATTGTTTTCTAAATATTAATAAAATGTTTATATTCTTTTTTCTTACATCTTCAGGATTTGGTGTATATTTTATTAACCTCTGTTAATAGTGTATTGGTGTGTGTATTAACCTTTCAGTTAGGAGCAGCCACATATAAATGCTAAAAGAGCCTCAGTGGCTGCCATGTTGGTAACAGAACTATGGATCCAAAGAATGTGTTCATCTGACAGGATAGGGAACTAGCTCTTGAAAGTCAAGCATATCTCTATACTGCACTCTCTAGACTGTTCTTACTGTATTCCTCAAAGACCAATCAGCAACAGCCTGGGTAGATGTATTCAGGGTTCCTTTGGCTAGACAGGTGGTAATTCAACTTTGATCACTATGGAACCATCATTATCTTTTGCAAAATCAGTTTACTACTATTGCTTCTTGATTTTTCCAACCAGTGAACGGACTCACTTTTTCAAAAATTAACTTTATCCTAAATAACATCATCTATGATGTCACAGATTTGATATTTTAATTATATTTCTTAAAAGGGCTAATTTAACACTCAAAAGGAGCTTTAGTGCTCTGTCTCAAGCCAAAACTAAACTAAAATTGGCTCTCATTTGTGAGTCCGTTTTGGCATCATCTTTCAAAAGACTTCCATTTGGCACAAGCAACCTCAGATATATTACTATTTCCTGAGTCCCCTGACACTCAACATTTATATGGCTGAGTGTGACACAGGTTCTCCATCAAGAGTACCTCTTGTCTAGGCACCACCACAAACAACAGGGCATTTCCTCATTTGTATTCAGATGTCCAAAAGCTATAGAAGTGGAGTAAAGCTCTTGCTCTAATGACAAGCCACGGTGACGCAGTCTCAGGGAAACCCCCTTAATAATTAATAATGATGGCAGCTAAAGTTTACTGAACTACATGCCAGACACTTTCATAAGTTTATATATATAATATGATATCATGTCATATATCATGATGATTAGTATCTCACTCACATAATTTTCAAATACCCCCTTTTTTCCAGATAAGGAAACAAAGCATAGAGCAGTTAGGATAGCTTCCCACGGTCACAAAGCTGACAAGTTGTAGAGCTGAGATTCAAAGTCAACAAATCTGACTTTGGAACCTGGGAATTACCAGGAATATAAAAAATGGAAATTGAAAAAGATACACACTTTATGGTCACAAACACAAGTACTTTAAAGACAAATAATCACCCAAGAAACGTGGAGACTGAGGAAGCAATATTTTCTAATACACAGAAGGACAGAAGACCAGTAGAATAATTTAGAATGCTTTCAAAATGTCCTCTGTAAATCACAGTGGAGAACACATCTTACTTAAAAAGAATGGGAAAAAAAGCATGAAAATTCAAAGGAACAAAAATTTCAGTAACATAAAGAGAAAGAAGATGGAAGGATGAATGAATTGTTAGATGGATTTGAAACAGGAGGGAAGGAGGTAGGGCATGACCTTTAAAAGAATGACATGGGCATATGTCATAGGATATGGGGGCATTGACATAGGACATGACAAAAAGTGGTTAGAACCAACTAGGTCTAAGATGGTGGAAGAGTCAACGCCCAGTAGACCTGAAGCCTCATTATACACACGCTCATTGTAATACACTAGCAAGCTAAATGACGTACCCGCCAGTGTCATGGCAGTTCTGAGGCAAACCATAAAAGGCCAAAAAGTGGGTGATGGCCCTAGTCCTAGAAATCCTTGTCCCTTCTCCAAGCTAGTTGGAGTAATCCTCCTACTCATTAGTCTATGAAATTATCCAGCCCATAAAACTAACCACCCAGGACTTCCCTGGTGGTCCAGTGGCTAAGACTGCATGCTCCCAATGCAGGGGACCCAGGTTTGATCCCTGGTCAGGGAACTAGATTCCACATGCCACAACTAAGATCTGGCACACCAAATAAACAAAATTTTTTTTTTAAAGGAAACAATTAGCCATCTCATATTTCAGGGCCTTTAGCCTTCTGAGATGGCCCACATTTTCTTCTGTGGAGTGTGTTTCTCCCACGGCCACTCTAGCCTTTTGAGACAGACCACATTCTGTCTATGGAATGTGTATCTCTCTAAATAAATCCACTTCTTAGCTGTCACTTTGTGTCTTTTACTAAATTCTTTCTGTGCTGAGACATAAAGAATCTGAGCTTCACTAAGTCCTGAGACTGAGTATATGATTTCAATTAAGACAGTGGGTTCAAGTCCCAATCTGAGCTGTGCAGTTTCAGATTGATCAATGAATAGATGAATGGATGGACAGACAAATAAGCATACAAACATTCACTCCAGGCTCAAGAGCAGAGAACAGGGAAAATTATAAGGGGACATCCCATCTCTCTGAGCATCCCAGAAGGGGCCAATCATATATGTGATATCACACCAGCCACTCTCAAAGGCAATTTGGGAAGCTCATTCTCATCACTGTACCAAAGCTGCAAGGTGAGCCATGCTGACAGCCTGATTACGTGGCAAGGGTTCTGCAAAGTGAAAGAAGATAAAAATCCACTTACATGTACTCCCTATGGGCAGAGTGTACAGCAGCCGCGTTGCTGTAACGCCATAGGACAATCGCCGATGACAGGACATCGAGGATGGCATCAAACTAGAAGGAGGAGACACAGTATTAGTGGTTTTCCAGAGTTAATAGGTTGCAACTGTGAAGACACATGGCAATTGTTCTGTGACTTGGAACATCTGAACCAGTGACCTCAGAGCAAAGAGGCTTCACATCATTACAATGCTGGCCACTCAGCATCCTCAAGGTGGAGATCCTGGGAATTCTAAGTCAGGGCACCAAACACGCCCATGTGATGCCAGGGTCATGGCTCCTCCTGGCCACTTGCTGCCGGGGGCATGGGGAGAGCCACACTCTATGTGCGCTGAGCTCTGCTCCAGGGACCCCTGACTACCAGCACGCTGGTGATGGGGGTGGGGTGGTGACACTTATGACACATGTGAAATTGATCTCCCCAGGGCAGGCAAGATGATTTCAGCATTTTCCTGTCCATCCCAAGCAAAGAATTTGGGCCAAGGACTCTGTGTTTCTGGCTCTCAATAGGACTATTCTACCTGGGGTCCAGGGGTGAGGGTGGGGTCACCCAGGGTGCTCCACGAAGTCAGCCAACACTGTGAAATTGGATACAAAAACCAATGCTTTTGTTCGAATGAACAAGTGAATGTGTAGGAAGAGAGTGAAGAAAGGAGGGGAAGGAGAGAGGAGTGTGAGTGAGAGAGGTGGGCAGGGTAGGAGGGTGACGTACGTGTAATTTCTGGAGAGACAGTCCACACCTTTCAAAAGATTCTGAAAAGAATCTGCCAGCCTCAAAGCATTAAGTCCTCAAAACAACGGGAAAAGTGGCTTTGGGAACAGGGAACACACACCATCAGGTACAGGAAGCCCCGAAGCAGGAGAGCTGTTGAAATCAGCTTTCTTTGCATGAATCACCTCACCCCAACACACTTCTCGTCTGGAAAACTACAAGCACTAATGCTCTCTTGAAGATGTGGGGAGACTTTACCCAAGTTTTCAGTATCTGAGACCCATCTTCTGTAACCAGCTGCCATCAGGAAGCAGGTTCAGAAACCAGGGTACCCCTAGTCTGGCTGAAGACTGACATCCTATTGATGGCAGCCCCATCTTAACTCACATCACCTTTGCCCACACCAGCAAACGCTTCACTTCAGTGTGTGCCCATTTTCAAACCTACAACCTTAAGGGGCTGGGGAAAGGGCTAAACCCTAAAAAAAAAAAAAATCCTCTAAAGGATTTGCAGAAAACATGGTGGCATTGTTGAGAATTATACACTGTCATTGCAGTTTACTTCTATCAAATTATAATTGTTTGTAGAAACGACTTCCATAAAAGGTATGTTTGTTATGCTCTCTCTCTCATCTGCTAACCACCCTCTTAAATCAGAGGCCCCAGCGTGAGATTTGTGGGCCCGGGAGAAACGTGCAAAACTTCATAAAAGTACATTTCAGGTTACTTACTGCAAACCCAAAAGCAGAGGCGCTGTACCTCATAACGGAGACAGCTAAAAAGAAAGAAAATATCATTCAGAACATTTTAAGATCTTGTGAATATTTTCTCTCATTTGTGAGAGTATTCATATATTTGATATGGCCTTTTAAACATCACTGGAAAAGTTCTATGAGAATGAAATTAAAAATTAACTGTACTTGTCATATCTGAGAATTTAAAAAAAAAAAAAATTCAAGAGTGATATGAAGATTCCAGACTTCACTTGCAAGGACCTCCCTTCCCAGTGTACCCAGAAGCACCAAAGGGCCAGCTTCCGAATGAAAACGCTCAAGCGATTGTCACTCAAATGACTGCTGAGACGCTGAGAATTTAACAACTGGGAATAGAGGGGTAGGAACCAGATTAAACTTTGAAAGTGAAACTGTAACCATCTGAACTGTTCTCATAATAAGGTATTTACTGATACACACACCATTGCTAGCACAGTTGGAAAAAAATCTCTTGCCCTCCAGAGCTTAAAATCCAGTGTGGACCTCAATAAAACTGTTTAGGAAAACAAGAATAAATTATCTTAAACAAGAGATGTCTACAAAAGTAGGTGCCACAATACTCAAAAACCAATCTACCTTTTGGGGGGCAAGTCAATTGGGTAGCACTTTTTTTCTGATTCTGTGATCTGTTCTGTGCCAAAACCACGTGCAGCTTCCAAGACAGTTCTCGACTTGACTTAATAAGGCAGGGTTCCAGGCAAAAGCCGTATTAAACAAGCACATGCCCACTCACTAATAAAGAATGAAACCCAACCCTGAGGGTCAGCAAGGCTGTGAAGCGGATTGTTCCAGGCACAGGTGTTACAAGCACTCACTCAAGGAGTAAGGAAGGCGTGGATACAGAGCATGGAAGTCAACATCCCCTTGGACTCCCACTCAACTCAGCACATGTCCCTTCTCTGAGAGCTGCTCTCTGCTTATCCACGTGGACCCCAGGCAGCCATATTGGGCTTAGTACTCCTGCCCTCAGCCACAGGGGTGGGTCATCCAACCCAGGGCAACCCAAACATGTTTCATTTTCTATGTATAAGGAAGTCCTCTGTGTAGCAGAAATAGAATCTAAGAATTTTATTGTTATAAAGGATGTAGCTGATAAATACACTAAGAACTCATTTCTCCCAACTCTGACCAAGTTCCTAGTAGACCTAATCTAGTATGTCAATATACCTATCTTCTTTGCCTAGCAACAATTTGATGGATTTTTGAATGCTGCTGTTGTCGTTCAGTCACAGTCGTGTCCAACTCTTCACAACCCCATGGACTGTAGCCCGCCAGGCTTCTCTGTCCATGGAATTTCCCAGGCAAGAATACTAGAGTAGGTTGCATTTCCTTTCCCAGGGGATCTTCCCAACCAAGGGACTGAATGAGTCTCCTGCATTGGCAGGCAGATTCTTTACCACTGAGCCACCAGGGAAGCCCCTTTGGATGTTATAAGCAACCAACTACTGACTTGATTTTTATAGATAATTGGGACACGTGATTGGCAAGTGTTCTAGTAAAGTTTCCAACTAAAAAATAAACGAATAGTTGAGACTGGGATTCTAGTTGGTCAATTTACCCTGTTGGAAATGAAACTTGGAAACATCAGAGCTAGGGTTGGCCATGGTTTGTTACACAGACTGAGGAGCAGAGAGACAGGCATGGAGTATAAACACAGGCTCCTCTGTCTGTGGAATTTTCTAGGCAAGAATGCTGGAGTGGGTTGCCATTCCTTTACCAGGGTAGATTAAATAGAGTGGGTATTTTACCTAATATGGGGTCAAGGAATTGGCAGGTTTACATCAGGAGGCTCATGGCAACAGTTGCTATGGAACCTGGTTAATTCCAGAGATTTTTGTCCTGTGACCTTGCTATAGGTCTCCAAACCTGTGACATTGACATAGGGCTCCACAAGTTACAGATTTCAAAGTTGACGCCCACTTGATTTTATTAAGAAACACAAGGAACCTTGTCTCAGAGACTCTAGAATCCAACAGAGGAGACAGCCGCTGAAGGGTGGGATTTCCCTGACTCCATGGCAGTCAAGGCCCATGATATCATGTACTTTCAGAACTATACTGGAAAATTCTGCTTGTGTGGCTTAAGCCTGCCCAGTGGATGAATCACTGATAGGACAAGTGAAATCTTTATGGTGTTCTACACCCCCATGCATCAAGGAAAACGGGAGCAGGAGGGCTCCATGACCACATAGAGTCCTTAAGAGAAGGAAGGCATTCCCATGTCCCATTTACTTCTAAATTGGTTCCATCTAATTTTCTAGATGAGAGCGGCTGAAGATTGTGTGGGGAATTGAAGGTGCACTGAAGGGCCCTCCACTTGGCTACAGCTCTGGCAGCTGTCCTGTGGGAGCAATCCCCAAGCTTTTGAGATGACAGAACAGCAAATAATCATTAGCACAGGACCCAGTGGAAGAGATCAGTCAGCTTTTTAGGAGTTTTTGAAGAGTAAATGACTTTTGGTTGGGGCAGGAGTGTGGGGAGCCATAACTGGACAAGACATATCTAGTTCTGGGATAAGAAGGGCCTTAAAGGTGGGACTAGTTTAGACAGCCCCTGCTCCCACAGAAAGAGAGCCAACTGTGGGGTTTTTATCTTGGCATTTTCAGCCTCCCTCACACTCAGAATGAGTTCCATTTGAAGAAGTCCTGGGCCAGAATGACCCACCAAGGCAGAGATTACAGGGCAGGTGGCCCTGCAGCCCACATGTACATGGCTGAAGGGAGCTGGGAAGCCAGCAAAGATCCATCAAAAGTCCAGCGGTGCCTTTCATGCAGGTGCTAGACTCAATGCTGGACAACAAAGATGAAAAGGCCCTTTTGACCTCAGGCCATTACGCTGCAAGCTGGCAAGATCCAACCCCATTGCAAGGGCAATGCTCTCCTAGGAAGGCTGTCCGTGGTTGACGCAGAGGTCCGGCTGAAGGTAATGAAGTCTCTGTGGCTCTCAGCACGTGGTGCGAGGCTGTTTAATACTGAAGCTGCTCCTGAATAGAGCACCTGAAACTAAGCAGGGCCCTGCATGCAAAAGCCTTTCTGCGTCACTCGTTTTCTTGTTTGCAGGAAACAGGCTTCATTCAGCCTCCAAGGCCTTCCCTGAGTTCCAAACAGCAGATTCTAATAAAGGAAGGGAAGGGATGTAGAGACAAGGGAGGAGCAGCCAACAAACAATAGTGCAGACTTACAACAGGATCCTGGTTCCCTCTCGAGGGATATATACATAGCAGTATCTTAGCGACTCCATGGACTGTAGCCCTTCAGGCTCCTCTGTTCATGGGATTTCCCAGGCAAGAATTCTGGAGCGGGTTGCCATTTCCTATTCCAGGGATCTGTTAGCAGTTTTGTATATACTGAAACTCCCATAGGTGGGAGAAGTTAACTGTATGCTGTCCACAAGCACTCACAGCCCAGACCAGTAGGACCAGAAGGTTGATGATGCTCCCTATTACCTCACCACCAACCAATCACAGAATGTCTATGAGCTGATCACACCTTCCTCTTTGAACCACTGCAATAAAACTCCTCACTACCCACTCCAGGTTGGAATAGACAGTTTTGAGGGCATTAGCTGGCTGTATCCCCCTTCACCTGGCAAAGCAACAAAGCTATTCTTTTCTACTTCACCCCAAACCTCTCTCCACATTTCAATTTGATACAAAAATGTATAGACGATGAATCTTGGCTACACATTCCAACTGTTAGCAGCCTCCAAATTCATCTGGATACTACTAGTACCAGTGGGAAAATTGGGGAAATTTTCAGCAATGTTTCTGCTCCTCACATTCAGAGACTGTCTCTAACATTCATCACTGAACCATGCACTCAGGGAGGCAGTACTACCTACAGGCCACCGAGTCTCATTCCCCTACACTGAGACCTACACTACTCCCCATCTCTCACTCCCCCATGATGAGAGTGAAAGCAGGCTGCCATCTGATTAGGCTGACCTTGCTGCTGCTACTGCTGCTAAGTTGCTTCAGTCGTGTCCGACTCTGTGCGACCCCATAGACGGCAGCCCACCAGGGTCCCCCGTCCCTGGGATTCTCCAGGCAAGAACACTGGAGTGGGCTGCCATTTCCTTCTCCAATGCATGAAAGTGAAAAGTGAAAGTGAAGTCGCTTCAGTTGTGTCCAACCCTTAGCGACCCCATGGACTGCAGCCTACCAGGCTCCTGCGTCCATGGGATTTTCCAGGCAAGAGTACTGGAGTGGGTTGCCATTTCCTTCTCCACACCCAGAAATGCATAGCAACGGGGCTCCTCTGACTTTCCCTGCTATCTTGTTTATATATATATATATATAAAGACTCAAGAGTCCTTAGGATGTTCCTAAGTCAAATGAAGATCTGTAGCTTGGGGCCTGCCTAGCAGCCATTCCCCATTTGGGCAGAAGGGCCCTGAGTCTCCTCTGGGAAACAGGAGGTCACCTACCCTCAGACTATGGGGTTTGGGTGGGATGTCATCATGACCCCCACTCTAGCCTATCCCTGTCCCATGGCCAAAGTTAATGATTCAGAGATGGCACAATTCAATTTGAGCCAGTGAGAATCTGTCCTGAGATTCTGCTGAAAATCCTGGAAGAGGATGTCTCTCTATCTAAGAGGGGACACAGAGCTGGCAGCACGAGAACAGCAGCTGCCAGTAGCAATTTTGCCCTCAACGATGAAGGCCAACTTAGAATGAGGCCAACACAGAGGAATGCGGATATGAAGATAATGAACCAAAGCCAGGTGACATGGACTGAACATCTGGAATCAGCCCCGCCTGAAGTCTACCCCTATGTTTTTCAAATACATAAACCAATAATTTCCTTTAATTTACCTCTGCCAGTCTGAGTTGAGTTTGTATCACTGGATATAATACAGCTTGACCCAAATCATCCCTTTTCCAAAAATCTCTTTTAATGCCTAAGAAATGGACAAACACCTTCTACCAAAAGGTTCATAGCACATTTGCATGATTTATACTAACAAAACACTGGACACAATTTAAATATCCAGCAGTAGGGTAGTGATTAAAGAATGGTCCATTTAAAGAATAAGCTATATATATAGCTGTTCAAAAATGTTTAGCAAGTGTACTGCTGGCTAATGCTTATTTTAGCATACTAGAAAAAATAATAATATTGATAATAAATAGCTGATATATTGAGTGCCATCAGTACTGGTGTCATGGGAAAGGAATGGGTCCAGGTCAGGAGCAGTTCTGGCTGAAAAGTGAAAGTGTTAGTCGCTCAGTCATGGCCAACTCTTTGCAACCCCATGGACTGTAGCCCACCAGGCTCCTCTGTCCATGGAATTCTCCAGGCAAGAATACTAGAATGGGTTGCCATTCCCTTCTCCAGGGGATGTCCCCGACCCAGGAATCGAATCCGGGTCTCCTGCATTGTAGGTAGATTCTTTACCGTCCAAGCCACTAAGGAAGGCCCCTGGCTGGTATAGGTGCAAACTGAATGGAAAGGTCAGAAGGGGCTTCACCGAGAAGGTGAGATTTGAACAAAGATCTGGAGGAGGTGAGGGAGTGAGTCACACAGTCACCTAGACGAAGAAACGTCCAGATAATGGGAAGAGTCAGTGCAAAGGCCCTGAGGTGGAGTACCTGCAATGTACGAGGCCATTTGGTCTGAGACAAAAGGGAGTAAGAGGGGAGCTACGTGAGATAATATATCTTCTTATTGTTTGGGAATAGGTAGAAAAGGTAAGCAACAAAATGATGTATGTGATACTGGACATTTATGCTCTAAAATAGAACTGAAAACAACTTTTATTTAAAAAATCCATCAAATGATAACAGCAGTTAATCTTTGGTGGGTTGGAATATTTGAGTAGATTTCTTTCTGCTTCTTTGTACTGCCTATATTTTCCACAACCAGCCTATACATCCATTCAAACTAGAAAAAGAAATACATTTTATTTGAGGGAAAAGTTACCCAACTTGTAACAATGCAGCAGAAATCATATTTATGATGCACACCAGGGAGCAGGCAGCATTGTGAGCTCATGAGCACACATGAGCTTCCAGTTAAGAGGAACACAAGCTACCATACATGTCTTCATTATGCCTCTGTTTCTGAAACCCATTTCCCAAGGCCAAATCACCTACATGAAAAGCCTGGAAATGCCTCCAAAGAGTTCTCAGAAGCACAGTGGGGGCAGACAGGCCAGGGACACAAGCAAAATGTCACTTCCCCCCTAAGGGACCTCCAGCCTCCCTAGTTTTTGTGTGTCTTACACTCTTCCTTCATTGACATGTCACGGGGGTGATAAGAGCTATACCCCCAGAAGCACACATGCAACAGAAGTCCTAAATAAATATTTATACAGGTCTAAAGACCAGACCTTCTTTAAATAAATCCCACTCCGGCCAGAAATCACTTCAGCTGGAAACTCCAATTCAAACAGAAGGACAGCTGGAAAATGGATCAGACCCAGGCAACCCATTGTCAGGGCCAAACCACATGCAAATCACGCAGCTGAGTAAGCAGCAGGAGCAGTGGGCTCCCAGAGAGGCTTCGGGAGGAGCAAAGTGCCTTGGAAATGCACAGGGAGGTGAGAGAGCCAGCGAGGCAACTGAGGGTCAAGGCCTGGAGCCCCTCAAGGATGAAACAAAGAAGGCCATTTCAACTGCAGGCAAAATTTAACCAACAATGAGGACCCATCTGTCATTCTCACCAAAGCCAGGCAATAATTGTCTTGAGTCTTAGCACTCTTTTAGTAATACCCCAGGCCCCATAACACCTCTGAGTTGCTAAATTATGTACCCAGTAAAGCTCCATTAATAAATCAATCCCACTTTAATTAGACCACCTCTGTCACTCAGATGCCTAGCAACCACCT
The DNA here is from genome assembly GCF_032452875.1 of Bos javanicus. Classification (NCBI taxonomy): domain Eukaryota; kingdom Metazoa; phylum Chordata; class Mammalia; order Artiodactyla; family Bovidae; genus Bos; species Bos javanicus. The sequence continues at coordinate 62,748,473 of NC_083869.1, read as the reverse complement.
CACCCACAGCCATGGAACTAACTCGACTTGTGAACCATCTTTCCATCATCCAATTTCATCATACTGGCTGCAATCTAGGCAGCAGGAGGAGACAAAATTGACTGATGTTCTGACTCACTTCAACAGAACCTCCGACAGCTTTCAGACGCTCCCTCCCACTCAAACAAGAATGTAACGTACTACCACAAATGAGTGACAGGATGTTGAATTCAGTCATCACTGAAGGGACAGAGGGAACGAGGTTAGAAAAACAAATCAACAAGGCTGTTGAACCTGTTCAGCTACTCATCTTCAGTGGCAGCACAGTAACAACTTTGTACTTTGTCTAGACCAGAATCTGCAAGAGGGCCACCTGAGGATGAAACTTAGAAGTCTTTGTTTGACCCATATAGTATGATTCAAGTATCAGAAATACGAACATTTTTAATTGAGAGACTTCACAAATTAGGAAAAGAAAAGGGAGGGAGGGAGGAAAGGAAGGAAGGAATGGAAAAAACCACCTGAATTTTTGGCTTGTCTCGAAAACCCGAGATCTGCTGGTGCTGGGCAGTCCCTTTCAGCAGAGCCAGTGCTGTGTTCGGACAGGACATGTTCTTGGGCAGCTGTCTTTCCTACAGCATTGGACCTGGCTGGCCTCACTCAACTGGCCTCTCTGGGTATGTAGCTGACCAGGCAGGCTTGAGGGTATAGCCCTGAGCAGCTTAAGGGAAGAGATAGCAGTGTCATCCCCATGTCTGCAATACCCAGCAAAATGCCTGCTAAATATTCACATGGGCTTCACGAACACTAGCATCTGACATTTCCAGTGTCAGGAGTGGCTCCTGGCAAATTACAGAAAGTTGTATCATGGGTCAGTTCTCAAAGCCTACACCATTCTTTGAGAGCTTCACCTTCCCTGGAATCTGAGAAGCTTTCATTAGCCCCGTCAGGCCATGGGCACTGACCACCCACTGTCCAGGGATCTGCCTATCTGCAGAGAGTCCTTGCCAAGACCTCAGAGATGATTATGAAGGTTTCTCTCTTTCTTCCACATCACCAAGAGACAGGCAGTCATGTACAGAAAGTAGCCATAAAGGTCCTTCCCCCATCCCATCACACAATAACCTGTGTGACCCCACAGCAAGAATGTGTATGAAGGTGTTAGAAATCATTGCTCTTGAGCTACTGCTCTGGGGCAGGGAATGTCATTTATGGTGACCTGGGCAGCTTTGCTGTAAAAGATGCACTTGCATTCAGGTTTATAACAGGAGGAAAATCCCAAAGTGTCTTGCCTGGACTTCCTACATCCTCCTAACTGTCCCCCTGCCTGCACCTCTGCCCCAGCCCTTTCTCAACATGCAGCCAGAGTGGTTCTACCTGCCCCATGCCCAGGAAAGGCCTAGGTCCTTATGGATGAGGCCCCATGCGCTGACCTCCTCCCCTTATAGCTGCACCTGCTCACTGACCTCCCCTGAGCCAGGCACACTCCTGCAAGCCTGGGTTCTAGCTAGTACTTCCACCCAGAGCATTCTTACCCCAGAATCCAAATGGTGCAGTCCCTCATTGCCTTCAGGTCTCTGCTCAAAGCTCAATTTGTAGGCCTGTCCTGACTTCCCTACTTAATAGTGCAACCTTCCCTTTACCAGGCTCTAGGGTTCCTTTGGAGAAGGCAATGGCACCCCACTCCAGCACTCTTGCCTGGAAAATCCCATGGACAGAGGAGCCTCCTGGTAGGCTGCAGTCAATGAAGTCGCAAAGAGTCGGACACAACTGAGCGACTTCCCTTTCCCTTTTCACTTTCCTGCATTGGAGAAGGAAATGGCAACCCACTCCAGTGTTCTTGCCTGGAGAATCCCAGGGACGGTGGAGCCTGGTGGGCTGCCGTCTATGGGGTTGCACAGAGTCGGACACGACTGAAGCGACTTAGCAGCAGCAGGGTTCTCCTTTATCCAGAGCACATACATGTACCACACCATCCCATTGACTAATCTATGAATACTGTATACCATTTGTCCCCTTCACCTACAAGAATGTAAGCACCACAAAGTGTAGGCTTTTCATTTTTGTTCCTTGGTGTCTCTCACATACCTAAATCACTGCCTGAACACATGGAAACACTCAGGTTGATTAGTTGATTGAACTAACACCTTCCCCTTAGCTCCAACTTGCAGTGAATAGTCTTCAGGGAGAGAGCAGACAGGACTAGGATCCCACATGCAGAGAGGCCTCGATGGGTAACCAAGCAGCCATTCCCTAGCAAACAGGAGTGGCAGCCTGCACTCTGCTGGGTGTCACAGAGAAAGCAGCCTCTGTAAGGCCCATTCCCTGAAGGAGAATTTGGAGCATCTAGAAGGAGCAAAACTCTAGGACTATGGGAAGAGCCAGGATAGTCTTGAACTCGGAAAGTCAAGAGCCAGACAGAAATAGTACTGGAGTGGATTGCCATTTCCTTCTCCAGGGGATCTTCCCAACCCAGGGATTGAACCGGGTCTCCTGCATTGTAGACAGACGCTTTACCGTCCAGCCACCAGGGAAGTCCTAATAAAGAGTACACGCATATTCAAATGAAGGCAGAATGAAAACAACCCAGGGAGAGTCTCCACCCTGGACCAGGGCATCTAGCTCCTTCCAACACACAGCAGATGATCATTCTCTCTGCTTCATTGAGTGTAACATGAAAGGCACTCACCCCATCCCAGAGTGGGAATGAGTCTTCCTAGAATGTGAATGGGACAACTGCCACTAATAGGGAGAAACCAGGTTTTGAGAGGTTCTCAGGGGTTCTAGGCACAAGAAACACTATCTCAGGGATGAAAAGCCCAGAGCCCAGTTTTTCAAGCTAGAGTTTCTTCAGCAGCACACTTTCACTTTGCTTCTGCTGCTGCCGCCTAGTCACTTCAGTCGTGTCCGACTCTGTGTGACCCCATGGACGGCAGCCCACCAGGCTCCCCCGTCCCTGGGAGTCTCCAGGCAAGAATACTGGAGTGGGTTGCCATTTCCTTCTCCAATGCATGAAAGTGAAAAGTGAAAGTGAAGTCGCACAGTCGTGTCCAACTCTTAGCAACCCCATGGATCACAGCCTACCAGACTCCTCTATCCATGGGATTTTCCAGGCAAGAGTACTGGAGTGGGGTGCCATAGCCTTCTCCTTGCTTCTTCTACAAACCAGGAATAAACAGGCAGAAGAGCGATTGGAAACACAATTACCCACCTCTGATGATCACTTACAGACTGCTGTCAGTGGAGTAACCCATCAATCCTCACTGGTTGCTACATTCATTCCAAAGTTCTCACTGGCCAGAACTAAGGGGAGGAGCTGGGTTCTTGGGAAACATCATCTGCATGTTTCTAACAATCCCCCTTACATATGATTTTACTCCTGCCCCCTGTGCTTTGGTTATTGGGATGCCAGCACAGCTCTATTGCCTGTCCTCAGATGATACTCAGACCCTAACCTGCAACCCTCACCAGAACAACCAGAGCAGCCTGAGCTCCTCAATCTTCCTTCATTCAATAAACAAATACTTACTGAGCATGTACTATGTGCCATTCACTGCTGTGATGAGCTGGGGATACAGCCATGACTTGCCCAGTGATTTGATAAAATGTGCCTCCTAAAAGTCCTAACTATCCCTTCATGACAGAATGCTGCTACTTTTGCCTCATAAATAAAGCATTCACTGCACAGAAAACAGAGGTGGGAGAGTTTCATAATACAGAACCCTGACATTTTTTTGTCTCTAGACTACTGTTTGAGTGTCTGCTCTGCTCAGTCATGACCGACTCTGCAATCCCATGGACCATAGCCTGCCAGGCTCTTCTGTCCATGGGATTCTCCAGGCAAGCATACTGGTGTGGGCTGCCATTCCTACTCCAGGGGATCTTCCCTACCCAGGAATCGAACCTGTGTCTCTTGCATCTCCTGGCAGGTGGATTCTTTACCACTAGCGCCACCTGGGAAGGCCCTGTTTGAGTGTGGTTGCTAGAAATTTGAAGCTTGACTGCTCATTCTCAAACCATTATTTCTTAGCTGGCTTAGCATCTCTCCTCTGGCACCCAAAGCCCCTGTCCCTGCTGCCCTCACCTTTCACCATGCAGAAGAAATCCTGGTGTCTTCTCCAACCAGCCTGTGAAAACCTGAAGTGAAGCTCATTCCATAGTATTCAACTTTCTATCCCCAGGGTCTATGAAAGCACCAGCCCATAGTGGCTGCTTAATAAATGCTTACTGAGCAATAAATGCTTGCGAAATCTCTAAACCTAATAATAATATCTGGCTTTTTATTTAACACGCAAGGATTAATCAGAAGCTAATGCCATGGGCAATGAGAGCTGGCAAGGGGATAGATCCTGCCACCCAAGTCCAGCCTTGACAGATGACTTAAGATGCCCCTTAGTCCAGCACCTATGACACCACACCACACACTGGACTTCTTTGGTAAAAACAACTATTAATGGAACTTAAAAAAAAAAAAAAAAACATATTGTGGGGAAGAAGAATACACTGAATAAGACTTTAAAGACTTGGCTTTAAAAAAATGGTGCTGAAAAATATGTACTTAATTGAGTTGAATCAAAGTCATTAAAGAACCATTAACATTATCACTCAGAGAATATAAGTTAAACAAGGTAGAAAGAGGACTTTTCTCCTCTCCTTTCCTATCACTGTCCTCTATAAAACCCACCAAAGCAACATGAAGCAAGAAAAACTAGAGAAAGAATATAATGACCAGAGACACTAAGAAATGACCAACCCAAACCCCAAATTTAAAGAGCAAATTCAATGTATCTCTCAAATACATTAAAACTTACATTATAGAAACATAGAATGAATGTGCTGAGAGCTGATAATATACCTCAATCAAATCTTATGCAGGGAAAGGAGCAGAGGTCCCACTGTCAGCCAGGCAGTCTTCTCTTGCTCACAAAGCAGGAAGATGCTCCCTACAACTGAGACTGGATGGAAAATGTACAGAGAAAAGGTACTCAAAGCTGCACGCAGCTCTGCAAACATCCCCAGATATTAGGACAGGGGTGTATGGCAAACTGGCAGACAGAACCAGGGAATCAAAGGGAAATGAGAAGTTAATTTAGCAAGGCCACCAGACATTAAGTCAATGCACAAATACCAGTTATTTCTATACCAGATCATAAATAGATACAATTTTTAAAGATATAGCATAAAAATCAAATATCTAGAGGGGAAACATAAAAAATGCATAACAGCTCTACCAAGAAAAATAATAAGACATTGCTGAGAGAAATTAGAGTAAGCACACCATGGAGGGACATACCATGTTAGTGGATTAGAAGAGTTACTATTAGCAATCAAAATTCTAGCAGTTTTTTAATGAGAATTGATAAACTGATTCTAAAGTTTAAGTAGAAAGCAAAGAGTCATGAATAGTCAGATGGTACTGAATAACACAGAAGACAGTCACTACCAGGTATCAAAATTTAGTTCAAAGCTATAGTAATTAAGACAGAATAGCACTGACACACGGATAAACAAAAAGATCATGGAATAAAAAAGATCCACACATATAGGGTGACAATAAAGGTATCCTAAGGTACAGACAGTGGAGGAAAGAAAGGTCTTTTCAATAAATGGTACTGGGCCATTGACCCTACCTCACACCATACACAAAACACAACTGTAGATGAGTTATAGATATAAATATGCTAAGTAAATGATAACACAGGAGATACCTGAAATATAATATGGGAGGATATTTTCATAATCTTGTGGGCAATAAACAATTTCTTAAATAGGAGTTAAATATACTCATCATAAAGGGAAAGATCATTAAATTAAACTACATGAAAAGACCTTATTAAATGAGCAAAACTGTCAGCCACAGGGTAGAAGATATTTATAACACTGATAACTACTAGCAGACTTGAATCCAGAATATGTTAAGTCCAACAAATGAATAAGAAAGAGAAAAACAACCCACTAGGAAAATGGGCAAAAGACTTAAGCAAGCTCCTCACGAAAGATGATGGATATGTGACCAATAAACATTCGAAAATATGCTCAACTTCGTTAGTCACCCGGGAAAATAAAATTAAAATCCACAGAGAGATACCACGACAAAAGAAAAAAAAGGCTGACCATTTCTAATGTTAGTAAGGATATGATACAGCTGGAACTCTTAAAACCTGCTGGTGGTCCCTCCGATTCAAATAAATAAATTTATATTTTAAAAAATTCATTAAAAAAAAACTGCTGGTAGAAATATAAATTGGCACACTTCAGAAAACTGGTTGCCAGTATCTATAAAAGCTAGTCATGCTCTATGACCCAGTCATTCTACTCCCCTGTATCCAAGAGAAATGCACACATACGGATACCAAAAGATGCTTACCAAATGTTGACAGTAGCAGTGTTCCTAATTGTCAAAACTGTAAACAACCCAAATAGTCAACAGTAGAGTGGGTAAGAGGCTGGTACTGTATATTTATCCACTGGAACACCACACAACAGTGACAATAAACAAATTACAGCTCCTCACAATTACATGTATGAGTCTCAACAAATAATGATAAGGTGCAAAAGAACACAAAGCATTCACTGGACAGGTAATCTATTTGTGATTCTGTTTGCATAACTCTGAAGACAGACAAACCAATGTATGGTGGTAGAATTCATGATAGTGGTTACCTCTGGGACAGGGAGCAATGACTGGGAGAGGGCAGAAGGTATTCTCAGGTGAAAAGATGAGTGAGTGTGAGTGGTGGCTACACAGATGCATTCATTTCATGAAGATTTAAAATGTATAATTTTGATCAGGACACTCTAATGTATATCTATTATACTTCAATGTTTCATAAGAATACTTATAAATCAGCATTTTTTTTAAAGTCCAAGGAATAGATAAAGAAGATGTGGTACATTTATAATGGAATATTACTCAGCCATAAAAAATAACAAAATAATGCCATTTGCAGCATTATGGATGGACCTAGAGAGATTGTTAGACTAAGTGAAGTAAGTCTGACAGAGAAAGACAAATATCTTATGACATCGCTTATATGTGGAACCTTTAAAAAAAAAATCATGGTACAAATGAACCTATTTCCAAAACAGAAATTGAGCCACAAATGTAGAAAACAAACTTATGGCTACTGAAGGGGAAAAGGCGAGATACAATGGGAGGTTGTATCGACATATGCATACTACTATGTATGAAATAGATAACTAATAAGCACCTACTGTATAGCATAGGAAATTCCACTCAATACTCTGTAATGGCCTATATGGGAATAGACTCTAAAAGAGTAGGTATATGTACAACTGGTTCTATTTGCTGTACAGCAGAAACTAAAATAACACAACATTGTAAAGCATCTATACTCCAATAAAAATTATTTTTTAAAAAGTTTGAGATAAGTGAAGAAAGGACATGAACAAGCAGCTTCAGAAAAATGAATCTAAAACAGCCAATAAACATAAGACAAACATACCGAATACAAGAAAACATCAGTTCTATTTCACCTATTAGAAGGGCAAAAATAAAAGGATGTTTTAAGAGCCGAGTGTTGGTGAGGGCATGAGATACAAATCCTCTCATTCAATATCATGGGAAAATCTCTTCAGTGGGAAAACTTGGAAATGTTTAGCAAAATGTAAGCTACACATACATTGAACCCAGCAGTTATACTGTGAAAAATATACTCTATACTTGAACTGCCACAATTCCCGAAAGCATACATACAAGAGTATTTATTATACATGTAAAACAGCAAACCATTAACCACTTAGATATCCATTTCGAAGGGAGTAATTTAGTAAATTATCACACATTCATTCTATGAGATGTTTTCATTAAGCTCTTTGAAAAAAGTTCATAATGCTGCAAAATGTAGTGAGTCAATAACACAAAGTAATAGATGGAATGTAAAGAAATAAATGCATACATAAATGGATAAAATTTCAGAGAAGTTACACAACAAACTGCAGATGATGATGACCTCAGAAGGGTACTGCAAACGTGAAGTTGAAAGAATGCTCTCATTCCACTGTACATCCTTTTGGCTTCTTGCTCTGTACTTATACTTAATGTACCCACATGTATTTCCAAGGTTCATTCACCAAAACCAAAGAAAGAAACCTAACCACTTTTGATATGGTCACTGCAGATCAGTTATTACAGTTATGTGCCATCATACACTTAAACTGGATTTGGCCAAAAAGGCTTCTCTGCAGATGGAGATTATAGTTGCTAGGCTTTGGCTTTTTATTTATTTATTTTCAAATATAAATTTATTTATTTTAATTGGAAGTTAATTATTTTACAATATTGTATTGGCATACATCAACATGAATCCGCCACAGGTATACATGTGTTCCCCATCCCAAACCCCCCTCCCTCCTTCCTCCCCGTACCATCCCTCTGGGTCGTCTCAGTGCACCAGCCCCAAGCTTTTTAGACCACCTGGGCCTACTCTCCAGTTAAAAATCATGTTGGGAATTCTGTGGTGGTCCAATGATTAGGATCTGTGCTTTCACTGCCAAGGGCCAGGGCTCCATCCCTGGTTGAGGAACTATCCTGCAGACTGCATGGTGCAAACAAAAAAAATAAAAAATAATCACTTAGACCTACTATTTATCAACATCCAGAAAGTCAATGACAAACCTAGATGGTGTATTAAAAAGCAGAGACATCACTTTGCTGACAAAGGTCCATATAGTCAAAGCTATGGTTTTTCCAACAGTTGTGTATGGATGCGAGAGTTGGACCATAAAGAAAGCTGAGCACCAAGGATGCTTTTGAACTGTGGTGTTCGAGAAGACTCTTGAGAGTCCCTTGGACTGCAAGGAGATCCAACCAGTCAACCCTAAATGAAATCAACCTGAATAATTGGAAGGACTGATGCTGAAGCTAAAGCTCCAATACTTTGGCCACCTGAGGCGAAGAGATGACTCATTGGGAAAGACCCTGATGCTGGGAAAGATAGAGGGCGGGAGCACAGGGTGACAGTGGATAAGATGGTTGGGTAGCATCATCAACTCAATGGACATGAGTTTGAGCAAACTCCAGCAGATAGTGAAGAACAGGTAAGCCTGGCATGCTGCAGCCCATGGGGTCACAAAGAGTTGGACACGACTGAGCGACTGAACAGCAACAACAGCAACAAAATAAAAATACAGGTCAGAGACTGCCCAAAATTAATGGCTCCAAGAGAGCACCTTTTCTCCATTGCAACAAAGCATTGCCTTCCTAGTTGGGGATGATGCTGATGGAGAATCAAGAGAAGGAGCAATAAATACAAACATCCTCAACCATACAACTGTCCCGGACACTCACTGTGTGTCCTAGACACAAAGGTCAGAGAATATATTCTGCAGTAGCTAAATAGGTTAGGACTCCACTTGGCTACACTGCCCCCTCTGTTCAGGGCTGAAAACTTTCAGGGACAAACAAGGTCCTACTGTATAGCACACGGAACTGTGTTCAATATCCTGTGACAAACCATAATGGAAAAGAATGTGGAAATATCTATAAATATATGTATAATTGAATCATTTTGCTATACAACAGAAATTAATAAAACATTGTAATCAGCTATACTTCAACAAAAGTTAAATGTTTTTTAATTAAAAAAACTACAAAAAACACATATATTCTCTTATTTAAAATCCATCATTACATCTGAAGTAGTTAATTGCATGAGCTTAGCAGTACTCTTGCCTGGAAAATCCCATGGACGGAGGAGCCTAGTGGGCTGCAGTCCATGGGATCGCTAAAAGTCAGACATGACTGAGCGACTTCACTTTCACTTTTCACTTGCATGCATTGGAGAGGGAAATGGCAACCCACTCCAGTGTTCTTGCCTAGAGAATCCCAGGGATGGAGGAGCCTGGTGGGGTGCCGTCTATGGGGTCGCAGAGAGTCGGACACGACTGAAGTGACTTAGCAGCAGCATTCTTATTACTTAAAATAGTAAAATGAAATTCAAATAAGATTTATACTAGAATAAGGCAATTTACTCAACAAACAGGATTCACTTTACTGTATTTGAAATTTTGTGTTAACTGTTATATTTGGGGGTCAGCCAGGTCTATTATGTTTCAGTAAAGTATTGTCAGCTTTCATTAACCTTGAGCATGAGCAGTCATAGCCTATGAAAAGGTAGAAACAAGAATAAAGAAATCTTGAGTTTGGTCTCTAAGTCAACAAATGCATCAGCTGTACATGTGCCCCATGAGCATTCTAAAGTGGAGAGAGTACAACAGCAAAAAAAAAAAAAAAAAGACATCAGCAGACCCATCGCACGATCAATACAACTTCACAGGAGAAGCCTAGGCTCAGTCGCAAGAAAAAACATGGACAATACAACCCTTGAATGTGAAATATAGACACTCCATGAACGTTACTAAGCCAAAGACTCATAGTTACCCTGAGACAAACAGCCTGCAGTGAGCACTGCTTGGATTTTACAGCTAGAGAGGTGTGTTTTTGGCATTTTATATGAACCAGGACAATCTCCCAGTGATACTGAGTTATGAATCAAAGATGGATCAGTGCTGATTTCCCCAGAAGAAACTAAAACTGAGGAATCATGGTTTTTTCTTGATCCTATGACAATATTTCTTCTGATAGAACCAGCTTTATTTCCATTCAGTGCTGATAAATAACTCATAACTATGTATCAGGATAGAGAATGAAATAGTTTCAAACTCTTAACTGTGGCTGGCCCATCTACCTCAGGGTTTTTCAAAATGAATTCCTTAAGCTCTCTAGGTTTACAACCTTTAGGGATAATACAGATCTTCCAGCCCACTCCTACCTCATTTTAAGCAGAGCAACTTCCTTTTTGGCTATTATTAAGAATAGGGGTTCAGGAACCTTCTTGCATTGTTGCTGGAATGTAAATTGATACAGCCACTATGGAGAATAGTATGGAGATTCCTTAAAAAACTAGAAATAAAAATATCATATGACCCAGCAATCCCACTACTAGGCATTATACCCTAATAAAACCATAACTGAAAAAGATACATGTACCCCAATGTTCATAGCAGCCCTATTTAGAGTAGCTAGGACATGGAAGCAACCTAGATATCCATCAATAAATGAATGGATAAAGAATCTGAGGGGTGTGTGTGTAGTGAAATATTACTCAATCATAAAAAGGAATGCATGAGTCAGTTCTAATGAGGTGGATGAATCTAGACCCTATACAGAGTGAAGTAAGTCAGAGAAAAACAAGTATTGTATATTAACACATACATACAGAATCTAGAAAACTGGTACTGATAAACCTATTTGTAGGACAGGCATAGAGATGCAAACATAGAGTACAGACTTGTGGACACATGGGGGAAAGAGAGAATGGGACAAATTGCAAGAGCAGCATTGAAACATACATATTAACCATATGTAAAGTAGCTAATGGGAAGGTGCTGTCTAACACAGGGAGCTCAACCTGGTGCTCTGTGACAACCTAGAGGGGTGGGATGGGGTAAACGGGAGGTTCAAGAGGGAAGGGATATATGTATATTTAATCGCTAATTCATGCTGTTGTATGACAGAAACCAGCAGAACATTGTAAAGCGATTATCTTCCAATTAAAAATAAATTAAAAAAAAGAATTAGGGTTCTGTCAAAATTTAGCTGTAAAGAGTTAATTAATACAAAGAACACTTGAAAAACACATGTAAAGGAAGGTTTCCTTTGCATAATAATAAGGGGATGGGACTTTGTAGGTGGGACTGGTATTCTAGACAATGCCCAGCCCCTGGCCCATATCAAGCCTCTAATACATTTATTACCCATCAGGGAAAATAGTCATATTTTATTCCCATATTCAGTGATGGTCCTTAAAGATGCCACCAACCAAGGGGCCCCATAAGACTCAATTTTGTGGACACCATGGAACTGTCATATGGGATCCACTTATATAAGACAGTTATTTTTGCTGACTCTGCTCCTTGCACAGGTGAAATAAATCTTTTCTTTTGAGGACATCTGCCCCTTCCCATTGAGGGTAATTGCTACTAAAATGGCTCTGACTCTGGGGATAATTCAAGGCCACCATATATTGGAGAGTCGGCTTGAGAAGAGGCTGACACAGAAGAAAGGAGAGAAAAGAGAGGATGAAAGAGGCAGGAGGAGAGAGTGCAACAGAATTCTAACAACATCACGTGAGGGCACGGATCCAGCGAACAGCACTCGATAATGTGTTCTCAATTACTTTGCTTAAATTAATGAGGGATCTCTTCTGCTTGTAACTGGAACAATCTTGACAGCTACAACACATGAACGTCTTTTTCAATCAGGACACAATAATAAACAAGACTCCCCTACTCATGCTGGCTTCACTTCAAAGATAAATTAGGAACTGATTCTCAGGAGGATTTCTATAAACAATAAGCTCCCCTCAAATTATAAACAGCCTCAGTCTTAAGAATCCAACTATATCCAATTCAACAACAAGAAGGATGCACCATGTAAAACACACAGCTAACAGGATGATGGCTGAAATGGTCGTGCCTAGTTAACTCACTTCGCAGTGATCCTTTCTCACTGGTATTTATTTTCTAACCAACTAGGCTACGGTTTGGGCTTCCCTGATAGCTCAGTTGGTGAAGAATCTGCCTGCAATGCAGGAGACCCTGGTTCAATTCCTGGGTTAGGAAGATTCCCTGGAGAAAGGAAAGTGTTCAGTATTCTAGCCTGGAGAATATAGTTCACGGGGTCACAAAGAGTAGAAAACAACTGAGAAACTCTCACTTTCACTTTCAGGCTATGGTTTAACCACAGAGCAGGGGGATGTCTCCCAGCTCAGTTCAGGACTGGGGAAAGCCTATGGTATGGGAAAAAAATATCCAAAGAATGCTACTATATAGACTTTGGAAGAGTTTTAGAAGTACCTATGTCATCAGCCCTTCACCGGAAGGGCTCATGGCAATCAGCATTTAGTCATATTCACAGCTAAGGCTGATTACAGCAAAATGACACAAAGTCAAATCAGCAAAGGGAAAAGGTGCTTGGAGCAAACTCCAGGGAAGACCAAGCTTCCAGAGTCCTCTCCCAGGCAGATGGAGAAGAACATGCTCAATTCTTCCAGCAACAAGTTGGGATACACAGGGGAAATGCTGACTCCTGGAGAGGTGCGTTACAGACTCAGCACCTGGGGATTTTCTCAGGGCATCGTCTTGCACATACCTTCTGTGTCTGGGCGTGCATGCATGCAAAGTTGCTTCAGTCGTGTCGACTCTTTGCAACACTATGGACTATAGCCCGCCAGGCTCCTATGTCCATGGGATTCTCCAGGCAAGAATACTGGAGTGGGTTGCCAAGCCCTCCTCCAGGGGATCTTCCCAACCCAGAAATCGAACCACTTCTCTTATGTCTTCTGCATGGGCAGGTGGGTTCTTTACCACTGAGCCACCTGGGAAGTTAGTAGATATCAAAACCTCAGACTCCCAGAAGGCAAGCAGGTGCTCAGCATAAACCACACTGTTTGTACAGACAGTTTATGCTCAGTGAGACATTCTGATCACTGAGAGACAGTGTGATATGCATACTTCACTAGTCAAGTCCCCACATGTGCCACCCAAGAGCCAGCCTTGTAAGCAGGCTTTTCTACAACAGCAGTGGCCCACCTGCTAAGTTAATGGTTTCTATAGTTTCTGCACAGGACTAAAGCTTAATTACTCATATCAAAGTGAGAATGGAGCCCTGAGACACAAAGTGGCTTGCCCAAAATCACAGAGGAAAGCTAGAACTGGTTCCCAGGTCTCCAGATTCTCAGAGAGAAAGAGTCAGTCCCACCCTAGGCCTCCAGACACATATCGTCCAAAGATGTTTGCTTCAGAGCAGAGACTGCAAATGAAGAAGATTCAAAGAGAGCTTTGATTCTCCAGCCACAAATTCTCCATGGTAACATTAATTACACCATTACTTGAAAGTTTCACTGAAGGAATACATATAATTTTTTAATATTCTAGCACTAACCCTCCTCTTAGAAAAGATACCTCTCTGACTCAACCTAATTATATTTGAAAATACCAAGCTCATTATCACTTTAATTAAAATCATTCATTTTCACTTAAAGCTGGAAGAGTCCTTAGAGGTGGTCTGTCTAGTCCAACATCTTTATTTAACAGAAAAAGCACTGGGGTCCAGAGAGGGAGGCAACTTGACTGAGGCCCCATCATCAATGTGTCTAAAAACTGGAACCAGACCCCTCTTCTCCCGACTTCAAGTAACATGACCTTCGAGAGCCTTCCGCTATTCGATCAGCCCAGGGTCATAGCTCAGAAGACCATATACGTTTATTATAGGCTAAGTGCTTAATGATTTGGAATAAAGTTCTCTTCATGACCTGTGCAAATCTGTACAGCTCTGCAAAGAACCAATAGAAAATTAGAAAACTAATAAAAATCACTGCTGCACTGATATTTAATATGACATTTAGATGCTGTATATGCATCCTCATTTAAATATTCATGATTACCCCAGAAGTACAACACAGTGCTGAATCTGCAAAAATTTATCCCCAAGACACTGATGGCCCAGAAATACAGTCACTAGACTGACCACCAAGGGGCCTTCCACGCCCAACCTCCTGAGGAAGCTGCGTGCTGAAGAAAGAATACCAAGGGGCTTTTCCTGGCCAGAGGAAACAGATTTTGGGCACCCCAGCACATTATCATCACACGACAGGAAAAGAGCCCCAAGGCACACGAAGACAGAAAACCGATCATTTCCCTACAGAACAGATTCTTGTCGTATGCAGTTCACAACTGGGAGACCCAAATGCTGAGAATGCTTCCATATTCTAATGTGAAATACATGTCAAATTAAAAAAAAAAAAAAAAAGCTGATGGATAGAAGGGGCTCAGTCTAGAAAGTGCCATTCAAGTTGTATGAGAACAGTATAAACCCGTGCTTCTCACCTGCAGGCACGGACATCTGGTAATGTCTGGAGACATTGTTGTCATAGCGTGGGAGATGGGACACTCCTGGCATCTCGTGAGGAGAGGCTAGGGATGCTGTTGAACATCCTACAAGGCACAGGACAGCCTCCCCCTCACCCCACCAACAAAATTTAACTGGACCAAAGTACGAACAGCGCTGAGGACAAGAACTACTCTAAAGAGATAAAGGCCAATTTGCAGTTCTAAGAATGTGTAGACAGATTGATTCTAAGAATTCTGTGGTTCTCTAGTGTGAAGCATGATGATACACAAATATAATTTCAAACATTAAAAAGGAATTTAAAACATAACAATTAACCAGAGGATTCACATTGCAATAAATATTTAGAAAGAGTTTTGGTTTGTTTATTTCACTGTTTTAAGGCTTGTATCCTTTCATTCTGCAAAACTTGAAATGTGTTTTGCTAGAATTTGGTCCTTAAACTTGAGATACCAGCTTCAGTTTTGGCTTCCTCGTCAGCACTCAGGGAGTTAAGACCCTCAGGTGAACTTGGAGAGGGACCCACAGCCAGGAGCTTGTCCAGGCTGCTATCATCTGTTACGTGGCCTGCATGCCAGAGCCTCCGGTTACCACCCAGCAGTTTGTATTTTTAATTACGTTTCTAAGGGTTTAGAGTAAAATTTTCTAGACCCACTATGAAAACACTGGTAAATCCAGACAGTAATTAGGAGTGAGAAATAAAATGCACATGGCCAAGCAGTCAAGAAACAGCAGATCCTGGTAACTTAGGAGACAGAGTGGGAGAATACAATAAAAATAAATAAGATCTGCTTATCATGTGTTTATGGGGGGGAAATGGCCAAGTATAAAGACAGTAAAATAGAAGCAGGGTACCAACTATTTACCAAAGATCCAGGCAGGTGTGTTCAAAGGCCCCCACCCTCAAATTACTTAGTACTTGTGAAGATCTTTCAGTGTTCCTCAAATCTGCACCAAGAGAACACCGATTTGGGACTTCCTGGTAATCCAGTGGTTAAGAATATGCCTGCCAACACAGGGGACATGGGTTCAGTCCCTGATTCGGAACAATCCCACATGACACAGGGCAACTCAGCCTGTGTGCCACAACTACTGAGCCCGAGCTCTAAAGCCAGCGCCCCGACTACTGAAGCCTGAACACTCCAGAGCCTGTGTTCTATAACAAGAGAAGCCACCACAAAAGAAGCCCAGGCACCGCAACGAAGACCCAGCACAGCCATAAATAAGGTAAAACTTTTTTTTTTTTTTTACACAAAAAGAAAACACCAATTTGGATGAAAAAATTCTCTAAAGACCAAATGGTAAGGTAAACTCATTAACAGGACCTGTTGTGCTTGCAGTTTTCCCAGCACCAAGATGGGAAGAGATTGCATGATAGCACAGATTGATGTAAAGCCCCGTACAGCTGTGAAGGTTGTTCACTGTGCAAGGGCTTTCTGTCGAGGAGGTTCAGTGAGGGCTGGTGGACTAGTCAAGCTGAGCACTTTGCTGTGGGGCCTACATCCAGATTCAGGAAAGAGGGCGTTTTTCTAACACGCTCAAAGGTGTCCCATGGCCTAGTGGTAGAGAGTGAGGCAGGAACTATTTGCTTAGCCAAGCCATCCCAGACCTGCCTGGCTCCAGGGAGAAAGGAGGTAAGTCCTAACTAAGCATGCAGCCTGGAAGGTCAGACAGAGCAGAGAGGAGGGGAGGGAGAATCATGACCTCCTTCACCCTGGTGGTTTTTTTTTTTTTTTTCAAAACAGCTTAAGGGGAAAGAATTAAGAGGAAGGAAATCATCATAAAGCACACATACTGATAGCTAGGATAACTTTATAAAGATGCTTGGCCTTAGTTTTCACCTACAAAATGACTAAGTACTTTGGAAACCAATCCATCTAAACTATGGTCCAACCCCACCCTCCTCATGCCCCTTCTAGCTTCCCATCATTCCTGCTTATGTTCAGCCAGGAGCTGAGGCTGAGAACTGCCTGGAGGGTGTCAGACAATTCCCTGGGGCAGTGCTCACATCTGCTTTTGAAATAAAGGCTCCACACCCTTTGCCTGAGGGCCTGCCATGTGTGCGGGGGTTGTGAAACCAAGCAGGACCCAGTGGGGCTCCCTTGGGCACAAAAGCCTTTCTGTGTCCCCCATTTCTTGTTTGCAGAGAAAAGACTTCCGCCTCCTAGACCTTCCCTGAGTTCCAAAGGACAAGTCAAGCAGTTACTAATTAGGAAAGTGAGGGAACGCAGAACATAGGAAAGGCAGTCAAACAATAGTGTAACATAAAGCAGGATCCCAGTTCATCCTCAAGGGATGTGGTAACAATCTAATAATACATCTTAGAGTTGTTCTACGGAACTAAGGCCCCCACCCAGGTGAGGATGGCAATTTCAGGCTGAGCAAAGGATTCTTGGAGAATCACCCTGTTACCTCTCCACCAGCCCCTCAGAAGAAAAGTCACCCATCCTGCTGCCCTCACTCCAAATTTTGCTTGTAAAAATTCTTCCCTAGAAATAATCTGGGAGTTCCGGTCTTTTGAGCACAAGCTTGGCCCTGCAATAAACCCTCCTCTGCTCCAAATTCGGACATTTCGATTTGTCTGGCCTCACTGTGACTCAGGCACAGGGACTTGAGTCAAACAACAGTTTCAGGCACAGAAGTGAACAGAAAAAATCCCTGCCCCTGGACTTACAGTCTGGTGGGCGAGACAGACACATAGGCGGTGTTCTTGGGATTTTTCCTAGCTCCACACCATCTCTCTGGGTCACCCTCTAATGAGATAGGTCTCTCATTAATAGGGAGCCATGCCCAGCCTCTCAGAAGGCAGAATGAATTTGCTGCAGCTGTGCACTGTCAAATTGGGCTGGGAGAAAACATAAAAGATTTCACAGATGAGCCTGGTTCTATTTTAAGTGAGGCAGCATTTCAACAGGTGAGCCAAAGAGAATATTCCAAGTCGCAACAAGACACGTTTTGGGGAGACAATCTTCAAACAGCAGAGGCACTGAAACCAAGCAGGATCCTGTGGGGCTCCCTGGGCACAGAAGCCTTTCTGCCCCCTATGCCTTGTTTGTAGGGCTCCTTGACCTTCCCTGAATTCCAGAGGACAGATTAGGTCAGTCAAGGCTATGGTCTTTCCCGTAGTCATATATGGATGTGAGAGTTGGACTGTGAAGAAAGCTGAGTGCTGAAGACTTGATGCTTTTGAACTGTGGTGTTGGAGAAGACTCTTGAGAGTCCCTTGGACTGCAAGGAGATCCAACCAGTCCATTCTAAAGGAGATGGGTCCTGGGTGTTCTTTGGAAGGAATGATGCTAAAGCTGAAACTCCAGTACTTTGGCCACCTCATGCGAAGAGTTGACTTATTGGAAAAGACTCTGATGCTGGGAGGAATTGGGGGCAGGAGGAGAAGGGGATGACAGAGGATGAGATGGCTGGATGGCATCACCGACCCGATGGACGTGAGTTTGAGTGAACTCCAGGAGTTGGTGATGGACAGGGAGGCCTGGCGTGCTGCGATTCATGGGGTCGCAAAGAGTCAGACACGATGGAGCGACTGAACTGAACTGAACTGAATCAGGGAAGCAACGTTATTTTCTTGGGCTCCAAAATCACTGCAGACGGTGACTGCAATGATGAAATTAAAAGACACTTGGTCTTTGGAAAGAAAGCTATGACAAACCTAGACAGTGTATTAAAAAGCACAGTCATCGCTTTGTTAACAAAGGTCTGTATAGTCAAAGCTATGGTTTTTCCAGTACAGCTGTGAGAGTTGGGCCATAAAGAAGGCTGAGCACCGAAGAACTGATGTTTTCAATGCTATGATGCTGGAGAAGACTCTTGAGAATCCCTTTGGACAGCAAGGAGATCAAACCAGTCAATCCTAAAGGAAATCAATGCTTCATTGGAAGGACTGATGCTGAAGCTGAAGCTCCAATACTTTGGCCACCTGATGCAAAGAGCTGACTCAGAAAAGATGCTGGGAAAGATTGAGGGCAGGAGGAGAAGAGGGCAACAGAGGATGAGATGGTTGAATGGCATCATTGACTCAGTGGACATGAGTTGAGCAAACTCCAGGAGATGGTAAAGGACAGCAAAGCCTGGCGTCATGCAGTCCATGGGATCGCAAAGAGTCTGACACAACTGAGCAACAACAACCATCAGGGAAGGGAGGGGATGGAGAAACAACAGAGGAGCAGTCAAGAAACAATAATGCAGCCTTGAGGCAGTGTCCTGATTCCTCCTCAAAGGATACACATAACAGTATCTTTCAGCTCTTTACAGAACTCAAATCCCCAACAAATGGAAAGTGTTAGTATTCTTCATTCCAGATTAAAGGAACAAGAGAAGCTCATCAAGATTAGGAAGACAAGATTAAAGCGTGCAGGCCCTGCACAGACCCTGATCTTATCAGCCACACTGCCCTTGGCTACTGCTATGAAACTGCTCACCCAGTCCTCCTGGGTTGGGACACATAGTTTTCAAGGGCAGGACCCCCCTGTGTCCCCCTTTGTCTGGCACAGCAATAAAGCCATTCTCCTCTTTACCCAAAACCCAGGGCTTACAGAGGACTCTGGGTATGGAAGGGGAATTCGCCATGCAAAGGTTGAGGAAAGACTTAGGGGACTGACTATGCTTAAGAGGTAGGAAAAAATGGAAGAACCAGTGAAAAAACAAAAGAAGCCAAGGGGAAGGGGAAAATGAGGGCTAGGACGTCTAGGGCCTTAAGTGCTTAAGGGGTGTGCTGGAATGTCACAGTGAAAAGGAAAAAAAGGAGGAATGAGTTTTTTTCTTTCCCTTTCCTGAGAACTGGAGAAGGAAATGGCAACCCACTCCAGTATTCTTGCCTGGAGAATTCCATGGACAGAGGAGCCTGGCAGAGGTCCATGGGGTTGCAAGAGTTGGACACAACCGAGCGACTATCACTCCCTGAGAACCAAGATAAAGAGAACAGTGAGCAGGCCTGAGCATTCCTAGTTTTTTTGTTTTTGTTTTTTAACTGCTCCTAACTCTGCAGGTCTGTAACTAAGTTTGCTTTTCTGCCCCCTAACTCTGCAGGAGCTACACTTCACACCTATTTTCCTTTGACTCTATGCTAAATACATCCTGTATCTGGTGTTTACCCTTAGGACACTCTTCCCCTTGCTGTTGTATATCAAGAAGGCCTCAGAGCTACCTGCCAGACACAATTATGGGGTTACTGTCACCAGCCTATGATTCTTTCTGAAAGAAGAAAAGAGGGAAAAAAATCAAGATCCTAACACCTTTGCTCATCACCAGCTCCTGACTGTGAGTCCTCATCTTATCTAAGCCCCTGGACTCCTCATGGAGTCGGGGCACAGTTCTTGAGGCATGAGCCTACTGTCTTCCCATCTACGCCAGCTGAGAATTAAAGCCACCTTTCTATTACCTCCAAACTCTGTCTCCGTATTTTTTATTTGGCTTCGGTAGGCAGAGAAACCCAAGATTTTGGCCAGCATCGGGTGGGGTGGGACATCAACACTGGACAAACCTCTGAGAAAAGCACACTTGACTGGTCACCTGAGTGGGTGGAATGAGGACAACAGAGACAAAGGAAGAACAGAGGGAATGTGATGACTTTGGAAATTTGTGGGCGATCTTAAAAAGAAAGTCACTAAACACTAGGTAGGGGACTATGACCTCTCTGTGAAATTCTACAGTTTTAGCCATTGAAGGGCCAGTTGCTGTTATATTTCTCACTAAACCCTAAATGAGGAAATTGAAAAAATGCCAATAGGGCATTGGTGTTCCTGTGTACAGGGAAAGCTGAACACCCAGTTATAAGGTCTGACCCCAGAGGAGCCTGCAAGGTCAGCTCTCCCAAAATGAAAGGCCACCAAGGCCACCCAGTAAGCGGCAGCGAGAATGTTAACCCTCAACACAGGGCCCAGCAGGGTTCCCTACCAATCGGGCTGGATGCCTCTCAGAGGCCAAGGTTTTCTTTTCTAGGAGAGAAAGGTCTCCTACACAAACCAGCAGGAGAGGAAAATAATGGCTGAGCCGAGCCTGAGCCTCTCTGCTTACAAAGCTGAGGGTTTAGGGCCGGCAGGGGACACGCCTTCCCCGGATCTAATACATCTGCAAGCATTTCAAGTTGCAGAGACAGCACTCTTTGCACTTGCAAGCGGGCCCACCTCCGTTCTTCTAAGGCACAAGGGTTCCTTTCTTTCAGTTACAAATGCTGTCTGAGGATAGGAGGTAGGGACAATCCTTTGAAGTCTGCCAAAAATGAAATTATCATTACACAGAGATACTATTAATAATAATCCTCCCTGCTGATATGCTGTGCAGCCAGTGCTTTTTAAATCTTGTAAATACCTTGATCTGTGCACCACCACAGCCCACACAAACCAGTTTGCTGGTTCTGACATCTCCAGCTGGGAAGCTCCCCAGGGGCCTCAACTATTAATACCTTATTCCTATTTGTAAGCCCCTTCTCCAACCTCACCCCAGGGCTAAGCAAAGAGGCTGACCCAAAACAGTCATCCCATACATATTTCCTGAACTTCATGAAGGCAGTGGCCATTTTTTTAGCATTTCAGATAGACAGATATATGTATGTCATATATACATGAAACAGAGTAAGACCCTGTGGGGCCCTTCCTGTACAACTTCTTTCTTTATCCCCTATTCCTTGTTTTTTAGGAAATGGGCTTCATTCACTTTCCTTGACTTTCCCTGAATTCCAAAGGACAGGTTCAAACAGTTGCTCATCAGGAAAGGGAGGGAAAGCAGAAACAATGGAGGAACAAACAAGAAACCAAAGTGCAGCCTAGGCAGAGTCCTGGTTCATCCTCAAGAAATATACACA
Source organism: Bos javanicus (assembly GCF_032452875.1). Classification (NCBI taxonomy): domain Eukaryota; kingdom Metazoa; phylum Chordata; class Mammalia; order Artiodactyla; family Bovidae; genus Bos; species Bos javanicus. The sequence goes on along the minus strand of NC_083869.1, from coordinate 62,726,748 downwards.
ACAGTATCTTTGAGTTCTTCAGCAGAATTAAGGCCCCCAGCAACCTGGAGGACGGTAACTTCAGGTGGGCGCAAGAATCCTGAAGCACCGCCCTGTTATTAACACCTCAGCACCAACCAATCAGGAGAAAGTCACACACCCTTCTGCCCTCACCCCAAATTCTGCCTATAATAGACATGCAAACATGTATGCACGGCACATGTCAATACATCATACACACAAATAAACGTACGGCATGGACTTTAAATCGACTCCTCTTGAGAACCAAAATCTATGTTCTTTCTCTAAGGGAATCACGTCTTCTCTCTCCTGGATGGTCCTTTCCCTTCCCCAAGAATCCCTTCCATCCACCAAGGTCCCAGCAGGGAACAGAAGTTACCCTAAGTGGTTCAAATGAAGTGACTTTACCTTGCAGGGTTAAGAGAGCAAATTCAGATGGTGAGTCACCCACAGGTGAACATTAAGTTCCACTCCAAGGGCTGGAGTGACAAGGGGCGGTGACAGTGTCCCCAGAGCCAGCAGGAGCCTAGAGTCCAGCAAGAGGTGCTGCTCCTGAAAGAAGTCCCCACAGGGCTGCTCTGCCAGAGGCTCAAAGCCAGGACAGAGGGAACAGGGAAGTGTCCCAGCCTCCCTCCCTACCTGCAATTGCCTGCAGGAGGCTCCCAAGTACCCAGGCCACACCCACATCAGCTGAGAGGTATTTCCTCCTCCTCCTCCACCTGCCACTGTGAGCCTCAGGGCCCATAGGTTACCTACTTCTGTCCTAAATGAGGGGGAATGATGGCTGAATGGCTCCTTTAATCCTCCAATTTTCCTGACTTTGGTAAATATGAGTTTCATAATTTAAAAATAAGAGAAGGGTAATTTTCAAATGAGATATGCAATATCCTGGCAGGTTTACATTAAAAGTCTTAATTACAGGATTTAACCAGAAAAAAAAAAAAATGTCCACATATAGATTCTGCTCACATTCTGTGTTCTGGATTTGCTCATTTCAAAACAATTAGTTTCACCAAAGTCAAACAGGAGAACCCAGATAGACACACCAAAGGGAAGAGCAGGGCACTTTGGTGATGTTAATGCCTCCACTGCACTAGTATAGTCTCTCTAGAACCAGAAATGTCATGGGTGACATTCACATCAGCCAATTATATTTCCATCTTGCTACACAAGTGAACAGTCACGCATTTACCACTGTCATTACGTTACCATGGCTGTTGCCCTAGAATCATACCCCTGCCCCTCCCTAGAACGAAAAGTAACTGCTCTTATCTGAGTTTCAGGTCCAATTATGAAAGGAGGAAGATGCAAAGAGAAAAACAAAAACTAGTTAGAACTCACCAGGGGCCCAAGATGGCAGGAGACCCCTGAGTTTCATTATATACTCATTGTAATGTATTAGCATGGAGATCAAACCAGTCAATCGTAAAGGGAAATCAACCCTGAGTACTCATTGGAATGTGTTAGTCGCTCAGTCTTGTCCAACTCTTTGAGACCCTCCTGGACAGTAGCCTGCCAGGCTCCTCTGTCCATGGAATTCTCCAGCAAGAATACTGGAGTGGGTTGCCATTCCCTTCTCCAGGGGTTCTTCCCGACCCAGGGATCGAACCTCATTCACCTGTATTACAAGCAAATTTTTTACCAATTGAGCCACTAGGGAAAGACTGGATGCTGAAGCTCCAAGACTACAGGACATACACCCTACCACCATGACAACAACAGGAAGAGCCCATATAAGGACTGAAAAGGAGTGTTGCCATATTTTCTTGGGCTCCAAAATCACTGCAGATGGTGACTGAAACCATGAAATTAAAAGACACTTGCTTCTTGGAAGAAAAGCTATGACAAACCTAGACAGAATATTAAAAAGCAGAGACACCACTTTGCCAACGTGTATAGTCAAAGCTATGGCTTTTACAGTAGTCATGTACGGATGTGAGAGTTGAACTATAAAGGCTGAGCACTGAAGAACGGATGTTTTTAAACTGTGGTGTTGGAGAAGGCTCCTGAGAGTCCCTTGGACAGCAAGGAGATCAAACCAGTCAATCCTAAAGGAAATCAACCCTGAATATTCATTGGAAGGACTGGTGCTAAAGCCAAAGCTCCAATACTTTAGCCACCTGATACAAAGAGCCAACTCACTGAGGGCAAGAGGAGAAGATGGTGGCAGAAGATGAGATGTTGGGATAGCATCACCAGCTCAATGAACATGAATTTGAGCAAACTTCAGGAGACAGTGAAGGACAGGGAAGCCTGGCGTTCTGCAGTTCATGAGGTTGCAGAGTCGGACACGACTTAGCGACTGAACAACTCAGCTCTGGATCCAAACCACACCCATGTCCTAAGAGAATTCATGAATATTCCTTCTTCTCTTTACTCAATTCCCTCCCTTTTGCCTGGGCCTGTGCTATATATATACATACATATATGTATATATATAGTGACTCAGCCCAAATCAGGTTGAGAACTTGATTTGGGAACTAAGTTCCCACTTCTCCATTCTTTGCATTGAATAAAAGCTTATGCTCTTTAAGGGCTGTGCAAATTCAAACAGAAAAAGAACCTCTCCAACCAAGGCAAGGGGTCCCTGCCCAGCCCAGGACCCTGGCACAGGTCCAGGCGAACAATTTGCTAACAGATTCTGCATGTGTAATGTTGCATGCAGCTCTTTTGAGAAGACTAATTTGGTAACAAACTGCAAAAGGCATCAGGTAACACTTCCCCATTGTACAGTCAATATGAAAATACTGTACACATCCAAAATGACACAATATGCAGTGGTAATTACTCCCCTTTGTCTTGTCCCGGGAATCTGACATGAAGCCTAGATTAGGTAATTCTGATCACGTGATCACGTGACTACATAAATAACTCATGTGTGTGTGTATGTGTCTCCACGTGCATGTACATAAGAAGCAACCTTTTTTTTTTTTTTTTTAAATAGCTCAGCCAGGTGGTACCTGACCATGTTCTGAGGAAATAAACAGGAAAAGACTGCTCTAGTCCCCAGCAACTTAACATATTGCATTCCCTCCATCCCCAAATCCCCTACCACAGAGTTACAAATCTCTATGCTGAACCCATCCAATATCTAAATGGACAATCCAAAAGTAAATAGCATGGTTCAATTATTCCTAGAGGATATCAAAAGGTGGAGCAGAAATTTCCAGCAGGTATAGCACTTGGAAGGAGTCCAGCAGGATGGGGGATGTCCCTGGTGGTTCAGTGGTTGGGGCTCTGTGATTCCAACGCAGGGGAAAGAAAAGTTAAAGTTGCTCGGTCGTGTCCAGTTCTTTGCGACCCCATGGACTATACAGTCCAAGGAATTCTCCAGGCCAGAACACTGGAGTGGGTAGCCTATCCATTCTCCAGGGGATCTTCCTGACCCAGGAATTGAACCAGGGTCTCCTGCACTGCAGGCAGATTCTTTACCAGCTGAGCTACCAGGGAAATCCAATGCAGGGGACCCAGGTTTAAGCCCTGGTTGGGGAACTAAGAGTCCACACATGGCTTGATGTGGCCATAAGTAAATGAATAAACAAACAAACAAAAATCCCAGCAGGATGGTATCAAGCCCTCCTACACTTGGAGGTAGGTGAGTGAGCAGTGGCTCTGGTCTATCCAAGCCCCACCCCACTTCTCAAAAGCAGCCCCAGCTGTCTGTGACTGTGTCCTTGGCAACCCCCAGCTAACCCAACGCCATTCAAGGGGGTGCCATTGTATCTACAAAAGGGCAACTATCCCTATAAGAGCTTTCAACACAAAGATTACTGATAAAATTTCCAGTTTGCTAAAACATACATAGTGTGAACATAGAATTCTTTTTCAAAACTCCATTTGTTTTTCTCACAGTACAAAACAAAATGGATTTAAAACCACACCACTATAAATCTATCTAACTACAAATAAGACACTGATCCTCTAATTGACTCAGTTTTTTCAGGGTGATTCATTCCTCCATGTTTTCTTTTTAAGTAAAATTAAAGTTTCTTTCACTAAGCACCTTTTCCCTCTAATTGTTCCCTTACAAGGAAGAATAAGTGTTCTTTCAGGAGTAGTGGGGTCAAGCTGTCTACACAAGGCACTAATACAGATTTGGATTTGAATCCAGTTATGACCTTACATCAGCTATTCATCTCAGTTCCATCGCTCAGTCGTGTCTGACTCTTTGTGACCCCATGAACTGCAGCACACCAGGCCTCCCTGTCCATCACCAATTCCCAGAGTTTACCCAAACTCATATCCATTGAGTCAGTGATGACATCCAGCCATCTCGTCCTCTGTCATCCCTTTCTGCCCACAATCTTTCCCAGCATCAGGGTCATTTCAAATGAGTCAGCTCTTCACATCAGGTGGCCAAAGTATTGGAGTTTCAGCTTCAACATCAGTCCTTTCAACGAACACTCAGGACTGATCTCCTTTAGGATGGACTGGTTGGATCTCTTTGCAGTCCAAGAGACTCTCAAGAGTCTTCTCCAACACCACAGTTCAAAAGCATCAATTCTTTGGCACTCAGCTTTCCTTATAGTCCAACTCTCACATCCATTCATGACATCAGCTATAAGTAAGAGCAAATTATTTAATGTTTCTAAATCTCAGTTTTCACTTCTGAAAAGTTAGATACTAACTCACAAAGTTGAAAAATTAGAAGGAACATATGTAAAATATCAATCATGTAGTATCCAATTTACTTCTTATTTATGGGTTTTACTTTAAAAAAAAACCCTAATTCTTGGCAATTGGTTAATGTTAAGAATTTCTTTTCTTATATATGATATAAAAGATCTCATGTGATACCAAATTGAAAAACCTAACCTTACAAAAACAATATAAAGTTACAGGGGAAAAAAGCACATTATTGATTATTAAACCAGGGAAGATTTGGTACTTAAAAGAAATCGAAACTCCAGGCTTTCATCAAGAGCTTCAATAAGCAAAGCAGGAGTATTTCACTTATCCAACCACATGTTAATAAAGGAATTCTCTTCAGTTGAGAAGATGAATTTTCACAGCACATTAAATGCTATTGTCTGGACCTCAATGACTTTCATAGTGAAGGAAACAAAGGTGAAAAGAGTTAGAATTCATTAAGAACTGAAAATTAATTAGTCCATCTCAACCCCAGGAGTCACAGCCATCAATTTAAGAGACATAACTCCAAACACTGGATTTTAATTAGGAGGGTTACAAAACTGTTTAAGAACCAAAACCTAATTGTCAAGCCCAATTAAGCAGGTTGATGGGACAGACTATATGATGCTATAAAGTACTCCTTTTACAAAAAAAGAGTAAAACAAAATCCTGTTCAGCTCACCAGCTTTCCCTCAAAATACACACTAATATACATGTAATAAAGTGGTTTTATTCATTCATTATGCAAAGGATGTCCATCTTTGGGTCAATAACCTTAGGACACAGGCAAGATGTGGATAGTATGCGCGTGTGCTCAGTCGGGTCCAACTCTTTTGTGACCCCATGGACTATAGCCCACCAGGCTCTTCTGTCCATAGCATTTCCAGGCAAGAATACTGGAGAGGGTCGCCATTTCCTTCTCCAGATGTGGATAGTGGTTCTGGCCGACCAACCTCTCCAGGAAAGTTTTCTTGAGGTAACCACCAAGACTCAATTTAGTTTCAAGATCCTATAATGAAGACAAATTTGCTGACCATTGTGGACATTGGTGCCAGTGAGAATGGAGTCACAGCAGGGAGATGCCATGTTTAGGGATAGAGACACACTGGGCCAATCGGGCAGAAAGAACTTGGAGTCCAGAGGTACCAGCAGCATCTAGAGGCAACATTTCCAGTTGGTTCTGCTCTTTTTTCCTTTGCCTTTTTTAAAGACCAACCTTCTATCACCTAAAGTAGCTATTTGAAAAGTAACTCAGACTCTGTCCTCTTAAAAAGACAACTGCTTTTCTTTAATTAACTAGAAAATACACACTACAGAAACAAGCTTCATATCCTCTTCACAAGTGTATACATGCACATAGCCTCAACAACACGCCTTGCTTGTCTCTTTCAGAAATATCTGAAACAGGATGGGGAACATGTGTATACCTGTGGTGCATTCATGTTGATATACGGCAAAACCAATACAATATTGTAAAGTTTAAAAAAAAAAAAAAAAAAAAATATCTGAAATTCTCCACTTTACTTTGGTAAGAAAAACTGAATGTCAACAATTCACATTCATTCCAGAACTGGGGTCCATTTTGGCTTTTTATTTTGTTTTATTTATTTGTTTTTGGCTGTTCTGGATCTTCATTGCTGCAAGGGCTTTTCTCTAGTTGTGCCGAGTGGGGGCTATTCTCTGGTTGTGGAGCTCAGGCTTCTCATTGCGGTGGTTTCTCTTGTTGCAGAGCAAAGGCTCTAGGGCACGTGGGATTCAGTAGTTGTGGCTCCTGGGCTCCAGAGCACAGGCTCAGTAGTTGTAGCGTACGGGCTTAGTTGCTCTGTGGCATGTGGGATCTTCCCAGAGCAGGGATTGAACCCATGTCTCCTGCCCTGCAGGTGGATTCTTTACACTGCGCAACCAGGGAAGCTCAGACCTGGGTCCATTTTCATCTAAATATAAAAAGCAGTTACCATCCCACTCTGGCTGCTTTGCTGTATGGAGCCTCCCCCAGCCCACCCGCTAACAATCCCCCAAGCACAGGAGTTTAGAATATTCTTCATACTCTTTGGGGTAGGGAGAGCTTCTTATGACCTTGATGAAGGGACATTCTATTAATACTTTTAGTTACCTCATCCTTTCCCATCATACATATCAGCACATGTACACTAATTATTCCATATCAGTCACAAAGAAGACACCTTTAAAATGAAGCACTTGAACCAAAAAGGTAACTATCCCTCCAACCTTTGGGCCACTGATTCTCCATTGAAAATATTCAGTGGGTCAAAATAGGGCTTCCTGTAATTGAGGACTTCCCCCTTCCAAATGGTGTCATGAAGCTCCATCACCCCAAGTGTGGGTAGAAATATCAAGAGATACCTTGATCAGAACTGCTCAGATTTGCACACATGTGTACACACACACACCAAATGCAGAGGTCCATGACAGAACACAAGAAATGCAGGAGATTGAGGAAACTTTCAAAGGGTTTCTGCAAAGTATGATCATTTCAAAAAGGGAAGAAAGAAAGAAAGCTGTGTGCTATAGACAGATGCCTACTGAGAGAGAAAGGAACTTAAGAGGGGAGCAGACATATGATCCAGCAACTCCACTCCTGGGCATATACCCAGAGAAAACTGTAACTCAAAAAGATACACGCACCCAATGCTCACTGCAGCACTATTCACAACAGCCAAGACACGGAAGCAGCCTGAACGTCCACCGAAGGATGAGTGGATAAAGCAGATGTAGCACATACATACAATGGAACATTACTTGTCAAAAAAAGAAATAATGCCATCTGTGGATGAACCTAGAGATTATTATATTAAGCAAAGTAAATCAAAGACAAATATCATCTGATATCACTTCTATGTGGAATCTAAAAAAAATGATACAAATGAATTTATTTATGAAACAGACTCACAGACTTATGGTTACCTTATTTATGAAACAGACTCACAAACTTATGGTTACCTAAGGGGCTGGGGAGGAGGTACAAATTAGGAGCTTGGGATTAACAGAAACACACTACTAAATAGCATAGGAACTATATTTGATATCCTATAATAAACCATAATGGGAAAGAATATGAAAAAAACGTATATATCAGAATCACTTTGCTGTATACCAGAAACTAATGCAACACTGTAAATCAACTATATTTCAATAACAAAAATAAATAAAATAAAGAGAGGGCAGAGGCTAGGTCAAGGATAGTAAGTTTTGCAAACGCGTGCACCTGGATTAGTCAGAAACCTCCACTCAACTTGGTCCTGCCTCTAGGACAACCAGGTGCATAGAACCAATTAATCATAATAAATAGTCTCTGGAAGAAGGAACAAAACATAATCTTGTATCAAATTGATACCTTATTTTATAGCAACATTAAGTCACTGGCACCCAAAGAAGAAGTGGTGCTATCTCAGGTGGAGGTGGAGGGGCAGCCTCCACATTGAGAGGAGGCAGAGGGGAGTGGGAGAGAGGAAGTCAAAGGAATCACTTCTGGGGATTCAAGGAGCTTAACCCCTTACCTGCAATAAGTAGAAAATAATCCATCTGCTGGAACATGTCTCACATGCTTACTAGACATCTCTACTTTACTTCCTATAACAATGGCACTAAAACATACTTCTCTATTTCAGGAGGCATATCAGTGTGCAATGATTGTTTGGGAAAAAGAAAATATTAGAATAATTTCACTTTCATTTACTCATGTGGGAGTGGAATCTTGGGAGCTCCCTTGGAATGTTACTACTGGCAAAGCAATTACTCAGAGCACCAGCTTTGAGAATCCAGTGGTCAGGATTTGAATACTCAGCCCACCCCTGCTGGGCATTGAAAAGTGAGCCAATTCTTTCATGTCTTTGTGCCCTCGGTTTCTTTACTTGTAAAATGGGAATAATAATTTCTAGCTCATGAAGTTGCCATGTATCGAAGGAGTTGACATATGTAAAGCATTCAGTGAAAGTGAAGTGAAAGTGTTGGTCACTCAGTTGTGTCCAACTCTGCATTCCCATGGACTATAGCCTGCCAGCCCCCTCTGTCCATGGAATTCTCCAGGAAGAATACTGGAGTGGGTTGCCATTTCCTTCTCCCAGGCATCTTCAGGGATCAAACCCAGGTCTCCCACATTGCAGGCAGATACTTTATGGTCTGAGCCACCAGAGAAGCCTGACAGACAGTAAACACCTACTGGCAGGTAAGATTTTAATAATTAGCTCTCGTCATCATCACCCTGTAGATGCTCATATTTGTCACTCAGTGACAAAACTTTCAGAGGACAAAAAGGCTCCTACAGAATGAAGGAAAAAAACAAACCAAATCGAGGGCTAATAAGGCCTCTCACTTAACCCCCATAGAGAAGGCCACAGGCCCTCAGATGCAGGAGGCCACATGTCTTCAACTGAAGTGGAATTCAAGGGCCAACAGGGGAGCTGGAGCCAATGGAATTCCAGGAAAGGGGTCTCACCACACTCGCGGGCACTACCCACACTCTCAAACTTCAGCAGGCTCCTATTCTGTGCTCAGATTCTCATATGAATGCATACCTGCCCCCATGCCCCACCCCTGCTCAGGGCACACTGGCTGCCCAGCTATTCTGAGACGCCCACTCCCCTGCTCACGACCTGCTGCCTTGTCCATCCCTGTGTGTGGAATGCGCCTCCCCAGACACCTGCATGCTGATTCCCTCACATCCTCCTTGCATGTGTGATCTTCTCAGTAAGGTTTTCTCTCCCATTATTTAACATGGAACTGCTATTTCTGTGCTCTAGTCCCTTTCCATTTTCACTTTTTTCCATAGCACTACTAACAATTGCATATGTATTTTATTTCTTTTGAGCTCCATAAGGACCAGGATTTCTGTTTGTGGATCTAGAACAGCATCTGCCACGTAGTAGGTGCTACACAAATGGGCTACAAGATTGCTGCCCAGAAAATGCATGCTATTGTTAGAAATAAAGGTTTAATGATAAACGGATGCACCATTAAACTCTCCTTGCTTGTCTACAATGAAATCACATTTCTGGATGTCCTTATTGATATATCCAAGTGAAATTTCTCAACTATCATCAGGAGAAGAGCTGCGGAACAAGGCAAGTGCCTTGAAATCAAAAGCATAAACATAGAAGCCTGTCAATAGAGGGCTGGATCAGAGAAAGGCAACAGCCTTCAACAAAAACCACAAACTCGTGACTCAGCTATGGTGTTCAAAGCAACACCTGCAAAGGCATGTACTCACTGAGCTCCTCCTAAGTCGTGGAACAATCACCCAGAGAATGTACAGTAGGGTTGCCTGGGGGTCTACACAGCCCCTTCACTGTCACCCGTGTAAAAATCACAGGTGAAAAATTCCTCCCACAAACTAAGTTTCAAGCAAGACACAATCCTCAGGGTTTATTTGGAAGACAAAGTACCCAGAACCACAGATTTGTTGACCATTTCATTCTAAAAGAACTCTCTGAAACTGCTTTATAAAAAATAGTTGAAAAACACAGGATAAAGACCCAAGATTCTTGCTAGGGAAAGAAAAAAGCAACCTATATTGGATTCACATTGGAGAGTTTGTCAAAACCATCTATAAGGCGAAAGTATCAACAACAGGCTCAGGAGTGAGTCTGTAAACATAAGGTAGTATTTCCATTTACAGCTATGGAAGCTCAGGCAACTACAGGCCATGATTTGTCCAGAACCACAGAGCTGGTAAGTTGCCAAGTTCAAGGCCCCGCTCTGGACCCCAACTGCACACAGGTCTCTGCCCACAACCTGCCCACTACCCTACAGATGCTCATGGTCAAGACACGTCATGGACACTTGGATGTTCTTTAGGAACTTAAAGGACAGGCCCTAAAACCGATGCTCTGCCTGCAGAGATATTCAGTCTATTATAACTACATCACATGGAAAGGCATTTGTTAAAGTGATACATTCAACCCTTCCACCCACCCCTCCTCAGAAACAGTAGAAAGAGATAGCAATCTCTTAACCTAATTCATTTTCAGGTGAAGGCTGCAAACTGAATATCTCTAAAACTCTTTGTCATCTCACCTCCACTTTCTTGCTGGGCAATTTTAGGCACATTACTTAATCTCTCTTTTCCTCCATTTCCTCTTAGACGGTTGAAGTGAGAATCAAATAAATTAGTACAATAAGGTGCTTAGAAGAGAGCTTGGCATAGTCAATGCCTAATAAATGTTAGCTATTCTTGTTAACATTTCTTATAAACATGATGTAAAATTAAGATATTTTATTCATAAAATGCAACCATGGAAAGAGAAGGATAGCTGCTTTTTCATTCACTAAACATAAATAAAGCCAAAACTGTGAGCTTTCCTGGTGGCTCAGACAGTAAAGAATCTGCTGCCTACAATGCAGGAGACTCGGGTTCAATCTGCAATTCAAGAGACCCGGATTCAATCCCTGGGTTGGGAAGATCCCTAGAGAAGGGAATGGCAACCCATTCCAGTATTCTCGCCTGGTGAATTTCATGGATAGAGAAGCCTGGTAGGCTACAGTCCATGGGGTTGCAAATACTAGGACATGACTGAGCAAATAAAACTTACTTACTTAAAGCCAAAATTTTAGTACAAACATCTTATCATAGTAATGAATAGCAAGCAAGGCCCTAAGGATCTCCAAAGAGTGTTCAAAATCTGGGTCGTCAGTTGTAAAAAGCTTTACATAAAGGCATATACATGCTGTATAAAGTCTTTGGATGGCACTTGTTGCAGAAAGGGCTGTTTCGAGGGCAACTTCCTTTTCTTTTGTTGTTGTTTAGTTGCTCAGTCACGTCTGACTCTTCTATAACCCCGTGGACTGTAGCCCACCAGGCTCCTCTGTCCGTGGGATTTCCCAGGCAAGAATACTGGAGTGGGTTGCCGTGCCCTCTTTCAGGGGATCTTCCCAGACCAGAAATTGAACCTGCATCTCCTACATTACCGGCAAATTCTTTACCACTCAGCCACCAGGGAAGCCCCTCCTTTTCTTTGGGGATGCCTTAATCTCAGGCCAAGCCTGTATTAGTGTGCCAGGGCTGCTGTGACAAAGCACCATAGACCTGGGGCTCAAACAACAGATATATATCGTCTCACAGCTCTCAAGGCAAGAAGCCTTAGATCAGGGTGTCAGCAGGACTGGTTCCTTCTGAGAACTGTAAGAGGCAACAGGCTCCGTGCCTCTCTCCTAGCTTCTGATCATCTACTGGTGAGCTTTGTCCTTTTTTGGCTTTGGCTACTTTACCCTAATTCTCTGCCTTCATCTTCATGTGGCATTCGCTCTGTGTCATGTACAAATTTCTCCTCTTTATAAGGACACCAGTCATACTAGATTAGCAGCCCACCCTATTCCAGTATAACCTCATCTTAACTGAACAATTACAGCTGTGGATCTTACTTCCAAACATGGTCACACTCTGAGGTATGGGGGGTTACGACTTCAACGTATGAAGTCAACCCATAACAGCTGTTGGTAAGAGTCCAGGCCTGTCCTGCTGGCGGCATTGGTGTTGCAGCCCCAACAGAACCCCAGACCCCATCACAAGTTGGTGGTAGGTCCCAGTGGCGGCTGTTATGAAGGGTTTAATTAACCACAGAAATGTAGTGGAGCAGCAGGGGTTATTATAGCAAGTCATCTTAAAGCAAGCATCACCAACATTTAATTCACTAGAAAAATCCAAAAGGAGCCTTTTATCCTTTCCACACCTAAGAACAGAGGACAGAGTGGCAGTTCCTTCCCCATGAGACTTGGGCAAAATGAAAAGGTGGGAAAACAGGGTTTATTAAGGGTCAATTTTTTATTTAATATCTCCTTCAAGAGTTCTGAAAACCTATGGTCTTTAAAGTCCTTTTAAAAAAGAAGAAGCAGCTTTACCCTTGACCTTGAACCAAAATATCACCTCTACCTGGAAAGCTGGGTTAAAAGAACCACGTACACAAAACATGTTGTCTGGGCATATATGTTCCTGCTGATGAAGACACAAATGAGACAGGAACTCCTAGATAAATCACAGCACGGGGATCAAGAAACTCTGTCTCGTCACTGTTCTAATTCTGGAATGCTAAGACTCTGAATAGGAAAGCAGTTGCTTAAGCAGAGAGGCACAAATGCTACCCCAGGGTTTCCGACTGGTGCGACTCCTTTCCTCGGTAACAAAGATTCAGTTAAGCCACACAGTGATGTTAAAAACCTAAAAGGCTCCAGAGACCTCCCAGGCACTGATGAAGAGGTCTTCAAACATAGAACAAGAAGGGATGCACTTCAAATCCAATGACCACAGTGTTCATATTTAATTTACTTTCAGGAGGAAAGCAACTTCATTGTGTTCCCTGTTATGCTACAAGAAAAAATAACCCTGTCAGTTTACAGTGCCTGTAAATTGCCACATCTAAAGGGAAGTAAAACGTTACAGAAGCCCAGGAGGAAAAATGAACCCAAATCCCTTCAATGTCAGGTAGATTCATACAAAACTTGTAGTATCTCCCTAAGTCCAAGTCCGCTTACCTTGGGGTCCTAAGTGAACACTTTTGGAGCCAAGAGAATTCATGCTGTGAATGAGGACTGTTGTCCTTCCAAAAAACCCTACTTCGTGGAGAGTTGAGAAGAACCTGGAGAACCAGTCAGCCCACAGACCTGGAAAGCTGTTAAGTTATGAATGAAATTAAAAAGCCATTCTCTGGCAACTCCAAGAGAAAAGAGTGAATTAGAGGACAAGAAAGAAGGGGGAAAGAGAGAGGATTTTGCAGTGGAGGCATCTGCCTCCATAGCCTACCTATGCCAGTCACCTCATATCACAGCATCATTCAGGGGTTCCCAGGTGGTGCTAGTGGTAAAGGACCTGCCTGCCAATGCAGGAGACATAAAGAGAGGCAGGTTTGATCCCTGCGTCAGGAAGATCCCTTGGAGAAGGAAATGACAACCCACTCCAGCATTCTTGCCTGAAGAATCCCATGGACAGAGGAGCCTGGCAGGCTACAGTCAATGGGGTCACAAATAGTCAGACATGACTGAAGTGACTTAGCATGCACACATGCACAGCATCATTCAGACCAGAGAAGCAAAGCCCAAAAAATACATAATTACCACCTTGGGGTCCAATCTACAGTCCCTAAATTAGATAAAACTGTAGGGAAGTTTAAAATCAGGTGAAATCTGAGGGAAGACAAGATCCTCTCAGGACACTGACAAGACTCTCCCAGGACACAGGGATGGCACATACCATTAACCAAGGCTACACCACAGCTCCTCTCAGAAGGAGAGTTTTCCATCCAAATGTTCATTAGACACCTACGGTGTGCAAAAGACATCTACCAGATGAGGTGGTGAAGAACCTACTCACGTGCATACCCCAGGATATACACATGGACCTGGACACCTGGAAATTCACAAGGTAAATGCATCACAATGTAAAGTTTGTCCTAAGAGTCCAAGAGGCCATAAGATTGCTTGCTGATGGCGGAATCAAGAAGGGCCGCAGGTGACACCTGAACTTCAGTATCTCAGGATGGTAATCAGATATGCAAAAAATCAAGAGAGGAGGAGGCCATTCCTGGTGGAGGACAGAAGACCAATTAGACCGAAGGGCGTGGTAGGGTTCATATAGGGCCTTAAACAGCATACTAAGGAACATGGGCTTTATTTTCCAAGGAATGGGGGTCATTGAATATTAGAGGTAACACAAGATGTGCTTTAAAAAGTTTATTCTATTACCCAGGAATCCCCGGGAAGGATTGGACAAGATAAAGGTTGAAGGCAGAGTGTAATTACGAAGTAATTGCAATAGTCTGTGTACAAGGTCTTTATATCCAGAAGCAAAAAGCAGTAGAAGGAGCAACGAGGTGGTGAGCTCTGATATACAGACAAAACACACAGGACCTGGGCACTGGAAAGAGAAGACACAGATCAAAGACGAGGCCAACACTCAGCACTCACTGAGTACCTACTGCATGCAGTGCGCTGGCAATGCAAATAAGACTAATGCACAGCCCCAAACCCTCAAGAAACCTGAGGGAGGTAGAAAATCAAGAACTACATTACTAACAGCAACAGTCATACAATTTGAACTTGAAGGATAAATATAACTTGCTCTTATTCATCAGTCACTTAGACTTAAAATTTCCATCATCTTTCAGGCTTTCCCCTATCCTCCAAATCCCAAGATCCTCTGATTCTTATTTCTTCTAAGAGTTACTGATGAGCTACACCTAATTCAGTCCTAGGAAGTTTAAGGTTGAAGACCCCATTTTCAGACCAGGACCAAGTAGAGATACAGAAAGCTTAAGTAACTTGCCCAACGTCACACAGCCAGTAGCCAGACCAGCCTGTCTATCTCTAGCCCTATGTTCTTACCTGCCTCCCTCCCTTAAATTTTCCACCCAATCCTTCCCCTTGCTCTCAGAGTCCCCAACTCAGACTGGCTGCTGTCACATGGCATGAGCACCACTGTGACAGCTCCCTATCTCACACCTGTGGTCTGGCTCCAACCAGCTCTTGCCCACTGTTTCCAGATAAGTCTTTTGAAACCCAGAGCTTCCTCACACCACTTCCATCTACAAAGGTTCATAGCTCCTCAGTTCAGTTCAGTCACTCAGTCATGTCCGACTATTTGCAACCCCATGAATTGCAGCACGCCAGGCCTCCCTGTCCATCACCAACTCCCGGAGTTCACTCAAACTCACGTCTATCGAGTCGGTGATGCCATCCAGCCATCTCATCCTCTGTCGTCCCCTTCTCCTCCTGCCCCCAATCCCTCCCAGCATCAGAGTCTTTTCCAATGAGTCAACTCTTCACATCAGGTGGCCAAAGTACTGGAGTTCCAGCTTTAGCATCATTCCTTCCAAAGAAATCCCAGGGCTGATCTCCTTTAGAATGGACTGGTTGGATCTCCTTGCAGTCCAAGGGACTCTCAAGAGTCTTCTCCAACACCACAGTTCAAAAGCATCAATTCTTCGGCACTCAGCTTTCTTCACAGTCCAACTCTCACATCCATATATGACCACTGGAAAAACCATAGCCTTGACTAGACGGACCTTTGTTGGCAAAGTAATGTCTCTGCTTTTCAATATGCTATCTAGGTTGGTCATAACTTTCCTTCCAAGGAGTAAGTGTCTTTTAATTTCATGGCTGCAGTCACCATCTGCAAGTGATTTTGGAGCCCCCAAAAATAAAGTCTGACACTGTTTCCACTGTTTCCCCATCTATTTCCCATGAAGTGATGGGACCGGATGCCATGATCTTTGTTTTCTGAATGTTGAGCTTTAAGTCAACTTTTTCACTCTCCTCTTTCACTTTCATCAAGAGGCTCTTTAGTTCTTCTTCACTTTCTGCCATAAGGGTGGTGTCATCTGCGTACCTGAGTTTATTGATATTTCTCCAGGCAATCTTGATTCCAGCTTGTGCTTCTTCCAGCCCAGCATTTCTCATGATGTACTCTGCATGTAAGTTAAATAAGCAGGGTGACAATATACAGCCTTGATGTACTCCTTTCCAGATTTGCAACCAGTCTGTTGTTCCATGTCCAGTTCTAACTGTTGCTTCCTGACCTGCATACAGGTTTCTCAAGAGGCAGGTCAGGTGGTCTGGTATTCCCATCTCTTTCAGAATTTTCCACACTTTATTGTGCTCCACACAGTCAAAGGCTTTGGCATAGTCAATAAAGCAGAAATAGATGCTTTTCTGGAACTCTCTTGCTTTTTCCATGATCCAGCAGATGTTGGCAATTTGATCTCTGGTTCCCCTGCCTTTTCTAAATCCAGCTTGAACATCTGGAAGTTCATGTATTCCTGAAGCCTGGCTTGAAGAATTTTGAGCATTACTTTACTAGCGTGTGAGATGAGTGCAATTGTGTGTTAGTTTGAGCATTCTTTGGCATTGCCTTTCTTTGGGATTGGAATGAAAACTGACCTTTTCCAGTCCTGTGGCCACTGCTGAGTTTTCCAAATTGGCTGGCATATTGAGGGCAGCACTTTCACAGCATCATCTTTCAGGATTTGAAATAGCCCAACTGCAATTCCATCACCTCCACTAGCTTTGTTCGTAGTGATGCTTTCTAAGGCCCGCTTGACTTCACATTCCAGGATGTCTGGTTCTAGGTGAATGATCACACCATCATGATTATCTGGGTTGTGAAGATCTTTTTTGTACAGTTCTTCTGTGTATTCCTGCCACCTCTTCTTAATATCTTCTGCTTCTGTTAGGTTCATACCATTTCTGTCCTTTATCGAGCCCATCTTTGTATGAAATGTTCCCTTGGTATCTCTTAATTTTCTTGAAGACATCTCTAGTCTTCCCCATTCTGTTGTTTTTCTCTATTTCTTTGCATTGATCGCTGAGGAAGGCTTTCTTATCTCTCCTTGCTGTTCTTTGGAACTCTGCATTCAGATACCTAATCTTTCCATTTCTCCTTTGCTTTTCGCTTCTCTTCTTTTCACAGCTATTTGTAAGGCCTCCCCAGACAGCCATTTTGCTTTTTTGCATTTCCTTTCCATGGGGATGGTCTTGATCCCTGTCTCCTGTACAATGTCACGAACCTCCGTCCATAGTTCATCAGACACTCTATCTATCAGATCTAGTCCCTTAAATCTATTTCTCACTTCCACTGTATAATCATAAGGGATTTGATTTAGGTCATTCCTGAATGGTATGATTGACAGAAAACTAGTCAATCTAATCACATGGACCACAGCCTTGTCTAACTCAATGAAACTAAGCCATGCCGTGTGGGGCCACCCAAGACGGGTGGGTCATGGTGGAGAGGTCTGACAGAATGTGGTCCACTGGAAAAGGGAATGGCAAACCACTTCAGTATTCTTGCCTTGAGAACAGTATGAAAAGGCAAAATGATAGGATACTGAAAGAGGAACTCCCCAGGTCGGTAGGTGCCCCATATGCTACTGGAGATCAGTGGAGAAATAACTCCAGAAAGAATGAAGGGATGGAGCCAAAGCAAAAACAATACCCAGTTGTGGATGTGACTGGTGATAGAAGCAAGGTCCGATGCTGTAAAGAGCAATATTGCATAGGAACCTGGACCGTTAGGTCCATGAATCAGGGTATTTGGAAGTGGTCAAACAGGAGATGGCAAGAGTGAACGTCGACATTCTAGGAATCAGCAAACTAAAATGGACTGGAATGGATGAATTTAACTCAGATGATCATTATATCTACTACTGTGGGCAGGAATCCCTTCGAAGAAATGGAGTAGCCATCATGGTCAACAAGAGAGTCTGAAATGCAGTGCTTGGATGCAATCTCAAAAACGACAGAATGATCTCTGTTCGTTTCCAAGGCAAACCATTCAATATCACGTAATCCAAGTCTATGCCCCAACCAGTAACGCTGAAGAAACTGAAGTTGAACGGTTCTATGAAGACCTACAAGACCTTTTAGAACTAACACCCAAAAAAGATGTACTTTTCATTATAAGGGACTGGAATGCAAAAGTAGGAAGTCAAAAAACACCTGGGGTAACCGGCAAATTTGGCCTTGGAATACGGGATGAAGCAGGGCAAAGGCTAATAGAGTGTTGCCAAGAGAACGCACTGGTCATAGCAAACACCCTCTTCCAACAACACAAGAGAAGACTCTACACATGGACATCACCAGATGGTCAACACTGAAATCAGATTGATTATATTCTTTGCAGCCAAAGATGGAGAAGCTCTATACAGTCAGCAAAAACAAGACCAGGAGCTGACTGTGGCTCAGATCATGAACTCCTTATTGCCAAATTCAGACTTAAATTGAAGAAAGTAGGGAAAACCACTAGACCATTCAGGTGTGACCTAAATCATAGCTCCTCAGGTGTCTACCAAATAAAGCTTGAATTCCACAGTCTGACATTCTAGGACTCCCACAGCCAGTCAAATGCCATGTCTTATATGTGTGGCTGCCTCCCATTTGGCTCTTAGGAGAAACAACCAGGTTATGTTTTCCTGAAGACTTCACAACCCAGAAATGTGCACATATCAGACAGACATGAAATAGATATTACATATCCTTGGAAATGAGAGGAGACCAGTGTTGTAATATCATCTAATCTGCTTCCAAAGCTTAGGCTCCAGGGGCTTCTGTTTCATTGTAAATAAAAATATGAAGCTTTCAGGAAGATGAGAGAAAATAAGTGATGAATATCTAGGCTGTGTGGTACAGATTAAGCTCCTATAAGCTCAGAGAAAGGAGAAATCCATTTAAACAGACAGGACCTGCCATCAGGCCGGACTAGAACTTGAGGTGGCCTTTAGAGATGAAGGTAGGGACTTCCCTGGTGGTCCAGAGGTTAAGATTCCATGCCTCCAATGCAGGGGACACAGGTTTGATCTCTGGTTAGGGAACTAAGATTCTACATGCTACACAGTGCAGACAGAAAAAAAAAGGAACTAGAGGTGAGGGCAGAATTGAGACACAAGGACAAGAAAAAGGTGCTCTCAGCTTTTCAGTGGACACAAAAATCCCCTAAAAGTCCCACTGTGATTATAAATGCATTCACTTAAGATGACATGAGGAACCCCTTTTTTAGCACCGAGCCTAACAGTCAATGAGGAAGCAATGCAGGACACCACGCTGTTCCCTGCAAGACAGACTGCTGAAAAGAGCAGCCCAGGCAGAAGCAGACAGTCCCCTCACCACTGCCCTCTGCATCTTCGAGGGGCTATGCAGGACCAGGCAACACTACACTCTTCAAAAGACACATGCCTTGGTGCTATCTGCAGTTCTCTTTGGAGGGGATTACCTAAGAAACACTCTGATGAAAAGCCTTGGATGTGCAGCCCTTGAGTGGTAAGAACAGAGCCCAGTAGGGAGGGGGACGGAGAGGATGGGAGAGGGTGGGAGGTAACCCAAGTCCAAAACCAACCGTTAGTCACTGCTTCTCCAATCTGGACCCAGGCCCTGCAGAACACCTACGACTGCAGGGTTGATGGTTTCGAGTGACTAAAAGCGTGATTCATAAAATATTGAAGATGACTCTGATTCTGGGGTGGTTTTTTACACACAGAGATTTAACTCAGAAGATGCTGGCAGTCTTGTAGGGGGTTAACCCCTATGAAGGCTATTCTGCCAGCACATAGCCTGTCTGGATACAGAACAGGAAAGTCATTTAATGAAGTCTTCAGGTTCTCTAGATGGACAAATTTAAAGGCTGTGGGCAACTACATAAATAAAGATGCAAAGGGGAAAATCCACTTATAAGTACAACCCTTGAACAATGGGAGAGCTGGGATATCAGAAAACACATGCCGTCTAGCTCACTCCATAACAGCTTTAAGCAGCATAATTCCAATTTATAAAAAATGAAGGAAGGAAGGGTAAGAGGGAGGCAGAGAGAGAGAGAGGGAGATAATGAACATTAAAACAGCCTAAAGGTTATCTGTTTCATTACCAGGCTTACTTTATTCTATTATATGTGGACTTCAATTTTACTGAGAGTTTCAAATCAATGTGATGTATTCTGACGAGGTGGTAATTATACCCCAGAATGTATTAAATAAGAAATCACATTTCAAAAAAAAAGTCATTACCACCAAAAATAAAAATGGAAGCTACCTATTTATATGCTGCCTGTCACCATGGCCTCTCACACACACAGCAGGATAAAAACAAAGACATATGTGGTGCAAAAAGTTACTCTCCCTGTCACAAGAGCTGAGGATGCATGCGGCAGAACTGAAAACCAGGGAGGCATGCCCACAGGCAGATATCCTGCTTGCTGAGTTGGTTACTTTCAGTTTATTTCCATCTACTAGTTTAGCTAATCAGCAAGTAAATATTTCCTCAAGCACACCGTGTGCCAAATCCAGAAGAGAGTGTAGTGGCCAGTTCTCTGGATCCCAAAGAATCTGCAGAATATTAGTTCTGCAGCATGACATGGAGCATGACCTCAAGACCAGTCAGTCAGTCTCTTTTTCTCATTGTCTCTCTGAGAGAATCAGAGAGAATGGTTTTGTAACAAGGTAATGGCTTTCACTGAACAAAATAAAAAGATGGACAGTATATTAACAAGCAGCTCAATGCATGTTCTGAATTACAGGATTTGCACATAGATGATCAATAATACACTGAGCATAATCTCTCTCAACTCACCTCCACTTACATACTTGCCAGAGTCGCAGCCACTAGTCCTACTGTAAGATGCCCAGGGATCTAGACTATTCTCCCTGGATGCCCGCTCCACTCCAATTTCACCAGCTTTTAGCCAAGAAATGCTGTTGCCTGCTCCCAGTCCTGCATATGCCAGTTGAATTTCTAAATACAATTACATAATACTAAATATTTACAGTAATCATAAGAGCTAACACATACTATGTCCCAGATATTGCTCTAAGGACTTTGTTTGTATTAGCTGATAAAATTCTCTCATCAATCCTGTGAGATATATCTGATAATTAGGCTTATTTTATCAATGAGAAAACCGGCCACAACCCAGTTTCAAGCTAAACGCTGCAGAGCTATGATAGAACATAGGCAGTCTGGCTCCACAGCCTGCACTTTTACCTACTAGCCTAGGCTACACAAATATTAGATAGATTGATATTCATGAGGATAAAAAAGAAAACATAGTTTCTATATATTAGGTTAAATGCTTTAGAAAGACTTGCTAAAACCATTTTGTTGAAAAATAACCAACTCATACCAGGTATGGACAAGATATTTGTGAAAGACTGGAAGGAAAGGAAAAAATCATAAAAATGTAAAATCCTAGGCTTGGATGACCTGACATGTCTTGACATGTACATGCTTGCTGTGTACTAACCCCAGGCAACTGGAAATCAGGGGCAGCATGTTCTGGATATGGTTCATAACAAGCTCAATTCAAAACACCGACCACTGAATCCATATTCAAAAAAGGGTCTACATATTTTAGGTGTAGACACATAAACTTCATACACATAAAATTACAATTAACACTGATAATATCTAAGTTCCCAGGTTTACTGTACTTTTTCTTAAACAACACACCCAGTCGTAATCAGATCTGGTAAAAAGGCTTCTGCTATGTGTAGGAGTATTTACATATACAAACTCCCCACACACATCAGAGCTATCGAGAACCTCAAAATTAAAAACACTGTCAAATAAATCTAGTGTTGCCCACATTAGACATCAGTCTCCTTGAGAGCAGGGTTTGCCGGCTTTGCTTACTTCTGCATCCTCAGTGCCTAGAAAATTGCCCATCACCTACAAGGCAATCAAATGACATTTGTTGAATGAATGACTGTACAAGTGATAAATGAGAATGAAATGCAGCTGTCATATGGGCTAGGCGGAACTCAGTCTAGATAAGCAAAACAGCATAGGGAGTTGAAACAGTAATGAAGGTGAATATGGAATTTATATGTGACTTAATTGTTTTATATGACTTAATTCTTAACTTGTCTCTGACCCAAAAGGATAACGAACAAACAATAGCATAAAACATGATGTATGCAGATGACTAAAAATGCTGCCTAATGAAGAGAAAGGAAAGGAATCAAGTCATACCTGACTACTAACGACCAGAAGCCCCCAGATGCATTTTCATTTTAAAACACAAAAATCTGTACAGCAGGTCTCCTCCTCTTTAAGAGTAGTATCTGTAGACCTAATGGCCCCTTAGCTTACTCTCTTTTAAGACTTGGCTTATTAGTAACAGTAAAAAGTTTTATCTAGCATGATTGAAGAGTGATTGAAACTTCACAGCCACTTACCGATGATTTCCTTATAAACGACTAAGGAATAAAGTGTCAGTAATCATCTGTTGAAATAATTGAAATAAATGAAATATACTTAGAAATGATATCCATCTAAGTTACTTCTTCGGAAGGTTTTTTAGGCAGAGGGGCACAGCACACAGGCAAGAAGCATTAGCCAGAGGTTTAAAAGACTTACAAATGACCTCAACAGTGTGTGGTTTTCAGCCTAGCACAGCCTCTCCAGGCCCCAGTTTCATAAGAAAGGGACTTGAAAACAATTTTAGGCCTAAATCCACTATATTCTAGGTGACCCCAGGCAAGTCACAGCCAGGGGTCTGACTTTTAAAAGCTCTGCTTATTTTTGCCCCTTCCTCCAGCAGTTATATATTAATTACATAGCAAGGACCTATTAATTACATATTATATTTTCCAACTTTGTATATGAGTATTCTACTGTTATATATGAAAACTTTTGCTTTAATCTAAAAGTTCTATTTTTCTATTGATTTTAAAAGAAATTAAAATCTTTTTATGGGTGCAATACAAAAGTATTTTAGGCCCTCAAGACTGCCTTGAAGAAAGTAGGGAAAACCACCGGTCCATTCAGGTATGACCTAAATCAAATCCCTTATGATTATACAGTGGAGGCGACACATAGATTCAGAGGTTATACCTGATAGAGTGCCTGAAGAACTATGAGCAGAGGATTGTGATACGGTACAGGAGGCAGTGATCAAGACCACCCTCAAGAGAAACAAATGCAAAAAGGCAAAATGGTTGTCTGAGGAGGCCTTACAAAGAGTTGAGAAAAGAAGAGAAGCTATAGGCAAAGGAGAAAAGGAAAGATATACCCATTTGAATGAAGAGTTCCAAAGAATAGCAAGGAGAGATAAGAAAGCCTTCCTCAGCAATCAATGCAAAGAATAGAGGAAAACAACAGAATGGAAAAGACTAGAGATCTCTTCAAGAAAACTAGAGATACCAAGGGAACATTTCATGCAAAGATAGGCACAATAAAGGACAGAAAATGTATGGACCTAACAGAAGCAGAAGATACCAAGAAGAGGTGGCAAGAATACACAGAAGAACTATACAAAAAAGATCTTCATGACCCAGACAACCACGATGGTGTAGTCACTCATCTAGAGTCAGACATCCTGGAATGCGAAGTCAAGTGGGCCTTAGAAAGCATCACTACAAACAAAGCTAGTGGAGGTGATGGAATTCCAGTTGAGCTATTTCAAATCCTGAAAGATGATGCTGTGAAAGTGCTGCACTCAATATGCCAGCAAATTTGGAAAACTCAGCAGTTGCCACGGGGCTGGAAAAAATCAGTCTTCATTCCAATCCCAATTAGGCAATGCCAAAGAATGTTCAAACTACTGCACAACTGCACTCATCTCATACGCTAGTAAAGTAATGCTCAAAATTCTCCAAGACAGGCTTCAACAGTACGTGAACTATGAACTTCCAGATGTTCAAGCTGGATTTAGAAAAGGCAGAGGAACCAGAGATCAAATTGCCAACATCCGTTGGATCACTGAAAAAGCAAAAGAGTTCCAGAAAAACATCTACTTCTGCTTTATTGACTATGCCAAAGCCTTTGACTGTGTGGATCACAACAAACTGTGGAAAATTCTTAAGGAGATGGGAATACCAGACCACCTTATCTGCCTTCTGAGAAATCTGTATGCAGGTCAGGAAGCAACAGTTAGAACTGGACATGAAACAACAGACTGGTTCCAAATCGGGAAAGGAATACATCAAGGCTGTATATTGTCACCCTGCTTATTTAACTTATATACAGAGGACATCATGCAAAATGAAGCACAAGCTGGAAATCAAGACTGCTGGGAGAGATATCAATAACCTCAAATATGCAGATGACACCACCCTTATGGCAGAAAGTGAAGAGGAACTAAAGAGCCTCTTGATAAAAGTGAAAGGAGAGTGAAAAAGGTGGCTTAAAACTCAACATTCAGAAAACTAAGATCATGGCATCCAGTTCCATCACTTCATGGCAAATAGATGGGGAAACAATGAGAAACTATTTTCTTGGGCTCCAAAATCACTGCAGATGGTGATTTCAGCCATGAAATTAAAAGACACTTGCTCCTTGGAAGAAAAGTTATAACCAATCTAGATAGAATATTAAAACACAGAGACATTACTTTGCCAATAAAGGTCTGTCTAGTGAAAGCTATGATTTTTCCAGTAGTCACGTATGGATGTGAGAGTTGAACTATAAAGAAGGCTGAGTGCCGAAGAATTGATGTTTTTGAATTGTGATTTTGGAGAAGACTCTTGAGAGTCCCTTGGACTGCAAGGAGATCCAATCAGTCCATCCTAAAGGAAATCAGTCCTGAATATTCATTGGAAGAACTGATGTTGAAGGAGAAACTCTAATACTTTGGCCACCTGATGCAAAGAACTGACTCATTTGAAAAGACCCTGATGCTGGGAAAGATTGAAGGTGGGAGGAGATGGGGACGACAGAGGATAAGATGGTTGGATGGCACTACCGACTCGATGGACATGAATTTGAGTAAGCTCCGGGAGTTGGTGATGGACAGGGAAGCCTGAAGTGTTGCAGTCCATGGGGTGGCAAAGAGTTGGACATGACTGAGTGACTGAACTGACTAACTGCCTGTTACAGAGAACAAGTCAACCTAAACCTATATCATGGAAACAAGGAACACCAGATGTCTCTTGCCACGTCCCCATACCCACATCCCACAAACCAGATCATATAGAAGAACTATATTCATACAATGATACTGGAGGAAGATGATGTGGCTACATGTGGAGTGGGGCAGGAGGAGGCAAGGTTGGATCCTTCAAGCCTGGAAAGCCAGTAAGACAGAAACCAACTCAATAGCATGCTATGCTATGCTATGCTAAGTCACTTCAGTCGTGTCCGACTCTTTGCGACCCCATAGACGGCAGCCCACCAGGATGCCCCGTCCCTGGGATTCTCCAGGCAAGAACACTGGAGTGGGTTGGCATTTCCTTCTCCAATGCATGAAAGTGAAAAGTGAAAGTGAAGTTGCTCAGTAGTGTCCGACCCTCAGCGACCCCATGGACTGCAGCCTTCCAGGCTCCTCTATCCATGGGATTTTCCAGGCAAGAGTACTGGAGTGGGGTGCCATTGCCTTCTCTGACTCAATAGCATAGTGGTAACTAAACCATGAGCATGTCAGGGAAAAGAGACCACAGCAACTGCAATAACAACTCTGCTGGACCTGACAGCCAACCAGACCCTCAGTGTGCTCCTATCTTCTATACAGGTTCCAAGATTTTCTGGTCTAAGCAATTCAAATGCAATTCACTCAACAAATATTTATAGAGGGCTTCCTATATGCCAGATACTGTCCGAGACACTTGATCTACCTGGTTAGGAAATGAAAGCAAAACTCCCTGCCCTGGGGCTAATATTCTTCTGGGACAATAATCTATATAAAACTAAGTATAATAAATAAGCATATTGCACATTTGAAGGTATAAGAAATATAAAGAAAGAGGGTAGAATGCAGAGGATCAGGAATTCTAGGTGGGGGTGGGTATCACAATATTAAATAGATATGACAAAGCAATCCTAACTAAGGTGAAGTTTCACAGAGACATGAAAGCAGTGAGATAAATACCTGAAGGAAAAGCAAGAGGCAATAGCTTGAGCAAGGACTTGGAGATAGGAATATACCTCTCTGACTCCCTAACTTAAAGGAACTTTTAAAGGAGAAAACTAAAATCTGTTATCAGCCGCTGAAAGCAATCTCTATCATAGCAGGAGGAAGGAAGTAGTAAGATCTACAGTTGATCCTGGAACACAGATCTAACTGCAAGGGCCCACTTATATGCAATTTTTTTTTTCCCCAATAGTAAGTACTACAACACCACACCATCTGAGGTTGGTTGTATCCAAGGATGTGGAAGCTTGCATAGAAGACTCATGGATACAGAGGAACTCCATACACAGAGGGTCACCATAAGTTATACATGGATTTTCAACAACTCAGAAGGTCAGTGCCTAACACCCGATTGTTCAAGGGTTAACTGTAATTCAAACGAGTCTGAAATGTCCACTAAGAAATTAGACATGCGAACCCTGTAACTAGAGACAGAGGTGAAGGCTGTAGGTATGCCTTTGGTATAGTGACAAAGAAGGGTTAAATGCTCACCATTTCCCAGTCTAGACTTTCCTGTGCAATTACATAGAAATCATGTGACACAGTTCTGGTCAAAAGAATATGAATGGAAGTTAATTACTCTCCTTCCAGACCTGGCCATACAGCCCTGCAATCCTGTCCATGCCCTCTCTTGCCTTTCCTCAGCAACTACAAACAGTTAAGAGTTAGTTGCTCAGTCGTTGTTTGACTCTTTGCAACCCCATGGAATATAGCCCGCCAGGCTTCTCTGTCCATGAAATTCTCTAGGCAAGAATACTGCAGTGATCTCATTTTAAAGATGGCAGCATCATAAGATAAAAGGCTCTCAGTCCTCCAAAGCACTGTTGGAGGACTGCTGCCAAGGAGGGCTGCCCTATATGGGTAGGCTGCCCCATATGCGCCCTACCCATATACAGTGAGAAACTATGAGTTAATTGTGCCGTGCCCCTGAGACTTCTAGAAATGTTATTACAGCAGCTAGCTTGAATTGCCCTAATGCAATAGACACATTGAAATCTCTGAATGCCACAAGAGAACACCATCGAAGAACAAATCTGTCTGTGTCCACGCTCAGTCGTGTCCAACACTTTGTGACCCCATGGACTATAGCCCGCCAGGCTCCTCTGTCCATGGGATTCTTCAGGCAAGAACTGGAGTGGGATGCCATTTCCTCCTCCACAGGGTCTTTCTGACCCAGGAATCAAATTCATGTCTCTTGCATCTCCTGTATTGGCAGTTGGGTTCTTTTACCACTGTGCCACCTGGGAAGCCCAACAGAGCAAATACTTAAAATGGAAATGACCAGCATCCTCTTTTGAAAAGGGTGAATGAAGATGTCCTGATTTCCAAGGACACTAATCAAATCTCATCTTATGGGAATGTCTAATTATCTCATCTTTTCCTCCCTGAAATTATGTCTTTCTTAGACTTCAAGAACCCATTTCTTCCCTGGTTTTCTGCTTGTCTCACTAGCTATTCCATTTCTTCTGCCTATCCTTGACATGGAGTGGTCTAACTTGACTGACACACCCTCCTGAGGATCCCATTCACTCTAAAATCTTTACTTTTCACTTTCACAGTCACCAGTGCACCTGTACCTGTGCAGGTACAGTGTACCTGTCAGTCAGTCAGTCAGTTCAGTCGCTCAGTCATGTCCAACTCTTTGCGACCCCATGAATCGCAGCATACCAGGCCTCCCTGTCCATCACAACTCCCGGAGATCACTCAAACTCAAGTCCATCGAGTCGGTGATGCCATCCAGCCATCTCATCCTCTGTCGTGCCCTTCTCCTCCTGCCCCCAATCCCTCCCAGCATCAGAGTCTTTTCCAATGAGTCAACCCTTCGCATGAGGGGGCCAAAGTATTGGAGTTTCAGCTTTAGCATCAAGTCCTCACCTATCTTGAGTTGTAATCCCTATTAGAAACATCTGTCTTATGGAGCACAATGGTTAACTATATGTATCAACTTAATTGGATCACAGGGAGAGTAGAGTAGGTATTAGGCTAACATCATTTCTGGATTATGTCCCTGAGGATGTTCCTGGATGAGATTACATTTGAATCAGTAGACTGAGGAAAGCAGACTGTTCTCTTCAATGTGGGTGGACATCATCTAATCTACAGTGGACCTGAATAGAACAAAAAGGTTTCGAAAAGGAGAACTTGCCTCTCCACCTGACTTTGGAGCTGGGATGTTGTGTTCTCCTGCCTTCAGAGTGAGATTTACACCACTGGAACTTCAGGTTGCAGACTCGGACTGAACTACTCAACCTCTTTCTTGGACCTCGAACTTGGGGAATTCTCAGTCTCCATAACCACAGGACAGCATATTAAAAAGCAGAGACATCACTTTGCTGACAAAAGTCCATTTAGTCAAACCTATGGTTTTTCCAGTAGTCATGTACGGATGTAAGAGCTAGACCATAAAGAAGGCTGAATCCCAGAGAATTGATGCTTTCAAGCTGTGGTGTTGGAGAAGACACTTGAGAGTCCCTTGGACAGCAAGGAGATCAAAGCCGTCAATCCTAAAGGAAATCAATCCTGAATATTCCTTGGAAGGACTGATGCTGAAGCTGAAGCTCAAATACTTTGGCCACCTGATGCAAAGAGTCGACTCACTGGAAAAGACTCTGATGCTGGGAGGGATTGAAGGCAGGAGAAGGGGACAACAGAGGATGAGATGGTTGGATGGATGGCATCACTGACTCAGTGGACATGAGTCTGAGCAAGTTCCAGGAGATAGTGAAGGACAGGGGAGCCTGGCGTGCTGCAGTTCATGGAGTCACAAAGAGTCGGATGCAACTTAGCAACTGAACAATAATCACAAGAGCATGTGCGTGAGCGTGTGTGCGTGTGTGTTTGTGTGTGTCTATGTGTGTGTTACTCCTATTGGTTCTGTTTCTCTGGAGAGCCCTGACTAATATGAGGGCTATGGGCACTGTAAACTTAAATCTGTATTCTAACACGGATGTATTTTGCTGTCCCATCTATACATTATCCTTCTGGTCACCTGAATTACAAATTCAAAGTCGCTCTTGACTCACTTTTCTTTTCCAGTCCCATATCCAACATCAGGTCATTTCAACCTTCTATCTTTCTGCTGGAAGTGATCACCCAGAAAATTGCCCTTCTAGGCACAGGGCCATAGGTATATTTTATCTTTTAACAAGGCTTTTGCCCTTTCCCTACCAGACTCTCCTTTAAATTAGTTCAAGTTCAAAGGTTCTATATATTATTATAAAAGATGATGGAATTTCATTAGGGTTTGGATTTGGCCCTAAAGGGCACTCAAATCTTGAACTGAAGATCATGAGAGATTTTAGCCAAGTAATTTAAGACAGTGAGTGAATATACCCCATATATTCCTAGATGCCTAGGGAAGAAGCCCCACAAAAGCAGCAGTCTTCCGGCCCTCTGCCGATGGCTAGACAAAGTGACTATTATGGCACCTTCTGGAAACCACTAACACAGTTGTTGTCCTTTACCTGTCAAGTAGCACCCCTTAGGATTCCAGGTCACTAGGACCATACACACACACCCCTGACCTCAGCACAAACTGGGTCCTGCCTGACAGAGTGACAAGCGTCACCTGTAACCCTCCCTGGGCTAAAGGCTCTCTCCTTTCCCAAGGACTAGCATTGCAGAAGACAGTGCTACAGCTGGTACTGTTTTACTCATATCTGGCAAATCCATGTACCAACTTAATCAATGAAAAGAAAGAAGCTTTGTTTCAATTTTCAAACTCTGTCTGTGGGCAGTCTAAACCACTCCACACCCATCTCACAGGTCTCCTCTTTCTCCAAACCTCCTGCATCTCTCTCTAAACTGGATGCATCAATTCAGATTCATTTTCTCTTTCACCTGGACTATTGCAATAACCTCCTAACTGGTTCCAACCTAGCTGCCTTTCCTTCACTCTGTTGTCAGAGTGGCTCCTGCAGACACTTCTGATCTGAACTCTCTTGCTTTAAACCATTCAGGACAAACATTGGAGTGATCAAGGGGGAATGCACAAGGATTAGAAGTGTAGCACTGTTTATAACACAGGATATATTGGGGAGGAAGGGGGCAAGGTTAATCCATGGGGGATATGGTTAAATAAATCCTGTTACAGCCACATACAGAATGTTATGCAGCAGGTAATCATGATAGCTGGTTTTATATGTATTGATAACAACAAAGATGAACTAGACATACTGTTACTGAAAAAGTTTCAGAACTTGAAATGTATCTTCAGTAGCTAATGAAACACAAAACCCTCAATATATTTTCTCTCAATACAAAGGTGTCTAAAGGGATATAAAAGGGCCTGAAAAGTCACTCCCCAAGCTGGTAAGAGCCCTGGGGCAGAGGGACACAGAATAGGATTGAGGGAAGGAGATGGAGTGACTGCCCTCATGAGTATTCCAAACTTGTATCTACAAGTATTTGCAAACTGTATATTAATTTAAAATGGTAATTAAATGCCAATGAAAAAATAATAACTCAAATCTTTTTAAAACCTCCTTGCATCAGTAAGAAAAAAAAAAGCAGCCCAGTAAAAAAACAGACAAATGATACACACTTCACAGAAGAAATTATTGGTCAACATACATAGGAAAATATTCTCAATGTTGCTCATAAAAGGTATATCTACTACAATATTACGTGCCTATTTCTCACCTATCAGTTTGGCAAAGTTTCTCTTGGCTCCAAGCACCTTGGAGGGACATGAATGAGCTTAATCTTGGGCTTGGCAATTTCCCCTTTGTGTTTCCTCTGAAGTTCCTCAAAAGTTTACTGGAAGAACTCAAAAGAACAAAGAAACATAGACAAGGATGTGTGCTGCTATTAGCGTGCGTGTGTGTGTGTGTGCACGCACGCGCACTGTTATACATTCACAATAGTGAACACTTGACAACTTCAACGCCCATCATAGGAAAGTGGTTAAACAGAATACAGGACATTGATATAATGAAATGCCACAGGTCTTAAAAAGAATGAGGCCGATACAAACATGCTGACGTGTAAAGATGACAGCAATGTATTATTCAAGGGACCACAGCAAGGTTTATATTTATAAATATCTGGAACACACAGAAACTGGTAACAGAAGTCACCCTTGGGATGATTCTGGTGGGGGAGGGCATTCACTTTTCCTTTTAAATACTTGAGTACTACTGAGGGGACACTGTAGAAGGAGATATAGTGAGAATGGCTTATTTTGGGCAAAAGTTAAATTGGAAACATATATGTGTATTTTTTAACTCACTGCTCTCAGGGTAAATTACAAATGTCTAAATACAGCATGTAATGTCTTTATCTGGCTCCCCAAACCCCTCCAGGGTCAACTTCCAATACTTGCTGTCACGAATCCCACGATCTAACACTAAAACCGCTGCTCTCGGAAAATGGCATGCTCTTTCCTTTGCTCACAATGAATGTTTTCTTCCCTGCCCTTGCCACGGGCAAATTCCTGGGCGTTCCCTGAGCCAAAGTCCTCTCCTCTGAGTCGCCCTGACCAGGCCTGCAGAATCATCACTCCGCCCAAAATGTTCCCAGAGCCCATCTCCCTGGAAGAGTTGGGCTGGGGCACCAGGGCCTCCAGGAAGGTGACAGCTGTGTCTTGTGTGTTATGGTATCCCCAGGACCAAGCAGAGCATCAGACACAGCATGGATGTCAATGTCAGAGGAATAAGTGAGCAGAGGACAGAATTCTGGGGCCAAACTAAAGGAAGGCAGGGAAAATAAAATTAAGAGGGTAAGTGACACACAAAGGCACAAAGTATCTATCAATCCAGAAACGGTGACCAAGAACATGCAACAACACAGGAAATTCAAAGGAGACTAAGATTAGTGGTGGGGGAAGGAGGATTTAGATTTGGTAAACTTTAGTTCAGTGAAAAGCAGTTTCACTAGAATAATGAAGAAGTGAGTTACAGGTACATAGGCTTGTATGTGGCGCAGCAAAAAGTATAGACTCCTGGGCACTCTGGTGTTGAAAACGTTGGAAGGTTTTATGGGTGAGGTTAGCAGGGTCTGCAGGGGACCGGGAAAGGGAAAGCAGAGAGAGAAAACCCAAGATTCTGAGTGAGAGGGAGGCAAAAGGACTGAAGATCCTGCAAGAAGCAGGAAGGGGAGATGGGCTAAACAAAACACCCCAAGGCACCATCTTTACCAGAACAAGGAGGTCCGATACCTATGAGAGGAGGGGTAAAGGCTGCTGAAAACAAAACTAGCCCAGGATGGACCTTCACGTCCTTAGTCAAGGCAGAGTCAGGCTCTCTGCTCTGCTGAGGGTACAGGTGAGACAGGAAGGGAGTAGGGCACAATCTTGAAAAGAATGACAGCCATTGAGGACAACATAAACTGGTTAGAACCGATTAGATCCAAGGTGGTAGATGAGGTGACTTCCACTAGACTCTGAGCCTCAGTATACACTCATTGTAACTCCTATCAGCAAGCTGAATGACACACCCACAGGCCCATGACAGTTCCCGAGGCTGACCAAGAAGGTCCAAAAATGGGCAATGGCCCAACTCCTGGAAATCCCCATCCCCTCACCCAAAATAGTTGGAATAATCCTTGTTCCCTAGCCTACGAAATTAACCCTGCCCATAAAAACTAACTACCGCATATTTCAGAGCCTCTAGCCTTCTCAGGTGGCCCACACTATGTCTATGGAGCCTGTATCTCCTTGAATAAACCTTCCTTCACTGTACTATGGCTCATTCTTGAATTCTTTCCTGCATGAAGCCAAAAACTCACACTTGGTCATCCCAGGGACTCACCTAAGACCTGGGATGTGACCATCCTCTCACACCCGACACTGTCTCCTGCAACACAGGAGGCCTGAGGAGTGCGGACTCCCAACTCGGGGACCATCGCCAGCTGTGGTCTAGCCTCATTCCTTACAAGAACAGAGGTCCGATTTTTTTAACACAGTAATTCTCAGACTTCAGAGCATATCAGTCATCTGCAACGCTTGCGAAAGGAGCCTACTGAGCCCCAATCCTGAGTTTCTGATCCAGTAGGTCTGGGGTGGAGGTCCAAGGACATACATATTTGAATGAAGTTCCAGGTGATGCTGATGCTGCTGATCTGCTGACCCACTCTTTGAGAATCTGCTTTATTTCATCCTCCCAAAGAAGGTATTTGCACTCAAAAGTTCAAACACATACTGCCAACATCATCTTTGAAAGACCCCCAAGATGCCCACAGAGTCTGATTCTCAACACTGTCTGCACAGCAGTCACCTCATGGCCAAACCCAAGTCTGTGTGCCTGATGCTGAGTGAAGCCAAACAAACTGAAACTCAGAGTTTGGAGCAGAGAAAGGCTTATTTATTGCAAGGGCTAAAAGCAAGGAGAATGGGAAGCTCACACTCAAAGGCTCGAACTCCCCAGCACTTTTTATTTAAAAACAACATTTGAGACTCAAGGTATATGACTTTCTTCTGATTGATGGTGGTGGGGTAACAGAGCAGTGCTCCAGGAATCTTGTACTCATTATGGAGTCACCATCCTCCTCCTGTTTGGGGGTCTTAGTTCTGTTAGAAGAACCCTAAGATGTGTATCAGATTGCTAAGTACATCCCTTGAAGGGGTACCATGACTCTGCTTTATTGCTCTACTATTCTTTCTTGACTGCTTTTCCTTTATTCCTGCATTTCCTCACTTCCCTAATCACTAACTGCTTGAATCTGCCCTTTGGAACTCAGGGAAGGTCTGGGAGGATGAAGTCTTTTCCTTACAAACAACAATCAGGGAACACCGAGAGTTTCTTATACCCAGGAACGCCCCACAAGAGTCCTGCTTAGTTTTGATCTGGAAGTTTTACAAAAGATATCCATGCTTGGGTCTCATCCCTAGAAATTTGGAGGCAGTTTGTCCATTGGAGGGGGTAAGAAATATTTTTTTAAGCTCCCCTGGTGAATGCAATGAGCAGCAGGATTGAGAAGTACAGCCTTAGGGAATCATTGGAAGGAATGGGAGTGAGTGGAAGGACCCTAGGGCTGGGGATAATTATACCGGTTGGGCAAAATCCTTAAATCCAAAGAGCTTCTATATCAAGAATGTAATTTCAACTACCCCAACTGTCTTCTACAAGAGGCAGGTCAGCCATATTCAAATAACTAGTTCACAGGATGCTGTACACAACGCAGACAAACAAGACATAATTTAAAACAAACGATTTTGATATATAAGTATTTTGAAAAATCAAACCAAAAAACAAGTTAGAGGAGGGATAAGCTTGGAGTTTGGGACTGACATATACACACTACTATATTTAAAATAAATAACCAATAAGGACCTACTGTATAGCACAGGAAACTCTGCTCAGTATTCTGGAATAACCTGAATGGGGAAAGAATTCGAAAAGGAATAGATATATGTATATGCATACCTGAATCACTCTGTTGAATACCTGAAATTAACATAACATTGTTAATCAAGCATATTCCAATATAAAATAAAACAAAAACGAA
Source organism: Bos javanicus (assembly GCF_032452875.1). NCBI lineage: Eukaryota > Metazoa > Chordata > Mammalia > Artiodactyla > Bovidae > Bos > Bos javanicus. The sequence continues at coordinate 62,692,337 of NC_083869.1, read as the reverse complement.
ACAACAAAAAATTTAATGGGCAATTGCCCAAAATAGGTACCCTGTGGTCACAAGTCAGTTACTATTTCTCTTCATTCATACACATATACTTACACACAAGCTAAGTAGCTTTAGTGTGTGCCCAGCTCTTTGCAGCCCTATAGACTGTAGCCACTAGGGTCCTCTGTCCATGGGATTCTCCAGGAATACCGGAGTAGGTTAGTTGCCATGCACCCCTCCAGGGTATCTTCCTAACCCAGGGAGCGAACCCACATCTCTTAGGTCTCCTGCATTGGTAGGCAGGTTCTTTACCACTAGAACCACCAGGGAAACACACACACACACCACAGACACACAGACACACAAAGGCGCACGTACGCGCACGCACACACGAACACACACATACACACACACACCTGTAATTTCCACAAAATAGAATCCAGGCTATCCCAGCACGGAAGGGACCAGGATCACTCATCCATACTTGGATTTCCCTTAAGTCTCTCACATATCCATTCAGCATTTGCTGAAAGCCTGCTAGGTCCCCAGGCACAGAGGTAGGGATGCAAAAATTAATAAGACAGAGAAATATAGTCTCTACCTATAAGGAATTGACAGGCCAAAAGAAAGCAACAAGTATCTAAACAAACCAAAAGTATAATGAAGTGTTAAAGGCGCTGTGACAGCTATTTCTATGGGGTACAGTGAAGCCGGAAAGGAAAGTGAATCTTATTTCACCAGGGGAGCAAGGATTACCAAATATGATGAGATACAGACATGGATGTATTTCCATTTATTTGGATCTTCTTTATTTTCTTTCAACAGTGGTTTGTAGCTTCAAAATTCAAGTTTTGTATTTCTTTTTCCTAAGGAAACAAATTCCTAAGGAAAAATGTTATTTCTAACTATTTTATTTGTTTTGATGCCATTGTTCGTGAAATTGTTTTCTTAACTTCCTTTTCAAACTTTTCACTGCTATTACATAAAATATGATTCTGTATATTAGTTTGTTTGTATTCTGCGAACTTGCTGAACTCATTTATTAGTTCGAATAGCTTTTTAGTGAATATTTAGTATTTTCTGTATGGAAGACTAAAGTAAAACTGAAAAAAGTGTTAGTCACTCAGTCATGTCCAACTCTCTGCAGCCCCATGCTCTGTAGCCCACCACGCTCCTCTGTCCCTGGGATTCTCCAGGCAAGAATACTGGAGTGGGTTGCCATTCCCTTCTCCAAGGAAGCTATCCCACCCAGGGATGGAATCAGGGTCTCCTGTATTGTGGGTAGATTCTTTACCGTCTGAGCCAGACTTTGTCACTTACAAATACAATTTTACTTCTTCCTTTTCAATCTGGATACATCTCTCCTTCTAGCCTGATTGCCCTAACTAGAACCTCAGTACCACGTTGAATAGAAATGGTGAGAGTAGATATCCTGATCCTAGGGAAAAAGCATTCAGTCTTTCATTGTTAAGTACAATGGTAAGCTGTAGGTTTTTCATAAACATTCTTTATCAGATTTAGGGTAACTATTTCTAGTTTGTTGAGGATTCTGATACAGAAAGGGTGAAATAAAATGAAAGTGAAAGTTGCTCAGTCATGTCCGACTCTTTGTGACCCCATGGAATTCTCCAGGCCAGAATACTGGAATGGGTAGCTGTTCCCTTCTTCTCCAAGGGTCTTCCTAACCCAGGAATTGAACTCAGGTCTCCTGCATTGTAGGCGGATTCTTTACCAGCTGAGCCACGAGGGAAGCCCCCAGAGAGGGTAGATTTTGTGAAATGCTTTTTCTGTGTCTATTCAGATGATTGTGTGAGTTTTGTTATTTTATTAATATGAAGTATTACATTAATTGATTTCCCGATATTAAACTAACCTTGCATCCTGGGATAAATCTCACTGGTTATTGAGTATAATGCTTTTACATACTGATGGATTCAGTTTGACAATATGTAGCCTACATTTTAACTTTGAAAATAAAATAATCCTGCCTTCTTGAGAAATGATCTTTGCTATCGCTGTTAAAAACAGAATACTGGGGATTTCTCTGGTGGTCCAGTGGTTAAGAATCCGCCTGCCAATGCAGGGGACACCAGTTTGATCCCTAGTGGAGGAAGAGCCCACACAGTAAAGAGCCAACTAAGCCTGTGAACCACAACTATTGGGGCCACACTCTAGATCCAAGGGCTGCAACTCCTGAAGCCTGGGCGCCTAGAGCCCAAGCCCCGCAATAAAAGAAGTCACCACAACGAGAAGCCTGCGCGCCGCGACGAGAAGCCTGCGCGCCGCGACGAGAAGTAGCCCCTACTCACTGCAACTAGAAAAGGCTGGGGTGAAGCAATGAAGACCCAGCGCAGTCAAAAATAAATAATTTTTTTAAAGAATACAATGCTGCACTGAAGACTGACCAACTTGTCTTAGAAATTTAAAAATAATATTGCTTGTGCTAGATGATTAATTTGTGTGATGCCTCAGAACTTTAAAGCTCACAGTAACCTTAGTATTTTGTCCTAAACTACCTTTGATGATAAACTAACAAATTACTAAAAATCAGAATTATATTATTTTATTATTTACCCAAATGGCATTGTTAAACTGGATTATAACCTATATTTTCTTCTGTAAATTCTGTTGAAACTCAAAGTATAGTAGACTTGAATACTGAAGTATTAATATCTGTAGCAAACCAACCAAGTCTAATTTTAATAGTATTTAAGTCTCTCTTGGGCTTCCCAGGTGGCCAGTGGTAAAGAATCTGTCTGCCAATGCAGGAGGCGCAAGAGAGGCGGGTTTGATCCCTGGGTCAGGAAGATCCCCTGGAAAAGGAAATGGCAATCTGCTCCAGTATTCTTGCCTGGAAAATCCCAATGTCAGAAGAGCAGGACAGGCTATAGTCCACAGTGTCTCAAAGAGTCAGACACCACTGAGCACACACATACACAAACAAGTCTCTCTTATTTAACCTCCATCAATACGTCATATCTTTATAAGGTTATCACCTTGGGAAAATAAGTAAGATTTTTTTCTGTTTCTCTAAATAAGTACACTATGACAGAAGAACTGTGATGGAGGGTCCCATCAACACAAGGTGTTGTTGTCCACTCATTTTGAGTTCATATTACAAAATGATCACAATATATATCATTGAGAATGCCAGAATGAGGTGCATTATAAACCTTGTTTTTCTTCCACTAGGCTTTCACACATACTCCACCATGCCTTACATAGTCTAGACATTTAAGATCATAGGCAGGACTTCTGGTAAGGAAGGAAAGGAAAGAAGAAGCCAACACATCCCTTCTCTAAAAAGCAACCCAATACATGGATAAAATTGTCAAAACAATCGTTTCAGGTCTCTGGAAAATAATGAAAGGCATATGATAAATTGGGATGCATATGTTCATAAAATAATGCTCAGCTTTGGGTAAATACAGTAGGACTCTGACAAGAGCGACCGCCCAGCCCAGTTCAATGAATAGGATGGTGATACAAGGGCCAAGTTGAATGTGAAAACTAGTAGCATCACTGCCAGGAAAGACTGACTTGATGGACCAGAGGTTGGAAAAACTATGCCCACCTCTTCTAGGCTGAGGTTGCAATCCCAGTTGCAGAGGAGGTAGGTTGGGCTTGAGGCTCCTTCAGAAGTCTCATCACCAAAGTATTGCCACTTTCTGACTCATGTCTCATCACATCCTCAGCACTAAACAGAGTTCTGGACAGAGTGGGTGTTCAATGTTATTCTATATATACTATATTCTACAAATGTACAATCTGAAAATGGTATGAAGAAGACAGGTTTGAAAAGAATTAAATACCTAGGAAGAAAATTAACAGAAGTGCAAGATTTTTATACTAGAAGCTACAAACATTACTTAAAGACCTAAATAAAAGGGAAAATGTTCTACTATGATATCCAGTAATGCCAAGATAGAAATTCTACAAAAATCAATCTATTGATTCAATAGAAACACTATGAAAATCCATATGTGTATGTATATATATATATATATATATATTTTTTTTTTTTTTTGCTGCACCTGGCCTTAGTTATGGTATATAGGATCTTTTAGTTGCAACATGTGGGATCTAGTTCCCTGACCAGAGATCAAACCCAGGTTCCCTGCTTTGGGAGCCCAGAGTCTTAGCCACTGGACCACAGGGAAGTCCCGAAAATCCATATATTTTTATTAAAAAAAAAAAGGACATGCTGTTCATGACATTTACATAGAAATTCAAAGGAGCTAGAAAAGTCAAAATAATTGTTTAAAAGACGTACAAAGATGGAAGATTTACACTATCTGATTTCAGCAGCAAAAGACTACAATAATCAAAACAGTGTGATATTAGCATAAAAGCAGATACAATTATTAAACAGAACTGAGAGTCAAAAAAAAAAAAAAAAACAAGTTATGGTGAACTAAGCTTTGATAAAAGTGCCAATGCAATTCGAGGGGAACATGACAACCTTTCAACAATGGCACTGGAAAACTAAATGTCTACATAGAAAGGAAGAAAAATGAATCTAGACCCTTACCCTTATACCCTATACAAAAAAGAAATTAACTAAAATGGGAGATACTGCTTTGGGGATCATTTACTTGCTCCAAGTAAAAAATCTTTCCTATTCCTGAAAAAAAATTAACTAAAATGGACAGTTGACTACAATAGATGGATAAGACTTGTAAAACTGTAATGGGGCTAGTGCACTGGGACAACCCAGAGGGATGGTAAGGGGAGGGAGGAGGGAGGAGGGTTCAGGATGGGGAACACATGTATACCTGTGGTGGATTCATTTCGATATTTGGCAAAACTAATACAATTATGTAAAGTTTAAAAATAAAATAAAATTTAAAAAAAAAAAACTTGTGGAGGGAAAAGTAGGAGAAAATCTTTATGACCTTGGATTAAGTGTCAAGATTTCTTAGATATGACACTAAAAGCACAATCCATAAAAGAAAAAAGTTGATAAACTGAATATGATCAAAATGTAAATCTGAATTTCAACAGATACCATTAACAAAATGGAAAGACCAGCCAATACTGGGAGAAAATACTTTTAAGTCATATTTCTGATCAATGACTGATATATACATATATATACATATATCATAATATTCAATGTCAAACATCTCAATTAAAAACACAGACAAATAATTTAAACAGTATTTTACCAAAGAAATGGCTAAAAAGTACATGAAAAGGTGCTAAACAACATCAGTCATTAGGAAAACACAAATTAAAACAATGAGATAGTACTACATACCCATTTGAATGACTAGCAATAAAAAAACAGTGACAAATGTTAGCAGAAGATTTAGAAAATATAACTCTCATATAGTGCTAGTAGGAATGTAAAATGATACAGCCACATTAGAAACCAGTTTCAGTTTTTTAAAAGGTTAAACAAAGAGTTACCATATAATTCAATATATAACCAAGAGAAATGAAAACCTACATAAAAAAATGAAAATACACATAATATATAAGTATTCATAGCCATATTACTAATAAAGACTCCAAACTGGAAGCAATCTGAATGCCCATTAACTAAATGGATAAATTAAATGCTGGGTATCTATACAATGGAACACTATTGAACAATTAAAAAGAATAAACTGACCCCACATATACAGTAAATTAATATTCTAAGAACATTCAATGGATAAATGATAGTCTTTTCAACAAATGGTGCTGGGAAAAACTAGAAAGTCACATGCAAAATAATGAAATGAGACTCTAATACCACTCACAAAAACTAACTTAAAACGGATTAAAGACTTAAACATAAGACCAAATACCATAAACTCCTAGAAGAAAACAAAAGGAAGACGCTCCTTGGCATTGCTGCTGCTGCTACTGCTAAGTCGCTTCAGTCGTGTCCGACTCTGTGCGATCCCATGGACTGCAGCCTACCAGGCTTCTCCGTCCATGGGATTCTCCAGGCAAGAACACTGGAGTGGGTTGCCATTTCCTTCTCTATCCTTGGCATTGGGTCTTGGCAATAATTTTTTGGATCTAACACCAATAACACAAGCAACAAAAGCAAAAATCAAAAGTGGGACAACATCACACTAAAAGGTTGTACAACAAAAGAAATAATAAACAAAATGGAAAAGCAAACCATGGAATGGGAGAAAATATTTGCAAACCAGATGTCAATAAGCAGTTAATATCCAAAATATATAAATTACTCATACAACTCAAATAACAATATGATTTTTAACAGGCAGATTAACTATATAGACATATCCAAAGAAGACATCCAAATGGCCAAAAGATACAGGAAAAGATGCTCAGCATAATTAATCACTAGGGAAATGCAAATCAAAACCACAATGAGATATCACCTCACACCTGATAGAATGGCTATTATTAAAAAGACAAGCATAACAATTGTTGGCAAGGATGTGCAGGAAAGGGAAACCTTGTACACTATTGGTAGGAATGTAAATTGGCTCAGCCATTATGGAAAACTGTATGAAGGTTCCTCAGAAAATTAAAAATAGAATCACCATATGATCCAGCAATACCACTTCTGGGTGTATATCCAAGGAAATGAAAACAGCATATGGAAAAGATGTCTGAACTTCCATGTTTGCTGGAACATTGTTCACAATAGTGGAAACAAGAGCCCATCAATGGATTAATGGATAAAGAAGATATGGTACATGCACACAATGGAATATTACTCAGCCATGAGGAGGAAATCCTGCCATTTGCAACAATAAAAATGTACCTTGAGGGCATTATGTTAAGTGAGAGTAAATCAGATGAAAAAGACAAATACTGTATGATATCACTATATAAACATTCACTGTATGAATCTTAAAAAAGCTAAAGCCATAAAAACAGAGAACAGAAGGAATTTCCTGGCAGTCCAATGGCTAGGACTCTTCGCTTCCACCACAGGAAGCACAGGTTCAGTCTAGGAACTAAGATCCTGCATGCTGTGCAGTGTGGCCCCTCCCCTCAGAAAATGTCCAAAGAACAGAATGATGGTTACCAGGGGCTGGGGAATTGCAGACCTGGGGAGATGGTGTTACTACAAACTTAAAACTAGTATAAGATAAATAAGTCCTGGGGATCTGATGCTCAAAAAAGAAATAATAACTATACACCATGATAGAGGTGTTAGCTAACGCTACAATGATAAACATATTACAGTATATAAATATATCAAGTTAGCACATTGTACCTTAAACCTATACAATATTATATATCAAATATATTTCAATTGAACAAAATGAATAAAATACTGACACCTGCTACGACATGGATGAAACCCAAAACCATTTGAAAGGAGCAAAACATGAAAGACTACATGTTACATGGTTTCATTTATATGAAATTTCTAGGCAAGGCAAATCTATAGAACAAAGATTTGTAGTTACTTAGGGCTAGGAACCGGAGAAGGCAATGGCACCCCACTCCAGTACTCTTGCCTGGAAAATCCCATGGATGGAGGAGCCTGGTAGGCTGCAGTCCATGGGGTGGCGAAGACTCGGACATGACTGAGCGACTTCACTTTCACTTTTCAGTTTCATGCATTGGAGAAGGAAATGGCAACCCACTCTAGTGTTCTTGCCTGGAGAATCCTAGGGACGGGGGAGCCTGGTAGGCTGCTGTCTATGGGGTTGCACAGAGTCGGACACGACTGAAGTGACTTAGCAGTAGCAGCAGTAGGGCTAGGAACAAGCACTGAATGTGAACAAGCATTAGAGAACTTTTGGGGGTGAGGCAATGAATCACGGTTGCATAACTCAATAATTTTACAACTGTCAGATCTTCTACGTAAATTATACCTCAACAAAAGTCATAGCTTGGATGGCACAGCAAATACGTTTGTTTTCCATCCCTACACTGCCTCTGTCACTCCTGCAGCAGGAAATCCATGGTTTCACTCCCTAACAGGGAGAATGCTAATTGTGGAATGAAACTTGCCAAGAATATCGTTTTGCTAAATTACAGCAAAAGCTAGTCTTTGCATCGCCAACAGGCTGTGGTGAAACTGGTACTAAAGCATTTGGCTTCCAAGTGCCTAAGACACTAAGAGAGTGTGGTATGCCCTTCAGTATTGGGATAAATGATACTGGTTTCTATTAACCCCCATTGACTTAAAAGTGAATTCCCAGCAGAAAGTATTACGAGAAGAAAACTCCAGATGCAGATGTTTAAGTTATGGTGTGTGTTAATTCTTATAATATTAAATCGAGCAATCTTCTCAAGTTCTGAAAAACTATCAGCCTGCTTGCTGAATGGAGCACTGGTTACACAGAAGCACAGGGGAGCCCCTGGAGTATTTTAGCACTAGACAAAATCTATTCTCACCAAAAGAAGAAAGCAGAAAGAAGGCAGAGCGGAGAGGTGGTATCAAAAACACAAATCAGCAAGAATGTTTTCTAACCTCTGCCCATGCATCAGTTTCTTAAGAAGGACTTTCAGGGGACTGCACCCTTTCTTTTCTCCCATCTTGTTTTCTATCCCTCTTCTGAAGATTTCTGGTGGTAGTGAAAAAGAACAGAAGAAAAAATAAAGGGACAGAAACTTCACCTTCTCATCAACACTGACTTTGTGTGTTCTTTTTCCTCTGTAACCATGCAAACCCCATACAAATTCTGATGATAGCCATCAATTATGTCTATGTACTGGTGGCTCAGAGGTTAAAGCATCTGCCCGCAATGCGGGAGACCTGGGTTCAATCCCTGGGTCAGGAAGATCCCCTGGAGAAGGAAATGACAACCCACTCCAGTATTCTTGCCTGGAGAATCCCATGGACAGAGAAGCCTGGTGGGCTACAGTCCATGGGGTCGCAAAGAGTCGGACACGACTGAGCAACTTAACTTTCACTTTCACCCAGGCGTATACAATCAGCCTTCTGTACCCATGGGTTCTGCACCTACAGATTCAACCATCCTTGATCAAATATATTCCAAAAAGGGGATTTCCTAGCAGTCCAGCGGTTCGGACTCCACACTTCCACTGCAGGAGGCACAGGTTCAATCCGTGGTCAGGGAACTAAGATCTCACATGCCTCGACATGGGAAAAAAAATCTAAATAAAATTCCAGAAAGTTCCAAAAAGCAAAACTTGAATTTGCTGTGCTGGTAACTATTTACACTGTACTATGCCCATTGCATTTGCAATTATTTACATAGTATTTACATTTCATTAGGTATTAAGTCATCTCTAGGTGATTTAAAGTATCCCAGGGGATGTGTACAGGTTGTATCCAAATAATATATCATTTTACAAGAGCATCCAGGGATTTTGGTATCTGCAGGGGGAGGGGCAGGGGTGCACACCCCCCCCCCCACGATACCAAGGGACAACCATATTAAATTAATCTTGTGACCTCCATTTACACTTTGTGAAAGTGGCACTCACATCTGAGGACTAGATTCAACAAAGAATTCTAGAACGTTCAACATGGAAAGACCAGAAAGTTCACAACATCTAAACTCCCCTATTTTTTATTAAGGGAATATAGGCATATGGGGCCCAGACAGGTGAAGCAAGTTTCACGAGGTTTGATTAGCAACATTTATTGATGGAATTCATCTGCACATCTGTACTTTCCTGGGGCTGGGGGAGCGGTGGTGGGTGGGACTTTGTGATCACAAGCCACATGCAGTTCTGGGCCAGAGTCACCACGGAACACTATAAGGAGATGAACATTCAGAGGATTGAGAGGTTGGAAGCAGAGATACCTGGACATGATTCTGAATTTTCCTTTATGTGAGATGTCACCTTGCTGATGCTAAGATTAACTCAAAAGTGAAACAGGTCCTGAATGGCTGCGAATATCTGCATTGAAAAACAGATCATGGGACTTCCCTGGTGGTCCACTGGTTAAGAATCCGCCTTCAATGCAGGGGAATTGGGTTCAATCCCTGGATAGGGAACTAGGATCCTACATGCCTCAAAGCAGCTACTGAGACCAGGTCACAACTACTGAGCCCATGCACCACGACTAAGTCCCAAAGCAGCCAAATAAATGTGTTTTTAAAAAGGAAAAACAGATCATTTCATATGTCGTTCCTAAACAGTAATACAAAAAAGACTGTGACACAGGACAACATTAAGCCTAAAGTTGTCTAATCCAGCAAGTGTACAATTTCAGCAGACAGGGTCAACAGCTTATCAGAGAGTCTGTTGCAGGGGCTGCACCACCCCGCAATAACCACCTCACTGTGGTGACATCCTGTCTTCCCATCCCACTGACAGTATGTGAGCTTTCCACTAGAGTATGGCTTTCCTACTGCTGCCATAATAAATTACCACAAATTTAGTGACTGAGAAAAACACAAGTTCATTATTTTATAGTTCTGGAGGTCAGAAGTCCATAATCAGTCTCACTGAGCAACTAAGTGAGCAAAATTCAAGGTGTTGGCAGGGCTGCAGTCTATTGGAGGCTCTGTAATGTTTCCTTGCCTTTCCAGCTCCTAAAGGTGGCCTGCATTCCCTGGCTCCTGGCCCCATATTACTCTGACCTCTGCTTCCGTCTTACATCACCTTCTCTGACCTTGACCGTCTTGCCGCCCTCATAGAAGTAGCTTTGGGATTCCATAAGACACACTCAGAAAATCCAGGATAATCCTCTCGTCTCAATATCCCTTACTTGCTGCTGCTGCTAAGTCGCTTCAGTCATGTCCAGCTCTGAGCGACTCCATAGACGGCAGCCCAGCAGGCTCCCCCATCCCTGGGATTCTCCAGGCAAGAACACTGGAGTGGGTTGCCATTTCCTTCTCCAATGCAGGAAAGTGAAAAGTGAAAGGGAAGTCGCTCAGTCGTGTCCGACTCTTAGCGACCCCATGGACTGCAGCCTACGAGGCTCCTCCATCCATGGGATTTTCCAGGCAAGAGTACTGGAGTGGGGTGCCATTGCCTTCTCCCATCCCTTACTTAATCACACCTAATTCTGTAGTGTCCCATTAGCCATGTAAGGTCACCTATTCACAGATCCCAGGGACGAACGTGGGTGGAGGGTGGGGCTTATTCTGCCTAAAACACACTTAGTAATAAAACACTCTTCAGGGATATGAATTTTAGCATGTTTAGTGTTCCCTCTTATGGGTAAGTAACATACTCATGTATGGTTTCTATCAAATTGCTTCTAAATATTTTGGTGTTTTCAATATGTTGAAATAGATATGTTAAGAGCATTGAATGTTTGTGTTCCCTATTAAATTCATCTGTTGAAATCCTAACCTGTGATAGAATGAAGAGGTGGGACCTCTGGGGTAATTAGGTCATGAGGGTGGAGCCCTCATGAATGGCATTAGCACCCTTATTAGAAGGGACACAAGAGCTGGCTGTATCTCTCTGCTCTCTACCATGTGAAGATACAGGAAGAAGCTTACTACCTGTAACAAGGAAGAGGGCTCCTGATCAGAAGCCAGCCAGGCTGGCACCCTGATGTCAGATTTCCAGCCTCCAGAACTATGAGAAATAAAGTTCTGTTATTGACAAACCACTGGGTCTACAACGTTTCATTACAGTAGCCCAAGTGAAAACACAGATTATAGCATTTAAATTATTCAGCATTCCTGCAGTTATTTTCAGGTCTAAGAATCTGAGCTTCTGATTAAGGCTCTTCAGATGAGCTTTGCAAACTGTCCTTTGGAAAGACTTTTTATTTACATGCTCAGTAGCAGCATATTAGAGTGCTCATTTCACACCACTTGTGCCATCATGAAATATTACTATTTTATTCAATCATTGCCACTTTGGTTGGAAATGTTAGCCTAATGTTTAAACATGTATTTCTTTTCTTTCCAGTGACAATGTGTTCTAGATATCATATTAACTAGTATACTGAATCTCTTCCTTTGGAATTGTCTGGCTGTGTCCTTTGCCCATTTTGTAATATGATAGGACTTTTCTTCCTGTGTGTGTATTAGTAGCTCAGTTGTGTCCAACTCTTTGAGACCCTATGGACTGGAGCCCGCCAGGCTCCTCTGTCCATGGACTTTTCCAGGCAAGAATACTGGAGTGGGTAGCCATGTCTATCTTTAAGACTGTTACACTGGTAAATATCTTTTATAAAGGCATTTGAAAAATATCTAGCTCTTCACCTTCCTTTTGCACTGCATTTATGGATGTTTGAGACTAAACAGTTAAATCCTCATTTAAAAATTGTGTTTAGTCATCAGGCTTTTCCCTTTGGTACGTTATTTTCCCTTATGTTGACTTTCTTTATTGCTTATAATTGGAGTATAACAGAACACTGAACTGCAAGTAGAAAATGTTCTATATTTGAGTCTTACTTAATATAAAAATATTCTCATACTAACCAAGTAAGAATCAGATGACTCACTTTTTTAAAGTAAATTGTTTAAATACAGGGCCAGCAAACTATAAGGGTTGTTACTTACTTTTTTATGGCCCATGAGCTGTTTGGGAAAAAAGAAAGGGACATACAACAGAGACAGTACAGCCCCCCAAGCCTGAAGTATTTGCTACTTGGTCCTTTACAGAAAAGCAATTCATCTGAGGTGTACTTTATTGCATATTGAGAAAAATATAAACCTACTCTTTTTCAAAGAAACTTAACCAACTGTCCTGACTCTATTGTAGCCTTCTATCCTTTAAATTTGACAGGCCACTTCAACTCAAAAAAGAAACTAAAAATGTACAATCTCTTTTATCACAATGAACTGCAAATTAAACTGACATGTTGTCATGATCGGTTTGGAAAAGATCACCAAGGTTTAGGATATAAAACACTCTAGAGGGTGGTGGTGGGGGGATGCCAACACTGATTTCCTTGGTCAGAGTGTGACAGCAACCTTCTCATGGACAAAATTACACAATTGTCAAAAGCTGAATTCTATATGCTCTTTGACTCAACAAGTTTATGAATTTATACTATAAAACACTCACAGAAATCCTTAAGACAATATGTATACAGCTACTTCATCAAGTATTCTTTACATACAATATTTACAAGATGCTGCTGCTGCTGCTGCTAAGTCGTTTCAGTCATGTCCGACTCTGTGCAACCCCATAGACGGCAGCCAACCTCCTAAATGTCTATCTGTGGAATAGGGTTAAATCAATAGACCCATACTAATCAGACTCTGCACATTTCCAAGGAAGGCCGATCTTCAGGACTGATTCTTGACTAGCTCTGGGGAGATAAGCTCTGAGCCCATGGAATATTCTGTTTGATAACAGTGTTTCCGTATGCCTGCAGTACCAATTTCATCAGATGGTTTATGCAAATATGATATATGGCTGGCACCTGCTTTTGCTCTGAAGGGCTAGAGTGTGGTGAGCTGAGTGAGGCCAGTCACACAGGCAGTGCATGCTACCTAATGACTCCCGATAAATATCCTGGCTTGGTGAATATCCCTGCTTGGCAAGACATCACATGTGTTGTCACAAATCATTGGTGGAAGAACTAAGTGCATCCATATGACTCCACTGGGAGAAAATCTGGAAGCTAATTTCTGGTTTCTATCGACTTCACCCCATTACCATGTGCCTCTTCCCTGCGCTTGTTCCAGTTTATATCCTTTCACTGTAATAAGCCATGCATGCACGTGTGCTCAGTTGTGTCTGACTCTTTGCGACACTATAGACTATAGCCCATCAGGCCTCTCTGTCCATGGGATTCTCCGGGCCAGAATACTGGAGTGGGTTACTGCTCCCTTCTACAGGGGATCTTCCTGACCCAGGAACTGAACCCATGTCCCTTGCATCTCTTGAATTGGAAGGTGGTTTTTGTTTTTGTTTTTTACCACTGAGCCATCTGGGAAGCCCTGTAATAAACCATAACTGCAAGTGCAACATCTTTTCTACATCTTGTGAGTCCTTCTAGTGAACCAGTAAGCCTGAGGATGGTCTTGGAAACACCCAACACACTACCAACAGGAGTCTGATAAATTGGTGCAATGGAACAATATACAGTCAAGGAACGGAATGAAACACACATACATGAGAGAGTATCCACTCACAGTATACGCCCACAACAGATATAAGTTAATTGCAAAACATACCTGGTACAGCCTTACACTTTTAAAAGCTAACTTTTCTTGAACATTCATGATGTCTGTGTTTATCTTTATCTAGGCTTTATCTAAGAGTTTTGCACATATTATGCCATTTGACCCCTACAAAACCCTGCAGGTACTTTTATTACCATCACTGTAAAGATGAGAAAAACTGAGGCACACAGTTTTAATAACACATCCAAGGGCACACATCCATACATGAAACTAACTGTCCTACTTCAAAAGTCAACATTCTTAACCAATACAATTGCACTTTCACATGCTAGCAAAGTCATGCTCAAAATTCTCCAAGTTAGGCTTCAACAATACATGAACTGAGAACTTCCAGATGTTCAAGCTGGATTTTAAAAAGTCAAAGGAACAAGAGATCAAATGGCCAACATACATTGGACCAAAGAAAAAGCAAGAGAATCCCAGGAAAACACCTACTTCTGCTTCACTGATTACACTAAAGCCTTTGATTGTATGGATCACAACAAACTGTGGACAATTCTGAAAGAGATGGGAATACCAGACCACCTTACCCGCCTCCTGACAAACCTGTATGCAAGTCAAGAAGCAACAGTTAGAAACAGACATGGACAATGGACAGGTTCAGAATTGGAAATTGAGTACATCAAGACCGTATATTAGAGGGAGGGGGTGGATAATTTGGGAGAATGACATTAAAACATGTATAATATCATATAAGAAATGAATCGCCAATCCAGGTTCGATGCAGGATACAGGAAGCTTGGGGATGGTGCACTGGGATGACCCAGAGGGATGGTATGGGGAGGGAGGTGGGAGGGGGGTTCAGGATGGGGAACATGTGTACACCCATGGCGGATGCATGTTGATGTATGGCAAAACCAATACAATATTGTAAAGTAAAAAAAAAAAAAAATTTTAAAAAAGACCATATATTGTCACCCTGCTTATTTAACTTATATGCAGAATACATCATGAGAAATGCTGGGCTGGATGAAACACAAACTGGAATCATGACGGTCGGGAGAAATATCAATAACCCCAGACATGCAGATAACACTACCTTTATGGCAGAAAGCAAAGAGGAACTAAAGAGCCTCTTGAAGAAGGTGAAAGAAGACAGTGAAAACACTGACTTAAAACTCAACATTCAAAAAACTAAGATCATGGCATCTAGTTCCATTCTTGGGCTCCAAAATCACTGCAGATGGTGACTGCAGGCATGAAATTAAAAGATGCTTGCTCCTTGGAAGAAAAGCTATGACCAACCTAGATCAGTTCAGTTCAGTCGCTCAGTCATGTCCAACTCTTTGAGACCCCATGAACCGCAGCACATCAGGCCTCCCTGTCCATCACCAACTCCCAGAGTATACTCAAACTCATGTCCATTGAGTCGGTGATGCCATCCAGCCATCTCATCCTCTCTCGTCCCCTTCTCCTCCTGCCCTCAATATTTCCTAGCATCAGGGTCTTTTCAAATGAGGCAGCTCTTTGCATCAGGTGGCCAAAGTACTGGAGTTTCAGCTTCAACATCAGTCCTTCCAATGAACACCCAGGACTGATTTCCTTTAGGATGGACTAGTTGGATCTCCTTGCAGTCCAAGAGACTCTCAAGAGTCTTCTCCAACACCACAGTTCAAAAGCATTAATTCTTTGGTGCTCAGTTTTCTTTATAGTCCAACTCTCACATCCATACATGACTACTGGAAAAACCATAGCCTTGAGTAGATGGACCTTTGTTGACAAAGTAATGTCTCTGCTTTTTAATATGCTATCTAGGTTGGTCATAACTTTCCTTCCAAGGAGTAAGTGTCTTTTAATTTCATGGCTGAAGTCACCATCTGCAGTGATTTTGGAGACCCCCAAAAAATAAATCAGCCACTGTTTCCCCATCTATTTCCTATGAAGTGATGGGACCGGATGCCACAATCTTCATTTTCTGAATGTTGAGCTTTAAGCCAACTTTTTCACTCTCCACTTTCACTTTCATCAAGAGGCTTTTTAGTTCCTCTTCACTTTCTGCCATAAGGGTGGTGTCATCTGCATATCTGAGGTTATTGATATTTCTCCCAGCAATCTTGATTCCAGCTTGTGCTTCTTCCAGCCCAGCGTTTCTCATGATGTAATCTGCATATAAGTTAAATAAGCAGGGTGACAATATACAGCCTTGACGTACTCCTTTTCCTATTTGGAACCAGTCTGTTGTTCCATGTCCAGTTCTAACTGTTGCTTCCTGACCTGCATACAGGTTTCTCAAGAGGCAGGTCAGGTGGTCTGGTATTCCCATCTCTTTCAGAATTTTCCACACTTTATTGTGCTCCACACAGTCAAAGGTTTTGGCATAGTCAATAAAGCAGAAATAGATGTTTTTCTGGAACTCTCTTGCGTTTTTGATGATCCAGCAGATGTTGGCAATTTGATCCTTGCTTTCTCTGCCTTTTCTAAATCCAGCTTGAACATCTGGGAGTTCATGTATTCCTGAAGCCTGGCTTGGAGAATTTTGAGCATTACTTTACTAGTGTATGAGATGAGTGCAATTGTGCGGTAGTTTGAGCATTCTTTGGCATTGCCTTTCTTTGGGATTGGAATGAAAACTGACCTTTTCCAGTCCTGTGGCCACTGCTGAGTTTTCCAAATTTGCTGACATATTGAATGCAACACTTTCACAGCATCATCTTTTAGGATTTGAAATAGCTCAACTGGAATTCCATCTCCTCCACTAGCTTTGTTCGTAGCAATGCTTCCTAAGGCCCACTTGACTTCACTAGACAGCATATTAAAAAGCAGAGACATTACTTTGCTGACACGGTCCGTAGAGTCAAAGCTATGGTTTTTCCAATACTCATGTATGGATGTAAGAGTTAGATCATAAAAAAGGCTGAGCACTGAAGAATTGATGCTTCTGAACTTTGGTGTTGGAGAAGTCTCTCGAGAGTCCCTCATTCTGCAAGGAGATCAAACCAGTCAATCCTAAAGAAAATCAACCCTGAATATTCATTGGAAGGACTAATGCTGAAGCTCCAATACTTTGATCACCCAATGAGAAGAGCCAACTCAATGGGAAAGACCCTGATGCTGGGCAAGATTGAAGGCAGGAGGAGAAGGGGGACAACAGAGGACAAGATGGTTGGATGACATCACGGACTCAATGGACACGAGGCTAAGCAAGCTCCGGGAGATGGTGAAGGACGGGGAATCCTGGTGTGCTGCTGTCCATGGGGTAGCATGGAGTTGAAATAACTGAGCAACTGAACAACAACGACCAATCCACCATGCTGCCTGTCTCCCAAAATGTATGCATGTCTGTAGGTACATTTGTAATATACATCAAAAAACATATATTAATAATCTCTTCTTAGGAGTGAGATTACAGGAAGAAAAGATATTACTTTTACCTTGAACTTCCATATATATTATATTTTTGATGTAAAAGCATATATTAGCATAATTTTGGTAGTTATAAGATCTGCCTTATTGTATGCTCAGTTTTTATAGACACATGGGGGTGGTAAGGGGATGCTGTTTGTGGTCTTTCTGTTCTCTCTCACTGACCAGGCCTTGCACCATTCTCTTTTAAAGTCTTCTATTTAAACTTTATTGTAATTCTGGTTATACCCTAGTCCTTTGTCACCAATCTCTGTCCCAAGTCTGGGTTATTTCTGCATATTTACTTTTCTAAATAAACTTCAGTATCACTCTTACCAAGTTCTCCAATAAAACTCTATCAGTATATTCATTAGAATTATTTGCATGGATTTCACACAGAAGCAAAGCCTTATCAACAAAGAAAACAGTAATTTTCCTGAAACAGTAATTCAGAATTTGTGATTCCAAGCTGGGCTGGCTCAAAGTTGACATCTGTTGCTTGTGAAGAAAGGGTTTGATGGACAAATTGATCTGTGTTGACTGGGCATTTCAGGTAGACATCCAAACTAATGGAAACAGCTACATCTGAATATCAGTGAGCTACTTATTTTCTAATGAGAGGACATGTTGAATTGTACATCAATATCAGTATTCACAGACCCTCTGAGGTCCTTGTCAGTAGCAACTGAGTTCAATCACACAACCTACATTGTAAGTGCCTACTTTATCAGGATTGTTCATGATACTCAACGAGTAACATCCTGGGTTTAACTTCTGTCACGTAGTTACTGTGTGATCTTAAGGAAGTTATCTAACCTCCCTGATCCTATTTGTCTTATCTGTATAGTGAGAATAATTATCCACATTGGAGAATTGCTATGAGGATCAAATGAGACAACACATGATAAGATTCTCGAACACAGTAGACATCGAATAAAAGAAAGGTATCATCACTCCTAATGCACCTGCCACACAACCAGCCCATTTCAAAAAGCAAGAAAAAAAAAAACCCTCTAAATAATATTCCTTCCATTTCCAGCATTTTCAAGTCAGTGATGGCTTAATATAGCTGAATCTCCTTTATAAGACCCCTCATCTCCAATGCAGCACTGAGCAGAGAATAAGAGATGCCGGAAGAGAGGAAAACACTTGATACTGGAATGTGACAGAAAGGCACAAGGAAGTAACCGAGATAAGGGCACAGTTGACAAAAAGCCATCTCCACACGTCAACATCCATCGTGCACTTGGAGAGTCGAATGTCAATCCCAAGAGTGCGGTGAGAAATAAGACATATCTGAGGGGCTGAACAAGGGGCTGACAGCTAGACCCCCTCCCCCTTGCCCAGGACGCCTTAGCTTGCACACGGTTGCCATGGCAACCCTCCATCAAGAAGACACACCACCTCCAGTCAGTGAGGCAGGCAGCCTGTCCTCTTCAGCGATGTGAAATGTCTAGGATGCTTTTTGAAACTAATTTTTTTATATCTGTGTTCTGTATGGGAGATGTGTGAGGGGAAGAGGGGGAGGCCTGGCTGTTAATCTGTGGCTCAGCAGATTAAACAAAAACCTACCACAAACACACACAATACCAAGCTAAGACAGGCTATGCTAATGATAGAAGGAAAACATTTTGACAGCCTCATTCAGCTAAGTGTCAAACACTTGAGAAAAAGAAAATTGGTTGAAAAAGGAAAATCAGCAACCAAGTACAAACAGGAACCTAAAAGAAATGGATTAAAGGCAGCCCAGAGTCTCTTCAAGGTGTAGAGAAGGACGTACCAATAAAAAGGAAAAAGCCCCAAAGGAGCTTCACCAGATCTCTGACTCAAATGGGCCAGCGGTAAACCAGGGTGGACACTGAGGCTCTGACTGTCACAGGCAGTTGACATAGATCAATGTATAAACACGCCTTGTTCAGTAATCACAGTGAACAATAAAGAATAATAAACCGAGTGGGTGGGCATGTGTGTTTATTCACCTTACAGTCAGCATACAGCATATGAGCCAACATCTGTGTGGCCACCACTGCTTACCAGTTTCCACAGAACTGCCACCCACTCATGGGTAGAAAATTCCAGAAACACAGGTAACCTGAAAAGCCCGCATCTTCCTCTGAAAGAACATTTCACCATACACTTAACCAACATGAAAATAGAAAGGGGCTCGTGCTCCCCTCTCTAAATTAAAACGCGCCCATGTTCTCCAGCCTCTCACTGGAGCAACGTTCAAAGGCCTTTAAGCTAGCCTTTATGCCCCAGCATGGGAAGTGAACCTTTTAGTCCTGGCAGGGAAATCAAATAGCACAATGATGCTGCACATAGCAAAGGATAATTTTAAAGTCTTTCTGTCAACAAAAAGGAATCAAATGCAAGACAAACTCTCAACCCAGCCACTGAAAGAGAAAGGCAGCAGGGCAACACGGGGAAAATTCTTTTCCCTGATCTATTTCTCCTAGGCCAATGAAGGAATGAGTTTACAATCCTTGAGGTCTACTGGACAAAAGCACTGAGCAGCAGACACTCCTTGGGGCTCTGGGAGATTCATTCTGCTTTAGCCTGTTCCACGACAACTCCACTTCTGGTAAGACAGCAATATCCTGATTCAGGTGGCCTGATTCCTAGGTTCCTTTGCAATTAAAGGTGGCCATGTGAACCAGAACCAGCCAATTGGGTATGAGCAGAGCATGCTTAGACCTTTCCCCCTCTTTTGTCTGCCAAGTATGTGGGATGCCAAACCTGGAAGCAACACAGCAATCCTATGAACATGACATGAAACGCGAATGCTACTAAGAACAGAGAAGTAAAAGCTAGAAAGTCTGGGACCCTGGCAGGATTCTGAACTGCCTTCCTCTGGATTCAAACTAGAAGGATAACCTCCCATTCGGCTAAGTCACCCTACTCAGGTTTTCTACATGTCCTCCTGCAAGAATTCTGCTGGAATCGTGGCATCTCTCTCATTATCGGTTAATGGCACCACAGTAAAATTAGGTGTAATTACCAAATCATCTAATCCTTTTAATAAGTAAACAGTTTCATTTCACTCCAATATATTTCAATTATTTTTATATTTTTGCCATTCACTGCAACTGTGCCAGCTCCACACTAATTTCTTAGAATGCGATTCTGAGTTCATTCCAAAACAGTGATTCTCCATAAATTATGTTTTCTCTTTTTGTACCTGGTAGCTTTCCAAAGCTCATCTGTGGAGAGATGGATAAAGAAAAGGAAGAAGCAAGAGAAAATGACCTTATTCTCCCAACTCACTCCAAACACATCCATGGTAAGAGGGTATCCCCTTTGGTTTCTACAATTGGCAAGGGGCACACGGACTGGGTTCCTGGTATTTTAAGGGAACAAGTACTTAAACAACACTGGACCTGGCTGCTACCTCCACACCAGCTTTATACCTTTTCTGGGCTTTGGGGTTTTTAACAAGATAAACTTTCCATATTACAAAGTAATATTAACTAGGTACTGGTCCCAAGGAATAGCAAATAGTCCCACCTTCAAATTACCCAGGCCCCACTTTCATCAGGCTTCAGGAGCTTCCCCAGACAACACCTGTAAATGTGGTACTTTGGGGAATAAGAGGGGGGAACGTTTCACTTTTAATTCCTCCATTTATGTTCAGCCCACATATACATGGTTTCCAATTTTTTCTTAACTTCTTCCCTGCAAATTCTTTCAAATGTTCTAATAATAAGATAGAAACCTATAGAATTAGGGACCCAATGGGATGAAGGTGGATATGACTTTACAAACAGTTTAAGCCTCCATTCTGATGTTTAATTAGGGCTTCCCTGGTGGCTCAGGTAAAAGAGTCTGCCTATAATGAAAAAGACCCTGGTACGATCCCTGGGTCAGGAAGATCCCCAGGAGAAGGGAATGGCAACCCACTCCAGTATTCTTTTAAGAAATTAATAAATAAATAAACTCCCCGCCCTCCCTCCACCACTCCAGTATTCTTGCCTGGAGAATCTTATGGACAGAGGAGCCTGGCAGGATACAATCCATGGGGTTGCAAATAGTCAGACACAACTGAGTAACTAACACACACACACACACACACACATTGATGTTAATTATCCCCATTTGTTCAAACACTAAAAAATGAAAACAATCTTACATCTCAGAACACCTCTGAGAAAAAGAATGTCTCCCATTAAATTATAATTAAAATATCAGATTTGTGATACTTATTCAATTAAAATAAGATTTTGAGTCATAGTATCCTCTACCTTAGGGTTTCATCAACACTCTTGACATTTTGTACCAAATAATTGTTTGTTGGGTGCTGTCTTGTACAATGAGGGAGTTTAGCAACATCCCTGGGTAAGGACTACCAAAAATGTACTGACATTAACAAATGTCCCCTAGGAAACAAAATCATCCCCTGGCACTGCTGCTCTATCAGAAAAGGATCTTGAGATTTTCCCAGTGGTGCAGTGGTTAAGAATCCACCTGCCAATGCAGGGTACATGGGTTCAATCCCTGGTCCAGGGAGATTCCACATGCCGGGGAGGAACTAAGCCCGTGTGCCACCACTACTGAAGCCCACATGCCTAAAGCCTGTGCCCCACAACAAGAAAAGCCACAGCAGTGAGAAGCCCAAGCCCCACAAGGAAGAATAGCCACTGCTTGCAGGAACTAGAGAAAGCACAAATGCAGCAAAGAAGACCCAGTACAGTCAAAAACAGAATAATTTTTTAAAAAATTTTTAAGAAAACAAAAGGATCTTCATCCACACCCAGTTTACAGATGAGAAAACTGACGCCTAGAAAGGCCAAGAGGCAAGCTCAATGCTACAGAGCTGAATCAGAGACCAAGACAGGGACATGCCATGAAAGCTGCTCCTTGGTTCTTTGTGTTCTGTCACAATGAACTGACTCGTATTGGGGCTTAAACTGAAAATGACAGTATTTTAAAACTTGAATGTTACCAAAGGCATATTTTGAAGAACTTAATAGTATATTAGGGATACTGGAATGAGAAGCTATTAAACTTCATGGCCAATCTTATGACTTTTCTCCTATGCTCCCATTTGAACTGATTTAACAAATATTTATTAAGCATTTTCAAGGGATCTTGAACATTAGTTAAGTCGAGAAGAGTCCCTGCTTCAGTGCATCAGCAGTTCGGTTGAGGCAGGACAGAGATGGGCTCCAGGCTGAGCAGCTGGAATCCATCCCTTGTGGACAGATACTCCAAGACAAAGATAACAGCAGAGGCAAGGAGAAGTTGAGTCCTGCTCGGATAAAAGATAAAGAGGTCACAGATTTCTCATTCTTGAGGTTAAGGAGACCCTCCCCTGACTCCTTCAAGCTAGGCATGTGCAGAAAGGATCCTCAGCGGAGGGGGTGCCATATGATAATATATTCTGTCAGCTTCCCAGAGACACTTGCCTAGAATCCAGCTTGGCTAAAAGATATGGGTGCACACAGGGGAGGGCCCTGAGCCAGACCAAAGGTGGACTCAAAGCCACAAAGCAAAATGATTGGCCAGAGGAAACCCAGAAGAACTGTCCCCATAGAAGTGATTTAAACACCCCAAAAGGACACAGCATCCCCCTCTCTCTAAGCCTGCCCATGCTTTCTCTGCACATATCTTTTCTCCTAATAAACATTTTACTTGCCTCACTACTTCTCATTTCTTTGCTGAGTTTTTTCTTCAAAGCAGACAAGAGATGGAGCCCTGCTCCTAGCCACTTATCTCTGGCAGTCTAGTGGTTAGGATTCACTGATCCAACTCAGGTTCAGTCCCTGGTCAGGGAACTGAGATCCCCTTTCAAGCTGCTGCATGCCACAGCCACCCCACTGCCATGGGTGACCATAGTAAATGGACAATTCAATAAGTCCACCAGTCACAACACATGTGTAAAGAGCCGAGTTCAATATGAAAGTTTTAATCAAAGCAAAACAGAGTCTTGGAAGGGAGAAAACTCACCTTAGCTTGGAAATCAGAGAAACCACAGAAGAAACAGCAACTGAGACGGGCTTTGCAAGATGAGAAAGGCATTCTGAGAAGAAGGATGAGCTTGGAGGTGGGAAGCAAGGAACCATTGGGACCTTTCAGTTGCCTAACTACTAAGCAGATCAATGATACAAATGAGGCTGCACTTCCAGGAAATTATATCACTGTAACTGCATAAATAAATCAGAGAAGGGATGGACAGGAGTGCCATCACTGACTGTGTTAAGAAGGCTTCTGAAGCCCAGTCTGGCCAAGAGAAGACAGAACCATGAAGCAGTCTGTCATTCCTGGCCTGAAACATTAAAGACAGTCAGAAAGAGGCTATTCTACCAGTCTAAGCAAAAGGCATTGTGAGGGCTGGCATGGGGCTGATGTGGCAGAAATGGAACACTTCGGGGCAAACACACAAGATAACACAGACGCAAGAAGCACTGAGAGAAAAGAATAAGATGAAATCTGACCATTACATTCTGAATCTCAATGAGTGAGAGAACAACAGTGCCATGAACAGAAACCCAGGGGAGAAAATGAGTTTATGATCTCAGGGCGACACCCAAGAAAAGTCCACCAAGACAATAGAAAGAAAGGGATGGACTTTTGGGAAAAGAATAGGACCAAGGTTTAGATCACAAAGTTTCAGGTTTAGGGTTTTCTGTAGAATGTTGGCTCTTCAAGCTTCAACCACAAATAAGATCCCTAAGAGAGGGGTGACAAAGAAGAATCTGAAAGGGTGCCTAGGTTTAAGATGCAAAAGTAAGAGGAAGAATACGGTAAAGAAGCCAAGAAAGAATTTCTATCTCTAGTGGAAGAGGTAGGGAAGCCAAGAGTAGGCAGACGTTCAAGCTCACCAGAAAGATCAAGTACAACCAGCCGGAACACAAGCCTGTGGCGCCTCAGGCTGGGTTTGGTTTCAGTGAGGTAGCAGCCAAGCACAGGAGGTGAGACACTGCTCTCTGGAGTCAGACAGACCTTAGACTTGATGCATATTCAGGCTTGGCCCTTGCCCATCATGTTCTGCGGCAAGTTACTAAACAGCTCCATGCCTCCTTTCCCCCAGTAAAACAAAGATGATACCATTCTCTACATGTAAGTGGTGGGAGGTTAAGCATGGAAAGGGCTTTCCTGGTGGCTCAGATGGTAAAGACTCTGCCTGCACCTGGGTTTGATCCCTGGGTTGGGAAGATCCCTTGGAGGAGGGCATGGCAACCCACTCCAGTATTCTTGCCTGGAGAATCCCATGGGCAGAGAAGCCTGGCAGGCTACAGTCCATGAGGTCGTAAAGAGTCAGACACGACTGAGCGATTAAGCGCAGCCCAAGCATGGGAAGCACTGAGCCTAGTGCCTGCTCCCTTAGCAGCAGCAGCAGGTGTTCAACACCTCCTCCAGACCCTCTTCCATGGGCACCAGGAAAGCTGACTTAGTCCCCCCTGCAAGGACAGCCAGGTGATGAGCAGATCTGCTCTCTACCAGCCAGTCCTGTCTGCTGAATAACTGACTATGTGCCATGACCTGAGGGGATTCCCTAGTGACTCCCTGGTAAAGAATCCATTTGCCAATGCAGGAGACACAAGTTCAATCCCTGAGTCAGGAGGATCCCCTGGAGAAGGAAATGGCAACCCACTCCAGTAGTCTTGCCCAGGAAAGCCCATGGATAGAGGAGCCTGGTGGGCTATAGTCCATGGGGTCACAAAAGAGTCAGACATGACTTAGCAACAAACCAACCAACCAACATGGTCTGAAAACTGGAAAAGAATCAACCAAGAAGAAAATATGATCATGGGGTAGAGGTGGGGAAAGGGAGTGGAAGAATATTTAACACAAATCAGCACAGGATCAGAAAACTTCTTCTGAAAAGAGCCAAAGAGTAACTGTTTTAGGGTGTGAGGCCCATATAGTCCTCAACACAACCACTCAACTCTTTGCATCAGGAAAGCAGCCACAGACGATCCATAAATGAATAGCTGTGGCTGTATCCCAATAAAGCTTTCTCAGAAACAGCTAGGGACTGAGCGATCAGCCATAGTTCACTGACCCTGCAATAAAAAGATGGAATAAAACAAAACCAGGTACACATTCTTAAACTTCTAACTCTAGCTGCTAAGTTTAGAGAAGGTAACAGAAATATGAGAAACATATCGAGACAAAAATCAAATGTTCAGGTATCTTACCTAGCAGAATTTCCAGTGTTGACAACTGGCTTCACAAGTTTAGTGCTTCTTTGTTCTTGAGAAGAAAGAAAAGGGAGGACAAAAGGATTGACTAAAAACCATGAAAAAGTCTCATGGCAAATAATAAATTAGAAGGACTTCTCTGGAGATACAGTGGCCAAGATTCCAAGCTCCCAATGCAGGGGGTCAGAGTTCAATCCTTGGTGGGAACTAGATCCCACCACTAAGAGTTCTCACACAGCAACGAACAACCCTGCATGCTGCAACAAAGACCCAGTGCAGCCAAAGAAGTTAATTACAAATTTTAAAATAAAATACCTTTGAAAAAATAATTAGAGAAACACATAAGTAAAAACATTTATGAAAGTCCATTTACACTGCACATTGAGAGAATTACAATCTGATTCCTTGCTAAGCTTCTTGGACTGATCTGGAAAACACAAATACTACTACCTTACTTCCTGGTGACAGGGACTTGCACTCACTGCCATGGAGGAGGGCTCTTCCAGCCCTTGGTTCAGTGCATCCTTGAGCATCCCCACTCCCCCCACACACCCCAGAAAGGGCTTTGCTAATTTCCTTTGCTAAAGGAGCAGAAATACAATTCATCCTTCTCCCTTTCTCTTCACCCATCATTCAGGGGCCAAATCTTCCAAACAAGAAGTCAAGACTGTTGACTTAAAAAAAAAGTCACAACCTAAAAATTGAAAGTTATGCTTTATTTGGTGGGAACTTACAGGACTTCAAGCCCAGGAGACAGCATTTCAATGACCCTGAGAGAACTGTTCCGAGGAGGTGAGGGAAGGAGTCAGGTTATATAGAAGTTTCCTACAAGGGGCACATAGCCTGAACATCAAAAGATCATTGTAAATAAGCAAAACCAAGTATCTCAAGTTAAGGAATGTAGCGTTTTTCTATGTGTGGGAAGATACAAGAGTCTGGGCTTAAATGAAATCACTCCTTTCATATGCATCTCACCTATCTGGGGCCAGCATCCCATGACTTGATTTTTCACATCCTTAGTTCCTGGTTCACCCTTCTTCCTGGTTGCCCTTGGGCTCTGAAATTCACATTTGGAGGGTCGGAATGGCTTTTATGACACCCTTGTTTATTGATATGGCAGGAAATATTCCATTTCACAAGACCACTAGACTAAGGAATATCACTCTGTTTAGAGGGAACCAAACCAAACATTCAACACGGCAGGAATCCTGGGAAATCTCATGTGGCAAAGAGAATACAGTGATGAATTACTCTGGTCTTATCAGCATGTCATCAGCAGGGGAGGTAAGACAAGGAAAACTGCGCAAAAGAAAAAGATAAATGTGAAAACCCAGACACACAAAAGGCTCAGAGCTTCAGAGAGCAGACCCTGATAACCTACAGGGGAACCAAAGATCAAATTGCCACATCTGTTGGATCACAGAAAAAGCAAGAGAATCCCAGAAGAACATCTACTTCTGCTTTGACTACACCAAAGCCTTTGACTGTGTGGATCACAAGCTATAGAAAATTCTTTAAAAGATGGGAATACCAGACCACCTTACCTGCCTCTTGACAAAACTGTATGCAAGTCAAGAAGCAACAGTGAGAAACAGACATGGAACAATAGACAGGTTCAAAACTGGAAAATGGGTAGGTCAAGGCTGTATATTGTCACCCTGCTTATTTAACTTATATGCAGAGGACATCATGAGAAATGCTGGGCTGGATGAAACACAAACTGGAATCAAGATGGCCGGGAGAAATATCAATAACCCCAGATATGCAGATGACACCACCCTTATGGCAGAAAGCCAAGAGGAACTAAAGAGCCTCTTGAAGAAGGTGAAAGAGGAAAGTGAAAAAGCTGGCATAAAACTCAACATTCAAAAAACGAAGATCATGGCATCGGGTCCCATCATGTCATGGCAAATAAATGGGGAAACAATGGAAACAATGACAGACCTTATTTGGGGGGGGGGGGCTCTAAAATCACAGCAGATGGTAACTGCAGCCATGAAATTAAAAGACGCTTACTCCTTGGAAGAAAAGCTATGACCAACCTAGACAGCATATTAAAAAGCAGAAACATTAATGCTGACAAAGGTCCATAGAGTCAAAGCTATGGTTTTTTCCCCAGTAGTCATGTATGGATGTGAGAGTTGGACCATAAAGAATGCAGGGTGCAAAAGCTGATGCTTTTGAACTATAGTATTGGAGAAGACTCCTGAGAGTCCCTTGAACTCCAAGGAGATCAAACCAATCAATCCTAAAGAAAATCAGTCCTGAATATTCACTGGCAGGACTGATGCTAAATCTGAAGCTCTAATACTTTGGCCACCTGATGCAAAGAACTGACTCATTGGTAAAGACCCTGGTGCTGGGAAAGATTGAAGGCAGGAGGAGAAGGGGACGAGAGAGGATGAGATGGTTGGATGGCATCACTGACTCGATGGACATGAGTTTGAGCAAGCTCCAGGAGTTGGTGATGGACAGGGAAAACTGGGGTGCTACAGTCCATGGGGTTGCAAAGAGTCAGACATGACTGAGCAACTGAAATAACTAATTGGAGGGAAGAAGATGAAGATCTTAGCATGCCTTGAAGGGTGGGTGCATCTGCAAAGGCAGAGATTAGAAAGGGTGTTCCAAGAGGAAAAGACCAAAGGATACGGGCACTGCTTGCTAGCAAGCAGAGGCCACAGAAAGGATGCCTTGGGGTGATATTCAGAGGGGAGAGAACAGAATGTTTGGCCAACTGTTAAAATCCCCCAAAGGCCCATATCAGAAGGTATATGGCTATCTCCCCAGCCCACCCTCTCCTGTCTTACCCAACTCTGCTACCATAACCCTGGCTACCCTCCCCCACTTCTCACTTGTCCACACAATCTACTTACTAAAGTGAGAGCATGACACCCAGTGTCGAGTGCCCCTCAGTTGGGGCTGTGCCCACATTACACCCACCAAATCAATGGTGAGAGGTCTATGCCTTTCTTCAGTAGGCTCAGGTTGGGATAAAGACCATACAAAAGAAAGGAATACATATGAGGCTGGCAACACCCACAGTGCCGTATCTAAAGGCATTTTCATTGAAAGCTGGTTCAGAAATTCAGACTTGCTTCTATAGCCCCAAGAAGTGCCTGAAGGGTTTTGTTTATTTATTTACTAAATTTTCTGTAGGAAAAATGCAATACATACACACAGTTCAAAAATAAACTGTGCAAAGCTGTCCAGTAAACTTTCACAAATATTTTATGAATATTCAAGTGTGTATATAAACTCATCCTGCCTTTTTAAAAAACACAAATAGAAATATATTAAAATACACACTTTTTTGTCTTTTCATACTGTTCATGGGGTTCTCATGGCAGGAACATTGGAATGGTTTGCTATTCCCTCCTCCAGTGGAGCACATTTTATCAGATATCAAACCAAGGAGATCAAATCAGTCAATCCTAAAGGAAATCAACTCTGAATATTCATTAAAAGGACAGATGCTGAAGCTCCAATACTTTGTCAACCTGATGTGAAGAGCCAACTCATTGATAAAGACCCTGATGCTGGGAAAGATTGAGGGCAGGAGGAGAAGGGGATGACAGAGGATGAGATGCTTGGATGACATCACTGACTCAATGGACATGAATCTGAGCAAACTCTGGGAGACAGTGAAGGTCAGGGTAGCCTGGCATGCTGCAGTCCAGGCGGCTGCAAAGAGTTGGACATGACTTAATGACTGAACAACAACACACACTATCGTGTCCCTTACCCTTTTTTTTCAACTGACCAGTGTGTCTTGGAGATGTTACATGTCAGCAAATACATACATACCTCACTATTATTAATCGCCATAGAACATCCTATTCTCTCTACAGCTCTACCGTTATTCATTCAAGCAGTGCTCTATTGATGGACAGAGGTCATTACCCCCTGTTGCTGTTAGAAACAAGACAGCAAACAAACGGAGTGTCAGTCTTGGCATGCCCGTGTCTATGTAAATTTGCAAGATAAGTCCTAGTAGAAGTGGAAATGCTGTGTCAAAGTGTATGCACCACTGAAGGCTCCTGAGTGAGTGGCAGAGGCAAGAAAAGAAAGGGAGACAAGATCAGAGACATCTGTAGGTCAAGGTGAGACATCTGGACAGAAGAGCATAAAGGATTCAAGGAGGGGGATGACAGAAAAAGAGTAGTTAGGAAGGTGCAGAGATGTGCAGGTGGGAAGATGTGATTGAGGGAAAGGAGAGAGAAAGGGGAGGATGTGAGGTAAAACATAACCATAATTATTGCTGCTGCATGCTACATGTAAAAGGCATTAAGAGAACAAAGTCGAAGAGTTCTCATCATAGAAAAAAAAATTTCTATTTCTTTAATTTTGTACCTATATGAGATGATGGATGTTCACTAAATTTATTGTGACAATCACTTCATGGTATATATAAGTCAAACCATTAGGCTGTACACCTTCAATTTATGTAGCACTGTATGTCAATTACATCTCAATAAAATTGGAATTAAAAAAAGAATATGTAACCAAAAATAATAAAAAAAGCATTTTGGGCAGTTAATAAAAATGTCATGTTATATTTGGAGAATCTGTGATGTTGTCCATTTCTAAAAATTCCTAATTTGCTGTGATTTCTTTTCTCATTCTAAATAAATACTCACATTTATGGAAAAGGAAATGGAAACCCACTCCACTATTCTTGCCTAGAGAATCCTATGGACAGAGGAGCCTGGTGGGCTACTGTCCATAGGGTCACACAGAGTCGGACATGACTGAAGTGACTTAGCATGCATGCACGCATGCTTTGGAGAAGGAAATGGCAACCCACTCCAGTGTTCTTGCCTGGAGAACCCCAGGAACAGAGGAGCCTGGTGGGCTGCTGTCTATGGGGTCACACAGAGTCAGACACGACTGATGCGACTTAGCAGCAACAGCAGCATACCTTGAAACATTTTAAAAAAAATTTAAAGGGATTTCAAGACCAATACAGGAGGACACGGGTACCAAACAAAACCCTTAGTGTGGGTTGTACTCTTCTACTTGAAGGAGAGTTCCATGCTGCCCATGGTGATGTGGAGAGTCTAGGGCACAACCTGGTGGACTTTACTAACTTTATTGACTGAAAATGTCTCACCAAGCTCAAGAGAGGAGACAGGAATGGAAATAGGAATTTAGGGCACCCAGAAAGATGACTGGAATCAGACAGAACCACCCAAGAACAGAAGGGTGCAGACTGCCACCTCTCTTGTGTCACCAACAGTTAGGAAGCCAAGACAAGGCAATCAAACAGAGAGGACAGGGACAAAAAGCATAATAGTGTGTCATGAAAGCCAACAGAGGGGTCAGTCAAGTAGGAAATAGCCTGGAGGGAGAGAGAAGCCCACAGCAGAAGAGTAAAGGCATGATGCGGCATCTTGGCCCAATCTTCAACACAACAGGAAAAGACCACAGAAATGCAAGGAAGCAAGGTGGAAGCTGCATTCAACCAGGCAGAATGGACACAGGGTTCCAGAACAGCAGGAAAATGAGATTTTTCTAAAGAAAACTGGAAGACAGTCAGAGTTCACATGTCAAAGAAAGCCTTCAGTGAAAAAAAAGCAGAGAACTGAAGACAAAGGAGGCAACTGACATGCAGAAGCTCAGGACTATTGGCCCCAAACACCTCAGTATCACGACCAATATGAGAGTCCCACCATCTGAAAATCAGCTTACTGTCACACTGCTTAGACACTACCATGGTTACTTTTATTTTTGGTTTCTGGTTCCAAGTCCAATTTCTCATTTTCTGGTAGCCTTTTGCTTCCATTGGAGATGCTGTGAGCTGCTAAGCTTCTAAGAGGCTCACAGCAAAATGTCACGAACACAAGCTGCCATCTAAATGTGCTGTATTTGTGTATAATCTTGTCCGTGGAGGACTCTTTTGTCTAGTTACAGCAATTCGTCTGCTAAATCAGAAATAAAGACCTAAAAAAAAAAAAAAAAAAAGACCTAGAAAATGTCACAAAAACAAGCAGCAATGCAAAAGATGACATATAACTCTTCCCAAAGCTTAGGGTATTAGATACTACTGCTGGAAATGAAATGAAAATTATTTTTTCTGAATATGCCCCATTCTTCTAGGGAAGGAAAATGCTAAAGTCTCTTTGGTTCATCCCTTTACTATGAAGTTAGTAACATCATTAAATTCAACAAATTAAATTTAATTACAAATTTAATTATACATTAATAGCAAATTAAATTTTGGACATTAAATCATCTCCTTTCTTCTCTCCCAAACACAAACAATGCCTAAATTTAAGTTTCCTTAAAAGAATCAGTGTTCCCAGGTTGTAGTTTATCTAAGAATTTGGTTTCCTTTACTGTCGCTTCTATTTACCATAATAGAGCTCCAATTTTTAAAGTACCAGCTCTGCAACCAGTACTAAGGTAAAGGTTAATAGTCAGGTCAATAAAATGGGCATAAAATGCAAAATCATAAAGGTAAAATTATAAATAATCCAGAAAAAGGAAGAATGAATGATTCTTTCAGACAACTGGGTAAAGATGGCAACGCTTAAGGACCAGCACTCCTTCCCTTCATTAATACCTAACAAAATGGTGAAAAATAGAAGCCCAAAAAGAGAAAAAAAGAAAATGGGTAGATTTTCAAAAAAGAAGCAGTATGTTTTTGCAACACATTGAAAATTTCTACCAACACCCATCAATTTAAAGAGAAGCAAGATGACGAAATGGATAATAGCTAAGAAGTATCAAGCACAGCGGCATGAGCAGAAATGAGTTCTAACCATCACAGTAGTATCTCGAGATCTTAGTAGAAGTCAGGAAAACTGGCAGAGCTTGTTATTTGGGAAGTGTCATGGGAACTGGGAAAATGCTTCCAAGACTGAACGTACTCTCACCTCATGGGAACAGGCATATCTGTAACTCTGAGAGGGTAAACCCAGGTTTAAAACCTTTAACCAAATCTCAGAAGAGAAAGCACAGCTCCGGTCATTCAAAATGGCTGCACCCAGCTTTAACCAAGCTCCATTTCCAACCCCTTTCACTTATGGTGCGTCTTCAGGGAATAAAATTTTTTTAATACTCAGAGTCCTCAAACTCCAGTTCAGTAAGGAAGGCAAGCAAGTATCGTTTCAGATGGAAAGGGTGTCATGGAGAAATCAGCTTCACCTTATTAATATAAAAAATAGGTCTAAATAGAGCTATACATGCTGAGCTGAGCCATATGACAGACAGCAAGCAAATGTGCAAACATACTACAAACATGAAAAAGAAAAGGTGCATAGCATTGTTTAGAAAATCCATAAAGGGCACAGTGAGAAAGGAAACATAACTAGAAAACCAGTGGAAACTGCCTATGAGTGCAAATGCTCAACAGTAATCAAAATTGTTATAAGGACAGTTAAATAAACAATGCATAGAACATAAAAAACAGAAACAGACCCACATATATATGATCAACTGATTCTCAACAAAGATGCAACGCCAGGATATTTCAAGGGCAAAAGGCATATCATTTTAACAAACGTTGCTGGAATAAATGAATATCCAATTGAAAGGAAAAAAATGGACTGATTCCTATCTCACATCATACATAAAAATTAACTTGAAATACTGTAGGCATAAACATGAAAACTACTATATAACTCCTAGATGAAAACATGAGAAAACATCTTTGCAAATTGAGGATAGGCAAAGATTTCTTAAATATAACACAGAAAGCAATATCATTTAAAAAGTGAGAAATTAAATTTTAAGTCTTTTCCTCAGAAAAAGATATTGATTAGAAAATAAAAAGTCAGGCAGCAGGCTGAGGGAGAAAATATGATATGTAAATGAATGAAACTACTAGAAATATATACATGTTCATATATATATAGAGAGATCATCAAAAATTCAATAGTCAAAATAGAATACTAAAAATTAGTAAAATAACTCAAAAAGGGCAGAAGAGAAGGAACAGAGGAACAAAAAGCAGAGGGAACAAACAGAAAGCAAATAATAAAACGATGTGTTTAAAGGAAAGTATGGCAATAATAACATTAAATGTGAATGGTCTAAATATCAATTTTAAAAGATAGAAAAAAATTTTTAAATAATCTGATTATCAGGACTTCCTTGGCAATCCATTGGTTAGGACTCTGCATTTCCACTGCAAGGAGCACAGATTCCATCCCTGATCAGGGGATTAAGACCCCACATGCCATGCAGAGTGCCCAAAAAATAAATTAATTAATTAAATAACCTGATTTTCTGATACCTGGAAAAAAATTATTTCAAATACACATATCAATAAGTTAAAAGTGAAAAGTCAAAGAGATATGCTAGTTAACATGAATCAAAAGTAAACTGAAGAAGATATATTAATATCAGATAAAGTAGATTCCAGGGCTTCCCTGGTGGCTCATTGGTAAAGAATCTGTCTGTGATGCAGGAGACCCAGGTTTGATCCCTGGGTTGGGAAGATTCCCCTGCAAAAGGGTGTGGCTACCTACTCCAGTATTCTTGCCTGGAAAATCTCCATGGAAAGAGGAGCCTGGTGGGCTACAGTCCATGGGGTTGCAAAGGGTCAGACATGACTGAACAACTTTCACTTCACTTCAAAGTAGATTTCAGAACAAAGAACCACCAAGCTTAAAGATGGACATTATGTAAGGATGAACTGGTCAAGTCATCAAGAAAAAATAACATCCTAAATGCATACGCACCTAACAACAGAAATTCAAAACACATGAAAGAGGAACTGAAAGGAGAAATAGACAAATTCATAATTACAGTTGAATACCTCAATACTAGTCTCTCATTAACAGAACTAGTAAGAAAATGAGCA
Organism: Bos javanicus; assembly: GCF_032452875.1. Lineage (NCBI taxonomy): Eukaryota > Metazoa > Chordata > Mammalia > Artiodactyla > Bovidae > Bos > Bos javanicus. The sequence continues at coordinate 62,658,063 of NC_083869.1, read as the reverse complement.
AGGAAGTAGAAAGTGGATAACACTAGCATCTAATTGGAACTAACTGACATATATAGACTAACCCATTACAGTAGAACAAATATTTAAGTGCACACAGAATATTCACTAAGAGAGACCATATTCTGAGTCAATAAAACAAATCTTAATAATAAAAAAATTGAAATCATACAAAATGTATTCTCTGAACATAACAGGATAAAATAGAAATCAATAATGGAAAACTGACCCAAAAACTTTAAAAATTTAGAACTTAAATAATATAATTCTAAATAATTCATGAGTTAAACAAGATATCTCAAGAGAAATTGCAAAATATTTTTAACTAAAAAAATGAAAATGCAATATATCAAAATTTATGGGAGACAGACAAAGCAGTGCTTCAAGAAACATTTGGATTATTAAATGCCTATATAGAAAAGTCTCTAATCAATAATTTTAGCTTCTACCTTTTAAAACTAGAAATAGATGAGCAAAATAAGCAAGGTAAACAGAAGAAAGGAAATAATAAAGATCAAAAATCAATGAAACTGAAAGTAAAGAAATGAAAGAGAAAAAAAATCAATAAAACTAAAAGCCAGTTCTTTGAAAAATAAAATGTATAAACCTCTAGCAAGATTAACCAAAAAAGAGAGAAGACACAAATTATCAACACCAGGAATGAAAGAGGAGACATCATTATAGATTCCACTAACATTAAAAGAATAAGGGAACATAAAAATAACAGAAAACTCTATACACATGATTCTTTCAATTTATATTGCATTGATCAATTTCAAATAAACAATAAACTACCAAAACTCACTCAAAATGAAAAAGATAAATTGAATAGCTCTATTATTAAAGGAACTGAATCTGTAATAAAAATCTTTCTGCAGACTAAATCTCCAGGTCCACATAATTTCAGTAGCAAATTCTACCAAAATTGAAAGAAATAACTCCAATTCCACATAAAGTCTTCTAGAAAATAAAAGAGGGAATACTTCATAAGGCCAGTATTAACCTGATGCCAGTCAAAGAAAGTATAAAAAGAAAACACTGCAGACCAATATCCCTCATGAATACAGATGCAAAAATTCGCAACAAATGTCTAATTATATAAAACAGAACAATACATAATGGGCAAATGAAGTTTATCCCAGGAATATAAGACCAGTTAAATATTCAAAAATCAACAAATGTAATCCAACATACTTACAGTATAAAAAAGGAAAATATCATGATCACCTCAATTGAAAATTTTGAAAATTCAATATTCATCCATTCATGTCAAAAACTCCACAAACTACAAACATAAGGGAATGTTTATTCTTAATATCCCTGTACAACATTATACTAGAAGCCTTAGCCAGTGTAATGAAGCAAGAAAAAGAAATAAAAGACAAATAGATTGGAAAGAAAGAAAACTGTATTTGCAGATGACATTGTCTACATACAAAATCTCAAAAACAGCAAAAAAAAAAGAATCCTTATGTAACTAATAAGTAAGGTTAGCAAGAATATGAGATACAAGATCAACATACAAAAATCAACCAAATTTTTATGTACTAACAGTACATAATTAAAAACAACTTTTTGAGTACTTTTAATTGCGCTAAAAAAGTAAACACAGGTGAATATAATAAAACATGTCCAGTAGTAGTATGTTCAAACTACAAAATACTGATGAAACACGTCAAAGAACTAAATAAATGGAGAGGCACTGTATATTTATGGATTGAAAGACTAAACACAGTAAAGATGCAAATTCTTCACAAGCTGACCTGTACATTTAACACAGTTCCAGTCAAATTTCAGCAAGATTTTTTTTCTACATATAGACAAACTGATTCTAAAATTCATTTAGAAAGGCAAAAGAATTAGTTAAAACAATTTTGAAAGAAATATACAATATTAAAAGAACTGTACTATTAAATTTGAAAATTTGCTATAAAGCTATAGTCATTAAGGCAATGTGGTATCAGCAAAAAGACAAAAAGATCGATGAAATAAGAATCCAGAAACAGACTCACACAAATATGGCCACTTGATCTTCTACAAAGCTATACGAACAATTCAATAAAGAAAAGATGGTCTTTTCAACAAATGATGTAGGAATAACTGGACATTCATATGTAAAGGAAAGAAAAATAAGCCACAACCTATACCTCACACATTGTATAAAAATGTATTCAAAATGAATCATAAATGCCAAACATGAAACTATCAAAATTTTAAGAGAAATCTTTGGAGTCCTGGGTTAGCCAGAGAGTTCTTAAACACATCACCAAAAGCAAGATCCATAAAAGAAAAAACTGATCAAATGCCTTTGCAAAATTAAAAACATTTTTCTGCAAAAGACACAATAAAGAGAATGAAAAGACAAGCTACAGACTAAAAGAGCATATTTTCAAATCATATATCAAACAAAAGACTTATATTCAGAATTTATTAAAAATAACTTTCAAAACTCAACTGTGAGAAAATTCATTTTTTAATGAATAAAAAGACACTTCAATAAAGAGGATATAGAGATAGCAAACAAGCACATGAAAAGGTGCTTGTCACCATTACCAAGGAAAATGCAGTCTAAAATCTTGGTAAGATACAACTCCATTAGAATGGCATTAAAAAAAAATATTGCTAATACCAAGTGGATATGGAGCAACTGGAACTCTTATCAGTGTAGGAATGCAAAATAATAGAACCACTCTGGGAAAGAATTTGACAGGTTCTTAGAAGTTAAACATAAACTTGCCATTCAGTCCAACAATCCTGTTCCTAAGAATTTACCATCATGTAGATTACAGCCCTCAGGCCAAATTCAGCAGTGATCCAAATTGGACCAGATACATTTGTTTTTGTATTGTTTCTGGCTGCTTCCCACACCAGTGGAGTTGAACACTTGAAACAAAGACTGTACAGCCTACAAAGCCAAAAATATTTATTAATACTATCCATCTCTTCACCGAAAAAGTTTGCCAACATCTGTCCTAGAGAAAAGAACTTCAATTGACACAAAGTACAGATGTTCAGAGCAGCTATTTATAATCATCAAACACTGGAACCAACCCAAATGTCTGTCCTTCAACAGGTTAATGGATAAATCAGCTGTGTTATATCCATACAATGGTATACTAACCAATAATAAATAGGAACAAACTGTTGACACACAATTTTAATGAATCTCAAAGACATTGAGTGAGTGAAAGAAGCCAGGCACAAAAGGTTACACACTATAAAATTCTACCATATGACATCCTCAAAAAGACAAAGCTATGGTGAAAAAGGAACAGATTAGTGGTTGCCAAGGCATAGTTGGGCTTCCCTGGTGGCTCAGCGGTAAAGAATCTGCCTGCAATGCAGGAGACCCAGGTTCGATCCCTGGGTCAGGAAGATCCCCTGGAAGACGGAACAGCAACCCACTCTAGTACTCCTACCTAGAGAATCCCATGGACAGAGGAGCCTGGCAGGCTGCAGTCCATAGGGTTGCACAGAGTTGGACACAACTGAAGCAATTCAGCAGTAGCAGCAGCAAGGCTTAGTTGTGAGAGGCAGGTACAATCAGACTTTTGGGGAGCAATAAAACTGTTCTGTATCCTGGTTATGGTGATGATTACACAAATCTGTACATGTGTTAAAAGTCATAGTAGTGTATATACAAAGTCAATTTTACTCTATGTTAACTTAGTAAAGTTTGCAAAAAACAGATTTTGCCTCTAATATTAAGCTTCTCCTGTATGTTTATTTACTTCCAGTATCTGAAGATTAATATATGCAGTATAGTCTCAATATGTACATGCACAGAATAGCTTTTTTGATTACCTGTTTGTTTTTAGCATCAACGTCTACTCTGCTTCTTCTAATTAAATGAAAAGACTGGGTCATTAGAAAGAGCCTGAGGACTTAAACACATTGTGGTTGGATTCATGACAAATCCACACAAGAAACTGCTCATGATAACTCACACTTACAAACAATTCAGCTTCACAATTTGCATTCACCCAGAGTTACATAATTGCTAAAGGCAAATCAGCTAAAGTTTAGTCCCAATTTGGGTCCTGAAAGTTCTGTCAACACTGACAAAAAGCACAGTGCAAATTTTCAACTTGAGAAGGAAAAGAAAGACACTAGATATGTCTCAGAAAAACCAGACCTGTCTTCAATCAGTTGTGTGTTCTTGGCCAAGCTACTTAACCATTCCATGCTTCAATTCCCTCACTCACAAAAGGAAGACCCCTCCAATATTCCCTTCCAACATAAATTGAGTTTATATTATTATTATCCGTTAACTCATTAATCAAAATGTCTAGGAAGCATATTTATTAAGCACTAAAATGAAAACTGATAAAGAGGAAGCATTTATACACAAAACACAGTCATAAATGAAAGAATCTGTCATTTATAAAATTTAAACTGTAAAAGTTAGTTCCCCCCAACCCCAGCATCTCTCATCTATGTAACAGAACTAGAATCTAACAGTCTCTGAATGTTCTACCAACCCCTAAAATTACCTATGAAAGATTCCCTTAAATAATTTCTGAGCACTCATGTACAGTGGGAATAATATTTAAATTCTCATTGGATAGAGCAGCCAAGTTCAATGTAAATTGTGGAGGTGGTAGACAAAGTCACCTGATAGGAGGATTTATGTTCTCTGTACCCCACAGATACTGAAAAGTCGCCAGCACATCAAAAACACATTGCCTGGGACTTCCCTGGTGGTCCAGTGGCTAAGACTCCGTGCTCTGGATGCAGTGGGGGCCAGGTTTGATCCTTGGTCAGGGAACTTGATCTCACATGCCACAACTCAGACTTTGCATACGGCAACTAAAAATCCCACGAGCTACAACTAAGACTGGCACAGCCAAATAAATAAATAAATCTATTTAAAAAAAAAAAAAACGTAAACACACATTGCCCACCGCCAGCTTTGAATATTTGGAAAACCAACTGATGCGTAGAGAAGACACATACTAAGGATGTGAAGAAGAGCCAATGTCCAACTGGCAACAACAAAGTATTGTATTTACATTTCTATTTCAATTATACACTCAGACATAAAAGGAAAGGACAACAATCTCATACAACTTATAACTAAGCAATCTGTGTAAGCATTACTGCTTCTAATTATAATAACCTTTCTGAAATCAGTCTCATGATTCATGGTGCTAAGAACTTACTTCCTGCCAACAGTATTAAATTGTGATATTTCTTATATTCATTCAACCCTCGCTAATATGGGACATAAATGATTCACTTCAACCAGAAGTAAACACTTCTTCAGGCTCACAGCTAAAAAACAAAATATGATATTTACAATACATAAAATTCTCAAACTCATTTAAAAAAAATCAAAGCTTCAAGAAATAAATGAGCAAAATACACGTGCACAACTCATAGAAAAGGAAATAAACACTTGAAAAGTTCAGTTTCAACCAGTACTCAAAACTTTAAGGAGTCTCATGCTTAGTAGAACACACTCACTCACTCCCCTCTATCGCCCTCTCATGCCCAGTACTCAGAACTAATACCAGTGACCAATACATCCTCCAAGTCCTACTGCACTGGACATGTTCACAGTCCCTTCTGCAAACAACAGTGCAGCATAATCCACTGAAGTACTCTCTATAGTAATGAAAAGGTGGAATTTAGAAGCATTACAAAACACTGGGTAATGTTTTGGCTGAAAGATGCCAATTTTAGACAGCAACTACACAACAAAAACATGGATAAATGTGTATAATGATTTAAAAACTTGAAAGTACCCTGAAATTACATTAAAATATGAGTGCATAGTCTAATAGCTAAAACTTTGGAACCACTGAAATGTCAATCAGCACTGGAATGGGTGAAATCACATAAACTATTGCTACAGAACACCATGTATGCCATTTGCAGCAACATGGGTGGGCCTAGAGATTGTCGCACTGAGCAAAGTCAGCCAGACAAAAACAAATACCATATGATATCACTTATATGCGAAAACTAAAAAAAACAAGATACAAATGAGCTTATTTACAAAACAGAAATAAACCCACAGATATAGAAATGGGGAATGGGGACTGGGGAACGGGGAAAGGGGAGGTAACTTGGGAGACTGGGATTGACAGATACACACCACTATGTATAGAACATAACACAGACCTACTGCATAGCACAGGGAACTTTACTCAGTACTCTTTAGTGACCTATATGGAAAAAGACTCTAAAACAGAGTGGTATATGTATAGCTAATTCACTTTACTGTACACCTAAAACTAACACAACATTGTAAATCAACTATCTGTTGTTGTTCAGTCACTAAGTCTCGTCCAGCTCTTCGCGACCTCATGGACTACAGCACACCCGGCTCCCTCGTCCTTCACTGTCTCCCAGGGTTGCTCAGATTCATGTCGAGTGAGTCAGTGATGCTGTCTAACCATTCCATCCTCTGCTGCCCTCTTTCTCTTTGGCCTTCAATCTTTCTAAGCATCAGGGTCTTTTCCAATGAGTCGGCTCTTCGCATCAGATGACCAAAGTACTGGAGCTTCAGTTTCAGCATCCAGTCCTTCCAATGAATATTCAGGATTGATTTCCTTCAGGGCTAACTATACTCCAATGAAATTAAAAAAAAAAAAAAGAAAGAAAGAAAGAAAACTTACATAAGCTCTACTGAGGAAGCACCTAACATAACACAAAAGAGAACACTATGTGTAGCCACGCTAAGGAACGCAGTCGGTCTTTATGTGGTAGCATGCAAAGATGTCCACAATGTGTTACTGAGAGTAAGAAAAGGAAGGTGTAGGGCACTATGAGACCGGCTTCCTAGGTGGCTCAGTGGTAAAGAATTACCTGTAATCCAGGGGCAGTGGCTCAATCCCTGGGTTGTGACTATCCCCTGGAGAAGGGAATGGCAACCAACTTCAGTATTCTTGCCTCGAAAATCCCATGGACAGAGGAACCAGGCAGGTTAGAGTTCATGGTGTCACAAAAGAGTTGGACAACTTAGCAACTAAACAATAAGGCCATATGCACAGTATGACCACATTTTTATGTAAAAAAAAAAAATAAAGATTTATATGTATTAAAAATCTAGAATTACATATTTCAAACATTAACACCTAAAAAGTATGCTTAGAAACTGTAATTTTTAACTTATTCTTTTCTCTATAATATATACTTTTTATCAACCTGTGTTACTTTTAAATTGAAAGAACCCAACTGTCTGTATATTCAAAATCAAATAAGTGAAATAAGTGAAAAATTAAAATAGTGTTGAAGCAGTGAAATTATAGGTGTTGACAAGGTTTCAAATCAAGATTGAAAGGTTTATTTCTAAGTAAAAGCCTATTTTAGAAACAAGTAGCTGTAACAGATAAGAATGAGAATCAAATATTTTATTGTTACTTTTATTACTCAGTAGGCTGGTCATAGCCATCCACATGCAGATTCCTATAGACTTCAAGAAGCTTCTATGATGTGTGGGTGAAAGCCTATGAGGACACAAAGCAACACCCCAAAACATGAGCAGCCCTTGCTGAAAGAAAACTGCTAAGAAAAAATTCAGCCATGAATGTTCACTGCTCCAACCCAACAGCTCTAAGGTCACAGAAAGCCAGTTTTCGATTCAGAATTCTATTTAAGTCAAAGAACAAAAGTAATATGAAAGGCCTTTATGAGTTTTGTTCAAATTATAAGTTCTTCCCCTGCCTCCACCCCCACATAATACAGAGACACAACGCATAAATCTGAAAAATTATGTATTTTTTAATGTTTTCAGAACAAATACACTGGCCTTGTTCTGAGTACTGACATGAGCAAAACAACTGTATTAGCAGATGAAAAGCAGAATACATATTCCAAAGAGAAGATAACATAAAAATCCTTCATGTTTTTATGAAACTCTGATCTGCAAAGAAACTTAAAATGCTTCTAAAAGAATAAGGACAACAGACTTTAAAGTCTGAGAGATGAAAAGAAGATAGATCAAGGGCCCCGCCCCACCCTGACCCCGCTCCCTGCCATACTGAGCAGACCCTGTAAAGCAGTGGTCCCCAACCTTCTTGGCACCAGGGACCAGTTTCCTGGAAGATAAATTTTCCTCGGATGGGAGGGTAGGGATGTTTTTCAGGATGATTCTCACAACCTAAATCCCTTGAATGCACAGTTCACAGTAGGGTTCACACTCCTATGAGAACGCAATGCTGCTGCTGATCTGACAGGAGGAGGAGCTCAGGCAATAATGCGAGTGATGGGGAGCAGCAATAAATACAGATGAAGCTTTGCTTGCTAGCCCACTGCTCACCTCCTTCTGAGCAGCCTGGTTCCTAACAGGCCATGGACCTGTACTAGTCCCTGGTTTGGGGGTTGAGGATCCCTCCTGTGAAGGACCTCTCAGAACACGGCTTAAATTGACTGAAGCATCTCGGGGCTTGCCGCCATCCACATCACGCAAGGAACAGTAGGGACGGCAGGACACCTGCTCCTTGGCTGGTACCACTTCCTGTGGGCATGTTAGCTAATTCATTCCACAAACATTTGCCAAGTACCTTCTATTCTAAGCCTTGAGGGTGTCCTGGTGAGAGAGAAAGACAAGTCCCCACCACTGAGCTTACACTGAAGCAAGGGAAAGAGTCAATAAAGACAAGATTAAACCTTTGGTAATGTCTAACTTATAAAAAAAAAAAAAAAAGTCTAATACTGTTTCCACTGTTTCCCCATCTATTTCCCACGAAGTGATGGGACCAGATGCCATGATCTTCTTTTTCTGAATGTTGAGCTTTAAGCCAACTTTTTCACTCTCCTCTTTCACCTTCATCAAGAGGCTTTTGAGTTCCTCTTCACTTTCTGCCATAAGGGTGGTGTCATCTGCATACCTGAGGTTATTGATATTTCTCCACACAATCTTGATTCCAGCTTGTGCTTCTTCCAGCCCAGCATTTCTCATGATGTACTCTGCACATAAGTTAAATAAGCAGGGTGACAATATACAGCCTTGATGTACTCCTTTTCCTATTTGGAATCAGTCTGTTGTTCCATGTCCAGTTCTAACTGTTGCTTCCTGACCTGCATACAAATTTCTCAAGAGGCAGGTCAGGTGGTCTGGTATTCCCATCTCTTTCAGAATTTTCCACAGTTTATTGTGATCCACATAGTCAAAGGCTTTGGGATAGTCAATAAAGCAGAAATAGATGTTTTTCTGGAACTCTCTTGCTTTTTCGATGATCCAGCGGATGTTAGCAATTTGATCTCTGGTTCCTCTGCCTTTTCTAAATCCAGCTTGAACATCTGGAAGTTCACAGTAGCACATTAAAAAGTAGAGACATTACTTTGCCAACAAAGGTCTGTCTAGTTAAGGCTATGGTTTTTCCAGTGGTCATGTATGGATGTGAGAGTTGGACTGTGAAGAAAGCTGAGCGGCAAAGAATTGATGCTTTTGAACTGTGGTGTTGGAGAAGACTCCTGAGAGTCCCTTGGACTGCAAGGAGATCCAACCAGTCCATTCTGAAGGAGATCAGCCCTGGGCGTTCCTTGGAAGGAATGATGCTAAAGTTGAAACTCCAGTACTTTGGCCACCTCATGCGAAGAGTTGACTCATTGGAAGACTCTGATGCTGGGAGGAATTGGGGGCAGGAGGAGAAGGGGACAGCAGAGGATGAGATGGCTGGATGGCATCACAGACTCGATGGACGTGAGTCTGAGTGAACTCCAGGAGTTGGTGATGGACAGGGAGGCCTGGCGTGCTGCAATTCATGGGGTCGCAAAGAGTCGGACACGACTGAGCGACTGAACTGAACTTATAAAAAAAATACAAAAGAAGGTGATTTGATCAAGTGATATGGGCCACAGGGGGCTATTTTAGACAGGGATCAGGGAAGGCCTCCACAGAGAAGATTTTTGAGGCAAGATCTGGATGAGGAATCTGGGTACGCTGGATAACCAAGGAAAGTGGCTATAGTCTGCAGGGAATGAGTCATAGGAAGTGTACCTATGAGGTCTGAAGGGCCAGTAGGGTCAGACCACTGCAAACCTCTAGGCCAGGGAAAAGAGCTTAGATTTTCATATAAGAGCAATGGAGAAGCAATGGAAGAGTTTAAAGTAAGAGAGTGGGAAGGTTTAGTTTATAGTTTAAAAAAAAAAATGATCTCTCTGCTATTGAAAGGGAGAGGTAAGGCAGCTGGGAGGGGACTGGAAGCAGGGCTGGTCAGAGGCCACTAGAATGGTACCCACAAGAGAGGATGGTGGCCTGGAACAGCAGAGATGGTTGAGGACTGGGCAAAGAGGGGACATTTTGGACAACTGCTAATGGAATTCAGAGGGACTGGATGGATGGATGGATAAGAAGAGTAAATCAAGAATGTCACAGGTAGGGACTTCCCTTGTGGTCTAGTGGTTAAGAATCCACCTGCCAATGCAGGGGACATGAGTTCAATTCCTGGTTTGGGAAGATTCCACATGTCTTGGAGCACCTAAGCCCATGAGCTACAATTACTGAGACCATGTGCTGCAACTACTGAAGCCCACGTGTCTACAGCCCGTGCTCTCCAACAAGAGAAGTCATCATAATGAGAAGCCCACACACAACAACTAGAGAAAGCCTTTGCACAGCAACGAAGACCCAGCGTGCCAAAAATAAATCAATAAGTAAATTTTTTTAACTTATTTTTTTTTAAAAGAATATCCCTGGTAGAAACTCAGACTGCTTTGAAAGGAATTGTTTTTGTTTAAATAAAACAAATTGTTTTAAATAAAAACAATTCCTTTCCTGATCCCCAAATCAGCAGCGCATCCTTACAGACATCTGTTTGTAGTGGTACTGATTTACCTGAGCTTCCAAACAAGGTCCGCCAGGCAACCCACGGCCAGTGTTTGAAGTCAGCCAACTGAGGTCCACCATGGGGCCAGTCTATGGCAGAGAGGAGCAAGAGAAACTAGGCCATTAGACAAACCTAAGTCAGATGTCCATCAGCTCTGCACTTTAAATAGCTGAGCCAGGTAGTCACATGCATGCATGCTGGTTTTGCTGGAGATCTCCAAAACAAGTGCCCTGTGGCTGGGTGTGTGAGACAGAGAGAGAAAAGAAAGAGAAAGGGAGAAATAGTGTTTTCCTAATAGCTCAGAAATGGAAGGAGACCCTAGGGGAAAAGTACTTTCACATACAAAGGCATCGTTTTCACCTGGTATTTATTCAAAGGAGCACTTCCTTCATTTAACTGGCAAGTGAAATCTGTAGCCATCTTCATGTTCCAAAACAATGGCTTCACCCAGCAGCACAGCATCATCCCTAAGTAATCCTCTATAGCCTCTCTAGACAAAAGTCATGCAACCAGATCTGAAGACTTTGCAAGTCCTTAATTTTTCAGGTAGGACACAGCAACATTTGTTAAGTTTCAAGAGGCTTATGATGACCTCAGTGAGTCATTCACAATACAGAACTCATGTAAATTCTATAGAATAAAGACTAATTTAACTTTTCTTCATTCAGACATTAAGCAAATGTGGCACATCTTACACAGTCTTGAAAAAATATTTTGCCAATCCAAGATTAGGCACTTGAAGGCTCTGTGTATTTCCTAGAGAATCATGTGTTTTTTAAAAATGGTGTTTTGTTTTTTAATGGAGTCAGAATTCAAAATGAATAACAAAATTTTAGCCTTTCAAGGAAATACTTGTGGGTTACTCCTTTCATTCACTTTCCACCCTAGGAACCAATGTGCAAACATGATATAGTTTTCCCTTCTTTAAGATGGATATTAGAAATGGGTAGAGTTCATACATAAAGATGTAATGAAAGATATAACGAAAGGATCAAAATGATATATGACAAACTCACAAAAGTGGCTATCTTTAGATATACTGGAAGCAAGGCTAGAAAGGGAATATTGATCAAAAACAACTTAATGCATGATGTTCATAAGATAATTTTTCATATAATTTCAATTTCTGGACAGATATAGAAAAAGACTAGCTACAAATGTAATTAAAATGTTAATAGTGACTCAGTCTGGGATTTGAGAAGTGAGTGATTATTATTCTCCCCCTGTGTATTTATCTCCTAAGAAAGAAGAAATGAAGGGAGAAAGGGTGTAATTTATTTGTTTTAATCTTTTGACACCACTGACCTGAAATCCACCAGAACCCCAGACACTTTTCAGATCATGTGCTTCCAAAGAATGAGGAAGAACCAGGGGCTTTCCAAGACCTCTCATTATACTTTATACCTAATAACCAAGTTACAGTTTCTCTGTGCCACGCCTGGGGGCCTGGTGGCGACAGTATCCTCCAGACTACCACTGATGGCATGATTTGCATCAAGCGCTCACTGCAGCCCAGTTAACCCATCTGGCCAGAAAACCCTGAACTGGATCTGCTGGACTCTTCCTTCCCTTTGTGTGAACAACCCTTTCTCATACGCAGCAGCCCTTACTTCACCCAGTGGCCTGGGCAGTGAAGAAAGCCCAGCGGCAGCAAAAGAAGAAATTAAACATACCCAGAAAGAGGCACGAAGGTGGGAGATGAGGGCTGTAGTTCCAGCAGCTTTCTAGGACCTGGTGACAGTCCAGGCTCTGAGCTCCAGGCCCCCCTCCTATAGGAATAAGCCTTATGATTCAGCCCTAATTTTGGCTGAAGACACTTCAGGATGGTTTCTGCTTCTTAGAAATTGGTCAGTTCTAACATTTTGAAGCCTGTGGAGTGGCCCCTGAAGTTCTCGGTCTGGTTCATGAAGCAAACATGCAGGACAGAATTCAGCAGAGGCCCCAGAAGCTCATAAAATCAAAATTCCTTTTAACTCCTTGCCACTTCCTTAAAAAAATCAAAGTAATAAGCCCTGTAGGAGGCCCTGGCTTGGCTGTATGGACCAGTGCTGCACTGCATCCTGGGATGAATCCGAAGGGTGACAGTGCAGAAGATGTGGTCAAGTGCTCTAAATACTTGCGTCACAGGGCGCTTTCTGCCTGAGCATCCCTGCTGTGCTCTTAGTCTGAAGCATCAAGAGGACTGCACTGATCTTCTTTACTTTGGGCAAGGATGCGGATGTTCTGAGCACACAGCCTCCTGCATCTTCCCACACCTTCCTCCAACCCTGCAAGGCAGGAATTGCCTCCATCCCACAGCTGAGAGGAGATGTGACAGGAGGTAACATGCCCAGGCTACCCAGCTAGAAGGTAACAAAACCAAGACACTCAACATTTGAATCCTGCCCTTTCCACCACACCTGTTCCTTCTCAGATGCTCTAAAGTCCCCGAGGCCATGTTGACAGGTAAACATCCAACCTGGCTAACCTGCTGACCCTCAGTAACCCTATAGATGTGGTCTGAAGGGCCCAACCAATGTCATCTCTCCCGTTTTTGTTCTGTGGCTTCTCCTCTTCTCCCACCTGCATCATGGCATTTTTATGTACACCATGTACCCCTCTACTGTTTCATAAATTCCAGGTCTAGAATTCTCAGACCAGGTTCCCTAGTAGGCAGCAAAGTCAGGCTTTCATCACGGCTAGTGCATATTGGTTCTTGTTAACACCCACACCCTTGTGGAAATCAATAAGGAGTAACACAAGATCCCTGTGGCTCTGACTTTCCTTTCCCTGACCCCTGATTCAGCAGTTTCCAATTACAGGCTGAGCTGTGTGAGCTCAATGTCAACTTCAGCATCCAACAAAATCATCTGGAGGACTTGTTAAGACATGAATCAATGGCCCCACCCTAGAGTTTCTGTGTCTACAGCAGGGGTCCCCAACCTCTGGGATCTAGTGCCTGATAATCTGAGATGAAGCTGATGTGATAATAATGGAAATAAAGTGCACAATGAATGTAGTGCACTTGAACCATTCAGAAACCATCCCCCACAACTACCCCATGGGTGAAAAAAATTGTCTTCCATGATACCAGTCCCTGGTGCCAAAAACATTGGGGACCACTATTCTGCATGTCTGGGGGGTGTCAAAAAATTCCATTTCTAAAAGTTTCCAGTATGATAGGCTAAATAATGTCACCCCCTCCCTCCCAAAGATATGTAGGTTTTATGGCAACAGAGACTTTGCAGATGTGATTCAGTTAAGGATGTTGAGATAGGAAAATTATTCTGGATTGTCTGGTAGGTCACAAATGTAATGTCAAGGGTACTTATGAGAAGCAAGCTCGGGAAGAGTCAATGACAGAAGAAGAGAAGGCAATGTGACAATGAGGAGCAGAGACAGGGGTGATGTGGCCACAAGCCAAAGAATGCTGGCAGCCACCACCAGCTGGAAGAAGCAAGAACAGATTCTCCACAGGCTCTTAATTTTAGCATCATACGACAGCCTAGACTCCTGGCCTCCAGACTGTAAGAGAATACATTTCTGTTTTTTGAGCCGCTAGATTTTGGTAGTTTGTAACAACAGCATGGGAAACTAATACGGTAGTGATGCTGATATAGCTGGTCAGGATCCACACATTGAGAACTCTGCACTCCATCTGGCCACACCACACCTAATGCCACTTTGAGGAATGATCAGTCCCCTGGAAGATCTGATGATGACTCAGAACACTATGAGTACTGCAAGTTGAGTGAGTACACACCGTACCCACCCCCTCCCTTCTCTTTAACTCACAGAGAGGGAGAGAGCACAGCAAAGTGGTTACAGAGTCCAATTCAATACAGGGCCCCACAATTCACTGGCCCTGTGGTCCAGCCAGTCACTTAACCTCTCTGTGCCTTGGTTTCTGCATCTGTAACTTGGGGACATCACCAGCAGCCTCTGTCAAGTATTAAGGCACTATTGAGAGCATTATGAGATGATGTGTGTTAAGTTCTGCCTGGCTGATAGAAAGCACTCAAACATTTACTTCTGTTATTTTTGTGACTTGAAACTGCTTTTAAAGTAGTTGAATGGACATGCCCTACTCTGATCAACAGAAGCCTCCTTCTTGATAATATGTTTACTGACACATGTGTAAGCAGCTCCCTCTAAGATCTGATCCTGTTCTTAAATTATTAGAAATAGCAACAAAAAGAGAGAGGAGATTTTTAATAACAGTTATATCCTCTGGCTTCCCTGGTGGCTCAGTGGTAAAGAATCTGCCTGCAATTGCAGGAGATACGGGTTCGATCCCTGATCAGGGAAGATCCCACATGCCGTGTAGAGCAACTAAACCCGTGGGCGACAACTATTGATCCCAGGAGCCAAAACTTCTGGGCCCACCTGCCACAATGACTAGAAGCCTACGTGCCCTAGAGTCTGTGCTCAGGAATAAGAAAAGCCACTGCAATGAGAAGCCTGAGCACTGCAACTAAAGAGCAGCCCCACTTACCACAACTAGAGAAAAGCCCTCGCAGCAATAAGACCCAGCACAGCCACAGATAAACAAATAAAAATTTCTGTAAAAAGAACCATACTCTGCCCATCCAGCTCCTCCATCAGGGGCCCATCTCTCCAGTCTAACTACTTACTCATCATCATTCATTCTCATCCACACAGACCATCTACTCCAAACTTACTGAAATGCTTCCTCAACATCCATTCTTGTTTCTGCCTCCACCTATGCCACATCCTCTGCCTTGAAAGCCCTTCCTTGGTGCCCACCTTCTTCACTTCTAGCAAAGCCAGGATAGGCTGAACTTCTGAGGTAGGAACCCTCCATGGTCCTGCCTGCGGGTGTATGGAATAACCCTGGCTCTCTGGAGTAAGTAGAAGACTGCAATTCAGCAGCTTCACCATCCAGAGGGTAGACTTTCACTTTAGGATGCAAAGTGAGACTCTGGAGCCAGATTACCTGGCTTCAAAACCCTATTTCACCACTTTCTCATTTTATGACCTTGGAGAATTTACTCCAGCTCTTCATCTATAAAAAGGAGATTATAATAGTATCAGGCTAAATGGATAAAGATGTGGTAGATACATGCAATTGAATACTACTTAGCCATAAAAAAGAATGAAATAATGCTATTTGCAGCAACATGGATACAACTAGAGCTTATCATACTAAGCAAAGTAAAGAAAGTGAAAGTGAAATTTGCTCAGTCATGTCTGACTCTTTGCAACCCCATGAACTGTACAGTCCATGGAATTCTCCAGGCCAGAATACTAGAGTGGGTAGCCTTTTCCTTCTCCAGGGGATCGTCCCAACCCAGGGATCAAACCCAGGTCTCCTGCATTACAGGCAGATTCTTTACCAGCTGAGCCACAAGGGAAGCAAAGTAAGCCAAAGACAAATACCATATGATATCGCTATATGTGGAATCTAAAATATGATACAAATGAACTTATTTACAGAACAAAATCAGACTCACAGACATAGAAAAGTTGTGGTTACCAAAGGTGAAAGGGGATGGGGGTAGGGGAGAGAGAAATTATGAGTTTGGGATTAACAGATACAAACTACTATATATAAAAGATAAACAACAAAATAGATATAAGTTCCTTGTATAGGACAGAGAACTATACTCAGTATTCTGTAATAAACCATAATGGAAAAGAATATGAAAAAGTTTACACACACACAAACACTTTGTTGTACACCAGAAGCTAACACAACACCGTATATCAACTATACTTCAATAAAAATATAGATAGTATCATCTACATAAAGATTTTTCATGGATTAAATGAGATAACCCACACAACAAACAATGTCTAGCATACAGTAAGTGTTCAATACATGTAACCTGTTACCAGAATTTACATAATCTGATGGTTTCCCTTCAGAGATGTCACTTTGGGAGGCCAGAGTCTTTTCTATCAAAGCTTCCATCCTCAGAACATCACTGAAAGCCCTCGATGACACTGTATCTTTCTGACCCAGAGTACAAGCCTTACTAGGGAACTCCATTCAGCACTCACAACGACCCCTTGTTTATCCCAGCAGGAATATGACCTAGTGCTCGAACATTCTTATCGCCCATTTAGCTCAAAGGGTCTATTACCCCAAACCAAACCCATACCAAACAAAGTGCTCCATGTGAGAAGAATTAAAAATCAACTGTGAAAAAAAAAAAAATCAACTGTGGCAGAGGCTGCTGGTCATCCTTCAATATTTATTCCCTCTTTGTTCTTCTTCTGTAGAAGAAGAAGTAGAAGCCCAGTTTATAGTTGGGCACATGACATGACCTTTGCTGACAAAGGTCCACATAGTCAAAGCTATGGCTTTTCCAGTAGTCATGTATGGATGTGAGAGACTGTAAAGAAGGCTGAGCTCTGAGGAATTGATGCTTTCAATTGTGGTGCTACAGAAGGTTCTTAAGAGTCCCTTGGACTACAATGAGATCAAATCAGGCATTCCTAAAGTAAATCAACCCCGAATATTCATTGAAAGGACTATTGCTACCCTGGCCACCTGATGTGAAGAGCCGACTCGCTGGGAAAGACCTTGATGCTGGGAAAGATTGAAGCAAAATGAGAAGAGGGTGGCAGAGGATGAGATGGTTAGATAGCATCACCGAATCAATGGACATGAATTTGAGCAAACTCCAGGAGATACAGTAGAGGACAGTATCTACTCCAGATGACGACAGAGGAGCCTGGCATGGTATAGTCCATGGGGTCACAAAGAGTCAGATACAACTTAGAGACTGAACAGCCACACAGTACCCAGATGAAGACTCTATTTCCGCCATTCCTTACCACTAGGGATGACCCCACGAGGAAGTTACGGCCAATGAGATGACTGGCCTTGATCTTGCGGTGTTTCCCCTGCAGAAAAAAGATAAACCTTCCCCACCTCATTCCCCTTCCCACTGATTGGCATGTGAACATGAAATCTAGACCATGGAAAGCGCATCTCGCTATGTGGAGGCAATCAACATGCTAGAGAAAGCAGAGCGCAAAGAAAGGAAACAGCATTTCTGATACAATGGAGCCATCATAGGAGCCCTGGACTGCTTATGCCTCAGCAGTGTGTTTAAGCCACGACTAACTGGAGTCTCTCAGAGCAAACAAACCTATAGTCCAACTAATTCAGACATGTAATAGTTTCTAAATGTAATTGCAAAAGAAAAGTTTAAAATACATTTTAAGCAAGGAAAACATTCTGTGAAATATCCCAAAGTGACTCCTTAGAAGGGAACACTCAGTCAGCTAGAGTATTAGAGTGTTATTTGTTTAATGAGTCACACACTGTACAGTTAATCATTACATCTCCTGAGATGGGAAGAAAAATCAATCCAATAGTTTAAATCTGACAATTTCAGCCAAACGCATTCAGTGACATTTACAATGTTTTGCAAAGTCTTTGGAACCACACAGTTGGAACTCTAGTGGACAAAGCTCCAGACCTGCTGCTACAGGATCTGGGCTGTGGGTCCAGCCCTGCCCAGGAGGGCAAGACCCATGGGGCCTCACCCTCATTTCCCATATTAGAATACTCAGGCTGAGACACTCAGGAGGCAGAGACCAAAAGCCGACAACCAAAGGAAGAAACAGCCTGACAGTAGCCACAAAACTGTCAAGAGAAACAAAACTAGTAAAGACACAAAATGAAAACCCCAAACCCAAAAGGATAATCCATCAAACCCATAAGCCATTGGCACGTTACAATTCAACCCCAGTCGGCACACAACCCTCTTCTGGAATAAGCCGAGAGTTTCCATGTGCGTGTGTCTATATGTGTGCTCACTACTGGCCACATCTTCCTCTCACCCAGGTAACTGGTGGAGTGGGGGTGGGGCAGGGAAGGATACAGATTGTGGTATACAAAGTCTCTTGATCATTGGCTGATCATGTCAATGTATGGCAAAACCCACTATAATATTGTAAAGTAATTAGCCTCCAATTAAAATAAATAAATTAAAAAAAATTAAAAGTTAAATTTAAAAAAAAAAAGAATATTGGAATGGGTTGCCATGCCCTCCTCCAGGGAATTTTCCTGACCCAGGTTATTCCCTTCGTCAAAAATCCATTGCTTAATTCTTTGTTAAGATGTTTTTGTTAGTCTTCTAATCCCTTTTCTCTTCTAAGTGTTACCTTTTGGAGAGTCTTCCCTGTCTCCCCTATGTATACACCCCAGCAGTAAAAGTAAGACACATCTCCTCTACCCTGTTCATTCCCTTGGAACCACAATATGACGGGTTGTTGGTATTGTTTCATTTATTCATGTATTGTCTGTCCCTATACTACCTTGTAAATATGTACCCTGTCCTTTTTTATTGGCAACTGTATAATAAAGATGCATTTTAATTGAAAAAAATTTTTTTATTAAAAATTTTTAATTTTTATTAAAAAAATTTTAATCCTTATAAAAATGCAAAAAAAAAAAATCTTCCAAATAATCAGACCCCAAATTCAATCCCAGGTAGCAGATCCTCACCTTTTTTTTGGTGGTTTCTGCCATTTCTGGTTCCTCTTTCACTATTAATATAGAGCTTGTGCAAAAAAAAGAAAGAAAAGAGGCAAAGAGGTTTCTAGTGGCCTTTCTCCTCTTCATATCCTGTAATGGATTTATATACGATAAACACAGAGTTTATTTACTTTAAACAAATAACTGATCCCCTAAGAACCCTACCACAAAATAATTTACAAAGGATGTTGGGTGTTTACATCATTTTCCTTTGAGACAGGATGAGCCCATGTTTGTTTCACACTTGGGAAGTGAAAATCCACCACGTGAGGTCACTTGTCCACCTCACTGACTAAATGACATTTCCTAAGGGAACTCTCATACCAAGGGATGCAGCACTTCAGGCCTCGTGCTACATGAAAGAGACCACCACAGAGGAGGGAATCAAAGAAGTGGCAAGGGTGTACCCACGGCCACTTCCCAACCACAGCAGCATCCTGCTCAAGCAAAGCCTTGGGCTCCCTGCCCTCACTTGTGAAAAACAGACCAGGGAGTGAATGGAAAGTCTTCTGATCACTTCCAGGATCTGCTCACTCTATAAGGACCAAAGTCCTTCCCCAAAAGCTAACACAAACCCCTTCTGATGCCCGATCATATGTTTCTGAGCTGTTTCTTCCCTTTGCAAAGTCCCTCCTACCTTGGCAATGGCCTAGGGAGTCTTTTCAGATCTAGTCCTATCCTCCAATCACACAGGAAAAGAAAAGAAAAGAATAAAGAGCCCTAGTCACCTCCATGCCCCCCACCCCCCCTTTTTAAACTTTTATTTTTATTGAAGAATAATTGCTTTACGATGTTGCACTAGTTTCTGCTGTACAGCAAACTGAATCAGCTATATGTATACACATATCCCCTTCCTTTTGTACCTCCCTCCCAAACCCCCATCCCAGCCCTCTAGGTCACCACAGAGCACCGAGCTGAGCTCCCTGTGCTTTACAGCAGTTTCCCACCAGCTGTCTTACACATGATAGTGTATATATGCCAGTCCTAACCTCCCAATTCGTCCCACCCTCCCCTTCTCCCACTGTGTCTGCATGTCCATTCTCTACGTGTCTCTATTCCTGCCTCGAAAATAGATTCATCGGTACCATTTTTCTAGATTCCACATATATGCATTAATATACAGTATTTGTTTTTCTCTTTGACTTACCTCACTCTGTATGACAGACTCTAGGTCCATCCACAACTCTACAAATGACTCAATTTCATTCCTTTTTATAGCTGAGCAACATTCCATTGTAGATATGAGCCACATCTTCTTTATCCATTCATCTGTCAACGGACATTTAGGTTGCTTCCATGTCCTGGCTATTGTAAATAGTGCCCTCAGTTGGAAGAAAGAAACTGGATCCCTAATGAAGATTCTCTAACACTCCAATTCCAAAGCTCATCAGCTCTGACAAGCCAGCTTCCAAAGACAGCTACACCAGTAGCTCTCTCATCCCACTTGTGCATCTCACAATGTAACACTGACACTACCAAGAGGTGGGTCTATATTCTCTTCACTTGAACCCGGGTAGAGCCCTGCGACCTCTTCAACAAAGAGAACGTAGCACAGCTTCTACAGCTACACTACACAAAGTACTGCTGCTGCTGCTGCTAAGTCGCTTCAGTCGTGTCCGACTCTGTGCGACCCCATAGACGGCAGCCCACTAGGCTCCTCTGTCCCTGGGATTCTCCAGGCAAGAATACTGGAGTGGGTTGCCATTTCCTTCTCCAATGCATGAAAGTGAAAAGTGAAAGTGAATTCGCTCAGTCGTGTCGGACTCTTAGTGACCCCATGGACTGCAGCCTACCAGGCTCCTCTGTCCATGGGATTTTCCAGGCAAGAGTACTGGAGTGGGGTGCCGTTGCCTTCTCCACACAAAGTACAGCAGCTTCCAATTCTTTCTCTCTTTGTGACACGTACCTTCAGAGCCCTGAGCAAGCCCAACAAAGAACAAGTCTGGTGACCCTGATGCCACCGTGCTGGAGAGGTAACATGAAAGACTCCATGGGAGTGGACAGAGATGTCCACGAAGTCCCCGCTATGCCATTCCCCAGCTGTACAAGGGTCTCCTCACAACCCCAGACATGTGCGCAAACAAGCCTTTGACGTGACCTAAACCACAGCCATTCTCTGATGGCAACCTCACCAGAGGCCCCAGGCCCAAACCACACAGCTGAACTGCACCCAAATGTCTGACTCACAGAAACCACAAAATGCAGGTCATTGTTGGTCTGGAGCCATTACATTTCTATGCAACATAGTGACTGGAACTCAGGATCTTTATCCCCCAAGATAGCAATTTACCAGCTCTGGGGTATGTTTAGAACATCTTATCAGCATGCAGTTTCACAACTCAACTTCTGGTAGGATAAATGGCACTTTTAAAAAAATGAGTTTAAATTTTTACTTTAAGATGTTGACAATACCTCTTTTAGGATTCCTTGAGAGACCTCAAGGCATCTCAAACTGGGGTTAGGTAATCCTCAGAGCTAGAAAAGGGAAGGGCCCTCCTGTGCTCCCCAAGAGCAGACCCAGAGTTGAGGACCCGCAGAGGTGGGCGAAATGGGGGCCTCTCCACACCATCTTAAGCATTCTTGCCCTTACACCATCCTTCCTCCACTACAACAGCTATAGTGAGCAAGCCTCTGACAACTGGGACTCAGGCTCACTTGTCAATCAAAAACAAAACAAAACAAATGGACTGGTGACACTGAATTGGCTAGAGTTGCTAGAATCCAATGGCTGTGGGCAGTGACAGGAAGTGACATGTGAGGGGAAGAAAGGCTTACTGGGAACAGCTGGGAGGAAGGGAGGGGGCGTGCCCTAGGATCAGGAAGGTTCCATTTCAGAAAACCAGAGGCCTTTAAACTGAGTTTGGCTGGAATGTGAGATCGATCATCTGTAACTAGATACTTTCCCACAAAGAGCCAAATACTTGACATTAAAGTCCTCGATTTTAGAGGCCTTTGAAACCTACACCATGTTGCTGCTGCTGCTGCTAAGTCGCTTCCGTAGTGTCCGACTCTGTACGACCCCATAGACGGCAGCCCACTAGGCTCCCCTGTCCCTGGGATTCTCCAGGCAAGAACACTGGAGATTCCTGCATAAATAAAAACTGTCTGGGATGTTTTTGCTCATTTCTGGCTCATTTCTTTTTTTCAGCTGCTGATCCCTTTGTCCTTACAGATGGCTCATCTTTTTTGAGTAACTCAGTCCCCGTCCTGGGAAAGGCCTGCCCTCTGCACACCACGCTGTTTGCAAAGGCTTCCCTCTGGAGAGGTTTTCCATCGACCCACGAAGCCTTGTCTGCAGGCTGATGAGTGGGACCACGTGCCCTGTCTGTCCTCGCCAGTGCTTCACTGGCCCTCAATAAAGACTAATAATGCTGAGACTGGCACCAGACCCAAGACACGCAGGTCCCCAAAGGTTGAGAGTACTGTCTGGGTTGCAGAATCCTCACTATTAGCAAAGCCAATTCAGAGACCCAAACACACTCAGGTGATTCTCTGCTGAAATCACCCAAGCTGCTCCACCAGCGAGGAGGCCCACCCCTCCCCAACTCTTGGTCCCTGAAAGCCTCTAGGATCAGTCACTATTAACTCTTCCCAAACTGTTTTGGCTCCACCAGACACCAATACACATGCCCCTTCTGTGTCTGGAATCACTCTCTACAGCCTGGCTCTCTGGGAACACTCACCTCCCAGGGTTAAAGCCCCAAACTAAGTCCTCTGTCCAGAGCTGGGGACTGAGACCCCTGCTCCATCCTGCTGACCCCTGGAATGCTGCTTTTCTCCATTCTGTCACTGCCCCATTCACCCTCTCCTGGGGCTTTTTCCTTCCCATCTCCAGCTATAAAACTGAAATGCAATTGTCATCTCCCCCCATCCTTGGAGAGACAGGATGGTGAAATGCAAGGAGCACAGGAAGTGGAGATGATCAGCAGGAATGCAGGCTGAGCCCCACTACTGAGAGGCCTGACACAGAATTGAAGAGTAACACCCTGGGCTTCCCTGGTGGCTCAGCGGTAAAGAATTCGCCTGCAATGTAGGAGACACAGAAGACCCGGGTTCGATCCTTGGGGCAGGAAGATCCCCTGGAGAAAGAAATGGCTACCCACTCCAGTATTCTTGCCTGGAGAATTCCGTGGACAGGGGAGCCTGGTGGGCTACAGTCCATGAGGTCGCAAACAGTAGGACACAACTGAGCGACTAACATTTTCACCCTGAATTCAAAGCCAGCGCCATCCATCACTAGCTTGTGACTCAGGGCAAGTGACCCAACTTCTCTGGACCCTGTCTTCCTCCTCTGTGCAATGGGATAGTGAAAAAAACCATCTTAGAAGGCTATTATGAAGCTGAATTAAGCTAATACGTGTAAAATACTCAGAACCTAGCTTGACATGGTAAATGCTGGATATACGTTATCAACAATTATTCATTATCATTATCCTTACATCACATACAGTTCATCTACTGCCACCCTTCATAAGATGGATATAAAGATAGAAGGGGATTCTGTTTGTGGAAAATACTTTGTAAATTATAAAAATATGAAAAATTTATAGCCATTGCTACTTGTCTCCCCCACAAAATCCCTAACCTTAACATCCTGCTCATTTTAAGGGTTTAACTCTACCATTAAGGAACAGAGTGGATGGTATTAGATAGGAAGAAATTAAAATATAGAAATACAGTTAGTGAGTATCTATACTCCTGTACAGCTAGGAGATCAAAGCAGTCAATCCTAAAGGGAATCAACCTCAAAAAATTCACTGGAAGGACTGATGCTGAAGCTGAAGCTCTAATACTTTGGCCACCTGACACAAATGGCCAATTCTCTAGAAAAAGACTGTGACGCTTGGAAAGACTGAGGGCAGGAGGAGAAGGGAGCAGCAGAGGATGAGATGGTTAGATAGCATCACCAACTCAACGGACATGAGCTTGAGCAAACTCTGGGAGATAGTGGAGGACAGGGAAGCCTAGCGTGCTATAGTTCACGGAGTCGCAAAGAGTCAGACATGACTTAACAACATGTTAAGTTGTTTAAGTTCTGTACATGTTCTGTAAACCAGAAATCTCTGTGCTTATATGTTGTATACTACTGACCTCCACTTGGATAGACCACATAGGCCACGTGACATGAATACATACAAAAGTGAGTTTATCATTTCCCTCCCGCCCCACAATGAATGACCCTAATCCTGATCATCATCCTATATTTCTTAAGTCCACTAAATTCATCCATCCTGCATACTGGCAAATTACGCTCCACCCTCCTCAATCGAAGTCACCCTGTTCCTGTCAGTGTTTCCTTTCTCACCTACCATAGACCACTGCTGCTGCTCTGTTCCACCATCTGCCCAACCTCACCATCGCTAGCTGCCATCCCTGGGGGGCTTACTAAGGATGTCTCTGCCTCTATCTGTGCCCCCAAAACCCCACAGGGGCCAGTTTTCCAAAGTGCAAATTAAATCACACCATCATTTCCCTGCATAGAGTCCTCCAGGGTCCTACCACAGCTGTGGTGCTGAGCTTTTGGTTTGCAAACCCCATGAAAAATCTAATAAACATCATCAACCCCCACCACAGGAAAATGCACAACACCTCAACTTTCACACACAGGTCAGGTGGTACGAGAGACTTCTGGTGTCCTTCCATTAACCTAGGATAAGAAGCCCTGATCGGAAGGTCAAGGCCCACGTCACAGGTTCACACCAGCCCTTGCTGGTCTGCCTCTGAAGAACCTTCATTTCCAACTCTCTCTCACCTTGTACTTGAATGGCCCACAGACCCTCCAACAGCCCACATTCTTTTCACGAGTTGCCTTCTCCTTTCAGTGCTATAACTCCCTGAAAAGCCCCCTACCCCCAGGAAAATCTATGCCGCTCATTTCTGTTTTCCTAGGGCCGAGTGCTCAGACATGAAAATGAGTTGAACAACATAAGCAAGTTTAAGCTAGTAGTTTGTTTTAAATCATATGACAGACAGAATAATGCCCCCCAAAGATGTCCATGTCATGATCCCCAGAACCTGTCAAGATTTTACCTTAACGGCAAAAGGGATTATGTGAGTATGATTAAATTAAGGATCTTGAGATACAGAGATGATCCTGGATACTTCAGGTGGACCCCACATCATCACAAGAGTCTGTATAAGGGAAACAGGGAGAATGGAAAGTGACAATGGAAGCAGAGATTGAAGTGATATGATTGCTGGATGAATGGAGGCCCCACAGCAAGAAGTGGAAAAGCCTCTAGAAACTGGAAAAGGCAAGAAAACAGCTCTGGGGAGACCCAGAGAAACCGGAAAGAACAAAGCCCTGCCAAGAACTTGATTTTAGCCCACTGAAGCCGACTTCAGACTTCTGATCTCAAGAACTGTAACATAACAACTTTGTGTGGGTTTTAAGCCACTAGGTTTGTGGTTGTTACAGAATAGGAAATTAACACAAATTACTATACACAACTATTTGTTGTTTACTCGCTAAGTTATATCCAATTCTTTTGCAACCCCAGGGACTGTAGCCCACCAGGCTCCTCTGCCCATAGGATTTTCCAGGCAAGAATATTGGAGTGGGTTGCCATTTCCTTCTCCAGGGGATCTTCCCAACCCAGGGATCAAACACATGTCTCCTGCATTGCAGGTAGATTGTTTACCGCTGAGCCACCAGGAAAGCCCATATACAAAACTATATTGTTGTATATTCTCATTACATCACTGTTCAGAATTCTAAAACTGTGTTTCTAGGCATCTATCAACAGGGGGCTAGTTTAAGCATCTCACATTCATTAGGAAACAAAAGGTTGTTATTTTTTGATCATTTATAGATACATACAAACACACACTTTTATCCAGGATATAAATTCTTCCATATAGATATATTAGGGGTATATTAGGGGCATACTTTCCTGTACATAAATCAGATCGTACTATACACTGCTACTGCTAAGTCACTTCAGTCATGTCCGACCCTGTGCGACCCCATAGACGGCCTCCTACCAGGCTCCTCTGTCCCTGGGATTCTTGAGGCAAGAACACTGGATTGGGTTGCCATTTCCTTCTCCAATGCAAAAAGTAAAAAGTAAAAGTGAAGTTGCTCAGTCGTGTCTGACTCCTAGTGACCCCGTGGACTGCAGCCTACCAGGCTCCTCCGTCCATGGGGTTTTCCAGGCAAGAGTACTGGAGTGGGGTGCCATTGCCTTCTCCCTTACTTTCTATGTACCAGTCATATTTTACAAATATGTATTAAAACAAAAAGACATATATGAAGACACCTCTACTTCGGGGAAAAACTCATTTCCTGAAATTTCATGTCAAAATTTCATTCTGATCATCACACAAAGAAAAAAGACCAAGTATTAATACAATTTAATGAAATACATCATTACACTACTTTTCTTATTAATAAAAATGATGAACCAATGAAAGAAATGTGAACCATGTAGGCATGAAGATAATTGTATCTGGGTTTCAACTTCAGCCACTTGTATCACCTGAGGTTTTCCAAAACCCTTTATTATTGCCACAATTTCCAGTGTGGCTGGCTGTCTAATTACTAATCTCACTGAGAGATGTTGACAAACTACCACAGGGGAACAGCAGTAAGATGCGTAGCTCTGATTTCTCAGGGGACCAATACGCACAGCTCATAATGGGGACTATATGAATAATTCAGATATTTCCTGCCTGGAAAAAATTACTTTTAGATATGTAAGCCTAAGTCAGATTGAATTAATTAAAGAAGATGAATATGAAGGAAAGTAGATTCTGTCCCTTAGCTTCACAAGTCACAGTTGGAAACTTTATCTAGAGCCACAACAGGGCAGCCTCCATGGGAGAACGGCACTCATTAACTGATCAGGTCTTGGAATCTGGGAATCAAATTGTCTTCTTTCTCAAAAGCCAAAAAGCCAGGCAAAAGCAATCACTGATGATTTCCTAACATTCCACAGAGCACAGCTCCCCAAAAAGAGAAGACCCCCAGGTTAGCCCCCAAGTGCTAAAGAAATATGTCAATTAGATGCTTTCAGACAGAAAGAATGTGAGAGTTTAGCAAGGACCCAGGACAATGATTCTCGCAACCACACCATTCTCACCCTCATTAATACAATTCTCCTAAACTCAGCTCTTAATTCAACGGCCAGGAGGAAAGCTGACTTGTGTGCGCCGCAAGGTTCAATGAAGGTGCAGTCTTGCAGCTGCTCCCTGGAGGGAGAAAAAGCCCTGACCTGCAGCATTTGCCAATTGCCATGCGGACAGGACTGAGCCACTGAACTGATGGTGTAAATATATACATTGTTGCCAATTTCAAGCTACCAGCTCAATGTCAGGAATTTACAAAAATCCTGAAAATTTAGCAATCTTCACCCACTCTCAAAAGAACAAAAAAACTCTGTGATATCTCACAGACATGCCTGAACCTCCATGAATTCTTACATAAAGAATTGGGTTTTTGTGTGTTCTCTCTTCAAACACATGTCTTTCTGATGGGTTATACTAATATATTGTTTAGTACTGCAGTGGGCATATATGAATTCATATTTTTTTCAAACAGTGTTATTGAGACATAATTTACGATATAATTCACTGATTTAAGTGTACCTGTCAATCATTCTGCAGAGTTGCACAACCATTACTGTGGCTTAGTTTAGAATATTATAATAGTTAGAATATTGTCACCCTCCCCAAAACAAACTCCTTACACTCTAGAAGTCACCTCTCACTTTCCCCCAACACCTCCAGCCTTAGGCAAACATTTATATACTTTCAGTCTCTATACATTTGCCTATTATGGTATCTCACATACATGACATCATGTAATTTTATACATATATTTTTAAACATAAAAATATTTGGGAATGAGACTTCCCTGGTGGTCCAGTGGTTAAGAATCTGCCTTCCAACGCAGGGGACGAGAGTTCAATCCCTGGTTGGGGAATTAAGATCCCACATGCCTCGAGGCAACTAAGTCTGTGCACCTCAACAAACTAGCCCATGTGCCATAATTACAGAGCCCACACGCTTGCAGGCTGGGAACCCTCTTGCCACACACAATGCAACTGAAAATAAAATAATTTTTAAAAAAGAGAGAGAGAGGAAAAAAATATTTGGGATGAACAGACTATAATGAGTTAGTGCTACATGAGGCAATGCGAAGTGAAAAGCTTAACCACCCTCACTGTTCTCTCCTAGAACCAACTGATAAGACATTGTAAATAGGGCAGGAAAAACTTGAAGGCAGTATCCATGTTTTCTCTTGTCAATTTTTTTTCCACAGACACAGCCCCTAGGCAGAAGGATGTAAAATACCATGAATGTGTCCACATCCCCTTAGTGTAACTTGTGAGGGCTACACAATCAAAGTGGGTGACCCTGCTCTCCGGCCTTCCTCCCACAGACACCCTAGCCTTGACCATGCAGAGGAAGGTTGCCTTTGAAGACGTGCCAGGATTCTCACACGTCAGGAAGGAAGCTGCAAGGAAAAGCCTGAGGCCCGCTGGACTGCCGTGATGGGGCTATTTTTTTAAAAAAAAAAATAGATGCTTTTTTCAAAAGCATCTCCCAAGTTTCAGCAGCTCATCTGGCTGCCCTTCCCTCAATGAAATCCCACTCCTCGTAAGAGAAACACTGTAGACAAAAAACTTACTGCAAAATCCATGTAGGAAAAGCATGGGGAAGACAGAAAATGAAGGTGCTGGTAGCCTTTTAAAACAAAGACACCACCATCTTTCAGTACCTTTTTAAAAAAACATACCATGGTGTAAACTCTTATAAGCGAAAGACAGACTTCACTTCAGGGCAAGGGCTGCATGGAAGGGAGATAGTTTCAATCTCGGAAGGTCTGTTTATAACAAAGTTGACCCAAACCACAGAATACAAAACTGTATTTATAATACGACCACATATATATGATTCTTGAAATAGACTAAAAGTTCAGGGGTGAACAAAAAATATTAAAATGGCTGTCCCTGGGATATGGGAGAAGAACTGAGGACTACTTTTTTTTCCCCAAATGATGTGTTACTGTCATAATATTACTTGGTAATAAATACCCAATAAATAGCCTTTTATCTTTTTAATTTAAACGCAACCCATGTTACATCAATTCATAATGCAATGGACAGCAGCTCTTCCTACGATGCTGGACACCTCGGCAAGAACAAGCAAGGTCATTATTCTCCTCCTAGGGTTTAACAGCAAGGAGAAGCTCTGGCCGTGAAAAGCTCCTCCACCTTCCAGAAAACTCACCTGCAGCCAAACCAGGAAGACGGGGCCAGCCCTGCCCCAACAGGAAGTGCCGTGCACTCTTGGTCAGGGTTACTTTTTCTTTCTGGTCTCAGGACTGATTTTGCTGTTGCAGCTCCAGAAGGCATATTTTCTAGAACTGCACTGAGCCCTTGAAAATCATCTTTAACATCTGCCCTTTCCCCGAGCCACTAGCAAACACCCAAGAGTAAGGAGAGCTGGATAGAGACCCCGAGGAGCTCTGAGGTTTAAGGTCCACAGGCTACACCAGGGCAGGGAGGAATCCCACTATTCTGGAAGCTAGACGTGAGTTGAGGCTCCATGCCAAAACAATACAAACGGTGCATCCTGCCTCATCCCCCCGCCCTTGACGTGAGCACAGGGATGTGTTCCCCTCTTTGGCTGCCTTTCCAGGCTGTATGAATTACACAGGAAAAAAGGGGGACAAGGTTTCTGTTTGTAAGTAACATGGCGCTGTGGGGACTGTTTACGTTTACGTCTGGATCTTTCTCACTAGAATGAGCTCCTGTGGGAAAATCCAGAATCATCTATCATAATCAGCCTTCCGGTCCCCCCAGTGGGGGCAAGGCTGCTGGGCATCGAGGTGAGACCAGTGGTTCCGGAATCTTCAGACCTGCGTTCACACCCAGTCTCTACTACTCACATCACCCCCAGGAGCGCCTTCATTTTCCACACCTGTAAAACCAAACCACCGCAGTACCTGGGGCAGCAAGGATCCAGAGCCATCAGAAGCTGTGACACATTCACTGAGCCAATCCAATGGTCACTGCTTGGGATACGTTATTATTTTTCTAGGCGATCAATAGATGCCTGCTGAATATACTAATCTTTCAAGTTATTGGTTTTTAATTGCTTTAAAATGAATCTTTATTGAGCTGTTTTGTTCACCTCTAACTCCAAGTAGATAAGCCACATTTTAATGAGGCCGCTGTATTTGAGAACAACTGTTACCTCAAGAGATAACCATGCCAATCTTTCGCCTAATGAAAAACACTGTCAAGATCTATGTATGTACAGAAAAACAATAGCCTTGTACACAGAGATGATGATCATCATATTTGACAACAGAGCTCTGGCCTCCATCAGCCATAAAGAACAGCATCTGTTCCTGGGCTGGGGTCAGGCCTGGAGGCCCACACCCTTTCAGCAGCTGGTTAGTGGGTATGTCACAGGATCTTGGCAGGGCGTAGGGGTGGGTGCAAGGGTGGAGGCAGGGCTAGATTGGGCTAGTGGCTGCTCACCATGTGGTGTTTTAACAACCAGCAAAGCCATCCTGGTAGGGACCACTGACCCCCAGCCCCTCGGCTAGAGAATATGTACTTATGACCAAACATGTTCCATATGTGTATATAACTATACCTGTAGCTTTACTTGTTTGGTCCATCAGCTTTAGAACAAACTCATTCATTTTCAGTCATACATAGTATTAGAAGTAGTCTCCTCAGGATTTCCCTAGTGGCCCAGTGGCCAAGATTCTGTGCTCCCAATGCAGGGGTCTCAAGTTTGATCCCCAGTCAGGGAACCAGATCCCACATGCCACAGCTAAAAATTCACATGCTGCAACTAAAGATCCCGCATGCCATAACTAAGACCTGGTATTGACAAATAAATAAATAATTTGAAAAAAAAGAAGAAGAGGCCTTCTCCTCCACTTAGGGCACAGTGGCATTTCAAGTAGGTGACAGGTGTGTGCCATGGACCCCACCCACCGTGCCCACTTCACTCATTTTCATGCCTGCCTGGCTCCTGTAAGAATTTACATTTAGAAAGAACAATTTCATCCAAGTGATTGAGTGGAGAAGAGCTCTGCATTGGAAGGAAGAGCAGTGTGAGGAGCTGTAAAATGACTCCAGAGCATACCAGGGCTTTCTAAGGCATTTAATTTGATTCATATACCTGCCTTGGAAAGGGCCAATGGAGAGCATCACTGTCCCTGTTGTACAGACAGGTGCGGAGGCTCTGAGAGACTCAAGGTCTTGCTCAAGGCCACAGAACTAGTAAGTGGTGCCCTATCTAGAAACAAGTTTCCTAACCCCAGAAGCTCATCCCCAGCCCCCACCACCACCCCACAATTGAGTGATGCCATGGGGAGGGGCTCACCCACAAAGTCCTTTTCCACTCTGCCCAGAGACTTGCCCAGCCTCCCATTCCCCTACTGACTCCACCCAGCACCTGCATAAACCTAACTTGCTCCTTAAACGGGCTTCCCTGGTGGCTCAGTGGTAAAGAATGCACCTGCCAATGCAGGAGACCTAAGAGATGGGGGTTCGACCCCTGGGTCAGGAAGATCCCCTGGAGGAGAGCACGGCAACCCACTCCAGTATTCTTGCCTGGAGAATCCCATGGACAGAGGAGCCTGGCGGGCTACAGTTCATATGGTCGCAAAGGGTCAGACATGCCTGAAGCAACTTGGCATGCACACTTCTTAAACACTAATTCCTCTGAAAATACAAAGGAACCAATGAAGCCACAAAATAGGGACAGAAATACCTTGGATTCCGTGGCTCTGTGCCACCTAGCGTGAGGGGTGGCGAAGGAGGTTGCTGGTTTAGAAGTCTTAATCACGTAAACGGCTGCATGGGAAAATAAGGTTTTCAACATAAGGTTTTGGAGAAAAAATTGTTAATGAGATCTTAAAATTTTTAATCATTTTCTAAATAATTCATTACTGTTTTCATGGAATTTTCATTTAAATGGATGTTTACCCTCAGGGGGGTGATAAAAGGATTAAATTAAAAGACTAAATCAAAGGCAGGATTTAAGGCACAAAGAAGAAACCTATAAACAGTAGCCTTTAAAGTCACTAGTCACATTTAACCAAATGTCCACCTCCCACATGCCTTTCACTTTTTCATTAACTAAATACAAGAAAACTTGTATTTCTCCACCGGTGTTGTATTCCCAAAGGCTCGTTACAAACTGAGTCGCAGCACAGGCTTCCCATCAGTCCTTCAGACAGCTGATCTGTATGACAGACAGTTCCCTACCTGCTGCCCATTGTCCATTTCACAAGAGTGGGATCTGCCTCCCATCCCTGTTCAGAAGATCAGAGGTTTCAGGCCAGCAGGGCTTCTTCTCCTCAGGGCTCATGCAGAAAGAACAACCATCTCCCTGGAGCCGGGGGGGCCCAGGGTTGGAAGCCAGCTCCATCACATGTGGGCAGCAGGACCTTGAGCACATTGCTAACCTCCGCACACTTCCATTTCTACATAGAGTTGTTATGAGGATCACACAAAAACATAAGAAAGGCTTAGAAGACGCCCTGACATACAGGAAGTGCTCAACAAAGATTCGTTTTATAATGGTTACTGCTACAAACGCCATGGATTAGTTAATTTAAAAAAAAAAGAACTAAAAAAAACAAAAAATCGGTTAAACAGGATGGATTTGATAATGTAGAATAGAGACTGGATAATAAAGGTATGTCTTCACCCAACTTTTAAACCACTTAGATTAACTGCCTGAGATCCTTGGGTGGTTTAAGGGCACTTCGACAGCAACCCTCACTTCCTAAGTCATCCTTTCCTGTGCATTCAGCACATCATACATGCACAATGGAGCCCCTCCTTTCTCACCCAAGTGTCCGCCACAGCCAGCTAGCAGGGCACCCTCCTCCACCCCACTCAGGCCACGTGGTTATCTCTGACACACACACCAGGTTGTGCCACACTCTCGTGTGACCTCCTTCAATGACTACTACTACTCATTACTACTAGATAGAGCCTCAGCTCCCTGCCAGAAAAGCCAGCCCTGCATTCCCTGCCCCCTACTTCCTCAGCTTGACTTCGTGTAGCTCCTCCCACACAAACCATCCATCTCTGTGCTCCTGCCAAACTGATCTAACAACCTGCAATTTCCCAAAGGCACAAGGCTTTTGAAGAACTCTTTCTCCCTATTTCCCCCACCAACACATGCACACACTCTCCTAACCAAAGAGGAACATAAGAGCTACCTGGAAACCCCACTATCCAGCCTCCATGACTGGACCCAGGCATCATGCCTGCTCAGAGCATCCCCACCACGCACAGTATACAAGTCCTCCTGCCTGCCTTCCACGTGATGTCCTGGTGTCCAGCACAGAGACGTCAATCAGTGTCTGTGGAATGGATAGTTCATCAACAAGTTTTTCCTCAAGGAATAAAACAACCTGATGTCCATATGTTTTCATATGCCCCAAAGCACCTTCATGGTAGGTTTATTTTCATGAGTGTAAATTAGGAAACCAGAAATAAGGGGAACTTTTAAAAGTAATAATTAAAAAGCTAGTGCTTTAGAAGAGAGGGACACACCTTGCAAAGGAAAAACAACCTCAAGTTGGTCCAATACTTAAGAGATGTCTGAGAAAATGAATACAGAAGACTCCGCATGTGATTAACCCAGAGATTGCCCCTTGGCCTTACAATCCATTCCAACCAGGATTCCTCATCTCAACCACAGGCCCCAGGAAATGGTGGGCTTGAGTTTCCTCACTCACGGTGCGTGGCTCCCATTCTTCTAGATGCACAAGACAGGCATTAATTCGTTGTACTCAGCACACCTCCTCAGGCAGTAAGGCTTTATCCTCTTGCAAAGCTGAAGCTGAGAAAGGCTGGAGGATGGGGAACTTTCTTGCAAATTTGTATTTGTTTTCCTCTGTTGCTTCACAAAGCTGAAAATTTTTCTTCCTGTCTGTGGAAGCCAAGATCACACTCAGCTCATTTTGGGGGGTCAAAGCCATGTCTCAGTCAGCTGATCATGTCATGCCTCATCATCACACAAAGTAAACCATGGGGAATGGTCATCCATCCCTTTAGGAAAGGCATATGGGGTTAAAATTAATGGGAAAGGGGTCCTAAGTCCTCAGAACCACAGGCTGTTAGAGCTGGAAGAGCCCCCAGAGAGTTCTTCACTCTTAGATCTTGCCAAAGAGTGTGGAAGCCAAGGTTCCAGGAACAGACTGCAGAGACCCAAGCTGGGAGCCCAAGCCTCCTGACTTCCCATTCCATACTCTGTCCACTGCACTTACCTCTAATTTCAAACCAAGCTCATTTACTAAGCTCCGAACAACAGGAATATCTTTACTTTCTTTTTTTTTTTTTTGGAGAACATTTTTTTTTCTCATAGAGCAAACATCAGGGGGAATTCCAAAGTCTGAATCACTTGACACCAGAACCTAAATATGTGCTTATAAAGATTTTGCAAGTCTCCTGATCCAATCTGTAATAAGTCCTGCTCATTTCTGGACACACTGAATGGCAGATGGCAGGTCTTCCTTACTCCATCCTGGGTTCCCAGCACAGTTCTTGGCTTCACACAAGTGTTTGATAGACACGGGGGTGTGGAGGGGAGTTGTTCAAATTGTGCTATGAAAACAAATGTGGCCAGTAACAGGTAAAAGGACAATGAGGGCACTAAAGTGACTTGATCAGCAATTCCTTAAATTTGATGTGTCAGTGCTAAGATCCTCACCACTGGGAACACAGAAGGAACCCTTTTTTACACTATGCCCTTGATTTCTCAAGTGGTCTCTGAAGAGTACAGTTTAACTCACAGAAAATTCAAAGCAGTAAAATGGGCAATTTACTAGCAATGACGGGTGCCAATAGTTGCCATTTGTGTGTGTGCTCTCACATCCTAAGCAGAGGCATGCATGAGCTCCAATACTCTGATCAAGTATTATTATCTCAGGCGGGGAAAGCAAGACACATAAAAGTTCAGCACACAGTCCCAGGTCATGGAGAAAACACACAGCCTTTGGTCTCTGCCTTATTACACACACCCCCTATCCATTTATTCTCTTAACAAATGTTGAACTCAACATCTTCTATCAACTAGCAACTGAAAGAATTTATCAACTACAAAGCTTACTCTAGGGGCTCCTCTAGTGAAGTTTATAGATACGTTCAACTACAAGGCAAGATGAAATGAGCACCAAGTAAAACCATAAGCAGCAGTAATGTAGAAGCATAAGTGGGAAGAAGCATGGCCATTAATTCTGACCAGGAGCAGGAGTAAAGGCTTAGGCAGGGCCTTGAAGGAATGGAAAATTCTCTCAAGGCTAGGGACAATGGGAAGGGCATTTTCTTCCAAGAGAGGCCCCTTGGAGTCGGGCCATCAGATGGTGAGGCTAGACTCCAAAAGTACCAAAAAAGGGCGTGAGGGCAAAATGGTGCCCTACAACTCCAGTGTTCTGGTAACACCAGAGAGAAGCCATGAGAGCAGAATGAATTAGCTCCCAAGACCAAGGTCTACACAAAACCTGGCACCGCGGTACACAAACTTAACATTGTAAATCAACTATACTTCAACTAAAAAAACAGACAAACGGAAAAAGATGGCACTCCAGCAACAATGTCCACTCTCTCCAATCTGAATCTCAGTCTTCACGTTCTTATCTCACTGGTGTCACAACTGATATAAAACAGCAGTGCTTCTCCAGCCTTTCCCTTCGATTCCAAGCTGACAAGTAACTGGCTGAATGTGCGCCCACCCCAAAGTCAAGCACAGTGTTTAAAGATCATGGCTGAGTAGGTTCCTGAAGCCACTCATTACATCTGAGGGATGTCTGATCTTTAAAAATAACTGCTTCCAAAATTCTCAATTAATTGCTCTAGACTTCCACTATAAACCTACCACTTAGGACTCTCTTCCTCTACACATATCATTGAAACATCCTGAATAACACATAAATTTTTAATCCAAGAAGACCTCTGGGTAGTGTTGACTGGAAAAAAATATACAACCTAAAAGATGAGTTGTGTTTTATTTGGTGGACAAAAACTGACATCTCCGAGAACTCTGAGACACTGCTCAGAAGAGGCAAGGGGGGAGCCAGGATACATAGGCGTTTTTGTAATAAAGACCAGGTAGTTGGAACATCAAAAGATTACTATGACAGAAAATCAGACATCTCAAGAAATCTACTGCTTTTCTATGTATGGGAAAATGCAAGAGTCACTCGCATTCAAGTGATTGAATCTGAAATCAATGCTTTGAAATGCCCCTCAGCTCTCTGGGACCAGCATCTTGTGTTTTCTCCTCTTGAATCTCTGGGTGCACCTTGGCAGTGGAGGAGCTGCAGCTGTTGACTGCTAGATGGGGGGACATCCTGCCTCCATCCTGAGTTCCCTCATCAGGGCAGCTATAATGTGATGGCTGCAACATCCTTTGTTTACTGACAGGCTGGGCAATATTTTTTCAATCATAGTAGGTAGAAAACAACAAATCAACAACCCAATCAGTAACTAGAAGTTTTTATCATGAGCAATTTGGGGGGAAATCTTGCCCTTTGCTAAAAATAGCAGTTGAGAATGCTAGGAATATCAAATTAAGGAAATGAATTATTTATGAGTAATAAGCATAATTTGGCATCATGTTACATCTATATGTTATAAAATTAGGGATTTTCCAGAAAAGTCACTGAAAGGTCCACCAGTAGCTTAACTGGATCCGGAACCCCCACGGGCCCCATGTCCCACCTCTTTCCATCAGCATTTCATGAAATCGCTATAAAACTTTTATAAAAGGAACATGGCAGAAGGAAATACAGTCAAAACTAGGAAAGGATTCTCTGTCTACAAATCAATCACATAGTCATTAAACCCATTTTCTGCACCTTAGAGATTCCCGAACACGATTATACTCTCCATTACCGAGTCAGGAATAATGAAAAGCTTTTAAAATCATTTGGAATTTTTCATTATAAGAGTTGGAAAATCCAAACCATACTGGCCTAAGCAAAAAAAGAGAAGTATTGACTCATGTTACAAAAAGAAAATCTAGAACAAAACTAATGTTAGGTGTGGCTTAGGCCAAGGACCCTACTATCCTATATATCCATGTGTCCTTTTCAGAGAAATGACTGTCACAGGTCCTGATATCGTGCCCACCATCAAGCCAAGAGGAAAGGAATACTATCTGAGTCCTTCTTGTCCTTTTTATCAGGAAAGTAAAAATTTTCCCTGATAAACCTCTGCTCATATGTCACTTGCCAGAAGTTTTACATAGACACCCCAGACTGCAGAAGCTAGGGAAGAGAAAATGTAACTTACCCAGCCTTTAAGCAGATGGAAGAATGGAGAAGTAGTTATGAACGGGGATTTGGAAGCCTGCCACCAGGCTCAGCGAAAACAACTATAGAGCCCCTAAAAGTAATAGGTACACATGAGAACAGGATGGTGGTTGCTCCAAGAGGTGAGTCTACAGTTAAAAAGAAGAAATGGTAGAATATCTGACAGTCTATCTCTGAGCTGCTGTCTTTTTTTTTTTTTTAAACATATTATAGAGTTGTTAGAAATCATGGGAAGATGTGATGAGAGATTAAAGAAAACTCACCAGAGACTTCCCTGCTGCAACTAAGACCTGGTGTAGCCAAATAAATAAATACTTTAAAAAAAAGAAAACTCATCAACTGAATATCTTTAATATATATCTTTATATATTATATATTTATATATTTTTATATATTTACATATACAAATTATATTTATATTTTATAATATATTTTTATATTTAATATATTATATTATATAATACATTAAATATATATTGTTGTAATAATATATAATATATATTATATACTATAATATAATATATATATTATATTTATATATTTGATATATTTATATAATATATAAATATATATTGTATTTATATGTATTTATATATTTATATTATAAAGATAATATATATCTTTAATATATATCTTTAATATATTGCTTTAAAAGGCAATTAGCAACTTTAGGAGCAACAAAAATTATAGAGGAAAGGAGGTATAATCATAGATGCTACTCAGCTCATCAGTGCACAATTTTTATATAGTCAGAATTATACCTAATACAGATTTAATCAAAAACCTTAATTCTGTGAAAACTGGAGGGGTAAAAATGAAAAGTTGTGAAGGGTCACAGATTTTCCCTGACTTTAGAACAAGTTATCCTGTCAGGTTCATGGATGCTGGAAGAAGACATGAGACTTTTGGGTCGGAGACAAAGGATAATTTATTACTCACAGCAATAGCAGTAGCCAGGGTGACATCTTTCCCTTTTTTAATATTCATATTTATTTATTTATTTGGCTACACCAGGTCCCAGGTGCAGCACTCAGGCTCCTCAATCCTCACTGCAGGTCATGGGAGCCCCAGCTGCGGCATACAGGATCCTCAATCTTCACTGCAGGACATGGGAGCCCCAGCTGCGGCACGCAGGATCTTTTTTAGCTGTGGCATGCCTCTTAGTTGTGGCATATGGGATCCAGTTCCCTGACCACTCAGGGGAGCACGGAGTCAGCCACTGGACCACCAGGGAAGACCCTCATTTTTCCCTTGATTCTAAAAGCCTCTATTCCCCGGCCATGCACATTCATGATACCTGTATACATCATGAGTTGTGTTGCAAGAGGAGAACACCAAGCTTTGCGAAGCTGAACATTTCCTTGCAGGCAGTAGGCAGACCTGCTCTTCTCTCTGGAGGAAAACACTCTCTCCCTCCAAGACTGTAAGCAAACTGCTGTCTGCTCTGGAGGAGATTATTACTGCTGGCTTGAAGCTTGTATCTTTGAAAAGATGATCTGAAACACAGGAGTTAGCACCTCTGCTTGCAAGACATGCAGAAACACCCAAGACCCAGAGAGAATTATCTCCCAATGGGAAATAAAGTTAAAATCTCCATAATGTGTTCATAGAAACGCCAAAAAGTAATGACTTTAGAAACAAAGGGTTTACAGAAAAGCACAGAAGAACCATTGGGAAGAGGCTGTCTCTGGGGTAAGCATAGCTATGTGAGGAAGAAGGAGGGGAGTGGACCCAGAGGGAACAGTTTTTTGTTGTCGAATTTAGCACTCTCTGACTTCATCAGCATGTATCATTTTGAGAAGTAAAATTCATTTTAAATACATAAAAATTTAACAAGACACAAGCACTGTGTATTCATTCTCTGGATACATCTCAACAATTTATGCAAACACTACAGACCAGAGACCTCTCTAGAAGTGACGCATGTGGCTGTGACCATGCGTACAGCAGAGATGCTAATATTGGGTCTTACATAACTATGAAATGCATGATCCAGCTGACAATTAAGGAAATCTATTCTGAGTGGAGGTCAATTCTTTATAGACTACACACACCATGATCAACAGGTATGTACCCAGGGTTATTTCACCAATGAATCACTGGTGAAAAGCAGAACTCAGTTTATCTGGATTACCAGATGATGAGCCAAGTTCCACAGGATGGTACAAAGAAGTGTGGAAACAGTTCCCAAACTCAAGGAGCTTCATTCTGGAGTTGCTAACACCATTCAGCACCTCTGATTAACACAGAGAGATGGGGGACATCCCTGATGGTCCAGTGGCTAAAAGCTTCTCACCCCCAATGCAGGGGGCCTGGGTTCAATCCCTGGTCAGGGAACTAGATCCCACATGCCACAACTACAGATCCTGTGTGCCACAACTAAGACCTGACACAGCCAAAGAAGTAACTTTTTAAAAAAAGAAAGAGAAGGGATTTGCCCTGGAAGGAGTTCCGAGTTCGGAAGACAGACTGAA
This sequence comes from Bos javanicus, assembly GCF_032452875.1. Taxonomy (NCBI): domain Eukaryota; kingdom Metazoa; phylum Chordata; class Mammalia; order Artiodactyla; family Bovidae; genus Bos; species Bos javanicus. The sequence continues at coordinate 62,618,019 of NC_083869.1, read as the reverse complement.
GGATGACAAAACAATCACTGGTGGAAACTGAGCCAGACGAGGTGCTGAGAACAGAGCCAATAATATGGCCCGGTGACTCTGGTTACATTGCCACTAGTGGTCACTCAGCAGCAAGCTACCTGACTCCTGGCCAGGAAGGGGTCTTAAAGGGCAGCCTCACTGGACGCAAATCCCCTGCAGGGATTTCTAATTGGTTTAGCTTTGGTTTTGTGCCTCAGCCCTGGGAAAGCAACTTTCTACTAGAGCCCTACTGGTCCCACCAAGGACCAAATGGTGAGAGTCTCCAAAGACAGGAGAGGGGTTGAGAGGCTGGCAGACAGAAAACAAAATAAAAGGAATGTCACCGCAGTAGGTACACAAGACACAATATGAAAATATAGCAATCAACCAACGACAAAGGAGAAACTTAAAAATCTCTGTGCTGTGCTTAGTCGCTCAGTTGTGTCCAACTCTTTACGACCCCATGGACTGTGGCCCGCCTGGCTCCTCTGTCCAGGGGGATTCCCCAAGCAAAAAGAGTTGCCATGCCCTTCTTCACGGGATCTTCCCAACCCAGGGATAGAACCCAGGTCTCCCGCATTGTAAGTGTATTATTTACTGTCTGAACCACCAGGGAAGCCCAAGAATACTGGAGTGGGTAGCCTATCCCTTCTCCAGGGGAACTTCCCAACCCAGGAATCAAACCGGTTCTCCTGCATTGCAGGTAGATTCTTTACCAGCTGAGCTAACAAGGAAGCCCCTAACAATTTCCTCTTTATACAAACTCCTATGGTCTCCCAGTCTTTCTATATGGGAATGCTTAATCCTCCAAATATTCTTAAATAGGTAAAAATAAGTTTGTAATTTGGGGAGGAAATAATTAGTTCTCCCATCACTAAATCTCTCAGCTAAAACAGTTTCTCCACTGGAAGCATTCACAGACATTATTTTCTACTTATTTCCAGGGAAACAACAGGTATTTGGCAGTAATAGAAAAACTGACCTTCAGTTTTCATCGAAGTATTAATCCTACTCAAATATCTCATAATACTGAACAATGGAATATCTTCGCTCCCAAGACACAAACACACCCACTCTTGAGAAGGATGCTGTCCAATATGGTACCCAGGAAACGCATGTAACTACTGAGTATATGAGATATAGTGTGAATAAAATAAAATGTGCTGTAAGTACCAAACAAACATTGGACTTCAAAGATTTAGCATGAAAAAGGGTAAAACACTTCATTAATGATTCTTACATTTTATTACAAAATGCTGGATATTTTGGATATATTCAGTTCAGTTCAGTTCAGTCGCTCAGTCATGTCCAACTCTTTGCAACCCCATGAGTCGCAGCATGCCAGGCCTCCCTGTCCATCACCAACTCCCGGAGTTCACTCAGACTCACGTCCATCGAGTCAGTGATGCCATCCAACCATCTCATCCTCTGTTGTCCCCTTCTCCTCCTGCCCCCAATCCCTCCCAGCATCAGAGTCTTTTCCAGTGAGTCAACTCTTTGCATGATGTGGCCAAAGTACTGCAGTTTCAGCTTTAGCATCATTCCTTCTTAAGAAATCCCAGGGCTGATCTCCTTTATAACGGACTGGTTGGATCTCCTTGCAGTCCAAGGGACTCTCAAGAGTCTTCTCCAACACCACAGTTCAAAGGCATCAATTCTTCTGCGCTCAGCCTTCTTTACAGTCCAACTCTCACATCCATACATGACCACAGGAAAAACCATAGCCTTGACTAGACGGACCTTTGTTGGCAAAATAATGTCTCTGGTTTTGAATATGCTCTCTAGGTTGGTCATAACTTTCCTTCCAAGGAGTAAGTGTCTTTTAATTTCATGTCTGCAGTGATTTTGGAGCCCCCAAAAAATAAAGTCTGACACTGTTTCCACTGTTGCCCCATCTATCTGCCATGAAGTGATGGGACCAGATGTCATGATCTTCCTTGGATATATTAGGGTAATTTAAAATATCAATGAAGTTAATTTTACCTGTCTCTTTTTACTTTGCTTAATGTAGCTCCTGAAAATGTTTTAATGGCTTATGTGGCTCTCATCTGTGGCCCAAATTCTATTTTGTTTCTATTAGACAGTTATGCTCTAGACACATGGGCCATCCAGCTCACATTCCCAAACAATCAGCACTATAACATCCCCTCCAAGATGATGCCTCCTAAGAAGCCTGCCACCACTTAGGAGGAAATGGGGGCCCAGGGGCTTTCAGAGAGATCTGCTCCCAGGCTAGAACAAAGAGAGGAAAACATTTGCAGTTCACCTTTGCCCAGTACTTATGAATGAGTTAAGCAAGACAGATGCAGTTAGAAAAGCTAATAGCTTGAGCTATTCTAACCAAATATGGCTGATGCTGCTGCACATGTGCTTAGTCGTGTCCAATTCTTTGTGAACCCATGGACTATAGCCCACCAGGCTCCTCTGTCCATGGGATTCTCCAGGCAAGAATACTGGAGCAGGTTGCCATTTCCTCTTCTGGGGATCTTCCAGACCCAGGGATCAAACCCACGTGTGTCTCCTATGTCGGCAGGTGGATTCTTTACCACTGAGCCACTTGGGAAACCCAACCAATATTATGGCTTCCTAATTTGAATAGTTCGATGTAACATAAATCACTACAGATGGACTTTATTTCAAATGAATGCCTAAGCCAAGTATTATAACCGCCTCCCCCCACTTAAAAATGGGGTTTCTCCAAAGAACTGCACATATAGCCCAGAAGTAACATTCAACCTGCCCCTCTGGCTTTACATTAACTGAAAATCCATCCATTTATCAAACAAGCTACATTAGCAATTCATAAAAAGTCACTAATCCAGGTGAAGGATAGATTTAATTCATCAGAGGAAAAGCCCCTGAATTCTTCAGAGCCTTGAACAAACTAGTAAAAAAGCCAAGCCGTCCCCCGACCCAAGCTTAGGCAATTAAAAACTTTCTGACCTCAGCTTTCTTTACACTGTGGTTCTCCAGGTTAACCCATTAGACCCTGTACAATCAAAATTGGAGTTGTTCCACCAATGCAAAGGCTAATACTAGCAAAATACAAATGCCAAAGTAACCCGAATAAACTATGAAGATAAAGATGGAACCCTGAATGCTGACTCTGAGAAACAGCTTACTCTTATTCAACTTACTCATTGAATCAATGAATTCAATAAACCCTGACCACCCGGCTACTGGCTCCAGGCAGGCAGTGTCACAGTGCTGGCGAGACCCAAAAGAAGAGAACAGGTGCCTGCTGCTGAGATGTTTCAGTGTGATGGGGTGGGGGGAGATACCCTGACAACCAAGAGGACACATTAGGGTGCTGGTCTGTGCAAAGGAGAGTGAAGACCCGACTCACAATGGTAATTTAGATATGATGGTGCCTGATCTATGGTGTGAGTACTGGAGAACTGAAGGACTAGTGTGCTTGGCATGGTGACTTAAAGGTAATGAAATTTACTTGCAACTAAGAACTTATTCTTATTTCACCAGAAATAAATTGCATCTGTCCCTGCTTAGAACAAAAAGATAGCCATCTTTTGTATAAAAATCATTCCCTAAGAATGCTCTATTTATGGGACATGTAAAGTTTAAACCTCTGCTTTCAGGAGGCTGGTACATCAATTATTCAATAATAATATCTCTTCAGTTCTGATACCAGATTTCCCCATTCCCAGTAAAGAATAACCTGGGATTAGATCCAAATGCTCACAAAATGAGCTCACAAAATATATATACACATTATTCTTTAAAAAAAAGAAAAAATCAAGAAGTCTCCATTTTGAAAATGTCTTCATCAAATAAAGAAAGTTCACTTGTCATTGAAAAATGCTATAATGTTTCTAAATGTAAGTAACAGAAATGCCAGAAATTTCCTTGGATTAAAAAAAGCACCATGCAAAACAGACCCAAGTAAGAAATATAAACTCCAAGGGTTTTTTTTGGAAAAGTGGAAATGGCAGTAAATAGTGTTTATTAATCTCTCTGAAGTCCCCTAATAAAAACATCAGAGAAAGTAGGATAAAAATAAAACAAAAACTCAAACGCTGACAACAAAACTAGCTGAAAGGCATTGCCAGAAAACATAAAATATAAACACTGACCTGAATACTGTGATCAGTATTTATCTGAACATGGATCAGAAACTATCAAGAAAACAGAGGGACTTCTCTGGTGATCTAGTGGTTAAGACTCCATGCTCCCACTACAGGGGGCCCAGGTTCAATCCCTAGTTAGGAAACTAAGATTCCACATGCTGCAACTAAGACCAGGCACAGCCAAATAAATAAATAGATTTTTCAAAAAGGAAGAAACAGGGAGAAACCACCAAATTAAAACAGATAACCACTAGAATTAGTAGTAAGTCAATCTGAGAAGGCAGTCCAAAGTGTGAGAAAGTCTTACAAGCTCCAGATCATGGACATGGGACAGCAATTAAGTCTGCTAAAACTATGTGTGCTGAACTAAAGGCAAAGCTCTCTCTTAGGATTGAGCTCCACACTTAGGAAAAATTACTAGAAGCAGAATTCAAACTAAATAGTCCACAAGCAACTGGGGCAAAGAAAAGCTCTATCATAATGACAGATGAGGAACAGGAGCAAAACCAAAGAGGCAAATCCAGAGAAGGAGGCCATATTTTTTTAATTACTTTATAGAAAAAAAAAGATCTAGAAGCTCTCATGCTCAAAAAGTTCTCCAGACTTATCCTTCCTCATAGAAGTATAGGCGGTCTTGTTTTACTTAAACATGAGTCACAGAAAAAGATTGCACTCAAACATTATTCAAGTAAATAAAAGAATGAAAAGCAGGAAAATATCCCTATATGTGGTGAGCACACACTAGAAAAAAGTGATGCAAAGCACACACTCACCAAAGTGATGTAAACTCTAACATAGTATCTCAAGAAGGAGTACACCGAAATAAAGAAGTGGCATGTGTATGGAAAAATGTGTATGCTGTGCTACTTGCTTCAGTTGTGTCCGACTCTGTGACCCTGTGAACTGTTGCCCACCAGGCTCCTCTGACCATGGGATTCTCCAGAAAATAATACTGGAATACGTTGCCATACCCTCCTCCATGGGATCTTCCTGACCCAGGGATCGAATCCATCTCTCTTACATCTCCCTCATTGGCAAGTAGGTTGTTTACCACTAGTGCCACCTGGGAAGCCCATATAGAAATATATACATACCAGAATTTTAAATTTCAGAAACATGTGACTGGAGAAACAAAACATCTGAAAAAAGATGAGAAAACTCAGCAAAGGCTTAAAACCAAAAGAAAATTTTCATTTCAGCAACGAAGAGAACACTAGAATGACAAGAATAAACAAACAGTAATGCTATTTTCCAGAAAATGGAAAGAAAATCTTTAAACTCAAAAAGAACTGAAAAATAAAATTATTTGAGGAAAATTAAGAGATATAGAGGGCTTCCCAGGTAGCTCAGTATTAAGGAATCTGCCTGCAAATTCAGGAGACGCAGGTTCAATCCCTGGGTTGGAAGATCCCCTGGAGAAGGAAATGGCAACCCACACCAGTATTCTTGCTGGAAAAGTCCCACGGCCACAGGAGCCTGGAAGGCTATAGCCCATGGAGTCATCAAGACTTGGATATGCCTGAGCAAGCAACTGAGCAACAGATTCAGATGAGAGGTAAAGAAGATCCAACAGACCTACCCCTGAAGTTTCTAAGGTATAAAACCAAAGCAATAGAATAGAATACTAAAAATGATACTTTAAGAAACGTTTCTGAAATAGAAAGACATCAAGCTACACCTTCTATCTGGGAAAAGTTGATCCAGAAAGCAATCACTGAGATATAGTTTGGGAAGACTCTTGGTCATTTTTTCGAAAGTTATTATTTACACATCTGAGAAAATGATCAAATCACTCTTAAGAAAGACAATCAATGTCGTTAAACATTGACAGGAATGCCTAATGCTGTAAGACAATGATGTAACATATTTAAGATATTTGGCAGGGATGGGGGGGAAGTGAACCAAGGATTTTATATTTAGACAAAATGAGCTTCAGGTATAAAGGTTAAAAAAATACTATATACATTCAAGAGTTCCAGAAATGTTCCCATGAATTCTCCCTGAGGAATCTAGCAGAGAAAGAACTGAAATGAAACATCAGTATAAGGACTGGCAATGACTCTCAACAATATACAATATACAACAATATAGTATTTACCTGTAAAACTAAGACTAAATGATGGCTATAAGAAACACAATATAGTGGCTGGTGATTTAACCACTAAGTTGTATCCGACTCTTGCGACACCATGAACTGTAGCCCATCAGGCTCCTCTGTCCACAGTTTCTCCAGGCAAGAATACTGGAGTGGGTTGCCATTTACTTCTCCAGGGGATCTTCCCAACTCAAGGATCGAATCCAGGTCTCCTGCACTGCAGTCAAATTCTTTACCGACTGAGCTACCAGGGAATTCCCTACACATTGATCTGACAATGTGAATACTACATAATATTTTAAAGAGAGAAGAAGCAGGGAGAGAGTATATGAAAAGAACATGTTCACTGACTGCTTATGGGTATATGCTATGAGGGAAAGGGTATTTCAAATTAGATGCTATGGAAAACAGTGGAGGAGAAAGAAAAGGTTACTAATTCATAGTAAGGAATCAGTAGACAATGGCAAAAAAGCGGGAAGGGATGGAAGCAAAAATTAAGTACATATACAACCTTAACCCTTTATCTGACCTTTATCTTAAGTCATCCTCTTTTTTGTCTCGCTTGACATTATATTGCAAGGTTCCAACAATAAAAGAATGAACACCTATACACATACCATCAGTTTTGAGAAATCTTTACAGTTCACTACATTAACACCAAAAGGGTATTTTTGGGGGTTGGTTTTTGTTTGTTACTTTTGTTTTGGTGGGGGTGACTGTGAACATTACTGTTACGGATAAAGCCTTCTGTATATCCTTTATTGATCCCTTGTGTCCACCCACTCCAAGCAAGACACCATCCTGAGTTTACCTTACCATTTCCATGTTTGTTATTACACTTCTGTATTCACAAACAGTTCAGTAGTTAACAATACATTAGTATTAGTTAAGATTATCTCATTGGTAGAGTCTTCCATTCTTAAGCATTGTTTTCCAATGAATCCACATTAGAAGTTCTAGTTGAGCAGTTTTCAACAGAACAGTGGGGTAATGTTGGAAATGTGTTGGGTTGTCACTGGTTGTTAAATGTGGGCCTGGGGAGATGGTAGTATTTAGTGAACGAGAGGGAGCCAGGGATCTTCATATTCTAAAATGTTGAAGAGACTCCTGTGCAATGAAAAATTTTCTCTTTTCCCATAGGATTTCAGAAAACCCACAAGATACTCATTTAGGTGAAAAAGGATCTGAGCCTAGAACTCAATTCTATTGTTAACCTCTACAGGAAACTTTGTTTGTTTCTTTTGCATAGTTTTATATATACACTGATTTTTTATAGGAAATACCATGTAAATGAAAAGGAGAATATGATTGGTTTTAGTGAGACTTTAACAAAGAGTTATAAACCAGTTCAAAATATTAGGTCACTAATAGCAACTCCATTCCAGGTTTTCAAGACACAATACAGAACACTTGTATCAGTCTGTCCTCCTAGGTGTCACATTTGTCATGACTCCACATGTGCACATCAACATCACCAACCTCTTCAGTCCTTCTTTCAAATGCCCTACATTTTGGAGACATGTATAAAATGTAAACAATGAAATCTTCTTAGATCCCAATTTCCTCCTTATATACAAGTGTAAACAACTGCTTAACTGTATCTAAAAATATCATCATACCAAGCATTTATACAGTCACACATACACTATTTTCTTCAAAATTATCTTGCTTTTATTTTTCCATTACTTTGCTTTTAGGATATAATGTTATTTTTATAAATTGTAAGTATAGATGGGAGTTTAAGATAATAGAATGGGTATGGTAACATATAAGTTATAGGACTTCCTTGGTAGTCCAGTTGTTAAGAATCCACCTGCCAATGCAGGGAACATGGGTTCAATCCCTGGTCTGGGAAGATCCCACATGGCTTGGGGCAACTAAGCTCACAAGCCACAACTACTGTAGCCCCCATGCCCTACAACCTATGCTCCGCAACAAGAGAAGCCACTGCAATGAGAAGCCTGTGTACCACAACTAGACAATGGCCCCTGCTCTCCGCAACTAGAGAATGTTCCTGCACAGAGCTGAAGATGCAGCACAGCCAAAAATAAATAAATAAAAAATTTTAAGTTATAAAAAGGGTACCCTGGATCTCACAAAGCTGAAAAGTGATGTTATATAGAGAGAGTCACAGAATTAAGACATGGAGTTTACCAGTTCTCCTGTTAATGGACCTCTGTCTCCCTCTGAGGTTTTGCCATTACAAACAAAAGTGCTGTGAACAGTCTGTGCATCTCCTTGAACACATATAAAAGTTGCATGCTTTGTAAATATCCTCTCCCAGTTGTAGGCTCATCTTTCATTTTATATAGTTCTTTGTTATGCACAAAGATTTCAGTCTGCTTGTAGACAAATTTATGAATGTTTATTTTACTAATGTTAAATTTATTCATTTTTTATTGTTGTAGTTAAATTAACTGATGTTTGCGCTGTGTCTTAAATTTTAAAACTTTCTTTACTGCCAGGTCATATGCATATTCTCATACTTCCATTTAAAAGTTTTAGATTCCTGCTTTTCAGGTTAATGTCTTAACTCACTTGGAATTTATATTTGTCTGTGGTGGGAGGTAGAAATTTATGTTCATTTTTTCTGCACAGACAGCCAATTGTTTCAGTACTGTTACTTCCCTCCCCAACCTGCGACACTACCTCTCTCACATATCAAATTTCCATATGTGTAGTACTAATTCTGAACTGCCTACTTTACTTCCTTGGTCTATTTGTCCCTAAAAATATCATAATCTCAACTGCTCTAGTTTTTTTGTCGTTGTAATTTTTTGCCATGCCATGCAGCGTGGATCAGTATGCAGGATCTTTAGTTCCCTGACCAAGGACTGAACCCTCGTCTCCTGAAGTGGAAGCACTGAGTCTTAACCAGTAGACCACCAGAGAAGTCCTCAACTGCTCTATTGTTTAAAGTTTTGACAAGTCCATGTACCTTGTTCTTCAAAATCACTTTAACTATACTTAGCCCTTTATTCCCCCACATAAATTTTACAGCTTTACTAGAAAAAAATTATTGGAATTCTTAGCAAAATTGCATGTGTTCAGGTTAATACAAGGAAAATTGATATCTTTATCGTCTTCCCAATCATGAAAACAGGGTTTCTTTATTCAGATTTTATTTAATGCACTTTAATATTTTATAACTTAAGGAACTGTATGTATATTAGATTTATTCCTTTCGGTTTGTTAGTATAAGACATGGTATTGTGATGAAAATTAAAAATTCTACTCCTGGGCAGAAAGCGAAGAGGAATTAAAGAGCTTGATGAAAGTGAAAGAAGAGAGTGAAAAAGCTGGCTTAAAACACAACATTCAAAAAACGAAGACTATGGCATCCAGTCCCATCACTTCATGGCAAATAGATGGGGAAACAATGGAAACAGTGACAGATTTTATTTTCCTGGGCTCCAAAATCACTATGGATGGTGATGCAGCCATGAAATTAAAAGATGCTTGCTCCTTGGAAGAAAAGCAATGACAAACCTGCACAGCATATCGACTGGCTGGATCTCCTTGCAGTCCAAGGGACTCTCAAGAGTCTTCTCCAACACCACAGTTCAAAAGCATCAATTCTTCGGCGCTCACCTTTCTTTATAGTCTAACCCTCACAACCCTACATGACTACTAGAAAAACCATAACTTTAAAAAGACGGGCCTTTGTTGGCAAAGTAATGTCTCTGCTTTTTAATATTCTGTTTAGATTGCTCATAGCTTTTCTTCCAAGGAGCAAGCATCTTTTAATTTCATAGCTGCAATCAACATCTGCAGTGATTTTGGAGCCCCCAAAAATAAAGTCTGTCACTGTTTCCATTGTTTCCCCATCTATTTCCCATGAAGTGCATGGAGATCCAACCAGTCCATCCTAAAGGAAATCAGTCCTGGGTGTTCATTGGAAAGACTGATGTTGAAGCTGAAACTCCAATATTTTGGCAACCTGATGAGAAGAGCTGACTCATTTGAAAGACCCTGATGTTGGGAAAGATTGAAGGCAGGAGGAGAAGGGGATGACAGAGGATGAGATGGTTAGATGGCATCACCGACTCGATACACATGAGTTTGGGTGAACTCTGGGAGTTGGTGATGGACAGGGAGGCCTGGTGTGCTGCAGTTCATGGGGTCGCAAAGAGTCGGACACAACTGAACGACTGAACTGAACTGAACTGATGGGACTGGATGCCATGAACTTAGTTTTTTGAATGTTGAGCTTTAAACCAACTTTTTCACTCTCCTCTTTCACTTTCATCAAGAGGCTCTTCAGTTCTTCTTCACTTTCTACCATAAGGGTGATGTCATCTGCACCTGGCATGCTGCAGTCCATGGGGTTGCAAAGAGTCGGACACAACTGAGCAACTGAACTGAACACAGCATATTAAAAAGCAGAGACATTACTTTGCCTCAAAGGTCCACACAGTCAAAGCTATGGTTTTTCCAGTAGTTACGTAGGGATGTGAGAGCTGGATAATAAAAAAGACTGAGCACTGAAGAATTGATGCCTTTGAACTGTGGTGTTGGAGAAGACTCTTGAGAGTCCCTTGGACTGCAAGAAGATCAAACCAGTCAATCCTAAAGGAAATCAATCCTGAATATTCATTGGAAGGACTGATGCTGAAGCTCCAATATTTTGGCCACCTGATGCAAAGAGCCAATTCATTGGAAAAGACCCTGATGCTGGGAAAGACTGAAGGCAGGAAAAGAGAATGACAGAGGATGAGATGGTTGGATGGCATCATCGACTCAATGGACATGAGTTTGAGCAAGCTCCGGGAGTTGGTGATGGACAGGGAAGCCTGGTGTGTTGCAGTCCATGGGTTCGCAAAGAGCTGGACATGACTGAGCAACTGAACAACTTCTGTGTTGCTATTGTACAGGAACACACTTGATTTCTGTATGTTAAACTTCTATTCATCCACACCAACTTTGCTGAAATTTCTCATTTCTTTTAATAGTGTCTGCAACTCTCTTTTCTTTTCTATGTAGAGTAGACTATACTATCCATGAGCAAAGCTGGTTTCTTATTTTCCCCATCTCCAGTCTATGCATGTACTTTTATTTCTTTTCCTTGCCTTACTGCACTGGCTGGAACATCAAAAATAACGTTGGAGAAAAGTGATAACAGCAGCATCCTTATCTTCATTCTAGATTTTACAGGATTGCTTCTAATGCTTACCACTTAGAATTGTTAACATTTTAAGTTAGATAGTCTTTATCAGGGTAATTCCCTTCTTGGCTAAAAGTTTTATTTTGCCTTGAATTCTATCAAGTGCTTTTTGTATATCTACTGAAAGACACTATGACTTTTCCTCTTAATTTACAAACATGGTAAATTACATAATAACTATTCTGACTACATCATCCTTGCATTCCAAAATTAACACAATGTGGTAAAGATGGTTATTTACTGTTTTGTTATATAAACATAGATTCAGCTTGCTTATCTGTAACTTCTTCTCTAAGGTCTTTGGTTTTTGGTATCAAGGTAGTACTACTCTCAAAATAACATTGAGGACTTCACTGGCAGTCCCTTGGTTAAGACTCTAGTGCAGAGGGCACAGGTACCATCCCTTGTTAGACAGACCCCACATGCCACATGGCCTGGCCAAAATTAATTAATTAATAATAAATTTTTTAAAAATTATATGGGAAGTTTTTCTTTTTCAGTGAAACAGTATACATGAGAATGGGATTATCTAATCCTTATATATTCATAAAACCACCTATAAAACCATGTTGGCCTATATCAGAGTTTCTCAACCTTGCACTATTGACATTTTGAGCCAGGTAATTATTTGTTTTGTGGGGGACTGCCCCATGCATTGTGGGATGTTTAGCAGCATCCCTGGCCTCTGCCAACCAGATGACAGCAGCATTCCTAGCCCCAGTTATGACAACGAAACATGTCTCCTGACATTGCCAAATGTCCTCTGGGAAAGGAGGGGGCACAGAGTTAGGTGTAAAATCATACCTGGATGAGAACCAATTGCTTAGATTAACTTCTTTAACTTAAATCAAGCATGAAAGTGAAGTCGCTCAGTCGTGTCCGACTCTTTGCAACCCCATGGACCATAGTCTGTAGACTGTAACCAGGCTCCTCCATTCATGGGATTTTCCAGGCAAGAACACTGGAGTGGGTTGCCATTTTGGTCACTTTTTTCCTTGAGTCAATCATAACAGATTATGATTCTAGAAAACTATGCATTTCACCTAAGCTTTCAAATTTATGGGCATAAAACTGTAAATAGTCTGATTACGTTTTTCTTTATTCTTAATTATCACTCCTCATTTAACTTGCAATTACTTTTCATTCATTCCTTTTCTGTTATGATCAGTTTGACTAGAGCTGAACCTAATTTTATTAGTCTTAAACAGCTTTTAGTATTATTGATTCTATTTAATCTTTTTCTCTTTCATTAATTTGTACTCTTAGATGTACTGTTTTCTTCCTTTCACCTATTTTGGATTTACTGCTTTGCTGTTTCTTAGTCTCTTGTTTTACATAGTTTTGCTCATCAATTTTTATCTCATCTTAAGTTCTAAATATTTTTAAATATTTAGCACCTCTCCCCCTTGTGATACTCAGAAAGGTGTTAATTTCCCACATATGTTGTGACATATAGAAGCATTTTAGCTACATGCTATTTCAAACGTTCATTGCATTGTGAATAGAGAACACTGTAAAATACAAATTCTTAGTAACTGAATGAGGCTTCTTTCGTAACCATGGAAGTGGTCACATCTATAAATGTTCCATAATGTTAAACAGACTTGTTGGACACATGGTTCTATATTGACCCACTGGGTCAGTGTTCTTTAATCCGAAAGTTACAACCCATTGGTGGCACATAAAATCAATTTGATAGGTTGTGACCAGCACTTTTTTAAATGAAAGAGACATGTTCTTAGTGTACTTTTCTTTCTTATTTTAAAATCTCTGACATCAAGTCACTCACACAATGGTCAGCATGATATAGTTCAAAGACATCAATTTTTAAATTTCCACCAATCCCAAAACAGTCTCAGACACCTCTAAAAACAAAGACTGTTCTCTATTTCCTCTTTTTTCTACTTTTAGAGTTCTTATTCATTTATATTAGAAATTTTCCTAATTTCATGTCTCTTAGAAAACATGAAAGAGAAGTATCACTCTGGGCCACATTCTGGGTAAGTTTCTCACTATATTTTGGTTCACTATTTCTCATTGGTTTCTAATTCACTTCATATGTTTTCACTATAAACTGCTGTGTGTGACACTTCCAGGGAAATATGGCAGGATGGTTCCTCACGGTTACTTTTGTTTGTCCTGAAGTCACTCAGTCGTGTCCAACTCTTTGCAACCCCATGGACTGTATGTAGCCCACCAGGCTCCTCCGTCCATGGCATTTTTTCCAGGCAAGGGTACTGGAATGGGCTGCCATTTCCTTCTCCAGCGGATCTTCCAACCCAAGGATTGAACCTGGGTCTCCTGCACTAAAGGCAGATTCTTTACCATCTGAGCCACTAGGGAAGCCCCTTTGCTTCCCCTAAAAAATTCTAAACTAAGAGTAGAAAGATTAAAAAAAAAAAAAAAAAGACAAACCCATTAGAAAAAGAAAATGGAAGAAGCAACAAAAACAATTTTTAGATGCCAGAAAACATATGGGCAACTAGTAATTGATTTAACAGACTCCAGAAAGCAAACTCCTAAGACAGCAGTGTGAAAGCAAAAAGGCAGGTCAATTTACATTCAGGGCACTGAAGAAAAAAAAGAATTGGTAGCACAGTGTAACAAAGAGAATACTGAAAACAGAATGACTGGTTCAAAGTCTATTTTAAAAGTCCTTTCCAGGTTCCCTCCCCAACTCCTGTCAGACATTAGAGATCTATTCTCTGAAGAAGGTACAACAGTTTCTTATTTGAGGAACACCAGACCCAGCTTCCCTGTGTCTCAGAGGTTAAAGCGTCTGCTCCAATGTGGGAGATTCAGGTTCGATCCCTGGGTTGGGAAGATCCCTTGGAGGAGGAAATGATAACCCACTCCAGTATTCTTGTCTGGAGAATCCCACGGACGGAGATGCCTGGTAGGCTACAGTCCACAGAGTCACAAAGAGTCGGACACGACTGAGCGACTTCACTCACTCACTCACTCACAGACTCAGATAAAGGTGGGAAAACCAAACTGAACTCTTACCCAGCAGACCAAATGAAGAATCCCAAATAGAATGATGAGATCTCAATCTTCCACCTCAACTCAATACACACAATTCAAGCAGCAGCCGTCTACCCCCCACATCAGAAAGCCCTTCTCTGGGCAACCTGGGAAGCCCAGAAGGAAGGACCAGGAAGCATTAATTAAACTGGGATCCACCCAACAAAACAGTCCACCACAAAGTCCACCCACCCACATATTCACAACTCCAGTCAGCTTTTAAACATCCACTATTTTTGCCTTTTTATTTTTTCATTATGGTTTATCACAGGATACTGAAATTAGTTCCCTGTGCCTTAGAGTAGGACCTTGTTGTTTATCCATTCCTGGTATAATAGTTTCAACCTGCTAGTCCCCAACTCCCAATCCATCCTCCCCCATGCCCCTCCCATTGGCCACCACAAGTCTGTTCCCCATGTTTGTGAGTCTGTCTCATATGTAAGTTAATTTGTGTCATAGTTTAGATTCCACATATACATGATAGCACATGGCATTTGCCTGACTTCACTTAGAATGATAATCTCTAGGTCCACCATGTTGCTGCCAGTGGCATTATTTCATTCTTTGTCATGGCTGAGTAGTATTCCATGGATCCGTTCATTATTGATAGACATTTAGGTTGTTTCCATGTCTTGACTATTGTATTTTTGGGGTTTTTTGGGAGGGATGGCTATCATAAATAGTGCTGCTATGAACATAGGGTACACGTCTACTCTTTTTTAACACCCACTCTTAATATGAGCAGACCTATCAAGGATCACCACTCACAGGACTCCTCACAAAAACAATAAACCCAAGGAAAATGGGAAAATAGCACCTCAGAGAAAGACAATACAAAATCAGAAAAAGATCTTTTTTAATGTCATTAATATTTTCCCAAAAAGATAAGAAAAGGTCTATGAAAAAGATCAGTAACACAAGAGTTGGATGATTTTTTAAAAGGCACACTCAGGCAATTAAAAATAAACTTGACAGTAAGAATGAAAAGCTCAATAGAAACAGGAGTATAAAGTGGAGGAGATTTCCCAGAATGTAGAGCAAAGAGACAGAAAAAGATGAATGGAAAAAAAAATAGAAAGGAGGGGCATACATTCATGAAAAAGACCCTACCACAGCAAGTCTCATACATAGGATTATGATTTAGAAAGGTTTCGGACTTAAATAGTAACCCTAGAAATAAGAGCTTCAAAACTCTTAAGGAACATTATTTGTACTGAGAATTTTCTATTAAGCCATCAGTCAAGTGTCAGGATATATTAATGACATTTTAGGCTTGAAAAGCTTCCGTTCCCATGTGCTCCTTCCTAGGGGAGCTAAGAGAAGATAAGCATGTCAACCAAAGAAGAGAAAAACATGGCATCCAGGAAACAGGGGACTCAACAGAGGAGAAATACAGGGAATGCCCAAATCCGTGGTGAAGGGTGATGCTAGGATGCAGGATGTTAGGATGCCCATCAAATAGAAAGAGCAACCAAACAGATTAACAAATGTCAAACAGCCCTGAAAGAGATTTCTTAAAGAAAACACTGACAGAATTATTGACGCATCTGAAAATATTACAAAGAAGCTGAGGTTGAAATAAAAATGCTGAATTAGAATTTAATAAGAAAGAGATGCAGAAGGACTTCCCTGGTGGTCCTGTGGTTGAGAATCTGCCTGCCAGTGCAGGGGACACGGGTTCAGTCCCTGGTTGGGGAAGATTCCACATGCCGTGGGGCAATTAAGCCCGTGTGCTGCAGCTACTGAAACCCGCATGTCCTAGAGCCCGTTCTCTGCAACAAGAGAAGCCACTGCAGTGAGAAGCCCGTGACAACTAGAGTCGCCCCTCTTGCCACAACTAGAGAAAGCCCAAGAGCAGCAACGAGATAAATAAATAATTTTAAAAAAATAAAGAGATGCAGAGAAAAGTAAACATAGGAACAAACAAAACAGAACTTACATATTAAATACTAAAACCAGAGAAAATAAAAAATGGTGCAGGAAAGAGGTAATCATTCTTTGCCATATAGCTCAGTGAGCAAGATTTATGTAGTCATAATAATGCAAACCATAACTATTATGCAAGGATGGGAATTCAAAGTCAGCATGTCTGTGTGGGGCCAGGAGGAGAGTAGAGAGTAAATTATCTTCTTCCCTGCTGGGAAGTCAACAAGTAACACCTTAACAACAAAAATTCAAGAACTAGCATTAGAAGCCTGTTATTTTTAAAGGTATAAGAAAATGCAAGAATCAACTAGAGAGGCAAAGTGATTGCCAGCATGGAGATGAGGAGGAAACAGAGAGGAGAGAGAGTTGCGGGGGCAGGGTGGGGGGTGGTGGATTGCTGCTACAGTTCTTAACTTTAAAGACCACACCCACATGGGACTTCCTTTGGTGGTCCAATGGTTACAACTCTGTGCTCTCAATGCAGGGGGCACAGGTTCGATCCCTGGTCGGGGACCTAAGATTCTTCATGCTGTGCGGTGCAGCAAAAAACAAAACTATGTTCACGTTATGGCTTCCATAAAAGCAGCAAAAATATATATTTATTTGTTTGTTTCCCAGTTGCTCTTTTCAGTGTCCTTCACATGTTTGATTCCTTTTTTTATTGTCTATTCATTAAATATATACATTTTTACAGATTCTATCAGAGCTTCTTCTCATCGAGTTCTAATCATGCTGCTATATGATTTAGTCATCTAGTTAAGATCCTTTCTCAGGAGCTTTCTAATGTTGGATTATGAGCTCAGCATTGGTGGCGTGTCATCCATATGAGGCTACTGGGACTTAGTGGAGGTTCTACACTTGCTTCTTTCAGGCATTCCAGGGGTATTTGCAACATAGAACCATATCCATGTCAGTATCTCAGCTTGAGGGTTCCTAGGATACCCGGGCAGGATGAGTACCTATATAGGACGCCATGGTGTACCCCCTGGATTCTCCCTCAGGAACTCCCCATTCATTCCTTCAGCTGCCAGGAATGAGGGCTGCCAATGGCTCACAGCTCATCCCTCTCCTATATCCGCCCTCTACTGAAGGAAGCTGCCTCTCCCAAGGTCACACTTCTCCATGGGGCAGCCCATACCAATGACGGGTCTGGCAACCTTGCTTCAATAAGACAATTCTGAATGGCCATCCTGGCTCCAAGTCCCTATAGGACAAGTCTCTGAGGTAACAGCACTGCCGTTCAACTTCTCCCCCTGCCCAATCCTGCTTCCCTTGCTTCTTTTCAGAAATTATACATTTGAATCAGTTCTAATGAGGTGGATGAAACTGGAGCCTATTATACAGAGTGAAGTAAGCCAGAAAGAAAAACACCAATACAGTATACTAACACATATATGTGGAATTTAGAAAGATGGTAACAATAACCCTGTGTACGAGACAGCAAAAGAGACACTGATGTATAGACCAGTCTTATGGACTCTGTGGGAGAGGGAGAGGGAGAGGGTGGGGAGATTTGGGAGAATGGCATTGAAACATGTATAATATCATGTATGAAACAAGTCGCCAGTCCAGGTTCGATGCACGATACTGGATGCTTGGGGCTGGTGCACTGGGATGACCCAGAGGGAGGGTATGGAGAGGGAGGAGGGTTCAGGATGGGGAGCACGGGTATACCTGTGGCGGATTCATTTTTATGTTTGGCAAAACTAATACAATATTGTAAAGTTTAAAAATAAAATAAAATTTAAAAAATAAAAAAAATTAAAAAATAAAAGTGTTTGAATGCTATGCTATAAATATAATTTTCTAGAAGCTGCTTTTTGTAAACTCCAACAGGCATTTTAATAATCAGTTATTGAGCATTTAAATTGTCTTATAAAATATTTAGTTGATATCTATTATTGTGTATTATGCATCCATCTTACCTGTGTATAATTTTTATCAGCTGCTATATCTACTGTATAACAATATATTAAATTAAAAAAAAATAAGTGTATAAAAAAAAAAAAAGAAGAAATTACTCCTGAGAGCCTCTCCCAGCCCCCATTCCTAATAAACCTCCTGCAGTGAATCTCAGAGTCAGAGTCTATTTCTTAGGAAAGCAACCTATGAAAATTCCAAAAACAAACGAGCACAAGGTCATTCCCCATGGTTATAAATTCTAGTAGAAGCCTCCCCACACACAGAGTTGAGTGGTCTTCCTGGGTTGATGGGTTGGTTTATTCTGGTCCATCTCTTCACTGAAGGTAAAATCCTCTAGTGCATTTACTTTATTCCAAAATCTGTTTCCAAAGCCCCTCCTAAGTCTTCCTGCACTCC
The DNA here is from genome assembly GCF_032452875.1 of Bos javanicus. NCBI lineage: Eukaryota > Metazoa > Chordata > Mammalia > Artiodactyla > Bovidae > Bos > Bos javanicus. Next base: position 62,599,406 of record NC_083869.1, on the reverse strand, counting down.
GGCCTCGGGATGGCCTTAGTTTCTACATTAATAGCTCTGATTTTCCTTTAATTCATTCTTGGGGAGGCTGCAGACTGTCCTTTCTCTAACAGACCAATGATATCTTTTCTTGAGCATCCTATGTGTCTAACAGGTTATCTGCCCTACCCCACTGCCCTATCATTTGCTCCAACGTCCACAGACTCCCCTCCCCATTAGACCCAAGCTTTTCAAGGGAATAAGAGGCTGTCCCAGGTCCTAGTGTCCTCTGTGGTACCCAGAACACCAGACAGGCAACAGGCACTTGCTAAGGACTGGATGGACACAGCCACACCCTGGAAAGACACGCAGGAGGAAACAGTAGAAAGTGAGAAACAGCTTCCTTTACCGGGAAAAGGACTGTCCTCTTCGTTTCCTTCAACCTCATCTTCAGCCCTCACGACAGGGCACCAGGAAATAACCTCTTGTCAAGGACCCTGCCAGAAACTTCACCTTCAAGGGGAAATCCCCAGAGGACCAGATCACAGTCCCTAAACACAAGCAGACCAGAAAACCTATTCTTGTCCCACCAGCTAACAACTGTGCCTGGAAAGAGCCTGAGAGGCAACAGGAAAAGCCCTCAGGAGTTTCCCACAGGACTCTGGAAGGCATGTTAGCAGAGCCCAGACACAAGCAAGGAGGGGGCAAGGACCCACCCAGCCTAATAAGATGAGTCCAGAGGGCTCACTGCCCAGATTCCCTGAGTCAGCACCGGGGCTGTGTGACAAGGACACCTCTGTGCTAATACACCCTGGCCACATTTTAATTAAAGGCTGTGTGCAGAATGCAGGGAGAAGGGAAGCAGAACAAGCAGGCAGCTGCGAGGACCCCTCCTCCACTGTGGGCTGGAAACAACAGCTCGTTGTAAGCCTGGGGACCGGGAAGATGCACTCTCCTAACAGCCATGAGTGAGTCGGGGTCAATAGAACCCTGGATCTGTCGGCCCAAGATGGGCAGAGGGAGAGGGGAGGGAGGGGTTTGGGGGGAGGGAGAGACAAGGGCCCCGCATCCCCCATCCCCACTGGCTTTCCCGCTTGTTTCCATTCACTTGAAAAATCTGCTGTTCTTTTTTCTGAGATTTTCACCTACAAACATACATCCTCAACCTGCTGCAGCCACAGTGGCCTCAGCAGGGAGATGTTAAAAGCTACTCCAGTCCAACCAGTATCTGAAATACCAGTATCAGAAGCAACAGTTAGAACCAGACATGGAACAACAGACTGGTTCCAAATTGGGAAAGGAACACATCAAGGCTGTATGCTGTCACCCTGCTTATTTAACTTATATGCAGAGGACATCATGAGAAACGTCAGGCTGGATGAAGCACAAGCTAGAATTAAGATTGCTGGGAGAAATATCAATAACCTCAGATAAGCAGATAACACCACCCTTAAGATAGCAGAAAGCGAAGAGGAACTCAAGAGCCTCTTGATAAAAGTGAAAGAGGAGAGTGAAAAAGCTGGCTTAAAACTCAACATTCAAAAAACGAAGATCATGGCACCCAGACCCATCACTTCATGGCAAATAGATGGGGAAACAGTGGAAACAGTATCAGACTTTATTTTCTTGGGCTCCAAAATCACTGCAGATGGTGACTGCATCCATGAAATTAAAAGACACTTGCTCCTTGGAAGAAAAACTATGACCAACCTAGACAGCATATTAAAAAGCAGAGACATTACTTTGCCAACAAAGGTCCATATTGTCAAAGCTATGGTTTTTCCAGTAGTGATGTATGGATGTGAGAGTTGGACTATAAAGAAAGCTGAGCGCCAAAGAATTGATGCTTTTGAACTGTGGTGTTGGAGAAGACTCTTGAGAGTCCCTTCAACTGCAAGAAGATCAAACCAGTCAATCCTAAAGCAAATTAATCCTGTATATCCGCTGGAAGGACTGATGCTGAAGCTGAAACTCCAATATTTGGCCACCTGATGCAAAGAACTGAATTACTGGAAAAGACCCTGATGTTGGGAAAGATTGAAGGCAGGTGGAGAAGGGGATGACAGAGGACGAGATGGTTGGATGGCACGGACATGAGTCTGAGCAAGCTCTGGGAGTTGGTGATGGACAGAGAAGCCTGGCAAGCTGCAATCCATGGGGTCCCAAAGAGTCAGACACGACTGAGAGACTGAACTGAACTAACTGAACCAGTATCTGAGCGCCAACCGTGTTAGGGGCTGAGAAGGTAGACCAGAGAAGACGGGGCCCTGCCTTTGTTCACAGGGTGACAACACAATGATTTAAGTATCGTGTATCACATTCCTGATACACTGCCTGGTGCCCACAAGGCTGTGGAAACCAAGGGCATTTTTTTTTCTTTCCATTTTTCAAATCATTTCTTACTGAGGTATAGTTTACTTACTTATGTACATTTCAGGTATACAACATAGTGTTTCACAATTTTTAAGAATTATATTTCCTCCATTTATAGTTATTATAAAATATTGGCTATATTCACAAAACGCATTTCATCAGGAAATGGAGGGTCAGAGGAGGCTTCCGGGACTAGGGGTTCTTTCATCTCAATTTTGAGGGATAAGTAAAATTTGGCTAGAAAACAAAGCATAGGGGCAGGAACACGGGGCCTCTGACGCCAAGGGCACAGCAGGTGCATGGATGTGGGGGCGAAGAGCAGGATGCAGCATCTGGGGAACTGCAAGAAGCATTTGTGGGCAAGCTTGGCTGGGGGGATGGGAGAAGCCGAGTTCAGCCAGGGAGGAGGGGCAAGATCAGAAGGGGCCTCTAGGTGAGCAAAGGGGCGGGACTAAGATACTAAGCATCGGTGAGCCGGCATCATCTGTGAGCCGGCATTCTTGGGGTGGGGAGATGAGGCATCAACCTTTGAGTCCACGACCCACAAGGACACGAAAGCAGGAAGGAAGGACCCAGAGGCAGGGCGTGTTGTCAACATGAGGTGCCCAAACCGCATTTCAGCTGTTCCTCCCTCCTGGTTTCCACCTCTCAGAATCAGCATCTCTGGTTATCATTTACCCCGCACACTCCCGGGGAGCAAGTTATCCCCCTAAACACGCCCAGGATGTGGCTCACAAACTTCCTGCCCACATCCTCCCCGCTCAGCTCAGCAGCCCAGACCGGCAGTGGTTGGGAAGTTGTTCTGAAAAACTCCCCACCACACTACCCTGGGGAAACAGCAGCTTGGGAAGAGGCCGGGCTCCTTGAAAGATCAGCAAGAATAAGACCCCATATCTAACCTAAGTAGCAATGGGGGATTGTACACACGGGGACCACACCTGCGCTTCCCATGCCCAGAGAATGTCTAGAAGGAAATACAAGACCCTGGCAACAGACTTGTCATTGGTGAGTGGAAACTGAGAGAAAGTGGAGGGTGGGAAAGAGATTGGCACTGTGTACTTCTGGCCTCATGAACTTTCATAATGTGCATGTACTTCTTTCATCAAGAAAAAGAAGCAAGAACAGCGAACAACAGGAAGGATAGTTCTAGGAGCAGAATGGAAGCCCCCTAAGTCTTCAGGGAAATGGTGCAGGGGCTGGGTCTTAGGCTCACCCGCAGGAGCAGTGAGGGTCTCACAGGCATCCTGACCTAATGCAGGAGGGACACAAAGGGGAAAACTGGCATACACCGAAGAACGAATAAAACTACTCTGGGAAATGAGTCCTTATGGCTGGTGAGGCCCTCAAAAGATTCAGCCGCATGAAGGTCTACCAGAAGATGAGTTTTGCTGAAAGATGCCAGCTCCAGTCCTGGGAAGTTGGGATGTCTGAGCAAGGTGGGGGGCAAAGGCCAGGTCAGGCCACACATTTTAGGCCACTATAACTCTTTAGATGTCTCTCTCAGGGTACCAAAGGGCCACTGGAGAGTCTTTTGCCTTTCCCACCTCACACATGTGTCAGTTGAGAGATACCATAATAAATTCCCAGACATATTTTGCTGAGTTTATAAAAGAACCTATAATTTCATTTTATCTATCTCTCAACTCTTGGATGCTGCTGCTGCTAAGTCGCTTCAGTCGTGTCCGACTCTGTGCGACTCCATAGATGGCAGCCCACCAGGCTCCCCTGTCCCTGGGATTCTCCAGGCAAGAACACTGGAGTGGGTTGCCATTTCCTTCTCCAGTGCATGAAAGTGAAAAGTGAAAGTGAAGTCGCTCAGTCATTTTGGATCTTAGAGACCCCATGGACTGCAGCCCACCAGGCTCCTCCGTCCATGGGATTGTCCAGGCAAAAGTACTGGAGTGGGGGTGCCATTGCCTTCTCTGCTCAACTCTTGGACTCACAAACTAAAAATAAAAAGAATAAGTACACTTATTCTACCATTTTAAGGGTTAAGAGTTTATACAACAATCAGATACATGATTTTAAAACCCCCAAGTATAAAAATCACTCCTTTCAGAAAATTTTCCAATTCTTAAATCTACTGATTCACAAAATTTTTGAGAGAACTTTTTCTGAGAAGATCTTGGTTTGAATTTTTTTTCAAAGTGGAACTGTGTGTCTTAGGAAAGGTGTTCCCCTGAGAATGTTTCAAATATATCTTCACTTCCCACAGAACATGTATTGAGTGCCTAAAAATTAACTCACATTCATTCAAACCTCAGAGTCAGAATGCACTTTCCTAAATCATTCTAACAAAGACATCAATGATGTCAAAACCCTGAATTGTGAAAAGAACTTCTGTTCTCTTTCTAACCTCATTATTAGACCAGATTTTTTAAGGTTTGTTCATAACAGGATTGCCATTTTCCATGCTGCCTACCGATTATAAACAGAAGTAATTTTAAAGCCAAACTAAAACTCTTTCTGAAATATTCAAGATGTATTACCATCTGGTTTTATATCAGCATTTGAGCAGGTCCAAAAATCACTACATTACCAAGGATTCCCAAAAATAGTTCATCTCCCTTTCAAAGCACATATTCCTCTCAAAATACTTTCAAGTCACAAACTTTGAAAACTCACCTAATTTTTCAGATTATACCAGACATCCATGTACACCATCCATTGTATGTTAGACATCCTGTATGTCGTCCATACTTACATGTGTAAGTGACTTATCACCGATCACTCAGTAATACTAAACAAAGCTATTTTTATCATTAGGTCTTTTAGAAACTACTAATTTGTGAAAATAAAGCGTACCTGATTACTTGGAAGCTGGTAGGAAGTGAAGGATACTAGTCTTTATTTGCAAATGTACACACTATGTAAAAATATGAATCTTTCCAGTCCTGAAAAAAGAGGTATCCCCAAAACTTACATATATCCCTCAGCCTCATTTCCAAACACAAAAGAGACAACAGCATTTCTCCAGAGGATGCTCAGCTAAAAATCAGCATGTACAATTAAAGAGGAAATGGCAGGTGAGGAGATAAAGATGGGTTTCTAACTGAACCAGCCATAGTGCTCCAAGAAAGGTCCTTAGTAAGAGAATGGCCATAGGATTATCCAATTGTCTTAAATAGATTTCAATTGTTTATAAAATAAATAAGACCTAAATCTGGTATCTAAACAAATCTTTAGATGAAATTTATTTCTAAGAAATCTTTTGCTTCCCCCAACTTAAAAAAAAAAATACTTTTTAGAAACTGTTTCTCAGTTCATTCATTCAACAATCTCAAGTACTGATTTCCAAGTAAAAATGGATGTTCATCCTGCCCCAAAGAGTTTACCATCCAGTAGTAGCAAGAAGACATGACAATAAATACCGTCTTCTCTTCACCATGACTATCACCTCCTGGCAACACACACACCACACACAGATGCACACGCGGCACACACTCCACACTTCTCTGCCATCTCACAGCACTGCATTCCATAGCAATTCTCTTTAAAATGTTAACTGGTTCAACCTGACCATTTCATTGGATATAACAGCCGTTCACCAAGCCAGCCTATTCCATTTATCCCATCTCTCTGTCAACCACCTCCTTAGAGAATACTGGGGGCTCCTTCTGAGTCTTTTTTAAAAATACATTTACTGTGCTTTCTGAAACATACCATTTTCCTTTAAATACTAATTTAAACAATTTCAAAAGTAAGCTTATATTGCTTAATCTCTATTGACTTTCTTCCCCTTCAAAACTGTGAAAAGAATTGAGCAAAAGTCTATCAACATGCAAGTGATGTTTTAAAAGCTTTTAATATTTCATAGTACAAATAGATTTTGGAAACTAAATAAAACCAACAACCCTAACAATGCAGCCACAGACCACCTCGAGGGTCTAAAATATAAAACACACACATGTGCACACACATTAAAGTTACTCTAGTTAAAATGAGAAAATATATAGTTTAACTTTTACATTTTTTGGTTTAACTGTACCAGAACAAGTTGAAAGCAACTTGGGAACAAATTAATGTACCACAGAAAGCAACAAAAATCATGATGCCATGTATACCCCAAGGTCAACATTTTATAGGCAAGAAGTTATAACAGTTAAATTACTTGCTATAAAAAGAGGGTAAAATCATTTTAAAGAGAAACAGAACCCTTTTCATAAAGCAATATTATAATTCCATATGCATTATGCAACAGTCTTTTCCTATTATAAGAAATGGAACAAAATTTTTAAGATAACCCAACTGAACAAGCATAATTTGCAAACCCAAAATTTCCTAATTTTTTTCTTATTCTGATTAAGCACATCAAATGTGCTTAATTTGGATTCTTCTCCCAAAGGAAAGACTTGCTCAATATTTTTCCACATTCAGGTCCTCATTCAAATAATCATATTATAAAGTCCTAACAGCTCTATCAGTCAGAGTAACTATTATTCTGTTGGTATATCATCTCCCTTCCTGCCATTCCTCTTCCTTTACATATGTAAATTACAGGGTCAGATTTGGAGCCCACCACCAGCCACTGCAACCAAATTATCCTCCAGGGATGTCAATAGGGCTATTACTCTTGTTTCAGCATTTTTATAAAAAAAGGAAGGAGTAGCTATTTTCAGGGATCAGAATTCCTCTTGATCAGATTTCTGGCTCATTGGTAAATGCTTCTACCCTGAAATTATCCTTGGCTGCTAAATATGTGGCAAAAAAAAAAAAAAGCCAAGATGTGGTACAGTGTTTCCAAATAGATATTGCTTAAAGGAATATACACTGAGTTTTGCAGGGAACACTTGGTCAAATTCTAATATCCCCCATGGGAGCCAACACCAATTTCCAGCAGCAGCTCTAACTGTGCAGAATGGAATTTTAAAAACACACAGGGTAGTATATTCCAGCAGACACAGCCCTTCCTTCTCCTACTCTGCGGTTGTTACATGAGACACCTTGTATGATACTCATTACTTAGAATATAAATCTGTTAAGGCCATAAATTAATCACAAAATGCATACAATACATTCTTCTTCCTAGCATTAAAAAGAAAAAAACACTGTGGATTCCACCAAGGTTGAGCTGAAGCTAAATGTCACTGCTTAAGCTTATGAATCACTGCACATTAATAAGAATAAACAGCACATGCACATTTCTATAGGCTGCAAATGTTAGTGGAGAAAATGCATGTCATGGGCTTCCTAACAGGGAAACTGGATTATCCATAGGCAAAAAGCATTCAGTTTTCTTAGTTCTTCTCGATTATGATAAATATTTTTGTTTCCAAGGCCACTGAAAACTTGCAAGGGGATCCTCCCATTTTTGTTTCATTAAAATGTTCAGATGATTTTATTCTAAACCTCAGGCAAATATAATTCAGGGGTGGGGGTGGGGAGGAGAGGTCGTACTACAATATTACACTCATCTGGTAGCATGAGGTTCAAAATACCAATCTCAAGGATATATATTTGTCACATGTCAGCCCAGGCTGAAGGCATCCACCAAGAGACTATTTTCACTATTTCAGCTGGCAGCCAGAATTGACTGCCACAAACCCGCATACTGATGAGAGCCTAGACTCCCAGTCTTCTTCTTAACTACCTCTTGCCTCTGCAGAGGAGAGAAGCCATTTTACTAATTTATAAGCATTTGACTATGTAACCATCGAAAAAATATTTACTCATCAATAATAGTCAACTAAAAGCAAAAGTGCATCCCATAGGAGTCAGAGAATAAAACCGGCAACACCCGTAAAATACATCGATCAGCAAGACTCTGAATACTCACTAAAGGCAGCCACCGCCAGGGCCAGTGTGACGATAATGGAGAACCAGGAGACCCACAATGCCTTCTTTCTGTAGTTCTGGGCTTCATGAGGTTTTAGCCGAGTGCTGCTTTCTAGTAAGCCTGACAAATACAAGGAGAAAAGGAAGTTAGGCATTTCCTTATTAAGAAACCCACAACTAGAGCTATATGTTCTTATCCAAGGATTATAAACCAGCAGCCTGCGGGCCAAGATGGGGGGGGGGGGGGTGTTAATTGAAATATAATTGATTTATAATATTGTGCTAGTTTCAGTGTGCAGCAAAGTGATTCAGTTATCCAAGAGGTGTTTTAGGAGAGTGGCATGGAAATCAAGCTTTGGGGCATCTCTTGAAAGATCACTGGCTCAAGCGTTCCCACAGGGAAATACCAGCTGTCTTCTTTATAAAGGAGTCTGCCAGCCCACCAACCTCTGACCTGAGGCCGAACGACCCCAGCCATGCCCCTGCCCCTGTATTAACTCCCTTGGCTCACTGACTCAAGCAGGTGCAGCTCCTTCTAACGAAGCCTTTCGTTAAGGAAACAGCATGAATAGCCCACATCTGGTTGGGCTTTTGGGCTCCTCAACTGCAGCACCAATTTGCGTTAATCCACCATCCTGGCCCTGTACTGGGGGACCAGGTTTTGCCCACAGCAATGAGTCATGGAATACAAATACCTTCGTGGCTCCCCTCATCAATTAACAGGACCATTTCTCTTTAACCACAACCAACAACCACCTGACCTAAATTACACGCCACGTTTTCTTCTCTCCTCTTTCTGCTCTATAGCATCTATTCCTTTGTATCAAGCTTATGTCAAAAAATTCTCAGACTATTAAGTGGGGTAAACCTGCTAAAACTAGGGGTCACTTCCCAGGCGTGCCACATACAATAAAGGTTTGGTTTCATCTCCTCTGCTTTTGACACTGAGTCCTCAACAACAGAAATTCAGGATGCCTCTGAGACAATGCCCAAGTTTCAACAGCCTTGAGTCAAAGAATAAAACATCAGTATGATCTTGTTGGACATTTTTTCTTCTCCTTTGAAAAGAGATCATATACGGCATCTCTTAGTTGCATGGAGAACCAAATTCTCAGCCCAGCATCCCACTGGTGGTTCAGATGGTAAAGAATCTGCCTGCAATATGGGAGGCCTGGGCTCTATAAATCCTTGGGTTGGTAAGATCTCCTGGAGGAGGGCATGGCAACCCACTCTAGTATTCTTGCCTGGAGAATCCCCATGGACAGAGGAGCCTGGCGGGCTACACTCCATGGGGCCGCAAAGAGTCGGACACAACTGAGTGACTAAGCACACATTCCACATAAACAGGACACCGTCTCTAGCCAAACAACCCGTTATATAATTTGTAGAGGTGGAACAGCCTTATCACAACTGCTCCAAATGATGAAGAAACTGGTAGTCAGGGTTTAAGCACCCATGTGTAAAATACTACACAGCATGCAACAAATCACACTTACACATTGTGTAAAAAGGCATCTTCCCACTAGACTGACTGGGTACAACATTAAACACTGGGTTACTGAAAACTGCATCATGTTCGAAATATAACAAGGACCCTGTCAAAGTTTCCCAGTCCCATTAACTACTCAGACCACAAGTCCTGAGCAACGGGGAAAAGTCATGAAGCCTGCTTAGTGAGTCCAGTGTACAGCCAGATTTTTTAGTCATTCAAAGCTGCAGACACATTTACAACCAAAAGGGAGATGAATTTGCAAAAAGTAGGTATAAACTCCTTCACCTCACTGCAAAAATCTCACCAAACCTTCCTTTAAAAAATGCACTTGGACAGAAAAAAGAAAAACCACCTCTCATCACATTATGCCCTGGGTACAAATGATTTCAAACTGTCCCTTGGTCTACTTCTTTTTGTCCCTTTGTCTATTTCCCTAGCTGCTAAAAATACCCATTTTAATTTTCAACTGCAATCACCCTTGATTCCAGTTTAAGCTACAACCGAAAATATTATGCAGGTCCCACTGACTCCCTATAATTTATTTCTCTTTTCCCAAATGACACAGAAATCTTTCTTTCATCCTGGCCAATTGATTTTCAAGAGAAGTGAAGCTGTAACATTTAAGTACTGACTCAAGTAAGTAGTTCATTTGCTGGGTACTTTGACAGCAACAATCTCAAGAGGTTATCCACTGGGGGTGAAAAAACAAGGTTCCTTCTAGAAGATTTAATTTTCTAAGAGAAACAACCATGATCTGGGTTTCTGATTCCAACACATGACATTTATTTTTTCCTTCCAAAGCCAGCTGTTTCCAACAATGTGACTGGAGCTGACTGCACGGCCAATCAACACACCTCACCCCTGAGGGGGCCAGCACTCCCCTTGGAGGAGTGTGGGCTGCCAGCTCACCTGGGCTGCACTGTCCTGCTAGGGTGGTGCAGAATTGCACCTGGTCAGCAGGATTCGTAGTTCTTCCCCAGATCTGATCCTGTATGTGCTTCCCCATGAGATGTTTCAAACTTTAAACACTGGAGAAATGTAATGGAGACTGTCCAAGGGAGAAACTTTCCCATTCCTATTCAACCTTCACTTGCTTCCTACTAGTTTTCCTTCCTAAAAAGAGAGCTAAAACCTAGAATGGATAACTCTCCACTCCTCAAAGTGAAGTGGGATATAATGATCTATGAAGACCCAGCTTATAAATGAATTGTCTGCACACAGGTTCCTCTACCTCCCCCCTCCAACCTGTGTTAGCTGCATGCAGCGTTAGCTGCACTGTGTTAGTGCAAGCCAGAGATGTGATGAGAATTTCTAAAATTTTCAGGAAGCTGTGTTTCAAAGGTAGAAGAAAGGTAGCGCAGCCTACAGAAGCCAAGGCAGGTCTCACATATGCACACAAGACTGGTTCCTAGAAGAGGCCTTTAGTTGGCCTCCACATTCAAATTGTTAATCTCACTCAAATTTCACCTATTTGTAATTTGGATCCTGGTATAAGGTAAGCATAAGTAAGCTTAAGGGTTGTATTAATGAAGGACTGATACTAGGGTTGGGGAGATGCAAATATACACAGGGAGGTTGACGCCATCAGTCATTTCCATGCTAGTATGAATTAGTTCCCATTGCTTTCTCCTAAGAACTGGTCATGCTTGGATTCTCAGAAAGAAGGGGAATATTCGATAGATAGGAAGGCAGTAGAAAATGCTGAAGCAGGTAACACTCTTAGGGCCCTAAGCCTTGGGGCAGAATGATGGGAAACACTTGTGGGGAGAAGAGTGGCACTGAAAGGGAGGGTGTGGAAATGCCTAAGACAAACTTGGCCTATGTTTTGTTTGTTTTAGTCAGTCTTGGACCACAAAGCTCTTGCTCCCTGAACTACAAGACTCAACCAAATGGCACTGCAGTTACTGACAATATGAGCTAGCTAGGTTTCTGGGAACCAGCCCACATCACTTCTATGGGGGAAGGAAAAAAAACCTTTAAAGTTCCCAAACACTAGATTTTTATAAGCCAGCCTTTGATCAAAGTTAGATTGAGACTGTTAACAGGGTCCTGACAGCTCAGAAGGAACTTATGGCAAAAGAGAAGGCCAAATATGGGTACAGAACCAGGTGTCCGCCCTCCCACACACCCAGAGGTAGGTATTTAGGTTTAGAAGACAAGCAAGCCAGGCATGAGGTAGAGATACATAGCAGGCAGCTGCTGAGGCCTCCTCCTCCCCAAGGCCTCTCACTATTAGGAAAAATGTAGCAGTAGTAACAATCGAACCATTCCCAAGGGATACAAAAAAATCGATATTGAAAAGATGTAGCCCCATAAGAAAAAATAACACAAACACAAAATATTTTAAGAAACCTCCCTAGATAAGCTTCTGATTTATTTAATAGAAATGACTCATTCAGCATTAACTCTTGGCTGCCAGGAACAGGTCAAACAGAAGAATGTCACACTGACTTTCAGCTCTCAAGGCCACACCGAGCCGGGTTCTTTGGGGGACAGGACTCATCTTAACAGACTGGCAGTGTGTGACACGCAGCGCTTTTACACAGTGACAGTTTATGAACAGTGAATGCTTTCATGCAATAACATAATGGAAAATGAAATTCAGTTGACCAGTGAAAAATAACCTTAAGAATGAATTCAGAAGGGCTTTTTATGCTTGAGCCCGAGCTACAAAATGACACTAAATATTAACTCGCCCTAGCACGTTTTTCCCCTCCTATCCTTTTGTGAGATAGGGAGAAATAGGCCAGCTTGATACAGACGACCTGCAATGCTACAAAAATAAGCCCATCCCAGAGTTCGGTCTTTCTTCAATACAAAGATTTTAAATCCTACAACATCAGTTGCAGAGAGAAAGGTAATTAACACGATCTACAATAAAAATGATAGGTTTTGTTGGGTGCTTGTGATGTCACCCATCATCAGCTCGAAAATGATAATTGAGTTAGGTGAGAATAGGAGGAGAAACTGCAACATAGGTGCGGAACTCGTTGCAACCGGAGTGGCTCCAGTTCTCGCCCGAGCATCCCTGCCGATTCTCTGGGAATTGCCGTTTCCTTGTCATTCTGGTTTTCACATGCTACAGTTTAAAATTTCTCAGAGGAACGAGATCGTGCCTCCGAACTCTAAACCGGAATAAAAATGTACAGGAGATACCAAGAATATACAGAAACCTGCTAAGACTGAAATATACAAATCCGCCACAGCCAACAAAATAAGGCTTCCAAGAACAGGGGGTGGAGGTGGCGACGAGCCGCTCCCCCCGGAACGGCCGGCTGTCAGAATCCAGTTTCGGCCACTAACCGGTTTTAGCAGAGCCATTGAGTCTTTTTGAGGGGGCCGATTTGGATTCGATTCTGCAAGAAACAAAAAAGGTACAGACGTGGCCAAGAAGCGGGCTGAAAGGAAACTAGGGAGGGAAAAAAAGAGAGATGTAGGAGGAGGAGATAGACATAGGAATGAATAGGGCAGTCTCTCGCGTTTTATGTGGGCAATTCAAAGGGGTAACCGGCTATCTGTCGGAGGGTCGGGCTTGGCCTCCTGGGATAGGGACGTTTGCCAGCGTCCAGGGATTTTGAAGAGGCTGGGATGCGCGCTCCGAGAACCGCCAGGTTCCAGCGGCATCCATCCAGGATTGGTGGTCCAAATCCAAGTGTCCCAGTCCTCTGTACCATCGGCAGACAGCGGGGCAGCGACCCACGATAAACTGGGTCCCCAGTAAATGAGGGTCGGAGGTCACCCGACTCCCCTTCGCCGGGGCAGTCGCCCCTCGAAGCTGAATCCGCAGAGGGAAGTTCTCCCTGGTTAACCCACGGAGCCGAACCGGGCTTGGGAAGGAGCATGCTCCGAGCTCAGGACCCTCCCAACTGAGCGCGACCCGCAGTCAACCGGGAGCGCTCGGCTCGGAAAGCAGAGGGCGGGGGGGGGAAAAAATCACACACACACGCCTCCAGCAAACTTTTCCAGTGGGCGCTGGAGGAGCCAAGGCTGGCCGAGAGGAGGGTGAGGGCCCCGGCGGGGTCTCCCAGGAGGCAGTCGGGTTCTCGGGTTCCGGCGGAGGCGCCGCGACTCGGGCGGTGCCGGCCGCGGAAGGTGGGGCTGCCGCCCTCAGCTCTCCACGCTTTCGCGGGAAGTCGGAGCTCCGCGCCCCAGCGCGCTCCGAGGCGCCGAGCCCGGCCCCACCCGCCAGCGGAAAGGCGGGCCCCGAGCAGCGGCTCCTCATCGCGCCCGCCCGGCCGAGGAAAGGGGCCGGGCCAGGGGAAGGGGCCCGGGGCGGCGCGCGCTCACCTCGGTCCTCCAGCCCGTCGCTGAACTGGCCGCTCTCGCTGATACGCAGCTGCCGCTCCTCCTCGGGCTGCGGCGGCTCGCGCGCCGGGGAGCTCAGCGGGCCGGAGGCGGTGGCCAAGGGCGCGTGGCCCCTGGGCGGCGGCGGGACTGCGGGACCCGGGGTGCTGCGGCGCTCGCTGCCCGCGGCCGTCTCCATGGCGCGGGGCGGCGGGTCCGGGCGGCGATGACGAGCGCTGAGGGGACTCGAGTCAGAAGTGCGAGGCGCCGCGGCTGGGAGCGGGCGGAGGGACGGACCGACCGCGCGGGCGCCGCGGAGTGGAAGTGCGGCGGCGGCAGGGGGCGGGGGGGTGTGCGGGAGCCGCGCGGCTCGCGTGGCCGGTGGCAGAGACTCGGGCCCAGCAGCAGCTGCCGCGCTCCGCCCCCGGGGGCAGGTGCGTGCGGCAGGGACCCGCCCCGAGGCCCCGGCGCCGGAGCCCGCGCCCCGAGGCCGGTGGGGAGGGAGGGATCCGGCCAGGCCTGAAGCCTGGAGGCTCGGGGTGTGGGCTGGACTACTGGGAAAGCCAGGACCGGCAGAAACCCGAGCAGGGCCTGCTGAGGGTGTGATGGGAGACCCGCCCCACTCGTGCCGCGGGATGGTGACCAGAGGAGATCGCCTCGGACCCGCTTCCTTTACTGTCCGAGAAGGCTGCGCCCGCGCTTGGTTAGGAAAGCGGTCAGCGCCCTAATGTGGCACCCTTCTCCTCTGGAGCTGCACGGGCTTCACAGACTATGCAGGATCTCCTGCCTGGGCTGCCATCCTCATCGCCCATCTCGGGAGAACGAGGTTCACCTGCCTCCACCCCCACCGATGTTGGGTCTTCTTCTAAGAGCGTCGATTACCCTCCAGCACCAACTTAAAGAGACCGGGTATCTTAGGACCACAGGGCGTTCTATAGAAGTTTGGACCCTAACTGCGCCCCCCCCCCGCCCCCCACCCCCCACTACTACCATTGAAACTGCCCTTGGACCATGTATCCAGCCAGTCCGCCACCAGCTATTTCCTCTCTGAGTAGCCAAGTCTTGCTGATACTTTAGGCTTCAGATCGAAGCCTCCCTCCTACTGGAAGTCCTCCGCTGGCTTCCTTGGCGCTTCCTCCCTTCTCTGATCGCGCGGAGCTCGACCCTGGCGCGCGGTCCGGCTCGTCTCCGCAGCGAACCAACGAGGTGGGTGCACCCTGGAACCCACGCCCTGTGGTGTAACCCGGAGAGGTGCCAAGGGGGACCGGCCATTTATCAGATTCGGCTTGAATATAATATCCGTATCCAGATTCACAAAGCTAGATTTCCTCTTCCTAAGTATATCATTCTTAAGATTTAATGAGTCTTCTAAAATGCCAATTCCTCATTTAAAGCCTGCCTACTGTGGGGGAGGGCACCGTTTTTTGAAGAGTAACCAGTTTCTCATTCTCGCTTTGCCTGCGATGGAAATCCGAGTGGGATTAAAATACCTTTGTCGTGCAGTGGAACTATCACTAGCACTGGGAAGAGGGTCTCATTTTGTTGCTGCTGTTGGGTTTGATTGAGAATATCTGAGTTGACCTTGGCCAATTTACTTTACCTTTTTAAAGCAATAACTACAAACTTTAAGAGGTGGACAAGGGCATTTCAAAGGCCCCTTCTTGCTAGGAAAGGAGGAAAAGGAGGAGGGGGAAGAAAAACGCTATGATTATTTGAGCACACACACAAAAATAAATAAATTTTACCCACTGGTCTTGCTTCTGTCTTCTGAGGGGCTTCCCTGATGGCTCAGTTGGTAAAGAATCTGCCCGCAATGCGGGAGACCTGGGTTTGATCCCTGGGTTGGGAAGATCCCCTGGAGAAGGGAAAGGCTACCCACTCCAGTATTCCGGCCCAGAGAATTCCGAGGACTAAAGAGTCGGCGAGACTGAGCGACTTCCAATTTGGGGCTTCCCTGATAGTTCAGTTGGTAAATAATCTGCCTGTAATGCAGGAGACCCAGGTTCGATTCTTGGCTGGGAAGATCCGCTTGCGAAAGGAAACGCTACCCACTCCAGTGTTCTTGCCTGGAGAATCCCAGGGACGGGAGAGCCTGGTGGGCTGCCGTCTATGGGGTCACACAGAGTCGGACACGACTGAAGTGACTTAGCATAGCATAGCATATTCCATGGGGTCGCAAAGAGTCGGATAGACTGAGTGACTTTCACTTTCACTCTGAGGTAGACAGCCTTCAGGTATTTGCAGACAACCCTTACTTCCTCCCACCCAGACTTTTCTCCAGGTTTTCCCATTTAATTCCTGTCAATAGCTCGCAAACATTAGAATCACCTGGGGAGTTTACCAACAAAAATACTTTACTGCAGGAAATTCTAATACCATAGGTGAAAACGTGGCTATTTTTTAAAACTCCTTCCCCATTTTTAACTCATCTGGAGAAGTTTTTTCTTTTTTCAATTTATTTAAACGCTGACTCCTTGTTATTTGAGATTCTGATTCAGTAGATCTGGGATCTGGCTGAGAATCTTTATTTGAATAACACAAATTCTGCTGTAGACGGCTTGCTCTACGACCACCTTTGAGAGTCTCACTAACTGCCCTCCACAATCTTGGCTAACCTGGCCCCTGCTCACTCATCATCTCTCTACCCCCTCCATCCTCTCCCTCCTTCCCTCTGTCACAAACACACCCAAGATCTGTGTTCTCTCAAGGGATAAAGTATCCTTGTTCTTTCCTCTGGTCCCTCAGATGGTTCTCTAACTGTAATGTGCAGTTGAACACCCGAGATTCTTGTTAAAATGCAGATTCTAAATCTGTCTGGGGTACAGGCTAAGATTTCTCACAAGCCCCCAGACACTGCTGAAGCTGCTGGTCTGAAGACCACTCTCTCAAAGCAAGGATCCAGGAGTTATTTATTATTCATGGAATAAATATATTTCCTTCAAGTTGCAGCTGCCCTGGCTCAATAAGCCATTCTTGTCTCCTCCAGAAAGATTTCTCTGACTCCAGCTCTCCCCGGGCTCTCCTTTTTGCGGACAGTAAGTGTTTAATAACTCACTGCTGATGGAAGCAGGGGATGTGGTGCATGCCTGATTCCTATCTTCATTCACCCACATCTACTTGGGGGAACAATCTCTGCTGACTGACTGGGAGATAATATTAGCTTACATCCTGGAGCATGTACTGTGTGCCAGGCACCTCACTAAGTGTTTTACCTGAATTGTTTCCATCCCTTAACTACTACTCTCCTCATTTTACAAAGGAAAAAATCAAGGCAAATCTCCTGTTTAAATAAACTATACTCCCATAAAAGTTAATTCAAAAAAAAAAAGATGGCAAGTCTCCTGTTAAACTTTAGCACTACAGCCCACAACAGTACCGCCCCCTAGGGGTATTTTGGAAATTTACAGATGCTTTAATTGGGTCTAACAACAAGGGGCAGAGGGAAGTGGCATTTAAGTGGAGAGTGGAGGAGGTTGCGGAAAGTCCTGCCAGGCCAGGATTTTGCAGCGCAGTGATTGTGTCCTGCGTGGGCTTCATATGTCAGATTGGACATTTGGGGCAGTTAAAATATGCTTCTATTACTTTAGAACTTCAACTCTGTTTTCCATATAAACAAAATATTTTTGCACCACTTGAATACACAGTGCATTTTCTGTAAATGCAACTACTGTATAAATCTAGGGAAGACTACTTTGTTCACTGTTTTGAAAAATCAAGACAATGACACCCGTCCCACTCATGGCTTGTGAGTCAACAATCAATACATCAGCACCTGTCAAATGTGTAACTGTCACAGGCCCAGTAATTCCAAATGTGTATCTAGATATTTTTATTTAGCTCTAACCTCAAAATGTCAAAAATAAAGAAAACGTGTTAATAATATACCAGAGTCTTGTCTTACTGCTCTTAAACTTAAATTGGTATAAATACCTAACTACAGAGTTTTGTGAAGAGAATGCACTGGCCATAGCAAACACCCTCTTCCAACAGCACAAGAGACAGCTCTACACATGAACATCACCAGATGGTCAATACAGAAATCAGATTGATTATATTCTTTGCAGCCAAAGATGGAGAAGCTCTATATGGTCAGCAAAAACAAGACCAGGACCAGACTGTGGCTCAGATCATGAACTCTTTATTGCCAAATTCAGACTTAAATTGAAGAAAGTAGGGAAAACCACTAGACCATTCAGGAGTGACCTAAATCAAATCCCTTACGATTATACAGTGGAAGTGAAAAATAGATTCAAAGGATTAGTTCTGATAGAGTGCCTGAAGAACTTTGGATTGAGGTTCGTGACATTGTGTAGGAGGCAGCGATCAAAACCATCCCCAAGAAAAACAAATGCAAAAAGGCAAAATTGTTGTCTGAACAGGCCTTATAAATAGCTGAGAAAAGAAGAGAAGTGAAAGGCATTAGGAGAAAAGGAAAGATATACCCATCTGAATGCAGAGTTCCAAATAGCAAGGAGAGATAAGAAAGCCTTCCTCAGTGATCAATGCAAAGAAATAAAGGAAAATATTAGAATGGGAAAGACTAGAGATCTCTTCAAGAAAACTAGAGATACCAAGGGAATATTTTATGCAAAGATGGGCACAATGAAGAACAGAAATGGTATGAACCTAACAGAAGCAGAAGATATTAAAAAGAGGTGGCAAGAATACACAGAAGAACTATACAAAAAAGATCTTCATGACCCAGATAACCATGATGGTGTGATCACTCACCTAGAGCCAGACACCTTGGAGTGCAAAGTCAAGTGGGCCTTAGGAAGCATTACTATGAACAAAGCTAATGGAGGTGATGAAATTTCAGCTGAGCTATTTCAAATCCTAAAAGATGATGCTGTGAAAGTGCTGCACTCAATACACCAGCCAATTTGGAAAACTCAGCAGTGGCCACAGGACTGGAAGGGCAATGCCAAAGAATGTTCTGCACAACTGCACTCATTTTATATGCTAGCAAAGTAATGCTCAAAATTCTCCAAGCCAGGCTTCAACAGTACATGAACTGTGAACTTCAGATGTTCAAGCTGGTTTTAGAAAAGGCAGAGGAACCAGAGATCAAATTGCCAACATCCATTGGAACATAGAAAAAGCAAGAGAATTCCAGAAAAACAGCTATTTTTGCTTCATTGACTAAAGCCTTTGACTATGTGGATCACAACAAACTGTAGAAAATTCTTAAAGAGATGGGAATACCAGACCACCTTACCGGCCTCCTGAGAAACCTATATGCAGGTCAAGAAGCAACTAGACATGGAACAACAAACTGGTTCCAAATTGGGAAAGGAGTACATCAGGGCTGTATACTTTTGAAGGAGGAAAGGAACAGGCTGAGCTGACACCATCTTGAAAAAGAAGGAAACCCATCCTACATTCCCAGTGAACTTTGGACTATGTGCCTGGTAGCAGTGGAGATCACATACCTACGGCTGAACAGGCCTCCTGGACTGACAGACACCAGATTCCATACTAAGATTTCCCTTCACCGTAAAGAATGTAATAATCCCCTAGGTAGTCAATCACCTTTGTAATCTTTATGGCACCACTGATGTAGGTTACAATGTATAACCAGCTGACCCTTCTGATTATGAATCATGTCTATAACCTGATTGTATTCCCCTTTAACATTTTCCAGTCTAGGTTTAAGGAATTTGGGGATGTGGACTTGAGCACATACACCTAAGATATATAAGGTTTTCATAAAAGTATTTTGGGGTCCCTGGCTAAAGAAGAAACTCTGCCTCGGACCCACCAGCGTAATAAACTGCACTCCACTACCCACGCTGTCCTGAGTGAGTCTGTTTCCCACAGAGTTTGGCTATAATACTGTCACCCTGCTTAAGAGTACATCATGCGAAATGTCAGGCTAGATGAAGCATAAGCCAGAATCAAGATTGCCAGGAGAAATATCAATAACCTCAGATATGCAGATGACACCACCCTTATGGCAGAAAGCAAAGAGGAACTAAAGAGCCTCTTGATGAAGGCGAGAAGAGAGAGTGAAAAAGCTGACTTAAAACTCAACATTCAGAAAACTAAGATCATGGCAACCAGTCCCGTAGTTTCATGACAAACAGATGAGGAAACAATGGAAACAGTGACAGACTTTATTTTCTTGGGTTCCAAAATCACTGCAGATGGCGACTGCATCCATGAAATTAAAAGACCCTTGCTCCTTGGAAGAAAAGCTGTGACAAACGTAGACAGTATATTAAAAAGCAGAGACATAACTTTGCCAACAAAGGTCTGTCTAGTCAAAGCTATGGTTTTTCTGGAAGTTATGTATGGATGTGAGAGTTGGACCATAAAGAAGGCTGAGCACTGAAGAATTGACGCTTTTGAACTGTGGTGTTGGAGAAGACGCTTGAGAGTCCCTTGGACTGCAAGGAGATCCAACCAATCCATCCTAAAGGAAATCAGTCCTGGGTGTTCATTGGAAGGACTGATGTTGAAGCTGAAACTCCAATATTTTGGCCACCTGATGTGAAGAGCTGACTCATTTGAAAAGCCCCTGATGTTTGGAAAGATTGAAGGTAGGAGGAGAAGGGGACGACAGAGGATGAGATGGTTAGATGGCATTACCGACTCAATGGACATGAGTTTGGGTGGACTCCGGTAGTTGGTGATGGACAGGGAGGCTTGGCGCGCTTCGGTTCATGGGGTCGCAAAGAGTCAGACATGACTGAGTGACTGAACTGAACTGAACTGTTGTAAAAGGGAAGGCTTAACTGTCACAACCAAGAGGAACCTAAGGAGACATGACAATTAAGTGTATTACTTCCTAGATGGGATCCTGGGACAGAAAAAGAATATTAGGTTAAATTTTAAAACATCTGAACAACTGGGGCCTTAGTTAATAATAATGTATCAATTTGTTATTGTTCAGTCACTAAGTTGTGTCCAATTATTTGTGACCCTATGGACTGTAGCATGCTAGCCTCCTCTGTCCTCCACTATCTCCTGGAGTCTGCTCAAATTCACATCCAAATGTATCAGTTATACTTCACCAATTAAAGCAATGTACCATGCTAACATAAGACATCAATAATAGGGGAAACGGAGTGCCGGGTTTATGGCAACTTTCTATACTACCTTCTCATTTTTCCTGCAATCTATCAAGAAAAAAATCTATCCTAACAAGTAAAGTCTACTTTAAAAAAAATAAAATAAAATTAAGTGGGGAGAGATGAGAAGGCTTGAGTCTGAGAGGTAGACATCCTAACCTTAAATTTTGCCCATTGCCGAAGAGAAACCATGGAAAGACAAAGTATATGAGGTACTTTAATAATACTTTAAAGTTTCTTGGAAATTTTAATATGGTCATCAGGAGTACAATGTTCATGAATAATGGTGAGAAAGGATTTTGTTGTTCGACTCTTTGCAACACCATGGACTGCAGCATGCAGGCTTCCCTGTCCTTCATTGTGTCCCATAGTTTGCTCAAACTCATGTCCATGGAGTTAGTGATGCCATCCAACCAACTCATCCTCTGTCGTCCCCTTCTCCTCCTGCCTTCAATCTTTCCCAGCATCAGGGTCTTTTCCAATGAATCAGTTTTTCACATCAGATGGCCAAAATATTGGAGCTTCAGTTTCAGCATCAGTCCTTCCAATGAATATTCAGGACTCATTTCCTGTAGGATCGACTGGTTTGATCTCCTTGCAGCCCAAGGGATTCTCAATAGTCTTCTCCAACACCGCATTTTGAAAGCATCAATTCTTTGGTACTCAGCCAAGAATTAAACTAATAGGCACAATTTTAATCCAGTTCCACTAGCTTTTCCTGGGACTTGTTAGTATATTTAAGGATTTTGGAAATTTTGTGAATTTTGTGAAATCTCAAATTCTTAAAACAGGGCTTCCACCAGGACACTCTGGAAAGTTACATTTGGGTAAAAGCACATGAACATGTAACCTGACTACTGAAATATACAGATTGAGTGGTATCTTTTTTTGCTATTTATTCCCTTTTACATGTTCAATACACGCATGCCTCATTTGGGGGCTTTTCTGGTGGCTCAGATGGTAAAGAATCTGCCTGCAATGCAGGAGACCTGGGTTTGATCCCTGGGTCAGGAAGATCTCCTGGAGAAGAGAAGCAACCCACTCCAGTATTCTTGCCTGGAGAATTCTACAGACAGAGGAACCTGGCAGGCTACACTCCATGGGATTGAAGAGAGTCTGACATAGCTGAGTGACTTTCACATCACATGTCTCATTTTATTGTAGATAGCATTTTTTAAAAACTGAAGGTTTGTGGCAACCCTGCATTTAGCAAGTCTGCGTGTATGTGCATACTAAGTCACTTCAGTGTTCGACTCTTCAAAGCTATGGACCGTAGCCAGCCAGGCTCCTCTGTCCATGGGATTCTCCAGGCAAGAATACTGGAGTGGGATGCCATGCCCTCCTCCAGGGGATCTTCCCGACACAGGGATCAAACCCATGTCTCTTATGTCTCCTGCATTGGCAGGCAGGCTCTTTACCACTAGCACCACCTGGGAAGCCCATTCACCAAGTCTACTGACATCATTTTTCAAAAGCATTTGCTCATTTGTGTTTCACATTTTTCTAATTCTCAAGATATTTCAAACTTTAAAAATTATTATTAGGTTTGTTATGATCTGTGATCAGTAATATTTGATGTTACCATCGTAATTGTTTTAAGTGAGTGAAGTCGCTCAGTCATGTCCAACTCTTTGCAACCCCATGGACTGTAGCCTGCCAGGCTCCTCCATCCATGGGATTTTCCAGGCAAGAGTAATGCAGTGGGTTGCCATTTCCTTCTCCATGGGATCTTCCCAACCCAGGGATCAAACCCTGGTCTCCCACACTGCAGGCAGTCTCTTTACCATCTGGGTCTCCACAAATCAAGCCCACATAAGATGGTGACCTTACTTGATAAATGTGGTGTGTGTTCTGACTGCTCTGTCACCAGCCATCAGGCCAATTAATAACCCTACACTGGCATCTAAGTGTTCAAATAAAAGGAAGATTCACACCTCTCTCACTGTAGGTCAAAGACTAGAAATGAGTAAGCTTGTGAGGAAAGCATTACAAAAGCTGAGATAAGCCAAAAAGCTAGACCTCTCGCCCTAAACAGTTAGCCTCCTTGCAAATACAAAGGAAAAGTTCTTGAAGGAACTAAGTGTTACTCCAGGGAACACGTGAATGGTTAGAAAGCAAAACAGCCTTACTGCTGATATGAAAAAAGCTTTGGTGGTCTGGATAGAGAATCAGACCAAACACAATATTCCCTTAAGCCAAAGCCCCCTCAGAACAAAGCCCTAATTCTCTTCAGTGTAATGAAGGTTAAGAGAGGTGAGGAAGGTCATAAGAAAAGTTTGAAGCCAGATCCCTAATCCTAGGTATTTATGCAAGAAAGAGAAGGACAAGAAGCCCAAAAAAACAAAGCAGGCAATAAGAGCCTCAGCTGCAGTTACCTCTGGTACAGCCACTTGCTAAGCTCATGACTTCTAAGGATATGGCAGGAAAGAGTCCACATAGCCCTCACTACCCTGTAAAGCAGGTATTAACAGTATTTCCATCTTAGGATAAGGTTAAGTACCATTGCTAATGAACCCAGGAGTGGAGGTCCCTGAGCCCTGCTCTTAACCAATACACTGTTTGGCTGCTATTGTTGTTGTTGCTGATTTGTGTCCAACTCTGCAACCCCATGGACTATAACCCACTAGGCTTCTCTGACCATGGAATTTTCCAGGCAAGAATACTGGAGCAAGTTGCCATTTCCCTCCCCAGGGGATCTTCCTGACCCAGGGATCAAACCCACATCTCCTGCATTGGCAGGCAAATTTTTTTTCCCACTGAGTCACAAGGGAAGCCTGCTTTTAAGGGACTTAAAAGAATGGTCTAGTCCTGCATCCCTACCTTTGACATCTGCTCTTAAGCAATGCATCTTGACTCTACCTGCATGTTATAATCTTCAGGGCTAGAGTGACTGACTTGCCCTCATTTGCTAAGGATATGTCTGGTCTTAACAACAACAACAACAACAAAAAACAGTTCTAGGGAAAATGGGACAGTTAGGATATACTTTAGAATCCTAAGGTCCAAATCAACTCCCTGATCAATTGGAACAGAACCACTAAGGGTGGGACCTAGGCATGAGTGTTTTTGGAAGACTCCCAGGTTATTCCAATGTGTAGCCAAGTTGCAAAAGCACTTCTCCAGGAAAGTGCTTCTTAACTTGGAATGCGCCCAAGAACTACCTGGTGATCTTGGTAAGTTGCAGATTTCCATTCAATAGGCCTGGTGTGGGCCCCGTTTTCTGCATTTCTAACTAACTCTTGCTGCTGCTGCTAAGTCACTTCAGTGATGTCCGACTCTGTGTGACCCCAGAGCCTGGCTCCCCACCAGGCTCCCCCATCCCTGGGATTCTCCAAGCAAGAACACTGGAGTGGCTTGCCATTTCCTTCTCCAATGCATGAAAGTGAAAGGAAAGTGAAGTCGTTCAGTCGTGTCCGACTGTTAGTGACCCCATGGACTGCAGCCTACCAACTCCTAGTTGATGCCAATACTGGCATATGACCCACCCTCTGAATAGAAAGGATCAAGGGTCTGGAATGCATGAGCAGTAGGTTTGATTTCTACTTCAAAAGACTCACAATATAGTCAGGAAGGGGGACATATGGGGAAAAAACTGACAAAAGGGAAAAAATCAAATCAACAAAACATGAGTAACTAGTAATACAGTACAGTGAGGGAGCAGGACCTAGGGCATTACCCTCTGGGATTCATCAATGCTCAACACACACACAGTGGTCATTCAACACAGAGAAAATGGCAATCTGGACAAGTTTCAGGAGGATGAATACTAACAGTGATACGTAGAGGGGCATACCAGGAAAGGGCTTCCCCAGTAACTCAGCACTCAAGAATCTGCCTGCCATGCAGGAGACGTAGCTTCCATCCCTGGGTTGGGAAGATCCCTTGGAGGAGGGCATGGCTACCAACTCTAGTGCCTAGAGAATCCCATGGACAGAGAAGCCTGGAGGGCTACAGTCCATACAGTTGCAAAAAAGTTGGATACAACTGAAATGACTTAACACACACACACTGTCTGCTTCCACAATCTCATGCTAATTCCTTTCAGTTCAGTTCAGTCGCTCAGTCATGTCCAACTTTCTTCAACCCCATGGACTGCAGCACACCAGGCTTCCCTGTCCATCACCAACTCCTAGAGCTTGCTCAAACTCAGGTCCATCAAGTCACTGATGCCATCCAACCATCTCATGCTCTATAGTCCCCTTCTCCTCCTGCCTTCAATCTTTCCCAGCATCAGGGTCTTT
This sequence comes from Bos javanicus, assembly GCF_032452875.1. Taxonomy (NCBI): domain Eukaryota; kingdom Metazoa; phylum Chordata; class Mammalia; order Artiodactyla; family Bovidae; genus Bos; species Bos javanicus. Next base: position 62,574,210 of record NC_083869.1, on the reverse strand, counting down.
TCCAATGAGTCAGTTTTTCACATCAGGTGGCCAAAGTATTGGAGCTTCAGTTTCAGCATCAGTCCTTCCAATGAATATTCAGAACTGATTTGTTTTAGGATTGACTGGTTTGATCTCCTTGCAGTCCAAGGGACTCTCAAGAGTCTTCTCCAACACCACAACTCAAAAGCATCAATTCTTCAGTGCTCAGCCTTCTTCATGGTCCAACTCTCACATCCATACATAGCTAATTCCCTAGCCAGGTATTTATACCTTGCCTGTTTGTGGGAATTTTCTGAGGCCTACCTATGTCACCAGAATATTCAGGGCTTCCCTGGTGGCTCTGACAGTAAAGAATCTGCCTGCAATATGGGAGACCTGGGTTTTATACCTGGGTCTGGAAGATCCCCTGGAGAAGAGAATGGCTACCCACTCCAGTATTCTTGCCTGGAGAATTCCATGGACAGAAAAGCCTGGTGAGCTATAGTCCATGGGGTCGCAAAGAGAGGGACATGACTGAGCAACTAACACTTTAACTTCATTGCAGGAAAGGGCAAATATAGGCATGAAGATTCCGTGATAAAATTAGCTCAAACTTTGTGTAAATGTATACAGACACACAATTCTCTCCATATAGTGCTTACCTATGGGAGGAAGGGGGTTGGAGTGAGGATAAGGACAGGTCCCGTTGAACAGGCTTCTGGCATGGCTGGGGAAGTTCTAGTTTTTGACCTGGGGAGCACTTGCTTTATAGTAATTTGCTACACCACACTTTTTGTGTGTGTGTGTGGTGTGCAGTGTGTGTGTTTTATTTTGCAATCAAAATATTTATAAAAATTCTCTCCAGAATAACCATCTAGATTGTGAGGGTAGGTCTTCCTTGGCAGAAGCAGATTGTACTGTACTGAACCCCATCAGAAGTTGCCAGGGAACACTGAGCAGGATTAATGAGACATCACAGCTCAATGGGCCATCAAAGATAGGGAGGAAGAGGGAATTAAAAAGAATGAAGTACAAAGGAGAAAATGGGGTCACATAAACTCAAAAAAAAAGGGAAAAAAAACTGTTGCATTTTCTTTTGCTAACGTAAAAATAAAAGTTATGGTGTCTCAGTTCAGTTCAGTTCATTTGAGTCGCTCAGTCGTGTCTGACTCCTTGTGACCCCATGAATCACAGCACGCCAGGCCTCCTTGTTCATCACCAACTCCTGGAGTTCACTCAAACTCAACGTCCATCGAGTTGGTGATGCCATCCAGGCATCTCATCCTCTGTCGTCCCCTTTTCCTCCTGCCCCCAATCCCTCCCAGCATCAGAGTCTTTTCCGATGAGTCAACTCTTCGCATGAGTTGGCCAAAGTACTGGAGTTTCAGCTTTAGCTGAAACTGGAATGGTGTCTACTTTCCCCCAATTCTCCTCTCATCTCCCCAGAGCCCTAAGATGCAAGCCCCCAAGTCAATAAAGGTAGGTTGAAGATTCTCAGGTTTTGGGGGGGGAAGATAACATGTTCTGCCTTGGACATGCTGAGTTTGGATAATTACAGCTCCATTCACTGTCAGCTTGAGCCAGCCCCCTAAAAATACCTCCTCTTGACTTCACTCTCCCTCACTCCTTACAAGCAGCAGGTAATTGTTGACTGACCTCTGTGGATTCCACCTTCTTGACATCCATTATATCAGACCTACCTTTTCTATCAGGCTCCTCTTGTTTTATTGCAGGCCCCCACCATCTCTTGCCTGTATCATCGCAGTGGTCTCCCTGCCAACGTGTCTTCCTCTGATCCAACTCCCTCCACCTTCTGTTATACAGCACTTTTTCCAAAAAGTTGGTCTGACCATGCTGCTCCTCTGCTACTGTTTATAGAATAAAGGTTTTAAAAATCTGTTCAGTTGGTGGGGAAAGCCCTCTTCATCTGTGTCCTGCTGCCATTTTCTCATGACTCTCCCCATTCCTCTAGTCCCTATCTCTTCAACTAGGCAAAATCTCCTTAGGTTCCCAAACTTGCCTGGATAATTCATTCACACCTCTGTGCTTTTGCTTTTGTGATTCTCTCTTCCTGGAAGAGCTTTCTAGACACTCTCTCAATCCCAGCCAAATACAGGCACACCCAGTTACCTTCTGTTCTTTCTACAGTTCCATTCTCTGCGTGCCTTTCCTAATACACCCACCTGCTAAGGTGTTCTGATCTTTCCTCCTGTTTCTCTCCCACTATTCATACGCTATCCATACTTCTGTTATAGCCTGAATAACACTTTATTTCTCTAATTTTGATTATACACCTACTTCTCTCTGCTTGATGGGAAATTTCTCAAGGCAAGAACACAGTTTTTTCATCCTAGTGTTTTAGACATTTATCACAATGCATGCAGAGAGTTTTTTTTTTAAGTGTTGAAGGAATAAATGAATAAACTCAGCTACTCCCATATCAAGTGCTTGTGAAAGTTGCTCAGTCATGTCCAACTCTTTGCAACCCCATAGACTATACAGTCCATGGAATTCTCCAGTCCAGAATATGGAGTGGGTAGCCTTTCCCTTCTCCAGGGGATCTTTCCAACCCAGGGATCGAACCCAGGGATCTGGCATTGCAGGTGGATTCTTTACCAACTAAGCTATCAGGGAAGCCCTATATCAAGCATTAGTTAACTGCTAAAATAGGGGGGGGGAAAACGTACCATTTGTACCATCCCCTTAAAAGATGGCAGACACCCCCTTGCACCTTGGTCTCAATGGCAGACGCTTTTGAATTTACATGGTTTTAAACTTGGCAGACCCTCTTCTGAAAGCCTGCATTGTTTTTATGTAAATCTTTTAGTGAAGTTCAACATATTGCTTTGGCCAAAAAGGTCATTCTCGTTTTTCTGTAAAATGTTGTGGGAAAACCTGAACAACCTTTTGGTTCAACCCATTACATGTAGGAGAGTACACAAATCCTAAGGTGAAAGCTCAGTTTTCACAAAGCAAAGTCCCACATGGAGCCAATTCAATAAACAGAATATTATCAGTCCCCTCAAAGCTTCACCACTGTCCACCATCAGCCACATAGTTCATGATTCAGTGGTTAGGACTCTGCCCTGGATGAATCACAAGCTGGAATCAAGATTGCCAAGAAAAATATCAACAACCTCAGATATGCAGATGATACCACTCTATTGCAGAAAGTGAAGAGGAACTAAAAAGCCTCTTGATGAGGGTGAAAGAGGGAAAACTAAGAAAACTAAGATCATGGCATCTGGTCCCATCTCTTCATGGCAAATAGATGGGGAAACAGTGGAAACAGTGACAGATTATTTTCTTGGGCTCAAAATCACTGTGGACAGTGACTGCAGCCATTAAATGAAAAGGACACTTGCTCCTTGGAAGAAAAGCTATGACAAACCTGCTGCTAAGTCGCTTCAGTCATGCCCGACTCTGTGCAACCCCATAGACGGCAGCCCACCAGGCTCCCCTGTCCCTGGGATTCTCCAGGCAAGAACACTGGAGTGGGTTGCCATTTCCTTCTCCAATGCATGAAAGGAAACGTGACAAACCTAGACAGTATATTAAAAAGCAGAGATATATCACTTTCCCAACAAAGGTCCGTCTAGTCAAAGCTATGGTTTTTCCAGTAGTCATGTACAGATGTGAGAGCTGGGCCATAAAGAAAGCTGAGCATTGAAGAACTAATGCTTTCAAATTGTGCTGGAGAAGAATCTTGAGAGTTCCTTGGACTTCATGGAGATCAAACCAGTCAATCATAAAGGAAATCAGTCCTGAATATTCGTTGAAAGGACTGATGCTGAAGCTAAAGCTACAATGCTTTGCAAAGAGCCAGCTCTTTGGAAAAGAACCTGATGCTGGGAAAGACTGAGGGCAAAAGAAGAAGGGAGCAACAGAGGATGAGATGGTTGGATGGCATCACTGACTCAAAGGACATGAGTCTGAGCAAACTCCAGGAGAGAGTGAAGGACAGGGCAGCCTGGCCTGCTGCAGTACATGGGGTTGCAAAGAGTCAGACATAATTTAGAGACTGAACAACAACACAGTTGATTTACAGTGTGTTAGTTTCAGGTGTACAGTGAAGTGATTCAGTTATACATAGAAGCTATGCTTTTTTGTTTATTTGTCTTTGACTGTGTCAAGTGGTATGTGGGATCTTTGTTCCTTGACCAGAGATTGAACCCAAGCCCCCTGCAGTGGAAGTGCAGAGTCTTAACCACTAGAAGGCCAGGGAAGTCCCCATGGCATGTGGATTCTTTTGAGGTTAAAGTAATGGAGACTCTTTGGGGTCAAGAGAAACTTTTACCCTCCCTTAACTACCTAGAAGAATTTGTTTGTTTATTTTTGACTGCACTGTGTGGCTTGTGGGCTCTTAGCTCCCCAGTCAGGGGCTGAAAAGGCATTTGGCAGTGAAAGCACTGAGTCCTAATCACTGGTCAGCCAGGGAATTCCCTAGAAGAATTTAAATTGGAGATCTTTCCCAAAATGAGTATCATCATCTGAGTGACCCACCTGTATGAGAGGGCAAACAGGTAATCACCCACCATCTGCTCCCCTTCTTATCATCCTGTGAATGACACTCCTGTCCTTGGAAGCCCCAGAACCTACCCCATTCCTCAGCTCGGGATGGCCATATCCCTCATTTTACCTTTCTATCTTTGAATCTCCCATGTATTTGGGGTTCCTGGATATGCAAAATTTATTTTTTCTGATATTAATCTGTCTCACATCCATTTGATTATTAGACCAGCCAAAAGAACCATTGAAGGGTAGAGGAAAATTCTTTCTCCCCAACACTGCCAAAAGGGCCACGTGCTTCTTCAGAGAGGGGAGAAGGGAGGGAAAGGAAAGCAAGACATAGAGAAACTCAACAACCATGGAGTGAACGTCACAGGCTTCATTCTGATCTGACCAAATCTGGCCACATGCTTATTTATGAACACACCACTGAGGCCTGGGGAATGCCAATTATTGATTGGGTCAATTCCGATTCCTGAATTCAACCTTTGTGGCAGAAAGTATGAAATTGTCCTGGTCGGCTCCATGAATAGGGCCAGTTTCTAGAGGTGGACATGGGGTCCTTTCCATTCAAACTCAAGTCACTATACAGTGGGGCACGCAGCCACAGATGGATGTTAGGGAGGACACCATGTTACTCACTACAGTGAACATCCTTTGAAAAAAAAATCCTTTGAGTCTTTTTTATTTTTTTGGTCTAAACATACACTCATCTATACATAAACTTATCTAATTTTAAAATAAAATGGGAGAAGAAAAGGAAAAAAATGGGATCACAGTATTCTGTAACACATTATTCTGCAACTTTATATACATATAAAGCTACCTCAGGTTTAAAATTACAGGATATTCTATCATATAGGTAAGCAATAATTTATTTAACCATTTCTTTAATTGGTGAACATTTAAACTGTTTTAAACATTTCTTTTACAAAAATTCTATGTTGACCATTTCATTCTGAACAATATCGTGAACTGAAGATGTAATTTTTAAAAATGTATTTGCTTTTAATTGGAAGATAATTACAATGTTGTATTGGTTTCTTCCATACATCAACATGAATCAGCCATAATTTTTGAAAGCTATTTTTTAAATGATTTTTATAAACACAAGAGGACACAGTGTTCTTTAAAGGTCAGCAGATACATCTCTACCAGTCTCTATCCAAAGAACAATTTCCTTTTCTTTTATCACTTTGTTTAATATAGATACGAGCTATACTGCCTCTGTCAAGGGCATAGTAAATATTTCATTGTTGATTTATATTGAAAGGAAATAAAAGTCAGATGCAGAAACAGAGTTCAGACTGGGAGATGTAAAGCTGTTATTGGACCAAAGAGGAACCTGAAATTGATGAAACTGGAGGATTGAAATGAAGCCCAGGAGTTACCCAGCCATCCCCCTGCTTTCACACCAGAATCTATTCAAACACACCCAGACACTTTGCTAGAAGGTTACCTGGAAGGGATTTTAAGTCTTAATGCAAAACATTTGATACAAATACAAAGAACTTTCTTTCCCATCGCCATCAACCATAAGCACAATGTTTTTGTCCTCTCCTTCCTAATATTTTTCTAGTTTTTTTTTTTTTTCAAACCATAACTCTGTCCCTTTTATTCATGACCCTGATGAGTTGACTCAGTCTCTGAATGAGGTCTCCCGGTGATCTGCTCCTTTCTGGCAGAGGCTTTCTGAGGTGTAATCTAAAACCTTCTTGCTATAGCTCGGGCCTGTGTTCTCTCAGCCTGCCTTTGAGAAAAAGGATCTATTTCTGTGCTCTCGTTTCTTATGGGTGTCAGAGCCTATCTGTCTTCCTCTCCCTTTCCAGCTCTGAGATGCCTGTTACAGGTTGCCTGTGTTGCTGCAAAATTGATTTGTTAAAGACCTAAGTCCCAGTACTTCAGAATGTGACTGGAGGTGGGGGCCTTTAAAGAGGTAATTAAGTTAGGGTGGACCCAAGACACAAGAGACATGAGTTCCATCCCTGGGTCTGGAAGATCCCCTGGAGGAGGAAATGGCTACCCACTGCAGTGTTCTTCCCTGAGAAATCCCATGGACAGAGGAGTCTGGCAAGCTACAATCCAAGGGGTCAGAAAAAGTCAGACATGACTGAGCAACTAAACAGTCATGCATGGACCTGAATTTAATATGACCAGGTACTTACAAGAACAGGAGGTTAGGACACACACACAAACACACACAGAGGGAAGACCATGAAAGATACAGGGAAAAGGCAGTCATCTACAAGCCAAAGAGAAGGGCCTCAGAAGAAACCAACCCCACTGACACTTTGATCTTAGACTTCCAGCCTCTAGTACTGAGAGAAGACAAATGTCTGTTGTTTCAGCCAGCCAGTCTATGGTACTTTGTTACGGCAGCCCTAACTAACAAATACAATGCCCAAGCCCAAGCATGCGATGGAAACTCCTGACTGGACTGGATGGAGCTCCCTTGACCTTCCATCCCTGTCTGGGTGATCCCTGGGTCCCTTCTCCCTTGTGTCCTCTTGGACTTCTGATGGCAGTGCTCCCAGGAGCAGGAAGACCTCTGCCCCTCCCAGGTTCTGTTGGCTACCACCCTTACTATCCCGTAGAGTGCTTTTCCAATCTCGGAGCACTAAGAATCACTGTTTTGTAAATGCAGAGTCCCAGATCAGGACTCCGGAGACTCAGATTCACTCTTGAGTGATGGGGCTAGGAGCCTGTACTTCTAATAAATGCTCCCAGGTAATTCTAAGAAACCCCATCAGAGATATTTCCTCTCCCCTATCTCTCTAACCCAGTGGTCTTCCCTCCTTGACTGCCCATTACAGTCACTAGGGGAACTTTAGAAACCTATGGCCAAGCCCACCCAAGATAATCTAAGTTAATTAATTTGGGGTAGAGCCTTGACATAGTGTCTTTTTAAAATTTGTTTAGGTGATTTCTATGCAGTCAAAGGCAGAATGACTGGTCCAGCCCCATGGGCTTTTTCCTAAGGTCTGGCCACTCTCATAGTCACCAGAATTGAGCAAGAGCCTCCTAATGTCTCCCACCCAACTCACTCTCCACAATGCAGTCAGAGAAACAGCTTGAAAACATGAGTTAAGGGAATTCCCTGGTGGTCCAGGAGTTGGGACCTGGAGCTCTCACTGCCAGGGCCCTGGGTTTGATCCTTGGTTGGGGGACTAAACTCCTACAAGCCACGTGGCTCTACACACACACACACACACACCAAAGAAAAGAAAACATGAGTCTAGTCATGTATTTCCCCGGTGAAAAGTCCATCAACAGCTCCTCGTTATGTCGGGTTAGTATTTCCTATCTCCTTAGCCTGACAACCAAAGTGCTCCATGTTCTGACCTCTGAAGGGCCTCTCCCCCTTCAATGCCTAAACTCCAGCCACACTCACATCTTGGGTTCCCCTGGATCACCATGTTCCCTCACCACTCTGCCTTTACCTTTGCTTTCCCACTGCCTGGAATGTGTTTCCATCTGGCTAATGCCCTCAGCTCCGTGATGATGTGGCCTGGGAAACTTTCTCTAACACCCTCCCCATGGCAAGGCTGGGAGATGAGCCTCCTTTTTGGAAGCCCACCAGTGCCTGCCTCTATCAGAGCATGTATGACACTGTATTGGAATTGTTACTTGTCTGTCTCTTTCACCTGACTGTGAGCATCTTTCCTTTCAACCTCTCTGGGTCTCAACACAGTGTACAGGTACACAGGAGGGCTTGGTGAACATTGTTTGAATAAACAAATGAATGAATGCCTTGCCCTTTCCCAGCTATCCCCAGTGCCCCCTGTCTGACCCATCCACAAACAGGCTTGTCTTCCTCAGTTCTGCTCAAATCTCAGGCTATTTGTCCCAGGGCTCATCCCAGCCCAGCTCTAGAATTGAGAACAGGTAACAGAATCAGAGATACTCTGGGGCAAGAATTTTTCAGTCTTTAATACTCATATGTTGTTGTTGTTGTTGCTTAGTTGCTAAGTCGTGTCCAACTCTTTTTTTGACCCCTGGACTGTCCACAAAAGAATTTCTCAGGGAAGAATACTGGAGTGGGTTGCCATTTCCTTCTCCAAGGGATCTTCCCAACTCACAGATCAAACCCACGTCTCCTGCATTGGCAGACGGGTTCTTTACCACTGAGCCACCAGGGAAGCCCCTTAATACTCATGACCACTATACAAAGTCATCATCACATGACTCCATTTTACAGTGGAGGAAACTGAGGCTCAGAGAAGTTGAAAGTGACTTTCCCACAACCACACAGATGGGGAGTAGGGGCTGGGAGCACTTAGCCAGGACTAAAACCACAGAATCTGATCTGGCACCATAAGCGCCCACCCTTCCAGCTGGACCATGTGTACAACCACTGAAAGGAGAGGCAGCTGTGTAGGTTGGAAGGAGAAACAGCTGCCCAAGACTCAGCCTCAGTGACTCAGCTCCCATGAATGGTCCTTGAGCAGTCCCCCTGTCCCATAGCCCTCAGTGTTTCTGCCATCGGTCATGGTGTACGCAAATGACCTGTCTGTAATTTGGGTCACAGATTACAGACCCAATTTGAGGGTGGTGTGATTGGAGCCACCCTCCATCAAATATATTTAGAATGTGTGATCCATAGCGACAAGGGCTTTTGCCCATTTTGTTTACTGATGTATCCCAAGGGTCTAGGATAGTAGCTGGCATAAGGTAGTTGTTTAATAAAAATATTCCTTTGGGGGCTTCCCTGGTGGTCCAATGGTAAGAATCCACCCTGCAGTGCAGGGGACACAGGTTCCATCCCTGGTCTGGGAAGATTCCACATGCCACAGGGCAGCTAAGCCCATGTGAGGCAACTACTGAGCCCATGTGCCTAGGGCCTGTGCTCCACAGCAGGAGAAGCCACCACAGTGAGAAGTCTGCCCGCTGCAATGAAGAGTAGCTCCTGCTCACCGCAACTAGAGAAAGCCGGCACGCAGCCATGAAGACCCAGCACGGCCGACAATAAAAAAATAACAAATTAAAAATATGTACACGTATATATTCCTTGGTTCAATGAAAGAAAGAGTGAATGAACAACCACCCTATTAAAAGAACTCAATGTGGTTTTTCTCTGAACTGTGCAGGATTTTAGAAGCCAATTCTCCAAGCAACCCATCTATAATGGCTGAAGTATTTGTTCTTCTCTCTCCTTCATGATATATTCTTCCATTTTTCTCATGAAGAGACTGAAAATTGTAAGTACTGATAGGGTAGAAATCAGAAATTTTCTGATAAAAAGCCCCTTAATAGGTTATAAAAAAAATTGTCCTGATACCACTTTCATTCCAAAACAGTAATCCCGGCGGCACTACCTCATGGGACCATGAGGCTTTGTAGATGTTTTTAAACTTGAAAATTGACTCTAATTCATCACCCTGAGCTGTTGCTCATCACCTTGACTCTGACTTTCAAGTCCTGGTCCAACCTTGAGCTCTCATCTCGAGATTCCAACACTGTTGAAACAGGCTCAGATTGTTCTATATCCAAACACAGCACATGTAAGAAAGACCTCTTCTATGACTCTTTGATCTAATGGAAATGAAGAGACAAGTGACTGGGTTCTAGTTCACCCTTAGCCAGAGCAGTGTCCTCATACATCTCTAGACCTTGAGTTCTTAATATCTGCAAAAGACATTGGGGCTTCCCTGATAGCTCAGTTGATAAAAAAAATCTCCCTGCAATGCAGGAAACTGCAGTTTGATTCCTGGGTCAGAAAGATCCCCTGGAGAAGGGATGGGCTACCCACTCCAGTATTCTTGGGCTTTCCTGGTGGCTCAGACAGTAAAAAAATCTGCCTGCAGTGTGGAAGACCTGGGTTCAGTCCCTGGGTTGGGAAGATCCCCTGGAGAAGGGAACAGCTACCCACTCCAGTATTCTGGCCTGAAGAATTCCATGGACAGGGGAGCCTGGCAGGCTACAGTCCATGCGGTCACAAAGAGTCAGACACTACTGAGTGACTTTGACTTCTGTGTAAAAGACATACGTAATTATAGTGCCTAGCCAAAAAGAAAGTCAGACTAATAATTGTGCAAAACTGAGAGAGTTAGATGAGGCCACAGAGGTCATCCAAGTTTGGCTGAGGTTTCATGATACTGATGAGGAATTTTTTTTTTTTTTTTGGTTGTACCACATGCCATGTGAGATCTTAGTTCCCCGACCAGGGATCAAACCCAAATCCCCTGCCTCACATGTGAGGCTTCCCTAATGGATCAGTGGTGAAGAATCCACCTGCAATGCAGGAGACACTGGAGATTCAGGCTCAATCCCTGGTCAGGAAGATCCCCTAGAAAGGGGCATGGCAACCCTCTCCAGTATTCTTGTCTGGAGAATCCCATGGACAGGGGAGCCTGGTGGACTAGTCCATAGCGTCACAAAGAGGCGGACACGACTGAACACCAGTACCACCATCCTCACATATGAAAACAGAAGGTTCTGGAGAGATGCTTTTTTCTCCATTCCCACCAAAAAAAACATGCCTCGTATACCCATCAGTCCCTGAAGTCTTTTAACGGGAAACTATATTTTTTATTACCCAAATATGTATCTAGCTTCCAAAATGCCCTAAAGAAGAAGATGTAATATGTCATATTCACATGGAGGCATGTGTAAGTGTTAGTAACTCAGCTGTGTCCTACTCTTTGTGACTCCATGGATTGTAGGTCCCTCCGTCCATGGAATTCTCCAGGCAAAAATACTGGAGTGAGTTGCCATCCCTTCTCCAGGGGATCTTCCTGACCCAGGGATCGAACCCAGGTCTCCCACATTGCAGGCAGTTTCTTTACCATCTGAGCCACCAGGAAAACCCACATGAAGGCATAGTTACAGGATATTCGATCACATGAGATGCAGTCAGGTGATGTGGAGGAGGACAAAGAGGGAAGTTGGTATGTACTTCCCCGTGTCCCCCAGGACCAGCCAGACCTGGGGTGGCTCACATCTGCAAGAACTCTAATCAGAACTCCCAACTCCACAGTGAGTAGATTCCTAAACTTTCCCTGGAGGAATAAACATAGTAGCAAAAACCACAATAAGACAGAAAGTCCCATGAAGACACCCTGCCTTGCTGGGGTTCAGCAAAGGCCAAAAATATCCCTGAGATATCCCTTTTAGCAAGCTCCTTTCCCGACTTCAGATCCTTGCCTGCTGGAAAGACCTGGGGGAAGACGGCTCTGCTGGGGGATTTCTGGCTGGATCAGATTCTCTAGACCAGGGGTCCCCAACCTCCGGGATCTAATGCCTGGTGATCTGAGGTGAAGCTGATGTAATAATAATAGAAATAAAGTGCACAATAAATATAATGCACTTGAATCATCCCAAAACTATTCCCTGCCCCATCTATGAAAAAGCTCTCTTCCATGAAACCAGTTCCTGGTGTCAAAAAAGGTTGAGAACCATTTTACCTAGACATAGTTATATCTTCAGAGCTTCTTTCTAGCTGATCCACATCCTGCTCATTCATTACCCAGGTGCAAGGGCTGGTGATTCTCTCACTGGAAAAACTGGAAGGTTGGAATAAAAGGAATAGGACCCAGAATCAGGAGAAACTGATTTCTAATGTGCTAATTCTCACCTTCTGATGATGGAGCTGGTGATGTGCCCTTGGGAAATCTAGCCTGTCTCCTGGAATGCTTCCTCCTGCAAGTGACATCTAGCTGTGCTCAGTGCAGCTGAGAAGTTTTTCAAGTGCAACAGACAGAAATCAATGACAGGCCTGCCCCGGCTTGTGTAACTGGGAAGGACAGGATGTATCATGCATGACAGATCCAGGACTGCACCATGTTGTCAGGACCACTGCTTTCTCTCCAGCCACCTCTTGGTGCTGCTGCTTCTCCCTGGATGCTGGCTTAGTCTCCTTGACCTCAGAAGGGCTCTTTCCACATAGCAGGGAAGATGACCCCTCACAGAACCCAGGTTCAAACCCTTACAGCATCTCAGAAGCAGATTTTTCTCTTGGTTTCCACAAAACAGCCCCAATAAGGGTTCTGATTGGATGTTATTGGGGCCAATTAGCCTGGCTTGAGCATGCACTCACTTCTGAACAAGTCTCTGCAGCCCGAAGGAGATGGTGCACTGGGCCAGCCGTGTCATGTGCTCACATGTGGTTGAAATTGGGTTGGGGTGGGGAGGCAAGCTATGTTATCAGTGGGAAGGACAGGAGGAAAATCATCAGTTCAGTTCAGTTCAGTCACTCAGTCATGTCCAACTCTTTGCGACCCCATGAACCGCAGCATGCCAGGCCTCCCTGCTCAAAACCAACTCCCAGAGTCCACCCAAACCCATGTCCATTGAGTCAGTGATGCCATCCAACCATCTCATCCTCTGTTGTCCCCTTCTCTTCCTACCCTCAATCTTTCCCAGCATCAGGGTCTTTTCAAATGAGTCAGCTCTTCGCATCAGATGGCCAAAATATTGGAATTTCAGCTTCAACGTCAGTCCCACCATTGAACACTTAGGACTGATCTTCTTTAAGATGGACTGGTTGGATCTCCTTGCAGTCCAAGGGACCTCAAGAGTCTTCTCCAACACCACAGTTCAAAAGCATCAATTCTTTGGTGCTCAGCCTTCCTTATAGTCCAACTCTCACATCCATACATGACCACTGGAAAAACCATAGCCTTGACTAGATGGACCTTTGTTGGCAAAGTAATGTCTCTGCTTTTGAATATGCTGTCTAGGTTGGTCATAATTTTCCTTCCTAGGAGTAAGCATCTTTTAATTTCATGGCTGCAGTCACCATCTGCAGTGATTTTGGAGCCCAGAAAAATAAAGTCAGCCACTGTTTCCACTGTTTCCCCATCTATTTGCCATGAAGTGATGGGACCAGATGCCATGATCTTCGTTTTCTGAATGTTGAGTTTTAAGCCAACTTTTTCACTCTCCTCTTTCAGCTTCATCAAGAGGCTCTTTAGTTCTTCTTCACTTTCTACCATAAGGGTGGTGTCATCTGCATATCTGAGGTTATTGATATTTCTCCCAGCAATCTTAATTCTAGCTTGTGCTTCATCCAGCCCACCATTTCTCATGATATACTCTGCATAGAAGTTAAATAAGCAGGGTGACAATATACAGCCTTGACGTACTTGGAACCAGTCTGTTGTTCCATGTCCAGTTCTAACTGTTGCTTCCTGACCTGCATACAGGTTTCTCAAGAGGCAAGTCAGGTGGTGTGGTATGCCCATCTCTTTCAGAATTTTCCACAGTTTATTGTGATCCACACAGTCAAAGGCTTTGGCATAGTCAATAAAGCAGAAATAGATGTTTTTCTGGAACTCTCTTGCTTTTTTGATGATCCAGTGGATGTCGGCAATTTGATCTCTAGTTCCTCTGCCTTTTCTAAAACCAGCTTGAACATCTGGAAGTTCATAGTTCACATATTGCTGAAGCTTCAGTAAAGCTTTGCTGAAGGCTTGGAGAATTTTAAGCATCACTTTACTAGCGTGCGAGATGAGTGCAATTGTGCGATAGTTTGCGCATTCTTTGGCATTGCTTTTCTTTGGGATTGGAATGAAAACTGACCTTTTCCAGTCCTGTGGCCACTGCTGAGTTTTCCAGATTTGCTGGCATATTGAGTGCAGCACTTTCACAGCATCATCTTTCAGGAAAATCATGCCATCAGATAAAATCCATGACTGCCTCAGCCCCCAGCTTGCCTGCGTGTGTCCGATAGCCATGGTCCACGGCGGATAATGCAGGACAACACTGAGACAGAAGCCAGGGAAAGGATGAAATAAGAGTGAACCCAGAGGGTGGAGAGCCTGTGAAGGAGAAATTTCTCCTCTTATACTTGGGAAGCAGTAGTTTCAAAGAGGAGAAACCTCCCCTCCGTGGACAGGGAGCCCAGAGTCATGTCACACCTCCAGAAGCTATGTGAGGTGACTTTACTGGGGACAGCACCTCCACAATTTCACTCTGAAAAAATACAAAGAGTAGCTGTGGACTCATAGGGCTTGTCCAGGGTTCTATAGAAGCAAGACATGAGATGGAGATTCTCGGTAGGAATGCTCTGGGGAGAACAGGAATGAGGGAAGTGGGAGAGGATAGAGGAAGAAACCGAGAAAGAAGTGGCGCATCTGAGTTCTGACCTCAGCCTGACCCCACAGGGAGCTCTGTAGCACTGATGGCACCAGACTTATCCAGCCTTGAGACAAGGGACTGGGCTTCTGCAGCCCATATCTGTCAGTCCTTGGCTGACAGAGGGAAGCCATCATTTCTAGGCAGTCCAGGGCTCAGAAGGAGGAAACAGCTGAGAGCTGTGAGCAGCCAGCATTCCCAACTGTGGGGGGAAGGGTAGCCAATTAAAAGTGATGAGGGTGGACCCAACAGCACCCCCTAGAGGGCTCTAGTGAGATAATGTAGCCATCAAAATGCCGCAAACTGTCATCACCATCATTTTCTCTCTGCTGTATAAAGGTAAAAGTAAACATCACATAATTCACGGTTCTCTGCCAGATACTGCACTCAGTGATGTAAGCGTGTGTAGGCAGTAGCAGTCTAGACAGACATAGGTTCATATCCTGTGCCAGCCCTGCCCTGGACTAGTTATGTGATTTGGGGCACATAATTTAACCTTATTGAGCCTGAAAAGGTTCCTGCTTCCAATTCCAGTGTGTGTGTGTGTGTAGGCTTCCCACACCAACAAAATCAATATCTACAGAGACACAATCAGATTCCACAGGTAAAGGGTTCAGTCCCACAAGACCTCCCTTCACCTCAAATGTCAGGTGCAAGCTGAGGTTGTTACCTGTGTTTCTAACTGACTGGCTATAAATCAGAAGCTCCCATGACCTGCTCTTTGGGTTTGATGAATTTTCCAGAAGAGTTCACAGAACCATTTACTCACTAGATTGTCAATTTCTTACAAAGGATATCAAAGGATATGAATCAACAACCAGATGAAGAGATACACTGGGTGAGGTTCCCAACAAAGGAGCTTCTGTCCTTGGGAAGCTTGGAGTCTGGCCCAGCAGAACATGGAAGTATTCTGGTTCACCAAGGTAGCTCTCCAAAAGCCCTCTTTTTTTTGTTTTTTTGTTGTTGTTGTTTTGTTTTTTTGTTTGTTTGTTTGTTTTATGCAGGCTTCATTACATAGACATGATTGATTAACTCATTGACCACTGACTGAATAAACTTCCAGCCCCCCTTCCCTCCCTGGAAATCATGGGTGAGACTGAAAGTTCCAACCCTTTCTTCCTATGTGGTTGCTATGGCAACACCCTCCCCACTTCGATGCTTTACAGAAGTCGCCTCATTAACATAAACCTAGCTGTGGTAGAAAGGGCTTGTTATAACTAACAAGGCACCAATTTAACCTTCTTGGCTCTGAAGAAGTTCTTTTTTTCAGGAATTAAGGACATGAGACCAAATATTATAACAAAAGATGTTCCCATTCCTCTTATTGCTCAGGAAATGTCAAGGGTTTGGGGAGCTGCGGATGAAGATCAAATATATCTGAGAAATATCCTCTGATCATCTGGTGGACCTAATTGTATATATTTCTTATAAATCATAGTATTGTTAGCCTCAGAGTTCTAATCCATAGAATGGGATAATAGTCAGAATTACCTCTTGGGGCTGTTGCAAGGATGATGTGAGGTCACCTCTGAGATGTTCTTGGTGGTTGGAACAGAAGAGCTCTCAAGTGATTCTTACTTATTATTAGTTTCTGGGACCAGCCTGTCTAAAAGACCAATGCTTTCGTTCACAGACATGTGGAGGTCACTGACTGATTTCACAAAAGACAGGAGTAAGAATTTGCATTATGCACAAGATGAAGCCAGCTGTGATTAAGGAAGTGAATCTGTTCTCAAAAAGAGGATGTGGGAGCACAGCCTGAGCCTGTCTGGTGAGGGGGAAGGGGGCCCTGGTAGCAGTTCCTCTGGTCCACACAGATCACTGCTCGGAACCAAGGGGCCTCACCCTGGGCTTCCACGAAGACTTGTCAGCCTGAGGTCACTACCTGTCATTTGGTGGATCAGCTATTCCTGTCTGTAACCAAAGAGGAGGTGTGTCTAGGTATAGATTAGCTCAGGCTCTGCCATCAGACAAAGTGGGGCGTGCCCTCACGCTGCACCCTAACAGGTGGGTGGCCAGGACCATGTTACTTGGTGCCTCTAAGTTTCATTTCCTTCTCAGTTAATGGCGGAAAATCATATCTGCGTCTAGGGTTATGATAATTAAATAACATTTGTAAACACTTCGATCAGTGCCTGCTCCCAAAGAGCAGCTGCTGTTGTTGTTATGGATGTTTATTTGTTCAACCAATGTTTACTGACTGCCTACTATGTGTCAGCCCTGTTCTTGGTAGTGGGAAGTCTTTGCCAGGAAAAAAAACATGAGGTTTCTGCTCTTAGGGAGCTTACATTCCAATAAAAATGGTTAATAATATAACCAAGAAATGGTTAATAAATAACCAAGAAAAACTCCAAGGTAGTTGTCATGTAGGAATTAAAACAGGATATGGGATAGAGAGTGATGAACTAGACCCTTTAGTCTTGAGAAAGGCCTCCCTGAGGAGGTGAGGTTCAGGCTGAGATCTAAAAACAGGATGGCACCAATGATGACATCATGTAGAGAAAAGGAGGTTTCAGGACCAGAAGGCAATGGATGCAAAGGTCCAGAGGTGGAAACAAGTTGTGTGTGGTTAGAGCAAGCTCAGTATGTTTGAGGGACACACAAAACTCAGGTGGCTGAAGTACAATAAGGGAAGGTGGCAGACAGGTAAGTGGTGAGTTTGGAACAGTAGACAGAAGGGGCCACTTAGGACTTTTATAAGTCAGGTGATGAGGCTGGGTCTTGATTTAAATGGAATAGAAAGCAACAGGATTTGGGGAATTTGCTGGTGGTCCAATGGTTAGGCCTCTGCACTTGCACTGCTGGGGGCCCAGGTTCAATCCCTGGTTGGGAAACCAAGACCCTGCAAGCCACACAACCAAAAAAAAGGAAGAAGGGAAACCAACAGGATTTTAAGCCAAAAAGAGACACAATTTGAAATAAGCTTGTAAAAGTTCACCTGGATAATTTCATTCAGTATTTAAAGTAATAATACCTCCTACATATCTATCAGAAAACTGAGGATACCGGAACACTTCCCACTTCATTAGATGAGGCTGGCATTATCCTAACAACAAAGCCAGATAGACATCACAAGAAAACTAAAGGCTGATCCACATGAACATCAGTGCAAAAATTCTTAATAAACAGTAGCAATCTGAATCCAGTAATATGCCTTTAATGGCTTTTCCTCTGATCCTCCAGCTGCAGCCTTGAGACCTTCCTCTTCCAGCTCCACCCACGGTCTATTTCCAATATTAGGTCTATCAAATCTCAAACACTTGTAAAAAATGCATTTGACAAATGCAACACCATTCATGATAAAAGTTCTCAATAAAATAGGAAATGAAGGGAAATTCCTCAGTCTGTAAAGGGGTATCTATGGAAAACCTACAGCTAACTTCATACTTAATATGAAACACTGATTGGTTTACTCTGAGATAAGGAACAAGGCATAGATGTCTCCTCTCATCAGGCCTATTTCATGTACTTGAGGTTCTAGTCACTGCAGTAAGGCAACAAAAAGAGATAAAACAACTCTATAAAGAAAGCTGAGCACCAAAGAATTGATGCTTTTGAACTGTGGTGTTGGAGAAGACTCTTGAGAATCCCTTGGTCTGCAAGGAGATCAAACCAGTCCATCCTAAAGGAAATCAGTCCTGAATATTCATAGGAAGGACTGATGCTGAAGCTGAAGCTCTGATACTTTGGCCATCTGATGCAAAGAACTGACTCACTGGAAAAGACCCTGATGCTGGGAAAGATTGAAAGTAGGAGGAGAAGGGGACAACAGAGGATGAGATGGTTGGATGGCATCACAGACTCAATGGACATGAGTTTGAGCAGGCCCCGGGAGTTGGTGATGGACAGGGAAGCCTGGCATGCTTCAGTTAATGGGGTTGCAAAGAGTCGGACATGACTGAGCAACTCAACTGAAATTGGATAGAACGAAGAAATTGGAAAGAACGAAGTAAAAAACTGTCTTTATTTACAGATGACATGATTCTGTATGTAGAAAATCCTAAGGAATCTATCAAAAAACAAACATGCAAGCAAACAAACTCAAACTCCTACGGCTAATACAGTCATGACTAATACTCTAATTTTCAAATGAGCGAAGAATTTGAATAGACGTTTCACCAGAAAAGACTTCCAAAAGCCTATTAAGCACACACACACAAAAAAATGCTAGTTGTTTCAGGAGCTACTGAATAGCACAGGGCACTCTTCTCAACACACTGTAATAACTTATATGGGAAAAGAATCTAAAAACAAATGGATACATGTATATGAATAACTCATTCACTTTGCTGTACAGTTGCAACTAGTGCAAATTATAAATCAACTATACTCCAAAATTTTTTAAATAAATGAAACTGAAAAAAAATAAAGTTTTAGGATGCTTAACTTTGGTTTTTGGTTCCTATAAACTTTCCCAATGATCCTCTTTAATGTCATGAACAAAGGTGTCCTGTTCCCATTCACGTTCTTCAGCCCTGGGACTACCAAGACCAAAACCAGCATTCTCCACGAGCTCTGTTCTTTCTCACTTGAATTCTGTTGCCCAGAGGGCTGAGCACCAATCCCAAGGGAGGGTATGGCTTTGGAGGAGAAAGGCTAACCAGGGCTGTTGTCTGTGGCTGCCCATGCCATGCCCTCTCACTGGGGAACATACTGAAGTGATATAATCACAACTCTTAGATGAACCTCAGAAACTATCTACTTTCAGTGAATTCACAAGCATTCCCTCCAACCTTCTAAATAAGTCTTCCTCCCTTTTCTCTCTGGCTATGCCTCCTTCTTCTCGAGACCATTGACAGAAGATGTGCAAGCCTGAGTTTGAAACCTCATATACTACCTCACAAACCACGTGGTCTAGAAGTTCTGGGACTCAATGAGCTTATCGGTGAAGGAAGAATGGAACAAAGTCAGTGGTTCTTAACCCTAGCTGCGTATGAAAAACACTGGAGGAGTGTTTAAAAACTACTGATGTCCTGGCTACACTCCCAGATACTTGTGTCAAAATCTGAGTGGTAGGAGGCAGGCCTTAGTGTTGTTAGAAGATCCCCAAGGTGATTCCCATTGCAGCCAAGGCTCAGAATCATCGATCTGTGTGATCATTAAGGGTTCCTGAAGCTCTTTCTCTGACCTATATTTTCCTTGGCTTCCCCGTCTGCCCCCCTGACCACCATTACAAGGTCAAGGTAAGTAGCAGCCTGTGACTGGCCAGCACCCAGGGAGTGAATCCACTCAGTTGGACAAGGACCACATCTGGCCCGGCTGCTGAAGAACCAGTAAGTATTAAAAGTGTGTTTTTGAGCAAGTAAGGAAAACCAACTTTCATGGATGCATTTAAGACCTTGCCTTTAGTATCTCCTTAATCATCTGTCCCCAGCCTTTTTGGCATCAGGGACCTGATTTGTGGAAAACAAATTTTCCATGGATGGGTGGACAGTGGATGGTTTCAGAATGATTCAAGTGTATAACATTTATAGGACACTTTATTATTATTACATCAGCTCCAGTTCAGATCATCAGGCATTAGACCCTGGACACTGGGGACCTCTGCCTTAAATGAAGAAGAACTACCACTTTATGGGGATCAGGAGTTATATCTCTTAAAGACATTGTCCAGAAGTCTCCAAATACCACAGAAAGGCAACAATGGGCTGTTTTCTCATCTTTCGTTTCTGCCCGGTGAAGTGAAGCAAGGGGAGGGTACACTGCCTTTGCAAAACGAAGACTATTTTTAAATATTAATTTGACTTTTTGGGTTGATCAGATGTCAACATTAGGCAACAGAATCCTGTGAAATTTGAGGAAGCTAAATTATATGGAAATCTTTAGCTATCTTTTCTATGGATTTAGAAATTACCCATTATTCTTTATGTTATGAATAATCCCCAGGTCTGTAAAACAAAGAATGTAAAGACAAAGTGTGAAAGCTTCAAGTTGCCTTCTTCCTGGAATTCCCTGGAGGTTCAGGGAAGACTCTGTGCTTTCACTGCTGAGGGCTTGTTGGGGAACTAAGATCCCATAGGCTGTGCAGCACAGCCAAATAAATAAAAATAAATACAATAAAACAAACTGCCTTCTTCCCATTTTAGCCAAAATGATTCTAAACTTCCTATGATGTTCTCCACCTCAGCACAGGGCACCATCTAAAAACCCTAAAGTATCCTCAACCCTGCTCTTTCATGCTTATATGCCTAGTTCAGTTCAGTTCAGTCGCTCAGTCGTGTCCGACTCTTTGTGACCCCATGAATCACAGCATGCCAGGCCTCCCTGTCCATCACCAACTCCCAGAGTTCACTCAGACTCATGTCCATCGAGTCAGTGATGCCATCCAGCCGTTTCATCCTCTGTCGTCCCCTTCTCCTCCTGCCCCCAATCCCTCCCAGCATCAGAGTCCTTTCCAATGAGTCAGCTCTTCGCATGAGGTGGCCAAAGTACTGGAGTTTCAGCTTTAGCATCATTACTTCTTAAGAAATCCCAGGGCTGATCTCCTTCAGAATGGACTGGTTTGATCTCCTTGCAGTCCAAGGGATTCTCAACAGTCTTCTCCAACACCACAGTTCAAAAGCATCAATTCTTCGGCACTCAGCCTTCTTCACAGTCCAACTCTCACATCCATACATGACCACAGGAAAAACCATAGCCTTGACTAGATGGACCTTTGTTGGCAAAGCAATATCTCTGCTTTTCAATATGCTATCTAGGTTGGTCATAACTTTCCTTACAATGAGTAAGCGTCTTTTAATTTCATGGCTGCACTTACCACCTGCAGTGATTTTGGAGCCCAAAAAAATAAAGTCTGATGGGACCAGATGCCATGATCTTCGTTTTCTGAATGTTGAGCTTTAAGCCAACAATTTCACTCTCCACTTTCACTTTCATCAAGAGGCTTTTGAGTTCCTCTTCACTTTCTGCCATAAGGGTGGTGTCATCTGCATATCTGAGGTTATTGATATTTCTCCCGGCAATCTTGATTCCAGCTTGTGCTTCTTCCAGCCCAGCGTTTCTCATGATGGACTCTGCATATAAGTTAAATAAGCAGGGTGACAATATACAGCCTTGACATACTCCTTTTCCTATTTGGAACCAGTCTGTTGTTCCATGTCCAGTTCTAACTGTTGCTTCCTGACCTGCATACAGATTTCTCAAGAGGCAGGTCAGGTGGTCTGGTATTCCCATCTCTTTCAGAATTTTCCACAGTTTATTGTGATCCACACAGTCAAAGGCTTTGGCATAGTCAATAAAGCAGAAATAGATGTTTTTCTGGAACTCTCTTGCTTTTTCCATGATCCAGCAGATGTTGGCAATTTGATCTCTGGTTCCTCTGCCTTTTCTAAAACAAGCTTGAACATCAGGAAGTTCACAGTTCACATATTGCTGACGCCTGGCTTGGAGAATTTTGAGCATTACTTTACTAGCATGTGAGATGAGTGCAATTGTGTGGTAGTTTGAGCATTCTTTGGCATTGCCTTTCTTTGGGACTTGAATGAAAACTGACCTTTTCCAGTCCTGTGGCCACTGCTGAGTTTTCCAAATTTGCTGGCATATTGAGTGCAGCACTTTCACGGCATCATCTTTCAGGCTTTGAAATAGATCAACTGGAATTCCATCACCTCCACTAGCTTTGTTCGTAGTGAAGCTTCCTAAGGCCCACTTGACTTCACATTCCAGGATGTTTGGCTCTAGGTCAGTGATCACACCATCGTGATTATCTGGGACAGGAAGATCTTTTTTGTACAGTTCTTCTGTGTATTCTTGCCACCTCTTCTTGATATCTTCTGCTTCTGTTAGGTCCATACCATTTCTGTCCTTTATCGAGCCCATCTTTGCATGAAATGTTCCCTTGGTATCTCTAATTTTCTTGAAGAGATCTCTAGTCTTTCCCATTCTATTGTTTTCCTCTATTTCTTTGCATTGATCGCTGAAAAAGGCTTTCTTTTTTACTTTATTTTTTTTTTGAAGAAGGCTTTCTTATCTCTTCTTGCTATTCTTTGGAAGTCTGCATTCAGATATTTATATCTTTCCTTTTCTCCTTTGCTTTTTGCTTCTCTTCTTTTCACAGCTATTTGTAAGGCCTCCGCAGACAGCCATTTTGCTTTTTTGCATTTCTTTTCCATGGGGATGGTCTTGATTCCTGTCTCCTGTACAATGTCATGAACCTCATTCCATAGCTCATCAGGCACTCTATCTATCAGATCTGGCCCTTAAATCTATTTCTCACTTCCACTGTATAATCATAAGGGATTTGATTTAGGTCATACCTGAATGGTCTAGTGGTTTTCCCTACTTTCTTCAATTTAAGTCTGAATTTGGTAATAAGGAGCTCACGATCTGAGCCACAGTCAACTCTTGGTCTTGTTTTTTTATATGCCTAAGTCGTCAACAAATCCTGTTGGCAAGACTCCATGATATAGCCCCAGTCTGACCTTTTCTCACCATTCTTTTTTAAGCACATCTCTTTCTTCGATCTGGTTCAACACCCATTTTCTTTGTTGTTGTTGTTCAATCGCTAAATTGTGTCTCACTCTTTGAGACCCCATGGACTTAGCATACCAGTCTCCTCTGTCTTCCACTATCTCCCAGAGTTTGCTCAAACTCATGTCCATTGAGTTGGTGATTCCATCCAACCATCTCATCCTCTGTCATCCCCTTCTCCTCCTGCCCTCAACCTTTCCCAGCATCAGGGTCTTTTCCAATGAGGCAGCTCTTTGCATCAGGTGGTCAAACATGGGAGCTTCAGCATCAGTCCTTCCAATGAATATTCAGGCTCAATGTCCTTTAGAATTGACCCATTTGCTTTGTGACCCACAAAAGGAGGGTGCTGGCCTAGCTAACCTCTGAGGTGCCTGCTAGACCCCAGAGTCTAGATGCCTAATCACAGAGGGGAGTGGACACTGAGCAAGTGTGCACCGTGTGCCAGGTGCTCTACCTTTGTTATTCATTCATCCTTCTACAAGTGCAGTGAGGCAGGTATCACTATCCCCCCCTGAAGAGATGAGGCAACTGAGACTGATGCTTCTGATTGCCAAACCAGGGCCTCCACCACTTGCCTCCTCATTAACCAGGCCTGATTTTGTTGGGGATGACAATGAGCCCAGGTCCTAGTGAATCATCAAGTCAAGATTAGTCACAACCAGTTTGGTGACCATGTGCTGTTTTACTTATGGTTGGTACTGATGCAGGCCTGAGAGATACAAAGACAAGACTGTTGAGGGTTCCTGGGAAAGTGTTTTCTCCTTCATGAGAGAAAAAGGAGTAGAAGAGAAAGCCCTTTATGCCTCACTCCTGCTGCTTCAGGCTTTGGATATTATCAGGAAAAGAAGTGAAGCTGGAGGCATCGTCAGTCTATGGCAAGCAAGAGGCAGAGATGGGACGCATCTAAGGATGCAGGAGGAAAGGATACGTTTGGTCGTTGATGGTCTCATTGAGGCTGGTATGCCTATCTCTGGGCTTTTTCTCCAGCAAATCACAAATATCCTTATGAATGAAGCCATGCAAGTTGAAAATCCTGTCACATGGAACTCAATGCATCCTGACACAGAAGTAACTTGCCAAGGAAATGCAGCTAGGAAGTGGCAGCACCAGGCTGCAAAGCCGAATCTGTCTCTGAAACTACATACTTTTTAAACATGATTTCTTGTTATCTGTTTCTCTTTTTCAACATTCTATAAGCTCCATGAATGTGAGGGAGCTTATACTTTTTTTTACTTGCTATTGTGGTCTGGGCAGCTAGCGTGGTGCCTGGCATTTAATAGGTAGTTAATAAATATACATGAAAAGAATAAATTACTTAAAGTATAACAGAGAGGGAAAGGAAGGTAAAGAAGTGGAGACAAGTGCAACAACTCTTTTAAAAAGACTGGCTTAGAGGAGAGAGAATAAGTGATGGTTACAAAGGACAAAGAGAACAACGAGACTGTTAATATGACAGATGGGAGAAAAGGATGGGAGAGACATAGGATTTTCAAATCAAGACTGTCTATGGCCAACCCCAGGTGGCATAATTTACATGGCATTACATGTGGATGACACCTCCTATGGCTGTGTGATGCAGCAGCCCAGCTGCGTATAAGAAAGAAGCAATTACTGATGGAAATAAAGATAGAGCCAAGGCTTAGAGCACAGGTTAGCCCTAATTGGGGTACTCATTCTTTGAGATTGGACAAACAAATATATTAGGGATAAAGTGAAAGGCAGGAAATAAGAACAGTTTTTGCCAAACAACCTAATTTTTTGGTTCCATAGGAGATGAAGCCAACTGACTATGAGGGAGCTGGGTTGTGTGAAAAGCTTAAGGAAAGTGAAGAGGATTTGGAAGGGAAGGGGAAATTGACTAAAGACAAGTAAAAGGATGTAACTAAACCCCGAGCTACTCTTCAAGGATCATGGACCTGGTCCAGCACCAACAGAGGGCCCTGGCAGACCTGGGATCATCACAGAGAAAGGAAAGGAGGCACCAGGATTAAGTGGTGAAGGCTAGAAGGGTGTCTTCCATCACAATCTCTGATCTACAAATGGTTTCAAAACTAATTTTAAAGTTATCAGGACTCAGAAAGCATTGTCCTATTGGAATTATTGTTTATACTGGTTCAATTCTCCAGCAAGCAACCTGCCAAAGCCCATTTATCCTTTAAGGTCCCTGAAGTCCTGAGCTAATGCTGTATTAATACTTGAATGTCACCTCTCATGACTGTGAATTAACAATCTTTTAAGGGAAGGGAAAAGGTATTATTCCAAGTTACAGAACGGTAAGCCAGGAACACTTCTGCCCACTATCCATCTCTGAGTCTCTCCCACAGTATTCCTGCCTAACGTGTAGTGAGAGTTTTGGTCAGGCCCAGCCCCTTTAGTAGAACGAAGCCTCTATGCACCCAGAACTTGTTAGTTGCATTCACTGACCAGGCACTGGACGGTATGCATTTGTAAAGGGACCAAGAGCTCCCCCAGGAGTTCTGAATTGCACACTACAGACAACGCCCTCACTCAGGCTTGGGGGAATGCGCTGTTGGAGAAGGGCACACTCTCAGGCAAATCTCTCTTTGGTGGAGAGGTCATTTCTATGTCATAATGCTTGACCAATGAAAGGGTCTTTAGAGTTTGACCTAGCAGTTCTGTTGCTAAAAATCTACCTTATTAAAATACCTGCACAATTTTAAATTTTAAACTAACTTTTAAAGGATATTAGGTACTGTAAATACGTCAGTGCATCATAAATTAACTATAAATAGATTAGTCTCCCAGTGAAAATACCAAAGGACCTTTTCTTTTTCTTTCTTTTTTTTTTTTAAATCTAACAAGCTGATTCTAAAGTTCACATGGAAAAATAAACATACTAGAAAAATCAAAAGTTTTCTGAAAATGAGAAGAAATGAGAGAGACAAACCCTAGCAGATATTAAAATGCACTGTTAAAACTACAATAATTAAGTCAACTATACTCCAATAGAAATTTATTTAAAAAACTATAATAATTAACAGAATTACCTGGAGAGTAACCTGTGAACAGACATGCAGTTCAATTCAATAGGCAAAAGCCCAGAAATAAACACAAATGCTTGTGAAAAATTGCTATTGGATCAAGGATGTCCGTTCAAACCAGTGGGGAACGGCATTGGAACAACTGGGTTGTCAGGGAGCAAAAAAGAACTGAATCTCTCATCTGATCCCTATACCTAATAAATTCCAGATTACTCTAGATATAAACAATAAAGAGAAAAACTCTAAAAGTATTAGGATAAAGTACGAGAGAATATCTTATAATAAAGGAATGGAGGCAAGTCAGAAATAGAGACAAAGATGTAGAGAACAAACATCTGGACGCTAGGGGGTGAGGGGGGTTGGGACAAGTTAGGAGACTGGAATTGACATCCATACACTAATATGTATAAGTAGATAATTAATGAGAATGTGCTCAGTGCTCTGTGGTGACCTAAATGGGAAGGAAATCCAAAAGAGAGGGATATGTGTATTCATACAGCTGATTCATTTCACTGTACAGTAGAAACTAACACAACATTGTTAAACAATTATACCTCAATTAAAAAAAAAAAAAAAGGAATCAGGGGTTTTCCTGGTGGTCCAGTGGTTCAGACTCCGAGCTCCCAAGGAAGGGGGCCTGGGGCTCAATTCCTCATCAGAGAACTAGATCTTGCATATTGCAACTAAAAATCCCACAGGCCACAAAGAAGACCTGGCACAGCCAAATACATTTAAAAAATATATATCCATTACAAAGTTCTTCCTTTCTTAAAAATTTAAAAGGAATGCAGAGTAGGACTCAGTCATCTCTGGGGGTCATTACTCTACCCACCACTAAGCTGATGCCTCTTCTGTCCCAGCCACCAAGGATACAGCAGGACCACAGACACACGACCCTGGCCTGATAGAGTTCACATCCCCTCTGGGGGTTGGGGGAAGGGAGACAATAAACACAAATAAAATAAATCCTGTGCAATGGTGATTAGTTCTATGGAAAGAGCAGAGCAAGAAAGGATTCAAAGGCAAGTTGAAGCTTGGTGGAGGGATTTAGAGCCAGGAAGCTTCCTGGGTGGCTCAGTGGTAAAGAACCCACCTGCCAATATAGGAGGCTTGGGCTTAATCCCTGGGTCAGAAAGATCCGCTGGAGAAGGAAATGGCAACCTACTCCAGAATTCCTGCTGGGAAATCCCATGGACAGAGGAGCCTGGTGGGCTCGTCTGTGGGGTCGCAAAGAGTCAGACACAACTGAGCAACTAAGCATGCACACACAGCCCTCACTGGTGTGAAGATCTGGAGAAGGTGAGGGAGCTGCTGTGCACACACCTGGGGAAGAGCATTTCAGGTGGAGGGACAGCAAGTGCAAAGGCCTGGAGGCTACTGTGCCTCTAATACGTTCATAGGGCAGAAGGTGACCAGTGTAACTGGGGGAGGGTCAGAGAGACGTGAAGGAAAAAGGCCAGAGACAGTGGGGAATCCTTTTCCTCCAAGTAAGATAGAGCCTCTGGATGAATCTGAGCAGAGATGTAACAAGATCTGCCTCCTAAAATTCTATTCAAATGCAAGGGAGGAAGCGAAGACGCTATCATGGTAATTGTGGTAGAGAGTGATAACGTGGTTCATGGTATATCAGTGGAGGTAAAGAGAAGCAATTTGATTTTATGATATGACAGGATATGACACATATGTTAGCCAGGTCTACAGACAGTTTGTAGGGTGTGAGAGAAATGGATAAGTCAAGGATGACCCTAAAGCTTTAGGTCTGAGCATTGGAAAGATGGAGCTGCCATCACTGGAGAAAGAGGTTCGTGAGAGAAGCAGATTGGAGGGTGATAATTAGTTCAGTCTTGGAATATTAATCTTGAGAGTCTATGTTAATATTAATAAATGTTAATTAAAATGTTAATTTTGAGTCTTCCAAGTAGAGCTACTGAATGGGCAGTTGTAAATCCAAATCTTGAGTTCAGAAAAGAAGGCTAATTAGAGATACAAACTGGGAGTCAGAGAAATGGCATTTAAAAACATGCAATAGGAGAGGGTGAGGAGAAAAGGGAACCCTCTTACACTGTTGGTGGGAATGCAAACTAGTACCTCCACTAAGGAGAACAGTGTGGAGATTCCTTAAAAAACTGGAAACAGAACTGCCTTATGACCCAGCAATCCCACTGCTGGGCATGCACACCGAGGAAACCGGAATTGAAAGAGACATGTGTACCCCAATGTTCATCGCAGCACTGTTTATAATAGCCAGGACATGGAAGCAACCTAGATGTCCATCAGCAGATGAATGGATAAGAAAGCTATGGTACATATACACAATGGAGTATTACTCAGCCATTAAAAAGAAAACATTTGAATCAGTTCTAATGAGGTGGATGAAACTGGAGCCTATTATACAGAGTGAAGTAAGCCAGAAAGAAAAATACCAATACAGTATACTAACGCATATATATGGAATTTAGAAAGATGGTAACGATAACCCTGTATGCGAGACAGCAAAAGAGACACTGATGTATAGAACAGTCTTTTGGACTCTGTGGGAGAGAGCGAGGATGAGATGATTTGGGAGAATGGCATTGAAACATGTATAATATCATATAAGAAATGAATAAGTCCAGGTTTGATGCAGGATACTGGATGCTTGGGGCTGGTGCACTGGGATGACCCAGAGGGATGGTATGGGGAGGGAGGTGGGAGGGAGGTTCAGGATGGGGAACACGTGTACACCCGTGGCGGATTCATGTTGATGTATGGCAAAACCAATACAATATTGTAAAGTAATTAGCCTCCAATTAAAATAAATAAATTAAAAATAAAAGCACGCAATAGGGACCTCTCTGGTGGTTCAGGGGCTATGACTGAGTCCCCAGTGTAGGAGGCTCAGGTTCGCTCCCTTGTCAGGGAAATAGATCCCACACGCTGCAACTAAGAGTTTGCACGCTGCAACTAAAAACCTGCCACAGCCAAATACACAAATAAATATCTTTTAAATAAAACAAATAAATAAAAACACAAGCTTGAACAATGAGCCACCCATTGGCAAAGCAAATGTCTGAACCCAGATCTTGCTCCTGCCTTTCTACATTGGAGATTTGAGGTGGAGAACTGGCTATTTTCCTTATCCTTTGTCTTGCTTAGAACAATTCATTTCTATTTTTCTTTTTTTTTTTAGTAGGAAAGTATTTCATGTTAAATTTAGAAGCCAAAAACCAGATAATAAACACCAAAAAGGTAAATAACCTCTAATCTTATTAAGCATAATCACTCTTAGCCATTTGATAGATTTCCTTTCAGACTCTTGATGATGTCTATATTTTGTATGCCGCATGATGCCCAAAAAGTATTAGTTAGTTTTACTTTTTAATAAAGAAATATGGGGCTTCTTTGATGGCTCAGTGGTAAAGAATTCACCTGCCAGGCAGGAGATGTGGGTTCGATCTCTGGGTCAGGAAGATCCCCAGGAGAAGGAAATGGTAACCCACTCTAGTATCGGTGCCTGGGAGATCCCATGGACAGAGGAGCCTGGTGGGCTAGAGTCCAGGGGGTGGCAAAACAGTTCGACATGACTTAGCAACTAAACAACAACAAAGAAATATGAGAAAGGAAACGCAGGGCCCCTTGGGAGAGTCACCTAGCAAATATCCATCCATGAAATAGCATCACTATCCGATTGCAGGCTCTCTGCCAAAGATGCTTCATTTTGCAGAAGTGCCTCGCCCTAGGCTGTGCGACCACTCAGCTCTGCCGTCTACAGAGCACACAAGGGGCCTAGTTCTCTGATGTGCAGCTGTGGCACCGGGTGGATAAACACATAAATGGGCACTTGGTTGGTGTGACTGTCTTATGGTTAACGTGCCTCACCACCACAGGACTTCCGCCCACAGTTGGGCGAGAGGCTGGTTCTGTGGCAGCAGGAAATTTACTTCCTTATACAAACTGTTAGGTTCAGGAAAAGTTATTCAGCAGTGGTGTCATAGTGCAAAGACAAAACCCATGGGAATTCATTTTGTCTTTTTAGTTCCCAGAACATCTCATTCAGAGAGGAACTGTCATCTTTCTATTCCTGACCTGGTACAAGGCTCAGAGCTAATGACCTGCCTGCATTTTGCCTGAAATGTTCGAAAATGTGAGACCCAAAGAGAGAGCAGCTGCTCCAAATACTGATTTGCAAAGGGAGTAGAGGGTGTGGGGCAAAATCTGCTGGCCCCTCTCCTACCCTAACCCTCCCCACTCCCTCCCCCATCCTTCCAGCTGCTCCTGCCAGGACAAGCTGAATCTGTGACATGACCACAGGGGCCCCAGAGTCAAGGATTTTATCACCATGGAGGTCAGTGATCTCTTGCCACAATGCCCACAGGACACTTAGCCTCACTCAATCCTGCTAGAGGCCGGCAGGATGTGCTGGTAAAAGCACAGGTTTTAAAAGCAATACACCTGGGCTTAAATACCACCTTGATCAAGTTACTTAATCCCAGACTGTTTTCACACCTGCAAAATTGGCATGATAATATCCACAAGTCTGTGCTGCAAGACTAAATAAAATGTCTACAGATCCCCTGGCCCATAGGGGTCACAGCAAACGTATTTCCTGTTTCTGTTCATGAAGACCTGCCTTGCTGACATGGACACTCTCTTTCTCTCTGCATGCTCCTTCTGGGGACCTCAGGAGGCCATCTGACAACACACTTCCTCTTTAGCATCTTCAGTAGGGCTCTAGAAAGGGAATCACGCGTCACAACCTTGACATTTTTGTTGATACTAAAATAGACGTAAAGTGAAGTGCCAAGACTCACAGTCACAGTTCAGGGCCTAAAGAGGGTTCAAAATGAAAATGACCTGGGGGAAAAAATTAATTTGGGAAAATGTGAGTAACTCTGTTTGGGGGGAAGTGTAGGTTTCCACCCAAGTTGTCCCAACCGTGACAGTTGGTGAAGAGGGTGGCGTAACAGCAGTCTAGGTATAGAAAAGTCATTCCTATCCTGGGGTCTGAGGGGTCTCGTAGGGTGAGAACTGCTGCTTGGGTCCAGGTGAGGCCTCTAGAAGAATCATGTGTGTGGTCCCGAGAGGAATGCCTGAGTCCTGCTGTTATGAATGGCTTCCATCAGATATCTCACTGACACTTCACAGAGTCCTCCCAGAGGAAATGGGGAAGCAAGAGATAAGCCACCTCATCCTTTTCCACTTAGGCATCATTAGAGGATACACAGCAGACAGCAGTGCAGAATATAAAAGCAATTTCAACTTAAAGCTTCTAGTTTTAAGAAAATTTCTGCAAATGAGTGTTAAGTGCCTTAATGTGACAGGTGGGATAAAGGCTGACTCAATACAGAACTGTATTTGCATCCTAGAATATGTGTCTCTTTCACACTTGTGCACCTTCACAAAAGCCCTTCATTCTTCCTGATCTCAGTCCCAGAGTGAACAGTGGTTGTATCCAAGGTCAATCCTGGTGTCCCAATTCCATGCTGGCCATTGATGTGGGTGTGAGCGTGTAACACAGTTCTCACAAAAAGATGGAAAGCAAAGGTGCTAGAGGAAGAGGAAGTTCTGGGAAAAGTTTTTCTCACTAATTAAATTCCATTTATTTATCTACTTTTTTTTTTTTTTTTGGCTGTGTTGCAGGCTTGTGACCTCAGTTTCCCAACCAGGGATTGAATTCAGGCCCTCAGCAGTGAGAGCACAGAGCCCTAACCACTGGACAGACAGGGAATTCCCTTTTCCCACTAATTAAACAAAAAAGAACATTAAACAAAAAGTTCCTTTTATTCTGCCAGACACTGTCATGTCTGTGTGTGAAACCTGGAACCATGGCAGCCACTTTGTGACAGGGAGGGAGCTAAGCTGATATGAAAAGGACTGCAAAGTGGACAGAATCTTTTTTTTTTTTTCCTTAATTAATTTACTTATTTTTGGCTGCACTGGGTCTTCGTTGCTGTGTGAAAGCTTTCTCCAGTTGCAGCAAGCAAGGGCTATGCTTCGTTGCAGTGCACAGGCTTCTTACTGTGGTAGCTTCTCTTGCTGCAGAGCACAGGCCCTAGGTGTGAAGGCTTCAGTAGTTGCTACTCTCGGGCTCTGGAGCACAGGCTCAGTAGTTGTGACACATTGGCCTAGTTGCTCTGAGGCATGTGGAATCTTCCCAGACCAGGGTTGGAACTCAAGTCCCCTGCATTGCCAGGTGGATTCCTATCCACTGTGCCACTAGGGAAGTCCTTTTTTTTTTTTTTAACTACATGTTCCAACCTGGGAGGATTTGATGAGGAGTTGTTGTTTTTAACAATTTGTTTGCTTATCTGGCTGAACTGGATCTTCTTGGTGTGTGCGGGCTTTCTCAAGTTGCTGCAAGTGGGAGCTGCTGTCTATTGTGGTGCTCAGGCTTCTTACTGTGGTGGACTCTCTTCTTGCAGAGCGTAGGCTCTAGGTGCATGGGCTTCACTAGCTGCAGCACAAAGCACAGTGGTTTCGGCTTGTAGGCCCTAGATCGGGGGCTCAGTAGCTGTGGCTTGTGGTCTCTAGAGCATGGGCTCAGTAGTTGTGGCTCACGGGCTTAGTTGCTTCACAGCAGGTGGGATCTTCCCAGACTAGATATCAAACCACAGTAGCAGGCAGATTTTTAACCACTGGACCACCAGGGAAGTCCTGAATCTGGGGTTTTGACGACACTCTTGAAGGCTACGAACTACTCAGCCCTGGCGGCTATTCTATCTCAAGATTTCTTGCTAAGTGAGATGATACATTTTCCTTATAGTTGTAGCTACTTGGGGTTTTCTGTGCATTGCCACTAAAAGCATACTGATACATGACTTAAAGTCAATTTTTAGTGTTCTCATTTAATCATATAAATAGTCACAAGGCTAAATTGTCTTTCTCCGAATCTTCTAGTTTGCTTTGTGAAGGGTTGGGAGAAACTGAGGGCACTGTGAGGGAAGGAAAGCACAGTCTCTCTTGACTGTCCATAATCTGAGACCAGCGTTTGCCTGAATGATTGTTTGTTTCTCTGGAGATGGGTGGTGACTTTTCTACGTTTTACTAGGATGTGTGTATGTGTGTGTTTTGAAGATGAGGATACACTTGGACAACTTTTTGTAAAAGTGAGGACATGAGGGAAGAGCTAAAGGAGTACTGTTGTTATTTGGTTTGGGTTTTTTTGTTTTGTTTTGTTTTTTGTGAGAGGTTTTTGGGAAGTCTGTACTTGAAGAGTCAAGGCCTTTTTTTTTTGCCCTGACCAAGAGCACCTGGCCAAGGGGGTGAGTGGTCACAATAATCCAATCTCTTTCTGGCACAGCCTTCACCCACCTGAGAGAAGGGATGCATTTTTCCTAATCCATACAAAGGCACCATAATGGCTAGTGATAGCCTTATGGGTGATACTGTTCAAGGCCAGTAACAAAGTGTGGTCTAGAGGTCATGAAGCAGATAAGAGGATCCATGGCCATATTTTGCTCACAGCTGCTCTGTAAGTCCAGGAAGCAGACTTCAGCAACAGCAGGAGAGAGCTCTTTGAAACAGATGTTCTTGATAATTCCAGGCACACACCACTGTGTCTGAAAATTCCTTTAAATATTTCATCACTGACCAGGTGTGATTACATGTGTGCTAGTTGATTTAGGCATCATCTCTAAGCATATTGGCTGTCCAAAGAAACAATACACGCTGCAGTGGTGATCAGTTGGCCTTATATCAGAAGGACCAAAACAGAGTGTTTCTGATGTCAGTCTTTTCTTCAATACTTTGCTGATCACAACCGTGAATATCAGAAATTACTTTTCAAGGATGAAATTAGCAACTTGTTGATCAATATGATTCATGCTTAGAAATGCATTCTCATTTGGTAAAAGAAATTACATTTAAGATATGTAGGCTGGGAAGATCCCATGGAGAAGGAAATGGCAACCCACTCCAGTATCCTTGCCTGGGAAAACCCAAGGACAGAGGGTTATAGTCCATGGAATTACAAAGAATTGGACATAATTGGGTGACTGAGCAGGAGCATGAGGCTGGACATAGTATTTTAGAGACATTTCCCACTCTTAATAGTCAGGAAGGAAGAATCTTGCACAATGAGGAATGATTGTTCCAAAATGATCTCATATCCAGCCACTGTTTCTAAGCACTATTGGTTGCCAAAGCCCACCCTAACCCAAACTGAATTCAGCCTCTGGGATGTTGGACTGATCAGAGCAACTTTAATAGCAGAGAGCTGGAACCTCCACTGAAGTTACCAAAGTGGTTTTGGGGACCGTTTTGGCCCCTGCTGTTTGCTAATAAATGTTCATGTAATAAGTGTCTGAAGGGGTGGCAGAGTTGATCTGAAGCTTGTTTTTATTATAATAAGATTGTGAGCGTCCACTGAAATCTCCCCAAACCATCCCTGAGCTTAGTTTGCAATAGGCACTATCCTCAATGGCAATATAGAGTGAGGTTCCTTTAGGAAGTTTTGAGAGCAATGGATTTCATCCTGGGGAATCCAACCAGAACGTGACAGACAGAACATGGTGAACACTGCATGGTCACCTAGTGGACAAACAGGTTTCTCAGCATGTGAGACACTCCTTTAAAAACCTCCAGAAATAAGGAGAAGGTAAGAGCTTCTGATATCTCACAGTACAGCTGGCTAAGGCTCAAACTATCTTAGTCTGGGCATCACAAGCAAATGTAACTTTATTTCCTACCTACACACTGGAAAAGCTTGAAATACTAGTTATATCCAGTGAAACTAAGCACAATTGTATACAACACATCATGTAAAGTGGGTAACGGTTGCCTCCTGGGGAGAAAAAACAGTTGTAATAATCTAAAAGCAGAGGTCTTATCCAAGATATGGCTTCCGTGAGGTTTATGGGAACATGGTTCCTTTTCCTGTACTGGGCTTGTGAAGAAGTTTTATCTACTACTTCCGATAGTTTTAGGTCCTATTTTCCTGGGAAAGGTGGAGGAGGGAAGAGGGATGGTAACGCCTGTTGTGTCAAAGTCTTGTCGTGGGGACCCTCTAGCTGGTGGCATCACATAACAATTGTTTAGAAAACAGGGAGATTTGGGGATTCTTGGATTTCTGTTTTACCTTACCAGGCCATTTTAATGGGGTGACTTCAGGAGCATGGATGCCGCATGGAATGAGGACATTTACACAGGCCTTTGAGGGGGTCACAACCACAGCTCGACAGAAGGGCCCTGGTTGCCTGTGTCCTAGATGGCAAAGTGAAAAGTTGGACAAGTCAGTTCACCGATAAGGTATTGAGGTCTTGTTGGGTGCTCGGCAGCACTGTGCTAGTCACCGTGACCCAGTCTTGCTAGGAATAGTCTCGTTCATAGGAAAGGCAAAACCAAACGTGTTAGCAGCCGCAAATAAAGAGGGGGAATGAAAGCCGATGCCTTCGGGTTTGTCATGCCAGCCAATTTGTTAGTACTAATAACTACAACAACTTCAAGTTAATGCTGACTTCTCCTGAGCCTTGATGTACTCTAAATTCCCTCTTCCTCCCTTTCTTCTTCCCAGTAATGAAGAATTTTGAGCATGTAATGCATTTCAGGCACTCGTGCTAGATTTTGAGAATACAGAGAGAAAAACACAAGTTACAGCCTTTTGGAACTCATGATCTTGTGTGTGTGTGTGTGTGTGTGTGTGTGTGTGTGTGTGTCTATGGGAGGGTGGTGGCAGAAAGAAAAAGACAGACAATTAAGATACAACTTGATAGGGAATTCCCTGGTACTCCAGTGGTTAGGACTCTGCACTTTCACTGCTGAGCGGGCAGGTTCAATCCCTGCTCAAGGAACTAAGATCCCACAAGCTGCCATGCACCAAAAACAAATAAAAAATAAAAGCCACCCAACTTGATAAATACTAGGCTAGTGAGGCCTCAGGTAGCTCAAAGGAGACATACCAAACTCAGAAAATATGTTGAAGCCATAAATAGGCTCCCTGGAGATGATGCCACTCGAGCTAGGTCTGAAAGGACAAGCCAAGTGCCAGGGTGGAGAAGCCAGTAGAAAGCCATCAAGTCAGCTGGCAGCACATGCAGCATTTGCTGCTGGGACTGCAGGAGGCTCAAGAAGGGTCCAGGGAATTTGGCTTTCAGTGGGCAGGACATAGGATGATTAGGAAAAAGGATGGCATCAAAGCAAGCTGGAACACTGGGCTGAGCCTGGGTCACAGAAGAAATTGAACTTCATCTTGAAGGTGACAGAGAGTCAAAGGATTTAAAACGGAGAAGAAACAGAATATACTTTTGTTAAAGGAGGTAGAGGAGAGCCTGAAGTAGAGAAGAAAGGGACAGGGCCACGATGGTGGCTCGCAGTGTACATTTGTATACATGTAAACCTTGTATAAAATACATAACTAATGAGAACCTACTGCACAGCACAAGGAGCTCTACGCAGTGCTCTGTGGTGACCTAAATGGGAAGGAAATCCAAAAAGAGGGGATGTGTGTATATGCATAGCTGATTCATTTTGCTATACAACAGACATCAAACACAACATTGTAAAGCAACTATATGCCAATAAATTAAAAAAAAAAAAACAAAGAGCCCATTCAGGTGTATTTATTCATAATATCAGTTTACTCTTATAGGTAGTCTATAGATTAAGATTTTTAAGTTGGAGCCTCATTAGTCTCTAATACTCATACCTGAGTCCAGGAATGTTATTTTTCATTCCTGGGAAATCATGTTGCTGGGCAACTCTCCATCTGTTGCTTCAACAATTCTTCAATGGTTCTTTGCTTCAGAGAGAAGGTGACACCACTGGGATCAAAGAAATCAGCTTTGATCTCAGCTTTAAGTTTCAAACTGATTTGAAGTCCACAGCAAAGATAATAATCTTGAAAGCTGGGTTGTCTTGAGTGACAAAAAGTGATTTTCTAAATTTGGAAACTTTCCCTTAAATAAGAAGAAGTAAAGTTTGGATGATAGAGAATGGAAGACCTTGGATAAGGGCAAAATATTTGAAAGGGAAAAGGGGAGAAGGAGCAAAAAGTTCATATGCAAATGTCCTAGCTTGTCTTATGGGGTGGAAACTTCCAGAAGGGATATAAGGAACCCACTCTTACATTTTGAAAAACCTGAGAACATTGGAGTTTTAGGTCAGAGGAGACTGCAGAGCACTCAAAGAAGTCCCATACTGGGCAATGGCACTGCACCGAGGCTCCTAAGAAAGGGTGGAGAGTCAGTGTTCCCAGTGGACCCCCATCTACATGCCACATGTAAGGCTTGAGGAAAACCCATTAGTATCAGTAGGGGATGAGAGAGTGCTAAGAAAACTGATGTACCAGAGGAAGCCTGGCATCAGGAGGAGGAGACCACAGAGTATAGAGCCTTGTGACTAAAGGAACTGTATCAGGAACTTTCAACTTTAGCAATGACAACCAAAATTCCAGCCAAGACCCATTACTTCTCAGCATCATGGGTAGAGAGGGCCCAGAGACCCTGCAGGCTGAGGGTCATTTTGTGGAAGGCAGGAGAGACCCAAAGGACCCTCCTTTCTGCACCTAAGTGCCTGAGGAGAAGGGAAACACAGCCCTGAGATAGGACGTGATTTTGAATCCACTATTTACCCCCCAGCTGACAGTTTTAAACTGGAAGAGATTGAGTTAAATTTAATAAAGAAATTATAGATGTCTTCATCAGCAAGAGCAAGAAGGGAGTTAGTCTGAAGCAGGATGGACTAAGTTCATGTATATAAGGTTACTTGGTTTTCTATTTTGCATCTGAGTTGTAGTGTGTAAACTTCTATTCTGCTTCATTTCTGTATATCTCATACACACACACACACACACACACACACACACACACACACACAGGTTTTTGAATTCCTTCTCTGAAAAAAAATCATCATGTCAAAAAATATGCTCCAAAGTAGTAGACAACAGAAGATCCTAGGGAAGGTTGGCTTTCAAAGGAAAGGTTGAGGATTCGTTTACTTTATAGTATAGGAGGTAACCAAGTGCAATGGTTGAGACTGTGCAGCCCAGTGTGCAGTCTTCAAACCCAGGTTTCACTCGGCAAGTCCTTTGTGTCTCAGTGACTCCATTTCCTCCTCAGGAAAATGGAAATAACAATCACGCCCACTTTATATGGATTGATATGAATACTAACCGAGTTTTATCTGGAAAGCACTTAGAACAGTTCCTGGCATATGTGTAATGCTCTTTTAGTGTTTAACAAACAAACTCTGAGGACTTTCTTGGTGGTCCAGTGGTTAAGACCCTGCCCTCTCAATGCAGGAGACACAGGTTTGAACCCTGATTGGGTAGCTAAGATCCCTCATGCAACTCTGGTCTCAGAATGTCAAACTCTTGAGGGACTTGTGACTGAAGGCAGGGTCACATGTGAGATGGTGACTTAGAATAACAAATGTCAGCTTTTCATCCAGAATTCCAAATCTGGACAGGTCCTTTGGCCATAGCCCTTCTTTCTCTCTAAATCTGTCTAGTCAACGGATAGAAGATTGTTTTGTCCAGGGACTTCCCTAGCGGTCCAGTGTTTAAGACTCCACGCTTCCAATGCAGGGGCTGTGGGTTCAATCCCTGGTCGGGGAACTAAGATCCCACATGCCACACGGTGCGGCCAAATTTAAATTAAAAAAAAGAATTGTTTTGTCTGTTTGTGATACTAAAGGACTGTGAAAATTAATGAGGTCAAAAGTCTGTGAAGTGCTTTAAATTTTTTAAAGGAAAAGTGAATTAAAAATAATGTAATTTTTGAGGCACTTTTTCACCACCTTTGACAATCAACTGTTTCATCATTGTTGCATTTCTTCTAGGGCTCTCCATTGACTTGCTGCCTAAAAAAAAAAGAGAGAGAGAAAGAATAGTAATCACAAATACAGTATGTTTCATGAAATGTTTGGCATTTAAGTCACTCATAAAATCTGGAGCTTGAATGGCCTACAGTATATTTTAGATATATTTGCTGGTAGACTTTTTAAAAATTTCATCACAGTGGTAGCATTCAACACATGTGAAGGAATTTCTCTAGACCTGAATCCAGAAAATTAATCTAACACCTGTGTAAAAATAGAGATGGTTACTTTATTCTATGTCCTTTTCTCTATTTTTAAACACCCATTACTTGCTCATTCGCCTTCCCCAGATGTTAGCTGGGAAAAGGAAATCTTTTTTTAAAGCCTATCTAGAAGAATTCACAGACACACAAAGGTGTTGATAGCACCAAAGGTGCAACTTACATCAAAATCTCACAGAATTCAAAATTTTAAGGATCTGTTGTTGCCACTTCATCTTCCATTATTAAATGCATAGAAATCACAAGGTGTATACCTGTGAGAATTCTGTGAATTAACAAACATCTATAATGGATGTTATAATGGAGATGACATTTAGGCTTTGAGGTAGAGCTAATTCAGGTTTTCCAAAGTTTGATCAGCTGTTTAATACAAATATTGTTTTTAATCTACTGCTATGATCACATCATCATATAAGCATGTTTCTTGAAATGGCAGGAAACTTGAGATTTGAGATACTTTTAGAAGGCATAATTCCTATGAACCTTCTAGATGCAAATATGAATTACACTCAGCTAGATCTACCACCATGATCTAAAGCAGTTTTTTCAAACTGGGCCGTGGCTCATTCACTGGCATTGAAATCACCTTATGAACCAAAACTAGCATTTAAAAAATGGAAGATAATAGAAAGCATAACATCATAGTGGTAGGGCATCTTACGTTGAAAGAGAAATCTTTGTTTCTGTGTGTGTGTATGTGTGTATTGGGTTATGATACATAGTGGGTTATTTTTAGAGTGAACCAATAAGATATACTTGAAAGCCACTGATCCAAGATTACAATATGCATGTTTCTCAGCCAATATAAACTACTAATAAGGGGAAATTAGTACACACCTAATGGAAAAATAATTTTTCAATAAATTTCATAGACCTTGATATTATCCACAGCCTCTAAAGCAGGTATTCTATCTTTGGATATTTATCTTAAGCATAGATTCCAAAATTCAGACAATGATTATTACATAGAAATATTCGCTGCACTGTTATTCATTGTACTGGGAAACCCAAACATCTTAAATGCTCAATAACAGCACTGGTAGGTCACTTTAGAATATAAATGGTAGTTGAGCATGGTACCATCATTAAAAGCAACATTTTTAGAGAATTTATAGTGACGTGGGGAATGCTTATATTAAATAAAAGGATTCAAACTTATACTCTGTAATCTTAAGAACTGCAAAACTTGTTAAGAGAAAAATCCTAAAATAGTGGTTTTCTGAGTTGGGTTACAGATTGTTTTTATTCTGTTTTTCTACATTTTATGTTTCTACAGTGCACCTGTAGCCTACCTACTGTCTAATGAAAAGGGGTATTTCTTTCCAAAAAAGTTCCCCCGATAAATGAAACATTAAAAAGGGTAAATCCATGCGAAGAAAAAGTAGAACAAAATAATCACCACTGTTTCCTCTTTGTTTAATGTTTGGGTACGATCATATCAACATGGATGTAGAAGGTAAGGAGCTATTTAGGAAAATATTAACATCTGTTCTACTTAGGGTATTGTTTGAGTGTTTATACAGTTTTGTTCAGTTACAAATATTTGGACTTTTACTATGTTATTTTTATTTTGCATGGATACATTATTCTCTTTATTTATTTTTGTTACCTTTATTAGTTATGTTACTTTGTTATGTATTTACAACTCCATTTTTAAATAGTGCTTCTGGAACTTAAAAAAATCCCCCTTTCTAGCTTAATATATATTCTTATCTGCCAAGTAACAGTGCTCCTCATCATGGGCTTTGGTAAGGTTGCCACCTTGGTAGACCACCTGTTGGGCCCGAAAGAGTAATATTTTCCTTCTTTCACAGGCAGTTCATAGTGTAACGACTTTGAAGATTCCAGTCACGCCATCCCTGAGTGATTAAGTGCCTGTCCATGAGTAACTTTTCTTTTCTCAAGACCAGCACTTCAGTGAACCGTCCCTGCTGTAACAGATTACCACTAACTTGGCAGCTTATAACAACCCTAACTTCCTATCTTACAGTTCTGAAGATCAGGAATACAAGATGGTTCCCACTGGGCTAAAATCAAGGTGTCACCAAGCCTGAGATCCTTCTGGAGATTTTAGGCAAGAATCTGCTTCCTTGCCTTTTCCAGCTTCTAGAAACTGCCTGCTTTCATGGCCCCTTCCTCCACCTTCAAGGCCTGCAGCATAGCATCTTAAACTCTCTCTTTCTCTGCTTCCATCTTCAAGTTGCCCTCTCTGCCTCTGAAATTCCTGCCTCTCTTTTAACAAACACTTTTGAGATTGCACTGGGTCTGCCTTGATAATCAATGGTAACTCACTATCCTTAATTTAATGATATCTGCAAAGTCCCTTTTGTCATGTAAGTAATTTACAGGTTCTGGGGATTAGGACAAGGACATCTTTTAGGGAAACCGTTATTCTTTCTATCATCACCCCATTGCCAGGTTGGACAAAACAGCTTAAAACAGGGGTAGATGGGGGGAGGATCATCTCTCTTGCATTACAGGTAGAGTGATTTGAAAACTGCACTGTGCCTGTAGCTGCCCCCAACGGTGTGTGGACCAGTGATTTTCCACTTAGAGGACAACATCCATTAGCAACAGGATCTGTCCCTCAGTCACTGGCAATAGCCAAAGGTTAACCAAAGAAGAGATGGTTTCCAGCTAGCCTGTTACTATTCAAGTCTAAGCATCACAAAAATGTAGATAAGGTGCAAAGTACACATAAATAGACACCAAAGAACCTGCATGTTTCCTTTCGATCACTGTCTCTTGGGCTGCTGCTCTGTAAAAGGGAAATGAGCCAGAGATGGGAGATTATGAGCTCAAAAAAATTCAGAGGTTATTCTAACTTGTGTCTGTTTTTATTTCAGAAATTTTAAAGTTCCTCAAGTAATACCACACTGGAAACAAAAAACATTTAGAAAATACAGTTAAGCAATAATAAAAAGAGTGTTATTTGTATGTCCCATCTGGTTCTTCAAAGCTAAATACAAAACAACTAGGTGCCAGGGTTTTTTTTAAAGACCTTTTTACTGAATTGTGGATTTAGAAGATTAAAATTCATTTAAACAACTAAATTAAACTTCAAAGCAATAAAAACTTTTGGTTATGAGCTTAACTATCTCCATACCTACTGCTTTTGTTTTAAATGCAAGAGTGTGCTATCTTTTAAAATGTAATTGAAATTATAGGCAGTTTTCTCCAGATTTGAGCAGCCCCCACTGTCCCCCAGCTTTTCTTTCATAGTCCAGGTCATGTTTTTCCTGCTTTCCTTCAAAACTGACAGATGAAGTAAAATGCCACATTCACAAGCAAACGAGTCTTTTAATTCCTCTTTGTGGACAATAAAGATATGTGATTCTTTCCTGTCTGTCTCTTCATTTCCTTTAAACTATTTCTTCTCAAGCTTTTACCCTGCCTGAAATATTCCAGCCTCCTCCCCACAAGCCTAATTTCTGCCCATCCTCTCAGAGTGAAAGTGCTCAGTTATGTCCGACCCTTTGCGACCCTATGGACTATACCTTGCCAGGCTCTCCATCCATGGAATTCTCCAGGCCAGAATAGTGGAGTGGGTAGCCATTCCCTTCAGGGTATCCTCCCAACCCAAAGATCAGAACCCAGGTCTCCGGCATTGCAGGCAGACTCTACCATCTGAGCCACAAGGGCTTGCCTGGAGCCTGGCATTTTTGTCATCTTCTCCAGCTTACAGGACCTCCGTTCACAGAAGTTAGGTACTTGTTGCTGAGTCTCCTATGATGTTCAGCAACCAACCTGGGCACTCCACCCATGTCTCCTGACCCTTTCCCAGGGCTGGAGCTCTCCTCCACCCTCACTGCCCCTTGTGCCATCATATTCCAAAAATAGACCTTTACATTTGTTGATGGGATTGACCTTTCAGATATTT
The DNA here is from genome assembly GCF_032452875.1 of Bos javanicus. Lineage (NCBI taxonomy): Eukaryota > Metazoa > Chordata > Mammalia > Artiodactyla > Bovidae > Bos > Bos javanicus. Next base: position 62,531,302 of record NC_083869.1, on the reverse strand, counting down.
GCATTCTTTTCACCCTAGATGCATTATAAATTGCATGAAGGTAGAGATCAGCTAACGTATACTGAGCTCCTACTCTTTGCCAGGTACTAGGCCAAGGACTAGATATGCAAGGGTAAATTAAGACAGTTTTGTTGTAAATTTCTGAGAGTCTGGCGCAGGACACAGAAGTAAACCAACAATGACATGGTCGTATGGAAAGTGTCCTAAAATAGAAACACGTGGGATTGGCCCAGACAGCCTAGGTATCAGGAAAGCCTTTGAAAAGGAAAAGTCCTTCAACTGAGGCATGAAATGCAAGGAGAGCAGGAGGGAGGAAAATTGGTATTCATTTAGCAGGCACTGAGCACTCGACATGGACCAGGTGTCACTCGTATATCACTTCACTGGATCCTCACAGCAATCCTAGGAAATATCTGGGGAGGGGCAGACGACATCAGACAGGTATGATTCATTTACTGTCTCATCATCCATCACTAATCTCAGCAAAGTCCTGGGCAGCACTTCTCATGGTCTTTCTTTTTTTTCTCTCTTTTTTATTTGGTTGTGCCAGGTCTTGGCTGCAGCATGCGAGATTTTCATTGCAGCACACAGAATCTTTAGTTGCAGCATGTGGGATCTAGTTCCCCAACACGGCCCCCTGTATTGGGAACGTGGAGTACCAGCCATTAGACCACAGGGGAATTCCCCTAAATTCCCCTACACAGCACTTCCAATGTGCCAGCACTATTCCAAACACTTAATGTATGTCACTCATTTAATGACTACAATAAACAACTCTGCAAGGTAAGTATTATAGTTATTCTTATTTTACAAATTGGCAGAGTAAGCACAGAGAAGTTAAGTAACTCACCCACAGTCACACAGCGAATAAGTGGGCAAGCTGAATTAAACCAGACACTACAGAAATTCTACCAGACTATTTTTTCATCCCTTGAATATTTTTACTGGTGAAAGTAGTGCATATCCCCCATGGTTCAGCAGGTAAAGAATCTGCCTGCAATGCAGGAGACACAGGGGATGCAGGTTTGATGCCTGGGTTAGGAAGATCCCCCGAAGAAGGAAATGGCAACCCACTTCAGTATTCTTCCCTGGGAAATCCCATGGACAGAGGAGCCTGCTGGACTACAGTCCAAAGGTTCACAAAGAGCTGGACATGACTACACATGCATGCATTCTTACCAGAGAAGCCAACAATCTAAAGTTGTGTAAAATGTAAGTTACTTCTTCACATATCCTCTGATTCCAATGCCAGTTTACATTGATGAGTTTTGATGCTAGATGTATTGATAATTATCCCCATTTTACAGATGGAAAAAGTGAGTCTCATAAATGTTAAATAACTTTTCTGGGTTTACTGAGTTATCAGGTGGACATCTGGGATTCAGCACATTTCTGGGTCCATCTTCTAGGTGGAACTACCAGGCAAACTGGGGACTCTGGTGAAAAGCCTCTGAGCTGACAACAAACACATGCTTTGTCAGCAAAGTAGAGAAAGGCTGCACCTGCCATGCTGATGAAACTGTTGATGATGTGCAAAGGAGCATATGAATTGGACCACAAAGAAAGCTGAATACCCAAGAATTAATGCTTTCAAATTTTGGTGTTGGAAAAGACTCTTGAGAGTCCCTTGGACTGCAAGGAGATCAAATCAGTTAATTCTACAAGAAATCAACCCTGAATATTCACTGGAAGGACTGATGCCTTCCAGTCCTGAAGCTGCAGTGTTTTGGCCACCTGATGTGAAGAGCTGTCTCACTTGAAAAGACCCTGATGCTGGGAAAGATTGAGGGCAGGAGGAGAAGGGGACGATAGAGGATGAGATGTTGGATGGCATCATCGATTCAATGGACATGAATCTGAGCAAATTCTGGAAGACAGTGGAGGACAGAGGAGCCTGGCATGCTGCAGTCCATGAGGTCACAAAGAGTTGGACACAACTTAGTGACTGAACAACAGCAAAGGGGGCACAGAACACTGCTGACTTTCGGGAAGTTCTCTCGGGTGATGGTGCGGCAGGTGGAACAGCAGAAACCAGAACCTGGAATGAAGCAGTGGTGAGGACTGACACATACTCAAGACACTGGTGGGATGGAGCATCATGATGGAAATTCATGACAGATTTGTTGTGCAGCAAGAGGGAAAAGGGCATTCGGTCATGCATCCCTGGCTTCTGGTCTGGGTCATGGGCTGGGGGAGGGGGTGTTGGGCACCTATGGCATCCCCAAAGGTAGGGAGGAAACTTTTTTCCCATTTGGAGTTTGCTTGTGACAGGGAGCTGATGCTTGGTAAAATCTCAACATTTGCTCAGTCCAGACAAAATGAAACAAAAAGAAAAACTTTTGTCTTTGTTATACTGACTGTGGAATGGCTAGAAATTTTACTTTTCTAGAAGTAGCCTCTCATTAGGAGTTCTAGAAACTCCTTCAGAAAGTGCAGGCATTCTGAAGTTACTCTTCTGCTACTTTCTTTCTCTAGCCCCTCAGGGGAAAACTTTGCCATGCCTGAAATCTTCCGCCCACTGAGATTTCCTATCAACCCATCTCTGAGCAAACAACCTAATTCTGGGATATGGCTGATCAGCTGCATATCGTAATGTCCCATCTCTGGCCAGCAGCACCAACCTCAACAGCAAGGAAGCAATAAAGAAAAGAGGGGCTGTGGGGACTTCCCTTGTGGTCCAGTGCTTAAGAATCCACCTTCCAATGCAGGGGACATGGATTTGATCCCTGGTCAGGAAACTAAGATTCCAAATGCCTTGGGGCAACTAAGCCTGTGTGTCACAACTAGAGAGAAGCCTGCACACTAAGACCCAAAGCAGCCATAAATAAATCAATATATAAATGTTGTTTTAAAATTCATTACTATGTAACCACTTAAATGAAAAAATAAAAAGTGGTCACAGAGTGGGTGTGGAGGTTGATGATCAGTTTACAAGACCACAGCATGGCAAAAGCAAGCGAGTTTGCCACTAGGAGGCCAGGCCTGGGAAAAACTGCAGAAGTAATAGGTCTTTGTCTCAGAGTTGAAAATCTTGACCAAGACACAGGACCAGGACAAGGGACCCCACTACAGCAATAATTCTGTAGAATTCTCTGGAACTCAGAGTCAGCAAACAGATTCGCTGCAGTATCTACTCTGGGGTTTCCAGATGATTTTTTCTGGCTTAACAGCTCAGATCTACCCTGCTAAGTCTGAACCTGACAGTTTTCTGGACTTGATGAGAATGCTGATAGGAGCAGAGTAATTACTGGCCAGCTAAATAGTCAAAATCCAACAAATGATAAACAAAAGGAAGACAGCTGTTGGTGTTCAGTATAGAAGTCTTTGAGCCCTAAGGAAGTCACTTCAGTGAAAAACTGTAGTGTAGTAAGGGTGATGCCACAAACTATTTTATGGTTAATATTATCATCTTACCTGGCAGTGAAACAAAATGTTTATCCAAAAAATTTCCACCCAGATGCCTAATTTGTGTGCTTAATGGATAGATTTCAGGTCCTTGGAAAACTCACTCCTCACATGCTGGGAATAGATGCTGGGAACTTGTCTGTTTACCACTTTCTCCCAGTTCTTTTTCTTTTGGCTACACCCCACTGAGTGTAGGATATTAGTTCCCTGACCAGGGATCCAACCTGCGTCCCCTCCATTGGAAGCATGGAGTCTTAACCACTGGACCACTAGGGAAGTTCTTTGTTTTCCTTTTTTTCTCTCCCGGTTCTGGCCCAAGGAGAGACCACCTATCTGAAACTGCAGAGAAATGTCCTTAGGGCAGAATGAGATGGTGGACTGGCCCAGGCCCCACCCAATGGCCTGAAGAGGAGAGGCTGGGCTGGAGGAAGTGGGCAGTACCTCCCGTGGTGCCCTGTGCGCTCCTTGAGAAACCCAAGGCACTGGAAACTGGGGGTCCACAATCCTGACCCCCACCTGGATAGACACTAGAATATCTCTGCCCTCCCCTCCATCAGACACGTCTCTGTTTCCTATGATTTCCTTCCCGTCCAAGCCTGCCCCTGATACTCATTCATCCCACTTCACTGGGATAAACAGCACACAGAGGATGGTTTCTCAGATCTGCCCTTGATGAAAGAGGTAAACCACGCCAGGAGTTCCAGACTCTCCTGCCTCTACTGGCCGGTAGGGAAAAGTAAGTGTGAAGCAGTCAGCTTCCTGTCAACATTTGGAAGTGGGGACATCCTGTAACCCCAGTCATTTCAGCTCAATGTTCGTTTCTTGGTATCATCATCCTAATCAAACAAAATACAGTTGACCCTCACTATAGGAGAAGGCAATGGCACCCACTCCAGTACTCTTGCCTGGAAAATCCCATGGACGGAGGAGTCTGGTAGGCTACAGTCCATGGGGTCGCTAAGAGTCAGACATGACTGAGAGACTTCACTTTCACTTTTCACTTTCATGCACTGGAGAAGGAAATGGCAACCCGCTCCAGTGTTCTTGCCTGGAGAGTCCCAGGGGCGGCGGAGCCTGGTGGACTGCGGTCTATGGGGTCGCACAGAGTCGGACACGACTGAAGCGACTTAGCAGCAGCAGCAGCAGCAGCATTGGAGGTCTGAATTTGCAAATCTGCCTATTCACTAAAATGTATATGTATTTGTAACCCCTAAAGCAATAAAGGGTTCCTTCAGTAGTCACAGGTGAAAAAGTGAAAGTGTTTGTCACTCAGTCGTGTCTGACTCTTTGCGACCCCATGGACTGTAGCCCACCAGGTGCCTCTGTCCACGGGATTCTCCAGGCAAGAATAGTGGAGTGGGTTGCTATTCCCTTCTCCAGGGGATCTTCCCAACCCAGGGATCAAAGCTGATCTCCTGCATTACAGGCAGATTCTTTACCGTTTGAGCCACCAGGGAGGATAGTAGTCACAGGTGTTCAAAGACACCCCACCAGACACCAAATTCTATGGATGCTCAAATCCCTTTTATAAAATGGTGTAGTGTTTCAATGGAACCTACACACATCTTTCTGTATACTTTAAACCATCTCTAGATTACTTATAATACCTAATACAATGAAAATGCTATGTAGATAGTTGTCATTGCAAGCAAATTCAACTTTTGCTTTTTGGAACTTTCTGGAAAAATTTTTTTTTTTTTTTTTTTTTTGGTATTTTTCAACGACTGTTGGTTGAACCTGCGGATATAGAGGACTGACTGTACTTGCAGCACTTTTGTAGTCATTTGTACATAAATGCAGATTAGTGAGAAATTTGAGTCTCTGGGCAGTTAGCTGAGATTAAATAATCTGATATTCTGCCTTCTTGTTTCAGCTCTCACACTGTAAATAACATTATTTGCACAGGCTATTTAGTGCCACACTTTTCAAAATTTTGAGCTTTTTGTTGGTGATTTTGCTATTTAAGGGGGCTTCCCTGATGGCTCAGATGGTAAAGAATCTGCCTACAATGCAGGAGACCCGGGTTCGATTCCTGGGTTGGGAAGATACAGTGGAGGACGGCATGGCAACCCACTCCACTATTCTTGCCTGGAGAATTCCCATGGACAGAGGAACCTGGTGGGCTACAATCCATGGGGTTGTGAAAAGTTGGAAATGACTGAGTGACTAACCTTCATACACTTGCTGTTTAAAATGACTCCCAAGCATAATGTTGAAGTGCTGTCTTTTCCTAAACTCAAAATGGCTGTGATGTGTCTTATGGAGAAAATGTATCTGTTAGATTAGCTTCATTCAGGCATAAGTTTAGTGCTGCTGGCCATGAGTTCAATGTTAATGAGTCAAAAATATACATTAAATAAGGTGTCTTCCCTGGTAGCTCAGGTAGTAAAGAGTCTGCCTGCAGTGCGGGAGACCCGGGTTCGATCCCTGGGTCTGGAAGATCCCCTGGAGAAGGAAATGGCAACCCACTCCAGTACTCTTGCCTGGAAAATCCCATGGACGGAGGAGTCTGGTAGGCTACAGTCCATGGGGTCACAAAGAGCAGGACACGACTGAGTGACTAACTAAGTGCTTCGAATAAAGAATAGGTAACGCTACCTTGTGATGACTTCCCTTTAACTAGATAAGGTGTCTTTAGGGCTTTCCTGGTGTCTCAGGCATTAAAGAATCTGCCTGCTATGCAGGAGATCTGGGTTCAATCCCTGGGTTGGGAAGATTCCCTGGAGGTCATGGCAAAACAGTCATTCTTGTCTAGAGAATCCCTATGGACAGAGGATCCTGGTGGACTAGAGTCCATGGAGTCACAAAGAGTTGGACATGACTAAGCAATGAAACACAAGGTGTCTTTAAACAGAAACACACATAAAACAAAGTTATATCTTCACCACTGATGGAAATTTTGTGATCAGAGGCTTGCAGGAACCTAACCCTGCATTTCCCCTAGGAGCAACGATTCAGTATTTGCTGCAACTCCGTAGATTATAACTACCAATAATAGTAAATCATCTGGATCTGAAACCCCTCATTTGGCTATCCATTTGGAAGCCCTCATTTGATAAGCCTATTTTAGTACTCAAAGTTCTCAGCGTTCTCTCTCATGGGACTTCTAGGATATGGTGGGTTATCGCTTGGGACCCATAATAATATACTGGAATTTGTGTATGATTTTTTTAATTAGGTGAAATTTTAGTATATTCCTATTGGAGAATGCTTTCTAGAATGGGAATATGTACTGGTCACAGTCTCCACAGCTGACATTGGCCAAACCTAGCTGGAAACCAGCTGACAAAGGAGCCTAGGAACAACCTCTGGAGTTGGAGAAGGTCAAAGAATGGATCTAAGGGAGGGACAAATAGAAAATTAAATCTTTCAATAGAGCATAGATTTAACTAGGCAATCCCACCATTAATATTCATTTAAGAAGGTCTTCTAATCTCTCAAGGGATAACCACAACAATGTGGTCACTCACCTAGAGCTGGACATCCTGGAGTGTGAAGTCAGACGGGCCTTAGGAAGCATTACTACAAACAAAGCTAGTGGAAGTGACAGGATTCCAGCTAAGTTATTTCAAATCCTTAAAGATGATGCTGTTAAAGTGCTGTACTCAATATGTCAGCAAATTTGTAAAACTCAGCAGTGGCTGCAGGACTGGAAAAGATCAGTTTTCATTCTAATCCCAAAGAGGGGCAATGCCAAAGAATGTTCAAATTACCACACAATTGCGCTCATTTCACATGCTAGCGAGGTTATGCTCAAAATCCTTCCAGCTAGGCTTCAGCAGTATGTGAACCGAGAACTTCCAGGTGTAGAAGCTGGGTTTCAAGGAGGCAGAGATCATATTGCCAACAACAATTATTAATGTACACATACTAAATGCTCTGAAGGAAAAGAGCTTGATGTTCTGACCACTTAGGACACAAGACCATGACCTGGACAGGGAGTGAGGGGAGGCTCCCCAAAAGGAAAGCTTAAGATAAGCCCTGAAAGACGAGTAAGAGACAAGCAGCCCAATCAGAGGGAAGAACATGTACAAAGGCGCTGAGAAGGAAGTGGGCAGGATGCTCACAGGGAGCCGTTAACAAAAATGTAAAATCTATAGTGTTTTGAGGGGAAATTTGGAAGTTACTATAATAAATATATATATGTATATATATATATTTTAGCCATGCCATTTGGCTTTCCGGATCTTAATTACCTGACCAGAGACCAGGAAATAAACCTGTGCCCCCTGCAGTAGAAGTGTGAAATCCTAACCACTGTACTGCCAGGGTATTCCTAGGAAGTTGCTATAATATTTTAAATGTGCACACTCCTCAACCCAGCAAACCTATTTGCACAAGTAGCATTAACCTGATGGTGAGGAGAGCCGTGCTTGTTATAACAAAACTCTGGAAACAGCCTAACTGTCCATGAATTAGACAATAGTAACCTAAACTGCAGCCTGGAGTGCTGCAGTCCATGGGGTCACAAAGAGTCAGGCACAACTTAGCGACTAAACAACAACAAACTAAACTATAGAACATCCATTTTACAAAATTCCAGGCAGCAATTTAAAAGAATAAAGTAGTGGAATTCTCTGATAGTCCAGTGGTTAGGACTCTGAGTTCTCAATGCCAACGGCCTGGGTTCAGTACCTACCTGGTAAGGGAACTACGATTCCACAAGCCACATGGCACACCCCAAAAATAAAATAAAGTCTAACCTTTTAAAAAATAAATAGGTCAAATTTCTTTTAAAGGAATGAAGTAGACAAAGACACAGTAGCTTGGGAATACCTAAAAGATTTAGTGGTTAGAGAGAAGAAGAAGGTTATTGGCAGCTCTGTTCCAGTAGGTACTCACCTCTGCAAGTACTCGGCCCCTGAACGAAGGCAATTGCAAACAAAGGCTAATCCTTCCTTGGCATGTTTTTCAAAAACTAAAGCAGAAGGCTCCTTCATGAGGTAAACTTTCATTGCTTTCATGACACATCAGGAAGATCCACGGAGTTATACATTAGGGGGGCCTGACATATTTATTTTCCATTAATAAATCTGAGCTTCTCTTGAGGCACCAAGGTAAACTTGATTAAAGTTCTCTTCCAGATGATTCCCGAGTGGGAGCTTTCTCTCCTGTATTTCAATGCCTGGTGCAGCTCCTTGTCACACGGTTGCCAGGAGATAGCAGAAAAGCCAACTCCCCATGTCCTCTGCTATGGTAACACGCCATTGTTTCCTGATCCATCTTCTTTCTGACGGAGTCCGTATTTCTGAGAGTAGTATGCTACCCTTGATTATTCAGTTAATCTTGCAGAGAGAAAAGAATCCTTCTAACCCCCATTCTGCACAAAGAGACCTCCTCATGTGGAAGCAGCCTGCCACTGACTTTTCCTTTGGGATCTCGCATTGCAGCTGCCATCATTCTGTCTTATCCTTCCAAGGTTTCCGTGAGACACTTCTGGTAACAGAAATAAACTTTGGACCCTTCCAAGTACAATAACTCACTTAATTGGTGACTTCTCAAATAGAAGGCAAGGTCTTCATAGGTTTTTCCTAACCTGCGAGAGAAAGTGTATTGAACACGGGGTTGATGGAAATGGGGCTCACCAAGTGTCTCAATTTCTTCATCTGCAGAATGGAGATGTAGCCCCTTGTAGGTTCCTGTGAGGATTAAATGAGTGAGTGTACGTGATGCCCTTAGAACAGTGACTGGCACACGGAAGAGGCTCAAGAAATATCAGCTATTATTATCATTATAAGTAAAATGGACTCCCACTTGTTTTGACCAGGAATTTTAACCAAATTTATAGAAAAAAGAACTAAAATATAAATTATTAGGACTGTTTCATTTGTAAGTGACCAAGGCGTCTCTCATTATTGCACTTCACTTTATTGTATTTGGCAGATACTGTGCTTTTAACAAATGGAAGATTTTGTCAACCCGGCATTGCCAGATGATGGTTAGCATTTTTTTGGTAATAAAGTACTATTAAATTTTACTTATTTGTTTCTTTTTATTCTTGTCTGCCTTGGGTCTTCATTGCTGTGCACCAGCTTTCTTTAGTTGTGGCGAGTGGGGGCTCATTGTAGTGGTTTCTCTTGTTGCAAAGCACAGGCTCTAGGCGCACGGGTTCAGTAGTGGTGGCACACGGGTTTAGTTGAGCCAAGGTGTATGGAATCGTCCCGGACTAGGGATCGAATCTATGTCCCCTCCATTGGTGTGCAGATTCTTAACCACGGGCATCGAGTGAACTGCCAAGAAGAGTTAGTGACTGGAGGAGGGAGAGGAGGTGGGAGATGGTAGAGCTGAAGGATCATCAGCAATAGGAGACGGAGGGCAAGCTGCAATTTCACTCGTGCCTGACGTTGACAGCACGGGTTCTGGTTCCTTGTTGACTTCAGTTCTACCTAGCCTCTTGAAACAAACAATGCAGTGATGTCCAGGCAGTAGCTCCTTTTTTCTCATCATAGATGACATGGTAGCACTGGGCTGCATTCTAAATGGCTGCTGCAACCTTTGTGTTCTGTTCTATGTTTGGGTCCTGTGCCTCCTCAAATAAAGAAAATCCCCTTGCCATTTCCTTGCATCATGAATTTCTTTGGTTCTTCAGTTACTTCTTCCTACTGTCTCTCACTGTCCTTTCTCTGAGCCAGTGCATTTTTCTCATCACTGCTGCTTTTTGCTTGCTTCCAGACATTCTGGGCTTGATATAAAAATACTGTATTACTGTACTTTATACAGTACTGGGGCTCTTTAGTTCCTCTTCACTTTCTGATGTTAGAGGGGTATTATCTGCAATGACTAGATTTGTCAGCCAATATTTAATATTAATTTCTCAACAAACACAGGAAAGAAAAATGATCAAATGAAGACTGCTTGCAAACAAGAGTGTCTAAACCTTGACATGATGCTGACTTTGGTTTTATTGGGCCTGCCATTGTTGTGAAAGGAGTATGACAAGGTTGTATATTGTCACCCTGCTTATTTAACTTCTGTACAGAGTATATTATGCAAAATGCCAGGCTGAATAAATCACCATCTGGAATCAAGGTTGCCAGGAGAAATATCAACAACCTCAGATATGCAAATGATATCACTCTAATGGCAAAAAGTGAAAAAAAAACTAAAGAGCCTCTTGATGAAGGTGAAAGAGGAGAGTGAAAAAGCTGGCTTATAACTCAACTTTCAAAAAACTAAGATCATGGCATCTGGTCCCATCACTTCATGGCAAACAGATGGGGGAAAAGTGGAAGCAGTGGCAGATTTTATTTTCTTGGGCTCCAAAATTGCTGCAGACAGTGACTGCAGCCATATAGTCAAAGCTATGGTTTTTCCAGTAGTCATGTATGGATATGAGAGTTGGACCATAAAGTAGGCTGAGCACCAAAGAGTTGATGCTTTCAAACTATGGTGCTGGAGAAGACTCTTGAAAGTCCCTTGTACTGCAAGGAGATCAAACCAGTCAATCCTAAAGGAAATCAACCCTGAATATTCATTGGAAGGACTGGCTGAAGCTGAAGCTCCAATACTTTGGCCACCTGATGTGAAGACCTGACTCACTGGAAAAGACTCTGATGCTGGAAAAGATTGAAAACAAAAGGAGAAGAGGGCAGCATGGGATGAAATGGATAGATAGCATCACTGACTCAGTGGACATGAATCTGAGCAAATTCTCGGAGATACTGAAGGACAGGGGAGCCTGGCATGCTGTAGTCCATGGGGTTGCAAAGAGTTGGACACAACTTAAGGACTGAACAACAACAGCCATCCTTGTATGACTGTCTTTGGTTTTGAAGGCTGGACTTACACATTGACCAGATGACCACTGACAGTGCCAAATCAAAGCTGAGAAGGAATAAATCTGTGTAGGCAGCTGCACACCAATATCAGTGGACAAGATTTGGAGTTTCAGTCTGTCAAAAATAGGTAAAGACCTTGATACCCAGTTAGACCCATCAGGCCCCAGCTGAATCCCATTTGTTACTGTAGCTAAATATCCATTGATCCCACTGCTTTTTTTTTTTTTTTCCCTAGAGAAGTCAACAACTATTCTTTAATTGGAATACATCCCACTCATATCCTGAGGCCTGGTATGAAATTCTCACTGGCAGACCTGTCATGGGAGGCTGGGCATGGACAGTAGGAGTTTTGGCCTTATCATATTTCCAATTTGATTTTCCCCAAGAGGGTGATAAAAATAAAGGGATAGTCAGAACAAGAATATATTTAGACAATTACTTGCCTGCTAGTTTCTGGGTAAATTGATTATCTGCTCTGTTACCAATGTAGTCAACTACATATTATTTAAATGTATTTATCTGCAAAAGGTTGCCCACTGATAATGAAATAGAATCTTATTACAGCCTCTTCACTGACCCAAGTATGCCCTGACTTTCTGGGTTAGGGTTATGTTACATTAGGGTTATCTTGCATTATATTGTAATTCCCAAACTTTTTGGCCTCAGGACCTCTTTACACACTTAAAAATTGTTGAGGACCTCAAAGAGTTTTTAGTTATGTGGGTTGGATCTATGAATATTTACCAACTCATGCAGAAATAACAACAATTCCATTTCATGTTAATATAACATTTTCTGAAAAATAATCATCTTTTCCAAAACCACAAGAGAGAGGGAGAGGGAGAGAGAGAGAGTTAATTTTTCAAATCTCTTTAGTACATGGCATAGTACAACACTGCAGATTTTACATTTGTTTGTGTGCTAAATAAGTTGTGATGGCTTTGGTTGAAGGATATGAAGATTATCTGGGCTCATAAAGATACAGAGTTGGAAAAGAGAGGGCTGTTATAATAGCCTTTTCAGATGATTTTGGATATTCTTCTTTGATACTACACTAAAATTTGACAATTGGTACTTTCTTAAAAGGTTAGCTGCAGTATAGAATCGGAAATCACATCAATGACTTTTTTTGCACTCTGTCACATTAAAATTCATTGGTTTATCTCGCATTTGGAAAGATTTTGTATTGTCATGCATTCCAATACCTGGAAAATACTGGTTTTCTGAATTAGGCAGGTCTCCCAAATGTTGACCCAATTCATTACACAATATTTAAAAAGTAACAGTCACCACTAACTTCATCAGAAAAGCTGCTGATGGAAAGCTACTGAATTCATGGACATGGATGCAAGTTTTTAAAAGTTCTATTTCTGAAAAGTTTGAAAGTTAGAATTTTACCACTAGCAATAAATACTGCTGGTTGTTTACTTTAAAGTAGCAAATCCATTTTGCTAGTTTTCCACAAACTGTCCATCAGATATCCAGGTCTCACTAGCCACAGATTGACAGTTACTCTTTCAGGTAAAAATGGCATTTCATAAGGAAGGTGGCTAGTTTAGCTAATAACTCAAATAGTCACCTAAGATATGCATCCTTCAGGATATGCAGCCCCAGATCTTTATGAAGATATTTCATTTTGCCACACTGAATATTAAAAAGGTGTATAATCAAGAGTTGAGGTTTAATAAAATTAATAATTTCTACTGTTTCACTAAGGACATTCTTGAAGTTAAACTGACTCTTTTTTTTTATGCAAGGGTGTAATGATGAAAATACAATCACAGCTAACGTAATTCTGTGCCCTTGCCTTGATTCCTACTGACGTCTCAGCAGTTCTTCTTGTGATTACTTTGGCACTATCAGTGCATATTAACTGAATTCCTCAGTGTTTGTGTGTTTTAACTTTAATCCAGTCTGTTCTTTGATCCATGGACTCAGTGACACAAGCCGAGAAAAAGTGGGACAGACTTTGCGTGGACAGACTATCTGCATGTTAAGTTTAAACTGAAAAACTGAAAATCATTTTTTTTAGATATGGGCAGATATATTTTCTTCATTGAAAGATAAAACACATTTTGAATAAGTACATATTGTTTTACTGATTCACAAAATTTGACAAAATAATGGCTCAATAATTCACAGTGGTCTTTACCACCATTCTCTGTGTAGCAAGACAAGCTTTCTTTCCAAAGAATGGGATATACATACTCTTTTAAAAAAAATAATAATGGCTTTTTTGCATATGTTTTATATTTCTTCTAAGAATTTCATTCACTCTTTCATACATTATAACTTAAATATAATTATAAAATATAAAACAATTATATTGAAGCTCTGCTCAGTGACCACAGTATCAAGCATAAACAGAGACTAAATAGTTCAACCAAAAGCACCTCCATTCTTACATTCCAGCTGGGGAGATTAACAAGGAAACAGCAAATTTATAACTTTCTACAGGTAATTTCTCTGTCTTGACTCTCCTGACATCCCATGCAGTAGGCAATTGTAGTAGGCAGAATAATGCCTCCCCAAAGAAGACTATCCTAACCCCCCAAATCTGTGAATATGTTACCTTACATGGCAAACAGTGATTAAGGATCCTGAGATGTGAAATCATCCTAGATTATCTGAGTGGGCTCAATGTAATCACAAAGGTCCATAAAAGAGGGAGACAGGAAAGTTAGAAGGAGAAGATGTGACCATGGAAGCAGAATTTGGAGTAATGCAGAGCCATGGGCCAAGGAATGTGGGAGCAAATTCTCTCCCATAGCCTCCACAAGGAATGCAATCCAGTCAATAGCTCACTGAGACCCAGCTTGTACTTTTGATCTCTAGCAACTATAAGATAAGATTTGTGTTGTTCAACTGTAAGATTTGTGTTGTTCAAAGCAACTAAGTTTGTAAAAAACTAAATATAGAACTATCATATGATCCAACAATCTCACTCCTGGACATATATCCAGAGAAAACCATAATTAGGAAAAATACACCAATATATTGTATTGTATTATATCAATATATTATATTGATATAATGTATTGTATCAATATATTATATCACCAAAAATACACCAGTGCACCCCAAAGTCCATTGCAACACTATTTATAATAGCCAAGACACGGAAAAACCTAAATGTACATAAAGATGTGGTACATATATACAATGGATTATTACTCAGCCATATAAAAAAATGAAATGATGCTATTTGCAACAACATGGATGGTCCTAAAGATTGTACTGAGTGAAGTAAGTCAGACAGAGAAAGATAATATCATGATATCATTTATATGTGGAAACTAAAAAGAAAATGGACTTATTTATAAAACAGAGTCACAGATGTAGAAAACAAACTTGGTTTCCAGGGGGAAAAGGGGGAAGGGACAAATTGGGAGATTTGGATTGATATATACACACTGCTATATATAAAATAACTAATAAGGACATACTGTATAGCACGAAGAACTCAATACTCTGTAATGATCTATATGGAGAAAGAATCTAAAAAAACAGTGGATATATGCATATATATAGAACTGATTCACTTTGCTGTACACCTGGAACTAACAAAACATTGTAAATCAACTATACTCCAACAAAAATTATAGAAAAAATCAGCAACTAAGTTTGTGGTAAGTTTATTACAGCAGCAGGAAACTAATACAGTTGGGCATCATTACTGGCCCTGTTTGACAGATGAAAAAAATGAGTGAGATGTTCACATGACTTAAACCACATACATTGTGGAGAAAGTACATAATAGTATAACTCCCGTGGAAGACATTTTAATATTATCTATTAAAATTACCAATGCATTTACTCCAGCTACCTGCCTAAGGCAGATATACCTACTTGCATGAAATAGCACATGTTCAAGTCCATTCACAGCAGCATCATTCATTAGAGCAAAATATCAGATACAATCCAATTAAGAGAGACCAGAAATAAACCCACACATCTACAGACAATTAATCTTTGACAAAGGAGGCAAAAATATAGAATGGAGAAAAGACAGTCTCTTCAGCAAGTAATGTTGGGAAAGCTGGACAGACCTCACATCACACACAAAAATAAATTCAAAATGCCTTCTCAGTCTAAGCTCAGTCACTCAGTAGTGTCTGACTCTTTGCGACCCCATGAACCGCAGCATGCCAGGCCTCCCAGTCCATCACCAGCTCCCAGAGTCCACCCAAACCCATGTTTATTGAGTCAGTGATGCCATCCAACCATCTCATCCTCTGTCATCCCCTTCTTCTCCTGTCCTCAATCTTTCCCAGCATCAGGGTCTTTTCAAATGAGTCAGCTCTTCACATTAGTGGCCAAATTATTAGAGTTTCAGCTTCATCATTAGTCCTTCCAATGAACACTCAGGACTGATCTCCTTTAGGATGGACTGGTTGGATCTCCTTGCAGTCCAAGGGACTCTCAAGAGTCTTCTCCAACACCACAGTTCGAAAGCATCAATTCTTCGGTGCTCAGCTTTCTTTATAGTCGAACTCCCACATCCATACACGACCACTGCAAAAACCATAGCCTTGACTAGATGGACCTTTGTTGCAAAGTAATGTCTCTGCTTTTCAATATGCTATCTAGGTTGGTCATAACTTTCCTTCCAAGGAGTAAGCGTCTTTTAATTTCATGGCTGCAATCACCATCTGCAGTGATTTCGGAGCCCCCAAAAATAAAGACTGACACTGTTTTCACTGTTTCCCCATCTATTTCCCATGAAGTGATGGGACCAGATGCCATGATCTTTGCTTTCTGAATGTTGAGCTTTAAGCCAACTTTTTGACTCTCCTCTTTCAGCTTCATCAAGAGGCTCTTTAGTTCTTCTTCACTTTCTTCCATAAGGGTGGTGTCATCTGCATATCTGAGGTTATTGATATTTCTCCCGGCAATCTTGATTCCAGCTTGTGCTTCTTCCAGCCCAGCATTTCTGATGAAGTACTCTGCATATAAGTTAAATAAGCAGGGTGACAATATACAGCCTTGACATACTCCTTTTCCTATTTGGAACCAGTCTGTTGTTCCATGTCCAGTTCTAACTGTTGCTTCCTGACCTGCATACAAATTTCTCAAGAGGCAGGTCAGGTGGTCTGGTATTCCCATCTCTTTCAGAATTTTCCACAGTTTATTGTGATCCACACAGTCAAAGGCTTTGGCATAGTCAATAAAGCAGAAATAGATGTTTTTCTGGAACTCTCTTGCTTTTTCCATGATCCAGTGGATGTTGGCAATTTGATCTCTGGTTCCCCTGCCTTCTAAAACCAGGTGGAACATCTGGAAGTTCACAGTTCATGTATTGCTGAAGCCTAGCTTGGAGAATTTTGAGCATTAGTTTACTAGCATGTGAAATGAGTGCAATTGTGTGGTAGTTTGAGCATTCTTTGGCATTACCTTTCTTTGGGATTGGAATGAAAATTGACCTTTTCCAGTCCTGTGGGCACTGCTGAGTTTTCCAAATTTGCTGGCATATGGAGTGCAACACTTTCACAGCATGATATTTTAGGATTTGAAATAGCTCAACTGGAATTTCATCACCTCCACTAGCTTTGTTCGTAATGATGCTTCCTGAGGCCCACTTGACTTCACATTCCAGGATGTCTGGCTCCATTCCAGGATGTCTGGCTCTAGGTGAGTGATCACACCATTGTGATTATCTAAGTCATGAAGATCTTTTTTGTATAGTTCTTCTGTGTATTCTTGCCACCTCTTCTTAATATTTTCTGCTTCTGTTAGGTCCCTACTATTTCTGTCCTTTATTGAGCCCATCTTTGCATGAAATGTTCCCTTGGTAGCTCTAATTTTCTTGAAGAGATCTCTAGTCTTTCTCATTCTGTTGTTTTCCTCTATTTCTTTGCACTGATCACTGAGGAAGGCTTTCTTATATCTCCTTGCTATTCTTTGGAACTCTGCATTCAAATGGGAATATCTTTCCTTTTCTCCTTTGCTTTTCACTTCTCTTCTTTTCACAGTTATTTGTAAGGTCTCCTCAGACAGCCATTTTGCTTTTTTGCATTTCTTTTCTTGGGGATGGTCTTGATCCCTGTCTCCTGTACAATGTCATGAACCTCCGTCCATAGTTCATCAGGTACTCTGTCTATCAGATCTAGTCCCTTAAATCTATTTCTCACTTCCACTGTATAATCATAAGAAATTTGATTTAGGTCATACCTGAGTGGTCTAGTGGTTTTCCCCACATTCTTCAATTTAAGTCTGAATTTGGCAATAAGGAGTTCATGATCTGAGCCACTGTCAGCTCCTGGTCTTGTTTTTGCTGACTGTATAGAGCTTCTCTTTCTTTGGATTAATGACTTTAATATAACACAGGACACCATAAAACTCCTAGAAGAGAACATAGACAAAACATTCTTTGACATAAATCATGGCAATGTTTTCTTAGGTCAGTCTCCCAAGGCAATAGCAATAAAAGCAAAAGTAACCAAATGGGACCTAATCAAATTTATAAGCTTTGGCACAGCAAAGGAAAACAAAGACAACTTATGAACTGGGGGAAAAATATTTGCAAACAGTGTGACTGACAAAGGCTTAATTTCCAAAATATACAAATAGCTCATACAACCCAATAACAAAAAACAAACAAACCAATGTAAAAGAATGGGCAGAAGACCTAAATGGACATTTCTCATAAGAAGACTTACAGATGGTCAACAGACACATGAAAAGATGCTCATTATCCCTAATTATCAGAGAAATCCAAATAAAACTATGTTGTGGTACCACTTTACATTGGTCACAATGGCCATCATTAAAAAGCTTATAAATAATAAATGTTGGAGAGAGTATAAAATGCAAACCCTCCTACACTGTTGGTGGGAATGTAAATTGGTGCGGTCACAATGGAAAACATTACGGAGGTTCCTTAAAACACTAACAATAAAGTTACCATATGATCTAGCAATCCCACTCTTGGGCATATATTTGGAGAAAACTCTTATTCAAAAAGATACAAGTGTCCCAATATTCATAGCAGCACTATTTACAATAGCCAAGACAGAAACAACTTAAACGTCCATTGACAGATAAGTGGATAAAGGTGTGGAAAATATATACAATGGAATATTACTCAGCCATAAAAAGAATGAAATAACACCATTTGCAGCAACATGGATGGACCTAGAGATTGTCATATGAGTGAAGTGAGTCAGAGAAATATCACATTTCTCTTATATCATATTCCATTTATATGTGGAATCTATGATGCAAATAAATTTATTTACAAAACAGAAATAGACTCACAGACATAGAAAACAAATTCATGGTTACCAAAGAGGAAAAAAGAGTGAGAGATAAATCAGGAGGTTTCAGATTAACAAACTAGTATATATGAAATAGATAAACAACAAGGTCCTACTATATAGCACAGGGAACTATATTTAATATCTTGCAGTAATCTATAATGGAAAAGAATATGAAAAAGCATATATACATAGCTGAATCACTTTGCTATACACCATAAACTAACACTATAAATCAACTACACTTCAATAAGATTGTTTTTAAAAAGAAACAATCCAGTTGTTTATCTCTAGGGGAGTAAAAAGGCAGAGGAACCAGAGACCAAATTGCCAACATCCGTTGAAACATCAAAAAAGCAAGAGAGTTCCAGAAAAACATCTATTTCTGCTTTATTGACTATGCCAAAGCCTTTGACTGTGTGGATCACAACAAACTGTGGGAAATTCTTAAAGAGATGGGAATACCAGACCACCTTATCTGTCTCCTGAGAAATCTGTATGCAAGTCAAGAAGCAACAGTTAGAACTGGACATGGAACAACAGACTGGTTCCAAATCAGGAAAGGAGTACGTCAAGGCTGTATATTGTCACCCTGCCCATTTAACCTATATGCGGAGTACATCATGAGAAACGCTAGACTGGATGAAACATAAGCTGGAATCAAGATTGCCAGAAGAAATATCAATAACCTCAAATATGCAGATGACACCACCCTTATGGAAGAAAGTGAAGAAGAACTAAAGAGCCTGTTGATGAAAGTGAAAGAGGACAGTAAAAATGTTGGCTTAAAACTCAACATTCAGAAAAATTAAGATCATGGCATCTGATCACTTCATGGCAAATAGATGGGGAAGCAATGGAAACAGTGACAGACTTTATTCTGGGCTCCAAAATCACTTGCAGATGGTGACTGCAGCCATGAAATTAAAAGATGTTTACTCCTTGGAAGAAAAGTTATGACCATATGACCGACCTAGACAGCATATTAAAAAGCAGAGACATTACTTTGCCAACAAAGGTCCGTCTTGTCAAAGCTATTTTTTTTTTCAAGTAGTCATGTATGGATGTGAGAGTTGGACTATAAAGAAAGCTGAGCACCGAAGAATTGATGCTTTTGAACTGTGGTGTTGGAGAAGACTCTTGAGAGTCCCTTGGACTGCAAGGAGATCCAACCAGTCCATCCTAAAGGAAATCAGTCCTGAATATGCATTTGAAGGACTGATGCTGAAGCTGAAACTCCAATACTTTGGCCACCTAATGCAAAGAGCTGACTCATTGGAAAAGACCCTGATGCTGGGAAAGATTGAAGGAGGGAGGAGAAGGGGACGACAGAGGATGAGATGGTTGGATGGCATCACTGACTCAATGAACATGAGTTTGAGTAAACTCCAGGAATTGGTGATGGACAGGGAATCCTGGCATGCTGCAGTTCATGGGGTTGTAAAGAGTTGGATATGACTGGGCGACTGAACTGAGCTGAGGGGAGTAAGGAAATAAAATTCACAGTGGAATAGTATGCAGCTGTAGAAAAGAATGAGGAAGCTCTCTAAATACTGATATGGAAAGATCTCTAAGAGACACTGCTAAGTGAAAAAAAAATATAGTGTGCTACCTTTTGTGTATGAAAAGGGAGAAAACAAGAATATATTATTTTTATTTGCTTATTTTTGAATAAAATACTGGAAGGACACACCCACAACTAACACAGACGATAAAGTGAAAGTGAAGTCGTGTCCGACTCTTAGCGACCCCGTGGAGTGTAGCCCACCAGGCTCCTCCATCCATGGGATTCTCCAGGCAAGAATACTGGAGTGGGTTGCCATTTCCCTCTCCAAAACACAGAAGATAAGGCTGTGTGAAATGAGGAATGAATGGGGAGAGAGGTGGGGGATAATTTTTTTCAATATATATATTTTTTCATATCTGATTTTAACTATGTGAATGTGCTACCCTATTTTTTCTTTTTTTATTATTATTTTATTTTATTTTTAACTTTACAATATTGTATTGGTTTTGCCATATATCAAAATGAATCCGCCACAGGTATACACATGTTCCCCATCCTGAACCCTCCTCCCTCCTCCCTTCCCATACCATCCCTCTGGGTCATCCCAGTGCACCAGCCCCAAGCATCCAGTATCGTGCATCGAACCTGGACTGGCAACTCGTTTCATATATGATAATACACATGTTTCAATGCCATTCTCCCAAATCATCCCACCCTCTCCCTCTCCCACAGAGTCCAAAAGACTGTTCTATACATCAGTGTCTCTTTTGCTGTCTCGTATACAGGGTTATTGTTACCATGTTTCTAAATTCTATATATATGCGTTAGTATACTGTATTGGTATTTTTTTCTAATTAATTTTGAAGTGAGTTTAACTAGCTGGTCGAAGGTTGTGCAATTATAACAATAGAAGCAACAAAACCACAGTGGCACCAGTTACCCCTTAGGCACCAGGCACTTTCAGGTGTGTCTTACTAAATCCTAACAATACCCGTGTCAGGCAGGGATCCTTATTCTACTTAGAGATGGAGAAACTGAAGCTCAGAGAGGTTGATACTTGCTTGAGATCACTCAGCTTGTAAGCAGAAGAGTTGACCTCCCAGCTGGTATCTCTCTGGTTCCAAAGCCCACACTCTTGGCCACCAGGCTGCAGTGTCTAGAAACCACGTGTTTTAATTCTCGCACTAGTGCTCTTAATATGACAACATAGCTTGTTGTAAACAAATTGTTGACAGATTAGAGTGAGAGCCAAATTGGCTAAGTGAAATATAAGCATTTACCCTTTTTCTGCCAAGCTCTTTTGCGAGGCTTTGGAGAACCTGATTTGGAGACAATTCATTGTTTCTTAAATCTGTAAAATTTGATAGTCAAAGCAGATTCATCAGTATTTGCACCACAGAATTATATTGACAGGTGCTTCCTTACTGCCCCAGGCCACGATCTGAGTCCTGACCTCCTGAGTTCTCCACCTGCCCTCCAGATCAGTCTCTAACATTGACAGGGTCTGGGGCAAGGGAATTTCCAGGTGGCTCTAGTATTAAAGAACCCACCTGCCAATGGAGGAGACAAAGAGACTCAGGTTTGATCCCTGAGTCGGAAGATCTCCTGCAGCAGGGCATAGCAATCCACTCCAGTATTCTTGTTTGGAGAATCCCATGGACAGAGGAGCCTGGTGGGATACAGTCCATGGGGTCGCAAAGAGTCAGACATGACTGAAGTGACTTAGCACACACAGCACGTGGCAAGGATATAAATGGAGACCTATGTGGATTTTCCTGCTGGTCCAGTGCTAAGACTCCACACTCCCAGGGGTACCCAGGGGGCCCAGCTTCCATCCCTGGTCAGGGAACTAGATCCCACATGCTAAAACTAAGAGTTCACATGCTGCAATTAAAAAAAAAAAAGATTCTGAAAAAAAACAATCCCGTGTGCTGAAACTAAGACCCAGTGCAGCCTAAATAAATAAATACGTATATAAATAATTTTAAAATTAAAAAATTAATGGAGATCTACGTGCCATAATTATGAATATTTATAAGGACAAACCAACCTAAGAAACTGGAATATATTCTATCCAAACTACTTTTACAAATATGCCTTCAGAACCATGTGGAAAGCCAAGTTTGAAGTTAAAATTCTTGGGTTCTTAAAGGTTCTGTGCTCAATCATGATACTGCAGAGAGCCCTGGTCCCCAGACCATGAAATATGCCCCTTTCTCTTCTTACCTCTAGGTCCCCTCCTGGTCTCAGACACCTAGCCCACATGCCTAGGCTCCATTTACACACCTCCAAATAGCCGCTCCTTGGTCATACTTTGGGCCTAGAGGTATTGATGTGGGAACGTCCATATTAATACATCCATGGTTATCAGAACATAATGCAACAACTTTAGAGGTGGTTTAGGATCAAAAGCAGCTTCAATAACCATCATCAACCACTATATGACTCTATATACCCACATCTTGTCTCTAATCATCCCTGCCACTACCAACTGACCAGCCAGGGTTTTCCTCAGTCCCTGGCTCTGATGATTTCATGCCCTCTGCATGCTAGTCTCTTTTTGTGTGTATTTTTTTGGTTCCAGCCATTGGTTGATATTTAAAGCAGTTTGCAAATCTTCTAGTTCTCTTCCTTCTAAGAAAATAAGATTGTGTTTACCAGCCCACTAGAAGTTATGTGGGGCCATATGATTCTCTTTGGCCAGCACAATTGAGTAGAAGTGACATATGTCACCTCCAGGGGTAACTTTAAGAGTCAGGGTGTGCTTCACCATGCACTCCCTGTGTCCTCTGCTGTGATCACAGCCAGGATGTCCCAGACAGTGGCTGCTCCATCAGGCTGAGTCTCAGAGTGAGGAAGCTGACACTGACATTGGAAACTGAGCACCCAGACAACCTACAACAAACACGTGGCCCAAACAAGAAAGAAACCTCTGTTTCCTTCAACCATGGAGATCTGGGGCTTGTTCGTTACTGTAGCAGAAACTAGCCCAATTAGCCCTATAAATTATTCTAACGCTCACTGAAGTCTGAGCACCACTGACCCAACCTATCCCGTTTGATTCTGCTTCCTTCCATTATCTGGCGCTCTGTATACAGAAATAAAACACAGAAAGAATCTGTCTGGTCCAACTGAATCACCATCAATCTACTGGGCAGAACTCTTATACCACAATACTTTATAGGCCACTGTCCAGACCATAAACTGATTGTCTTGGGCCATGTGTCTCCTCCAGGTTCAGCCAGCCCTGTTGCCAGAGGACACAGTTTGGAGGGGGCAGAAATGATCAGTGACACAGAGCATGGCTACACATGCCTAGAATAAATACCTAGAATTCCCTACTCAGCATCAGTCAAGGGTATAGTAATCCAGAAGGGTATAGTAATCCAGAAGGGATTACATACACATGTATGTGTAGCATGAATGTCCTCTTCAATAAATTATAACAAATATAGAATATAGGACAACAAAACAGAAGACTTCAAAGAAGTCGTGATGGATTCGACTGAGCTGTCTTAACAATCATTTATCATCTTCCTCTTTCCTATTTTAGTTTGCCTTCTACCAAAGGTCAGCTTCCAGGGTTTTACAGCTTAAACCTTTTAAGGTTTATTAGCCCAGTGTTTCTGAATCTTGGTGCACATTAGAATCACCTGAGGAACTTTTTAAACTACCAGACCTTTCACTTCTGAATCTTGTTTGCAGATTTGGGAGGAAGGGTGTTTGTATGAAAGATTTAGCAAGTAAGAAGACAGGGTGTACAGCTAAATTCGAATTTCAGATTAATAATGAATTTTTTCATAGAAGTATGCCCCAGGCAATATTTGAGAAATACTTATACTATAAATATTATAAATTCAAATTTAACTAGGCCTCTCTGGACAGGGAAACCAGGGAAAAGGGTAGGAGTTGGAGGGAGGAAGAGCAACATTTTTAAAGTTCCCCTAGTGATTACCACTTGGGAATTAAGATTGAGACTCTCTGGTCTTTCTCAATCCATCCTCAACCTCGTGCGATAAAAGTTATTATTTTCTATCATTAGAGCTCTGAGTAAGTCTAGAATGGAACTATTCTTTTTAAAATATACTCCAGATGATGGATTTCACATTCGTTCACTTCTGCTTCTCCCCTCCATAGCACTGTGAAGCATGCAATGACTGACAGCCGTAGCATTGTCTTTATGAGTGAATAACACATAATCTCCCATTACGGAAATGCCTACCCCCTCATTTCTGAATTAGGCATCAATTATGGCAATTGTGAATGAAGAGAGGGGAGAGCTGATCTCTGAGTCAAAGTCACAGTGGGGAAAAAAAAAGAATAAAATCAAGTATACCACTAGATTTTAGGTTGACACTCAATAAATCTAATTTAGAGCAAGCCAATCATTTTCCCTGACTTCCGAGAGACATAGCTCTCCATGAATGTAGAATCTTACTAGGTTACACTGATCTGGCAAAAGCTAATGTAATCAGAGGAGATCCTGGATTGAATCTTAATTTTTGGTTTCTTCAGTTGATTTAAAAAATAATTCAGGGGGCAACTGGAGTAGAACATACAGCACTGTGGGATTACTGGCTCAATCGTTTAAGGAAACAGGTAAGCTACATGCTAAGGTTATCAAAGTGAGATGAAAACATTAGATAACCTATGATAAAACTCCCTAGACAAGACAAACCATTATGATTTACAGAAAAAGATGACATTAATTATAGTGACTTTTGAGACCACATTATAAATTCCTTTAAAATATATTTTTATAAACCTTTCCAATGATTAGAGTATTATAACTTCATTATGAAATATTTTGAAAATACAGAAATTAAAAAAACAATTCAGAATTTCACTACTCTAATAGAACCACTTTGTGCATTTATATTTTTTCACCTTTAGGAGTATCTTTATTTGATCTAATACCTTTTTTTTTTTTTTTGGCCATGCCACATGGCTTGTGGAATCTTAGTTCTCAGACTAGGAATTGAATCTGAGCCCCTGGCAGTAGAAGCTCAGAGTCCTGACCACTGGACCACCACAGAATTCCCTCTAATGCTTTAAAAAAATTTTTTTATTATTTTAAAAGATTTTTATTATAGTCGATTTATGGGCTTCCCAGGTGGTGCTCGGAGAAGGTGATGGCACCCCACTCCAGTACTCTTGCCTGGAAAATCCCATGGACAGAGGAGCCTGGTGGGCTGCAGTCCATGGGGTTGCTAAGAGTCAGACACGACTGAGCGACTTCCCTTTCACTTTTTACTTTCACGCATTGGAGAAGGCAATGGCAACCCACTCCAGTGTTCTTGCCTGGAGAATCCCAGGGACAGGGGAGCCTGGTGGGCTGCCGTCTATGGGGTCACACGGAGTCGGACACAACTGAAGTGACTTAGCAGCAGTAGCAGCAGCAGCAGGTGGTGCTAGCAGTAAAGAACCTGCCTGCTAATGCAGGAGCCACAGGAGATATGGGTTCAATCCCTGTGTCAGGGAGATCGTCTGGAGGAGGGCACAGCAACCCCCTCCATATTCTTGCCTGGATAATCCCGTGGATAGAAGAGTCTGGTGGGTTACAGTCCATAGGGTCCCAAAGAGTTGGAAACAACTGAAGCGGCTTAGCAAGCATGCATGCATAGTTGATTTTGAATGTTGTGTTAGTTTCTGCTATACAGCAAAAAGAATCAGTTATACCTATACCCACTCATTTTTAGATCCTTTTCCCATATAGTTCATTATATTGAGAAGAGTTCCCTGTGCTATACAGTCGGTTCTTATTAGTTATCCATTTTATATATAGCAGTGTGTATATGTCAATCCCAGTCTCCCAATCTATCCACCCCCCTCACTGTGTGCATTTATAGCTGTATTTTCTTCCAGATTAAAAATTCCTTTGTGTGTTTTCAAGTGGTTTTCCATTAAATATTCTGAAGGTCCAACTTCACTATAGCCTCTATGCTGCTGTTCATCCCCTAGCAACAACTCAAATGCCATTTTAAAGCTGTTCCTTTCTTTTCTTTTCAAACTTGTAGCCCTGACTCAGTAGATGATCTCAATTCTCACCTCAGAAAGACCATGTATTTTAGCAGCCCTTGATGGCTGAGGCTTTGGACATCACAGCCCCATTGTATCCCTTCCTATCTCCCTTCACCCTAAGAAGAAGGGATTCCCCCTCTTCAAAGCTAACCCTCTATCTGTACTCTGGTCTTTATTTCTTCCTGTCCTCCTGAGCTAAACTTCCTCCTAAACTTTGATCTCCATTGCTCCAGGCCTCCTCAGGTGGCTGATGTGCTCAGTCACTAAGTTTTGTCTGACTCTTTGCGACCCCATGGACTGTGGCCCACCAGACTCCTCTGTCCATGGGATTTCCCAGGCAAGAATACTGGAGTGGGTTGACATTTCCTTCACCAGGGGATCTTCCTGACCCAAGGATTAAACCCCTGTCTCCTGCTGCATCTCCTGCATTCCAGGCAGGTTCTTTACCTCTGAGCCACCAGGGAAGCTTGCATCCATTGATAATATGGCCTATAAATCAAGGGATTATCAACCCCATCTTGCGCCCAAAAACCTCCCTTCACACATAACACCTGGAATTCCGAGGAGAACTTGCAAAAATTTCATGTGTCATCATATAAATGTATGCAAAATGTAAGTTTCTCTACTTTTCTATAATCTCTCTCAGTTGTTAATACAAATCCTAATGCCATCAGATGGCAGAAACTTAATCGCAGTTATTTCAGGTTTTCTCTTATCCACACATTTTCCTTGAGGTTTTGTCTAAATTCTGAAGGGCTTATGTGATGACAATAATATGATAAATGACAACTAACAATTATATACCACTTATTATGCTATGGAGAAGGAAATGGCAACCCACTCCAGTACTCTTGCCTGGAAAATCCCATGGACAGAGGAGCCTGGTGGGCTGCAGTCCATGGGGTTGCTAAGAGTCGGACACGACTGAGCGACTTCACTTTCACTTTCACTTTATCTATGCTAGGCATTATTTTATTTTATTATTTTATTTTTTAAAAGAGACTTGCATTTTTATTTTATTTAAAAAAAAATTTTTGACCATGCCATGCAGCAAGTTGGATCTTTTATATATATATATATATATATATATATATATATATATATATATATTATATATTATATAATTTATTTGGCTGTGCTCAGTCTTTATTGCTGAGTGGGGTTTTCTCTAGTTGTGGCGAGGGGGGCTACTCTTCATTGTGGTGCATGGGCTTCTCACTGCAGTGGCTTCTCTTGTGAGCACGGGCTCTAGGGTGCATGGGCTCGGTAGTTGTGGCTCCTGGGCTCTAGAGCACAGACTCAATAATTGTGGTGCACAGGCTTAGTTGCTCCAAAGCATGTAGAATCTTCCTGGTCAGAGATCAAACCTGTGTCTCCTGCATTGAAAGTGTGATGTCTTAACACTGGACCACCAGGAAAGTCTGTAGGCATTGTTTTATATGCTTTCCATGTCTTAACTCATTTTAATCTTACAACATCCCAAGGTAGGTTTTATTATTCTCTATTTAAATATGGGGAGATAAGTACATAGAAAATTAAGTGATCTGCTCAAGGAAATAAACTTCGTGTCTTCTATGCTATAGTCCATGCTGTAAACCATTACCCCAGACTCTCCTTACTCTCTTTTGTAGCCCAAGGCATTAGCAGGCAGAAGAGGTATTACCAAACCAAACTTGGGTCTGCTCACCTGCCAGGCAGAAGAGCCAATGTACTGACACTGGGTTGGGGCAAAGGAAAGTATAGAGTCTATTGTAGGGCACCAAGCAAAGAAAATGGGCAGCTAATACTGAAAAGGCCCAAACTCCCTGAAGGCTTTCAGGGAAGAATCTGTTGTCAGCCACACTGCGTGGCATGCAGGATCTTAGTTCCCTGACCAGGGACCATACCTGTGCCCCTGCAGTGGAAACATGGGAGTCCTAACCACTGGACCACCAGGAAGTCCCAGCGAAGAGTTATTAAGAGCAAAATTAAGGATCAGGTTTGACTTTCTTCTGATTGATTGGTGGTGAGGTGACAGGGTGATGTTTAATCATTAAAGTGTTTTAGTCACTTTCTGGTTCCAATCAATCTGGGTTCTATGTGTGCATAGTGCAGGCACCTGTGTGCACTGATGATGGAAGGAACATGTATCAATATACACTAGCATGAAGAGTGATCCCAATGACTCTTTGGAACTCAGGGGAGGCCTAGGAAGCTGAGGTCTTTTTCTACAAGAAATGGGGGACACCAAGGGGCTTTTGTAGCAGGGAGTGCCCCACAGGGTCCTACTAGGTTTCAGGCTCCCCTTCTCTTTGATACTCTTCAGTCCTGAAGGGAACAGGAACAGGATAAGCAGGAGAGTAAAGTTTTGGATAGAGAGGTTAATTATAAACTCAGCAGGGGAACTCAGTTTCAGTGGTATTTCATTTGGGTCACTGTTCATGCTGATGTATATTGAAACATGTTCCATCGTCAGCACACACAGGCGCCTGCTGACTCATCACCTCCCTCCCCCAAGGCCCCTTCAAGACTGGCTTGCTTTCAGCTACTTCCACCCTCCTCTTTGGTTCATTCTGCAGCTCTCTTGCCTTACTGAGCCTCGGGCACTCTGCTCACCTATATAACGCCTTCTCTGCTCAGCTACAACATTCTACCACATTTTCTTGCCGCCTTCCCAAGCAATGTCTGGGAATCCCCTCTCCTACCAGATCAAGATCTCACAACCAATCTGAGATTTCTCCTCCCATCCCACTCCCAGGTTTGGCCATGGGAGGCAGGGCAAAGGGATGAGCTCCTCAGGGACCCACAGTATCAACACACTTCCTTCTCCTTCTCTGATTCCCCTCTGCCTGCTCTGGGAGGTCTTTATTTCTCGGGGAGGAGGTCTTTATTAAATCAGAGATGGGTGAAAATTTCATCTCAACCTCAGATCCTCCTAAGTCTATGGTTCAAAGTCAACTATTGAGGCCGAAGCTTTTAAAACTCAAAATCATGTACATCAAGAACAGACTGGTGGTTGCCAAGGAGGAGAGGGTTGGGGGAAGGACAGGGTGGGAGGTTGGGGTTAACAGATGTAAGCTTCTACATAGGATAAACAACAAAGTCCTACTGTATAGCACAGAGAACCATAATCAATATCCGATGATAAACCATAATGGAAAAGAATGTTTATAAAAAGAATATATATATATATATGCATATATGAATCACTTTGCTGTACAGCAGAAGTTAACACAACATTTTAAATCAACTATGCTTTAATTTAAAGAAAAAGTTAAAAATCCAAGAGTTGGCTTCTGTTTTTACCCTTGAATACCTTAATTTTCCAAAAATAAAGAGTGCCAGAGAATTCACAGAAATACTGGGAATGACACCTGTTGCTGCATGCTATTGAATAAAGGCTGAAACCTTTCGCATAACAGTTCATACTCATAACGTGAAGCTCAGACAGTAATGTTCCAGAAAAATATATCTTATCTACCTATTCATGTGTATTTAATTAATGATGAATTAGTTAATCAAATATTTAATGAAACACCTATAAAATACTGTATTTTTTGAGGTTTCTCCAAGGAAACAGAACCAACAAGATGTGTGTGTATGTATATATAGAAAGAGATTTATTTTAAGGAATTAACTTGACGTAATTGTGGAGGCTAGCAAATCCAAAATCTGCAGAGTAGGCCAATAGGTTAGAGAGCCAATAAAGAGTAGGTGCTGCAGTTCAAGTATGAAAACCACCTACTGGTGGAATTTCCTCCTCATCCAGGATTGTCAGTCTTTTTATATTAAGGCCTTCAAATGATTGGAAGGGCCCACCCCCATCATAGAGGGTACTCTGCTTTACTCAAGACTATTGATTCAAATGTTAATTCCATCCGGAAAAAAAAAATGAAACAAAACCCACAAAACCTTCAAAGAAACTTCTAAAAAAGTGTTCAATCAAATATCTGGGCACTGTGGCCAATCTGACACATAAAATTAATCATCGCATCACCTACTCAGTTGCTTTTCACTGAGGTTGTAACAGAAAAGACAAACATGGTCCCTGACCCTATGATATTTTCTCAAAAATTCATTAATTCAACAGTTCCCCAATGTAGACAAATTCAAACTGAGTGCAAAAGACTGAAGCCAGATCCTCTTCAAATAGCAAATATTGATAAGGAAGAAAAAGAGGTAAAGATATCTCTGGGTGCCAGAAGCAAGAGGCTGGGTAAAAGATAGCAGAAAGGGATTCTGTTACCCTTGAAGATGAACTTTAAATCTGCCACAGCTTTATTGGGGTCATTTCTACTCACTCACTCCCTCAACTAACTAAGTCTCCCAGGAGTGGGTAGTCCTCCTTTACCATTTGCGGTAGGAGTAGTCTGGAGAGGCTTCATAGAGGAGTGATATTTAAGCTAAATGTTCAGTGACAGTCAGAGAAGCCATAAGTAAAGACAAAAATGGAAATGCATTCCATCTGGGGAGGCATAAAGTGCTCCCTAAGCCTAGGGCACAGAGAACAGTGGCACAGCACAGAGGTAAAAAGTAGATATGGGACCTTGCTTCCCATGCACACTTGAACTTAGAGTGAGAAACCACGGAAAACATTCAGTTGGAAGGAAATGAGATCACATAGAACTTTAGAGAGGTCACACTGACGTAGAGTCCTGGGGATGGATTACAGTGGGCCAAGACTGGAGTCAGAGACCATTACTGGACGATTAAACAGTCCTGGAGACAGACGATGAGGGCCTGAAAGTGACACTGGAGAGGAAGGAACAAGGTTGGGAGATCCATGGGGCTAGAATAAAAAGAGCTGAAGCCTTATTGATTGTGGGGAAGAGAAAGAGAGAGGCAAAGAGGGAAAAATTCAGTTTGGACAGTGTCATCCACTGAGAGAGGAAACACAAAGAAGAAGAGCAGGTACAGGAAGAAAGAAGAATTCTAATTTGGAGTGGGAGCCTCCAGGAGAAGTCCTTTTCTACCAGTGGAGCTGCCTAACTTCAAGTGGATCACAGGCCTGGCCACGGAGAAATATAATCAGGACCATCACAGAGAGGGTGTTTCCACCCCACAGTCCTGCATCACATAAACCCAGGGTTCTTATATAATCCACCATCAGACTTCCTGTCATTCTGCATATGGTAGATTAAGAAATAATTGGATTACATGTCATCATCTAATTCATAGCTGACAGTTTTATGTTATTTAAGTTAATGCTTAACACAACTTTATGAATCAGTTCTTCTACTATCATCCCTATTTTTGTTGTTGTTCAGTTACTAAGTCATGTCCAACTCTTTGTAACCCCATAGACTGCAGCACACCAGGCTTCCCTGTCCTTCATTATCTCCCAGAGCTTGCTCAAACTCATGTCTACTGAGTCAGTGATGCCATCCAACCATCTCATGTTCTGTTTCCCCCTTCTCCTCCTGCCCTCAATCTTTCCCAACATCAGCATCTTTTCCAATGAGTCAGCTCTTTGCATCAGGTAGCCAAAGTATTGGAGCTTCAGTTTCAGTATCAGTGTTTCTCATGTATATTCAGGGTTGATTTCCTTTAGGATTGACTGATTCGATCTCCTTGTGGTCCAATGGCTCTCAAGGGTGTTCTCCAGCACCACATTTCAAAAGCATCCACAGAGAGACTAAGTAACTTTCCCCAGTGATATCTGGGTAAAAGTCAGTAGAGTCAGGAACTGAACCTTGGTAAATATTTGAGCTGTTTCATAGCCATAAGATTAGGGCCAGGAGAAAGCAACTACTCAGATTTGGTCTAAGCCGTATTTTATTTTTATACAATGAAACGACTGAATAATTTAAGGATCTCTTGCCTTCTTCCACAAAGTAATGCCAGTATAAAGCTCATCTGATTCATAATTCATTTTCTAGATGTGAGATGAGATCTTATACAATTTTCCTTTTGCTGTCACTTTCCTTAGTGTTATAGTAGAAACTGAAAGAGTACTTTCTTTAGTTCATGAGGACACTGTGACCTCCTGCCCTTTCAAGCCAAAATGTTTGCCTGTCTTTATGAGCAGAAGTAAAAGCATTGCTCTTTTCTGGACCCCTGGTGGCCCAGTGGTTAAGAATCCACCTTGCAGTGCAGGGGATATAGGTTCGATCCCTGGTCTGGGAAGATCCCACATGCCTTGAGCAACTAAGCCCATGTGCCACAACTACCAAGCTTGAGTGCCCAAAGCCCATGCTCCGCAACAAAAGAAGCCTGCTTACTGCAACAAAGAATAGTCCTCACTGCAATGAAGAGTAGCCCCTGCCGCAACCAGAGAAAGCCCGGGTACAGCAACAAAGACCCAGTGCAGCCAAAAATAAATAAATTAATTAATTAATTTTTAAAAAATGCATTGTTCTTCTGTTACATGTATGCTGACAGGACTCACTGGATGTATTGCACATGCGACATTTTAAATCTCTTACTTTCCCTTCTGCTTGGGAAAGACTACTGCTTGGTAGAGGTAGTCTTTCTCCTCCCTCTGGATGAAAACCTAGGCAGTCTCCTTGACATTTCCACTCATTTTTAGCTAATAAAAATTCCTAAAGCCACTTTAAATTGCAAACCCATCCTTAGGTGAAGAAGTGAAAATGTCCAGTACAATATATTAATAATCTCTTCAATCTTTATATTGAAAGATTTGCCTCCTCTTCCTGAAAGTGAACACATGGTCTTTTCTACTCCTTCCTAAACTGGCATTTCTGCTTCTCCTTGAGCTTGATCTCTTTGATTGGCAGAGTCAAATCAAGGAAAGAGAAGTGGAAGCCCTCCCCAAACTGCTCTGACAACCCTCTATTTCTCCCAATACTTACACTCTCTACAAGTACCTATAACAATGTATGTATCATTCTAACTCTCATACAGCCTTATATCCTCAGCACACAGTAGTTCTCAATAAAAATTTGTTAAATGAATGAATGAATATATAAAAGAGGACTTCTCTGGTGGCCCAGTGGTTAAACTCCATCTTCCAATGCAAAGGATGTGGGTTCAATCCCTGGTTGGGGAACTAATATCCCACATGCTACAAGGTGTGACCAAATAAATTTTTTTAAAAAATGAAAAAAAAGCAATGGAGGAAATTACATATACAAAGTATGAAGTTCTTTCTATGATTTAAAAGTAAATTATATTGGCTATACTCCAATAAAATATAAAAAGCTAAACAAAATCCCACATAATACACAACTCAAGGACTGGACCCTAATGTAAACTATGGATTTTAGTTAATAAAAATATATCAATATTGACTAATCAGGTATTAAAAAAAAGTAAAGATGAAACTTCCTTCACAACTTTGCAACATCCTAGATTATCATGAACAAGACAATTGCTAAGTATGGTTTAAAGACCTGGAGGTAACTATGGTACAAAAAGCAAAAGCATTACTTGGTTTCTTCTAAGGAATGAAACCAAGAATAAGAACAGATGAGTCAGGGATCTATTCGTTTCCTTTAAAAGCTTTCTGATACTTGATTTCTAAGTATGTATATCTTCATAAAAATTAAAATATTCAAAAACAAAGATTAGTCAGTTTTAGATCTCCTGTACTCAAAAGCAGCCTGTAAGTATGTTTGACCTCACAGGCTTTAGTAGTTTTTTTTTTTTTTTTTAATTTTGTGCCCTGAGTCCTGATTACCAAAGAGTTGTTGACCCAAAGCCAAGTAGACAAACAAACAGAGCTGTGGACTTTAAGAAGGCAGTTCCAGTGGATCTAGGCCAGTTAAGCAGGCATACCGAGTGGTGTGGCAGCCGTAAAGAGACTAAGTAAATCAATTAACTCCATGGTTTTCATGAAGACCTCTTCATATCAAAACTTCTTTCTTTATATGCATCTCCTCTGATCCTGTGGCAATGAAGATTGACATCCACACTCATATTTTACCAAGAGAATGGCCAGACCTAAAAAAGGTAATGGTGATTAATTTGCTGAATTATTTCTAAAGCTTCTCCTAGAATTATTTCTAGGGTTTCTCAATGCCTCTATTACAGAATGATGTCTTCTTTTGGGAATTAGATGTTAAATTTCTCTGCTTTAGGAAGTTTTTAAGTTATTTGGTAGCTCTTATTTCCTAGTTTTTTAAACTGATTTCATATTTACTTTGAAAGAAACTTGATTTTAAAAGTAAATGTTCTTTAAAAATCCTTTTTCCCCTCAAATGAAGCATTCTTTAAAACTTCTGGACAATATAAGTCAAGCAGTTTTGCTTCCATTTAAGTCACATATTCAGCTGCTAGGAAGATAGGTGCCACTTACAGAATTTAAAGTTACAGTTTCAAGTAAGAGACTATTAAAAACTAAATGTGATCGGTTCCCAGGACTTCTAAAACGTATTTCCTTTCCAAGATGTTGAAAATAAGTTTTGGAAGCACCAAATGATAGCTTTGTAGAATTTTTTTAAATCTATTTTAAAACACTGTCTAAAACCTTTCCTTTTTGATTTCTAAGCTGTAAATTCTTGTTATGAACTAGAGAGTAGGAATATAAAGAAAAAAAAACTAGCAGAAATGACATGAAACCTTTGCACAGTGAATGTCTCTCAAGACTTTTCTCTGTGTTTCTCAAAAGATGGCAATTTCCTTTTGCCATTAAAAACTTATAAGTGAATACTAAAAAAGAAAGTGGAGAACATGAAAGAAATTTAAAATTGGTTTGAGTTTTACTCAGGCTAAGTATCAGATTTTACCCATTCAGACTTCTCTAGCAGTTTTAGATGACTCCTAACGTTTCATCTATTTTCATCCCGAGTGAGGAAAAGTGAATGACCCCAAACTCTAATTAAAATGTGGTTTCACTGTTTCATTGTGCAGACAGAAGAGACTATTTTCTTCTCATAGTTGTCTCCTGGGAGAATGGTCATCTTAAGTGTTTCTTTGTCCACTGGTATTTTAGGTAAGATGGATAGTGGACATTGTAGATCAAAAAACGCAAGTGATGCTAAATCATGTTTGAAAGGTTTTCCTATTGCAGTTAATGGTAAGAACCAACCCTATGGGCTCAGCAGTCAAGAACTTGCTTGCCAATGCAGGAGATACAGGTTCAATGCCTGGGTCAGGAAGATCCTCTGGAGAAGGAAATGGCAACCCACTCTAGTATTCTCACCTGGGAACTCCCATGGACAGAGGAGCCTGGAGGGCTACAGTCCATGGGGTTGCAAAAGAGCTGGACATGACTTAGTGACTAAATAACAACCCTATTGAACTAACCCCTCCAAAAGGAGCCTACATGGGAACTTGCTGTTCTGAATGCTGTTGTCCTCGTTATATTTTATTATTAAAGTGTAGACATCGCTTCACAATGTTAGTGATGAACAATTGTAGTAGCCTAAAAGTGTACCTCCTTTTTGCTAAGGGGAGAAAACTTTCTACCTAGTATCCCATGTCATAACCCCACCTCCCATGACTTGCCTCCCATCAGAAGACTGCCTCCAGTTTCAGCAGAGAACTGGCCACCAAGAGCTGCAAATATCTAGGTGTCCCGCCTAATGCCGGGTGCTGAAGGCACTGCCAAAACTGCTCCGGAAGCTCCAGGATGCAGAGCATGGAGAGGCTATAACCACAAATGCATGCGCTGTAGGCTCACCACACACAAGTTCCACTGGCTCTTGATGGGGCATTCTATACTCATAAACCAGGATTTTATCTAGCAGTCTCACAGCCTGCAAGCAGATAACTGATACACTTTTTAAAAAGTTACTGAAGTATAGTTGATTTACAATATTACATCAATCTCCTCTCTACAGTACAGTGACTCAGTTATACATATATATGCTTTTTCATATTCTTTTCCATTATAGTCTATCACAGGATACTGAATATAGTTCCCTGAGCTATACAGTAGGACCTTGTTGTTTATCCATCCTGTACATGACAGTTTACATCTGCTAATCCCAAACTCCCAATTCTTCCCTTCCCTACCTCCCCCCACCCCCTGCCTTGGCAACTACAAGTCTGTCCTCTGTGAATCTCTTCTTGTTTTGATAACTGATATATGTGATGATGATGGTGGTGGTAATAATAATAATCATAATACTCTTACACTTCCAGAGAGCAACAGAGACATGTAATTTGATTCACATAACATCTTGTGAATTGCAGATAGGATTTCTATCATTAACCTGGCTGGACAGATGAGGTCACTGAGACTCAGAAATGAGCCTAGAATCCCAGAGCTTCATGGGGCTGTGGCGGCCACTCCATAGCTCTTCATCCACACCCACCCACCCTCAGAGAGCTGGTCCAGGGCTGCATTACTGCTGGGTGGGATGTCCCTGCTTCCCTCTGCGCCCCACCCCTCCAAGGCCACCCGTGACACCAGTCCCCTTCCCAATTCCCCACAGTCACGTAAATCACTGAGGGCTTCCTCACAGCAGGTGATCTGTTATGAGGTAGGCGTTTCCATTGGAATGTAGGCAAGTTAGTCATGAAACAATTTGCAGAAAACCGTTTCTGTATTTTTGAACTGGGAAGAGTGAGATCAATACATCTAAATCGTCCTGGGATCCTTCTCTCTCCCTATTTCCAGTCTATATGATCAACTATATCATCAGTCTATATGAATATTAAAGTGACATGAGTGTATAGCAGATATGCCTTGGTGTTCATAGAGTTCAACAGTTCTAGCAGACTTTTCTTTGTCTTCAAATAGTTTTTTGTAGGTAAAATGTTATTTCAGAGCATCAATCTCTGATCTTTTCTTAGCATTTTTTCAAGCTTTCCAATAAAGAATGAAAAAAATAAGCCAGCCCTAGTTTCATTTTAGAAGATGAAGCCCCTCTGGAAGAACTGATATCTCTTTTCAAATCTGCCTTTTCTTGTTAAATATTAATAGACACGCTTCAAATACCTTGACCTCCTTAGTCAGTGAAGAAATAGAAAAGCAGAATCAAACGCTTGGCTTGACGATTAACCAATGATTACAAAGGACTGGGATTTGAGAACTTTTTTCATTTTCACTTGCTAATAATGAGTGTAGTCAGAGTTAGAGTTAAGATCCTTGGTGGGGGTGATGGGTAGAATCCGAGGTGGAGAGAGAGCAGATTCAGGAGGGCTCACTTGATTAAATTGTTCCTGATGAATCAGGAACCACACTCTGGCCCAAGAAACCTGTGTAAAAGTTATGTGGGGTTGATTCACAATGATATTATTTGTAACAACAAGAAGGATAACAAGATTTCAGCTTTTTCCTTCAGCAAGGCTTTACTGCCCACCTACTCTGTGCCTGACAGTAGGGCTTGCAAAGATGCTTTTAATTTTAAGGGGGCCTTTATTTAAAAATTACATATTTACATCTGCTTTCATTAGTAATGATTCAATTGCACTCAATCACCGTAACGTTTTTAGGAGAGAAAATCCCAGACAAAACTTGACTTTTAAACATCTCCTCTGAGAAAATAGAGATCTGGTTTCATCACCTGGAAATTCATTATTCACCTCAAGAGTGTGAGGTCCCCAAGACATTAAAAGTGTCATTCAGTTCATCAGTCCCTGATTCATACCTAGTCACTTCAGAAACACAATTCTTGTATATAGAACTTAATTTCCTTAAATTTTAAATATTTTTTTTTAATTTGTCATGGCCATAAATGCCTATGGGACACTGTTCAAAGTCAAACATTTTCAGATGGTAAATGCCTCCTTGTCATTTGCTCTGACAAAAACTACTCCCAAGGTCATAAATTTCAATTTTAGCCTCTTTCAACCTAGGATGAGACTTGGGGGATTGTGTGCAGCCCAGATTTGGAACAGATAAAGTTGCCCTAAGTAGATTAGGCCTTTGTAAAGTTCAAGGGAAGTATAAAGTGTTCCAAAGTGTTCCAAGTGCTTTCCAAGACAGGGAAGGGAGGAACACAGAGTGACAAAGGGCTCCTTCTTTCTCTCCTTAGTGGAGGGTGTGCCTTATTTCAAAACCTCAGAATGGAACAGGCTGTCACCACCACGTCACCCCCACTGCCATTATTGCCTGTCACCACCACCATCATCATCATTGGTGCCACCACTGTGAAAACTCACTACCACAACCATCGCCACTGCTGCGTCATAGCCTCCAGTACCGCCATGCCTGCCATGACTACCACCACCACCTCTGCCTCCCGCTGCCATCACCGCTGTCACCGTCATTATCGCTGTCACCATCATTATCACTGTTACCATCGATGAGCCCCCTTCTATAAGCCAGGTCTGGTGTCGACAGCTTTCTCTGAATTGTTTCAGTTACTTCCCATAAAACCTTATGTCACTAAGACTCCCATTAGCCTCATTTTACACCTAAGAAAACAGTGACTTCAAGATGGTAAGTTGCTCCAAGAAAGTAAAGGATCTTGTAAGAGGAGTGTTGTATGTGTGACAAGATCCCTCCATTCTGCCTCTGCCTGCCTCTCTGCCCTTCCCCAATGCAAAGTTTCTCTCACCTGTGAACTAACGGGTTAACATTCCACAGGGAATGAAAGAAAAGTAAGAGAGTGAGGAAGGAGGGGAAAAAGCAAGGAAAGAAAGAAGGAAATAAAATCTTTTCTTTCACATTAAAGTAAGCTTTTAATGGCAACCTTCCAGTTCAAGAGTGTATTTAAGTTTACTCTAAAGCATAACTGATTGAGGCCATTCCAGCCCTTCCTCCAACACATTCTGGGCAGCTTTATCCAGGGGAAGAGAGAAGTAAAACACAAGGGGACCGAACGCATGAAGAGGGTGG
This sequence comes from Bos javanicus, assembly GCF_032452875.1. Classification (NCBI taxonomy): domain Eukaryota; kingdom Metazoa; phylum Chordata; class Mammalia; order Artiodactyla; family Bovidae; genus Bos; species Bos javanicus. The sequence goes on along the minus strand of NC_083869.1, from coordinate 62,492,665 downwards.
GCATGCACCACAGAGGAGAAACTGGCTGCAGGAAGGAGGCATGCAAGGGGTCCAAGGTAGACAGGGCCCCTTGCACGCCCAGCCTACTAAGCCAGATCCCCCTGTGTCACTTGGGAAGCAGCAGGTAGATTTCCAGAACTAATGTGAATATTTGGAGCTAAAATTCAAAAACAGACCTTCTACCCAGGTAGAATAAAGTTGGTAGAGAATTGGCCAAATCTGAAGTCTACTGGGGAAGAATCCAGGGACAGACTCAGGAACACACGAATGCCTCTGTGCTTTAAGCCCAGACCTCCCCTCTCAGTCTGGAGGTGAGATGGAAGCCAGGAAGGAAGAGATCTGTCAAACCCTGGCTCCCTCTACACAACCTCCCTGCACCATGACATAAGAACCAAACTGCCATCACCTGTTCTCATCCAACCACAGCAAGCTAGGAGTCGTTGTGGAGTTCATTAACTCTACCCATTTTTGCTGACAGGAGCTGTTTACTAAGCCCTTTACATCATGGTCTCTGGCCTCTATGCCCTCCCTCTGACCTCACTCTTTTAGAACCATTGCTTTAGAGTATGGAAATACTGAACACTGGAGGTTATACTCCAATCCAATCCCGGATTACCTTTCCAGGCGCCCTCCCATGACACTGCCTGACCCAGGTGTGTGTTAGCATGCTCCTCCAGGCTCCCAGGGAACTTGTGTGTCACTCTGGCACCACAGGTCTCACACATGATAAGGCTCTTCAGTCATCTGCCCAGCCCAGCCCAGCGTTGGCCTCTCAAGACTGTGTTCCCTTCTTTTTTTTTTTCTCTGCCCTAGAAAGGCTGGTCATGGTGGGACTCCATGAGGGTTTGACAAATGAATGAATGAATGAACACACAGAATGAGATTTTAAAACCTATTGTTATACACAAAAATAAACTCAAAATGGATTAAAGATCTCAACGTAAGACCAGAAACTATAAATCTCCTAGAGGAGAACATAGGCAAAACACTCTCTGACATACATCACAGCAGGATCCTCTATGACCCACCTCCCAGAATATTGGAAATAAAAGCAAAAATAAACAAATGGGACCTAATTAAACTTAAAAGCTTCTGCACAACAAAGGAAACTATAAGCAAGGTGAAAAGACAGCCTTTAGAATGGGAGAAAATAATAGCAAATGAAGCAACTGACAAACAACTAATCTCAAAAATATACAAGCAACTCCTACAGCTCAATTCCAGAAAAATAAATGACCCAGTCAAAAAATGGCCAAAGAACTAAATAGACATTTCTCCAAAGAAGACATACAGATGGCTAACAAACACATGAAAAGATGCTCAACATCACTCATTATCAGAGAAATGCAAATCAAAACCACTATGAGGTACCATTTCACGCCAGTCAGAATGGCTGCGATCCAAAAGTCTACAAGCAATAAATGCTGGAGAGGGTGTGGAGAAAAGGGAACCCTCTTACACTGTTGGTGGGAATGCAAACTAATACAGCCACTATGGAGAACAGTGTGGAGATTCCTTAAAAAACTGGAAATAGAACTGCCTTATGATCCAGCAATCCCACTGCTGGGCATACACACTGAGGAAACCAGAAGGGAAAGAAACATGTGTACCCCATGTTCATCGCAGCACTGTTTATAATAGCCAGGACATGGAAGCAACCTAGATGCCCATCAGCAGATGAATGGATAAGAAAGCTGTGGTACATATACACAATGGAGTATTACTCAGCCATTAAAAAGAATTCATTTGAATCAGTTCTAATGAGGTGGATGAAACTGGAGCCTATTATACAGAGTGAAGTAAGCCAGAAAGAAAAACACCAATACAGTATACTAATGCATATATATGGAATTTAGAAAGATGGTAACAATAACCCTGTATACGAGACAGCAAAAGAGACACTGATGTATAGAACAGTCTTATGGACTCTGTGGGAGAGGGAGAGGGAGAGGGTGGGAAGATCTGGGAGAATGACATTGAAACATGTATAATATCATGTATGAAACGAGTCGCCAGTCCAGGTTTGATGCACGATACTGGATGCTTGGGACTGGTGCACTGGGACGACCCAGAGGGATGGTATGGGGAGGGAGGAGGGAGGAAGGTTCAGGATGGGGAACACATGTATACCTGTGGTGGATTCATTTCAATATTTGGCTAAACCAATACAATATTGTAAAGTTTAAAAATAAAATAAAATTTAAAAAAAAACTATTGTTAACATGAGTCATATATACCTATGTTCTTAGGCGAAGTCTTTCAGATTTTTTTATTCATGACCCCCAAGAAAAAATATATTTCATATTGTGACTCAGTACAAACATTCATATACATAATGGAAATAAGAGTTTCCAAACTAATAGGCATAGAAGGCATTCTATCCTATCCTATCTTATCCTATTCTATCCTATTGTATCCTTCTTTATTCTCTTCTATTTCATTATATTCCATTGTTTTACTATCTTAGCTTGAGTTTTCCAAGAAGCCGACCTTGAGATAAGGGTTTAAATGCAGTTAGTTTACTTTGGAGGTGATCCCAGGAAACACCAGTAGAGTGGGGAGATGAGACAGAGAAAGCAACATAGCCCATCAAAGTGTAGAATGTGTGCCTCACCTCAGAGCCACCCTGCCCAAGGGGCTGAGAAAACAGTGTATGCTGTTTATATACAAATGCCCTCGGTCATGACTGAGGGATCTGGGGGACAGGCAAGAAAGGGGTCACTAATTTCCTAGTATTTCTGATCCTCTGCTGCTGCTGCTAAGTCACTTCAGTCGTGTCCGACTCTGTGCGACCCCATAGACGGCAGCCCACCAGGCTCCCCCGTCCCTGGGATTCTCCAGGCAAGAACACTGGAGTGGGTTGCCATTTCCTTCTCCAATGCGTGAAAGTGAAAAGTCAAAGTGTTCACTTTCTGATCCTCTAGAGGTTGGTTAATCAAAGTTGGCTACAATGGCAAAAGGGAAAATCTTGTCCAAAAAATGTGAGCACTTTTGCTTGAAAGAGGGCTGGTGTTCACAGAAGTACTACAGGGAAGGAATATGGGTAGGACAGCAGTGGCATCTGTTACACATACTATTTCATGTTTTCAGAACATCTGGGTTATTAACTACTGAATTGATTTCATGATCTACTCATGGATTGCATCCCACAGTTTGAAGAGCAGGGTTAATGTTCTAAGATGGTATTTCCTAAAGAGTGGTCCTTCCAGCCTGTACTGCTAGTGGTCTGAAAAGGATTTTAGGTGGTACACAAGCAAATATTTTTTAATGTTCATCCTTATTCAGAAATTGCAGGGACTTCCCTGGTGGTCCAGTGGTTAAGACTCCACACTTCTCCTGCAGGAGGCATGGGTTTGATCCCTGATTGAGGAACTAATATCCCGCATACCACATGGCCAGAAAAATAAACTAATATGTATAAATGAATTAAAATTTTAAAAAATAAAACAAATTTTTAACATGCTGTAACATGCATTAGGAAAAAATAATAAAACTAGCACTTCTGTGATATAGAATTTTCTTCCTGAAAATTTCAGGAAAAAATAACCTGATTGGAATATAAACATGGAATAAGTGGTCATGGTCATGGGGAAGGAAATGGGAAGTTGTTTGAAAGGATGGCACTTGGATGCTCTAGCCCAGGGACTCCGCCTTCTTGCAGTCCTCTCTGCTGTGGTCTTCTAGTCTGATTGTTCTCCCCTTTCCCCACAGAGATTCGGTTATGGAGGCTGGGTGCAGCTCCAACACAATGGCAAGGTGAGTGTCTCCCAAAGAACAACTATGCCTCAGACCCCTGGACAAACTGAGTCTGAGACCTTCCTGCACTCGGTCCTCCAGGGACCCCCAACTCTTTTGCCCTCCAACTGAGCTTTATAGTAGGCAGCACTGAGGTTTCTCCAAAGTATTTTGGAAAATGGGTGTAACTTCAAAGAGCAGCATTTAGAAAGATAAAATTGAAATTGGAGAAGCCATGAAGAAATCTCTCTCTCTCTCTCTCTTTTTTTTTTTATTTTTGCCCTGGAACCAATTTTAGCATTGCTCTGCCTCAAGGAAGCAACCTAGCCCTCTCCACAGTTATGACAGTATATTAAGGTCGACCAAATAAATGGAAGAGTTTAGGTTTGAGCACAGGTGGAGAAATTAAACATGGAGACAAAACCAAGAAGAAGCCACTGTTATTAAGGGTGGAGTTTAGTCTGAGGAAAGAGCAAGAGGAGGAAGACTTGGGGCAAAGCATTTAGCGCATAATGAGGCCTGAGAGTGAGCTGCCAACTAGGGGTCTGGGCCAACTTCATTTTCAGAGGCATCACATGCCCTCATGGAGGGCAGGGGGAACCCTCCTGAGCTTCCAGCAAAGCACAAACATGACTAAGTTAGCCCTGAAGGACTGGGGGTATGGGAAGACCAGGGATAATTCAAGGCACTGTGACAAGATAAGGACCAGGTACTGGAGGATATAGATTTGGGCACTAAGGATTTGGAGAAGGCCTCCTGGAAGAAGTGATGCTCTTCCTGAGTCTGGAAGCAGAGGTGAAGGTTTGCCCGAGGAATAAAGGAAAAAAGAAAACAAAGACAGGGAGCGAAGGCATGGGGATATGAAACATCCGTAAACCCAGAACTCAAGCACTTGGCTTGGGCTGGTATCAGCATTTCTCAAAGTATGGTCTGCAGACCAGCAAGTTCAGTGTCACCTGGGAACTTGGGAGAAAGGCCAATTCTTGGGCCTCACCTCAGACATACAAAATCAGGAATGCTGAGGATTGGGCCAGCAATCTGTATTTTGACAAGTCTCCAGTTGATTCTGATATTTACTCAAGCTTGAAAACCACTGGCTCTATCCACTCACTCACTCACTGATTTTTATGACACCTATTTGATGCCAGGCCCACCAGGCTAGACACATGGAATATGCTGGTGAACAAGACAGACATGCTCCCTGCTCAAATTCTAGGGGCAGCAAACAAACATAATCACTTCAGAGGATGGAATAAAAAGCAGTGCTGGAACAAGGGGTGACTGGGAGATTTGTCTGGGCTGGCTGGTTGGGGAGCTAACAAAGACTTAAGATGATGAGAAGGAAAACCCTGGAAGAGTGTCCCTGGATGAGGGAATAGCAGTTGCAAAGGCTACCATGTGTGGAAGGGCTGTGTTCAAAGAACAAGAAGGAGGACAGTTTGGCTAAGATGTGGTGCAAGGGGAGATGGCAGGAAAAGAGGCGAGCAGGGACCAGATTATGGACAGACTTGAAGGACGTGCTAAGGAGGCCAGATTTTAGCCTTAATGCAATGTAACTTCCTTGAAAGGTCTTAATGGCTTAAACAGATCCCCTGGGGACTTCCCTGCCGGTCCAGAGGTTAAGACTCTGCACTTCCAATATGGGGAGTGCAGGCTCGATCCCTGGTCAGGGAACTAAGATCCCTCATGCCATGCAACATGGCCAAAAAAAGAAAAGCATTAAAAGGCCATAGTGTACTCTGTAGGGGTCAGATAGAGGCATATAAGAGTTTGGTGGGCAAGGTGGTAGGAAGAAGCTGGAGAGGTAGGCAGAAGCCTCATCAAACGGGGCCTTGAAGGATGGGCTTAGGCCTTTGTACTTGATCCTGAAGGCAGTGAGGAATCATTAAAGAGTTTTTTTAAATATCAGAATCTATGGGGCAGCTCATTCTCACCTTCATCAAAGACTGCCCACTAAGTGCCAGTTTAGACACGAGACTGCACTTCTTCCATGAAAAGTGCCAGTTCCCAGCCTGGGAGCTGGTGATCTAAGCTGGCCTCCTGCTCGTGCTCAGTCATCAAGTCGTGTCCAGCTCTTTGCAACCCAATAGACTATAGCCCACTAGTCTGCTCTGTCCACGGGGTTTTCTAGTCAAGAATACAGTGGAGTGGGTTTTCATTTCTTCCTCAAGGGGATCTTCTCAATTTAGGGATCGAACCTGTGTCTCCAGCATCTCCTACTTTGGCAGGCGGATTCTTTACCACTGAGCCACCCGGGAAGCCCTAAGCTGGCTCTCAAGTCTGCCCAAAAGAGAAAATAAGCTGAGTGGAGATGATGACAAGGCCACTAGGAAGCCCCAAGTGAAGGATGAGCAGCCTGTAACATTTTTTTTTTTACTCCATGTCCCAGGCTGCAGTTTCTACCCTTCATAACTAGATCTGAATGGCCTTCATTTCATTTTTGTGTCAAGAGAAGTTTGGTAAACATAACAACATTTCTCAAAACAAAAACAAAACAAACAAAAAACTTCAACAAACAACAAGAAACCCAAGAATGAAAATATTTCAAATCAAATCTACCACTTGCATAGTTACAGCAAAATTGGATATAACAGTAGTCTAAATCAAAGTGATATTTTCCTTTCCTCCATTTCAAAAACAAAACAAAGCAAACCAAAGCAGAACTAAATTGGTTTTTTTTTTTTATAATTACCGTAGTCAGGGATCACAGTCACTGGAAAACGACATATAAATACATACAAATTGCAAATTCAGCTTAGAGCAATTCCTTTTTATTTGCCTACATTCCTTTTGTGAATAATATTTTCTGTCCCCCATCCATGACCGATTTACCTCAGAGATTCCTGTTTCCTGAAAGATATTTCCCAAACACATCTTTGGTCTGCCCTATTTGTTTCTCTTCTTAACCTTTGATTTTTCAACGCTTTTGGAATGAATCAAGGGGTATTGTTTCCCATGGCAAAGCCTTGTTCAGAACTGAAAAACATCATTTGTCCTTGGGTTGAAATATTTGGTTGAAAATTTCTAAAACTATGTACGCCCTCCTCTCAGGAGCAGCATGGGGTAGGGTAGAATTAAGTGCTGATGGCAGGAACACCCCGCAGCATTTAAGGGAGGCCAGATCCATGGCCCAGTTCAAATACATGGGCCATCAATGTCTGAGCGTTTTTCAGGCCCTTGAAATACAAACACACACACCATTGCGATCACACTTAGTATTTTCACCCACACCATTCTGTGTGATCTTCAATCATCAGGTTCCTGCTCTCAAAATGATTTCCCTCTCACTGGGGAGCCAAGAAGACACTCAGATGAATAAAGAACATACAGATAGTGCAAAATTGTGCTGAGCAAAGGAGTGAGGGAATTCAGGGGGTGGGAAGGGTAAGACAGCAGACAACTTTCATGAAGATAAAAAACCATAGGACTGTAGGCCTAGGGATCATCTAGTCCAGTGTTTAATGGGTTGCAACCTAACAATGCTGCGAAGGCAATGGCACCCCACTCCAGTACTCTTGCCTGGAAAATCCCATGGATGGAGGAGCCTGGAAGGCTGCAGTCCATGGGGTCGCTGAGGGTCGGATACAACTGAGCGACTTCACTTTCACTTTTCACCTTCATGCATTGGAGAAGGCAATGGCAATCCACTCCAGTGTTCTTGCCTGGAGAATCCCAGGGACAGGGGAGCCTGGTGGGCTGCCGTCTATGGGGTCACGCAGAGTCGGACACGACTGAAGTGACTTAGCATAGCATACCAACCTAACAATGAGTAATAATATCAATTCAGTGGGTTAGGACAGCTTAAAAAATAAAATACATTACAAAAGAAAATAGCAGAATGTATTGTTCATGGTGAGGGTAAGTGTTGTTTCATGAAATTTTTGTCTCAAGTTTGTATCTTTATAAATAGATATATACAGATGTACTGGGTCACAATGGAAAATATATTCCTTATAATATGGGGTTCTCAGCCAAAATCGACTGAAAGCCATTCATTTTGCTCGATGTCCTCATTTCATGTTTTTATTTTTAAGGTTAATTTTCCATTACATAAGTAGAATCTGAGTAAATTCTTTTTAAATTTAAGCTGTTGAAGATAAAGCTACAGTTTCATTGGATCAGCATTCCCCATCCTCAAAAGTAATTCCTATTAACAGTTTGGTGGCTATCTTTCCAGACATTTTCCTATGATTTTACTTATATGTACATGCACCTATATAAAAGGACATAGGATTATTTAATATGTTTATTTATTTTAGCTAAGTCAATCAGCTTCCAAACAGAAAACAAACAAAATACTTAGGATATTTTGAACAGTTAACAAAGAGCTTATTTATAATAAACTGGAAAATTCTTCAAGAGATGGGAATACCAGACCACCTGACCTGCCTCTTGAGAAACCTATATGCAGGTCAGGAAGCAACAGTTAGAACTGGACATGGAACAACAGACTGGTTCCAAATAGGAAAAGGAGTACGTCAAGGCTGTATACTGTCACCCTGCTTATTTAACTTATATGCAGAGTGCATCATGAGAAACGCTGGGCTGGAGGAAGCACAAGCTGGAATCAAGATTGCCAGGAGAAATATCAATAACCTCAGATATGCAGATGACACCACCCTTATGGCAGAAAGTGAAGAGGAACTAAAAAGCCTCTTGATGAAAGTGAAACAGGAGAGTGAAAAAGTTGGCTTAAAGCTCAACATTCAGAAAACTAAGATCATGGCATCTGGTCCCATTACTTCATGGGAAATAGATAGGGAAACAGTGGAAACAGTGTCAGACTTTATTTTGGGGGGCTCCAAAATCACTGCAGATGGTGATTGCACCCATGAAATTAAAAGACACTTACTCCTTGGAAGGAAAATTATGACCAACCTAGATAGCATATTGAAAAGCAGAGACACTACTTTGCCAACAAAGGTCCGTCTACTCAAGGCTATGGTTTTTCCAGTGGTCATGTATGGATGTGAGAGTTGGACTGTGAAGAAAGCTGAGCGCCAAAGAATTGATGCTTTTGAACTGTGGTGTTGGAGAAGACTTGAGAGTCCCTTGGTCTGCATGGAGATCCAACCAGTCCATTCTAAAGGAGATCAGCCCTGGGTGTTCTTTGAAAGGAATGATGCTCAAGCTGAAACTCCAGTTGTCTGGCCACCTCATGCTAAGAGTTGACTCATTGGAAAAGACTCTGATGCTGGGAGGGATTGGGGGCAGGAGGAGAAGGGGAAGACAGAGGATGAGATGGTTGGATGGCATCACCAACTCGATGGATGTGAGTTTGAGTGAACTCTGGGAGTTGGTGATAGACAGGGAGGCCTGGCGTGCTGCGATTCATGGGGTCGCAATGAGTCGGACACGACTGAGCGACTGAACTGAACTGAGACCCATGATTAAGTTGTGGGGACAAGCAGAGGTTAGATGATGAAGCCCCGTAGGTCAGGTTAAGGGGGTTGCATTTTATCTTCAGGACAATAGAAATCCATTCAAGAGTTTCCTGTGGGGAACTAGCAAGATCTGATTTAGGGTTTTAAGAGTTTACTCTGCTGCTTTGTGGAGACTGGGTTAGAGAGGAATAAGAATGAAAGCAGAAAGAGATCAGGCTTGAGGCTGCAGCATCATTCAGATGAGAGAAGATAGGGCTCGGACCAAGGCTGGAGCAGTGGAGGTGGAGAAATGTGGATCACTGCAGGGTCTATTTTGGAGACATATTGGAAAATGGATGGGATGGTGACATGTCAAACAGAGGGAAGTGAAAAAAAAATGATGTAGTCTCATAGAGGTGAGAAAGATAATGCTGACATCAAGGAGAGAGGCAATAGAGCCAGGAGGACAAGCAGATCTGAGCAAGAGATGAGCAGTAGCAGGTTGAGTGAATATAGCTGGAAGTGGTTGTAACATAGCTTCCCATGGAGCTGTCCTTCAGAAACTTTAAAGTGACAGCTGCAGTGATTACAGAAGCTGCTTCCTGGTGACAGTGTCTGGGTCATTTCTGCCAGCTTTGCACCTCAAGCCCAACCAGTCTAGCAGCTTGCATGGTCTAGAGGTAGAGCTTGAGTGGGCACCTGGGGAAGGGGGAAGAGAATGGAAATCTGTTGATAAAAGACAGAATTTTAAAATACATATTTTTTTTCTTTTTTCCCCTGCACTATTATTTTCCTTTTTGTCCACTATCTCTATATGTAATAGCTTGCATCTACTAAATCCAAACTGCCAGGCCATCCCTCCTTCATTGTCCTCCCCCTTGGCAACCACAAGTCTGATCTCTATGTCTTTTAGTCTGTTTCTGTTTCATAGGTAGGTTCGTTTGTGCCAAATTTTAGATTCCATGTATAAATGATATTATATGGTATTTCTGTCTCTCTTTCTTACTTTACCTAGTGTGATAATCTCTAGTTGAATGCATGCTGCTGCAAATGGCATTATCTCATTCTTCTTATGACAGAGTAGTATTTCATTGTACTACATCTTCTTTATCCATTCATCTGTCAATAAACATTTAGGCTGTTTCTATGTCTTGGCTATTGTGGATAGTGCTGCTATGAACATAGGGGTGCTTGTATCTTTTTGAATTGAAGTTTTGTCTGGATATGTGCCAAGGAGTGGGATTGCTGGATAACATGGTCATTCTATAAAATACACTTTTTAGTGATACACAATACCAGACATTTGAAATATCAGCTATATTTGGACTCATTGTAGACAGTATTAAAACTAGAACTTAAGAATCAGAAGGGTCACAGGTGAGGTTCTAAGGTTCTTTGGGAATCAGACTCTGAGATGGAGATGAGCATGCAGAAGGTTTAATAGGAAGTGCTCTCAGAATGGACATCAGTGGAAGGGAAAAGGAGGAAGTAGGGTAAAACAGGGCAATGTTGAGCTGTGATGTTCTCAACAGAGGTCTAAGCTGACCCTTAAGAAGCTCTAGAGCTAACCTCCACAGGGGTCCCAAGTTGGGGGTGGGGGGCAAAGAAGAGGGGCCTTTTGCTCTACAGTAATCAGTCATTGGAAATGGACTTCCCTGGAAATGAGGCAGGACTTTAGGGAAGTGGTTCTCTTCACCCAAGGCAATCTTCCTATTTTCTCCATAGGGACTGACAACTGAGAGCTGTCTGCCAGCAATACTCCCTGGTAATTCTCAGAAGCTAGGAGAAGAAATCCTTTTTTCTTTTTTTGGCCATGTTGCACAACTTGAGGGATCTTAGTTCCCTAACCAGGGATTGAACCCAGACCCCCACAGTGAAAACACAGAGTCCTAGCCACTGGACCACCAGGGAACTCCCAACTCCTCTATTCTTGAAGGGGGATCTTGGTGGCACATTATACCATCTTGGGAAGGATAACTGAATCACTTTGCTGTGTAGTAGAAATTAATAAACACTGTAAATCAACTATTTTTCAATAAAACACATTTTTAAATAATAAACTACTAATACCTACAAAAATAGTAGGCTTATGGAACCTCTGCCCAATCAACTCAGGTACTCTGTTCTTCATCTCCATGGATGGAAATCTGTGCCTTAATTTCTTCTTCCTTTTCTCAGTCCTTCCAATCTCCATGCTTATGACCTAAATTTTAGTGATAGATTATTAACTTGTCTTTTTTCCTCAAGTGTATATCCTTTCTTTTTCCAACTGTATATCCTTAAAGTTTTTACATCAGTCAGAGAAAGAAAAGTAGGTGCTAAATTAACATGTTTTATAATGAAAAAAAGAGCAAACAAACAACAAAAAAAGAGCAAACTGTGGTTCAGAGATGTTTAACTTGCTTATGGCTATACGATAAGTTGCAGAATAATGATTTGAACCTGAGAAGTATGATTTTAGGGAGAACTTTTCCCTTTCTTTAGGGATCAGCAACCTGAAGCTCAATTTAGAGCCTAAGCAGCAGTAGCAGCCATGCTTTGAGAAGCCGTTTAGTTTGGCCCCCCTTCCCTGAGTATTAAAAGGTAGTGTACAAGGCAGGCACGATGCCTGGGAGAAGCAGCAGCTCAGCACCAAACTTCACGTGCACGTCTAGACTGGGTCCCCGAATGGCCTTCCTCCCCCTGCAGGTCCTGACATCCGCGGGCCCTGCTCTGCCAGACAAATTGTTTCCTCTCACTATCCATCTGTTGCTTCTTTATAAAACAAGAAGTTGGGGCTTCCCTGGTGGTCCAGTGGTTAAAAATCCACCTGCCAATGCAGCGGACATGGGTTCAATCCCTGGGCTGGGAAATCCTACACGCCATGGAGCAACTAAGCCCATGGGCCACAACTACTGAGCCTGCACGCCTAGAGCCCATTCTCCGCAACAAGAGAGGCCACGGCAATAAGAAGAGTAACTCCCACTCACTGCAGCTAGAGAAAACCTGAGTGCAGCAACAAAGACCAACACAGCCAAAACTAAATAAGTGAATAAATATTAAAAAAAAAAAAAAAAAACAGGGTTGGACAACATGGCCTACCTCAGAGGTCCTTGCTGCTGCTGCTGCTAAGTCGCTTCAGTCGTGTCTGACTCTGTGCCACCCCATAGACCTACCAGGCTCCCCCGTCCCCGGGATTCTCCAGGCAAGAACACAGGAGTGAGTTGCCATTTCCTTCTCCAATGCATGAAAGTGAAAAGTGAAAGTGAAGTCGCTCAGTCGTGTCTGACTCTTAGTGACCCCATGGACTGCAGCCCACCAGGCTCCTCCATCCATGGGATTTTCCAGGCAAGAGTACTGGAGTGGGGTGCCATTTACCAGTTCTAAAATGTTATAAATCTAGAGTTTTCCAGATCCTGGGCCATCCTCTTAGCTTTTGGAGCCAGCAGTTCAGAATGGCAAGGTAACCTACACAATCCTCAGTTGTATAGTCCCAAAAGGTCATGACCATGACCTGGTTCTCTCTGTATCCAGCCTCTGACACCCACAAAGCACACCCCTTCAAATCCAAGTCAATATTAAGGCAGGGGGAAAACAAGTTGAGTTCTGCTAAACAAACAAATTTGTACTTCTTCAAGGATTAAGGAAAAATGCCTAAAAAGATTAGGGGAGAACCACATTCCAAAGCATACAAGGAAGAATTAATCTAAGTAAGCTTGTGTGTGTGTGTTTGTGTGTGTTAGTCACTCAGTCATGTCTGACTCTTTGCAACCCCATGGACTGTAGCCCACCATGCTTCTCTGTCCATGGGATTCTCCAGGTAAGAATACTGGAGTGGATTACCATTCCTTTCTCCAGCTAAGCAAGCTTAGGTCACCATTTGCTGATCTGAGTTTTCTGTCCTAGGGAGAAGCAAAGATGCTGAAAGATGGGAAGGTCTTCAGAGTGGTCCAAGAGAACTGCTGGGATCCAGAAGCTCGTCTTAGAGAAATGGACCAAACAGGTATTTACAATGAGAAAAGGTATCAATGTTTCCATCTGATGTTAGAGGCAAGTCTGCCCTTTGATTACCTTACATGATTTATGTGATGGCAACCTCTGATCCCATTTTCTCCACTGTTTCAGCTTCACTGGGGGAGGGATGGCACCCTCCACTATAATGTTTTTGGAGTGTGGATTTAAACTTTAGGTATGTGTGTGCTCAGTTGTGTTTGACTCTTTGAGACCCCATAGACTGTAGCCCTCCAGGCGCCCCTGTCCAGGGGATTTCCCAGGCAAGAATATTGGAGGGGGCAGCCATTTCCTTCTCCAGAGGAATCTTCCCAACCCAGGGATTGAACCAAAGTCTCCTGCATTGCAGGCAATTCTTTACCATCTGAGCCACCAGGGAAGCCCCCAAATTAGGTACGCTTGTTTCAAAGTAGAATACTGTGTTATCGGGGCTTTCTAGGTGGTGCTTTCTAGGTGGTGCTAGTGGTAAAGAACCCTCTTGCACAATACAGAAGACATGAGAGACTCAGGTTCAATCCCTGGGTTGGGAAGATCCCCTGGAGGCAGGCATGGCAACCCATTACAGTATTCTTGCCTGGAAAATCCCATGGACAGAGGAGCCTGGAGGGCTACCATCCACACGGTCACAAAGAGTCAGACACGACTGAAGCAACGTAGCACACATGCACACGTGCTATATTATCAAAAAGATAAAAGTAGTATTTTATTATTTTAAAAATGTTAAATTCAAATGCATAGTATTTACTTATAGAGTCAATTAAAACAGTAAGAATTAGGGATTTCCCTGGTGACCCAGTGGTTAGGACTTTGGGTTTCCAGTGCAGGGGTCCTGGGTTCCATTCCTGGTCAGGGAATTAAGATCCCACATGATACGGCATGGCCAAACACACAAACAAACAAAAACAGTAAATATTCGAATTCACAGATTAAAGATGTCAACTGCTTTCTTAGTTGAGTCAGGATTCAACTTGTTTCTGCAGTTTGCTTTAGCACAGTACCCAGAACATCCCCACGGACACACATGGGGTGGAAGCAGGAGCAGACACAAAAAGCAATCAGATAGTCCCACTAGACTCTACAATAAAACTAATCCAGACATTTGAAAGGGGAGAGTTAGGAAATTTTTATTTCCTAGCTAAATCAATAACAGTTTCTAATAACTGCTTGCATTCCTTATCCTATATTTAAAAATCAAACAAGTCCCCCCAGTTCAAAAGAATTGTGAAAGCCTATCTAAAATATGATATGATGGACGGGGATGAAAAATAAATAAAATTTAATTTTTAAAGTATGGTATGACAGCCACATTGTGCTTTCACTTGTTATTACCTGGCTGGCTGTGCCACCAAGGAGAGCGTGCTCCAACAAGGGCACCCAGCCTTCTGTACACCCATGGGCCATGCCCAGGAGCTGTGATGAGGAGCCCCCACAATAACACTGTCAGGCCTAAATTTTAACATCAGTGGTCTAGATTTAATCCAGAAAACAAACAGTTCATACACACAAACAAAAGAGTTTGTATCTACCATCTTTATAACCAAAGACAAATACATGAGAAGTTCAAGTACATACACAGAGATAGCAGGAGACATTTTATTCTAAGGTCTGCACAAACTGAGTTGAACTATCAGCCCCAAAATGAGCAGGCGGTCTCTGGCAACTCTAAGCTAGATGGGCTTCCCCAGTGGTGCTGCTGCTGCTGCTAAGTCACTTCAGTCATGTCCGGTGGCGCTAGTGGTAAAGAACCCATCTGCCAATGCAGGGGACATAAGAGATCCCTGGGTTGGGAAGATCCCCTGGAGGAAGGCATGGCAACCCACTCCAGTATTCTTGCCTGGAGAATCTCATGGACAGGGGAGCTTGGCAGGCTACAGTTCACTGGGTTGCAAAGACTGGGACACAACTAAAGCAACTTAGCATGCACACACGCATCCATGCACTCTAGGCCAGATATTGCTTTATAGATTTTTTTAAAATAATTAAAAGTATGTCTAAATTGCACTGACATTGAACTTTGTGGACAGCCTGAAGCACCTCTATAGGCCATTCCAGAGAAAACAGTACACATGCCCCTGTTCTAGAACAGGGATGGGAGGGGCACTGGAGAGAGAACTGGCTTCCCAGACTGATAGCAGAGCCCAAGCTGAACCAGAGCTCCCACCTCTCAAGGGGAAAACTAGTGGAAATGATGACTAGTGTCAGAACTATTGTTCAAGACTGCAGTTTAGATAAAGAATGTCCCCTTTGGTTTTGGTTGTGTGTTTCATTCCATGGCTATCCTTAAGAGAACAGTCATGGCTAACCCTTGCTGAGCATTTATTTTGTTTCCAGGCATTGCTCTCAGCACCCAACATGTATTAAGTCAATTTCTATAACAACCATAGGCAGTAGCAACTATTATTATACCCATTTTACAGATGAAGAAACTTAGGGACAGAGATTAAGCAATCTGTCCAAGATTACATAACTTATAGGGGGCAAAACAGGGATTTGAACCCAGGCAGTCTGGCCACAAGGGCTTAACAGTGTATCCTTCTGCCTCCGCCAAGGTAAGAAAATAAAATGATAAAAGCACAACACAGAAGATCTCAGCATGCCATGCCATTTTCACCGGGAGACAAATGTAATAGGTAGCTCCTGGGTTGCTTCATCACATTACGTGGCAGGCATTGTTGTACCTATTCCCACCTGAGGGATGCAAAGGGTTTAAACGATTTGCTTGGGAACACACAACAGTAAATGGTAGAGCTGGGACTGTACTCAGGACTGTCTCTCCCATTCCTTCACTCTTCCAAGAGAGCTTTTCCCAAGCCTCCCTCAGGATAAGCATTGCCTGGGGTGCTTACTAGGAATTTTTTTCAGGCCCCATCCACTGAGTCAGAGTTTTTAAAGGAAGGCCTCTGAATTTGTTTTTATGATGTCACTTCTCTCTACCCCTGGCCTCTGCCCACTTTACTCAAGGTAAAGCAGTAAATTTGGGGAATGCTGTGCTATGCCAAACTTTTAAACACCTGTTTGTTTGGTTTTTTAAATATCAGCTCTAATTGGATTAGACTTGTTTTTTTCCCTCTCAATTCCCAGAGACTAAAGAATAGCTATCCAAATAAACCAGCACATAAATAATGCAATTTACTATGTTAATATGAAATACAGTGACAAGTGATGGCCACTGGGGTGTAGGGAAGGAGCCAAGCTGGACAGGAGCCTCATCCCACCACTGGCAGGCCATGTGACCTTAGATCCAATCTGTAAAGTGGAGAAATTAAACGGAATAATGTCAGCAAAAGCATTTGTGTAAAATGTGAAGATTTTGCAGTTGAAAGGGACTTGTCTGTTGCAAACTAATCAATGGACACAAATCCTATCTGTGGCAACGTTTAATGATGCTCTATAATCAAAAGCTGTAGGGTCTAGTCCTCACTAAACAATGATCTATTTTTTCATATATGGGTATGTTCAACACGCCAGGCACTATTCTGGACACTAGGGATGGGACATAGACAGACAGGCTCATGTGGTGTTTATGATCAAGTAAGGAATGGCACAGAATAAACAACTAACTACAGTCATGACAGACTGTAATAAGTCACAGAACATTAAAAGAACGGAACAGTGAGACAGAGAATGCATGGAGTTAGGGAAAGCCTCTCCAAGAATCTGATGTTTGAACGGAGATCTTGGGGTGAAAAGGAGCGCATCCTGTGATGAGCCAAAAGAAGAGCATTCCAGGCAGATGGAATAGCTGTGCAAAGGCCATGGGGCAGGAAAGAGCTCCAAAGAACAGGCAGGAGGCAAATGAAGCTCAGTGTGAGCAGGAGAGACTGTGTGGAGCCTTATACCATGTTCAAGTCTGGATTTTACTCTAAGTGTGATTTTACTCTAAAAGTACTTGGAAGTTTTGAATAATAGAGTGACTTGATCTAAGTTTTAACACTTACTCTGGCTTCCAAGTGGAAAACAAACTGTAAGAGGACAAGAGTGATGGTAGGAGACCAGCTTGGAGGCTTCTGCAGCAGTCCCCATAGGAAATGCTGGTGGCTTGGACCAGGCAGTGGCAAGAGATGGGGAGAGGTGAGTGCATAAAAGGAACTGGAGTAGAGCAAACAGGACTTGCTGTTGGGTTGGATGTGTGTATGAGGGAAAGAGGGCCCATCCTTGGTTTGGCAGCATCTCTCCCAATACCCCAGCTCCAGGAGTGTGACTATCAGAGAGTTTAGGCATCCTGGAGGCTGGAATCTGGAACCACACTCAGGGCCTCATTCTGGGCATTCCAGACAGTGGGACTCTACCCAGACTCACTTAGGAGATGAATTACAGGGCCAGGAAGGTGACTGAGAAATATACTCTGTCATGCATGACCTAAGATGAAACACCTTAAAAAAACTGACGGGGAAATGCCTTGCTTAAATACAACTTCACAGTTGTTGAAATAACCTTTGAAAAATGGGCATTTTCGTTTTTCTTCAATGATCTCATTTTTGTCCAGCCTTTCCTCCTCCTCTTAGAACTGAGGCTGAGGGATGAGGGAAGCCTAGGGCAGAGAACCCTGAGAGAAGGAGACAGGGAAGACACAGTGAGGGAGGGGAGAGCAGAAGGAAGGTGGGACGGGGACTTGCTAGGCTCCAAGGCCCTGGGAGATGCAGAGGTGCCTGGGTCATTCTTCTCACTGGTTTTGCCTTTGGTTCTGTCTAGGAGTGACTGTGCAAGCCCTTTCCACGGTTCCTGTCATGTTTAGCTACTGGGTGAGTGTGAAATCTCAATCCATCTCCTTGGTGAGCAAAGGCTCACATCCAGTTCCCCAGCAAGTAGACAGATGCCTCGTCTTGACATTGCCCACCCAACTCTCCTTTAGAGATCAGCAAGGCCCCTCACACTTGCACTGTTCTCTCCCAGGCCTGTCTTCCTAGTTATGTCCTTGCTCTAGAACTCCATAGTCCAGTATGGTAGCCAATAGCTGCATGTTACTATGTAACTTGAACTGGATTTCCACTAGACAGCACAATTCTAGACTCAATCTTAATCTCCATCAGAACGACCTATTGACTCATTCCTGCCAAGCGAGGCTCAGTAACTGACAAGCCAGTTTATTCTAAAGTGATAAAGATTTTGAGGTGACGGGAGTGATGATGATGGCCTAATATGTTGCCTCTCCCATGGAAATACACACAATTCGAAACAGGATTCCTTGAGTTGGATGTCTTTCCCCAAGTGATTAAATCTTGAGTGCTGAAAGTTTCAGGCATGATGGCAAGCCTGCAAAAGGACACTTTTGTAAGTAGTTGGAGGTACACTAAGTACCCACTCAACCAAATAAATATTCAAGCATGTGGTGATTTAAGGAGCTTTGGAAATTCCAACCTATTCTCACCTCCGCCACCTATGCTCATAATTCCAGTATCAGTGATTCAATACTTATCTGTTCCTACGATAAAATTCACTGCTTAAAATAAAAATACCGTAAGACCTCAAGATACCTGAATTTACCTGATTGGGTGCTATTCTAACTGGACAACTGGCATTGCTGGAGAGTACCAGATTCTTAGCAGTGGGGTGGGATGATGTTGAAAAGAAAGACAGAAAGGAAGGAGGGAGAGTTAGGAGAACAGAAAGCAAACGTTGTCTGCATCAGCATCTTGCTATTAAGGTAACTCTTTGAGTGTCACCGCCAACAGGAAGGACAAGGAGAAAGACAGGGACAGGAGAGGTTCATGAGCAGCCTGACATCCCCAAGGAGGTGTGACAAGGAGGTGCCCGGATATCCGGCTCAGTTCCTGGTGTGGGTGGGGGGAGCCTTGCAGGCTCCTATTTGGGTTGGTAGATGGTCTGCCCTCATTCTATGTCTAGTGTAGGATTCCAGGCCCTGATTACATCAGTTTTCTAATTAATCAGCAATATCCTAGCAGTTTTCTTTACCTTGGTAATGACTGGCTTCTGGGTCTTCTGTGGCCAAGTGCCTATCTCAAACTGTGCTTCAGGTTTATGAGGTGTAAAGCCACTGGGAGGGACAAATGATTGAGCCTAGAGGAGGTGCTGAGCAGAGTAAATATCTAAAGTAGGTTTTGAACCATGTGCTTTCCCTTGCCTGTCTCCACCAGGCCAAACCTCAGGACACTTTAGACCTGTGCCAGCTTCTGAACAACGACCTAGCTGCCACCATTGCGAGCCACCCCAGGAGGTTTGTGGGTCTGGGGACGTTGCCCATGCAGGCCCCTGAGCTGGCGGTTAAGGAGATGGAGCGCTGTGTGAGGAAGTTGGGCTTTCCCGGGGTTCAGATCGGCTCCCACATCAACGAGTGGGACCTGAACGCACGGGAACTCTTCCCAGTGTACGCGGTGAGTATGAGGTGCCCACTCAGCCAACGTGGAGCAGGCACTGTGCTGGGTGTCCCTGGGTTGGAGAAATGCCTGATGACAAGCTGGATGCAGGGGGACTGTGGAAAGAGCTCCCCCACAGGAAGGGCCATCCTACTAAAAAAGGGACAAGTGAAAATGCTTCCCAGGGCAACCTTAACTCAGTGAAATCTCTCTTCTTTTGAGCTCTCTTGCTCTCCTTTTAAAGTTTAATTTGGAATAAAATAGATAACCAACAAGGACCTACTATAAGGCACAGGGAACTCTGCTCAATATTCTGTAATAACCTAAATGGGGAAAGAATTTGAAAAAGAATAGACACATGTTTATGTGTAAACAAATCACTTTGCTATACACTTGAAATACAACATAGTTAATCAACTGTGCTCCAATATAAAATAAAAAAATTTTTTAATTTAAATAAAGAGGTTTCATTTTGAAGCCAAATTATTACCCACATCACAGCTACTGTGCAAAAGGATCAGGTTAATGACAGGCCCCAAAGTATTTACTTTTGCTTTGGAAAAAAATTCTTAATCATTTTTCAAAACTATGAAGTAATCCAATTGTGGAAAATATAGAAAAGCATAAGGAGAAAAATAACTATACATAAACTAAAAAAAGCAACAAGGATTTACTGTACATCACAGGGAATTAAACCCAATACCTTGTAATAACCCATAATGGAATATAATCTGCAAAAAAAACAAAAACAAAAACAAATCACTATGCTGTACATTTGAAACTAACACAATATTGTGAATCAACTATATTTTAAATAAATAGGAAAACAAAAATAACCCATAATTCTGTCACCCAAAGATGATTAACTATGGTTAACAGTACATTTATCTTTTTATGTGCATACATCTGCATATTTTATATTTTAATGGAATTGGAATTCTATTATACATGTGATTTTATATTCTAATTGAGAATTTCTAACCTAAGTGAAAATTCTCTCAATGCATGACTTAAAGTAACTGCATAGTATTGCAATATGTCTTGTTTTATTTAACCGACTCGCAATTAAGATACCTTTTAAACCATTTATTTTTAAATGTAGTATAATAAAAATATGTAACAAAAATATACCATCACAATGTTAATATTTGATGATACTAGATAGTAAACGTATAGCTGTTCATTGTACTATTGTTTATAACTTTCTATATTTGAAACACTGCATAATAAAATATATCTTCACAAATGCAGTGCCAGCCATTTCTGAAATATCCAGCAGAAGAGTCCACAATCCCATGGTCCTCTCTACTTTGGGAGGTTCTTTCTGTACCTAAACCTGCTTTCCTTAATTCCAGAATTCAAGATGCATAATTCTTTATTCAATTGCATTTTTAAAAAATTTCTTCTGTCCTAGAATTATAATAGTATCATTTTTGGTTATTTTCATTGTAAACACAAAATCTTCAGTAATGAATTAAGTAGATGTTGGTGGACCCATCAGATACTATAATCACTGATCATTTATTTCATTTATTATTTATTGAGCTCTGACTACATGCAGGATGTTTTCCATGTCTGTGCCTATGGACACTGCCCACCAGTTGGGGGACTGCCTGTTAAACTGCCTCCTAATTACCTGAAAGATTTAATGCTCCTCTAAATATCGAACTCCCAGAAGATTACTGGCTGCAGTGGCTGAACTGATCCAGCAAAAGTTTTCTAGAAACTTTAATGAACTCTGAAAAGAAGATTTATTTACTTGTATATAAAATTGTTTCAGCACAGTATGAGCAAGCCTTCAGCTATAAGTCATTTTATTATTCATTGGACTTAGCTTTATGAATTACTAAGGTGCTCAGAAAGCAACAGCAGCCAGTTGGGGTCCAAATAGATATTTTCATTTATGTGATCAGTTCAATTAATCATTCTAACTAGGCTGTTTTGGGGTCTGCCAGTCTCTGTGGGGATTCAAGAAAGCATCCTGGCCCCATTTGACTTGTGATGTCCTAGAGTTGACAGCACATTTGTTTGGTTAGCAAGACTTGCCAGCCTCACCACTAACTTGCTGAAACAAACGAGAGGAGTTTCTGTGAGCCAAACTGGCTTTGTCATTGCGAGGTCAGCCAAAGCTCCAGAGCACCTGATTGTCCCCCTAATCTCCTAGACCTCTGTTCTCAGTGAAGGAACCCGACAACATGCTCACATCAGTTTTCAGGTATAAAAATGACTTTGTTGTATGAAGCAGAGTGGCAGTGGAAAACTGCCTACCATTTATTAGCCAGAAGACCTCAGTAACTTACTTAGCCTCCATCTGCCTTAGTTTCCCTCTCTGTAAAATGGGAATAATAAAAAGTACTCATCTCCTAAAGGATTAAACTAGTTAACAATTGTGAAATTGCAATATATATGATACATACATATATGCATGCGTGCTAAGTCAAGTCAGTCATGTGCAACTCTATGTGACCCTATCAACTATAGCCCACCAGGCTTCTTTGTCCATGGGATTCTCCAGGCAAGAATGCTGGAGTGGACAGCCATTCCCTTCTCCAGGGGATATTCTCAATCCAGAGATCAAACCCGCATCTCTTACGACTCCTACCTTGGCAGGCGGGTTCTTTACCACTAGCGCCACCTGGAAGCCCACATATAATATACATATATATATATATATATATATATATATATATATATATAAAACAGTTTTGGCACACGGTCAGTCAGCCAATTCAGTCATTCAGTCATGTCCGACTCTTTGAGACCCCATGAACCGCAGCACGCCAGGCCTCCCTGTCCATCACCAACTCCCAGAGTTTACCCAAACTCATGTCCATCGAGTTGGTGATGCCATTCAACCATCTCATCCTCTGTTGTCCCCTTCTCCTCCTACCCTCAATCTTTCCCAGCATCAGTGTCTTTTCAAATGAGTCAGCTCTTCTCATCAGGTGGCCAAAGTATTGGAGTTTCAGCTTCAAAATCAGTCCTTCCAATGAACACCCAGGACTGATCTCCTTTAGGATGGACTGGTTGGATCTCCTTGCAGTCCAAGGGACTCTCAAGAGTCTTCTCCAACACCGCAGTTTGAAAGCATCAATTCCTTGGTGCTCAGCTTTCTTTACTGTCCAACTCTCACATCAATACATGACCACTGGAAAAACCATAGCCTTGACTAGACAGACCTTTGTTGACAAAGTAATGTCTCTGCTTTTTAATATGCTGTCTAGGTTGGTCATAACTTTCCTTCCAAGGAGTAAGCATCTTAATTTCATGGCTGCAATCACCATCTGAAGTGATTTTGGAGCCCAGAAAAATAAAGTCAGCCACTGTTTCCACTGTTTCCCCATCTATTTGCCATGAACTGATGGGACCGGATGCCATGATCTTCGTTTTCTGAATGTTGAGCTTTAAGCCAACTTTTCACTCTCCTCTTTCACTTTCACCAAGAGGCTCTTCAGTTCTTCTTCACTTTCTGCCATAAGGGTGATGTCATCTGTATATCTGAGGTTATTGATATTTCTCCCAGCAATCTTGATTCCAGCTTGTGCTTCCTCCAGCCCAGTGTTTCTCATGATGTACTCTGCATAGAAGTTAAATAAGCAGGGTGACAGTATACAGCCTTGACGTACTCCTTTTCCTATTTGGAACCAGTCTGTTGTTCTATGTCCAGTTCTAACTGTTGCTTCCTGACCTGCATACAGGTTTCTCAAGAGGAAGGTCAGGTGGTCTGGTATTCCCATCTCTTTCAGAATTTTCCAGTTTATTGTGATCCTTTTGGCACACAGTAAGTGCTCAATACATTTAGGGTTATCATGATTTTGAAGGTGTAAGTGACTTATTTTTATTTTCTCTACAATGTCTCATATGCCAAAGGTGATCAAAAGTATGTGCTAATTTTAACTGAATAGAAATGAACCATCACAATTACACAGAATGAAGTTTTATCCTCATGAAGAGTGAAATCCCACCAAGATACCATGATCATGTGCCTTTATCAAGCACAAACCATCCCAAGAAGTTGATACTCCCCAGCCTGCATCCACTGGTAGAAACCAACTAGCTCCTCTCCCTTCAAAAGATTTATATCTCTTCCACTCCCTGGAACCTGTTGAATTAGAAGTCCTTTCTTCAATCTACACTTTGCCTGCCACTTCCAGAATCACCTGTTGTCCCAGGACTATTTCTCCATTTTGAAAATGTTTAGGCACACAGGTCACATTGCATCAGCCTGGTTGGCCCAACTGTTTATGTGTAGACGTCGGATGAATCATCCCAGCACCTTAATATATTTGGAAAAGAAATGCTCCAAGGAAATTTGTTTTGAACCATGGCAAGCCACTAATATTAAAAACCTGTTGAGAGGACTTTTTCTAATTAAACATTGTGTTAAGTAAAGGTCATGCCCTCCAGATGGTATTTCCAGTTCCCAAAAGGTCCTGGAGCAGTTGTGCTCATGACATTCTTTTCAGTACCTGCTTTGCTGCAGCACTGAGAGCTCTTCCTTTCTCAAGTCTTCTTGCTCACAGCAGCTCAGCTGTGGTCCTGAGGCTTTGTGAGTGCCTGTAGATCCCAGAAATTCCCACCTAATGTCAAACTCCGAGAGGCCAGATGATATAGGTCAGGCCAACTTGCTCCAGGACAGTCATAAGCCCCTGGCTCCCAGCCCATCAATTCCTCACTTTCCACATCATTGGGTTTCCAGGAGGGGCAGAGGAGGGAACGCTCCAACTATGACTCCAATGATACAATCTGAGCAATCCTTCTGAAAGAGTGGACCAAATAGGAACCACCAGGTGAAATTTCCTTGGCACTTGAGGTGTGAGATCAATCCTTGAGCATTTTGCCAATGCTACTTTTGATTCTAACCAACACCCTTGTTAATTCTAAGTGTTCTTTTTTAGTTAGTTTTTCAATGATTCTGTTATAGAGATCAGAAAAAACTTCAAAAATAGTTCATTTATTCAGATCAATATAGACCCAGAGAAAAGCAATACCCTAAAATAGTGCCCTATATTTGCTGGCTCATCCCAATAACCCCCTCACCCTCTGATTGCTTCTTTGAAGGAGGCTGAAAGGCTGAACTGTTCCCTATTTGTGCACCCCTGGGACATGCAGATGGATGGACGGATGGCCAAATACTGGTTCCCTTGGCTCATAGGTTCGTGTCAGCTTGTGATCTGGAAAAGAGAGTCAAGCCCTTGGTGTTTTCCAATTATCTATGGATGCTATTATGTCAAAGAGAGAAAATATGAATAATTGACAGGATTGTGAGTTATTGAGTTCTTATTGCTGTTATGTATTATCTTATTTAATTTTTAAAAGTTGAAGTACAGTTGATTTATAATGTTCCAAGTGCATAGCAGAGTGATTTAGTTAGGTTACTTCATTTAATTTTAATCTTATTCACACAAAACTTTATGAGGTTAACATTATAATAGCCTTTTATTTTTTGCCATGCCACATAGCTTGAGGGATCTTAGTTCCCCAACCAGGGATCAAATTCATGCTTCTTGTAGTGGAAACTCAGGATCCTAACCACTGAACTGCCAGAGAATTCCCTAAAATATCTATTTTAAAGATGAAGAAACTGAGTCTCAAAGTGGTTAGGTAAGCTGTGCAAGTCACATAGTTAAAAAGCAAAAAAGCAAATCTGTCTGACTCCAAAGTACCTCATTACACGGACTCCCAAAAAGTCTCTGAAAAAAAGCAGCCATGCCTATCTAATAGATTTTTTAGAAGCCAGTGATAGCATCAGCCTTTACAAATGAGAACCCTGGAACTGTGAGTAGAAGGTCAACTTCCCCCATCGAAGGACCAGGCCTTCAAGTTCCCTGCACATGCTCTTCCCCACCCGCACTGTTCACTCATACTTCCACCTGAGGATAAGAGGAGAGACTTCTACTAGGAAAAGGAGGCGAGATCTCTACTAGGCCTACCAGACTCAGAATAAGACTTGGTCTGGATTCTCTTTCTGCCCTGACATTTTATGCCCCTGTTATTGCTTTTGGAGACCAACGAATTTAGTAAGGCAGCTTCCTCCCAATCCCCCACCAAATTCTTGAGCAGCAGTTAGAAGAGATAACCTAAGAAGCCCCAGTGCTCTGCAGCTTCAAAGAAAATCTCTTCGCAATTCACACAACACATTTTGACAAGTCCCACAAACATATCTGTATTGCAACTTCCCACAGGAAAAACAAAGGAGAGAGCATTTACACAGAGGATCATCTCATAACTTATTTTGCAACACAAATATATATTGATCCTTTCCAGCAGGTCAGGCCCTGTACCTGGCACTAAGGATATACCAAGCATGGGCAAAACCTCTGCCCTTCTGAAGCCAGAGGTGACAAACAAGTCCATAGATCATAAACAAGCAGACTACTTTCAGTATTTTATTCTGCATGTAAAGGCAGTCTTTAACAGACTGGAGAATTCCCAGCGGGCGGGGGGTGGGGGTCATGATCCAATTCACATTATAAATATTCCACTTTGGCTCCTATATGGACAATGTACGTGGGGTTACTGTCCACGTGTGATGCTATTCATCCCCCCACTGGAGGGAAACTCTGCCCACAAACCACTCCCAGATAGAGATGAATACATCATGCTTCCAGAATTCTCCAGAGGCTAAGGATTGAGGGAGCCAGAGGCCTCTCTGTCTATGGAACAGTGACAGGCCTAAGGCAGGATGAGCAATCAGTAAAGCCCCATTCGGCAGCCAGAGAGTCAGCTTCTCCAGAAGGCCCAGGGCTCAGTCACAGAGCCCCAGAGAGTTCTTCTTTCTTTTTTTTTTTTAAACATGAAACATGCTCTTTACTAATGACCCCATAGACTGTAGCCTACCAGGCTCCTCTGGCCATGGGATTTTCCAACAAGAACACTGGAGTGGGTTGCCATTTACTTCTCCACCACAGAGTTCTTAATCACAGACTGAAAAACAGTCATCTGGAAATATTGCCCAGATTGACTCCATGGACGTGAAAGCATCAGGTGTGGACCAGCCAGCCACCTCTTCTAGAAGCACAAAGCACTTGAAATCATTCATTTTAATCCAGTTACTTTCAACCTCAGCTCTAAGGGGGCAGCAAAGATTTGGCAGGAATATTAATATTAGTTGATACTTTCTGAGCACTCACTAACTGGCAAGAACTAACCATTATAATTCCCATTTTACAGATGAGAAAAACTGAAACACAGGGAGGCAATTCATATTTGTTGAGCACCTGTAATGTGAAATTCTGGCCAAGAACTTCCCCAGTATCATCTTTGCAAGGCCTTGCATAGCCTTGCAAGATGGGCAGTACTGTCCCCATTTCACAGGTGAAGACCCCCAGACTCAAGGGCATTATATCAGTTTCAAAGGCCAAGAAGCAAAAAAAGTGAAAGAAGAAGGGTTCAGCCTAGACTCACTGTACTCTACTTGACCCACTGAATCCAAAATGGAAGCTGGGAGAATCAGGACAAAAGCCAGGTCCTCTCGCTCCTTGACTGTTCTAGCCATTAGATGACTTTACTTGCAAGTGGCAAATGGGGGTGTCCCAAGGTTTCTGCTTGCCAAAGTCATGGCCTGCATAAAACCAAGCCATGCTGGGGCACAGGGAAACTGTGTTTCTCAGCACTGACAATTACAGTAAGGTGCTATTCCCCTGCCATTAGCATCACTGAACCTCTTGCTTGTGGTGACAATCCCTATACATCATGACTGTTTCCTCTTCCAGGAATGCCAGCTGAGACCACTGCAGCCATCTGTTCCATGATCATGGGTGGAGTGTTTGAGAAGTTTCCTAAACTGAAAGTGTGCTTTGCACATGGAGGTAAGCCCCTATCTGTATTGGTCAGCTTGGGCTGCCAGAACAAAATACAACCACAGTCTGGGCAGCTTAAACCACAGAAATGTGTCTTCTCAGA
The DNA here is from genome assembly GCF_032452875.1 of Bos javanicus. Lineage (NCBI taxonomy): Eukaryota > Metazoa > Chordata > Mammalia > Artiodactyla > Bovidae > Bos > Bos javanicus. The sequence continues at coordinate 62,465,358 of NC_083869.1, read as the reverse complement.
GTTGTGGATTTCCAGGATCAAGGTGCCAGCAGGGTTGGTTTTTGGTGAGACTCTTCCTGGATTACAGAAGGCTGCCTTCCTATGTCCTCACCTGTCCTTTTCTGTGTGTGTTCACAGGAAGAGAGAGAGGTTAGGTGTGTCTTCCTCTTCTTATGAGGACCAGTCCAAGCTTACGACCTCATTTAACCTTAATTATCTCAGTAAAGGCCTTACCTACAGATACAGTCACACTGGGGATCAGGGACACAATTTTGGAGGGATACAATTTGGTCCTTCTAGTCACTGTTTTAGTTATAAAATATATCATTTCAAGGACCAAATTCCACTTTGGCAGACAAATTTAGTTTGGCTGGCACAGTTTACTTGATTTTGCTTTGTCTGTCAGACCATAAGCTCTCCAGTTTGCAGTAGTCTTTACCATTCACTATTGTTTAGAAATAGGCTTGTTTCATTCCTTTACATTTCCTGCTTTCCTGTCTCTATAGGTAAATGAGTTTGGAACTCTTGGTTACATACACAATATCCAGCTGTACATACTGTTCTCTAATCTGCTTTTCCTTCTCATCAGCATATAGAGACATCTTTCAATGTCAGTGAGTACAGACCATCATCATTTTTGATGGTTGTATGTATAGCAATATGTTTTATGGATATGCCATCATTATTTAAATATTTCCCAACCCTGATAGGTTGCCTCTGTATTTTTCTATCATAAGACACTTCATTTTTAAAATCTTGACCACATATCTTTACACACTTGGCTTCTCTCCCTAGGATGCATTCCTTAAATCTGAATTTCTAAATGAGTTAACTTCATTCTATATTCTGGCTCCTTTATTCTGGGTCATCTCTCAGCATTTGGAACTCAGTAGGTCCTCTGTAAATGTAGTTAATTAGCTGGGCTATAGGAACTTCTCCTTGCATACAACATGAGGATTGAAAAGAATCCTTTTCAAGTAACACTAGCCTCTCAAGAATGCGTTTTACTTGCAGGTGGTTCCTTCCCCTTCACAGTTGGAAGAATCTCCCATGGATTCAGCATGCGTCCTGATCTGTGTGCACAGGACAATCCAACCAACCCAAAGAAATACCTTGGTTCCTTTTATACAGACTCCTTGGTTCATGATCCTCTGGCCCTCAAACTGTTAACAGATGTCATAGGAAAGGTAAGCCAGAACTGCTATTCAGATAACTTATGGGGAGTAGAGTGCAGGATCAGCAAACAGTTGCCTGGTGTCTCTCCATAAAAGAGGTATGGGGGAAGAGGCATTAGAAGAAAAAAGAGGGACATTAAAGTATGGAATTAAGTTTGCTCACACGGGGTATCCTATCCAGAATCTCCTTCAACACAGACCATGTGTCACCAGGAAACCATCATGGATGTATGCCAGGGAAATCCCAGATAACCCACATGGCTGGTAGCTCCCAGATAAGTTCCTCTTCCTACGGTCACCTGTGTAGTGATCCTAAGGAAGTGACTCATCATGATGAGGTAAGCAGGAAAAAGCCACCAGTTTTGAAGTCAAATACACCTGAATTAAAATCCTGGCTGCATGTCTTATGAATTAGGTTAAGTGTGACTCTGTCAGGTGGTGCTGGTGGCAAAGAATCCTCACGCTAATTCAGGAAACATAAGAGATGTGGGTTCCGTCTCTGGGTTGGGAAGATCCCCTGAAGGAGGGCATGGCAACCCACACCAATATTCTTACTGGAGAATCCCATAGAGAGAGGGATCTGTCAGGCTACAAGTCCATGGAGTCGCACAGAATCAGACATGACTGAAGCGACTTAGCATTCGTGCAGAGGACTCTAACTGTCCTCATCCACTAAATGAAGGAAACTGGAACATTAAAGGGAGGGGATAGCACTGGTCAGGGAGGCAAGGGAAGATGCTGAAGGGTCTTAGGCACTATTTGAAATGTTTCTCTGGCCTTTATTTTGAAAACAATTTCTCTCATTTGGCCAAAAAGATCAGCACGGTAGTGCTTTACATCTCACAAGAGAAAGTCCTTCCTCTGTTGTGGTCTGCTAGCAGCTCTCCTGTTGATACCATCTACATATCTGAAGGCTGGCAATGTGGTACTTGGATTGAGAGTAGATTCCGAGGCATTTACAATCTTGTTTAGCAGAGAAAGAGGTCCACTATTTGAAAGTTGCAAGTAGTGTTCTATCTCCAGAATGGAGACTATATCTCACTTTAAAGCTGACTGTTTCTCTGGCTTGAGAAGCTCACTAGAATAAAAATGTTGAACATTCTGGTTTGGGAATAAATTATGTGACTGAGCTCTGTTTCTGAGCCTTCTGGCTTTTGCGATGCCCCTGCTGAAATGGAAACTTAGCTAGTTGTGACTTCTGATTATTACTGGTTTGGAAAAAGGGGCTATGGGCAGGTGTATAAGTAGGAAACTACAAAATGGAGAAACTGAAAGATACTGTGAGCTCTGAACTTCAGGCAACAGAGGACAGGGACTAGGAAGTTGATGTGGAATTGGGAAGGGTCATTCTCACTACCTTCCATCAAGCGTAGTATCCCTGGTATTCCTGACAATGGCAACTTCAGGAAAAAACACCCTCGGCAAATATTAATACAACAACCATCCTATGAGGAATATCATTAGCGCCTTTAAACAGAATTCAGGGCAATATACATTGGCCAGGAGGTCACAGCAGAAGAGGAAGAACATGGAAAATGCCTTGTGGTAACCAGTGGATAGACTAGTTAGTAAGTACATCCCTTTTATTGACTCAGAAAAACTCAGAGGGGACTTTGCAAAATTGCAAAGGTGCATTCAAACTGTGAAGACTTGAGCCACAGAAATGTGGGCATCAAAAGCAAATGTGACCTCATTTTATGTGACTTCACATGCTGGTGAATCTAGGACACAGAGGCAGTATATATTAATAATGTAGAATTCTCTTTAAAATATTAATGTTTCTTCATTTTAGTTATATTCACATTAGCAAAATCTTTCAAAAACAATTCCCAAACCAGAACAGCTAAGGAAAGTCCTAGCATGACAGCCAGTCTAGACAGAAACTGTCCAAATTAGAGCTAGAGGAGGGAGGTTAGAGCTATTGAGCTGTGGAGGGAGGTCCAGGACAGATAAAATGAAATGGATGGATTATTTGATGTGTTTGAATTTGAAACAATGATCACCAGCCAGGCATTCAACAGATCTATTTATGCATTAGGAACAAACAAGCTGTACCTATATAGAAAATATAGCAGATGAAACAAAAGGAAAGAATGGATGGATGATTTGACGTGTTTGAATTTGAAACAATGATCATCAGCCAGGCATTCAACAGATCTATTTATGCATTAGGAACAAACAAGCTGTACATATATAGAAAATACAGCAGATGAAACAAAAGGAAAGAATGGATGGATGATTTGATGTGTTTGAATTTGAAACAATGATCATCAGGCAGGCATTCAACAGATCTATTAATGCATTAGGAACAAACAAGCTGTACATATATAAAAAATATAGCAAATGAAACAAAGGAAATAACTCCAAGAAAACAAACATCCATACAAAGACAGATAATCACTGCACACTACTTGACTCAACAGTGAACAATATTTATATTTCTAGTGTAATAAGCATTAACTTAATTGAAAATTGTAATTCTACTAGGAAAATGGAGGGGGGAAGTTGGGGTAAGAAATTCTCCACGATCATAATGGGAAGTCAGTAAATACTCTCTAAAGCTAATAAATCAAGAAACAATACTATAATCTTATTATCTAGATCTGTGAGGGTGATTATCAGAAGAGTCATGATAAAAGATAAAAGAGGCTGCTTTCAGCAACAAGAGCTGGGAAAGTGGACCCAGGACTGTATTTTATAAGAAAGACATTAGTAATATTTGATTGTTTAACTATGTATTAAACATAGTTTAAAAACCTTCTCTGGTGGCTCAGACAATAAAGAATCTGCCTGCAATGCAGGAGACCCAGCTTCGATTCCTGGGTCAGGAAGATCCCCTGGAGAAGGAAATGGCAACCCACTCCAGTATTCTTGCCTGGAAAATCCCATGGACAGAGGAGCCTGGCGGGCTACAGTCCAGGGAGTTGAAAAGAATCAGACATGACTGAGCGACTAACACTTTCACTTTCAGTTAACTATGTATAGGTGTAAATTTGATAAATCAAAATTCTAAATAATACCTTAAGGATAAATAGACATATGTCATATATACACCAAAACCATTTATTGCACCCCTACTACTTCTAAAGTTCCCTCCAAACAGAAGACTTGAATTACATAATCTCTTAGCTTCCTCCCATCTCTAAAATTCTTTGCTTTTTCTCTGTCTACTTATTTTTAAAGACAGATGCAAAGAATACTGGTTATATTTTACTGGTCTATCACTGTGAAAAATATGAAAAAACTTATTGCTTCCCAGTTTTAACATGATCAGGGCTTCCCTTGTGGCTCAGCTGGTAAAAAATCTGCAAGCAATGTGGAAGACCTGGGTTCAAACTCCAGGTTGGGAAGATCCCCTGGAGAAGGGAACAGCTACCCACTCCAGTATTCTGGCCTGGTGAACTCCATGGTCTGTATAGTCTATGCGGTAGCAAAGAGTCAGATAACGACTGAGCGACTTTCACTTTCACTTTAACATGATCATAGAAAATTCACTTTATATATTTAGGTAGATAGATTTTGAGAGGTCTGTTATCCTCCCCTTATGATTGCATCATAATTTTGGCTAGATCCAGTGCTAAGCTCTTTGCTGCAGAAGACATTGCCCCAACTCAGTGGATCAAAACAATAAACATTTATTATCTCATATGGTCTCTGTGTCTGGCATTTAGGAACAGCTGAGCGGTCTCAGAATTTCTCACAAGGTTGCAGGCAAGTTGTCAGTCAGAGCTGCAGTCACCTGAAGGCTCAAATGGGGATGACGGATTTATTTTCCAGGTGACTTTTATACATTACTGGCACATGGGTGCTGGACTTTGGCAAGAGGCCTCACTTCCTCCTCATCTGGGTCCCTCTAACTCTCCCTCTGGGTCCCTCTAACTCTCCTTAAGTATCCTCACAACATGGCACCTGGCTTTCCTAAAGAATGAATGATCTGAGAGAGAAATGGGTGTGGGACAGGAAAAGAGAGCAAGAGAGAGATGGAGTGTATACCAGGCAGAAGCTGCCCTTTTATGACCTACCCTCAGAAGCAAGTCACTAAATCTGGCCCACATTCAAATGCAGTGGAATTCAGCTCCACCTTTTGAAGGGAGGAGTATCAAAGAATTTGAAGACATATTTTTAAACTACCACACTATACACTCTGGTGTCAAATTATTTACGAACTAAGTAATTCCTCCTAAATGCAAAATATCTTTAGTCCTCCCACAACCACCTCAAAGTCTCATCTATTTATAGCATAAGCTTAAAGTGTAGGATCTCAGTGTTTAAAGTAACTTTTGGATGGCACTCCTCATGTGGAGTTTTGCTCAGTCTGAACTACAGAGGTAACTTCTTTGCAGCACATACTCAAAATACAAAATGGTGAGACAGGCAAAGGGTAGTTGCTTCAGACCCTCCTTTCCAAAAAGGGGAATCAGGAGATTTAGAGGAGTTACTCATCACCAGCAAATCTGAAATCTATCAGGCACATGTTGACAATTCTTTGATTAGAGCTCAGAGCATAGAATGATTCTCCAGTCTTGGTTCTACTCTCTGAGTCATCCCTCCTTTTCCATGAAAGGTAGCCCATGTTTGTGGCTGAGTAGTTTCTACAGACTGCTTCATGCATAGAATGATTCTCCAGTCTTGGTTCTACTCTCTGAGTCATCCCTCCTTTTCCATGAAAGGTAGCCCATGTTTGTGGCTGAGTAGTTTCTACAGACTGCTTCATGCTCTCCACAACTTTTGAGGCCCAAAGGCTTCATTTAGTTCTAGCTGTTCCTTTAAATCCAAGTTGGTGGTGTTTCTACAAATACAACTCTCTTTGCAGGTCTTTTATGAATCTTATTAGGCTTCAGGTGTGTGTGTGTTAGTCACTCAGTCGTGTCTGATTCTTTGCAACCCCATGGATTATAGCCCACCAGGCTCCTCTGTCCATGGAAATATCCCAGCAAGAATACTGGAGTGGGTTGCCATTTCCTTTTCCAACATTAAGCTTCATATCATTGCACAAAAGGCTTACCCACAAATTTCTGAGAAAAGGCTTTCTCTACATATTCTGCAAAGGCTGCTGAGGGACAACACTCTTAAGCTACCTAGAAGCCCTTATTGTCTGAAGGTTGTTCTTTGAGGCACTGTCTTAAATCTTTTGAAATCATAACAAACATATTATAGTCACATTTTGGGTTCATTTTTAGACTATATCTTTCAGATTGCACCCTGCTCTTAACCTTTGCTGGAAAGCTATCTCTAATTTTAGTATCATTTGCCATCAGAGGGGCTGAGAAATTTCAAACCCAACAATTCCTTTATTTATAATGGTGTTGGTTTAGTTGCTAAGTCATGTCTGACTCTTGTGACTCCATGGACTGTAGCCCTCCAGACTACTGTCTATAGGATTTTCCAGGCAAGAATACTGGAGCGGGTTGCCGTTTCCTTCTCCAGAGGATCTTCCCAACCAGGGATCTGCACTGCAGGCAGATTCTTTACTGACTGAGCAATCATTCCTTCCTTTAAGGCAGTCCGCTTTGCATTTTACTATAGGCAGCAAGAAGCAGGCATGCAGCACTTCCAGCACTGTCTGGAAATTTCCTTTGCAATGTCACCCAGTTGATAAATATAATTTCTACTTTGCATATTACTGTTGGTAACAATATTGCTTTTTTTTTTTTTTTTTTGGCCACAATGTAGCAAGGATCTCCTTTCCTCTAGTTTCCAATAACATTTTCCTTTTTCTCCCAAAGTCCTTGCTGGTAACTTTCTCACAAGTTATCACGCTTTTAATAACAGTCTTAACAAGAGTCTCCAGTCTTTTCACTATCTCAAGATCCTTACAACTTCCTCTGACCAATCCATTCCAAAACCACTCCCCTGTTTTTAAGTTTTCATTGTGGCAACGGCCTACTTCCAGGCACCAAAATCTGTATTAGTTATCTATTGCTACATACTACATTAACCTAAAACTTAGATTAGGTTTGGGGCTTCCCTGTGGGCGCAGTGATAAAGAATCCCCCTGCCAACGCAGGCGATGCAGGAAATGTCAGTTTGACTCCTGGGTAGGGAAGATGCCCAGGAGAAGGAAATGGCAACCCACTCCAGTATTCTTGCTGGAAAATTCCATGGACAGAGGAACCTGGTGGGCTACAGTCCACGAGGTCTCAAAGAGTTAGACACAACTGAGTACGCACAACCAACCAACTAGGTCAGGTTTAAAACCACAATGAACATTTATTATCTCATTCATTTCCTCTGAGTCAGGAATCCAGGAATTCCATGGCTGGGCAATTTGGAGTCAGGCTTTCTTATGAGGTTCAGTGAGACCACTACAGCCCAAGAATATCTGTCTTTCATTCTTTCACCTTTTAATTTTTTTTTGCCCATTACTTTTTACACTAAATTAACCCCAAACTCTCCACCAATTTTGTAACTTTCTTCTCTTAAACACATTAGATACAGTCGTCTATTAATTCTTTCTTCTTGGAAAAATATCTCAGGAGTCTCTGACTTGCTCAAATATGGACTGGGTTGCTATTTAGACCTGCTGCTCAGCTGTCATCTTGAGATCCCCCCTTTGCATGCCTCATGTTCTCTCTCTCTCTCTCTCTCTCTCTCACTGGGTTCCCAGCTTCCCGAGACCCACAATTTTCCAATTTCTTGCTTTAGTCCTTCATCTTGGCAGAGAACATCTTCTAATAACTTTCTAAGAAAGAGAGTATGGGAGATAAAATTTTTGAAGCCTTGGTTATCTCAATATTTCTTTATTCTTCCTCTGTTGTTCGGTCGCCAAGCCATATCTGACTCTGCAACCCCATGGACTGTAGCACACCAGGCCTCCCTGTCCCTCACTATCTCCTGGAGTTTGCCCAAGTTCGTGTCCAGTGAACTGGTGATGCCACCCAACCATCTCATCCTCTGTCACCCTCTTCTCCCTCTGCCTTCAATCTTTCTCAGCATCAGGGTTTTTTTCCAATGAGGCAGCTCTTTGCACCAGGTGGCCAAAGTGTTGAAGCTTCAGCTTCAGCATCAGTCTTTCCAATGAGGATTTAGGGTTGATTGGTTTAATCTCCTTGCTGTCCAAAGGACTCTCCAGAGTCTTCTCCAGCACCACAGCTCGAAAAAATCAATTCTTTGGCACTCTGTTTTCCTTATGGTCCAACTCTCATATCTGTACATGACTACTGGAAAGACCATAGCCTTCACTATACAGACTTTAGTCGGCAAAGTGATGTCTTTGCTTTTTAATAAACTGGCTAGGTTTGTCATAGCTTTCCTTCCAAGAAGCAATGATCTTCTAATTTCATGGTTGTAGTCAACACCCACAGTGATTTCTGAGCCCAGGAAGAGAAAATCTGTCACTGCTTCTACCTTTTCTTCTTTCATTTGCCATGAAGTGATGGGGCTGGATGCCCTGTCTTAGTTTTTTAAATATTGAGTTCTAAGCTGGCTTTTTCACTCTCCTCTTTCACCTTCATCAACAGGCTTTTATAGTTACTCTTCACTTTCTGCCATTAGAATGGTATCATCTGCACATCTGAGGTTATTTCTCCCAGCAATCTTGATTCCAGCTTGTGATGTGCTCTGCATATAAGTTAAATAAACAGGTGACAATATACAGCCTTGTACTCATTTCTCAATTTTGAACCAGTCAGTTTTTCCATTTAAGGTTCTAACTTGCTTCTTGATCTGCATACAGGTTTCTCAGGAAACACGTAAGATGGTCTAGTATTCCCACCTCTTTAAGAGTTTTCCACAGTTTGCTGATTCACATAGTCAAAGGCTTTAGCATAGTCAATGAAACGATAGATTTTTTTATGGAATTCCCTTGCTTTCTCTATGATCCAGAGAATGTCGGCAATTAGATCTCTGCCTTTTCTAAACCCAGCTTGTACATCTGGAAGTTCTTGATTCAGGTACTTGCTGAAGCCTAGCCTGAAGGATTTTTGAGCATATTCTTCCCTTACAAAGAGTTAATTGTTTAGCTAAGTATATAATTCTAGCTTGTAATCTGTTTTCCTGATGAATTTTAAATACATTTTCACATTATATTTTGACTTCTAGAGTTGTTATTGAATAATAAAATGCAAGTCTAATCTCTGAAACTTCATATAAAACATACTTCTCTCTCCTTCACTCTCAGTTTCAAAGACTAAAAGATTTTCTTTTTGTCCTGAAATTTCTTAGTAATGGACTGTTTTTGCCCATTATGCTAGCCATTTGGTGAGTCCTTTTATTCTGCAAATTTTCTTAATTTACTTCTTTAATGACTTCCTTCTCCCCCACCTCTGCCCCTATTTTTTCTTTCTGGAGTTCCTATTCTAAAGTTGAATCTTTTTTTTTTTTTTTCTGTCTTACATCTCCCCTTTTTGAGCTTTTGTTTTACTTTATGGGAGATTTCCTCAATTTTATTAATAAATCCTTCTATGTAATTGGCTTTTAATATTTAATTTGCAAGATCTTGATGTTACTGTTCCTGTTCTGTAAACCTTTTTAAAATATCCTGTTATTGTTGAGTGAGTGCCATACCTTTTAAAACTCTAAAAATATTAATAATTTTGGGAAATATACTTCTCCCCACAAGCCTTCCTGCAATTAGTTTTTTGTCTTTTAAGTCTCAGTATTTCATATTAAATGCTTTCCTTAAATGTCCATAATCCCCGGCTATCTACTTTTACTTAAGAGTGGTCACTAAAAAGATGATTGGAAGTCTCTGCATATGGATGGGACCTGTCAAGTGGGATTTTCTCTACAGAGTAATCCAACTGGGCCATGTCCTTTGGAAATTCTAGATATTTGGTCTTTCCTTTTTGATTTATCACTTTCCCAGAGAAGTTCTTTCAATTTCTTATCTGAATGGTAAAGTCCTTAGTCACTCAGTCGTATCTGACTCTTTGCGACCCCATGGACTGTAGCCCACACGGCTCCTTTGTCCATAGAATTTTCCAGGCAAGAATACTGGAGTGGGTTGCCATTTCCTACTCCAGGCAATCCTGATCTAAGGATTGAACCTACATCTTCTGCATCTCCTGCAATGAAAGGCAGATTCTTTACCACTAGCACCACATGGGTTAAAACCAGTAAAGGCCTGGTTGCCAGTATTCTAAGAACTGAGTGGAGAATAAGGGTTGGGATGCTCAGTTTTTAATAAATAAACTTTTGCTTTCAGAACATTCCATGCTCTCAACTGTGCCTGGTATCTTCCAGTTTAGAGACTCTCTCTTTCACCCCCTTTTGAGGCTAACTGACCAATCTTTTGTCAGAATGAGGGGAAAGCAGACACTGGACTAAGCAGTGAGGGAGGTGGTCTAGGGTCTAACTGCTTCTGCAACAGGCTTGCAATGAATCTTCCTGTTGTTAGTTCAGTCTTTGTCTTGACTTCCAGAGGTACCTGGTGCTGTCTATTACAGATATTTGGTGATATAAGCCAGATTACTTTTTGGCCTATATCATACTAGCTAGGAATTTCTCTTTCTTGGTCTTCTAAAGTTAGTTATTGTCCAACAGCTTTCCAGTTTCTGAAATTTTCTTATTTCTTCTGTCCTGTTCTCTTTGTCCTTGTGGGTGTACGCTTTTTAAAATCCACTTTACCATCTATTTCATGGGGTTTCAAACTGTGATTCTTAGATCAATTCCAGCCCACAAAGATTTTGTTACCAGTCTAGGGTAAGAGGAAGAATTTGTGCCAGAATGTAAACTGATTTACTAATGACACAGTTTAGTTTAACTGTCTTTTGGGGTTGTTTTTTTTTTTTTATATATTTTTAATTAATCATTATTTATTTTTAACTGCACTGGGGCTTTGTTGCTACACATGGGCTTTCTCTAGTAGTGGTGAGCAAGGGCTGCTCTCTAGTTGTGATGCATGATCTTCTCATTGCAGTGGCTTCTCAGTGCAGAGCACAGGCTCTAGGGCAAGTGGTCTTCTGTGGTTGCAGCGTTCAGGCTCAGCAGCTGTGGCTCTTGTGTTCCAGAGCACAGGCTCAGCAGTTGTGGTACATGGGATTAGCTTCCCTGCAGCATGTGGGATCTTCCTGGACCAGGGATACAACCAGTAACCCGTGCATTACAAGGCAGATTCTTAACCACTGGACCATTAGGAAAGTCCTGAGTTTGTTTTCAATGGCAAGACTTTTTCAGTAAAGGAAGTGGTGCATTGATTGACATTCTAGGGTAAGTTCCTTATGTCATCATGCACAAGTGGAAGACCAGTTTGGATACATGTAATAATACTAGTCTTGAGCTTTCCTCCCTTTCTCTAATGAAATTTATCTTATCTATATCTCATCCTCCTATGGCCCAGCTTCCAGTTCTCTGAAGTCATATTCATGGTTACATGCAGTAATAGGTTAGCAGAAGCTACAGCAATAGAAGGTCCGGCCAGATTTTCAGAATTTAAAGAATATTCTAGTACTCTCTCTGGCTTAGATTGAAGGTAGAAAGAAGAAAGATGATATGCCTCTTTCTGAAGTAATGATGTAAAATAAGCCTTGGATCTTCTATGGCAACTTCATCAAAAGTGAAGAGGGAACAAGATAAAAATAAGGAAGAACCTAGAAAGCCAAGCACATGCCCAGAGCAGGATACATTCTCAGGAAAGACAAGATAGGGCCCTATGCTTTAATCTCTCCCTGATCTTTAGGATCAGCATCAGTAGGAAGTGAATGCCAAGATGAGGTTGTAAATGGCCTGGCCAAGTTTTCAAGGAAGGTCCATCACAGAGCCAATCTGCAAAGACCAGGAGAGGTTTTTTCCTTGTCTTTTTTTCATTCTCTTTTTGTTCTGGGAATTTAAATAACTCTTTATCCAAACATGAGCTGACACAAGCTTAAGTAACAGAGACTTCAGAGAGCATATATAACAAAGAATGTCTTTCAAAATAGTTTGAAAAGTCACTAAATAAACAATACAAAGCACACAAAGAAATATCAATGAACCCTGAGAAGAAGGAAGAATCTGCTTACCAAAGTTACCATATCACAATATTCAGAATGTCTAGTTTTCAGCAAAAAATTAAGAGGCATTCAAAGAAAAAAGAAATTGTGGCCCATTCCTATGGGGAAAAAAAAACTAACAAACTGTCATTGGAGAAACATTGGACTTACTAGACAATGATTTTAAATCAACAGCCTTAAATATGATCAAGAAATAAAGAAAAATCATAGACCAAGAACTAAAGGAAACCAGGAGACTAATGTCTGAACAGAGACTAACAATAAATATATAAAAATTATGAAAAGAAAACAAACAGAAATTCTGAACCTAAAAAGTACAATAATTTTAATGAAAAACTCACACGAAGGTCATACACCCAACAAGAGATTTGTATTCAAATATATAATAATCTCATATATCTCATAATTCAAATATCTCATAATTCAATAATAAAAAGGCACATAACCCAATTAAACTGAGCAAAGGATTTGAATAAACTTTTCTCAAAAAAGATATTAGTATATAAATGGCTAACAAGCACTGGTAAAGATGTTCAACGTTACTGGTTATCAGGGAAAGGCAAATCAAAACCATAACGAGATAACCTTCATCCTCACCAAGATGACTATATATTTTTTGAAATGGAAAATGTTGACAAGAATGTGAAGACATTGCACACTGATGGTTGGAAGATAAAGTCGTTATCTTCCATTAGCTGCTGTGGAAAACAGTTTTGTAGGCCTACAAAAAGTTAACCATAGAATTAGCATATCCCAACAGTGCCATTCCTGGGTAGATATCGAAAAGACTTAAGACCAAGTATTCAAACAAATACTTGTATACAAATGTTGGTAGTAGCATTATTTGCAAGAGCCAAAAGGTAGAAACAAATGTCCATCAACAAATGAATGAATAAACAAAATGTTTTATACCCATACAATGGGATATTATATTCAGCCAAAGAAAGAAATGAAATACCAATATATGCTACAACATGGATCTTGAAAACATGCTAAGTGAAAGAAGTCAGACACAGAGGTCATGTATTGTATGATTCCATTTCTTTGAAGAATCTAGGATAGATAAACCCACAGAGACAGAAAGCAGAATAGTGGTTGCCAGGGGGTGGGTAGGAATGGAGAGTGACTTCTTAATATGTACAAGGTCTCCTTTGAGGGTGTAAAAATGTCTTAGCCCAAGATAGAAATGATGGTTGTACATCACAAGAAAACACGAGTGGAAATGTACTAGATGTGAATGTACTAGATGTCATCACAGTATACACTTTAAAATGGCTAATTTTATGTTTGCAAATTTCCCCTCAATTTTTTTTTTAAATGAAGAGGACTCTGTCTGCAAGAGAGACTTTCAACCACCCAAATCAAAGCCTCTATTTATATGTTATTTTGTATATTTTTAAAAGAGAAACCAGAAACACCTGTTCTGCAAAATAAAATATTTTATCTGACAGTAAAATAAATGGCTCATTTATAGAAATAACAATGTTATTTGGGGGCACTTTATGGACCAGTTTTTACAGTGGGCATGCATGTGATCTTGTCTTGGGCATTTGAATCTGTGGGTTAGAAAATGGACCTAAAACTAGAGACCAGTCAGGCCCAAAAGCCAAAGCTTTTTCTTCATTCATTTCCTAAGTCTTCTGACTCTTTAACATTCGGGACTGCTCTATTTTGGGATTCTAAAGCAATGAAAAGGTCCTTTATCACCAAAGATGTGATTATATCTATTGTAGTTGGTGGAGTATACCATATGTATTAGAAATGTTTCCACTCTGACTTGAAAATTAAATGTATTTTAATACTTCTGTCTGTAAGTATTCTGGATAAGTGATGTTTTCTTGTGCACTGCAGTCCTCAGTAGAGTGGAACCCTTTTTGATGCCTGTAAGCTTCCCGAGAACAAGAGTATAACTTACTACCTTCTCAAGAAGTTATGGTAAGTGAGAGACAGTTCAAGTCCTGGCTCTACTGCATGTCAGCTGGGTGAACTTTAGTATCAGGTCACTGATTGCCTTCAACCTCAGTTTCCTCAACTGTAAAACACAGATGATAGATAGCCAGACAGAGTTGATGTGAGGAGCTAATATAACACAATGCCAAAGGACTCTCCAAATGTCAGTGCTTTTTGCACAGTGGTTGTAAAGTTAATATTTGTTTAACTGAGTTGTGTAATGATCTTGTGGATATAAGGCTAATCTTGCTTTGCACTGATTGAATGAAATCAAGCTATTTCTCTAGGAAATTATGTCTCAGGGAACAAAGTGAATCCTTGATATACTAGGATTTTTGTAATAAGCTATGTTGTAAGAGAGGTGTGTTGTATTTACCGCAAATGCTACTAATGAAATATGCTAATGAGAAGAGAGTTAATTGTTCCTTTTCCAGAAGACAAATGAATTCTCTTCCACTATTTGAGTTTCTTTAGTAAGTCACATCTTTCAGTGTTCACAGCATTCCCTGAGAATGTGAAAAGTTAATACGTCCCAGCAGGTGAGCAGTTTCTTTCTTTTCCCTGGCAGGAATATTAATCACTATTATTACCACTCAGGAGTCTTTGACTTCATAGGGAACGTGTGCCACTAACTTTGGGGAGGGAAATTATGTTGGGGTGGTGTTGGTGTGGAGAAATCAATCAGGATTAGCCACTGCTTTCCTGCCTAATAAGGAAAGCCAGTACCTGTTGAGGTTTAATTTTAGAATCCTAGAAGAGTTAGCCACACTACCTAAAATGTCAACTATTAAAATTATTCCTCTGATTTTAGTAGAGTCTTTAGAAAGGGCCCACTAAAATGTAGATGTTAATAAATATTACTGTAGCAAATATCACAGATATCCTTTAAAAATTGGTTCATAATTATGGTCAGTCCCAAAGGACTAGAAGTCTAGATCACAGACAAGAAGGAAAAAGAAAGAACAAAGTTCTAGCTTTTGGAAGGCTAGGACCAGGTATGTTACTTGGAAGCCTGAGGTATCACGAGAACCTTGGATATCTCACAGAGCTTGTATCAGTGGGAAACGAGGCAACAGTCATCCAAGGCCATATTCTATGCTTCCTTAACCAGACTCTGCATCCATTTAGAACACAATCAATTTGCAGTTATAGTAGGTGATAGAAATAGCAATAGGGGCTGTCCTGGTGGCTCAGTGGTAATGAAAGTGCCTGCCAATGCAGGAGAAATACCTGGGTCAGGAAAATCCCCTGGAGAAGGAAATGGCAACCCACTCCATTATTCTTGCCTGGGAAATCCCATGGACAAAGGAGCCTGGAGGACTACAGCCTATAGGGTCGCAAAAGAGTTGGACACGACTTAGTGAACTAAACAAGAAATAACAATACAAAAATTATTTTTAACTCAGCAAGTATTTATTAAGCATCTATCAAGCAAAGACTGGGAGCAAGTGACCTTCATCCTACAGGACCATTTGACTCTGAAGGAATCTCTTCTCCCCATCTCTTCCCTGTACTATCCCTTCTCTGAATAAGAAATCCAATTAACAAGGACTCTACCTCCAATTTTTTTATGCCTACTTCCCTCTCCCTTAAGAAATCACTAACAAGTTAGAAATGGTCAAAAGTTTATCAGAAGGTATCAATAAAAGGTGTTTAATTGGATAATAGGTATAAAAAATTTACAAACTAGATGATCACAAATGGATAATTAATCTATAGAGAGGAGTTGTGAGCAATAGCTATTAAATAATAATTAAACACTGCCAAACCATAAGGTGTACCTTCCCTGGTGACTCACCCAGTAAAGAATCTGCCTGCAATGTGGGAGACTCAGGTTCAATCCCTGGGTCAGGAAGATTTCCTGGAGAAGGGAAAGGCTACCCACTCCAGTATTCTTGCCTGGAGAATTCCACAGCCAGAGGAGCCTGGCAGGCTTCAGTCCACGAGTCGCAGAGAGTCAAGACATGATTGAGCGACTGACACAGCAAACCGTAGGTCTGGTGTTCTGCAACAGGCTTCCAAAATCAAGTTAGGCAGGAGAACAAAGAAGTGCCCTAACCAGGAAGAATGAATTGCAGAGGAGTGGTTCATTTCTGCTTTAAAATCATTTGCTTCCTTTGCCATAGAACAGAACAGACTCCTCCATGCTTAAACCATATTTATATCTGAGAAGGCCATAATAGTTGGAATGGAAGAATTCCTGACTAGAATGAAAAATCATTTTCTAGGTTTCAATTTCATGTTAATGTGGTTGACAAATGTAATATAAGCATGGGACTTTTTAAAATTATGTTATGTTTTGCAATTGTAAACAACTTTAGCTAGAGGAGTAGAGATAAGGACGAATGAACCTCCAGTGAATACCAAGCTGGCAGTTCAGAACGAGATCAGCTGTTGGCACAGATGTGAGGAAACATAACTTTGGGTCTTTAGGGTTTCTACCAGAAGGTGTATTGATTTGCTTGGTTTTATACAGTACATGAATACAGGAATCTAGAGAGAGAATTGTGAGTCTATCAAGGCCTTCCTCTAAACTTTAGTATATACTTCTCCACATTGTTTCATGTAAATGTAATCATAAAACCTAGGAAAATCTTTTTTTCTGGTAGAAATCAAAGTGTCATTTATCCTCATAACAACTCAACTTGAGAGTACTTAAAATACATTTAATATATTCTGTATGAATGGCGGACAGATGTCACAACTTGTTTGTCAAAACCCACAGAATGTACAACACAAAGAGTGAGCCTTACTGTAGAGTACAGACTTTAGTTAATATTAATAAGAATAACTATGGACTCATGGAAAAAACACATTTAATATTTAGGCCTAGTAACAATCTGACTTCCTTCTTTCATATATTCAAGCCTTCATCCCTTCAACACACAAAATCACTCTCAAGACTGATTATAAGCATAGGTCAGAGTTTTATTTCAAATGAAGAGGCTTTCTGAAAAGCCCAATTCAAAGATTCTATCTTAGCAGAGTCATTTTATAGGGGAAAAATGGCTAGACAGTTATTATTAGACTATATTTTAAATACGGAGATGACTATCTAGTTAAGGACAATTAGCCTCTTTGCATTATTGGTTAAAGTTCTTAGATTAGTTTCAAGACTAATAGTCAACTGAATGGATTTCCTAGGAGGGGCTTTTGGCTTCCTTGGTGGCTCAGTGGTAAAGAATCTGCCTACCAGTGCAGAAGACCCGGGTTCAATCCCTGGGTCAGGAAGATCCCCTGGAGAAGAAATAGCAAACCACTCTAGTATTCTTGCCTGGAAAATCCCATTGACAGAGGAGCCTGGAGGGCTATAGTCTATGGGGTCACAGAAGAGTCAGACACAAATTCACAATTAAACAGCAGCAAACAGCAGCAGGAGGGGCTTTTAAGTTCTATAAAGTCTATCAGAAAATTGCTCAAGTAGTTTATCAAGCATACTAAACTATATATGTAGAAAAAGCACTCAACAAACTCCAACAGTCTTTCATGATGAAACCACTCAAAAACTGGTAGAAAGGAAGTTCCACAATCTGATAAAGGACATCTATGAAAAATCCACAATTAACATCATACTTAATGGCAAAAGATTGAAAGGTTCTGTTCTCACCACTTCCATTCAACATTGTATTAGAGATTGTAGCCAGGGAAATTAAGCAAGAAAAAGAAATAAAAGGCATAAAAACTGGAAAGAAAGAAGCAAAATTATTTGAAGATGACATGACTTTGTATATATAAAATCTAGAGAACCCACAAATAAAGCATCAGGGCTAATAAAGAGATTCAGCAAGGTTGTAGAATAAATATATAAATTATATACAAATATATAAGATAAATATACAAAAATTACCCACATTGCTATATACTAGCATTGAATAATCCATAAATGAAATTGAGGAGACAATTCCATTTACAATAGCATCAAGAAGAATAAAATACTTAGCAATAAATTCAACTAAAGAAGTGAAGACTTGGACACTAAATTACAAAATACTGCTGAAGAAAATTAAAGAAGACCTAAATAAATGAAAAGACATCCCATGTTCATCTGCTGGAAAACTCAATGTTGTTAAATGGCCATACTTCTCACATTGATCTACAGATTGAATGCAATCCCTTTCAAAAATCCAGGGTTTGTTTTGTTTGTCTTCACAGGAATTGACAAGTTGATGCTAAAATTCATACGGAAATACAAGGGACCCAGAATGGACAGAATGATTTTGAAAAAGAACAGAATTGGAGGACTCACACTCTCAATTTCAAAACTTTCTACAGATATATAGGATAATCAAAACTGGGTGATAGTGGCTTAAAGACAGACATAAAGATAACTTATTCTGAACAAAAGTACTAATACAAGTCAATAAAGAAAGAATAGTATTTTCAATATATTGTAGTGGGATAACTGAATATCCACATGCATAAAAAGAATAATAATTAAGTTGGATCTCTTCTTCACACTCAAAATACACAAAAGTTAACTCAAAATGGACCAAAGACCTAGAGGGAAGAGCTAAAACTACAAACTCTTAAAAGAAAACTTAGTTGTAAATCTTCGTGATGTTTAGGCAATAATTTCTTGACTATGACACCAAAAACACAAGCAACCAAAGAAAATAATTAAATTCATCAAAATTCTAAAATTTGGGCTTCAAAAGATACAACGAATGAAGTGAAAAGACAACCCACAGAATGAAGAAAATATCTGTAAATCATACATCTGGTAAATCTGTAGTATTTAGAAAATATAAAGAACCTGGCAACTCAACAATAAAAACGGAAACACATGGGCTCGAATAGACACAAAGGACATATAGATATTCCTTCAAAGACATACAAATGGCCAAGGAGCACATGGAAAGATGTTCAACATAATTATTCGTTACAGAATGCAAATCGAAACCACAGTGAGATACCACTTTACACCTACCATGACAGCTATAGTTTAAAAAATGGACAATAACAAGCGTTGGTAAGGATTTGGAGAAATTGGGACCTTCACACATTGCTGTTGAGAATGTCGAATGCTGCAGCCACTGTGAAAAACAGTTTCTCTAAATGTTAAATATGGACTTATCCTATAAGTCCTATATCCTTATACACCTAGGAGCAACTCCACTCCTAGGTATATACCCAGGAGAAGGGAAAAGGTTTTCATAAAAAAAATTTATGAAAACACTTGTTCAGAGAAGCATTACCATAATAGCCAAAAAGTAGCAACAACCCACATATCCATTATCTGATGAATGGATAAACACAATGTGGTGTATCTATTCAATGGAATATTATTTGGCCCAAAATGGAATGAAGTACTGATTCAGGCTATAGCATGGATGAACCTTGAAAATGATATACTAAATGAAAGAAGGCGACATACTGCATGATTCCATTTACATGAAATGTCAGAAGGGGCAATTCCATAGACACAGAAGATAAGTTAGTGTTTTCAGGGGCCAGAAGGAGGAGGTAACAAGGAGTGCCTGCTAATGAGTATGCAGATCACTTTAAGGTGATAAAAATGTTCTCAAATTAGTGGGAATGATAACACAAATTCACGAATATACTAAAACACATTGAACTGTACACTTTTAAAGAGTTGATTTTCTGGTATGTGAATTATATCTCCAAAAGAGAAAAATGGGGCTCTCCTACACCCCCGAACCCTAGTCTTCATTTGTGGAGACACCTGATACTTGTTTCTTGGCCGCTGTTGCTGCTGTTGTTCAGTTGCCCAGTCATGTCCAACTCTTTGTGACCCCATGAACTGTAGCACAGGAGGCATCCTTGTTCCTCACCATCTTGTTTCTCAAGAAAGAAGAAACTATCTTGTTTCTTGGCTACCATTTATGAAATAGACTTTACCATACAAATATATGTGTTTCTATAGGTTTCTTATTAGAAACAGAAATATGAGTATAGCAAATACATTGTCCTAGACTTTGTTTTCCCCTCTTTATAACTTTCTCTTTTTTCTTATTAATTGTTTTTATAGGAGTATAGTTGATGTACAATGTTATGTTAGTTTCTGCTGTATATTAAGTGAATCATATTTTATTATGTACATATACATTATGCATCATACATATACCTACATCCATTCT
The DNA here is from genome assembly GCF_032452875.1 of Bos javanicus. Lineage (NCBI taxonomy): Eukaryota > Metazoa > Chordata > Mammalia > Artiodactyla > Bovidae > Bos > Bos javanicus. The sequence goes on along the minus strand of NC_083869.1, from coordinate 62,445,225 downwards.
TTTCTAGATTCTGTTCCCATATAGGTCATTACAATACAGAGTAATGAAAGGAATTTTCATCCCAATCCCAAAGAAAGGCAATGCCAAAGAATGTTCAAACTACTGCATAAATGCCCGCATCTCACACACTAGCAAAGTAATGCTCAAAATTCTCCAAGCTGGGTTTCAACAGTACGTGAACCATGAGCTTCCAGATGTTCAAGCTGGATTTGGAAAAGGCAGAGGAACCAGAGATCAAATTGCCAACATCCATTGAATCACTGACAAAGCAAGAGAGTTCCAGAAAAACATCTACTTCTGCTTTACTGATTATGCCAAAGCCTTTGACTGTATGGAAAATTCTTCAAGAGATGGGAATACTAGACCATCAGACCTGCCTCCTGAGAAATCTATATGCAGGTCAGAAAGCAACAGTTAGAACTGGACACAGTACAACAGATTAGTTCCAAATCTGGAAAGGAGTACATCAAGGCTGTATATTGTTACCCTGCTTGTTTAACTTTTATGCAGAGTACATCATGTGATACACTGGGCTGCATGAAGCACAAGCTGCAATCAAGATTTCTGGGAGAAATACCAATAACCTCAGATATGCGGATGACACCACCCTTATGACAGAAAGCAAAGAACTAAAGAGCTTCTTGATGCAAGTGAAAGAGAGCGAAAAGTTGGCTTAAAACTCAACATTCAGAAAACTAAGATCATGGCATCTGGTCCCATCACTTCATGGCAAATAGACGGGGAAACAATGGAAACAGTGAGACTTTGTTTCCTTGAGCTCCAAAATCACTGCAGATGGTGACTGCAGACATGAAATTAAAAGACGCTTGCTCCTTGGAAGAAAAGTTATAACCAACCTAGACAGCATATTAAAAAGCAGACATTACTTTGCCAACAAAGGTCTGTCTAGTCAAAGCTATGGTTTTTCCAGTAGTCATGTACAGATGTGAGAGATGGACTATAAAGAAAGCTGAGCACCAAAGAATTGATGCTTTTGAACTGTGGGGTTGGAGAAGACTCTTGAGAGTCTCTTGGACTGCAAGAAGATCCAACCAGTCAATCCTAAAGTAAATCCATCCTGAATATTCATTGGAAGGACTGATGCTGAAGCTGAAACTCCAATACTTTGGCCACTTGATGCAAAGAACTGACTCATTTGAAAAGACCCTGATGCCGGGAAAGATTGAAGGCGAGAAAAGGGGATAACACAGGATGAGATGGTTGGATGGCATGACCAACTCGATGGACATGAGTTTGAGTAAGCTCCCAGAGTTGGTGATAGACAGGGAAGCCTGGCATGCTTCAGTCCATGGGGTCGCAAAGAGTTGGACATGACTGAGTGACTGAACTGAACGGAATGTGTATATGTCAACCCCAATCTCCCAATTTATCCCTCCCCACTTCCCTCTTGATAACCGTGTTTGTCTTCTACATCTGTGACTCAATTTCTGTTTTGTAAAAAGGTTCATTTGTACCATTTAGATTACACATATAAGCGGTATCATATGATATTTGAATTAACTTTAGTAAATTCCATTTGACAGCTATTACATTGTATTTTCTCAGTTACAAGATTCATTCACAATGTAGTGTTAGCATCTGCTCTGAGGATCATTCCTCTTTACAATATAACTTGGTGATTATTTCATTTCAGCATATGCAATTATCCTTCATTTCTTTTTATTTTGGGATATGCTATAATTTAATTTGATAAGTGTTCTGCTACTATAATACTGTTGCAATTAATTTCCTTGAAATATTTCTATTACATGCATATGAGTGGGATACTTACCAGAAGTAAAATTTCTAGTTGAAAATATGTTCCTCTTATTTTATTTCAATAGATGGATTTGTTATTGATTATTGATTTAGTGTCTCTCTTACTAGATCATGAGGTTTCTGAGGAGAGGGACCATTTCTGTCTTTTTCTCCAAAATTTGTTCATTGAACACTGTATATTATGCCATTACACAAATATATCATATTCTTATCCACTGTATTTTTAAAAATTAAAGTACAGTTGACTTACAATGCTATATTCATCTCAAGAATATCTTTCATCACTTTAATTACATCATGCCATTCTTTTCTGGCCTGCAGATTTCCTGCTGAAAAATCAGCTGATAGCCTTATGGGATCCCCATGTATGTGATTAATTGTTTTTCTTTTATTGCCCTCAAAATTCTCTTAACTTTTGCCATTTTAATTATGTCTTGGTATGGATTTCTTTGGGTTCATCTTGTTTTGGACTCTTGATGTTACCTGGACCTGGATGCTTGTTTCCTTCTTAGGGAAGTTTTCAGCTATTATTTCTTCAAATACTACTTCTACCCTTTCTCTCTTCTCTTGGGACACCTATAATGCAAGTGTTAGTACACTTTATGTTGTCCCAAAGGTCCCTTAAACTATCCTCATTTTTTAAAATTATTTTTATTTTTCCTGTTTGGCTTAGGTGATTATTACTACTCTGTCTTCCATATCACTTAGCCATTCTTCAGTATCATCTACTCTACCAGTGACTCCCTCCAATGTATACTTCATTGCTGTTATTGTATTCTTCAACTCTTATTGGTTCCTTTTTATATTTTCTAACTCTTTGTTCAAGTTCTCACTTGTTCATCTATTCTTATCCTGAGTTTGGTAAGCATCTTCACAATCATTATCTTAAACTCTTTCTCAGGTAGATCGCTTATCTTCATTTCATTTAGGTCTTTTTCTTCAGTTTTGTCATGCTCTTGTGTTTGAAACACACTCCTCTGTCTCCTGAATTTGCCTAATTCTCTAAGTTTACTCCTATGTATTATGTAGTTAGTTACAACTCCCAATCTTGGAGAAGTGACTTGTCCTAGGGAAGCCCAGCAACATGTTCCCCTTTGATCACCAGAGTCAGATACTCCAGGGGTGTCCCCTACATGGGCTGCATGAGCCTTTCTATTGTAGCAAGGCTGGCTGTTGCAGATGTGCCGGTAGTTGGGGCTGCCCCGGGCGCTAACAGGCTAGAGGGATAATTCCAAAAAAGCAACCACCAGGGCCAGCGTCAGCATGGTAGAGAGAGATTATGAAAACAGCTGCCACAAACATGTCAGTTCCCAAGGGGAGTCCCAGCTGCCCCCTGTTTCTCCACAAGACTCTCTAAGATCAGCAAGTATGTCTGATCCAGACTCCTTTCAAACTGCAGCTTCGGCACAGGGACTTGGAGCAAGTAAGTTTTTGCACATGCCCTTTAAGGATGGCCCTCCAGCCTTTAGTTCTAACATAGGCCCCACTGATTTTCAAAGCTAGACATTCTGGGTGTTCATCTTCCCAGTGCAGGACCAGGCTGGTGACCTCAGTGTGGGACTTGGACACCTGGCTCCTCAGGTAGGACCTCCACAGCTGGTTTTCCTCCTGCTTGTGAGTCACCATGCCAAGAATGTAAGTCCTGACAGCCAGTGTCTCCACCCTCCTACCTGTCAGGTTGTGGTTCTTTATGTCTTTTCTACTAGCCTTCAGGTCATTCTCAGAGATAGTTGCCCTGTTCAGTAGTGTAATTCAGGTGTGACAGGGGGTGAACTTGGGATCTTCCTATTCTGCCATCTTGAGCCCTCCCTGTCCCCATTTCTGTTTTGTTGACCAGAACAATCTAGATTTTAGCACACTATTTGACATACTGCTTTATGTATTTGTAGACAGACAAGCCTGTGTGCTTTATCATACAAAGTGTCAAATAGAACTTCAAAGCTACATCATTGAAAAACACAATCTAGTTTACAGAGATAGTAATTGTTTGTGGGGGTGGGGGGGAACTGGTTAGTTTTTGTTTGTTTTCTTTTCATTCATTTCATCCAGTTGTTAGTTTTTTACGTTTTCCTTTCTAACTCTAGTATATTTTCAAAAATTGTGGAGTCAATTGCAATGCATCATTTTAAGAAATATAGAATCACTAATTTCATCTGAAGACATTAGCATGTTTTATTAAACAAATGCCTGCTTCTTAGATTTGAGTGTTCTGCAATTCAGTTCCTTAGAAAAAACAAGGGAGGATAGAGGTTTATTTGCAGTTTTAAGAGACCTAATATCGCCACCTGCTGGACAAAATGTCAGAATACTATTTGAAGCCGTTAAATCCTAAAACTTCAAATCAGTTTGCTTCCATTAATCAGGGGAAATTTTGTTATTTTACCATAGGAGTGTTTGTAAATACAATTAAGTTTATAAGAGGTTCTTTGATGCTTTAAAAAAGTAGGGATAAATTTGTTCTTTTTTTAGGATAAAGTCATTTTGGGAACTGATTACCCCTTCCCACTAGGTGAGTTGGAACCTGGGAAACTGATAGAATCAATGGGAGAATTTGATGCAGAAACCAAGGTATGTGCCTTTTACTTCATGATCTTATTCCTGAATCTCCCTGATCTAACTGTGTTTGGTTTCAGAGCACTTTGATATGGGATAGCAAAGGACAGAGAAATTGTTGCACTTAGTATTCACAATGGCACCCCACTCCAGTACTCTTGCTTGGAAAATCCCATGGACGGAGGAGCCTGATAGGCTGCAGTCCATGGGGTCGCTGAGGATTGGACACGACTGAGCGACTTCACTTTCACTTTTCACTTTGCTGCATTGGAGAAGGAAATGGCAACCCACTCCAGTGTTCTTGCCTGGAGAATCCCAGAGACGGGGAAGCCTGGTGGGCTCCCGTCTATGGGGTCGCACAGAGTCGGACACGACTAAAGTGACTTAGCACCAGCAGCAGTATTCCTAGAACTGTTACTTGATCTTTAGAAACGGCTGATCTATTAAAGAGCAAAGGAAAGTTAAAAAGCTAAAAGTCAACCTAGTACAACGAAATTCATAAAGACAAGAAAGAAAACTGTAAAGAAGCATATTTAATAATATATTTAGATGTGCATGTTAGATGAATAAGAAAACATGTTTCTATTACATATCTACCAATCTCCAAAGTTGTAATGATTCTAGTAATTTGGATATTTAGACTCAAGTCTTGATTAACAGGACTCAAGGATGCAGAACCCTCAAGCAACTGGATTTTGTTTTTCTTTCAGCATTTGACTTTTAGGGTAGCTAACTGTGTCTTAATGCTGACACTTCCTATTCTGCCCCTTAGGTTCCTGAAACAACATGAGCTTAAAATGAGGCACTGTGTCTCCAGATTTCCTCTCCTTTGCCATCCCCTTCACATCCCATGGGCTTCTCTGGTGGCTCAGACAGTAAAGAGCCCACCTTAAATGCTGGTTTGATCCCTGGGTCAGGAAGAACCTCTGAAGAAGGAAATGTCTACCCACTCCAGCATTCTTGTCTGGAGAATTCCATGGATGGAGGAGCCTAGCAGGCTACGATCCATGGAGTTGCAAAGAGTCAGACATGACTGAGCAACTAACACTTTGACTATCCCATCCTACAGTGGTAAAGAATCCACCTGCCAATGCAGGAGACAAAGGAGACAAGAATCAGACCAACTGAGTGACTGAGCATGCAAATCCCATTCCACACATGCTCCCAACGAAACAAGTTCTTCCTAAGACTTCACCACTAGGGGACAGGGATGCCAAAATGAAAACACAGGGAGATGTAAATTCTTAAAAAATTTTACAAAAGTCTGTCATAACCCTTTTGTATGAGACTTGACTTTCTTCTAAACTAGGATCCAAAAGTTATCTTCATCTCTAATTCTCTACTCTAATTGTTAGGGATACAGCTCATCACATCTTCTTAGACAGCTTGAAGCACATTAACAGATGCCAAGAAGAGTACATTTTGATATATACTAGTTGCAAGTTATTAACTGGGAAACCTCAGACTGCTTTAAACAGGAAGTGTCTCCTCTGGCACTTAACCACCTTAAGGAAATAAAAATCCTAAATTGTTAAATGGTAGTGGTGGTTTGCCTGGAGAATCCGAGGGATGGGGGAGCCTGGTGGGCTGCCATCCATTGGGTCGCACAGAGTCGGACACGACTGAAGCGACTTAGCAGCAGCAGCAGCGGTGGTGGTGGTGGTTTAGTCACTAAGTTGTGTCCTACTGCTGCAACCCCATGGACTGTAACCCTCCAAGCTCCTCTATCCATGGGATTCTCCAGGCAAGAATACTGGAATGGGTTGCCATTTCCTTCTCCAGGGGATCTTCCCAACCCAGGAAATTAACCCAGGTCTCCTGCACTGCAGGCAAATTCTTTACCGACTGAGCTATGAGGTAAGCCTTCATATAATTGTTAAATATATACTTATTAAAGTAGAAAGCAATACTAGGATTTTCTCTACTTTTTATATCAAAAGGTGAAAATGAAAGACTCCCTATAACATGAATGAAAATAAACTAAAACCAGACTACCCCAAGCTCCTGTTGTTGTTGTTCAGTTGCAGCCGTGTCCGACTCTGAGACCCATGGACTGCAGCATGCCAGGCCTCCCTGCCCTTCACTGTCTCCCAGAGTTTGCTCAAACTCCACGTCAAATATCCTGATTAAGACTTTAATGGAATAATAATAATTACTATTATATGCCTTTTGTTATTTAATTTTATATGTCTACCACTTTCAAGTTTTCAGAAAATCTTGAATAAAAATTTATGCAGTCATAAATACATGATATTCTGTAACGTTACATGTTACTCATCATAACATTGTAATAAAGACTAAAAACAAGGGGAATAGTTAAATAAATAACAGTATGTCTATACAATGGAGTCTATACAGCCATTCAGTTCAGTTCAGTTCAGTTCAGTCACTCAGTAGTGTCCGACTCTTTGCAACCCCATGAATCGCAGCACGCCAGGCCTCCCTGTCCATCACCAACTCCTGGAGTTCACTCAAACTCATGTCCATCGAGTCAGTATAGCCATTAAAAAGTACTAAAAATCAATTTCTAAGATATATTAAGAAAGGTACAAAAATGCACATACTTTCATTTGTAAATAGCACACTATCCATTTGTGAAAAAAATTTATAAACCTACATATAAGAATTTGCTTATATATGAATAAAATATCTCTGGAAGAACAGATAAGAAACTGATAAGTCTGGGAAGAAAAAGTAGTGGTTGGGCAGTACTAGTAAAAGGAAACGTACATTTCATATCTTTTGAATTTTGAGCCACATGAAGGTAAAATTTCACTAAAAAAATTTTTAATGAAATAAATAAATCCATTTGATGAGCACAACAACACTGGGAGATAGGCAAATGCATTCCACCAGGTAGATGCACAGGAGGAAATCAAGACTTGGGTGTTAAGTGATTTGCCAAAGGGATATAATTGCTAGATTATAGCACATGAACTCAACTCCAAATCTCCTAACTCCAGGATCAGGTCTCTATCCAATACACCAAAATGTATCACCTTCAAAGGATACTTGGTAGCAACGTATTTTAAAAAGTAAAGCAAATAGTTTTTCAGAGCAGCAGCCATTATTTCTGAAGTCTTCCTTTAGAGAAGGATGACCCAGGGTGAATCACAGAAGAACCCCAAGTAAGAGGTCCTTGCTTCACATTACCCACTCTGCAAGCCTATGTGAGAACCCTGACATGGTCATGATACACAGATACACACTAATGGTATGGATGTTACGCAACCCCATACATGTTTCCTTCCACCCTCAGCTGCATGCCTGTCCTTTGCAAGCTAGACCTATATCAATTAGGGTATCACAAAGTTAACTCTCAAATCACAGGAGCTTTTTCTGTGGAGCAGATCTAATCTATAGCTGGGGAGAAGGTGAAAAAAAACTTGGCATTCTCATGTGAAATTTATCAATGTACATATTTGTACAATATTCTGAGACTCTTATTCAGGGTCATGTGAAAGGACAACACATATACAGAGAAAGTAGTGGTACCTAAGCTGTACCTTTTCTCTGTATTTGACTCCAAGTAATTCTTAAAACTCATTGGAGGGTCCTGTAGAGGTTACCAAAGAAGTCATTTTCCTAGGAGGGTTTTCCCTGTTGAAAGTCTCCTCCCCTCCTCCTACAACCAAATTTCAAACTTAGATTTCAAATAGAGGGACAAAGGGGGAATTAGAGAAGGCAGTCAAAAGGTACAAATTTCCAGTTACAAGATAAATAAGTACTAGGATTTTAATCTTCTTATGCTCAGTCATTCAGTCGTGTCCGACTCTTTTGTGACCTCATGTACTGCAGCCCACCAGGCTCCTCTGCCCATGGGATTTCCCAGGCAAGAATACAGAGTGGGTTGCCATTTCCTTCTTCAGTGGCTCTTCCAAATCCAGGGATCGAACCCGTATCTTCTATATTGACAGGTGAATTCTCTACCACTGAGCCACCAGGACTGTAACGTACAACAGGATAAATATAATTAACACTGCTATATGTTACATATGAAAGTTATTAAAAGACTAAATACTAAGACTCTTATCCCAAGAGAAAAAATATTTTTTCTATTTCTTTAATGTTGTGTCCATATGAGATGATGGATATCCACTAAACTTACTATGGTATTCATTTCATGATGTATATAAGTCAGATCATTATGTTGTACTTTTTTTTTTGCTTTTATGTTATTTTATTTTTAAAACTTTATTGTCATAATTTTTTTAATTTATTTTTTAATTGAAGGATAATTTGTTGTACATCTTAAACTTATACAGTGTTGTATATTAATCATATATCAATAAAACTGAAAGAAAAAAAGAAAATTCTTTTGGGGGCTGAATATTCCATTTATGTGTATACCACGTTTAAAAGCCTACTCATCTGTTGATGTATACTTGTGCTGTTTCTTTCAGCTGCTATGCATAGTACTATTACGAACGTTCCCTTTCAAGTATCTGATTGATACTTTAAAAAATTCTTTTGGGTATATTTAGGAGTGGAATTGTTGGGTCATACCATAATTCTGTTTATAATATGCTTAAACTTATCATTGTACTTACTATTTAATATAAAATGCATTTGCAGAAATATTTCATTAGAAACTGCTACTATAAAAAAACATAAAATTATACATTTTCTACATTAGCTATAATGTAAATAATACATTGTTTACATGTTCAAAAATTTAAAACCTCTACCATGTTTTGTCTATGATTGTCAACATATTTGAGAAGTAGAGAAAATAATTAAAGCATAAATATACCACCCACCATTCATATTTTTGCTTTTAAAGTATTGTTCAATACAAATATATGAATATAATTTTTAAAATAGTGCGGCAAAACATGGGTCAAGAGATCATTGTTTAAACACCTGTTATTCTTCTCTCACACTGGGGAACTGAGTTTTTAAAAACCTGAAGACAGTTAATAAGCTTTAAAACAGCCATTAAATAATGCTTTAAAGTAAAACCTTTTCTTTTCTTTTTCAGGATAAACTCAAAGCTGGCAATGCCCTAGAATTTTTGGGTCTTGAAAGGAAACAATTTGAATGACTGAATTTGCTACAAAGGCAAATTTCAAGAAGACATTTTACTTTTGCTTTTAAATACGTATCACATATGCATTATTGAAATCCTATTTTGAACTCTTTTATCCAGAAATAGAATATATCCAAATACCCTAAACCATTCATAACAAAAATGATTCTCATGTTTTTATTCTGAAAAGAAGTACATTATTTCATGTGCAAATCAAAAATTATTTTCTGACAGACTTTAAAATTAATGGCAGAAATAAAAAGCAAAATGCCATTAATGATTCATATGAAAAAAATAACAGATTCATCCTAGAGGGTTCATGTAGGTTCTCTACTTTGAGCAAATATTTGTTAATAGGTCCCAAATAACCTGTTTTTATTCACTTTAAATACCTTCCATTAGCTCAGAAGTGGGCCGGGAATGCTTTAGAGTCCAAAAAAAAAAAAAATACACATTTTCCATAATCTCTAGGAACTTACAGCCCAATTAAGGGGGCAAAATACATGTTTATGGAATAATTACTAAGCAATAAAACATGCATGTCACAGAATTTCAGTTAAGAAAAATTCACTTGATTCCAACTTTGGGCACATCTTCACAGAAGCTGGAACTCGAGATGAGTCTATAAAGATGAATAAGGCATGTTAAGAGTTGGAAGATGGTAAATAGGAAGGCAAAACAATGGGAACATAGTTTCCATATGAATAAGAACTTACCTATTCTGGAGAAAAGTTTCAGTATGTAATTTACTTTTACCAGAAACTCTTTCCATTTGAAATACTGAGGAGACTGTGTAAAGCAAGCTGTGGAGGTTGAGCAGGGCAATACCAGGGTAGCCTGTTATACTCACTGCATTTCTATTCATTCCACCTGGTCTGCTGAAGATGAACTTGGTTCTGGGAGGGGTGATGAACATCTGTGGTTCATGTACCTCTGGCTGAATTCTAAAACGTAATTTTTCAAAATTACCCGCTTGCTTTAATTGTGGTTTTCTGGCTTTTTGTTTTTGTGTGGGGTTTTTTGGCCTCATCGTGGCATGGGGGATCTTAGTTCCCTGACAAGGGGTTGAATCCATGCTTTCCCCGTGCAGTGGAAACACAGTCTTAACCACTGGACCACCAGGGAAGTCCCATCCTCTTGATTCATTCATACTTCTTTTCCCTCCTATTAGTCAAGAGTTGAGTATGACATGTAATTTGTACTGATTTAATCTTTGCTAAACTACACTCATCCTATTATTTTATTTTAGTCTATAACTCCCATCTCTTTCTTGCTCCTCCTGTTGCTTTCTAAGACTTTACCCACCCAACACTTTGCTTGTTACTCCAATCTGCTTTAAAAGAAAAAGTTGAGTCAAACAGCAACATGAAGCATATGTTATTATTTTTTACTTCCCCATTCTTTGGGGGAAGATGTCTTGTTTCTTTTTAAATATTCTGTATTTGAGCATTTTAACATAGTGTTTGAGGACTGCTTTATTATGAAAAGTAACCTGATCATCTCATTCAATGTAATTTTAACAGATATATAGATAAATACATAGTTTAAATAGATTTGGGATATATTCATATTCATAGAGTATTTATGTGATATGCCAGGGTTGTAAGGCAGTTCCACACACTGGGGACATAGAAAGTTAACAAAAAGGATAAAATCTGTTCTCTGATGAAACCTACAACCTGTAGGGTAAGAAACTATAAATAAATAAAGGAGGGAGGACAAAGAAAGGAGAAATGGAGAGCAAGAGGGGAGAAGGAGGGAGGGAAGGAAAGGAGGGAGGGAGGAAACTTTTCTTATACTGATAAACATTATGCAGAATTAAAACAAGAAGATGTATAGAATGACTCGGGGAAGGATGGGAGATAAAACATTAAGTTGTAGGGCCAGGGCACACCTGTTTAAAGAGGACTTTGAACTAAGACTTGAGTAACAGAAAGAAATGGCCATGGAGAAGAGTCTTCTGGGGAAGGGCTAGAGCAGCAAAGGCTCTGAGGCAGAAAAGAGCTGGGGCAGAGCTTGTGAGCAAGGGAGAAACAGGGATGAAGCTGAAAAGCTGGCCAGATAAGTAAGCTGTGGTCGAGAGTTTAGATGTTCATATTAAGTATTTTAGTAAGCCAATGGAGTTTTAAAAATAGGTTTGTGACATGCTCTGTCTTATGTTTTTAAAAAACACATTAACAGCTCTGTGGAGAATTATTTTAAGGTGTCAAGAAATGATGGTGGCATGGGCAAGAGTAGTAGAACAGGGACAGTGACATGGGGTTGTAGGGAGAAGCAACAGCACTTGATAAATGTGAGGACAAGGGCAAATGGGAAAGAAAAAAATCAAGGCTGATTCCCAGGTGTCTGTGTGTGTTCAGACCATAGTTTGTTCAGTCTCCTACATTTGGACATTATATGTAATTTCCAATATTTTGCAATTACAAATAATGCTGCAATAAAATCAGGTTCATTTGTGATATCACACATAAGGGTAACTCCAACATAGATTTGATCAAAGATTTAACTCCAAGATAAGGTAAAACTATGCAGACACCAGAAAAGATGAGAAACTTCCTCTTTAATCCAAATATAAAGAAGGGCTTTCTAATGATGTCCTTTCTGTGCAATAATTCTGGGGACATTTATCCTCTGTAATGTAGCGAAGGCTATTAAACTCATCCATACTTTAGACAGATGCCTTGACTCCTAGTTTTTTTCACTTGAGCATCTGGGTTGATTTATTTTACCATTGTGAGGAAGACTGACAAAAACAGGTTTGGGAAGAAAGAGAATCAATAGCTCTGCTGTTGGACTTACTATATTTCAGATGTGTCTTAAACATTTAAGTAGGAATGTCCATAAGCAGTTAGGTACACTATTTTGGGGAGTTAAAGAGGGAAGTTGGGAAGAGGGCATCAGTGTATAGAAAGTATTTAAAGAAATGAGACTGGATGAAATCACCAGGAGAAAATGTAAAGCAGAGAACCAAAAGAACCCAAGACTAATTACTATGATTCACCAGCACTGGAAACTAAGTAGTGCTCAGGGAGGTAGGAAGAAAACCAGAAAAAATGTATTCAGAAGTAAGGGGGAGACAATGCTTCAAGAAGGCCTAATAGCTTTAGGCATTAAAAAAGAAAAAATATAAATTATTATGGTACTGGGCTTCTTTGGTGGTACAGGGGCTAAGAATCTGCCTTGCAATGCAGGGGACACAGGTTGGATCCCTAGTCTGGAAAGATCTCAGTGCTTCGGAGCAACTAAGCCCACGAGTCACAACTACTGAAGCCCTTGCACCTTAGAGCCCATGCTCCGCAACAAGAGAAGTCACCGCATGAGAAGCCCATGCACCGCAGCAGAGTAGCCCCCGCTCGCCACAACTAGAGAAAGCCCACGCACAACAACAAAGACCAAGGGCAGCCAAAACTAAAGTTTTTAAAAAATCTTTTCAATACATTGGTACTTAGTACTTGGGGGCAGAATCATATGCTCTCAGTATAACTCAATCCCTTTATCTCAAAATAATTCCACTTCCTATAGTCCCAATTCTGATCAATGGCATCACCCAGTCACTTAAATTTTCTCCTTCACCCATATCAAACCTGACATTAAGTCTGATAGATTCTGCCATCTTTATATCTTTCACTTATCTATTCTGTCTTCCCTAATGCTTCCAACTAGATTCAGGTCCTCAACTCTCATCAAGATTATTGATATTATCTCTTATGTATATTCCTGCTTCTTGGCTTAGTCTGGCATAATCCACCTTCCACCCTATGGCCAGAAAAATTTTTCCAAGTATGTATCTGATAGCATTGCTCTTTCTCTAGTGCTCTTTAAAATTCCTCAGGACCTAGAATGATGGTTTCTAGGCTTTGAGATGTCATTAATCAGTATTTTCCCCTTTTAAAAGTTGTACTGATATTGCTAATAGCAGACACTTCTCAATTTGAATTGCAATTGCTATCTTCCCACTAGACTGGAACTTCCTTGAGAGCAGAAATGATGACCTAATTAATTTGCATCCAACAGTATTTACTGAGGGTGCACCATGTACACTAGGTGCTGGGATAATGTAAGTAAAAACAAACATGGTTCCTGCCCTCAGCTGCGCTTATAATCTAGTTAGGGAGACAGGTATCAAACAAGCAACAAATTGATGTAAAATTGCTACTGTGACAAGAGCTAGGAAGGAGACACACATAGTGTATACTACTACTACTACTAAGTCGCTTCAGTCGTGTCCGACTCTGTGCAACCCCATAGACGGCAGCCCACCAGGCTCCCCCGTCCCTGGGATTCTCCAGGCAAGAACACTGGAGTGGGTTGCCATTTCCTTCTCCAATGCATGAAAGTGAAAAGGGAAAGTGAAGTCGCTCAGCTGTGTCCAACCCTCAGCAACCCCATGGACTGCAGCCTACCAGGCTCCTCTGTCCATGGGATTTTCCAGGCAAGAGTACTGGAGTGGGGTGCCATTGCCTTCTCCACACATAGTATATATAAAGCTTAAAATACGGGACATGAGCCCATTAGAGTTGGGGAGAGAATTTTCAGAACTGTTGCTTCAGCTGGGTTCTGAAGAGCAGACAACAGCTAAAAGGTAAAGAGGCAAAGAGGAAAGAGAAGAGCACAGAGAGAAGAGCATAGATGAAAGCCTTGTGGCAGGAGAGAACACAGCAGGAAGGGATACCACTGGGGCTGGAGGTGAGAAAGCAAGACATTCTTGGTACAAAGAGACAAGATCACATGGGTGCACACACTGGTTTGAGGAATTTGATCTATCAAAAGGCTGTGAGGTTTTTAATTAGGGTATGTCAGGGAATGTTTAACAGTAGGATTCCTGTGTGCTGTTTCCTGTCTCTCTTGAGCCCTCTGTTCCTTATCAGTTCCTGTCAGGAACGAGTGGAGCGGCAAGCCGCTCCCAGGACTGAGATCAAAGAGATGGGATGCTTGCATAGGATTTCCTTCATTAGCTTTTCCATATGGTGAAAGGGATGATTTACAACCCTCTTTTGATATGGATGTCTTTTGGCTTTATGGCCTCTATTACTCCTTGTTTCCTTGGTAACCTGTAAAGTCTGGTCTTTTGATGTTTATCTGAAGAAGCTACCTTGTAATGAGCTATATATACTCACACAGAGTTCAATAAAGGACCTTTGTCCCACTAGAGACTTGGGTCCCTGTGTCCTTCTTTCTTTCTTTCTTTTTCTCTCCCTCTCTTTCTGACTGATTCTCTGGAGTGTGGAAGCCTGCCGAGCTCATTTTCCTGCCCAAGCTTTCAAGACCTCTGAAGACCTCTTGAGAGGGTGCCCTGTGCCTATGTGAATGGTACAAGCCCTGTCCTAGGGTTTTATTGGTTTTCTGCATAACCCAGGGAATATTAGCCTCTTTCCTTCTTTCACTTTCTTATCGTTGACTCTGGACCACCAGGTTCCAGTCCATTAAAGGACTGCAACAAGGATATAACTAGTTGAAATTTGAAAAGACCCTTCTGGCCCTAACATGGCACTTATCACACCCAAAATCTCAAAAATCTCTCAAGAAAATCCCCCTTTTAGGCTTTTCTCTCCCTTCTTATCTAGTATATGTACTTTGCCAAAACATAGCCATAGGGGGAAAAAAATCCCACCACCATCAGATTCCAAAGGACAACTCTTCATAGTCATCCAAGTATTTCTCTTCCTTGGACTGGACCCTTCTCCAAATTTTCTACCTCCCCTAAAAAGGAAGCCTGTTCTAATTCAACCCAATATTTATTACCCAACCAGAAAACTTACACCTATATTCATCAAAAAGAATGATACAAATGAATTTACAAAACAGAAACTCACAGACATAGAAAACAAACTTATGGTTACCAAAGGGGAGAGGGATAGATTGGGAGATCAGGATTGACACATACACACTGCTGCTGCTGCTGCTGCTGCTGCTGCTGCTGCTAAGTCACTTCAGTCGTGTCTACTCTGTGCGACCCCATAGATGGCAGCCCACCAGGCTCCCCCGTCCCTGGGATTCTCCAGGCAAGAACACTGGAGTGGGTTGCCCTTTCCTTCTCCTACTGTATACTAAACAGATAACCAACAAGGACCTACTGTATAGCACAGGAAACTATATTCAATATTTTGTAATACCCTATAAGGGAAATTAATATGAAGATGAATATATAAATAAAGTATTATATATAAATAAAATGTTGTTGTTTAGTTGCAACATCATATTTTACTTAGGACTCTTTTGCAGCCCCATGGACTGTAGCCCGCCAGTCTCCTCTGTCCATGTGATTTCCCAGGCAAGAATACTGGAGTGGGTTGCCATGCCCTTCTCCAGAAGATCTTCCTGACCCAGGGATCAAACCCTCGTCTCCTGCATTGGCAGGCACACTCTTCACCGGGGAGGCCCAAAATAAATACCTACAAACATAAATAAATATTTATTTAAATGTAATTGGGTAGACCAAAGTTTGTTCAGGTTTTTCCATAACATCTTATGGGAAAATCTGAACAAATATTTTGGCCAACCCAATATATAGCTGAATCACTGTGATGGACACTTGAAACTAATCAACTAACCAACTAATCAACTATAGTTGATATCATAAATCAACTATGCTGCTGCTGCTGCTAAGTTGCTTCAGTCATGTCTGACTCTGTGAGACCCCATAGATGGCAGCCCACCAGGCTCCCCCATCCCTGGGACTCTCCAGGCAAGAACACTGGAGTGGGTTGCCATTTCCTTCTCCAAAAAAATCAACTATACTTCCATTTAAAATACATATATTCAATTATTTAAGATGAATTTAATTAAAATAAATACCAACTTCATATTTGTTTAGCTTACAATGATTCTGAGGCTTTTTCCGAAACAAAATTGAACAAAAGTGAATAGAAGTTTCCATTTCTGAATATAAAACACTGCTCACTTTTATCAGATACCTAATAAAAATTTTTAAGTTCATTTTTTAGAAGTCAATCCACAAACATGGTAGAAGAGTTCAAAAGCATTAAATTCAATGTATGTCACCCAGAGGGAGCCAATTTTATCTGTTATCTGTATATGTGTATTTTCGTAAAGGTAATC
The DNA here is from genome assembly GCF_032452875.1 of Bos javanicus. Taxonomy (NCBI): domain Eukaryota; kingdom Metazoa; phylum Chordata; class Mammalia; order Artiodactyla; family Bovidae; genus Bos; species Bos javanicus. The sequence goes on along the minus strand of NC_083869.1, from coordinate 62,428,805 downwards.
TATAATTATACAAGTACTGACTATGCCAAAGCCTTTGACTGTGTGGATCACAATAAGCTGTGGAAAATTCTGAAAGAGATGGGAATACCAGACCACCTGACCTGCCTCTTGAGAAACCTTTATGCAGGTCAGGAAGCAATAGTTAGAATTGGACATGGAACAACAGACTGGTTCCAAATAGGAAAAGGAGTACGTCAAGGCTGTACATTGTCATCCTGCTTATTTAACTTATATGCAGAGTGCATCATGAGAAACGCTGGGCTGGAAGAAACACAAGCTGGAATCAAGATTGCTGGGAGAAATATCAATAACCTCAGATATGCAGATGACACCACCCTATGGCAGAAAGTGAAGAGGAACTAAAAAGCCTCTTGATGAAAGTGAAAGAGGAGAGTGAAAAAGTTGGCTTAAAGCTCAACATTCAGAAAACTAAGATCATGGCATCTGGTCCCATCAGTTCATGGGAAATAGATGGGGAAACAGTGGAAACAGTGTCAGACTTTATTTTTTTGGGCTCCAAAATCACTGCAGATGGTGATTGCAGCCATGAAATTAAAAGACACTTACTCCTTGGAAGGAAAGTTATGACCAACCTAGATAGCATATTGAAAAGCAGAGACATTACTTTGCCAATAAAGGTCTGTCTAGTCAAGGCTATGGTTTTTCCTGTGGTCATGTATGAATGTGAGAGTTGGATTGTGAAGAAAGCTGAGTGCCAAAGAATTGATGCTTTTGAACTGCGGTGTTGGAGAAGACTCTTGAGGGCCCCTTGGACTGCAAGAAGATCCAACCAGTCCATCCTAAAGGAGATCAGTCCTGGGTGTTCATTGGAAGGACTGATGCAGAAGCTGAAACTCTAATACTTGGGCCACCTCATGTGAAGAGTTGACTCATCGGAAAAGACCCTGATGCTGGGAGGGATTGGGGGCAGGGGGAGAAGGGGACGACAGAGGATGAGATGGTTGGATGGCATCACCGACTTGATGGACATGAGTTTGGGTAAACTCTGGGAGTTGGTGATGGACAGGGAGGCCTGGCGTGCTGCGATCCATGGGGTCGTAAAGAGTTGGACACGACTGAGCGACTGAACTGAACTGAACTGAAGCTAACTTAGGGCTTCCCAGATGGCGCTAGCGGTAAAGAACCCACCTGCAAACGCAAGAGACTTAAAAGATGTGGGTTCAATCACTAGGTTGGGAAGATCCTCTGGAGGAGGGCGTGTTAGCAACCCACTCTAGTATTCTTGCATGGAGAATCCCATGGACACAGGAGCCTGGAGGGCTCCGGTCTGGTCCACAGGGTCACAAAGAGTTGGATATGACTGAAGTGACTTAGCAAGCAAGCTAACTTCAATTTGGACGCATTATAAAACTCTATATTTATATTCCCTTCCCCACTGATGTTGTAGGTTTTTGATATCACAATTTACATCTTTTTATCTTGCGTGTCTCTTAAGTTTTTGTAGTTATTTTTACTACTTTGTCTTTTAATCTTCAAACTTTGAAAGTAATTAACTTATCACCTTTACAACTTTACTCTGATTTTTCCTACATAACTTACCAGTGATATTTATCCTCTAATATGTTTTCCTGCAGCCAATTAACACTGTTTTGTTTCAGCTTAAAGAAGTCCTTTTAACATTTCCTGTAAGGCCAGTCTAGTGGGGATGAACTCCATTACCTTTTGCTCGGCTGGAAAACTCTCTCCTTCAACTCTTAAGGACAGCTTTTCTGATATTCTTGATTGGCAGCTTTTCTTCTTTCAGCACTTTGATCCCTTCTTTTTAATAGGGGACTAGTATTTCATTGTATAGATATATCAAACTATTCAATTCTCAAATCATGAATGGTCATGCTTCCAGTCTTTTAAAATTGCAAACTACTGCTAAGAATGCCCTTAAATGATGTTTAACATCTTTTCAAATGTTTATTTGCCATCTGTATCACTTCTTTGTGAAGTATCTGTTCAGATCCTTTGCTCCCTTTATTTTTTTTTTTGGCCACTTAGCATGTGGGATCCTAGTTCCCTGATGAGAAATGGCACTCATGTCCTCCTGCATTGGAAGTACAGAGTCTTAACCACTGGACCACCAGGGAAGAGCCCCCCCTTTGCCCATTTTAAAATTGGGTTCTTTGTTTTCTTATTGAGCTTTAAGAGTTATTTGCATATTTGGAACACAAGTCCTTTATTAGAAAGTGTTTTGCAAAGCCATTTTCCTTGTACTTTCACTCTCTTAACTGTCTTTCACAGAGCATAAGTCTTTAATTTTAATAAAATCCAACTTAATTTTTTCTTTCATGGATCATCTTTTGGTGTTATATCTAAAAACTCATTGCCAAACAAGTCACCTAGCTTTTCTCCTGTTACTTTCCAGAATTTTTAAAGCTTTGCATTTGACATTTAGGGATATGATTACTTAAAATTAATTTTTGTTAAAAGTGAGATCTTTGAGATTTTGTGAGATTTGTGGGGGTTTTTTGCCAGATAAATGTACAGTTGTTTCAGCGCTATTTGTTGAAAAGATGATCTTAATTTAAGTGCCTTTGCTCCTTTGTCAAAGATCAGTTGACCATATTTCTATAGGTCTATTTCTGGGCTCCCTATTCTGATCCACTGATGTATGTCTATTATTTTGCCAATATACACTGTCTTTCATACTGTAGCTTTGAGGTTGGGTAGAGCCCATTCCACTTCTTTGGTATTGTGTAGGCTATTTTGGGTCTTTTGTCTTTCCAAATAAACTTTAGAATCAATTAGTACTTATCTATAAAAGAACTTGATAAATTTTTTATTGGGATTGCATTGAATTTATAAATGAAGTTGGGAAGAACTGACATCTAGTGATGTTAATTCCTGGAATCCATGAACTCAGAATATCCTTCCACTCTATTTTCTTTAATCATAGCTTTATAGTTTTCTATAAACAGATCCTGTATATATTTTAGATTCACACCTGTTTTATTTTTTATAAACGATATTGTGTTTTTAGCTTCAAATATCAATTATACATGGCTGGTACACAGGAAAGCAACTGACTCTTGCGTATTATAATTCTGCTATAGTCACTTACTAGTTTCAGTTTTTTTTAATACTCAAGATTTTCTACATGAACAATTATGTTACTAGGAACCAAGTCAGTTTTCTTTCTTTGTTCCTGATCTGCTTAGCTTTGATTTCCTTTTCTTACAGGATTTATGGGACAACTTTGAAAGGAGTGATGAGACGGGAGTCATGCTTTAGTAGGAAAGTTTCTCACCATTAAGCATGATGCCAGCTCTAAGGTTGTATTAACTTCACTAAGTTGCATAAGTTCTCTTACATTCCTAGTTTGTTAGAGCTTTTATCATGAATGAGCGTTCAAGGTAGACACTTTTTAAGTGTTGCTTTCAGTCAATCTGCCCTGGAACTTCTAAGCAAGGTAGCTAAGAAAGTTATTTAGACAACCGTTCACGCCAGGTGACTACCAAAATACCTCAATACTGTGTGTGACGGGGGGGGGGGGGGGGGGGGCCGGGCAAGCCAAGATATATCAGTACACTGAGCGTCGGAGCGCCCAAACGATGACAAAAGCCTGCAGATTTAATCAAGAACTCAATGAAAGTACCAGTTGCCTTTAGAAGTATGTCTTCCTGTGCTCTAATCTTTGGCAAATAGGAGCCTGGTGGGCTTACCGTTCAAGAGGTCGCCAAAGTCGGACACGACTCAACAACTTAACAACAAAAATTTAAAACTTAGAAAATTATTCACACACAGTAGGCGTTGGCTCAAAGCCAGAGACGCACCCACTCCCAGGGTGGAGCTCTGCGGAATTTTCTTGCAGGAACAGGAGAAAGGGTTAATGAATACTGTTACCATATTCAACACTGATAATTTTTTTCCTCAGTTGTTTTTACAGCACCTGCTTCTCTTCAAACTTCTCTTTAAAATCAGATATTAAAAAACCACTACCGAAACGGACTCGAAACCTAGTTTGGAAATCCAGCTACTCTGATTGCTAATTGGATAACCTCTGGCAGGCAATTAAAATAAACCCTCGGCCTACGTAGTCGTGGAATTCAAACAAGATAATGTAGAGGAAAAGCACTGAAGAACAGCACAAACGTGGAGCGTCATTTCTTCTGCACCCTTTCTCAGGTAGGTCCCTGCCAGAACCACCCGTTGGGGGAAGACTGTCCGCCACTTGAGAGTAGGGAGCCTACGATATTGCGCAGACAGACGCTGTGAAAAATAGAGATGTGCCGCGAGACTGCGGCACAGCAAGGTTTTGGTTTTTTTCTTAAGCGCTGCCAGACTCCAGATTCCAGCATCGCCGGGATTTGAGAGTTCACGCCCAGGACATATGGCGCAGCCGCGTGCCCGCCTCTCTTGTCATCCGACCCGAAACCAGTCTCTCCCTTCCTCTCCACCACGCCCTTAGCCCAGCCAATCCTAGACCCAGCATGCACCGCGCCGACCTTTCCCTTCCAGCCGACCCCCACCTCTGGGCGCCTCCAAATGACAAGCGGCGCGGAGCATTGTGGTCCCGTACGCGAGAGCGAGGATGGAGGCAGGAAAGAGAAAGCAAAAGGCTTGGGCGAGCCGATAGGGCGGTCCCCGCGCACGCGCACGCGCGGCGACGGGGGTGAAAAGGGGCAGTGCCTGGTCTACGGCGAGCGGAGTGGGGCGGGGTCGCGCGGCCTTGGCGGGGAGTCTGCGAGCCCGGAGGGGCGGGGGGTGGGTGAGGGAGCGGGCGGAGGAGGAAGTGTCATGGCGTCGGGCCGTGGAGCTTCTTCTCGCTGGTTCTTTACTCGGGAACAGCTGGAGAACACGCCGAGCCGTCGCTGCGGAGTGGAGGCGGATAAAGAGCTCTCGTACCGCCAGCAGGCGGCCAACCTCATCCAGGAAATGGGACAGCGTCTCAATGTGTATCCTTTCTTATTCTTGGCCTTCCGCCGCTCACGCCCTGTCCCTCTCACTACTCGCCCGGTCGCCGGGCCTGGTGCCCCGCGAACATGGCGCCGTCGCCTCGGCCTTTGCTGGGCCACGGCCGCGCCGTAAGGGAAGGCAGGTTCGGGTTCGGAAAGTCGCGAGCGACCGGCGGAGGAGTGGAGGAGGAGGGGAGACCGGGAATGCGGGCCGGGAGGCTGCGTTGTGTAATCTGTTTGGGGCCGCGCGTGGTGGCGGCGGGGGATGGGAGTGCCGCCCAGACGAGAGGGGACTTTTAGGGATTATCGCAGAAAAAAGGCGGTTGCTTCCACTTCTCGTCCGAGAGGGGCTTGAGAGCTAGCTCTCCCAGCGAATTTGATGGCGGTTCTCTCGTACCTGGGGAGCGCACGGGAGGTCTTTATATTCTTGACAAGGTTTTGTATGGGTGTGTGCGCGCGTGTTTCAACTCTGATTTGAGGTTTAGTCAGCCGTAGCCATTGATCAATCCTTCCTGGGCTCGCTTAATTTCAATATTAGAGCGAAATGCTCGGCATTTGTTGTTACTGTTAGTATTACCATTTCGGTGTGGAGCCTTTTATAACCGCCAGCCCCCACCCCACCATCCTGTGGTTATTTATTTATTTACTTATTATTTACAGTTTGGGGATTGGTTTTGAGTGAACGGGTGGCGTTGGAAAAGGACCGTAGATCGGATATTTTCCTTCAAAATTGTTTTGGAAAGAGATCTTGTTTTTCTCCAATATTTCCTAAATGTTACGTTCCAGCTCTCAGCTTACAATAAACACTGCGATTGTTTATATGCACAGGTTTTACATGCACCATTCTTTCACCAAATTCAGCAGATATGTAAGTACTATTTTATTGCACTATTTTATTGTTTGTTTTTACTGCAACCAAATTTTAAGGTACAATCGATACGTAGAAAGGAGTTGGTCGTGGATTTTACTACTGTATTTAGTGTTCCAAGTTAACAGTGAAGGTGAATGGCTTGAACATTTTGCTTCAAATGCGCGGTTTCTGGTTCGTTGGTTTGTTAGTTTTTTAATTTGGGATGACAAGCTGCCAGGCGCTGTCAGGCTCTGCCGGCTCTTTTGAGCTGAGAGATAAATCAGAAGCATTTCTTTTCTCAAAGAGTGTTTATTACATTTGTATGCATTTAAGTTTTATATTCGACATTTAAACAATTTAAGGTAATTAAATTAAACAATTTTAATGTACAATGTGATGGGGAGACGCGGTCATCTGTATTCATATTGTTTCAAATAGTATGAATTGGGCTTAGTTTAATTGCAACTTTGTTTTGTAGTAATCCTTTGAAAGAACTGTTTTGCTATTTTAGCAAGAGTATTTCACTTGTTAACACAATTTAAGTTGTCAAACGTTATTTATCACAGGTTCGCATTAGTTGTCTACTTAAATTTTTGGTGATTTGAATTGTATCTTGCTTCAGACAAAACTATGTCGTGTATGTGTATAATTAGTTTGAAGTTCATCTTACCTTGCAATACTAAGGTACTGATTTGGAACATATGCTGTAAATCTTGTGTGTCACAAATTGAGTAGTGGCTTTTAGTTGCAATTTTAAATTATGAAACAGGGCAGTTGGGTGTGTGCTCTTTTCAGAGAAACATGCATACTGTGTTGTACCTGTTAACAAAACTACGTATCATTTAGAAATACTTTAAGGTAAATATTTTACCTTATTTCTCACCATGTTTTTTACTCGTAGCTATTATTTTAGAGTGTTACTCTGAAAGGTGTGTGGAAAAATTGACCATGGAAGACTTCATGCATGGATTGTTATTAGACCTTTTAAGAAAACAGTTTTTGAAAAGGTTCTTTTTTTGAGTTGGAAGAAAGGAAAAGCTTCATAGTTTAGATTGATTCCTATATTAATCTCTTCTGATCATAAATCTGACTTGGTTTATCAGATTGGCATATAGGTTTATCTTAAAAACAATATACATTTCTTATATACATTTCGGTCTCTTGCAGTCTCCATAGCTTCTACTCTTCATCTTTTAAATCTGTGTGATTCTTGTTCTGTTTTTATTTCCCTGGTTATTTCTTGTGCATGGAACTTAGATCAGTGATAGTGTTGGGAAGAGAGAGGAAACCTTTTTGTAGTAATATTTAGATTGAGAGAAATAGCATTTTTATTTAAATTGTCTTCTAAGGCAGTAGTGAACTGATAAATACTAATATGAATATGACTTAAGTAGCCCTGGAAAATACTGGTAGGAGTCACAAATTAAAATAGTTCTGGAAATTCTTTGCGTGGCTGCAGATGCCCATTTGCTTGCTTTTCTACTTCAGTAATGATTTCACTACAAGACTACACTTCTCATTTTGAACCATCCCTCTTTCATAATTTGTCTCTATGGCCTGTTTGGTATGCTTTAAAGCAAATGCTTACAGCCAAAATTCACAGCTGTAACTTTAAATTGACTGGTGAAGCCCAGGTCGCTGGCATTCTAACCCTTGTTATTTTATTAAATGCCATCATTTAGTAAGAAAGCCAAAGTACTCATTTTTATTACCCTACTTTCTGTCTTATGTGTGTATAAAGGCAAACCTCAATGTTGTACAGAGTTGTTATTAGCAGAATAATTGAAATCTGATGTTAGTTTCTGTTTTGAGAAGTAAATTGCACTCTTCATTTCTAACCATTGTCTTTTTTACCTTTGCTATTATATCAAAAGTGGTTTTAATATTTGTGTTGGTGCACTTGCAACAATTGCACAGCCTCACTCTTTTATCTTTTTTCCTATTCTTTTAGGGTGAAGGGGGTGGTCTCAAATTGAATGTGAGTCACTTTTAAATTCATATTCTGCCACATTATTGGGAATAGTTTTCTTATAAGGCTATAATGGAATGTCATAGTAAACTTTAAAAAGGTTTAAGTCATTACAAAGTGAATTAAACACCATTTGGTAAATTAAACCATAACAAGCTTAAATTTAAAGATGTTGGTGACAAAATATATCCAATCTTATAATAAATATGCTTTCATTATATTAAAAAATTTATGTGGCTTTATTTTTTCTCACATTGACAAGTTTAAAAGTGAAAAATCCCCTAAAGGTCAAGTTGCTCTTGTGTTAAAAATCAGTGTCAACAGAGCTGTCTTTCATCATTGTCGGTTTCTCTTTTTAGAAGGTTGGCTTGCTATCAGCAGGAAATGAGTTTTATATGTAACCTAATTACATAAATCTATCTTTTGCTCACTGGATGCAGTAAGATTTATGTAATTAAGATTAGTAATTGAAGAATGGCCTTGCTGGATCAAGCTCAAGATGAATCTAGTAAAGTGTATAAAAAAAGCTCTGGAAACAACAGTGCCTCCAAAGTATATCCTGTGGGAGAGCATTGTCCCCTGTGTCAGTCATAGAGCACATATTGACTCAGCTTCTCCTAGAAACTCTGTTCATTAGTTTGTTTGGTTAGTCAAGCTTACAATGCACTTGTTTTCTTGTATTAATTCCAAGTCTTATGAGTTCTCTTCAGATGAGGTTGTAAAGAACACATTCTTAGTATTTTTATTGGTCATTGTTTAGTTTCCTAGCATTTCTCCAGTTCATGGGGTCATTTTAATCTTCTCTTTACTTTCTTTAGATCTGTTGGCCTCTTTCTTGAACTGCAGCAATTGAAACATTTATGCCAAACTTAAATGTATTTTATTAGTTTAAGGTATCAAATAACACGGTAAGCAATGTAGAAAACGGTAGAAAAGGGGATATGATAAATCTCCCTCCCATCTAAGTGTCTGAGCCCGGTGCCCTACACCATTGCTGTTCACTGTCTTCGTGTGCCCTTTCAGAAATACTTTTTGCTTGTGCAAACATTTGTGTGTATCTTTATCAGGAGAGGAAAGGGGTTTTGTTTGTTTTTTTCACAGGCATTGGATGCAGCACATAGCAGCAAATGTAAAAACATACAGAATTGGACTGATCCCAGTTGGGGACAGATGTGGCTATTGCTGGAGAAGTAATTTTTAAGGTGGCACTAGCAAAGGATGGTATAGATTTACCTAGTGGTTCTCAGCCAGAGGCGGTTTTGCCCACCACCCATTTAACAATGTTTGGAAACATTTTGGTTGTCACAACTAGGGGAAGGGGTACTACTGATACATAGTGAATAATAGAAGCCAGAGATGCTGCTAAACATCTTACAGCGCACAGGGTTGCCCGCTAAAGCCAAGAGGTACCTCGTACAAAACGTCAGTAGTGTTAAGGTTGAGAAAACCATGGGTTAACCTAGAGAGTTAAGGAGGCTAAAGCTGTGTTATCCTTACTAGATTAATTTTGAGTGTTTGGTGAATTTTCTATGTTCTAGTAAGAAATTGCCTATTCATCTGTAATTCCTCAAGGACCTTAGGAACAAAGATCAATTTGTGATCTTTTTCTAATTTAGGGCTTAAGGGAAACATTTTTGATATACCTAAAATTTAAAGTTTAAATTTAGTTTGCCTTTCTGTGAAGTACTAATGTGTTCCTTAGCCTCTTATTTGAGCTTTTTGTGAATTTCTTATCATGTTAGCAAATATTTTAGTAGTTTGTCATCTAATTTTGTTTATGGAGGTTTTTGACATAATTTTTTTGACATTAATTTTGCTTTACTATCTGGAGATAAGTGTCTACTATATTCATTTACTGGTTTCATGGGAAGAGTTTCTTGGGCTTCTGTGTTTGTTTTTCCTCAAGTTAATTTTGGTGTGTCGTTCTTAAATATTTATCTGAAGTTGGTTACCCTCTTATTGCAAATAAGGAAGAAAAGAATCATAAAGGTTAAACACTTTGTCTGAAATCACACAGCAACAGAGTGACAGAAGCAAAAATCTCACCCAGATCTAGACTCCATTGTTCATGCAGTTATCACTATTTCTGCCTCAAGTATCTGTTGTTAGGAATCTTTTCATAGCCTTGAAATTTATCACCGAAAGCAGTACATATAAAGCTTTTGCATTGTGCCAGTAGTGATTCACCAGCTTCCTGCATGAGAATTACCAAAATGTTCCTTTAAAATATACTTTAGTGAACTATATCTTAAACCTGTGTAATCAGGATACTTGTGGTGAGACCTGGCATCCTCTCTCTTACTGTTAAAGTAACACTGATACCTGCTAAAGTTGAAGATTGTTCATTTTAATTTTGATTTCTCCTCTGTGTCTCATAATCCATTATACAGTCAGCCCTCTGCATCTGTGGGTTCAACCAACCGTGGATTGAAACTATTTGGGAAAAATTCAACATTTCCAAAAAGCAAAGCTTGTGTTTACCCCACACCAGCAGCTCTTAATATTTACATAGAAGTTCACTAACGGAGAAGGCAATGGCACCCCACTCCAGTACTCTTGCCATGGAGAATCCCATGGATGGAGGAGCCTGGTAGGCTGTAGTCCATGGGGTCGCTAGGAGTCGGACACAAATGAGCGACTTCACTTTCACTTTCACTTTCTTGTGTTATATTAGGTATTATAAGTAATCTGGAAGTGATTAAAAATACAGAGAAGGATGTGGATAGGATATATGCAAGGTTTCCTGTCTCAAAGTACAGGTTTCCTCTCCATCCCTTTCTTTTACTTGAATTTTGTCTGTTGAAGGACCTAGGACATTAGACCTGTAGAGTCTCCACCTGTCTGAATTTTGCTTATTGTTTGCTCATAGTACAGTTTATCATTTTCCTTTGTTCTTCTTGTTATTCAGTTGCTCAGTCATTTCCAACTCTGTGCAACCCCATGGACTGCAGCATGCCAGGCTTCCCTGTCCTTCACTGTCTCCCGGAGCTTGCTCAAATTCATGTCCATGGAGTCGGTGATGCCATCCAACCAACTCATCCTCTGTCATCCCCTTCTCCTTCTGCCTTCAATCTTTCCCAGCATTAGGGTCTTCTCCAGTGAGTCAGCTCTTCACATCAGGTGACCGAAGTATTGGAGCTTCAGCTTCAGCACTAGTCTTTCCAATGAATATTCAAGGTTAAATTCCTCTAGGATTGACTGGTTTGATCTCCTTGCAGTCCAAGGGACTCTCAAGAGTCTTCAACACCACAGTTCGAAAGCATCAATTCTTTGGCGCTCAGCTTTCTTTATAGTCCAGCTCGCATATCTATACATGACTGCTGGAAAAGCCATAGCTTTAACTACACTGACCTTTGTTGGCAAAGTGTTGTCTCTGCTTTTTAATATGCTGTCTAGGTTTGTCAAGATCTTCCCTGTAGCTCAGATGGTAAAGAATCTGCCCGCAATGCAGGAGACCTGGGTTCAATCCCTGGGTCAGGAAGATGCTCTGGAGAGGGGAACGGCAATCCACTCCAGTATTCTTGCCTGGAGAATCCCATAGATAGAGGAGCCTGACAGGCTACAGTACATGGGGTTGCAAAGAGTCAGACACGACTGAGCGACTAACACACAAGGTTTGTCATAGCTTTTCTTCCAAGGAGCAAGCATCTTTTAATTTCATGGCTGCAGTCACCATCTGCAGTGAGTTTGGAGCCCAAGAAAATAGTCTGTCACTGTTTGCATTATTTCACCATCTATTTGCCGTGAAGTGACGGGACCAGGTGCCATGATCTTAGATTTTTGAATGTTTAGTTTTAAGCCAGCTTTTTCACTCTTCTCTTTCACCGTCTTCAAGAGGCTCTTTAGTTCCTCTTCTCCTTCTGCCATAAGGGTGGTGTCATGTGCATATCTGAGGTTATTGATATTTCCCCTGGCAATCTTGATTCCAGCTTGTGCTTCATCCTACCCGGCATTTCACTTGATGTACTTTGTTCTTGTATTCCCTGAAAATTGCCAGTTGGGTCCAGAAATTTTATCAGACTCATGTTAGATCCCTTTGGCAAGACTGCCAGTGCTGTTACATTCTTCAGTCAGGACACTGCTAATGTCTGGTTTCTTTTTGTGGTGTTGACAGCTGTTGATATTCAGTGCCTTGATCCTTTAATTCATTGATGCTCTTAACTCATCATTTTTTCATTTTTAAGTTGTATTTTTTATAGTGAAATGCTGTGATTCATCTACTATTTGGACACTTGCTGGTACAAGTTTATATGGGAAAGGTAGAATAAATACTTGATTCTTGCCCCATGTTTACCACCTTTGTTGAGATAAAATCCCCACACTGTGCTTCACCTTTTGAAAGTGTACAATTCAGTGGTTTTTGTGTACGTTCATGAAGTTGTGTGCATCAATTTAAGAAATTGTTATTACCCCAAAAAGAAACCCCACATCCTTTAGCCATCTCTTCCCATACTTACCCCAGCCTATTGGACAGTCTCTATAAATGCAATTATTTCAGTCTGTGATCCCTTGTGACTGACCTCTTTCACTTAGTACATGATGTTTTCAGGGTTCATCTATGTTGTACCGTGTATCAGTACTTGATTTATTTTTCATGCTGAACTACCATTATATTACATTTTGTATGTACATTCATCAGCTAATGGACATTTGTGCTGTTTCTGCTTTTTGGCTGTTATATTACTGCTGTGAACGTTTATGTGTGTTTTGTGTTTCCACATAAATGTTTTGAAACCAGAACCATGTTTTGGTTGCCCTGGTATTTTCCCAGGAGTATAATTGCCAGAGCATATATAATTCCATATCTGTATAATCTGGGATAGTTTCCTCACATATTTTATTATAGCAAGATATTCCAGGTTCATCTTGTACTCTTCCTTTTAATCTTCATTCATGCTTAGTTCTGCAGGTAACTTTATTTGTATTGTTCACTTGAAAGTGAGAGTATTGGTCGCTCAGTCCGACCCTCTGCAACCCCAGTAGCCCGTCCAGGCTCCTCTGTCCATGGAATTCTCCAGACACGAATACTGGAGCAGGTAGCCATTCCCTTCTCGAGGGGTCTTCCCAGCCTAGAGATTGAACCCAGGTCTCCCGTATTGCAGGCAGATTCTTTACCATCTGAGCCACCAGGGAAGTATTGTTCACTGAGAGTTGAAAGTATTCATCACTCAGTTGGGTCCTACTCTGCGACCCCATGGACTGTAACCGGCCAGGCTCGTTTGTCCATGGGATTTTACAGGCGGGAATACTGGAGTGGGTTGCCATTTCCTCCTCCAGGGGATCTTCCTGACCCAGGGATCAAACCCAGGTCTCTTGCATTGCATGCGGGTTCTTTACTGTCTGAGCCTTTGGTGCTTATGTTGAAATCTCTGAGTCATTTTGTTTGAAGTTCTCTTGAAGATCATGGCAACAGTATTGTCTGACTTCTTAAATGATAATAGTTTGTGCCCTTTATACCCACGGTCAATTTGGGGGTGTAAAATCCTTGGCTCTTGCTTTCTTTTGAGTATCTTAAATTTATGTACACTTTTTTCTTTCCTGGTATAAAGCATTGCTGGCAGTTTGGGTGGTGATCTAATTTTTCTTTCTTTTTATTTTTTTTGCCTAAGTAGCCCAGGAGTTTATTTTTCCCTTTAAAATCAGTAATCTCAGTACAGTGTGTTTTTGTGTTGGTTGTTCTAGGTTGATATGATCAGGTGTGTGATGTTCTCTTCGAATATGTGATTTCATATCCTTATTACTTTATGTTATGAATCGGTTTCTTAATGTCTGTTTGGAGGTGAGTTAGCTTTTTGGTGTTTTTTAATTGTGGTAAAATACAGCATAAGTGTGACATTTAAGCCATTTTTAAAGTGTTTTAGTTCAGTGGCATTAAGTACATTCACATTGTTGTGTAGCCATCACCACCATCCATCCATCTCTAGAACTTTTTTATCTTCACAAACTGAAACCATTCATTAATCAAACTTCACATTTCTCCTTTCCCTCAGCAACCACCATTCTACTTTGTCTATGAATTTCACTCTTTTTGGTACCTCTTATAAGTGGACTCTTAAAATATTTGAACTTTTGTGTCTGGCTTATTTCACTTTACATAATGTTTTCAAGATTCATCTTCGTTGTAGCATGTGTCAGAATTCCCTTCCTTTGCTAAAGCTGAGTATGTACTGCCAATTGTATCACAATTTGTTAATCCATTTTAATCTGTTAATGGGCAGATGTATAGCTATTATAAACATGAGTGTACAGATTGCTCAGTTCCTTACTATCAGTACTTTGGGGTATGTACCCAGATACGGAATTACTGGATCACATTGTAATTCTGTTTTAATGTTTTGAGAAACTGCCATCCTGTTTTCCCCGGCACCAGCACCATCTCATATTCTAGCTAGTAATGCACACAGATGCTAGCTTCACATCCTCTAAGGTTTACTCTTTTATGGTTTTCTGATAATAACCATCATCATGGGTGTGAAGTGATTGAAGTTTTGATTTGCAATTTTCTGGTGACTACTGACATTGGACACCTTTTCATGTGTTTATTGGCCATTTATATGTATTCTTTGGGGAAACATCTATTCAAGTCCTTTGTCCATATTTTAGTTGGGTCTTGTTACTTTATATGAGTTCTTCATATACTTTGAATATTAATCCATTATCAGATACATGATTTGCAAGTATTTTCTCCTATTCTATAGGCCAACTTCTCTTTTTTTCCTAATGCACGTAAGTCTTTTTAACTTTGATGATGTGCAGATTACCTATTTTTATTTTGTTGCTTGTGCTTTTGGTATCATATCCAAATAATCATTGCCAAATCCAGAATAATGAAGTATTCCCATCATCTTCTAAGTTTTATAGTTTTAGTTCTTACATTTAGGTCTTTGGTCCGTTGTGAGTTAATTTTTGTATATAGTATAAGGTAAAGGTCTCATTTTTTCATGCAAGTATTCCATTTTCTCAGTACCTTTTGTTGAATTTTTTTTAAGAAATTGTTTTGTTGCTGTTTTGGCCGCTCTGGATCTTCATTGCTTTTGTGGAAGCTTCTCTTGTTGCAGAGCACAGGCTCTAAATGTACAGGTTTCAGTCGTTGCAGCACGCTGCTGCTGCTGAGTAGCTTCAGTTCTGTGCGACCCGATGGACGGCAGCCTACCAGGCTCCTCCGTCCATGGGATTTTCCAGGCAAGAGTACTGGAGTGGGGTGCCACTGCCTTCTCTGAGTTGCAGCACGAGGCCTCAGTAGTTGTAGTGCTTAGTTGCTGCAGGGCTTAGTGGCTGCAGGGCATGTGAAATCCTTCCAGACTAGGGATCGAACCCATGTCCCCTGCGTTGGCAAGGGGATTCTTACCCACTGTGCCACCAGGGAAGTCCCTGAAGCACTTCTTTCTAGCATGATTTTTGATGCTTAGGGACAACTCTTATAATTTTTTTCTTACAGTGTCTTTGTATGACCTAGATACTTTTTATCGAACTCTTTTGAGAGCTTTAATAAGTAGATGTGCTTCAGGGGAGCTTTTCTAACTTCACTGTTCCTTTGTGTAATATTCAGAAATGCAGCAGGTTTCTTTTTCTGTTCTGGAATCCTTTTTCTATGAGTCTTTGCTGAAGCTGCACCATTACCATTTTTCCTTAACTATAGTCATAGTCCCAAATTCTAAGCTGCAGTACCTAGAACTTGTTGGATATTTTTTAATGAAGCATCTTCAAGGCACAGAAAATAGTTAATTCTAGTCTTAGGGGACAGGGAGTGTTGGGGCAGTTAAGGGATATGGGAGAAATAGCCTCACCAGCCTCTGGGAACTAAAGATGAAACCTAAAAATATATTAGAACAAGCTTGTTGATAATGTATTAGCAAATAGAAAACAGACTTTGAGTTCTTTGCTTCTGTTAGGGCTTTTTGGGGATTAGGAGATTGAAGAGTAACAAAATGACTATGGCTCTTTCTTAAATACAAATGATGTATGCACAAAGTTTATGCCGTAAATTACTTAAAGAGTAAAGACAAAAATGATTTATTTGAAACTGATGGTGATATAACCATTTTTGGTGTCTTAACAATCACGTAAGCTTTTTGTTAATGCAAACTGACCTTGCCTCCAACTATACGGTTGAAGCCAGCAATGAGAGTGAAGAATGTCAGCAGTGAGGACATCATGAACAGGCAGGGGAGACAGTGGCCAGGAATGGGCTGGAGGAGGGTAGAGAAGGGAGGGAGTCAGACTGAGAGGGAGAAATCAAAACATACAAAGGAATAGAAAAAGGGAAGTGTGGAAAAACAATTGGAGCTAGAAGAGAAAAGAAGAGTTACAAGTGTAATCATTAAAGTAAAACCAGGTGTCATTAGTTGAGTGTTTGAATCTGTTTATTATAATAAATAGTTAGGACTGCAGTGAACCCTTTAAAGAACTGAGTTTGTACAAGGAAGAAGATGAGCAAGAAAGGAGGGAATTTTAAAGAGCATGTTAAATCACTTTTTAAATTTAAAATCAACAGTAAAAATACACATCTGTTTTATTTTGCAACATAGTACACTTAATCTTAGCCAGAAGGCCTAGAAGCAATATAGTAGTAATAATATTTGAGTCTTAATACACAGCTGTGGTTTTATTTTGCAACATAGTACACGCAAACTTAGCCAAAAGGCTGAGAAGCAATGTAGTAATAATATTTGAGTCATATTAACTGTGAGGCACTATTCTAAGTGCTTTACGTATATTGATTCCTTTCATCCTCAGCACAACTTTATAAGCAGATACTATTTCTCCCATTTTACAGATGCAGAAACTGAACCACAAAGAAAATAAGTAATTTGCCTAGGCTAGTCAGATAACAGAGCCAGGATTCCACTGAGACAGTCTGACTACTCTGCTACAGCTGGCGTCATCACCTCCACCTCCCCCTCTCCATCATTTGTATGGTATATTTCTGTAGAAATTTGTCTTGTTTTGAGTATGTAATATCCCCTTGAAATAGTTGTACATCTGCTAGAGTGACAAACTCTGGACACTATTTAAAGATCAATTTTTATTACCTTTAGTTAGAGTACCTTGAGAAAATTTATTAAACTAGGTACCAGAGCACAAAAGATGGATAGCACATGGTCCCTATCCCCAGTAAACTGAATCTCAGTTTGTAATTGGTCATGTGAACCAACCAAGTGTCTACTCCAATACTGGTATAAATTCTTTGACTTTGAACCAGGTTTGGTAATGAATGTTTGTTGCCTTCAGAAGTGTGTTCACCTTTAAAAGCCACAGACCAACTAAAAATGTTGTTATTACTTAAACTTTTGGAGTTATTTTCATTTTAGTAAGCCATACAACAAAATCAGCTTTTCATACGAAAAGCAGTAGTACCTAGTTTAATTACCTTCCTTAGTCATCCTTAAAATTAAAGCCTCACATGGATATTCACTAAGTATTTATCTAAAAAGGTGTTTTGTTTTGTTTTGTTTTTACAGCCCTGATGGAGTAAGATGTTTGCAGGCAGTAGAGGAGGAAATGTGAGTGGAGTTAGTGGATTTCACCAGGAACTTTGGAAGAGTGTTGGGTATTAGTGTTGCTCTGAAGGAGATTGAGACTTGAACGCTATTTAGAGGGAAAACAGAAAGACTTCTGTTAGGCATGTGGGTAAATAAACAAGAAACCTACCCTGAAGATCAATGTTAAGCTTCTCGAATGCTTTTTTTTTTTTTTTAGTTTTTGTAGAATTTTAGAATCATTCACTAGTATGCGTATTGTGACTCCATTGAGAACTATCTTCTAAGGTGAAGAGCTGTGTGACTTGAAAGTTCTTCTTGATATCAAGGTTTACAAAAAGTCTGAAGAGGATGGAGCTGTTACTAGAAGTCCTAAGAGATTTTTACCAAGAAAAACTCATTGGAGATTTTCAGAAGTGCCTTTTAGGAAAGTTAAGAGAAATTATCTGGCAGTTAGGCAAACAGTTTATTAAGTTCAGCCTAATTTGACATTTCACTTGAACCTGTATGCTTCACTCTTTGACAGATAGTTCTAACATTTGAGTTTTGGTGTAACCATTCCCCGTTTAGACATGAATGAGATAATAAATGAGATTGTGGGAAACTGAAAGTATATTCGTTTTATTGTTTCTTGCATTTCATACCTTGGCATTGGCTCTTAGCTTTTTATTACGACATTTGGAATACTGTGAACTTAATATTGGTGCCTTTATATGGATTGTCCACATGTCATTCATTAAGTATTGTGAACAGCAGCTGCACAATGCTAGATAATGGGAACACAAATGAATAATTTAGTCTCTGTGTTCAAGCTGCTTCTAGCCTGGTAGGGCAGGCAAATATAATAAACCAGAAGTTAGAGTACAGTATAAGTACAATGGCAGAGGAATATACTGTTTCCTATTGAATAAAGAAGAGCATTTTGCTCTGATTCCATAAGTTGGGAGGATGTGATCTTTTGAGGTAAGCTGTTAAATAGCGAAAGAATTAATCAAACTAGGTAACAGTGATAAGAAATTTTCACTATGTAGAAAAAATGACAGAACAGATGGAAGATAATTGTAAGATAACTACTCTCAGTTATCTTACACTTTTTACAATTTAGGAACCCCCCTGCCCTGGATCACTGCTATATAACTGGTATTACAAGAATACTGACTAATTTGGGTATTGTTTGATTAAATCAGTTTAGTCTACATCCATGAAAACTTTAAGTTGCTTTTTTGAGCGTTCTAAATTTTTTAAACCTTCCTTGTCATTTTAATTTTAAAAGACTGAAATAAATTGAAAGTCCAAGGTGGAATTATTCAGTCTATTTAAGGTAACATTATTTTTGGTTGTTTAGAGCCAAACTCACTTAATTTTAGGTCTGTTTTAAAGATTTTTATGTAGTAAGACAACTTCATGAAGTCATTTTTACTCCATTTACTTATCTGCAAATGCAGTTGGATTACAGAAGGCCCCTTTCAAAGCCGCAATCCAAGGATTAACTTTTATGTCTCAGGAATGATATTTGTAAGTTGTTTGAAGAGCTGTCAGAAGAAAGAGTCCATCTTCCCTATATCAAGTTTTCTCTTTATTTTGACTACCCAAAACATGTAATGGGATTTATGCCCTCCTTCCTCCTCCTGTCCTTTTGTTGGCATTGTTTCCATGTAGGGATTGATTACCCGCCTCCACGCAATTAGATGTTCATCTCTTAAAAAATAATGTACCTGAATCTTGACATTTAGAAATGATCCTTTCATGACCAATTTCTTGTGTGGAATCTTTGAATGTTATTAGAATTTAACATGTCAGTTTTCTGATTCAGCAATTATTTGGTTTAGTACTAACTTTTTGGATAAATAATTGCTCAAGATGGTGTTTTCTTAGTCAATATCTCTATAGTGCTATGTTCTTACATTTCTATTTCCAGTAGATAACTTACTAAAGCTAAAACAAATTGATGATTTTTTCGTCTCCAATTGGCAAGGTTTCTACGCTATTGGTTTGTCTTACATGGTTTATTACCTGAATTTTTTAGGTTCTTTTAATATTGATTTATTGAAGTAATAGAGAAATTAAGTAGCAGTTTCATGTTCAGAATCCTCTTATTTTGTCTAGGAGATTTCTTTTTCTCTCTTAAGTAAAAGGGTATAGCTCTTAACCAAACAATGAAGCATTGATTAAAAGAGTACCAGTGAGTGGTGACTGCCTCAAAAGAGGGAAAATCTGACTATACCCACTTTGTTTTTTTCTTTACTTTCTTCCTTCCTTTCTTTTTAAAGAGCTTTGGCTTTATTATTTTGCTTCAGTTTTTTCCTCTACCTCCCCAGTGTGCATTATTATTGTTATTTAAACCTTCTTTTAAAGTGTAAGTCTTTTCCTTTTAGATTTCTACTTGCAAAGCAAGTAAAACAGATTTTATAGACTGAAGTAACAAGTTACGTCTAATGAATAACTTTCTAAAAACTTAACATCAGTCTTGTCATAGCCCAGTTTCAGTTCATACTGTGAATATTACATTCCTTTTTTGCATCCCCCCTTAGAAAGTAGAAGGTGTTTCCAAAATGTGTGTGTTTTTAAATCACCAAATTTTGTCTTTTCTGCAGATGATATCACCTACTGCATTATTCTTGGCTGCAAAAGTAGAAGAACAGGCTCGAAAACTTGAACATGTTATCAAAGTAGCACATGCTTGTCTTCATCCCCTAGAGCCACTGCTGGATACTAAATGTGATGTATGTAAAAATTCATTGTTTTGAGTTTTCTTTGTAAATTTGAAACCTTTTCATCATTTAAACCTAATAAAAATGTAATTCAGTTAGTGTTGCCGTCCTGTGCTGCTTATTTCTGTTTTCACTTAGGAAGGTAAATACCAGGAAGTGATCTGACAGAAACACGTTTCATGTTATGTTTGTGAGGTTTTAGTCTTTCTGAATCATTTAAGTCCTTGATTCAAAGGTACTCTTTACGTGTTTGACGTTTTATTCATTCTTACAAATCAGTGATACACATAGAGGGTGCATCATATCACCTTTGGATGTATTTAAGGCCATAGATAGATATTTTCTTAAATTGTCAGCAAATGAAGGAATAGAAAAGTCTCTGAATTTATCTCTGGACCAGTAATTAGTCTTTTTACAAGTGTTCTACTATCAATACATATATACTACTGCTTTTCTCTGATACATAAAGATGCATTTTACTATGCTTACATGAGTGGCATTTCAAAAATATTTTTATTTTCCTAAAATAGTCTGGAGGGGAAAAAAAAAAGAGTAATACTAGTTTCCAAACAGCTTGTATCCTCATCAACATTTCAATAGGTCTAGTTTCAAAACGCCATTTTTAAGTCTTCTGATGTCTTAAAACAGAAACTATAGCATTCTGGGCTTTTGAAATCCTTTTCCTAGCACTCCTATGTAATTGAATTGCTTTATCAAGAACTTTTAACTACTGAATCACTACCAGTATTAATTCAGTTCGATTTGGATCAAGTTTAAGGTCCAGATTAAATATATCTGATTCTATTAATGACAAGTATTTATCCTACATGTTGGATTTAAGAGACTAAAATATTAATGTGGCCATTCAGTATAGTGAATGAGATTATTTAAAGTTATTTCTTGTAGTTTCTATTAACTTTACGGACTCAGAATTATTTCTTGCGATTACTTAGGGTATTGTTTAAGTAATAGAAAAGCCTATGTTTTAAAATGAAGCTCAGTGATCTTCTCAAAGTGGGCATTAATAAAATTAAAGGTGCTTTCACTCTGAGTTTAGAAGTATGTCCTTACGTAAATGAGTATTTATATATAATATGGTTTTCTTATCACCCTAGTCATTTGTCATGATGCAAGAATGAGATGGCAGAAAATTTTTCATACCTTTTCTTCCCTGAGTGATTACATTTGAATGATTTAGTGAAGTTGAGGAAAAAGATTCTCTATTTTTGTCCCCACAGGTGTTCGGTACATTGTTTTGGTGTTTTATAGCTAAAAAAAAAAATTTTTTTTTAATCTAAGGGTTTGAGGGTTTGTTTTGATTTTGTCTTTTCTGAAAAGAGAAAATTATTCTAAAAAATAACTCACTGACCAACTGTGGAAGTCAAGGAATTAATACATGAAGTAGCCTGTAGTGAGCTGATGAGCCTTTTGTTTAAAAGCCAGTTTGAATTTGATCTTTCTTGAGTTGGTGCTTCCTGTCCTTAATGGGACTCAAAGTGCCAATGCCTAAGTAAAGTTTTACCTTGCAGACTGGAGATCCCTTTTTTTCAGTTAATCTACCCCCTTTTGTATTATTATCCTTAGATTGGTTTTGTTTTGTTTTGTTTTGTTGTATTAGAAGTAACTGAATCTATTTATCATAGAAAATAGGTTTTATCTGTCACCCTCAGTTCATTTTCATATTTCCAAAAGATTTTGTTGGAGTTTGTAATGAATCTATGATTTAATCGTAAGAGATTTAACATTCCCATGGTCTAGTTGTGTTATGTTTATTAAACTTTTTGATATTATTATTTTTACCTGGCAGACTTATCTTCAACAGACTCAAGAACTGGTTTTACTTGAAACCATAATGCTACAAACCCTAGGTATGTACTTACATCAAGTATTATTTGTGTATGTGTTGTTGAATGCAATATTCTAAATAAAGGAACAGATTTCTGAAATAATTTTATCATTGAAGAAAGTTTCATTTGAAAATACAGCTTGGAGCCAGAGTAGTAGTGCTTGGTTCTGAGGAAACCATTTTTAAAATTTTAATTTCATTTAGCATTTAATTGAATGGTCAGCATAGCTTTCAGTATGATTTCTCATATTTTCAGATAGTTAAGACTCTGGTTCATTCTGGATTTGCATTGGGGAATAAAATGGTCCTTTAGGGCTGTCGTATATGATTATAATGTTATAAACATCCAAGGCAGTCCTGCTATGCTAGAGCTTATGAATTTATCACATCATTTTAAACGTGACATAGTAATTTAAGTGTCCATCATCCTTGTCTAAAAGTTAAATTGTCTATAAGGTTTGTGCAACTTAAGTCATCTTTGAAGATCATTTATTCTGATCTTTTACTTTACTCATGAGGAGATTGAGCTTTAAGCAGGTGTGGACTGTGTAAAGTCATGTATTACTTCTGGAAGGACCTAGCAGGGTGTCATGGGAAGAATATAGGCTTTATTGAGATCTGCACTTAAATATATACTCCTCTTTATTTACTTTGTAAACGTGGTCAAAGTTCCTTTACTTTTATCCTGTGTGTGTAAGGTGGAATAATAATTCTACTTTAACACTGTGAATTTGAAGATGAAAGATT
Organism: Bos javanicus; assembly: GCF_032452875.1. NCBI lineage: Eukaryota > Metazoa > Chordata > Mammalia > Artiodactyla > Bovidae > Bos > Bos javanicus. The sequence goes on along the minus strand of NC_083869.1, from coordinate 62,406,299 downwards.
TTTTTTTTAATTGCCACATAGTATTTCATAAATAATCATTGTTTATTATTAGTTGTTTTTATCTTATTTATACTCAATTCCCAGATGTTGAATAGAAGTCTAATAATCGTAGCTTTCCATTATGACAGATTTTTTTTATTACACAAGTAGGTTGTTTGAAACACATATAACTTGTTAAAGGTTTTTATAACATAGAAAGATACAAAAATGAAAGTAATAATCTGGACGCAACTAAACAAGAAAAATAAAAGTGAAAATCTTTTTATTCTCTCCAAATTCAGTGATTTAGCATGTTACTGTTAATATATAAATCTGAGATTTGACAAATATTCATATAATGAAAGTTGAAGGGAAAAACATTTTTTAATAGTTATTTTATCATATAAAGTCCATCATATTCATACTACTGATGACAGATTTCTTAAACACAGAATGAACAGCATTATTTTAAGGGGAACATTAGAATTTACAAGATACAACTCATGGCTAAAGTGTAATTTTTGCAAGTTTAATAACAGAAATATGAATAGACCACACAATAACTTTAAAATCGAGATTACCTGCTTATTGGAATATTATTCTTTTACTACTTCTCATGGCACTATACAACGACCTCCACTTCTAAGAAAGGAAAAGGAGAAACTATGCCCTACCTACAGGGTTCACTTGCCTTAACAGTTTTATTTTTATTAGTAATAAGATGTAATTACAAGCTAACTGATTAAAACTCTTTCATCTAAGGTACACTGAGAAAATAAGAGGACTGTATCATTTAAAAGATCACCTCTTCCACTGTAGCCCAAAGATTATATTTATGAAAAATGTTCTTGTCACATCTTCTGAAAAAAGGAGTTGGAATATATTTAAGAAATATATTACATAGTTGAATTCCCTGCTTAAATTGTGGGGCTGCTTTAATAATTGTCATGATTGTAGTTTGTAACTTAAAGATAATCTCAAACTAATTGTAATTCAGAATTTTGAATAAATACTATTTATCTCTAAGTAACTTTCAGTTTTCGTAATTGGAATGCTTTTCGAGATATTACTTCTTATGATTGAAGGTATAATAAGCATGTCAGTGATGAGAAACTAACTTTTGATTTTTTTTAATAATGAAAAATTCATACTTACAGTTGTGTGATGAGTGGGATTTCTCAGGCAAGTATTGTACTGGTATAAGTGATTGGGAAAAAAAGTGCTTTTCATTTCAGGTTTTGAGATCACCATTGAACACCCACACACAGATGTAGTGAAATGTACCCAGTTAGTAAGAGGTAAGTGATCTTTGAAACTTTTAAATTACTAATGCTTTTTATTGTCTATATTTTATATGACTGCCGTTTTGTTCTCCTAGCTTTTTGGGGGTTTTATTATTATAAAATGACAAGAAATGTCATTTTGAAGCGTTATGTTTCAGTGTTCTACACCTGCCTATTCATCTACCTCTATATTTGGTCCTTCCTGGTGAATTAACTTCCTTTAAATTTAGGTGAGAGTCTCTTTTCACTAAAAAAAAAAAAAATAGAGGGCTTCCAAATACTAGAACTCTTTATATGGGGCTATACTCATCCCATTTCAGTTAATATTTAAGATGTGGGCCATTTAACATATAGGTGGAGGAAATAGTATTAATTTTAAATTTATATCAAACTTCATTGATTTCTTGAAAACTGATTACAGTTTTCGAATTTGGAGGTCACTTTCACATCTTTCAGATAAAAATTGCCTTTAGATTTGTCATTTTGGGGAATGTTACACCTGTGTTCATTTGGCCAAAATTAATTTAAGTTCTTTAGCCTTAATAAAAGTGGCTTCCTTTTTGTGTATAATGAGAAAATTATTACATAGCATGATACATAACAGCATGTGATGTACCTATTAAACTGTTTATAAACAAGAGTACAAAGTTTTGTACTGTTTTTTACTCCTTATAAAGCATGTGGTGTATGTTTTTCTACTCTTGTTAATGAATCCTATATATCATTGTATCTCTAGAAATAATTTTTCACACAGATGCATGCTGTACTACTTTTCCTTTCCTGTTTACCGTTTGAAGTGGTATGCACTAATAGTAATCACTTGGAACTTTTAGTGTGCCTTTTTCTGTTACCTGTTTTTGAAAATGAAATTTTGCGGTTTTATTCCTTTACCACTAGACTTCTATAGGTTTGTTCTAAACAAAATGGGTAAGACTTTTGAAAGCCTTGTTTCTAGTGTTTACCTGAATGTTCTCTCATTTTATTCATTCTAAATTGAATTCATTTTATACCTAGGTAGGATTTTATTGTGTTAATGACTACATTAAAAAAAAAAAACCTATTGTCTGATAACTGAGTTGTCATTGTTAAGAAATGGACTTAGATTTTTTTTTTTATCTAAGAGCAAATGTTACTTATATTTAATTATGGTTCCTATTCATGGTTATATGTTTTGTAGCACTTTCTCATCCTTAGTATTACAGCATAGTATAGAATGGTATGGATAAACTAGTGTAGACATGGAATTAAGAAATAAAGCTTTAGAGAAGTTTTGTTTCCCTGGAAACTTAAAAGGGTGAGCTGTTTTGTTTGAATAATGGAGAGCCACTTAATTTGCCCTAAGTTGAGCTTAGTAAAGAAAGATGTTGAAGAAAGATACTAAATATAGGTTAAGAAACACACACACACACTTAGTAGAAAATGAAACTGAATTTTCAGCTTGGTATTGTGAAATTTGAATCAGCTTCTCTTAAATCCGGTCTAAAGAAGCTAGAGAGATTAAAGTCCATTTATTTTGCAAAACTGAGTAGTAAAATATAAACATTTACAGAATCTGTAAATTGGATATATCATCCAAAGCAAAATATTTAAATCTGATTTTTTTTGTTACTGTTATTAATGTTTAAAATGTGACGAATTCTTAAATTTTTGTAAAAATCTTGTTTAATGTCATTTTTGTCTGACTGACATTTTCAAGTAACTATAATTTGCATCTTAGTCCATCTTTAAAGTGTTCTTTCATGTTTGGTATATATTTTTTTCCTTTGCCCTAAAACCACTTTAAGCTAACAAAAGAACATTTTCCTTACGTTTTTCTCTGTCACAATGGCTTTTAATAGGTTACTGAATTTACATACATTCTGAGGTGAAGACTACAACGGCAATTTAAAATTATTTTTACTTATCTATGTATTTTGATTCTTTTGTGGGGTGGGGGTGGGGGTAAATGGTTTGATTTCTTTGAAGTTCTCCCATGCCCCCCATGTCTGGAGATGAGAAAGTTATTATGCTCTTTGCTGCAAAATTGGCTAATGTCATTTTACAGGGACCTTTCATATCTGTGATTTCTCCTTCCCTCTCCACCAGGAAAGAATGCCTTACTTAAGTCACAATGCCTCCAAGACATCCGATGCTTTGACACTCTTCCTTAGCACAGCTCTGCTAAGCCCAAATCCCTTTTGTAAACCTTTATGTTGATGATCCATGGGGCAGCGGGGAATTACACGTGCCACGAATAAAACTAGGAGAGGGCAAGGAACTTGAGTCCTGTTAGAGTGGGGTGAGTGGAGGTGAATTAATCCTAGGTGAACAGAGGGGAAAGGTATGTCAGTGATTATGAATGTAACTCGGGGAGAAAGGGAAACTGTAGCAAAGGCATCCCTCTTGGGAAGAATAAGAAGTAGAAGAAGGGAGATGGGGGCTGTTTTCAATGTCAGTATCTTAAGAAACTAGTTATTAAAAATTGCTTTTCTATTGAGGACCAGTATTGAAGTATCCTGATTCCCTCTAAAGTACTTATATCTTTTCTAAAGTTATCATTAATTGGATTATATAATTTAAAAATAATCACACTGGTGTTTTCTATACATCCCTTGTGATGTTTTTAGGTGGTTTATTCTGTTGATGCTTAGTAACATAATGAAAAACAGCACGTTGTCCTCTCTGAGTTTGGGGGTTGGGGGTTTATTTTTGATTTTTGTTTTTTGTTTTGTTTTGTTTTTTTGGTAGAAGTACTTAAACCAACTTAAATGTGATGACTGAGGATTAAGTCTGGCAGGCAACTCTTTGTATTTTGTATTAGACTTCAAAATCTTTTCTTCTTCTTCTTCTTTTTTTTTTTTTTTTTTAAATCCAGGAGAATGCTTTATTGCAACTTTTAGCTGACTAGATGCTTAACTTAGTAACAAGTTTAGCCCTTGTAACTGGCTAGCTAAAAGCAAATCGGCTTGTTTCTCAGATCTTTGGGGGATAGCAAGAAACATTTGAGTGAATGTTGTTGAAGATTTTCAGTAGTATAGAAAATGATGGCGCTCTTGTGATATTTGTAAGTAGTAAGTAAAATTTACTTTTTGTGTACAAATCTTTGAGTTTTTGTTGTGTTGAGAACTTTTTCATGGTAGCATGTTAAAGCTGATAGTATTGTCTTCGTTTTTTTTTCTTTTCTTACAGCAAGCAAGGATTTGGCACAGACATCCTATTTCATGGCTACCAACAGGTTGTTATCCTGACCCTCTTTGTTGCACTGTTGTAGCACACTATAGCTTCCTTTAATGCAGGGCCCCCTCAATGTGTCTCTCACCCTTGTTGCAGCAGGAGACTGGACCATCTACTGTGGTGGTACCTTCCTGTCTGCTTTGCGGTGTATTGTACAAGGGACTTTTGGCACAGAGGGGTTAAATGCACAATGTGAAGTGTAGTGGTGCTTTCTGGTGACATATTCTCGATTTGTGAGTGCATAAGTCTAAAATTGGTAGCCTGAATAGCAGCTAAAGATTACAAAGAGCTAAACTTAACCTAGAAATTCGAGCAACTTGGTAAGTATAAAGCTATTTCTAGTTTACAATTATAGTTAAATGACAATTTTTAAAAATTTCACATTGATCCTATCTTAACTTTAATCATTAAAGTTTTTTAATAAATAAAATTTATATAACTTGGGTTTTTTTTCCAGATAATACCCACCAGTAGTAGATTAGTAGTAGTCACATCCTATCAGTGCCTTGATTTGCATACGTGTAATTTTTACTTAAACGTTCAGTATTTTCTCTTTAGTTCATTTAAAGAACAGTATGGGTTTGTGCTTGACCAGTAGACATTTTCATCAGTTCTGAAATTGAACTGGAAGAATAGTTTTTAAAAGCTTTTCATATCTAGTATATAATTTTGTTCTGGATTGATTATAATGATTTAAATTTGTTTTTTTAAATGAGTCCTTGGGGAGGAGTGGACTAAACCAGCTTTATGTGGTCCTTAATTTCTTGTGATACTGTTATGTTTTGTTTAAAACTTTGAATTGCCAAAAAAGCCAGTATATTTTCTTAGGTATATATTGTTGGGATTTAACCTCTGTCCCTAGAAATACTGAACAAGGCAAGAACCACTTAAATTTAAAATTTGGGTTAGAAAAAGCTAGCTGTGGCATGTTGCAAGTGCAGTTTTTGGCATGTCATGGAAGGAGAGAGGTAGTATTTTGGTAGATTTAGCAGCATTGGGCCTTGAAGCTATTCAGCAAAAGGTAAGTTTTCTCTGTGGCGTTGCTGAGAAGATAAAGTTTTACCTAAATAAGTGTTAAACATATGAGTTACTTCAGAATGAATGAATGTTAAGCCACATGGAATGGTAGAATCCCTGATTATAATGTGGTATTGAAATTACCTTGTCAGTTGTACAGTTTTCTGCTTTTTTCTTTATTCTACCATGACATTACAAAAGAAACAAAAATACCACCCAAAAAAGTTTTAAGTCATTTTACTTATATATAGTAATTACTGGAAATGTACTGTTTTCCTCTGCTTTTATAAAGAAGTAAAAATAGTTGTAATTTAGATGTAAAAACAAAGTTTAGATACACTGATGTATTAGTATTAGTAGTATTAATAATATACTCTGGGGAGTAAGAATATGAAAACATTGAAAATCTATATGGGTTTTTAGTGTTTGAGTTTTTGTGACCATAGTCATAAAAAGTGTCATAATGTTAGCTTTTAATTTTATAAAATAAGGTTTTGTACTCTAGACTTAGAAAACTTACATAATTTTGTTTTTCCTCTAATCTTATTGGTAAATGTTTTTCTTTGTTTTACATATTTGAATTTCTATGACTCTTCGTTCCAAATCTGCTCTACAACAGTCTGCATCTTACAACCTTCTGTCTTCAGTATAAACCAACAGTGATAGCATGTGTGTGCATTCATTTGGCTTGCAAATGGTCCAATTGGGAGATTCCTGTGTCAACTGATGGAAAACATTGGTGGGAATATGTGGATCCTACAGTTACTCTGGAATTACTAGATGGTAAGTAGAAAAAATCTTTTTGTTACAACAGAATATTTTCTTACTTTTTATCATGGATTAAGCATTCTGTCTGCTTCTGTATCGATTTTAAAAAATATTGAGTTCCCATATATTCATGGTCGGTTGAACAGTTTTGGCCAGTCCAGGATCCTCCTTCACCCTATAGTTACTTGATGCCAATCCCAGGTATCATTTCATCTACTGGTATTTCCTCTTTTGAAAAGATAAAAAATCTTTAAAAACATAGTTCTATTTTAACAGTTTGGCAATAGGATTTAAAAGTACAGTTACATGATCTCATGAATAGGATGAGAATAAATTCATTAGCCTAAAGGGGGGAAAATGAACATATTATTAACCACTACTCAATATCTAAAGCCCTTTCATGACTTTTCAAAGAAATATTTAATATAATGCTGCAGGTTGATAATACAAGCATACGTAATTTTAAAGTATACTAATTTTGTTGGATTTAAAATGTATAAACACAAAGTCATGTATTAACTTACTGTAGAAGATGTGAAGCAGTAAGCTAATGGTATTTTCATGGTAATATTCCTTGTTGTGTTGTTCTGCTGGTGATAAAGTGTATCATTGTTGCCGTGCATTAATAAGTATGAATTGACAAGGAAAAATTGGGAGTGTAAGTTCTATAAATTATGAATCTGGTATTTAGGGGTCTCCTGATAGGAAATTTTTCTGGCAGGCCAGAGGTAGAATATCCTTGCAGATTAAGACATTTTAACCAGGAACTATAGATTTCAGAAAGGAAATAGATAACACTTCTTAAATCTAAACTGGTATGTTAGGTTTTCAGCTTCTTTTTATGTGCTTTCCCCAGCTTCCTTTATAAAATTGAAACTGATGAGAAAACTGGATTTACAGGACATCTGTTAGGTAAAAGTGAGAGACCTCTAAGGCTTTGGAATGTGGTTTTCCATTAATATCTCAGATGCTTCTTTAAGGTAGAAATTTATTTAAGGGTCTGCACCCTTTTCTGTGAAGGACCAAATAGTAACTATTTTAGGGTTTGTGGGCTATACTGTCTGCAACAAGACAACTCTGCCATCAGAGCTAGAAAGCAACCACAGGCAACTGTAAGTGTTATAGCTGTGTTCTAGTAAATCTATTCACAAAAACAGGATACAGGTCATACTTGGCTCACTAGTGATAGTTTAAAGTTTATTCAGAGTAGTAGGAAATCTTCAGCGAGTTGAAATATAACATCTTCTAAAAACTAGTGGGAACTTTTTATTTTCCCATTTGTGACTTGAAATTGTGCCACCATCTTATTTTAGTAGTCAAAAGGTAAGATAAAATAGTTGTCTGATCTATTGATATTATATAATAGATATGGTAAGATATAAGATAAATAAGATAAAAACTTAATAAAAATAGTTTCTATACATGTCTCTAAAATAAAGTTTACAGAAAGCAAGTAATCTGCCTTTTATCCTGCTCTTAAATTGTAGGTAAAGTCTTTTTTGACACAACATGAGCCATCTAAATATCTCTTTGCTTCTATTCTGAAAAAGCTCAAGTTCACATTCATTTGAACATTGAATAGGAATCTTGGACACTTAACACATTGAAAATTTCGACATATGTAGCAGCCTTTTCTCTATTTTGATTACATTAAAACATAACAAAATTTCAGATGTTAAGAATATCTGAATTTTACATTTAATGACTGTCACCAGAACAACATTGATTGTATTTGGCCTACCTATAAGAGGGTTGGGGGAGAGGGGGAGGGGGCGGTTATTGATTAATAACGAACCCTCATGTGTTTTTTATAATTTGAATTTTTCTGAAACTGAATCAGAATGATTTATTGTTAATTTTGGACCCAGGGGCACTGTGTATCTGCTAGATTTACTACTGTGTCCAAGTAGAAAAGTGGTCTTTTTTTTTTTTTTTTCAAATGAAGAAGTGGTAGTATAGGCAATAGATCTTTTTTTCATCTAAACTGAATCAAAAGGCTCCTGAGACTTTAGCAGGAACTAGTTGTCACAGATTATGAGCACATAATGATGCAAAATTTTTATCAGTCTCTTTATACTAAATGGGCATTAATAATATTATATGACATTCTCATTTGATATTATTAATACTTGTGTTGAGAGTGGCCAGTAACTTTCTACGGAGTTGAAAACTATAATTCATCTTAACCATACCACTTTGGAAAAGTGAATCATCTCTTATTTCATTGTAATCCTAAATTTAAGAAGAAAAATTGTAGAAATGTGACCAGGGTGATTTACTGAAATGTTAATAATATGTTGTCTGCTAGGAAGTTACAAATATAGGTAAAGAAATTTTTTCATTTTAACTTTGAAATGGTTTTAAATTTAAAGAAACTGTGAAATGGTACACATTCTGTGCTGTTATACCCTGTACCCAGTTTCTCTAATATTAGCATCTTACATAATAACAACATCTAAGATCACATGTTCCATTTAGTTGCCATGCCCCCCTTTAATCTCTCTTCCAATCTGTGATAATTTTTCTATCTTTTCTTTCATGTCCTTAACACTTTGAAGAATAATGGTCAGTTATTTTATAAAATGTTCCTCAGTTAGAGTTTGTCTCATGTTTTCCCATTGTTAAATTGAGGTTTTGCATTTTTGGCAAGAATACCACAGAAATGAGTTGTCCTACTCAATGCATTTCATCAAGGTGTATCATGTTGATATGTTTTATTGCTGGTAACGATAGTCATGATCACTTTGTTAGGGTCGTAAAGTTACTAATTTTCTTTTTGTAATTAATATCTTGATTATACAAATATTCTCTTTTTTCCTTAAACTTTTGGGCACTGATTGTAAAGAATCTAATGATGGACTTTGCCCACCACAATTATTCCTGATGTTTGCCTGATAGCAGTTTTCTGTTTGGGAGCAATTTTTTAAATGTGACTAAATTTTTCAGAGATTCTAAGTAAGCTTTTAAAATCAGGGACATGTGGGAGGAGGGGTTTTTGTTTGATTGTTTTTTGGATTTTTTGTTTGTTTGTTTTGGTTTTTTCTTTTTTTTTTTTAATCAAAAAAATTTTTTTTAAGATTCATCTTTGAAAATACCAATTCAGAGCTATGTGTACTTCTGTATGTGCTGATGGTTGAATTAGGAAGGTGATCATGAAGTAGATGAACTCTTGTGCTTTCTTTTTAATATTGCCCACTTGAGAGAATTCTAAATCTAAAGGCACCTTCTAAGTTTTAAATTTAAATTTTATTTTTAGAGCTAACACATGAGTTTCTACAAATATTGGAGAAAACGCCTAGTAGGTTGAAGAAGATTCGATACTGGAGGGTAAGAGAATTGACAGGGTTTATCAGAACATCAATTTCTAATAATTTGAATTTTTATGGTTAAATATTCTTATTTCTAATATTTGAAGTAATTACAGTGTATCATAAGCTACATGCGCTCATAATTTATCCAACTACTGTGTCCAGTAGACTTTGCTATAAATAACTTTATGGATTTCTTATTCTCATAGTGATTACTGTGGAAATAGTATCCTCACTTTACAAAAAGGGGAATTAAAGCTAGACAAGTTAAATTCCTCTCTCAGATGCTGGGCTGGAATTTATTCAGTATCTAATTTAAAGCCAGTGCTTTCACTATATATAGTCTTATTTTATGTCTTTAAATAAGATGTTTGTTTACTCGCAACAAAGTCCAACCCCAGGTGATTTTATTTTCATATGTTTAATATAGAATTTTTATAAGCAAAGACATTTCTATAAAATTCCTTTGCTGTCATTGTTTCTTCTGTGTTTTATTTAAATAGGCTAACCAGGCAGCTGGGAAACCAAAAGTAGATGGACAAGTATCAGAAACGCCTCTTCTGGGTTCATCTTTGGTCCAGAATTCCATGTTAGTAGATAGTGTTACTGGTGTGCCTACCAAACCAAGTTTTCAGAAACCATCTACATCAGCTTTCCCTGCACCAGTACCTCTAAATTCAGGAAATATTTCTGTTCAAGACAGCCATGCATCTGATAATTTGTCAATGCTAGCAACAGGAATGCCGAGTACCTCGTATGGTTTGTCATCACACCAAGAATGGCCTCAGCATCAAGAGTCGGCAAGGACAGAACAGATATATTCACAGAAACAGGAAATATCTGGTAGCCAGTACAACATCAACTTCAAGCAGGGACCTTCTGTATCATTGCATTCAGGATTACATCACAGACCTGACAAAATTTCTGATCATTCTTCTGTTAAGCAAGATTATACTCATAAAGCAGGGAGCAGTAAACACCATGGGCCAATTTCTGCTACTCCTGGAGTAATTCCTCAGAAAATGTCTTTAGATAAATATAGAGAAAAACGTAAGCTAGAAAGCCTTGATCTGGATGCAAGGGATCATTATATAGCTGCCCAGGTAGAACAGCAGCACAAACATGTACAGTCTCAGGCAGCCAGCAGCAGTTCTGTGACTTCTCCCATTAAAATGAAAATTCCCATTACAAATGCTGAAAAACCTGAAAAATATATGGCAGAGAAGAAGGAAAAGAGTGGATCACTGAAATTACGGATTCCAATACCACCCACTGATAAAAGTGTCAGTAAAGAAGAACTGAAAATGAAAATAAAAGTTTCTTCCTCAGAAAGACACAGCTCTTCTGATGAAGGCAGTGGGAAGAGCAAGCATTCAAGCCCACATATTAGCAGGGACCATAAGGAGAAGCACAAGGAGCATCCTTCCAACCGCCACCACCCCAGCAGTCACAAGCATTCCCACTCATACAGTGGCAGCAGCAGTGGTGGCAGTAAACACAGTGCTGACGGAATAGCACCCACTGTTCTGAGGAGTCCTGTTGGCCTGAGCAGTGATGGCATTTCCTCTAGTTCCAGCTCTTCAAGGAAGAAGCTGCATATCAATGATGCATCTCACAACCATCACTCCAAAATGAGCAAAAGTTCCAAAAGTTCAGGTAGTTCATCTAGTTCTTCCTCCTCTGTTAAGCAGTATATATCCTCTCACAACTCTGTTTTTAACCATCCCTTACCCCCTCCTCCCCCTGTCACATACCAGGTGGGCTACGGACATCTCAGCACCCTCGTGAAACTGGACAAGAAGCCAGTGGAGACCAACGGTCCTGATGTCAATCACGAGTACAGTACAAACAGCCAGCATATGGACTACAAAGACACATTCGACATGCTGGACTCGCTGTTAAGTGCCCAAGGAATGAACATGTAATCATTTCTTTAGGTCAATTTTTCCTTTCCTTTTTTAATTTAAAAATTGTTAGAATGGAAAACTTCCTCCTGATCTAGCAGTGGTAACACCTGCTGTTAGTACCACTGCTTCAATATTTGTAAGTGCTGCTTTATTCTTCATTCTGAAAAGAAGAGATTATAGTAAACAAGTCTTTATCTCCACATATGATAGTGTTATAAATACTGTAAAAGCATGGAAGGTGCAAAACTCAGTATTTCTACAATTGCAGCTAAGAACATTAGGGTGAATGGCTGGCTGCTTCTAGGAATATAAGATGCCTCAAGCATTCGTTTATTTATAATTTGAATACTGTAGCTATTTTTTGTTGTTGCTTGGCTTTTGAATGAGTGTAAATTGTTTTCTTTTGTGTATTTATACTTGTATGTATGATTTGCATGTTTCACTGATAAAGGGATAAAACAGTATACTGACAACTGTTTACAAGAAAGTGGAGAAAAATGTACATACATTTTTGTATGTTTAGATATTACCATAAATACTCAGGATTGGAGCTGCTTGTAAGTATAACAATATACAGAATAACTTTATTTTATCTTGTCAGAGTCCATCACTAATCTAAAACAAAGGTGGCACTTTTTCATGTTAACCTTAAACTCTAGGCCTTACTGGAAGCCACTGAAGGGGGACACTTCACTACCGGATGGGTATGCAGTGCCACAGATGGTTGTTTACTCCGTGAGGCACTGATTCTGCCTTCAGAGGTTCTGACCAGACTGGCTGCTGAAAGAGCCCCTGAATTTCTGAAGGCTTGAAGAGGAAAAAATAAAGTTTACATACTCTTGATGTGAAGTGCATTTAAGTGTTTGTTGGCTTGTTGCAGTACTATAAACACAGAGGTGTTAATAATGGTTAAGTAGATTACTGTGATTTGAAAACTAAATTCACAAAAACTTACATTAGTGCAGAATTAGTAAGTTTTTTTCTTAAATAAAGAACTTTAACACTACATATTTTAACCGTAAACAGAATCGCTTTTCCTTTAGCATTCAGAATGACACCATGTTCTTAAACATACCCCTCCCTTGAAGTGTGTTTGTGTGTGATGCCATATTTCTTTTTCAGGTAAATGCAGTCTTCCTTATAAAAATGAAATTAAACCTGTTGCTCTCTCAGTTGTTTTATATTCTAACAATAAATAAACAAAAAAGGTCACTGACTGTGCATTGTACCTGTATTTATATCTTATGGTTGTTAACAGGAAGCTCTCTGAGGGGAAGAAAAAAGGTAAGCCTCCAGATAAAACAGCTAGTGGAGGTTTTCCATGTGTTTGCACATCTCAGTATATTCCTGTTGAGGTCAAGTTTGCACAGTCTTCTGACTTCTGAGCAAATGATAGACTTTAACTTGTTTAAAATTTGTCTTAAATGCCAGTAACGTGGCTCTGGTTTATCAGCTAATCTTTAATTCTGTGGTAAATCTTTGAGCTGTTGAGTATCTTTGAGATGGGTTGAATTCAACTTCTGTTGAACTGAAAACTGTCTTAATTTTTTCCTCTATGTATATGAATTATTTTTGTTACAAAGCCACTGATATGTGCACAATTGTAATTTTACTCAAGTATGTTGCAGTTGTAAATATTAGAGTTTAATCTTGTGCTCTACTTTTATTTAGCAATTACCTGATTTGCCGGTAGCTTTATAATTTTTTTTAAGATAATTATTCTTTATTTTGTCAATGTTGTTTGAATTTAGGATACTAGGAGTCTCTTTCTAGGGACTTTGCTTAGCTAGCATGTCCTAACTTTGTTCTTGTCTTGCATAACTTTAGTAATCTTTGTCATTACATGTAACTTTGTTGCTCTGTATGGCATATTATTGTATCCATAAACATGGTAATTTTGATACAGTTATACTTTTACAGTGGTACATAATCCAAGGACTAGTATAGAATTAAGAGGAGTGCAAGATGAGGGAGGGAAGGGTTTTTTTTGTTCTTGGTAATTTAGATGTGAAACCTCTATGGAGCTATCATGTGAAATGATACTGGGTGGTTGTGCTACTGTATAATGGGGATGATAATACCAGGAATTTCAATAAGATTTTGTAAAGAATATCCAGAAAAGTAGTGAACTTATTTTCAGTATGACATAGAAAACAATGTGAATATTTAAGGTCTGTGACTATACTTAAACTTCACTAAGAATTTGCAGAATTGTTTTGAGATGTGAGAATAAAGGTAATTTTGTTGAATCTTTTGGTGCTAATGATGGACAGTTAAAAAGGTAGCTAGTGTATATTGTTATGGGGAAGTACTTATTAGTTACTTCCAAAATTGATAATGCTATGTATTCACTTTTCACTCTGTAAATGTAATTCTTTACAATGACTTTATTTATTAAAGGGCAGACAGTTGTAATTTTTACAGGGTTTTGTGAGCTATTCAAACTCTTTAACTTCTGAACAGGATATTAGCTTCTAAAACCACAGTGGGGATAAAATATGGAAATTCTTTTAAGTTTCATTTCCATTAAATGAGAACCCTTATAATTCATATTGCCATGAATTTGACCATCTTGTTTGCATAAAATAGTTCATCAGCCTGGTCCCAGTAGGCTCAACCAAAGAAAAAGACTCCAATGAATGGACATTATTACTGAGTCTTCTTGTAAGTAGCCATAAATAAACCAAAATAGTATCAAATTTAGGTATGAAATTCCACATGTGCAAAGTACTGTTAAGGTGATACATTTTTGATGAGATTTTTAAAAAATATTTGAACTATTAAAAACCGTTATCTTTAAACATCCTATAAAAGAGTGATTCATTTTGCAGTTGTGTTTTCCTTAGATCAGAGATCATTGATTTGTTACCTTTATGCAGAAGCACATTACATAGAAAGGCTTTACTTCTACCTCTTTGAACTAATTTTTTGATATTGAGCTGTGCCCCCTAAATATTTGCCTTAGCTGTTTTAAAATACACTGTTTTCAGAACCAAAGCAAAGGAGTGGTTTTTTCACAGAAACATTCTCAGAGGCAAACATTATCCCAGAAAACTGGTGGTAGCATCTTTTAGTAGTAAGACCTTGCAAAATGTCCTAGTTCCTTTTTTTTTAAATTAACGCTGAGGTTCATTTTTTGTTGCAGGTATTTAAATACTGAAAAGTCATGTAGTCACCCCAAGGTGTATCTTTGAAAACAGTACAAGTGCGTCTTGATCTCTGTATGCAGATTCATTCTTGTTAGAGTTCTTAAGAATCAAAGAAAATTTCTACCATGATAAATGGTTTCATGCAAAATGTCATAAGGGGTGCTTACATTACTTTGTGCAAACAGATTATAATTATGTAGGATATATTTCCTGGCCTGTCTATCTACTTTGAACTGAAGAAATGACTAGTTAAGGTCAATTTGAGGTAATCAAATTTGAAATGTTTTTGTTACCGAATGTCCTGCCTTAAAAGTATTTTAAGCACATATTTTTGGTTATATTTGAGAACTTAAATTATTTTTATTCCTTAACTAATCTTAAGATTAATCTTAACTAATAAACCACTGCTTATATATGCATGACTATTACATACTCTTTAAGTAGTATCCTTGGTTGGTTAGATTTTTTTAGGGTTTTACATTTACTATGGAAATAGAGTTTTAAAAAACATGGTAATATCTCTAAGGGAAGATAGTTCTGTCAAGATATTTCACCATTCCCAAGTTTTATCTAAACAGAAAAGCAATTTTTTGTGACCTACTACTGTGCTTAAATAGCTAGGTGATTTTTAAGATCTTTGCTGAGAAAAATCAGAGCTTTTGTTACAAAGAATTCTTTATTCAGCAGTCTCTGCTTTCTTGGAAGGTAGTAGGATTTCCTAACCACATTTATCCAGATAAAAAAATGAGTTAAGTCCCACAAGTGAGAAAACACTTGGTGACAGATGATAATTTCATGGACCAGTTTGTTTGTTAGGCTGACTTAGGAGTTTCTGGATTGGAGAAGCAGCGTATTCTGCCCTCGTCTTTCTCAGGTGTCAAATTACAGTACCAGTGCATTAATTTGAGGATTCACAACTATATTGATAACCTGACATTTTTTTTCCTGTAAACCAACAAATGTAAGCCAAATAGTCAGAAGTTTGTCTTGGTAAGAGAAGTTTGCCTCTGAAACATCTGTATTCCAAGCATTTTAGGTCTGATACTATGCATCCATTTTTTATTTTGCAATGTTAATTTGGGCACAGCCACCTTTTGCTTCTATGACTCCTCTTCTGTTCATTTACCAGTATGTGTTCTGGTTGAAGTTTCATAAGGTAGCTTGCTAAATAAGCAAGATACATTGGAAGGTTGTGTGGCTAGGAGTAATTCTGGTCTCTCAAAAGTGACTTACCCTGTTCTCTGTGATCCATTAATCGCAAAAGTAAATTCTGAGGGCTGATTTCCTTTTATTTCCAAGTTTGGGGGAGAAATCTCACTTAAAACCTGTTTAGTGGTTGATTTAACTCAATTTGCCTATTGTTAATGAGTACATTTTTTTTTTTTAAGTTGTGTTTTTCAAGCAGTTTCACCCACCTGGTTTGAAAAACTTATGTACTCATTTGTTGGCAGCAATAATTGGGATTTCATTTTGTGAATGTACTCAGAACCCCCAAGGACTATTGAACAGGATGTTTGCCAATAGAAAATCTAAAACAAGAGTTTGTGTATATGGCATGAATTCAATTAGACATTGAATTTCATCTCAATATCTATTAAAAGGAATTATTAATAAAGTTTGTTTATTGACAACATAAATCCAAGGCTCCAACATGTCTTGTTAATGTAAATCAGAAATAACTTCCTGGGAGATGTGGGAAATGAGATCTCTAATGTAAAAGTTACTCTTCAGTTTAGTGACTTCGTGTATCATCAAGGAGTGTGGCCACTAGGATCAGATTGTCCATATTCCAGTCTCAGCCCCATCACTTAGTTGCTGATGTCTGGGTAAATGACTTTGTGCCTTGATTTCCTAATCTACAAAATGTCAGCAGTAGTACCTATTCATTGCGTTGTGAGGCTTAAGATTTGGTCGATCAGTGAAAGCTAAATAGAATGGATGGTGTTGAAGAGCATCCATTAGAAGCAGGAAACTGGTAAAGGCCAGGCCAGGTACAGTAAACTTGTGTGTTAGACACTGCAGGCCTACTGTTTACAGAATTCGAGTTGTTCATTCCGACTCATACTTTGGTATTTTCTTGTGTACCTTCTTGCATCACCTCCACAATTAGTCATGTGAAATTTAAACATAAACTGCTTTAACGTGGCTGTTCTTTCCAACCCCTTTCCCTCCCACACCTGTTTTCCTGCACAATACTTGAAAGAAATTCGAAGCCTGCAGTGGCTTTCATAAAAGAGAACTAGGATAGAAAAGTTACTTTCTCTAACAGGCACTTTAAGCCTAAATATAAAATAAATGTCTTGAAATCACGTTAGATTTGTCTTTATTTCATGTTGATAACACCAGTAAGGAGTGAAAGTAAAAGTCGCTTAGTGGTGTCCAACTCTTGCTACCACATGGACTATACAATCCATGGAATTCTCCAGTCCAGAATACTAGAGTGGGTAGCCTTTCCCTTCTCCAGGGGATCTTCCCAACCCAGGAATCGAACCCAGGTGTCCTGCATTGCAGGTGGATTCTTTACCAGTTGAGTCACAAGGAATAAGGAGCCAGTAAGGAGTAAGGGTTTGTTGTGTTTTTTTGTTGTGTTTTTTTTTTTTTTTTTTTAAGAATATAATGGTTTTATTTAGGAACATAAAGTCAGTAATTCCCCTTAACCAAAGTTAGTAATCTCATTTAGCAATTCACCCTACTCAATTGTTTATTCACTCCACCCTCCTCCCCTGCCCAGCCCCCTGCTGCTATTAGTATAATGGAGAAAATTGTTCATTTTGCTTCAGGTCTTGTATATGATGTACCTGTTCCCTCCACCCCAACACTACCTCCCAAATGAGGATTTTTAATCGTACTGCCATGAAATTAACAGGCTTATTGAGACCTTAAACCAGTGTCCAGGCATATCCCCAAGATCAGTTTTCTTTAGTCTTTCAAGTCAGAAATAATTGCTTTAGAGACAAGTCAGCTGTGGATTTTCACAAGTTTAAAGAGTCATAACAATATGAGTGCTACAGCTCTTCCTCAGGGCTGTGTGTATGTAGTTCAGCTTTTCACAGTACAGTGTGGTACACAAAACTCTTCTTGTTAATAATCAATGAAGATACAGACTGCCTACGCCCAGTATTTTCAACTTGAATCACCTGGAAAGCTTTTTAAAACGTAAGTTGCTTTAGTTACATAACTGCCTTCAACTGAATACTTGGAAGTACAGCAGCTATGAGGAATAAAGATGGCCTGGTACATGATGGAGGCTTTTCATGGTCTTTGAGTAGATAAGTGGCTTTTTATATTGGAAATACTCAGTACACTAAAGGCCCGGGACTGTTACCATGGTCAAGCAGGAGAGTGTGGATAAAGTAGGTAGAATCGTGCACGTCCCCCAACCCCATACTCCAGCGCTCTGGCTTTTCCACAGTGGCAACTCTCTTAATTCAGCCATTGAAAAGTGTCCACAGCATAAGGGCTAAAATAAGGTAAAGTTAAGGATGTTCTAGAGTTGGAACTACTTTTAGGATTTTACTTGGGAAGTTAAATTTCCTTTGGTTGACCTTAAGACCTGTTCAGTATGTAATGAAATTCAACTTCTGAATGTGCTTGAAAACAGGTGGTGTGCCTGGTCAGATGGGGATATAGGCATAGAAGGAAATGCAGTGTCGCTAAATGAAAAATGAGAAGCTTTTGAGACCAATTAAGTCATTAGAATCATTGTACTGGTGAATTTATCAGCATCTCGAGGTTTTTTTTGAGTAGAAATAATGTAACTCATTTCATTTATAAACTACAAATCTGGGAGGCAGCAGGGAAAAGACTAAAGTCAGATCTGGGTAGCAGCCCCAAGTCACTCACCAGTTGGATGACCTTGAGAAAGTTAACGTGTTTCTGAGCACTACTGTCTGTTAATAAAATCAGACTACCACCAACCCAGACAGCCAGAATTAAATGATGCGTGCCTTTCACTATTAAGAGCTCAACGAATGCTTGCCCTCCCAGCCTTCACCTTTCTGAAATCCCAGTCTTCTTTCAGGACCTCTACCTCCTAAAGGAAGATACAAAGGGAGCAAACACCTGGGCAGTGATACAAGCTTAATTTCAACATTAATAAATGACAAAACAGAAAGCTCTTAGGATCAAGACTTGCCTATTAAAAATGTACAAATTTTGAAGGTTCTGTTAGTGTTCAGTGTTTTCCTGTATCCGAAGAGGGGTAGGTTTATTAACAGCAACTTGTGTGTGTCCTTCACTGTGATCTCTATACATAGTATAAACATTTCTTAGTCCCTGCCCTTTCTTCACAGGGTTTTTATAGTTAATTGCTCCAAAGTCAGATATAATCATTCAGACTGAAACCCATACTAAGATTAAAAAACCCTACTTAAGATGGTGTTGATACACAAGTAAAATAAGCAAAGTATCCCTTCAGTTTTTATCAAATGTGAGGGAAGAACCCTACAAACCAGAGAGAGAGAAGGAAGGTATACCCTCAAAGAACCTTCTAAACATGTTGGCCAAAGTAAACTCTTACCTTAGCTGGACCGTGTTTCACATATCTCAAAAACTTCTCAAGAAGCAGCTTGATTTTGACAAAGCTTCACAACTGGTGAGAATTAGAATTCCCCTCAAGTTAGCTTGTAGTTATGCCATCTTCAAATGATACCAGCTACTAAATATCTGTAGACCTGGCTAAAGACAGTAGGTGTCAATGAAATATAGATGAGTGGAGTCACAGCAAACCTTATCAAAAAGTCCACCAACTTAAGACTTCGTAATAATTCTGACAACTTATCCCCATGCACTTTTGCAAGGTTTTTCAGTGTCCTGGAAATGAAAGAGTGACCTTAGCACGGATGTCCTTCCATCAGGTGATGTGAGCAAAATATCCTAGAAAAGTTTGTATGCTGACCCACTCTCCCCTTAT
Source organism: Bos javanicus (assembly GCF_032452875.1). Lineage (NCBI taxonomy): Eukaryota > Metazoa > Chordata > Mammalia > Artiodactyla > Bovidae > Bos > Bos javanicus. The sequence continues at coordinate 62,386,763 of NC_083869.1, read as the reverse complement.
CAGATCAATGAGCTTTTATCCCACCAGCTGGCTTATGTTTAGCTAGTTCTCAGTGCAGTAATGATTATATTAACTCTAAACAAGTGAAGACCTCAAATCATAGTACAAAGCGCAGGGAAGGCAGCCTGAGGATTATGGAGCCCACCTTGTAGAGCCCAGCTTCTTATAGGTGGGAACTTATGAGGAGTTAGGGGACCCTCTGGCAATGAAAGGCCAAGACCCTTAGCTCTTCCTGTTAATGTTGAGGCCCCTGTAATCGCCAGTGTTAAGGCTGCTGCCTACGTAATCTGAATCTAGTGACTTTCTCCTCTACCTTCTCACCTTCCTCCACTCTCCTTTGTAAGAATTAAATAAGTGCCTTTGCCCACCAAGCAAGAAAATACATTTACTTTTTTATACAATTTATTTTGAGCTAATGACATTAAAATTAACAGGCAAAAAAATAGAAGGAAATAGCATATAAATCAAGAGAATTTGTAGTTCCTGGATAAAACTGTAAACACTGGAATTTTTCTCTTCTTACTGTTCAAGACAATTTGCTCATCACTTCAGTTCAGTCGCTCAGTTGTGTCCGACTCTTTGTGACCCCATGAATCGCAGCATGCCAGGCTCCCTGTTCATCACCAACTCCCAGAGTCTACTCAGAATCCTGTCCATCGAGTCGTTGATGCCATCCAGCCATCTCATCCTCTGTCATCTGCCCCCAATCCCTCCCAGCATCAGGGTCTTTTCCAATGACTCAACTCTTCACATGAGGTGACCAAAGTATTGGAGTTTCAGCTTTAGCATCAGTCCTTCCAATGAACACCCAGGACTGATCTTTAGGATGGACTGGTTGGATCTCCTTGCAGTCCAAGGGATTCTCAAGAGTCTTCTCCAACACCACAGTTCAAAAACATCAATTCTTTGGTGCTCAGCTTTCTTCACAGTCCAACTCTCACATCCATACATGACCACTGGAAAAACCATAGCCTTGACTAGACAGACCTTTGTTGGCAAAGTAATGTCTCTGCTTTTTAATATGCTATCTAGGTTGGTCATAACTTTCCTTCCAAGGAGTAAGCGTCTTTTAATTTCATGGCTGCAGTGACCATCTGCAGTGATTTTGGAGCCCAAAAAAATAAAGTCTGACACTGTTTCACCATCTATTTCCCAATTTGCTCATATACATGGGCAATTGTGCCTGAAGCTAGAGAAGGCTAACGTAACTACAACTTTTCAGTTAGTGACATTGCAGGATCTGGTTAAATTGGGTTAGATTGACTTTCCAGTAGGAATAAGGGTCCCTAAACCATCATTTCCACAATGAAACAGTAACAAAGTATCTGTAGTGGAGCTGAAAAGTCCTGATGTCTGCTCAGTGACTTCTCTTCAAGAAGGAGTGCTTCAGAAGCTGAACAGCAGAGGGTCGCTCATGCTGGTCCCTAAGAAGGCAAAAACACATTAGAATAAGCACCCAGCAACGTGCCTGCCAACTACATCTACTTGACTCAAAATACCTACTGTAACAGTGGAAGTACAACCTGTGCCCGTCAGACAGACTTGGGTTGAGTCCAGACTCCAGATTTTAGCTGTGTGATCTTAAATCAGGGACTCCAACTCTTCTCTCATCAGTAACATGGGGATAACAACACCTAACTCATTTGGGATAATTTTATTTTTAATGTATATACAGCTTTTAAAGTGTAACATAGTAATAATACAAAAATTATTACCTGATTCAAAACGAGTCCCTACATTTCCATAGCGCTTTTGTTCAATTTGTTGGGGGATAATTTACACAGAGTAAAATACACTTTTAGATGTACAGTTTAATGCACTTTTAGTTAGCATGAAATTTATTTTTAAATTTAGAGAAATCCAGGATTGAAAAGCCCTGGATTTAAATATGCTTTGGTGATTAAATAACCCCATTTGGGGTACTCTTGGATGAGCATAAAGGGAGACAGTTTCTTAATTACCAGGTGGCACGAGTGGTAAAGAACCTGCCTGGCAATGCAGGAGACATAAGAGATGCAGGTTTGAACGCTGGGCTGGAAAGATCCACTTTAGAAGGAAATGACAACCCACTCCAATATTCCTGCCTGGAGAATCCCATGGACAGAGGAGCCTGGTGGACTACAGTTCATAAGGTCGCAAAGAGTCAGACACAACTGAAGCGACTTATGAAGTTGGACACATGAAGTACACATGTGGCTTGGGTTTTTTCCCTTGCCTCAAGAAATCAAAATGGGGAGGTATGTTCAAGTGGGAGGGGACATAGTTAAACCTATGGCTGATTCATGTTGATGTTTGGTAGAAAACAATGCAATACTGTAAAGCAATTATCCTTCAATTAAAAATAAATTTAATAAAACGCTTTTGACAATGAACTGGTCAGTGAACTAATGAACTAGTCAATAGTTTTCTGCAGTAAATTATTCCTTGGGCATTCTTTTGATTAAATTTGCTATCTTGGTCGTTTTGGAAGCAAATGACCACAAAGAACAGCCCAAGCCAAAATGAAAATAAAAATAAAATACTTTTAAAAGAAAGTGATCATGAATGATTCTAAAATAAAAAATCTCTTCCCTTCCAGAGGCTCTTTCTCCAGTCTTCAAAATATGCAGAAATTTCCTCTCCAAAATGTCCTTAAGTGACCATCATTTCTAGCTGCCATCCTATATCTTCTATTCCTGCCAAATTTCTCTAAGTTCGGCAAGTCCAATAACTTGTTTTCAACATTCAGTATCCTAAATCTTTACTATTTGGCCTACTTATCTCTCTACAAATTGTCCTTTTAAAATTAATCCTGACCAGGGAGGACTTTCCTGGCAGTCCAGTGGTTAAGACTCTGTGCATCCAGGGCAGGGGGTACTGGTTTGATCCCTGGTCAGGGAACTAAGATCCGACGTGCTGCACAGTGCAGCCAAAAAAACAGAAAAAAAAAAAAAAGTAGTCCCTGTGAAACTAAGCATAACCTTCTCCTTACCAGATTTAGTGAGCTCAGCCTCCATTTCTGTAGCATTTGAAGTATTCACTACCCTGCTTCTTTCTGAAACAATGTCTGCTTGGTCTTAAGAGAAACTGTCCTCTTTATTCTTCCCCCATGGGGCAACTCGCCTCCCTCCCTTTCTTCCAGTTGAGTACCAGAATTAATTCTATGCATACTGTGTTATCTTCTCCCATGAGTATTTTCAAAAACATTTTCCTCAGCCCTCTAATTTTTTCATGGTTATAGCTACCAACCTTTTGATTTTCAAATACACATCTCCAATGTTCACTGCTTTCCTGAGCAACAATTCTATAGCTTCAAATATTTCCTTCAACTTCCTCCACTATTCCTCATTCACAACTTTCTATTATTTCTCCCATTATCCAGGTTCAAAACCATGAGATCCTATCATCATCCATCATCAAGTCCTGATTCACCTTCCTCTAAAATGTCTTGGAATCTCCTTTACACTCCCACTGCTTCCATTACCATCAAAGTCCAAGATCTGAATTCCAGAATGGCCTCCATTCAAGGTCCCTCTACAGAATCTGCTACCTGACGTTCCTCCCCAAAGACTTTTCTTGTCATGGCGTCCTTTACCCCAAATTCTTTGCAGTTCCCTGATCTCCACTGCCTATTGCAACAAAGTTAAACTCCTTGGCCTGACTCCCCAGAATTTCTGAAACCTGCCCATAGTAGTACCCCGTCATTATTCTGACTGCTTCCCCAAATTCATTTGTTATATTCAGTCCTTTTTCCTAGTTTTTAACCTGATCATCTCTACTTATGAATCTTTGAGTGCCTTTCCCTTTTATTTATGAATATCCATACCTCCAAGGAGTTATTTTCATAGACAACAGGCAAGATTCTAGAGTCCTTAGGGTCTTTGGCTTAGAATTTCAGGAGATAATTATATGCTTGCATGACACTCATTAGGTAAGGTGTATTAACATTCTCCCATGGGTTATTAATGGTGGAGCCCTAATTATGTACTCCATGCTATGCTAAGCAATTACACACACCGTTTCACTTAACCTTCACAACAACCCTGTTAATTGATTATGAGTTGTGTATTGCTTAGTTTATGAAGCAGCGGTTCAAAAGGAAAGTAAAAAAAAAAAAAAAATTCCACCCTTTCTCTGTAAAGCTGTTTGTGTGTATTAATGAGAACTTGAAAAAAAAAAAGTAGCAAGCAGTTGTTGTGGATCAATAATAGATCATTGTTCAATTCAGAAGAAAGTAACCACAGTAGTTTTAAGAGGTAAAACCAATCTCCCAAACTAGTACTGGTCCATATGATATTCCTAACACATTTGTGTCCCTTTTGTGAGGTGTTTTGGCAGACAGGAAGGGGCAGTTCTGTGTCCATAGCTCTGCCTGCAAATCCATCCTTGGATACCTAGGGCATCTGCATCTGGGGATGCCCAGAACTGCACCCCGCCCCCGCCTCAACCCTGGAGTATGTGGTGCTGTCCTAGCCTCTGTGATTCCCTGAAATCAACCAGGTCAGGCTGATCGATATAAAGGTGCTGGAAGAGGAAGACAGAGGTGACCTTCTGGGACTTTTCTGCTTCCCCAAACACTACCCACTTGATGCTTGAAATACTTCAATTATAGATTTGTTCCTTTGACTCAAAATGTTTCCTCTCACTTTAAATGCAAGTGTTTCTGGGGGAATAATACATTAAATCTGTCAATCATTGATTAATCAATTCGTGTCATTTCCTTGATATGAATGAATTTCTCACATACTTTCCTGAGAGCCAGTTTTAGGAAGGAATGAGAACACTGGTTCCCCAAAAGGGGAGGGAAGCTAAGCACAGATGATGCCATTTCACCATGGCTAGTCCCTGGGAAGATGTCTCTTTGGTAAATAAACAGATCTTGCAAATAAATAGCAATTCTTGCACATCCATTGATTTGAGCAAGTACTGTCTGGACCTGATAAGACACTTAATTGAGACACTTCCCACTTGAAGCATTACCCCCACACCCTGGTACAACACAGAACACATCACCCAATGTGGCTACTCATGATTCTTTTCAGAGCAAAATCACTCCCCACTTGATTTTGTAACCTGAGCAGAGCTAAAAATGGGCCATACATCTCAGGGGAAATGTCAACTGCTTGAAATCTCTGGGGATTTATCCTCCTTTCTTGCTTTCAGTTTCTTACCTGGTGAGGCATGCACGCACAAAGTCTGCTGCGTTTTCTGAGAAGCAATCTGGTAAAGGAGGCATCAGCCCTCGGTGTGCGCCAATGTAAAACATGGCTGCCATCCTGTCCATGGAAGCCAGTGGAGGCTTCCCAGTGGCCATCTCAAACACAGTACAGCCAATGCTCCAGATGTCTGACTTCCGTCCATAGCCAGACTCATTGATGACTTCTGGGGCCATCCAATATGGAGTCCCATGCATGGACTTGAGCATGTCACTGTGGGTGCCATTTAGGCCAGCCCAGGCCAAACGCTTGGCACAGCCAAAGTCAATCAGCTTTATGATTCCAGTTGGCATAAGCATAACATTATTTCCTTTGATATCTCTATGCACCACACAGTTCTCATGGAGATAAGCAACACCTTGCAGAATTTGTTCTGTATATTTGCAGAACACCATCTCAGGCAATGGCCCAAAACGGTTTATAATACTAGAGATGGAGCCACCAGGAACAAACTCCATGAAAATGCTTAAGATGTTTTCCTCCAAGCATGTCCCCAAATAGGCCACAATGTTGACATGTTTCAAGGCTTTGAGCAAATCGACTTCTTCCTGCAGTTTCTGATATTCTTTTACAGTAGCTAATTTATCAGAGGTATCCAAAGCCACCTGTTTTACAGCTATTAGCTGTCCTTGGCTAGTAAGACCACAATATACCTAGAAGCAAACCAATACCTTATTATTAAATATAAAAAGTGACTCATTCACAAAATGCCTCCCAAACCCTGGTTTTTCTCTAAGATGATACATCCTTGTGTAAATGTGAATTATTATACTTAAACAAATTGAAAGTTGCAAGGAAGCAAAGATTGGGATAAGTAGCATGGTGAATGCATATCATAATAGCTTAGGTTCAGTCATCTCTAGCAATCTGTGCAAATACTGGGTTGCCCAAAAAGTTTGTTCAGGTTTTTCCATACCATCTTACTGAAAAACCCAAACAAACTTTTTGGTTAACCCAATACCATGTACAGTGCTTGGGCTTTTTAAAAAAAATTTTTGGAGTAATAATTTTTATTGGACTGCAGTTGATTTACAATACTGTGTTAGTTTCAAGTGTACAGCAAAGTGAATCAGCTATGCATATACATATACCCCAAATGGCAACCCACTCCAGTATTCTTGCCTGGAAAATCCCAGGGACAGAGGAGCCTAGTGGGCTGCTGTCTGTGGGGTCGCACAGACTCAGACACGACTGAAACGACTTAGCAGCAGCAGCTGGGACTTTAGATGGTATTTTATGCAATTCACAAAATATAAGAAATATCTTTTGTTTTTGCTTCTTGGCAATGGCTCTCCCAACTTTGGGTAACATAACTTGAATTGTTGAACAAAAAGACCTCTTTCCCACAGGACTTGACCCTCAGAGAAGGAGAGGCTAGAAATACAATGAGCGCCAAAGAATTGATGCTTTTGAACTGTGGTGTTGGAGAAGACTCTTGACAGTCCCCTGGAATGAAAGGAGATCCAACCAGTCCATCCTAAAGGAGATCAATCCTGGGTGTTCATTGGAAGGACTGATGTTGAAGCTGAAACTCCAATATTTTGGCCACCTGAAGCGAAGAGCTGACTCATTTGAAAAGACCCTGATCCTGGGAAAGATTGAGGGCAGGAAGAGAAGGGGGCGACAGAAGATGAGATGGTTGGTTGGCATCACTGACTCAATGGGCATGGGTTTGGGTGGACTCCAGCAGTTGGTGATGGCCAGGGAGGCCTGGCGTGCTGCAATTCATGGGGTTGCAAAGAGTCGGACACGACTGAGTGACTGAACTGAACTGAACCACCCCATGAAGCCTGAGAACGAGCCTGAGAACGAGAGCCAAAAGGAGAGACAGAGAGGCCAGACTCTGATGACGTTATTTGACCTCTGAAACCAGCTGTGCCCCAAGTCAGACCTACTCCAGACACTTCAGTTGCATAAAACAGTGGACATCCTTTTCTTCAAGGTGGTTTGGGTTGGGTTGCCTATTACTTCCAACTGAAAGATCTCTAAGTAAAAGTGTATATGGAGTGGGGAGGGCAAACAGGAAGATTAGAAAAGAGGGAGGGGTCGAGGAGGAATGGGGTTTTTTTATTTCAGCAAGCTTCCTGTTTCACTTACTGTGCCATATGCTCCCTTCCCGAGGATCTCACCCTTGGTCCACAGGATAGATTCTTCATACTTTAAACTATTTTCAGAAAATGTCTTCTTTTCATGTGGGTTGAAAAATCTCTCCTCTTTGTCATATCTCCTGAAGCCATTACTGTATCTCTGGAAGAATGAGACAAAAAATGTCATCATTACATTGAGTCCTTGGGACAGAGAGAAAGGGCAGATAGGAGAATCTTCCTTTTCTAACTTCGGACCAATCAGAGAAGGCCAAATATGCACCCTTAACCAATCACACGGGAGGCCCCTTCCAGTTAACCAGCCCCCACAACAACCTCCCCAGAACAACAGCCTCCAATCAGGGCACTGCTGCTGCTGCTAAGTCACTTCAGTCCTATCCAACTCTGTGCAACCCCATAGACAGCAGCCCACCAGGCTCCCCGTCCATGGGATTCTCCAGGCAAGAACACTGGAGTGGGTTGCCATTTCCTTCTCCAATGCAGGAAAGTGAAAACTGAAAGGGAAGTCACTCAGTCGTGCCCGACCCTCAGCAACCCCATGGACTGCAGCCTTCCAGGCTCCTCCGTCCATGGGATTTTCCAGGCAAAAGTACTGGAGTGGGGTGCCATTACCTTCTCCGAATCAGGGCACACCTGAAGCCTTTTTCCACTAAAAATCCTTCTCACTCCTCTGCCTGCTTTTTTGAATCTCTGCTGCTGCTGCTGCTGCTGCTGCTAAGTTGCTTCAGTCGTGTCCGACTCTGTGTGACTCCATAGACAGCAGCCCACCAGGCTCCCCTATCCCTGGGATTCTCTAGGCAAGAGTACTGGAGTGGGTTGCCATTTCCTTCTCCAATGCATGAAAGTGAAAAGTCAAAGTGAAGTCACTCAGTCATGTCCGACTCTTAGTGACCCCACGGACTGCAGCCTACCAGGCTCCTCTGTCCATGGGATTTTCCAGGCAAGAGTACTGGAGTGGGGTGCCATTGCCCTCTCCATTTGAGTCTCTACCAAATGCAAATAATGGTGGTTGACTCCTTTGTTATAATGAGCTCTGAATAAATAGCCTTTGCCTGTTCTATTTCCACAACACACCCATACACGCAAACACACACACACACATAAAAGAATTTATACCTACATTTCCATACACATACACACATTTATACACAAATATACATACATATAGATATTCTCTCTCTCCTTTTTTTTTGGCTGTGCCACATATCTTGTGGCATCTTAGGTCCTCAATCAGGGGTTGAACCAGAGCCTTCGGGAGTCTTAACCACTGGATTCCCAGGGAATTCCCCGAACCTTCTTTCTTACATACATGTGCATGCATGCACAAGCATAACAAGCAAGTCTGAAGGTCAAGACCAGCTGCAATAGACTGAAGATCCATGGTCCTCTAGACCCTTGCTACTCAAAGGAGAATCTGCAAACCAGCTCTATCAATATCCCATGGGAGCTGGTTAAACTTGCAGAATCTCAGACCTCAGACATATGGAATCAGTTCTACATTTCAGTGTGATCCTCAAGAGATATGTATCCACAGTAAACCTTTAGAGGCCCTGCCCTTGGGAAATAAGTATCTTTGTAGAGCTTACACCATGTTTTCCAACTGTTTGATCAGAACCAAAAATACTTTGTCTGGATCTCCTCTAAGAGTTCTTAAAAATAAATGATGATGGTGATGTAGAGGCACAGAAAAGGCCCTTAAGAATAAGACATGGCACAGGATCACCTTTCTTAGAAATGACCCCAGGTGCCTTCAAAGGGCCTCATGGGTTCCTCCTCCTCCCCAGCCTTTCATGTTTCTATTCAAACCGAAATATAAGGACTGCTTGGAAATGAAAGATCACAGAAGGTCAGTTTTTTATTCCAATTGCAGGGTAGGATTATGGGCTGATTATATTTACCAGCTTGTTAGCTTTTCTTGAATGTGAACTGGCAGACTTGTAGACCCATCTCAGACACACAGGCGTGTACACATGTACCCCTGTCTCCCACCCAAGCCTGGCAGCCTTTCTGCATCACTATCCACCTCCCAGCAGAGACCACGCTCACCATGAGGGTGGAGCTGGCCTATTATGGCAAGGAATATTCCCCCTGTATAGTGATTAAAAGTGTTGGGCTGGAATCAGGATGCCCCTCCCCACCGCTCACTCCCTGCGAGACTTTCTAAACCTCGATTTCCTCATCTGCAGAATGGAGACTTGTTATTACCTCCAGGACTGATCTCATGGAGCTGTTATGAAGACAGAAAGGAGACAGTATAATGTGTCTCACTTATATATGTCAAGTTCTCACCTTGTGTATTCTTCTGTTCAATTATTTACAATAATTATTTCTGATCCTGAAAGAGCATGATATAACCCTAGTTAGTGTTTAGTGACTGTTTCAGCTAAACCGAATGCTTCTATCTTAAAAATTTAGGAGAAGATAGGACTTCCCTGGTGGTCCAGTGGTTAAGACTTCACACTTTTCCAAAGCAGGGGGTGCGAGTTCTAATCCTGATCAGGGAGCTAAGATCCTGCATGCCGCAAGGTACAGCCAATAAACAAACTCCAAGTCTGTTGGGGTAGGAGAACAAGCAAACAAACAAAAACTTTCATCTTAAAAAAAATTTAGTAGAACCGGAGGGTGATATACTTCAGTGAAAACTAAGACACCCGTAACCCTACCACCTGTTAATATTCTTCTCCCCATTCCAACTCCAATGCCAAACAAAATTTTTTTAATGTATTCAGGATTATTGCTTATGTTTTCTTGAGAGCAATGGCTGTGTCTTGTACCCTATCATGTCTCCAGTTCTTATCCCAATACCAGGAACATAGGAGGCATCAATAATATTTTTCTATTAAAGCAAACCATTTGGCAACAAATGCTCAAGTGCAGGGAATCTTTGAGAAAAGATCTTTTTGTGTCTTCATATGTTTTTTGGAACTAGATGGTGAGCTACTTCAGGGGCTGTGTATCTCACATACCACCTAGAGTAATGCTTTACCCACAATTATCTCCCAGCTGTTAGTTGTTGATTGAAAATATCATCACCAAATATAATATCTACCTATTTTAGTAAGTAGTTTTGCTACAGTAATGTGCCCAAAGTGATTCCAAAGCAGTGTCAGGCTAGCTAAATTCTAGAAGTGAGGCAGCATAATGAAAACAGCATGAGAGTCAGGGGACCTGGATTCCAAACTTGCAACCAAACAATGAAACCTTGATGAAACTGTTTAACTCCTTAGGGTTTCTGATTCCCCATTTGAAAATAAGGGGTTTGAAGCACAGTGTCTCTGAGGTCCCTTCCCGCCCCAGTGAATCTCTGATTATTAGTTATGTGATGTGCGGTGCTTAGTCACGCAATTGTGTCTGACTCTTTGCAACCCCATGGACTATAGCCCGCCAGGCTCCTCTGTCTATGGAATTTTCCAGGCAAGAATACTGGAGTGGGTTGATATGCCCTCCTCCAGGGGATTTTCCCAACCCAGGGATCAAACCCAGGTCTTCCGAATTGCATGTGGATTCTTTACTGTCTGAACCACTAGGAAAGCCCGATTCTAGTTATACCAACCTGTATTTTGACATTTGTTGTCTCTCTACCTAATTCTTGCATGGTATTTCCTCTCTTGCTGAGGACAAAATCTCGGCTTTCAGGATCTGTTTCATCTGCCATTATTTGGCAAGAGTTGTCATCTTTCTCATCAAGAGCTAATAGTTCTGCAGCTAGACAACCTAAGAGTTCATCTGTCAATTCTTCATTCTTTACAGAGTCTAGAATTTCTTGGGAAATTGAATCTGCCTCATTTAAAGTTTTTCCAAGTGTTTGATATGGAATTGACTCATTAGTTAAACTATCATGATCCAAAAACAGCGCCCAGTGTTGATATGCTTGAGAAGTTACACTTTCTTGTTTCTCCTGGGAAGAGAAACTCCTAAGAGTTTTTGACTTATCTGAAAAACTATCAAAGTCTACATTGTTAGTTAAAATTTGGTTGGCATTTGTTTCACCGGGAGATGCTACCTTCTGCTCTTCTTGCAGTACATGCATGTTGGAACTCTTCTCACTGGGTACTGCCCAGCTGTTTTCTGAAAGGACAAATGGGGTCTGGTGGCGTAGCTCTTCAAGCTGATGCAGATCTCTGAGGCGCGTGGCAAGTATCTGATTGTTAGAAATGTCTTCTTCATCAGCCGACTCTTCCATAGAGACTTCTTCAACAATGGACAAATCTGAGACAGGAAAGAAATCATTCTGTTCAGTGAACTGCTCGTGAGCCTGAACCAAGTTCATGGGCTGAACTTCATCTTTCGAAGATAGAAAGTCATTTCCTGAAGACTTAATCTGCCACCCTGTTTCTGAAATGCCATCACCATTTTCAGCATCTTGTAGGGTGCTACCTACAGTCTGGAAATCCTTTTCTTTAGAAATTAAACTTCTGTGCTTTTGTTTAATGCCAAGAGAAGATTTGGGGGGTTTACTATGCGGTCTTTTCTGAGAAAGTCTGTTTCGGCTATTGCTGCTCCTCTCACTGTGTGAAGATCGACATTTATTGGTGATACATCTGCCTGATGGAGCTGAGCATATCTCTCGGTGATACTTGTTTTCATGCCGTTCAGCCTCTCGCATGTGACAATAAACAGGAGTTCCAAACATTTCATAGATTCCAGGCCCATTCGCAGTTGAATTGATCTCTTTGAACATGTCACTATACTTCAGATCTAAGTAATTCAGTCTTGGCTCTGCTGGTTGAGCAGAGAGAGGAACAGAAGACTTTTCTATTCCTGGATTTTTATAGAGGCAAGGGAATGACGGCTTTTTAGGTTTCAAAGCCTGGTAAGCAGATTGCTTCCTTTCTGTCTGTGGCATTCTCCTTTGAAACTTGGGTGGTTGCCAAGGTCTGGGATCCACAAGCCCCAAAGCAGGAAAAACTTGAGTTTTTATACTGGTTTTATGCGTGGTAGGCTTCACAGAAACTTCAGTGGAAATCATGAAATTTTGAGGTGTCCTGTTACTGGTCTTGGTCTTTGAATCTAACTTATTTCTCTGGGTTTTCACCTTATGCTTGTCATTTTCTTGGTGTGCAAGTATGTTCAAGCTACTATTGCTACGAAGGATGCCCTTTCGTTTTTGGAGGCTTGGTTTGGTTATTGCTGGTTCTTTGGGAGTTTCATCTCCAGGGAAAGTGATGTGGATAAGAGGCACCGTCCCATTCATTTCTGGTTTGGTTGTTTCTGCTACTGATATTTTTGTGCTTGTCTCCATGCTGCTATGATCTTCTGAGAGCTTTTCAATGGGGCCATCAGTGACTGCATCAGACAAACTTTTACGAAGAGTGTAATCTTCTGAAATATGGTCTAGTTCAATTGCTTCGCCTTTAAGTGCTGAAGCACTTTTTGAATCAGCTTTATCACTTTTAGTCCCTTCATCCTGGCTTAGACCTATATCTGATGGCAGGGCTTCTTGGAACTTGATTGGCTTGGTATATCCAACTTCTGAATCTTGTTCATAGTTTCTGGCTCCTGAATCCCCTTTCTTTCCCGATGAAAGAGATGGAGCGTTCTCTTCTGCTCTTCTCAGTTCATTACCATGGCAGTCAGTATCCTCTTCCCTACCTGTAGGAAAGTTGCCTTCCTTGAAATTCTCCAGGGACACTAAAGATTGTCCTTTTTCAAAGTGAAAGACTTCAATGTTGACACATCCTTCTCTTTCCTTGGATTTCCTGCTCGCTTCCTTTTCCAGGTGTTGTCTGTGATGGTGAGCCTTCCAAAAAGAGCACATGTTTCTGGACCAAATAGAACCGTCAAAGGATCTGAGAGTCTGATCTGCTAACATCTTGATCGGTGCTTCCTTCTGCTTATTTGATGGTCTAAATTCATCAGATTGACTAATAGGCTCTGAGAACTTAGGTATGAAAGATACAAGGCGTGGCATATTTCTTTCTCTCGCTTTTTGATCCTTGTGACTTAGGGGTATAGTAAGGAGACCAGATCTCATGGGCAGAGATGATAGTGGTGGCAGAGAGAACTAAAAGGAAAGAAAGAAAAATTAAAGAATGTAGAAACACATATGCATTTCATGTTAACTGGTTTCAAGTAATGTGAAGAGATTTTAAGATTCTCTTTAGGAAGGGCTTTAAAGTACAAAGTTATTCTGGAGATCACAATTGAAAAAACTAAAATCTCATTCCTGGTGTTTTCTTAGGACCAAGGTAATATTAAAAACTAATATTAATATTAACATTACAAGGTTCATGCTTATCTATTAAAAATAAAGCCTCTATCATATAAATTATAAAACATTTACATTTTTAAAGATTTCTATTGTCATTTCTGTTTACATTCTGTTTTATTTCTACTTTGTATCTATTCTCTTTCCTGTTTACTTTCCAATGAATTTATTCAAAACTTAAAATTCCCACTTGATGCTGCTGCTAAGTCACATCAGTCATGTCTGACTCTGTGCGACCCCATAGATGGCAGCCCACCAGGCTCCTCCGTCCCTGGGATTCTCCAGGTAACAACACTGGAGTGGGTTGCCATTTCCTTCTCCAATGCATGAAAGTGAAAAGTGAAAGTGAAGTCGCTCAGTCGTGTCCAACTCTTAGTGACCCCATGGACTGCAGCCCACCAGGCTCCTCCGTCCATGGGATTTTCCAGGCAAGAGTACTGGAGTGGGTTGCCAGTGCCTTCTCCTAAAATTCCCGCTTAGAACGGCTTAAAATTGCTGTTACATTTATTTACTCTGTGATCATTCAGACCAACTCAGAATTTTCATATGGAACACAACTACTCCTCATTGCTTGGCTGAATTGTTTTGCTGAAGGTGGCTTATAAATCTGCCATGCCATACACTTGAAAGTTAGCTCCTGGGACTTCCTGGATGGTCCAGTGGCTGGGCCTCCGTACTTCCACTGCCAGGGATGTGGGTTCGATCCCTGGTTGGGGAATTAAGTTCCCATATTCCTTGAAGTGTGGCCAAAAAATCTAAAAAGAGAAAGTTAGCTCACTAAATTTTTAAAATTTCCTTGGCCTTCCAACTCTTTTCAAATTCAGTTCAGTTTAGTCTCTCAGTTGTATCCGACTCCTTGTGACCCCATGGACTGCAGCATGCCAGGTCTTATTATTATCAGCCTCTAGAGGTCAGTGTAACCCAATATATAATATTCAGCTTTTTGCTCAGTTAAGCTATAAACTCTTTACATGTTTCACTGTGGCCTTGTGTATATAGATTTGAAACCTAATGATATAGCATAGAAAAGCATAGATCATGAGTGGTAACGAAGAGCTACATGTTTAATTTTCATTCTGTTGCCACCCGCGTGTTAAAAGAGAGGAAAAGAAATCTGACTAGAAATAGGCATGAAAAACAGGAGAGACACAGTATAATTCCCCAGTTTTATTGCCTACATGACTTCTCAAAAGTACAAGCAGATTCTTCCAGTGCTTTAAACATCTCCCTAGTAGCAGCCTTTTTTTTTTTTTTTAGGCAAATGAACTTTTTTTTTCAACACTAAGCAATATATATGTATTTTCTCAAAGACTTAAAGGATACAGAAGAGCCAGACAGTTGGAGAACTGCAAGCCTCTTTCAAAATGCTTTACTTAACGAATGAGACAACCGGGAAAATCTTTCTACTATGGAAAAAGAATCACCTAACTTCTCAATGCATTAAAAAAAGAAAAATTAGGTATGTCCAAAAGAGCTACTCACTTCATAATGTGGAGAACTATACCCAGAAAATATATATATACATGTCAAGATATAATTTTCTCAGAAATTATTTGCTCCTCTATAAACTATATGTGAGTTGTTGTTTTTACAAGATTATATGCTGAGGATTTGGGTTCTGAGTTTTTTGATAGAATTTGTCTCTGACAAGATTCTTTGGTTTTAATTCGTAAGTCAAAAATGCTCAAAACTACTCTTACCTCAATTCTTCGGCTACTATACTTCATGTCAGAGATAGAAAACTCTGTAATAAGAAAAATAATAATTATTATTAGGTATTCTTAGTAGTAGGGTGAACACAGTCAGCACTAAGCCAGGGGATGTGGATGGAGTGATCCTGGCTCTGAGGTTTGAGGAAAAGTTGGTAAAATGAAGTTTTTCCAGATGTGATCTACATGGAGGTGGGTGCAGAATCACCTCACAAAACTACTGCCACTTAGGGGGATGTTATTTTAACATACTGGTTTTTATATAAATACATGTTATACATATGTTTTATATTTATAACATTTGTACACACATCGTCTGACATTTATTTACTTATTTTTATTTATATTCCTTCTGGAAACACGCGCCCTCTGGATCAGAAAATAGAGCACTTATCACCCATGAGTCATCCCAGTGCCAGTTCCTTGCACCCCGCTTCCCTGCAAGCTGGTGCAATGAGAACCAGATATTTCCCTGCACACGTGGTGAGGTTGCACCACAGGAGGAGACCCTGAAATTAGGAGACTCAGAGCTTACAGAGAGTGTCGGCAGTTCGAACCATCTTTCCCTTCCAAGAAAGAGAGACCTTTACTATGAAATGTATGCTAATGTCTCTAGGAGAAAAGGGAAATGTGTCTCTGAGTCTTGTTTGTTTGTTTCTTACCCTAGAAAGTTAAGCAAACGGCATTTGGCAAAATCAGCCTTGATCTTTCTGGAGCAATATCTTATCTCTAATTTCCAAGCCATATTTGTCCTTCAATCCTTTTTTAAATTGGTCTCTCAATGCTTTTTACTCAGAAAACCCAGACTTCACAGAAATGTGAAAATATTTGCGTATTATTGTCTTGCAACTGTTGTTTGAACTCAAATATGGGATACAGCATAAAGTCTGAAGGGGTGCAGGGAAGGGTGAGATGGAATTTACCAGGAAGGGTAAAACCTAGTTGTTTTCTTCTTACGAAAACATCAGAATGGTCCCTAAAACCCCACTCACCATTGCAGCTTAAAACTGAAGCCAAAGGCTCCAAACGTATTCAGGGTTAAAGTGAAAGTAGCTTAGTCATGTCTGACTCTTGGCGACTCCATGGGCTGTACAGAATACTAGGGTGGGTAGCCTTTCCCTTCTCCAGGGGATCTTCCCAACCCAGGGATCGAACCCAGGTCTCCCACGTTGCAGGCAGATTCTTTACCAGCTGAGCCACAAGGGAAGCCCAAGAATATTGCAGTGGGTAGAAGAAGGCACATAAATGGATGACGTGGGGCAAGTAGGGACAGTGGTGAACTAAAATCATGTGCCCCAACTACTGGGGCATCCATTTCCCAGTTTCAGTTGGTATTGTCCATTCCGGCTGGGTAATCCAGCACTGCTAGATCTTCCAATTGCCAAGGGAAGCCAGAAGGCTGGAGACTTTATGTGAAATCTCCCTCGCTTTCTTTTTAAAAATACTCTGAAGGCAAAAAAAAAAAAAAAATGTCTGTAGGACCTTTTTTAGGCACAGGCTGCCATTTTGAAATTTCCCTTCAAGAAATCTCTCTGAGATGTATAACAGGGAGAGAAGCCATTCTCAAGCAAAAAACGGTCACCTAAAAAGAGGATCCCAATAAGAAAGGATGCAGGCATTCTGCTTAGCCACAGCTGGCCAAAGAACCACCCCAATTCTTTATCCATTTATTCAGCCAATATTTATTGAGTTCCTATTGAGTAGCCAACACTGTCCCAGATGATGACAATATAATTGTGAATGACAGACAGAATTCTTGCTCTCATAGAGGTTGTATTCTAAAGGTTGAGACATTCTGTGTAAAATATATTACAAAATAATACTAGAAATATAACTAAATATGATTTATAGTTGGCTGCATAGGTACAATCCTCTGAGCTAAAAAATCTTTCAGTTATTATAAATATTTAGAGGGATACTCTCCAGTATTGATGAGGAATGACATGAGATGGAAAGGCACTCTTTATATTTCTGATGAGAATGTAGAGGTAAGATCTTTCCAGTAGGTAATGGGATCATATTTATTGAAAGCCTTTAAAAATGTGTATCAAAACTTGCCTCCTTAGGGCAGTAGGTAGCATGTCAATCTCATAAAAAGAGTATTGAACTAAAAGTATGAGTTAAAAGATTGAATGTACAAATTTTCTTCCTCTCTCTCCACAAACTCCACTAAAATGATAGTAAACTAATTTTTTTTTTTAAAGATAAAGAAAGGAACTCCCTGGTGTCCAGTGGTTAGGGCTCAGTGCATTCACTACTGGGGCCCTGGTTGGGGAACTAAGATCCTGCAAGTCGCCCAGCCAAACAAAAAAATAAATAATTAAAAGATAAGGAAGAATAACAACAGAAACCCAGCAGGTAAAGTAGCACATGCATGACATCAGTGAAATTTCTGACAGTGAAAACTATATGGATAAATAATAACCTATTGAGTTGTCAGCTTTCTCTGCAGCAGGGAGAACTCAACAAGAAACGAGAACCCCAGAAAGGAGAAGGAACTGAAAATATTAATACCAGACACCTCTAAAGGTGGGGATGCAAGTAAGACTGAAACAAGGGGTTGCTTCAGTCTGTATGAGCAGTAGATTCCAGACTCCCTGTCCTGCCCCAATAGCTGAGGGTTGCTCTTCTCCATTCCTGGCTGGAAGTGTATACTCTGAAGAGCCTGAAAGATGCTAAGGTGCTAGGTAAAGCTGAGAGCAGAACCGGGGTGCTGGAGTGAAAATGTGATAAATGAAAGCTTCGACCTTGACATGTGACACTCAAGTCTTATAACCTACAGGCAGGAGGCTGGATTCTTCTCACTGGAAAACTAGCTGAGAGAAATCCCTCACCCAGCCATTCACACCTCTGCCCATTCCACAAGTCCGCGTGAGCCCCTGGCACTTTTTAGACTCCCCCTCTTAAAAACCAATAATCACCAAGGATCAACTGACATATGGGAACAGCCTCTAACATGAAAATATGGAGAACAAAACAGAAAGAAACAAAAGAGCTCAGAGGAAACAGAGATGGTGAAAAACTACCATTAATATAATCCATGCATCTTCAGGAAGCTCCTGAAATTATGTACCGCCCCCCACCCCGCCGCCGCCAAATGAGGTATAAACCAAGGGAGAGGAAGCTGTGTACGCAGCACACAGGGATCAAACACAGAAAGCCAAGGCACTTCCAGGATCATAGTGAGGAACTCCCAGAGAGACAGCTGGTCAGGAGGTCCAAGGACCAAGGAACACAGAGTGAAACGGGAGGGCAGAATGTTCCAGGAGTAATGTCTCCAAAAACAAAACAGACCAATGAATTACCTGGTGTGCAGTTGCCTGTACTGAGGTGCGTTTCTCAGGTCCATTAGACAGGATGGGGATGAATTAGCGACAGATATACAGAAAGTAAACAAATGCTGAAATGAAGCGGTTATTAAAGACAGGATAAATAGAATGTCTCAAAAGAAAAGCAATGCCATCAAAGCACAGTCTGGGGCTCAGCTGTGAATGATATTTTACCTAGTCATAATAAGGGAGACATTAAATATTAATTTTTTTTTAGATAATAACAATGAATAGTTTTAATAATGACAATTTAATCCTTTGAGTAATTGTACTTATTTATATGATCCAAATTATATTATTGATAATACTTAAAATATTAATTTTTCAAAGAAGGTAAGTTCCATCATTCTATAGCATCCTTAGATCTATTAGATTTTCAAGGTTTTCACAGCACACTAGGCTAGACAATTTGTCTATTATTCAGATATTTTATTTTTATTTCACTTTGTATAGTGAACATAGATTTATCATTTTATATGAAATTAGAAAATAAATACATTGGAGAAGATGTTAGTATATATGTTTCAATGACTACCCTGCATATATTTTAAAATTTCCATTGGAAAAAGGAATAGAGCTTAAAACTCTCATTATCACTCAGTTAATTTGGAATCTGCAATAATGCAGTTTAGAGCTTGGAAAACTGTCTTACCAAAAAAATTCATAGTGAATATAGCTAACATGTGTGCAGTGTGTGTGTGTGTGTGTGTGCACACCATCACTTCTGTGGTGTCTGATTCTTTGCTTTTGAAATGAAGCTGTATCATCATTTTTTTGTAAATATGAAAGCATGAATCTAAACTTCTGATATATTTATTAATACACCTAGGATATGTTCAAAATTAAGATAAATTATTCAAATTTTATATAACTCACAGACAAGTGCTTCCAAAACACTTGTCTAAAATACTTTCATATTTCCCTTTCTGGTAGTTTTTTTTTTATTATTTTCTTCCACATTCTATACATTTTTCCTATTTATTCCTTATTTATTTTATTTTATTTTTTAAATTTTATTTTATTTTTAAACTTTACATAATTATATTAGTTTTGCCAAATATCAAAATGAATCCACCACAGGTATACATGTGTTCCCCATCCTGAACCCTCCTCCCTCCTCCCTCCCCATACCATCCCTCTGGGTCGTCCCAGTGCACTAGCCCCAAGCATCCAGTATCGTGCATCGAACCTGGACTGGCAACTCGTTTCTTATATGATATTTTACATGTTTCAATGTCATTCTCCCAAATCTTCCCACCCTCTCCCTCTCCCACAGAGTCCATAATACTGTTCTATACATCAGTGTCTCTTTTGCTGTCTCATACACCAGGTTATTGTTACCATCTTTCTAAATTCCATATATATGCGTTAGTATACTGTATTGGTGTTTTTCCTTCTGGCTTACTTCACTCTGTATAATAGGCTCCAGTTTCATCCACCTCATTAGAACTGATTCAAATGTATTCTTTTTAATGGCTGAGTAATATTCCATT
Organism: Bos javanicus; assembly: GCF_032452875.1. Taxonomy (NCBI): domain Eukaryota; kingdom Metazoa; phylum Chordata; class Mammalia; order Artiodactyla; family Bovidae; genus Bos; species Bos javanicus. Next base: position 62,366,724 of record NC_083869.1, on the reverse strand, counting down.
GTGTATATGTACCACAGCTTTCTTTATCCATTCATCTGCTGATGGGCATCTAGGTTGCTTCCATGTCCTGGCTATTATAAACAGTGCTGCAATGAACATTGGGGTACACGTGTCTCTTTCCCTTCTGGTTTCCTCAGTGTGTATGCCCAGCAGTGGAATTGCTGGATCATAAGGCAGTTCTATTTCCAGGTTTTTAAGGAATCTCCACACTATTCTCCATAGTGGCTGTACTAGTTTGCATTCCCACCAACAGTGTAAGAGGGTTCCCTTTTCTCCACACCCTCTCCAGCATTTATTATTTGTAGACTTTTGGATCACAGCCATTCTGACTGGTGTGAAATGGTACCTCATAGTGGTTTTGATTTGCATTTCTCTGATAATGAGTGATGTTGAGCATCTTTTCATGCGTTTGTTAGCCATCTGTATGTCTTCTTTGGAGAAATGTCTATTTAGTTCTTTGGCCCATTTTTTGATTGGGTCGTTTATTTTTCTGGAGTTGAGCTGTAGGAGTTGCTTGTATATTTTTGAGATTAGTTGTTTGTCAGTTGCTTCATTTGCTATTATTTTCTCCCATTCTGAAGGCTGTCTTTTCACCTTGCTAATAGTTTCCTTTGATGTGCAGAAGCTTTTAAGGTTAATTAGGTCCCATTTGTTTATTTTTGCTTTTATTTCCAATATTCTGGGAGATGGGTCATAGAGGATCCTACTGTGATGTATGTCAGAGAGTGTTTTGCCTATAAAATACTTAGGAATATATCTACCTAAAGAAACTAAAGACCTATATATAGAAAACTATAAAACACTGGTGAAAGAAATCAAAGAGGACACTAATAGATGGAGAAATATACCATGTTCATGGATTGGAAGAAATATAGTGAAAATGAGTATACTACCCAAAGCAATTTATAGATTCAATGCAATCCCTATCAAGCTACCAACAGTATTCTTCACAGAGCTAGAACAAATAATTTCACAATTTGTATGGAAATACAAAAAACCTCGAATAGCCAAAGCGATCTTGAGAAAGAAGAATGGAACTGGAGGAATCAACCTACCTGACTTCAGGCTCTACTACAAAGCCACAGTTATCAAGACAGTATGGTACTGGCACAAAGACAGAAATATAGATCAATGGAACAAAATAGAAAGCCCAGAGATAAATCCAGGCACATATGGACACTTTATCTTTGACAAAGGAGGCAAGAATATACAATGGATTAAAGACAATCTCTTTAACAAGTGGTGCTGGGAAATCTGGTCAACCACTTGTAAAAGAATGAAACTAGAACACTTTCTAACACCATACACAAAAATAAACTCAAAATGGATTAAAGATCTAAACGTAAGACCAGAAACCATAAAACTCCTAGAGGAGAACATAAATATTAATTTTTTAAAGCACAAAGATTTCAAAGATTGCATTGTGTACAGAGAGTAATGTTAAATTTTTAAATCCTAATATCTATGAGCAATCAAGCACTGTAGTTATAAACATATTATTTAAAAATGTGGAATTGCATTCTAGAAGAAACCGGAAACAGTATTTGTGCTTCTTATCTCTTATTTTTTATTTCTGCTCATCTGTCTTTTCTGAATTTTTCTTAAACAACATTTATTGATTATCTTAAGATTGCATGTAAACAACAAAAAAATTTTTTTAAGAGAACAAACACCAGCCTGGTAAACCCAGCTGATTTTTTCAGACAAGATCATAACACCTATGGAGCAGACCCCATTACAGAATACTGACCTAACCCAGTTTGTTTTTGTTTGAATGTGCTGCTTTTATTACATCTTCAAGATTCTCTGTGGTTTGGCCAAGAGAAATGCTATTTCCACAATGTCCAGTTCAGTCTCTCCATCTATCCTTTCTCCACTTGGTACCTGTACCAACTGCCCCTCCTTTTCTCTAAACTCACCTCCTCTAGAAAACTATGTTTCTCCTTTTTTTCCCTTAATAATTAAAGTGGGGCTCAGATGGGAGTTGTGAGCTCTGAACACATGTGACATGGTGCTTAAATATGTTGGCTTTGGAGATGGGGGTCCAGGTTTGAACCCAGCCTCTGTAACCCACTAGCTATGTGACCTGAGCATACACTTAACCTCCTGAGGCCTCATTTATAAAACAAGCATGTTAATATTAGCTATATCAGTGAACATTTGTGCCTTGAAGTAATAAGCACTCAATAAATGTTTACTGCTGTTGTTGCTACTAATTCAATATATTTTTTTAAATAGTTACGTGTCAGATCTGGAGCTTTGTGTGGGGAGGTGTAATGGTTTTTGCCTTTGTCGTCTGGTGAAGACCAGCACATAAAAAGATAGTGACAATTTAGCGTGATGTGTGTTGGTTGAAGATAAGGTTAGGATCCTATGGGAGTCCAAAGGCATGGTGACTTACCCAGTCTTAGAGACATTCAGGAAGACTTCCCAGAGGAAGGCATATCTAAGAGCATACCTGAAGGATGTCTTAATGTTCCAGCGGAAAAAACAGTATGTGAAAATATTCACATATCTGTTCTGGGAATGGAAGGCATTTGGTGGTGCTGATGTTTATTGTCCAGTGAGGAAGAGTGAAAAGAGAGGAGGCTGAACAGAGGCTGTGGAGAGCTGGGAGTGACTTTGCAGATTTCAAGGAATAAGACCCTTGGGTCTATATCACAGTCCAGTTTGATGTTGACTTTTACACACAGCCTCTAGAAACACAGCTTCAACATCAGGTCAACTGAAATCAGCCAGACAGGGAAGGACAACTATTCAATGATTTCACTTTTATGAGGGACCTAGAATAGTCTATTTCATAGAAATAGGAAGTATCAGTGGCTATCAGAGATAACAGGAGAACAGTGGCTATCAGAGATAACAGGAGAAAGGAGAGTTTAAGTTGAATGGGTGTTGGACTTCCCTGGTGGTCCAGTGTTAAGAATCCGCCTGCCAATGTAGGAAACATGGGTTTGATCCCTGGTCTGGGAAGATTCCACATGCCATGGAGCAACTAAACCTGTGAGCTACAACAAGAAAAGCCCTGCAGTGAGAAGCCTGAGTACCACAACTAGAGAAATCCCCATTCTGCAACTAGAGAAAGCCCTGACCCAGCAATGAAGAGCCCATATGCCGCAGTGATGACCCAGCACAGCCAAAAATAATCAATATATAAATAATGAAAGCATAAATTAAAAAAAGTCCTGTGGCTGTCAAGCTTCAGTTTTACAAGATGAAAAGTTCTGGAGATGCAGTGTTGATGTTCATGCCACAATATAAATGTATTTAATGCCACAAACTGTATGCTTTAAAATGGTTAAAGTAGTACATTGAATGTTATGCACATTTTACCACAATAAATTTAAAATTAAAAAAAATTTAAATGCTGTTTCATTTAAAAATTTCATTTAAGCTCTACTCTCACACCCTAATGCTTCCCTGGTGGCTCAGATGGTAAGTAGTCTGCCTGCAGTGCGGGAGACCAAGGTTCAATCCCTGGGTCAGCAGAAAGAAATGACAACCCACTCCAGTAACCTTGCCTGGAAAATTCCATGAACAGAGGAGCCTGGCAGGCTACAGTCCATGGAGTTGCAAAGAGTCAGACACAACTGAGCGACTTCACTTTTCTTGCACCCAAATCCTATCATAATTATGCTTTTTTTCTTTCTCCTTTGTTTGACCTTTCCTCTGTTATGCAATACCCCTCATTGCAATAAGCCAATAAATACAAAATTGCATTTTGCAAGTTTGTCTCTGGTGGTTTAGGTCAATTGGTTTAGGACAGTGTTAAGCAGATATCAAAGACAGCAGTGCACTAAGGGGAAATGCTGGCATCAGTGTGCTATCTAGTAAATAAGTTTTGGGCTAGATAGAACAGCTAACTCAAATCTTGAATGAAAGTATCCTCACCGTATGCCCCCCAAATCTCCCACAGATAAAGATCAACCAAATATGAATTCCCTGTAAAGATTTTCAAATTCTTAAGAAAAAGATGAATGAAGAAATATTTATTGACCAAAGAATAAAGGTATCACTGTATAATTCAATGAACTCACCTTCAGATTTCCTTGGCTGCCCCTTCAGAAAGTGAGGAACATCTCTGGCTACAGACTTGGAGATTATCGTTTCTAAGTGAGGTCTTGGCAACAAAAAGCCCAAGTTCGTATTGAAGAGTTCCTGGGAACGTTCCTCTTTCTTTGCAAGTAAAGGCTCCGTGGTTACCATTTTTGTCCTGAAGCCCACCATCTCAATGTTTTTTGGAAGTGAAACAGAATGTGCTGGTGTCCATTCCTGATGCCCTGAGGTTATCTGACTAAAGGGGGAAGGAAATAGTTTAATTTAAAAGTCATTCCCCATGTCTTCTGGATCTCCAGTTCTTAGCCCACCTGACATCACTGGAAAGTTTGGAGGACTATTTCCAAATGGTACTGCTGAGTGGAATAGCTGTATTGCTGAAAGAACAAGACCTCCCCGTTCTCTGACTTGCTCCCCACCTCAGCAGCCCTCTGCCACTCACACTTTGGTTTTCCCAGTCTCTGTTTCCTCAAGCAGAGAAATCAGAGGAGGAAAAGGCAGAGATAAGGGGGTGCACCCTTGTACTTCTCCAAAGGCATTGACCAGAGGCCTTTGACCATTCTCCAAAAGCCCAGTACTTCTCAAACTATCTTTGGTGAAGAATCCATTTAAAATTTTACATTGCATCATGGATTGAAACTTTTGTAAAATGTAATCAAAGTGAATGACTATAAAAATTAAACAAAAATTGAAAACGTGAAAATAAAAAAATTTTCCACTATCAGATCAATAAATATAAAATTACTTGACTAAATGGCTACACATCTTTTTAAAGGTTTAAATGTCCAAGTTCTATACTGACTTCGTTATTGACTGGTAACAGAAGGACCTCAGAACTCTGTTTTGAGTGGCACTGCTGCAAGGTCAGCAAATGATGGTCCTTGGCCCAAATCCAGCCTCCAGTCTCACTTTGGTAGTTTGATTGGATCATAAGCACACCCATTTGTTTATATACCATCCATGGAGGCATTCAAGTTACAACTGCAGAGTTGACTCATTGGAACAGAGGCCATATGGCCCACAAAGCATAAAACATTTATTATCCAGCTCTTGCCACAAAATTATTTATTATGACCCCTGCTTGGGGATGTTTTTCTGAATGTGGGTTGCCACACAAGTATATACTTTAATTCCAATCTAACCTTTCAAATAATACTTCTTACTTGTTTTCTGGTAATTCTTCTTGGCCCGTTTCTTGGGGATGGATGACATCTCTCGGAAAAGTAACAATAATCTCAACACCTATGAAAGTGCAGGTCAGTAATAAGAAGAAGAAAGAAATGAATTCCAGGGGTAATCAGGAATCAAATGTTTTATTTTTGGTTATTTGGCTCATGTATTCTTAGTAATTACATGATGAACATTAACTAGGAACTGAGTTTTAACCATCTTTGTATCTTTCCTGTCCTAAATAAATGCTTGCTTAAAGGGTAAAGAATTTGTATAACAAAACATTCCAGAAGTAAAATAAAGCTTTATGATGAGCAGTGTTTTCTCCCTGAATGGAGAAAACAAGGCCTCCTTCTGTAAAGTGTGACTGATATCACCTACTTCACAGGACTGTTGTGAGAATTAAATGAGATAATTTATGTTGCCCCATCGGAACTTGCTTATATTTGTCATTTGGTCATCTCTTATCTGATTCCAAGGAGCGACTTTTAGTATAACCCTTAAGACAGAAAGTTCCAACTTATAGAGTGGATGCATGCCTACAAAATAGCACATTAAACAAACTGACATTAAAAACTAGTGTGGGGACTTTCCTGGTGGTACAGTGGATAGGAGTCCGCCTACCAAGGCACAGGTTCAATCTCTGATCCAGGAAGATTTCACATGAAATCTTGTTTCACATGAAATCTAGTTGCCACAGGACAACTAAGCCCATGCACCACAACTACTGCAGCCTGCATGCCTAGAGCCTGGGCTCTGCAACAAGAGAAGCCACTGCGATGAGAAGCCTGTGCACTGCAACTAGAGAGCAGTCCCCACTCACCACAACTAGAGAGAGCCCTTGGGCAGCAATGCAGGCATAGCACAATCAATAAATATATAAACAAAAAATAAATAACATTCAAAAAACCTAGTGTGAACCATACCAGAACTGTCTGTCCTTTAAGATTTTCACCTGTTCACTTTTTCCTAAGTTTTTATCAAGTATATATATCAAGTATATGATATAAGTATATCAAGTATATGACAAGTGTAACTCATTGTGCTAAATGTAAGGAAACAAAGAAGGTACAGCTGTGGCCTTAGCAGAGACTATAAATAAGAAAGCGAAGCGCATAGCCAGATAAGCACTGTGAAAGAAGTGTGCAATGTGTGTGTAGAACATAGAGGCATATCCTTCGAGGAAGATGTAGGGCTTTTCCCAGTATTCAGCTTATCCATCTAACTGTCAGAGCCATTCATTCAGTCTGTGGATGCTGGAGGAGCCATGGTTTTAATCAGCTCCACTGATCGAAGAATAGTAGAGAAGATTTGAGCAGGTCATGAATCAGAGAGACCTGGGTCTCCATCCCTCCTCTGCCACTTCCGGGGGGGACCTTGGGAAAGTTATTTAATAGCTATCGTCATCAGTGTGTGCATGCTATGTTGCTTCAGTCATGTCTGGCTTTCTGTGACCCTATGGGCTATAACCCACCAGGCTCCTCTGTCCATGGGATTCTCTAGGCAAGAATACAGGAGTGGGTTGTCATGCCCTCCAGGGAATCTTTCTGACCCAGGGATCGAACCTGCGTCTCTTAGATCTCCTGCATTGGCAGGCAAGTTCTTTACCACTAGCACCACCTGGGAAGCCTAATCACCATCAGCGTATCAATTAAAGTTTTTATTATTTTTAAAGGACATTGGGTATTTTGTCAAATATATAGGAACCACCATAAGGAAAGCATTTTTAATGTTAAATGTTTAATGCTTGTGTTATTTATAAGAGTGGTGCATTTTAAAAAAGTAAATATTTCCAAAAGGAGTTTTGTGGGGTTTTTTTTTTTTTGCAATCTCTAAAAATGAAGTTCCCTTGGAATGGTGGATTTTCTTTTTAACTTTTCAAATATCCTATCACCACACTATGTAGCACAACATGACAGGCCTGGGATTATAGAGCTGGGAGGAACTTAGAGGTGATCGGACCCAAACCCTTCGTTTTAGAGATGAAAAAACTGACAGTCATGAGGTTGTGAGATGGCTCATGGCCACTTTTGTAATGAAAGGCAGATGGATGTCTTTCATACCATTTTTGTAGTCATCCTTGAGGGCAAACACCTAGCTGACATGTTAGAGTAAGAAAAACATACAGCATACATTCCTAATAACTCAACTGTCAGTGAAAAGGACGCTCTGTAAGACTAGGCACAATTAGACTTTGCTGTAGAAGTTAGAAAATTGGGCAGTATATTCACGTGAACATGTTCTTAACAATGACTGTATTTTTAGAATCATTGAGGACTAATAAACCTAGATGATTTTTTTACCAAGAATGTTTTTAAGTAGATTTAATAAACTAAAAATTTGTTAATTGGTTGATTTCTCTTTTTTTAAACCAAGGAAGTAAGACGCAATAGCAAGTATAAGAAATTCCTGACTTTTTAGACATTGTGAAAAGTTAATGGTTCCTAAATGGGGAAAAAACATTTGGTCGTAAATGGCAGGGTGAGGGGAAGGATATTATAAAACTTTCTGACACTGAAATCATCTTGGAACACATATACTCTCTGTTTTGTCTTTTGAACACTGTGAGTGATCATAGGAGCCTCTGAACCTAAGAGTGGTCCAGGAAAGCAAATGTACTGTCACATATGAAAATAAAACACTTGCTCCTATCTGAATGCATCTTTCCAGAAAGAAGATGCAAATTAACCCCACCAGAAAATGTTATAGTAGAGAGAAACTAAGAGGCATCATTTAAACACAACCAGAAACATAAACTTTCTTGCAGAAAAGGGGCAAATGATATTCATAAAGTCAGAAAATGATGACTAATTATTAATATAAGTGCTAAAATTTTAAAACAAAAACTTATTTGGCCTAGCCTAATTCATTCAATGAAGAAAAATTATTTTCTCCAGAAAAGTCTTACTTTTCTGTGTTTTCTACTTGCTTTGTTTAAATGGATGGGAATCAAGGTTCAAAATATTTTGATAACCTCTCTACCTTTTGATAGTTTCCTAAATCATGATTTTCAACAGAATTTTTTACAACTACATTTACCAGTCTTTTTTTGCCACTAGTTTTCAGAAAGCTAACTTGAGAGATGGATACCCAGGAGTTACACAAGAGAAGATAATATGGAGGTATCCTTTTGCTGATATGCGTGTCAACAGCAGAGGGAGGGTCTAAGGTCAATGTAGAAGCATTTTGTATGCTAGTTGTGGCTGAGGCAGTGTGATCTGGGGGTCAGTGACCAGTTTTGAGATGTAGCTACAAGAATTCTTTATGACAATCCAACCTGGGATCTGTTCTTCTCCTTTGTTTTCAATGGTCTATGAACTTTTCTAGTAGCTTTTAAAACTTCCTTTCTTTTCACTCAAGTAGAGCAGATTTTGTTATTTGCACATAAGAATCCTGACAGATAAACACTGTAAGCCTAGGAATTTTAGAAAATAGGTTCTCATTCACTCACGAAAATAATAATTTTACATGCTCAGTTTCCAGTCTACAAGGTTTGCATCTGATATGTTCTGGGAAAATAGCTGATTAAGGAATGCAAGAAGATTTTTATAATAAGGAAAAGGATGAGGGATTGGGGTGAGAGGCAAATTGTATTTTATAAATTACCATCTGTAAAAGTTCATAAGAAAGCAAATGTGTGTTGCAGGAATATTTAGCTGTTAAAGACCAGGGCAGTGATCTAAACATTAGAGTTTATATATATTTTAGTTAGTGAAGTTTCCTTTTTAAAAGAATAATACAATGAACAAACAGATATAAATTAAATGATTAAATATGCATATCTACCATCAAATAGTCACATGGATGTGCATAAAGTCTTTATAAAGTGTGCAAACACTTAAACATTAACAACCTGGGGTATGTTAGAAGCATGTAAATGGAATTTAAAGAGATTTATTGTTATTTAAGATGAATACAATGCACAATAATTCCCCAAACATTTTTATTTCAGATTTTGTGACTTGAAAGAGTTACTAGCTTACTGAAGACTCTTATCAACTATGAGAAGAAAACTTAGAAACATAATTTCTTCTTTAGAATGTATAACTCAAGTTATGAAAGCCTAAAACTGCAGGAAGTTAGTTGAGATGCTGCCTAAGTGTTATGGTTCCTACATGAAAATCTAAAATATTACATACAAATTGATTTTAAAAGTATTATTAATATGAAGGGACTTTCCTGGAAGCTCAGATGGTAAAGAATTTGCCTACAATTCAGGAGAACCGGGTTCAATTCCTATAAGCACCTCAAATGGTAAGTCATCTCTAAATTGAGCTGAATAAACACAGTATTTAAACTCTTAGAAGGTGATGGGGACACAACTGGGCTTCTGAGAACTCAGATTTGAAGTCTTTGAAACGCAAAGGCAGATCACAAGGACTACCTGGAGGGGATCAGGACTTGTTTATTTTAATTAGGTCTTTCAGGGTTCATGATGTTTATAGTTTCTTCCCTGCCCTCAGCCAGGAGAAAGGAGGTACAGAGTGAGTTTGGGAAAGATGGGAGACTTCCCAGAAGAGGGCAGCATTGCATAAGGGGTCAAAGGAGACAGTGGCTAAGCTAGCACAGCCTTCAGGGTGGTTAACCGGTATGAGAAAAAAGACATCCAAGAGGGCAGCTTCCCTGGAGTGTTAGAAAGGCAAGGAGGAAAATTACCAGAAGAGAGATTGGAGCAGTTCAGATAAACGTTTCATTTAAGAAGTTTATAGGGGAGTAGAGGACAGACAAATGTGATTGCTGTGATGACTATGTTCTGCAGTGAGAATCTAAATACCTTGTGATCTGTTCAATGCAAGGGCATTTAGGGATAGGACAGGATGACACATTTGGAATGGGTGTTGTTTTGGAAAATTCCAGACTTATGGCCTCCTAGAATACAAGAGTGCAACTTGGGCCTTTAGTTCTTTGTTCAGTCCCCCAACTCCTGCCTCAAGGGAAGAGGTCTGGGATGACAGCTAATGGAGAAATGTTTGGTCCTGGAAAAGAATAAGGCTTCCCAGGTAGCACTAGTGGTAAAGAACCCACCTGCCAAGGCAGGAGACATAAGAGAAGTGGGTTCAGTCCCTGAGTTGGGAAGATTCCCCTGGAGGAGGGCATGGCATACTCACTCCAGTATTCTTGCCTGGAGAATCCATAGGATAGACATGGTGGGCTACAGTCCATAGCGTCACAAAGAGTCGGACACAACTAAAGTGACTTAGCACGCACACATGCACGGAAGAGAACAGATCCCCGTAGCTGCTGGAAGATTTTGAGAGAAAAGAAGTGAGGGCAAAGGTGCTACCAGACAAAAAAGGAAGGAGATGAGAACAGCAGGTTGAGCTAGAGTAGGGTAGAACAAAGGAGAGACTGGATAGGTTGCCAAGACTCACTGATTCAAATATGGACCAAAGGCTAGGATTTCTTTTCCTCTATGCTTGTCTGAGATTTCAAAGCTCTGCACTGAGCATGACTGAAATCAGGGGGAAAATCCAAATAATCAATATTGTCTTTGTAAACACATCAAGGACAGAAGATGGATACCTTCTGTCCTAGGTTGCCAGTCTTGTCCATCACCACTTGGATCTCCTTCTTCACTAATCAATATGGAATGAGAGCAGTCATCATCTTGGTCAGACTCCTGAAATATCATAAAATAGAAACTCAGTTTTTCAGTGTAATACTTGGTTGGCAGGGTGAATGTTGATTTTTTTTTTCTAGGCTAAAGTTTCACACTGCTGATTCCTTTTAAATCGGATAAAGTATTCAGGACTAAAATAATGGGAAAGTGTTTGTCTCCAGAGCACCAGGCTTAGACAGACGTGAACGTGATTAATTGCATAATCAAAGATGAAGATCAAAGCTGAAATTGCATAAACACAGAGAAATTCAATATTTTATACTTTATCATGTCTGTATTCAGGCTGTTAAGCTGCCACCAATTCCATCCGAGTGGGTAACTGGAAAGAATCCTTTGGCCACAGCCAGTGAACAACCCCAAAGGAACATGGTCTTTTCCATAATGCCTCCCTGGGGCATCATTTACAGATGGTGAGGGTGGAAATCCTTGCCCTACATGGAAGCTGCAGATATAACCTTAGACTGAAAGGAGGCAGCAAAGCTGATTAAAGTTTTCACTATGACAGCCTTCTGATCTAATCGTGTTATGTGACTTCTCAAACTTCCCTTTTATGATCTAGAAAATGATCAAACTGCTGAAAAACATTGTTGAAAAGCAGCTTAACTTAAAAAAAACAACCAGCTTGACTTACAAAAAGTATTCCTGACTCTCTAAAGAAGAAATGTTTTCTATGAGAATGCATTGTTGTTGCTAGGTTCCTCCTTTAGAAGTTGTTGCTGGTGATTTTGCCCCTTTTAGTGGCTAGAACAGTGATAGATGCAAGTAGTAGTTAAAATATCCCATCCTACCTGGATGTTATAATTGGCATTCTGGTTTCTGTGATCCAGATGAACGGTCTAGTTAAGCAGACTATTGGATAAAAAGTCTTTGCCCTAAATGCAGATGTTTGTCGGACAAGCAAGCAGACTTTATCATAAAGCCTCTGATATTTCATTCACTAATTCCCAAGAGAGTGTGGGAATCTTTTCACCTTGTTCATTTGACTTATCACTACCATTAAAATATTTTAGGTGTTCAATTTTTTAAAAACTTTTAATTTTGTACAGGGGTGAAACCGATTAACGACGTTACGGTAGTTTCAGGTAAACAGGGAAGGGATTCAGCCACACATAGACATGTATCCATTCTCCCTCAAACCACCCTCCCATCCAGGCTGGCACATGACATTGAGTGGAGTTCCGTGTGCTATACAATAGGTCCTTGTTGGTTATTCATTTTAAATATAGTAGTGTGTACCTGAGCATCCCAAACTCCCTAAGTGTCCCTTCCCCTTGGTGGAAGGTGTTCACTTATAATAGCTTAGTTATCATATTTTACTTTATATAGCAGTACACGCTTTGTAAAGCATTCTCTACCTCCCAGCACAGGTTAGGGGTCCTACCTCAGACCATCCTGGTTGTCAATGGCAGATGGGACAGCTGGACAGGTTCGCCCTGATCCTAGACTGTTGTCAATTTTACTGCTTATTCTTTGCATTTCAAAAATTCTACCACTCTCTGGCAAATTTCTTCTCCCTCCCATCCAATTACAAAGCGTGAGCGGTAGGGTATTACTATTTTATAAAATGCATGGAAATACCAAAACAGCAGTTCTTTAAAGAGCAGGAGACAAAATCACCTATAATCCTACAAATAAATAGCAAACTCTGTTCACTTCCCAAGTGTTTAATAATAGAGCTGTATCATGTCATTTCATATCTGGCTTTTTTACTTATGATGTATAAATTACATAGCAATTTACTAAGTAAATATCATTTTAGTGGAATTTTATCAGAGGGTCATAAAGATGTTTAGTAAGTCCCACAAGTGTTATGATATAAACCCCATCATGCATAGTAGGCAGTTTTTAATTCTTCATTATCACACATAGTGCTGTGAACATCTTTACAAGTAATACCCCAATTTTGTATTATCTCTTTAGAGTGGATTCTTAGACATGGAATTATAAGGAATTATTGATCTGAAGAATATTAGAATTTTTTTTTACATACGTTGCTTTAAAAGTAAATTTACACTTACTACTTACTGTCCACTAGCAGTGCATAAGTCTGTTTCACTACCTTCTCCCTTATCAATGAACAATTTTCATTTTTAGTAATGTGATATATGATCTGATTGTTTGAATGTGCATGCTTTTGTTAGTAGAAGTGTTGGAGATAGTTTCAGATGTTTAGTGACCACTGAAGTTTCCTTCTTAGTGTGTGTGTATATATATATATATATATATAATTTCTTTTCATATAATGTCTAGAACACTCTGTGAGACTTCAGAATATATCTCTTCCATTTCATATAATTAGAGTGTTTCAATGAAATTTTTAGGCTGAATAAAACTAATTAACACTAATTTTTAGTGTTAAATATATAACTGGTTCTCGTTTCAAGTTTCTATGTTGATTAATGATCTGCGGTTGGTCTCAACTGCTCAGTTCATTTATTATTTGGTCCTTGAGGAAAAGTTGGAAGATGCGGAGCATGGGCAAACTACCTGCAAAACCCATAACAATGACCAGCATTTATCCACACAGTGCCAGACACTGCTGGACCTTTCACATATTAGCTAACTTAATCCTCACAAGAACTCTAAAGGTAGAAACTATTACTCCATTTATACATGAGGTTCAGAGGAGTTAAGTAACTTAACCAAGGTCACCTAGCAAGCCAGATTCACACCCAGACTCTGAAGTCTGGTTACAGAATTCATAATCACTCTGCTTTCTTTCTGCTATGAAAAATTTGAAACAAGAGAGTCTCAACAAGAACCAGAAGGAAAATTAATAATAGTGAGAAAATTAAGAGAAAGGATACCCAAACATAATTTATATTTTTTGCACAGGAAAAAATAAAAGATGTGTGATCCCTACAAACTCCTGACAAAAAACTTCTTCCTTAAAAAAAAAACAAACAAACAAACTGAAAAACCATAAGCATCACAAACAAAAAGGATGTGGGGAATAATACCTACTTTGAAGATTAACATGAAAATGAAGACAAAAACAGCAACAGCTCAGAATTTTCTGTTTTAGAATCTTAAATTTGAATGACTTTAATAGACTTCCCTTGTGGCTCAGCTGAAGAATCCACCTGCAATGTGGATCAAACCCAGGGTTTGATCCCTGGGTTGGGAAGATCCCCTGGAGAAGAGAAAGGCTACCCACTCCTATATCCTGCCTGGAGAATTCCATGGACTGTATAGTCTGTGGGGCCGCAAAGAGTTGGACGCAACTGAGCAACTTTCACTTTCACTGGGTGACGGAGGAAAGGTTGAAATAATGCGGTCGTGAGTGAAGGAGAGAAAACGTTAGAATAGCACATCCCAAATAAATGGAGCCCATCAACCATTCACAGTAATGCAAGAGGTGACAACAGACTAGACAGCATAGCATTCTAATCTGCAAACAACAGAATGCCAACCACACAGAAAAGAGGCATAGAAATCGTACGTAATTAAATTTGGAAAGAAGATTCTTCTTAGATGAAAAGAAGATTGGCAGAGGCCGTGAAGAGCCTCTCAGGACCAATCCTACAAGCAAAGCAGCTGCGTATATTTGTAAACTATAAAAACCTATTGCAGATAACCCAAAAAGAAAGCAAGCTTTCATTCAAAGAAAAGAAGTAAAGAAAGACCTTGGTTTTTTTTTTTTTATTTAAACCCTACAGAAAGCACCAGAAAGAAGCAGATTCAATAGTGAGAGTCTATCTCTCCCTCAAAAATGAGTTCAAAGTTATTTCAACCATAATAAGAAAAATATAGAGTGAAAGTTCAAAAAATATCTTAGAACTGCATAAAAAATTAACTAAATATAAAGGGACTTTTAGTCTTAAAAAAAAAAAAAGCAAGTTTCCTAACTATACCACAAAAAAATGAAAAGTAAGTGTGTTTTCTTTTATCAATTTTTTTCTTTTTAAAATTTATTTTATTTCTATTTATTTGGCTGCAGTAAGCATATGGAATCCACCTCCCTGACCAGGGATCACACCCAGGCCCACTGCACTGGAAGACAGATTCTTAACGACTGGACCACCAGGGAAGTCCCCTCCTGCTGTCTCTTGAGTTACTAAAGTGATATCTTACCTATTCCTTAGCTCATTCATCTGGCAAATCACTGGAGCAGTCAATTTGGGGACAGACTCAGGAGGATGAAGTCAGAGAATGGGTACTGTGGTCTGGGTGGGGTTAGTCTATGAGCCAAGGTTTGGGTGGGATTAGAAAGAGGAAAAAGTAAGGGACACTGGACTTGGAGCTGTGAGGGTTTAAGGCCAAGACTGATTTTCATCCCGATCCTATGATTTGCTCTATGTGATGTGCTGTGCTAAGCTAAGTCACTTCAGTCATGTCCGACTCCTTGTGACCCTATGGACTGAAGCCTGCCAGGCTCCTCTGTCCATGGTATTCTCCAGGCAAGAATAGTGGAGTGGGTTGACCTGCCCTCTTCCAGGGGATCAAACCCGTGTCTGACCCAGAAATCAAACCCTCGTCTCCTGTGTTGTCTGCATTGCAAGGCAGATTCTTAACCACTGGAGCTTCAGGGAAGTCCCAAAGCTTTGATTTTTAGATCAGCTAGGTTCTATCACTGGGGTGGTTACTGTTTCTCCTCCTTGCAAGTTGAGAAGAACAGAGGCTACTTTGCAAAGCAGTTAACGGTAGTCACTTCTCTTGGTGGCAATTCCTGGGTGAGAGTCTTGTGCGCCGCTGGGCCTTCCCTGTGGAGCCTGATGGGAGCTGTGTGTCCTGAGAACAGGGGAGAGAGTGGGACAGGTGGACTTTGCAGATAGTGAATGGGCCGGAAGTAGGTAAGTACTCTTAAATGGTGTGATAATGGCCATCTATGCATGCTAAGTCCTTCAGTTGTCTCTAACTCTTTGTGACCCCATGGACTGTAGCTCGCCAGGCTCCTCCATCCATGGAATTGTCCAGGCAAGAATACTGGAGAGTGTTGCCATGCCCTCCTCCAGGGGATCTTCCTGACCCAGGAATCAAACCCATGTCTCTTATGTCTCCTGCATTGGCAGACTGATTATTTACCACTAGTGCCACCTGGGAAGCCCCGTCTGCTCTATTCATCTGCTATTAATAACTTGGCCAGAGGAAGGAGATGAAATGTTAGGCTGGGCAAGAAACGGGGAAAGGAGAGTCACCTCTCTCCTCGTTGACGTATTGACTCACTGGTGACTTCGAGAAAAAGCAAGACTCTTAGGGAAGTAGGTTGGGATCTTTTTACCGGTGATAACAGCACAAAAGGTAAACAACCCCCACCTCCTGCCCCCAAAAGATAAAGTGATACATTACCTTCTGCCTTATTATTGCAGTTGACAATTGAATATTCTTATATCCTGTCCCCATCCTTCCAATAAATTCACCCTCTTTTTCTTATAAAATCAATAGGCAAAGTTTAAATTATGATTATTTGAGTATTGTACTATACTGTATGTATTGCACTATAGTCATGCAATAGAAATGTAGTATGATTATACTTTCTTTCTTGCATAACTTTTATCATACATAAACCCCAAATCCCTGTTTTTATTTCATTCACAATTTTATTTAATATTTAATTCATTTTCTTATATTTTTTAAAATCTTAAATCTTCCCAACCTCCAGTGGTCTTTCCACATGGTTAAATATATCAGAAAATATACCAGTTCCACCTTCTTGGAAATCCCCATTATCCTGTTCTTCCTCCCCCCTCTCTTTCCCCAGTGATTGGAGCTCATTGTTCTCCAGACTTCATACATGGGTTGAAGCCCTGGGACTTGCTGTCTGCTTTATACCAAGGATATCCTCCTCTCTTGTGTTGGGTTCCAGATCCTCTGAATCATGGATCCAATTTTCCCTTCTATTTTTATCTTATCCCCTTAATTTAATAGAGTACATAGTAGCTTCCTTAAAAGGCATGTGAAATGTAGAACATTTACTCATTTGCATGTCTGAAAAACGTCTTTATTCAACTCCAATATTTGGGGAAACAGTGGAAACAGTGTCAGACTTTATCTTTTGGGGCTCCAAAATCACTGCAGATGGTGACTGCAGCCATGAACTTAAAAGACGCTTACTCCTTGGAAGAAAAGTTATGACTAACCTAGATAGCATATTCAAAAGCAGAGACATTACTTTGCCAACAAAGTTCCGTTTAGTCAAGGCTATGGTTTTTCCAGTGGTCATGTATGGTTGCGAGAGTTGGACTGTGAAGAAAGCTGAGTGCCGAAGAATTGATGCTTTTGAACTGTGGTGTTGGAGAAGACTCTTGAGAGTCCCTTGGACTGCAAGGAGATCCAACCAGTCCATTCTAAAGGAGATCAGCCCTGGGTGTTCTTTGGAAGGACTGATGCTAAAGCTGAAACTCCAATACTTTGGCCACCTCATGTGAAGAGTTGACTCGTTGGAAAAGACTCTGATGCTGGGAGGGATTGGGGGCAGGAGGAAAAGGGGATGACAGAGGATGAGATGGCTAAATGGCATTACTGACTCGATGGATCTGAGTTTGATTGAACTCCGGGAGATGGTGATGGACAGGGAGGCCTGGCGTGCTGCAATTCATGGGGTTGCAAAGAATCGGACACGACTGAGTGACTGAACTGAACTGAACTGAACTGAATATTTGATTTATAGTTTTCTGAATATAAAATCCTAGATTTAAAACCATATTCTTTGCTCAGATATCTGAAGGCATTCACTCCTTCCCTTTAATTTACTTTTTAAAAATTTTATTTTTCAATTGAAGGATAATTGCTTTACAGAATTTTGTTGTTTTCTGTCAAGCCTCAACATGAATCAGCCCTAGGTATACATATATCCCCTCCCTCTTGAATTTCCCTCCCATTTCCTTCCCCATCCCACCCTTCTAGGTTGATACAGAGCCCCTGTTTGAGTTTACTGAGACATACAGCAAATTCTCATTGGCTATCTATCTACTTTACATACAGTAATTTAAGTTTCCCATGTTACTCTCTCCATACATCTCACCCTCTTCTCCCCTCTCCCCATGTCCATAAGTCTGTTCTCTGTGTCTATTTCTCCATTGCTGCCCTGCAAATAAATTCTTTGGTACCATCTTTCTAGATTCTGTATATATGCGTTAGCACATGATGTTTCTCTTTCTGACTTACTTCACTCTGTACAATAGGTTCTAGTTTCATCCACCTCATTAAAACTGATTCAAATGTGTTCCTTTTAATGGCTGAGTAATATCCCATTGTGTATATTTACTTTTAAGAATAGCATATATTCAGGAATGTGCACATATCAAAACTGTATAGACTCAAGAATTTTTATAAGCTGAACATACTCCTAAGTCAAGTAAAAGTCTTCTTAGACATAATATAGAAATCAAGACCCATAAGGGAAAAAATGGATAAATTGATTTTCATCAAAAATAAAAACTTTTGTTTGGTAAAAGAGCTGTTAAAAAGGTGAAAAAAGTAAACCAAATTTTTCTCATTGACTAGCAGAAAATATTTGTGAGTTACACATCCAGAATATATAAAGAATTCTCTAAACCCAACAATAAGACAAATAATTCAATCAGAAAATGGACAAAATATTTGAATAATTATAGCTATTGGCAAATACATTTTTTAAAAAAGGTTTAACATTGTTCATTAGGGAAATGCAAATTATAACCACAATGAGCTACCATCATATACCTATTTTGGTTAAAATTTTTTTAAATGGTTAAAATAAAAAATACTGATAGTACCAAATGCCGCCAAAAGTATAGAGACATTGGATCTCTCATTTACTGTTGGTGGGAATATAAAATGGTTAGAGCTACTCTGGAAAATTGTTAGGCAGCTTTAAAAAAAACTAAACATACATTTACCAAATGACCCACTAATTGGATTCCTGGGCATGTATCCTAGAGAAATAAAAACATAAATTCACACAAAAATTTGTACATAGATGTTCATAGTAGCTTTATATGTAATAGCCCCAAACTGGAAACAACCCAAATGTCTTTCAACAGATGGACAGCTAAATAAACTGTGGGACAAAATAAAATTGTAATAGAATACTACTTAGCAACATAAAGAAACTATTGATACATAGAACAACTTGGATCTACCTCAGGAGTGTTATGCTCAGTAGAAAAAGCCAATCTCAAAAGTTTACATGTATGATAATGCCATTTATATGACATTCTTGAAGTGATAAAACAATAGAGATGGAGAACAGATCAGTGGTTGCAGAGAGACCATGGCAATTAAGAGTGTAGTAAGGGGGTTCCTTTGTGGTAACAGAACAGTTTTGTATCTCCACCAAAGATTCTGGGGATAAAATGTCACAGAACTATGCACACAGGCACACACAAACAGAAGAAAGAACAAGGAACGCACATAAAAACCAGTGAAATCCAAGGAAGGTCTGTAGTCTAGTTCATTGTGGTGTTGGGTTAATGTCAATTTTCTAGGTTAGACAATCAGCTACAGTTATAATAATTCCCATTGAGGAAAGCTGGTGATGGTTATACAGGAGCTCTCTGTACTCTTTTTACAAGTTCTTTTGAATCTATAGTTATTTCAGACTACTTTTTTACTTAAAGTTTTGGTTTTTGTTTTCTTTATTGTTTTAGAATAATTTTTGGAAAGAGAAAGGTACAAAAAGATCTTACTACACTATCTCTAAAACTCTTCATATGGGTTCTGTCTATTATAGTCCATACCTCATTAACTTGTAAAAATAAACACATTTGTGGTCATATTCTTTTTACCAATAAAATATAGAGTAGTAATTTTAAAAAAATTGTCACCATTGTGCAGCATGTGGGATCTTAGTTTCCCAACCAGGGATTGAATCCAGGGCTCCCAACTTTGCTCCCACTCCCACCCCTGCAGTGAAAGCATTGAGTCCTAACCACTAGACTGTCAGGGAATTCCTATAGAGTTGTAATATTTTTAACTGTTTGGACTATGTTAAATTTTATAAAAATTCAAAAAAATACAAATGAATATACAGTACAAAGTTCTTCTCCATTTCAGTCCTTTTAGGCAACCACTGTTAACAGTTTATTATACATTTAGGAAATCATTCCATCATTTTCTGTGGGTCATAATGTTTGTTACTAGTACTATTACTATACTTTGTGAAGTTATTCATCATGGACAGGGGGTAATGACCAGGACCAAGAGGAGGCACCTCCTTTGTGGTATCCTAGGATGGATTTGACATGAACAGAATAAAGATTTTCTCTTCTTTCACATTAACATGCATAAAGACAAGCTACATTTTATTATTTAGCATGGATTCAGCTGCAACAATATTCTATGGTATACACATACACGCATAATGTATGAGACTCAGAATTGACTAGCTAATTACTGCCTTGAGATTAAACTCATGAAGCACTATGATTAATTATGGTTTAAGTTTCCTTATAATCACATTTAAATATATAATTGTAATATATGTTTGTTATAAATATTCAAGCAACTTAAATGAAGTAGATATAAATGAAGTAAATGTAGATGCAGTAGGTTATCCCTTTTTCTGTTAGTTTTTCTATGTGAAGATTAGAGCATCTTACCTCACTGCTGCCAATGCTCTGCAAGATTATATTTTGGTTTTTAGTAACTGTCATCATATCAGTTGGAGAAGAGTTTGTATCATGACAAATGTCAAGCAATGATTCAGCATGTCTTTCTGCCAAAAGAAACATAAAAATGTGTTTTGATAAGCTGCATCTCCAGCAATTTCACAGCAACATCTAGCATTAGGTTCTAAAAATGAGTTCCATTTTGTTTAAAATTTTCTTGAAATAGTAATCTGGGATCCTGAGGAAGCTTTGGGCCATAATTTTTACCGGAAAAAATGTGAGGACAAAAGGAATCCACAGAATGAATGCATTTTTGTTTTTTTGTTTTTTAAAAAGGGGGTAATGTTGCTAAGTGTAACCCCTAATAAGGGGCTGGGAATTATATCTGTACTATAGTTGCCGAAGACAAAAGTGCTCAGCTGCTTGGAGCACCTTTCCTGTCTAGCACTTGAAGCCACATTAAATTGACAGAGTTCTGAACACCAAACAATGAATTCCCAGTTAGTTCCTGGGGGACACTGTTCTCTTACATACCCTTCTCCTGTTATCTTGATTTTTTCAGATAAGCATGCGCTCTACCGTGAAAACTTCTTCCTCTTGCATCTCTTCCTATTTCATTGATCGTATGAGTGATACAAAATTGAAAGAGTGATCTCTACTCATAGCCTGCATTTGTTCACCATATTTTCTATCTTCACTCTTTGCAACCTTTCTATTGCCTCCATCCTACCATTGAAACCCTCACTTTCTTATCACATCTGCTTTGTAAACTCTTTTTCAATTTGATGCTGCTTCCCACCCCTTCTTTCTTGCAGTTCTCTCCTAATTCTCCTCCTTCCTTTCTTATGCCTCGTCCATGTGTACATTCTCTGCCCAGCCCCTGCAATTTTCTCACCATCATCGATCCTTTAGTGATCTCACCTACTCTCAGATCTTCACAGTCTCCTTGTAGAGAACTTGCAAAGAAACCCATCAGTCCATCTTAGCCAATCCTTTCCCCACAAGCCCTGGCCTACAGAAAATTGCTACTTTGAAGATCAAAAGTTCTCATCAAATGAGTGTTTTAGAACCCATTACCTCAACATCCACACCAAGCCATAATGTTCTCCTATTTTGTTAATTGTATTTCTACCTCCCCACTTCCTAGGGCTGAAACTTTGTTTTTTGTTGTTGTTGTTGTTGAAAACATATAGTTTAATTTTTCAAACAATCTAATTTGAACCAAAACACTATTTCTAAGACTTGTTCATTCCATCTGGTAAGGGAAATAAACTGAATCCAAATTTAGATTATAGCTCAGGTTAATTTTTTTTTTTTCATTAAATTTGCCATTTCCCTTTAGGTGATACGAAGTAGGTTTTTTTTTACTTTTTTTATTTTTTATTTTATTTTTTTTCTAATTTTATTTTATTTTTAAACTTTACATAATTGTATTAGTTTTGCCAAATATCAAAATGAATCAGCCACAGGTATACATGTGTTCCCCATCCCGAACCCTCCTCCCTCCTCCCTCCCCATACCATCCCTCTGGTCCCAGTGCACCAGCCCCAAGCACCCAGCATCGTGCCTCGAACCTGGGCTGAAACTTTGGAATCATGTTTAACTCAAGCCTCTCAACCCTTGTCTATATGTCTCCTCTATCAACTTTGCATCACTATATTCTGTGAATTCTTTCACATTCTCTTAAACTCACATACCTAGAACCTCTCAGGCCCACTACACGCCATGTCCAAAGTCTCTTTTCCTGATCCTTGAAACCACGCACAGGTACTTCTATAGTTTCTTAATAGAGCTTGCTTGTCATGAGTCTCTTCCTCTCCTAAAACATGGCTTTCATCGTTCCCTGTCTTAAAATTCTTCAGTGACTCTATTTCATTGCAAAAAAAAAAAAAAAAAAATGTCCTTCAGTCTGACATTTAACGACTCTTTGATGGACTCAGTCTCTTTGTGTGTCTATCTTCTGCATTCCTTTCCCCTGACATGAACTGTTGGTTTTAGTCTCCGGTTCGCCCCTGGGATGAGCCATGCTTACTTACAGCATGATGCCTCTGTCCACAAAATCAGCTCTCATGGTTTTTTTTAGAACCAGATTGAGTCTTACCTCTTCCATGAAATCTTCCTGGGGATAGCCTTGTTCCCTGTCCAGAGCTCCCAACAAAAATCCAATCAGACAATAAAGTCAAGCAGTTTTCACAAAGTCACACGTGGCTCGGTGGCACTTTTTCCATTACATTTCTTTCTGTGGCTGTTTTTTGTCTTGCTTAGACGCTTTCTCCATGCCTATATCACATCTTTTTGCTTCCTTCATATTTTATCCAGCATTAGAGAACCACAGCAAGTCCTTCTTCCCCTTTTAAGTTTATAACAATCTCTTTCTCCTCTGACTGATGTAGTGTGTCCCTGACTGTACTGAACACTTTCAAAAATTTGGACCACATCTTAGTCTTCTTTGCCTATCTCAGAGTACCTAACTTTGGGTCTTGTACAAAGTCCCTGGATTATAGATAGCTATTCACTTGATTTCTTTTTTTCTTTATTTATTTAAAGTATCTATTTACAATGTTGTGTTAACATCTACTGTACAACAGAGTGATTCAGTTACACATATATATACATTTAGCTTGACTTCTTTAAGAGGATCCATCAAATACATGTAAAAAACTATAAAAGGGCTTTTATAGCTAGAGAATTTCAAAAGTGAAATAAAAATATTACCTGGTTTTGGCATAGAATTCATTAAAATGTCCAATAACTGCTGCTTTCTGAAACTCTCTATTTGTGACACATAATGTATTGCTGATTTCCCACTAAAATCACAGAGTTTAGGGTCTCTAGGAAGAATAGAATCAACATCAAAGATTACTGAGTTAAATTATTGAAAAAGAAAACCAATATGAGAGGAAAAACATTGACATCAAATAAATAAAAATAATTTTATATAGTTTGGGGATAGCAATAATGAATTCAAAATGCATGAGAGACAGAGAGAGAAAATTTTCAAGATTTTTAACTGAAAGGAATATGTTGCATATTTTAGGCCACTTCTAGTCTAAAAACATTCTAATAATTTGCTGAAAATTTTCAACCTTGGACAAGAAGTTTCATAATTCTTTAATAACGCATAAAGCAAGTAAAGATAAAAACATCTTGATAAACTGTTGTCTTATCATCCCAAATAGCTGGCTTCATTGATTTTTTTCTTCTTAGTGCTTTAGCTAACTGCTTATTCTCAATATTTCTTTTTCCTAATTCTAATACCGAGCTCTTTTATTATTCAAAATAGAATAATGCTAGTAGAATGGCCTAGCATTTCACCTTGAAATTAAACTGACATACTTATTTCGCAGACGCTTGGTTGAGTGGAGTGATCTTATCATAGAGCCTCTCTGTATGATTTTTCATTCCTCTTGTCCTGTGATTGTTAAGCCCCATGGCTGATCTTAGAGTTCCTTGCATCAGTGCAAATCTCCTGTCTATGCTGCCATGAATCCTAGAATTAGACATCAGCTCAAAGAGGTCCAGAAGGTAAACGATGGGAACTCTGTTTACAGATTATGGTGAGGGAAACAATGGCTAGACTTGCTTCACTAGTCACATTCTGTTTTTATTGGATGTGTGGCATGTAGGATCTTTGTTCCCCGACCAGGGCCTGAACCACACCCTCTGCAGTGGAAGCACAGAGCCTTAACCACCGGACCATTAGAGAAGTCCCAGGTTAATGTTTTATGATCTATAATAATATTCTTAGGGCTTTTTCTCCCTCCATGCTCATGGTTCAAAAGAATTAGCATAGGTCCAAGAATCAAGGGACTGCCACTAACCTTAATACATGGCCTTAGGCAAGTCACTTAGCTCTCTGGGACCTTAGTTTGCTCAGTTCAGTTCAATTCAGTCGCTCAGTCATGTTCGACTCTTTGCAACCCCATGGATTGCAGCATTCCAGGCCTCCCTATCCATCACCAACTCCTGGAGTTTACTCAAATTCATGTCCATTATGTCAGTGATGCCACCCTCTGTGGTCCCCTTTTCCTCCTGCTTTCATTCTTTCCCAGCATCAGGGTCTTTTCAAATGAGTCAGTTCTCTGCATCAGGTGGTGAAAGTACTGGAGTTTCAGCTTCAGCATCAGTCCTTCCAATGAATATTCAGGACTGATTTCCTTTAAGATGGGCTGGTCAGATCTCCTTGCAGTCCAAGGAACTCTCAAGAGCCTTCTCCAAGACTACAGTTCAAAAGCATCAATTCTTTGGCGCTCAGGTTTCTTTATAGTCCAACTCTCACATCCATATGACTGCTGGAAAAACTATAGCTTTGACTAGATGGGCCTTTGTGGCCCAAGTAATGTCTCTGCTTTTTAATATGTTTAATACGTTGTCTAAGTTGGTCATAACTTTTCTTCCAACTTTTCCTTTTTTAATTTCATAGCTGTAGTCACCATCCTCAGTGATTTTGGAGCCCCCCAAAATAAAGTTTGTCACTGTTTCCATTGCTTCCCCATCTATTTGCCATGAAGTGATGGGACCAGATGCCATGATCTTAGTTTTCTGAATGTTGAGTTTTAAGCCAACTTTTTCACTCTCTTCTTTTCACCTTTGTTGGCAAAGTAATGTCTCTGCTTTTTAATATGCTATCTAGGTTGGTCATAACTTTCCTTCCAAGGAGTAAGCGTCTTGGCTGCAGTCACCATCTGCAGTGATTTTGGAGCCCCCCAAAATAAAGTCTGACACTGTTTCCACTGTTTCCCCATCTATTTCCCATGAAGTGATGGGGATGGATGCCATGATCTTAGTTTTCTGAATGTTGAGCTTTAAGCCAACTTTTTCACTCTCCTCTTTCACTTTCATCTAGAGGCTTTTTAGTTCCTCTTCACTTTCTGCCATAAGGGTAGTATCATCTGCATATCTGAGGTTATTGATATTTCTCCCGGCAATCCTGATTCCAGCTTGTGCTTCTTCCAGCCCAGCGTTTCTCATGATGTACTCTTCATATAAGTTAAATAAGCAGGGTGACAATATGCAGCCTTGACGTACTCCTTTCCCAACTGTTATTCCATGTCCATGCAACAGTTCTAACTGATGCTTCCTGACCTGCATACAGAGTTCTCAAGAGACAGGTCAGGTGATCTGGTATTCCCATCTCATTAAGAATTTCCCACAGTTTGTTGTGATCCACACAGTCAAAGGCTTTGGCATAGTCGATAAAGCAGAAGTAGATGTTTTTCTGGAACTCTCTTGCTTTTTCGATGATCCAACAGATGTTGGCAATTTGATCTCAGGTTCTTCTGCCTTTTCTAAAACCAGCTTGAACTTTGGGAGTTCACAGTTCACGTACTGTTGAAGCCTGGCTTGGAGAATTTTGAGCATTACTTTACTAGCATGTGAGATGAGTGCAATTGTGTGGTAGTTTGAGCATTCTTTGGCATTGCCTTTCTTTGGGATTAGAATGAAAGCTGACCTTTTCCAGTCCTGTGGCCACTGCTGAGTTTTCCAAATTTGCTAGCATACTGAGTGCAGTACTTTCACAGCATCATCTTTTAGGACTTGAAATGGCTCAACTGGAATTTCATCACCTCCACTAGCTTTGTTCGTAGTGATGCTTCCTAAGTCCCACTTGACTTTGCATTCCAAGATGTCTGGCTCTAGGTGAGTGATCACACCATCATGGTTATCTGGGTCATGAAGATCTTTTTTGTATAGTTCCTCTGTGTATTCTTGCCACCTCTACTTAATATTTTCTGTTTCTGTTAGGTCCATACCATTTCTGTCCTTCATTGTGCCCATCTTTGCATGAAATGTTCCCTTGATATCTCTAGTTTGCTCATCTACCTTGATTAGTGTTTCTCCAAGTGGTGTTTGATTTCATGCTTTCTGGCCCCCACTTCAGGCTTATTGAACACCATGTCTGGGTTGATGTCCAGTAATCTCCGTTTTTAACAATCTCCTCAGCTATTAACACTGAAGTCTCAGGTCACTTCCCTGATGGCTCAGCAGTAAAGAATCCACCTCCAGTGCAGGAGACTCAGGTTTGATCCCTGGGTCAGGAAGATCCCTTGGAGGAGGAAATGGCAACCTGCTCCAGTATTCTTGCCTGAAAAATGGGCTACATTCCATGGGCTACAATCCATGGGATCGCAAAGAGTCGGTCACGACTGAGCAACTAGTATGCACAGGAAGTCTGAGGTAGCTTCAGACTTCCATCTTCATCCTATTACAATAACTGATTCTTTTAAAATAGATCGTGTTCTTGATTATACTTTTGTCTTGGAAGTTCCTTCTTCCTTTTTTATTCCCCACAAAAAATGCATATGCAATACTGAGGAAGAGCTTTGGCCATCTCTTCTTTTTTGATGACAAGATAAACAGGTAACAAGCAGCATTGCGTGTATGCACGCTCAGTCACTCAGTCGTGTCTGACTCTTTGTAACCCAATGGACTGTAACCTGCCAGGCTCCTCGGCCCATGGGATTTCCCAGGCAAGAATACTGGAGTGTTGCCATTTCTTCTCCAGGGGAGCTTCCCGACCCAGGGATCAAACCTGTGTCTCTTACGTCTCCTGCATTGGCAGGCGGATTCTTTACCCCTGTGCCACTCGGGAAGCCACAGCAACAGCATTAGGAAACTGCATTTCTGACATGAAAGACTGCTTATTAGCCCTCTAATTAAAAAAAAGATTTATCTCCCTCCTCCTAAAAGAGTGTGTTGACATGTAATTTTTTTTGGCCACAGCATGAAGTATGCAGGATCTTAGTTTCCCGACCAGGGATTGAACCCTCGCCCCTGGCACTGGAAGCTTGGAGTTTTGACCACTGGCCCACCAGGGAATTCCCAAAATGTAACTATCACATAATTGGAAATCACTACTATAATTTATTTTTGATAATTGACAATGCTTTCTGGAATATTTAATAACATTTTGGGGGTAAGGAGCTACATACTCAAGAATTATTTGACAGTCTCAGGAACACCAAAGAGGAAGTATTTAAACAAATGAAATAAAAGGACAATATCATAAAAATAATAGATAGCAACCTCTAACATCTGTACATCACTTTGCAACTTTGAAGTCCCATTTATGAATATGCATGGGCATTTCATATATATATGTATATACATTATATTTATCTTTGTATACATACAGTATTTTATAATATACATTATACATATACATGTATACAGGTATAAGGGGCTTCCTAGGTGGCACAGTGGTAAAGAATCCACATACAAGAGACACGGATTTGATCCCTGGGTCAGGAAGATCCCTTGGAGTAGGAAATGGCAATCCACTCCAGTATTTTTTCCTGGAAAATCCCATGGACAGAGGAACCTTGTGGGCTATAGTCCATGGAGTCACAAACAGTCAGATGTGAGTGAGCACCACAGTATACATGTATATACAAACAATCTATATATCTAGGTTTGCAAATGACTTTGTAAGTAACAATGGCAGAGACGCCCTTCCATGGGTACTGGCTAACCACCTGATACTCACGCATGATGCCTGAGAAGCTCAGAGAGAACCTCCGCAGGTCTATAGAGCGTTAACATATCAAGCCTTTCAAACAGGTCCACATCTCTCACAGCCAGCATCAGAGGGGTCAAGCCATGTTGGTTTGGGAAATTTATATCCAGGAACTCTTCAGATGCCTTTAAAAACATGAAGCTTTATTTCTATTATGTCTTTACTGCATGTCCATTAATACTAATCTTTACATTTTCATCACCTGGCCAAATTCTCATTTTAATTTCAAGATACTGTTCCTCAATATCTTGAGAGGAGCTGATGAACTGAAATAACACAAACCTGAGACAGACAGATTGGAGTTTGAATTTGAGGTCCTTAAATTGGTTATTTAACTTCCCTGACAGGGTTATATCAAGGACATTCTGTTAAAAGTTGATAAAATCACCCTGATGAAATAAGGGACAGCTAGTTAAATACCAAATAGTTGGTATTTACTTGAAATTCAATGAGTGTCATTCAATTTTAATGAGTGTCCTGTATTTTTATTTGCAAAATCTGGCAATCTTATTCCCTGAACTTCAGGGTCTTCAGGTCCTTTCTTATAGGATTGTTTGGATGATTGGAAACAGGAAATGAAAAGCACTGAGCAGAGTGTCTGACCATGCTCAGAAAACATCTGTGGAGTGAATGACTGGTTTACAATTACAAGGTAACTTATTGAACAGGATTTATACAATCAAATGGAGGTGGATGTATAGATGCTATTTGTTGTTTTAGTAAAATTTAATCTGGAAAATTCAGAGCTGAGAAGCTACTGGAAGGCCAAATTGTCTGAATTGTTTATTTTACAGGTCAAAGTAATTCACGAATTTCCATCTGTATTTCACTTTATGCCACATCAATATAGTCAGCATCTACCTCAGTTTCTCCAGGGACAGACTAGAGATAATGATATTACCTCAGAGGGGTGCTGTGGGAATTAATTAGTTAGTATTTTTTTTTTTCAGTCTCTGAAAAGACACCACCTCTTATATAAATGTTTATTATTAGTTAGAACCAGCATAAAAGTTTTGATCTGAGAATAGTTTTGCAATAGCACATTAATTGAACATCTGTTGATTAAGCTCTGGATCCAGTTACAGGTATATGTTTTTAAAACTTGGAGGCTTATCTTTAGAAGTGAAAAATATGGTTATGAAAAAAAGACATTGAATTACAACAACAGTTGTCCAAAAAATGCCATTAAAATGAAATTCAAAGTATTCCAAAAACATTTCTAAGCCTCACTTTATGATATATGGCAATTTTAGACTATCATTTAGCACAATAGAAGAATTTAGAGTCCTTTGGATTTTGTTGTCCATTTCCTTGAACTCTAGGTGACCAGAATATCTTTCACTTCTTCTTTATCTGTTTGTGTCTCTACTGTAAGGGAATAGAAGAAGCTGTTTCCTAGCAGCAATTGATTTTCTTTCAGATGGAAGGTCATGTGATCTGACAGTACCTCAGAAGGTAAATGCCAAGAGCCTGTTCGCCAATAATGAATGTCCTTGCTTATGCATGTGGTTTCGCAAGTTACTCTGGAAAAGAGTCTCTATGGGCAGAAAAATCTGAATAAGAAGAAGATCAATACCCTAAAAAGACAGCATTTTGAAAAATGTATTCTCTTCACTTTCATTCCAGCTAAATATTATGCAAAGCATAGTCTCTCTGATTCCCTTTTCAGGATAAAGATAATAACTGCAGATGGTCCGAAGGGATCTGAACAGCAATTGTACAAATGGCAGTGATGTCAAGGGAACACCTCTGAGCAAGTTGACAGTGGTTCTCCAGGGGCATCTTTGGGAGGACATCATTTCTCAGGGGTGCTACATGACTTCTCCCATCCAGCTAGAAAGAAGGTGTAAATAGGCTGTGCTGCTGTGTTCTTTTATTATCTTGTTTTCCACCCCAAGTGTCCCATTTAATCCTGTTTCTGTCTCATATGTCCTGCCTGAAACTTTCTGGGACTGCATTTGAAAAGAACTTATTTTTCTTTAGAAGGAGTCATGTGTAGTCTGTTCTCTTTTCAAGTCTCACCCACTCACCCAAAGACAGAAGCAAACACTGAATTAACTGACCAGCAAGTGTTGAAGTTGTTCAAGATCACCTTGCCATGAGCTTTGCAGAAGTTGCATTTGGGGAGCTTGGATTCCATTGATGGCCAAGAGTTGTCTTTGGACATCACAATTAGCCACATGGACTGCGGTTTGATTGCTGTAATTACACAGGGTGATATCTGCTCCCTTTTCCAGAAGAAATCCAACAACCTGCAGAATCACAGCATTCTTACAATCATGTCTTCAGAGTTGGGTAGAAAACTTACTTAGTTGGACACAGCTCTGATTCAAGATATAAGAAATGAGAGTAAGATAGGCATAAAAATGGTGGCTCTAGTGGTAAAGAACCTGACTGCCAATATAGGAGGTTCAATCCTAGGTCAGGAAGATCCCCTGGAGGAGGACATGACAACCCACTCCAGTATTTTTGTCTGGAGAATCCAATGGACAGGGGAGCCTGGCAGATTACAGCCCATAGGGTTGCAAAGAGTTGGACATGACTGTAGTGACTTAGAAGGCACATACAACTGCCATTTGCCTTTTTTAAAATTTGAGAGACAAAAATCTCCAAGATATGGATAGTTTGGAGATACTATTTTTTTTTAACTAAAAGTCTGTGAATATTTTATGTTAAACCCACATAAAATGTTGAAGTCTTCCTGTTACTGTTATCTATAATTTAGAATATAGAACCCCCAAATTCAGGCTTATAGATTCTTGAATGTTTCAGGTATTTCCACAAGTATTTTTAGGGAGAGAATAAACTCTATTTAAAATGGTAATGGGTTAATTTATTCAACAGTTACGGATTAAGGGACTCATGTGTGTCAAGACCTGACTTTGGTGCTGAGACTCCAGCCACGAACAAGACAGG
This sequence comes from Bos javanicus, assembly GCF_032452875.1. Lineage (NCBI taxonomy): Eukaryota > Metazoa > Chordata > Mammalia > Artiodactyla > Bovidae > Bos > Bos javanicus. The sequence continues at coordinate 62,335,916 of NC_083869.1, read as the reverse complement.
TAAACAGTCTCAGAATTTTTTCCAGTGGGTTTTAGCTACTTAAAGGGAGCTCTAGCCCTTTTGAGGGGATTTGAGACAGACAAATATTTATGGTAAATCACAAATGAGGAATTAACACTAGTTCAGGTTCTTCCTGGCCTGCAATGGGTTACAATGCTGATAGTCACCCACTAAAGAAAGAGAAACAGATACAAAGAAATCTAGACAAATTCTTTGTGATTAGTCCTGCTGCCCCAGAAAACTCCTCTGGCCTTTATGTTAAACTGGGTGAAAATTTACAAAATGCTATTATCACAATGGGTCAGCAAATTATTCAGATCAAGGTAGAATCCTTTTTTTTTTTAAAAAAAAGGTCCTGCTGTGAAAGTTAAGCCTGAGTCAACCAAAGGCTACAAACCCCAGATCCAGTCAAAGCAATATGGCTGTGGCCTTGAAGACAAGGGATCTCTGAAGGGGAAATCAGATCAGATCAGATCAGATCAGTCGCTCAGTCGTGTCCGACTCTTTGCGACCCCATGAATCGCAGCACGCCAGGCCTCCCCGTCCATCACCAACTCCCGGAGTTCACTCAGACTCACATCTATCGAGTCAGTGATGCCATCCAGCCATCTCATCCTCTGGTGTCCCCTTCTCCTCCTGCCCTCAATCCCTCCCAGCATCAGAGTCTTTTCCAGTGAGTCAACTCTTCGCATGAGGTGGCCAAAGTATTGGAGTTTCAGCTTTAGCATCATTCCTTCCAAAGAAATCCCAGGGCTGATCTCCTTCAGAATGGACTGGTTGGATCTCCAAATAGATGGTGTCAATAATAATGACCTTGCTACCTGATCTAAGGCTTTGTATGAACAAAAAACACTGGGAGTTCATTTGGCTGAGCAGCATGTTTCTGGAAACTAAAAGTATATGCATCTTTTTTATTGGCCTAAAGCCACTCTCTCTTACCATGTTCCGAATCCTTCCCTCCACCTATACCTCATCCTCAGTTGCCCTATCTTAAGAGGATTGAAGTTTGCAGTCACCCACATGAAAATTTTGGTGACTTTGAGGAGGTGAGAGACTCAAACTTTCATGGCTCACTTGGATTCAGGTTCCCAAGTCAGCATCCTGCCCAGTCCCTTGGGGGAACTGAGTCCTCTGAATTCAGCTAATGAGGTTTGGGCAAGATTCACAATGAAGAGGGAAATATAACATGATTGGTCCTTTGAGCCATTCAATGTACAGTGATTTTTAAGGCTTCTGTCTCTAGATGTATGCATGCGTGCCTGCTAAGTCACTTCAGTCGTGTGACGCTGTGGACTGTAGCCCACCAGGCTACTCTGTCCATGGGGATTCTTTAGGCAAGAATACTACAGTGGGTTGTGATGCCCTCCTCCAGGGGATCTTCCCTACCCAGGGATGGAACTCTTGTCATTTATGTCTCCTGCATTGGCAGATGGGTTCTTTACCACTAGCACCGCCTGGGAAGCACCCCTCTAAATATATGAGGAATTAGTGTAATATCTGTGTATACCCCAAATTCAAGATTATGAAGTGTGGGGGCACAATTCATGATGAGCATTTAGAGGGCTTTTGAGGCACTGCAATGATTTAATTTTTTGTTTTGGATGGTAGATACAATGGTGCTACTGTCATGGTTTTCCTTTTTTTAAAAAAAAGCATATATGCTGAGTCCTCATATTCCAACTACTGAAGCCTGCACACCCTAGAGTCCACGCTCCAGAACAAGAAAAACCACTGTGAGAAACCCCTGCCCTGCAACTAGAGAAAAGCCAGCAACAAAGACCCAGCACAGCCAAAAATAAATATTATTTTTAAAAAAGCATATATGCTATATTTTATACTTTGTTATAAAAGTGTTAATAGAAAGGAGTCAAGATAGAAACAGAGCTAGGAATAAAGTCAAGAAAGAGGGTAATTGTGGAAGCAAAGATGGCCAACCAGAGTTAACAGTCCATTTGCATTTAGCCCTCCAAGAACTTGTAGAGGCACTGAGGTATGCAGTTGGGTGAAATTTGTCTTGAATTTTCACTCATTTCTTCTCTTCCCCTTGAAGTCTCCTCCTTGATGCCCCTCCCCAATTCCAAGTGCCCATATTGCTGTCACTTTTACTTGCATTCTTTTTTTTTTCTAGGCCTCGCTGTACGGCATGAAGGATCTTAGTTCCCCAACCAGGGATTGAATCTATGCCCCTTGCGTTGGGAATGCAGAGGCCTAAACCACTGGACTGGCAGGGAAATCCTTGCATTCTTTAAAAGAATCTTTTAAGTTCCCATACACAATTTTGTAAATGATCAATAAGACACAAATGGATTATTTATTCATTAATTTATCCATTACTTAGATGCGTCAGGCCTGCTAAGCTGGACATATAACAACAACAAAGAGGACAGTTTTCTGCCCCTTTAAGTCTCATTATTTATTTACTCCTCTTCCCCTACTTTCAGGATTTTGCGCACCTGTTTGGACCAGGGGACAAATTTCCAAGTACTGATGGGGCTGGGTGTGGGTTGTGGGGAAGGAGGGAAAAATTCAGACTCCGTTATGTGGTCCCACTAGACCATAAGCTGCTCTTCAAGGGTGATGCCTGTATTTGGTTCACCCACCATGGTATGAATCATGAAGTCTGGTATATTGCCTTGGGTATTTTGGGAGTATCTGTTGACTGAGTGAAGAAATGAATAAAGATGGTGGTGTCTGGATCATTTAGGGTTTCTCAGTATTCTCTCCAGCTGCTACCCCCCACCCCTGCTTTGTGCTCTCAAATATTCCTTTTTGAAAGTAGGTGACTATGCTATTCCTAACCATTTCATTCTTGGAATCCTTCACTTAGAAGACCATCCAAGGGCCCCTGGACACCACATATTACCTCTGTTAGATTTTCTTCTGCTGCAGTAATGAGAGGTGTATTCCCAGTCTTTGGATGCTGAAAGTCAAGGTTTCCAAGGATGGAATGGACTTTAGCAATATGGTCACAGATGAGTTCCACATCACCTCTTGAAACTACTTCCAGAAATTCATGAATCAGTTTATTTTTATTCATCATGCTAGTTCCATGTAATTGCCTGCAAGAGGAAAGAAACTAATTAAATGAGATCCAACAAAGTAGTGGGTGGTTTAAATGTAACATATTCTACCTTTAGTGTCACCTGTTCCTTTTTTTTTGGAGAAGGCAATGGCACCCCACTCCAGTACTCTTGCCTGAAAAATCTCATGGACGCAGGAGCCTGGTAGGCTGCAGTCCGTGGGGTCGCTAAGAGTCAGACACGATGTGTGAAATATTATAACAGATTTAAAGGCAATTTTGAAAAAGAGGAAAACTGTCAGTCTTGGTTCTTTGCATACATTTAAAAAAATTTTGCATACATATTTTAAATTAGGAACAATAATACTTTCACTGTCACTTTGCAGATCTGCTGTGGTACAGAAGAAGAAAGGATGGGTCAACACCAGAATGGAAAGAGTACAGGCTTTGGGGTCTGAAAAAACCTGGATTCAAATCCCACCTCCACATTGTGACTTTGGGCATCTCACTCAACTTTTCTGAACTTCCTTTCTCATCTTCCAATATGGAAATGATAATCCCCCTTCAAATGGTTGGTGAGGATCTGAAACACTATATACAAAGCATTGGCACATCCAATTGGTGAGAATTATTGTAGAATTTTATTTTCTTTAGTGTTGTTTATTAAAACTCCTGTAATTACTTTCTTTATTAGAGCCCCTGTCTTCCCAATAATACTGCCAACTCTTCAATAGCAGGGAAAGAATGATGCTAAAGCTGAAACTCCAGTACTTTGGCCACCTCATGCGAAGAGTAAACTCATTGGAAAAGACTCTGATGCTGGGAGGGATTGGGGGCAGGAGGAGAAGGGGATGACAGAGGATGAGATGGCTGGATGGCATCACTGACTCGATGGATGTGAGTCTGTGTGAACTCCGGGAGTTGGTGATGGACAGGGAGGCCTGGCGTGCTGCAATTCATGGGGTCACAAAGAGTCGGACACGACTGAGTGACTGATCTGATCTGATCTGATCTACATGTCTTGGGTTTGTGTGTCCTCCATAATTCTAGCACAGTGTGAGTCATAAAAGAATATGGTTAATACCATTCTAGATTTTCCAGGAAAGTCCTAATTTTAAATATCCTATCTCGGTTTTCCAAATCATTGAAATATATCTTAAATTGCCATTTCTGAAGTCACCAACGACCTCCTGGTGGAGTGTCTTACTGTTGGAAATAGCACAAAATCTTTTTTTCAGATTCTATTTTCCAGCTTCAAATTCTGATACCATTGTCACTGTCTGTAAGCACAGGCTATTTCATTGAGTGGGCAATTTACTTACAATGCACTGATATTTGGCACAAAGAAAAAGAACAAAAGGCATTTCATAGCACAATTTTATAGTGAAAAGCTAAGAAAAATAAATAAGGAAATGTCTAGAATTGGTCTTCAATGTCCTAAATATTTAACTGCCTTCAGTATTCATGGGCCAGACTACTTAAGCCTTCTTTCTTTCTCAAAAAGTTTGTGTACTTCACCCCAGAAATAATTCAATTTGAGAAATTTATCCATTATTTAAGAGGATACTATACGTCCTTCAAGAACTTTTACTGACCTGCACAATAGAACATAGCATAAAATAGTTCAGATAAAAATTTTAAAAGTGTCAAACAACAAATAATGGAGAAATGGAATGGCCATGTGGGCTGGAATATGATGTGAAAAGAAACGTATTAATAATAACTGGAAAACCAGAATAAAGGAGAAAGAGTAGTTTTGACCAGGAAAAGAGTATGAACAAAAGTCTATACCTAGGAACAATGAGGAGAAAATGGTCCTGTAGGAATTTACTCTTTTACTTCTCAACAGGTTGGGAAGCCCATGGAATATTTTGGGTAGTGCCTTTTAGGAACATGGTCCTTTAAAAAAAAAAAAGGAATTATAATTGCTTTACAATGTTGTGTTTGTCTCTGCTATACAACAAAGTGAATCAGCTATATATCTATATATATATATGTATGTATATATCCTTTCCCTCTTAAGCCTCCCTCCCAGCCCCCATCCCACCATCTAGGTCATTACAAAGCACTAAGCTGAGCTCCCTGTGAGCAGCTTCCTACTGCTGCTACTGTGCTCAGTCATGTCTGACTCTTTGCCACCCTATGGACTATAACCCATCAGACTCCTCTGTGCATGGAATTTTCCAGGCAAGAATAGTGGAGTGGGTTGCCATTTCCTCCTTCTGGGGATCTTCAGGACCCAGGGATCGAACCCAGGTCTCTTGCATCTCCTTCATTAGCAAGCAGATTCTTTACCACTGTGCTACCCAAACAACTTCCTGTTAGCTAGCTATTCTACACACAGTAGTGGTATAGGAACATGGTAACTTTAGTAAGATTCCTATGACAAGGAATGGAAAGGAAGAAACAAAATTTTGAAAGTAAAACTTAACAGGAATGTGACTTACTGGCCATAGAAAATGAAACATGAGTCCAAGAGGATATTATTGGGCAATCAGGGAAGACCTGATGTTGGGAGAGGCAAGCATTTGCTTTTACAGAATGATAAGTGCTGAGGTCAGCAACAGAGACAGCACAGCATGTAGAAGAGTGTCTTGTCTCCTTCAATTAAAAAAAAAAAATGTGACCTTAGCTTAGTGCAGTTTCCTAAACTAGCCTGAAATATAAGAATTAGGCTGTCCACTGGTTATAAATAGGTTCCTAGGTTCCTTTTGACTGGGTAGGTCTGGAATGAAGTGGGGGACTCTCTTCATTTTTTTAATTAAAAAAATTTAATAGTTTATTTTAAAATAGACTTTATATTTTACAGTAGTTCAAGCTCACAACAAAATTAAGTGGAAACCACAGTGAGTTCCCCATATGTCTTCTTGACCCTCCACCACTCACCACACACACACACACCTCCCCACCATGAACATTCAGCACCAGAGTAGCACCTTTGTTATACTTGATGAACCTGCATTGATGTATCATTATTATCCAGAGTCCAGAATTTACATTAGGGTTCAATCTTGGTGTGGCACATTCTAGGAGTTTGGACAAATATACAATGACACGCATCTACCATTATAGTATACAGTAGTTTCACTATTTTTTGTCTCACCTATTCAAGCTCCCCTCCTTCCTAATCCCTGGCAACCACTTATCTTTTTTCTGTCTCTAGTACATACCTTTTTTGCTCAAGCTTTCAGGTGATTCCTAATATTAGGCAACTTTTGGAAATACTGACCTAGTAATTTGAATCCAATCCACAATTTTCTTTGCAATTCACTTTACTTTCTAGTTGACATTTATCATTACCACTTATTCCTTTTGATTTAAAGTTCTTAGGATAAATACTAGCTTTTCCTCCAAGTTTCTAATAAATAATAAATGGAAATAGAGAAGCAGTTTCTCAAGTTTTCCTCTACTTTTTCTCAAAGTGATGTTACATACTAACGATAATATAATATCAGCAATAATCTCCAACATTGATTGAATGCTTACCACATGCTATAGTAGTAGTAGTGTTAGTCGCTCAGTTGTGTCCGGCTCTTTGAGACCCCACGAACTGTAGCCCACCAGGCTCCTCTGTCCATGGGATTATCCAGGCAAAAATACTGGAGTGGATTGCCATTCCCTTCTCCAGAGGATCTTACCAACCCAGGGCTCGAACTCGGGTCTCCTGCATTGCAGGCAGGTTCTTTACCATATGAGCTACAGGGAAGATCCACATGCCATATTCTCTTCTAAATGCTTTCCATATATTTTATTTTTACATTTCAAACACCACCATCAGAACAGTAGTACTGTTACCTGTATTTTACAGATGAGAAAAACTAGACATAGGCATTAATAAAAAGGGATCTCATGCTGGAGAGATGAGAGCAGGAGTGCTCAAAACATTTAACACAACTAGCATAATAAAGGAACATTTGTAAAATAGGCCTATTTTCATTTCCTTGCTGGACCTTAAAGGGATGTGGGTTAATCATATTCCTAATTAGCAGTATTGGGCCATGTCTGACTTCTCTCGTTTCATGTTTTTCCACCTTCATCTCTGCTCCATTCTGCCCCCACACCTGCCTCGCAGGAGCCCAGTCTAATGTGCCCAAGCGGTATCCTCAGATATGTATCTTTGTAAGGCCAACGGTGCTGTTATGTGTGTGGGCATATTTTAAATTTCATAAATGATAATGTACTAAAGATCTTGTTACTTATTTTTTAACTTGACGTGTTGTTCTTAAGCTTTAGCCTTATACTTTTGTGTACCTCTGGTTGGTTGTTTCTAAGGGCTGAATAGTAAGGATCATATTCAGTGTCTCTTCCCTTGGTGATGGACATCTAAGTGGCCTTCCACTTCCCACTCCACAAGCAACACTGTGATAAGTAGCCTGTTCAGGCCTTATCATGCACTGCGCCTGTGTTCCTCTGAGGTGAATGGTTTGAGTATATTTAATTTCACTAATACTACTGGATTGTTCTCCACAGTGGCTGTGCCAATTTCCACTCCCACCAGCAGTGCCTGTCAGTTTCCTTTCAGCTCTTCTAAATAAAGCAGGCATTTGGTTGATTGCCGTCACTTAAGCATCATTATCCTAATCATTAACATTGAATAAGCAGGGTACTTGGAACTTTAAAACAAAGCTGACGAGCAAATGATACTCTCAAAATCAGGCCACAGAAAAATTTGAAACCCATATGTATGTCTGTCCCAGCAAACTGCTTTGCAAGTTGCATTTATATACTTACTACTGAAACAATATTTGCAGTATCATTTCAGTTAAAAGAAATGCGTTCAAAAACAAAAGTTAATTAAAACCTGTCCTTCAATAAAGCTGGAAATTGGATATTCAAATAACAACTAGATAAGAAATACATATTTATATCCCCAGCTAACTCATAATGTGGAAATAAAACCTCAAAGGTATTTTTCCCCCAGGTTATCACATCTAGCAATGAAATGACAATGTATGTTATGGGACTGTAGTTAAGCTCTTTAATATAACCTTTAAGCGAGAGTATTTCAAAAGTAGTATCTATCTCATAAATAAAAAATAAAATTAAGATTTAAGCCAACTGCAATCTGAGAGTTATCAAGTCAAATCACTATAATACTGGGCAGTGTGGTCTTAGTTTGACCATCTACCATCTCACTCTCAGTTGTGACTGAAGGAAGATGATGATTGAATCAGCATATAGCAAGTGCTCTTTCAATTATCGTGGACAGACCCACTTGGCTTTTTATTAGTGAGTTCCATTTCCTCTTCTGATCTTCACTCTGTACAGTCACAGCTTAAATTTTTTCATAAAAAAGCTTTTCTCAATTTTTCTTTTAGGATTGTTAGGACTGATGATATTTTTAAGCAATAACATTTCATTCCACAGGGATTTCTGGCTTAGCATCTGTTGAAGCCCAGTTCTTTTTTTAAAATTTTTAATTATATGCATGGTTAACCTACTTGTAAAACAAAATCTTTTTATTATTATATACATTTGATTTGGAATCTTATGTAATTAAGACTTAAAATAATGGGAATCCCTTTTCATGTTGAGAAAATACGACTGAGGACACATATAATACTGAGTAGTTCAAGAAGGTTTATACCAAATAAAATTAACAGATGTACAGGTGATTAAACTAAAATAAAAGGTTGTTCCTGGGTATAATTCAATGAACACAAGTATTTTTGTATACTTTTTGTCCTTATGCAGTTAGCCTATGGTCTAGAGTCATTTTTGTAAAGTATTAGAAGGGATTATCTCAATACTCGAAAAGTCAAAAATAGCTTATTCCAAGAACTCTGAGGATATAATTATTTGAGATTAGGAGATAGTTTCCTCTATCAGTTTACCTAATGTTCCTCCACTGGGACATCTCTGGGGAGAAAAAAAAGTTGGAACATAAAATGTGGTGAAAAGTGGAGATTCGGCTTACCTGTTCTATGTTTTGCTGAGGAAGTTGGTACACAGTTGAGACACCAAGACAAACAGCAGTCAATATCATCCTAATTCATCAAGGCACTGATTCCTGGAACAGCTGTCAACCCACACTTCAACAAGGGATCCATTTAGAAGCAGCATAAATATAGATTTTTTTCTTTGATTATTTTCCAATGTTTCACAGCTCCAAGTACTTGTAAAATAAAAAGATAATTGCAGCTGGTTCTGTGTGTACAAACTCTTCAGTTAGCTGCAGAGACTGCTTAGTTTACGGGCTGTCACCTGGGCAACCATCCACTGTGCATTTAGCTTGGAGACTTGAAAGTGGGACAGTCTTATTCAAGAAGGGAAATAAGTGTTGTACATTCTTCAGAGTTCTGTTTAAAAGCTTGAAAGAGTTAGACTCCTATGCATTTGCCTGTTTGGCACAAATGTCGTTGTTACCTTACCCACTGAGATTTTTTCCAGGAAAGCTGTACCTTTATAATCACTGTAATGTGCCAAATGGGTCTCTTTCCAAATCTGAATATAGGTTATGGGGAGGATCCCATAGATTATCCCCAAACTGGTTGTATCCTTAGAATCATGCTCGAGAAAACACTAATAAATGGAAATTCTTATATGAGGATATATTTCTTGTCCGGACTTGTGCTATTATCAAGCAAAAATTTCAATAAATAGACTGCATTTTTGTCTGAGTCATAAGTGGTAATAAACCCAGGTGAAAGAGACTTTAAAATTATGGTCTATAAAAGCATACTCTTGAGGAAGTAGACTCAGGTCAATCCACAGCATAACATCACCTGGCATCTGTGTGCTGCCAAATTCTTTCTACAGTAGTAGCATGCAGGGGTTTCTCTTCTAACCATATACTTCACACTATATATACTCAACTGAATAGAGTTCAGGTATTTTATCATAGCAACAACTAACATTTATTAAACGCTTACTAGACTCATCCTTCACATGAGATGCAACCCTTTTTCTTTTGCGGCACTGCATGGCATGTGGAATTTCCCCAAACCAGGGATCGAAATCATACCCCTAGAGTGGAAGCACAGAATCTTAACTACTGGACCACCAGCGAAGTCCCTGTCCTTTACATTAAAGATGTCATTTAACCTTCACAACAACTCTATGTAATAGATTGTATAATCACCATCATTCCCATGTTACAGATGAGGACATTGAGGCTAAGACATTTTAAGCTAATAAAAGGTAGAGCTGGGGATTAAATCTGAATAGCCTGACTACAGTGCTGAAATATTCACCACTTTTACTAAGCTAACACGCAATACACACACACATACACACCACGCTCATATACTCACATACTCACTCACTCACACACTTCAGGGTAAAAACCACTGCGAGACTGCCAGGTTTATGCATATTGTTTCATCATCCAATTCAGCCTGACCCAGTTTGACATGAATCCAAGTACATATAGGTGGCTACTCTGTTTTTACTTCCTCAATCCTCCTTTGTTTCTACTCACAGGAGGAATAGTACTCTATTAAGCTTTTGTGTCAAGAGAAAGTTTCAAGTACTGTAGTTTCTGATGTTTAGCATTTCTGTAGGTTACCCTTGGGTTCAAACTGGTCTGCAATCCATGAACCTTTCACTTGATTCCCCAAAGAGTAATCCTCTTCTTCAATCTCATTTTCAGAAATAGTCATTCAGATCATGTTTTGTTCTGTTTAATAGAAACCCAGTTTTTCAGAAACAGTAATGGGATGAGCATGCAAAACCAGGACCATATTAGGTGGTAAGGCCAGCATGGAGCTGTGTAAAAGGCTCTAAGGAAACTTGAGAGAGGAGTGTCTAATTTGGGGGGATATGTTAGTTTGCTAAGGCTTCCATAACAAAACGTCACAGTCTGGGTGTCTTAAACAACAGTAATTTAATTTGTCACAGTTTTGGAGGCTGGAAGTTCAAGATCAAGGTGTCAGTGGGCTTCTTATCTCCTGAGGCCTCTCTCCTTAGTGAGCAGATGGATCATTCTCACTGTGTCCTCACATGGTCTTTTCTCCCTGGTGTCTCTGCATGTGTCTTACTTAATCTCCTCTTTTCATAAGTGTGCTTGGATTAGGGCCCTTTTTGTTGTTGTTCAGTTGCTCAGTCATGTCCAACTCTTGGCAACCTCATGGGCTGCAGCATGCCAGGCTTCCCTGTCCTTCACTATCTCCCAGAGCCTGTTCAAACTCACATCCACTGAGTCAGTGATGTCATCCAACCATCTTTTCCTTTGTCATCCCCCTTTCCTCCTGCCTTCAATCTTTCCCAGCATCAGGGTCTTTTCCAATGAGTCAGCTCATCGCATCAGATGGCCAAAGTATTAGAGCTTCAACTTCAGAATCAGTCCTTCCAATGAATATTCAGGACTGATTTCCTTTTGGATTGACTGGTTTGATCTCTTTGCAGTCCAAGGGACTCCCAAAGAGTCTTCTCCAACACCACAGTTCAAAGGCAGCAATTCTTCGGCGCTCAGCCTTCTTTATGATCCGACTCTCACATCTGTACATGACTACTGGGAAAGCTATAGCTTCAACTATACGGATCTTTGTCAGCAAAGTGATGTCTCTGCTTTTTAATATGCTGCCTAGGTTTGTCATAGCTCTTCTTTCAAAGAACAAGCATCTTTTAACTTCATGATCACAGTCACCATTTGCGGTGATTTTGGAGCCCACCGTTTCCCTTGTTTCCCCATCTATTCGCCATGAAGTGATGGGACCAGATGCCATGATCTTAGTTTTTTGAATGTTGAGTTTTAAGCCAGCTTTTTAAATCTCATTTTAACTTAATCACCTCTTCAAAGGATTAATCTCCAGACCTAGTCACATTCTGATATACTAAGGATTAACAGAAGGGCATAGGGAATTTCAAAGAAAGATATTTATCTGAGCTGAAACTTGAAGGACAAATAATTCATCAGGTATAAACCATAGACAGAGGGACATTGCAGATAGACTAAACAACAGCATGTCCAAAGGAAAGATAAAGGCATGAAATGTTGGGAAAATTGTGTTTCATGTATGTGTGTGCAGTTAGAATGCAGAATAAATGAGGAGAAGGGGAAGTGAGACTATTTCCAGCTGAATTGAGAGAGAGATTAAAAGATTTTATTCAGAAACTTCCCTGGTGGTCCAGCAGTTAAGACTTTGCCTTCCAGTGGAGAGGGTGCAGGTTTGATCCCTGACTGGGGAGCTAAGATCCCACATGCCTTAAGGCAAAAAACCAAAACATAAATCAGAAGCAATATTGTAACAAATTCAATAAAGACTTAAAAAAAAGATTTTATTCATGGAGAGGTACATTCAGGCCTATAGTTTGGAAAAATTCTGACAGCAGGATTGAAAATTAATTCAAGGAGAGTGGCAGATATAAAAGTGAGAAGATTTTTATAAAGAGTCAAGAAAATGATGCTGACCTAACCTAAAACAATAATAAAGACAAATTGGAGGAGCTGAGTCACGATATTAGAGCAAAGAATGTTTTAGATTTTCCAGGAATATAGTAGGCTATGCTATTTAGACCAGTTCTTCTATGGACAGCAAATAAGAGGTGTAAGGTTAAATTACCTGAAGTTATACCTGAAGGAAAAGGAGGGCCCACTCATTCATTCATTCAATATCATATCTTGAATGTCTCTTTTTGTGCAAAGCTTTATTCTCATTACTGTAGAAATACCAGAGAAATAAGATTGTAGACTGAATGAATAAATAATCAAGGTACTATCAAGTGGTTACAAATGCCATGAAGCAAATTAAAGTGATAGAGATTGACAGTTGTGGGCAGAAAGAGTTTTATTCCATTGCATGCACATGGAAAGTCTCCCTTCTAGGTAAACATTTGATCTACTACTTGAATGAAAAGAAGCAGCCAGTCCTTTGAATAGTTGATGGCAGAACATTCTACGCAGTGGGCACAGCTGGGGCAAAGGTCATAATGGATATATAAACATTCCTTGTCAAAGTTACAGGAAGATGGTGAAGGTATTAGAATTGAGATTGGAGAGGTATGCGGGGGCCATATTTTGAAGGGCCTCATAGGCATCATAAAGAGTTTGACTTATTCCAAGTGCAGTATAAAACCACCAGAGCACTTTCCTCAAGGGAGTGACAATGTCTGATTCTTTTTTAATCATATTGATAGTTGTACAGAGGAAAGATTGTAAGGTGCAGCAGTGGAAGTCAGAGGTGAATATAAAAGCAATTGGTGCTTAGTTTACTGTAAGTACCTACTTGTGAGTAGAAGCTTTGAAGGCAAAATATAAAACTCTAACAGTATTCTTGGTCGAAGGATATTCTTACGAGTACATTTTTGTAAAAATCAAGGCAGAATAAAATAAAAGGCCTTGGGAAATGACTGCTTGCCTGAGGTCTCTATTTCTTCTTCAGTCCCAAGAAACCAATGTGAAATAGCATTTTTACAGGCTATGATTAAAGATGCTCAGAAAAAAACTTGTAACACTTCCATTTCCTACCTCCACCCCTGCACCCACACCGGGCCACCTCTGATCATAGTTAAACATGGGAAAACTACAAGTTTTTTTTCCTTTTTTTTGTCACTATGGAGAATCTAGTAGTGTTATGGAAGATGTACACATATGAGACCTATTTACTTTTTATTGAATATTTAAATATTGGGCAGGACGGAGTTAATATAGCTGGCCCTCATCCGTTCCTCTCCCATTACTGGGGATGAAGAGGTCAAGATACTCTCAGACAAAGAAAGAAAGTATTGATGAATAACTCAGTATTGTAAACACAACAATAACTGAAACTCCTGGAAGATACATGGTTATTTGCTAGGAGGAACATCCTTGTTTATAGAATGTGCTTGTTGTAGGATATCCCTACTTAAGGATTGTCTATGGTAAATCTATGAAGTTAAGGAGCATGGCTTCCTGAAAAATGTTACAAAAATCATTCAGCTATATGTCTGTAAAATGGAAATGTTTCATTACAGAGAGCTTATGTCTTACATGGGAAGAAAGGACCAGGGAGCTTCTCTCTGTATCTCACACTTCTCCCTGCTTTGCCTGTTCCTGTTGATTGATTATACCCCTGAAATTATTCAGAAAGCTTGATAGTGGATGATGTTTTAGATCTGCATGCATCTGATTTGACAATATGATACACACATACACATTTAGCTACTGGATGCAATTATCTTTGAAACATGCCTTTGAGTTCCCCCCATAGGAGATATCAGGTATTTCAAGAGACAAAAAAGCAGAAAAATTAAAATAATAAAGAAAGATTTTGGAGAGGAGCAAGAAGCCCTGGGGAGAAGGCAATGGAAACCCACTCTAGTATTCTTGCCTGGAAAATCCCATGGATGGAGGAGCCTGGTACGCTGCAGTCCATGGGGTCGCTAAGAGTCAGACACGACTGAGTGACTTCAGTTTCAATTTTCACTTTCCACTTTCATGCATTGGAGAAGGAAATGGCAACCCACTCCAGTGTTCTTGCCTGGAGAATCCCAGGGACGGGGGAGCCTGGTGGGCTGCCGTCTATGGGGTCGCACAGAGTTGGACACGCCTGAAGCGACTTAGCAGCAGCAGCAGCAGCAGCAAGGAGCCCTAGAAGAGGAGTATCTAGACTGAATTCTCATCTTCAATGTAATCTAGCTATGTGACTTGGGCTTGTGCTTAATCATTCAGTTGTGTCGGACTCCTTGTGGCCCCATGGACTGCAGCCGGTCAGGCTCCTCTGTCCATGGAATTCTCCAGACAATAATACTGGAATGGGTTACCATACCCTTCTCCAGGGAATCTTCCCAACCCAGGGATCGATACCAAGTCTCCCATATGGCAGGTTCTTTACCGTCTGAGCCACCACCAGGGCAGACCATTTTCCTATTTATAAACTGAAGGGGTTGAGTAAAATGAATTCAGAAAACCCCTCTGATTCCAAAAGTTTGAGAATCTAAAACAGAAAATAAGCAAAGTAATTTCATTACAGGAGAAAAATCAAGAAATGAGAAATGACGCAGTGATAAAGTCCTCCCTCTGGTGATCCCCTGGAGAAGGGAAAGGCTACGCACTCCAGTATTCTGGCCTAGAGAATTCCACGGACGTCCATAGGGTTGCAAAGAGTCAGACACAACCAAACAACTTTCACTTCACTTCACTGGTGGTCACCATGTTCCAAAGCCAGCTCTCATTCAGCTATAGTCCTCAGGGACTTTGTATTAATAGTTCCCAGGCTCTGTGATCCAATAAGCACCCCTTCAATCCACTCTATTCTCCTGTCATTTCATACTTCTATTATGACAGAGTCTGACTTGTTTTAGAGTTATTTTTAATCTCTCCATTAGATTCTATTTTCTAGAAGACAAGTAACAAGTTTTAATTATCTTTGTTCTGCTATTGTGTCTTTATAATTTATGCAGAGAAGGTTCTCGGTGGCTATTTCTAGAACTAAATGTACACAAGAGTAGAGTGAAAAAACAATGAAGAATCTCATGTAGTGGCCTTTTGCTTACTATGGGACAAGCTCAAGTTCTCAGTAGAGCTATGTTTTTTATTATTTTTCGGGCTAGGTAGACAGGAGGAGAAAGGATTTCAGTGAACAATAGTAGCAAATGAGATGCTGTAAGTGGAGGGGCTTGAAAAGGACAAAAATTGAAGTTTTGAATCCAATCTTAGCTATAAGAATACACTAATGAATACTTTTGAATATCTGGGCAACCCTGCTGTATTGAGTGGGAAAGGATTAAAGGATTTTAAAATTCTGAAAAGGGCTTTTCTGCTGAGGCAGCAGAGGATTGGTTGTGAGCTTCGTCTTCTGCATATTAAGCAGGACCCATTTGTCCCCCGCAGTGCAGTGGTAGAAAAAGGCGGCAGTGTTTTCAGGAAGACCATGAAGGGACCTGCTGCTTTTAAGGAACGAACATACTTTTCTGAGGAACACTTTCTTCCAAATCTCTTCTTTTCCACCTAGAAGGTGGTAGAGTGAATGGAGGGTTGTAGGGTGATGGTGAAGGAAAGGCAGGAAGATAAATTGGGCATCTCGGTGGACAGAGAAAAGAGATGGAAGAAAACATTGAGATCCAAGGGGCATACTGGTCTAGAGAAATTCGATAGCAAGTCCAGGGGTTTTTGTGATGCTGAGTAGGGTATATGGGGTGGAGTTGTTGGTTTCATTGACTTAGGTGTTCTGTTTTTGCTGCTCAGAAAGAGAATGTGAGCAGGGACAGCTCCGACTCTATGAGATGGAGCCAAAAATGATGTTCCATAAAGCCTTGGCAGCCAAATATGATTGAATGTCAGCTTCATCTGGACAGATTTTATAAAAAACACAGATTCTTGCAATTCCGTAGAAAAACAAGTGAAAGATTTGAAATCACTCTTCATAGGAGAGGAATATAAATGGTCAACTAACACAGGGAAAATTGTTTAATCTCACCAGGGCTCAGGGAGATGCAAATCAAAACATTTTTTGTTCAACATACTGGCAAAATCTTAAATGATTCAGAGTATAAAATGTGTGGGGAAATGGCTACTCTTTTACACTATTAGTGGGTATATAAATTAGTAATGCTCATTTTGGACATTGTGATCTGGTACTACCTGTTATACTTTAAAATGCACATACTCTTCAACCCAGCATTTCCATTCCTCCATATCCACCCTAGAATAATTTTCACACATGTTCACAAAAATGTAGGCATAATAAGTTTTTCCTCTAGTATTTTTGAGGGGAACACATTTATCATGGAAAATTTCAAACATGCAAAGTAAACAGTATAGTATCATGAACCCATGCACTTGTCACCCATCTAAGAATGTTATTTATTAATAGCTTTATTAATAGTTTCTGCTGTATAACATAATGAGTCAGCTATACACGTACATATATCCTCTTCCTCTTGAGCCTCCCTTGCACGTCTCCATCCCACCCCTCTAGATCATCACAGAGCACTGAGCAGAACTCCCTCCGCTTTACAGCAGGTTCCCACTAGCAGTCTATTTTACACGTAGTAGTGTATATGTGTCAATGCTATTCAAGGCTACTCTTTCAATTCATCCCACTTTCCCACCGCCTCCCAACATCCATAATTCTGTTCTCTACATCTGCACTTCTATTCCTGCCCTGAAAATAGGATCATCAGTACCATTTTTCTACATTCCATAGATATGATGTTTGTTTTGTATTTCTGACTTACTTCTCTCTGTATGACAGGCTCTAGGTTCATCTACATCACTTCAACTAACTCTATTTTTTTTCCTTTTAATGGATGGGTAGTGTTCCATTGCATATGTGTACCACATCTTCTTTATCCACTCAGCTGTTGATGGACATCTAGCCTGCCTCCATGTTTTGGCTATTGTAAATGGTGCTGCAATGAACATTGGGGTATGTGTGAATAGACATACTTATTTGTGCAAAAATTAATTAAAAGAATTAAAACTCTGTATTGTGTCTCTATAAATGTTTATGTAAAAAGATAGGAAAGAGTCTAAAATTATTTACACTCAATGGTATTGGTGATTTTATCTTCAGTTCAGTTCAGTTCATGCAACCCCATGAATTGCAGCATGCCAGACCTCTCTGTCCATCACCAACTCCTGGAGTTTACCCAAACTCATGTCCATCAAGTAGGTGACGCCATCTAGCCATCTCATCCTCTGTCATCCCCTTCTCCTCCTGCCTCCAATCCCTCCCAGCATCAGGGTCTTTTCCAATGAGTCAACTCTTCGCATGAGGTGGCCGAAGTATTGGAGCTTCAGCTTCAACATCAGTCCTTCCAATGAACACCCAGGACTGATCTCCTTTAGGATGGACTGGATGGATCTCCTTGCAGTTCAAGGGACTCTCAAGAGTCTTCTCCAACACCACAGTTCAAAAGCATCAATTTTTTGGAGCTCATCTTAGGAATATAGAAATAGAGAAGATGGTAAAGGAGGCCATTTGTTTTATGCATATTATTTGAAACTTTTACAATGAGAAGACATTTCTATTATAGTGCATGGACAAATTAAACAACTCCCAGGCTCTGGCTTTGGGGTTATAAATAGTGATTTAAGTATTTCATATTTGGAAGTACATTGCAGTACGTGCTCAGTTACTTTAGTTGTGTCTGACTCTTTGGACCCTATGGACTGTAGACTGCCAGGCTCTTCTGTCCATGGGATTTGGGATTTTCCAGACATGAATACTGGAGTGGGTTGCTGTGCCCTCCTCCAGGGGATCGTCTCGACCCAGGGATTGAATCTAGGTCTCCTAGATTGCAAGCACATTCTTTACCACTGAGCCAACAGGGAAGCCCATATTGTAGTATATAGGTAGGCAAAAGCAAAGAGCAGAGATAAATGGAAGATGTAAGATTCACTATAGCAAAATAGCAGAAGCAGTTGAGACTGAAATTAGTCCATCTAGTCTAATTAGAAATTAGACTGAAGTGGATGGTGAAAGGGCTCTGAGGAGCAGATAGTTACATATCTGGAGATATTAATGCAAATGTAGTTAGCAGGTCTTACAATATGATACATGCCATACAATATGATACAAAAAGTCGGGATTATACTAAAATTTTGCATTTATTCATCACTTGTAGCTAGAATTGTTCATATCCATATTCATATCTTTCCTCATAACAAGGAAAATCAGAGATTAAATAAGAATGTCTATGTAAAATATGGTAATTAATTGTCCACACACACCACCCCACACAGCTAGAATATGCTCATTCTGTAAACTTGTACATAATTCTTATGACTCTTTTTAACTCTTTTGTTTTCACATTCTGAGTTCAAAAATACATTAACAATAGAATAGTTTAAATAGAAACATGTAAACGTGGGCAAACTAAGTCAACCTGCCAGTAAGAACTGTCTTTTCTGGATCTAATACCAGACAAGAAGTTAAGTTACAAACTTGGGAATTAGAACTAGCTGTTCTTGACTTAGCATTATCACCTAGAGGGACTTCAATTATACTTGAAACTTCCTGAGGGCAGGCATCATGTTTTTAAGTTTTTGTTTCTCATTTTCTAGAACAGGGTCAGGCACATAGAAGCTGCTTTTAACAGGTGTTTGTTGAATGAACAAAGGAGTGAATGAATGATGAGTTAAGGAAGTTTGCATTACTTCTCTTGAAATTCTCTAGAGCTTCCTGCCTTGGTGGCTATAACTCTTGCTATCCAAGAAACAGTGGACTGCTTATTTAGGATACATGATATTGCCCGTGTGTTCAGAAAGGTTACTTGATTGTTTTCACACCACTGATTTTACAAAGAGCTTTAAGAAGTTGAATAACCATTGTGCTTCCCTTTATAAATCATATTATAGTTCTTTCTGACTTATCTCAGGCTGTGGACACCTTGAGGGCAGGGATTATTCTTCGAACCCCTCCCTATGGTTGACTATGACATGCCATGCTTCCCTGGTGGTTTCAGCAGTAAAGAGTCCCTCTGCAATGATACAGAACCTGTCTCCGTCCAGGAGACAAGGATTTGGTCCCTGGATCTGGAGGATCCCCTGGAGAAGGGAATGGCAACCCACTCCAGTATTCTTGCCTGGAAAATCCCATAGACAAGAGGAGCCTTGTGGGCCACAGTCTATGGGGTTGCAAAGAGTTGGACACAACTAAGCAACTAACACTCACTTTTTTCCACTTCACTGCCATGACAGTAGATACTTGATAAATTTTGCTGAATGAATGAATGAATACTGATAATTTTGATAATTCTGATAGTTTTGATTTAGAGAATTTCTAAGAGTTTCCTGTTCTCATACTGTGTCTTCCTCTTCCTGCTGTACCTTCTACTGCAATTGGTCTCAGAGCTATATCACAGAAAATTCCTGATTCTCTCTGCACAGAGGCCATCAAGGCAGATGAGAATGGTGCAGTCCCACTGCTGTTGCTCCTCTCACAATGTTTGCTCTCTTGCTAAGACCTAATTAAACTGTGATGCCCCTGCATTCCTCTGAGGACTAAGCCAAGGGTGATTTTTCCAGGCCTCTAATCTCTTAAATTGCCTATGCGTCAAAATTCTCCCTGTGGCCATTATTGGTAACACCTTGAAATAACTGCAAGGTATGCCAGAGAGGGAATACACTTGCATGGAAAAACCCTTGCCTTTGGACGTGCAGCAAAATAGCTCTTAATACTGAAGAAACAAAATCTTTTCTGCTTCATGAACCAGTGAAAAATCTAATAAAAGTGTGTCTCCCCTGGGTACTTTACATCATTAGCATCCTGGCTTCACACTTCACTTTAACAAATAACTTATTTAAAAAGTTTCTCCAGGGAGAAGGAGCCAAAAATAACTTGGAAGGAAACTTTACCTAGCAACCTGATAAGGCTTGTTTCCTACAGTTTCTGAAATTTAACTTGATGCAGCAAAGTCTTTGTGGTTTTTCAGTTTCAGATTTTGGCATGCACTGAAACTTCTTAATGGTTAACCAAAAAGGAAAAAACGTAATACTCACATGTGAGTAACATGTTACAGTTTTCATTATATAAAGCATCCATTATAATTGCTACTACCATAATGGATCACCTACTACATGCCAAGACATTCTGTTAACCACTCTGCAAATGTGCATAGGAACTTAATCTTTGCCACAGTCCTATGTGGTAAGAGGTATTACAAATCAAATTTTAATAATTAAGAAATTGATGTTTAGGGGGCTTACGTTATTTGCCCAGTCTTATAGGTAGTAAGTGGCTGAACCTGGGTTTGCTTGACCTTAAAACTTACAAATGTATTTCAGCTGGAGAGAATCTTAAAAGGTTAAGTGAACGGCTCTTTGATTCCCACCTTTCCCTCATTTGTTGTTGTTCAGTCGCTCGTTTGTGCCCAACTTTCTGCAATCCCCTGAACTGCTGCATGCCAGGCTCCCCTGTCCTCCACTATCTCCTGGAGTTTGCTCTAATTCATGTCCACTGAGTCAGTGTTGCTATCTAACCATCTCATCCTCTGCTGCCCCCAATCATCTACTGCCTTCAGACTTTCCCAGCATCAGGGTCTCTTCCAATGAGTTGGCTCTTAGCATCAGGTAGCCAAAGTATTGGAGCTTCAGCTTCAGTACCAGTCCTTTCAATGAATATTCAGGGTTGATTTCCTTTAGGATTGACTGGTTGGGTCTCCTTGCAGTCCAAGGAACTCTCAAGAGTCTTCTCCAGCACTACAATTCAAAAGCATCAGTTTTTGGCACTCAGCCTTCTTTATGGTCCAACTCTCACATCCATACATGACTACTGGAAAAATCAGCTTTGATTACACAGACCTTTGTCAGTAAAGTGATGTCTCTGCTTTTTAATACACTGTCTAGGCTTGTTACAGCTTTCCTTTCAAGGAGCAAGCGTCTTTTAATTTCATAGCTGTAGTCACCATCTGCAGTGATTTTGGAGCCCAAGAAAATAAAATCTGCCACTGTTTCCATTTTTCCCTTTCTGTTTGCTATGAAGTGATGGGACAAGATGCCATGATCTTAGTTTTTTGAATGTTGAGTTTTAAGCCAGTTTTTTCGCTCTCCTTTTTGACCTTCATCAAGAGGCTCTTTTGTCCTCTTCATTTTCTGCCATTAGAGTGCCATTTCCTTCTCCAGGGAATCTTACCAATCAGAGATTGAACCGACATCCCTTGTGTCTCCTGCATTGGCAGACAGATTCTTTACCACTGGGAAGCACCTTTCCCTTATCCCTGCATTTAATGTCATCAAGCTCTTACTATTGTAACTCCAATATACGTATCAAATCAGTTGACCTTGTCTGCTGACCCCCAGCAGTCAAAGCCTCCACACAATCTCCCATTGGATGTTGTAATAAGTCACTAGTTGTTCCTACTTCTTTTTTTGCAACCCCCCTCCCCCAATGCATTCCTATAGCAACCAGACCATTGCAAAATGTAAAGGATTTTATATTTTGGACCACAATGCTCTCTTGCTTAAAACATTTTAGCAATGCCCACTTTGCTTCACATAAGGGGCACATAGAAGGCTCTTTAAGGTCTGGCCCATGTGTACCTCTTCAACCTCATTGCAACTGCTGTGCTCTAGGTGTCTTCTTTTCGTTTGTTAGACAGATCAGACTTTCCTACCTTTAACCCTCTGGATATGCTATTCTCTGCCCTTAGAAGCCTTCCCTGCCCCCAACCTGGCTGCCTCCACTCTACCCTTCAGCTGGCCCTGAAGATTCTTCTTGTCAGGGTCACCATTGGCCTCCACATTGCTAACAGGGATGCTGATACATATGGTGCCTCTTCTTTTGGTTCGTGCAGTAAATTTTCAGTTTCCCTACTCCATCTTGAGTTCCTTGAAATCAGGGATTGTGTCTTCAGTATGTCTTCATTTCCTAGCAGTCTAGCATAATGACTGGTTTATAGTAGGTGTCTAATAAATGCCTATAAATGAATGAAGGTGCAAGTTCAGACCTTTTGGGAAAGATTTTTACAGTAGTAACTCTAACTCCCACTAGTGTAGTGAACTGAAACTAGAAGGAATATCAAGGGATGAGGGTTCAAGTCTTGGCACTGGCCATAATTATCAAATTCTTCTGACCTTAGTTTTCTCATCTGCACAATGTATATCACTGTATTTTTTATATCTCTCTCTCCTAAGATTAAAATATTTAATTGCTAAAGCTGTATTTCTGAGTCCTCTAGCCACAAATTCCTTCTTGTGAGTCACAAAAAATCATTAAATGATATTAATTAAAAAAAAAAACTTAAAAAAAAAGCTTTTAGGGACTTCCCTGGATTTCCAGTGGTTAAAATTCTGTGCTTCCATTGCAGGGGGCATGGTTCCACTCCTGGTTGGGAACTTAGATCCCTCATGCCCCGTGGTTTGGCCAAAAATAAAAATAAATAAATAAAAGAGAATTTAAGGAAAAAAGTTTTTAATTATGAAAAATTTTGGACCTAACAATAGTTGAGAGAAAAGTACACATATCCATGTACCCATTATTAGCTTAAACAATAGCTTATGTGCCCATGGCTAATCTTGTTTTATTTCTAGCCATATCTATTTCCCTAGGGTTTCCCTAGTGGCTCAGCCATAAGGAATCTGCCTACCAGTGCAGGAGATGTGGGTTTGATCCTGTTGTGAAGATCCCCTGGAGAAGGAAATGGTAACACACTCTACTATTCTTGCCTGGGAAATCTCATGGACAGAGGAGCCTGAAGGTCTACAGTCCATGGAGTCCCAAAGAGTAGCAACTAAAAAACAACCACCCACCTCCTCCTCCAATTATTTGAAACAAATCCTGGACATGGTATGATTTCCTCTGTAAATGTTTCAGAATGTATGAGATATAATGACTAACATGTAGCTGGCACTCCTATTCCTCAGTGGCTTAAAAAGTGTTCATTAAACAGCATGTTGCTCTTCTCAGAAACCAGATAACTGGTATAATGGTTTTATTTGATGACTTACCCAAACTGCCTGAAATCTTTGAGGTGAGGGATGGTGGATATTATGGCATCTAGCTCAGTGCCTTGCAATCGATTGAGAGGATGAATGAAAAAACAAGAACAAAACCAATCTGTTTTAGGTTTTTTTCATAAAATCATACCCACATGAGTCTAAGGCCTTGTTCTTGCTCCTGTTCCTTTCTTGAATTCATTACTCTACAGGAGAATTTTAAATTTTGTTAAATCAGCTAGAGAACGGGGACTTGATGGTAGTCTAAGTTCTTTCTTCTCAGGAACAAAAAGTATTACAGAAGAAAAATTAAATGACTTCAGCCTCAGGAGACTTTGCCAAACTAACCGGAAGAGGTGTCTCCGGGGCGGGGCTGCGTGGAGGCTCCGCCCCCGCCCGCTCTCTGCTCCCCTATTCCCCCGCCTCCCCTCGCCTTCCTGCTTTTCTTCCCGGCAGTCCTAGCGCCCACATCGGCGCTCCGCAAGATGGCGGCTGACAGTGAGGTGAGGTGTCTGCCCGCTACCTATCTCTGTCTCTGTTTAAGTTAGCTCCTCCGTGTCAGCGCTCGGGAGCTCAATCTCTTTCTTTCTTTCCACTTACGCAGCCCGAGTCCGAGGTATTTGAAATCACGGACTTCACCACTGCCTCGGAATGGGAAAGGTGAGTGAGTCGTATCATTGGTTAGTATTAGTTTGGGCCCCGGCTCCGCCCGGCTACTTCCCCAACCTTGACCACAAGTGACGCCACTTCTGCGGGAAAAGTAAGCCCCATTGGCTCCCCAGTCTTCGCCTCCTCCCTTCTGTGGTCCACCGCAAGCCTCTTCCACGTCTCGGGTCTGACAAGCTCCGGCCCGCCCCCATCTGTAAAACCCGGAGACTCTGGCTCTCCGAAGTTTTGTTTTCTTTCCTTTTAGACCACTTCCATTAGACTTTTGGTCCATCTAGTTGTTGATCATCCGCCGAAACAGTTCCGGAGGCTACCTTCCGTTCCTGTGTTAATGTCCGTGTAACTAATTCGTTTGTTATAGTAGGCAACAAACTTCGCAGCTGCTTTTTTTTTTCCCCCCTTTCCTTGTACATCCGTTTCAGGAGGAGGCCTTTCTTCTGAATCCTGGTGGTTGTCCATCTGTCACACTCCCACCATCTCCATCCTGTCTTTTAGGGTAACCTTTCGAAACAGTTTGTGTGTGGCTTTGGAACGCTTAATTGTTCCATTTCAGTGGGTAATGTGACCCAGGCTTCCTCTGCCATAGAAACTCCAAATTCCTGTACCACCAAACTCCAGTTGAATAGCTGAGTGAAATTGTTGGATCACTAAAACTAGTTGAACGCCAAGTTTGTGGAGGAGTGATGCTAAAGCTGAAACTCCAGTACTTTGGCCACCTCATGCGAAGAGTAAACTCATTGGAAAAGACTCTGATGCTGGGAGGGATTGGGGGCAGGAGGAGAAGGGGATGACAGAGGATGAGATGGCTGGATGGCATCACTGACTCAATGGACGTGAGTCTGAGTGAACTCCGGGAGTTGGTGATGGACAGGGAGGCCTGGAGTGCTGCGATTCATGGGGTCGCAAAGAGTCGGACACGACTGAGCGACTGATCTGATCTGATCTGATAGCTTAGGTCGAGATGTTATCAGTTCGTTGTCCAAGAGCCCCTTCAGGTTTTTTGAGTACTGAGGTCAGTAGTTAGCTTGTTGGAATATTTTATGATCTTTCTGATTGGGAGAGGAAATCCATCTTGTTGTGAATGTTATGTTATTAAATGGCATAGAAAAGATCCCTGCTGGGATGCTAGTTTGACCTGTGGTCCCTGCCCCACCCCCACCTCCTCCCAAAAGGTAAGACATAACCACCCAGGCAAGGCTTTATTGAATAGGTACTATGTATTCAGAACTATATTAACAGAAAAGAACAAAATCAAAACAAATCATTTGATCTCTGTTAAAAAAACAAAACAGCAAATAGTTATATTAGTATAAGGATGGTAATTGTGGATTGTAATTGTTGGAGGTGTTTTCATAGAAAAGACAGGAAATGTGCCAGGCCTGGAAAGTGGAAAATAACCGCTTAAATGGAAAAAAAAACTGGTTAAATATGAGACGGTCCTGACAGGAGCAGAGACAGGTGAAAACCTTTGGGATTTAACGAAATGTCTTCACTGGAGTGAAGACTGTTTGTTGAAGGAAAATTAGATTATTAAGATAAAACCAGGTTACAGACAGCCTCCAAAGCTAAGTAAAGGAATCTAAATTTGATGCTTTAAGACCAGTGATTCTCAAACTTTAGTGTGCATTAGAATCATAGTTTATAATTCTGTATGTCTGAGGTGGATTCAAATATTTTCATTTCTAAGAAGATCCAAGGTGCTGATGCTGGGTCAAGACACCACGCTTTAGAGCCATTACAGAACAGTAGGGAGAGACCCTTGATTTTGTGTTATGAGAGTTGTTTGCCAAGATTAGGTGAAATGAAGGCAAGTGAGTTACTATTTTGGTTAGGTTGGTGATTAGGAAACTGGAGAGAAAGGGTAGGAGGGAAGATTGTAAGACATTTCAAATAAGTAGAAGATAAACTTGATGAAATGTAGGAGTAGAAAAAAAAAATCAAACATGAAACTGCAGTTTCTTGCCTAGAAGAGTGAAGATAAGAAAGTGGCAAAGAGAGAAGAATATAGTTTTAGACCTGTTGAATTTGAAATAATAATGTCTTAAAGTTAGTTAGAAAATGTAGTAGTTTGAATCTTAAGAGTGAATTGAGGAAACATTAGAGTATTTAATGGATAAATAATCACTTTCCACTAGCTAAATATTTAAAATATCCTCAGGTGAAATATTAAATCCTTCTAACTCCTTATTTGTAGGTCGTTGTTAACAGAGTTATGAAAACTACCTCAAAGTAGGAAATTTGGTTTTTGGCTTTATCCCCTTGTTTATAGAATGAGACTAGTGTTTTACAGTTTGTAGGAAAATGGTAAGACTTTGGAGTCTTTTAAACCTTGAGTTTAATGTTTGAATGAAATTTCTTATCAGTATGTTATGTATGTATGTATGGACAATTTATAGAAACCAATAACTCCTTTTATTATTTGTCCATTGAAAAAATACTGAGTGAACATGTATCAAGCACAATGCAGGGCATAAGGATGTGGTGGTCAGTGAAAACAGATGGTTCCTGTTGTTGCTGAACATATAAACTAGTGGAAAAGAAGGATGTGAATAAATAATGATACAAGTGAGTCTGTAGTTACAGTTGAAATGAGAGCTAAGAAGAGGGAAAGAAACATTTTTTAAGAGCATATAACAAAAGAACCTAATATTGAGGAGTAAGAGGAAGTGATCTTACAGGTGAGATCTAGAGAGCTTTCAGGGGTAGTTACTACATTTTTCTAATCAAATCTCAGTACTTACAGAATAGGCTCCAATTTTGGTCTGCTTTAGTAGTGATAGTATTGCTAATACAGTGAATATTTTAAGATGTTCCTTCTTTTACTGTGAAATTAAAATGTGAAGTCCTTTCAGTCGAGTCTGACTCTCTGTGATATGGCCTGTAGCCTTCCAGGCTCCTCTGTCCATGGGATTCCCCAGGCAAGAATACTGGAGTGGGTTGCATTTGCTCCTCTAGCAGATCTTGCCGACCAAGAGGTGGAACCTGAGTCTCTTAAGTCTCCTGCATTGGCAAGCGGGTTCTTTACTACTAGTGCCACCTGGGAAGCCCTTTTATTAAAATGAGGTGAAGTGAAAGTTGCATAGTTGTGTCCAACTGTTTGCAACCCCATGGGCTATACGGTCCAAGGAAATCTCCAGGCCAGAATACTGGAGTAGGTAGCCTTTCCCTTCTCCAGGGGATCTTCCCAAGCCAGCGATTGAACCCAGGTCTCCCTCATTGCAGGTGGATTCTTTACCAGCTGAGCCACAAGGGAAGCCCAGGAATACTGGAGTGGGTAGCCTATCCCTTCTCCAGTGGATATTCCTGACCCAGGAATTGAACTTTACCAACTGAGCTGTCAGGGAATCCCTGATATTTATTAAAATACTTCATTATAAAAGAAAAAAAAAATCACCTGTAATTCTACCACCAGGAGATAGCTACTGTTAATATTTTGAGAAAATTCCATGTAATCTGTGTATGTTATAAACTTGTGTTAAACTATATTTATACTTATATCTATAGCTTCACTTTTTTCATTTAACATATGGACTTTTTCTTATTTCCTCAAGCAGGCTTCAAAACATGATTTTTAATGGGTGCATATTAGTCCATTGAGTGGATATGTCATTAATTTACAGCTTTTTGGTGCAGTTGTACCTAAGATAGTTTCCAATTTTTTACCTTTATTAATGTATATTTCACGTACATATTTTCACTCACATATACATACATTAAAATTTTTATTTGGTTTTGTAAACATATTTACTTATTTCTAGAGCACTCTTTATAAGATCTGATAATTGCCATTTGAACCGCCTCAAAATGCTATATTAATTAATATCTTCATTTTAAAAAGGAATAATTATAAGGTTCAGTTGAATCATAAAAACATACATCAAAAATGTAAATAATAATTTACAATGTCCCTGATGGCAGAACCTGATATTTGTGAATATATCTTGACTAGAATTAATTTTAGTACTCTGGCAATAATGTGTAGGTGTTTTAGGAGAGCAGTGTTGCTGTTAGATTGCATCATACATATATAGTATAAGTAGTCAGCTTCTTGGTGGCTTGGGCTTCCATGGTGGCTCAGACGGTAAAGAATCTGCCTGCAGTGCAGGAGACCTGGGTTGGATCCTGGGTTGGGAAGATCTCCTGGAGGAGAGCATGGCAACCCACTCCAGTATTCTTGCTTAAAGAATCCCCATGGACAGAGGAGCCTGGCGGGCTACAGTCCATGGGGTCACAAAGAATTGGACACAACTGAGTGACTAAGCTGAAAGTGTCCTTTTATATATATTGAACACTACTACTGAGCTTTGACTGTTCATTTGCTGATACAGAGCATGTTGCTAGTCAGAATTCATTCTCTTTGATAGGTCAGCTTGATCATTAAAGACCAGACAGTGAATAGTTTAAAATCCCTTAAAGTTGACAAATCTACTTAGTTTCTTACCAGGTGTCCATTAAAACTTGTTGTATTTTAATGGGCAAAGTTCCCAAATAATGTTTTTTTGGAGGAGTGGAAGGCAAATCAGAGAATTCATAAGTATCTTTAAAGAAAGTTAATTTAAAGAGATAAGTTATTTGGAGCATAGTGAAGAGATTATTGGTTTCAGAATTATCGTTATGTGTGTGTGCTCAGTTGTGTCTGACTCTTTGTGACCCCATGGACTGTAGCCCGCCAGGCTCCTCTGTCCATGGAATTTTACAGGCAAGAATACTGGAGTGGATTGCCATTTCCTACTCCAGGGAATCTTCCTTACTCAGACAAGACTTCCTTATCTCTTAGGTCTTCTGCATTGGAAGGTGGATTCTTTACCACAAGTGCCACCTAGGAAGCCTGTGTGTGCGACACACTTCAGTGGTGTCCGACTCTGCGACCCTATGGACTGTAGGGTGCCAGGCTCCTCTGTCCATGGAAGGCAAGAATACTGGAGTCGGTTGCCATGCCCTCCTCCAGGGGATCTTCCTGACCCAGTTGTTGAACCTGTGTCTCTTTTATGTCTCCTGCATTGGCAGGAGGGTTCTTTACCAGTACCACCACTTGGGAAGCCCAGTTATCCTTAATAGTATCATTTCAGTCTGTCAATTTTTACTTATGTCCCAGGTTTACTATTTTCATTTCAATATGGAGAGATTTATTTTTATTTTATAGAAACCAGAATGGCATTGGGTAGGCAGTAGATTTTTAAAAAAATCTAAGATGTTAAAAAAATCTAAAAAAAATTAAAATCTAAGAATTCTTGGGCTAAAGATTACTTTTTTGGGTTTTTGTTCCATGTTGATAAATTTACAATAACAATATTAAACTTTACAAGCCTTCTGTTAAAAGTGTTAAAATATTAAGAAGAAAAAACTTAAATTGTATAGCAATAGGAAAAAAATGTGATTACATAGTTTGAAAGTTTTTTCCTCCTTCCTAGGTTTATTTCCAAAGTTGAAGAAGTTTTGAATGATTGGAAATTGATTGGAAACTCTGTGGGAAAGCCACTTGAAAAGGTCAGATCTATTTGCTGGTGTCTCTAAATGAGTATTTGCTTTGAAACTTCTATTTTTAAGTCTTTTGCTGCATTTGGTACATTTAAAGTAAATGTTCTAAAAGTTATGTATAATTTATGAATATAAAATGGCATCTGGAAGAACTTGGATTTGAATCTGTGACAGTATTTGTAAGATATTTCTGAACTGTTTTTTAATAATAAAATTGTATATGTATAATGTCGTTCTTTGTGAGTAATTTTATTTCTGTTTCTTTTGATAGTTAACTTTTCTCGTGCTTTCTCCCATAGAATGTTTGAAAATCCTAATCCAAAATAATGATGGTTTTGCTTATAAACCATACTCCAAATGTTTACTGAAGCACATACTCTGAGAACAAACCTTGATTTCCTGTATTTCACGGGAGGGAACTAACAACTTGGTCTTGGGCTTATATAGGTATATAGGTGCTTTGTTAGACAAATTCTTTTCAAGTAATCTTTGTTTTTGTTAAAAATCTATT
Source organism: Bos javanicus (assembly GCF_032452875.1). Classification (NCBI taxonomy): domain Eukaryota; kingdom Metazoa; phylum Chordata; class Mammalia; order Artiodactyla; family Bovidae; genus Bos; species Bos javanicus. The sequence goes on along the minus strand of NC_083869.1, from coordinate 62,305,943 downwards.
TTTAATTGCACTTTAGCTGTTTTTAAGGAACTCTGAATTTTCATATTTGCTAGAGATTTTTAGCTTTATGGTGGTTTAAAAGAATTTGAGATATTCAAAGCATTGTGACTTTTTTCTTTATCCATATGAGTAAGAGCAGAAAAAATAATACTATATATAGAAATCACATCACTTCATACAGTGAAATATATAGATTAAATTGACTTATTGTTTTAAAATATTATATGATTACATTTTTGAATAAAGAAGAGATGTGAAGTTTTTAAACACACATCTAGTCCACTTGAAATGAAGACATACATACCAATAAGGTTAAAGGCAAAACACAATGGATATAAATGAGTTGGGAAATAATTTGTACTATCAAAAAGAGAACTAAACTGTGTATTTGTGAGCTCTGATTTTATATTTCTTAAATATTTGATTTACACATATTCACTGGGTATCCTTTATGTGCCATATCTAAAGAAATAGTTAATAGGATAAGATCCTTATTTGCCATTGCAAATGAATTCTCATGAAAGGGAGGTAATAAGATTAAAATTATTAAAATTCTAGATGCTAAATTCAATGTTGGGATTTGAGTTAGGAAATGTATTTAGTGTAGGTATCATATTGCTATCAGGTAGTATGGGCGAAAGGAGGATTAGCTCTTTCCAGTCCTTTTCTCCCTACAGGTAGTAATAAATAAGTCAATCATGGAAAATCTGAACAGATTTCAAGGCGAGCTGTGCTGTGATGAATAAGATTAAAGAAAGTGTAAGAGATGGATTATTTGGCATAAAGAAAATTCAGAGAAATAAGAAGTAAGATTGTAATTTATGTCAAGAAAGTTGATTATTAGTTTTCTTCCTCCACTGAGAGGGAATTAAGAGAAGTTATTTTTTAAATACTTTTGATTATGGAAAGTTTCAGGCATATATAAGGTAAACAAAAATAGTATAATGAACCCCTATGTGCCTGTCACTCAGGTTCAGCAGTTCTTCAATTTCTTATTTCAATGTCTGTCTACTCCCCTCCCTACTAGATTTTTTAAAAATAGTTGTTTTAAATAAAATATACATAATGCACAAAACTGCTTATTTTGGTAAATGTTTACATCATGTAAGCGTTTTCACTCAAGATACTGGACATTTTTGTCATCCCAGAAATGTCTGTAGTGAACCTTTCCACTTGATGCCCATGTTCCTCATTTATGCTGCCCCCATGCCCCCTGCAGTGCCAAGGTGTCTGCTGTTCTTTTCCTTTTTTCTTTTAAACCATAGATTACTTTGCCTACTATACAACTGGATATGCATGTTATCATACAGTACCATACTTTTTCTGCTGGCTTGTTTTACATAGTATTTGAGATTATTGTAGTTTGTTGGGTCTATCATTATTTTTATTGCTAAATAGTGGTCTGCTGTATGAATATACCACAGTGCGTCACTTGTTGACAGATGTATTCACTGTTACAAATAAAGGAGACCATTCTTATGTGAGGCCTTTTGTAGACATAAGTTTTTATTTCTCTTGGGTAAATATCGGAGTAGAATTACTGGGTCCTAGGGTAAGTGTATACTTAACTTTATGAGAAACTGCCAGAGGTGTTGTAACATTTTACCTAACCACCAGCAATATGTGAGTTTGGGGTAATTTCACCAACAATTGCTTGTTTTCAGTCTTGTAAATTTTAGTCTTCCCAATGGGTATAGGAAATGGCAACCCACTCCAGTATTCTTTCCTGAAAATTCCATGGACAGAGGAGCCTGGTGTGCTACAATCCATGGGGTCATAAAGAGTTGGACACAACTGAGTGACTGAGCACATGTATGCACAATCGTTTTGTAGTTTGTGGAATTAATTTGTATTTCTCTTTCTTGTTTTACTTTTGTATTTTGTGATGAATATTGGTACTGACCATTTTTTTCATGTGCTTTTTAGCCATTTGTGTGTCATTTTTGGTGAAATGTCTGTTCAAGTTTTTTGTCCATATTTAATTTATTTACTTTTGGCTGAGGAAGATGTGCTCCAGAGCATGCGGGCTCTGTAGTTCTGGCCTGTGGGCTTAGTAGCTGCCCCACAGCATATGGGATCATAGTTCCCTGAATAGGGACTGAACCCATGTTCCCTGCATTGGAAGGGTGGACTCTTATCCACTGGACCACCAGGGAAGTCCCCCTGCCCATATTTTAATTGGGTTTTTATCGAATTGTAGGCATCTTTTGTGTATTCTGTTTTTAAGTCTTCACAGATTGTTTTGCTAAGTTGTAAAGATACTATGCTTTCTTCTAGAATTTAGCATGTTGGTTTTTTATTTAGGTCTCTGACCCATTGTGAACTAATGTGTGTGTGGTGAGGTGGGAATCACAATTCAGTTTTTACACATGGCATGTATGGATGTGAGAGTTGGACTGTGAAGAAGGCTGAGCACCAAAGAATTGATGATTTTGAACTGTGGTGTTGGAGAAGACTCTTGAGAGCCCCTTGGACTGCAAGGAGATCCAACCAGTCCATTCTGAAGGAAATCAGCCCTGGAATTTCTTTGGAAGGAATGATGCTGAAGCTGAAACTCCAGTACTTTGGCCACCTCATGCGAAGACTTGACTCATTGGAAAAGACTCTGATGCTGGCAGGGATTGAGGGCAAGAGGAGAAGGGGACGACAGAGGATGAGATGGCTGGATGGCATCACTGACTCAATGGACGTGAGTCTGAGTGAACTCCGGGAGTTGGTGATGGACAGGGAGGCCTGGTGTGCTGCGATTCATGTGGTCGCAAAGAGTCAGACACGACTGAGTGACTGATCTGATCTGATCTTATTCTAGGACCTTCTGTTGAAAACACCTCTTTCTCCATTTAATTGCATTGATGCCTTTGTCAGTCAGTTGACCTGGAGTTTACCTTCTGGAGTCTGTATTCTGTTTCATTTATCTATTGGAAAATCCTGATTGTCAGTAGCACATTGTACTGACATCAGACTTTTATTTTCTTCAGCTCCAAAATCACTGTGGATGGTGACTGAAGCCATGAAATTAAAAGACACTTGCTCCTTGGAAGAAAAGCAATGACAAACCTAGGTAGCATATTAAAAAGCAGAAACATTACTTTGCCAACAAAGGTCCATATAGTCAAAGCTATGGTTTTTCTAGTAGTTATGTATGGATATGAGAGCTGGACAGTAAAAAAAGGTTAAACGCTGAAGAATTGATGCCTTCAAACTGCGGTGTTGGAGAAGACTCTTGAGAGTCCCTTGGACAGCAAGGAGATCAAATCAGTCAACCCTAAAGGCAATCAACCCTGAGTGTTCACTGGAAGGAATGATGCTGAAACTCCAATACTTTGGCTACCTGATGCAAAGAGCTGATTCATTGGAAAAGACCCTGATGCTAGGAAAGAGTGAAGGCAGGAGGAGAAGGGGGCAACAGAGGATGAGATGGTTGGACAGCATCACCAACGCAATGAACATGAGTTTGAGCAAACTCCAGGAAATGGTGATGGACAGGGAAGGCTTGAGTACTGCATTTTTGGGTTCACAAAGCATTGGACACGACTGAGTGAACAACAGCAAACCACGTTGTCTTGGCTATTGTAGTTTAGGGGTTCCTAACTTTGGCACTGTTGAAATTTTGGGCCAGGTTGTTGTGGGGCTGTATTGTGTACTATAGAATTTTATTAGTATCTCTGGCCTCTACCTAGTAGATTTCAGTAGCACCCTCCCAGTGGTGAAAACCAAAAATGTATCTGGTGGTTGTTTAGTCATTAAGTTGTGCCTGGCTCTTGTGACCCCTCAGACTGTAGCCCACCAGGCTTCTCTGTCCATGGGATTTCCAAGGCAAGAATACTGGAATGGGTTGCCATTTCCTTTTCCAGGGGATCTTCCTGACCCAGGGATTGAACCTGTCTCTCCTGTATCGCAAGCAGATCTCTTTACCGCTGAGCCGTCAAATGTCCCCTGAGGTGCAAAATTGCCTCCAACTGAGAACCACTGAATAGGTTTAGAATACGTCCTAAATTTAGTGAATGCAGATTTTCTAGCTTTTGTTGTTTTCCCAGATTGTTTTATCTATTCTAGGACCTTATGTTTCCATTATGAATTTTAGAATAAGTTTGTCAGTTTATATAAAAAGGATTATGATTGTGCTGGGCCTATGATTGGGATTGTGTTGAGTTTATAGATTTTTTTGAGAAGTAACTTTTTGGCAATCTTGAAGCTTGACATCTCTTCACTTATTAAGTCATCTTCATCTCAGCAATATTTTGTAGTTTTTGGTAAGGGCTTGCATATTTTTTGTAAATTTATTGCTAAATATTTTATATGATGCAGTTGTAAATGGAATTATGTTTTGATTTTATTTTTCATTTGTTTGCTAGGACATTTGTTGTTGTTGAGTTTAGTCACTAAATCCTCTCTAACTCTTTGTGACCCCATGGACTGTAGCCCACTGGGCTCCTATGTCCATGGGATTTCCTTGGCAAGAATACTGGAGTGAGTTTTGATTTTCTTCTCCAGGGGGTCTTCCCTACCCAGGGGTCAAACCTATGTCTCCTGCTTGGCAGGTGGATTCTTTACTACTGAGCCATCTGGGAGGCCCTTGCTACTTCATAGACATACAATAATTTTTTATATTAATTTTGTGTTTGGATGTGGTTAAATATAAAGATTCATAATCTTTTTGTTAATTCTTTCTCATTTCCTACATTCATAGTCATGTTGTTTCCAAATAGGGACAATTTACTTCTTTTTCAATTTTTTTACCTTTTATTTCTTATTTTTATTGCAATAACCAGGACCCTTAATAAAATTTTCAATAGAATTTTGAGAGTAGGCATCATTCCCTTCTTCCAATTTTACCGGTGAAACATCCAGTGTTTCAATACTGAAAGTTTGAGGTTTTCATCAGTTCAGTTCAGTTGCTCAGTCATGTCTGACTCTTTGCAACCCCATGGACTGTAGCATGCCAGGCCTCCCTGTCCATCACCAACTCCCGAAGCTTGCTCAAACTCATGTCCATCAAGTCAGTGATGCCATCCAACCAGCTCTCCTCTGCCATCCTCTTCTCCTGCCTTCACTCTTTCCCAGCATCAGGGTCTTTTCCAATGAGTCAGTTCAGCTTCACCGTCAGTCGTTTCGATGAATATTCTGGACGATTTCCTTTAGGATGGACTGGTTGGATCTCCTTGCAGTCCAAGGGACTCTGAAGAGTCTTCTCCAACACCACAGTTCAAAAGCATCGGTTCTATGGTGCTCAGCTTTCTTTATAGTCCAACTCTCACATCCATGGGGAAGAAAATGGCAACCCACTCCAATACTCTTGTCTGGAAAATCCCATGGACGGAGGAACCTGGTAGGCTGGAGTCCATGGGGTCGCAAAGAGTCGGACACGACTGAGCGACTTCACTTTCACTTTTCACTTTCATGCATTGGAGAAGGAAATGGCAACCCACTCTAGTGTTCTTGCCTGGAATATCCCAGGGATGGCAGAGCCTGGTGGGCTGCCGTCTATGGGGTCGCACAGAGTTGGACACGACTGAAGCGACTTAGCAGCAGCAGCAGCAGACGGACCTTTGTAGGCAAAGTAATCTCTGCTTTTTAATATGCTGTCTAGGTTGGTAATAGCTTTTCTTCCAAGGAGCAAGAGTCTTTTAATTTTATGGCTGCAGTTACCATGTGCAGTGATTTTGGAGCCCAAAAAATAAAATCTGTCACATTTCCATTTGTTGCCCCATCTATTTGCCATGAAGTGATGGGACCAGATGCCATGATCTTAGTTTTTTGAGGGTTGAGTTTTAAACCAGCTTTTTCACTCTCCCCTTTCACTTTCAACAAGAGGCTCTTTAGTTCTTCTTCGCTTTCTGCCATAATGGTGGTGTCATCTGCATATATGAGGTTATTGATATTTCTCCCTGCAGTCTTGATTCCAGCTTGTGCTTCATACAGCCTGACATTTTGCATGATGTACTCTGCATATAAGTTAAATAAGCAGAGTGACAATAGGCAGCCTTGATGTACTTCTTTCCCAATTTGGAACCAGTCTGTTCTATGTCCAGTTCTAACTGCATACAGAGTTCTCAAGAGGCAAGTAAGGTGATTTGGTATTCCCATCTCTTTAAGAATTTTCCACAGTTTGTTGTGATCTATACAGTCAAAGGCTTTATTCAGTTCAGTGCAGTTCAGTTGTTCAGTCGTGTCCAACTCTTTGTGACCCCATGAATTGCAGCACGCCAGGCCTCCATGTCCATCACCAACTCCCGGAGTTCACTCAAACTCAGGTCCATCGAGTCAGTGATGCCATCCAGACATCTCATCCTCTGTTGTCCCCTTCTCCTCCTTCCCCCAATACCTCCCAGCATCAGAGTCTTTTCCAGTGAGTCAACTCTTTGCATGAGGTGGCCAAAGTACTGGAGTTTCAGCTTTAGCATCATTCCTTCCAAAGAACACCCAGGACTGATCTCCTTTAGAATGGACTGCTTGGATCTCCTTGCAGTCCAAGGGACTCTCAAGAGTCTTCTCCAAAACCACAGTTCAAAAGCATCAATTCTTCGGCGCTCAGCCTTCTTCACAGTCCAACTCTCACATCCATACGTGACTACTGAAAAAACCATAGCCTTGAGTAGATGGACCTTTGTTGACAAAGTAATGTCTCTGCTTTTGAATATGCTGTCTAGGTTGGTCATAACTTTCCTTCCAAGGAGCAAGTGTCTTTTAATTTCATGGCCGCAGTCACCATCTGCAGTGATTTTGGAGCCCAAAAAAATAAAGTCTGACATTGTTTCTACTATTTCCCCATGTATTTCCCATGAAGTGATGGGACCGGATGCCATGATCTTTGTTTTCTGAATGTTGAGCTTTAAGCCAACTTTTTCACTCTCCTCTTTCACTTTCATCAAGAGGCTTTTTAGTTCCTCTTCACTTTCTGCCATAAGGGTGGTGTCATCTGCATATCTGAGGTTATTGATATTTCTCCCGGCAATCTTGATTCCAGTTTCTGTTTCTTCCAGCCCCACGTTTCTCATGATGTACTCTGCATATAAGTTAAATAAGCAGGGTGACAGTATACAGCCTTGACGAACTCCTTTTCCTATTTGGAAGCAGTCTGTTGTTCCATGTCCAGTTCTAACTGTTACTTCCTGACCTGAATGTAGGTTTCTCAAGAGGCAGGTGAGGTGGTCTGGTATTCCCATCTCTTTTAGAATTTTCCGCAGTTTATTGTGATCCACACAGTGAAAGGCTTTGGCATGGTTAATAAAGCAGAAATAGATGTTTTTCTGGAACTCTCTTGCTTTTTCGATGATCCACCGGATGTTGGCAATTTGATCTCTGGTTCCTCTGCCTTTTCTAAAACCAGCTTGAACATCTGGAAGTTCACGGTTCATGTACTTTTGAAGCCTGGTTTGGAGAATTTTGAACATTACTTTACTAGCATGTGAGATGAGTGCAGTTGTGTGGTAGTTTGAGCATTCTTTGGCATTGTCTTTCTTTGGGATTGGAATGAAAACTGACCTTTAGGCTTAGGCTGAGCTATATAATATTTGATAGATAAGGTTTATTTATGTCAACTTAATGATATTTCCAATTTATAAAGGATTTATTGGGCCATAATAACCCCAATATAAGTCAAGGACAATTTGTACATAAGGTTTACCATTTTAAACATTTTCAAGTGTAAATTTCAGTGGCTTAAGTATTTTTACATATTTCAAGTTTTCATCAACCCAGACTGAACTCTTTCACTGCCCGTAGTCTGAAGCCTTCGATAACCACTATTCATTTTCTGCAAATTCATTTATTTAGCTCCTTCATATAAATAGAATCCTACAGTATTTGTCCTTTTGTGTCTAGCTTGTTTTTCATCTGTCATACTTAATTTCTTTAGGATTCATCCATGTGGTAGAATTTGTCAGAATGTCATTCCTTTTTAAGGTAGAATAATACTCCATTGTGTGTGTGTGTATATTTATACACAGACACATTTTGCTTATCTGTGTATGTATCAGTGGACACTGGGGTTACAGTAAGTCCCTTACATACAGACCTTCAAGTTGCGAACTTTCGAAGATATGAATGTGGATTCACATGTCTAATCATGTAAGGCATGTATGAAATTGCAGCTTGCCCTCTGTCTCCTATTGCTGACAGTCCTTCAGCTCTGCCATCTCCCACCTTCTCTCTCTTCCAGTCAGTAACTCTTCTTGTCTGTTCACTCAGTGCCAGCTCCTGTATGCCAGCTGTCGTACTGTACTAGTGTACCTTTCAAGGTACTATACCATAAGATTAAAGAAAAATGTTTTTAATATTTTATTATTTTGGTTGCACTGGGTCTTTGTTGCTGTGTGGGCTTTTCTCTGGTTGTGGTGAGCGGGCTTCTCATTGTAGTGGCTTCCCTTGCAGAGGGAAGCCCTTGCAGTGGCTTCCCTGTGCAGAGCACAGGCTTTAGGGAGCATAGGCTTCAACAGTTGTGGCATGTGGGCTCAGTTATTGTGCCTCCCGAGCTCTAGAGCATAGTTTCAATAGTTGTGGCACATGAGCACAGCATGTGGGGTCCTCCTGAATCAGGGATAGAACTCATGACCCCTGCATTGCCAAGTGAATACATTACCACTGAACCACCAGAGAAGCCACTGTTTGATTTTTTGTGTTTGTTTTTTATGTATTATTTGTGTGAAGAGTATTATAAACCTCTTACAGTACAATTTTATATAGCTGATTATGTTAGTTAGGTACTTAGCCTAACTTTCTTGGACTTCTGAACAAATTGGACTTTTAAACTCACTCTCAGAACAGAACTTGTTTGTATGTAGGGGACTTACTGTATTTCCACTTTCTGGCTTTTGTGAATAATGCTGTTGTGAACATGCGTGTGCAGATATCTGAGTTCCTTTCAACTCTTAAATGTATACCCAGAAGTGCAATATTTTCATCATATGTTAATTGTTTTTTAGTTTTTTTAATTGCCATACTGGCTGACTAAAACTACTATTTTTCTTTAAATGTATCTTTATTTAAAAAAATAATTTTATTTATTTATTGGCTGTGCTGGCTTTTATCTAGTTGTGGCAAGCAGGGGCTACTCTGGTTGTGGTGCTAAGGCTTCTCATTGCTGTGGCTTCTCTTACTGTGGAGCGTGGGCTCTAGGGCGCTCAGGCTTCAGTAGTTGCAGCTCCTAGGCTCTGGAGCACAGGCTCAGTAGTTGTGGCTTACAGGCTCTGCTGCTCCACAGCAATGTGGGATCCTCCTGGATCAAGGATCGAACCAATGTCTCCTGCATTGGCAGGCAGATTCTTTACCACTGAGCCACCAGGGAAGCCCTTTTACTTGGTTTTTGAAGAACAGTTTTGCTGAAGAATTTTAGCTTGAAAAATTTCCCCTCCAGTTCTTTAAAGATGTGGTTCCATTGTTTTCTCTATAATTTTTGATGAGAAATTAGGTGACACTCATTTTTGTTCTGGCTTGGTGCTCTTTTCTCTGGCTACTTTCAAGATTTTTTTCTTTATCTTTATAAGCTGATTGACTATAAATACACTCATAGGTGTATTTTGTTTGTGTTTTTCCTCTTTAGTTTTATTAATACTGAACGTATTAATATTAAAAACAACTTTTGTTTTTCACCAAATTGGGGAAGTTTGGGGCATTATTATTAATTTCTTTTTTACTCTTTGGCCATACTGTACAGCCTTTGGGACCTTAGTTCCCTAATCAGGGATCATACTTGTGCCCCCTTGCAGTGGGAGTGCTGAGTCTTAACTGCTGGACCACTAGGGAACCCCATTTGCCATTATTTTTTCAATATATTTCTGTCCTATTCTCTTTTTCTATAATTTAAGTAATATTTGACTTCTTGATACTGCCCCACAGGTCTCTGGGGCTCTACTGTACTCAGTCTTTTTTTTTTTCTCTCTCATATAATTTTTTTAGAATTTATCTTCTGCTGTCTCCAGTTTGCTGTTAAACCCACTTAAGGTATTTTCCAAATCAGTTATTGTAGTTTTTAGGTCTAGAATTTTTTGGTTCCTTTTATGATTTCTAATTCTCTGTGATTACTTATCTCTAAAGTCGTTTTGAAAATACTGCCCTTTAGGCCTCCAATTGCGATATCTAGGTCTTGAGGTTGAATTTGTTCACTGTATTCTCTTGAGTATACATGACATTTTCTTGGGTTTTTTTATTTTGTGTTTTTTTGTGTGCACTCAGTTGCTCAGTCTTTGTGACCTCATGGATTGTAGCCCTTCCAGGCCCCTCTACCCATGAAATTTTCCAGACAAGACTACTGGACTAGGGTGCTATTTCCTACTCCGGGGATCTTCCCGACCCAGGGATTGACCCACATCTCTTGCATCTCCTGCATTGGCAATGGATTCTTTACCGCTGGTGCCAGCTGGAAAGCCTTTTTTTTGGGGGCGGGGGAATGTGTATCCAAAGTATCTTAACTTTATACTTGTATTTTGAGTGAATGTATAGACTAGATTCTGTTGTGTTTTCTGAAGAACACTTTTTTTGTTTTAGCACCCAGTTTGCTTAATTGGAGTAAAATTCCATTCTCTCTCCGTTGGTGACAGCAGCTGAAATCTTTTCTTTGAAGTTTCTTCCTTGTCAGTGTACTCTGGAGTTTCTACTGCACATGCATGGCTTAACAGCCAAGATTTGGGACAGAGTTTATTTGCAAAGTTTGGGGTTTACCCCTGGATGTGCACAAATTAGTCTGCCCTTTAGGTCAGAAATTCTCATGATGTGGTCTGTTGGACCCTGAGAACCTTCTCTGTATTTTACTATTTTTAGTTATTGTAAAGAAAGATTTTTTTTAACATTTAGATAACTACTTAAAATTAATTTTTGTGAATGAAATGAGGCAGTGATCTTTTTTATTCTATTGGATAGCCAACATTTTCTGAATTATTGATTATGCTCTTTACCATATATTGAGTTCGTTTCTAGAATATGAATACTTTGTATTCTTATAAATATGCTATTTTATTTTAATTATTATTTATTTATTGTATATTCTGGTGGGACAAAAATATGCTCCCATTATTTTTCTCTTCCAAAATTTTCTTTAAAAAAAAATTATTATTTGACTGCCCCAGGCCTTGAGGCATGTGGGATCTAGTTCCCTGACCAGGGATTGAACACGGGCCCCTGCATTGGGAGCGCAAGATCTTAGCCACTGGACCACTGGGGAAGTCCCTCCAAAATTTTCTTAACTCTTTTTATACTTCTATTTCTTCATATTAATTTTTTCCTTGGCATGAAGACAACTTTATTAACTATTCTAAAAATAATACCTATCTATATCCATTCAACAAGATAGTGTGAAGTACCTTTTGAGATGTCATATTAAATTAATAACTTTTAGTTCTAGTAAATACATTTCTAATATTGAATTCTCTGTATAACATGGCTTTAAATCAAATGTTGACCGTGATTAGCCTTTTCTTTTTTTTTAAATGGAAGTATAATTGACATACATTTTATTAGTTTTTGCTGTACAATAGAGTGATTTGATTTTTGTATATATTGAAAAATGATCACCACAAGTCTAGCTAGCATCCATCACTGTACATAGTAACATTTTTTTCTTGTTTTGAGAACTTAAGATTTATCAACTTTAATATATGCAGTACAGTATTATTAACTATAGTCACTAGCTGTACATTCTATCCCCATGACTGACTTATTTTATAACTGTGAAAGTTTATACCTTTTTAATGCCCTTCACTCATTTTACCTCCCCTCCTCCACCTCTGACCACCACCTATCCTTTCTCTGCATCTGTGAACTTAGTTTTTTGTTGTTGTTTTTTGAAAAGTTTCCTTATATATTATTTTCTCTTTTTCTGTCTGACCTGTTTCACTTAGCATAGTGCCCTCAGAGTTTATCCATGTTGTTGCATATGGCAAGATTTCATTCCTTTTTGTGATGAAATAATATTCCATTGTATGTGTATACCACATTTTCTTTATCCATTAATCCATATTAAGTTGTTTATGTATCTTGGCCTCTGTAATAATGCTGCAGTGGTGGGGTGCATATATCTTTCCAAGTTATTGTTTTCTTTGGATAAATACACACAGGTGGAATTGCTGGGTCACGTGGTAGTTCTGTTTTTTAATATTTTGGGTGCCTCCATACTGTTTTTCATAGTGGTGGCACCAGTTTACATTCCCACCAGTAGTGCACAAGAGTTCCCTTTTCTCTACACCCTTCAGTTCAGTTCAGTCGCTCAGTCATGTCTGACTCTTTGCGACCCCATGAACTGTAGCATGCCAGGCCTCCCTGTCCATCACCAACTCCCAGAGTCCACACAAACCCATGTCCATTGTGTAGATGATGCTGTCCAACCATCTCATCCTCTGTCGTCCCCTTCTCCTCCTGCCCTCAATCTTTCCCAGCATCAGGGTCTTTTCAAATGAGTCAGCTCACCGTATCAGGTGGCCAGAGTATTGGAGTTTCAGCTTCAACATCAGTCCCTCCAATGAACATCCAGGACTGATCTACTTTAGGATGGACTGGTTGGATCTCCTTGCAGTCCAAGGGACTCTCAAGAGTCTTCTCCAACACTGCAGTTTTCAAAAGCATCAATTCTTCAGCGCTCAGCTTTCTTTATAGTTCAACTCTCACATCCACACGTGACTACTGGAAAAACCATAGCCTTGACTAGATGGACCTTTGTTGGCAAAATAATGTCTCTGCTTTTTAATATGCTGTCCAGGTTGGTCATAACTTTCCTTCCAAGGAGCAAGCGTCTTTTAATTTCATGGCTGCAATCACCATCCGCAGTGATTTTGGAGCCCAGAGAAATAAAGTCAGCCACCCAATTGCACTCATCTCAGACACTAGTAAAGTAATGCTCAAAATTCTCCAAGCCAGGCTTCAATGGTACGTGAACCGTGAACTTCCAGATGTTCGAGCTGGATTTCGAAAAGGCAGAGGAACCAGAGATCAAATTGTCAACATCTGTTGGATCATCAAAAAAGCAAGAGAGTTCCAGAAAAACATCTACTTCTGCTTTATTGATGACACCAAAGCCTTTGATTGTGTAGATCACAACAAACAGTGGAAAATGCTTTAAGAGACGGAAATACCAGATCATTTTACCTGCCTCTTGAGAACTCTGTATGCAGGTCAGGAAGCAACAGTTAGACTGGACATGGAACAACAGACTGGTTCCAAATTGGGAAAGAAGTACGTCAAGGCTGCCTATTGTTATCCTGCTTATGTAACTTATATACGGAGTTCAGTTCAGTTCAGTCGCTCAGTCGTGTCCGACTCTTTGTGACCCCATGTCCATCACCAACTCCCAAAGTTTACCCAAACGCATGTCCATCGAGTCGGTGATGCCATCCAACCATCTCATCCTCTGTCGTCCCCTTCTCCTCCTGCCCCCAATCCCTCCCAGCATCAGGATCTTTTCCAATGAGTCAACTCTTTGCATGAGGTGGCCAAATTATTGAGAGTTTCAGCTTTGGCATCTGTCCTTCCAATGAATACCCAGGACTGATCTCCTTTAGGATGGACTGGTTGGATCTCCTTGCAGTACAAGGGACTCTCAAGAGTCTTCTCCAACACCACAGTTCAAAAGCATCAATTCTTCGGTGCTCAGCTTTCTTTACAGTCCAACTCTCACATCCATACATGACCACAGGAAAAACCATAGCCTTGACTAGACGGACCTTTATTGGCAAAGTAATGTCTCTGCTTTTGAATATGCTATCTAGGTTGGTCATAACTTTCCTTCCAAGGAGTAAGCGTCTTTTAAGTTCATGGCTGCAGTCACCATCTGCCGTGATTTTGGAGCCCCAAAAGATAAAGTCTGACCCTGTTTCTACTGTTTCCCCATCTATTTCCCATTAAGTGATGGGACTGGATGCCATGATCTTAGTTTTCTGAATGTTGAGCTTTAAAAGCCAACTTTTTCACTCTCCTCTTTCATTTTCATCAAGAGACCTTTTAGTTCCTCTTCACTTTCTGCCATTCGGGTGGTGTCATCTGCATATCTGAGGTTATTGATATTTCTCCTAGCCACCTTTATTCCAGCTTGTGCTTCTTCCAGCCCAGTGTTTCTCATGATGTACTCTCCTATAAGTTAAACAAGCAGGGTGACAATATGCAGCCTTGATGTATTCCTTACATCATGCAAAATGTCAGGCTGGATGAAGCACAAGCTAGAGTCAAGATTGCAGGGAGAAATATCAATAACCTCAGATATGCAGATGACATCACCCTTATGGCAGAAAATGAAGAAGAACTAAAGAGCCTCTTGATGAAAGTGAAAGGAGAGAGTGAAAAAGTTGGTTTAAAACTCAACATTCAGAAAACTAAGATCATGGCATCTGGTCCTATCACTTCATGGCAGATACATGGGGAAACAGTGACAGACTTTATTTTGGGGCTCCAAAATCACTACAGATGGTGACTGCAGCTGTGAAATTAAAAGACGCTTGCTCCTTGGAAGAAAAGTTATGACCAACCTAGACAGTATTTTAAAAAGAGACATTACTTTGCCAACAAAGGTCCATATAGTCTAAGCTGTGGTTTTTCTAGTCGTCATGTATGGATGTGAGAGTTGGACTATAAAGAGAGCTGACTACTGAAGAATTTATGCTTTTGAAGTGTGGTGTTGGAGAAGACTCTTGAGAGTCCCTTGGACAACTAGGAGATCCAACCAGTCCATCCTAAAGGAAATCAGTCTTGAATATTCATTGGAAGGACTGATGCTGAAGCTGAAACTCCAATACTTTGGCCACATGATTCGAAGAACTAACTCACTGGAAAAGACCCTGGTGCTGGGAAAGATTGAAGGCAGGAGGAGACGGGGATGACAGAGGATAAGATGGTTGGATGGCATCACTGACTCAATGGACACGAGTTTGAGTAAACTCCGGGAGTTGATGATGGACAGAGAGGCCTGGCATGCTGCAGTCCATGGGATTGCAAAGAGTCGGACACGACTTAGTGACTGAACTGAGCTGATGATTTCCTTCGTTGTGCAGAAACTTTTTAGTTTGATGTTGTCCCACTTGTTTACTTTTGCTTTTGTTTTGTTACATTTCCTTTGGCAATCAGATCCAAAAGAATCATCATCAAGATTTAACGTCAAGCAGCTTACTGCCTATGTTTTCTAGGAGTTTTATGCTTTCAAGTCTTATGTTTATGTCTTTAATCCATTTTGGTATAAATTTTGTATATAGTTTATAGGTCCAAGCACCACCAGCTACTGTTTTTATGCAGAAATCACAGTGCCAAATGCCCAGAGCTCATCACTTCATCTTGGTTTTGCCACAGAAGGAGCAAGTGTATTTGGCATGCTGGGTGATTTCAGTTTTCATTACCATTTTCCTTAGGGAGGCACCATAACCTGTCACGTATTTGCCCATGATTCTGACCTTCTTGGGGCTGCCCCAGTGGCTCAGATGGTAAAGAATCTGCCTGCAGTGTAGGAGACCTGGGTTCAATCCCTGGGTAGGGAAGATCCCCTGGAGAAGGAAATGGCTACCTGCTTCCATATTCTTCCTGGGAGAGTTCCATGGTTGGAGGAGTCTGGCAGGCTACAGTCCATGGAGTCACAGAGTCGGACACAACTGAGCAACTAACACTGACCTTCTTGGTGTATTTTGCTATGTTGCCACAGCCTAGGTCCCAGCCCAGAGAGATGTTCATTTAGTTTTAAATTGTGAATGCTTTTTCCTAGGAGTTAATCATATCGCAGGAAAAGAATGCACCTAATGAAAAAGATACATCTCATGGTGACTTCTTTCCAAGTTTCTGGCTTCTTGCTTCAAGCAACTATTCAAGGTTTCACACTCCCTACTTTCTTCTTTGCTTTTAGTATTTTGGAGTTCTGTAGGTATTTTCGGAATTAGCTTTGAATTCCCACAAGTGCTACTTTGGGTTGGTCCTTTGACAATGGATGGTCCTAATTGTCTGTCAATCTCTAGTTATTGCTGCAAACTGAAACCAGAGCCTGGTATTGTCTGTCTTCATATTTTTGGCCATATTTTCTTTAGACCTCTAGAGAAATGCCACAGTTAATTATGCACAGATAACACTGAGTACCATCTTGAATGATATTTAGTAACTTAGGTTCTTAGTCCTTATCTATGGGGCTGGCTTCTACTATAACTTAGAACTTTTACATCACTTCTGAATTTTGGATATCATAATAGCTAACATTTACTGAATACTTACATGCTTAACTATCTGCTATGCACTTTTTTTTTTTGTTAGGCACTTTCTAAGTTCTTTATATATATCATCTCATTTAATCCTCAGATATAATTAGGAGATATGTACTGTTTTTATTATCCCCATTTTATAGATAAAAATTGAGGCACAGTGAGAAAAATAACTTAGCCCAAGATTATTTAGCTAGTAAATTTCTGTGAACCCAAGAGATCTGCCCTAAGCTATAGCCTTCCCAGAAGAGTCACTGGGCTCAAGTACTTCCTGAGTGCCCTTCTTTGTGCACCTCTTCTACTTTCATCTTCCCTACCTTAGCTCTTTACCATTTTGTTTCTCTATCCAGGGTGTTCAAGAGGGATTCTCCTAAGCTAATACTGTTATCATGTTACAAGCCTACATAGAAGCCTTCAGAGGCTCTCCATTGCCTATAGGGTAAAGTTGAAACTCTTAGAACTGATATTTGTAGACATCCAGTGTCAGGTCTCTTACCTTTTTTCCCCCCATCTATTTCCTGTAAGAAATTCCAGCTGAATTGGACTATTTGTTCCCTAAGTTAGACATCCAATTTCCTGCCCCAGACCATTATCTATTCTTTCTTGTTAGCCTTACCTTACCTAAAGAGTAGCAGGGATACAGTTTTCTGAATGAATCCGTTTCTGACTCTCTCAACTGGCATTTATTAAACGATCTCCTTAGGTTCTGACCACTTTTAAATTCTTCTTCTTTATCTTGTTTGCATTAAATTCTTCTTCTTTATCTTGTTTCCATTTGTACTATGAAATTTATATATGTCTATGTGTGCATTTACATCTACCTGCTTTAGCATCTAGCGGAAAGAGCTGGGCTGTGGTGGATCAAATTCCAGCCTTACCACTTAATTATATGTTAACCTTGGACAAATTTTTAAATCCCTGAACCTTTTCTTATCTATAAAATAGGGTTGAAATTTAAATGGCAGTGTTACAAAATTTTATGTATGTACATACACAAACACGCACATCACACAAAGTTACATATGAATTATTTGGCTTAGTAGACATTGAATGAGTGTTAGTTCTTATAAAGGGCACAGAAGTAATCTATACAAACATTTGAAAAATGTTTGTAATGATCTCATCCAGTATATTGGGTTAATTGGATTACTTAAAATTCCTGGTGATTGTACATAAATGTGATACATATATATAAGTAAGAAGATCATCTATAAAGATTAGGAGGTCTTGTCAAGAGATAAAACACTGTGGGGTTAAATTGCAAGTCAGGCTGACTTAAAAAGGAGTATAAATTGTGGTTGCTGATGAGGTAGGCCCAAACTCCTATTAGAGCTGAGTAATCGAGGTGGTGTGAATGAGTACTTGTTGCCTTTAAAGTAGTCATATTTGTGTTAACTGTTGTGTTTTGTACCTACTTGAATCTGCTTGGCTTGAATCTGCTTGGCTTGTTCTCTTCTTGAGGACTAGCTTACTACATTTGGTATGGCTGACTTGTAGTTGACTGTGTTCCCTTTCCCCAGGATCTCTTACTGTTAAGAGTTCTTAGATAGTTGAGTGTTTTCTGGGTGAATTGTGTTTCTTTATTGATTCAAGAGGGAATAATCTCAAATTCCATTTTTATTTCCAAGTTCCCTTGGAAGGGTGTTTTAATAACCCTGTGTAACTGAAGTGAAAGTTACATACTGAGGAGCTTCTGGACTGAGCCTTAGTAACATTGCCCTCTCTACTGTGCTTTTAGCGGAATAATCCTAATCTAAACTGAGGGCCAGCCAGACTGCCTGTGAGGATTAGAACGTGTATAGATGGCTGTTTTTTTTTTTTTTCTTCTTCTTTAATGATTAGATTTAATTTTTAATTCATCTCCAGTTGTTCTGACCATAAAGATACTGAATTGGAAACTTTGCCATGAAACATTCATTAGTGTTACAAACTATGTTATATATTACAGTCATTTTACAGCAAACAAAAATACTCAAATGTAGCAAGTCTACTTCATAACCAAATGGATGGAGAGAGTAAAGTCTGCCTTCTATATTAAATATGTTCTTTCATATTTTTGCTGTGTTTTTGAGTTAAAATTTTTGGTCGTCAGGAGAACAAATATCTGTTGAGAATTGAATTCTTTGTTTTTATTTGCATTCTACTTGGCCAGTATACTTGCATATTTGTTTTGTTATAGGAAAAAAACTGCAAAACAGTTTTAGAGTCACATGTGACTACAGAAACCCTTGTTTGTATTATTCCAGAAATAGATGAAATGTCCAGTGAGAGGTATTTTGGCTTTTTTTTCCTTTAATCTTTTTTTTTGGTCTTTAAAGATTACTATGTGTTCAGATTTGAAACTACTAGTGGCCTTTTCAGACAGGATAGATGCAGAACATTGTGATTAAGAGAATCTTCTCAGTCTTAATTTTTTATTGCGATAAAATTTATATATTATACAAGTCACCAATTTGGTGTACAGTTCAGTGGTTTTTAGTATATTGTCAGTTTTAAAACAATTACCACAATCAGTTCTGGAGCATTTACATCACTTCCCCTAATAGCCCCATCCCTGTTAGCAGTCATTTCTCCCAGCCCTAGGTAACAGTTAACCTATTAATATTTTCTGCCTCTATAGATTTGCCTATTCTGAACGTTGTGTATAAATGGAATTGTGCAATAGATAGCCTTTTGTAACTTGCTTTTTTCACTTAGCATAGTTTTCAAGGTTGGTCCATGTTGTAACATATATTAGTATTTCACTTATTTTCATTGCCATATAATATTCCATTGTATGGACATACCACCTTTTGTTTATCCATTCATTAGTAGATATTTGCATTTTTTCACCTTTTGGCTACTATGAGTGATACTTCTATGAAAGTTCAGGTACAAGTTTTTGTATGGACATATATTTTCAAAAAATTTTTTTATACATACCTAAGAATGTAATTGCTGGATCATATGGTAACTATTTTTAACTTTTTGAGGAACTTATCTGTTTCCTCAAAGTGGCTATACCATTTTACATTTATATAAGCAGTGTATAAGGGTCCTACTCTTAACACATCCTCACCAATACTTGTAATCGTTTTAAAATTAAAGTGTATAATTGGCTTATAATATTGTATTAGTGATCAGTGTTTTTATAGATGATACTCCATTTATAGTTATTATAAAATATTGGCTATCTTCCCTCTGCTGTACCATATACCCTTATAGCTTATTTTATACATAACAGTTTGTACCTCTTGATTTCCTACCCCTATCATGCCCCCCCCGACCCCCCACCCCTGCCCACTGGTAACCACCAGTTTATTCTTTATATTAATATTTGTGATCCTGTTTTGTTTTGTTAAATTCATTAGTTTGTTTTACTTTTTAGAGTCCATGTATAAATGATATCATAGAGTATTTGCCTTTCTTTGTATGATGTACTTCACTAAGCATGACACCCTCCAGGCCCACCTGTGTTTTTGTAAATGGCAGAATTTCATTCTTTTTTTGTGGCTGGGTGATATATGTGTGTGTGTGTGTGTGTGTGTGTGTGTGTGTGTGTGTGACATCTTCTTTATTCATTCATGTGTTGAGGAACGCTTAGGTTGCTTCTCTATCTTGGCTATTGTAAATAAGGCTAGTATGAACATTGGGTGCGTGTATCTTTTTAAATTAATATTTTTCACTTTATTTGGATATAAACCTAGGAATGGAATTGCTGGATCATATGGTAGTTATATCTTTAGTTTTTTGAGACCCCTTCATACTCTTTTCCACAATGACTGTACCAGGTTTCATTCCCACCTACAGTATATGAAAGTTTCTGTTTCTTCACATACTCACCAACATTTGTTTGTTGCCTTTTGATGATAGCAATTCTGATGGGTGTGAGTTGGTATCTCATTGTGGTTTTAATTTGCATTTCTCTCATTAGCGATGTTTTAATGGGCCCATTGGCCATCTGTGTGTCTTCTCTGAAAAACATCTACTCAGGTCTTCTGCCTATTTTTCTTTTTTTTAATTGATTTGTATGAGCTGTTGATATATTTTGAAAATTAAGCCCTTGTCAGTCACATTGTTTGGGTTGTGTTTTTGTTTGTTGAGAGTTTCCTTTGCTGTGCAAAAGCTTTTAATTTTGAATTGGTCATGTTTGTTTATTTTTGCATTTTATTTCTTTTGCCAACTAGGAGACTGATCTTTGAAAATATTGCTATGATTTCTGTTAAAGAGTGTTTTGTCTGTGTTCTCTTCTAAGAGTTTTATGGTATTATGTCCTACATTTAGATCTTTACATCATTTTGAATTTATTTTTGTATACTTGTGTGAGGGAATGGCTTAATTTCATTGTTTTACATGTATATTTTTGCCTCTTTTTTCGTGGATTAATTGACCATTGATGGTTTATTTCTGGGCTCTTTTCTGTTCCATTGATCTTTGTGTTTCTTTGTGGCAATACTGTGTTGCTTTGATTACTGTAGCTTTGCATATTATCTGAAGTCTGAAATAGTTACACCTCCAGATTTGTTCTTTATTTTTCAGAATTGCTGTGGTAATTCAGGGTCTTTTGTGGTTCCATATAAATTTTAGGATTAGTTCTAGTTCTGTGAAAAATGTCATCAGAATCTTGATAGGGATTGCATTTTATCTGTGATTGTTTCGGGGTGAATATTATGTTAGCTGTGAGTTTGTTGTAAATGGCCTTTGTTACGTTGAGATAGTTTCCTCTGTACACACTTTGAAAGTTTTTATCATGAATGGAAATTGAGTTTTGTCACTTGCTTTTTCTGTGTCTATGAAGACGATAAAATGGCTTTTGTCTTTCCTTTTGTTCATGCGGTGTGTGTTATTAATTTTATGTATGAAAAACCATTCTGGTTACCCTAGGATGATTCCAACTTGATCATGGTGATTGATCTTTTTTATTTACTGTTGGATTTGATTTGCTAATATATTGTCAATGATTTTTGCATCTATATTCATCAAAGATAATTGGCCTGTAATTTTCCTTTTTCATAGTGTCTTTTTCGAGTTTTGGTATAAGGGTGATGATGACTTCATAGAACGAATTAGAGAGTGTTCTATTCAGTTTTTGGGAATAGTGTGAGGATAGTTATTAGCTCTTCTTTGCCTGATAAAATTCCTCTGTTAAGCCATTTGGTTTTGGACTTTGGAACATTTTTGATTACTGATTCAGTTTCACTACTAGTGGTCAATCTCTTCAGGTTGTCTGTCTTTCTGATTTAGTCTTGGAAAATTATATGTTTATAGAGATTTATCCATTTCTTCTAGATCATCCAGTTTGTTGGTATATATAATATGTTCATAATATTCTCTAATGGGTTTTTTTTTTTAATATCTGTGATATCAGTTGTAATTTCTCCTCTTAAGCTCATTTTCTTTGAGTTCTCTTTTTATTTTTTTCAATCAGCCTGGCTAAAGGCTGATCAATTTTGCTTATCTTTAAAAAACATAGCTTTTATTTTCATTGGTTATTTTTCTCTCATTACTTTTTTGATCTGTTTATATTTTTCCTCTCTTTGTTATTTCCTTCCTTTTGCTGACCTTGGGCTTTGATTTTTCTTCTTTTTCTAAATCCTTTAGATGGTAAGTTAGGTTGTTTAAGATTTTTCTTATTTCTTGAGAAAGGCTTGTATTGTTACCAACTTCCCTCTTAGAACTGCTTTTGCTGCATCCCATAGATTTTGGAAATTCTGATCTCTTCTTTGATATTTTTCACTGGCCTGTTTATTTATGAACTTAAAAAAAATTATGCATGTGGCTGCACCAGATGTTTAGAATCTGCCTGCAGTGCAGGAGACCTGGGTTCTATCCCTGGGTCAGGAAGATCCCCTGGATGAGAAAATGGCAACCGCCTCTAGTATTCTTTCCTGGAAAATTCCATAGACAGAAGAGCCTGGTGGGCTACAGTCTATGGGGTCGCAAAGAGTTGGGCATGACTGAGCAAATTAACACTTTCACTTTCACCAGATTTAGCTGTGGCTTGCGAACTCGTTTAGTTGGCGGCATGCAAACACTTTTAATTGCAGGTGCGGGATCTAGTTCCTCAACCAGGAATTGAACTGGACTCCCTGCATTAGGAGCGTGTAGTCTTAGCCATTGGACCACTAGGGAAATCTTGACCCATTGACTTTTTTTTTAATACCATTTTGTCCAGTCTCCATGTGTTTGTGTTTTTCCCACTTTCTTTCCTGTAATTGATATCTAATATCATACTGACGTGGCTGGAAAAATACTTATTATTTCTAGCCTCTTAAATTTGTTGAGACTTGTTTTGTGGCCTAGCTTGTGATCTATCCTGGAGACCATTTCATGTTCACTTGAAAAGAATGTTTATTATGCCAGTTTTGGATAGGATGTTCTACACATCTCTCTTAAGCCTAACTGGCATAACATGTCATTTAAGATTACTGTTTCCTCATTGGATCATCTCTCAAGTTACATGTGGTGTTAAACTCCCCTACTAGTACTGTATTATTGTCAGTTTTTCCTTTTATGTCTGTTAATATTTGCTCTATATATTTAGGTGCAACTGTATTAGGTGTACATACAGTAATAAATGTTATGTTCTTCCTTGTATCAATTCCTTTATTATTATATAATGCCCCTTTTTCTTTTGTTGTAGACTTTTAAAGTCAACTGTGTCTGATAAGAATATCGTTCCCTACCTTTCTTGTCATTACCATTTGCATGAGATAACTGTTCCATCTCCTCTTAGTCTGTTTTAGCTTTGAGGTGAGTTCCTTGAATTTAGTGTTTAGATAGGTCTTTTTTTTTTTTTTAATCTTATAAGCTGTGTTATGTCTTTTAATTAGAATAGTCCATTGGCGTTTAAAGTGGTTATTGAAAAGTATGTACTTATTTTGTTACCTGTTTTCATTGTGTGTGTGTGGGGGGCATGTCTCCATTCTTTTCTTTTACTTTCTTCCCTGTGATTTGATGATTTTCTTTAGTGGTATGCTTGGGTTCCTTTCTCTCTAGTTGTCTGTTTTAGGGTTTTGATTTGTGGTGACTGAGTGGTTCATGTATTTTGACCTCTAACTATACCTACTTGTTTTAAACCGATAGTCATTTTAGTTCAAACTCATCTTAAAAGATCTACATTTTTTTTTATTCCCCTTCCTGACGTTTAGTGTTTTTTGAAATTACATTTTCATATTTATCCCTTCCCTGGTGGTTCAGTTGGTAAAGAATCTGCCTGCAATACAGGAGACCTGGGTTAAATTCTTGGGTCAGGAAGATCCCCTGGAGGATAGTATAGCAACCGACTCCAGTATTCTTGCCTGGAGAATCCCATGGACAGAGGAACCTGGAAGACTACTGTCCATGAGGTTGCAAAGAGTCTGACACAACTCAGCAACTGAAACTTTGATTCATCCCTTAATTGTTTCATGTAGTTATAGTTGATTTTACATTTTTTATCTTTTAATTTTCATACTAGTTTAAGTGGTAGATCCACTTAAACTATGAGCCTTTATGAGTGGGGTTTTTCCTTTCCTGTAAATTCTTACTTCATTTTGTAGCCTTTTCATTTCCACTTACATGACCCTTTAACACTTCTTGTGGGAGTGTTGATTGAACTCTTTTAGTTTTTGCTTGTCAGAGAAGTTTTTTTATTCCTTCTTCAATTGTGAATGATAACCTTGCTGAGTAGAGTATCGGAGGTTGAAGGTTTCACAGTGCTCCCTTCTGGCCTGAAAAGTTTCTATAGAAAATCAGCTGATAGCCTTTGGGAGTTCCTTTATATGTGACTGTTTTTCTCTTGCTGCCTTTAGAATCTTTTTTACTTTTGCCATTTCAATTATGATATGTCTTATTGTGGTCTCTTTGGGTTCATTTTGATTGGAACTTTCTGTGCTTCCTGTACTTGAATGTATATTTCCTTCTTCTAGTTTGGCAAGTTTTCAGTCATAATCATAATTTGATAAACTGTAATACATTTTTTACTCCTTTCTCTCTCCTTCAGGGACCGCTATAATGTGAATGTTAATATGCTTGATGTACAAAAGGTCCCTTAAATTTTTCTCATTTTAAAAATGTTTTTCTTTTTGCTGTTCTGATTGTGTATTTTCCATTATTCTGTCTTCCAGATCACTTATGTATTATTTTGTATTACCTCAGTTCAGTTCAGTTCAGTTGCTCAGTCATGTCAGATGCTTTGCGACCCCATGAACGGCAGGCCTCCCTATCCATCACCAACTGTCGGAATCTACCCAAACCCATCCCATTGGGTTGGTGATGCCATCCAACCATCTCATCCTCTGTCGTCTCCTTCTCCTCCTGCACTCAATCTTTCCCAGCATCATGGTCTTTTCAAATGAGTCAGCTCTTCACATGAGGTGGCCAAAGTATTGGAGTTTCAGCTTCAACATCAGTCCTTCCAATGAACATCCAGGACTGGTCTCCTTTAGGATGGACTGGTTGGATCTCCTAGTTGTCCAAGGGACTCTCAAGAGTCTTCTCCAACACCACAGTTCAAAAGCATCAATTCCTCAGTGCTCAGCTTTCCTTATAGTCCAACTCTCACATCCATACATGACCACTGGAAAAACCATAGCCTTGACTTGACAGACCTTTGTTGACAAAGTAATGTCTCTGCTTTTTAATATGCTGTCTAGGTTGGTCATAACTTTCCTTCCGAGGAGTAAGCATCTTTTAATTTCATGGCTGCAATCACCATCTGCAGTGATTTTGGAGCCCCAAAATAAAGTCTGTCACTGTTTCCACTGTTTCCCCATCTATTTGTCATGAAGTGATAGGACCATATGCCATGATCTTAGTTTTCTGAATGTTGCGCTTTAAGCCAACTTTTTCACTCTCCTCTTTCACCTTCATCAAGAGCCTCTTTAGTTCTTCTTCACTTTCTGCCATAAAGGTGGTGTCATCTGCATATCTGAGGTTATTGATATTTCTCCCAGCAATCTTGATTCCACCTTGTGCTTCTTCCAGCCCCACGTTTCTCATGATGTACTCTGCATATAAGTTAAATAAGCAGGGTGACAATATACAGCCTTGACGTACTCCTTTCCCTGTTTGGAACCAGTCTGTTGTTCCATGTCCAGTTCTAACTGTTTGTTCCTGACTTGCATACAGGTTTCTCAAGAGACAGGTCAGGTGGTCTGGTATTCCGATCTCCTTCAGAGTTTTATCCTTTCAGTTTATTGTGATCTACACGGTGAAAGGCTTTAGCATAGTCAATAAAGCAGAAGTAGATGTTTTTTGGAACTCTCTTGCTTTTGCCATGATCCAGCGGATGTTGGCAATTTGATCTCTGGTTCCCCTGCCTTTTCTAAAACCAGCTTGAACATCTGGAAGTTCACAGTTCACGTATTGCTGAAGCCTGGCTTGGAGAATTTTGAGCATTACTTTACTAGCGTGTGAGATGAGTGCAATTGTGTGGTAGTTTGAGCATTCTTTGGCATCGCCTTTCTTTGGGACGGGAATGAAAACTGACCTTTTCCAGTCCAATGGCCACTGCTGAGTGTTCCAAATTTGCTGGCATGTTGAGTGCAGCACTTTCACAGCATCATCTTTCAGGATTTGAAATAGCTCAACTGGAATTCCATCACCTCCACTAGCTTTGTTTGTAGTGATTCTTTCTAAGGGCTACTTGACTTCACATTCCAGGATGTCCGGCTCTAGGTGAGTGTGAGTGATCACACCATCATGATTATCTGGTTGTGAAGATCTTTTTTGTACAGTTCTTCTGTGTATTCTTGCCACCTCTTCTTAATATCTTCTGCTTCTGTTACATCCATCCCATTTCTGTCCTTTATTGAGCCCATCTTTGCATGAAATGTTCCCTTGGTATCTCTAATTTTCTTAAAGAGATCTCTAGTCTTTGCCATTCCATTGTTTTCCTCCATTTTTTTTGCGTTGATCACTGAAGAAGGCTTTCTTATCTCTCCTTGCTATTCTTTGAAACTCTGCATTCAGATGTTTATATCTTTCCTTTTCTCCTTTGCTTTTCACTTCTCTTCTTTTCACAGCTATTTGTAAGGCCTCCTCAGACGGTCATTTTTCTTTTTTGCATTTCTTTTTCTTGGGGAAGGTCTCGATTCTGTCTCCTGTACAATGTCATGAACCTCTGTCCATAGTTCATCAGGCAGTGTGCTGTTAATTCTTTTTAGTGTGTTTTTCATTTTAGTTATTGCAGTCTTCAGGTCTGCCTGATTCTTACTTGTTTTCTAGTTTATTGTTAATATTCTCACTGTGTTCATCTATTTTCTTTTCAAGTTCAGTTAGCATTCTTAATTACTAATGATTTGAACTCTTTATCTGATAAATTATGTTTTAGTAGTTGTTTTTTCAGGTGTTTTCCCCCTGTTCTTTTGTTTGAAACAAATGTCTTCGCATTTTGATTAACTTTCTCTGTCTCTGTGAAATTAGGTTAAAGTTACCTATCATGGTCTTGAAGGAGTGTCCTTGTGTGGGAGCATTGTTAGCAGTTTGTATGTGCCTGGTGGTTTTGGTGGGAGAGCTGGATGTGAAATGATCATGGGTCATGATGGCTGTCAGCTATCACCTGGTGGGAGGTGGGGCTGGAGATAGAGGGGCTAAAAGCTGGAGCTTCTATGATTCGTGGCTGTTTTAGCCCTGTGGGGGTGGGTCCCAGGGTGCTGTAGCAGAAGCCTTGAGGGTCAGTTCGAGCAGGTTTTGTTTCCTCTTAAGTGTGTGCACTCCCCACTCTTGGCAATGGCACCTTTGCCCTGGAGGGGAACTGTGCTGGAGCAGTTGGGGACAGAGCAAGCTCTTAATGTGTGCTGGGTTTTGTCCTGAATTGGTCCCAGCACACACCAGTTAGAGCTCTGGACAGTTCTGTATCTGTTGCCTCTCTGAGTGTTAGCATGACCACCCTTTGGCTACATTCCTCCTAAATGCACACTCTCCTTGGTTGCAACAGCCTTTCTCTCATGGGTAGCGGCATTATTGCTAGAGGTGCTAGAGCAGGCACTTGGTGTAGGCCATGGTGCCCATACTTTAGTGTGATGAGAAACCAGCCAGAAACTAAGGAAGTTTCACTCTTCTTCCTAGGCCTTGTTCTTGGGAGTAAGCAAGCATGTGTGTGCATTCTTCAGTTACAAAGTTTTGCTTTCTTCTACCTCTCCTATAAGTTCTGCTAGTTTTCAGAGATGGGACTACCAGACCACCTGACCTCCCTCTTTAGAAATTTGTATGCAGGTCAGGAAGCAACAGTTAGAACTGGACATGGAACAACAAACTGGTTCCACATAGGAAAAGGAGTACGTCAAGGCTGTATATTATCACCCTGTTTATTTAACTTATATGCAGAGCATCATGAGAAACGCTGGGCTGGAAGAAGCACAAGCTGGAATCAAGATTGCTGGGAGAAATATCAATAGCCTCAGATATGCAGATGACACCACCCTTATGGCAGAAAGTGAAGAGGAACTAAAAAGCCTCTTGATGAAAGTGAAAGTGGAGAGTGAAAAAGTTGGCTTAAAGCTCAACATTCAGAAAACTAAGATCATGGCATCTGGTCCCATCACTTCATGGGAAATAGATGGGGAAACAGTGGAAACAGTGTCAGACTTTATTTTTCTGGGCTCCAAAATCACTGCAGATGGTGACTGCAGCCATGAAATTAAAAGACGCTTACTCCTTGAAAGAAAAGTTATGACCAACCTAGATAGCATATTGAAAAGCAGAGACATTACTGTGCCAACAAAGGTCCGTCTAGTCAAGGCTATGGCTTTTCCAGTGGTCATGTATGGATGTGAGAGTTGGACTGTGAAGAAAGCTGAGCGCCAAAGAATTGATGTTTTTGAACTGTGGTGTTGGCAAAGACTCTTGAGAGTCCCTTGGACTGCATGGAGATCCAACCAGTCCATTTTGAAGGAGATCAGCCCTGGGATTTCTTTGGAAGGAATGATGCTAAAGCTGAAACTCCAGTACTTTGGCCACCTCATGCGAAGAGTTGACTCATTGGAAAAGACTGATGCTGGGAGGGATTGGGGGCAGGAGGAGAAGGGGACGACAGAGGATGAGATGGCTGGATGGCATCACTGACTTGATGGACGCGAGTCTGAGTGAACTCTGGGAGTTGGTGATGGACAGGGAGGCCTGGAGTGCTGCGATTCATGGGGTCGCAGAGAGTCGCACACAACTGAGTGAACTGAAATGAAGGAGGTGGATTCCTGTTGTTGTACAATATGTATGTGACTTGGACCACTTCTTTCTCTGAGACAATATCTGAGCCTGAGATATCCCCCTCCTCTTCTGTGTCCCTTCCTAACGCTGCAGGTCCTGATAGCTTTTGCTTACTTTCTACCTGACTTCTTGTGGATCTTGCCTCATAGTTGTCGTTGTAGAAGAGTCTTTCTGTCATTCTTCAATTTATTTACAGTATGAATTGCTCCACGTGTTGCTGTGTTCCTGTGGGGACATAAGCTCAGTAGTATCCTTCTACTCTACCAGTTGATCTCCTCCCTTGTTTCTGTGTTTTAAATTATAACCATCCTGGTGTTTATGAAGTGATGTCTCATTGTGACTTTAATTTGCATTTTCCTAACGGCCATTCATACTGAGCATTTTTGCATGTTCTTATTGGCCATTTGTATATCTTCTTTAGAGAAATATCTATTCCAATTCTTTGTCCATTTTTAAATTGAATTATTTTTCTTCTTATTATGCAATTGTAAGTGTTCTTTAAGTCTGTTACGAGATATCTGATTCACACATTTTTTCCCATTTTCCACATTGCAGCATGTATCATGGGTTGTCTTTATTTTCTTGATGGTATCTGTAGTTCTTGCTCCTATATTTACATGTAAGATCCATTTTGAATTAATTTTTGTGCCTAGCATAAGGAAAGGTTCCACCTTTGTTTTTTTTTTTTAATTTTGTATGTGGTTCTTCAGTTGTCCCCAAATAGATGGTGTTTTAGTATTTGTATTTCAGTACTGCAAACATTCAAAAGGATTTCTTCCATCAGTGCAAGAAAATATTCACTTTTGCTCTATACTGAGATTTTGTTTACTTGGGTTGCACTTTCAAATCACATGGAGTTTTTCAAAAATTTTAGTGTTCAGAGAGACACAACCTCAGATATTCTGATTTAATTATTTAAATTAATTAAATAATTATTTAATAATTATTTAATTATTCTATTGTGGAGTCTAGTTATTAGTACACTTTTTAAAAGCCTTGTGGGTGATTATAAAGTCTATTAGGTTCAGAACCATAGCTCTGTGCTCCTCAAAAAATGAAATGGAAAACCACCCACTATATTTTATGCTTTACTATATTTTCCTCCTTTTCAATAATGTGTTGTTTTTATCAGTAGAAAGAAAAAATTTTTCAATAATTGGTTAAACAATAAATGAGATAGAATTTTAGTTTTAAAATGAAAGATTATATGTTTAATGTTGGGTTGTTTATGATATGACGTTTGATTCTGGTAAATCAAACTAAATCTTAAAAATGACTTATGTTAGGTGTTACAGAAAATCTCTTAATCCAGGAAGGCAGTGGGCTTACCCATCTGTGTTAATTTGTACAGTGAGGAAATTAATTTCAGTAAGAACTCAACATGACTGTCACGTACGTCAATTCAAGTCAGAGAATACCTTTAGGATTGGGTTGTGTGCTATTTCAGGTAGTTAGACTAGATCTCAGTCTATATATTCTGTATAGTTACTGAAATATGTATAATATATTTGGAAAATATGGTTTTCTGACTATTGAAAGATAATTTCTAAGATACTTATTAAGCATGTAGTCACTTTCAGGTTCTGAGCTGCAAAGAATAGGCTGTAGTGTTTGTTCTTCACAGTCTAATCGAGAAGTAGATATATAAGTGACTTGAATAAGATGCTGTTCTATAGATTTAAATAAAACACTGAGAATCTTTACCTTTCGTGGCAATAAAGCAGATTTCCTATAGGAAATAACATTTAGAATGCATTTTGGAAAATGAATATATGAAAGGTATGCCAAGAGAAATAGAGAAGAGCAGGATAAATCATGCATAGATATCAAAGATAAAGCATATTTCTGGGGCAATACAAGTTGTTAGGCACTGTAACATAGGTAAATGGAAATGAACTGTGGAAGATAAAACTGTAAAAGGGTGGGGTCAGATGTGTGGGCTTTGTATGTCTACCAGTGTAAGTACATGCCATAGCAAACACCCTCTTCCAACAACACAAGAGATGACTCTACACATGGACATCACCAGATGGTCAACACCGAAATCGGATTGATTGTATTCTTTGCAGCCAAAGATGGAGAAGCTCTATACAGTCAGCAAAAACAAGACGGGGAGCTAACTGTGGCTCAGATCATGAACTCCTTATTGTCAAATTTAGACTTAAATTGAAGAAAGTAGGGAAAACCAGTAGACCATTCAGGTATAACCTAAATAAAAACCCTTATGATTATACAGTGAAAGTGAGAAATAGATTTAAGGGACTAGATCTAATAGACAGATTGCCTGATGAACTATTGATGGAGGTTCATGACATTGTACAGGAGACAGGGATCAAGACCATCCCCATGGAAAAAAAATGCAAAAAAGCAAAATGGCTGCCTAAGGAGGCCTTACAAACAGCTGTGAAGAGAAGAGAAGTGAAAAGCAAAGGAGAAAAGGAAAGATAGACCCATTTGAATGCAGAGTTCCAAAGAATAGCAAGGAGAGATAAAAAGCCTTCCTCAGTGATGAATGCAAAGAAATAGAGGAAAACAACAGAATGGAAAAGACTAGAGATCTCTTCAAGAAAATTAGAGATACCAAGGGAAAATTTCATGAAAGATGGGCTTGATAAAGGACAGAAATAGTATGGACCTAACAGAAGCAGAAGATATTAAGAAGAGGTGGCAAGAATACACAGAAGAACTGTACAAAAAAGAGCTTCATGACCCAGATAATCATGGTGGTGTGATCACTCACACTCACCTAGAGCCGGACATCCTGGAATGTGAAGTCAAGTAGGCCTTAGAAAGCATCACTACAAACAAAGCTAGTGGAGGTGATGGAATTCCAGTTGAGCTATTTCAAATCCTGAAAGATGATGCTGTGAAAGTGCTGCACTCAATATGCCAGCAAATTTGGAACACTCAGCAGTGGCCATGGGACTGGAAAAGGTCAGTTTTCATTCCAATCCCAAAGAAAGACAATGCCAAAGAGTGCTCAAACTATTGCACAATTGCACTCATCTCACACACTAGTAAAGTAATGCTCAAAATTCTCCAAGCCAGGCTTCAGCAATACGTGAACTGTGAACTTCCAGATGTTCAAGCTGGTTTTAGAAAAGGCAGAGGAACCAGAGATCAAATTGCCAGCATTCTCTGGATCATCAAAAAAGCAAGAGAGTTCCAGAAAAACATCTACTTCTGCTTTATTGACTATGCCAAAGCCTTCGACTGTGTGGATCACAATAAACTGTGGAAAATTCTGAAAGAGATGGGAATACCAGACCACCTGACCTTCCTCTTGAGAAATCTGTATGCAAGTCAGGAACAAACAGTTAGAACTGGACATGGAACAACAGACTGGTTCCAAACAGGGAAAGGAGTACGTCAAGGCTGTATATTGTCACCCTGCTTATTTAACTTATATGCAGAGTACATCATGAGAAATGTGGGGCTGGAAGAAGCACAAGCTCGAATCAGGATTTCCGGGAGAAATATCAATAACCTCAGATATGCAGATGACACCACCCTTATGGCAGAAAGTGAAGAAGAACTAAAGAGGCTCTTGATGAAGGTGAAAGAGGAGAGTGAAAAAGTTGGCTTAAAGCTCAACATTTAGAAAAGTAAGATCATGGCATCTGGTCCCATCACTTCATGGGAAATAGATGGGGAAACAGTGGAAACAGTGTCAGACTTTATTTTTGGGGGCTCCAAAATCACTGCAGATGGTGATTGCAGCCATGAAATTAAAAGACGCTTACTCCTTAGAAGGAAAGCTATGATCAACCTAGACAGCATATTAAAAAGCAGAGATACTACTTTGCCAACAAAGGTCTGTCTAGTCAAGGTAATGGTTTTTTCAGTAGTCATGTATGGATGTGAGAGTTGGTTATTGAAGAAAGCTGAGCGCCGAAGAATTGATGCTTTTGAACTGTGGTGTTGGAGAAGACTCTTGAGAGTCCCTTGGACTGCAAGGAGGTCCAACCCGTCCATCCTAAAGGAGATCAGGGCTGGGGGTTCATTGGAAGGACTGATACTGAAGCTGAAACTCCAGTACTTTGGCTACCTCATGTGAAGAGTTGACTCATTGGAAAAGACCCTGATGCTGGGTCTGGAGGGGTTGGGGGGCAGGAGGAGAAGGGGACAACAGAGGATGAGATGGCTGGATATCATCACCGACTTGATGGACATGAGTCAGTGAACTCCGGCAGTTGGTGATGGACAGGGAGGCCTGGCGTGCTGTGATTCATGGGGTCGCAAGGAGTTGGACAGGACTGAGCGACTGAACTGAACTGAATACTGTCTCAAGTGCTGTAGCAAGGTAAATCTTAAAATCAGATAGTATACTTTTTCATCAAATTATTTTAGCTACTCTTGGTTCTTTGGATTTTCATATTAGTTTTAGAATCAGCTTGTCAGTCTTTACAAAATGGCTGCTGGGATATTGATTAGGATTTGATTGATTAGTATTGACATCTTAATGGTATTGTGTTTTCCAGTCTGTGTACATGATATCTCTATTTAGGTGTTTAATATCTTTTTAGCAATACTTTGAGGTATTTTTAGGTAGAGTTCTTGTTCATCTTTCATTGAGTCTCTGCTGTAGATATTTGATTTTTTTGATGTCTTAAGAGTGATATGTAAAAAACAATACTAATTCCCCAAGTGTTTGCTTGGGGTGTGTGTGTGTGTGTGTGTGTGTATGCAGATGATTTTTGTATACTGACCTTGAATTCCACAACTTCATAAATTCATTAGTTTTAGTACTTTGTAGATTTGTTTGGACATATTATGTACATAATCAGGCCATTGGTGAAAGAAGATGGTTTTATTTCTTTCCAGTCTGTGTGCTTATTTCTTTTTATTGTCTGAGTAGGGCCATCAGAAGTTATATTTGAATTATTAGATTAATTCTGAACTAAATGTTGACCTTTCTGGTTCTAATAGTAAATATAATCTTTACAAGTGACTGTATCATAATGCAATTGAAGGAGGGAGGTTGGAGTGTTATTTTTCAGTCAAGGTAAATTATCTTAAGTTTGTTCTGCATACAGAATCTGGATGTCCTTTATGTCAAATACAACCAAATCCACCTTGAGATAGCTGTTTGGTAAGGTTGACAGTCATGGTATCTAGAATGCAGGAGTAGGATCAAATGATGTTTCTTTGTATCATTTTTAAAAACTTAGGTTTTTTAAAATAAATATATTTTCTTTAAAATTTTTTATTTTACTTATTTAATACAAAAAATTGTTTTGGCTGTGCTACGAGGCATGCAAGATCTTAGTTCCCTGATTGGGGCTTGAACATATGCCCCCTGCAGTGGAAAATGCCAAGTCTTAACCACTGGACCACCAGGCAAGTCTACTTTTGTCTCATTTTAAAATAATATTTCATAATGTCATTTGTAGCAACATGGGTGGATCTAGAGATTATCATACTAGGTGAAGCAAATCAGAAAGAGAAAGGCAAATACTGTATGATATCACTTACATGTGGAATCTAAAATATGACGCAAATGAACTTACATATGAAACAGAAACAGTCTCAAAGGCATAGGAAACAGACTTGTGGTTGCCAAGGGGGAGGGGAGGTAGGGGAGGGTTGGATTGGGAGTTTGGGACTAGCAGATACAAACTATTGTATATAGAATGGATAAAGAGCAAGGTCTTATTGTATAGCACAGGTACTGTATTCAATATCCTGGAATAAACCATAATGGAATAGAGTATGAAAAAGAATATATAACTGAATCACTTTGCTATACATCAGAAGCTGACACATTGTAAACCAAGAACATTTCAATTAAAAAAAAAAAAACAAAAAAACCTCAAAATTTTTTTTTCAGCTTTTTTGCAAGCTTGAAATGGAACTTATGTCTCATTTTCTGGACTTCTCCCCCTACCTTAGTTTTAGATTTCACTGCTTTATAGTGTGCTTTCTTCCTAGCAAACCAAGTTCTTATGTGTATCATTATTTCTTATTGCAGTTTGAGACTTTTGGTTTAGGTAATAGATATCTTAATTTAACATCAGTACTTTGGCCACCTCATGTGAAGAGTTGACTCATTGGAAAAGACTCTGATGCTGGGAGGGATTGGGGGCAGGAGGAGAAGGGGAAGACAGAGGATGAGATGGCTTGGTGGCATCACTGACTTGATGGATATGAGTCTGAGTGAACTCTGGGAGTTGGTGATGGACAGGGAGGCCTGGCGTGCTGTGATTCATGGGGTCACAAAGAGTCAGACATGATTGAGTGACTGAACTGAACTGAACTGAACTGAACCTCAGTTTAAGAAACCTAACGTATAAAAAAAATCCTAGATTTTGATATGTAGCATGTTATTTGTTCAGTCACTCAGTTGTGTCTGATTCTTTGCGACGCCATGGACTGCAGCACATCAGGCTTCCCTGTCTTCCACCAACTCCTAGAGCTTGCTCAAACTCATGTCCGTTGAGTCGGTCATGCCATCCAGTGATCTCACTCTCGGTCATCCCCTTCTCCTGCCTTCAGACTTTCCCAGCATGGGGATCTTTTCTAATGAGTTGGCTTTTCCCATCAGGTGGCCAGAGTATTGGAGTTTCAGCTTCAGCATCAGTCCTTCCAGTGAATATTCAGGATTGATTTCCTTTAGGATGGACTAGTTTGATCTCCTTGCAGTTCCAGGGACTCTCTCAAGAGTCTTCTTCAACACCACAGTTCAAAAGCATCAATTCTTTGGCGCTCAGCTTTCTTTATAGTCCAACTCTCACATTCATATGTGACTACTGGGAAAACCATAGCTTTGACTATATGGACCTCTGTTGGCAAAGTAATATCTCTGCTTTTTAATATGCTGTCTAGGTTGGTCGTAGCTTTTCTTTCAAGGAGCGTGCGTCTTTTAATTTCATGGCTGTAATCACCATCTGC
This sequence comes from Bos javanicus, assembly GCF_032452875.1. Lineage (NCBI taxonomy): Eukaryota > Metazoa > Chordata > Mammalia > Artiodactyla > Bovidae > Bos > Bos javanicus. Next base: position 62,270,733 of record NC_083869.1, on the reverse strand, counting down.
AGTGATTTTGGAGCCCAAGAAAATAAAGTCTGTCACTGTTTCCATTGTTTTCCCATCTCTTTGCCATGAAGTGATGGGACCAGATGCCATGATCTTAGTTTTCTGCACGTTGAGTTTTAAGCCAACTTTTTCACTCTCCTCTCTCACCTTCATCAAGAGGCTGTTTATTTCCTCTTCATTTTCTGCCATACTGTTCATGCGGTTCTCAAGGCAAGAATACTGAAATGGTTTGCCATTCCCTTCTCCAGTGGAGCACGTTTTGTCAGAACTCTTCACCATCACCCATCCGTCTTGGGTGGCCCTACATGGCATGGCTCATAGTTTCATTAAATTAGACAAGGCTGTGATCCATGTGATCAGTTTGGTTAGTTTTCTGTGATATGTAGGATACGTGGTGGTTATTCTCGTCACAAAAAGATTCAGAATTTTATATGCCTTTCCAAGAATACATAAAACTGCTGGATGTTATATGATAGGTATAGTCCAAACAACACTTCTATTTTTATTTTTATTTATTCATTTTTTTACTTTACAATATTGTATTGGTTTTGCCATACATCTGCAGGATACAAACAACACTTTTAAAAACTCAGTGACTCACAGAATCATTCCTCACAGTTTCTTATCTAGTTTGGGGCTCTCTGTACTTGGAAGTTGCTGAGTTGGTATTTCTGCCTCTTGGTGGTGCTATGCTGTAATGACTATAGACTTCTCCAGTGGAAAGAACAGCAATGGGAGACTAGAAGCTTTGTGAGAAAAATCCTTTTTTATGATTATATTATGTAAGTAAGGGCGCTATTTGAAACTTTTAATTAAAATGTTTTCCAATCAAATTGATATTTAAGTGAAAATATTTGAATGCCAGAGGTCATATAAAGAAACTCACAGAACCTGTTAAGCAAATAAATGCTACAGATACCATATTACTTACAGTGATTTTACAGATTTGCTTGTTTCTGAAGCAATTTCTGATCTCCCAGTAATGCTGTGTACTACATAGTGATGTTATTAGATTTGAGATTTTTATAATAAATATTTTATTGTCATGTATTTTTTCTAATTTTTAAAATTTATGAAACCCTTGTTTAACCAGTTTCTGTTAAAAGATACTCAGATTCTGCTGTTGGTAGAGAGAGTTGGGTTTTGGGTTTTTTTTTTTTTTTTGGTATGTGAAGAGGCATGGGATTTACTATATATTCATTATTTTATATAGAGACTCATCTTACCAAAATTGCTTGATTATTTGAAAATTACAATTTTGTTAGGCACTTGATAGTTAATTTTCTAGGGAAATTTTCTTTTTAAAGGACCACTGTGATAAGTCACTTATAAATAATTTCCTCTTGGTTTATTCACTTGTATGTTTTTCCTTTTCCCTTTTGGGGAGGATAAATATAGGATCAAGTTTTTAGATTAAGAGGCAGAAAAAGGGAAAAAAGATTTGTGGTTAAAAAACTAATGATAACTATTGAATATGTTATGGTGGATGTTTTTTCTTTTTTTGTTTTTCTGTGAAATACAGGGTATATTTACTTCTGGGACATGGGAAGAGAAATCAGATGAGATCTCCTTTGCAGACTTCAAGTTCTCAGTCACTCATCATTATCTTGTACAAGAATCCACTGATAAAGAAGCAAAGGATGAAGTACTAGAAGGTAAGTTTTCACTACATATTTTTAAACTCTTGTAAGAGTGATTTTAACTTTAAATTATGAATTTAGTTCACTTAATTAAATAGTATTCTCTGGAGATGTTTTACATTTGCACAGTTGTTTCACCACACCTGAAATAGAGTATGATCTTTGCAGAGTAATTATTACAGCATCATTCATTTTTAAATTAGTTAAGTCATTTATTTGTAGAGTGCCTAACATGTGCTATGGCTTCCCTCATAGCTCAGTGGGTAAATCAACTACCTGCAATGCAGGAGACCCAAGTTTGATTCCTGGGTTGGGAAGATCCCCTGGAGAAGGAAATGGTGACCCACTCCAGTATTCTTGTCTGGAGAATCCCATGGACAGAGAGGAACCTGGCGGGCTGTAGTCCCTGGGGTCACAAGAGTTGGACACGACTAACCAAACATGTGCTAGGTTCTGTGCAAAGTCCAATTGAGAAAATGTACATTTCAGTAGGGGAGTTAAAGTCTATAAATAAGTAACAATAATAAAAGGTAAAAAGTGATAAATGCTATCCCAAAGCACAAAGTTTTACTGGAGTTCAGAGGAGAAAAGATCAGTTTTAATCCAGAGAGATCAGAGAAGGTGTTATGGAGAATTAGGTAACTAAGCTGGGCTTTGAAGAATTTTTGAAAGTTGTTTATTGATTAGTCAGTGTTGGCTTTGTGTATGCCCCAGACTTTGGAGGCAGATCAAGTGGATTAAAATTCTGGTTTTTCTCCTTATGGATTACTTGACCTTTCTAAGCTTGACTGATCTCATTTGTAAAATGAAGTAATCCTACCTGGAGGGTAAGTGGGAAGATTTAATAAGATACTGTACATAAGTGTGTATCTCACCATTACTAATGTTATCAGCCTCTTGTACAAGCATTGCAATTAGTATTCAAGCTAGCAAACATCCTTTGCCGCTTAATAAAGGATTCTGAGAGTTTTATTTCTTCCCCCTACAAAATTGCAAAGGTAATTTTAATTTATATTATCAATCATTTTATTTATTTATATTTTTATTGATGTATAATTGCTTTACAATGTTGTGTTAGTTTATGCCGTACAACAAGGTGAATCAGCTACATGTATACATATATCCCTTCCCTCTTGAACCTCCTCCCCACCACCATCCCACCCCCTAGACCGTCACAGCGTGGAGCTGAGCTCCCTGTGCTATATAGCAGCTTCCCACTAGCTATTTTACACCTGATGGTGAATATCTGTCAGTCATACCCTCCCAATTTGTCACACATATATTACCAGTTATTTTAAGAGAAGAATACGTGTTAAAATAGTCTTTTTAAAATATAATAATCTCATAATTTATTACTAAGTTGAAATACAATAATTTCTAATTCTGAGTTAATATTTTAATTTTATTAAATTTTGCAAAAAAAAAATTTTTTTTTGCATTTCCTATTGAAATAAAGTACCTGTTTCAGTACCTGGCCCAATGTTAGATGGTGCTTATAGTTGTTAATAGGTCACATTATCCAAAATCTTTGTTCTGAGATTTGCTAGTATAAAATAGTGAGTGAGCAAGGTATTAAAAAGTGTGAATTTTGAATCTGGTCAAATACTCTTTTTCATTCACTCAGAAAATAAGTATGTACAATGAGTGTTCAAGTTTTGATGGTCAAAATAGATTATCATTTCTAAGTGTAAGCCTGAAATATTTTGTACCTTTTCTTACGTAGGAATAAAATTATATTACCTTTTCTATTGTATATATTATTTTCACAAAACAATTAGGTAGCATCTGCATTTAGATTCATAAACTAGGATAGATAATTTGACCATGTATATACATGGATAAGACAATTATACAACAAAATAAAATAAACCAGAATATGGGTATGTATACTTTAAGAATAAGGGGAAGAGGGAAATACACATAGCTGGTGGAAGCCAATACACATAGCTGGTGGAAGCCTAGTAATAGCCTAAAGATTTCTGGGTCCAGCATTCTGCTGATTAATGACGGAAACTGTTCAAGGTATAGAAATCTTGGGTGTTGTTAATTTGTAGAGAAAACGTACATCAGGGAAAAGCTATTGTAATAAGGAGGCTTAGAATCAGTGTTTCTGAGATAGACAAAGGAGACTGGAATGATGAGAGATAATGAATGAATTTAAGATAGTTAAGGCATTATTGCTGCATATGTGTATATATTTGGGAGTTTTAATTTGGTTGTGATCGAAGCTGTAACTAATGGTACAAGTTAGAAGCAAATCATCAGCTCAGTTAATTTGGAGATACACATTTAAAACTATATTATCAGAGGTCAGAAGATTTGAGTACTGATTATTTGAATTGCTTATTGCTTTAGTTAAGTAGAGCATCAAGTTATTAGTATTCTCCTATTTATTCTGTTTACAGATTAACAAAATATAAATTTGCTAAGCAAGTATAGCTGTATAGCAAAAGGAAGTATTTTTATGAGCATTTTTTATGCTTTGAACTTACTGTGTATTTTCAAGTATAAATAATAATCATTGATGTTAGTATCTTATTACGGATTGTAATGCAAGTACTTCCACATATATGGGTTATAAAGGAGAAAAAGCTTAGTGGTTTTACAAGAATATTTAAGATGGCCAGAGATGAACAAAGGCTAGCTATGGGAGGTGATATAGAATTGACAGACTCTATATATAAATTTTGAAGAAAAGTAAAGACCAAGGGCATGCCAAGAAGAACAAAAAAAACCAAGGCTTTCTAGTAAGGAATGAAGAATTGTTTGAGTCATGATTTAGAAAAATGGAAAATACTATAAACATGGGAATGAGATATATATATATATATATTTTTTTTTTTTTAGAGACTGGCTTTTTTTTTTTTTTTTAAGAAAAGAGAGAGCGAGAGAGAGATACCGGTGTCCTTCCAAAGTTTATCTTTAGCCCTAGATGTAAATCCTTAAGCAATGGCAAAACTACATGGACTAGCAAGACGCGTTATAGACTATCTTTAAATTATATGATGAAATTCTGCCTTAGAATGAATGTACTCACTTGTTCATTGTCAAATGTTTCTGTAGATGTTATTCCACAATCTATGCAAGATTTGCTGTGTATGAATAATGACTTTCCTCCCAGAGCACATTGCCTGGTAAGATGGTAAGTATACATTTTACACAAATAACTTTCAGAATGTATGTCAGGGAGGCCCCCAGACTGCCCGCAAGATAGATGATTTGCTGGGAATTCGCACAGGACTCAGCATGTATTGATAGTTGCTCTTACTGCTAGGATTTCTTACAGTGACAGAATGCAAAGCAAAATCAGCAAAGAGGAAAAGTGCCTGAGGCAAAGTTTGGAGGAAGTGCAGGTATTTAAGAGTCCTTTCCTAATGGAGTCACACAGGGCATACTGAATTCCCTTAGCAACAAGTTGTGACAATACATAATTGTCTACCAGAGAAACTTGTTTGTAGAAGCTCAGCTCTCTCAGGTTTTTAACTAGTGACATGTCACGTACGTACCTTCTGACTGTGACATAAGAAAATTTCAGACTCCTAGAAGGAAAGCAGGTAAACCTGCTGTTTAAACCATGTTGTTTGTACAATTTAGGCACAATAACTTTATTGGTTAGGATAAACGATGTGACCCCTCCCCAAATCCAAGTACCCAAACCCAAATATCAACCAGGCCTTGCAAGTAGGCCTTTCTGAGGGTAGCAGTCACAGGGCCGTTAACTCTCTTTTGCACAGTAGTCATAGTCCAGGTTGTACTTAACTATGATTCTGATGACTAGCATAGAACAATTAAATATAGAAAGCTGCATATATATTGTTGAAAATTGAATTGACATAAAATATTGATCTCAGTTATGTTATAACATCAAAACTCAATTGTGTCTTAGTTATAAATGTGGTATGTTAATTTAAGATTATCACATTTAAAAAGTCTTGTAATCTCTCTGAAGTTCTTTTAATTTTTTTCATTTATTCACAGCATTTCTTTATTTTGGAGATGTTAGTGTTAAAACATAACACTATATTCACTCACTCACCAAAATGGCCCAAGCATAAGTATATGGTCAAAAAAGAAGACCTAGTTAAAGGAAATTTGTATACTGGTTTTAATTTACTCTATTGGCCTGAGTCAGTCTTTTGATTTTTTTTTTTTAATTAAAGAATTTCTAAGGAAGGGGAAGAATGATAATCTGTGTTTCATTCCATTGTGACACATAAAATTATTTGCATATGCAATAAACTGGATAATGTTTCATAAATAGTCCCATTATTTTTTATTATTATTTATTTTTGCTGTGCAAGGTCTTTGTTGCTGTGCAGGATTTCCCTAGTTGCTGTGAGGAGAAGCTACTCTGTAGTTGCAATGTGTGGACTTCTTACTGCCATGGCTTCTCTTATTGTGGAGCACAGACTCTATCTAGGTCACGTGGGCTTCGGTAGCTGTGGCTAACTGGCTCTAGAGCACAGTCTCAGTAATGGTGGTACATGGGCTTAGTTGCTCCGTGGCATGTGGGCTCTTTCTGGACCAGGGATTGAACCCCTGTCTCCTGCATTGGCAGGCAAATTCTTTACCACTGAGCCACCAGGGAAGTCCCCATCCTGATTCTCTTATCTTTTAGAATATAAATACATACATTTAATATGACAAAATATATCAGAAGGCAGCATGGTGTCATAGAGTTTGCATTTACATTCATTCATTCAGCATTAATTGATCTACTGTTTGGCCAGGCAGTGAATTAGACAAACTAATATTTAATTTCTAGCTCAGGTACCTATTACCTCAGAAACTTTGGGCAAAACTTAATTTCGCTGATTTGGTTTCTAAGTTGGTGAAGTCAAAATAATAAATAATATGTACCATTGAGAGTATTTGTGAGGATTTAATAAGATAATAACATTATATATATCACATATATATATCAAAATTACAATGCTGTTATATAATTTCTGTTCAGCTTTTTAATATTTCAAGAAAGTGTACTGACACATAGTCCATGGTTAAATATTCATTGAGTGAATTTGTGAAATCTTTCTTTGTGTTAATGAATCACTTGTTAGTGATTTGTTTATATATTAATGAAAATCACTTGTTAGTTTTTTAATATTCCCATTTTTATAAAATTTTATTTTAGAAATTAACATACAGTAAGTTGGACTTTTTTTTGATGTTCACTGAACTTTAACACATATGTTGTTCATTTGCTAAGTTGTGTCCAGCTCTTTGCCGAACTAAAGCACGCCAGACATCCCTGTCCTTCCCTATCTCCCAGAGTTTGGTCAAGCCTATGTCCATTGAGTCTGTGATGCAATCTAACCATCTCATCCTCTGCTGCCCCTTTCTCTTGCCCTCAGTCTTACCCAGCATCAGGGTCTTTTCCAGTGAGTAGGCTCTTCGCATCAGGTAACCAAAGTATTGGAACTTCAGCTTCAGTATCAGTCACTCCAATGAATCTTTAGGGTTGATTTTCTTTAGGATTGACTGGTTTGATCTCATTGCAATCGAAAAGACTCTTAAGAGTCTTCTCCAGCACCACAATTTGAAGGCATCAGTTCTTCAGCTGTCAGCCTTCTTTATGGTTCCATTCTCATATGCATATATGACTACTGGAAAAACCATAGCTTTGGCTATACAGACCTTTGTTGGCAAATGATGTCTCTGCTTTTTAATACATTGTCTAGGTTTTTCATAGCTTTTCTTCCAAGGAGCAAGTATCTTTTAATTTTGTGGCTACACTCACTCTGCAGTAATTTTGGAGCCCAAGGAAACAAAATCCGTCACCGTTTCCAGTTTTTTCCCATCTGTTTGCCATGAGGTGATGGGACCAGACGCCATGGTATTCATTTTTTAAATATTGAGTTTTAAGGTAGCTTTTTCACTCTCCTTTTTTTACCCTCAACAAGAGGCTCCTTAACTCCTCTTTGCTTTCTGCCATTAGAGTGAAAATAATGGTACCATGTACATTCCCTGGTGGCTCAGATGGTAAAGAATCTGCCTGCAATACAGGAAACCCAGGTTCAATCCCTGGCTCAGGAATACCCCTGGAAAAGGGAATGGCTACTCAATCCAGTATTCTTGCCTGGAAAATCCTATGGACAGGGGAGCCTAAAGAGCTACAGTACATAGGGTTGCAAAAAGTCAGACATAACTGAGCGACTAATACTTCCAGGTTTTTCTTTTTCATGTGCATTTGTATACAAGTTTTTAAAAATATTTACTTATTTGGCTGTGTTGAATCTTAGTTGCAGTACTTGGAATCGTTTTTGCGTTTTATAGTATATAGGCTCTAGAATGTGTGGGCCTGGGGGCATGTGAGATCTTAGTTCCCCAATCAGGAATTGAACCAATGTCCCCTGCATTGCATGGTGGATTCTTAGTTACTGGGCCACCAGGGAAGTCCCCTATAGTTTTTAAAGCTGGTACCACAGAGTATAGGATAGTTGTGTAACCTCCCCCAAACTCTTCTCCATTCTAATATTTGGCAGTCACTAACATGGAACAGCAAACTGGTTCCAAATAGGAAAAGGAGTACGTCAAGGCTGTATATTGTCACTCTGCTTGTTTAACTTCTATGCAGAGTACATCATGAGAAACGCTGGGGCTGGAAGAAGCACAAGCTGGAATCAGGATTGCTGGGAGAAATATCAATAACCTCAGATATGCAGATGACACCACCCTTATGGCAGAAAGTGAAGAGGAACTAAAAAACCTCTTGATGAAAGTGAAAGTGGAGAGTGAAAAAGTTGGCTTAAAGCTCAACATTCAGAAAACGAAGATCATGGCATCCAGTCCCATCACTTCATGGGAAATAGATGGGGAAACACTGGAAACAGTGTCAGACTTTATTTTGGGGGGCTCCAAAATCATTGCAGATGGTGACTGCAGCCATGAAATTAAAAGACGCTTACTCCTTGGAAGGAAAGTTATGACCAACCTAGATAGCATATTCAAAAGCAGAGACATTACTTTGCCAACAAAGGTCCGTCTAGTCAAGGCTATGATTTTTCCTGTGGTCATGTATGGATGTGAGAGTTGGACTGCGAAGAAGGCTGAGTGCCGAAGAATTGATGCTTTTGAACTGTGGTGTTGGAGAAGACTCTTGAGAGCCCCTTGGACTGCATGGAGATCCAACCAGTCCATTCTGAAGGAGATCAGCCCTGGGATTTCTTTGGAAGGAATGATGCTAAAGCTGAAACTCCAGTACTTTGGCCACCTCATGCGAAGAGTTGACTCATTGGAAAAGACTGATGCTGGGAGGGATTGGGGGCAAGAGGAGAAGGGGATGACAGAGGATGAGATGGCTGGATGGCATCACTGACTCGATGGACGTGAGTCTGAGTGAACTCCGGGAGTTGGTGATGGACAGGGAGGCCTGGCGTGCTGCGATTCATGGGGTCGCAAAGAGTCAGACACGACTGAGCAACTGAACTGAACTGAACTGAACATGTTCTTAGTCACTGTAAGTTTTGACCTTTCAGGAGTTTCATAGAGATGGAATCAAATAGTAACCATATGAGACTGTCTTCTTTCACTCAGCATAATACTTTTGAGATCATTTGAAATAATTTTGTATCAATGGTTTGTTCCTTTCTATTAGTAGTATTCTACTGTAGGGATATACCATAGTTTGTTTACTCATTCCCCTGTTGAGGGATAATAGATTTATTTCTTGGATTGGACATTTATGAGTAGAGCTGCTGTAAATATTTTTGTGTAGATCTTTTATATGAAAATATATTTCTAGATTACTTGGGTAAGTAACTAGGGTGTGATTAAGTCACATGGAAGCCAGTCACATGCTAAGTGTATATTTAACTTCATATGAAACAGCCAAACTGATTTCCAAAGTGATGTACCATTTTGCATTTCCACTAACAACATATGAGAGTTTCAGTTGCTCTGTATCCACAATAGCACTTGGTGTCAGTTTTTTTAGTTTTAGCTGTTCTAACAGATGTGTTGTTAGAATGAGAATATCTCATCCTAATTTTAATTTCGAATATCTTTCATGTGTTTTTTGCCATGAATATACTCTGTGGTGAAATGTCTGCAAGTCTTTTGCCCACTTTTTAATTGAATTGTTTTCTTATTGTTGTGTTTTGAGAGTTTTTAAATATATTCTAAATACAAATATTTTCTCTAGACAGTAGTTTATCTTTTCATTCTCTTACTAGTGTCTTTTCCAGAATAAAGTTTTTAAAATTTGATGCAGTTTGGTTTATCAGTTTTTTACATTATGAATCATGCTTTTGGTGCCATTTCTGAGAACACTTGCATGAGGTCAGAAAGCTTTCTCCTAATTAAAAAATATATGTATATAAACTTTAAAAAATTTGTGGTTTATTTTAGGTTTATAGAAAAGTTATAGAGATAGTTACAGACTCTTCCAAGATATCGTTCTCTCAATTTTCTCTGTTGTTAGTTTATATTATCAATATATGTGTGTCAAAACTGAAAAGCCAACATTGGTACATTAGTTAAAACATTAGTACATTGTTGTTGTTCAGTCTCTTAAGTCATGTCTGACTCTTTGCAACTCCATGGACTACAGCATGCCAGGTACTTAGTCAAATTTTATTTAACTAGTTTTTCCACTAACATCCATTTTCTATTCAAAGATCTAGTCTGGGATACTGCATTGCATTTAGTTATCGTATCACCTTAGATTGTTCAGTCTACATTCCTGTGAAAATTTCTCAGTCTTTTCCTCATTTTTGATCACTTGGAGCTTTGAGGGGTACTAGTCAGGAATTTTGTAGAATCTCGTTCAGTTTGAGAGATTTAAAAATTAAAAAACAATTTTTTTTTCTAAACTTTTTATTTTGTATTGCTTCTAAGTCACTTCAGTCATGTTCGACTCTGTGTGACCCCATAGACGGCAGCCTACCAGGCTCCGCCTTCCCTGGGATTCTCCAGGCAAGAACACTGGAGTGGGTCACCATTTCCTTCTTCAGTGCATGAAAGTGAAACGTGAAAGTGAAGTCACTCAGTCGTGTCTGACTCTTAGTGACCCCATGGACTGCAGCCTACCAGGCTCCTCCGTCCATGGGATTTTCCAGGCAAGAGTACTGGAGTGGGGTGCCATTGCCTTCTCCATATTGAGGTATAGCCAATTAACAATATTGTGGTAGTTTGAAGAAAGCAACAGAAGAGCTCAATTTTAACATGTATCCATTAAAATATTTTTTTGAAGTAGAAAAAGTTTTATGGTTACATTTGGGTTATGACTTTGGAAAGAAGATCATAATGGTGAAGTACCTCTTTATTATATATCAGAAGGTCATATTATCATCATGATTTAGTCACTAGTGACCTTAACTTTGATTACATGGTCAATTATTTGTTTTATTCTAAAAGTTTTACCTTTTATATTTAGAGCTTTTATCCATTTCAAGTTGATTTTTGTATAATATTCTTTTCTTGCTTGTGGATGTTTAGTTGTCCCAACAGCATTTGTTGAAGAGTTTCCTTTCTTCATAGACTTACTTATACAACTTTATCAAAGATTACTGGCCACGTTTGTGTGGGTTTGTTTCTGCATGCTCTTGGTTTTATAAGTGTTTACATTAAATAGTCCCTTTCCTTTTCCTTTTTAAAAATCTTTTTCAAATTTGTTTTGGCTATTCTAGCTCCTTTGCTTTTCTGTTTACATTTTAGGATTGGTATATATCTACAAAAAGTCTCATTGGGAGTTTTATTGGAATTGCCTAGAGTCTGTAGATTATTTTGGTGGAGAATTGATATGTTTATATGCTGGGTCTTCCACTCTATGGTCACAATTGGTCTCCAGTTATTTAGGTCTTCTTTAATTTCAGCATATCAGATCAGATCAGATCAGTCGCTCAGTCGTGTCCGACTCTTTGCAACCCCATGAATCGCAGCACGCCAGGCCTCCCTGTCTGTCACCAACTCCCGGAGTTCACTCAGACTCACGTCCATCGAGTCAGTGATGCCATCCAGCCATCTCATCCTCTGTCATCCCCTTCTCCTCTTGGCCCCAATCCCTCCCAGCATCAGTCTTTTCCAATGAGTCAACTCTTCGCATGAGGTGGCCAAAGTACTGGAGTTTCAGCTTTAGCATCATTCCTTCCAAAGAAATCCCAGGGCTGATCTCCTTCAAAATGGACTGGTTGGATCTCCTTGCAGTCCAAGGGAATCTCAAGAGTCGTCTCCAACACCACAGTTCAAAAGCATCAATTCTTCGGCGCTCTGCCTTCTTCGCAGTTCAACTCTCACATCCATACATGACCACAGGAAAAACCTTGACTAGACAGACCTTTGTTGGCAAAGTAATGTCTCTGCTTTTGAATATGCTATCTAGGTTGGTCATAACTTTCCTTCCAAGGAGTAAGAGTCTTTTAATTTCATGGCTGCAGTCACCATCTGCAGTGATTTTGGAGCCCAGAAAAATAAAGTCTGACACTGTTTCCAGTGTTTCCCATCTATTTCCCATGAAGTGATGGGACTGGATGCCATGATCTTCGTTTTCTGAATGTTGAGCTTTAAGCCAACTTTTTCACTCTCCACTTTCACTTTCATCAAGAGGTTTTTTAGTTCCTCTTCACTTTCTGCCATAAGGGTGGTGTCATCTGCATATCTGAGGTTATTGATATTTCTCCCAGCAATCTTGATTCCAGTTTGTGTTTCTTCCAGCCCAGTGTTTCTCATGATGTACTCTGCATATAAGTTAAATAAGCAGAGTGACAATATACAGCCTTGACGTACTCCTTTTCCTGTTGGAACCAGTCTGTTGTTCCATGTCCAGTTCTAACTGTTGCTTCCTGACCTGCATACAAATTTCTCAAGAGGCAGATCAGGTGGTCTGGTTTTCCCATCTCTTTTAGAATTTTCCACAGTTTATTGTGATCCACACAATCAAAGGCTTTGGCATAGTCAATAAAGCAGAAATAGATGTTTTTCTGGAACTCTCTTGCTTTTTTTGATGATCCAGCGGATGTTGGCAATTTGATCTCTGGTTCCTCTGCCTTTTCTAAAACCAGCTTGAACATCAGGAAGTTCACGGTTCACATATTGCTGAAGCCTGGCTTGGAGAATTTTGAGCATTACTTTACTAGCGTGTGAGATGATGCAATTGTGCGGTAGTTTGAGCATTCTTTGGCATTGGCTTTCTTATCCTGTGTATTTTTTTATTAGGTGTATATCTAATTATTGCTTGTTTAAATGAGCTATTGTAATGGTATTGTTTAAATTTTTTTCATATCCAGCGCTTTGTTCCTGGTATATAGGAATGTGACTAATTTTTGTGCCTTGAGGTCATATCCTGTGACCATACTAAATTCAATTATTAACTGTAGAAAGAGTTTTGTGGTGTCTTTTGAACTTTCTTTGTAGTCATATGAATAAGCATAGTTTTACTACTTTTCCAATATCTGGTTCTGTTTTTACCCTCGCCTTTTTAAACTGGCTAAGGCTCCAGTAAAATACTGAATATGAATGGTGAGAGTGGACAGCTTTGTCTTGATCCTAATCTTGTTTAGTCTTTTACCATGAAATTTGATGTCAGGTATAGTTTCTTCATTGATATGCTTTACGAGGTTGGGAAAGTTCTGTTCTTAGTTTGCTAGGAGTTTTTATATGAATGGATGTTGAATTTTGTGAAATGTGTTTTCTACTTAAATTGATATGATCTTTTGTTTCTTTTGTTTTTTAATATGGTGATTACATGGATTGATTTTTAGATAGCTAATTAGCTTCGCACCGGCAGGATGAACTCTACTTCTTCTTTGTGGTTTAACTTGCATTGATTTGCATAATTTTTACTTCTATAGCTGGATGATATGCTAATATTTTGTTAAGGATTTTAGTAGTAGTAGTAGCCAAACTCAGTCATGTCCAACTCTTTGCGACCCCTGTGGACTGTAGCCTGCTAGGCTCCTCTGTGCATGGAATTCTCCAGGCAAGAATATGGGAGTGGGTTGCCATTTCTTACTGCAGAGGATCTCCCCAATCCGGGGAGTGAATCTGGGTATTGCAGGCAGATTCTTTACCATCTGAACCACCAGGTAAGCCCCTGTTGAGGATTTTGGTGTCTGTGTTAATGAGAAATATTAACATTACAAAACTTACATTTTGGTTTTGATATCAGACAAACGCTGGCCTCATAACATCAGTTGGGAAGTATTTTGTTCTCTTCTGTTTTTTGAAAGAGATTGTGTAAAATTGATGTTGCTTTCTTTAAATGTTTGGTAGAATTTGTTCAGGAAACCACCTGGGCCTGGAGGAGTTTTACTGAGGTGGCAGTCGCTTCTATGGTCCAGTCTTTAAGCAGAAGTCTTCCGTCTACTTCCTTGCCTCATGTACACCCATATCCCTGAGGGGCCATTCAAAATGTTACAACCTCTGTACTGATTTGGATTGATGGAAAGCCCATACACAGACAATACTTGATTAAATATAAAGGATACAGAAGGAAATTGATGTGTTCCTAGGTTACCTGGTAGAGAGATTGGTAACAACATCAGAAAAAGTATGTAGCTTTTTATTCTCAGTGCCTCATGAGCAGGGGATGCTAATATCTGAATGACATCACACTTGCGGAAGCATAGTTTCCAAACCTAGACTTATATTTATGAGACTAGGGCATTCTTGGACATAGCCTAACCTGTATACATACCAAAGACCACTTCTGCTGGGCTGGTTTATACCTTATCATCTCAGAGTGGTATAATTCACATTGTCATTGCTAAGCTAAATATGTGGTAGTTTCAGACATAAACAGACTTTTCTTCTATCATTCTCAGGCTCTGTAGTCTATCAAAGCATAGTCATTTTGCTCTGTAAGTCATACTAATAGGCTTTTAGCATCTAAATGGTTTATCCTGTAAGATCCTGATCCCTAGTCACTAGCTGTTGTGGTGTCTACCCAGAGTTGATAATCCCCTGGTTTTCTTCAGTCACCTTTACATGCTTATTTCTGCCTTTAAGTTCCCTCTTTGTTTTTGTGACTCAGGAATCTTTTTTTTAATCTGAAGTTCAGCTATGTATTTCAAAAACATTATCATATCTTACCAGGTATTTTGGGGTGGAAGGGGACCTACGTCATATCAATTTGCTGTATCACTTCCATATTTTTTCATTTGATTTTTCTTAAAGATTAGAAGGGCAACAACAAACTTTTGAGAATTTAAAAATTAGGCATATTAAAACTATGTGTTTTCTTTTATTCAACAGACATTCTTCTAAAACATTTACTGTGAGTCAGATACTGGGCTATCAAGGGTAAACTGTGGTCCTTGTCTCAGATGGCTTTCGGATTAGAAGGGGGTTTAGAGATAAGGGAACAGATGGCGGCACTGCTAAGTGCTTTCATGGGGGGCAGCACAGAGCTTGAGGCAAACTCATAGGAGATACTGCCTTTCCAGATAGATCAAGTCAGGAAATGTTTCCAAGGAGAGGTGCTACCTTACCTGAATCCTGCAAGGCAAGTGAGAATAAGCCAGGTGAGTTTAAATAAAAAGATATTCAAGGCAGAAGAGTGTAAGTAGAGGTGATGATGCCTAACTGAACTTGAAGCCTGCAAATAGTTTGGGAAGCCTTGGGGTAAGCTGAGGGTTGAGAATGGCAAAAGATGAGATAGTGTCTATGAATTTGTAGTCTAATGTGAACTAGGCATCTTAACAAGATTTCATATTGTTCTCATATTTTTTAAATAGAATTTTGAAATTATAATTGTTAAAAATTCTTACTTTCAAGGATACAAATTAATCATGAAGCTTCTTAGCAACTGAAGAATAACATACACATAAGTTTTCAGCTATAAGTATTTCCTTTTTTAAGTTGAACAAAAAACATCTATTTCTGCTTTATTGACTATGCCAAAGCCTTTGATTGTGTGGATCACAATAGACTGTGGAAAATTCTGAAAGAGATGGGAATACCAGACCACCTGACCTGCCTCTTGAGAAATCTGTATGCAGGTCAGGAAGCAACAGTTAGAACTGGACATGGAACAACAAACTGGTTCCAAATAGGAAAAGGAGTACGTCAAGGCTGTATATCGTCACCCTGCTTATTTAACTTATATGCAGAGTACATCATGAGAAACGTGGGGCTGGAAGAAACAGAAACTGGAATCAAGATTGCCGGGAGAAATATCAATAACCTCAGATATGCAGATGACACCACCCTTATGGCAGAAAGTGAAGAGGAACTAAAAAGCCTCTTGATGAAAGTGAAAGAGGAGAGTGAAAAAGTTGGCTTAAAGCTCAACATTCAGAAAACTAAGATCATGGCATCCGGTCCCATCACTTCATGGGAAATAGATGGAGAAACAGTGGAAACAGGGTCAGCCTTTATTTTTTGGGGCTCCAAAATCACGGCAGATGGTGACTGCAGCCATGAAATTAAAAGACGCTTACTCCTTGGAAGAAAGGTTATGACCAACCTAGATAGCATATTCAAAAGAAGAGACATTACTTTGTCAACAAAGGTCCGTCTAGTCAAGGCTATGGTTTTTCCTGTGGTCATGTATGGATGTGAGAGTTGGACTGTGAAGAAGGCTGAGCGCCGAAGAATTGATGCTTTTGAACTGTGGTGTTGGAGAAGACTCTTGAGATTCCCTTGGACTGCAAGGAGATCCAACCAGTCCATTTTGAAGGAGATCAGCCCTGGGATTTCTTTGGAAGGAATGATGCTAAAGCTGAAACTCCAGTACTTTGGCCACCTCATGCAAAGAGTTGACTCATTGGAAAAGACCCTGATGCTGGGAAAAGACCCTGGGGGCAGGAGAAGGGGACAACACAGGATGAGATGGTTGGATGGCATCACTGACTCAATGGACATGGGTTTGGGTAGACTCTAGCAGTTGGTTTGTGATGGACAGGGAAGCCTGGTGTGCTGCAGTTCATGGGATTGCAAAGAGTTGGACACGACTGAGCAACTGAACTAAACTGAAAGTTAATAAAGTAGACCCCCCAAATTTGAAGTATAATGCAAAATATTTGTACTATACATAGACAATGAGTAAAGATTGTCAGAATGAGAAAAACCTAATATATGATTAATCAAACTTACAAAAAATAGAACATTTATGTCAAATGCTGAGTTTTGATGGTTCAAGTTTATCAATCTATTTCTATTTTGTTATCTCCTATTTTCAGTTTTTGTATCAAACATCTGCCAGGTTAGCATTAACCCTATTTAACTTTTTAAAAAGTATTTTGTAAAACTAGTCTTAAAAGTTATGTGGGCATGATGTTAATGAACCTGGATGTGTGTCCGCACAGCAAAGCCAATTTACTGATACCGAGTTGTGGTAAAGGACAGTACAGTGTTATTGCAGGTCACCAGACAATGAGAATGGGAAACTCATGATCAAAAGACCCAGCTTTGCAATAGCTTTCAGGGAAGGGTTTTCAAGGACATTGTGAGGGAGGGGGCCGCGTGGTCCATGATCAGCTTGTGCTCAGCTCTTGGGTTGATTGGCATCAAGGTAAAGTTTGGCACATCATCAATTTTCTGGCTCCAATCAGTTTGGGCACTTCGTGCTTGCAGTCAGCAGTTTTCATCTGGTGGGGTCTGGTTTCTGTAAAAACAACTTAGGAATATGTGTCAGACATTTATATTTTTTAAGGAACTGGGAGTTTGATGACTCTACTATGTGGTTGATTTATAATCTGAATTGTTACCTTTCCCAGCCCAACCTCTTTTAGTTTCTGCATGTTCACATATCCTGATAATTAATGCTTGAGCCAACCTTTAGAGACCCAGGGGAGATCTGGGAGATGAAAATAAAAGCCTCTTACTTCAAAAGACAGGGACACAGGCACTTGGTTACAGTTTCATGATCAAGTTTTATAGTTTAGGCAAGGTGGTGGTTTAGTCATGTCCGACTCTTGTGACCCCATGGACTATAGCCTGCCATGCTCCTCTGTTCATGGGATTCTCCAGGCAGGAATACTGGAGTGGGTTGCTATTTTCCTTCTCCAGGGGATCTTTCCCACCCAGGAATTGAACCTGTGTCTCCTGCATTGCAGGCAGATTCTTTACCAACTGAGCTATGAGGGAATCTTAATAATGTGACTTACTGGCTGCTTCTCTCTGCCTCCTTTTATACATATCCTTTAAATACCTTCTAATGGCTGATCCTGAAACCCTCATTAGAAATTTAGTCCCTTGATTAATTGCTATTTATTAAAAAAAAATAGTCATAGAAATGATACAAACATTAATTTTAGCAGACATTTATGTTCAAATGTAAACTTATGAACTCTTTTGTGAGCAGAGGGTGTGGTAGGTAGGTTCATAAGTCCTGTTAATATTAGTCCACATACCTAGTTACAGAATTTTCTTTTGTGATGAGAACTTTTAAGATTTTTAAGATTTATACTCTTAGCAACTTTCAGATGCACTGTACAGTATTATTAACTATAGTCACCATGCTGTACATTACATCCCCATAATTTACTTCCTTTATAACTGGAGATTTGTATCTTTTGGTCTCTCCACCATTTCCGCCACCTCACACACCACCTCTGGCAGCCAGCTATCTGTTGTCTGTGTCTAGGAGCTTGGTGCATTTTTGTTTGTTTGTTTTTATTCCATATGTAAGTGAGATCCTATTTCGTCTTTCTCCGTCTGACTTGTTTCACTTAGCATAATGTCCTCACGTCCGTGCATGTTGTTGCACATGTTAAGGTTTCAGTTTTTTCTATGGCAGGATAATAATCTGTTGTGTGTATGCATGCGTGCTTAGTCGCTTCAGTCATGTCTGACTCTGTGTGACCCTGTGGACTGTAGCCCACCAGGCTCCTCTGTCTGCATATACATACACCACATTTTCTTCATTCATTCACCCATTAATGGATACTTAAGTTGTTTCCATATCTTGGCTTTTGTAATTGGTGCTACAGTGTTCATGGGGGCACATAACTTTTTGAATTAGTGTTTTCATTTTCTTTAGATAAATACCCAGAAATAGAATTGCTGGGTCATAAGGTAGTTCCATTTAAAATTTTTTTGAAGACACTTCCATACTGTTTTTCCTCCTGGCTGCACCAGTCTATATCCCCACCAACAGTGACTGAGGGTTCCCTTTTTTCCCTGCATTCTTGCCAATAGTTTTTCTTTTCTTTTTGATGATCATCACTCTAAAAGATACAAGGTTATATGTCATTGTTGTTTTGATTTGTATTTCCCTAATGATTAGTGATGTTTAGCATCTTTCCATGTAGCTGTTGACCACCTGTATGCATTGATCTTTTAAAGATAATAGTGACAGGGAAAATACATTTGTAATCAAAGAAGAGAGCATATTTAACAGAGGTAATGGGGTGGTATTTGGGATAAATCTTCAAAAAAAAAAAGAATCTACTGATGTTCCATGATGACTGTTGAGTAGGGAAAACATTCCAGGTAGTGGAAACAAATACATTGAGGATTGGCTTTTATTGCAGATAAATAGGAAGCAGTTCACTTTGGCTTATTTATTGTGAACAGGAGTATACACTGGCACAATTTTATGTGTATGGAGGGGGAGGAGTTAGTTTGGCAACAGCTATCGATTGGCAACAGCTATCAATGTTAAAGATGTTCTTTTAGCCAGCAACTTCTAAAAATTTGTCCCACAGTTATACCCTGTAGAAATTGTTGCAGTGTTGTTGCAGTAGCATAAAACTGGAAACAAAGTACTGACCAGTAGGGGAGATGAGCCTTTGAAAAGAAGGTACAGGAAGTATATTAATCTAATCTTTTTTGAGGAAAGGATGGGTCAATGGACAGATGGAACAGTTTTGGAAGACTGACCAAGAACGATTGACAACTGTTTCTCTCTAGTTTCTGGGGATACCGAGGCAAATAAGTGCTTTTGTTTTCTTTCTTCCAAGGATATTAAGAAAAGAAAGAAAAAAACTGTATGTAAATAGATTTAGAGCCTAAAATTCACAGCTCTGGGTTCTTTGCGGTATTTGATGCTACTTCTACATAACTAATTTTGATTTCAGGGGTAGGAGGGTGGAGGAGACGTGAGAAGATGAAATAAACTTTTGTCATCTAAACAGCAAACAGATTATGATTGGATTTTAAAAAAATTAAATCTTTTTTGCTACTGTTTTGGGGAATTTCTTGAGACTGTTCATAGAAGTATTCATAACTGTGTAGAGTTAAAATAGGCAAATGAGTAATGCCTTTTATAAATTTATATTAAAAATATTGTTAAATAAAAACACAACAGGGAGTGAATAGGACAGGAATTTTCAGGAGGCAAGATTACCAGTTTGACCTTAATGTTTTTGTAAATTTTGGCTGCCGATTTGTGGTTTTTAATGGACTTGTCAACTAAATGAGAAGTTTGCATTATTGTAAGATACCAAGAGTAAGCCTGATAATTTTGTGATTCCTATCTAATATGTGTTATTGAGTGAAAGAATATAATAATTCTTTAATTATAATACTAGATTAAGGAAATGGCAACCCACTCCAGTGTTCTTGCCTGGAGAATCCCAGGGACGGGGGAGCCTGGCGGGCTGCCGTCTATGGGGTCGCACAGAGTTGGACACGACTGAAGCGACTTAGCAGCAGCAGCAGAGTAAATCTGGAGAATTAAATGGCAACCCATTCCAGTATTCTTACCTGGGAAATCCCATGGACAGAGGAGCTGGTGGGCTACAGTCCATGGGGTCACAAAAAAAAAAAAAAAAAAAAAGTCAGATAGGACTTACCGACTAAACAAGACTAAATCATGTTCTTACTTTGACAGCACAAGTATGACTGATAGTTATTTTCCTGACATTTAGGGAATCTATTAAACTTTAACTCTCCACATTAGTGGACTTAATGTTATCACCTAATTAATACAAGAAGTCAGTGCTGGCTTTCATGTTTTATTTTTGAAACCTAACTAAGACAAAACTGATTATTTAATTTTTTTTCTTTGTAATTCGTAATTTCAGCAAATCGCCACGAATTTGTAAAGAATGGAGAGAAAATAGATGAATGATGTGAATTTTGTGCCAAATGAAGGAAATTCAGGTTGTTATAGGTTCAGTTGCCATTTAAGAAGGAAAGAAAGACAGACCTGGGTTCAAACCTAACTTTCTTTTCAGGGAAATATTTTTCACGTTTCCCAAATAATAGATTTTTGTGTTCTGACATTTTTGCCTGTTTAATGGCAGTGATTCTTTTTTCTTTTTTTTAAAGGTATGGACTCCGAGAGTTTGTGGTGATAGCACCTGCTGCAAACAATGATGCTGTCCTCAGTGAATCTAAGTGCAATCTTCTTCTGAGCTCTGTGTCTATTGCTTTGGGAAACACTGGCTGGTAGGTGGACATGTCAAAACACCTAGACATGAGTTTTAAGAACTATTTTAAATTAAAATTTATGAAGGAAACTGCTTGCTAAATGTTAGGTTTTTGATTAGTATAGGATTAGTATTTTTATGTTATTATATTGGAATATTATATATAAGGACCAACACAACAAAATCTTTAGGGAAAGCGTATCTAAAGGGAAACTTACTGAAATATTACATGAATATTTAAAATTAATAAATTGTACTGTTTTTGTATTTTGCTTCCAAATGTTTAATCTATTTAAATTTTGATGCAAAATCAGAACATGGAAGCAACCTAGATATCCATCAAGAGATGAATGAGTAAAGAAGTTGTACCTACACACAGTGGAATATTACTCACGTGAAAAGGAATGAATTTGAGTCAGTTCTAGTGAGGTGGATGAACCTAGAGCCTGTTCTACAGAGTGAAGTAAGTCAGAAAGAGAAGAACAAATAAATAGCGTACATTAACATATATATGGTACTGGTGAACCATATTTGTAGGGCAGCAATGGAGATGCAGACATAGAGAACAGACTTACAGACAGAATGAGAGAGAAGGTGGGCCCACTGAGAGAGTAGCACTGAAGCATATACCATATGTAAAATAGATAGCCAGTGGGAATTTGTTGTGTGACTCAGGGAGCTCAACCCAGGGCACTGTAACAACCTAGAGGGGTGGGATGAGGTGGGAGATGGGAGGGAAGGGACATATGTATACCTATGGCTGATTCATGTTGATGTGTAGCAGAAACCAACCCAACACTGTAAAGCAATTATCCTCCAATTAAAAATAATTTTAAAAATACAAAGAAAAATCTAATTTTAAAAACTTGATAACAGCATCACCTTGTTCAGCCTCCACTAGGACTATGCATTCAGGTAACTTGAATTTTTTGTTTCTCTGCACATGTTTTCAAATGACTGAAAGTGCTACAGGTATTGATTTTTGAAGTTAAGATAGATTTTAGTGAGTAGGCTAATTTGCAGATATGGAAATCTTTGAATAAGGAGGAACAACTATATCTTCAAATGATTAAGTAAAATATAATTCACCACTAATGTAGGTTTAATTTGTATTGTTTAATACCTGTGAATCAAGTTTAATTAATGTCCTTGAAAATCCTAGTAGGTGAGATCACTTTTATTCAAGAAAATTTTTATTCTGCCTTTTTTTTTTTTAATGATTTTTCAGCCATTTAAAAATAATGTTCTGACTGTACAGTGCCACTTGATGATAATTTCATTTTATTAGTGTAAGGAGAAAAGAAACTAATAATGCCTTTGTTATAAATATGTCTGTGGAATGTTCCTTGTTTATTTCTTTAGATATTTGAGATTAAAATAATGTTATACTGTAAAGCGAGATTTAGAAGCTATTCAATGTTTAATGAACTTACAGTCTATTCTTGTTAATTATATCCTACAGCCAGGTGCCACTCTTTGTGCAGATTCATCACAAATGGCGAAGAATGTATGTGGGTGAATGTCAGGGTCCTGGTGTCCGAACTGATTTTGAAATGGTTCATCTTCGAAAAGTGCCAAATCAGTATACTCATTTATCAGGTCTGCTGGATATCTTCAAATCAAAGATTGTGAGTTGGCATTGATACTTTGTCTTATCTGGGATCCAGATAAAAGTAGTAATTTAGTAATTTTATTGATTTCATAGAAATATTTCTAATATTGATAATATAATTAGAAGAAAGATGTAATCGATTATAAAAATTACTCTGTGTATCTAAAGAAACAAATATCCAATTAGTTTTTAGTGTACAAACTAAAAACTAGTTTGTATACTAGCTTTGGTTGTTCTGTTAACATTTAGATACTGTGTTAACTCTTTATATTCCTTTTTCTCTAACAGTAATATTGCCAACCCTCCCCCGTGTGAGTGGGCCTCTATGTAGCTACTTGTTGGGGACTCTGACTAAGAGCAACTGAGATGTGAACTCTTGGGTTCTGAATTGCTATTTTTCCCCCCAAGGGTCTATTTGATGTTTAAAATTAATCTGGCTTATAATGCTATGACTGAGGGCAGCAGGGCTAACTTGGATGTGCTCAACACATCTTTATTTTTCTCTAAAAACACTATAACAGAGATATGGAGGACTTGCCTGTGCTACTCTTTTACAAAGTAGCTGTCCTAGACTCTTTAAAAATAGCAGTTTCATGATAGGCAATACAAATTCTGGGAGCTATTTAGCTTAAAAGAGAGTGAAGTGATGTAACAACTAAAGGCAGTGTGTGATCCTTGATCACAGCAAAATAGCCATAAAGGACACAATTGGAACAGTGGGACAGTTTTAATATGGACTATATATTACAAAATAATATCAGTGTTAAAATTCTTGAGTGTGATAATTGTGTTATGGTTGCATAGGATAATATCCTTGTTCATAGGAATCACATGCTGAATGAAGTATTTAGAGGTGAGTTGCCATGATGCTTGCAGTTTACTTTCAAAAGTTTCAGGTAAAAAGATCATGTGGGTATTCATTATGCTAGCTTTGCAACCTTTCTGAAGGTTTACAAATTTTGAAAATTAAAAAAAATAAGAAAATGCTGAAATTTCTTTTTTTAACATATATTGTTTGTAGAAAGATATTTAGGATTAGAACTTCATAAATGTATGTTTTCAGTGTTGAGGCTGTAAATAGCATGGTGCTAGGATTATCACTACAAAGATGAATCTACTTGATATTTTAAAAAAGTACATGTACCAGGTTAAGAAATTAAAGAGGTAAAAACTTCTTTATATCCTTAGTCCCTTTCCTCAAAATAACTATTGTTAGCTGTTTCTGTGATTATCTCCATTAAACAAATGATAGAAGTATGTCTTTTAGAAAGTTCCCTGTCTATATGCAACTTTTCCCCCAAAACCTCTCTGGACCTTGAAATGCTGTCTTAAATACTACTCAATTCTTCATGTGTTGCCTTGAGAAATTTTTGAAAAAGACAAATATGTGTTATTTCTACTCTGTTAGTTTTCCTTTGTTCTCACCAAATCTTCAATTATGTTTAATTATTTTAGATAAAATTCTAGTCAGATGCAAATATTAATGTTTTATTCCTCTTTTTAAAAACATTAGTGAAAGTTATTTTCATGGATCTTTTACTCCTCTACGTAACTCAGCTTCTTACTAAAACTAGGGACTACATTGATTTGTGAAGCCTGATTTAGAATATGACTGTTAAAAAAAAAAAAAAAAAAAAAACGTTCCTAATCAATTTATTACATCGTCTTTCAGAACTTTTACAAACCTCACTGGTATAAATATGAAAGTTTATTTGGTAAGAGTTGAACTTAAAATAATTGAGACCTGTTTTGAGTACTTTATTGGTATTACATAAAACTACTTAATATGCAACTCTCTTATACTGTCTTTATAAGGCTATCTTTATAAATATTACCCTTTAAATCTACTGGAAGTGTTCCAAGGCACTTTAGCCCCACAGTGGCAATTTATTTCATTTTCACATGAATCTAATATTTTGAAAAGGCTTCCTTGGCAGAGTGGCAGCAGAGGGTGGTTGTCCTTGGAATCACATAAAGTTTAAATTTAAATCCTCTTTTGCCACAATCCTTTAAATGTTTGAAAGCGCTCTCATACCGTAGTGTTTCCTTTTTCAATTTAGACATTCTTCATTCTATCAGATGTTCTTTATGTTTCATGGTTTTATATTCTGATTTGGATATTTATCTTTCTTAGAATTGTATTTATTTCTTCATGTTCTGGGGAAGTTTTGTTTGCAGGCTCATTTTTAATGTCATCTTTTTGTAGTTTTAAACTTTCCTATCTTCTCTAGTGGTTTTATAATTTGTGATTGCTTCTTATCTGTAGACTATTTCAGATGCCTGTCTTAAAATGGTGTTTGATGCCTCTTGCTCGGTGTTGATATTGTGGTATTGCACATGGAGTCTTGGAATCATTGAATTGCTTGCTTGGATCATGAGTGAGTGAGTGAGTGAAGTCACTCAGTCATGTCCGACTCTTTGTGACCCCATGGATTGTAGCCCACCAGGTTCCTCCGTCCATGGGATTCTCCAGGCAGGAATACTGGAGTGGGTTGCCATTTCTTTCTGCAGGGGATCTTCCCGACCCAGGGATTGAACCCAGGTCTTCTGCATTGCAGGCAGACGCTTTAACCTCTGAGCCACCTGGGAAGCCTGGATGCCTGGATCATAGGAGTGGGTTTTTCCCCAGGTCACACAACTTTTTCTAGCCTTATACCTTCCAGCACAGCCACTGCTCCAATCTAGAGTACTCTGTCCATATGTCTGCCTTAAGCAGAGAGTCTTGTAGTGCCCTCAGTCTGGGCTGAGTACTTTGGATCCATTTAATGCAGTCCATAATCCTGGCTGTCATCTGGAACTTAGCAAGCATGTGTCTTGGGTCCCACTTAATACTTTTAGTTTTCTGTACCTTTTCTATACCTTTTCTAGGGTCTGTGAAGATAAGTCATGTTTGATCCTAGCTGTTTCTTTTTGGTCATCTCTTTCTGTATTTGCCAACATTGCTAACGTGACTGGAGCAGAGGTTATGTGTCAAAGTGACCTCATTATGGTTTCTAGATCATTACTGGTCTAGAATTACTGGTGAATGCTCATTTGGTACCTAAACCTAAGTAAAAAGTAATTATTTCTGACCAGCTAGAATCTTACTTGCTTCTGTAGGACACAGCAGCCCAAAACTGAATTAACTCTCTCTTTTTTGGCAGCTATCTTGAGATTGAGTTTGTATTCAGTTAAAGTTACTAATGACATTTATAGCTACTGATGCTGAGCTAAAGGGTCTATGTTATTTCTTCTGACCAGCAGTATCAGAAACACCTGGAAACTGGGTAGATATGCAGGATATTGTTGAATCTGCATTTTCATAAGCTCACTAGGTCATGCCTATGCATACTTAATTCCTATTCCACATTAATATAGCTTAACCATTATTAAGGGAAGCTGAGATCATGAGATGTTTGGATATTATTAATTTTTATTATTATTAATGAGTATAAAGATAGATCTTAATTTTCTGATTCATTAATATAAACTATTTTGCGTGAGTGACCATTTGTCACAGTCTAACATTTTCGTTAAATATTCAAGACTGGCTTTGAGTTTATTTTCATTTCAAAGGGAAAAAAGACATCTTAAACCTAGTTTTATATTTTGTAGCAGTTTTACTTTATTTAAAAAATGATTCACATTTTTTTACATGCAACATGGCTGAAGAGACTAGTAAGAAATTATATTTGTGTAATTAAAATTGTGTAAGATATTTTGAAATAGTATTTTACTTAATAGAATGTAATATCTCTTCCTGGTAGTAGGTCAAACAGCTTTTTTTTTTTGGAAGTTTATTTCTTTCTTAAAAAATTTATTTTTAATTGGAGGATAATTACTTTACTATATAGTGATGGTTTCTGCCATACATCAACATGAATCAGCCACAGGCATACACATGTCCCCTCCCTCTTAAACCTTCCTCCCACCTCCCTCCTTATCCTACCTCTCTAGACTGTCACAGAGCACTGGCTTTGGGTTTCCTGCATCATACAGCAAATTCCCACTGGCTAGCTATTGTACATTTGGTCATGTGTATGTTTCAGTACTACTCTCTCAAGTCTTTCCACCGTCTCCCTCTCCCACTGTGACCAAAATTCTGTTCTTTATGGCTGTCTCCTTTGCTGCCCTGTAAATATGATCATCAGTACCATCTTTCTAGATTTCATATGTATGCATTAATATACAAAATCTGTCTTTCTGACTTCACTCTGTATAATAGGATCTAGATTAATCCACCTCATTAGAACTGACTCATGTGCTCCTTTTTTATAGCTAAGTAATATTCCATTGTGTGTATGTACCACAACTTCTGTATCCATTCATCTGTTGATGGACATCTAGGTTGCCTCCATATCCTAGCTATTGTACATAGTACTGCAGTGAACATTGGGGTACATGTATCTTTTTCAGTTATGGTTTCCTGAGGGTATATGCCCAGTAGTGGGATTGCTGGTTCGTATAGTAGTTTTATTCCTAGTTTTTTAAGGAATCTCCATACTGTTTTCTATAGTGGCTGTTATCAATTTGCATTCCTACCAATGGTGCATGAGGGTTCCCTTTTCTCCACACCCTCTCCAGCATTTATTGTTTGTAGACTTTCTGATGATGGCCATTCTGACTGGTGTAAGATGATACCTCATTGTGGTTTTGATTTGCGTTTCTCTAATAATGTGTGATGTTGAGCATCTTTTCATGTGTTTGTTGGCCCTCTGTATGTCTTCTTCGGAGACATGTCTGTTTAGATAGTCTGTCCAATTTTTGATTGGATTGTTTGTTTTTCTGGTATTGAGCTGCGTGAGCTGCTTGTATATTTTGGAGATTAATCCTCTGTCAGTTGTTTCCTTTGCTGTTATTTCCTCCCATTCTGAGGGTTGTCTTTTCACCTTGCTTGTACTTTCCTTCATTGTACAAAAGCTTTTAAGTTTAATTTGGTCCCTTTTGTTTATTTTTGTTTTTATTTCCGTTACTCTAGGAGATGGGTCATGGAGGATCTTGCTGTGATTTATGTCAGAGTTAAGCAGCTTTATTTTAATGTAATTTGTTCTCTGGCATTATAGGCTGTGAGAATTTCCCCTATGAAAATGATTTCCTAAATTCCGCACCTTTGGCTCTAATAACTTGAGTGACTTAGTTTTCCTTTTTAATGGCTAGAATGTCATACATACATTTTTTATGGCTGGTTTATGTGTGCCATATCTAACACTATAACCTGAAAATCCCCATGTCATAAAGGTAGTAATTCATCTACTTCAGTAGTTTGAAATTTGCATCTGGTATTACAAGGGTACTAACATTTCATGATATTGTCTTTGCATTTACTTCTTAGGGATGTCCATTAACTCCATTGCCTCCAGTTAATATTGCTATACGGTTTACCTATGTTCTTCAGGATTGGCAGCAGTATTTTTGGCCTCAGCAACCTCCGGGTGAGATAATTTAGAACTATATTCAGAAACTAAAAGTATTTAACAGTGTGTTTCAAGTGTTTGAAATATTTGTAACTCATTTTTAATGTATAGTGTTGCTAATTTCATTGCCCTTATCACTTTTTTCTCTTGAAAATTGTAGGTTTTTCTAGAGACAACTCTAGAATTATTCTAGACAATTACTCTAATTGTCAGTTACTCTCTACTTGACAATCTGTCTTTGAAAAAAATATTTATAAAGCATTCCCTTGCTATGGAACATTGTATGCTGAAAATTAGTATGTAATGAATAATTAAAATGTCTGCTTTCAGAATATAAGAAGAGAAACCTCTCTTCTATGCTGAGAACAGACGTGCACAGAACCTTATAGAGAGTAGAGTGTGAAGTAGAGGGTTAAATAAGGAAAGCAGAAAAAAAAAAAAAAGAAATGTATATATACACATATGCTGGGAAGAGCTGTAGAATATTTTACTTTAACTTGTGTTTTTATAAAAATTAATTAAAATCATTTTACCTACTTAGCCATTGATGTACTGATTAATTTCAGTTCAGTTCAGTTGCTCAGTCGTGTCTGACTCTTTGCAACCCCATGAATCGCAGCACGCCAGGCCTCCCTGTCCATCACTAGCTCCCGGAGTTCACCCAGACTCACGTCCATCGAGTCAGTAATGCCATCCAGCCATCTCATCCTCTGTCGTCCCCTCCTCCTCCTGCCCCCAATCCCTCCCAGCATCAGAGTCTTTTCCAGTGAGTCAACTCTTCGCATGAGGTGGCCAAAGTACTGCAGTTTCAGCTTCAGCATCATTCCTTCCAAAGAAATCCCAGGGCTGATCTCCTTCAGAATGGACTGAAAGAGTCCAAGGGACTCTTCAAGAGTCCAAGTGCTAAAGTTCACATTTAAATCCTGGTCAAACTCCAAGTCGCATCATCCTTTGATTCTACAATGTTGCTTTTCACCTTTTAATTTAATTAAAATTTATACAGTTATAGTCCAGCAATAATTTTTAGCTTGCTAAGTTTTAAAAAAAAATTATTTTTGACTGTGCTGGGTCTTGGTTGCTGCTCAGATTTTTCTCTAGTTGTGACGAGGCGGGGCTACTTTCTACTTGCGATGCCTTCTCTTGTGGCGCACGGGCTTAATTGCTCTGTGGCACTTGGGGTCTTCCCAGATCAGGGATCAAACCAGTGCCTCCTGCACATTAGTAGGTGGATTCTTTACCACTGAGCCACCATGGAAGCCCTAGCTCACTGATTTTAAACATGTCCTTATTATAAATTTTGAAGTTCTTTAATTCACATTTTATAATAAAACTAGTTATTTTGATCTCTGTTGTAAGCATTCTTTAGTTGGAAAAATGGAATGAACTGATTTGAGAAAATTTACTGACTCAAGTAATTGAACCATATTTAATGCTAATTTTAATAATTTAGTTAGGGTGTGGGTATTTGTCAAACATGATTTTAGTGAATCTGTAAATGTTCATAACTCAACAGTAGACTTTAGTAATTCACAGTGTTGTGTGAATAATTAAAAACAACCATTTGTGTTACTTTGAAGACAAATCTTTTTGACGTCTTTTAGAAGTGTTTATTCTTCAAGAGGGATGAAACTAAGCGATGATTTACCTTCTAAATTTTCCTCTAATCTCAGATACCATTCATAAGGGAATGGAAATTATTTTCTGTGCTTCAGATATTTCCATATACTGTCAGCTTAAATAAAGTTTTATTAATGATGACTAATTTGGGCTATTCTGAAATTATTAACAGCAAAACTGATGAATGTAGGTTGATGATTAAATTTTTTAATACTTATTTAATTGTTCTTTTAAATAATATGAATCACATACTTAGAAAATTTTTAAAATTTACAAGAATAATATTCTCTTGAATAGTATTTAAGGACTGTTTCAGAAGGGCAAAATTTAGAATGCAGGCTTGAATACAGCACTTTACAAACAGGAATTAAATGTATCCTTTTACTATAACTTTCCGTTTTTTTTACTCTAACATTCTTGGAGGAAGTCTAATATCTGACAGCTTGCTCTCTAACTTGCTGTGTCTTAATGTAGACAGTTTTAAATCTATAATCTTTCAAAAAGTTGACATAATTAAATTTAAATTCTTATTTCTCCACTTTTGGCTAACTTGTGGAAATTTTTTTTTCTTCTTTAGATATAGATGCCCTTGTAGGAGGAGAAGTGGGAGGCCTGGAATTCGGCAAGTTACCATTTGGTGCCTGTGAAGATCCCATTAGGTGTGACTTGCGTTATATCATTTGAATTATGGGACTTTTAAAATTCTATTTGATGTTGATTTTACTGTGTTTTATAATACTGCAGCCTCCTGGAATGAATGTAGTACTGGAAATAGAGACCTGCTTGTAATAATCTGTCCATCTTTTTTTTTCCTCTGTAACTTAAGAAGTAAAAGAAGGTTTAAAGTAATATATAAAACATATATAATACACTTAATGTATTAAGTGTATATTAATAGAATACATTGATGTAATGTAATGTATAATATAATGTAATATACAATAATAATACATTAATGTAATTAAGTGTATATTAATACACTTAATGTATAAGGAATCACTTCCTTATAGAAGTGATTCTTGACCTACTTTGGGGAAACGTTTTAAATACTGAAAAGCACAGACATTGTCATATAACACAAATTTTCGTGTGTCCATCACCCAGAGTTAACAATTTTTTGCATTTTTCCTGGCCACTTTTTCAAAATTAAGATGTAAATAAGAGACACAAAGGTGACCTTATAGGTTACCCAATTGCTTTTCTAGAAGAACTACTACTTAAAAAAAAAAAGAATAAAAACAACTGTTTCACGAGAAAATGTAGGGGTTGGAAAACTTCATCACTGCTAGCAAAATATTTGGAAAATATAAACAGTGCTGATATAAAAACTATCTCATTTGTTAAACTATTTGGTTATTTTAAAATATATATATTCACATTTTGTCGTTCAGTTGCTAAATTGTGTCCTACTCAGCGACCTCATTGACTGCAGCACGCCAGGCTTCCCTGTCTTTCACCATGTCCCGGAGTTTGCTCAAATTCATCATGTCCATTAAGTCAGTGATGCTATCTAACCATCTCATCCTCGGCTATCCTCTTCTCCTTTTGCCTTCTTTAATACTCTCACTTAAATGTAGAAATAATAATACTTTTCACTTAAAATCACTTAAGGGAGACGATAAAGTGGGTATCTTTTAAAATTGATATTTATTATGTGTGCCAGACACTGTGCTAAGAGGAAGATCCTGAAGTAAGTAAAACTGACAGCTTCTGCCTTCTCGGCTTTTGTAGTCTAATTAAATAAAATAGATGAACTAATCACCTAAGTAAACTTAGAATTATAAATTATGGAATAATTTGAAGGAAAAGTATAGGTATGCCATCAGTAAAGTCTTCTCAAAGGAAAGGGTATTTACTCTGAGTCTCAATTAGGGAAGAATTTAGCCAGGCAGAGAATGAGAGAACGACCATTCCAGGTGCAGGGAAGAGCCTATGCAAAGCACCCTGATGCAGGAAACAGCTTGGAAAGTCTACGGAAGGAAACAAAAGGTGGCTATCATGGCTAGAATGTAGTGGGCAAGCAAGAAACGGTGTCGGAGTGGATACAGATAGAATTGTGGCTTCCAGTGGGGTCGTTTATTTGAATTTTACTTAGAGAAGATTCTAGGGGGAGAGCAATAAACTGACCTGATAGAAATGTGGAGGTTTTAATTGTTAAATATTTCTTCCAAATCTGTATCGTGATGAGGAGTCAGTCAGCAAAGGAACAAGTGATTGAAGAACACAGAAATAAGTTGAGGGTAAGATGGTGCATGTGGCACACCATTTAAATCAAACAGTGATTAGCAAATATTGTGGGCACAGTGCTTTTGAAAAGGCATCTTTAATAGTGAAAGAGTCAGTATCTTGTCTCATTGTCAAAGAAATTTTTCTATAGTTAGAGGGAGAGGAGAGGACTTAATCATAAAAGCTTAGGAATTGCATTTGAGGTTCATACTTTAAAAAATTCAGTAGTGGATAGTTTTAAATTTCCAATCATTCTAATCATTTAAACTATATGATATCACATATTATTTGCAGTCATTTTTTACCTTAATTGTTTTATTATGAATAATAAATTCATGTTCAGTGCAGAGAAAATGTAAAAATGGGCAAAACCCCTATGTTTAGTAGTCACATTGTCTAGTGGCAAACTGTTTAATAGTCAACTCTAATTCAAGCGAAAAATCAGTTTTTTGGATAGATACTTAGTAACTCAAATGTTTAATTGGGACCATTGTAGAACCAGGCTCAGAAAATAGCCTTGAGCCAAGCCTGCCTAATTGTCTGGTTCATAACCCGGGTTACACTGCATTGTTGTGGAGTGCTGGCCCACTGTGAATTCCTAACTGTGCTTACAGATTCAGATTCTCAGACTAGAGTTGCCAGTTAGTCAAGTATCACCAAAGAGCAAAGAAATGAAGTAATTGACCCTTTTGACTTCTATATTCTCTGAACATAACAAGTGAGATCAGAATCTAGACAGGAGGAAAAAAAATCATTAAATTTATAATCACCTACTCATAGGTGCTCACTGACCACAGCTTGCTATATGTGCTTCCGACCATTTTTCATATATATGAATTAGGTGTGTATATGTACATGTTTATGTGTATATATGCAGCAGATCCCCCAACACCACCCTCAAGTTGATTTGCTAGGAGAACTTGTAGGACTCAATGTATAGCTGTGCTCATGCTTATTTACTAAGAAAAAGGATATGGTGCAAAAATCAGCAAAGGGAAAAGGCATATGGGGTGAGGTCTGGAGCAAATGAAGGACAAACTTCATCTTCCCATGTAGTCACACAGGACACATTCAGTTCCCCCAGCAATGAATTGTGACAGTATGTGTGAAAGGGTATCTACCAGGGAAGCTCACTAGAGGCTCAGCACTTAGAAGTTTTAATCAGAGACTGGTCATGTAGGCACCCTCTGGCTAGCCTGTACCAGAAGGAAACCAGATATTTCCATCAACCGTGTTTTTGGCACAGGTAATTTAGGCACAGGGAATGATAGGAACCCTCCTGAAATTCAAGTTCCCAGATGCCAAACCAGGGACTAGCCTTGCAAGTAATCCTTTCTCAGTGTTAGGCCTGCTATGGTAACTCTTTTTTGCACAGTATTTATTTTATAAATATATGTCATCATACATTTTTTGTGGCTTGTTATTTTATAATTTTACATGAAAAGTTTCTGAAATTTAATTTTCATCTATAAAAAGAGGTCAGCAAACTATGACCTGTGGACCAAATCTGACCAGTGGCCTGTTTTTATATACATAATGAGCTACATTACCATAGTTTTAATGGGCTGAACTCTGGATGGTGAAACTGTAGCCCAAAAGACGTCCCTACAGCTAGCCCATGAATGTGCCCGGAATCTGTATGCACTGTGGATGGTCTTCACGGGGCTAGGTCTTGTTCACCCCATGCTCTTCTGATGTAATGGAGCTTAGGGATCTGCTCAGCCTCCAGCAGAGCCTGCACCAGGCTTCCAGCAGATCTGCTCAGAATTTGATGCCTCTTAGCCAATCTACCCTTCATGGGTCTCCACCAGGGAAAGCCACCCCAAGCACACCAAAGGCTCAGGGGGTGAAGTCTCAACCCAAGAAAATTATAGTAGAAATCATGCTCCCCAACCTCGTGAGACAGTGAGACTTCCCCTCCCAGATCTCCTTCATCAGGAAGACTGGTGATGGTCAACCTCAAGGTCAAGCTGCACCAGTGCGTCCAGATGATGGACCCCGAGAGTCTTAGAGAGCAGCTGTCCCCAACCTTTCTGGCACCAGAAATGGCTTTCATGGAAGACCAGGGTGGGAGGTGGTTTCAGGATGATTCAAGCACATGGCATTTATTATGTACTTTTTTATTATTATTACCTCACATCCCTGGCTTGGGAAGATCCCCTGGAGAAGGGAATGGCAACCTACTCCAGTTTTCTTGCCTGGGAAATCCCGTGGACAGAGGAGCCTGGCAGGCTACAGTCCATGGGGTCACAAAGAGACACGACTCAGTGACTAAACAACAAGGGACTAAAAGTGGTTTTACATTGTTGAGGGTTTTAAAAGAAAAAAACAAGAATATAGCAAACTATTGATACATGGCCCATAAGAAGCACAAAATACTTCCCAGAGGATCCTTTGTAGACAAAGTATGCCAATTCCTGAACTATAAAAATAATATTTTCAAAATTGAGATATAACTTATGTACCATAAAAGTTACAATTTTAAAGTATACAAATTAGTGTTTTTAGGGTTCAGAGTTGTGCAACCATCGTTAGTATCTAATTCCACAACATTTTCATTACCCTAAAAAGAAACCCCTCACCTCTTAACTATCACTACCTCCACCTCACCCCCTGCCCCCGCCATCCCAGTCTCCCTAGGGCCTCTGGGTCTACACTGATATTAATGTACTTTTTGCCTATATGGATTTGCCTTTTCCGGACATTTCATATGGGTTGGATTATACCATATGGGACCTTTTGTATCTGGCTGTTTTCACTTAGCATCTTTTAGAGGTTCATCCACATTGTAGTGTGAATCAGTGTATCATTGCTTTTTGTGGCCATATAATATGCTGTCCTATGGAATAGTGCTATGTTTTACTTAACTCATCAATTGACACACATTTGGTTTACTTACACTTTTTGGTTATTATGTATAGCATGGTTTTTTCTTGCAGACATTAATATAAATGTGCCACCATTTGCTAAACCAGGTGCTTACAGTTTTATTATATTACAAATCATGACCATTTTTAGCATACTTTTTGGGGCATATTTCCAGTTATTTACTGAGGATACAATTCTAGAAGTAGAATTGTTGAATCAGGTATATATACATTATTAAAGCTTACAGATATATTGTATGTTTTGTTTCAGTGAACTCCATTTAGCAACTACATGGCCCCACCTGACTGAAGGTATCATTGTGGATAATGATGTTTATTCGTAAGTATGTTAAAAATAGTACATTAAGAGTCACAGATTTCAAAAGACTAACTGCCCAGTGGGTTAGCAATTTTTCTTTGAATCAATTTCTGATATGGTTGTTTGCTTTTGTTTTTAAAGATCAGTTTTTAGACTGATGTATATTAGAAATGTGTTTTAAGCTGTGGACTTTGGAGACAGGATCCTTAGCTCCGGGGTAATGAGCAGTCTGCATCTTACTTGGGCTTAGCGAAGGTGTCTCTAGTTAGTTTGGGAGTCAGTGCATAATTCTTTTGGACTTTGTGTAGCTGGTAAGAACATTTGATAAAGGACTTTGAAGAGATGATGGTCATTAAAAAATGTGGGAAGAACATTTGATTGTTAAATGCCATAAATAACAAAACATCCATATCATATACTCCTGTGCAATGGAAAAATTGCACAGGAAAAAATTGAAAATTGCAGTGAGCCCTATCCTAGAAGAATGTGAGGAAAGAGGAATGTAATTTTGGTATCTTCTCATGCTTGATGCAAAACTGTGAGAAATAGGACAGTTTTTTTTTTTTTTTAAATAGTTAAAAGTGTTCTATTTTCTGATGGAAGAAGTAACACAAGCTTTTAAAATCAGATAATTTAGATGGGTATAAAGAAGAAAGATTACCTACAATTCTATTACTTAAAAAATTAGCAGTTAACATTTAAGGGTATTTCTATTTAAAGTATAAGTTTATATATTAATTTACTTTATTCATATAATACAGTTATTCATTGAATAGATGTAGATCTGTGTTGTCAATTTGTAAAGTACTGCATAATATCCCATTAAGTGAATGCAGCATAATCTGTTTAACTGAGAAAATGGGGCACTTGATCTTGTGGAAATTTTTATAGTTTTCTTTTTTATTAATAAATAGTATAATAAAAACAGATTAGGATTATTGTACATTTTTGCTTGTTTCTCATTTCTCATTTTGTTTCATTTATTCCTAAAATATTCTCATTAGGTTATCATTGTATGTTACCTGATCAGAATCATTTTTATGCTTTTTGATTAGTTTGTTCTGATTTTGGTTTTTCCTTTTGTACCTTTTTGTCTAAGAATTTTGTCTTAGGGTTTTATTTTTAAAAACTCACCTAAATGGTCTTCTGCATGTGAATAGCAGTAAGTTTAAGGGAGGCGAAATGGATTGCTTGTCCTTCTATATAATGTTTTCATTAAGACTGCATTTTGGTAAATTTATGAACCTTGCAGATTGCTATAAATAGGATCTTGTGTTTATCATTTTGCATTTTAGTGATTTGGATCCTATGCAGGCTCCCCATTGGTCTGTTAGAGTTCGAAAAGCTGATAATCCTCAGTGTTTACTAGGTAAGATACTTACGTTCCTTTCCTGAAATACCACGTATTTGTCTGTTCTCCAGATCAGGAACACTGGATGTATTCTTTATACTTTATTTCACCTATCTGAAAATTTTTTTTAAGTTTTTTACATTGTGACCTTCTCAGTTAACATCATTAACAATTAATCTTTGTCAACAGCAGTGACTCCTTCTGGTTATTCTTAAATAATAATAGCAGACTTTTTGTCATTCAGTTTTAACCAGTCCATACCTCAAAATTCTCTTATGTTTCCCCAGGATCTGAGTTTTATTTTCCTAATGCTTTATGTGACTTCTTTTTTCCTTCTGTGGCATACTCTGCTTCTTCCATTCTGGTTAGTGGAACCCTTTTTGTCTTTTGTCATCCCTTTATGCTTGCAGTATATAATAGGATGAACACTGAATTTGATGGTCTTGTTAGAGCTTTCTGTAGGGCTCTGTACTGTATCTGCAGATATATTTTCTGATAGAGGAAAAGAGGTGTAAATAATCTTGTACATGTCATAGGGATATTTGAAATGAAATAACAGTATGTAGAAGTGAAAGTCACTCAGTCGTGTCCAATTCTTTGCAACCCCATGGACTATACAGTCCATCAAATTCACCAGGCCAATACTGGAGTGGGTAGCCTTTCCCTTCTCCAGGGAATCTTCCCAACCCAGGGATCGAACCCAGGTCTCCTGCATTGCAAGCAGATTCTTTACCAGCTGAGCCACAAGGGAAGCCCAAGAATACTGGAATGGGTAGCCTATCCCTTCTCCAGCAGACCTTCCTGACCCAGGAATCAAACTGGGGTCTCCTGCATTGCAGGCAGATTCTTTACCAACTGAGCTATCAGGGAAACCCTGATATAACATTATAGAAATTTATTTCTAGAACATTTAGAACATATAGAACATTTCTGTAACATTATAGAAATGTTATAACATTATAGAAATACTTTAAAAACTATCATTCGCTCTTCAGGTCATAATTATTATAGCCCATATCTAGAATTATCTTTCTCTTCCTGCTTTTGTAGGTAATGTCTCTTTCATGAAGTCTTCTGAACCCATCTCCTCTTTCCAGTCTTTTTCTCTCTTATATTTAGTGGATGTGAAAATTATTTTTTCCATTTCTGTGTTCATCCATGCCACATTTATTTCATACAACGTGATACATTGTCATTCAGCTGATGGAGTTATTACTAAATATTTATTGATGACAGTATTGGGGCATTTCCGTAAAGCTTTTTTGCCTGAGCTCTGTGTCATTTGTCATGTTATTCATTAAATGCTAATTAGCATTTATGTATATAAGGTAAAATTCCTGCCATCTTTGTCTTGAGGTATAGGAAAGTAGTGAGGCTTCCTTGGTGGCTCAGTGGTAAAGAATCTGCCAGCCAATACAGGAGACATGGAAGACGTGAGTTTGATCCCTGGGTTGGGAAGATACCCTGGAGAATAAATGGCTACCCACCAGTATTTGTGCCTAGGAAATTCCATGGACAGAGGAGCCTGGCAGGCTTTCTAGGAGGTTGCAGAGAGTTAGACATAACTTGGTGACTAAAACAATAAGAACATTGGGAGGTAGGTAGAGGGTTGATACAAAATGTTTTAGAGTTGGATAGACCTTGTTTTAAATCCTAGATCCACCAACTTCATGAGAAGAGATACTATTTATCTTATTCAGGCCAATAGTAAGTGCTTAATATTACTATGTCCAATTATTTTTCCTTTCATTCTAGAGGGAATTATAAGAAGAAACTTTTAATATCCTGGGACATACAGGGAAAGTAAAAGCAAGGCTACCTTTGAAATGGGATTAATTTTTTGCATTGGGTGGAGAAACTGAATGGTTCCTTTTCTTTGTTTTTTTTTTTTTTTAATGTCAAACTTAATGCATTTTTATGACCAGA
Source organism: Bos javanicus (assembly GCF_032452875.1). Lineage (NCBI taxonomy): Eukaryota > Metazoa > Chordata > Mammalia > Artiodactyla > Bovidae > Bos > Bos javanicus. The sequence goes on along the minus strand of NC_083869.1, from coordinate 62,232,526 downwards.
ATTGCAACAAGAGTGGCAAGTGTGTCTCATTTTTTTTATTCTGGGTCAAGACTAATCTCATGGGCCTGCTCAGATGTTAACCTCTTGACTGGAAGGGCAGGTAGATCATGCAAGAGTTCAATTTTTTTTTTAATTTCTATGAGAATATAGTTGCTTTATAATGTGTTTCTGTTGTACAGCATAGTGAATCAGTTACATGTATACATATATCTCTTCTTTTTAAAATTTCTTTCCTACTTAGATCAGTGCAGAGCACTGAGTAGAGTTCCCTTGAATGTTTTTTTTTTTCTGCCATATGTTGAAAGTGAAAGCGAAGTCGCTCAGTCATGTCTGACTCTTTGTGACCCTATGGACTACATCCTGCCAGGGTCCTCCATCCATGGGATTTTCCAGGCAAGAATACTGGAGTGGGTTGCCATTTCCCTATCCAGGACATCTTCCCGACCCAGGGGTTGAACTCAGGTCTCCCGCACCACAGACTCTACCATCTGAGCCACCAGGGAAGCAATATGTTAGTTAATAGCTTTTGTGAGAAGACATGTATCTTTATTTATAGGACTGACTTCTTTCAGTTACATTTCAAAAATGAGTAACGTTTTTTTCTGTGTAGGTGATTTTGTCACTGAATTTTTTAAAATTTGCCGTCGAAAGGAGTCAACTGATGAGATTCTTGGACGATCCACATTTGAGGAAGAAGGGAGAGGTGACTTACCTTTTTCTTTTTTTTAAAGTTATTTTCAAATGTCTAACTCTTTCACACATTTTCCAGCAACTTTTCATCTGTTCTTCTCATTCAGGTTATATTAGGGAATCAAGTTTTGATGAACTGAACAGCTCCCATTTTCTCTTGGCTATACCCTGAGCTTAAAACATGTGTGATTAATAAGAAAATGTAAGATATTTTAAAAAACAGTTTTAGAGGTTTATTTTTGAAGTTCCTGGGCAGAAATTGTTACACCTTTATTAATCATGCATTCATATAAAGTTGAACATGTGTATTAATGAAAAGTCACTGATGAAAAGAGTGACTAAAGTATTCTGTACAGTCATCAGTTTATTCATCACTTTGACCTGCTAGGGTTGGTGATGTAATATGTATTCATTTCTATTCTTTTTATAGAAATTGCTGATATAACTCATGCTTTGTCAAAGTTGACAGAGCCTGCACCAGTTCCAATTCATAAATTATCAGTCTCTAACATGGTGCACACTGCAAAGAAGAAAATACGGAAACACAGAGGTGTAGAAGAATCACCACTGAATAATGATGTCCTCAATACTATTCTCTTGGTAACTAAATGTAATGTTTTTATGTGTCTGTATGTGCACTCATTTATTATCTATACAGTCCCATCTGTGTGGCAGGTACTGGATGGGGATATAAAATGAGTAAAACACAGTCTCCACATTCAGAGTTGCCACTGGTGTAGTGGGAATAAGAAAAATGAACAGTAATTACAATACCATGTTACATGTAAGAATTCTGGCAAAGGGCCTGTGAGAACACAGCAGAGGGGTGCATCTGTCTGTCTGAGCAGTGGGAATCAGGGAGAGCTTCATAAAGAGGGGACAATTGAGCTAGTCATAAATGGATGAAGGTTTAGAAGTGGATGAATTGCAGAGGCCTGAGAGAGCATGTCGGATAATCTGGTAGATTGCAGGGTACTTCCCAGAGGCGGGTCAGGGATGAGACTGGAGAGTAGCTGGTGAAGTGCTTGCTGAAGCATGGGACTTCGGTTTAATGCCATTTTAAGCAGGAGGTTGACATGATCAAAATGGTATTCTTGAAAACTTTATAGCAAGTACTAGAAGGGGCTAGGGTGTCTCCTAGGTATAGGTTGGTGGAACGGGTCCAGCCCAGGAACCATACACACCAGGGTTAATCTTGATTTGTTGTTTGACTTTGAACAAGCCATTTAAGTTCAGTTTCTTCATCTGAAGTGAATCTAATAAAAGCCTGTGAGGTTGTTGGACGGATTAAAGGACCTTCTGTTACACTGGTGTTTAATAGAACTTTGCTGCTGCTGCTGCTAAGTCACTTCAGTCATGTCCGACTCTGTGCAGCCCCATAGACAGCAGCCCACCAGGCTTCCCCGTCCCTGGGATTCTCCAGGCAAGAACACAGTTGCCATTTCCTTCTCCAGTGCATGAAAGTGAAAAAATAAAGTGAAGTTGCTCAGTCATATCTGACTCTAGCGACTCCATGGACTACAGCCTTTCAGGCTCCTCTGTCCATGGGATTTTCCAGGCAGAAGTACTGAAGTAGGGTGCCATTGCCTTCTCTGAGAACTTTGCTAAATGATAGCTATCCTTACTATAGTTGTAGTTACAATCTTACTTCTGACAACCTGTGCATTAAGACAGTCTTGGGAAAAACCTTTAAGAGTAGTGCAATGAAAAGAATATAGGACTTGAAAACTTGAAGTTAATTTTAGCCCTGCTGTTTATCTGAGCAAGACTTTTAGCCAGATTTTTAGTTCGTTTATTTGCAAGAGATGTGGGCACTGATATATAGCTCACGTAGTGGTATGAAAATAGGATACTGTGTATAAACGTGCTTAACTAGTGGATGTTGACACTTGGTTGTTCCTCTCCTTAAGAAGAAAAATCTCTTCAACATGTTCTGTCAGTTCAGTTCAGTTCAGTTGCTCAGTCGTGTCCAACTCTTTGCAACCCCATGAATCACAGCACGCCAGGCTTCCCTGTCCATCACCAGCTCCTGGAGTTCAATGAGACTCACGTCCATCGAGTCAATGATGCCATCCAGCCATCTCATCCTCTGTCATCCCCTTCTCTTCCTGCCCCCAATCCCTCCCAGCATCAAGGTCTTTCCCAGTGAGTCAGCTCTTCGCATCAGGTGGCCACAGTATTGGAGTTTCAGCTTCAGCATCAGTCCTTCCAATGAACACCCAGGACTGATCTCCTTTAGGATGGACTGATTGGATCTCCTTGCAGTTCAAGGGACTCTCAAGAGTCTTCTCCAATACCATAGTCCAAAAGCATCAATTCTTCAGCACTCAGCTTTCTTCACAGTCCAACTCTCACGACCATACATGACCACTGGAAAAATCTCTTCAACGTGTTCTGTTCAGTTCAGTTCTGTAGTACATGGCGAAGTATGCAAAGGAATCACAAGTCAGCGGTACCACAAAACACTTGGGGAGATTAGTGATTAAAGGATTGAAAGTAAATTTCGGTAAAGAAGGCCCCTTCTTAAGGATATATCCTTAAGAGATTTTATTCCAATTATGTAGCTCAGTTGTATGCACTGCAGTTTTTTTTAACCACTCTGCATACCCTCACATATGCACCCTCACCCTCACATAAATCCTCACATGTATTAACAGAAATCATGTAGAAAAGATTCATCGGTCATTACAGGTTTAGTCTGCTTCCCACTTTATCTTACGAGATACTCTGTAAGTATCTCATAAGATAAAATTATGGGTCTTTAATGTCATACTTGCAGCATTTCATATATGAAAACCTGTGGGTTGTATTTCTCTATGGAGCCTCACAAATGTTTGGGTATTTCCAGTTTTTCTTTTATAATTTTATCTATTTAATAATAACACTTTTTAAAAAATTTAATGACCTTGGATGAGCCTGAAATCATGGTATACAGATTCTGGTTTTGCATTCTGTGAACTAAACAATTAACAGAACCTTGTGGTTACATTTAAGAAAAATCTGATTTTAAAATTGACTAGTCACTCTGTTTTTTGGAGAAAAATAGAAAATATTTGAGATAGTGTAGAACCAACTGGCTGATACAGTAAGAGCATTCTCATTGTTTTAAAACCATAAGCATTAAAATGTCAAATGGTGTTTATAAAAGTTACAAAAGTCTGCAAAGTAAGAAATTTCATTGAAAATGTGGTTATTTTCTTTCTTTCCCATAAGTTCTTATTCCCTGATGCTGCTTCTGAGAAACCATTAGATGGGACTTCTTCAACAGACAATAGTAATCCTCCACTAGAGAGTGAAGAATATGTAAGTTAATGTTAAATATTTAAAATGCATTGAATTTCTAGGGATTTTGCTATATTTCTAGCAACAGTCATGAAATCTACTTCACAAGAATGGCTACTGTAAACAGTTTTATATCTCTATACCTGTCATTTAAGCTCTTCCTCAGTTTAACAAAGACTTGGATGAGGAAAATGTGATAATTTTCTAGCATTCGCTATAAAACTTTCTCTGTTGTGAAATAAGGATCTTTTTATTGTAAAAATCACCTTAGGAAAACTTGAGTGATGATTATGGCCTCCATTCAGTGACCTACTATAGAACGTTAACATAGATACATATTTTGGGTAAAAGAAGTTTTCTGGAAATAATGAAAAAATATACTGTGTATGGTTATAGGCTATCCTTTAGTTTAAACTTTTCATAAGTCATCAAATTTATGTTTTGCAATGGATTCTTCTTTATATTTCAAAACTAGATAGAGGGTAGAAAATTCTTTAATTGAAGTAATGTGTAAAATGAAGTATAATTTTCATATTTTCCTTTTTGAAGTCTTTGATAAGTTGAGAAATAAGTTTAAATTGTGTAGAGATATATCAAATTGTTAATACTGTTAGAAAGTGATTTCATGAAGTGAGAGGGAAAAGCAGGGATTTTCATTTTTAGTTTATACAGTTCTGATTTTATGTTTTTGGTTTTGGCAAGTGCGTATTCATTTGTAATTATAAGATTTTTATAACGCATGAAATTTAGAGTATATCTTAAAGATTTCACAGAAGAAACTGAAAGCTGTACCTTTAGCCTTACTAAACTGTAGTGTCACTTTTTGATCCTTGTAGAGATCTTGAAAACATGGAGCTGCCTAAAAAAAATTCAGGCAATAATGTTTTAGACAGTTGATAAAAGCCTGGCTGTTAGGATAGATTAATTTCAGGTATTAAAATCTCTGCCTACACAGTTTCTGATTATACATGTAAATATATTGGTAACAAGTTTTTTTGTTTCTATTTTGTTAAATTTAGAATCTCTACAATCAGTTCAAATCTGCACCGTCTGATAGTTTAACATACAAGTTGGCTTTGTGTCTTTGTATGATCAATTTCTACCATGGAGGACTGAAAGGAGTGGCACATCTCTGGCAGGAATTTGTTCTTGAAATGCGTTTCAGATGGGAAAACAACTTTCTGATTCCAGGGTAATAATTTCAATTCCCGATTGTAGAGATAGTATTTTTATTTGTTCACAAAATTTGACTTCTGACTCATTAATTCTCCTCTTGTAGGAAATCTGCCCCAAGAAAATGGTAAGAAACTTAAGATATGATTTCTGTTCATTGGTGTTCACTATAATAGGAAGAAAAAGTTAATCTAATTATCAGACATTAATTTAGTTCAGTCGCTCAGTCGTCTCTGACTCTTTGTGACCCCATGAACTGCAGCACGCCAGGCTTCCCTGTCCATCACCAACTCCCGGAGTCTACTCAAACTCATGTCCATTGGGTCGGTGATGCCATCTGACCATCTCATCCTCTGTTGTCCCCTTCTCCTCCAGCCTTAGATCTTTCCTAGCATCAGGGTCTTTTTCAATAAAGAGTGGTTAAATAAATCATCATGTATTTCTATAATGGAGAGTTTTTTCCCAAGAATCCCTGTTAACATAGAAGATGATCGCAGTATTTGTGGTAAAGTAGACTATAGTGTTATGTATACAGTGCTTTCAACTATGCTGATAGAGAATATTAGAAAATATAAAGAATATATATAGAAATATGTATAGAAAAATAATGAAAAAGAAATATAACAAAATGTTAACAGTAGTTTAGTTGGAGGGAAAACATCTTTATAGAGTTCAGAAGTTTGGGTGTTAAATATTACCTATAAATTTTTTATATAGCTTATGTTGACATTTCATTTAAAGGGTTTAGCATATATATTGATACTGTATAGGTTACTGTTCATTTGCCCATCCTACTCAAACTAAGGGAGGAGAATCATGATATTGGTAATACAAAATGGTAACTGATCCAAAAATGTTTACTCCTAAGTCATTTGCCAGCCTCTACTTAACTGGATTCTCTCTTGGCTAATTATTGGGAACCACCTCATTTAGATTAGAGGAAATCCAGGCTCCCTTCAGCAAAAGAGAGGTGGAGATCAATGGATTTTATATTGAGAATCTACCATAATGATTGAGAACTGAATAAATAGTATAACTTCCTTTGTAGTGTTTGAAAAACTGCATGCTAGCTACTTCCTAGGGTGGATTTCAAGGCTTTACATTTTTTAAGTTTCTGTTAGCTTGAGAGCTATCACTACTTTGCTGTTGCGTTTTGTCTCTTGTACTTGCTGTTGGTAAATTATGGACTAGGAGAATAAAATAAATTTTGATCTTTTAATTTTATTTGCTCCATCTAAGTTGCCTAATCTGTAGAAGTCTAGTTTTGCTTTCTTATCTATGTGATTTAAATATATGGTAGTATAAAAATACGCATATCTGAAGCAATTCTACTGATAAGCTTTTTTCTATTACTTTACTTGATAGATTAGCAAGTGGACCTCCAGATCTGAGATGCTGTTTACTGCATCAGAAGCTACAGGTAAAAATTTCCCAGTGGCAGTATATAATTTGTGACAGTGGTTAGGTCAAGTTATTCTGACATTAAATATAATAATAGATTATAGGCTGTTTTCATTGTGCTGCTGTAGGTTACTTAAGTCACTGTCATTCACACCAAGGTCCAGGGAAAGGGTGGAGACTGAAAATAAAATACTCAGGCAGTGGATAAATTTTTACTGTAACTGTCACTGGTGGAACAGCAATTTCCTCAGTCCTTGTCCTTGCAAAGGAAAAAATTCATTCGAGAGATATAGAGCAGTTTTAAGCAGCAGCAGTTTTGTTAAGCAAAGAGAAAATAAGCTGTCATGAAAGGATGAGAATGGGTAGTCTAGAAACCAGAAACCGCCCTGAAGTGGGGGTAGGGTTGGTTTTTAAGAGTGGTGGAAATTCTCTTCCTGTGTCTTGTGTTATTTGACAAGTTGATTGACAGCTTTAGCTTATATAACTTGTATCCTTGTGCACAGGTGCTTACCCATAAGCACCCAAGCAAAACCCACAGAGGGCGGGCAAAAACTGCAATGCTGGTTTATTACAAACACAGTGTAATGAGCCCTGGGTTATTACTTGGAGTCACCTTTTAGGTCTTGGTGCCCTTGTGCTGGCAGTTTTTGTCTAGCTTTTGCCTAATAAGGCTGGTAACTTAGGGATCCTTGACCACAAAAGCAAGGGTCTCTGGGTATATTCTGATCACCAGTGTCCAGGATGGGGAAGGAAGAATAACTCTGTCCAGGATATGGCTGGTACCCATGCATGTCTAACTAACAATTCATATATAATAATAAATATAATAATAAAATAATAAATAATTTTGTTTCTCTTTTCTTAAGATGTTAAATTGTTGTATTGAAAGAAAGAAGGCACGTGATGAGGGGAGAAAGACAAGTCCTTCAGATAATGTGACTAATACATATTCAGGGGATGCTGGAAAATCTGGAGATCAGCTGGGGCCAGATAATTTGAGAGAGACAGATAAGGACAAAGGAGAGGTGGGAAAATCATGGGATTCTTGGAGTGACAGCGAGGAAGAGTTTTTTGAATGCCTAAGTGATACTGAAGAACTTAAGGGAAATGGACAAGAGAGTGGCAAGAAAGGAGGACCTAAGGAGATGGCAAGTTTAAAGCCAGAAGGACGACTCCATCAGCATGGGAAACTCACACTGCTACATAATGGAGAACCTCTCTACATTCCAGTGACCCAGGTGGGGCGGGGACTGGTTCTTTAAGTTGTGTTGTTGTTGTTGTTGTTATTGTTGTTTACATAACTTTATCCTAGTAGGAGATGATTACTTCGGATAAAGGCACTTCTTTAAACAGTCTGTGTCTAAAGATCTATAGATTTGAAATCTAAATAAACTATTGGAGTTTTTAGGTCTACTATTTGTGCAACTAAGAAATGTTTTGAAGTTTCAGTAGATAGTACTTCATCATGTATACAGTGACCTGTTAGTTCTTCAGGTGTTTAAAAAAAATCCAAAAATATTGGTGGGAAGAACAAAAGTAAAAATGCTTGATTTGTGTAATTAGTTCTTATCTGTTCAATATATAGTTTGAACACATTTTATACCCTTAGGGAGTGGAATAGCAATAGCTCAAGACCTAAGGAAGAGCAATGGTTTTTGGATTTTTTGGGGGTTTTTTTGCATAGGTAATAAGTGAGTATATTTTATTGTGAAAATCTCAATCTAGAAAAAGTGAAAGTCACCACCCATTAATTCCAGGTCTTATCTGTATAAATAACCATTATTATTGGTTTGGATTATAGTTTTCTATACCTATTTCTATGCATTGATGTATGTATACATATGCATATGATACACAGTTTTGTGGATTTTTAAAAATCTGTGTATTGATATGTAGCTTTTTAACCTAAAAGCTTGAAGATCTCTTCATGTCATTACATACAGGTCTACTTCATCTCTTTAATTGCTGTATAATATTCCACAGGATGGAAGAGCCATAGTTTTATTCTTCCTCTCTTAATGCATAATATGTTATTTGAAGCTTATTGCTATTATCATGCTACAGTATAAATTCTTGTTTTTCATTATTATCTGTTTCACATATGAGTGTTTCTCCAAGGGAGAAATGGAATTTCTATATAAACAAATATATAAGATATAAAATTCCTCTTCAAAAGGGCTGTACCTACTTTATACCCCATCATTGATGAGTATAGGAATAAGGGAATACCACTATCTCCCCAACTTTGTTTTCATACTTCCTTCCTTCCATAAATATGTGTTGAGTACCTAGTATATGTTAGCCACTGTCTTGGGACTATAGGATTTTAGTAGCAAAATTATATAGTACACTTCTTGAGCTCATGTTACTTGTATTCATATTTTATTTAATTTTTTATAAAAAACTGATATTACCAGTCATAAAAGCTTTTGCCAGTATGATGGGCAGAAGTGGTATCTCAATGTTCTAGATTGTATTTCTCTGATTTTGATGAACCTTAGCGTCTTCTTAGTATGTTTCCAGCCTATAAGTTGCATTCCATTTTTCCTTTAGGTTGATGTTCTATTCTTATTGATTTATATGATTCCTTTATATTTTAAATATAAATAATCTGTTATATACATTGTATATGTTTTCTCCTAGTTATTTTAAAAACATGTCTATGTACTTACCTATTGAATTATAAATTATAACTAAAGTGCACGAACTTCAAGTGATTAGTTTGAGTTTTTTCATATTTAGATACCCATTTAACTACTACTCATATCAAGATACAGAAAATTCTCATCATCCTAGAATAGCAATGATCAATAGAACTTTCTTTGAAGATGAACATGAGTATTTTGTGCTCTCCAGTATTATAGCCATTATCTGTCTATATGTACTATGTTATATAACTTCCCTATATTATTATTTTTAATGTACACGGTTTATAATTCAAGGGCCAGAGCTTTCTCCCAGACTCAAGTTTATAAATTCTCAATTGACTTGTGAGGCCAGTAGGAGTACTTCTTGTCTAATTTGGTTTCTGGAGAGACTTCATTCAAGTCCTTAGTGGTCAGCTGATCAAATGGATTTATGTTCCTCATCTTCTCCAACTCTTTCTCATAGTCCTAAATCCTGGTCTTTGGGAGAGACAAAACCTCAGCACAGCTTTTCACATCTTCTTTTCTTCAGCATCCACCTGGGCAGTGTATTAATCCTCTGATATAGGAACCTTTGGACTTCCTTGGTCTCTCAGCTGGTAAAGAATCTGCCTGCAATGCAAGAGACCCTGGTTCGATTCCTGAGTCAGGAAGATCCCCTGGAGAAGGGATCGGCTACCCACTCCAGTATTCTTGGGCTTCCCTGGGAGCTCAGTGGGTAAAGAGTCCATGTGCAATGCTGGAGACCTGAGTTCTATCCCTGGGTTGGGAAGCTCCCCTGGAGGAGGGCATGGCAACTCCAGTATTCTTGCCTGGAGAATCCCCATGGACAGAGGAGTCTGGCAGGCTACAATCCGTGGGGTTGCAAAGAGCTGGACTGAGCAACTAAGCACAGCAGAACCTTTAGGGCATTAAACTTCTTCTCAAAGTCATTCACCAAGCTAGCTTTTGCCACGTTTGCCTTGTATAAGCCCAGTCGATGGCAGGTGGCTTCTCAAGGCAGAGTAGCCAACCTGAAAGTGAGGGTCTTATTCCAGGACTTCAAGGAGTTAGCCACGGCCTTCTGGTTTTGGGGGATGATCTCCCCAAAAGCTATCTAGTCAGTGGCTTTTAGAGCAAGTTTCCATCCAGCCATCTTAAGAACCTTCACCAGCCCCAGGTGGCCCACTAATTGGAGGATAATTGTTTCACAATATTGTGTTAGTTTCTGCCATATATCAGCATGAATCAGCCATAGGTATACATATGTCCACTCCCTTCTCAGTACTCTTCATAATTTCAATCATTTTAATTTTTGCCTTTCTGGTGGTGGTTTGGTACTATCTCATGTTTTCATTTCTCTGATGAATAATAATACTGAATACATTTTCATATATTTATTGCCCATTTGGATGTTTTCCTGGTGAAGTGCCTGTTCAAGACCTTTACCTATTTTTCAAAGTTAGTTGTCTTTTTTCTTATTGTTTTAAAAGAATTCTTCACATATTTTCAATCTGAGTCCTTAATTATATGTGTATATGTGTGTGTGTATGTGTATATATATATATATATGTAACAGTTTCTCCTAGTCTGTGCATTGCTTATTCACTTTCTTAATGATGCTTTTTGTTGAATAGATATTCTTAATTTTAATAAAGTCTGATCTACCAATGTTTTTCTAATGTAGATACTGCTTTTGTGTCCCATTAAGAAATTAACTACCCTGAGGTCCTGGAGATACTCTGGTGTTTCCTTCTGGAAGGTTTATAGGTTTGCCCATCATATTTATGCTTGTGATCCATCTTAGATTGACTGTGCTTGGTGTGAGGAAGAGGTTAAGATTCTCTTTTTCTGTAAGGATGTATAGTTGTTCTCCAACACCATTATTAAAAAGACCTACCTTTTTCCATAGAGTGGCAGTGATGTTTTTGTCATAAATCATGTGACTGTATGTGTGTTGGTTTATTTCTGGACTGTTCTGTTAGTCCCTTTGTTTATCCTTGTGTCAGTAATGTACTGTTGTTATTACTGTAGCTTTATAAAAATCTTTCTGTCTTATAGTATAACTTTTCTGACTTTGTTCTTCAAGATTATCTTGGCTAGTCTTTTCATTTTTATGTAAATTTGGGAAACTATCCATTTCCACATACAAAATTATCCTGTTGAGATTTTAATTTATCAGATTTAGCATTGCATTGAATTGGAGAGAATTGACATATTAACAATATTGAGTCTCATAATCACGAAATGTCTTTCATTTTATTTAATGTTTCCTTTGCTTTCCCTTATCAGTGTTTTTTAGTTGTTATTTTTAAAAAGGTTTATTTGACTGTGTCGTCTTTGTTGTGATACGCAGATCTTCATGGCTTCATGCAGGATCTTTCATTGTGGCACAGGGACTCTCTGGTTGCAGCTTGTGGGCTCTTTGGTTGTAGCATGCAGACTTCAGTGTGTGGGCTCAGTAGTTGTCAGACAGACTTAGCTGCTCTGCAGCATGTGGGATCTTAGTTTCCTGACCAGGGATCGAACCTGTGTCCCCTGCGTTGCCAGGCAGATTCTTAACCACTGGGCCCACCAGGGAAGTCCCTGTTTTTTGTTTTTAATATAGAGGTTTTTGTATATTTTTATTAGGTTTATGTCACAGTGTTTCTGATTTCTCAAATAAGGTAAATGGTGTTTTTAAATTTAATTTTTAATTTTTTCCCTGATATATAGCAATAGTTGATTGCTGTATATAGACTTTGAATCTAGCGATCTTATTACATTCACTTATTTCTAGTAGTTTGTGGATTATTTAGAGTTTTCTATATACACAATCGTGTTGTCTGTTAATATAGACAATGTGAATTATGGTTTTCTGAACTGGGCACTTTTTGATTGTCTTTCATGTCTTATTGCACTGGCTAGGACCTCAGGTACAGTGTTGAATAATGGACATCCTCTTTTTAATTTCAGAATGAAATCATGTGACAGTCTTTGAGTGTATGTGATGTATGTATCATTTATTTTATGAAGGAGATTCCTATTCCTAGTTTCTGAGAGTTTATATCATAAACACGTGTTGTATTTTATCAAATGTTTGTCCTGCATATTGAAATAATCATAAAATCATTGAGTTTTAAATGAAATAGTGTATGATAAGTAAATGATACCATGTTTAATTCAAAATAACCATTCCATTTTTAGCTATTATTTTCTGAGAACTTTTTCTTATATAAGACATAAGAGGCTAGTATTGCTTCCCAGGATGCAAGGATTTACTTAAAAGCTTTTGTGACTAGTTTTCGTATTCTGAAATGGGTTGATCACTTGTAATAATTATGCAGTGGGATATTGGGGATGTTTGTTTGATAATTTGAAACATGGATTCTGTTAACTTTATTTCCTCGTTCATATTGTTTCTTTGTGAGGTGGCTGTTAGTTACGACATTAATTTTGTTTGACAGGCCTAATCTTTTTGCTTCTTTATTTGTTTTAAAAGTAAATTATGTTTTAGATATTTCATCACTAACATTTAGTATTAGGACAGAAATATTCTAATACTGGAAACCAAGTACTTATTTTTTCTAATTTTGTTAGGGTGCATGCAGTTGACATTGAGGTCTTGTGGCACAGACTGAGGTTTTGGAATCTAGCAGAACTAGATTTATAGCCTGGCACCACCAATTATTACTAGAAATGCTAGTACAAGTTATATTCTTTTCTGAGCCTTGTTTATCTCTCAAAAAATACATTAGTTTTCATTTTCTAGAATTTTATATAAATTTTATATAATTACAGTAACTTTTTTGTATGTGGGAAGTCTTTCAGCATAATTATTTTGAGATTCATGTATGTTGTGGAGAATCTTTTGAAGCAGGAGTTCTTAAGTAGTGGATTAGAACCAAACTAATAGCGCTCAAAGTCAGCATCAGATAGATATCCTGGATCTCTTTAGTTTGCTACTTTTATGACATTGGGCAAGACACTGTCTCCACACTGTTTCACTACATGTTAAATGTCCAGTTCACTTCTCAGTGATGAGATCATGTACATGACAAAGCTTTGGGTATATTCAGATGTGGTACATGTAAGAATTATAGTCCTGGGCTTCCCTGGTGGTTAAGAATCCACCTTGCAATGCAAGGGACACCAGATTGGTGCCTGGCCCAGTTAGGATCCCACATGCCACGTGGCAACAAAGCCCATGTGGCCACAAGTATTGAGCCCTGGCTCTAGAGTGGCAAGCTGCAACTGCTGAGGCCACTGCAATGAGAAGCCAGGGCACTGCAACTAAGAGTAACTGCCGCTCACTGTAACTAGAGAAAGCCCACGTGCAGCAATAGAGACCCAGCACAGCCAGAAAAAAATAAGTCTTAAAAAATAAAGGAAGAAGTATAGTCTTTATGCTACTTGCCACTTATATTCCTCTTTTTTTTAAATTTATTTTTTATTTAATATAAATTTATTTTAATTGGAGGCTAATTACTTTACAATATTGTATTGGTTTTACCATCCATCAACATGAATCCGCCACGGGTATACACGTGTTCCCCATCCTGAACCCCCCTCCCACCTCCCTCCCCATACCATCCCTCTGGGTCATCCCAGTCAGTGCGCCAGGGCCAGGGTGGGATGATTTGGGAGAATGGCATTGAAACATGTATAATATCATATGTATTCCTCTTGATCATGTTTTTCACTTACATTTTATCTGAGTTCCCAGGTGGGAGGGGTAGTCAGTACCTCTTTCAGTCTCTTCCTTTCCTTTGGGAGGGGGCAAAATGACAATGAAAATCTTTTCATGGAAATAATGAGGGAGTCTGCTCTTAAGTATATTGCTTCATTGGAGATTCATGTAACTTTTGAATTTGAGGAATTTTGATATCATAGGGAAAGTAGAGTAAAAAGCTTATGATACAACCTAAGTATTTTGTCTATAATTGCAAACGTTTATTGAGTTTGTGCTCGAATTTGTTCTTTACAGCAGTGGATCACATAAAACTGGGATAATTGCTCAAGGTAACAGATCTGGGATTCAAATACAGGCATGTTGCTTCTAGAGCCCAAGCTCTTAACCACTCTGTCATGCTGCCTTACCAGTTATTACTCACCCCCAAGTATCAGTGACCTTAAAAGTGATGTATGTTTATTGTAGAGACAAAACAAAAACTCACAATTCCATAATCCAGAGGTAATCACTGTTAAAGTACTTCCTTGCCCTTTTTTCCTGTATCTACCCATTTCCCTGTTATATTGTACATTCAGATTCTTTGAATTTTCATGCTGTTATAAATGATGCTACAGTGATATTTTTAGAAGTGGAATTATTGGGTCAGAGGGCATGATCATAAATGCTTGCCATGTATTGGTGGCCAGATTGTTGTCCGGGAAGATTTATATTCTCTCCCAACAGTGTTTGAAAGTGCCCCTGAAGGGTTGTTTCAAAAATGAGGATGGGGAACACATGTATACCTGTGGCACATTCATTTCGATATTTGGCAAAACTAATAAAATTTTGTAAAGTTTAAAAAAAAAAAAAAAGAGGATGATAACAAGGGAAAAAGTTACTTTCACAAGAAAAAAAGTTACTGTCTTCTGTTTGTTGCTGTGTTTTGAATGCTATACCTTTACATTTCTTCTACTTTATTTCTGAAAGATATCTGTGAAAATTACTTATCTCTGTGGCAGAGGTTCTCAACTGGGAACTATGTTTGGGCTCCCAGGGGTATTTGGCAAGGTCTGGAAGCACTTCTGATTGTCATGAGGTGGAAAGGTAACACAGGCGGTAGAGGTACTACTGCAATAGGCAGGAGCAGAGATACGCTGCTAAACATCCTACAATGCGTAGAAGAGGCTCCACAACAGAGAATTATCCAGTCTAAAATGTCAGTAGTATGAGACTGAGAAAAAAACTTGCTTTATAGTAAGCTCCTGAAATCTAGAAGGAATCTATTTATTGACAAGACACTTACTTCTGCTGGGTCTTATCCTATTATCTAAGAATGAAAGAGTTCATGGTTTTCTGGTTTTAACAACAAAGCAGGCAAAATTTGTTTAGTTAGTCTCTGACTTGTTAAGTTCTTCATATTTCAAATATAAAATTGAATGGAATCTGTTCTTAGAAAACTTTCCTCAACCCCTCTGAGCAGTTTTGAAATGTTTCTATCACTTTCTTAATTATTCTACAGTTGTTTCTTCCTTTAGAGTTGCCTTAGCTGCTGTTATATTTGGGGTTGCCATTAAAATATAGAGTGTCTCTGATTCCCAAAGTAAAAAACAACCAACTTCTTGTGGGAACTGATAATTTCAATGTATTTGGAACCTAAACTCAATGCAACTCTTCCAACATAAAACATAGTTATTTAGGGGCTTTTACTTGGCATTCAGTTCATTTACCTTTATTTTCATACATGTATCAATTTTCTTCTTTCACTAGTTATAATAAAAGTCTAGTTGCAAGTAATAATGACATTCATAAAAATATTTAAGACTTTATTTCTTTATCATTGTTGGTATTCAGTCACTCAGTCATGTTCAACTCTTTGCAGTCCCATAAACTGCAGCATGCCAGGCTTCTCTGTCCTTCACTATCTCCTGGAGTTTGCTCAAACTCATGTCTATTGAGTCTATGATGCCATCCAACCATCTCATCCTCTATCACCTCCTTCTCCTCCTGCCCTCAGTCTTGCCCAGCATCAGGGTCTTTTCCATTGAGTCAGCTCTTCACATCAGGTGACCAAATTATTGGAGCTTCAGCATTAGTCCTTCCAAAGAATATTCAGGGTTGATTTCCTTTAAGATATCATTAGTAGGGAGGAAAATGTTCAGTGCATCCAGTTCCTCTCAAGAGGAAACATGATGATCTTATCTTTTGGGGAGGGGAGCACTGAAAGTCATGTTTATTCTTATTAACTCATTACTTTTTTGTGTAGGTTCCAAAAAACTTGAGAATTTCTTTGAATTCTTTTAAATACATATCTTGTGACTGCTAGAGCTGAAACAGTTGTTGTCTTTGTTCTATTTTTATAGTTCTGCTTTCTCTAAAAAAAAAGCTATTCATGAGCTTTGTCCTTTTGTGCTCTGCAGGAACCAGCACCTATGACAGAAGATCTGCTCGAAGAGCAGTCGGAGGTTCTAGCTAAATTGGGTACATCGGCAGAAGGGGCTCACCTCCGAGCGCGCATGCAAAGTGCATGTCTGCTCTCAGATATGGAGTCTTTTAAGGTGGGTCACACTGTCAGAGCTCGGGAGTCTGTTTTGAGCTATTCTGGGATGAAGCTGTGAAAGTCACTCTGTAAAGTGGTGTGAAGGTCTGAATGTCTTTTTTTCGTTAAATGTTTTGATTTCATTAGTAGTTATAACACCCTGCCTCCATCCCCTAAAGGTCACAGTCAAGCTTGCTTCTTGAATTTAAAAAAGAAAAGAACAATCTTTGAATAATAGTTGAAAGTTGAGAATTGAATCGTTTCTTTATGTGTATTGGGCTGTCTTCTTCCGTTGTGTCAGTCGATTTAATACAAGGCTTTTAGGAACCCCTTCAGATTTAACATAGGCTGGTTCGTTCAACAAACCTTTGATTGCCTACTTTGTGACTGGCACTGTGATTAGGTAATTAAGTATAATGGTTATCCTCAATTATAGTCTGTTGAGGTTGTGGGAGGGGATATGTAAATAATTATTAAGTGATGAGTTCTCTTAGGAAATCAAGGTCAAAAGGTGACTGACTCTACTGAGTGGGAATCATGGAAAGTTTCTCAGAAGAGTCACCTTTTAGGGTACGTAGGCATTTGCTACATGGAGAAGAATATTTTAGGCTTTAGATACAGGCCTGTATCTAGGACACAGAGGATTCAGAGAGTGGTGACACTTAAACCCAGGGATAAAAAGAGTCTTGTTGAATTACTTACTCTTGAAAGCAGAGGTACACCCACATACATTAAAAAGAAAACAGTGGGTAGTTCAGTGGGCCATAGGGTTTCCCTTTCCTGCTATTGATTTTCTGAGCTGTCTTTCATGCTCAGACTTCCTCCTTAACCTACTGGTACCTGCGATGGCCTCCATCTCTTCATTCCGTAGCCTCTCTTAGTGCTGCTTTTGTGCTATGTAGGCCAGCCTGAGTTTGGTATTTGAATGTAAACACTCCATGAAAACCTATGCCACTTGGATCTTGCCTGCTAACAAAGTTAAGTGACAGTAAAAGGGAGCTTTTTTATTCCCTGTTTTTTTTATTCCATTTTTTTGTTTACCCCATCATTCCTAAGAGAAGAAATCTTTAGTAAACCTCTTGAGCATTGCAAGTTTTCCTTAGAGATTAGAAAGATACAGAAAATCTTTGCATTTTGCTGTGAGACAAGAAAGAGCTGTGTTGTTTTCAAACAGATAGTTGGTACAGTGGATAAAGAGAAGCCAGTTGACTGTCAGGGCCTGTGTTAAGTCAAAAAAGTAGAGAAGGGAATTGGCTTAGGGTTGTGCACAGTAGGAAGAACTGGCTCCATCGCAGCTGTTTTTTAACCCAACCGTTACCTGCCTTCATGATCGTCTGTCCCTATCCTACTAAAGTGTCCTGTAGAAGCATGTGCAAGAGGAATTCCCAATTGGAACTGTAAATGCTTTTTCCCATAGAAACATATCTGCCTTGCATGGTAAGGTGCTGTATAATTCCTTTAACACTGTACTTCAATAAAACTGTGGTTCATTAGACTCTTTTGGACTAACCTGGGTAATGTACAAGTCTTTTACAGTGTTTTAACCAGAAAATAGATTGTATGTCAAATAACCAACTTAAATATCTGCCTGCCCCTATGTGGGAGTCAGATAACATATTTAAGGAAATACGTAGTCACTCTAAAATAGGTATGGTTCCCTTTCCCTTTTTGTATAGGGATGTACTGGGGCCATGGGACTTTCCCAGAGCTGTGGATAAATGCTGATATGTACCTGAGGTGCTTAACACGGCACAATTCCAGAAGGACAGGGCCTATTCTAGAGCATGCCCTTGGAGTAGATACCTGTAAGAGTAGAAAGAAGATAAGCCGTAGCTGAAGTGAATGTTGAACCTCTCTTGCTGGCGCTGTGTACTGTCTGGTATAAGGACAGCCAGACAGAAGAATTCTAGTGTGAAATCTCTTCCTTTAATATATTCTGTAGTATAAGAGTTCAGTATTGATTTCTTTTTTAGGTTCACTGTCTTCACTCAAGGCTTAGGTTCACTCTCTTCACTCAAGGCCTGTCTCTCTATTTTCCTGAGATGCATTCATGTGGGTGTGGTGTTGCCTGGTTAATATCCAGTCTTATACATGAATTCTGAATCATGCAGTAATCTTGACCCATTACATTTCACAGCCATTTTTTGTTGCCATGATGCCATAGCTCTTAGAAGCTGATGTGGTTGACTGTCAGTTAGGAACCCTCCTCTGATTCCTCATCCCTGTGAGGGCTTCCTAAATTGGTGGGCATGAGTATACTGATAGCCAGTAAGCTCAATAAGGAGAAACTGGCATTTTTGTTCTTTAAATTTAAGACTAACCATTCCTATCATGTTGGTTTTCATTTTTGTCTGAGGTTAATTTAAAAAAAAGAAATTTAAAAAGAAAGAAAATGACTTTCTGCTTAGCACTTTTTAGTAATGCCTACGTAGCTATTTCAGGCAATTAAATATACTATTCATAGCAGGATGAATATGTTGTGGTAGAGAATTATAACCAGAAAGGAATGTATTTAATGTGTGTACCCTTTGAGTACTAAAGGAATGACATATATGCCCGTCCTTGCTGATGCTGCTGCTAAGTTGCTTCAGTCATGTCCGACTCTGTGCGACCCCATAGACAGCAGCCCACCATCTGCCCATGATAATCCCGCCGTCCCTGGGATTCTCCAGGCAAGAACACTGGAGTGGGTTGCCATTTCCTCCTCTAATGCATGAAAGTGAAAAGTGAAAGTGAAGTCACTCAGCCGTGTCCGACTCTTAGCGACCCCATGGACTTCAGCCTACCAGGCTCCTCCATCCGTGGGATTTTCCAGGCAAGAGTACTGGAGTGGGTTGCCATTACCTTCTCCATGCCTGCCCTTAGTACTCTTAATATATTACTGGGCTTCCCTTGAGGCTCAGTGGTAAAGAATCTGCCTGCAATGCAGGAGACATGGGTTCGATCCCTGGATGAGGAAGATCCCCTGGAGAAGGAAATGGTAACCCACTCCAGTATTCTTGCTTGGGAAATCCCATGGATAGAGGAGCCTAATGGGCTGCACAGTCCATGGGGTCACAAAGAGTCAAACACGACTAAACAACAACGACGACAACGGTACATTACTGGACACTTGTAAAAAGACCTCCATGTCTTATTACTCACACTGTGAAACCTCTCTTATTCAGGCTTGGATGTAGAATTACTTAAAAAATTTTTGGCATGCATCATTGTTAATTCTATAGAGTTATCCACTAAATAAAGCTTTAATTAGTTTGGTTTCAGAAGCCTGAAAAACAGTAACTTGAATTCTAATTCCTTAATAGCACAAAAGCAGTTTATGTGATGGTAATTTGTTATATAAGGCACAAGAATTTGATGGCTGAATAGAACATTTTCGAGGTTAGCTGATGTTTATTGCAGTACCAGTATTGACTTACTGAGGGAAAAAAGCAAAAGTTTTCCATCATTGAGTTATTATTCTGATCATGTTGTGTATTATTTAATTTACTTGACTTGAGCTTATAGATGCTTTTCTAAGTATTGAGTAGTTATTACACTATAATTTTAAACTAACTTATATAACTTACAGTCTGAGATTTATTTTCACTTTACATCAGATTTTTATTTCCAAATTCATCAAATGAAAATGTTTTCTTTTTCTATAAAATGGAGGCAGGAAAAACAAAGTACTTTGGTGCTTTAATATCTGATGTGATTTAATGGTGACATCCGAACTCAGGTCACGTACTAGATTTTGTGAAGATTAGTCTTTTTATGAAAATGAAAGAATGGTTTTGAAAACATGTTTATCAGTAACTGTTGATTTTTGATTCTGCTGAATTTTTTGTCTACTTTAGGCAGCTAATCCAGGTTGTTTTCTGGAAGATTTTGTGAGGTGGTACTCACCTCGGGATTATATTGAAGAGGAAGTGGTTGATGAAAAGGGCAA
This sequence comes from Bos javanicus, assembly GCF_032452875.1. Lineage (NCBI taxonomy): Eukaryota > Metazoa > Chordata > Mammalia > Artiodactyla > Bovidae > Bos > Bos javanicus. The sequence goes on along the minus strand of NC_083869.1, from coordinate 62,212,238 downwards.
CATGGTTCTGAAAGGAGAACTGAGTGCCCGAATGAAGATTCCAAGCAATATGTGGGTAGAGGCCTGGGAAACAGCTAAGCCAATTCCTGCTCGAAGGCAGAGGAGACTCTTTGATGACACACGGGAAGCAGAAAAGGTAACTGAGGTTTGGGTATCTAATGTGACTGCTAATTATTATTCTAATATTTAAAAAACTATGACAAGATACGAGAACTTTGAACATACTTGAGAAACAAAGGTTTGAAATGTTATGAGCCTTTTATATATCTAATATTCACATTTAAGGGTTTAGAACTGGTTACAAATAGACCAAAGAATAAGACCTGCATATTTTACGTAAAATGCTCATTCTTGGACCATCAGCATATGTCAAAGCCTTAAAAATGATCATGTCCTCTGACCTAGCAATTCTACTACCAAAAAAATGTATTAAGGAAGTAATGAGAGAAATATATAAAGATCAATGTGCAACAGTGATGTTCGAGAAGTTTTTTAGTGAAAAAATAGATACAACCAAAGTTTCAAAAAATAGAGCGTTGTTTAATAAATTATGGTATAATCATTTAGGATTATTATTATTCAAGAGCCACATGAATCCAAAAACCCCACAAAGAAATGAAACTACTGCTAATTTAACTTAGGATAGAAGTAGAAGAAAAAAAAAACCATATCAAAAATAAAGACTAAATTACATAGTACCCACAGAAGAATAGGTTCATATTTATATTTAATAAAAGGCATTGAGGAAGAGCATTAAAATAACCAAGAGAAAGAAAATGAGATAAAGGAGTAAAAGGGATTAGAGAGAAAGTAGTAAAACTGAAAGATAGGAAAAGTAGAAATAACACTCATTTTATCAGAGTCCTTGAAGCAGAAAAATCAAAACACTGGAACAGAACTAAACACTTAAAATTGTAATCTAAGAAAACTTTCTGAAAATGAAATAAAATCTGAATTTACATATTAAAAATGCTCATTGGGTACAGGGGAAAATTGATTAGGTGTAGTGAACTCCAAATTTTACAGTAGTACTATAGTACTACTAGACCTTAAATATTTAAAAAAAAAAAAAATTCTCAGACCTTGCAGGCAAAACATGAAAATAATTTACAAGGGCAAGAGAATTAGACAGTTGTCAGATTTTTCAGTAGCACAGCAGTGTGGGGCAGAGTTTTCAAGAAATAAAAGCAAAAAATACAAATTAAATATTTTACATTCCACCAAGATGTCCAAGTAATCAAGGCTATAAAAAAATGTTTTCTCCATGGTTTCGCACATATAACTGTATACATAGGCCCTTCCTGAGAAATCCTCTATAGCTGACCTGTCCAGTAGAACTTTCTGCAGTGTTTAGAATGGTCATAGCTTCGCTGTGCAAATTGTAGCCCCTGGCTACACATGGCTGTGATGAGCTCTTGAAATGTGAGTAGTAGCATAGGAACTGAATTTTTAAATGGCTCTCTGTAGCAGGTGGCTGCCTTATTGAACAGCATAGTAGAGAAGAATAAATTTAACCAAGAGGATGACTAGGGAAACTGGCAAAGGGCTAACGGTGAGCATTTCATTTCTTTAATTTTAGAGCTAAAACTAAAACTAGATGGGGTCATGGGTAGAAGAAGAATATGTAAAAATTGTATATTAGGGCAAAATAGAATGCATCTAAAAAAGTTGGGATGGAAAAAGAGGAAGAGGAAAGTAGAATGCAGTCATTGACTGTTACATAGATAAGAGGTGTAATCAAAGGATACTATTTAGAATTATCAGACCATAATTTTATAAAGGAAAGATATAAAGATACAAAGTTCATAAAATAAAGATATAAAGGAATTAAGGGCAGCAGAAAAAGGTAATATCACAAGAATGAAAATATGAACCTTCCTAAGTACAATGGAAAAATTATTCACAAGCAAAGAACACACACCAAATAGAGTAATACACATTATAAAGATCATACTGCATACAGAGTAATTGCAAAGTAAGATAGTCTTATAAAACCCATGTCTGTGCTGTAAACAAGGTATTCTGTGACTCAAAAAGACTACAAAATAAACAGTGGACAGAGATTTACCAGGAAACATTAAGAACGCAGGGGTTATCATCCAGATGCCAAGTAAAACAGAATCAAAGCAGAAAAGCATTACAAGAGATACATAAGGATGCTTTACAGTCTAAAAGTGATATTTCACAATGAGAATATACAGTTGTCAATGTTTATGCACTGGCTAATGTGATCATTTGTATAAAACAGAAATCATGGGAGATGCGAGGAGAAATAGATCAAAACACACTAGTAGCAGAGTACTTTAACACACTCCCAGTGTACAAGACAGTCAAGTAGACAAAACTAAACAAGATCATCAATAAGGTTGATCTTTTAGATACATTGCAAATACTATATCTTGATAATAAAAACGGTCCTTCCTTTTCAAATGCACATGGAACATTCACCAAAACAGTATGTTAGGGTGCAAAGAAAACATCAGTGGGTTTCATGATGGAAATAACACCAGTACTCTGATTGCTGCATTAAAATTAAGGATAATGGGTTAGATTAAAAGTATTTGATCAATGTTAATTACATTCTTAATTTTAGGAAATACAGGTATTTGGAGATAGAGGGATATCCTGTATGGAACTTGATCTCAAATTATTTAGAAAAACAATGTTTATATGTATATATTGTATGGACCTACAGAGGAGGAGAGTTGCATGTGATAAAAAAAAAAGAGAGAGATGAGGTAAAAGGAGATGAGTGCAGACAAAGGATGTACAAATATTTTCTATTCTTGGAAATTTGTTTTTCTGTAAGTTAAGGAAAACAACATTTGTAATAGTGTTAACAAAAATGTTCAATAGTGGGAACTCTTATTACTCTATATAAGAATGAAAATCTGTTTAAATACTTAGTAAAACAATTTGGAATATGATTTCAGTATTTGAAAAATAATAATTTGGCATTGTTTGTTTTTAGATAGATACCCTGAAGAAATTCCTCTACATGTATGCCACAAACTTATGAAATAATATGAGAGAAATATTATTTTAATAGCAAAAAAATGGAGGGGTGCATTTTAATATATCAAGTTATATATATCATGTATTAATATCTATGCATCTCAGAAACAATGCTGAATGAAAAACAGGTCACTGAGGGGCATAACTAGAAACAATCTGTTTATACGAAGATTAAAACCAGGCAAAACTAAACAGCACATTGTTTAGGTCTATGTACATATGTGAGATAGCTATGAAGAAAAAGGAATGACTAGTAGTTACTTGAGTGGTGGAGTGCATGAGCGAGGGAGTCTTGATCAAGGCGAGCATGAGGAGCACTTGGAAAGTCCCAGTATCTTCTGTTTCTTAAGCTGATGGGTATGTAAACAAGTGTTTGTGTTTTCTGTATACAAAATACTCTGCTATGTGTAAAAAACATTTTTTAATTTTAAAAATATTTCAAAACATGAAGCCCTTCTAGGCAAATAAATTTTTTTTAATATTATTTATTTATTTATGTCTGTGCTCAGTTTTCCTTGCTTCATTGTGCGTTCTCTAGTTGCGGAGTGTGAGGGCTACTCTCCAGTTGCGTGAGGGCTTCTCTTGTCGCGGAGCACAGGCTCTAGGCATGCAGGCTTCAGTAGTTGTGGAGCATGGGCTTAGTTGCTCTGCGTCATGTGAGATCTTCCTGGACCAGAGATAGAACCTGTGTGCCCTCCAATGGCAGACAGATTCCTAACCACTGAACCATCAGGGAAGTCCCAAGACAAATAATTCTAAATCATAAGTCATTAAATGACCAGAGCAAGTTTTGAAATTGTGTGTATTATGAGCTTTTGTTAAGAAATCGCATACACATGTGTATCTTTGTGTTTAAGTAGGCATAGAAATAAGCCTGAGAAGATAAACACAAAACTGTGTTGTTCCTTAGGATGTAGGATTTCTAGAGAACTTCTGCATTATACTTCTTTGATTGTTTACTTTGAGATCTGTGAGCATTTTTCAGTCACAATGATACTATACTTCTTTTGTCTTTACTGCTGTTGAATAAAGAGCTTAAAGGTAGGGACCATGTGCTACACATGCCTTCCTGTGCGTCTTTTTAATCAGAAAAATAATAAATCTTCATTTTGGAGAAAACAATAAAACAAAACAAAATATTTACAGGAACATTGCTAGCAATGTTTAGAAATCCTAAGTGAGGAAAGCAGATTACAAAACAGTATTTTACATAATATTAGTTTACTTAGGTGGCACTAGTGGTAAAAAAAAAAAAAAAAAAAAAACCCTGCTCATGCAGGAGACATAAGAGACATGGGTTCTATCCCTGTGGGAAGATCCCCTGGAGGAGGGCATGGAAACCCTCTCCAGTATTCTTGCCTGGAGAATCCCATGGACAGAGGAGCCTGCTGGGCTACAGTCCACAGGGTCACACAGAGTCAGCCATGACCGAAGCGACTTAATACACATGCAAATATATGATGTATATTCAAAATCTTGAAAAATCCTGCAGTGAAAATGCTCCACCATTAACAGTTGTTATCTCAAGGTGGTATAATTTGCGGTTGGTTTTAGTGTTCTCTGTATCAAGAAAAAAACATTATGAGAGTATTCACCATTATTAAGGACTGAAGTTCTTAGCTCTTTCCAGTAACATTATTCTTACCTTTGGGAGTAGCAGCTACTTACCTGAAGGAGTAGGATAGGTACAAAGAGAAGAGAGCTCTTCTCTACTCTTGTTACAGGTATGAATTCAGGGGAGAGAGATCTTCTGTAAATGGCTGCTGTCTTCTTTGGCAGCTGTCTTGATCATTTATCTAACTTTGTGTCTCCTTCAGGTACTGCACTATCTGGCAGTCCAGAAGCCGGCAGACCTTGCTCGGCACCTGTTACCCTGTGTAATCCATGCAGCTGTACTCAAGGTAAAGGAAGAAGGTAAATGTCTTATTTGATCAATCATTAGTTCATTTCCAAAATGAAGGTAGACTTTGCCTAACTTTCCAGTGGTGGCTTTGATCTTTTTAAAAACAGAAAGTCTAGAAAACATTTCTTCAGTGAAGAAGATTATAAAGCAGATAATATCCCATTCCAGTAAAGTTTTGCACTTCCCCAATCCGGAAGACAAGAAATTGGAAGTAAGTCTGATCTTGTCAAATGTTCTTCCCAGTTGGCAGTAATTTTTTAAAAAATACATTTTTAAAATGCTTTGCTTTCTTTTGCCTTTTTCCAATGTATGCTTCTCCTCTTTTGCACTGTTAGGAAATCATCCATCAAATTACTAATGTAGAAGCTATAATTGCCAGAGCCCGCTCACTGAAAGCCAAGTTTGGAACTGAGAAATGCGAACAAGAAGAGGAAAAGGAAGATCTTGAAAGGTAATTGCTATCTGACTAACTCATCTTTGTCTCCCGTAGGAAAAGCCACCATTTTCTTTAGAAAATTTTCAGTGTTGAGGTTCCTTTGTAGTGCTCCCATATTATTTGTAACAAGCGTTGGTTAGAGACAGAAATGTTTGTTTATTATAGGATTGACCTCTCTTGTATTTGTGAGTACTTGTCACTTGTTTCCATTCCTCCCACTTTAAGAATGAAGTCTTCCAAGTCTTCTAGGAATGTCTTTGTTTGCTCTTGGAGCAGTTGCCTCTGGAGGAACTGGCTGTTCATATTCACTCTTGTTACTGGAAACTTTGCTTCCCACTCTCACTGTTGTTAACTATAGGCAGACGTGTTCTGAAACTGTTTCTGCTCAACATTCTACTTACCAGTTCTAAACAAGAGTTGTGATAGCAAATGTGCATATCCTCTGTCCCTTGTGAATATGTTTTGAAAGAGTGACCAGATGGCCTTTCCAGGATGAGGCAAATGATGGAGTCAGTCTTTTCCTCCTTCTGAGATTTGGACCATTTCAAAGGGGGGCTGTCAGCACACAGCCTCTGTCCATTTTTGCCCGAGATACTTGAAAGGATGATGTTGTTTTAATAGATGAGAAAGTGTTTCCAGATTAGCTACTTCAGTGGGTTGAATTTGTTATAACTAAAATTTTCATCAGCCTTTCCAAGAGAAATAACATTATTGATGTTAAATAATTAATATTATATGACAAGGCATTTGCTACAGCTTTTAACAAGTTCTTGTTTGAATATTATGTCTTTTGTTGGGTGAAATTTTCTCCCAGCCTTCTTTGCTCTTGAATATTCCTTCCTTTTAAATGAGGAGAATATACTCTAATCAAAGGAAGTTTCTAAAATAGTAGTTCGAGTTAGCAAGCAGGTGGTGCGAGCTTGGTGGCTCTGTGTCTTCGACTCTCTTAGTTCCACCATACGTTGTCTGTGGTATACTTGGAAGATGAATGCTTCCAGTACATAATGGCACAGTTTACAATTGAGACTGTGCCCAGCAAAACATATTTTAAGTGCATGCACACACATACACACACACACACCTCTTAAAAGAACAAAAATGAAAAACAAGGATCATTGCTTTGCTGTCTAAATTAAATGTGGTTTTTGTTGTTAAAAACATTAAAAAAATCTTCCTTAGTATAACATTGTCTAAGCTTCTAGTCTGAAAGAAATAGACTGTTTCATCTCACACTTTGACAGAGATGGGCTTTTTGAAAAAATTTATAAAAAGAGTTGAAAGGCATGAAGCTTGTCATTTGAGCTGATTTTAATTCCAAATGTTGATCTATCCTGTTAAATTTTCACTCCAGCCTTGATGTAGGGCTCACCAGTATGATTTTGAGTTTGTCCCCAAAATGAGTCAGGGAGGACTGACCCAGTGTGAACTGAGCAGCTCCTTTCCCATCCTTTCCTTCCCTCTTTCTCCCAGGTTTGTGAGTTGCCTTCTGGAGCAACCCGAGGTGTTAGTCGTTGGTGCAGGCCGAGGACACGCTGGCAGGATCATTCACAAGCTGTTTGTGAATGCTCAGAGGGTATGTGAGATTCCTTCTTGACTGTGTCATGCTCTCTCCAGGCCTCTGCTCAGTAAGGTACTGTTTTGATTCCCACACATGAAGCTGCTAAAGGCACTGGGTTCAAACATTGAAGAAATAATGACTCTAACAGTGACTTCTTAGTCTTTGAAATCCATCTGCTCTTTTACACATTTAAATAAAATGATAAGTTTATTTCTGAAATTTGTACCTAAGTTTCAGAAGTTAGAATGGTCTGAAATTCCTTGTTAAAGAATCCGATAGAGACTTGGGTAGCAATGACCAGTGCAGTGGTGTGGAAAAAATGTTTACTGCTGTCAAATTAGAATAGAGTTTAGTTTTACTGGTTTTAAACTCCATGTACTGCAAGTGGATTCACAACTTGGCTTGTGAAATTGCAAATCTTTACTATTTTTATAACAGTGAAAAGATATAACTTCAAAGTTTTCCTCAGAAAGAAGAGCAAGATTCAGATTTTTAGGACAGTGGAAACAGTCTTCAGCATAGAAAAAAAAGCCCAATTTGAAAACTTTTCTGTCATTACCTTTATTGATGAAAGGAAATGTTTAAAAATTATATGGTACCTTCTGACATTCTAAACCACTAAGATTTGAATTTTTTATGAGGTTGGTATTAGTTATACTCTATGTTGACTCTTTGTGTACAAATGTTTACTGGTTGTTTACTGGTTAAGAGGTGCTGGCTTTTTGCACATGAGTCTCACATTAGGACTTCTTAAAGACTCTGATAAAAGTATTTTGAAGCATAGTAAATATAGGGTGCCCCTTCTGCAGTACTGTCATGACACTTAGGATGGCCCAGTTTTGGAAGTGTAATTTTTCACAGTCAAATAGGGAAAAGGATTTTCATGGGTTTATCCGTGAAAAAGAAACTTCATAACCTCCTTTGAGTCAGTCTGGAATGTATCTGGTTACTATATTCAAAATCATAACCAGATATGTTCATCTGAATTTTTAGCAAGAACTGAAACCTGAGATTATTTATGGGATGGCAAACTAAATTTAAGGATTTCAAGTTAAAAACCAAGTATTTCCTTATAAAGTTCTAGAAAACAATAGATACTTACTTCGATTTATTATGTTTCTGACTCTGGCATGAAACAAGAATCAGGTTTGTTTTCACATCCTGTAATATCTTTGCCAGTTTACTAGCCAGAGCCTCACAAATATATTTCCTTATTAACACCAATATGAATTTTCCTCATACTGCAGAAATTCTTTTCTTAATGTTTAAAACTTGTTTGTTAAGATTTAAAAATCTAAAGTATTTAGATTTTTAATGCTAAGAGTAGAACACTCTCATTGTTCTAAATAGTTAAGCAAAATTATTTTCCCCAATATGGAGATAATCTTTTCCCCCAAGATTGTAAGCAAACTCTTACTGTTGTAAAAATTTGGATAGTACAGAGAATTATAAAGAAAAATTAATGACCCTAAAAAAATTAATCACATTAATCTCACTACCCACTGATGATCACTGTCAACATTTAACATCTAGTATATTCAAATATATGTAAATTTTACAATATAGGATTATATTATTTGTTCTTATTTTCCATCTAATGTGATTATTTTTCTCATGGGTAAATATAGGACTATATCATCTTTTCACTGGGCTCATTGTATAGCTAATCTCCTTTAATGGATACTGAAATTGTACATTTATCCCACGTTATGTAATTTTCAAATATTTCAAGCTTTCAGACCTTGTAGTGAATGTTTTTTACAGATTCAACAGACTGTAATCCATATAACAAGCACCTGGTTGGTCTATTTTTAAACTCAGCTCTTAAATATTGGGTAATTAATGGAAACAATTCAGGTTTACTCATGTAATTTTTCATAATTAACTAATACTTTATATCAATTCTATTAAATCAAGATTTTAACATTTTTAAAGTTAGAAAATTTTACTGAAAATTTTTTATACCATAATTTTACATATTTCAAACTTTTCCTTAATATTAAATTTTAATAAACTTTCATCATGATTACATTTATCATTGTTATATCCATATTTAAATAGAATTCTGCAAACAAATCACTGATTGGATTTTGCTTTGGTTGTGCTAAATTAAGTCAGACATCTAATCTTAAATTCATTGGGTTATCTATTTTCAAGCCATGAGTACTTTGTTTTAGTATTTTTAATCTTGTGAAAGAGCTAGGTTTTTGCTTAACATTTCCTCATTAAGTGACATTCTGTACGTTGCCTGTTGAGCCATCAGATGCATGAGTGGTGGGATTTGTCTGCTCAGCTGGATGGCTAGGTGTTTTGTATGTGGTGTGTTTTTTGTCTTGATATTCTTTTTGATAGGACCATGTTCCTTAACGTAGTGCATGCTGTCTCTGAAATAATCTTGAAATCTCTTGTCTAGCTCTTTTTAAACCATCTTGCTTGTTTCCCTTTCATCACTGTTTCTTTTCTCACCCTTCCTCAAGCTGACTGAGTCTTCTGATGAGGTAACAAAATAGCCTTTGTCCCTTGTAGTTTCTTGTTTCTTGTTCCTTCCCATTTCTCTAACTTCATAAGGTCATTAAGACTAACCAACCTCCTCTTCAACAGTCTGGGTTTGGCATACCTTTCTTTCTTACATTTCATATTTCCATTGCCAAAACAACTTTTTTCCTGAAATTAATGGTTTCGTGAAAGAAATATAGTGATCAGAGTTAAAATAAAAGCTCTTGTTGAATATATGTTTTATGCAATTTTAATGAAAAAATAGATGCCTTTAATGTTGAGAACTTCTCTTTTGTGGCCACTGCTACATTTCATGGATCTCTCTCACTTCTGCATCACATTAATCATCTGGCAAACAAACCAGTGTTCCCAGTTTTAATTTGACAAGTGAAAAGAATGGAAAGAATCGATAAATATCATCTTTCCAGACTCTGGAGAGCAGCAGTTCCTTACTGGACTGAGGACAGCAGACTTGGACTTCGGTTGTTGCTAGAAGATTTGTATAGAAACCAGAACAGCTCCATTTCCCCTCTTCATCAGATGTCTGAATATGGCCCTCACTTTCCACAGCAGATTGCTTGGCTGTCATTATCCTCTGTCTCTGTCACCAATTTATTTGTAATTTCTGGCTGCTCACGTAGTGTTTCAAGCTTCTTGCATTTTCTGTGTTGTGATTTTTGAGCAATCATAACATAATCAATAGCATTACTGAGTAATGTAGAACATTTTTTCGTATTTATCATGCTTATTCATCTGTCCTTCAGAATGATCTAAGTTTAGCATTCAACTCGCTCTTGAATTTAGCATGTGATTCTCTTCAAGGCTGCAACCATGACTCCAGCGGAGGAGGAACTGAAGAGGATGGGCCCCCCAGAAGAGAAGAGGCAAAACTTGGCGGCAGACTTCCCTCCCACCGCGGGCCGGGAACTCATTTTGCGCACAGCCGTTCCCCGCCCTGCTCCCTACTCCCGGGCTCTGCCTCAGCGCATGTACAGTGTTCTCACCAAAGAGGATTTCAGACTTGCAGGTGCCTTTTCATCAGATACCTCCTTCTTCTAGCTCTTCTTGAGTCCCTTCACTTGTGGCTTCGGAGACAGTGCTGACCCCTTCTGTGGGAAGGAAGCTGCGTCAGTCAGAAGCTGAGAGGCTGTGAAGAGGACCTGTCCTGTTCAGTGATTGAGTCATACCAGCATCTGAGAGACTTTCTGATGGGTTCCGTAGGATCTTGGTGGGGGCAGAGGAATGGGCTTCAGCTCTTGAAAGATTTCTGCTCCAAAGAGATTGCCCTTGTTGGGGATGGGGAACAGGGAGGAGACAGCAGCAGTTCTCTGTACTCACTCCCTCAGGATTGCATTCATTTCTTCTCTGTGACTATCCCATAGGCTGTTGCCCTGCATTCATAGTCTCTATAACCACTTATGTTTATTAGTATCAAGTATGCAAAATGGAGTGGAGTATCTGTTAACCCAGATTTCCAGATATTTTGGTAGTAGCTTCTACTCCCAGAATCTGTGTTTTTAGAATCCTAAATGACATTCTGTTTATTCAGTCACCTGGTGGCAATCTTTATTGCACTAATTAAGTTTTGATGAGCATTTTGAATATTCTAGGAGAAAGCCTGAAATTTCACCTAGTCTATGTTTTTCCATGTAACTGGGACTTAAATGTATTCCTTCTGATTAAAAAGAAAAGTATATATTAAATGTCACTGCAAATTAGTTTTATATATCTCTTGTAAGGTTTGTTTCTCTGACTTGTTTTGCCTTCAGTGGGCTTCTGTGGTGGCTCAGTGGTAAAGAATCCGCTTGCCAAGGCAGGACATGCGGTTTCAGTCCCTGGGTCAGGAAGGTCCCCTGGAGAAGGAAATGGCAACCTACTCAAATATTCTTGCTTGGTGGGCTGCAGTCCTTGGTGTCGCAAAAGAGTTGGACACAACTTAGCGACTGAACAACGACAACAAGCCCTGTAAGATACCACCACGAGGGTTGTTGTTCTCTTTCTTGCTGTACAGCATGCGTTCCTTTTTTTGTAGTTACTGGATGGATACTGTATTAATGAAGTAGAGATGAGCACATGCTAAAAATATAGCCTCTGTATATAGAGATTATCATGCAGTTAGTATAATTTGGCATATGTGCTAATATAATTAATAGAAGATAACTTCAGTGAATTATTTTGCTTTTGTATTTTACTTAAAATGAAGATAATTGATGGGGGATGTGTGACACCCAGCGTAAGGATAACAGCAACATATTTCTAGTTACATGATCAAGATTTATCAAGTCTGTGTTGCTAAAATGGCCTCTGTTCAGTAATCTTAAATCTATTTTTAGGCCTAAAATTCCCACCTTAAAGTTAAAAATGATTATACTGAAGCATAGATCTTGGCTATGTAACTTAAAAGAATTAATACAACTCTGTAAGCCCTGTTACATTATTTTGTAAAAACAAATGTAAATGTGTGTACATATATGTATATATAAGCATATATGTATGTATGTATGAAGTGTGGGAGGCCCTGATTGATTACCTCTGGCCTTCACAGCACTTTACTCTGAGATACTGGTCTTTGCTGCTGGGTGAACCACATACTACAGGCCCGAGGACTGAGCGCAGTCCCAAGTATTAACGGAAAGCTTGTCTTTCAAGGACAGAGTTTGTCTGCTTTATAATGAGAAAGTTAACAACAAAGAAAACATTTTTCAAAGTGGTTGGACTTCAGAAAGGCTTTGTGAATCTAATAAAAGGGAAGGTATTGTTCTCTGGCTAATTTTCTCTTCTTTTTACCCCTCCATTGGCCATTTTGTTCTTAGTTTTATGCTGGTCTCAGATTTTCCTAAATAATTGCAGCCTTCTGAGTCTTGGCAAAGATCTCAAGAACACATTGTGCCTTTTTTAATGGCAGTTATTCCATTTTACTTTTACTGTATTTATATGTTTGTTTATTTTAAAATATTTTAAAGTACCTACTTCATATCAGGTACTGTACTAGGCAATGAAGATAAAACAGAAACCAAACATACTCCCTCCCTATCAGTGACCTTCCTGTCAGGCAGGGAAGGCTGTGGTTACATTGCCAAAAATGGAGAGTACAGTCAACTCAGTGGTATGAAATGAGGTCCAGGGTTTGTCATAGTAATTCATTGATTTGTTGTTATTGGAGACTAATACATTCAGTAATAGTGAATATAAGGGGTTATGGGAGACAGTTTTCATTCAGGCTGTAGGGATCAGGAAACTCTTCCTAGAGATGATTTCTAGATTGAGAGCAGAAGATGAATAGGAGCTGGGAAATTCCCTGGTGGTCTGGTGGTTTAGGACCCCACACTTCACTCTGGGGGCCTGGGTTTGATCCCTAATCAGAAACTAAGTTCCCACAAGTGGCCAAAAATAAAAAAGATGGTGAGTAGGAGCTAAGATGGGAAAGTATGATAAATTGCAAAGAACTACAATATTTTTACCATCCTTGTATGTTTGCCCCTAATATAATAATTGTGTCGCTGCTCCCAGGAAGTGGAGTTTATTTTTCCAGCTCTTTGTTCTGGACTTAGCCATGTCTGTCTTTGGTCATCAGAGTGTTAGCAAGCATACAGGGTTTGTTATGCAGCAAAAATTAGCTGATACGGGAGGGCATAGGAAGAGTGTTACAGGTAGAGAAAACAGAATGGGCAGAAAACTCAGAAGCAGAAAATGTATCTTTGGAGAATAGCCAGCATTTCACTTTGGCTGGGTGTGATACCCAGAGTAGAAAGAGGCAAGATATGAAGATGGTAAGGTCACTGAGGCTAGATGGAATTCTGGGTAAAACACAGTAAGAAGTTCAGGCCATTGTCTCCAGGGCATTGTTGAGTTGCTGGAGTTTGAAGAGAGGAAATGTGAGTTTTAGACCACACTAAATGGATTGGAGAGGCTAACAAAGTATTTACAGGTCCTAGGTCTGCTACTAAATTGGGAAGTAGCAATTATATCATCAGTGTTTCTCCCCCCCCCCCCCCCCTTTGTGCTTTGTAACGGTGTTTCCATTGTAACTGCTCATGGAACCAACAGGAAATATCCTCTCATGGGTCTTGCCACCTATATGTTCCTTTGTTATTATTGTTTAGTTGCCAAGTTGTGTCTGACTCTTTGGGACCCCATAGAGGGCAGCACACCAAGCATGTGATGTGATCTACTGGAAGAGGGAAATAGCAAGCCACTCCAGTGTACTTGGTGTGAGAACCCCATGAACTGTATAAAAAGGCACCACCTTAATAATCCAGATTTTTCTTCAGGATGGGATTTTTAAAACCCTCTTAAAATTTATTTTTATATTCCATTCATTAGTTTAGCACATCTTATTTTCTTGTTGTTGTTCAGTCATAAAGTCGTGTCTGACTGTGACCTCATGGACTGCAGCATGCCAGTGTCCTCTGTCATTCACTATCTCCCAGAGTTTTCTCAAACTCTTGTCCATTAAGTCAGTGATGCCATCTAACCATCTCATCCTCTGCTGCCCTCTTCTCCTGCCTTCAGTCTTTCCCAGCATCAGGGTCTTTGCTAATGAGTCAGCTTTTTGCATCAGGTGGCCAAAGTATTGGCACTTCAGCAGCATCCTTCCAGTGAATATTCAGGGTTGATTTCCTTTAGGATTGACTGGTTTGATCTTGCAGTCCAAGTGACAGCACATGTTTACTGAATGCCAACTGTGTGCCAGGTACCGTTCTGGGCAAGGGATATAGCAGTGAACAAGACAGGTACAAGGCCTTCATATTTACAGTGAGGGATGAGTATAGTCAGATTATCTGAGTGAGGGGAGAATACTTTCTAGACAGGTGATAAGGGAAGGCTGTGAGGCAGTGACAGCAGAGACCTGAATGAAGTGAGGGAACTGGCCTTGTGGATGTCTGGGAGATGATCTCGGACAGGGGATAGAAAAGAAGGGGGTGTGAGGAACGTGGTATGTCAGAGGCTCTGAGAAAAGGCCAGAGTGGTTGTAGAGATTATAGTAAGTGAAGGAAGGGAGAGTAAAGGAAAGACAGTTGGACAAACGTGCAAGGACCAGATCTACACTAAACGTTAGGAGGTGATTCATTTTCTTAACTGAGAGGGAAAGTCAGTGGAGAATTCTGAATGGGGGAGGGAGGCATGGTGCCATGCTAGAGCATTTGGAAGCTTCACTCTGGCTGCTCTGTGGAGAATACACTGCGGAGGCGGAGGTAGAAGCAGCGACACTGGGAGTGTTGATGGCTTGGAGCAGAGTGGCAGCAGGGGAGGGCGTAAAAAGTGATCAGATTTGATATGTGTTTTGAAGGTGGAATGCACAGGATTTGCTGATGGAATTACTGAGGGTATGAGAAAGGATCATAGATGACTTGGAAGTTTGGGACCTGAGTGAGTGAGTGAGTGAATGAGGCTGTCATTTACTGAGATGGGTACGACTGTGAGATGGGCAAGTTTTAGGGGCTGATGTGAGTAAAGATTTTGAGTTAGGGAAATTCCCTGGCAATGCAGTGGTCAGGACTCTGCACTTCCACTGCTGGGGGCACAGATTCAATCCTTGGTTGAGGAACTAAGATCCTGGCAAGCCGAATGGACTCGCCAAAGGAGTTTAAAAAAAAAAAAAAAAAACTATAAAAAAAGATTTTGAGTTAGGATATGTTAATTTTGAGATACCAATTAGTTACCTGTGGTAGCCAGCATCTAAGATGGTCCCAGGTATTCTCCACTTCTTCTGTCCAGATTCAAACCCTTCTGTAGTTCCCACCCCCAAAAAATTGTACCAAGACTGGTCTTTGCGAACAACAGAACATGGAGAAAGTTGGTATGTGACTTCCAAGATGACTTCCCTGGTGGCCCAGTGGTTAAGACATGCATTTCTACTGCAGAGGGTGTGGATTCAATTCCTGGGTGAGGAACTGAAATCCTGAGTGCCAAAAAAAAAAAAGATTTCCAAGATTAGGTTATGAAAGACATTAATCTGAGTGCCTTTCTCTCTTGGATTACTCGTGGAAGTCTACTGCCATGTCACGAACAACCCTAGGGGGAGGCCCATTTCTGAAGAATGAGGGCTCTGCAAGTGGCCATATATGCTTGGAAGCAGGTTCTCCTCAGCTTCAGAAGACTGCAGCCTCCTGAGGGACCTTGAACCAGAATTACCCAGCTAAGCAGCTCCTGGATTGCCAACCCTCAAACACTGTGAGAGGATGTTTGTTGTTTTAAGCTTCTCAATTTGGGGGCCATAGGTTACATAAGCAACAGATATAATTGGTCCCATCACTTCATGGCAAATAGATGGGGAAACAATGGAAACAGTGGCAGGTTTTATTTACTTGGGCTCCAAAATCACGGATAGTGACTGCAACCACGAAATGAAAAGATGCTTGCTCCTTGGAAGAAAAGCTATGACAAGCCTAGATAGAGTATGAAAATGCAGAGATATCACTTTGTTGACAAAGGTTTGTATAGTCAGAGCTATGGTTTTTTCAGTTGTGAAAGTTGGACCACAAAGAAGGCTGAGCGATGAAGAATTGACACTTTCGAACTGTGGTGCTGTAGAAGACTCTTGAGAGTCCCTTGGACAGCAAGGAGATCAAACTAGTCCATCCTAAAGGAAATCAACCCTGAATATTCATTGCAAGGACTGATGCTGAAACTGAAACTTCAATACTTTGGCCACCTGGTGTGAGGAGCCGACTCATTAGCAAAGACCTTGATTCTGAGAGAGATTGAGGGCAGGAGGAGGAGTGACAGAGGATGAGATTGTTGAATGGCATCGCCGACTCAATGGACATGAGTTTGAGCAAACTTCAGAGGATAGTGAAGGACAGGAAAGCTCGCCTGCTGCAGTCCATGGGGTCACAAAGAGTCAGACATAACTTAGCGACTGAACAACAGAACAACAGTCAAAAGTGATTAGATTGGAGTTTAAGGAGAAGGTTAAGGCTTGTGCTATAAGTTGGGAAGTATGGGCAGCTGTAGAACAGTACTGAGACCCTTCAGAAGGAGATGCCGTAGGGGCTGAGCCAGAGGTCAGAAAGAGGAGGAGCACAGCTAGAGGATACTGAGCAGGAGGATCCACTGAGGTAGAAGGAAAACTGGAAGTGTGATTTCCTAGAAGTCAAGAAAAAAAATCTTTGAAGGGAGTAGTTGATGAACTGTGTCAAATGCCATTGAGACATTGAGTAAGACGCAGACAAAGCACTGGCAGGTACCTGTGGTTGCAAAGTAACAAAGGCATCAGAGAGGGAATGCAGTTCTGGGAAAGAACAGAGGTGACTGCCGGAAGCCATGATTACGTCCCCTCCAACTGTGGGCATACTTAACACTTCTGCCCTAAGCTAGATGGGCTTTTGGTTGCTGTGCACTATTCCTTGCCAGGAACTGGAGAGCAGGGGGCAGGAGGATAGGATGAGGACTCGGGCAAGAGTATGAAGCTAGTTGAGTCTGTTACAAGCCAGCTGTGACCCACTCTGTTTGCCTGCATGCAGAGTAATGGATAGGACTGGGCATTCGGCAAGCAATGAATGAATGAGTGGATGCCTCTTGGTGGCAAAACTGTTGTGTTTGAATCTTCTCAACTCAATTTCTTTGTCACCGGGCACCATGAAACCAGAACATTGCAGAATATTAGCTCCTGAAAGCCAGAGGCCTGCTGCTGACATTGCTCCAGCCCTGAGAAGTGGGCTTGGCATCAGCCTACAAAAGTGGGCTCGCCTAACTCAAGAAATGCAAAATAAAGCTAGTTCGTATTCACATACATAACTTCTTTGCCAGCAGTGTTTCCCCTGGGAGCTTGTGATGTCTGACCCGTGGTCATTGATAAATTCCCCAAGTGAAGGCTGACCTACAGCAGGGACCATTCCCAGGCTGAGCTTATCTGCTCAGGTAAGCAGCTGGACAGAAGACCCCTCCTTGGTCCCCACCCAGAGAGGACAGGACTTGGCACAGTCCCTGACTCGTTCTCTGGGGTCATGCTCCTCTTGGCCCCTCCCCAAGGCCAACCTCACTAGTTCCTGGAGGAGATCCTGATTCCGACTCAGAGGCACATGCCCTTCCCCCCACTTTCCAGCTGAGTGAGCCTCTCTAAGAAAAGTACATGTCTTCCCTAACAGGCTGAAAAAAAAGCTGAAATTTTTATTCCATGAAGAACCATGATAGAATGTTTGTTTTCTTCTTAAGTTTTGCAGATTTGTTTTCATCTTTGTTCCAGAACAGGTAAAGCGAATTACTTGTGAGGGAGATGTTTGCAGGCTGGGCTGGTTCGTGCTGGAGATGCTGTTAGTTGGGTTCAAAGCTGTTAAGTTTAGTGTCTGCAGTACATAGCAGGCTTGTGATAAAAACTATTTCCCAGAAGAGAAAAAGAATTCACCACTGTATTCATTTCCTAAGGTTGCAGTAACAGAGTATCGCAAACCGGATGATATTAAATGGCAGCAATTTATTGTCTCATGGTTCTGGAGGCTCCCAAGTCGGAAATTAGAATGTTGGCAGGACCATGCTCTCTGAAGCCTGTTGGGGAGGAGGCTCCTTGCCTTTTTCTGGCTTCTGGTGGTTGCTGGCATACTTGGTGATCCTTAGCTCCCAGCTGCAGCACTTTAGTCTCTGCCTTTGTGGTCACAAGGCAGAATATGCCTCCTACCCCCGTGTGTCTGTCTCTCTTTTTATGACACCAGCCACCCCACTCCAGTACAACCTCATCTGAACTAGCTACCTCTGCAGTGACCTTATTTCTGCACCAGGTCACAGAGATCCTAGAGTTAGGACATCAGCATATCTTTTTTTCAAAGGGGGCTGAGGTCACAATTTCACCCATGAAAGCATTGCCCAAAAGCCATCCAGATGGACGAGGGCTGCTCTAGTTACTGGTGAGCCCTGGGACCTGATGACAAAGGCAGGGGCCTGGCTCCAGAATGTTGGGTTCCAAACCTCTGCCTTCTCATCAGCCACAGACACTGAGCTGCTGCTGAACCTCCCCCTCCACTTAAGTGGAGACAAAGTACCCAACAGATTGTTACAAATATTCAACAAGATGATGTCTGAAAAGCACCCAGCATGGCTGGGTACTTAGGTACTAAGTGGCCTAGCTGTGGATGCTAGTGACTGCTTAGCTGTTGGCTACAAGTGGAGACACATCCAGTGTTCATAGAGATGACAAAACAAGAAGAGGGACCCTGAAATCTCTACCCGCTCGTCAAGTGGGTGGTTTTCTTTTGATTCCCTTCCCCTTCCTTGGCTCACAGGCTCCATGGAACAAGTTACTTAAGTGTAAAGGCCAAGTAGACACTGTCGAGGCAGATGGCTGGGGTGCGCAAGTTGGGGAGAGTCGTGCCCCATTCCAGGCCTCGGGCTCATCTGCGGAGGCCCCCACCCCTGGTGCCTGTGTGGCCAGAGTGGAGAGGGAAGCGGCGGCTGGTTCATGATCCTCACAGGCCCCACTGGGGAGTTTGGAGCTGATTGAGTGAGAGCAGAGAAGCTCTGGAAATTTTTCAGTGGAGTGACAGAGGTGCAAGCCTAGACTCAGACCCATCAGAAACTGGTGATCACCACAGTGACCCCTGTGTGACGTGGTGGTGGCCTTGACCATGGTGGTGAGGCAGTGAGAGATTGAGCAGGCAACACCAGCAGGACTTGGAGAAGCCCGGGAAGGAGGCAGTGAGAGCCAGGGTGGGTCTGGATGTCTTGCTCTGATCCAAGGGCCCAGTTGCTTGGTTGGGAGAGGGGTTTGTGCCTTGTATCCAGCCTGGCACAGACACCTGCCCGCACAGCAGCCCCCAGCAAGGGCACGGCACTGTGCGCCCCAGTGCGATCAGCACCCTGTCAGGTGACACAGGATGGGCTGCTGTCTCCTGAGGGATGCCCTGTGCTCACAGCGTCCAGGAGCCCCTGTCCCATCGCTGGCTGGTGATGGGTGGGAGCGTGCGACTTTTCCTTTGCCTGAGCGAGTGGCCTTCACTGCACATGGACTCTCTTGTGTCAAACACTTGTCAGGAAGGTGACCTGGGCTGCTGCTGGGGGCCAGTCAGACCTGTCTAATCAGCGATGGAGACATGGATCAGAACTTTTCTTAACTTCTTCAGCCATTTGACAGTTTGAGTAAATAATGACTTGTCAGTGCTATTTATTCCCATTCCTCTTTTTCAGTCCTATTTTTGGCCCAGAACACTCTTTATTTTTGTCTGTGTTACATAAGGAGGGAACAGCATTCTTAGTAACCCACTGTCACTCCTGTGTTATCTTGCCTACACGAAAAAAGGAAGTATTTTTAGAGAGTGAATTTCCCAAACGTTCTCAACTATTCTGGACTGGAGGGATAACGTCATGGTGGGAGGGCAGTGTGGGGAGAGGCCTGGCCGTCTTCTCTTTGGCTAGTGCTGACCCCTGCACCTCAGAAGCTGGCTGGACCTCCAGCCTGCCTAATGCTTCCCTGGCCAAGAGGCAGGGGCTCCTCTCTGCACCGGCTTAACGTGTTCAGCTGGTTCTGGAGCCTAGGAATACCCTTAATTGATGTTCTTCATTGTTAAGGTTGGGGGGGTACAAAACGAGTACAAGCAGTGAACCCCTCTTCTTCAGCATTCAAGTGACAGGGTGGATCCCCTTAGTGGGATGTCAAACCAGGGAAGCCAAAGTGCTCTGAATAAGTTTAAAAGGCTCCTTCCTGGCAGCCCTGGGAAGGCATATGTAGCTTAACTGGCTCTGGTGTCAGAAGGCAGCTTCCATGAAATGGGTGTGAGCCGGGCGAGCACAGTCCCAACAGGATGGGCTCGGCTGAACTGCAGAGTCTAAAAATTAAACCTGTCCAAAGAGCCTGAGAGTTTCAGGTCTTGCCATCTGATTGGAGAGCCGGACATGTTTCCTTGCTGTGTTTATGAGGTTCCGTAACAGTGTCCTGGTTGAAAACCACCCTCAAAGCTGGTGCACAGCCTCCTATGGGAAAAGCCGACTGCCCTCTAGGCACAGGGCTGCAGCTGGGAGGAGTCTGAGACGGACCTCCCGGGGTTGTCATGGGAAGCGTTCACCCAGTGAGTCCTGTGGGAGAGTCAGGATACTCAGGTACTCCCACCCTGAGGAAGTGCGCCTGGGCCCATGGGTGCAGGTGTTCTCCTAGCCCTGCCCTACCTCTGTGCAAGAGGAGGATTCTAGGTCTACCTGTGACCGTCACGTGCCGCTCAGGTTTAGTGATGGGAGGAGCTGGGCAGGGTGCAGCGTGGCTAGACTGTGAGAGCTGACAGGCCTGGCCAGATGCACAGGAAGGCCAGAGGTTCAGCCACGCACATGTCTCAGGTGCAGCATATGCTGGCTGTGGCATGTGGTCACTTGGCTGATACATGGGTTTGAGTCATGCCTAGAAGCAAGAAGGTTAGTGGGTGACTCTAGTTGACCACCCAGCATCAGCCTATCCCTCAGTGTTCATATAGGTTTCATATGAAAAAACTGGCCCTAGAAAGAAAGCAAGCTAGAGAAGAGATTTTTTTTTAAGATTTTTATTTACTTTCGGCTGTGCTGGGTCTTCATTGCTGCATGTAGGCTTTCTCTAGTTATAGCTAGTGGGGGCTACTCTCATGGTGTGTAGGCTTCTCATTGCAGTGGCTTCTCTTGTTGCTGAGCATGGGCTCTAGAGCTCATGGGTGTCAATAGTTGGGGCTCGGAGGCTCTACAGCGTGAAGCTCAGTAGTTGGGCACACGGGACTGGCCACTTCTTGGCATTTTGGATCTTCCCAAACCGGGGATTGAACCCTTGCATTGCAGGGCAGTTTCTTAGACACTGGACCACCAGGGAAACCTGAGAGATTTAAATAAAAGGGTGACTGGATGTTTGTGTTCCCTTAGAATTCCTGTGTTGAAATCCTAATCCACAGTGTGATGGCATTAGGAGGTGGGGCCTTTGGAAGGTGATTAGGTCATGAAGTGGAACCTTAATGAATGGGGTTAATGTTCTTACGAAGACACTCCAGAAAGCTCACTGTTCCTGCCACATGAGGACACAGCAGGAAGTCAGCAGGTGGCATCCCAAAAGAGGGTCTTCATAAGAGCTTGGCCATGCTGGCACCATGATCTCAGATTTCCAGCCTCCAGAACCATGAAAGATCGATTTCTTTTGCTGATTGGCCATCCAGTTTATGTTATTTTGTTAAAGCAGCCCAAGCTGACTTAAGACGAGCTGGCTTTACAGAGTGGTTTTCAAATCTTTAGTTGGTTAGTGATATGGTTAAAACAATATAATACAGCATTAATGGCCGAACTGTATAAATGACTTCAGGCTTATATTTACAAAATCATTAAGGATCATATATTTTTCAATTTCATGGGGAAAAGCATTGGTTAGTGGGATGCAGTTGGGTTATTTTGCTGGTAAGAAATAAAGGATCCCCAGAGAGCAGTGAGGACCATGGAATGAAATTGAGCCACCACAGGCCTGACCATGGAGTCCAGAACCTGGGTTTTGGGATTTGGGTCAGCTCTAGAGAAACTCGGCAGTGGGAATTCGCAGCTTCTCCTCCTAGTGTTTGACTATGAAGGCAACTTGGCTCTGAGCAACGGTCTTTCTGTCCCAGTCCCAGCTGGCCTCCTCTTCTTGCCCACCTTGATCCCTCTGGGAATCAATGCATGGCAACTTTTTTGCCCTTTACATCACCACCTTTCAGTACCAGTTTCTGTTGATAACTAGCTTGATCATTCACTTTGCCAGTTCTATAGAGAAACACCCAATCAGTCCAGTTTACCTTTTCATCCCAGCCCCATTTGGGCATAATTTGTGGGTCACTCTCCAGCCTTGGGTTGTCCCTTCAGCTGTGGTGAGAAGTGTTCATGGATGTGACATGGTCACTGCTCCCTTAGGAGGGTCATGAAAAGGAAAAAGTCCTTTAGAAAACGGTGTGAAAAAAAAAAAAAAAGACGGTGTGGCCGTAATTCCAGTGTGCTTGTGTTTATGACTTTAGTTATTCCTGAAGGTTTTTATTTAACTTTTTGTTTGGAAACTTAGAGAGTTGGAAGGATAGTACAGAGAAGTCTAGAACATCCTTTATCCAAATTCACCCATTGGCAATATTTTGCCATTTTAGTTTTCTAGGCCAAGTTTTTAATACATCTGTGTTAGATAAAAACTATGACTCCTCCATCCCTCCTCTGTCCACCTTAACTTTTTTCCTCCCCACCATGTTCTGATGGAGAGAAATGACAAAAACTATGTTGGGTAGACTCTAAGGAAAGAACTTGTCAGAACAGTAATGGAGCTGATTTAGGAAACAGGTTTTCAAATTTGAATCCTCTTTACTATATGTTGTGTTACATATCTAGTGATATTCTTATTGCACATGACAAAATCAGTGCAATTAAAGTTTAAGGAAGATAAAGAAAACGGCATCCTAGGTACTCTGAAAAAACCATAAGCAACTGAAATCCTGGTTAAATATTCAATGTCTTTTTAAACGTATACTATACAACAGGAGATCTTGCATTATGAGATAATAAGACATTATAATGTTACAATAATTAACACTGTTGACTCAGAGTAGTTCAACAGAACAGATAAGAGACCCAGACATAAAAGGAAACTTAAGTTCTGATAGAGTAAGACAGGTCAGTGGGGAAATAAGATATTCAATAAATAGTGCTTGGACAAGAGGTTAGCCTTGTATCTTAAGAGGGAAAAGAAATGAAATTTGACCCATACATCCATGCTAAAAAATAAATTTCTGGTGGATTAAAAACTTATGTAAAAGGAAAACACGAAATGTTTAGATTACTATGTGGGAAAGTAGCTTTAAATTTTTCAGGTAGTGAGGTCTTCTTAAATCTCTTCCATAAAGGAAAAGATTGATAAATTTGGGTACATTAATATTAAGGACTTCTGCTCAACAAACACTGTAAAGAATGAGAGACAAACTACAGACTGGAAGAAGATTTGTCACACTGAGAGACTATTTCACACTTACCAGATAGGCACAGATTTTAAAATCAGATGATACTCAGGTGTTGACAAGGATATCCAGCAACAGGCACTCTTATCCATTGCTGGCAAGAGTGCAGGTTGGTACAGCTTTGGAAAACAGTTTTTCATTCCCTGATAAAATCTGAACAAGTACATACCTTACAACCCAGTAACCTGCTCCTGAGCATGTGCTCTAGGGCGTGGCTCTCAAAGTATAGTCCCCAGGCCAGCAGCTCAGCATTTCCTAGGAACTTGTTGGAGATGCACGTTCTCCATCCCCTAGACCTGCTGAGCTAGATGCCTGGGGCTGAGGACAGTGGTTCTGTTTGTGGGAAATGGAAGACAATGTAACTGGGGGACAGCACAGGTGTTAAAGCCACTGAGGATGTTGGGTTTATTGCTGTTCATATGACTTTTAAAAAACAGTATACTCACTGGGAACTGAACATTTCAGTCACATAAGATGTATGAGTGCATGCTGTGCGGTGTTCAGTTGTTTCCGACTCTGCAACCCTGTGGACTGTAGCCCGCCAGGCTCCTCTGTCCATGGAGATTCTCCAGGCCAGAAAACTGGAGTGGGCTGCCATGCCCCCTCCTCCAGGGGAACTTCCCAACCCAGGGATCGAATCGAATCCAGGTTTCCCACATTGCAGGTGGATTCTTTACCATCTGAGCCACCAGGAAAGCCCCAAAATACTGGATTGGGTAGCCTATCCCTTCTCCAGGGGATCTTCCCAACCCAGGAATCGAACTGGGGTCACCTGCATTGCAGGCAGATTGTTTACCAGCTGAGCTCCCAGGGAAGCCCTACCACGGCTGTGTGATTGAAAGGTAAATGAAATGACGAGCAAGCTGGCTCAGCTTGCCGGCCAGTTCTGGGGTCTCGCTGCAAGAGCCAAACTGGTCCGTGAGGCAGTTTGATGCCAACTTGTGGAGGCTTACATATCTACCTTGGCTTAAGTGTGGATGAGGACAGTTGTGGATCTTATCTCTGGATGGGACTTCAGACGGATTTGTAGAGAGGGTTAAGAAATGTGGACGCCTGCTCTTAGAGCCGCCTGCCATTTTGCCACCTGCCTCACCTGCCCCTCAGTGTCTCCTCTCACACAGGATGACACCTGTGGCTAAAGGCCATACGGTGTCTTATATGCGCCTTTTTATAGGTAGGGAACAACAACAAAAGGTTTGGCTCTGAACAGTCATTTTTAAATTCTCTTAGTTAATTTACATGAGATATTTAGAAAGGTCATCTATCTTTATCCCCGAAACCCTTGTAACAAATATTTCCCTGCAATAATGAGAGATGGTAAGTAGGTCATTCAGCCACATGACAGAGGAGATTTAACCTCTTAGCAATAATACCCACCTATAGGAATGTCTTCCAGACAAAACTTGAAAGTGTAACACTGCCACCTCGTTGGTGAATTCGGTCTCTCTCAGTAATTATCTTGGACTAGATCACTGAGCAGAGAGAAAACTTGCTGTTTGTAACCGCATACTTCTTTGAGTTTGGATTCTTAAAACAGTTCTTGACTCCAGACAGAAGGGAAATAGCCTGGATGTGGCACCTGCTGGGTCCTGTTGGCCGCCCACGACTCAGCCCCATGTGCCGAATCCCATACCCAGTGGAAAAGTCCTCTCTTAGGTCAGTGGGTCAGGTGGTATTTCCCGAACAGTCAGAAGAGACTCTCATTGGGGAACAAACATGGATGGAACAAGGATCAGAGTGCAAGTCTGAATGACATTTTCAACACTTTAAAGACAGTGTCCACTAGTTGGGGGCCCTTTTGGGCTTTCCCCTCAGACTCTCTGGGAGTGAACTGTCCACTTTGCCCCATGAGGGGTACTCTGCTTGGGTAGAAAAGTTTACAACACATTTCATAAGCAAGGTAGGGAGTGAGAACTCACTAACATTTGTCCTGCGATTAGGCTTTTAGGCCAACGGATTGTGAGTGAGAATGAGGAGAAGGCAGGTGAGGGCCCAGCCCGCCTCCTTCCTTTCCCCACAGAACAGCCCAGAGGATGAATTCCAGTGGTGACGGGAGGAGTAGGAGAGGGTTGCCTGACTCACCCTGGGCTTTCAGCAGAGAATAAGCCTTGTTTTGTTAAGCTACTGTGTGTGTGTGCATGCTCAGTTACTAAGTCATGTCTCACTCTGCAGCCCCGTGGACTGTAGCCCAGCAGGCCCTCTATCCCTGGGATTTTCCCAGGCAAGAATACTGGAGTGGGTTGTCATGCCCTTCTCCAGGAGATCTTCCCAACACAGGGATCAAACCCACCTCTCCTGTGTCTCCTGCACTGGAGGCAGGTTCTTCACCACTGAGCCACCTGTGAAGTGAAAGTCGCTCAGTCGTGACTAACTCTGCCACCCCATGGACCATACAGTCCATGGAATTCTCCAGGCCAGAATACTGGAGTGGGTAGCCTTTCCCTTCTTCAAGGGATCTTCCCAACCCAGGGATCAAACCCAGGTCTCCCACATTGCAGGCAGATTCTTTACCAGCTGAGCCACAAGGGAAGCCCAAGAATACTGGAGTGGGTAGTCTTTCCCTTCTCCAGTGGCTCTTCTTTACCCAGGAATTGAACCAGGGTCTCCTGCATTGCAGGCGGATTCTCTACCAGCTGAGCCACCTGGGAAGCCCACTTAGGACTGTTTTTTTGACAGGGCAGCTGGTGTGAGTATCCTAAAGTGATTAATAATGGAAAACAAGGGAACTGATCCCACTGATGTTTTATAACGACCGTCCTCAGTGGTCATGTGGAGGGGATCAGAGGAGGCAAGCCTGGAGATGTGGTCCTGGGAAGATATGCCCACTGTCCCTCTCCAGGTATGTGGATGCTACAAGTCCCTGAGTGTCAAAGGTAAGTGCCGCCAAAAACTTAGTGTTTTGGGTTGTTCCTCATGGAGACTTCTATTGTTTGTAGCTTAGGTTAAAACAGTGATGTATACAAAAGAGCTGAAGTCTCCCAGAGCTCAGGAGGGATGGCCTTCCTCCCAGGATACGTCCATCCTTCAGGGACAACATCCAAGGCAAGTATTTTATGTGAGGACTGGGGTGGAAAGGACTGCATGAACCCTTTCAGCGAACACCTTCCCTAACAGCCTTTTCCAGAGATCCTGTCATGGGGCTGCTGGCAGAGATCAGGATCTGAGGAACAAGTGAGGCATCTTGGCAGGAGGCTTCTCAGGGAAACGTCCACTAGGCATTCTTCCACAGAAGTGTCACATTTAACACCAGGAAAACGGTATGTAAGTTTCCCAAACTCAGACCTAGGATCAGGGTCAGGATGAGAAGGAGGCACCCAGGAGAGTGGAAGGAGCCCCTGGGCAGGCCCAGCACCTCCAGGTAGGCAAGCGCACTGATGCTCCTTGGAGATGCTTCTGTGCCACCAAGTATTTCTGAACAGGGTAAGCAGTCATTCAGCTGGCAAAATGAGGAGATGGTGTCTGCCTTTCGTTTGCCATAGCGTGCCTAACATTCGGGGCAGCTTTACAGCAAAGCTGTGCAATAGGTGAAGCCTATCTTAGATATCCTGCTGTTTGGGAACCCCACCCTTCTGTCTAGTCATCCAGCTCCCCAGCTGATCAGGTCCCTTCCTTATACACCCCATCCTGCAGGCCACGTCCAGTACATTTGCCCAGCTCTTCACAGCCTTATGCTAGTTAATCCAATGAGTTACCTCCTGCTAGTAGAGAGGAGGCCTGCTGTGACTGTCAGGACACATTATACAACGAACAGAAAAGCTCTTTGATTCTGCTAGGTTGCAGAATCTTGAAGGGCATGGACCGTGTTTTACTTGTATCTTCCTTTAATCCATTGAACCTTTGCACTATATAGGACTATTCTGCTTTAAAAAAGAAAAAAAAAAGTCGACAAAAAGTACATTTACTGTTATTTTTTTTATCTAAGCCAGGTACCATTTTTACTATGAACTAGTTCAGATTCCAAACATGTATATGTTAAAAAGCACAAAGGATGCTAATGATCACCTGTAACCTGAACCTGGCTTTAGAAGGAGAGCATTTTCCAACATTGAAAGGCTCCTGTTCCCCTCCTTGATCACGTGCCCTTTCCTCCACCCCCCAAATGTAACCACTCTCTTTGAGTTTCCTGTGAGCTAGGCCTTGCTAGTCTTTCTACTTTCACCACATAGGAATGTGTCCTACAGTCTCAGTGTACTCCTCATCACGTTTTGTGTGTATAGCAAAAACTGTATAGTCTTCCTGACCTGCTTGGATTGTAGTTTCTTTTGTGAACCACTCTTACGTTGATGTGCATGACCGAAGTTCACTAATTTTCACAGCTGTGCACTATTTCGTTGTGGAATATTTCCAGTTTATCAAGTCTTCTGTTACAAATATTTGGGTGGTCCAAGAGGTTTTGCTACTGTAAACGGGGCTCTGTGAACATTCTGGGGACGACTACTCATCCACACCTCGTTTCTCCAGTGTATGTACCTGGTGAGGGATGTGATTCATCAGCTTCATTAGAGGATGTCATGTTGTTTTCCAAAGTGGTTGAACTAACCTATACTCCCACTCGTTCTGAATGAGACTTCTTTTTTACTCCATATTCTTGCTAGCTCTCAGTACTGACAAAGATAATTTTTTTTATCAATTCAGTTCATGTGAAATAGTATCTTATTATGGTTTTAACCTGCATTTACTGAGGTTTACCATCTTGGGTTCAGTTCAGTTCAGTTCAGTCGGTCAGTTGTGTCTGACTCTTTGCGACCCCATGAACCACAGCACGCCAGGCCTCCCTGTCCATCACCAACTCCCGGAGTTCACTCAGACTCATGTCCATCAAGTCGGTGATGCCATCCAGCCATCTCATCCTCTGTCGTCCCCTTCTCCTCCTGCCCCCAATCCCTCCCAGCATCAGAGTCTTTTCCAATGAGTCAACTCTTCGCATGAGGTGGCCAAAGTACTGGATGGAGTTTCAGCTTTAGCATCATTCCTTCCAAAGAAATGCCAGGGCTGATCTTCAGAATGGACTGGTTGGATCTCCTTGCAGTCCAAGGGACTCTCAAGAGTCTTCTCCAACACCACAGTTCAAAAGCATGAATTGTTCGGTGTTCAGCTTTCTTCACAGTCCAACTCTCACATCCACACATGACTACTGGAAAAACCATAGCCTTGACTAGACAGAACTTTGTTGGCAAAGTAATGTCTCTGCTTTTGAATATGCTATCTAGGTTGGTCATAACTTTTCTTCCAAGGAGTAAGCGTCTTTTGATTTCATGGCTGCAGTCACCATCTGCAGTGATTTTGGAGCCCCCAAAAATAAAGTCTGACACTGTTTCCATTGTTTCCCCATCTATTTCCCATGAAGTGATGGGACCAGATGCCATGATCTTCGTTTTCTGAATGTTGAGCTTTAAGCCGACTTTTTCACTCTCCTCTTTCACCTTCATCAAGAGGCTTTTTAGTTCCTCTTCACTTTCTGCCATAAGGGTGGTGTCATCTGCATATCTGAGGTTATTGATATTTCTCCCGGCAATCTTGATTCCAGCTTGTGCTTCTTCCAGCCCAGTGTTTCTCATGATGTACTCTGCATATAAGTTAAATAAGCAGGGTGACAATATACAGCCTTGATGTACTCCTTTTCCTATTTGGAACCAGTCTGTTGTTCCATGTCCAGTTCTAACTGTTGCTTCCTGGCCTGCATACAGATTTCTCAAGAGGCAGGTCAGGTGGTCTGGTATTCCCATCTCTTTCAGAATTTTCCACAGTCTATTGTGATCCACACAGTCAAAGGCTTTGGCATAGTCAATAGAGCAGAAATAGGTGTTTTTCTGGAACTCTCTTGCTTTTTTGATGATCCACCGGATGTTGGCAATTTGGTCTCTGGTTCCTCTGCCTTTTCTAAAACCAACTTGAACATCAGGAAGTTCACAGTTCACGTATTGCTGAAGCCTGGCTTGGAGAATTTTGAGCATTACTTGGGTTAGGTATCTTTAAAAAAAAAAAAACTAAAAAAAAAAAAAAAAGCTGAAGTTCTGTCTTGCTCATTCAGCAACATTATAAACAACTTTCTTTGAAGCAGCTGGGGTTCACAGGTCGATCCCCACAAACGGAGACAGATCTTCAGGGGTGTAAAGGGAAGCTGAGCTGCTACCATCATTGTTACTCAGAAGTGGTGGGCTCCTTGCTAGATTGAGTGTGAACGTCTTGCTGCTTCTGAAATGGAAGGCAAGTCCCAGTGACTTGTGTAGACCCCAGCCCCTTCTGGAACCATTCACCCTGAAGATACAACTCATTCATGTCTCATTTTATTTTAGTCTTCCCTATTTTTTCCTTAGTTAGCTTAGCTAAAGAATGGTCAGTTTTGTTTATCTTTTTAAAAAACCAGTTACTTTTGTTGATCCTTTCTGATCTATATTTCATTAATATCTTTTCTGATTTTTTAATTCCTTCCTCCTGTTAATTTTTGGACTTAATTTGTTCTTTTTCTAGTTCTTGAGGTGTAAGTTTAGGTTGTTTATTTTAATCTCTTACTGTATGAATTTTTGCTGTAAGCTTTCCTCTGAGAACTGCTTTTGCTGCATCCTACAATATTCAGTATGTTGCATTTTCATTTCCAGTTTTGTTTCTTCTTTGACCCAGGGGTTGTTTAGAAGTGTGTTTTTAGTTTCCACACACGTGTAGATAGTCGCACTTTTCTCTTATTTTCTTGTTTCATTTTATTGTGTTCAGAAGAAACAGCTGGATGATCTGTCATAAATCTGCCAGCATTTTTGTGTGTGTCGTCTATCTTGTGATCTAGCCTAGATGATGTTCCACATGCACTTGAGAAGGATGTGTATTCTGCTGCTGTTGGATAGAATGTTCTGTATATCTGTTAAGTCAGTTTGTCCCAACGTGTGGTTCAGTTCCAACACTGCCTTTGATTTTCTGTGTGGATGATCTATCCATTGGTGAGAGAGAGGTATTGAAGTCCCCTACAATTACCGCATTGTTGTCTGTTTCTCCCTTAATGTCTCTTATTATTTGCTAATATATTTTGGTGTTTGGGAGTTGGGAGCCTATCTATTTACAATATTGTATTTTCTTTTTAAGTTATTTTATTGAAGTATAGTTAATTTTCAGTGTTGTGTTAGTGATTCAGCAAAATGTTTCAGTTATACATGCACTTTCTTAACATGTGCTGTGCTTAGTTGCTCAGTCGTGTCCAGCTCTGCGACCCCAAGGATTGCGGCCCGCCAGGCTCCTCTGTCCACGGGGATTCTCTAGGCAAGAACACTGGCGTGGGTTACCATGCCCTCCTCTGGGGGATCTTCCCACCCCGGAATTGAACCGTGGTCTCGTGCAGTGCAGGTGGGTCCTTTACCAGCTGAGCTGCCAAGGAAGCCCATATATTCTTAATACATGTTATATATATGCACAATATGTACACTTTCTCAGATTCTTTTCCATTAAGGTTGTTATGAGATACTAAACGTAGTTCCCTGTGCTATACAGCAGGTCCTTGCTGTTTACCTCTTTTGTATATAGCAGTGTGTATATGTTAATCCCAAACTCCCGGTTCATCTCCCCTCACTCCCCACTGTCCCCTGTGGTGACCAGAAGTTTATTTTCTGTGTCTGTGAGTCTACTTCTGTTTTGTAAATAAGTTCATTTGTATTATTTTTTTAAAATATTCCACAAATAAGTGATATCATGATATTTGTCTTTGTCTAACCTACTTCAGTTAACATGATAATCTCTATGTCAATCCATGTTGCTGCAGATAAAATTATTTTATTCCTTTTTGTGGCTAACAGTCTTTGTATATACATATTTACCACATCTTCTTTACCCATTCATTCATCTGTCAGTGGACATTTAGGTGGCCTACATGTCTTGGACACTGTAAATAGTGTTGCTGTGAACACCGAGGGATATGTATATTTTTCAAATTTTTGTCTTTTCCAGATATATGTCCAGGAGTGGGTCTAGATATTACAGTAACTAGTTTAAGGAGACTTCATACTGTTTTTCATAGGGGTTGTACTAATTACCTTACTCCTAACAGTGCAGGAGGGTCTTTTTCTCCTCACTCTCGTCAGCATTTATCATTCACTATTTGTAGACTGGTGATGGTCATTCTGACTGGTCTGAGGTGATGCCTCTTTGTAGTTTTGATTTCCATTTCTCTAATAATGAGCAATCTTGAGCATCTACCTTTTCGTATGCCTGTTGGCCATCTGTATATTTTCTTTGGAGAAATGTCTATTTAGGTCTTCTGCCCATTTTTTGAATGTTCTTTTTTTCCACATTAAGCTATATTAGCTATTTGTCTGTTTTTGGAAATTAATCCCTTGCTGGTCGCATTATTTGCAGATATTTTCTGCCAGCCTGTAGGTTGTCTTTTTGTTTTGTTTATGGCTCCCTTTGCTATGCAAATTCTAAAATTTATTTTATTTTAAAATTTTTATTGGAGTATAGATGCTTTAAAATGTTAGTTTCTGCTGTACAGCAAAGAGAACCAGCCATATGTATACACATATCACCCCATTTTTAAATTTTCTTCCCATTTGGGTCACCACAGAGCACTGAGTAGAGTTTCCTGCGCTGTATATGTTAATTATGTGTTTTATACATAGTAGTGTATATATGTCAATCCCAATTTCCCAGTTCACTCCACCATTGCTCCTCCCCACCGGCTACACCCCTCATAGCCATATATTCATAAATAAGAAAAAAATAATGCCATTTGCAACAACATGGATGGACTTAAATATCATACTAAGTGAAATAAAAGACATATCATACGATATCACTCTGTGGAATCTAATTTAAAAAATGATACAACTGAACTTATTTACAAAATAGAAACAGACTTACAGATATAAAAAACAAATTTATGGTTACCAAAAGGAAAATGTGGGAGCAGGGATAAATCAGGAGCTTGGGATTAACATACAGTATGTATAAGATTAACATACTACTATATATAAGATAGATAACCAAACAAGGACCTAGTATCTATAGGACAGGGAACTCAGTGTTATGTGATAACCTATATAAGAATCTGAAAAAGAAAGAAAATATATATGTATATGTATAAAGGAATCACTTTGTTCTACATCTGAGACTAACAACACTGTAAATCAACTACAATCCAATAAAATTTAAAAAATAGACCCACCTACCTATGGTCAATTAATCTGTGACAAGCAGGGGAAGAATTTACATTGGAGAAAGCCTTTTCATTAAGTGGTGCTAGAAAAACTACATGCAAGAGTGAAATTTGAGCCCACTAGAACACCATACACACAAAAAACTCAAAATGGACCAAAGACCTAAATGTAAGGCTAGATAGTATAAAATTCTTAGAGAAAACATAGAACAATTTTTGATATAAATTGCAGCAGTATCTTTTTTGATCTACCTCCTAGCATAATAATTAAAAATAAAAATAGGACCTAATTAAACCTAAAATCTGTGCATAGCATAGGAAACCATAAAAAAAGGAAAAGACAACCCTCAGAATAGGAAAAATATATTTGCAAATGAAGCAACTGACAAGGGATTAATCTCCAGGATATACACACAGCTCATGTAGCTTGATATTGAAAAAACAACCCAATCAAAAAATGGGCAGAAAAATGGTATGTTTGTTCTACTTTCTCAAGATTGCTCTGGCTACTGGTTCCATACACATTTTAGGATTTTTTTTCTATTTCTTCGAAAATGCCACTGGAATTTTGATAGGGATTGCACTGAATCTATAGATTGCTTCAGGTAGTATGGCTATTTTAACAATATTAACTTTTCTGATCCAGGAACATGGACTTTCTTCCATTTGTGTCGTCTTCAGTTTCTTTCACCAAAGACGTGTAGTTTCAGTGTACAAAGCTTTCATCTCCTTGGTTAAATATACCCTGAGTGAGTGAGTGAAAGTCACTCAGTTGTGTCCAACTCTTTGCAACCCTGTGTAGTTGTCCACGGAATTCTTCAGGCAAGAATACTGGACTGAGTTGCCATTTCCTTCTCTAGGAGATCGTCCTGATCCAAGGATTGAACCTAGGTCTCCTGCATTGTTGGCAGATTCTTTACCTTCCGAGCCACTAGGGAAGCCCTATTCGTAATTTTCTGATGCTCTTATAGCATTTTTAACTGGCATTTTGAAATCTGGCAAAGAGAGAAACGATCTTCATGGGTCATTTCACCTCCAACTCTCATATAGTTCCCACACTGAAAATTTTCTCCCTAGAATTACCACTTTAGTTTGATCTAAAGAGCAAGCTCCACTCAAATCTGACCTACTTAGACCAATCTCACTTGCACGTATCTCATGCTGGAGGAAAAGTAGCATGCTGGCTTCTCAGCTCTCAACTGTGAGAGATCCTTGGTTACCCTGGCAATGAGGCAGAAAACTGCAAAGAGCCTGACCAGCAAAGCAGAAAGAAGGCCAAAGAAAGCCCAACTGATTTTAAAACTGAACGGTAAAATCTGATCTCATACAAGGGGCTTCCCTGGTGGTGCAGGTAAAAAACCTGCCTGCCAGTGCAGGAGGCGAAGAGACGTGGGTCAGGAGACGTTTGATCCCTGTGTCAGGCAAGCCCTGGGGAAAGGGAATGGCAACTTAATCCAGTATTCTTGCCTGAAAAATTCCATGGACAGAGGAGCCTGGCAGGCTACAGTCCACAGGGTCACAAAGAGTCAGACACGACTGAAAACACGCATTACATCATGTCAATGAAATATTATAAACTTAAAAAAAAACTCTGGAAGATTAATGATTGTATAATATTTATACAAATATAAGTCCTCCATGTTGTGAAATACAAGCTACTAATTAAAACTAAAGAGTACTCAAACTAATGTTACATCCAAACAGTATTTGCAAACAGGCCTTTTGTGAATGTGGTTCTTCCTTGACCCTGTACTTTGTGAGTTTTGACGTATTGATTCTGATTCTCATGATTCTGACGTATTGCCAGATTATGTCTTGGTTTTCTTTCATCATCACTCTTTTATGTCTGAGTATCAATTACATTTTAATGTTACCCTTGCACTTTTTAAATATTTATCTCCATCTGATGATACTTTAGAAAAAGTGTTTTATCATCATCATCCCTTTTAAAAGAGATTTCAGGAATACCCTTTTAATAAAATAGGACTTCAAAACCAGAAAATGATAACCTTGAGACAAAGAATGCTTTGACAGTAAGCCTAGTTTTATGCATTAAGACAAATTAAAAACAAGTTTAAATGGCATTTTGATTTTTTTAAAACATGATTTAACAGTTACTTCAGCCAGAATCCCTGAATTGTCCACAAACACCATGGGTCTAATTAGGTTATTTTCAAAAGCATCTTTTCAATAAAGACAACTGGCTAAGAAATAAAAGGAAGACAACACTCAAAATATGCATCCTGGGTTCATTTTGGAGGCATTTAGTGAACAAGAATCTCTACTGCATACTAAGCAAGGAGGTCATGATTGGTCTAGAATTCCCGAATAATGATTTTGCCTACAAAATTTCCCTGATGTCTTTACAGTGTTGCATTTTTGCATATAGCAGTCCGTGACCAATACTAACCCAGCAGCATTTTTCAAGTAATTGACAGTATATTTTTCAAAAACAATCTATGCATAATACAGTGATTAAGATATAGTCAGGGAAAATTGAAAGCTTAACAAAACCTTACTGAAATATAATGGATATCAAGAAGATCATAGAAATATTTAGTATTGCATTTCAGTTTGTTAAGTACTTTAAAAAAGTATTAACACTAAAAGCATTTAACATGAAAAGGAAAGATGAATTCTTGATTTGTGTTTTGAAATTTTCCACTTTTAAAATATTAGACAAGCACAAAAAAATTTTGGTGAATTCTCCACATATAAACCATATGTCATCCATTTAAAAATGTTTATGCTTCATTTCTTTACCAAAAATCGTGTGATGTCTGATCCATGCTTTGATGCTAGAGATTGTCTTCTCACCTGGCTTCTTTCCTTGGCTTGTTGGGCAGTTCTCTAAAAGTTAAAAAAAGTAAAGCATGTGTACATATGTTAGAATTAAAGTACCAGCTACAGCAACTCAAAAGCTCTGTGAATTCTGAAAAAAATATACATTATCACCACACTCGTGTACCAGTGCTTTGCCCTCAGTGGGGTTACTAAGCCAATAACTCTGAGGTTTAGGTGTGTGCAGGGCCCGCCCACCTCCTGTTCTCTGGGCTTAAAAGCCTTTCCCAACCTAACAGCCAAGCCAGTGCAAAAAACCAAAATGAGTAGAACAGAATTGGATTCTTTTGCTAATATAAATAACATTTTTCATGAGACTCTAAAAAGGTGATTACAGAAGAAGGCACAGCATTCTCTTTTGCTGTATCTTAATTTTCTTACAGATCTTGACTGTGCTAACAGTTTGCACAGTTGAGAAATCAGATGATCTTTTGCCCAATTGAAGTCCATGTATGTGTGAAGTTATCCAGGTAGAAGGGGTACAGAGAGGAAAACAAGGTTAAAACTAAAACAAAGCCCTTTTTATGACATGGTCCTATTTATGTAAAAGTTATTTACATAGTTTTTACACAATAAAATTTGTGACTAAATTGAGGAATCTGAAATATTAAAAAGAGGCTAAGAAAGTGCTCATATGATATGAACACTGGCAAAGGATCTGAACAATTCTCACAATGTAGATACAGTTGATTAGCATTTTCATAAATATCAGGGTCTTTAAAATAAAGTAAAGCCTCTAGGTTAGCAATTTGAAAACAATAAAAAATATGTTTCTGAAAAAGATTTTTTTCCCCCCTTACCTAACCCATTTTGAAAAAATTACAAGTAAACAAAATAATTCTTTTTTCACCACAGCCGCAATACCAGTGCAATTAAACAGGCACTTTTCACCGCCAGGATCGAAGGAGCATATCTGAGTACAATCCTTTTGGAAAACAGCATGGAGGGAATTCATGTCCTGCAGTCTCAAAACTTGACTCAAAATCTTAAAACTTGACTCAATGATTTTACAACTGAGTATCTTAAGGAACAACCTCGAAATGTAAAAAATAGTTTGTATACAAAAAAATGTGGTTGGCAGCATTGTGTATATGAACCAAAGAATGTATACAACTTCAGGTTCATCAGTATGGGAATGGCATAATTAACCACAGTAGAAGGCAATGGCACCCTACTCCAATACTGTTGCCTGGAAAATCCCATGGACGGAGGAGCCTGGTGGGCTGCAGTCCATGGGGTCGCTAAGAGTCAGACATGACTGAACGACTTCACTTTCATGCATTGGAGAAGGAAATGGCAACCCACTCCAGTGTTCTTGCCTGGAGAATCCCATGGATGGAGAAGCCTGGTGGGCTGCAGTCCATGGGGTCGCACAGAGTCAGACACGACTGAAGCGACTTAGCAGCAGCAGCAGCAGCAGCAGAGATGTACTCAATAGACTACTATGCAGCCATTTTAGATGATAAACACTGAATGCTTATCATAAGAACATGGGGAAATGCTTAAATTTTGCCATAAGTAGAAAAAAAGTTGGGTACAAAGTTGCACATTAAATGTATGCTGCTTTCTAAGATTATGTCTTAACAGGTAGATCCTGCGACCTTTTGCTGAACTACCTGTTAAAAATTCATCCTAGTTGACAGACCATATTATGTTATTCTTTCCTTTCATTTTAGGCACTAGGTAATTGCTCCAAGATGTACCAAGATTAATAGGTTTCATATTTAGGTCAACAGTGTAATGCCTGTATGTGGAGCTGAGTTGGTCCTAGAGATAATTTATTCATGTTCTCAGATATTTCAGGACATATTTAGTTGCAGATGCAAACATATGCCACTGTCCCAATTCACTGAACTTCTAGTTTGAGGGTCTGGGTCTTTTCAAAACTGTGCAATATGTAAGTTGTATTCATTTCCTTCTAGGTAGTGGTGAAAATTTCCTGGTCCTAGAATAAATCGAAAGGGAAGCAGTTTCTTTTTCATCTGTGAATGAGAACTTGCATGCTGCTGCTAAGTCACTTCAGTCATGTCTGACTCTGTGCGACCCCACAGACGGCAGCCCAGCAGGCTCCCCCGTCCCTGAGATTCTCCAGGCAAGAACACTGGAGTGGGTTGCCATTTCCTCCTCCAATGCATGAAAGTGAAAAGTGAAAGTGAAGTTGCTCAGTCGTGTCCGACTCTTAGCGACCCCATGGACTACAGCCCACCAGGCTCCTCCATCCATGGGATTTTCCAGGCAAGAGTACTGGAGTGGGGTGCCATTGCCTTCTCTGGAGAACTTGCATAGGCCTCAAGAAAAAACTCAAGTGGTAGGTAATGAAAAGAATAAAACACATCTCAGATCCCAGACAGGATAGAGATTCACCCTATAATCCTCCACACCTGTATGCACAATTTCCAATTGGCTGTCTTAGGATGGAGTCAGATGTGTCTGCGAGCATCACTGACCTCTCTGTGGCAGACTGTGCAGAGGGTCTGCAGGTTGTCCAGGGAGCACTGCCCTCCTCCACCAGACACGGGCTTGATGTGGTCCACCTGCCAGAAATGCCCTTCCCCTGGGCTTCTTATCATCTCATTAAGCTGTAATAAGAACACAGCATCAGCAGTTTTCAACACACACTGTGGGAACTGTTGGTTCTCAATTGTGCCGTCATGTTTACACAGCAAAATCACAGGGAAAAATACATTAGGGTGGTTTTTTATAGCTTTTATTGTGAGTAGGAAAAACCCTCAAGGTTAGCAATTTGAAAGCAATAAAAAAAAATGTCTCTGAAAAAGGTCCCCCCACCCAGCCCCCGCCCCACTTACCCAAACCCATTTTGAAAAAATTACAAGCAAGTATAAAATATCAAGCCTCCTTACAGACTGGGAAAAATCAGTTGCTTATGCACCTTTGAACTAGTTTATACAGTTACTAAAACAAAACTGATAAAAAGATTAGAAATGGAAAACTTCTGAGTATTACTGAACTCAAGTCTTTAATTGTTGACCTAAATGCATGTGTATTTGTACCAATGACAGTTTAATAGTGATCATCTAGAACTTTTGCAATTACCTGAGAACCTCCTAAGTTACATGGACTGGAATCAAATTTCTAGAACAAACTTCTGTAACTTGAATATTTAGAATAAATAAAGATATTCATTTAAAGTAGACATTACCTAGGCCAGTCCTTGTAGACACACTTTATATTTAACCAGTGATGACTGATGTTTAATTGGTATTATTTTAGCATTTGATATAAGGTCACAGCTCACAGCATAGCAGTGTAGATAGAGTTATTTAAATGGGACAAAGATTAGTGTGAAAGTGGTTTTTATTTCCTTGGTCTTGAACAAGGAAGACTCTATAATCAACTTCATGGCTGCTGGCCATGGGAACCTGTGACACATCTCTGAAGTGCTTTAGGAAAGTTGTCAGGCCCACAGACAGCACAGGGACCTTAACAGTGTCTGGCCCAAGAGCACAGCCCTAGGAGGCAGCAAACTGGAGCAGTAAACGGTCTACCTGAACTCCACTGTAGATGGACTGACTTTCTCTCTTTTATACTGAACTTCCCAACTTTGGTTAGAAGATATATATTGATTTTTCTTTTTGAGGTTGGCATTGTTAGAGGCAATGTCATATGGCAGCCTTGTGCATAAAGCAAGTGGCATACTCTCAGGGAAAAAACATCCATTTTGGTCGTCTCGTTTGTAACCAAATCTTTTGCCCTGAGCAGTCTCCACTGTGACATTTTGTGATCCAGAAGGTGCTTCTTTATTCTTCCCAAGAATTCTAAATCACTTGGGGCCAGCTTTCTACGTCCTAAACTTACCTCTGGAAAGAATCACCCCTTCTCCCCCTGGTCGTCCCCATCTGTGCCCTGGGCCCTGCTTATTCCCTAAGTGCTCCTCTTCTAGACGTATGCTACGTTACTTCTGTATTCTTGGATAGACTAGATGTCCATGAGTCATTTCTTTGTGTCTTTTGGAAGTCTCCACATGGAGGCAGCAGACAGTAACTGGAGTCTGGCTGATGTTTCTGGGATGGGTGTCACATGCCGCTCACCAACTAGACTAGATCTTTCAGGAGCTCTGGATAATGTTAGGGGAATAGTGTATTTCTCTAGCTCTGGAAGTCATGCTACTTCATCTTTGCAGAAATGCTTATTAGTTAATTCAGCAATACTAAGTAAGTAAAATTGTAAGATTTTTGCTGGAATTTATCCAATATTTTTGTAGAGTCATTTTTTAAAATGAAGCATACTACAAATTTACACATTTTGCTCTAGTTTGAAGTTTAGAGGTGCTTGGATCACAACATTGGAAACCCAACTGAGTTTTGGGAGTCAAAGTGGATACTAAGAATACTGTGCTGAGAAGAGTATTTTATAATAAATTACATTTTACAATGGGATAAACAAATATAAGTTTCTTTCACATTGTAATGAACTACATTTTAGGGATTATCTATTTATCCCTTGTCACTCAATATTAACATCATGAAAAGTGGAATGACCAGACCCTAAGTGCCTCCTAATGCAAAGTGCCATCTGTTAAGATCTCTTCCCAAAATAATCTAATGAGAATCTAGTTAGGGACTTCCAGTGGTTCAGTGGTTAAGATTTTGTCTTCCAGTGCAGGGGGTACAAGTTCGATTCCTGGTGGGGGAGCTAAGAACCCACATGCCTTGAGGCCAAAGAACCAAAACATAAAACATAAACGATACTGTAACAAATTCAGTAAAGACTTTAAAAAATAGTCACATTAAAAAATGTTGAAAAAAGAATCTAATTAAACTTCTAGATCGTATAACCATTATTCAGTAAGTCAGGAAGACAGAGAAACACGTCAAACGACATCATGAGGATACAGGTCCAAAATGTGGACCACACACAAATCCAGAATGTGGGAAATCCTACAGGCAAATGACCGGGTTTCTTCAACAATCAGTGGCGTAAAAAAAGGAAAGGGGTTATATTACAGATTAAATGAAACATAAGAGGTATAATGACCAAATGCAATGTGCAGGTCATATTTTGATCCTAATTTGAACAAAGCAATTGTAAAAAGGCATTTTTGAGATCATCTGGGAAACCAAACATGGCCTTATTGTAACTGGAATTATAATTATGTTGGGTGTGATCATGGATATTGGGCTATGGGTTTATATATAAAAGAGAAAGACAAAGGGGAGGGAGAAAGAAAGTCTTCATCTGTGAAAGGTATATAATGAAAGTATCTAAGGGTGAAATGAAATGCTGTATGAGATCTACTTTAAAATAATTCCAGGAGAGAAGAAGAATCGAAGTGAGGGAAACATGAAATGAATAGCAAAATGTTGGTAAAGTCGGTTGACAGGTGTGTGGGTTCATTATTCTGCTTTTGTAAATGTTTCTGAGAATTCCCATATTAAAAAGGTTTTAAGAGGAAAATTAGTCAATATTCATCACTCAGTACAATGCTGTCTTTATCAGTCAGTGATTAAAACTTACCTGTTCTAATGGGAGCTTTGAGGTCCAGGTAGCATCCAGAAGACTCTTCCTCTGACTTTTAGGGGCATCTCTCAGACGTAAAAAGAGTTCTTGTGCATTCAGATTACACAGCTGACACACACCATGTTCAATTTCAAATACTTTGGCTCGCAGGTAACTATTATTAGATCGAATCCAAAACTCCTCCTGACATTTCAGAGAACAGAACCGTGAATCCCAAGCATCTGCTTTACGCTCTTGCTTAGTTTGGCAAGTGGGTTGCTGACAGCGAAGGCAAAGTGGATTTCCTTCGTTATCCACAGCCTGCAAATAGCCTTTGGATGTAGAAGCCTTCAGAATGAGATCACCTTGGGCTGTGCAGGGATTTAGAAATGGGACACATTCTCCACCTTCAAGAAATTCTCTAGAAGGGGCAAAACATTGAATAGGTAATTAATTAAGGCTCACTCTATTTTAAATCGTTGTTACTTCATTTACAGGTCTTCAAAGTTTCTGTGCTGACAAACAGTAAACACAGGGCACGCAGATTCTGCGATCCACTGTGGAGACGAAATAGTAATAGCTATAGTCGGCACTCTGTCACACTCCAAGGAAAAGAGAGGATGGTGTGTTCAGAAAAATTAATTTGAATACAAATACGCTGCCTCTCTTTGGAACTTAGATGTCTTCAAGTTACACAGACTCTGAGGCGTCTGGAGAAGATGGAAAATGAAAAGTTAGAAAATCCTTCTTCAGTCTGGGAAAAGACAGGCTGCCCTGCTCACTCAATGTGTTGGGTCACACACTTCATTAGGACCAGGAGGCCATTACCAAGATTTCCATGAACATCTATCTGAATATTGCTGGCCTTCAGGAGACAGACTGTTCACATCCATTCAGTGACTGAACCAGGGAACCAGCAGTGCTGACAGGAATTAGAACGGGAGACTTGCTACATATGTGCCTCCTACAGGTAAACTCGGAGTTGACAATTAAAATTAGAGATGAAACATGGCAGGACATAAGCTCACTTTGTTAAACTAAAGGAAAAGGTACATTACTCAAGAATGTTGTAAAGTCCTGCATGGGAATTACAATAGCTACTTTGCTGTTAGAAGTGTTAAAAGAAAAACTTTTTATGATAGAAAGAACTCAAGACTTGGGGGCAGAGCCCAGATTGGACCTCAGGACTAGTATCTGGTAGCCTGGGGCACGTCTTATAACCCACTTGGCCTCAGGTACCTTCTTGATCTCTAATTTCTAAGATAAGGGCATCAGGAGCCTCGCAGCGTTGCTAGGACAGAAGAGCTATTACATTGTGAAAGCTTTTTGTAACGTGTAAACTGGTCACACAGTGGTAAACTATTGTTATAGAAATTAATACATTCATTTAAAGAAAGAGTCTTAGTACCACTACGCCTGACAAGTAAAAAACCTCTTACTTTGTAGAAGGGTCCCCTGGCTTGGGCCCCTTTGTGATCAGTCGGACATGGCCCCCGTCATTCTTCACCTTGTCCATCGAGGCTGCAGCAACATCTTCTTTCGTTATATATCTGAAACAAATACACATGAAGTGGATGTCCTTTAAGAGTTTCTCTATTTCATGTTCACATTGCTCCTTGCAAAAGCAGTAGGAGAAAAAGGAATATATAAGTCTATTCACCGTGCTAATACTTAAATTAGGGAACAGGAGTTTCTTCCTCTACATTGGTCCCCATGTGTGCTAAACACATCTCTTTGTGCCAAATAAGTTTTCTGAAGATTTATTTTTCTAAGAAATTCAAGAGTCAGTCAATATCCTTTGGACCAATTTTCACTCACGGGAAAAAAGGAGTGGGTATGGGAATAAGAAGTGATCAAATTCATGTACCACTGACAGCTGTAGGTAAACTGCTTGCCAAGCCATGCAGAGCATCTCCAACTGCATTTTTACCTCCTCTTGGCCTTCTCTTCAAGGCTCCTCCTTCACCTTAATCAGTTATAACAGTGTAGCATCGTATTTGGATAAAGTTATTCTCTTTAATCAGGTTCAATCACATTGTGTATAATCTCAAGGTTGTTTCCATTATTATCAGCTCATACAGGGTTTATGGAATCCTCCACTGACATAAAGCCACTTTTGATGAGGGATTCAGAACCTTATTACACAACACTATCAATACCACATAATGGTTTA
Source organism: Bos javanicus (assembly GCF_032452875.1). Classification (NCBI taxonomy): domain Eukaryota; kingdom Metazoa; phylum Chordata; class Mammalia; order Artiodactyla; family Bovidae; genus Bos; species Bos javanicus. Next base: position 62,169,328 of record NC_083869.1, on the reverse strand, counting down.
GGGACTGGAAGGAGAGAGGAAAGTTACTTCAATTACAGGTGATGGGGGATTTTAAGTAGGTAAAATGCAATTACCCAATTAATTCCTTCTAATTAGCATGGCCTAGTTTCTCGAGTGGTTTACAGTTTTCTTTAAAAATTGCAGTTTTCTTTAAAAATTACTCTAAACGTGCATTTCTTCATATTCTCAAATACTTCATTTGGTAACTTGACAATAATACCAAAGTTAAATCACAATGGAATTGTGCAGTTTATAGGTAAATTTTTTTTAATTGCTTTTATATTGTTAAAGTATATTTAATAATTAACAGATTCCCTTTCTATAAAGTATGGTATTTTTGATTAGGTGATACAAATGCATATTTCAGGATTTTAAAGGCACACACTTCTGTATGTGGTGAATAATAAGCCTCCCTTCCATTCCCATCATTTTCTCCCCACTTCCCCAAACTACATCTTTTGCCAGCTTTCAATACATCCTTTTAGAAACAGTTCATTTTTTTTTTTTTTTGTAAAGGTGTATAACTTTAATTTGGGGGCTTCCCTGATGGCTCAGTGGTAAAGAATCCACCTGCAATGCAGGAGACACAGGAGACATGGGTTTGATCCCGGGGTCGGGAAGATCCCCTGGAAGAGCAAATAGCAACTCACGCCAGTATTCTTGGAAAATCCCATGGACTGAGGAGTCTGGTAGGCTACAGTCCACGGGGTCACAAAGAGTTGAACACGACTGAGCACAGGAGCATGCATACCTTTCTTTCTTTGTATTTTTATGATCATTTAATTCACATATCATAAAATGTACCATTTTAAAGTTTACAATTCAGTGCATTTTAGTACATTCACAAGGCTGTAACATCATGATTATCTAATTACAGAACATTTTTATAACCCCAGAAAGAAACCCATAGTCATGAGCAGTCACTCTCCAGTATATTTTTTATTTTTAAAGACAAATAAATGGGACCTAATTAAACTCGAAAGCTTTTGCATGACAAAGGAAACCATAAACAAGATGAAAAGACAACCCTCAGAATCGGAGAAAATATTTGCAAACTAAGCAACCAACAAGGGGATTAATTTCCAAAATATACAAAGAGCTCATGCAGCTCAGTATCAAAAAAACCACAAACAACCCAATCAAAAATGGGCATAAGATCTAAATAGGCATTTCTTCGAAGAAGACATACAGATGGCCAAGAGGCACATGAAAAGATGCTCAACATCACTAATAATTAGAGAAACGCAAATCAAAACTACAATGAGATACAATCTCACACTGATCAGAATGGTGTTTATCAAAAAATAATCTACAACAATAAATGCTGGAGAGGGTATGGAGAAAAGGGAACCCTCATACACTGTTGGTGGGAATGTGAAGAACAGTGTGGAGGCTCCTTTAAAAAAAATAAAAATAGAACTACCGTACGACCTTAGCAATCCCATTCTTGGACATATACCGGGACAAAACCATAACTCCAAAAGATACATACATGCCAGTGTTTACTGCAGCACTATTTACAGCAGCCAGGACATGAAAGCAACCTTAATGTCCATCAACAGAGGAATGGATAAGAGGATGTGGTACATATATACAATGGAGTATTACTTAACCATATAAAGGAAAAAACCTGCCATTTGCAGACACAGATGGACCGAGAGACTGTCATACAAAGTGAAATAGGTCAGAAAAAGAAATACCGTATATAAATGCATATAGGTGGAATCTAGGAAAATGGACAGATGAACCTATTTGCAAAGCAGAAATAGAGACACAGATGTAGAGAAGAAACATGGACACCAAGGGAGGGGTAGAGGGGGTGGGATAAATTGGGAGATTGGGATAGACATATATTTACTATTGGTACTGTGTATAATATAGATAACTAATGAGAACCTTCTGTATAGCAGAGAATTCTACTCAGTGCTCTGTGGTGACCTAACTGGGAAGGAAATCCAAAAAAGGCTATATGTATGTGTATTAATATAACTGATTGACTTTGCTGTACAGCAGAAACACAACATTGTAAAGTAGCTACACTCTAATAAAAATTAAAACGAAAACAAAAGGTAGAATAATATACACTAATCTTCACCTTGCTCTTTTTGCCTAAAGATACATTCTTGGAGATCTTTCCATATTAGCACACATAAGATTGCTCTATACTTTTAATGGTTTCATGTTATTTCATTATCTAACTAGTCTCTGATTAATGCCCATTTAGGTTATTCTAGACTCTGCTATCCTAAATAATGCTGTAATAAACAGTCCTATCCCAAATATCCCTATTTTCTATACAAGAACTATCTGTAGAATAAATTCCCTGAAGCAGACTTGCTAAGTCAAAGATCTTGGGTGCTCTAAGTTTGGATAGATTTTGACACATTGTTCTCTTCTGGGATGGTACCAATTTATACAGTGCTCAGTTGTACTCTTGCCTGGAAAGTCCCATGGACAGAGGAGACTGGTGGGCTGCAGTCCATGGGGTCGCGAAGAGTCGGACACTACTGAGCGACTTCACTTTCACTTTTCACTTTCATGCATTGGAGAAGGAAATGGCAACCCACTCCAGTACTCTTGCCTGGAGAATCCCAGGGACGGGGGAGCCTGGTGGGCTGCTGTCTATGGGGATGCACAGAATCAGACACGACTGAAGCGACTTAGTGGCAGCAGCAGCAGAAGTTGTGCCTGACTCTTTGCGACCTCCTGAACTGTAGTCTGCCAGGCTCCTCTGACCTCTTGCCTCTAAAAATTCCCCTAAGGAGTTTTCCAAGCAAGAATACTGGAGTGGGTTGCCATGCCCTCCTCCAGGGGATCGTCTCGACCCAGGGACCTACATCTCCTGCACTGGCAGGTGGATCTTTTACCACTGGGAGGCCCTACCAATTTATAGACCCCACCAGCAGTGGAGGACAGTCCCTCACACTTTCACTAGCACAAGGGATAGCAGTTAAAATGTCTCTGCCAACAGTGACTGGTCTGCTGTTATAGCTTTAAATTTGAATTTCTCCTATTAAGAGGAATGATGACTATCTTTTCACATGTTTGCATTTCTACTTGTGTGTCTTTCTTAAAGCAAAAAGAGATCAGAGTGAATTCTTTTAGTATTCTTTAACTTGCCCTTTTAGCTCCTAAATTCCCCCTACACACACACACACACACACACACACACACCCCATTTCTTCAATCATTTTATTCCCTCCACAAAAGCATTTTGTTAAAGTATTCCAGCAGATTCTAAATGAACTTAAAAGCTTCCTAGCTTTGAGGGGCAATGAGATATTAAGCCTTGCCTTTGGTATTATTCAATGTTTAAAAGCTTAGAAACTTAATTCAGTAACTTTAAAAGATGCTGAGAAATTTATTCAGAGATTTAAGAACTAAAAATAACCTCTGGCTTTCCTACGAGACGTTTAAGTACAAATGTTTGGAAACTACAAGAAACAGATCAACCAGCCTCACAGTGGGTTTGTTGACAACTTTTCAAATGTAGTTGTGTTACCAATATTTAATTTTCCATTGAGGTTTGCTCAGTTCATAAGCATACCAACTCTCAAACGGATTATGGTGAATCCCAATTTTGACAAATAGTGAAGGAAGAAGTCTCCTGAAGGAATTCTGGGATGAGGACGGTCATGGAAGATGGACCACGGAAGTTTTGCAATGAGAGAGGAGTGAGTTGGAAAGCGGCCTGCACCAGTGAGAACGGTGCTGGGCTCAAGGCTGCCGACCTGACCGGCTATGGCTATATGGTAAAAAGTTGGTATTCTAAACCCACAGGTTTCCAACTGAATCACGCCTGCCCTCCAACAAGTGGGAACCCACTTAGGAACCTATACAATGGCTGGTGATACTGGCTTTTAGAGTGAGCCGCTCAAAAGCTGACTGCAACCTCTGAGCTTGGGTGTAGCCTGCAAACAAGTGGACAAATAATCACTCTGGGAGACCTAGTTATTGCTTTTGGGAGAATTCCCCCAAAGTAATATATCTTTGTCTTCATTCTGAGGCTAGTCCATCTTTTCAGAGATGACTCCTCTAATCTCCTGCCTATTCTAAAATATGGCTATTGGTGTGGCAGCTGAGCCAATACAGGGATCTAGTGAGTGTAGTTTCTAGCGTAACACTTCTCTCTTTGTCTCCACTAAGCCTGATGTTTCCAAGACAGCTGCCTCTCTGGTATAGTTTCTCTGGAAAGAAAACTATATTTTCTTGGGCTCCAAAATCACTGTGGATGGGGACTGCAGCCACAAAATTAAAAGACGCTCTTTGGAAGAAAAGCTATGTCAAACCTAGATAGTGTATTAAAAAGCAGAGACGTCACTTTGCCAACAAAGGTTTATATAGTCAAAGTTATGGTTTTTCTAGTCGTTATGAAGGGATGTGAGAGTTGGATTATAAAGAAGGCTGAGTGCCAAAGAATTGATGTTTTTGAACTGTGGTGTTGGACAAGACTCTTGAGAGTCCTTTGGTCTGCAGGGAGATCAAACCAGTCAATCGTGAAGGAAATCAACCCTGAATATTCATTGGAAGGACTGGTGCTGAAGCTGAAGCTCCAATACTTTAGTCACCTGATGTGAAGAGCCGCCTCACTGGAAAAAACTCTGATGCTGGGAAAGATTGAGGGCAAGAGGAGAAGAGGGCAACAGAGGATGAGAAGGTTGGATGGCATCACTGCCTCAATGGACAAAATTTGAGCAAACTCTGGGAGATAGTGAAGGACAGGGAAGCCTGGCCTGCTGCAGTCCATGGGGTTGCAAAGAGTCAGACACGACTTAGCAACTGAACAGCAACAGAAGGTAAACTGGCAGGACGGTGAGAGGGCGAGGCATCCAGCATCTGCCTGTTCCCCACACAGGCTTTCATTCAGTGCTCTTGTGTTGCCCCTTTTACACCTGCTCTCAGGGAGACACACTTCAGTTCACTGCGACAAGGGTTCTGCAGCCAGAATCAGCATGCTTCCTCTGTCTTCACCCTCTGCGGAAGCATGTGTTTCATTTTCCTGGACATAAGTCCATGTCCCTGGAGCCCTCTCTCCCACCTCTCTCTCATTAGTGACCAAGGTCTTTGGATCTGTCTCCTTAATACCTCTCCTCATTCTCTCTCCTCCATTCCCATTTCTAATGCCTCAGTATAAGCCCCTATCTTTTTTTCCCAGGTCAACTGTAATTTAAAGATATCTCTGTCTAGGAGTCCCATCTCCTGATACTCAATTGAACACTCACCCAGGTAATGTTGCAAAGGGATTTTGCAGATGTAATTAAGGTTACTAATCAGTTAACCTTAAGAAAGGGAGCAATTCCGCCCCCCCCAAAAAAACCCAAAACAAAACAGAAAGGGATTAATTCCAAGCATGAGAAATATTTGACACATCATTGCTGATTCTGAGACATAGGGGCCTATGTGCTAGAACTAAAAAAAAGCCTCTAGAAGCAGAGGGTGGCTCCCCTGTCAATAGTCAGCAAGGAAAACAAAGTCCCACAGCCAGAAGAAACTGAATTCAGTCAAAAACCTGAATAAGTGTGGAAATGTATCCTTCCCAGACTATCATTAAGAACCTAGCCAGCCAGTATCTTTTCTTTCAGTCTATAAAATCCAGAGCAGAGAAACAAGTAGGGTCAACTCAGACTCCTGACTTAAAAAATTGAGAGATAATAAATTCCTGTTATTTTAAGCTGCTAAATTTGGGGTGATTTGTTAGGGCAGCAACAGGAAGCTAACGCCACTCGTCTCCCACTTCAAGTCTTGCCCTTTCAATCTAATCTTCCAACTGGGGCCAGGGGGAGCTCTTACTAAATACAAATCTGACTACTTACTCCACTGCTTTTTAACACAGCTTTATCTTTAATATATCACCTACATATAATATTTATAAATAATACTGTGTATCTGACTTAGGCTTGTACTGATTTTATGACTTTTGCTTTTACACCCTGACCAGCTGTCTTTCTTAGGCGGTGCTTCCATGTCTGCTGGAGAAGAAATAACAGGATGTGTTAGAAGTGGCTGGAATGAGCTGTAAATTCAGTTAAGAAGGGAACTATGATTGTGTAAAGAGAAGACCATACTACTATGGTTACAAAAATGGAAAGAAGGAGAGGACTGGAAGAAGTATTGAGAAAAACAAAATAGGTATGTTTTTGTTATATGTGTGTAGGTGTGTGTATATGTATATTTTTATATAAGGTAATACATAGTCATGGAAAAAGCCAACCAGTACAAAAGAGTTGAGGCAAGAGTCCAAAACAGGCAGCTCATGGATAAATAGAACTAGTCGAAGGGCTTTACATGACTCATACAGTGTTTAATTTTTAAATCTAAATTTGTGTGACGTTATATAGGTTATTACTTTCTAATTTGCTATAGTTTTACCCCTACCCCATCCTTTTCTAGTTTTACACCTGACCTCATTCATTCGTGTATGGTTCCTTGCTTTATTTTTAGTCACATGAGTCTGTAATCCCAGCGGGAAGTATAAAGTCCCTACAATCTTCACAAATCCCCTAATCATATGGTCTAGAGTCAGATTTCGCAGCAGTGGCACCAGTGACATTGTGAAACAGGTAACTGTTTGGAAGAGTGGCCCTGTTCACTTCAGGATTTTTGGCAGTACCCCAGGTCTCAGCTGTATCCCCTAATCATGAAAATCTAAAAAATGACCCCTAAGATTGCAACCACAGAAGAAACTGCCTCCAGCTGAGGACCATGTGTTAGAAAAACCTCTGACACCAGTTCCTAAGCTATCTTCCCCAACGCTGTGTCGCTAATAGCAATTACATATATTTGTGTCTCCATCCTTTTTTTTTTTTTTTTTACAGGCCTCCCAAGTGGCACCAGTGGTAAGGAATCTGCCTGCCAATGCAGGAGATGTGGGAGATGTGAGTTCAACCCCTGGGTCAGGAAGATCCTCTGGAGGAGGGCATGGCAGCCTACTCCAGTATTCTTGCCTGGGAAATCCCATGGGCAGAGGAGCTTAATGAGCTTTGCAGTCCACGTGGCTGCAAAGAGTTAGACAAGACTGAGTAACTGAACACAACAACCTTTTTATACACTTATTTTTACCCTTAACGATTTTCCATGTTCTCACATATGGTATTTTGAGACAGCAGAAGAGGTCTTCACAGTATAAGGATTTAATGTACTTAGCCAACTGTATTGGATACAGTTAATGGATTTCTGTCACTCGTGCATAGAAAAAGCTAGAGATGATAAAAATGCTAGATGTGAGGATGAAGAGAGATTACAGGTAGATGAAGAGAGATTACAGGTATATGAAGAAAGCAAGAGCTAAAGAAAGGGCCTTTTCCTGCCAATAGTGCTGCTTGGTTTGGTGCTTTGTGATTCTTCCAAAACGAGAGCTGGGCTATAGAACAGCTGCCCGCTTTTCCTGAGTATCTTTGCTTCACGCTGACAAAGAGTCTACAGAGACTGGGGATTTCAGATCACACAAGGGGACGTCTCTGTGAGGCAAAGATGGTGCTGCTGTTGCTGCTGAGAAAGGAAATGGAGTGTGTACAGATTTGAAAGGCAAAGTGCATCATGAGAAATGCTGGCCTGGAAGAAGCACAAGCGGGAATCAAGATTGCCGGGAGAAATATCAATAACCTCAGATATGCAGATGACACCACCCTTATGGCAAAAAGTGAAGAGGAACTCAAAAGCCTCTTGATGAAAGTGAAAGAGGAGAGTGAAAAAGTTGGCTTAAAGCTCAACATTCAGAAAACGAAGATCATGGCATCTGGTCCCATCACTTCATGGGAAATAGATGGGGAAACAGTGTCAGACTTTATTTTTTGGGCTCCAAAATCACTGCAGATGGTGACTGCAGCCATGAAATTAAAAGACACTTACTCCTTGGAAGAAAAATTATGACCAACCTAGATAGCATATTGAAAAGCAGAGACATTACTTTGCCAACAAAGGTCCGTCTAGTCAAGGCTATGGTTTTTCCAGTGGTCATGTATGGATGTGAGAGTTGAACTGTGAAGAAAGCTGAGCGCCAAAGAATTGATGCTTTTGAACTGTGGTGTTGGGGAAGACTCTTGAGAATCCCTTAGACTGCAAGGAGATCCAACCAGTCCATTCTAAAGGAGGTCGATCCTGGGTGTTCTTTGGAAGGAATGATGCTAAAGCTGAAACTCCAGTACTTTGGCCACCTTGTGCGAAGAGTTGACTCATTGGAAAAGACTCTGATGCTGGGAGGGATTGGGGGCAGGAGGAGAAGGGGACGACAGAGGATGAGATGGCTGGATGGCATCACCGACTCGATGGACATGAGTTAGAGTGAACTCTGGGAGATGGTGATGGACAGGGAGGCCTGGCGTGCTGCGATTCATGGGGTCGCAAAGAGTTGGACACGACTGAGGACTGAACTGAACTGTCATGATGAAGGTGAAACAGTTACAAACCTGAGATATTCAACCTTTCCTATTACTTTGTTTCCAACCATGGGCATGATAATTGCCACCTTCCCCTAGTAGGGGCTTCCCAGGTGGCGCAGTGGTAAAGAACCTGCCTGCCAGTGCAGGAGACACAAGAGACACAGGTTCGATTCCTGGGTTGGGAAGATACCCTGGAGGAGGAAATGGCAACCCACTCCAGTATTCTTGCCTGGAAAATCCCATGGACAGAGGCGCCTGGTGGGCTACAGTCCGTGGGGTCACAAAGAGTTGGACGCAGCTGAGCACACATGCACAGCTTACTTGGGTGGTGGAATGTCAAACAGAAGCAGCTACCACGCTGTATCGCACCCAAGATTCACGTCCCAAGGGCACGATCAACCTGTGAGTCTGGCCTCTCTCTTGATGAGCAGGACTCATAGTGAGTAAGATCCAGACACTTTGATTTTCCCCAGCAGATGTGACCAAATTCACAAAATATCTAATTATGTTGCTACAAAACACGCTGTCTTTTTATGTATTCTCTTAATCCATCAGAATTTTGTCAGTGGTTACATAAAATGTCTGACACTCCTGTGGAAATAACTATGACAAACAATAAAATACGAAATGAAGAAAGACAACTCATACCTCTTAGTACTGTTTTGTTTGGTTTGCTGCTTTGCGATCTCTTCCAGAGCCAGAACTGGGCTGCGGAACAGCTGCCCGCTTTTCTTGATTATCTTCTGCTTCATGGCAGTTAGACTACTCCATTCTCGAACAAACCTCAAGATCTGGCGGAAATTGAGATAATGAAAAGAGTGTACAGCTCGCCAGGCATCTTCCTTTGAAAGCGAGGCTACGTATAGCATCTGCAAACGGATGTTTTATCATAACCCCAAACAGGCTTTGAGTCTCACAGTTTAAGGTTTTCTTCAGTTTGATGCAGTTTTCCTACCTTTGTTGTGAACCATCTACGGCCAGTTCTGCAGAGGTCACTTCCAAGCCATCAGCTGTCTATAGACACCATTTAGGACACTCAGCACATGTCCTTCATGCACAGAGACCAACAGCAATAACGTGCTCACTGACACCAAAAGCGCACATACCCCAACGGTGGCCGAGGCAAAACTGGATTCTGGGGACAGTGGATCTTTGGTGGTGACAACGCAATATCTGGGCATCGTTTGTACCTGACTGCCTAAACTCTCACGGGAAAAAAGCCATCAATAATAAATCTGGGACATTTTATTAGGGCTACTGTTACTTATTAGTCAGTTATACATAATTGGCTATTTTCTGGTAATCTGAGCATCAGCATTAGATGACACCAAAGAAAACAGCTCATAGCTACTTTTTCTTTTAAGATGGGTGCAGCCGACCATGGCCAATGTTTTCATTTCTGCTCAAATGCAAAAACATAATCACTGTATTCTTGTAAACAGCACCATGCTGCATGCTGGCTCAGCCCCCACACACGCTGACCCTCCTTAGCAGTGAAGATCAATCAGCACAGATCAGAACTAAGGCCTCCCCAGCAGGTACATGGCCTGTGGCTGCTTCCCATAAGGAATGGAGTCCCCCCACATGGTGTTATCCCTGCTCTCAGAGCTTGTCAGTGTTAGAACTTAACCTACAAAGATAAAGTGTGATTCTGTCAGACACCAACCTCACAGCTGCTAATCCTGTGAATGAGGAAATAAATGACGTGAGGATGAGTCTATCCACAGAAACAGCAACCTGAGGTGTGATCGTTCACCAGGCTAACAGATTTCACATTTATCCTGGTAATTCATAGGCACTGCCTGGACTGATTAAAGTGCACCCAGTGATCTGACTGCAGCAGGCCACAAGCTGCTCTGCTTTTATCAAACTCAAAAATGGTCTTTAAAATTACTCAACAAATTTTCATTCAGAACAAATGTGCAGGATGGTTCTTACCAGGGAGCGATTTTGTTTCAGCTGAAAGCTTGCTGGTAAATCTTCCCACAGGTCTAATTTTATATCCAAAGGAATGAAATTACAGTTCATCTGGTTTCCATCCTGATTATAGATGAGGAAGGCAGTATTAATCCATTTTGTCTGTAGGCACTAATAATTATTTTAAAAGTAAAGAATGCTATTATTGCATTTCATGCCCAGTCTTCTAAACTGATAAACTGAGGCAGCTCATTCCAGACAAGATTCCACCCGTACTGCCCCCACTGAGAGGATACGGAGCCCAGGAAGGGGCTAGGCCCTCTGAGAGCCCCCACTACATTTGGTCTAAGGGTAAGCCATACCATGTAGAGAGGTGTCATCAGTTGAACATGAAGTATTTTTTTTATAAAGCGAAAGAAGAATCTCTGTATATAGAAATCTACTGTATAAACAAAAGTTGAACCCATATTCTGCCTAATTCTCTCAGCCAGAAAGAAACGTTACAGTTACCACAATCACTTTGGGGAAAGAAAAATACACAAAAAGTACTTACATAGTGATTAAAAGTTCAGATGTGTAATTGTTATTCTGGCTGGGGTTCTGGCTGAAGTGAACTCCCATTAAACATGGGGTTCTGGCTGAAGTGACAGTTTAGAGGTATACTACTAACATGACATAAGATGCTAAACATCTGTTACTGCTCTTCCTTTTAAAGAGTGTTCTTTTAGGCACTGAATGGGGGTTTTTATATGAATTTCTGTTTCTAGATTTTATTTCAGGTCTCCTAAGGTGAACAGAAAAGCTTTCTTCTGAACTCTCCTGTAGCTGTGAAAATCCCTGTTGACATTTGACCTGCTTAGTGTCTCCAGTTTGGAAACTTGATTGAATAATGTTTCATGGCAAGGGGATATGTAAGTATTTAGAAGAGTGGTAAAAATGCACTTGAGACTGTTGAGAGAGGTCAGGAAGGTGGCTGAGCTATTTGCTTGGTGGCAGGCACATTGCTTTTCATACTGCTCAGGGGTTCTCGTAGGATGTGAGTTGGACCATAAAGAAGGCTGAGCGCCGAAGAATTGATGCTTTCAAACTATGGGGTTGGAGAAGACTCTTGACAGTCCCTGGGACAGCAAGGAGATCAAACCGGTCAATCGTGAAGGAAATCAACCCTGAATGTTCATTAGAAGGACTGGTGCTGAAGCTAAACCTCCAATACTTTGGCCACCTGATGCTAAGAGCCAACTCATTGGAAGACTCTGATGTTGGGAAAGATTGAGGGCAGGAAGAGAAGGGAGCACCAAAGGATTAGATGGTTGGATGGCATCACTGACGCAGTGGACCTGAGTTTGAGCAGAGTTCTGGGAGATGGTGAAGGACACGGAAGCCTGGTGTGCTGCAGTCCATGGGGTCACAAAGAGTAGGACACGACTTAGCAGCTGAACTACAACGAAGGCATGCTCTACCGTCTACCATTTGCAGCTTCTCTCCAGTCTCCAGCAGAGGAGGAAATACCCCGACATGATGATCCAGGATGCAGAGCCTTCACCGTGCACAGTAAGAAGTTTAAGGGCTTCTGAACTTGTGTGTGTGCTCTGCCTGGGGTCTGCCTTCCGGATTCTTGACCTTCTATAGCCCCTGGGAGAGCCATTCTCTGTTGTTCTTAGGTGATGGTCTCACAAGGGGCAGGAGGTGGCTCAGACACTCAGACCTGTCTCTAGAGGAGCGGAGGGCTTCTTGGTGCTCCCCGAGTCAAAAGTTCCACATGGCAGACCAAGGCTGAAGCCTTTAAGGGAAACGTGTCCTGCCTATTTGCATTCTTGATGTTGCTCTTGGCAGTGGTCCCACAGTGGAGGCTGCTTGGAGCTTCTGGTATTCATGATCCTAGCCGTCTCCTAATCTTCTAGCAGTATCTTCTAATATTCAGTTAGAACTAGAGATTATTACATGGTACAGCATCTATCTGTATCTAATAATTTGGTTTAGCAGAAAACCCATAATTGAGTTTGGGCAGGCCCAACCTAACTTATCTTTAAAATGACATTATTTCAATAGAATGGCCCATGTGTTTAAAAACTCACAAATCCTATTTTATGATACTTGTAAAGATTAGAAGTTTGAAACTGTAGGTCAAGCAAAAGTGTTCATAAATCTCAGTAATTTTTTTTTTCTCAAATACTTATACTAGTGAACCTTGGCCAAAGATTCTCACATGGTCTCCAAGACCCTTTCAGAAGATCCAGAGAGACATAAGTTTTATAATACTAGTGCAACACCATTTGCCTTTTCCACTGTTATTCTCTTAGGAATGTCCAGGGAAGTTTTCCACTCAGAGGCAGATCTGAGAATCCCACTGTCTTCTATTATGACTTCAGGAGAAACTGCTAAAGATGTAAAACAGCGCCACTCTTCTCACTAAACATTGTTTTGGAAATTATAATTATTTTTCACAGAGATATGCTTCTTATATCAGTATACAGTGGATTTATTATTGCTAGTTTGTTAATTACTGTTTATTCCTTTATTTTTGGTTGTGCTTGGTCTTCGCTGCTGCACCAGGCTTTTCTCTAGATGTTGGGAGCTGCTCTTACGGGCACAGGCTTCTCACTGTGGCGGCTCCTCCTGTGGCAGAGCACAGGCTCCAGGCGCATGGGGCTCAGTCGCTTCAGCGCGCGGGCTTGGCGGCTGACGCTCGCAGCCTCTAGAGCGCTTGTGGGCTCAGTAGTTGTGCAGCACAGGCTTAGCTGCCCCACGGCATGCGGGATCTTCCTGGCCCATGGATTGAACCCGTGTCCCCTGCATTGGCAGGCGGATTCTCATCCACTGCACCACCAGGTAAGCCCTGTTACTGCTAGTTTCACGTGGATAAATATTTTAAAGTGTTTCTATTTTAATTTCACAAGAGATATAACCCACATGGGATTTCCCTGGTGGCTCAGTGGTAAAGAATCTATCTACCAATTCAGGAGACATGGGTTCCATCCCTAGGTTAGGAAGATTCCCTGGAGAAGGAAATGGTAACCCACTCCAGTATTCTTGCCTGTAAAATCCCATGGACCAGAAGCCTGGTGGGCTATGGCCCATGGGGTTGCAAAAGGTCTTTGGGTCCCCAACAAATTTTAGGAGTGCTAAGAGGTCCTGTGACTGAAAATTTTGAGCACTGCTAACTCAGGCCATGAGCAGTCATATTATTAAAGCTTCCTAGAGTTACTCAACCCACTCCAGTGTTCTTGCCTGGAGAATCCCAGGGACGGCGGAGCCTGGTGGGCTGCTGTCTATGGGGTCACACAGAGTCGGACACGACTGAAGCGACTTAGCAGCAGTAGCAGAGTTACTCAGCATGTGTAGGCAGGCTTAGGCTTCTGTGAGAATCCTACTGCTGCTGTTGCTGCAGGATCAGTGCAGGAGGCGACTCGGAGTGAGAGTTCACCAGGGCCAGGCACTGTGCTAATGGCCTCCCAGGAGTTAGCTTATTTTGTCCTGGCAATGACCACTCCATATTTTACAGCTGAGGAAACAGGCACAAGATTCCACAGGCAGTAACAGATCTGAACCTAGGCACCCTGGCCCTAGAGTCTGCACTCTAACTACGAAGCTGTTTGCCACTCTTTGTCTTTAGATTTAACAGAGGAATCTGAGAATTAGCTTTAAGTAGGAAAAGAACTCACTACCCATCTCACTGCTAATAAAATTATCTCCATTGGAACATGAAAAAAGGAAGCCTTGGGTATGTTTCCAGAATCCACATGATGCCTACCTTAGTATAGACGTGAATCCGGTCAGTATTCTTACTTGCACAAAACATCAGGGTATCATACACTGGCCAGTTCTTCAACTGTTCTAATGAAGAAGATAAAAAAGAACCTGAAGGCATATCTACCCTCTACCCAGAACAGCTTACTTTAATCCTATGTGGGTTAGGATAATGAAAGAGTTTTATCAAATACATCAGCACACTGAACAAAGAACATGTACCTGGGCATGAAATAAACATGGCAGGTGATCTAAGAGCATACTGGTTTATATGGTAACCAGTTGCTTTGGAACTTTTGCTAATGACCCAACAAGAAAAAAAAAAACGAAATTCAGCATTTGCTTTATAAAAGATAAGCATTAGGCATAAGGGAGAATTTCTTACCCTGAAAGAGTCCCTATCAGTCTTGAAAGAGTCTAGAATCTATCCCTATTGCTACAGAGGGTTTAAGTTGAGACCGAATGAACACCATTTTGATTATCCGCAGCAAGACTACCATGTCGAGGGCTACTTAAATGACTGATGCCTTATGGCCTGGTGCCTCACATTCACAAAAGGAGATGAGTGAACAAGACGTCTTTCTCATCATCTCTATTTTTTTCTCAGTCCTACTGACCAATATATTCTGTGGAAAGGATAGGGTTATCCAAGCAAATCTAAATAATAATTAGTTAGCACTTATCAAGCACTAACAATGAGCCTGGTACTGGTCTAAGCACTTATATTAACACCTCTCAGAAACAAGTTGTGCGTCTTACAGAGGAGGGAAGCAAGGCACATCAGTCTGCCCAAGGCCACTGGTAACAGAGCCCAGTAATCTGGCTCCAGAGCCTATGCTCTTAACTTCTGCCATGGTTCCCCAGTGACCCTTTCAAGTATTTTTCCAGATATACAAGTCTATGATTTATTTGCAGTATCATCTATTTGAATATTTCTAATCGAGACATCAGTCACTTTACAAACTTAGACTGTGGATTATCCCCATATTTCATAAATTCAAAAATGCATGCTTTCCCCACACTTGAATATCTCTGAAATTGGCATGTCTTCCAGTCAACAGCCTTGGCATTTTACAACTATGCTTGGCCAGGTGACAGCTGTAAGGTAGTTTTCACTGCCTGGGCATGAGCTTAGTCATAACTACAACACCGTTTTCACTTCGACACTACGCTTGAGATATATGCATTGTCATTTCTGAGTGTTGATTCTGATTACCTTCAAAATGTCTTCAAAATGTTTTACTGTGGTTTGGGATTGAAATGAAAAGTTATCATGTACACCAAAAACTTGCATACAGGATGAGAAAGCATAAATTTGTTATTAAAGAAGCAAACATGCATCACTGCAGGGATAACCAGTTACTGTGTCATAGTGAAACCGGCAGTTTGTTTCTTTATTTTGGCTGTGCGTCTTCATTGCTGAGCAAGCTTCTCTCTAGTTTTGGCAACTGGGGGCTACGTTCTAGTTGCAGTGCTCAGGCTTCTTATTGGGTTGACTTCTCCTGTGTGGAGCACAGGCTCTAGTCTATGGGCTCAATAGTTGTGGCACAAGGGCTTAGTTGCCCCAGGGCACGTGGAATATTCCCAGACTGGAGATTTAACTTGTGTCCTCTGCATTGGCAGGTGGATTGCTATCCACTACACCACCAGGGAAGTCCCATCTTTTTCTTTCTTAATGTACATAAAGTAAGTGCCTACCATAATCACTGTCTCCAGATTTGAAGAACTGTGGTTAATGCTTAAAGATCAGAAGTCACTCTTTGATAAAAAGCCTTATGAGAACAACTCCAAATCAGCTGATGTTTTTTGGTAACTACTAGTTACATCAGGGAATGTATTTTTCATTTTTTTCATGTAGTATAATTTAATGGTTCCAAACACCAGATAGCATCTTTTGAAGATATGGCCTTCCTTCCAGACCCTTAGAATTCCAGTTAGAATGAAGCTGCAATTCCAGAGTGGTATACGTCACTCTGGTTCTAAAAGAGCATACGTGGGTAGAAGCATCTTACTACAATGTCCCTTCTCTTTCTTGTTTTTTAAGGAAATCCATGTCAGTGGGAAGATGTGAAGAATTACACTTTTGCAGCCCAGTGATCTGAGAAGTAAAGAGAGAAAAAAAGAAGAGGGAATAGGTGTAGGGGAAAATACCAGCATTGTTTACTGGATGAGGCCAATGCAAATTTCACCAGCAGAATAGAATTTCTAAAAGTCTGGTGATTTTCGAAAAGAATGTGTAGGTAAAGCTAACATACATCTTCATCAAGGGACCAATTTGTAACTAACAAGCATTTCCTTGCTGTAGATGGAGAGTCTCATGGCCCAGCTGACAACAATTGCCAGTCGCTGATTCTGGGTCTGATGTTTTGTTCACTGACCTGGACACTGTCCGAGAGCAATGGTTTCATCCTCAATGGGGGCACTGTCAGAGTACACACAAGGGAACTAGAGACAAGACGCCTGAGTCCAGATTGTCTACTTAAAGGCCGCTAAAATTAACAGACCTGAACAGAATCTATTGTGAGATAGTTTTGGGAAGACCTTGAGGAATTAGAGGAAAGGAAAGCTGAGCACAGAAGGAAGATGCCTAGAGTTTAGAAATACTTAATAAACATTTCATTTTAGAGCTATGAATTCAACATGGAATTATATCTATGTTTAACTTCCCTGGTGGCTCAGACAGTAAAGAATCTGCCTGCTGATGGGAAGAGCCCTGGGGGAAGGGAATGGCACCCCACTCCAGTATTCTTGCCTGGAGAATTCCATGGACAGAGGAGCCTGGTGGGCTACAGTCCATGGGGTTGCAAAGAGTTGGATACGATTGAGTGACTAACACTTTTATCTTTTTAGAGCTATGAATCCAACTCTAAACTATATCTATGTTTAACAGCAACTAACTTAAAAACTTTGACAATCCATCCTGAACACTTTGGGGTTGTTATAATGAAACATCAACCTGTTCGTTACTATGGTCACAAACTGAGTAACAAAGAAAATAACCCCACAGTACTCACAATCTTTTGCCAGCTGGCCCATAAAGATTGTGATGGATGACATACAGGCTGGTATTTGCCAACCACTGCAGCCATAAATAATGAATGGAATCAAGGAAAGAAGTAAATAAACCTGAGACACTACATGGTTGGTTGGTCATGATTCACATAGTCTTGAAATTATGTTCCTTAAAAACATTTTACTTAAAAAAACAACCCTCAAAACTCAAAATATAAAATATGCTGATTAATTGTAGCCACTTAAAAGAAATTCATGTGTATGGGTTCGTGGTGGTACAGTGGTTTAGAATCCGCCTGCTAGTACAGGGGACACAGGTTCGCTCCCTGGTCTGGGAAGATCCCAGATGCCGCAGAGCAATTAAGCCCGTGCACCACACTACTGAGCCTGTACCCTTGAGCCTGCGCACTGCAACTACTGTGCCCATGTGTTACAGCCTGTTCTCCACAGCAAGAGAAGCCACCGCAACAAGAAGCCTGCACACCACAGTGGAGAGAGGCCCCAGCTTGCTGCAACTAGAGAAAGCCCACATGCACCAACAAAGACCCAGTGCAACCAAAAATAATAAAAAATAAAAGAAATTCACTTGTAAAGGATGAATGATCTCCTAAGTGGCTGTCAATCATCTGTCAATCTTAAAGCAATCCATGGTGTCCAAAAGAACCCCCAAATATCAAAACCATGCTCTCACTGCAAGAATGGGCCGAGCTTGGTGGAAGCTGGGCAACAGGCCGGAGACAGCACATGTAGCCCATATGAGTTTAGCTCTCTCTGTAACATCTGAATGCCAACAGCTCTGCTTTTCTAGCCATCTGGTGTTTATGTATGTAGTTACAAATGGTTGGTATTTTTAATATAAAAGGGAATACAAGGAACCTGGAACAAGGTAGTAATCGCAAACCTATTAACAGTGTTCCACATCTAAGCATATGGTTATTACTTGGATCCTGGAAATGGCAAGACTTACCATCACCTGGCTGGGGGGTGAGTCTGTCTTCACTCTCAGTTGTTGAAATTTCTTCCTTGCTCTTAGCTGATGGTTCAGGTGTTGAATGTGCCAGAACTTGTTTCTCCCCGTCAGAACTAGTCTGAATTTTTTTGGAGGTGTCCTGAGAATCATCTTTCTCGTTTTTGTTTTTATTCTGGGTGTGGCTGAGGCTATCTATTTGTGGAACAAATTTGTACAACAAACAAAATAATTCATGAAAAACAAATAATTTACACTTATATTTAGCTAAAGTCGTTGTGTACCCTAAAGCCAGTACAGAAAGTAGAGTTTAAAAATGTCACAGCTAAGTTGTACAAAAAGAAACAAAGTCAGCAACATCTGCTCATTCTTTCTAAATATTTATTGGGGATCACCAAGTACCACTCTAGGTGCTGGAAAGGCAGAGGGAACAAGTCAGAAAGGTCCCTGCTTCCTAGAGATTCCATTCCAAAGGCAGAGATAAACAGGCAAACAGATAGGATCTTTTTTGCTAAAGAGAATACATGAGTTAGAGGATGGGGTGGGAGGCTCCCTGGAGCTGAGAGCTGCTCAGGGATCTGGGAAGCCTGGCCCCAGGGGGCCTGTATTCTTGACTTAGAGCCTTAGTGTCACTGGAAGCCATTAAAGGGTTGTAAGCATAGGAATGTAATGATCTAAGTTTTTAAAGGCTCCCTCCATCTGCTGTGGAGAGAAGGACCAGCCTCAGGGAGGCTTCAGAGAGATGCTGGTGGCTTCCAGTGTGATGGTAGCAATGAAGATGTAGTGACTGGAATCAAGGCACTTTGTAAAGGTTACACTAGCGGAACTTCATGAAGATGGGAGGACAGGGAAAAATCAAAGATGCTGCCTCCAGGTTTTTAGCACAATGTAGGGAAGACGGGGGAAGAGAAGCTTTGGTGTTAGATGTAGTGACTGTAAATCAAGAATTCCATTTTGGACATGTTAAACTTGAGGTACCCTTTAGACATCCTGGTGGAGATGTTATGTAGGTCACTGCATACATCCAGTCTGGAATTCAAATGAGAGATACAAATCTGGGAGTATGAAGTATAAGATGCAGAGGATAAGCAATAGATGTTAAGAACAAAGCACAAGAGAAATGTTACATACTGACAACTCTAGTGATCAATGCTTTTGAATCGTGGTGCTGGAGAAGACTCTTGAGAGTCCCTTGGCCAGCAAGGAGATGAAACTAGTAAATCCTAAAGGAAATCAACCCTGAATATTCATTGGAAGGACTGATGCTGAAGCTAAAGCTCCAATACTTTGGCCACCTGATGAGAAGAGCCAACTCACTGGAAAAGATCCTCATGCTGGGGAAGATCGAAGGCAAAAGGAGAAGGGGATGACAAAGGGTGAGATGGTTGGATGCCATCACTGACTCAATGGACATGAACCTGATCAAACTCTGGGAGACCATGAAGGACAGGGAAGCCTGGCATGCTGCAGTCCATGAGGTCACAAAGACTCAGGCATGACTTGGTGACTGAACAACAGCAAGTATCCAATGTAAGCTAATTAATGTACTAGCTAACGTACTAGAGACCACTAGTTAACAGCTTTATAAGACTTTCCAGTCCTGTATCCTAATATTGCTCGTTTAATGTTTTGAATTCACTGTTTCCTCAAAGTGTTATGTGGCAGGTATTGATTTTAAAATTTAGATGAATTGGAATTCTGCTTTTTAATACTTTGGGGATGCATCCAAATCAAGGTTGGAAATGATTATGTTAAACTGTAGTATTATTAATCTAATAATTATGACTACCAGATATGGTAATATCACTGTTACTTGGAATATGTATTGTTCTTAAATCAGATTGTTTCATATTCACAAAAGGTGTTTTGTTTTTTTAGACTGCTTGACAGTTTGCTTATTAAATCATGGTTCTAGAAATCTTCATTGTTGCTCTTGGTATCATAAAGAAAAGTCAGAACTTATAAAACCCTATTAAACCATGATTTTTATTGCTCAGTCATTCAATTTATAGACTTTGTGTGAACTAATATTATTTTGTAGTCATGAGATACTTTATTTTTATTGCCTGTAGCAGTTGGAAATTGAATGAGATAATGCAAATTGTGGGAGATATTATATGGGATAAGCTTGTGGCTCCAATTTAGTTCATAGACAACAGGTGTCCACGTTACAAATATAATCACCCAGATGGCAGACTTGTCAGTTTTGGGAGGAACACCCAGAATCAAAGGAGGAAAGACTCAGCTACTGATTACATTTTCTTTCAGATCAAAATTAAGGCAGAGGAGAGCAAGGCAAGCAGGAAGGAACTGCAGCATTAGAGCTTCTATCTTTGCTGAGACTCTGTTAATGTCAAGACTCTGGAGAATTCACATATGATGGGAAAGTGTGTATAATCATTACACACTTCGATAAGATTTTATTTATAATTTCTTCTAGTTTCCAAAACCATACACTTGGCATTTTTAGTGACCATAAAAATGGTCTCTAAAACTGGAAAAAAAGGAATACTGATGATGATTTTCTTAAGACAACCACAGTTGTTAATAGTCACTTCAAAAATAAAACACCAGCAAGCATATCATATCACGCAAGCAAAACATACTCTGAGGTATGTTTATGATTTCTTTTAAATAGCATGTTTTAGAAAAGAATAAACTCATAAAACAGACGTGAGATTTGGTTTTTAAAAGAAGATCAAGAGAGGAATTTTTATGATTTTTCATGGGAGACACATGGCACAATAAATAATTCAGTAGGCGAAGAAGCTACACTGGATTCATTCTGCTATTTAAACAAAATAATCTACAATTTCTTTAAAAACAAGTATATTCTACAGAGGAAAGAAAACAGCAGGTCTATGGCTATAAGGCATATTTGCTGCCATAGCAACAGAGCTTCTATTCCTGCCCACTGAATCCACGTCCTGCTGGCATTAATCAGAAATGTCCATTTGTGCCAAATTAATGCCATGTCACAGATGCTGGGGGATATATATTCTTGACAGAACTGGGAGCTTTTCACATTCCACAAGGGGATAAATTCACAGTCTTCACTGTGGAAGCTCTTCCTCCAGCTTAAACACTGAAGTTGGAACCCAGTCATGGATCTCTGATGACAGCAGTTGTCTCTAAACACACAGGTTATCTGAAGACACCACTGCTACCCGCCTCATGGTCACCCTCCATGTACTCACCAGCGCCGCCCCGTGGATTCTCACACATTTCACAGTAAGGTAACACTGAGTTATTGATGTAGGTGCAGAAAGCACACTGCCAGCCCTCACCACAAAAGGCTGGGGTAGTGGCCTGGGCCTTGGCCTTGCAGATCCCGAACGTGAGCAGAGCTTCGGCCTGCCCAGGCCGGCATGGCTGCTCCTCAGGGGGCCTGCAAGGGTCATCGATGGCGACCGATTTCAGTTTTTTAGCTTCAGGTTCAAGATCACTTTCATCACCTCTGGTGGCTGTTTTTACAGGGTCTGCTGGCACTACAGTATTTTTCTCCTGGGATACCCTTGATTCATCACAGGAGGTCTCCAACTGTCTTTTCTTAGCGTTTGGTAAAAAGAATGATCGAATATCACGCTGTTTTTCTTTTTCAAACTAGGAAAAAACAAAGTTATTAAATTAAGAGGCTATTGAGTGTGTTCTTCCTAAATGAAATAGCTTAACAAACTTGTCATTAACCATATTCCTCTATCTTTTGAATACCCTATTGGAAATGAATTCAACCCTGCGATGACTCTTCATATATACATACATGTAGAATACCACTATTGTCTCCATGTACTTTGTGTCTAACTTTTTTTTAGCACTTACAACGTGTGAAGCATTTTATGTATATCAACTCATGTAATCTTCATGCTAGCTCTGTGAGGCAGGTAGTATTACTCTTCCCAAATTTCAAATGACAACACTAAAGCATTAGAGAAGTTAGGTCACTTGGCTATTGCTATTGCTAAGTCACTTCAGTCGTGTCCGACTCTGTGTGACCCCATAGACGGCAGCCCACCAGGCTTCCCCATCCCTGGGATTCTCCAGGCAAGAACACTGGAGTGGGTTGCCATTTCCTTCTCCAATGCATGAAAGTGAAAGTGAAGTCGCTCAGTCATGTCCGACCCTCAGCGACCCCATGGACTGCAGCCTTCCAGGCTCCTCCAACCATGGGATTTTCCAGGCAAGAGTACTGGAGTGGGGTGCCATTGCCTTCTCCGCACTTGGCTATAGAAGTCATATAATAAAAATGTACTTTGGCCTCTAGATGTATGTCAGGGAAAGGAAGCAATTGTGTGTTTAAATATTTCAGGTCAATAAAGACTTGAAAAATGTTTTCATGCCCAAACTGTAAACACAAACAATGTTCATAAACAATATATTTTTCATATTAAAATAGTTTCCTGACTAAGGAATATTTTCAAATAGCAGTAAAGATATGAATTAGAACAGTTTCTTTAATAGAGATAGTTTAATAATTATCTTGTTCCTAAGAAACAGATTTCTCTTTTCTAAAAGCAGCAACTTCATGATCTCATGTTTTCCATCTTCTTTTCAACATGTAAATTTCAACCTCCTAATTAAGAGAAAGGATAACAGCCATTTCCACAGCTGATTAGCCAGCAGTTACGGTAAATTAAAGGAGTTAATTTTAGAGAAGTCCTGCTAAGGCCTGAACTGGGTACATGGTGGACACACGCTGTGGCAGACTGCACAAAAATGGCCAATTCTTATCCCGTTTAACACACTTGTCTCTCAATGTCACACTGACACACCTACATTTAGAGGTGGGGTCTGTGTTCCTTTCCCTAGAACCTGGGTGGACCTTTGTAACGGTGTCAGTCAGCAGAATGCCATGAAAGCATCGCTGTGTGACTTCTGAGGCTCAGTCATTGAGGCTGATAGGGCTTCTGGCACTCTCCCCTTCTCCTTATCTTTCGGGAGGGACACTAGCCTTTGGAACACAGCCACCGTGTTGTGGGGAAGCCCAGGCCACACTGGAGAAACCACGTATGGGCATTCAACTCTTCAGCCGCACATGGGCCCCCCAGTGACGGTCAGCATCAGCTGTCAGACATGTGAGTGAAGAAGCTTTCAGATTCCAGCTCCCAGTCTTGGGATCGATCAGCAAAGGCCCCACTTCTCAGGCAGCAGACATGTCATCTCCATTGTACGCAGGCTGGATTCTTTATCCACAGAAACCATGAGAAAAAATACACAGCTATTGTGGTTTCAAGGCACTAAGTTTTGGGGTAAATTGTTATGCCACAATAGATTACAGATACTATAGTGACATGCAAATGTTGCAAAGAGAAAGTTTACATAATAAATCTTATCTGTATTCTTTAGTAGTGCTGAATAAGAAAGATTTAGCAAATTAATCAAGACAGAAGGAATAGTGGTTACTGGGAGCTGTGAGAAAGGGAAAAATGGAGTTATTGCTAAATGGTTATGGAGTCTCTGTATGGGGTTTGAAAATAGTGGTGTCAGTTGCACAACACCATTAATATAATACACGTCACTGAATTATACACTTAAAATAGTTACGATGGCAAACTTTATAATAATGTACATAATCACAAGTATTTAATTTCTAAAAAAGGAAAAAAGGTAGGAAGAGAAGAAAGAATACTTATGTTGTTCCTATATTGGAATAATTAAAACATATATTTTAGGAAAAAAGTCCTCCTCAGTAACGTACAACTTTGATTTTGTATGACTACTATTTATATACTCATATACTATTGCAATGGCACCCCACTCCAGTACTCTTGCCTGGAAAATCCCATGGACGGAGGAGCCTGGTAGGCTGCAGTCCATGGGGTCGTGAAGAGTCAGACATGACTGAGCGACTTCACTTTCACTTTTCACTTTCATGCATTGGAGAAGGAAATGGCAACCCACTCCAGTGTTCTTGCCTGGAGAACCCCAGGGACGGCGGAGCCTGGTGGGCTGCCGTCTATGGGGTCGCAGAGAGTCGGACACGACTGAAGCGACTTAGCAGCAGCGTACTATTACAAAGTTATCTAGTAAGTTGTGGAAGTTACAGAATTTAGACAAAAATATAAAGAATGAAATCAACCATGAGACAAGATTTTTAAAACCACGCACAAGAGAAATTCTAAGAAAAGGGTGGAGGAAAGCAAGGAGATTATCAGACTCATGGAGTTTGGTGTTAAAAAGGTAACAAAGAAACAAATATAGTTATACATTTAAAGAGAATGTTCTATTTCATACAACAGCACTGCAGAGAACTCCTTGAACTTTGAAAATATTGGCAAATATTCAGCAAATGTGAACAAATTCTACCAGCTATTTCTAGTTAAACAACAATGATTTTACAAGAGAGGTTAACTTTCTGAGTCCTTGTACATGTCTCAAAATGACCTGATTTTGCCCTAACTCTTAGTAGTTTTGCTGGGCAAACAATTCTCAAAAATCTTTAAAGAAATTGCTTGATTTCTTCCAACATCTGATGATACTGACAATGTTCCTTTGTAGTTGCAAACTCTGTTCATTTTATAGAGGCTTTTGGAACCTTCTTTTCATCCCTGGTATTCTAAAATTTCACAATGATCTAAGTCTATATACTCTATCTGTGTCATCTGTATCTATATGATTTCTGCTCAGCACCTAGGATACCCTATTAATTTTGTATAGTATTGATCATCTCTAGTTCTTGGACATTTCTATTCTTTTTTGATAGTTTCTCCCTCTTCATTTTCTCACTTCTGCTTTTCTGGAATTCCTGTTAGCAGAATGTTGGACCTGGACATTTACGTCATCTTTTACTTTCATATTTTCCTTCTTTGTGTCTTTTTACCCTCTAAATGGGTTTAGCTATTTTATCTTTCAATGCTTACATAAAATTAGTTTGGCAGTCATGTTTTTAACATGTAAAATTTCCTTCTTGTTCCTTTTTCATAGTATTTTGATTTTATTTGTATGTGCAGTATCATCTCAAATCTGAAGATACAAATTAGTTTTTTAAAGTTATCTCCAGGATCAATTTTTGTACTAGTTTATTTTGTTCAGCTTTTCCACACCACAGATTTCCTTCTCAAATGTCCGATGACCTCACACAGAAGAACGATGGAATAGGAGGGCTGCCTGGGAAATCAGGACACATGGGCTACTGACTGAACGGGAGGGGTGCAGAAGATGGAAGGGACTGGAGTGCTCCTCAGACTCCTAAGTTTCTGACTTCTGACACTGTATGGATGACATTTTGAATTATCATAACAGAGAATATAGGAAGATAAATGGGCTTATTATTGTCTCATTATCTTAGAATAGAAGGCAAAAAGAGAAGAGATAAGGAAATAGAAGTTTACTTTTAGATATGTATGAGGACTGGTGGGTGCCAGGGTGGTGAATTCCAGGAAGCAGGTCCACAGTTGAAGGGAAAGAAACATCTGGATGCCTGTGTGGGAACCAGTGACAAGCAGAGGTGGTTCCAGTCAGAGGCCTGGATGTCACGAACAGAGGGAGGAGGAGGTAAGAAGTCATGGATGGAAAGCAGAGGGATGTTGAGAGTGGAATGAGGAGGAAGAGATACCAGGGAAGGAAACAGTAGGAACAGTAAGAGGGTGGAAAAGCCAGGGGATCAGTGGCTCCTGTGTTTTGGTTTCTACTCATGATCCCAAGCACCCAGAAAAACCCATGTCCTTCAGATATTTTTAATCAGATCTGGGAGATTTTCTTATACTTTTTCCCTCTGTTTTTTATTTCTGGAATTTCTATTAGGTAAAATCTTCTGAACTGATCATTTGATTTTCTTTGCTTTTTCTCACATTTTTTTCCTACCTCTGTTGTTCTACTTTCTGTATGATTTCCTCATTATCTTCCTTTTAGTCCTTGTCAGATTATTATTTTCTGATGTTATAGGTTCACTTTCTAAGAGCTTTTCCTTGTTCTTTGATTATTCCCTTTCCTTATTCCTGTTTTGTGGGTACAATACTTTTACTTCTTGTGAACATGAATAGAAGGTTTTTTGTTTTCTTCAGTTCAGTCACTCAGTCCCAACCCCTGGAGGGTGAGTTGCTAATCTGAATTTTTTTCAGCCTGAGAACTTGGGACACAGTTCAGGGCTTGTGCTTCCCAGAGGTGTGCTTCCCTTGGACCGTGTCTCCACCGGAAGCGAGCCCTGTAACCTTCTCTGCTGCTCACTTTGGGGTGAGAAGTAGGAAGTCCCATTATGGCCTTGGGTTTTGGCTGGTTTCTTTCATACACCTTTTTACCAAATTTTCCTGGGGTGCTTTCAGGCACTTACAGGTCTATTAATAAAGCCAGTTCCTTTTTATTCACAAGGCTATTACCAAATGGAAGTCCCCTTTGTCAGGGACTCCCAGCTGCAGTCTGGGGTACTGAACTCCACCCTGAACTCCTAACAGTGATAGTGGTAACCGAGAAAGAAAAACTGCAGACATTTCACAGGTAATATCATCACAGTGAGGCCTGGGAGGAACTCGGCAGCAGGTGCAGGAGAAGCAGAAGGAATTGAAGCGGGCATGTAAAGGAGATTCCATAACTAGAGGCATGCAAGTAGGTAAGGGCAGGACAAACGGAAGCCACGGGAAGTGATCCAGTTTAGTCTAAAACTGAAGAGTCCATAGCAGAGGTGTCTGTGTGTGTGCTCAGTCGCTTCTGACTTTTTATGACTCCACAGACTATAGCCCACCAGGCTCCTCTGTTGAAGCCTGGCTTGGAGAATTTTGAGCATTACTTTGCTAGCATGTGAGATGAGTTCAATTGTGCAGTAGTTTGAGCATTCTTTGGCATTGCCTTTCTTTGGGATTGGAATGAAAACTGACCTTTTCCAATCCTGTGGCCACTGCTGAGTTTTCCAGATTTGCTGGCACATTGAGTTTTCTTCAGCTCATTACAATGTTTCTGCTTCTTTTCTATCCTTTTTTTGTTTTACATACTAGTCCTCACATATTTTGGTTTCTGCTTTGCCCATGAGAGGATTTCTTCCAAACCTGGTGACCTTCACTGTCTTTTCACAGTTTTTTTTAAACTTTTTATTTCATATTGGAGTATAGCTGATCAACAATGTTGTGATAGGTTCAGGTTGAAAGCAAAAGGATTCAGAAATACATATACATGTATCCATTCTCCCTCAAATCCCCTCTCATGCAAGCTGCCACTTAACACTGAACAGAGTTC
This sequence comes from Bos javanicus, assembly GCF_032452875.1. NCBI lineage: Eukaryota > Metazoa > Chordata > Mammalia > Artiodactyla > Bovidae > Bos > Bos javanicus. Next base: position 62,142,145 of record NC_083869.1, on the reverse strand, counting down.
CCTGTGCTATACAGTAGGTCCTTGCTGGTTACCCATTTTAAATATAGCAGTGTGTCAGTTTGGGATTGACATGTTCCCAACGGAGTTGTTTTTTTTTTTTTTAATAAATTAATTAATTTATTTTAGTTCAGTTCAGTTTAGTCATGTCCGACTCTTTGCGACCCCATGAACTGCAGCACGTCAGGCCTCCCTGTCCATCACCAACTCCCAGAGTTCACCCAAACCCATGCCCATTGAGTCAGTGATGCCATCCAACTATCTCATTCTCTGTCATCCCCTTCTCCTCCTGCCTTCAATTTTTCCCAGTGTCAGGGTCTTTTCCAATAAATCAGCTCTTTGCATCAGGTAGCCAAAATACTGGAGTTTCAGCTTCAACATCAGTCCTTTCAATGAACACCTGGGACTGATCTCCTTTAGGATGGACTGGTTGAATCTGCTTGCTGTCCAAGGGACTCTCAAGAGTCTTCTCCAACACCACAGTTTCAAAAGCATCAATTCTTTGGTGCTCAGCTTTCTTTATACTCCAACTCTCACATCCATACATGACTAATGGAAAAACCATAGCCTTGACTAGACAGACATTTGTTGACAAAGTAATGTCTCTGCTTTTTAATATGCTGTCTAGGTTGGTCATAACTTTCCTTCCAAGGAGTGTCTTTTAATTTCATGGCTGCAATCACCATCTGCAGTGATTCTGGAGCCCCCCAAAATAAAGTCAGCCAGTGTTTCCCCATCTGTTTGCCATGAAGTGATAGGAGGCTAATTACTTTACAATATTGAAGTGGTTTTGCCATACATTGACATGAATCAGCCATGGGTTGTACATGTGTTTCCCATCCTGAACCCCCTCCCACCTTCCTCCCCATCCCATCCCTCAGGGTCACCCCAGTGCACCAGCCCTGAGCACCCTGTCTCATGCATCGAGCCTGGACTGACAATTTGCTTCACATATGATAATATACATGTTTCAATGCTATTCTCGCAAATCATCCCACCCTCGCATTTTCCCACTGAGTCCAAAAGACTGTTCTATACGTCTGTGTCTCTTTTGCTGTCTCGCATATCGGGTCATCATTACCATCTTTCTAAATTGCATATTTATGCGTTAGTACACTGTATTGGTGTTTTTCTTTCTGACTTACTTCACTCTTTATAATAGGCTCCTGTTTCATCCACCTCATTAGAATTGATTCAAATGCATTCTTTTTAATGGCTGAGTAATATTCCATTGTGTATATGTACCACAGCTTTCTTATCCATTCGTCTGCTGATGGACATCTAGGTTGCTTCCATGTCCTGGCTTGTCTATTCACATTTAAAAATAAGACATTAAAATGCCAATGTAAGCTCCAAGTGGGGGACCTCACTAAAGGTCATTGGTGACTGCTAGTCCGGGGATTCCTTTCAGGCTCCACAGCCTTTTCTTGGTCCAGTCAGTTTATCCAGAAAGGAGTCCTCCAATCTCCTGCCTGGAGGATACAGCACTAGCTAACCAGTGACCTGGAAGTTGATCAGAAGTGAAGTGATCAAGAACAGGGTGCTAAGGATTTCACCACTGATTAAGGAGTCTTCCAGTTAATGTGTTTGTTTTCAATTTACTGTCTTACCCCACTCCCTCAACTGGTTCTTCTCTTACATCTTAAAAGAGGAACAAATAAAATAGCTAAATAAATGAATAAAATGTCAAAAACAAAGACTACAAAAGATAAAATATACAAAGCAGGGCATTGTCATCTCCACTGAATAATGTTTAATAACACCAGCATCTTTTGTCTCCTTCTACATTTCAAAGAATTTGATTCCAGTTGTCTAAAACATTTTAAGCTCCCCACCAAAAGATAAAACAAAAGATTATTTCAGATTTGTTTATAAAAGAACAATACAAAACAGAAACGTAAGAAATCTTTCATTAAAAAGTATTCTCGGAGGCGGTTGTAAGATGGTGGAGGAATAGGACAGGGAGACCACTTTCTCCCCCACAAATTCATCAGAAGAACATTTAGACGCTGAGTAAATTCCACAAAACAACTTCTGAATGCCGGCAGAGGACATCAGGCACCCAGAAAAGCAGCCCATTGTCTTCAAAAGGAGGTAGGAAAAAATATAAAAGACAAAAAAAGAGACAAAAGAGGTAGGGACAGAGCTCCATCCTGGGAAGGGAGTCTTAAAAAGAGAGAAGTTTCCAAACACCAGGAAACACTCTCACTGCCGAGTCTGTGGCGAGCCTTGGAAGCACAGAGGGCAACATAACAGGGAGGAAAAATAAATAAATAACTAAAACCCACAGATTACGTGCCCAATGGTAACTCCCCCAGTGGAGAAGCAGCACAGATGCCTGCACCTGCCACTAGCAAGCGGAGGCTAGACAGGGAGGTGTGGGCTGCATTGCTTAGAGTAAGGACCAGGCCTGAATGCCTGAGGGCAATCTGAGCGAACTAACTTGGGCTAGCAAACCAGACTGCAGGATAGCTACCACGCGCAAAGCCCTAACCTAAGACATCACCAGGCCTGCACACAGAACTAAGGACTGAACAGAACTAGCCAGCTACAGACCATCCCCCTCTGGTGACAGGCAGCCAGAGCCAGAAAGGGGCAATCACAGCCCCAGAGAGACTTTATCTACCAACCTGCAAGCAGGCTTCTTTGCTAACTAAGACTTCTTGTGGTTCTGGACATCTGCCTGCGAAGGTGCGCTGGTTATACACCCAGAAAACCGAGCGGCAGGGACTGGGGAGGCGTTAAGTCACAGCGACCATGCTCGCCAAACACCTCATCACCTGAGCTGCTCGGACCTGGGAAGGGCACAAAACACAGGCCCAAATGAGTCTGCATCTCTGAGGACTACCCGAGCGCCTGGACCTGAGCAGCTTAGACCTGGGAGGTGCATGCAGCCCAGGGCTGGCCTCAGACGGTTCCCGGTGGAGCAACCTAGAGCCTAAGCAGTATGGGCAGGGAGGGCACAAGCGCCATGACGGGGGCAGGCCCAGTGTGACCGAGATACTGTGAGCACACGCCAGTGTTATTTGTTTGCAGTGTCCCTCCCTCCCCACAGTGCGACTGAACAAGTGAGCCTAAAAAAAAAAAAACAAAAAGTGTCCACCACCACCCCCCTTGTGTCAGGGCAGGAATCAGACACTGAAGAGATCAGCAAATAGAAGAAGCTAAAACAGAGGAAACCGCCTTGGAAGTGACAGGTGCAATAGATTAAAACCCTGTAGTTAGTACTGACTACATAGGAAGGGGCCTATAGATCTTGAGAAATATAAGCTGGACCAAGGAACTATCCAAAAAAGAACTGACCCCACCCTGCCCACAACACCACCAGAGAGAAAGTCCTAGATATATTTTTACGATCATTTTTTTTAAAATTTTTAAGCCCTCTATTACTCTTTTAATTTTCATTTTTATAACCTACTATTACTTTGCAAAAAAAAAAGACCTTGTTTTTTAAAGCAAACTTCATATATATATATTTATAATTTTTGTGACTTTTTTCTTTAATATTGTATTTTTGAAAATCCAACCTCTACTCTAGATTTTTAATCTTTGCTTTTTGTTATTTGTTATCAATTTTGTACCTTTAAGAACCCAATATTCAGTGCCCATTTTTACTTGGGAGTGAGATTACTGGCTTGACTGCTCTCTCCCCCTTTGGACTCTCCTTTTTCTCCACCAGGTTGCCTCTGTCTCCTCTTTCCCCCTTCTCTTCTCTACCCAACTCTGTGAATCTCTGTGTGCTCCAGATGGTGGAGAACACTTAAGGAACTGATTACTGGCTGGATCTGTCTCTCTTCTTTTGATTCCCCCCTTTTATCCTCCTGGCCACCTCTGTCTCCTTCCTCCCTCTTCTCTTCTCTGTATAACTCTGTGAACATCTCTGAGCAGTCCAGACTGTGGAGTGCACATAAGGAAGTGATAACTGGCTAGCTTGCCCTCTCCTCTTTTGATTCCACCTCATATCATTTGGGTCACCTCTAACTCCCTCCTCCCTCTTCTCCATGTAACTCTGTGAATCTCTCTGGGTGTCCCTCACTGTGGAGAAGCTTTTCATCTTTAACCTAGATGTTTTATCAACGGTGCTGTATAGAAGAAGAAGTCTTGAGACTCTTGTAAAAATAAGACTGAAAACCAGAAGCAGGAGGCTTAAATCCAAATCCTGAGAATACCAGAGAACTGACTCCAGGGAACATTAATCAACAGGAGCTCATCAAACGCCTCCATACTTACATTGAAACCAAGCACCACCCAAGGGCCAACAAGTTCCAGAGCAAGACATACCACACAAATTCTCCAGCAACACAGGAACACAGCCCTGAGCTTCAATATACAGGCTGCCCAAAGTTACTCCAAACCCACTGACATCTCATAACACATTACTGGACACTTCATTGCACTCCAGAGAGAAGAAATCCAGCTCCACCACAAGCTTCCCTAACCAAGAAACCTTGACAAGCCACCCGTACAACCCCACCCACAGCGAGGAAACTCCACAATAAGGAGAACTCCACAAACTGCCAGAATACAGAAAGGCCACCCCAAACTCAGCAATATAAACAAGATGAAGAGATAGAGGAGTACCCAGCAGGTAAAGGAACGGGATTAATGCCCACCAAACCAAACAAGAGAGGAAGAGATAGGGAATCTACCTGATAAAGAATTCCAAATAATGATAGTGATAATGATCCAAAACCTTGAAATCAAAATGGAATCACAGATAAATAGCCTGGAGACAAGGATTGAGAAGATGCAAGAGAGGTTTAACAAGGACCTAGAAGAAATAAAAAAGAGTCAATATATAATGTCAATATATAAAGTCAATATATAATATATAACGCATAATGCAATAAATGAGACCAAAAACACTCTGGAGGGAACAAATAGTAGAATAATGGAGGCAGAAGATAGGATTAGTGAAATAGAAGATAGAATGCTAGAAATAAATGAATCAGAGAAAAAAAGAAAAACAAATTAAAAGAAATGAGGACAATCTCAGAGACCTCCAGGATAGTGTTAAACGCCCCAACATTCGAATCATAGGAGTCCCAAAAAAGACGACAAGATCTTTTTTCATCTTTAACCTAGATGTTTTATCAATGGTGCTGTATAGAAGGAGAAGTCTTGAGACTACTGTAAAAATAAGACTGAAAACCAGAAGACTGAAAACCAAAATCATAGGAGTCCCAAAAAAAGACGATGAGAAAATACTTGAGGAGATAATAGTTGAAAACTTCCCTAAAATGGGGAAGAAAATAATCACCCAAGTCCAAGAAACCCAGAGAGTCCCAAATAGGATAAACCCAAGGTGAAACACCCCAAGACACATATTAATTAAATTAATAAAGATCAAACACAAAGAACAAATATTAAAAGCAGCAAGGGAAAAACAAATAACACACAAGGGGATTCCCATAAGGATAACAGCTGATCTTTCAATAGAAACTCTTCAGGCCAGGAGGGAATGGCAAGACATACTTAAAGTGATGAAAGAAAATAACCTACAGCCCAGATTACTGTACCCAGAAAGGATCTCATTCAAATATGAAGGAGAAATCAAAAGCTTTACAGACAAGCAAAAGCTGAGACAATTCAGCACCACCAAACCAGCTCTCCAACAAATGCTAAAGGATATTCTCTAGACAGGAAACACAAAAAGGGTGTATAAACTCAAACCCCAAAACAATAAAGTAAATGGCAACGGGATCATACTTATCAATAATTACCTTAAAGATAAATGGGTTGAATGCCCCAACCAAAAGACAAAGACTGGCTGAATGGATACAAAAACAAGACCTCTATATATGTTGTCTACAAGAGACCCACCTCAAAACAGGGGACACATACAGACTGAAAGTGAAGGGCTGGAAAAAGATATTCCATGCAAATAGAGGCCAAAAGAAAGCAGGAGTAGCAATACTCATATCAGACAAAATAGACTTTAAAACAAAGGCTGTATGGAACAGTCTTATGGACTCTGTGGGAGAGGGAGAGGGTGGGAAGATTTGGGAGAATGGCATTGAAACATGTAAAATATCATGTATGAAACGAGATGCCAGTCCAGGTTCAATGCACAATACTGGATGCTTGGGGCTAGTGCACTGGGACGACCCAGAGGGATGGTGTGGGGAGGGAGGAGGGAGGAGGGTTCAGGATGGGGAGCACATGTATACCTGTGATGGATTCATTTTTATATTTGGCAAAACTAATACAATTATGTAAAGTTTAAAAATAAAATTTTAAAAAAATGAAAAAAAAAAAAAAAAGGCTGTGAAAAGAGACAAAGAAGGACACTACATAATGATCAAAGGATCAATCCAAGAAGATATAACATAAATATATATGCACCCAACATAGGAGCACCGCAATATGTAAGACAAATGCTAACAAGTATGAAAGGGAAATTAACAATAACACAATAATAGTGGGAGACTTTAATACCCCACTCACACCTATGGATAGATCAACTAAACAGAAAATTAACAAGGAAACACAAACTTTAAATGATACAATAGACCAGTTAGACCTAATTGATATCTATAGGACATTTCACCCCAAAACAATGAATTTCACCTTTTTCTCAAGTGCACACGGAAACTTCTCCAGGATAGATCATATCCTGGGCCATAAATCTAGCCTTGGTAAATTCAAAAAAATAGAAATCATTCCAAGCATCTTTTCTGACCACAATGCAGTAAGATTAGATCTCAATTACAGGAAAAAAACTATTAAAAATTTCAACATATGGAGGCTGAACAACACACTGCTGAATAACCAACAAATCACAGAAGAAATCAAAAAAGAAATCAAAATTTGCATTGAAACGAATGAAAATGAAAACACAACAACCCAAAACGTGTGGGACACTGTAAAAGCAGTGCCAAGGGGAAAGTTCATAGCAATATAGGCATACCTCAAGAAACAAGAAAAAAGTCAAATAAATGACCTAACTCTGCACCTAAAGCAACTAGAAAAGGAAGAAATGAAGAACCCCAAGGTTAGTAGAAGGAAAGAAATCTTAAAAATTAGGGCAGAAATAAATGCAAAAGAAACAAAAGAGACCATAGCAAAAATCAACAAAGCCAAAAGCTGGTTCTTTGAAAGGATAAATAAAATTGACAAACCATTAGCCAGACTCATCAAGAAACAAAGGGAGAAAAATCAAATCAATAAAATTAGAAATGATAATGGAGCGATCGCAACAGACAACACAGAATACAAAGGATCATAAGAGACTACTATCAACAATTATATGCCAATAAAATGGACAACGTGGAAGAAATGGACAAATTCTTAGAAAAGTACAACTTTCCAAAACTGGACCAGGAAGAAATAGAAAATCTTTACAGACCCATCACAAGCATGGAAATTGAAACTGTAATCAGAAATCTTCCAGCAAACAAAAGCCCAGGTCCAGACGGCTTCACAGCTGAATTCTATCAAAAATTTAGAGAAGAGCTAACACCTATCCTACTCAAACTCTTCCAGAAAATTGCAGAGGAAGGTAAACTTCCAAACTCATTCTATGAGGCCACCATCACCCTAATACCAAAACCTGACAAAGATGCCACAAAAAAAGAAAACTACAGGCCAATATCACTGATGAACATAGATGCAAAAATCCTTAACAAAATTCTAGCAATCAGAATCCAACAACACATTAAAAGCATCATACACCATGACCAAGTGGGCTTTACCCCAGGGATGCAAGGATTCTTCAATATCTGCAAATCAATCAATGTAATACACCACATTAACAAATTGAAAAATAAAAGCCATATGATTATCTCAATAGATGCAGAGAAAGACTTTGACAAAATTTAACATCCATTTATGATAAAAACTCTCAAGAAAGCAGGAATAGGAGGAACATACCTCAACATAATAAAAGCTACATATGACAAACCCACAGCAAACATTGTCCTCAATGGTGACAAATTGAAAGCATTTCCCCTAAAATCAGGAACAAGACAAGGGTGCCCACTTTCACCACTACTATTCAACATAGTTTTGGAAGTTTTGGCCACAGCAATCAGAGCAGAAAAAGAAATAAAAGGAATCCAAACTGGAAAAGAAGTAAAACTCTCACTGTTTGCAGATGACATGATCCTCTACATAGAAAACACTAAAGACTCCCCAGAAAATTACTAGAGCTAATCAATGAATATAGTAAAGTTGCAGGATATAAAATCAACACACAGAAATCCCCTGCATTCCTATACACTAATAATGAGAAAATAGAAAGAGAAATTAAGGAAAGAATTCCATTCACCATTGTGATGAAAAGAATAAAATACTTAGGAATATATCTACCTAAAGAAACTAAAGACCTATATATAGAAAACTATAAAACACTGGTGAAAGAAATCAAAGAGGACACTAATAGATGGAGAAATATACCATGTTCATGGATTGGAAGAATCAATATACTGAAAATGAGTATACTACCCAAAGCAATCTATAGATTTAATGCAATCCCTATCAAGCTACCAACAGTATTCTTCACAGAGCTAGAACAAATAATTTCACAATTTGTATGGAAATACAAAAAACCCCGAATAACCAAAGCAATCTTGAGAAAGAAGAATGGAACTGGAGGAATCAACCTGCCTGACTTCAGGCTCTACTATAAAGCCACAGTCATCAAGACAGTATGGTACTGGCACAAAGACAGAAATATAGATCAATGGAACAAAATAGAAAGCCCAGAGATAAATCCACACACATATGGACACCTTATCTTTGACACAGGAGGCAAGAATATACAATGGAGGAAAGAATCTCTTTAACAAGTGGTGCTGGGAAAACTGGTCAACCACTTGTAAAAGAATGAAACTAGAACACTTTCTAACACCATACACAAAAATAAACTCAAAATGGATTAAAGATCTCAACGTAAGACCAGAAACTATAAAACTCCTAGAGGAGAACATAGGCGAAACACTCTCTGACATAAATCACAACAGGATCCTCTATGACCCACCTCCCAGAGTAATGGAAATAAAAGCAAAAATAAACAAATGGGACCTAATTAAACTTAAAAGCTTCTGCACAACAAAGGAAACTATAAGCAAGGTGAAAAGACAGCCTTCAGAATGGGAGAAAATAATAGCAAATGAAGCAACTGACAAAGAATTAATCTCAAAAATATACAAGCAACTCCTGCAGCTCAATTCCAGAAAAATAAATGACCCAATCAAAAAATGGGCCAAAGAACTAAATAGACATTTCTCCAAAGAAGACATACAGATGGCTAACAAACACATGAAAAGATGCTCAACATCACTCATTATCAGAGAAATGCAAATCAAAACCACTATGAGGTACCATTTCACGCCAGTCAGAATGGCTGCGATCCAAAAGTCTAGAAGCAATAAATGCTGGAGAGGGTGTGGAGAAAAGGGAACCCTCTTACACTGTTGGTGGGAATGCAAACTAGCACAGCCACTATGGAGAACAGTGTGGAGATTCCTTAAAAAACTGGAAATAGAACTGCCTTATGATCCAGCAATCCCACTGCTGGGCATACACACTGAGGAAACCAGAAGGGAAAGAGACACGTGTACCCCAATGTTCATTGCAGCACTGTTTATAATAGCCAGGACATGGAAGCAACCTAGATGTCCATCAGTAGATGAATGGATAAGAAAGCTGTGGTACATATACACAATGGAGTATTACTCAGCCATTAAAAAGAATTCATTTGAATCAGTCTAATGAGATGGATGAAACTGGAACCTATTATACAGAGTGAAGTAAGCCAGAAAGAAAAACACCAATACAGTATACTAACACATATATATGGAATTTAGAAAGATGGTAACAATAACCCTGTATACGAGACAGCAAAAGAGACACTGATGTATAGATCAGTCTTATGGACTCTGTGGGAGAGGGAGAGGGTGGGAAGATTTGGGAGAATGGCATTGAAACATGTATAATATCACGTATGAAATGAGTCACCAGTCCAGGTTCGATGCATGGTACTGGATGCTGGGGGCTGGTGCACTGGGACAACCCAGAGGGAGGGTATGGGGAGGGAGGAGGGAGGAGGGTTCAGGACGGGGAACACAGGTATAACTGTGGCAGATTCATTTCGATATTTGGCAAAACTAATACAATATTGTAAAGTTTAAAAAAAAAAAAAAACACAATGAGGTACCATTTCACGCCAGTCAGAATGGCTGTAATCCAAAAGAATTTGTAGAATCCAAAAATTCTACCAGCAATAAATGCTGGAGAGGGTGTGAAGAAAAGGGAACCCTCTTACACTGTTGGTGGTAATGCAAACTAGTACAGCCACTATGGAGAACAGTGTGGAGATTCCTTAAAAAACTGGAAATAGAACTGCCTTATGATCCAGAAATCCCACTGCTGGTCTTACACACAGAGGAAACCAGAATTGAAAGAGACACATGTACCCCAATGTTCATCACAGCACTGTTTATAATAGCCAGGACATGGAAGCAACCTAGATGTCCATCAGCAGACGAATGGATAAGAAAGCCATGTTACATATACACAATGGAGTATTACTCAGCCATTAAAAAGAATACATTTGAATCAGTTCTAATGAATTGATGAAACTGGAGACTATTATATAGAGTGAAGTAAGCCAGAAAGAAAAACACCAATACAGTATGCTAACACATACATATGGAATTTAGAAAGATGGTAACGATAACCCTGTATGCAAGACAGCAAAAGAGATGCAGATGTATAGAACAGTCTTTTGGACTCTGTGGGAGAGGGAGAGGGTGGGATGATTTGGGAGAATGGCATTGAAACATGTATAATATAATATAAGAAATGAATCGCCAGTCCAGGTTCGATGCAGGATACAGGATGCTTGGGGCTGGTGCACTGGGATGACCCAGAGGGATGGTATGGGGAGGGAGGTGGGAGGGGGTTCATGATGGGGAACACGTGTACACCCGTGGCAGATTCATTTTGATGTATGGCAAACCAATATAATATTGTAAAGTAAAAAATAAATAAATAAAAATAAAATTCAATGTAAAAAAAAAGTATTCTCAGAGCCTTGAAATATCAGCTTTTACAGTTGATATCTTTGTTGTTCAGTTGCTATGTCCTGTCTGACTGTTTGCAACCCCATGCACTGCAGCACATTAGGCTTCCTTGATGTGATCTTTTTTTTTTCTTTTCTTGATGTGATCTTTAAAGATCATTAAAGCTGTTTTAGAAGAACTGCTTTTACTATGTAAGCAGTGACTATAGAGTTTTGGAAACTAGCATTTGAGAAAGTCGCATGAATCAGAAGCAGGTTCAGAGTAAAGGTTAGCAGTAACTGACAGCAAAAGGAAACTGATTGTGTATCTCTGCCGGGAGGAGGGTTAACTTACAGTGCCTGCGAGAAGTCAGCAGAGGGGCTATTTTGAAACCACTGCTGCTTGGGTAATAATAAAGAGACTGGAGAACATGAAATCCAGAAAAGGACTTGTGGGTGGAAAGAGAATCATTTTATATAATTTTGGGAACCAAAGGATACATTTGGGGTATAATTTTAGAAGAAGGACAGGACAAGACTTTAATGCTGTGATAGCTAAATTGGACAATGATGATTGTGGTTTCAGCTAGTGGACTGAAGGTCCAAGGTAGTGCCCTGGCCACAGGGCTGGCAGAAGTACAAGCTTTAACAGGAATAATCAAGACTTCGTCTGAGATAATCAATTAGAAACCTGGTGCATATTATCAGTTATGTTTTCAGATTGAAGGCTTTGAACAATCAGGCATGAAGCTGGCTGGTGTGGTTTCTCTGAAAATAAGTGGCTATAACTGACAGAGAAACAGGTGAGAAGATCTCCTGGACACATCCTGACGATAGTTACATGCATCAGAAGGTGAAGGGTTGAAGGTTTACTGAACATGAGTTAAGACTTAAGATCCACGGGCCTCTCACAAGACCTCGGATGACCTTCAGTGAGCCTGAGAAACCCCTGAAATTGTCCATAAAATGTTGTCTGTACTGTATGTGCATTTTTGGAGAGCAGTTCTTTACTTTCTCTATGGTCTCAAAGAGATTCAAGAGAAAAGTTAAGAGCCACTGGATTAGAAAATGCACGTGCAGTTTGATTAGCTCCATCTATTTCTTAATTTTCTGTTGGAAAAAGAGATTGAGGGTTCATTTGTGAACGTACATTTGAGTGGTGAACAAACGCTTTTAAGTGGAAACAAATACATAAGTTCTCTTAAATTCTTAATGAGAATCTCTCTAACATCTCTCAATACTTAAAAAAATGGATAATACCAGGGCTTCCCTGGTGGCTGGCTCAGTGGTAAAGAATCCACCTGTCAATGCAGGAGACACAGGTTCGATCCCTGATCCAGGAAGATCCCATCTGCCGCAAAGCAATTGAGCTTGTGCACCACAACTACTGAGTCTGTGCTCTAGAGCCCGGGCGCGGCAACTATTGAGCCCATGTGCTGCACCCACGGAAGCCCATATACCCTAGAGCCCATGCTCCGCAACGTGAGAAGCCACTTCAATGAGAAGCCTGCGTGCCTCAGCTAGAGAGTAGCCCCCGCTTATGGTAGCTAGAGAAAATCCGGTGGAGCAATGAAGACACAGAATAGCCAAACATAAAAAAATAAAATTATGTATTAAAGAAAAGCTGAATATTAAAGAATACCAAATGGAGTGACTTCTGTGCAGGCATGACACATCACTGAGCTCATTTATCTGTCCCTCTAACTGGACTCTGAATAGTAAGAGAGCAAATGACACGAGAGTCTCACACAGTCAAAAAAAAAAGAGAAATCACTGATGAGGTGAGAAAAAAGCACATGAATCATAATGACTGGGGAGTGATAGGAGACACTGCTGTGCTGGCAGGACTCAAAGGCGTAATGTCACATAGGTCAGCTTAAAACAAAACACACCCTCCGTGATGTTCTGAGACAAGGGTCTATCATCATCAGCTTTCTCATGGAGATCCCGGCAAGCATTTGGGACATGTCTGGTTAACAAGAAGGAAATGACCATCAACAAGATTTGTAGACTCAAATATTAAACGTGAATGCAAAAGTCTTGCATTTTAGTAAGACGATGATATAATTACCTTTCTTTTGTCCTTTTTCTATTAATTTTCATAAAGTGAATGGTAGATCTACTGACTAAAGCATCTGAATAAAAGGGGATAAGAAATGATTGCAAACAAAATGTTCCCCACATAAGCATGTTTTCTAAAAAAAATTAAATTTATCAATAAATGACATGACTCCTTAGAGGGACAAACTTTATCAGGCTCACCAAAACAAACTAGAAGCCCCAAGTTACAACAGCCATACTGACAGTTATATACTCAGCACCCAGACTCTGGTGGCAAATTTATGATAGAAAAATTACCAACTTTGTTAATGTTATCAGCATTTCTCAGTGGTAAAGATATCAGGAACACAGAAAGACAATACTTTTATGACTTAGGAAAACTCTGTTACTTAATAGCAAGATTGAGCGAAGAAGTCTTTTGTCTTTTATAACTACATTCTAGCATTCAGAAGAGACAGTATAGGAACAAATTACTGACAAATGCTTTAACTCATCATGACTGTTCTTATAAAGAAATAACTATATTAAGTGACCCTTTTAAAATATGATAAAAAGGAACTTAAAAGTACATGTTTCTAAATAGGAAGAGTAGTCTAAGCTTATGGTAATTTTTATCACAAGGCTTTGGGGAAAATATAGTTAAGTCAACATGCCCGTGTAATAAGAAGTGTAGGAAAGAGAAGAACATATTCCTCTCCTCAGTTATAAAGCTGACACTGAGTTATTATGTTCCTGCCTTTTGTTCAATATTGTTTTTGAAAAGCAAAAGAAAAAATATTGCTTTTGGTGAGAAGAGCTGGGAACAAAACCTGCAAAATGCTTAAGGTGGCGAAATGTGTGTGTTTATTTGAAAGGTTCAGGGACCTAAGATGTTTGTTCCATTTTGCACCATGGTAAACAACTGCTCTTTAGAGACAAATCCCCTGCCATGATGACAGGATTAAAAGTTAGTTATTAGAACTGAAGGAAAGGAAAAGCAAATCTGGTAAAACTCATACAAAAAAACAATAAAGCACTTCAAAGCCTGGTGCCATTCCAGTGCAGCACACGCCACCAACAAAAGCCCTGGTGTCGGGGTTAATGGACTTTGATCAAAGGGCAGCTCTGGGAGAAAGCAGCACCGCCTCATGCCTGTCCTCTCCTGCTCCCCAAAGAGTGAACAAAACCATAGTTTACAAGTGGGCGACCATGATATCTTGCTGGTCTCCAGAACAGTGGATGATTGACGATTGGAACTGGAACTAAACAGCCAGTTCACTAACACTTATAAACAAGCCAGGCGATATTGAGTGAGAAAAGTAGAGTGGCAATCATCTGACTGAAGAAATGAATTTAAATTCTCCTAAAAAAGAAATGACTTTTTCAAATTTCGCACAACGTCCATTCCCATGTACTAATTAAAATTTTGGCAGTGAGCAGCACCTAGGCACAGCACGTTTTCTCAGTGGGCATAGAAGAAACCAACGAAATGCCTCACAGACATCAGCTAAGCTGTTCAGAGGTGCCTCAGACTCCGGAGGGGCTGAGTGGGTCTTCACCCTGTCCGCAGACCTGCTCACTTCCCACCATCACAGTCCTTGGCTCTTCCCTGTTTATCAAATTAACATGAAATCCTCTGTTATGGGGCTTCCCAGGTGGCACAGTGGTAAAGAATCTGCCTGCCAATTGCAGGAGACCCGGGAAGACATGGGTTTGAGATCCCCTGAGGGAGGAAATGGCAACCCATTTCAGTATTCCTGCCTGGAGAATCCCATGGACAGAGGAGCCTGGTGGGCTATAGTCTGTGGAGTCATAAAAAGTCAGACGCGACTGAGCACACACACAGACACCTCTGCTATGGACCCTTCAGTTTTAGACTAAACTGGATCACTTCCCGTGGCTTCCGTTTGTCCTGCCCTTACCTACTTGCATGCCTCTAGTTATGGAATCTCCTTTACATGCCCGCTTCAATTCCTTCTGCTTCTCCTGCACCTGCTGCCGAGTTCCTCCCAGGCCTCACTGTGATGATATTACCTGTGAAATGTCTGCAGTTTTTCTTTCTCGGTTACCACTATCACTGTTAGGAGTTCAGGGTGGAGTTCAGTACCCCAGACTGCAGCTGGGAGTCCCTGACAAAGGGGACTTCCATTTGGTAATAGCCTTGTGAATAAAAAGGAACTGGCTTTATTAATAGACCTGTAAGTGCCTGAAAGCACCCCAGGAAAATTTGGTAAAAAGGTGTATGAAAGAAACCAGCCAAAACCCAAGGCCATAATGGGACTTCCTACTTCTCACCCCAAAGTGAGCAGCAGAGAAGGTTACAGGGCTCGCTTCCGGTGGAGACACGGTCCAAGGGAAGCACACCTCTGGGAAGCACAAGCCCTGAACTGTGTCCCAAGTTCTCAGGCTGAAAAAAATTCAGATTAACAACTCACCCTCCAGGGGTTGGGGGAGGAAGCCCTCAGGATGGAGACAGAAAATCCCTTTACCACAGACTCAAACTGGATGGGAGGGAGGCAGAAGTAATCCATTCCCCAATTACCATTGCCTCTAAGAACCTCTGTCTCTTCTCCCTCCTGTTCATTTCCCACACTGCCATGAGGAATATCTTTAGAAAACAAACCTGATCATGCTATTCATCTGCTTAAGAGGCTCTGATGACACTACACTACTTCTAGGATAAAGTCCAACTTCCTGGCAGGGCATGCATGGGCCCCCCTCCATCTGATCAGTGCCAAAGTTTCAGGCTTCCTCTACTTTGACTCACTTCTCATCACACGCTCACATTTGCACGGAATTCCCATTGTCAGGATGTCTGTTCGTATCACTAGGCTTTGGCACATGCTTTCAGTGTTTCTCTGCCTGAACCAGGACCTATTTCTTTATTATTATTTTTTTAAGTGAAGGAAACACACTTTATAAACAAGATGGGGGCCATCTTGGAAGGCAAGAGAGGCACCAGGGTATGGGACTGTCAGTTTTTATAGGGCTGGGTAATTTTATAAGCTAATGAGTGGGAGGAGTCTTCCAGCTATTTTGGGGAAGGTCTGGGGAATTCCAGGGATTGGGCATCACCCACTTTTTGACTCTTATGGTTGGCCTTGGAACTATCATGGTGCCTGTGGGTGTGTGGCTCCAGTTTCTTTTGATCTCATCCTTCATAATCCAGCTCATATGCTTCCCACAGGTAGTTATTTATTCTATCCTATGTTCCCAGAGCCTGTTTTCACATTTATTACACTGCATTAAAATGATTCACTTACAATCATCTCTCCCAGTTAAAGAGTAAGCTCCAAAAGAAAGTTAGTTGTTTTCCTTATCTTTGCACCTAGGAGACAGTCTTTTTAAAGCAACAGATGTAGTGAGATGTAATCTATTTATATACTATTACTAATTAACTCATAAAGTATCCAATTCAGTGCCTTTTAGTATAATTATGTAACCATCACCACTCTTTACTTGTAAAATACTTCCATCACCCTCAAAAAGAAACCCCAAACCAAGTAAGCAGTCTCTTTCTTTCCCTCCCTCTCTCAAGGCCCTGGCAACTACTAATCTATTTTGTATCTCTATGGACTTGCCTATTCTGGCCACAAAATATAAATGAAACCAAATAATATATGGCCTTTTGTGTTTGTCTTCTTTCACTTAGTATAACATTTTCAGGGTTAAGCTATGTTACAGCATGCATCAGAACTTCACTCCTTTTTATGGCTGAATAAGATTCCATTGTATGGATGGATATATATATATATACACATATGTATAGGGCTTCCCTAGTGGCTAAGACAATAAAGAATCTTCCTGCAATGCAAGAGACCTGGGTTTGATCCCTGGGTTGGGAAGATCCCCTGGAGATGAGTATAGCTACCAACTCCAGTGTTCTTGCCTGAAGAATTCTATGAACAGATGTTCCTGGAGAACTACAGTTCATGGGATCACAAAGAGTTGGACAGGACTGAGCAATTAACACACACACACACGCCATATTTTGTTTATCTGTTAATCAACTGATAGACATTTGGACTGTTCTCAACATTTGGCTATAATGAGTCATGCTGCTATGACATTTACGTGTAAGTTTTTATGTGGATATATGTTTTTAATTCCCTTAGAAGTACAATTGCTGGGTCATACATTAAATTTGTGTTTTCACACTTTAAGAAACTGTCAGGCTGTTTTTCAAAATGGCTACACCATTTTCCATTCCTAGCAACAGTGTATTAGTGTTCTAATTTTTCTACATCTATGCCAATACACATTGTTTCTCTTAATTTTAGTCATTCTAGTGGGTGTGAAGTGGTATTTGTGGTTTTTGATTTGCAATTCATATAAATTTTTTAAAATTAATTTTTATTGGGGTATGGTTGATTTGTATATATTTATAGTATTAGTATTACTCTTGCCTGGAAAATCCCATGGACGGAGGAGCCTGGTAGGCTGCAGTCCACGGGGTTGCTAAGAGTCAGACATGACTTTCCCTTTTCATTTTCATGCATTGGAGAAGGAAATGGCAACCCACTCCAGTGTTCTTGCCTGGAGAATCCCAGGGACAGGGGAGCCTGGTGGGCTGCCATCTACGGGGTCACACAGAGTCAGACACGACTGAAGTGACTTAGCAGCAGCAGCATAGTATTAGGTTCTGCTGTACAGCAAAGTGAAACAGTTATATATAATAATCTTAATAAATGTTTATATAATGAATAATCTTTGAATGCCCTGTGGTAGGAGAGACAGGGTGGGACCTGGGACCCTTTGCTGCAGCCCTTGCAACTGGACAAATGGCTCCTTGAGCAACAAAATACAAAGAAACTACAAGGGACTGAAAACAACTGTGTGCACTGTGCAGTTGGGGCAGGACACAAAAAGATCAAACAACCCAACTGCTACTTCTCAAGACCAGGAGCAAAATCTGGGTGTTGGGAGCAAAAGCAGGGTATTGTGCATGCCCCCTGTACTCAGTACTACCAAAGAAGCAAACTACCTAAGCCACCCCTCCAGCCAAACCTCTGGACCACCCCTCCAGCCAAACCTCTGGACACACCCCTGTTCTCACTCCAGCTTGCTCCTCCTGAATGGGAGAGCTAGCAAGGGAACCTGTTGCATATTCTTGCTCCCTTCTACTGCAGCAGGGGTCCCAGGAAAGCTTTGTCTGACTTTCTTGTCTGGTCTCTGATCAATTTCTGTTAATTAAGGAGGCAAAAAACCCTGGTCCATAACAGTAGTACACATCCTATAGACACTGGTTAAAGAACAATTTCAGTTTTCTTTTCATTCCACAAATAATTGGGGATCCACAATGGGCTAATGCATTTGGTATAATTTGGCAAGGTTATGAAGGTATTAAAAGATGCTTACTCCTTGGAAGGAAAGTTATGACCAACCTAGACAGCATATTGAAAAGCAGAGACATTACTTTGTCAACAAAGGTCCATCTAGTCAAGGCTATGGTTTTTCCAGTGGTCATGTATGGATGTGAGAGTTGGACTGTGAAGAAAGCTGAGTGCTGAAGAATTGATGCCTTTGAACTGTGGTGTTGGAGAAGACTCTTGAGAGTCCCCTGGACTGCAAGGAGATCCAACCAGTCCATCCTAAAGGAGATCAGTCCTGAATATTCTTGGAAGGACTGATGTTGAAGCTGAAACTCCAGTACTTTGGCCACCTGATGCGAAGAGCTGACTCATTTGAAAAGACCCTGATGCTGTGAAAGATTGAGGGCAGGAGGAGAAGGGGACGACAGAGGATGAGATGGTTGGATGGCATCACCAGCTCAATGGGCATGGGTTTGGGTGGACTCTAGGAGTTGGTGATGGACAGGGAGGCCTGGCGTGCTGTGGTTCATGGGGTCACAAAGAGTTGGACACGACTGAGCCACTGAACTGAACTGAACTGATGAAGGTAGACTTTGTAGCTGAAAGCCCTGAGTTCAAATCCAAACTCTGCTACTTATTGGCTACATGAACTTAGGCAGGTGATCTTTAATCTTTCTGAGCTTTATTGGGGCAGGGTAATATTATCTGACTCTGGTACTGCCCTGAATGTTAAATAGTCTTGAGTTTTTAAGGGCTTGGAATACTGAGTACAGTACATGTTAATTATTATCACCGAGTGAACTGAAGTTACAAAGGCAAACAAGAAAAATGCCTAATAATAGCACTATGTGATGTAAGCTGTGACAGAGATATTTATATGTTTCCACAGTAATGAGGCTACCCTCTTGTCATTATTAGGCTATTATGCAAACTAATTACATCATGTTTACATAGTGGCTTGAATTCTAAAATACATACTAAATAAATATTCTGATTTAAGATGTGTTACCTTCAAGAAGATCCAACCAGTCCATTCTGAAGATCAGCCCTGGGATTTCTTTGGAAGGAATGATGCTAAAGCTGAAACTCCAGTACTTTGGCCACCTCATGCGAAGAGTTGACTCATTGGAAAAGACTCTGATGCTGGGAGGGATTGGGGGCAGGAGGAGAAGGGGACGACAGAGGATGAGATGGCTGGATGGCATCACTGACTCGATGGACGTGAGTCTCAGTGAACTCTGGGAGTTGGTGATGGACAGGGAGGCCTGGCGTGCTGCGATTCATGGGGTCGCAAAGTTGGACATGACTGAGCGACTGAACTGAACTGAACCTTCAAGAAAGTAGTGCTTTAGCATACTGAGAAACAAGAGATTTTTGGATAAGAATGATTTATACTTCATGAATAAAGAGCCCCTGTGATCAATTTTCTTTTTTGCTGTCACAATTTTTTTTCCAACTAGACAGTACGTGGGAAACAAAGTAATTTTTTATATGTATGACATGATTTCTTATTTGCAGTTCTTAGGTCAACAAAACAAACATTTTTTACAATGTTGGCATTTAATAAAAAACGTAAAGTTTGTTTTGAATTTGGAGTGCATATTTTTAAATTTCAGTGTGCTAAAGAGCTCTCCTTTTCAGTTCCATAGAATTTTTTATCAGCAGACTGGTAAGCATTCTATAGATTTTTAATGCAAATATGGGTGTTTTAATGCAAATGTAAATTTGCCTTGGGTGAAGGCCATTCTAGATGGCCTTGAGGAGAGTAGACCAGGGGACTTGAAGACTATGACAGAGAAAAGGCAGGCTGTGAGCCAGGTCAATGATGAAGTTCTACGGCAAGGAAAGAAAGATGAGACAATCAAGGAGAGGCTCGTGAGGATAAAGAATTAGGAGATGTTGAGCTAAAAGCCTTCAAAATGAAAACAATGGCTGAGGGAAAGCAGAGACTGCAGTGTGACTGAAACTGGAAACTGTCTGGAGATTTATTCCACAATGGAAAGAACTGCTGTCTGAAGTAATGAAATAGAAGCAGCTCTGGCTCAATGGGGCTTCCCCAGTGGCTCAGATGGTAAAGAATTCACCTGCAATGCAGGAGACCCGGGTTTGATCCCTGGGTCAGGAAGATCCCCCTGGAGGAGGAAATGGCAACCCACTCAAGTATTCTTGCCTGGAGAAACCCATAGACAGAGGAGACTGGAGGGGCTAAAGTCCACGGGGTCACAAAAGAGTCAGACCTGACTGAGCATGCACATGCTGGCTTAGTGAGAGGAGAAGAGAAGCCGAGCCCAAAGAAGATTTATCCTAAGCAGGAGCTGGATTTGTTACCCATATGAAGTTAGAGTCCTTTCTTTTGCTTATCTGTGAATCTCTTATGCACCAAGTTTCTCTTCAGCTATTTTATTTTGTATACATATATAATGAATGAAAGGGACCTCAGAGCCATCTAGTGATCTAGGGACTTAAGTAGCTGGGCAAATGATGCTGCTGGCTCTTATGCATTAAGAGCCAAAAGAGGATGAGAAAAGAAGAGGTGAAGGGAAGGGCCCAATTTCCCACAGCTGTTGCTAAAGCAAGAGATACCCATGAGATGATGGCAGGAGAAAATGAAAATTATAGAGGCAGGCTTTTTATATGATTACTCCACTCATTCTATTTTATCCAGAAACAGCTTTTAATTACTTGGAAATGACAATATAGACTGCTATAGCCCATACCTTTCTCTCCTTCCATCTGGAGACGCCCTACTTTATCACTCCTTGGAAGCCAATGTAGGAAAATCGAAACACTGCAAAACCAAGAGAACTGAGAAGTCATGTATGTGGAAGAAGGTGTAGAAAGAAGGAAGAATCTTGAGAAAGTGGATCCTATCTGAGACAGTGACCTTGGTGATGGCCTCTAGAAGGAATTGGTTACTGAAGGGACAGCCAACTGGGCTGTGCAAAGTCACCCTGCTTCGTGGTGGTAGAAGTACTTCTTTTCATTTGAGTTGGACTTCAACTTGAGCTTCATTTGGGTTAATAAATAATCTTTTTAAAATGTAAATATATCTAGGATGGGTAAAGAACTGTGACTCATACATTTATATGGATTAATTTTATGCAGGGTGTTATTTAAATACTTAATAACAGCTACAGCAGAGGTATTAACCAGAGTCCTTGAGGCCAAGGCTGTGAAGGATCACGGGAGGTCCAGGTGGTGGGTGAGGGAGTACAATGAAGGGATTGAAGACGTGGCTGTTTACTGTTACCAAATACTTAACATTTAACAGCCAGTACACTTATACCCATATACACTGGTATAGTGCTAGCCCTGGTTCCATACATTTTTAATAAGCTGAGTTCTGTGACAAAATATTCTGATTAAGAGAGGAGGGAGACAAAGATAATGCCAATGTCATTCTGAATGAACACCAGGGGAGAAAGAAGACAAGAAAGAACAAAATTAATATAAAAATTCTGTCCAGGAAAATATTCTTTCATTTTCCTCCTCTTCCCAATCACAGGTCTCCCTGTACCCAGGACCCATAATCATACTAATACTAGCTCTATATCAATCCACAGGGAACAAATTTGCCAAAAGCCCATATGCTAAAGACTAAGCCAAGGTGTCTTAGACAGTAAAGAATCTGATTGCAATTCAGAAGTCCCAGTTCAATTCTTTGGTCAGGAAAATCCCCTGGAGAAGGGAATGTCTACCCACTCCAGTATTCTTACCTGGAGAATTCCATGGACAGAGGAGCCTGGCAGGTTACAGTCCATGGGGTCGCAAAGAGTCGGACATGAATGAGCAACTAACACTTTCACATGCTAAATGTCAGTCCACCTGAAACCCAAATCACTGGAGACCAATTTGTCAGATGCACCACATTCACTGGCTTTCTAAAAATCATTCTTAGAGTCCACAACGTTTTGAATGTGATGAACTGGAAGAGTTAAGATGACTGTGGCGAACCAGGGACCCAGGCTCCTTCCTGCCTGGGTTCATCCTCTCTCTGCCCTACAGGTTCTCTCTCTGCTCCTTGGAGCCTCCAAGTCTCCCTTACTCTAAAGCTGACAGCCTGGGCAAGTCTCACACTAACAAGCACAATCTATTCCTCTGGCCTTGGGAGGTCCTTCTTTGCCCTAACTCTAACCTCCAGATGCAGCAGCCATACGCTGGGACAGAGATAAAATGAACATTCCTTAAAATGCTGACACTACAGAAATATTCGTAAACTATTAAAAACCATCCAATTAGAACTGTTATCAACATTTCAGTTAAACAAGTTTTTGATGACAGTGGGCAAAGTTAATTTGGCAAAGTTTAATCGGTAAAATTGGAAGTATCCTAAAAATGCTAAATGTAGGCAACTTTTTTTAAAAAGGCTTTAAAAAAAGGATCTGAAAGACATCAGTATAAATAGAAAAATTCCCATAGGAAATGCTGAAATTTTGGCAGCACTCAGAAGAACATGTTGGTTAAATTTCCTTAGGATTTCTCAACAAATTGAACATTTCTTAAGATGCATGAAGCTGGAGGGTATAAAGACAAAGGGATAAGCAGCTACCTCACCTAAGGTCCTTAAAGCACACTTCACACCTTGGCCAACAAACAAGGAAAAAAATACAAAGCAAATCGAATAAAATGGTCTCTTCTCATTTTAAGATTCCCATCTATACAAAACCATCTGTGTAAAAGGCATGCATTGAGAAATCTGTGTGAGTTAACACTAACCTTTTGAAAGGTTAAACACCTAATTCAAGAAAAGCAAGATTTGCTAAGGGTGATAGGTGATTTTTTTTTTTTAACTTTCTATACAGATACATAATTTTCTTTGAAGACACCTAAAAACAATAAACATATATATATATATACACACACACACACACACACACACACACATATGTGGGAACATGTGTTTCAAGTTCTTAATATTTATCTTAGGAAGGAACTCAGACAGTTCAACAGGAAATTTTAGTGGAAAAACAGCTACAAATCATGGTTTTAGTTATATATTTTTAAAATACCTAGCATATCTATTGATTTTTATAGACCAAAATACAACATAATAAACACTACTAAAATAAAAGTACTTTTTAAAATAAGAGAAAAATATATTGGAAATAATTCTTTTTTTTTTTTTTTAAAACAAATGTGACAGAATGGCATTTTGGTATCCTAGAAAAGAAAAATGTACTAGCCCTCCAAATAGCATACAAAAAAATGTAATAAGGTTCCACATAAAAAACATTATATATTTTATGGAACTAAACTTGAGATTAAAATTTTAATTTTGCATTATGAGAAAATGTGTACAGACTTCAATTTCATTCCTATAATAGTGGATCAATTCTTTCAAAAATTACAATTAAACTCCCCATTAACTCTCATACCATTTTGAACCAGAAGAGCTAGGAAAAAGACAGTTTGAATGACTATATGTTCCTCTAATATATTATCTCTTATTCAGTTGCTATATGGCCTCCAAATAGCATTTGTGATTGTACAGACAATATAACAAATATCCATATACCCATCATTCAAAATTTACAGATACTAACATTTTAATATTTATGTCTGAACTTTTTTAAAATAAAATACTTCTGATAAAGCTGTTGCCACACTTTTAGTCTTCCTTAGACTCATTCTTCTCTTCTTTCAGAGGCAATAAGTTTAATATGTATTCTTCCAATCTATGTTTACATATCTTATTTTATATATATGTATTCACAAATACATAATATTATTTGTGTGTGTGTGCTGTGCATTAAAAAAAATAACATCATGTTTTCAAAATATGGTCATGTTCATACATATAAACCTAAGTCATTCATGTTAACTTCTAAGTAGTATCTTGTGACAGTTGATTTAGCCATTGTCCTATTGATGGACATTTGGTTGTTTCCAATTTTTTGCATTCCAAAAAGGATCACTGAGTACACATCTTTGTACATGTATCCTTATATATATGCAGAAGAATGTATTCCTTGCTATGAAACTATTTTAGTTGTAGGAATGAGGTATTACCTCATACCAGTCAGAACCGCCATCATTAAAAAAGTCTACAAATAATAAACCCTACAATCCCACTCCTAGGCATGAAGGAGGAAACAGACAGAACAGGCTTCGTCTTGAAAGCAGGACTCCATCTTGGGCTGGACTATGGACTTTGATCTATATGCCCAGTATCTATGGAAACGACATACCAACTGGAAAACCAGACCCCTGCCCCCGCCCCCATGGAAGAGCCCCAGGGCTCATACCTAGACTCTCGTCAACTAAAAGAATAGCCTAATTATCTGTGTAACCGAATAGAATCATAAATTCTATTATGCTTATTGGGGTATGACCACAGGCCTATTGATAATTGTCCACTGTTAACTACCTAGACCTAAGGCATATGAATCACGGGTTATCTTTGACCGTATCTTTCTTTTCCTTTGTTCAGACTAGTTTCAGGGAATTTGGGGAGGTGGGTTTGGGCATGTACACTTAGAGTATATAAGGTTTTCACAAAAACTGGTCGGGGTCCTTGGCTAAGAGGAGACTCTGACTTGGGCCCGCCGATGTAATAAACTGCACTCCACTATCTACATTGTCCTTCTGAGTGAGTTTGTTTCCCGGAACACGTGGCTACAACAGGCATGTATCTAGGAAAGAAGAAAACTCTACTAGAAAAGATACATGTACTCTAATGTATCGGCAGCACTATTTACAATAGCCAAGACATGGAAGCAACACAAATGTCCATCAACAGATGATTGGTTTAAGATGTATCATACACACACACACACACACACAATGGAATACCTGTGTACTCAAGAATCTTCACAGCTTCTATTGGACATATTCTCTTTTTAAGAATGAAGGAAAATTCTCCCATTTTTGAGCCATTCTTTTATGTCAATTCTACAAAATTGCATGCAACTTTACAAATATTTTTTAAAAGATACAGTTTTGTAAATATTTAATATCCTGCTAATTTGATTTTGAATTGTAAATGTCAAGAGTTCTGTTTGGGGTTTTTTTATGTTGTATTATGCTTTGTTAAAATGGAAAAATTATACATTTTTAGAATGTTTTTATGAGTAAATTTAACATACTGTAAAAACATTTTTTTAATGAAAAAAGAATGAAATAATGTCATTAGCAGCAACACAAACGAACCCGGAGATGATCATACTAAGTAAAGTAAGTCAGACAGAGAAAGACAAATATCAAATGATATCACTTATAGGTGGTATATATATATATATATATATATATATATATATATATATATATATAAATAATAAATGGAAACTAAGGCACACAGAAGTTAAGTGACTTTCCAAGATCCCCAATCAGTGGTAGAGAAAGGATTTGAACCAGGCAGACCAGCAGCAGAGTCCTTGCTGTTAGTATTTTGCTCTACGAATTCTTTACATTGCCTTTTGACAGGGTCTGTGTGATACCCGTTGGGAACACTTGACAAAATATAGTTGATTTGGAAAAAGAAAGTTGTTCGGTTTTTTTGTCTCTTTGTTTGCTTTTGTTTTGCCCATTAGCTGAGTATTTACCAAGTATCAGAACTGGGGTAAGCTCTCTCTCATACAGTTCAGTTTAGTTGCTCAGTCGTTTCCGACTCTTTGAGACCGCATGAATCGCAGCACGCCAGGCCTCCCTGTCCATCACCAACTCCTGGAGTTCACTCAGACTCACGTCCATCGAGTCAGTGATGCCATCCAGCCATCTTATCCTCTGTTGTCCCCTTCTTCTCCTGCCCCCAATCTCTCCCAGCATCAGAGTCTTTTCCAATGAGTCAACTCTTCGCATGAGGTGGCCAAAGTACTGGGGTTTCAGCTTTAGCATCATTCCCTCCAAAGAAATCCCAGGGCTGATCTCTTTTAGGATGGACTGGTTAGATCTCCTTGCAGTCCAAGGGACTCTCAAGAGTCTTCTCCAACACCACAGTTCAAAAGCATCAATTCTTCGGTGCTCAGCCTTCTTCACAGTCCAACTCTCACATCCATACATGACCACAGGAAAAATCATAGCCTTGACTAGACAGACCTTTGTTGGCAAAGTAATGTCTCTGCTTTTGAATATGCTATCTAGGTTGGTCATAACTTTCCTTCCAAGGAGTAAGCGTCTTTTACTTTCATGGCTGCAGTCACCATCTGTAGTGATTTTGGAGCCCAGAAAAATAAAGTCTGACACTGTTTCCACTGTTTCCCCATCTACTTGCCATGAAGTGATGGGACCGGATGCCATGATCTTCGTTTTCTGAATGTTGAGCTTTAAGCCAACTTTTTCACTTTCCACTTTCACTTTCATCAAGAGGCTTTTTAGTTCCTCTTCACTTTCTGCCATAAGGGTGGTGTCATCTGCATATCTGAGGTTATTGATATTTCTCCCGGCAATCTTGATTCCATCTTGTGTTTCTTCCAGCCCAGCGTTTCTCATGATGTACTCTGCATATAAGTTAAATAAGCAGGGTGATAATATACAGCCTTGACGTACTCCTTTTCCTATTTGGAACCAGTCTGTTGTTCCATGTCCAGTTCTAACTGTTGCTTCCTGACCTGCATATAGGTTTCTCAAGAGGCAGGTCAGGTGGTCTGGTATTCCCTTCTCTTGAAGAATTTCCCACAGTTTATTGTGATCCACACAGTCAAAGGCTTTGGCATAGTCAATAAAGCAGAAATAGGTGTTTTTCTGGAACTCTCTTGCTTTTTCCATGATCCAGCAGATGTTGGCAATTTGATCTCATACTGTATCTGTCACTTAATACCGACAACCTATGAAGTAAGTAATATTCTAATCTGTGTATGTGAATCCAAGGCCCATAGCAGTTCCATAGCATGCTTAAGGTCTAACAAAGGAGTCTGCATGTCCAGCACAGATGTTTGGGCAAATGTACCAGGAAATGGATCCTGGTACAAAATAAAAATTGTTGGGTCCCATAAAAATGCTTGAGCTGCAGTGCAACATCACAAATTATTATAGAATACAAGTCAAAACCACAATGAAGTATCATCTCACAACCAGTCAGAATGGCCATCATCAAAAAGTCTACAAATAATAAATGCTGGAAAGGGTGTGGAGAAAACGGAACCCTTGTGCACTGTTGGTGGGAATGTAAATTGGTGTAGTCATAAGGAAAAATCAATATGGTGATTCCTCAAAAAACTAAAAATGGAGTTACCATATGATCCCAAATCTCACTTCAGGGCATACCTCTGGAGAAAACTCTAATTCTAAAAGATACATGCACCCAATGTTCATAGCAGCACTATTTACAATAGCCAAGACATGGAAGCAACCTGAATGTTCATCAACAGAGGAATGGATAAAGAAGCTATGGTATAGATAGATATAGATAGGCTCATTGAAAAAGACTCTGATGCTTGGAGGGATTGAGGGCAGGTGGAGAAGGGGACGACAGAGGATGAGATGGCTGGATGGCATCACCGACTCAATGGACGTGAGTTTGAGTGAACTCTGGGAGATGGTGATGGACAGGGAGGCCTGGCATGCTGCGATTCATGGGGTCGCAAAGAGTCAGACGTGACTGAGTGACTGAACTGAACTGAACTGAACTGAAACATAGCAATACACCTCAGCCATAAAAAAGAATGAAATTATGCCATTTGCAGCGATGTGGATGAACCTATAGATTACCAAACAAAGTCAGAGAAAGACAAGTATCATATGCAAGCACTTATAAGGACTCTAAAATGTGATACAACTGAACTTACTTACAAAGCAGAAACAGACACACAGACAGAAAACAACCTTATGGTTATCAAAGGGGAAAGGGGGTGGAGAGGAATAAACTAGGAGTATGGGATAATTTTCACAGATATAAACTACTATACATAAAATAGATAAACATAAGGTCCTGCTGTATAGCACAGGGTTCTACATTCAATATCTTATAATAACCTATAATGGAAAAAAATCTGAAAAAAACACATAACTGAATCACTTTGCAGTACATCTGAGACAAATTCAAATATTGTAAACCAACTATTCTTCAATAAAAATCCCAAACAACAACAAAAACCCAATAAAATAAAATAAAGGTGCTTCCTGCAGCCAGATCTTAAAAAAAAGGCCCAGATTATAACACACTAAATAATAAGAGAATCCCAAGTTCATAGTGATATTTTTTAAAAAGGAAGAAATCAGAAATTTTTCTCTACAGAAAAAATGCCAGCTAATGAAGAAGCAATGATGGAATTCAAAAAATCACTATTTCAAAACTGCTTCAGGCAAAGATCAATGAATGTTAAAACCAAGGCGTGAAAGGTTTTGGAAACAGTAATAGTCATGTGATCTCAAAGTATCACACCATAGATTACATACTAATTGTAAAGAGAAAAGGGTACCTTTATAAATTTGTCTTATTTTGGAGAAGCTAGTTTCTCTTCATGTTTTGTCTATTCAGGCCAGTCTCTGACGCTCTCATTGTTTGCCTATTTTTTCTACTAGCTTGTTTGTTTTACTAACTGAATTGTATAAAGTTATATACTTTGAACACTGTAATGCAAAATATCTTTACTGAGTATGAGACTTGTGTATGTCACTTTTTGTGGCAAATTTAATATATCTTTCCCTACCCTCAGGGTCTCAGAGATAGTCTCCCATATTTTCTCCTGAAGGCAGGAATTCTACTTGGCTTGTTTTTATAAGGAGCTGAACAGTGAGCCCTGATCTATTACTGTTGAAAAATACAAACCACTCTTGCAGCCTCCTTATATCAAAGTCATCCTTTAGTTCTCAGAGCTTTTCCACCTTTACATGGAGACTCCTTTCAAAAGCATGAACAACTGAAAATTACTATTTAAAATAATATATGGTAAAGTCATAGTTTCACGGTATTAAAATAAATAGAAAAGAATATAATCTTACATGAGTGAACAACATTTCATCCCTGAGCTCTTCAGACCTTTCATTTGGAGTCCAAGCTTCAGCAAACTGCAGGAAATCCCATTTTTCTTTATCACCCTCCTCGGCCTGAAGTTTTTCCTTCCTCCCATTCAGTGTGCTTCCTGTAACCTGAGCCTGTAAGATGGAAAAGCATATAGATTTTACGACAGGTTGCCTTACAGATGACATTTACTAAGCAGTAACCTGGTTTTGCATTTGAGTCACAAGCAATCCAATAAAGAAAATCTTATTTTTTCAATATATCATGGGCTTTAGCAATCAAGAATCACTCAAGGTTCAAGAATGCTTTTGAGAAAGTGTATGTTCTCACCTTACAAAAAGGACTTGGGGTTTGAAAATGTTTTGTTTCCTTACTAGCTCATCCTCCCCTGGCCTCTAAAATGGTAGAGAAGGACTTGGAAGACAATAGGAACACAAGTAAATTCATGTTGCTCTCTTATTACCAAGGACAGCAGGTAAAGTATTACCAACCGAAGCCTTTTCTGGACTTGGTCTCTATCAACATCAATATCTCAGTGTATGTATATATGCTTTGCCTGAAAACACCAAAACTCAGCCTCTTAACTCATACAAGCTATGGATAATAAGCTCTGAGTAAAAGTTGGTAACCTGGTTTAAATTCAAGCTTTACCTTACGATTCAACATTCCCCACATAAGGGTGTCTAGAGTCCCATTTGCAATAAGGTAGTGAATATTCACAGAACTGCACTGTCCAATCCGGTGAGCACGGTCTTCTGCTTGTTTTATATGTCCGGGGTCCCAGTACAACTCAGCAAACACAACATGAGTTGCAGCAGTAAATGTCAAACCCTAAGCAAAATAAAGTGAAGAAAAAAAGTGAAAAGTGAAAGTGTTAGACACTCAGTTGTGTCCGACTCTTTGAGACCCCCTGGACTGTAGCCTGCCAGGTTCCTCTGTCCATAGAGTTCTCTGGACTGAGTGGGTAGCCATTCCCTTCTTCAGAGGATCTTCCTGACCCAGGAATCAAACCTGGTCTCCTGCAGTGCAGTCACCCCGGAAGCCCAAAGTAAAGAAACTGAGATGCAAATAAACTGAGAATTTAACATAGAGCCATGTATAATAAAGTCTTTCTGAGTACGTTCACTGGACAAGAGAACACTGAAGGACTTAAAAACAAATCAGTCTTTCATTTTAAGTCAAATTAAGAAAATTTAATTCAGATAAATGAAGACTGCTTACTGCAAATTAGTCAGGTGAACTACAAAGTACATGTTTAAAAGGTATTTCAGTATTTCAAAAGTCAGTTTGACGGATGTATACATAAACAAAATCACTTTATCCTCTGATGTATACTGGGTTCACATTACCATTGGAAAATCTAATAAAATACATTATAAATGAGAATATAATTCTAACACATGGTATCCATAGCAACTAGGCAGAGAGCAATGACATCCTCTATTCATTTAATTTATTCTGTTTTATAAAGCAATAAAATCATGTCTACAGTCAAAACCTTTTCTATCTTTGGAATTTCTCATGTTGCATCCCAAAGACTGATGTTTACTGATTTGTATCTTGATGTATACAATACAGTTGCATCTTTGTGCAACTGTATTTTATATCAGTTTGAAACAGTATGACATTAAAAGTATTAACTAGGTCTTGTTTTATAACTAATATATGAAATAATGCAAGTCTCTTTAAACTGTGTTAAAAAATGCATGACTTTAAAGTGGGTAGGTCAAGCGAAATGTGGACCATGCTTATTGCCACACAGTAGTGGGTGGTATTACGTGGTCAACAGGAACACCTACCATATTATGGTAGTGTTATCTAATCCATGGCTGTTGTTCACATGCCCTGGAACTTCTGTGAGTGACTTCCATGACTGCTGTGCTGCTCTGATGTTATTTTAACTTAAAATATTTTCATATCACATAACAACATCATATTAGCATTCATTAAACAGTGGCACTCATTCTCAAGCTGAAGATCAACCACTTTGGAACAGAACTTAGAAGTAATAAAAACATGGACAGAGTCAAATAAACACCATGTTAAACTGTGCTGCTATTTAGGATTTGAAAAGCTGCAAAATATCAGAGATAACGCAAGAAAATTAAGTAGCATTTAAAGTAAAAAGTATCATAAAAGTGTAAAAAGTATCATATGACCATACAAGAAAAAAGGGAAAATATGTTGGCAAGATCAAATCACTCAAAGATGCTATTAATACTAAACTACAATGGAAGATTCAGAAACCTCCAGGACAAAGCCCTTTCTACTTTCCTTCATTCTGATGAAGATTTTATTAATAGTATTCAAGGGTATTAAGTTTTGAATTATACAAGGCCTTCAGGAATACAGCCTTGAATAGAATGTGAGTGCCTTGTACAATCTTAATTTCAGAAAGTCTTTTATCAGGTCATTCCCAGACTCTCCTGCCCAGATTCTTCCTACTTATCTACTCCCAAGCTATTGGTACTCCATTTCTACTTTTAAGCTCTTTTTTATAATATTTTCTATGGCTGAAATATTCTAACAGATATAAAACTCAGACTACTAGAAATTCAATCCAACATGAAAGTGTTGAGACAACCATCTTTTTGATTAGAACTCCTAGTGAGTTCTACAACTTCTTCATCTTCATGGATTCTCTCTATATAGACAATTTTATATACATCAATTAGCTCACTAAAAGGAGAACTTTGGCCCTGGTCCAGATTCCAGAATCCACAGAAGTTGCCAGATTTGCCATATACCAGGTTGGATATTTAACAACAATATGCCCAATTGCTTTTCCCTCTGTTAAATATCCTGGCTTAGATATTTACATCAAAATATTCTAGAATGCTAGTAGGAAAAATGTTCAGAAGCGTCCCCTTCTACAGTGGGTAGTACAGACCAATATCTATTCTTTTCTTACCCCTTTGTAACATAACACTTGACCAATAAAGGCTACTGTTTCCAGTTTCATTTTAAGACAGTTGTGGCTCTGGGAATAACTGCAGGCCAGTGAGATGTAGCATGCCTTTCTCCACTCAGCTGCCTGGATCATAGATATCAGCTCTAGCAGAACTCTTAGATGAGATACCTGCTAAGAGTGGTAAACAGCCTTGGACTGTCTGTATCCAAGAGTGAAATTTTGTGTATTTAAGTCATTGTTAATTTGGATTTACATTTACTTGTAGCCAAACCTAATTCTAAGAAACAAACTAAGGGCATTCCACAAAAAACTCAGAAAGACAGGAGCGTTCTTTTTTCCTCAGGCCACCTTGCCTCACAGACTCTGATGAAAACAACCAAGTAAGATGAGTGCTGTAAGAAAGGGATGAGAAAATGCTATACAAAAGTTCATGGGAAAGCATTATAATGAAATTTAACTTTACTCTTTCAGGAAATTCTTTACTTGAAAATTCAGGAAGCTTATAATCAGAGGTGTTGAGGTCTCCTTCTGTTACACTTTCTAGCTCTTCAAGGTGGAATGAGTATTTATCACACCAAATAGGAAGTTATAGTTAAGGTTAATGGCCTTTTTATTATCTCAACATTTCATTATCAAATTCAGACGTGAAACTTCTTACCTGACCAGCAGCCTGAATGCTGAGGATAGCCACACGAGTCTCAGGATCCTTTTGAAACTGATTAACCAGATGTATTCTTTCTGAAGATGGAACACTTCCATCTATCCTGATGTAACGAGTCTACCATCAACAACAAGGGAAATGGCAAAATTAGGACAAGCTCCATCTTATTATATACATGTTACAGCTTATTTTTATGTTCACACAATAAAACCGAAACTGGTGAAAATGATCGGTTAGTAAATGTTGTATAAGACTCTTAACCAGATTTCTTAAACCTGATTATAAAAATTTCTTATTTTTAAATATTTTAAGCTACTTGAGAATGGTATCTAGTCTAATTCATCTTCATACCATCAATGCCAAGTGTGATGTCACAGGAGTGACAGATATAACAGGAGTTTCATAATCGTAACTGGATTATTGTCTTCAATAATGTTCTAGGTAAAGTGATATACAAACTTTAAAAGATGGATCAGACTAATTTTAAAGTTACAGGACCACTAATTCCAAAGTGAAAATAAAGTCAGACATGTGAGAAAAAGTGGATTCAGCCCATGTATTTGGGATTCAGGAACAGTAGTCCTGAAATGTTGCAACATTAACTGGGAAAACATCTTTTTTAAAGTAGCATTTGAGTCATCTTTTTCCCATTTTTAAATTTAAAAGAAATATGTGATTTGGTCATCTCCACTGAGGTAAGAACCAAGACACACAAACACATTTTTAAAAAAGAAGTAAATATTAAGTACTAAATTGAACCATGCTGTCTTTTAGGAACAATATGAGTTTAGAAAATATAAGCAGTCAGTGTACGTCAGAATAGTTTTTAAAAACTTATTACTCAAATTTGTAAAAACAGGCATAAGCCCTGAATTTCAAACTGTCTCATTTTTATATGCACTTTTATGGAAAACATTGCCTTAAATACTTGAGACACAGTTTTATAAGTAAACCAGCAAATTAATGATTTAATAGAATGTCCCTTATCAACTTTTCTATGTCCTCATAAACAGATATAAATTGACCAGTGATCCATCAACAGAGACTATAAAATCTTCTGAGGGTCTTTCTAAAGAAAACATACTGTCAGGCAAAGGAGAGTTTGGGAGAAATTAACCTCCAACACCATGACTACCTACATTTTTAACTCTTAGTGGCATTAAACAGAATTCTAAACACACCAATAAAGTGGGAGTGGGAAGAAGAGACACATTTGGAATACATCCCAATAGTTTTAAGGTATAACGGAATCAGAATTAAACATCTAATATTGTTCAATCATTTCAAAAATTTCTAAGGCTAATTAATCCTTCCTCAGAGGATCTATCACAGATACTATATGATAATGAGAAAGCATCCCTTTAATATATAGCACTTTACTATGTTATGTTATTATAAATCATTCTATGAAGGAAAGACTAGAATTATTTCTTTGGTAATGTTAATGACTATTAGCAAATACTTGAAAAAAGTACACAAAGTTTTAAAAAACATGGCTTTATTCCTCCCTTTAAAAAAGCTAACTGCACCAGCAAGTGGTTCTGATGTTACACGGATATTAAGCTCTTATAATTTGTCAGGAACTTCCTCTGGCTGATCCAGAGCATCTCAAGAAGGCCTTAGCACACACAGAGGGGTGACAGGTTTAAACTTGGAAAGAAAAAAACGGCAGATACTGTTCTGATAGTGCTGTTGGGGAACAAGGTGGACCTAAAGGCAGTGAAGCCAGCATGTTTCAGGGGGCTTACCTGGGTGTATGTTTCAGACTCACCCATACTAAATCTTAATATTCTATAAAGTAGGCTGCCTAGATGTTTAAAAAGTATGACTGCAGCTGGATAACAAAACTGTCTAAATTTATTCTTCCTTTCCCCTCAAAATCACCCACATTCTAGGCCACCATGTGGGTAAACAACAATTTTAACTGCCTATACCAATCTCAGGAGAAGGCAATGGCACCCCACTCCAGTACCCTTGCCCGGAAAATCCCATGGATGGAGGAGCCTGGTAGGCTGTAGTCCATGGGGTCGCTAAAAGTCGGACACGACTGAACGAGTTCACTTTCACTTTTCACTTTCCTGCATTGGAGAAGGAAATGGCAACCCACTCCAGTGTTCTTGCCTGGAGAATCCCAGGGACGGGGGAGCCTGGTGGGCTGCCGTCTATGGGGTCGCACAGAGTTGGACACGACTGAAGTGACTTAGCTTAGCTTAGCTTAGCTTAGCTTATACCAATCTCAAATGGTTTATCCAATAACAAAAACAGAATTCACATGATAGTCTATTAAGGCAGCAGAGTTTAATCCATGCATCCAATTTGATCAGTGGAGTATTATGACTGGTATAAAAGACAAATATTAGTAGTATATTATCAACACAGTGGAAATATAATATTAGTATATGTGTGCATGCTCGGTTGTGACCAACTCTGCGACCCCATGGACAGTAGCCCGCCAGGCTCCTCTGTTCATGGAACTTTCTAGGCAAGAATACTGGAGTAGGTTGCCATTTCCTACTGGGATCTTTCCAACACAGGGATCAAACCTGTGTCTCTTGCATCTCCCACATTGGCAGGATGATTCTTTACCACTGTGCCCCGTTGATCCCAATATTAGTACAATTTAAAAAATATATACATTTGTATAATTTGCAATAAAATATGTAATAATAATTTATATATATACATCCCACAATCTGAAGAAGGCAAAAAAAAATCCACCTCAATTATAAAAACTACAGTTGATGTTTAGCATATAAAAACTGCATCCTACGTAGTGTTTTATAAATAAAACCTACCTTGTTTTCTATAACGGCTTCTGTGCAAGCTTGGAGCATGCTTAAATGGTGAGCGAAAACCAGAAATTTAAGTGAATCATTCTGAAGCATCATCTTAATATAATCCTTTACAGCACCTGCCTAAATATAAAAAGTTAAACCTCATTAATGTCATAAGAATGTTTATAAGAAATCATGCCACTTTAATAACGCAAGGAAAGCCTGAAAATCAGTAAGTTTCTATGAACTTTAACTGTTTTGTCCTCAAGGCAGCCTATAGTAGAAGCCCACACCTAAAGCGACGCGTGAAACAAGAGGAACATGAGAGGGAAAAAACTGAGAAATAAAATAAAAACAAGATAAGAATTTAGATGGAAAACAACAACAAGATAGGGAAGGAGTCTCAAAGCAAAGTGGGTAGTCAAGCAAGCTGTGGTGAGGAAGCAGTTGGTGGTTTTGTCAAGAAAGTAATTTTCAAAAAAAAAAGCTCATACAGAGGAGTACGTGGAACAGAGTGAAGGAGAAAATGGAAGATAAAAAGGCAAACAAATGGCACTGTGTGTGTGGGAGAGAAACTGAAAAAGAATAAGAAAACTGAGCTCAAGTTTAAGGGTTAAGGAAAGTTGTTTTTTCATTTCTTTTTAACTAAGAAACTAAGGTAGATTTACAAAAAGGCTGTTAAAGGTGTAGAAAGACTGAGAAAAATAAGAAATGAGGGGACTGTGCTTGTCTCCAGGATGGAGAAGGTTGCAGAACAGGCTGGCGTGATGGGATTAAGAGATCAGTAGGGAGGTGAGAGAGAATAGGTAGGGAGACAAAGAAATCCTGAGGCAGAAGGGAGAAAAATCATGAAAGCTCATACTGAATAGGCTTTTCTTAGCTAGCTAGAGGCCAGGTTACTGGTTAAGCATAAGAAATCAATATGAGATGAATTAAATAGGAGTTAAATTTAAAATGGATAGCCAGAATTAAATTTAAAACACGAATACAATATCTCTTAACTGTTAAAATAAATTAGTCAGACATTTTGGGAAAAGATAGCAGGCTGAATATATTTAACCTCCACTCCTCAGTGCTATATTTAAATGATAGAAAAATGTATAGAGAAAAAGAGGTTGGAGAGGGATCAATAGCCACAAAACTTTGCAAGTGAAAAAGCAGACAGACGCCTGGTAACTGATTAGCCAACCTGACAGTTCTTAAGCTGCCAGTATGGAGTGTTGAGAAGTACCTGGTTTAAAATGGCGTGATCAGAAAAGGATCAGGAAATGTCACCTCTGGAAGTGAGGATAGGGATGTGGCTAAAATAGGAAGACTGTTTGAAAAAATGTTTAAGTAGCTAAATATGTGCTGTGCTGATCCATAGCCTTTCTCTACCCATTCCACATAAGAGGTGATCTCCCAATCCATCCTGGAAGAAAACTATAAATTTATTTTCTGGAGAGGGCAAAACAGAGGTTATTCAGGTGGAGGAATCCTACACTGATGTTAGGTCATCCTGCAAAAAATCAAGGGGATTAGATGTAAGTTACATAACAAATGGTGAGATCTGACCCTCTCTCTCCATTTTTTTTATTCCCTAGGGTCCCCAAATAGAGACTGAGGCAAGGGAGAAGAATCGTGTAAAATGATTCTTTTTGGGAAAAGCAGACCACTAAAAAAAAGACTAAAGATACTGATATTGGGGTTCCTCAACAAGACATCCCAATCAGATCACTCAATTATTATCCTTCAATAAACATGGAAACTCTACATATCCATTCAGAGTTCCTAGTTAGCGTTTAAAATCTTGTAAATAAAAGCAAGCAAACAAACAGAAAAACCCAACAGACATTTGTGGAAAGCAACCTACATGAATAGATCAACAATGCAGAGAGAGAAAAAACCAAACTAGAACAGGACACTACAAAAAGAAAAAAAAAAAAAAGAGTTGGGGGAGTGGGGCAGAATTCTCTTGGAAATTAAAACTATAATAGCAGAAATGAAAAATCTACTGGTTACTAAGCTGAGAAAATCTTCCAGGAAGTAGATGGAAATATAAAATAACAGAGAAAATATAAAATATAATTAGAGAACCAGACCATGAAAACAATATGTGAATAATAAAAGTTCTAGAAAACAACATAGAAAAAAATAGAAATTAAAAAAAAAAAAGAATATTTTACAGAACTTAAAACTGGAAGTTCCCAAAATGGAAACTAGAAAATGCCCAATGAAGATCCTTCATAACAGACGAAAATGGACCCAGAGCAAGGTCCATAATCATGAAATCTTAGGACAATGGGAACAAAGAAAGAACTCTACAAGTCTCTAGAGAAGGGAGGAACAGATTTCACAGAAACAAAACAGAATAAAACATCTGAATGGCACTGGTTATCTCAACATTGATACTGAATGAGAGAAAACGATTTTTAACAATTCATATACAGCCAAATTAAAAATCAGATATAAAAGTAGAACAAAGGCATTTTCAGATATGCAGAGTTTCAAACAATTTACTGCCAACGTACCCCTTCTTGGGAGGCTACTGGAAAATGTACAGCAAAACAAGGGAATAAAAAAATAAAGAAAATTATATATATATATATATATTTGAAAAAGAAGTAATTCAGTACAAGGGAGAAATAGATAAAAATCCCTGATAAGAGTTTCACAGCAAACCTAAAGAAAAACTGTCTAGACTGCAGTTGATCAAATGGTACAGGAGAAATTTCATTAAGTGGATAAAATTGATGTAATGCTAACATTTAAAGATATTGCAAGGAGTCTGGACAACTAAGGTAAGAGGCTGAATTAGTGAAAAATGAGTCATAAAAGAAAAAACATCCATAGTATATTGTATTGTTCATCTGTAAATTATAAACATGGTTCTAATAATGTACAAGTTTAATACTGATCAAGCCAAAATTAGTATAAATTTATATAAAATTTGTAAAACTGTAACTTTCTCCCTCTCTTCATCCATTTCTATCTCTTGATCCATCAATCTATCAATCTATCTCCCTATCTATTGCTGTTTGAAGAATGGGAACAGGGGAAAGGTCTGGATGTGAGGGTGGGGCTGAAGACCAAAAGGGCTAAAATTTTATCTTACATATAGAGAAACCAATTGATGATGCCTAAAATGACACTTGCTGCAAAGCAAGCAGTAATACCAACCAAGAAGTAAGATAAACCCATTGCTGAGGGATCTGAAGTAAATCCCTCAAAATCAGCTACAAGAAAAGAACGTGGTTGCCTCCAGGGAATAAATTTAGGAGACTGTTACTTTTTTCGAAATTTCTATTTCTCCTCATTAAATTATGATCATATGTAGCTTTGTAATAATTAAAAAAATTTTTAATAGGAAACAGTTTAAAACATTTTAAAATTGAAAAATACCAATTTAAAATTCATGCATATGACTATCAAGTCACAAGATTGATTCTCTCCAAGCTACATTTTGTACGTCTATGTTTTCTAAAGACTAAAAATTCATACAATGAGATTGGAGGCTGTTAAGAACTTTAGCCTTGGATTTCAGTGCCTCAGAAGGTGGAAATGAAGCCCTCTCAAAATAAGGAGCTATAAATTCCAGATATGTTGCCATGGTAACTGAACCACTTTAATAAACTGCATGTTTGCCTAAAGAGCTATATTTACTGTGATAAGCCTTTCAGAAAGTACATGTCAAGTTGGAGTATTTTTAAGGTACATTCATTTTCCAACCACTGCAGACTTCAGACTAAATAACCACTGCAGCCCTAGTCCCAGATGCATTCCCCAATTCTACACAAGCGAGCTGTTTCTACCAGTCTCCTCCACTCCCATCACCCCCTCCTCAGTACAACCAGAAACTGCTGGTGCCAAGTGCTCAAGCCCCTTTCCGTCTATTCCTCCCCATCACAGGTTCAGAAAGGCTTATGGTTACTACTAATATTATAAATTCAACTAGATAAAGTTCAATGGGTTAAACAATCTCTTGGGACTAACCTGTTAGCTAGCGTTGTGATGTTGCTTCTGAGGAGAAAATGTGTTTGCAGAACCAAAAAATCTACACAGCAAAGGGATTTTGGGATTCTCTTAGGTTCTTAGGTCGGGGACTGCACAGGTTTGCATTTTAAAATGAACTATACATGCATTTTCCCTGTTCTGATTCTAGTCTGATTAAAAGTCACTGCATTGTCATATTTTAAGTTATCTGAATAGAAGTTTGCTTTTGAAGTATCTTAAGTGCATTTTATACAGGTACGGCAGGTCCTGTTAACGATCAGTGATTTGGTCACACCGGTTCAGGTTT
This sequence comes from Bos javanicus, assembly GCF_032452875.1. NCBI lineage: Eukaryota > Metazoa > Chordata > Mammalia > Artiodactyla > Bovidae > Bos > Bos javanicus. The sequence goes on along the minus strand of NC_083869.1, from coordinate 62,102,269 downwards.
TATAGCAGCTATAGTACTCACAATTTCATTTCATTTTACTAAAATTGGTCTGTTAGTAATGTGTCTGTGAGCCAAAGTTCTAATTTAAATAATGAAGACTACACACTATGTCTCATTTAAGGAGATGCAGAAATAATGAGAATATGTTATATGATTTATTTCTTAAATTTTTTTTTCAGTGAATAGGTACACATAATACTTTTTGAAGTAAAAGTAAAGAAAAACCTACATTGCATTAAAGGCCTGAGGAAAGTTACTTTAAGTTGTCAGTCTTTCATCAAATAATAAGAGGGGAAAAGAGCAAAAAAAACACCAAACTTGAGCTATGACAAAGAGTTTCTCCTTGTCAAACTTCAGTTACGTTCCTCTTAGCCCTCTTCTTAACTAGGCCTCAATTTTGGCCTTCCAAGTCTCTCTTGCCCTTTCCAGGTCCAATTTTAGCAAGAATCCTGCTAAGCCAATTTATCAAGAATGCCCCTACTCTTGATACCTGATTAACTCTTGATACCTGATCAAGTTCCTAATCCTCACTATTTACAGCTAATTTCTTGGCCTTCTTTTTGCAAGAATTCTGTTTTGACCTTGATTTTGATCTGATAAATGCACACATCCCTGCTGCAAGAAAGTCTAGAATTACCGGTTATCCAAGTAGAAGAGTGAGTGACCAAAGGAACCATAACTGATTTATTTTTTTTTTTTTTTATTCTTCCAATTTTATTTTATTTTTAAACTTTACATAATTGTATTAGTTTTGCCAAATATCAAAATGAATCCGCCACAGGTATACATGTGTTCCCCATCCCGAACCCTCCTCCCTCCTCCCTCCCCATACCATCCCTCTGGTCCGTCCCAGTGCACCAGCCCCAAGCATCCAGCATCATGCATCGAACCTGGACTGGCAACTCGTTTCCTACATGATATTTTACATGTTTCATTGCCATTCTCCCACATCTTCCCACCCTCTCCCTCTCCAACAGAGTCCATAAGACTGTTCTATACATCAGTGTCTCTTTTGCTGTCTCGTACACCGGGTTATTGTTACCATCTTTCTAAATTCCATATATATGCGTTAGTATACTGTATTTATGTTTTTCCTTCTGGCTTACTTCACTCTGTATAATAGGCTCCAGTTTCATCCACCTCATTAGAACTGATTCAAATGTATTCTTTTTAATGGCTGAGTAATACTCCATTGTGTATATGTACCACAGCTTTCTTTATCCATTCATCTGCTGATGGACATCTAGGTTGCTTCCACGTCTTGGCTATTATAAACAGTGCTGCGATGAACATTGGGGTACACGTGTCTCTTTCCCTTCTGGTTTCCTCAGTGTGTATGCCCAGCAGTGGGGTTGCTGGATCATAAGGCAGTTCTATTTCCAGTTTTTTAAGGAATCTCCACACTGTTCTCCATAGTGGCTGTACTAGTTTGCATTCCCACCAACAGTGTAAGAGGGTTCCCTTTTCTCCACACCCTCTCCAGCATTTATTATTTGTAGACTTTTGGATCGCAGCCATTCTGACTGGCGTGAAATGGTACCTCATAGTGGTTTTGATTTGCATTTCTCTGATAATGAGTGATGTTGAGCATCTTTTCATGTGTTTGTTAGCCATCTGTATGTCTTTTTTGGAGAAATGTCTATTTAGTTCTTTGGCCCATTTTTTGATTGGGTCGTTTATTTTTCTGGAGTTGAGCTGTAGGAGTTGCTTGTATATTTTTGAGATTAGTTGTTTGTCGGTTGCTTCATTTGCTATTATTTTCTCCCATTCTGAAGGCTGTCTTTTCACCTTGCTAATAGTTTCCTTTGATGTGCAGAAGCTTTTAAGGTTAATTAGGTCCCATTTGTTTATTTTTGCTTTTATTTCCAATATTCTGGGAGGTGGGTCATAGAGGATCCTGCTGTGATGTATGTCGGAGAGTGTTTTGCCTATGTTCTCCTCTAGGAGTTTTATAGTTTCTGGTCTTACGTTTAGATCTTTAATCCATTTTGAGTTTATTTTTGTGTATGGTGTTAGAAAGTGGTCCAGTTTCATTCTTTTACAAGTGGTTGACCAGATTTCCCAGCACCACTTGTTAAAGAGATTGTCTTTAATCCATTGTATATTCTTGCCTCCTTTGTCGAAGATAAGGTGTCCATATGTGCGTGGATTTATCTCTGGGCTTTCTATTTTATTCCATTGATCAATATTTCTGTCTTTGTGCCAGTACCATACTGTCTTGATAACTGTGGCTTTGTAGTAGAGCCTGAAGTCAGGTAAGTTGATTCCTCCAGTTCCATTCTTCTTTCTCAAGATCGCTTTGGCTATTCGAGGTTTTTTGTATTTCCATACAAATTGTGAAATTATTTGTTCTAGCTCTGTGAAGAATACTGTTGGTAGCTTGATAGGGATTGCGTTGAATCTATAAATTGCTTTGGGTAGTATACTCATTTTCACTATATTGATTCTTCCAATCCATGAACATGGTATATTTCTCCATCTATTAGTGTCCTCTTTGATTTCTTTCACCAGTGTTTTATAGTTTTCTATATATAGGTCTTTAGTTTCTTTAGGTAGATATATTCCTAAGTATTTTATTCTTTCCGTTGCAATGGTGAATGGAATTGTTTCCTTAATTTCTCTTTCTGTTTAATGGATACAAAAACAAGACCCCTACATATGTTGTCTACAAGAGACCCACCTCAAAACAGGGGACACATACAGACTGAAAGTGAAGGGCTGGAAAAAGATTTTCCATGCAAATAGGGACCAAAAGAAAGCAGGAGTAGCAATACTCATATCAGATAAAATAGACTTTAAAACAAAGGCAGTGAAAAGAGACAAAGAAGGTCACTACATAATGATCAAAGGATCAATCCAAGAAGAAGATATAACAATTATAAACATATATGCACCCAACACGGGAGCACCACAGTACGTAAGACAAATGCTAACAAGTATGAAAGGAGAAATTAACAATAACACAATAATAGTGGGAGACTTTAATACCCCACTTACACCTATGGATAGATCAACTAAACAGAAAATTAACAAGGAAACACAAACTTTAAACGATACAATAGACCAGTTAGACCTAATTGATATCTATAGGACATTTCATCCCAAAACAATGAATTTCACCTTTTTCTCAAGCGCACATGGAACCTTCTCCAGGATAGATCACATCCTGGGCCATAAAGCTAGCCTTGGTAAATTCAAAAAAATAGAAATCATTCCAAGCATTTTTTCTGACCACAATGCAGTAAGATTAGATCTCAATTACAGGAGAAAAACTATTAAAAATTCCAACATATGGAGGCTGAACAACACGCTGCTGAATAACCAACAAATCACAGAAGAAATCAAAAAAGAAATCAAAATTTGCATAGAAATGAATGAAAATGAAAACACAAAAACCCAAAACCTGTGGGACACGGTAAAAGCAGTCCTAAGGGGAAAGTTCATAGCAATACAGGCACACCTCAAGAAACAAGAAAAAAGTCAAATAAATAACCTAACTCTACACCTAAAGCAACTAGAAAAGGAAGAAATGAAGAACCCCAGGGTTAGTAGAAGGAAAGAAATCTTAAAAATTAGAGCAGAAATAAATGCAAAAGAAACAAAAGAGACCATAGCAAAAATCAACAAAACCAAAAGCTGGTTCTTTGAAAGGATAAATAAAATTGACAAACCATTAGCCAGACTCATCAAGAAACAAAGGGAGAAAAATCAAATCAACAAAATTAGAAACGAAAATGGAGAGATCACAACAGACAACACAGAAATACAAAGGATCATAAGAGACTACTATCAACAATTATATGCCAATAAAATGGACAACGTGGAAGAAATGGACAAATTCTTAGAAAAGTACAACTTTCCAAAACTGGACCAGGAAGAAATAGAAAATCTTAACAGACCCATCACAAGCATGGAAATTGAAACTGTAATCAGAAATCTTCCAGCAAACAAAAGCCCCGGTCCAGACGGCTTCACAGCTGAATTCTACCAAAAATTTAGAGAAGAGCTAACACCTATCCTGCTCAAACTCTTCCAGAAAATTGCAGAGGAAGGTAAACTTCCAAACTCATTCTATGAGGCCACCATCACCCTAATACCAAAACCTGACAAAGATCCCACAAAAAAAGAAAACTACAGGCCAATATCACTGATGAACATAGATGCAAAAATCCTTAACAAAATTCTAGCAATCAGAATCCAACAACACATTAAAAAGATCATACACCATGATCAAGTGGGCTTTATCCCAGGGATGCAAGGATTCTTCAATATCCGCAAATCAATCAATGTAATACACCACATTAACAAATTGAAAAATAAAAGCCATATGATTATCTCAATAGATGCAGAGAAAGCCTTTGACAAAATTCAACATCCATTTATGATAAAAACTCTCCAGAAAGCAGGAATAGAAGGAACATACCTCAACATAATAAAAGCTATATATGACAAACCCACTGCAAACATTATCCTCAATGGTGAAAAATTGAAAGCATTTCCTCTAAAGTCAGGAACAAGACAAGGGTGCCCACTTTCACCATTACTATTCAACATAGTTTTGGAAGTTTTGGCCACAGCAATCAGAGCAGAAAAAGAAATAAAAGGAATCCAAATTGGAAAAGAAGAAGTAAAACTCTCACTATTTGCAGATGACATGATCCTCTACATAGAAAACCCTAAAGAGTCCACCAGAAAATTACTAGAAATAATCAATGACTACAGTAAAGTTGCAGGATATAAAATCAACACACAGAAATCCCTTGCATTCCTATACATAACTGATTTAATAAGCAATCCACAGTTTCACTGTACCAGCCTATGCACTTAGACATGCATAGTTTAATCTTTGAGACAAGCATGTGCTGCTGGCAGGAGCAATCAGTTTAGCAAAATCTCCCTACCTTGATTTATCCTCTTACTAATTTTCTGACCACCGACCCCTTTACCCTGCTTGTTGGCTATAAATCCCCAGCTCTCTCTGCTGTGTTCAGAGTTGAGTGATCTCTCGCCTCAGTTGCAATAGAGTTGACTCCTATTGCAAACTCTAGTGAGATAGAGTCAACTCCTTGAATAAAGTCTTCCTTACTGTTTTAACAAGTATCAGAATAACTTTTTCTTTAGCACCTATAACTTGTAGCTAAGGGAGCATGAGCTAAAAAAAGCTTCTCCTTAAGTTTTGAAGTCCTCAACCCCAGACTAATGGCAGATCTATTTAGATATCTGGTGTGCATGTGTGTGCTTAGTCATGTCCAACTCTTTGTGCCTAGATGGACTGTAGCCTGCCAGGTTTCTCTGTCCATGGAATTTTCCAGGCAAGAATACTGGAGTGGGTTGCCATTTCCTGCTCCAGGGGGTCTTCTTGACCCAGGGATCAAACCCATGTCTCTTGCGTCTCCTGCACCGGCAGGCAGATTCTTTACCACTGTACCACCAGGCACATGATTTAAGGACACCTCTTCAAGCCCATATTAGTCAAGAAGAGGTGAACTGTGATTGGTCTCAGCAAGTCTAGTACTTTCATTCCCCAATGATTCTGCCTTATAGGGAAAATGGGAAGTCTGCTGGAGGCTTCAAAAACAAAAACAAAATAATGCTCAGTGACAAACGGACGTTATGGAAAACTTCCTTGCTTTGGATGTTACGACCTGCACTTGACACCAGGGCCTCCCTGGAAGCTCAGCTGGTAAAGAATCCACCTGCAATGTGGGAGATTCCGGTTAGATTCTTGGGTCAGAAGTTCCCCTGGAAAAGAGATATGCTACCCACTCTAGGATTCTTGGGCTTCCGTGGTGGCTCAGATGGTTAAAGAATCTGAATGCAATGCAGGAGACCTGGGTTCAATCCCTGGGTTAGGAAGCTCCCCTGGGGGAGGGCAAGGCAACCCACTCCAGTATTCTTGCCTGGAGAATCCCCATGGACAGAGGAGCCTGGCAGGTTACAGTCCATGGGGTCGCAAAGAGTCAGATATAACAGCACAGCACACTGCAGCAATTACCCTGGGGCTACTATGGAAGCTCTTGAGCAAAGTGGTGAACTACAGCAGCCAGAGTAGAAAGAAGAATCCAGATGCGTTAAAAAAACAAAAACAACCCTTTATTGAGATATAATTCACACACCATAAGACTCACCCATTTAAAGATTACAATTCAACAGTTTTTAGAACATTTAGAGATGTGCATCCTTCACAATTTCAGAATATTTTCATTTCCCTAAAATCTTTCATCTCTTAGCAATCACTCCACCTCCACTGCAGGCCCCTGTATCAACCTAGCTCTAGGCAAACACTAATCTACTTTCTGTCTCTATGGACTGGACTGTTTTGACAGTTCATACAAATGGAATCACACAATATGTGGTCTTTTGTGACTGGCTTATTAGCACAATGCTTTCAATCCATGTTGTAGCATTTTTCAGTGTTTAACTCCTTTTTTTATTCCAAGTAACATTCCACTGTGAGGACATACCACATTATACTTGTCCATTCATCAGTTGACAGCCTCTCTGACTCTTGTTTCTATTCATTTATCTATTTCATCCTATAATGTTTCTTACTGATTTGTAAATTTATGATAGTTAATTCATCTTTTATCCTTTAAAACTATTTTAAATGAGGAAAGGAACATAATAAGTAAAAGAGAACATTGCTTATTTACCCCTCTAACATCCCTAGTGGCTCAAGATGGTAAAGAATCTGCCTGCAATGTGGGAGACATGGGTTCGATCCCTGGGTTGGGAAGATCCCCTGGTGAAGAGAATGGCTATCTACGCCAGTATTCTCCCTGGAGAATTCCATGAGTCCATGGGGTCACAAAGAGTCAGACATGACTGAGTGACTTTCACTTCTCTTCACCTGCCCTGCAGACCACCACAAAGAAAGGCTAGGAATTTGTCTTCTGCTAGGGCACTAAGGCTGTCACCAAGTATACCAGCTCCAAGTAAATATAATATGCCTAGCTGCTGCTAACAGAGAAGGCAATGGCACCCCACTCCAGTACTCTTGCCTGGAAAATCCCATGGACGGAGGAGCCTGGTGGGCTGTAGTCCATGGGGTCGCTAAGAGTCGGACACAACTGAGCGACTTCACTTTCACTTTCACTCCCTTTCCCCCTGCCAATGGTTGTTAATTTAGAAACCATTTCATCAACCTGAAAAAACATTTTCAAATCTGGTAGAAGACAACTTTTTAGGGAAGAATGGTCACTCCATACTCTTGTCAGAACCCCATGCCAAAATTTTCCCACAGGAAACTTCCAAAGATAACTTGGGTGAATTATAAGAAGTGTGATTTTCTTATTGCTAGGCATGCTTATAAACACATCTGTAAATAGAAATCTAACATGTCTAATACAGCTAATCTTTTGACACTGACCAAGTTCTGCAAGCAGCCTATTTCACACCAAGAAGCAGAAGGGCTACAATACTGTATGTAAGAAGAGAGTAACCCAAATTTAATACCTTAACCAAGACAATTTTACAAAAGAACCTGGGATCCTAAACCTTTCCATAAAACTTTTTGGAACAAGATATTATTATAAACCAATTGTTCAATCTAATCTATCTTTTTATCTATCAGGCAAAGATGGATGAGAGAGACTATTCCCATGAATAATCTACTCCACTGTGTTAACCAAATTTAGGCAAAGTTAGAAAGTAAAGGCAACATTACTATGGACTTTAAAAATATTTTTCATAAAAAGTTTATTTCATGTGAGTTTGATCATAAAAGTCATTGATCAAAAGAGCTAATCTAATTCTTTAAAAACTGAATCAATTCTGAAAAACATTCTCAATCTCTTTCTAAACTCCATCCATTGATCACATCAATAAGGTAACCAATTTTGTATGACTCAGCATGAATAAATCTTATTTGGGCGTTTAAAATGACAACACATAGAATGTATAGATTTTTAAATTCTATATCTTCTCTTGCCATACCTGAACAGAGATGCTAAAAAATCAGTAACAGGGAAACAGAAGTCACCTTAAACCCATGGTCACCAACAAATATTACAATTATTCTGCTACCTTAGGGGAATGATAGGCAAGTGTATGTACTTAGTAGCCAAACTGTGCACGTTCAAATCCTGCCTCACTCGTTTACAATCTGAGAGTCTCTGAGCAAGTCACTTAAATGCTGTACCTTGGTTTCCCCATAAAAGGGGATAAAAAGTACTTATTACACAAAGAGTAGTAGTAAAAATTAAACGAGTTAGTGAATAAAATATGCTGGGGACAGTTGGCACATGGTAAACACTGTAAGAGTGTTAGCTCATATTTTTACTATATTTCTCCGGTAGACAGCAAAAACAATTTAAAAAAATCAGAACCTATGTCTCTTAATTCTTAAACTTACCACTGCCCAGAGAAAATAGAATTCATCATTTGAGAATTCTGTTACTTTTCCTTACTTTTTTTTTTTTTTACTCATTGTTCACTTCCTTTCCTTTCATACAAGAGACATATTTCTTCTCTTCTTCCTCCACCTGTGGACTTAGCCATTCCTGCCACCTCAAAATGGATTCCCTGATAGCTCAGTTTGTAAAGAATCCGCCTGCAATGCAGGAGGTCCCAGTTCGATTCCTGGGTAGGGAAGATCCACTGGAGAAGGGATACGCTACCGATTCCAGAATTCTTGGGCTTCCCTTGTGGCTCAGCTGGTAAAGAATCTGCCTGCAATGAGAGAGACCTGGGCTAAACCACTCTTAGTTCTTGAGTGGATATCTTCACATCTTTACTAAAGCCTTCCTCCATTCCACATAGCCACATAACTAACATACCACCTTCCTCCTCTAAAAAGAAAATATTGTTTTATTTGTACTTTACTATTACTGACCATCTCCTTACTAATACAGGAACCCTACAGCACCTGGCTCAGGCAGGTTCTTTACCACTGAGCCACTAGTGAAGCCCTCAGAGCCAGAGACGCTTTCCTCAAAAAAAAAAAAAAAAAAAAGAACTGGCTCAGGAAGAGGCACCCTAGTCTCACAATATCTCAGTCCCTGTGCAGCAGGGAACACTGCAGTGACCTTACTGAACCTCATTGCATGGTATAAGTAGGATTCCCCCTGTTTAGCAGACAGAAAATCCGCTTTGTGTTGAAAGTAATTTGCCTGTGCAAAGTTTTTAAAGCACTAAGAAATGTTGCCATCCCCACAGTGACAGGAAATTTAAAGTTATGGGTTGATTTCATCATTTTCTTAGGAAAAATAACTGGCATTTCTCTTAAAATGGTTTTCTCTAAAGAGATAAGATTGCAAGGTACCAGAAAATAACTGAGAGTTAGCTAACCACGCATACAACTTACATCTGTTTTATTTCTAGGACAGCATTAGGCTGATCTTAAATCTAAAGAATCTGTTCAAGACTTGTTGCTGAGAAGGAGGGAGAGGATGTGGGAGTGACGGATTGGGAGTTTGGGATTAGCAGGTGCAAACTATTACACAGAGACTGGATAAACAACTAGGTCCTACTGAATAGCATAGGGAACTACATTCAATGTCCTGTGGTAAACCATAATGGAAAATATACAAAGGAATGTATAAATATGTACAGCTGCATCACTGTGCTGTACAGCAGAAACTAATACAACATTCTCAATCAACTACAATTTAAAAAAAGAATCTGTTCATTTTCACCTGTTAATATTCTCAACAAATATCACAGAGGAATAAAAATAATGGTATAGAGAAAGTAATTGTAATTACCTCAGATTCTTCAACAATTGACTTTGTACTAGCAACATTAATTATTTTATGGTCATTTCCTTGGTTAGCACTTATCATTATCACTTATGCTTACCATTATCATTATTAAATTTCTTGTTAAGAAGTATCTGAAAAAGAGATCTCAATATTATAAAAGCAAACATGTTAAAAACTTCTACAGAGACCTCCCTGGTCAGGGAATTGGATCCCACATGCTGCAATTAAGCATTTGTATGTCACAACTAAAGATCCTGTACAGCCAAAAAATATTAAAAAACCAAAACTTATACAGCCTCTATCCCCCTAAGAAGTACAAGTATTTAAACTCAAATGGCAGAACAGCATAAATGTCTGTACAGCACATGGATGATATATGTCAACACCATTATATAGTACTGCATTGTATATATTAAAAATTATCATATTAATATGGCCTGATTTGCTGACATGACCTAATTGGAAGCACTGGAATTGTTATTCCCATCTGCTTAAGACATTGTTAAGGTGAAAATGAAAGTTGCTCAGTTGTATCCAACTCTTTGCAACCCCACTGACAGTAGCCTGCCAGGCTCCTCTGTCCTTGGAATTCTCCAGGCAAGAATACTGGAGTGGGTAGCCATCCCCTTCTCCAGGGGATCTTCCCAACCCAGGGATCAAACTGGGGTCTCCTGCATTGTAGATTAATTCTTTAGCATCTGAGCTACCCGGAAAGCCCTCTAAGACATTGTAGGGTATGAAAAAAAGAGAGAAGGTGAGAAAGAAATCTATCCTGGAGGTTTATAAAAATAGGATAGATGGAGATCCATTTGTCTGGAAGACTTTACATGGTAACTCTGCCTGGAGTAAAGTAAGAGGCCAGATGGCCCGCCGAGGTCCTTTTGGGTCCATTGTTCCCTAACCACAATGAATAGAGAATGTAAAAAGAGTAATATAAATGGACGTGGGAAGTACTTATTTCCTCAGAAGAGCTGACAAGGACAAGATTTTAGGCAATAATTAAATATATGCCTCTAAAAATAGCATATCCTACAGAATTCCCTGACAGTCTAGTGGCTAGGAGTCCATGTTTTCACTGCCAGGGGCCTGGGCTCACACCCTGGTCTGGGAACTAAGATCCCATAAGACTTGTGTCATGGCCAAAAAAAGAGAAAAAAGTAAATAAAATAAAATTGCATATCCTATAAATATACTTTTATACTTATATCCTATAAGACAGAGAAGCCTGGCATGCTGCAGTCCACGGGGTCACAAAGAGTTAGGCACAACTGAGCGACTGAACTGAACTAACAAGTATACTCACACAAATACATTTACTTGAAAACTCATTATTTTCTTCAAATTCCTTCTTTTTCTCATCAAGATTTTCAAATTTATATAAACTATCATTAGATAGTTATAATTATCTTTAAATTTCTCAACATAATTCTTCAAGTGATTCAATAAAAAGTAAAGCACTTCCAATATGATGCTCCAGAGTATAAAACAAACCTGTTACCTCATGGCTTGAGTCTTGCTGAATTTGGCACAGATCATACTTAACAGGGAACTGTGTTCACAAACATCAATCTAGTCAGCCAAGCAAAAAATCCAGATCCTACTTTTACCAAACTCTCCTCCACATTCAATCAATCACTAATGTCTTAATATATTTTGAATTATTCCTTTCTTTCAATTTAAGATGTGGTACAGCCACCACCCTTAGTTCAGATCATCTAGATTACCAGTGCAACATCCCTGCCTACAGGATTACTCCTTCCAGTGCATTCTTTACACACAGGCATACCTTGGAGATTCAATTGCAGATTCAACTCCAGATCACAGAAACAAAGAAAATATTTCAAGAAAGGGAGTCACATGAATTTTTGTTTCCCAGTGCATTCAAAACTTACATTTACACTATGCTGTAGTCTGTTAAGTGTGCAATAGCATAATGTCTAAAAGAACTATATACATACTCAACTGAGAAATACTTTGTTGCTGAAAAATGCTAAAAATCTGAGCCTTCAGCATGGTATAATCTTTTTGCTGATGAAGGGTCTTGCCTCAGTGCTGCTGGCTGCTGACTGGTCAGGGTGATGGCTGCTGAAGGTTGGGGTGTCTATAGCAACATCTTAAATTAAGACAACACTGAAGTTGGCTGCATTAATTGACTCTTCTTTATGTGCACAATTTTCTTGTGCATGCAATGCTGTTTAATAGCATTTGACCCACAGCAGAACTTCTTTCAAACCTGGAATCAATCCTCTCAAGCTCTGTTGTGGCTTTTCCAACTAAATTTATGTCATATTCTAAATCCTTTGTCAGTTCAACAACCTTCACAGCATCTTCACCAGGAACAGGTTCCATCTCAATAAACCACTTTTTTACTCATCCACTGAAGTGACTGCTTCTAATGAAGAATTATCATGACTGTCTGCAAATCCCCACTGATGGCAATCTGTTCTGAGACTTAAGGGGCTGGGCCTGTGCTCTTAAAAGAAGTTCAGGCTTTATAAGGGCTCAAACAGAATGGACTCCAAAGGAATTGTGCCTATCCTGTCGAGACCCTAGTCCTAGCGCATCATCCCTCAGCAACTTGAAAACAAGTGGTGTGGCTGCCCTGTCACAGTTTAGGCTCCTTGATTAATGGCTCTGAGGACACAGGCCATAAGAGGTGGCAGAAATGGTAAGTGCCCCAGATTTGGTTTATGCTTTTATTGTGGAATGGAAGAGTGCTTGTCACATAATAAATACAGTTTTATCATGAGATTGCAGCATTCAGTTACATCTTGAGGCTCCACTTCTAGTTCTCTTGCTATTTCTGCCACATCTGTAGTTACTTCCTTCTTTGAAGTTTTGAACACCTAAAAGTTATTCACTAGGGTTGGACTCAAGCTTCTTTCAAATTCTTGTTAATGTTGCTATTTAGACCTCTTCCCATGAATCACAAATGTTCTTAATGTCATCTAGAATGGTAAATCCTTTCCAGAAAATTTTCAACTGAATTTTTCCAGATCCAAATTAGGAATCACTATCTGTGGCAGCTACAGCTTTATGATATGTATTTCTTAAAGAAAAATGTTGAAAGTTGAAATTACTCCATGATTCATGGGGCTGAAAAACTGATATTGTATTAGCAGGTATAAAAACAACATGAAGCTCAACATACATCTCCATCACACCAGGTACTCTCAATGAGCAGTAGTATTTTGAAAGGAATCTTTTCTGGGCACTGTTCTCAACAGTGGGCTTAAAATATTCAGTCAATCATGATGTAAACAGATCTAGTCAACCAGGCTTCCTTGTTCCACCTGTAGAGCACAGGCAGAGAAGATTTAGCATAATTCTTAAGGGCCTTAGGGTATACAGAATGGTAAATGAGCACTCAATAGGTGAGAAAAGAGAAGCAAAAAGCAAAGGAGAAAAGGAAAGATATACCCATTTGAATGCCGAGTTCCAAAGAACAGCAAGGAGAGATAAGAAAGAGCCTTCCTCGATGATCAATGCAAAGAAATAGAGGAAAACAACAGAATGGCAAAGACTAGAGATCTCTTCAAGAAAATTAGAGATAACAAGGGAACATTTTGTGCAAAGATGGGCTCAATAAAGGACAGAAATGGGATGGACCTAACAGAAGCAGAAGATATTAAGAGGTGGCAAGAATACACAGAAGACCTATACAAAAAAAAATTTTCATGACCCAGATAACCACAAAGGTGTGATCTCTCACCTAGATTCAGACATCCTGGAATGCAGTCAAGTGGGCATTAGAAAGCATCACTAGGAACAAAGCTAGTGGAGGTGATGGAATTCCAGTTGAGCTATTCCAAATCCTGAAAGATGATGCTGTGAAAGTGCTGCACTCATTATGCCAGCCAATTTGGAAAACTCAGCAGTGGCCACAGGACTGGAAAAGGTCAGTTTTCATTCCAATCCCAAAGAAAGGCCATGCCAAAGAATGTTCAAACTACCACACAATTGCACTCATCTCACATGCTAGCAAAGTAATGCTCAAAATTCTCCAAGTCAGGCTTCAAGAGTATGTGAACCGTGAACTTCCTGATGTTCAAGCTGAATTTGGAAAAGGCAGAGGAACCAGAAATCAAATTGCCAACATCCGATGGATCACTGAAAAAGCAAGAGAATTCTAGAAAAGCATCTACTTCTGTTTTATTGACAAGCGATAGCCTTTGACTGTGTAGACCACAACAAACTGTGGAAAATTCTTCAAGAGAATGGAATACCAGACCATCTTACCTGCTTCCTGAGAAATCTGTATGCAGGTCAAGAAGCAACAGTTAGAACTTGACATGGAACAACAAACTGGTTCCAAATTGGGCAAGGAGTATGTCAAGGCTGTATATTGTCACCCTGCTATTTTACTTATATGCAGAGTACATCATGTGAAATGCCAGGCTGGATGAAGCACAAGCTGGAATCAAGATTGCTGGGAGGAATATCAATAACCTCAGATATGCAGATGACACCACCCTTACGGTAGAAAGCAAAGAAGAACTAAAGAGCCTCTTGATGAAAGTGAAAGAGGAGAGGGAAAAAGTTAGCTTATACTAATCCACATTCAAAAAACGAAGATAATGGCATCCGTTCCCATCACTTCATGGCAAATAGATGGGAAAACAATGGAAACAGTGATGGACTTTATTTTCTTGGGCTCCAAAATCACTGCAGGTGGTGACTGCAGCCATGAAATTAAAAGACATTTACTCCTTGGGAGAAAAGCTATGACCAACCTAGACAGCGTATTAAAAAGCAGGGACATTACTTTGCTGACAAGGGTCCATCTAGTCAAAGCTATGGTTTTTCCAGTAGTTATGTATGGATGTGAGAGTTGGACCATCAAGAAAGCTGAGCACTGAAGAACTGATGCTATTGAACTGTGGTGTTGGAGAAGACTCTTGAGAATCCCTTGGACTGCCAGGAGATCCAACCAGTCAATCCTAAAGGAAATCAGTCCTGAATATTCATTGGAAGGACTGATGCTGAAGCTGAAACTCCAATACTTTGGCCACCTGATACAAAGAACTGACCCATTGGAAAAGACCCTGATGGTGGGCAAGGTTGAAAGCAGGAGGAGAAGGGGATGACAGAGGATGAGATGGTTGGATAGCATTACCAACTCGATGGACATGAGTTTGAGCAAGCTCCAGGAGTTGGTGATGAACAGGGAAGCCTGGCATGCTGCAATCCATGGGGTCACAAAGAGTCAGACACAACTGAGCAACTGAACTGAACAACCTGAGCACTGGCTTCAACTTAAGTCACCATCCACATTAGCTCCTGTTTAGGAGAGTAAACCTGTCCCTTTAAGCTTTGAACACAGGCACTGACTTCTCCTATCTAACTGCATAAGTCCTAGATGGCATCTTTTTCCAATATAAGGCTGTTTCATCTACAGTGAAGATCTGTTGTTTAATGTAGCCACCTTCATTAATTATTTTAGCCAGATCTTCTGAATAACTCGCTACAGATTCTACATCAGCACTTGCTGCTTCATCTTGTATTTTTATGTTATAGAGATGACTTCTTTCCTTAAACTTCATGAACCAACCTCTGCTACCTTCAAACTATGCTTCTGTAGTTTCCTCATCTCTCTCAGTCTTCAAAGAATTGAAGAGAGGTAGGGCCTTGCTCTAGATGAGGCTTAGGCTTAAGGGAATGTTGTGACTGGTTTGATTGTCTTTCCAGACCACTAAAACTTTTCCCATATCATCAGTAAGACAGTTTTGTTCGTTGGAGCAACACTTTTAATTTCCTGCAAGAACTCTTCCTTTGTGGTCACAACCTGGCTAACTCTTTGGTGCAAGAGGCCTAGCTCTCAGCCTACCTCAGTTTTCAACATGACTTCTTCACTAAGCTTGATCGTTCCTACTTTTGATGTAAAGAGACACATGTGCAGCTATTCCTTTCACTTGAACGCTGCTGAGGCCATTATAGGGTCATTGACTGGCCTATTTCAGAATTGTTGTGTCTCAGAAAATAGGGAGGCCTAAGGAGAGAGAGAGAGAGACAGAGGAATAGCTGGCTGATGGAGCAGTCAGAACACAAACAACTATCTTAGTTAAGTTAACTGGCATATACGGACACTGTTCAAGGCACCCCCAAAGAATTACAAAAGATAACTGATCCCATCAGAGATCACCATAACAAACATAACAATAATCATGAAGTTTGAAATATTATGAGAATTGCCTAAATATGACACAGGGACATGAGTGAGTGAATGCCATTAGAAAAATAATGCCAAGAAGACTAGTTTGATGCACAGTTGGCACAAAATGAATTTGTAACAACAACAACAAAAATGTAATCTGCAAGGTGCAATAAAGCTAGGGTCAACAAAACGTGGTATACCTGTGGCCGCTGTTCTTTTTGATAAGTGCAAATCATATCATTTTACTCTATTCCACAATATCTGATTGCTCAGAACCCTTAGGATAAATTACACATCTTACTTGTTCATTCCTTGGAATCTTGAACCCCAAGATTTGACCAAGTGTTTTCTCCCATGTCCCTCTTCAATATCCTGTTTTTCAGGCACTCAATATGCTCTATTGTAGTTGAACATTTATTTTTACTGTCTTCCCCAACAGACTCCAAATTCTTTGAGAGGTAGACACCAGGTCTTGTTCACCATGCCTCTCTCACACTAAGCATAATCCTTGCCACATAGTAGGCACTCAATAAATATCTGCTGAATTAGTTAGGAAAACACTTAGCCAAAGAAAGGAAGCTACATAACATGATTACCAATTTATAATGTGTGGTATTTTAAAAGTTCATTAACAGATAGATTTGGGAGAACTCTGAAACACATTTTCCCATAGAAACAATATTAAATGTAAGATACCTCCCTTCAATGTTACCTACAACTACAACGTAGGTAAACTGTATTATCTATAATTACTTTGGACTCTACTGCATACCAATAATATTTCTGGGGACAGTACATTAAGAAATCCAATCTGGTAATGCTATGAACTAATTATTTCTGGTTATAGCACACGAATTGACATAACAGTTATAACTTCACAGGTGGCTGAGGACAGAGGTTCTAATAGGCAGGGAAAGTAAAAGGACTGAAAACTAGGAAGTCAGGGTAGCCTTCTGCTACCGATAATCTTTGGGAATATGTTCTAAGCTGGAACAACTAACTTTTTTTCATGTCTTTACTTTTCTTCAAGGATTCTAGGAATTAGGTGCAACTTCCTATTGACTATCAACACTTCTGACTTCCAACTAGGGTTTCTTACCATATGCAGGAAATTATCTAAACTGTTCTCATATATAAAGGCTTCTCCCAGCAGGAGACGTGGGAAGATCCCCTGAAGCAGGGCATGGCAACCCACTCCAGTATTCTTGCCTGGAGAATCCCAAGGACAGAGGAGCCTAGAGGGCTACAGTCCATAAGGTTGCAAAGAGTTGACACAACTGAAGTGACGTAGCATCCATACATATCAACACTTCTGACTGCCAACTGGGTTTCTTATCATATGCAGGAAATTATCTAAAAGGTTCTCATGTATATTCTTTTCTTTTCAGCTGTATTCTACAGTCGGAACTAAGAACAAAGAAAGCTAAGTGAGCAAGCAAACAAATGAAAAACAAGATAGTTATCGACTTTAAGAAAAACAACAGTTGTCAAAGAAATGTAATTATAGCTCATTTGTGAAGTGTTTAACAGAGTCATTATACTGTAAACAATGAACACTGATCAAACCAAAAATTATGATATGGGAAAATGGAACTGGGGGGACGTATTGCAAATATTCTCTTCCCATCTATATTTTGCATTTGCATTTTCAGTGCCGCAGTGTCTTTCATATGTAACACTTTGAAACACCGTAATTTTAAGGGTTTGAGTAACACTTTTAAACGACATAAACTGTAAGGGTTTGAGTCCCATTTGCTTTTCCTTTAAAGAATGTACTCTTTGTATCCTATCTAAAAAAAATGTTCCTATCCAAAGGATGGGATATTTTAAAATATGTACGCTACTAAAATTTTACAAATTAACTTTTATACATGTATGCTTCGCTTCAAGTTAATTTTTATGTATGGTGTGAAATAATGATCAAGGCTCATTTTTTTTCCTTTTGTTTATCTAACTGCCCTAGTATGAGCTGTTGAAAAGACTATCATTTCCCTATTATCTTGTCCCCTTTCTTAAGATCAGTTGACAATCAATATGAATATCTCCAGCCTTTGACTGTGTGGATCACAACAAATTGTGGAAAACTCTTAAAGAGATGGAAATACCAGACCCCCTGACCTGCCTCCTGAGAAATCTGTATGTAGGTCAAGAAGCAACAGTTAGAACTGGACATGAAACAACAGACTGGTTCCAAATTGGGAAAGGAGTACGTCAAGGCTGTATATTGTCACTCTGCTTATTTAACTTATATGCAGAGTGAAAGTGAAAGTGAAGTCGCTCAGTCGTGTCCGACTCTTTGCAACCCAGTGGACTGTAGTGCACCAGGCTCCTTCGTCCATGGGATTCTCCAGGCAAGAATACTGGGGTGGGTTGCCATTTCTCGACTGGATGAAGCACAAGCTGGAATCAAGACTGCCGGGAGAAATATCAATAACCTCAGATATGCAGATGACACCACACTTATGGCAGAAAGCAAAGAAGAATTGAAGAGCCTCTTGATGAAAGTGAAAGAGGAGAGGGAAAAAGTTGGCTTAGTATTCAACATTCAGAAAACTAAGATCATGGCATCTGTTCCCATCACTTCACAGCAAATAGATGGGGAAACAATGAAAACAGTGACAGACTTTATTTTTTTGAGCTCCAAAATCACTGCAGATGGTGACTGCAGCCATGAAATTAAGACACTCCTTGGAATAAAAGTTAAGACCAACCCAGACAGCATATTAAAAAGCAGAGACATTACTTTGCTAACAAAGGTCCATCTAGTCAAAGGTGTGATTTTTCCAGTAGTCATGTATGGATGTGAGAGTTGGACCATGAAGAAAGCTGAGTGCCGAAGAATTGATGCTTTTGAACTGTGGTGTTGGAGAAGACTCTTGAGAGTCCCTTGGACAGCAAGCAGATCCAACCAGTCCATCCTAACGGAAATCAGTCCTGAATATTCATTGGAAGGACTGATGCTGAAGCTGAAACTCCAATACTGTGGCCACCTAATACAAAGAACTGATCCTTTGGAAAAAACCCTGATGCTGGGCAAGATTGAAGGCAGAAGAAGAAGGGGACAACAGAGGATGAGACGGCTGGATTGCATCACCGACTCAATGGACATGAGTTTGAGTAAGCTCTGGGAGTTGGTGATGGACAGGGAAGCCTGGCTTGCTACAGTCCATGTGGTCACAAAGAGTCGGAAACAACTGAGAGAATGAACTGAATTGAACTGATGAACATCTACTGCTAAGCTCTCTTTTCTGGTTCATTAGTTTAAATGTCTATTGCAATGTTATAGTAACTTTATTTTATATGGTGTGAGTCTTCCAACTTCATTCAGAATTATTTTGGCTACAGGAAGTGCTTTGTATTGGTTGCCACATAAATTTTACATTTAGTTTGTCAACCTGTATAAAAAATATTACAGGGATTTTGATTAGCATTATATTGAGTGTATAAATTAATTTATATACAAGAATGGACATCTTCACAATATCAAATCATCTGATTCATGAAAATGATCTATCTTGTCATTTAAGTTTGCTTTGTATTCTCTAAACAATGTTTTATACTTTTCAGTGAAATTTTTTTCTTGAATTTATTCCAAAATTAGCTCATACTTATTGATACTATCGTAAACTGTATTTTACAAATTTGAATTTCCAATTTTCCATTGCTAGTAATATAGAACTACAAATCCTTTTTGTATCTTGAACATGAATTCTGCAAACTTGATAAATCCACTCAGTTCTAGTAGGTTGAAGTGTTGTTTGTTTTTCAATGCAAAGAATCACGTTGTCCTTTTCAATCTGCACACATTTTCTTTCTTTTTCTAGCCTATTACCCAGCTATAGAAACAATGTTGAAGTAAACAGTGATGAAATGAATTGATAAGAGCAGACTCTTATTTTGTTTCTGATCTTAGGGAATAGTATTCAGTCTTTGAGCATTAACTATGATGTTGATAGTAAGTTTTCCAAAAATGCCTTTTATTGGGATGAGGAAATCCCTTTCTACTTCTAGTTTGCTGAGATGTTTTATCATGAATGATGTGGAAATCTATCAAACTGTCAGATTACATTAATTACATAATTAATGTAATCTCACCGGAGAAGGCAATGGCACCCCACTCCAGTACTCTTGCCTGGAAAATCCCATGGATGGAGAGGTCTGGTGGGCTGCAGTCCATGGGTCACTAAGAGTCGGACACACCTGAGCGACTTCCCTTTCACTTTTCATTTTCATGCATTGGAGAAGGAAATGGCAACCCACTCCAGTGTTCTTGCCTGGAGAATCCCAGGGGCGGGGGAGCCTGGTAGGCTACTGTCTATGGGGTCACACAGAGTCGGACACGACTGAAGCGACTTAGCAGCAGCATAGTGCAATTAAACACTAGAAAATTACATTGGAATAATGATATTTTCTATCACTGTAATTCTATCATATCATATAATTCTATCATTTTGAAAATGTAAAAATGGTGCCATGATGTATGTAAACTTTTGATACTGGCTTCTGTCACTTAGTACAATGTTCTTGAGATTCATCCAACTTGTTGCATTTGTCAACAGTTCATTCCTTTTAATTGAATATTCCATTATATTAAAGTACTACAATTTGTTTGAAGGGCATTTGGGTCGTTTCCAAGTTTTTGGTTATTATACATAAATTCCTGTAAAGATGTTTGTGTAAAACCTAAGTTTTCATTTCTCTAGGATAAACATCAAGGACACTTACCTTGCATAATTTTGTTACATTTTAGGTGTCTTCTTCTTACCCACTTTTATGGTAGCTACCTTCTTACTAACACTGCTCTGACAAAGGAAAACACTTTCTATGTCTCATCTCTCCTCTCAACAAACTACTAAAAGAAGGAAATTTTCTCAGCTTAAAAAAGAGCATCAATAAAAATCTTAAAGAAAACATTGGAATTAATGGCAAAAGGCTGAATGGTTTCATTCTAAGATTAGCAGCAAGGGAAAGTTATTTAACACTACCATTTCTGTTCAAAATTATACTTCTGTTCCTTCAATGTGATACGCAATAAAAATAAAAGGCATACAGATTACAGGGAAAAAATAAAAGTATCTTTATATGCAGACAAAATGATATCTATGCACAAAATCCCAAAGAACTTACCAAAATGTCATAAGAACTCATAAGTGAGTGTAGCAAGATTACAAAGTAAAACGTCAGTATATAATAATTAATAATCTATATTTAGCAGTGAAAAAGTAGAAATTTAAATTTAAAAATACTATCTACAACAGCATAAAAGACATGAAATAGCAAGAAAGAAATCTAACAAAATGTATTCAAGAAAATCAGAAAACATTGCTGGGAGAAATTTAAGACCTAAACCAAAGAAGAAAGAAACTCTTTTTATGGATCAGGAAATTCAATAATATTAAGAAAAGAATATTCAATACCATCTCACATCTGTTAGATTGGCTATTATCAAAAAAGGGAAGAAAAAAATGGTGCTGGGAAGAAAAAAATGGTGCTGGCAAGAATGCACAGAATGGGATCCCTTGTGCACTACTGGTAGAAATGAAGATTGGTACAGCTACTATGGAAAATATAAATTCCTTGGGATCTCACTTATATGTGGAATCTGAAAAAAACAAACCACCTTCCCTCCACCCCACCACGCTCACACTACAGGGAACAGACTGGTTGTTGACAGAGGCAAAACAAAGAGGGGCAGGTGAGTGAAAGAGGTAGAAGAGGTCAAAAGGTATAAACTTCCAGTTATAAAATAAATGGGTCATGGGATATAGCTACAGCATGGTGATAATAGTTAATAACACTACATTGAATGTTTGAAGGTTGCTAAAAGGGTGGCTCTTAAGGGTCTTCACCACAAGAAAAAAATTTTGTAAGTATATATGATGATGGATGTTAACTGAATTTCTTGTGATAATCAATTTGCAATAGACATAAACATCAAGTAATTATGTCATATACCTGAAACTAATAGAAACTGTGTTGACTATATCTCAATTTAAAGACAGTCAATTCTTACAAATTACAGATTCAAAATAATTCCAATGAAAATTGTACATATTAAACTAGCTAATTCTATAAATCATAAGGAAAAGCAGAAGACATATAAGAGACAGAACAATTTTGAAAAAGAATCAAGTAGAGGTGAACATTATGTGATTTCAAGCCTTATTATAAAGATAGAGTAAATCAAGCCAGTGTAGTATTCCTCTCAGGTCTGATGCATAGATCAATGAAACAGAACAGAGTTCAGAAACAGATTTATACATACATAACCAAGTGATTTTTTATGAAAGTACCAAGATAATTCAATAAGGGAGAAACTGACTTTCCAACTAAGGAGGCTGGAACAATATGAAAATCCATATGTAAGAAAAACAAAAAACAAACTGAACCTCCACCTTTACTTTACATCACACACACACAAAAATTATCTCAGGATTTCCCTGGCGGTCCAGTAGCTAAGATTCCTGCGCCCAGTGAAGGGGGTCTGGGTTCAATCCCTAGTCAGGAAGCTGGTTCTATATGCTGCAACTAAGGCCAGGTGCAGCCAAATAAATAAACAAATATTTTTAAAAAATTGTCTCAAACTAGCTCATAGACTTACATATATAATGTAAGGTTATAGTACTTCTAGAAGAAAACATTGGAGAAAATCTTTTTGAATCTGGATTAAGCAAAAATCAATTAGGACTCAAAACGCATAAAATATAAAAAGAAAATTGAGGACTTCCATGTTGGTACAGTGGATATGAATCCACCTGACAATACAGGGGACGTGAGTTCGATTCCTGGTCCGGAAAGATTCCACATGACACAGAACAACTAAGCTTGTGTGTAACACCTACTGAGTCTGCTCCCCAGAACCTATGTGCTCAACTACTGAAGCCCACGCAGTCTAGGGCACATGAGCCACAGTTACTGAGCCCACATGCTGCAACTACTGAAGCCCATGCCCCTGCAGCCTGTGATCCACAATAAGAGAAGCAACCACAGTGAGAAGCCAGTGCACCGTAACAAAGAGCAGCCGTGGCTAGCCACAACTAGAGAGTGCCCATGCACAGCAATGAAGACCTAGTGCAACTGAAAAAAAAGTAAGGAAATAATTTAGAGATCTCTAGTCTCCTCAAGAGACTAGAGATCTCTTCAAGAAAATTAGAGATACCAAGGGAACATTTCATGCAAAGATGGGCTCAAAAAAGGACAGAAATGGTATGGACCTAACAGAAGCAGAAGATATTAAGGAGAGGTGGCAAGAATACACAGAAGAACTGTACAAAAAAGACCTTCACGACCCAGATAATCACGATGGTGTGATCCCTCACCTAGAGCCAGACATCCTGGATGTGAAGTCAAGTGGGCCTTAGGAAGCATCACTACTAACAAAGCTAATGGAGGTGATGGAATACCAGTTGAGCTATTTCAAATCCTGAAAGATGATGCTGTGAAAGTGCTGCACTCAATATGCCAGCAAATTTGAAAAACTCAGCAGTGGCCACAGGACTGGAAAAGGTCAGTTTTCATTCCAATCCTAAGAAAGACCATGCCAAAGAATGTTCAAACTACCACACAATTGCACTCATCTCACATGCTAGCAAAGTAATGCTCAAAATTCTCCAAGCCAGGATTCAACATACATGAACCATAAACTTCCAGATGTTCAAGCTGGATTTAGAAAAGGCAGAGGAACCAGAGATCAAATTGCCAACATCCGTTGGATCATCAAAAAAGCAAGAGAATTCTAGAAAAGCATCTACTTCTGCTTTATTGACTATGCTAAAGCCTTTGATTTTGTGGATCACAAAGAACTGTGGAAAATTCTTCAAGATATGGGAATATCAGACCACCTTACCTGCCTCTTGAGAAATCTGTATGCAGGTCAAGAAGTAACAGTTAGAACTTGACATGGAACAACAGACTGGTTTCAAAGTGGGAAAGGAGTATGTCAAGGCTATATATTGTCACCCTGCTTATTTAACTTATATGCAGAGTACATCATGAGAAATGCTAGGCTGGATGAAGTACAAGCTTGAATCAAGATTGCTGGGAGAAATATCAATAACCTCAGATATGCAGATGACACCACACTTATGGCAGAAAGTGAAGAGGAACTAAAGAGCCTCTTGATGAAAGTTATGACCAATCTAGACAGCATATTAAAAAGCAGAGACATTACTTTGCCAACAAAGGTCCGTCTAGTCAAAGGTGTGGTTTTTCCAGTAGTAATGTACGGATATGAGAGTTGGACCATGAAGAAAGCTGAGCACCAAAGAATTGATGCTTTTGAACTGTGGTGTTGGAGAAGACTCTTGAGAGTCCCTTGGACAGCAAGCAGATCCAACCAGTCCATCCTAAAGGAAATCAGTCCTGAATATTCATTGGAAGGACTGATGCTGAAGCTGAAACTCCAATACTGTGGCCACCTGATGCAAAGAAGTGACCCATTGAAAAGACCCTGATGCTGGGCAAGATTGAAGGCAGAAGGAGAAGGGGATGACAGAGGATGAGATGGTTGGATGGCATCACTGACTCAAGGGACATGAGTTTGAGTAAGCTCTGGGAGTTAGTGATGGACAGAGAAGCCTGGCGTGCTGCAGTCCATGGGGTCGCAAAGAGTCAGACACGACTGAGAGACTGAACTGAACTGAAGATAAATAATTGATAAACATGATTGTTTCAAAACTTAAAATTTCTGTTCTTGAAACAGACAATGTTAAGAAAACAGAAATGGATCCACAGACTTGGAATAATTATTTGTAAATGACAGATATGTTAGAGAACTTGTTTCTAAGATATATCAAGGGCTCATATAACCCAGTATAAATATGGGCTTGATGTGAGCAGACACTTTACAAAAGAAAATGAATGGCTAAAAACTAAATGAAAATATGTTCGATATCATTAGACATTAAGAAAAGGTAAGTTAAAATAACCAAGAGACACCACCCATACCAAAAAGAATAACTAAAATTTTAAAAAAGATTGACAATACCAAGTGCTGACAAAGATGGAGGACACTGGAACTCTCCTATGTTGATACTTGGAATGCAAAATGCTATACCACTTTGAAAAACAATTTGGCAGCTTTTGATGAAGTTAAGTCTATGCTTTCCATATGACCCAGTAGTCTTTGTTCCAATTATTTACTCATGGCAAATGAAAATGTGTTCATATAAAGACTTGCACATGAATGATTATAATATGCATGTCCATAAAAGCACAAATTGAGAATACTCTAAATAACCACTAACTGGTAAAGGAAGTTCTAAAAATTTACATTAATATAGATATATAAATATTAATATATCCATATATTGAAATACTATTCAGCAATAAAAATGAAAAAACTAATTTAACATGCAAAAACATGGATGAATATTCAAAAATTTTATGCTAAGTGAAACAAGCCAGACACAAAGCTATATACTATGGTATTCCATTTTTGTGACATTCTGAAAAACACAAAACTATAGTGGTAGAATACTTTGGCCACCTGATGCAATGCCAATACTTTGGCCATCTGATGTGAAGAACTGACTCATTGGAAAGGACCCTGATGCTGGGAAAGATTGAAGGCAGGAGGAGAAGGGGACGACAGAGGATGAGATGTTGGATGGCATCACCGACTTGATGGACATGAGTTTGAGTGAGTTCCAGGAGTTGGTGATGAACAGGGAAGCCTGGCATGCTGCAGTCCATGGGGTTGCAAAGAGTCAGACACGACTGAGCTGAACTGAACTGAATAGTGATAGAAACCAGATCTGTGAGCACCAAAGTCTAGAGGGAGGTGTGAAGGAAACATCCACAAAGGTGCGTGAGGAAACTTGGGGATAATAGAAATGTTCTCTATCTTGATTGTACTGGTGATTAACTATATATGTTAAGTTTCATCAAACAGTATGTTTTAAAAAGAATTTCACTATATGTGAATTATACCTTAACAAACCTCTTTTTAAAAAGTTATGTTATAAAGGAAATCTCAGATTTGGAGAAAGATGACATATTAGCATGTATAAGTTCAATGATGCTGGTAAAAACAGCAACAAACAATGTGTGATGAATCTATTTGATAGTCATTGAGATTTAAAAACTAACTCTCTAACTTGCACCTTTGGACAAACAGAATGTAAACACAACTATATCTGGAGGAATGTAAAAACATAATACCAATTAAAAACGATTGACATATAAAAAAAATTACTAGTAGCCATTTTGTAGTAAGACCATGGCAAAAGCTGGCAAAAATGATGAATATATGTAAGTCCTTTCAATGAGAAAGCATAAAATATACTCCCTCATCAAAGTATACCCATCTAAAGAAAAGGATGAATATATGAACAGGTATAGGGGATTTCCCTGGTGATCCAGTGGTTAAGAATCTGCCTTGCAATGCAGGGTACACTGGTTTGATCCGTTTTTGGGAACTAAGATCCCACATGTTGCAGAGCAACTAAGCTCACACCACAACTTACTGAGCCCGCATGCCACCACTAGGCAGTCTGTGAGCCATAACGAGAGAGCCTGTGCCCCACTGTGAAAGACCCCCCATAACACAACAGAGACCCCACGTGCTGCAACTAAGACCTAATGCAGCCAAATAAATTAATAAGCACAATCCTACTCCACATTTATATATATGAATATGAATATATATATATAAGAAAACAGGTATAACAGTGCTCATTATACTGTTTACTTTGAATCTGTCTGAATTTTTCCATGATAAATACTTAAAAAAATTAAATGGCAAAGACATGATGCAGTATGCAACTAGGTTGCTTAATTTTAAAAATTAAATACATTAAATAATTTGTATCAACACAAACACAGGATGGTCAGGTAATGTGTACCTTGGCAATAGCAGTTTGTTTAAACATGCGAGTAATCAACCCCATGACAGTCTCGGTAGCACCTGAATATGGATCTCTCATTAATTTTTCCCACTCTTCAAAGCTGGAATTCAATTCCTATGTAGGAGAAAATAACAATGTTTAGAAATACAGTATAAAGATGACAGCAATTAATGTAATAATGAATCATGTCCTTCTTTTTTTATATATAAAAAATACATATATATATAACTTCTCAAAGATACCAGTGTGTTCATTTAAAAACATCAGTGTGGAGGTAGGTCAGACACATGTTTGTGCTAATGACAGAAAGCGATGAATAGGTGTGGGAGAAAATCAAGCCCTTTGCTAACACCATAAATCAAACAATTGCAGCCTTCTCTTACAAAGGGACATTTAGTAAAGAAAAAAATAAAAATTTAAGAAAAAATTTAAATAAAATAAAAATTTTAAGTAAAAACAGAAACAATGCACAGTAGCAAAAATATATATGGTAGCAGAGCATTTAATTTAATGGTATGATTTTATTTAAATAAGCATAAAGACTTGGGGAATATTGTCACATAAAAATGTGATATGATATTGACACTTTTATGTTTCTTTTCTTAAAAAAATGGATACAGAAAATAAGACCATTTTTATTTTACTTATACTGCTCAGTGTTTTTTTTTAATATACAAAATGCTTATTTTAAGCTTTCAAGATAAAACAAGGCAATAAGTAGTATTTGCTGATAGTTATGTCCAGATGTGAAGAAATTTCAGAGATTACACAAACATCGTATTCCTCAAAAGTAAATGTAGATAAGGGCTGGGGAAAATACAATTTTGGTTTTCTAGTAAGTTGAACTTCACATTACAACATGGTCACGAAGTTTTAAGATTTCCAGAATTAGGGGATGCAACCAAATTATTCTAGAAGACAGTTACATGTACTTAAGAGTAAGAAACTGAACTTTTCTTGCTAATTACTGGGCTTCACACCCTACAAATACTTAGAATTCTTAGTACTAAGTCTATGCAGCAATTGAAGTGTTTTTTTCACCATTCAGCAGAAATATATTTTTTAAAGACTAAGATACTAAATCTTTTCACATTATTTGATGACTAAATTTAAATTCTTCCTGCTCTTTTCTTGAAATGATATAAGACAATTCATATGGCTTTTTAAATTAAACCTATTTTAAGACAGTGAATTTTTTCCTTCTGTGAAATATGAAATATGTGCAATCTTTCATAGTATAATTTCAAATGATTTCAGATAAGACTTTCAATCAAACATGGGTTCTCACCTTGGCTGCTGCTGATGGAAGATCAAATGGAATACGCTGTCTGATTTTAGGGGGCAGCTGGGTTAAAACTTCAGTCTTTAATCTTCTAATCATTATGTCACTTAATAGCTGATGAAGTTCATTAAGATTTGATGCCCCTCTGCAATCCCACTGAGATCTTCTACCAAAATATCTGTTAGTATGAAGAAAAAAAAAATGTAGCAAAGCTGGATGCTAGAGTAAGAAAACAATTTATCCGATGTTTTCTTCCTTTTAAGATAAGGAGCGATGATACTGTTTTTAGTTTTATTACTGAATGCAAATTAGTTTCAAAAAACTCTTCTTTAGAAATAGTAATGAATAAGATTATACATTACTGTCAGCTATAGGAAATGTTAATGTTTAAGCATAGTGTTTATGTTTAGTTAATATAAGGCTGACTCATTGGAAAAGACCCTGATGCTGGGAAAGATGGAAGGCAGGAGGAGAAGGGGACAACAGAGTATGAGACAGCTGGATGGCATCACTGACTCAATGGACGTGAGTTTGAGCAAGCTCTGGGAGTTAGTGATGGACAGGGAAGCCTGGCGTGCTGCAGTCCCTTGGTTTGCAAACAGTCGGACATGACTGAGTGACTGAACTGAATATAAGGCTGAGCAAAACTGATAACCCTGAATACCATTGGCATTTTTGGTGACCTCACATAAGGCACTATGTTTAGCAGATCTAGCCCTAACTAAGCACTAACCGCCAGAACACCAGTCAGGCTATGTAACAACCAAAACCACCTAAAACATTTTCTACAATTATAGGAGGCAATATTATCTCCCACTGAGCTTTTATGCCCAGCAGACAGATCACTTGGTGAGCTCTTCTTCCTTTGAACCACTGAAATGAGAGCAAAGGCAGGGAAAAAGGTACAAATGCCTTATGAACAAGAGATTGGGAAAGAAAACATCAAAGGATATTCAACAAACGTTTAGAAGTCAGACAAGCAGTAGATGACTTGACAAAAGAAAGCAAGTGACACCTCAAAAATGTTTGCAAAAGGGAACTTATCCTCTAGATCTTTGAGATCAGGAGTTGGAAGCACCAAGCACGGGGGGTAGGTATTACATTTGGTGGATGTACTGAACTTGGACATCAAGACAGCTAGCCTAACAGCATCCCTTTATCATTGTGACAACCCCCACACAAGTCCACAAAATTCACAATGGTCTTCTGGGCGCCAAAACTACTGAAAATAGCTACCAGAGAATAATTAACAAAGGAAAATTTCCTGTTGGGTTGCATTACAATTATTAATATTAACAATTAAATAGCTTCATTTTAGTGGGATTTGGTGGTATTTTAATACAGAGTGTTATTTTGAGAAACTTGTAAATTGCTGATACTGATTTTTTTTTAGGTTTATGTATTTTTATAGCAAACATACAGGAATAGTACGCAAAACATTAAAAACATGTATTTGCATGTAGAACTGATTAGAAAAGTATAGTGAATGGATGAAACTTCTGTGTGATAAAATGACAGACACCATTTAGTTGTCATCAATAAGAAATTCTTTTTTTTTTTTTTTAAAAAAAACTAAGTGCTGGCATTGTAAAAAAAATAAGTTTAGTTATAACTGCTATAAGTTGAATTACTGAAATCTGTTTATTGAAGTATTTTGACTTCAATGCTTTATGTCTGCACATAATTAAAACTTTACACACTAATAACCCCAATGTTCAATGCAGCACTATTTGCAATAGCTAGAACATGGAAGCAACCTAGTTGTCCATTGGCAGCTGCATGGATAAAGAAGTTGTGGTACATACACACGGTGGAATATCACTCAGCTATAAAAGCAAATGCATTTGAGTCAGTTCTAATGAGATGGATGAACCTAGAGCCTATTATACAGAGTGAAATAAGTCAGAAAGAAGACACATACCATATATTAATGCATATATATGGGATCTGAAGATGGTACGTATGATCCTATGTACAGGGCAGCAAAGGAGACACAGATGTAAAGAACAGATTTTTGGACTCAGTGGGAGAGGGAGAGGACGGGATGATTTGAGAGAACAGCATTGAAACACACACAGTACCATATGTAGAGCAGATAACCAGTGCCGAGTTTGCTGTATGAAGCAGGGCACCCAAAGCCAGCACTCTGTGACAATCTGAAGAGGCAGGGTGGAGAGGGAGTTGGGCAGGGGGGTTTACGATGGAGGCGACACATGTATATCTATGGCCGATTCATATTGATGTATGGCTAAAAAACATCACGATATTGTAAAGTAATTGTTCTCCAATTAAAATAAATTCCTTTTTTTTTCAAAAATAGAAAAATATTTGCCATTACTCAATTCTGTCACAATCAAGATAATTACATTTTGACATTATGGTTAAAAAAAACTAATACCTGTCAAATGTATCTTAATAAAACTGAGAAAAAATAGAACAGGAAAAAAAATCTAATGTTTAGAATTCCATATAATAAGAGAAAAGATACTACTCAGTGCTAAAAAAGAATGAACTATGAAATCATGGAAAGCTGTGGGGGAAACTTAAATGCATATAACTAAGTGAAAGAAGCTAATAGGAAAAGGCTACACTGTATGATTCCAACCACCCGGTACAGTCAAGAAGGCAAACCTATGGAGACAATAAAAAGATAAATGGCTCCTAGGGACTACAGAGGAGGTAAGGATGATTGGGTGGAACACAGGGAATTTTCAGGGCAGTGGAACTATTCTATATGATACCACAATGGTGGATATATGCCATTGCACCTCTGGCAAAATCCATAGAATGTATAATACTGAGGGTGCACCCTAACATAACCTATGGACACAGGATGATAAGGATGTGTCAGTGGAGTAAAATGATTGTAAAAACATGCATTGTGTTGCAG
The DNA here is from genome assembly GCF_032452875.1 of Bos javanicus. NCBI lineage: Eukaryota > Metazoa > Chordata > Mammalia > Artiodactyla > Bovidae > Bos > Bos javanicus. Next base: position 62,071,395 of record NC_083869.1, on the reverse strand, counting down.
AATTTCAGTGGTGGGGGAGGTTGTAGATTTCTGAGGACAGAGGGTATATCAGAACTCCCTGTACTTTTCACTCAATTTTGCTGTGAACCTACCTCTGCTCTTTAAAAATAAAGTTTATTAATATAAAAAAGTGTGGAGGATTTGCATTTCAGTCCCTGCCCTGAACATTTCCAGGATTCCCCTGTACCAGAGCCCACTAGAGAGAATGATCTTAGCAAAAGGTGCCTGAGCTGAGGTCAGACTGCTTTAAATCTTGGGCTAGGGGCTTTTTAAATGCCTAGGGCCTGTCTCATGCATGAGACAGGGTGCTCAGGGCTGGTGCACTGGGATGACCCTGAGAGACGGGATGCGGAGGGAGTTGGGAGAGGGGTTCAGGATGGGGAACACATGTACACACACCCATGGCTGATTCATGTCAGTGTATGGCAAAAACCACTACAATATTGTAAAGTAATTAGCCTACAATTAAATAAAGTAATAAAAAGAAATAGAGGTTTAAATATATTTAAAGCAATTAAGTAAGAAATAGAACTTAATGTACTATAATAAAAAATGCAAAGACGAGACCAGGGAAAGAAAAACGGAGGCTGACGTAATTAAACTAAGTTCTTTATGTTCAAAAAAAAAAAAAAAAAAAAAATGCCTAGGGCCAAGGAATTTTCAAAGGCATGTGAGACTTTTTAAAAAGTATCAGAAATGAAGTAAAAAGAAAATTTTTGGCTCCAAAATGCCAAAACAAAGTGCAAACTTAATATGTATTTAAGAAATACCTACACAATTATAGCATTAAAGGCCATGGCAATAGCTTTAGTAAGGGTATTCCATGAAGTAATTCATTTAACTTTCAACAACACTAGAAGACAGCAAAAGTACCAGTTATCATCCCTATTTTATGAATGAGGAAACATATGCAAAAAGAGGTTGAGGAATTCGTCCACAGTATCACAGATGGTAATGGTGGTAATGGAATTTGAGATTAGTAATGTGACTCCAAAGTCTGACTTGAATAAAACTCAACTTTCATATAATAACACGAACGTTATATTTAATGTTCTTGGGATTATTTTGATATGCTTGAGTTTGTGTGTGTGTTGGAGGGTGTGGTGTACAAAAACAGGAGATTCTAGGACTAAGAAACATTTCTGACTTTAGGTCTTAGCCTTCTCTTTCTTGATTCTATTGCTAAAATGTGTAAAATGAGAAGGTCCATTCTTTTGGGGGAATGGTTAAATAAAATGTCAGTCAGTCAGTTCAGTCACTCAGTCGTGTCCAACTCTTTGCGACCCCATGAGTTGCAGCACACCAGGCCTCCCCGTCTAGCACCAACTCCCGGAGTTCACTCAGACTCACGTCCATCAAGTCAGTGATGCCATCCAGCCATCTCATCCTCTGTCGTCCCCTTCTCCTCCTGCCCCCAATCCCTCCCAGCATCAGAGTCTTTTCCAATGAGTCAACTCTTCGCATGAGGTGGCCAAAGTACTGGAGTTTCATCTTCAGCATCAGTCCTTCCAAAGAACACCCAGGACTGATCTCCTTTAGAATGGACTGGTTGGATCTCCTTGCAGTCCAAGGGACTCTCAAGAGTCTTCTCCAACATCACAGTTCAAAAGCATCAATTCTTCGGCGCTCAGCCTTCTTCACAGTCCAACTCTCACATCCATACGTGACCGCAGGAAAAACCATAGCCTTGACTAGACGGACCTTTGTTGGCAAAGTAATGTCTCTGCTTTTGAATATGCTATCTAGGTTGGTCATAACTTTCCTTCCAAGGAGTTAGCGTCTTTTACTTTCATGGCTGCAGTCACCATCTGCAGTGATTTTGGAGCCCAGAAAAATAAAGTCTGACACTGTTTCCACTGTTTCCCCATCTATTTCCCAGGAAGTGATGGGACCAGATGCCATGATCTTCATTTTCTGAATGTTGAGCTTTAAGCCAACTTTTTCACTCTCGTCTTTCACTTTCATCAAGAGGCTTTTTAGTTCCTCTTCACTTTCTGCCATAAGGGTGGTGTCATCTGCATGTCTGAGGTTATTGATATTTCTCCCTGCAATGTTGATTCCAGCTTGTGCTTCTTCCAGCCCAGCGTTTCTCATGATATACTCTGAATATAAATTGAATAAGCAAGGTGACAATATACAGCCTTGATGTACTCCTTTCCCATTGTGGAACCAATCTGCTGTTCCATATTTGGTTCTAACTGCTTTTTAATATGCTGTCTAGGTTGGTCATAGTTTTTCTTCCAAGGAGTAAATGTCTTTTAATTTCATGGCTTCAGTCACCATCTGCAGTGATTTTGGAGCCCAAGAAAATAAAGTCTGTCACTGTTTCCATTGTTTCCCCATCTGTTTGCCATGAAGTGATGGGAACGGATGCCATGATCTTAGCTTTTTCAATGCTGTGTTTTAAGCCAGCTTTTCCCCTCTCCTCTTTCACTTTCATCAAGAGGCTCTTTAGTTCTTCTTCACTTTCTGCCATAGGGTGGTGTCATCTGCATATCTGAGGTTATTGCTATTTCTCCCTGCAATGTTGATTCCAGCTTGTGCTTCATCCAGTCCAGCATTTCACATGATATACTCTGAACATAAATTAAATAAGCAAGGTGACAATATACAGCCTTGATGTACTCCTTTCCCAATGTGGAACCAATCTGCTGTTCCATATTCGGTTCTAACTGTTGCTTCTTGGCCTGCATACAGATTTCTCAGGAGGCAGGTCAGGAGGTCTGGTATTCCCATCTCTTTAAGAATTTTCCACAGTTTGTTGTGATCTACACAGTCAAAGGTTTTGGCATAGTCAATGAAGCAGATGTTTTTCTGAAACTCTCTTACTTTTCTATGATCCAATGGATGTTGGCAATTTGATCTCTGGTTCTTCTGCCTTTTCTAAATCCAGCTTGAACATCTGGAAGTTCTCGGTTCATGTACTGTTGAAGCCTAGCTTGGAGAATTTTCAGCATTACTTTGCTAGCATGTGTGGCAATGAAATAAGGTGTACCCATGAAAGAGGAAACATATAAATGAATAAGAAAAAAAGGAGGTGGATGAAACTGGAGCCTATTATACAGAGTGAAGTAAGCCAGAAAGAAAAACACCAATACAGTATACTAACGCATATATATGGAATTTAGAAAGATGGTAACAATAACCCTGTATACGAGACAGCAAAAGAGACACTGATGTATAAAACAGTCTTATGGACTCTGTGGGAGAGGGAGAGGGTGGGAAGATTTGGGAGAATGGCATTGAAACATGTATAATATCATGTATGAAATGAGTCGCCAGTCCAGGTTCGATGCACGATACTGGATGCTTGGGGCTGGTGCACTGGGACGACCCAGAGGGAGGGTATGGGGAGGGAGGATGGAGGAGGGTTCAGGATGGGGAACACATGTATACCTGTGACGGATTCATTTTGATATTTGGCAAAACCAATACAATATTGTAAAGTTTAAAAATAAAATTAAATTAAAAAAATTTTTTTAAGGACAAAGTTGCAGTAGTTTGGCTTAGGGTAGAAATAAACATTTAAACATAAAGGAAATTCAATTCCTAACAACCTAAAATTAATAACAACAACAAAATTTCAAAGATTTCTAAAGAAGTAATGAAGCATGAATCTTTAAATTTCTTTTGGGATTAATACAGCCATTTCCTCATTCACATTTACAAGGTAAGTAAAAATTTGTTTCTCCTTTGCTCTCTCTCTCTCTCTCTTAGTGGCTAAGTCGTGTCCAACTCTTGCCACCCCGTGGACTGTGGCCTGCCAGGCTCCTCTGTTCATAGGATTCTCCAGGCAAGAATACTGGAGTGGGTTGCCATTTCCTTCTCCAATTCTAAACAAGAATAAATAGAAACTTCTTTGTATCTTTCTTTTTCACCATGTATAATTTAAAAGAGGCATTTCTTAATAAGCACTTAATAGTAGCTTACAAGGGGTTTCCCAGGTGGCTCAGTGGTAAAAGAATCCACTGGCCAATGCAGGAGACACGAGTTCAATCCCTGGGTCAGGAAGATCCCCTGGAGGAGGAAATGGCAACTCACTCTAATGTTCTTGTCTGTAAAATCCCACGCATAGACAAGCCTGGCGGGCTGCAGTGCATAGCTACAAAAGAGACAAACATGACCGAGCACAATCAGCTTAACTGATAAAATAGGAAGCATGGTAAAGAACGTGTACACTTATCTTTGTTCCTGAAACATGTACACACAAGCATACATAGAGTCAACTTTGGAAAACACTTTCTGATTTTTTTTTTTCAAAGTTAACTTCTCTTTTGTCCTTTTGTAGCAATCCCTTTCTTCCACTCCCAGTTCCTGGGAAACACTGATCTGTTTTCTGCCCCTCGGTTTTGCACAGTCCAGAACGGTACATAAACAGAATCATACAGTATGCAGCCTTTAAATCGGAGTTCTTTCACTTAGCACACTGTATTTAAAATTCATGTGTCCTGCTGGATATATTAGTAGTTCATTCCTTTTTATTGCTGAGTAATATATCCCACTGCATGGATATTTTATGATTTGTTTGTACATTTACCAGCTGAAGGACATCTGGATTGTTTCAAGTTTTAAGTGACTATTAAATAAAACTGCTGTAAACATTTGCATACATATTTTTGAATGAACATATGTTTTCATTTATCCCAACTAACTATTCAAAATGGGATTGCTGGATTGAATGTTAAGTGTATGTTTAACTTTATAAAAAATTGCCATACTTTTTTCCATAAGTTTATATGCCATTTTACATTCCCATCATTAATGTATGTGAATTCCAGTTCTTTGGCATCATGCACTAACATCATTTGGTATTTTCAGTTTGTAAAAGCTTTATCTATTCCAATGCATGTATTTCATTGCAGTTTTAACTAGCATTTCTCTAATGACTAATGTTGCATCTTTTCAAGTGCTTTTTTGATCTTATCTTTTTGATATCTTTTTGCTTTATAACTGAGTTTTGAGAGATCTGATATGTTCTTTTACATGTTTATTTTGTATATTTTAAAATACATGTATTTATACACATATATTAATTTATATACCCCTTTATCAAATATGTACTTTACAAATATTCTCTTCTTGTCTGTGTATTATCCATTCATTGTCTTACCAGTGTCTTTGGAAGAGACTTTTTCAATTTTTATAAAGAAAATTCATCACTTTTATCTTTCACAATACATGTTTTTTGCATCCTGTATAAAACTATTTGCCTAACCCTAAGTCACAATGTATTCCTTTGTTTTGAGTTTTATAGTTTCAGGTTTTACAATTTACTTTACAATCCATTTTAAATTGATTTTTTTATTTTTTAAATTGTGATCAATATACATAAAACTTACCATCTTGACCATTACTAAGTATGCCATTCAATGGTAATTAAATACATTCATAATGCTACATAACTATCACCACTGGTTATCTTCATAAATTTCATCTTGTAAAACCCAAACTATATACCCATTAAACATAACTCCTCATTCTCTCCTACTCGCACCCCATGGCAAGCACCATTCTACTTTCTGTCTCTATGATTTTGATTAGGTAGATCACATAAGTGGATTCACACAGCATTTGTCTGTTGGAGACTGGTTTATTGCACTTATAATGTTCTCAGGATTCATCCATGTTGTGGCTTATGTCAGAATTTCCTTCTTCTAAGACTGAATATTCCATTGGATGTATAAGCCACATTTTGCCTATCCATTCATTCATGGATACTTGATTTGCTTATTGTGAATAAGCTGTTTAACTTACTGTGAATAATGCTGCTATGAATAAGGGCACAAATATCTCTTCACTACCCTGCATTTAATTATTTTGGTAATATAGCTGGAAGTGAAACTGCTGAATTACGTGGTATATCGGCTCCCTGACTTCCGGCCTCCAAAATTTCTGATTAAGACATCAACTAATAATCATTCTAAGGATCCCTTCTACACACTGAGTTGGTTTGCCCTTGCTATCAAGATTCTCTTTGTCTTTACAAAGCTGGATTATAATGTATCTGGATATGGGCCACCTTTGGTTTATTTTACTCTAGAGTCCGTTGAACTTTCTGGACGTTTATAATGTTTTCCATCAAATTTGGGAAGTTTTCAGTCCTTATTTCTTCAAATAATCTCAGCCCCTTCCTTCTCATTTCTCTTGGGAATCCACAATGCACAGACATCCTATGGGTTCTGTTCACTTTTCCTCATTCTTCTTTCTTTCTTTTCCTCAGACTTGAAAATTTCCATTGTTTTATCTTCAAGTTCTCTGATTCTTTTTATCTTTTAATTTTTAAAAAAATATATATTTTATTGAAGTATAGTTGATTTACAATGTTTCAGGTGCACAGCAAGGTGATTCAGTTATACAAATACACATATATGATTTTTGAAATTATTTTCCATCACAGGTTATTACAAGATATTGACTATAGTTCCCTATGCTATTCAGTAAACCTTTGCTGCTTGTTGTGTATCTATTTTTTAATTAGAAATCTAGCATTCTATTCATACTAAGTCAAACAAGTGGAATCAAAATGTCATAATCTTTTTAGTTATGCAAAAATTTGTAAGTTCTCTAAAATATAAATATTATACATATTTATATCAGATCAGATCAGTCGCTCAGTCATGTCCGACTCTTTGTGACCCCATGAATCGCAGCACACCAGGCCTCCCTGTCCATCACCAACTCCCGGAGTTCACTCAGACTCACATCCATCGAGTCAGTGATGCCATCCAGCCATCTCATCCTCTGTCGTCCCCTTCTCCTCTTGCCCCCAATCCCTCCCAGCATCAGAGTCTTTTCCAGTAAGTCAACTCTTCACATGAGGGGGCCAAAGTACTGGAGTTTCAGCTTCAGAATCACTCCTTCCAAAGAAATCCCAGGGCTGATCTCCTTCAGAATGGACTGCTTGGATCTCCTTGCAGTCCAAGGGACTCTCAAGAGTCTTCTCCAACATCACAGTTCAAAAGCATCAATTCTTCAGCGCTCAGCTTTCTTCACAGTCCAACTCTCACATCCATACATGACCACAGGAAAAATCATAGCCTTGACTAGACAAACCTTTGTTGACAAAGTAATGTCTCTGCTTTTGAATATGCTATCTAGGTTGGTCATAACTTTCCTTCCAAGGAGTAAGCGTCTTTTACTTTCATGGCTGCAGTCACCATCTGCACTGATTTTGGAGCCCCCAAAAATAAAGTCTGACACTGTTTCCACTGTTTCCCCATCTATTTCCCAGGAAGTGATGGGACCAGATGCCATGATCTTCGTTTTCTGAATGTTGAGCTTTAAGCCAACTTTTTCACCCTCCTCTTTCACTTTCATCAAGAGGCTTTTTAGTTCCTCTTCACTTTCTGCCATAGGGTGGTGTCATCTGCATATCTGAGGTTATTGATATTTCTCCCAGCAATCTTGATTTCAGCTTGTGTTTCTTCCAGTCCAGCGTTTCTCATGATGTACTCTGCATATAAGTTAAATAAGCAGGGTGACAATATACAGCCTTGATGTACTCCTTTTCCTATTTGGAACCAGTCTGTTGTTCCATGTCCAGTTCTAACTGTTGCTTCCTGACCTGCATACAGATTTCTCAAGAGGAAGGTCAGGTGGTCTGGTATTCCCATCTCTTTCAGAATTTCCCACAGTTTATTGTGATCCACACAGTCAAAGGCTTTGGCATAGTTAATAAAGCAGAAATACATGTTTTTCTGGAACTCTCTTGCTTTTTCTATGATCCAGAGGATGTTGGCAATTTGATCTCTGGTTCCTCTGCGTTTTCTAAAACCAGCTTGAACATTAGGAAGTTCACGGTTCACATATTGCTGAAGCCTGGCTTTGAGAATTTTGAGCATTACTTTACTAACATGTGAGATGAGTGCAATTGTGCGGTAGTTTGAGCATTCTTTGGCATTGCCTTTCTTTGGGATTGGAATGAAAACTGACCTTTTCCAGTCCTGTGGCCACTGCTGAGTTTTCCAAATTTGCTGGCATATTGAGTGCAGCACTTTCACAGCATCATCTTTCAGGATTTGGAATAGCTCAACTGGAATTCCTTTACCTCCACTAGCTTTGTTCGTAGTGATGCTTTCTAAGGCCCACTTGACTTCACATTCCAGGATGTCTGGCTCTAGGTCAGTGATCACACCATCGTGCTTATCTGGGTCGTGAAGATCTTTTTTGCACAGTTCTTCTGTGTATTCTTGCCACCTCTTCTTGATATCTTATGCTTCTGTTAGGTCCACATCATTTCTGTCCTTTATCGAGCTCATCTTTGCATGAAATGTTTCCTTGGTATCTCTAATTTTCTTGAAGAGATCTCTAAGTCTTTCCCCTTCTGTTGTTTTCCTCTATTTCTTTGCACTGATCACTGAAGAAGGCTTTCTTATCTCTTCTTGCTATTCTTTGGAACTCTGCATTCAGATGTTTATATCTTTAAGCTTTTCTACTACACTTGATAAAGGCTTGAAAAAGAACATCAAAAAAAAAAAAAAGAAGGGATGGAAAAATTGGAGACAAGTTCTGCCAGATCAAATCTGCTTTTGAATTCCTCTAGGGAATTTTTCTTTTCAGTTATTTTACTTTTAAGCTCTTCTTTTTAGAATTTTTAAAGTTTTCTCTTTATTAATATTTCCATTTTGTTCATTCATCATTTTCTAGACTTTCCCCACATCTTCCTTTAATTCTTTGAGAATATTTTTTTTTAATTAAGCACTATTTTTTTTTTAAAAACCAAACCACTAGGAAAATATACCACAGTCTGGAAACAGCAGACAGACAGGCTATATTATCATTTCAAGCAATAAGTTGGTAAAAAGACAATAAGGTCCTTATCAAAATGATAAGACTGGGGTGAGAACAATGCATGTTATAAAGGCCCTGACACAAGTGGTATTTGGTAATGGAGGACTGTCCCTTTTTTGCTCTAAAGGAGTCATATCTCACCCCTGAGTTGCTTACTTTTCCTCCCCTGACCTGTGTATTGCCAGAAGATTACCTCACTAGACCTTTGTTATTTTAAGGAGCAAAGTAAGCAATATTGGGTTTAGACTTTCTTTCAATTCTGGTTTATGAAAACCAGATTTTCCAAAGCCAATACTTCATATTGCTCTTACTTAAGCAGTTCTTTCACTGTTTCATTTCCTCTCTCACTGTTCATTCCTGATTCCTAGCATACAGCACAAAGTGCCCTTTTCCTTCAAGGGTGAGTGTCACTGCAAGATTGTCTTGTCACCATGCTGACTCTGCTGCAGACAACCTCAGGGCCCATCATGGCTGCCAGCAAGAGGGAAGGTTTGCTTCCCCTATCAGTGTGGTATTGCTTCTCGTATTTTTGCAGGTGGAAAATATATAACGTGTGAGAATTTTAAGAAATGTGCATCCACATCTTGATGGCCAGAAATGAATATCCACAAGGACCCTTTCAAATTTTTTATCCAAACCACTTCTCCTAACTCTACATCTTAAATTAACTTTGTATCATTGTATATAAAACAAAACCAAGCAAAATGAAATTGCAGAAGCCCCATTTCCTTCTAAATTAGCAACCTTATGGATTTTGTTTTAATACACTTTGTGGAAAATGCTGTAGTGATCCTTCTGTTAAACAGGAGATTGACAACAAATAGAAACACCTCTCCTCACATTTCACCAGATCATAAGCAAGTTAGATGAACCTGCCAGCCTCTTGGTGTCTGTGTATTCAGAGAATCTGGTACCTTGGAGACTATGACTTGGTACAAGGGAGACTTCCTATTGCCAGATATGCACCTGCAGCGTGAAGAAGAAGTACATTTTTTTTTAAAATTCTCTTCCTTTTTCTATAATCAAAAGCATGTTAGCAATTTGATCTCTGCCTTTTCTAACTCCAGTTGGCATTGGGAAAGACTAGAGATCTCTTCAAGAAAATTACAGATACCAATGGAACATTTCATGCAAAGATGCGCACAATAAAGGACAGAAACAGACCTAACAGAAGCAGAAGGACCTAACAGAAGCAGAAGAAATTAAGAAGAGGTAGCAAGAATACACAGAAGAACTGTACAGAAAAGGTCTTAATGACCCAGATAACCACGATGATATGGTCACTCACCTAGAGCCAGATATTCTGGAGTGTGAAGTCAAGTGGGCCTTAGGAAGCATTACTACAAACAAAGCTAGTGGAGTGATGGAATTCCAGTTGAGCTATTTCAGATCCTAAAAGATGATGCTGCTAAAGTGCTGCACTCAATATGTCAGCAAATTGGAAAACTCAGAAGTGGCCACAATTGGAAAAGTTCATTTTTCATTCTAATCACAAAGAAGGGCAATGCCAAACAATGTTCAAACTACCACACAATTGCACTCATCTCACATGCTCGCAAGGTAATGCTCAAAATCCTTCAAGTTAGGCTTCAACAGCATCTGAACTGAGAACTTCCAGATGTTCAAGCTGGATTTAGAAAAGGTGGAGGAACCAGACATCAAATTCCCAGCATCCACTGGATCATAGAAAAAGCAAGAGAATTCCAGAAAAATATCTACTTCTGCTTCACTGACTAAGTTAAAGCCTTTGACTGTGTAGACTCCAACAAAGTGTGGAAAATTCTTCAAGAGGTGGGAATACCAGAGCACCTAACCTGCCTCCTGAGAAACCTGTATGCAGGTCAAGAAGCAACAGTTAGTACTAGACATGGAACAACAAACTGGTTCCAAATTTGGAAAGGAGTACATTAAGGCTGTATATTGTCACCCTGCTATTTTAACTTACATGCAGAGTACATCATGCCAAATGCTGGGCTGGATGATTCACAAGCTGGAATCAAGACTGCCAGGAGAAATATCAATAACCTCAGATATGCAGATAACACTATCCTAAAGACAGCAACAAAAGAGTCCGAAATGCAGTACTTGGATACAATCTCAAAAATAACAGAATGATCTCTGTTCGTTTCCAGGGCAAACCATTCAATATCACAGTAATCCAAGTCTATGCCCCAACCAGTAACACTGAAGAAGCTGAAGTTGAACGGTTCTATGAAGACCTACCAGACCTTTTAGAACTAACACCCAAAAAAGATGTGCTTTTCATTATAGGGGACTGGAATGCAAAAGTAGGAAGTCAAGAGATATCTGGAGTAACAGGCAAATTTGACCTTGGAATACGGAATGAAGCAGGGCAAAGACTAACAGAGTTTTGCCAAGAAAATGCACTGGTCATAGCAAACACCCTCTTCCAACAACACAAGAGAAGACTTTACACATGGACATCACCGAAATCAGACTGATTATATTCTTTGCAGCCAAAGATGGAGAAGCTCTATACAGTCAGCAAAAACAAGACCAGGAGCTGACTGTGGCTCAGATCACGAACTCCTTATTGCCAAATTCAGACTTAAATAAAAGAAAGTAGGGAAAACCACTAGACCATTCAGGTATGACCTAAATCAAATCCCTTATGATTATACAGTGGAAGTGAGAAATAGATTTAAGGGCCTAGATCTAATAGATAGAGTGCCTGATGAACTATGGACTGAGGTTCATGACATTGTACAGGAGACAGGGATCAAGACCATCCCCATGGAAAAGAAATGCAAAAAAGCAAAATGGCTGTCTGGGGAGGCCTTACAAATAGCTGTGAAAAGAAGAGAAGTGAAAAGCAAAGGAGAAAAGGAAAGATATACACATCTGAATGCAGACTTCCAAAGAATAGCAAGAAGAGATAAGAAAGCCTTCTTCAGTGATCAATGCAAAGAAATAGAGGAAAACAACAAAAGGGGAAAGACTAGAGATCTCTTCAAGAAAATTAGAGATACCAAGGGAACATTTCATGCAAAGATGAGCTCGATAAAGGACAGAAATGATGTGGACCTAACAGAAGCATAAGATATCAAGAAGAGGTGGCAAGAATACACAGAAGAACTGTGCAAAAAGATCTTCACGACCCAGATAAGCACGATGGTGTGATCACTGACCTAGAGCCAGACATCCTGGAATGTGAAGTCAAGTGGGCCTTAGAAAGCATCACTACGAACAAAGCTAGTGGAGGTAAAGGAATTCCAGTTGAGCTATTCCAAATCCTGAAAGATGATGCTGTGAAAGTGCTGCACTCAATATGCCAGCAAATTTGGAAAACTCAGCAGTGGCCACAGGACTGGAAAAGGTCAGTTTTCATTCCAATCCCAAAGAAAGGCAATGCCAAAGAATGCTCAAACTACCGCACAATCGCACTCATCTCACATGTTAGTAAAGTAATGCTCAAAATTCTCGAAGCCAGGCTTCAGCAATATGTGAACCATGAACTTCCTGATGTTCAAGCTGGTTTTAGAAAAGGCAGAGGAACCACAGATCAAATTGCCAACATCTGTTGGATCATAGAAAAAGCAAGAGAGTTCCAGAAAAACATGTATTTCTGCTTTATTGACTATGCCAAAGCCTTTGACTGTGTGGATCACAATAAACTGTGGGAAATTCTGAAAGAGATGGGAATACCAGACCACCTGACCTTCCTCTTGAGAAATCTGTATGCAGGTCAGGAAGCAACAGTTAGAACTGGACATGGAACAACAGACTGGTCCCAAATAGGAAAAGGAGTACATCAAGGTTGTATATTGTCACCCTGCTTACTTAACTTATATGCAGAGTACATCATGAGAAACGCTGGACTGGAAGAAACACAAGCTGAAATCAAGATTGCTGGGAGAAATATCAATAACCTCAGATATGCAGATGACACCACCCTTATGGCAGAAAGTGAAGAGGAACTAAAAAGCCTCTTGATGAAAGTAAAAGTGGAGAGTGAAAAAGTTGGCTTAAAGCTCAACATTCAGAAAATGAAGATCATGGCATCTGGTCCCATCACTTCCTGGGAAATAGATGGGGAAACAGTGGAAACAGTGTCAGACTTTATTTTATGGGGCTCCAAAATTATTGCCAATGGTGACTGCAGCCATGAAATTAAAAGACGCTTACTCCTTGGAAGGAAAGTTATGTGTAACCTAGATAGCATATTCAAAAGCAGAGACATTACTTTGCCAACAAAGGTTCATCTAGTCAAGGCTATGGTTTTTCCTGCGGTCATGTATGGATGTGAGAGTTGGACTGTGAAGAAGGCTGAGCGCCAAAGAATTGATGCTTTTGAATTGTGGTGTTGGAGAAGACTCTTGAGAGTCCCTTGGACTGCAACGAGATCCAACCAGTCCATTCTGAAGGAGATCAGCCCTGGGATTTCTTTGGAAGGAATGATGCTAAAGCTGAAACTCCAGTACTTTGGCCACCTCATGTGAAGAGTTGACTCACTGGAAAAGACTCTGATGCTGGGAGGGATTGGGGGCAGGAGGAGAAGGGAATGACAGAGGTTGAGATGGCTGGATGGCATCACTGACTCGATGGACGTGAGTCTGAGTGAACTCCGGGAGTTGGTGATGGACAGGGAGGCCTGGCATGCTGCGATTCATGGGGTCGCAAAGAGTCGGACACGACTGAGTGACTGAACTGAACTGATCTGAAAAGCAGAAAGCAAAGAGGAACTAAAAAGCCTCTTGATGAAGGTGAAAGAGCAGAGTGAAAAAGCTGGCTTAAAACTCAACATTCAGAAAACGAAGATCATGGCATCCATCCCCATCACTTCATGGCAAATAGATGGGGGAAAAGTGGAAACAGTGGCAGACTGAATTTTCTTGGTCTTTAAAATCACTGCAGACAGTGACTGCAGCAATGAAAAGACGCTTGCTCTTTGGAAGAAAAGATATGACAAACCTAGATAGTGTATTAAAAGTCAGAGACATTACTTTACCAACAAAGGTCCATAGAGTCACAGCTATGATTTTTTCAGTAGTCAAGTATGAATATGAGAGTTGGATCATAATGAAGGCTGAGCATTGAAGAACTGATGCTTTCAAACTGTGGTGCTGGAGAAGAGCTGCTTGGACTACAAAGAGATAAAACAAGTCAATCCTAAAGGAAATCAACCCTGAATGTTCATTGGAAGGACGGATGTGGAAGCTCCAATAATTTGGCCACATGATGCAAAGAGCCAATTCATTGGAAAAGACGCTGGTGCTGGGAAAGATCGAAGGCTGGAGGAGAATGGGTGACAGAGGACGAGATGATTGGATGGCATCACCAACTCTGTGAACATGAGTTTGAGCAAACTCCAGGAGACAGTGAAGGACAGGGAAGCCTGGTATCCTGCAGTCGCTGGGGTAGCAAAGAGTGGGACATGACTTCTTGACTGAACAACAACAAAGGCTATAAAAGGGAGTGACAGAGACACAAAGGGAGAAAACAAAATAAGAGAGATAAAAGGAGATAAAAGTGGGCAGCTGGGCTGCCATTACAGTCCTAGCTGGAGGCAGAAAGTATGGTATACTAAAATTTCCAGTGAGAATTATTCAATTATTGCATTGAATCTATATAACGATTTGAGGAAAATGGTTATTTAAAAAATATTGAGTGTTCTAGTCCATGAACACAGTGTTTCACTTCATTTATTTAAATCTTTCAGTTTTTTCCTTAATGTCTTATAGTTTATATTTATCTAATTTATAAGAAAATGTTTAGAAATAGGAATAATTTAATGTAAATAAACCAGAGGGAAAAAGTGAAGTAGGAAAGCTCTATTATAGGAAGATAGACTAAATAATGGGAACTATTCAGAGTGAAAAGACTAAGAGAGATTATAAGTAGAATTGATAAAGAGCAACAGTCTAGGTAAATAGAACATAAACTTGTTCCTCAAATCCTGAAATATTAGGATGCTCTGAAACTTAGGAAAAGTGTCACCATGAAAAGAACAAAATGCACATTACAATGTAATCAAGCTGCAGAAAAGAGGAACCATCAAATTGTGTTATTTTTTTCACCCTAAGGTGATGGCATAAAGGTATGGAAAATGCTGTTAGAAAACATGAAAAATTTATCTCTTCACTGCAGTCACACAATTGGCTTTGGAAATGTTTAACATTTAGTGAACTGACTTTAAGATGAAGGATTTTGCAAAGTCCAGTGTTCTGAAACAAAATAGGTGGCTCAGAACACCTTATATGTTTACCAGTATAACTGGACACTCGAGTGCTCTAAACTTGAAATTGAAGGAAAAAATATAAAAGGCTGCTGTATCAGTTAAGGGAGTATAGGGTTTCAGATGCAGCCAAGCCATGTGCATGGGACAGATGGCTTCTCAAGAGTGCACTCATTTCCTGTTAGTAAAGTTCCTTGAGCTCTGCAAAACAGGAGATTCTGAAGCGCTCGGAATCAATTCGGTGAAAAGGAGCTCAAATGTGTGGAAGAAATTCACATAAATGGAAGTAATGTTTTATGTTTCTTAAGCAGAGCCAATCTCCACATGTATGTGAAGTATCAAAGTAACCGTAATCAGGACAAAAAGCAGCTGAATAAGCTGAGGCAAACTACTCACCCAAAGTACTTCTGCAATTACAGAGATAAACAAATATATGAATCCAAGAACTATTTTGCTGGCTATTTAGATAAATTTGGGAGCAAGTAAAAAAAACTACCTGGATAAATGAAAATATGTTATTTCAAGAAATAACTCAAGGTTATAACGTAATTTAACAGCAGCATGCAAACCTGAGTTTAGAATCATGAATACCCTGAGTGTAAGCTTCTTAATGGCAAGGACCATGTCTTATCTATCTTTGTATTCCTAGCACCTAGCATGGTGGCTAACATATAATAAGTAGCTTATGAATTAATGAACAAATGGATGAACTGACTAACGAATACACCACACAGTTATTGAGGAGAGCAATTCTTTAGCAAGCAAAAGCTAAAGCAACAACCAGAGTTTGGAAAGAGATGCGGTTAAACATAACAAACTAATCATATTTATCACTTGTTTCTATTATTATATCACGAAAGGAAAGGAATTTAAAAGCTATTACATAACAAGAAGAACAAAGACAATGAGAGAAAAGAGAGAGAGGGGGAAAGAAATAGAAGTTGAGTATTTCATCCAATTTTTGGAAAATGGAAAGTAAATAGAGGAGATGTCTTGGTTAAAACATGGTGCACTGAACAAACAAGCATTCACCCTCAATCAAAATGAGTACAAAGAAATAAAAATACATGAGCCTACCAGGAAAAATGGAATGAAAATCATACAACAGCAAACAATGTTAACATATTTTTACAAGCAGGAAAAAAAAATGTGAAGATGCTAACAAACAGAGAAAGCTGAATATCAGGGACCTAAAGAGTGGTGTGCACAAAATTTTAGAGTGTGTCAGCAATGAAAAAGATCAGGTACTTTAGAAGGTGGGAATAAGTGTGACATGATAGCTAAAAATAGGAACATTGGCTCGATCTCTGGTCCAGGAGGATCGTACATGCTGAGAGCATCTAAACCCAAGTTCTACAGCTACTGAGACTGCACTCTACAGTCCGTGAGGCACAAGTATTGAAAGACCGAGCACCCACAGCCCGTACTGTGCAATAAGACACCGCAATGAGAAGCCCGCACACAGCTGGAAAGCAGACCCTGCTCACTGCAACCAGTGAAACCCTGAAGGCAACAAAGCCTCACTGCAGCCATAAATAGATAAAAATTTTATAAAGCCTTCACTGAACACTACTAGAGAATGCTAGCAAAACAACTTATTATTTTGAAAACTCACAAAGAGGAGAAACTAATCATTTTACCCTCCCTTTTACATTTTTTAATCTATTTAAAAAATTTTTATGTATTTATTTTTGGCTGTGTTAGGTCTTCGTTGCTTTATAGCTTTTCTCTATTTGCAGCAAATGAGGGCTACCCTCTAGTTGCGGTCCTCAGGCTTCTCACTGCAGTGGCTTCTCTTGTTGCGAAGCATAGACTCTAGGGTGCAGGCTTCAGTTGTTGCGGTATCCGGGCTCTAGAGCACAGACTCAATAGTTGTGGGGCATGGGCTTAGATGCTCTGTGACACGTGGGATCTTCCTGGATCAGGAATTGAACCCATGTCTCCTGCACTGGCTGACAGATTCTTTACCACTGAGCAGCCAGGGAAGCCCTATTCTCCGTTTTAAACAAACAGAACCACTGAATGTCTAAATAGTGGATGAGGTGTGGATCCTTTACAGAGGTATGTTAGCTAACAAATGAAGGAAGAGTATCCAAATATTACCATTTGCAATGTCTAGTGATTTAATACGGAGAAGGCAATGGCACCCCACTCCAGTACTTTTGCCTAGAAAATCCCATGGACGGAAGAGCCTGGAAGGCTGCAGTCCATGGGGTTGCGAAGAGTCGGACATAACTGAGCAACTTCACTTTCACTTTTCACTTTTCACTTTCATGCATTGGAGAAGGAAATGGCATCCCACTCCAGTGTTCTTGCCTGGAGAATCCCAGGGACGGGGAAGCCTGGTGGGCTGCCGTCTATGGGGTCGCACAGAGTCGGACACGACTGAAGCGACTTAGCAGCAACGGCAGCAGTGATTTAATAAACAGAGTACTGAATATTAACAGCTACTAAGATTACAAAAAGGAAGGCCTTAGATATCATAGGCCTTCTAATGGAAAAATACAACATCCTTAGAAAAGCAGAACTGCTAAAAAAATTAAAGTCTCTGCATCAAATACAGAGGACAGAGGAACATGTTAAACAACACCGTGGAGATGCAAACAGCAAAACCCAGATTACAGCAACAATATAGTTTTTTCAATAAATTAAAAGTAATCAAACTCAGAAATTGAGGAGAAATCTGAACACTAACAGAGACTTAGGACATCAAGAGTGGGATCTATGATTTGTAACATGTGAGCCTTATTTGAGTACTGACTCAAACAATGGGGGAAAAGCTTATGAAACTGTAAAATTCTGACATTCACAAAATAACTGAGTACTGAAATACTGATGAGGGTTTTAATGTTATTAAGGGATTATTATTAATTTTAATCTTTTTATGTATGATAATACTATAATACTTTTTTTCTTAAAAAGAGTCCTTACTCTCTAGATATATTTATTAAAATATTTTATGGATAAAATCTGATATCTAGGCTTTGCTTCAAAATAACATGGGGTGGTAGAAGTAAGAGGGTCAGGAAGATCCCCTGGAGAAAGGAATGGCTACCCACTGCAATATTCTTGCCTGGAGAATTCCATGGACAGAGGAACCTGGCGGGCCACAGTCCATGGGGTTACAAAGTTGGAAATGACTGAGTGACTAACACACTTTCACAGAGGTAAGTGAGAGTATAGCTTAACCAAGGCTGGCCATAAGCTGACAAAGGCTGATGCTCTTTGGGTACGTGAAAAGTACACGGGGGACTCTTTATTTTGTTCTCTCTACTTTTGTGTATACTGAATTTTTTCCATAATAAAACATTAAAAAGACCAGAAAATAAACTAAAAAAGAAAAGTCTTCTAATACAGAAATGCAAAAGAAAACTCAAAAGACAGCTTTGCACCATGCCTAAAGAAAAACCAATCCAGATTGGAGCAGAACAGAAGGCTATGGGAAGGAGGTCTCCAGGAAATAAAAAGGAAAAAAGGAAAAGATTATTTTATGTGCTTGTATGACCTTTTGGAAGTTGACAGATCTGTTAGAGTCTTTGAGTAAAAAAAAAAACCAAACCACTGATGGCAATATAAAAACCAAAAGATAGAATAAAAGAGAATAATTAAAGATAAAAAGTTGATAAAGAAAGGAACACTCAACTATTGGATTTACTAGAGAACATTAATTTAGTCTATTTATTCTATTTAGTCAACCATATAAACACGGATACTGAATTACCAAAAAATTCAAATATAGGAAAGAGAACAGAAGAAAAGTGGTGACAAAAAGTGTTTCAACTTCTCTTTCACCTTTTAGTTTTGTGATTTGGACAAGTTCCTTAACCTTTCTAATTTCAGTTTACTCCTCTGTAAAATGGACATATTATCATCAACCTTGTAGAATTGTTGAAAGAATTAAAGATAATATATCTAAAATACATGGCATAGTATCTTTTTTAAAAAATTATTTTGTTTATTTATTTTTAGCTGCATTGGATCTTCGTTGCTGTGCACAGACCTTCCCCAGTTGTGGGGGCAGGAGCTTCCCTTTGTTGCAGTGCATACGCTTCTCACTGCAGTGGCTTCTCTTGTGTGCAGGCTCTAGGCATGCGAGCTCAGTAGCTGTGGCATTTGGGCTGTAAGGCATGCAGGCTTTAGGGTAAGCAGGCTTCAGTACTTGTGCACACAAGCTCAGTAGTTGCGGCCATGGGCCCCAGAGCACTCAAGCTTCAGTAGTTGCAGAACCAGGCTCTGTAGTTGTGGCTTCTGGGCTCTAGCACACAGGTTCAGTAGCTGTGGTGCACTGGCTTAGCTGCTTTGCAGCCTGTGAAATTTTCCTGGACGAGAGACTGAAGCCATGTCTCCCATCTTGGCAAGCAGATTATTATCCACTGTGCCACCAGAGAACTCTGGCAGAGTATCTTATATATAAAATGTAATACCATGTAGCCAATAAAAATGATGTATTTTAGTTATTGATAAAGGATGACAATGTAAAATTGTACTCAATGAAAAAGCATATTACAGAAAAGTATGCATAATACGACCTTATCTACATAAAATTGCCTATCTATCCACCTGTCTCCCTACCCCCATGAATCTAATAGAAAGGCTACGTAGAGGGAAAGTTTAAAAATATTGATACATTAGGTACTGATTATCTCTGGACAGTGAGAGTTCAGTTGATTTGTTCTTATTTAAAAACACTTTTCTCTTTGTATTGTTAAAATAATTACAAACCATTTTCCCCAAAGTAATCAACTATCTTTATCTTTAAAGAATCTGCGTGCAATGCAGGAGACCCAGGTTCAATCCCTGGGTTAGGAAGATCCCCTGGAGAAGGGAATGGCTACCCACTCCAGTATTCTTGCCTGGAGAACCCCACGGACAGAGGAGCCTGGTGGCCTACGGTCCATGAGGTTGCAAAGAGTCAGCACAATTGAATGACTAACTCTTTCTTTCATCTTTACAGCAGTAAAAATAAAGAAAATAAAACAACTGATAAAGACAATGGGATAAGTGTTACACTAAGTGAAGTAGCAGATGATAGCATCAAATGTAGGCTATGTTAAAAATTTTTTTATATATAAATTTATTAAATTGGAGGTTAATTACTTTACAATATGGTACTGGTTTTGCCATACATCAACATGAATCTGCCACAGGTATACACGTGTTCGCCATCCCAAACCCCCCTTCCAACTTCCCTCCCCATACCATCTCTCTGGGTCGTCCCAGTGCATCCAGCCCCAAGCATCCAGTATCATGCATCAAACCTGGACTGACAACTCGTTTCATATATGACATTTTACATGTTTCAATGCTATTCTCCCAAATCATCCCACCCTCGCCCTCTCCCACAGAGTCCAAAAGACTGTTCTATACATCTGTGTCTCTTTTGCTGTCTCGCATACAGGGTTATCATTACCATCTTTCTAAATTCCATATATATGCGTTAGTATACTGTATTGGTGTTTTTCTTTCTGGCTTACTTCACTCTGTATAATAGGCTCCAGTTTCATCCACCTCATTAATTTAAAACTATATAAAATTATTAGATATACAGATAGGGGTAGAATTACAGGAAAAAAGAAAACAATTTACCTGTTAGTATAGTTGGGATTATGCTATTTTTCCATTCCATTTTTATTGTATAGTGTTATATATTTTATTGTCATATACACATGTATTGTTGTTGCATAGTCTCTAGGGTTAAAAGTGTTAGTTGCTCAGTAGTTTCTGACTCTTTGTGATCCCATGGACTGTAGCCTGACAGGATTATCTCTGTCCATGGAATTCTTCATGCAAGGATACTGTAGTGGGTTGCCATTCCTTTCTCCAGGGGAACTTCCCAACCCAAGGATTGAACCCAGGTCTCCTGCACTGCAGGCAGATTCTTTACCGTCTGAGCCACCAGGGAAGCCCTGTTCAGTTGCTAAGTTGTGTCCAACTTTTTGTGACCTCATGGATTGCAGCAGGCCAGGCTTCCTTGTCTTTCACTATCTCCTGAAGTGTGCTCAAACTCATATTCATTGAGTCAGAGCTGCGATCCAACCGTCTCATATTCTGTTGCTCCCTTCTCCTACTGCCCTCAATCCTTCCCAGCATAAGGGTCTTTTCCATGAGTTGGAACTTGCATCAGGTGGTCAAAGTATTGGAGCTTCAGAATCCATTCTTCCAATGAATATTCAGGGTTGATTTCTTTTAGGATTGACTATTTGATCTCCTTCCTGTCCAAAGAACTCTCAGGAGTCTTCTCCAGCACCACAATTCGAAAGCATCAATTCTTTGGCACTCAGCATTCTTTATGGCCCAATTCTTACATCCATACATGACTACTGGGAAAACCATTTGTTGGTGTTATTCAGTAGCTTAGTTGTGTCTGACTTTTTGGAAACCCATGAAGGGCAGCATGCCAGGCTGCCCTGCCCTTCAGTATCTCCTGGAGTTTGCCCAAACTCATGTTCATTGAGTTGGTGATGCCATCCAACCATCTCATACTCTGTTGCCCTCCTCTCCTCCTGCCCTCAATCTTTCCCAGCATCAGGGTCTTTTCCAATGAGTTGGCTCTTTGCATTAGTCGGCCAAAGTATTGAAGGTTCAGCTTTACCATCAATCCATCCTTCCAATGAATATTCAGGACTGATTTCCTTTAGTATGGACTGGTTGGATCTCCTTGCAGTCCAAGGGACTCTCAAGAGTCTTCTCCAACATCACAGTTCAAAAGCGTCAATTCTTTGATATCAGCCTTCTTTATGGTCCAGCTCTTGCATCTGTACATTATTACTGGAAAAAACCATAACTTTGACTATGAGGACCATCTTTGGCAGTGATGTCTCTGCTCTTTAATACACTGTCTAGCTCTGTCATAACTTTCCTTTGAAGGATCAAACTTCTTTTAATTTTGTAGCAGCAGTCACTATCCACAGCGATTTTGGAGTCCAAGAAAATAAAATCTTCCACTGTGTCCACTTTTTCCCCATCTATTTGTCACGTAGTTATGGAATCACATACCATGATCTTAGTTTTCTGAATGTTGAATTTTAAGCCAGCTTTTTCACACTCCTCTTTCACCCTCATCAAGAGGCTCATTAGTTCCTCTTGGCTTTCTGCCATTAGAGTGGTATCGTCTGCATCTCTGAGGTTGTTGATATTTCTCCTGGCAATCTTGATTCCAGCTTGTGATTCACCCAGCCTGGCATTTTGCATGATATAGTCTGAATAGAAGTTAAATAAGTAGGGTGACAATATACAGCCTTGACATACTCCTTTCCCAATCTGGAACTAGTTCATTGTTCCATGTCCAGTTTTAACTGTTGTTTCTTGACCTGCATACAGGTTTCTCAGGAGACAGGTAAAGTAGTCAGGTATTCCCATTTCTTTAAAAATTTTCCACAGCTTGTTGTGATCCACACAAAGAAAGGCTTTAGCGTAGTCAATGAAACAGAAGTAAATATACATATGCCTATTTTACAAGTTCTTGCATTAAGCCAACACCTACTTCCCCATTAAGTTTCATTCCTTGATAATAGTTTACTCTCTGAGGCCACCAAGCAAAAGCCTAATTCCTTTAAAACATGACAGATCTTTAAATATTTAAAGATTTGTTCCCTCTAGGTCTTTCTTTTTCAAATTTCTATAAGCTTCGTAAGTTCAAGCACTATGTCTTACTCATCTTTGTATTGCCAGCAGCTCTGAAATAATGCCTTAAATATACCAGGCAATCAATATTAGGCACTTGAGAGATGAATATGAAATCCCCTCAGTATTCTGGTAACATTTTTCCAGATATGTTTTCATTTGTTAACATGCTTCTTAAAATACGACTTTTAGTTTTCTTTTATTTCCTTGTATTCCTTGTCTCTGGTGACCTTCTAAAATCCACTCCAATCATTCCACTCCTGTGGCTATAACCAATCCTGAAAAATAGCCCTACCTGGGAAATTCAGACCTTCCACTCTCCAGTACTCCCGTCCTTCTAGCCCACTTGTTCACTCACACCCAATGTAGCCTATCTCACCAGTACCTCTCAGTCAACTTTAACCATGTCCACAATATACTTCCTCACCTTGCTTTCATTTCTGAGTCTATATATTACTTTTGTTTTTAACAATATAGCATAATTACCTTTGGCCGACAGTCCATGCATTGCAAGCTAGTATAAAAAATACCTTGGATGGCTCCAAGACTTTTCCAAGTCTCTACCCACAATGCTGGGAAGCCATACCTTACAGAAGACTGGTTCCATTACAAATCTAGAATTGCTGAGCTCAAATGGTTCCCCAGTGCCACACTGATTCTACCATGCTAATCTCATTATCTCATTCCCCCATTCACCAAAATCTCACACCATGTCAACATTCATCAAATTTTTAATCCCCAATTTTACCATTTCTCTGAACATATAACTGTCACTCCACTTTCCTAGAAAAAATAAAAGTATACAAACTTCCTCAACTTCTTGCCAACCAGAAACCATGGATATTCTCAATAACAAAGCCACTAAAAAAAAAAAAAAAAAGCTAAAGGTATCTACATATACAAAGAAAGGACAAATGAGTACAAAACAATGTGCATGTCTGTAACAACCAGTGAAAAATAAAAATTTGTTTGAAAAAGCATACAATTTCTGTGGAAAGACTAAAAACCTGTACACAGTTGCCTAAAGTGAAGGAAACTGCAGTGAAAGGGAGATTTTTTCCAAGTATACACGCTTCTGTAGGTTTAGAATTCTGAATCATACGAAAACACTGTCTTAAAAAATAACAAATAAAACTTGTGAACATAATCATGCATGTCCTTTCATGCTTTAAAGTCCCTAATGCAGTGCCTGGGGTGCGGGGTAGGGATGGGAAATTACTCCTTAATGAGCACAGAGTTTCAGTGCCCATTAAAGTTGTACAGATGGATGGTGGTGATAGCTGCACAGCAACATTAGTAAGTGTGAATGTACTTATTATCACTGAACTGTAAACTTTAAAAGGGTGAAAGTGAGAGATTTCCTCAAGCATATTTTA
This sequence comes from Bos javanicus, assembly GCF_032452875.1. NCBI lineage: Eukaryota > Metazoa > Chordata > Mammalia > Artiodactyla > Bovidae > Bos > Bos javanicus. The sequence goes on along the minus strand of NC_083869.1, from coordinate 62,047,410 downwards.
CTGTAATTTAAAAAAAAACCCACAATAACTAAAAAACAACACAAAACACCCTCCAATGCCTTCTTACTGCTATTATGATGAAGAACAAGACTGTATAATGATGACCCCTTGCCTAATTCCATCTTGTCTTCAGATCCTCTCAAGAGGATCAATTAGCTCAAGAATATTCAGCTGAACTGAACTGCTTTTAGTTCCTCAAAAGCATAGCCGTCTCTCTTGCTCTGGGCCTTACCATAGAAAATTCCTCTTCCTGGAATGTAGATGAGTATCACTTACTCACAGGATGCCTCTTCAGTCCTTTCTGACTTGCTTAGTTCATTTCCTTTACTTCCCTTTTATGATGCTCAATACAACTAAAATTATCTGGTTAGTGTTTGACTAGAAAATTCAATGAAGGCTGGGATAACTTGGGTTTCATTCTCTAATGCAGGGTTCCCCAACCTCCAGGATCTAATGCCTGATGATCTGAGATGGAGCTGATATAATAATAATAGAAATAAAGTGCACAATAAATGTAATGCATTTGAATCATCCTGAAACCATTCTGCTCTTCCTCCTTCCCCCAGGTCTGTGGGAAAACTCTCTTCCATGAAACCGATTCCTGATGCCAAAAATGTTGGGGACTGCTGCTCTAATGCACACTTGATACCTAGCATATAGCATCACAATAACAGGTACCCTATAAATATTTTTTGAATGAATGGATTAATTCAAAATTTAACCATACTCCAGCTGTGGTCTAATCAATGAGCAGAGTAGAACCATCCTATATACTGGATGTTATTCTGATTAGTGTGCCCTAACATTACTTTATTTTTATCAGTTATGATAGACACTTGACTTTCATTTAGCCTAGGGTTATTCAAAACCAGAAGTCTTTGTAAACTGAACTACTGATAATAGGTGAGGATTTCTCAAATGCTTTCATACAAAGCAGACATTCTAAGCACAAGTGCAGAATTTATCCTATTAGTTTTTAGCTACTTATTTTTCAAACTTATCTCTGCCATCCCGTATATTAAGTATTTTTCTCAGATTTGAGCTATTCGCAAGTGGAACAGACCTGATCTCTATGTAGCCACGGCTGAGAATATTGAGTTCAACGCTGCTGAGGACAAAGTACAGTGCATTTCCTCATAAGACATTTACTGATGTTGACATGACCTACTAATTAACACTTTTGTAGAAACGACCATGCTGCTGCTAAGCTGCTAAGGCGCTTCAGTCGTGTCCGACTCTGTGCGACCCCATAGACAACAGCCCACCCGCTCCCCGTCTCTGGGATTTTCCAGGCAAGAACACTGGACTGGGTTGCCATTTCCTTCTCCAATGCATGAATGTGAAAAGTGAAAGTGAAGTCGCTCAGTCGTGTCCAACTCTTAGCAACCCCATGGACTACAGCCCACCAGGCTCCTCCATTCATGGGATTTTCCAGGCAAGAGTACATGAGTGGGTGTAGAATGACCATGCTGCTGCTGCTGCTAAGTCGCTTCAGTCATGTCTGACTCTGTGCGACCCCACAGAGGGCAGCCCACGAGGCTCCCCCGTCCCCGGGATTCTCCAGGCAAGAACACTGGAGTGGGTTGCCATTTCCTTCTCCAATGTGAAGGAATGACCATACATATACCTTTAATATGTACTAATCACTCAGCATTTTTCCTGTCATAAAAATTTAGACAACTGATATATGGCAAAACCAATACAATATTGTAAAGTAAAAAAATTAAAAAAAAATTTAGACAACTATTTCTTCTGAGAAGTGGAATGGGCACAAAATACGAGCTAGAAAGAAAGTTCATAAAATTTGATAAATTACTATAAAGATATTCTTAACCTTCAACCATGACATCAGGGAGGTGACTGCTGCTAACAGGATGCATGGTTGGACTATCTTGTGCCTTTTTTTTTTTATAAAAGAACATTTATTAAAGTTACCCTTGCCTAAGTCTTTCTTCGGAGAAGGCAACGGCACCCCACTCCAGTACTCTTGCCTGGAAAATCCCATGGATGGAGGAGCCTGGAAGGCTGCAGTCCATGGGGTGGCTAGGAATCGGACACGACTGAGCGACACTTCACTTTCACTTTCCACTTTCATACACTGGAGAAGGAAATGGCAACCCACTCCAGCGTTCTTGCCTGGAGAATCCCAGGGACGGAGGAGCCTGGTGGGCTGCCGTCTATGGGGTCGCACAGAGTCGGACACGACTGACGTGACTTAGCAGCAGCAGCAGCAAGTCTTTCTTACTGCCAGGAAAAGTGAAAAATAATGTAAGAGGAAGTCACACAGACGGCAAGCCATTTAACCTCACCAGGTATCTATAAGATGACAGAGGGGGACCACTTGATCATAAAGTCTTTCTAGCTCTAATGCGCTCCTGGTTGAAAATTGAATGTGCTGTCTTCTTCAAATCATATTTGGATTTATAGCTTCCTCTAAATATAACCCAGTGGTGTGAATGATGTAAGGAATCTTGAAAATGAGATGCTCTGATTCAGTAATACTTTCTCTGTACCTTTCAAAGCAAGCCAGCTAGGTAGTTACCTATACCTAGACTCTTGTCTCAAAATCACTTCACATAAGTATTATAACTGTTTGCCATCCTTTATGTATTTAATATGCTTTACAAAGGCAAAGTTCTGTTTTACCTCAAGCTTCATTTAACTTTATTTTTAATATAGTCATGACATTTCAAATATAAAATAAGGGTTTAGAACTGAATAACTCACCATAATTTGGTTTCTGCAGAATTATAGTGTGAAAATGACAACTTCATAGATTCAGAACATTACAGGAAAAAAAAAAATTAACATTCTACAAACTAACTTAAAATTCCAGGAAATGCCTTGATCTGAAACAGAGTCTATGGAAACAGTGCTTCCAAGGTAAAGAAGTAAAGGAATAACTTGAAACTTATGAAATGGAATCTGAAAGAAAATGCCTTAAGAGGCATGATAACAGTCTTGAAATGACTTTCTCTAGTAAACATGAAGGGCTTCCCAGGTGGCACAGTGGTAAAGTATCTGCTTGCCAATTCAGGAGACACAAGAGATTTCGGTTCGATCCCTGTGTTGGGAAGATCTCCTAGAGAAGGAAATAGCAACTGACTCCAGTACTCTTGCCTAGAAAATTCCAGGGACAGAGGAGCCTGGCAGGGTAGAGTCCATGGATTGAAAGAGTCACAACACCACTGAGTGACTGAGCATACACACACAGTAAACAGGAAATAGAACACAATCTCCCCAGTCAAGCATTGCATACAGATAAACTTTTCTTTCAAATAGTGTCTACATTCAAAAGCAAGAAAAGGACAGGCTTCCACTTCAAACACTTATATTTTCACATGGTAAGTCCTAATCAGAAAAGAAATGTATTCTGACCACTTAGGTTTTCCTAGTCCCCAAAAGGCAAATGTATTAATGTGTTAATGTGTTTGTTTTATGTAGGCAAATTTTTGGCATTTATAATCTGCAAGAACCATGATTAAGGACTCCCTAACAATATCCAGTATTGCATCTATTTGGTATTATATTTTAAAACTGTTTATTATCTGTATACAACTTTGTTTTTCTTTTTTTTTTTTAATTTTATTTTATTTTTAAACTTTACAATATTGTATTGGTTCTGCCATACATTGAAATGAATCCGCCACAGGCATACATGTGTTCCCCATCCTGAACCCTCCTCCATCCTCCCTCCCCATACCCTCCCTCTGGGTCTTCCCAGTGCACCAGTCCCAAGCATCCAGTATCGAGCATCGAACCTGGACTGGCAACTCGTTTCATATATGATATTATACATATTTCAATGCCATTCTCCCAAATCATCCCACCCTCTCCCTCTCCCACAGAGTCCAAAAGACTGTTCTATACATCAGTGTCTCTTTTGCTGTCTCGTATACAGGGTTATTGTTACCATCTTTCTAAATTCCATATATATGCATTAGTACACTGTATTGGTGTTTTTCTTTCTGGCTTACTTCACTCTATATAATAGGCTCCAGTTTCATCCACCTCATTAGAACTGATTCAAATGTATTCTTTTTAATGGCTGAGTAATACTCCATTGTGTATATGTACCACGGCTTTCTTATCCATTCATCTGCTGATGGGCATCTAGGTTGCTTCCATGTCCTGGCTATTACAAACAGTGCTGCGATGAACATTGGGGTACACGTGTCTCTTTCCTTTCTGGTTTCCTCAGTGTGTATGCCCAGCAGTGGGATTGCTGGATCATAAGGCAGTTCTATTTCCAGCTTTTGTGCTAGGATACCTTAATGAAATCTCTCTGGTTTTGAACATTTTTCAGCTCATTATCTCAGGTCTTCTAAATAATTGTATCAGCAGCAAATAATGATAATTTTTCCTTTTTCTTTATGAATTTTACCTCCTGCTTTTCTTTTGAGTAGTTAAACGAATATCCCCAGAATAAAGGTAAAGTGCAAAGACAATTAACCCCTCGCCTTGGTATTAGTGTTTCATGTGATGGTTGCTTTAGACTTAAAATACACACACACACATACACATAAAATATGTATTTACATTTATATAAATGACATACATGAAATGAATAACTTATATTCAAAACTTTAATCGAAGATAAATGCTGAACTTCATCAAATTATACCTCAACATAAATGGAGGAAATGAAATGAAGCTTTTCCTTTTCATTATTAACATGGCTAATTATATTAACAAATTTCCTAATATTAAACAATGACTGCATTCCTGATATAAATTCCATTTCCATATGGTTAATGTATTAGGCTTTTTAATGAGTTTATGGTTTATATTAATACTGAATATTTCTCCATGTGTAGTCTTAATCCGAGCTTTCACTGTCAAGGGCCCAGTTTCTATCCTTGATCAGGATTAGGGAACTAATCCTGCTACTGTGTGGCACTAGAATGGAATGGAATGGATCAGAACATCTCAACTGCATGGGGTTATCTCAGGGAACTGTAGAAAGGAAAAAATAAAATACACATACACACACATATATACTGAGAAAAAAGGTGGGATTCATATCAAATATCAGGAGCTGATTTCCACTATATATAAAGATTTCCAGTATATTATTAAGGTAAAAGAGCCAATAAACTTAGTGGAATGAAGGGCAAAGAATACAGACAACTGACAGGAAAAAAGTATAAATGACTCTACAAGTATGAAAAAATGTTAAGCTGCATTTAATAACATAAGAAGACTGATGTGCATTAAAACTGCTATCAGATCACATTGGCATGAGAAATAATTTCTCTTTGAATATGTTAGTAAGGTGTGAGGAAAGAGATAATCATGTTGCTGGTAGGAATATAAATTGGTATAAATTTTGAGAAGCATAATTTGCAAATGCTTAAAAAATATAAAAATGCAAATGCCCTTTGTATGAGCAATTCCATTTATAATAAATTTATGTTACAGACTTATTCCCATGTACTGAATATATAACACGGAACACTAAAATACCTAGTAATTACTGAGTGCTCACTATGTGCCAGTCACTATTCAAGACTTCATAATATAAGCTCATTTAAGTCACATAATAACTCAAAGGAGGGAATAATTATTCTCTTTTTTGAGCTGAAGAAATTGAGGGATAGAGAGGTAAAGTTACTTTCTTAAATGAAATACCTGGTAGGTATTGAATGTGAAAATAAAACACAGGTAGTCTAATTCTAATTTGCATGCTCTTTGCCACTATAATACATAGTAGACTGCATAAATAAATTACAGTGCATCCAAGCACTGAAATACACAGCAACATTTTAAAAGAATAGCAAAGCTTTTCTAGTAGCTGATATTCAAAGATCTCTAATATACAGTAGGTAAAGACAGCAAAGTGCAGAACAATGTGTACAGCATAATACTATACATGTAGAAATAAAATGAAATAATATTATACATACATAACCATATGTGTTTTTCATGCATAGAGTACCTATAGAAAAATACATAAGAAATTGCCAACACTGGTTACCTGGGAAGGGAAATGGTTAACTGGAAGACATAAGCAAAATGGCCACTTACTTATCATTTCTGAACAATGTGCACATCCATCTGGTCGATACAAATAAATAATTTTAAAAATGAAAGGTAAAAAAGAAAGAAAGAAAAACTTCCATTATCTACTCCTTTTTTTCATTCTATATATGGGTCATTCACCCAAGATTTTACTTCAAATTATTCCATAGCTACCATGACTTTATAAAACCCTGGAAAAAAAAATTTAAGAGAGCTTAATGTTCACGGTAAATAGGATTAAAACTTACAGAAAAGAGTTTTTCGTACCTGACATGTGCATTACAGTATCTTTTGGCATACTCAGTCCATGTTCCAAATTTTTGTGGAAAGAGAGCTTCAATCTGCATGAAAAGCTGTAACAATATAGGTATTCTCAATATGCTGTAATATTTTCAAGTTAATTGCTGTTATTGTAAGTCCAGTTAATGAAATAGTAAAAACAAAAATGCACCTCTTTTTCCTCAAGGCTCTTCCTTCCCCTCTACCTACCCATTCTGCCATCCTATTTTTCAGGACTAACTCCTATATCTTTCTTCAATATATATTTATATGTTTTGTATGCCTATATATGCATCTTTATATATTCTCTTTTATTTACATGATCATATAACATACACAATTTGAATTTTTCCACCAAGCCTATTTTAGACATCATTAAAGTACATATACATCCATCAATCACCTATCCATCCATCCATCTCCCATCTGCATTTCTAATAGATGGGTTTATACAGTACATTTTTAGAAATTATGGCATGTTTTTAAAATTTTGATAGATGTTACCATGCTGCATTATAAAAGGATGATACCAATTTATACTCCCATCAATAGAATCATAAAATCTTTTAATTTTTATAACTTAAATAGGCTGTATACAGCATTTCACTGTTAATAAGCATTTTAAAAAATGACTTTTATTGAGATATAAATTCATATACCACTTTTACTGTTCATTTTTAAAGTGTATATTTCAGTGGCTTTTAGTATATTCAAAATGTGCCTTGATCACCACTATCTAATTCTGGAACATTTTTATCACTCTGAAAATAAAATCTATACCCATTACTAGTCATTTTTTGTTTCCACTCTCTCCCAAACTTGGCAACCACTATTATATTTCCATCGCCTAGAATTTGCCTATTTTGGACATTTCATATAAATAGAATCCTAAAGTATGTAGTCTTTGTGTCTGGCTTTCCGTTAGCATAATGTCTTCAAGGTTCACCCATTTTGTAGAGTATGCTGCAACTGCTGGTCCTAAGTCACTTCAGTTGTGTCCGACTCTGTGTGACCCCATAGACGGCAGCCCACCAGGCTCCCCCGTCCCTGGGATTCTCCAGGCAAGAACACTGGAGTGGGTTGCCATTTCCTTCTCCAATGCAGGAAAGGGAAAAGTCAAAGTGAAGTCGCTCAGTCGTGTCCGACTCTCAGTGACCCCATGGACTGCAGCCCACCAGGCTCCTCCGTCCATGGGATTGTCCAGGCAAGAGTACTGGAGTGGGGTGCCATTGCCTTCTCCCTTTGTAGAGTATATTAGTATTTTACTCCTTTTTACAGCTGTATTTTGTTTATCCATTCAGCAGTTATAGACACTGGCTTTTTTCTACTTTTTGGATTTCATTATGATCAGCTATATATTCAGTTCTCTTGGGTATATACCTAATAATGGGATTGCTAGGTACTATAGTAATTTGATTTTCAATTTATTAAGGAACTGCCGAAATGTTTTCCAAAGTGGCTTTGTTGCTTTGAAAATCGTGAAAGTGTTAGTCTCTCAGTTGTGTTCGACTCTTTGTGATCCCAGGGACTGTAGCCCATTAGGCTCATCTGTCCATGGCATTCTCCAAGCAAGAATACTGGAGTGGGTAGCCATTCCCTTCTCCAGGAGATCTTCCTGATACAGGTATTGGATCCGGGTCTCTTGCATTGCAGGCAGGCTAAGCCATCTTACCATCTAAGCATCCAGGAAAGCCTTTACATCCTTTTTATATGACAACATACTCCTAAGTAACAAATTGTCCAAAGAAGAAGAAACAAGGGAAATTAGAAATTAGACAAGACTTTGGAATAAATGAAGTTGAGACAATAACATACCAAAATTCAGATCCAATGAAAGCAGTGCTTAGAGTAAAATTATATCTGTATATGTTTATTATTAAAAAAGAAGAAAGTTCTCAAATTAATCATCTAACCTTTAACATTAAGACACTGGAAAAGAAGAGAAAACTATACCCAAAACAAACAGGAGGTATAATATAATTAAGACTAGAATGGAAATAAAATAAAGAAGGGAAAATACAGAAATAAATCAACAAAGCAAAAAGTTGGTTCTTAAAGAGATCAACAAAATTGACAAAATTTTAGCTATAACTGAGAAAAACAAGATGACTCAAATTACTAAAATTAAGAATGAAAGAGGGGACACTACTCTTAGCTGCACAGAAATAACGAAATATTAAAAGAGAGTTCTATGCACAAATGTATGCCAATATATTAGATAATTTAGATGAATGGACAAATTCCTAAAAAAGATACAATACCAAAACTGATTCTAAACTAAATAATCAATCTGAATAGACATTTGATCAGTGAAGAGAATGAGCTGTTAACCTAAATCCATCCACAAGGAAAAGTTTAGACCCAAATAGCTTAACCATCAAATTCACCAAATATTTTTAAAATACAATGTTTTGCAAAATCTTTCAAAATATAGTAGAGAAGAGAACATTTTCCACTTCATTCTTTGACACTAGTAATACTTTAATAACAAAACTGGACCAAGATACAATTAAAAAAAAACCCACTACAAATCAATCTCTCTTATGAATAGAGACACAATGATTGTCAACAAAATATTAACAGACTGAATCCAGCAGTACATGAAAGGATTATATATTATGACCAATGAGTTTTATCTTAGAATGCAAGGTTGGCTTAATATGTGAAAGTCAATTATTATACTATAGCCTATCAATAAAGGACAAAAACATATGAGTACCTCAATAATGAAGAAAAAGCATTTGACAAAGCTCAACATCCTTTCATGATTAAACACTCAGTAAACAAGGGGTAGAAAGGAACTTACTCAACCTGATAAAGGAAATCTTCAAAAACCCACCATTAACAAGGGTTTAGGAGGAACCAGAAATCAAACTGCTAACATTCTTGAGCTCATAGGGAAAGGAATGCAGTTTCAGAAAAACATCTACTTTTGCTTCATTGTCTGAGCTATCAGGGTTTCCCTGGTAGCTCAGACAGTAAAGAATCTGTCTGCACTGCAGGAGACTCAGATTCTATTCATGGTCCAGGAAGTTCCTCTGGAGAAGGGAATGGTAACCCACTCTAGTATTTTTGCCTGGATGGAGAATTCAGTGGAAGAGGAACTGGCAGGCTACATTCCATGGGGTCACAAAAGAGTCAGATACTACTAAGCAACTCTGCTTCATTGACTAAGCTAAAGGCTTTGACTGTGTGGATCACAGCAAAATTCTTAAAAAGATGGAAATACCAGACCACATTACCTGTCTCCTGAGAAAACTGTATGCAGGTCAAGAAGCAACATAACTGGACATGGAACAACGGACTGGTTCCAAATTGGGAAAGGAATACATTAAGGCTGTATACTGTCACCCTGCTTATTTAACTTATATGCAGACTACATCATATAAAACAACGGGCTGGATGATTAACAAGCTAGAATAAAGGTTGCCCGGAGAAATATCAACAACCTCAGATATGCAGATTATACCATTCTAATGGCAGAAAGTGAAGAAAAACCAAAGAGCATCTCGATGAGGGTGAAAGAGGAGAGTAAAAAAGCTGGCTTGAAACTCAACATTCCAAAAGCTAAGATCATGGCATCCACTTCCATCACTTCATGGCAAATAGAAGCAGAAAAAGTGGAAGCAGTGATAGATTTTCTATTTGGGGGCTCCAAAATCACCGTAGACAGTGACTGCAACCATAAAATTAAAAGATGCTTGCTCCTTGGAAGAAAAGCTGTGACCAACCTAGACAGCATATTAAAAAGCAGAGACATCACTTTGCCAACAAAGGTCCATATAGTCAAAACTAATAGTTTTTCCAGTAGTCATGTATGGATTTAAGACTTGGACCATAAAGAAGGCTGAGAGCTGAAGAATTGACAGTTTTGAATTGTGCTGTTAGAAAAGACTCTTGAGAGTCCCCTGGACAGCAAGGACATGAAATCAGTCAATCCTAAAGGAAATCAACCCTGAATATTTACTGGAAGGACTGATGCTCAAGCTGAAGCTTCAATACCTCGCCCACTTGATGTGAAGACCTGACTCATTGGAAAAGGCCTTAATGTCGGGAAAGTTCAATTTAGTTCAGGTCGCTCAGTCGTGTCCAACTCTTTGTGACCCCATGGACTGCAGCATGCCAGGCCTCCCTGTCCATCACCAACTCTGAGTTTACCCAAACTCAGGTCCATTGAGTCAATGATGCCATCCAACCATCTCATTCTCTGTCGTCCCCTTCTCCTCCCACCTTCAATCTTTCCCAGCATCAGGGTCTTTTCCAAGGAGTCAGTTCACATCAGGTGGCCAAAGTATTGGAGTTTTAGCTTCAACATCAGTCCTTCCAATGGATATTCAGGACTGATTTAGTTTAGCATGGACTGGTTGGATCTCCTTGCACTCTAAGGGACTCTCAAGAGTCTTCTCCAACACCACAGTTCAAAAGCATCAATTGTTTGGTGCTCAGCTTTATAATCCAACTCTCACATCCATACATGACTACTGGAAAAACCATAGCATTGACTAGACGGATCTTTGTTGGCAAAGTAATGTCTCTGCTTTGTAATATGCTAAGTTGGTCATAACTTTCCTTCCACGGAGTAAGTGTTTTCCTTCCATGGAGTAAGCATCTTTTAATTTCATGGCTGCAATCACCATCTGCAGTGATTTTGGAGCCCCCCAAAATAAAGTCTGTCATTGTTTCCACTGTTTCCCCATCTATTTGCCATGAAGTGATGAGACCAGATGCCATGATCTTAGTTTTCTGAATGTTGAGTTTTAAGCCAACTTTTTCACTCTCTTCTTTCACTTTTATCAAGAGGCTCTTTAGTTCTTCTTCACTTTCTGCCATAAGGGTAGTGTCATCTGCATATCTGAGGTTATTGATATTTCTCCTGGCAACCTTGATTCCAGCTTGTGCTTCCCTCAGCCCAGCGTTTCTCATGATGTACTCTGCATATAAGTTAAGTAAGCAGGGTGACAATATACAGCCTTGACATACTCCTTTTCCTATTTGGAACCAGTCTGTTGTTCCATGTCCAGTTCTAACTGTTGCTTCCTGACCTGCATACACATTTCTCAAGAGGCAGGTCAGGTGGTATGGTATTCCCATCTCTTTCAGAATTTTCCAAAGTTTACTGTGATCCGCACAGTCAAAGGCTTTGGCATAGTCAATAAAGTCAATTCCAATCCCAAAGAAAGGCAATGCCAAAGAATGCTCAAACTTTCGCACAATTGCACTCATCTAACATGCTAGCAAAGTAATGCTCAAAATTCTCCAAGCCAGTCTTGAACAATATGTGAACCGTGAACTTCCAGATGTTCAAGCTGGTTGTAGAAAAGGCAGAGGAACCAGAGATCAAATTGCCAACATCTGCTGGATTATCAAAAAAGCAAGAGAGTTCCAGAAAAACATCTCTTTCTGCTTTATTGACTATGCCAAAGCCTTGGACTGTGTGGATCACCATAAACTGTGGAAAGTTCTGAAAGAGATGTTGGGAAAGATTGAAGGCAAAAGCAGAAGCAGGTGGCAGAGGATGAGATGGTTAAATAGCATCACTGACTCAATGGATGTGAATCTGAGCAAACTCTGGGAGATAGTGAAGGACAGGGAAGCCTGGCATGCTGCAGTCCTTGGTTTCACAAAGAGTCAGACGTGACTTAGTGACTGAAGAACAAAACAAGGGCAATACTTAAAGGTGAAAGACTGAATGCTTTCTCGTAAGATTAGGAACAAAATAAAGATGCCCACACTTGCCATTTCCATTCCAAACTGTACTGGAAATTCTAGCCAAGACAATTAGGCAATTTAAATACAATCTTGCGTACAGAAAATCCTAAGCAGTCCACTGAAAACTATTAGAAGTAATGAATGAGTTCACCAAGGTTGCAGTATACATGATCAATATGCAATCAACTGTATTTCTACAAATGAAATTAATAAAACAATTCCACTGACAACAGCATCAAAAAGGATAAAATATTTAACAAAAGATGCAGAGGAGTTATCCTATTATAACTACAAAGCACTGTTAGAAATTTAAAACCTAAATAAATTAAAAGATATCCCAAGTTCATGGATTAGAAGACTTAATATTGTTAACATGGCAATACATTCCAAACTGATCTACAGGTCCTACACAATAACTATGAAGCTGGATTGTCTACAGAAGTCGCCAAGTTATTAAAAACAATTCTTAGGAAAATTCAAGGGACCTAGAATATTCAAAATCATCTTGAAAAAGAAAAACAGAGTTGCAAGACTCACACTAGTTTCAGAACTCCTAATTTAGAATTTATAATCTTCTACTTTTTTGGTGAAGAGTCCCAAACATCCCCAATTTGTATAATCATCATAATCTACAAAACCGGGATTTACCCTTGCTTGGAATAGCACCTATCCTGGGTGAGGCATGAAGGTACTGGCATGTAATTACATGCGACACAAGGACCACTACTGTATTGTCAGGGTTCTCTTTCTTATGGTAAGTAATCAATAAGTGATTAGTCATTTTACTATCATCATGCAGAATACACATATCTTTTATATACTCCCATCCTGAAATGATACATTTTGCATATTTTTATAAAGATATAATGAACCCCACAATCCAGGAACATAATTTTGGAACATAAGGAAATTACCTGGGGTCCACTCTTCCACTTCTAGTATTTACAGCAAAAATATAAAAGGTAAAATTGAGAATTTTACCATCATTATCTATGTACTTTTATGTGTCTTTCAGAAGACTTCCAGAGCAGAGAACAAATGTAGAGCCATGGTAATACTCGGAGAGATGTGACACCATAGCTGTCTCTCAGAGTTGGCTTATTACAAATGTATACTAAATATAAAAATCTTATAATAAAGGTAAAAGACATATATAAATATACCTATAAGCATGGCCAAGGTTCACACATACATAGATAAAAACAGTCATGGTAACAGATATATTTAGCCATAAATAGATGCCTAGAATTTTCCAATGTGCTCTTATGGCATTTGAAGCATCTAATTTAAAAATTATAAAAACAGTGATTGATGCCATTTTTTTTAAGCCCAAAATATAAGGAATTTAATACCTCTTCGGGTCTTCCCAATGCTGGAGTTCCTGTGAGCAGAATGGCTCGTTTGGCTTTCTGTACTATTGGCAATAAAATCCGGCTGCGAGTTGCACTTCTGGACTTCATGTAGTGTGATTCATCTACAATAACCACTTTGAAGTTCTGATTATTCAGTGCATCTATCAGAGTCTCCGCATCTGTGGTTAAAAGGCCATAACCCAGAACTGTCACTTTGCTGGTTGATATTCTCCTAGAAAACATAATCCATGTACTTAAAAAATATTTTGGTAACCAATGTATCATAGACAATACATTTCTTAGGGAAGAGATACAGAGGAGAAAGAAGAGGAAAAATAAGAAGAGATGATACAATGCTGAAACCCAGTGTCTCTTAATTTACCATCTTTAAATATGATAAATCAGAATCCAAATTTAAAATTTGGTTAAGAAAACGAAATTTATAGTTAAATGGTCTTTGGAATATTTTGACATCCAGGTCGCCACACTTTACTGGGATAATAAGAAAATTACTTTCTGGGAATATTTGCTTCAATGCATCTAGAATTCTTGTATATAAAGTAGGTAATTCGAAGATTAGTTGACTATTCAGTGAAGACTTTCCACCAACGGGATAGCGGTGTTTTTCATCTCAGGCACTACTGTGATTATAAGCAAGATGATAATGTTACAGGTATGTCCAGAGCACTGCAGGGCATTTCACATTTTGAACCCTCTCATTAAAGGCCAGTAGAGTCCCTATCACTGTGACAACAAAAGTGAGGCCCTGGCCCTGGGGTGATATAATTCATATATTTATAATATTCTTTACCACACTGTATGAAATTATTCATTTATATATTTATTTCCCTTATTCTATCATAAGATGGGTGAGGACAGGGAATGTGTCTTATTCTTATTTGTATATACAGTGTTGTGCTCCCCATGAGTCTGTAAAATGAGATAATTAGAAAAATATATTCATTAACAATAAAATGTATCACTTTTGCATTTTCTATATGACCAGTGAAAAACACAGGACAGTGTCAAGTCTTTTGCAGTTCTCTAGTCTCTAACAGAAAATTCAGATCTCCTAAAGAGCCTAATATGAGAAGGCAATGGCATCCCACTCCAGTACTCTTGCCTGGAAAATCCCATGGACGGAGGAGCCTGGTAGGCTGCAGTCCATGGGGTCGCTAAGAGTCGGGCCTGACTGAGCAACTTCACTTTCACTTTTCACTTTCATGCATTGAAGAAGAAAATGGCAACCCTCTCCAGTGTTCTTGCCTGGAGAATCCCAGCGACAGAGGAGCCTAGTGGGCTGCGGTCTATGGGGTCGCACAGAGTTGGACACGACTGAAGCGACTTAGCAGTAGCAGTTTCTAACAGAAAATTCAGATCTTCTAAAGAGCCTAATATGAGTACTAATATGACAGTTTTTGCTTTTTTTTTTTTTCTGAAGGACAACCGCGTTTATACCTTGGATAAATCCACTCAATAAAGGGACTTATGGCACCCCACCTTACATAGAGGTTGCCCAGCCTTACATAGAGGGGAAGGCAATGGCACCCCACTCCAGTACTCTTGCCTGGAAAATCCCATGGACGGAGATTTTCCCATGGTTGGACACGACTGAGCGACATAACTTTCATTTTTCACTTTCCTGCATTGGAGAAGGAAATGGCAACCCACTCCAGTGTTCTTGCTTGGAGAATCCCAGGGACAGGGGAGCCTGGTGGGCTGCCGTCTAGGGGTCGCACAGAGTCAGACACTACTGAAGCGACTCAGCAGCAGCAAGAGCAGCAAGACATTGGGTAAGTTTTTCTGCCCTTAGCTATCATCCTGCAGAAAAGTTACATGCTAGGGTTGAAGCACTATCTAACATATGCCAAATGTTATTCATTTAAAAATATTAGCCACTGTTTTAATTGCAAGAGTATAGTTCCAAAATAGTAATAAAAACTAGAAGGCTTAAATGCTATAAATATGATAGAGGAATATTTTAAGACTACTTCAATGTAAACTTTTTAATAAAGTATAGCTATAGAAAATGATTATAGAGGCTATAATAAATTCTACATTCTCTAAACTATTGTCTTAAATTTCATGCAGCTTTATTAACAAAGAGGAAAATTGTCATAATTATTACCTACATTTTATTTTGTCTATACAAATATAGTGTCTAAATTTTCTGGGGCCCAAGAAGACATATTTTACTGAATTAGAATTCCAAGGCTGAAAGAGAAAAAGGCAGCTATCTATTTTGTCTGGTTCCTCTTTCTACATTCACAAAGGCCAACTTTATTTCTACAAATACATTTTATGTTAACAATCTTAGAGAATAAAATATAGAAGAATAATACCACACACAAAAGAATCTAACAAAAATCTATATATTTATTTCTAGTAGAAACATAACTTTATTTGTGACTCAGAAATGGTAATTTTGAACTTCTAGGAACATGACAATTTGTATAATTCACCTAGAAACTCAATGTAATAAACTATTAATATTCAAATTGATTGGTTTATTCCAATGGCTGGAAAACAAAATGAGAAAAAGACAGTAACTATACTATGATTTTAGAATAAGGACTTCAAACAGTCACAAAACAAATGTTTTCAATACAGAAAATATTAAAACTATAAATTGAAATAATAAAAAAGTAAAATTGCCTAACATTAATTTTGAGTTACACATAAAACTTGCATATAAAGTAACAACTTAGAAGGCAAAACCTGCCATAGTTGCTGATAATAAAACCTCACAAACTTCAAGTTAATCACTGAAAAGTTGGAAAATTTATTTTTCAACTTCAAAATAGTCAATTTAAAGTATATTTAAGGTATATACAAAGTAGGTATATTCATACGTTTTTAAAGCATGTATATTTTACATTAAAAAAAAATACCATAAAGGAACATATAACATTAAATATATGGTTGGTTTTTAGATAGGTAATTCATATTTTAAAATGGAAAATAAAATTCTTTACATTACTTTCTTATGGAGAAACAATGGAAATAGTGACAGACTTTATTTTCTTGGGCTAAAAAATCACTGCAAATGGTGACTGCAGCCATGAAATGAAAAGACGTTTGCCCCTTGGAAGAAAAACTATGACCAACTTAGCATATTAAAAAGTAGACACATTACTTTGCCAACAAAGGTCTGTCTAGTCAAAACTATTGTTTTTCCAGTAGTCATGTATGGATGTGAGAGTTGGACCACAAAGAAGGCTGAGCACTGAAGCACTGATCCTTTTGAACTGTGGTGTCGGAGAAGACTCTTGAGAGTCCCTTGGACTGCAAGGAGATCCAACCAGTCAATCCTAAAGGAAATCAGTCCTGGATATTCATTGGAAGGACTGATGCTGAGGCTGAAACTCCAGTACTTTTGCCACTTGTTGCAAAGAGCCAACTCATTAGAAAAGACCCTGATGCTGGGAAAGATTGAAGGCAGGAAGAGAAGGGGATGACAGAGGATGAGATGGTTGGATGGCATCACTGACTCAATGAACATGAGTTTGAGCAAGCTCTGGGAGATGGTGAAGGACAGGGAAGCCTGGCATGCTGCAGTCCATGGGGTCACAAAGAGCTGGATATGACTGAGCAACTGAACAACAGCAACATTACTTTCTTAATTCTAAATTCTGCGATATTTCATTCCAAACACTGCTATACATTAATTATACACAGGAGGGCTTTTTTTCTTAAAGATTAAAAAAGTTGTTTTTACCCAACATCAGTTTTATTCTGGATAACATTGATTTCTTCAGGACTCAGCTCCGGGATCCACTTCTCTATTTCTTCAGTCCAAGGATACCTCAGAGATGAAGGGACCACTATTAGAAGAGGCCATTCCTCCTTATAGAAGTAAGCGATGCCAATTGCCTGAACTGTCTTTCCTAGACCCATCTAAATTAGAAACAAATAAATAATGTTCAAATATTAAACATTATTAAACAAATTTATTAAGCAAATTACTAAAAGTTTTCCAAGAGCAGTTATATTACTAGTTACCATTTCAAAGTTTTAAGGCATAACATTCAAGTACAGAGTCAAAAGTTTTCAAAGTTGAAACAAGATCCAGATGAAGATAAATTTTTTCTATCTTGTATTTTAACAACAAATAGAGGATAAGTTAGGCAGGACATGGGAACAGGTAAAGGTAACTTAGGAATGGACACACATGCATACACACACACACACAAAGCACAACCTACACATTTTACTATCAGATCAGATCAGATCAGTTGCTCAGTCGTGTCCGATTCTTTGCGACCCCATGAATCGCAGCACGCCAGGCCTCCCTGTCCATCACCAACTCCCAGAGTTCACTGAGACTCACGTCCATCGAGTCAGTGATGCCATCCAGCCATCTCATCCTCTGTCATCCCCTTCTCCTCCTGCCCCCAATCCCTCCCAGCATCAGAGTCTTTTCCAATGAGTCAACTCTTCGCATGAGGTGGCCAAAGTACTGGAGTTTCAGCTTTAGCATCATTCCTTCCAAAGAAATCCCAGGGCTGATCTCCTTCAGAATGGACTGGTTTATCTTAATATTCTATACCTCCTTCCAAGAAATAGCACACAACCCAAACTTTAGCTCTACATAGTCGACCTAATGGTAAATTCTAGCTCTAAGAGAAAAGAACAAGCTTTTACAAAATTTACTTTTGTAAATCTGAACCAAAGAATGACTATGTACCATTAGATATGTTTCCTAGTCCTTGAAGCCTTCCAATCCTTAGAGCTGAAACCCACTTAAATTAGGTTCTGGGACCAACTTAGTTCCAAGACAGTAGAGATTTAAGATTTGAGAGATTCTTTAAATCTCTTAACAATTTAAGAGATTTAAGAATCATCACCTGGCTTGGGATCATTAATGTTGCTTCTTTCCTGCAACAACTCTGATCACGGGCACAGTTCCAGGAACTGAGTCATGGCCTTATTTTGTGTGTGTGGACCATACCACAAATCTGTGCCATAGTTGTGAGTTCCTGGTTTTGCTTCCTTTCAAGGTTTCATAACTCATTTTCTTAATCTCAGTTTCTCTAGATATAGGGCTCTCTTTTCTTCTGCAATATCTTAGGGAATAGAATGCTTTCTTTGGGACTCAGATTCTACCATCAGGTCCTTATATTTCGCTTGCTGCTAAATTTACATAGTATCAATGAGCTGCCTACCTGTACTTTGGTGCATTTCACTTAGTGTGATTAAGAGTGGTCTGTTTTGGCCTGCCAGGCATCAGCTGATGAACCAGTGTTTAAAATTTCCTAATACTGTCTGCTCCTGAGGTCAAGGATGTAGGTCTTCCCAGATACTGTAAAATGTAGAGGAAAACAGGCAGGACATTCTGAGATAAACAGGAGCAATATTTTTTTTCAATATATCTCCTGGAGTAATGGAAACAAAAGCAAAAATAAACAAAGAAGACCTAACTAAACTTAAAAGTTTTTGCACAGCAAAGGAAACCATAAACAAGAAGAAAAGACAATCTACAGAATGGGAGAAAACAGTTGTAAACAAAATGACTGACATGGGACTCATTTCCAACATACACAAAAACAACTCATGTTTCAATATCAAAAAGACAATCCAGTCAAAAAATGAATAGAAGATCTAAACAGACATGTCTCCAAGGAAGACAAACAGATGGCCAACAGACATGAAAAGATGTTCAACATCACTAATATTAGAAAAATGTAAATCAAAACTGCAATTAGGTATCACCTCACACTACTCAGAATGGCCATCATGAAAAAGTCTACAACTAATAAATGCCGGAGAGGGTGTGGAGGAAAAAGGAACCCTTCTACACTGTTGGTAGGAAAACAAATTGGTGTAGCCACTATGGAAAAGAGTATGGAGGTTTCTTATGAAGCTAAAAATAGAGTAACCATATAACCCAGTAATACCACTCCTGGGCACATATCTGGAGAAAACTGATTTGAAAATATACACACACCCCAGTGTTTATAGCAGCACTAAACCCAATTAGGAGAAGGCAATGGCACCCCACTCCAGTACTCTTGCCTGGAGAATCCCATGGATGGAGGAGCCTGGTAGGCTGCAGTCCATGGGCTCGCTAAGAGTCGGACACGACTGAGCGACTTTACTTTCACTTTTCACTTTCATGCATTGGAGAAGGAAACAGCAACCCACTCCAGTGTTCTTGCCTGGAGAATCCCAGGGACGGCAGAGCCTGGTGGGCTGCCGTCTATGGGGTCACACAGAGTCGGACACGACTGAAGCGACTTAGCAGCAGCAAACCCAATTAAAAACCAAATCAGTCTCATTTCCTTGGAGAGCAAAGGAAAGTCATGTCTTAATATATATCAATAAGGAGGCATTGTGATTTAAATGAAAAGTTTTCCTTGAGTTTTATAGCTTGAGCGAGAAATTTCAGAATCTAACTTGGAATCACCGAAAAGAACAAATTTCTGAATCTGCATAACTGATCAGGTATCTGAATTATCTGAAGATAATACCCTATCCTGGTTGGACAATTCACCTAAAAAATGAGATTCCAGTCTGTTTTTATCTAGTTATCTTTCATGGAAACAACCCTAAATTCATCATCTCTTTGTTAAAGATCATTTAGTTAAATGAATAATGGTGATTTCGAGAAACTAGAAAGATTTACCTACACAAAGTAAAGCAAGCAAAGCAATCAGTTGTTAATGTTCTCAAGTATTTATTTTTTAGGTATTTGCTGTTGCTTGTTCCTTTTTTGGGAACCATCAGTACAAGATAGTTTAATAGGACAAATTCAAACAAAAGATGATTCCAAATTAAAAAATAAAAGTATATTAATGTAGTCTCATGTTCCCATTAAGGAAAGAAATGATCCATAGCATAGAATAGCTGTTTTTTAGATAAAATTTATCAAAAGGAAAATAACTGTATGAAACTATTTTTATTGGAGAAATAAACTTTCAAATTATGTACTTAGGTTTCAATACTTTGCAAATAAGTTTAAATAGCCTAACATTCAGTTATAAAAGCAATAACACACTTCAAGTAACTTAAGCATAAAGAAGTAACCCCATTCAAAAGGTGGTTTAAAGCTCTTGGCTTTAACTACCATAGCATTTGTTAAAGTAGAATAACACAATGTTTCAGAACAATTAAGCCTAAATCACCTATTTGGAACAAAATCCTTGACTCAATAATAATACAGCTGTTTAGGTAACTACCTAGGAAGAATTATATAAAGAATATACTAACTTCAAGAGAACATTTTATCAATATTTTCATAATAATCAATCATTGTTATACTAGGGAGAACAATTTTACATTTTCTAAATGTCTTTTTCCATAAAATTATTAAGATCAACTAAATAACAATGGTCCTGACATGCTAATGTCTGTTTCTTTCTTTCTTTTTATTTTTCATCATGATAACTTTTAGATAGCAACTATATACAGAAGATGCCTGGTGATTGAAAAATTTTTGAAACACAAAATTTTTGCTGATTTTCAAGTTATAAGCAGCTTGTAGCTTTTAGGGTTGAGATCTGGATTGTTTTTAGAATAGGCGGTCTATTTGTTCTAGAAGATACCCCTTTGGAGGACCCTTTTAGGTGTGTAGATTTAAAATTTTAATGAAGAACTGAATTAAAGAAATCCACATAGAAAAATTAAGAAGTATTAAATGCAGAAAACGCTTCCTCCTTTGCACCTAAAGGCAGGAAATAAATTCTCCTTCTGGCCACAGACTCTTATAACTCCAGGAAGGAACCAGACGAATCTACAAACAAACCTCATTAAACTAACCCTTATCTTCCTAGTTATATTTTCACCATATACCAGCCCTAGCCCAAACCCTGTTGCCTTGTCAATTTTTCACAAATTTACTGTTTCATTATCTAAAAGGTATACCAATTTCCTGTTCTGGTCACTTCAAGTCCTCATTTTCTTGTGATGGTTCTCAAGTACATGAAAAAATTCAGCATAATTTGCATATCTTCCTGTTATCCAATTTATCTTGGTCAGTTTAGTTTTCAGACCCAGCCAGAGACCCTAAGAGAGTCAAGGAAAACTCTTCATTTCTCTGCACTAACCACTTGGAAATGTAATAAAAGTAGGTCTTTGCCTCACCCCTCACTAGAAGACAATTTCCAGAAAGATCAAATATTTATGTACTAAGAAGGAACAAAGAAAGGTAATAGAAAAATATGTGTAGAAATAAAAACAGAGTAGACATTTTAATTCACTATACCAAATCCAAAAAACATAAAGGAAAATACAGAGAGAATTACATGGAAACAAAACAACAACAAAATGTAATACAAATGACAAAAGGCCAAGTTCCTCAATTTATGAAAAGCTTCTATCAAAAGGGGAAAGAAAAAAAAAAAAGACAAACAATCCAATGGAGAAAAGAACTGAATGATCAATTTATATATGTTAAGTATGCTTAACAACCATCAAAAAATGCCCAAGGTCACTCATACTTAGGGATGAAGAAACCAAAACCTTGAGAACCCATTTTTTCACCTATAGAATAAGATGAACAAAAACTAAAGATATGATAACAGTGTTGGAGAGAGTACGAAGAAATCTGCACTTATACACTGTTGTGGATCTAAACCAGTAATGTGGCCATCCAGCAAGTCCAGTCATTTCAGTTTATCCAGGGATATGCTTGCATAGTACACAAAATCACTAAAGAAGATATTGGTTAGAGAAATTATGGTACCTCCATATAATGAGACATTAGGTAATATTCTTATATGGAAAGACTGGAAAGCCATAGGATGCAAATACTGTACTGAAAGAAAAATAGTATGGTGAATATAATCCAGTTAGTACTGAAAAAGGAGAGAGAGAGAAGAGAAGACAGAGAGGGGAAGAAAGGGAAAGAGGAAAGAAAAGAAGAAGGAAGGATAGGAACTATTGATAGCATAACCATTGGAGGGAGGGCTTGCAGGGGTAGGACTGGAAGGAAAATACTGACTTTGAGCTTGTATTGTCTTCCATGCAGTGTACTTATCCCCCTGAATAAATATTACTTGGAGGGGGCAGTAAAGAAGAGACAGAAAAGTTCTTTTAAAAATACGCAAGAGTGGGAAGGAGTCAAGATGGCAGAACAGGAGGACGTGGAATTCGTCTTTCCTCTTAAGTATATCAAGAATACATCTATAAATGGAACAACTGCGGAGGGAGAAATACTCCAAAACTCATTCTAAGAGGTCACCATGACCTGGATACCAAAACCAAACAACGATATCACAAAAAAAGAAAATTACAGACCAATATTACATTTGAACACAGCCGCAAAAATCCTCAACAAAATACTAGCAAACAGAATCCAACAACACATTAAAAGGATCATATACCATGATCAAGTAGGATTTATCTCAGGAATCCAAGGATTCTTCAATATATACAAATGAATCAATGTGATATATTAACAAATTAAAGAATAAAAAACAAATGATCTTCTCAATATATACAGAAAAAGCTTTTGGCAAAATTCAATATCCATTTATGATAAAAACTGCAGAAAGCAGCACAGCGGGAACCTACTTCAACATAATAAAGGCCTTATATGACAAGTCTAGAGCAAACATCATTCTCAGCAGTGAAAAAGTGAAAGCATTTACTCAAAGATGAGGAAAAAGACAAGTATTCCCACTCTTCACTCTTACTCAACATAATTCTGGAAGTCCTATCCACAGCAATCAGAGAAGAAGAAATAAAAGGAAAACAAACTCAAAAAGAAGTAAAACTGTCACTGTTTGCAGATGACATAATAGTATAAAAAGAAAATCCTAAAGATGCCACCAAAAAACTACTAGAGCAAATCAATGAATCTGATAAAGTTGTAGGATACAAAGTTAATGTACTTCTATACACTTACAACAAAAGATCAGAAAGAAAAATTAAGGAAACAATTTACCATTGCAACAAAAAGAATAAAACTACCTAAGGAGGCAAAAGATTGTACTCAGAAAACTATGAAACACTGATGAAAGTAATCAAAGATGACACCAACAGAGAGATATAGCATGTTCTTAGATGGAAAGAATCAATATTGTGAAAAATGACTATACTACCCAAAGCAATCTACAGGCTCAATGAAATCCCTATCAAATTACCAATGACACTTTTCACAGAACTCAAACAAAAAATTGTACAATGTGTATGGAGACACAAAAGAACTTGAATAGCCAAAGCAATCTTGAGAAAGAAAAATGCAGCTGGAGGAATAAATCTTCCTGACTTCAGACTGTACTACACAGCTATGGTAATTAAGACATTATGGTACTAGCACAAAAACACAAATATAGATTAATGGGAAAAAATGGAAAGCCCAGACATAAACCCACACACCTATGGTGACTTCATCTATGACAAAGGAGGCAAGAATATACAGTGGATAAAAAAGTCTCTTCAATAAGTGGTGCTGGGAAAACTGAACAGCTACATGTAAAAGAATGAAACTAAAACACTCCCTAACACCATGCATAAAAATAAACTCAAAATGGATTAAAAACCTAAATGTAAGGTGAGCCAATATAAAACTCTTAGAGGAAAACTTAAAACACTCTATGACATACATCATAGCAAGATCTTTTTTGACCCACCTCCCAGAGTAATAAAAATAAAAATAAACAAATGGGACCCAATTAAAGTTAAAAGCTTTTGCTCAGCAAAGGTAACCATAAACAAAGCATAAAGACAACCCTCAGAATGGGAGAAAATGTTTGCAAACAAAGCAACATAGCATTAATTTCCAAAATATACAAATAGCTCATGAGGCCCAGTATAAAAAAAAAAAATCAAAAAATGGGCCGAAGATTTAAATAGGCATCTCTCCAAAAACATACAGCTGGCCAAGGGGCACATGAAAAGATGCTTAACATCATTAATCATTAGAATGCAAAACAAAACTCCAATGGGGTATCACCTTACAGTGATCAGAATGGCCATCATGAAAAATCTACTAACAATAAATGCTGGAGAGAGTGTGGATAAAAGGGAATCTTCCTACACTGTTGGTGGGAATGTAAATTAACACCACCACTATGGAAAACAGTATGGAGGTTCCTTTAAAAACCAAAAATAGAACTACCATAGGACCCCAGCAATCCCACCTCTGGGCTTTTATCCAGAGAAAGCTCTAATTCAAAAACATACATCCACCACAATATTCATTGCAGCCCTACTTTCAACAGCCAGGACATGGAAGCAATCTAAATATCCAACAACAGATGAAAGGATAAAGAAGATGTGTATACATATACATGAGTCTGAGTGAACTCCGGGAGTTGGTGATAGACAGGGAGGCCTGGCGTGCTGCGATTCATGGGGTCGCAAAGAGTCGGACACGACTGAGCGACTGATCTGATCTGATCTGATACATATACAGTGGAATATTACCCAGCCATAAAGAGGAAGAAAATTCTGTCATTTGCAGAGACATGCATGGCCCTAGACACTGACATACACAGTGAAGTAAATCAGAAATAGAAAAACAAATATCATACATTAATACAGAAATGGGGAATCTAGAAAAGTGGTATAGATGATCTTATTCACAAAGCAGAAATAGAGACACAATGTACATTAAAAAATGTATGTATACCAAGGGAGAAGGGTAGAGTGGAATGAATTGGGAGATTGGGATTAATATATATATAATACAAAATATAAAACAGATAACTAATAAGAACTTACTATATAGCACAGGGAACTTCACTCAGAACTCTATGGTGATGCAAATGAGCAGGAAATCAAAAAAAGAGGGGATATCTATATCTATAAACATATATACATATATACTGACACAGCAGTGTACAGCAACCATATTCCAATTTTTTTAAAGTAAATTAAAAAATATGCAAGAGACCATTTGAGAAGTAGCAAATTTCTGAGTATTAGTAATGTTTATGGCAACATCTGGGCATCTACTATGACTTTCTAAAAAAGTCACAGTATACTGAAGTACTGTAACTTTTAGCTGGAGTGGTAGGGTGGTGAAGGAGGGAAAAGGAAAGGGTAGAATGGGAGAGGAATGAGGAAAGGGAGAGATGTGAACTAAACACATGTATTTAAGTATAGAATGAAAAAAGTCCTTTTCCAAAAGAAATATTGGTTAAACCCACACTCAGGGAAAAACAAAGAAGCAAAACGAAGAAGTCCAGGGTGGCTTGTTTCATCCTATTTCTGCTGATGATTATTAGGTCTAGACTCAAGGTAAGTCACTTTTCCTTAATATGCTTGGATTTTCAATATGTAACAGTGTGGTGGCTATGTATTATAATACTCATTTCAAGGGAATAAGTGGGAAAATGTATAAGGAATAATTGATGTTTCCCAGGAAAAAAACGATTTAGGTCAATAAAAAAAAACAATCATGATGTTTTGAACTACAAAACAGAATGAAAAACAATTAACATAGACTATAACATTTTAGAAGAATTTCAAGTTATAGTTGTATTCTGGGAAGCAATCTGTTCATACCATATTCAAAATCTTCACCACCCCAAAATAAGCCTCTTTGGAATAAGGATTATTTTGAGCTGTATTTTTGAGAAATAGCACACACAGGAGAAGCTTTGAAGTTGAAGTAAAAGCTACCCTTTTGAAAGGAAAATCTACATTTATAAAAGAGATCTCTATTTTTAAGGTATCTCCCTCTTAATATCTGGAATAGAGGGATCACTCTAAAATTACGACACTCTCAGCAATGGAGAAGGCACTGACTGAAATCCGCATAACAAATCATACCCTTGCTAACCATGGTTTTCTCGGAAACTTCCTATAACCCCTCTTCCCCATCCCTGGCCCCTGTCATATTTCCTTTGTGTTTAGCTGAACATGGTATTTAAGGTGGTGGCTTGAGTCATTTAAAGAATTTTACTCATTTTCTAGGTATCTCCCTTGTATATATGTTAATAGACTGATCTTTGTTTTTCTCTTGTTTAATCTGTCTTTTATTGCAGGGAGTCTCAATCAAGAACTGAAAAAGGTAGAAGAAAAATTATATTTCCTCTCCTACATTCATATTTAATCTTGAAATGATCACAAGATAGTAAAAATGAGATAACTTTAATGTAAAATGCTCAAAAATGTATGTATTATCATTCAAACAGTAGTACTCCTAAGGTAAAATATGTATTACTAAAAGATCATGACAGAAAAATATAGGTTGGTAACACTAAGTAGTTCAGAAGTAGATATTTCATATATTTTTCCTATCTTTAAAAAACCTGCTTTGTAAAATCAAAATTAGGTGAGCAAACTCTAATAAGATTCTTTTCATTTTCCCCATATGTATTATAGGATTAGTGCCTTGGCAATTTCTAGAAAATAGAGCTCAACACAACACAAAGAATACAATTACAGATGCTTAGAATAAAAAGAAAGAAAAGAAAAGGAGAAAGAGAAAAAGTGAACCAATCTTTTGTTAATGTTCTAGGTTCTTAAAATCTATTAAACTTATGAATGGCTTGTATACTAATTAAAAATTTAGACTTTGAGGCACCAAATTCCCAACCCTGACTTAAAAGAACTGGACTTCTAAAATAAGGACCCCTAAAAAAAAAAATAAGGAGCCCTAAAGTGATTCTCATACGGATGGCTCTCAGACTGCATTTTGAGATTAATTACTCTAAAGATTAAACACTGGAGAAAAATATCAGAGTGCTTTTGCCTAATTTTTTTGCCATATTCTTCTCAGAAAAAAAAAAAAAAAAAGAGGAAACCAAAATTAACACTTTCAGGACTTCCCTGGTGGGTCTAGTGGTTACAAATCCACCTGCCAATGCAGGTGACATGGTTTCAGTTCTTGATCTGGGAAGATTCCACATGCCATGGAGCAACTAAGCCCGTGGGCCACAACTGTTGAGCCCATGAGCCCTAGAGCTTGTGCTCCACAACAAAGAGAACCCACCACAAGGAGAAGCCTGCTCACCGCAACTACAGAGAAGCCCCCGCTAGCCACAATTAGCTAAAGCCCTCATGCAGCAACAAAGACCCAGTGCAGCCAAAATTAATAGTTTGTTTTTTTTTAAATAAACACGTGCAGGATTTTATTCTTGAACTTCTTATTAATTTCTGGGGACTCTTGTTCCTTAACTGATTTTCAACTACATTTCTGAGGCAGTATAAACACAGTACTTTCTATTTCACGATAATATACTATACAGAGTAACTTTAAGAAACACAGAATTTGGCTACTAACTTCACAATCTATTTAATTTATTAAATCTATGATAAACTAACAATTTAATAGAAAAAGATTAATTTGAGCAGTTCAATACAGGCTTTGAGAAGGAATCTAATTTGTGTATTAATTTAATTATTTCAGGTAAACAAAGTGCTATATTTAAGTCAATATAAACAAAACTTAATTGTCTTTAACAGCTAGAGGAATAAATTAACTTACATCACTAAAATTTACATTTGTAATGAACAGAGAAATAAAAGTGCATTAAAGAAAAAAAGTATGAAAAATACAAAATTACCCATGTTCTATAATAATGCTGTGAATGCTGATCATAAAAGTAAATAATAAGGTCTCTCAAAAGCATATGAAAACAAAGACTAAGAAACAAAGGACAGACAGTGAATATCTACACTCAGCACACTGATTATTGCCAATAATGATCACAAATCAACTCAGCTAGATATTTGATAAAAGAAAAATTAGTAAGTCCTTTGCCTGGGTAGTGTAAATAATTACAGCATGATGTTTTGTATCCTTTTTTTATGTGGAAAGACTATAATTAATTTGAAGACAAAGAACAAAGAACCTCATGTTGAAGTTCAGATAGTATATTAAAATAATATTTTCTTCAATTATATAATGGCATAGAAATCATGCTGGAAGTGAAGTAAATAAATAAGGTCACCACTTATTTCTGACAAGAAGGAAATTACTTTTGTTTTCAAATAAGAAATTAATGTAAATCAATCAAATGTTTCAGACAAAATTTTTATAAGGTTATTAGAATGCCTTCAGTTGAACAAGTACTTGTATTTTATCTGTCAATTCTTGTGTTGACACATACCAATCACTTTGCAACCATTAGAATGAACCTGAAAGTTCAACCCAGGAATTTTTGAAGTAATTTAAGCAATATCAGATTCACTACTCAGATTCAGAACTGAGACTCATTTAAAAATGGGTCTTTACATGCATTACAAAGGAAGTACACAGGAAGTCTTCCTAAGATAACATTTCACTCATTGGAAAAGACTGATGCTGGGAAAGATTGAGGTCAGGAGGAGAAGGGGGCGACAGAGGATGAGATGGTTGGATGGAATCACCAACTCAATGGACATGAGTTTGAGCAAACTCTGGAAGACAGTGAAGGACAGGGAAGCCTGGTGTGCTGCATTTCATGGGGTCACAAAGAGTTGGACGACTTAGCAACTGAGCAACAACAACAAACAGGAAGGCTTTCTAAGATATTTGTTTTTTAATTTTTTTAAAGAAAAGTAAGAATAATAAGTGGTTACATAAAATGAAAAGAAAACAAGGAAAAAGAAAACAAAAGGCTAAACACATCTTCTACCAGTTGCCAAAATGCCACTAATGACTGAAGACAGACCCCTAAGGAGTGAGGTAGATAGCCTTCAAAGGTTAAAAAATAAAGGACGATCACAAAAGCCCCAGGTTAGGCATTATTTGCTGGAAAGGAAACAAGAATGTGAATCATATAAGGCTGCAAAATCAATCTGTCATTCTAAGAAAAAGACACGGGATGTTACCAAAAATAAAAATTGCAGTTTAAACTGAGAGGCAGTAAAGAAAAACTCAGGACTCTTAAGGAATAAGACAGAAAATGATGAATGTTTTGAAAACATTAAATACTGAAAAATTAATTTTTGTTTGTGGCACCCCACTCTGGTACTCTTGCCTGGAAAATCCCATGGATGGAGGAGCCTGGTGGGCTGCAGTCCATGGGGTCCCTAAGAGTCGGACACGACCGAGTGTCTTCACTTTCACTTTTCACTTTCATGCATTGGAGAAGGAAATGGCAACCCACTCCAGTGTTCTTGCCTGGAGAATCCCAGGGACGGGGGCGCCTGGTGGGCTGCCGTCTATGGGGTCGCACAGAGTCGGACACGACTGAAGCAACTTAGCAGCAGCAGCAGCAGAGAATCTTTAAAGAGATGATTTGGGGGGCTAAAAATCAACCATACCACATTAAGGCAAAATTTCCTGGGTTCAAACCAGTTTTCTCCACTAGAGTAGAATCTGTATAGGTTGTTTCAGTGTTAGAGTTACAGTTTCCTACAATGTAATGTCACATGAACCCCAGGGAAGTATTACAGCAAGGAGAAATATTTTTGATTTCTGACATTTTTATTAGATAGGGATGCACCTTGTTTTCCCAATATAATTAAATATATTATTGGATCACTTCACTCTTCTTTCTCTTCTGTCTTCTATTAGAACTAATAATGGCCCCAAATTTCTTAAATGAATCTATGTACAGAATATGCTCGAGTGTACAGCCTGTCAATTATTACTTAAGGAATTCAATTTTAATCTATAAAAAGAAATGAGATATGTCAAAATTATGATAATGGCATCATATCCTAGTCACAGTCCTCATTTATTAAATACTATTCATGTCAAAATAAAAAATTGACTCTGGTTTTATAGAACCAGTTGACTAGAGAAAATGTAATATATCTGAACTTCAGAAATTTTAAGGAAATGTTATCTAAGAAAATCTTCCTAAGACACAAAGTCAAATTGGGTCTAGAATCAAAATAAATCCTACTTGCAAAGTACTAATAACTAACAATAAAAAATAAATAATAAAAGTTAATTTTAAAAGATTTATTTATTTTTAATTGAAGGAAATTTGGTTTACAGTATCGTATTTGTTTCTACCAAACATCAATATGATCAGCCAAAAGTTAATTCATATGGCAAAGTTACATATGTTAAGGAAAATTAAAATACAATGAAAATGTTGGAATAAAAAAAATAATACAGGAGTTCCCTGGTGGCTCAGTGGTGAAGGATGCACCTGCCAATGCAGGAGACATAAGTCTGATCCCTGGTCCAGGAAGATCCCATGAGCCATAGAGCAACTAAGCCCATGTGCCAGAACTACTGAGCCTGTGCTCTAGAGCCCAGGGGCCCCAACTACTGAGGCCATGTTCAGGAACTCCTGAAGCCCATGCACCCTAGAGCCTGTGCTCCACAACAAGAGGAGCCACCACAATGAGTAGCCAGAGCATCACAACCAGAGAGTAGCTCCCACTCACCGCCACTACAGAAAGCCCATGCACAGTAACAAAAACCAAGAGCAGTAAAAAACAAAGAAAAAAATATTTTTAAGTAATACATGTTAGGAATTAATGGTAGAATTTTTAAAGTAAGATAAACTCAATTGATAAATTGATATATTATGAAATAACCTAAAATATAAGGATCCCGGGTAGCTCAGATGGTAAAGAATCTGCCTGTAATGCAGGAGACATGGATTTGATCCCTGGGTCAGAAAGATCCCCTGGAGAAGGAAATGGCAACCCACTCCAGTATTCTTGCCTGGAGAATTCCATGGACAGAGGAGCCTGGTGAGCTACAGTCCATGGGATCGCAAAGAGTCAGACACGACTGAGGGACTAACCTAGCCTAAAATATGGACTTTAAATAAAAGTATACTGAAAAGTGATGGAATAACTGATAATATTACTTCATCTATCTATTCTAATGTTATTTGTCATTAATACCCTCAGTACTAATACTAACAAAATATATAAAGAATCATTTCATTTTACATGTAAACTCACACAGGACAGGAAAGAAAAAGGTCTTGGAGCAGCAAAAGTGAAGAGTAAGGAGACACCTAACTTAGAACTGTGTAAGAGATTTAAGTAAAGGGCCTAACTTGTCTCAGAGCTGATAATCTTGAGTAACTAAAAGCAGGTTAAACTATGCTTAGTGGCTCAGACAGTAGATTCTGCCCACAGCATGGGAGACCCATGTTTGATCCCCAGGTCGGGAAGATCCTCTGAAGAAGGGAATGGCTACCCACTGGAGAATCCCAGGGATGGCGGAGCCTGGTGGGCTGCCGTCTATGGGGTCGCACAGAGTTGGACACGACTGAAGTGACTTAGCAGCAGCAGCAGCAGCCAGTATTCCTGCCTGGAGAATTCCATGGACAGAGAGACTGGCAAGTTACAGTCCATGGGGGCCCAAAGAGTTGGACACGACTGACAGAGTAACAGTCTCATGCTTAGTGTACAAAGTTTAAAGAAGCAGGAATATACAGAAAAAATTTGAAAAAAAAAAAAAAAAAAAACTCTGTCTTTCAAATGTTATGACAAAAATAAAATTGAATACCTCACTGTCCTAAAAACTTTTACTCTAGAAATATGTCATTTAAGCTTAAATACTTAAAATTTTAAAAAGCAGGAAAATAATACCATTAAAAATATACTGAAGCAAATTCCCTGGTGGTCTGGTGGTTTAAGACTCAGTGCTTTCACTGCTGTGGCCCAAGTTCAATCTCTGGTTGGAGAACTAAGATTTCACAAGCCACATGCCATGGCCAAAAATATGCATATATGATATAATACGGGAGAAGGCAATGGCACCCTACTCCAGTACTCTTGCTTGGAAAATCCCATGGACGGAGGAGCCTGGTAGGCTACAGTCCATGGGGTCGCTAAGAGTCAGACACGACTGAGTGACTTCTTTCACTTTCCACTTTCATGCATTGGAGAAGGAAGTGGCAACCCACTCCAGTGTTCTTGCCTGGAGAATCCCATGGACGGAGAAGCCTGGTAGGCTGCAGTCCATGGGGTCGCACAGAGTCAGACACAACTGAAGTGACTTAGCAGTAGCATGATAAAATAATTTACACTAATATGTTATTAATATATGATATATACTTATAACATATATTAATAATATAGTGACATATTAATAATATAAATATTTATATATTATATATGATATAGTATGTATCAATATATAATATTAAATATTATATATTAAAATAAAATTTCTATTATATTTTATATATTTTAATATGCTTTATTATATATATAAATTAATATCTATTTTTTTCTTTTTTTGTTAATGCCCTAAGTTTATTTAATTTTCCCTGGTGGTTCAGACAGTAAAGAATCTGCCTGCAATGCAGGAGACCTGAGTTTAGTGCCTGGATGGGAAAGATCCCCTGAAGATTCCCCTGAAGAAGGGAATGGTTACCCACTCCAGTATTCTTTGCTGGAGAGTTCATGGACAGAGGAGCCTGGTGGGTACAGTCCATGGGGTTGCAAAGAGTCAGACATGACTGAGTGACCAACACTTTTTTTCACTTTATTTACAAACATATCTAGTATGCTGAGTTTAAGACAGATCTTTTTTCAAAATGACGGCACCTCTTCATACATGTTTCATGGATTATTTTTTAAGCAGTTGGTGTCTTACTACAAAGAAAGGTGCAGCAAATCCAGATTCAAAGCACAAAAGAATCGTAACTAGTAACTACCGCTTGTTTTCCACTAAAAATACTAACGCTTATTTTGGCCCTCCTCATAGTAGTTTCTACAGATCACAAGCATTGTGAACCTCCCAACACAGCGCTGTCAGAAGCTCTGTGAAAGGCACAGACGCTGAAGGTGGAAGAAATGGCGGCAGCACTCCAAGCCTTCCTTT
The DNA here is from genome assembly GCF_032452875.1 of Bos javanicus. Classification (NCBI taxonomy): domain Eukaryota; kingdom Metazoa; phylum Chordata; class Mammalia; order Artiodactyla; family Bovidae; genus Bos; species Bos javanicus. Next base: position 62,014,422 of record NC_083869.1, on the reverse strand, counting down.
CCTCACAACCTTGTTCCCTGGTGTCTAGTTTAACTTTCTGAATCAACTTTATAGCTTGAGAGAAGGAGAATGTGATTAAAACTTGCAGAAAATGCCAGAGTGAATCATTCTATTGAAAACTTGTGGATCACTTATGAGTAAGCTTAGATAAAGGTTAAGAAAGATACACATTTCATATCACCAATACAGAACAAGACGCTAAGAATGGAGAAAAGCAGTTTTTAAACTTTTAAAAAAGCAATGTAAGCCATTTTCAAATAGAACATTATTACATAGAAAATCAACATTGATCAAGTAGAAAAAGTGAGGTAGCTGAAGTAAGGTAGAAACTTTGTAGCATCATACCCCAAGTCTCAACCTCAGTTCTGTGAAATACAACTCACAATCCATGGTAGGTTAATAAACTCATCAATTTTCTTTTTCCTGTTTTAATGCTGATTTTATACTTAACTTTTCTATAAGATCCACCTTAAATCTACCTCCTTCACAAAGCATTCTGACTTCCTCAAACTGGAATTAATGTTTCCTTCCACAAAAGTACCCAGAATTTACACTGTAAACTTAATTTCTAACATTCCCAGTATCCTACATTTTATATGTAAAACATAGAGACACATACCAAACACTCATTTCCTGATTGAAAGCTTCTCTGAGAGTGGACATGTTTTAATTTACATTCATAATAACTTGTCAAACAGAAGACCCTCAATAACAGATAGGAGTAAAAGGTAGGTTAATCAATGGCTTCCTACTTTTGCATTCCAGTCCCCTATAATGAAAAGGACATCTTTTTTGGGTGTTAGTTCTAAAAGGTCTGGTAGGTCTTCATAGAACCATTCAACTTCAGCTTCTTCAGCATTTCTGGTTGGGGCATAGACTTGGATTACTGTGATACTGAATGGTTTGCCTTGGAAACGAACAGAGATCATTCTGTCATTTTTGAGATTGCATCTAAGGACTGCATTTCGGACTCTTCTGTTGACCATGATGGCTACTCCATTTCTTCTGAGGGATTCCTGTCCGCAGTAGTAGATATAATGGTCATCTGAGTTAAATTCCGGAGAAGGCAATGGCACCCCACTCCAGTACTCTTGCCTGGAAAATCCCATGGACGGAGGACCCTGGTGGGCCACAGTCCATGGGGTTGCTAAGAGTCAGACACGACTGAGAGACTTAACTTTCACTTCTCACTTTTATGCACTGGAGAAAGAAATGGCAGCCCACTCCAGTGTTCTTGCCTGGAGAATCCCAGGGACGGGGGAGCCTGGTGGGCTGCTGTCTATGGGGACACACAGAGTCGGACACGACTGAAGCGATTTAGCAGCAGCAGCAGCAGCAGAGTTAAATTCACCCATTCCAGTCCATTTGAGTTCGCTGATTCCTAGAATGTTGACATTCATTCTTGCCATCTCTTGTTTGACCACTTCCAATTTGCCCTGATTCATGGACCTGACATTCCAGGTTCCTATGCAATATTGCTCTTTACAGCATCGGACCTTGCTTCTATCACCAGTCACATCCACAGTTGGGTATTGTTTTTGCTTTGGCTCCATCCCTTCATTCTTTCTGGAGTTATTTCTCCACTGATCTCCAGTAGCATATTGGGTACCTACTGACTGGGGGAGTTCCTCTTTCAGTATCCTATCATTCTGCCTTTTCATACTGTTCATGGGGTTCTCAAGGCAAAAACACTGAAGTGGTTTGCCATTCCCTTCTCCAGTGGACCACATTCTGTCACATGGACATCACCAGATGGTCAACACCAAAATCAGATTGACTATGTTCTTTGTAGCCAAAGATGGAGAAGCTCTATACAGTCAACAAAAACAAGACCGGGAGCTGACTGTGGCTCAGATCATGAACTCCTTATTGCCAAATTCAGACTTAAATAGAAGAAAGTAGGGAAAACCACTAGACCATTCAGGTATGACCTAAATCAAATCCCTTATGATTATACAGTGGAAGTGAGAAATAGATTTAAGGGCCTAGATCTGATAGATAGAGTGCCTGATGAACTATGGAATGAGGTTCGTGACATTGTACAGGAGACAAGGATCAAGACCATCCCCATGGAAAAGAAATGCAAAAAAACAAAATGGCTGTCTGGGGAGGGCTTACAAATAGCTGTGAAAAGAAGAGAAGCAAAAAGCAAAGGAGAAAAGGAAAGATATAAGCATCTGAATGCAGAGTTCCAAAGAATAGCAAGAAGAGATAAGAAAGCCTTCCTCAGCGATTAATGCAAAGAAATAGAGGAAAACAACAGAAGGGGAAAGACTAGAGATCTCTTCAAGAAAATTAGAGATACCAAGGGAACATTTCATGCAAAGATGGGCTCGATAAAGGACAGAAAGGGTATGGACCTAACAGAAGCAGAAGATATCAAGAAGAGGTGGCAAGAATACACAGAAGAACTGTGCAAAAAAGATCTTCACGACCCAGATAAGCACGATGGTGTGATCACTGACCTAGAGCCAGACATCCTGGAATGTGAAGTCATGTGGGCCTTAGAAAGCATCACTACAAACAAAGCTAGTGGAGGTGATGGAATTCCAGTGGAGCTATTTCAAATCCTGAAAGATGATACTGTGAAAGTGCTGCACTCAATATGCCAGCAAATTTGGAAAACTCAGCAGTGGCCACAGGACTGGAAAAGGTCAGTTTTCATTCCAATCCCAAAGAAAGGCAATGCCAAAGAATGCTCAAACTACCGCACAATTGCACTCGTCTCACATGCTAGTAAAGTAATGCTCAAAATTCTCCAAGCCAGGCTTCAGCAATATATGAACCATGAACTTCCTGATGTTCAAGCTGGTTTTAGAAAAGGCAGAGGAACCAGAGATCAAATTGCCAACACCCGCTGGATCATGGAAAAAGCAAGAGAGTTCCAGAAAAACATCTATTTCTGCTTTATTGACTATGCCAAAGCCTTTGACTGTGTGGATCACAGTAAACTGTGGAAAATTCTGAAAGAGATGGGAATACCAGACCATACCTGACCTGCCTCTTGAGAAATCTGTATGCAGGTCAGGAAGCAACAGTTAGAACTGGACATGGAACAATAGACTGGTTCCAAATAGGAACAGGAGTTCGTCAAGGCTATATATTGTCATCCTGCTTATTTAACTTATATGCAAGAGTACATCGTGAGAAACGCTGGACTGGAAGAAACACAAGCTGGAATCAAGATTGCTGGGAGAAATATCAATAACCTCAGATATGCAGATAACACCACCCTTATGGCAGAAAGTGAAGAGGAACTAAAAAGCCTCTTGATGAAAGTGAAAGAGGAGAGTGACAAAGTGGGCTTAAAGCTCAACATTCAGAAAATGATCATGGCATCCAGTCCCATCACTTCACGGGAAATAGATGGGGAAACAGTGGAAACAGCGTCAGACTTTATTTTGGGGGGCTCTAAAATCACTGCAGATGGTGATTGCAGCCATGAAATTAAAAGACGCTTACTCCTTGGACGGAAAGTTATGACCAACCTAGACAGCATATTCAAAAGCAGAGACATCACTTTGCCAACAAAGGTCCATCTAGTCAAGGCTATGGTTTTTCCTGTGGTCATGTATGGATGTGAGAGTTGGACTGTGAAGAAGACTGAGAGCCGAAGAATTGATGCTTTTGAACTGTGGTGTTGGAGAAGACTCTTGAGAGTCCCTTGGACGGCAAGGAGATCCAACCTGTCCATTCTGAAGGAGATCAGCCCTGGCATTTCTTTGGAAGGAATGATGCTAAAGCTGAAACTCCAGTACTTTGGCCACCTCATGGGAAGAGTTGACTTATTGGAAAAGACTCTGATGCTGGGAGGGATTGGGGGCAGGAGGAGAAGGGGACGACAGAGGATGAGATGGCTGGATGGCATCACTGACTCGATGGACGTGAGTCTGAGTGAACTCCGGGAGTTGGTGATGGACAGGGAGGCCTGCTGTACTGCAATTCATGGGGTCGCAAAGAGTCGGAAACGACTGAGTGACTGAACTGAACTAATGTAAAGAAATAAGACTTGGATTGATAACAGTCCCTAACTGCTATCTACCATAGAGCTGTAGCATTTATGTATATTCAGAATTGTCTAATTCTCCATGCAGTTGTGGCCCCTTTCAGCTGTTCAAGAGCTGTGGACACTTAAGTCCATTACTGTAAAAAAAACAAAAAACAAAAAAGGCAGATTATGGGATGATAATTAACTTTAACCTCCTCTCCAGATTTTAAATAATTTCTATGCCATTAAGAACATTTCATTTAATAAAAATCGGCAAGGTAGGAACGTTTGTAGCATCCTCCTCACAATGGACTTGGGAGTATTAACGTGTAATAACCGTGCCTCAGGGTGAGATAATGGCATTAGTGCTTTGTGTCTTTCAGTGCTTGATATTCCAGGAAGATGCCTTGTGTCTAACTCTATCTGGGTTTGGTTTAACCTTCCTACCACTGCTGTCACCTCTGCATTTCATTTTGAATCTTATCCAAGACTACCAAGAGAACACTGTAATAACCCAGCTGTGCAGAACAGCAGGAGCCCTGAACAAAATTACATCCCCCTCAAAGAAGTCAGGGTAAACTTCTCAAAAATTGAAAATGCAATCAGTTGCATTCATACATTTCAAGTGTTCAAGAAGAAAAGAACTTCAGATGAACTGCAGAAAAACAAGACAACCCCTTGCTGGACATTTTTTTTTTTGGCCACACCATGTGGCATGTGGGATCGTAGTTCCCCGACTATGGATCAAACATGTGGTCCCTGCATTGGAAGCGCAGAGTCTTAACCACTAAACTTCCAGGGAAGTTCCTGTGCTAGTCATTTTAATACAATTTTAAAACACTTAAGGAATATTTTCTCCATTGACTCCATGCCAAGAATAACTGGAGATGGGTAGTAGTGCATTGTGGACCTAATTTAAAGTACTGGTGACTGTAACTAAGATGTCCCTCTTGTTCAGATAAAGAGATATTTATCTGAGATGAGCCCAGAAGGTCTCAAGTCAACAACAATTAATGATACAAAAGTTCTGTTTTCTCTCTTCTTCACTCATTCAGAAGGCATTAACTGGAAACCTACTATTCCCTAGACACTGCTCAGTACACATGGTTTGAATCCTAGGAGTTCCAGTATTTGGGAGAGAACCAGATAATACAGCATAACATGATTCAAACTAAAGTAGAAGTAAGGGGACTTTCTTGATGGTCTAGGGGCTAAGACTCTCAGCTCCCAATGCAGGAGACTGGGGTTTGATCCCTGGTTGGGGAACTACATTCCACATGCCACAAATAAGAATTTGCATGCCCCAACTAAAAGATCCCACATGCCACAACTAAGACCCAGCACAGTCAAATAAATAAATAATAAAAATAAAATAAATTTAAAAAATAAATAGAGTAGAAGTGAAAGCCATAGGAACCAAGAGGCTCAAAGACTGGTGATACAGATGTTGAAACAGAGGAAGTGATGCCTGAAGAGATTCTGAATTAGGTTTTTGTTAGGTGAACTTAGGGAAAGAAGAGGACACAAAAGGAAAGGAATTAATCAGAAAAAGAACAGCATATATAAAGATAAAAAAGTGTAAAAAGTCATGGTGTTTGGACATTGAAAAGGGGAAAGGAATGTCTGAGATATATTCCATCTGTTCCTTCCATAACTAATTTCATGAGACAAGTATTATTTCCAACTGTACCCAAAGAAACAAGGCTCAGAGAGGTTAACTGTGTAATACAACCCTGGTAACAAGTGGTAGATTTTATAATAGGTAGGGAGATGGAAGTAACACCACAATTTATGCCAGAGAAGGGCAGAAGAGAATGGAAGACACGGGTAGCAATTACATTGTGAAGTACTTTATTCCATAGGCAACAGGAGGAAATGGAGAATTTGAGGAATATAACTCTAGCAGCAAAGGGTAGCTATTTTCATTTGACTCAGCTTTGACATTTGTAAAACAAGGGAAACACTTCCTAACTTATTCTACAAGGTCAACTTTATCTGAAACCAAAAACAATATTAAATTAAACACACACACGCACACACACAACAGATCAATACTCTGTAGGTACACAGATGTAAAAATCCTCAACAAAATATTAGCAAATCAACTCTAAGAATGTATAAAAAAGAATTATATACCATGACCAAGTAGAATTTATCCTACATATGCAAGACTGGTTCAACACTTAAATATGAATAAACATAATCCACTAAAGAAACAGACTAAAGAAGATAAAACCATATAACTTTATCAACTGATGCAAAACATGCAGTTGATAAAAATCAAATCCCAATCATGACAAAAGGTCTCAGAAAACTAGGAAGCCAAGGGACTATCCTCCACTTAATTCTTTAGAGTTATAAAGAGTTATCTACAAAATACCTACAGCAAACATCATACTTAATGGTAAGAAAACTGGACATTTTCCTCCTTAGGCTGAGAACAAGACAAGGATGTCCTGCTTTACCTCCTATTCAACACTGTGCTAGAAGAAAATAGGTAGTACAAAGATAAGAAAAGGATATAAAAGGTATCGTCCATGGGATTTTCCAGGCAAGAGTACTGGAGTGGCTTGCCATTGCCTTCTCCTATTATATATATAGAAAACCCAAAAGACTCCACGAGAAACTATGAGTGTTAATAAACACACCCAGTTAAGTTACAGAATACAAAATCAATACACAAAAATTTGTTGCATTTCTATTACACTAACAACAGATTACCAGAGAGAGAGATAGGGGGGAAACATCACTAATGACATCAAAATGAATAAAATACATTGGAATAAATTTAACCTTGGAGGTGAAAGACCTTTACTCTGAAAATTACTAGGACACTGATGGAAAAATAGAAGACACCAAAAAGAGGAAAGATATTTCATGCTCAAGGAGTGGAAAATTTAATATTGTTAAAATATCCATATTATCCAAAGCAATTTAAGATTCAGTGAAATCCTTATCAGAAGTACAATGGCATTTTTCACAAAATAGAAAATTTTCAAAAAATAGAAAAATTCACAAAAATTGTAAAATTTGTATAAAACCATAAAAGACCCTGAAAACCAATGCAAATCACAAGAGAGAACAAAGCTGTGGCATTATGCTCCCTGATTTTGATGGCATCTGGTCCCATTACTTCCTGGCAAATAGATGGGGCAAAAGTGGAATCAGTGACAGATTTTACTTTCGTAGGCTCCAAAATCAGCATGGATGGTGACCATAGCCACAAAACTAAATGATGCTTATTCCTTGGAAGAAAAGCTATGACAAAACTAGACAGAATATTAAAAAGGAGAGACATCACTTTGCTGACAAAGGTCCCTATCATCAAAGCTATAGATTTTCCAGTAGTCATGTGTGGATATGAGAGTTGGTCCATAAAGAAGGCTGATCTACAAAGAATTGATCCTTTAGAATTGTGGTACTGGAGAAGACTCTTGAGAGTCACTTGGACTACAAGGAGATCAAACCAGTCAATACTAAAGGAAATCAACCCTGAATATTCATCGCAAGGACTCATGCTGAAGCTAAAGTTCCAAATACTTTGGTCACATGATGAGACAAGCCAACTCATTGGAAAATACTCTGATGCTGGCAAAGATTGATGGCAAAAGGAGAAGGGGACTACAGAGGATGAGATGGTTGGATGGCATCACCAACTCAATGGACATGAGTTTGAGCGTGTCCAGAAGACAGTGAAGGGCAGGGAAGCTTGGCATGTTGCAGTTCACGGAGCCGCAAAGAATGGGACAAGATTTAGTGACAAACAACAAAAAGTGATAGCAATCAAAGCACTGTCGTATTTGCATTAAAACAGACATATTGATCAATGGGACAGAATAGAGGCAAAAATAAACTCATGCCTATATTATCAACTAATTTGTAATAAAGAAACCAAGAATACACGGAGGGAAAGGATAGTCCTTTCAGTCAACAGTGTTGGAAAAAATGGACAGTTACTCACACGCAAAAAATTAGTTTTGACCACTATCTTACACTACACACCAAAGTTAAGTTAAAATGAATTAAAGACTTAAATGTAAGATTGGAAATCTTAAAACTCCTCGAAGAAAATGCAGGAGGATCGGTCTTGCCTATGATTTGGAATTTGACATCAAAAGCACAGGCAAAAAAAAAGCAAAACTTAACAAGTGGGATTACCTCAAACTAAAAAGCTTCTGCACAGCAAACAAAACCATCAACAAAATAAGAAAACAACCTATAGAATGGAAGAAAGGGCTTACAAATCACATATTTAATAAGAGGTTAATATCCAAAATATGCAAATGACTCCTACAGCTCCACAGGGGGTGGAGGGACCCACAAACAAAAACAAAAAGCCAATTAAAAAAGGGACAAAAAACCAAATAGATATTTATCCAAAGAAGACATACAGATGATCCACAAGTATGTGAAAAGATGATCAATATAACTAATCATCAGAGAAATGCAAATCAAAACCACAATGAGATAACACCTCTTACCTATTAGAGTTTGAGTGTATGTTCAGTCACTAAGTCATGTCTGACTTTTGCAACCCCATGGACTGTAGCCTGCCAGTATTCTCTGTCCATGGAATTTTCCAGGCAAGAATACCAGAGTAGGTTGCCATTTCCTACTCCAACATATTAGAATAGGTATTATCAAAGTAAGAAATAACAAGTGTTGCTGAAGATGTGGAGAAAAAGGAACACTCCTACACTGCTGGTAGGAATAAAAATTGGTACAGCCACTGTAGGGGGTTGTTTCTCAAAAAATTGGAGGTAGAACTATCACATGATCCAGCAACTCTATTTCTGGGTATTCATCCAAAGAAAATGAAAACACTAACTCAAAAAGATACATGTATTCCCATTTTCATTGCAGCATTATTTACAATAGCGAAGACATGCAAATAACTTGTGTCCAACACACACATAAATAGAATATTATTCAGTCATTTGTCACAACATGGATGGACCTTGCAGGCATTATGCTAAGTGAAATAAGTCAAAGAAAGAAAGACAAGCATTGTATAATTCCATTTATGTGTGGAATCAAACAAACAAACAAACAGAGTTCATAGATACAGAGGACAGACTGGCGGTTGCCAGAGGCGTGGGGTTGGGGTGGACGAAATGGGTAAAGAGAGTCCGAAGGTACAAACTTCACATTATAAAATAAATAAGTCATGGGGATACAATGTATACCTTTATGTGACTGTAATTAATAATACTGTATTGTATATCTGAAAGCTGCTAAAAGGGCAGATCTTAAAAGTTCTCATCACAAGGAGAAAAATGAACAACTGGATAGCAACTGATGCCAATTAGACTTATTGTGGTGATCGTTTTGCAATACACGCAAATATCGAAACATTATGTTGTATACCTGAGACTAACTATAACAGTGTATGTCAACTAGACCTCACTAGAAAACAAAAAACATACTAATGAGCAAAAAAAATCAAAGAATTCCTAAATAAATGGAGAGAGAGTCTGTGTTCCTCTGTAACAGAAAGGAAAGGGGCATGACACAACTTTTGAAAGAATAACATAGCCCAAGGACACAACATAAACCGATTAGAATCAATGGGGTCCAAGATGGCAGACAAGTCCACTTTGACTTCCCTTGTGGCTCAGATGGTAAAGTGCCTGCCTACAATGCGGGAGACCAGGGTTCGATCCCTGGGTCGGGAAAATCCTCTGAAGAAGGAAATGGCAACCCACTCCAGTACTCTTGCCTGGAAATTCCCATGGATGGAGGAGCCTGGTAGGCTACAGTCCACGGGGCTGCAAAGAGTCGGACACGACTGAGTGACTTCACTTCACTTGATCCTCAATCAGCAAGCTAAATGACACACCCAAAGGGGCCATGACAGTTTGTTCAAAGGATTTGTTAACAAAATAAGCCACTCATTATGTACAAATAAACAATACAGATATTTATTAGAGAATTATCTAGCTTACTTTTAATACACTAACATTAAAAGAAAAGAGAAATAGGAAGAGCAGAGGACACATCACTAAATTGGGTTCTAACATCCAGACTTAAACAGAGGTGGGAAGTTCCAAGTCATAGCACATCTGGAGTCCCAGTTGGGAAAGAGTCCCAGGCAGCACGTCCACTCTGGGTGAGACTTCAAAAGTTGCAGTTCGGGGTTCCTGCTTATAATTCCAGGACAGACTCAAATCGGTATCATCATCAATCTGTGACCAAATTGCAGCCTGGTTTTATGTTGTTTGTTTTCTCTTGTAAAACTTGGAATATTGCTAGGGTTTGGTTCGTCAGGCCCCTCAAGGGGCTCAAAAATCTCAAGATTCCTTCCTGATCTTATCTATGGTGCTGCAAGTCTTCCACTAACAGCAGGCAGTCACTCATAGTCACTCCCAGGAAGGGCAGTGTCCAGGCAGGTAAGAAGCAATGTCAGAGGCTGCTCTGCTTTGTCTCTGAAGCCTAAAAAGACTATTTACTTAATTTCCCTAACACAGTTCCAGTCAGTGTCCCACTCTTTGCAACAGGAGCTTGTTCAAATTCACATCCATTGAGTTGGTTATGCCATCCAACCATCTGATCCCGTGGCCTCTTCTCTTCCTGCCTTCAGTCCTTCCCAGCATCAGGGTCTTTGATTTCAAATGAGTCAGTTCTTTGCATCAGGTGGCCAAAGTATTGGAGTTTCAGCTTCAGCATCAGTCCTTCCAATAAATATTCAGGACAGACTTGCTTTAGAATTGAGCAGTTTGATATCCTTGCAGTCGAAGGGACTCTTGAGTCTTCTCCAACAACACAGTTCAAAAGCATCAATTCTTCAGCGCTCAGCTTTCTTTATGGTCCAACTTTCACATCCATACATGACTACTGGAGAAACCACAGCTTTGCCTAGATGGACTTTTGTCAGGAAAGTAATGTCTCTGCTTTTTAACATGCAGTCTAGGTCTGTCATAGCTTTGACATAGCTTTTCTTCCAAGAAACAAGCTTCTTTTAATTTCATGGCTGCAGTCACCATCTGCAGTGATTTTGGAGCCCAGGAAAATAAAGTCCATCACTGTTTCCATTGTTTCCCCATCTATTTGCCATGAAGTGATGGCACCAGATGCCGTCATCTTCACTTTTTGAATGTTAAGCCAGCTTTTTCACTCTCCTCTTTCACTTTCATCAAGTAGCTCTTTAGTTCCTCTTGCTTTCTACCATAAGGGTGGTGTCATCTGCATATCTGAGGTTGTTGACATTTATCCTGGCAATTTGATTCCAGTTGTGCTTCATCCATTCTGGCATTTCACAAGGGCTTCCCTTGTGGCTCAGCTGGTAGAGTCCACATGCAATGCGGGAGACTTGGGTTCGATCCCTGGGTTGGGAAGATCGCCTGGAGAAGGGAAAGGCTACCCACTGTAGTATTCTGGCCTAGAGAATTCCATGAACCGTATAGTCCATGGGGTTGCAAAGAGTCAGACACGACTGATACACAGCCTTGACGTACTCCTTTTCCAATGTGGGACCAGTCTGTTGTTACATATCCAGTTTTAACTGTTGTTTCTTGACCTGCAAATAGATTTCTCAGGAGGCAGGTAAGGTGGTCTGGTATTCCCAACTCTTGAAGAATTTTCCACAGTTGATTGTGATCCACACAGCCAAAGGCTTTGGCATAGTCAGTAAAGCAGAAATAGATGTTTTTCTGGAACTCTCTTGCTTTTTCAATGATCCAGCGGATGTTGGCAATTTGATCTCTGGTTCCTCTGTCTTTTCTAAAACTAGCTTGAACATCTGGAAGTTCTTGGTTCCCATACTGTTGAAGCCTGGCTTGGAGAATTTTGAGCATTACTTTACTAGTGTGTGAGGTGAGCGCAATTGTGTGGTAGTTTGAACATTCTTTGGCATGGCCTTTCTTTGGGATTGGAATGAAAATTGACCTTTTCCAGTCCTGTGGCCACTGCTGAGTTTTCCAAATTGGCTGGCATATTGAGTGCAGCATTTTCACAGCATCATCTTTCAGGATTTGAAATAGCTCAACTGGAATTCCATCACCACCACTAGCTTTATTCCTAGTGGTGAGTCCTAAGACCCACTTGACATCACATTCCAGGATGTCTAGCTCTAGGTGAGTGATCACACCATCATGGTTATCTGGGTCATGAGGATCTTTTTTGTATAGTTCTGTGTATTGTTGCCACCTCTTCTTGATATCTTCTGCTTCTGTTAGGTCCATACCATTTTGCCTTATTTGTGCCCATCTTTGCATGAAATGTTCCCTTGGTATCTCTAATTTTTTGAAGCAATCTCTAGTCTTTCCCACTTTATTGTTTTCCTCTATTTCTTTACATTGATCACTTAAGGAAGGCTTTCTTATCTTTCCTTGCCTTTTTTTGGAACTCTGCATTCAGATGGGTATATCTTTCCTTTTCTCCTTTGCTTTATGCTTCTCTTCTTTTCTCAGCTATATTTAAGGCTTCCTCAGACAACCTTTTTGCATTTTGCCTTTTTGCACTTCTTTTTCTTCAGGATGGTTTTGATCAATGCCTTCTGTACAATGTTACAAACCTCTGTCCATAGTTCTTCAGGCATTCTGTATATCAGATCTAGTCCCTTAAATCTATTTCTCACTTCCACTCTATAATTGTAAGGGATTTGATTTAGGTCATACCTGAATGGTCTAGTGGTTTTTCCTAATTTCTTCAATTTAAGGCTGAATTTGGCAATAAGGAGTTCATGACCTGAGCCACAGTCAGCTGCTGGTCTTATTTTTGCCAACTGTATAGAGCTTTTCCATCTTTGGCTGCAAAGAATATAATCAGGTTGATTTCGGTATTGACCATCTGGTGATGTCCATGTGTAGAGTCATCTTTTGTGTTGTTGGAAGAGGGCATTTGCTATGAGCAGTGCATTCTCTTGGCAAAACTCTGTTAGCCTTTGCCCTGCTTCATTTTATACTCCAAGGTCAAACTTGCCCGTTACTCCAGTTATCTCTTGACTTCCTACTTTTGCATTCCAGTCCCCTACGATGAAAAGGACATCTTTTGGGGTGTTAGTTCTAGAAGGTCTTGTAGGTCTTCATAGAACTGTTCAACTTCAGCTTCTTTGGCATTAGTGGTTGGGTCCTAGACTTGGATTGCTGTGACACTGAATGGTTTGCCTTGGAAACAAAAAAGAGATTACTGTTGTTTTTGAGATTGCACCCACGTATTGCATTTCTGACTCTTTTTTCTTTTTTTTTTACCTATGAGGGCCACTCTATTTCTTCTAAAGGATTCTTGCCCACTGTAGTAGATATAATGGTCATCTGAATTAAATTTGCCCATTCTAGTCCATTTTAGTTCACTGATTCTTAAAACATCGATGTTCACTCTTGCCATCTCCTGTTTGACCACTTCCAATTTACCTTGATCATGGACCTAACATTCCAGGTTCCTATGCAATACTGTTCTTTAGAGCCTCAAATTTTACTCCCATTACCAGTCACATCCACAACTGGGTGTCGTTTTTGCTTTGGCTCAGCCTCTTCATTCTTTTTGGGGCTATTCCTCCATTCTTTTTCTCTATTTCTCCATTCTTCTCCAGTGGTATATTGGGAACCTATCGGCCTGGGGAGTTTATCTTTCAGTGTCATATCTTTTGGTCTTCTCATACTGTTCATCAGGTTCTCAAGGCAAGAGTACTGAAGTGGTTTGCCATTGCCTTCTCCAGTGGACGACGTTTTGTCAGAACTATCTACCATGATCTTGGGTGACCCTATACAGCATGGCTCATAGCTGCATTGAGTTAGACAAGGCTGTGATTCATGTGATCAGTTTGGTTCATTTTCTGTAATTAAGGTTTTCATTCTGTCTTCCATCTGATGGATAAGGATAAGAGGCTTGTGGAAGCTTCCTGATGGGAAGGACTGACTATGGGGGAATCTGGGTCTTGCTCTGATAGGCAGGGCTACACTCAGTAAATCTTTGATCCAAGTTTCTGTTCATGGTTGGGGCTGTGTTCTCTCCCTGTAGTTTGGCTAAACTATTCTAGGGGTAATGGTGGTAATGATGACCTCCTTCAAAAGGACTTATGCTAGCATGCCAGGGGCTCACAGGCACTGTCAGTTCCAAGACACAGTCAAAAGACCAAGGAGTGGGCGGTGGCCCAATTCCTGGAAATCTCTACCCCTTTCCAAAATTAGTTGGAATAATCCTCCCACTCATTAGCATGTGAAATTACCCAGCCTATAAAAACTAACCATGCCACATTTCCTGGCCACACTTGCCCTCTGTGACAGTTTACACTCTGTAGAATGTGCTTCTCTCTGAATCTGAATAAATCCATTTCTTACATATCACTTTGTCTCTCACTGAATTCTTTCTGGGAAAAGACATCAAGAACCTGAGCCTCATTAGGCCCTAAAACCAGGTACTGTGGGTTTTGGCTGGGTTCAAGTCCCAGCCACATGGGTTGAAGTCCCAAGCAGGGTTTTGGTTGGGTGCGAGTCCCAGCCATGTGGGCTCAAGTTCTAAGCAGGGTTTTGGCTGGGTTCAAGAGCCTAACTGGGTGTAGCTGGGTTCAAGTCCCAATCTGAGGTAAACAGTTTCACATGGACTAAAGATTCACCTTGTTGAGGTTTCTTCCCAACTTGGTCTATAAATCTATAGATTTATAGATTCCACCCATCTTTATCTATAAATTCAATGTAATACCAATCAAAATCCCAGCAAGCTGTCTATGGAGACTGAGATACTGATTCTAAAATTTCAAGGATTATTATAAAGCTATAGTAATCAAGACAGTGTGGTATTGGCAAAAGAATAGACACAGGTCTTGGGAACAGAAGAGCACAGAAATAGACCCATAGAAATAAAGTCAACTGATCTTTGAAAAAGAAGCAAAAGTAATTTTTCCAACAAATGGTGCTGGAACAACTAGACATTGATATGCAAAAACAAAAAATATTCAAGGCACTAACTTTATAAAATCACTGCAGATGGTGATTGCAGCCATGAAATTAAAAGACGCTTACTCCTTGGAAGGAAAGTTATGACCAACCTAGATAGCATATTGAAAAGCAGAGACATTACTTTGCCAACAAAGATCCGTCTAGTCAAGGCTATGGTTTTTCCTGTGGTCATGTATGGATGTGAGAGTTGGACTCTGAAGAAAGCTGAGCATCAAAGAATTGATGCTTTTGAACTGTGGTGCTGGAGAAGACTCTTGAGAGTTCCTTGGGCTGCAAGAAGATCCAACCAGTCCATCCTAAAGGAGATCAGTCCTGGGTGTTCGTTGGAATGACTGATGCTGAAGCTGAAACTCCAATACTCTGGCCACCTCATGTGAAGAGTTGACTCATTGGAAAAGACCCTGATGCTGGGAGGGATCGGGGGCAGGAGGAGAAGGGGACAACAGAGGATGAGATGGCTGGATGGCATCACCGACTCAAGGGACATGAGTCTGGGTGAACTCTGGGAGTTGGTGATGGACAGGGAGGCCTGGCGTGCCATGATTCATGGAGTCACAAAGAGTCGGACATGACTGAGTGACTGAACTGAACTGAACTTTATACCCAAAATCAATCGTAGACCAAAGTGTATTGTAACACTATAAAACTTCTAGAAGGTAACATAGGAGAAAATCTAGGTGGCTTGGGTTTGGCAATGAGAAATAAGACCAAAAGGGGAATCAATGAAAGAAACAGTTGATAGGTTGTATTTTATTAAAGGTAAAAACTTCTGCTCTGTAAAAGAAACTTTTAAAACAATGAAAAGATAAGTCAAAGTCATTGGAGAAAATACTTGCAAATCACATATCTGATAAAAGACTTGTACCTAAAATATACAAATAACTCTTAGAACTCAATAGCAACAAAAATAATCTAATTAAAACATGGGCAAAAGAACTGAACAAAGACCATGCCAAAGAAGATTCATAGATGGCAAATAAACAAATGAAAGGGTGCTCAAAATCATTTGTTATTAGAGTACTGGAAATTAAAAGAACAATGAAATTCTACTATATGTAGTACAATGGCTAAAAAAATTTTTTTTAATCTTTTTTAAACGGACATTACCAACTGCTGGTGAAAATGCAGGGGAAGGGGAATTCTCACTCACAACTAGTGGGAATGCCAAATGGTACAGCCATGTCTAAAGACAGTTTGACAGTTTTTGACAGAAGTGAACATATTCTCACCACACATTATGGGTTGAACTGTGTCTGCTCACCAAAAGATAGATTGAAGTCCTACCCAATCAGTATTTCAGGACATGACCTTTTTTGGATAAAGGGTTGTGCAGATGTAATTAGTGAAGAGAATGTCATATCACAGTAGGGTAAGCCATTAATCCAATCTGACTAACGTTCTTTCAAGAGGATTAGAGACAGACAGAAGGGGAGAATGCCTCATGAAAAGGGAGGTAGGGATTGAAGTGACACATCTACAACCCCAGAAATGCCAAAGCCTGCCGACCTACACCTGAAGCCAGGAGAAAGGCTTCAAAGAGATTTTCCTCAGAACCCTCGGAAAAAAAAAACAAACTTCCTGACACCTTGATTTCAGACTTCCAGCCTCTAGAACTGAGAGAGGATAAATTTCTATTGTTTTAAGCCACCAAGTTTGTGGTACTTTCTCATGGCACCCCTAGGAAACTAACACACCATATAATCTAGCAATTGCACTCCTAGATAGTTACTCAATTGATTATATCCACACACTTACATAACTGTCAAAACTGGATACAACAAATACATCCCTTCATCTTGGTGAATGGAAAAACAAACCGTGGCACATCCATATCATGAAATTTTATTCAGTGATAAAAGAAAAGCTATCAAGCCACAAAAAGACATGGTTGAAACTTAAATGCATAAGGCTAAGTGAAAAAAATCAGTCTGAAAAATCTATAAACTGTATGCTGCCACTCGTATGACATTCTGGAAAAGGCAAAGTGACAGCATCATTAAACATATCTTTGGTTGTTGGGGGTTTTGGTCTGAATGGAATTAAGTAAGTGAAGCATAGGGGATTATTTAGAGCAGTAAAATTATTCTGTATTATACTGTAATGGTGCCTAAAAGACATTAAGTACTTGTGAAAATCCATAGAACATTATAATACATTACAAAAAGTAAACTTTGATATATATACAAAATTTGAAAATAATTTAGGAGGTGAGAAGATCTCATGATGCAATGTAATGTGTGATACAATAATTGGACTGTATTATAAGTGTATGAAACAACTTCACTGGATCACAAAGAGAAATAATTCTGAAAATGAATGGAACCTATAAAAATAAAGGTAAAAGGAACTGTACAGAAGCACTGAACTCTAGTTAATAATTTTCTTTCCTGTGAGGGTACAGGTTAATAATACTGAAACCACCATGCCTGTATACTAGAAATGCATAATTAATTAAAGAGATATCAGACGGTGGAAGCTAAGATTCTCACTGATGGAATGGGAAGTTACAGTTAAGCAAGGGGAAAAGATAGAATGATCCATGTGGTAAAGGATTAGAGCTGGAGAAATCAAGAATTCATGTTTAGCTTAAATACAGATAACAGCTGGTTGCATTGATAAATATCTATAAATATGTACATACACACACATGACTCAGAGGTTAAAGCATCTGCCTGCAATGCGGGAGACTCGGGTTCGATCCCTGGGTCTGGAAGATCCCCTGGAGAAGGAAATGGCAACCCACTCCAGTATTCTTGCCTGGAGAATCCCGTGGAGGGAGGAACCTGGTGGGCTACAGTCCACAGGGTTGCAAAGAGTCGGAAACGACTGAGTGACTTCACTTTCACTTCTGTCAGCTGAGAGGATCTAGAAGAAATGACACCTCAGTAAAAATGAGTACACCTACCACCTAGATCTGATTTCAGTATCTTTCTCCAATAAGAAGAACCAGGATTTCCTGGAGAAACGGCCGATTCAAGGACTGTGGTAGGAAATATACAAGAGAACTCTGGAGCATCTTATAGTGCCAGAAAGTAAGAAAATACTGGGAAAACAAAGAAAACACAAAACCCCAAACAGAACAACCTATAGAGAAGCGGGCACGTCATGGAACACAGGAGTGAATTAAAAGACCTCCCAACAGCCAAAGCTGGAACCATTTGTGTAACACAATTTAAAAGTACTGATAATAACCCAAAATATAAGATGAATGTCCATGAGTCCTACCTATATAAATACACAGTAAAGTAAGTGAGTGAACAAATGAATTCCAAATAATTTATGTATTTGTTGTTGTTTAGTAGCTCAGTTATGTCCTACTCTTTTTGTGACCTAGATTGCCAGGTTCCTCTGTCCATGGAATATTCCAGGCAAGAATACTGGAGTTACTAGAGTGGTTTGCCATTTCCTTCTCCAGGGGACCTTCCTGGATTTTCTCCAGGGATTGAACCTGCGTCTCCTGTATTGGCCGGCAGATTCCTTACCACTGAGCCACCAGGGTAGCCCAATTTATATATTTACTCTGCCTTTAAGGAAGTAGAACATAAATCCCCATTCCTTAAGTATGGGCTACATACAGTTATTTTCTTTTAAAAAACACAGTATGGGAAGGAACAACAACAATAAACCCAGTAATTTTACAGGGTAAAACCCTGACAAACATTACATCAAGCCAGGTAATCAAGGTTAACATCAATAGTGATAAGTTAAATTGATATTATGTACCCTTGCTATTACATGGTGACAACGGCACTTTACCTCTGTGGTCTTTTTGTCAAAACACATTACCCCAGTCTGATCATGAGAAAACCATCAGACAACATATCCCAATTAAGAGACATTTTACCAAATACTAAACTATTAATTCTCAAGACTGTAAAGGTCTTCAACAACAAAGGAAGTCTGAGAAACTCACAACCAGGAGAAGCTATTGGTTAGTCATGTGGATGTGAGAGTTGGACCATAAAGAAGGCTGTGTACTGAAGAATTGATGTTTAGAACTGTGGTGCTGGAAAAGACTCTTGAGGTCCCTTGGACTGCAAAGAGATCAAACCAGTCAATCCTAAAGGAAATCAACCCTGAACATTCATTGGAAGGACTGATGCTGAAGCTGAAGCTCCAATACTTTGGTCACCTGTGCGAAGAGCCAACTCATTAGAAAAGACCCTGATGCTGGGGAAGATTGACGGCAAGAGTTAAAGGGGACAACAGAGGACAAGATGGTTGGATGGCATCACCAACTCAATCGACATGAGCTTGAGCAAGCTCTGGGAGATGGTGAAGGACAGGGAAGCCTGATGTGCTGCAATCCATGGGGTCACAGAGTTGAACATGACTGAGCAACTGAACAACAACCACCTGTCTATTTAAAACACATAATGGAGTTATATGTTATAAAACATGGATGGACTCCTGCAAAAGAAAAAGGACATCAGTAAAAACCACAGGATGTCTAAATAAAGTATGGTTTTCAGTTAACAGTACTAATATATGAATATTGGTTCATTATTTGAGACACATTACTATTAGTATAGTAAAGTAACTAATACTGGGGGACTAGCTTTGGGGCGTAAAAGAGTTCTCTGTACTATCTTCACAATAACTGTATAAAACTAAAAGTGTTACTGAACTTTCCTGGTGGGACAGACAGTGGATAACAATCTACCTGCCATCGGAGGGGTCACGGGTTCTACCCTGGTCCAGGAAGATTCCACATGCCACAGAGCAACTAAAGCCCGTTCACCACAACTACTGAGCCCATGCTCTAGAACCCATGAGCCACAACTACTAAAGCCCCCGTGCCCTGGAGCCTGCACCCCACAAATACAGAGTCAACCTGCTGCCATTACTGAAGCTCAATGCCTAGCGCCTATGCTCCACAACAAGAGAAACCCGCACAATGAGAAGCCCATGCACTGCAACAAAGAGTAGCCCCTGCTCTCCACAACTAGAGAGAGGCTGCGAGCAGCAACGAAGACCCAGTGCAACCAAAAAAATTTAAAAAAGACTATTCTAAAATGTAAAAGTTATTTTTAAGAAAGGACATTCAAAAAATAGTAAAGCTGGCCTTAGAAATGAGGAACAAGCAGGCAAATGATACCGTTTTAGAGAACAGTCTCAACAGCACAAATGCTGTCACTTATCATTCAGTTTCATCCATTTGAGCACTGTATCTTACAGAGTCTTCTGTATTTAAGAATCCTTTCAAAACAGAAAGTCTGGTGCCTGCAGACTTTGTATAGAACAGCAATAATGGACTTGGGAGCTGGATTATTTCAGATTCGATACCAGCTCCTAGCATGTGTTAACATACCTGTACTTCAGCTTTCTCATCTAAAAAATGATGGTGGTAGTAATAATCATAACATTCTATTGGGTTGTCCAGAGGTGAAATAAATGAATACATCTAAATCAGTAGAACAGAATCTGGCACATATGTGTTAATTAAGTATTAAGATTTTAATCAGTCTATTCACTCAACAAAAATGGACCACCACGCCAAAGGGGTTATGTTTCTGCTTATCAGAAACAGTAAAATCTCAGAGAGGATTCAATTCCACCAGGGTCTCGTAAAGGGAAAGAAGGATTTGTAGAAGCAAATGGAATAAAAACTATCATCTCAGCTCACTTTGTCAAACCAAGGTCGGCTTATGTAAAAGGAAAACTAAAATTCTTCACGTTTGGTTTAATGTTTTAGTCCTCAAACCTAAAATGTTGGCAGAGTCTATATCACAGTATCAATTTTAAGGTATTCTGCTCAGAAATAATCTTCTAAAGGGGGTTCTTTGGTGTTTTGAGACACCTACAGATTTCTGCCTGCAGAGAAAATCACAAGGCTTTTCAAACTTCAGCCTCCAGAAAAACTTCTGCAAGCATTCAACAGTTTCCACAGCCTTTCCCCTCCAAACTTTTCTTCCAGAGAAGCACCTTGACAAAAAAAAAAAAAAAAGATTATCCATAATGATAAGTCTCTGGTCTCTGTTCCAAATATTTATCTATTAATCCCAAAATAGTCACAAAGTAAGCCAAGTGGCTTAGCTTTGACAAACGGTTTCCTTTTCTTCTGAAAAAGGAAGGAAAGCAATACTTTATTTGGTATACCATCCCTCTGCCTCCAAATGTTTTCTCAAGTAACAGGAAGGAAACTTAGGGAAAAGTGTAGGGGGAGACGACTAAAGTAGAGTACTAACAAAAATATTACAAACGAGGAAAGTAGGAATTTTCTGACTCTGATAATAGATTCAATACACAGAGAAGACAGATCCAAGTCCTGACAACATTTTGTCCATAGCTGCGAAATTATTAAGCTATTCATCTAAACCCAGGATGTTAATCTCATTTTCTTAAGTAAAAACAAACATCACAAAAATTTGTAAACACTAAGCTTCTACAAAAAATAATTGCCTTTAAATCCCTGAAAATAAGGTATTAAGTGTGTAGGTTTAATATTTTGCTCATGTGTATCCACTTGAATTACCTGGTATATGTTAATGTGAAGTTATTTTTCACATTTAAAATCTTTCTGTGAATAAACATTTTCAACAGAACAAAAACACAGTGGTTAAAAAACTATTAAGAAACAGCAAAGGTAATAGTGCAAGAGCCTGACTACAGACTGTGGCCCAAAATTCCATTATTAAGGGAACAGTACTTCAAAAGAGTTTCTGTATGTTTACTGTATAGCTCTTGAGACAACACTTAACTACAGTAAACCAAGAAAGGGAAACAGGAATTAAAAGAGCTTAAGCTAAGTCTGCAAAGTTAATTTGATTAAAAGTTGAAGCTTTGTTGGTTATCTGAAACATAGTTTTATAATAAATACTCAAAGATCACACAATTAGACAAACAAATAAGTCACCATTCCAATTTTATACGTAATAGAGAGATTATATAATTCCACAAAGATTTGATACATTAGAAAAGACATTAGTAGAAAGATAGAAGAAGAGGATGCAGTTATACCAGTGAAGGAAGTCATTTGCTTCTAAAGCTAGGGAGGAAAGATTACAGCAGACAGTTAAATTATACAAGACTCCAAGTAGGTATTCAAGCATTTAAAAAAAAAATAAAAGAGGTTAATAATACAGATGTAAAATTGTTCTCCTAAAGCTCTATCTATTGATAAGTCAAAAATTCATTCATATCAAAATATATTTTTTAAATTTAAAATCAAAATTATAAGCTGCATTTCCTTCTCTGACTTCACTACTGTTGTTTTGTGATAAGAGCAAGAGAAGGAGAACAGTATTAGAAAATAAAATGAAGGTCAAACCAGAGTTCATATAATTTACATATATACAAGTTCTTTCTATTTCAAGACTTTTAATTTACTCACTTTCATCCATATTAGCTCAATAAGACTCCACAGAAATGGCATTTCAATTCAATCAAAACACAGAGGATGTTATTATATTTTGAGCTGTGATCTTAGAATTTAATTTACAACACTATGCTATTTCTGTGACTACTTTTTGTACTTATATGTTAAACTGAGGATTTTTCCTTAATTAACCTTATTGATAGGGGATTCAACATAATGAACTTTGGAAAGTCAAATAAGTGTAAAAACTAAGAGTCTTTAAAATGCTGGTGAAAAGGGAGGAGATATGAGGGACACAAAAGGGGAATCTTCTTTTAAGTACTGAAATATTAAATGGTTCTTTTAAATTTATTAAATTAAAAAATAATAGTTTCAAAAGATTACCACAAATCCTTCAACATGTGACAAGTGTAACTGTAAATAATAGGTGATGAAAAGTGAAGAGTATAATGAAAAACTCTTGTTGGCTAAAGCATTCATCGTGAACTCATCATGCACCATCCTTAGTCTAATGTTAACTGAGAAAACAGGGAAATATAAATGCTAAGCAGAGTTCAGGTGCTAATCAAATGTTTATTTCAATCCATGAATGATTCTGCACATTTAAGGCATATTCAAACCACTATAACACCAAATTGAGGAACAAGGTAGCAATGTCATAGCCAGTAAAATGTTCCCCATGAATCACTTGAGGAGATTACCAAATAATACTGCATGTTATATTGACTGTGAACATAAAACTGGTCTGTTTAAAAAATAATGTATACATACATCAATACATGCAGCACCGATTTATACGTTATATAAAATGGTTATACCTAGTTTTGAGGTTTTGAAGTATGAATTTATACTATTTGGTGAAAACATATTCAGGGACTAAAAACCTAAGCCTCTTTTAGTAATTTTGGACTCTCAAATCTATAAATTTATGTAGATTCTTTCGGAATTCATCTTGTTCCAAAATAGACATTTCTACTTTTTTTCCAAATGTCCATGTCCTGTCTCTTTAATTACACCATTGAACTTTTTCACAGGCAATGACTATGTTTCTAACTGTAACATTTAGTCTAAACAAATGTCTATAAAGAGTTCAAACTAAAAACTTCAGTAATTATAAGTCAGCATGAACCAAGAAGCCGTATATCAACCTTCTGCTTGGCATTCATTTGCATGTTATACTCTTATTTACTTTTTTCCTAGAGATACACCATTGGTGAGTCTACATGTAAATTAAATTAAAAAATAGCTAATTGGGAGAATTTTTTATGGTCTCACATATCTTTTTAAAAAATTCAGTATCCATTTTCTTCATCTCTGACATATTTTTAAATGTATATGTTTTGCTATTATCATTAAAGATATCATGAAAACATGTTTCAAAATGATATAAAAAATCAGAACTTTATTGACTTAAATTTACTTAGAATGCATGCAGAGTACTGCAGCTTATGTAGCAAGAGCTTCCCTTTCAGTGGAAAAATCTGAATATGAGTATATACAAGTACATGCCACTCAAAGGTATCAAATTGATTAGTGACAATAAAACACCATTTGAATAGTACATTTCACACTTATACAAAACAATTAAAAATAATCTTTAGAGCAAAATCTTAAAAGTCCAGGTTCTAAGAAAGCAGCATTTTGACAAGTAAAGAAGAGTTCAGCTTTGTTTGGGGTTGCATTCATTCTTCTGAGGCCACAAATACAGAATTTTTGGATCACTAATGTTAATACTAACATGTTCCAAATGCATGCCCTGCATGCATGCACACACAAACACACACGCACATTCTCTTTCCCATTCTTATTCTCTCTGCTGCTGCCCTGCCACCCTCCTCCTCGCCCTCCCCTTCTCCTCTCCATATGCAGATGCACAGTCACATGAGAGAGAGTACAGGGTAAATAGCAGACAATAAAAACTGGCTGGGGAACTTTATAAACCACATAAAAATCATGAAAACACTTACTTCATCAGCCACCATACACCTGGAAAAAAATAAAAATAAAACCAAATTAATGTCTTAATTACCAAAGTCAACCATTTAAAAAGTTTTGATTAAGCGTTGTTAAGTAGCTTGCCACAAAACAGTTTACACATTATAGCACTAAGCCAGAGAGAGGTGTTTATAAGTGTGCATAAGAATAAGGGCCTTTCCTGACTTACAAGACTCTCCAGCTGCCAACGGCATATGGTTATGTGGGACTGTTAGTTTCAGATACGCTGTTTCCCAATGCCCACCCATGACGATAGCTACAATGACCCTTCGAAAACGTGAGCAAAACAGCAAGTGATTGTACCAATGACTTCCCTCCTTACCAGTAAGTAAGGTTTACTGGTCTCCCCTAGAGATTAGACAGATGCTGTATTAAAGTGCATTAACATGTTTTACAAAAAATTATATTAATATATGCTATATTATACATGCTAGGCCACTTTCAAGCTGAATTTTGTATTCTACTATTATTTCACTAAATTTTCTCCTCCCTATTCTTTCTTATTAACCTACAGAAGTAAATTCTATCCACTGGAAATTGAGGACAGGGGCATAAACTAAGGTCATAATTAGAAGAAAAAAGCAAAGAACAAAACAAAGGATAGCAGATACGGTCCAGATCACGAGGGGTCCTTTAGAGACAGTGAGTACATCATAAGGGGAAAAACCAATCTCTTAACCAAGGTGATATCCAGGAAATTTGGAAAAAAAGAAAAACTGGAATATTATAAAAATCAGAAAGGAAAAAGTCCCTATTTGCATTTTTCTCATTCCTTTAATCCCAACGGCCTTGACATTATACTATATTACATGCTTTCTTTTAACATAAAACACAAATTAAGAATTTGGTAATAAATACATTATTAAGAAATAACCTACAGGTAAAATGGAATTTTGTTCTTAAAATGAAAAAAAGATGGTAGGTTATATATTAAGTTTTTATGGGAAAATAAAATATAAATAGTCTAACTGAAATTTAAAACATATGCAAGAGTAACAAGTTTATTACATTTTTTCCAAACAGGCTGGAAAAGTAGAAAACTAAAAAGCAATACTTTGAAAAATATGACTTATTTCCAGGAAGATTTACATGTATACCTACTTTTTCATTTTAACATCCAATTCAAATTTGATAAAGATGTCATTTGAAGTATATATTATTTATTGAGTGCCTGTTAAGTAACTCAATAGGGAAGAGAAGGGAGTAACAGAGGATGAGATGGTTGGATGGTATCACCGACTCAATGGACATGAGTTTGAACAAACTCTGGGACATAGGGGAGGACAGGGAAGCCTGGCTGCTGCAGTTCATGGGGTTGCAGAGTCATACCCAACTTAGTGACCGAACAACATTATGTGACTAGCACTACCATAAGTTTGTGTGCTCAATCGTGTTAGACTCTTTGCGACCCCATGGACTGTAGCCCGCCGGCCTCCTCTTCCATGGGATTTCCCTAGCAGCAATACTGGAGTCGGTTGCTATTTTCTCCTCCAAGGGATCTTCAAGACCCAGATCAAACCTGCGGCTCTTGCATTGGCAGGCAGATTCTTTACCACTGAGCCGCCTGGGAAGCCCAAGTCCTAGGGATAGAGCATTTAAAGGTTTTTCCTCATACAGGGCGACTGGAAGAACTTCTGACAATGAACAAATAAATGATCTTAGTGGTGATATGTGCCATTAAAAAAACTGAAACAAGGTAAGTGGAATAGGGAAGTAAGGGAGTTTCTACTTTATATAGTGGTCAGGAATAATCTTTACGATAAAGCAATTCAAACAGATCTGAATAAGTTGTCATAAATTTAATGCGGAAGGGAATCATGAGAAAATCTGGAGGAGGAGAACTCTAAACAAAGTAATGAGCAAATGCAAGAGCTCTGAGATAAGATGGTTATGATGTAGTTAAGCAAACGGAGGGAGTCTAATGTGATTAAAATGCACTGAGTCATGGCAAATGGTAGAAAATAAGGTTGGAAGCACCTTAGGTCCTGACCATGGACAGCCATAAGCAATGGCATGAAGTCTAGATTTCCTTAGAATCCTTTGGAAGTAAGCAACATTTAACTTTTTAAAAACATTACTCTGGCTTCTAGAGAATAAACTATAGAGGACAAGAGCAGAAACAGAGAGAGCAGATAGGAGGCACCTGAAGTAGAACAAGAGAGGAACAACAATATATGGATGCATGATAGAGACAGAGTTGGTGAAAAGTGGTCAGTTTAGACACATTTTGAAAGCACAGTCAATAGGATATGCTGAACAATTGGGATAGAGATATCATGGATATGAAACAGGGGAAAGAAGTCAAAAATGAATCTTAAGATACTGGCTTAAGCAATTAACTGTGAAAAAATGGTGGTAATGCATTCACTGAGAAGGGAAGGGTGGGGAGAACAGCAGGTTTGGAGGTCACAATCAAAAGTTCTGTTTGGGGGACTTCCCTGATGGTCCAGTGGTTAGGACTCCATGCTTCCACTTCAGGGGGCAGAGTTCAATCCCTGGTTGGGGAGCTAAGATCCTGCAAGTTGCAGCAAGATTAAAAAAAAAAGGTTTGGATCTATAGCCTTTCTGGTATCCGTTAGATACCCCAGTTGTACTGTTGGGTGGGGCACGGGATATGTGAGTCAGGGGAATAGCAGGGACTGATATAATAAATCTGAGAGTCATTAGAATATAAAGGCATTGGAATGAGAAAGGATCAAGGATAGTCTGTAATATAACACCTTGACTGTGGCTTATTTTCTATGCCCAACTCCAAGTTTCTTAACTTTCTAAAGTTAAGCAGCTACTGTGACCTGCAGGCTGCTAGATGAGGTTTATGACTCTAGTGAAGTAACATCAGAGCAAACTGTTAGGCAGCTAAATCACCCCATGGGTGGTTAACCGACTGAAAAATAGCATCAGAGCCCTGGGCAACAATTGACACGACTGATGGCTGCGGATCACTGCCTTGGCTTGGCTTTTAAGTATCTGAAGACCTCAGTTGTAAGATTGTCTTCCAGCCCTCTGGTTATGCTGGATTCTCCTAACATGAGACAGGTGGGTCTTCCGAACTTTGGAAACCAGGACAGTTCAAGTCCATCAAAGAGCACTGAGCTTCCTTCAGGTACTTCTAGTGGGGCTGACTGTCCTTCAAATTTAGGCACTATATCTGTCCCAACCTCTGGCAGTCCTGCTATTTACAATAGTTCAGCAACCAGACTTGATTTCCAATGATCTGTCATAGAAACAGTCATCACTGAAGCTGAAGCTCCAAAACTTTGGCCACCTGATGTGGACAGCTGACTCATTGGGAAAGACCCTGGTGAAGACTGAAGACAGAAGGAGAAGAGCACGACAGAGGATGAGAGACAGTTGGATGGCATCACCAATTCAATAGACATGAACTTGGGCAAACTCCGGGAGATGATGAGGGACAGGGAAGCCTGGTGGGCTTCCATGGGGTCTCAAAGAGTCAGACACAACTTGGCGACTAAACAACAACAATAACAATCATAGAAAAATAACTGATCATGTGAGAGGCCCCATCATCTGAAAGAACAGAATACAAGTAAATAATCAGAATATATATCTAGTGAAATAGCAGTGCTAGAAAGACTAAACACCTACACAAAAATTGTTATAGCACCTAAATAAATTCTAATGCAACAAACACACACACTCCCTTGCATGATTTCCAAACTAAATTGAATATATAAATTTTTTAAAAAGATGATTATTACTGACAGCTAAATCAGTAGACTATGAGATGAAGTGCAAAGAAAAAACACTTGAAGAACAGAACCTGAAAACTAATGTGAAAAATTGTTCAAAAGGAGAAAGGACACAATATACAAAGGAGAAGCAAAAATTAAAGAAATTTCTTTGGGCTAAAAAAAACACTTCTGATGGATAACTGAAATGGAGAACCTCATTTCAGGGTGAGCTGAAAAGAAAAGACAAATATCTACTCACATCCTCATAAAATTCATTAATCTTATGAATAAAAAGAAAACCTTGTAAGTATTTAGACTGAAATAAAAATTATCAATAAAGGGAAAAAAAACAACTGCATTGCACTTTTATCATCAACATCAGAAAACTAAAAAACAACAGAAACTAATCTAGACTACTTGAAAGGAAAGCAGAACTCATGAATC
Source organism: Bos javanicus (assembly GCF_032452875.1). Taxonomy (NCBI): domain Eukaryota; kingdom Metazoa; phylum Chordata; class Mammalia; order Artiodactyla; family Bovidae; genus Bos; species Bos javanicus. The sequence continues at coordinate 61,986,090 of NC_083869.1, read as the reverse complement.
TTATATCCAGTTGCTAAGTCACTTCAGTCGTGTCCGACTCTGTGCGACCCCAGAGACAGCAGCCTACCAGGCTCCTCTGTCCCTGGGATTCTCCAGGCAAGAACACTGGAGTGGGTGGGATGGCAAAGAGACATGCAGCTAATCAAGATCGCCAAGATTATATCACTTAGGCAAACCATTTGAAGAAAAATATTTGAGAAAAATAATCAAACAACTGGGTTCCAAAATCACTGCAGGTGGTGACTGCAGCCATGAAATTAAAAGATGCTTACTCCTTGGAAGGAAAGTTATGACCAACCTAGATAGCATATTGAAAAGCACAGACATTACTTTGCTAACAAAGGTTCGTCTAGTCAAGGCTGTGGTTTTTCCTGTGGTCATGTATGGATGTGAGAGTTGGACTGTGAAGAAGGCTGAGCACCGAAGAATTGATGCTTTTGAACTGTGGTGTTGGAGAAGACTCTTGAGAGTCCCTTGGACTGCAAGGAGATCCAACCATTCAAATCTTAAGGAGATCAGCCTTGGGATTACTTTGGAAGGAATGATGCTAAAGCTTAAACTCCAGTACTTTGGCCACCTCATGCGAAGAGTTGACTCATTGGAAAAGACTCTGATGCTGGGAGGGATTGGGGGCAGGAGGAGAAGGGGACGACAGAGGATGAGATGGCTGGATGGCATCACTGACTCGATGGACGTGAGTCTGAGTGAACTCTGGGAGTAGGTGATGGACAGGGAGGCCTGGCGTGCTGAGATTCATGGGGTCGCCAAGAGTCAGACACGACTGAGGGACTGAACTGAACTAACTGAATACAGATTCAAGATAGAAGACGAAAAGGAAATGTGATTGGCAATGAAACTATATATACATGAATTGAGTGGATGATGTATATTCTAAATGAAGACTCTGCAAGTGGAAGGACCTCATTCTGCAATCTGAAAGTGCAAAACTGAAGGGTGGTAACAACGGAGAGAGGCAGTACTAAAATTATTCTAAAGCAGAATACTAAATTTGTTCTTGTTGTTTAGTCACTAAGTTGTCTACAACTCTTCTGCAATCCCACGGACTAAGTAGCCCACCAGGCTCCTCTGTCTATGGGATTTTCCAGGCAAGAATACTGAAGTAAATTGCCATTTCCTTCTTCAGTGGATCTTCCTAATCCAGGGATCAAATCCACATCTCCTGTACTGGTAGGCAGATTCTTTACCACTGAGCCACCAGGGAAGCTCCAGAAAACCAAACTGGTGATATTTAAAGTCAGGAGACTAAATGGGATCACCTAGGAAGAAGAGAGCTACTGACAGAAAGCCCTGGAGCGCTCCAACAATAAGAGGTCACAAAAGGGAGAAAGATCCAGCAAAGGAAACTGAGAAGGATCCAGTAATATAAAAAGATACAAGAAGAATGTAGTGACCTTGAGGCCAAGTTAAGAAACTGTTTTGGGACGGCGCTAATGAACAACTATGACAAATGCTGCTGACAAGTCTAGTGAAATTCGGTCTAAGAATTGATCATTTGATTTGGGAAGAGATCATTCACAGCCCTGACAAGAGCAACTTTGATAGAACAGTAGGGAACAAAAGCCTCACCTGAAAGGGTTCAGGAGACAATGGAAAGAGAAGAAGGGCAGAGACTGAGTAGAGATTACTGTCTAAAGGAATTATTCTGTACGGGGAACACATAAATATGGTAGTACTACTGCTCAAAAGAAAAGTAGGGAATAGAGAAGATATTTTAAAAAGACAAAATACTATACATAACCCAATCACTGACTCTATGAGCGTAACATCTGTGGATCAGACACTTGGCAATCAAGTTAAGACAACAAATAAAAATGGTCAAGTAGCTATGCATGAAGACGGTAACAGAAGAAGTAGAAGATGGTAACAGAAGAAGTAGAAAAGAATGGGGTTCTCCTGCAAAAACTGTAAAAAAAAAAAAAAAAAGGAAGGAATTTTTTTCATGCCTACAACCTTGGGAACCACTCTTATTCTGAAAGCAAAGGGAAGGAACTAAAAATATTTATGGAGGTAGAGAACAAGGTTCAGGGACTAAGAAGTCCAGGGGATACACATTTCAAAACAGGGTAAATGGGTTAACAGTGTCAAATGCTGCAAAGGATGACTAAAAGGACACCATACTAAGCTCATATGTAAGCTCACTTGCAGTTCTCATTTGTTGAGAGGATTGTGGATAGTTTAAAAAAAAAAAAAAGGGAGGCAACAGATACAGAGTAATCAGAAAGGAATTTTGGTAGCAAAAAACAAGAGAAAAACTAAAAATAGGGAAGTAGCCATATAACATGTTGAAAACCCGAACAATGGGCACGGAGTCAACACTGAGAAGGAAAACAATAAACATGACTGATGGAGACCATAATATAAAAAGTGAAAATATAGCTAATCCAATTTCTCACTTCATAGAAATTTTATATCATATCTGAATGAAACTAAAGCCTAAACTTCATTTGTAAATGAAGGACTGTCCATTATCACATTATTACACAGAATTACATTATATCTATGGAAATATAAACAGTTTTTTTCTCCCACTGGGAAATAGCAAATACAATCCATATTATAGGGACTTTAACCTACAGCTAGAATGAAAACCTTCATTAAAGAATATGCATTTTATTTGTCAAACCTGGTTTGGTATGCCAATAGCTATACAATTTTATCTGAATTTAACAAGCAGTTCAGTTTTCCGTTTTCATAAAAAAAAAATAACATTTCTTTGTTCCAAATTCATTGTTAATTGCTTGAATCATAGCTTATCCAGCATGGCTGCAGACATCAAAAAAGCAACTTTCCATTTCACTGAGTTGTTTCCAAAACCTTGAGGCTCCTTACATTAATCACCACTTACAGTATCAAGACATATATATTCTGGTATTTGCAGCAGCCATATCTATGGATGTACATGTTCAGTGTTAGCTATTTTAAACCCCAATTCAAATACAGGTAGAAAAGAGAAAACTGAACAGCATTATACTTTCCTAACAATCACTCTACATACCAGCTAAATTTCTCTTCTAAGACTCATAGAACAAAATAATGTGTGTTTAAGTGGAAGCTTTTCTCCAATTTCCTTATATTAAAAAAAAACAAAATACCTTTTCAATAATTAACACCCATATCTCTTTTGAATAAATCATGTCAAAAGAAAATAGAAAAACTCTCCAAGAGAATATTTTGATGACATTCAGAACTTAATGCTCTAATTCTGTATGAAAAACCTAGTTGAAAAGCAGAGACATTACCTTGCTGACAAAGGTCCATTGAGTCAAAGCTACAGTTTTTCCAGTAGTCATGGATGGATATGAGTTCAACCATAAAGAAGGCTGAGCACTGAAGAACTGAGGCTTTAGAACTGTAGTGCTAGAGAAGACTCTTGAGAGTCACTTGGACAGCAAGGAGATCAAACCAGGCAATCCTGAGGGAAATCAATCCTGAATATTCCTTGGAAGGACTGATGCTGAAGCTGAAGTTCCAATACTTGGCCACCCGACTGATGCTGGGAAAAATTGAAGGCAGGAGGAGAATGGGACGACAGAGGATGATATGGTTGGATGGTATCACTGACTCAATGGACATGAGTTTAAGCCAACTCAAGGAGACATAGAAGGACAGGGAAGCCTGGTGAGCTGCAGTTCATAGGGCTGCAAAGAGTCAGACACAACTCAGTGACCAAACAACAAATTCTGTTTTGAATCAGAAGTACAGAATTCAGGACTCAGTACATGAAAACAGAATCTGCTTAATCAATTACCATGCATGCTGTGACCTCAGATGTGGGCTATTATCCCAGGAAGAATACTGACTTTTTGGATATTCATATGAAACCGTCCATAACAATTTAATATGGTTAATATACTACCATATCACCCTTTAGTATGGTATATTTGACCAATGCTAACTTAATGTTAGTCAACAAAGGTCTGTACAGTCAAAGCTATGGTTTTTCCAGTAGTCATGTACAGATGTGAGAGTTGTACCATAAAGATGGCTGAGACTAAAGAATTGATGCTTTCGAATTGTGGTGCTGGAGAAGACTCTTGAGAGTCCCTTGGATAGCAAGGAGTTCAAACCAGTCAATCCTAAAACCAGGTTAATCCTAACCCTGAATATTCATTGGAAGGACTGATGCTCAAGCTCCAGTACTCTGGTCACCTGACGGGAAGAGCCAATTCATTAGAAAAGACTCTGATGTTGGGAAAGATTGAAGGCAGGAGAAGAAGGGGCAACAGAGGATGAGATGGCTGGATGATATCACTGACTCAATGGACATGAGTTTGAGCAAACTCTGGGAGATAGTGAAAGACAGGGAAACCTGGTGCACTACAGTCCATGGGGTGGCAAAGAGTTGGACATGACTTAGCAACGGAACAACAACTTAATGTTACTTTAATAAACCCACCCACTATTCCCTATAGACTAAGCCACAGGGCCAGGAGTTCAGAGAAGCAAGTCACAACAATTTTTCTAGCTAGAGCCGTATCTTAAAATCCCTTTCCCCATAACTATCAAAGTTCAACATGATAAAATGGCCTGTGTTTTATTTGTTTACTTTTAATATTATTTACTTGGGGATACATTATATCCACATGCTTTAAGAGGTACAAAAATAGAAAATCTTTCTCCAATCGCTATTCCTCAAGGGTGTTCCAGACATTGGCTGTAACCAATTTCTTGTGTAGTTTTCTGGAAACAGGCTCTGTGAATACAAGTTAATATACGTGTGTGCATATGAATACAGTATGTACGTATGTGTGTGTGTGTGTGTGTATAGATATGTATGTGTGTCACAACTAATAACTTAAGATCTACACCTTTCCTAATCTTATGTAAAATCCCTAAAGTCCACAATATAATACTGTAACATGATATTAACATGCAACATAAAAGAGAAAGGCGGGGGTGGGGGGCGGAATTGAGGTTGAAAATTAGAAAAAAAAAAATTTCTTGCTTTGACAAATGGTAAATATATGTGGTCAGGAAACCCTCTGCTTCAGCTCTCAACTAGCTTGGTTTTTCATACTGTCTGCAGTAGAACAACATTTTCTGGAAAAGATCTCCTGGGCCTCCCAGCCACTCCTGATTCTCCTACTAGCTTTCATCTCTGCCCCATTTCCTGGTGCCTCCTCTGCTACTCCACTTCTTCTGTGTTCAATCTTCAGTCACATTCTCCTTGTGCTCCTCTTAAATTCCTAAAGCTGTCATTCACCCTCATAGTTTTAAGTACCACACATACACAAGTCCTAAATCTGCACCTAAGGCTTTTACAATATACTCCAGATAGATGCATATTTAAAACCGCTTTTTGGAACTTTTCCCTGAATATCCTGAAGTTATTATGGCATAGGATACATGTTTATATTTGAAACTGAAGCTAATTAAGCACTTGATTAAAACAAAAACAATCAAACCTCTAAAGGGATTATTTAAACAATGGATTTGAGTCTGTGACTCTTACCCTTGGGTTAGAAATTTCTGTTAAAAACAAAAGCTACAAAACAGAAGCATTTATTTTGTTTGTGAATCAAATTGGTCTGCCTCATAACTGTAAAAGCTTAAAGCAATGCTCTTATTTGCAAGCATATAGTTAAACATATCTTAGACCTCTATCGCCAGTTTCTTAAGTCTCATCTGTTTTATGAAATGACTAAGCCAAGTTTGATATCAAACCAGTTAATCCTAAAGGAAATCAACTCTGAAAATTCACTGGAAGGACTGATTCTGAAGTTGAAGCTCTAATACTTTGGCCACCTGATGTGAAGAGCTGACTCACTGGAAAAGACCCTGCAGCGGGTGAGAGAAGATGAGATGATTGGATGGCATCACAGACCCAATGGACATGAGTTTGAGAAAACTCTGGGAGATAGTGACAGACAGGGAAGTCATGAGTGCTGCAGTCCATGGGGTTGCAAAGAGTCCAACATGACTTAGTGACTGAACAACAAGTCAAGTAAGCTATGCTGGGATAAAATGAGATAATACATTGTAAATAAAAAGATACCATAAGAACTTTAGTGTTGTTATGATGGTGATAATAAGTTCTGTTCAATAAACTCCAAATAACTATGTTCACTGTCAAAAAGTAAGTACTGGCAGTGAACAAAGGGAAGATACAAAGGACAATGGGCTTCCCTGGTGGCTCAGTGGCAAAAAATAAGCCTGCCAATACAAGAGACGTGGGTCCCATTCCTGGGTCAGGAAGATCCCCTGGAGAAGGAAGTGGCAAACCACACTAGTATTCTTGCTTTGAAAATTCCACAGACAGTGGAGCCTGGTGGGCTAAGTCTGCTGCTGCTGCTAAGTCACTTCAGTTGTGTCTGACTCTGTGCGACCCCATAGACGGCAGCCCACCAGGCTCCACTGTCCCTGGGTTGCTAAGTCTATGCTAAGTCAAAAGTGTAGGACATAACTTAGTGACTAGACAACAGAGGGCAGTGGCTTCCAATTTAGCCATTAAAAATGGAAGGAAATGTGACGACTTTAAAAACTGGTTTTATAAACCCTGTTTTCATGAGGATGCAAGGAAAGAAACAAGTCAAAATGGCTTAACCACTAAAGAGAATTAATATATCACATAATATATAATGAGAAATCCAGGGTGGGATGATTTCCAGGTGTAGTCTACTCATGTCATCGTTCTGCTGGTTCATCCTAAGTAGCTCCAGAGAACATAGCCTTACCCACCATGTTCAGAGACACATGGAAGGTACATCCAAAGAATTCTAGGCTCTGTTGACAGGGAAGGAGAGGAGAAAGATTTTACATGAAGCAACCCATATCTGCTGTACATGTTATGACTTTGAAAAACAGACTAAGATAACATTTAGTGATTTCTTTTGTGTCAGTTCTTTTTACCCATTATGAAACACCAATCACACACAGGAAGGACATAAAAGTCTGGTAATAATTTCAAGGTACATAAGAGATGTGGGGGAGTATAAATAAATCTGTGTGTATACCAACAACCCAATGAAGTTTCAAAAAGAATTGCTCTTCCTGTTCATGAGTTTTTTAAAAATTAAACTAACCCCTAGTGCGTGATAATATCTTCAAAATATTATGCTTCATTAGTCTGACTTCATTAGCACAAAATTACCCTGTAACTTTCAAGAATAAAGAGCAAAACAGTAAATAGTGTCTGCATCCTCCTAGGGTTTAAAAAAATGGTGTATCTAAGCTATTTTGAGAGAATTATTATTGTTTTCAGGGTGTATAATAATTTCCCCTGGGCCATTATATCACATGTTAGTTTTCACACAATTATTTGTAACTATTTATACAACTGCAGGTCAAAAAAAGGTGAATATTCCTGCAATAATTAGTGGGAGAATTTTAAGGGATTAGACAATAACATTCATTAGAATATTTTGGAGTTAAAGACAAAAATATAGTTTATATAAAAAGCAAATAAGAAGTAATTCAGGTCTGCCTGATCTAGTCTAAAGTGACTTTGTGTGCTTAGTCACTCAGCTGTATCCAACTGTTTGCGACTCCATGGACTGTAGCCCGTCAGGCTCCTCTGTCCATGAGATTCTCCAGGCAAGGATACTTAACTGGAGTAGGTGGCCATTCCCTTACCAGGGATCTTCCCAACCCAGGTCTCCCTCATTGCAGGCAGATTCTTTACCAGCTGAGCCACCAGAGAAGCCCCATTTATAAGTAGTAAAAATGATTTACAGTAATAAAATCACTTAATAAAGACATGTACACCATTGATGGGGAAGCCCCCTTGTGGCTCAGACAGTAAAGATGCTTAAATATTGCTAGGTAGATGGAGAAATAAGTTAAATAGTTTTATTACAAACAGAATTCTCTCAAAACATGGAAATAAAATAATCTTTTGCCTACAAATTCCTTTTAGCCTATATTTTGGATTTATTGAATTATATATTAATAAAGCCTGAGCACTTTTATTACTGTCTCAAGCTTGTGGAGCTGTGAGGCTGAATTAGTGGAGTGAGTGAGTGAGTGAAGTTGCTCAGTCATGTCCGACTCTTTGTGACCCCATGGACTGTAACCCACCAGGCTCCTCCATCCATGGGATTCTCCAGGCAAGAATACTGGAATGGATTGCCATTTCCTTCTCCATGGGATCTTCCCAACCCAGGGATCAAACCCAGGTCTCCCGCATTACAGGCAGATGCTTTAACCTCTGAGCCACCAGGAAAGCACATATTAAATTAGTGGAAGCACATATTAAAAATTATTTTAAATTTCAATAACCACCAAGCACATGATATTCACTAATATTGATTTGGTCATTCACCAGATATACCTTTGAGCACCAGGCATAGTGCTAGGCCTTTTATCTGAGCAAGATGCAAATATATTAGCAATAAGTGTACTTGAAGTCCTTTCAAGGCCAAGATTAAGGCCAAAGACAGGAGTAGTCACTTCTATCTAAGTGTGCAATGAAAGTTACATTCAAAAGCATATGACGAAGCATTAAAATATTGACTGGGTTCAGAATGAATGCCTCAAGCAGGGCCTCATATTTGAGTAATCATCAAACTTATTTCAAAGGAAAATATTCTCCCAAAACCTTATTATTAATTAAAAAAAATGTCAAATAAGTACAAACCCAAAACTAGGAACAAACTCCTTATACTTACAGATTTTAGAAAATATTTTAAAAATGAGAACACGTTTACGAAATGAGGAATAAACCACAAAATAAAAACAATTCAATTTAACAATATTAATTTGATAGATGGTATCATTTTGCAGAAATAAAATTGATGCCTTGGGATTTTATGGTAAAAAGAAATAGACTTCCGTCTACTTAATATTTAAGCTGTGTCATATCCTGTATTTACTTCTGTAATGAGAGGGAATTCACAACAGCCACACAAATAAAATGCCACAAAGTAATGACCAAAATAGATAGGACTATTTTCCCCATTACTTTGCCTCTCCTGCTACTTACCAGGAAGCTTGGAGTTAGTAGCGCCTGCTAGAGCAGCAGCCAAGATGTCAAAGCCACACCTCTACAATCTTTTCATTCTTTCTTCCTAGTAGGCCATAAGATGGCTGCTACAGTTCCAAGTTTGGCATCCTTGTTTGATGCAGGAAGAAAAGAAAAGGACAAAAGGGTACATCCCAACTGAGTTGACCCTATTTTAACAAGTTTTCCCAGAATCACTATCCAGAAACTTCTACTAAGGTTTCATTGGCCACATTGTGTCACAGAACCACTCCTAGTTGAAATGGAGCTTAGAAAAGAGGAGTTTTGGCTGGGCATTTAGATTCCACCCCCCAGGGTTGAGTCAGTGAGGGTAAAGGGAAGAGGGATTTGGGGAAAGTAACATCATTGTTGTTGTTGTTCAGTCACTCAGTCATGTCCCACTCTTTTTGACCCCAAGGACTGCAACACACCAGGCTTCCCTGTCCTTCACTATTTCTAAGAGTTTGCAAAAACTCATGTCCATTGAATTGGTGATGCCATCCAACAGGCTCCTCCATCCCTTTCTCCTGCCCTCAATCTTTCCCAGCATCAGGGTCTTTTCTAATGAGTTGGCTCTCTGCATCATGTGGCCAAAGAATTGGAGCTTCCTCTTCAGAATCAATGCTTCCAAAGAATAGTCAAAATTGATTTCATTTAGGATTGACTATTTTGATCACCTTGCAGTCCAAGGGACTCTCCAACACCACAGTTCAAAAACATCAGGTCTTTGGCATTCAGCCTTCTTTCTGGTCTAACTCTCATATCCATACATGGCTACTAGAAAAACCATAGCTTTGATTAGATGGACCTTTGTCGGCAAAATGATGTCTCTATTTTTTAATCTGCTATCTAGGTTTGTCATGGTATTTCTTTCAAGGAGCAAGCATCTTTTAATTTCATGGTGGTAGTCACCATCTGCAGTGATTTTGGAGATTAAGAAAATGAAGTCTGTCACTGTTTCCATTGTTTCCCCATCTATTTGCCATGAAGTGATGGGACTGGATGCTATGATCTTTGTTTTTTGAATGTTGAGTGTTAAGCCAACATTTGCACTCTCCTCTTTCACTTTCATAAAGAGGCTCTTCAGTTCCTCTTCACATTCTGCCATAAGGATGGGACTGTCTACATATCCAGGGTTATTGATATTTCACCCTGCAATCTTGATTCCAGCTTGTGCTTCATCCAGCCCCGCATTTCTAATGATGTTCAGTTCAGTTGCTCAGTCGTGTCTGACTCTCTGCAACCCGGTGGACTACAGCACTCTAGGCTTCCCTGTCCATCACCAACTCCTGGAATTTACTCAAACTCATGTCCATTGAGTCAGTGATGCCATCCAACCATCTCATCTTCTGTTGTCCCTTCTCCTCCTGTCTTCAATCTTTCCCAGCATCACGGTCTTTTCAAATAAGTCAGTTCTTCGCATCAGGTGGCCAAAGTATTGGAATTTCAGCTTCAGCATCAGTTCTTCCAAAGAATATTCAGGATTGATTTCCTTTAGGATGGACTGGTTGGATCTCCTGGCAGTCCAAGGGACTCTCAAGACAGTACACTTCTCCAATATCACAGTTCAAAAGCATCAATTCTTTGGCATTCAGCTTTCTTTATAGTCCAACTCTCACATCCATACATGATTGTTTGAAAAACCATAGTTTTGACTAGATATATCACTTCATGGCAAATAGATGGGGAAACAGTGGAAACAGTGGCTGACTTTATTTTGGGGGGCTCCAAAATCACTGCAGATGGTGACTGCAGCCATGAAATTAAAAGACGCTTACTCCTTGGAAGGAAAGTTATGACCAACCTAGACAGCATTTTAAAAAGCAGAGGCATTATTTTGTCAACAAAGGTTTGTCTAGTCAAGGCTATGGTTTTTCCAGTGGTCATGTATGGATGTGAGAGTTCAACTATAAAGAAAGCTGAGTGCCAAAGAATTGATGCTTTTGAACTGTGGTGTTGAAGAAGACACTTGAGAGTCCCTCGGACTGCAAGGAGATCCAACCAGTCCATCCTAAAGGAGATCAGTCCTGGGCGTTCATTACTGGGACTGATTTTGAAGGTGAAACTCTGATACTTTGGCCACCTGATGTGAAGAACTAACTCATTTGAAAAGACCCCGAAGCTGGGAAATATTGAGGGCAGGAGGAGAAGGGGACGACAGAGGATTAGATGGTTGGATGGCATCACCGACTCAATGGAAATGGGTTTGGGTGGACTCTGGGAGTTGGTGATGGACAGGGAGGCCTGACATGGTACAGTTCATGGGGTCGCAGAGTCGGACACGGCTGAGTGACTGAACTAAACTTAACCTTTGTTGGCAATGCAGTGTCTCTGCTTTTTACTATGCTGTCTAGGTTGGTCATAGCTTTTCTTCCAACCAGCAAGTGTTTTTTAATTTCATGGCTGCAGTCACCATCTGCAGTGATTTTGGAGTCCAAAACAAAGTCTGACACTGTTTCCACTGTTTCCCCATCTATTTCCCATGAAGTGATGGGACCAGATGTCATGATCTTCATTTTTTGAATGTTGAGTTTTAAGCCAACTTTTTCACTCTCCTCTTTCACTTTCATCAAGAAGCCTTTTAGTTCCTCTTCACTTTCTGCCATCAGGGTGGTGTCATCTGCATATCTGAGGTTATTAATATTTCTCTCGGCAATCTTGATTCCAGCTTGTGCTTCTTCCAGCCCACCATTTCTCATGATATACTCTGCATAGAAGTTAAATAAGCAGGGTGACAATATACAGCCTTGACGTACTCCTTTCCTATTTGGAACCAGTCTGTTGTTCCACGTCCAGTTCCAACTGTTGCTTCCTGACCTGCATACAGGTTTCTCAAGAGGCAGGTCAGGTGGTCTGGTATTCCCATCTCTTAAAGAATTTTCCACAGTTTGTTGTGATCCACACAGTCAAAGGCTTTGGCATAGTCAATAAAGCAGAAATAAATGTTTTTCTGGAACTCTCGTTTTTTTGATGATCCAACGGATGTCGGCAATTTGATCTCTGGTTCCTCTGCCTTTTCTAAAACCAGCTTGAACATCTGGAAGTTCTCGGTTCACATATTCTTGAAGCCTGGCTTGGAGAATTTTGAGCGTTACTTTACCAACGTGTGAGATGACAGCAATTGTGCAGTAGTTTGAGCATTCTTTGGCATTGCCTTTCTTTGGGATTGGAATGAAAACTAACCTTTTTCCAGTCCTGTAGCCACTGCTGAGTATTCCAAATTGCTGGCATATTGAGTGCAGCATGTCAACAGCATCATCTGTTAGGATCTGAAATAGCTCAACTGGAATTCGATCACCTCCACTAGCTTTGTTTGTAGTGATGCTTCTTAAGGCCCACTTGACTTCACATTCCAGGATGTCTGGCTCTGGGTGAGTGATCATTCCATCGTGATTACCTGGGTCGTGAAGATCTTTTTGTATAGTTCTTCTGTGTATTCTTGCCACCTCTTCTTAATATTTTCTGCTTCTGTTAGTTCCATACCATTTCTCCCCTTTATTGTACCCATCTTTGCATGAAATGTTACCTTGATATCTTTAATTTTTTTGAAGAGATCTGTAGTCTTTCCCATTCTAATGTTTTGCTCTATTTATTTGCACTGATCACCGAGGAAGGCTTTCTTATCATACCCAGGGTTTCTCATGATGTATTCTGCATATAAGTTAAGTAAGCAGGGTGACAATATACAGCCTTGACATACTCCTTTCCCAATTTGGAACCAGTCCATTGTTCTATGTCAGGTTCTAACTGTTGCATCTTGACCAGAATACAGATTTCTCAGGAGGCAGGTAAGGTGACCTGGTCTTCTCATCTCTTTAAGAATTTCCCACAGTTTGTTGTGACCCACACAGTCAAAGGCTTTAGCGTAGTCAAAGAAGCAGATGTTTTTCTGGAATTCTCTTGCTTTTTCTAGGATCCAATGGATGTTGGCAATTTGATCTCCTTTTGTAAATCCATCTTGAACATCTGGAAGTTCTCGGTTCACATACCACTGAAGTCTAGCTTGGAGAATATCATGGTCTACCACAAATTCCAAGGCTAAGTTTAAGAAGTGATTTGGAAACAATGTAGACACCTCTATCACATAAAGATCAAGTTTTCTCCAAGGTGTTACAGAAATCTATATCAAACAGATATATAACTATGCCTGTAATTCAGAGGAGAGAGTCTTCATCATAAGGACTATTATAATTACCAATATGTTAAAGTTTGGAAGCTAAAACAAAGCAATCAGTTCCATCACAAGTATAATGTTCTACATTGCATGTACCCCTATGTGCCAGGTGATAGCTCAATTAGTCCCTTTTTCTCTATTCTATCTTTCTTAAAAACAGTAAAATCCTTTCTTCATTCAGCATTGCAATAAGATCCATTTTGTATAGGTGTATGGGGGAGGAGAGATGCCTCATACAATCCTAAATGCAACTGGGAGCACCAAATATACACATCTGATTTTAAAGCAATTATTCAGATAATCCAGAATATTCTTATAGTACTGTTCTTTGGATTATATGCTACTAGAAAACTCAGCACCTAAAGAGAATTCTAAAAAGAAAATAATAGAAAATAAAAAAAAAAAAGAGAATTCTCACTCCCTTAAAAGAAGATTTTGCACATTAGTCTTCATCAGTCAAACCGAGCCTATCAATTTTTTTAAATAAAGTTTTATTGGAACACAGTCCTGTTCATTCATATAAATAGTATTAAATGGCTGCTCTTGTGCAACAAAAACAGAAATGAGTACTAGAGACTGTATGACACACAAACTCTAAAATATTTATTCTCTGGCCCTTTAAAGAAAAAGTTTGCAAATCTCTATCTTAGAATGCAACTGTGGTGACCTGAAGGTAATTTCTGGTACAGAGTCAATGGATTATGATTTTGGCTTGATACTTAAATCTTTCTATTAAGACTGGATGAAGAAAAAAAGAAATGTGGATTTATCAGAAGAGTGAACACACAGAGTGCATGCCAATAGATGTAATTTTATAAGTTAATTACAGAACACTGTGCTTGAGTATATAAACAGAATTGTTATAAATTCATAATTGAAGAATACAAAATAATTGTTGAAAAATAAATAAGATCCCATAGATAGAAAGAGCTACAATGTTATGGAGATAGCCAGTTAGAGAAAAGTTATCTCAAACTGATAGAATCTTACAGTTTACTCCCTCTGACTAAATACTGAGATCTTTCTCTTTCAAAAGCATATTGTCAACATTCTTTACAAATAACACTCAATTATAAGTGAACAAAGAATATTAAGCAATGATTTATATCTTGACATCATAATCTTATGACTTAAAATATCTAAAAAAAATCTTCTAATTTTGTATGCTTTTAAGAGCATATTGAAAGACTATAAAAGGCAATCTAGAAATTGAGGTGAGATACTCAACTAAAATTCATGTGTCTTCCTTTAATTCCTTCCTACTCCATAAACTTTGAATCTGTGGTCTTATTTCTCACAACAGGGTACATATTTTTAAAATCTGTGAATTTCAGTTGATGGCATACTTAATATGTCATCTGTTGAATGAACACTTAAAGATCTAATGCTATCTGAGGTTGCTGTTTAAAAATACCATATTACTTTTCTTTCTTCCAGGTTTTTGAGGTATGACTTGCAAGTAAAAAAATGCATATGTTTAAGATATACAGTATGATATTTTAATATATGTATGAAGTGTGAAAGTGAAAGTCGCTCAGTCGTGTCTGACTCTTTGTCACCTCATGGACTATACAGTCAATGGAATTCTCCAGGCCAGAATACTGGAGAGGGTACCCTTCCCTTCTCCAGGGGATCTTCCCAACCCAGGGATGGAATCCAGGTCTCCTGCATTGCGGGCGGGTTCTTTACCAACTGAGCTATGAGGGAAGCCTCATTATATGTAAAACATCACAATCAAGTTAATTAACATAATCATCACCTCCCACAGTTACCATTTTTTGTGTGTATGTGGTGAGAACACTTGAGATCTACTCTCATAACAAACTGCATGTATTTATTAACTATAGTCACCATGCTGTAAATGAGGTATCCAGAACCTATTTATCTTATAACTACAGTTTGTACCCTTGGACCAATATCTCCCCTTCCTCCCACTCCCTAGCTCTTGCTAACCACCATTTTATTCTCTTTTATTATGAACTGGACTTTTGCTTTTTTAGATTCCACATATAAGTTAACCATGTAGTATTTGTCCTTTTGTGTCTAGCCTACAATACCTACCATGTGGGAGACCTGGGTTCAATCCCTGGGTCGGGAAGATCTCCTGGAGAAGAAAATGGCAACCCACTCCAGTATTCTTGCCTGGAAAACCCCATGGATGGTGGAACCTGTTAGGCTACAGTCCATGTGGTTGCAAAGAGTCGGACACGACTGAGCGACTTCACTTTCACTTTATCTTATTTAGGATAATGCCCTTCATATCTATGTTGTCATAAATTAAAAGACTACCTTCATTTTTAAAGCTGAATAATACTCCATTATATATAGAAATAATATTTTCTTTATTTACTCATCCATCAATAGATATCTTATTTTAGTTACTGTGAATACTGCTACAATAAAGATGGAAGTGCAAATATCTCTACCAGACAGTGATTTCATTTTCTTTGGATATATATACCCAGAAATGACACAGCCTGATCATATGGTAATTTTATGTTTTCTTTCTTTTTTTTTTTTTTTTTTGGTAGTTCTATTTTTAATTTTTTGAGGAACCTCCATACAATTTCCCATAACGGGTATATCAATTTACATCGCCACTAATGGCACACAAAGACTCACTTTTTCTCCATATCCTTACCAGTATTTGTTATCTTTTGACATTTTGATAATAACAGTTCTAACAGGTATGAGGTGATATCTCATTGTGATTTTTATTTGTATTTCCTTGCAAATTAGTGAAGTTAAGCACCTTTTCATACACCTGTTGGCTACTTGTATGTCTTCTTTGGAAAAATGTCTATTCAAGAGCTTTGCCATTTTTAGATCATATTATTTTTTTTTTGCTTTGGTGTTTTTTTTTTTGCTATTGATTTTTATGTGTTCCTTATATATTTTGGATATTAACCCCTTAATGGATATATGGTTTGCAAATATTTTCTTCCATTTCATAGGTTGCCTTTTCATTTTGTTAATGATTTCCTTTGCTGTGCAGAACACTTTTTAGTCTGATGTAATTCCACCTACTTACTTTTTGCTTTTGTTGTTAAACTGAAACAACTCATTACCTTGACCAATATCCAGAAGCTTACCCACACGTTTTCTTTCAAGAGTGTTGCAGTTTCAGACCTTATGCTTAAGTCTTTAATACATTTCCAGTTGATTTTTGTATATGGTATAAGATAAGGATACAATTTTGTTCTTTTGCACATGGAAATCCAGTTTTCCCAACATCATTTATTGAAGAGACTGTCTTTTCCCCACTGTATATTATGGGCATCTCCACTGAAGATTACTTGAATGCACCATGTATTGCTTTATTTCTGGGCTCTCTATTCTGTTCTACTGGTCTATATTTATGTTTTTATGCCAGCACCATAATTTCTGGATTATTATACCTTTGTAGTACTATTTGACACTTGAACAACATGGGCTCAAACTGTGTAGGTCCACTTATACATGGTTTTTGTTTTTTGTTTTTTCAGCAGTAAATACTACAGCAGGACACAATTCCAGGTTGGTTGAATCTGCAGATGTGGAGGAACAGTGGACGGGGAGGGCAAAGGATAAGTTATGCACTTTCAACTGTGTCTCCAACCTCTGCATTGTTCAAGGGTCAACTGTAATTTGAAATCAGTAAGTGTGATTCCTCCAGCTTTGTTCTTTTTCAAGATTATTTTAACTACTCAAGTTGTTTTGTGGTTGCACATGAATTTTAGGATTTGTTTTCTCGTGAAAAATGCCATTGTAATATTGATAGAGATTTTCACTTAATCACTAGATTGCCTTCGGTAGTACAAACATTTTAATAATTTTTCCAACCTATGAACACAGAATATATTTACATTTATTTATATCTTTAATTTCTTTCATCGACATTTTATAGTTTTCAGTGTATAGATCTTTCACCTCCTTATATAAAATAATTATATGTTTTTGATGCTATTGTACATGGAATTTTCTTAATTTTATCTTTCTGAAAGTTTGTTAGCAGAGTATAGAAACACAGCTTAATGTTGTACGCTGATTTTGTATCCTACAACATTACTAACTTTCTTAGCTTTAACACTTTTATGACATAGTCCCTATGGTTTTTCATACCTAAGGTCATGTTATCTACATTTTATGTCACCTACATGTCAGAGGATTTTACTTTTTGGATTTGCGTGCCTCCTATTTCTCTTTTTAAAAATTTTACTTCATGTTGGAATATAGTTGACTAACAAATACTGGGTTAGTTTCAGGTATACAGCAAAATGATTCAGTTATACCATGTATATTTACCTATTCTTTTTCAAACTCTTTTCCTATTTAGGTTGTTATATAATATTGAGCAGAATTTCCTGTACTATATAGTATGTCCTTGTTGGTTATACATTTTTAAAAAATTATTTATTTGTTTGGCTGAACCAGGTCTTTTTGCTGCTTCACAGCATGTGAAATCTCCCTGGATCAGGGATCGAACTAGTGTCTCCTTCACTGGCAGGTGGATTCTTTACCACTGAGCCACCAGGGAAGCTCCAGTTATCCATATTAAATATAACAGTGTGTACATGTCGATCCCAAACTCCCTCACTATCCCTCCCCTCCACCCTTCCCCTCTGGTAACCATAAGTTTCTTTTCTAAGTCTGTGAGCCTGTTTTTGCTTTGTAAATAAGTTCGCTTGTATCTTTTTTCTTAGATTCTACCTATAAGGGATATCATACAGTATTTCTCCTCCTCTGTCTGACTTACTTCACTCAGCATGACAGTCTCTAGGTCCATCCATGTTGCTGCAAATGGCATTATTTCATTGTTTTTAATTTCTGAGTAATATCCCATTGTATACATGTAACACATCTTCTTCATCCATTCCTTTGTTGATGAATATTTAGGTTGCTTCCACATCTTGGCTATTGTAAATAGTGCTGCAATGAACACTGGGGTACATGTATCCTTTCAAACCATGCTTTTCTCTGGATATATGCCCAGAATGGGATTGCAGGATCATGTGCTCAGTCGCTCAGTTTTGTCTGACTCTTTGTGGCCCACCAGGCTTCCCTCTTCTGTCCATGGAATTTTCTAGACAAGAATACTGGAGAGGGTTGCTGCTTCCTACTCCAGGGGCTCTTCCAGACACAGGGATGGAGCCTAGATGTCCTGTGTCACCTGCACTGCCAGGTGATTCTTTACCACTAGCACCATCAGGGAAGCCCCCTGCAGGGTCATACGGTAGTTTTATTTTTAGTTTTTTAAAGAACCTCCATACTGTTCACAGTGGCTATACCAATTTACATTCCTACAAGAGTATAGGAGGATTCCCTTCTCACCATACCCTCTCAAGCATTTACTGTTGGTGGGTTTTTTGATGACAGCCATTCTGACTGACGTGAGGTAATGCCTTATAGTTGTTTTGATTTGTATTTCTCTAATAATTAGAGATGCTGAACATCTTTTCATGTGCCTCTTGGCCATCTGTATGTCTTCTCTGGAGAAATGTCTAATTGCTTTGGCTAGGACTTCCAGTACTATGTTGAACAGAAGTGGCAAAAGAAAAAAAAAACTCTGGTCTATGCATATGCACATAAGCAGAACAATTTAAAGCTCGCTAGAGGATGTAGGGGGAAAATGGTTCCAGGGACTACTTCTGAGAAGAAGAAATGGGAGCTTGGGGGCTCAGAGAGCAGGTGAAGGGGACAGGGAGACTTCACTGCATATTCTTTCGTGCCTTTTTAGTGTTGTTCCATGTACATGTATTACCATTAAAGTAAGTAACTATTTTTTAAACCTGTATCTTTTCCAGAATCATTTTCAAACCTAGGCATAGGCCCTTCTCAAACAGAAGATTTCCTCTGGAAATGAAACAATCAATCAATACAATTTTAACAAGCCAAAGATGGTAATCAACATACCCAATGCCTTTGTTTTCACCACTTTAGAGGAAATACTTTTCATTGGTTAGTTAGGTCCATGAAAGCCATTTTACATAAAAGAAAAAAATCCAATAAGAAATGATCAGTAAAAGATATAACAAACTTAAGAGATTACTTTCTTTTTAAAAAGAAGAATATAGGTAAAAGGATGCAATAAAATACATAGCACAGAACTTGATACCCTTAACAGCAGAAAACAAGAATCAGAAATCAAGAGATTAAATTAAAAATAATCATGTAAAATATGCAGGGCAAATGGCCATGTTGTTTAACAGTGCAGCTCTCAAAAAATACCTGAAGTATTTATGTGCAAGACATGAAGAAATAGCCACTTCTGCTACATGTGAAAACAATGACTAAGTAGAAATGTGTTTGTTATTGTTGTTGGTTTTTGTGGGAGGGCAGGTAGGAAAAATGATTAAATGATAACTTCAGTATACTTTTGATCTAGGGCTGTAAAGCAACAGAGTATCATTCTGAGCAACCAGCACAATGCAAGAGTACAGCAGGGTACAGGGTACAGTCTAGGCAAGTCCACAATAGCCCACCTGTAATCACAGTTACTAAAGAAAACAATGATTTTAAGCATTAAAAAAAAAAAAGGTCAGATTAGCATTGGGTACTTGGCTGAAGAAATTACTGTTTAACAGTTAATAATATGAAAGAATTCAAAACACAAAACAGAAGCAAATTTAAGGAAACAGGACTATTTAAAAAGAAAAGAACTCAAGAAAAGTCATCATTAACATCCTCAGAGAATACATGTCAGCCATGAATCAAGAACAGAACACTTGTGTGAGGGTAGGGAGAGAATGCTAGTAAGAGGAAATATTCAAAGAACAAAAAAAGGGATGTTGGTAATTAAAAACATAACAACAGATCAAAAGCTCAATGAAGGAACTAGAAGACAGAGTTGAGGAAAATTCTCACAAAGGAGGGAAAAAAGACAATGGATTGAAACATAGGAAAAAAAGATTTAAAAAAATTAGAATACTGCCTCAGGCTCTCCAATATCTGAATAATCTAGGAGGAAAAAAAGAAAAGAAAAAAGAAAAAAGAATGTGAAGAAAACTGGAAGGATATAAATAATGCTAAACATTACTAATTCTTTTAAAATTCCTCAACTAAAAGGAAATGAGCTTCCACTTTCAATTGACCAGCCAGGGCCTGGCAAAAAGTATGAAAATAACCCAATGTCCCAAACTGGAAAATAAAAGTTGCAACATAAGCATATATTTTGAGATATATGAATAACTAAAGACTGAAAGAACTGACAGCGCTGCGGAACTGCAAACTGTGTAGAGGAAGGCTGACCAATACCAGCAGATGGCTGTTTCTTATAGAGCTGATGGTTTTTTAAATAATGGACACAGAAGGAATCTTAAAATTCAATCAAGATCTTTCCAGTGGGTAAAAACAAACAAGTGACAATGCAATTGTCCAGAGAGATTCATTTCTTGATCAAGAGAATCATGGCTCCTTAATGACATGAATATCCCCAGAACTACGTTTTTTCACTATGTTGAACTCAACTAATCTGCTTTAAGGACACTAGTAAACAATTATCCAGAGTTCAATTCAATTCAGTTCAACAAATATCTATTGAACTCCAATTTGTCATTAGCTCTGAATATAAAACAATATAGATGTCTCAAAATGAAAAGGTCTAGAGTTTACAGTTCAAGTTAAAATGTGTGAATATTTATTCAAATAAATATGTCCAAGCAGGCTTAGCCATGTCTGACTTTTTGTGACCCCAAGGACTGGAGACTGCCACCCTCCTCTGTCCATGGGATTTTCCAGGCAAGAACACTGGAGTGAGTTGCCATTTCCCCCACCAAGGGACCTTCCCAACCCAGGGATAGAACTCTCCTCTCCTGAATTGGCAGTTAGATTCTATACCACTGAGCCACCTGGGAAGTCCATCCAAAAAAATGAGGGAGTGTCATATAAAATAAGAAGTGGTCTTATTCTGAAGGGCATATACAGTATCAGTGGGAAGAAGCTACAGATAGAAAATCCTCAGCTAAATACCATTTTTCCTGTAATATGGATATACCAATTTCATGACTATACTACAGAGTTACAGTGATCAAAGCAATGTGGTATGTGCATAAGAATGTGTATGAATATACGTATGAATCAACAGGGGCTTCCCTAGTAGCTCAGTCGGTAAAGAATGCCTACAATGAGGGAGACTGGGGTTCAATCCCTGTGTCAGGAAGACCCCCTGGAGAAGGAAATGGCAACCCAATCCAGTATCCTGGTGGAAAATCCCATGGATAGAGAAGTCTGGCAGGCCACAGTCCATGGGGTCACAAGAGTCGAACATGACTTCGCAACTAAACCACCACCACGAATCAACAGAAAACAACGAAGTTAAGAAATAAACCCTTAGATACACAGTCAATTGACTTTTGACAAAGGTGTCAAGGGAAAAGAACAGTCTTTTCAATGCTAGAATAGTTGGACATGCATATGCAAAAGCAAAACAAAACTCTCAGCCTAAATACACCTCACACTATATATAAAGATTAAGTTTAAATGTATTATAGAACTATATATAAGAGCTAAAACTATTAAATTCGTGGAAGAAATCATAGGAAAAAATATCTTTGTGATCTGGGATGGATGTTTTCTTCAGTTCAGCTCAGTTCAGTCGCTCACTCGTGTCCAACTCTTTGCGACCCCATGAATAGCAGCACGCCAGGTCTCCCTGTCCATCACCATCTCCCAGAGTTCACTCAAACTCACATCCATCGAGTCAGTGATGCCATCCAGCCAGCTCAACCTCTGTCATCCCCTTCTCCTCCTGCCCTCAATTCCTCCCAGCATCAGAGTCTTTTCCAATGAGCCAACTCTTCGCATGAGGTGGCCAAAGTACTGGAGTTTCAGCTTAGCATCATTCCTTCCAAAGAACACCCAGGACTGATCTCCTTTAGGATGGACTGGTTGGATCTCCTTGCAGTCCAAGGGACTCTCAAGAGTCTTCTCCAACACCACAGTTCAAAAGCATCAATTCTTTGGCACTCAGCCTTCTTCACAGTCCAACTCTCACATCCATACATGACCACAGGAAAAACCATAGCCTTGACTAGACGAAACTTTGTTGGCAAAGTAATGTCTCTGCTTTTGAATATGCTATCTAGGTTGGTCATAACTTTCCTTCCAAGGAGTAAGCGTCTTTTAATTTCATGGCTGCAATCACCATCTGCAGTGATTTTGGAGCCCCAAAAAATAAAGTCTGACACTGTTTCCACTGTTTCCCCATCTATTTCCCATGAAGTGATGTTTTCTTAGATAAAACCAAAAAAAGCACAAAACTATTGAAAAATTGATAAATTGGACTTAATCAAAATTAACATCTGTTCTTCAAAAAGGCAAACCTAAGACAAGCCACAAGCTAGGAGAATATGTAATATCTAACAAAAGACTTGTATTCAGGATATATAAATGTCTCCTACAATTCAATTAGAAGATAACCCAATTTTTTAATGGGCAAACGATTTGAATAGACACTTCAACAAAAATATACAGATGGCCACTAGCAAACAAAAATGTGCTCAACATCATTAGTCATCTGAAAACTGCAAACTAAAACCACAATAAGAAATCATTACACACCTACTAAAATGGTTAACATGGAGAAGATGTATAATTCCAAATATTGGCAAGGATGCAGAGTGACTGGAACGCTCATATATTTGCTGGTGGGAATGGAAAATATACACCCACTTTAAAAACAGCACATTAGTCCCTTATAAAGTCAAACATATATTTACCATATGTCCAGCAATCCTACTCCTAAGTATTTACACAAGAAACAAAAACATATCCTATGCAGGGGACTTCCCTGGTGGTCCAGTGGCTAAGACTCTAAGCTCTCAATGCAGAGCGCTTGGGTTTGATCCCTAGTTGGGGAACTAGATGCAACTAAAGATCCCATGTGCCGAAACTAAGACATGGCACAGCCAAATAAATAAATATTAAAACAAAATCGATATCTCATACAAATATCTGCATATAAATGTTTACAATAGCTTTATTCATAAATATGAAAAACTATAAACAATCCAAAATGTCCATCACCAGGTAAACAGCTAAACAAATTTTGGTATACTCATACAATGGAATATTTCTAATTAAAAAGAAAAAAAAATGACACATTGAACAAAGAAGAATGAATCCCCAAGATAGAAATCAGAATTAAATGAGCAGTTGATCAACAGATGGGACACACCAGCTCCCTTTCAGAAAGCACACCATGTGGTGGGAGTTTAAAATTCTCAGACTCCAGTTAAAAGTTCTAGACAGGAAATTCCCTGGCGGTTCAGTGGTTAGGACTTCAAGGTTCCACTGCAGGGGGCATGGTTTTGATCCCTGGCCAGGGAAATAAGACCCTGTAAGCTTCTCACCTACCCATCCCCCAGAAGAAACCACTACCACAACAAAAAGAACTCGAGATAAGTCTGGCAAGTAACAGCTTTTGGGTGGAAAATTGAGGCAGGTCAACGTCAGTAACGGCTGACCATAAGGAAAGGTTATTAAACCTCCAAACGTTGACAAATGGATGTAACTCCCTGTTTATTAATTTATGGAGATACTCCGGCAAGGGGAACAAAGTCTAATAGCTGCCCCTCCCCGCCCCCTTCCCCAACCCCCACTCCCGGCAAAATGAAATAGGTTATTAGTAAACAAAGACAGAGGGCTTCCCTGGTGGCTCAGATGGTAAAGAATCTGCCTGCAATGCAGGAGACCTGCATTTGATCTCTGGGTCAGGAAGACCCCCTGGAAAAGGGAATGGCAACCCATTTCAGTATTCTTGCCTGAATAATTCTTTGGACAGAGGAGCCTGGAAGGCCGTAGGGTCCATGGGGTCACAAAGAGTCAGATATAACTGAGCGACTAACACTTCAAATTTTCATACAAAGAGTGAACGGTGCAAAGGCTTGAGAGGTAAATTAGAATACATGTAGGATTACATCTAAACAAAGTCAGAATTAGAGGGCATGTCCTAAAATACAGACTTGTGGGCAAGTGGAGAGGTTAGCATGCACACACAGGAACATATCCATCAACTAATGATGCAATTGTACATTTTAAAAAATTTATTTATTTTGGCCACACAAAATGGCTTACAGGATCTCAGTTCCCCAAGCAGGGATCAAACCCATGCCCTCAGCAGTGAATGAAAGCAAGGAGTCAACCACTGGACCACCAGGGAATTCCTGGTACATCTTATTATACACAGGGCCAGAAGTGAATATTTTAAGGGATGGAATTTGTTTTATAGCTTAGGTATCAGGTTCAAAGACTGTTATTCTTTACCCTTTGATTATTATCCCACACGCTACTAGGAACCTGAAGAGACATTAATTTATACATATCCAGAGCTTTACTCTCACCAGTCTTGTTTTGCCATTTAATACCAAGTATACTGCATAAGCCAAACTATGTATTTTTTCAAAAGGTGGAACAGAAATTGGTGCAAGCCTCACTATCCATCGTGAAGCTGTACAATAGAGGGGTATACCACATATATATTCTTAAGACCACACACAAGACTTTTGTAAATGAAAAACTAATTTCATGCTTATTCTTAAAATCATTTAAGGTCTGACTGTAATTGCCTTGGCAATAACTCCTAAACTTAAATTTCAGCCAAACCTACAAGAAGAGCTATGTACAAGAATGTTCATAATAGTATTCTTCACAACAGACTAAAACTGAAAACAGTATAAATACCTATCAACCAGGGAATGGATAAATAAATTGCAGCATATCCTTAAAATCTAATTCCACACGGCAATGAGGATGAGCAAACTAAAACCACACGATGTGACAGGATGAACGTCACAAACATAATGCTCAGTGAAGGCAGCCAAAGGTAAAGGAGTGTATAACGTACCAGTCTATTTATATAATGTTCAGAAACACAATGAAACAAAAATCTATAAAATGGTGTTCAAGGGCAAGACTGTGGTTAGAGAAGGAGAGGACAGTGACTGGAGACAGCATACCTGGGCTTTCTAGTATCAGGCAAGAGAGAATTCTTGACCTGAATGCTGGCTACATAGGAGTGTTCCCTTTCTGAAAAGTTAAGATAAGGGCAGTTTTTGTATGTATGATATACTTTAGTAAAGTGTTCACTTTAAAAAATCAGTAAGAAACTTCTTAAAAGGATAGTCTTTAAAACTTTAGAATTATTTTTAATATGAAGACATCCTAATATGTCAATTTTATGAATGTAAAGTTTCATCACATATTATTTCAAAATAAGAGATAGTACTTTTATAACTATTAAACTTTTAAACCAAAATGTTCATTACCATAGTTTTTACTTTTAAAAAGAGCATTGTACCAACTGTCTCCACCTTCATCCCTCCTCGCCCCCTAGTCCCACTCCAACTCCCAAAAGGCAACCTTCATAATCTTAAAGTAATACACTTATTGTGCAATCTCAGTATTCATAAACTCCAGATATTATCTATTAAAGTAATATACTTATCATGCAATCTAATTATTCATAAACTCCAGATACTCTCTATTAACTTCTGTGGAAACAAAATCATAAACTCACTCTTTAGCTTGACTGGAAAAGAATGTCCGAGGTCTGAGTACCAGGCTACAGTTAGTAATTATTAATGAAGAACTTTAAAAAAACATGATACTGACTTTTGAATTTTCCCCAAGGAATTCCAATGCATTGCCAAGGTTGATAAAGCCTGAGGCAATTAGAGAAGAAAAGGTTGGAATGTATTTACATTCCTACTACTATTAAATTAAAAAAAGAAACATAATTATTTTGTACCTCAAATTCAGAAAGCTGAGTTTCTGCTCAATTTGTTTGCTAAGAAAGACAAATTGACTTCACTGACATAATGAAAGTTTTGTTTATAAGGACTGTTAACACTATCAACACATAACATTGTGTCTAAAATGTTTGTCAGAAGAAATGGCATTTGTTAAAATATCTTTTATAGAAAACTATTTTTAAAAAATATAGTTTACCACAGGAAGTTGATTTTAACATCCAGGTAAATAATTATTCATAATGACCTCACTGATCTAGCTCTAATTAATTGAAACTATTTATAAAAAGACAGTACAGATTTTAATAAAATTAGGAACATGACTAAAGGGACATTTCCTCTTTGCAAGTAAAACAAAATGATTACCAGACTAACTTGGAAACAAAATGAAGAATCTTTTTTTTTCTTTTTTTCTGACCACCATGCAAGGCATGTAGGATCTTAGTTCCTCCACCAGGGACTGAACCCGGACTGCCTACCTTGGAAGCACAGAGTATTAACCACTGGACAGTCAGGGAAGTCCTAAATTGCAGAATTCTGACTCATCACCAAAGAATATTTGGCTTCCCTCTAAGGAATATCAGGCTCACTTCCAGCAGCCTCCTACCTCACCATTTCCTTCTCTGTCCAACAGTAATAGTTATAAGAAGGATTCTACTATTTATCACATTTATAACTTTAGAAAAATAAACTTCCAGCTTCTAGCTATAGTTCCATGAACTACAGACCACTGGTTCTCAAATTTGATTACACTCTGGAATCACTTGGCAAACTTAAGACAACAAACAAGCTGATGCCTAGTGATGTGGGTTTAACTGGTATGATGCAGTTTGATGTGGTGGGGGTATCAGTATTTTGAAAGCTTCCAAGATAATCACGATGGTATGATCACTCACCTAGAGCCAGACATCCTGGAATGTGAAGTCAAGTGGGCCTTAGAAAGCATCGCTACGAACAAAGCTAGTGGAGGTGATGGAATTCCAGCTGAGCTATTTCAAATCCTGAAAGATGCTGCTGTGAAAGTGCTGCACTCAATATGCCAGCAAATTTGGAACACTCAGCAGTGGCCACAGGACTAGAAAAGGTCAGTTTTCATTCTAATCGCAAAGAAAGGAAATGCCAAAGAATGCTCAAACTACCGCAAAATTGCACTCATCTCACAAGCTAGTAAAGTGATGCTCAAAATTCTGCAAGCCAGGCTTCAGCAGTACGTGAACCATGAACTTCCTTTTCTAAAACCAGCTTGAATGTCTGGAAGAGGAACCAGAGATCAAATTGCCAACATCCACTGGATCATGGAAAAAACCAAGAGAGTTCCAGAAAAATATCCATTTCTGCTTTATTGACTATGCCAAAGCCTTTGACTGTGTGGATCACAATAAACTGTGGAAAATTCTGAAAGAGATGGGAATACCAGATCACCTGACCTGCCTCTTAGAAATCTATATGCAAGTCAGGAAGCAACAGTTAGAACTGGACATGGAACAACAGACTGGTTCCAAATAGGAAAAGGAGTATGTCAAGGCTGTATATTGTCACCCTGCTTATTTAACTTCTGTGTAGAGTACATCATGAGAAATGCTGGGCTGGAAGAAGCACAAGCTGGAATCAAGATTGCAGGGAGAAATATCAATAACCTCAGATAGGCAGATGACACCACCCTGATGGCAGAAAGTGAAGAGGAACTAAAAAGCTTCTTGATGAAAGTGAAAGAGGAGAGTGAAAAAGTTGGCTTAAAACTCAACATTCAGAAAACGAAGATCATGGCATCTGGTCCCATCACTTCATGGCAGATAGATGGGGAAACAGTGGAAACAGTGTCAGATTTTATTTTTCTGGGCTCCAAAATCACTGCAGATGGTGACTGCAGCCATGAAATTAAAAGACGCTTACTCCTTGGAAGAAAAGTTATGACTAACCTAGATAGCATACTGAAAAGCAGAGACATTACTTTGCCAACAAAGGTACATCTGGTCAAGGCTATGTTTTTTCCAGTAGTCATGTGTGGATGTGAGAGTTCAACTATAAAGAAAGCTGAGCGCCGAAGAATTGATGCTTTTGAACTGTGGTGTTGGAGAAGATTCTTGAGAGTCCCTTGGACTGCAAGGAGATCCAACCAGTCCATTCTAAAGGAGATCAGTCCTGGGTGTTCATTGGAAGGAATGATGCGAAGCTGAAACTCCAGTTCTTTGGATACCTCATGTGAAAAGTTGATTCATTGGAAAAGACTCTGATGCTGGGAGGGATTGGGGGCAGGAGGGGAAGGGGATGACAGAGGATGAGATGGCTAGATGGCATCACTGACTCGATGGACGTGAGTTTGAGTAAACTCTGGTGTTGGTGATGGATAGGGAGGCCAGGCGTGCTGCGATTCATGGGGTCACAAAGAGTCGGACATGACTGAGCGACTGAACTGAACTGATGGTAATTTTAATATGCAACCAAGTTTGAGAACTGTTATACAGAATGAAGGTTTTAGTAGTAACTATCATTCCTGTCCTACCCACGTTCTGTAACATCTAATGTTTTTTTTTAACATATCTTATGGTGATACAATAAAACTTAAGTTGCATTCTATGACTTCACACTTTGGCTATAAAGCCAATTCTTTCTTTAAAAAATGAAAAACATTGTAATATATAGTAGAACTATATGTAACTTTGTTCTGTATTTTCCAGTTTAGTTCAGTTCAGTCAGTCTGTCATGTCCAACTCGCTGTGACCCCATGGACTGCAGCACACCAGGCTTCCCTGTCCATCACCAACTCCCGGAGTTCACTCAAACTCATGCCCATTCAGTCAGTAATGCCATCCAACCATCTCATCCTCTGTTGTCCCCTTTTCCTCTTGCCTTCAGTCTTTCCCAGCATCAGGGTCTTTTCAAATGAGTTAGTTCTTTGCATCAGGTGGCCAAAGTATTGGAGTTTCAGCTTCAACATCAGTCCTTCCAATGAATATTCAGGACTGATCTCCTTCAGAATGGACTGGTTGGATCTCCTTGCAGTCCAAGGGACTCTCAAGAGTCTTCTCCAACACCACAGTTCAAGAACATCACTTCTTTGGCGCTCAGCTTTCTTCCCAGTCCAACTTTCACATCCATACATGACTACTAGAAAAACCATAGCGTTGACTAGACAGACCTTTGTTGGCAAAGTAATGTCTCTGCTTTTTAATATGCTGTCTAGGTTGGTCATAACTTTTCTTCCAAGGAGCAAGCGTCTTTTAATTTCATGGCTGCAGTCACCATCTGCAGTGATTTTGGAGCCCCAAAAATTAAGTCTGCCACTGTTTCCACTGTTTCTCCATCTATTTGCCATGAAGTGATGGGACCAGATGCCATGATCTTAGTTTTCTGAATGTTGAATTTTAAGCCAACTTTATCCCTCTCCTCTTTCACTTTTATCAAGAGGCTCTTCAGTTCTTCTTTGCTTTCTGCCATAAGGGTGGTGTCATCTGCATATCTGAGGTTATTGATATTTCTCCTGGCAATCTTGATTCCAGCTTGTGCTTCATCTAGTCCAACACTTCTCATGATGTATTTTCCAAGTCTCCTGTAAATGTGTTATCATACTTTCATAACTTAAAAAGTAAAAAAAAGAAAAAAAAAAAAGAAAGGGAATTCTACTCAATGCTCTATGGTGACCTAAATGGCAAGAATATTCAAAACAGAGGGGACATAAGTATATGTATAGCTGATTCACTTTGCTATACAGCAGAAAACAAACACAACATTGTAAAACAACTATCCTCCATAAAAATTAAATAAGCAAATAATAAAAAATGACAAACAATACACAACATAACCAATATCAGGGTTTATATGAACACTGCTTGGAGAAGAAAAAATCAGTATGCTCAGGACATGACCTTCTCTTCCATGCTAACACAAAGTCACAAGAAATCTCTTTTCTTCCATTCAATTAATTTTTCAAAATCATATTACTTTGAGCTTACCCAATATCTGGATGGTTACTTTCTTATCTAGTTATTTTCTTTCTATCTGAACTTTCCACCATCTTTCTTGTCTTGACTGAGATAACAAACTATTTTACTACAGTTCCAATATTATCCCGCCTCATATTAATTCTAATTTATCAACTTTTATTCCATTCTTCTTCAGTTCAGCCGCTCAGTTGTGTCCGACTCTTTGCAACCCCCATGAATCGCAGCATGCCAGGCCTCCCTGTCCATCACCAACTCCCGGAGTTCACTCAGACTCACGTCCATCGAGTCAGTGATGCCATCCAACCATCTCATCCTCTGTCATCCCCTTCTCCTCCTGCCCTCAATTCCTCCCAGCATCAGAGTCTTTTCCAGTGAGTCAACTCTTTGCATGAGGTAGCCAAAGTACTGGAGTTTCAGCTTTAGCATCATTCCTTCCAAAGAAATCCCAGGGCTGATCTCCTTCAGAATGGACTGGTTGGATCTCCTTGCAGTCCAAGGGACTCTCAAGAGTCTTCTCCAACACCACAGTTCAAAAGCATCAATTCTTCGGCGCTCAGCTTTCTTCACAGTCCAACTCTCACATCTATACATGACCACTGGAAAAACCACATCTTCTTGGACACAACTAAATTCCTACTTTAATGTAATTGTTTTTCTTGACTGCTGAATGAACATCATCTGGAGCTTGGAACAATTGGATTTGGGGGTTTCACTGATTATTGTATCCTCTCTTGGTTATCATCCTTGTCTTGATAAACAAAATCCTCAACTCTTTTAAAGAGAAACATCATTTATCTCTTAATTTATCTTCAACATTTGCATGTGTGAAAATGACTGTATTTTGACCTCATATTTAAGATAGTTTGGGTATAGAATTCTAGGTTAATATTCCTTTTTCCTCAAAATGTTGGTAAAACAGTCCCGTTGTCTTATATCCATGCTGCATGGCCTTCTAGCACTGTATGTGCTAATTTGCAGACTTTCATTTCTTTTCTCTAAAAGCTTTTGGGATCTTCTTTACAACTGATGTTTTGAAATATCCCAAGAATGCGTTTCTTTCATTTTACTTATTACTCAGGGAGACCTTTTACTCTAAAAATTCATGCTTTTTTTCATCTTCACCTTTCCCTCTAAACATTCTATACAGTGCAAGCTTAAGTGCAGGGCTCTATTTTATGTTCTACGAGTAGTAATATATACTAAAAAAAAAAAAAGTCTGCCCTCATGCAACTAACGGAGAAGGCGATGGCACCCCACTCCAGTACTCTTGCCTGGAAAACCCCATGGACGGATGAGCCTGGTGGGCTGCAGTGCATGGGGCCGCTGAGGGTCGGACACGACTGAGCAACTTCACTTTCACTTTTCAGTTTCATGCATTGGAGAAGGAAATGGCAACCCACTCCAGTGATCTTGCCTAGAGAATCCCAGGGATGGCAGAGCCTGGTGGGCTGCCGTCTATGGGGTCGCACAGAGTCGGACACGACTGAAGCGACTTAGCAGTAGCAGCATGCAACTAAACAGGGAAACAGTAAACGAAATTAATTAAATGTATAGTACATAAAATAGTAATAAGTGCTCAGGTTAAAATATAAAGCAAGACAGTAGAATAAGAAATAATGGGGCAGAGGCTTCCCTGGTGGCTCAGTGGTAAGGAATCCACCTGTAGGAGACAAAGGTTCGATCCCTGGGCTAGGAAGATCCCACATGCTGCACAGCAACTAAGCCCATGTGCTGCAACTATTGTGCCCGTGCTCTACAGGAGTCCCAACTACTAACCCCATGTGCCACAACTACTAAAGCCCAGGCAACCTAGAGCCTGTGCTCCACAACAAGGGAATCCACCGCAATGGGAAGCCTGTGAATCACAGTAGCCCCTGTTCGCTGCAACTAGAGAAAAGTCTGCACAGCAACCATGACTTGGTAAGGCCAAAAATAAATAATAAAATGACTCAAAAAAAAAAAAAAAAAAGAATGGGGCAGAACTTCTCTGGTGGTCCAGTGGCTAAGACTCCCAAAAAGGAGGCTGGTGTTTGATCCCTGGTCAGGGAACTAGATCCCACAAGCTGACACTAAGAGTTCACACGCCACAACTGAAATATCCTGCATGAAACAATGACGATCAAGGATCCTGCATGCCGTAGCTAAGACCTGGCGCAGCCAAATAAGTAAAAGTTTTAAAAAAAAGAAATAATGGGGAAGAAGTCATAGAAATTTGGACAAGGTGGCCAAGGATGGCCTAATGCAGAAAGTCAATTTTGGATAAAGACCTAAAGCAAGGAAGGAAGCTAGGGCATGAGGAGAAGTGTGGTTAGGGGAGGCCCCTCCAGGAAAAGGGAAAATAAGTAAAATGGATCTGAGACAGATTCATGAGTGAAGGTCTGCGGGAGCAAAGTGAGCTGAGGGAGGGAGAGGAGGAGATTATGATGTTAGAAAGGTAAGGCGGAGCAAGATTCTGGAGGATGCAGTGAATTTTGGTAAGACTTTGGTCTTACTCTGAGTGCAATGAGCAACCCTTCATTAGAAGAATCTGAGCAGAGAAGTGAGAAGATCTCCCTGATATTAGACAGGATCATTCTGATGCTTTACTGAGAACATATTATAGGCGCAAAAGACCATTAGAAGAAAACAGTTGGAAACTTCATAATCTCAGGTAGAGATGCTTGTGGTTCAGATGGTAAAGGATCTGCCTGCAAAGCAGGAGACCCAGGTTCAATCCCTGGGTCAAGAAGATCCCGTGGAGAAGGGCATATCTACCTACTCCAGTATTCTTGCCTGGAGAATTCCATGAACAGAAGAGCCTGGTGGGCTAGAGTCCATAGGATGGCAAAGAGTCAGACACAACTGAGCAACTAATAGAGATGATGGTGGCTTGAAAGTGATGGTAGCCATGAGAGTGGTGAGAAGAGGATCACATTCTGTGCCTATTTTGAAGGCAAAATTGGCAGGATATTTTGATGTGGTGGCCTTACAGCATGAAAGAAAGGAGTCATGAATCTACCAAGGGACTTCCCCAGTGACTCAGTGGTTAAGACTCTGGCTCCCAATGCAGGCAGCTCAGGTTCGATCCCTCGTCAGGGAACTAAGTTCCATATGCTGCAACCAAACATTCTGCAAGCCACAAGTAAAAGATCCCACATGCCACAACTAAGACCTGGCACAGTCCAAAAAAATGAACAGACCCAAAGTTATTAGCCTGACAAGGTAGAATAATGAAGACATGAATAACTGAGATAGGGTAGACTGAGGAAGAAGCCAGTTTCTGGCAGCACATATCAGGAGTTTGGTTAAGTTTGAGATGTCTATTAAACATCCAAGTAGGCTGTCATGTAGACGGGCAAATATACAAGTCTGGAGAGTAGGGAAGAACTTGGGTCAGGAGTTACAAACTTGGGAGCCACCAGCATACATATTAATATTTAAGGTGTTGAGGCTTGATAAAATATCCTAGGGAAGCCATTAAAAAGAGAGAGAGAGAGAAAAGGCCCAAGAACTATGCTGTAGGACCCTATCATTTAGGAGGAAACCATGAGTGACAACCCACAGGAGGCTCTAAGAAGGAGCGATCAAGGAAGTAATATCCAGTTATGGTGGCGTGAAAAGGTCAGTGATTCCTCTCCACAAAAAAACAATAATTAAACTAGACAGAATTCTAAAGCAACCATTTCAGGGCTGTAGCCTGATGCAGAAAACAAATTGAGAACATTTATTCTTAAAATCAGACTGAAGCTTCAGGTAAGAATAGCGAAAGACTGTGGCCTTTTTGCCTGAGGCTGGCTACATGTGCACTGCCCTCCACTCTCCCAAATCGTTGGCAAGAACAGTAGTTTCTCTGTTTTTAATTTTTAACTGAGTAAACTTATAGCACAAAATTCCCCAACCTAAGTGTGACAGTTTAAGTGTACAGTGTTAATTATATTCTTACTGTTGGGCATCCAATCTCTAGAACTCTTCATCTTACAAAACAAGACACTCCATATATACCCATTAAACAAAAACTCTTCATTCCTCCTGTCCCTCTCATTTTACCTTCTGTCTCTGTGAAGTTGCACTCTCAGAACAGTAGTCAACCACTGATAGGCTGGCAGTGAAACCAGGAAGGGCTGAACTCCATTACACGTGGAGGACAAAACAACCCATGGCTTTGGCCTTTCAAAGTGGTAGACTTACAGTGTGGTTAAAGTTTGAAAAGCAACAGAAGGGGATATAAAATAACATACTAGAATAACATTTTAAAAGTGTTCACTGTGTAACAAATATACTGGAATTAGCATTAGATGCCAGCCTTGTTAACACTTCAGTAGGAACATGCTGGCACTCTGCCTTGAAAATATATTATCCTATTAATAAAAAACCACAAGTGGTAAAACTAGTAGTAGACTTAGATGAAAATGAAGAGGAAATCTGCAGCTCTACTCATCCCAGGCTGTAGTCCCAACTGGGAAAAGCAACAGACAAACCAAAAATTTCATTGGGAATTCTAGAAATGAGAGAGTTACGAAAGGACTGAGATAAATTTCTGCCCACAGTTCCTGGCCGATGAGGAAACTACAGACACACACACAGGAGAGATGTGAGAGCCTGGTGAAAAGTGAGAACCAAGGAAGGCTTGAGTACTGACTGCAGTTCTGAATGAGTACCTCAACCCACACACAAATTGATAGACAGAAGGTGGGAGGCATAAGGTTCAAAGCATTTAAACATAATCTCTACCCAAATCACTGGCTGATGACTATACTATACACACAAAGGAACAAGACCTAGGGATCTAGGCGAAAAACATAAAAATAAAATCATTGAGCAGAAATATCATTGTCTACACATTGTGGGGAACAAAGAATATAAAAGAGAATCTGGATCTGCTACAGTATATTATCTAACATCTATAGTTTTAGGGAGTTCCCTGGGGGCCTAATGGTTAGGGTTTTGGGCTTTCACTGCTGTGGTATGGGTTCAATTCCTGGTCAGGAAACTGAGATTCCCACAAGCAGTGAAGTGCAGAAAAAGAAAAAGAAAAAAGTGCAGTTTTCAACCAAAAATTACTAGGCAACCAAATTAATGGAGCAAAAAAAAAAAAAATCACTTAATAAAAACTGAGTGGACCCAAATTCAGCAAAGTCAATGAACTTATTATAAATATGTTCAAAGAATTATAGGAAAATATGACATTATTCAATTAGGAAATATTAATAAAAATATAAAACATTTTAAAAATAACCAAACTGAAATTCTGAAACGGAAAAGTACAAAACAAAAGTAAAAATTTCTTCAAGGGGCTAATGGCAGGCAGAATTTTAAGATGGTCCCCAAAGACCTCCCTCTCACCCTCATATGCCTATCCTGTATAAACACAGAGGAGTGATCAAAGGGTTCCTACGCGAGAAAATCATGGTATTAGCCTAAAACAATATGGAGCTGGCACGCTGATGAAGAACTAGTGATTTACAAGTCTCAGCTGGCAGCTAGAAGAATGCCAATACAACTTGCCAGAAATAAGGTACTTTGGGTATGGACAAAACAGCTTACAGAAAAAGAACGTAGATGGAAAACTTCATAAATTGTGCGTATTGGGGGTGGGAGGGCACCAACATTTTATGTAAAATGTTCATACACATGCACAGGGATAATAGCTTGCAGTGGTGAACTGTATCATCTAAAAATGACTGCATCAGTACCTCCCATTTCACACCTGTTCTTCTTTCAAGGTGATGTTGACTCTCCTCTTGAAATAAGGTTGGTTATGACTGCAGACAAAGGAACACTAGGAGACTTCTGAAGGTGTCACAAAAGCAGATACAGCTTCCACATCCAGTCCTCTTGGGATGCTAGTTCTTGGAATTCAGATACCACACTGTGAGGCAGTAGAGAGATCCCAGCCAAGAGCCTGAATCAACAGCTTGATATGTGACTAAGAAAGCTTTTGAGAAGACTGCAGCCCTGCCACTGTCTGATTGCAACTGCCTGAAAGACCCTGAGTGAAAACTACCTATCTGGGTCCAGAGACAATCATTAGAGACAATAAAACACTAACTGTTGGACTTCCACAGTGGCACAATGGATAGGAATCCACCTGCCAATGCAGGAGACATGGGTTCGATCTGTGGTCCAGGAGGATTCCATGTGCCACAAAGCAACTAAACCCATGCACCACAACTGCTAAGCCTGAACTTGAGAGCCTACAAGCTCATCTTCTGAGCCTGAGAGCTGCAACTACTGAAGTTTCATGTGCCTAGAGCCTGTGCTTTGCAACAAGAGAAGCCAACAAAATGAGAGGCCATTGAACCGTATACGGAGTAGCCCTCGCTCTCTGCAACTAAAGAAAAATCCTCGCAGCAGTGAAGACCCAGCACAACCAAAAATAATTAGAAGCTCTTAAAAAAAAAAACACAAAAAAACCTAACTGCTGTTCTAAGCCACTAAACTTTGTGACAATTTATTATGTAGCAACAGATAATCAGAATATAACAATCAGAACATCTACTCTCTGCCAGGGACTGTGCCAAGTGCTTTACAATTATTTTATTTCATTCACACAAATATTTAATGAGTAGATGTGATTATTACCCATTTTTGGTAATGAGTAGAATGAGATTAAAAGAGATTAAATAAGGCCACAATAAGTGGTAGAGCTGATACTGAAACAAAGATCCCTCTCACTCCAAAGTCAGGGTTTTTGGCATTAGAAATTTTCTATGATAATAACACTGATAAGTCACGTATTCAGAGCTTATATGCAAGTCACTTTTTAAAGCATTTCACATGTACTATCTCTTTTAATCTTCATAAGCACAATGCTGGGAACCAAATTTGCCACACCAAAAATGTGTCTCTTAATTTAGGCTAATAATTTTTAAGAAACCTAAGACTCAAGAAGACTTTCGCTTTACCCCCACCCCCCACCCCTTAGCTAAATAAAGACTTTACATAAAAGGCTCATTTCTGGAACAGAATGATCAGCAGAGATATTTGCAAAGAGCAAGTGCAAGATGTGAAGGGAGAAACTCCAACAGGGCCTGGAGTTCAGATCCACTCTATGTCCCATTGTCTCTGAGCAGCCCAGCAAACATTTGTTTATCAAACATTTGCTTTTTCATCTCCACGTGAATTGCCTTCCTGCCCTTTGAAGTCCTAAACCACTACCCCCAACATCCTTTTTGTCTTTAGCTGAAGATGGTAGTTAAGGTGAGGATTTCAACCATTTCGACAAGTTACTCAGTCTTCCAGGGTCTTTCCTATGTATACGTGTAATTCTCCAGGCAAGAACACTGGAGTGGGTTGCCATTTCCTTCTCCAGTGCAAGAAAGTGAAAAGTGAAAGTGAAGTCGCTCAGTCTTGTCCGACCCTCAGCGACCCCATGGACTGCAGCCTTCCAGGCTCCTCCATCCATGGGATTTTCCAGGCAAGAGTACTGGAGTGGGGTGCCATTGCCTTCTCCCAAACTTTTGTTTGATTTTCTCCTGTTAATCTATCTCATGTCAATTTAATTCTTAGACCAGCCAGAAGAACCTAGAGGGGTAGAGAAAATTTTCTTATTCACCAATAGACATATAATGTAAAAAAAAAAATTATTTTCCTTTTATTGACTAGAAAGTTAAGGCACAAAGAGCTTTGCCAACAAAGGTCCATCTAGTCAACGCTATGGTTTCTCCAGTAGTCATGTATGGATGTGAGAGTTGGACAATAAAGAAAGCTGAGCACTGAAGAATTGATGCTTTTGGACTGTGGTTTTGGTGAAGACTCTTGAGAGTCCCTTGGACTGCAAGGAGATCCAACCAGTCCATCCTAAAGGACATCAATCCTGAATAGTCATTGGAAGGACTGATGCTGAAGTTGAAACTCCAATACTTTGGCCACCTGATGCAAAGAATTGACTCCTCAGAAAAGACCCTGATGCTGGGAAAGACTGAAGGCAGGAGGAGAAGGGGACAACAAGCAAAGCAAAGCAACGAAGATCCAGGGTCGTCAAAAATAAATTAATAAATAAATTAATTTTTTAAATGATTTCTTAAAAAACCACTGATCAAGAGAGGCTAAGCCACCTGCTAAACCTAATCAACATCAGAACTAAAACTAGAACCCACATCTCTTAACAGTTTGTCTAACAGACATTATGGTTGAGATTTCTAATCTAGATTTATTGAATCTTCTTTTCACCAATGATGTCACACTTTATAATTTCCCTTTGAGTAACAACAACAACATAACCAAATGAAAGTTATTATGACTATATCTCACACGACAAACATATTCTCAGATTCTCACATTTCAGAGGATCATAGTACCATAATGATGGAACTGGTAGTCATATAAGGAATAATCATTCTGCTTTGTTAACTCCTTCTGCCTCATTCTTCTCTCAGTTAAAACCTAGGACTATTCTCATATACATGAGATATTTTGGGCTGCAATGCCATCAATGTACTAATAAAACTTATCTCTTCATTTCATTTTAATACATTTTCAGCTTATTCTAACCGACTGTGTTAGTGCCTCAATCTGTCCAGAGCAAAATTTAAAGCTCAAATCAAAAGAAAAAGAAAGAAGCATGCCCAGAGAAGAATGAATATTACCAGAAATTCCTATTTCAAATGTTCTATTATTATTCTGTTGAAGAGAGACCTTGAGAGAAGAAGCCAGGATCCTTTGCTTCACCAAGAAATTATGTTTATGCTTGATTAATTTTTAGAAAAACACATTACTTTACACTTCTACTTTCAAAATCTGAAAAAAAAATAAAGATCTTAAAAATAAACTGAATGAAGAAAAAATAGTTTTCATCCAATTTCAGAAGCATAACACATCTGGAAATTCTCCTAATGAATAAAACTTTTTTGCAACATAGTTCTCATTAGCTGGATCTATTATTTGCAATGATAACATAATTTTCTAGAGTACCAACTCTGGAAAACAACTAAGAAAAATTAATCAGCTGGCTAATTTATCTAATCTGACATAATTTATCTAATCGGACAGTGGCTGTGAAAAAAATTTAAGTTAAAAATAGAAAATGTTAAATAACATATATTTAGGTGATTCATTCCAAATATTAAAGTTTAAAACTATTTGAGATTTTAAAAATTGTCTTCCTGAAAATCCTCTGAAGGTCAAGGGGTTAGGACTCCAAGTTTGCACTGCAGGGGCACAGGTTCAATCCTTGGTTGGGGAACTAAGATCCCATGTGCCTCACAGTGTGGCCAAAAAAATAAAAAGTCTTTCTGATCTAAGATTTGCTGTTTCAAAATGATTTTATAAATATAGCCACAAGAAGTCCCTACTGCAATGATAATTTTTATTTTCTTGTCTATTGCTTCAAAAGCAAATAGACCAAAAGGCTAAGAACATGTGAACTTATAGTTTTCTACCCATCCAGAAGCATCATCATCAGTTAAATAATATTTCTAACTTCCTGGTTAGTAAGTTTTTACATAAAATAAATGGAAGTAAGTTTAATTCCAAAGATCTCTGGTATCTGAATAAGGGCAATTTCTCATTGGCTTCCAAGATATTAGGTGTTGAATTTAATAAATTATGCTCCTTGCTCCAATAAGGTTTCTCAAGATGAAATTCATTTAAGGACTCTACTTTTGCCTTAAAACACCTAAGAATTTTACAACACATAAGAATCATATCTAATACAAACTATAATCCCTTAGAGTTATGCTGTCCATTATGGTAGTCACTAGCCAAATTAAATTAAAATTAAATAAAACCTTACAATTCATCCCTTCTGTCACACTAGCCGCATTTTAAGTTCTTAAGCCATAAGAGCTAGCAGATACTATATTCAATAGCACAGATATACAGCATTTTCTTCATCACAGAAAGTTCTTATGTAGTGACATATTGTACAGGCTTGAAAACGATTGCTGAAGTTGATATGCCCATTAAAGATGCGTGTGTAAAACTTGTAATGATTACTTTCATCACTCCAGATAGTTGATGGATAAGAGACTCAAATTACACTACCAATAAGAATAGCAGGTTTGACCTTTGCAACCAAATAAGTGGTAAACAAAATACCTATAACTTAGCTTTGGTGACAAGTTCATAAAGCAGGTTTTTTTGTTATAAATAAATATAATCAGTATTAATATAATAGTAAATTATGTTGCAGAAGGCAATGGCAACCCACTCCAGTATTATTGCCTGGAGAATTCCAAGGACAGAGCAGCCTGGAGGGCTATAGTCTATGGGGTCCTAAAGAGCTGGACTGGTGAAGGTAATGGCAACCCACTCCAGTATTCTTGCCTGGAGAATCCCATGGACAGAGGAGCCTGGTAGGCTACAGTCCATGGGGTCTCAAGAGTTGGACATGACTGAGTGACTAAGCACACGCAGCACAGCACAAATTATGTTAGCATAATACGGTACTAGAAGTATGGGTCTAAAGATGTGAGCTTATAAACCACAAATACTGCACTTACACTGCTAGTACAAGTCTCAGTAGGCCCTTTGGTACTGGGGTATGATGAAAAGACATTATCTGATGTCAAACTAGGCAAATAGGGGTTCTGCCATTTTCTGGCTGAAAAACATCAAATTTACTGAGCTCAATTTACACGTTAACAAAACTTAGACAATAGTATATGTCGCAAAAAGAATGTTAGGATTAAATAACTTTACACCTGTAAATAATTTAGCAGAGTCTCCAGGCAAAGTAAGAACTCAAAAAACATTCCTAGCCTGGGAAAGACTGAATTCAATGTGAATTAAAATTAGAAAGCAAATGTAATTTAAGGTAGAAAAAACAAACGTTAATTATTTACTCAGTCTTCAGATAGATGCACTTGGATGTACATATAAATCAACTGCCACTAATAAACACAACTACTAGGCAAAAACATAAAAGCACCAATACAGTCTCCCCAATAAATCTTGCAAAGGCATTTTCATTACTTTAATTGATCACAAA
The DNA here is from genome assembly GCF_032452875.1 of Bos javanicus. Classification (NCBI taxonomy): domain Eukaryota; kingdom Metazoa; phylum Chordata; class Mammalia; order Artiodactyla; family Bovidae; genus Bos; species Bos javanicus. The sequence goes on along the minus strand of NC_083869.1, from coordinate 61,945,379 downwards.
TATTTACTTGCCTGTAAATGAGACCCCCCCTCAAGGTCGCATTAAAGACATGTTCTCAAAGGGTGCATCCAGTTATAGAAATAACCTCTCTGTATAACTAAGATAAGCACACACATATAACTATGCATAGCACTTAAAAGCCTGTGATTTGCTTTAAAAAAAATCCTGTGGGGGGATTGGGCATGGGAGATCTACCTGGGTTATCACACATATACATACTTGAAAAGATTGACATAAACATTTTAAATAATTTTATGGGATGATGACGTAAGAAACTAGAAATTTTTACGGGGTCATTTGTAGTAGTCTTATCTTTCCAGAAACTGCATTAGGTCTTGCTTACAAATGCCAATTAACCCCCTTTTTCCTTCTATTTTCCCACAAAACTGTCAGAACATTTCTTTTTGACTGACATTAGAAATTGGCCACTGATACTGACTTTAGAGTTATAAGACTGGGAACTAAGTTTAATTCAGGCAATATCACTTTTACCTTGAAAGGAAAAGTTTCAAATCCATTCATTTATAAAATCATGAGTTTCTACATGTTAAAGTTTGCTGCATCTGTGAAAGATGCCGATATCCACAACTCTCATAATTTTAGGAAGCAAAAGAGATAAGAAAAGGGCTGAAATATTTTTATCTCAAAGATAATCTCAAAGATGTGCTACAGTCAATACCAACAAAGAAATAAGGTCAATTCTTGAAGACAAATTAAGCTGTTATTATTTTGACTTCAACTTATCCCAGAAAAGTGTTTCTCAGAGGAAAATGGGATTTTCTTTGCTTAACACTTTCCTTTTCAAAAAGTGTAAGATCTGACGTAATATAACTTAAGTAGGTTCTCACCTCCTTTTGTTCTTCTTTCTCCTACACAGCCCCAGACCTTCAGGTGTCTTCAGAGCAAGGGTAAAAATGGCAGTGGTAGCACTGTGGGCAATGTGAAGGTCTAAGATCCATGTCACATTCCTTAAAATAGAAGTGGCAACCTGGTGGCCAGGCCTACAGGAGGATTTGCTTCCACCCCTGGGTGCGTTTTGGAAATTCACATTAGTTGCTAACATACAAGAACCAGAGTGTCACACACACAATCTTTGAAAAACTGGGAAATCTGGCAATGTTAGATGAGTCCTCTGACATGACAACTGGCTGCACCCAGGTAGCTGCTGTCCCCCTGACATATGACTTAGCAATCAACTGACCACATTGGGATGTGTTACTTGCCTGGCCCTGCAAACTGGTTTTATGAAAACTTGAGGGGCAGTTCTGAAGGATCCAACGAAGAAAGTTAAGCAGTACATATGCTGATTTTACAGCCTGAATATGCCACTCATCTACCTTCTGTGGTTAGCAGAATCTTTCTACCACGTTAAAAGCTGATGACAGTTGCTAAAAAGGGTTTCCCAGATGGCTCAGTGGTAAAGAATCCGCCTGCAGTACAGAAGATGTGGATTCAATCTCTGGGTAGGGAAGATCCCCTGGAGAAGGAAATAGCAACCCATTTCAGTATTCTTGCCTGGGAAATCCCATGGACAGAGGAGCCCGGAGGGCTACAGTCCACGGGGTCGCAAAAAGTCAGACACTATTGAGCAGGCAAATATGACAGCTGCTAAATGGGAGACTGTTTAGATGTGTTTGGACACTGGCTCTGCTTGAAAAGGAAGCTGTATCAACGACTTCAATACCGTTTAATTAAAGACTTTTGTAGTCTGGGCAGGCAAGATGAGCTCAGACAGCCCCAGCCTGAGTGCCAACTAGCACTAAGAAGAACTAAAGATGGCAGGGGTGTGGGGGTGTGGTGGGGAACTGAAATGAAGTTACTTCAGTCTATAGAAGAGAAGAAATAGAAGAGAATAAAAGAAGCTTAGGAGTGGATGGTGTCTTCCAGTTTGAGGTGCACAGTAGGTATGATGTAATGATTCCTGCATATACGGATCAGGTTCTTCTATTGATGAGGAAAATAATCCTAAGCTGATTTGTCACAGGACACCCATGCGAATTTTTACATTCATAAATCTTTAGTTCTAGTTGCTTTTTAAAGTTTGTATATATATTTCTCCCTTAACTGGCAGTTACCTAATTCTGTCATCATCCTACCATCTGTCCCTATGAGCACTTAATGAAATCTATATCCAGGAGTACAAGTCTGAGTCATTAAACATTTATTTTCAACTTCACATAATCAGTTTCATGTTCTGCAAATTGATTCAATCCACCAAAAGAAATAACTAGAATTTGGAAAAAACATTAAATGTCATTGCTGTATTTGTTGACCAAATTCCCTCTGGAATAGCCAGTCTGATTCCATCTGAGAAAAATGATGAACTGTCACTTGACCTAAACTTTTTAGATTTTAAAAGGTTTTTTTTTTTGTTTGTTTTTATCATTTAGTGTTTTTTTTTTTAATTTTATTTTTAAACTTTACATAATTGTATTAGTTTTGCCAAATATCAAAATGAATCCATCACAGGTATACATGTGCTCCCCATCCTGAACCCTCCTCCTTCCTCCCTCCCCATACCATCCCTCTGGGTCGTCCCAGTGCACTAGCCCCAAGCATCCAGTATTGTGCATTGAACCTGGACTGGCATCTCGTTTCATACATGATATTTTACATGTTTCAATGCCATTCTCCCAAATCTTCCCACCCTCTCCGTCTCCCACAGAGTCCATAAGACTGTTCAAAGATTCCTAAATGAGAAAAATTAAAGTTAGGATTAAAATTTTAAAAAGATGCCCTGATATAATTTTTCAATAAGGTAATTAGAATGTCAGTTAATAAGAAAATAGCATATTCACTTGGAAAGTATTTATCCTATGACATCATAAATATTAATTGGGTGGCAAAATAAAGTTGACTGCTTCATCTAACAGATATTTTGCAGACCAAAGTACTTCACAATCTAAATAAGACACTAGAAAAGAAATATCAATTAAATGCTGACAACGCAGAGGAGAGCGACTAGGATAGTAAAGAATTTGAAAACATAACACATGAAGACGGAGAAGGCAATGGCACCCACTCCAGTACTCCTGCCTGGAAAATCCCTTGGACGGAGGAGCCTGGTGGGCTGCAGTCCATGGGGTCGCTAAGAGTTGGACATGACTGAGCGACTTCACTTTCTCTTTTCACCTTCATGCATTGGAGAAGGAAATGGCAACCCACTCCCGTGTTCTTGCCTGGAGAATCCCAGGGACGGGGGAGCCTGGTGGGCTGCCGTCTATACGGTTGCACAGAGTCAGACACGACTGAAGCGACTTAGCAGTAGCAGCAGCAACACATGAAGAATGGATGAATAAATTATTATAAAAGGAAAAATGTTTGGAGAGGTGAGGATCAGGTATGATAGCAATATTCACATGCACATAAGGGCCTTGCAAAAATAGTTTTAATAATGTGTTAAAATGGGAGACAGCATCCTGTGGAGAAAAGAACAGTAATTTGTGAGTTAGAAACCTGCAGTTCAAGTTTGGATCTTACTAGAAGCTGTGCTTCAGATCTTAGCTAACTGCTGTGGATGGGTCTCAGGTCTCGCTTCTATTAAATGGACAATAATAGTATATAAGGATCCCTCGGCTTTAGAATTCTATATCTGAAAAGTGAATGTATATAAAAGGAAAAAGCTCTTAGAAAAAGTTTAGATTCTTTAGATGTAATGCTATCACTATTGTTGTAGATAGGTTTTCACTTCCTTTAAAGTAGATGAATTGTAGGTGGCATGTCTCTTTTTGTCCAATTCCTCTTCCTATGGCTTACTTTGTATTTCTTGTTACATTTTCTTCTGGACTCAGCTTGAGACTGTGCTAAGTGGTTTAATTCTCCATATAAACAAATGAGCAGAGCATTACCTCATTTTCTCCCTTGTACTATGCAGTCACAGCTTCCCCCCTTAAAACTCAATACAAACCCATTCTCTTCTGGGAGTAGTTAGACTCCCAGACGAGCACATCTAAACATATGTGGTTGTTCTTTCAGGTGTATCACAGAGACCAATTAAAGATGAAGTGCACAAGTAAAGCATCACTAAAGGCTGATACATGTGATATATTAACCACCTCTGAAACTAACTTCAGTTCATCTGTATCTGTACCATGATGCTCTTTCCTCCCTCTTAAGAGGGATGATGCCCTGTCTTACTTTCTCAGAAGTAAGACAATTATTTGACAATTATTGACAATAATTTGACAATTATTTCTGTCATCCGTGCCTTCTGATTCTCTGTCTTGGCTGGATCATTTTTATTAGCTATCATTTACACATGATACACACTACCCACCTTAAAAATACACAAGAATGCCTCTGTGGTCCTTACTTTGTCACTCTAAATTCAAAGCCAAGCTTCCGGCCTCATTTTTTGCCTCTCTCACTCCCTCAGTACTCCAGATCAACTTACCCTCTGACAATTAAAAAAAAAAATGCACACATTTATTTATTTTTGGCTGTGCTGGGTCCTTGCTGCTTCGCAAGGGCTTTCTCTAGTTGTGGCGAGTGGGGGCTACTCTTCATTGTGATGCTCTGACTAGTCATTGTAGTGGCTTCTCTTGTCATGGAGCACAGGCTCTAGGGCCCATGGGCTCTAGAGCACAGGCTCAGAAGTTGTAATGCACAGGCTTAGCTGCCCTATAGCACGTGGGATCTTCCCTGAGCAGGGATTGAACCCGTGTACCCTGCACTGACAGGTGAACTCTTAACCACTAGACTACAGGGAAACCCTTTTTACAACTTCTTTAAGCATTGGCTCTGGAAACAAAATGTATGCTGGCTCCTCCTTTTACACTAGTAAGTGTAAAAAATTACTTCACCTCTCTACCTTAGTTTTCTGGATTGTAAAGTGGAAATAATCATTTTCAAAGTGGGGACACCAGCTCAATATATATATGTGTTGAAAATTAAATCTTGTGCAGAATTTATACTTAAAAACTTTTTTTTTATGTCTGATCTTATTTATTTGTTACTCTTAGAACATCTAACACTATATACTTTAAATTTTTTAGGGAACCATAACATGTGTGTGTTAGTCACTCAGTTGTGTCCAACTCTTCATGACTCCATGGACTATAGCCCACCAGGCTCCTCGGTCCATCTTGCCTCGGATTCTCCAGACAAGAATACTGGAGTGGGTTGCCATTCCCTTCTCCAGAGGATCTTCCCAACCCAGGGATCAAACCTGGGTTTTCTGCATTGCAGGCAGAGGCTTTACCATCTGAGCCACCAGGGAAGCCTCGAAATATAATATAGTGATGTATAAAAAGTCAGCAAATAATCCAAGCATCTTATCCTTCTGTCTCCCTCTTATTACCTGATGTCTCCTTGCTGTATCTTTCATTAGTGCCACCATTAATATTTAGCAACCATCACAGATGGTTGGAAACTTAGACCAGTGTAAGTACTATTTGATAAACACTCTAGTTACTGCAATGTTTCGCTTGATAAGCAAGAAAAAAACATATTTAAAATAATGTTCTGGAATAACAGTGGGCTCTTCTTCCTTATGATACTTCCTTAAGCACTTAGTTTTGCTGAAACAATCCCATGAAAACTCTCTACCTATACTCCACTCAGGTAGTAAATGTGTATTTGTTCTTCAAAACCCAACTTAGTCCCCTGAGAGACATTCTCAGACAACCTCTGTTCTATGCTTCCATCTTCATTCCATATCCCCTATATACCTTGAACATCCTCCTACTGTGACATCCATCACAATGTAATAAAAATTCTGTATGTATGATCTGCTATTTAATACTAGGCGGTGGTATTGCTTGGAGATAAGACACTATTTTACTTATTTGTGCATTTCAAGGGCCTCTCTCAGTGCCCAGTGCAGAGCCATTCAATGAATATTTATCTGAAATGACTTCAGAAAATAAACAGGATAGTTGGACCCTGTTTGAGAAATAAAGTTCAGTTGTATGAAATGTCATTCCAACTGGGAATTTATACTGGAAAGTAGTGATTTCTTTGCCTTTATGTGATTTTTGTTTGTTTTTAAATTTTTTTGCTACTCTGGTAAAATAAATAAACATTAAGATTATGGTACATGTAGATAAAGCTCATTCTGCTTCTAAAAAAATTAGTCCTCATGGTTAGACTTTTGCTATCCTGATGTCCTTAAAACATAGTAACAGTCTACTCCTAAATCAGAGAATTAAAAATGGGTGAACAATAGCTGTAAATCAAAGAGTCAGAGCAAATCAAAGATGGCCGCTTGGATTTTCCTGGCTCCCTGACAAACCTTCCCTTGTGATTCAGCTGGTAAAGAATCTTCCTGCAGTGCAGGAGACCTGGGTTTGATCCCTGGGTTGGAAAGATCTCCTGGAGAAGGGAAAGGGGGCCCACTTCAGTATTCTGGCCTGGAGAATTCCATGAACTGTACAGTCCATGGGGTTGCAAAGAGTCGGATATGACTGAGCAACTTTCACTTCAATGGAAATTAGATTTTACCTCTGGAACTTACTTGTTTTAATTTAATTTAATTTTTTTTAAATTTTCTTTTTAAACTTTACAATATTGTATTGGTTCTGCCAAATATCGAAATGAATCCGCCACAGGTATACATGTGTTCCCCATCCTGAACCCTCCTCCCTCCTCCCTCCCCATACCATCCCTCTGGGTCATCCCAGTGCACCAGCCCCAAGCATCCAGTATCGTGCACCGAACCTGGACTGGCAACTCATTTCATACATGATATTATACATGTTTCAATGCCATTCTCCCAAATCATCCCACCCTCTCCCTCTCCAACAGAGTCCATAAGACTGTTCTATACATTAGTGTCTCTTTTGCTGTCTCGTACACCGGGTTATTGTTACCATCTTTCTAATTTCCATATATATGTGTTAGTATACTGCATTGGTGTTTTTCTTTCTGGCTTATTTCACTCTGTATAATAGGCTCCAGTTTCATCCACCTCATTAGAACTGATTCAAATATTCTTTTTAATGGCTGAGTAATACTCCATTGTGTATATGTACTATAGCTTTCTTATCCATTCATCTGCTGATGGACATCTAGGTTGCTTCCATGTCCCGGCTATTATAAATAGTGCTGCGATGAACATTGGGGTACATGTGTCTCTTTCCCTTCTGGTTTCCTCAGTGTGTTGTTATTTAATTGAAAGATAATCTGGAACTTATTTTTCATCATTAAGATAAAAAGACAAAATAAAAATTTCTTGTGAAAATAACAAACATATTTGCAAACACTGATTTTGTAATGAGAATATCAGCTATCATAAACAACCTGAATCTGGTAACAATCAACATTGAGAAAATCATCAAGAATTAACTATCTCAACATATCTACCTGCATACAGTTACATCTAAATATGAGGAGTAACATCTAAAATGAGATCACAGAAATTAAAGTATAAATGATGAAACATACATAAATCCAAGTAATGATAACCACAGATACAAGTATAATTGATCATATTTAAAATTAAACCTTTATGGTTCCTGCTGACCAAATTAACTTTTCATTGACTAATTTTATCTAATGCACACAAAGATAAATGTATATACACATCTAATATATCTATATCATATCACAGAAATTGAAATTAATTAAAATAGTTTTGTACTTCCTCTTTACTAAAGCAAACAGCTCACAAAATAATATTGGTTATTTGATCACTATTTTGGCTACATGATTAGGTTTGAAGATTCTAGGATAAAACTATCTGACCATAAGGAGAGTTATTTTAATCATTATCAGATCAAGAAGATGATTAATAATTTTAAATTCATCTTAAACATATAACCATAATAATCATAATAGAAATCAGTTTGCATAGAATCTCAATTTGAGAGGATAAAAGTGACAAACTGCTTGTTTGGATTTCTTTAAAAATAAAGTCTGAGATGGAAATGCAATGCAATAGAAATCACATATATGCTACATCTGTAAGCAGCAGCAATACAACTCTCAAAAATAGATTTATGTACTAATGTAGATATATTATGGTTAAACAGAATAGAAATGGAGAACAGAGGTTTTATATAAGTTCAAACCCTAACTCTATCATTAAGTAAGCAAGTTACTTAATATATCAAAGCCACAGCTTTCTCTTGAAAAAAAAAAAAAACTGGGTAACACCACCACCATTGTAGAGATCTTATAATAATTAAGGAACATAAACAAAAATGTTTTTTTAGAGGCTTGTTTTACAGCAACAGTTGCCCTTTCCCTATTTTCAAATGAAGTTAACATTCTTGTCAACAAAATAGAAACTTTTTTTAAGTATTGGTTGAGATTTTGAGTTTGGGCAAAGAATTTTTGGTAAAAGAGGAAAGACAATTCCATTAAAACAATAAGGCTAATTTAGCATGTGGTGAAAGAACCTGGAAAGTGAAAGTGTCTCACTCGTGTCCAACTCTTTGCGACTGTATACTCCATGGAATTCTCCAGGCCAGAATACAGGAGTGGGTAGCCTTTCCCTTCTCCAGGAGATCTTCCCAACCCAGGGAACAAACCCAGGTCTACTGCACTGCAGGAGATCCTTTACCAGCTGAGCCACAAGGGCAGCCCAAGAATACTGGAGTGGGTAGCCTATCCCTTCTCCAGTGGATCTTCCCGACCCAGGAATTGAACCGGGGTCTCCTGCATTGCAGGCGGATTCTTTACCAACTGAGCTATGACGGAAGCCCCCATTCTTTAAAAATCAAACAACAAAACCTCCGTACAAGCAAGATATAATTTGTGGACTCCTATCCTCATGCAAAAGGCCAGGCTGGATGAAGCCCAAGCTTCAATCAAGAATGCCAGGAGAAATATACGCAGATGACACCACCCTTTTGGCAGAAAGTGAAGAGAAGCTAAAGAGCCTCTTGATGAAAGTGAAAGAAGACAGTGAAAAAGGCTGGCTTAAAACTCAACATTCAAAAAACAAAGATCACTGAATCCGGTCCCATCACTTGATGGGAAATAGATGGGGAAACAATGGAAACAGTGACAGACTTTATTTTCTTGGGCTCCAAAATCACTACAGATGGTGACTGCACCCATGAAATTAAAAGATGCTTGCTCCTTGGAAGAAAAGCTATGACCAACCTAGACAGCATAGTAAAAAGCAGAGACATTACCTTGCTGACAAAGGTCCATATAATCGAAGTTATGGTTCTTCCAGCAGGCATGTATGGATGTGAGAGTTGGACTATAAAGAAAGCTGAGCACTGAAGAATTGATGCTTTTGAACTGTGGTCTTGGAGAAGACTCTTGATAGTCCCTTGAAATGCAAGATCAAACCAGTCAATCCTAAAGGAAATAAGTCCTGAATATTTACTGGAAGGACTGATGCTGAAGCTGAAGCTCCAATACTTTGGTCACATGATGCAAAGAACTGACTCACTGGAAAAGACCCTGACACTGGGAAAGATTGAAGGCAGGAAGAGAAGGGGACAACAGAGAATGAGATGGTTGGATGGCATTACCGACTTGATGGACATGAGTTTGAGCAAGCTCTGGGAGTTGGTGATGGACAGGGAAGCCTGGCATGCTACAGTCCATGGGGTTGCAAAGAGTCAGACAGGACTGAGTGAGTGAACTGAACTGATCCTGGTGGCTCAGATGGTAAGGAATATGCTTGCAATGCAGGAGACCTGGCTTTGATCCCTGGGTCAGAAAGACTCCCTGGAGAAATGAATGCCTACCCAGTCCAGTATTCTTGCCTGGAGAATTCTATGGACAAAGGAGCCTGGTAAGCTACAGTCCACGGGCTTGCAAAGCGTTGGACACAACTAAGTAACTAACGTTTTCATTCAAACAACATTTTGATTAATATAACATATATAAGAATATTTAATGTTAAAAGTAAATAAAAATGAAACAATCTTATGACTAAAAAAATAATATTTAATATTACTACAAATCTACCATTCACTCTCCCAGTGTGCAGTTTTAACTGCTGCCAGTAACAGTTAACTACCGATAAATACAACATTCTTCTCTTTTTGTCACTATCAATAAAACAGCATAAGCTAGCTATTTATCAAGAACCAGAATACTACTTGTTAAAAGATATATAATTGTGTTTCTTTAGGATTTAGTAAATATTCTAAAACATTTCCAAAGTAGGTGTGTTTTATTGTCTTGATTTTAACTAACAAAAAAATACCCTCAAAATGAAACCAGCCCAGAGAAGTGAATTACTTCAAATACGGAATCAAACTTTTTGTCCAATGAACAATCATTTTGCAAATGATGAAAACAAAATGTCATTTCACTTTTTTTTTTAAACAGGAAGTTTGCACCAAGCCATGAAAGGAAGTATAGCAATTTCTTAATGAATACAGTTCCATTAAGCAGCCCACTGGAACACGGTGTAAAGAGAAATGGCACATATTGGCTTTTTCAAGTGTGGGTGTCCTGGTATTCTTGGGATTTTTCACCCACTCATATGAGTCAGCTTTATATAACACTGTAACATATAATTTCCCTCCTACTAACAACCCAACACTTCAGAGATAACATCTCACCATGAGTTATTTAAAGAATATGGTAACTAACAACATTTTAATATTTTATAAAATGTGCAAACAACCAAATTATTACTATGTCAGCAACAAGCTCCTTGGCTTCCAAAGAAGCATCCCATAATATTTTAGTGTTGTAAGTGTTTGGGGGCACTTGTTAAGAAAAAATGTAAATTGTTTCTGCATAATCAGAAATATCATGTCATTTTAAAATCTAGGTATTTTACCAAATATCAGGCATTTTTGTACATAAAGGAAATCAACTAATTAGGTAGTGATTTAGCAATTACATTCTTTCTGGGAAATTATTTCCATAGCTACTCAGAATAGTTAAGTACTAGGGTTCAAGAGATGTAGGATTGAGTTTATGGTGTATCAAATGTTCCAGTTCTGAAGGGTAATTGGAAGGGAACATTTGTAAAATCAGATTACCACGAATAGAAATCCTTTTTTGTTGACAGAACTCCAGAACTCCAAATAGAAATCCAGATCCTTTTTTGTTGTTTATTCTAAAATGCTTGTGTTTATACTATTTTGGAAAACACTGATTCTATGACTAGAGTTTAAGAAATCCTAATTATACTGAGATATTTTCTATTAAATTATTTATCATGATGAGATAAGTTTCATTTTCTTTCATGAAAGGAATGCATCTGCCCAAGAAAAGCAGACAGCAATAAAAAATGCAATTTAAAATAGCAAACAGATTGCACAACAAAGGAAACTATAAGCGAGGTGAAAAGACAGCCTTTAGAATGGGAGAAAATAATAGCAAACGAAGCAACTGACAAAGAATCTCAAAAATATATAAGCAGCTCCTGCAGCTCAATTCCAGAAAAATAAATGACCCAATTAAAAAATGGGCCAAAGAACTAAACAGACATTTCTCCAAAGAAGACATATAGATGGCTAACACACACATGAAAAGATGCTCAACATCACTCATTATCAGAGAAATGCAAATCAAAACCACAATGAGGTACCATCTCAGGTCAGAATGGCTGCTATCCAAAAGTCTACAAACAATGCTGAAGAGGGTGCGGAGAAAAGGGAACCCTCTTACACTGCTGGTGGGAATGCAAACTAGTATAGCCACTATGGAGAACAGTGTGGAGATTCCTTAAAAAACTGGAAATAGAATTGCCTTATGACCCAACAATCCCACTGTTGGGAATACACACCGAGGAAACCAGAACTGAAAGGGACACGTGTACCCCAATGTTCATCACAGCATTGTTTACAATAGCTAGGACGTGGAAGGAAACTAGATGTCCATCAGCAAACAAACAGATAAGAAAACTGTGGTACATATACACAATGGAATATTACGCAGCTATTAAAAAGAATGCATTTGAATCACTTCTAATGAGGTGGGTGAAACTGGAGCCTATTACACAGAGTTAAATAAGTCAGAAAGAAAAACACCAATACAGTATATTAACACACACACACATATATAACACATATATATATAGAATTTAGACGGTAACAATGACCCTATATGCAAGACAACAGAAAAGACAGAGGTGTAAAGAACAGACTTTTGGACTCTCTGGGAGAAGGCGAGAGTGGGATGATTTCAGAGAATAGCATTGAAACATGTATATTCAGTTCAGTCGCTCAGTCGGGTCCGACCCCGTGACCCCATGAACCGCAGTACACCAGCCATCCCTGTTCATCATCAACTCCTGGAGTTTACCCAAACTCATGTCCATTGAGTCAGTGATGCCATCCAACCATCTCATTCTCTGTTGTCCCCTTCTTCTCCTGCCCTCAATCTTTCCCAGCATCAAGGTCTTTTCAAATGAATCAGCTTTTTGCATCAGGTGGCCAAAACACTGGAGTTTCAGTTTCAACATCAGTCCTTCCAATGAATACTCAGAACTGATCTCCTTTAGGATGCACTGGTTGGATCTCCTTACAGTCCAAGGGACTCTCAAGAGTCTTCTCCAACACCACACTTCAAAAGCATCAACTCTTCTGTGCTCGGCTTTCTTTATGGTCCAACTCTCACATCCGTACATGACTACTGGAAAAACCATAGCCTTGACTAGACAGACTTTTCTTGACAAAGTAATGTCTCTGCTTTTTAATATGCTGTTTAGGTTGGTCATAACTTTCCTTTCAAGGAGTAAGCATCTTTTAATTTCATGGCTGCAGTCACCATCTGCAGCGGTTTTGGAGCCCCAAAAAATAAAGTCAGCGACTGTATGTTACTATACGTGAAATACATCGCCAGTCCAGGTTTGATGCATGAGACAGGGTACTCAGAGCTGGTGCACTGGGATGACCATGAGAGATGGGATAGGGAGGGAGGTGGGAGGGGGGTTCAGGATGGAGGATGCATGTACATCCATGGCTGATTCATGTCAATGTATGGCAAAAACCACTACAATATTGTAATTACTTTCCAATTAAAATAAATAAATTTTTTAAAAATTAAAAAAAATAGCAAATAGAAAAAAATAAAATAGAAGAATCTTTTCCCTTAGAGATTCATGGTATACTAAAGAGAAGCACCAACTTTATATCTGATGAGAAACTAATTTAAAATAAAAAATACTGTAGTTGATGACCTCATGGTACATGAGTCATTTCCACCATACACTACTCAAATTAGACATGAACTGCTTCAAGCCCACAGACATTACACACAGTTTGGGGCTATCTCAGGGTTCTTGCACTGCTGCTCTATGAGTTTTTTGTTTCCAGTCTGGAACCATAACATGTGAGAATCTACAGTATAACAGAATGCCGCATCAGCTTTTTAACACGAAGCTGCAATATTCTCATAGAAGGCAAGGATATAGAATAGGAAGAGTACCTGCCCTAGAGATAAGCAGAAATAGGTCCAAGTCTCCGCTACATCTCTTACTGACTTTGGGGGAGACAGAGAGTGTGTGTGTGTGTGTGTGTGCACGCGTGTGTGTGCACGCTCCATCACTCAGTCATGTCTGACTCTTTGGGACCCATTGGACTGTAGCCCACCAAAATGCTCTGTCCATGGGACTCTCCAGGCAGGAATACGGGAATGTGTAGCCATGCCCTCCTCCAGGGGATCTTCACGACCCAGGGACTGAACCTGTCTCTTTTATCTTCCGCATTGGCAGGCAGATTATTTACCACTGTGCCACCTGGGAAGCCCTGTAAGTATTGTACTTCAGATAAATCATCCTGAGAGCTAAACAGTGCACTGTTCATAAATTTGTTACAAACAAACCTATCCAAGTTTTAGTTTCTTAATAGGTAGAAGAAAATTAGTAAAAAGTAAATACCTCATAGGATTCTAGACTTATACATGTAAAGTTTCTGGCACCTAACATGTGCTTTTCAAAATTAAGTTCATGTACCTACTCATTCCTATGCCCTAAGAAAGGGAAGCATTCAACACTAGTACACAGTAATACATTTGTGATTGTGGTAAAACATATAAAACTTCAAATTTACCATGTTAACCATGTTAACCATTAAGTGTATAATTCAGTGGCATTAAGCACAGTCACATTGTTGTGTAACCATTACCTGAACTTTTTCATCATCCAAAACTGAAACTCTGTGCCCATTAAACAATAACTCCCTATTCTCTCCCTCCTTTCACCAACTCCTGGCAATTCTTCTACTTTCTTTCTCTATGAATTTGACTATTCTAGGTACTCCATCTAAGTGCAATAATACAGTTTTCATTCTTCAGTAATACATTTTAAAATATCAAATAATCCAATGGCACTATATTAAAAAAATCATCTTTCAGAAAAACATCTAAAATAAATAACTGCATTCATATCAACATTATAAAAATGTTTATATATGCTCAAAATATTTGGGCTCAGAAAAGGACATTCATTGACTAATCCATTTTGTGGTACAAATTGGAAACTATGACCAGTATCAAGGCTGTATATTGTCACCCCGCTTATTTACCTTATATGCAGAGTACATCATGAGAAACGCTGGGCTGGATGAAACACAAGCTGGAATCAAGATTGCCCGGAGAAATATCAATAACCTCAGATAGGCAGATGACACCACCCTTATGGCAGAAAGTGAAGAGGAACTAAAAAGCCTCCTGATGAAAGTGAAAGAGGAGAGTGAAAAAGTTGGCTTAAAGCGCAACATTCAGAAAACAAAGATCATGGCACCTGGTCCCATCACTTCATGGGAAATAGATGGCGCAACAGTGGAAACAGTGTCAGACTTTATCTTTTGGGCTCCAAAATCACTGCAGATGGTGACTGCAGCCATGAAATTAAAAGATGCTTACTCCTTGGAAGAAAAGTTATGACCAACCTAGATAGCATATTGAAAAGCAGAGACATTACTTTGCCAACAAAGGTCCGTTTAGGAGAAGGCAATGGCACCCCACTCCAGTACTCTTGCCTGGAAAATCCCATGGACAGAGGAGCCTGGTGGGCTACAGTCCATGGGGTCGCGAAGAGTCGGACACGACTGAGCGACTTCACTTTCCCTTTTCACTTTTAGGTATTGGAGAAGGAAATGGCAACCCACTCCAATGTTCTTGCCTGGAGAATCCCAGGGATGAGGGAGCCTGGTGGGCTGCCGCCTATGGGGTCGCACAGAGTCGGACACGACTGACACAACTTAGCAGCAGTAGCAGCAGCAGTCAAGGCTATGGTTTTTCCAGTGGTCATGTATGGATGTGAGAGTTGGACTGTGAAGAAAGCTGAGTGCCGAAGAATTGATGCTTTTGAACTGTGGTGTTGGAGAAGACTCTTGAGTCCCTTGGACTGCAACGAGATCCAACCAGTCCATTCTGAAGGAGATCAGCCCTGGGTGTTCCTTGGAAGGAATGATGCTAAAGCTGAAACTCCAGTACTTTGACCACCTCATGCGAAGAGTTGACTCATTGGAAAAGACTCTGATGCTGAGAGGTATTGGGGGCAGGAGGTGAAGGGGACAACAGAGGATGAGATGGCTGGATGGCATCACAGACTCGATGGACGTGAGTTTGAATGAACTCCAGGAGATGGTGATGGACAGAGAGGCCTGCCTGGCATGCTGTGATTCATGGGGTCACAAAGAGTCGGACACGACTGAGTGACTGAACTGAACTGATGACCAGTATGCATAAAATACTGTTAATAAGTACTAAGCAGCAGAATACATATAAAAGGATCCAGGAAAATTACATTAACTTCGTCTCAAGATAGTAATATCCCCAAACACAGGGGAAAAGTCTAAGACAGCAAAAAAGGTAATATGGAAGTACCACATTCAATTTTTAAATGTTTTCATTACATAACATTATATCATATCACATCACTAGGTAAACCAACAGCATTATTTTCATGCCTACATACAGATAATAGTGTTTTGGTATGTGTCTTAAAAGAACCAAGGTCAGTATCAAAGATTTCTGGCTCTGACTATAACCCATGGCAGACTTTTATTAGCCCCCAGGTGGCAGTGTGACCCAGAGCAGCAGATAGCACTTTCTCAGCTCCAGATCTCCCAATACAAAACCACATCCTTTCAAAAAGGAATCTTACTTTACCCATAGACAAATGTACGTACAGGAACAAATCAAGAACAATTTCCTTCCAGTTTGAGTAAAAATGAATCCTTTGGATTCTGCCACATACTTCAGTTCAGTAGAGTTACTCAGTCATGTCTGACTTTGTGACCCCATGGACTGCAGCACGCCAGGCTTCCCTGTCCATCACCAACTCCCAGAGCCTACTCAAACTCATGTCCATCGTGTTAGTGATGCCATTCAACCATCTCATCCTCTGTGGTCCCCTTCTCCTCCTTCCTTCAATCTTTCCCAGCATCAGGGTCTTCTCCATTGAGTCAGTTCTTTGCATCACGTGGCCAGAGTATTGGAGTTTCAGCTTCAGAGCATCAGTCCTTCCAGTGAGTATTCAGGACTGATTTCCTTTAGGATGGACTGGTTGGATCTCCTTGCAGTCCAAGGGACTCTCAAGAGTCTTCTCCAACACCACAGTTCAAAAGCATCAATTCATTGGCACTCAGCTTTCTTCATAGTCCAACTCTCACATCGATACATGACTACTAGAAAAATCATATCTTTGACTAGACGGACCTTTGTTGGCAAAGTAATGTCTCTGCTTTGTAATATGCTGTCTAGATTGGTCATAACTTTTCTTCCAAGGAGCAAGCGTCTTGGTCACCGTCTGCAGTGATTCTGGAGCACAAGAAAAAGTCTGTCACTGTTTCTATTGTTTCCCCATCTATTTGCCATGAAGCAATGATCTTAGTTTTCTGAATGTTGAGTTTTGAGCCAACTTTTTCCCTCTCCTCTTTCACTTTCATCAAGAGGCTCTTTAGTTCTTCTTCGCTTTCTGCCGTAAGGGTGATGTCATCTGTGTATCGGAGGTTATTGATATTTTTCTCAGCAATCTTGATTCCAAGTTTGTGCTTCATCCAGCCCAGCATTTTGCTTGATGTACTCTCCATATAAGTTAAATAAGCAGGGTGACAATATACAGCCTTGACACATATTTAACTCAACCTAAGTTTAGCCCTGAATTTCCTCTTACAAGCAAATGGATGCTGAATTATTTTCAACAATACCTGTGGTTTGGTTTCTATATAGTTCAGTTACCATGATAAACAGAAAGTTAACCAACTAAATCTCAGACATTACTTGTTTTAAGATAGAAGTCTTAAAAAAAAGGGAGGTGGGAAAGGGGATGAATATATATATATAAAGGCAAGGTATCACAGATCCAGAAGTGAGATGCAACTCAAGAGGATCCAAATATACACCACCCACACCCTCCATTCACACACCAGGTTACAGAAGAAAATTGGCCATCTGCCTCTGCCTTCATGAGCAAATAGAAATGGTGGCATTTTTCTTCTGCAAACCAAAGGGCTGTTTTACTTTGCACTTCGTTTGGTGGTTTCTCCCCATGGAGAAGACTGAAATCAATCAGTTACTCTCTCAGTGACCAGTTTTAACTGAAATCCAAAACAGTAACACTGATCAACGTAACATACTTCTCATTTTTGTCACTATTTTCACAAGTCTAGTTTTTCAGTAAAAAAAGATTTGTTACTGATAAAAATTCCCTGTTCCTCTCTGTACAACAGACTAATCAGGCCTATCCTTTGCATCTATACTTAAACATGGAGTGTTCACTTAATTCTGGGATCTCACTTACTGGCCTTCACTGGTAGAGTATGCTCTTCTGGCCCTCCATCTACTTTTCTGTCCACAGTCCTTCTGAAAGCCTGAGGCTTCCAGAGATAACTCATCTACTCATGCATATTTAAATAAGTAATTCATGATCATTAAATCAAATATTTTTGAGTACCTCTTTTGAACTGGGCTTCATATTATCATCCCCAACTTCAAAGAATTTTAAGAATACACCCATTATCATAATGGTAGAATGGGTGTAATAGACTGACCATGAGCCCAGCTATGACCAAAGAATATGCTGCTTCTGCTCCACTCCAGTACTACTAAATGCGCAGGATCATAGTAGGCACTACAGAAATAATTTTTGGAAAAGCAGCCATTAAAGTATTACTTTATTCCATTAGGTTATTTTGAGGATTCATAAAAAAATACAAAAGTGCTGGTGAATATTTAAATTCATCATAGAATTTCTTATATTAAAAATAAACTGAAGGTCAACCAAGGAAAAATTTAAAAGGTTAATAATGCAAGTATACAAATGAAAACACTATAATATTCCTATGATTTGTTGATCTAAAAGTGAAAGAACCATGTGGCAGCCTGGATGGGAAGGGAGTTTGGGGGAGAAAATGGATACATGTGAATGTATGGCTGAGTCCCTCTGCTGTGCACCTGAAACCATCACAGCATTGTTAATCAGATACACCCCAACATAAAATAAAAAGTTAAAAAAAATAAAAGAGTCAACCAAGTGCAGTATATGGCCCTTGTCTAAAAACAATTCAAAACAAGCCAACAGTACAAAGAAATTTTATGATAAGTGGGGAAGGATATATATATATACAGAACTTCCTCAACTTATATTGCTGGAATTCAATCTCAATAAACTCATCTCAAATAAGTTGAAAATGCATTTGAAACACCTAAGCTACAAAATTAAACATGTTCAGAACACACGTTAGCCTTTATTGCAGCAAAATCAGTTAACACAAAGCCTAATTTATGATAAAGTACTCGATATCTCACACAATTTATTGAATACCCTACTGAAAACAGGAGGGTGTATAGGTACAGGTGGTTGGAAGTGCATCAGTTGAGTACCCCTGTGATTATGTGGCTGATTAGGAGCTGCATAGCTCAACTGGTAAAGAATCCGCCTGCAATGTGGGAGACCTGGGTTTGAACCCTGGGTTAGGAAGATCCCCTGGAGAAGGGAAAGGCTACCCACTCCAGTATTCTGGCCTGGAGAATTCCATGGACTGTATGTGTATAGTCCATGGGGTCGCAATGAGTTGGACAGACTTAGCAACTTTCACTTTCACTTTCAGGAGCTGCAGCAGCAATAGTCAGAGCCCAGCATTGCAGGAGAGTACGGTACAGCATATCACTAGCCTCAGACAAGATAAAAAATCAGATAAAATCTTCACACCATCGTAAAATTGAAAACATAAACTTAACCATCGAAAGTCAAGGAATATCTGTAATGAGGAATTAATTACCTTTAAGTTATTAGATGTGATAAAGACAATGTCTTTTTTAAGTCCTTATTTGTTAGAAATTAAACTGAAGTTTTTATGGGTACAATACAACATCTTATATTATAAAACATTATAGTACAATATCTTTTATATATATGATATAAATAGTTTCTTTAAAATACTCCAGAAAAAGAAAAGTATATTTGTAGGTATAGAAGGCAGAACAGAACAATCAATACCTGGCAAAATGTTCCTAATTATTAAAACTGGGTAATAACTACATGTTGCTGCTGCTGCTAAGTCGCTTCAGTCGTGTCCGACTCTGTGCAACCCCATAGACGGCAGCCCACCAGGCCCCGCCATCCCTGGGATCCTCCAGGCAAGAACACTGGAGTGGGCTGCCATTTCCTTCTCCAATGCGTGAAAGTGAAAAGTGAAAGTGAAGTCGCTCAGTCGTGTCCAACCCTTAGCGACCCCATGGACTGCAGCCTACCAGGCTCCTCCGTCCATGGGATTTTCCAGGCAAGAGTACTGGAGTGGGGTGCCATTGCCTTCTCCAAATAACTACATGTAAGTTCCTTAAAATACTCTCTCCGTTTTTTAATACATTTGAAAATTCCCATAATGTAATCTTTGGATAAAATAAAGTACAGTACTGCACCTTATAAACTTTCTAATATTGGTTTCCCATAACAGAAAACCCTGAATGAACTTTTTGGCTAACCCAATACAAAACTTAGGGTAACTGTGTTACAAAACTCAACTGAGAGAGAACCTGAAAATCCAACAAATACTTAGCCTTCATAGTCCCAATAACTTACATTTCTTTTATTGTTTTAAACTCTTACCATCATGTGCATGTGTGCATGCTCAGTCGCTTAGTAGCCTCTGACTCTTAGGGATCCTCTGTCGCCCACCAGGCTCCCCTGTCCAAGGGATTCTCCAGGCAAGAATACTGGAGTGGGTTGACACTGCCTCCTCCAGGAGATTTTTCCAATCCCAGGATCAAAAACCTGTGTCTCCTACATCTCCTGCACTACATGCAGATTCTTTACCACTGAGAATAAATCACTGTTTTTAATTAGTGATTTGAAATTTAGTGTTAATTTTCACTTTACTTGCTATGAAGTGTGTGTGCACATGCACAGAATGAGAGAGAGAAAGAGAGAGAGATGGATGAATGGATATGTATATGTAACATGAAAGTTACCCAAAATGGAACTTTAGAGGCAAAAGGTAAATAGAGATCAAAATATTATATTCTATACAACTTTTCCAGGAGTACTCCAAAGTCCAAAGTTGCACTGATAATGGGTGGGTTCACACAGAGTTTTGCCTCTGGGGGTACCAGTTGGAGATAATGGGAACAGTTAAGTCTAGAAAGTCAAGAACAGAAAGTCTAGAAATGACTGGGTCCCTCCACAACATCAGGTTCTGCCTGTGCCCCATCCTCCTTAGCTTCAGTGCTCACTGAGCTCCCATAATACTATCTTCTCCCTTTGTATTCTCAGACATGGGAGTGAGCATGACTGGCTGCTTACAATTTATTGCTGGTTTCTTAGGGGCTCAAACATATTGGTGGCTCTTTAACCTTACCACAACTCCTATGAGTCCCCTCATTAAAACCTCTTAAATTGAACCATTTGAGTAAAATTCCTTTTCATGCTAAATTTACCAGTGAAGTAGTACAGCCTTATTGCACTTCCCAAGTATGTGTGTGTATATACACACATATACATATGTATGATGTGATGATCTGATATATACATATATTTTGAAATGATTACCATAAGGTTAGTTAACATATCTATCATCATATACAGTTACCATTTTTGTATCTGTGCTGAGAATACTGGGACTACCCTGGTGGCTCAATTGGTAAAGAATCTTAAGATTCATTCTCTTAGCAATTTTCAAACATACAGTGTAGTACTGCCAACTGTAGACACCATGCTATACACTAGATTCCAGAATTTATTCATCTTACAACTGAAACCTTGTACCCTTTCACCAGCAATACCCATTATTACAACTTTACCCATTTATCTATTAACAGACACCTAGGTTGTTTATACATCTTGGCTACTGTGAATAATGTTGAAATGAATATGGGGTCACAAATATCTGTTCCAGGTAGTGATTTCATTTCCTTCAGATATATTCCAAGAAGTGGGACTGCTGGATCACATGGCAGTTCTATTTTTAATTTTCTTAGGAAATTCCATACTGTTTTCCACAATGGCTATAGCTATTTATATTCCCACGAACAGTGAACTAGGATTTCCTTTTCTCCATATTGTCACCAACACTTGTTATGTATTGTCTTTTTAATAAAACTCTTCCTAAAGGTAGAAAGTGATGGCTTATTGAGATTTTACATTTGTATTTCCCTAATGACTGGTGGAAGCAGTGTCAGACTTCATTTTTGGGGCTCCAAAATCACTGCAGATGGTGACTGCAGCCATGAAATTAAAAGATGCTTACTCCTTGGAAGAAAAGTTATGACCAACCTAGATAGCATATTCAAAAGCAAAGACATTACTTTGCCAACACAGGTCCGTCTAGTCATAGCTATGGTTTTTCCAGTGGTCATATATGGATGTGAGAGTTAGACTGTGAAGAAAGCTGAGCGCCGAAGAATTGATGCTTTTGAACTGTGATGTTGGAGAAGACTCTTGAGAGTCTCTTGGACTGCAAGGAGATCCAACCAGTCCATTCTGAAGGAGATCAGCCCTGGGATTACTTTGGAAGGACTGATGCTAAGGCTGAAATTCCAGTACTTTGGCCACCTCATGTGAAGAGTTGACTCATTAGAAAAGACTCTGATGCTGGGAGGGATTGGGGGCAGGAGGAGAAGGGGATGACATGGCTGGATGGCATCACTGACTCGATGGACGTGAGCCTCACTGAACTCCGGGAGTTGGTGATGGACAGGGAAGCCCGGCGTGCTGCAATTCACGGGGTTGCAAAGAGTCAGACACAACTGAGCGACTGAACTGAACTGAACTGAATGACTGGTGATGCTGAGCATCTTTCCATGTACTTGTTCTCTATCTGTATGTTTTCAGAAAAATGTCTATTCAGGTCCTTTGACTTTTTTTTTAATGGGATTATTTATTTTTTGAGTTGTATGAATGTACATCATGGGAAATGCAGGGCTTGATGAAGCACAAGCTGGAATCAAGATTGCAGGGAGAAATATCAATAACCTCAGATATGCAGATGACACCACTCTTATAGCAGAAAGAAACCAGGAACTAAAGAGCCTCTTGATGAAGGTGAAAGAGGAGAGTGAAAAAGCTGGCTTAAAATAGCATTCAAAAAACAAAGATCATGGCATCTGGTCCCGTAACTTCACAGCAAATAGATGGGGAAACAAAGGAAATGGTGACAGACTTTATTTTCTTGGGCTCCAAAATCACTGCAGATGGTGATTGCAGCCATGAAATTAAAAGACGCTTGCTCCTTGGAAGAAAAGTTATGACCAGTCTAGATAGCATATTCAAAAGCAGAGACATTATTTTGACAACAAAGGTCCATCTACTCAAAGCAATGGTTTTTCCAGTAGTCATGTATGGATGTGAGAGTTGCATGATAAAGAAAGTTGAGCGCTGAAGAATTAATGCTTTTGAACTGTGGTGTTGGAGAAGACTCTTGAGAGTCCCTTGGGGTGCAAGGAGATCCAACTAGTCAATCCTAAAGGAAATCAATCCTGAATATTCATTGGAAGGAGTGATGCTGAAGTTGAAGTTCCAATACTCTGGCCACCTCATGCGAAGGGCTGACTCATTAGAAAAGACATTGATGCTGGGAAAGATTGAAGGCAGGAGGAGAAGGGGATGACAGAGGATGAAATGGCTGGATGGCATCACTGACTCAAATGGACCTGAGTTTGAGCAAGCTCCAGGAGACGGTGAAGGATAGGGAAGCCTGTTGTGCTGCAGTCCATGGGTTGCAGAGTCAGACGTGACTGAGCGACTGAATAACAACAATGAATTCCTAATATTTGGGGGGTACTAACCCATATCTGACATATGATTTGTAAAAATTTATTCCCACTTGGTAGGTTGCTTTTTCATTTTGTTGATTGTTTCCTTTGCTGTATAAAAGCTTTTTACTTTAATGTAGTCTCATTTGTTTATTTCTGCTTATGCAAAATGTATACCTGTTGATGTATGCAACAATAATGCTTTTTTTTTAATGTATTTATTTTTCATTGAAAGATAATTGGGCTTCTCTGATGGCTCAGTGGTAAAGAATCTGCCTGCAGTGTAGGAGACAAAGGAGATGTGGGTTCAGTCCCTGTGTTGGGAAGATCCCTTTGAGAAGGAAAAAAGGATAAATGCTTTACATTATTGTGTTGGGTCATAATGCTTTTTTTTTTTTTCTAATTTTATTTTATTTTTAAACTTTACATACTTGTATTAGTTTTGCCAAATATCAAAATGAATCCGCCACAGGTATACATGTGTTCCCCATCCCGAACCCTCCTCCCTCCTCCCTCCCCATACCATCCCTCTGGGCCGTCCCAGTGCACCAGCCCCAAGCATCCAGCATCGTGCATCGAACCTGGACTGGCAACTCGTTTCCTACATGATATTTTACATGTTTCATTGCCATTCTCCCAAATCTTCCCACCCTCTCCCTCTCCCACAGAGTCCATAAGACTGTTCTATACATCAGTGTCTCTTTTGCTGTCTCGTACACCGGGTTATTGTTACCATCTTTCTAAATTCCATATATATGCGTTAGTATACTGTATTTATGTTTTTCCTTCTGGCTTACTTCACTCTGTATAATAGGCTCCAGTTTCATCCACCTCATTAGAACTGATTCAAATGTATTCTTTTTAATGGCTGAGTAATACTCCATTGTGTATATGTACCACAGCTTTCTTATCCATTCATCTGCTGATGGACATCTAGGTTGCTTCCATGTCTTGGCTATTATAAACAGTGCTGCGATGAACATTGGGGTACACGTGTCTCTTTCCCTTCTGGTTTCCTCAGTGTGTATGCCCAGCAGTGGGATTGCTGGATCATAAGGCAGTTCTATTTCCAGTTTTTTAAGGAATCTCCACACTGTTCTCCATAGTGGCTGTACTAGTTTGCATTCCCACCAACAGTGTAAGAGGGTTCCCTTTTCTCCACACCCTCTCCAGCATTTATTATTTGTAGACTTTTGGATCGCAGCCATTCTGACTGGTGTGAAATGGTACCTCATAGTGGTTTTGATTTGCATTTCTCTGATAATGAGTGATGTTGAGCATCTTTTCATGTGTTTGTTAGCCATCTGTATGTCTTCTTTGGAGAAATGTCTATTTAGTTCTTTGGCCCATTTTTTGATTGGGTCGTTTATTTTTCTGGAGTTGAGCTGTAGGAGTTGCTTGTATATTTTTGAGATTAGTTGTTTGTCAGTTGCTTCATTTGCTATTATTTTCTCCCATTCTGAAGGCTGTCTTTTCACCTTGCTAATAGTTTCCTTTGACATAGTCAAGTTTCTCTACAGGTATTGTTATAGAGCCCTCATTGTTTGGGGAGGGAGCAAAACAATGAATGAAGGTATTCTACAACTCAAATTAATACTATTTAGAAGGTCAAAATTTCAATTCTCATGAATTAGATGACTCTTGTTGTATGAAAATAATAGGTAAATTTTTGTTACTTTTTTCTTCAGCATTTTATACCCATTCTTCAAAGTTCATTCAAACTTTCATCTACTTATCATATTGAGATGATAGGCATGGTGATATACCCTAATATTAAAATAATTTAACAAAGAAACTTCGTATAGTATAAGCACCAGGTGTTTCAATATTTTTGTTCACTGATGCAAAAATTCCATCTATATTCAGCCAAAGTAGAAGGGATTGTAACACTACAAAAGCAGTATATCTAAATGGGTAATATAACAAAAAGCTCTTCAACTTTCGCAAAGAAAACAATGAAAGAAATTACACTGTCAAGTGATACTTTTAAAGACTACAAATGACTACAAAATCATTTCTTATACTTTTAGTAAAAGCCTTAAATACCACAAAGTCTTCTCTTCCACCATGCAGACAAATAATTAAAACAACTTGCTCTCCAGAATTTCCAGAAGAAATGAAACGCAGTTTATTTCAGAACACCATCTATACAAAGAGTATTAACTAATTATGAAGGTACCAATGATGGTGTACAATGCTAAGCCTAATAATTCATTCAGTGACAGATGTCTTACATCTCAATTATTGCAAATCTTCCTATTCAAGTATATACTAGAAATTTATTTATGTTTTGGCCACCACTGACCACCAGGGAAGTCCAAAATTTCATATATTAATAATTCTGTGGGGCTTCCCTGCTGGTGCAGTGGTTAAGCATCCACTTGCCAATGCAGGGCACAAATGTTTGATTCCTGGTCAGGAAACATCTCACATGCTATGAAACAACTAAGCCCATGCACCACAACGACTGAGACCAACTGCCACAACTACTAAAGCCCACGCACCCTAGACTGTACTCTGTAACAAGAGAAGCCACTACAATAAGAAGCCCCGAGCACCACAGCTAGACAGTAGCCCCACTCTCTACAACTAGAGGAAGCCCACATGTGGCAACAAAGACTTAGTACAGCCAAAACTAAAATATATTTAAAAATGTGTTTGTCAATTATTTTTAACCATGTATATACATTATTAACCAGACAAAAATACATATATATATATATAAATCACTTAATAATTACTTAAGCAATGTATATAACACTGAGTTCAGTGGAGCACAGATTCAAAAATTTAACACATGGTTATTAATCAATTTGAACACTAGGCAAAACAAAGATAACTGTGCTAAGTTCTTTAGTTGTGTCTGACTCTTTGCAACCCCAAGAACTGTAGCCTTCCAGGCTCCTCTGTTCATGGTATTTCCCAGGCAAGAATACTGGAGTGGGTTACCATTTCCTCCTCCAAGGGATCTTCCTGACCCAGGGATCAAACCCTTGTGTCTTACATCTCCTGTATTGGCAGGTGGGTTCTTTACCACCAGTGCCCAACAAGATCTAAAGGAGTATATCTAGAAAAAACATTCTGGCTTCACATCTCAGGGAAACAAAAGAGTAGGATGAATTTCCAAGGTGAGGAGAACACTTGCATTACCAGGTCAAGAATCCCTTCTTTAAATCAACACAACAGGCTAGACAGACTGGCAGCCAGAATATCCCTGGGTCCAGTTTGGCTGCAAGGAGAAGCAGGGGAGGCGAGGCTCAACGATGAAACCCCAAATGGGAGAAGTAGAGAGAAGCTAGGAGAAGACTGAGAATCTCTGCATCATTAGTTTCCCTGCCATGTGAATTTCTTCTGCTCAGGTAATACAACCAAAAGAAATGTTACATATAAAAGTAATGTCATAAACATGAAACCATAAAACTCCTAGAAGAGAAAACAGGCAAACCAGTCTTTGACATTAATCATAGAAATAGTTTCTTGGACCAGTCTCCTAAGGCAAAATAAATAAAAGCAAAAAAAAGCAAAAAGGACCTAATTAAACTTAAAAGCTTTTTCACGGCAAAGGAAACCATTGACAAAACGAAAAGACAACCTATGAGAAGGGATAAAATATTTGCAAATGATGCATATGACAAAGGGTTAATATCCAAAACATACAAACAGCTCATACAACTCAATATCAAAAAACCAAACAATCCAAACAAAAAACTCCCAGAAAATTTGAATAGACATTTTCCCAAAGAAGACATGCAGATGGTTTACAGGCACATGAAAATATGTTCAGCACC
Organism: Bos javanicus; assembly: GCF_032452875.1. Lineage (NCBI taxonomy): Eukaryota > Metazoa > Chordata > Mammalia > Artiodactyla > Bovidae > Bos > Bos javanicus. Next base: position 61,918,530 of record NC_083869.1, on the reverse strand, counting down.
AGTAATTATTAGAGAAACGGAGATCAAAACCCAAATGAGGTCTTCACCTCATACCTCACACACACTTTTTGATGACTATCATCAAAAAGTCTACAAATAGGGGACTTCTCTAATGGTCCAGCAGCTAAGACTCCAAACTCCAATGCAGCAGTCCTGGGTTTTATCTCTGGTCAGGGAGCTCGATCTCGCAGGCTGCAGCTGAAGATCCCACATATCATGAAGAAGATGCAAGATCCTGTCTGCCGCCACTAAGACCCAGCACAGACAAATAAATTAATAATTATTAACAATAAAAAAAGTCTGTAAGAAACAAGTGTTGGAGAGCAATGTGGAGAAAAGGGAAGCCTCCTATACTGCTGGTGGGAATGTAACTATGTCACTATGGAAAACAGTATGGAGTTGCCTTAAAAAAACTAAAAATAGAACTACCATATGATCCACAAATTCCACAGAAAAGATACATGTACCCCAATGATCACAGCAGCAATATTTACAACAGCCAAAGACACAGAAGCAACTCAAGTGCCCATCGGTAGACAACTGGATTAAGAAAATGTGATACATGGAACTTCCCTGTTGGTCCAGTGGTTAAAAATCCACCTGTCAGTGCAGGGGACATGGATTTGAACCCTTGTCTGGGATGATCCCATGTGCCGTGAAGCAACTACGCCTGCATGCCACAACTACTGGGCCCAAGTGTCACAACTACTGAAGCCTGTGCTCCACAAGAAAAGCCACTTCAGTGAGATGCCTGTGCACTGTAACTAAAGAGCAGCGCCCACTTGCTGCAACTAGAGGAAGTCCACATGCCGCAACAAAGTCCCAGGGCAACCAGAACATAAAATAAAAAAACAGAAGATGTGATACATTACACACACACAAGCATACTCTCATAATGGAGTATTACTCAGCCATAGAGAAGGATGAAATACTACCATCTGCAGCAATGTGGATGGATCTAGAGAATATTATGCTCAGTGAAATGAGCCAGAAAGAGAAAGACAAATGCTATATATTACTTATATGTAAAAAAATAACACAAATGAATGTACTGTATATACAAAATGGACTCATAAATACCAATCTGTGAAAAACAAATCTGTAGTGACCAAAGGGGAGAGAGAAAGGTCGAGAGGGACAAATTAGGGATATGAGATTAATAGATAAAAACTACTATATACTAATGAGATAAGCAACAAGGATATACTATATAGCACAGGGAATTATACTCATTATCTTATAATAACTTATAATGGAATACAATCTGCAAATACACTAGACCATTATGCTATGTACCTAAAACACAATATTGTAAATCAACCATACATCAATAAAAATAAAATAATATTTTTTGTAGAAATAGTGTCATAAAGAGAATGGTATTAGTTTAGAACAATAAGCCTCTCTGAGGTGATCTTTTGCAAATAGTAGGCTTAAGAAAAATTTTCCTCATTGAATGATGAATAGTTATTTTTTTTTAAATCAATGTTACAAATATAAAGAAGAAAGAAAAATAGAAATCAAAAGGAAAAACACACATGAAAAAAAATACCCATGAAGCAGATGAAAATCATAGTTAAATAGTTAGCTATAAATTTAAATTTTAATTACCTCTGTGACACAAGACTGTGAAGAAAGCTGAGCACCAAAGAATTGATACTTTTGAATTGTGGTGTTGGAGAAGACTCTTGAGAGTCCCTTGGACTGCAAGGAGATCCAACCAGTCCATTCTGAAGGAGATCAGCCCTGGGATTTCTTTGGAAGGAATGATGCTAAAGCTGAAACTCCAGTACTTTGGCCACCTCATGCGAAGAGTTGACTCATTGGAAAAGACCCTGATGCTAGGAGGGATTGGGGGCAGGAGGAGAAGGGGACGACAGAGGATGAAATGGCTGGATGGCATCACTGATTCGGTGGACATGAGTCTGAGTGAACTCCGGGAGTTGGTGATGGACAGGGAGGCCTGGCGTGCTGCGATTCATGGGGTCGCAAAGAGTCGGACATGACTGAGCGACTGAACTGAACTGAACTGATGACACAAGACAAATAAAGCAGAGATACAGAAATTTAATGAAGCTATAGCAAAAAAAAAAAAAAAAAAACGAAATTAAAGATGAATTGACAGGTCAGAGAACTAAAAGAAAAATAAACACCACTGAAATGAAGACCAAATGGAAGCAGAAATAAAAACAGGCACTGCTAAAAAATAAAGTACACACAGGACATGACTGAAAGAAAATTTTCAAAGGGAAGGAACAGACCAAAAAAGTTTTTAGAGAAAAAAATAAATTATGAAAGAAAATGACAGAAAATACAAATGATAGAGATGATAAGCCAAGATGAATCAACAAACATAAGCATACCTGGTGGTTTAATTTTAAAAAGTGAAAGAATTGAAAAACTGTTCTCCATATAATTCAAGTAAATTTTCCAGAAATGAAAAAAAAAAATGTAAACTAGAGATTAAAATAATATAGCACATCCAGGAAAAATACATAGAAGCATCAACATTAAGACATATTCCAGTACTAGACGGCCAAAAGGGTAGTGAGACCAAAAAAAAATCAATCATCCCTAAGGAGAAAAAAAACCCAGAATATCTACAGCAAACAGTGAAGGAATGCCTAGAACATCAGCCAGAAAAGAAAGTGAGACTGAGGAATTTCTTACCCAGCCAATTTGTCATTTAGGATAAACTCTGTGTAAAGACATTTTTAAAATGTAAGAACCTAGGAAACTGGTTTCCCATGAGCTCTTCTAAAACATTTTAAAAAGTTAACTTCAACCAAAGAATACTATACAGAAACAAGAGAAGGGAAGCAATGAAATTACTTAGTGTTTTAATAATCTGCATATAGAAGAGAAAGTAACAGCTATAGACAAAAACAACACAGAAATTACATACCTATCAAGAGGTAAGAGAGGAAAAAGGCAAACCTCATTTAAATTTGGGAAGGAAAATAATCTAAGTATATAGTAGGAATAAATTATAAGTATTTTTTAAAATACAAAGGTGACAATCAAGAAAAATAACCAATTACTATGATATGCTGAGAAAGAAGGTAGAAAGGGAGAAAAATGAACTACACCAACTATCACTACACTGGGAATTAGAAAATGTTGTCTAATAAAATAGAGATCCAAGTAATATAAGCTATAGTTATATATATTACCAGTGAATTCAAACTCTATACCTTTTGAATAACTAAAAACTCATTCTAAACAGGAAGAAAATGTAAATCACATGTTTATTAGCTCACACAAAGATTGTATAGTAACATATTTTTAGGAACAGAAATGATAACAAATACTATGATGACAGAATTAAGAGCAAACATAGCTCTAAAGTCAATGAATGAAAGTGAGCTTAATAATTCTTAAGAAAAAAGACAACTGATTCACAAAGTGAAATCTAAGACTTAAAAATTCATCTAAAGAAGTGTCTCAAAAAATGGTGAAAATAGAAAGATAGTTAAAAAGTATGCTAAAAAAAAAAAAAAAAAGTATGGTCCGAAAGAAATAGAGCTTCTCCGGTGGCTCAGAGGTAAGGAATCCGCCTGCAATGCAGGAGACACAGGTGTCATCCCTGGGTTGGGAAGATCCCCTGGAGAGGGGAATGGTAACCCACTCCAGTATACTTGCCTGGAGAATTCCATGGACAGAGGAGCCTGGCCAATTACAATCCATGGGGTTGCAAAGAGTCGGACATGACTATAGTAACTTAGCATACACACACACATAGCAGAAATTAATACAGCATTGTAAATGAACTATACTTCAATAAAATAAAAATCTTTTAATTTAATTAAAATTAAAGAAATAGTTGTTGGGATATTACACAGTTGTTGGATAATCACACAACTGTGGATAATCCCACAGTTGTTGGGATTAAATTTAGAGTATAAAGTGAAGTGAAGTCACTCAATCGTGTCCGACTCTTTGCGATCCCATGGACTGTAGCCTACCAGGCTCCTCCATCCATGGAATTTTCCAGGCAATAATACTGGAGTGGGTTGCCATTTCTTTCTCCAGGGGATCTTCCCGACCCAGGGATCGAACCTGGGTCTCCTGTATAGCAGGCAGATGCTTTACCATCTGAGCCACCAGGGAAGATTGTCAAATTTAGAGTATAAAATGAAAGAATTAACTAATTTTATAATACAGGTATTTTATAATGATAAACAGTATAATACCAAATGAAGATTTAACAGTAAGATTAAGATTTATGTTCCCAGTACTATGGTGGTTTAGATATTCTAAAAACGCTTTCCTTTTCAAACACCTAAATATAGTAATGCAGTGTACATCATGAGAAATGCCAGGATGGAAGAAGCACAAGCTGGAATCAAGATTGCAGGGAGAAGTATCAATAATCTCAGATATGCAGATGACACCACCCTTATGGCAGAAAGTGAAGAAGAACTAAAGAGCCTTTTGATGAAAGTGAAAGAGGCGAGTGAAAAAGCTGGCTTAAAACTCAACATTCAGAAAACTAAGATCACGGCATCCAGTCCTATCACTTCATGGTAAATAGATGGGGAAACAGTGGAAACAGTGAGACTATTTTTGGGGGCTCCAAAATCACTGCAGATGGTGACTGCAGCCATGAAATTAAAAGGCGCTTGTTCCTTGGAAGAAAAGCCATAACCAACCTATGCTATGCTAAGTCACTTCAGTCATGTCCGACTCTGTGCGACCCCATAGATGCCAGCCCACCAGGCTCCCCCGTCCCTGGGATTCTCCAGGCAAGAACACTGGAGTGGGCTGTCATTTCCTTCTCCAATGCATGAAAGTGAAAAGTGAAAGTGAAGTCTCTCAGTTGTGTCCGACTCTTAGCGACCCCATGGATTGCAGCCTACCAGGCTCCTCTGTCCATGGGATTTTCCAAGCAAGAGTACTGGAGTGGGGTGCCATTGCCTTCTCCTACAGCATATTAAAAAGCAGAGACATTACTTTGTCAACAAAGGTCCATCTAGTCAAAGCAATGGTTTTTCCAGTAGTCATGTATGGATGTGAGAGTTGGACTATAAAGAGAGCTGAGTGCAGAATTGACGCTTTTGAATTGTGGTGTTGGAGAAAACTCTTGAGAGTCCCTTCAACTGCAAGGAGATCAAACCAGTCCATCTTAAAGGAAATCAGTCCTGAATATTCACTTGAAGGACTGATGCTGAAGCTCAAACTCCAATACTTTGGCTACCTGATGTGAAGAACTGTCCCATTGGAAAAGACCCTGATTCTGGAAAAGACAGAAGGCAGGAGGAGAAGCAGATGACAGAGAATGAGATGGTTGGATGGCATTACCAACTCGATGGACACGAGTTTGAGCAAGCTCTGGGAGTTGGCAATGGACAGGGAAGCCTGGCATGCTGCAGTCCATGGGATGGCAAAGACCTGGACATGACTGAGTGACTGAACTGAAAAATAACAACTAGATAAAATACTATATTTTATTATAAAATGTAGAGCTGGCCTGAAGAAAAGTAAAAAAACTTTACAATGACCAGAAACAAGAGAGAAAGTCAAACTCAGAGTAACAAGTTAGTGATAAGGCTACAGGCCACATTGAAGGAGCCTGCAGACACCACCAACAGGGAACCTGAAGACTTAATAGTCAAGCAGAGCAATAGATATATACACAGTGAACAGTGGAAGTGAGAATCCTAAACAACACGTGAGCCTAAGAAAGCTACAACATAAGTGAAAATGGGGAAGGGGTGACAATAGAAAGAGAGTTATAAGCAAAAGGAAACCAGTTGGGAAGTAAGTAGATTTATACATGTTTGGTCAATTGCTTTGCCACAAGGGCACAAAGGTAATTTATGGAAAAGAATATATAGAGACTTTTCTACAAACGGTGCTGAATAACTGGATATCAGAGTGAAAGAAATCTGAACCTAGAACTCTCATCTCACCCCATATAAAAAAATTAATTTGAGGTGAAAAATATATCAAAACACAAAAGCAAAAACTATAAAGCTTTCAGTACAAAACACAGGAGACCATATCTGTGATCTTGGGGTAAGAAAAGACTTATTGCTGACAACATAAAAAGCACTACAATAAACCTATTGTATAGCACAGGGAACTCTGCTTTTTTAATATGTAATATATCTATCCACTCTTTTTAGATTCTTTTCCCATATAGGTGGTCATTACAGTGTATTGAGTGGAGTACCCTGTGCTATAGGTAGATTTATTGTAGTGCTTTTTACGTTTTCAGCAGTAAGTCTTTTCTTGCCCCACAGATATGATCTCCTATGGTGGCTCAGATGGTAAAGAATCTGCCTGCAATGAAGGAAACTGGGTTTGACCCATGGGTTGTGAACCCCTAGAGAAGGGAATGGCTACACACTCCAGTCATCTTGCCTGAAAAATTCCATGGACAGAGGAACCTGGTGGGCTACAATCCATGAGGTTGCAAAGAGTCAGACACAACCAAGCAACTCACACACACACACAGACACACACGCATATAATGGAATCACTTTGCTGTACAGCAGAAACACAACACTGTAAATCGATCAACTATATTCCAATAAAAATTAATTTTAAAAAACCACTACAGTATAAGAACTGGATAAATTGGATTTTATCAAAATTAAAAACTTCTATTTATCAAGGGATATTTGGAAGGAAATTAAAAGGCATGGGTAGAGGACTTCCCTGGAGGTCCAGTGATTAAGACCATGCTTCCACTGCAGGGGGCGTGGCTTTGATCCCTGGTTGGGGAACTAAGATTCCACATGCTGTGCAGCACAGCCAAAAAGTAAAATAAAAGGCAAGGTACAGACTAGGAGAAAAGACTCATAACTCACATATCTGACAAAGGTCATTTATGCAGAATATGAAAAGAACTCCTTCAAATCAGTGATAAAAGTAAAACACAGGTAAACCATTAGTATAAGATTTATCTATCTCATGTAGAGAGATAGACAGCAAATAAGCACAGGGAAAGATGTCAACATCATTAGCCATTAGGAAGACACAAATTAAAATACAATGAGCTTCTTCTTGAAGATCTATTAATTGTGAGTAGCTAAAATGATATAAGCTGACAACATCAAATGTTAGCAAAGACTTCAAGCATAAAGAACTCTCATATATTGCTGATGGGTTAGGAAAAAAGTTGGGCAGTTTGGCAGTTTTCCTACAAAGTTAAACAGACACCAACCCTAAAACCAAGCAAGAGAATTGAATGCATGTCCAAAAAAGGACTTGTAGCAATGTTAATACCTACCATCTTTATTATGACTCCTAAATTAGAAGCAACACACATGTCCATCATTAAGTTAATAAATACCTAACACTCATAGATCAAAAGAATGTATATGAATCTCAAAAACATGTTGAACAAGAGAAGTCAGATACATATAAACTGTATTCCACTCAAAACAAGTTCCAAAAGAGAGAAATGTAAGCTATGGTACTGAAAGGGATTAGAACCCATTCAATGTATATAGTATTCCATGGTCCCATTTTGAGGAGGGATGAATACAGCAGAGACAGAGAGAAAGAAGTTGTTGGGCAGAGGGAGGGCTCTTCCTTAGTGCCAAATGCCAGTCAATAAATCAACATTTTAACAACTATATGGCAAAAATTATTTTGAGCAACGATTATCTATGGATATTAAATCCAAGAGGAAAAAATGAATAAGAAATATATTTGTATGTCTTAACATTTCTTGTTAGCTGTTTGCTAAATAGGCAACAACTGAGAGAGGGGAAAATAATAACAATATATAGAGAAACTACAGCACTGACTAGCAATCAAAATTAATACTACCAGTGAGGGGTTGACAGATACAGTGTGTCTACAGAAGCAATATCCTGACAAGGACAGGACCTTGATCTCACATACTAATCCAGACAGGACTAATCTAAATCCTGTCATGAGAAAATATTAAAAGAAATTGAGACATTCTATAAAATAAACAGCCCTATATTCTTAAAAGGGGGCTTCCCGGGTAGCACTGCTGCTGCTGCTGCTAAGTCGCTTCAGTCGTGTCCGACTCTGTGCAACCCCATAGACGACAGGCCACCAGGCTCCCCCGTCGCTGGGATTCTCCAGGCAAGAACACTGGAGTGGGTTGCCATTTCCTTCTCCAATGCATGAAAGTGAAAGTGAAGTCGCTCAGTCATGTCCAACTCCTAGCGACCCCATGGACTGCAGCCTACCAGGCTCCTCCATCCATGGGATTTTCCAGGCAAGAGTACTGGAGTGGGGTGTCATTGCCTTCTCCCGGGTAGCACTAGTGGTAAAGAATCCACCTGTCAATGCAGGAGATGTAACAGATGCCGGTTCGATCCTTGGGTCAGGAAGATCCCCTGGAGGAGGGGATGGCAACCCACTCCAGTATTCTTGCCTGGAGAATCCCATGGACAGAAGAGCCTGGCAGGCCAGTCTACACTGTCACACAAAGTCAGACACGACTGAAGCAACTTAGCACGCATATTCTTAAACAAAACAAAACACTAGTGTCATGAAAGGCTGTGGAAATGTCCTACATTAAAGGAAAGAGATCATTAAATGCAAAAATTGATCTGGGACTGGATCTTGTGCTAAAAGAAAAACAATGCCATAAGGATATTACTAGAACCAGTGACAACTGATGTGTAGATTAAGGACTTCCCCAAATGGCTTAGCAGGTAAAGAATCTGCCTGCAGTGCAGTGGACACAGGAAATGCAGGTTCAATCACCGGGTCAGGAAGATCCCCTGGAGGAGGGTATGGCAACTCACTCCAGTATTCTTGCCTGATAAATCTAATGGACAGAGGAGCCTGGAGGGCTACAGTCCAAAGGGTTGCAAAGAGTTAGACATGACTGAATGACTAAGCACGCACACATGCATGCACACTTCCCCATGTAGATTAAAGAATTATATAGAACTTAAATTTCTTGAATTTGATAAATGTACTGTGGCTATGTTAGAGAATATCTGTGCACTTAAAAAATACATACTACACTGAAATATTCCATGTTAAAGGATCATGATATATGCAACCTACTTTCAAGTGATTCAGAAAAAAAAATAAATAAATAAACCCATGTATGTAGAGAGAGAAAGGGAAAGGGAGAGAGAAGTAAAAAAGTAAAACTTAAGTGCAAAATGTTTATAATTAAACTAGGTAAAAGGTATATGAAAGTTATTTCTATACTTTTCAGAATAACTTTTCTATAAATTAAAATTACTTCAAAATAAAATGTTAAAAAAAATTAAAAGAGAGCATCAAGTAACTATAAAAAAAGTACATTCTGGTAACAGAAATCAGATCACTGGTTGTCTAACTCAGGGGGAAGGTGTTGACTAAAAAGCAACCTATTCTGGAAAATGGAAGTATTTTACGTGCTGACTGACATGTCTGAAAAGAGAGGTATACATACATACGTATATATACATATGTATATATATATATACATACATAGCATATATACACAGCAGAATCCACTGAACTGTATATTTAAAACCTGTGCATTTTATTAAATTTAATTATACCTAAGTAATTTTAAAAGCCATTAAGGAGACGTAAGGCTTGGCATGGGGAGAAAATCAATGATCAAAATTTATAATCATCAGCCTACCTAAAAATGAATTAGATGCTGCCCATGTGACCTGGAAAATGCTAAACCAAATATTTAACTTTGTCAATTCTCCCTAAAAGAATTTACCCACCATTTAGGTTTCTTAAAGTTTCCAGAAATTAAGATTACCTGATTATTTAAAAATTTTTTCAACTAGCAAATAAGCTATCACAAACAACAATAACAACGAAAGGCAAAATGAGCCTCCAAAGGACTTCAGATAATGTAAGTCTGTTCTAGATATTTACAGAAATAAGAGACAGAATTAAAACATGGCAAGAAAAGGGATAGCAACAACATACCAGGCAGACAGAAATTGGATATACTATCTGACATTAGGAACAGAAAACAAAATGCTCCTATTCTTCAATTTCAAGAAAGGAAAGGACTGACTGTTCTTTGACATTAGTCAGCTAATCTCTATAAACTATACTCTGAAATTCAGCAAGTTCTTAAATAATCCTGCTTTTTAAAAGCCTACAGACTTCCCCCAAACCAGATACAATACCAACTTCTCGCTTTGTTTAGAGAGCCAGTCTAAGAAGCAAAAGAAGTCTAAGAAGTCTAAGTCTTCCTTGCTTAGCAAGTAATAAATTCAGCTTCCTTGTTTTAGACATACTGCATGGGTTTTGGTTGCCAGTACTTTCAGTGATGTCTCTTCCTTAAGAGAAATCAATAGATTAACTTAACAGTGAAACATAACAAAAGTTAACAAAACTATGGCTAAACAAAAATATCCAACTGAAGCAGAGAAATTTAAGGTAAGAAAATACAAAAAATGCAATAAGAGATATGTGAGACACTGAGAAAAGGTCCAGTGGATATAACTGGAGGCATGGAGAAGGAAATGGCAACCCACTCCAGTTTTCTTGGCTGGAAAATCCCATGGACAGAGGACCCTGGTAGGCTACAGTCCATGGGGTTACAAAGAGTGGGACACAACTGAGCGACTTCACTTTCACTTTTCACTTTCAAGGAGTATTAAGAAGGAGCAAAAATAGTAGTTGAAGAGATAATAACTGAGAATTATGCAGAGCTAATGAATGACATCAGTCCACAGATTAAGAAGCATAAATGCAAAGAAAACCACACATAGGCACATCATAGTCAAATTTTGGAGAGCTGAGCAAAGAAAAAACAAGAACAGCAAGGGGAGGAGAAAGACAACTTATAACAGCACCAAAAATATTAAACACCTAGGGGGAAAAGATAATTTATAGCAGCACCAAAAATATTAAGTACCTAGGAATAAATTTAATGATATATGTGAAAAATTATATACTGAAAACTATAAAATTTTATCAAGGGACTTCCCTGACAGTCCAGTGGTTAGGACGCCATGCTCTCACGGTCATGAAGTTTGACCCCTCACCCGGAAACTAAAATCCCAGAAGCCGTGCATAGTGTAGCCAACAAACAATAACACAACAATGAACAAAAGAACTCAAAATACTTTATTGAAACAGAAATTAAATAAGGGGAAGATGATATAATAATTGAGGTGAAAGTAAAGAGATGGAAGAATAATTCACATTCATGGATTAAAATACTCTCTATTGTAAAGATATCAAATCTCTGCAAACTGACCTATATATGCAAAACAATCCTATTCATGATCCTAGCAACTTTTTTGTGAAAACTGAATAATGAGTTGTAGAATTTAAGGGCAATGCAGAAAGTCAACAATAGAAAAAGCAATTTTGAAAAAAAGAACAGGGTTGAAAAACTTATACTAAAATATCTATTATAAAGTTATAGTAATTAAGAAGTATGGTACTGTCACGAAGATTGGCAATCGTTCAAACAGAAAAAAGAATCTACACCTACACAGTCCCATATGGTAGCCACTAAACATATGTAGCTATTTAAATAAATTAAAATTAGTTAAAATAAAAAATTCAGTCCTTTTGAGCACTTGCCATATTTCAACATCTCAGCAGCCAGCTATTAAATTGAATAGTACATATACTAACATTTCCATCATGGCAGAAAGTTCTATTCAACAGCACTTATAATAGAGAGATACACATAGAATTACTTGATTTATAACAAATGTGACACTCTAGTGCAGTGGGGGAAAGCTGGTCTTTTTAATAAATTGTGATAGTGCAATTTTATGTTCATATATAAAAAATTAAATAAATAAATGACCTATTAATCCACCATCACCTCTACCTTACACCTAGGGTCCCCAACCTCTGGGATTTAATGCCTATATGATCTGATGTGGAGTTGATGTAATAATAATAGAAATAAAGTGCACAACAAATGCAGGGCTCTTGAATCATCCCCAAATCATTCCCTCCCCCTACCACTATGTTCTGTGGAAAAACTGTCCTCCATGACACTGGTCCCTGGTGCCAAAAAAGGTTGGGGCCACTGCCTTACACCATATATAAAAATCAATTCCAAGTAGACTGCAGGGAATTCCCTGGCAGTCCAGTGATTGGGGCTCCGAGCTTTCATTGCCCAGGGCCTGGCTTCAATCCCTGGTCCAGGGATTGAAGCTCCCGCAAGTCAAGCAGCCAAGCAAACCAACAAAAAAACCAAGTAGATTGTCATTCTAAATGTAAAAACGTAAGACAAAGAAGTTTTTAGACGAAAACACAGGAAAGTATCTTCACAACCTTATAGTAGACAAAGATTTCTTAAATAGGACACAAAAAGTGTCAGCCATAAAACACAATACCAGTAAAGAATATTTAACAGGAAATTAAATTTGAGAATGTCTGCTTATCAAGGCATCATTAAGAGAGTGTAAAGGCAAGCCATAGCCTGAGAAAAATCATTTGCAACACAGATACCTGACAAAAGACTCATCCAGAATATAATCTGATAAGTCTCTACAAAACGGTAAGAAAAAGGCAGGCAGATAACCCAGTAGAAAAATGGATAAGACACGAACAAGCACTTAACAGAAGAGGATATCCAAACGGCTAATAAGCATTATGAAAAGCTGTCAAGCTTCGTTTACCATCAGAAAAATGTACATGAAAATTCAGTGGATATCACTATATTCCTACAAGAACCTAAAATGAAATTACAGGTAAGCAAAACGAGGTATTGGTGGTACAAATGGAACTCTTACACACTGGGGACACAAGTATAAATCGGTAAAACCACTTTGAAAAATGTATGGTCAAGTTATGGGTTGAACTGTAACCCCAAAATTCATATGTTGAAGTCTTAGCACCCAGTCCCCCAAAATGTGAACTGATTTGGAAACAGAGTCACTGCCTATGTAATCCGGTCATTTAAGGTGGGCCTGAATCCAATTACAACTGATGTCTTTATAAGATGGGAAATTTTTGACACAAATAGAAGGAAGATGATGTGAAAAGACATTGGAAGAAGACAGCCAACACAAAGCCAAGAAGAGAGACCTGAACAGATCTTCCTCTCACAGTTCTGAGAAGCAATCAACTCTGCCAACATCTTGATTTTGGAATTCTAGACTCAAGAACTGTGAAAATAGTAAGTTTCAGTTGTTTAACCATCCCCCAGCCCCAGTCAATACTTCATTTTGATAGTACTGACAGATTAACACAGGTGGCATCTACTTAGTGGAATATATGCATATTTATAACCCAATGATTCCTCTTCTTGGTATATGCACAATAAAAATGTGTATATATTTTTACCAATAGTCTAAGAATGTTCACAGCACTGTTATCTTTAAAAGCCTCAAACTAGAAACAACCCAACTGCTCATCAACAGTACAATGAATAAATAAACTATGGTATATTTACCCAATGGAATTTTATATAGCAATGGGAATGAACCAATTACAACTACATGCAACAATACTGAAGGATCTTGCAGTGATGGTGAATGAGAAAAGTCAGACACAAAAGAGTACAAATTGATGATTCAGTCCAGTTCAGTTGCTCAGTCATGTCCGACTCTGCAACCTCATTGACTGCAGCACTCCAGGCCTCCCCGTCCATAGCAAACCCCCGGAGTTTACCCAAACTTATGTCCATTGGATGATTACAATAATACAGTTGAACATGTAAAAGTAATGTGTGGCATAATAAGTCAGGATGGTGATTACATTTGGAAAGGAGGCAGCCAGTAGGGATTGTGAGAGGGCAAAAGGAAGGTTTCTGGGATGCGGGTAATGTTCTACTTTGTGATTTTGGTGAATGGGTATCTTCAAGTTGTATGTTTATGATCTGCACATGCTTTTCCATATACTTTATTCATCATTTAAAAAGTTCTTTAAAAACTGAATATGTGAGTAAATAGATTAGAACAGTTCAGTCATATATATGAGAGATTTTTAAAAACAACCATAATGTAACACAGATAATGAGACATTAATGGAAGCATAGGACAAAGAGAAAAGGTCAAGTATAAGTCTAACTGGAGTAGCAGAAGAAGATACTGAAGAGAATGAGTAAGAATTGATATTTGAAGACTGAAAATTTCCCAGAATCAACATGACACAAATCCCACATTAAAAATGTAAAATACCAACCAGGATAAATAAAAAGCAAATCATATAGAATAAATTATAGTGCAACTGTAGTACTCCAAAGACAAAGAGAAAAATAAAATCAGATACAGATAAAAGACAGATGATTTATTAAGGCATGAAAAATACATCCATTTCTGTTTTTTGGGCTTTTTTCTCATGTAAAAGTCAAAAAGAGTAATATGATGAACACACTATAATACCACTCAAATGTTCACAGTGTTAATATTTTGGCTGACCCCTCAGAGTTTCTCTAAACAAATACACGCCTTTCCTTTTTGGGAAAATGTAGAAGATAGGCTTTAGATAGCAGGATTCTTTATCCCCAAATTCTTTATCATGCATTTCCCAGGAACAAAAACATTATTCTGTTCAACTATAACACTATCACTGTATCTATAATTTGATAACATCACTCTAAGAGTCCAGTTGAAGTTTTCCCAGTTAACCCAAAAATGTCCTCTAAAGCTTTTGTTTCTACTTATTCAGGATCTAGCTATTATTTCATGATACAGTAAAAAAAAAAAAAAAAAATCAAATCAATGGGAAGACAGACTGTGTATACACAAAAAATTTTTTTCATTGTTGTTTAGTCGCTCAGTCACATCTGACTCTTCGCTACTGAACAACAATGAAAAAATTATACACACACACACACATACACACACACATGACAGATTTGTCATTTTACCATGTCTTGAAAAAAGTACTTACCTGCCATCTCTTCTCAGGGCAAAAGTGATGCCATCTTTCTGGAAAGGAAGTAGCTTTGCTCTTAGTTTGTCAGGCAAAAAATCCAGCTGTTTATAAGATTCACTTGTCGAACAAGAAATGTGAGGTGTAAGAGACTTTTTTATGTTATGACCTCTGGACATGATGATCCTAAAAACAAAACAAAACAAAAATCACAAGGGAAGGGGTGAAGGAAATAGATATTACTAAGTGTATTAGAAAATTAAAGATAAATAATAATAGTACTTATTAGTAGTCTTGATATACCAGATATAAACTGGTTAAATCATGTTCTCAGAATAAGCAATTAAGAAAATACAAAGCACTGAATCCAAAAGCAATTACTTGTTCCACTGTCTAGGGACCAGCATTTTCTATTTCATTTATACTTCTATTAATAGTTGAGCCATAATGTAGCAATAACCCCTGTTATAAGCAATAAATGTATTACTGAAAAGTTATAAATCAACTAGAAATATATAATGAGATATATTACTTTTAAAATAAGGAATGAATTTGTTACAGAAATATGAAATTCCTTTTATAGTTGATCCTTTTATAGATACTCATCTTCACATTATACCAGATTTTCTAAGAATGAAGTCAAATTAAATTTTATCATTTATTTATTTATTTATTTGGGCCTACCATGTGGCTTGTGGCATCTTGGTTCCCTGATGGATGGAAGTTGGGCTCTCAGCGGTCAAAGTGGAGAGTTGTAACCACTGGACCCCCAGGGAATTTCCTAAATTGCACTTTAAAAATGGTAAGATACAAAGACACTAACTCCAAATTTATAATTATTAAATTAGCTCAATATTATTAAATGAGATTTATTTTTAATATTAAAATGAATTCTTTAACCACTTGAATCCACAGTATAAACACAGCCTGATTAGCACCTTTCTCACCAGTGGGTTTCCACAGATATAGTTTTAATTTTCTAACATAAAAATTTCATATATCTTCAAATTCTTAGAACTCTGCAAGAAAAAAATCCTATTAAATCACTGAACTATAAAGCTTCTTTAATATGAGACTTTGTATTTAGATTGCAACTTTCATCTATTTATAACCTCATTTCATTTTAAAAACAAATTTGCTTTAATTATCAATTACTTGCAGACTTTTAAACTTTAGCCTCCCACTCCCCTAAAAAAGTAATTAATCTCTGTGTATAATGTTTAAGAATATCAAAAATTTGACAAATATATATTATTAACAAATAGGTACAACATGCCACAATCTAGAGAAGCAAGGATCACACCCCCACAGAGCTTACATTCTTGAGGGGTAGACTGAAATTAAACAAATAAACAAGGAGATTAATTACAGTATATAGTACCAGTATTCGGAGAAGGCAATGGCACCCCACTCCAGTCCTCTTGCCTGGAAAATCCCATGGGTGGAGGAGCCTGGTAGGCTGCAGTCCATGGGCTTGCTAAGAGTCGGACACGACTGAGCGACTTCACTTTCACTTTTCACTTTCATGCATTGGAGAAGGCAATGGCAACCCACTCCAGTGTTCTTGCCTGGAGAATCCCAGGGACGGGGGAGCCTGGTGGGCTGCCGTCTTTGGGGTCGCACAGAGTCGGACACAACTGAAGCGACTTAGCAGCAGCAGCAGTACCAGTATTATGAAGGACCTTAAGAGGGTAATAGCTATTTTAGGCAAGCTGACCGGGAAAGTCCACTCTTAGGTGATGCTTGCTCTACAGTCTAAAGGATGTGAAAGAACCAGTCAGGTTCAGAGTTGATAGAAGAGCACTCCAGGTGAACAGAATGAGTGAAACGACCCTAATTTGAGAAAGGGTTTAGTGATTTCTAGAAACAGAAAGCAGGCCAATGAGGTTAAACCAAGGGATAGAATGGCATGAGATGAAGCTATTGAGATAAGCAAATGTCAAATCACAGAAGGCTGTCATAAAGACTTTGGACTCCACTTTAAGAATGAAGGTAAGTCGATGGAGATGTGTTGCCAAATACACTATTAAGCAGATAAAGCTATTTAAATGTAATTAAAATAAAAAATTAAATGCTTCAGCTCCATCCACCATGTTTCAATTCTCAATAGCCACATATGGCTAGTGGCTATCATACTGAATGGTTCACATATACAGAACACTTATTCTTCACTGAAAGTTGTATTGGATAGCAAACACTGGAAAGTTTTAAGCAGGGCAGGAACACAATCTGACTTATAGTGCAAAAACTACCAGATGAGGATAAAGCTGTCAATAGAAAGGCAGGGAGAAATGTTCTTATTGGACTTGGCCAGTCCACAAAGCCCATACTGCCTGAATTTAGAGGTGATTTATAACTCAGACCTGTTCTCAGAAGCAACACTGAGTCAGTATCCCCAGTACCTTGTCAGCAATAATAACAAAACTCTGAATAAAGAATAGAAAAATGGCTCAAAAGGAGGGAAAGCATGAAGCTCTTTATCATGCTGCAAAGTACATGGCAAAAATATTCTTAACAATGGAACTATAGAGATTTAGGAAATCTCTTAGAGGTAAAGCTAATAGGACTTGCTGATGGAGTACATGAGGAGAATGAGGGAAATGTGAAATCAAGATGTATGTTTAGTGTAATGGAGTTAGGCTGCACAAGTTACTTAAAAGGCTAACGAACAAATAGATTGGGAAGAAAAAAAATCAACAGATCTTTTAGGAATATATACAGTTAGAGATGATCACAAGATATGAAGTGGATATGTCAAACAGACTTGAAAATATATCAATCTGGAACTCTAGGGAGAGAATAAGGGTAGATACGTACTGGGAGCCAACTTGGGATAGTAAACCTGTATCATTTTTTGCAGCCACCCAATATCTGGGACCCCTGCTATATTTAGAAATTTCCTTACATTACATATATGAGTGGGAGTCAGGTATCACCTTCCAAAAATAAAGCTGGAAATTACAGATTCTTGCTCTCCCAGCTTGCCTTACACTTATAGATTTTGCTAATCAGATATACCCGTTTCAGTCTTTAACCTAGAAAGTAAAAATTCAAAAACATTGGAATTAAGTGAAATTTACTCTGGTAAGGGCAGTAGCAGCAGAAAGAGTCATGTCCACTTTCCAGAAGGAATAGGGGCTTAGAAACCTTTAGGGTAAGTGGCACAAGGGATACCATGTTTTAGTGACAGACACTGGCAAGAAGCTAAGAAAAATATACAAAAATCATTTTACTACCTATTATCTTTGCTTTTTAATATTGTAAAAAAAATTTAACAAATACTCCACGCAAAAAAAAATATCCACTATGTTGAGGTCACATTGCAACTTTTATGAGGACTGAATCAGGCACTGTAACTAGTAAAAATAAACAATGAAACTAAAATAATCTTAATAAAAAAACTGTTCTAATAGAGTAACAAGAGAAAAAATAATTTTTCAATATGAAGATGGAAGAACTCTGAAACAGTACAGCAATGTTGAGAAAAAATTAAACTAAAATTATGAGCTGGCTCACTGATAATTCAAATAGGTACCTGAATGCATAAGGAACTTAAAAATGTAGCGGTACAATCTAATGAATAGAAAAGGAATGTTTACTTAATACTCAAAAGAAAAACACTTTTCGAAAGCCCTTTCCCATTTATACTATCTTTCTAAAAGAAGTACTTATACTTCTTGGTTGTAAAACTTACTATGAAACCACATAATGAAGTCAGTGTAGTACTAGCATAATGATAGACAGAACAATGGATTAGAATTCAGAGTCCATAATTAAACACTTAAGAGTCAACTGATTTTTGACAAGGGTATCAGAATAATTCAAGAGAAAATGAATAATCTTTTCAAGAAATAGTGCTGGGACAACTAGATGTTCATATTCACATATAAAAGTGAAACCAGACCCCTAACTCACACCATACACAATATAAGTAAAAATGATCAAGGGCTAAAACTAAAAAACTGTTAAAAGAAAGCATAAGAATAAATCTTGGTGACTGTGAGTTATGCAATGATTTCTTAGATACAATGCCAAAAATAAAAGCAAAAAAGATAAAATAGATTTCACCAAAATTTAAAACTTTGGTGTTGCAAATAATACCATCCAAAAAGTGAGGGCAATCCACAAAAAGGGAGAAACGATCTGCAAACTATATCTAACAAGGGACTTAAATCTAGAATATACAAAGAACAATTATAACTCAATGAAAAAAAAAGACAACCCAATTTTTAAATGGGCAAAAGATCTGAATAGACATTTCTCCAAAGAAGATATACAAATGGCCAATAAGCACACAGAACAACATTCAACATCATGAATATTAAGAAAATGGCAAATTAGAACCATAGCAAAACATCACTTTGTACTTATTAGGATGGCTAATGTAAAAAAGATAGATGACAAGAAGTTTGGCAAAGTGTGGAGAAAATTAGAACCCTCAAACACTGATTGTAGAAATGTATACAAGTGTAATCATTGTGAAAATCAATATAGCAGTTCATCAAATGTGAAACATAATTGCTATCAAACCTGCAAATTCTACCTCTAGGTATACACCCAAGATAAATGAAAATATACATCTACATAAAAATTCACATACAAACTTTCATAGCAGCATTATTCATGATAGTTAAAAAATAAAAACCTAAATGTTTATCAACTGATGAACTGATAAAGAAAATATAGTATATCCATGCAATGGAATATTATTTGACAGGGAAAAATGAATAAAATATTAATACATGCTACAACATGGGATGAATCTTGAAAACATGCTAAGTGACAAAAGCCAGTCACAAAGAACCACATACTGTGTGATTCCATTTTTATGAAAAATCTAGAAGAAGCAAATCCATAGAGACAGAAAGTAAATGAGTGGTTACCTAGGGCAGGAGTCAGGGGAGTGTGAGGAGGGTAGGAATACAGGGTAGCAGAATAAAGAGCAACATCAAATGATTACTGGGTTTCTTTTTAGAGTGAAGAAAATGTTAAAAAATTAGATCATGATAATGGTCCTACAACTCTGAATATATCAAAACCCACAGAACTGTAAAATGAATGAATTTTGATTTTATTTTTGGGTGAATTTTATCTCAATTAGGCTGCTTTTTAAAAAAAAAAATTGTAAAAACCTCAATCAATGTAATTTTCAAGAATAAAAAAATAAAGAAAATTTATATGGTAATCTTAATGGTACAGGGAGAGAAGCATTTGATAAAATTAAAGATCTGTTCAGAGGAAAAGCTCCCTGACACAGGAAAAACAGAACAAGACACTTCATATGATGAAAAGATTTTACCAAAAACCTTCAGTGAACATCTTAAGGTAAAATATTGACAGCTTTCCTTGCAAGGTCAGAAAAGTCACAAAAATGCTTACTATCTCAAGTTTTATTTAACAATGGAAATCAATTGAATAAGGCAAAAGAGGAGAAAAAAAATTGTTAATTCACACATGACATAGGATTATGCACAGAGAATAAAAATAAACTAGGAAATTTATAAGCAAATTTAGTGAAGTAGATGAATAGATGACCAATATACAGAATCCCTTATGTTTCTCTTCATAGGTAAAAATGAGAAAATAAAATGTTAAAATTGATACCATTCTTAAAAACATCAAGAAATTCAAAGATCAGAAATAAATCTAAAAAAAGGATGCACAAGCCCTGTGTATGGAAACTATAAAAGATTTCTTTAAAAGAATGTGTAAAACAAAGAACTGATAACCCTGTTACTAGATTGGAACTGATAAGAGTATCAACAAACTCTTCAGATGATGCTTATGCCACTGAAACAACACAAACAGTGAAAATAGGCCCTGGGGCTTCCCTGGTGGCTCAGAGGATAAAGCATCTGCCTGCAATGCAGGAGACCAGGGTTCGATCCCTGGGTTGGAAAGATCCCCTGGAGAAGGAAATGGCAACCCACTCCAGTATTCTTGCCTGGAGAATCCCATGGACAGAGGAGCCTGGTGGGCTACAGCCCACAAGGTCGCAAAGAGTTCGACACGTTGAGTGACTTCACTTCCTTTCTTTCTTTCTTTCTTTCTTTAATTCTGAAGGTGGGGAAAGAATATTTCTGGAGTGTCTGTTTTGTGCCAAGAACTTGAACATATGCTATCTCATGTAATTCTGCTAAGAACCCTATGAAATAAGTATAGTTCAGTTGGTAAAGAATCTGCCTGCAATGCAGGAGATCCAGGTTCAATTCTTGGGGTGGGAAGATCAGCTGGAGAAGGGATAGGCTACCCACTCCAGTATTCTTGGGCTTCCCTTGTGGCTCAGCTGGTAAAGAATCCACTTGCAATGTGGGAGACCTGGGCTCAATCCCTGGGTTGGGAAGATCCCCTGGAGAAGACAAAGGCTACCCACTCCAGTGTTCTGGCCTGGAGAATTCCATGGACTGTATAGTCCATGGGGTCACAAACAGTCGGATTCGACTGAGTGACTTTCACTTTCATATTCACTAATGAGTAAACTATAACATGGTGGATAAGAAAGCCAGGATTCAAATACAAGTTTTAGTTCAGTTCAGTCACTCAGTTGTGTCCAACTCTTTGTGATCCCATGGATTGCAGCACGCCAGGCTTCCCTGTCTATCATTAACTCCTGGAGCTTGCTCAAATTCATGTCCATGAAGTCGGTGATGCCATCCAACCATCTCATCCTCTGTTGTCCCCTTTTCCTCCTGCCTTCAATCTTTCCCAGCATCAGGGTCTTTTCCAATGGGTCAGTTCTTCACACCAGGTAGCCAAAGTATTGGAGTTTCAGCTTCAACATCAGTCCTTCCAATGAATATTCAGGACTGATCTCCTTTAGGATGGACTGGTTGGAACTCCTTGCAGTCCAAGGGACTCTCAAGAGTCTTCTCTAATACCACAGTTCAAAAACATCGATTCTTTGGCACTCAGCCTTTTTTATGGTCCAACTCTCACATGCATACATGACTACTGGAAAAACCATACTTTGACTAGATGGACCTTTGTTGGCAAAGTAATATCTCTGCTTTTTAATATGCTGTCTAGGTTTGTCATGGCTTTTCTTCTAAGGAGCAAGCATCTTTTAATTTTGTGGCTACAGTCACCATCTGCAGTGATTTTGGAGCCCAAGCAAATAAAGTCTGTCACTGTTTCCATTGTTTCCCCATCTATTTGCCATGAAGTGATAGGATTAGATGTTTGTATGGCTACAAAGCCTGAAATGAGGGAAAGTCTCATCCAAAGATTTAAAACACAAACAAAATCAATCTATCAAATAAGCAATTCCTATCTTGATATATGCCTCAATGGAGTATATATACAGTCACTTAGAAAAATACTGATAATCTGATAATTTCTTCAATAACTATACATTCAACTATCATATGATTCAGCAACTGTACTCCTGGGCATTTACCCTAGAGGAAAAATGTCAAAACTTACGTCTACATAAAACTTACGACTATACCTAAATGTGAATGTTTACAGTAGCTTTAGTTATTATAGTCAAAACCTCAAACCAACCTAACTGGAATAGACCATTCTATGAGGTAAACGGTTAAACAAACTGGTACATACATATCATGAAATACTAGTCAGCCAAAAAAAAAAAAAAGGCACAACTAACACACACAACAATATGGAGGAATCTCCAGAGAACTGTGCTGCTGAGAAAGTCAATGTCAAAAGGTTACATTTCTTTGACTCCATTTATGTAACATTCTTCAAATGACAAAATTGTAGAAATGGAGAAGAGATTAGTAGTTGCCAAGGGTTAAGGTGGGGAAAAGAAAGAGCAGATTGTGACTCTAGAAAGGCAACATGAGGGACCCCTATGAGATGGAGATGTTCTCCATCTTGATGGTGTCAATATCCTGGTGGTGATACCGTGTTACAATTTTACAAGATATTACCATTTCTGGAAACTGGGTAAAGCACACAGGATTGTACCTCCATTATTTCTTTGCATTATTTCTCCCAACAGCTATGAATTTACAGACTTCAAAATTAAAACTTCAGTTTTAAAAGCTGGAAAGCAAACACACTGGCTTAACATGTAACGATTAATCTGAAAGTTTGGGATAATGACCAAAAAGATAAAACAGGATCATGTAGCTAACGGCTGAGGTAATACATCTGGGTCTTTACTCTCTTTTCAATACAAGAATGGTCCATCTCTGCCTCAGGGCTAAATCCAGGGGAAAATATCTATTTTAAATAGAATATTTGCTCTGTAAAGAATTACAGTTAAAAAATATTCACTTAATGAATTTCATTTTTTTATGTATTCAACAACAAAAAAATACTTGCATGTTTCTGTGGAGCAGACACTGCAGAAGGCTCTGGATATAACATAGAACACATGCAATTTTCAAGAAACACTACAGGGAATGTACCAGGCAGATGTTAGTGGAACATATAAGAGGGACAGTGTTCAGATTTGGGGTTTTGGAAGGCTTCTTAACAGATACACACATCAAGGCTGAGAGCTGAAGAACAAATACACAATAACCAGATAAGTTTATACAAAGGACTTTCTTGGTTCAGTGGCTAAGACTCCATGCTTCCAATTCAGGGGACCCAGGTTTGATCCACGGTCAGAGAATTAGATCTCGCATGCCACAACTTAGACCTGGTACAGTCAAATAAGTAAATAAAAATAAATATCTTTTAAAAAAAAGTATAAAGGAAATGAATTGGAAGTAAAAGGAAGAGAGAATGAAGGAATTCTCATTTCACATCTTAATATCAGTAAATCATTCCCCCTTCATTAAATCACTTTTTTTTTTCATTTAAATTCTGGAACACTGTTCTGAAATCAGACTGATTATATTCTTTGCAGCCAAAGATGGAGAAGCTCCATACAGTCAGCAAAACAAGACCGGGAGCTGACTGTGGCTCAGATCATGAACTCCTTATTGCCAAATTCAGACTGAAATTGAAGAAAGTAGGGAAAACCACTAGACCATTCAGGTATGACCTAAATCAAATCCCTTATGATTATACAGTGGAAGTGAGAAATAGATTTCAGGGACTAGATCTGATAGACAGAATGCCTGATGAACTATGGACGGAGGTTCGTGACATTGTACAAGAGATAGGGATCAAGACCATCCCCATGGAAAAGGAATTCAAAAAAGCAAAATGGCTGTCTGAGGAGGCCTTACAAACAGCTGTGAAAAGAAGAGAAGTGAAAAGCAAAGGAGAAAAGGAAAGATATAAGCATCTGAATGCAGAGTTCCAAAGAATAGCAAGGAGACATAAGAAAGCCTTCCTCAGTGATCAATGCAAAGAAATAGAAGAAAACAACAGAATGGGAAAGACTAGAGATCTCTTCAAGAAAATTAGAGATACCAAGGGAACATTTCATGCAAAGATGGGCTAGATAAAGGACAAAAATGGTATGGACCTAACAGAAGCAGAAGATATTAAGAAGAGGTGGCAAGAATACACAGAAGAACTGTACAAAAAAGATCTTCATGACTGAGAAAATCACGATGGTGTGATCACTACCTAGTGCCAGACATCCTGGAATGTGAAGTCAAGTGGGCCTTAGAAAGCATCACTACGAACAAAGCTAGTGGAGGTGATGGAATTCCGGTGGAGCTATTTCAAATCCTGAAAGATGATGCTGTGAAAGTGCTGCACTCAATATGCCAGCAAATTTGGCAACCTCACCAGTGGCCACAGGACTGGAAAAGGTCAGTTTTCATTCCAACCTCAAAGAAAGGCAATGCCAAAGAATGCTCAAACTACCACACAATTGCACTCATCTCACACGCTAGTAAAGTAATGCTCAAAATTCTCAAAGCCAGGCTTCAGCAATATGTGAACCGTGAACTTGCAGATGTTCAAGCTGGTTTTAGAAAAGGCAGAGGAACCAGAGATCAAATTGCCAACATCCACTGGATCATGGAAAAAGCAAGAGAGTTCCAGAAAAACATCTATTTCTGCTTTATTGACTATGCCAAAGCCTTTGACTGTCTGGATCACAATAAACTGTGGAAGATTCTGAAAGAGATGGGAATACCACAGACCACCTGACCTGCCTCTTGAGAAACCTATATGCAGGTCAGGAAGCAACAGTTAGAACTGGACATGGAACAACAGACTGGTTCCAAATAGGAAAAGGAGTACATCAAGGCTGTATATTGTCACTCTGCTTATTTAACTTCTATGCGGAGTACATCATGAGAAATGCTGGGCTGGAAAAAGCACAAGCTGTAATCAAGATTGCCTGGAGAAATATCAATAAGCTCAGATATGCAGATGACACCACCCTTATGGCAGAAAGTGAAGAGGAACTAAAAAGCCTCTTGATGAAAGTGAAAGAAGAGAGTGAACAAGTTGGCTTAAAGCTCAACACTCAGAAAACGAAGATCATGGCATCTGGTCCCATCACTTCATGGGAAACAGATGGGGAAACAGTGTCAGACTTTATTTTTGGGGGCTCCAAAATCACTGCAGATGGTGACTGCAGCCATGAAATTAAATGACGCTTACTCCTTGGAAGGAAAGTTATGACCAACCTAGATAGCATATTCAAAAGCAGAGACACTACTTTGCCGACAAAGGTTCGTCAAGGCTATGGTTTTTCCTGTGGTCATGTATGGATGCGAGAGTTGGACTGTGAAGAAGGCTGAGCGCCGAAGAATTGATGCTTTTGAATTGTGGTGTTGGACAAGACTCTTGAGAGTCCCTTGGACTGCAAGGAGATCCAACCAGTCCATTCTGAAGGAGATCAGCCCTGGGTGTTCTTTGGAAGGAATGATGCTAAAGCTGAAACTCCAGTACTTTGGCCACCTCATGTGAAGAGCTGACTCATTGGAAAACACCCTGATGCTGGGAGGGATTGGGGGCAGGAGGAGAAGGGGACGACAGAGGATAAGATGGCTGGATGGCATCACCAACTCAATGGACATGAGTTTGAGTGAACTCCGGGAGTTGGTGATGGACAGGGAGGCCTGGTGTGCTACGATTCATGGGGTCGCCAAGAGTCGGACACGACAGAGCAACTGAACTGAACTGATACCCTCATGGATTTTATCATGTATCATTCCTTCTTGGTCTAAACTTTTCCCTTTTCCTCATCTTCCTGTCTTCTTAGAGAGTACCAGGGCTCAGGTTTTAGCATCTTCTGCTCTCTCCTTTAGAGATCTCATTAGTTTCATGGCTTTAAATACTATTTCTATGCCAATGACTCCCATATGCTATGCTATGCTAAGTCACTTCAGTCGTGTCCGACTCTGTGCGACCCCATAGACGGCAGCCCACTAGGTTCCCCCGTCCCTGGGATTCTCCAGGCAAGAACACTGGAGTAGGCTGCCATTTCCTTCTCCAATGCATGCAAGTGAAAAGTGAAAGTGAAGTCACTCAGTCGTGTCCGACTCTTAGCGACCCCATGGATTGCAGCCTAACAGCTCCTCTGTCCGTGGGATTTTCCAAGCAAGAGTACTGGAGTGGGGTGCCATTGCCTTCTCCGAATGACTCCCATAGGCATATGCAAAGATCAGACCTCTTCTTAACTTCAGATTTGTTTGCATATTCAACCAGACATATTTACCTAGAAGTCTAACAGACATCTCAAACTTACTCTGACCAAAATGAACTCTAGATCTTTCTCTCAAACCATACGCCATCAAGGGTCTTCCCCATCCCATCTTGCCAGTTACTCACACTAATTCCTAGACTTCAGGCTTTGCCTCACAGTGCACATCCAATCCACCACCATCTCCTGTTGGCTCTACATTCAAAACATATCCTGAATCCCACCATTTCGTACAACCTCCACATCTACTCGCCTGATCTGAGCCACCATCCTGTTACCTCTAAGCCTGAATTCTTGCAACAGCTTGATACTCCAGATGCCACTGTGCTCCTCTCAATTCAGCAGTCAGTGAAATAAATACTTTTACAAAGTAAATCTGATCACATTACTTCTCAGAACTCCTTGGTGACTCCTGATTTTACCTGGATAAAATCTCTGTTAATAGTTTACGAGCCCTTTTACACTCTGCACCCTTCTCCTATTACCTCCCACCTCACTTTTTCCTATCAAACTTATGTTCTTACACGTTTCTGCTTTAGACTCCATACCAGCTGGTCCATCTGCCTATACCTCTCCTCATCCCCATCTCTCACTGCTTCCTTTTTGCATGGCTACTTCCCTTTTTGCCTTCTAGACTTTCCTAAAATGCCAATCTCTCAGCGAACACTTAACTTGACCACCTTATTTAAAACTACAATGTTTCTGCTTGCTTAGGCAGCACATACAGTAAAATTAGAACAATACAGAGAACATTCACATGGCTCCTGCACAAGAAGGACACACAAATTCATAAAGTGTTACATATTTTTGAGAGAGAATTTTAAAGTAAATATGACAAAACATTAACAACATGTGATTCTGGGTCAAGAGCATATTTGTACCATTCTTGTGACTATATATCTTAAATTTTTTAAGACAAAAAAATTGAACTCCCTTTTATCTCTTACCTGCTCTAGTTTTTCTTTCTTGATAACACTCATCAACTTGTAAAACACTATATAATTTACATACTATGGGGTTTTGTTTGTTTGTTTTTGTCTCTTTCCACTAGGCTATAAACTCTCCAAAGGGCATAGATTTTTGTCTGTTTTGCTTCTGGTGTATTCCATGCACCTAGCCAGTGCCCGGTACTATGCACTTGATATTATTCGTTGTATTAAAACTTCAGGAGCTTCCCTGATGGCTCAGTGGTAAAGAATCAGCCAGCCAATGCAGAGGACATGGGTTTGATCCCTGATCTGGGAAGATCCCACATACCTTAGAGCCACTAAGCCCATGGGCCACAACTACTGAGCCTGTGCTCTAGAGCTCAGAGGCCACAACCACTGAAGCCTGCTCTCCTTAACGCCCATGCTCTGCAACAAGAGAAGTCACTGCAATAAGCCCGCACACCGCAGCTAGAGAGTAGTCCCCCACTGTTTGCCACTAGAAAAGCCCGAGCAGCAACAAGAACACTGCAGCACAGCCAAAAAGAAATTAAAAAAAAAAAAACTTCAAAGGACAGGGACCATGATTAAACAGTCTAGAGATAGAATAATTCCTAGAGATGAGACAGTAGAAGATGGGACCACTGGAGTGCATAGCTGAACTAGTGTGAAAATAAAGTTCACCGGCAATATGGCAGTTGAGGAACTAAAAACCTAACATACCAGATTAGCTAAGGTGTGCATTCAAATGTAGAAGTCAGAGTGTAGGTAGACAGAAAGTAAACTAAGTTCAAGTTATAGCAGGGAAAATGACATAGTTTGCAAAGTGATTAAGATTAGAGAGGGGGTAGTTTATTAAATATGGATTAAATATGGCTTCATGTTAGAATATCAAGGTATTAGGAAATTCTAGGCTACATAGTATCAAGCAAATCTTCTGTTCAATTTAAAAACAAGTTCAGGGTTTTCCATGGTCGTCCAGTGGCCAATGCAGGCGGCCCTGGTTCAATCCCTGGTTAGGGATTTAGATCCCATATGCCACAGCTAAGAGTCTGCATGCCAAATCTAAAGATCCTACATGTTGCAATTAAGACCCAGTACTGCCAAATAAGTAAAATTAAATTTAAACACAAGTTCAGTTAATCTAGGTAACTAAATTTTATAAATTCATCCCAAACAAAAATTGTTAGTGGAAATGGTCCTAATTACTACAGCAATTTGGTTACGGACACAAATAAATGTAAAAATATTTTAAATAAATCTTGGGTGACCTATGACAAGCAATTTGATTACTCATTCCTCCTCTCCTTCCATCCACTGATAATAGGAAGCAGGTAGTCAATGATGAGGGAGGAGGACTACAAGCTAGTAATACCAGTGCTTTCCCAAGTACAGAAATAAGCATGTATTAACAGAAA
Organism: Bos javanicus; assembly: GCF_032452875.1. NCBI lineage: Eukaryota > Metazoa > Chordata > Mammalia > Artiodactyla > Bovidae > Bos > Bos javanicus. The sequence continues at coordinate 61,889,905 of NC_083869.1, read as the reverse complement.
TAATTCCAAGTTCCTTATTGGAAATACAAATTGAGCTAAAATAAATTGCTACTTCCCACAAATGGTGAATATGGAAGTCTACTGAACAACTCTGCTCTAAAGTACACAGATCCAGCAAACACAAGTTACCAAAACAAACTCGGGTCCACACGCTGACATGCAGTAAAGCCAATCTACTGACACCAGGCTGTGATGAAGGAAAGTGTAGTGCTCCAAAAGCCTGAAATCCGCAAAAGGTTTCAGCAAACCATTTTTAAAGGCAAGGAAAGGGAGGGGCATCCCAGGGCATGTGATCAGCTGTGCACAATTCTCTGACTGGTTGAAGGTGCGGTAACAGGGTGGTGTCACAGGGGTTAACATTATCAATCCTTAGGCACCTGTAGGCTGTAGGGGCTATGTACTCAAGGTCAACAATTAAGTAGTTAATTTCTTCCAGTTGGTGGGGGTTTTAGCAGCTGTAAAGAATCAAACAGTAAAGATCCTGCCTGCAATGCAGGAGATGTGGATTTGATCCCTGGGTCTGGAAGATCCCCTGGAGAAAGGGATGACTACCCACCCCAGTATTCTTGCCTGGAGAATTCCATGGACACAGGAGAGTCAGAAACGACTGAGCAATTAACACTTTCACTTTAGCCGCTGTAAAACCACTCAGGAAATGGGCATCAGAGACTATTATCTAGGTAACACAGAGGAGCTAAAGCAGAGGATATGACAGAGGGGTCTGTCCTGGGAAGGCCCTACAGGGTCCTGTTCAGTTACACACACGCTCACAAAAACAACAGCACTTTGAATATGAGTTTGAAAAGGCAGTCTATGAAGATGTCACTTACCTACTCAGATACTTTCAGTTATTACCCACAAAATCACATACTCAAATCTTAGAAACTCTTCAGATTTCATCAGAATTTATAAATGTACCTATTCCATATTTTACCATACTTCATAGTTTCATAATAAAGTAGATTCAGCTTTGTGTTTTATCTGAGATAGGTATATTTAAGGATTGTCAGTAAGTTACAAACTAAATTTAATAAATTAACATCACATTTTGTTAATAAAGGAGAAGGCAATGGCACCCCACTCCAGTACTCTTGCCTGGAAAATCCCATGGATGCAGGAGCCTGGTAGGCTGCAGTCCATGGGATCGCTAAGAGTCAAACACGACTGAGCGACTTCACTTTCACGCATTGGAGAAGGAAATGGCAACCCACTCCAGTACTCTTGCCTGGAAAATCCCACAGATGGAGTAGCCTGGTGGGCTGCAGTCCGTGGGGTCGCTAAGAGTCAGACATGACTGAGCGACTTCACTTTCACTTTGTTAATAAAATTGAATCATATTCTAAAATGATAAAAGATCAAGTTCAGGAAACTATAAAATTACATATTTTTAAAATAACTGATGGGACTTTAATATTTCCATATCTAATGTCTAATTACTTTAAAAGCAAGGACACTACAATCTTTCATTCTACAGGGAACTGTTTTCAGAAAGACAAAACAACTCCCACTAATGAATGATCTCTTTCTGTCAGGCAGTACACTAGGAAAATTTAGAAAATCTATAATTCTCAAAACAACTCACAAAGATAAGTTATCATTATCCTCACATTAAGGACAAGAAAACTAAGGTTCAGAGATATTTAATCATTTATCACTAGTTAGTAAGTGGTGATATTAAGTCTAGAACTCTGATTGGTCTAATGTAAAGTCTGAATTTTGCTATTATGCAACACTGCCTCTTAAAATCATTCATTCAACAAATAATTGTTAAGTGTCTTTTATGTATTAGGCATTGCAGAGGGTGCCAGGTAAACAAAGATGACTTTGTGCCATTGGAGCCTTACACTCCAGCTAAATCTAAGACGGAAATAAGAGTTATAAACAAATAATTGCAACACAATGCAGTAAGTGCTATGAAAGAAATACATATAACAATACCACACATAAGTGGGAGTGTTGAACCATGTGAGGCAGCAAGCAATCAAAGAAGGCTTCACTTAGAAAAAATGCTTGGAATGCTGTACACCTTATTTAAATACTTGATGTAACTCAAAACTTGAAGAAGAGGGGAGTTTGCTGATGGAAAATCAAGGAAATTCTAGAGAGAAACAGGCCATATTTGCAAAACCATAAAGTTTCAGAGAATCTTAAGCAGTTTAGCATAGCTAAAAGATTAGATGCTTTGTGACAAGTGGTAAAGAAGTAAAAATAGGTCAGGTCAGGGAGGTTTCCATATGCCATATTAAAAAAGGAGTTTAGGCTTTATTCTGTAAGAAATTGGGAGCCTTTCCTAGAGTTTAACCAAGTCACTACTTTACAAAGATTACCTTGTCAAATTTGGAAGAATGGATGTGGGGACAAGGACAATCTTTTAGAGGGGTACTACAAATAGTCTGGGTAATACATTATATAATCTCTTAGCTTCAGACTCCTACATCTAATTACCTGCCTTGGTCACCTTGGATGTCTCAAAGTGCTGGGCTGCACCCCACAGGCCTATAAGGCCTGCACTTTCCCAGTTTTAAGATAGAAGAAAGAGCCTGGAGTTAGCAACAGAGACAGCAGTTTAATGGATGAGGGCATTTACACATCTGAAAGCAGGGTCCTGGAGAGGTATCCCACCACATGCTGTTAACAGCAGGCAGGACAAGGCAGCAGCCTTTGCTCCCTGGGGTTAGGTGGGGAATTGATGTCTGGTGGGTGTATTAGTTACCTGGGAAACCAGGAGAGAAGCCCACCCTCAAGATCTCTTTGATAAAAGCAATCACTAGTTGGCCAGACGAAATATAAGCAGGAAGGTCAGTCAGGTAAGTAGGCTATAGGTGAAGTATATATATACTCACCTATATATTATACTTACCTATATATAGACTTACCTATATAGGGTATAGGTAAGTGGGTATAGGTGACTGGTGGAGCAGGCAGGGCGCAGAGCACAACAGAACAGCCATCTTGGCTGGTCTGACCACACATACAGACATCTCTAGCCTAAATGTCCAAAACCAAAGTCTTCGATTCTCTACCAAACTGTGTGCTCCCTGACCAACTCTCTCAGTAGTAGTGCAATCATGAAGTTACTCAAACCAGTAAATTGAGTTCATTCTTGATTTTTACTTCTTCTTTAACCACATTAAATTGATTAATTATTAACTATTCCCCAAACATATCACAAATCCATTCATTTCTTTCCACGCTGACAGACATCACCCACCCCAAGCCTGTGTGCAGTACTTCCCAGTAGGACTCTCCTACATTTACCTTAGTATCAGTTCACTTCCTTTATGCACTTCCTGTGATTGAAAATTATTTTCATTTGTTTTCTCTCTCATTAGACTGTCTTTATAAAGTCAAGGACCACAAACTTTTCATCCTGTTTTACTTCAGTACACTAGTATTGGGTTTCCCAGGTGGTGCTAGTAGTAAGGAACACACCTGCCAAAGCAGAAGATATATGAGAAATGGGTTCAATCCCTGGGTCAGGAAGATCCCTGGAGGAGGGCAAGGTAAACTATTATTTATCCTTGTATTATTGCTAGGAGAATCCTATGGACAAATAAGCCTGGGAGGCTACAGTCAATAGGGTCGCAAAGAGTTGGACAAGACGGAAGTGACGAAGTAGGCACACACTCACTCTAGCATTGTGGTTCAGTCGCTAAGTTGTGTCTGACTATTTGCGACCCCATGGACAGCAACATGCTAGGCTTCGCTGTTCTTCATCATCTCCTGGAGCTTGTTCAAACTCATGTCAATTTTAAAACTACCATATCTAATATCTGCTATACCAATATGAGTCAGTGGTGCCATATCAATATGTGTCAGTGATACCATCCAACCATCTCCTCCTCTGTCGTCCCATTCTCCTCCTGCCTTAAATGTTTCCCAGCATCATTGTTTTTTCTAATGAGTTGGCTCTTCACATCTGGTGGCCAAAGTATTAGAGCTTCAGCATCAGTCCTTCTAATGAATATTCAGGATTGATTTCCTTTAGGAGTGACTGGTTTGATCTCCTTGCAGTTCAAGGGACTCTCAAGAGCCTTCTCCAACACCACAGTTAAAAGGCATTGGTTCTTTGGCGCTCAGACTTCTTTATGGTCCAACTCTCATATCCATACATGACTACTGGAAAAACCATAGCTTTGACTAGATGGACCTTTGTCGGCAAGGTAATGTCTCTGTTTTTCAATATGTTGTCTTGGTTTGCCATAGCTTTTCTTCCAAGCAGCAAGTGTCTTTCAATTTCATGGCTGCAGTTACCATCTGCAGTGATTTGGGAGCCCAAGAAAATAAAGTGTCACTGTTTCCATTGTGTCCCATCTATTTTCCATGAAGTAATCGGACCGGATGCCATGATGTTACTTTTCTGAATGTTGAATTTTAAGCCAGCTTTTTCACTCTCCTCCTTCATTTTCATCAAGAAGCTCTTTAGTTACTCTTTGCTTGCTGCTATAAGGGTGCTATCATCTGTATATCTGAGGTTATTGATAATTCTCCCTGCAATCTTGATTCCAGCTTGTGCTTCATCCAGCCCTGCATTTCACATGATGTACTCAAATATAAGTTAAATAAGCTAGTGACAATATACAGCATTGACAAACTCCTATCCCAATTTGGAAGCAGTCCATTGTTCCATGTCTGGTTCCATGTCCGGTCCTGTTGCTTCTTCACCTGCATACAGGTTTCTCAGGAGGCAGCTAAGGTGGTCTGGTATTCCCATCTCTTTATGCATTTTACAGTTTGTTGTGATCCACACAGTCAAAGGCTTTAACATAGTCAGTAGAGCAGATGCTTTTCTAGAATTGTCTTGCTTGTTCTATGATCCAATGGATGTTGGCAATTTGATCTCTGGTTCCTTTGCCTTTTCTAAATCCAGCTAGAACATCTGGAAGTTCTTGGTTCATGTACCGTTGAAGCTGGAGCCTAGCTTGGAGAATTTTCAGCATTACTTTGCTAGCATATGAAATGAGAGCAATTGTGTGGTAGTTTGAGCATCCTTTGGCATTGCCCTTCTTTGGGATTGGAATGAAAACTGAACTTTCCCAATCCTGTGGCCACGGCTGAGTTTTCCAAATTTGCTGGCATACTGAATGCAGCACATTAACAGCATCATCTTCTAGGATTTGAAATAGCTCAGCTGAATTCCATTACCTCCACTAGCTTTGTTCACAGTGATGATTCCAAGGCCCTCATATTGAACAAGAGAGTCCGAAAAGCAGTACTTGGATGCAATTTCAAGAATGACAGGATGATCTCTGTTCATTTCCAAGGAAAACCATACAATATGACAGTGATCCAAGTCTATGCTCCAACCACTAATGCCAAAAAAGCTGAAGTTGAATGGTTCTATGAAGACCTAACAAGACCTTCTATCAGTTCAGTTCAGTTCAGTTCAGTCACTCAGTTGTGTCCAGCTCTTTGCGATCCCATGAATTGCAGCACGCCAGGCCTCCCTATCCATCACTAACTCCCGGAGTTCACTCAAACTTATGTCCATCGAGTCGGTGATGCCATCCAGCCATCTCATCCTCTGTCGTCCCCTTCTCCTCCTGCCCCCAATCCCTCCCAGCATCAAAGTCTTTTCCAAGGAGTCAACTCTTTGCATGAGGTGGCCAAAGTATTGGAGTTTCAGCTTCAGCATCAGTCCTTCCAATGAACACCCAAGACTGACCACCTTTAGGGTGAACTGGCAGGATCTCCTTGCAGTGCAAGGGACTCTCAAGAGTCTTCTCCACCACCACAGTTCAAAAGCATCAATTCTTTGGCACTCAGCTTTCTTCACAGTCCAACTCTCACATCCATACATGAGCACTGGAAAACCATAGCCTTGACTAGACAGACCTTTGTTGGCAAAGTAATATCTCTGGTTTTTAATATTCTATCTAGGTTGGTCATAACTTTCCTTCCAAAGAGTAAACATCTTTTAATTTCATGGCTGCAGTCACCATCTGCAGTGATTTTGGAACCCCAAAATTAAAGTCTGACACTGTTTCCACTGTTTCCCCATCTATTTCCCGTGAAGTGATGGGACAGGATGCCATGATCTTCGTTTTCTGAATGTTGAGCTTTAAGCCAACTTTTTGACTCTCCTCTTTCACTTTCATCAAGAGGCTTTTTAGTTCCTCTTCACTTTCTTCCATAAGGGAGGTGTCATCTGTATATCTGAGCTTATTGATATTTCTCCTGGCAATCTTGATTCCAGCTTGTGCTTCTTCTAGCCCAGCATTTCTCATGATGTACTCTGCATATACGTTAAATAAGCAGGGTGACAATATACAGCCTTGACGTACTCCTTTTCCTATTTGGAACCAGTCTGTTGTTCCACGTCCAGTTCTAACTGTTGCTTCCTGACCTGCATATAGGTTTCTCAAGAGTCAGGTCAGGTTGTCTGGTATTCCCATCTTTTTCAGAATTTTCCACAGTTTATTGTGCTCTTCTGTAACTAACACCAAAAAAGATGTCCTTTTCATCAAAGGGGAAGGGAATTCAAAAGTAGGAAGTCAAGAGATACCTGGAGTAACAGACAAGTTTGGCCTTGGAGTACAAAATGAAGCAGGACAAAGGCTAACAGAGTTTTGCTAAGAGAACAAAACTTGGCAAACTTGTTTGGTCATAGCAAACACCTTCTTCCTACAAGAGATGATTCTACACATGGACATCACCAAACGGCCAATACAAAACCAGATTGATTATATTTTTTGCAGCCAAAGGTGGAGAAGCTCTATACAGTCGGCAAAAACAAGACCAGAGTTGACTGTGGCTCAGAACATGAACTCCTTATTGCAAAATTCAGACTTAAATTGAAAAAAGTAGGGAAAATCACTAGGCCACTCAGGTATGACCTAAATCAAATCCCTTAAGATTATACAGTGGAAGTGACAAATAGATTCTAAGCAACAGATCTGATAGACAGAGTGCCTGAAGAACTATGGATGGAAGTTCGTTAACAAAGTACAGGAGGCGGTGATCAAAACCATCTCCAAGAAAAAGAAAGGCAAAATGGTTGTCTGAGGAGGCCTTACAAAGAGCTGAGAAAAAAGAGAAGCTAACTTATATGCAGAGTACATCATGAGAAATGCTGGGCTGGAAGAAGCACAAGCTGGAATCAAGATTGCCGGGAGAAATATCAATAACCTCAGATATGCAGATAACACCACCCTTATGGCAGAAAGTGAAGAGGAACTAAAAAGCTTCTTGATGAAAGTGAAAGAGGAGAGTGAAAAAGTTGGCTTAAAGCTCAACATTCAGAAAACGAAGATCATGGCATCTGGTCCCATCACTTCATGGGAAATAGATGGGGAAACAGTGGAAACAGGGTCAGGCTTTATTTTGGGGGGCTCCAAAATCACTGCAGATGGTGACTGCAGCCATGAAATTAAAAGACGCTTACTCCTTGGAAGGAAAGTTATGACCAACCTAGATAGCATATTCAAAAGCAGAGACATTACTTTGCCAACAAAGGTCCATCTAGTCAAGGCTATGGTTTTTCCAGCATGTATGGATGTGAGAGTTGGACTGTGAAGAAAGCTGAGCACCAAAGAATTGATGCTTTTGAAGTGTGGTGTTGGAGAAGACTCTTGAGAGTCCCTTGGACTGCAAGGAGATCCAACCAGTCCATCCTAAAGGAGATCAGTCCTGGGTGTTCTTTGGAAGGACTGATGCTAAAGCTGAAATTCTTTGGCCACCTCATGCGAAGAGTTGACTCACTGGAAAAGACTTTGATGCTGGGAGGGATTGGGGGCAGGAGGAGAAGGGGACGACAGAGGATGAGATGGCTGGATGGCATCACTGACTCGATGGATGTGAGTTTGAGTGAAATCTGGGAGTTGGTGATGGACAGGGAGGCCTGGCGTGCTGCAATTCATGGGGATGCAAAGTTGGACACGACTGAGCGACTGAACTGAAATGAACTGAACTGAAAGGCAAAGGCGAAAATGAAAGCTATATCCATCTGAATGCAGAATTCCAAAGAAAAGCAAGGAGAGATAAGAAAACCTTCTGAAGTAAACAATGCAAAGAAATAAAGGAAAACAACCAAATGGGAAAGACTAGAGGTTGCTTCAAGAAAATTAGAGATACTAAGGAACTATTTCATGCCAAGATGGGCAGAATAAAGCACAAAAATGGTATAGACCTAACAGAAGCAGAAGATATTAAGAAGAGGTGGCAAGAACACACAGAAGAACTGTACAAAAAAAAATCTTAAGGACCCGGATAACCACAATTAATGATGTGATCACTCACCTAGAGTCCAACATCCTGGAGTGTGAAGTCAAGGGGGCCTTAGGAAGCATCACTCTAGTATTAGCCCAGGTCAATAAAAATAATATTAACAAAATCCAGAACCCACTAAACACCAGGCATATATTAAATGTTTTACATATATTAAATCATTTTAGGTTAACAATGGCCTGCAATTTCCTTTGTCTCAGTTTTACAGATACGAAAACAATGGCACTGGATAGTTAAGTATTCTGCCAAAGGTCACTGAAGGAGTACAAGGAAGATCTCACAATCAAGCCTTCCCAGCCTGGAGCCCATCTTCTTGACCATTACCTAATACCTTTCATAAGAGATGCTCAATATTTCTTGACCAAATATACAATTGATATAGAGAGTAAAAAAGAAGATGAACACATTAAGGAGATAGGGTGAATGTGAGGTACTCTGAAAAGACACAGTAGAATAAGTAGTTACAAATAGAAATAAAAGCATTCAGAAGTGATCAGATCCTACAGAAAGCCCCTACAAAATATTAGCTTCTGTATAAAAAGTAAGTATATAAGTTTAAAAATTACATGTGCTCTTAAAGTATCACCATTTAGATCTAACTCTAATAAAAACATATTTTAACAAAGCACAGAATGCCCCAATTAACCTTGACTCTACAATGAAAAATTCTGTATTGTTAATATGAAATGAAATATGCTTTTAGGTAGTATTCTACATCTGTAAAAACGTCAAACTTGTATTTTGTTAAAATATAAAAGTACAGATATTGAGACTTCCTTGGCAGTCCAGTGTTTAAGACTCTGCCCTTTATCTCCAGGGTGAAAGGGTTTGGTTCTAAACTGGGAGCTAAGATCCTGCATGCTACACAGTGGAGCCAAAAAATAAAAAGTGCAGATATTTGTTTTTAACTTGACAAAATGACACCAAAATCCACCTAATAAAAAGCAAGAAAATGTGAGAACGGCAAGAAAATATCTAAAGTAGTGAAAGCACACCATACCAGATACAAAAACATAAAGTTACAGAAATTAAGAAAATGGGTATGGTACGAGTCAAAGAAAAGACAGAACAATCAAAGAGAAGAGAACCCAAACAAAACCAAGTATATATAAATTGTGAAACTGAAACAGGCGGGAGGAGGGCAGGGCACAACCTTTAAAAGAAGAACATCGTCTGATGATATGACATAAACTTATTGGAACCAAATAGGTTCAAGACAGCACATATTTGACTTCCACTAGACCTTGAGCCTCAGTATATATTCATTGTAACATATCAACAAGCTAAATGATACATACACAGGCACCATGACAGTTCTAAGGCTAACCATAAAGGACCAAAAAATGGGCAGTGGCCCAATTCCTAGAAATCCCCACTCCTTCCCCCAAATATTTGGAATACTCTTCCCACTCATTAGCCTATGAAATTACCTGATTTAGAAAAGGAAGAGGGACCAGAGATCAAATTGCTAACATCGGTTAGCTCATAGACAAAGCAAGACAATTCCAGAAAAACATCTACTTCTGCTTCATTGAAAAATATCCATGGTGGCTCAGATGGTAAAGGCGTCTGCTTGCAATACGGGAGACCCGGGTTCAATCCTTGGGTGGGTAAGATCCCCTGGAGAAGGAAATGGCAACCCGCTCCAGTATTCTTGCCTGGAGAATCTTATGGACGGAGGAGCCTCGTAGGCTATATAACCCATGGGGTCACAAAGAGTTGAACACGACTGAGCAACGACTATGCTAAAGCCTTTGTGTAGATTACAAAAAACTGTGTAAAATTCTTATCAAGAGATGGGAATACCAGACCACCTTAGCTGCCTCCTGAGAAACCTGTATGCAGGTCAAGAAGTAACAGAACTGGATATGGAACAACGAACTGGTTCCAAATTGGGAAAGAAGTACGTCCAGGCTGCATATTGTCACCAGCTTATTTAACTTATATTTGAGTACATCATGTGAAATGCAGGGCTGGATGAAGTACAAGCTGGAATCAAGACTGCAGGGAAAAATATGAATAATCTCAGATATGCAGATGACAGCACCCTTACGGCAGAAAGAGAAGAGGAACTAAAGAGCCTTTTGATGAAAGTGAAAGAGGAGAGTAAAACAGCTGGCTTAAACTTCAACATTCAAAAAACAAAGATCACGGCATCGGTCCCGTCACTTCATGGCAAATGGGGAAACAATGGAAACAGTGACAGACTTTTTCTTGGACTCCAAAACCATTGCAGATGGTGACTGTAGCCATGAAATTAAAAGATGCTTGTTCCTTGGAAGAAAAGCTATAACCAGCCTAGACAGCATATTAAAAAGCAGAGACATTACTTTGCCAACAAGGGTCCATCTAGTCAAGGCTATGGTTTTTCCAGTAGTCATGTATGGATGTGAGAGTTGGACTATAAAGAAGGCTGAACGTCGAAGGATTGATGCTTTTGAACCGTGGTGTTGGAGAAGTCTCTTGAGAGTCCCTTGGACTGCAAGGAGATCAAACCAGTCATTCCTAAAGGAAATCAACCCTGAATATTCACTGGAAGGACTGATGCTAAAGCTGAATCTCCAATCCTTTGGCTACCTGATGCGAACAGCTGACTCATAAGCAAAAACCCTGATACTGGGAAACATTGAAGGCAGGGAAAGGGGACAAGAGAGGAGGAGATGCATCACTGACTCAATGGACATGAGTTTGAGCAAGCTTGGGAGATGGTGAAGGACAGGGAAGCCTGGTGTCATGCAGTTTATGGGGTTGCAAAGAGTTGGAGACGAATGAGTGACTGAACAAAACATAAATACAAATAGACTCAAAGGATTAGATCTGGTAGACAGTGACTGAAGAACTAAGGATGGAGGTTTATACCACTGTATAGGAGGTGGTAACCAAAACCATCCAAAAGAAAAAGAAATACAAGAAGTCAAAGTGGTTATCTAAGAAGGCCTTACAAATAGCTGAGAAAAGAAGAGAAGTAAAATGCAAAGGAGAAAGAGAAAGATATACCGAACTGAATGCAGAGTTGCAGGGAACAGTATGGAGAGATAAGAAAAAGTCTTTCTTTTTAAGTGAACAATGCAAAGAAATAGAGGAAAGCAACAGAATGGGAAAGACTGGAAATATCTTCAAGAAAGTTAGAGATAACAGGGGAATACTTCATGCAAAGATGGGCACAATAAAGGACAGAAACAGCAAGGATCTAAGAGAAGCAGAAGAAATTAAGAAGAGGTGGCAAGAATACAGAGAATAACTATACAAAAAAAAAAGGTGGTAACAACTCAGATAACCAGACAGTGCGGTCACTCACCTAGAGCCAGACATCCAGGAGTGTGAAGTCAAGTAGGCCTTAGGAAGCATTAATACCAACAAAACTAGTGGAGTAATGGAATATCAGCTGAGCTATTTCAAATCCTAAATGATGATGCTGTGAAAGCACTGCACTCAATATGCCAGCAAATCTGGAAAACTCAGCACTGGCCACAGGACTGGAAAAAGTCAGTTTTCGTTCCAATCCCAAAGAAGGGCAATGTGGAAGAATGTTAAAAATGCATACAACTGCACTCATTTCACACACTAGCAAGGTAATGTTCAAAATCCTTTAAACTAGGCTTCACCAGTATGTGAACCAAGAACTTTCAGATGTACAAGTTGGATTTAGAAAAGGCAAAGGAACCAGAGATCAAATTGCCAGCATCCATTGGATCGCAGAAAAAGCAAGGGAACTCCAGAAAAACATCTACTTCTGATTCATTGACTACACTAAAGTCTTTGACTGAGTGGATCACAATAAACTGTGGAACATTCTTAAAGAAATAGGAATACCAGATCACCTTACCTGACTCCTAGGAAACCTGTATGCAGGACAAGAAGCAACAGTTAGAAATGGACATGGAAAAACAGACTGGTTCAAAATCAGAAAAGGAGTATGTCAAGGCTATATACTGTCACTGTACTTATTTAATTTATATGCAGAGTGCATCATGGGAAATGGAAGGCTAGATGAAGCACAAGCTGGGATCAAGATTGCCTGGGGAAATATCAACAACCTCAGATATGCAGATGTTACCATATATAGAAAGTGAAGAGGAACTAAAGAGCCTGTTGATGAAAATGAAAGAGGAGAGTAAAAAAGCTGGCTTAAAACTCAACATTCAAAAAACTAAGATTATGGTATCCGGTCCCATCACTTTGTGACAAACAGATGCAGGAAAAGTGGAAACAATGGCAGATTTTATTTTCTTGGGCTCCAAAATCACTGCAGTCACAAAATTAAAAGACACTTATTCTCTGGAAGAAAAGCTATGACAAACCTACACAGTGTATTAAAAAGCAGAGACATCACTTTGCTGACAAAGGTCCATATACTCCAAGTTATGGTTTCCAGTAGTCATGAATGGATGTGAGAGTTGGACCATAAACAATGCTGAGTGCCAAAGAAATGATGTTTTCAAATTGTGGTGTTGGAGCAGACTCTTGAGTCCCTTGTGCAGCAAGGAGATCAAAGCAATCAATACTGAAGGTTCATTGGAATGATTGATGCTTAAGCTGAAGACCCAATATTTAGGCCACCTGATGCAAAGAGCTGACTCATTAGAAAACACCCTGATGCTGGCAAAGATTAAGGGCAGGAGGAGAAGGGGTGACAGGATGAGGTTGTTGGATGGCATCACCGATTCAATGGACATGAGTCTGAGCAAACTGTGGAAAATAGTGAAGGACAGGGAAGCGTGGTGTACTGCAGTTTGTGGGGTCCAGAAGTGTCAGCTATGACTTAGCAACTAAACAACATAAAAACTGTCAACCCCACAGACTGCGGCCTCTGTCACCTTTTGAGATGGCCCACACTGCCTGTGGACTGTGTTTCTCTCAAAATAAATCCATTTCTTGCCTATGGGTTTCTTTCTCATTCAATGCTTGCTGTGATAAGACATCAAGAACATGAGCTTTACTAATTCCTAAGATTATGTGTGCTCTCAGCTAAAAGTCTGTGGATTCAAGTCCCAGTCTGGGTTTTGGCTACGTCCAAGTCCCAACCCATGGGTTCAACTCCCAATCTGGTTACATGGTTTCAAAATCAAATGTAAAAACAAATAAAAATTGCATATACATATTATGTTTTATTATCTACTTTCTATTCATCATAAAGCTTTTTTAAGTATCACAAATAATCTAGAAACCATAAGGGAAAAGACATAAATTTCAACACTAAAATAATTTATACTATGTCATAGAAGAACAGAATTAAAAAGTTAAAAACATCAAATTCAAAATGAGAGTAAAAGCAAAATACATGATGAGTTAAAAACCTATGAAGTAATTTCTTTAAACTTACTAAGAGTCTATGAAAGATAACAGTCTACTCAAAAGAGATTAAACAACAATGGATAATGTACACATAAAAGATGCTCAACATCAACCAAATTCAACTAGATAGAATTAAGTAAATGATGGATCACTTTTTACAATCAGACTGAATAGAATAAAAGATGGGAAACTGGTGCTCTGAAACACTGTTAATAGGAAAGAAAACAGGCATAATCTCTCTGAAAAGCAATTTAGGAATTACAGTTTTGTATTAGTAAATAAATAATTCAAAATCACACTATTCCTAAAAAGTTAGATTTAAGGGATAATCAGGAAAGCATAAAAAAATGATACTCATGATAGCACTGCTTTTAAAAATTAATAGTTGATCCCACTTCTGGGTGTAGCTATATACCCAGAAGTATACATATGTAGATACATATATCCAAAAGAACACATATGTCCAAAAGAACTAAACAGAGGATCTTGAAGAGACATTAACATTTACTGAAGCATTATTCACAACAGCCAATAAGTGGAAGCAACATAAATGTTCACCGGCAGATGAATGGATAAATAAAATACTGATTATACAAGCAATGAAATATTAATTCAGCCTTAAAAAAAAAAAAGAGAAATCCAGCCATATGCCACGACATGAACGAACCACGACAGCATGATGCTAAGTGAAATAAGCCAATCACAGAAGGACAAATACTTCATGATTTCACTTATATGAGGCATATAAAGTCAAACTCTTGCAAACAGTAAGTAGAATGGTGGTTGCCAAGGGCTGTGAGAGGCAGGAAAAGGAGTCAAGTTGTTCAGTAAGTAAAGAGTTTCAGTTTTGTAAGATGAAAATTTTCCACAGATCTGTTGTATGACAAGGTGCATATACTTAACACTACTGTACTGTACACTTACAAGTGGTTAAAATTGTAAAGTTTATATATTTTTTACAATTAAAAATAGTTAGGAAATGGTTGTTAGAAATATACAATCTAATTCTATATAGCCATCAAAAATGATAATACTGATCTTCAGTCATAGTCACAGACTACTTTTTGAGTCAAGAAAGCTTACAAAAGAGCAAAGTAGTCTCATACTATTCATTCACGTCTGTATCTATTAAGATAGAGATCTGAAAAGATACTCATCAAAATTTAATAGAAGTATCTTTGAGCAATAGGAATATTAATGAGCTTTACTTCCTTTTTTACATTTTCCTGTGTTTTTAAATACAATGAGTATGTATTATGTGATGCCAAAGGAAAACCAAAAGAGGAAGTGACTGCCACTATTGGTTCTAGAATCCTAGGATGAAATTTCACATTTCTCACTATATGCCTGGCACATATTGGGGAATTAATAAATAAGAGGCAAGGTGAGCAGTGGTTAAGAATTCAGGAATGAGACAGAGCTGGATGTGAATCTCAGCTCCAAAGTTTGCTGACCAAGGCCTTAAAGTCTTATTGAGGGTGAGGACAGATAAAGTGGGAAACTGGCATTAACATATGTGCTGTGCTGTGCTGTGCTTAGTCCCTCAGTCATGTCCGACTCTTTGCAACCCCATGCACTGTAAGCCCACCAGGCTCCTCTCTCCATGGAATTTTCCAGGCAGGAATACTGGAGTGGGATGCCATGCCTTCTTCCAGGGGATCTTCCCAACCCGTGAATTGAACCCAGGTCTCCCGCACTGCAGATGGCTTCTTTACCAGCTGAGTGACCTGGGAAGCCCATTGACATATACACATTACTATACATAAAACAGGTAACTAATAAGGGCCTACTGTATAGCACAGAGAACTCTACTCAATACTCTGTAATGACCTAAAGGGGAAAAAATTTACGAGTGGATATATGTACATACGTAACTGATTCACCTTGATGTACAGGAGAAACTAATGCAACATTTGAAATCAACTAATACTCCAATAAAAAAAATTTTTAGTCTTCACTGAGCTCCAATTTCTTCACCTATAAATGTCACAGAACAATCCTTGCAGATTGCTGAAGGAGACACTCTTGAAAGCACTTAACACCATTCCTGGCTCAGAGGAAATAGTCAATAAAATGAAAACCATCATTATTATTTATTGACTTGATTTATACTGGAAGCACTCATGACAAAAAAAAAATCTAAGCATCTATAGAAGAACTTTCTGCTAAATTATAAGAAATCCCCAAATAGCATTAAAAAGAAAGAGGCAACACTCTGAAGGACTCAGAACACTGTTTGGCTGAAAAGTGAGATGACATTCCTGTATCTACCAGTATTACACTATAAAATTTATCATCTAGTTGATGTATAAACACCACTCATGAGTCTAGGAAACAAACCTATCAGTGTTTCAAGTAAAAAAAAAAAAAAAAAAAAAGAACCCAGAGAAAATATGCTTAGTTTAGTCCACAGGTAGAATGAAAAAACTAGCAAAACATGACTAATGAAGATCTGACTTAGAGATACAACAAGTAACCCTACCACTAATTTTGTTTGGCTTCTGTCTTCCTCACTACTTTTGGATAAGGAGCCTGTCTTTTTGGCACTGCTATTCCTAAATCTGGCATAGTGCCTGGTTGGCCTGGGTTTAATTGCTCAGTCTAGCAATTAAACTAGACTCTTTGCAACCCCATGCACTGTAGCCCGCCAGGCTCCTCTGTCCATTGGATTCTCCAGGCAAGAATACAAGAGTGGGTAGCCTGTCCCTTCCTTCTCCAGCGGATCTTCCCAGCCCAGGCATGAAACCCAGGTTTCCCGCACTGCAGGCAGATTCTTTACAATCTGCGCCACCAGGAAGGCAGCATAGTGCCTAACACAATATTAAATTCTCAATAAATATTTACAATATAACTTCTAAGACAAAGTCTCAGCAAAAGAAGAGAGAAAATTGAGTAAGAACTTATCGGAGAAAGTCTGTCAAAATGATGGTGAAAGCCATCAGGCTTGGGGAGGGAGTCCTGTTTTTGGAGGGGTTGGGGGGAAGAACTTGTCTTATACCACCTTCTGCATTTCCTTTGATCAATGAGTTATCCAAGGAACCTCAAAGGGAACGTTCAACGGTAAACACACACACACAACTTAGCACCCGGACAGGGGCACAAACAGGGCCTAGTGTGTTCAACTTTTTAGGCTTTTGGCTCCAACGCCTTTCTGATGATCTGTATTCATCGGGGTACTATAGTTGGCATCCTGTCGACCCTTGTTTAATGTCTGCTTTACTAAAAAAAAAAAGTAATGCGCTTATTCTCAAGTATCAATCATGAGCCCTTCTGCAGTTTTTCTTCGAACCAGCCTTCAGTTGGTTTGTAAAAATGGGAAGACTTCGCTCAGAACTTCGGAGTCGCTTCCTTTTAGTCAAAGTGAAGACGTGAAGGTTTTAGAGGCACACTCCCCAAATTTATGCGTGCAATCTAATACTTGGCAAGTCAAAAGACAAGTGAGACTCCGGGAATGACAAGGAGGCTGGAGAACCGCATCTTGGACTTTGGAACTACCCCCATCCCATTTTACCCACTCTTTCTTAAAATGCAATTAAATTCTGTTCAACTTCCTATCACTCACGCAAGAAACTACCAACTACCCCGCCACGCCACTCCCGGACGACCACACCTGGTGTATCCGCTGCAGAATCTCCAACTCCCGCCACGGGTTTGGCCTGTGTCCGTCCCAAAGCGGAAGTGACTTCAAAGGGACAAACTGAAAGTAATAGAATGCAAATAGCAGGAATCTAAAACCCCTACCAGGTTGCGAGAAAATACTCTTCCCCGACTCGCTTTTCTAACCCTTCTCGCTCTTCTATTAGGGTGGCGAAAAGGCTTCACCTCAGCCCTGGGGTTATTTCCCAGCCCCAAACTCCAAATCATTCAGAAATATATTCTTTTTCATTGGCCGATGAGGCGGCGTGGGTACCTCCCATGAACTACAATTCCCGTCAGACTCCGCGGGAAGCAAACTGAGGAAAGGATATGGGCGGGGACAAAGCACTTTGGGAGCTGTAGTCGGCTGCAAGCCGAAAAGGGCAATCACCCCGCCTTTTCCCATTGAGGCTGGAGAAACCAGGTGTTGGTCTTAGAGCCCGTTACCGCTGAGAGGAGGAGCCAAATCCTTCAGCAGCATTCCCCACCTCCAACCACATGGAGGACGAGAATTTTCCTTTCCTCCTATAAAACAGTATAAATACTCTTGAGGAAATATAGTTGTCTTTCCAATACATTCAGGTCAGTAAAAATTCCCAGAACTCCCCCAACCTCAGGTTCCAACTCGTGGGAAAAGGTGGCTCTTTCTCGAGTGGGCAAAATGGCTGTCCTCCTAGGTTTATTATTGGTTGTCCTTTGCGTCCTTCAAGGGCGGATACTTATAGCCGATTGGCTCTTTTTCCCTTGAGGGTGGAGAAAGATTTGGCACGGCTCTCCCGCGGCCCGGGAGGAGATGAAGGGGTGGAGAGAAGGCCGTTTGTTGAGGTGTGATTGGATACTCCTCCTGCCACTCCAAGGATGTACATCCTATGATTTGTCGACTGCTCTCAAAGAGAACGAGGAGGCGGGGCTAGTGCGTGGTGGGAAGGGGCGGGATTCTGCCAGCCGCGGCTGCCGCTGGAGCCGGTGTCCGGGCTGGTGATGGGGTTAATTCCCTTTCGTAAGACTCCTACTTGCACCCACCCAGCCCCGCCGTCGCCCCGCCGCGCCGCGCTCCAACCGCCGCCTCCTCCTCCTCAGTAACGCGGGTAAGAGATGCCCTCCCCTCCCCCCCTTCAGCTCCCCGGGAATAACGCGCCTCCCTCCCCTCCCCCGCCCGCCAGCCGGTAGCGCTAACGGAGAAGGAGGCAGTCAGGGGAGAGATGTGGTGTGTGAGAAGGTGGCCTTCCCCGCCGAGCGGTCGACGCTCCAGCCAGGGCCCCGCCGAGGTGCTGCTGCTGCCAGCCCCGCTGGGAGGTCGGGTTCTGAGGGAGCCCCGGCTCGTCTGGCCCGCCGCTGCGCCTGCAGTTGCATCTAGTACCTTGCGCCCACCGCCCCCACCCGGGGGCCATGTGAAAAGCAAACCCCTCGAGGCCTAGCGGAGGAGACGGGGGAAAGGTTCCCGAGTCCCTGCTATGGCTGCTGCTGCTGTTCTTGCACCCCCAGGGACTGGGGAACCAGCCACAGCAGGCCTGCCCGGAGCGGGTGCCGTGCGGGGCTCTGCTCTCTTGGGTGGCTGGCGCCCGTGCTCCAGGATCCTCGGCCCACCCCGCGGCCGCTGCCCCCTGGCCTTGCACCCTGAAAATTTTTAGAAAGGAAATAAGACATTCCGACTGGTTGATGAAATGTTAGTGGTACATTTTGCGTGTGGTAACAGAAAAAGCACAGTGGGAATATTGGAAAGAAAGTTGAATGACTGTCAATGCCACAGACCTCGGGGATCAGATTTACACCCATCAGGGTTGAGCCTTCGGCTCTGCCCCCCAGGTCCCTGTGTGTTTGAAGTTTTTTGTCGTTCTCTTTTTTTTGTTGCTAGGTGCAGAGGAGAGTGCCTCTGTTCTTTGAGCTTGCTTTTATGCAGAAACAAACTGTTGAGGCTCTCAAGGTCCCGTGTATAATTGGGATAGCAGGTCAACTAAGTAAAAGGCGAAGAGGTGTTTGCTCAAATAGGAAGGCTTAGTAAGTAGCAGATGGTTTTTATAATATGATTTTCCAGAGTAGAAAAAAAAGTGTGTGTGTGTGTGTATATATGGTTATATGTATATGAATATATATGCATGTATATGTAAGTATATATATCTCTCGAGATTATGGTTTGCATAACTGTAATCTGAAGAAACTGCTTTTAGCCTAAATGTCATTGATTACAAGAACTTTTGAATAACAAAAAGATGGTTCAAGTCGAACTCTGCAGCCCACCTACTTGTAATATTTGAAACAGTAAACTCTGTGCCATGTTTTAGTAGGATACCAGTATGACTAGGTTAATTGGACACACGACTTGACAAAATTTGGTACATTTGGCCGTACTTGAGAGGGATTTCTTTTTCCTCACATGTTGATTGAGTGCTCATCTTTTCAGTCCTTGCTTTTTTGTCTGGGTGAATATGTCCTTAAATACTGGATTCTGTAGTTTTTCGTGGACATGTTTGTAATCACAGGTGAAACCGTAGGCCCACTTCTGAGGCTTACTTGGAACCAGCATAAACTAGGGTTCTGAAGAAATACTTGAGTTTTGACTGTGTTGGACCATTTTCTTCAGGATCTGAGAAGACTATACTGGCTTAGTGATCTTCCATAATCCATAACTAATATACCTAGGTATAGAATTGACTTGTATTCATAGATTCAGTATCTGAAAGAAATTTGGTTGTGTGTTAGAATTAAGAAATGAACCATGTAACCCTGAAAGGTAAGTTCGCTCAGCTCCCCACAAAAAGTACCCAGAGCATACATTACTCAGCCCAGCATTTTCTAAAACTTGTTGGTTAATTGATAAATATATAATGCTTTCAGATCTCATGTGCCTTATGTACAGAAAGGGCCGATGAAAATATAGGCAGCTTCTTCTGTATTCTCTTACTAGCTACAGGACCCCTCTATGACCCTCATAGTTTCCTCATCTATAAAATGGGAATAGTTATGCTCAGCTCAAAGAGTTGTGAAGATTTTAGAGATGAAGTATTTAAAACCCCTAGTCACCTAACACTTAGTATGTATGTTAAACATTAACTGTTGTTACCGACAGGCATATTGAAAGAATGAGTTGGTTTCTCAAATGCCTATGGGTGTTGTTGGAGCCTCAGGACATGTTCTATTAGTGAGGAGTTCTGTGGAGGTTTTCATTTATATTGTAACTTAAAGTACAATTTTTAATTAGCCATTTTCAAAGTGGAAGATGTGAGAAATTGGTTATCAGGCACAGAAGAGTTATTATTTTATAGATGATTTTTTGATTTTGCATTAAAGTGTAGGTGTTGAGTTTCAAATGGATTATCTGGAGTAAAAGTATGTGTCAGGTTATTTAAGTGATAAATAATTATAATACCTCTAAAGTGTTATTGAGCTGTTATGTTTTCAAGATCAAGTTTATGTACTCGCTATCCATATTCACCCGGGGCAGGCAGCTATTGAACTTTTTATAGTGTTAGTAAGATTAAGTGAGGTATTTGAATTTGTTATGGCCATAGATTGACTACTGTTTTGTTGCTGCTTTGAATTCTCATTATTTATCAGTTCTTAAGTGTTTCTTTTCTGTGTAACAACATTCCAGACACACTGTTCCTTTCTCCTCCCAGGAACTTTTGAAAATGTACTGGGTCTTCACACATAATGGTGTCCTTGGAGTGTGTACAGTGAGACAAATTTGAGGTTAGCTTGAAAACAGTTTTTTTATGGAGTCTTCAGGGCAGCTCTACCTGATGCTGAATACAAGCTGAAGTATATAGTGTGACACGCCTGCCAGGTTATTGAACCCATACTGTTGGGTCCTCCTTTGAGGGACCTTACATGGCGGCAGCAGTAGAAAATATTGTAAAATTGAAATAAGCTTTTAAAAATACTATGCATAAGACAAGAATTGTTGAGTAACGAAAGATTCTCTAGTACTAGCACTTTAGAATACCTAATTATACCTATTTCAGTTAATGTTAAGTTCTAATTCCTCAAAAATAAAGAAGTACTAAGAGTTGATAGCAGGTTTTGTGGGTGTTTTTCCATTCTTGAAAATGTTACAGTAATAAACACTTTAAGACTGATGGGTTTATATTATATTGTTGCTGCTTGGATTAGAAAATCTCACAATTACCACTTTCATGGTCTATTATAAATATGTTCAGTAGTCCGTACGTCAAAAGAGGTGTGGTTACAAATGGTAGCGAACTTTTCAGATAGCACTTGCTGCTCCAAACCACAGAATCAGTACACTGTTTAGTCATATCCACATACAATGATGATACCTTACTGCTTATCACTTAAGATAAATAAACTAAGATGGTTATCATAAAGAGAAGGGAGTGTGTCCATTCTTCTCAGAATAATAGTCTTTTTCTAAAAAAGTAAAATCTTCCACTTGATCCATGTGAATTCTGATAATGTGTACTAATATTACAGACATGGGCAAAGAAATAATAAAATCAAACAATTTTATTAAGTTAACTTTGCTTTCCAAATAAGTATATGTTATATAATTAAACAGATTTGCTTATACCTGGTAAGCATGTGTATTTTTTTCAGGATTTATTTCAATTAGTTATTGACTGATGGTTGAACTAAGAGATGAGTTATTTAATCCTGGCTCAAGACTAGTTCTCTACCTTATTTTCCAAAAATTTGTTTTTTTGTTCCCAGATTTTATTCTTTATTGCCTCTTCTTTCTTCCGTAGTTAACACATACTTATTAAGTTAAAATTTTTTTGTATGAGTTTTGCAAGCCTACACTTGATAATCTTTGTTATTCTCTCTTTGCCCTCTGAATTGTAGATTAGTGACTTTTTTCTTAGTTTCTACCTGTAAGCTCCTTTCTCCAAGCAAATTGTGAGGTTTTTGTTCCTCCTCTTTTCATAAATGCTAGCTCACATAACACGTTTAAATGATTGTTCTTGTAAGCCTGCTTGACTAATGTTTTCATCCACAACTCCCTAAAACTACTTTCTCTCCAAAAGAAATTAAATGTGGAGCATAAACTCCATTTGTTTTTAATTCTTGACATTTTTTTCTTAAAAGTCAATAATTTGATATTATTTGATATTGTCTTAAGAGTTTAAAGACTATAATTTGACTTCTGCCAACTTTAGCTTAATCAGTGACAGATATAAATTACTTTTGTGGACTAGATGTGCAGTTAATGTCACTAACCTGCCTTCTACATGAAATAAGTTCCATGCTAGTATAAAATAACACGTTATAGTCTGAGTTAGAGGTCTAACTATCTGCAGATTTACTTTGTTGTCTTGGCCCTCACTGAAGAGGGAGGCTGTGGGATTTAATTTTTTTTTTTAAGGTTTAATGTTGGGGGGGAAATCTGTGTGTATGTGTGTGTGTGTATATATATATGCAAAGAAGCAGTTTAAATAACCATAAGGCCTTCATGTTAAAAATCCTCTTGGGTAAAAATAAGTATCTTTTTTACTGGAAACAACCCAGACACCCTTAAGTGAGTGAACGGTTAAACAACCAGTGCTGTCTCTATACCATGGAATGCTATGCAGCAATAAAAAGGAACAAACTGTTGTACACAGCAACTTGGATATATCTTAAAGGAATTATGGCAAATGAAAAACCAATCTTGAAATGGAACTACCATGTGGTTCCATATTTATATATATATGCTGCTGTTAAGTCACTTCAGTCGTGTCTGACTCTGGGCGACCCCGTAGACGGCAGCCCACCAGGCTCCCCTGTCCCTGGGATTCTCCAGGCAAGAACACTGGAGAGGGTTGCCATTTCCTTCTCCAATGCGTGAAAAGTGAAAGTGAAGTCGCTTAGTCATGTCCGACTCTTAGCAACCCCATGGACTGCAGCCCACCAGGCTCCTTCATCCATGGGATTCTCCAGGCAAAAATACTGGAGTGGGGTGCCATTGCCTTCTCCGACATATATATATATATATATATATTTTTTTTTTTTTTAATGTATATATAGCATTTTCAAAGTGACGAAAGGTGGATGGGTTGGCAATTGCCAAGTATTGCTGGGTGGGAGGAGCAGGGTGATTGTGATTGTAAAGGGTTAACATGAGAGATCTTTGTGGTAATTGAACAGCTCTGTACCTTGATTGTGGTGGTGGTTATGTAAATCTATATACATGTGATAAAATTACATAAAAACACACAGTGTGTGTAAAATCATTAAAATCTGAATCAAATTGTGGATTATATCAGTGTCATTACCTGGTTTTGATATTGAACTACACTTACACAGTCATTCCTTGGTATCCACTGGGGATTGGTTCTAGGACTGCCCTTGAATACCGAAATTCACAGATGCTCAAGTCCCTTGTATTAAATGGAATAGTATTTGCATATAAACCTACATATATACTCCTATATACTTTAATCTACCTCTAAATTACTTATAATATCAAATACTTTGTAAGTTGTTGTAAATACAATACAAATACTATATAAACAGTTGCCAGTGCATGGCAAGTTCAAGTTTTACCTTTGGAACTTTCTGAAATTTTTTTCCTAAATGTTTTCTGTCTGAGGTTGGTTGGATCCAGAGATATGAAACATGTGGATAAGGAGGGCCAATTGTATAATGTTATCATTGGGAAAAACTGGATGAAGAAGAGTACATGGCTGGTTGCTGTACTATTTTTTTACGACTGAAGTTATCATCATTTTAAAATTATTAAGTCAATTACAAAAAATATCCAGTACTTATATATGTGTCCCTGTATAGTATTGGGAGGCAGAAGCATCTGTTTTTTAAAAGTTATTCTCTGCAGAATATCAATTCATATATTTCTTATTATTCATTTATTTATACTTTCTTGTTCACATGCATCTGCACGCAGTAGAAATACTTCTACATTAGACGTATCCAACATGTAGTTTCTGTTTTCATTTTATATGCTTTGTTTTCCGTAAATGCCAGTTCATTCTTCTTTTTAAATTTTTTATTTTTTAGGCTGTGCTTTGTGGCATGAAGGATCTTAGCACCCACAGTAAGATGAGTGGGATTGACTAAGGGATTGACCCTTGCCTCCTGCATTGGGAGCATGGAGTCTTTTAAACTTTTCTTTCTTTCTTTATGGCTGTGCTGGGTCTTGCTGTGCGCTGGCTTTCTCTAGTTGCGGTGAGCAGGGGCTGCTGTTTGTTGCAGTGCACAGGCTTCTCAGTGCTGGGGCTTCTGTTGTTGTGGAGCACAGGCTCTAGGCGCGTGGGTTCAGTAGTTGTGGCGCAAAGACTTAGTTGCTCGACTGCATGTGAGATGTTTCTGGAACAGGGATCAAACCCATGTTGCCTGTATTGGTAGGCATATTCTTAACCACTAGACCACCAGGGACGTCCCCATTCTTCTTTTTTTCAGGCTTGCTGCACTTTTTCTTTCCAACCTTGCTTCATATAAACTGGAAGGAATCTGATATTGGTCATCTATATTATTTTGTTCATTTTCCAGTTGCTATAAAAGAATTTTGGTTTTGTCAAGAGAGGCTGTACATTCATTATTCAACTGCTAAGTCACCTCAGTCGTGTCCGACTCTGTGTGACCCCATAGACGGCAGCCCACCAGGCTGCCCCGTCCCTGGGATTCTCCAAGCAAGAACACTGGAGTGGGTTGCCATTTCCTTTTCCAATGCATGAAAGTGAAGTCGCTCAGTCGTGTCCAACTCTTAGCGGCCCCATGGACTGCAGCCCACCAGGCTCCTCTGTCCATGGGATTTTCCAGGCAAGAGTACTGGAGTGGGGTGCCATTGCCTTCTAGATAGTTGCATTTTGAGTTGTTGAAATCTGTAAAACAAGAGATTTTGTTCCTTGTAAAGACAACAAATGAGATATAATTTGAGGGAAGAAAGTTATATTTAGTTACACTGTGTTTATTGTGTGACCATGAACCTTTTAGTACAAAAGTATTAAATGTTTTAAAGCAATGCAGGAGGAATGTGAGGAGGTCAAAAATAAAAGTCATAGGTCACCAACTTGGAGAGGATACACTGTGTGTGATATGCATGATCTTGATCCATTTTGAGTTAATTGTTGTGTATGGTGTGAGGAAGAGATCCAAATGCATTCTTCTACATGTGGATATCCTTTTTTTTTTTTTTTGTCTCAGCATTATTTGTTGTTCTTTCCCCATTGAATTGTCTTAACACATTTGTTGACCATAAATGTAGGAGACTTGTTCTCATTTCTATTCCATTGATTTATTTGTCTGTCATTATTCTAGTAGTCCCACACTGTAGCTTTGGAAAAAGTTTCTAAATTAGAACATGTGAGTCCTCTAACTCTGTTATTCTTTTCCAGGATTGCTTTGGCTATTCTGAATGCTGACCACTTTCTTTGAAGAAACCAGCTTGATTTTGATAAGATTGTATCAAATAGGTCAATTTGGGGAGTATTGTCATGTTAACAATATTGAGAGGATTTCTTTAATATTTAGTGATTCATTTTAAAAGGATAATAAGTTTATTGCTTGTAATATAAATACAGTTGAACCTCCATATCTGCTGGACTGCATACATAGGTCAGCCGGCAGTGGATTGAAAACTAGTGCTTAAAAAAAAATCCAGAAAGTTCCAAAAATGAAATAGTTTGCCATGTTTGGATGACTATATAGCATTTATATTATATTTATGATGGTTTACATAGTATTTGCTTTGCATTAGGTATTGTAAGTAATCTAGAGATGATTTCAAGTTTAGGGAAGGATGTGCAAAGGTTATATGCAAATACTGTGCCATTATATATGAGGGACTTGAGCATTTGTGGATTTGGGAACCAGAGGGTGACTCTGGAACAAATACCCCATGGATATTGAGAGACAGCTGTAATGTATTTTGTTAAAAATATATTTGCAAAATAAAAATGAGAAGAAAGGCATTGTTCTACTTTTTTGCAAAACTCCATAACGTATGGCTTATAAGAAAATATCTATTCTCGTATCTATTTTTCCATTCACTCTGACATTATATGTGATTTTGATAGAAGTATAAGACATGGCCTCATACAGATATGTAGAGGAAAGGGGAAGGATCTCATGAACGCTTTGAAAGCATCTTGATCTGCAGTGGTCATTGGACCACACTTTAAGAATAGCTTGTCCAGTGGAAAGAAGTATCTTTGGAGACTCAGAAACTTGGTTGAAAATCACCAGTCTGCCACTTAACAGCTCATGTGGTTTTTGAGCAAGTTACTTAGCCTCTCAGTCTTCCTTCACCTTTTTTTTTTTCCCCTTCACCTTTTAAATGAGGGTTTTTATAAGGAGGAAACATGATCATGCCTGTAAATTTGTGTATGTGTTAGTTGCTCTGCAACTCCATGGACTGCAGCTCACCAATCTCCTCTGTCCATGGGGATTCTCCAGGCAAAAATTCTGGAGTGTGTTGCCATGCCCTCCCCCGAGGGATCTTCCCAACCCAGGGATCGAACCCAGGTCTCCCACATTACAGGAGGATTCTTTACCATCTGAGCCACCAGGGAAGCCTAACTTTTGGGTGTATAAAAACCACCAAAGGCTTGAGGCTTGTCTTTTTTCATTTATATTTGTCAACCTCTGTTATATAGGATTGGCTTCCCTGGTGGCTCAGAGGGTAAAGCGTCTGCCTGCAATGCAGGAGACCTGGGTTCCATCCCTGGGTCAGGAAGATCCCCTGGAGAAGGAAATGGCAACCCACTCCAGTATTCTTGCCTGGAGAATCCCATGGACGGAGGAGCCTGGTAGGCTACAGTCCAGGGGGTCGCAAAGAGTTGGACACAACTGAGCAACTTCACTTTCTTTTTCTTTCTTTTCCCAGGTGGCTCTGGTAAATAATCCGCCTGTCAGTGCAGGATACGCAGGAAACACTGGGTGGGGAAGAACCCCTGGAGTAGGAAATGGCAACGCGCTGCAGTATTCTTGCCTGAAAAATTCCACAGACAGAGGAGCCTGGAGGGTTATAGTCCATAGGGTTGCAAAGAGTCGAACATGACTGAATGACTGAGCACACTCATACACGCACATTCTATAGGATTGGCTAATTTTTTTTCCCACTGAAAGTGTACATACCATAGCATGGTAACTTTCATGTAAATTTGGTTCATTGTAATAGTAGTATTTATTTTAAAAGCTGAACTTTGTTCATATAATTTTCTACTTAACTACAAATTACAATGGCAAACAAGTAAGGATGAGAAAGGGCCAACAAAAGTAAAGAAATTATTCAGAAATCAGGGTAAACTGATGTCTCCTTTAAGGCAGTTTGTTACCTTACTCCAATCCTGCTATTAACTTTTGGAAGACAGAAGGAAATTGCAAAAATTCTGCCTTAGAGAATGGTTCTTTAGCGTGTATTTTCCCAGTAAAAATTAATTAGGTTAAAATATAAGTGATTTCAAATCCTCAGTGATTGTATAAATACTGAACCAAATATCCAATCGACATTGCTGCAGTTTTGTGTTTTTTTTTTTCAACAAAGCAGGTTGAAAAACAGAATGAGATGTGGGGTCCAATTTGGATATGGTGGTCAGAAGGCCTCTTGACATAACTGATAATGTGAGGGAAGAACATTCTAAGGAGGAGGAACAGAAAGTACAGGGGCCATGGCATGGGGGCATACTTGGGTGGAGATGGAAATTGCACTTGTTTACTGAAGTTCAGCGGTGTTCTCTCAAATTCAGGATTTAAAGGAGCAAGAACATTGGAACACTTTGAAGTGTGGCTCTGGGGCTGTCATCTACGCGTATTTATTAGCTAAGTGAATCATTTCCTCTGTCAGATCAGATCAGATCAGATCAGTCGCTCAGTCATGTCCGACTCTTTGCGACCCCATGAATCGCAGCACGCCAGGCCTCCCTGTCCATCACCAGCTCCCAGAGTTCACTGAGACTTACATCCATCGAGTCAGTGATGCCATCCAGCCGTCTCATCCTCTGTCGTCCCCTTTTCCTCTTGCCCCCAATCCCTCCCAGCATCAGAGTCTTTTCCAGTGAATTTTAAGGGACATTTTTAAAGCCTAAACCCAAGTCTTTAATCTGTACTTGTTAAAGGTTTCTTGTCTTTTCGGTGCTAAAACAAGAGATCTGGTAGTTTTTCTTAGAATTACCTACATTTACATACTGTTTGAGCCGCTCAGTTGCTACGTTGTGGCCAACTCTTTTGAGACCCTATGGACTGTAGCCTACCAGGCTCTTCTGTCCATGGAATTTTCCAGGCAAGAATACTGGAGCGGGTTGCCATTTCCACCTCCAGGAGATTTTTCCAACCCAGAGATTGAACCCATGGCTCCTGTTTGGCCAGCAGGTTCTTTACCACTGAGCCACCTGGGAAGCTTCACAAGATAAATTGTTCTCTTGGGATGTTGAGAAGTCATCTGGTCCAACCTTAGTAGTTCTCAAGGACTGGTCCAGTTACCTAAATAGCTTTTCATAGTTAGCTGCTTTTCCTTACTTTCTTCTTTCAAAGGATATTAGAATTGAGGAGATAGCCGACTCATGCCTTTTTGAGCAGGCTTTTGTGGGGAACGTACATGAGAGGGAAATCAAGCAGATAGTGATTTAGCCTTTTCTGGAACTATTCTAATGACAGGAGTGCATTCTCAAGGGACTTGTCTCTTCTACATATAGTGTATGTGTATAGGGGGTGGTGTAGGAAAGGAAGGCATAGTCAGAGGAGAGAAGATTCAACTGGTCCCAAACACAATCGAAAAGTTACCATAAAGGTGTCTCAGTGTCAATGACACCAGTCGCCTGTCTCCATCCCCCACATCCTCAGAGAGTAAAAATGTTGGCAGGGATGAGAGACTTACTTGCTCAGGCATAAGACCCTCTTGTTTGGCCCTGTTGTCTAAAATGAGAGAAATGGTGGAGGACTAATCCTACAGATGTCCTGAGTACGTACTTGGCTCCTTTGTATTCCCCCTGGCTGTTTAGCACCATCCTTAGACTTGCTGGGTTATAGTCCTTGTTGTTACTGGCGGAGGAGCTCCAGCTAGTCCTCAGAGCTCATTAGATCTTGTCAGAGAACCAGGCACCTAGACCATGATGGTGTCTTTATGATGTTAGGTTTTGTTTTATTCAAGGTGGTATGATCACAGGAAATGAAAGTCTTAGAGACAGTTTTTACATCTATTTTTAGAACATTCTGGTAACAGTCAAGTCGATTTGAGAAAAATGATGCTCACTTCTAAATGTTTTTACACAGGTAATATTGCCAACATCTGTTCAAATCAAAAACATTTCATGTCTATTCAGTACACTCAACAGATTGTAAACTAGTTAAACTTTAAAAGAATCAAAACAATGTAAACACAAAAAAATCAAACAGTAAAGTGGATCTATAATTGATTATCATGCCTTTGTCTACTGTTATCAGAATTGATGAGTCCCTTGAAGACACTTCATTTCAGTCGCTCAGTCATGTCCGACTCTTTGCGACCCCATGAACTGCAGCACGCCAGGCCTCCCTGTCCATTACCAACTCCCGGAGTTTACCCAAACTCATGTCCATTGAGTCGGTGATGCCATCCAACCATCTTATCCTCTGTCGTCCCCTTCTCCTCCTGCCTTCAATCTTTCCCAGCATCAGGGTTTTTTCAAATGAGTTAGCTTTTCGCATCAGGTGGCCAAAGTATTGGAGTTTCAGCTTCAACATCGGTCCTTCCAATGAACACCCAGAACTGATCTCCTTTAGGATGGATTGGTTGGATCTCCTTGCAGTCCAAGGGACTCCAGAGTCTTCTCCAACACCGCAGTTCAAAAGCATCAATTCTTCTACACTCAGCTTTCTTTATAGTCCAACTCTCACATCCATACATGACCACTGGAAAAACCACAGCCTTGACTAGACGGACCGTTTTTGGCAAAGTAACATCTCTGCTTTTGAATATGCTATCTAGGTTGGTCATAACTTTCCTTCCAAGGAGTAAGCATCTTTTAATTTCATGGCTGCAGTCACCATCTGCAGTGATTTTTGGAGCCCAAAAAACTAAAGTCAGCCACTGTTTCCACAAGTAGAATGTTATAAGCATCAAAAGTCAAATAGATTTTTTTTTAAACTTCCATCAATTTGTCAGTATCATGAAAGTTTGTTTTGTTACACATTAAAAGCGTAGATTTCCTTAAAAATATTTTTTCCAGTTTTCCTGAGGTTTCTAATTTTCCTTTTTTTCTGATGAACAAATAATAATGTACCATCAGTTTATCCTCAGTGTTATTCAATGTCTGTTTCATGGAGGCCTCTCTCAGATTTTGTCTTGCATTCTGTGTCCTGCTCTCAGCCTAGGACTTGCCTTCACTGCCTTCTTAGCTTGAATCAACTGTTTGCTGGATCCTGTAAATCCTTCCTCTCTCTTGATTTCCACACTCATTTTACTAGACAGTAGCCTGAAGTGTTTTCTCAAGAAAGATTGCTTAGAAAGTAAAGCTGTCTGGCCCTTATATGGCTGAAGTCTCTATCCTGCCATCATACCTGATTGGCAGTATAGAATGAGAAGTTCAAAGTCATTTCTCTCTTGTACTTAGACATATCACTAGTGTCTTCTATACTGATGAAATTTTCTAAGCATACAAAAATTTGATGGATGACTCACTTAATAACTACAGTTATTAACATTTCGTTCCTTTAACTTTATCCTGTATCAATCTGTCTTATTTTTTGATGCATTTCAAAATACATTGCAAGGATCGGTGTACTTCAGTCCTGAACACTTGGGCATGCATATGGGTAACTAGAGTTCAGTGTTCAGTTACTCTTTTTTTTTTTTTGACCGCCATGCTTTTTATGAGTGTTAATTTTCTTGTTAGTGAATGCTAATTTTGAAATTTAATTCAAGTTATAAAAGCGTAAAGTGGTTTTTAAGCATAATATTCAAGCTCTATTTTACATGTGAAAATTATTTCGTGGTTTTTCTGAAAGCACAACTTTTCAGTTGTGTTTACCTTACTACTAAAATGGAAAACCCAATGATAAAACAAGCGAGTTTAAGAGGATTGACGTAAATCCTGCATTGAAGGCAGACACTTTACTGTCTGAGCCACCAGGGAAGTCCTATATCTACTTTACTCGCATCTAATACTGATAATTTTAGAAAGGACCTATTTATCTTTGCTCATGTCATTTTTTTTTGTTTGTTTTGGTGTATGTGGCATTTGTCATTAAGCTTACAGAAATGCTAGTAAGGGATAATTGATGTTCTCATTAAACTAAGATCACAGAAAGGGCTATAATTGAATTGCTTTTGTCCTTAAAGACATATCTTTGAAAAGCTCATGATTTATCAGGAATCCACCTGAATCAAAATTTCCATATTGTAAATGGCTGCTGCTTCCATTCCTTTTTCTCCTTATCCTACTTGTCCTTCTCTTCTTTCCCCTAGTCTTTGGACAGGTTAAAGAGAGAGAGGATTACTGGAACTATGATAAAGTAGGAACAGTGGTGTCTGGTGGTCTTTTCCAAGGATTATGTGAGATTGACACCTTCTAAATGCAAAATAGAGAACCAAGTGAAAGTTGGTGGTCAGATAACCATTAATTGAATTGCTTTTACATATCCTGTTGTAAAATTGGAATACATGCATTTTTGTCCTGCCCTCATTTCTCTTACAGCTTTTCACCTGGCATCCTATATTTCAGACATACAAAATTATTTACCCAAAATTAACATGGCCCAGCCAGGACTCTACTGCAAGTTCAGCTTTATACTGTATCAAGTATAAAGGAATTAATAGGTCAATTAATGTGCCTATTTTTTAGCCCCAGAATAGTATAAGGGCATTTATTGGGGAAGATTTCAAAATAGATAGCTAGCTTGTCAGAATTATTGCTATCAAACTCCATACTTTGTTGTTCTAGACTTTATGTTACTCCTAGAATTGCCAGTTGCTTAAAACTACTTACTTACATACTTAGAAGACCTTCTGTCTTGACTCAAATGCTGGTATTATAACTAGCACTTGAAAATATTTTTCCAGTTTTCCTGGGGTTTCTA
Organism: Bos javanicus; assembly: GCF_032452875.1. Lineage (NCBI taxonomy): Eukaryota > Metazoa > Chordata > Mammalia > Artiodactyla > Bovidae > Bos > Bos javanicus. The sequence continues at coordinate 61,857,802 of NC_083869.1, read as the reverse complement.
ATTTTCATTTTTTTCTGATGAACAAATAATAATGTACCATCAATATATCTTCAGTGTTATTCAGCGTCTGTTTCATGGAGGCCTCTCAGATTCTTTCTTGAATTCTGTTTCGTGCTCTCAGCCTGGGACTTGCCTTCACTGCCTTCCTAGCTTGAATCAAGTGTTTACTGGATCCTTTAGGTCCTTCCTTTCTTGATTTTCACACTCATTTTACTAGACAGTAGCCTGAAGTGTTTTCTCAAGAAAGATTCCTCAGGAAGTAAAGCTGTCTAGCCCTTACATGCCTAAAGTCTCTAGCCTACCATCGTACCTGATTGGTAGTATAGAATGCAAAGTTACTGTATTATATTGTAATTATTGTTTTATATTGTAAGTGACCCTGAGCTACTCAGAGTGTGCTAATTATAAATTGAAATGTTAGCATAAGTTGTCCATGTAATAACAAAAATAATTTTATTTAGTAAAGAGGTTTTTTTTTGTTTCTACCCTGCAAGAGTTTTTCCTTTCAGCATTAAATGAGATTTAATGGTAAGGAAATAGACCCTATAATAAATATGAAAGTGTACCTGCATTTCTTTTTAACTTGATAACTTGTTCTAACCCCAAATTTTCATTCTTCACACAGTAGACAAAGTCAGTGAGTCATAGTTAAGTAATGTCCTACTTATTTTGTAAACCAGGATGTATTTGTTAAATAAAGTACGTTTTGTGAAGTAGAATATTTTCATAGCTACTTTGTTGTTAACATTGCTTGGTATTCATTCCATGACTAATTTTCTTTGTTATCTAGGTTGTTTTTGTTTATACCTGAAATAGTCTTTCTGAACTAAAATTTAGCCAAACTGGAGGAAATTCAGTATATGTCATATTGAAGTGAAGTATTAAGATTTGTCATATTTAGGATCACAGCAAATTTGTTCTGACAGTAGCCAGACATCAGTCATTTGCGTGAATTTTCCACTAATCTAGGTTAGCAATATTTACAAATCATCACCATGATAGGAGGAGTAGGTAAGAATTGATATGAACAGCATTTGCAGAAATTGAAGCTTGAGGAACATCAGAATGTGGCTCTACAGGTGTATTATGATCCTAAAGGTAATGAGTTTGACTTGGCTTTCATGAGCCAGACTTTGAATTCAGGTCAGTCAGATGCTTTTGATGAAGCAGTGTTAACAAATTTATACAAAAAAAAAAAAAAAAACAAAACATTTATACAAAAAAATTTGAAAATGTGGTGTGGGCTCTTTAAAGAGTTAATATAAAACCTGGCATATAAATCACATTGAAATTTATTGGCCAATGTTGACTTTTTTATACTGATATTTTAAAGTAACTTTATTGAAATACAGTTCACAAACCATAAAATCCACTGACTTAAAATTTACAGTTCACTGAGTTCAAAAAGTTATGCAACTATCACCATAATCTAGTTTTAGAACATTATCATCACTTCATAAAGAAACCCCATATCCGTTAGCAATCATTCTCCTAGCCCCAGACAACCATTAATCTATTTTCCGTCTCTATAGATTTGCCTCTTCTGGAAATTTCATATACATGAAATCATACAGTATGTCATTTTTTGTGACTGTCTTTCACTTAAGCATAAAGTTTTTAAGGTCCATCCATGTGGTAGTAAGAATCAGTATTTTGTTCCTTTTTGTGGCTGAATAATATGCCACAATATGAGTAATACCACATTTTTTAAAATCAGTTCATCAGTTAAGGGCCATTTGAGTTGTTTCTACTTCTGGGCAATTATAAATCAGATCAGATCAGTCGCTCAGTCGTGTCCGACTCTTTGTGACCCCATGAATCACAGCACGCCAGGCCTCCCTGTCCATCACCAACTCCCGGAGTTCACTCAGACTCATGTCCATTCAGTCAGTGATGCCATCCAGCCATCTCATCCTCTGTTGTCCCCTTCTCCTCTTGCCCCCAATCCCTCCCAGCATCAGAGTCTTTTCCAACGAGTCAACTCTTCGAATCAGGTGGCCAAAGTACTGGAGTTTCAGCTTTAGCATCATTCCTTCCAAAGAAATCCCAGGGCTGATCTCCTTCAGAATGGACTGGTTGGATCTCCTTGCAGTCCAAGGGACTCTCAAGAGTCTTCTCCAACACTACAGTTCAAAAGCATCAATTCTTCGGTGCTCAGCCTTCTTCACAGTCCAATTCTCACATCCATACATGACCACAGGAAAAACCATAGCCTTGACTAGACGAACCTTTGTTGGCAAAGTAATGTCTCTGCTTTTGAATATGCTATCTAGGTTGGTCATAATTTTCCTTCCAAAGGAGTAAGCATCTTTTAATTTCACTGCTATAAACATTCTTGTCCAAGTGTTTGTGTAGACATATGTTTTCATTTCCCTTGGGTGTGTGCCCACCAGTGGAATTGCTGGGTCAGATAGTAATTCTTAAACCATTTGAGGAACTGATCAACCGTTTTCCAAAGTAGCTGTAGCATTTTGCATTCCCAGCAGCAATATAAAAGGATTTCTATCTTTTCCACATGCTCACCAGTTCTTACTATTGTCTGTCTTTTTGATCATAGCCATCCTAGTAGATGTGAAGTAGATTTTTCATTGTGTTTTAGATCTGCATTTCTCTAAGGATTAAAGGTGTTGAGAATTTTCTCATGTGCTTATTATGTGCTTTAATTTTATGTAAACTTTGATATCTAAATGTTTGTGTAGCTCTTATGTGCTCTACTGTTGATGAGTACTTAGGTTCCATATTCCATATGAAATACCAGTATGTGTACAAACACATTAAAGGCTTAGCTCTAAGACATTGGAGGATTGAAATGATACTGATTCTTGAGTGTTTTCCAAACTTAACTGATAAATAGGTAGTTACCAGTTTGCCTGGGACAGTCCCAGTTTATGCCTGTTGTCTGACTTAATTGTAAAAGTGCCATCTTTCACTCGGAAGTATGCCCTGTCTTGGACAATAAATCATATGGCCAACCTACTGACAGTTACCTTAGAGTGTTTCGGAGTGGGTAGCCATTCCCTACTCCAGAGGATCTTCTGACCCAAGGATCGAACCTAGGTCTCCTGCATTGCAGGCATATTCTTTACTGTCTGAGCCTCCAGGGAAGCCCAAATATACACTTGCTGTCTACTAAGTTAGAATCTCCATAAAGGGGGCCTAGAAGTATGTTTTTAGCAATTTCAAGGTCAAGCACAGTTGTAATGTATTATTCTAGCACAATGCTTGTGTTGCTGTATGACTCCTAGCCCGTTATCTTTATTTTAGTGAGATAGTGAGTCCCAAGTTAAAATTCAAGAAAAATAATCTAATCTGATAGCCTACTACCACCCATCTATTTAAAGTGGTGATAGGTGAGGAGTATTAACATACACATTGGACTGTCTTGTAGGGGCAAGAGAGTATAGGACAGTAAGTAAAGTGAAATAATTTACTGGAAATAGGATGATCTCAGGACTGAGCTCCAGCAAGAGGCAATGAGCAAGGCTCAGCTTCTCAATAGTATTTTCCTTTGAGTTCAGTTCAGTTCAGTTGCTCACTTCTGTCCAACTCTTTGCAACCCCGTGAACCACAGCACGCCAGACCTCCCTGTCCTTCACCAACTCCCAGAGTCCATCCAAACCCATGTCCATTGAGTTGGTGATGCCATCCAACCATCTCATCCTCTGTCGTCCCCTTCTTCTCCTGCCCTCAATCTTTCCCAGCATCAGGGTCTTTTCAAATGAGCCAGCTCTTCGCATCAGGTGGCCAAAGTATCGGAGTTTCAGCTTCAACATCAGTCCTTCCAACGAACACCCAGGACTGATCTCCTTTGGAATGGACTGGTTGGATCTCCTTGCAGTCCAAGGGACTCTCAAGAGTCTTCTCCAATACCACAGTTCAAAAGCATCAATTCTTCTGCGCTCAGCTTTCTTTATAGTCCAATTCTCACATCCATACATGACTACTGGAAAAACCATAGCCTTGACTAGACGGACCTTTGTTGGCAAAGTAATGTCTGCTTTTTAATATGCTATCTAGGTTTGTCATAACTTTCCTTCCAAGGAGTAAGCGTCTTTTAATTTCATGGCTGCAGTCAACTATCTGCAGTGATTTTGGAACCCCAAAAAATAAAATCTGCCACTGTTTCCACTGTTTCCCCATCTATTTGCCATGAAGTGATAGGACTGGATGCCATGATCTTAGTTTTCTGAATGTTGAGCTTTAAAAGCCAATTTTTTCACTCTCCTCTTTCACTTTCATCAAGAGGCTCTTTAGTTCCTCTTCACTTTCTGCCATAAGGGTGGTGTCATCTGCCTATCTGAGGTTGTTGATATTTCTCCCGGCAATCTTAATTCCAGCCTGTGCTTCTTCCAGCCCAGCGTTTCTTATAATGTACTCTGCATATAAGTTAAATAATCAGGGTGACAATATACATCCTTGACGTACTCCTTTTCCTATTTGGAACCAGTCTGTTGTTCCATGTCCAGTTCTAACTATTGCTTTCTGACCTGCATACAGGTTTCTCAAGAGACAGGTCTGGTGATCTGGTATTTCCATGTCTTTAAGAATTTTCCACAGTTTATTGTGATCAACACAGTCAAAGGCTTTGGCATAGTCAGTAGTTAGGTGAGAGTAAGAGAATTCATGAAGTTGTTCTTCGTACCTGAGAACTAACAGCAAGAATTAATGGGGATAGAGGGAGGCAGAAGTACTTTCAGACTTTGAGGCCATGTTAGAGGGAAGATAGAATGTGATACTGTTCGTTTATTTATTTGCGTGTCAGTAGAATTTGATAATATTTGCACATAAGGTTGTTTGTAAGTTAGGCACTTCTAAGATATCTACATAACAGGCGACAGAGATGGCCCTCTGGGTTTTAAGATAAATATTTTTTGTTAACTGTATAGTATTTGTCTTCAAGGTGAGAGTTAACACACTTGACTCGAATTAAAGCACATTCACCTTAAGAATGGGCTTCCTTGGTAGCTCAGCAGGTAAAGAATCCATCTGCAATGCAGGAGACCCCGGTTTGATTCCAAACATCCACTGTAGAAGGGATAGGCTACCCATTCCAGTATTGTTGGGCTTCTCTGGTGGCTCTGCTGGTAAAGAATCCTCTTGCAACGCGGGAGACCTGGGTTCAATCCCTGGTTTGGGAAGATCCCTTGGAGAACGGAAAGGCTACCCACTCCAGTATTCTGGCCAGGAGAATTCCATGGACTGTATAGTCCTTAGGGTTACAAAGAGTCAGACACGACTGAGCGACTTTCACTTTCAGCTTAAGAATATCTCCCCCACCCCACCCCCCTTTTTGCAGGAGGGGGAATGTCAAAGATTTTGAGATTTAGAGATTATAAATGTAGAGTGAGGGTAAAATGAGAAGAGTACCTTCCTATTTTCATCTCATTGTTTGCTTTCTTAATTCAGATATACAAATGAAAATACTGTGCTTAAAATACGGAGAAATACACATAAACAGTTCAAGCCAAATTCATAACTCTAAGAGATGGTATGAAAATCTAATAATATACTTTTTTTCAATCTAATAAATCATTACAAATCCACTTGATAAGTTTGTTTAAAAAAACAAAAACAAAAACACCCCAGCAGGGTACTCTCCCATTGTTCTCCCATGCACTGTATATATATGTATATATATGTGTGTGGGTGTTATTTTCATATCAGTTATTGCTTGTACTTGGTACTATGTGTAATTCACCACGTACTCAACCCTCACCTCCTCTACCACCTGCTGTCCCCCTACACCCGGTCATAGACACTGCCTCAGTTTAAAATTACCTTTATCAGCTTGATTATAATACCTTGTATGCAGTTGAACTTTATAAATGTTTGTATCAATAGATTTAAATATAATTAGGTATCAAATTGATTTGAGATAATTATACTTACAGTGCAAGAAAAGTTATTCAGAGAAAGATTTAGAAAAATAAACTTTGTTTTCAAAAAATTCAGATGTATTCTACTTCAAGTTAAAATTCTATCAAAACTTTGACTTGAATAAAATTTCTTTCCTTTATGTCTCAGATGAGAAGTGATGACAGTCTGATAGCTGAGAGATAACTTTATGAAATGAACTGATGACTCAATCCTGATGTCTGTGTCCCAGTGAATACCAAATCCCAGTCTCAGCACTGGCATCAGCTGATTTGATCGTTAGCACTGAACTGTCCTCATCCTTCTTGATACTCTCTCATATTTTTCCTGTAGGCGGAGGCATGTCTTAAGAACTATTTAAGGAACTTGTGTTTCTACTAAAACTTGTGTTTAACTAGAACTTGTGTTTCTAGTTAAGAGAATTGGTTTTCAAAGCTATGCTAATTAACATTTTCCTGTTTTGAATTCTACCGTAGAAGGAACTGGTAGTGTAATTTCTATGGATAAAGAATGTTGGTTTAGTCGCTAAGCTGTTTCGGAGCCCGTCAGGCTCCTGTGTCCGTGGAATTTTCCAGGCAAGAATACTGGGGGGGGTTGCCATTTCCTTCTCCAGGGGATCTTCTGGACCCAGGAATTGAACCCAGGTCTCTTGCATCGCAGGTGGATTCCTTAGGGAAGACCTAAGGATAAAGAATATTAACCCCCCCCCCAAAATGTTTTGTAGTATGCTCTTGTTTTATCAAGCCTTATTAAATTACCTCACGGAAGAACTTTTTCACAGAGCTTGCCATCTTCTCACCCATTTTGTTTCACAGTAAATGCATCACGCTCTCTTACTTCACAGAGGCCAGTGTCCTGACCTTAGTTTCTAGATCACCCACATGGTCTCATTTTTATGCTTTTTCTGATATGTGGGGGTGGTTAAAAGAAGATGTAGAACTAAGCATGTTTAACCTTTTTAAAAACTTAAAAGTTTTTTAAAACCTTAAAAACCTTTTAAAATCTTTTTAATCAATTCCTGTTTTGACTTGGTGATTGTAATCCTTGTATAACTGTCTTTTGTATGTCTAGACTTGAATTTACAATTGGCTTTTCTCCTTTCTCTTTAAGCCCCTTGCTATCTCCTGCCCTTATTTTCATAAATGATTTTTTCTCCTATCTTTGTGAAGATATTGAGGCTATTTATAACAGTTGGAGGGTCACTGATTTATCCATGGGTAATTTAAAAACCTCTCCGAGTACTCACTCTTTTTGTCTTCTACCAGTCTCAAGTGAAGGAATGTCCCTCCCTTTTGTTCAAACCTAGTCCATTTCTCTTTAGAATGTGTTGATCCCTAACTGTATACCAGGGACTGTGATAGGATTTCTAGGGGACACAGTAGTGACTAAGAATTCTTACTTGCCCTAAAACTTACTGACCTGTGCTTGTGATCCCAGTTCCTGCCCCTTCCATTATTCTTATCCTTGTCATTTGTGCATTTTTCTTTATATTTCTAGCATTAGAGAAATTTTAAGTGGAAAGGGAGAAGATTGCTTTCCCTCAAGGAGATAAGAAGAGGGAGAGTCATTCAAATTATACCTTTTCTTTCTTCCCATTTGGGAAGATTTCAGAAAGGAGTTTGTTAACCTCTCTCAGGCCGTCAGGTATGTGGTGGCAGGAAAAGAGGCTGAAGCTGTCTGTGGTAAGGATTCTTGTATCTGATTTATTAATCCCAACCTCTCGACAAGTTTAAATCCAGTAATTCCTTATTTCATTTGTATGAGCTATATATGGGTGTGAAGTTTACATATATTTCTACTCCATTTATATACCAATACATTCCTCTTGAAATCTGATACTAATGTATAGTTTAAAGTGCTGTTTACTTTTATGAGTTTGTGTGTTCAGTCCTAAATTTAGGGCAAAACCCAGCTTGATCCTGTTGGTGGGTGAAAAGTGGTTTTTATTGTAGTAAAAAAAACACATAACACAAAATTTACCATCTTAACCACTTTTGTGTACAGTTCAGTGATGTTAAGTATGTTCACATTGTGAAACCAGTGTCCAGAACTCTGGCAGAACCAAAGCTGTATAATTAAATACTCTCCATTCCCTTCTTCCCCAGATTTTGGCAGTAAGCATTCTGTTTTGTCTCTATGAATTTGATTATGCTAGGTATCTCATCAGAGAAGGCAATGGCACCCCACTCCAGTACTCTTGCCTGGAAAACCCCTTGGGCGTAGGAACCTGGTAGGCGTCAGTCCATGGGGTTGCGAAGAGTAGGACACGACTGAGTGACTTCCCTTTCACTTTTTACTTTCATGCACTGGAGAAGGAAATGGCAACCCACTCCAGTACTCTTGCCTGGAAAATCCCATGGATGGAGGAGCCTGGTAGGCTTCAGTCCATGGGGTTGCAAAGAGTCGGACATGACTGAGCGACTTCACTTTCACTTTTCACTTTCATGCATTGGAGAAGGAAATGGCAACCCACTCTAGTGTTTTTGCCTGGAGAATCCCAGAGACGGGGGAGCCTGGTGGGCTGCCGTCTATAGGGTCACACAGAGTCAGACACGACTGAAGCGATGCAGCAGCAGCAGGTATCTCAGTATTTTTCTCTTTGTGACTGGCTTATTTCACTTAGCATAAGGTCCTCAAGGTTTATCCTATTTTAGCACGTGTCAGAATTTGCTTTTTTACGGCTAAACAATAATATGTTTTCTCTATATACCACATTTTGTTTACTTGTTCATCTCTTGATGGGCATTTGGGTTGTTTCCCTCCTTTGGCTGTTGTGAATAATACTGCTGTGAACATGGGTGTACAAATGTCTATTTTCAGACCTCGATTTCAGTTCTTTTGGGTGTGTGACCTAGAAGTGGAATTACTAGATTATATAGTACAGACATACCTTGCTTTATTGCACTTCACAGACACAGCGTTTTGTTTTTTGTTTTTTTACAAATTGAAGGTTTGCAACAACCCTTCATCAGGTGAGTCTGCCAGCACCATTTTTCCAACATTTGCTCATTTTGTGTCATATTCTGGTAATTTTCCAAATATTTCAAACTTTTTCATTATTATGTTACAGTGATCTTTGAAGTTACTACTACAACTGGGTAAAGGGTCAGATGAGAGTTGGCATGTTTTAGCAGCAAATGATCTTTTAATTAAGATATATACATGGTTTTTTAGACCTAATGCTATTGCACACTTAATTGACTATTTGTGACTTTTATTGTTTTAGTTGCTAAGTTGTGTCTGACTCTTATGGGACTCTCTGAACTGTAGCCTGGTAGGCTCCTCTGTCCATGGGTTTTTCTGGCAAGAATACTGGAGTGGCTTGCCATTTCCTTCCACAAGGGATCTTGCCTACTCAGGTATCCAACCTGCATCTCCTGCCTTGCAGGCAGAAACTTTACTACTGAGCCACTGGCAAAGTCCTTCTAGACTCTGGTATAGTGTAAATATGACTTGTGTTCTAGGTGACCAAAAGGTCTTTTTGACTCGCTTTGTTGTAGTTGTATGGATCTGAAACTGCAGATATGCATGTAATTAAATTCTTAAGTTTTTGTGGAATAACCGTACTATAAATTAGGTGCCTGTACCATTTTACATTTCCACCAATGATGCACAGGGGTTCTAGTTTCTCCACATTCTCACCAACTCTGTTATTTTCTGCTGTCTTAATAGTAAGAATCATAATAAATGTTGGATGTTATCTCTTTCTTGTTTGTATTTGTATTTTCCTTGGGATCATCAAGGCCGAGCATCTTTGCATGTGCTTCTTTAGCCATTTGTGTATTTAATTTGGAGAAATTTCTGATCCTTTTCCCATTTTTTAGCACAGTTGTTTGGTTTTTTGATTGTTGTGTTAAAGGTGTGTTTTTAATCATGGCTTTCTTGGGCTTCAGTTTTAAATAATTCTTTTTGAAAATGAGACTTTATTGTTATTTAATGACACAAAATGTATTAAAATGTGCTATACATGTAGCTAGAAGCCTAAATATTGGGCCCTTCATAAAGTAATAATATAATGAGGCATATTAGTATTTTTTTTTCTTAGCACAATTGAAGCTCTTTATCATAGTAAAATTAAATACTGTGTAGCTTCAAGCTGTTTCCAGAAGTTTACATTGGATATGAAAAAATACACATTATATGTAGTTTTCAGATTAGCTAATGTTCAGTCAGTTCTTAATAAATCAATCTAAGAGTATAATTACAAGGTTTTTTATTCTCAGTTAAAATTTTGCCTTAATAGATATTTAAGAAGCATTATAAACTTTTGTAATTTGAACTTTTTAAGTTTACCACTCAGTCATATTAAGGTTAAAATGTAAAGCATGGGGAGGGCGGTGGAGGGGGGTTCAGGATGGGGAACACGTGTACACCCGTGGCGGATTCATGTTGATGTATGGCAAAACCAATACAATATTGTAAAGTAAAAAATAAATAAATAAATGGAAAAAAAAGTAAAGCATCTAAGAAATGCTGATACTGAAATTTAGATACCTGTGTCAGTTGGCTATTTTATAATTATCTAAGTTTGTACATCTGGGATAAATTCAGTATTTTTAAAAAACCGTTTTAAATTTTGTTTCTGGCCTTCAAAACTTTGTCTTTAACATGCCATATGTTAAGCTTTTGTAGTTGAGAAAAATTAATTTTCACCAGCATACAATGGGCTTCCCTGGGCTTCCCACGCTCAGATGGTAAAGCGTCTGCTTGCAGTACAGGAGACCTAGGTTCGATCCCTGGGTTGGCAGGATCTCCTGGAGAAGGGAATGGCAACCCACTCCAGTATTCTTGCCTGGAGAATTCTGTGGACAGAGGAGCCCGGCCGGCTGTAGTCCATGGGGTCGCAAAGTCAGACATGACTGAGCAACTAACACTTTCAACGTACAATGAGAAGTAAGGCAGATGAAAAAGTTGAAAGCTGATGAACTGCCAATAACTTCTGAAATACAGAGATAACTTTTTTTTTTAAAGAAAACCTCTACTTATTGTATTAGCTTCCTTTGATTGTATGGACAGGAACAGTTTATGAACCAAGCCCGGTGATCACAATAAAGATCCCAGGCTTCTATTATTACTGGAAAATGTTCATAGCAATACCAGTAGAAATCATAGACCATGGAAAAGACATTTTGACAGAGCAAGATTTATTTTTAAAGAATCTAAAATGTTAGATTCTTTAAGACCTTTCCTCCAACATCATTTTTTTTAATAATTTTAAAAATTTATTTATTTTTGGCTGTGCTGGGTCTTCATTGCTGCACAGACGTTCCTCTAGTTGCAGCAAGTGGGTCTACTCTTCATTGCATTGCACAGGCTTACTGCAGTGGCCTCTTCTTTGTGGACCACAGGCTCGAGGGCACTGAGCTTCAGTAGTTGCGGCACATGGGCTCAACAGTTGCAGTTCCCTGGCTCTAGAGCACAGGCTCAGTAGTTGTGGCCAGTGGACTGAGTTGCTCCGTGGCATGTGGGATCTTCCTGGATCAGGGATCGAACTTGAGTCTCCTGCATTGTTGAGCAGATTCTTTACCACTGAGCCTCCAGGGAAGCCCCCAACATCACCTCTTTTAAGTCATAAATTCTTACAATATTATTATGGGATGAATTGTGCCCTCCTCCCCCCCAAAAAGAAGCTTAAGTTGACATCTTACCCCCAGTACCTCAGAACGTAACCTTACTTGTAAATAGGGTCATTGCAGATATCATTAGTTAAGATGAGGTCATGCTAGATTAGAGTGAGCCCTTAATTCAGTATAACTAGTGCGCCTATAAAAAGAGGCAATTTGGAGAGCCATCTGTAAGCCAAGGAGAGAGGTCTGGACCAGACCCTCTTGGGGAACCAAACCTGCCCTGTTTATGTCAGTCCCAACGTCCCAGTTTATCCCTCCCTTTCCTGTCCCCTGGTAACCACAAGTTTGTTTTCTACATCCGTGATTCTGTTTTGTAAATAAATTCATTTGTACCATTTTTTTTTATATTTCACATATAAGCAATATTCTGTGATAATTGTCTTTTTCTGTCTTACTTATTTCATTCAGCCTTTTTTCTTTCTTAATCAGTGACTTAAGCCCTGACTTGACTCTAATTTAGAGACACAGGGCTAGGAGTCTAGGACAAGTGCCCTTTGGTCCCCCTGTTCTACTGTAGTAATTATCAATACAGTTATCTTAAGATAATATTTTGTTGTTGAGTTTGCTTCTTTCTTTGTTTTTGGGTTTTTTTGCATTTACTTTTCTAATGGGGAAATTATGCACTCTATTTCTTGTAGTAATTACCGTTTTTAACCATGCATCTTCATTTTATTCTCCTTCCCAGACAGTTCCAAGGATCTTTACACTCTGATCTTTCATTAGTCTTCCCTTGTTCCTTTAATTATAAGCAGTAGAAATCTAGAACATCCTAACTCAACAAAAGTAGAACTTCCTAACTCATATGCGAGGTCCAGACCTCAAATGGTATAATCTGACTCTTAATGTCCTCTCTGCAGGCGTTCTGTGGACAGCTTCATCCATGTTGCCAGGAAAAATTCCTTGCCTGTAAATCCTGGCTTAGTTAATCTTTAGATTTCTTTATCTCTATAGGAATGAGCTGGTGATTGGTAACAAGGAAGATCTTATGGCACATTTCTGAATGACTCACCTTAAGTCACAAGTTCAACCCTGAAAATGTCCAATATGGGTTGTGATGTATGTAGTATATGCCTACGTCATATATTCACCCCTGGGGCTGTAAGTGGAGGTTGAGTCAGGTACCGGGCAAGGCCACTGGTGTGTGATACCAACACCAGAAGAAATATAGGAACTGGGCCTTCAATAGACAGAAATAACAGAAGCCAGTATGTATATAGTCGTCATTCACTGAATAAAATAATGGACCCATAAATGAAGGAATGGGCTTCCCTCATAGCTCAGCAGTAAAGAATTGGCCTATAGTGCAGAAAATGCTCTTTGGATCCCTGAGCTGGAAAGATCCCCTGGAGAAAGGAATGGCTGCCCACTCCAGTATTCTTGTCTAGAGTATTCCTTGGACAGAGGAGTCTGGCAGACTACAGTCCAACAGTCTATGGGGTTGCAGAAAAGTCAGACACGACTTAGTGGATAAAAACAACAAAACAGTCTTAAATTTTGATATAAGCTTTTAAAATACATTAGCACTATATTTCTTCAAATTGAAGCCTGGAGTCTAAAGTGCTGGCGAGATAACACATTTTAAGAGATTCAGTGTGGTAGATGTCAATAATGATAATAAGTTGGGGTGGAGAGGAATAACAAAACACTGAAAATATTGAATTGTAGGTTAATTGGTTCACATATAATGCCAATTCTCTAAGCACGCATTGCTTTTCACATACAAGAAAGGAATACTGTGTAGTGACTAAGATTGCAGACAGATCAGTAGTATCCAGTAGAACTTTGTACAACAGTGGAAATGTTCCCTATCTGCACTGCCCAGCATGGTAGCCCCTAGACACATGTAGCTGCTGAGCTCTTGAGATGTGGCCATGTAACTGAAAAACTGAATTTTATTTAATATTAATTAAATTTAAATAGCTACATGGACTACTAGCTATCTTATTAGGCAGCACAGCTCACTAGTCTTGAAATACCTTGAATAGTATCCTACCCCCTCTTATTTGGTAGCTTTAAGGCATTAGGCATTTTGCAAAACCCTCCTTGCCTTTATTTCCCCCATCTGTATAATGGTGGAAATATATACCTAGCTCAATGGGCTCTTTTGAGATTAAATGACTTCATTTATGTGTGTTTGGCACTCATTATTTTAGTTTGAGCTGCTACAACAAAATAACATAGGCTATAAAAAGTGAAAGTCACTCAGTTGTGTCCAACTCTTTGTGACCCCTTGGACTGTAAACCACCAGGCTCCTCTGTCCATAGAATTCTCCAGGCAAAAATATTGAAGTGGGTAGCCTGTCCCTTCTCCAGAGAATCTTCCCAACCCAGGGATCGAACCCACGTCTCCTACATTACGGGTGGATTCTTTACCATCCGAGCTACCTGGGAAGCCTATAGACTGGTGACTTGTAAATAGCAGAAATGTATCGCTCACAGATTTGGAGATTAGAGTACAAGATCTGAGAGCCAGCATGATTGGGTTCTGGTGAAGGCTGTCTTCTGGGTTGCAGGTTGCGGACTTCTTGCAGGGAAGAAGGACTGAGGGGTTTCTGAGGGGTTTCTGATTTATAAAAGCTCCATTTCCATTCATGAGGGCTCCGTGAATTAATGACCTTATGGCCTAAGCACCTTCCAAAGGCCCTACCTCCTAACACCATCACATCAGATTCAGATTTCAACGTAAGGATTGAGGGGAACTAAACATTTAGACCATAGCACCTGGCATGCCATGCTCAAGTGTTAGTCATTATCGTCTTTATGGTCCCCATCCTTTCACCACCCTTGAAATGAACGCCAAAGAAATTAAGGGCCAGTAGTCCCAGCAATTAAAATTTCTCATTGAAGGTCTTTTAGCTGTAATACTTGGGCTATTTATTCATAATATATACGTTATTGTTCACTAAGTACAGAAAATGAAGTTACAGTGTAGCTTGGGGACATTTCAGGAAGAACATTTCGATACTAAGTATTGTGAATTGGAATTGGTTCTTGGAATTGGTTGCCAAGAGAGATAGGGAATTTTTAATTTTTATCAACCGAGGGTCCCTGGACATGCTTCATGGTGTTTTGGTTGGTATTTTTCATTTTTAAGGTAAATAAATGTATTTAAAAATCTTTAAAATGATAATCATGTTTTTAAATATTTTCAAGTTATTTGCCAGTAATACCTATGGCCTTCCTACTAGACATGTTTAGCAGAATTTTTCTTTAAGGATATCTTTCCTCTAAATGCCAAAATACAATTCCACAAAACTTAGAGGTTACTACTTTTTAATCTACTTCCATTTTAAAGTCATTTGTTCAATGAAACTTGAAAACCAAAGCGTCTATCACGGGTGTTGACGATTTTACAGAGTATGTTAGTTGTCATCCTTCTTTTCATCCCTTGGTATCAGTTTATATTTTGTCCCCTACAGTGTTTTCAGATATTGAAAAAATCACTGGGTTCATTTTTCATTTCTTCAGATTTCTTTGATATTTGTAATTTTTTCCCGATCAACTCTGCAATTTAATATTTTAAACAACTGTTTTGTTTTTTATTATTTTTTCATTATGTCTTATTAATAATAATTTGAAAGATTTATTCCAGTTAATACTTGTAGTATGCCCTGACAGAACCCTTTAATCCTTTTTAAATGTGCAGCTGAAATCATTTTCAGGTTTTTAGCTTTCTCATGGTAATATTGGTCAATTTTGTTTCGTTTAAATATTTCCGTGCATCCTCTTACTTAATTTCTCATACTTTCTGCCTCATTTTTGCATATTGACAGTTGATTATTAATATTTTATGAATTGAAATCCTATTTTTTGTGATTTGCTTGTGAGCTGTAGACTCTTAAACTTGTTTTTCTGTCTTCCTAGTATAACAGCATATTCTGGTACAGTTAAACTGGTTTTGAACTGGAAACTAATTTTATCAAGCTTGGTGAGTTTGTATAAATGAAGTCTTACCATGTAATACAACATTCACTTGCTAGATTAAAGGGAAAACAGCTACTCTAATTTATGTCTTTTAGTATGCCCAGTAGATATGGCTAAACAATCTGTAAAATATTTCACTATCATCATGTATAATTTAGCTTGCAGCTGTTTCATACTGACTAAATCAATTCAATGAGAAGTGTTGAGATTTTGAAATGACCAAATTAACCAAGTTTTCCCTCAGTGATGGCATAGAACTTACTTTATTCTCATTTACAAAGTTGGTACACGTATATATTTTTCTGCAAGACCTATCAATTCTTCTGTTCCAATCATGTAATGTTTAAAATTTCAGGTTGTTATGATTCATTAGTACCATTGAAGCATGCTAAAATGTGAAATCTAGGCAAACTGAAGAAATTTAATCTACACATGCTACATATGATATTTAGTTTCCTTTGTTTTACTTCTAACTCAAATATAAAGCATTTTTGCTTTACCACCAGCTGTGATATTTTGAAACATTTCTTTCTAAATCAATTTTAAAAGCATTTCATTATGATATGTACTAAAAATGAAAATTACAGTTGAAATATTTAGAATCATAGAATCTCGGAGTTAGAATAAAATAATACAAGCGGTGGTGGAGACTTATGATGCTTTCCCATGTTGGTATTCTTCTGCTCCCTTGGGTATCTGGATCAGTACATTTCCCAGCCCTGTTGCAGTTAGGTGGTGCTGCATAACTCATTCTGGAGCGTGACCAGAAGAGACCATAGTGGAGACTACTTGTTGAGATGGCAGAGCTATAGAGAAGGAAGGAGCCATGAGGTGGAAGTAGCCAAATCTCTGAATCACTGCATAAAAGGCAGATGATGTTTTATGTGGCTTTGCAAATAACGTACCATTTCTGTCACATGTTCTTTTGTTGTGTTTTATATTGTTTTCACAAATCTTTAAAATGAAAAAGCCATTTATAGCTCAAAGGACATATGAAAACAAGCTGTGGGCCCCAGTTTACTGTCTACTAGAGAGTCACCTGACTGGTATCAAACATGTGGTGCCAGACAAAAAGTTTGTATTAACCCAGTAAGTTGTAGGTGCTAATTATCACAGCATGCCTGACTAATACACCTGTGATCTCATCCAGCTCCCTAACCACACCAGATTCCTGAAGAATGCTTCTGATGTCAGAAGTCTGTATACTACACTCTATGAAATGGCCTATTCCACTCTTGAACAATTCCATGTGTAAGAAACTATTCTCTTTTTAGTGAGCCAGAGTCCTGATTCCATTTTATCTGTTGATTCCCCTTCTACCTATGGATAAATTTACACTTTATGGCTGCTTTTTATTATCTGAAGATAGGTCTCCCCTGGTCTGTTAAGTTAGAAGAAAACAGAATAGTATATTAAGCAATAAAAAAAGAAATAGACTCAAAATAATAAAAGTAATGTAAACTATTGTGTTGGCCAAAAGGATCACTTTTTAATACATGCATTTTAAGTACTTACTCCAAAAAGTGAATGTTTGCTTTGCATTTGATCTTTCAAGCCAGCATTTTCCTGTGTGTGTTTGAGCATGAACCTCAAAGCTTCCATAGAATATTTGTTTGGCCAGTAACTTATTTGAAATCGTAACTCATAGAGTCTGCAGTATATTAACTATTTAGTAACTCTGTCAAAAAAGATACACAGTTCAGTATTACATGATTTACTCTGTCTGTGCTAGTTCATAGTAGTTAGTTATCTTTTTCTAAATTACCTTCTATTGGAGTAAAGTTTAGTTGCTTTACAATGTTGTGTTAGTTTCTACCGTGTAGCAAAGTAGAGCAGCTATACATATACATTGTTGCTGCTGTTAGTCGCTTAGTCTTGCCAGAGTCCTTGTGTCCCCTACTGTAGCCTGCCAGGCTCCTCTGTCCATGAAATTTCCCAGGCAAGAATACCGGAGTGGGTTGCCATTTCCTACCTCTCCTCTTTTCTGGATTTCTTCCCAGAGGGAGTAGAGCTCCCTCTGCTATACAGTAGGTTCTTATTTGTTGTCAGGTTTTATAAAATTGTAATAAGTGATTATATATTTTTTAATTGCTTTTTTTGTAATAATTTTCTTGGGGAATGATACCACTTTTACCAGTCCTTAACATCATTTGTTGAAAATTGGGAGAGCTCTTATCAATACCTAAACTTTTGAAAATTTTTATCGTCCCAGTGTTATAAAACTTTTCATTTCTGATTTATTTACAGTTTCAGGTTCATGAAAACCTGAAGAGTTGAACTAATTTTAAGTTGGCTAGGTGCTGTTGTTTAGTCGCTCAGTCAGTCTGACTCTTTGCGACCCCATGGACTGTAGCCTGCCAGGCTCCTCTCTGTCCATGGGATTTCCCAGGAAAGAATACTGGAGTGGGTAGCCATTTCTTGGTTAGGTGCATTCATTTTCTTATCCCTGCCTTATTCCTGTACTTTCAACAGGTAATTTTAAACCCAACTGTTGTGAATAAACTAACCTTGTTTCCCCAGGACAGACTCAACTATAGGAAAGGTACACGTCCTGTTTCAACTTCAGTAGGTGTTCATGTTCATTTCACTTAATTTCTGGTGGAAATAAATGAACTATTCCTTCTTTTACTTCCTACCTTTACTGTTTGCTGTTAGGTTGATAACCAGGGTGACCACATACACCAGTTTACACCTGTTGCATAACAAAATAACATACCCCCTTTTACTCTGCCCAGTTTGGAGAAAAAAAATTATATGATTATCTTATTGATCATTGACTTTTGACAGTGATTGTCAGAAATTTCTTGTATTAAAGTGTTCCATTTTGTTTGGCTGATAGCAACCTGATTCCTTCATTTATCTCTTACAGTAGCAAGTAGTCTATGAGATGATGTTTGGACATTCTGAAATCCTTAAGATGGGGAATAATTCATGAATGTGTGTGTCATCCTTGTGCAAGGGCCATATAATCTAATTTTTGCTTATAAGCTGCAAAAGCAAATACAAGAATTACCTTTTAAAGAAACATTCTCTCTGTTCTTAAAGATTTGGTACATTTTCTCATTTTCTGAGAATGAGAACTGCATACCTGTTTCCTTTTTGCCTTTCCTGCTATAACACTCACACCCAAATATGTTGGTCAGTCAAGTATCTCTGGTAGCTGTTTTGATGGTTAGTGTCTGCCTTCCTTTTAGTGAGAGTGATTTTATAATGTGTATACTCTTTGGTTCTTTGATAACAATCATAAGTTTTGGGCAAGGTATTTGATAATAAAATCATAACAGGTACCTTTTCAGCACTCAATAAATGTCAGTCATTACTGTTTTTGAGGCTGAGTGGGTAAAGTCCCCAAAGCCCAGTGGAATACTTTTGAAACCCTGATACAAAGAAAAAAAGACCGATCATTAAAAATAAGCTAGCCACACAATATTAGCCTTAAAGTAATATGTAGTACTTACTACAAATTTGGCTCTTTATTCTGTATTATCCTGTGTATTTTGTATTTCTACATTGGCAGTTAGTTAGTTGTGAGCAGTTGCTTACTTACTATGTGCAGTCTTAGAAAAGAGAGCTGTAAGATAGACATGAGAGTCACATTTCCCTAAGTATAAATCTGAGCACATAGATTTTTGTTGATATTTTTATAAATAAATGCATAATATACATCCACAGAAGACAAATAAGAAAATATAAACAAAACTATGAAAACTAGCCACGAGTAAGTTACTATCACCCAGAGAAAGTAAGTCATTCTTTTTTTTTTTTTCTTTTACAAATAAACCAGATCATATTGTATGTACATACTGTTTCAGGAACTAGTTTTTTTTCTTTTACCTGAAATTTCATCATCTTGGCTGCCAACAAATGAGTTTCTGCAACTTACTGAATGTATTTTCATTTAGTTAGCCAGTCCTGTAGTGTTCCCAATTTTTCACTTTTACACAGCACCATCATTTACGCTGTAACTCTTTCTTTGGATTAAAATCATCCCAATGGTCTTAACTGGATCAAAGGTGAGGCTTTTGATGATACATACTGCTAAATTGGCCTCCAAAGAGTTTGGGCCATTTTTCACTCCCACAAACAGTGTATAAGAATGCCATTCACTCGGCAGAGGCGGAGTTCTCTTGTGTCATTGCTAGTGGAAAGTGCTGTTTTTTAAAAATTGCTTTTCTTTAATCAAAAAATCTTTAATTTCTTTTCTGTGAAGTACCTATTTATTTCTTAAGCTGTTTTTCACAGGTATGTTAATCTTTTTCTTTATTGCAAAATAAGAAATAACCTTTAATAATAATCGTTACTACACAGAGCTAACTGAAGATTCTTTACAGCCTCAGTAATAATAATTGGCTAAATTACCACCTTGTACAGTAACAAATATTTTTGCAACTTAAATGCAGATATATATTTAATAAAATTTAAACTTTCCTTTTTTATTGAGGTATAATTTGCATACTACATTATATTATACATAATGATTACATACAATCATTATATAGAACACAATGATTCAGTATTTGTAAAATGATCACCACAGTGAGTCTAATTAACATCCATCACCATGCGTGCTTAGTCACTCAGTCTTGTCCAAGTCTTTGCGACCCCATGGACTGTAGCCTGCTGGGTTCCTTTGTCCATGGATTTCCCAGGCAAGAATACTGGAGTGGGTTGCCATTTCCTCCTCCAGGGGATCTTTCCAACCCAGGGATCAAACTCGCAGTTCCTACACTGGTAGTCGGATTCTCCTACACTAAGCCACCAAGGAAACCCTGATCACCATACATATTTACAAAAAACTTTTATATTTTGAAGAGAACTTTTAAGATTTTACTCTCAGCAATTTTCAAATATAGAGTATTAGTAACTATAGTCACCCAGCTGTACATTATGTCCCCATGACATGCTTACTTTATAACTGGAGTTTTGTCACTTTTAATTCCCTTCACTCATCTCCACCACCACCACCACTCCGGCAACTACCAAATCTGTTAGTTATATCTATGGTCTTAGCTTTTGTTTTGAGTTTGGTTATAGATTTTTGCATATTATTTAAATGAGATTATGCAGTGCAGTAGTTCCCTCTTACCTTTTGAGTTCTCTCTTTCCTGGTTGTAATTACCTGCAGTCAACCAACATCTGAAAGCATTAAATGGAAAGTTCCAGAAGTAAACAATTCATAAGTTTTTAAATTGTGTGCCGTTCTTAGTAGAGAGATGAAATATTGTCTTGTCTTCCTCCGTCTCACTCTGGATGTGAATCAGCCCTTTGTCCAGTGTATCCAACCCGTTAGTCACTTAGTTTCTGTCTTGGTTATCAAATCCACTTGCCCAGCATCACAGTGCTTATGTTCAAGTAACCCTTATTTTACTTAATCATGCCCTCAAAGCACAAGAGTAGTGTTGCTGGCAATTTGGATTTGCAAAAAAGTACTTCCTTTAAGGGAAAACGGTAAAAGTTCTTGACTTGAAAGGAAAAAGAAACCAAACTGTAGGTTTGCTAAGGTTTGCTAAACTGTAGGTTTGTCTGAGGTTGCTAAGGTCTACAGTAAGGATGAACCTTCAATCTGTGAAGGCGCAAAGTAGGGAAGAGAAATTTGTGCTAGTTTTGCTATCACACCTCAGACTGAAAAATTATGGCCACATGATAAGTGCTTAGTTAAGATGGAAAAGACATTGAATTTTGGGGTGAGAGGTGATTGACAGCAGTGTGTTGTGCCAGAAAGCATTGAGCTTATAGGAATACTTCAGCAAGGGAAATGAGTGAACCGCATCATTTACTGCAAGTTAGGGAGAAGGCGATGGCACCCCACTCCAGTACTCTTGCCTGGAAAATCCCATGGACAGAGGAGCCTGGTGGGCTGCAGTCCATGGGGTCGCTGAGAGTCGGACACGCCTGAGGGACTTCACTTTCACTTTTCACTTTCATGCATTGGAGAAGAAGTGGCAACCCACTCCAGTGTTCTTGCCTGGAGAACCCCAGGGACGGGGGAGCCTGATGGGCTGCCGTCTATGGGGTCGCACAGAGTCGGACACGACTGAAGCAACTTAGCAGCAGCAGCAGGGAGGTTACACAGATTCTGGAATGGGTTTGGACTG
The DNA here is from genome assembly GCF_032452875.1 of Bos javanicus. Taxonomy (NCBI): domain Eukaryota; kingdom Metazoa; phylum Chordata; class Mammalia; order Artiodactyla; family Bovidae; genus Bos; species Bos javanicus. The sequence continues at coordinate 61,836,282 of NC_083869.1, read as the reverse complement.
AAAAATGAAGTTACTGGAGAGTCTGTCTGCTGCAAAGAAGCTACTGCTGCTTTTCAGCAGAGGTGAAGTTAATTAAGGAGAAAAACCACAGTCACATAAATTTTATTACAGTGTATTATTTTAATTGTTCTATTATTAGTTATGGTGGTTAATCTCTTACTGTCTCTATAAATTAAACTTTGTCAAAGGTATGTATGTATGTATTGGAAAAAAGATAGTGTATGTAAAGTTTGCTTCTGTCTACTGTTTCAGACATCCCCTAGAGGCCCTGGAATGTATCTCCCATGAGTAAGAGGGGACTACTGTATTTGTCTTGCTCTCTCTGACTTATTTAACTTAGCTTAATACCGTCAAGGTTCATCCATGTGGTTGCAAATGGCAAGACTGCATTTTTTTTAATGGCTAAATTATACTCTATTGTATAGGTATGTCACAGCTTTTTTATCTGTTCATCCATCAATAGACACTTGGGCTGTTTCCATATCTTGGCTATTATACATAGTGCTGCAATGAGTTAAACCTTTATTAACTAATTTGGGATTCACGTATCACTCTTGCATCTTATTTTATCCGAAATGCTCTCTTGTACAACTTCTACTCGCCCTGAGCTAGACATTTGTTATTTAAGTTAATAGAACACTAGATTTTCTTTCTTTGTAAACTCAGCCATTTCTTTGGAATACTGATCTAGGATATGTGTGTAACTCTTTGTTATTTTACATGTTCCCAATATTAGAAAAAGGATGAGTTAGATGTAAGAGTGGCACTGTCCCGAGACCTCACAGCACATTTTTGTCAATGGCTTTGCACAGCTCTAGTGTTTAGGAGACCTCAGTTTTGAAAACCCAAGAGTTTGTTTTTGTAGGCTCACATAAAGTAAAGCAAATACTCAGGGCATATATGTTAATGAAGTTTATGGAGACTGAATATGTGAATGTTGGTTACTGTGAGAGTTGAGTACTGCTTGTGTCAGCATGAATAGTGTATTCTCTTCAGGTTAATCTGCATGGACTAGGCCGGTTGTAATTAGAAGGCTGTTGGTTAAGCAGGGCTTCAGATTAAGGTGAGTTTGGTTGGATAGACGGTCTGCTAGGAAGATACCTGTCACAGGCAAGGAAATGGTCAAATCTGTAGGCCTGGGCAGAATGTTTTCTCTGTTACTGAGATTGGCACAATGGGCACTACTGCTTGCCTCCAAGGTTAGGTTCTCAACTTTCCCAGTTGTTAAAAAACTTTCTTATTAAGTTCAAAAAAGATCAGTAATAGTGCTTTGGATGTAGGTGGATGTAAGAGTCCTTTGCTATAACTCAGCAGTACCTTAGCAGTTTGCAGCCCATAGTCTGGTAATCCATGCTGCAGCCTAACAATCCTGCTTCTCTTTGTAGACTTGGTCCAGTTAGGGCTCACTATAATTAATTAGTACTCACTGCTTTAGATTATACACCCAGGTTCTTTGGATACTATTGAACTCTGGAATCATGTTTACAGATTTATTCTTAAGCATGGATAATTGCATCATGTGTGTGCACAAGGACATACACATAAGCTTTACTTCTCACTCCCAAAGTGTAGTCTTTACCACTGCTGGTAAAAAGCCCCTGGAGAGGGCCAGGGGCTCCCTGTTTGCTTGAAATGCTGCCACATTTGATGTATACCAATAGGGTGAATATCCCAGAGTACATCAAGATGCAGCTATTATATCTTTCTTTTGGGGAAAAAAAGGAAAGTTAGCTCTTCTTACTTTTAATTAAGTGTCTAAATTGGCATGGTATGCATAACAGCTTCTTCTCGTTGAAAGGCTAAACCATGCCCAAGAATCATCAACTGGTCTCATTTCTGGTTTATTTCTGGATGGAGTTTTCCTGTGTTTTTCTTTTTTTTTTCTTTGAAATGTAGTTCGGTGTTGATGTAAGTTTAACAGTTAAAAATAATTTGTTGTTGTTGTTGTTGTTACATCAAGTCTTAGTTGTGGTGCATGGGTTTAGTTGCCCCATGGCATATGGGATCTTAGTTTCCTGACCAGGGATCAAACCAGCATCCCCTGCATTGGAAGGCAGATTCCTTACCACTGGACCACCAGGGAAGTCCCAACAGTAATTCTTAAATTTACTTTTTTCACTAAAAGGAACCCTATTCAAAGGGATTATTGGTGACCTGTTAGAGAGGAAGGAGGTTAAGGAGTTATCACTTGGCTGCTAAGGGAACAGTTTGCATATAGGGAACCAGCTCAGGGAGATTAGAGGTCTAACCACTGAGTCCTGGGGTGTCTTTGCCCTCCAAAGCCAAAGAATGTACAAGGAAACAGCAAAGGGAAGACTTCCCATTCCTCTACCTCCTCCCCAGGAGTCCTGATCTTAACAAAGTTCACCTCTGTACACTCAGTTGCACAAGCCAGAAACTTGAGCATTGTATTTTCTCTATCCCCTAATCTGATCATTCCCAAATCCTGTAGATTTTACTATGGATGCTAGTTTTTAAATTTCTGCTGGCTTGATATTCTTGAGTTTATGGACCAGGCTTGCTCTACTCTGTACCACAGGAAGGAGCAAGTAAGAATAGGTGGTAATGTCTGTTAGCTAAACTAATTCAGAATGTGGAAGACGTTTTAAATATTGTACAATCAGAAATAGGTGATATGTCAAAGTGATTAAGCTCATGAACTCTAGAGCCAGACTGCTTACTTCACATTCTTCTCTGCAGCTCACTAGTTGTGTACCCTTGGGCAAGTTACTTAATCTACCTCTATCTCCATTTTCTCAATTCTGAAATAAGGATACTTAATACTATTTGCCTCACAGGAAATGCTTCAGTTCAGTTTAGTTAAGATCAGTTGCTCAGTCATGTCCGACTCTTTGCGACCCCATGAATTGCAGCACGCCAGGCCTCCCTGTCCATCACCAGCTCCCGGAGTTCACTCAAACTCATGTCCATCGAGTCGGTGATGCCATCCAGCCATCTTATCCTCTGTCATCCCCTTTTCCTTCTGCCCCCAATCCCTCCCAGCATCAGAGTCTTTTCCAATGAGTCAACTCTTCGCATGAGGTGGCCAAAGTACTGGAGTTTCAGCTTTAGCATCATTCCTTCTAAAGAAATCCCAGGGCTGATCTCCTTTAGAATGGACTGGTTGGATCTCCTTGCAGTCCAAGGGACTCTCAAGAGTCTTCTCCAACACCACAGTTCAAAAGCATTAATTCTTTGGCGCTCAGCTTTGTTCACAGTCCAACTCTTGCATCCATACATGACCACTGGAAAAACCATAGCCTTGACTAGACGAACCTTTGTTGGCAAAATAATGTCTCTGCTTTTCAATATGCTGTCTAGGTTGGTCATAACTTTCCTTCCAAGGAGTAAATGTCTTTTAATTTCATGGCTGCATCACCATCTACAGTGATTTTGGAGCCCAAAAAAATAAAGTCTGACACTGTTTCCACTGTTTCCCCATCTATTTGCCATGAAGTGATGGGACCAGATGCCATGATCTTAGTTTTCTGAATGTTGAGCTTAGAACCTACCTATCACATAGTAAAGTGTTAGCTTTTGGTCCTTTTGTTGTTTTTGTTCAAGAATGAAAAGAATCTGTTCCTCAGCTGATGAAGTTGATTCTAACTGTTAATTGTTAACAGCTCTTTTACTCAATAGGGTATTTCAGATGAGTCATTTTAAGATATAGCAATTAAATTATCCTTATTATCCTTACCCTTTTCCATTCAAGTTTGTATTCCACCATTTGATTCTGGATTAATTCTGTGTTTGTTAATGAGTTAAGTGAGCTGAATGTTATATAGGATCATAAAGCATTTTCTAAAGTGTTACTTTGCATACATGATGCTGTCTGTGATGCTGCCTTGGCAAAGAATTATCTTTTGTTTGTCGTTAGTGATTAGATGACTGCATCATCGTTGGTTACCTTCTGCCCCTCAGAAGTCTATTTGGTGTAATTTGGGTCTTCTGCACTGCAGCCAGATTCTTTACCGCCTGAGCCACCAGGGAAGCCCCAATTATCAGCTAAGAAGGGAGTGATCAGCACTGGGAAAGTTAGTTCATATAACCTAATGGAGAGAAAACTTTGGGGCATTGGGGAGGGGTGTGGTTATTAATTACATTATGCATCCCATACCTACTCTAGGAATAAGAATCAATTTCCCTTTACAGCTCTGTGGTTCTCCCAGAGTTGTAGAAAGGAGCATGAGAAGAAAGAAATTAAGTAATTCTCAGAGACTGTTGTATAATAAAGCTTTTTGCCAGCATTGCCAGAGGCCTTGTTGCTCTTACATGATATCAGATGTGTATTTTCATTATTCTAAGTCCCCTGGCTTTTGATTCCACTTTATTTTCTCATTTTCAGAACTTTTTTTTATAAATTTATTTAAACACCTGTGGTGTGCTGTGCTTAGTTGCTCAGTTCTGTCCAACTCTTTGGGACCCCATGGACTGTAGCCTGCCAGGCCCCTCTGTCCATGGGATTCTCCAGGCAAGAATACTGGAGTGGGTTTCCATGCCCTCCTCCAGGGGATCTTCCGAACCCAGGGATCAAACCCAGGTCTCCTGCATTGCAGGTGAATTCTTTGCTGTTAAAACTATTTTTGACATATATGTCCTTTGAGAAAACTCATTTAGGCAATGACTTTATCAAAAACTACCTCTCTACCCCTCAAAAAAAGTCTGTGTATACTTTATTAGCATTCTTTGATTCATTTCTTTTGAGCCCAAAGATGACTATACATTGTTCTTTAAAACATATTCATACTACCAGAATTTCTAGAATCAGTATGTATTTTTAAGTTAATCAGTAGTATAAAATGTTTTTTGGAAATTGTTTCTCGAATATAGATAAATTACACTTCATCAAATTTAAAAGTTTTGTATTTCAAAGGACAGCACTAAGAATGGAAAAGAAAAAACCTAGAAAGGGAGAAAATATTTGGAGTATTTATCTGGTAAGGGATTTATATACAGAAAATACATAAAAAATTCTCTTAACAACTCAGTAGTTAAAGACACATAATTTTAAAATAGGTAAATGATCTGAATGAATAGAGGTTTCCAAAGAAGATACGCATACAGACAATAAGTAAATGGGAAAATACTCAACATCATTAGCCATCAATTGAAATATAAATCAAAAACACAGAGAAGTACCACTTCATACTCACTAGGATGATTGTAATTGAAAAGACAACAATAAATACTATCAGGGATATAGAAAATGGGAGCCCTCACACACTCCTGGTGGGCATTTAAATTGTACATCCACACAGTTACTGTTTTACCCAACAATTTGACTCTTAGGTATATAATCAAGAAAAGTGAAAACATATGTCCACACAAAAATTCATGATGAATGTTCATAGCATATTCATAGTAGCTAAAAGAAATAACTCAGATGTCCATCACCTGGACACCTGGAAAATTAGTTCATAAAACCAAATGGATAGAAAACTTTGGGGCACCGGGGAGGGGTGTAGTTATTAATTACATTATGCAGTTAGGCAATTACTTTATCAAAAACTACATCTTGCAGAATAGGGAAATCTATAGAAACAGTAGATTAGGGATTGTCCAGGGGTAGGTGGTGGATGGAGAGATTAGGAGATGAAAACTAAATAGTACAGGTTTTCCTTATGGGACAACTTTTACATTCTGAAATTGATTGTGGTTATAATTACACAACTCTGTGAATATACTAAAAGTTATTGAATTGTATATTTAAATAGGCAAATTATATGATATGTGAATTATATCTATTACCAAACTAAAGCTGTTACCAAATATAAACGTCAAGGACTTCCAGATAACTGAAGACAGTGATGGTCTTCTAGCTACTGCTTCCAAGTTTTTCTTCAAAAAATAGAACAGTAAAAAGAAAAATTTAAAGACATAGCATAATTTGAGAGAATTTAAAACTTCAAAGTAACTTGAAACAAACCAACAGAAATTCACCAAATTCTACATGTGATCTCTCACACTCTTACTCCATTCCTGCCTGCCATAAAACTGTGGCAAGCAAAGGCTAAAAAAAAAGTGGGGGTGGGGTGGCTCAGCTGGTAAAGAACCTGCCTGCCATTGCAGGAGACACAAGAGACTCAGGTTCAATCCCTGGGTCAGGAAGATCCCCTGGAGAAGGGAATGGCAACCTGCTTCAGTATTCTTGCCTGGAAAATTGCCATGAACAGAGGAGCCAGGCGAGCTATAGATCATGGAGTCAAAGGGTCAGACACGACAGAGCACACACACATACAGTCATAAAAAAGACTGAAATTCTGTCATTTGCAACAGCATAGATGGACCTAGTGAGTATTATGCTTTGTTACATAAGTCTGACAGGGAAAGATAAAGAATCTCTTATCAGTTGTTTGGAATCTAAAAGATAAAGCAAACCAGATGTATGTAACAAACCAGACTCACAGATGTAGAAACAAATGGTTGTAACCATTGGGGAGAGGAAAGGGGGGTGATAATGGGACAAGAGATTGAGAGATATAAACTACTATATATAAAATAAATAAGCAACAAAGATACACTGTACAATACAGGAAAATGTAGCCATTAATAACTTTAAATGGAGTATAATCTATTAAAATATTGAATCAATAGTTGTACACCTGAAAATAATATAATATTGTAAATCAGCTATACTTCAATTGAAAAAAAGGAGGCATCAAAACAGCGGGAAGCTAAGCTTGAACACTCAGCCAGAAGGACTAAGTTTACCTTGAAAAATTCTAGAAGAAAAAAAAAATCTAGATTGGAACAGGAATTCTAGGGAAGGGACTTAAAAACACATGCAGTTCGAAGTGGCAGCCTTCAAAATACATAGCTTCTAGAGGAGACAAAAAGGCACATAATAAAGAGAGAAGTACCCTTCAGCAGGTGAAGGGAGGATAAAGCAAAGGGAGAGAATTCATAATGCAGCAAGACAGAGAACCACAAAATTGTGGATTCATAACCAACTTCTCCCCTCAGAATAAAACAACTGGCTGAAGTATCTGGACTTTGCAATATTGACAGAAGAGGGCACCATTAAAATAGGACTCTGTAAAACATCCCGATAAAGTAGTGTGCAAATGAAAAATTCATAGCAATAAGCAGATTTATCTGTAAAGATGAAAATAAGTGAGGTAAATTTCTAGCTCAAAACAAATCTAGGAAAACAACAACAAAGTAAACCTAAACAGAGTACAAGGAAGGAAATAATAAAGATAGAAAGTAGGAAGTAATGTAGAGAATAGAAAACCAGTAGACCTAATTAATCTATACTATGTTTTTTTAAAATGATCAAATTAGACAAATCACTAGCTACCTTGATCATGTAAAGGAAGAAAGCGCAAATATGCAAAGTAAGATAACAAGGTTGAAAATGGTTATTGAAAACAATTTTTTATTTTAAAAAGTCACAAGATAGGGAATTCCCCAACAGTCCAGTGGTTAGGACTCCACTCTTTGACTGCCGAGGGCCCTGGTTCAGTCTCTAGTCGGACATCTAAGAAGAGACCATACGACTGCTAAAAGAAAACATGGGTTTTTTTCTTTAACCTTAGTTTAGGAAAAGACTTTCTCACTGTGACTCTTAAAGACACCCTTGCATATGCACAAGTTTATTCATTTGGGGAATGTTTGTAATTGCAAAATATTGAAAATAACCTAAATGCTCATACAGGAGAATGACTGCATAAATTATGGTACAGCCACACAGTGAAGGATTATGCAGTTATCAGGAAATGAGGAAAGTCTGCACTGTTAAGGTGCAATTAAGAGAAAAGAGTAAATTACAAATAGTATCTGTAGCAGGCTACTCTTCATGTAAAAAGGGAGATATATCAATATATACATGTATCTGCTTATTCCTGCAAAATAATGCAAGAATGATAAACCAGAAACTAATAAAATTGCTTTCCTATAGGTAAGGGGGTCAAAATGGAGTAGAAAGATCAGCAATAGTAGAAACAAGACACTGGGGAGGAAGGGGAACAACATTTTTTTGTGTAGTTCTGACTCTTAGAACTCTTAATTTTTCACATATCCTCCAAAATAAGTAAAAGTCATTCTGGATGTGTGTTTGGTAGGTGGTGATTCTGAAATGGAATATAAGCACTAACAAGTGAACCTCACTGTATTACGAATGAATAACAAAATCACTAACCTGAGTGGGGAAGAAAGGAACTAAGTAACTTTGGAAAACAGGGTTTTGATTATATACTAGAGGGCCAAAGACTGAAAGAACAAATGTTGTATTCTGTGTGATAAAAGTGTTTCTCACAGAAGTATTGTTTAGGAATTCTCAAACTGTTTCTGAGTTTGAACAAATAAGTGAATATATTGTGTCAACAGATAATGAATGTACAGTTTTTCTATGTTGGATAAGGAAGCTACAGATAAGGAAATAAGCAATTATGAACTCTGTTTTCTTTGGAGTTAGAGATATCCATAGGAACCCATGATTTTTCATATATATGCAGATGCAGAATTCAGAAATAAATATAGACATGTGAATATGTATGTTAGTACACATATGTACATGTCTTGGTTCTGTCCTGAGAGAGGCAAAAAGCAGTGAGATCCTAGTAACAGGAAACATGTTAGTGCCTAGATCTTCTCTAAATAGCTTTCTCCAGAAAAAGGAACAGTGGTTCCTGGGAGAAACGGTTGAGTCTGAGGCTGGGGTAGGGAAAATAACAAGATAAGGCTGGAACATCATATGGTACCAGAAAATCATTTAAAAATGAGACTATTGGATTTTAACCCACAACAAAATACATTTCTCATACATAAAAATAAATAGATAAATTGGGAGAAGGGACAGTACTTTCTTACAGGGGAATTCCAGAGAAATTAAAATAACCAGTAGGCAAACAGCACTGTAGTAATTATTGCATGCAAGAACTTTCAATGGATGCTAAAATTAGAGAAATTATAATGAGAAACAAGATATTTCAAAGTCATAAAATACCTCCCCACAAGATGCTTATTAATTACAAAGGAGAAAATAGTAACTTTAGGAAAAACATGGCAGACACCACTTTAACCAAGTAATCAAAGTAAAAATCATCAGTTATTAAGATTTATCAACATCATGTATACCCTCATTATGATGCACTGAGGGTAGTTGTACTTCTGTGATGTTGTTGCCAAAAATGTGTGAGCTCAGTCTAGTCTAATCATGAGAAAATACAAGGTAAGCCTAAATTGACAGTCATTCTAGAGAATAACTGACCAATGCTCTTGAAAAGAATAAAGGTGATGAAAGACAAAGACTGATGTGAGGAACCTTCATGGGCTGGAGGAGAGTAAGCAGACTGACAGTGCAGCATGAGATCCCAGATTGCATCCTCCATCAGGAAGAAGACATTGGTGGGAAACTGAAGAATTCTTTGGCTTAAGGAATTAAAGTAAGATCTGTACATTAGTTAACAGTTCTTGCCCTGCTGAGCTTCTTACCATGCACCAAATTCACTCCTCCTCTGCCTTTGGCTCTCACTCATATTGTTGCTTCTCCCCCAAATACTTTTCTCTTGCTTCGTTATCTGGCAGATTCCTTCAAAAGATAGCTTAAATGTCACTTCCTCCACAAAACATTCTCTGCCTCTCCAGAACTAGTCTTCAAGGCCCACTTGAATGCTTCTTCCCCTGTCCTAGCATTTACCACACTGATACAATAATGTTTGTATCTTTCTCTAGACCATCTGTGGTGTAAAGAATAAATTAGAAAGGGGCAAGACCATTTTAATAGGGCTTCCCAGGTGGTACAAGTGGTAAAGAATCTGCCTGCCAACGCAGGAGATGCAAGAGATGCAGGTTTGATCTCCAGGTTGAGAAGATCCCTTAGAGGAGGAAATGGCAACCTACTCCAGTACTCCTGCCTGAAAAATTCCATAGACAGAAGAGCCTGGTGGATTGTTGTCCCATGGGGTCACAAAGAGGTAGACACAACTGAGCGACTGAACATGTTAAGACTGTTTAAAAGGTTAGAGACCAGTAAGAAGCCTCATGGGGAAATCCAAGCAGGAAATAACGTTTGCCTATATTAGGATATTGCCTGTGAAGGTAGAATTCAAAGATACTTAGAAAGTTTGGAAGATCCTTGAGGGCAGTTTGTCCTGTTTGCCACTAGATTCATAGTAGGGAAATTCTCACAAATCCTGCCTTATAAGCATGACTCCCAATTCCTGCCCATGGAATATTTCACTTTATTCTTAACTGTCTTGAGGCCTTATTTCTGTAATTATCTTTGGAGGTCTATGAGGCTGGCACTTTGGGTATTCCACTGGTTATGAAAGGTTGACTCTGTTCTTCTAACTTGGGAATATCTCAGTTCCTCCTTACCATTCTTGAATCTTCTGTGACATGTTAAGTAAAGAGGATAACTGAGTTTATATATTTGTTTACTTGCTTGTTTGCTTTTGGTGAGTGGTAGCCAAGAATAGAGATGTGGGTTCGATCTCTAAGTTGGGAAGATCCCTGGAGGAGGGAATGGCAACCCACTGCAGTTTTCTTGCCTGGAGAATCCCATGGATGGAGGAGCCTGGTAGCCTTCAGGCCATAGGGTCGCAAAGAGCTGAACACGACTGAAGCGACTGAGCATCCAGCCAAGAGTAGATGAGAAACTAATGGTTTTTTTCTGCCTCTAGACCAGTTTCCCATGGTAGATACCTTTATGGTTCTTTCATAACATTCTTTCAGTTACCCAGTTTTTAAGTATTTGGATTATCCTTGACTTAGCCCTCTCTTTGATGAATCATTCATGATTAGCCAAATTTTGCTTTGAGGTGTCTCTCCACTATCTTTGTTTTACCCCAACCATGGTCATCTTATATGTAGATTATTCTAAGAATCTCCTAGTTTACATTCTTAACTTCTCTGCCTTACTATCTTTAACTTAGATTTGCAAGAATTATGTTGATGCTAATCTTTGATATTGAATTATCTCAGTAGATTGAATTTCCCCCTGAATTGAAAGTATTAAAGGAGATAATAGTTGAGTGCTTTATAAGTATATATCCCCTAGCTCTTGTTGTATTTCTTCCTTTTAAAAATCTTTTCATTTAAACTATAATGTTTGATTTTAAAGGTCTTTCATAATTGAGCCAATATTTGTTTATCCTTAATTTCTACAGAGAGAGGAAACAGTGTACCAAGTGTACCAATTAAGAGTAAAGGCTGTAGAATATAAAGTCAGCCTCACAACTTGGGTCTAACATTACACAGGAGAAATCACTTGATCCATTTATATCTCTGTCTTTTCAACTTTAAAATTGGGGGTATGGGGCAATGTTTCTTTAACGGTTTTTGTCATGAGGAATACCTAATATTTGCAAACCACTTCTTGGCATACTACAGGATATCACATTTTATGTTACTGGTAGAAAATAAAAGTATATTAATATTCATCTTAGGTGATCAGTTCTGAAGCATTTAATATATGTTATATATTTTTAATGTTAACTGCACATGTATTCGGAGAAGGCGATGGCACCCCACTCTAGTACTCTTGCCTGGAGAATCCCATGGACAGAGGAGCCTGGTAGGCTACAGTCCATGGGGTCGCCAAGAGTCGGAAACGACTAAGCGACTTCACTTTCAATTTTCACTTTCATGCAATGGAGAAGGAAATGGCAACCCACTCCAGTGTTCTTGCCTGGAGAATCCCAGGGACAAAGGAGCCTGTTGGGCTGCAGTCTGTGGGGTCGCACAGAGTCAGATATGACTGACGCGACTTAGCAGCAGCAGCAGCACATGTATTATGGAGAAGGCATTGGCACCCCACTCCAGCACTCTTGCCTGGAAAATCCCATGGATGGAGGAGCCTGGTGGGCCGCAGTCCTTGGGGTCGCTAAGAGTCTGACAAGACTCAGCAACTTCACTTTCACTTTTCACTTTCCTGCATTGGAGAAGGAAATGGCAACCCACTCCAGTGTTATTGCCTGGAGAATCCCAGGGACAGGGGAGCCTTGTGGGCTGCCATCTATGGGGTCGCACAGAGTCAGACACAACTGAAGCGACTTAGCAGCAGCAGCAGCAGCACATGTATTAACAGACAGGAAACATTTAAATCATGAAATACTTTCACTTGGGGAAAATCTCAGGTGCAGTGAGTGTTAAAAATGCTTGCATGACTTCTAAATATAGGTAATAAGATCACGAGACTCATTACTACTGTGGAGAAAGCAGTCCAGGAGTGAACTTCATGCTTTATGAAATGAAAGGAGTCCATTCCATGAGGGACACAATCCCTTTATGTTTATATTATCCACCTTTACAATTAATCAGATCCAGTAAGAGCTCACAAGGCAACAGGTTAGATAAGGTTAATGTTTGGCTACTTCCAAGTAACATGTGATAGAAACTTGCTGTAGTATCTAATTAGCTGTTTTACACTAAGACTACTATCCTAATGAATAAAAAAATGCTAGAGAAAAGGAGGACTGCTGGAAAAGGTTGTACAGAGAAGTTTAAAGATGGTGTTGTGAATGTCCAGATAGCCTTCTGGCTTTACCAGTTTAAACATTTCACCTCACTCGCTCATATTTTTATCACACTCCCATAATTTAACATTGATAATATTATTAGCTAATATACCAGCCACATTCATGCTGCCCCAGTTATTAGTTAATATCCTTTATAACTTTTTGAAAAATCCTGAAACCACTCAGAAATCCTCAAACCACTTTATATTTGTTACATCTCTCTGGTCTTTTATAATTTTGCCCATTTTTCCTTTTATAATATTGATATCTGAAGACTTCAAGCTAGCTGTCTTGTAGAATGGTTCACAGTCTACATTTATTTGTTTTATCATGACAGATTCCATTTAAATATTTTCAGATGAGTACTACGTGAGTGTTGTTTTTTTTTTTTTTTTTTTTTGTCCCCAATTATATTAGCCTGTCCTATTATTGGTGATGTTAAAGTTGCTCACTTGAGTAAGGTAGAGTCTGCTGGTTTAACTTTTACTCTTTGAAATTAAAAGTTAACGGTATCTTATGATAAACATATTCATCTAAGACTAAAAAAAGTTAACAGTAATCAAAGACTATCTTGGTTCAATAACGATCTTTCATCTGATAGGTTTTTGTCATTTATTCCTAGTCTTTGCTGGAATCAGCTATTACATTGGAGATTGCAAAATACTGATTTGCCACTTCTAAGAAAATGTTAAATTTCTTAAAAAGTTGGCTCCCATAAGGTGTCTCCTGTTATGGTAGTCATTATTCTTTTTATTCAAAATGTCTTAGGCAATATATGGGAGATTTAGGTTCAAATATTATTTTCACCTTTAAAGGTCAAGCACTTAAAAGTCACCTCTTAAGAGCTCAGGCACCAAAAAATTAAGAAAGTTTATCAGCAGTGTCAGTAATTAGATTTAGAAAATTAAATTTCTGTTATTAGTCCCATAGTTGCCCCAGTTCCTTTAATTCGGTTGGGAATTTAGTTTTTACGTTATAACTATAGTTAAACACTGTTAATAGAGTCAGTATGCTTATGCTTTTGCAGAGGAAGTTGTTGAGCGTTCAGAAATGTACAGAATGAAACTTGAGATGCAAGCAAAAAATTAAATCTTACTAATTCATATTCCTTTTTTTTTTAAGATGTATTTATTTATTGGCTATGGTTGGTCTTCATTGCTGTGTCCAGGCTTTTTGTAGTTGAGGCGAGCAGGGGCTGCTCTTCGTTGCGGTGCATGGACTTGTTGCGGTGGCTTCTCGTTCTGGGCACAGGCCACAGTAGTGTGGCACGTGAACTTCGTTGCCCTAGGACATGTGGGATCTTCCTGGACCAGCATGACTGAACCAGTGTCCCTCATGTTGCAAGACGGATTCTTAACTCCTGGACCACCAGGGAACCCCCTAACTCATATTGTTTTTATTGAGGATTTATTCTTTGAAAGTTTCCTTTGTTACCTGATCTTGGTACCATGTTTTAAGCACAGTTCCAAGGTATTATAAGAAACCTTTTTTAACCTGTTTCACTATTATTTGTATTGAACATTTATAGGGTACAACAAAGCTAATTTGTGTAATTAATGATATAGTATCCAAAGAAAATATTGAAGATTTTGTGTCTTACTAGCACGTTATAGGTTGCTCTTAAATTAGGAGTTCACTATTGATAGAATTCACTATTGACAGCTAAGTTCTTTCAGAGTTAGAGGGAGACCTCTACCTGACAGTAATGAAACTACATTTTAAAATATTCTTTATTATGATTTTTCATTAATTCAGAGTTACTTGAATTTATAAGACCTTACAGTTTCCAAGGGCTTCTCTGGTGGCTCAGTGGTAAAGAACCCACTTGCCAGTGCAGGAGACGCAGGTTTGATCCCTGTATCTACAAGATATCCTCAAGAAGAAAATGGCAACCCACTCCAGTATTCTTGCCTGGGGAATTCCACGGACAGAGAAACCTGGTGGGCCACAGTCCATGGGGTCGCAAAAAAAGTCAGATACAGCCTAGCGACTAACAACAACAATTTCCAAAGCTCAAAGATAAATAGAATCATTTGAAATAGCATCCATATATACAAGTGGTTTTATCCTGACCTTTCTGACTAGTAGAAATATTCAGTTTAATTTTGCTACAGTGAAGTTGGGTTCCTTCGTTATTCTGCATTTCAGTTTGTTTTCCTGTTTCATAACAAGGGCTTTTTTTAGGATTTTTAAGGAATGTTGCCTTGAATTTATATCTCTCAAAAGTAACAAAGTTTTATCTGAGAAAATATCACTTGTACGTTTTAATGAAAGCAGTAGCCATTTGGGGAAAAGCTAGAGACTTGGATATATGTGTTTTGGTACCCAGACTGGTACTTCGCTTTTACCTCTTACATGCAGATGAGTAGCAAAAAGTATATGACATGGTAAAGGATTGTACACTGAGGAAATAGGTATTTTGGGAAACTTTAAGTAAATTAATGCAAAACATCTCAGACAACAATCACTGTCTTAACACCTTTGAATAGTCAGGAAAGGTTTTGTGGATTTATATATATTACAAACTTAAATCTATATATGTAAGTCTGAAATATAGCCTGTTGAAAGCAATAACATAGTTACAGTGCCTTTCATTTTGCCATTTCCTAAGCTGGTATACGGCTTCCCAGGTCTCTCACTAGTAAAGAATCCACCTGCCAAGCTGGAGACTCAGATTCGTTCCCTGGGTTGGGAAGATCCCCGGAGAAGGAAATGGCAACCCACTCCAGTATTCTTGCCTGAGAAATCCCATCGACAGAGGAGCCAGACAGGCTACAATCCATGGGGTTGCAGAAAAGTTGGACATAATTGAACATGTAAGCAGCAGCAGCAGCAAGCTTGTATACAGAGCACTGCTGATACGTTAAACTCTGTAAGACTTAACCATTTTAGTGGCAGAGAAAAGTATTTTTGGTTAGTGGTATACGTTTTTTTCTTCAAATAGTACAGGTAATAAATGTCTGGTAGGATCCTTGCAGTACCCCCGTATGTTTATGGAAAGTATTTTGTTTTTCTTAGTTCTTAAACGATGTTTTCAGTTCATTCTTTAAGTCTACCACTTGAGCTAATATAGACAACAGACATCTGACACAAGGCAGAATTGTCTTCTGATCGCAGTTCTATTGCTGTCTCCATCTGTTGGTGTGAAGAAGTAATGTTCTTGCCAGAAGAAGCCAGCTCGTTTAAATTTTAGCAGAAACAAGAAATAAGGAATTATGCTCTTAATGCATTTTGTTTCTTTGTGACAGTTAAATCAGTTGAAGATGAGAAACCATCATGGGATGTCAGCTTTTGTAGGCAGATTGTCTTTGAGTTTTTTTTAAAGGCTTTTTGTTAGTGACATTAGAAGTGTTAAAGAGCATTATGAAAAACCTGATGTATTAACTGCCTAGATTTCATACATTTTGTTCTTAAGGGAATTCTGGAAAATATAATAATCTCAACTTTTCTCATCAGCGTGCAACAAAAATTTAATAGCGAGAAATCTCAAAAAATCCTGATAGTCTTAGCGCATTCACAGTTTCATAGACTTTTGCATCATTGCTTCTGAATTGCTAATGAAGAGCTCAGTATAGCTTCCGATCCATTTCAGATATTCTGGGTGGTGACTGGCTAGAGTGTTACTGACATCACAACATACAGCTGTTGACTTTCTATTGTCTGAGTCCTCTGCAAGTGCTGTAGACCGCTCCCGCAGCACTCTCCCAATGCCTGACTAATCAGCCGGCTGTGTGTGCACTGAGCTCTGTAGAGGAGCAATGCAGAGCATCAGTTTACAGATGATACTATGGCAAGTACATCTTCATTCACTCTGTGTGATGAAGCAAATACCAATGCGATGAAGGTATGTGACTCTTAATTCATTTAATAATGTGTACAAAAGGTAAATCAGATGAATGAAGAGTTATTCGTCTTCACTTAGTACCCTAATTTTGCTAGGGGCTTATGATAAAATCCAACACAAGAGCTTGTTTTTAAAATGGTTTTTATTTCTTTTTGTAAAGATATGTTTGTTAAGGTTGGTAGAATGAGGAGTAGGATTCATTTGCTTCTCAGTAATAGTAGAAGTTTTTTCTCCCCTAACCCCCAAATTTGTGGTACTCTTTGTACCTTGTTGATAGAATGGTTTACCTGAGTGCTCATTGATATTTGTGTGTAACAGAATAGTTTGTCAGTCAGGAAGATGTCTTCTCCTTCAGGTTCATCTCAAAATAGACCTGCTGAGTGGCTTTTTCATTTAAAATTTTTCATTGTGTAACCAGTACAGTGTGGATGAGACTTTGGAAATTATAAAACAAAGAACCTTAACTTTCAAACCCGATGTAAATTTTTGTATTCCTTTTTGGGAGAAGAGGTAGAATAGTTTTTAAAGTGCTTATAACAGGAAAACATAGATTTGTCATTGCTCTGATTAGCGTAATCAATTATCACATTGCAAAAGAGAACAAATGCTAACCAAGCTGTAATTTTTGAGAACTGATTTCTAATCATACCAATTAAAAACTTTGACATTTATCTTGATATATTATGATTCTTCAAAACTGAAATCCCACCATATGGGCAATACTGAATAACTGAAATATGTCCATTAGTATATAATTGACTTGTTTGGAAGATTTTTGAGTTTTGCTTGCTTGTTTCCTGGATTTAGCCAAAATGTTAACAGTTTTTGGAATTGCTGTATTGTTTCCACCCCCCCCCCATAAGAATCAATTATTTTGATCTTGAGAAATAACTCATCTTTTTTTAGAGGAGACAGGAGAAAACTCACTAAATGGCCTTTTTTCGTTGCTGAATATCATTATTCCTTTTTCTTTTGTTTCTTTCTGATTCCCAATTGTGTAAGTAATTAGAATTGTGAAAGTATTAATAGCTGTTATTAAAATTAGGGAGTTTTATTAGGTACATTATTTCAATCTAATGCCAGGAGAATTTCAATCACCATTTCTTTTTTATGCTCAGATTTTAAATTTTATGTTGAACAACAAAAGAAAAAAAATGAAAATTAACAGCTCATACTCTGAGTTCTTACCTACAACTGCTTTTATCCATCTTTGTTGCATTCTGCTTTTCCCTTTTTAATTGTCTTTACCCCTTTTCATTTATTGTGTTCTTTAGGTTTCCTTTTGTCTCTCTGCTCCCTGCCCGCCGTGTGTGAGTGTGTGTGTGTGTGTGTGTGAGTGACTTTCTGAGTGTGTGTGTGTGTGCGCGCGCATGTGAGTGACTTTCTGAGTGTTTGGCTCTTCTCTGTCTCTCTCCTTTCCCTCTGTCTCCCTCCACTGGCCTGTTAGTCTTTCTCACTTTGTCTCAGTCTGTCTCCCTCTCTGTGCATTTCTACCTGGTGTCTCAGAGTCCCTCTCTGTGTGTCTGTCAGTCTTTCCTTTCCTTTCTGCTCACCTGAGGCACCCTGTCTCTGGTGCCTCCGTCTCTCTGTGAGTGTCTCTCTCCCTGCCCCCACTGTCTCTCCCTTTTCCTCTGTTTGCCTCTGTCCCTCCCTCTCCCTCTCTGTTACTGTTGTCTACTTTTCTGCCTTTGTGCCTGGCGTGCCGTCCTCTGGGCCCCTTGCTCCAGCTTTCTGGCTGTCCCCCGCCCCTTCTCTTACTCTTCCGTGCCTGACTTTCTTCCTGCCTCTCTGTCCCTGTTTGCGTCTCCCGTGTCCTTGACACTGTCCTGTTAGTCTTTCTGCCTCCATTTCTCTCTCCCTCTTAGCGTTTTGCTTCCTTCTCTACTCTATCTCCCGGTCTTTCTCCTTCCTGTCCAACCTTCACTCATACACATACACTCTCCAAATTTTCATTGTCCAGGTTTTCAATTTTCATTGGAACCAAATCTGCACTTGACTTTAAATGTTCTTTGGTCATTTAATAGCAGTGACTGGCGACACTTTATGTTAAACTCTGCACTTAATAAAAAA
Organism: Bos javanicus; assembly: GCF_032452875.1. Classification (NCBI taxonomy): domain Eukaryota; kingdom Metazoa; phylum Chordata; class Mammalia; order Artiodactyla; family Bovidae; genus Bos; species Bos javanicus. The sequence continues at coordinate 61,817,907 of NC_083869.1, read as the reverse complement.
GAAACTATTGAGTAATAGTTAAATATATTTTAAATAAATAAGTTTTACCCTTCAATTTCTTTAATTTTTAAAAATTGATGTTTCAGGCCTTATAAGTGGATTGAAATGATCACATATTGAAATTGTCATCTAAAATATTTTGTCTTCCAAAGATACACATTTTAGACTGTTAAAGGGAATTCTTTTTCTCTCAAATGATTTTTCTATTTTCCTATTTTTCTTAGAAAGCACCTTTAAAATTTTCACATTTCAAGATAACTTAACACAATACCTACTTCATAATTGTGTTCCAAGTCATATTTTTTAATATACCATTCTGTATTTTTCCAAATGTCGTACAGTGGATGTACAATGGGATTTTTAGCTTTTTATTTTGAAATAATTGTAGTCACAGAAAATTGCAAAATACTAGAGAAGTCTCATGTGTTTAAAGATTTTTAACATTTAAAAATTTTTTTTCAAGATTTTGTGCCTTATATCTTCGTATTTAAAATGGTCTGAGGAACAGAAATTCACTTAACATTTACATGTGTACATAGTAACAAACCTAGCAACTGTCATCATACTGTTTTTATTTTGCTTTGTAAAACAGATTAAGATAGCAAGTTGATTAAGGCATAGTTGTCTTAATGGCACTGTGGTTTTGTGATAACTCATAGAGCTATCAGGGAAGATGCTTAAATTTTCGGCTAACAAGTTATATGTGTTTAAGACAAAGTAAGATGTATAAGATAAAAATGTTTTCAGAGCTGAGTTAAATGTCATCTTCATGTATAACTCTCCCTTCTGTGAAATCATGTAACATTTCTCTTGGTGCCTCTGCTGATTGTCATAGTTCTCTTCTCTGCGATATAATTAGATTCTTGGTCATGTGGGACATGGGGTAGGAGTGAAATAGAACCCCCCAAAAAATCATCATCTCTGAAAATCTTCTTGTCACACCTCCCTAGCTGAGGAACCCCCATTCTAATTGATAGATGTCTTTAATAGAGTTAATAGTTGTTTTTTTTCTCAATCAAGTTCTTCTAAGCCCTAGACTTCCTCAGATGTACTTTAGTAACTAGATAAATGGTTGAAGCCCAGTTAATATCTTTCTTTTTTTTTTTCTTTTTTTATTTTCCAGTTAATATCTTTCAACCCAGCCCCACCTTCTCACTTGAAATTTACGGGTTTGTGTACAATCTGCGTGTATATATGTATACATGTGCATGTGTGGATATATGTGTGTATTTCTCCCAAGCCTATACTTGAATGTTAATTAACAATCTTGTTTTATATTTCATATAAAACACACATACAAAACATTGTATAACATGCATATATAAAATATAAAACAAGAGATGCCAACTAGGATTTATGTATGTGCTTCTAAATAACCTAAAACCACATGGAAAACGTCCATGAACCTACTCATGTCTGAGTGCTGCATCCCTGCAGAGTTTAATAAGCTTCTCAAGCCGGATCCGTTTATGGTCTAAAAATAATTAAGAGTTACTGCTTTATCGTGTCTGTAAATCATTATTCAATCTACTATGCTGGTTTGACATCTTCTCTCTTTTCTGTTATTTTCAAATACTTAGAAGGGTATATGGTTTCTATCTTCCGCAGAAGGCACTTCCACAGAAATCACGTGCCTTTTCTATTTTTTTTTTTCAAGTAGTTTGAACATATGCAGTGCTGATTACCAAGCATATCTAATGTCACGCCGTAATACAGGATCACTAGAGAGAGACAGTAGAACATTTTATCATCTCAGTATTTTCAAAGTGCTAGCTAAACCACAACTTCTTTTAACAGGTAGGAAATCAATGATATCAGAAATTGTAGACTGAATGCCCCATTGAATTTCAGTGACAATTGTAAAGAAAGCAACAGAAACTTATAAACTATTAATAACTACTAAAACAATTTGATGTAGTGGGTATAGTTCAAGGAATAATGAAAGAAAGTCATTAATAAATCCAATCTGAAACGTATTAGACTGGATTTATTCATTTTGTGCACAGCCATAGGAAATTGAACTAATTAAATTGGACAGAACCTTAGGCACTTTAAACAGAAGCTATATCTGCTCATTCTACAAATGTAGGGGATAGTGTGAATTTCTGGAGACCAGGAGGTTCTCAGTGGTGTTCACACATGCCTAGCAGCAGCATCTTCAAGCTATAATAGTATTTGCACTTTGTTGTGCACATCCTTTTATAGAGTATGACTGTAGATGGTGGCCATTGAAAGACAACACCTGTTCTACCTCAAGCTGTTTTTAAGCTATTTTTACTGACCATGAAATGCTCTTTGACTGAAAAGAAATAAAACATGTTTGAGCCTTTTTTCCCCTGAACATAATCCCTAGGTGCTTTCTTGAAAGAGGGTTGTGATCCTTTGTTGGAAAGAATGTAGTTGGCAGTTCAAGAAGTGAAGGGTGGCACATTAATAGTTATAAAACAGAATGTCTGCCAATTGTAACCTAAATTAAAATCTTGTAAAGGAAACACTTTTTGTCATGAGGAGGAAATGGGTCATGTTAAACCTACTGATTCAAATGCTAGAGAAAATGAAGTTTCACATGTTGATGAAATACATAAGCCATCAAAGAACCTTTGGATAGATTAGATAAATGTGCCAGTAGCTCAGCGTGAATTTTGCTGAGACTCTTTGATGACAGAGCTTAATACCTTTAAGGCCTTCAAAGAACTTCCATTGTGATCCAGTGATAAGAATGAAATGCTAGCCATGGATAAAAAGTACATTAGAGATAAATTCATTTAGTTATATTAGTAGTACAGCGGGGGGAAAAATCAAGTGAAAGAGTTCTGAAGGAGTAAAGGGATACCACATTAGAGTCTAGCTTAAATACCATAAAGACTGAAGGCTTCTGATAGCATGGCCTAGCATGCCATATAAAGATATGCCTTTTCATTGATGGCATTAAGAATGGATGAATAAACTGGGATTATGTTCACAATATTCACTTTTATTCATGAACGGTAAACTACAGGTATTATCATGCTGTGAACCTAGCACAAACCATATTAGTAAGAATGTAATGAATGAGACTAGACTATGCAAAAGGTTGATAACTGCAATGGCTCATGACACTGAGTAACCCAGCATGAGACCAAGCTTCGCAGGTTAAGGCATGGTCCTCTGTAAGTCTACCCTCACTTCTAATCAGCCAGCTACAGATTTGAAGGTTCCCTTTACCCCCTCAGGTTTTAAAAATTCACTAAAATGACTTCTAGAACTCAGGAAAGTGCCTAACTTCCATTACAGCTTTATTGTAACAGATACAAAAGATTTGGGAGGGGCCCAAATGCAAAGCTTCCCTCGTCATCTCTGTGGAATGAGCTAGGATGTGTTACCCTTCTGGTACAGGTATGTGACTGAATACTACAGTTTGGGGAAGCTCACCCAAGCTTCAGTTTTTAGTAGTGTTTCATGACATCAGCATGATTGACTGAATCATTGTCCCATCAATTGAGTTCAGTCTCTCACCTTCCCTTTCCCTTCCCAGAGGTCATGCTGATATTGCATTGGCTCAGAGCCCCAACTTTATAATCCTGTTAATCATTCAGGTGTGGCCAGTCCACATCTTGAGTCATCTTCTTCACATCAGTTCTGTAGGGCCTCCACCATGAGTTACCTCAGTAACATAAACAATCAGTACCCTGTATTCCTATCACTTCCAAGAATTTAAATTTATTTTTTGGTCTTGCCATGTGGCTTTTGGGATCTTAGTTCCTTGACCGGGGATTGAACTCAGGCCATGGCAGTGAAAGCACCAAGTCCTTACCACTGAACTGCTGGGGAATTCCCCCGAATTCCAAGATTTTAGATGCTACCTCCCAGGAACTAGAGACAAAGGCCAGCCAAATTCTTTACTACACAATATTTTATTCTCTTAAATATTGATAGTGTCTTTGGTGTTCTGTATTAGGGTAATAATTTACTTTTCTGGCTGTCATTATTCCAAGAGATAAGTCAAGGTTGAATAAACAGATGTTTTTCCGTTTAAATAGTTCCCTTTAGCAGGTTCCATTGCTTAAAAGCATCTCTCAGTAGATAATATACTATGTAAAGAATGAATTAAAATCAATTCAAACTCAGTATGGAACAAAAAATCTATACTCTCTCTTCTTACATGCCCATTATCGTAATTTCTCCTCTCACATCCTTCTTATCTGTGCTCAAGTTTCCAAGAATCTAAACCTTCAAATGTTCTTTATTTCCCAAAACATGATCAAATGATAAGACCAGTCTTTTTTCTTCCATGTGGTCTTTAAAGGGGATCTTACTATGTGCCAAGAGATCTTATTATAACCTGGTATGTTTGTGTCAGTCCTGCATTTAACACATACGTAGGGAGCATCTCTCATGAGCTCATGAACAGCCCTTTCATGCTCTTTGAGTTTTTGTCCTTCTCTGGCCCACTGCCACTTTTGCTAGTGCTTGCTATGAATTTGCTAATATTCCTGCCTAAAGTTCTGTCTCCTAGAGCTTCTGATAAAGTTAGTCTTCAGGGCACCATATTCTCTAGAATCTTCTGTACTGGCCATGATCCCTTATATACCTTGAACTGTTTGTCTTCCCCTTTTTCTCTCCTGCGTTGGTTCTCTAATGGGAAACACATTCTTTAGCCTCTGCATCAGCTCAAACTAGGAACCCCACTACATAGAAATATAGAAAGACTTCTTTTAGTACTCTAGCATTCCTAGCCTCCAGCTTTTTGCCTTTTGATTGGCATTGTTAGGCTTCTTAAGCAATGTACCATATAATGTTATAATGGTAGATCTGGAAATGGCTGTTCGATAACACCTGAGTCATTTCATTTACTCCCATTGCAATGACTTCAGTTAAACAATCTCAGAAACCTGTAGTCTTGATATCTATAGACTTCCTCTCAGAAGGACTATGCCTAGACAGTTCTGGATGTTGGAGTCAGCTGTAATGAGCCTCCCGCTAGAGACTCACTCCAATATTTATCCTCACCCATCATTCTTCGAAGAGTCCAAAGCTATCCCAACTTCCTCATTTTTAGCACATAATGTCCTAGGTTTGAAATAGAGAAAAGTGTTTATTAGATATGAATTCCCTCGGCTTCTTGTCACATTATCTTCATTTTTCTGAGAATGGTAAGTACTTGTAAGGCTTGTCCTTTGATTTGTTCTTCTGACCCCAATTCTTCATTTCTTTCTACTTCAGATTTTCCTTCTCATTCTCATCCTTTTTTCCTTTTCAAGACTCCAATTTCCCTCCGTCCTTTCTCTGCTTTCTATCCTGACAGCCTTCCCCTAGCTTTGCATCTCATGCTAACCTTGTTACCAGATCCAGCAGACTCTTTGTTTCTCCACCTTCCTGCCCATCTCCTAAGGATTTGGTGTTCCCCGGGAATCCTTTCCTAAGTCCACTTCTTTTCTTACTCAGTGCCTTCTCAGCAACTGCATCTAGGTTGATAATTCAGAACTTCTGTCTGTTCAGCACTTCAACCCAGTCAACAGTAGCAGCCTTTCCTTCTCTGCTTAACACCTGATGGTACAACTCCTGATTAGATTTCTCCCCCTGAATGTCCTGAAGGCACCTTGAACATACTGTATACAAAACTGAAGTGAGATTGTTCTACACCAAATCCTCTTTTCCCCCCTCTTATGTTTCCTCCATCCTAAAGGAGATCAGTCCTGAGTGTTCATTGTAGGACTGATTTTGAAGCTGAAACTCAATACTTTGGTCACCTGATGCAAAGAGCTGACTCACTTGAAAAGACCCTGATACTGGGAAAGATTGAGGGCAGGAAGAGAAGGGGACGACAGAGGATGAGATGGTTGGATGGCATCACTGACTCAATGGATATGGGTTTGGGTGGACTCCGGGAGTTGGTGATGGACTGGGAGGCCTTGCGTGCTGCGGTTCATGGGGTGGCAGAGTCAGACACGACTGAGTGACTGAACTGAACTGATGTTTCCTCTCTTAGTGGGTAGCAAGCGTTACCTGCACAGTCATGTGTATCCTGTCATAACTATCACATTCCTAACCTGTATCTGTCGGAGAAGGCAATGGCACCCCACTCCAGTACTCTTGCCTGGCAAATCCCATGGATGGAGGAACTTGGTAGGCTGCAGTCCATGGGGTCACGAAGAGTTGGACACGACTGAGCGACTTCACTTTCACCTTTCTCTTTCATGCATTGGAAAAGGAAATGGCAACCCACTCCAGTGTTCTTGCCTGGAGAATCCCAGGGATGGCGGAGCCTGGCGGGCTGCTGTCTATGGGGTCACACAGAGTTGGACATGACTGAAGTGACTTAGCAGCAGCAGCAGCAACCTGTATCTGTATCAACCTCTGTATCTAGTTGGTCTCCCCAGTTAATTACTTTCTGTTCTATTAGCATCCTTGTTTCTAGAGACAGTATATATAGGCAGTGGCTAACAGCAAGGGCTCTGAAGCCAGACTACCTGAATTCAAATTCTGACTCTGCCACTTAGTAGTCATGCAACCTTGAGTAAACTGCCTGGTCTTTCTCTGCCTCCGCTTCCTCACTTGTAAAATGGAGACATTCAGAACTCCTTAGGGTTGTTAGGTGGATTAAATGAATTAATAAAATGTCAGAACCAAAAAAAAAAAAAAAGCATTATAACAAAATGTTCAGTACTTACTACTCAGAATTAGCAAATTGTTAACCTTTTGTTGTTTGCTACAGATCTTTTTCTTTAAAAAATAAAATAATAAAGACATGCTAAAAATTCCTGTGCTTCTCACCAGAAACTTCCAGAGAGAATTACTAACACGAAATAGATGTGTATCCTTCCAATTCATGATTGTGTCATTTTAAAATTTTTCCATAAGTTGCATTGTATTAAAACAATTCAGTGAGTATTTTTGTAGTCTCCTCATGTACATATATGAGTCTCTTCGGTGTATAGATCCAGAAGTGTAAATGTTGGGCATAGGATAGGACAAATGTAAACTTCATATGTTATCACAGATTACTAACATAAACTCATAGTATTTGAGAGTTTTCATTCCCCGTGCCCTTGCCAACTCTAGCTATCGTCACATTTCTTGTCTTTAGCCTCAGTTCATATACTCTGTTCCCATTAAATGAACTTCTTTTTCCTTTGGCATCTTTGTATGCAGAATGCAGCAGATTCATGTAACACCTTACCTCCCCATTAAGTTTTTTAATAAAAGTAATTTGTCTCAGAATCTGATGGTTGTTTAGTCACAAAGTTGTGTCCTATTCTTTTGCGACCTCATGGACTATAAGACTCCACTAATCTGTTATTCCCTCTCATTCTTTAATTTACCAAACCTTTTTACTTTTCTTTTTTTTAATTATTTTCTCTTTTTTAAAGTTTTTTTCTTTTTATCTTTTTTCCTCTTTTTAATATCATCTTAAAATATTTTATGTGTTTATTGATAAATGTCATTATTAACCTCCTCGTTTGGGTTTAGCAAACTCTTTGCATCAAGGTAGTTCTTTCTCTTCTGTTCATTTTTAATAATATAGCTAATACTTGCTGCAGCTTCCTGAGGTCACTCCATACCTTTTGTTGGATGACAGCAACTGTTTATAAATCACATAGGCAGTTAGCATTTTGAAATGTTGCTGCTTGTATTCTTTTTCAAGTAAATGACAAGTGATTGACTCTGAGACTGTATATTTCCACTATTTCTAAATATAGCATAAACCATGGATAGTTGTGGGCTTTTTTTTTTTTTTTTTTGGCTTTTCCAAGTAGAGGCCTTTGGCCAATGGTTTGTGTCTGTCTTTAACCTTAGGAGAAGTTGTATGTTGATCTTGTGCATTTGGCTTATTTAATAAATGTGCCTGCCCGATTACATTTCTTCTCTAAGGGAAAAAATACAGCATTGTGTCTATCTAATAAAGTGACATTGCAGTGCCAAATTCTATTCAGATAACTTAAATAATGTAACTCCTCCCCCCCCCCAATATTTATGTGAAAAAAAAAATTTTTTTTAACCTGTGTGGCCACATTTCTTTCCCACAACAAAATTATAATTATTTGGGGGATGGGGGTGAGCCATGGGCTTGTGGGATCTTAGTTCCCTGACTGAGGATTTACCCAGGCCCCCCGCAGGGGAAGTGCAGAATCCTAAACACTGAATCATCAGGGGATTCCCTTAAATAACTTTTTGATGTTTTATCTAGAAAAAACTGGTTTTCAGTGTGTGAAATTAGAATATTTATTTTTCTGATTATGTAACTTTTCAGTTCTTTGTGCTATATAAACACATAGGCTTCTCTGGTAGCTCAGACAATAAAGAATCTGCTTGCAGAGCAGAAGACTCGGCTTGATCCCTGAGTCAGGAAGATCCCCTGGAGAAGGGACTGGCTACCCACTCCAGTATACTTGCCTGGAGAATTCCATGGACAAGAGAGTCTGGTGGACCACAGTCTGTGTGTTAGCCAAGAGTCAGCCATGACTGAGCACTTAACATACTCATAGAACCACATACATTAGGCTCTACGCAGAATAAGGTGATCCTTTGAATTAGCAGTGGTTAATTTTTATTGCTGAAAATTCTGTCTGAAATCTTCACTGGAGAAATTGTTCATTCATGGACTGCATATGCTTTCAAAATGTTGATCCTAATTCTGCCCTGCTTTGTTACCCTGAGAAAGGTAGCTAACTATGCATATTTATCATTGGTAAGCTCCTTGGCTTCATGTTGTTCCTTCACCACAAACTGAATCCTTGTTACCAGCCAGGTTTACATAGTTTAATACTTAAGATCACAAGAGATAGGGAAATTAAGAGAAACTGGATGATTACCTGACATTTCTGCTAATTTAGTAGCAATTAGCCTGACTAACCATAAATAAAAAGAGGATCTCTGTACTATTATGTACTATCTACGTGAAAAGGGTAAGTCTACTACTTTCTTTCTTGAACACAGTGTTACCAAGTTACTACACATTTTAAGTATTTTTTGAAATAAATATGCTCTATAAACCCAAATTGTCTCTCTTCTTGGTACATATTAATGATGATACAGCATTTTGGGTAAGAGCTTAGAGAGGAGCATCTGTCTGCCCCGGTTCATATCCTGCTTCATATCCCACTCTTAGCATCTGTGTGACCATGGACAAAGCAATTTATCTGTGCCTTAGTTTCCTAATCTGTAAAATGGGGATATTGATACAGCCTACTTCCTAGAATTGTTAGGAGCTTTTTTTTTTTTTTTTTAGTTCTACCAGTTTATTGCTACCAACCCATCTCCCTCCACCCTCATTCATGCATGCTCAGCCATGTAACCCCATGGATTGTAGCCCGCCAGGCTCCTCTGTACATGGACTTTCCAGGCAAGAATATTGGATTGCTTTGCCATTTCCTTCTCCATGTTATGAGTTTTAAATGAGTTAATTATGAAAGGTATTAGAACAGTACCTGCACTGGTAGGCTGTTTATGAGTAGTTTTTGGTGCTAGTTACTTGTATTTCTTTTATAAATTTCTGGTTCCCATTTCTCTCCTTTTCTCTTTGGTTTTTAAGACCTTTTTTTACTTTAAAGATTTTGGCCCTTTTGTATTGAAAATATTTTTGTTACATGATTTGCCTTTTAATCTCTTACATTTTTGTCATACAAAAATATATTGAAACTTTATTGTAAATTTTGTTAATATTTTTCTTTGATAGCTTCTAAATTTTTTCATCATTCTTGGGAAGGACTCTCACAAAATAATTATAAAATATTTCCTATATTCGTATGCTTTTATAGTTTAACTTTTTTAGGTTATAAAAATTTACTTTTCCCTCTAATGCCCGTTTGCATATGGTGTTGGGTGGATGCCAGCCTTTCTGTGCATAAGATTCTGAAGATTCTATTATGTATAATACATACATGTGGCCATTTCTCTTTTGTTGGCTACCTGGTAGCTTAGAAATTGTGTATAATCAAATCTCTGTTGTTTAGTTGCTCAGTCCTGTACAACTCTTTTGTGACCCTGTGGACTATAACCCACGGGGCTATGGAATTTTCCTCTGTCCGTGGGTTTCCCAGCCAAGAATCCTGGAGTGGGTTGCCATTTCCTTCTCCAGGGGATCTTCCCAACCCAGGGATCGAACCCACATCTGCATTGGCAGGCATATTCTTTACAGCTGACCGCCAGGGAAGCAATCAAATCTCTGATATATCCCTAATAAATAACATTACTGGCTGGAAGAATGTATTTTCAAAGACGAGTTTGAATGTTGAGTGCATATATACATCTTTTTTTTTTATGTTTTGTTGCAACAAATAAAATTTGTTTTATGTTGGAACAAATTCTCAGAAGCTCAGTTTTTAAATATCAGTAACAGTAGGTACTCAGATGTATGCATTTAATAGACGTCAATATTATTTTTCCTTTTCTTTCTATCGTAGAAACCTACCCAATTCATTTAAGTTCCTTAATCATGTTGACTTACTGTATAGCTATCTATTACATAAGGAAGGTGCATTTAATTGACTCCTGAGTGTTGTGGCAGAGATATAATCTGCCACTTCTGTCTGTGGCTTCCTGTACTTGACACCTACACATCCACATAGCCTTAGGTAACCCTAGAAATACAGGCTTTGTGCCACAATAAAAGTAATTTTGTTGTAGTAAGTACCAAGAAGCTGGAATCTCTCTTTTACTTGAAGATTTAGAGAGGAAAACATTTGTATTTAAAATAAGTACATTATTACTTTTGAGAAGTAAAGTTGATGTGAATTTTTAATGTTTAATGGCAAAGCTCTAATGAGAGCCCAGTGAGGCTGTACACTGAGGCAAGTACCCTCCTCCCCAACATAGGCACATTCAAACAAACTCCAGTCATTCTCTCCTGTTGAGCTTTGTAGGATTCATGCATAAGAAAAGTTGAGGTATACAAGGCCACTGTGCACCCTATGTGGGCCTCGGTCAGTCTGCTATCATGCAGGGTGCAGCCAGGACACAACAGATAAAGCTTCAACCAACTGCTGGCCTAAGGTGATTCTGACCATGAAAGAAAGCTATTATAACATTTTTGGAGTGCCCACTCTGTGAGAGGTACTGTAGCAAGTGCTTGACCTTTAAGCCATTCAAATCTTCTAACCATTTATCAGTTAAATATTTTTTTCCCTACAGTCTGCTGCTGCTGCTGTTGCTAAGTCGCTTCAGTCGTGTCCGACTCTGTGCGACCCCCACAGACGCAGCCCATCAGGCTCCTCTGTCCCTGGGATTCTCCAGGCAAGAATCCTGGAGTGGGTTGCTATTTCCTTGTCCAATGCATGCATGCATGCTAAGTTGCTTCAGTCGTGTCCGACTCCCCTACAGTCTGTAGGATTGAAAAGAGTCAGACCTGACTGAGCACACACACACTAATGCTAATGCATTGAGTTTGCTGTTATACTACTACTTCCTTTCCAGGCAATAACTGGCCAGTTGGTTCAGCAGCACTCATTAATTTGTTGTCAAGTAGTGTGGCTTATTAGCAAGTATTGGTCGTATAAATTGGTTGTATGACTTTGGATAAGTCATTTTACTTCTGGGCACTGATAACTTGCATGTTTATCATACAGTTGGATTTGGTGGTCCCTAAGATTCCTTGGGTCCTTAGAAGATCTTCTGATCCTTGTTCACCTCTTCACATTGTGCCTCCTCCTCATTATCCCTTGCAGCTTTTCCTTTCGTGATACCTTACTCACTTCTTAAGTGAACTGCAACCATGCTCTCTTAGAGTTTTGAATGTAAAAAAGTCAAAATTAAATCACAAAATTTCTGCAAGAACGCAAAGAATTTTGCTGCTTAGTGAGTGCTGCCATCTTGTGTCTACCATTTTATGAGAGAAAAAATTTTTAATGAGAAAAATAATATATTTAAGTATTTTTTGGTTTGTTTCAGGTGGATTTTTTTTCTTAAGCCTAGTCATTATATTTAGTGGCCCAGCAACCTTGGTCATATTGAAATGACCATGTCAATTAGAAAACAGTTTAACACTTGTTTGTAATACGTCCTTTTCTGTTATCCTGTAGTCAAACACAGTGTAATTGAGATATGAAAACTAATATGAATCTGTGTTGGGGTTCAAAATAATTCCATTTCAAAGTCGTTTTTAAAGAATTAGTATAAGATGTGAATTCTTCTGTGATGTATGCTCAGCAGTATTAGTATTACATCTCTTGGTGGTTAGACCCCATTATGTGCAGTTGTTCACCTTAAAACTGTGCTGTCCTATTTATTGACAACAGATTGTCAAAGGAAGATGGAAGAGCGACACAAAGTGTTTTTTGCTGTGATGTAGTCACTTGTACCAAAAAAAAAGAGAAAACTTTAAATGAAACTGACTATAAAAACAGATGACACTGAGAGAATTTTGGCATTAATCTTTCAGATGTCTTTAAAAATAGTCTGTCACCCTTTATAGACATTTGCTTTTAACAGACAATGTGTGTTTCTTTGAACGTGTTAAATGGCTTATTACAGCTTTTGTTCTTTTAAAAACCTAGAATGTGATTATTTTTAAAAATTACTGTTTTATATCCATGGAGTTGTAGCTTTGGAAGAAAACTAAAAATCATAGTTCTTGGAGGCAAGAATTCCCTGGTTCTGATACTGGGCACACTTTTAAAATGAAAATCATCATCTCCCTTACAACACTGACCATATACTCTGTTCTTATTATATATCTATTCCCTTGCTTTCTTCTTCCTTCTGCTTTTACAGCAGAAGAGTCTAGGTGGCTTCATGACTTACTCAGGCTCACAAGACCAGTGTATGTCAGAATTGTGTAGAACTAAGTGTTCTGGCCCTCGTTTAGGACAAGAAAACAGTAAAGTCACCAAGAGTAGTATTTTTAATTTCCAAATTACTGTGTAGTATTTAATTTCCCTTGGCTATTTTGTTAAAATATTTTGTTTTAATTTTAGGCCGCTGAGAGATATGATATATTTGATCCAAGACAGTCCATTTCAGTCCAGGAATCTACAGTGGTGACAAGGACATGGGACTCCTCCTGCCAGATTCCAAATGGGTCAAGACAATTGACATCCTGGCTGACAACTGTGAAAAAGAACCTTGGATTATTTTATTTTATTTTTGTGGAACACCACAATCCCAAATCCATAGGACACATCAGGTAACCTAACCTCTCATCATTTAAGAAAAATTAGAGATTTTTAGTTCAAAATCGTAGGCAATCAGAGTACTTTAAATAGCTTCTTCCCCCTTACTAACTTTACTGTTTTGAGAATGAATCACTTAACTTTGGTATGAATATAATTAAGGAAGACTTTTTTTTTTTTTTAAGCTTTTCAGGTGTATTTATGGATTCCTAAGATAGGTTTAGGTATTTCATTGCAAAACATTCTTTTAGGAAAAGAAATCTTGAATTTTCCATGTAGAAAAAACAAGGTCTACTGGATTTTTCCCTTCTCAAGATTTAATTATGAAATTTTGAGAAACACAGAGAAGTTGAAGGAATTTTACAGTGAAACCATTTAACCACCCCTGCATTCTACCATCAACATTTTATTATACTTGCTTTAACCTGCATCTGTCCATCTGTACCCATCCCTCTACCTATTCAGTTTATCTTCATTTTTTTGATGCATTTTGAAATAGATTGTCCTTACCACACACACACAAATTTAATTATGTGAGGTGATGGATTGCATTACCTGGAGCAGTGGCCACAGGACTGGAAAAGATCAGTTTTCATTCCAATCCCAAAGAAAGGCAATGCCAAAGAATGCTCACACTACCGCATAATTGCACTCATCTCACATGCTAGTAAAGTAATGCTCAAAATTCTCCAAGCCAGGCTTCAGCAATATGTGAACCGTGAACTTCCTGATGTTCAACCTGGTTTTAGAAAAGGCAGAAGAACCAGAGATCAAATTGCCAACATCCGCTGGATCATAGAAAAAGCAAGAGAGTTCCAAAAAAACATCTATTTCTGCTTTATTGACTATGCCAAAGCCTTTGACTGTGTGGATCACAATAAACTGTGGAAGATTCTGAAAGAGATGGGAATACCAGACCACCTGACCTGCCTCTTGAGAAATTTGTATGCAGGTCAGGAAGCAACAGTTAGAACTTGACATGGAACAGCAGACTGGTTCCAAATAGGAAAAGGAGTTCATCAAGGCTGTATATTGTCACCCTGTTTATTTAACTTATATGCAGAGTACATCATGAGAAACGCTGGACTGGAAGAAACACAAGCTGGAATCAAGATTGCAAGGAGAAATATCAATAACCTCAGATATGCAGATGACACCACCCTTACGGCAGAAAGTGAAGAGGAATTAAAAAGCCTCTTGATGAAAGTGAAAGTAGAGTGAAAAAGCTGGCTTAAAGCTCAACATTCAGAAAACGAAGATCATGGCATCCTGTCCCATCACTTCATGGGAAATAGATGGGGAAAACAGTGGAAATAGTGTCAGACTGTATTTTTCTGGGCTCCAGAATCACTGCAGATGGTGACTGTAGCCATGAAATTAAAAGACGCTTACTCCTTGGAAGGAAAGTTATGACCAACCTAGATAGCATATTCAAAAGCACAGACATTACTTTGCCAGCAAAGGTTCGTCTAGTCAAGGCTATGGTTTTTCCTGTGGTCATGTATGGATGTGAGAGTTGGACTGTGAAGAAGGCTGAGCGCCGAAGAATTGATGCTTTTGAACCGTGGTGTTGGAGAAGACTCTTGAGAGTCCCTTGGACTGCAAGGAGATCCAACCAGTCCATTGTGAAGGAGATCAGCCCTGGGATTTCTTTGGAAGGAATGATGCTAAAGCTGAAACTCCAGTACTTTGGCCACCTCATGCAAAGAGTTGACTCATTGGAAAAGACTCTCATGCTGGGAGGGATTGGAGGCAAGAGAAGGGGACGACAGAGGATGAGATGGCTGGATGGCATCACTGACTCGATGGACGTGAGTCTGAGTGAACTCCGGGAGTTGGTGTTGGACAGGGAGGCCTGGCGTGCTGGCGATTCATGGGGTTGCAAAGAATCGGACATGACTGAGCGACTGATCTGATCTGATCTGATCAAATAATCATATTGTACACCTTAGGCTTATATGTTATTATATATCAGTTATATCTCAATAAGTCTAGAAAAAAATAGCAAGTGGTTTATAACTTCTGCTCTTCAGGTTCACGTATTTCATATGTCCTAAAATGAGAGCTCTATCTGATAGGTTCCTATTTGATATTCAGTGTAAAGTTCCCATTGTTGTCTTAAACTCACTGAAGATATGAAATATATTGGCTTCTTTGGTATTTGATCTCCTTTGAAGTACTAAAGCATCTGGTAATATATGTTGTTTGGCCCTGAGTCATGTAAATCAGGAGAGTTTTCAATGCTTGATTCATAATGCTGGACAGTTATTAGTGCAAATTCACAACTGTATTTTGTATAGAATGTCACTATTTTTTAAGTTATTTCCTTTTGGAATTGCAAGTTAATTTAAGAAATTAGAAATTTTAGGAATGCTAAATGAAAGCTCTGAAGCTATGACAGGAAGATTTTGTCCCTATGACAGGGACAATACTCGTAATATCCCTTCAGATAAAAAGGTTTCTGATGTCAGCCCAGTACATATCTATAACTCTCCATCCATTACCTTTCATCTGGATAGGACTTATTCCTTAATGTTTCTTATGAACTTTCACAGTGGTGTGCACATCAAAATCACCTCATACCCTTTATATCCCTTATCTCATTGTCTTATGATTTTTTTTTAATTTGGATATATTTGCCACTAAACTGTATGCTCTTTGGAAGCAGGAATTTTGCATTTATCCATGTATATTTGACATTATTCCTGGAACATAGAAGATACTTAGTCAGTGTTGTGCACTAACTGAATGTAAGGGATGTTTCAAACTGAATTAAAATTTTTTTCTTGCTTGCTAAGGCTTCAAGTTCCCTGTAGAATTCTAAAATAACCTTTGCTAATGAGGATGTCTGATACTGTTACTATAAAAAATGATACTGAAACAATGAAGGATTTGGAGGCAGAAGTGAAAGATACAACTGGAGTTGAAAATCTTACCAAATCAGAAAACTATGGGAAGATTCTGGCAGAGAAGAATGAACGTTGTATTGACAACAATATTGATTTGCAGGTAAACAAGATTTTTTCCTCTGGCTACAAGTATTAAATATTCAATACATAATTATACTTTTCATACAACACTCACTTTCAGAATTGTATAAGGGTAAGATGACCCGTTGTGACATGTCTATCAGCTGCTTTGTGTGGTCACCTGGATTAGCTTGTTGAATCTAGCTCTTTGATTTGCTTGTATCACCTATTTCTTTTTATTCGTATGTGGCTAATATTGTTTTTTCTAGTGGCTTTATACTTTTTCATTCCATTTTACACTTATCAGTGTTGTGAGAGTTCAAAATAACCTAAGATTAGAAGAGATTAGAATAGAGAGATTGTAACTGCAGGAGTTCTGTTGGCAAAAACAGCCCTGGGGAAGCAATTGATAACTGTGACTGAGGGGAAAAAAGAGATTGATGAAGAAAAAAGGTCACTTGAGGCTTTTGATGATACACGTGTATGATGACCTAGCACTAACCACTGAGAAGGCTTTTAAGTCCAGGCATAGATGACAATTGATGATGGTCCACAGATTCAAGGTAGGTAAAAATTGTGTCAAGTAGTACTTAACAATGCTTACTTATAAGTGTTCTTGTTATTTGTTGCTATACAATGGATAATCACAAAATAAGGGCTTGCAATTTTCAAATAACATTTTCTTTTTTAATATCTCGTGGTTTGTGTGTTGGGAAATGGAGCAATGGCTTGACTGAATGAATCTTGTCCACACAAGGCATCAAAAGAGATCCCTCACTGATATTTAAATGTCAGGTGGCCTGGCCCAAAAGGTCCATAACTGTTTTGCTCACTTATCTGGCTTGTTGGTGGCAATAGCTGGAATGTAAGCTGAGCTGGAACTAGGATAACATACCTGGACTGCCTCCAACACAATCGGCCCAGGTAATCAGACTCATTATGGGCAGCTCAGGGGTTCCAGAAAGTGTTTCAAGAGCCAAACAAAGCTGCAAGCATCCTTGTGACCTAGGCTTAGAACTCCCAGAATGTCACTTCCACTGTTGTCTGTTGATAACACTTGTTAGTAAAGCCAGCCCAGATTCAAGGGGAGAGGGCATTTGACCCTGTCTCTCAGTAGGAAAAACCTTTAATCTACCATAAGCTGTTAATTTAAAATACTATCTGATACTTCTGTTTTAGTTAGCCCTATACTTCTAAGTCACTTCAGTTGTGTCAGACTCTTCATGACCCTATGGACTATAGCCCACCAGGCCCCTCTGTCCATGGGATCCTCCAGGCAAGAATGTTGGAGTGGGTTGCCATTTCCTTCTCCAGGGGATCATCCCGACCCAGAGATGGAACCTGTGTCTCTTATGTCTCCTACATTGGCAGGTGGGTTCTTTACCACTAGCGCCATCAGGGAAGCCCATAAACTGTTAAATTAAAATACTATGTCTTAAACTTTTGTTTTAGTTAGCATTTGGGGAGAAAAATACTCTTATCATTCTTTCTGCATCCTAAAGACCTTGAAGGCTATGTGCCAAAACTTATACTTTATTCTTTTAGAATAAATTAAGAAGGTTCTTTTAAAGGTTGTTTTATTCTTTCATTCACTCAAAAACTGTATTCTTCATTATGTGCCAGAAATGTGTTAGAAAATTATATCAACTCATACAGCAGTTAAAAAGCATTTAGATCCCACTGCTTAAGTAAAGTCAGGTGGCTATTATCTAAGAAATTTGGAGGAATAACACAAATTTGGAGGAATAACAGTTTTTCTAGTCATTTTTAGAAATAGCACTTTTTAAAACAAAAGATTGTCATGCCTGCCATCAGTACACCCAGTGATGGCAGAAAGTCAGTATCCTGATTGGATCAGAGAAAATGCTTAAATTCTCTTGCATTTGTGATTGAAATGGTAAAAGATATCTTTCTAGTCTCTTTTTGGCACCAAAGGTTCACTCTTCCAGGTCATGTTTCTCAACAGGCGATTAACTTGGATTATGGCATACACTGCATACACTTCCAGACCACTGCAGTAAAGCAAATACCACATTAAAGCGAGTCACACAGATTTTTTGGTTTCCCAGCACGTGTAAAGACACTATACTGTAGTCTGTTAAGGATGCAGTAGCATTATATATAAAAAAAATAGTCAGACCTTAATTAAAAATACCTTATTGCTAAAGATGCTAACCATCATCTGAACCTTTGACAGATCATAATCTTTTTGCCGTTGGAGTGTTTTGCCTTGATGTTGGTGGCTATTGACTGATCAGAGTGGTGGTTGCTAAAGGTCACTGGCAATGTCTTAAAATAAGGCATTGAAATTTGCTGCATCAGTTTGCACTTCCTCTTATGTCCAGTTTCTCTGTAGCATGCAATGATGTATTTTACTTTCAGTAGAACTTCTTTCAAAATTGAAGTCAGTCCTCTCAGACTCTGTCGATGCTTCCTCAGTGAAGTTTATGTAATATTCTAAATCCGTTGTCATTTCAGTAATGTTCACAACATCTTTACTAGGAGTAGATGCCATCTCAAGAAACCACTTTGCTCACTAGGCACAGGAAGCAACTCCTCATCTATTAAAGGTTTATAGTGAAATTGCAACAGTTCAGCTACATCTTCAGGCCCTACTTTTTTTTTTTTTTTTAAGGATAGTGTTTTTCATTGTCTCTCTCTCTCTCTTTTTTTTTTTTAATGTTTATCTATTTATTTTTGGCTGTGTCAGGTTTAGTGGCGGCATGCAGGATCTTTGTTGAGCTGCATAGGCTTCTCTCTAGTTGTGGTATGTGGACTCAGTAGTTCTGGCACATGGGCCTAGTTACCTGTGGCTGGGATATTAGTTCCCCAACCAGGGATTGAACCCATGTCCCCTGCATTGCAAGGCAGATTCTTAAACACTGGACCATCAGGAAAGTCCCCAGGCCCCACTTCTAATTCTAGTTCTCTTTCTGTTTCCACTCCATATGCAGCTACTTCCTCCACTGAAGTCTTGAACCCCTTAAAGTCATCCATGAGGGTTGGAATCAAATTCTTCCAAACTCCTATTAATGTTACTATTCTGACCTCTTCCCATGAATCACCAGTGGCATCTAGAATGGTGAATCTTTCCAGAGGCTTTCTGGGCTTTGCCCAGATTCATCAGAAGAATCACTATCTGTGGTAGCTATAGCCTTACAGAATGTATTTCTTAAGTAATAAGACTTAAGAAATTGAAAGAACTTGAAAGTTGAAATTACTTATTGATCCATGGGCTGCAGAATGATGTTGTGTTGTTAACAGGCATAAAAACAATATGAATCTAGTTGTACATCTCCATCAGAGCTCTTGGTGACCAGGTGTATTGTCAATGAGCAGTAGTATTCTGAAAGGAATCCTTTTTCTGAGCAGTAGGTCTCAACAATGCACTTAAAATATTCAGTTATGCATGTTGTAAATAAATGTGCTGTCATCTAGGCTTTGTTGTTCCATTGATAGAGCACAGGCAAAATAGGTTTAATATAATTCTTAAGGGCCATAGGATTTTCAGAGTGGTAAATGACCACTGACTTCAACTTAAAGTCACCAGCTGCGTTAATCCCTAATAAGAAAATCAGCCTGTTCTTTGAAGCTTTGAAGCCAGTCATTGACTTCACCTCCCTAGCTATGGGAGTCCTAGATGGCATCTTTTTCCAATAGAAGGCTGTTAGATCTGGCTAACTTGCTGCAGCTTCTACATGAGCACTTGGTATTTCACCTTGCATTTTTATGCTGTGGAGATGGCTTCTTTCCTTAAAATCTGTGAACCAACTTCTGCTGGCTTTAAACTTCTACATCTTCCTCACCTCACTCCACCTTCATAGAACTGAAGAGAGTTGGGGCTTTGCTCTAAATTAGGCTTTGGCTTAAGGGAATGTTGTTGCTGGTTTGATTTTCTATCCAGACCACTAAAACTTTCTCCATATCAGCAGTAAGGAAGTTTCACTTTCTTATCGTTCATGTTTTCCCCTGGTGTAACACTTTTAATTTCCTTTAAGAACTTTTCCTTTGTACTCACAACTTGACTAATTGTTTGGCAAACAGGCCTAGCTTTCAGCCTGTCTCAGCTTTCAGCATACCTTCCTCACTATGCTTAATTTCTAGCTTTCAATTTAAACTGAGAAAGATGTGACTCTTACCTTCTCTTGAAGACTTGCTGCTGCTGCTGCTAAGTCTCTTCAGTCATGTCCGACTCTGTGCAACCCCATAGATGGCAGCCCAGCAGGCTCCCTCGTCCCTGGGATTCTCCAGGCAAGAACACTGGAGTGGGTTGTCATTTCCTTCTTCAATGCATGAAAGTGAAAAGTGAAAGGGAAGTCGCTCAGTCGTGTCCAACTCTTCGCGACCCCATGGACTGCAGCCCACCAGGCTCCTCTGTCCATGGGATTTTCCAGGCAAGAGTACTGGAGTGGGGTGCCATTGCCTTCTCCCCTTGAAGACTTAGATGTAGGATTATTAACTGGCCTGATTTCAACATCGTTGTGTTTCAGGGAATAGGGGTCCCTGGGGAGAGGGAGAAGCTGGAAATGACTGTCTAGTTGGCAGAGCAGTCAGAACACACACCACATTTATTGGTTAAGCTTGCCATTTTACGAGGGTGTGGTTTGAGGCGCCCCAAAATAATTGCAGTGGTAACATCAGACGTCACTGATGACAGATCACCATGACAAACAAAATAATAATGACAAAGTTTGAATAATTGTGATAATTGCCAAAACATGACAGACACAAAGAGAGCAAACGCTGTTGGAAAAATGGTGCTACTTGAAGCAGGGTTGCAACAAACCTTCAATTTGTAAAAGCACAGTATCTGCCAAGCACAGTGAAACGAGGTGTGCTTGTATTACATTTTCTGCCATGTCTCTTGTGTTGCTCTTGGTGGTAAACACAAAAACGTTCTGATGACCACTATTGAATCATGGCTCAGTGGTTCATACTGCAGGAGAATTTCATGCAGTCCGCAAACACTTGCTGAAAACATATTCCATGGCCAGGAAATAGTGTAATAAGGAAAAATGGGCTTGGTCTCTCATATCACGTTCCATATAGCATGGTGAGTATAAAGACTGGGAAGAGGAAAAAAGAGAATACGAGAGTTCGTTTTATGTTAATCCACTGAAATGCTGTATTCCTTGTTTATTCAAATGTTTTTTAAGATTTTACTTTTACATGGATTTTTTACTCTGCTTGGAGATTTTGAGGTTCAACATGCCTCTATACAAGGTATCTGGCAAGGGGTTTACAGTCGAAATAATGTACACAGAGATTTTAGGAATGGAAGTAGACAAAATTAGAAAAATTTTTTTGTTTTAATATAAATAAGTCAACTGTTTTAAGAATGAAAAGGGAATAGTGTCTTGTTAAAAAAGAAAAATCTGTTTTATATAGTTACCTCTTAATATGGAGTTACCTATTACGAAATGCCTTTTTTTCTAAGATACTAGTAGACATTTCATCTTCTTTTTCTACCTCTAAGATACTTCCTGAAGGTTTCATTTTAAACAGCAACTATTATTTTTACTCAAATTTACATGTATGTGCTGATTAAAAGTGACTTAGGAAAATGGAAATGTTTTCTTAAGAAAGCAAACTTTTCATCTGTTTCCAAGTCTTAATTTCCTGACCATCCTTTTAGTATTTTATTGAGGAAAACTAATTTTTGAATGAAGGGATGTCATAGTATAAAATTAATATAAAGAACTCTTATGATTTTCTACTATTTGTTAAAGATATTTTTATATAAACTGTTCTTTTATCCATTTGTTCACTGATATGTGATCCAAACTTAGATGATTCCCTGGTGCCAGAGATTGCATGGATCTATAAAACAGAGATAAGCACTACTGAGTATCTTGGGAATGGACTCAGACTGTGCCATGTGTTGCTACCTTAAAGTTAGAATAACCTTCATCATAGCTGGAATAAACTTTAAATTATTGTACCTTTTTTGATTTTCTTATCTGGGTGCTCTCCTGTCAGGCCTCATCTTTTTTCATTTTATTTTTTGTTTACCTCCATCCATTCATTCATGTGCTCACTTGAGAAGACATAAGTTCTATCTTCAGAGAATAAATGGTTCTGGAAACTGTAAAGTACAAGAGGACAGTTGCCCAAGGTGCCTTTTTTTTTTTTTTTTTAATGGAGCATGTGTATTATGTGGCCAGTTTCTTCATTCTAACTTGGTTATGAGACTGAAACCATTCCTCACTCTGCTTTATCATGGTGAAGAATTCATCTGAGGGGGAGGGAGATGGATGCTGAGTTGTCACATCAAAGGAAGCAGCATTATTCTAGCAGTATCCATCCTTGTTTAAACCGTCCCCTGTTAGAGGTTTGAGGTTACATGATATGCTTCATGTTCATAACTGATGTGCTGGAGAATTGGTGTTGAATTTATAGCAGCAGCAGTACAGAAAATGTGATGTATTTTATCCATGTCAATAAAGGAATGACCTGGTCTTGTTCTACAGAGAGTGGAAATTGGAAGTCAAACACCCTTTGTATTCTAAAACAGGGTCTCAAACATTTTGTAATTTTTATGTATATATTGTTAGGAGTCTTGGTGCTGTTAGTTAATCTGTCTTTGAATACAGTGTTTAATATAGCACTCAATAAATGATGCCAGTTGTCAGTGGATGAGTAATCAACTAATAGCTCTGCTAGTAATTGATTTTTTCTTCAATAAAGCTACATAAGCCATGATAATAATAACAATAATATCATCAAGCTGGAGAGAGGCCAGCAGACATTAGACATCCATCTCCTTGAATGTTTCCAAGCAGATATTATCTTAATTAATAGAAAGCTCTTTGACCACTTCTTGTATAAATAATTTCACTTGTATGACAGTGTTGATTGTGTTTTTTATTCAGTTTTATTAGGGACTATAATCTTTTAAGAATTTTTATGACTACATTTAGAGTTAATTCAAGCAATCTGTCACATTAATCTCAAGAAGTTCACTTTCCCACATAATTGCTATGGAGTTCTGAATTGTTGGTATGGTCCCAAATAATTATGCAAAGAGTTTTTGATTAGCATTGTTTCTATTGCCACACACACACTATTCCTATAAATGAATTCAAGTAAAGTAGCAGAACACAAAGTCAGCACACAAAAATCAGTTGGATTTTTATATATAAACAGTGAACAATCTGAAAAGGAAATTGCAAAAGCAGTTCGATATGCAGAAGGATTAAACAGAATAAAATACTTAGGAATTAACTTAATCAAGGGGGTGAAAGATTTGTTCAGTGAAAACTACAAAACAATGCTGAAAGAAATTACAGATGACATAATTAAATTGAAGTATATTCATTGTCTTGAATTGGAGACATCAGTATTGTTAAAATGTTAATACTGCCCAAAGTGATCCACAGATTAGTGCAATTCCCGTCAAAATCAAATGTCATTTTTGCAAAAATAGAAAATCCCATTCTAAAATTCATGTGGGACTTCAAAGGACCTGGAATAGTCAAAACATTCTTGAAAAAGAACAAAACTGGAGGGGTCAGTTCATGACTTCAAAACTTACTACACAGCTACAGTAATCAAAGCAGTCTGGTGCTGGCATAAAGACAGACATATAAACCAGTGGAATAGACTAGAGAGCCCAGAAATAAATTCTTGGATATATGATTGGATGATTCTTGATAGGAGTGCTAAGGCAATGAAGAAAGGATAGTCTTTTTTTAAATGGTGCTGGGAAAACTAGATGTCCACAGGCAAAAGAATGAGCTTGGACTCTTACCTAAGACCATATATAGAAATTAACACAAAATGAATCAAAGACCTCTAAGAGCTGTAAAACTCTAAAATTCTTAGAAGAAAACACTGGAAGAAAGCTTCGTGACTTGGTTTTGGTGATGACTTCTTAGACATAACACCAAAGGGGCCAGCCAAGAGAGCTTTCTTAGTCCCCAGGCCTGCCTCTAAGACATTCCGCTGCCCAAGATGCCTGTTATAAACTGCATACCCAAGAGGAAAGGGGCCATAGTGCCAGAGCTGCTGGACCCATTTATAAAGTCAACTTTAAGAAGGGCAAAGGCTGAAGACTGCAAAACCACAAAAGAGACTGAAGAAGGTGTGGGGTGAGACTGCCAAGATTCTGCATCTCAGCAAGCTCCCAGGTGATGCCAGTATTACCCATTTACAGGTCTGTGGGCAGTACGTTGAATAGCACTGATACAAGAAAACAACTGTTAAGCTGTGGAAGATTCTCCTATCAAATGATTAGTGAAGCCATATACCCTGCCCCTTGGCATCTTCCAGGATCACAGGCCCTGTGTGATGCCCACAGCAAAAACCTACATTGCAGAGAAGACATGCTGATCTTGTCCCCACAGAGTGGGAGGAAAGTTGCTGGAACAGCTCACTTTTACCAGAGAGAGAATGGTATTTCTAAGAAAAAAGTCAGTGCTCAGGTCTAGGGCAAAAGTGTTTATTGATGGCCTCAGGGTGGCTGGGTTTCCATTTGAAAACTGCACACCTTTGTGAAAGTTACCTTTACCGCCACCATCCTTCATGAACCTGAGGAAGAAATACCAGAGGAACAATGCCCTCTGATGACATTTCTTCCAAAAAGGATCCTGAATTGGCTAGAGGAGCTCAAGGCATTTTGGCATTAGAGTCACAGAACTCAAGAGTCGCAACTCAAAATTGAGCCCCACAAACCTGTTTTTCAGAAGCTTATTTCAATGAATTGCCAGTGTCACCTGGAGATCCAGTGGCACAGGCAGGACTCAACCCTAGCCTTCTACCTTTGTGTACTTCTGGAGCACCATGCTGCCCCATTCATGATCTTTCCCAACCTTGTTTGGGCCCAACTCCCCTAAAACTAGCATCTGTGTTTAGTGCATTTTACAGTGAACTCAGACTTTTTGAATCTTGTATAAGTTTCAACATTTGCTGAAATGAGGACACTCCAAAGGGCCACCCTTGGAATGGGACTTGCTTTTAATTTTTTGAGACTTCACTGATGAGAGCCAGATAAGACACCAGATTGATTTTAAGTTGGTTGGATTTGAAAGGGTTAAGTAAAGTGTTTCTCCGCCCCCCTACCCCCTCCCCCCCCCACACACACACAAATAAACCACCAGTTGGTTCAGTAAGTGCTCAGTATCTTTATCAAGCTGGTAAGGGGTGAAGACTCGGGACATGTGAATCTTACTTTATCTTGATTCATGCCACAAGAAGCTTTCTTTAGCTGAAAGCTGTTGCGGAGACATTCCAGGATGGCTAACGGAGCTTTATTAAGCAGTATATCAACCATGAGTTTTACAGAAGTGTCGAAAGTGTTCTGAAGACCATCTTGCAGTTTGCCCCGAGCCACCCAACTTTCTTTGCTGAGAGGTTGTACTATTCTGTGAAAGATGCTGGCACAGACGACTTCATGCTGGTCAGGATTGTGGTCCCTTGAAGTGATATTGATCATGTAACATGTATTGGGTTGGCCAAAAAGTTGGTTTAGGTTTATGCATATGTTATAGAAATGCCCTAAGGAACTTTTTGCCCGACCCAATAGAAGAGATGTTCAGTCAAATGTATCAGAAGACTCTGGACCCAGTAGTTTCAAATGACATGAGAGGAGATCATCAAAGACTACTTCTGACCATTGTGGGCCAGTAAGAGGGATCTTTTTAATGAAGCCATTCAAACCTAATCCTTCAAGAGAAGACTGACCCACATACAACAATATTAACCATCACCTAAGGAAAAAGCTTTTTACTGAAGACTATGTCAGGGTAATGTATTTGGTTTGCACATGTGGTTATTGCCTTAACTCCAGTGTTATTTTTTCTCTATGTACAATCAATGTGAAGCTGTATCACAGTATTTTAGTAATAATTCAGTGTTTATTCTTACTGATCTCATGTTCTTACTCTAATCAGTATCAAAATTTGGTACTCTTGATTAGCATAATGAAGCATGATTCACATTGTTCTTTTTCTAATCAGAGTACCAAATTGGAAAAAAAAAATCACAATCTCTTAAGAAGAGGTGGGGGGAAACATAGGACAAAAGCTTTACAACATTGAATTTGGCAGTGATTTCCTGGCTGTCACAGCACAAGCTGGCAATTTGGACTTAATGAGAATTTAAAATTTTTTTTACAGCAAAAGACTATAAATAGAGTAAAAAGACAATCCATAGACTAAGAGAAAATATTTGCAAATCATTTGTCTGAGAAGATATTATAACCATAATATATAGAGAACTCCTAAAACACAACAACAAAACCCCAAACAACCCAATTCAAAAATGGAGAAAGGATTTAAATATACACATTTTTAAAGAAGTTATACAAATGGCCAGTAAGTACATGAATAGATACTTAGCATCACTAATCACTATGGAAATGCAGATCAGAAATATGAGATACTATGTTATACCATTAGGAGGGCTACTATCAAAAAGTAGAAAAACAAGTGTTGGCAAGGATGTGGGGAAATTAGAACTCTTGTACACTGTTGTTGGGAATTTAAAATGATACAGACATTATGGGAAACAGAATGGCAGTTCTTAAAAAAATTGAAAATGGAGTTAGTGTGTGATCCAGCAATTACACTTCGGGATATACACCAGAAGAATTGAAAGCAGAATCTTGAAGAGATATTTGTACACCCGTGTTCATAGCAGCATTAATCACAATAGTTAAACATGGAGTCAAGCCAAATGCATTTATCTTGAGATAAAGAGATAAGCAAAATATGGAATATGCATACAATGGAATAACATGTAGCCTTAAAAAAGAAAGAAATTATGTGATATGCTGCAACATGGATGAACTCGGGGGTTATTATACTGTCAGTCATTAAAAGATAAGCACTTTGTGATTCCATTAACATGAGGTACTTTGATTCAAAATCAGAGACGGAAAGTAGAATGGTAGTCACCAGGGGTTAGAATGAGAGAAGATGGGGAGTAATGTTTAATGGCTACAAGATGAAAAGAGTTACAGATATGCAGTGTGTGGATGGTGACAACATTTTGAGTATATTTAAACTGAACTGCACACTTAAAAATGATTAAAATGGTAAATTTTATATGTACTTCTCCACAGTAAAAAAAAATTGAGAAGGAGGCTTGGCTTGGGCTGAGCTAAAATATGCAAATATATGTAGGCCACATGGAGGATGGAGGGGTGGAGCGGAATGGGGGTGGAAAAGTGAAAGACATGCTTTAAATAATAAAATCCACTTTAGAAATAATTCATTCTTATTTAAAACCAAACTTCTTTTCTCTGTTGTGTTTGCATGTATGTATGTGGCAGATTTTCTGGTATTTATTATGTAATTAGGATCTTTTATCATTTGATATGAAATAAGTGATTTTTATTGAATAATGCCACTTTGGCAGTTTATGCTTTACTTATGTAGTAGCTTTCTATTGCTGCATAACATACCACCACAAACTTAGAGGATTAAAACAATGTCCAGTTGTCAACTCATAGTTATGTAAGTTGGGAGTTCAGTTGAGCTCAACTGAGTTCTCTGCTTAGGGTTTCTCAAGGCTAAAAGCAGAGGTGTTGGCCAGGCTGGGGGCCCTTAATCTGAAGACTCTGGAGAAGAGTTTGTGTTCACACTCATACCAACAACAGCAGCGCCTTAGTGTTTGGCAGCTGGGGGTCTGAGGTCCGTGTTTCCTGGCTGACTTTTGGCCACAGGCCACTCTGTGCCCCGGGAAGCTGCCTGTAGCCCTCTTCTGTCCCCTCTGTCTTCAAAGCCAGCAGTGCAGTGTCAGGTCCTTCTCACCCTTTGCATCTGACCTGCCGCCTCCCTCCCAACCAAAGAAATTTTAAAGGGCTTGCTTGTTTGGGTGAGACCCAGCTGAATTATCTCTATCTTAAGAGCAACTGACTTGGTACTTTAATTACATATGCAAAATTCTTTCACAACCTTATTTAGATTAGCATTTCATTAATTTACCAGAGGAGGGCAATGTTAGAAGGCTATCTTGAGAATTCTGTCAATCACAAATAGTATTTGACTCACAAGAAGGTTTTGTTTATAGGTGTGATATAAAGTGCACGGGACTAAGATTCTGAAGATCTTAGGTTCTGTTTGACTGTTTAGTAACACTGATCCTGGACTGTAAGGCTCTTGAGACCAACATCTGTGTCTTATTCATCTTTATAAGCCTACTATGTGGCACAGAGTCTGGCATGTAGCAGGAACTTAGAACATGTTAAGTCACATTGAGATAATTTTACGTCTCTGTGGTTTAATCTTCCTTCATCAAAGAACTCTTATGAGTTAAAACGGAGACGGTTAAAGCATGTGTAAATCTATGAAAATTCTAAACCATTACTATAGGGACAGTGTACAACCTCCCCAGAGCCCTTTTCTTTTTTCTTTTTTGAAAATATTTTTTTATATTTATTTGGTTGCACCAGGTCTTACTTGCAGCATGTGCAATTTAGTTCCCTGACCAGCGATCAAACTGGGTCCCCTGCATTGGGGGCGGAGTCCTAACCACTAGACCACCAGGGAAGTCCCTCATTTTTTAAATCTATCATTTTACTGAACTTTTTCAAGAACTTTGAGAATTAATACAAGTAGTGTGAACTTTTATACAAGGGAAGTAAACTGACATAACTTGACTAGGATCACCTACTCATAAGCAAAACTAGAAATTTGAATCCAGTCCAGCATATGAATGCAGTTTTTACTTGCCAGTTAATGATTTTTTTCATTAAAAAATAAAATTTTAAGAGAAAGTGATGTGCCATTGATACTTAGTTTAGAACTGTAAGGGATTAAATCAGAAGACTGAAATAAATCATAAATTGTTTTCCTTAGAGCTTATTTAGTCATGTATATTTTGCTCATATTCATCTATTTATTTTTCTCCTGTTTTTTTCTGTAAACCCTTACTTTATGTAACATAGCCTCTTTTAAGTCCATGTGTAGTGGTAACAGAAACCCTCTTGAATAAATTAAAGAAGTGAGTAAACAGAAGACAGAACCAACATGGAGTTCTCTCAGCCAGTGCTGTCGTGTGCATTTGTGCGTGCCTCCGTACCATTTCTTCTCTTGAAGAAACAAAGTCATTTCTATTTTTTTTCTTCCGTTTTTCTTTTGTTGTTGGTACTGCTGATTTTTACTGTTGAATAAATCCAGGGTCAAAATCCCAAGAGTACAGTGCTTCTTATTTCAAGTACTTTGACTTCAAAATGGGAGACAGACCACACTGGTGCTATAGATTATTGTTTCTGTTGGTTCTACAAGGAAGGCCTTTTTGGATTCTGGAATGAAATGGTGGCTTTTTTTCATATGTGAAGCATACTAATCTAGGTATTAAAGATGTTGTTTTATGACTGGTATCAAACTGGCTCCTTGGTTTTAATGAGTTTAAGTGATAGATACGTAAGCCTTGTACCGTTTGGGTTTGGGGTTAGAGAGGTAGATTAGAAGGAGATGGAAGCAAAGAAAATCTTCCAGAGTCCAGTTCACAAGCCCTTCAGCTGTTTTCTCAGGCCAAAGCCTGGTATCACAGACCAGAGCCACTCACCCGAGCGGGTTCCCCAATTGTGTGATTGATGATCTGATGGTTAAGCTGAACATGCATATTGGAACTTTGCTCACTTTTCTTCATTTCTACTTCATTCTCTTACCCTTGACCAAACAAATAGGATTCCGACTGATAAACTGGGGTTGTACTGTGAAGTACAACCAAGACTACCAATAAGTCTAAGGCTTGGTGCAGTGATTTCTCTCTGGAAAAACTTAGAGATCATATAGTTAACCGAGAATATGGCTTCAGGGGAATTTTTAAGTTATTATGGAAAAGTTGTATTTAAGTAGTACTTCCAGTTAATGTAATTGCGATGAAATTTGCCCTTTTGATTTTGGCTTTTAGCACGGTGAAGTACAGTGCTAAAAAGGCTCAGTAGAGAAGTGGTGGTACTCTGATTCAATGAGCATTTGAAACATTGTCTTCAGTATCATAAGTTTGGAACTTTGCTAGGCACAGCTACTTAAAATTCCTCAAGGTTTCTTGTAGGTACCCCCCCCCAACTTTCACTAAAGTGTAATATGTTACAGAATACAAACAATGTGTATGTTATTTTGCTACTAAGACATTACCTTATAATTCAGTTTAGCTCAATCAACACAGAAATTATGGCTGTTTGCTCATTTAAAGAACATGGCCAACTCACAGAAGGATTTTAGAAAATCTTCTATAAGTGTGCTTTTGGGAGGAATCAATATTTCTTTACTTGAAACCAGCTCTGATTTCCTCATTTTCCGTTCTCTGTGCAGTTAGTTTCTCTGTGGCTTAGGATTATGAACTAAGAAACAATTTTTCTGTTTCAGTATGAAATTTAATGCAAATCTTTCTTGTGTATTCAGCGGCCATTGCAGTCATTTGGACAGACAGGAAAAAGGTCTAAGGTATAGTAAATATTTTGTGCTGGCATGCCAAGGGCCTTCCCTCATGCTTGATGAATCTTTGTTTTCATACAGCGCTGCATTCAGTTTAGTTTTGTCACATTTCGTTTGGGGCAGAAAGCTTATTTTGTTTTATTTGGGGTTTTTGTCTTGCCTAGTCGCTTTTGTGCATTGCTTTTATATCTTTAATGGTTCTTTATCTGTAGAGAAAATGGCTCTCATCATTCTTTGGGTTTTGAGATTGAAGTTACTCCCATTCTTGCTATTGCTATTATTTTTAAAACTGCAGTTATTGTTTTCCCTCATAACAAAGAGTTTTAATGGTATTTAATGATATATTTAACTTGCACATTTCACCTACATCTATACACAGCAGAAACTATTATAAAGAAATTTAAACTCTAGCCCTAGATTTATGAAATGTAGCGTTAATTTTAAATACTTTTCTTCAGTCAAGCTCAAAGTTAAAGCTAGTTCGGAGCCTTGCAGTGTGTGAAGAATCTCCACCACCCCCTACAGCAGAGATATCACAGGAGAACCAGGTAAAAAAAAAAAAAAAACCAAAACACCAAAACAATAAACAAAGCAAAGCAATTATTATTCACAGATACAATGGAAAAGCCTGCTTCCTGGAGAATATTTTTTCATAATGTTAAATAAAAGTTGTATGTGCATGTACATGTGTTGTATATGTTTTTACTGAGTAAACTACCAGTAAGTCTAAGGCTTATAGTTAACTGAGAATATGGCTTCAGGGGAATTTTAAGTTATTATGGAAAAGTTATATTTCAGTAGTACTTCCAGTTAATGTAATTGCGAGGAAATTTTCCCTTTTGATTTTGGCTTTTAAAAATTTGTCAAACACCTCTTGAGTGTGAAGTGGAGACTACCCAAGACTTCTGCTTGATATGTATCATTATGCTTAACCTGAATGCATGGTGAAGCCAGTCTTCATAATAGCTTGGCTCTAATAGTTGTCTAATATTTCTTATTCCATTGTTTATAAAGTATAGAACTACTGAGGCTCAACAAATAGTTTGGTTTTTTGCTTTTTATATATTTTTTTAATGCTATGACTTTACTTTTCTATTAATCTTAGCTACAGATTGATCTTTGTCTTATGTTACACTTGTACATTTACATATAATTATTTTCGGACCCCCTTAACGATGTTTATTAGTGTGACAACTTTGGCTGTTTGTGGCTTGTTCTGCTTTAAGAGTTTAAATAACCCGAAGTCCCCCTGTATCCTAACAATTAGTTTCCAAAGAATTGAGGCAATATTTTGGTTAAGAGAGATGATTGAATAAAGGAGAAAGAGAAAAAAGAGCTATGACAGATTGTATACCCCCCTTTTTTTAATGCCAGTTGTATGTTTGTTGATTCAAGCAGAGACTGTTGATGCTTTGCCTTGATGTAGAAGACAATGCCATCAAACATATCTATAAATACTGAAGGTAGTTGTCACATGTTTAGAATGTGTTATGTTTTTAAAAAGCACTATGTGCTTTTATTTTATATAAGAAGATTTTTTAATAGATTATTGACAAAGTGTCAAGGAACATAGAGATCAAAATTTACTTTTGATTTATATTTAAAATCTTACATAAATAGAAGATAGTTGTATGTATTCTATAAAAACAGATATTTTTAAGCAATAAAAAATAAACTTCCAAAAAATAGAAATATGCTCAAAATATTTTACTAAGAACGATTGCCTGGAGAACATTTTCAGATGTTAACTTGGCTTTTGCATGCTTGTTGATGAGGCTGAAGAGTTATTTATACACTCTGAAAAAAATTCAATACAATTGTGTTTTAAAAAGTTTTAAAAAGCAGTTTTACAAGTTCTTTTGTACATGTCAGAGTAACAAATACACCTGTTCAGGGTTGAGCAGTAGGCAGTGTAATGGGGTTTTTTTGAAAATTAATTTCTTCATTTTGTTGACCAAAATGTTACTCCATCAGCCCCATAGAATAACTTGTCCAAGGAGATTGAGGAAATGAGAAGAGTCGGACATTCATAAGACTGTTAATCCAGAAAAAGTGTCTTCTTTTTGAGAAAAACTGTAACAAACATGATCTTTGGTTTGATGTGGTACATTTCACCTATCTGAAAATTATTATAGGAGGTAGAAGGGAGGTGGGGGTTCTTATAGTACTACATAAATTTGTCTAGTGAAAATTTATGTAAGAAATAAATTAGTACAAGGAGAATATGTTGTATACTGATGTATATATTATTCAAAAAAGCTGACTTGCAGCATATGGATAATGAATAAGCTGGTTATACCAAAATTCAGTTGTTCCACATAATATATTATTTCTCAATTTTTCTTGGATACAGTTAAATTTTTCTTTTGGGATAACAACCTATTATTACCTTCTCTGAACAAAAGATACTCTTTTTAATAGAAAGTCTTTTTCCAAACGTTGAGTTAACTAAATTGCACCTAAATGGGAATTGAAAAATAAATTATTTCTCATAAAATGTACTAGCATCTAATCCTTGACAGCAGACACTTTCCAGCTAATAACGCTTGATTCAGAATGTGATTTTTGAGGAATTAATCTGGAATAAAACTCATTATTTGAAAGGTTGAGAGGCAATTAAAAAAGAGATGTCACTCGAGTCTGATGAGAGCTTATGAGAAGGAAATGACCTCAATAACTGATGTCAGTGACAGAGTGAAGAGTAAAGAAATTATGGCTGCCCATGGAGATAGTGCTATCATTTCAGTTATTTGTAGTCAAGAGAGTTTATGTATAAGGGCTTAGGCTTTTAAAATTAAAATATGTCTTGTTTATTTGCTACTGAAAACAAGGCCTCAGTACCAACTGAAGACAAGCCTAGATACATTATATCTGCTAGATTTTTAAATACAGTTCACCTTGATAAAATAGTTTAATATCTGTCTAAATGTGGAATCTTTTCTTCCAACATTGATTTCATAGATTATCCTTGAGTAACAGGATAGAAGTCATAAGTTAGGGAAACTTCTAAATATTCTACTTCTGAAACAATTCTGGGATTCATTTTTAAGTTAAAAATATAAGGAAAGTAGACTAGAAAGTGAGTCATAATGAGAAAAATGACTGACAAATACATGAAGTTGATTAACGCATGAGATTTGGTAAATAAGACAAAGGAGGGCATAAAGCAGATGTTTTGTCATTTTAGTGGAATTTGCCAGTGCCTCACTTTTGTCCTATATTCTGAGCACAACTTTGAACTAAGATGAAATAGGAATCAGAACTGAGAAAAGATAAAAATAGCAGTCAGAAACCCAATGGGGAGGGATATATATATACATATATATGTATATGTATTAGATCTGAAACTCTTCTGCCAAATACTATTTTAAATATATATATATATATATATATATATATATATATATATATGGGGAGAAAAATGTTTAATAGAAATCATGGTGGCTGCAAGTTTCAGAATCTTGAAATTTATATCCTTTCAGTATTGACTTACTGTACCTACTGCCACCACCAACCGTCACCCAGAAAAGCGAAGTCATTTACTAATATTTCCCATCACTAAAGAACAACTGTATACAGCAACTTAGCCTACATCTAGATAGGCTACACCTTTATCTTTAGTAGAAATGTTCTGGAAGTTTGTCTGTCTGTCTTAATAACTTTGCGTGAATAATCAAAGCCTTGTGATTTTTAACCTATTTCAGCTGTATTTCTAGTAATTCCTTTCTGTTCTGAAATTGCATGTCATGACATTGTTTTAAAAATGTAAAATTAGTTCTCCTTTTCAGTCTTAGACAATGGTTACTTTACAAGTAAATGTTACATATCACTAAGGGAAACAATCTTGTCTGAAATCTTTCTAAAACAACTTTGTGGCACTTAGAGGAGGAACAGTGATAGTAGACTCAAACAGGAAATAATCAAAGTTGGGATTTGGTTTTGAAGTTTTTACTTACAGTTTTATATGATAAGAAAATGAAGGAATATGAATTTAAAGTGGATACTTAAGAAAATTAGTTTTTGGTAAGTGTTAACCTGACATTCATATGTTCCTATTGTCATGATTGATGAAAATTATCATACTTTTGTTTGATGTGGTATCTCCATTGCAAAAATAGGTTAAAAAGACCTTTCTTCTGATCCTCCAAGGGTTTTAAGTAGATTCATTGAAACTATTATAAAAAACATTTATTTTCTCTAAGATAATTTTTAATTGATATTTTCAGTGGATATGTTTCAATTGATATATTCAGCTCAAAAAATTAATTTTAACTTTTTTTATCAAGAGTTTGATTAACATGGTAAAGCTACTGTATTTTCTTACTTGAAGAATCTGGTTGGATAAAATAAAAACCTTTTTTTTCCTCCATGCAGTTTTGTTAATCAGCAATACAAATGTGGGGTATTAACTGAATCACTTTTATATTTTCACTTAATAACTGATTTTACCTTCCAACAGGAGAAAATTCAGATCCAGTTAACACAATCATTTGAAAAAGAGGAGAAGCCCCCAAAAGATGAAGCAGAAAAAGAAAAAGCCAGTGATAAGTTGCCCAGAAAAATGTTATCAAGAGGTTTGCAATTTATTTCTGTATTTTTTAAACAAAGGTTTTATTTCACCATTAATCCACCCTTTACCCCTTGAATAATTTTTATATAGTATATTTCTAATAAAAGGAGTCCAGAACAGACTGAAGGGATGATATAGTTCTGGGCAAAATGGCATGACACAGTTCTAAACATCAGATAATTTAGCCAAAAAACTGCACCTCATGTCAAAGTCACCAAGGAAGATAACTCATGATCATTTATTGGTCTGTCTTTTGTATCAAAATAATGGAATCACTATAATTTAAATACTGATTCCATTAAAAAGATGTATTTTTAATTCCTTACAATACAAAGAACTAATGCCAAAATGTTTAGTATGCAGTAAGAATATTCTTGGAAACCCAAGATGTTTATCTTTCAGAGTGAATGTTAAAGGACTATATCATATCATTACAAGCCTATAAAAATGCTTTTTACATTTATAGACACGGTTATGTTGACCAGTTTTATAAACAGCATAAGGATATTACATTTAAGGAGAAGAAATAAATGTGAATATTTGTTAAAAAAAAAAATTTTTTTTGAAAGCAAATTTTTTTATGATACTCTTTCAGAGCTAAAGTTCCTGCATATCTCCAAATTACTAACTCCTTATATTTGCAACTGAACTAAGCAGACTCAGTTTGCTGTCTGAATCAGTTTTTTGTTGTTGTTGTTAAATGAGGCATTTTTAAATAGAATTGTGGTGAGTATATAAAAGGATCTGTAAGAATTCAGAGTAAATTAAAGTGGCACATATGAGAGAAATTTTCTTTTTAAGAAGGTATATAAACATGCAGTTACATAAATCCATGTTCATTATATAGGAGTAGCAAAATTGTGGTCATCTGAATTCATCATAAATTCCATTTTCCTACTTCGTCAGTTTTCATTGTGGGGCATCTCATTTTATTTGCTATGCATCATGTGTGAAGGGAAAGGAATTTGTTTCAAACAACTTTATACTGGGTTTTTGTGTTGTTGTTTTTTAGATTCCAGTCAAGAATACACTGATTCAACTGGCATAGATCTACATGAATTTTTAGTAAATACATTAAAAAACAATCCCAGGTAAAAATTAAATTTATAAGGTTTACATTGCTTCTAGAGTACCATAATTTTGTTATATATGTTTTCATTACTGAGTTAGAATAAGATTAGAATATTTGAAGTACACCAGAAACATTTCAGTTTCTTAGGGCTAAGATGTTGCTGGCCTCTATATACACATGTGTAAATACCTTTTTTGCATTATATATATCATGATATAAAGATAATTCATACTCTTTGTAGGAATTTTGGGAAATGAATCATTAAGATATTCTGGGTCTTAACTGAGATTAAAGAGTTATCATTAATCATGAAATATGAGAGAAATATACCTCACGATAAAGCACTCAGCCAAATTACTCAGTATATTCACTTATAACAAGTTTCTGGACTTAACTGAATACAGAATTTTTGTTTCTTCTTGCTTAGCTTATGAACCTCCAACCCAAAGATTTTTAAGGTGCTTGTTTGAGTCACTAACTAATTGTGAAATCCTTTGTTTTGCCAGGGTACTAGATAAATAGATTTTAACTTTTTGACAGGTCATCGATCCCATTGAGGCATTCTTCCCAGAAAAAGGTTTATTCACAAAATATCTGGCCAACCCATTCTTGGACTAGAAGCTTCGAAGGTTAAGAACCCCTCCTCTAGATGTTAGCTCCCCAGAATGGTAGTTAAAATTTGTGAAATTTTTAGTTCATTGGGTCGGCACATGTTATAAAAAAACATGAACAAGTCTCTTCAGTATTGCTGAGGCTTATCTCATGTCTTGCTTCAAGATACACCTTTAATTTCGTTCAGGATTTATTGTTTCAGTACCATCTTGATGTTCTATTTCACATTTAACTTTAATCCCAAATGGAGAACCACTAAAATGGAAAATAGTCTCCTTATAGTAGGAAGTGTAAGTGTGAAGTCAGTCAACTCTGCATGACTTTTTTTCAGTTCAAGTTGATTCCTCAGTGGTCCCAACTGAAATTAATCCATTGAACAGGTATTCGTTGGGTATCTATCATGTGCTAAGCATTGTGCTAAACATTGTAGATATACAAGTGAGCAAAATATAATCTCTGACCCTAAAATATTCACTTTCTATGTGCTAGGGAAAAAAGAAAACTCCATGATATATAATTAAAATAGAATAAATGTAAAAGAAGTTTTTCAGGGTGCTATAAAAGCACAGTGATGGGATCCCACCTCTGAGAGGATCTGGAAAGGCTGCACTGAAAAGATAATGCCTGAGCTGAATTTTGAATTCACAGTGCTTTAAATGGGAGCATGAGAACCTGAGAGGGACAAGAGCATTTCTAGGCCACAGCAGTGTGAGAGGGAGGTGGTATACCCAGGCAGAGAAGATTGCACACTGCATCTGGCAGGAAGGCATGTAGCAAGTAATTCCAGAAAGTGATGGGGAGGTTGTTGGTAAGGTATGAAGACAGACTCTTCAGTTGTCCTCAACCTAGATCAGTACCAACACGCTGGGGTGGTTACTGAGCAAGAAGTGCTGATGGGAAGCCGGGGATATGATGAACAATTAAAAATCATCTTCGCTGAGTTGTGGTAGTGCACCATTTGAGAAATACTGAGTAGGGCATGCTCTGTGGAGAAGTCATGACAGAATTTTGAATAGGGTAATACCAGAATGAGATGTGCATTTTAGGAAGATTACTTCATCAGTGAGGGGCCGAGAATCATGAGCAGGGAGCGTGGGTAGGAGAACATAGAGAAGAACAGAGAGGAAAGGGCTTATTCGGAAGATGTTGAAGAATTAATCCCGTGGCAGGACTTGGTGATTATTTGGATATGGAAGAGTAGTGGTTTGTTAGAACAGCTGTTAGGTTTCCAGCTGGACTGATGGTTAATCCCATTAACAGGGGAAGTAATAAGGACAAGCCTGAATGAAGTAAGGCGTGTTCTGTTATAAATAAATATAGTTTGAGGTGTCTGATGAAACGCTGTGGCAAGATGAAGTGTATAGCTCTGATTTTCAAGTAAATGAGCCTGGATGCTCTTACAGATTAGGAGTCATCAGTAGAGGTGACCCTTGCTTTGTGAGTTTGGCCAGCAAGATGCAATAAATGACAAGGATGAAACTCTATGGAAAAACACTATCTTAAAGGTAGAGGATAAGTAAGAGACACTGGGTCCTAAAGATTGCAGAAGAATCATGAGAACATTTGTCTTAGAAATCAGCCAAAGGGCAACAGTTTCATTAAAGGTAAAATGAAGCAACCCATTAGATTAAGGAACTAGGAAGTTGTTGGCTACTTTAACAAGGCATTTCATTTGCTGTAGACTGGTGGAAATGAGAACTCAGTAGGTTAAGGGGAAGGTAGAAAATACATAGCTAGTTTGTGTAAAGAAAGATAGGATCCTAAACAGGTAGGATTTTTCTTTCTTCTGAACCCATAACAGGTTCAGAAGAAATTCTAAAATATTCTTCTTTTGTGCAGTTTTCTGTTTTCCTCTACAAATGCAAAAGTTTTTACGTTATCTGCATATGTGTTTTTGAAGTGTACGACTTAATGATTTTTAGTATATTCACAGATTTCATGCTACCATCATTACAGTCAATTTATGAGCCTTTTCATCAACCTCCAAAAGAAATCCTTAACCATTTTGCTCTCACCTCCTTATGCCCTGAACCCTAATCTAGCTTGTCTCTACAGATTTCCCTTTTTTGGGTATCATCATATGAATGAAATCATATGTATGTGGTCTCTTGTGATTGGCTTCATTCACTTAACATAATATTTTCAAGGGTCATCCATGTCATGCAGCATGTATCAGAACATTAATCCTTCAGTGTTTGCATTTTTATTCATAAAAATATGTAACAGAACCATTCATATAATGGCTAATTTGTAAATACTAATGTCAGTGTGGTTTACATAGTTGTAGCTAATGTTAAATTTTGTGAGAAAAACGATTTGCCTGATGGCTCTGTGTTCTCTCAATGAAACACACCATTAATTGCCAGACATAGGTGGCACAAAATTAGTAATAAGTCTGGCAAATTTTCACTAGAACTTCAGAGCATTCTAGATGTTAAGCAGATTTATTTTGAATCATACTAAAATCTAGTCTACATTTTATTTCAAAATTTTCCTTCAGGTCCTTAAATCTTGTTCTCATCCCAATGAATAAACTTAACTTCAGGTATTAAATAACCGTTTATCTGTAATTCCTGTTTTAAGAAATACTTTCAAAAATTGTAATAAATAGTCATTACTAGATTAGAACCCAGGAACCTGCAGTTGCCCAAGATAGAGATTACATTCACTGACATGGTTTTTATACGTGTTTTTGTATTGATTTTATAACCATTTTCTGTAAATTCTACAATATACTGAAGAAATATGGACAGTACAGGCAACTGTGTCACTAATGGAGGGGAGCAGCCCCATGGATCAATTCTAAGAGTATATGTTTTTAAGTAAGCAGTTTTGTTCTGGGGAACATCATGCAATTGTTCTGTGCTTGAAATATTTTCTGAGTTTACTTTTATTAGAGGTAATGTTTAAATCATCATACTTCTTGCCTGTTGCAGATATTTGACCCCGTTCATATAGAACACTGGGAAGGGGATGGTCAAAGCAAGCATTCTTGTTTTCTTCTTTTATTTGCCACTTGTGTACCAGCACATACTTTCTCAAAAGTCAGTTCTGGTATAATGATTAGAACACTAATAACTAAAAGATTATTGTCCCTTCATTTTAACTTCAGGTAGTTTATTAGTCAATTTGCTTGAGATCTTTGTTTTTCTTATATATTTCTTTAATAACAGATAGCATGTATTGGTTTCTTTTAAAGATTATACAATGACAAGTTCTATGTGTGCCTATAAGTTCATGTGCTAATAAACCTATGCCGTATGAAAATTAATTTATGGATCTGTTAGTTTGAGTACTGTATGTAATGATTCTGTAAAGGATTATTAATTTTTGACTTATGGCCATTATCAAGATATCTAACCTTGATGACAGATTTGAAAATTTGGAAACTTGGACTAAGCTGTAGCAGATACAAGGCAGGAAGTGTAAATCTTGAGAACTTAGGAAGGCTATTTTTCTAACAAGTTTTACTTTTTGCTAACTAAAAATTTAGTAAACTAAGTAGGGGAACTTAATTTAATAGTATGTAGTCCAGGTAATAATAGAAAATCCTCTGCAACCCATAAATCTACATATAAAAGGGGGAAAAGCCTGAATTTGTGTCAATTACTAATAAAATTGTTAGGTTTTTGTTTTCTTTCATGGAGACAACAGAAATTTCTTTAGAATATTTCACATATTGTAGGCTTGCTGTTTAGCTCAAACAGAGGAACCAAATTAAATGCACGGTTTCATGAATGCTTATTAAGTTGCCTGCCTCCGATTCCTTTTTTCCCCCTACAATAAGTGTATAAAATACATTAGAAAATTTTACCATGTCAAGACAAATTGACCCCCAAAAACATTAGA
Organism: Bos javanicus; assembly: GCF_032452875.1. Classification (NCBI taxonomy): domain Eukaryota; kingdom Metazoa; phylum Chordata; class Mammalia; order Artiodactyla; family Bovidae; genus Bos; species Bos javanicus. The sequence continues at coordinate 61,777,363 of NC_083869.1, read as the reverse complement.
AGAAAAGAGTCTTAACATTAAGTAAGTCTTTTTCAGCGAAAACCTTATGAAGTAAATAAAAATTTCCCATCCTCCCCTAAAATGTTAAGGAAAAACATTAAAAGACATTGGTAAAATAATCTGATTAATTTATTCCACTCAGATTTGTTGAGCTCCTCACTATAGCACAAACAACTATATAAAAGTAATTGTGATAAATACTCTTAAAAGGTATGAAAGAAACAGGTTCTAAAAAAGAATGTAAGAAGCTGTGCTAGGGACTTCCCTGATGGTCCAGTAACTGAGACTGTGCTCCCAATGCAGGCAGCTTGGGTTCCCTCCCTGGTCAGGGAACTAGATCCCACATGCTGCAACTAAGACCTGGTGCAGCCAAATAAATAAATGTTTTTTAAAAAAAAGGTACTGGGCAAAGGAAACAGCATCTTTGAGGAACCTGTGAAAGGAAGGAGCTTGGGAACTATAGCGATAAGCCAAAATGATGAAGGTTTGGGGAGAAAGGGGCAGGAGATGAGGCTAAAGAGATAGTTGAAGGTCATACCTGCCTTGTAAGGCACATTGAATTAGTGTGTGTGGGTGCTCAGTTGTGTCTGACTCCCTGTGACCCGATGCACTGTAGCCTGTCCAGCTCTGTCCATGTGATTCTCCAGGCAAGAATACTGGAGTGGGTTGCCATGCCCTCCTCCAGGGGATCTTCCTGACCCAGGGATTGAACTCGTATCTCCTGCATTGGCAGGCAGATTCTCTACCACCAAGCCACCAAGGAAGCCCCATGGGCCATGTTACAAAAGATGTTCATTTCTAACCTAAGAGCAATGGGAAACCTGTGATAAATATTTATCACACACCATGACATGTCTTCACATTTGTGTTTTTAAAAGATTGTTATGGATGTTCCAGGTAAAACAGATTTGGAGGGAACAAGGGAAGATACAGGGAGATAATATACTACTATCATAGAGGTCAAGTCACAATCCTGAATACTTGGATCCACAGTGTTGGCAGTGGAAAGAAGAAAAATAGATCAAATATAGATAAAATTTGCAGTTGTAATTAACTGCATGGGAGGATTTGGAAAAGCATAGTAATAGGCAAAAAAAGGTACTTCTAGTACAGTATGCTGAGTGAAAGGTGGTGCCACTTGCTGAGGTGAAGTATACTGAAGGAAAAAAATTGAATGTTGCTGAAATTTGTATTAAAATGTAATCCTGTTCCACTTCGGGTTTAAAATCACCACTTACGCATGTTATTCTCTTGATTTTTTTCAATTGATATAAAAACATGTATGGTTAATATTAGTCAGCTTTATAAGACTACTTTTGCAACATAGATCAAACTCAGGGCTGATGTATAGACTTTCAAGCGACTTAAGCAGGGGAAATAGAGGACATACTTTCCCCTTAGAATCTGAGAGGGATCCACTATGTAGTGTTTATTTGAGAAGGAAACATTAACCTCTTGGCCTAGTTTTCTTGATTTATAAAATTTCAGAAACAGAAAGCTGCTTCTGTAAAGCTGCTTCTAGCTCTGAGGTTCTTGAGGTTTGTTTTTGTTTTGTTTTTCCCACACGCACATGAAATTTAGTGACCACAGGAATACTCTCTTGAGCTGTGTTCTTGGTGTGTGAGCAAGGAGGTCCTTCGGGGAGTGGTACCAGCAACTTGTTTTGTAAGTGCACTAAATAGGACCCTAGTGGTCTGAAGGAGCACGTGCAGGTGCTCCCTAGTGTCCTTATTTATTTTAATATTGGAGATATTTGGTTCACTTTGGTATTTTATCAAAAAAATTCCCCAAATCTTAAAAATGTATTATAGTGATTTTTAGAATAATTTGAAGTCTTCTTCCTCTGAGTTAGGATTAGTAATATAGTTCATACTTCTCTGCTGTAGTTCCATTTATATACTAGCATTGGATTCCCACTGGAGTATTCCTGTTGTTACTGGCATTGCATGTTCTTTAGAGTACTGTTTCTATGGAGTTGAGCATGGTAACAAAGTCATGAGCCTACCTAAAGATGTCTGTTTTCTTGCTGCTTCTTACTTTACTGAGTAAGGGATAAAGACTAATATTCTGTTATAATCCATGTATTTGCGAAACAATCTAATATAATACAGTAGTACTTAACAGATCAAGATAATATAATGATAATTTTGAAATTGGATGGTATTCTCTCTACATTTGTGTATGTGTGAAATTTTCCATAAATTTTTTTAAAAAGTCATCTTTATTCTTTTAAAATATTACTTTTTTAGAAGGCATATATCAAGTGTGTAATGTTCTTCAGTGTACAGGTTTTATAAAAATATATATAGCCCTGTAAATTCAACATTTATGATTATTTCAGTGTTAAGTTTTATGATTTTTCATATTTTGTTTCAGGGACAGAATGATGCTGTTGAAATTGGAACAAGAAATTTTAGATTTCATTGGTAATAATGAGTAAGTCCTGACCTTTAACAAGAAAATAAATTGTCATCACAGTTATTCAATATCTGCTAAATTAGTCTTTCTTCTAATTCTAGGTCTCCCCGTAAAAAATTTCCCCCAATGACATCTTACCATAGGATGCTCTTGCACAGAGTCGCCGCTTACTTTGGATTAGACCACAATGTTGATCAGAGTGGGAAGGCTGTCATAGTAAACAAAACTAGCAATACAAGAATGTAAGTATCAAGAAAGGTTGTTATATGTGTGTGTGATAATTCTTTATCTTTCTGTAACATCTTTTATCTCAGGTTTTCCACATATTTTAGCAGCCTGCTTCAGCTTTGTGATGTATCGCCTTATGTGACAGGTCTAAAAAATACACTCTGCTCACGAGATGTAAAATGCACCAGTCTGGACTGAAATAAGACAGGTGACTGAAATGAGACAGGTGAATGAGGATTGCTTTTTTAAAAAGAAAGTAGGAAAACCCTCAAAAGTCATGAAGTCAGTGATGTTTAATAACTGTTTTCTTATGGATTTTAAATTAGTACAATTTAAATAGCTACGGCCAACTTCAGGCAAATTTAAAAGGAAAAAGCAAACTTTAAAACCCTTATATTTTCACTAATTTTCTATCATTTCACTGTCTTTTCCACCTCTATTTTTGGTTCTTTTCTTCCACAGATCTCAGGACAGTGGGACTATTGGTTGGTTAATCCAATATTATCCATAATATTGTGTACCCTTCTGGGCTATGTATGACTTAGCAAAAAATTTTAAGAAGTAAAGAGGAATCATTTGCTTTAAAAAGTGTTAGCTTTGTAGTATGGTAAAATAGATAATCAGTGCTGATATTTGGGAGCAAAAGGCACAATGCAGAGGCACCTAAAGTTATATGTTCACAATACCTCTTTTGTCTATTAGTAAAACTAATCCTAAAGCAACCTGTTGAGTTCAGCTAAAATTCTTCATGGTGATCTATCAAAAGAATTTTCCATATTAATTTCATATGTGACAGCAGTGGATCTGTGAGCAGCAGTCAGCTTCAGATGCCATAAATAATGCTTTTCAGTTCATAATTTTTCTTCCTTCCTTGAAGCTAGACTTCTCAAGGTTCTGTCTATTATGAACCATTTGGTTTGTACAATTATATTTAATTCATTTATTTCTCTTTTGTTATAATGGTCTTTACCCTTGTAGCTATCATATTTGTTTGCTTGAACTAAGTTGGTTTTCTTCCATTTCAAATAGTATTTTGTCCAAAAGGTATATTTATTGGTGGAAGCTTGTATTTTTTAAATGATTGTTACTACAACTAAAATTAAATTAATGAAGACAGCTGTCTTTGAAAAGGATCCCGTGTTTCTTCAGGGATTAAGTTTTACCTGCAAATGTGAATCTGATTTAATTGTCTACTGCCTATCTTTTAGTCTTTTTTAAATATCTTTTAGCTTTTTCCTAGTTAGTTATATCATGACTAAGGTGGGACAGTAACTGTAAGCTATGAGCTGGACTGAAGGTGAATAGAAATCTACTTCATTTAACCAATACCTTTCAACATTACTCAGAGCTGCTGGATACCCCAAGCACATGTTCATTAGCAGGCATTTTGACTAACATTTCGACTGGTGACTCTCTAAGGTTTTCAATGCAGTGTAACCTCAGTTATTTGAATGCTACACATGATATCAGGGTTCTCTTTATCCAGGTAGTCAAGAGTTTAGTTAAACACAGATGTTTATAATGTATTGATACCTAAAGAAGAATGGATCAATAGCATAATTATAACTAGACATTTCAGATCATTGAAGTTACACTGTATTTTTATTTTTTTCTTCTGGAATATGAAGAAGGATGTAAATCAGAAAACCTTAGAGAACTGCTCCACATTGAATAAAAACAAACTTGCCTTTTCCTCATAGGCAGATTACCCGCTCCAGCCTTGAACCAGTGGTGTTGTGGATGTCAACAACCCGGTGTCCACTGGGGTGTCTCATTGGAGCGGGAAGTTGGCGATTGCAGGGCAGTAAATTCAGGCATCTATAAAAGACAGAGGTAAGACAGTCTTAAGGTTAGCTGAAATGCCTGCTAATGCTATTTGGTGTGGGAATCCAGCTGCTCTTAGAAAAGTTGCCAGGCTCTTGGTTAAATCTTACAGTCATACTGGAATAACATCTCTCACCCAAGTACAAACCGCTTGAAAAAGAAAACGTGATTTTGAACAGCTGCAAAAATAGTTGATATAAACCAGTGGGGCAATCATGTGACAAATAACAGTATAGTGCCATTGTCAGGATTAAATAGATAATCTTTCAAATTCCTTAAGAAAGCAGTCTTTTTCTCATCAGTTTGGCCATGGAATTTTTCTCTTTTTTTACTCTTTATTTTTCTCTTTAGTTCTGTGTATAGCTCTATGTGGAGATATGTTTGTTTCACATATCTAAATATATTTTAAAATAAAGATTTCTTCAGCTTACTTAGATAATTCTCATTTAAAATCTTTGTATCATTTGACAGGCTGTAGATACAGTACTCTTAAAAATTCATTAAGTTAAAACAAATATTCAGAAGTGTTACTTAATTACTATGTATAATGAAATATCTTACAAAGTTTGCTGAAGATATCCTTACTCAGGTTTATCTGGTTTAGAAATTTATTTAAGGTACCCATAATAAATTATGTGACTACATAATATATATTTTAAGTATATATAAAAAATTGCTTAGTTCAGTTAGCCTTTCTTTATTGCCTATAAATATATTTTTTATAGATCACATATTTCAGTTTTATAATAGAATGATATTAAGTCTCAGGAGTGTTGAATGAATTAATTTATTGTAGCTGAGAATATATGTCAGAAAATGAAATCTTATATGATTATAATTTTCCAAGAGCAACAGCATTCCATCTGTTTTCTGGATCCCGGTAGAACTTGCAGCATTTCCATAGAGGAAAAACCAATCAGCCATGAAATACGTTGTTAAGAGTTCATAATCATTACTTTAAGTCATAACATGAACCTTCTAAAAACCTCTTTTTAACCTGTTTCAGTTAATACAAAACAAAGATGTATCCCGCTATAATTAAGAATACTTGGTAACTTGGTAGCATTTTGAAGTAGTCTCTTAAGTTTTATTAAATTCAACCACAACATATTTGGTTATGTAACATCAGAGCAGGTACTGTAAGAGTGTAACATAAGATACTGTGCTATACTTTTTCCTTTGTTCCAGAATTGTTTCTTTGAATTAGAGGAGGCAATGCAAAGAGAATAGACAGGCTTACATACCAGGGCTCCAACTATGGCTCAGTCATTTCCTTGCCCCCTGATCTTGGACAGTTGCTTTAGTCATTTGATCCTCAGTTTTGTCAGTAGTATTTATAATAATAACAAACGTCTACTGTTTACTGTTTTAAGTCCTGGTCATCTATTAATTCATCTTCAGAACAACCTTATGAAGTAGGTAGACTGTAATGAGGAAAGTAGGGAAAAGAAAGGTTAATAAGTAACTAAAGCAACTAAATGTTAAAGCTGAGTATTTGAACCTAAGCAGTCAGATTCCAGAGCCCACAGTGTATTTCATATATCCTTTCAGTCATGACGTGGGATAGTTAACGTTTTCTTATAAAATTATTTTTGAGGAATAACTGAGATAACATAAGTATCTATAAAAGCACCAGTGAGTGAGAACATATTATTTTTACCACTTTTCATAAAATGTAATATTTAACTGTTTTATGTTTTGTTCCCTTGGTTTTTGGTTTATTTTTTAGACCCGATCAGAAATTTACTGAACATATTAAGGATGATAAAGGTGAAGACTTTCAGAAACGATATATCCTCAAGAGAGATAACTCTAGCTTTGACAAGGATGATAACCAGGTAACCTAGCACATTTGGAGCATTTTTATAGATGCTGGACTTATCCTGGCAGATCATTTCCCCAAGATTAATTGTTCTCTTTTCTTTAGATGAGAATACGTTTGAAAGATGACAGACGAAGCAAATCTATAGAAGAAAGAGAAGAAGAGTACCAGAGAGCTAGAGACCGGATATTTTCCCAAGATGTATGTTCTGACTTATATTTAGGTCTTCATGTTTAAATATATGCTAATTGCCTATTCACTCCTCCCTTAATCTATTGATCATATTTACTTTCAGCTACATTTGTTACATATAAAGTCATCTTTTTAGAAATACTATAGTCTTTCCTATTCATGTTAATGATTTAATAGTTTGTAAAATACTATATTGCTGCAGTTATGTGTACTTTTCAAAAGTTGGAAGCAGATCAACTAAGAAGTAGTACTTTGGACTGAGTATATAGTTTATATATTTATATAGTATTTTTTTCCTCTCACAGAATGGAGATTTTTGTAATATTGGTCACTATCTACAAAATCATGTGCCCTAAATCCTACTTGCTAGTGGGCTTTTCTTGATAAATAACTTGTTTCTTTTAAAGTAAAGCTAATTGATTTTTTAAATTAATATTTACTTTCCACTTTTATGTGATTATATGGATCTTTTAAGTGGCTGCTTATTTTACACATAGATTCAAGAAGAGAATCAGTTTGGTTTTACCAGTATCTGCTCTATGCAGTACTAGGATATAAGATCTGCTCTATGCAGTCAAGGATATAAGAATATATGTAATTTGTGTTAATACTTTCAGAGATAGAAATTTTCTCTGTATTAAAAAAAAGGAAATGACACTAAAGTCTAGACTGTCAGTTAAAAGTTTATAATATTCAACAAATCTTATTGATCACCTGTAGTAGGTACTTTGCTGGGCACTAGATAAATGTATCCATGCACATTTACAATAAATTATCTCCCAAACAGCCCTATATGCAGTATCACTGTTTATATTCACAGATGAGGAAACTGAGGCTCCAGAAGTCTAAGTAAAATAGACAAAGATCATCTAGCTAGAAAATGACAAGATTCACCCTAGGTCTTCTCAGGGCCTAATCTAGATCTGTTTTCCTCTGTAATTGTAAGATGAATGAGGTCTCTACCCATGATGAGTATTGAGATAATGACAATACAGTGTGTAATTGGTATAGAAACATGAAGGTGAAATAGGGAACACAGTAGAGATGCACCAAAAACCAGAACTCTGGAGTGAGAGGAAGAGTTAGCTTCTAAGAGGATACCTGAAGGATTGAAATGTTCCATGTCCAGGGTCAGCATCTGCAGGGGCCAGAGATAAAGGAGAGCTAGACTCATGAGGAACTGAAGAATTCATAATCCACCTGGATTATGGCCTAGGGGGCAGGAAATGAGGGAAGTTTCAATTGGAGAATTAGTAGGAATCTTATTTCAGCTTGATCCTGAAATCTAGTGCAGGGAGTTGAGTTTTTAGCTAGAGCAGGGTTCAGGAGACTTTTTCTTACGGCGCAAATAATGAGTATTTTAGGCTTTCCTACTATATAGCCTTCATTGCAACAACTCAAAACTCCCATTATTAATACAAAAGCAACCATAGACAATATGTGAATGAATGGACATGGCTGTGCTCCAGTGAATCTTTATTTAGAAAAACAGATAGCTGACTGTAGTTTGCTGACCCCTGTGCTAGAAGATTCGGCTTCCCTGGTGGCTCAGAAGGTAAAGAATCTGCCTGCAATGCAAAAGGCCTGGGTTCAGTCCCTGGGTTGGGAAGATTCCATGGAGAAGGAAATGGCAACCCACTCTGGAATTCTTGCCTGGAGAATTCCATGAACAGAGGAGCCTGGCAGGCTACAGTCCATGGGATTGCAAAGAGTCATAGACAACTGAGCAATTAATACTAAATACTAGAAGATCAGTGAGCTATTAAGGAGTGGAAAGTCATGATCAGAGAGGTTTCTATGGCTTTTGCTGTTTAAATTGGATGAAAGGAGCAAAACTGATAGCTGGTAAACTAGAAGACTTGTAATTAATACAAGATGCAAAAATGATGGCTATCTGAGTCAGGTTGTTAGCACTGGGAGGCTTTTGGGTATAAGCTACATTGAGGCATAGCTGCTTGTTCACTGCTACAGCTACTGCCAAAGCAGAACTGATCAAGGTATTTGTTGAGTGAATAAGATGGAATCTACAGACGTGTATTTATCTTGAATATTTAACAGTGAAAATGGGTTTACTTGTTGGAAACAATATTTGAATTTCAAGTTACTTTGTACAACAGAAATGCATTGTTTCAAAAACATGTGTCTGTTAAAAGTAAGCATAGTATCTCCAAGCCAAAAAGATTTTTCATTATCATTTATTTGTGTACCTTACCACCATGTTTGATTTGAGGACCGGGAGTAACTATTGTTATTTTAATTAATACACATGATTTTTGTTGTCATCATTGGTTTACAGATGGCATTATTTGACAAATGCTCAACTTTTTATATCTGTTCTTTCTTTCTAGTCCCTGTGTTCCCAAGAGAATTATATTATTGACAAAAGGTGAGGAATTTAACATTTGTTTTGGTAAGTGTCTGACTGACGCTAATAAAAGTAAAAATGTTTTATTAAAATGCCAACAGAATCCAAGACGAGGATGCTAATAGCACTCAGCAGAGGCGCCAGATATTTAGGTATTGGAAGCATGTTTTCATGCAGTACAGTATTGAAAATTGAGAGCTTTTTTTTTCCTTCATAATTTTCCTTTTTGTCTCTATTGGCTTTTCAAAGTTTTATTTCTAAATTACAGAGTTAATAAAGATGCTTCAGGAAGATCAACAAATAGCCATCAAAGCAGCACTGAGAATGATTTGAAGTACTCTGAACCACGGCCCTGGAGTAGCACAGATTCAGACAGCTCTCTCCGAAACTTCAAGCCTGCTGTAACCAAAGCCAGCAGCTTCAGTGGAATTTCAGTTCTGACAAGAGGTGATAGTTCTGGAAGCAGCAAAAGCATAGGCAGGCTTTCAAAAACAGGTACAAATATCTGTTTAGAACTGTGCAGTCAAACATTAGTTTCCATAATGTTGGCTTGGCATTTATCATATGGCTTCTGTAATTATCCTTAAATAAAAGATTCTTATCAGTAGTACATTGAGCACCTCCAAAGTACTTATAAGGTAATATGTGTATTGACATTAGGATTTATTCTCTGTGAGACAGATTCACAGACATCAGTTAAAATAAGAATCCTCCACTGTGATGTAAACTTAAATCAGGTTGGTTAATGAAATGTCATCTCTTGTTTAAGTGCCTTAGGTGATTGGAAATCCTTCAGTGCTTAGTTATAGTTAGAAGCTGTGGTTTCTCACGTAGGATTAGTTAACATTGATTGTATTTTTAGCTAATACCATTATTAGCTGAAATTCAACAACTACTATCATATTATTGTTTGCATTTCATGATAAAGTTCACTTGCTGTTCAAAAAATGTATAAAATTGCTGAGACTTTTTGAGAAATTGTCAAACTAAAGAAATGTAATACAGTATAATTATTATAGATGAGTAGAAATTTCAGTAACATTTTCATTCTAAAGCTTCTTTATTTTAGATTATATAACTTTTAGGCTCATAGCATTTACTCTTTTCACTTTCACTAACTGGCTTCAATACTAAAGAAGTTTATGTCTCTTTTAGGATCCTCATGGATCTTTATTTTTATCCCAAAATAATCAGGAAAATCAGAAATGGCACTCTCCTTATCCTTTTGGGTACAGCCTAGACATACAGTTTTACAGATAACAGTTGAAGGGAGAGGTGTAAATTTGAAGGTGACAGTATTTTTTAATCTCTGACTATATAACTGAGTGCTTTAAATTCTTAAGGTTTTTGAATTGCACTTGTCATCTTTTTAACATATAATGTGGATGTTTAAAATGTCTTAGTGTATATGATATATCACCAAAGAAAGGTAAGTTTTATTAATGTAAGAAATATGCATATGTACCAAATATGCATTTATTTGATAAATGGTCACTTAGTCATCAAGTCGTCATAATAAAACTACTCATGTGTCCTGAGAAAGTCATTTAGACATACAGCCAAATCAAAACATTTTAAGAACATGTACTATTTATAATCTATATTATCTTCAGAGATGAAAATAAGTATATTTATTTTTCATATAGTTATTGGAAACAGTTATTTTGGCACAATGTAAAATAGAAGTTATCCTTCAGAGAAATCTATATAGTGTATCATATTTGTTTACTTCTTTCATGAAAAATTAATTCTCATAGACTCAATTCTGTTTTTTAAAACCTAATTAACCTAATTCATCAAAATCTTTCCGTTTCTTCATTGTTTCATTGTCTCCCTTTAGCCATTATACATCAAATTAGTTTATTAAGTATAGTAAAAAAATTTAAGCTAGTGTTACAGGGGAGCCTGGTGGGCTTCTGTCTGTGGGGTCGCGCAGAGTTGGACACGACTGAAGCGACTTAGCAGCAGCAGCAGCAATATAATTACTTGGAATATTTTTATTCTATCTTTGTCCCTTGCTGTGATAAAAATTAAAAGTTGACTGTACATTGTAGGAAGATGCTATGATTATGAGCTGAAAATGAAAGTATGCAATGAAACTTGGCAGTTGTTTCTCTTGGTATTTGGTAGAGAATTTACTGTTTTTGTTATTTCCTACACTACTCTTAAATCTTTCTGTGTTCTTATAGATGAGGGGTTTCTGATATAAGAGGTTTGGGCATTTGGCTGTGCTAAGTTGTTTGTCCTGGGGGAATATTATAATCTATATATTCCTAGGTGTTAATCTAAAGGTAAAAATGTATATAACTTTGTCCTTTTGGGAATGTCGGCAATGTGTTTTTTGTGGCTGTCTGTGCCTGATATTATTATAGACTTGCTTAAGTTGCATGCTTTGGCTTTGACTTACCTGACAACTTAATGTGATAAGTCTTGGTGTATTAAACTTATTTTTGGTGGGGAGGGGAGGCAAAGTTGTACAGTAAATCAAAAATAATTCATGCTTTTATGTGTTAACTGCATGTTATGCAGTGTGAATTTTATTGTTATGTATTTAAAGCCTGCATCTTTATATAAGGTTTTAAAAACTCCCTTTTTTATTACTCCTCCCTAGGTTCTGAGTCTTCTGGTAGTGTAGGGTCATCCACGGGCTCGCTCTCACACATCCAGCAGCCTCTCCCAGGTACAGCTCTTAGCCAGTCTTCTCACGGTGCACCTGTCGTCTATCCAGCTGTCAGCACTCATAGTTCTCTTTCCTTTGATGGTGGCCTAAATGGGCAAGTTGCATCTCCTAGCACAAGCTTCTTTTTGCTTCCCTTGGAAGCAGCAGGCATACCACCTGGCAGTATTCTGATCAACCCTCAAACAGGTTGGTATCCAGAAAAAGGTTTATTTCAGTTGAGATGTCAGGAGTTATCTGAAAATTAAAGAATGTATATTAAATGTATTATCTGTATATATGTTGTCAGCTTTTTATTTTTCATGAGTGATTAGCATTTTCCCTAGAACTTTATTAAAAACAGTTTATGCTAGAGAATGTTAAAAGACATATTTATATCAGAAAATATTTTTCTCCTTGTGACATTGGTGACGTTGTCTTTTAGGTCAAATCATGAAACAGTTCATTTCCTAGAAGTGCAACCACCACCTTTGAAAGAGCTTTATTCAAAAGAATTTCATCCTGGGGAAAATAGTATACATTTCATGAAAAAGGAGAACATTAACAGCTCTTACTTCTTTTATAATGTAGTGAAAAGACCTATAAGTAATTGTCCTTATGAATATGGTAATTGCTTTCTACTGAGGAAAAGCTATTATAAGCTACATCTTACTATTAATGAAAAAGTAGTCATTGTTAATTAATATTGACAACACATTGTTTGCAGTTAGGAGGTAGTACTTTGTGTTTATTGAGTGTTTACTCTGTGCCATATACTGTGTTGTGCTTTATGCCATATACTGTGTTGTGCTTTAAATACATTACATATAATAATCCTGTTAGGTGAAATCTACTTTTACAGATAAAGAGACTGAACCTCAGAGAGATTAAGAAACTGCAGCCATTATATATGTTAATTTTTTTTCTTAAGTCAAGAGAAGTCTTGGTTTATAATCAAAACAACATAGCCCAATCATATAGTTAGATAATAAAAACAACCTTAAACCATTTGTTAACCTTCCTTAAATATTCACAGATTTAGCTGATGTGGTCAGACTAGCATGGTAGTTGTTGGTCAAGGTAGATCCAGATAGAGGGTCAGGGTCTCGGAGTGTTCCTGAAACTTTCCTTTTGTTTGTTGTAGAAAAAACCTTGGCTTGGAATATGTTACCTTCAGATCTCATTTGTATCTTTTGTTTCTAAGAAACAAATTAAATTAGCATAGGAAACTGACTCCTAAGAAATTCAGTTTTGGTTTATAATGGTTATCTTTTGATATTTTAGGTCTGTTATGTAACTAAACTGCCTATTTTCCTGGAGCAGGATACAAGATGATTTAATATTTTACTATTTTCTATTGTTTTTCATTCCAAACATTAGTTAATATGTTTTTGGAAACATGAAAGTGTAAATTGAGTAGGAAATTATAAAGTGAGAAACTAATCAACCTGAAATTGAATTGTATACTTAATTTTAAATTAGTCCAAAAGTGACCTTTTTTTGAGAAAAGCATTACAACACATCCAGCTTTTTTCAAGCAGTCCTTAAATTATGCTGAAACATACTTTCATTCAAGTCTAATCTACCATTGTTTTAAAAATTAATAAACAATCCACAAATTCCCAGCATGATTTCGCTTTAGTTCTCTATATCCATCATATAAATTGTCAGGATATTAACTGATGAAAATAATTTGACTTTGGAGAACTTTTCCCACTTGATCGCAATGGAACAATATATTCTTCTCTCCCAAATATTATCTTATTAAATGTCACAAACTTATTTTTAAAAAAAAGAGAGAATGTTTGGGGGGCTATTTAAGACACTATTATTCAGTCAAATTTCTCTTATTTTATATTTTTCCTATCCTAAAAGGGTATCATAATCAATGATCTCTTTATTTCATAATTGTTTTAACAGTACAGTTTTTTTTTTTAGTCATTCAGTGTATAGTATGGAAAAATACTAATCTTTGAATCTGTATGTGCATTGAGAAAAAAGTCTGGAAGAAGGTATCCAAATTAACTGTAAGGTTATGGGGAATTTATTTTCCTTTTGATCTATATTTGTTGGTTATTTTCCCACAATAAAAATATTACTTCGTGTAATAAAAAGTTGTTTAGAATCTATGTGTAGAGAGTTACTTAAAATATTCCTTCAGTAATTGATAACCAATAAGCCTCAAAATCAATACTGAAGTATCCTCTCATTTTATTTTTTGCCTATGAATAAAGCTCACTGAAATCAAAAGGAAGTTATTTTAGATAATTATTTAGTTTTAGATTATTTTCTAATTTTAACAAGTTAGAATCTATGAAATTAGGACACTGCCATCAAAGCCACAATTTGAAATTTGAAGTTATCAGCCATTTAATTTTCATCAGGTTTTAATCTTACTAGTTAAATATATGCAATGTGACCTATATGTTAAATATTTCCCATCTAACAGGCTAATTAATGGATTTCCAGTATCCCAAAGTCAAGTTTTGTTTTGTTTTTTCCCTTCAAAACTGAGATGTTACATAATCCTGTAACTCAATTCCTTGAGCAAGGGGTGTTTGAGAATTAAATTTTTTGGAAAATACTGTGTACTATAATATAATCTGAGTGGATTCTGGAGTGACAGCACCACAGTGAAACACTGCAGCAAAGTTTTTGAATATTTACTCTTAAGTGGGAGATACAAAGACTAGAAATAGCCTCATGTAAAATCAAACTTTGCTTTCCAGGCTAAGAAGAAAAAGCTTTGGTTTTCAGAAACTTGAGGCCTTTGGAATTGTGAATAAGGATTGAACATGTTATAAGTTGTTTGTAGAATGACCTATATTCAGTCTCCATTGTAAGTGATTTTTTTCCTTCATTCTTAAAATTTTCAGGTCAGCCCTTCATAAACCCAGATGGGAGTCCAGTTGTGTATAATCCTCCAATGACGCAACAACCAGTTAGAACCCAAGTGCCTGGACCTCCACAGCCACCTCTGCCACCCCCACCACCTCAACAACAAGCAGCTAATCACATTTTCTCACAGGTGCACATATCCACAATTACATAATGCTAAGTTCATCTACCTTTGCATATTTGGGGCTAACTTCACTAATTATAACTGCCATGGCCCAAGTAAGTATCTCTTAGAACTTTAATATTCTCCACCAATGATGTCCCACTCACTGCTCCTAGGGAGAGGTTAACTTCAAGGGCTTTTCTGCTAAGGGAAATTTTTATCTCATGATCCTGTGTGGTGAGTATTTTATCCCTGTTTCACAGTAGCAGGAAATGGACAAGAGGAATCAAAACTAAGATTATACATTATTCCAGTGAACAAAGTGAGTTGTTTTAAAATTCAACAAATCAATCACTTATAAGAAACTGAGTTGTTGCTTCAAGGTACTCTCCATCCCACCTACCCTATGAAAAATAAAGACAAAGATACTTGAGTCAGAATTATCAAAAGCACTTTTAATAATACTTTGAATTTGTATAAATGTTTAGAGTTTCCACATATATTTTCACATTCAGGCTTTTCTTCTAGAGATGTGTTACTCGTTCTTACTGGACTTGATTATTCCAGTGTAAACTCATACTTTCATTCTGTCTTTTAAAAGGTTGTATAGCATGTCAAAGACAGTTTGCACAGTTATTTGCACCTCTTTTTCTCTGGAAGACAATCTTAAGTATTCCACTAGTGAGAACATGGAGAATATTTTGTGACAGAAGTACAGTGGTAAAGTTGAACTGGAGAAGTTTTATTAGTTTTGTTCACAGCTTAAATTGTTTGTATTACAGGAGTGAAAAATGTATGAGCAGTTTGATGAAGTTATCACATATTTTTTAACTAAATAATTACTGCTCTGGCAATTAAGACTCCTTATTAGGCAAGGCAGTTTCCCTAAAGTTGGACTTGTAGGTTTTTTAACTTCCCAACCTCATTTGATTACATGCACTCAGGTAGCTATTAGACAGAATAAAACTCCCTCACTGTCCTTTTCTGTCTTGGTTTCATTCAACTTGGTCTTGAAGTGTTTCTCTTTAATCTGCCATCACATGGTCATCTTACAGTGCTATATATTTCATCAGGAGTTTTACAGGGCAGATTTTCATTTGATTTAATTCAGTGGAAATAGTCTGGCAGCTTCAGAAAAAAATCCTAAGGTTTGATCTACAGTTATATATTTCAGATTATTATCTCTTAGAAATAGCTTTGTCTGATTTAGTTTCAAGAGACAGTCCTAAAAGATACAGGCAGCTTACTTTAGAAACGATATCTTAGACTATAATTTGAAATCTTGGGGTATGTATCAAACTCCATGGCTGTTCTTCCTGGCATTACTTCAAGTGCTTCTGGTAATTTTTCACTGAATACAAGAATAGAGAATTGATGAACAAATGATACTCACTAACGATCTTTTGCACTGAGATAATCCACCCATGAAATTTCAGCTAACCAAACAAAATAATGCCATGATTTCCAAAGCCTTCAGATGGGCCACATTCTTGAAACCAGTCACTTTAAGTGAATGCTGTTTTGCAGCCAGTTGCAACTGAAGTAGAAAAACAGGACATTCTAAGGCTTTTTCTTTTCTTAGAGTTGTCAGAGTTTCACTTTAATCAGCCAGTCTCCCAGCCCACATTTTTCTCATTACCACTTGACATTCTGGCAGACATAAAATCATACCCTTGGTGTTCATATTACTCCTCTTTCTCTTATTCTCCAGCAGACTAAAGCTTTTGTTTCATCTGACACTTACATAGTAGGTTAAGTTGTCTGGAAGAAAGTTGTGTCTTTATGGTTGTCTGACTTAATAACACATTGAAGAGCTTGTACTTTGTAGTTTTAAAGCTACTGCACCTCATTTGGTGTGGTACATGCTGTCATCCATTAGGGAGCTTGCTAATTTCTTCTCACTAACCTTCAAGAGGTTAGTGAGAAGTCAGTGGCTACTCTTTAGATCTTTAAACTTTTGCTTTTTTTTAGTACTTTAACTGTAGATTTTTTGTGTTTTGTGTATGTGTGTAATTCTAAACTACTCTAAGCCATTCATGTTTTAGAAACTTGATTTTGTGGTGGAAGAGCAGCTCAGCATTATATGTCTTAATCATAGGAATTTCTTCTTGTCTAGTTTATTCCTTGAGTAACCCTATTTGGTTAATTTTGCATTTCTAAAGTATGTTCCATGTACTGTAGCCTACCAGCCTCCTCTGTCCATGGGATTCTCCAGGCAAGAATACTGGAGTGGGTTGCCATTTCCTTCTCCAGGAGATCTTCCCAACCCAGGGATTGAACTCGGGTCTCCCGCATTGTAGGCAGATGCTTTACAATTGTAGTCAGATGTCTGAGCCACGAGAGAAGTTGTTAAAGTATACTCCTCAAAAGTATTGTCCAGAGAGAGATTCAAATGTTAAATGACGGTATGCAGGTGACTTAAACAGATTGTCACCTGTATGCTGGATTATGATAGTTATTAAACAAATATGTATATTAGTTCTTTGTAACAAACTACATAAAGGTAAGATTGGGAAACTAATTTGCCTGTCAGTAGCCAGGTGTATTCCCTAAAATTTAAATATGATTGAAACTTCTTTCATTTTTTAATAATACCTGTGAGTACCCTTGGGAAACGTAAAACTTGATTTTTTTTTTCCTGATATGCAGGAGTATTTTGTTAGTAAAATTTCAAAGAACTTCAGTGGATCTTTGTACAAGTTTGAACTGCAAGGATCTGCTTATACACATTTTTTTGTTTTTCCTAGCACGTACATACTACAGTATACATGATCTGTGATTATTTGGATCCGTGGACCGGAATCTGCAGATGTAGGGCCAGCCATGTTATACCCAGATTTTTGACCCTGCAGAGAGTCAGCGTCCCTAAGCCCTGAGTTGTTCAAAGGCCCAGTATAGTTTCTCAACTTCTAATATTCTTTCAATAAAAATTTTTAGTTAGAAGAAAACTGTATGTATCTTCCTTATATAGAAGAGATCTATTTGTGTGTGTGTTTTCTTTAGGCTATTTGTAATGGTACCTACAGTATATTTTCCTTGAAAAATTGCTAAAGTTTAGGCACTTTGGTCCCAAAACAGTAATCATGCCTTGTCAAATAGAATACTCGACATAGATATTATGTTTGTTATACTGTTTGATAATAAGAATAGAAGAAAAATTCTATTGCTTAATGTTTATAGAGCAGCCCCTTCATCAAACCAGGAAGAAAGAATAAAGGGGTTTGCTTTTACTGACCTAACCCAAGGGTCTTGTAGGATAATAACATTTGAAATATCTAAATTACCTGTTGTAGTGAATCAAATATTTTTATGAAAAAATTATTTTCTAATTATGTTTTAAATTTAAATGTATGTTCTCAGAAATTTTCTATGTAGAGTTTCTTCACTTACTATTGTTTTTATTGTTTCCTATATTGTTTTTAAGATGACTTTGTAGTTTTAAGCTATTGCCAAAAAACTGTAACTTTCCATTTTATGTAATTCTTCTCTAACATTTTATTCTGACATTAACATTGTTTGCCAACCTGTTATTCTTTAGCCTATTCGTCCTCTGCAGCCCTCTTCACAGCCTGTTCAGTACTCTACAGCCCCTTACCCATCCCCGCTCCTGCCAGTCTCACCCACTCAGCAATACTCCGTGGTACTATATCTCTATTCACGTCCTGCGTTGTTTCTATGGGTATATGTGTGATAAATCCTTGTGAATGTGATTAATGTGATATGTTCTTTTGTGATTTTCTGAAGTCAGGGATACATATATTTTGAAAAAGCATTTTTTTTAAGCTGTATTAGAAATAATTTATTCTGTTCCATAAAATATTTGTTATATTGGCTTATTTTGGCAATTATGTAAAGCCTAACATTTTCCTTGTTTTTCATACTGAAATAATCTTCAGGTCCTAAGATGTTTTAACTACTCTTCTTATTGAGGCTGGTGTAGATCTGTGTAGTCCTGGGGTGGCAGCTTTCATCTGGGTTTAGACTTTCTTTCCCCACCAGGTCCGAAAAAACTTAGTCATTGGGGTGAATTGGAGCTTCCAGTTTCATAAGACATCAAAATCTCTAGATATTTAATCTATGACTATAAAGTAGTGGTACTTCCTTTAATCCAAAGCATGCCCCAAGTTATACCTTTCAGTAAGAGCTCAGTAATGACCATCTCTAGTTAGTGAACATATGGGACCACAATATAAAGTACCTCCTGCATAGTGCCTAAAATGGAATAGATATTCAGTAAATGTTAATTTCCTTCCATTAAGTTGAATCTACCTAATCACCTGTACTTTTTCCCAGTGATGCTGTTACTTTTCAGACTGTACGGTCATCACATTTTGAAATTGCATCCAAGTTAAATTATAAGACGTCTCTTAAAATCACTCAACACTTTTTTTAAATGTTTTGTTTTGTTGAGGGTGTTTTTGTTTTGAGCTGCAGGGCAACCTTATTTACCAGCCTTGGCTCTGAATGATTTTCAAAAATCACTTTCAGTCTGAGAAAATGAAATTGCCAGCATTGAGAAGGTTGAGAACATTTTAAAAAATAACATAAAAGCCTCAAAAATGTTTTGAAAAATGGCAGATGGTTGGAGTAAGAAAATGACTTTTTCACCAAGATGACTGTAATGATGGGATATATCAATCATTATGGTATTTCTTTTTAAAATATTTGGACATACATTTTCATTACAGCTGGTAAGCATTTTTAGGTATATTTTCCTCTTCTGAAGTTATTCATTGAATTAGGTGAGTAGTGCTGGACTAAATCAGAACAACCATTTGAGAAGGGTTTTCAGTCACTAAGTCAGGTTTCCTTTTTTCCAATCCTTTATCATCTCCATAGCCTTAATTTACTTTGCAAAAACAAGCAGATTATAGAAATTGTAGACATGTCAACTTTGACAACTCAGTTGCCACAATTTTTTAAGTAATTTTCCTTTTTTCAAATTTTTCCTCTCAGCAAAATGTGATGCACCTTATTGCCAATCTGGCTCCTTGACAACAAGGGAATGCTATTTTAACCCCCTTGTAGTCATTTCAGTTGATACTATGTAGACAAGTCAGAATTGGTCCTTACTTTGTTGAGTCAGATAATATAAATTGTAGCCTTTTCTTGACACCACTGCCTGTTCTCCAAGTAGCAAAAGCAATAGGAAACTGTCACCTGGTTTACCTTTGCCTAGCATCTGATTTAAGGAGTAGACCAAAAAACACCAAGGAAAAATAGAATTGATAACCAAATTATTTTTGAGATTAGAGAGAAGATCAGAGAGGGTAGATTTTATATATTTCATTTCTGCTACTGTATTTGATCGATAGGTATGGGAGGAACTACAGAAATGCATAGAACCTGACTCTTCTTACCTTCTGGGAAGAAGGGTATTAAAGAGTAATTAGTACCATGCCTGGCTAGACTCCTGGTCTTTGAAGTCTTTTCAGAAAATGTTAGTTGCCTAATATAAAAGTGTGCCTTTAATCTTCATTTTAAATAAGTGTCTTCATTTTTTTATTGTGAAATGCTGTTATACCCTACTCTTTTCTGCATGCTATACATTTCCATGAGATATATTTTATAAGTAATTTGAGTTGACAGCATTGTAATATTGCTACCTTCCTGCCTCAGAATTACAGTTTTCTTGAAGCTGTTCTTCTATTAAATCATGCTTGTTATAGATATAGAATTTCCATGATATTAATATATACTACTGCAACTCTTCTTAAAATACATGAAGTATTTTTCTTTGATAAGATCGGTCTGTGTATGGAAAGCTTACTGATTTCTGGTCTCTCCCTTTTTTAGCAGGACAACCTTGGGTCTCAGTTTAGCCACATGAGTCTTGCCCGCCAGCCATCAACAGATGGTTCTGACCCTCATGCCACCATGTTCCAGTCCACTGTTGTTCTTCAGTCCCCACAGCAGTCTGGTTATATCATGACAGCAGCCCCTCCACCACCGCCACCGCCACCGCCGCCACCTCCTCCCCTACCGCCTGGGCAGCCAGTCCCTGCTCCGGGCTATTCTGCCTCTGGTCATCCTGTCAGCCAGCCAGTGCTCCAGCAGCAGGGGTATATTCAGCAGCCCTCTCCACAGGTACATTGCTTTTTCATCTTCTAACTTTAGAGAACTTAATTTTGCACGGAGAAACCTTGTGAGAATGTGTGACCAAAACTTGTCAGCCATCTTCCCTTTTGGAGACTCTAGAATGCATTCTAGACAACCACATGACTGATAGATACTTCAGTTGGAGGGTTAAACTATGTAATCTTTGAGTTCCCTTCTGACTCTTAGAGGTTTGTTTTGTTTTAACTAGCTTAAGAGAAACACAGTAAAGTAAATGCACTATGAAAATAAAACGGTACATTTTAAGAAGAAACAGATCAGTTTGGGGAGAACTAGCGTCTTAACACTGTTGAATGGCCTATGCAAAAATATGTTACCTCTCCATTTATTTAGATCTTCCGTAATTTTTTTGTCAATCGTATTTTGTGGTTTTCATTACACAAGTATTACATATAGTTTTTAAAATATATCCTAAATATTGAATGTTTAAAGTGATAATTCTAAAGGATATTATTTTAAAATTTTATTTTTTATTTTTATTATTTATTTTTGTTAACTGCTAATATGTAGAAATAAAATTGTCTTTTGTATATTGATCTTTTTATCCTGTGGACTTTCTAAATTTGATTGTTCTACATACATTATTCTTTCCAATCTCTTTGCCTTTTGTTTCTCTTTTGCGTTATTGCATTAGCTAAGTGTGCCACTGTTGAATATACTCACAGGAGAGGGAAGTAAAATCTCTAGAATCCATGTATTAACTTAAATATGTTTTGAAGTACCTATGCTTACATTGTTCCCAGTGTTAGGGGTAAGCTTTCAGTCTTCCAACATTAACTGTGAAATTATCTGTGGATTTTTTTTGTACGTTTCTCTTATATTCCTAGTTTGTTGAGAGTCTTTACCATGAATGGATATTAACTTATAAAAAAAAATTTTTTTTCTGCCTCTATTGAGGTGATCGATCATGTGGGGTTTTATTCCCCTTTATTAATACAGTGAATTACTCTGACTTTTGAATGTTAAACTACCTTTCATTTCTGGAACATACCTTATGATATATATGTATCATGATATAGTTATCTTTTTTGTATATCACTGGGTTTGATTTGTCAGTATTCTCTTACAGAGTTTTGCATGTATTTTCATGAAGGATACTGACCTGTAGTTACCTTATAAGCCCTTTTTCAGGTTGTAGTGCCCGGGGTGGTACTGATTTCAAAATGAGTTGGATAGAATTCCCTCCTTTATTTCCTAAAGGAGTTTATGGGTTTAGCTCCTATATATAGGTCATTTATTTTGAGTTTGATTTTGTATATGGTATGAGATAAGGTTCTAGCTTCATTCTTTTGCATGTGTATATCTCTTTATCTTCTTATTGAAGATACTATTCTTATTTTTTTTGCACTGGGTCTTTGTTGCTGCGTGCAGGCTTTCTCTAGTTGCAAAGAGTGGAGGGTCCCTCTCTAGTTGCAGTGCACGGGCTTCTTATTGCAGTGGCCTCTCCCGTTGTGGAGCACACGCTGTATGCGCACAGCCTTCAGTAGCTGTGTCACACAGGCTCAGTAGTTGTGGCGCACGCGGTTAGTTGCTCTGGTACGTATGGCATCTTCCCAAACCTGGGATCAAATCTATGTCCCCTGCATTGGCAGGGGGACTCTTACCCACTGTATCTCCAGGGAAGTCCAAAGATATTATTCTTTGCCCACTAAATAATCTTGGTACCCTTGTTGAATATCAGTTGGATCATAAATGTAACAGTTTATTTCTGAACTGTCACTTTTACACTGTTTTATACTATATCTTTATGTCAGTACCACACTGTTTTTGTTACTGTACCTTTCTAGTAAGTTTTGTTTTTTTTTTTTTCTAGTAAGTTTTAAAATCAGGAAGTGTGAGTCCTCCAAGCTTGTTCTTCTTTTTCAAGATTGTTTTGGCTATTTAGCTTACTTGCGGTTCTACATGAACTTGAGGATGGCTTCTCCATTTCTGAAAAAGAGGCCTTGGAATTTTGATAGGGATTGCATTGAATCTGTAAATGGTTCTGTGTTATATTGTCATTTTAACTGTGACATGTTCTGGTCTTAACGAGCATAAAATATCTTTCCATGTCCTTAGGTCATCTTTAATTTCTCTCATATTGTTTTTGCATTTAGTATACGCTCAGTGAAGGCAATGGCAACCCACTCCAGTACTCTTGGCTGGAAAATCCCGTGGACGGAGGAGCCTGGTAGGCTGCAGTCCATGGGGTCGCTAAGAGTTAGGCATGACTGAGCGACTTCACTTTCACTTTTCACTTTCCTGCATTGGAGAAGGAAATGGCAACCCACTCCAGTATTCTTGCCTGGAGAATCCCAGGGGCAGAGGAGCCTAGTGGGCTGCCGTCTATGGGGTTGCACAGAGTCAGACACAACTGAAGTGAGTTAGCAGCAGCAGTATCAACTGAGTATATGTGTTTGATACTTTTGGATCTTCTACATCCTTATTTAATTTTTGTCTAATTCTATCAATAGATGATAGTGGTTTTGTCTGTTTCTAAATTCTATCATATTGTATTATAGTATTTGAATGTATAATCTTCCCAATGTATTGACTCATACTATTATGAAATGTTTTTCTCTGTCTCTAGTACTGTTGCTTGTCTTGAAACATACTGTAATGTGACTTTAATATGGTGAATTAAGCATCCTTTTTAAAAATAAAAACAAAAAACTTTTATATTGGAGTATAGCTGATTAACAGTGGTGTGATAGTTTCAGGTAGAGAGCAAAGGGACTCAGCCATACATATGCATGTATCCATTCTCCCCCAAACTCCCCTCCCATCTGGGCTGCCACATAACACTGAGCAGAATCCTCTGTGCTATAAGGTAGGACCTTGTTGGTTATCCATTTTAAGTATAGCAGTCAATACCAAATTTGATTGTAAAAGTGTTAGTGCATTCTTTTGATTAGCACTTAGATAATAGGTCTTATTCCATTCTCCTATATGCACCATTTATACTTAAAGTGTGTCATTCAAATTCAGTATATAATTGATATTTGCTGATTTATTCAGTCTGATTGGAGTGTTTAGTCCTCTTATCTTTAAATATCAATTGACCTTGTTAGATGCAGATATATCTGTTACTTCCTGATACCTCCAGGAAAAATTAAGGAATCACATGTGTATTATGTCTATAATGTTTTAAAAACAAATATTACAGAAAATTTAGAAGATTCTTGGCTTATAACTGATTCAGGAATTCTGTGCTTGTCTGGTTTCCAGACAAAATGGGCTCTCTGTAAGATCGCCACAGAGCTCTGTTCTTTTAGAAGTAGCCCAATCAGAAGAGCAGAACTTGAGAGCCTATGAACCTAATGAAGTTAACTCTCCACATACTTCCATATCAGTAGATTAATTGTTTATTCTTCACCCCAAACCAGATCAGATTACGTTTAGAGAAATTCACAACTGATACAAATAGCTTTGGGTGGAAAACTAAATCAGGCTAGTCTTCTTGGCATTTTTTCCAGCTTTATTAAAGTATAATTGACAAATAAAATGTGTATTGACATTTTAATTTGCATTAGAAATATGAGAAAAATTAAAGAATGAAATCAGTGCTAATGTGAATGTGTAGGAAAGGATAAACTGACTTACATATGTGGTGATAGCAGCTCAGCAGGTAAATTTGAATGAGCTCCCGATACATGCTTTAACCAAAATGAGTCTCAAAAATAATGTTAATTGCAAAATAAGCTGCATGAAGTTATATGAATGAGTGCATGAAAGTTGCTCAGTCATGTCCGACTCTTTGCGACCCCATAGACTATACAGTTCATGGAATTCTCCAGGCCAGAATACTGCAGTGGATAGCTTTTCCCTTCTCCAGGGAATCTTCCCAACCCAGGGATCTAACCTAGGTGCAGATTCACCAGCTGAGCCACCAGGAAAGCCCATGAAGTTTATGTAGAATAACCATAAATGTGCATTTAAAAAATTCTCAACAAGTCTAGATTACATAGATGATTGATAATATGTTACACACACACAGACTCTAGAAGTTTAAAAACATTTATGGGAATGATATACACCATCTATAAGATAATGATGCTTTTTCTATGGCATGTAGAGCAAAGGAATGTTGGAAGTGAGCCTTTAAGTATTTCAGTAGTATTTGGTTTTGTAACAGAAAAATCTGAAACAAATGTGACCAAAAAAGTTAAATCTACTAAATCTAATTTAGTGGGGAAATTGGTATATATCTTTTGTTATGTATACTACATGTTTGAAATTTTTAAATTTTTTTTCAGGTAAACTTAAAGCAAAGGAAAATCAGTTTTCAGATGATTAGTGATGGGGAGAATTATTACTCATTATACTCTGATATTTCTGACAAGGAAATAAAGATTTCTGCTCCAAATAAAAATAATTATTTTTCCCTCAATCCTTGTTCTAGATGCCAGCCTGTTACTGTGCTCCAGGCCATTACCACTCTAATCAGCCTCAGTATCGTCCAGTCCCTTCGGTCCATTACAATTCACATCTAAACCAACCACTGCCACAGCCTGCACAGCAGACAGGTGAGTAGAATTCATGAGGTTAGGAATTCTTAGCTTTGAGTATTGATGATTTTTTCATCCTGGTTTATTTCCATCTTACTATTAAGGTACTGCCAAGGTACTACTACACTCAGTCAGTCAGGGATTTCAAATAGGTGAATACAGGTGAATATGCAAACCAGTGAGAGGAAAAGAGTAGGCAGATCTTAGATGAAAAGAGCAGGCACCGTCCAGAGAATACCACCCTGTCAGGTTTCCATGCTAAAGACTTGGGAGCCATAATGAGAAGACTGTACCAGGTGAGCAGCTTCGCAGTGCTGACTGCCCCTGTAGCTGCAGCCTTCACTGCATCAAGACCTACAGACAAGGCGAGTTAAGATGTCTGCTGAACAGGTAACCCAAAACAAGGCCCAAAATGACCTAACTTGGGTTGAGAGCTCTAGCCTAGTGAAGCTATTTTGGTGTCTTCGTCTCTGTAGGAATGCCTTGAAAGGAATGATGTCCTTACACAATTTTTTGTGTTTTGTTTTTCAGTTTTCTGGTTGTGTAGTGAAAGGTATATTTAAACTGAATGCAGTCTAAACCTAAACATATCAAATGTATTAAAACTGAAGATTGTTTTTCTTTTGCCCCTTTCAAATTTTCTCTAAGCCTTCCATGAAAACAACTATGATCTCAGTGTAAAAGCTATCTCACTAATTTTGCTGACTTCATTTCTCTCTGTGCTTCCCACCTAGATGTGTACTTCTGCCCCAGATGTTTAATAAGGTATTCTTTTCAGCCTTTTATATAACTCTAGGTATTGAAAGAGAATTTTTATTGGTTTCTTTGAAGCCTTTTTAGCTGCTTGTCACCATTTGAAGGTGCTCAGACTATGTCAGCATGATTGCTGAGGCCACATAACCCTGCATCTGTAGTGGACAGTTTCTTGCTCTTGATAATGTTTGTAGCCTTTGATGGGTTCCACAATTTCAGGAGAAAGACATCTGCCCTGCGTGGTCTGATGAGAGGAGTGTTCTTGCCTCTCCTCACTTGTGCAGTCCTCACTCATCATCAGCTTTACCAGATAAGACTCTTACTTATCACCTCAGCAGGGAAACTTCCAGGGCCTCAATCTGTTGCTCTCAGGAGCTGTCTTGTACTTAATGTGTAGGTTTTTCCTGTTTTTGTGTTGCTGGCCTTGTATTGTATGTGTGACAAACGTTCTTCCAAAGGATGTTGAGTACATACAGTGGTCATTTTGGCCAACTTAGAATTTGTCCTCTGTCTCAAAATTGACTCCCTTTAATTTCAGGGTTTCCTGAGGTTTAGTAATACATTCCACTTCAGCTGGTATATGCTCTAATTTTGAAAGGCATCAGAAGCTCTCCCTTATACCTGGAGACATTGGTCATGACACTGCTCACTAACTAAATACATTGTTGTTTTATTCTAATAGAAATTGTTTCCTAAGTTTCCTGGACCTCCTTGACTGACTTTTCATATCATAATTATAATAGTTTTTTTATTTTTTTATATCTATAATTATAATAGTTTTAAAAAACATTATATTTATAATTTTTATTATTGTTTTTATTATATTTATTATTTATAATACAGATTATATTATTTTATTATTTTTTTAAACATTTATAATTTTTATTGTTTAACTTATTACATTTTAATGTTTAATCATTTTATAAAACAAATTCTAATACATATTACAGCTAATGTTATGATACTAAAAAAAGAAATTGGCCTTTTCTTTCCCCATTCAAATACCTTGCATGTGACTAATTAACTTATTAGTTCATTAGTATACCCAGTTAATGAAGCAAGCAAAGAAACTTTATTTTGTATTTGTGTGAGCTTCCAGTTGTGTTCTTCTTCATGGCTAAATTTTATTCCTCTCCATTGTCAAAGTGCCTGCAAAATTAAAACTTTCACAGTTTGGACCAATGTGTTCATGCAAATGCTTCTCTACCAAAACTATTCCCACTTACTGGAAAACAACTATAAATGCCACACCTCCCAATTCAGGGCCAGAATATCTACATAACAGATGACATGTGTTCATTATCAGTGATATTTTAATTGTTGGATTTTTCTTAATGCTGGTGGTTGTGGTGAAAAGGAAAGAAACAATAAGTCAGATTGCATCTGGACAGTGCAGGCACAGAAAAGTGTATGTGTCTGAATGACTCTGCCATTGTGTTTGACTCTTAAAAGAGTCAGTTATAATATTAATATAACACTTTATAACTAGAGTTGGTTCCTCCAGTTACTTTATGTAATAATATCTTCTCAACTCAAACTTAAGGTTCATGTCATTCAGTTTGAAGAATAGAAGAGAAATAAATCCTCAAAGCACCCTTATCTGAAAGGGAAAAAAATATTGTTATGCTAATAGGTAGGAAAGAAACTTTCCCTTTAAAGGAAATTTCAGTCATGCCAGTGCCACTTACTTTGTTGGTCATTATATTGAACCTTTGTATGGAATTTGTAGGAGTTGGATGATTAATATGTATAATCTAAAGACTTTTGTGATTAGCCAGTGATTATTTTTTATGTCTAAGCTTACAGAAAAAAATGTGCATTTGGGACTTCCCTGGTGGTCCAGTGGTTAAGAATCCGCCTTGCAGTGCATGGAACATGGGTTCAAATCCTTGTTGGGAAGCTAAGATCCCATATGCTGCAGAGCAGCTAAGCCCAAGCACTGCAACTAGAGTCTGTGCACCACAACCAAGAGCCCATGCGCCGCAGCTAAGCCCCAATGTATTCGAGTAAACACATTTAAAAAACAAAAAAATGTGCATTTATGTTTGTATGTCTCCTGACAGAAAAGCAAAATCCACTGGGAAATGGACACAGTAGCTTTTTGGTTCTGATTTTCTTTTTACAGATTTAAAGCAATTTATTTCTCAGTAATTTCCATTTTTGTATGTAAACATTATACTTTCTGGTTTTCTTTTTTTTTTCCTTATATTTTTCTATATTCCACCATCCCCATCTGATTAAAATTAGAAATAATTTGTTATATCCCTTAGATAGACTTGGAACAATTTATTTCCACTGAGGCACAAATAAATAATTTTTAAATGTTTGTAAATGAATCTGAAGAAAATTTTGCTCTAAATTAACAAACCCAGTTGAATCAGATATTCTCAGATCAGTAGGGTATGAGCAATATAAACAGGATATTCTATTATTTTCCCTTTTGAGTGCAGGAAGGAAGTTGGGGAAATATCTCAAGGATTGATCTTTCATCCACATGCCAGAGGACTGCTATAGTTACTGATCTCCTAAACCCATCTATTATGGGAACTGAATTGAAATCAGTACTAACATAACTGCTGGGGAATGAACGTACCAATCTTCCGTTATGAATGTGAAACTACTATGGTCATTAAAACAAGGTTGAAAGGTTGAGTCAACCCCTGTCAACAGAAACAGAAGAAATTCTGTCTACATAAGGCCTTTTGGACAATGTATTGTATAACATAAAAGAAAACAAAATAGGAGTCAAATCCTAACAGCCCTTACTTGTATTTAACTGGTATTAGGTATATTATTTAAAGCCTCTAGGTTTCAGTTTACTCACTTGCAAAGTAAGGGAGTTTTGCTAATATGTCTGTTGAAGCCTCTGTGTACCGTACAATTCCATGATTCTGTGTGTCTGTCTTAGATAAGTCATTTCTAGTTTAGAAGGGCAGAATATTGGAAGATTGGTTTGCAATAGCTTAGTGCCTACTGCCATAACAGGAGCCATACAAGCAAAGATTTTAAAAGATCTGGTTACTTGCCAGCTGCAGTAGTAAGAATTTGTTATCTTAACCCTTTACCATAAAATGTACAGCTTGAATACTATGAAGTATATGATAAAGAAACTTCCTGCAGGTAGTAATTACAGCAAAGATTTTAGGTTTATGAGGCCTGGCTGTTCTTTGTTTAGCTGCTTTCATTCTTAGGACTCTTTTGAAAAGTTCGCAGCTTCACCATATATGTTTAATATTTTGCAATAATTGGCCTTGTTCCTGAGCTGTTGGATTCGGGGCCGTAGCACTGTCTGAGAGGTTTACATTTCTCACAGTGAACCGGTCTCTTTTTCAGCTGCTTCCTGGCTTCTTTTTACTCAGGTTTCCACTGCTTTCTTTTCTTTTTTCCCTTCCTTCTTTTAGTGCTATATTAAAATGTTAACATTTGCTTATATTTTCCATTAATTGTAATGCCTTTTAATCATGCTTCATACTCAGAAATAGGGATTTGAATTTAAATGACAACCTTGGCTTAATATAATTTACCTTTTAAAAATTCATGAAAGCTGTTGCTTTAATTTATTTTCCAAGGAAGAATTGAATGGCAGATTGCTTTTGATTGGAGCTTTTCTTAAAAGTTTAATGTCCTAAGCATGCCAGATTCATTAATGAAAGTCAAATACATCTTTTCCCCTATTACTAAATAGCTTTTTAGGAATATTATTATGCATGCCATTAAATGGACTTAAGACACATAAAAGCATTTGAAGGTATTTGAAGGGATATAATTTAATTTTTTTTCCAAACTGTGATATTGTATGCGTGTGGGAAGCAAAAATGACTCCATAAAGCTAAATATCATTTTAGTTTTGCAACCTCTGGTAAATTCAAAGATTATCAATGCATTATACCTGTAATCTTAGCTTTCCAATCAGCAGACTACAGTAGGGTCCTATTGACCACAACCACAGGAGAAACATTTTGGGTTAAACAGGCTGTAAGATGCCCAAGAATAATGGCAGCTTTGCAGGGCACAAATTTAAAAGTAACCAGGATATGAAAGACAGGCAAGGAAGAAAGGATCCTATTGGATAAGCAGAGGAGGGGTGATACTTATAACAGATAAGTTATGTCAAATAGGGACTCTAGCTACAAAGTCATTTACTGACAACTATTGACTTGAGTTATAGGAATTTTGTATTTATATTACTAGGTGGTAGTCCTGGCTACCCTTGTTTTATCATTGATTCCGTAAGCATTTCTTAGTATTGCGTGACCAGCACAGACTCAAACATTGTATATTACCTACAAATCCACGTATTTCCCTTTTCCCTTCTTCATTAACCTGCCGCCACTGGAGCCAAACGTATCTGGTAAGTACCCATAGATTTCCTTGAGTTGTATACCCTCTTCCATAGGACGGTCATTTAAATAGCTTTGACCTATAACCTGTATGAACCTGTTTTTATTAGATTAATATTTTATGTTTGTAATTTTGTTAATTTAAGGCACAGGAGTAGGAGAGCAGAGGGTGATAGAAGATAAAGAACAGCGACCGTGTACTGGTGTTAGGTGGATGTGTATTCCACATTCACCTAACAGACTTATCCTTAGTTGAATTTTGCCTGCTCACTAAAATAATGCTACAGACATAATACAGATTAGATTACAAACTTGAGATTTTGATGATTTGGAAATGGTTTTCATAAATTATCTTGTAGATACCTGGTTACAGTTAAATTTAGAGTTGGCAAAACGGCTCACCCAAGAAAGAAAAAAATCTACCCTGACAGCAGTGCTTCTGCTGTGCAAATTCAGCCTTGAAAAAATATAATAATACCGTTAAATGAAATAACCTTACATTTATGACTATTCTGACTAAGCACTTCTTCAGTTTCTTTTCTTATCTTTCTGATTATGTCTAATCCGTATTATTAAGATTGCTTTCCTTTAGCACAAATGATAGTTCAGGTCACCTCTATAAAATAAAACTAGCCTGTTAAAGCCTGTGCAATACTTTTCTGCTGAGCACTGTGTTTCCTTCTTGCTCTTTTCCCTGCTGAAGTGAAAGAGAGTTAAAAATAGAATATTCTTTGGAGCCCTCCGGGGAAGAGCCTGAGCCATCAGTTTGTATTGTCCTAGTTCTCTCAGCTTGCAGAATTAATTGTGGTTTCCTCTGAAAGTGCTGGAAGAAATGGGATAATATTGCACAACTGCAATCTTTTAACAAAGGAGAATGTCAGTGTTAAATAACACTTACACTGAAATCTGGGTGTTTATTCTGTTGTTTGATATCACATATAGTGGCATTGCTTGCTTTACAAAATAGATGCTTTCCTACAATCTTCAGAAATTTCTACAAGAGATAGTCTATTTTCCTCATATACCCAGTTTAAATCCAGATTTGTCACAGGAAGGATTTTTTTAAATTAGATGTACTGAAACACTTTATTGACAAAAGAATAATTTAGGTAGTGGCCAAATTGGGGATGTATTGAGCCTCAGAATACTGGAAATACTCTTGTAGTATTTTTAAAACATAGCAATACTTTTCATTCTCGAGAGTCTACTTTACCCTTCCTAATCTTCACCCTTCTCCCTCTTTTCCAGATCGTTGGATTTTTTTTTCTCATATTTGACAGTCTTCAAACTATACTTTTGAACATATCAGAGCTATGTCCCTCCCCTCCTTCGGCCTGAATTAGATAATGAACTTGAACCACAGTGCCACTTCTCTAATAAATGCCACACTGTAACAGTGATGCTGTGAAACCTGAATGTTTAAACACAGGTTTAAAACAACACTTCTTTAAGATGTAAATTTTATTAAGCAGGTGTGAATAAAGTGAGGCATGTCTGTTATTACATGGTTCTTTATGTTACTAACACACTATTGTGGTTTTGTCTTACATAAACAATAGTAAGGTTCTTACCTTTAATAGTAGAATGATGGGTGTTTCTTTTTTTAGTGCTTTCTGACTGAATATTTCTAATTTTACTTGTGATTATAGTAACTTTAACCAACATATATCCCATGGTCTTATGTCATTTGAAAAAGTCCAATAATCTTTTTGCAGCATTTAATATCATGTTCTTTAGGGAGTATACTCTAAAATTATATACTTTTTAACTAGTTACTGGACTGTTTAAGTATTGGAATGAATGGTCAAACACCTTATCCTGACTTCTGGAAAAAGTCGTTCAGGCACCTTACTTAATGTTGTAGAATTTCCTTCCTGGGATACCAGCCATGCAACATACCGAATGTTAAATAAGGCTTTTTTTTCTTCTTCTTCTTTTTAAGCTAGAAAGATTTCTAAGGTCCTGATAGCTTTCTGTTCATTATGGTTCACACCTGGTAGATTTCCCCTCCTCTAATATAAAAGTAATGTAAAACTTATTCAGTATATAGAAAAGAGCCATTCCTTCACAGGAACTTCAAGGCTTCACCCCTGTTACAGGACATGCCCCCTTATATACATGGTGTCCAGGTTAAAGTTGGCATTGCCCCACTGAGTAAAGGCTCACTTCTTGGCTCAGGAACTCAACATTGTGGAGAGGGGAGCCAAATTCATGAAAATTCTGCTAGAGAAATCTGTGTATTCATCTGGAATGTGGCAGTAGAGTATACATCTTGAGCAAAGGCAGCCTTTGAAGCAAAATAGCAAGGCTAAAATCCAGAGGAACATTGGAGATTGACACAAAATACTGAGAGGCACAGACCAGGGGACATAGAAGCTGAAATATGACACCATTTGAGCCTCTTTTTCCCCTTCCCAGTTGCTTTCTGTCCATGTGAAATCATATTATACTGAGGCAAAGAAGTGTAACCTTGCAGTTAGAGGGCACAACCCATACATCTTGGGAGTAGTGGGCAAAACAAGTGAAGGAGAGAGGACATTATGGACTGATTGAATAAACTCTGTGACATTTGATTTGGCCTTGTTTCAGCCGTAAGTTCTTTTACCTACAATCTGGACTAACTGCTTAATAGCCTTTCATCGTGATTTCTGTTTTGGATAACACTTAATACTCACAAATATTGACCATTTACAATAATTCTTTGTTTTCCTGTAATTAAATTGCTGTTGAGACTCAGGTATGTGAAACTGTAGTAAAAATCTTCATTAGCCAAAATGCTCAGACAGTGGAAGGTCAGGCATTTCATGTTCTGCTTACTGGAGCAGTATTACTGTAATACTCTGTCTGTGTCAACATCTGTCCCTGAGAAAAGTAAAGTTTAGCATCAGGCTACTATGTGCAAATCCAGCTACAACACTTAACAGCTGTTAACCTTACGCAAAGTGTGAGCTTCTGTATGCTTTTGTTTTTTCATCTGAAAAATGGGGATAGTAAGATTGAAGGCAAGAAGAGAAGGGGATGACAGAGGATGAGATGGCTGGATGGCATCACCAGTTCTACAGACATGAGTTTGAGTAAGCTCTGGCAGGTGGTGATGGACAAGGAAGCGTGGCATGCTGCAGTCCATGGGGTCACAGAGTCAGACACGACTGAGCAATGAACTGAACTGAAGATTTCATAAGATTGAAGATTGGGAGCATGGAAAAACTTCACACATGAAAGTGCTTAGAGTAGTACCTAGAACCTAATAAATGTCATGTAAATATTAGCTACTAGTAGTACCTTGTGCTATCAAATAAATGATAATTATTTAGTATTCTAAATGAAAACACATGGGGGTTTGGGTTTCGTTTGTGTTTGGGCTGGATTCCACAATGGAAACCAAAAGCTGATTTATTGTTCTGAAATACTTAGTCTTTTTGTCTTGTTCGCTTCTTGACACGTGCCTTCTTCCTAAAAGGCAATGGAAAGTTCAGAGTCTTTTTCTCATCCTTTGATCATTAACTTGAGGTAGGTCTAAATATGTTCTAAGAAAATTTCCTTAAATACTTCCTTCCCATAGCTTTGTAAAATCCCTGTTGTTTAGCTGTGGAAACATTGCTTGGGGAAAGGTTTTGAAACAATGTGTCGTACGGCCCATTTCTATAAATAATGAAAGTGGGAATGTATGTTGCTGTCTGTGTAGAAAATACAAGGCTAGCCATAAATACAACATGTGAATAATATTATCTGCAAGTTATTGTCTTACAAAAATGGTTTTTCCACCCTGGCTTTTTCTCTTTGTTGTATTTTCCAAGTTTTCTTTGATGAAAACCTATTTTTTAGTCAAATAAACCTTTTTCAAGGGTATTTTTAATGTCCCTTCATTCCCCCCAGCATTGTTTAAATTAAACCTTCATTTCAAGCTTTACATATTAGATATGAGCTAAAACAGTTCTGTTTTTCCTTATCAAGTACACACTGAGGTGGCCATGCATTTTTTAAGGGAAGACTTAATGAGTAATTCATGAATTCTGGACTGAGGTTAATTTCTGTTTATGGGATCAAGTTTTATTTTAATGAGAATGCAAATATGTTTAACCTTACTATAGACATGTTACCGTAAAACTTAAGTACGACTTTTGCTGTCAAAAGCCATTCACTAAACGTGAACAGTGAGCCTGTCAGCACATAGGGAGCTCCTGGTTTTTGTATAGAAACATCAGTTCAGTTCAGTCGCTCAATTGTGTCCGACTCTTTGCCACCCCATGGACTGCAGCACACCAGGCCTACCTGTCCATCACCAACTCCCAGAGTTTACTCAAACTCATGTCCATTGAGTTGGTGATGCCATCCAACCATCTCATCCTCTGTCGTCCCCTTCTCCTCCTGCCCTCAGTCTTTCCCAGCATCAGGGTCTTTTCAAATGAGTCAGTTCTTCGCATCAGGTGGCCAAAGTATTGGAATATAGAAACATATATTGATTCTGTTCTGTTAAGAATATATTTTTCCTCACTATTTATTTGGTAAATATAAATGAGTGTCCACTTCCTTGGCTTATTTGCTTAATAGCTGGTATTGATATTTGGGGTTTTTTTTTTTTCCTTTAACAGGGTGGATAACCCTGCCCTTAGAAAGCACACCATTTCAGTTTTGTTGTTTTTAAGGTATATACAAGCCATGAGAAAACAGTTAACAGGAACAATTTTATATTACCTGTTGAGTTTTAAGAAATATGGATTAAGGCAATAAAAATTATGGGAAGATTAATAGAGCTTCTTGGGAAAATATTTTCTTTTAAAGTGTTTGGCATTCTTATTTTTAATAGTTCCACTGTTCCCAGAACATGTTCCCAGTTTATTTTTTCTAGTTTTGAATGAAGTAGTAATATTAGTTATTTTTCTACTTTCACAGTCTTTAAAATCTGGAACTTCTTAATGGTTCTCACTGCTCTACTACTTGTAAAGTCTTTGATTCTCTACCAATATTCTACCTTCATCTTCCACTTTTCACTCCATATGCAATGTTTAAATTAAACCACTCCTTACTAGTCTCTGTTCCTCAAACATGTTACTCACTTTTTTACTTTTTTCAGACCTTTTCTTTAAGTCCGGGCTCAAATGTTAGTACCTCTGTGGATATCAGCCAGGATTAATTTCTCCCTCTTAATTTCATAATACCCTACGTATTCTGCTATTCTGATATGGTGTCAGGGCTAAGAATGCCTGATTTCAAATATAGGGACTGTGTTTTACTTAACTTTTATCACCCTCCAGGCACATCTTGAGCTCACAGAACTTTATACTACCCTGTGTAACAAATGAGGTGCTGGAATCAGATGTTTTGAATTTTATGATGTCACATTTTCAAAATGTGATGTTTGTGTGCAGATAAATATATCCATTAGTAGGCGTGAACATTAGTGGAGATAAGGTTGCATTAAAGAATAAAAATACCACTGGAAATTTATTAGTGCAAATTCCAAGCGGCCCTACATTAGACCACTGTGTCATGGTATCTGGAGCTACTGATTGAAGCTTTCTGTATCAGATTTTTTTTCATAAGAGGGAATTGCAGGCAGGAAGCAAATGGTGAATCTCCAAATACTGATGTATTTAGATAAAGGAAATCAGAACCTCATTTGCACATAAATTGGCTTTTTTTCCCAAAGTTTTCTTTCGAGGCAACCTATAACTCTGAATATATTTTGAATAAAATACAAAAATGTTGTGAAAAACATTTGAGTTTCTTAGGGCACGTGACAATTTAAGTCAAATTATGTTACAGTGAATTCTGCTAGGTGTTCAGATTTTTCTTTTTAATTTAGTGAACTGTGATTCTGACAAGTTCATTGTAAGAAGTTACTTTTCCCGTGTATGAAGAGCTATGCCTAAATTATGACACTGCAGTAGAGGCTGTGTGGGTGTTCAGAGGTGACATTTCCAACACAAGAAGGGGTCTTCACATCCCTTTTCCATTCCTGCCCTTTATTTTCCTAGGAGTGGAAATGTGTCTGTGTATGTTTTGATGGTATTTGGACTTTAGAGTGTAAATTTGAAATGCTTGTCATTTCATAAACTGAAAGTAGAGTTGAATGTCAAGTATTAGACTAAGGAGCAAGAAAGAAGTTTATTTGTCTGCAAATTTGAGTATTAATAGGAATTTCACAGGGAGGGATATTTAGGAAATAGCATGTTTATAGTCACTTTATTACCCATAAAGACCATAATACACATTTTTGGGGAAAGGTTGACTGGTGAGAAGTCATTTGAAACATGGCATTAAAGCACTGTTGCCATAGAAATAGCATCATTTTATAAAACCCTTCATTATTAAAGGATTGATTGTATCTGTATTTTTACTTTGTTGTTAATATGTTGCTTAGTTACCAAATATGTTTTATATTCATGTCTTTAGAAAAGGGTGATGCTAAATTTATTCAATTATTTTAGTCATTGAGAAGAATCATTGAGACTTCAGGCAAGTACGCTGATATTATTGTCAAAATCAACACCTGAGATGGGATCTTTGCCATTCCTGTTGTTTTAGGAATTAATGAGGATAGAAATAAAAACTGGTATTTATAAGGTAGCAAAATAGATCTATGGTATTAGAGAAATCATTTAGCTTACCTTTAGTTGTAGAAGTTTGTATAGGCAATGCCATCATTTGGTTTATCTTTGTAAAACCTTTTTAGATTCCCTGGCTGGAAGGTTGGTTGTTTATTTTAATCTGGTTTCTTTTTTTATAAAGAAAGAAGAATTTGTGGTAGTTTCTAGTAATTTACATATGTCTTGAGCTAATTACTTAAGGAAATCCTTTTAGGGTCAAGAGACACATAAAATTCATACTCATTACTCAAACCTTATTGTGGAGTCATTTAAATAACTAATAAATTCACTTAATAAAAGTATATTTATACTCTTAACTTAGTAAAGTTACCAGCAGTGTCTCAAGTTTAAGAACTGTCCCTTTGGTGTTTGATTTATGAACTTCAGGCAGATTGCTTAACCTCTCTAATGATCAGTTTCTTTGTTAAGTAACCTTAATAATAAGAAGATAATCTTAAAAGTTGCTAGATAACTCCATTTTCCCTTGTGCCCTGAAGACATTCCTAATATAAGGATTCATATCTTAGTCTGAATTTTCAAACATACAGCTCTTCTATAAACATACAGCTCTTCTATAAAAGTCATCCCACCTTCCATTATTTCCAGTCTCCAAAAGAATTAGTTCTGCCAATACCACCTCAAAACTCTGCATTTTTTAACCAGAGGCCCTGCATTTTGCTTTTGCACTGGGCCCCACAAATTATGTAGACAGACCTGGTCCACAGAAAGTTATTTTTAATATCAAATTATAACATATGCCAAATAGTAATTGTGTATATAAACCAAGTCTTTGGCCCTATAAATTTCCTCAAGTACAAAGGAAATCTTTGAAGACAAATTTAATTTGAATGTTTTGAAGTAGGGAAGTGCTGACTGACTTGGGTTACCTACATAGCAAACCTTTTAAATGTTGGCTGTCATAATAGAGGGCTTTTGAGATTTGCTGTTTAAACAAATTCTGTGATTTTAGAACTTGCTTAAAATACAAAAACATACTGCTAGTGAAACAAATTCAAAGCAGGATTTAACTCACTGTGCCATTACAGGTTATCAAGTTATGCCCAACCAGCAGCAAAACTACCAAGGGATAGTTGGAGTTCAGCAACCCCAGAGCCAGAGTCTCGTTGGTGGCCAGCCCAACGGCATTGGAAATCAGATTCAGGGCGTGGTCATCCCCTATCCTTCAGTGCCATCATATCAGGTACGTGGTCCCTCTCTTACCTGCACTGGCTAGAGGTGATTTTCAATAAATAAAATGTGGGCTACTTCTCCGTTTAATCTGGGGAAAGGCTTCTGTAATATGTAACTTTATAGTCTTAAAAGAGTTTTATTAGTTGTTGCAATTTTGTTCTATCCTCATTTTATTGCATTCATTCACTTCATTAATTTTTTGAAAAATATCTGAACCATATTAATATTGTGAAGTAAATTTTTCTGGCACTGTTTGTGTTTCCAACTACCTACATATATGAGCAAATATCTTATTCTATTCTTCAGCTCCTTACAAAGTCTCTTGAGGAGAGAGTGGAACAGGAGGGAAAAGTAAAGGTATAAGTAGGTGTATGAAATAGAGTAGATTATAAATTAGTGTTTATTGAATAAAGAATGTGCGATTTCCCAATCTGGAATTGATATCCACCCCCCCGCCCCCAACTCAATGAAGAAAAGAAATAGTATGTCTTGTATTGAAAATGTCATGCATTTTAATTCATAATTCTCAAGTAGAAATACCTAGTGTTTCATTAATATGTCAGATTTCTTTAGCCCATACTGTGTCACATTTTCAGACATTTATTTTATCTTCCTTTACCTTTCTGGAATGGCTTCCCTGGTGGCTCAGATGGTAAAGCGTCTGCCTACAATGAGGGAGACCTGGGTTCGATCCCTGGGTCGGGAAGATC
This sequence comes from Bos javanicus, assembly GCF_032452875.1. Classification (NCBI taxonomy): domain Eukaryota; kingdom Metazoa; phylum Chordata; class Mammalia; order Artiodactyla; family Bovidae; genus Bos; species Bos javanicus. The sequence continues at coordinate 61,738,669 of NC_083869.1, read as the reverse complement.
CCCTGGAGAAGGAAATGGCAACCCACTCCAGTATTCTTGCCTGGAAAATCCCATGGACTGAGGAGCCTGGTAGACTACAGTCCATGGGGTCGCAAAGAGTCGGACATGACTGAGCTACTTCACTTCACCTTTCTGGAATAATCTGCAAGTGAGTTTGTTTTCTTAGCCTCACAGTTTCCCGTAGTTGAGTCTAATGTTAAGAAATCCAGAGGCTATTTTGATTCAGTCCCACAATGTAAAAATAATCAAGTTGCGAAGGTAAATGTACATGTATTTCATCTAAGGACAAGTCAACAAACTGGTTATAATCTACAGACCAGTAACTGAAGGAATTATGAAACACAGCCATGAATAGTTGGGGACTTAATACAGAAGAAAAAGATATAAACCTTTAATTAGCTCTTAAAATTAGAAAATTATGGACATAAATTAATTAAGACATTCTGAGAATAGGGCAGGATATGAGCAAAGGAGGTAGCATATTCTGTGAAATTCCAGAAAATGAAAGTCGTAATTAAAATGTGAAATCGTCGAGGACTTTTTGAGCACTAAGAATATGTCTAGTTTTGAAGCCCTTTGATAATAGAAAGCAAAACATTATGGGAACCAATTTTGCATCTTCTCTCACATCCTCTTTTTACTCTGGTTCTCCCTGCTTAAGGGGCTTCCCTCTTAGCTCAGTTTGTAAAGAATCTGCCTGCAGTACAGGAGACCTGGGTTTGATCCCTGGGTCTGGAAGATCTCCTGGAGAAGGAAATGGCAATCCACTCCAGTATTCTTGCCTGGAAGATCCCACAGACAGAGGAGCCTGGTGGGCTACAGTCCATGGGGTCGCACGAGTCAGACACAACTTGCAACTAAACCACCACCATCCCTGCTTAAGTTAGAGGCCCATGAGACTGCCCATTCCCCACTTCCTCTGTAGCTAATCATTAGGATCACTACCAAGCCAAGAACTCTCCCTTCTCAAGACCCTGTTCGTGTTGCCTACCTAATCTAGTCTGTCTAGCATCTATCAGATGTGAAGTAGCCCAGGCACTATGTAAATAAGATCAGCCTTGAAATATAAGTTTAAAATAAATTATCTCCTTGTTATTATAGTTTTTAAAAATGGAGCTAGATACTGAAAGTGTTTCAAAGCTGAGACGGTTGTTATAACTTCTATAGCATACTTTTTTACAAGGTACATTTTCTCATGGTATTTCACATAATCCTTACATTGGGTGAATGATTGTGAGAAATATTGCTCTGACAAGTGATGAATGATAGCCTGCTTCATTTTTCCTACCACATTTGGTTAGAGAAGCTAGGTGGTGATAAACTTATCTAAATAATAAGCCAAAGGGAATTCCATGGCAGTCCAGTGACTAGGACTCCTTACTTTCACTGCCAAGAGCCTGGGTTTAACCCCTGATCCTGCAAGCCTCATGACTCAGCTGAAAAAATTAAAATAAATTTTTTAAATAAAAAATAAGCCTGAGAAGTTATCTATTTAGTAGAGTGTTTCTACATCTATACCTTCTCAAGTACCATTTCCTCTCCTTTGGTACTTCATGTGTTTTCTTTACCACTAGTTAAAAATTTAATCTGTAGCTTAAATCATCTAGATTGAGCTGTGTCATTTTTCTTAGATCTACCTAGCATATACACTAACTTAAAAACAATCAAAAATAACAATAGAATGTTGCACTGCTTCAGTAGACAAAAAGACTGAAATATATTTTGTTATACAAAATTGAGTAAATCAAACCATCAACATATCTTTCCCTTTGAGCCAAATTGAAAGTAATTCAGAGCTTACTGTGTATTTTGAAGGGACTATAGGAAAAACCTATAGAACCAGAAAGAATGAAGGGATGGAGCCAAAGCAAAAACAATACCCAGTTATGGATGTGACTGGTGACAGAAGCAAGGTCCAATGCTGTAAAGAGCAATATTCTATAGGAACCTGTAACGTCAGGTCCATGAATCAAGGCAAATTGGAAGTGGTCAAAGAGGAGATGGCAAGAGTGAATGCTGACATTCTAGGAATCAGCGAACTAAAATGGACTGGAATGGGTGAATTTAACTCAGATGACCATTATATCTACTACTGTGGGCAGGAATCCCTCAGAAGAAATGGAGTAGCCATCATGGTCAACAAAAGAGTCCAAAATGCAGTACTTGGATGCAATCTCAAAACCGACAGAATGATCTCTGTTCGTTTCCAAGGCAAACTATTCAGTATCACAGTAATCCAAGTCTGTGCCCCAACCAGTAACGCTGAAGAAGCGAAAGTTGAACAGTTCTATGAAGAGCTACAAGACCTTTTAGAACTAACACCCCAAAAAGGTGTCCTTTTCATTATAGGGGACTGGAATGCAAAAGTAGAAAGTCAAGTAACATCTGGGGTAACAGGCAAATTTGGCCTTGGAATACAGAATGAAGCAGGGCAAAGGCTAATAGAGTTTTGCCAAGTGAACACACTGGTCATAGCAAATACCCTCTTCCAACAACACAAGAGAAGACTCTACACATGGACAGTACCAGATGGTCAACACTGAAAACAGATTGATTATATTCTTTGCAGCCAAAGATGGAGAAGCTCTATACAGTCCACAAAAACAAGACCAGGAGCTGACTGTGGCTCAGATCATGAGCTCCTTATTGCCAAATTCAGACTTACTGAAGAAAGTAGGGAAAACCACTAGACCATTCAGGTATGACCTAAATCAAATCCCTTATGATTATACAGTGGAAGTGAGAAATAGATTTAAGGGACTAGATCTGATAGAGTGCCTGATGAACTATGGACATTGTACAGGAGACAGGGATCAAGACCATCCCTATGGAAAAGAAATGCAAAAAAGCAAAATGGCTGTCTGGGGAGGCCTTACAAATAGCTGTGAAAAGAAGAGAAGGAAAAAAGCAAAGGAGAAAAGGAAAAATATAAGCATCTGAATGCAGAGTTCCAAAGAATAGCAAAAAGAGATAAGAAAGCCTTCCTCAGTGATGAATGCAAAGAAATAGAGGAAAACAACAGAATGGGAAAGACTAGAGATCTCTTTAAGAAAATTAGAGATACCAAGGGAACATTTCATGCAAAGATGGGCTCGATAAGAGACAGAAATGGTATGGACCTAACAGAAGCAGAAGATACTAAGAAGAGGTGGCAAGAATACACAGAAGAACTGTACAAAAAAGATCTTCATGACCAAGATAATCATGATGGTGTGATCACTGACCTAGAGCCAGACATCCTGGAATGTAAAGTCAAGTTGGCCTTAGAAAGCATCGCTACAAACAAAGCTAGTAGAGGTGATGGAATTCCAGTTGAGCTATTTCAAATCCTGAAAGATGATGCTGTGAAAGTGCTACACTCAATATGCCAGCCAATTTGGAAAACTCAGCAGTGGCCACAGGACTGGAAAAGGTCAGTTTTCATTCCAGTCCCAAAGAAAGGCAATGCTAAAGAATGCTCAAACTACCACACAATTGCACTAACCTCACACGCTACTAAAGTAACGCTCAAAATTCTGCAAGACAGGCTTCAGAAATACGTGAACTGTTAACTTCCAGATGTTCAAGCTGGTTTTAGAAAAGGCAGAGGAACCAGAGATCAAATTGCCAACATCCGCTGGATCATGGAAAAAGCAAGAGAGTTCCAGAAAAACATCTATTTCTGCTTTATTGACTATGCCAAAGCCTTTGACTGTGTGGATCACAATAAACTGTGGAAAATTCTGAAAGAGATGGGAATACCAGATCACCTGACCTGCCTCTTGAGAAACCTATATGCAGGTCAAGAAGCAACAGTTAGAACTGGACATGGAACAACAGACTGGTTCCAAATAGGAAAAGGAGTACATCAAGGCTGTATACTGTCACCCTGCTTATTTAACTTATATGCAGAGTACATCATGAGAAACACTGGGCTGGGAGAAGCACAGCTGGAATCAAGATTGCCGGGAGAAATATCAAAACCTCAGATATGCAGAGACACCACCCTTATGGCAGAAAGTGAAGAGGAACCAAAAAGCCCCTTGATGAAAGTGAAAGAGGAGAGTGAAAAAGTTGGCTTAAAGCTCAACATTCAGAAAATGAAGACCATGGCATCTGGTCCCATCACTTCATGGGAAATAGATGGGGAAACAGTGCAAACAGTTTCTGACTTTATTTTGGGGGGCTCCAAAATCACTGCAGACAGTGACTGCAGCCATGAAATTAAAAGACGCTTACTCCTTGGAAGGAAAGTTATGACCAACCTAGATAGCATATTGAAAAGCAGAGACATTACTTTGCCAACAAAGGTCCGTCTTGTCAAGGCTATGGTTTTTCAGTGGTCATGTATGAATGTGAGAGTTGGACTGTGAAGAAAGCTGAGCACCGAAGAATTGATGCTTTTGAATTGTGGTGTTGGAGAAGACTCTTGAGAGTCCCTTGGACTGCAAGGACATCCAACCAGTCCATTCTAAAGGAGATCAGTCCTGGGTGTTCTTTGGAAGGAATGATGCTAAAGCTGAAACTCCAGTACTTTGGCCACCTCATGCGAAGAGTTGACTCATTGGAAAAGACTCTGATGCTGGGAGGGATTGGGGGCAGGAGGAGAAGGGGATGACAGAGGATGAGATGGCTGGATGGCATCACTGACTCAATGGACGTGAGTTTGAGTGAACTCTGGGAGATGGTGATGGACAGGGAGGCCTGGCGTGCTGCAGTTCATGGGGTTGCAAAGAGTCGGACACGACTAAGCGACTGAACTGAACTGAACTAATAGGAAAAACCTAAAAGTTAATCATTAACTTAGAAATCACAGAGCCCAGATACAGAGAATGATGAAATGATTGAAGAACTGCGGCTCTGGAGCCAGTGGGCATGGGTTCAAACACTGACTTCTCTTCTTGATAGCTGTACAACACTGAGCAAGGTTTTAACTCCTTCTATAAAACAGGGATGATAAAAATACCTTCTTAGTGTTGTTAGGAAGACTTGATGTAATAATATACACAAAGTTCTTGGAACAGAACTTGAACATGGTAGTAAGTACTCAATAATGTCAACCTTAACTGTCATCACCATTAACTACTGTTACTGTCATCGACCCTACTGTTGTTGATATCAGCATCAACAGAAGCTTTTACTGACCAAAATCACTGTAATGTGGCACACTTGTAAATTACAAAACCCTTATGCCTTTGTGGGTTTTATTTTAGATAACTATGGAAACTGGAGAAATGAATCCATTATGTTCATATGGTTTCTATGTAGATACTGTAGAAAACAGAATTGAAAGATCTGCTGTTCCTCAAATACCTTCTGTACTAGATCCTGGAAATAGAAATTATAATAGCCCTCCTGAGGTGAAAGAGACATACCATTTTTGCAGATAATGAACTCTGGGGCCTCAGAAGAGTTAAGTTATTTTCCCAGTGTCACATGTACAGTAAAGTTGATGGATCATTATTACATTTAGGTATCTTAAGCTCCGAAGCTCATACTTCCTGATCCAGTGTATCTCACCAGTACTCTTACCTGAGTTTTACTTAGCTCTACCTGAGGTAAATATTATTATTCTTTCCATGTCAAATGGTTATCCATATGGAAACAGTTTCTTTTTTTAAATAACTTCTACTTTGGAACACAACTCCTAGCCTCCTGTGCTTTTGATAAATGCTAGCCAAAAACAATAACTGGCTTTAAAAATATAAAAATAAAGCGGTAATGCCGTAACTAAATTATCAAGACAGCCTATGGCAGTTTTAGCTTATTCCTAACTGCTCATATTTGAAAAGCTTAGGGAGGCTGGAGACCTTGACTTTTGCAAGGTTTTAAAAACCTTTTTCCCTTTAAAATGTCTTTCAAATTTTAGGTTTCACTGCCTCAAGGTTCTCAAGGAATTGCCCATCACACTTATCAACAGCCTGTTATGTTCCCTAATCAGTCTAATCAAGGATCTATGCCTGCAGCAGGAATGCCAGTTTACTATAGCGTCATTCCACCTGGCCAACAAAATAATTTAAGGTGAGTGAATAAAAAGCCTAATCTTATAGCTCCTCATTTTTAATATGGAATACTTCATGCATTTGCGTGTCATCCTTACACAAGTTGCCATAACCTAGTAATGTTTTACACATTTGCAAGAAAGTCACAGTGTCTCTTATTGCTCATTAGTAAACTCTAAGCTGTAGTCCTGAGCCAAACACTCATGTTTTTACTAAAATATAACCAGATTATGAGGTTTCTATAAGAACACTAATGAGCCTATGTTCTGAAAAATGTCTTCCTTAGCTTGAGTTGCTTAGCAGTCCATTTTCTTCTGGAAGCTCCTTATGCAGAAAAGTAGAATTTGAATTATCTTTACTTTCAACTCAACCAATCAGTTATCACTGAGGCAATTTTGTATTTGATTGTGTTGGTACATGTACTATGACGATTTAACATAGCCTGATTCAGATCATGCGTGTTGTCCCTTTCAGCAAACCATGTACCAGTCACAGAAACTAGTTTTACAACTAATCGTGGTACTTCTTTCAGTCAATGATGTAAATAATCTCAAAAAAGTTAATAATTTCATTCCTGTAATCTGCAAAAGTGGCAAGCTAATTGGATAATATCTTCAAACTGCTTCTATTTGAGTGTTGGGTTTTTTTTCTTCCTATTTTACCATTTATTTTCCCATTTTTATCTTGAAACTCAAAAGGAGAATATACTTTTGTCTTTGATCTGCAGTCTCAAAAGCTAGCATACAGAGAGGGGAACTTGAAGAGACTGTAACCTTTATTTTTCAGAACTTTGTTAAAAAGATGCTTCACAGAATCTTTATGAAACATGAGAAAAGAAAATCTACTTTTAAGTTTTGTTCTTTTCATCATCTGCATAGTCTGTGTTTCCTCATCTTTGTAAACTAGTATTCCTCTAGTGTCCCCTTTGTCCTATTTCTGGTATTGTCTTAGATTCATTTTTTTTCTCCTAAATGCCTCGTTTTGCATTTTTGGGTTTTTGTTTGCCACAGTCATCCTTTGAAATAATTGTCAGTAACAAAGTCTCAATCTGAACCACATCTTTTAGTGAAATTTTACTTCTGTTATTAAAAGAGAAGTTGTTAACACAGCCTGGAGAAATAAAATGTAATAAGAAAGTTACTTTTGGTGCTAAAACATTTCCTTTTCAGGGTATTTATTTTCTCTCCATTGGATATAGCAGCTATTTTTGTAAGCATGTGTTTATCAGAAAAATTAATTAGTAACTTATACTGACAAAAATAATGTTAAAGGGAAAGAGAGTGCTTATAGCTATTTCATTTCTTGTGAACTCCCCAAAAATTAGTGATATAATAAATATTTTAGATTAATAATTTTTAAATAGATACCTTTAAAGAATGGGGAGGAAAGGTAATATCTCATGCAAAAATCTTTTCATTTTTCAGTCTCTCACTGAGTTTCTATTGAGAAAAACATTTCTCATACATCTTGGATTTTGTCCATTAAAAGAGCATTTTCTGTATTTAACTTGTTTGGGTCTTTCTGATTATACATATAATACATAGTCATTATAGAAAACTTGAAAATACAAAAAATTTCAAGCTGTAAAAAAAGATGAAAAAGCAAATCAGCCACAAACACCATTCAAGAGATGATAGCTGTTAAATTTTGATGTCTTCATTCAGGTCATTTTTCAGTGTACACATAATATGTTAACTCTGTTAGGAATCACACATTCTAACCATTATATTTTCTATATTTTTAATTACATTATTCATAATCTTTGATTTAAAAATTAAACCACGTAAAAACACATGGAGTAAGGGAATTCCCTGGTGTTCCAGTGGTTAGGACTTGGCGCTTCCACTGATGTGACCCGGGTTTAATCCCTGTTGGGGGAACTAAGATCCCTGCTCAGAACAGCCAAGAAACTGCCCTTCATGCAAAGCAGTTACTGTTCATTGACCAAAGTGATCACTGTTTAGAGTTTGTCATTTATCTTTCTAACACTTTTTCTACTTTTAAGTAGATAGATGAAAAACTTTATGGTTTGAGGAGGGAGGTTTGGTGTTTCTGTTTTGAAGTAGATTAGGGATATTTTCATTTGTGTTTCAAAATTCATTTGTCACTGAATTTTTCTGCATGTGTGGAATTATTTTTATGAATATTTTGTTTGTCATCTGGCCTTTTTCTTTGAATTTGTTAGCCTTGAACATCTTTTCCACAGAGTACCTGAATTTATCTGTATTTTAGACTCCTGATATTATCATGGGTTTGTGATTTCTGAAATATGAAATTGATATGGTAAAGCTTATCTTTTTGAAAAAAAATAAGCTCAGTAGCAGTCATTAAGAAGGATTTGAATTGGGCGGAGACCACAAGGAGAAGTGTTATAATTTAAGCACGTTACGTGACAGATTGCTCAAATGCAGTGGTACCAGTAGGAAGGGAGGAACTTTGAAAGAAGAAATGAATATTTGGTGATAATATAAATGAGAATTAAAGGAAAATTTGAGATACCTTGGTGGAAAATGTCCCACTTGGAACTGTAGAGAATCAGAGTTGGAAATTAGTGTCATTGTAATTTGGATTTGTTTACTTACAAGTACTTACTAGATCTAGGGTCAGCACACTATTTTGTAACAGACCAGACAGGAAATATTTCAGACTTCATAGTCTAAAGTATCAAATTATGGGTACTATTTAAGTATTTATGTAACAAAAGAGAACATAAATTTCCAAAAAAATTTTATTGACAGAATTCAGAATGAGGTAATTGAGCACAAATTTTTTTCATACAGTCCTACTAATGAGAAGAATGGAATTACTTTAGGTGAGGGACCGTTCTTACATTGCAAGCCATTAGAGAGCCCCCTGGTCCTGGACTTTTGAATTATTTGTTAGATTTTTACAACTTTCTTCCCGAAGTAAATTTTAAGCTTTTTCAAATTGTTTCTTAAAATCCATCCTTTCTTCACAGCCCAAGAATTTGACTGGCTTGCCATTTTATTTGATATTTCTCGAGGCCATAGGTAACCTAGATAACAAACAATCCCCTGAGAAAGGCCAAGTTTAGGAAAGTTTTGTGTTAGAATTACCCCCTCTGGCGTATTTTATATATTTTATTTTGTGAATAATTTCTGTGCCTTGCCTTGAGAGTGTGCTGATGTCTGTGTTTTACTAATTAATGTTAGGGCAGTATCAGGCATGTTGATGAAAGGATGCTAAAAACCGACATCCTCTTGATTTCCATTTTCAGCCATGATAGAGTAGTAGGGACCAAATTTAAAATCTGCCTTGAAAACTAAAGAAACATATGAAACAACAGTTTTCATTAGGCAGTTAGGGACAGTAAAACTTGAGAGAGGGAAAACAGTCTTAACCATTACCCCAACTTCCTGCCTGCAAGACCCTTACGTTAACAAGATGGAATTCAAAGTCCAAGGAAGCCACTGTGGCTTAGAGTTGACAGGGCAGGATACTGAAGAGAAGAGAGTTTCAAAGAGGTTGCTCTGGCCATCTAAGTGGGGCCCTTTTGAGTCTGAGTTGATTGCTGACTGGTACGTGTATGTACAAAACCTACCCATTACCAGGGAAAAAACCCCTCAAAAGAAACAAGCAGAACAATCCCTGAACCTCATACAAGGGCAGGAATAGTTTATATTCCTACCAGCCCACATGTCAAAACCTTGTAATACAAGAGGCAGTGAGTAGAGGACTTAAAAGAATACTGTGTCAGTAGTGGAGGACAGTTAGCCTTAGATGAAAAGCTGCCCTGGTCCTGCCTTAAACAAGCAGGACCCAAAAAGATTAAATTGTCTCCATTTAACTGTGGCTCAGAACAAAGCTCAAAAATATTATTAAAAATTCAAGGATGTCCAGCACTCAACAAGGTTAGATTCATAATGGCTGGGATCCAGTCCAAAATTGTCAAGTATGCAAAGAAGTAAGAAACAAAGGCTAATAATGGGGGGAAAGAATCAGTCAATTGAACCTGACTGAAACAACGCCAGTATAAAATTCAGACAGAGAAAACGGACTGGGAAAAAAATGAACAGAGCATCAGTACTTTTTGGCCTAATGCATGTGCAATTGGCATCCTCAAGAGAGGAAAAGGGAGGATAAAAAAATATATTTGAATAATGCTGAAATGTTTCAAAACTTATGAAGATTATAAACCTACAGATCCAGAAATTTCAACAAACTTCAAGCAAAAGAAATACAGAGGAAATTTCTTAAAACTTAAAGGGAAAATTATAAAAGTAGCCAGAGAAAAAATAACATTACATATAGAAGAACAAAGATAAGAATTCGGTAGACTTCTTGTTAGAAACAGTACTATTTCAGACGTGCAAAACTGAAAGAATTAATCACCAGCTCACCTGCACTGCAAGAAATTCTAAAGGAAGTCTTTGAGACAGGAAGAAAATTATACCAGATGGAAGCTGGCTCCACAAGAGAATAAAAATGAAAAGCCAAGCACTATACTGACTGGGAAATCATATATTTGAAAAAGTTCTTAGAGAGTATATCAAGAATCCTCAAACCTCAATAATTTTAAAAAAAAACCTTCAGAAACAATTTGTTTAAAATGTTAAACAAACCATATGGAGCACTATTACGCAACAGTTAGAATTAATGGTGAGGGAGGTGTGGAGACTTGGTATTCTTAATCCAAATGGAGGTTACATAGTTTTATATCATACAGTTCTGTAAGATTCTTCATATTTCTGGGTATACTTAATTACGGGGGGAAGACTTTAAGAGCTAAAAGCCAAGAGAATGGGAGGACAGGAATCGGAGGCAGTAGATAGAGACAACTTTTGAGAATTGCATCCCTAAGCAGAAGCATTGAATTTCAGCAGTATATGGGAGGGGAAAATAAGGTTAAGAGAGTAGTCTGTACTTAATTGAAAAAAGAGGTCTTTATATGCTGAAATTGAAAGACAGCAGAAAGAGTTATGTTGCTATAGCAGAGAGGGAAGAGCAGTAAGGTCCCCAGGAAGGGTGAGAGTAAACAACGCAAATGGAAGTCAGGACGCCATATGTAAGATGTAGAGGGCTTATACGTGGTAAATGGAAAAAAGCAGAGTGCCTGGGTACAGGTATCATTACATAGATGGGTGTGGTGAAGAGCTCGTGAAAATACTTAATTGCTTTGCTTTTCTCACTGATATAAGATTCAAAATAGGCATTATCAAAGAGTAGATCAGTGTTTTAAAGGTTGCCTTAATATAAAGATTCAGCACAGTTACATCAAGACAGATTTTTAAAAAGAAAGCGTTAAGATATGGGTAAATGTGACAGATGTCTGATAAAAGCTTACAAGCATTTTTATCACCTCTGTATGTTCTAGGATGGTTATATTGCAACTCTACAAATAAACAATTCATGGAAATAAGTAGTTTACCCACTTGGCAAAAACTAGTGATAAATTATCACATAAGAAAATATTCACTCTCACCAGCTATCTTAAAAAATGAGAATTAACACACCCTTAAGCCCAAAAGGACAAAACACTTAGCTATACTAAGATACTAAGCAAAGAGACAAACATTGCTGGATTCTGGGCATATGAAGCCCATTTTGTCCATAATTCAGTCTGATGACATTTAACAAAACACAGAACTCCTGTCCTTTTTTATTCTGTATTTCTGCCTCAGAGTTTTGCCACAATTATTATCCCACCCCCCAAAATTAAAACTGCTCCAAACAAGTTGTAAAAAAGTGTTGTTACTTATAGGAAAATCCAACAAAAATCATCCAAAAGAAATACAGAGTAATTCTGTTTTAAATGTTTTAAACTTTCATTTATCTCTCCCTCTTTTTTTTCCTGCTAGACTGATTAAGTTTGGTTTAAATTTGGTTGGAATTTACTCAGGTTATTGAACTTCTCTGGTGGCTCAGACAGTAAAGCGTCTGCCTACAATGCAGGAGACCCAGGTTCAATCCCAGGGTTGGGATGATCTAGAGAAGGAAATGGCAAACCACTCCAGTATTCTTGCCTGGAAAATCCCATGGACGGAGGAACTTGGTAGGCTATAGTCCATGGGGTTGCAAAGAGTTGGACATGACTGAGTGACTTCACTTTCTTTCTTTTACTCAGGTTGTCACAGGTGGTGAATCAGTTATTGGGACCAGTGAGATTCAGAGTGCTTGTTCTTTGTTAACTGCTTCATTCTTTTTATTATTAATGAATTAAATGTTGTGATACTCAGACTGCATCTTCAGGGAACACAGCACATGTCTGCTAAGTAATGTTCAGGAAGCCTTGTTTGCCTATCATTGGCAGTAAGGTGTCAAATGGTTTAAAAAGGCAGAAAACCAAATGACTTCTTTCTTTTTGTTGTTGTTGTTGTTTTTGCATTATTTTTTATTTTTCTTTCCTTCAAATGACTTCTTAGAACACATTTTCTTGCCATCTGTTCTTGGATTTTCAAAGATATCTTTCATAGCTGGTAAAAGCTGTAGATATGTGGGGATTGCTTTTCAGGTAAACTAATTATTAAGAATACATTGGGTCCTTTTCTCCCATCAAAAAAATAGTAATTTAAAATAACAATCATAATATTTGCAAAACCATAAAGAGAAGAGAGGAATTATGACAGTAACATTTTTCAATTTTGGTACCTTTTATTTCATTTTCTTGCCTCATTGCCCTGGCTAGAACCTTAGTGTTACATTCAGTACACATTGAGAGAGCTGACATCCTTATCTTCATGACTGGAGAGCATTCAGTCTTCCACCTTAAGTGTAATGTTAGTTGTGGATTTCTTTTTTGGGGGGGGGGTATATTAATATTTTAATTCATATATATAAAGATAAAGTTAAGGCTCTTCATTGCAACAAAAAGTTAGAAACATGGTATATTTATACCATACATTCTCAACAGGGGCAATGTTGATAGCTTACGGTGAACAGTGTTGGATTCTTGATCTCCGAAGATGATTTAGCTTCGGGACCAGGGACCAGGCTTGATCACTCAAGAGCTTTTGTAGAGTTTTAGTAAAGTATGAAAAGGGGCAGAGAAGGCTTCTGACATAGACATCAGAAGGGGAATGGAGAGTGCCCCAGTTGTGGATTTTCTGTAGGTACTCTGTATCATGTTGAGAAAAAATAGATATTACATTAATTGATTTTCAGATATTAAATGACCCGGGCAATCCTGGGATTAATCACATTCAGTCAGATTTTCGCATTTATAGTCATAAGAGATACTCGTCTGTTGTCTTGTGGTGCCTTGGTCTGCTTTAATTTTAGGGTAATATAGAATGAGTTGGGAAGTATTGTTTTCTGTTTTGAAAAAAAAGTTTATGAAGAATTATTGTTAACTTTTCTCTAAGTGTGATAAAGTGATGAAGCCTTGTATGCCAGGGGGTGTGTGTGTGTGAGTTGTTTTATGATTACAACTTCAATCTCTTCATTTGTTATAGGTCCACTCTGATTATCTGTTTATATCTGATTATCAGTTTCTACTTGAGTTTGTTTTGGCAGTTTGTATGTTTCTAGGAACTTGATCTATTTTCATGGTAGACAGTTTTTTATACTATTTCATTATCCTTTTTATTTCTGTAGTCTGTAGTAATCTCCCTTCTTTGTTTCTGATTCTAGTAATTTGAGTTTTCCTTCCTTTTTTCTTGGTCAGCTAAACAAAAAGTTGCCATTATTGATCTCTTCAATGATCCAGCTCTTGGTTTCTATTGATTTTCTCTTTTCTGTTCTTTGTTTTGTTTATTCCCATTGTAATCTTTCTTCTTTACTTCCCTTGGCTTGCTTTAAGCTTGGTGATCTCTCCCCCAGTGTCTTAACATGAAAATGAAGGTTATTGATCTGAGATTTTTTTTTTTTTTTTTACTTATTTTTGGTTTTACTGGGTCTTCATTGCTGCATGCAGACTTTCTCTAGTTGTGGCAGGCAGAGCATAGCCCCCACTCTCCATTTGTGGCGCATGAAGTTCTCATTTTCTGTGCCTTCTCGTTACGGAGCATGGACTCTGTGGGATACAGGCTTCAATAGTTGTGGCACACAAGCTTGTTGGTAGCAGCACATGGACTCCAGAGTGCATGGGCTTACGTAGTTGTGGCTCACAGCCTTAGTTGTCCCATGGCGTGTGGAATCTTCCCAGACCAGGGATTGAACCCATGTCCCCTGCATTGGTAGGTGGATTCTTTACTACTGCACCACTAATGAAGTCCTTTCTTCTTTTTTAATATTGGCATTTACAGATATAATTTTCCCTCTAAACTCTTGCTGTATCAGCATTCCATAAGGTTTGGTGTGTTATGTTTTCATTCATCCCAAAGTATTTTCTGGTTTCTGTTTTGATTTCTGTTTTTACCTATTGGTAGCTTAGTATTGTAATGTTTAATTTCTACTTACATGTGTGTGTCCCAACTTTATCCTACTATTGATTTCTAATTTCATTTCTTTGTTGTTGGAGAGTTTACTTTGTATTATTTCTATCCTTTTAACATTATTGAAGTTCACTTTATCACCTAGCATATGGTCTGTCCCAGAGAATATTCCATGTATACTTGAAAAGATTGTAAATTCTGTTATTGTTGGATAGAGTGTTCTGTAGATGTCTTTTAGGTCTAATTAGTTTGTAGTGTTGTCCAGGGTTTCTGTTCTTTGTTGATCTTCTGTATTGTTGATCTGTTCCTTACTGAAAGTGTAGTATTGAGAATTCCCTGGCAGTCCGGTGTTTAGGACTCCACACTTTGACTGCCTTGCACCTGGGTTCAATCCTTGGTTGGGGGATTAAGATCCAGCAAGCTGTTGAGTTAAGAAAATGTTATAATGAAGTCTGCACTACTATCATTGAAGAGTATGTTTCTCCTTTCATTTTTCAGTGTATGTTTCATGTTTTGCTCCTGTAGTAGGAGCTGATAAGTTTATAACTGTTACATATTCCTGATCTTTTGTTCATTATGAAATGCTTTGTCTCGTACAGTTTTTGCCTCAAAGTCTGGTTTGTGTGATATTAATATAGACATACCAGCTTTCTTGGTTGCTGTTTGTTTGATGTATCTTTTACTGTCCTTTTATTTTCAGCCTTCATGTCTCCTATAGACGGCATATATTAATAGTTGGATCATTTTTTACCCTTCTGACATCTGTCTTTTGATTGAATTGTTTAATGCATTCACATTTAATGTTATTACTGATGTACTTGCCTTATGTCTGCCATTTTGCTTTTATTATTTATCTCCTCTGTCTAGAGGGTTTTTTTTTTTTCCAGTGTTTTTTCTAGGGTTTATCATATGTGTCTTAACTTATCCAATCAGCTTCTGATTTATGCTAGCTTAATTCTAGTGAAATAGAGAAAAGTTACTCCTACATAACTGCTCTTTTCCCCCACTTCTCCTGATATTCTTGTTATTCATATTATATTAATGTTACAAACACAGTACACTGTTATAATGATACTTACCTTACCACCATCAGTAGGCATTTTCTTAGCCCATACAGCTTTGTTCCTATCCACATCCTTTGTGCTATTATTGGCACATATGTTACATTTCTATATGTTATAGGTCTGACATTACATTATGTACATATTATTTTATACATTTGCTTCTTAAATCAGAAAAAAGGGAAAATGTTCATTTCTGCTGTCTTTCCAATTACATAAATACCTGTACTTGGTTGTGTTAGTTTGTTCAAGCGGCCACAATGAAATGTCATAGACTGGGTGGCATAAACAACAGAAATTTATTTTCTCATTGTTCTGGATACTGGAAATCTAAGATCAAGGTACCAGAAGGGTTGATACATGCTGAAGGCTCTTCCCTTGGTTTGCAGATGGCCACTTTCTCATTGTGAGCTCATTTGGCATTTCTTCAGTGTGTTCAAGCAGAAAGACAGCAAGCCCCCTGATGTCTTTTCTTATAAGAGCACTAATCCCATTGGACCAGGGCCCTACCCACATGACCTCCTCTAATCCTAGTTACCTCTCCATGGCCCCATTTCCAAATACCATTGGATTAGGTTAGGGCTTCAACATATGAATCTGGGAGGGATGCAAGCATTAAGACCATAATACTGTACTCTCTGTTCATTGTAGTTAGTGCCTTCTATAAGGTGTGCCAGCAACAAACTCTCAGTTTTTACTTACAGAGGAAAGTCTTTGTTTTGCCTTCATTTTGGAAAATAGCTTTACTGAATTTAAGAGTCTTTGCCGACAGGTATTCTTCCTTGACCATTTTGAGTATGTTATCCCACTGCCTTCTGACTTTCATTGTGTCTGCTTAGAAGTCAGCTGTAAATCTTACTGGGGTTATATTATAAATAACTAATCATTTTTCTTATACTGCTTGTCTTTGACTTTCAGTATTTTTACTATGGTATCTCTTTGGGTCTCTGCATTTATTCTGCTAAAAGCTTTTTCAGGTTCCTGGATGAATAGGTCATTGTTTGTTTGTTTGTTTTTTTCAATAAATTTGAGCTGTTTTCAGCCATTTTTTTATTGGAATATCTTTTCTGTTCTCCTCTCTGATAATCCCCATTATATGTGTGTTAGTTTGTTTAACAAAGCACCACATTTCTCTGGAGCTCTTTTTTCTGTGTCCCTTTTTCTCTCTGTTCTTTAGCTTGTGTAATCTTTCAGTCTGCCTTCATTTATTCTTTCTTCTGCCAGTTAACATCTGCTGCTGGGCCTTTCTAGTGAATTTTATATTTTAGCAGTTTTTTAACTCCATAATTTCCATTTGGTACTTTTTAATATAATTTCCCTTTTATTAATGTCTTATTAAATAAATAAATAATGTTTTATTTCTTTCTCTATTTGTTAATGCAACCTTGTCACCATTCCATCTTTACTTCCTTAATCATGATTTCCTTTGTTTCTGTGAATGTGTCTATAATGGCTACACTATGGTATTTCTGATAAATGTGAAAAATCTTTCTCTTGGGCAGTTTCTGTTCCGTGCTTGTGTCCAAAGTAGGGGTTACACTCTCCAGTTTATTTGCATACCTTGTAATTTTTTTAATTGGATATCATAAATAATGTAGCCAGTCTGGTTATTGTTGTTCACTTGTTAATTTGTTCCCTGACTGACTGGATTACTTTAGTGAAGTCTATTTAAGCGTCCCAGGACACCAAATGTTCAGCCTCTGATGTTGTTCCTCAAGCAGGGAAAGCTACTTTGGGTATTCTCACAGTCATCCTAGAATCACAGTGGTTTTGGTAGGACTCCATTTCTCTTTTTCCTTGACAGTATCCACTAACTGCCAGCTGATTACTCTGTTGCTTCCAATAATGCTCTGACTCACAGATTGCTCTACAAAATAATTCAATCAAAATCTGGCTCCTTTGAAGGAAAAGTTTTTGTGGTCAGTATTTGGTTTTTATTCTGCCCTAAGAAAGGATCATTCCTGCTGTATTTTTGCCTATTTCCTTCCTGCGAACTAGCAGGCCTACAATTTAGCCTGAATCTTATATCTCCTCCCAATTGTCTTTATCACACCCACTCCTGTTGTTGAAGGGAACAACTGCCCACTCCAGTATTCTTGTCTGGAGAATTCCATGGACAGAGGAGCCTGGCAGGCACAAGGCTGAGCCACTTGCACTTTTCACTGCTCTTGAAAGCACCTGTAGGCGGGAACGTCTTCCCTCTCTGTTACAATTGAAGACCATTCTTTTGAGAAAACATGAGATGCTATCTGTTTTATGACCTGTTTTCTCCCCAGAAATCTCTGAGCCAGGGCTCAGAAGCTGGGGATATGGACAGTGATTAGCTTTTCTTGAAATAACACCCTACCCTATAAGCTGATCACTTGGTGGAGGGTGAGGAGACCACAGCCTAGGATCACTGGCATGAAATCACCTCTTCATGAGATGGGGCAAGGGTGATCTGACCAGAACCCCAGTATTCTCAGCACACCACACCCACAGTAGACCCTCTGTCCTATATGGATTGTGAAGGAAAAGGAGTTCCCGTCTCTCACCTTCATTCACTCAGGATTTAGCTTCAGCAGCAGGTACCTGGGAGCAGGATGAGAAAGCTGACAAACATCTCCTAGAAAGAAACCCTCCCTCTGGGTGTTGTGGGGAGAGGCAGCTCTGTGTTCTTTGCTGCAGTGGTCTTGAGTAGGCTGTATTTCACTGAGAGAGGCAGGAGGGAGCGATATTGTTTCAAATACCAGACTCATCTTTCTTACCAGCTTTTCATAGATATTCTTGAATAGATGTTTTCTATTTTGCTTTTCATCCTTAGGATCATTTCTATCACCTTTAATAGCTTTCATCAGTCTCAGTGGGGAGATACGGTGAGTACACTCAAGCTGTTGTGCTAGAAGTCATTCTCTAATAGGTGAAATTTGGTTCAAAAAATAAGAAATTATATTATTTGGCCTCCTATCTTTTGAAATTATTTTAAAAGATTTTATGAAGCTGTTTGAGAAATGGGATGCCTCTTCTCCAGCTATATCACACAGCAGGTGTACAAGCATCATCCTAAGTGCCAGCGGCAATGTTACGGTCTCACTGTAGGAGCAGACTTAATAAGTAGCTAAGGTATTGTCAAAAAGAGCACCTTAGGACCAGCTGTACTAAAACTAAAATTACTGTTTGGTGAATGTTTTCTACCACTTCAGTGGGCTAATAAAGTGATATATCCATAGGTCCACTAACACAGATGCTTGAGGAGAACCAGTTTATACTAGTGGGTTGGTTAGAATATGGCCCATTTCAAACTCAGTCATTCACCCAGAAGCATCATAGATATTTTTGTGTTTGATTGTGTTGATAATAGCTGCCCATAAATTTCTCAAACCAAAGGCATCTTTTATGTAAAGTGTACAGTGCAGACCCTCTGGTCTCATTCAAGTACTTGAAAAATACAAGTTTGTTTTTAAGGAAAACATTAGCCCTTATTGCAAGTACTTCTGCATCCCATCTATTTTTCAAAGGGAAGTAATACTCTCTTTGGGCAAGATTTCCCTTTTATCCTCTCAGTTGCCCAGTAAAATATGAACTGTGTTTCATATCTTCTGTCAAAGGACTACATTCCTCTATAATTAACTACTTGCTTTAAATTCATCATAGAATACAATTATGATATGTCTGTAATCCAGCACCTGCCAAAGGCTTACATACTTGCTTCCTGTATCATCCTGGCAGAGTCTTATAATTCTCTGGATTCAACAATTTGTCTTAGCTGCCAGGATACAAAGTAGATTCAGTTCTCAGTGAAAGCAACAATCTTATCCTAGATGTCCCTACACCTTTTTTGTTTTGTGTCTGAAATATTAATATTTTCTCTGTTTTTTAGTCTACATAGTTTTGTTTTTTCCACTGTTTCAGATTGAAAATAGGTGAGCTATAAATGAAATACACTTAGGAATAGAAGCATTTAACCAGAAAACCTAAAAAAATCGACCATTTGCATTTAAGGGAAAA
Source organism: Bos javanicus (assembly GCF_032452875.1). Lineage (NCBI taxonomy): Eukaryota > Metazoa > Chordata > Mammalia > Artiodactyla > Bovidae > Bos > Bos javanicus. The sequence goes on along the minus strand of NC_083869.1, from coordinate 61,719,307 downwards.
CTCCAGATATTGGACAACAGAAGTTTTACTTGACATTCATTTTCATTAATTGAGCATATCAGTTTGGTCAAATTCAAATTGGTTGAGGGCTTATTTATATTGTCCTAAATAGATACCCTCATCATAAAAAATAAATAAAGTGGAAATCCCTTTGAATTGCAAAAGGCTTTTATGGCAGAAAGCTAATATTTTCTTCCAGAGAGAGCAAACCTGACTGAGGTCTGTCCTTCAGATGAATTGAAGGTGGTTTATATTTCAGAAAATCACAGGCCATACTGTGACTTCTGAAGAAGATTCAGATTATTAATTGATACTAAATCCCTGATACAGCATTTAAAAGTAGAACCTTTCAAGCAGTTTTCATAGGGTATTTTTAGTGATTATAAAATGCATGCATGTGTTTTTGGAAAATGCAAAAGCAAGTCTAAAGTATCAGAAATCAGCAAATATATCTACAACCCTAAGGTGACTTCTGTTGTCATATTCATATCACATTCTCTTAATCTTTCTTCTCATTGTGTGTAGTTTTAGGGCTTCCCTGATAGCTCAGTTGCTAAAGAATCCTCCTGCAATGTGGGAGGCCCCAGTTCAATTCCTGGGTGGGTAAGATCTGCTGGAGAAGGGTTAGGCGACCCACTCCAGTATTGTCGGGCTTCCCTTGTGGCTTAGCTGGTAAAGAATCTGCCTGCAGTGCGGGAGACCTGGGTACGATCCCTGGGTAGGGAAGATCCCCTGGAGAAGGGAAAGGCTATCCACTCCAGTATTATGGCCTAGAGAATTCCCTGAACTATATAGTCCATAGGGTCGCAAAGAGTCAGACATGACTGAGCAACTTTCACTTTCATGTAGTTTTAACATAGTTAAGATCCTATTGGATTTTTATCCCAATGAAGGAAGAAGAAGAACCTAAAAATCCTTCTATCCTATGGTGTAGCTTTCTATTCTGCCCAGTCCAGTACATTTTATAAACTTTATGCCTGAGTGGTATTATTTCTATAGGTGGCTAATACTCATAACGCATTCTGATCGTAATTAACATCAGTTTTAGAAAGTACTACTTTTCCATTTTGTCATATGGCCCAAAATCACTTTTTAGGAATTCGTCCCTTTACATTCCTTTCTTGTTGTTATTGAACTACACTGAATTACTGCCACAGAAAACAGTAAAACTTTACTAATTATTATTAATTGGAGAATTGTCAGCCTGAGTTAGAGAATCATTTATAAACTTTTCATTACAGACATTTTTAAATACACATTAATGTAAATAAAAGTGCACTGAAGCCCCATGTACCATCACTTAGTTTCTGCATTTATCAATTAATAACTAATCTGTTTTCATTTAAACTTCTACTTCGTCCTCCTCTCACGTTATTTTAAAATAGACCGAAGTATTATATTATTTCATTTATGAGTATTTCATTATAGGTATCTCTAAAAGGTTTTTTTTAAACCTACCTAGCTTAAGAGTACTATTGCACATTCTAAAAAATTTAACAATTAATTTCTTAATTATATCAAATACCCAATTGGTCTTTGTATTATCAACTACCCCACAAATACTGCTTATGTTTTCACACATTTGTCTTGTAGAGTGTCCCAGAGCCTGAATTTGACTAATGGTGTCATCATGGTGTTAACATGTCTCCCTGTATTCTTTGTAATTCAGTCATTGGCTCGAATGTGTATTTTTGATGCAGCTATGTGAGATGTAAATGCAGAAAGTGGTTAAAGCTATATTAAGAAATAAAATACTATGTAAAGAAAGTTGACTTAAATGATGAAAAAAGGATGGTAACAGGGTTCAGTATTCTCAGAATTCACAGTATTGCTCTATGATTTTCACTCTTTTCCTGAAAAGTTGCTAAACAGGGAAAACCTTAAAGACATTTTACAATAACAGCCTTTTATTTTTGTCAGTATTTGTATTAGAATGTCAGAATGATGTTGTAGTGTTTATTTTATTCCTTATATATTTTTTAAGGAATAAAACGTTTTTTCTGTCTCATCATTATCCAACTGCATATTTTCTTTTCTAAAATATAGCTTAGTGAGATTCAAATAAAGTACTTTTTTATTTTGTAAAATTAGTGAGTTTTTTATTTTTAAAAAAATTATTTGAACAGTACAAAAACCCTATTTAGAATAAGTTTTAAAAGAATAAGAGCAATGAAATCAGCAGGGTTTTTTTTTTATATCTGTGTTATTGTCAAAAACAAAGTGATTTTTATTCAAAAAGTAATTACATATAACTCACAATTTATAAAAGAGTTAATTTGACTTGTACTAAGCTTACTACTTGAAAAATAATTTTTTTAAGTAAATTTACAGGACTGTTCATTCAAAGAATCTTTACAGTCATCTCCATCTCATTGTGCTGTGTTTTTGTATTTGTTTTATTTTTTCCCCATAGCTCATCAGTAGGTTACTTGCAACATCCAGGATCAGAACAAGTACAGTTTCCTCGAACTACTTCACCATGCAATTCCCAGCAGCTCCAAGGCCACCAGTGTGCAGGTATGAATAGATAATTGGGGCCGGCGGGTAGGTGGCAGGGATGGTTTGTCCATTTGAGAAATAGGTTCCTTGGACATTTCTAGGAAAAAGATTTTCAACTTGTTAGGTGCTGAGATATGCCCAGGGTATTCAGGGCACATGAGAAGTCAGATTTAACAGGCTCAGTCCACTTCTTCCTTTTCCCCTGCTACCAGTACCCCTGCTCTCTCTTTCTCCTCAGGCTCTCCTTCCTGCCTGCCTCATTATTACTGATATTCTCTAGGATACTTTCTTTCATTACTCTTTGGGTTCTTCCTCGGAAATTCAGCCACTTTCCAAGCTTCAACCTTGGCTTTTCGCCACTGTCTCCCAAATTTGTTTCTGCCACGGCAAGACCACATAGCCAACTGCCTATTGGACATTTCCTAACCAGGAATATGTCAAAGGCACTTTAGATTTAATATTTCTCCCTTTTCATCCCTTTCTTCACCTTCCATATTGGGACCAATACAGATTTCAAAATCCTAACTCTCTTCTGTTCTCCTCTTTCACACTTAGGCTGTCACCATTTCCTCAAATCTGTTACCTTCTTTCCTTCTTCACTGCTTCTATTTTGCTTCTTTTATGTTGTCCCCATACCCAACCTTCCTTCTCCCCAACACATACACACATACATACATAGTTCAAGAATTATCGTCCTGAAACAGATGTCTCTTCATGTCATTCCTCTGAATTAAAAATTTGCATAGACTCTCCATTTCCACTCCCTGGCAATTAAGCCTCAGAACTCTATTTCTAGAATGCACTATGCTTTTTCATGCCAAAGATACTTTTGTACCTGTTCTTTCCTCCCCCTGGTGTGCCGGTCTAGCATCCAGTTGCCAAATCCTGCGTATCTTTAAAATTTGATTCAGAAATCATGTCTTCTGCAAAGTCTTGCTCAGTCCTTAAAACTGAGTTTGTTGCTTTGTTTTCTCTGCTTCCTTTGTTTCTTAAACAATCCTTTATCATAAGACCATATTTTATTGTAATGATCTGTTGACATATGTAATCTCTCAAAGAAACAGAGAAACAATAGATAATTATCAAATATATGACTAATAATGGCTGCATCAATATCGGCTGCTGTGGCCAAGGAGAACCCTGAGATACTCCCAAGCAGTCAGCCTTCTGTGGTGTGCCTAGCCAGGTCAGGTTGGTGCTATTTCTGGGGAACTGGAAACTACCAATACAATTACTAAAGTGCAAACAGTGGTCCTGGAGGCAGGCCCCAGGGTACCTTACCTTACACTGAAATGGTGAGTGGCAGTTACATTCCTAATACTGGTAGTGCTGCAGTACTGATGCCACAACAGAAATAAATCAGCTATCAGTGGTTGTTCATGTGATTATTTCAGCTCTTTTGAAGTCAGCCAAAGTGGTTTTCCTAGCCATTTTCAAATGAGAAAATACAATAAAAGAGGGTAAATAGTTTTCTCTGAGTCGTAGGACATTTCAGAGCACTGAAATTATGCTTTCGGAATCCCATATGCCAAACTTTTTCCTACCACATGAAACTGAGTCACTCAAAAGATGTCTTTTTTACCATATATCGAAATTTCTGTAGGGTACTTCTTTTCCCAGTTTTCCTTTATGTATTTAGAATAATGCTTATTTGAAAATAAATTTATTTTAAAAATTAAGCACTTTTATAGGTCATATCACAATTGTGGTATTCTAGAGAGGTCTTTTAGATAATTGGACGTTCCTGACCTATTATGTTTAGGATAAGTGAGATATTTAGGTCTAGGGAGTCAATTTCAATGTTTTTTTAAAACACACAACACTTGTATGAAGCATCAGAGCTTAAATCTGGATTACATAAATAAAAATAAAATTTTGGTCAGAGATATAGAAGTATCGTCATTATCTTGGTGTTTAAAGAAACTAGCCATTTGCTAAAGTGTGCTAACTGCTGGGTCCTAATTCTGATTCTCAGTAGCGCCACCTCCACCTGGTGGCGGAATGGTGATGATGCAGCTCAGCGTACCAAACAATCCACAGTCTCGTGCCCATTCACCCCCACAGTGGAAGCAAAACAAATATTACTGTGATCACCAGAGAGGACAGAAGTGTGTGGAATTTAGTAGTGTTGACAATATTGTTCAGGTAAGATGCTTCTTTTGTCTATTATAATTTTAAAACTTTCAACACTTAGTCACATAAGATTGACCAACCTATAAGACTTGATGCTGAATTTAAAATCTTCTCAAACAGATTAGTAAAGAAGTTTGGACATTCTCTATAGCCAAATAATTTAAATACTGTTTCTGAATGTTTGCATAATTAAACATTTTTTAATTTAGAAATTAAGAAGATAAACTAGATCTGAATTTTATTAAAGAAAATGAATTAAGTTGCTATCTTGCTTTTCCCATATGAACTGTATTTTACTGTAACCAGAAGGTTGATGAGGGAAGACTCTTCATCATAGAAGAAATGCAATCAATAAATCTAAAAACACTGATAGAATTTCAAAAGCGATATTTTGGAATCCTATTAAAGTAATGAACAAGGAAACATCAAAAACATCAGGAAACGATTTATGAGAAGCTTTCAAATAGGTAGATTAGGCAGACAACACTTGAAGCAACTGATCGATTGTAGTGTCAATTAAAGTGGGTCCAGGTTCCATCTCTGATCAAGAAACTAAGGAATCCATAAGCCATGCCTGGACGGCCAAAGAAAATAGTACCTGAATCTAATCAGGCCTCTCTGAGTCTAGCTATTAATTTACAGAAAATACAGGAAGAAAATAAAAAACAGTTTATAGGTACCGCAGATATTTTATTGGACAAATTGCCTATTTCTTTAACAAATAGTTGGCATTTTGAATTGAAGGATGAATCTATTATAAATTTAAAGACTCAAGAGTTCTAACAATCAGATGCAATGTATGGGGATCTTCCTTGAATACCAGTCAAAAGACATTTGGGGGCAAAAAGTGAATAAATATATTCAAAGTGCTAAACTGTCAACCAAGAATTTTATATCTAGTAAAACTGTTCTTTAGAAGTGAGGGAGAAATTAAAAATTTCTAGATAAACAAAATTTGAGACCTGCTCTACCAGAAATTTTCAAAGGAGCCACTGCAAAGGGAAATGAAAGTATAATACTAAACAGTAATATGAAGCTATACTAGGGGAAAAAACTCTCAGTTAAGTACATGGGCAATTTTAAAAGCTAGTAAAATTCTACCAGTATGGTGTATAGTATATATTTTCTAATGGAAAAATATCTGCAATACTATTTTAAAAGTACAAAAGTGAAATTCAAAAATAGGATGTATAGTCTGTTTCCATTTTTATGAAGCAGATATATGGATACATATACATAGAAACAGTGTTACTAGTGTTTATCCTTGGGAATTGAAAATTATAAATTTTTCTGTACTGTTTTAATTTCTTAAATAACAAGTACCTATTATAATGTAATGTGTACATACTTGTAATCAGAAAGAATAAAAATTTCTGTCCAAAAGGAGCTCTTCAAAAACCCTGACTAAAATGTTGACCTGTTTTCTTGATATAATTGCAGCACAGTCCTCAACTCAGTAGTCCCATTATTTCACCAGCTCAGTCACCAGCACCAGCTCAGCTGTCTACCCTGAAAACTGTCCGTCCCTCTGGACCACCCCTTGCCATCATACCCCAGTTTTCTAGACCTTTTGTCTCTGCGCAAGGTAAGTGCAGAAAGCTAGTCACAGCCTCAGAGAATTTTAAGACATCCATTCACTCCCCATCAATTTGTAATTTACCTGGTACTGCTACCTTCCCTTTTCCAAAGGACTGCATTTTCACCTTCCTCAGGCATTTTCATTTGTTACCATTTTCTCTCCTAACCTAATGTTTCATCACAAATAATTAATTAATGCTACTTACCTGGCAGTACACTGGTTAAGACTCTACACTTCCACTGCAGGCATCACAGGTTTGATTCCTAGTTGGGGAAATAAGATCCCAAATGTCACAACTAAGCCCTGGCACAGCCAAGTAAATATATAAGTAAATATTTAAAAAATAATGTCTTAAAGAATCATTAAAAAGGAAAGTAGTATCTGAATTTTTAAGAACAAGTTATATGGTAATTTCAAAAAGGAAGACAAACAGATGTCCATTAAGCCCTTGAAAAGGTGCTCAACATCATTCATTAAGGAAGGGAGTATTAAAATCTCAATGAAATACCACTTCACTCCATCTTCATGCTTAAAATTGTGTCTCTGGTCTCAGTGCTAAACCTTCATGTTGTATCTGCCTTTCAGCTAGTGTTTAGGAAGGAGCAAGTATGTCGTGGGTGTGTTCTACCAGGGAGCTGCCCAAGCACCCCCACAGTGTTCATCAGAAAAGAGCTCCACACAGTGGCAAGAGGCTCACGCCTTGCTTGTCTCTGTTAGGAAACTATCAGGAGAAGCACTGTATGATTTTCTGAAGATGCTCTCTTAGCACCCACCCATAACCCTCCTCCAGACACTGAATGTGCTACATTTGGGGACTTACAGTTAAAATGAGACTACAACAAATGAAAACATTACAGACAAAACTTTTGCAGTCAGCATGTGTGAAGCGCTTTCCATGGGATGACTCTAGGCACTAAGGTGTGAAAGAAAATATATTTATAGTAATTAATAATGATTTGGGGGAGATAGAGAGCTTCATGTTTTTCCAAGGTTTCTTTTGTCCCCTGAATGTATGTTCTGTTCACTTTTAACCATCAGAGAAAATGTGGATTTTAGTATCTCAGATGGGTGGAATGAGTTCTTATAGTTCCTTTGGAGGATTTCACATAGAATGTTAAGGTTTACCAAGAAGTTTCTCTCCATGCTAATTTGTCTGCCAGCTCTCCCACTTAACCTCCTTCATAACTGTTGTTATTAGTCCCTAGTGCTTGCAGAAGTTTACCCCAGTTCTTTGAAGGATATGTGGAGGCTTTTAATTTTTTTAAAAAAAGATATCAGTACCTCCACTTTTTTATTCTATTTGGTAGAATATGTTCCCTCTCTCATCCTGAGACAACTGAGAAAACTGTGAAGTACTTTGTACCCGAATAAAGGAAAATGTGAAAGTGATGTTTTATTAACTTTCAGGAGATGCCAGATACCCGTTACTTGGCCAGACCCTGCAGTACAACCCTCCTGCTGTTCTGCACGGACACATTCCAGCCCAACAGGTGTGAGAGCTGCTGTCTGACTTCCTGGGCTTTGTTGGCAGAGCATTGTACTTCTGCTGGTGAGAGTGGGGCGTCCTGGCCCTACCGAGAGCAGAGTGAGGGAGAAGGTGGTAGGAGCATCAGTTCCCAGCACAGTCCAGATATGAGGGGTGGGGGGCGGGCGGCAGGAGGCATTGGGTGCTGTTACTTAGAAAAGACTGTCAGCAAGTGATGGGCCAAAGTTCTGCTGCCACTGAGGCAGAATTCAGAAGGCCTAGAGGTGGGGGTTTTTTTCTTCTAAAGTACAAACCCCAGACTCAGTGCAGTTAGTTGTTAAGTGGTCAAACACTGCAATTACATTTTGTAGCAGCATCAACTTATTTCTCATGTTTGTGGATTTTCAGGGTCAATCTGGCAACAGGCATGGCAACCGAGGAAGGAAACAAGCCAAAAAAGCTGCATCCACCGACCTGGGTGCAGGAGAAGCAGGTGTGTCCCCAAGAGGCATCCGGATGTGCTTCTATAAACTGTTGGCCTGAGAGTCTAAAACTGCCACGCCACAGAAGTGGGTTTTCCTTGTCTAGAATCCTACACAAAGTCTTAGACAGTTATGCTGTCTATAAGGCAGGCTTCTTGAATGTTCTTTTAATTCTGTCTCATTTCGGATTTGGGAGTACTGAAACAAAGGTGGGTTTAAGAGGAGGGCAGGCACCAAAGGGATTCGAAAGAGATGTGAGAGAGGAATAGGTAGAATGAAATGCATTGCCTCTGTGTTCTTTGAGAAAGGAAGTATTCTTTATACCCTTCAGGCTGTATAGTCTGAAGAACAAATACATTGCCTTTCTGTGGCAGAGGGCTTTCAAGTCTGTACCTTAACTTTCTATTCAATAGCCTTGGGTTTGTTAGGGCAAGTGCTGTTTTAAAGATAACATACAGAATACTTGCCTTGTGGTCCAGTGGTTAAGGCTGCACTTCCAATGAAGGGGGCATGGGTTCCATCCCCCATCAGGGAACTAAGATCCCACGTGCCTCACGACACAGCCAAAAAATAAAAATTGAAGATACGTATAATTTGACAATGGGAATCTGAAGTTCAGGAAACTGTACCAGGATCACACACCTAGTTTGAAGAAGCCACTGCACAGGCTGCATTTTGTATGTGAGGCTGTGAGTGTGGCCGGTGGCAAGGGCCTCTCTGCACCCCTTGCTTGGGTGTAAGAAATATTTAGAAGATGGCCATACCAAGTATAACTGTGGATTTGAATGGTTTTAGAAAATTATGTTCATTTCTTGTGTCATTTGAGTCTGCAGTACATTCTGCCCACCTCTTGGTAACAGGGATTAATTCTTTACCTTTTCCATTCTAGTTGTTGGGAAGGTCTTGGAAATTACTGAACTACCAGATGGAATAACTCGCATGGAAGCCGAGAAGCTCTTTGGGGAACTCTTTAAAATTGGCGCCAAGATCCGGTGGCTCCGGGACCCTCAGTCCCAGCCCCAAATGCGTCGCCACCCGCTCTGCTGTGGCAGTGGTGACAGCACTGTCAACCCCGAACGCTCGAAACCCAGTGACTTGGCCTCCACGTACACCGTCCTAGCCACATTCCCCTCCATCTCCGCTGCGCAGAATGCATTGAAGAAACAAATTAACTCGGTTAACAAGTTTAAGCTGAGAACAAGCAAGAAGCACTATGACTTTCACATTTTGGAAAGGGCAAGTTCTCAGTAACAGCCACCTCAGACCCTTGGCCTTTTGTGATCCCCCCATCGTCACCCATCTTTAACTGGCTTGGTATCGGGAGCTTCTGTTAACATGATAGAGACTCCTAGGATGTGTGGTCATGGCGTTACAACTTCTGAAGACAGGCCAGTGATCCAGCAAAGAGGGGAAAAATGCACATTTCACCCCAAATGACTGTAGGAATCCACATCAGAATGATACAGAGTTAGCAGCTTTTTCTGAGGAAATGCTGTTCAAATGCCTCCTAACTTTTATAGTTATTTTGTTTTATATTTCTGAATTCTTGTATCAGATCCAAAGCTCGATTGTACAGCAAATTATTCTTCAAAATGAGTACCACCAGTTGCAACCTGTATTTCTTTTTTGCAGCCAGCAGCACAGTGTGACCTGACATAGAATTTGGGGGAATAAGAATGCAGGAGTGGAGTAGCCAAGTTAAAACTACATACTGTCTTTTGGGGGGCCCAGTAGGTGACTAAGGAGAGCTCACAAACAAAAGATTACTCTTCCCCTGTATCTCTAAACACAAACAGTTTCCAGAAAATAAAGAATTCCCTTATAGGGTCCTTTCCTTATTCACTTAGGTCATATGAACACTGTCAAGTAAATTATGTTCTTAACACCTCTTAATCAAACCACTTAGATTCAAAAGGGAATAGGAATCATTCTAGGCAGGAAAATACTTCCTTTTTTTTTTTTTTTTTTTTTAAGTCTCCCTCCGATAACTAAATGCCACTTATTTGCTTTCCCTTTCTTGTGGATTTTTTTTTTTTTTTTTTGGTCACCTGAGGAAATGCATTTGATGAGTGCTGGAAACTTCTTAAGTGGTTAAAAATGTGTTTTCATTGTTTGCAGCGGATCACTGGACATCAAAGATTCATTGCACTTATGAACAAGGAACCTTTTTTTCAATTTGCAAGGCTGTACAATGTGTGCTGATGCAAGCCTTTTTCAGTTCAAAAGAATAAATGTTTACAAATATATACCCACTTTGTCTTTTTGTAAATTAAAATCACCTTTTTAAATGAGAGTCAGTCCTGAAGACTTAACCTATCTTGAAGATTTCATTTTCAGACTTAGGGAAGATGAAAGACATGAAATCCCCCCACTTTACAAATATTCTACAAAGCATCAGTTTCTCTATAGGAGTGTTTCTTGTGGGTGTAACTCATGTCATTTGTCCTCTCGTAAGTTAATACCAGTCAGTTGTAGACAGTTGTGAGTATGAATGAATATAGAGTGAGACAGCTGAAAACAGAACATTATGATCGTTTAAAGAATTTGTGGTCTTAGCTGATGTTTTGAGCACCCAGTTGTCCAGTTTAGCTCAAGTTCTTTATAGAAAGCTTTCCCCACTTGTTGGCCCAGCAGAATCAAACTGCTAGGAAACCCAAAATCGGGGCTAGGGGAAGGGGATTCTGCCATCTGCAGCTTGCCTGGAGCCTGGCTGGCTTCCAGCCCAGACTGCGGGTTTACTTTTTGCAGCTCAAGAGCAATAGGTGTTACCAGGCTCTGGTGCAGATGTTCTCTCCCTCTAGAGCATCTGCAAAGCCCTACTTTGTCCCAGGGGATCCCAACTCACCCCCGCCCGTCGCCCCCTGCACACACAAGCTGGTGTGTTGCGATTATGGATATTGTGCTCCTGAAAGCAGGTGCGAGCTGCCTCCCAAATGAGTCAGATTAAGGAGCCAGACACAGAGAAAGAAGTAGGAAGGAGCACTGTGAAAATCACTCACTTCCAAGGACTGTGGAATTTTTAAATGTTTGACTGTAGAATGTCACAGATGGAGAGGATACATAATTAGGGCCAATACTGCAGCAGGAATTACTTAATCATGGGGGTGGAGACAAAACTACAATCCTACGATTTATTTCAGTTCTCTGAATATTCTCTTTTGCTGTAGAAATCCTGGTAAAGTGAGGGGTTATTTTAATTGAGATACAATTGACATGTATTCATTTCAGACATACGACATAACAATCTGATATATATATTGCAAGATGTTAATCACAATAAGTCTAGTTAACATTCATCACATGGTTATAATTTTTTTTCTTGTGATGAGAACTTCTAAGATCTGTTTAGCAACTTTTAAATATACAAAACAGTATTAAAGACTGAGGTCACCATGCTGTACATTAAATCTAAAGTTTTACTCTAGACATTTGATTTACCCTGTAGGAGTTGAAGACTGCCCAGAGGAAGGCAGAGCTGAAGCTGTTGTGAAGTCAGCTCTGAACCTTCACCACCACCATCTCCCCACCCCTGTCCCCAGACAATCACGGGTCCCTGAAACCAAGGAGCCTGCCGTTAAAAAACAACTGTAATGATTAGCTTTAAAATTGGCCTTGAAACTTTAATGTGAACATATTTTAAGTGACCTGTTGATGAGAGTCAACTAAATGAACACCATTTCTAATATAAGAGCAAATAGCAAAAAAAAAAAAAAAAGAGCAAATAGCACATAGTTTTCATAATCGTTCTCAATTGTGTTCAAAGGTACTGAATTCTTTTCACAAGCTTAATACTTGCTTCTTTAGAATTTTTTAAATATACTTAGATGTATTAAATCCTCATGTGCTTTTTAAAAAATATATATCCAAATTGCCACCCCCTATATACACATTACAAAAATACACATGCATTCCCTCGACTATATTCTCCTGTTCTTTTTGATCTAGAATCTAACTTCATCTGTAGAAAAATGCTGGGAGGAGGAAGCATCAAAGGAGGCATTTAAAGATGTGATTTGGTCCAGACTTTAAACCTTCCTAAGGACAGCTTCCGTGCACCACAGTCCTGGCTGTGGATTCTCCCAGAGCACTGACCGTATTTAGGGGCAGACAATACTTTTACCAATAAAATGAGTTATTCTTACCTGTATCAATATTGGCAGCTCCAGCAGCCCCTTTGGGAATGGTGGAGGGCATCTGATAACTTTGTGGGCACTTCTACCTTATGTATTAGGAAGCTGAGAGTAAAGGCTTACAGGTTTTAAGCCCTTGGTCCACAAAGAATGTGAATAGATGTGCTTGTGAATCGAGTACAAAGTGTGTTTGCCAACAGTAATTTAAAAGAATTAGCTTGTCACCTAAACTAACAAAGTAGGTATCTGAACTCTCCCACACACTAAGAAATTGGTTTTTCTGATCCCACCAGGGAAGGACCTATGACCTGTGAATAGTGCAAAAACCTACAGGTCTCAGTAGAGCCCACAGTGCCAGAATAGCTTGGGAAGAGGCAATCCTCAGCTACCGCGGGAAGCAAAGAGTTGCGTGCTCCATGTGTCATCAACAACTGAAAAAATGTGAATGTTAAGTCCAGCAGAGGGCAGTCAAGGGCCTGTGTGAAGGTGGCCAGGGCCCCGCTGACCCAGTCTCCTGCCTGCACAGCATATAATGAGACCTGGTACGTATTGTCAGACACAACTGAGTGATTAAACAACAGTATATTGTGTGTTGTCTTCAGAGATGGAGAGCACTAATTTCGGCCTCTTCTAGAGACCAGTGTCCACGTATGATGGTGGCAGGATTCAAAACTGGTCCTATGTTGCTTGGAAATTGTCAAGCCTTTATGAAGTGAAGTTGTTCAGTCGTGTCCGACTCTTTGTGACCCCATGGACTGTAGCCTACCAGGCTTCTCCGTCCATGGGATTTTCCAGGCAAGAGTACTGGAGTGGGTTGCCATTTCCTTTTCCAGGGGATCTTCCTGACCCAGGGATTGAACCTAGGTCTCCCGCATTGTAGGCAGACACTTTACCCTCTGAGCCACCAGGGAAGCCCAAGCCTTTATGAGCTGATGCTAAAAAAAAAAACAGAGACTCACATCCATTCAGCTGGTAGCCCTCACCAGCCCAAGAAACAGATAGGATACAGGTGCACAGATAGGATACAGGTGCTATTTATTCCCCCATGGCCACATGTGCTCAGGTTGTGTTTTGAATATTTGTTCTTCACTTTTCCCCTTTCATGTCTCCACTCTGGATTTTATTTCACCAACGTAAGAATATTGGAGGAGTGGAAGGAAGAGACTGTAGGAACTTCTAATCAGAAAACTGAAGATGTTGGTTCTTTGAAGGGGGAGAGAGAATCATTGAAATAGACAAATCATTAGCTACATTACCTCCCCCACCCCCCAAAAAAGCACATTTTCAATTCCTTCTTGCTGCTTAACAGACCACCCACATTTAGTGGTTTACAGCACTAATTCTGTGGGTCAGGAATTTGGGCAAGGCTTAAAGAGGACAGCTTGGCTCTTCTCCACCTGATAATCAGCTGCACTCAGCTGAGCTGGGCTGGAAGTTCCAAACTGAACTCATGACTGTTGTTCAGTTGCTAAGTTGTGTCCGACTCTTGGTGACCCCATAGACTGCAGCACGCCAGGCTTATCCTGTCCTTCACCATCTCCCCGAGTTTGCTCAAACTCATGTCCATTGAGTCAGTAATGCCATCCAACCATCCTGTCCTCTGTCATCCCCTTCACCTCCTACCTTCAATCTTTCCCAGCATCAGGGTCTTTTCCAAAGCGTCTCCGCATCTGGTGGCCAAGGTACTAGAGCTTCAGCATCAGACTTTCCAATGAATATTCAGGATTGATTTCCTTTAGGATTGACTGGTTTGATCTCCTTGCAGTCCAAAGGACTCTCAAGAGTCTTCTCTAGCAACACAATTCGAAAGTATTAGATGCATTTTTGATACTAGAGAAGCTATTTTTGATCTAAGCCTGGTCTCAGTGCTTGCTATTGAACAGGTCTCAGTAATAATGACCTTAAGGGAACAATAGAACAAGCCTGTTATCAGGCAAGGAAAGTAACAATAGCAAAGTTAATAAATCAGTTGTAAAGACTCACAGTTCTGTTTCAATGGTAAAGATTAGCTCGAAGCACTTTGTTGAACTGTTTTAGAGAATTTCAAACCCTCTCCAACATTCAGCCACCAGAACAACTAGAACCTAAAAGACGATGATGTTACCCTTTTCTAACCCTCATGACTTTGGTCAACTAAAGCTTGGACTCAGTAAACTCTGCTCAAGGTCTAAGCTGAATTCTTTGTTCAAGCCCTTTAATGAATATGCATGTAGCCTTAGCTTAAATTTTCCCCAGTGTGCTGTTTGGGGAGACACTGCTTTGGGAAAGATCCCTGGTGTTTTCCTTACTTGCTATAAGTAATAAATAAATCCTTCCCTCTCCTGATCTTTGGCTTGGTTGTGTCTTTTGGCTGGACACCCACCAAGATGGAAACCCATTTCGGGGGTAACAATATTGAAGTCCCAGATGTCATTTCTATTGCATTCTGTTGGCTAAAAAGAAAAACTCATAGGGTTCACTCACAGCAGAGGCAATAACCCTACCTCTTGATGAGAAAAGCAGCAAAAAGCCATGTAGGATGGAAGAGAATGGTTACAGTCATCTTTGGAGATAATTTACCACAAGCACAGATACCCAATAAAATTCCCCACGGACTCTGCCTCCAAATCACATCCTGAAGTTTCTCTCAGGATACTAGGATTCGTCTTCATCACTACCGCCCTGGACCAAGCTGTCATCTTCCTATAATGAATAGAAATGGCCTTCCTAAGACTCTTGAGAGTCTCTTAGACAGCAAAGAGATCAAATCAGTCAATCCTAAAGGAAATCAACCCTGAATACTCATTGAAAGGACTGATGCTGAAGTTGAAGTTCCAATACTTTGGCCACCTGATACAAAGAGCTGACTCATTGGAAATGACCCTCATACTGGGAAAGATTGAGGGCAGGAGGAGAAGGGGACCACAGAGGATGAGATGGATAGTCGGGATGGATGGCATCACTGACTCCATAGACATAAGTATGAGCAAACTCAAGGAGACAGTGAAGGACAAGGAAGCCTGGTGTGCTGCAGTCCATGGGAGTCACAAAGAGTCAGACATGACTTAGTGACTGAACAACAAACTGGTCTTCCAGCCTCCGCTCTTGTTCCCACATCTTTATAGAGCCAGAATGATGTAAAAGGTAATCAGCTTATGTCATTTCCTCCTGCCCCAAATCCCTCAATAACTTCCTCAATCCTGGTTTACAAAACTCAGTCTAGCATACACCTCTGATCTGTTCTTCCCCTCTACCTGGAAGGTTTTGCTCCTGACCAACTCCTTTATCTTTCATAGAAATGACATTTCATGGAGAAGGAAATGGCAACCCACTCCAGTAATCTTGCCTGGGAAATCCCATGGACAGAGGAGCCTGGTGGGCAAAGAGTCAGACACGACTGAGGGAGGGGCAGGCGCTCGCTAGAGGCCCCAGAGCTTTTGATGGCAGAGCCAGCACTGTGGCTGAGGATTCCCGGCTCCCAGGCCTCTCTCACCAGATAGGAGCGTGGAAAACTAGTCTAAAATACGCCTGAGGGCTTTCCTGGCGGCTCAGTGATAAAGAATCGCCCCTCTGCCAAAGCAGGGGACGCGAGTTCCACCCCTGGTCTGGGAAGACCACACGTGGCAGAGCAGCTGAGCCCATGCATCACAGCCACTGGGCCGGGGCTCTCGAGCCTGGGAGCTGCAGAACTGAGGTCTGTGGGCACCAGAGCCCATGCTCCGCAACAAGAGGAGCCACAGCTAGAGAAAAGCCCACGCAGCATGAAGACCGTGCACAACCATAAATAAAATCATTAAAAAACAACAAAAAAAAAGAAATGTCATTTCAGCAGAGAAGTCTTTATGAGCCACCCAGTTTCATGTCGCCACCCAAACACAATCACTTTATCTCAATTTTATGCCTATCATCCCTATCAGATCTTTTCTTTTGTTTCTACAACTAGAATATGAATTCCATGAGATCAAAGACCTTACCTTACTTATACCTTTATTTCCAAGCACCCATTAATTGTCAACAAATATTTTTCAACTGTTTAAAAGGCTCAGGAGAACCCTGGCTATTTCTCTGGTCTGGAGATCTCCCACTGAGTGATGTCAGGGGATGGGAAGGAGCTGGAGGATAAGCATAATTCACATCTCTGGTTGTCTTGGCACTGAATTCCTTAATGGCTGAGGTAAGGTAGGGGCTAGTTTCCAAAAGCCAACAAAATACTCATATTTTGGCTCCTGCAATGTCACATCAATACAAATGTCCTTGAGTTACTCCTCCTTGGTTGCTGTCTACATTATTCCAACATTTCACTTTTGTGGTCATCTGTCAAATTTAAACCTTTTAAATACCCTTCCTGTATTTGGGAAAATCTCACATATACAAATCTTTCTACCCCAAAATAACAGCTAGGATGACTCAATTCTCAGCTTTTCTTTTGCTCAGAAAAGCTACACCCCAACATGGCTGTGTTCTGAACATGGGATCTGGGGCTCCACCAGCCACATTCACATCCAGAAAAATCTAATCAGGAAGAGAACAGGGGAGGAGGCAGGCTGTACATAGAATTCCTCATTGTAGTTGGATTGTTTCTGTGTGCAATCCCAGGAGATTTCAAAGCTGCTCAGTCTTAGCCTCCTGAGGGTTTGTAAGCAGATACTCTTGAATTAATTACTTTTCTGTTTAAACTGGCTATTGTGGATTCTGCAGTCTGCACCACTGTTATCTTCTACCTACCAGGACATAGTGTTTGGGATTTCTGTTTCCTTGAATCCTAGGCATGCTTCACCCATAAAGACTTATGTGGTTACTCAAGTCCACTGAGATAAAAATGACATCTGATGCTTATTGAACACTTGTATGTAGACACTGTTCTGTTTATAGCACTTAAATTTATAAAAAAAAAAAAAAAAAAACCAACTCAAGGTAGTTGAAGTAACCAAGGGAATTTATTGGCTCAGGTATGGCTGGATCCAGGGACTCTGCAATATCATCAGCATAGACTGTCTTCATCCACTGGCTCGTCTATCCTGCAATATAACAAGTGTGACTTATTATCTATCAAGTATTGTTGGTTATCTTCTCATGTAAACATTTGATCCCAATTCCTGGAGCTGTGCTATCCGGAATGGTAACTGCACACCACATGTAGATAGTAAATTTAATTAAATTATTGAATAAATTAACTAAAATTAAATAAAATAGAAATTCAGTTCCTCAGTTGCACTAGCCACATTTCAAATGTTCAATGGTCACATGACTTTTCACTCTCCAAAATCTTTTATCACCTCCCAGGTCTTGAATGCTCTGACCCTTGCCTGTCTACATCTCTAGACTTACCTGGCACTGGCCCTCTCCTTTGCCAGGTTCTATTCACACTGGACTTCCCTAAATTCCTCAAACATACTATATTCTCTTGTCTCTGGGTTCTGTAAAGTGGTGATCTTCTGCTAGATACTGGGATACTCCCCATTTGTGGTTAGTTTTTCAGCAAACTGTGGCAGGAGGTGTATGTCTCTTTTTTGCTGGCATGTGCCAGACTAGGTTTTCCAACCCCCTGCACCAAGATGCACCATGATTCTGAATTTTGACCAACGAAATTTAAGTAGAAATGATGCATGCCTTTCTGTGCTGGACCTCTTCAGTTCAGTCATTCAGTCATGTCTGACTCTTTGCAACCCCATGGACTGCACACGCCAGGCTTCCGTGTCCATCACCAACTCCCGGAGCTTGCTCAGACTTATGTCCATCGCATCGGTGATGCCATCCAACCATCTCATCCTCTGTCGTCCCGTTTTCCCCCTGTCTTCAATCTTTCCCAGCATCAGGGTCTTTTCCAAGAAGTCAGTTCTTCGCATCAGGTGACCAAAGTATTGGAGTTTCAACTTAATGAATATTCAGGACTGATTTCCTTTAGGATGGACTGGTTGGATCTCAGTCCAAGGGACTCTCAAGAGTCTTTTCCAACACCACAGTTCAAAAGCATCAATTCTTTGGTACTCAGCTTTCTTTATGGTCCAACTCTCATATCCATACATGACTACTGGAAAAACCATAGCTTTAACTAGATGGACCTTTGTTAGCAAAGTAATGTCTTTGCTATTTAATATGCTGTGGAGAAGGCAATGCCAACCCACTCCAGTACTCTTGCCTGGAGAATTCCATGGACAGAGAAGCCTGGTAGGCTGCAGTCTATGGGGTCGCTAAGAGTCGGACACGACTGAGCGACTTCACCTTCCCTTTTCACTTTCATGCATTGGAGAAGAAAATGGCAACCCACTCCAGTGTTCTTGCCTGGAGAATCCCAGGGACAGGTGAGACTGGTGGGCTGCCGTCCATAGGGTCGCACAGAGTTGGACACAACTGAAGTGACTTAGCAGCAGCAGCAGCTAGGTTGTCTAATACCTTCTATATGTATATATATATTAGACATATATATATATATTCTAATATATATGTTGTCTAATACCATCTAAGAGATTCTTCCTGCTCTGGCTAATCAGAGTGGGGGCTAGAAACCATCAATTATCAGTATCACCAGAAAGCTTGATACAAATGCAGAACCTTAGGACTTCCCCAGAGGTCCAGTGGCTAGGACTCCACGCTCCCAATGCAGGGGACCTGGGTTCCATCCCTGGTCTGGGAAGTATATCCTGCATATGGCAACCAAGGATCCTGTGTGCCCCAGTTGAGATGGGGCACAGCCTAAATAAATATGTAGTATTTTTAAAAACAAAATTTTAAAAAATGCAGAATCTTATATCTAATCCCAGGCCAACTTGAATCAGAAACTACATTGGTTTGCTTTTCATAAAATTTCATTTACTTATTTACTTATTTGTTTTTGTCTGTGCTGGGTCTTCATTGCTGCATGGGGCTTTTCTCTAGTCACCGTGAGTGAGGGCTACTCTCCAGTGGTAATACATGGGTTTCTCATTATGGCGGCTTCGCTTGTTGCAGAGCCTGGGCTATAGGGCATGTGGTCTTCTTGCAGCATGTTGGCTCAGTAGTTGCAGTTCCCAGGATCAGAGCACAGGCTCAGTTGTTATGGCATGCAGACTTAGTTTCTCTGTGGCATGTAGAATTCTAACCAGGGATTAAAACTGTGACTCCTCCTACATTGGCAGGCAGATTCTTTACCACTGAGTCACCTGGGAAGCCTCAGAATCTACATTTTTAACCTGATTTCCAGGTGATCCGTAACCTTTAAAATTTGCATGTTGGCTGCATATAGAGGGTATCATAAAGACCTCTGAGATGCCAGGGAAAGGGAGAGCCACTGATGGGAGAATTCAGGAGTTCCTGAAAGAGTGCATGGAGCAAAGCCCTGTACACAACCACCCCCTTCTACCTCTAACATTCGTCATGAAGTCAATGAGAAATAACACTGAAATAACTGAAACCTGTAAGTTATACAAGTTATCCATAAATAACCTGTGGATTGTTTTTGTCCCACATGTAATTTCCCTTCTGCCTGGAACATTTATTCTTCCCACCCTACCCTCCACCTTCTGTTCACTTGTACTCACAGTTCACATCCCACCTCAAATATTTCTTCCTTCAGATAGCCTGCTCTTCCTCCAGAGGTCCTTAATTCTGTCCTCCAGACAGTCACTTCTGCCAGTAATAGCTTTAATAATATCCTATGCTTCCTCTTCAAAGCATTAATCACAATAGTAATTGTGTAATTGGCCAATTAGTTCCTTAATGTTTTCTATCCATCAATATGTAATCTTCAGGGCAGGAAAAACATCTATGGCTTTGTTACTAATACATCCCCGGCCCCCACCAGTGCCTTTCTCAGTAAATATTTGTCTTATGATTAAATGAAGAAATGAGCCGAGGAGTCAAAAGCCTTGAATCCTGAAAGGCATGTATATGTATTTTTCTCAAGCATGTTTTTGGCAGGCAGGCAGAAATAATAGCTAACATTTGTAAAGCAGTTAATTACTATGTGCCAACTACTTGCTAAGCACTTATAAGGGTTCTTATTTAATCATCACAATAGCCCTAAATGGTAAGTTCTATTATTACCTCAGTTTACAGTGAGGTAACTGAAATGTCAGAGGTGAGGAAATTTGCCCAAGGTCACAGAGCTAGTGAGTATTAGCTGTATACCTCAATCAGACAGCTGACTCTGGAGTTCATGGGATTAACCACTTAAATTACTGCCTTAAGCCTTGTGAATGTAATGACTGCCATTAAAATTTTTTTTTTTTTTACTGAACTATAAATGATTTAAAATGTTGTGTTAATTTCTGCCGTACAGCAAAATGATTCAGTTATACATATCAGTTCAGTTCAGTCGCTCAGTCGTGTCTGACTCTTTGTGACCCCATGAATCGCAACACGCCAGGCCTCCCTGTCCATCACCAACTCCTGGAGTTCACTCAGACTCACGTCCATCGAGTCAGTGATGCCATCCAGCCATCTCATCCTCTGTCGTCCCCTTTTCCTCTTGCCCCCAATCCCTCCCAGCATCAGAGTCTTTTCCAATGAGTCAACTCTTCACATGAGGTTGGCAAAGTACTGGAGTTTCAGCTTCAGCATCATTCCCTCCGAAGAAATCCCAGGGCTGATCTCCTTCAGAATAGACTGGTTGGATCTCCTTGCAGTCCAAGGGACTCTCACGAGTCTTCTCCAACACCACAGTTCAAAAGCATCAATTCTTCGGTGCTCAGCTTTCTTCACAGTCCAATTCTCACATCCATACATGGCCACTGGAAAAACCATAGCCTTGACTAGACGGACCTTTGTTGGCAAAGTAATGTCTCTGCTTTTCAATATGCTGTCTAGGTTGGTCATAACTTTTCTTCCAAGGAGTAAGCATCTTTTAATTTCATGGCTGCAGTCACTATCTGCAGTGATTTTGGAGCCCCCAAAAATAAAGTCTGACACTGTTTCCACTGTAACCCCATCTATTTCCCATGAAGTGATGGGACCAGATGCCATGATCTTAGTTTTCTGAATGTTGAGCTTTAAGCCAGCTTTTTCATTCTCCACTTTCACTTTCATCAAGAGGCTTTTTAGTTCCTCTTCACTTTCTGCCATAAGGGTGGTGTCATCTGCATATCTGAGATTATTGATATCTCTCCCGGCAATCTTGATTCCAGCTGAGGCTTCATCCAGCCCAGCATTTCTCATGATATACTCTGCATATAAGTTGTTAAATAAGCAGGGTGACAATATACATCCTTGACATACTCCTTTCCCAATTTTGAACAGTCTATTTTTCTATGTCTGGTTCTAACTGTTGCTTCTTGACCTGCATACAAGTTTTTCAGGAGGAACGTAAGGTGGTCTGGTATTCCCATCTCTTTAAGAATTTTCCACAGTTTGTTGTGATCCACACAAAGGTTTTAGCGTGATCAATGAAGCCAAACTACATGTTTTTCTGGAATTCTCTTGCTTTTTCTTGGATCCAGTGGATGTTGCAAATTTTATTTCTGGTCTGTAGATGAATGATTATGCTTTCCATAAGCATTTTACTTTTTTACACTTCCCCTTTTCACTCATGAAAAAGCAAGGACAGAGGCTGTTTTTTACCTTTATATGGTTTTTTTTCCAGTTTTGTTTTAATATAAATAGCTTTGCAACATGAAGTCATACAGCCTCCCCTAGTGGTAAACAAGTGAACATTTCTATGGAACAAATATCCTTTTTTTTTAAAGCATGGTGTGGGATTTTATAGTTCAAGCTTCAGTAAGAAATACACTTTGGTGTTTTTTTCCCCAAGCAATCATAAAGGACTGGCACCTTTATACTTTCTTATGAATATCCAAATATACTTGAGTGGCCAGAGTTAAGAATTCAGTTTGTGATGGGTTTTTATCTGTGCAATTTGAAATAAAAAACCTTGTAGTGGGGAACTTTTGGCCTCATGACACTAATAACTCATTTAATCTGCAAAGAACATAAGGCATTGGGAGGGATAGAAAATTAAGTTGAGTTGCTCCTTTGCATCTTTTGGAGGAAAAAAACACATAAACCCAGTAATTTAAATATATATGAAATAAAATGTTCACAAGATAAAATGGCCATGAGAAACTACACTCTTCTTCCAGCTGTGCCACCTTCTCTGACCAATTGTCTTTCAGTTTCTTAATGGAAGCTGGTCTGAGCAGGTTGGTGAAACAGCAGCCAAGGTGGTTTGTTCATGCATGCCTGCACACATTTTGATGCCAACTCAATGTGTATAGTCGGCAAACTCAGGTATCTGTATGCCAGCGAGGAAGTAAATGAGTGGGAGGGGCTGTGGCAAACTAAAATGCACATGACTTTTATAAAACTTTGTGCAAGCACAATAATATTGGGACACCAGTATAGTCCATGAGCTCTAGCACAAGTGCAGGACTGAAGCATTCCAGGATCCCACGCTATCAAGACATGAAGAAAGTCAGTGGTCCTGTGCTGGGTAAAGGGCTGTGGGAACTGTTGGCAAATCTGAAGCAGCAGGTAGTCATACATCACAGAGGAGAGCCGACAGATTCAAGAGGTGGAAGGTGAGAGGATTTACGGTCAGCCAACTGGGAAGGGTCCCCATCTCGGCCCAGAATCACTGTGAACCACCTCTATATCTTTGATGGCTTGAAGATGGACTTTGAGAATTCACACTGGAGTCAAGTGTTTGGTCAAGCTGTCATGGGGGGGAGGTTCTTCCAATGGTCGGAGACCCACCAACTGAAACCTAGCCTTCCTCCTCACTGTCTCTGGGCACGGGAACGGGCCTGGTATCTACGATCCCTCAGAGAGGAGCTCATTGCAATAAAACCCACTCTTTTTGCACCAAAGAAGCCCATAAATCCTTGGAGTCAAGAATGATGTGGGGTGTTGGGAAGGAAAACAAGATATAACTCATTTCATAGTTTGCCTGCTGTACACCAATAAACTTCTGTTTTATGGGTCTGATTGTAAAACTGAGTTGCAGCTTTTCATCAGCAATTCAGGTTCATTTGAAAAATAGGGCTGTTGCCATTTCCTCCAAAAGACCATCCCTGTTCTTCCCTTCCTCTCGATAATACCCTAGACATTGTTCTTTCATTTTATCCAAATCAACACATTATATGTTTATTTATGTTTCTTCCAGTGGCTAGACTTTAAGCTTTTTGAGAACAAAAATAGTATCTGTCATCAGTCAACAAATAGTTCTATTCCAAGCACCAGGCTTCCAGTCTGTCCCATGTGGGCGCTCAAATACGTGTTGACTGAGAGAAAGAGAATTCCATGCAAGAGGAATCAATGAATAAAAACAGAGATTGCCAGGAACATGGCCTGGACGGTGGATACAATGCTCTGGTTGGCCCAGGGAACTCAGGTGGGGAAATGGAAGAATGAAGGTTGAAAAAGAAGGTTGGAGCCAAATCGTAGAGGATTTTGAACATAGAGCTACAGAATTTGTGCTTTATTTTTAGAGGTATTACAGAGCCAGTAAAGTTGTTTTCCATTTTTGTTTTGTCGTGCTGTACAGCTTGTGGGATCCTAGTTCCCTGACCTGGGGATCAAACTGGTGCCTCCTGCAGTGGAAGCATGACGTCCTAACTAACTAACTACTGGACCTCCAGAGAATTCCTGAGCCTGTAAAGATTTTTAAGCTGAACAAAAATGCTAAAAATAATTTTGGGGAAAGTTGGCTATGACATCACTGTGTAGGATGGACTGAAGAGAAGTCAGAAAGAGCAGTGAAGAAAGTTGTATGAATCTTTCAAGCAACTGGGGTTCTGTCTTGTGGGGGTTCACAGACTGAGAGAAGATCTGCTTCCAGGAAGTTTATTAGGGAGTAAATTACATCTGTAATAATGTTGGTAGAATGCAGAGGTAACTGAGGCTTAGGGTGATCCCAGGGGATATTACAAGCAACAATATCCAACTTACAGAGTAGCCTAATCTAGGAGGACAGTTATTCTCTCACAAGATAAGACTTGAGTCATCATAGATGTGAGTGCTTTCCATATTCCACTCTATCAATCTCAGAGTGTCAGCAACATCATTCCTCTGGCTATAGCAGACTGGGCATTGTTCGCACACAACCATATCTAGCAAAGAAGGGTTGTACTTTCTTCCGTGTGGCTCTTTTTTTAAGGAAAATTTCTCCTAGAACTACCCCCTGCCCATGCCCCTGCTACTTTCCATGAGGTCCTAACTAGCTCCAAGCGGAGGCTGAAGAAACAAATATCTAGCAGGTCCCCTCTCAATGGGGAAACTCTGCCAGCAAAGAACAATGGGGAGCGTGGTAGAAGCATGATTGTTGGGTGAGCTATCAGTAGAATTTGCCATATATTTCATATTCCCTCCCATCTTTCTGGGCTTCCCTGGTGGCTCAGACAATAAAGAGCCTGCCTGCAATGCAGGAGACCTGGGTTCATTCCCTGGATCAGGAAGATCCCCTGATCTTCCTGAAGGGAGAAGGGAATGGAAACCCACTCCAGTATTCTTGCCTGGAGAATTCCAAGGACAGAGGAGCCTGATAGGGCTTCAGTCTGTGGAGTCACAAAGAGTCAGATACAACTAAGCGACTAACACTTTCACTTTCATTTCCCCATCTTCCTAGGGTCCTCCCTCTTTACTGTGTATTCAGTCTTTCCAAGACTAGCTCCTTTCCATTAATAATTGTGTACAGGTCTCTCCAATCTTTAACAACAACAAAAAAAATCTGTCTTTTTCGGTCCACATCTCTGTCCAGATAATTGTCCTTTCTTCTTCCTTCTCTTCACATTTACTGACACCCCCCTTCTCTAGCTCCCTTCACTCTTCAACCCACTGCCATCTGGCTTCCACACAGAAGAACCCATCGAAACACCTCTCTCTAAGCTGATAATCACTTCCACATTGCTAAAAGCAGTGGATATTTGAAAGTCTTATTTAACTGGACACAACAGCAGCCTTTAATACAATGGCGTCTCACTCCCTTCTCAAAACTCACTCTACCCTGGGCTTCTCTGGTATCACAAGCTCTCATATTCCCCCACCCCACCCCCACACACACCCCTGCCTCTCCTGAGTCTCGGTTACTGGTTTATACTTTCCTACACAACCCTCAATCTGTTTTTTGTTTGTTTGGGTTTCTTTTTTCCTTGCTGCAACGAGTGGCTTGTGGGATTTTACTTCCCTGACCAGGGATTGAGCCCAGGGCCTTTGGTAGTGAGTGTATGGAGTGCTAACCACTGGACTGCCAGGGAATTCCCAAGACCTCAGTCATAACTCTTGTCTTTCCTCATTTTATGCAGTCTGTGAGGATCTCCTGCAGAGCCTCAATTATCCCGTGCCTGCTTAACACCCCGACTTGCTATCTCTCCAGCACTCCCAGTACATGCCTAATATTGAACTCACATCTTCATGCCCACCTCCCCACCTACCTGCTCTCCCTTCAGTGGTCCCTATCAATCACAACCTTCTATATGATTTCTCAAGACAGAAACCCAAGATCTCTTGACTCCTCCTTCCTCAAATTCCATAGCTAAAACCTATTGAGTCTACCTCCAAAAACCTCGAAGGTATCCACTTCTCCATCTTCCTTATACATGGACAGTGGGTTCTTAACCAGTTTCTTCACATTCAACCATTCCACTTCCACTGCAATCCACTTGAACTGCAGCATACCTGCAGATTGAAAACACAAATCTTTTATGTAACTCCTCTGTTTAAAATTCTTCAACAGTTTTCTACAATTCTTAGGAAAATGTCTGCAATCCTTAACATGATGCCCAAGGCCCTGGATGAGTTATCCTTTCTATCTGTCAGCCTCGTTCACACCATACATCTCTTTGTATGTTCTAGTCACGCTGAACATTTTTCAGGGCTTCAAGGGTACTATTCTTATTTGCTTCAGAGCTTTCACACTGCTGTTTCCTCTCTCTGGAATAGTCTTCTCCTTCACAGAGCTAGACTTCTCCTCAAATGTCATCTCCTCAGGAAGGCCTTTTCTAACCCTGCTATCCATGTTTGGGCTTCCCTTGTGGCTCAGCTAGTAAAGAATCTGCCTGCAATGCAGGAGACCTGGGTTCAATTCCTAGGTTGAGAAGATCCCCTGGAGAATGGAAAGGCTACCCACTCCCGTATTCTGGCCTGGAGAATTCCATGGACTATACAGCCCATGGGGCCGCAAAGAGTCGGACACAACTGAGCAACTTTCACATCCATGTTGAGTCACATCGTTACATTTCTGAAGCACTCAGAATTCCCTCTTGTGGTATTTATCATAGTTACTTACTCAATGCCTATCTTCCTTTTCCAGCTGTGCAGTCACAAAGGCAGGGGCTTTGTCTGACTGTCTCACCTCCTTATCACTGCCAGGTATAATGCTTAGTTCATAGCAGATGTGCAATAAATATTTGATGAGTGAGAGGCTGTGAACGATTCTTCTAATATTTAATCCTAACATTCAGTTCAGTTCAGCTCAGTTCAGTCGCTCAGTCATGTCCGACTCTTCGTGACCCCATGAATCGCAGCACGCCAGGCCTCCCTGTCCATCACCAACTCCCGGAGTTCACTCAGACTCACGTCCATCGAGTCAGTGATGCCATCCAGCCATCTCATCCTCTGTCGTCCCCTTCTCCTCCTGCCCCCAATCCCTCCCAGCATCTGAGTCTTTTCCAATGAGTCACATTAGAAATAATTAAAGATATTATTCTACTGAAAGGGTATATATGTTGATCAAATTTTAAGGAAACTATTTAAAGTTGATGTTGAAATCAACTCTTAATTCTTCCTGAGGAATGATATCCTCTGTAAATAGCAATTGTCTGTAATCAGCATTATGTTTCAGTTTATAAGAACACTACATAAGAGGCCTGATTGGAAAAAAGCAAATAAAAATCAGAATGCAATCTCCTAGCTATTTTTAGGTTAAATACTTGTAGGAAAGGGGTATTTTCAGATGTAGCCCCTCCTTAATCCTTCAAAGATTGTCAAATGCCTGTGCTGCTAGAGGAGAAATTAAGTGATGTAGGATGTACAATATAATAGCCTATGCAACTTTAAATAAACCATAGAAACCTTTAGCCAATAGCTATTAGAGACCGTGTAATTTCATGAAGGTATTAAATTTGGGTCAGTTTTCATTTTAATGGCAACCAACCACAAAGTGCTATATCTTGATAATAGTACTTTGTTATATATCATGGTAAACAAAATTATTTATTCACTTTTGCATTACCATGAAAAGTAGCTGGAAAAGAAATCATTATCTATTCTCTGCTTCTGATTTTTTTTTTCTTTTTACAAAAGTTTATCCTTAAATGTACAATAGGTTTCAAGACAACACTTCATTCTAGCTATAGGTCGCAACAGGTATTATGGCAGGGAATCCAGGTGTTTAAACAGGAATGGAACTAAGGGTCATCATTGCCTCAGGCACAAGGAACAGCTTACTTTTTGCCAGATTTCTTAATTCCACCAGTGGCCAGGGGGCCTTTCCCCACGGCCTTTGCTTTTAGCTCCTCTAGTTTCTTCTGCTCCTCCTTCTGCTTCTGCTTGAATGCCTTATCTTCCTCGTCCATCTCCTTGGCTTGGTTCTTGGGCTGCTTCAGGGGCTTCTTGCCATCTTCGGGGCCCTACGTGGCGCCTGCCGCCCCTTCCCCAGGCTCTTCCACCGGAAGCCCTGACTTAACTTTTGAAACCAGCTGTAGCAACAGCATAGCTAAGTGTTTTGAGGTTTGTAATGATCTCTAACCAATGACCTTACTCAAGGTCTGCGTTCAACCATAAACTCCTCTCAGGTACACGGGCTGTATGGTATTACACAATGTGACTGTTGTTATTTCTTTTCTTCAAGGTCGAGCTGATAAATTAAGTTCAATAGAACTTAATTTAGAACTTGTAGTAAATAGAACTTGTAATAGTAAATAGTAAAATAGAACTTGTAGTAAATCCCTACAAACCCCATTAAGTTTCATACCGAGAGACACCCATCCACAATAGCCACTAATCATAATAGAGAATTACATCGTCGCACTAGGCAGAGTTCCATCCGGGTGGAGGATGATTTCCTCTTATTTAAGGTCTCCAAAAGAAGAGCATCTTCCAATGGGTAGCACCATTTCTCCTTGTCTTTATAGACTGTGAAGCGGCTCTCACGGTTGCCCCCTTAGCCTTATCCGGCAAACCACGATTAACATTTCCTACAATATTAACATTGTCAGACTTTATTTTGGGGGGCTCCAAAATCACTGCAGATGGTGACTGCAGCCATGAAATTAAAAGACGCTTACTCCTTGGAAGGAAAGTTATGACCAACCTAGATAGCATATTGAAAAGCAGAGACATTACTTTGCCAACAAAGGTCCGTCTAGTCAAGGCTATGGTTTTTCCAGTGGTCATGTATGGATGTGAGAGTTGGACTGTGAAGAAAGCTGAGGGCTGAAGAATTGATGCTTTTGAACTGAGGTGTTGGAGAAGACTCTTGAGAAGACTCTTGAGAGTCCCTTGGACTGCAAGGAGATCCAACCAGTCCATTCTAAAGGAGATCAGTCCTGAGTGTTCTTTGGAAGGAATGATGCTAACGCTGAAACTCCAGTACTTTGGCCACCTCATGCGAAGATTGACTCATTGGAAAAGACTCTGATGCTGGGAGGGATTGGGGGCAGGAGGAGAAGGGGACGACAGAGGATGAGATGGCTGGATGGCATCACTGACTCGATGGACGTGAGTTTGAGTGAACTCCGGGAGTTGGTAATGGACAGGGAGGCCTGGCGTGCTGCGGTTCATCGGGTAGCAAAGAGTCGGACACGACTGAGCTACTGAACTGAACTGAACTAAACAATAATAAAGGGACCAAGCCAAGACTACAATTCCCGTCATGCATCGGGAAGACGCCACCGACGCCATTTAGCGATTAGTCATTCTTCCCTACGCCCCCTTCTATTTCTGTGACTGCAGCGCCTTGCGGCCTCGCGTGCGCGCGCACACTCCGACTTGCCAACGAGACAAGGCACGGGGGCGCGGCGCTTACGCCGACGTGTGGCGTCACGTGTCTCGGTGTGCGCCTCGCCTGCGCGCTTACGCTCGTCCAGTGGGCCGCTGACGGGTTTGCGCGCCTGTGCGGAGCCGGAGGCGGGGTGCTGACCGGCTGGGGCTGCGGGGGCCGCGGAGCCAGGCGACGGAGAGGGCGGGGCCAATTCCGGGACCGCGGCGACAATACACCGAGCGAGCGCCTCGGCCCGAGGGCAGCGATGCTGTGGTTCCAGGGCGCCATTCCGGCCGCCATCGCGTCGGCCAAGAGGAGTGGCGCGGTCTTCGTGGTGTTCGTGGCAGGTGAAGGAGGCGAGGGCCCGAGATGTGGCACGGACACCCCCTCCGGCCTACCTCCAACCCCAGGGGCCCCCAGCCTTTCCTCCGGGCCCCAAGAGGCCCGGCTGCCAGTCCCTGGCGTCTCAGCGCCTGCCCCGGCCTTTTGGAGTACACCTGGCCTGACCCCCACCGCTCGCTTTTCCCGGCCCCCTTGCGGGAGGCACGGTCCCGGCCTCGCCCCCCAAACGCGCCGAGCCCTGCCGTCTCCCCAGTGCGGGGCGAGGGGACGGGTAGAGCAGGCCCTAGCCGCCCTGCTCGCGGTCGAGCCTGACTCCGCGCCGCCTGCGGAGTTGGCACCCGCAGACCCCACCGTCGCCTCCTGGCGCCCCCGACGGAGTGCTCCACTTGGAGAGACCCACTTGGAGAGACTTTAACTCCCGTATAGTTAGTGTGTAGGTGAGGAGAGAGACGGGCCCTAAGGCCGTTTTGCTTGTAATTAGTTGTGGACTTTGAGGAAGAAAGCTGTGTCATCGGTAATCAACAAAGAGAAACCACCTGATGTTCACTGTTACTGGCTTTCGTGTGTTCCTGAAACGTAAACTTTTGAGGTCTATATAAATCGTATTTTTTTTAATGCCGTAGGAGTGGAAAATCTAATATGAAATAATTTGCAAGTGGATTGTTACTTAACCGTTTGTTTCGAAGTAGACACACAAGCATTGATTCTTTTTATTGTCTTCCTAGCTTAGCAGCAATAGCAGCAGCAGTATCATAGATACAGTTTTAGAATGTGTACTAACTCATCTATTCTGTGTTGCTCTGGGTTATTTTGCTCCGTATTTTATTACTGCAGTCTTCTAGATTTGCAGTACACTTGTGCCTCTGTGAAGTTTTGCTCATCCTCATTACCTGAACCGAATTAGTATTTGCGACTACCGTTAATTTGAGGTGCACTATTTCAACTATTTGTGTTTAATAACGGTCTGTTCATTATTAACTGTGGCTTGGAAGGCTCGGTAATCTGTAGCTTTATGCACTGTAGTGAAGAGCAAGTTGCTGAAATATGAGTTTCACAACATTAAATTTGAAATTTTGAATTGTTTTAAATTATGGTAAAATTTTAACTCATTGATGTTAATTAGAAGAGCTGGAGTAGTTCAGATTCTTTTATGCTGTTTTTTTAGAGTTATATTTCACATAATAACTAACTGCTGTAAACCTGTAAGAAAATAAGTGGATTAAAAATGAAAGGAAGGGCTTCTCAGGTGGCTCAGTGGTAGAGAATCTGCCTGCCAATGCAGGAGACACAAGTTCAGTCCTTGATAATGGAAGATCCCACATGCCCCGGAGCAGTTAAGCCCACGGGCCACAACTACTGAGCACACTCCCCGCAGCTACTGAAGCCCCCCGCCTAGAGCCCATGTTGCGCAATAAGAGAAGTCACCCAATGAGAAGCTTGGGCATTGCAACTAGAGAGCCGCGTCCACTCTCCAGGAAAAGAAAAGAAGCCTAAGCCCGGAGCAGCAAGGAAAACTCAGCACTGCCGTAGATAAATAAAATCATAAGAAAAGGGAAAGGAAAACTAATGATACTGAATATGCTCATTAAGAGTGCAGTAATAGTTGTAACACCATTTTAAGTTGTGTTTTTCGCATATACTCAATTGATCCTGCACGTTGGTAATACAGGGTTTATCATGCCCATTTTATCAGTGAGGAAACTTAGGTCCACAGCGGCTAAGTGACGTACACCAGTGTCACAAAAAGAATATGTATCTTTTCTTGACAGATTTTTTTTTTATCAGCTTCCAAAAAAGTGTCTTTTTTGTTTCTCCAGAGGAAAAAAAAACCATTGTACAGACAGACGTTAGGTAGTTATACAACAGACCTTAGGTAGTTAACTGAAATTGGTGTAGAAATCAGGAAATCTTTTGTAGAGTTTGTTACAACCTTTCTGTTTTGTGACCAGGGGTGGAGCCCTCACCTCCTGCATTGGAAGAGGACAGGAGGAACTTTTCACCGCTTGCCTGCCAGGGATGTCCCCAGTAGTCATATTTTTAAACAGAAATCACATTTGATCAGTGTCCAAAGGTTCCTTGAAGGCACTCTTGGACTAACCTGTTAATTTGAAAGAAATGCTAGGTTTAATTAAGAAACATTTAGAAACCTATTTGGAAACAGTAGCGCTAATTAGTACAATAGAAAAATAAAGTCATAGGTCTTTGGGGCTTTGTGTCTACATATAATATATACCTTCTTCAATTTAAGTTTTTCTGATGAGCATGTATCATGTAACATACGCTTTTAGAATATGGGTGACTGTTGAATGTTTGCAGGAGGACTGTTAGCAGTCTGTGGAAGGAGTTGCTTCCACATCACTTGACCCATTCAAATACCGTTAGTTTTTCTAGAATTTTAGGAAGTTAGTCTCCAACACTGGCTGGAGTGTGTAGACAGTGCAGTCATGAAATTGCAACACTTATAAGTTGCTTAGACCTTTATTCTTTTTTTTTTTTTTTAATGTATTTATTTAGTTGTGGCATGCAGATTTTTTAGTTGCGGTATGTGGGATCTAGTTCCCTGATCAGGGCTCGAACCTGGGCCCCCTGGATTGGGAACATGGAGTCTTAGCCACTGGACCACCAGGGAATTCCCTAGACCTTTATTCTTGACTTTGAAGAATATAGTCAGAACTCATGATTTTCTTAGATCTGAGACCTTGACAGTAATGTGCCAACTCACTGGAAAATTAAAAAGATAGCTTTATAGTTGGAAGGAAGTGGTTCATATAGCCACTCAAGTGGGAAACATTTTAGGCAGATTGTTTATGTTTTAGTGAAATTTTCATGGATCAATTAAAGAATATGTGGAATTACTGTTAAGAGACTGGAGAGGTTACTACTAGTTAAGTCAAACAAGTATTTTCAAATTATTGTAGGTGTGTAAATTGAAAGAAACAAACAGGTTTTGATTCTTGGGAATGTACAATAATTTGACAGGCATTCTGAAGCAGAGGTGTCTTGTCACTGGCTAGACAGCTAAACACTGGTCATTGACTGATGGTTCTAGTTGGCTAAAATCTCCTTGACCAATGCTATTTAATGCCTTTTTTTTTTTTTTTTGATTAAAATAGACTAAAAAGCCATTTGGGTTTAGACCAGCTGAGTTTTTCTCTGTTGAAATTCTTGGTTGTAGGGTCTGCAACTGCTTCCAAGTTTGTATTACTCTTTTTAAGTGGCTTTACTTTGGGATACTGCTAACACCACCAGGAATGTAATGTTTTCTCCTGAAATCTTTGGCCCATCTAACTCCACAGCATAGTTCATAATTTGATTAAAAATAAGAAAGTAAAGATACCAAAGTTGGCAGTTAAAAATCTCACCCAGTAGAGCTAAGGTAACTCTTGTTATGTAATTCCATTCAGTCTCTTACATCTCTGTTGGTCAGGCAGCTGTTGTTGCCCTCCACTGAGTCATGAGCAGACATTGCTAGTGGAGATGGAGCCCTTGAGAAGCTGTCTGCATCGAACAGCCTAGGTGAAGGAGTGAGGAACATCAGCCTCAGGAGTGGCAGGTCCATCCTTCCAGCTGCCTACTTGACATCCCCATTTGGATGCCTCACAGGACTCTCAAGCCTGAAAGTATTACTGCTTGAATCTGTTCCCCACCCCCTGGTACTCTACTGCTAAGTAAATGGCACCACCTTATATCCAGTTGGATAAACCCAAGCATGGGAGTCATCTTTGGACTCAACTCTTCAGTCTCATCTTGTTCCCTGGTACCTAGTGTTCACAACACTCCTAACCATACAGCCCTTTCCCTCCACAGAAATTCCTTCTGCTTAGTGAACTTTTCTGGCCTGTGGCATGGTTTACCTCTTTCATCCTTTAGGTCTTACCTTAAATATCACCTCAGAGAGGGCTTCCCTGACCAATCTAAAGGCGTCTGTTTTTTCAGAGCATTTCTTACCATAATTATAGTTTACCAAACAAGTACTTTTTTTAGATTTTAGGCTCCACTGAGGGCATATAGTATCTCATTTGTTTTATATTTAGTTATAGTTAGCACAGTGCCTAGCACAATATAAATGTGAAGTAAAATAGTGAATGTATGAAAGAAAGAATGAATAAAAACAACCCCTTACACCTCACAGCCTTCTCTAAGTGTATTAAGGATGTTCCTTTGTAGCTATTTTCTAGGTTGATAATCTTGTCATTTACTTGGAATCTTGCAGCTCTCGTCACCCCATAGTGTCTGAAGACATGCTCAGAATGATCTCATGGCAAATGATAGTTTTCCTGTCTGCTGCTTCAACATCTAGGCGTCTGCTAATGGGCATTGTTTTGGTCTTGGTCTGTGCATGCATTCTATCCCTGTCTACTTTTCCATGGCCATATTTCTCAAGCCCCTTATTACTGAATAGTCCTGAATCTCATTTCAGAAAAGATGTTTTCAGCCATGTAGCATTAGTCAAGTTTTGTAGGCATGCCAAGATTCTATACAAGAAATTTAGTTATTCGTTCTACAAAACACTTATTGAGAGCCTGCTGTACTCCAACTATTTACTATATACTAGATTCTGTTGTAGATGTTTGAGTTATAACAGTAAATAAGAAGGAAAACAGTTCTTGCCCTCATGGAGCATGAGTTCTAGTGGAAGGAAACAGACAACAAACAGTGAACATGATAAGGAAAACAAGTCGCCTGTTAGAAGGTTATAGTATTATAGAAAAGAAATGAGGGAAATGGGAAATGAGGACGCTTTGGAAATATGTGAAGTGTGTCATTTTATTTTTGCTGTGCTTTGTGGCTTGTGGGATTTTAGTTCCCAACCAGGGCTCAAACCTGTGCCCCTGCAGTAAAAGTGCCGGGTCCTAACTACTGGACCCCCAGGGAATTCCCTGATCTGACTTTTTAAAAGAGGATGCTGCGTTAAGAGTAGACTGAGCGGGGAGACCAGTTAGGAGGCTATTGTAATCATTATGTCAGAATATGATATTCCAGATACATTCCAAATATTCCAGATATATTTTGGAGATAACATCAACTGAAGGCAAAAATAAGTAAACTTTGGTCTGAGAACTGAAAGGATGGTGTTATCAATATCAGATAACTGAGATGGAGAAGACTAAGGGTAGATTAAAATGAGGAAGGGGAACACACATGGGAAGAAAACAACTTACAAAAGAGTAGGTATAGAAAGCTTGCATTTTTGTAAAGCAAAAAGTGTGATCTGAAAACATAGCTCTGCTAACCTTAGAAATATTTTTCAGTGACTTAACTCTGGTAAGTTTCCCTTTGCCCATCAATAAATGGTTATGTCAAAATCTAGATGTTACAGGTCTAAAATGGAAATAATCTCTTAATGGGTGTAATTTTTAAAATATTTTGTCATTGAGGTATTGCATACAGTATATTAAGTAAAATATATTCAGTGAACAGCTAGATGAATTTTTATAGATGAATACACTTGCGTAAGATCAACATTTCCTATCATATGACATTGCTTATGCAGAATCTAAAAAAAAATGATACAAATGAATTTAATTACAAAATAGAAATAAACAGAAAATGAATTTATGGTAACCCAGGGTGGGGCAGGGGGAAGGGTGGGTAGGGATAGATTGGGATTGACATGTATATACACTACTGTTTTTAAAATAGACAACCAATAAGAATCTACTGTATAGCACAGGGAACTCCGCTCAGTTTTCAAGAGTATGGGAAAATGGGAAAAGAATTTGAAAAAGAATAGGTACGGGTATATGTATAATTGAAAAACTTTGCTGTACACCTGAAACTGACACAGCATTGTTAGTCATATATATATATAAACATTTCCAAGACCCTGGAGGCTCCTTCATCCTCTTTCCCAATCAGTAGTACCTCCACCAAGGTAGCATGCATGCATGCTCAATTCTGTCACCATAGATTAGTTTTGGATCAGCATACCTTTTATAACTGGCATACCTCTAACAAAAGGCAGGTGCAAAACTGCAAACAGAATCACACCCGGCTTCTGTCTACCTTGGAGGGATTCTGGAGAATAAGTGGTGTGTGTGCGGAGGACATTAAACTCAACAGAAAGATATTACGTATAGGAAAAGTATTGTACCTTTGTTTTCTAAAATCATATGTACAAAAGCCAAAATAGACACATTTCTGCCCATGATTTGCATCATAATTTGGATGTCTTCATTTAGAAACACTTTGTATAACCTAAATACCAGTATTTTCTTTTTCATTACTTTTTATTAATGTTAACAGTCACTTCATTTATGGAAAA
This sequence comes from Bos javanicus, assembly GCF_032452875.1. Classification (NCBI taxonomy): domain Eukaryota; kingdom Metazoa; phylum Chordata; class Mammalia; order Artiodactyla; family Bovidae; genus Bos; species Bos javanicus. Next base: position 61,683,545 of record NC_083869.1, on the reverse strand, counting down.
ATTCAGTTTTCAAATTTGGTAGAAAATAGTATTTGTGGGTTTGTATTTTATTTGAAGTTCCAGATTACAGGGAAAAGAATCAGCAGATACTGGCCTTACGCTATAAGAATGCTTGAAATGTTTTACAGGTGATGATGAGCAGTCTACACAGATGGCTGCAAGTTGGGAAGATGAGAAAGTGACAGAAGCATCTTCAAACAGTTTTGTTGCTATTAAAATCGATACCAAAAGGTTTGCTTATGTTTTGCTTATGTTTACTCTTGCAATTTAAAACAAAATTTTTAACCATTGTCTCTGGTTGTGATTTATGATTTATACTCTTGAACTATAAGAATGTTGATTTTTGTCTAAGGTGTTCTGAGGGCTTATATTCTGATTGCCATTTTTCAAATTTCTTCTTATATCATTGAAAAACTGATAAATTCTTGGTCTGCCAAGCAGCTATGTGACATACACCAGTAATGCAAAGGAACTGTGATCCTCAGATTCTAAAAACTTGGAAGTAATCATAAACAATATATTAAATATCTCTAAAAGGTTATAACCACTCTTTTGGATCCTGTTTTTGAAAATGGAGTCATTTAATTCAGTAAAAATAAGAGCATTTATAGGCACATCATAGTTCCTGATAACCACAAGTCTGTTTCATTTGTGAATATATCCCTCTTCCCCCATTAAAATTTGTGTGTGTGTGATGGAAAATTTCAGGCATACACAGCAGTGTTTGAGTAGTGTAATGAACCCTGCCCCCCACCTTGTCAACTACTTAGACAGCTGTCACCTCTTGGTTAGTCTTGTTTCATCTTTTCCCCCACCCATTTGAACCCATCCCATATAATTTTGAAATAAATCTCAGTCATCATATCATTTCATCTATCAATATTTTGCTATGTCTCTAGAAGATAAGAATTCTTAATTTTTTAACATAATACTTCAAAAATTAGTTTAATTTCTTAATATCAAATACCTACCAAGTGTTTACATTTTCAGTAGTTTCATCAGTCAGGTTTTGTTATTTATTACAGTTTGTTTGGTTCAGGATCCATAAAGATCTACACATTGTGATGCACTGGTCTCTGTCAGGCTCTTTACTCTGGAGGCTTCACCTCTGGATCTCCCTCTCTGTCTTTTTCTTTGCAGTCTATTTTTTTGAGAATCCAGGTGATTGTTACATAGTTTCCTGCAGTGTAGGCTTTGTTCATTGTAGTCCTGTCAGTGTCATTTAGTTTATTACTCTGTCCTCCATTTTCTGTAAATTGACATTTGGATTCAGGTTTCTTTCCCCCACTTAAGACGACTTCTTAGATGGTGGTATGTCTTCCATTCTTCTGCGACAGGGTGCATAATGCTCTGTTGTTTGTCTTTATGATGTTAGCCACAGCCATCAGTGATGAATGCCTGGAAAAATTTTAAAGTGGGCTTTCTGTTCTTTTGGTATGAATAGTATCAAAATGAAAATTACTATCAACATTAAAATAGAAATTTACCTGTAATTTTGTAAACTTTTTATTAAAAATTTTTTCTTCATTAATAAAACATGAAGCAAATCATAGTACAGTCTGCTTCACAGTAGTTACTGAACATTTATTTATTGAGCTATAATTGTGGTTTTTTTTCTTTTTTCTTTTAAAGAGTCTATCATATCATTGATATTGTCCATTCTCTTCCAGAAGCACCTTTTAGAGTCAGTAATGGCAGGAGAAATGTAGGGGTTTGTTGGGAATGTGGAAGAAATGAGAATTTCAGAATTGTTGTGATTTATATACAGACTGATATATCTAGCATTTTTAAAAACAAATTTCTATTAGCAGATGCAGGAGTACTTGTGTATAGTGTTGGTTGACGGTTGTTTCATTATGGACAGCTGGATGAGATCTAGTATGTTTTTTAAATTATGAAAAGTAAATTTATTATATAATAATAAAGCTAACGTTCTAGGAACATGTTAGTATATTCTTATTTATGGAGGTATCTTGCATTGAAAATAGATTGTTAGAAAATGTATCAAAAGTTTACAGTGGTTATAGCTGAGAAAGTAGGATTTTGATAATATTTTTCTTTATAGTTTTCTTTTACATTTTCAGATGTTTTTATTATAATCATGTCTCAGATTCGGAAAAAGACAAAGCAAATTTCTGGTTCTTTGAAGCATTGATTTGGTTCTTGGAATTACTCATCTACATTTATCAATGTCTTTTATTACTGTTATAAAGTCTCTCTCTCCCATCCCTGTCCCTAACCACTCTTTGGAAGAAACCAAATCAAGAGAATACCATTGTTTTCCTCTCCCTTTTTTTAACAAAAATGATAGTAGTTTGACATACTTTTTTTTTCTTTTCCCTCTTTATAATTGCATGATTCATCAATTTTTAACTGGTGGATATTTAGGTTGTTTTGAGTCCTTTCGTATTACAGAGTATTGCATTATCACTTGCACAAGTAATTCATAGGTATTAATATCTTCTTATTACAAGCTACAATATTGTATTCAGAAACACATGCTGCTGAGGAAGCAACATGGCAGATACTAAGGTGATTTTTAGGTGCCACATCTGACCACTAGTTTGTGGTTTGCAAGAGCAAGTATCTCTCTAATTTGAAAATTATAAAACAAACCCAAAATGGTCTGTGAGATAAGGAATACATTTTTCTCCTTTCAGTTGATAGCTATGAAAGGAACTTGTAGTTTCAGAAAAATACTTGTAATTGGTACAGTACATTTTTATAAAAACAACTCAGTATTTGGGAAATACTTACATTCATCTAGTGATTTGTTGTTTGATTTTGTTTTGCAGTGAAGCCTGCCTACAATTTTCACAGATCTGTATCCTTTACATGAAGAATCAGTTGTATATATATGAATATTGCTTGAGGATTTACCTTTCTTTTGGTTGATGCATGACAATTAGAAATCATTTGTTTTTATTTAAGAACTGATGAATTCTTGTTTATGGAAACTTTATATTGCTGATTGTCCTTTCAGACAGTGCACTGTATCAAATGGGGTCATGGGGAGTTTGTTGTTGTTTTTTGCCTGTGAGGTGCAGCATATGGGATCCTGCAACCAGGGATCCCAGGGATGGAATCCATGCCCTCTGGAGTGGGAGTACAGAGTCTTAACCACTGGATTGCCAAGGAAGGCCCCTTGGGGAGCTTTTTAAAATTGCGATTACGATAGCTGGAAAGCAATATGATACAGTTGGAATGTTATTTAATAGAAGTAGCTGGCAAGAGATAAGATAGATGTAAAAGTCATGATAGAAGGGAATGTAATGAGTGTTTTCCACTTACATATATGCGATAGAAATAAATCAATTCATGTATCACATAGTGATAAACTAGTTGAAATTATTTTGTAAACAGGTTAGCTTATTGTGAAATTCACAAAGATTATTTTGTTTCTTTTAATCAGTAGTGTTTAATAAAATTATTCCCTTGTTTCTCATGAGTTGTTAGACTTGATAACACTGTGCAGATCCTGTAGTGTGTGTTCCCTCCAGTTTTTTTATTGGAGACAGTGGAATTCCTTTGGAAGTAATAGCAGGAAGTATTTCTGCAGATGAACTTGTTACCAGAATCCACAAAGTCCGGCAGGTGAGAAGGAACAGAATTGGTTCTTTGTATAAACATTGGAAAATGATCTGTCAAGAACTTGACATTGGAATATTTTTGGAGTCACTCTAAATATTCAGGAACTAGCCATGCTATTAAACTTAAAAGGTAGTTAATACTGTCTTTCTGGACTGATTTTCAAAACCACTTTATGAAGTTAGAGGTGCCTATACATGAGTGACTTCTTATTCTCCCTTCCCTTTTCCTCTGTCACCCAACCACACAATGTAGTCACTATTACTTTATTGCAAGAGAGTATTGCTCTCACATTAAGGTCCTTAATAGTATATTACTTGACTTGTTTTATAGATCTTACTCAATTTCTCACTTCCATCCACTTTGGGCATATGGCTAATACAGCTTGTAACCTTTTTCCTTGAATTCTCATTTTAAGAAAAATCAACAGTGTGCTTTAAAAATCTTTTAATACTCTTTGTCACCTTGCTGTTGAATTCCATAGTGTGATTATGTCATGTTTAGGACTATACATTTTAGATTGATTTACTTGGGAGGTTCAGTACTTCTCACTTCTGTGGAGTATAGATTGACTTCCTCATTTTTGGTCTCATATACCATGGTAAATTTAGATTCTTACCTGTAATTAAAATCAGTGTTTTTTTTCCTCCTTAGATGCATTCATTAAAAGGTGAAGCATCATTGGCAAATGGTAGCCAATCAGAAGGTTCAGTCTCTACTCCATCTGCCTCATTTGAACATAACAACACTTCTGAAAACTGTCAGTCCAGAAATGTAGAGCTCTGTGAGACGCCATCCACTTCTGATACAAAATCAGATTCTGCAACAGGTAATTTTTAGTGTACCCTTTTGGGTACACTAAACACTTTACTTCATTTTGAAGACTGGATTAATGTTTTTAAAAATGAAAATACTGTAGTTTTCCCCTTCACATTCACTTAATTTAAGGAAATGGCAACCCACTCCAGTATTCTTGCCTGGAGAATCCCATGGACAGAGGAGCCTGGTAGGCTGCAGTCCATGGGGTTGCAAAGAGTCAGATACAACTGAGTGATTTCACTTGTATGGGGAGGGAGATGGGAGGAGGGTTCAGGATGGGGAACACATGTATACCTGTGGTGGATTCATTTTGATATTTGGCAAAACTAATAAAATTATGTAAAGTTTAAAAATAAAATAAAATTTAAAAAAAAAACATGAAAAAAAGTTAATTGTAAAATAGAGCTTGTAGCAATAAGAGTTGTGACTGCAGAGGGGTTGATAGAAAAGGCAGAGAGAAATTCTATACAGTATTTTAAAGATCATGTACAATCACTTGTTTTGTATAATATAGCTTTGTATCAGGCAATGTAGGGTTAGATACAAAGCGAGAATATTATTTTTTTTATTCTATTTATTTTTGGCTGTACTGGGTCTTCATTGCTGCTCACAGGCTTTCTCTAGTTGTGGTGAGCCGGGGCTGCTCTTTAGTTTTAGCGCACAGGCTGCTTATTGCAGTGGCTTCTCTTACTGCAGAGCATGGGCTCTAGGGCATGTGGACTTCAGCAGTTGCAGCTTATGGGCTCTAGAGCGCAGGTGCACAGTTCCTAGTTGCTCCAAGGCATGTGGAATCTTCCCGGAGCAGGGATCCAACCTGTGTCTCCTGCATTGGCATGTGGGTTCTTAACCGCTGGACCACCAGGCAAGTCCAAGAAGTACTTTTAGATTAGTATCTTAAAAGGTGATCCTGCTCTAGCTCCTGTATAGATAATCGTCAGGCCTGTATTTGAATATATTTAATGAGAGGAAGCTCATTACCTTGCTAGGAATCTTGTTCTGTTGTTGAACCCCTTAGGCTTTAGCAAAATTCTTCCCCATATTCGATGTTCTATAATTTCCCATTAACTTTAGTACTACTTAAAGAGTTACACATAACACTCTGGATTCTGTTATATTCCCACAAAGAGCATTCTTGTGTTTGGTTTAATAGGTAAATAACTTGCTTAGGCTCAGACTGTTATACTCTCTTATCTGAGGTGAGTAGCAACTCTAATCTTAGTTCTTTGTAGTTTTTTTGTTTGTTTGTTTAGCTTCATTATGGAAAATTTTAAACATACAGAAGTAGAGAAGATAGTATAAGAAATCTCATGAACCCATTGCCTATCTTCCATCTATTTTTAACTCATGGCCAATATTGTTTCATCTGTGCTTCCTTTCCGTATCTCCTTGCCACCTATTATTAGGATACACTTAGGCATTATATCATTTCATCTTTAAAAATGTTGATATTGGGACTTCCCTGAAGGTCCAGTGATTAGGACCTCTCCCATGTTCTCACTGCCAAGGGCCCAGGGAACTGAAATCCCATAAGCTGAGCAGCGTCACAAAAAAAAAATATCTTAAAAAGCATTTTAGAAAATGTAAATAGAATGTGATTATCTCTTATGAATCCTGGAAAGCTTAACATTGATTCTTTTTTATCATTAATTAGGCAATATTTATATTTACACTAAATTTTCCAGCTTTGAGTTGGAGTCCAATATATCATTATTAGTCAGTGATTTTCATAGATTCCCACTGTCATGAGTGGTTTTTTTCTATAGTTTCCCAGAGTCTGGATTTGGTACATCCCTATGATAATTTGTAAAAATTCCTCTAAATTGGAAGTAATACTACAGGCTGGTTTTAGTTGTTGAAGTCAGGTTTATTCTTTTTTGTCACGACTACTTTATGGGTGTTGCTGTGCATTTTTATCAGGAGATAAGTTATGCATGATAATCCAGTTGTCTTTAAACCTAAAGACAGAACTTCCTCTAGTAATTTTACTGTGTTTGGATTTTTATCAGTTGTTTTAGCTGATTGCCATCCATTTTTCTTTGTTTATGAGTCATAGATCCACCTCACTAATTGTTATACACAACACTTTTTTTCAGCTTGTTCACAGGTTATTTTCAGAAGTTTTCTTAAATATTTTTTGCTAATATCTAATGACCTTGACATTCATTTTACTTACTAAAGAAAACATTAATTTCCTATAGAACACACACTGGCTGCTAGAGATTACCATTTCTTACTCAAGGGTTGCATTCATGATATGCTAGTAGATATTTAACAAAAGTTTTTTGTAGCGAGGGAGAAAAGCCCTCATTTGTAGTGTTTACTAATTTCCGAAGTGTAAATAATCCTTCTGTGGCTGATTTCAAGTTATGTAGGTGATGCACTGAATGTCAGGGTAGGAGTACATGCATACATACCATTGATTCTATTTAGTAATTCTAATATTTTTATTACTGCTGTAATAACTGAATCACTTAGTGCCAGTCCTAGTACAACTTTCAGTCTTGTGCTTCTGTAGCACGTATTTCTCCTAACAAGTCTATGCAGTTTTTTATAGGTAAGGTAGTGAGATTGAATAACTTACTCAAGTGACAGAACAAGGTTTAACCCAGACTTTGTTGCTCTGCAGTCCATACTGTTTCAAAGATCAAACATATAAGGAATAATGAAGTTGATAGTGAGTGGTAAGGAAGGAAATAGCAGAGGTTTTGAAAGGGAGTACCAGACCATAGCTATCCTCTACTGCAGACCAGGACAAAATTCTGTCCTTCAAGAAATCCTTAAAAGAATATTAGTGTATGAAATATTCGGTATGAAAAGCTTCTCTAGGAATCATTGTGGTCTGAAGAAGCAGATCCCATGGGTCATCATAACGTTAGTAATACCCAGTATCATACTTGGCCTCTAGAGCTTCGCGTCTCCCCCCCCCCCCTTTTTTTTTTTTGCCGTGAGGCTTGTGGGACCAGGAATCTAACCTGTTCCCCCTGCAGTGGGACTGCAGAGTCCTAATCACTGGATCACCAGGAAATTCCCTAGAACTCTTCAATACCATAACCACAGCCACATGTAGCATTTTTAATTAAAATTAAATACAGTTGAAAAAGTCTCTCACCTGCATTAGTTTATTACAAGTGCTCAGTAGCCACACGTGACTGACTAGTGGCTGCCCTAATGGATACCAAAGATACTGGACCCTGCTGCTTTCGAGCAGAACCTGCCCCTGGCTAGGGCATGCTATTCTGCTTTTGTTATATTCCCTCCTGCCAGATTAATATTTCTGCGTGTTTTATTTTGGTGGCTTTCAGCTGAGTAACTGCCTTATTTCCTACTTATATACTGTTATTCCAGGTTCAAACTTGCAGAGCTAGTAATAGTTTATTTCTTATCACCTACTCCATCCCTAGGGAAAATATGTTTAAGAAACAAGATTGTTAACAGATGTTGTAACCCAAAAGATATATGTCTTTTTAAAAATTGGCATTCTTCTTTTTTTTTTTCTTTTATTATTTAAGGAGGAGAAAGTTCAGGCCAGACCACTGTGTCTCAAGAGCCTAGTGGATGTTCAAATCAGAGACCTACTGAAGACCTCACCGTCAGAGTGGAAAGGTTTGCTTTTATTTTTAGACACAGTGTTTTGTTATTAATAGACGGTGGTTTTCAGTTACTTCATTAATTAGAATTTGGGTTACTTCATTAATTTGAATTTAGGCTAAAATTACAAAAAATTTTAAAATTCTAGGTTGAAATTTTTTACTTCTTGACCAGCTTATTTGTATCCATAGAAAATATATTCTAGAAGTAAGAACTTGTGTATATCTCTGAAGTCATTGGTCAGCTTTAGGTCTGATAATTTTAACAGTCCCTCTTTCACTAGTATTTTGGTATATGTGTTTCCATCTGTCACTTCTGCTTTTATCTCTCTGTGTCACAGGATAAGTTCCAGATGGGCAGCCAATTTTATGACTATGCACTGAGTCTGGGTTCTGCATATGTGGCTGTCTATTAAGTATCACATGCTGTTAGTCTGATAATCAAATTTCTGACTTTTTGTGGCTTCTAGTTTAGTACTTTCTAATATTACAGTAGTTATCAAATCATAATCTTATACTATGATTCTTAAAAGGTACTTGAGTTAATGGTGAATGGATAAGCAGGAATATTTTAAAATCTTGACTTAAAAATCACTTAGTGTTATATGGAAATTAAGAAAAACTACTTAGACTTGATATTTTCTTGTTGACGTAGATATTATGGGGAACCAAGATTCATAATGATTGCTGTCATTGAGTTTTTGGGTTAGTTCATGGACGGTTCAGTATAAATGAGCTTCATTTTAGCAAAACCTCCCTTGATTCTGATTGTTCTTTATGAGTGTGGCAGGGCCAGGATCTGGTAGTGCACGGCAGGATAGACCTCTCACAGTGGAGAGAAATGGTGTGTGTCTGGAAGAAGAGCAGTAGGGAACGAGAGTTTCGGAGGCTCTTCCTCCTCTGTTTCTCTCTACTTTACTAACACCACATCCCTCACCATGCACCCTTACTTGTATCACCTTGGGATCCTAGAGTGAAGTGAGAACGAAAACTCAGGAAAGGATTTCGAGAATTGGAGGGAATATGAAGAAACACAATAAAGGTAGCCCTTTATTGTGAGGTGGGATCAAGTGCTATTTAATTGCTGTGGGAAAGGGGAGCTTCTGTTATTTAATAGTTTCCATTCTGTTTTTTTTTTTTTTTTTTAAACACCAAATGAGTTGTGGGATCTTAGTTTTCCCCTATTAGGGATTGAACTCAGACCCTTGGCAGTGAGAGCTAAGAGTACTAACTAGTCGACTCCCAGAGAATTCCCCCAAATAGTTTCCATTCTTACATAAAGGGATGTCTACTAGTGTCTGCCTATATGGTTCTGCAAGTAGAATATAATAAGCCATTTTTAATTACAAAATAACAATATGTACACATACTGGTGTGTATGTGTTACATAGGATAATGAACCCCAGAAGATATTTGAAGACATGCACAAAATGCTTATACTAGTATCTGTGAAACTGGAATTAGAGGTTTATTTGTTTTGGCCCATTTTCTTCATTGAACATTATTACTTTTATAGTTAGCCTGGTCAGGACAGAGTGGTTTTAGAGTTGTTTGAGATTCCTTAACTGGAAAAAAAACTTCAAAGTGCTCTTAGAAGATACATACACCCAATTTTTAAAAAAGCTTTTAAAAAGGAATTCTAATATTTAAATTAGGTAAAATGTTGAAAAGATCTTAATAATGAAACAGTTTTCACTGGGAAGTAACTATTAGCTGCTTGACGTTTCAAAAATTTGAGCCATGATCACATAATTAAATCATATAAGCACTTCAAATTGTTGCTCATAACTGTATAGCTGTAGTGACTGTGTATTGATTATACCATGATTTATTTATCTATTCTACTGATGATGGGTGTTTGAATTATTTTCAGTTTGAGTTGGTTATGAATAGGATTGCTGTGAACATTCTTTTATTACATGTCTTGGTGAATGTATCTTTCGGGTATGTTTTCAGGAGTGGGAATTTCTGGGTTGTAGATGCTGGCTGAACAGTTTCCCAAAGTGGTTATTCAAGTTTATAATTTCCCTTAGTAGTAAGATGTTTCATGGGTCCTTTTTTTTCCCTCTTAAAAGTGTTTCAGTTCATTTCTCTCGTAACTTTTTTTAGTGCACAGAATACTCTAGATTTATAGCAGAACCCCTTCATGTTGGGTCTTAAGTCCTTCTGACATCCTTTTTATGAAGAAGAAACCTGTGGACATTTGCTGAATTTTTCCTCTGGTGTTGCTGCGTTCTAGCGCACCATTCATTTTTCTCACCATCTGCACCTAAGCCTCATCATCTCTTTGGGGTTCTAAACCATCGTCTTTGAACATCCCTTAGATTTCTGGCTGAGCTCTTCAGCTGAGTTTTAACAAATGCATGTGCCTGTGCAACCCAAACCCCTCTGAGAAAAAGTGCCATTAGTTTTTAAAAACTGAGATAAAATTCACATACCATAAAATGCAAAATGTATGCAGATTGGGTGGGTTTTTATATATTCACAAGGTTGTGGAACCATTACCACTGTCTGCTTTCAGAATCATTAGTTTTTAATTGATGAATTTCTCACAGTTCAGAATCAATTTTGGTGTTACTGGTCTTTATAAGTGTTAGCCTTCAGCTTTTTGCTTTTATCAATTCTGTGCTATATTCCTCTTCTATGTAAGAGGTAAAGCATTTTTAAGTCATTGATTTATATATATGTATATTTTAAGACATTTTAAAATCAATATCTGATTCTCTGGTGGGCCACTGGATTGGACTCTGTGCTTTTTCTGCCAAGGCCTCAGGTTTGATCCCTAATTGGGGAACTAAGACCCCAAAAGCCACATGGTGTAGCCAAAAAAAAAAAACAGTATCCGATAAATCAGGTGAGGAAAGGGAACTCTAGTGGTATGTAGGAGGTAAGGCCCTTAGAGCTGGAGGGAGGCTTCTTATGGCTCCCCCTGATTCTTGTGGATTTTTTTCAGGGCCAGGGGCTAGGTAGAGAAGTTGTTGCTTAGCCTTTAGGAGCTTTTTTTGTTTGCCTCCACATTTCCCCAGTTTTTAGCTAAAGAAATCTTCTAAATGTAATTTATTTCAATATAATGTATCTCAGTTAATGCATTTTTTTAAACTTTCTTAATGTATTTTTAAAACTTTTAAAATACAGACTAACCAAAAAACTTGAAGAAAGAAGAGAAGAGAAAAGGAAAGAGGAAGAACAGGTAAATTGATATGCCTAGTATTTTTTCCTCTTGCTTTCCATGAGGGAATGTTTGATTTCTTATTTAGCTTGGCACATGGGATGACTCCCTGGTCCTGTAGTTCAACGTTGCAGCACAGTAAGGGGCATTACCAGTCTTCTGTCGTAAAGTCACAGTGTACACTTTGTTGTGATGTTTGGAAATGGCTAGGAATAAATTAGACCATCTTTTCTCCCTTTGCAGTGAATCTTTTACACTGAGAATAAAGGGACTTGAATTAAAATTGATTTGATGCAGATCAAAGTTTTAGTTCCTTTTTGTGAAAAAGAAATGGGTAGACATTTTGCTGAATATTTCCTCTGGTGGTGTTGTATTCTAGTTCACCATTCATTTTTATTACACTGTGCACCTAAACTTCATCATCTCTTTGGGGTTCTAATATATGAAGGTTATATCTTCAGGCCAAATAAATGACTACTTTGTTGTCCTTGGAGGGACAACCTGTAATTCTGTTGGGTTTTTTTTTTTTTTTTCCAAATTACATTGACCACATGATAATCTTTACAAAACCACTGGCAAAGACTTATAAATTGATAGGATTTGACCACTGACCCACGCTATTAATACATTCTACTAGACTCTTACATTTTGTGAAGTTGTTCTGTTCCTTTAGCTGTAGCCTACACCCTGTGTACAAAATGGTATTCACAGAGGATTATTAACTTTTGTTTCTGGTTCATAAAACTTAGTTTTTCTTTAATTCAGAGAGAGATTAAGAAGGAAATTGAGAGGAGGAAAACTGGAAAAGAAATGTTGGATTATAAAAGAAAGCAAGAAGAAGAATTAACAAAAAGAATGTTAGAGGAAAGAAACAGAGAAAAGGCAGAAGATAGGGCAGCTCGAGAGCGTATAAAACAGCAGATTGCTCTGGTGAGTGTTGTTTATTTTTAATGCTTGACTCTAGAACGTTGGTGAAATTGTTTTCCCAGGCGCAGTGGTTTTGGTTTACTACCAGACAGGGTACACAGAAATAGTGGATTTTAGTGACTCAGAGAGTACTAATTCTCAGTTTTCTTTTACTAGAAATTGTCTAATTAAAATACAGTTAAGATTAAAACTGAGATAATCTTTTGAAGTAATTTTTCTCCATGTTATGTTATGAATTTTATCAGTAGTCAAAGATAGTTTTCAAGATTCCCAGGGAAGAAGCCAAGAATTTGCTCCCTCACAGTCTCCTCTAGTGCTAAGCATTCTTTTTTAGGACATTCAAAGGATTTAGGCACATGAAGCTTAGGATGGTTTTGCATCAGTTGGTTTTAGAATTAAGCGTTTGTAATACATATGAAAACCTCCTTTCTTAATATTGTTTGTTCATGTATTCATTCAGTAAATATTATCTACTGACCTTGTTCCAGGCTTGAGAGATAGTGACCAAAATCAAGTCCTTGTTTGTTTAACAATAACTGTGGTTCCTGACAGTTGATAAAACTAAAAAATGCCAGATCCAGCGTGATGAAGTTCATGTATGGTCTTAAGGAATTCATGCATATCTGTGTTCCATATGTTGGAAATGTGTAACTAGATCTTTCTGGCAGTGAAAGATAATTAATATCTAACAACTGTTTTCAAGGACCGTGCGGAGAGAGCTGCTCGGTTTGCAAAGACAAAGGAGGAAGTAGAAGCTGCTAAAGCTGCCGCCCTGCTGGCCAAACAGGCAGAGATGGAAATCAAGAGAGAGACTTCCACAAAAGAAAGAAGGTACTTTATTTCTTGCTAAAGTGTATGGATGTATGTGGCGGCTAAGGAGAAAAGCAGTTGTGGGCTTCTCTTTAAAACTGATTTATTCTGTGGCTTAATAAATAGTTCCAGAAGAATATACTGATAAGTTGGCACCTGCCAATGGTATTTGTCATTGAATGTGAATGTACAAACTTACAGTACTAAATACATGATGTTTTAAAGAAAGCCGAAATCTCTTTCAAAAGACAGAAAGCATGTTCATCAAAATGGTTACAGTGATGATCTCACAGAGGATATAAAGTGGTTGGATGGAATCACCAACTCAGTGGACATGAGTCTGAGCAAACTCTGGGAAACAGTGAAGGACAGGGAAGCCTGGTGTGCTGCAATCGATGGGGTTGCAAAGAGTCGGACATGACTTAGAGATTGAACAACAGTGACATGTGTACGGAATTCTTCAGTTGTCAGAATATCAAGTCAAATAGGATTAAGCAGAAGAGGGAATGCCCTGGCTCTGCACCTGGGAGTTACAGTGATAGATTTGGGTAGGCATCGCTAGATCCAGGAACCTAAAGGGTATCATCAGACTTTTTCTGTCTCTTTTTAGTCTCCTGGTTTCTGTTTTAGCTTTATTCTCAGAGAAACTCTTCAGATATTGTCAGGAGAGCCTAGGGCCTCCTGGCACCTTCTTGATCTTGAGCTTCTGATCCTAGAGAGGAAAGAAGTGAATTCTCATTCACTGAGAATTCTGATTGGTCCTGCTTGGGTCACATGGGCCATCTTAGTACCAATCACTTTGTCACATATATGGGCTAGCTGATTGGGATAGTAGACATGCCCACTCCTATGGTGAAGGAGATACGAGAAATATTACTGATAATCATACCAGAATGGGTGACATATTGGAGGGATAAGGCAGTTCCTCAAACAGAAGTATGTTGCAAAGACAGAAATTCAGATTTCTAGTACATACTGCTAGTAGGATTACTATTAATACTTATTTTCTTCTCTGTACTTTTCTGTATTTTCCATATCAGAAAATTAACAAGCATTACTTTTGTAATCAGAAAAATTACTCTAACAATGTTTGTTGATTCGTTTATTTTGGCTGTGATGGATCTTAATTGCTGCACATGGCCTTTCTCTAGTTGTGGTGAGCAGAGGCTACTCTTTGGTTGTGGTGAGCAGGCTTCTCATTGCAGTGGCTTCTCGTGGCAGAGCAGGGGCTCCAGAGCACAGGCTTCAGTAGTTGTAGCACATGGGCTTAAGTGCCCCAGGGCATGTGGGGGCTTCCTAGACCAGGACTCAAATGTCTCCTGCATTGGCAGGCAGATTCTTAACCACTAGACTACCAGGGAAGCCCAGAAAAATGGCTTTTTAAGAACTATTTTCCAAAACAAATCAAATACCTAAGAATATATTTAACAGAAGTGTAAAATTTATACACTGAGAACTAGAAAACATAATTGAAATAGTTAAAGAAGACCTAACTAAATACACGGAAAGATACTTTGTTTTCATAGATCAGAAGACTTCATATTGTTAAGGTGGCAATTTACCCCCAAGCTGATTTACAGATTCAGCACAGTCCCTATCAAAATCCCAGTTGGGTTTTTTTTGCCAAAATTTTTGCGGGAATCGGATTCTAAAATTTATATGGAAATGCAAGGCACCCAGAACAGTCTGGAAAAAGAACAAAGTTCTCAGACTTCCTGATTTTAAATCTTAACTACAAAGGTACATCAACCAAGATGTCGTGGTGTTGGCATAAGAATGGACATACAGATTGATGTACAGGCATACCTGGTTTGTTGTGCTAATGCTTTATAGCAGTTTTTTACAAATCCAAAGTTGTGTGGCAAACCTGTGTTGTCAGTTGATCACATTTTGTGCAATAAAGTATTTTTATTAAGGTATGTACATGGTTTTTCTAGACACATGCTATTGTACACTTATTGGACTATAGTATAGTATAAATATAGCTTTTATGTGCACTGGGAAACCAAAAATTCCATGTGACTTCCTTTATTGTGATAACTTAATTGTAGTGATGTGGAATCAACATCTCTGAGGTATGCCTATAAGAGGACTTTGAGTCTCTAGAAATAAACCTATATCTTTATGATCAGTTGGTTTTTGAAAAGGATACCAAGACCATTCAATGGGGGAGAGAATGGTCTCTTCAACAAATGCTTCTTGGGCAAGTGGATATCCAGGTGTAAAATAATAAACTTGAACCATTATCTCACACACCATATGGATCATCTACCTAAGTGTGAAAGTTCAAAAGGATAAACTCTTGTTGGGGGCAGGAAATAAGGACTCCTTGTGATCTTGGACTAGGCAGTCCTCTTAGACAGCAAAAGCACAAGTGCCAAAAGAAACCAACAGAGAAGGTGGACTTCACTGAGATTAAAAACGTTTGTGCCTCAAAAGATATCAAGAAAGGGAAAAGAAACCCACAAAATTGGAGGGACTTCCCTAGTGCTCCAGTGGTTACAACTCCATGCTTCCATTGGAGGGGTCATGGGTTCGATCCCTGGTCAGGGAACTGAGATCCCACATGCCACGTGGTGCAATTAAAAAAAAAAAAGAATTGGAGAAAATATTTAATTTTCTCCAATATTTAATTATATGGCTTAATATATTTAAGCCATATATTTGATAAGGGACTGGTAACTGGAATATAAAAAGAAGACTTGAAGTCAACAACAAAAAGCAAACAACCCAATTTGAATATGGAGAAAGGATTTAAAGAGATGTTTTTCCAGGGAAGATATACAAATAGTCAATAAGCACATGAAAAGATGCTCCACATTATTAGTCACTAGGAAAATCAAATCAAAACCACACTTTCTAGGATGCGTCAATTTAAGGTGATCTCCAAGTCTTGGCAAGAATGTGGAGATTTTGGAAGCTTCCTGCATTACTAATGGGATTATAAAATGGTACAACCACTTTGGGAAAAACAACCTGGCAGTTTCTCAAAATGCTAAGCAATTCTCCTCTTAAGTATACATCCGAGAGAGTTGAAAACAGTCTGCACACAAAAACCTGTATGTGAGTATTCATAGCAGCATTCTTCATAATAGCCAAAATGTGCTAATAACTAAAATGTCTGTCAACTGAAGAATGGATATATATCCCATACAATGGAATATTATTCACCAAAAAAAAGAATGAAGTATTTTCACATGGTGCAACATGTATGAACCTGAAAACAAAATGCTGTATGACAAAACCCAGAAGCCACCCATCTTACGATTCCATTATATGGAATGCCAGAAACAGACAAATCCAGAAGGACAGAGCAGATGAGTGGGATGCCAGGGGCAGGGAGAGGAGGAATGGGACTAACTGCTGATGGGCTTTCGTTCTTTCTAAAGGATAAGGATATTCTGGAATCAATGATGGTTGCACAGCTCTGACTATATTAAGAACCACTGAATTGTATATTTTAAAAGGATGAATTTTATGTGAATTATATTTCAAAATAACTGTTGCTAAAAATAATGAGATTTTACTGTAAAAGTTTTTTTTCTAATTGGAGAAATATTTGACATAATCACTGAATAAGTTTAAGGAATACAGCATGATGGTTTGATTTACATATATTTTGAAGTGATTGATACAACATGTTCAGCTAACATCCATCTTCTCATATACGCTTGGCCCTTGAATGATGCAAGAGTTGGGGTTGCATCCACGGTTGCGCCACCCTTGTCTAGTCAGAAATCCACGTATAACTTTACAGTTGGCCCGCCATATCTGTGGTTCTGCATCTGTGGATTGAATCAGCCATGGATAGTGCAGTTTATTGAAAAAAATTTCACCTACACACGGACCCGTGCATTTCAGACCCCTGTTGTACAAGGGCCACAGGGAGATACAATATAAAGAAGAAAAAGCCTTTCCTTGTGGTGAGAGCTCTTAGGATTTACTCTCAGCAGCTTTCCCTACACCACACAGCAGTGTTAGCTGAGTCACCCTATTGTACATTACATCCCCAGTACTTATTTGCCTTAAACTGGAAGTATGTACCTTTTGACCACCTTTCTCCAATTCCCCTCCCTCACTCTCCATAAATTCCTGTTTTCATTACACAGTTTTACTTCCATCTTCTCCTAGTTTTACAGTTTGAGAACTTGTAGAGGTAAAGATGCTGACTTTTAATTTTCATTTTCTTACAGCACTGTTGCGAGAATTCAGTTCCGTCTTCCAGATGGTTCTTCCTTTACAAATCAATTCCCTTCTGATGCTCCTCTAGAAGAAGCTAGACAGTTTGCTGCACAGGTAAATTTATGTCATGAATTGTAATGAAGGTCGATGAATGGGTTATTAAGTGTAAGAGGGAAAAATTTCCAGGCAGAATTGGAAGAGTATGAGTAAGTCATGACTTATCCCCAGGAGGGAGGCACAAGATGCCTCTGGGATGTTGTGGAGCTTCCGTCATGTATGAGTGCCATATGGGAACAGCATATCTGCTTGTTCTATGAAAAGAGGGATTTGCTGACACCGTATAATAGACTCTGGAAACTTTTCTCACTGCTCAGTACATTCAGCTGGAGGAATGAAAAGCAAGTGATTTTCCAGAAGTCTAAAGGAGCTGTCCTCAATAAAAGATGCAGTTTTTCTTGGTCCTCTGCAAATTTTCTGCAAGTTGCTTAGAATGCTGTGGGGCTGGCAATCTTCCCACCATCTGCTGATTGGTCAAACTAAAGATCAATAATCAATCTGTTTTTGGCAACAAGTATCTTCCTCAGGAATTTACTTCCAGAACTTAGCCTTGTTCAAAATCTGAACAAAATGGGTGTGAAATAAACATCTTAGAAAATAAGATATGAGTACTTTCCAATTACTTTTTATTCTGATAGATTATGTATTCAAAATGAGGCTTGTACCAGTATTTCATGTATCACTTCAAGATTGAAATTAGGTTTCAGACTTTTCTGCTAGATCTCTTCTGCATTTAGTCGGCTATGTCACTTAATAGGTCCCAGGAAAAGGATACCTAAAAAGCTTCTTCCACTGGTGAGCTTGGCTGGACAATAAACTTATTTTATTAACTGTTTTCACCAAGCTTAATAGTAGGATCCACTCCACATAGCCTTTTTCATTCCACTTTTGCCTTGGGGCCCCACTTGGGGCCTCCTCAAATGGCCTGCCCTGGCCTGAGTCTTTTGCTTCTGCCACAGGTAAGTGAGGCAATCACAGGAGTAAAGAGAGATCTCTGATTGCATCAGTCCTGTTAGAACTTCACCTCAGTACAGTGATCTAATTTAGTGACCTGATGTTGAGTGAGAACAGTCAGGGGGTGCGGGGGGTGGTGGTGTGTGTGTCTGTGTGTATATATATATGTGTGTATATGTATATATATGACCTAGAGTAAAATATTACAAAAAACAAAAGTTACATTCTCCCTTTGAAAGATTTTACAAGTATAGGTGACTTAACAGCGTGAAGGTGATTGTGTTGCTTGCCCACTGTAAATTCCTAGGACTGGATTATGTGTATAATATGGGTTGATTATGGACCATTTACTCTTTGAGTCAAGGAAGAGGCAAAAACTCATGCCATATATATATATATATAAATAATACCAGGGCAATTCTGATCTGTTCCAGAATTTTTAATTTTAGTTTTTCATTTTAGAATTTTTTCATGTTTTTAATATGAAATACCTATAACCTAAATGGGTATTTGTGAGATACTAACATAAGTTTGACAAACAACAGTGGAAATTCTTAATTGCAAACTGTAGTCATAGTTAAGATATGTAATTGTTCATTTTTATTCATCTTATTTAGTCTTGCTATTAGAAAACATATTCTTGATATTTTGTGGTCATTTTGTTATGAAAGCTCTTAAGTACTATTTGTATTTGATAGCCTTCAGCTGTTTTTTAAAGCACAGAGTTTTTATGAATGTTTTGATTTTATATTTAAGTGAACTTTTAAATCAGTCATTTTGAATGTGTATGAGTTTGTAATATCTTAGTTTAAAAAGGCTCAACTGTAAGGTTTTAAAACTTATTTTTATATTACAGACTGTTGGCAACACTTACGGTAACTTTTCATTAGCAACAATGTTTCCCAGGAGGGAATTTACCAAAGAAGATTATAAAAAGAAGTTATTGGATTTGGAACTTGCCCCAAGTGCTTCAGTGGTACTGTTGCCAGTATGTATATGCATGTATATTTTTTCTATTCTTACAGGTCTGTCTGTTCTGCTGTTGATTTTTTCTTATAATTAGAGGAAGGGAAAGTGAAAAAATATACTGTGGATAATTAGAATCCAAAGTATCCAAAAATATTAGATTAATTTATTGTTCCATTATCCTGGGCTTTATATTTGTAACGTTAGTAAAAGACTAAACACACTAAACACATTTTCAACTTCTTCCCTCATCTGTCTAATCTGCTGACTTGGTGTCATTGTATTTATGTATGATTGCAGTTTATCAATTAAAAAAAAATGTTTTAACATAAAAATCACATTAAGTTTTAAACATACTAATCCTAACAACATTTTAATCTCTGATATTAAAAAAAAAGAGGCCCAGAAAATTTAAATGTGCCACCTTAAGTGCCAGAGCTGGGATGAGAGCCTGGGTCTTCCATAGCTTGGTTAGTGTATGGTTGTGCCCCCAAGGGAGAAGGCAGTGTCACCCCACTCCAGTACTCTTGCCTGTAAAATCCCATGGACAGAGGAGCCTGGTAGGCTGCAGTCCATGGGGTTGCGAAGAGTTGGACACGACTGAGCAACTTCACTTTCACTTTTCACGCACTGGAGAAGGAAATGGCAACCCACTCCAGTGTTCTTGCCTGGAGAATCCCAGGGACGGGGGAGCCTGGTGGGCTGCCGTCTGTGGGGTCGCAGAGAGTCGGACACAACTGAAGCGACTTAGCAGCAGCAGTGCCCCCAAATCTGCCCCTTCTCTTTCCCTGCTTTCAATTACTTAGGGGCAACTGCACTTTGAAAGTATTACATGGAAAATTCTAAAAATAATTCATAAGTTTTAAATTTCGGACCGTTGTGATAGTGTGAGGAAATCATGTCCCATTTGGGACATGAATCATTCCTTTGTCCAGCATATCCACACTGTATATGCTACCTGCTCATTAGTCACCTTGCAGCCCTCTTGGCTATCCGATAAGACTGATGAAATACTGCAGTGCTTGTGTTCAGGTAACTCTGATTTTATATAATAATAGCCCCAAAGCTCAATACTGGTGATGCTGGCAATTTTGATAGTCCCTTGTTGTGCCTAATTTATAAATTAAATTTTATCACAGGTATGTATGTAAAGGAAAAAAAGTAGTATATATGGGGTTTGGTATGATCCATGGTTTCAGGCATCCACTGGGGGTCCTGGCAAGTATCCCCTGAGATAAGGGTGGATGACTATAGTTTACCCCAACTGAAAGCAGGGCCTCAAACCTAAAACAGTCCTCCAGTACTCAGGATTTTGTGGAGTCATTGATATTTGAAACCTTTCTCTTTTTTAAAATCATATAGACTTTTAAAATCAGAGTTGTTAACTTCATTACAAAAGTTTAGTTGTCTTCAAAGTAATTGTTTCATTTCATTGAGAACTACTTTCTGGTTTCTATGTTGTGATTACTCCTTAAAAGGAAAAGAATTCCAGGAGTTCCTTGAAGTTTATATACACTTGAAAAATAGCAAAAGATGGCAATTTTACTTTATTGCAGTAAAGTAAAATCCATAGGACTTTCCCAGATAAAAAGTTTATCTAGAACCTTGTGTGTGATGTGGTTGGGCTGATGTAGTCTATTTTGGTTTCTTTCTTCGTTTTTAGGCAGGAAGACCAACTACATCCATGGTACATTCTTCCAGTGGAGACTTTTGGACATTGTTGGGGACAGTGCTTTACCCATTCCTTGCCATCTGGAGACTGATAAGCAACTTCTTATTTAGTAATCCTCCTCCTGCACAGACCTCGGTGAGAGCAGCAAGTTTGGAAACCTCAAACCTTGCATCGTCTAGCAACTCAGAAAAAAGGTATTTGTGTTTTCCCCATTTGCAAAATATATTAGTAATGCCCAATGCCTTATTCAAACTGAAAAAAAAAATTTATAGATACTTTGCCTTTTTTCTATGTAAAGGGGAAAACCCAGCATGTTCTGAAGCTTTATTGTATCACCTGGGAAACTCCTTACCTAAGTTTTCTCAGCCCTCTTTCTATAAAATTCCATGCTAAGCAGCTTCACTGCTACTGATTTTATTATTTCATTTATTGGATTCTCTTATTCCATAATAAAAGATATACTTTTTTCAGGTCTAAATAGCAGTATCTTTCTTGTTAGCCATATCTTGTCTGACAAGATACTTCATTCCATTAATTTCTTACAGTCATCGCACATGATTACTTTTAGAGGGATCATTGTGCTCTAGATAATTTAACTGCCTTCTCTGGGTCATTTAGAGAAGACCAAAATGAGGAAAGTGTATATTCACTTGAAAATGGTGTCTCTTTCAGAGTTACTTTGGACTGGTTCCTTAACCAAGAGGCCTTACTTTTATTGCACATGGCCATGGTTAGAATGGTAATACTAGTAGACAGCACTAATGGTCTTAGCCCACACCTCTGTTAAAATTCTAAATTTTTGAAAGAGGTTAACAGGAAGTATTTTCTTAAAATTTAAGATTATACCCCCTTCTAATAATTAATAGCATAATTTATTACACTATATACCTATTGCTGTTCAATACTTTATTGGGCCATTAATAGCAAATCCTCACACCAATCTTTGATAATTAAAGAAAACCCTTGCCTTTGTCAGTTGTGAGTGGTAAGTTAATTCAGTCATGTCTGACTTTTGCAACCCCATGGACCATAGCCCACCAGGCTCCTCTCTCCATGGGGTTCTCCAGGCAGGAATATTGGAGTGGGTTGCCATTTTCTCCTCCAGGGGATTTTCCCAACCCAGGGATTGAACTCAGGTGTCTCATGTCTCTTGCATTGGCAGGTGGGTTCTTTGCCCTAGCACCACCTGGGAAGCCCTGTCTGCTCTAAGGAGATCCCTGATTTTGTGTCCTGCTGACTGTCTAAATGAAGATTTGAGTGAATATTGTTGCTGGGCTGATACAGTCTTTATCTTGATGTCCTTCTTAACTATTATGCAAGAAGACCAGTTATATCCTTAGTACATTACTCAAGTGAGGAGGACACAGAGAAATTCTTCTCTTCTTACAGAGCAGCATTCAAACTAGGTCTTGTTAGGTCTGAATTTTAGAACTCCTACTGAGCATGAGTGGAAGCATTTCATCCTGAAAGAGCTTGCTGAATGGGTCTTAAAAACTTACTTCAAATAAGGGAAAAGGTCTTGCATTGGGGCAAAGAATGGGACAAATGTTTGAGTGGGGGAAGCTTTGTGTTCCATTATTGCTTTTTTTTTTCCCTCTCTAGTATTGGAGAATGTATTAGTTTAAATTTCACCTGTTTCCTTCCCATTTTTAGATGAAGAAGGTTTGTTCTTAATTGTCCATGTAGAAATAAATCACTCTTAAAGATTTTAAAAGAGTTAAGAATTGCTAACTGACCATTTCCATATATTAAGCTATGAATGGAGTTTGTGATAACCACTAGGGTGCCGTGTAAATTATAAATATTTTAGTAGATATATCAACTTGCATAAATAATAAAGGAGCAATTTAGTTGGCAGACAGTCCCACTGTTCTAAAACTTAGTAAGTCATCAAAAAATACATGGACATGGGAAGCATTTGACTGGTTTGGCTTAGAGAACAGGTGGAGTTAAAAAGCACCAAATTCAAGTCAGCGTTCGTAGATACAGTGATCTCCCATGGACTTTCCTTAAACTATAGTTGTCTTTGTACTAATGGCAGTTTAAAGGAGAAGACTTTGTGTAACTGCTGTTTTCATTTTTTATCATTTTCCTTTTTCTCCCTCTTCTGTTTTATCAGGGAACCAGTCAGAAAAAGAGTGCTGGAGAAACGGGGGGAAGACTTTAAAAAGGAAGGCAAGATATATAGATTGAGGACTCAAGATGATGGTGAAGATGAAAACAACACCTGGAATGGGAATTCCACTCAACAGATGTAGTGCGACAAGTACAATATGTGCAAAAATCATTGTTTCTCTTATGATTTAATTCAACTAAAATTCTGCTGGAGAAGTGGGACTGCTTTATGTGTTCCAGCTCATCTACAAAGTGTCTCTCTATTCCTGCTTAGTGGGTTCAAGTTGTTTAACTCAGACAAGAGGTCAGATAACTGGCTGCTGGGTCCTTGTATATGGTAACCAACTGCTAGAAGCCTAAAAAAAATCAAAAAGTCTGTAACAGCCTCCCTTTATCAGCTTTCTTATTCAGTATTTCATACGCCCATTTTAGCCCTATGCTCTCAGATGATACATTTGTTCAGGGCTGTTTTGCTCTGAATCCCTAAGCCAACACAAGGTAACTGTTATGTCACTGAGTAATCTGACTCTGAGAGCATTTTAACTAGCCAGCCAGATGATAATTCTTGCTCATCAGCTGCAAGCAAAATCTTGTAGTTTTTAATCTTACTTAAACACTGAATAAAAAAAAACTTTTCCAAAAATCAGAATGATCTTATCTTTGATCTAAGTTTTGTTATTCTAGCATCTCTGTATTGCACAGGGCTCTGTGGAGGTCATGTGTCTCTGAATCCCCCCACCCATCTGTACTGCCTGGAGCTTTCCCAAGAAAGGAGGGACCACTTTACCATAAATATCACTGCAGGAAGAAGTTTTCTGACACACACTGATGCTATGTTAGTGTCTCTCCTAAGCAGGGAGGCATCATTTTGTTTGCATAATGTAGTGGCCTTTGTTCTCATTAGATGCAAAACAACTGCCGGTCTACAGCTGGTTCTCACCTTTATACTGGAGTTTTGCCCTCAATGATAGTCACTCTTCAAAGAAATAAAGAACCTGTACTGTTGGGCATGAAGTAGGGAGTTAAGATTTGCCTCTTGCTCATTTGGTTATTATTAAGAATTTTAGATTCTTAATCTGATTTACATACTGTGATATGTTTATGTCGGTGAAGACACTAAGAATGTCTGGAAAAGGGGGTAATTTTGACTGTTCCTCTCTAACCTTTTGTGTTTAGATTGGAAGATACTTAACGTTGTAGAAGGACTCTGAGTTTATTTTGTAATGAGAGGAGGAAGTTTTCTCAGAGCAAATTTTGTTTCACCTATGAAGTAACAATGGTAATAGTGTTGGCAAGGAAACAGACCAGGGGTGGTGTTGGTAGGAGTGAAAACTAGTATAATTTTTCTGAAAAAACATTAGCAGAAGCCGTAAAAATTTCATGCTTTTTGATCTAAAAAGTTTTTCTAAGGAATGATCATAAATACAGGCAAAA
The DNA here is from genome assembly GCF_032452875.1 of Bos javanicus. NCBI lineage: Eukaryota > Metazoa > Chordata > Mammalia > Artiodactyla > Bovidae > Bos > Bos javanicus. Next base: position 61,659,265 of record NC_083869.1, on the reverse strand, counting down.
TTTAGGTATAAACCTGTTAAGTTTTATTTATTTAACCTCAGAAACCCAACTACATGCCTTCTGCAGAATTAACTTTTGCTAAGGAAAAATGGGACAATACTAATTCAGCAATTTGATTTAACATATTTATTGACTGTTTGTTATGTGTTCAGGGGAAAAAGCAGGATACAGAGCTGCAGGTACAGTATGATCTCAACTTTATAAACACATCATATATAGTATATTTAGCATAATGTAAAGAAAGAAAAACCAACAGCAGTAAGAGTGATTTATATTATGATTTTAGTTCATTTTCATCCTTATATGTCTTCTCAGTTTTCTGTAATGAAATTACTTTCATAATTTAAGGAAAGAGTTTGAAATAGATACATCTCCAGCAAGCATCTCATTTAAGTAAAGGTCTCTCATCTTGAAAAATACAGTAATATGTGAATAAAAAATCAATTTTCCCTTGAAAAAAATCAAAAGCAGATCTTAGAGAAACATACATAAAAGAATGATTCACAATCTTTGAGTACGAGGATCCTGCCTCAATTTCATATTTTAAAAAGTATAATGGTAAATTCAAAACAGTATGGAAGGCTGTAAAATGATGTCTTCCTCTTGGCATCACACACTAATCTAGTCTTGTGGATTAGTCTTCTAATCTAGAAGACTTCTAGTCTCCAGAAGTAATCTCTCTCAAGTTTCTCTTGTAGTCTTCAGAAAATTTTTACGTGTACATAGGCAAATATGTAATCTTTATTTTTTAAATAAATGGGATCGTATTATATGTATACTACTCTGCATCTTGCCTTTTAACATACACGGTCTTGAAGATCTTTCCCCATTAACACATAGCTACCTCATTCTTACTAGTGCCTGCAGAGCATTTTACTTGGTAAACTACCTATTCTCTTACTGCTTTCATTGGTTATTACAGTTTATGTGCTTGTTTCTGTTTTTCTGTTACAAACGTCACTACAGTGAACATAGCTTTGGGAAGTTTCTTAGCTGTGGAAATACACCTGTAAGTCACTGAGTCAAAGGGTATTTGCAGTTTGGATTATAAAAAATGCTGCCAAATTGCCTCCTCTAAAGGCTCTGTGAATTTACAGCCCTACTGACAGGTAGGAGAACATGGATGCTTGCCAACACGGTATTATACTTTTTCATCTTTATCCACCTGATAGATGAAAAATTGTGTGCATTTTATATGCATCGTGTTGATTGTGAATGAAGGTGAACATCTTTTAATATTATTGGTTATTTTATTTTCTGAGAACTGCCTGTGTTTTCTTTGCCAATTTTCATTTGTGTTTATCTCTCTTACTGATTTACAACAGATTTCATGTATATTAAGAAAGTTAGCTGTTTGTCTGGCATATGCTATAAATATTTTCTCCCTGTTCATCTTTTGATGAGTATGTTGATGGTAATTTCTTGCCATAATTTCTATGTGGTCCTGTTTATCAGTGTTTTTATTTATGACCTCCAGGTCGTAAGTCTTGAATATAAAATACTTTTCCCACTTCAAAAAGTAATTTAAAAAACCTCACCTGTCTGTCCTAGCACTCTCATGGGTTTCTGACATTCTCATGGGTTTCATTTTTCTACATTTAAATCTTATATCCTGGTAAGGAATGTGGCTCCCTTCCCGCACCTGTGACTAACATCCTTAGAACTGGCCTGTGGCCCACCTCCATTTATATAAGGACTGGTCCATCATCGCCCCTTCTACCGCCCCGCCATTTGGCAGGTCACCTCCGGCGTGCACCCTGTCCCTGGTATGCAGCTGGGTCTGTGTCTAGGCTCTGTCTTCCTTTGTTGATCTTTCTGTTCACTCCGTTTCAAAACAGTAGCTTTATATTTTTTTCTCCAACCCCCCCCCCCCCAGATTTATCCTGGCTCTTTTTACAAGTGAGTTTTATGTGCAACTTTATATTATTTTTTTCCATTTCCTGCCCTACCCCTGCAGAAAAGGTATACTGACTTTTGAAGATTAATTTACATAAAATTGACAGCTTATAAAAATCTCTTATAGCAGTTTTAGAACCATCTTCACCCCATCTGATCAACTTTTCCTGTCTATTGGTGGAAGAAAATGCCTGTGCCCCACAATCTTGACTGCCAGGTTGGGGCCCACAGCAGTGGGACACTGTGGTAGGAATTTTCTATAGATACAATTCAGGTAGGAACGCTTACCAGAAGCAACATCTTGAGCATGATCAACCTTTTAAAACCAATTGAAAACTATTTTTAAAAAAAGAATATCTCCTAGATATCTAGAAAGAATATATAGGTTAAATAAGTTAGAGTCTTCCATTCTGTGATTGTCTCATGAGCACATTTGAGTGGAAGTGATAGACTCACCCACTTCTCTGAATGTTTTGTGAATAAACATACAGATGTAGTGGGTGTGCTTCCCTCTGTCCTGTCTCCAAAAATGTACTTGCCGGAGACACTGAGACATGGTCCTCTGGCCTCCGGAAGCCAATAGCAGAGGATTAATGTGGTGAAGCTGTGAATGGGGATGTTCATAACTGCTATGGAACCCGTCTTCTGAGGAGAAGCACCCGTAGGAGACAGGACACCATTAAGAGCATCTTTTTCAGGTTCTGAGAAACAGAAGGTAAGAGAGGCTAGGAGGGAACTTAAAGAAAGCAGGAGATGACCTAGCGGTTATCTTTTCATGAAAAGGATTGCTATGGTTTTTACTAATGTTTCCACCTTTAAAAATCTCTGAAAATTAAAACAGCTCAGTTAAATGACTCACAGAACCTAGTAGTTGAGTTCAGTAACTGCGTATTTCCACAGGAGCCACTCGCAGGGTCTTCTAATGCCCAGATGAATTCCTGATATGGGGGCAAGGTGGGGATACTTCCATTTTAATCAGGGACTTGAAATCCTTCAAGATTAGTGTCTTAAGAGTGCAGAGATTTTTATAAAGTCTGTTATAGACAGAGTATTAGATCCTCAGTGGTCCTGGGGGTGGCAAAGACTTGCAGAGAAACTAGGAGGAGAACTGGAGGAGGTGGTAACTTCTGGGTCAGAATGAAGACCTGTGGCTCAATTCCTGTTCACCTGGTTGTGTGTGCTTTTGCTTGGAGCGCTTAAAATACTTGTAGGAGAGAAGTGCAACACAACAGACTCCAAGAAGCATGAAAGCAAAGAGCACATTAAGCGCTGTCTGGGCTTCCGTCGTACTCAGCCTGAGGCCCAGGAACTGAATGTTCTGTCTCACGGGGCTGGCGGTGGGCTCAGCATCTAGGAGAGGACAACAGGCGATATGGAGTTACTGGATCATGTTGACCTAGATTATTAAGCGCAAGCCAGATCCTTGCTGGAGAGAAGCTACCCTGTATCCAGGGTCAGCACATCACGGAGGTGACTGTGCACATCCTTTTCGTGAGTTATGAGAGAAGTCATGCAGTTTTAAGCATCTTTCAGCAATTAGAGTAAAACCTATACTGGATAATTGTCTCAATTTGTATAGTAATTTATACTTTGTCAGTCATTCAGCAAATCTTGGGCACCTTACAATGCCAGGCACAATATTTTAGTCACTCTTTGATCCTGGCCTCGGCGCAGCATTTGACTCATTTCTTGCCTAAGGTTACATAACAAGTTAATGGTAGGGCTGGGGAAAGAATCTAAAATTGCTGTTTCCAGGCCAGGGCCTGGTTTCTAGATGTAACTTTAGCCCTTAATTCCTTTGTTCCATCCTGAAATGTCTGGAGCATTCAAAGAAAAAGAAAATACTGGTTGAATGAATGAAGGGGATGGAGAGGCAGAGAGGGCTGGCAATAAACTAGAAGAAAACGGACTGAGAAAGGCCCATTTGCCCTTCCTCCTCTGGCTTTGTCCATCCCAGAACCACAGCTCACCTTCTTGCTGAAGACAAGGATGTGGCCCTGCAGCAGGGTCGGGGAAGCCACTGCACCGGATTATGGAGGCGTAGACCTTGGCTGACTCTCTGGGGATCCTTGGCAGAGCAGGGTCAGTATAGTTCACAAAATGCAAACCAAACTTATCTGAGAAGCCGGTGGCCCACTCGAAGTTGTCCATCAGAGTCCAAACCGTGTATCCTCGAAGGTCCACCTTATCCTGCATAGCTGCTCAAAGACAGAGGCCCCAGCATGAGCTGCTCTGATGGGCTAAGCCCCTCTCCACCGGGCCCGGGCCTGCCCACAGTGCTCCCACAGTCCCCACTTGCAGGTCAAGGGAGCTTTTTTCAGCTCTTGGAGAGAGCAGCCCACCCTGCACAAAGGAATCATTAGCTGGTCCCCTGTGGGTGTTACCACAGAGCCATCTGCATTTTTCTAGACAGGCTCAACCCTGATCGGGAGCCAGGAACATGTATAGACTAAATTAACCCTGCTGGGTCAGCTATCATCGTCTTCACATCTTAGGATACTGGTCTTGGGCAGAGTCTCAAGGGACCCTTGGGAAAGATTTTATCTGGAATAAGATTTTCTACTTGTTTCTCTTTGCTGCTGCGTTGCTCACTTTCTTTTACTCAGCATTACTTACATTCCCCTGTCATAGTCCCATCCCTGGTGGTTCTGCTGAGCTGTAAGGGTCTCAGACTTCTGATTGGGGAACAAAAGATCATACAATCTCTCCAGCCCATTCCTCCTGGGCCCTGCCCAGACTGTCCACAAGAGGGCGCTGCTTTTCAGGGACATGGACACCGGAGGCTCAGACAGAGAAAAGGGCAAGCCAGGAACTCGGGTGCAGGGTTTTGCTTGCTGAGCTTTAAGAAGGAAAAATCTTAGTGTGCAGCCCCCCAAAAAGGCTTAAACCCAAAAGGAGGTAGAAGGCTCATCTTTCTCATCTGAGACTCGTGGGTGCGCTATCGGCTGCAGACGTTAGACGTTTCCAACAATAAAAGGTGCACACAGAGGAAGGGGTAGGCCCGTCATACCTTTGAGCGCCTCGTTGATGTAGCTGCGGAGGTAGTAGATCCTTGCAGTGTCATTGAGGTTTGCTTCTCCCCGATGGGAGACTCCGTTCTCTGTGACATAGATCGGGGGGTTGTTGTATTCCTCCTTCAACCAGTTCAGGATCCTCCTGAAGCCAAAAGGGGTCATCTTCAGCCAGAAGGAGCCGGAGTCTGGCCAGGAGCGGTCTGTGATGGAGGCCACTCCCCTGCAAATTCAAACACTAGGGATTAGGTGTCAGTTTATAAATCCCAAGAGACCCTCTGCACAAAGCATGAACAAGATTTTTACTAAAAAACAACCTTTTGACTCTTCAGTTCAGTCGCTCAGTCGTGTCTGACTCTTTGCAACTGCATGGATTGCAGCACGCCAGGCTTCTGTGTCCATCACCAACTCCGGAGCTTACTCAAACTCATGTCCACAGAATTGCTGTTGCCATTCAACCATCTCATCCTCTGTTGTCCCCTTCTCCTCCTGCCTTCAATCTTTCCCAACATCGGGGTCTTTTCCAACGAGTCAGTTCTTCACATTAGGTGGCCAAAGTATTGGAGTTTCAGCTTCAGCATCAGTCCTCCAATGAATATTCAGGACTGATTTCCTTTAGGACTGACTGGTTGGATCTCCTTGCAGTCCAAGGGACTCTCAAGAGGTTTCTCCAACACCACAGTTCAAAAGCATCAATTCTTCAGTGCTAAGCTTTTATGGTCCAACTCACACTACACACATGACTACTGGAAAAACCATAGCTCTGACTAGACAGACCTTTGTTGACAAAGTAATGTCTCTACTTTTTAATATGCTGTCTAGGTTGGTCATAGAGCAAGCATCTTAATTTCATGACTGCACTTACCACCAGTGATCTTGGAGCCCCCTAAAATAGTCTCTCACTGTTTCCATTGTTTCCCCATCTATTAGCTTTGAAGTGATGGGACCAGATGCCATGATCTTCATTTTCTGAATGTTGAGTTTTAAGCCAACTTTCTCACTCTCCTCTTTCACTTTCATCAAAGTGAAAGTTCTTCTTCACTTTCTGCCATAAGGGTGGTGTCATCTACATATCTGAGGTTATTGATATTTCCCCCAGCAATGTTGATTCCAGCTTGTGCTTGTTCCAGCCCAGCGTTTCTCATGATGTACTCTGCATATAAGTTAAATAAGCAGGGTGACAATATACAGCCTTGACGTACTTCTTTCCTGATTTGGAACCAGTCTGTTGTTCCATGTCCAGTTCTAACTGTTGCTTCTTGACCTGCATACAGATTTCTCAGGAGGCAGGTCAGGTGGTCTGGTGTTCCCATCTCTTGAAGAATTTTCTACAGTTTGTTGTGATCCACAAAATCAAAGGCTTTGACATAGTCAATAAAGTAGATGTTTTGCTGGCACTCTTGTTTTTTCAATGATCCAGCAGATGTTGGCAATTTGATCTCTGGTTCCTCTGCCTTTTCTAAATCCAGCTTGAACATCTGGAAGTTCACGGTTCACATACTGTTGAAGTCTGGCTTGGAAAATTCTGAGCATTACTTTGCTTTTCTCTTTTCACTGGTTGTAGTGACATCAATCAGTGCTGGTGTAACTTTGGATGGGCCACCTAAACTCTCTGGTCTAGCTTTCCACCAGTACACAGGAATGGACTTGCTCATGGACCTAACTCTCCAAGCCACTCGGTAACAGGCCACACCTCACACTAGACGTGGAAGGGTGCTGGTACTCCCATGGAGTGCGAGTGCTAGGTCTTCAGAAAGGGGCTCCCTTGAGTCACCTATGTGTGGTCAACAGGTGGTACACCCACAGGAACGAATATTTGGGCCCCCATTAGTGTGATGATGGGGTAGATACGCTAGGACCTGCCTTAAGTGCCCAAGACCCTATTTCTCTCTCCAGTGATGGGCAAAGAGAGGGTATCACATTGTGCCAAAGGTGTGCCACCAGGGGAGGCACAGGCTCATGCATTTCATTATAAGGACCAGCCATTTAGATATTTAACATTCACGGTCCTTCAATTAAAAAAAAAAAAAACTTTTACCAGCAGCTGGATTTATCTTGTTCAGCTGAACTGAACGTGGGACATTTCATAAGCTGAGCACAGGCGCCTGGGAAGATAGTCCCAGGACCGGTGAGGTAGCCGTCGAGTGGGTGCAGGAACCAGCAGGGCGCCACCTCAGCCCCTCTCGGCAAGCCTGACTCTGCTGGTTGGAGGATGAATGGGGATGTCGGCAGTTGTTTCCAGAGATTCCGGACAGATTCACAGCTACTGATGTGGAAAGGTGCTTGTCAGAAAAGGAACAAAAGGGACTTCCCTGGCAGTCCAGTGGCTAGGACTCCGCACTTCCACTGCAGGGGGAACTAAGATCCTGCATGCCGCGTGGCACAGCCAAACAAAGCAAAAACAAAACCCGACCAAAAAAGCTTTCTTAATCTAATAAGGAATGTCTACAGGAGAAAAAAAAACCCTACAGAAGACAATGAATGTTGGAATATTAAACCTTTCTGCCGGGAGCCATCTCCCGGCATATTGCATATTGAGTGCAGCACTTTCACAGCATAATCTTTCAGGATCTGGAATAGCTCAACTGGAATTCTATCACTGCCAGGAGCCAGTGTGAGGAACTCCGCCCATGGCAAAGGTCATGAGGAAGGAGGTTCGGCATATGCAAAGGCAGGATCGAGCCTCAGGAGTCCCCCTGGAAATTCTCGAGCATCTACCCCCAAACCAGAGCCTGCCTACTTTCTGCTTTGTGCTTTCACCTACACCTCTGACTTTACAGGCGGGGGGGGACTGTCCCCCACTACCTCGCTCTGAAAAAAGAGTTGACTTATAGCTCCAGTTAATAAAGTTCCTGGGTGTGATAGTGTTTCAACCTACAAACTCCTTCGGAAGTCCTCTAGCCTGCCTGAATAGGTTTTTCCGGCCACATGTGATTGTTCAGAGCCTCCCAACTGTGAGAGGCATGAGATGTTCTAAACTGTCTAAATACAGATTCCTTTGAGCAGTTAAAAGATTGATTAGAAATTGTATTGGTGAAGGGTTTTTCACTTGTTGGGCCAATGTTTGCTGCTAAGTCTCCATATCCCTTACCTGCTGTGTCCCTGGCAGTGTATTGATTAATATAATTGGTGTAAGTAGTAGCTTTAAAGTTTGTAACCTTGGACCCTTGCGTTAATTCTTTTTCTTGTTATAGCCCACCACACTTTTGCCCTATAGGAATGCAACTTTAATGCTTTTGGAGGGTGGCGCCTGACTAATCACCTTTAGAGAAAAATACATTTTCTGAAGAAAGGGTCTTAAAATGTTAACAGGCCTCCAGGCCAGAAGATGATGCAAATCACCTAAAATTTGCATATGATAAGTTTGCAGGAAGAAAGCCTGGCTTACTGCATGACTCTACCCCTTCCCCCATTATCCTCTATGCATAACTTAAGGTATAAAAACTACTTTGAAAAATAAAGTGCGGGCCTTGTTCACGGAAACTTGGTCTCCCCATGTCGTTCTTTCTCTCACCTTCTGGCTGAATTATTCAGCCTCTTTTCTCCACTGAATTTCCTCACTGAGCTATCCTTATTCTATTACTCTATATCCTTAATTAACATTTAATTAAGCAGTTGTTTCCTGATCCTCGCTGACGCCATCCCCGCTTCGAATTCCCTGGATCCACCGGGGCTGGACCCAGGCACCTTTCCTCTTGAGATGGGGAATAAAATAACAATGTCTTTGTAAGTATTAGATGTTATTAAATAAAATGACAATGTCTTTGTAAATGTCTCAATATTAGATATTTAGAAATTTTTTAAAAAGGAAGAGATACTGTGCATAAGTGTAATCCTGTTTTTCTGTAATATATTCCTGTATGAAATTTCTGACATACTATATAAACTATGTATAATATATATATCATATATAGAGAGAGGTAGTATACCTATACACATATATATACTTCTGAATGACAAGAATTTTCTCTTCTTGCTTTCTAATGTTTCTACTGTGAACATACATTATTGTAATAGAGAAATAGTTTAACTTTTACCCTCAAAGGGAAAAAAGAAAATTATTTTAACTGAAATACATCTGATAAGTGAGAAAAATCTGATGAAAAAACATATATATAAAAAAGACGCTTACCCCTTGGAAGGAAAGTTATGACCAACCTAGATAGCATATTAAAAAGCAGAGACACTATGGTTTTTCCAGTGGTCATGTATGGATGTGAGAGTTGGACTGTGAAGAAAGCTGAGGGCTGAAGAATTGATGCTTTTGAACTGTGGTGTTGGAGAAGACTCTTGAGAGTCCCTTGGGCTGCAAGGAGATCCAACCAGTCCATTCTGAAGGAGATCAGTCCTGGGAGTTCTTTGGAAGGAATGATGCTAAAGGTGAAACTCCAGTACTTTGACCACCTCATGCAAAGAGTTGACTCTTTGGAAAAGACTCTGATGCTGGGAGGGATTGGGGGCAGGAGGAGAAGGGGATGACAGAGGATGAGATGGCTGGATGGCATCACTGACTCGATGGACGTGAGTTTGAGTGAACTCCGGGAGTTGGTGATGGACAGGGAGGCCTGGTGTGCCGAGATTCATGGGATCTCAAAGAGTCGGACACCACTGAGCGACTGAACTGAACTGAAAATCTTAGTTATTTTTAAAAACTCTAAGCCTGTCTGCTTTAATGAAAAGCATCTTGGAAATCCTAGCCTGTATAACTGTCTGACTGATAGAGGTGTATATCAGGAGTTGGGGCTTGTCTTGCAAACCCCAGGATACATAGCATCAGGAGGCGGTTTCAGAGGCTGTACAGGCCTCTAAGTAAGAGGGCATTTTGCTATCTTTCCCGAAGATTGTTCCAGCTGCCCTTACTTACCTGTCTGCATCGAAGGAAGAGATCCAAGAGGCATAGTTTAAATTGTAGGCCAGGACAGTGGTGTAGTGATTGAACCCAAAAAAGTCGTAGGTGCCGTTGATCCTCCTCTTCTCACTCTCCGTGAACTCAGGGAGCCTGGGCGGGAGGAGTCATTAAAGGCGTGGGGCTTTGGGAAGAGACTCTTAGGGCAGGGCCGGTGGAGGGCTCTAAACTCAGGTACCTGAGGTGCCCACGGGCAGCTGACCAGGAGCCAGGAGAGCCCTTCCCAGGTGCTGCCGAAAGCGCCTGAGCCTCCTTCCACCAGAACACAGACCTCACCTCCCTCACAGACCCTCTCTTCTGATTTTAAGTTTTTACTGTGGTTTGTTTAGACATGCTTCTTTTCTCCAAAGTCTGTCCTTACAAGTAGGGGAAATGCTTTTACAAATTGACTTTTGAGATCTGGACTTTTCTGCTCTCATGATTTTACTGCCCTTTCTTTTTAAACATCTAGGGGAACATTTTCCATATATATTTTTAAAAATTGAAATATAGGTGATTTACAATGTTGTGCCAGTCTCTGCTGTGTGACTTATTTCTATACATATTTACATTTTTTCCATGTATTCTTAGACTTTTCTGTGTGATGTGATTAACATGCCCTTGTGTGCAGCACTTAGAGGTTCCCCTCTCCCAGATCCTGACCACATGCTGCTGGTTTAGGGTTGCTGAGAGAATGCCCTGCTTAGGCCCTGACACTTCATTTTGACCTTCCTGCTACTATTAACCTAGGAAAGAACCTTACTTCCTGGAGTTTCTGAAATACTGGGGCAAAACTAAGGCCCAAGTTCCCCACACCACCGCTGCCATACCTTTTACTTCCCTGCTCAGGAGCCAGCAAGGGCTTCTCAGATCCTGTGGCTTCAAGACTGAGCACCTGTGCCAGCCTCCAGTCGCTCTGCCACGCGGCCTTGGCTCTCCCTGCTGCTGGGCCAGTGTCCCCAGTTGCAGCATTCCACTCACTCCTACCTCTAGGCCGGTGCTCACACCCCTTCCCTTGGATCGAAAGCCTTCTGCTTTCCCCAGTGCTGTTCATTGTCAAGGCCCAGTCAGCCGATATCCTGTCTTGTCCAGGGGGTCTCCTGGGTCGACCCAGCCTGCCCTGATCTCATCTGAGTCTTCAACGCATGAAGAAATTGGGGAATAGAATTCCCTGGAGTGATGAAGGTCACTGTCTTTCCAGCTGGTGTGTCAGCACCTGAGGAAGCCATGCTTAGAGTCCCCTCTATGTGGACCCTGCTGGGCCTGGCACCGGCCTTGGTACACAGTAGGTGCTTCAGCACGGTTGTGTTGAGGAACTGGAGCACTCGCTTGCTGGTTGGAGACCAGGGTCGACAGATCAGACCTTTTGGCTCAGCAGGACTTCCCTAACCAGGCCAGCACATGCATGATGTAAGGGTTGGGGTGGATTACTTAATCCTCACAGCTGGGCTATAGGAGGCTCAAAGAGGGAGCCAGTGGGTCACTAAGAAGTGGGTGCCCCAGATGGCCTGCCTATTCTAAAGAATAACAAGAGCAACTGCCTTTGTCAGAGCTGTGCCTGTCCGGGGCTGAGAGCTCCACATACACACTCGTGTTGTCTTTCCAGCATGCATGGAAGCTCAGACAGTAACTTGCCTAAGACACTCCTCTCCAACCCCAACAGCACCTGTGCCAGCCACCCAGGAGCCTCAGTGGCTGAGGGCGTGGCACCAGGACCTACCGAGACTTGTTGAGGCCTTCCGCTAAGCTCCTGTCACGGATCCGCGTCTTCATCACCTCAGGGTAATCCCCATTCTTGAATATCGGATGTGCGAACCAGCCTCCCATGAACTGCAGTAGGGGTTGGAGGGACAGTCAGCGCTGGCATTAACAGGTAGGCCCACAGGAGACAGCAGGCTCCCTGCCCAGGAGTCACTGACCTCAGGCCTCCTTCTCCCCACCCAGTCTTAAACTTGCCCTTCTTCTAAGTCTGTTCCCATGTTGCAGTTTAAATGCCCATGGGTCTTGTCACCGTGCTGGGAGTTCACTATGGGCAGGACTGTGTTCCTACCCACTGCAGCTGGAGGGATTTGAACTGAACTGAGCTCTGGGCCTGCTAGATGCTGCCTGGCTGCCCTTAGGAGGGCTGGGCCCAAGACGGGGAGAGACTCCAAGCCTCCAGGCCCTGATTCCCTCACTGACCACAGGGGAGGTCTAATGCCGAAGGACCCATCAGAACCTTCTAGGGTGAGCAGAGATGCGAGGCTCTCCTGGTTACCCAGGCAAAGGGCAGTTCTTCATGGGCTTTGGACTTGCAGCCCTAAAATGGGAACTTTCCTGTTTGTTTTCTTAAGTAAGGTTCAGGCCACCCTTAACCCTCACAGGGTATACACGGCACTTCAGTGCTGTGATGCTGTGGGTCCTGGGCTTTTCTCCTCACATCCTCCCTGCAACTGCTGGCTGCTGCCTGGAATGTGGAGTGAGAGCAGCCTTCCATTTTCAGCCAAAGATGAGGTTTAGAAGATACTCGCTCCAGTAAAAGAAGCTTCAGTTCACTGGGAGGTGAGGAATTGGGTTTCTGGGGAAGCTGAATTCATGAGGGGGTGTGCAGATCACTGTCCTGGGCTGCAGGATCACAGCTCACTGACAGACTGATGATGAGACTACAGCGTGACATTTCTGCAGGTTTGTTTTTGATTTCCGAAAACGAATTATAGCTCTAATTCATCAGTTCTGTGCATCTGAAATGAGGGAATACCTTAATTTTGGTCCTAGGCTTCCCCCACGCCCCACAAGCTGACTACCAAATGGGGATATTAAATTCTCGTTTGCACTTAATTCATTTGACCTCAAGTTCCTTTGTGAAGGATTTGGCAAACCAAGGCCATTGGTGTCCTTTCAGAAATGCCAGGCTGCATGCTCTCCTCAGGGCCAAACGTGGGAGCAGTCTGGAGAGAGAGATGCTTGCCTTTCTTTCCTGATCCTGAAACACGAAGAGGGCACCTTCCAACCTTTCAGAGACAGTAGCAGGAGCCTGGGACAAGCTATGCCTGAAGAGGGCTGTTCTCTCTTTCTCCTTTCAGGGACCCAGACTGAAATAAGGCGGGCCATGTTGGCACCTGCTTACTTGTGTCTCTACTTCCTAAGAGCAAAATTCCATGACCAAAAGATGCAAGTCTTTATATTAAACTCATGGAATTAGAAAATTAGGGGCGCTGATGAGTTTCACAGAATTCCAATTTAAGGAAGTCTTAGGCAGAGTAAGTAAAATCAGACAGTGACACCTAGAGGTGAAGTGTGATGTTGCAGCCCTGTCCTATAGTCAAACCACAGACTGAAGAGGCTGAATTTCTATTTTTTAGTCTCAAGCCAATGTTGCATCCAGTAAGAGCTGCATGTATAACTGATTTTTTAAGACTTGAAAGAAAACTCAACCCCAAAGAACTTTCATTCCAGCAAAGCTGTGGGGTAGTTAGGTCACATCTATTTTAAAGACAAGAAAACTAAGATATTAAAAGGTTAGATGATTTTCCCAAGTGCACAAAATAAGGTAATAGCAAAACAAAGCCTAGATCCTTAATCTTTGTTTCACAGTCTAATTCTGTTTTCATTAGATCATGACAGGAGGGGAAAAGAGAAGGAGCAAAAACAACACCCAGAGGAAAATCTGACCTGAACGTATCTCTTGGCTGCCTCCACATCCTCCTGGTTGGAGGGGTCTCTGGGCTCAGCCCAGTCGCTGCTGATGGTGATGGAGATGACGCCACCTTGCCGGGCACGATACACGTCATTGTACAGATGCCAGGCCTCAGCGTGAGCCTTTATCAGGTTGTGGCCAACAATGTAGGGGGCAGTGCCGGGCCTAAAGGAGATCCCTGGAAATGCAGACATAGACGTCAGTGAAGAATAAATGTGGCCAGAACTTCCCTGGTGGTCCAGTGGTTGGGAGTCCACTTGCCAATGCAGGGGACATGGGTTTGACCCCCAGTCCAGGAAGATCGCATGTGCCTCAGAGCAACTAAGCCTGTGCGCCATAACTCCTGAGCCCATGCACCTAGAGCTGAGAGCTACAAGGGAAGCCACTGCAATGAGAGTCCCACGTACCCCAACTAGAGAGTAGCCCTCAATCTGCAACTACAGCAATGAAGACCCAGCACAAGAATAAATGTGGCTGAGAATATCACTTTCTGCCGATAGATGGCCTCTTGGTGTTTGGGAGAAAGACTGTAGATTTTTTCTTGAGGAAGAATGGAATTCAGATCCTGGCTCCACTTCTTCCTGGCTGACCATGTAACTTTGCGTGAGTAATTCAGCCTTTCTGTTTCTTCCTCTACAAAATGAGCAATACAGACTTGCTGTGAATAGCGTGTGTGTGAAGCACCCAGAAGCACTGTGTCTGGCAAAGAGAAGGCACTTGCTGTTGGTTTCTATACCCCTGACCGACAGAGTGGCTCACATGGCTCGGGCAGAGTACCTGGAAGAGTGTGTGCCTCAAGGGCTGACATCCTGACTCTCTTCGGGGACCCACTGTGAAAGAGCTGGAGCGTATAGTTGGTGGAAGCCGCTGACACAGATTCCTCGAGAGCAAACGTTATGAGAGAGGCAGCCTCTCATGTGTTGGAGGAACAAAAAACCAAAACGTCAACCAAGGACCAACAGCTGATGCATCTGATAATGAGTCGAAGCAGATCTCCCCATGGCTCTTCCCAGCTGGGACACATAATCCCAGGAAATCACAGAAATGAACACGAATTTACTCTCTAAGGCTCAGAGTTAGAGAAAAGGAAAATCAGAGGGTTCTCAAGGGACAATGACAGGTCCACAATTCCTTATTTAAAAGTCTTAGGAATACAACATTGTAAGTCAATTATACTTCTGTTGCAAAAAAAAAAAAAAACAACTCAGAGTTTGATATATTTAGAAGTTAAAAGGTTTCTGTGTCTTAGAAAAGTAATAAGTTGCATATAACATATTTACATATGACCCCAGCAGGGCTCAGGACAGCTCTCCATAATTAAAGACACTGATACATCTGCAGCAGAATTTTTTGAAATTTCACACTAAGTGGGATGCCAACATCAGGTTATGCCCAGGTCAGCCAAATCAAATACTGGGAACTTTGGCATTTGGGGAGTTGCCAAAACAAAACAAAACCCCACTGTGGGTCTGTACAGTCTGATATACTATCCTTTCCTGTATCAATTAGTTTGCACCCTTGATCTCAGGGAGCTTCCTATCAGAGGCAGATCAGATGCACAGAGCAAAGAAGCCATTTGGTGGTTGGAGATGTGAGGTTCATGTTCAGCAGAAGTGGTGTCAGAATGGGGCGGTGGGGGAGGCAGGAATTCTGAGGCATTGCCTTGGGGCTTTACTGGCCACCTCCTCCAGGGCCACCTGGATTTCATGTCAGTGGTGCTGAGAAAACCACCCTCCAATTGCCGACCAGTGGGATCTGAGACTTTTACCTGGAGCTGCCGTCCCATAGCCGTAGCCCTGGTAAGCAACGACGTAGGGCTCGTTCAGTGTGATCCAAAACTTCACCTTGTCCCCCAGCCTCTGGAACAGCACCTCTGCATACTCCTTAAACCGCTGTACAATTGTCTCATTCTCCCAGCCCCCAACATCTTGGAGTGCCTGGGGCAGGTCCCAGTGGTAAATAGTCACCTGTGAAAACGCAAGACCAGCATTTCCACCAACCTACTTTTCATGGGAGCCCACTGATGCTCTATGCGCCAACATAAATGTCTGTTGCTAAGAATGAGAATGAATGATGAGACAAAAAAGCTTCAAAGTTTCTTTGGCAGGAAGGATAGGACAGTAGAGCTGAAGTGCGAGAAAAGTTCATACATCTGGATCAGAGAAGCCTGGGTTTGAGTCTCAGCTCTGCCAACTACCAGGCAGTAAGACCTCCATGTCCCAGAATCACTGTGAGGCCTAATTCACACAGCAGAGGGCAGGAAAAGTGACTGACATCCTGCCAGCTCTTTGGCAAATGTTAGCTATGACTGTAATCAAGGATCAGAAATGCTAGAGCTTCAGAACCTCCTGGATAGAATGCTCTGACGGTTTCAGGAGGGAGGCATTTTGCTTGTCAAGGGGCATCCCCAAGGACTTCTAATGTGTCTGGAGGCTCTTCCTTGGAGTGGGAGCCCTTTGCTGGAGACGGGCCCCTCTGGCCACACCCATGTGGTGGCCTTTCTTCCCCCGGGTCTCCCCTTGATGCTCCTGACACACCCCCATGCCGGGGTCTCCACTGAGTTGTCAACCGTCTTCAGCTCAGACCCAGTCTTTCCCTTTCCCTGAAGTGCCCTTTCCCTGCCTATGCACCCACCCAAATTCTCTTCTTTTTTTAAGATCCACACCTCCTTGAAGGTTTTTATGGCCATATTACTTTTCTGCCTTGTCTCAATGTCCTTAAGAACTACAGGGAATTCCTTGATGGTTCAGTGGTTAGGACTCTGAGCTTTCATTGCCCAGGGCCCAGATTCATTTCCTGGTTAGGGAACTAAGATCCCACAAGCCATGTGATGCAACCAAAAATAAATAAAAGTTTAAGATCTATAAATAAATAAAAGCTTAAACCCTATTTAAAAAAATAAGAACCACAAAATAATTTAGCCCTGAGTTGTGTTCTCTCTGAATTGTGTGTAATGGATATAAATTCCCCCTGATCTTGGGGTCCTACAGGACAGCCACTGGCCCTCCCATCTCCATCACAGCTGGCACTCACACGCACTGTAATAAAGCTGCATGACTAATTTATTCCTGCAGTGTTAGCAGTGTGAGGAGTCCAGGTAGCACTCTTTGAAATTAAATATCTATTTTTATTTATTTATTTGGCTGCACTGGGAACTCAGGTATGCCATGTGGGATCTAGTTCCGTGACCAGGGATTGAACCCAGGCCCCCTGCATTGGGAGCTCGGGTCTTAGCCACTGGACCACCAGGGAAGTCACCCAGGTAGCACTTTGATTTGTTAAAGTCTGTGCTTCGTGGGGTGGGAAGAAGGGGGTTATAATTCGGAGATTATACTCTGGCTGCCGTACGTAATCTCCAATCACTACCGCGGAGGACACAGCAGTACCGTGGAGCTAGTGCCCCTCTGGCCCTTTATCATAAATGGCCCAGGAGAAAAGGCAAAGAGTTCTTAGGCTCCCAGGTAAAATGTAAAAGATCTGGTGGCAGCAAAGGAGGCCCCCATATGAGCTTTATTATTCATAAGAACTCACGGCTTAAAAGCACACGAACTTTTGCCTCAACAGTTCTTCTCCTAGGACCATGTCCTATAAACGTCTATCCTAGTGTAATTATGTAACTGCAGTTACACAGACAGAGGAGCCTGGTGGGCCGAAGTCCATAGGGTTGTGAAGGGTTGGACACGACTGAAGCAGCTTAGCATGCATACACACTCATTGCAGTGCTGGTTACAAAGGAAGAAGAGTGAAAACAGGGAAGAGTGTCCATTTATAGGGAAGTGACTAGAGAAGTGAGGTACAGTTTCCACATAACTAAAAAGACAGGACAAATGAGGAAAACACATAGGGATATGGAAATACCTGTAAGAACTATTGGTAAATAAAAAGTATCAAACTATGTGTATCATACCATTAGGAAAAAGGAGGGTAATAAGCATACACACACACACACACATATTGCCCACTGGTCAGATACCCAAAAGGACATGAAGACTCAGCAGCCCTGGTCACCTGTAGGGAGGGGAATAGATAGCTGGGAGGGGGTGGTCAGGGACAGAAGGAAAATCTTTACAGACAACTCAAAAATTAAACTTGGCAAGAGCACTGATTTTTCCCAGGAGATGTGCTCCCCAGCCCAGCCGGCTCCCTCTCGTGGACTTGGCCCAGGCCTGCTCAGGGCCCCTCACCTGGGGCTGGATGTTGGCGGCCAGCAGCGTGTCGATGAGCCGCACGTAGTAGTCCAGGCCCGCCTCGTTGACGTACTTGCTGGTCCCGTCGGGGAGGATGCGAGTCCAAGAGATGGAAAAGCGATAGTGGGTCACGCCCAGGGTCTGCAGGGCGGCCAGGTCCTCGGCGATCTTGTGGTAACTGTCACAGGCCACGTCTCCTGTGTCATTGTTCTCAACCTTCAGGGGTGTGTGAGCAAACGTGTCCCAGATACTGAGTCCTTTGCCGTCTGCTCTCCATGCACCTTCGATCTTAAGAGGACAAGACATGGTCAAGTCAGTCATGTAGTCAAGCCCTTCCTGTCAGTGGGGGGTCCTGAGTCAGGACGTAAGTCAGCATCACCTTCTCTGCTCCCCCCGGTTTCTGAACTCCTGCAGCTTCCTGTATACACTTTCTGAACGTCATGGGACTATCACACTGCACTGAGCAGTTATGTGTCTGCTGACTGGCTTCCCTCCAGCAAGACTAGGAAGACTAGACGTGGCATCTGTCACCTTGGTGGCCCGGCTGTCAGTGCAGCAATGTCTGGTGTACGGCGGGTGCTCATTAAATGTTTCGATGAACAATCTGATGTGCCTTAACCCCAAGCACAGTCAGACAAATCCCAGTGATGCCAGACGTGGAGGCAGAGTTTCTAATCAGGACGGGTATCACTGTTTCTGTGCTTCCTTTTCCTCCTTTCCCCTAATCTACAGGCAAACTGACCACAAGCCACTGGGCAAATGCCTACCCATGGGCTTAGGTAGTCCAAGATGTGTAGTGTCTATAAATTACTATAAAACACTTGGACGGGTATGGTGTGAAACTCCGTGACTGGCTGCGGCTAAGCAGTGTGGCGCTTTAACCAAGAATGCTCATCCAGGCTTGGCCTGCACGGCCCCTGTGAGAGTGGCAGGGCGTTGGAGCAGCGGGAAGGCGCTAGCTGCTGTCCATCTGAGTGGAGGAGATGGCTGGGTGGTTGGGAGACTAGTTAATGCAGGGCGACTAAGACAGTAAGTGACTATGTTGAGGATATTAGGAGTTAGATTTCTCATCATTGGAGAAAAGAGAGATGAATATGAAAAGCGGGAAGGCGAGCATTAACCTTGTGGAGTAGGATTGGACCTGGAGGTATCAAGGTGTTTTTTTAACATACATAAAGATGTGGGTGCATGTAGAAGTAGATATATGTGTGTGTGCACACATGTATTTCCTCGCTCTGTCCACTTCTAGAGGGCCTAGAAGTAATGACCCATGAGTACACCAAGGACCTAGATCTTGATTTCTAGATGCCCTTATCCAATAAAAGAAACCAGGGCTCATTAGAGAAATGGCTGATTACAGGGCTGGGGCAGAAAGTACAGAAGATGCTTGGAACATCTTGTTGTACCGGAAAGAATTAGGAAAGTGCTCAAAGAACGATGGGCCACGTCAAAAGGACACAGGCTCTGGCTAAAGGACCATCCACCTGGCAAAATGTGGGACGATTTAAGTATCTCCATACTGATGATGACAAAAGTATAACCCACCGAACAAAATAGAATTTCATGAGGCCATACTTTTGATACATATCAATATGTATTTATATGTAAATAAAACATAAAACCGACAAAACTCGACCTTTCTGTTGAATGCCACCTAATAAATATAAAAGCAATGATGGACTGAGAAAAATCACCGTTCATCAACTGTCACAGTGATACCTGATTCAGGACTGCAGCCCGTGCCCTAGAATAAGACCCTTTCCCTGGACCTAGAATAAGTCCAGCTAGAAACCCATGGCCTATTCTCACCCAGGGACTATTTGTCCCCGAGGAGACACTTAGCAATGTCTGGAGACATTGCTGGTTGTTACAGCTGGAGAGGGGTCTACGGGCATCTAGTGGGCAGAGACCAGGTTTGCTGCTAAACATCCCACAGTGCACGGGACAGGCCACGGTGCACGGGACGGGCCCACGGTGCACAGGATGGAGCCATAGTGCATAGGACGGGCCACAGTGCACAGGACGGGCCCACGGTGCACAGGATGGGCCCACGGTGCACAGGATGGAGCCATAGTGCACAGGACGGGCCCACGGTGCATAGGACAGAGCCATAGTGCACAGGACGGGCCCACGGTGCACAGGATGGAGCCATAGTGCATAGGATGGGCCCACAGTGCACGGGATGGACCATGGTGCACGGGACGGGCCCACGGTGCACGGGACGGACCACGGTGCACGGGACGGGCCCACGGTGCACGGGACGGGCCCACGGTGCACGGGACGGACCACGGTGCACGGGACGGGCCCACGGTGCATGGGACGGGCCCACGGTGCACGGGACGGACCATGGTGCATGGGACGGGCCCATGGTGCACGGGACGGGCCCATGGTTCACGGGACGGACCACGGTGCACAGGATGGGCCCACAGCAGAGTTCTCCAGCCCCAAATGTCAGTTGGCCCAGCTGGAGAAACCTTTCTACAGAGAATTCTGTCTGCCTCAAGTAAGAGTAACAGGATTCTGTCTCTGAAATCTTGGCATTTCCTCCAATGAAACTTTCATGTTCAGTGTTGACCAGAGCTCCAAAGAGGACTAAGAACTGCGGTTTCTTCCAGGCAGTGGAATAAGACATATGAATAGTTTCTATGTTTGTGTGCTTAGCTAACGTACGTCTGGACACTGCAAAACTTGGTCTGAGATGTCACTATATCATGGTAGTCTGGTCATCTGGTGGGGCTACCCTCACCTTTCTTGGAAACAGTTTCAGCAGCTATGGTCACTTAGAAAAAACTCAAGGGCTGAGCAACCCAGAGTCAGGTCAGCTCAGACCACTGACCCTGCCCAGGTTCCACATTGAGAATACAGAGCCCCCACTCCTGGATCAAAGGAAATGAAAGGAGGAAGGAGATGTAAAGCAGAGTCCCACCCTTAGCTGCCTAGGCAAGTCACACTTCACTTTGTAGCTTTCATTTCTCTGAGGAAAAGTGAACCCTCGTATTTTCTGTATTAGTGAGCTTCATTTAGCGTGAATAAGGTAAAGGCATGTTATTAGGACGTCAGAAAAAGCCCGGGTCCGCATGATAGTCATTTTGATCAAACTGTCTGCTTGGAAGATACTAGGTAAGAAATGAAGGCATCCAGCTGAGAATCTTCTTATTTGCACATCTTTGCCTAAGGGTTTCTGCGTGGTTCCACCTGCTCCATCTGGCCTGCTAACACCTATCTCAGCCTGGCCCTTCTAACTGTACTTGTCCACCTGAATTTGGGGATGTGAAGAAGCCAGACTGTCTGGGAAGAGGGCCTCCCAGATGCCCCTTTATCCCCACCCTGCAGTACCTGTACCTCCTGCCCACAGGTCTGTGAAAATCCACTGCTCCTGTCTGCCCTCTGCAGCCCTGACAGAGCCTGGCACATAGTAGATCTAATGTAGATGGTTAACTCCTCACCTGATATGAGGCAGTAGCTGCACTCCAGATGAAGTCCTTGGGGAACTGTCCGTATAGGAACTCATCCTCTTTGGACAGCGGCATGCCATTGTTGGTGATGACCTCTGTGTAGTACCTGGCTGAGGCTCTTGCTGTGCGAGACTTGTTCACGTCATCAAAATCAACATGGTACAGTCCAAACTTGACCGTGTAGCCATTCAGCCACTCAAAGCTGTCCATCAGGGACCAGGCAGTATATCCTCGAAGGTTGACACCATCAAGTCTGTAGGCTGGGGACATTGCACAGAGGGCAGAGGACAGCTTTATACCAGGAGGGTCAGGGCCCAAGAAGCGCAGCCACGTACTGGCTCCTCACTTCAGGCGGTCTTCAACCACCAACTTGTACACACAAGTAATGTGTCCCGTAATAGATCATCTTTTTGTTAATACTGATAACCCCATAACAAGTATTAATGGCTGATCTTTGCAAAATCAAATTCTTTTGTTGGAGTAAAGGGACACGTCTGAAATTCAAGAGTCTTAGCCCACTTTAGAGGTTATTCCTCTAGGGTACATGGAACCTGAAAGTCAGTGCTAGTCACTCAGTTGTGTCTGACTCTTGGAGACCCCATGAACTGTAGCGCACCAGGCTCCTCTGTCCATGGAATTATCCAGGCAATACTGGATTGGATTGCCATTCCCTTCTCCAGGGGATCTTTGTGACCCAGGGACAGAACCTGGGGCTCCTGCATTGCAGGCAGATTCTTCCCATCTGAGCCACCAGAGAAGCCTGACAAATGGAATCTACCAGAATATAATAAGTTCCTTGTCAGCATAAAGGTGTTTGTTTTGTTCCCTGCTGTGTCCCCAGCACTTAGAATAGTACTTGTCACACACTAGTTGGTCAATAATGAAAATACTCTTGTGGGACTCTGTGTGCACATTTGGGGCGATGATCATTGCTTTTTTTTCAGATTCCAGAGGGATATGTATCCTCAGACAGGGAAAGAGTTAAAGGACCAGGGTATAAAAGAGAGACCTGTTGATGGTTTGTACTCCATTCTGCCAAGGCTCCTGACATACGGATGTTGGGAGACTCTAAGGGGAACATGAACCCTCACATACCTTTCAAAGCTTCATTGATATAGGTTTTGTGGTAAAATATCCTGTCGGTGTCTTCCAGTTTGGGGTCTGTCAGCCCCACTCCGTTCTCAGTGATGTAAACAGGGATGTCCCCATACTCTTCCTTGATCCAGTTGAGCAGTCTCCGCATCCCCCAGGCGGCAGCCCTGTTCATGGCTGTGGCAGGCCAGGAAGTGTCCTCCCACTCCAGCAGCTCCTGGTCACTTGTGTAGGAGGGTGGGTTTAACCTGGGTGTCGTGTGTTGCACAATCCTGGAGGAGTAAGTGTTGAGGCAGAACACGTCGGCGGTAGCTGCGATGTACTGCTTCTCCTCCTCTGTGAAGCTGGGCAGGCGGGAGGTGGCCAAGTGCTGCAGTTCACTCCTGTTCCCCACCTTCCACTTCATGGCATCGGGGTAGTCTCCGTTTCGGAAGATGGGGTGGGCAAACCAACCCAAGGAGAACTGCAGCATCCGGTCAGCTGCCTCCACGTCCCTGGGGACCAGCGACTGGGGCTCTGCCCAGTGGGAACTGAGGCTCAAGGAGATGACCCCCTTCTGCTCTTGCCTGTACTTCTCGTCGTATGTGTGATAGACTCTGGCATGAGCTTTGATGATTGCATGGCCAATCCTGTAAGGTCCACTGCCTGAGTCATTCACATTTGGGGGAAATTCCCCTGAGCCATATCCCAACCAGGCCTGGTACGTGGGCTCATTAAAAGTCATCCAGAACTTGACTCTGTCACCAAAGGTCTGGAAGCAGAAGTCTGCATAGCTGTTGAACAAGTCAACCAGGAAAGGATTCTCCCAGCCTCCGATGTCCTGCAGGGCCTGGGGCAGGTCCCAGTGGAACAGGGTCACCATGGGAGAGATGTTGTTTTCCACCAAGCCGTTGATCAGCTTGTTGTAATAATCCACACCATGTGCGTTGACAGAAGTGTTTCTCCCAGTTGGGAAAATCCGAGACCAGGAGATGGAGAAGCGATAAGCCTTCACCTTCAATGCTTGGAGCATGTTCAGGTCGGCATCCAGGTGGTTATAGCTGTCACAGGCCACGTCTCCAGTGGCATTGTCTTTCACGTTGCTCCCTGGTGTGTGGGTAAAGTTGTCCCAGATGCTGGGGCCTTTGCCGTCAGCGTCCCAAGCTCCTTCAATCTGATAGGCTGACGAGGACACGCCCCACAGAAAGTCATCGCGGAATGTGCCGTGGTAGAACAGATCTCTCTCAAACTTGGGTTGGTTGGAGAACTTCTCCCAGACCACTTTTGCCTTGGAGGGCACCTCGGATGGAAAAGAGAAGGCTCTGATTTTCCGGGGGACGTTTGCTATGCTGGGTGGTGACTGTCTTTTTACTACCTTGTTGAGGAAACCATTTTTTTCGATCATGCTGGTGAAAAAATAGGCAGATTTCCTGGCAGTCCTTGGCCTGCTGCTGTCATCGAAGTTGACGTGGTACAGCCCAAACCTCTGGCTATACCCAGAAGGGCCTTCAAAGCCATCAATGAAGGAGCGAGCGATGTAAGACTTAACAACCACCGAGTCTTCTTTGATAGCTGTGGAGAAAAACAAAATTGGGACTGCTTTAAAGTCTCTGTTTCTGATTGTTCTAAAGTCTCTGCTATTATTTTTCAAATAGAGGTGTTTATTTGGGGTTTCTCAGCACTGCAGCCATGCTCCTTGGAAGAAAAGCTATGACCAAACTACACAGAATATTAAAAAGCAGAGACATTACTTTGCCAACAAGGGTCTGTCTAGTCAAAGCCATGGTTTTTCCAGTAGTAATGTATGGATGTGAGAGTTGGACTATAAAGAAAGTCGAGCAGTGAAGAATTGATGTTTTTGAACTGGGGTGTTGGAGAAAACTCTTGAGAGTCCCTTGGACTGCAAGGAGATCAAATCAGTCAATCCTAAAGGAAATCAGTCCTGAATATTCATTGGAAGGACTGATGTTGAAGCTGAAAGTCCAATACTTTGGCCACCTGATGTGAAGAACTGACCCAGAAAAGACCCTGATGCTGGGAAAGATTGAAGGCAGGAGGAGAAGGGGATGACAGAGGATGAGATAGTTGGATGGCATCACTGGCTCAATGGACATGAGTTTGAGCAAGCTTCAGGAGTTGGTGATGGACAGGGAAGCCTGGCATGCTGTAGTCCATGTGGTCACAAAGAGTCGGACACGACTGAGCGACTGGATTGAACTGAGCACTGCAGCCCAGAAGGCATCGATTTAAGAAGCACTTGAATTGTGTTCTGCTATAAAATAGGGGAGGCTTATAAAGGCAAAGCCTGTAAGATTACATGAATTGTTTATCTAGAATTAGGATTGGAGGGGACTTCCCTGGTGGTCCAGTGGTTAAGACTCCATGCTCCCAATTCAAGGGGCATGAGTTTGATCCTTGGTCAGAGATCTAAGATCCTGCAAGCCACATGCTGTGAACAACAACAAAAAGATGATGAGGCTTGATGAATGGTTAGGACTCAGACGGGCAGAGCATAGAAGGAGCACTGTAGGGACTAAGAATATAAAAGCAAAGACTTAAGGCCTTTGGGGAGAGAGTTAGGAGGCTGATATGAATGAAGAGCTGACTATTACTACAAACACTACTTTCTGGCTTCATTTCCATGGGAGACCATTTTTTGTCCCATAAAACAAAACTCTGAAGACTTAATGAAGTACCACCCATGCTCAATCACCAGCATATCCATGTTCTTACCCTTGAGCACCTCATTGATATACTGGTTGAAGTAGTCGACTCTCAGGGAATCATCGATGAGGTTTTCACTCTCCCCTATGGGCATGCCGTTCCCAGCTAGGTAGATTGGAACTTTGCCTTTTGTGTATTCCAAGGATACAAAGTTCAACAGCCTCCTTATGCCCCAGGGCACCACACGAATCCAAGGGGATGCGGTCTGGGGCCATGTGGGGTCCACATGCTGGGAGAAGCCTCCGATGGTATCATAGCTGGGGATGCAGGTATCTCCTCGGGCCTTGCTGATGAGGCGGGAAGTGTAATGGGACAGACCCAGAAAATCAGCAGAGCCTTTCAAGAGCTGTTTCTCTGCCTCGGTGAACTCAGGGAGCTGGGCCACAGGACTGGGGCACTGCTTGTTCATCTGTTGAATCTGGGCCCTCAGGGCAGCCGGGTAGTCCCCATCCACAAAGATGGGGTGTGCAAACCAGCCCAGCATGAAGTGCAGGAAGCGTTTGGCAGCTCTCAGGTCCTCAGGCCTCTCCGGGGACAGGGGTTCTGCCCAGTCCGAGTTCAGCACGATGCCCACACGCCCCTGCTGCTGTGGGCGGTGGTGGCTGTTGTAGTGGTGCCAAGCCCTGGCGTGCGCCTTGAGGACCATGTGGGCCACCTTGTGAGGAAGAAGGAAGGAAATACAGGACTTAGTGACAGCTGCACCACCCACAAGTCAGCAACAAGTCAATGAGAACAATGTTAGCAAGTTAACACCGAGGTGAATGATGGTAGCAAGTTAATAAAAGCAGTAAGACTGACGATGTCAACATCAATATATCAACATTGATGTCAACAATGTCATCAAGTCATCGACAAGTTAACACCTACGTCACACTGGCAACAAATCAACAAAACATCATGTCAACAGCACCGAGAAGACTGATGCTAACAATGTAAAGGAGGCTGGGCCATGGACAATGTTGACAACACCACCGTGCCAGCAACATCAGCAACATGGACAATAGCCTCACAGGCCAACAGCAACGACGTCCACAAGTGTTGACAAGCAGTCAACACCACCGTCAGATCATCAGCAATAGCACCGCAACCACACTGACAAGGGTTAATAGCTTCTCTCCTGTGATCCTCACTTGTTTGACAAGTACAAATACTATTTCTACAACACAGGTGAGGAACGCAGATCCAGAGAAGGGGTAGATGCAGGCCGTCCCGCCTCGGGCTTGTACCGTCACTCACAGTGCTGTGCTGCCTCTGTGCTCAGTAAGGGCTTAGGGACTAGCGAGCCGACAACTAGTTGGAAGTGGGGACCATTTTAGTTAACACAAAGGAGGGGAAAAGTCTTTCTAGCCTGCCTGATCTCCTTTCTACTTAATGAAACCTAGGAAGAGAAACCACCACCAGGACCTGTTCATAAACTCAACTCATGGTCTTACAAAAGTCAGCATTGTTCCTTGGTGGAGCGCCGTGAAAAACTGGGCAAAGGAGGGGTGTGTGGAGCATAACAAGTCTACATTTAAATCGACTCTGTCACATGCTCAGGAAACTCAAACCATCTTCTCTCTCGACTTCAGCTTGGTCTGCAGGAAGTGGGTCATTCTGGATCCTCCCTGAAGGACTCAGGGCAGCTGTGTGAACAGAGCACAGAGCAGAGACTGGGGTGCAGGAAGGGGTTTGTTATTACTGAGCTCCTCTTCTTTTCGTCATGTGAAGAGGATGACACCTGTGTTTGAAGAATGTTATACCAAAACATGGCTCTATGAAGAGGAGCTCCTGACTGTTTGTAGTGTACCAAATATTAGTCCTTAACTGGGCCCTGACCTCCAGCAGCAAACTGTGCTCCTTTCTTAAAAGCAGGAATGCTTCCCTTCTAAGCTTGCTGGTGTCAGGGCAAAACATGGGAACAACCGAAATGTCCATTGACAGAGGAATGAATAAACAAGATGTGGCACATATATACACTGGGATACTACTCAGCCATGAAAAATGAAATAACCCCATCTGCAGCAACATGGATGCAACCAAAAATCACCATACCAAGCGAAATACGTCAGAAAGAGAAAGACAAGCAGCATATGATATTATATGGGGAATCTAAATACAGCAGAAATGAACCTGTCTACAAAACAGAAACAGACTCACAGACGTAGGGAATTGACTTGTGGTTGCCAAGGAAACGGGGAGGGAGAGGGATGGAGTTTGGGGTTGGTAGATGCTAACTATCATATATGGGATAGATAAACACCATATATAATAGTATATACAGTATATACTATACTGCTGTATAGTACAGGGAATTATATCCAATCTCCTGGGGTAAATCATAATGAAAAATAATATTTAAAAAGGTATATATGTATATAACTGAGCTGCTCTGATATACAGCAGAGATTGGCACAACACTGTAAATTAACTACACTTCAATAAAAACAACAAAAAAAAACCAAAGGTACGAAGCCGAAGGTACACTATACCGTGAGTGCAAGGAAACTGTGACTGGAACGAAATACTGGTAAGATGATGAGAGAGATGAAATTTTTCCTTACTGGTATCATAACGTTTTATAAATAAAAGGAAGAATCGAGAGAGAAAAGTGAGGTGGACTTTCTCATCAAAGTCTCTATAGGAAAATCTCAGGAGACATAGCTGTAGGGATAAGAAGCCTAAGGAGAAAAGGTTGGGATGAGCTTCACAATAAAAACACAGAAAGGTCCAAACCCTCTGCTTTCAGTAGAGTTCTCTTTCTCCGTGGGTGTGGTGAACAAGAGCAGAAGGGAAGCCTTGACTTCAGTGCTATGTTCCGGCATTATACTGAGTCGCTTACTCACAGAGCTCACTCTGTGCATATTTTGAATTGCTCTCTAATTTTCTGATGTGTGTTAGTATCATTTCCCCACCAAAGGTTTTAATGTCTTGGGACACTTATCTAGCCTGGGGCACAGTGAATACTCCTGTCTCAGAGCAGTTTGTGCATGTTAGTCACTCAGTCATGTCCTGCTCTTTGTGACCCCACGGACTGTAGGCCACCAGGCTCCTCTGTCCATGGACTTCTCCAGGCAAGAATACTGGAGTGGGTTTCCATGCCCTTTTCCAGGTGATCTTCCTGACCCAGGGATTGAACTTGTGTCTCCCTTATTGCAGGCAGATTCTTTACCATATGAGCCACCAGGGAAGCCCATTTCAGAACAGAACCCAAAGTGTGGCAGGGGAAAGCCAGACTAATGTGCTTATCCTGAAGAATGTTGCCAGTGAAGCTAGTAGATTTTCTGGGAGATTAAAAAAAAAAAAAAAAAGGAAGACGATGCTTGGGACCCATATGAAGATATTTAAAATTTTGTCTCCAGGGACTTCCCTGGTTAAGACTCTGCACCTCTACTGAAAGGGGCATTGGTTCAATCCCTGATTGGGGAACTAAGATCCCACATGCCACATGTGGTCAAAAAAAGAAAAAATATATATTTTGTTTTCAAGATATACATCCCCTTCTTGTTGAAGTGATACTCTGATTGCCCCCTGGAAAGATCACCTTCCTCCATCCCCACCTCCCCATCTCTCAGCCAGTACTGAGGGGTAGAGCTGGGATCTGCACTGAGCTTCACAGCCCCCTAGCCTAGACCCAGTGACTGGTTCAGTGATGAGCATGTGACCCACACGGAGACCATGAGCACAGGAGACCTCTGCCAGAACAGTGATAAGCAATCTTTCCTGTTTTCTACTTATGTTGAAATATCAGAGAAGGATTGCAGGCATCTGGCTACCGGGAAGCCTAAGAATAAAGCCAATGAGGGCAACAAGAGAAAAAGAAAAACTGAGTCCTGGTAACGTCATCAGTAGTCCAAACAACTCTACTCTGACCAGCTAAAACTAGGACTTTCTAGTTTCCTGAACTCAGAAATTCCCTCCTTGCTTTAAAGTCAGTTTAGGTTGGGTTTTCTGTCACTTGCAGTTAAGTCCTGGCTGACATGGAACACTTGCTTTGGAGTCAAGTAGATTTGGGCTCAAAATGTTGGCTTCACACTGCTAACCCACTAGCAATGTCATCACAACCAAATTGCTTCTCCTCCTGAACCCCAATTCCCTCGTCCATCAGAGCCGTTCTGAGGATGCAGTAACGTTTAAAGCACCAGAACAGCGTTTGGTACTTTTAACAATTTTAACAGCTCCTTCCCTCCCTCCAATTTCCTCTAAAGAAGAAAAAGGAAAGACTTGCTGATGGGAAGGTGAAAGAGTGTTTTTCCAACCAAGTGCCCTTCCTCTTCCAACAAGTAGGCACTGCAAGGATGGGAAGTACCTTAAAAGAGGCCACCCCTGGGTCGGAGATGCCCGGTGCGTGCTGGCCGGTGCCATAGCCCGCGTAGCTCATCACCCACGGCTCGTGGAAGGTCACCCATAGCTTCACACGGTCCCCAAACGTGGAGAAGCAGAAGGCCGCGTAGTCCAGGAAGGCGTCCACCACATCTTCACTCTGCCACCCACCGCGATCCTGCAGGGCCTGGGGCAGGTCCCAGTGGAACAGGGTGGCCATGGGCTCGATGTGCGAGTCCAGCAGGCTGTCAATCAGTTTGTTGTAGTAGGCAACACCCCGGGGGTTGGGGTTACGCCCCTGCCCAGTGGGGAAGATGCGGGACCAGGAGATGGAGAACTTGTAGACCTGGGCCTGGAGGCCACGGAGCAGGGCAACGTCAGTGTCTGCCTTGTGGTAACTGTCACTGGCCACCTCTGGCGTTGC
Organism: Bos javanicus; assembly: GCF_032452875.1. NCBI lineage: Eukaryota > Metazoa > Chordata > Mammalia > Artiodactyla > Bovidae > Bos > Bos javanicus. The sequence goes on along the minus strand of NC_083869.1, from coordinate 61,629,634 downwards.
TTGGCCCTTGTTGGTGTTCTGGTGCCCAACTCTGTCCCAGATGCTCGGCCCTCTTCCATCCTCGGCCCAGCCTCCTTCCACGTTAAAAGCTCCCGTGGAGACACCCCAGAGGAAGCCTTCAGGAAAAACATCCTGCAGGAAAGCATCCCGTTCTGCCTTGGACTGGTTGGCAAACGCTTCCCAGACCCTCTGATAGGCTGAGCGGGGCGGCCAGGCGTATACTGCTGTGTCTGGGCCCAGCTGCGGGGCAGTCTGGAGGGTCAGGCTGTCACTCAGAGAACAAGACCAGCTGAGGGAATGAAGTGACATGAAGGGACATAATAAGTAATGACTCTAATTTATAGGTGACCTGAGACTGATGTAAAGTAAAGATTCCAATAACACTGACTCCAAGTGATGGGCAGGAAGTGACTGGGAGATGGGAAATTATTATTATTACCCCTTCTTAGGCAAGTTAGGATGAGATGGTTGGATGGCATCACCTACTCAGTGGGCATGAGTTTGAGTAAACTCCGGGAGTTGGTGATGGACAGGGAGGCCTGGCATGCTGCAGTCCATGGGGTCACAAAGAGTTGGACATGACTGAGTGAACTGAACTTAGGCAAGTTATCACTGCTCCTGCATGACTGAAAATACTGTGCTAATGCTACTAGTCTCTGTATTACAACACCCTTGAATACCGTCTTCAGTTCTGATGAAATTTTTCTTCTTATCATGTACATTTATAAAACACAACTAAAGATAATGACTTCAGTTATTGAGTCTTTTGATTCTGTATTGGCCACTGTGATAAAAATGTATGTACATTAATTACCTCATTTAAATTTCAAAATAAGTGTATGAGGTAGGCACTACATTATTTATCTTCTTCCTACAGAGAAGGAAACTGAGACTTAAAGAAGTGAGTAATTTCTGGGCATCAGGGGCCAGCAGCTATTTACCAGCTGGTACAGAAATATTTCAGTAATTGAACTACCAGTACAGCTCTACTGATGGGTACCACTTAAATATCAGCCCCAGCTACAACCTCCTTTCTTGTTCATGTTGCCTGGGTTATGGTCATAATGGCAGGAGCTCAAGCATCCATCTAGGACCATGAGGTAGAAGTTTTGATAAGGGTGACAAAACAATAAGAGAGGAGCCTGGACTTCTGATGATTTTACCCACTCTGTAGACTGTCCATCTCTGGGCTTCATTTATGTCAATAAACTTTTATCTTTTTTTAAAATGAGAACTCCTTGATTAGACAGCTTGCAAATGATAGAGCTCAGAGTCTGTGCTTTTACCACATATCACTATATATATGCGTAGATGTGTGGACATTATATGCATATTTGTGTTATGTTTTATGAACATAAATATTTATTCAGAAATAAATATATCTGAAATAAACATAGCTGAAATAAAACATAACATGAAATGCTATTTGGGGGGCTTCCCTGGTGGCTCAGTGGTAAAGAATCCACCTGCTAATGCAGAAGACATGAGTTTGATCCCTGGTTCAGGGAGATCCCACATGCCTCAGAGCAACTAGGCCTGTGCACCACAGCTACTGAGTCTGTACTCTAGAGCCTGGGAGCCGCAACTATCGAGCACTTGTGCAGCAACTACTGAAGCCTGAGCGCCCTAGAGCCCATGTTCTGCAACAAGAGAAGCCACTGCAATGAGAAGCCTGCACGCTGCAATGAAAAGTAGCAGCACCCCATCGCTCCTGCTCTCTTCAACTAGAGAAAAGCCCGTGCAGCAATGAAAACCCAGCTGAGTCAAAAATAAATAAAATTATTTTTAAAGAGCTATTTTCATACACAACAAAGTCTGATATATTCTGTTTAATTCTAGTCTGTTTTCCTTCTCTCTCCCTCCTCCCTCCCTCCCTCCCTCCCTCGGTCCTTGAGTCCTGTCTTGTGGGCTGGAGACCAGTGCCTGAGAACATGCAGCAGTTTCACCAGCAGAGGGCAGCCTTGAGGAAGCGTTGGTAGAGGTGGGTGTGTTCAGCCCGGAGGAGAGAACACACATGGGGAGAGGCGCAGTGAAGGACAAGAGCAACTCCCTGTCCTAGGGCTCTCGTGTGGAGAGGGGCTGGCATTTTACAAGCCTGGCCCAGAGCGCAGAACTGGTACAGGGACCCTGCAGAAAGATCTCTCCCATGGACTGGGGCCTGAGCCTTACAAATTTGTGTGTGTTAAATCCCTTCAGTCATGTTCAACTCTGTGCGACCCTATGGACTGTAGCCCACTAGGCTCCTCTGTCCATGGGGTTCTCCAGGCAAGAGTACTGGAGTGGGTTGCCATGCCCTTCTCCAGGGTTCAAACTTAAGCTCCTTCTGTTTTATGAAGCATCAACTCTGCATTTGGTAGAAAAGTGGTGACGGGAAATGATGGCCTACAGCTGTGGATTGTCCAAAACAGATGCATGAGTCTGAGCACACCAGGGACACGGAGGGGTGCCCACTCAGCTCTTCCGACCCAACCCTTCTGATCATGATTGTCCTGGCTTGGGTGAAAAGAGGTTTTCAAGAAATAAACTGCACCTGGATAAAACAGAACTTTCCATACAGGCCTTGGAGCCTGGGTTTGCCTCAGTTGGGTAACGATTTAGCTTAAGAAGTCCGTATGCCCAGCCTTCCAGGTGTCCCTCCTTCAGCTGTCCCTCACCTTCTACTCTGACCCCTCAGAGCATCCCGGTAGTGCTCTCATCCTCTCCTCTGGGGAGCAGTGCTGTATCTCCTGCCACACTCTCTGCTAGAGTCACTGGTGCGCCTGTCTCATTTCTGAGTCTAAAACACTCCAATGAGAAAATGATGTCTGTCCTTCCAGAACCCCCTTCCACCTGCCCCACACCTGCAGGTTCTCCATAAACACTCACCCACTCTCATGTTAGCCAAAGTTGGACCTCCCCTTCAGGAGAAGTGGCGAGAGATCAAGGTGTTAGAAAGAGAACCCTGGAACTGATGTCTCATGTCACCTTGTGGTTTTATAAGCACTGCTTTCTCAGACTGCCCCTTTTATTATGACCTCTTCAGTTTTATTTTCCAAAAAACACAGCCCAGCACTCCTTAGCTGATTCCAAGTATAAACAGAGAGCAGTTCTGACCTGCTTGCTCATGCAGTATAACTGCAATATACTTCTCACACTCTGAGCACAAAGCCTGACATGTCGCTGCTTAGGGTCTGGTGATGTGAACTGCTGATTTGAAGTGAGTTGAGAGGACTGAACAGTAGAGGGAGACATGGCTGACGACAGCCAAGTGCTGGGAGAAAAAAAGGTACAAAGAGGTAACGCACTGAAGCTTATGATCTTGGACAGAGCTATGCTAGAAATGTCTGCAGCGAGCTTTGGCTGAAGGTCTGGGAAGCTAATGGTTGCCCCTAGTCCTTCCTTGACACAGGGTACGAGACATTCCATTGTGCAACATACTCCTGTGGAGTGCTGAGGGTTCTGGGAAACTCCCTGCACTGGCTTCCACACCAAGATTTCTCACTCAAGAAATGCATTGGAATGTAAGTGCATGCACGCGTGGGTGCTAAGTCCCTTCAGTCATGTCCAACTCTTTGCAACCCAATGGACTGTAACCTACCAGGTTCTTCTGTCCATGGGATTCTCCAGACAAGAATACTGGAGTGGGTTGCCATGCCTTTCTCCAGGTAAGTGCAGGAGACTGACATAATTATGGAGATAATTGCAGATCTGCTCTAATTTTTTTTTAGTATGTGTCTTACCAATTTTGTACTTCATGTGCTAAGAAATTATTTGCAATCCCACAATATTTTAAAACATTTGTCCTGAGAAACCATTGAATTAGGCTTCTGCCCGGTGCATGGCTGACTTTCCCATTTATGCTGTCTCCTTGCAGGTAATATGCTTCAAATTTCATGAGAGAAAATGGTACAGAGAACTCACTTTGCTCAGACCACATAACTTCAGGGATGGGCAGGTCTATCATTAACCCAGCCTGCTCTTCATCATCTAACAATGCCTCCAAAAAGATCTAAACTAGAAGGCAGGGCTTCAAACACCAGCTCTGTTAGTTGTGTGCTCTTGGTGAACTAGAGGAGGCTGAATGATTGGTGAGGATGTCAGAACTGCATGGGGCCCAGAGACACTGCTCCCAGCCTTCCCCTGAGTCTCCATCTTTCATGTCCAGAATGGCCACAGAGGACTCACTAATCCAAAGGCACATGATAACAGTCCCGTGAGTTTACACAGGTGAAGAACAGCAGAGCATTCTGCAAATATCAGTTATTGATAGTTCAACAGGAAATCTAATGTTACCTTTTCTTGGAACTCGATGAACAGCTCAGGAATGTACTAATATCAAACCCAATGACGGGCATTTGGTCTTCATTTATGGCTGAAAGAGAAGAAGTTTAATTCACTCCACCTGAAGCCCACCCAGCTATGCATGACTGCCATCAACAGTTCTCCTCACTCATATACCACAGCCAAACTCCAAGCAATGGTTCCAAGCCCCTCTGGAAAATTCCAAGGCCATGATTTAAGGAGGTCACATGTGATTTTTTTTTCCTACTAAGAACAGCAGTTCTCAAACTTCCATGTGCATCGGCATCACCTGTGGAGCCTGTTCACTGCAGATTGCTGGGCCCAACTCCCAGGTTTCTGCTCAGAGCTTTCTGATCTGAGGTGGGCTCTGGAATGTGAATATCTAACAAGTTTCCAGTGATGCTGATGCTGCTTTTCTAGAGACCAAATGCAGAGCACAACTGACTCAGAAGACCTCAAACATTAGGAGAGGGTGGAATCTTTTTTGCAAGAAGCACCCCACTCCAGTACTCTTGCCTGGAAAATCCCATGGACAGAGGAGCCTGGTGGGCTGCAGTCCATGGGGTCGCAAAGAGTCGGACACAACTGAGCACCTTCACTTTCACTTTTCACTTTCATGCACTGGAGAAGGAAATGGCAACCCACTCCAGTGTTCTTGCCTGGAGAATCCCAGGGACAGGGGAGCCTGGTGGGCTGCCGTCTATGGGGTCGCACAGAGTCGGACACGACTGAAGTGACTTAGCAGCAGCAGCAGCATAAACATAAGATTGCCTATTTCAACCATTTAGAAAGGGATGGGATTTAAGAACAGGAAATCATTACTCCAAAGTGAGTTAGGGCTAGAGTTATGTGGCATTCATAGATGTGGTTCATGAAGTCTGTGAAGCCAGCTCAGCACTGGTTACAAGTGGTAAAAAGGGCACGACCAACATCTCCCATATTCTGACCTTACAGGGAGACTGAACTGGATATCAGGCACCCAGGGGCCTGCCCCTGGCCCCTTCTGGCAGAGTGTCTAGTGGTCCTCAGCCCCTGGTGCCTTAATGGACACTGCTTTCCCTTGACCAGACTGGACCAGGACAATCTTCTTCTGAATAATCATTTAAAAAATTTTTATCAAATGTAATGTTAACCTTTTTTATATGCTGTACAGCATGCAGGATCCTAGTTCCCTGACCAGGGATCGAACCTGCAGCCCCAGCATTGGAAGCATGCAGTCTTAACCACTGGACCACCAAGGGAAGTCCCAGGAGAAGTCTTCTGATGCATGGTCCACCCATCAGATTCACTCTCAAGAATTTGAAATAAGAGACATTTTGGAGATGGTCCATGAGTTGTGGGGTCCTGTAACTGAAGATGCTGATCAAGCAATGGGGAAATGAACAAAAGTAAAAGTGTCTGGGGTGGGCAGAGAGCAGTCCTGCAAAGGGGGGCACAGATGAGAGACCCTGGAGGGAGGAGCAGTTGAAACAGACAGATGGGCACAGGGCTGTTGCCATGCTTACACCTGACATCTCTGGCCTGATGGTCTTTATCTCCATGAGACCCTGGCATCCTTCACGTGCTGTACAGAACTTCTCTTCTTTCTTGGGTCAGTGGGAACTAAGTGACCAACAGTAAGAAGGCAAGGACTCTACACGCATCTAGGGCAGGCTCTCAGACCATACCTTCTTCTTCTTCTCCTGTCGGAACCCCAGACTCTCAAGATTACCACCCTACAAGCCAACGTGCCAAACGTCACTGCAAACCTCTCCAATGATGGCCCACTCACCTTTGAGCAGGCTGAAGAGCAGATGGGCTACGTTGTTCCTGGTGGAGAGGCAGTTCTGGAGTTTCAGGCTGAAGACGAAAACTTTCACTTTTGGTTCAGTGGTCTGAAAATGATATAGGCCAGCAAGGGAACCGAAGTTGCTGAGAGTTGTTAGTTAACAGGGACAGGTGTTCAAGATGTGAAGCCACAACACTCAGTGTGGTTTTGGAAATGACCTCTAGCCGTGTCAGTTAATAAAGGGAGCTGACTCCAGACTCGAGGGAGGAAAAAACTACACTTTTCTATAACAGAGGCCATTCTCTATACAGACCCCCACCAAAGACATAGGTTCATCTATCCTATCACCTCAGGCCACAAGGAACCTCCTAGAACTAGTCTCTGTATTAGGACCAGGAACAAGGTCATCTGCCCATGTCAGCGGCCTGAGCTACTACAAGAAGCTCCATCAGGAGCTGCCGTCATGATGTTTATAATGTCGAGGCTTTGCTTCAGAGCAATCTGGCTTGGGGAGGGGCGAGGCAGAGTATAAAGGAAACAAGATCAACCCCGAGTCGACAGCCTCTGAACCTGGAGATGGCTTCTTTATGTTTTTCTTTCTACCATTGGATATGTCTGACATTTTCCATAAAGAAATTGAAAAGAAACTATCTCCATTAAAATTGGAGCAGGTGTCATTTTTCTCCCATTTCTAGCCATTTCAGTATCAAAAGGAACATCTTTGGGCTGACAAGTTGTTTGACCTCATTTTAAGTTACTTTTTCTTGGGTTTGGTCATTTTTCCCACACTATCTTCCCCTCCTCTGAATAGTTAACAGCCACTGAGAAATACCAATAGCAACTACTCAAAGAGGAGGCTGGCAGGTTCTTTATTTTCTCAAAGCCACCAGTAACAATGAGGTGACTTAAGCTCTGAGAAACAGATTAACTTGCTCAGAACCAGTTAGTGGGGCTGTGGCTCACATAGCTGTGTTCCTCCCCTGTGCCGGGTCAATGTGGTAAAGTCAAATTACTAAGGGAATAGAGGGTTTTCTCCTTCCTGAAAGACCCATGCACAGTAGGGTGGCCTGTGATGTCACAGGGCTGGAGAGCTGGAGGAGCCGTCTGCTGAGTGAGGAATTCCCTGGTGAGCAGGGTTTCTTCTGAGAAGGGAATGCAGGACCTCCACACACAGCTCTTGCAGCACTCAGAACCTGTGGACATGCGATGGGTCCCCGGGCCCTAAGACACCTGTGTGCTGGCAGGGAGCAGCAGCTAAGGCTCAGAGAGGGGCGTACAGGTTCTTTGGGGGGAGTGGACAGTGAGGGTTGGCTTGTTAAGGCAAATATTTCCATGACCACATCTACGAAATGTCTTTTTCAATCTCAGAATGAACACTGGAATTCTGATTCTCAATAGCTTTCTACATGAGAGAGCAGAGGATCCAGGTAAATACTTACCTTAAAAAGCCAACTCTCTTTATCCTTTCCAGGGAAGACTATCTAACCTCCAGAGGTTCTCTATGGAAATTTCCTCAGACAAGACTGCATGTATGAAAGAAAGTGAAAGTGAAGTCGCTCAGTCATGTCTGACTTTTCGCGACCCCATGGACTGTAGCCTACCACACTCCTCCGTCCATGGGATTTTCCAGGCAAGAGTACTGGAGTGGGTTGCCATTGCCTTCTCCAGAGGATCTTCCCAACCCGGGGATTGAACCTGGGTCTCCTGCATTGTAGGTAGATGCTTTACCATCTGAGCCACCAGGGAAGTCTGCTTGTATATGGATTCTTTTTTTGGTGGGGGGGCTGTGCTGCAAGGCTTGTGGGAACTTTGTTCCTTAACTAGGGATTGAACTCAGGCCTTTGGCAGAGATGAAAGCATGGAGTCCTAACCACTGGACCACCAGTTTATGCATCAGCTGAAGCATTAAATGACTAGTATGCTCTCAGGAACCTTTGCCATTCATCATCAATATGGAAAATAGCTTAAGTTACCTGCAGTTCACTCAACGTCTGTGGTAAATCTGCCTCACTGTGGCATTCATAAGATAAATCAAGAGAGATGAAGTCAACTGCATCCTGGAAATAAGCAAACAGAATCTTTAGAACATAAGCAATTTCAAGATGAAGAACTAGCTCAGAACTATTTTTTTGTTTCTCTCGTTACTAAATGGAATACTCCAAAGCAGGATTTTCCAAGGAAAAAGCAGGATGAGGAAAAGCTGGGGACGAGGTGAGAATGTGTATGGGGTTTGCCTCTGTGTTGTGAGGAATGCATCATGTATGCACTCAGCAAAGTGCTTGGCACACAGGAAGGGCTCAATAAATGTGTACGATGGAATGAGTGAGTGAGTGAATAAAAGTACTGCGGGCCAGAAAGGGTGGGTTTCCACCGAGTGAGTGAACTCTAAGAAAAGGGGTCAAAGGCCAGAGCTGCCCTGGGTGGCACCCTTCTCATGGCCCTTCCACTCTGCAGGACAGAGGCAATGGAGATTCAGCCACCCACGGTCCACTTAGTAATCTCTGCAGACCCTACCGGAGCTTGGAGGTTTAATTGTAGGCTATCGTCACTGGCTACTTTCCAACCACAGCTTAAAGTCCACTCCCGTTGGCCCTAGCCTGGCCCATACTATAATCCAGGAACAGAGCTCTCATGGTCTGTGGACACTCCTATTTGTGCTCCAGTTAAGGACATACATCTCCACCCTGTCTCTGTCTGCACATACTTTAAGAACTACAGATCCAGAGTCTCCACCCTTTTCAGCGAGCCATTTCTCTCCTGGCCACGACCAGATTGTTGCCTGTGCTCCCCCCTTGTCCTCCCCTGGGACAGAGACCGTGGGTGATGGCATCTGGGAACAACCCAGTGCACTTGACCTTAGATAACTGACTCTCCACTGCTCCCTATGGTTTTCCCAATCAAGTTGTTGCCATGTTTGCTCAACAGTCCACAGGCTTGCTCCCCACTGGCAAGCTCCTCTGGAACATTCTTGGCCCTCTCAGCCCTTGCTTTGTCTACCAGCCCCAGGCAGCATGTGATCATAGACTTCAAACTCTTGAAAGTCACTGTGCTGGGTTTAAAGACGAGTAGGAGCCACAGAAACTTACAACTTGACAGAGAGAGTTAGTAAACGTACTGACCACATGAAGAACAGGCAGAAAGTTCTAAGTGATATAAGAAAAGTCCACACCTCAAATCTTGGTGGGGATTAGACTCACCTGGGAATGTGGGAAGGCTATGAAAGCCCAGGGTGTCCCTCCACACTAAGTTTTGTACTTTAGTAGCTCTCCAGGTCGGAGAAGGCAATGGCACCCCACTCCAGTACTCTTGCCTGGAAAATCCCATGGATGGAGGAGCTTGGTAGGCTGCAGTCCATGGGGTCGCAAAGAGTTGGACACAACTGAGTGACTTCCCTTTCACTTCTCACTTTCATGCTTTGGAGAAGGAAATGGCAATCCTCTCCACTGTTCTTTCCTGGAGAATCCCAGGGACAGGGGAGCCTGGTGGGCTGCTGTCTATGGGTCGCACAGAGTTGAACACAACTGAAGCGACTTAGCAGTAGTAGCAGCAGCAGCAGCTCTCCAGGTGATTCTGATACCAAAATTTGAGAACTGCTGATCTAACAAATGGCTAAAATATTCCAAGCAGGGAGAGACCACATCAGGTTTAGTGGGGAAGTATTATTAACAGAAGCCTCTTTATGGTGGGCACATTGACACTGATGTTAATAATGGGTAGAATTTTATTGGAAGAGATTTGAGGAAGGGAAGGAGGATAAGACTTCGGGTAGCGAATGCCGCAGGGCTGGTGGAGTGACAGCATGCACACCGGGGAAAAGGCGAGGGCAGAGAGCCGGCAAGAGGGCCCTGGTGAGCCGCATTCTGGAAGGCTCTGAGGACCTTCACCGTTTCAGGGGAATGTAGCTTCTCAGCAGGGAATTCAGCAAAAGATGTATTGCAGGGGGGAAATGGGGGCAGAGAGACCAGTTCAAAGACTACTTCTTGACAAGCATTTTCTGATCAGCACTTTGGTCTCCTGAGCTCATAACTGATAGCAGTTATCGCCCCTTATAAAAGAATTTAGATATTCTGGTTTTCTGGTCATACTATCAGTCTTGGACCTGGTCATTTCAGAACCTTATCATGTCTGGTTTTTAAACCCCTGAGCTTGTAAATCTGAAGTTGGACCTTGGCACATGGGGCCTCCATCGCAGCACAGACACGGTGCAGCAACTACAGGAATCAGTTGTTTTCTCAGAGGGTTTTCCACGCTGCCCAGCAGTCAATGTTACAAGGGCCAAGGCTGTTAAATTCTCAAATGTTTTAACGTTTATTATTAAAATTATAGTTAAAAGTTGTTTTTAGAGGAGGTAGAAAACAGGATGGGCACTCTAGGGACCACATTATTAATGTTATTTAAAAAAAAAAACCTCTTACCCTAGTGTCTGTTTTGCTAAAAAAACAAACAAATGAAAAATACAAAACTGACCTCTCTTTTGATAAGCTCTTTTTAAGAAGGAGCAAGACCAGAGGCATTTGACGTCTTTGTGTAGGCAAAAGCTGACACTTGACCAAGTGAAAGCTGGGGCTACAACAAATAAGATTTTGTTTTAAAGTAATTATAAATCTAGAGAATGCATAACACTCAGAAGAGGCATTTGTAAGAATGTCAAGCAAACCCTTATATGTAGGATGGATAAACAACAAGGTCCTTCTGTATAGCAGAGGGAACTATATTTAATATCCTGTGATAAACCATAATGGAAAAGAATGTGACAAAGAATGTATATGTATATAAAATATATATAACTGAATCATTTTGCTGTACAGTAGAAATTAACACAGCATTGTAGGTTAAATACATGTCAATAAGATAAATTTAAAAAGAAAGGATGTCAAGTCGACAAAAATTTCTATTTTTTTTTTAAACTAAACTTGCAACTTTTCTCAGAAGTTACAGATTCTATTTCTTTGGGCTGTCATTACCTTGACAAGTGTAGACATAGATGGTTCTAGCAGGAGCTTGGAGAGCGTCTCAGCTCGCAGGACCACAGAGAGTTTTCCACCTGAAACCAACCAGATGAGGGGATGTAGGTGAGAGAGGAAGGAGGCTGTGACCCCAGAAGCCACTGGTGAACTCGTTTTCTGTTGGCCTTTCTAGTCCACATTCACCAACTTTAAAAAAGATTTCTGCAGAAATCACTCACATGATTTTACTCAAGCTGAAAGACTTTAGAAAACAAGGTAGCTTTTTAAGAAATGTCCCTTTAGAGACTGTTTCATATAAATCAGAACAGTGACGTGCAGGACACTTGTAAAGTCTTTTGCACGAATCAAAACAGTTCCTTTCCCTAACCCCACACAATGTAAAAGGCAGATGGAGAGAGCTGCGTCTCAGTTCCTAATAAACCTTGGCCTCTACGTGCTTTACAAGCGCTCCAGGTGATTCCGACACCTGCTAAAGCTTGGGAACTGTCGGTCTAAACAACAGTTTAGACTTCCAAGTGGAGAGACTTTGGAGAGGTAGGGTGCTCTCAGGGGACTGCTGTTACCTGTCCTTATTCACTGTGCCAAGTCCATCCAACCCTTACTGTGCATTGAGGAGAATATGAAGAAACATAGACCTGTGCGGCTTGAACCCTCTCGCTTTGACATTTGATCACCTAACAGTGGTGTTGAAGCTTACGTACATCAGAATCACCTGTCCTTCTTGTCAGCCGACTGGGGTGGACCCAGGAATGAGAGCCTTTTAACAAGCTTCCTGGGTGCTTCAGATACAGTGGTGCTCAGACCAGTTTGAAACACGCTGCTGTGGGCATCTCAGGTGGCTTAGTGGCAAAGAATCCACCTGCCAATGCAGGAGATGCAGGAGATGCGGGTTTCATCCCTGGGTGGGGAAGATCCCCTTGAAGAGGAAATGGCAACCCACTCCAGTATTGTTTCCTGGAAAATCCAATGGACAGAGGAGCCTGGCAGGCTGCAGTCCAAGGTGTTGCAAAGAGTCGGACATGACTGAGAATGCACCCATTCGTGTGGTGGACTTGGGATGCCTCAGTTGTCAGAAGCACCATCTAACTCCTTGATGCACAAAAGTCTTTATCTCCTGCTGAGACTGTGTGCTCCCTGAGGAGCAAGCTTCGACATTTCTCGAGTCTCTCCAAATAGCAAGCTTAGGATGGGTGCATAGGCAAGTGCTCAGACCTGTGCTTTGGAAACAGTAAACAAAATGGCCTAAAGCCAGCGTTTGAGACTTAAATGACAAGCTTATATGCCTGACCTCTCTCCTACATTCAAATTCTGTACAGGAGAAAGATCTCCCCAGTCATTGAAACCACTATTAATAACCAACCGCTGCCAACTACCAAAGTGCTTATTTTGATAGGCATAATGGAACTTTGAAATCCTCTGAGCTAGGAATATCACTCAGAGACATTTGGTCCTCCTGATAAGATAATGCTATTTTCCAGTTATTCAGTGATTGTGCCCCATGGAGCCATTTCACCTTCCACAGATTTTCCACACTTCAGTCTATCATCACATCAGCACACGTAGAACATATGTTCTCAGCCTGTGCTGAACATTTTTAAATGTCCAATTTAGTATTATCTCTGGATCAATGACATGACACAGGAGGACAGTTAATCCCTAAGTGCAACTGACTCACACATCACTCCTATTTGACTTAACAAGCTGTTTCTAGACTCAGAGTGAACAAGCGTACCTGAGGTTCCAGAAAGTCTCATATCATACAAAATAAAATTTCTGATATTATTCCTAACTGGTTCCTAGTGCAAGCACAAACTATACTTCTTAAAATAACATAAAATGCAGGTTACTCAAAACTGGAACCTCATTCTAAGCTGGCAGTTCATGTTTCTTCGGGACTGAAGTTGGGGGTAATTGCACTGGTTTAAGATAATTTATCTTGTAATTTTTGCTGGATATGGTTAAAGGTCAGTGTGCTTGTCTACAGAACTCAAAATCAGTATTTGATGGGGGTTGAGTATTAACTGTTTCAAGCCCATGTAGGAAATTACTGCATGGCAATGTGTGAGTTTATGTCCCTCACAGGTATTACTAGATTTTGTTTAAGGATAAGCTCAGTTCTGTTTCCATCACAAAAGTATGTCATTCCTCTAAAACCCATTGCTATTGTTCATACAAAACAGCCCCTTTTTGTTTGCTCCTCTCCCTTTTGCCCCAAATGTTTAAATAGAAGTAATCAATCAGGCCAGTATTGAACTGCCAGGATCAAAGCTTCAGGGGGAGAGTGGGAGTCCCCAGCGTTGCCCTAGATTGTGTTCCGGTGTCGGCAGGCGGGAGGCGCGGTGTGCAACTCTGCTCTTCCTGTGAGAGGTGTGTTCATGCTCCTGCTGGTCTGCCAAGAATCTTTTCATATCCTTCCAACGGTAGGACGTTGAAAACACGAGCAGGAAGTTTATAACAACACACAGTCATTAGAAAAGAACTCAAAATTGCGGTAAAAATACATAACATAAAATTCACCATTAAATTTTTTTTAAGTGGCTTTGTTCTGCAACTGTCACCACCATCCACCTCCCCAGATTTCCATCATTTCAAACAGAAACTCCGGGTCCATGAGTTTTTCCCCATTCCCTCCTCCACCCAGTCTCTGGTAATCATTATTCTACTTTCTGTCTCTGTGAGTTTGATCGTTCTAGGTCCTTCATATAGGTGGAGTCATACAATATTTGTCCTTTTGTGTCTGGCTTATTTCACTTAGTGTAGTGTACCCAAGGTTCATCCATGCTGTAGCATGTGTCAGCATTTCATTTCTTTTGAAGGCTGAATGACATTCAATTGTATGTATCTAGCATGTTTTATTTATCCATTCATCCTTGTATGGGCATATGGATTATTTTCATCTTTTGATTGTTTTGAATAATGCCATGAAAATGGGTGTGCAAATATCTGTTCAAGCTCCTGCTTTCAGTTCTTTTGGGTGTATTCCCACAAGTGCTAGATCGTATGGCAATTGCAGGCTCCATTTCTTGAGGAACTGTCATACAGCTTTCCATAGTGGCTACACCATTACATCCCGGCCACCAAAGCGCAGGGCTGTAACTTCTCTCACAGCTCAGAGGAGCCTACAGAGATACGGCAACTAAATATAATGTGGTACCTTGGAAGAGATCCCAGAGTAGAAAAAGGACATGCAGGAGAAATTAAGGAAATCTGAACAAAACATGGACTTTAGTTAGTAATAGCGTATCAACCTTGGTTCTTTAATTGCAACAAATGTCCCATAATAATGTAAGATGTTTATGTTAGGGGAAACTGGTTTCAGGGACAGGGACATATGGAAACTCTGTACTATCTGCTCAAATTTTCTATAAATCTAAAACTGTTCTAAAAAATAGTATTATTGTAGGATGTATGTAATCTTGAAACAAGTCACTACCTCAGTTATTTCGGTAAGTTACTAGGATACTTCAAATTTTGGATTCAAGTGAATTTAGGTAAAGCAAAGTACTTTTTAAAATAGCCAAATAAATTCAAATCACCAACTCAATCTGTTTTCAAAGTAGTTGTTTGGTTTAACGTTTTCTTATGTACCTCTAACTCAATAAACATGTAAATAAAGAAGTAAAATAATAAGTAAAAATGCTTTAAAGGTTTGCCTGTACTGATAGAGTATCTTCCTATGGATATATTACCAACATGCTGAACAAATTATTTCCTTGGCCCTGGATAGGCAAAACAAGTAAAAATCAAAACAAACAAAAAAATAATATTAATTTTTTAAAAGTCTTGATTAGAAAGGAAAAAACTCTGAACCACCTATAGCTTCTAATTTTTCAGGTTCTCTCTGACTTTTAAATGATTACCTCTTAATCATTAAGAAATATCAACAGTGACACAATGACAGAAAATGACTAAGCAGTGTTCTTGGAAAATGTATAATTATCTAATATCTGAGATTCAGAGTAGAGGGGAAAGGGATTGGGGGCTTCTCTGGCGGCTCAGTGGTAAAGAATTAGCCTGCCAATGCAGAAGATACAGTTTTGATCCCTGATCCAGGAAGATCGTGCATGCCTCGGAGCAACTAAGCCTGTGTGCCACAACTATTGAGCCTGTGCTCTAGAGCCCAGTGTCCACAGCTACTGAGCCAATAAGCCACAGTTTCTGAAGTCTGAGCGCCCTAGAGCTCACGCTTGCAACAAGACAAGCCACTACAATGAGAAGCCCGCACGCTGCAGCTTGAGAGTAGCCCCCACTCACTGCAACCAGAGAAAAAGGCCACACAGTAATGAAGACCCAGCACAGCCAAAAATAAATAAGTAAACAAAATTATGTTAAGAAATGATACAAATGAACTTATAAAAAAATCTACCGAAAGATTGATAATTTTGTATAAAGTAAGAAATTGTGTTCCTCAAAGTCTCCATGAAAAAATTGAAAAGATAAGAAGTGGAAAAATACCGTCATCCCATATGCCCAATGCAGATTAAAGAATATATAAAGCATTCCAACAAGTCAACACATAAATGGATAAAAGGCAAAACAGGAATTATGCAAAAGAAATAAATATGGCTAATGAACACATGAAGACCTGCTCAATCTGAATAGGAATCAGGTAAAAAAGATGATAAAGGATGATAAAGAAATATTTTTACATCTGTGAGATAGGCAAAAATTTATAATTCTGGTAATTACATGTGTTGGAAGAGGTCAACAGGAACCAAAGTATAAACACTGGTCAAGGAAATGTAAGTTGGTATAACCACAGTGGAAAACAACTTATCTCTCACAGCTAAATATTTACATTCCCCCAATTAGCAATCACTTGAGCATAAACACAAGTGAAACTCTTAGACACATGCAGAAAGAAGCATGTGCAAGAATGTTCATAATGGCTATGTTCATAATAGCAAAATTTGAAAACTAGAATGTCCATAAGCAGGAAAATGAATTAATAAAACTTGGCTTAGTCCCACAGTGGAAAGCAGTGAAAAGAAGATGATATAGCTCTGTTCAACAATATGAATAAGCCTTGGAAACAATTTTGTTTGAACAAAAAAGTCCTAGAGGACTACAAAATGTATAATACTCTTTCATCATGCTAAATTCCAAACCAAGCAAAATTGGACACTAAATTGTTTAAATACATACACATTTGGGATAGAAACTTTTTTTTAAAAAAGTAATGCAATCTAAATGAGATACCATCAGAATGGCTAAAACAGAAAAGGACGAAAATGCCAAATGTTAGTAAGGATTATGAGGCTACTGAAATTCTCACACATAGCTAGTGGGAGTATAAAATAGAACAACTGCTTTGAGAAATTGGCGGTTTCTTAGAAAGTCAAATACATCTCTCCCCTGTAATCCAGCATTTCCTCTCCTAGGTATTATCCAAGAGAAATGAAAACATACGTCCGTGCAAAACCTTGTACAAGAATGTTCATAGCAACTTATTTATATGAGATAAAAACTGGAAACTGCCCAAGTGCCCCTCAGTTGTGATACATCCACAATAGAACACCACTTAGAAGAAACAAGCAGCAAATTACGAACAGCAACAAAATAAATGAATCTCACGAACATGCTGATGGAAAAAGACACACACAAAATAGTACATACTGTATGATTCCTGATAGGAGCCAGATCAACATTTTTTCTGGGGTAAGGATTAGGAAGGGATACAATGATCAGAAATGGGGTTTTTGGAGGTGTTGATGAATATTTTATATCATGATGAGAGGATGGTTTTAATTTTATATCTTGATACGGGTATGGGTTCAATTTTACAGATCAGACTGTAAAATTAAGATCCATGCATTTCACTGTAGGTAACTCATTCCCTGATAAAAAAATTCCTTGGAAAAAAATTAGAACTTCATTTCAGATTGTTTATTTTCTAGTCATCAGTAAATGAGAATTTAATTTTTAAACATATTTTTTAAACATGGTGATTTTGGGGCTAAAATGTATTTAGTAAAATGCCACTTTTCCTGTAATTAATTATTTTATTGAAATGCTTAAACTTGTACATCCACTGTGACACCAGTGTGGGAGGGGGAAAGCCATGGTCTAATGCAAGATGGATGGAATATTTAGCACAGTGGTAACCTGGGAGGGAGTGGGTAGAGTGGGAGATGAGATAGGGAAAAACATACAAGTAGACAAAAGTTGTGATATGGTTTGTTTTGTCTTATAAACCCTCAGCTTTCTAACTAATTTTTACATTAAAATTGAGGTATAATTCATATACTATAAAATACATCCTTTTAAACTATAACATTTTGTTATATTTAGTACATTTACAAAGCTGTGCAACTCTCTGCACTAATTCTGGAACACTTTAGTCACCCAGAAAGATATTACATCCCCATTAGCAGTCAGTTCCCATTCTGTCTTCTAGCCCCAGACATCACTACTCTACTTTAGTGTCTCTACTATAGGTTTTTCTACTCTGGACATTTAATAGCAATGAAATTATATAATATGTGGTCTTTTGGGGCTGGCTGCTTTCATTTAGCATAATGTCTTCAAGAATTATCATATTGTAGCATGAATCAATCACTCCTTTCAAGTGCTGAGTACTATTCCATTTTACTAATACGCCACTTTTTCTTTATCCAT
Source organism: Bos javanicus (assembly GCF_032452875.1). Classification (NCBI taxonomy): domain Eukaryota; kingdom Metazoa; phylum Chordata; class Mammalia; order Artiodactyla; family Bovidae; genus Bos; species Bos javanicus. The sequence goes on along the minus strand of NC_083869.1, from coordinate 61,612,000 downwards.
CAACTGATGGCCATTAGGGTTGTTTCCACTTTTGGTTATTACGAATAATACTGCTATGAATATTTGTGATGCAAATATTTTTGCCTTGACATTTGCTTTTATTTTTCTTGGCTCTCTACTTAGCAGATATTATATTGTGGGTATAATTTCATTTTTTGCTGTTTACTTGCTTTAAAAAAAATTGAAGCATAATTAACCTACAACATTGTTAGTCCATGAGTATAAATAGTAATTCAATATTTCTATATATTACAAAACCATCACAGTATTGTTATAGCTTAATTGCTGGACTGCGTGGTCACTTCATGGATGTTAACTATTATGTGGCTGAATCACATTGACTGCATTTTGTCAGCTCCTTCTTAGGCCTGCAGTCCTACCCACTTCCCATCCTGCGTGACTGAGCTCTAGTGTACTCACAAGAAATGCACCCAAGCCAGATAAGTTTCCTATCAACTTTTACCCTTGTCTTCATCTGATGCAAGAACTGGAAGAATGCTATTCAACTAACACAGATAGTTAATGGTCCACAGGGAAAAATGGTCATGAGACCCCAAGGGGGAGGAAAAACCCCCGGCTCCCATTGGTGCAAATGTGCTACTCCCTTAGTAGTCAGATTGTATTTTTAGCTTTGGCCCCTTTAAATTCCCCATACCCTTTTTGGCAGTGGGGAAGTGAAAGTCGCTCAGTCGAGTCTGACATTTTGTCGTGTCCATGGGCTATACAGTTCATGGAATTCTCCAGGCCAGAATACCGAAGTGGGTAGCCTTTCCCTTCTCCAGGGGATCTTCCCAACGCAGGGATGGAACCCAGGTCTCCCGCATTGCAGGCGGATTCTTTACCAGCTGAGCCACAAGGGAAGCCCACAAATACTGGAGTGGGCAACCTATCTCTTCTCCAGGGGATCTTCCCGACCCAGGAATTGAACCAGGGTGTCCTGCATTGCAGATGGATTCTTACCAACTGAGCTATCAGGGAAGCCCAGCAGTGGGGAATGCAGCTGCAAATGCTTCCAGATCGCCAATCCAACCCATATGTAAGTTACCCACAATAAACCCCATAATTATACTTTATGGAGTTGCCTGCTTCACTTTTTGGTCTCAAAATTTCTTTTCAGTTCATGGGATATTATTCAATATCCCTGCTTTTTAAAAATTATATTTTGCTTTTAATCAACATATGTAACTTTTTTGGGTATATTAAAAATGTATTTTACAAAGAACAACAAAGCTATGGAATTGGATTAAAAAGTGGAAGATGAGTGAGGGAGAGAAAGGAAGAAGGAAAACTGTCTTTTGGAATAGTAAAGAGACTGAGAAGAGAATTTACTTAGTGTCCTGTATTATATCAGGGACAGACAATCTAGTGATGTTGATAAAACATGAAATGAAGGCTGGGAGGAATGAGCAGAAGAAAAGAAGGCAAACATGAGTTTAAGAAAGAAATAGTCTTTAGTAACCTGATGAAGATCAAAAATGAAATATGTAAAACATTTTAACAAACATGTATATATAGCTTTATAATTTAAAATAATTCTATGGAATTAGTCCTCAAAATAAGACAGATTTTCTTCAGCTTCAGATGATCCATGTCTAGCTTTGCCTTCTTTCAAAGTTCATTTTACTCAAAGCTTCTTCAGTAGAATTACAGTCAATAAATATTTATTTATTTTCTCATTCGTTCCATGATAGGCTTTTAAAGAAACTGGTTTCAAATCCGGCATCTCTTGTTCTCCCTTGACCTAGAGTTTATGAAACTGATAGCTGGGCTTTTGTGGCTCCCTCGGCAGGATTGTTCTCTCACCCAGCAGCGTGTAACCCTCCAGATCCTGTGGCTCTCTCCCTCCTTCCACTTGGCTAAAAAGGTGGTCCAAGGACAGCCTTTTTGACAATCATATCTAAAATAGCCCCAATCACATTCCCACTCTTTTCCCCCTTGCCCTGATTTTATTTTAAACACAGAAAAAAATGTTTAACCTCTCTATAATTGAACACATGCAAATAAAGAATATAAGGAGATAATAGTTTTCAGCCATCAAATTACCAATGATGGAAGAAAATTTTCACGTACTGAGATATGGGGAAGTCATTCTGGCTTATGCATGATTTAACATAAACTTTTTGCTAACTAGAACATCCTGTTTTGTAGTCTGTTAAACATACATTTTCCATGTGCTTTAACCATCAAAGAAGAAGATGCATTGTCCAGAAGTAAAGAATGTCTGTTGTGAAGATAGAGATGAATGCCTCTTTTCCTGGGACGTCAGTGACAGTACACCTCTGATAATAAGGCTTCCTTCCCGGGTGGCAAGCCACACATACTCTCTGTGCACAGGCTAATCTGTCTTTTTTCAAAACTTTGCAGGAATGTACCCCCGTCATGGTTGATGTTCTTTTTTCTGACGAAATACAAAACTGTGCTTAAAACCATGCTTTTCTTGAGGAGTCCCTCGGAGATTTCCGAGAGGCTCCCTCCAAAGATATAGTTTGGCTTGAATAAAACTCTTTCTATTTTTATTATAGATCTGTTATTAACTATTTCTGTCTACACCAATGATAAAACAATTACATCACTGAAAACAGGCTGAGTGGGGTCAGAAGAACAATTTTGTAATTGTTGGTATAAAGTTACAACTTTTCTGGAAAATAATTTAGCAACATCCTTTGAAGTCTTAAAGAAAGTGCATCTTCTGACCTGGTAATTTCAGTTTCAAGAATCTCAGAGGGCTTCCCTGGTGACTCAGTGCTAAAGAAACTGCCTGCTGAAACAGGGGACACAGATCTGATCTCTGGTCCAGGAAGATCCCACATGCCCTGGGGTAACTAAGCCCATGCACTGCAACCACTGAGCCCTCAAGCTTAGAGCCTGGGAGCAGCAACAAGAGAAGGTACCGCAGTGTGAAGCCTGCACTTCTCATTGTGCAACCAGAGAAAGCCCATGTGCAGCAATGAGACTCAGCACAGCCGTAAGTTACACAAATACTTTTTTTTTTTTAAAAAGAGTCTGTCAGAATTTATCTGAAGGCAAGTATTTATACATATGTTCACTGCAACGTAATTTTTAACTGAAAATTAAACTAGTATGTAAAAATGAAATATCTTAAACGAGCCATTAATATAATGCGAACATGTAAGAACATTGAAAATCATACTTTCAATGAGTTTTTATTAAAATGAGAATATATTAATTATATGTTAAGTTTCAAAAGTACAACATGGTGTGGGAGGGAAGTTTAAGAGGGATGGGGAATATGTATATTTATGGGATTCATGTTATTGTACGGCAAAAAAAACAGCACAAAATTTTAAAGTCCAATTAGAAATAAATTTAAAAAGTAGAATATACAAGTATACAGATATATAGTATGTATACAAATATGTTACATGTATACATACATGTTATTGTACGGCAAAAAACCAGCACAAAATTGTAAAGTCCAATTAAAAATAAATTTAAAAAGTAGAATATACAAGTATAGTATATATATATATAGTATATATATAGTATATATATATACTTACTATATATAGTAAGTATACAAATATACAGTATATAATAAAAACTAGAAAGCGTATCTAATCCAATTAACCTAATTAATCTAATTGGTTCTCAAAATTGGTATACCTCAGATTCATCTAGGGATATATTAAAATCAATGTCCTGAGTCTGTCCAGACCTACTGAATGGGAAGCTTAAATTAGCTATGAAGCAGAATACGGACAATTGTAATCATGCTCTTCTCACTATCCATCAGCGTATCGTTATTTTATCTTGTATTTGTCTCCCCTGCTGGAATATAAGCTTCAACCAGAGCATGTAATTCTCTTCACATAAGAAAAATGGGGAGGCTCAAGGTTTCTCTGATGGTCCAGGGGTTAGGACTCTGAGCTTCCATTACACGGGGCATGGTTTTGACCCCTCGTTGGGAACTAAGGTCTCCCAAGCCACGCAGCATGGTCAAAAAGTATAAAAAATTAAAATGTAAAAAAGAAAGCAGGGAGGCTGAAAGAAAATGGGCAATCTTGAAATCCTAGGGAGAGTCAGGGAGGCAAGACTGAAGAAGGAAAGACGGAAAGATAATTGATAATAGTGTAGACTCAAGACTGGGTAAGGAGGGTTTAAAGACATTTTTCAAAGGGGATGTTGGGCATGGTACAATGCAAGCCACCCCTACCTACCTCCACCAAGAAATCTTCAGGATATTAATTTCTCACTTATAAATAGCTATGAGGGGACTGTTGAAAGTAAGTGGAAAGAAATGCTGAGTCCTGCTTTAAGAAGGGTGGATGAAGGTGTATGATGAAGGCTGCTGGTGGGTCAGCCATCAGGGTTGTGTGAACTCACCTTGAGAAGCATATTTTTCATGGTAAATCTCATAGGCTTTTCTGTGGGCATCAGTGAGCATCTGCAGACGTGAAGATCTTGATTCCTGGTGGGGAAGCTTCGTGATCACTCTCTCCAAGTCACTAAAAGTGAACCAGATCTCAACTAGGTCCCCAAAGGAGTGGAAGGCAAAGGAGGCATAGGCCGCAAAGAGATCGGCAAAGGCCTCAGTTCTCTGGAGAGTGCTGGCAGGGAGGGTCTGGTGGTGTAGAACCACCAAGGGCTGAAGCTGAGCAGTTTTGAGGGCCTCAAGCAGTTGCCGATAGCACAGCACTGTTTCCTTGTCTGGGTTCTCCGAGATTCCTTCTGGGAGAAGTTGTGCCCATGGCAGAAATACTTTGTAATGGGTGATCATACTGGCGCGGACACTTCTAAAGTACTCTGGCAGGAATGCAGGCAGTGGCTGGCGACAATCGTAAATTTCTTCATCTTCTGCTACAAAGGGAGAAGCCTGGTTTCCCAGGGGATCTCTCAGGTTGTGTAGCAAGCTGTTGGTTAGAGGACCAGCAGCTGAGATGAAGTTTTTATCAGAGTCCCAGTCTAAACCCCAGCAAGAAAAACTTAAAAGGACAGTAAGGACTAAATGCCAGGCCAGCTCCATCTTCAAGGAACTGTCAGGAGGTTTGTGGAATACTTACTTTATAACTTCAGTTGAGGTTGTAAAATACCAAGCAACTATTAACACTTAATAGGTAACTGGATTATCTACAATAATGAAATCAGTACATGATTCATCAGTTTAGTTCAGTTCAGTCCAGTCACTCAGTCGTGTCCAACTCTTTGCGACCCCATGGACGGCAGCACGCCAGGCCTCCTTGTCCATCACCAACTCCCAGAGTTTACTCAGACTCATGTCCATTGAGTCGGTGATGCCATCGAACCATCTCATCCTCTGTCGTCCCCTTCTCCTCCTGCCCTCAATCTTTCCCAGCATCAGAGTCTTTTCAAATGAATCAGCTCTTTGTATCATGTGGCCAAAGTACTGGAGTTTCAGGTTCAACATCAGTCCTTCCAATGAACATTCAGGACTGATTTCCTTTAGGATGGACTGGTTGGATCTCCTTGAAGTCCAAGGGACTCTCAAGAGTCTCCTCCAACACCACAGTTCAAAAGCATCAATTCTTTGGCCTCAGCCTTCTTTATCAACCAACTCTCACACCCATGCATGACTACTGGAAAAACCATAGCCTTGACTAGACGGACCTTTGTTGACAGAGTAATGTCTCTGCTTTTTAATATGCTGTCTAGATTGGTCATAACTTTTCTTCCAAGGAGTGTGTCTTTTTATTTCATGGCTGCAGTCACCATCTGCGTGATTTTGGAACCCCCCAAAATAAAGTCTGCCACTGTTTCCAGTTTCTTCATCACATCCAATGAAGTGATGGAACCGGATGCCATGATCTTTGTTTTCTGAATGTTGAGCTTTAAGCCAATTTTTTCACTCTCCTCTTTCACTTTCATCAAGACGCTCTTTAGTTTTTCTTCGCTTTCTGCCATAAAGGTGGTTTCATCTGCATATCTGAGGTTATTGATATTTCTCCTGGCAATCTTGATTCCAGCTTGTGTGTCCTCCAGCCCAGCGTTTCTCATGATGTACTCTGCAGGTAAGTTAAATAAGCATGGTGACAATATATAGTCTTGATGTACTCCTTTTCCTATTTGGAACCAGCACCATTTGTTGAAGAGGCTGTCTTTGCCCCATTGTATATTCTTGCCTCCTTTGTCAATATAAGGAATCTGGTGGCCCCGCTGGAGTGGTGAGTGGCCAAGAGGGGATACCCCACATCCAAGATCAGGAGTGGTGCCTGCGCTTCACTGGACCGGCCATGTGGAGATACCCCTACGTCCAAGGTCAGAGAAACCCTAGTAAGAGGGTAGGCACTGGAGTGGCTGTGAGGAGATACCCCACGCCCAAGGGCAAAGGAGAAGCCCCAGCAAGAAGGTAGGAGGAGTGAATTCACTTTTAGAATCAAACCCCATATCTGCCAGAGATGCTCAAACAAACCTTGTGTGCACCAGAACCCAGGGGCCCCACAGAGACTGACACAGAACTGTGTTTGAGCATCTCCTGTGGAGGTACCGGTCGGCAGTTGTCTGCCGCAGGGACAGGGGCTCTGGGTGTGGGTATGGCATAAGTCCTCTTGGAAGAGGTCACCATTAACCCCCCCAGAACTTGCACAGGACTGAGAAATAGATTCTTGGAGGGCACAACAGAACCTTGTGCACCAGGACCCAGGAGAAAGGAGCAGTGACCCCACAGGAGACTTGCCTGGGAGTGTCCGGGAGTCTCTGGCAAATGCGTGGGTTGGTGGTGGCCTGCTGCAGGTTTGGGGGCACGGACTGTAGCAGTACGTGCATGGGATCTTTTGAGGAAGGTCACCATTATCTTCATTACCTCCACCATAGTTTGGCCCAGGTAGATTGCAGGGAGGGAGCACAGCTCCACCCATCAACTGAAAATTGGATTAAAGATTTACTGAGCATGGCTCCACCCATCAGAACAAGACCCAGTATCTCCCTCAGTCAGTCTATCCCATCAGGAAGCTTTCATAAGCCTCTTGTCCTTCTCCATCAGAGGGCAGACAGACTGAAAACCGCAATCACAGAAAACTAACCAATCTGATCACATGGACCACAGCCTTGTCTAACTCTATGAAACTATGAGCCATGCCGTGTAGGGCCACCCAAGATGGACGGGTCATGGTGGAGAGTTCTGACAAAATGTGGTCTACTGGAGAAGGGAATGGCAAACCAATTCAGTATTACTGCCTTGAGAACCCCATGAACAGTATGATTCATCAATGTAATATCAAAAAATTTTAAAGCCATAAGAGATGGCACAATAACCTCAAACTTTTCATACAATTTAAGCCAAGGAACCTGGAAAGTGAAGGAAAAAGTCCTTCACATTTTTTCTTACTTCAGTTCAGTCACTGAGTCATGTCTGACTCTTTGCAACCCCATGGGCTGTAGCACGCCAGGCCTCCCTGTCCATCACCAACTCCCCGAGTTTACTAATATGTTTTTCTTACTTACAAATTATCTTAAAATTTATTTACATAGCAGAACAAAAGTGAGTTCCTCACCAAACTTTTTTCCTCCTTTAAAAATACATAAGTATATACATGATGAATATATTTTATAAAAGATTCAAACAGTATAGAAATATGTATAAAATTTACTCATTCCCCTCTTTGTTTCCCTTCCTAGGATAATCATTTTCAATACTGTGCTTCCTTCCAATTTTCTTTCTCTGCATATATTAATGGTATTCAGGAGTCAGAGTGCCAGGAGTTTAAATTTCATCTGGTGGAAGTTACTTAATTTCTGTCTCTGCTTTCTCAGCTGCAGAATGGGGATATACAGGGTTGTGAGAATTAAATCAGGTCATTCATTAGCATATTTAGAACCATGCAACTCAATGATAGCTATTATTACATATACAAATGCAAATATGTGTACAACATTTCAAATATATAAAAGATACATGGAACTATGTCTAATGCAGTGTTCCTTAGCTTTTTTCCCCTGCACTTCAATTTAACCTCTTGCATATTGAATATTGGTTGATTCTTAATTTTAATATGTTGCAAATTAATATTTTTAGCTATACATCTTTGTCCACATTTAAGATAAGAGTTTTAGAAATTAAGTTGCTAACTCAATGGTGTGTCCATTTGGAATTTTGATTGCAATCCAAAGCAGGTTTCTTCAAACTTAAATCCTGCTTACAATTAGAAGTGTGTCTAAATCTCTCTGGTTTGCTCACACCTGTTATAAATTCACATTTGGACACATTTTAGGTTTGGAGGGGTAGTTTTTAATGTTAAATGGCTACCTGTTTTTCTTCTAAGATTTAGGTTCATATCCTTTGTACAATTTATTATGACATAGGAACTCAATAGTTTGGATATCATGTATTAAAATGTGATAGAAAAAAAATAGTCCCCCAGTTTTAAAATTTGGCTTATTTGAAGTGTATCTTTCAAAATACACTACTCTGTACCATATTTTTGAAAGCTTGTGTCAAATGTATTAATATTCTTGCTTCTAATCTTTAGACCTTTATTCCATCTTTATGTTGCATGTTACCAGAGTTTATAAACTTCTAATGGGTTGTTGCATAGGCCACTCCTTCCCCACTATTTGAAATGCCATTTATCAGAAGCAAAGTATTTGGGACTTCCCTGATGGTGCAGTAGATAAGAATCTGCCTGCCAGTGCAGGGAACACGGGTTCAATCCTTGGTCCAGGAAGATTCCACATGCCATGGAGCAACTAAGCCATGTGCCACAACTACTGAGCCTGTGCTTTGGAGCCCACAAGCTTCCACTAAGCCTGTGTGCTGCAGCCACTGAGGCCTGCGTGCCCTAGAGGCTGCATGTAGCAACTCCTGAGCCTGCAAGCTGCAGCCACTGAGGCCTATGTGCCCTAGAGGTTGCACGTAACAACTCCTGAGCCTGCAAGCTGCAACTGTGGAAAATTCTTCAAGAGATGGGAATACCAGACCACCTGACCTGCCTCTTGAGAAATCTGTATGCAGGTCAGGAAGCAACAGTTGAAACTGGACATGGAACAGACTGGTTCCAAATAGGAAAAGGAGTACGTCAAGGCTGTATATTGTCACCCTGCTTATTTAACTTCTATGCAGAGTACACCATGAGAAACTCTGGACTGGAAGAAGCACAAGCTGAAATCAAGATTGCCGGGAGAAATATCAATAACCTCAGATATGCAGATGACAACACCCTTATGGCAGAAAGTGAAGAAGAACTCAAAAGCCTCCTGATGAAAGTGAAAGTGGAGAGTGAAAAAGTTGGCTTAAAGCTTAACATTCAGAAAACGAAGATCATGGCATCCTGTCCCATCACTTCATGGGAAATAGATGGGGAAACAGTGGAAACAGTGTCAGACTTTATTTTTCTGGGCTCCAAAATAACTGCAAATGGTGACTGCAGCCAGGAAATTAAAAGACGCTTACTCCTTGGAAGAAATGTTATGACCAACCCAGATAGCATATTGAGAAGCAGAGACATTACTTTGCCAACAAAGGTCCGTCTAGTCAAGGCTATGGTTTTTCCAGCAGTCATGTATGGATGTGAGAGTTGGACTGTAAAGAAGGCTGAGCGCTGAAGAATTGATGCTTTTGAACTGTGGTGTTGGAGAAGACTCTTGAGAGTCCCTTGGACTGCAAGGAGATCCAACCATTCAAATCTTAAGGAGATCAGCCTTGGGATTACTTTGGAAGGAATGATGCTAAAGCTTAAACTCCAGTACTTTGGCCACCTCATGCGAAGAGTTGACTCATTGGAAAAGACTCTGATGCTGGGAGGGATTGGGGGCAGGAGGAGAAGGGGACGACAGAGGATGAGATGGCTGGATGGCATCACTGACTCGATGGACGTGAGTCTGAGTGAACTCCGGGAGTTGGTGATGGACAGGGAGGCCTGGCGTGCTGGAATTCATGGGGTCGCAGAGTCGGACACGACTGAGCGACTGAACTGAAATTAACTGATAATGTGAGTATTGATGTACAACTAGCATTTGTAGCATATAGCACACCTTGGAGATCTTTTCACATTGTGTAAATACTGATATATCTGATTCGAGGGCTGTATTGTGTGATGCTGCACCATCATTATTTTGTTGATTGGGTGTCATCGTCTATGCCTTTTTCTATACACAGGTATTTCTTCAGGAAAAATACTGGAGTACATTTGCTGGGTAATAAGGTAGTCAGCCATATTTTAACTTCTAATGGTACTAACAAATTTTTCCTTGAAAGCAGTGTCCCAATTTATAGTCCAACCAGTAGTGTATTACAACATCAAATTCCTAGCAAACCTACCAATGCTATTATACTACTATCAAATTATTAGTTTATATAATTTTGAATGATTTAAAAAATTTATTTGTATCAGTTCTGTATCTATTTTGGGAAATAATCTTTATTACCATTGTAAATCGAGAAAATATATAGCTACTGAAATTATATATAATTATATACATAATATAGTAAACATATATAGTATATTCTTCTCATCTGCAGCTTATTTATTCTGGACATTAATCCTGTCTCTAGTATTATAGGTTGACAAAACCTTCTCCAAATCTGTAGCTTTGGTTTTTAATTTTTAATGTATTAAATTTTGGTGTAGTCAAATTCATTGATTTCTTTATTGCTCTCTAGATATAGTTTTAAAAAGCCTCTTCTACTGGTTATAAGAAAAGCTAAAAAATTAATTTTTAAAAAGACACAACTGACATATAATATTGTATTTGTTTCAGGTGTACAACACAATCATATGCATTGCACAAAATCACCACAGTAAGACTAGTTAACATATCCATAACTAATATACAAATTTTTTTCCTGTGTGTGGTGAGAATGTTTAAACTCTCAGCAACTTTCAGATAGATAGCAGTAACTATAATCACCATGATGTACATTATAGTCCCATGACATTTACTTTGTAACTGGAATTTGTACCTTTTGACCACCTTCACCTCTGGCTATCATCAGTCTGTTCTTTGTACCTATGAGTTCAGTTTTTATGTAAACATTTTTTTTTCCTTTGGATTATACACTATTTCTCCTTCTCTGACATTTCATATAGCATAATGCCCTTCAGGTTCACTCATGTCACAAATGACAAGATTTCTTTTCAGAACTAATATTTGATTATACACAGTTTCTTTATCCATTTATCCATCAGTGAACACAGGTTGCTTCCATGTCTGGGCTATCGTAAATATTGTGGCAATGAACATGAGGGTGCATGTATCTTTTTGAATTAGTGTTTTCATTTTCTTCAGATATATACCAGAAGTGGAATGTTGGATTACATGGTAGTTCTATTTTTAGTTTTTTTTGTGGGGGAAACTTCAATGTTTTCCAAAGGTTCTCACCAATAGTACACAAGTGTTCTCTTTTCTTCATATCCTTGCTAACACTTACTTTCTTCATAACCTTTCTAATAACAGGTGTAATTGATACCTCATTGTGGCTTTGATTTTCATTTCAATGATGATTAGTAATATTGAGCACCGCTTCATGTGCCTGTTGGCAATGTGAATATCTTCTTTGGAAAAATGCCTATTCTGGTCATTGGTCTATTTTAGGTTGCTGTTATGTTTTTACGTATTTTGGGTATTAACCCCTACCAGATATTATTTGCAAAAGTTTTCTCACATTCTTTTCATTTGACTGATGGTTTTCCTTGCTGTGCAGTAATTTTTGGTTTGATGTAGTCCTATTTATTTTTGCTTTTGTTGCCCTTGCTTTAGTGACAAATCCAAAAAGCCATTGCCAAGACTGATGTCAAGGAGCCTACCATCTGTTTTCTTCTAGTTTATGATTTCAGGTTTTATGCTCAACTTTTAAATCCATTTTTAACTTCTGTGAATAGTGTAATGTAGTGATCTAGTTTTCCCACACCATTTAAGAGAATGTCTTTCCTTACTGTACCAATACCATAGTTTTACTATACCTATGTAATATAGCTTGAAGTAAGGACACATGATGCCTGTAGCTTTGTTCTTTCTCAATATTGCTTTGGCTATTCAGGATCTTTTGTGATTCCACACAATTGTAGGACTGTCTGTTTCTATGAAAAATGCCACTGGTATTTTGAGAGACTGCACTGAATGTGTAATGAAGGGCATTTTAAAATGAAGGGGCATGTTAACAATATTAATTCTTCCAATCTGTATGCATGGAATGTTTATCATTATCGTCTTCAATTTCTCTCACCACTGTCTTATAGTTTCCAGTATACAGGTTTTTTACCTAGGTTAAATTTATTCCTAGGTGTTTTTTAATTATACAACTGTAAATGGGATTCTCTTTTCTGATACATAAAAAAATAAATACTTGGCTGCATCAGGTCTTGGGGGTAGCAAGTGGGATCTTCAGTGTCATGCAGAGCTCTTGTTCTGGTACATTGACTTTCTACTTGTGGCATGCAGGCTCCAGAATACATGGGCTTCAAAAGTTGCGGCATGTGGGATTTTAGTTCTCTGATCAGGAACTGAACCTGTATCTCCTACATTGGCAGGCAGATTCTTAACCACTTGACCATCAGTAAGTACCCGACTTTTTTTTTGGTTGTGTCTTTAGGGTTTTCTATATGAAACATCGTATTATCTGCAAATAGTGACAATTTTACTTCTTTGGATGCCTTTCTTTCCTAGTTCTGGCTAGGACTCCATTTTTATTTATTGAATAAAAATATTCAGAGTGGGCATTCTTGCCTCGTCCCCAAGAGTATGATTAGCTGTGGACTTGCCATTTCATCTTATGTTGATACTTTCCCTCTATACTATGATGTTTTTTAAAATCATAATTCGATGTTGAATTTTATCAAATTCTTTTCCTTATCTATGGGGACGACAAGGATTTTTATCCATTTTGTTAAGCTGTATAATACATTGCTTGATTCGCAATGTTGAATCATCCTTGCATACCTGGAATAATCCCACTTGATCATTTTAACATATTATTGAATTAACGTTGCTAATGTTTTGTTAAGGCTTTTTGCATCTATTTTGTACATCAAGGATATTGATTGGCTTGTAATTTTCTCTTCTTTAGGTGTCCTTGTCTCATTTTGGTATCACGGTAATGCTGGCTTCATAGTACCTCCTCTTCCATTTTTGGAAACTGATAAGGACTGGTATTAATTCATCTTTAAATGTTTGGTGGAAGTCATCAGTGAAGCCATATGGTCCTGGACTTTGTTGGGAGGTTTCTGATTTTTTATTCAATCTCATTACTAAGCAGACTAATTAGATTTTTCATTTTTGTCATGATTGATAGTGTTTTTCTAGCAGTTTATCTACTAGGTTGTCCAATTTGCTGGTGAATATCAACATCTTATGATTCTTTATATATTTCTGTGGTATAACTTATCTTCCATTTGTTTTGTGAGTCTAGTTATAAGTTTTGTCAATTTTACCTTAAAAAGAAAAAAAACCGGCTTAGTTTTATTGCTCTTTCCTACCAACTTTGGGCTCTATTTCCCACCCCACCCAAGATATAAAGTTAGGCTGAGATCTTTGTTTCTTGATAAAGGCATTTATTCCTATGAACTTCCCTCTTGGATTGCTTTTGCTGCCTCCCATCAAGTTTTGCTATGTCATTTTTCCATTTTCGTGTTTCATTTTTAAATTTCTGTTTTGATTTCTTTGACTCATTGGTTAAGTAGGATGTTGCTTAATTCCTACATATTTGTGAGAACTTGAGGTTTCTGCCTGTAGTTTTGTTTTATATTATTGTCAGAAAAGATGCCTATTTCAGTCATCTTTAACTTAATAAGATTTGTTTTGTGGCCTAACATATGATCTATCCTGAAAAATGTTCCATTTATACTTAAGAGGAATCTGTATTCCGTTGCTTTTGCACAGAATGGTCTGTGCCTGTTAAGCTCATCTGGTCTAAACATACTACTTGAAGTCTATGCTTCCTTACTGATAATGTCCTTTGATGAAAACTGGGATACTTAAGTCTACTATTATTGTTTTGCTGTCTATTTTCCCTTAGGTTTGTTAATATTTGTGTCATATATTCAGGTGTTCCATGGCTTTATTTGCACATCTTTTCCATACGTCCTAGAGATATTTCCATTTCAAACATCTTCATTTCCCTCATTTTAGTTTGTATAATGCAGAGAGCATGGCTGTTACCATAATTTATGTAGTCATTTCCTATCTGATGGACATCTGTTGGGATTTGGTTGAAATTAGATTAAACTTATGGTTGACAATTTACAATATTCAAGATGTCCTTTTCAGAAACAATTTACATCTATCCACTTACTAAATACTTGTCTAATTTTCTTCATAAAGATCTTATACATAATCCATCACCCATTAGCCACTTCACTTCTCTGACAAGTAACATGTAGATAGAGGGGATGTGTGAAAATGTAAGCACACTTACTCAGATGTATAAAAACTTACTTTAGTTGTTATTAACTGTCTCACTTTGCTTTAGAGTCCCCACTTTCACTAATAGCAAAATTGGGGGAGAAGACAGATTCACCATTAAGGAACTCATCTTTCCTGGCCGTCACACTTTCCTTTGATCAAACTGAAGTTTAAATTCCTGTCAGGCTGTTTCTCTATTCAGAAACGCCTTACCCCATCTTCTTTATCAAGTTGGGAACTGGTGCAGGGAAGGAACTCTTTCTTGCGGTTTTCTGTTTTTACTAGTTGTTCTTCCTATCACCTATTACTGGAACCTTCTGTCTTAGTCCATTGCCTTACTCCAGCAGCTCCTGCTCAACAATAAGTCTGAGATCCTGTACACTGAAGTTTCTTGTCTCAAAAGGCTTGCCTACCCCCATTAATTAGTAACATAGTTTTCACACAAGTTTATACCCTGTATCTGCTAACTGTGCAACTTCTCTGTTTCCAATCTCCCTTATCTTTAGTGGTGAGTGAAGTTTCTATTAGAGAACTTGAGTAACATGTATAAACATTCCCTGACTAGCCCCACAGACCCCCAAATACCATCTATTGTCAAAAGCTGCAACAACAGTAACTTCTACACCATGAACCTATGATCAAAGCTAAGCCTCAGAGACTGTTAATATAAACTGCAGTAATTCTTTTCCTAGAAAAATGCTGTAAAATTTAAGGGTGGTTGTATATATAGAAAAACGACATTTTCCATCTGTTGCCAAAAGCTGCAACAATAGGAACAAGTACATCATGAACATACTGATCAAAGCTAAAGCCTCAGAGACTGTTAGTATCATAAACAGCAATAATTTTCCTTGAAAAAATTTAAGGATGGTTATAATATAGAAAATGATCAAAGTTCCCTTAAAAAAGCAGTCAGAAAATAATTCTGAGACCTTACTCTTAGAACATAGAAATTTTAAAAGTTACTAAAGAGTAGTGGAAAAGTATAATAAACTTTTTATTTTCATAAACTCTCTTAAAAAAACAAATAGAACTTGATTTAACTTTTAAAAGTCATCTCCAAGGTCTCTTAGCTTTCATACTATCAAATTCTAATAAGGACTCTCCTCAGAGGAAGTTATGTGTAAATGTTTACCATAATGTCATATTTCCATCCCTTTTCTATATTCATGAATAAATGGAAGCAATAATTTGAGTAGACTAGAAATAAATCTAATAGACAACTGCTGAAAAAGTTTTTTCTGGTGAAAAAAAGCAGTAAATGATACTTGAAAAAAGTTATTTCTCCAATATGATATCACATAACATATAAGCAGCAGACCTTTTTCTACACATGAAAACACAAGGTCTTAGTTATAGAAACAACACATTATTGCAATCCAACTTTTTTTAGACAAGAAGCACACTAAACAAAGGGATAAAACCTGTGTTGGTATAAAAGGAATATGACAATATAGGATAGGACAATCAACTTGGTTCTTGTTCCTCAACGTAAATCTTCCTGAATCATTGCTCCCAGAAGCATTTCTCTGGCTAGCAGAACTCCATCCAGACTCCAGGCCCGAGGTGGAGGGCCATAGTTCCTCCAGTTTCTTTCAATAGCTCAATCTTCAAGCAAATAGTTAGGGTTAACTACTAAGTAGGGATCTTCTTCATAGCTCTCACTTCCTTCTGTGGAGCCTTTCAATCCAGCTTGGGTGAGCTCAATTAGAACATGATCCTATGAAATACAAATGGTTGTCCTCAGTTCTTTAGCAATATTATTAAGAATGATAAGATACACAAGACCTGACCCTCCTTCTAAATGTCTGATTTTAACCAGGTTCCCTAGCATATCACATCATGTACTTAAAAATAACTTCAAAAAACATGATTTTATGATCATGTAATTATATAAATCCTGATAAATATGTTTACTATTCTATTTATCATTCAAAGTGTTTAATACTTAATATTATGTTAATTTTTAATTACCGGCCACTGAACTCTTTCATATACCACCCATTCATAATTCAGTTAGAAGTAGAATCTAAAGATAATTAACATAATTTTCACTTTGATCTATTAACTAGTAAAAAAAAAAAAAAGTAGAACATGCCATGTGGCTTAATAAACTTGATGACAGATTTGAAGCCATGATATTGTAAGTCAGTCTAGTATGTCCACAAACAAGGACTCCTACCTAAGGCCCATAGAGAGGAACTCAGGAAATAGTGATTTGATCCTAAGATGGAAAACTCCAACAGTATGAGCATTAACTAATACCATTAAGATGGATTAGACACTTTCAAGTACTCTATGTACAAACACATCTTCATAGAAAGCACACTTGACCAGCCCAGTACAAGTTCCTTAGTCTTTTGTACCAAATTGGCTCAGGAGGTGAATCAAACTTAAAAACGTAAGCCCAATTTAGATCAGTTAGTTTTACAATGTGTCCCAATGTGGATTTTTTGCATGAATTATTTTTATCTTAACACTGATTCCAGGGCCACTAGGAAGGGAAGGGCTGGCCTGATGCAAACATACTGTCTACTAGACAGACAACTCTGAGCACAACACCACCCCACTTCAGCTCTATTTTTATACATATTATTTATTAAATTTTGAATGGAATAGTTCTTAAAATCCCCCCACCTGTAATCACAGACTCATCTAGTTCTACAGGGAAATAGTTTATCAGATGATAAACTCTGATGTGTGACAACTATAATATTTATCAAGTGAGCACTGTGAAGTTAAATGCAATCTCTGCCATTTGAACAGAAAAACTCAATCATTTAACAAGTATTTGAACCCTTTCTGAGCTAGGCACCACTGCCTAGGGGGATTGACAAAATAAAGTCCCTGCCCTCATGGTGGCTGCACATTATTAAACACCTAAACAAAGACTATACTGCCAGGCAGTGATAAACACTTGAAGAAACAAGCAGGGTTAGGGGGTGACAGCAAGGAGGAAGTCTGCTATTTCAACAGATTAAGCAAGAAGCACTACTTTGAGAAGGCAACATTTGAGCAGACATTAGAATGGAGGAGGGAATATGGGGAAAGAAACAAAGGGCAAGTGTAAAAGCCTTCATACTTGGTGTGTCTAAGGAACAGTCACAAGGCCAGTGTCACTGTGAAGAATTGGAAAGGAAAGAAGCTATGAAATGAAGACAATGAGGTGGGCAGGGGCCTGCTTGTGTAGAAAGTTCTGCGGGCCATGGTACAGAGACTGATCTTATTCTAAACATGATGGAAGGAAGGCAGGGCACTAGAACAATTTCATTTGTTAAAAGACCTGTTTGGCTGATGGGCAGAGAGGCACTGCAAGGGTGGACAGTTAGGAGGCACCTGTGGAACTCCAGGCATGGTGGCTTGGGTAGCTGTGATGGTGGTGAAGAGAGAAGAGAGAATACTGAAGGCAGGGTTCATGAGATTTGCTGATAAAAGAAAGTTGTGAGGGGATAGGAATCAAAGTTAACTCTAAAATGTCTGGCCTAAAGTAACTGAGTAAGTGAAACTACAGGGAAGTAACTGTTTTGAACACATTGAGTGTGAGATGCTTATTAATTTGTGAGTAAGCAGCTAGCTATATACATTAGGAATTTAGAGGACAGGTGAGAGCTGGAGATGTAAATATGGAAGTCATCACAAATGGTTCTCAATTCATAGAACCAAATGAGTTCACTTAGGCAATGAATATAAATAGAAAAAGAGGTTTGAGGACTACGTATAGTACTTCATTTAAAAAGGGACAAGAGAAAGAGTCAGGAAAATAAAAAAGGAGGGACTTCCCTGGTGGTCCAGTGGTTTAGACTCAGTGCTTACACTGCAGGGGGCACAGGTTCGATCCCTGGCTGGGAAACTAAGATCCCACATGCCATGTTATGTGGCCAAAAGAGAAAAAACAGAATCACACAGCTCAAAATTTAAAAAAAAAAAAAAAAGAGAGAGAGAGAGTGAGAGAAGAGAGAAGAGGAGAAAATAACAGTGAGAAGACCCAGGAGAATATGGTGACTCAGAAGCCATGCAAACAAAGTATTTCTAGGAGTGATCAACTGTGACAGATGGTGCTGACAGGTTGAATACTGAAAATAGCCAACTGATTGGAGCAGTGAGACGGTATATATGTAATGGTCCTTTAAGAAATAGGAGAATGAACAGATGAGGGAAAAGTAATGGCAGCAGGAATTGCTACTGTGAGGTCAGTGCTACTATGAAGTAGATAAGATAGAAGTTAAGAATTGTCCATTTGAGATCTGTGGTCATTAATGTAAAGGAAGAGTGAGTATATGATTGTATGCTTTTCTTCAGATACTTTTAACTTCTTAGATATAGGTATAGTAAACAAACTAGTTTTAACCAAAGTTGGAGTTTTGCCAAGCAAGTATTATAAAAGGAGAATGAATGAATTGGCAAGTATAAGAAAAAATATATGAGACAGACAGTAAACTGGTTAATGGGGAGACAAGAACAGGAGGAAGGATAAAATGCAGAATTTAGATGATAGTGGTCAGGCCGCTTGAAGGTTTATGGTAGAGTAAAAAACAAAGGTTAAAAACACTCAAATAGTAAGACCCTAAATTCACTTTCCCAGCTTTAACATAAATTCTGCTTATTTTGGCAGAAGAAATAAGTCAGTTAATTAGTAAGTCTCTTAAACAATTTTTAATTCTGACTAGACTCTCAGGATTCAAAATAAATGAACATCTAAGGAACCTATAAAGATATGAAACATGAAAACCTTCCCTCAATAATACCCCAGCAAACTTAATTATATACGTACATAGTGGGTGAGTCGATAAATGACTTTCTCAATGATTCTCTTTTTATTTATCAGTTCCTCTTCAGAATCTATTTCTGATTCAATTTCCTTCAAGTACCAGTTAACAAGTTCACTCCTCTTTAATGCTGACTCATCCTCTTCTGCAAAAAAAAAATTCATTTAAAAAGGATTAAATTATCTTGGTAGTAAGCTGTTTTGCCAATTCTTGGAGTTTGCATAAACAACAAACAAAATAATGTATAGATTAGATAACCAATCTGTCAGAAAACATATTTGCTAAAATAAGGTTTGCAATGTTCCACCTTAAGCCTGAAATAACCCTCCATATTAGTTCAATTAAAGTATCCTTACTTTATCCTGAAAAGAAAAATTTAAAAAAAAAGAGATAAGTTTCTTAAAGCTATTATGATTTCAAAGTATGAAGGTGTTTCCTTCACTTTCTTATGCTTCACCACCCAGACAATGTTTGTAAACAGCAACTGAAAGCATAAATTGGGAATGAAGGATTCCATCCATTTAAAACAAAGCCATTGTAAAGAAGGAAGATTTTACATCTACAAAAAATTTGTTAAGTGCTTCCTTATATATTATCAGATCCCAAATTTGGCTTAACAAATATTAGAATAGGCCAAGGACATTAATAAAAATGAGTCATAAACCTCTGACAATGAACTTGTAGGGAAAACATCCAGGTTGGTAGATATGCTGACATTCCCTCAGATTTTGTTTGCCAAAGTGAGCTTGTCTTAAAAATTTATCATCTCTTCTGACAAAACAACACAATCTTTAGCAAACCACAGCAGTTTATGTGAATACAGCTTATGTAAATGACTCAGCACAGGAGCAGCACTAGGTATGGCCTCACCTTCTTCCATCTTTCTGAGGTGAAGCACAATAAGGTTAGAGATTCGGCAGTATTCGGAGAAGCCCAGCCTCAAGGAAGCTTTTGGAACAGAATCTTGGTTCATGTCTTCACTGTGGCCGTTAATTCCACTCGCAGGAGCAGGGCTATCAGCATGACCTAAGTGAAATATTAACTGTTTGAATCTTCTTCCTGTGCCAATACCCCCCCCACTAGGTGCTTTTATAAATACACTATTCATATTTTAATACTAATTTTATTTTTTTTAATTTTATTTTATTTTTAAACTTTACATAATTGTATTAGTTTTGCCAAATATCAAAATGAATCCATCACAGGTATACATGTGCTCCCCATCCTGAACCCTCCTCCCTCCTCATTAATACTAATTTTAAAACAACCATATAATTATACCCAGTATTCAGTAACTGTACGAATAAATTAGAAGCAATTTTATAAATGCTACTAGTGAAGACAAAAACTCATTTGGAAGAAATGGGAAGAATGGGAGATAAAAGATTTCATGATCTAAAAGTGCATTTGCAATATTAAGTCCACTATCTCCATTTTGGTGTATTTTCTCTCAAGTCTTTCAAGCTTATATATTTTATATCAACTATTTGATTATATTTTAACTTATAAACAGTTAATAAAATTCATTATCTATTTTTCCCCTTTTTGCTACACAGACTTCATAACCATCAGTAAGTGTACTTTTATTACGATATCTTAGAGAACATTTTGGCCCCTAACTCTAGAACAGTCATGGACAGACACCTCACCATTGATGCCATCTGGGCCCTCATCAACCTCCATCTGGGCATCTTCTTCTTGATCGAGATTGACATCAGGTGTTTCCACACGGATGATTGATTTATTCAGTAATCTGAAAGCTTCCTTCACATGTTTAGGCTGAACCTAAACCAATCAAGATGATGAGGTAAACCAGTAAGCCAGTCTTTTTGATATACCAAACAGATTTTCTGCATATGAAATTTCAGTGACATTTTTGTTTTCTCACACTCTTCCTCTCACATGACATAAAAATATGAGATATTTATGGCAAACCATAAATTTACCAGAATGGCTAAAATGACCAGCAATATTGAGTGTTGAGGATGTACACTGCTTTCATTCACTGCTCTTGGGAATATAAACCATTACAACCATTGTGGGAAATCACTTCAGTCTTTACTAAATTGTGTATGCATACAGTCTATGACCCAATAATTCAATAACTCCACTCGCAGGTATACACTGAACAGAAATGTACACATATATACATCAGATGAACTAAAAGACATGTACATCTCATAAGACCCAAACTGGAGACTATTCACAAATGTCCATTTTAATAGAAGAATGAGCCAATCACTATGACACACTTACTGATAGTTATGTGTTTTTAACCACAACTGGGAGGGGGAAAAAGATTGAAAACAACTATCAGGAAAAGTATGGTTAGAGTACTATACAGCAATAAAGAAAAGAAAAAGGTTATCCTCAGAGAAGCAGGTAGCAGTGACTGTAAAGAAAAAGCTCAAAGGGTAGGTCTTGGAAATGCTAATAAGGAATGTTCGACTTCCTGATCTGGGTGTAGATTACACAGGTATTTCACTGAAAGCTAACCGAACTGTACACTTGTGATTTGTGCACTCTCTGTACTTATGTTTTGCCTCAACAAAAAAGTTCACTTAGAAGAAAAATTACAAGTCTATTTTGGGGGCAGGGGGCATTGTTTTAAGTCCTTATATAAATAACCAACAGTCTCTCTAAATATACTCCCTTCCTAACTAGCTGAGCCCCATAACAACAGATAAATCCAGCAGAGCACTTTTTTTTTTTTAAAATACACTACTGCCTGCAAGGAAACTTTTAAGGCATTTTAGAGCAGTCAATATCAAGACATATCCTAGTAAACTTACTGGTCTATAAAAATAAAAAATAGTTTACGAAGAGAAAAATATCCAGTTACTTATGGGGGAGAAATTAATAATCAAGGGCTGGCCTCAGATTTCCCCAAGGGAACAACTAATGTCAGGATACAGTAGAAAAATTCGTACGAAAAGAAAGTATGAGACATAGGTTGTAGGTCAAGCCAATATGTCATTCAGGTAAAGACTACAAATAACCCTGTTGCACATAATACTCAGGGAAAGTTAGCCCCATGAACTCATCTATTCCACCAAACCCTTGAAAAAGGACCAAATTTCAATCAGCCAAGAGATAAATTAGGAAATCATAACAAATTATCTTCAATGAGCTACGCATATATTTATCTAAAAAAACTATGAATTAAAAAACAAGCATGGGAATTAAGAGTGACAGAATACAATGTATATGGTATGACCTAAAGACAGAGGGTTTACGTAAAGGGAGATTCAAAGTGAATTTGCTGACTGCCTCCCACCCATAACAAATGAAAGTCAAAAGATGATAAATCAAGTGATGGATAACTACATTTGACTGTGCAAAGGAAAGCTGTAAAATTTACTAAAATCATGCCATTCAGAGGGAAGGGAAGAAAAAGGAAGATGAAACACACTAGTTTTAACACTCTTCCTGGTAGGGAACCAATAGAGAATGGAGGATATAATATAAAATTATAATAACAAAAGTAACCACTAAAATAAAACGTAAACTTTCTGAATCTCAGAACTGCACATACAAGCAAAAGCAAAGTTACCACATCATGAAAAATCATTTCAACTATAAAAAGAAAACAAATAAAAAACCCTCTCTCTCATATCAATAAATGTAAATGGGTTTAACATACATTAAAATAATATTAGTTTGGATCACAAAATAAAACCGAACTCTATGCTATGTGTGTGTGTATACACACTTAGCTTACTCAGAAATGACCAAAAATAATAAAAAGTTATGCAAAGGAATATCAGAAAAAGAAAGCAAGGTAAGAGTTCAGGCCAAAAAGTATAAATGAGACCAAGAAAGTTAGGTGGTACACATCAAAATGAAAAGATAAGTATCAGTTAAGAGAACAATATTAGTAAAGCTGAAACTATAGGATGTAAAAGGATAAATACAAAGAGACAAAACTATATTACTGGTAGAGAAATAAAAAGTATTCATAACACACTTTAAACTTGCACTTTAGAGAAGATATGGTAGACCACAAACCCCACAAAAAAAACAGAAGGCCTATGTAATATAATAAGTTAACTTCCCCCTTCACAGATGAAAGGTCCCGTGGAGTAGGAAATGGCAACCCACTTCAGTATTTCCTGCCTGGAAAATTCCATGGACCGTGGAGTCTGGCGTCCACAAGGTCGCAGAGTTGAATTCAACTGAGTACACAGGTAAGCACGCAAACAGGGAACTAGGCCTTCCTTCAAAGTGCTCATGGAACATTTATGAAAACTGGCGATGGGGACTTCACTGGTGGTCAAGAATTAGCCTGCCAATGCAGGGCACATGGGTTCAACCACTGGTCTGGTAAGATTCCACATGCTGTAGGGCAACTAAACCCACATGCCACAACTACTGAAGCCCACGTGCAAGGAGCCTGTGTTCCGCAACAGGAGAAGCACAGCAATGAGAAGCCTGTACACCACAATGAGGAGTAGCCCCCACCTGCTGCAACTAGAGAAAGCAAGACCCACCAGCCCAAAAGAAAACAAACAGGGACACTGGGCTACACAGAAAGCATCCTAGAAACTAAATGAGAAATTGCCTAATCACAACGTAGTACTAAAACAAGCAACCAAAAAAATACATTCTAACTGGTTATTACTAAACTCTGCAAACTCTTAGAAATGGATACTTTTTTTCAGGAAAATATAGCTCACCCAAAACTGACCTAAGAAGAGAGAGAATATCTAGGCTCAAGAGTTTTACTTGAGAATTCCTATCAGTAAAAGCAGATTTTTATTTCACTTTATTTATGGTGGTATCACACAGCATGCAGGACCTTAGCTGCCTGACCAGGGACTGAACCTGTGCCCCCTGCAGTGGAGATGCAGCAGCATCCTAATCACTGGACTGCCAGGGCATTCCCAGGCAGATCATTTTAATACAACGGAAAACCATTCTAGGATAGAGGAAAAATGGGGAAATTTTCCAAAAATTTAAATGAAGTAACAACCGTGGTTTTTTGTGAGTACTGTTTAAAAATTCTAAATAACAGCAAGCAAATGCCAAATGCATTAAAAGAGTGGAATTTATTCCAGGAAGCCTTGATATTAGTCTATTTTCATTTTAATAGATCCAGGAGAAAAAAAATCATGATTAACTCATATACACTAAAGGGCTTTCCTGGTGGCTCAGACAGTAAAGAATCCACCTGCAATGTGGGGAACCTGATTTTGATCTCTGGGTTGGGAAGATCCCCTGGAGGAGGGCATGGCAACCCACTCCAGTATTCTTACCTGGAGAATCCCCATGGACAGAGGAGCCTGGTGGGTGACTGTTCATGGGGTTGCAAAGAGTTGGACTGAATGACTAAGCAGACATACAACACTAAAAAGATACTAGGCAAAAAACAAAACAATCTTCCTGACAGCAATATTCAAGATATGAATAATAAATGTATAGTTCTTATTGATAAAAACATATCTCAGCCACAGAGCCAACTAAGAACAAGAAAAAAATGTCTAATTTCATAATTATTAGACATTATATTGCAATAGCAAAAGCCAAAGTAAATTAGTAGAGTCTACGGGAAAAGATTAAGTTTACTTTTTCAGTAAGACTAGAACCCTTTATCATTTGAAAAAAGAATGAAAATCTGGAAAATCAATAGACTTGAATGAAAAAGAAACTAAAGGCTTCATATAGTATAAAACTAGCATACAGAAACCAATAGTTGATATATACAAGCAACCACCAGTCAAAATATAAAATGGAAAAAAGTCTACCTTCAATACCAAGAAAAAAACCAAAATACCAAGAAATAAATTCAGTAAGAATTATGCAAAAATCATAGGAAAACTTTAAAAGCCATTAAATGAAACAACACAAAACTTAAGTGGAAAGATAATGAATGAATCATCAGAACTGTTCACAAATGTTTGCTTTTCTCATTCTAGCCACTTGATAGGAAAGCACTTCTTTAACCACTTGAACTTAGGCATGGCTATGTTAATTCCTCTAACCAATGAAATTTGAGTGGCAGTGCCATGTCATTTCTAGATAGGTTAAGAAGCGGTGTATGATTCACCTTTTCTTCTGTCTTCTATGATCATGGAAGTGTATGTCAACAGAGACTTATGTCAGCCTGAATTTCTGAGCAATGTGAAGAGAGCCTCTGGCTAACATAAATGAACATGAAGCATGAGCAAAAAAAATAACTGTTTCTGTTTTAAACAGCTGCAATTTTTAGTGGCATAAACTAGATTCTAATTGCTATCCTGTTTTCTTAGATAGGAAAAATCATCGAGATGTCAGTTCTTCTTATTAACAAATGTAACATGCTCTCAATATCTATAATTTGGTAGTATACTATTTTTATTTTAGTATAAAAATACTAAAAACTGAGTATCAAACACTGAGCTCAAGTATATGTTGGCCCTATATTCAGATTTTTTAAACAAAGATAAATGAATAGACAGCTTTAAGGGTATAATGCATTTCCTTACTACATGATATATTCAACAGTTAGAAAAAATCTAAGGGGTGGTATAATTACATAGCTTCATACATTTAGTAGCACAAGTATAGGAACAAGCCATGCAACTGGAGGAAAACCCATTTCAGGACTGAACAGAGAGGTCCTTGATTGCTGATAAGACTCTCCCCTTGCCTTCAGACAAACCAAGGAATTTGTCAGTATACAAAAACCACTGAATTCAGGACAAACAGGAGCAACAGGATAGGTATTAAAGAATTGGTTCTTGGGAGGGAGGAGGGTTCAGGATGGGGAACACATGTATACCGGTGGCGGATTCATTTTGATATTTGGCAAAACTAATACAATTATGTAAAGTTTAAAAATAAAATAAAATTTTAAAAAATAAATAAATAAAGAATTGGTTCTTGCCAATTAGGATTGTAGGGCCCAGTCTGAAGTAAGCAGAGGTGGCTGGAGCCTGGACATACTGCAGCTCAAGTCCAGAATCTGTAGGTGAGAATAGCAGTCTAGAGACAGAATGGTTAGTGCTTTCTTCAAAAGTTCCCAGGTTTTAAAGAAGCTGTGTATTTCATATATACAACAGAACATAACTCAGACATAAAAAGGAAAGCATTTGAGTCAGTTCTAATGAGGTAGATGAACCTAGAGCCTATTACACAGAAAGAGAAAGATAAACCTCCTATACTAAAGCATATATATGGAATCTAGAAAGATGGTACTGAGAAAGTTATTGCAGTGCAGCAATGGAGACACTGGCATAGAGAACAGAGACTAATGGACATGGAGGGCAGGGGAGGAAGGAGAGGGTGAGATGCATGGAGAGAGTGACAAGGAAACTTATATGACCATATGTAAAACAGGCAATGGCGGGGAGGGCAAAGGAGGGGCAGAGAAGGGGAAATTCCCAAGTTTTTCAAACAAGTTCCTAGGATGCTTTCCTCTTAGTAAATATCAGTAAAAAAAAAAACAAAAAAAACACCTAAGGTCATTAAGTTCACAACAGCCAAAAAAGACCACCACCAATGCAGTGGAACTAGCCGTACATTTAAAATATAAAGCCCCTCTGAGTAAAATATTGTGGCACCAATGCAAAAGAAGGTTGAAAGACCAAAGGAACAGAAAAAAAATTCAAGAGACTTTAACAGGCACAAGAATTTAATATAAAATAAAAGCATACCAAACCAGTGTGGAAAAGATAGATTGTTCAGCAAGTGGTGTTGGAACTAGGAAACTAGCTCAAAAAGAATCAACTGATTCATAGCTTACATCCTACAGCAGAATACATACCAAATGTTCGAATAATTTAAATACAAACAATGAAACCATCTAAGTGCTTGAGGAAATCCTGAGAGAATTCTTTTATAATCTTAGACTAGGGGAGGCCTGTATAATAAAGTAAGTAAAAATAAACAAAGAATAGGATCATAAAATAAAAGGAAGTACAGATGGCTTTTAAATATATGCAAAACACTCAATTTTACTCAGGAAATATATTTGTGTATATATCCATATTTATTTTCATATCATGTGAATTTTCTACCTACTAAAAAACCAAAAAAAAATTTAAAAAAAAAAAAAAAAAAGGGAAGAAAAATCTAACAAATTCTCCAAGACTCATCAGTTCTACGACACTCATTTTAGGAAACATCACAATGGGAAAAAAAAATGGTACAAATGTT
Source organism: Bos javanicus (assembly GCF_032452875.1). Taxonomy (NCBI): domain Eukaryota; kingdom Metazoa; phylum Chordata; class Mammalia; order Artiodactyla; family Bovidae; genus Bos; species Bos javanicus. The sequence continues at coordinate 61,584,788 of NC_083869.1, read as the reverse complement.
ACCATAGTTTTTAAGAATTCCCCTCCACCATGACCTATTCTTTCTCTGCAGATTCCACTACATTCTTGCTAAACTTTCCTCCTTTCACTCTAAAAATGCATATCAAAATTCCATATGCCCTTCAGTGATCCAGTTCAAATGTTGGCATCTCCCCAAACCCTCCACCTTACTTAGGAAAGAATTTATTGATCTCTATACTCTCTGCTGATGACACTCTACCATAATAGCCTCTCTCATATTTCACATATTTAATTAAACATATGTCTTCTCCCACCAAATTATCAGCAATGGAAAACAGGGGCTCTTTTATTCATCTCTTAACCTATAAAGATGTCCATTAAATGTCTGAAGACTCAAAGAACAAGACAGTATCAAAGAATTTTGTAAACAGTAAAGCGCTATAGCAGAGAATCTGAAAATTAAACAAACACACCTGAGAAATGAAATCTATGGGACAAAAATGTGAATGAAGTTACCACAGTGCTCACTTCTGGGAAAGGGTATAAGTGAACTCCCTAAGATGTTATAAATCTATATTCTGAGCTGGGTGGCCACAAGGGTGTATGTAAAAAGTCAGAGCTGTACAGTCTCTTCTGTGAATTATACCTCAATCATACTATTTTAAGAAAAATAGCCAAACTCTTTCCTCAAACAAATCTTACACTGTTTAAAAATATAAAGTTATATAAAGCAGGGCTGGTTTTCATGAAGCAGAGATAAGGGTGTGAATATCCTCTGACATGTACCTGTAAAACCCAGGGCTCAAAGAACAATTTAATATCCACACATTATACGAAACTAAGGAGGTAAATTCCCTTCTTAGGTGACTGGGGGCAACATTATCACATTTGTATCTGATGCCCAGAAGCCTAGCACACTGTTAAGGTTAAATGGTAAGGATTAAACATTGTAAGGTTTAAATTTTTATTGAACGAATGGCACTAATCTTGAACTCACCTCTGTTTGTACTCTATAATCTATGTCATGATTATCTCATTAATCTAACTACTACATTCAATAAATGCTTGACAGCAACCTTCTTTAAGGGAAAGCCCCCAGGGTCAGGAGTCATGTATTCTATGAGAACTCAACAGTTATATAAAAATAAATCTGCAGTGAATGCTAGTATGTTCTATACCAAAAATAAAAACACACTTAAAGCCAAATATCAATTTCTCTTTCCCATTATGTTAAAGTGATTTTGATACCTCATCACAGCAGTGCATCCGAGCCATCGCTTCAGAGAGACGGATCATGCTCTCAAGCTGTCGCACTGTAATCCTCCATGAAGACTTGGTTACCCCAGAACCATCCCTCTGGCGGAGGCGTTTATACTGTTCCACAATGAAGTCCTCTGACTCTTTAGAAATCTGTTTCAGAACAATGATGAAGTCAGAGCATTTCTACTTAATGGAAGCTGCATTAAACATGAAGGTTAAAAGGTTCCCAGATGGAGATACTCTGGGGGAACTGAGAGGGTCAAGACTTTGAAATCAATGACAAGAAATTAGTCCTGAAATACCTTTCAAAAGAAACTAACACGAAGGAGGACTATGAATTCCATGCACTAATTTTACGAATAGGAAGACAGTAGAGTTAGTATTTCAATATGTAAGTATTTCAATAGTATTTCAAGCCACTCTGTGGCTTCTCCACATTCTATTGTTTCAGTTACCTATGGTCAACTGTAGTCTAAAAATACTAAATAGAAAATTTCAGACAGAAACAATAAGTTTTAAATTTTGTGCTGTTCTGAGTAGTGTCATGAAATCTTAGTAGCTATCCAATGTCTCACCCAAGATGTGAATCATCCCTTTATTCAGAGTATCCACAGTGTATATGGCACTTGCTTATTAGTCAGTTAGTAGCAAACTCAGTTGTCAGATCAACTGTTATGGCAACAGTGTTTATGTTCAAGTAGCCCTTTTTACTCACTAATGCTTCCCAAGTGCAGAAGTAGTGATGCCAGCCATTTAGATATTCTCTTACTGCGCTAATAACTTATAGGAAAAACCATAGTATTTATAGGGTTTGGTACTATCTGTGATTTCAGGTATCCACTTGGGATATACATATCAGCTATTTCAGTAAACCTTATCATTTGTTCAATAATAACAACAAAGTAACTAAAGGATACTCAGTTTTTCAGAGCAAGGAACTAAGTATTAAGGAAGCAAGCCAAAGTTATAGAGCAACCAGGTTAGTCATGGAGAACAAATGCTTCTACAAACAAAAGTGATATTCTACCCTTTCCTTGGGACAATGAGACTCAATTCTGATATTATGGATTATCAAGTGAAGGTGATAGATGATTAAAATCTAAGCATAATTCCCAAAAGTCAAGCCAGAAATAGTGTAGACATTTCAACAAGAATCAAATGAAAATTTTTTCTATATTCTATTTTAGGAAAATGCCAAACAACATATGCATTATGGATTTTTTTTTTAATGTAGGTGGGAGAGGGGTTCAGGATGAGGCTCACATGTATACTCATGGCTGATTCATGTCAATGTATGGCAAAAACCACTACAATATTGTAGTAATTAGCCTCCAATTGAAATAAATAAATTAAAAAAATAATAACAAACAAACAAAAATAAACGTCCAAGTGAGCACCCTGAATCCAGTGCAGGTTTAATCCAAAGATCTACATCTATTACTGTAAAGGTAGTTATTTATGTTCATTACAATGAACTAGAGGAATCCAAGTTTTTCCTCAGAGAAAGATTCAAGAGCATCTGTAGACTACTGATTTAAGCATACACAATTTTAAGATTCTTAGGAATAATGATTGAAATAAAATCTAGTTTGTTTGGTTATTCAAAACTCTTCACTCATAAAAACCTTTTTATTAGCACCTAATTAGTAGAAGAAATGGAATTTTTCAGACTTTTAAAACACTTTTTCTCAAGACGTTTTTGCTAAAGAAATAAACTGTTATCCCACCCTCCCAAAAAAGCCCAAGCAAACCCCCAGATCAAGCCAATCAACCAGCCATAAAAAATCCTCAAATCAGGTTCAGTTAATTTCCAAGTAATGCATCTGTTTAAATGCCACATACTCATCATGCCTGAATACAGTACAAAAGGGCAGGTTACCTTGGGTTTAAACTGTCTTGCAAAAAGAAGATACCTCCTGATCTCATCAAGGGAATACACACGATCAATGGAATCCTCAATTCTTGAATGCAAGTCTACTATTCGCCTGGCAATAGCATAATCTGTAACCTAATTCCAAACAAGAAAATCACTTTGATCAGTTATAATAACATCCACTCCAGACTATCCCAGGCATTAAGAAATTATTTGTAGCATGATAACCTCAAGCTTTAATATGCCACCATAAGATATATTAATGGGTTCAAGTTTCTGAGCAAAGTTTAATACCAGTTTCATCCAAAATCAAATGCTTCAGTGTATAGCTGTGCCTTACTCTAATTAAGACTATTCCTGAAGAAATTAACTGACTTACCTAATCTGACAGAAATAAAGAGTTGTAGTGCCCTCAGTAAACGCCAGGCTCTATTGCCTTAAGTGTTGTTCCTCACAAAAACCTTATTAGGTAGATAACATTACCCCATTTTACAGATAAGTAAATTGAGGCCTGAAAAAATTAAGTAACTTGTCCAACATCACAGTTAGTAACTGAGCAAGGATTTGAAGAGTCTAGCTTCAGAATATGTCCTCCTAGCCATGATATCATGCTGCCACTTATGAATATATGAGGATAATCATCATAAAACTGTTACTAACATTGAATAAAATCATACTAAAAATATGTAATTTACTCTCAAATGGTATAGAAAAAATGTAGAGATACACAGAGCAAATGGTAAAGCAAATAGGGCAAAAACCTATGTGAACTGAATAAAGGGTATATGGGTACTATATTCATTATTGTATTTCCTGCAACTTTTCTGTAAGTTTGAAATTATTTCTAATTAAAAAGTTAAAAGTAAATAAATTATGTAGAGACATAAATATATGAAAATCAGTCAATGCCCAACGATGGGGGGTGGGGACTGGGTTAAACATTTTATATAGATTTGTGAAGGAAAAGAACCAAACCCAAAGATAGAACATGAAAACTCTCTAACATTCACATTAATGGAAGGCAAATTTTATTTAGATAAATTTAAAACTTTACTTTAAGCAAGAGTTATTTATTCTGCCTAAAGTAATGTAGACTCTCCATGCTCAGTAATTACAAGTACAGTACAATATTGCCTTCTAAGGTCATTCTGCAGTTCTGCATACATCTGAGATATGCAACATTGTTAAATATTTAAGTCTAAGTAACTCTAATACTTGGCTTCCCTTGTGGCTCAGCTGATAAAGAATTCGCCTGCAATGCAGGAGACCTGAGTTCAATTTCCGGGTTGGGAAGATCCCCTGGAGAAGGGAAAAGCTACTCACTCCAGTATTCTGGCCTAGAGAATTCCATGGACTGTATAGTCTATATATACAGTCCATGGGTCACAAAGAGCTGGACACGACCGAGTGACTTTCACTTTCTTTCAACTCTAATACTAATATGTCAGAATGTAAGTAAATCCACAATTTTACATTCAGTCTTAAAACTGCTACATAATTAGAAAAAAATGTGACACATACGATAATTTGACAGGAAGATATAGGGAGACAAATGACTCATAATTTGTGGAAAAAAAGGAAAGTTGTTTGGTATCCGAATTCTTTTCAACCTTAATGAAAAAACAAACAAAAGTCTAATAAAAATATTAAAGGGTATGGTTGAGAACTGTGGTTTTTTTTTTTAGAATTAAAAAGCAACAACAAAAACAACAAACTTGATATTCCTTAATACAATTAAACAGAACCATCAATTAAAGTGATTCCAAGTTGCTTAATAAACCTATCTAATCCTGTGCCATTCAGAGATATGAAAGGTCAGTGCCAACGCATGCACCAATTCTTCACGAGTACATCTTCCAGGCTTGTCTCGATCAATTACTCAAACTGGAAATAATAAAGGAAGCTCAGAGGAACGGCTCATGTAGTTACCTCATTACATTCATCCACAAGTATAAAGAAGAGATCAAATCGCGACATGATAGGAGCTGACAAATTTATATTCTGTTTCAATGATTTTGATCTGTCATAGTGTCCACTGATGGGGTTTGCTGCTGCCAAAATGGATGTCCTGGCATTCAGAGTAGCCTGACCACAAAAGGAAAAAAATCATGACAGGTTTAAAGACAACTGGAATGGCATATGACAAACCTCAACATCATTCATAATTAATGAAAACCAAAATAATAAGATATCATCTTTCATCTACTGAATCATCGAAATCAAAGTCTGATATAGCAACAGGTATCCCCATACGATGGTGCTGGTATGATGTGTATGCCCTTTAAGCCAGGAATTTCTTACTAAGAATTGATCTTGCAGCTAGATATAGGAAGAGGCGTACAATGCTTACAATGTTGTTTGTAATACAGAAGGCTGGAAATGACCTAAACATCATTCTTTTTATAAGAGCCTACCTATGAGTCAAACTGGGGTATATACAAGTGAAAATCATGGAGTAATAAAAAACCATAGTGGATCTAATACATACTGGTATAGAAAGATTACCAAAATAAAACTATAAAGTTAAATGAGCAAAAAATAAAACTTTATGTGCATTATGCTTATTTATGATAAAATATTCCTAAAAGGGACATAAACTCAGCAGATACTTCTGAGTATCTGCTGGTGCTGGGAGGAGGAGATTTCTCTTTTTAGTTTATATTTACCTATTACATTTTTCTTAACTATTTGAATGTATTACTTTTATTTTTAAAGTTTTATTTCTCTCTAATGCTAATTATAATATTGTACTTATTATTTCCATTTAAATGATTTGTCAACTTTATTTCTGTTACAATTGGAAGCACACTTTAGTGAAGACTACAGAGAAGCTTTGAGGAAATTTTGAAAGAGCTAAAAATTTCACCAGTACTTCCTCTACTTTGTTTCATAAATTAATTTTCACAGTACCTTTAACAGCACCTGTAATTTATAGTCAAGTGCTCTACCCCTGAGCTATGCCCCCAACACCTGTAATTTGGATTAATAAGCCTCAGGGCTGTGTTTTCCATTTCAATAAACAGCATTTCATGTTGAAGTAATGAATTTTATTCAAGTGATCATCTCCAGAGCTACACTAGTCTACAAGGCTAAGGCATGATGCAGTGGAACAGAAGTGGACACACATACCTTCACTCCTGCTTTGGTGATAGAGATGGTTTGCTGTTCCATAGCTTCATGAATAGCAACTTGATCCCGCACATCCATCTTATCAAATTCATCAATACAACATACACCCTGTAATCAAATAAGCCTGGCATAAGAAACTTCCTTTCAGATGTCAAATGGCAAGGAAACTCAAAGTTTGCTACCATAATGACTTTAAACAACTAAGGTAAGTAAGCAATCCCAATTCCCTCTATTAGAGTAAGGCAGTACACGATCCCCAAGGGAACCATACAACTTTCAACTCACTTTAAACTCTAGTTTGCCCTTTAAGGGCAAAACTAAAAACAGGCAGTTACTTATTGCAGTTCTACTCAACATCAAAATGTTGTGTAAATCTCAGGGTCAAAACATTCTGGATCACTTCAGTGTTGATTTTAGGCTCAAAGTGAAGGATGAAATTGGAACATGTTTGTATCTACAGCTACAATTTACATGCATTCACAGATCTAACTGATCTATGACAAATACATGCAAAATGCAATAGATATACTCATAGATGTATCACAGTCTAGAAAGGAAAAAGTGCTGAGACGTACTAGTAGTCATAGCAAACAACAAGCTCAGGGCAGGCAATATATTCTACAGAAGTTCAGAAAGTGTTGACTAATGATGATAATCTCAATTTCTAGATTAATAAAACCATAAATTATTTACTAAAAGTATTTTATTTTTTCTTGAAAAAGAACACCTTAATAGGAACTTATAGGTCTTTATTGATAGGGTAGGTGATATTCTGATTTCTTTCTATCTAATCAGGTAAAATGTTCTTACATTATCAGCCAGCATCAAGGCTCCAGCCTCAATGACAAACTCATGAGACTCTTCATCTCTCACAACAGCAGCGGTTAAACCAGCAGCACTGGACGCTTTGCCACTGGTGTAGACAGCTCTGGGACTGAATTCCTCTACGTGCCTGTTCAAGGTTATCATATTCATTAATATATGATTATAAAGCATCCTTTTCAGGATTATCAGCTTGATACAGTTTACATCAAGTAAGAATTTAAGAGAACATTTGGAAAAAGCATTAAGAAAATGCAGTTAAGATAAATGCCATAGATCAAATAGAAAGTCTTTTCTCCTTTGGTCTTCTGAATAGACTAAATCCATTCCTGTCAAGGAAGATGAAATTCATACACGACAAAAACATCAATTAATAGTTTGGCACCAGTAATCTATTAGAAGACCTTGCACTTAAAAAATGAAAACAAACAAAAAACAAACAACAACAACAACAAAAACAGAATAGATGTGAAATTTATTCCAAAAAAGGGAAGGTTGTCTTAACAACTAAGAAACAATAATATGCCATATTAAAAAAGATAAGAAGCATTATAATAGATGTTAAAAAAATGTGAAAAAATCTAATACCCTTTCATGATAAAAACTCAAGTAATTACAAGAGGCTTTCCCTCAACCTGCTAAAGGGCATTTATGAAAACCCACAGCTAACATCATACTTACTAGTAAAAGACTGAATGCTTTTCCCCTAAGAACAGGAATAAGACTTAGGGGTCTATTCCTGCCACTTCTATTCAACATTACACTGAAAGATTCAGCCAGGGCAATTAGGCAAGAAAGAGAAAAAGGCACTCAGATTTGAAAGAAAAAAGAACTATCACTATTTGCATTTGACATGATCTTGCAGACAAGTTAGATCCACTAAAACACAACTAGTAAGTCCACAAAAACAGAATAAATCAGTTTGTGCATGTTGCAAAATAAAAGTTTAATAGTTGTATTTCTACACACTTGTGACAACCTGAAAATGAATCTAAGAAAACAGTTCTATTTATACTAGCATCATAAAGAATAAAATACTTAGGAATAAACTTAATAAAAGAAGCACAGGCACATACACTGAAAACTACAAAGCATTACTGAAATTAAAGACGACCTAAATAAATGGAAAGATAACCCATGTTCATGGATCAAAAGACTTAATATCGTTAAAAAGCAAATATAATCAGGTACAACACAATACTGCTCAGAGGCAACACTGTAGTACATCTTTTGTGGTGGCAATGGGGAGATGGGAGGCGGGAGCAACAGAAACGAAGAAAAATAAAGAGAGTTCATTTAATATAGGACTATTATCTTCAAACCTAGAACTCAGTCCATGATATACTTGAAGGAAATAATATTTAATTATAAAACTTCAGCGAAAAATTTTATGTTCTAGAACACTGCCATGTTAAAAATTTTCCAAATAAAGGAAAGGCAGCTTGATACAGTATGAAGAGCACATGCTTTGCAATCAAAAGCTGAATTCATGGCTTAGAGCCACCTGTCAGCTCTAAGGAATTAGACAATTTACTGAGAACTCAGAGTTTTGTTTGCCTCCCTGAAAAAAAAGACAGTATTATATGCCTGTCTGAATGTTGGTAGGGTATGACATAATACACAGACACATACACAGACTCACACAGCACCAAGAACACAAGAGGTGCTTGTGTTGCCATTATCTTGACCTCTAAGTTTCTTAAAAGTTTGAAAGTAAGCAAGTACTTATACCTTTTAAAAATAAGCAGAAACTGCTAAATTCATATTGGTAAGTTCAGCACAAAATGCCTCATTTTTATCACACTGTTTTTGGAAACTGTGTCCTGTATAAGAACTGTGAAGACATTTGTATTCTTAATCTCAGCAATCCTATGCCTAGGAATTTACCCAAAGGAAATTAATAAAATAAAAACTTATACACATTATGATGTTCACTGTATTTGATCATTAAAATAAGTTACTCTGTTAAGTTGTCTAATATCAGGGTAGGGGAATTATCTTTTAAGCTATAATATGCCAACAAAAAACAATTGTGAAAATAGAGAAACATTGAAAAGAATTTAAAGTATTAATTAAAATTAAAAATATGCATGCTGTGACTTATAACCATGGAAATATATATATATATTCATACATTCAAAGAGTTTTATACAAAGATTAAAAGAATTCTATGTGGGATTGTAATTACAATTTTTACGTATTCCAAAATCTGTAAAATGTTGTTACATTCTCCTCAACAAATTAAGGTGGACTTTAACCCAAGAGAGTTTTTGAAAGCCTGCAACTATGCGTATTGTTTTCTTTGTTGTACTATCGCAGGCACTTACTTGAGAAACTGGCTCTTTGCTGTACTTGGGTCACCAACAATGCAAACATTTATATCCCCTCGAAGAGAGGTCCCTTCCCCTGTTGTCTTTGGGACACCACCAAAGAGCATCAGCAAGACACCCCGTTTTACTTCATCATTACCTGAAATAAAAACCCAAGGTATTTTTCAACATGAGTTTAAACAATTTCACAGGACACTACAAAGGCATGTTTACCAACCAAAAGTGCAGAGGTAGCTGAAGCAAAGTTAAGACCAAAGTAAAAATATCTTTCTGGTTTCTCATTTTGATCTTGGTTCTCGTCCTATGAATGTAAAGTCACCTATCACTGTACTAATACCTTCACCTGAAGCAGATGCTGATGCTCACCATTCTAAGAGTTTTTCCTTGTATATAAGTCCTGCTTCCTACATAAAGTCTTTCCCTATGTCACAGTCCTCAAATATCTCTCCCCATAAATAAACTATGTCCACTACAGCCTACCATATTTGCTAGTTCTTTCCAACTGCAGGTTATACGGTTCTATCAAGAGTTTCAGGAAATGATCCATGACTTACCTCTTTTGTATCAGGAATAGTGACCCTATAAATACAAGCTAATTAAACTGATATAGATTAGGCAAGATGCTGAATGTGGTCTACAGCTGCTTCTAAAAACTGTTTTTAAATACAAGAAGGAAATGAACAATTAAAAAAAAAAAAAAAAAAGACAACACCAAATTTTAGAAATGTGGTATTGGAAGAAACATTCTTCTGTCTTAATTATTATGACTTTCTGTGAATGCCATCAATGAAATGCTGGCACATGTACAGAAAGGACTTCTTAGAAGCAGAAAATTTAAAATCCATTCCAAAAACAAAATTTCTCTGACTTATAACCTGTATGAAACAAATGAGTTGGAGGTGTGGTAGTTTAAAATAGCCCACAAATTATTTGATAATCCTCATTTCTAGATGGAGCTTAATTCTCCTCTCCTAAAGTGTGACTGGGCTTAGTAACTTGGTTCCCACAAATAGCATATGGTGGAAGAGAAAGTGTATAACTTCTAGCACTAGGTCTTGAGAAGCATTTTGCTTCCTCCTTGCTCTGCTCTTCTGGACTGCATGCTCTGAAGGAAGCCAGCTGTTGTGCTATGAGGACACTGAAACAGTCCAGTGAAGAAATTCATATGGTAAGGAATTGAGGCTTCCAGCTAACAACAAGCACTGACAGATAAGAGTGAGTGGATCCTTGTAAGTGGATCCTCCAGCTCAAGTCAAGCCTTCAGATGACTACAGCCCTAGGTGACATCTTGGCTGCAAAATCTACAAAGACTGACCAAGACCACACAGCTAAGTTTCCCTCAAATTCCTGACCTACAGACTGTATGAAATAATGCTTGTTGTTTTAAACCATTAAATTTGGGATAATTTGTTACGTAGCAATAGATTAATTTATGGTGGGGGAATGGAACAGTATAAAAATTTGATACCTACTCATTCTAAGGGAGGATACTCTAAAACCCACAAAGGATTATTAATATTAAGGATTTCAGTTCAATTACACTGACCAAATATTTAAGCAGAAAAAAAGGCTCATTTTCAATGATTAAAAATACATACCTAAGACAAATAACCATAATCTTATGAACTCTTGCCATTACTTCAACTGAATATGCTGCTGCTGCTGCTGCGGCTAAGTCGCTTCAGTCGTGTCCGACTCTGTGCGACCCCAGAGATGGCAGCCCACCAAGCTCCCCCGTCCCTGGGATTCTCCCAGCAAGAACACTGGAGTGGGTTGCCATTTCCTTCTCCAATGCAGGCAAGTGAAAAGTGAAAGTGAAGTCGCTCAGTCATATCTGACTCTTAGCGACCCCATGGACTGCAGCCTACCAGGCTCCTCTGTCCATGGGATTTTCCAGGCAAGAGTACTGGAGTGGGTTGCCATTGCCTTCTCCGTCAACTGAATATAGAGGGATGGAAAAAAAACAAAAATAAAGCATGAGATCTGAAAAGTTAGTCCTATCCTTCAATGGACAAGGGATTTAATGACAGTGAACAGCTAGTAACCAAGAGCTAAGAAAGTGTGAAAGCAGAAACCACAAAGTATAGGCACAGTTGTTGTTCAGTCGCTAAGCCGTATCTAACTCTGTGACCCCATGAACTGCAGCATGCCAGGCTTAGGCACAGTACATATAACCAAAAAAAATACGAAATCTCTTCCCATTGTGAAAACTAACAAGAAAAAAGAGATCAGGATGTTAATCTGGCATTAAGAATATATTTAAGTGCAGTTCTGTCCTAAAGCCAGAAAAAGACTAAATGATTTCTTCTTTTTTCAAAAGAAAACTGGCAAAATACACACAACATAAAATTAACCACTGCAACCATTTTTAAGGGGTTCAGAAGGGGTTTAAGTACATTCACTATCTTTTACAACCATCACCCATTCACTTCTAGGACTTTTCATAACCCCAAACACAAATTCTATTCATTAAACAATTCCCTATTTCTCTCCTCAGCAGGTAACCTTTTTCTACTTTCTCTCTCTATGAATTTACCTATTTTAAGTATCATGTAATATCTGTCCTTTTATAAATGACTTTTAAGAACTCCATCTAAACCCACTAAAAACCTTTTAACATCTGATTTGTGTATTTTAAGAAGTCACATGTTGCTGTTTTACAAACATTACTTTGACTTCAAGCTTATTTCACACATAGACTTCTTACCATGTATAGTAGGGAACAGGCTTGTACAAAGATTGTGGTACAGATTTTTATCTTGACTCATTTCAAACACTTTCTCCCACTCCTTCACAGTCATTTGGTTCTTAATGCTCTCAGCTGTCTGTTCCTCATCTCGGAGCTCTTTTCCTCCAAACTGAGGGGGAGGAGAAAGGAAAAAAATAGTAGATTTTTGAAATATACAAATAGTCAAAATAATGTGAAAGAGAAGAAACATCAGCACAAACAAAATACATCCTGGGAGGTCAAAATCTGTTGCCTGTAAAGGTTTTTTTTTTAAAAAAAAAACCTTCTAACCAGAAAGGCCTAAGTTAGCCAAAATACCAAAGAGCTTGTCATCTGTCCAGTGATTTATAAATAACAAAAAAAGCTACCACCATTGTTTTGCATTGCTATCTAAATGAATCCAGATGCTCAAGAGATGAGCCATAATAAAATGGTAATCGTTGTTATGAAGATGAGAATGAATAGAATTATTATGTGCACTCATTTCCCAACACTGGACTATTTTCCAAACTTTTTCTCATTGCTTTCCCACCCTGCAAACAAAATTAAGTTCTCAACCACTATAATACCAGGGGGTCAATCACTCTCAGAAAGAGTAATTTATAAGCTATTTCCCAGATTACGAAATTTTTCTATTTGTACTTTCTCAAGGAGTGTGACAGAGGAAATGTAACAATTAAAAAACAAACAAGACCACCCCCACCTCCAGAAAAACCACCATTAATAATAATAGCACCAATACGCTTAAAGCACTGAACTTTAACACACAAAAATAAGTAAGACTTTTCCTTAAGGTCAGGAAAACAAGGCATGAAAAAATCTGGTTTTAGAACTCAAGAGCAAATCTCAACCCAAGCCCTTGTCTTTAACACTGAATTTACAGCAGCCTCAGGTAATGTCTTTCTTAAGCTTTGCCATTCTACTAAGACACTCACTCACCCTTGGGTTGGTTGGTGCAACACAGCAGGCAAGAAAGACCAGCCTGTATGAAAGGTCTCTAACACCAAGGGCCCGGAGACCTCGAACACCTTCTGTCTCATATCCATCAACACCACTGACTCGGGAATCAGTTTCTGCACGTGCTCCTGAAACATTGAATGACAGGTTGTTTCATAGCTAAATACTGAAGGTACTGATAATCAAAACTTCTCAAATAAATAAAACCAAAAAATCTAAAATTTCATTTAGGCTTTGAAATTTTCAGAACAGTACCTTCTATAGCAAAATCAGTTAGTCTTTGTTATCATTACAATTCCTTGCTCACTCTGATTGGTAGCCAAAAATAAGACAAGCAAGAGGCAAGAAGCTAGATGTTCTGCAATAACTGAGAATTTGTTAAACTTGAGCCACAGATTACTGACCTGGTGTGCTAAGCTTAGACACGTCAGGCACAACAATCAGCGTCCCTGTAAAGTCACATTTGTCACCAGCTTGAGCTGACTCCACAGCTTCAGCCCTCAAGATTACTTCTAAACTGCGGGGGATACTCCCTCGAGGAAGCTCAGCTTGAGTCTCTTGAATACGAACCTATGACAGAGACAAATAAATGGCCAAGGATGAGAAGAGATCTCTTTCAAGTGCCATGTGATCTAAATTAAATGCACAAACATTGATATATCCTAAATTATCTTACCAGTTGGCAGACTTTTGACATGTGCCAACATTCATCTTAAAAAACTCTTTTCAATTTAGTAAGAGATTACGTCTACTTGAAAACTGCAACTTCACTTTTACCCTCATTAAACAACACATATTTTGTTCTCTTTGTTGAAATTTACTTTAATTATGTGTTTTGGGTCCCATCCTCCTCTAAATTGTCAGCATAATTTTATGAAAATTTTCACATCTATTATACCCTCCACCTCAATGCAACTGTTAACATTACTTAAGATACACATATTTTTACTGTATTATTTGAAAGAAGTTGCAAAAATCAAGATATTTTACCCCTAAATATTAAAGCACTCATTTCCTAAGAATAAAGACAATCTCCTATGTAACCACAATGCCATCAATCACATCAAGGGTTTAAGTATTTAATTCCATGTCTTCTATTATCCAGTCTACTTTCGTATTTTCTGAATTGTTAAGAATGTCCTTTATTACAGCTGTTTCCCCATCCCGCCAACCTAAATTCATATTTTGGTATTTGGTTTTTATATCAAGTTATCAGATACAAAGCATCTCTTACCCAAAATTGTGGGTAGAGTACAGGCTTCTTACTAACCAAGTATCAAAATAATACAAGAAAACTAAGTAAAGACTAAAAGTTGAATTTAATATTATTTATTTTAGTCTGGTTCTCATTTTCCTAGTGCTTGAGCTGCTGCAACTTTTCTTTCCTCCTTGCATATTCCAGAGTTACTCAGTCCTAAAAAGACCTAGCCCCTTCATTCTTAACTGCTACCATCTATCTCTTGCCCAGGTAACTACAACTGCCTGTTAGTCTCTTTGTTAAATACTACCACTGTTGTCCCATTAATCTTCCTGAAACGAAGAAAAATACACATCTTCTGAAAACGTATTCCTCTTGCTTTTCAAAACAGGTCCAAACTTCTCAATTTGAGGATCCAAGCATTTCCATGCCACGCATCAAATCATCTCTCAGACGATCTCCAATTTGGCTCCTCTACTTTAATCATGATAATCCCCATAGCTGTTAACAAGCATGTCCATTTTCACCTGTACTTTTACTTATGCCTTCCTCCTTCTTAACCACCACCTCCCAATCTTATACCAAGTCTCTACTTCTTCAGTTTCCATAACTCTAACTTACAGTGATAACTAATAATAAGTTAGTGTTTATTCTTTGACAAATATGTTTTATTTGTCTGAAGGAGCTTCCAATCCAAGTTATTAAAAGTTAAAACACATTTATATACTGATAATTGAAATTTGCATGACAAATTTTTAGCTTAAACTTGTAGTCAGTTTTTATGTAAGTCACAGATCTTTAGGCAATTACAACATTGCCTAAGTTAAGCTTATAATAATAATTACAAGTGCCTAGAAGTGAATTATTAGCATAGGCTGAATCTGATCTAAACAGAATACCTTTTGAAAATCAACAAATCTTGATTTATTCGTATCCAGCAGGAATCTCCGTCTGTTGGCACAAACTGGATTTCGACAGATGTTTGGCTGTGTGTATTTGAACTGCTGTTCCACATCCTTGATCACTGTCTGACAGTCCAGGCACAGGAAAGTTCCGCTCACAAGCTCTGGGTGAACCGGGTGAGTCCGTACCACCTGCCCACTGATCCGAGTAAGCAAACCAATTCTGGATGAGGTGAGCTCTCGAATTCTGTTTAAAGAAAGATACTGCATTAGTAAATGTTCATTTCCAAACTAAAAATTTTCACTTTTAACGAGAGGATATTCAAAGATAATTTATGCTTAAAACAATAAGAGACAAGGTATTCTTTAGACTCTCCTGAAAGAGTGATTTAGTCAACATGCCCATTCCTGAAGTATAATGTACATGCATCCACAACCAAATACATAAATGGAAAAAAAAAAAAAAAAAAAAACCCACCTAAGTAAAGGACATGAAAGAACTGCAATTACAATTATAAAACAGGGGCTTCCCAGATGGCGCAGTGGTAAAGACTGTATGCAATCAATGCAGGAGATGTGTGTTTGATCCCTGGACTGGGAAGATCCTTTGGAGGAGGAAATGGCAAACCGCTCCAGTATTTTTGCTGGGAAAAAGCTCACGGACAGAGGAGCCTCGTGGGCCATAGTCCATGGCATCACAAAGAGTTGGACACGACTGTGTGACTGAGCACACACACAGAAATATTTTCTGCTGAACTACATTTCTAAATAAGTATTTTCATAGTACAGTTGTCATGGGGGAAAACTTGTTTGTTTGAACTTGAAGGTTTAGAAAACACTTTATTTCAGAAACTCATTTTATATTAAACAACTTGGTAACTTTATAGGTAATTTTAATAAAGTTTTCAAAATAGCACTTTAATTTCCTCCAATAAATTTATTCTTTAAATAATTGCTAAAGAGGAAAACAGTTTAAAAGTTATGCTATTTAAGCTCTTGACAATTCATTAATTTTTGTGACTGCTCTCAATGTTCATATTTTCTCTCTAAACTAAGCTTTCATCTAAACATCCTTTAAAAGGTGTGCTAAAGTATTATAATCCCTAGAAATGACTTCACCTAACTTACTTCCCTTTCATTTCCCTGGAAATATAAATTTTCCACAATTAAATGTTCTGGATAACTGGGTGTAACTCTTTACAGATGTAAGACTACAACCTTCTGAGCTTTCTGACAAGTGATAGCTATACTATTTAATGAATTCTTTTTCCTTTCAAAGAGTTTCTTACTTGTGTCTGGTAGGTAGGTCTTGAAATGCAACATAAAAATCCTTGGCAAGAGGGATCTCTTTACGGTCTTTGACAAAGGTTTTCAAGGCTCGACATAGGTAAGGGTAAACTCTGAAAAGCAAACAAAAAGAAAACCAACTTACAACTTTAAGAGGCTTACTAAGCCCTCTTTTCCCTTTCATGCTTCCCAATAGCTGAAACTAAGGAATTTCACCTGATTACAACCAAGCTTTAGAATCTAACTATGCAGGATCCTTCTATCATCTGGTCTAGGAACCTCTTCAATCCTCTTCCATTACACCACAAATACATCTAAGACAACACAAACACCAAATATAAAGTGCTACTCCTTGATATCTATTATTTTTTAATAATCATTTAGCATGCACACCACAGACCACTCCTCTGTCCAAGATTACTCTTCCTGAACCTGGGCAGTATAATACCTCTTAATAGCAAAGCAGCCTCCCATTTGGTGTCAAGGCCTAGTATATTCTTCCAGGTTTAATTCTTGATTGACAGGAAATGGATAAGGGTAGGGAAGGAATCTGTGTACTGATGTGAGAGCAAGTTGGCAGAAATGTTTCACCTGGCTGGTTAGGTGGGTGTGTGCATGTCCCCTTGATTTAAGTTTTAAACAGCTGCAGTAGCTTGGTTTAAGCAGTAGGATCTGTAAGTCCTCTGAAAATCAGCTACTCTAAGGAGACAGAACTGTGCGGCAGTCTGTGCATGCGCTATGGACATAGGTGTTTCTACCATCAGCCCAATTTTCTACCTCCCTCTCACTTGTCAGGACAACTTTTCCTACTACATACTTTCACAATAAACTCTGCTGCTTATCCTTCTAGCCATTCTTGATAGTCAGATATGACTAGAAACACTGAGACAAATCCATCTCCCAGTCCACCAGGTGAAAAAAGAAGACTGTGACTCCTTATTCCTGAGTCTTCATTTCTCCTTCATAACTGTCCACAGTGTTTATTTTAACCTGATTTTATTTATACAGATTGTCACATTTATTTAATCCAAATGCAGACAGAATTTCGTGTAGAAAGGTTTCCTGCTTTACATAGCAATCAAAAGCAAATTAAAAGCCTAATGTCTAACTCCTGCCCCCAAATATCATTCAGCTTTTAAAATGTTTCAAGGGATTTTATTTAATATGGGACGGGGAATGGATTAAATGAATGACAGAGCAATAGCACCGAATGCCTGACACAAAGTAAGCAATTCTCTTAACACTTGGAAAAACTATCAATAGAAAGCAGAGATTTTCAATATCTGCATGTGAAAAATACTCAACCCTACAAAGGCCTAAATTAGTTCAGAGCAGCACTAAAATAACCACTGGTTGTAAAAAAGGGCTTTGTGACACCTGCCCTCCCTTTATCCTCACAAATTAACACTTCCATTCCAACAAGAGCTGGCTTCCCAGGTTCCATGTCTACTTAAAGATTAATATACCATACCTATAGAACTCCTCTTGAATGGTGGTAGAAAGTTGCTGGTTAAATTGCTCCAGGTCCACAAAACTCACAACCAATGTGTTTCTCTCAGGACGAATTAACTCCTCAGCTAACTGCAAGTACTTAATTTCTCCATCGCTGTTCTGGAACCTGCAGATACATACAAATCAGATTAAACTGAAATTAGGCAGTAAAAAGAAGAATCTGAATGCCTGATAATTCGGTATACTGGTTAAATATCATCAGCTTTAGGGCTAGAGAGGCCCATTTTAGTAGTTGTATACCTTAAGGCTAGTTACCTGTCTTCTCTAAACCTATCCCTCTTCTTTTTGAATATAATAATGAAAAAGATTAGAACATCATCCTGTAAGGTTAACTGTGAAGATTAAATGAGAGAATGCCTATGAAATCTTTGTACAAAGTTGGGAACATAGAAAAACTATGTCTTCAGATTTAAATCTGAATCTCCCCCCGCCAGTATTTACTGATTTAGCTGCATCGAGTCTTAGTTGTGGCATGTGGGATCTTCACTGTGTTGTTGGGGACCTTCATTGCAGCGCAAACTCTCTAGTTGTGGTGTGCCAGCTGGCTCAGCAGTTGAGGCTCGCAGGCTTAGTTCCATGGTATGTGGGATCTTAGTTCCCTAACTAGGGATCACACCCACATCCCTTGCATTGCAAGGTGGATTCTTAACCAATGGACCACCAGGGAAGTCCCAAATCTGAATTTCTTGATCTAACATTTCCTAATCTTAATTGTACATAACAACAATAAAAGAACAGTTAGCATTTGTTGATTAGAAAATATTAAATAAAAAAAACTCAGGCTAAAATCAAAAGATTTAATTTCTAAAGGGAAAACTGACATTAATTGTTGATTTAAGAACAAGAAAATCAATAAATACACGGAAACGAGGTGCTTTAGGGCTCAAGACTTTCAGGGAAATGAAAATGTACATACACACAAAGTAAAGCTGGGGTGTTTTTTCCTAACAAGTATCATACAAACATATTTACTTTTTATTCTTTTAATATAACCATGCAGATAGTTTTGAGGAAAACTAAATTCCTCCTTCAAATTCAGCATGTTCTGTTTAATACATTATGAACATCTCTCTGGAAAGCACTATGCCAGAGGTACCATAAGTTGGAAATAACAGCATTGCTCTTCTCCTAGGGTTGACACTCTCATAGGAGACATTTAGAGGGATAAGACATCTAAATGTCTAAGACAAATGAATAAACAAAATGTTTATTCTATCTTTTTTTTAAATTTTATTTTTTAATTGAAGGATAATTGCTTTACAGAATTTTGTTGGTTTCTGCTAAACATCTACTTGAAATCAGCCATAGGTATACATGTGTCTCCTCCCTCTTATCTCCCTATCCATCCTGCCCCTCTAGGTTGTTACAAAGCCCCAGTATGAGGTCCCTGAGTCATACAGCAAATTCCCATTGGCTATCTATTTTACACATGGTAATGTAAGTTTCCATGTTACTCTCTGTATGTTTACTCAATCTTAAAACAGGATATTCTGCAATGTCCTAATGTGGATGAATCTTGAGGACATGGTGCTATGTGAAATAAACCAATTCAGTTCAGTCCAGTCGCTCAGTCGTGTCTGACTCTTTGTGACCCCATGGACTGCAGCATGCCAGGCATCCCTGTCCATCACCAACTCCCGGAGTTTACTCAAACTCATGTCCATTGAGTTGTTGAGGCCATCCAACCATCTCATCCTCTGTCGGGTCCCCTTCTCCTCCTGCCTTCAATCTTTCCCAGCATCAGGGTCCTTACAAATGAGACAGTTGTTCGCAACAGTTGGCCAAAGTACTAGAATTTCAGCTTCAGCATCAGTCCTTCCAATGGATATCCAATTACACAAAGACAAATACTATATGATTCTACTTATATGAGGTATCTAAAAGAATCAAATTTGGGAATTTTCTGGCAGTTCAGTGGTTGGGACTCTGTGCTTTCACTGCTGTGGGCCCGGGGTTCAATTCCTGATCAAGAAATTAACATCACACAAGTCATGGGGTGAAGCCAAAAAAAAAGGTCAAATTCATAGAATCAAAGAGTGGAATGTTGGTTGGAGGAAAAGGAAAATGTGGAAGTATTATAGGCATAGTTTCAGTCAATAAAAAGAAATGCATCTGAGTCGATACTAATGAGATGGATGAACCTACAGCCTATTAAACAAAGAGCAATCAGAAAAACAAATTGTTTATTAACTCATATATAGAGAATCTAGAAAGATGGTACTGATCAATCTATTGGCAGGGCAGCAATGGAGACATAAAGACAACAACTTGTGGACACAGTGTGGGAAGGAGAGGGAGGGACAAACTGAAAGAGTTAACACTGAAATATATATATATATAAATATATCTATTACCATATGTAAAACAGGTAACAGTGGGAATTTACTGTATGATGCAGGGAGCTCAAACCTGGTGCTCTGTGACAACCTTGAGGGGTGGGATGGGGTGCGAGGTGAGAGGGAGGTTCAAGAGAAAGGGGACATATGTGTACTTATGGCTGATTCATGTTGATGTATAGCAGAAACTAACACAATATTAAAAATAAAACATAAATAAAAGTTATTAAAGTTAAAAAAAGCTTCAGTGGCGCAAGATGGATAAGTTCTAACAGAATCTACTGAACAACAATACAGGGTACAGTTAAAATTTTGTTAAGAGGGTAGATCTTAAAGAAAAAAAAAAAAAGAAGGTGAAAGAAATGTGACAGGTGAATATAAACTAATTTTGCCTAACAGGAACACCTAGAAAGGCTTTATGCATATAACAGGTGGCAGTGGAATTTGGCCTGGAAAGACTTTTAAAATCTGAAAAGAAAAATGAGTGATAGATAGACTGGCTACAGATGTTTCCAAGTATGTGACAGTCAGGAAAGGTATGGGAGGACTGTGGATGATGACAGAATGGCTGTGGAAGATGAAACTAGAAAGGGCAGCTGTGAAGAATTTGGACTTTATTTCATAAGAAATGACAAATCAAAGTTGGTATTTTGAGAGGGAGATAACATTTTTTTCTCAACAAATACAAGGATTATTTGTCTTGTTCATCATCATTGTGCCCAGCAGTTAGCTGCAAGGCAAACTGCAAGGAAGTGAAGGTAACTATATTATTTGTTAACATCAAACATAGTTGAGGACCTTTGTAAAGTGGTATGGTGGCTAGGTGGGATTTAGCATAGGATTCACATTCAGATGAAATAGCTGGCAGTAGATACACTACCAGAGGTAATGGAAAATGGCAGCCTGGGAACATAGGGGAAGAAAGGATTGCAGCTGCCTGAAAGGTTCATAGGGTTTAACAAACAGGTATGAATCTTTAGCTAGGCTTCGAAGGATGAATAGTTATCAGGCAGAGAAAAACATTATGAAAAGTAGGGAAATATAAACTATGGTATTAAGTATATCAGAATTTCATTAAGACAGCAGAACTATTAACAGTAAAAGTGTGGAAACATCCCATGTCCATGGATGGATGAATAAACAAACGAAATGTAGAATAGACATAATGAGTACCATTCACCCTTAAAAGGAAAATTCTGGCACATGCTACAACATGGATAAACCTCAAAGACTTAACTATGCTAAGTGAAGTAAGCTGGTCACAAAAGGACAAATATTGTATAAGGCCAAATCTGAGGTACCTAGAGTAGTCCAATTCACAGACAGAAGATAGAATGGTGGTTGCCAGGTGCTGGGGTGGGGGGGTGGGAATAGTGAATTATTGTTTAGTGAGTGGAGTTTCAGTTTGGAAAGAAGAAAAGCTTCTGGAGATGGATGTTAGTGATGGCTATATTACAAGGCATATGTACTTAACATCAGTGAACTCTATGTTTAAAAAAGGTTAAAACGAGTTTTTACCACAACAACAAAAAAAGAATTTCCTGTCATGTTATTGCTTAAAAGATACTGAAGTCATTAAGGTCCCTAAAGATAGCCACAAGAAACTTTAATGATGGAAGTATTTAAAGCTTCAGTATAACTAATGCTAACAACTTAAGAGTTTCTACATATTAGTAAAATCGTATATAATTTTTTTAGGACTATTGCCGAGTCTCAGGCCGAGGATGTCATTGAAGAGTACTTCAAACGCAAGAAATGATCAAATTAAAAAGCTGAGGTCTTATAAAAATTTTTTCTCTAACTCATTCCAAAGTGCTTCCACTTCTTCCTGGACTCAGGGAGAGCAGCGATATTCTGCGCGATCTAAGAAAAGTAACTGGTGGCAGTGGCTGCAAGCCAGAGAGAGGGGGTTTGAGATGCCTGGAGCCTAAAAACAAAGCAACAGAAAAAAAAAAAAGAAAAGAGGGATTTGGGGCGTTGGAAGGGAAGGAAGGAAGAGATGGAGGGAGTGCGTTCAGTGCCGTAAGCAACGCAGGCGGCCCCTAGCCTGAGCATCTGTCAAGCACCGGGCTCATTCCCGCACATTCACCTCCACAGGCTCCAGGGCTTCCTGGCCCTCGGTGGACCCCATGAGCCCCCCGCCAGGATTCCCACGCCAGTTCGGCCTCCCTTCACGAGTCAGACGTGCGGCCTAACTGGACGAGTTACTCATTCCTACCCGCTCGGCGTCCCCACAGGGAAACGGGGGCTACGCGACCACCAGCCTTTCGGGCTGTGAGGACTGAACAACGGGCCTAAGCGTTCGGCCCAGGACACAGCACACGGCAGGAGCCCGAGGAAGGGCTCCAGATGAACTTCACCAACCCTGGAGACCAGCCCAGCCCGACCCAGGCTCCTCCCCGCGGCCCGCTCTCCGAGGCGCGCGACCCCTCAGTACCCAAACTCGCGCGAGGCCCTAGGGGGCCCCAGACTCCGGAAGCCGGGAGGGGAAGTTCCGCGATTAAGGGCCAACCGCCGACTTACTCCTCCAAGAAGTCCAGGAACAGTTTCTGGCACTTCTCGGCTACCTCGTCGCGGACTTCCAAATGCTGGCTGCCGGCGCCCGGCTCCGCCGCGGCGGCGAGGTCCATATCCGCCTAAGGCTGAAGGGCAGCTGGCGCCACACTATAGTTGCTTCTCCTCCGACGCTGCCGCTCTGCGCGCGCCGCCTCCGTCCCGCCCCTTCGCTGGAAGGCCGGAGCCAATCGTGGCTCAGGAGCCCCAGGATTCGCGCCAAACTTGTCCAATGAGCGCGGTTTCTCTCTCAGCCCCGCCCACGGAGCGGAGATTTCGCGCCAAATGCAAAGACCTGGGAAACCTGGGTGGTCTGCCTCTGCGCCTGCGCAGTTGGTCGTGGGCAACGAAATTTGGCTGGGGGAGGTTAAAAGATAAGATCTTTGTTCGGGGGTGGGATTGGGGGGTGGTTTTTCAAATTTTCTTCAAATCGTTTCCCTGATATTAATTGAGCAGGAGGCATAAGGCTTTAGAGAGGAAAATGAGTAAGATTCAGACCTGCTTGAGCCATCCAATTCAGTTCAGTTCAGTCGCTCAATCGGTCCGACTCTGCGACCCCATGAACCGCAGCACGCCAGGCCTCCCTGTCCATCATCAACTCCCGGAGCCATCCAATTGGAAGACATAAACTAAACCACCAGTTAAAATCCTGTAAAAAGAGTCAAAAGTGATGTATAAACAATACCAGGGGGAAAGGATGTTGGCAGAATTATTCTGATTGGTGCTGACCGGGGAAAATCAGCTATTATTTGACGCTGTTGATTAATTCCACTGTCAAACGCACTCTTGACTTGGGTCTTCCTGACTTTCCTTTCCACCCCTTGGTGGCCATATTCCCCCGACTTTATTTCACTTGTTTTCTCCTGTATCTTTGGCCATTTCTGATGTTCTGGTTCCAGAACCCTCTTATCTCCTAAAGGAGCTCTCTTGGGCGAGCCCCTTCACTCCCTTGGTTTCAATTCACCAAGATCTGGGTGCTGATGAATTCTGAAGGTGTATTACCGACCAGTTATCTTTCTTGGGCCTCCAAAAATTATGAGAAACTTGGCTTAGTTTTATTTTTTGAGGCTTCTAAGTATATTAAAAGGAAAGTTTTTTTTTTTTTTAATGCCAAACAGGAGGATAGAAGCTACAGTCATTCTTTTAACACACACACATAAGTTGAAGGCCCTATTCACAAGACATTTACAAGATTTAACAAAAGAGTTCATTGCTTGTGTACTGTAGTGTATCAGATGGTGTGTATTACCTCATTTGAAGGGGATGGGAACCCTTGCAGATCTGTATCCCTCAGCTCTTCACCAGCTCCAGATCTGCCTGCCCACAGAACATCACCACTTGTATATACTTTAGGAACCTTAAACTCACCTGTTTCATGATATTCCCAACCCTCCTGCACTGGCATAAGAATGGATCCAGGAGATATCTAGGAACATTTTGCTGACGGGATTCTGTCTCAGTCTCTCAGAAAGCCTTCTTCTTTTCTCTTCCATTTTTCTTTTCCTTCTCTTTCTCCAGGTAGACGTCTCAGAACTAAAGTACCACCTACAGAAGGAAAAAAGCAAAGAACAAAAGTGCAGTTCCAGGCTTATTTATGGCTGTCCCCACAGAGAAACTTGGAACGTGTTCTTCTCAGCCCTCCACACCTCACAGGCCCTTCCTCCTGCCTTCAGACATTCATCAATGGACCAAAATAGGAGATGGGGTCTCCAAGTGTGTATTGTGGAGGTACCTTCCATAGAAGAGGAGCATGTGAGTTATAAAACATCCTTGTGCTGTTTCAGAGAGTGGTATGCCTTTGTGTGTGTGTGTGAGAAGAGGAGAATGTGAGTTACAAAACATCCTTGTGCTGTATCAGAGAGTGGTATGCCTCTGTGTGTGCATGTGTATGCGTGTGTGTGTGCATTTAGGCCTGAGACTATCCTTATAAAGGCTTGTTGGCAGGGTTGGCCTTTGGCTCACATTTGGGAACTTGACTGCTAAATATTTCCCTACGTTGATATTACACTTGACCTAAGTGGTATGGATGGCTCACTGTGTCTAAAATGTTTTACAGTGTGGTTGATACTGAATATTTTCTGAGAGTCTGGAATCTTAACATGTGCTAGGCAGAGGGTGCTTATGTAACCAATCTTCAGTAACAGCACTAGGCTTCTCCAGTTGAGCTTCCCTGGTAGTCACGTGTGATCCTGGGAAGGAATTAAGTGCATTCTGTGTGACTTCAGAGGGAGCTTGTGCTTGGTTTTGTCTGAACTTTGCCCCCTGTGCTTTATTTTCTGTCCTTTCACTGTAAGGATATTTATCTTTATTTAATGACAGGTTCACACACTTAATATCAATATTTTGGCAATTATGAGCTTTATACCTAGTATCATACTTAAGGAAATTTTTTTGGAAGAAAATTTTCTGATTATTGTTAAAATTCATAAATGATTAGCTTTATTCCTTACATACATATAATGTTCAAAAGGATAATATTATATAATAAAAGGAATTACTGTAAACAATTTTATATTGCCATAACAACTTGCATCATTAAATTGCAAATAAAAGTATATTGTTTTCTATATTTAACTCAAATAAAGCTTATAATAAAAGAAATTCATAGCTGTGAGTATGATTATATGCTGCGTCCTAGATGGTTGGATGGCATCATTGACTCAATGAACATGAGTTTAAGCAAACTCTGGGAGACAATGAAAGACAGGGAAGGCTGGCATAGTGCTGTCCATGGGGTTGCAGAGTTGGTCATGACTGAGCCGCTGAATAACAAGAGTCCTCCTAGCAAATCACAGAACCTGTGGACGGCTTTGAGGACCCCCCCAACACAATATATGTATTTTTTAACCTTATAATAATTTCAATCATAAATGAATATATACAGAAAAGCATAATGAACTTCCATTACATAGCCCCAGTAACCACTAACACGTGGCCAATTCTGTCCCAACCATACACCCCATCTGCTTTCCCTCTCCATAATGATTATCTTAAAATTTTTATTTTACTTATTTGTTTTTGGCTGGACAGCATGCGGGATGTTAGTTCCCTAGTCAAGGATCAAACCAGCGTCCCCCAAGTTGAGAGCAGAGTCTTCACCACTGTATTGTTAGGGAAGTCCCTTAAATTTTTTATTGTAGAATTGTCTTTTATTTATTTATTTTTGGCTGCATTGGGTCTTTGTTGCTGCTTGAGGGCTTTCTCTTAATTGCGGGGCTCGGGCTCAACAGTTTTGGCTCACTGGCTTAGTTGCCCTCCAGCATGTGGGATCTTCCCAGATCAGGGATCTAACCCATGTCCCCTGCATTGGCAGGCAGATTCTTAGCCACTGGACCACCGGAAAAGTCCTGGATTTGTCTTTTAAAATAGTCTTGCAAAAGATAGTACAGAGTTCTCATATACTCTATGCCTATTTCCCCCTATTGTTAACATCTTATGTTATCACAGTATATTTGTCACAACTAAAGAACCAATTTCAGTACAGTATTATTAACTAAACTCCATACTTCATTTGGATTTCACTGCTGCTGCTGTGGCTAAGTCGCTTCAGTTGTGTCCAACTCTGTGCGACCCCATAGATGGCAGCCCACCCGGCTCCCCTGTCCCTGGGATTCTTCAGGCAAGAATACCGGAGTGGGTTGCCATTTCCTTCTCCAGAATTTCACTGGTTTTCACCTAATGTTGTTCTTCTCTTCCAGGATCCCACCCAGAATACCATATCACATTCACTTGTATCTCTAGTTTCCGCTGGTCTGACACTTTCTCAGAATTTTCTTGGTTTTGATGACATTGATAGTTTTCAAGATTACTGCTTAGGTATTTTGCAAAATATCCCACAATTGGGATTTGTCTGATGTTTTTCTCATGTTTAGACTGTAGTTAGGGGGTTTAGGAAGAAGACCATAAAGTACAATTCTCACCACTCCCTTATGACTTTGAAGGAAATCCTTCAAAAGGATTTCATATTATTTCATTTGTAGATATTTCAGAAAGACTCTCTAAAAGATAAGTGTTCTTCTCTCCTGAAACATATCTTATGCTGGGCTGTAGCAATACAGGTTGATGATACTGAATCTTTTAAAGTTAATTGTAATATTTTTTTCCTGGCTTATTAACACTTCAATATATTTTGAATAAAATCAGCAGATTAAATTTTTACATGGTTGATTTTAGGTGGTATACAATATTCAATAATATATTTATCAAATCATGGTATGAAATATTTTCCTCCAAAGAAAGTCAATCCTCTTAAAATATTTAATATATATTACTTCTTATTCGCAAAATAAGAGAATTATATGTCAGCTGCTGACCAATTCATTTTTAGCAGTACATGATTAAATGCCTTTTTAGTCATTTGCCTTCCTCTTTTGTTATTTATGTATGAGAAATTTAGTCATGATGTACGGCAAAAAGACTGGTGAGGGAAGAGGCAATGATGGCAATTTTTATCTGTTTTAAAAAATTTAATTAATTTATTTTTACAAATAATTTCTTGGCTATGCTGCATGGCACACAGGATCCTCAGTTCCCCCACCAGGGACTAAACCCGTACCTGCTGCATTGGAAATGTGGAGGCTTAACCTCTGGACTGCTGGGAAATTCCCTTACCTGTTTTTATATAATTCCTATGTAATTTTTTCCAAAGAATTATACACAAACACAATTACTGCAAAAATATTTAAAACTTTCATTAGACTTCTCAATTTATATAAAAACATTATTTTTGACTGTACTTACTGTACATTGTTGTAAATTAAGAAAAGAGAAACATCATATAAATGTATTCCTGTTTTTATAGCTGTTATAAAAATCAGAAATTTAATTATATTGGTGATGCTTCCTAAGGCCCACTTGACTTTGCATTCCAGGGTGTCTGGCTCTAGGCAAGTGATCACACCATTGAGGTTGGGTCTTTAAGATATTTTTTGTATGGTTCTTCTGTGTATTCTTACCACCTCTTTGATTGTATGAATCACAACAAACTGTGGAAAATTCTTCAAGAGATGGGAATACCAGACCACCTTACCTGCCTCCTGAGAGGCAGGAGGAGTAGAACCAGACATGGAACAACAGACTTTCCAAATTGGGAAAGGAGTACGTCAAGCCTGTATATTGTCACCCTTGCTTATTTAACTTATATGCTGAGTACATCATGCGAAATGCTAAGCTGGATGAAGCATAAGCTGGAATCAAGATTGCTGGGAGAAATATCAATAACCTCAGATATGCAGATGACACCACCCTTATGGGAGAAAGCAAAGAAGAACTAAAGAGCCTCTTGATGAAAGTGAAAGAGGAGAGTGAAAAAGTTGGCTTAAAACTTAACATTCAAAAAACTAAGCTCATAGCATCTGGTCCCATCACTTCATGGAAAATAGATGGGGAACAGTGACAGACTTTATTTTTGGGGGGCTCCAAAATCACTACAGATGGTGACTGCAGCCACAAAATTAAAAGATGCTTGCTCCTTGGAAGAAAAGCTATGGCCAACCTAGACAGCATATTAAAAAGCAGAGACATTACTTTGCTGTCAAAGGTCCATCTAGTCAAAGCTATGGTTTTTCCAGTAGTCATGTATGGATGTGAAACTTGGACTCTAAAGAAAGCTGAGCACCAAAGAATTGATGCTTTTGAAATGCAGTGTTGGAGAAGACTCTTGAGAGTCCCTTGGACTGCAAGGAGATCAAACCAGTCAATCCTAAAGGAAATCAGTCCTGAATATTCATTGGAAGGACTGAAGCTAAAGCTGAAACTCCCTTTGGCCACTTGATGCGAAGAACTGACTCATTGGAAAAGACCCTGATGCTGGGTAAGATTGAAGGCAGGAGGAGAAAGGGATAGCAGAGGAAGAGATGGTTGGATGGCATCACCGACTCGATGAACATGAGTTTGAGCAAACTCTGGGAGTTGGTGATGGACAGGAAAGCCTGGCATGCTGCAGCCGATGGGTTGCAAAGAGTGGATATGACTGTGCAACCGAACTGAACTGAATTATATCAGTATTATTTTAATATCAATTTGACTGTTTTTAATCATTAATTTTACTAAGTATGTTCCATATTTTGTCTCTCAGTGTTTTTTAAGACTATTTCTTGAAACAATATTAACATTTTTGTTTGAACTAAAAAACAAAGTTGAATTTTTTTCCCTAACAAAACAGTGTGATTTAGCTAACTCTTTTACAACAAGAATAGGCTTTGCTAAGTGTTTTGCAGTGGATATTTCTGGATATTGAGTGACCTAAATCTTAAGCTCTAAGGTTTTGGCTAATGTGTATCTAAAGAGCATTGTAAAATGAAAGTACTCAGACTTCCCTGGTAACCCAGTGGTTAAGACTTTGCAAAGAAAAAAAAGAGACAATTAAAAAAATAAAAAAAGAATAAAAAATTTTTTAATTTAAAGAATTGTGTAAGCAGAGGTTTGTTGAAATTCACTTTTTTTTCTTCTCAAATTTAAGAAAGATTTAGGCAACAGAAACAGATTGAGGACTCCTCAGAAGAGACACTAGGGAAGCCTCAGTAATAGATGTGATCACCCAGAGAGCATCTGAAGAAAGAGAAGGTGGGTCCACGTGTGAGGCCCTGGGGAATACCAACATTTAAAAGGAGGTTGAGGAGGAAAATGCCATGAGAGAGGCTGGGAAAGAACAGCCAAAAAAATAGGAAGAGAAACTGAAAAATCAAAAGAGAAGACTCTAGCACCAGTCATTGTCGTTAGTGAAGGCTGCAGAGTGTCAAGGAGGACAGAGACTGAACACGGCCGAAGGGATTTCAAGGTTGTGGAGGGGGTGGGAGTTAGATTGCAGGGGAGTGTGATGGGAGCCCAAGAAGCAGAGTGAGTGGTGGCCACTAAGTTGGGCTACAGAGACCTGCTCTGCTCTCTCTGGGTTGAGAGGCCCTTGACATAGGCTTCAGTGCTTTGGAAACCATTGGCTGTTGGAGCAAAGGTGCAGGGGGAGAGAGCCAGTCAGCAGTTACTCCCTCTGGCAACTCAGGGATAGAGGGGAGACTACATGGCCCCCAACACCTGTGATGGAATGAGTGCTTCTCACTCCATGAAGGTTTCCTGTGACTCCCTCTTGTACTCCTATGGCTGGGATTACCATCTATGGTAGCCAAGGTCCAGGGCTGCTGAAATCTAGTCAGACTCTACCAGCTCAGCCAATCACCCTGGACTAAGAGAACTTTATTCTGGATTGCACAGTTACTAGACGGGCTAGCAACTTCCCTGCATACTGTCCTTCCCCAAGAAAATTGGCATTAGCTACTCGTCCTCCTCCAAAGGCAAATATGGGGAAGTCTTTTGCTCTACAAAAGTGTGTACAATAAAGAGGCACTCACTTGGAACCTTGCACCAGAATCCAGTTGTACCTGAAGCAACGTTTTTGAGTTGTTGGTATAGCCTCAGCAGTTAAGCACTTGGGCTCTGGATTTGAGTCCTGGCTCCACTACGTGTAAGTTACTTAACCTCTCTGTGCAGTATACTTAAACTCTCTGTGCAGAGTACTTAACCTCTCTGTGGGACAATAATGGAAACTGTTAACCTGTTAATTGCACTATTGTTATAAAGAGTAAATAAGATAATTTATAATGAGTTTTTTATCTGAGGGATGATAATAAAACCTGCCAATAGGGCTGTCATTGTAAGGATTTAAAGAGATAATAGGACTTCCCTGGTGGTCCAATGGTTAAGAATCGGCCTGTCAATGCAGGGTGCATGGGTCCAATCCCTGGTCTGGAAGAATTCCACATGCCGTGAGGCAACTAAGCCCGTGTGCTTAGCACAACTGCTGAGCCTGTGCTCTGGAGCCCGCAAGCCACAGCTACTGTGCCCACGCACCCTTGAGCCTGTGCTTCACAGCAAATGAAGCCACCACAATGAGAAGCCCTCAGACTGCAACTGGAGAGTAGTCCCTGCTTGTTGCAAATAGACAAAGCCCATGCACAGCAATGAAGACCCAGCAAAATCAAAAAATAAAATTTAAAAAGAGATAATATGTGCAAAGTGCTTCATAATATGTGCAAATATGCCTGGCATATATTAGTAGATATCATACTCATATTCTATTTAACCCTCCTCAGTACTGATTCACTATAATGCTGTTTGTCTCTGAAGTATTTTCCATAAAAATATACTTGTATAACATAAACATACTATGGTGTAACGTGTGTGTGTGTGTGTGTGTCTAACCTTGTTGGAAGTACTCTTATTAGTGCTTAGCCAAAGAGAACCACTGTAGCCCACTGTACTGCCTGCTCTGTACCAGTTAAGGTTGGTTAGCCCACAACACCGTAGAATTGCACACCACCATCTGCCAAAGTGAATGAGTTCTGCAATTTAGATGTATTTAGGACCACCCATTGGAGACTGGTGGAAGATGGATGTTATGAAGGGCTTCATAAACATCACTGCCACTTGGGAGGAAAGACCAAGAACGGTATGACATGTGCCTGGGAGAAACTTTGGCCCAAAGCATGTCTTAACGTCAGAATTTTTGAGGCAATCCAAGAGCAAACACCAGTGTTCCAGGAATCCACTTCCTGATATGAGGATCCAGGTAGGGCTGAGGTGGTTGGCATACCCATTTCCAGGGACCCAGAGACCCCTTGCCAACAGGGGATATGTGATTAGATTAGATTAGATTATGATTAGACCTGTCTCCATACTGTCCCACCTTCTCTAGGAGGCTTTCTGGCCTCCCAGCCTATGGTTCTGTCTCCTTTCTCTGAATGCTGGAAACATTCCATCTCCCAGTTGGCATATGTAGTTTTCTGCCTTGATTAGGTTGGTTATCTTTTGGCTTGATATCAAATATTTTTATTGGCTGATTAAAACTGGGAACTTGGGAAGTCTTAACATCTCCTAAGAAACCAAAGAGCATATTTTCTTAAGAAAATTTTTTGTTATAGAAAATTCCAAATATATGAAATAGAAATATGTACTCCCATGTATCTGTCACCTAGTTCAGTATTGTTGGATCTATAACCCATCTTCTCCTGACACCAAATTATTTGGGAATAAATTTCTGACATTATACAATTTCTTTTGTAAGTATTCCAGTATGTATCTCCTCTAAAAGACAAGCATTCTTGTAAAAAATACAGCTATGATATCAGATCCTCTTATGCACCCCTTCAGATCCTCACGTAGTCTCTTGTTCCAGTCCCATGAAGGCTCTGAGCCACTTGGTATCTCCTGCCTCTGTGCCTCTCAGGTGTCTCAGTTGTCACCACTGGCTCATGCCTCTTAGAAGCACCCTGGAGGAGAGAGGGAGTCAAGATCACAGAGAGTCTTTGGTGGAAGAGGAAAGTCAGTGGTTAAATTGCTTCCTCCTAACCAATCCTCTACATATGGGTATGTAGGTTAGGTTAGGGATTTTTTTCCCCATCTTGCTTCCCCTTGCCCCCCCCCCCCCATTAGAAACAATAATGCAATCAACCTCTTTGTATGTGTGTATTTCTGGAGGATAAATTTCTGAAAGGGTTGGTCCTAGGTGAAAGTGAATGAATGTTTTCCATTTTCATAAACTGCCAAGTTGCTTTTCAGTAAGGTTGTACCAATTTATTCTTTTACTGGGGACTTTTCTGGAGGTCCAGTGGTTAAGACTTTGCCTTGCCATGAGGGTTTGATCCCTGGTTGGGGATCCCTGGTTGGGGAGCTAAGATCCCACACGCCTCGTGACCCACAAAAACAAAACATAAAACAGAAGCAGTGTTTTAACAAATTCAATAAAGACTTGAAATTTTTTATTCTCTTACCAACGCACAGGGCATTTTCATTTTAAGTGAAATAAAAACCTCAAGGCAAATGGGTTAAGTTCTGACCTTAGAATTACAGGGTACAGTCTGCCAGTGGGAACAGTTATTTGTGTAACAGAAGCTACCTGGTACCCCTAAAAATCTCAGCAATCCTCAAACTTTGCGCCATCTGTTCATTTACTCAACCATGCAACAAGTATTTAATGAATACCTATTATGTGTCGATATTAAGGTATTATTGATACTGCAGTGGCTGTTGGAGAAGGACATGGCAACCCACTCCAGTACTCTTGCCTGGAAAATCCCATGGACAGAGGGGCCTGGTAGGCTACAGTCCATGGGGTCTCGAAGAGTCGGACACGAATGAGCGACTTCACTTCATTTTTCACTTTCATGCATTGGAGCAGGAAATAGCAACCTACTCCAGTATTCTTGTCTGGAGAATCCCAGGGACAGAGGAGCCTGGTGGGTTGTTGTCTATGGGGTCGCACAGAGTCGGACACGACTGAAGTGACTTAGCAGCAACAGCAGTGGCTGTCTGTTGTGGAGCTTACGTTCTACAGGGCCAGACTGAAGTGGAGCATACTGAAGACTTGGATAGAATTCATTCCTTCTTGCTGTTGAGCCTCAACTAGGTAAACTTTTTCTGTTGTGGTTTAGCCCAGTAATTACCTAGTGTTTCATAAAGAGATCAAACACATCTTCTTGGGTTTAATTGAGAAAGGAAATTTCACAACACTTTCTTCAAGACAAAAAGGGATTCGTATTCTTCATGTGCAGTTGTGGCAGGCTATGCAGGCATCATGGGCTAGTCATCCATCTTTTATCAGCCTCTGTAGACTCCTCCTGGGCACGGCAGACTGGTGGGTTGACAGGCAGCTCAGAATAAGAGGCACTTACAAGCAGATCACATGGAACCAAGAAACATTCTTCTGATCTGAATGCAAGTCCACCAGGTTATTCTGAATAATTAAATGAAACAAAACAAAAAGAAGCACAAAACCAAAAAGAGCCCATGCTCCCTTCAGGGGTTATGACTGATAGCAATGTTTCAGAAATTATTGCACTGCACAGTATGTGGGAGGCAGTAAGGACAGCTAGACTGACTCCTAGCATGACTTCCACCAGAGTTTCTGAGGGTGTGAGGCGTGTGTGGGTTTTGTTGCTGTTGTTATATATTTTAATTAACAGAAGCAAAGGGCTATAGTATTTTGTGCTGCTACTGGTCCCTTCTGTGCTACAGCTCTGTGTAGGAATCCTCCTTCAGTCATCAGTGTGTTGGGATATCCTGCAGTGGGCAGACGTTTTTGTAGATAGGGCTCTTAGAAACTTACAACCTAATGATGGAGGCAGATTATGAATATGAATATACATTGTAGAAAAATTCAAGTATAACAAAATATACAAAGTATAAAGTGATATAAAAGTAGAAAGGTGAAATGCGAGATTCTAGTTAGGCTATTTTCTGTAAAATTAGATAACCTCATCATCGTTCATCGTTCAGTCACAAGTCATGTCTGATCTGACTCTTTGCAACCCCATGGACTGCAGCATGCCAGGCTCCCCTGTCCTTCACTATCTCCCGGAGTTTGCTCAAACTTGTGTCCATTGAATCAGTGATGCCATCCAACCATTTCATCCTCTGCAGCCCCATTTTCCTCCTGCCCGCAATCTTTCCCAGCATCAGGGTCTTTTCCAGTGAGTCGGCTCTTCACATCAGGTGGCCAAAGTATAACCAATTGGGATAATCTATTGAGAAAACCTATTGCGAGGCAAAAAAATCATTCATTCTTTACAGTAAATTATAATTTTAACAATTCCAAGTAATACATATTCAGAGGGAAACAAGACAAAGGCAGAGGAATAAGTAAGTGAACAAATAAAAGCCACCCCAAATTGTATCACACAGAAATATTATTGGTTAGTATTTTGATGATATGTATTCTTCCATGTGAAACACATTATTGTACAGCTGTTTTTTTTAACAACAATATGTCTTGAACATTTTCAGTTGATAAATATATTTCAGTATTGTTTTAATGGCTATCTAGATTACTATAAAGTTCATCCATGTAGTATGTTTTTACAAACTTTATTTACGTCTTTAGATAGTTTTCTGAGGAATTAATGAGTCAAAGGGAAAAGCATTTGAATACTCTTGACAGGTGCTGCCAAACTGTCCTCCAGAAAAATGATGCCCTCTCTCTGGCATGATGGTAGTTCCATTGCAATTTTTCCCCCTTGCCAATTTAAAAAGAATAACTGAGACCACATTTAGTTTTTACATATATCCTATTTCCTAGGGCAGCTTACCAGCTTTCAGTAAATATAGCTCAGTGGGTTGTACTGAACCTGGATTTCTTTGATTTCATTGTGGCTTATACAAGGGTATGCTCTTCTGGTCATACTGCCTAGAGGGGGAAGCTCTGAGACTACATCTTCCCCATTGTCTTGGTCCTCAGAAATGCACTCTGACACAGAGATTTCTGTGCAGGAGATTTAAGGGGGAGTGATTTTGGGGTCAGTACCTAGCAGAATTAAAGAAAGCACAACCAGGAAGAGGCAGAAGCTGAACTGTGATGAAGAGACCTCAGTCAACCCCACAGATAGCCCTGGAGGTCAGATGTGCCCTCAGAGTCATCCCAGATCAAGGCAGGGGACTGGGCCTTTGCCCCAGTATCAAGCAGTCATTGACTACAGGCTGCCTTTGGGGAAGAAGTGTAACTTTAAATGAAGCACCTTTCTTCAGTCAAGGGCAATTCCTAGAAAGGGATGTATGTGGCTGTGAGCCTTCAACAGCCACACTCCCTCAGCTGGTGGTGAATGAGGTCCTGAAGAGGATGTGTGGGTGGCACATCACAGCATCCACTACAGCCCATGCTTACATCTCTCAGATCGACTTGCTTTTATATAGCAAGTAACTGCGTCTGGGAACAGCATTTCCAGGATCCTGGCTGGCACTTTTCTTGGAGAAACTTACAAGAGGAAGGTTAGTAGAATGAAAGACAGCCCTTGCAGCTGAAGCTGTTCTTGAGGCTACAACTGATACTCATCATGACTCCTCTTCTACCACTTATTCTAGATTCCCCTCACTCTCAGCCAGTACCATTGCTGTAGGTGGCTTAGTTAGTGGGGTGACACAGAACTTTGTAGTTGAGGGCCTAAGCCTTTGGTCATGGTGCCTTCCTCAGGCCATGGCTAAAACTGCTTAGCAGATGTATGAGGAGAAGCCCCTCTATTGGGTCTGACGTTCAAACATTTTCTTCTCACTGTACGATAGCTGCCCTCCTTCTTCCCGCCAATCAGATCAACAAAACTTGCCAGTATTGACTCTTCCATGCCTCCTGCTTTCTGGCATGAGGAGCCTGAAACAGCAGGACAGCAGCTGTAGTTTTAAGCTCTACTGTGTCTTTCAAGTTCTATTGTGTCTCTATGGGGCTCTATTGTGTCTCCTGGTGGAAGTACTTACTCTCAGGGAACCAGGACCTTTAGATTCACACAGTTTCATTCTGTAGGGAAGGGAACACTAATTTCCCAGGTGGACCGCTGGAAGAGATGGTGATCTGGGTCACTCCTTATACCTCCTGTATCCCAGGCCCTTGTATTCTACCTAACGGGCACTGTGTATCTTGCAGTGGTTGACCACGTTAGGCTCCACAGAGGAGCCTTGGTCAAGCATTCAAAAGGCCCCCTATCCTTCTATAAGGGTTGAAGCTTCTGGGGGTGCAGTATATAATAGATCAGTGTCAGGAACATAGCTGAGTTGGGAAAGAGCTAAGTTGTCAAATGTCTGAATAGCTGATCAATAAAATAAGCCCAAAATGAAAGAGCTAAACCATTAAGCACTTACTGCAGTGGTGTACGGAGAAGGCAATGGCACCCCACTCCAGTACTTTTGCCTGGAAAATCCCGTGGATGGAGGAGCCTGGTAGGCTGCAGTCCATGGGGTCAACAGAGTTGGACACGACTCAGCGACTTCACTTTCACTTCTCACTTTCACGCATTGGAGAAGGAAATGGCAACCCACTCCAGTGTTCTTGCCTGGAGAATTCCAGGGACGGGAAGCCTGGTTGGCTGCCATCTATGGGGTCGCACAGAGTCAGACACAACTGAAGCGATGCAGCAGCAGCAATGGTGTAAGCAAGAGGCTAAAACCAGAAGCAGACTCCTCCATTCATTTTTTTCCCATGCAATGATGAGTGGTGGAGAGTTAGATGAATCCATACAGATATGGGGGTCATCTCATTGTTGATGGAGCCTTGAAGAAAAGGCTCTGGTAGGACTTCTCTGGTGGTACAGTCAATAAGAATCCACTGCCAAAGCAGGGGACACGGGTTCAACGCCTGTTCTGGGAAGATTCCACATACCCTGAAGGAACTAAGCCCATGTGCCACAACTACTGAGCCAGCTCTTTAGAGCCTGAGAACTGCAACTGCTGAGACCCCAGCTGACATCAGCTGCCCTACTGTCTACTAGCGCCTCTTCTGTGGTGGATGGTCTCTGGTAGGCATTAACATGGAAGACAGGATGAGATGGTTGGATGGCATCACTGACTCAATGGACATAAGTTTGAGCAAACATTGGGAGATGGTGAAGGACAGAGAAGCCTGGCATGCTGCAGTCCATGGGGTCACAAAGAGTCGGAAACGACTTAGTGACTCAACAACAGCAACATGTAATACTAAGATCTTTACATTCTGTTCGTACTCCCATACATCTGTCCATATGCCTTTTCTTTTTAAAAATTTATTTATTCATTTATTTTTGTCTGTGCTGGGTCTTCATTGCAGTGCACGGGCTCACTGTGGTGGCTTCTCTTGTTGCAGAGGATGGCTCTAGGTGTGTGGGCTTCAGTAGTTGTGACGCTTGGATTTAGTTTCTCCGTGGCATGTGGGAACTTCCCAGACAGGGATTGAACCCATGTACCCTGCATTGGCAGGCGGATTCCTAACCAGTGGACCACAAGGGAAGTCCATGCCTTCTCTCCTTATTCTCGAATTTCCAATCTTTCTCTTTCTTGGCCTCTGACTAATCAGCCTAGCCATTCACCTGTGCCCACAAGTGTTATATATGGTCTTACCTTGGGCCACTTCTCTTTCCATACAAAAGCCAAAGACAGCCAGAGGCACTGTTTTGGAGGATTTCAAGCCTTTCAAGGCCACTTTTGAGTGGTAGTGAAACAGCAGCAGCCACTTGCCAGGTCAGCTCAACCAGGAACCAATGGCCTTTTCTTCCTCTGCCAGCTGGCCTTAAGGAAATCTCCTTGTTCCTGATTCCCCCATACATGGCCATAAGTTTGAGGGAAGCAAGGAAGTAGCTGTGGTGATGACAAGGGACTCTGGGAGTTCTGCTTATCCAGCCTACTTGGGCTTTTTTCTATTCATGCCTGGTCCCAGATGTACCTACCACTATCTTATTATGGATTGCTTTGACCCTTGTAATTTGGTGGATCTGACAGAACCTTGCACATAGTGGAGAGGTCTGGTTGCATGGTCACTTGATGTCCTATGGTCACATGTTCTATCTTCACCAGGGCCCTGTAGCAAACAGGTTGTTTACTGAATGGTATATATATCTCTGCTGCAGATGGCATAGACTTGCTCCAGAAGCTAACAGGTCTATGTTGTGATTCTCCTGTTGGGGCTTCCTATAAACTCCACAGGGTACCTTTTCTTACCACCGCACTGATACCATAATAACTACAGGTTCTGCTACTTGACCCATAGCCTGAGCCTGCTTAAGATCCCTCTCCTCTTCTAGACACTACTCAAACCTGATAGCATTCCACGTAGATGCATTAGAGCGAAGTGGGAAGTATTTTGTTCAACAGTTATTCGTTCCATGTCTACTAGACTTGGAAAGTAAAAATAAACTAGGATACTATTATTATTACAGTTTTTAAATGTCTTATAAAAAGTGGGCAAACATAAAAATGTTATGGAAGAAATATGTCATTAATCTCGAATCAGAAAAGCAGCATGGTGCATTCTGCGAATAATGCTGTGTAAACTGTTAGGGCAAAGGGAAGGAATTCCAGTGACAGATCTTCTTTGAGGATGCTCTTCTATGATAGGTTTCCTTAAAAATATTTCAAGAAATGTTTTACTGTCTTAGTACCTTAAAAATTAAAAAAAAAACCCAAACAATCTTCAGCATTTCAAGTGATAAAGCCACATTGACATTTTCATACTCCATTTTGTGTATATGTTGAGCCCTACCATGTCTGCTTTGCTTTGTTAAATATTCTGGTGACCAGTAATAAGAAAACAAAAGAATTTTGGAATTAGCATGTTAATGCTTCTCACAGGTGGAAAATTCAATTAGGTCTGGTTCTGAAGGAAATATTAAGTTGGATCCATGGAGGCTATGGCTAATAATCAGCCAGAACAACAATAAAGCTATGTGTGCTTGTCGACAGTTTTCCTGCAAATTGGAAAACGTCAGCTATCCCAAATTAGATCTAGTGACAGCCCAGGTGCAGGAGCCTGTTAGGGAATAAAGCATGATCTGAGTTTCCTCATTTAAGAAAGCAGAAAAGTGATCTCATTTAATTCCTAAAACTTGTCTCTGTTCAGCAGTTTCTTAATGCATACTGCTGCATGATCAACTCTTGTTAGAACAGCTTTAAAGCACACTCAAAGATATGTCTGACTGAGTATGTTAAAAAGTAGAGTGGTTAATCTGGAAACTTGTATATTTGACTAAATCAGAGAAATAAATAACGAATTTGAAGCTCATGTAACCATTAATACTTGTAATCCAATTATTTCTAAAAGCAGACAGGAAAAAAGCAAGGGGCTAAAAACAAGGTTACTGTTTATATCCTTTCAGACCTCTCTCTGAGCACATATATATATTGTTGTATATATGGACTATAGTTGGCTAGGCTCCTGTGTCCATGGGATTTCCAAGGCAAGAATACTGGAGTGGGTAGCCATTCCCTTCTCCAGGGGATCTTCCCGACCCAGGGATCAAACCTGGGTCTCCTGCGCTGCAGGCAGACTCTTTGCCATCTGAGCCACCAGGGAAGCCCCAAACAAAGGTTTGGGAAGCTTTAAAGGAAGCTATAAAGGGACAGTGAAGCATCCAAGAGCCAGCAACCATAGGAAGCTGTTACCCTCGTTAGGCCTGAAGGGGCAGAGAGGAAGCAGCAATTGGACCTGAGAAGAAGCTGTGGTTGTAGAGAGGAAGCTGTGGCCTTCAGGAGAGGAGAGCAGCCAAGGCCACAATGTGGCCCAGCAAAGAAGGAAAATAATTAGTTTTCTCTTCTCCCTCCTCCTGATTTCTTCTTGGTGCCTTCTGAAGATTAAATCCAATTAGAAGACATTATGAAGGTTACCTGGTTGATGTAGTCCATAGAAGCTGACCTTCCAACAGCAGAAAGGTGAAGGAGCAAATAATATCCAGCTTACATGAAGAGTTTTCAATGTCAATGCATACACATATATGTAGTCCTAGCTTTGCATGGTTCTGATAAATACAATTTTCAGTTTCTACCATCTTGTTAAATTATACCTGTCCTCTAACAACATGGTTCAGATTTCAGTTACCAGAAAATACAAATGTCATTGCTAGCTCTTCAGTCTACAGATCCCTCCATAAATAACAGATATTCATCATGATTAGTGACCAATCACATCACTTTTTTCAAAGTGTGTCAGTAACTGATGACTGCACACGTTAGTTCATACAGATAACATCATCTACTGATGAACTCATGACATTTTACAAAAACAGATCGTTGAAAGTGGAATTGGACTTTCTTGGTGGTCCAGCGGTTAAGAATTTGCCTGCCAACGCAGGGGACATGGATTCGCTTGGTCTGGGAAAACCAAACATCCTTTGGAGCAACTAAGTTTGTGCGCCCCAACTACTGAGCCCACGTACTGCAACTCCTGAAGTCCGTGTGCCTAGAGCTCATGTTCCACAACAAGAGAAGCACCAGCAATGAGAAGCTGTGCACTGCATCAAAGAGTAGCCCCCGGTCACTGCAACTAGAGAAAGCCCCAGCACAGCCAAAAATAAAGAAATAAAAATTGAAAAAAAAAGTGGGAATTGTCCAACAAAAATGAGAGTGTGGCAAAGAACCAAAAAGTAAAATTGGAATCTAACATAAATGGATTCATAGAGGAAATAAGAATATGGGAGTATTGACACTGCCACCATTTAAGAAACTCAAGGTATGAAGCCAGCAACATCACTCATTATCAGTTCAGTTCAGTCCAGTCACTCAGTCATGTCCAACTCTTTGCGACCCCATAGACTGCAGCACGCCAGGCTTCCCTGTCCATCATCAACTC
The DNA here is from genome assembly GCF_032452875.1 of Bos javanicus. Taxonomy (NCBI): domain Eukaryota; kingdom Metazoa; phylum Chordata; class Mammalia; order Artiodactyla; family Bovidae; genus Bos; species Bos javanicus. The sequence goes on along the minus strand of NC_083869.1, from coordinate 61,543,880 downwards.
CCGGAGTCTACCCAAACCCATGCCCATTGAGTCGGTGATGCCATCCAGCCATCTCATCCTCTGTTATCCCCTTCTCCTCCTGCCCCCAATCCTTCCCAACATTAAGGTCTTTTCCAATGAGTCAACTCTTCACAGGAGGTGGCCAAAGTATTGGAGTTTCAGCTTCAACATCAGTCCTTCCAATTAACACCCAGGACTGGTCTCCTTTAGGATAGACTGGTTGGATCTTTTTGCAGTCCAAGGGACTCTCAAGAGTCTTTTCCAGCACCACAGTTCAAAAGCATCAATTCTTCAGCGCTCAGCTTTCTTTATAGTCCAACTCTCACATCCATACATGACTACTGGAAAAACCATAGCCTTGACTAGACGGACCTTTGTTGGCAAAGTAATGTCTCTGCTTTTAAATATGCTATCTAGGTTCATAGAAATGCAAATCAAAACCACAATGAGGTACTATCTCACGCCAGTCAGAATGACTGCTATCAAAAAGTCTGCAAACAATAAATGCTGGAGAGGGTGCCGAGAAAAGGGAACCCTCTTACATTGCAGGTGGGAATGCAAACTAGTACAGCCACTATGGAGAACAGTGTGGAGATTCCTTAAAAAACTGAAAATAAAACTGCCATATGACCCAGCAATCCCACTGCTGGGCATACACACCAAGGAAACCAGAATTGAAAGAGACACACGTACCCCAGTGTTCACTGCAGCACTGTTTACAATAGCTAGGACATGGAAGCAACTTAGATGTCCATCAGCAGACAAATGAATAAGAAAGCTGTGGTACATATGCACAATGGAATATTACTCAGCTATTAAAAAGAATGCATTTGAATCAGTTCTAATGAGATGGATGAAACTGGAGCCTATTATTACAGAGTGAAGTAAGTCAAAAAGAAGAACACCAACACAGTATATTAACGCATATATATGGAATTTAGAAAGACGATAACAATGACTCTATATGTGAGACAGCAGAAGAGACACAGATGTAAAGAACAAACTTTTGGACTCTGGGAGAAGGCAAGGGTGAGATGATTTGAGAGAATAGCATTGAAACTTGTATATTACCATATGTGAAACAAATTGCCAGTCCAGGTTTGATGCATGAAGACAGGGCACTCAGGGCTGGTGCACTGGGATGACCCTGAGGGATGGGATGGGAAGAGGTGGGGGAAGGGGGTTCAGGATGGGGGACACATGTACACCCATGGCTGATTCATGTCAATGTATGGTAAAACCGACTACAATATTGTAAAGTAATTAGCCTCCAATTAAAAAAAAAAAAAAAAAAGATATGCAGCCAGATGAAATACTTAACACAAACAAGGAAAGTGGCTGTGATGGAAAGGATGAAGATATTTCAGAAAAAGTGCAAAAGATATTTCAGACAAGAGTAAAAACCCTCACAGGTAAAGAACTCCTGGAGATACTTCATGACATTGAAAGTACAAAGGGTTAAGTGTCAGAAGTTTATCTGAATTTAAGAAGTAGCATGACAATTCACCAAAGCATAAGATGGATGGTGTTCGTACTAAAAGTTAAAACAAGAAGAACGGAAACACTCTTAATAAAATGTTAAAACAAAGGATGAAAACTGTTTAATTCTCAATATTTCTAATGTTTTCAATTGTAATATATAATTAAATATTAATTTTGCTATTTTTTACTTTGCTATACACTTATAATCAACACTAAGAGAATTTTTAGCATTTGACAGATTTTAAAGGTCACAGAACAATCATATTTCCCCCCTTTGATTCTTGACATTGCTTTGCACAGTTTAGGTTTGTATGGTCATTTTTAGGGTCCTGCAGAACTATGCAAAACAAGGACAGCCTGTATTGTGCTCTTCAAGGACTGATTAACATTCTATAAAGTGTATAAATTATTTAATGACCTATTAGTGGAAATTTGATAATTTTTTGCCCACTGATATAAAACAATGCTGCAATAAATATCCTTATATAAATATCCTTATAATATCCATTTTCTTCTTCATTTTTTTTTTTTTAATGGCTACACAGTGAGGCATATGGGATTGTAATTCCCAGACCAGGGATGGAACTCATGGCCCCTACAATGGAAGCCTAGCGTTATAACAACTGGATGGCCAGGGAACATCCCTGTAACATCTTTTTTGAGTACCTGTATTCTTAGGATGGGAGAAGGCAATGGCACCCCACTCCAGTACTGTTGCCTGGAAAATCCCATGGATGGAGGAGCCTGGTAGGCTGCAGTCCATGGGGTTGCTAAGAGTCAGACACGACTGAGTGACTTCACTATCACTTTTCACTTTCATGCACTGGAGAAGGAAATGGCAACCCACTCCAGTGTTCTTGCCTGGAGAATCCCAGGGACGAGGGAGCCTGGTAGGCTGCAGTCCATGGGGTCACACAGAGTCAGACACGACTGAAGCGACTTAGCAGCAGCAGCAGCATTCTTAGGATAAATTCTAAGAGTGAGGGTTTACAGGGTCAAAGGCTGTGCACATTCACATCTGAACATGTACTGCTAAACTGTCTTCCAGAAATGCAGGCTGAGGGCCAGGTTATGCTCCACCCACAGGGTCTCAGAGTTTCCAGTACTCCATTCTGTTGCAAACAATAAACATGTCTTATCATCACTGCCAGTTTGATATCTCACTGGTGTCTCAGTTTGATTGCCAGGGATGTTGAACATCTTTAAGAGATAAGGTTTTAAAAAGTTATCTGGAAAAAGAGTTCCCTAAAGATTACTGATGTTGAAAATAGAGCATTTACTTGCTCCAGGGACGTGATGACATCTTAATCTATGAGAAACAGCAGCAAGCACCAGTCCAACTTTCTGCGCAGCACTTAATGGTCTGGCTCATTTTAATTAAGCAAGGTACAAACAAACAAACAATGATTTGAAGACAGAGTATATAAAAAAATGTTAAGATCTTGCAAACCGGTAGCTACTACTCTTAGCCAGGTGGCGTTTTTATCTTTTAAAATCTATTATTTTAAAATTATTTTCTTAGAAAAAGTTTCCTTTTTATTTGCATAAAGAACACTATCCATTCCAGTTCTTTAAAAAAAGATATTTATTTAGATGCACTGGGTTTTAGTTGCAGCATGTGGGATCTAGTTCCCTGACCAGGGATCAAACTCAGGCCCTTTGCTTTGAGAGCGCAGTCTGGACCACCAGCGAAGTCATTCCATTCCAGTTCTTATGAACATTGGCCTGAACCTCAGATACATTTTGAAATTCAGTAGTCTTTAGCAATAAAAATTAAAAAAATTAAACCATAGTGAACAGGAAGAAAATAAAGGTAATTATTTAGCTGGTCTCTAGATGGAAAAAATGCATTCTAGTAATAAAGTAATAGGATATTGGATAATATATAGGTACATATGTGCACATGTTCCTTACGTACACATATATAAGGAAAAATGTATACCTATATATTAGAATACATCAAAATTTAAAACTCATGTGAAAATACAACAAAATTAAAATAAATAAGTACATTTATGATATTAACTCTTGGTGTATTTGTTGCAGTATTATAGACAACAGATGTGACAAGAAGCTATTCTTATTGTGCAACAAACCCATATAAAGCATATTCTTTACCATCTGAGCCACCAGGGAAGCCCATGAAGAAAAACACTAAAATTGAATTAAAAATGTGCAAAAGACACACACACAGACATAAATGTTCAAGAAGAAATATAAATGTCTGTGGTGTATCTTCCAAGAACTCTTGCCCAATATTATGTGGTGTCTGGTTTGTAAGGATCCAGGTCTCTGCTTTTTTTTTTAAGCACATTTCTCTGTGAATTGTATACCATCGTTGTGTCCTTGTTTTCAGTGATTACTGGGAAGGTTAAAAACCATCCTTAGCATGGGTGAAAGATCTTAATACCATACCATTTATATATCCCCAGTTTTCCTTTCTTTTCCCCAGTTTTCTCACTAGCAATTATCTTGGTGTATGGTTTTATTTTGTGCATGCGTGCATGCTAAACTATTTCAGCCGTGTCCAGCTCTGTGCCACCCCACGGACTGCACCCTGCCAGGCTCCTCTGTCCATGGGATTCTCCAGCTAAGAATATGGGATTGGGTGGCTGTGCCCTCTTCCAAAGGATCTTCCTGACCCAGGGATTGAACCCATGTCTCTTACATCTAACCTGCATTGGCAGGCAGGTTCTTTACTACCAGCGCCACCTGGGAGGCCCAGTTTTATTTTGTAAACTACCTCAAATACATTTGGAATGACATAGGTTTTAAGTAATTCATTGTTTTTTAGTTGCTAAGTCGTGTCTGACTCTTTTGTGACCCCGTGGACTGTAGCCTGCCAGGCTTTTCTGTCCCTGGGATTCTCCAGGCAAGAATACTGGAGTGGGTAGCCATTCCCTTCTCCAGGGATCTTCTTGACCCAAGGATCAAACCCGTGCCTCCTGCATTGGCAGGCGGATTCTTTACCATTGAGCCACCAGGGAAGCCCAAGTAAATCATTACATAAAGTCATATTTTACAACTTCTGCACATACTGCATAGCATCTCTCTGAAGTTTACCTCTTTAATCTCTTGATTCTGTACAGGTGAGTTGTAAACAGTTGTAGGTATAAAGAGCCAGCCTCACTTCCATCGTCCACTTCACTGCTTCCCTCTACTTAGTCCAGCCAGAGGTTCAGGATAAAAACTCAGCTATTCCTGTTTGGAGTTAAAAAAAGGAGAAGCGGGCAGCAGAGGATGAGATGGTTAGATAGCATCACTGACTCAATGGACATGAGTTTGAACAAACTCTGGGAAACAGTTAAGCACAGGGAAGCCTGGCGTTCTGCAGTCCATGATGTCACAAAGAGTTGGACATGACTTAGCGACTGAACAACACAAAAACAATCCCTGTCTGGTGGCACCACCTGGTGGCCGGCGTGGGGGACTATTTTGGCTATTCTGATTCTTCCTCACAAGTAGCAGCTTCTAGGTGCCAGTAGGAGGGAGTGCAAGTAGTTGCAGTCCTCCCAACAACTTTCTGGGCTGTGTATCATTATTATTTTTTGGCTGCACTGGGTCTTCATTGCAGTGTGCGGGCTTCCCATTGAGGTGGCTTCTCTTGTTGTGGAGCATAGGCTCTGGGCCCAAGGGCTTCAGTAGTTGCAGCTCTTGGACTCTACAGGGTTGCAGGCTCAGTAGTGGAGGTGCACAGGCTTAGTTGCTCCATGATACATGGGATCTTCCTGGACCAGGGACTGAACCCCAGTACCATGCATTGGCCTGGGGATTCTTAACCACTAGACCACCAGGGAAGTCCCGAGCTGCACATTAGTATCTCCATTTACACATGGGAAAACAGAGATAAAGTAACTTGTACATGATCACAGATTGAAGAAAGGACAAAACTAAGATTTGAATACAAGTCAGTCAGTGTACTGGTTTTCTTCTGCTATATAATAACCTATGACAAGTTTAGGAACTTAAAGCAACATCCATTCGTTAGCTCACAATTCTGTAGATCAGTGGTCCCCAACCTTTTTGGCACCAGGGATTGGTTTCGTGGAAGACAATTTTTCCTTGGAGTTAGGGGATGGTTTTGGGATGATTAAAGCTCATTACACTTATTGTGCATTTAATTTCTATTACTATTATATCAGTGTACCTCAGATCATCAGGCATTAGGGCCAGAAGGTTGGAGACCCCTGCTATAGATCAAAAATCTAGGAGGGCTTGGCTAGGTGCTCTGCTTAGAGTCTCATAAGGCTGAAACCAAGATATCAACCAAGCTGGCCTCTACTCTGAAAACTCTTGGAGAGGCATCTACATTGAAGCTTGTCCAGGTTTTTGGAAGAAATAATTTACTTGGGGTTGTAGGACTAAGGTCCCATTTTCTTCATCTAGGCTCCTTGTCATAGACGGCTAGTTTATTTTTTTTAATTTTTCAAAATTTTACTTATTTATATTTGGCTGTGCTGGGTCTTCATTGCTGTGCAGGCATTTTTCTAGTTGCAGCAAGCAGGAGCTACTCGTCATTGATGTACACTGGCTCCTCAGGGCATTGGTTTCTCTAGTGGAGCACAGGCTCTAGGGTGCCCGCATGTCAGCAGTTGAGGTTCGACAGTTGCAGCTCCCAAGCTCTGAGAACAGGTTCAATAGTTGTGGCACACAGGCTTAGTTTCTCTATGGCATGTGAGATCTTCCCTGACCAGAGATTGAACACGTGTTTCCTGCATTGGCAGGTGGCTTCTTTCCCACTGAGCCACCAGGGAAGCCTATGCTGTGCTGTGCTTTAGCTGCTCAGTTGTGCCAGACTCTCTGCAACCCCATGGATTGTAGCCCAACAGGCTCCTTTGTCCACGGGGATTCTCCAGGCCAGAATACTGGAGTGGGTTGCCATGCCCTTCTCCACAGGATCTTCTCAACCCAGGGAATGAACACAGGTCTTCTGCATTGCAGGCGGATTCTTTACCATTTGAGTCACCAGGGAAACCCATGAATAGTGGAGTGGGTAGCCTATCCCTTCTCCAGGGGATCTTCTTGACTTAGGAACTGAACTGGGGTCTCTTGCATTGCAAGTGGATTCTTTACCAGCTGAGCTATCAGGGAAGCCCCAGGGAAGCCTATGGATGACTTATTTTTAAAGAAGGGCTTTGGGGGAACATTTTGGTGTTTTAACTAAATATATACATATAATACATTGTTACATTTAAATGAAAACAGAAAAATTTCAGATGTGAATATAAAACTCCTATGTAAACTCCATTTTACCTTGGGCTAATTATTGACAGCTTCATCCCTGAACTCCCAAAATAAACCCATCAACTTATAATATCAAACACATGACATTTTTGGAGACAGGGTAGGGCAAGGAATAGTGACTTGATTTGGAAATCCAGCAGACTGAAGTGGTGGGCTAGTGTCCCAAAGAACTGAAGATGACATAAACAAATGGAAAGTTGGACTGAAAGAACTAATATTGTTAAAATGACCACACTACTCAAGGTAATTTACAGATTCAATGCAATCCCTAGCAAAACATCAATGACCTTTTTCAGAGAACAAATAATTCTAAGATTTGTATGGCAACACAAAAAACCTGAATAGCTAAAACTATCTTTATTAAGCTTGTTTATCATGTAACTCTTCATCTATCCATCCCCCTATCATCTTACCTTATTTTTGGATGCATTTGTTTTTGGACTGACCTGAGCAGCATGTGAAATCCTAGTTCTCTAACCAGGGATCGAACCTGTGCCCCTTGCATTGGAAGCATAGAGTCTTAAACACTGGACCACCAGGACTGCCAGGGGAGTCCCCAAAACAATCTTAAGAGGTGGAGATATCATGCTTCCGTACTATACTAAACTATACTAAAAAGCTACTATTGTCAGAATAGTATGATCCTGGCACAGAAACAGACACAAAGATCCACGCAACAGAACAGAAAGCCCAGAAATAAACCTACACTTACATGGTCAATTAATTTACAACAAAGGAGCCATGAACATACAGTGGGGATAGACAACCACTTCAATAAATGGTGGTGGAAAAACTAGACAGCTACATCCAAAATAATCAAACTGAACTTTCTCACACCATATACAAAAATAAACACAACCTGGGTTAAAAACTTAAATGTAAGACCCCAAAACCATAACTCCTAGAAGAAAACATAAGCAGTATGTTCAATGACACTGACCTTAGCTATATATATATATTTGGATTGGTCTCCTCAGGCAAGGGAAATGAAAATAAATGAGATTATATCAAATGAAAAAGCTCTTTTACAGCAAAGGGAACTATTAGCAAAATGGAAATGCTGCCTACTGAATGGGAGAAGATATTTAATATATCTGATAAGGGGTTAACATCCAAAATATAAAAAGAACTCATACTACTCAACATCAAACAAACAAAACAACCCCCACAAAAACCCAACACAATTAAAAAATTAGCAGAGGATCTGACTAGACATTTTTCTAAGGAAGACATACAGATGGCCACCACACACTGAAAGATGCTCAACATTGCTAATCATCAAGGAAATACAAATCAAAATTATGAGATAACATCTCATATCTATCAGATGGCTATTATCAAAAAGGTAATAAATAACAACTGTTGGTGAAGATATGGGGGACATGGAACCCTTGTGTACTGTTGGTAGGACTATAAACTAATCAAGTCACTATGTAAAGTACTGGAGAAGGCAATGGCACCCCACTTCAGTACTCTTGCCTGGAAAATCCATGGACGGAGGAGCCTGGTAGGCTGCAGTCCATGGGGTCGCTAAGAGTCGGACACGACTGAGCGACTTCACTTTCACTTTTCTCTTTCATGCATCGGAGAAGGAAATGGCAACCCACTCCAGTGTTCTTGCCTGGAGAATCCCAGGGACGGCGGAGCCTGGTGGGCTGCCGTCTATGGGGTCACACAGAGTTGGACACGACTGAAGCGACTTAGCATGGAAAGTATGGAGGTTCTTCAAAAAATTAAAAACAGAACTACCATAGGGTTTCCTAGGTGGTGCTAGTGGTAAAGAACCTGCCTGCCAGTGCAGGAGACATAAGACACACGAGTTCTATCCCTGGATCGGGAAGATCCCCTGGAGGAGGGCATGGTAACCCACTCCAGTATTCTTGCCTAGAAAATCTAATGGATAGAGGAGCCTGATGGGCTACAGTCCATAGCGTCACAAAGAATCAGACACAACTAAAGCTACTAAGCACACACTACATGATCCAGCAATTCTACTCCTGAGTATTTTTTCAAAGAAAAAAAAACACCAATTTGAAGAGATATATGCACCTCTATGTTCACTGTAGCATTGTTTATAAGGAAGATATGGAAGCAACTTAAGTGTCTATTATATATGAACGAAGATTTGGTATATATAATGGAATATTAATCAGCCAGAAAAAGGAATGAAATTGTGCCCTTTGTGAAAACATGAGTACCTAGAAGATATTATGCTAGGTGAAACAGAGAAAGATTTCATTTATATGTGGAAATAAAAAGCAAAAACTTATAAAGTCATGGGGATAAAATGTACAGCATGAGTAATATAGTCAATAATATTATAATAACTTTTTATAGTGGAACTGGTAACTAGACTGATCTTGGTGATCATTTTGTGAAATATAAAAATATCAAGTCAGTATGTTGTACATCTGAAACTAGCATTGTAAGTCAATTATTAAAACATTAAAAACTTACTTTTTTCATAAAAAAGGCTGGCTTTTTTCCCTTAAAAAAGACCCTTTTAATGGTCTAAAACCTTCCAGATATGTCAATTATCTCTCAATAAAGCTGGTAAAAAATGAAGACAAACAAAAAATCCTAAACCTTCCAGAGTATGCTGCAGGTTCTATGTTGAAAAATATATTCCTATCTCATCCATCTATACAGTAATGTATGGTATATAACAGTAACTTAAAGGAAAAATATTTTTTTAAGCCTTAAACATGTTTTAGCTTGAGTTAACAAAGTTATACTTCAGAAAGTACTGTTACTATAAATAATTAAAAAGAAAACAATCTGAAATGCAGGAAGTTATGCAAGAGATGGTCTATGATAAAAGCCTCAATACAAATTTGACTCTAGCAGAACCCTTAGTGCTCCATGCAATACCTAGACAGAACTTCCTGTGGAGCCTGCTACACTCAGCCTCTGCAAATGTCAACTGGTAACAACTTAGCACAAAACTACTGTGCTAGGAGATAGCATATACTCATTGTTTAAGCATTATTTTTTTTAAAATATAAATTTATTTAATTGGAGGCTAATTACTTTACAATATTGTGGTGGTTTTGCTATACATCAACATGAATCTGCCACGGGTGTACACGTGTTCCCTATCCTGAACCCCCCTCCCGCCTCCCTCCCCATACCATCTCTCTGGGTCATCCCAGTGCACCAGCCCCGAGCGCCCTGTATCATGCATCTAACCTGGACTGGCGATTCATTTCACACATATTATACATGTTTTAATGCCATTCTCCCAAATCATCCCACCCTCACCCTCTCCCAGAGTCCATAAGACTGTTCTATACATCTGTGTCTCTTTTGCTGTCTCGCATACAGGGTTATTGTTACCATCTTTCTAAATTCCATACATATGTGTTAGTATACTGTATTGGTGTTTTTCTTCTGGCTTACTTCACTCTGTATAATAGGCTCCAGTTTCATCCACCTCATTAGAACTGATTCAAATGTATTCTTTTTAATGGTTGAGAAATGTTCCATTGTGTATATGTACCACAGCTTTCTTATCCATTCATCTGCTGATGGACATCTAGGTTGCTTCCATGTCCTGGCTATTATAAACAGCGCTGCGATGAACATTGGGGTACACGTGTCTCTTTCAATTCTGGTTTCCTCAGTGTGTATGCCCAGCAGTGGGATTGCTGGGTCATATGGAAGTTCTATTTCCAGTTTTTTAAGGAATCTCCACACTGTTCTCCATAGTGGTTGTACTAGTTAGCATTCCCACCTACAGTGTAAGAGGGTTTCCTTTTCTCCATACCCTCTCCAGCATTTATTGCTATTTTCTTCTTTCATATTATAGTCATCTTCCTCAAGATGGTCCAATGAATTTATATGTGACAACCACTTCTATGTGAACATGTCAAGAATAGACAAAAACAAAATTAGACATAGGCAAAAATATTTTGTTGGACAGTGTAATAAAAAATTTATTGAAAGACATAAATGATAATTGTCATGTCATTGGTATAATTGTCATGTCATTGGCATAATTGTCATGAAATCATGAAAGAATGTATGAAAATAGACATAAATGAGATAAAAACTAATTAGAAACTTCAGATGTGAAAAAAATAGTCATCAAAATACAAAATGCAACAAATCAGGTTAACTTTAGACTAGGCATATTTGAAGAATAATTAAATACATTAGAAAACAGGACTAAGGAATTCATCCATACACAGAACAGGGACAAAGGTGACAAATATGAGACATAACAGAATGGCTAGAGGCCCACATTTAGCTATTAAGAGTTTCAAAAAAATACCAAAAAGTGGACAAAAGAGTAAAGAAGCAATATTTGATGAGGGACTTGCTAACAATTTTCCATAATTTAAAAGATATGGGTTCTTAGACATAGGCAAACTGACTAATGAACAAGATGAGTAACAAACCCCATAAGGAATTAGTAGTATATCAAAGATAAAGAAGCAACTGTACCTACCAAGGAAAGAGGGCACATTATCTACAAAGGAAAAATAATTATACAGTACTAACAGCAAACTGCTCATAGGCAACATGAGAATTTAATAGTATGGAAAAAAAAAAAAAACTGAAAGAAAGCTAAAGGAAGAAAATGATGCAAGAGCAGAAATTAATGAACTAAAAACAAAACATAGAGAGGATTAATATAATCAAATGCTAAAAAATATTAGCTAAGAGATTTAAAAGATAACTGTCTAGTAAAAGAAGTTTTAAAAAGTTAGAAAATGCACACAAAGATGAGACTAAAAACATGAGACTAAAAAAACATGAGAATACTGGGAACATTATCCCATTAAATAGAAAACTCTCCGGAATTCCCTGTCAGTCCACTGGTTAGGACTCTGCATTTCCGGTATAGGGGGTCAGGGTTTGATTCCCAGTGGGGGAACTAAGATCCCACAAGCCACGTGGCATGGCCAAAAAACAAAAGAAAAACAACTCACTCTTAAACTGTTTCAGAAAACAGAAACTGATATGCCATAGATATCTAAACTGAAAGAGAACATGAAAAGAAAATAGTGGCTGTAAACAGAGATACGAAATCTTTATATAAAGTTAGCAACTATGAGTGTGAATGTTAAGAATGTATATTACAATCATTACAGCAATCACTAAAAAAACAATAGAAATAGTTTACCTAAAATGCCAACAGGAAAACGAAAATGAATTTTAAAAACTATTGAAATAGTCATTAAAAAGACAGGAAAGGAAAGAACAGATTAAAAAAAACCAGAAGAGGCAATGAGGAAACAAAAAAAATGGAAGATACGAATCTTGCCATATAATTAACGACATTAAATCTTTTGGGACAATTTCTCCAATTAAAATGTAGAGATTAAGAATTGATAAACAAGATCCAACTATATGCTATCTATAAGAAACTCATTAAATACAAAGACAAAGGTGGGCTGAAGATAAATTATGGAGAAATATATGCAAACGATAACCACAGGAAGATGGGAATGGCTATATTATTATCAGATAATACCAATTTCAAAAGAGAGCATTACTGGAGTAATAAAGTGGCATTTTATAAAATAGTCAATCAGGAAGACATAAAAATTTTAAAAGTGTAGAAGCACATGGTTAGATTTACAGAAAGATATGATGAATTAGTACACAGAAAACTAAAAAAAAAAATTGATGATATAAAAATTTAAATGGAAAAGCATAGGACTTAGAATAGTTAAAATAATCCTGAAAAGAGGAACAAGACTGGAGAACGTAAACTTTCTGATTTTAAGATTTACTTAAAACTGGGAAAATCAAGACTGTGATATTGATGCAAGAACAAACATATAGATCGATGGAATAGAACCGAGTTTAGAAACAGACCCATATTTATATGCTTAACTCTTTTCCACAAAGGTGCCAAGTTAATACAACAGGGAAAGGAAAGTATTTTCAACAAATGGTCTGGATCAACTACATGGGTGTGTGTGTGTGTGTGTGTGTGTGTGTGTGTGTGGAAACCTTGACCATTACAAATACCATAAATACCACAGACAAAAATTAACTTGAAATGGATCATGGATCTAAATGTAAGAGATCAAATTACTAAAACTGTACAAGAGAACACAAAAACTTGTGACACTGGATTAAGCAGCGATTTCCTAGATCACAGAAGCACAACCATAAAATCAAAAACTTCTGCTCTTTGAAAGGCAACTAAGGAAAACAAAAGAAAAGGCAAGCCACAGACTGAGAGAAGCTAGTTGCCAAACGTATCTGACATACGTTCATATTCAGAATACATAAAAAGCCCTTATCAAGTAGAAGATAATCAACCAATTAATCACTAGGGAAATACAAATTAAAGCCACAACCATGAGAATAGCTTAAATTAAAAACGCTGATATTTCTAAGTGTTGGTGATGATGTGGAGAAGCTTAAACTCTCACTAATTGTTGGTAGAAATGCAAGGTGATAATAGCAACTCTGGAAAAAACAAATGGCAGTATCTCCTAAGGTTAAATATACACTTCTCATAGTTCCCAGGCATTTCACTACTAGCTGTCTACCTAAAAGAAATGAAAACATGCCTGCAGAGACTTGTGCTAGCAAATGTTCCTAGCACCATTATCCACTACAGACTAAAAACTGAATGCTACTTATATGTATATCAACTGGTGAAGAGATAAGCAAATTATTGTACATCCATTCTGTAGAATACTACTGATCAATACTAATAAATATGCTATTAATATATGCAACACCATGATGAATCTCAAAACATCATGCTTAAAGAAAGAAGTCAAACACAAAAGACTATATATTGTTCCATTTATATGAAACTCTAGAAAAGATCTTCGTTGCTGGAGATGGCAACTATTAATGCACTGTGCAATTTTCTAGGGCAATGGAAATATTCTGTAGTTAAGGTGAAGATTACCTAACCATATAAAATAACCAAAATACATCAAACTACACACTTAAGATGAACAAATTTTGTTGTATATATTAGCAAGTTGAATTCAGTAGTACATACATAAAATATTAACAATACATCATATTCAAGCAGTATTTATTTCAGAAAAATATCAGGAATTTCTGTTACTATCATCTGTCATATTCAAAACTAAAGGAAAAAAAATTGCAGCAAATAACAGAAAAAGTACTTGCCATATTCAACAGTCATTCTTAACACGAACTCTTAACAAATAAGACTCCTCATTAACCTGTTAAAGGGCAACTATCAAAAACCTACAGAAAATATCACTTAATCTTGAGCTTTTAGGAGTGTTTAAAATTAATTCAGAAACAAAAGCATGCTCCCATTATTGCTTTTATTCAACATTCCACTGAAGAGCTTGACTAATAAGTAAATATGACATGAAAATTAGACAGGAAATCAAATTCTTTTTATTTGCCTGACACTATTCTGTGTGTTGTTCTTAGGGTTCATGCTTTTTAATCCCCACAACAGTCCCATGAAACAAGATTATGAAAATGAGGAAAGTTGAAGCAAGTTACCCAAGGTTACATAGCCGATAAACAGCAACATGAGAATTCTAATCCAGGTGGAATAGCCACAGAATCCATACTTAAAAGTCTTGTTTCCAGTAGAAAAAAAATGGTAAGGTTTTTTAGCATAAATGAAAAATTAAAAAGTAATTTTATTTACTTTATTTATTTTTGGTTGCACTGTGCAGCTGGTGTTATTTTAGTTCCTAATCAGGGATCAAACCCAGGCCTTTGGCAGTGAGAGTATGGAGTCCTTAACCACTGAACTGCCAGGGAATTCCTTAAAAAGTAATTTTGAAAGATATTAAAGAACACCAATATATTTTATCACAATTAAGGGAAAACAAAAAAAGGAAGGGATATACCATGTTTACTAACTAGTAGACTGAAGAGATTGAAAATTTCAAGTCTTTTCAAATTGTTTCATAAATTCAAGATAATTCCATCAAAATACCAGAATATATATATCAAATAAATCTGCAAAATAATACTAGACAATGTTCATAGAAACAAATATTTAGGTAAAATATAAAAGCGTGGAAAGGAATTAAAAAAACATGGAATTTATATGGTAGTTACCACTAGGGTAGGAAGGAATAGGATCAGGGTGGTTAAATGGGAAGCCTTAACTGTATCCACTACTTTTTCCCTAAAAAAAGAAAATAAACATCTGAAGCAAATATGACAGTGTTAAGATTTGCTAAAGCTTGGTGGCAAGCGCAAGGGTGTCCTTTTTTTATTATGCTCAATCTGGTTGATGTTTTTGAAATACTTCATTAAAAAACAAACAAAAAATTACATCATTCTTAGACGTTATAAACAATTTATTTTGAAATAGCTGTAATTCTATGAACTTGAGAAGAATAGCTCTAAGGCTATTATTATACTATTTTTGGGTTTGGGGATTATACAATACAGAAAAAAATAGGTCTTGGTGTGGCTTAAATATATTTAACACTTCTGGGGTGTCTAACTTTTATCTTGAGATACTTTGGTGGGTTATGAAAGACAGATTTAAAATTGAGTCTCTATTCTCAAAGAACTCATAATCTAGCATGGTGAAATAAATTAACTTTAAAAAATAATGGGCAGATGCTTATGAACCAAGGTTAATATGCTACCTTTCTGACCTTCTTACTTTTCTGTATTATTTTTCTTTTTCCTGTAGGAAAATAACTGCATTAAATTGTTTTGTTTATAAGTATTATGTGTGGTTCACCATAAAAATAACATTAGCATGGATATATTTAATAATCTAGAGGAAAAGTGTATTTAACTGTAATTCTTTTTGGGAGGGAGTGAGAATGCATTTTAGTGACATTCACTAAATGCCTATCAGTTAAAAATAAAAACAGAAAATTCAAAGTTTTTAATCTATATGAAATAAACTATTAAGCAACCTAAGCCTTCAGCTTTAAGAACTGTATACTTACACTCATCTGAATTTATCTCTTGATTAATACATGTTATGAATATATCAGTCTTCATTTGCTTTTAGGCATTTACATAAACTGGTTGTCTACTCCCCCCCCCAAACTATAAACGCCAAGAATCAGCTATAAAATCATACTGCCATGACGTTACACAGAAACATCCATAATTAGCTTTAAAATTTTATTGAAATTCAAGTTTAATTAGTTAACAATTTAATATTATGTTATGTTGTATAATTTCTAACCAGTATTCTAACCTGCTTTACATGATTTCCAGGCACAATTATTAAGGATCGATATTTTCTGCCTAATTTTCCATGATATGCCAATTATACATTCATTAAAACCTCAATACTTTCCTAAAATTGTTCTTAGCTCAATGTCAGATTTTAAAAAAAGACCAAATATTGAAAATTTAAGACATTAATATTATAGCCACTGTAATATAGAAAAAAAAATTTACACATTATTAACTGTTTAAAATTGTTGTTTAATATTTATTGTAGTAATGCAAAATGAACTTTTAACATAATAATATGAATTTTTCATTAAAATGTTTAACCATTTCCTACTGAAGCATGTTCAAAGTTATAAAAATCTTCTCTTTTAAAGTAACGTACACTGAATTAGTCCAAAAGTAATTGTGGCACTTTGGATAAGACATTTATTTTATTGCATATTTTAAGTACCTAAGGTACAGTCTGATTAATAGCAGGTTACTGGAAAGAATAAAAAAACATTTTCTTTAAGGAGTAAGTCTTTTGGGATCACGGGGAAACATTGAGGTTTGACGAACATTGTGCAAGCCCAAAAACAGCATAGTCACTCGTTCCAACCCTGGAGAAAACAAAATAATCATTAATTCATTTTCAGAATTAATCATTCAGGGTCATACTTATTGAAAACTACCAAAATAACATCACTGATCAACAAAATGCTTTTCCTTGTTAGAAAGGAAATGACTTCTATTATTTTAAATGAGTTTAAAATGGAGTATTCTGAGTCTGATTCAGAAACAGGTGATGCTGTATGTGGGAAGGATAAATGAGATATCCTTAAGCTGTATGATTCTGTGAAATGTGAACCACAAATCTATGTAAATATCCAAAACTTATGATTTAAGCAAACAAAAATATAAGCCTACTATTATATTTAACCAGGTTCCTATTGATAGAACCTGGTTACCAAGATTACCATGAATTCTTTCAATGGATTGTATGTAGTGATTAAAAAAAAAAGAATTAAAAAAGTTCTTATAAGTGTTGATAAGGAACAACTTAGTGAAAATACACTAACTGAAAATGCAAGGTACTGAGTGGTTTATACAGCACACTATAATTTGTGTAAAAAATGTATTTTATATACTTTTGCATATGCAAAGATTATCTTTGTAGAGGTAAAGAGAAAACTAGAAACAATAGTTTTCTGTAGGGAGGTGAATGTACACTATTCTATTTGCTTTGAATTTGAAATCTGTATATTACCTGTTTACCAAAAAACCTGAAACAAACAACCAAACCTTTAACAAAACTATAAATTCAGAATTCTTTTTAGCACAGGCTCAATAGTTGTGGCACAAGAGCTTAGTTGCTCCAGGGCATGTGGGATCCTCCTGGATCAGGGATCGAACCTGACATCTCCTGCATTAGCAGGTGGATTCTTTACCGCTGAGACACAAGAGAAACCCCAGAATTCTTTTTAAGAATTTTTGATACAAACATCCCAAAGTTGAGTTAAATATTTACTCATTTTAAATCACAGAGCAGTATCTTACACATACTCTAGAAATGGTTCTAAAAGCCAATGAAATGTTTTCAACAAAAACATTTAGCAGCCATCTGAACTGACTTGAGGGACAGCTTTAATTTGGACTAATCGGAATGAACTTATGAATACAGAGAGAAAAGAGGATACTCAAAAATTTCATTTAGTCATAACTCACTTAAAAATTCTTTTAATTCAAACTTCTATTACATTTAGCACTTATAAACTTATTTGTAAGTAATAACAAAATACAAAATTTACTTTTTGGAGTCTAATACTGAGGACATTTAGAACTGAAGAAACACTCTGCCAAATGAAATTTGGGTTGGAAATATTGTCATCATATAAAGGAATATTACCAATGCCTCCACCAGCATGAGGAGGGGCTCCAAAACGGAAGGAATCAATGTATGCCTTAATTTTCTCCAAATCTACAAAACAAACATAAAACAAACAAAAAAGTAATTTAGCTTAAAAAAAATTGCAAAAGCAGTTACCGTGCAATGAAAATTAAAACAAATGACTGTGTTTCCGACAAGTCTTTACAGGGTTTTAAAACGTATTGCTTTCAGAATATACATGACCCTCCTCAATATACTGAAACTGTTTACCAATTCCATGATGTAAGGCTCTCTCTGTTAGCAGCTGAGGGTCATGTATTCTTTGAGCTCCTGACAGTATTTCTTCTCCCCTCATGAACATATCATAAGAGTTGGATTGTTTCTGTAGGAAAAACAAACAAAAATACCACTCAACAGGCTATCATCCTATTTCTATCACATATATGTGGAAAAACACTCTCTGTTGCATGAAGAACAATATCATTTATTCCCTACAATTAATTATACAACCTGCTCCAATAAACATGATTTGCTTTTCTAAAATGGGATTAAACTAGTGAGGGTTGAATGATAACTTCTTCTTTTCCTCTATCAGATTTTATGTTCCCCTTCTCCCACACCTTCCAATAACAAATCAGAACAATACATCTTCTTTTAAGCAGTAGCGTAGTGTTGATTCTTTTTTTAAAAAAATTATGTGGCTGTGCCAGGTCTCAGCTGCAGCATGTGGGATCTTGTTCCCTGACCAGGGATTGAACCCAAGCCCCCTGCATTGGGAGCAAAAAGTCTTGGCCACTACACTGCCAGGGAAGTCCCCGAAGTGCTGATTCTTATTTCACTTTATCATCTGAAATGTTTTTAAGTGTGATATGATTTTGGGATCATTTTTGGAACTTCAAATTATCAACAGGTGTTAGTCTTTTTAATTTTTAAAAGTTATTATTTTAAGGAAAGTGAACTGAACATCAAATTTACTGTAGCTCAATTCATTCTTTATCAGGTTTTAACTTATTTTCCCTATCTTTCAGTAAACCAATGGTTCTCAAAGTATGATTCCTGGACTGATAGTTTCACTATTACCTTATGAGAAATATCAATTATCAAGCCCCACCTAAAAAAAAAGTTTAAAAAAAAATTTATTTATTTATTTTTGGCTGTGCTGGGTTTTCGTTGCTACAAGGGCTTTTCTCTAGCTGTGGTGAGCGGGGGCTACTCTTGAGTCGTGGTGTGCAGGCTTCTCATCGAAGCGGCTTTTCTTGTTGTGAAAACATGGGCTTCACAAGTTGTTGCACATGGGCTCAATAATTGTGGCTCCCAGGCTCTAGAGCACAGGTTCAATAAACCCGTGTCTCCTGCATTGGCAGGTGGATTCTTTACCACTGAGCCATCAGGGAAGCCCCAATCTGTGTTTTAAAGGCCCTCCGAGTGATTCTGATACTCACTAAAGTTGGGGAACCAATGCAAAGGAAAACAGGTGAAAGGCCACAACACATTATTTAGATTAACTACCAGGATAGCGTCTGCCTGCAATGCGGGAGACCCAGGTTCGATCCCTAGGTTGGGAAGATCCCCTGGAGAAGGAAATGGCAACCCACTCCAGTATTCTTGCCTGGAGAATCCCATGGAGGGAGGAGCCTGGTAGGCTACAATCCACCGAGTCGCAAAGAGTCGGACACGACTGAGCTACTTCACTTTCACCTGGATAGAATGTGAGTTCTTAGTTCAAGGTCAATGATAAAATGATTTGATAAAGTCTTCAAGTCTATTAATACTATTTGTTATTTATATAGTATTTCTTCTTCATATATCTTTAAAAATGATACATGAAAATTATTTTTAATACAGGTTTTGGGGACTAATTTGCTAGAATATTCAAATTTTACAATATCACTTTGACCCGAATTGACAGAAACTAGTAGTAATACATATAGAAATGTGTCTTTTAAAACTGCAAGTTATTAATGAAAACCATTATTTCCACTGTATAATGTGACACAGTGACAATAAAGTTTTCCCTCTTCCCCGAAACAGGTTATTTAAAATCAAATTACTTACAGGATTTCGTGGGTCAGGCATGGTATAGAAAGGTCTTACAGCCAATGGATATTTATCAAGAATATAAAAATCGGTATCATACTATAAAAAGAATAAATATGATTAAAACAGATTTTTAAGACATTTAATGAAAGTAAAAAGAAGGCTACCATTTTGGTAATTATTTTTTTTTCTATACATAAGTTTTGTTCTTCAAAATTACTGTAATTACACTCTATATACAATAACTGTTCTGCTTCTTACAGCTGTATCCTACAGTATTTTGCCATGATGTTATAAATTTTTCCAATATGCTTAATTTTTAGGAGCTGTGGATTATTCAATCATAGTTCACATAAGCATTTTTCTTTTTCTTTTTTTGGACATGTACTCTCTTCTCAATTTCTCCTCCGCTGAAAACTATGCTGTGATAAACTTATTTTCACCTTTTTCCATTGCAATTCTAGCTCATTTAATTTTCCAGATGTATTTTAAAACTGTTCTTGTTAAATTATCCTAAATCACACTGGGTTTTACAAAAACTACATTAAATCTATAAATAAAACTGATGTCTTTTATCTTCAAAAAACCTTGATTATTTCCCCAATGATTTACATTTTCACTAAGATGTCTACAATAAATTTAGTAGTTTTTCTCAAATGAAAACAATTGAAATGAATAATATTAACATGAAATTATGATATCTTTGTTAAAAAGAGTATTTACTATGTGACCTACATTTAATTAAAAAGAAACAGTCACGTTTTAACTGTTTTGATGTTAAACATTTTTCCTAAAATTGGCGTCTAGAGGGAATGTAAACAGTGCTGAAACTGGCTCCACTGAAATAGTGTTTTAAAGGTATGAACTCAGTACTGTGCAGTTTCAGACTTGTTCCCCAGTCTGTTGAACCATTTTGAGTGCAACCAGCAGGAGGAGCTCAAGGACTGTTTTTATTCAATTACACAATTCTTTTAATTTCTTTAAAGACTGCACTCAGTTTAGCTTTTCTCTTCTTTGGAGTTTTATAGAAAAATAAGATAGGAAAGCAGCCTTCATGTAAAAGGCAGAAAAAAAATTCATTCACCCTCTAGTCCCACGAGTCTGCAAGGGTAGTCAGGGAAGACCATTTCTAAATAATTTCAATCATCTTGAGGTCCTCTCTAACTAATCTGACAATATAGATATGTTTCAGATTTAGAAAAAGAAATCCAGCATGCATAAGAGTCCTACCTTTTCCTTTACCAAACGACCCAACAGTTTTTCATTTGGTGTACTGCAAAAGAAACATGAAATCAGGCGTCTGAAGATCAAACAGCAACTTAAAAGAGTTTGAGGTTTATAAGGAACCTCTTCTATTTTAAGTTCTCAGAGGATAAAAAAGTTAGCCAAAATACACAGCTGTCTATTCTGCTCCTTTTAAAAAAGGCAACCACTACTGGAAACCATTCACAGGCATACCTGGGAACGTTAGTCGGTGCTACTCAACAATATTTAAATAAAAGTATAAAAGGAATTTAGCAATTCACCCATTCAGAAATAACATGGATGAAGTAGTTTCCTACAATTACATATAATGAAAGTCTACTACACCAACATAGACTACTCTTGCCATTAAAATGGTTCTATGGCAAAATGGTTTTTCTCTTTTTTGTTATTCTTTATTAAAGGTTTATAAAAGAAAAATCAGTATTTCAAAGTAAAATATAATAGTGTATATATAAACCAATTTAAGTTCTATTCTATTTAAGAAAAATTTCCAAAATACATACAAAAATATCATCCAAATTATAGAATTTATGGTTTTCCTTAAATTGTCATCTAGCAATGTAGAGGATGATTAAAACAATATACATATGTGCGTATATACATATACGCACATATATATATTTATTAAACAAATAAAAGTAAATGAGGGTTTTGAGTGAAATATGTTAAAAAAAAAACACCCCCAAAATTAATAATAATCCTCTCTTCCTTCTGATATCAATTATGAATCATTGTGTTGGCTTAAAGTATTTTAACTTAAGAATCCCTGAATAAAATATAAGTAGAAATCTCCAATCTTTATTAAACTATCATTTCAAAATTATAAATTATTTGATCTGAATTTAGATAATAAAATATAGTATATCAACTAGAGAACAGAGACTTGCATAACTTTTAGAGATTGTTAAAAGTTTCACACCTTAACATGCAAAAATATTAACGCTTAGGCAAACCACATTAAACAGTTTATTTCAGATCACACATTGAACAAAATAGCATCATACTATATAACCAAAGTTAATAAAACTTAAGTTTACCAAGTAGGTGAAAATATATTCATTCTTTCATATCTTAAATCTAATTACTAAAGTTTTAAAAATCACAAATACAAACAAACCTTAGATCTTCTTCATCTCCCATTTCAATTCCAGCTTCCCTAAGCATAGCCAATGCTTCACAGTATTCTAGTCTTAAAGTTGGCTCCAAAAATTTGAATGGCTCACATGGGAACTGTTTATTCACCATCTGAATTTCAGTTTGAAACCTATTTGTACAAGAGTTAATAAAAATGTGAAATAAATGTTTTGAACACAAGAGATCACTGTGGCAACACGTAAATTAAAGAAAAATTGTAACCAATAATGTTGAAGGAACATATAGCTTTTCTCTTCCATACACTTGATACACATTTTTTTTTTAAAACAAAGAAACATTTTTTAACATTTTAGAGGAATTAACTACATGTGCAGTGATGAGAAAAGGGCAACCTGAGCAGGTTCCAGGGTGGAAACATGCCTTTTCCTGCTCACCCCACTCATTGCCAGATATCCTAGGGAGGTTGAGGGAGCCTGTACTCAAGAGGCCAGTTGGCACGGACCCAAGAGCCTACTGCACTACTCTTCCATGTTTCCACTGGTAACTATTTTGAATTCAGAGATAACAAAAGGAAATACTTTTAGAGCAAAACTCTTTCCTGTAAGTTCAGCCTCAGTGTAGAAATGGCCTCAGGGACTTCCAAGCTCATTAGTAGTAGAAACACCATCTAAGGAAAAAGTATCTAGTAGGTATTGAGTCCCTGTTTATGTCACATAAAATCATTCTTTGAATTAGTGTATGCATCAGAAAAAAAAACTGTTACCAAGAAATTAAGTTAAATAATTAAATGCAAAATACTTTAAAAAATATTTAACATCATTTCTCAATCCTGTATTATTTGTCACTGCAGTGGCATCACAGGATAAAAAACTTCCTTTATAATTCATATCAACTAGCACTGTTAGAAACATAAAATACTCATTTTATGAGGCACTAAAAAAATCTGATTTTTAATACTTTAACAACATTTGTCATCATTGAGGAAGACCAAATTAATGAATATTGTCTTGTCTTCCCCGATTCCCACTACACCATAAGTTTGTTTAGGAGAGTGCCTATTTCTTTCCCATTTTAATAATCCCTATAGTATGTTCATTGTCTATCTTCTAAATATAACAAATGTTCATTGCAGTAAACTGCTGCCGTAGAGGATGGCAAGATTAAAAATGTAGTTTCACTAAAGTATTTATGGATGAAATGGTAGCTGAGATTTGCTTCAGAATAACAGAGCATGGAGGGAAATGTGTAAAGTGAAACTGGCCATGGATTGACAATGGTTGAAATTGGGTGATAAGTATGTGGGGGTTCATTAGGCTAGTCTACCCTTTTAATGTATGATATTTAAATTTTTTCATAATCAACAGAATTGAAAAAAGTATGTTTATATTCAGAAGAAATCATTGATTTATTCAAATCCTGACATGATGGGTTAAAATGACCCCAAGAATTAATTTTTAAAGTGTTTTGCTTTGAACATTAACCCCCATTCATGTTAATCAATGGTAATAAAAATATGAATATCAATATTTTAAAATACGTTTGTTTATTCTTCTGTTAGAGATAAGTACTAATGATAAACACGAGAGGGATAAGACAACCACCAAATAACCCAATTTACAACTGACACAGAAACTTAAAATTCCTAAATGATATATAGAAGACAGGAAGAAGGTTTTTATTTCCAAGTTGCCATCTTAAGCCTACCCATTAAGCCCAGTGATAATGGTGTCTGAATCTCTAATTTGTAAGCAGAGATTTGATTAATCCCAAGTGCTCAAATCATGCTTGCTCTGTTACAAAAACCAAAGCGGAAATTCCACTTCCAATATTAAGTAGAGAAGATATCAATACCTAAAATAAATGAGCTTCATAAACTTTCTTCAATTATAAATGTAAATGAAATAAAAATGTAAAAAAAATGAGGGAGGGAGTTCCTTGGTGGTCCAGTGGCTTAAGACTGTGGGCTTCCAATGCAGGGGCCCCAGTTGAAACCCTGGTCAGGGAACTAGATCCCCCTAGCACCACAACTAAAGATCTCACATGCCAAAAGGAAGAGCTCATGTGCCACAACTAAGACCTGGTACAGCCAAATAAATAGATTTTTAAAATATACAGTAAACAAATAATGAGAAAAGCTCTATTCCTTAACTGTAGTTTCAAAAGATATTTTGTTTTACAGGGAGACATTAGTTGTTCTACAGACTATCTGAATGGAAGTTGCTTAAAATAAACTGTATAGAAATGTTTCAGAGAAAAAAAGAGTTAAAAAAAAAAAAAAAGAAAGTAGGGAGGAGTGGCCAAGATCATAGAATAGGAAGACCTTGAATTTACCTCCTCCCATGGGCACACCAAAATTACAACCATTTACAGAGCAACTATCAATGAGAATGACCTGAAGGCAAGCATAAAATATATTCTACAACCAAAGATATAAAGAAGTAACCACAACAAGACAGGTAGGAGCAGCAGAGATGTGGCAGAGTCAATATTCACATCCCCAGGCAGGCAACCCACAAAGGAGAGTATAATCACAACTGCAGAGATCCCCTCCAAGGAATGAGAGGTCTGAGTCCCATACTGGGCTTCCTAGGCTAGGGATCCTGCACCAGGAAGACAAGCACCCTCTAGAAGGCCTGACTTTGAAGGCCAGTGGGGCAGGCGCTTGGGAGAATTGAAGGCCTGTAGGAAACAGTGAATCCACTTAAAGGGAACATGTAAAATCTCGAGACCTGGGGCAGAAGCAGTAGTTTGAAAGGAGCCTGGGTCAGACTCACTTGTTGATCTTGTAGAGCCTCCTAAAGAGGCAGGAGGCAACTGAGATTTACCCCTGGGGACAGACATTAGCAGCATCCATTTTGGGGAGTTCATTCTATCATGAAGACACTGATGCTGGCAAGCACTATCTTGGAATTCTCCCTCTAGCCTATTGGAGCAAGTTTTAGGTCTAGCCTACCAGCCAGTTAGCCCTAGTCCTGGGAAGCCCCAGGCCAAGCAGTCAGCCACACGGGGATATAATGCCACCCACCATCAGGCCAGTAGCAGCTGTAGACCCCCTGCTCAAAACACCTCAGCTACCCCAGGATTTGGCCATGTCCAACAGAGGGCCCAGGATTGGGTCCCACCAAACAGTGGGCCAGCATCAGTTCTGGAAGACCTGTCCTGTCCACCAGTAACCAGAAGCTTCAGCACTAGGCAGCACTTGGCCACCAACTGGGCTGGGAGCCATCCAAGCCCACCAGTATGCCCACAGAAGTCAGCCCTGTCAGGAGGGCCCACATAGCTCGTGTATAGCAGGCATCCCTAGAACATATTGCTCTGCTGAACAGAGGTGAGTGTGTCGCTGGGCCCTACAGGATGTCTCAAACATAAGGCCATTTCTCCAAGATCAGGAAACATAATTAACCTACCTAATACACATATAAAAAGAAAAATTAAAAATGAGGAGAGTTTACAAAACAAAAACAGACTCAGAGACTTTGAGAATGAGCTTATGGTTGCCAGGGGGAAGGTTGGGGGAAGGGATAATTAGGAAGTTCGGGATGGACATATACACACTGCTATATTTAAAATGGATAACCAATAAGGACCTACTGTATAGCACATGCAACTTTGCTCAATGTTATGTGGCAGCCTAGATGGGAGGGGAGTTTGAAGGAGAATGGATACGTGTATATGTATGGCTGAGTCCTTTCGCTGTTCACCTGAAACTATCATAACATTGTTAATTGGCTATACCCCAATACAAAATAAAAAGTTAAAAAAAAAGTGAAGTCAGAAAAACAAATATTGTATATTAATACATATATGTAGAATCTAGAAAAATGGTTCAGATATTAATTTTGCTCAACTGAAATGGAGACAAAGATGTTGAGCACAAAGGTGTGGAAACCAAGGCGGGAGGAGGGGTGTAGGAGGAACTGGGAGATAGGGATTGACATATATACACTACTGATACTATGTATAAAATAGATAACTACTGAGAACATACTGTAGAGGTTCAGGGAACCCTACTCAGTGCTCGATGGTGACCTAAATGGGAAGGTGATCCAAAAAAGAGGGGATATATGTATACATATAGCCAATTCACTTTACTGTACAGGAGAAACTAACACAACATTGTAAATCAACTATATGCTCCAATAAAAATTGAAACAAACAAAAAAAATGAGGACAGTTTAAGTGACCTCTGGGACAACATCAAGCACACTGACATTCACATTATACAAATCAAAGAAGGAAAAGAAAGGGGCAGAGAATGCAGTTAAAGACATAATAGCCAAAAACTTCCCTAACCTTGGAAAGGAAAAAAATATCCAGGCCCAGGAAGCATACAAAGAGTCCCAAATAAGATCAACCCAAAGAAGTCCACAAGTTCACTGTGTGTGCTTAGTCAGTCATGTCTGACTCTTTGCAACTCCATGGACTATAGCCTGCCAGGCTCCCTGTCCATGGCAATTCTCCAGGCAAGAATACTGGAGTGGGTTGCCATGCCCTCCTCCAGGGGATCTTCCCAATCCAGGTATCCTGCATTAGAGGCAGATTCTTTACTGTCTGAGCTACCAGGGAAGCCCAAGAATACTGGAGTGGGTAGCCTATCCCTTCTCCAGGGGATTTTTCCGACTCAGGAATCAAACTGGGGTCTCCTGCATTGCAGGCGGATTCTTTACCAGCTGAGCTACTGGGGAAGCCCTGTAGCTTCCTTATCACACTGTAATTAGGCAAAAATTAAAGACAGAGAATATTAAAAGCAGCAAGGGAAAAGTAACTGGTTACATACAAGGGAACTCCCATAAATAGATTAGATGATACTCCTCTAAGGAGATTAGATGATACAGAGGAACAGATTAGTATACTGGAAGACCAACTGGTGGAAATCACTCAAGCTGAACCTACATATATAGGTTGCTATATATAAACCTCATGGTAACCATAGGCCAAAAATCTATAATAGATACACACACAAGACAGAAAGGAATTTATATTGACACTAAAGATAATCATCAAGTCATAAGAAGAAAAAAGGAGAAACAAAAAATAAATTAAAAAACCTGAAGGCAATTTACAAAATAGCAGTAAGAACATACTACATGTAAATGGACTAAATGCTCCAAATGACACAGAGTGCCTGAATGGATAAAACAAACAAGGTCCATACATATGTTGTCTGCGAGAGACTCATCTCAGATCTAAAGACACACTCCAACCAAAAGTAAGAGGATGGAAACAAACGTTCCATGCAAATGGAAATGAGAAGGACATTACATAACGATAAAGGGATCAATTCTACAAGAAGATCTAACAACTATAAATATACCCAACATAGGAGCACCTAAATAATAAAGCAAATATTAACAAACATAAAGGAAAAATAACACAATAACACAAAAGAGAAGACTTTTAACTCCCCACTTACATCCATAGTCAGATCACCCAGACAGAAAATCAATAAGGAAACACTGGCCTCAAAAACACATTAGGTGAAATGAACTTAACAGACACACACACACACACACACACACACACACACACACACACCATTCCATCCAAAAGCAGCAGGATGCACATTATTTTCAAGTACACAAGGAACATTCTCCAGGATAGATCACACAGTGGGCCACAAGACAAGCCTCAGTAAACTTAAAATTAAAATCCTATCCTGGATCTTTTCTGACAACACGCAAAGGGACTAGAAATCAACTACAAGGTGAAAAACAAACAAACAAAAAAACCCCAGCAATCACCACTAACACATAGAGGCTAAACAATATGGTTCTAAACAACCAATGGGTTACAGAAAATATTAAAGAAGAAACAAAAAAATACTGAGAGACAAATGAAAACAAACACATCAATCCAAAGTCTGCAGGATGCAGCAAACACAGTTCTAAGGGAAGTTTACAGTGATAAAAGCCTACCTCAGGAAGTAAGAAAAGTCTTAAATAACCTAACCTGACTTAAAGGAATGAGAAAGAAACAAGCAAAGCCCAGTGTTACTAAAAGGAAAAAAGTAATAATGATCAGAGTAAAAAGAAATAAAATAGACTAGAAAAAAAGAGAATCCAAATCTGTAGCATCAGAAATGAAAAAGAAGTTACAACTGACACCACAGAAATATAAAGGGTCGTAAGAGATTATTATGAATACATATATGCCAATAAACTGAACAACCCAGAAGAAATGGACAAACTCCTAGAAATGTGAAATCTCCTAAGACGGAATCAGGAAGAAATAGAAGATGTGAATAGAACAATTAACAGTAATGATGTTGAATCAGTAATAAAAAAACATACTCCCAACAAACAAAAGTCCAAGACCAGATGGCTTCAGAGGTGAATTCTACCAACATTTACAGAATTAAATTCTCATCTTCTTCAAAAAAGTTCCAGAGGAAGAAATGCTTCTGAACTCACTCTATAAAACCAGCATCACACTGATACCAAAACCAGACAAAAAGGAAATGATACGCAAAAATCCTTAAAAATTAGCAAACTGAAATCAATAATATATTTAAAGGATCATACACCATGATCAACTGGGGTCTATCCCAGGAATGCAAAGATGGTTCAACACCCACAAATTAATCAGTGTGATCCACCACATTAACAAACTCAGGAATAAAAATCATATTATCATCTCAACAAAGAACTTTTTGACAAAATTCAATGTCCATTTATGATAAAAACTCTCAACAAAGGTATAGAGGGAATATACCTTGTGTACTGTTGGTAGTAATTAACCACCATGGAAAACAGTACAGACATCCTCAAAAAATTAGATACAATTTAGCAGTTCCATTTCTGGATATTTTTTGAAGAAATTAAAAAAAAACTAATTTGAAAATATATGTATATTTATCCCAAGTTCATTTCAGCATTATGATTTCAACAGTCAAGATATGGAAGCAACCTAAATGTTCACTGATAGATGAATAAAGAAGATGTAGTGTGTATATACACACACACAGACACACACACATATATATATACAAACATGCTGGAGAAGGAGATGGCAACCCATTCCTGTATTCTTGCCTGGAAAATCCTATGGAGAGAGGAGCCTGAAGGGCTATAGTCCATGGGGTCTCAAAGAGTTGGACACAACTGAGCAACTAAACAACAACACGGACACACACTGGAATATTAACCATAAAAGAATGAAATCTTGTCATCTGTGACAATATAGATGAATATAGAGGGTATTAAGTTATGACCAACCTAGATAACATTCAAAAGCAGACACATTACTTTGCCAACTAAGGTCTGTTTAGTCAAGTATATGGTTTTTCCAGTAGTCATGTATGGATGTGAGAGTTGGACTGTGAAGAAAGCTGAGTGCCGAAGAATTGATGCTTTTGAACTGCGGTGTTGGAGAAGACTCTTGAGAGTCCCTTGAACTGCAAGGAGATCCAACCAGTCCATCCTAAAGGAGATCGGTCCTGGGTGTTCTTTGGAAGGAATGATGCTAAAGCTGAAACTCCAGTACTTTGGCCACCTCATGCGAAGAGTTGACTCATTGGAAAAGACTCTGATGCTGGGAGGGATTAGGGGCAGGAGGAGAAGGGGACGACAGAGGATGAAATGGCTGGACGGCATCACCGACTTGATGTACGTGAGTCTGAGTGAACTCCGGGAGTTGGTGATGGACAGGGAGGCCTGGTGTGCTGCAATTCATGGGGTCACAAAGAGTTGGACACGACTGAGTGACTGAACTGAACTGAACTGAGAGGGTATTATATGAAGTGAAATAAGTCTGACAGAGAAAGACAAATACCGTATGGTTTTACTTGTAAGTGGAATCTAACAAAACAAAACAAATTAACAAACAAAACAGAAACAGACACAGTTACAGAGAACAAACTAGTAGTTACCAGAGTAGAGGGAGCTTGGGTGATGAGTGAAATAGGTAAGGGGGATTAAGAAAAAGACATTTCCAGTTACAAAGAAAAAAAAAAACAAAAGTCATGGGATGAAAGGTACAGCATGAGAAATCCAGTCAATTATATTGCAGAAATATGGAATCACTATGTTGTGCACTGGAATCAAATAGTGGATAGGTCACTTATACCTCTATTTAAAAAGGCATCAAGACATTAATGGTTATTCTTTGAGGGGTGGGATTAGGTGGATTGTTAATTTTTATTTTATGCTTTTATTTCTAGCTGTCTGCAATAAACATGTATTGCTTGTAAAATCAGAAAGAAAACAATAAATGTCATGAGGGAAAAAAAACAGTGGTCTTCAAATAGAAATTTTAAATACAATCCTTCATCAGTTATCAAAGCACTAGATAAACCTGTCATATGCAACTTAATACTTGGAGTACTCTCAAAAGTATGGAGAAAAGAAAAGAGAAAAAAAGACACTCTTGATCCTAGTTAACATGCTTCCCATCTTTTCTTCTTTTCTCTATTTTAAACATTATCATAAGAAAACAATTTCTAATGCCCTTTTAAGGCAGAAACTATTTGCCAGTTTAAAGGTTGTACAGAAAGTGCACATTTTACATAATTCAATTTTCTGAACACCCAGAACATGCCTAATAATTTCTATAAATGTATCAATTCACCAGGCCCACATAAGCTGAAAGTCCCTTCAGTATACTAGTTTCTAATTTCTACTAAGCACTCACTGTAAATATAAATTGATTGAAAAATTAAACAGTCCCAACATAGGCTTAACTTACACAGATTCAGTAAAGATTAGAAACTGAAAGACTAAAGGGACTCTTTAACTTTGAGGTAAGTAATAATATTATCTTCACTTGTAACAGCAGAGGAAACTGAGGCACAGAGTTATATAACTTCCAAAATGCCCACACAAGATACATAGCAAACTTGGGATTCAATCTCAGGCTACCTGGACCTAGCTGAGTTGAAACTCTGAAATACTGTTTCCTCCCTGTGCTCTCTTGCTCAGTCATGTCCAACTCTTTGCAAACCCCAAGGACTTGTAGTCTGCCAGGTTCCTCTGTCCATGGGATTCTCCAGGCAAGAATACTGGAGTGGGTTGCCATTTCCTCTTCCAGGGGATCTTCCTCACCCAGGAATTGAACCTGTGTCTCCAGAGTCTTCTGCACTGGCAGGCAGATTCTTTACCAATGAGCCTCCTGGGAAGTCCTACTATCTCATACTACCTCTTAAATAATAAACTGCTATAAAGGCAACATAGGCTCTATACTGAGAAATTCAGGATGTAAAATATTGAGGAAAAAACAAATATAGTTAGGCTGTTTACAATCTGGTAGATTAGCTAGGTTAACTGGCTGCAGCCCTAATTGACTTGGATTCAGAAGTACTCTTTTGAGTGTGGATTTTCCCACTCATTAACTGATAAACTAATTGGCAAATCTTCATATATATATTTTTTTCAATAAAAACTTAGTTTATATGTTTTAAGAACTGCTTCATTTTGAAGAACTTAAACTGCTTTAAAAATTATATTCATCTAAGGTTATAAAATATATATATTTTTACCTTTTCTGAAGTCCTTTGAATATTTGCACTAAAGTGTCGGCAATTTCTTCCACAACTTCATGGTAATGGTAATTAAAAGCCATTTCAATATCCAAGCCAACAAATTCAGTCAGATGTCTGTGTGTATTAGAGTCTTCAGCTCTGAATACTGTAACATTAATAAAAGAAAATGGTAAATGGTGTTTACATAGTATGTAAATACATACTTGGCATACATTACACAGCATAGTAAGTGGTATTTTAAATTTTGGATAAACTGAGATTTAAATACAAAAATTCTATTTACTAGTACTCCAATGGCACTATTTCATTATAGGGTTGGAAAAAAATCTTTGATAAGTCATCTGTCTCAGCATTCTCATGGATGGCAAGTTCATTACAAATTCCTATAGTAGTAAAAGCTGTTAACAAATGTCAATTAATAAATGAGACTCATGAGAATCCCAAGGGAATGCAAGATTCTGAAGTGCCTTCTCAATAATTAAAACAGATTCAATATAGTGAGTTCTCAATTTTATTAAAACTTGACTCAAGCTAAATGAAATCTGTGCAGATGAAGTAACATTACACACTCCAGCCATTACCTCAGTCCAGTTGCTATTATCCTCACTGCACTTTCCTCCTCTCCAGTCTTCCTGACTCTACTCTGCTCCATTTTTCATATCACTGCAAGATTGATATATTCTATAACTCATCCTTGCTCAGTAACTTACAATAGTTCCCAGATGACTACCGTAGTAAGACAAAATGACAAAATGTTTAAAACCTCCATGCTTTCATAATTTAGTCCTATCCTGTATTTCCCATTTCTTAACACTAACTAGTCTTATTTTTATTTCCTCCCATGCTCTTTACTCATCTTGGTTCCTCTGACTAGAATGCCAATCCCCATTGTCTGTATCTCCTTAGAGCCCACTTCAGTATGAACTCTCTCATTGTGACTTTAGCAAATTCCATCTTTCCCCCTTTTTACACTCGCTATACTATATAATTAACACCAATCTGCTGATTGCACAGCACAATCTGATTATTTGCTGTGAAAATCAGTTGATTACTCCCTGTGACTGCTGTATGTATACATGTCTTATTCTGTCTTGAAAGCAGGGAGAATGATTTTCCTTTTACAAAGCATGGTCTGTCTGCAAATCGGCAGCATCAGCAGTACCTGGGAACATGTGAGAACCACAGAATCTTAAGCCTCACCCCCGACCTACTGGTCAGAACCCGCATTTTAGCAAGGTCCCCAGGTGGCTCATGTGCACATTAACATTTGAGAGGTGCTGGTTGATTCTTCTTTTATGTACATGGAACCCAGAGCAAGGCTGTATACATGCAGTAGGTGTTCAACATATAATTGTTTAATAGATTCAGAAAACTAAAAAACTTAATGATCTTGCCAGTTTTTCTATTAGGAGGTATTTAATTTTTATTAAGCCATCAAAAAACTTACATATATAAAATATTTGGTGAGTTTTAAAGAATGAAGTAAAGCTAGTTTTTGCTTATTAATTAGTCTCGTAAAAGAATCTGTCACATGATTATGTGTGCATACTGGACTTGTAGCAACTATATCTTAAAAACTATGTTAATATAACCTACTAAATATCATACATTTGTACTAATTTCTAATGGGCTTTAGCATATTAACAGTACTAAGAACAGTACAAATAGTAACAGTTAAATAGAACAGCTTTGGAATAAAATTGGTATCACATTTGTAAACTTCCAAGAGTAGTAAAGGGGCTATCAAGGACAACAAAATTTATTATTTGGAAGGTCTACCTAAGTACACTGTCATTTTTTACCTCAAAGTCTAGTGTTTATGTAGTCAGCATATAAAAAGATGTAAGCTTTCAAAATGTCTGCATGTAAAATGTGTTTCTAAAACCGTTCAGTTCAGTTGCTCAGTCATGTCCGACTCTTTGCGACCCCATGAACCGCAGCATGCCAGGGCTCCCTGTCCATCACCAACTCCCGGAGTTCACTTAGACTCATGTCCATCGAGTCAGTGATGCCATCCAGCCATCTCATCCTCTGTCGTCCCCTTCTCCTCCTGCCCCCAATCCCTCCCAGCATCAGAGTCTTTTCCAATGAGTCAACTCTTCGCATGAGGTGGCCAAAGTACTGGAGTTTCAGCTTTGGCATCCTTCCTTCCAAAGAACACCCAGGGCTGATCTAAAACCATTACTATGATACAATTAATGAATTTTGAGAAAACCGTAACTGCCAAAAACCTTACCTGGCCCAATACAGAAAACCTTCTCAAAATCAGCACAAATACACATTTGCTTGTACAGCTGTGGAGACTGAGCCAGGTATGCATTATTTTTAAAATATGACACAGTAAATACATTGGCTCCTCCTTCACTGGCAGCTGAAATGTAAACATTTAAGTTATTACAAGTAATTGTAAACTTATCAATGCAAATTTCTAGTAAAAACAGTTTATACTTTTGGTTCAAGTATTTCACTAAAAGAGACAACTAGAAAATCAAGAATTGCAGAGAAACTATAGTCTTAATATATCATATATCTGATTCTAAACAGTTTACATTTAGGACAGACTTACTTCTTTGGCTACACCTCCATTTTACTTCTTTGGCTATGTATGCTCTCTTTCTACATCAATTTTAAATCTATTAAAGCTACTCTCAAGTTATAAAAAATTTTTTTTAAATGGGAAAAAAGATATTTTCTTAATACTTTCCTAATTATCAATAATGCAATGTTCAAATTTTAAACATAATTAAAATCCATTCATAACATTTTATTGTTATTTAAGTAAATAAAAAAGTTAAATGATTAAAAATGATTAAGATAAGTTTCTCATTAAGAATAAGAATTAATGAGGTATTCTGATCTGTAGTATCTATATCTAGTAACTTGACATTGCAGTTTATAAAAAACAAAATTGTAATAGCAATTAGAAAGAAATCTACATCAGGAAAGTAGTTTCTGATGCACCTTATATTAACAAAAAAATCTTGCTTTATGTGTTACTGACTTATTTTATAATCATTATCATGTAATGACTCCTGAAATAGGGAATTTAGTATTACTAGTGTTAGTGATATCTGATTGCTACTGTATAGTATAGTCTTCAAAACAGTCTCATAGCAATAAACCTTAAGCAACACTTGGGATTCTTAAAAAACAAAACAAATGAAAAAAAATCCCCCATAAAAAATCGAATATGAAGCAACTTCGGGGAAACCAATTTAGTTTAAAAAATTAAGAGAAATAAAGCATACCTGAGATAATTTTAGGAGTTTGGATCTCCACAAAACCCTTGTTAGTTAAAGTTTCTCGGAAAAGATGGCAGATGCCAGACTGGAGACGGAAGATTGCCTGACTAGTTGATGTCTATAAGACAATAATAAAATCTAATTAAATCAATTTGACACATTAACTGAGACAGAGTACTTTCTAATCAGGCCACATGCCCGGAAAGTTCATAGAGAAAATAATTCATTATATGAGAGAAAAGTTAGTTGCATGACAATCAGTATAGGAATATATTTTAGAATTTTTCATATTCTAGAAGGAGAATTACAATTTTGCTCTTTTATTTCCAATCAAAGAAAAATACTTTTCAGGCCAAATGTTAGAGGCACAACCAATAACCTCTGTGAATAAATAGCCAATACAGTAGGATGTCTAACTATTGTGGCCAAAATTATGAAAAACCTGAGGTTTCTAAGTAGTATTAACAGAACTTTTGATTACTGCTAACCTTTTCCATATACTGTAAATGAAAATGGAAAAGGTGAAAAGCAGGCAAAAAGCAAATAATCAGGGAAAAAATGAGTGTACAATAAGGGCAGACAAGTTAGAAAGAACTCTTAAGGTGACAAAGCATTTAAGCTTTAGGTAGATTATTTAAGTAAGAGGAGGAAGATGTGGTCAAAATATTAAGAAATGAGAGATGACATTGGTTTTACTACGATGATGAAACCACTGAACTCTTTCACTTGCAACCAAACCAGAAAGGGAAACAGAAGACCAAGTATGGGATTACTATATATACCACCAGAGCCAACTACTTCTTTATTATGAACTCTGTGCTCAGATCAAATTCAAAGGATTGAGGTATTAACTGCTAATCTCTACCTGATCATTCTAAAATGTGCACAGAACTTCTTTCACAATTATGTAGTGAAAATCAATTATGTTTTTTCTTGCTGACTATCTTGTTTGAAACAGGTACTACCTGGAAAGTAAGCCCATTTATTAGCTTCACACTCCTCTGTCATTTTAAAATGAAGCAAGTCAGTATCCTGTGAACTATTACTTGACTGCCCTTGTTGCCTGCAATTCTTTTCAGAGGAAGGGTCAGGCAGGTAAATTACTTCTTGTATTATCATATTACATATAAGCAAATGACAATCAGTTCTATAAACCTGAGTCAGGTATGTTATTCTTGCCCACCTTGATTTCAGCACAATCATGTCACTAAATAAACAAATGAGGCATACCCTAAGATCAATGACTCTGTTGTCTAATCTCGTATCCTGGTTAACAGTAGCTCTTCCTTCCTAAAAAAAGGATTAAAAAAAACAGATTTTAGTAACTTTTTTTAAGGACACAAACAACATTTGTAGAGTCATGTTAATTTTTAAATGAGAATAGGTATATTCATGTGTGTTCACATTATACCCCCTAATCAAAGATCCTAGAAACAAGTGGGGCCAGAGAGAAGTTATTAAGAGAAAGAGAGCTTGAAAGAACAGAAATGAGAAGGAATTAAGCTAAATGCTTTTTATCCACCCCCCACACCCAAACCTTTGACTCATTACTGGGATATCAGAATAATTAACAACTGTCACAATCACTGATCCCTGGAGTTTACCTGCTAGTTGAAAATGGAAGGAACAAATAAAAGCTGACAAAGAACAGTGGTTCTCAAAGTATGTTTTGGGGACCAGTGAGACACTTTCAGAGAGTTTGTGAAGTCAAACCTATTTTTCACAATAATATCTTCAAACACTCATTTTTTCCTGACTATATTTAGAAGTTTCCCAAAGGCTTAATGATGTGTGCAGACACAACAGAATGAATGCTGAGGCAGATATGAAAGGCTAATCGTTGTGTACTGAGCCAGATATTACCAAGAATATAGACACGTAACACAATGTTACTCTTGACATTAAAAAAAACATTTCATATCTTATTGCTGTTTTTATTATTTATACAGGAATACAGACACATAATCTAATTATATTATTATTTTTAATAAGGTCATAAATATTAAAAATTTTGTCTTAACTTCTAATACTGTAAATGGTGGTAGACATACCTATAAAAATAAAAGCTTGTGGGGGTCAATTATTTTTAAAAATGTAAAGGAATCCTGAGAACAAAAAGTTTGAGAACTTTTAATGTAAGAGTAGTTTTTAATGAAAATGAAGCTCAAATCAATTCATAGGTACCCTTCTTACAAAAGTAGGACATCAAGTTTTCAGTGCTTTATAAACTAAATATACACAGGAAGCACATTATTTCAAAAGTATAGTTTTCACCTCTTCTCCTTCCACTTCAGGCCGAACAGCATCGTCCAGCTGCAGGGGCAGGCGGGGTTCAGCTGAACTGATCACATAAATCTGAAAGTGAGAGATTACCAAAAATATCAAGAAGCACACAAAACCTGTTATCTTTTGCTTAAAAGAATCTACAGTTGACTTAACATGAGAAACATTGTTTGCATACATAACTGAAACTACTTGCTAAAATCAAACAAGATGGCACATGTTTCTACACCTATAAGATGGGGTTAATAGTTATTTCTTGTCTATTTCCCTGTGTTGCTGGAATAGTCAAACGAGATAACATATGTATGAAGACTTTGTAAACTCTAAGGTGCCCACCAGTATCATAAACAAGTAATAACTGTAGTTGAGGAGTCTGGCTTAAGGCCTCTTTTTGTCACAGGAAACTTGTCACAGGCAAATCACCTTACCTAGAGCTTCAATATTCTTCTGTAAAATGAGGTTGGTGTTAAGAATCAAATGGAATAAAGAATAAGAAAACACTTTGATCGTATGAAGGCGCCATTAACAAATAAGTTATCGTAACTGTTAACAGTATCTGGCTGTTTCCACTACCAGGACCAAAGTCAGCTCAACTTTGCTGCACTGCTCCTTCCTTTCCTTTCCTCGTTCATTTTCTAAATATCCCTTCACTGCCTTCTTTCACCAAGTGTATCAATTATATCTCGCTTCCTGCTGCTCTCCTGGTTGGGAGCTGCTGGAGAAGGTGTTTCTTTATGGTGTTAAGATCCCTCAATATTTATTCAAAGTATATGCACATTTTAGTGCTGAAAAGCTGTTAGATCATAAAGGAGACTGGGTTTTTCAGCCACTTAAATGCATGTTACCCTATTAGTTTTTCCCAACTATTCCTGGAAAATCTGCTAAAGCACAAGAGGAGAACAGACTTTACTTAATTACAGAAAGGAAATTATATTCTTCCAGTTGGTAAATCACATTTAGCATTCAACTCAGACACTTCAAGAAAAAGTATCAGAAGGATACTCCAGTCCTATTCATAGTAAAATAGAACTCATTTGTTGCTATCCCCTATACCCAAGTTTTTGTGCTTCTCTTTGATTAGTTAATAGAAACTTGATCGCCAATGCAAAGCTGGAGATCTGGACAGCTACCTCTTTCATTTTTCTAACTAGTAGAAAAATCTCCTTCATTAGGTTGTGACCACTTTCATCCTCAGAACTTCACATAGTGCTTGGTACTACTCAGTAACTGCAGGCCAGATAAATAAATGATAAAAGAGCTTATAAAATTCTATTTAGTATACAGTGTTTTATGCTTTGTGAGATACTTTATTTTTCTTAAGGCAAAATTTGTCTGCAAGCACTTTGGAGGCTTTATATTTAATGTTTATTAAGGTTGAACTGGATCTTAGGTAATTAAAATATTTTAGAAATACATTTACTTGCTCTAGTCACTAATATCTTATTTATTCAAGTGTTGAAAAAGATGTTACTTGGAAGATAGGGTTTTTTTTTCCCCCCCCTTGGTCAGCATACCTTTAGATCAGTTTGCCTTTATTAGCTTATAGACTTCCTGGTGCAGTTAGTTTGAAATAAGACGTACAAAAAGAGAACAAAGTAATTTCGCAAGTTAGGTCAGTAAAAATTATAAGATTTTCAAAGTCTTAAGAGTTTTATGACAATAAATTTCAATTAAATACAACCTCTACTCCCAAAGTAGTGTGTATGGATGAATCTGTCTTTCTGCATCCATCTGTTTTTGTCCATCTACCTGACATGTATACACACACACACACACACACACACACACACAGACACGGGTTAGAGTGGGAAAGGACTACTCCATAAGAGAAATTCAGTGAAGAATATTGTGGATACAAACTAGGTCTGGATCTGAGACTGTAGGTTGTAGGTTCAAGATTGCAGGGTTATTTCAAAAATACTAAATGTATTTGAATTCACGTGTAACATTTTTAGTTTGTATGTCTAAGAAAATAAATGTGGGATAAATCTTATGCGAAAAAGTTATTGCTGGTATCTAAGCTCGATACGGTATTATCTCTTTTGACTTCTCTATACTGTAAAATACCAGAAATACAATGATTATAAGGCAATACAATGATTAATACGAGTTAGTATAATGAATCAACCTTCATTCAAAGAAGCTGACAGCCAAATAGGTTCATGATAGTGAATAAAGCTTTTCAGATGTGTTTTATACTTTCCCGTACGTGGCTATGGTAGATGTACCATGTCAACATGCCTGGGCTAGATTGCACGATGAGGAGAGTCACAGGGAGAGATGTCCCAGCAACATCAGTGAGCCCAGGTGATATATCACATGGTACAGATCAAGCATCGCAGATGCTGACCCTAACTCCCTTACCGCACAGAATCATGAACAAATAATAAATGTTTGTTGTTTTAAGTTGCTAAGTATTGAGGTGGTTTGTTATATGACAAAAACTAGTTGAGTCAATAATCAATTTATAAATCTCAATATTTTATATCAACTCTAATTACAGAGTTGATGTGAACAGTTGTAAGAACTATTCAAATCTATTTCTGGACACAATTTTATATTTTGAAAAAAATTACCTTTTGAACATGTAACTCTACATCTTGTTGTGTACAGCTTCCAATTTTCTGATTCACTTTTCTCACAACACCTTCCACATCAACGATGCTCTCTTTGTTGATGCTGTCAAAAGAAAAACATTGCCAACTTTAATCATCTTGTCAGAGGTGTCAGAACTTGTTTGGTGTTTCATCAGTAAAGCTGAATATATTAAATTCTTCTTTACCATAGTAAGTCACTTGAGATAAAGCCAGTCGCTTTAACCTACTTATAATAAGCTACCATGTAGCACACCTTGTGAAATTTCTTGAAGAGATAATTTTCCAGACCCCATAATTTAGTTACCATTTATAAAATACTCTAGACATAACAGATAACAGGACCAGCACTGAACTGTGAAAAAGTCCTTCAGTTATTTATTAAAGAATATCTCCCTACCCACAGTTAAAATTTACTAAGATCAGCATTTCCCATAAAGAGAAACACTGGCTTCAATAAACATAGTTACTGGTATGTAATAGAAGTACATTAATGTAGAAATACATTAAATAATAGAAGGTCAACTGAAAAGATTTCAGGGCACTAAGAGGACATTAGAGTGCTCCAGTGAAATCGTTGCCTAAAGCTTCTGAGTGCACACTGTCACTGGATTTGTGGCAGATACTCTACTGGATTGTGTACTTTCGTTTAAGAATGCCTACCTGAAGCTAGCTAAATATGAACTGTGAGTAAAAAACTGGATCTCCTGGGCAATTTAATTCTATAGCAAACTTGAATTTTGAATACCACACACTCAAAACTGGAGATAACTGGTTATTTTTTGGTCTCCTATATATAACCAAGGGAAAAAAAGTGGAATCTAAAATGGTGGTTCCCATACAAAATGTATCAGCTCTCCTCCTGTGTATGTTCTTGTACTGACAGAACATGTCACTGTACATTTGTGGAAAAGGATAAAATTTAACTTTTAGATCTTGGCGAGTGATATCAGTATGATGGCAGTTCAACTGGCCAAATGCAAATTCCCATGTAAAACTATTAGTTAAAACTCTCAGGTGGTAACTGAAGCTACAGAAGTGAGTTGAAAAGAGAAGGAAAGAAGAAAAAT
This sequence comes from Bos javanicus, assembly GCF_032452875.1. Taxonomy (NCBI): domain Eukaryota; kingdom Metazoa; phylum Chordata; class Mammalia; order Artiodactyla; family Bovidae; genus Bos; species Bos javanicus. Next base: position 61,503,099 of record NC_083869.1, on the reverse strand, counting down.
GCCAAAGTGACAACTGACAGATAGTAGATTTCCTGGGGCAGCCGGCATAATAGAAAGGGCAAAAATGGATTAGGAAAATCTGTCCTGGACTCCCTGTTTATCTGCTATCATAAACTCCAGTTAACTTCTGCATTATGGTCTCATGGCTCAAGTACCCCTATGCAAAATTCTGCAAGATGGATGACCAGAATCTAAACAAAGCAAAACAACAATAAAAAGATTTAACCTTCATAAGAAAAAGTCTATTCATTTGGATAAGGAACTGGGTCCTTATTAGTTATGGAGCTATCTGACAAGATTCCAGAAATCTAACAACTTATATTACAAACCATTTCAACAAACATTTGGGTTGGAAAAGGATGATATAATAGATTAAGTGCCGTGAAGTAAGACAGATAAATTTCCAATTCACTTCGCTGCACTAGCTAGAATTCTATAATGTCTGTTATCAACTACCTTAAATATATATATATATATCTTTTACACTCTCATAAATCTCTGCACTAGACCTATCACCTAATATCTATAGCTAAACATCTTGTGTACTGAAGAAACTAAAAAAACTTATTATGGTAAAAGAAGTAGTTGGTGAACTAAGATAAGACTCCTCTGAGATCAGAAGGGATAGAGAGGCTTCAGTTTATTAATAAAAGGGCTTATGATACTGGCAATCCAGGATCACTGAAATCTTCCTACAATGTGACTGCCACCTACCACTGCTTTATTTGTTCACATGGGTTAACTTGATACCCGAGTATATAATTCAGAGCTTGTAAGAATTCTGTTGCTTATCTTACATGTTTCTACGGGCTAGGTTCTCTCTTCCTTATTCATCAGTGAGTTGCATCATGGAGTAATCTGACCTGCCCCAACTAGCACTCCAACCTGAGACAGTGTGCTATGTCCCTGGCTCATTTGGTTCTCTTATTTCACCTCCTTCAACTCCCTAGGAGGAGGCATTCCATTATCAGGATGTTTTCTTCAAGCCAAGTTAAACACATCTACTCTTAAGGATTGAGCACTAAGTGAGTGTCCTTCCAAAAAGAAGCTGGAATGTGGTCAAATACACTCTGCCCAAGGCTAGCTAAAGGTCTGATCAAAGAAAACAGTTTTCTCTTCTTTCTCTCTCTGAAAAGTAACCAGATGATTCTTTTTATCCAGGACCTGAAATTAGGACTACCTTTAAGTTCATTGATTCAATAGTGTTATGTGCTAAAATACTGATCATCTAGACTAGAAAACTACCACCATTTAAACATCGTTTCTAGTACTAAACAACTGACAAAAGAACTTTGAAAACCAAACCTATTTCTAAACTAGGGCCAAAGCTAAACTTCCGGTATCACAAATTGGTCTACTGAATAAATTAGAAAGAAGGTAGGATTAACTACATATAGAAGATTCTCATAATAAACTTTTTTTGACCTTCCAATCCCAATATTTGCCTTTATTTCTAGTAGTTATGTGCTAGAAGAGCAGACTTAGATCATGATAAAATAATTCCGTTCTAATATCTCTATGGCCTTATCTATATCTATCTGTCCCTATTTACTCATGCACATGCATAAATTCAGAAGAATAATCATTAAAACAAAACGAAAAGAAGAGTCAAATTTGTGAAAAAGGGTCAGACTAGAACTTGCTAGTTAAAACTAGTAAAAGCTTATACGAGGGCTTAGAATGGGAAAGACTAGATATCTCCTCAAGAAAATTAGAGATTCCAAGGGAACATTTCATGCAAAGATGGGCTCAATAAAGGACAGAAATGGTATGGAGCTAACAGAAGCAGAAGATATTAAGAAGAGGTGGCAAGAATACACAGAAGAATGGTACAAAAAAGATCTTCATGACCCAGATGATCACGATGGTGGGATCACTCACCTAGAGCCAGACATCCTGGATTGTGAAGTCAAGTGGGCCTTAGAAAGCATCACTACCAACAAAGCTAGTGGAGGTGATAGAATTCCAGTTGAACTATTTCAAATCCTGAAAGATGATGCTGTGAAAGTGCTGCATTCAATATGCCAGCAAATTTGGAAAACTCAGCAGTGGCCACAGGACTGGAAAAGGTCAGTCTTCATTCCAATCCCAAAGAAAGCCAATGCCAAAGAATGCTCAACCTACCGCACAATTGCACTCATCTCACACGCTAGTAAAGTAATACTCAAAATTCTCCAAGCCAGGCTTCAGCAATACATGAACCGTGAACTTCCAGATATTCAGGCTGGATTTAGAAAAGGCAAAGGAACCAGAGATCAAATTGCCAACATCTGCTGGATCACTGACAAAGCAAGAGAGTTCAAGAAAAACATCTATTTCTGCTTTATTGACTAGGACAAAGCCTTTGACTGTGTGGATCACAATAAACTGGAAAATTCTAAAAGAGATGGGAATACCGGACCAACTGACCAGCCTCTCGAGAAATCTGTATGCAGGTCAGGAAGCAACAGTTAGAACTGGACATGGAAGAACAGACTGGTTCCAAATAGGAAAAGGAGTATGTCAAGGCTGTATATTATCACCCTGTTTATTTAACTTATATGCAGAGTACATTGTGAGAAATGCTGGGCTCGATGAAGAACAAGCTGGAATCAAGAATGCTGGGAGAAATACCAATAACCTCAGATAAGCAGATGACATTACCCGTACAGCAGAAAGCAAAGAAGAACTAAAGAGCCTCTTGATGAAAGTCAAAGAAGAGAGTGAAAAAGTTGGCTTAAAGCTCAACATTCAGAAAACTAAGATCATGGCATCGGGTCCTATCACTTCATGGCAAATAGATGGAGAAACAGTGGAAATAGTGGCAGACTTTATTTTTGGGGGCTCTAAAATCACTGCAGATGGTGACTGTAGCCATGAAATAAGAAGACGCTTACTCCTTGGTAGAAAAGTTATGACCAACCTAGACAGCATATTAAAAAACAGAGACATCTTTGCCAACAAAGGTCCATCTAGTCAAGGCTACAGTTTTTCCAGTAGGCACGTATCAATGTGAGAGTTGGATGATAAAGAAAGCTGAGCGCTGAAGAATTGATGCTTTTGAGCTGGTGTTGGAGAAGACTCTTGAGAGTCCCTTGGACTGCAAGGAGATCCAACCAGTCCATCCTAAAGGAAATTAGTCCTGGGTGTTCCTTGGAAGGACTGATGTTGAAGCTGAAAAGTCCCAGTACTTTGGCCACCTGATGCAAAGAGTTGACTCATTTGAAAAGACCCTGATGCTGGGAAAGATTGAAGGCAGGAGGAAAAGGGGACAACAGAGGAGGAGATGGTTGGATGGTTTCACTGACTCTATGGACATGGGTTTGGGTGGACTCTGGGAGTTGGTGACAGACAGGGAGGCCTGGCATGCTGCACTCCATGGGGTCACAAAGAGTTGGACACGACTGAGTGAGTGAACTGAACTAGACTGAACTGACGTGTATTTGTATGTATAGAGTCAATACAAGAGGGACTGGAATACTTGAATAAGTTAATTGCAATATTCCACTTTGTAGAAAAAGTCTATTTAACATGATTTCATCTGACACTGTGTGTTAAGATGGCTTAATACTATCTTGTATATAAACTACAGCTTGACTGCTGCCATAAAGAGATCCTATTAAAGTTTGCTTTACATTTTGAAACTAATATGTCACTGTGTTTTGTACTCTGAAAGAGCGTTATGTCTAACAAGCAACTAACTAAAAGCCTTTGGTTTTTATAAAGGATATGGCAGGCGTGGAAGCACAGGAACTCCTGGGAACTACATTATTACAGTAGAAATAGATGAAGTAAATTAAATATATCTTTTCAAGAGCTAAGTCAGCTATTTTTTATTATTACCAACACCTCCCAAAACACACTATCACAGCATTTTTTTTTATACTTCACTTTCCAACTACCCTTCTGCCCCGGAATATAGGGAATCACTCTACAAATAAAATTAATAGAGCCTTGATATTAGAAATACCTTAATAGGCAGAACAGACTTTATGTTATGCATTAGGAACTGTCAACCATTCAATTTAATTAATTTACTTCTAACTCCTTTTAACCAGGACCTTACTTCTAATTTAAACTCTCTTCAGAAAAAAAAAAAAACTGTAAAAATCGCCATTCTTCATATAAAGTGTTTTATTAAAATATTTTAGGTGGACTATGGGTGGCTGAGATGGTAAAGAATCTGCCTGCAATGCAGGAGACCTGGGTTCCATCCCTGGGTTGGTAGCTTCCCTGGAGAAGGGAATGGCAATTCACTTCAGTATTCTTGCCTAAAGAATTCCATGCTGTGGCAGATTCATTTTGATATTTGGCAAAACTAATACAATTATGTAAAGTTTAAAAATCAAATAAAATTAAAAAAAAAAGAATTCCATGGAGAGAGCTTGGTCAGTATAGTCCATGGGGTCGCAAAGAGTCAGACACGACTGAGTGACTAAAACAAGTGCATCAAGTTTTGCGGGTTTTTTCAAGTTTTTTTTTTTTTTAAACAAATGATATAATGTATGAGCAACCCAAACAATTATAGAACATGGCTTGTGGGAAAAAACAAACAGTACTCAGTTATCTGAAGGAATAAAATCCCATCTTTCCAACATGACTGTCATATAGTTTGTTATTTAGGGCCTCCTCATCAGCCATAGAAATACCCTCATTATCCACAGTTCTGTCAATTGTGATTATAAGTTGTCATGTCTACATTATATGATACTGGGGCTTCACTCTGTTGCTAAAGAATCTGCCTGCAATGCAGGAGACCTGGGTTTGATTCCTGGGTTGGGATGATTCCCTGGAGAAGGGAATGGTGGCTACCCACTCCAGCATTCTTGCCTGGGAAATCCCATGGACAGAGGAGCCTGGTGGGTTGCAAGAGTCGGACTCGACTCAGGGACTAAAACCACATTACATAAGAAGCAACAAACTAAAAAAAGTCTGTTGGAATGATTAGAAGTAGGCACAACTGTTGTTTTAAGTAACAACTGACTACTGAAGAAAATATATTAAAAAACAAACAAAGACATGAAAGCACCAAACAACATATTATAACCTTGCACAGTAACTGAAGTTCAGAATAACAGCCCTGTGTCATTAAGAAAAAGTTAAACATGAAGAATGTATATAATAGGCTTCAATGATCCTGTTAAGGTTGTCAAAATAGTTTTAGTATTTGAAGGAAGAAGTAAACTTCATAGTCTAAAATAATGCACTACTGAGTAATGCCTAATTCTTTAATGTTGTGTATCATCACATACACTTTGCAAACCTATAATGGGTATTATGCACTGTAAAGAGATTTTTTTAAAAAGCAGATACACAAAATTTGACTATGAAGCATTAGGATTGTGTAAAGCAGAATTTATCCATTCAAGTGCATAGTGGCCTCTTCAAATTGACTGCTCAGGGGAAGGAGGGAGGTGTTATAAACACATTTCAAAATCAGCACAGCCTAAAACAATCTTAAAACAACTTATCGGGAATTATTTATTGGTTCTGTCACACCAATCAGTTTTTTGGGGGAAAGTCTCACTTATCCCTCTTGTTTCAGAAATGCTAAAGATCATAATAGAACTCTGGGGGGTAGAGAAGAGACTTTAAAAAAAAAACAAAACAACTGAATGGCATTAGAGGTGCAAGGACGTAACATGTTTCAAAAAGGAGAGAATATTTAAATACATGAACTATAGGGTTAACAGCTAGACATTAACCTCATTATAAGCTTAATACAGATAGCTACAGTAGTTAATATAACTACTATAGGGTTGAGTAGCTCTCTCCAAACACTTGATAATTTGACTTACTCTATCAGTAAAAAAGTGGTAATTATGTCCCCTAATATGTAGATATTCTATTTATTTTAAAAACTATATACATGTAATACTAAATGTAAGTTATTACCTTTAGGCAAATATAAATTTAGGGTGAGATGCATAATTAGCAACAGTGATCCATAATTAGTAATAGCAAATCCATACTTCATATAGTTTCCTGATAATTTCTATCTAGCTAGGGGAGTATGAAAATCTTGTCAGATATGATTGGATTATCATTAAAAACAAAACAAAACAAAAAACACGCTTCATCATGCAGCTGTTACAAAGATTTCCCATTATCAGAAGTGTCAGCATTAACACTTGTGCTGAAGAACTGATGCTTTTGAACTGTGGTATTGGGGAGAAGATTCTTGAGAGTCCCTTGGACTGCAAGGAGATCAAACCAGTCAATCCTAAAGGAAATCAGCCCTGAATATTCATTGGAAGGACTGATGCTGAAGCTGAAACTCCAATACTTTGGCCAATTGATGTGAAGAAATGACTCATTGGAAAAGACCCTGATGCTGGGAAAGATTGAAGGCAGGAGGAGTAGGGACGACAGAGGATGAGACGGATGGCATCACCGACTCAGTGAACGTGAGTTTGAGTAAGCTCCTGGAGTTGGTGGCAGACAGGGAAGCCTGGCATGCTGCAGTCCATGGGGTCACAAAGAGTCAGACACGACTGAGCAACTGAAGAGAACTGAACAGTGTTTCTTGGAAGAAATCATTTTAAGCCACTTGTCTACTGTGTGATGGTCAGTTTATTATCTTAAATATAAATAAATATAATCCCCCAAACCATTTAACCAGACATAGTAAACTGTAATATGCTGAAAGTGAACCAGAGAGTTGGGGTACCACTGTTTGCTCCTCTGTGTTCCTGGAATCCTGCAGTCTTACTTTAGAGCCCTCACATGCTGGAGGTGACACGTGTGTGACCTTATGAGGTGCAATCCAAGTGATAGGTCCAGTGTTTATCTATAAATTAACTATTAGAAAAACTTAAATTTTTCCTATCACTCTTAGATAAAAAAAGAAATGAAGGAAAGGATTATTTTCTTTCCTTTAGAGAGTAATTTTGAGCAAATCACACTTTGGAGGTCAGTGGGATAGGACACAAGAATCACAACTGAGAAAAGGCTGCTGGAGCAGGTAGATGATTTGCAGGTGAAAATGTATTTAATAGCATGTAACTGAGTCAGAGAGATCCCAATCCTGCATATAAATAGTGGAGAAATAGATCTGGTAAAGAAGTACTTCACCCATTTTTTGTTGCTGGGTCTCAGTGTGAGGTGCTGGTTCTGGCAAATCCTTTTGGAGAACAAAAAAAGAATCATCCCCAATTCACCATGCCTCTCACCAGCAAGGGATGGGGAAATGGCAGGGTTTGCTCTTACAGTTTTAAGTTATTTTTTAAACATTATTTCAAAAACTTATTTTTTATTATAAAAGAATATCCTTACTGTTAAAATTGCAATGTTCAATAATGTATAAATTTAAAATTCTAGGTTCCCTATCATATACTGAACTCCCTCTTCCTCTAATCACTGCTTTCTATACTTCTCTACATTTTTTCTCATTTACAAAAAATATGTAATGTACCTACAGTAGTTTTGTTCATTTTCTCCGTATTTTTTAAGTTTGAAGAAGCAGTTTTATTTCTACAGCTTAAATGAAATTGATCTTAATATATATAAATACCTAACATAGTATTATTTCCATGTCACTTTCGCAATTTCCGTTTATGTTCTAGTTCCCATGTGAAGTGCTTTACACATATATCATCTTGCTTAAACCTCACAAAGGCCTACAAGGTAGGTATACTACCATTTTACAGTTGAAAAAACTGAGACTGAAAGGTCAAGTAACTAGCCCAAGATCACACAGCTAGTAAGGTCAGGTACAGATTACTGCACTAAACAGTTCTGTTACAGACTCACAAATCAGCCTCCAAATTTAAATACTCCAGAATGCATCGTCAGCTTACTTTGAAATAATTCATTCTCATTCTTAGAAGTTCATGAGCTGCCAGATTCCTTTAGAGCTTATGTGAAATAAAGTAGAAATAACAGGCCCTTCACAAATAGCTTTCAAAATGCCTAAGAGTCATGCTGCCTTTTCTGGTAATGCTGATGTATCCTGAGGTCCTGCTGTTGCCAGACTCAACATATATTCATCAGAATCTCTGCATAAGACAACATTAAGTTATTACTTAATAACGTAGAAGAATTAATCCCATAAACTGGCATCTAGTGACACCAGATTTTCAACCTACTTTTAAAGCACTTATTTATCAAGGTTTTCAATGCAAATTTTGAACTGGGCAGGACCAGATATAGAAGTTCTGTTTCTGATCCAATAGATAAGTACCTCATTCCAACAAAGAGGTATAAACCATCTAAGTACAGTTGTTCAAAGGGCTGCAATCTAGAACAGTGTACTGCTGCTAAGTCACTTCAGTCGTGTCCGACTCTGTGCGACCCCACAGACGGCAGCCCACCAGGCTCCCCCATCTCTGGGATTCTCCAGGCAAGAACACTGGAGTGGGTTGCCATTTCCTTCTCCAATGCATGAAAGTGAAAAGTGAAAGTGAAGCTGCTCAGTCGTGTCCAACTGTCAGTGACACCATGGACTGCAGCCTACCAAGCTCCTCCCATGGGATTTTCCAGGCAAAAGTACTGGAGTGGGTTGCCATTGCCTTCTCCCAGAACAGAGTACAACCAGCCTATGTTCATCAATTAATCCACATGATGCTCAAGAGGTACCCAAATGCCCACCAGTGTCTGGGCCTCAACTTAGATGGTGTATAAAAATACTTCCATCACAGGACCTGTAACATGTCTCTTCATGGAAGTTGTTTATTTTTTGTCCTCTCCCCAAATTAAGCTCCTTTTTTGATTATTATGTGCTATTTAGTGTCACTAAATAACTAAGCCCAGAAGAGTGCCTGGACCAGAGCAGAGGTAAATTTTCTAAATCACTGAACCTTCTTCTGAGTATTATTTTGCTATTTATAGTTCTAAAAATTAATGCGCAAACTGAAGATTTAGCTTATTAACTAAGTAAAAGTTATTTTCAGGTGAAAGATCTAGAAAGGAAAGAAAATAATCAAACTTGTAAGTAGGTAGGTGACTCACCAGAGAATGAGAAACACACTTGTGACTCACCAGCTACCAATAAATAACCTAACCACAATGACTAATACGAAGAAAAAGAAAATAAAACATACACATATTTTTCTGCAAATATTACAGCCTGAAAAGACTTTTTATTTTTTTTTTTCAGAATCCAAACATCTCTATGCTGCTGTGGGTTACACAAACATAAATAGCAAAATAGAATTTTTAACTTTAACATCAGTTCTTTAAATGAACTGTAGGCTTCTGCACTGAGTCACTATGATTTTAATTTTAAACTTCAAAAACCTGTGTTTACATTTACTCCAGTTGTTAAAAGCAGTCAATACACAAAGGCCTACAGGGGTGCCTTTAAAAAAACTTGCCTTTACAAGACTCAATCATAACTAATACAGATTACTCTTTCATTATTTTTAAATGTCACTAAATAAACAGTTTTAAAAAGAAAAAAAGGGATGACTTGCCTCAGTTCTAACTCCAGCTACTAAATATTGGGACATTAATGTCAACATAAGATGGGGATCCAGAAACATTGGTTTAGATGGGTATCCCATCTTCCTGCTTCCAGATAAATTTCATTTAAAGATCTCAAACCATTTCGGATACACAATTAAGAACCTGTTCTTAAAGACCTTTAGGGAATTAGATGTGCCAACCTTCCTATGTAACTCATTTAGTTGTTTCATTTCTATATGCATTCAACCATGAGAAAATTGATCCTTCCAACAAAGTGATTAAAATAATGTGTTGAAGAGTCCTGTGACACTTAAATCCAATTAATGAGTCAACTTTTCGGATTAGTATATTGATGAATTGGATATTCCCAGGAAAGATAATATGGGGAAAACAACTGACCCCATATTGTTAATGTTGCTCTTAAGGAAAATACTAAAACGCTAGAAACTGTTAGTGGTACAATCTACTCAGTAAGGCAAAAATAAGCACCTAAGATTTAATATCTTAAGTAAATGCTAAGATAGTTATCTACTTAAGATATTAAAAGTGACCTCATAGTTTGCCTTTGAAATGATTACGAAACCCCAGCTGGAACAATCTGATTTGATATTTTTAATAGTGGAGTCCTTGCTTCTTTCCACCTGGTATATGGCCAGAGGGAATAGAGTGAAATGTAGGGCCTCATGGAATTAACATATAAATACCATTTTTCTCCCACTTTTTGTGTGGGACATGTTTTAAATGTCCAATATCTTTGCAGTATTCAAGATGGAAACACCTGGAGAATAAATAAACAGTCCTTAGGCACTCCCCTCGTACTAAAGATAATTACAAGCATTTAATATAAAAATCTAAGCATGAAAATCAAATAAGGATTAGAAATGGCCTTTTTCTCATGAACATATTTTCTGCTATGCTATTTTCCAAACCACAGATTCTAGCAGAATCTTTAGTTGGCTAACTAAACTGCTAGTCTGCCAAAGTGAATGTTACTAAATATTCATTTGAATTACCTCATGCTTCACTGATCTTCAAATTTCTAAAGCAAAAAAATCTATAAGGATTTTTTCTTTATTTAAGTAAGTATCAGAATCCATTAAAATTTATATGTTGCTGCTAATATGTGTTTTCAATCATAACAGAAGGCTAATAATATATTGGGACTTCCCTGGTAGCTCAAAAGGTAAAGAATCTGCCTGCAATGTGGGAGACCCAAGTTCAATCCCTGGGTTGGGAAGATCCTCTGGAGAAGGGCATGGCAACCTACTCCAGTATTCTTGCCTGGAGAATCCCATGGACAGAGGAGGCTGGCAGGCTATAGTCCACAGAATCGGAAAGAGTCAGACAAGACTAAGCGCCTAACATACAGAATAATATATTCAGCAATGGAACCCACAGAATTTTCCAAATTTTTATTTTCTTATTATAGTTATACTCAGAAACAAGGGATAAAGAGGAATGAAATCCTGAAGAGTTCAGTGAAACAATGAAGACAGAAGCAACCTATAAACCTCTACTTTCATTATAAAGTAGAATACAGTCTCCTAGGCCCAGCTGGGGAATAAAAATCAATTTTTCAGCCATAAAAACACAATACACTCTTTAAACCTGGTGTTAGATTATGGCAATAGTAGTATATGGGACAAGGAGTTAGTAAGAAGCGTGCAGGGCAAAAGAAACAAAGAGAACAGTGGATAAGGATGTAGTGGAAGTAGTTCTAGGAATGGAACTGGGGTTGTGTGAGGTCAAAAGGGGACAGAAAAAACTGGAAGAAAGTGGGGAGATTTCCCTCCTCCAGAGTATCTTCCTGACCCAGGGACTGAACCTGTGTCTCCTTGCATTGGCAGGTGAATTCTTTACCACTGAGTCACCTGGGAAGCCCAGACAGAGAACAGATACTGGAGTTTAAAATGAAATTCTAACAAGCAAAATCAAGCCTGTGGCCACAGCAGTGAGTTACAAAAGTGAAGCAATGGCGAAGATGGTGGGGGAAAAGTAAGAAATTTCAAGGCCAACTTTTTCCATATGGTAGTCACTTGAAAACATTTAACATGAGACAATGACTTGGAATAGGAGGAACAGAATTCTATCAAGCCAGAAAAAGAAAATGGTTTCAGTAAAACAATCTATTTCAGTCTTTGGCTTTCATGAACTCAAAAGGGTGGAACTTCTCTCCAATTTACTCAACATCATCTAAGCAAGTTTAGGAGACACTGTCCAAATCCCTCTCCCCTTGTTCACTGCTAACTGAGCCCCACCCAGCTCAGTTTTCACCTTTACCTGGCCAGGTGTTCTAAGGGAAGGTGAACCTATCCTAGCTCTGGAGAGTGAATTGTGTTTAGTCCCAGCCCACCCTGGGAATTGATTCCAGACCAATGGTGTTTTTTCCATATAGTTTCTCAAACTAGAAACTTTGAAGCCATTCTCCACTTCTTTCTTTTCCTTACCTACACACATCAGCAGCCAGCAAACAGATAAGATTCTTACATTTGGACCCAGTCACTGTGCAAGCATCATTATCTCTTTTAAGAGTATAGTTTTGCTTTAACACTTGTTTTGAAAACGTGAATTAATTCTAACCAACTGATGTACTGGGATTTCCCCAGTGGCTCAGTGGTAAAGAATCCTCCTGCAATGCAAGAGACACAGGATTTGAGAGTTCCATTCCTGGGTTGGGAAGATCCTGGAGGAGGAGGAAATGGCAGCCCACTCTGTATTCTTGTCTGGAGAATATCATGGACAAAGGGGCCTGGCAGGCTATAGTCCCTAGGATCGCAAAGAGTCAGATGCGTCTGAGCACACACGCAATGCACAACTGATGTATTAAATGTCAATCTGAGAATAATGAGAATTTGTGCTTGCCTACACCAGATTTCATCAGCGAGAAACACTAGGTCAATGCAGAAACTGTACTCAGGTGAACTGAGCCAAATAGGAATACACAAAACATACACACCTCGATCATCTACCTGTGTTATAAGCCACACTCATTCACATCAGCTAGTCTAACTTTCCTTCTGGCTTCAGACAGCCTTTCTTGTACCATTACACAACAATTTACAAGCTACAACTCTTCTGATATCCACTTCCACTCAGAAACAGTGAGTCTTTTTAAAGATAAAGTGAAATATTCATGTAATTCTCAACATTCAATATGTATAAAACTATTTTATGGTTTTAAAAAAATTAGGTTCTTTTTATAAAACTGTATCACTGATGTTTTTGACTATTGTGCTGTATACCTATTTTCTGCACAAATCTTGAGGTTTTTATTGCATAATTTTGCATAGCACGGTGATTTTTAGGAAAGTATTTATTACAACAACAGAACTGACTGAATATTAGCACCACTCTACAAAAAGTTAACCCAAAAGGACACCCATACCACAATGTCCAAGATCTCTTCCCTTGCTGACAACAGAGCAATTCTATCAGTACAAGTATGTTACAAAGGGCCTAATATGTTAAGGAACAGCATTAGTTACCCAGCTAAACTTTTTCATTTCCTTCCCAAGTCCAGAATCTTGGTAAAGGATAAATTCTTATTTTAGATTCTGAGGGTGGTTTAATTTCCACATCAGTTCCGTGTATCACATAGCTGCTTTGTTGAGTGACTGCATTTTTATTTCTTACAAGAGTGAAAAGAACATGTAAAATGCCCTGTGTGGCAGTGCTGCTGCTGCTAAGTGAAGTGAAGTGAAAGTCACTCAGTTGTGTCCGACTCTTTGTGACCCCATGGACTGTAGACTGCCAGGCTCCTCTGTCTATGGGATTCTCCAGGCAAGAATACTGGAGTGGGTAGCCGTTTCCTTCTCCAGGGTATTCTTCCCAACTCAGGAATCGAACGCTGGTCTCCTGCATTGCAGGCGGATTCCTCACCATCTGAGCCACCAGGGAAGCCCAATGATGATAAGCAAAAGCCAAAAGATTAAGCAAAAACAGATGTAAATTTGCCTACTGAGCTTTAGGCTTCATATTTATACTTATAGCTATCAAATATTTTTATATTGAAATTATTCAAAAAAATAACTGTTTTTTGCAAACATGAAACTCTCGACCCCCTCTTCCCTACTGTTTTTATTGCATGCTTTTAAACTACTGGGCAATTTCTGCTTTATGAACGGCAACTACTGCTTTATGCTAGAGGAGATACGCTCATTAATATTACTGATGGCTAGAAAAACATTTAATTCCTCCTTTGGAACTGTCTCTAGCATCAATTTATGACTCAACACAAAAGTCTTTTTTATTACTTTAGTATCAGCTGTACTTCTTAAAACCAAAATTATTATTTTTCATCAGTTTTGGTTCTCAATAACTTGGGGACAATAAATAAAAGTCACTATCACCCTCAAGAAATAAAACAGCTATCTACTTTTGAGGATGTATACCAGAATAAACTGCACACTCCAGAAAACGTATTTTTGAGGCAAAAAAGCAATAGGGCTTCCTTTTCCCAGTCACCAACACATTTCAATAACATTAAAGCTGTATTCTAAGTGAGCTATCTATATTGTGGAAGGCTTTGAACGAGTATCTTTATACAATCTTAGAGAGGCAGGATGACATAGGAGAAATAGAAGAAGCATGAGCCTAGTATTGAGGCTCTTATCTGTAAAATGAATAGACAAGAGGAAAAAAAAAAAAGACAAAAGGGTATCTATACCTCACAGTGCTGTTATGAGGCTCAGGGGGAAAAATCCAAGTACTGTACTTTGCTGCTCCATACTGAATATACAGTAATAGTCAGCTGTTATTGCTGCTACTGTTACAAGCAAATCTGTTGTTTCCCCTGTACATGAGATAGGGAAGCTACTGGTGGTACTACACTGAACCTTTACTGGGGTGCACCCCATAAACATAAAAGTTCATGGTAGCCACTGGAAAGCTTGGCAAAATAGAGCAAGAGCAATCACCATACTCAATTTTAATTGTAGATTAAGTTTCTTAAATATTAAAAATATTATTTCATATGCAATAAAAGTCCAAGTATATGTGTGTGGGGGAGGGAGCTTTTTTCCATGGTCCTTCTTTAAAAAAAATCTATGGCATGCCCATTCAGGGATGCCCCCCTCCCCCCGCTAAAAAATCTAAGGCACCTGTTATAGAGGTCACCCATCATTATTCGGAGAAGGCAATGGCAACCCACTCCAGTACTAGCCTGGAAAATCCCATGGGCGGAACAGCCTGGTAGGCTGTAGTCCAAGGGGCTGTGAAGTCAGACACGACTGAGTGACTTCACTTTCACTTTTCACTTTCATGCACTGGGGAAGGAAATGGCAGCCCACTCCACTGTTCTTGCCTGGAGAATCCCAGGGACGGCGGAGCCTGGTGGGCTGCCGACTATGGGGTCGCACAGAGTCAGAAACGACTGAAGCGAATTAGCAGCAGCAGCAGCATTATTCATATAATCTGCTTAATATACACAAGATAATGATGGAAGGTTAGCAAAATAAGCTTTGTAGCAATAGTGATTTTTACCTTTTGTTTTTCCAGTGGTCATGTATGGATGTGAGAGTTGGACTGTGAAGAAAGCTGAGTGCCGAAGAATTGATGCTTTTGAACTGTGGTGTTGGAGAAGACTCTTGAGTGTCCCTTGGACTGCAAGGAGATCCAACCAGTCCATCCTAAAGGAGACCAGTCCTGGGTGTTCATTGGAAGGGCTGATGCTGAGGCTGAAACTCCAATACTTTGGCCACCTCATGCGAAGAGTTGACTCATTGGAAAAGACTCTGATGCTGGGAGGGATTGGGGGCAGGAGGGGAAGGGGACAACAGAGGATGAGATGGCTGGATGGCATCACTGACCTGATGCACATGAATTTGGGTGAACTCCGGGAGTTGGTGACGGACAGGGAGGCCTGGCGTGCTGCGATTCATGGGGTCGCAAAGAGTCGGACACAACTGAGCAACTGAACTGAACTGAACTGAAACACTACAGATTTAAGCCCTTCAAAAGCCCTTAAGCTTTATTATACTAGATTGTCACAACAAAGGTCTAAAATGTGTAAGAAATCCTACACTATATTGATATATGCTGACTGTTACTTGTTAACAATAAGGATAAAGTTGAGAGCTGAAAGCTAGGTGATGACTAAATTATCATTTTAGGCAGTCATTATTTCATGTTTTTCAGAACAATTTCCACATTACTCCTATTTACCCCCTTTACCCCTCCCCCTCAAAATCAGTGATTGTGAAAATGATACTATTCTAAGTTTTTCTTTCTGCATCTTTATATATTCTAAAAAAACCCAAAAACTATTAAAATTTAGACACTTATAGAAACTTGAATATCAAAGGTTTTCAGCAAAACTGCCAATAAACTTGTTAGCTTTCTGGTTGTGAGAAATTATTTGTTGAATCTTACTGTACTCAGTGAGAAATGTGGTCCATAGACTTACACAGCTACTCACATTCAAATGAATAATTTTTAAACCTGCGCAAGGTATAATAAAAGATTAGGTTGAAAAGAGGACAAAAAGCTATAAAGTTGCTATGAAGTTGCTGCATGCTAGTTTTTCTAGTAATGTACCAACACAAAATACTTCAGTGATACAAATTCAATAAACAATTCATTGAAGCAAAGAACTCAAAATGCCCAAACATGAGACACCATATATTTGCCAATTACATCAAAATAGCATCCCCAAAACATCAACTGTGCATAGATTTTTAAAAATAATACACCACCTTAATAAAAATCTGCACTCCAATTCTAAGGCAGGCACAAGCTTGGTTTATATGTCAAGTAACTTCCTTCAATTACAGTGAATTAGCACTACATCCAACCTCAGACTTTAGTATTTCTCAGGCAAGCTGAAATAAAGATGTTTAAAGAAGGGTCTTAGTTGTGAAGAATGAATAAGACTAACATACAAGTAAACAAGTTATGAAGTCATGTGCCTAACTAGTAAGGAGCCAAGTCTCTGGGCTCTATTACACGCCATTGTTCACTGGCACTTCAGTTTGGTTTCTACATCATCTTAGTAGTTCCACGATAACTTATTTTGTGAACTCAATTTTCTTCACCAAAATCCCAGGAATTTTAAATTCAAAATAAGCTTGGTAAGAATTAAGCACTACTCAATGTGGTCTCTTTACAATATCAGGGACCCTCAGCGAACACTTAATTTTATCAGGTTACTTAAATACATACAAATATAAAATTAGTAGAAGTAAATGCCTTATTGTCACAGCCCTTAACTTTAAATCGAAGTGAATTTTTACAGTCTGGTTTTTTTTTTTGGCTGTGCTGCACGGCCTGTGGGATTATCCTAATTTTCAGACCAGAGATTGAACCTGATCCTTCGTCAGTGAAAGCGAGTAGTTCTACCTTTGGACTGCTAGGGAACTCCCCCTCAAGGTGAATTTTTAAAGAAAATAAAAGCAAATATTAAAACCCATAAAATTCAAATTAATAATATCACATTAAAGTTTGTTAGAAGTAAATTCCTGACATTTGTTTTACTGTATAAAGCTGTAGACTCATGTACACTTCTGGATTTAATTTTCTGTATCCTTAATACTAGTAATATAAACAATGATTGTTCACAATTACATAAAACATTAACTTTGAGGTTGGTTCAGGATAATTAGGCCTCATAATTAACCAAAGTACTGCAAAGAGCAATCCAAGAATGACAATTTATCAGTAGATGACTTTATAAAATCATAGTGTTCCAGTCAGAGTTAATAATGTAGTATGTTCACTGATATCTGAATCAAACAGGTGTCTAATCTGATAAAATACGAGAACTGTAAACAGAAACATTTTCCCTAGTATGGAAACTATTGTACTATTAGTTATCTGCTGCCTCTATACAGATGAAAACAGGATTCAATAAGTCTGCTTGAGCAGCACAGACTTAAGAAACCTAAGGAGTAAGTAACTGCCAAGTACCACCAAATAACTCGCTTAGCAGGTCACTTTTCAAACTACAATGAAATCTTCATTTGTACAGAACATGGATATTGTTGGCTTCAGTTGACATGAACACAATTTACACAGCAGCTCTCTTCTGTAAGTCAGCCTATAAAATGATATGACATAGTATTTTTTATGTATCTTTAAGATAATAATTTTTAAATTTTTATTTTAAAATAAAAAAAAGAGGTCACTGTAGATATGGAGAGACTATCCCATTTGAAGCATATATATTGAGAAGTGGTAGGAAATAACAGGAGAAACTGGGAGGCAGAATTAATATTGGACATAGTTGGAAATAGGAAGCCACTGAAAATTTTAGATAAAAATAGCACTTAGAAACCTCTGGCATGTGTGGACTTTTTAAGAAAAGGATTTTGAAGGATGATGAAAAAAATCAACCTTTTTCCAAAAAAAGTTCTGAAAGTTCTTTAGAATTTACAACTTTACCTGATCTATTATTATTCATGAATAGAGCAGGTAATTTTCAAAGCAAAATTTTTCTGTTCTTGATTTTCTTCTTTTAAAACTGGTACTTTGAATATAAGATTGTACTGCTGGCTTTCTGTTAGAAAGGACATGTGCTTTAGACTTGTTACCAAGAAACATCAGGATTTCTGAACTACCTTAGAAGTATAGAAAATCACATAAAAAAAGATAAGCTGACTGATATATCAAGAAATCACATTCCTAAGAAAATTATCTTATCAACCAGCCACAAAAATTAAAAGCTTATCTTCTTTCACCATAAAGAGTCATGAGAATTTTCCTTTTTCATAAAGTAGCAAAAGCTATTAACACATATATTCTTACTCAGGCAAGATACCTTAACATGTAAGTAGTGCCAAAAGTTAAATAATTGTAACTTAAGTACTACATGTTAAACCTATTGTATAAAATTGACTCCATTCACTTGTATATAACCAGTTAAAGGCTTTATAATTTGCAACAGCTCTATTATGAAACCATCTTTTACCACACATTACTAATTATATAAAATGCAGTTTTTAAAATGGACTAAAAATAGTTACATGTACTTTTCTGGTTGAAAAAAGGATTCAAGTCTTCCCTAGTGGTCCAGTGGCTAACTCTATGTTCCCAATGCAGGGGGCTTGGGTCTGATTCCTGGTCAAGGAACTAGATTCCACATGCTGCAACTAAAGATCTGCACACTGCAGCTAAGATCTGGTACAGCCAAATAAATGAACTAGTTAATTTAAAAAAAGGAAAAGAAATCAAAGTCACATCATGACAGTGAAATAGTGAAAGTCACTCAGTCATGTCCGATTCTTTGCGACCCCGTGGACTACAGCCCACCAGGCTCCTGTACTTTTCTACAAGAAAGAGTACTGGAGTGGGTAGCCATTCCCTTGTCCAGGGGATCTTCCCAACTGAGGGATTGAACCCAGGTCTCCTGCAATGCAGGCAGATTCTTTACTGATTGAGCCACCAGGGAAGTCTTGGTTAATACTCAAACTTGAATTGTAAAATCAGATCTTGAAATTCCTTGGTGATTCAGTGGTTGGGACTCAGTGCTTTCACTGCTGTAGGCCTAATGGGCCCCGGTTCAATCCCTGGTCAGAGAACCAGTACCCCTGGGTCGCAAGCAGCCAAAACAAAAACAAAAGAAAAAGGTTAAAATCAGGTCTATAGATAGATCATGACTGAGTTTAATCTACTTCAGGATTATGAAATCCAGATTAAATTATCTGAATTCTTCCCTTATTCTAAAAAGAAAACAAAGGTCACCCATACACTATACCATTTAGACGAAAGCCTTTCTTTAACATTCATTATAAAGGCATTGCTTCCCAGGTGGCTCAGTGGTAAAGAATCTGCTTGCCAATGCAGGAAGATTCAATCCCTGGGTTGGGAAGATCCCCTGGAAAAGGAAATGGCAACCCCCTCCAGTATTCTTGCCTGGGAAAACCCACAAAGAGAGGAGCCTGGTGAGCTACAGTTCATGGGGTCGCAAAAGAGTTGGATATGACTTAGCAACTAAATGACAAGGGCATCAGTGAACTAAGTTCTGTGTGCAAGTATGTTTTCTAGCTGGTAAGCTGTGGTTGACATCTGATATGGTCAACTGCTGTCAGTTAATCAAGTTCCAGGAGTTTCTGAGAAGATCCAAAATAAGAAATAAGAAATAACTATTTGTAGACTACTTTAATGTGTCTGCCTCTAAAGATATCAAATGAAGTTACTGTTCTCTTGATATTAGAATGACTCTTAAGTGATTAATAGCAAATGGGATTTCCAAAAGACTTTCAGACTGCTAATCTTTTAAGAATGTAATACTGAGGTTATAATGCAGTTTAAATAAAAAATACATTTGATATAAAACTGTCAGCTCTATGTTTGGCTGAGCCCCTCTGCTGTTCACCTGAAACACTGTTAACTGGTTATACCGCAGGACAAAACAAAAAATTAAAAAAAAAAAAACAACCAAAACCCCAAACTGTCAGCTTCATATATTAGTTTTCAGAACCAATTTAACATATAAGAGACAGAAGCTGTTAGGGGAAACACTGACTGAAACCACCCACCCCGACCAGGCACCACTGTAATCATTTGCGTGAGTTATTTTATGACAGGAGGTCCTGGTAAGGAACAAGCCACCACCAATCAGAAGAACTCGGGAAAAGTCAAAAGGAGGCGCCATAAATCCTACCAACCTCCCAGAATCCTCCTTGCTGGAAGCCCTCTTGGCTGAGCAGTGCACCCTGAGTCTGGAGACTAACCCCAGCACCATGAAACCTGAGGTGGAAAGCACATGGCAGAGCACTCCTCCTGGGTCCCCTTACCTTCCTGCTCTCCACCCAGGTACCCCTTACCAATACAGTCTCTTGCTTTGTCAGCACGTGCATTTCCTTGGACAATTCATTTCCAAGTGTTACACAAGCGCCCACTCTCAGGCCCTAAAAAGGGTCCCCCTTCCTGTAACAAAGTCCTAAAGGTTGTTTGTTGACTTGAAGCCAACTTTTCTCCAGTATTTTCCAGTATATTAAATATAATTAAGCATATACATCTGTGGTTTTCAGGGGCTCTTACAGAAGCCTCACTGTAAGATAGTTTATTTCTAGGAACCAAGTTTATTTATGTCCTATTTCATAGGATACAGATTGACCTGAAAAGGCTAGGTGACAAAGGCACCCCCACAAGCATATACCCTTAAAGACTAGGGATGAAAACAGCAAAATGAATCACCAAAAGATACAGAAAAGATGAAAGTGACAGTCTCTCAGTAGCAGGGCTGTGAGATAGGGAGGGGTGGGGCCAGTGGTTCTAGTAGTACTGATACATCTGAGCTCATCAGAGATGAACAATGTAAATAATGGATGTAAATAATGGGCTGGAGTCTTTAAACCAGAGGGCAGGTATTGTCATGATACTATCAGACTAAATTTGATAAATAAATCTGTAAACCAAAACCAGTTGCTAAGCAGTGACTGTATGTAGACGATTGTGCTGAGGGAGTCAGGGAGGGTCAAACATAAAATTAAAATATTAAATTAGATCAGTTTTTTGTTTCTTTCTAGTTCTAAAATCGACAATTCTATCTGTGTTAACTCATCTTTAAAGTGTATACACATAAAGAGCAGAGATATCCTAATCCTATATCCTGCCCCTTACAAATGAACAAAACAATAAGCTTCTGCAGGAACCCTGGGCCAGGAAGTAATACTTCTGTGGGGGGAAAAAGGCAAGCTTTATTTAAAAAACAAAAACCCTTTTGGTGTCCAAGTTAAAAGCTGTGACATGTTAAAACAATTGTGTTACTTCCTTCAGGATGGAATCATTTGCAAAATTCCACTCTCATTATTTTAAACACTTCTGTTATTCAGTTAGAAAACTTGTTGCTTAATATGCAAATCTTAAACTAGGAAAGGGAGGGAGGAAATGAAGCTCAACAAACACAACAAAATAAAGTTGCTTTGCAGTGTTGAGGCTGCCAGGCTTTTTGTTACTCTACTTGAAAGTAAATGTGACTTGTCTGTAGAGAGTGCTGCTTCAGCAGTTCCAAATGAATTTCAAGCTTGTGCTCCATATTTTCTCTTTTGTAAGTTTAATGTATTCAGCAACACTGAACTGACAATTTAAATAACTACATTTTTAAACAAACGAAGCATTGATGTTAATGTATGAAAATGGTCCAAAGCCCTGGGAGTCTTGGTTCCCACCATTGTTTATTCTGACAACAGGATATAATTGCTTACTTACTTGGCAGCAAATTTAACCATCTGCTTGCTTGCATGGTCTCCTACCGCCACAAGAGCCTGGACATTAAACTGCTGCTGTCGTAGGACTAAGAAACACTGCTTTCCTGAAAAAGACAAAAAGTATACAAGTGTATTAAGGACATGCTAGTTTTATACCATGCTAGTTCAGGTTTTACAAAGAAGAAAAATGTTTTCCTATTTAAAAACTGGGTCCAAATTTACTATACTCAATAGGGCCATACACATGGGAATTTGGCTTTGACAGCCAAAATACTCATACGCAATTGACAGGCTAAAACCCAAGTTCCTCCTATGCTTTTAAAATGTTATTGAGAACGTAAGCAAATCATCAATTTCAAAAAACATTATTTATCAAGAGAATTATTTTGTGATTGTACGTACTTACTAAACAAATTTCAAATAACTTCAGATCACTTTCACCATTCATTCAAAAGCTAGTATATTTTATAGGCAAAGGTACTATGCTAACCATCAAAGGAGCCTCAAATGATGCAACTATGAGAGCTTAGTCACAGGAACTTAAATGTTCTTTGCAGGTGGTTCCTTTCTTTCCAAAGTACATTTTAAAAAGCATTTAGAATAACAGACTAGCTTATCTCATATTGTATTTTACTCATTTCTTTATGATCTTCCTAATCTTTCATCCTATATGTTACTTTTTTTTAAACCCCCAATAATTCACTTTGTCTATAAAAGATCATTCTCTTTATGCCCTAAAACCAGTATTATTTCTGTGTTAATTCTGAGCCTCGTGATTCTCTCTTCTTTCATAAGGAACTATCATTCCTTATTATTAACCTTTTGAAAGACAGTCATAATAGATCCAGTCACTATCCTTGTGGCAACTCTTTTTTTCTAAAAAGATTCTTTTTACAAGTCTCTGATCACATTTTGGGACACTACTTCCTCATAAAACAAGTTAAATCTTTTCTAGACCACTTTTCTTATCAGATTTTCTTTCAAAACATCAAGATTTTGGGGGGGGCGGTTTAAAATGAGAATTATCTTTTACACGGAGAATTAGCTTTGCCCCTTACTCCCTCCCCTAAAAAAGCAAAAGATGCAAGCAGACTTGCAGTTAATACATTCAACATACAGTTTTAAAATGCAAATCTGACAGCAATCATGTTAAAAAAAAAGGCTACAGAGTGCCAACACAGACACAATTTATGGACTTCCAAATCATGTACGATTGACATATTTTTATACTACATAGATACCATTTCCCCTTTCCTTTGGCGTATGATCCAGTTACTAAGTAAAATCTCTCTCTTTTTAAAAATTATTTAATTATTTTTGGCTGCACTGGGTCTTTGTTGCTGCAGGTTTTCTTTCTCAAGTTGTGGTGAGAGGAGGCTGCTCTTCGTTGCAGTGTGCAGGCTTCTCGTGGTGGCTTCTCTCGTTGCAGAGCGTGGATTCCAGGTGTGTGGGCTCAGCAGTTGCAGTGTGTGAGCTCCAGAGTGCAGCTTCAGTAGCTGTGGCACACAGACTTAGTTGCCTGGCTGCATGTGGGATCTTCCTGGGCTAGGCATCAAACCTGTGTTCTCTGCATTGGCAGGTGGATTCTTAGCCAGTGGATTTCAAGGGAAGCTCTAAGCAAAATCTTAAAAAAGAAAACTACGTGAGCTGTACAAATTCAAAGGGATTTTCAAGATGCTGAATTGATAAAGATTGTTACTCTAGAGAAATCTGCAGATGAATCAAATGACATTATCCCAAGAACTACTGAAATTATAGTTAGATATTAGCTCACTCAGAACAGAATGTTAACAGGAAATAAAAGGTAATGTGCATGACTTAGTAAGCATTTTAGCTGCTCTAATAGTGCAGACAGAGGAGCACTGACTGGGCTGCACTACAAAGCAATCTTGTGATGAACTGCAATGCTAGACAAAAACCCTGGGAGAGAACAGAGAGCTCCATAGTACTTACAAAGGGTGACCATGTCTTTAGGTTAGCACTAAGGGGTGACATGTAGTGGAAAGGTTTGGCAAAGAGTAAAAGCTTTTACATCAAAAGATATGGGATCATATCCCGTTACTTCCTATAAGGGGCCTGCTGCTGCTGCTAAGTCACTTCAGTCGTGTCCGACTCTGTGTGACCCCATAGACGGCAGCCCACCAGGCTCCACCATCCCTGGGATTCTCCAGGCAAGAACACTGGAGTGGGTTGCCATTTCCTTCTCCAATGCATGAAAGTGAAAAGTGAAAGTGAAGTTGCTCAGTCGTGTCCGACTCTTTGCGACCCAATGGACTGCAGCCTACCAGGCTCCTCCGTCCATGGGATTTTCCAGGCAAAGTACTGGACTGGGCCTACCAGAATATTAATTATGTCTCAGTTATTCATCTGCAAAATGAAGAAAATAACAGCATATTACTCATGGGGTTTTCTTGAATTTTCATCTATACTCTTGAGGATTATATAATAAGTTTATAATTGTGACAAACACCCAATTAATGTTAACTGTAAACTAGTATTACTACCTTTTAACTATTATCATTACTAATAGCACTACTGCCACTGCCTACTTATTTGAGGACTATGAAAACTGGCTGCCCAGGTGGCACCAGTGGTAAAGAACCTGTCTGCCAATGCAGGAGATGCAAAAGACGCAGGTTTGATCCCTGGGTCGGAAAGATCCCATGAAGCAGGAAATGGCAACCCACTCCAGTATTCTTGCCTGGAAACTTCCATGGACAGAAGAGCCTGGCAGGCTCTAGTCCGTGGATCGCAGAGTCGGACATGACAGCATGCATGCACTGCACGACCATTTCTATTTCACAGCTGGATCACTATGTCCAAAAGCTATGGTGGGTGTTGGGAACACAAAGTATGTATTTGTTAGACACCCATGACAGACTGTTATGTGAACAAAGTGATAAAGCCAATCATAATTTTAAGAGATATTAAAATTGACTGCATAAAAAAACCCACCAAAATATGAAATTGTATAGGAAGAAAAACACCAAAAAATGTGGCTACTAATGGATGGTGAAATCATGGAGAATTATACTGTTCTTCATATTTTCTGAACTTTCTACAATAAGCATGTACTATTTTTTTTAATCAGAAAAAATATATATATTTTTTTTTCAGAAAAAATAATTTTTATGAGACCAATAAAGTCCGGGTTAAAAGAAAATTGTGGCCATGTTCCAGATTCAACACAGGAGATAAGCAGAACTATGTACTCAGGAGTACATAGAACCAAGCATACTCCTAAGAGCTAACATGCCTTCTACGAAACAGAAATCATGAAATCAATGATTATGAGTGAAGCGAACAATGTTCACTGTTCTCTTTTAATGTTTAATGTATTTAGTCTACGTAATTTTAAATTTTTAATCTTTAAAAAAAAAAACCAATAGATGAAAGGAAAGGGGAGGTGAGACCAATGTATGATGAGTTGCTTCAGTTGTGTCCGACTCTTTGCGACTCCATGAACTGTAGTCCACCAGGCTCCTTTGTCCATGGGATTCTCCAGGTGAGAATACTGGAGTGGGTTGCCATGCCCTTCTCCAGGGGATATTCCCAACCCAGGGATCGAACCCTTGTCTCTTAGGTCTCCTGCACTGGCAGGCAGGTTCTTTACAACTAGCGCCACCTGGGATGTCCAAGACCAATACCATCAGCATACTATAAAGCCACAGTAAGTAAAAATGTACAGAAACAGGCAGATCAATGCAGCATAAAAAAGAACTGAGAAGATGCCCTATTAGAGCAAAGAGATTTTAATTCTAGTGGAATTCAGGAGATAACTAAAAAACCGAGCAATACAATAGAAAAGGGGAGGACTTTCTAAGTTTGAAAATTATAGAAATGCCTATGCATAAAAATTAAAAAACCACTCTGGGAAAAATATCTACGAATGACATATAACTTATATGAGTTAATATCTTTAATACATAAAGATCTTAAAGATGTATAAGTAAAGAACACTGAGATCCCAATGGGTAATGGACTAGAACAAATAATCTAAAAGAAAAACACCCTAGTAAGTATTCATGGCAGATAGACGGGGAAACAGTGGAAACAGTGGCTGACTTTATTTTTCTGGGCTCCAAAATCACTGCAGATGGTGACTGCAGCCATGAAATTAAAAGACGCTTACTCCTTGGAAGGCAAGTTATGACCAACCTAGACAGCGTATTAAAAAGCAGAGACATTACTTTCTCAACAAAGGTCCGTCTAGTCAAGGCTATGGTTTTTCCAATGGTCATGTATGGATGTGAGAGTTGGACTGTGAAGAAAGCTGAGCGCCGAAGAATTGATGCTTTTGAACTGTGGTGTTGGAGAAGACTCTTGAGAGTCCCTTAGACTGCAAGGAGATCCAACCAGTCCACCCTAAAGGAGACCAGTCCTGGGTGTTCATTGGAAGGACTGATGTTGAGGCTGAAACTCCAATACTTTGGCCACCTGATGTGAAGAGCTGATTCATTGGAAAAGACCCTGATGCTGGGAAAGATTGAGGGCAGGAGGAGAAGGGGATGAAAGAGGATGAGATGATTGGATGGCATCATCGACTCAATGGACATGGGTTTGGGTGGACTCCGGGAGTTGGTGACAGACAGGGAGGCCTGGTGTGCTGCGGTTCATGGGGTTGCAAAGAGTCAGACACGACTGAGCAACTGAACTGAACTGAAGTAAACATAAGGAGAAAAATGTTACTGGAAATGAAACTATTGTAAGTTGAAACAAATACGGATTACGACACATACCTCTCATACTAGAATAAATTTAAAAATATACACTATTATTCAATGTTCAGAAGAATTAAGTGAAAACCGTTCCTTCATAACTTGTCCATAGCAAGATAGGCTTGTACAATGCTTTCAGAGATCAATTTGGCAATGGGCTTAAAACATTCTGATTCAAAAAATATGTTTCTTAGAATGTATGTTAAGAAAATTAAATAGGGAACGTCTTACTGACAAAGCTGTTCATTATAGCATTATTTAAATAAAAGAAATAAGGTTTAACATCACCCCATATCTATGTAATTTTCACTAGTAGAACAGATCTACATATGACTCTAATGCTATGGTCCCAAGTTTTCTGTGTTCAAAGCACTTTCAAATACTAGAACCTTGATGGTACATTCAAAAAGATTTTTAAAAGACTTAAAAAATCAGTATTGGTTTCCTGGTAAACAGAGCTGTCCACTCAGACCCCCTCTATTAAGTGCTTTTGACACCAAGTTCTTGAAAGGTGTTAGTAAACTAAATTGTTCTTTCTTTGACTCTGGTCAGTGATACACTGCACAGCGTGATCTGCTCAGTTCAATGTCCTAAAAGGCATTTTCCTATACACTGGTGTGTGAGTGTGTGTGACTCCTTTTACACAAATTTAAAAACAAAGGATATGCTCATACTTGTAAATGCACTTTTCTTCCTGAGAGAATACACAAGAAACAAAACCGGTTTTTTGAGGGGTGGGGAGAGGAATAGACTGGAGCTAGATTTGTGATATTTTTATTTTTCTTCCTTTTTAAAAACTGAAGAATAGTTGATTTACAACACTGTGTTAATTTCAGGTGTACAGCAAAGTAGAGACAGGTAGATACATAAAACAGATAGGTAGATAAATGGCACATCTTCTTTATCCATTCATCTGGTGATGGCCACTTAGGCTGCTTCCGTGTCTTACTTATTGTAAACAGTGCCGCTTATGAACAATGGGGTGCGTGTATCTATCTTTATGAACTAGTTTTTGTCTTTTCTGGATACATGCCCAGGTGTGGGATTGCTGGATCATAGTGTAGCTCTAATGTTCATCTTACATCTTTCTGAACTATAGGATGTTAATTTTTACTATAGCAATATATTATTTTTTATTCTAAGAAGCAATTACATAATTTCTCAGTTTAGCAAAGAGTTCTCATTACTTAAGTTAATACAAGAACTTTATATGACAGATTAATCAATTGCTATATGACCCTAATGCTGGGAAAGACTGAAGGCAGGAGGAGAAGGGAACAAGGGAGAATGAGATGTTGGATGGCGTCATGACTCAATGGATGAGTTTGAGCAAACTGGGAGATAGTGAAGGGAGAGGGAAGCCTGGAATGCTGTAGTCCATGGGGTTGCAGAGTCTAGAGATGACTGAGTGACTGAACAATTTATCTTTCTTCATGGAATGCCCCAGCAGAAGTGAGTTTATAGAAAGGAAAAGTCAGTGTTCAAAACAACAAAATGAATTCACTATTTTTAAATATTTTCAGTCCTCAGCAGTTAAAAATTTGTGTTGTACTTTTATTCTTAAGTTTTTAGAAGAAGCAGTTTCTTAAATTTACAGAAGAAGCCCGTTTTAGAAAAGTGTAAAGTTGGAAACCTTCCTTTATAGCATCAAGTGCAATCTTTATTTCTAAGCTGAAGAACAAACATGGTACATAGTCAAGACAAAAGGTTTACTCTTATCTCCACTTCAGTGATGGCTCAATAAAGAAGTAAGCCTTGGTGGAAGAACCAGTTATCAAAGATGTGAGGCAATCTTAGTTTTCATCTATTCCTACTGTCCTTTAGCTTGCCAAGCTCCTGAATTTATTAGATGATGTATGTTCACTTCCTAACACCCAACATTAACATCTTCCTTCACTGCTTATGTTAATCAATTATGGAATAAACCACAAAGACCTATATGTTTTAAAATACTTTCCATTTATTATTTTCCCTGAAATATTCTTATATGGATATAAGTTGAGGTTTTGATTCTTGGTATTAAAAATTCTAAGGGTTTCTCTGGTGACTCGGTGGTAAAAATACACCTGTCAATGCAGGAGATGTGGGTTTGATCCCTTGGTCAGGAAGATCTCCTGGAGAAGGAAATGGCAACCCACTCCAGTATTTTTGCCTGGAAAATCCCATGGACAGAGAAGCCTTGTGGGCTATAGTCCACAGAAGGTGGCGAAGGGTCGGACAAGACTTACTGACTAAATACAACAACAAATAAAAATTCTCTCTGACCACCTAAATAAATCAGCTCTTTTGAAAGTATAAGTTAAGGTTTTAGGAAGAATAATCTTGGGCCAATGACTTCATGCAGTATGTATAAAATTTGAAAGGAATCATACATATTTCAATTACTTTCATTTCAAGGATTTATATTGATTAATTTATTTTAATTGGAGGCTAATTACTTTATAATATTGTGGTGGTTTCTGCCATACATTCACATGAATCAGCCATTTCAATTACTTTCAATAAGCACTTAAGCTTTCACAATCAAAGAAACTAATGCTAAATGTTTCATTAAGAATTAAAAACTTCCCCTTACTTCTATATAAAACTCTTGATTTTAGGGATTTGATACATAAACCTATTGTGAGAAATCTGATTTGTAATCTTTAAAAATACGTAAAATACTGCTCTTAATTTGAGGAGAAAAATATACAAATATTTGTTATATAAACAGACTAAAGGCTCCCCCCCCCAACAGAATTCTAGCTGTCATATTTTTGACACTTTAATTTCCTTATTCATGGTTTTTCAGCACTTTACTTGAAACTGACAGCATTTGTAGTTTTTCTAAGTCCAATTTTAATGTGCTACTACTTCTGGAGTTAAAACACATGAATGATTCCTAATCAGTCATATTTATTGTCATTATAAATTTTCCATGTAAGGAAGAAGGGAGTAGCAGCAACCAGGATTCTGAAATTCAAAGATTTATCTTTTTCAAATAATCTTATCAGAAATAAAAAGCACTGACAATCATTACTGCCAAGAGTGTGAAGCAAGTGGTACTGTCACACACTTGGGGGAATATAACTGAGTATAGCATTTCAGGAGTGTAATCTGGTACTGGAAAATTTTAATATGCATATGCCAACCCTTCAACCCAGCAATTTAATACTTTGGAGAAATACTGCCTAATGTAGATCTGTAACCGATATCATGGAAGTATCTCCAAGAAACATTGTTAACTGAAAAAAAAAAAAAAAGGTATAGAAACCATGTATAAATATAGTATCATCTACATAAGACAAATTAAAACACATACAAAACAAAATCATATATGTATGTATGTGTATGCATATGTGCATTAAAAATAAAGATTTGGCGGGGAAGACACTGACAAACTATTAAGAATTAATGGCAAAGGCTGGGGCAAAGGATACGCAGTAGAGAAGAAAAAGGAAGATATTATTTGTACTCTTTGAAAAATCCATGTGAAAACATTAACGTATTACCTGGTTAACTTACAACTTACACACACACACGTATCCGAACTTAAAAACAAAGTAGGATCTTCTAAGTAAAAATTATAAAAACCAGATTAATGAAAATTCAAAAACAAAATTACTGAAATTTAGCTTAGTACTATTCTAAAAAAATACTATCCACTCCTTTACCAAATTCAGTTTATTACAAGAATCCAAAAATGGCTCAACATTAAGAAATCCATTATTGTAAACCAATACAATTACATACAGTTGGTTCTAGCTACTTGTGGTTTTATATGTTTTTCATGGGGTTGCAAAGAGTCAGACATGACTGAATAACTGACCATACGCACACATTTTATAAAGTCACCAGGAACAATGAATTAGCAAGTACTGAACCACTGCTCCTAGGGGAAATATACAGTGAGGTTTCTGTGCACGTCTGGTCATGGTATTTTTATTAGTCCAACAATACATAAATCAGTTGTGTGTATTTCTGTTTAAAGACACCTTATTTAGTATATATTGTTGATTCATTAACATAGAACTCATGTCCAACAACACTATAACTCATGCTGAGACAAAACTTAGCTATTAATAATTCATATTTTCTCCATAATATATATTATGGGCTCTCCTTTATTTAGGAATACCAGAGAACACTTCAGCACTGTGCTTCAGAGGCAATTTTAAACAGTTAGATTACCAAAATAAAGCAGAAAACTGTCAAGAATGTAGCACTGAATAGACTGCAAAGAGGACACCTGTTTGCGAGAGCTGATACAAGGCAGAGCTTCACTGTGTTTAACCTCAGCTGATAATGTTGTATTAGGAGACTCAAATTTCTCACCACTGCTCATGTGAATATCTGGTACATCTGTGAATGACAGTGAAAGCTCTCCAAGTGTTGATTTTGGGGTTACAAATACATGTTATAGTAGGTGAATTTGCAAATATACAATCTGAATAATGAAGATCAACTGATTATTTCCAACAAACAAAAAAACAAACAGGAGAGTATACTGAATCTCTATAAAAATATGCTCAACACAATGATATTTTGAGGGGAAATTTTTTCTGGAAAAGGAATGATAAAATTTAACACCTATTCCTGAGACAGAAAACTTGGACTAGATGAAAACTTCTTCTAACCTACTTTTTAAACTTTGGTACTGTTTCCTAGTAACACTGTATGCAGAACACCTAAAGACATGATAAATCAGCAGGAGTTTATACCTCTACTGTTTGAAAAATTATTCATTGTGAGAATCCTTGCAAAACTGGGGAATCTACTAATTATTGCAGAAAGAAACAACAAATGAGATAAACATTTGAAAGAAAAGAACAAAATGATTATTTGTAAATGTTAGCAATGCCTACCTATAATCCTCATGTACCTCAATAATTATCAATTCATGGCCATTTGTTTCAGCCTTATCCCTCAATTTCTGTACTATTTTGAAGCAAACTCCTGCAAACTCGCTATTATTTCATCCATATATAATTTGGTATGGATCCGTAAGAGATGTCTTTTTAAAAGAAACATTACAACAGTATTATCTCAACTTCAAAAAATGAACAATTTTTTAACACCAAATACCTAGTCAATGTTCAAATATTCAACAGCCTCAGTCCCTTTTCAACTATATATTTAAATTAGGATCTAAATAAGTGATTAGTTGAGAGATAGATCTGTTTTAATCCATAGGCTCCTCCTCCTGGTTCAATTTATTTCTTGAAGAGATCAGGCCTTTTTTGCCTCGTAGTTTACTACAGTCTAGATTTTGCTGCCTGTATCCCCATTGTCGTTTAACATGTTCCTTTGTCCTACAACCTTCCTGTAATTTGGTAGTTAGATCTACAGGCTTAACGAGATGTGGGTATAACTTTTTGGGTAAGACTATTTCATTGGGTGGTGGTGTATTCTCTCATAGACATAAAATATTCTGGTTGTCTCTCTATTGTATGTTGTTAGCAATCACTGATGATCAATACCCAGATAATTCACTGGGGGCAAAATAACAATGTTCTAATATTCTTCATTTTATTGGCTAGATACTTCTCTAAAGGGACACCTCCCCATACCTAGTATTTGATTAGTCAGTGATATACAATTCATACAGAAATGACACTTCCAGTCATGACCAACTAGGTTTTCCGTTTGTTTGCCTTAGCATCATTATAAACATGGATTTAAACATATCTGATGTGTTTGAATTCACTGTAGTTGTCTTTTCTCATATTCAAACTGTTCTATTTTTTGGTTGAGTGTGGAGGGAAGTACTGTTGGTTCAGGATTACATGTAGCATGCACTCCATCTTTTAATTTGCTAAATAACTGTTTAGGAAACAAGGTGCCAATTTGGACAGAACAAAGGTTCCTCGTCTAATGGGAGAAAATAAATGAAGGATTACAATACAGTGTGATTATTGCTGGTAGAATAAATGGCCCAACCTTTCATGAAGGCAAATCAACATTTCTTTAAAAAGTTAAAATTCTACCAGTATTTTTCTCAAAGTCCAGTAGTAGTCATCTATGTGGGGGAGGATACTGAAAGAATAGACAAATTCTTAATAGAAGTGATTCTAAGACTGTAAGATATATATGTATAAATGTTGGAATTTTTAAAATAATAGGCCTATATTAATTCGATAATAAATATTTAAAAATAAAAAGAAGTGTTGTAACACAGAATGTATTACATAGTATAGAAGTAATTAAGTGCTAGGGCAACAGAAGGTGTCCTAAAAAGCTTCTGAATTCTGTTCATATTCCACCAGTTACTATGAGAATTAGGGCAAGTAGCTTTATCATTCTGAGCCTTACTCTCCTCACTTATAAGGAATAGCAATGCCTATTCTACCTATTTCACAAGTTTGTGGGGATGATCAAGGGTGAAAAAGTGTCTAAAAGCATAAAGTTATAAACTAATAAGAATCACTAATACTTTCAGGCAATTTGGAACACTAGTTTCCATAAGAAATTTAAGTTTGTTCAAACTCCCCTAGTATTTCTTTTCTGTTGTTAATGCTAAATTCTTAGCACTGTCTAACAGAAGTTTTTACAATGATAAAAATATTTTATATTTGTCCTGTCTGTTCAATATGAAGCCACTAACCACTCTGGCTACTAAGCACTCAAAATACAGCTGATGTCTGAGCTACAGAATTTCAATTTTAACAGCTAAATGTAGCCAGCGGCTACCTGACAACTCAGGCTACCTGTATCTCTCTTCTACCTCTCTCCTTATGTAAATATTACAAATGTTAGAATATTTTCATATTAACAAATGAAAAACTTCTCAAAAACACTCTTTACTTCAAAAAAAATCAAACTTCTGAGAGGTTCTAGAAAAGTACCTTAAAGTTTTAGATTTCACCTGAGTTTTAAGGCCAAATTATTATTATTTTTTTTTAATTGAAGGATAATTGCTTCAAAGAGTTTTGTTTTCTGTCAAACATCAACATCAATCAGCGGTAGGTGTATATATGTCCCCTCCCTCTTGACCTTCCCCTCCCATCTCCCTCCACATCCCACCCCTCTAGGTTGATACAGAGACCCTGTTTGAGTTCCCTGAGACATACAGCAAATTCCCATTGGCTATGTATTTTACATATGGTAATGTAAGTTTTCATTTTACTCTCTCCTTATATCTCACCCTCTCCTCCCCTCTCCCTGTGTCCAGAAGTCTATTCTGTTTCTCCACTGCTGCCTTGTAAATAAATTCATCAGTACCATATTTCTAGATTCCATATATATGAATTAGTATATGATATTTATTTTTCTTTCTGATTTACTTCACTCTGTGTAATAGTCTCTAGATTCATCCACCTCATTAGAACGGACTCAAATGTGTTCCTTTTTATGGCTGAGTAATATTCGTTTGTAGATGAACCACAACTTCTTTATCTATTCATTTGTTGATGGACATCTAGGTTGCTTCCATGTTCTAGGTATTATAAATAGTGCTGCAATGAACATTGGGGTGTATGTGTCTTTTTCAATTTTGGTTTCCTCAGGGTATATACCTAGGAGTGGGACTGCTGGGTCATATGGTGGCTTTAATCCTAGTTTTTTAAGGAAATCTCCATACTGTCTTTCTTAGTGGCTGTATCAATTTATATTCCCACCAACAGTGCAAAAGGGTTCCCTTTTCTCCACACCTTCTCCAGCATTTATTGTTTGTAGACTTTTTGATGATGGAAAGTCCAAATTAAGAATATCTGATAAGAACCTAAAATTAGCCGTGAAAGTGAAAGAGTGAAAAAGTTGGCTTAAAGCTCAACATTCAGAAAACTAAGATCATGGCATCTGGTCTCATCACTTCATGGGAAATAGATGGGGAAACAGTGTCAGACTTTATTTTTGGGGCTCCAAAATCACTGCAGATGGTGATTGCAGCCATGAAATTAAAAGACGCTTACTCTTTGGAAGGAAAGTTATTACCAACCTAGACAGCATATTACAAAGCAGAGACATTATTTTGCCAACAAAGGTCCATCTAGTCAAGGCTTTGGTCTTTCCAGTGGTCATGTATAGATGTGAGAGTTGGACTGTGAAGAAAGCTGAGCACCAAAGAATTGATGCTTTTGAACTGTGGTGCTGGAGAAGACTCTTGAGAGTCCCTTGGACTGCAAGGAGATCCAACCAGTCCATCCTAAAGGAGACCAGTCCTGGGTGTTCATTGGAATGACTGATGTTGAGGCCAAAACTCCAATACTTTGGCCACCTCATGCGAAGAGTTGACTCACTGAAAAAGACCCTGATGCTGGGAGGGATTGGGGACAGGAGGAGAAGGGGAAGACAGAGGATGAGATGGCTGGATGGCATCATCAACTCAATGCACATGAGTTTGGGTGAAGTCCAGGAGTTGGTGACGGACAGGGAGGCCTGGCGTGCAAAGAGTCGGACATGACTGAGTGACTGTACTGAACTGAATATTTTACATTGATTTAAGAAGGAAAACAGGTGTTTCTATTTTGTTTTTAAAGATCTGCCTTGCCTTGTGAGAAATTGCAAAAGAAAAATTCAGTGATTACCGAAAGACCTGTAACCATCTAATCGATCTTACCTTTCGCTCTGCTTGTATGAACCCTTGCACGCACCCAAACAACTTCACCAGCTTTTTGCACTGTCAAATCACTAATTCGAACCAAAACTCGATCTGTAGTAGAAAAGTGAAACAATTTTGTACTTCAGAATTTACAAAGAGATCAAGATCAAAATTACTTTGTTTGACAGCTAACATAAGTACTTGATATTATCTTAAATGATTCTTATCTCTAGCAACACTCTTTTCTTTTGCTTTTCTTTTTATTGGTTTACAACATCATATGCTTCATATGTTTAACATTATATTTCAGCTTCTATATACTTAACAGTATGCTCAATACCAAAAGTTTAGTTTCCAAACATTTCCACCGATTTGACCCTGTTACCCTTTTTACCCTCCCCTCATGCTCCTTCTAGTAACCACTACTCTGCTCTCTGTTTTGTTGTTTGGTTTGCTTATTTATTAATTTTTGTATTCCATCCATGTTGTTGCAAAAGGCAAGATTTCACCTTTTTTAATGGCACACAAATATACCACGTCTTCTTTCTTATCTATTTCTCTATCGACAGGCACTTAGCGTATTTTCATATTTTGGCTACTGGAAAAAATGCTGCGGTAACATAAGGGTGCACATATATTTTGATTAGTACTTTCATATTCTTCAGATAAATACCCAGAAGTGGAACTGCTGTATTATATGGTAGTTCTATTTTTAATTTTTTGAGGAACCCCTGTACTGTTTTCCACAGTGGCTATAACCAATTTACATTCCTACTCACGTTGTACAAGGGTTAACACCTTCTCTATCACCTTCTGTATGCAATTTGCCTCAAGTTTTATGAATTGACTATACTAAATATATCTCTAAAACCTATCCAATTCTCTTTCATCTTCACTGCCACCATTCTAAACCAACATACTATATCTTGCCTGCTGCTGCTGCTACTAAGTTGCTTCAGTCATGTCTGACTCTGTGCGACCCCAGAGATGGCAGCCCACCAGGCTCCCCGTCCCTGGGATTCTCCAGGCAAGAACACTGGACTGGGTTGCCATTTCCTTCTCCAATGCATGAAAGTGAAAACGGAAAGTAAAGTTGCTCAGTCGTGTCCGACTCCTAGCGACCCCATGGACTGCAGCTCAGCAGGCTCCTCTGTCCGTGGGATTTTCCAGGCAAGAGTACTGGAGTGGGGTGCCACTGCCTTCTCCAAACAACTTACTAGACAATCAAAATTCAAAACAAAACAATAAGTCTAAAAGAATAGACTTATTAGTAAGCATCATGATTACAGTAATTTTAACAGTACTTTGGAAAAGAAAGAATAATGGCCCTTCTTTCATGTGGCATTCCAATGAAGTAGCATAGGCGTTCTCAACCTTTAAAGTATCCACACATAGCTGAGGTGCATGTCACAGTCCCACCAATATGAGTGGCTAAGGCAAAGATTAGTGGCAGTAGGGTTTCAATTTGAAAACCTACTACCTCAGAAATGGAAGCAGACAGATAACTTTATATTGAACAAAATTTTCTGATTTTAACAGAGGTAAAACCAAGGGTAGAATTTTGCTGTTATTTAGTGTAATCAGATTACATAGGTAGTTTAACCTTTCTTTTGGTAGGGAAAGCTTATAACTGTTACAGTTACTATTATAACAGTAGTCTGGATTTGATAGCTAAATGGGAACAATAATTGTGGCAAAGGGTGACTGAGGCTTATGTAGGAGTCAAACTCCAGTAAGATTTTTGATGTTAGAGCTCAACGAAGTGCAGTTCAGGAAGACAGATAAGCTGAGAAAAAGTCTCACATGACCTCTTCTGCTTGTCCTGGCAGGGGTAGTAGTCCTCTCCTATAGCATATTGCTTCTATCCCATTTTATACTCAATTATTTTACTTTACTAGCTTTATCTTTTGGAAATGGTTTATTCTCAGCAACCTATTTTGGTCTTTCATTGCACATTTTCCCAACAAAGTTGGGGAGGAAAAGTGATGTTGCGACCATGCAATGAGTTAAATCTAAAATAACAATTAAAACTGACCTGGGGTATATTATTTTCAAAGCATAAAATTCATAGGCAGGCATATATATTAGCAGTACTTGGTGCTTCCAATGGGCCAGAGCCTAAAGGTCTGCAGGTGTACCAAAGCTTAAAAGCTTTGGGGTGTCTACCAGAAGAAAAATGATTGTTAAATTGCTGAGTAGGATAAACTTGCTGAAATTGCATATATAAAATAGGGGGGGAAAAAAGAGAACAAAAATAGACACAAACAAAAAAGAAACCAATAAAAGGAAAACAAATGTTTACAAACAGCAAACTTACAGGTCTGAGAGAAACAATTAAATCATTTTCAAAGAAATATTTATATAAGGAGGGTGCTAAAAGAGGTAGCTTCATGAGGCATGCAAAAAAGGCTGCATATGAAGAAAGCAGCTACTATTAACTATCTTTTATCTCCTAGGCCAGAGTCAAATCTTTTTACATGATCACTTAGGAATATCTTTCTAATATAATTTACCCCTTAAAATATACTAATTTAATGTATTTTCTTCCTTTTCTAGATTAGGGACCCTATATTGATAATATTTGCATAGGGTTATGGCACATGCTTGGACTTTCAAGGTGGCTCAGTAGTGAAGAATCTGCCTGCCAAGCAGGAGATGTGTGTTCCATCCCTGGGTTGGGAAG
This sequence comes from Bos javanicus, assembly GCF_032452875.1. Taxonomy (NCBI): domain Eukaryota; kingdom Metazoa; phylum Chordata; class Mammalia; order Artiodactyla; family Bovidae; genus Bos; species Bos javanicus. The sequence goes on along the minus strand of NC_083869.1, from coordinate 61,465,650 downwards.
ATGCCCTGGAGAAGGAAATGGCAACCCACTCCATTCTTGCCTGGGAAATGACATGGACAGAGGAGCCTGGCCGGCTACAGTGGATGGGGTCTCAAAGAGTCAGAGGTGACTTAGCAACTAAACAACAACAATGGCATAAGTTTGCCATTTAAGTTTTTCAGAGTTATGTTTTCAGTTATGTCAGCCTTACTTAAAACTTTATGAAGAGCTTTCCTGGAATTAGAAAGTAAAAAAAGCCTTTTTAAATTATCACGTAACTACTAACCTGGTTTTTCTTGTGATTGTATCATTGAAGATACTCCGTATCTTTCTTTTGCATAATCCTACAAAAAAAGTTTTTACATTATGACTTTTTATTTAAACACTAATAGCATAGTATTAATAAACACAGAAACACAACGGAAAAAGATGAATTCATTTTAACTTTCAGGACTATTTTATTAATTCAAACTAGTAGTTTTAACCTGTGGAAATATGTCGTATCATTTAATATGCACTCCATAGAAAAGGATAAGCACCCAGCTTCTGGATAATTTATTTTGAAGATCACCACTCCTGGACTGATATACCATACAGAACAGCATTCTCAAATAAAATTTACACACATGTACAACACATCTTAACTACTTTCTTCAAAAAGGAGATTAAACTACTTCAAAGCAGGGTTATAAATTTCCTCTTTTTGAAGGGAGAAGGATGAGATACCACAGTTTTATTAACTTCCTATTACAGGAAGAGATGTTCAAAGAGAACCAACAGTTAGGGATAAGCTTTCTGAGCACCAGATGTCCAGTTTTTAGAAATCAGAGATGTTGGATAAAAGCTAACTACAACTTTCCTTTTGTAAAGTATCATCAAAAAATTTCCCAGCTTCCTGTTCTAAAACCGTCTTCAGGATATCAGGTTGCAAGTGCTTCAACACTGACAATATGACACCAAAATTCTTATTACAGATTTTAAGCCAGGAACAGGAAAAACGAGGCCTAGAGTCCAGACTTATTAAGAAACTATACTTATTAAATTAAGCAGCCTTTTATTTTAATCTCACTTTACCGAGAAAATGATCTCTTAAGATCCTTCCAGCTATAAAGTGACATAACTCTGCCACAATGTCTACCTTAGATAGTCTATAGACCTACACTATTTGCAAAGGCACACTGCTAGATTACATACTTAATCAGATCAAGAATACATAAAAATGGTTTCCCTCAAGGTAATTTAGGATGTGAATAAAACAATTCATTTCTGTCACTACAGTTATCTGTTGGAATCCTCTCCTTTAGATTTGGAAGATATTAAATTCTGTATTTACACCAAAACAAACCAGACAACATGTTAAGGTGCTTACTGAACAATTTTTTTCCGAAATAAAAAAAAATACACTGTAAAGACAAAGGCAACCCCAGTCCTACTATACAGTCACAAAATGTAGTAGGGCAGCATAAAAAGGTTACAGCATGTGAAAAGAAAAAAGGGGATCACTTATTACTACTGTTCATATTTCAGCAACCCTATTCCATCTAATGTTTTTAAAATGATCTATTCCTTATGCAGATTATCACAAATTCATGTCTCCTCAATAGAAAAATTAGCAGCTAGGTAGAAATCTCAATTTCACTAAGAGCACACATCACTTGTAGAACGGTTTCAAACATTCATTTCTGAAAAGCACTGATGGACTACAGGGTATTATGAATTACACAGATGATTTGCGGTCACTTCATCTCAAACGCATTCCCTACAAACTTCCCCACCTACCTCACTTGGATTACTTAAAAGAAAGGAAATAAAAATGACAGCTTTTCTCTAAAGCTGTCACATGGAAAACGGTCATTATAGTGGCAGATCGCTTTACGAAGTACTGTCATTACTTGAAAAACATTAGGTACACGAGTGCTGAGCAAAAATCGATTATCAGTGGACATTAAAGATTTCCGGGGAAAGAGATGGAGTACGTGAAATACGTGCCTAACCCAGCGAAGTTTAAGGTTGACCCGGCCGCTCCTACTTCCGGGGCAGTGGGTACTTCACGCCCTCCGCGCCCCCCTCCCCCGCCTTCCAGCTCAGAGACGCGCTTCTTGTAAGCCATGCCTCCAGGCGCCCTAGGAAGAAATGCGATCCGGGGTGGGTCGGGCTAAGGTGCTCGGGCAAGGGCCCTGGAGGCCCGGTTGAAGGCTCCGGGCGCCCGGACCCCAGGCCCGTGGCCTACAGGCAAAGGGCCGCCAAGGATCCAGAGGCCAGGGCCCCCGCTCACCCTACCCCCCGCTCTCCCCCTCCCCCCCAGCGCGATCCGGCCCAAGGGTCTGTTCAGGCCCGGAGAAGGAGGAAACCCACTTCCGCCGCGTCCATGATCTCCCGCGGCTTCTCCTGACTCCTGCGGCTGGCGTTGGCGCTGGGCATCTGGACAACTAGACTGGGCAGCGATCACCACCCTCCCTCGCAGGCTTCCGTAGGGCAGGCCAAAGGGGCTTCTCCCTCCCGCACAGTCTCCGCCCTCCCTGCACTCCGGTCACAGCACACGAGCTCGGACTCCGCGTGGAGTGTAGGCTCCGGAAAGATCGCGATAACCTCAGTTCTCTCGAGATCCCGGAGGCTGAAGGCCGCGCGCCGGCGTCTCCTTTTCTTGCCCCGCCCTTACGGGACTTTGCCTGGAGTTAGAGGGAATCCCCGGGAATTAGTTACAGTTTCGCGAGATCGACTCGGAGGGGACGGGTCCCGGGCATGCCAGTTGGCACGATCTCCCACGCATTCGTTTTTCAACTATATCCCACCTGCGAAGTCTACTGTGTTCTCTTTTCAGCCGTATTTACTCCTCCTCGCTTTGAGAGCAAACTGTTTGCTAAAACATCCACACACGCTCAGGACTTTTCCTCCCTTGAACTTCTCCGTCAGTACTCCCCAGCGGCAGTGTAGCTGCCTGGACTTACGGCAGACTTCCCACTTCCTAGTGGGACACAGGAGTGCTGGGTTATAGGTAGATGGCTTGTTGAGGTAGGAATGAATACTGGTGTCCAAGTCATATGTGAGGTGTAAGTGAAGTGAAGTCGCTCAGTCGTGTCCAACTCTTTGCGACCCTGTGGACTGTAGCCTACCATGCTCCACCGTCCATGGGATTTTCCAGGCAAGAGTACTGGAGTGGGTTGCCATTTCCTTCTCCAGAGGATCTTCCTGACCCAGGGATCGAACCTTGGTCTCCCCCACTGTAGGCAGACGCTTTACCCTCCGAGCCAGCAGGGAAAGTTAAGACCTGTGAGGTGTAAACCCAATGGCAAAACCTTCCACACAATTGCACTGATTGCCACACAATTGGTCTGGTTGCATTGTTAAAGGCAATGTATGTGTTGGTTGTCTAATGAATGAATCTTCCCAATTTAAGCTTTTTTTTTTTTTTCTCATCCACGAACCTCTTATTGCAATTGAAACTAATATAGAAGCTTGGTAAAATACCATTTCCTCTGCTAGACTAATTTGCACCCTGCCATGTTTTAATTATTCTAGTAATCTTAACCTGGAGCAAAGTGGCACAGTTTATACTTTTCAAGAGTGCCGTTAGGCCCTAGCACGACTGAACGGGTTGTGGAGGTTACTGCATTCATGTCCTGGGATAGGATAGTGAGTAGACACATGGTCCCAACCCTCGTGTAACTTACCATCTCATTGCAGGTGTGAAATAGAGGTACCAAGTGCTAAAATTTTCTTTGAAGGCATTCACCTCAGGCTTCTCTGAGAAACTCATACTTCAGCTGAAGTCTAAGGAAGGAGTAGGAGTTAGCCAGGTGAAGAGACAAAAGAATATTCAAGGTAGGGGGTTAGGGAGAGAAAGATCTTGGATCAGTTTTGGACGAAGTGCATATAAAATGCCTTTGAGACATTTAAGGGGGAATGTCCAGGAAACTTCTAGCTTTGTGGGGTCTAGATAAAGATGGGCAGATAAAGATGAAGAAGACACTGCCGGGTAGGTGGTAATTGATGCCCATGGACTAGTGAAGAGGATGTTCCAAGAAGACAGTGTTAACATTGTCAATTGCTGCCTGGGCTTCAAGTAAGATGATAACTGAAAAATAGTTGTTGGATTTAGCAACATAGAAATCATTGGTGTTCTTAGTAAACACGTGAAGTGATGGGGTAAGGATGGGCTGAGAAGTGAGTGAAAGTAAAGAAATAAAAATAAAAGTGATTACAGCCAACCTTTATATAGTGCTTACTCTGTGCTAAGCACTAGTGTCAGTGTTATAATCTTTTTGTCTATGGGGAAATTCAGGCAGAGAGAAGTGAAGTAATCTGCCCATGGTCTCAGGGTCATTAAATGATGTATTTCAAAGCAGGTAGTGTGGTGCCAGGATCCATGTTCTTAACCACTGTACTTCACTGCCTTTCCTGTCTTTTGGAGACAATGAGAAGATAAGATGGGAGCGGAAGGAAAAATACAGGTGGTAGTTAATAAGGAATAAGTGAAGCTTTTTTTAAAGAGAATATCTCAGTGCATTTAAAAACTAATGGGAAAGATTCATGAAAAACTAGATTGATATACAAGACAGAAAAGGATTGAGTGATGGTATAAGGTTTTTGTTTTTTTTTTAATAAGGGAGAGATAGGAGGTGGGACAAGGGGAAGAGGAACAATTCCTCTCTCTCAGCTGGAGGTGAGGATGCTAGGATAGTGGTAGATGTTTGATTTTAGGGCAATGAGAGATCTCCCATGTGATGACTTCTGTTTTCTCTAGAAGAGGAGGCTAAGTTATGAATGATGAGTTTGGAGGTTCCAGGGGAGGTAGAAAAGGGAGATTGGTGATTTGAGGAGAATAGAAAAGGTTAAAATATTTATAATTCTTCAGGTTATTTGGTATTTGGTATTATTTCTGGGCATTGTAAGGACCCATTTAATAAGGACCCATGATTTGGTCCTGGAACTGAGACTTCTCCAGTAGCACATGGCTGCTGTGGTACCGTCATAAAGAGGCAGTTATTTCAGTCACTGTGGAGATTTTGGTGCTGATGCTGTACAGTAGAAGGGAGCCCAGTATTCATGCAAATGCCATACACATCCCAGGGAAATAAGAAAGAAAATTTTACCTGTAATTTTTTTGAAAGACCAACATTGGGCATATCATTTATTCTTAGATCAGGATGGAGGGAAGGAAAGGACAGAGATGCAAACAGCTGAATGTGGCTCTATAGATGGATAGATGGCCCTGAAATTTGAGAAGTGAAATTTGAAGAAAAGGAATAAATTTTATTCCCCTTTTAATTGATCAATGATTATTTATAGGCACTAATTTGTGCCAACAATTGCCAGGTTCTGGCAATAAAGAGATAAATTACGATCCTGGTTTTCAATAATACATAATCCACTTAGTAAGATAGCATATAACTAATGGTAAAGAAATGTGAAACTTGTCGTAGTAGTGGTAAGTACGTGCATTTCCAGCGAGAACCCTAAGATTCACTTTGACTGGGCCAGTTAAGGACACAAGTCCACTACTGACCAATCCATACAGTCAGGCAAATAGAATATTCTGATTGGTTTAGCCTAGGTTGCATTTCCCCTGGAGTTGGGAACAGAGTTAGCTTACTGGAACCATGTGGAAACCACTGTCAGAAACTAAGGGACAGGGAAATGGACCCTGGAAAGGCAACTCCAAATAACCATTGTAGAGGTCAAGAAGATTTGGGCTTTGCACAGATAAGCAGACTCCAGGGGAGTGCCTCCTCCTATCTGGTCTGGACTATTTGGATATGCTGTGTTAGTTAGTAACAAACTAATGCCCAAATCTCAGCAACTTCAACCACCACCACCACCACCACCACCACCACCTATTTCTTATTCATATTAGGTCTGTATTCTTGCCTGGAGAATCCCAGGGACAGAGGAGCCTAGTGGGCTGCCGTCTATGGGGTCGCACAGAGTCGGACACGACTGAAGTGACTTAGCAGCAGCAGCAGCAGGTTAGCAAAGGGGCTGTGCTCATGTAGTTACTCAGGCACCTAGGATGATAGATGTTCCATCTTGACACATGCTTCTGATCTCGGAGAGACGGCAGTGAGCAGTCCTGAAGAAAGATCATTTCCAGCCTAGGAATTGCATCTGGGTAGCTTGGATGAAGGGCTTCCCAGGTGGTGCCAGTGATAACCCGCCTGCCAATGCAGCAAAGAGTAAGAGACGTGGGTTTGATTTCTACTTCAGGAAGATCCCCTGGAGGAGGGCATGGCAACCCCCTCCAGTATTCTCACCTGGAGGATCGAATGGACAGAGGAGTCTGGCGGGCTGTAGTCCATAGGGTCACAAAGAGTCGGACACGACTGAAACACGACTTAGCACACATGCATGCACAACCTGAATGAAAACCAGGAATCCTAGCTGCTAGACCACCAGGGGCTAGAAGCTAAAAGCAAAGTTTCCCTGGCTCTTACCCTCATTGAAAACAAGAATGTTTCAAGGAGGCAAAACTTGTAAAAACAGGTACAAAGTTTATTATTAGAGACACAACACATTAAGTGGGACAGCACACAGAGAAACCATTTTATTTAAGACTGAAACAAGGCAGAAATACACACTCAGAGACAAAGGGTATGGGCATCCCCCATAACGAGGAGGAGTATAGTAAAGAGGTGATTTAAATCATACAGGATAGTCCTTCTGGGACTTGGTTTACATTTGGCCAATTACCTTGTTTATTCTTTACACCTGATCTGTTCTAGGACACTTCCCAACCTGTGTGCACATCTTTTTGCTAAGATGGATTCCATAGCAGAGGTCTTGCAAGTGGGTGCATGGCCATACTTATTATGGGGTGGTACCCCCTCACTTGTTGACCCCCAAGGAGCCTCCCTATGCAGGTGCAGACAGGGAAGTTTTCCTTGACTTCAGGAGTGGTCACCTTATCTCTTTACTTCAGGAGAGCTCAGTTTCTGCTACTAGTTTTAACTTTGGAGTGTCTGGGTAAGAGCAAATCTTTGATTTTATTCCACTTGACAAACCCCAGCTGTGCAGCCCAGGGACTATCTCCTACGAGAGCCTGGCCATGGGCAGCCCTTAGCGTGGCTCTTGGGGCACCCGCCCGTTAACCCGAACCCTGCTTACTAGGCAGCGGTTGCCACAGGACCGTTGTCGACCAACTGTCAATGAATGACCGTTAGTGGTCCTGCTTAGCCATTGGTCAATCTGCAGCGTGCCCCTCCCTCAAGCAACTGTCAACGAGCAACTAACTGTCAACGAGCAACTGTTACTGGGACCATTCAGTCGGTGGTCCTCAGAGTGGTGGTCCTCAGGCAGAGTGAGGTAAGAGGTGAATCCTGGCCTTCTCTGTGGGCCCTCCAGCTTACCTGACCTCAGGCTGATGGGTGAGCTGGGGTAGTGGTGGGGGGTAGCAAGGCACAGGGAACAGGCTGGGGGTTGTGTCCTTCATGGCTCCAGATTACTCGCCAAGGCCCCACAGCCCTTGAGTTGATGAATCTGTCTCCCATTGCCACCTCTGCGATTTAATGGCAGCGGCAGTCTGCCTGGGTCGCAGTCTTCTGGAACTGGCCCCTGCCATTTTGGTGGCTTAGAAGCCCTGAGAGTTAGTTGGGTCCCGGGCACCCGGCTCCCTCAGCCACAACAGCTGGGCCAAGTCTGGGAACATGGCCTTAGGGAGCTGTCAGCTGAAATCTGCCTCCTCTCAGCCGGGACTTATATCTTGGAGGGTGAAAGTTATGCCTTGGGACCTTGCCTGTTCTTGTCAGAACAGGGAATAATATTTACTTGGTGGAGGTTTACAGGAACATCATTACCTGACCATGACCTCACCTCAAGAACAGAGGTTCTGACACCAAGAAGTTTGCAACAACTACCCACGCCCCTCCCTCACCTTTCCTAGAAAAGGGCTTTGCTGAAAGCTTTTGGGGGAATTTGGGGTTTTTACGGCATGAACCATGTATCTCATTGCATGGCATTGCAATAAACGTTTCTCTGCTCCTTCTCCAATATTTTGGTATTGTTTGGCCTCACTGTATGTCAGACATACAGACTTGTGTGTCAGTAACATTACCTCACCTCCATGATCACAGAGGCAGGGAAAAGAGAACCTAGCTCTTAAAATGGCTGCCTGGAGGTGACACATTTCATGTTGTACTCTTATTTCATTGGCCACACAAGTCACATGGCTATTCATGAGTTCAACAGGGCAGGATAATTTACTCTTTTGTGAGGGAACATCACTGGATTTTTGTGATCAATGAAACATTCTATCATACTCATGAGATTTCAGCATAGAAGTGAGTCTATGAAACTGTTCCATTTTGGGATTTTTTTTTTAAAGCTTTTATTCCCTCAATTAGGTATAGTCCTAATATATGAACTTCTCTTCAGAAATCTGAACAAAAATCCCATATATTGTCCCTTAACTAGGGTATGGATCTTAACTTTCCATTGCCTGTGAGGCCTCTACATGCACTTCTTTCTTACTTTGATGCCTTAACTTGATAGATTATTCTTATTTAGGACATAGCCCTAGGGGAATACTTTTGCTTCTGGCTCTCTGTCCTGATGGTGATGGAAGAGAAGAATTTGCCAGATCAGTGGCCACTGATACCATGTGCCTGAGGTCTTGTTAATCTGCTTTAATGAAGATACAGCTGCAACTAAAGCTTCGACTTGGTTGAATTTGCAGTAGTCAACTGCCAACCTCCCAGATTGTTCTGGTTTTTGCAGGAGCCAAAACAGGAATATGATGGGGACTGTCAGCTCTCAGGTCTTCAAGAGATGCACTCATCTCTGCCATTCTCCCCTGAGCATGTGATACTGTTTATGATTCATCATCCTAGTTGGAGGCTGGGGAAGCAAATTTAAAAGTTTTCCTTTTAGCTTTCTGCAATATGATAGCTTTAACCCACAGGCCGAAGAACTGTAAGGGAACAGTTCTGCCTTGTCACTTGACCTCCTTGTAGGCATCCATATAAGCCATGTTGGCAAGGGCTGGCTTGAAGTGCAGCTAATCTGAGTCTTGGAGATATACCTTGTGATCCTCCTGTAACAGAGGGGATGAAAACCGTCTTGCACTGGCTTCCCTGTCTCCTCTGGGAGGCTGTCTGATGAAGGCTTTCTGCCATCCTCCCTACCCCTACTCCCCACTAGTGAAGCTAAACAGTGTAAAATTACATAGCCAGTGTCTAGCCTCCTCAGCAACAGGGTGTCCCATAAGTCACACTTCAGTCATCTGGTCCCTTTTGTTTGTGTTGTCCTTTTTTGGTATGAAGGGCAAGGATCAAGGTGGGCTGACACCTTTGGCTATTCTTTTTACTGTGTAAGTGAGTAGCAAACTGTTTAAATCTAAAAGTGGTTGTTATATCTTGACTGATCAAATCTGTCAGGGTTTGACCTTGGCCTTGCTTTGTGTGTTCCTGTCTTGCCAGGAACCAATGTGGGGTTTGCCAACTACCAAATGTGTTCATTCCAAACTATGCATTTAGAGACCGGGAAAATGACTATGAGGCCCATGGATCCAGTATAGGTATTGCTGTTAAGAGGTTTGAAGCATCATTGTGATTCCTAATCCTTTGTATGTGATTTTTTTTTTCCCATGTAAAAAAGGTTTGCAGGATATCTGCTAAGTAAGTTACCACTAGTCCTTTTCTTTGTTCCTAACCCTCTGAAATTTCACAATGTGTACCAACCTATGGGTCTAAATTCAACATTGTGCTGGACACTCAGCAGGCATTTCAGCCTGGAAACTCACTTAATTCTGGGGCATTTTCTTAAAAATTTCTTCAATGATTCTCTCCCTTTAATTCCTCTCTGCTTTCTTGCTTCAATTTTTATTATTCAAATACTGGCCTTTCCAAACTGGTCATCTTATTTCCTTATCATTTCTCTCCATTCTCTATTTCCTTGCCTCTTTAAACTGCCTTTGGGGAGATTTCTTCAGCTTTATCTTCTAATCTTTCAAGTGAGATTTTCTCATTTCTGCTGTCATATGTTATCATTTCCCATACACCATTTTGTTCTCTGAATTGTGTTTAAAAGAATAGAATACTGATCTTTTTTCATGAATGCAGTATCTTTCTGAGCATATTAATAAGGTGATTTTGGGGGCGAGTTTTAAAGTATTCTCTCTAATAGCCCATGTCTTACAAGTTGCTTTTTGTTAGCTTTTGGTCTCTTTCATGTTAGAGACCCACGTCAGTTGTCTGGTGAATCCTTATTTATTTATGCTGTGCAGATGATGCTGTGAAAGTGCTACACTCAATATGCCAGCAAATTTGGAAAACTCAACAGTGGCCACAGGACTGGAAAAGGTCAGTTTTCATTCCAATCCCAAAGAAAGGCAATGCCAAAGAATGCTCAAACTACCGCACAATTGCACTCATCTCACATGCTAGTAAAGTAATGCTCAAAATTCTCCAAGCCAGGCTTTAGCAATATGTGAACCGTGAACTTCCTGATGTTCAAGCTGGTTTTAAAAGAGGCAGAGGAACCAGAGATCAAATTGCCGACATCCGCTGGATCATGGAAAAAGCAAGAGAGTTCCAGAAAAACATCTATTTCTGCTTTATTGACTATGCCAAAGCCTTTGACTGTGTGGATCACAATAAACTGTGGAAAATTCTGAAAGAGATGGGAATACCAGACCACCTGATCTGCCTCTTGAGAAATTTGTATGCAGGTCAGGCAGCAACAGTTAGAACTGGACATGGAACAACAGACTGGTTCCAAATAGGAAAAGGAGTACGTCAAGACTGTATATATTGTCACCCTGCTTATTTAACTTATATGCAGAGTACATCATGAGAAACGCTGGACTGGAAGAAACACAAGCTGGAATCAAGATTGCTGGGAGAAATATCAATAACCTCGGATATGCAGATGACACCACCCTTATGGCAGAAAGTGAAGAGGAACTCAAAAGCCTCTTGGTGAAAGTGAAAGAGGAGAGTGAAAAAGTTGGCTTAAAGCTCAACATTCAGAAAACGAAGATCATGGCATCTGGTCCCATCACTTCATGGGAAACAGATGGGGAAACAGTGGAAACAGTGTCAGACTTTATTTTTCGGGGCTCCAAAATCACTGCAGATGGTGACTGCAGCCATGAAATTAAAAGATGCTTACTCCTTGGAAGGAAGGTTATGACCAACCTAGATAGCATATTGAAAAGCAGAGACTGAACTGAACTGAACTGAAGTTGGCGTAAATAAATTTATATTTATATTTCCTGTATATTGTGATGTTTCAACATTCATTCATTCACTTATTTGTTTATGGGTGATTCTTTGATTGTCAGCTCATGTTAAAAGTGGGCACTAAAAGCTAATTAGAAGCTCTGAGCATTTGACTGCTGCTGCAGCTGCTGCTGCAGCTGCTGCTGCTGCTGCATCGCATTAGTCGTGTCCGACTCTGTGCAACCCCATAGACGGCAGCCCACCAAGCTCCACCGTCCCTGGGATTCTCCAGGCAAGAACACTGGAGTGGGTTGCCATTTCCTTCTCCAATGCATGAAAGTGAAAGTGAAGTCTCTCAGTCGTGTCCGACTCTAGCGACCCCATGGACTGCAGCCTACCAGGCCCTTCCATCCATGGGATTTTCTAGGCAAAATTATTGGAGTGGGACTGGAGTTTGCCAGTTTCAGGTTTTACCCAGTGGTAAAACGGATTGGGCCATTTGGTGGGCAACCGTAGGTGTCTTTATCTTTAGTTCTTTCCCTTTGGCTAGTCAGACTGTTCAGTGTAAAGTGCTTCTAATCTCCTACCTGAAGATAAAAGGTCTTCTAGTGTTCTAGGAATGTTCAGCATTCTACATGCATGTGGTCACTGAATTCTAGTCTTGGTATAGTACCTAGGTTCTAAAGTTCAAGGACTCACTTTTTTACCGTCTCCAGAGAATACATCATGTCAGGGTAGAAGAGGACTCTTGACAAAATAGTGAAGTAGGGAGGGATGTAAGGATCAGACTTTTCATGTAGTTTCCCACAGTTTTCCCTGTAAGTTCTCCTCCCCACTTCTATTTGCAGAGGTAGTTGGTGCTGCTTATCCTGAGTATTCTGAGGTTTCTATGGTATAAATTAGGTTGATTCTCAGCTTTCCTGACTACTGCCTTAGGATTCAGCTTTTCATATCTGCAAAATTGGTTAGCACTGGTCTGTCTGCTTTCCAGCTCCTTGAATTTTGGGGGTATTCTCCCCCTTTCTGTTATCCCATCTGTGTGATTTTAGTTTCTGTAGGACTAGGGCCAGAAGCAAGACTGGATCTGCCATCCTAACACAAAAGTCATTTTTCATATTTTATTTTATAATGTTAGTGCAGGTAAGGGGCTTCCCAAATGGTGCTAGTGGTAAAGAACCTGCCTGCCAACGCAGGAGATGTAAGAGATTCAGGTTGGATCCCTGGTTCGGGAAGATCCTCTGGAGATAGATACGGCAATCTGCTACAGTGTTCTTGCCTGAAAAATCCCATGGACAGAGGAGCCTGGCAGTCTATGGTCTACAGGGTCAAAAAGAGTTGGACACGACTGAAACAACTTAGCACACACACACATGTAGTGCATATAAGACACTTAGCTCATGGCTAATGCTCATCCATTTGTTCAACAAATAAGTACCAACTATGTGAAAGGCATTAGTCTGGGCATTTGAGATACATTAGGGAACAAAGCAAGATAAAGATACCAGCTCTTGTAGATCTTACCTTTTAGAGGTGTGGAGGTAGACAAAAAAAATTATAATGAGTAAATTCTACAATATGTTAGACAGTGATAATAAGAAAGAAAAAAAAGTAGAGCAAGATAAGGGAAATGGGGAGTGCTGAGTGGCAGGAGCATGGGGTGAGTTGCAATATTAAATATGATCAGGGTACACTTCATTGAGAAGGTGACATTTCACAATTTAAAGATAGTGAGAGACAAGGCCAGGAACATATCTGGGGAAGAAGCATTCCAGGCAAGGGAACAGCTAATGGGATTTAAGGTGAGAGGAACAATGCAAATATTCTATACAACAAAGTAATGTCTTCAGGGCCTCTGAAGTGTGGGCCTAAATGACTCCGATTTGCTATGCAATTTTTTTCACAAATTTTTTTTCAAATTGTGATTAAGAAATCACATAATATAAAATTTACGCTCTTAACTTTTTAAAAGGTACTGTTTAGCTGTGCTAACTGTATTCACATTGTTATATAATAGATCTGTAGAACTTTTTCATCTTGTAAAACTGAAACTGTATACTCATCAAAGAACAACTCACCATTTCCCCCCTCCCCAGTTCCCTGGAAACTATCATGTTAGTTTCTGTTTTCATGGTTTAAGTGCTTTAGGTATTTCATATAAATGGAATAATAAAATATTTGTCCTTTTGTGAATTGCCAAGATTTTTGAGTTCTTCAGTTCAGTTCAGTTGCTTAGTGGTGTCTGACTCTTTGCGACCCTGTGGACTGCAGCATGCCAGGCTTTCCTGTCCATCATCAACTCCCGGAGCTTGCTCAAACTCATGTCCATTGAGTCAGTGATGCCATTCAACCATCTCATCCTCTGTTGTCCCCTTCTGCCTTCAATCTTTCCCAGCATCAGCTTCTTTTCCAATGAGTCAGTTCTTTGCATCAGGTGGCCAGAGTATTGGAGCTTCAGCATCAGTCCTTTCAATGAATATTCAGGACCAATTTCCTTTAAGATTGACTGATTTGATCTCCTTGAAGGGTAAGGGACTCTCAAGAGTCTTCTCCCACACCACAGTTCAAAAGCATCGATTCTTCGGTGCTCAGTTTTCTTTATGGTCCAGCTCTCGCATCCATACATGACTATTGGAAAAAATCATAGCTTTGACTATATGGACCTTTGTCGACAAAGTAATGTCTCTTTTTTAATATGCTGTCTAGGTTGGTCATAGCTTTTCTTCCAAGGGGCAAGCGTCTTTTAATTTCATGGCTGCATTCACCATCTGTGTTTCTCTCTAAGTAAATCTGTTTCTTTCCTATCACTTTGTCTCTCACTGCATTCTTTCAGTGAGGAGGCATTAAGAACGTGAGCTTCATTAAGTCCTGAGACCAGCTGTGAGATCTCAATTTAAAAAACCATGGGTTCAAGTCCCAGTCTGGGTTTAGGCCCAGTTTGAGTCCCTGCACAAGGGTTCAAATTGCAAATCTGAGTTGCATGGTTTCAGCGCTTTGTTACGGCAGCCTTAGCTAACTAATATACTTGGAAACTTGTTAGAAATGTAAAGGCTCTGGCTTCATTTCAGAACTATTAATGTCAGAAATTCTGAGGGTGGAACTCAGCACTCTGTTTTTCAAAGCCTTTTGGATGATTCTGATGAGCACTCAAGTTTGGGTGGGGCCAGTCTAGTTATTTAGGATGTAGGAACCTGACTAATCTAGGTTCAGATCCCAAATCTACCACTTATTAGTTGTGTGATTTGGGGTACTTTAAAAAACTTCTCTGTGTTTCAATCACCTCATCTATAAAATGAAGATAATCCTAGTCCTTATCTCTAAGGTTGCAATAAGTGATAAATGAGTCCATCCAGATAGAATTTAGGACAATGCCTGGTGCATAGTTAGTGCTCAACAAGTGTGAGCTATTATTATAGTGGAAACTATGTAGATGTTGAGTTTGAATCTTGTTTAAAATGGTTGAGTTTGAAAAAAGTAGTGAAGCTTATTGGAATTATTGCAGAGGGAGGGCCTAGGTACTTGAGTAAAGTTGAAAACTCCCACTCCTAGTCTGGCTGCTTGAAACGCTTCCCCCCCCCTCCTGCCCCCCACTTCCTGGTTTATGTTTGTGATGTAGATGGTGCCAAGTTCTTTGGAGTTTATGCAAATAACACATAGCACACATTGTTATGTTGCTGTTCATCCTCTATGAAGGCCCATTGTCATCAACTTTATATCCTGTTCCCATGAGAACTTTTACCTTTTTCTCTTCTTTGCATTCTGTCCTTGATGGATTGTCTTGTTTCTCACTTACACAACTTATCCTCTTTCCCTGACGGCCCATTTAAAACTACCTTCTATTAAAAAAAAAAAAAAGTTTTCCATTGAGGCATCTAGATACTCATTTCCCTTGTTTTTCATTTGCTTTCTAGCTGAGACGATTCCAATTGTTTTACAGTGTGCAGCTGCCGCTAGATACTAATGATATTTTCTCTGGGTGAGTTGCATTTCCCAGGCTTGTTTCTGTATATTTGATTGTTTTCTGTATTTTATGTGAGTTGTAAACACACTGGGTAGAAACAACTCAATAAATGACAAACAGTAAAATGAATAATAAAAAGTTATAGTCTCATAAAAGGAGAATGAGTGGGGATCCTTTCCCAAATAGAAGTAAGCCAAGGATATCAGTATGTTATGAAAATGCTGGCAAGCTGCTACTTTGTCTTAAAATATTCTTTCAGTCTCAAACTTGTTTTTGTAATCTTCCCTTGCAATACACAATTCACTTTCCTTCCTACTTACCTTGTTAATCACTCTAGCAAACATAGCCATTCATATAACATCCAGGCCCCAAATCTTGGTATCATTTCTTATTGCCTTCTCTTCTCCCCAACATCGAAAAATCTACCCAAATCTATCTGCTGTTGACTTTTTCACATTATCCATCTATAACTTATCGCAAAGACCAGGCTTTGTACAATCATGGGGACCTAGAGAGTTCAGGGTAAGTAGTAATTCATTTGGTTGGATTATGTCCAATCTTATTTTGTGATTCCATGTTTGACTGTAGCCATATCCAGAAATACTGCAATAGGACTCAAACTCCCTCCCTGCAATAAATTGAAATATAAAATAAGAAGCAAATGCAAAGTATATCGCACTTTTAAAAGAACTGTACATGAGGTTGGAAGTGGGGAAACAATCAAATAGTAATAGCAGCTATGGGGATCTCATGTGCCTCTTGCTGTTTGACTGTTCTTATTCATTATTCAGGTGCCCTTTTGTTGTTTTCTGCTTTGTTCGCTTTAACATAATACAGTTTTTCACTATAAGTTCACTGTTGCCACCATTCAGGGAGCACGTGAAGTTTTATCGTCTATCTCTTCTTTAAGGAAAAGTGTTTTACTTTTAGAAATGTTCTTCACTGATAATTATGTTCTCTAGTCTAGTGTCCTTTTTTTAAAAAAAAATATTTTTAATTGAAAGATAATTACTTTATAATGTTGTGTTGGTTTCTGCAGTTCAACAATGTGGATCAGGAAGATGGGCATGGCAACCCACTCCAGTACTCTTACCTGGAGAATCCCCTGGACAGAGGAGCCTGGTGGGCGGCAGTCCATGGGGTCACAAACAGTGGGACATGACTGAGCAGCTAACGCTACATACATATATCCTCTCCCTCTTGAACCTTCCTCCCACCATCCCACCCCATCCAACTCCTCTAGGTCATCAGAGAGCACCAGGCTGAGCTCCCTGTACCATACAGTAACTTCCCCACTAGCTATCTATTAATTACTTTACATATGGTAATGTACATGTTTCAGTGCTACTCTCTCAATCATCCCACCCTCTCCTTCCTCTGTGTCCACAAGTCCATTCTCTCCATCAGCCTAATGTCCTTTATCTATTCTTATTAATAATTCTAAATATGACTTTTAGATCCAAAGGAACTATTTTCTGTATTCTGAAGAATAACTTTAAGTCACTTATAAACAAGTCATGCTAAATTAAAACACTTAATTCCATCTATTTCTCTTTTCAATGATCCAAACTCAGACAGGTCTTCCTAATTGAGTCACTCAATCCAAAAGTTAAGAAAATCTAGTTCCTATTCTGTGAGCTAGGAATGTTTTTGAGGATGGCAAGAAAAAAGATCTCCCGTCCCATATGTTCTTTTGCAGTGTGACTGTGCTATTCCCTTACACACAAGAAGAGGTTATTTTCTTTACTTGTGAATCTAAGCTGGCCAATGATTTATTCTGATCAATAGGATACAGCAAAAAAATGATGCCTTGCAACTTTCAGGGCTGAGTCTTAAGAAATCTGCAGCTTCTACTTTCATGTCTTAGAGTGATCTTTCTTGGATCCACTTGCCATGCTGTGAGCTGTGAGGAAGCCCAAGAAGCCATGTGAAGAGTCCTCATGGAGGAAAATGAAAGACATTGATCAGCAACCGTTGCTGAGCTCCCAGTTGGGATGTGAATGAGGTCATTTTGGACATTCCGGCCATCTCAGGACCCTAACCAACACTCTGAACTAGAACTGCCTGATCAACTCATAGAAAAATGATAAATAATAAGTTGCTGCTGTTAAAACCACTATGTTTTCAGATGGTTTGTAATGCAGTAAAGGGCTTCCCAGGTGGTGCTGGTGGTAAAGAACCCACCTGCCAATGCAAGAAACATAAGAGACATGGGTTCCATCCCTGGGTCAGGAAGATCCCCTGGAGAAGGGCATGGCAACCCACTCTAGTATTCTTGCCTGGAGAATCCCATGGACAGAGGAGCCTGGAGGGCTACAGTCCAATACCTAACTGGCCTGCTGGGGCTCTACTCACCTTGTTTTGAGGCCTTGCATCAAGTTCACCTGCTTACCTCACCACCCCCAGACTTCTGGACAAGTGTAACATACTTTCTGAGACTTCACAATATTCTTTTGGCTCTATGGACTAAATAGTTCACCCTTCCTTGTTTATGAAAATGGCCAAATGATAAACCAAAGTAGTCATAACAATTTTTGAATACTTATCATGTGCCAGACACTGTTTTAAATGTAATATATTTATTAATATATTTAACCCCCAGAGCAACTTTGAACTAGATGCTATTATTATCTCCATTTTACAGATGGGAAAACCAAGGCACAGAGAAATGAAGTAACTTGTGTGAAGTCCAATAGCAAGTGAAGGAATCACCAGCCACGAACTGCTTCCCACAAAAAATGCCTCATGCTCATCAGGTTATCCCTAAAGTGACTTAGGCGAGTGAAATTTCTGTCACTTGTGTTACTTGATCCTCACACTTTAAGAAAGTTCTTTCAGGCTTTGACTGCGTCATTCATTTTTATTAATACTAGGCTCTGGACTGTGTCTCATGCTGCCACTCACATTTAGAAAAACATGTTAGAGGAGTCTATTTCTACATTCACAGTGGGTAGTATGGAGTGTTTGCTCAGTTTTCACAGGTTTCTCATCCCCATGTGGCCACCAGAGAGGGCAGCAGAGTGACAGGCAGGCAGCCACCTGGAGAAGCGGGTAGAGAAACAGAGCTGGCGGGAGGACCAAGGCAGCGCAGTTGTGGGCTAGATAGGGAGACCCAGGCGAGAGTGCAGCACAGATTCCCTCATCATTCATCAGAGTGGAGGGGACAGCTGCTGCTTCTCATAACAGAAGCCAGGGGCAGCCAAAGTGATGCCAGCCATACTCAAAGTGGGGAGTAGCCTCTGTGTTTCTTACTCAATTGCAGCCTTAACATGAGCTCCCAGTGCCACTTTCCAAACTGGACGACTGCCTTCAGGTCCCTCTTAGGCAGACATTCTAGAGATATTACTGTGAAGACAGGGTGTGATTTTGCTTCAAGTAGCTTAAAAGTCCTTCTCCTCCCTATCTGCCTGATAACTGCCTCAAGAATTCTGGGGGATATAAAAAAAGCTAGTTATAAAATTGGATAGATCTGCATTCTCATGTGTATTTAGAGCAAGGTCTTTGGAGATAAACAGTTCTGGGGAGAGTCCTGTCTCTGCTGCTTATTATGTGGCTTTGGAAAAATTGCTTTCTTCTCTGAGCATCAATGTCCTTAGGTGTAGAAAAGGTTAGTGGTATTTACCTTGTGTGGTTGTTGTGAGGACTAAATAAATCCTATAGGCAAACTTCTTGGTTTCATGTAAACTAAGCTACAGTCAGGGTACCTATTATTTCTATCCACAGTATATATGGACATCTAGATAACCATGAATTACCATGCTGCCTTAGAGTGTAAGATGCAAAGGTTGGAGCTGGTGTTTCATGCTCAACTATACAATGTTTATTTAACTGTTTATTTAACTTATATGCAGAGTACATCATGAGAAACACTGGACTGGAAGAAACACAAACTGGAATCAAGATTGCCGGGAGAAATATCAATAACCTCAGATATGCAGATGACACCACCCTTATGGCAGAAAGTGAGGAGGAACTCAAAAGCCTCTTGGTGAAAGTGAAAGAGGAGAGTGAAAAAGTTGGCTTAAAGTTCAACGTTCAGAAAACGAAGATCATGGCATCCGGTCCTACCACTTCATGGGAAATAGATGGGGAAACAGTGGAAACAGTGTCAGACTTTATTTTTCTGGGCTCAAAAATCACTACAGATGGTGACTGCAGCCATGAAATTAAAAGACGCTTACTCCTTGGAAAGAAAGTTATGACCAACCTAGATAGCATATTGAAAAGCAGAGACATTACTTTGCCAACAAAGGTCCATCTAGTCAAGGCTATGGTTTTTCCAGTGGTCATGTATGGATGTAAGAGTTGGACTGTGAAGAAAGCTGAGCGCCGAAGAATTGATGCTTTTGAACTGTGGTGTTGGAGAAGACTCTTGAGAGTCCCTTGGACTGCAAGGAGATCCAACCAGTGCATTCTGAAGGAGATCAGCCCTGGGATTTCTTTGGAAGGAATGATGCTAAAGCTGAAACTCCAGTACTTTGGCCACCTCATGCGAAGAGTTGACTCATTGGAAAACACTCTGATGCTGGGAGGGATTGGGGGCAGGAGGAGAAGGGGACGACAGAGGATGAGATGGCTGGATGGCATCACTGACTCGATGGACATGAGTCTGAGTGAACTCCGGGAGTTGGTGATGGACAGGGAGGCCTGGCGTGCTGCGATTCATGGGGTCGCAAAGAGTCGGACACGACTGAGTGACTGATCTGATCTGATCTGATCTGATACAATGTTTGCTCAGGAAAAAAGACAACTGTCACAACTACTTTAGAAAAGTACGATCTTTTTTGACGCTTTCATTTTAATTTCATCCCCTAAAGGCTTTGGAGATATGTGTTATGAAACTGACTTCTATAAGTTTAAAAAGTATCTCAGTCTCAGTCACATGTCCTTAATCTGAGGTTCCTGGTCTCCAAGCGTCCCTGACCTTTTTGAAATGGTATGCGACACTTCGTGTGTTTACATGTACGTGCACTTTTGGTGTGGGGAAATGGTTCATAATTAGCAACAGACACTCAGAAGGGTCCGTGCTTAGACAAAAGACTAAAAACTCTAATACAGAAACAGTCGCTTAAATCTGCTACTGAAAGTAACTTGGAGGCCTTCCCTGACTTAAGACAAAGCAAACACTGCTCTGGAAAGCAGTGGAAATGAATCCTGTCTTTCAGCCAGTCTTTTTCCCCCAGTGTGTCCCTAACAGAGTGGGAGGCTGGCTGTTCCTGCTGGCACAGGTAATGCTGTAAAGACAGGACCTTGTGGATGAAGAGGTGTTGCCTTCCCTAATTACCACTGACAAGACCAAAGCCTAACCTCAGCTGCACCTTCTGTCTCTGGGAAGTCATTGATGGAGCAGGTCGATAATGAGGATTTGCTACCTGAAACATAATTCTCAGGATGACAAATATCTAAATTACATCTCTAGACGCATACCTGAGCCAAAGCCCTAAAGGCTGATGGCCACAAGAAGTGTGTGTGGTGTTCTTCATTCAGTGGGGCTTATTAAATGAGGCTGATATCACTTAGAATCTTGGAAGGGGCAGGTGTCCACGGGGCCCTTTTGGCTTCTGCAGTGGGGACTGACAGCCCGAGCACTGGGGTCTGTAATTTATGCCTCCGGCACAGAATATACACAAAGCAGGGATGGTCACATCAGCATTTAGGGATTTAAGGCTAGTTTCTCTTATCCACAGACCCCTGTCTCCAAAATTATAAGGATAATCCAGCTAATTAATAACTTTTTTTAAAATATGGAAAGTTTCAACATTTCACTACCAAGTTTAATGTTTTCTAGTTTCTTGTAATATATACTCATTTTCAAAAATTTTATTGGAGTATAATTGATTTACAATGTTAGTTTTGGGTGTACAGAAAGTGATTCAGTTATATATATATGTGTATACATATGCATACATATTAAAACTAAATATATATATATTCAGATTCTTTCCATTATAGGTTATTATAAGATACTGAGTACAGTTCTCTGTTTGTACCTTATTTTTAAATAGCATGTTTCTTGGTGCATAAAGTAAATGAAAATACAGTCCTCAGGGGAGAGGATTTAAAGTGATTTATTAAGATTTCAATGGATGATGACTTATTTTGCAATTGTTGTTATTACATCCCTTTAATTAACAGATAATCCATGAATTATGGAATATGCAATAGACTATGTTAGGGAAACATTTTTTGATCTGTGTAAATAAACTGAGATGAATGGTGGGTGCACCTGTTCCTAGTGTGTCCAGGGAATATGTGAAACTCTGGCACAGGATGAATGTCTGTTGGTGTCAGTGTGACAATAATAAAACAAAGCTGGCACTGAGGTCAGGAAGTCTTTGGTGGGCGGGAAGCTACCGTCTGCAAACAGAGCCCAGCACGGCTGTGTGTTCTGATGCCCATCAACCAGGAAAGGGAATCTAAGGTTTCCAAACGATTTTCCCTCTTCACAAAGCTGTTATGAAATAAAATACAAATCCTTCCTGAATGTTTCTAGCTTTCCTTCCTTTAGGAAGTTTTTGGTCAATGGGAAACAAAGTCGTATTCAAAGGATTAAAGCCATAGTCATTCTATTGTTTACAGCTTCAATAATGTGGCTTTCCTTCCATGCACAAAATTTTCAATTCACAAATCATCTAAAAAACAGGAAATTTGGGGGAAACACGTGCTTATGATAACAAACAAGGGATCTATCGTGTGGTATAGCAGTTTACGCAAAGAGGCATCCGATTTTCAGATTTTATTTTTTTTTTAACTCTGCTGTACTCTGGATGCATTCTAGGAAGATTATTCCTTAAAAGAAAAAGCCATATGGTTTATAACATAAAACGACTCAGTTCCCATCCCTGCCTCTAGAGCCGGGAGTGGTGGGGAGGAGGGGAAGCAGATTTTGTCTGTTACTTCCAAGGCTACAAAGCAGGCAGCACCATAGAGGCAACAGGCATCTTCCATACCCCTTCTCCCTGCTGTCCTTAGTCATCTGCTTCCCCTCTCAATCTAGCCAAGTCCTGGGTCCGTTTCAAGGGAATGGAGAACGCTGGCAACATCGGTTAGCAAGGATGAAGAGAAAGCGCGAGAGAGGCCATGGTAGGCAGCTCTGAGCTCTGGCTGTGGGCAGTAATTCCAGGGAGCCAGAGGTAGTGGAAACAGCTTCATGTTTGCAAGCGGGGGAAAGCAGGGCTGGTGGGGGCCTAGGGCAGAGCAGCAGCACTTAGCTGTGAGCAGAAAAACTTGTTCTGTAAAATCTGTTAAAGTTGCTTCTAAATAAACTACAAAAGGAATTCTTATTTTATCTAGATTATTTTGATGACAATATTTTAACTTTTAAATCTGTATGCTAAAAGGAACATAATAGATTCTTCTGAATAATATTTAACATCTGGAATTCCTCAATATCATTATTTATCCTAAGTCCCCCATCTTCTACCATTCCCTTTAACTTTCATCTGTATTTTCAATAAAAATATCACTTCTGTCTCAGTGAAGGATGACAGAACATTCTCTCTTTACTTTCTAATATTTTCTATACTTTTGCGGTGCAAAGTGTGGTCTGGATATCAGTTGCAGTAGCAGCAACAGCTTGGTTGGTAGAAATGCCTCAGGCCCTATTCTATGACGATTGAATCAGACTCTACGTTTAAGGGGATCTCCAGTGATTTGCATGCAAATTAAAATTTGGGAAGGGCTAGACTATATTGTCCAGTTCTTTGCGACTCCATGAACTGTAGCTCCCCAGCCTCCTCTGTCCATGGAATTCTCCAGGCAAGAATACTGGAATGGGTTGCCCTTCTTTTCTCCAGGGGATCTTTCCAACCCATGGTTCGAGCCCAGGTTTTCCACATTGCTGGCAGATTCTTTACCATCCAAGCCACCAGGGCTCACCCAATTCATGATCCATACCACTAAGGCAGGTGTCATTGTCATTTTATAGATTAGGAAACTGGGCCCTAAGAAATGATTCAGTTTGCCTCTGGTCATACAGTTTTATCAGAATCATCTGGGAAACTTGTTAAAATTGCAGATACCTTGGCTCTACCCCCAGATCTACTGAATGAGAATCACTGTGGCTGAGGCTCTGAAACATGGATTTTAAAAAAGAAAAAAAACTTCCTGGGAGAATCTGAAGCTCCAAAAAGTTTGATAACAGATTATGCTGGAACACAGAAGAATGGGAATTAGAATATGTAGCCTCTCATGTTTAATGTGCTGCTGCTATAGGGTCTTGAGAAGAATAGGCACAAACGGTTAGCCTTTAGTGAAAATAGTTAAGCCAATGTCTCAATAATTTTGTCAGTTTTATTAGACCCTAACTCTGTTTGCTACCCTTGAAAGCTAGGGAGAATCAAGTCCAATGAAAATGGGCTATTTTTGGTATATGATTTAGTTGTGATTATTATGGAATTCATGATCATCATAATCATCACTATGAAGGCAATGGCACCCCACTCCAGTACTGTTGCCCGGAAAATCCCATGGATGGAGGAGCCTGGTAGGCTGCAGTCCATGGGGTCTCGAAGAGTCGGACACGACTGAGCGACTTCACTTTCACTTTCCACTTTCATGCATTGGAGAAGGAAATGGCAACCCACTCCAGTGTTCTTGCCTGGAGAATCCCAGGGATGGGGGAGCCTGGTGAGCTACAGTCCATGAGGTCGAACACAGTCAGACACGACTGAAGCGACTTAGCAGCAGCAGCAGCAGCACTATGGAATTAGCTAAAAGGACCATCAATTTAAGTTTGATGTATCTTGTTAGTTTGTGATACAGGAATTAAACATTTTTTTTCCAGCTATGGGAGTTGTAAGATAGTGTAGACCTGCAGTCCTTTACCAACCGCTACGCTTCCTTCCCTTTGCATACATCTTCTAACTAAGAAGAAAACCATAGAATAAGAAAAAAAGCCCAAAGCTACAGCTGTTTAAGCAATCTTTAAACCTCAGACATCATTTATTTACCTGGCTAGTAAGAAAAGATTAACTTTTAAGAAGACTTCTCCAAGTTGTCAGGTAACTCCCAAATCTCTCTCTCCTGCCCAACCCACTCCATAAGCTCTAGAATCCTAAATTCAACTGTGTGTGGAACAATTCTGTTCTGAATGTCCTACAGACTTCTCAGACTTGGAGAGTCCCAATCCAAATTCATTACCACTCCTCCCATTGTTCTTCCTGGATACACTCTATAAGCTGATGACTATACCATTCTTTGCATCATCCCAGCCAGAAATATAGACATTGCCTCTGGATTCTTTTCTCCCTCCCAGTGGATAGCCAGTCTTCCCTCTCTCTGATCCCTCTCCTCTTCATCTCCACTGTAGCTCCACCTCCGGCCTCCATTGTCTCTTCCTTAGGCCACCATGATGGCTTTCAAGGTGGCCCCCTTACCTAGACTTCTACCTGACTTCATTTCCCACTGTTCTTTGCTTCAGTGTAACCCAGCTGCTTTCACTCTTCATGCTGTCTTGCCCATCTGCCTTTGCACATGCAACTTATGCTCTATGGATTTTCCCTTCCCACCCTCTGTGTATGGCAAATTCCTACCCGATTTTTATGATACTGCTCTGTATTCCCTTCTCTGTGAAGCTTTCCCTGAGGACTCCTCTTGGGTGTGGACTCTTCCCTCCTTTGTAATCCCATTGGAGTCTTCATTATAGTACCCCTCTCACGAGGTTACAGCTGTGTTTATATTTTCTTCTCCTTCATCAAAGTATGAGCTCCTTGAAGGAAGGGAATGTGTCTTCGTAATGTTTGAATAAGGCATTCAATGATCCAATAACAATTCAATGACAGAACCTGGTCAATCAGACAAACATAAGTTCAGTGAATACCTGGCTAGATTTCTGGATTCCAAGATGGCTTAGGGTAAGAGGAACTGAAATGTATTGAGCAACTATTATGTGTAAAGAGCTTAACACCCATCATTTATCTAGTTTTTAAAGATAATCCTTTGAAGTAAATGTCATTCTAATTATGTAATGTTGAAACTCAAGGCTCTAAGCAATTAATTGCTTGCTTGAGGTCTCTGTAAATGATAATAGTTGGAATTGAATTCAGGCTTTTCTAACTCCAAATTCTTACCATCTCATGCAGTCCTTGATATTACCTGAGCACAGCCATAGCTTTTAGAATTACTTCTCTTTGTTTTTAGAATATTAAAATATTTATTTCTAAAGAGTAGTGGTGAAATCATGTATATTAGGCAGTCTCTAAAGATGGTCCCTAATGAACTCTGCCTCCTGGTATTTATGCCTTCCCCACCCCCTGCTTTCTTTGACTCTCACCACGTGGCATGTGGGATCTTGATTCCCCCACTAGGGATCAAACCTGTGCCCTTGCAGTGGAAGTGTGGCATTTTAATCACAGGACTCCCAGGAAAGTCCCTTATGCCTTTTTATAATCCACATTCCATGTATCTAGTTTGGTCCTGTATTACCAATTAAATGTAGCAGAAGTTGGGTCATAAGAAGCCTCACAATGTCCTTCTGAAATACTTGTGCTGGAGGGAGCCAGCTGCCATGTAAGAGATCTGCCTTCCTGGAACCACCAGGTTGTGAGAAGCCCAACTTATCCTCATGGAGGGAGAGAGATGTCTGACCAGCCCCCAGCTTTCCCTGCTATCCCAGTTCAGGTACCAGACATGGTAATCAAGGAGCCTTCTTAGATGTCGGGCCTCAGCTACCATCTGATGGCAACAGCACCAAACACTCCAATTGAGAACTGCCTAGCGGAGCCAAGCGTTGTTCTCTCTCATGGAACCATGACAGATATGTTGTTCTTTGAAGTCACTCAGTTTTGCAGTGGTTTGTTAGGCAGCAATAGGAAACTAGAACACCATGGCGTTTTTTTTTATAAGAAAATAACAATATTTGTAAGCGTATCTTTTTAAGCTTTTTATTGTTGCTTTACAGAGCACACACTGTAATATAAGTAGATTTCTAGCTCATTTCTTAATGAGGTTTATGACCTTGAGTGAGTCTCTTTATAATAATGTCACTGAGCTTCATGTACCTCAGTGTCAAAATGAAGGATTGAAACTAGTTAATCACTAAAATCCATTCTAGTTCCAAAACTGTATCATTCCCTTCGAACTGTCAGGGAACAATTGAATTTTCATCTGCCAAGTTTTTAACTTGCAGTAAAATTTTACAGGCACAAGAATTTTAAGAGAAGCAATGAAGGCCAGGGAAGTGCTGACTCAGGACAATGCTGATTGTTAGCAGGGAAAAAAAAAGTCAGGAGCTATTACTCTGATTCTTTCAATCCTTCTCCCCAAATCAAAATTCAAAAAGATGATTGTCTATAACAAAAGACTTGAAAGAGAATTCCTAACACCCTTCCACCGACCCCCCCCCGCCACTTCCCCAGCTTGAAAATCTGTTACTCAAGTCTGTGAGTGACTTCAGGACTTTTGGCAAAATATTCAGTGTTGCAAAGTTGACTCAGTCTCCGGAAGATCCCTGCACACAAATGCTAAGTTTAGGGCCAGTGAACAAGGTGATTCCTAGAGGAAATAAACTCTCGCCTGAGAACAACAGCTGAAGTAAAATCCCATAAGCCAGGAAAACAGCCACACAATCACAGTAACAGGTGGTAGGTTTCAAAACAAATTTCAAGGTCTGACTCTTACAGCACCTGCTCTAGGACCACAGACAACAGCGTAACTCTGTCTGGGTCTGAGTTAAGTCATCTCTGCCATGCTAGGAGGAAGGTTATCTACCTTTATTAGTTGAGCTAAGTCATGGTAGGTTAGATGACCGCCTGTCTGTGGTAGTAACCCTTCTGTTCCCTGTCAGAAAGGCAAAAGGAACGAGAGAATTTGGGAACCAGAAGGGAACTTAGAGATTTACTAGTTAACCCCCTGGATAACTGAACAAAGTAAAGCCAAGACAGTTAAGTAGAAACTTGCTCAAGGTCACGTGACCTATGGAAGCCGACCATCCTCCCTGCCCCCAGTTTTGATGTGAAAAATTTCAAACACATAGTAAAGTTAGAATGATTTTTACAGGGAATATCCATATACCCATTACCTAGATTCTACTGTTACCATTTTATTAATCTCTTTCATCATGTATCTTTTCATCTATCCATCTCCCTATCATCCTACCTTATTATTTGGATGGATTTTATTTTTTCGGCTGAGCCCTGCAGCATGTGAGATCTTAGTTCCCCCATCAGGGATTGAACCTGTACTCTTTGCATTGGGAGTGAGGAGTTTTAACCACTGGACCATCAGGGAAGTTTCTTGGATGTATTTTACTTAAAAAAAAAATTATTTTATTATTTATTTTTGGTTGTGCTCAGTCTTCATTGAGGTGAGTGGGGGTTACTCTGCATTGTTGTGCAAGGGCTTCTCATTGTGGTGGCTTTTCTTATTACGGAGCACAGGCTCGAGACACACAGGATTCAGTAGTTGTGGCGCACTGGCTTAGCTGCCCCACAGCATGTGGAATCTTCTGGGACTAGGAATCAAATCTATGTCCCCTACATTGGTGGGCAGATTCTTATCCACTGCACTACCAGGGAAGTCCTTTGGATGCATTTTAAAGTGAACTGCAGACATCTACACTCCTCCCTTAAATCAGCATTATGCTTTGCCATTATTTATCTAATTATTATTTATCATTATTTGTCTAATTATTTGATACCCCAAATGTATACATTATGGAACCAGAAATAATTACTGAAAAATATCATTGGATGCAATAAATGTAGATTAGCATCAGTAAGCCAGAAAGGAAATTCAGTTTCCTAACTAACTCCAAGGACCTTGAGGACTCTTACTAAGAGGAAATTCAGAGAAGGCAGAAATACTGGTCAGTACACAGCACTTACACTGTTCCCTTTACCTGGAATCCCTGTCCTTCCCCTTCCTGTTGAAATGTTCCCCATTCCCCCAAGAATGATCTGAGATGTCTATAAGTAACACTACTATTAGATATATATTCCTGTTTTAGGAAAAAAGTTATTAAAATCTGAAATGCCATCTCCTTACCAATGCCTTTCCTGAACTCTGAGTTTTAATCTACTTTGAATGTTCACAGGTCTTCCTTTTCACTTTTTTCCTACCTCATTCTACCTGGTTACAGTTTAGCACATATTTGTTTATCACTGCTGTTGCCACTGCTACTGCAACCACTATCACCACTACTACTTTTTGTGGTTAACTCTCCTTTGTAAGGGACTGTATCTTAAGACTTATCTTTATATCTCCTGCATTTTCTTGCACAGAGTCATCAATGAATGTTAAGTGACTTCAAATTTCGAATCAACAAAATTATATTCAGGCAGCTTTGTGAAAGTCAGATCTTGAGCCACCTGAGGGGCTTGTTTAATGTGAAGATTTCTGAACCTCCCACCTTCAGAAATGCCATTTCAGTAGGTTCTGGGATCCAGGAAGCTACAACTTTAACAAGTGTCCCCTGAATGATTTCAGTGTGGAATTGCACTTGGAGAAATCTGCTCACAAGTCTAGATCACCAACCTTACCTGATGTTGGGCCTTTAATCATTTTTTAAAACCAGTAACCCAAGTCTGCCTTGTCTCTCTGATGGGTCCCAGATAAAGGTATGGCAGAGGAGGTGTCTGTCAAGGTAGGGTGTGACAGTCAAGGCATCAGACCCCACCACATCATGTGCTGCCAGTCACAACTTTTGCTGTTGCCGCTCACTGTCAAATTTCCCTTTGTCACTTCCCTCAGGCACCACCAACCGTCACCACCCCTCAGGCCCCTCCTCCTCTGAGGCTGAGTCAGATCCATTGTGGAGCACTTGAGGAAGCATACAGGGAAGCATGCTGTGGAAGGCAGGCTGAGGTCGTTCTCATCCTGCATTCACAATCCCATGTCTGGGAGCAAAGGAACACTTGCTTCTGACCCTGGCTGCTTAAGGACCTCTGTAACCTGGTAGGCAAGTTGTGCCTGTGGTTTGAATTTCCTGCTGTCTTGATTTTACAACTGAGTAGAACCTAAAGTTGAGTAACACATCTCTTGCTCAAGCGCTGAGGGCCACCACACAGCATAGAACAACGGGACGGGAGGTGATTGAGATGTAATTGCTTCCCTCCTCTTGGTCAAGTGTTACTGTGTATGGGATGTCAACTGCAGTCATTGCCACTGTCAAACCTTACAGAATGTTTTCCATATATGCCAAAATTTACTTTCTTTCAGGTGCCAGAAGGCTAATACTAAGAAAAACTATCGACCAGAGAGTTGTTTCATAAAGCATAATCTGAAGCTTTGAGTTGAATAGTCTTGAAATCAATTTCCCTAAGACATCCATAACATTGTCATTTTTAGTTCAACATATTTCTCTATTGTGGCGGTTCCCAAACAGGAGTCAGATGGAGAGCTGAACCTCACTCACAGAGTTTTTGATTCTCTAGGTTTGGGGAGGAACTGGGAATTTGCCTTTCTAACAAGTTGTGGGATGATGCTGAAGCTGCTGGTCTGGATACCAGGCTTTAAGAAGCACTATATTTTGAGAGAAAGCAAAATGGTCGTATTTATTAGACTACTTGCTGATCTGCCTGCCTGTCTTGTATCACAACGACTTAGAGGAGTGACTCTCAGCTCTGCTGTCCATTAGAATTACCCACAAAACCTGTAAAACGTAGGGTCTGGGTAGGATGCTCAGACCCTACCTCTAACCAGATACCTCCACAGCTCTGGCATGGGGCCTGGGTCTTTTTGAAAAAGATCCTGAGGCGACCCTGACGGAAATCCAGGGTTGAGAACTACATGCATACAGCAAACTCTGGCCCTATTCTGTGGTCACATACGATTTTCACTTGACATATATTTATTGACCACCCAATATATGTCATAGAAAATGATAAAGTGTCTGTGAAATGGTCCCTGACCTCAAGCAGAGATAGATCACATACCCAAACATTTAAACAAAAAGCTGGTGTGTGGTGAGTGCCAATTAGAAGAATAAACCATTACTGAAAACAGAAGGCTGGATGATCCAAGGTAAATCAATGCTTCACTGAAGCCTCACATTGTTTGTGATAAGTTATGTATGCCTTTGCCACACAGGAAACATACCCCTCTGGTGGGGGAAATTGCTCATTTATTGGTTCATTGAGGATGCTCCATCTGATTCACCATGGTAGGTGTGATTGAACCATGGAAATTATGGAACATTAAATCAATAGCTAGTCAGCTGGCAACTATTCCTTTGCTAAGTATGCTATTAAGGTTCCCTTCCAGAAACCCTGTGCTTAACAGAGGTGAATATTTTTAGTGGAAAAATAAAACATACATTGTTTTGAATGTAATATTCCTGAAACATATACAAAAAAATCCAAATTTACTTGTGAATCAAAAGAAAAGTCCCTTAAAAATATGTTCGTATTTACATCCACTGGAATACAAAATAATTTAATGATTCAATGACAGCTGACCCATGAAGGGGAAGGTTTCTAGAAAGGAGAAAATATCCTCCTCAGGTGTTACATATTAAAGGCATTGTTTAATTCACTGTGGCTATTTAATTTGGTTATATCTTTCCTGAGATTTTGTGTGTGTGTGTGTGTGTGTAGGAGTTTTTCCAAGACTAAGAGATTCCAATGACAACAAAAGAAATTGTCTTCAAGAAAAGGAAATAAATACTTTTTAAGCTGTTACATTTCTTTCCATTCAAAAATACTGGAGGTGGATTTTAGGTGCTGTGGGAGAAACTGAATATGACAAAGTAACTTGCTCTCAAGGAAGCTTATAATCTAGTAGAAGGGCAAGATAAGTACCTATTTGAAGCAAAATATGATCCATGCCTTTAGAGAAGAATAAATTTTAATGAAGCTTCGAAGAGCTGGAAGAAAAGGAGGTCAAGGTTCAAAGAGCCTAAGATCAGGAGTACAACTGGGGTTCTGGTGCAGTGCATTATTGGCCAATTTTCAAAGGCCAGCTGTTCCCAGTCCGATGAAGCCCAAGGATGAGGGTGGATTCAATCAATGGGAAAACCAGGGCGCCCTCCCTTATTTTCCTGGAGATGTAGCTTCGAGATCAATAGTTTTACAATTTTATTTTAGGAAGCAAAATAAAAATGAATCTGATTTATTTTTTTAGTTCATTTCTTACTAATAAAATCCAATTTAAAGGGTTTTGTATGTTGGCTCTATGGCCACTAATATTTGATAAAAATATTTAGCCTCATTAATATTTAAAGATGAAAAAATATGAAAATTAAATTACAATACCATAAGTGTTTTGGCTTATCAAATCGATAAAGATTTTAAACAGCTCTGAAGTGTTGGGGAGGATGGGAGGAGCAGGCCTCCTCCTTCTGCCTGTGAAGTACTTCCTGGTTCATCAGAGCTGGAGGACAGTCCATGCCCTATAGCTCATCAATATTCTAGGAATCTTTTCTAAGGAAACAGTAAGCGTGCTCAGTCTCTTAGTTGTGTCCAACTCTTTTGACACTATGGACTGTAGCCCATCAGGCTCTTCTGTCCATGGGATTTTCCAGGCAAGAATATTGGAGTGGGTAGCCATTCCCTTCTCCAGGGGATCTTCCTGACCCAGGGATTGAACCTGGGTCTCCTGCATTGACAGGCAGATTCTTTACCACTGAACCACCCGGGAACCCTAAGGAAACAATACAGATGTGTGCAAATACTCAAGTACCAAATATTCCTTAGTGCTTTATTATTGGGAAGAACCAGTAAAGAAATAAATGTTTTCCAATAGGGTAATATATATATAGTATTATACTAGGAAGGAAATAGTGGCGGTCCACTCACCTGGAAACCTAGAAACCATGGTCTGGAAAAAAATCTTCCTGAGTGTAAGTCAGTCTCCCTAAGGTCAACCCCTCTCCCTCATTTCCTCCTCTTAGATATTCTGTACACCGGCCAACAGGACCGCTTGTTCTTTGTGTCCTTAACTGACCCTGCACACTTTTTTGCCTCCTTGTTCTCGTTCACGCCTCTCACACTGTCTGAGGCCTTACCTTAATCTCTGAGGTCCATGTCTTGAAGACTCAGTTTTGTAAGCCTCCCTACATGATGTTACAATGATGTTCTCCTAAATCACTCACATGGAGTGTTTATTCCCTTCTCTGTCCTCTCATAGGAATTCGGTTATCTTCCTGTAGGTGGCCCTTCTTACCTCTGTCCTATATTATAATGATCTGAATATAAATTTTATTTTCCCTATTAAGATTTCAAACAGCTTGAGGACAGGGGCCAGTCGTGTTCAGAATTATATCCCCCATAGTTATAAAGCATGATGGGTATGGTTGTTCAACGAATGAGTGAAAGAAGAAGTGCACTTGGAGTTGAATTCTAAGGATCTCCACAGGCATAGGGTGAGCTTGACAAGTGCAAAAGATGCTCTTTGGTGCCTCCCTCTTGTGTGGCAGGGGGCTGATGTATTCCGTCCGAGCCATGATGAGGAAAATAGTAAGACCAGGACTGAGAGGAGTTGTTTAGAGAGGAAACAGGATGATGAAGCAAACTGCAATCTCCCCCATCCTCATGCATCCTCCCCTCCATTTAGTGGAAAAGAGGGAATTAATGAAGACCTTTGCAAAGTCAAGTAAGCACCTCTGATCAGCTTTCAGTTCATTTACCATCCCAATAACATCTGCTTTAATCAGCAGGGCCTGAAGACAGCACATTTGTACCAAAATGAAGGAATGAGGATTATTCAGATAATTGAGAGGCAAAATAAAAATAAAATATTCTCCATGGGAGAAAAAGAAATTTGAAAGAGTTTTAGTGAATACACATTGATTTATGCATTTCTAGATTCAATAGACAGCATAAATGCCACTCATGTTGATGGTGAGAACACTATCAGTAAGGAAGTTAATAATCTGAGCAGCTGAACTACTGTTCAGAATAGTCAAGCTTAAGTCTTGCTAAGGCATTTTCAGACCCACCTAGTACAACCCCTGCCTACACGTTATATTGCACTTACCAATACACCTGCTGCGTTTTGTGGGCCTTCAGGAAATGCCTTTAACTTTCTGAAGAATGCAGCAAACTACAACACAAAACACCACTGCAGCCAGCTGACACTAAACTGTGAATTGTGGTTCCCCTTGTGACAGAGTTAGAGACTTGGGTGATTGGTATTTGCAGGTTATGCTATGGCCAAGTTTGCAAAAGAAATTTTTATATAAAAAATTCTTATGAATATGGAGAATCCATAGTATGGATTCTACTGTATATGTATGCATGAATCTATGCATGTGTATACGTATGTATTTATAATTTGTGTAGGGGGGAACCATTCCTTTTTTTAACTTGCCAGTGTAGCAAAATTAAGCCTCACTGAATTATTTTTATCAGTAAACAACAACAAAAACTACTTTTCACCAAACAAAGGTTCACTCCCTCTGCCAAGTAGCAGTGATTTAAGACCTAACATGTGAGCCAATGGGAAATACTATATTTCCCGATTTGGGTAATGAATAACCTCTGAGGGCTTGAACTTTTCTCTGTTCCCACAGACAGCATCCACAGAGCGATGCTCTTGCCCTGAAAGGAAGGATTTGCCCCGGTTTGGAAGGAAGTGGAATAAATAGAACTGGAAGTGGCAAGGTCACCTTTAATATCATATGAACTGCCTCTTAACAAGCTTCACAATTGCTTTGTTTCTTCCTCCCGCAGTGCTATAAACAGGCAAAGTCAAAGAAACTCTCAGAGTATGCATAGTGTGCGGAGGAAGCTCCCAGAGCCTGAGGAAGGGGAGGGTGCAGGCTGCGTGGGGCCCATCCCACAAGCCAGGCTTGCAATTGTGTTACAGTGTGGTGGCCAAAAGGGAAAACCGCTTGTTTTTAAAGGAAGGGGTTATATTGTCCTAAATTCCTTTGTACGAAGTACAGAGCAAACAAGTTACAGTGGGAATATTTAATTGGAGTATGGGGAATGTATGGCAAATTTGCCTTTCACTTGGCATTTCCCTATGAACTTTAAGTATCACATGGTGCGTACATAAATACAAACATGTTATTCTAAAAATCCCTCTGCTGAGGACCCTGTTCAGTTGGCATTCCAAACACAGAGTAAGCTCTTTATTGCATTCCACTTCACAGAGAGTTTTCTTTTCCAAGTTCCTTCAGGCACATGCATACCTCTCTTTCTGCTGTTTCCCAGAACTTCTCTTTGAATGTCTCCCTCTTGAGGGAGGGGAGAAAATCTAGGAGGTGTGGAAAAGGCACTAACAAGGTCAGGATGCCAGAGGGTTTCCAATTCTGGTTGGGTTCCAGACAGGATGGAATTTCAGTGAACTGGCTTTCAGTGAGTGCATACATGCTCAGTCATATTCGACTCTTTGCAACCCCATGGACTGTGGGCCACTAGGCTCTTCTGTCCATAGGACTCTCTAGGTAAGAAGACTGGATTGGGTTGCCATTTCCTTCTCCAGGGGATCTTCCTGACCCAGAGATCCAACCTGCGTCTCCTGCATTACTGGCAGGTGAATTCTTTACCATGGTACCACCTGGGAAGCCCTGCTTTCTGTAATTCTCAGATAGTCCAATATGTAAGTTGTCTTAAAAGACCAATTGTGTAAGCAGCACTGCTGTTATCAAAACAGAACTGAATGATTCAGTTTGGGCTTTGAGTCTAAGAAAGAGAGCCTCACATGGCTTAAATACAGGCTTAAATTGAGCTGGTACTTTGTAAATTAACTTACCCCTCTGTGTGGACTCTCCACACTTGGCAAAGTTGTCCAGGAAAACCACCTTCTTCATATTTTGAAAGTGCTGTAGAGCTATGAACTGTCATAACTTCAAAAAGTATGATTAAAAGGATATAAGAAAGATACAGTAAAAGTCTCAAGGGATAGAGACAGAAACCCAATGGGCAGTCTCTGCCTAATCTGAATTGTGGCTACTTCTTCACAATTCCAAGATAATTTGAGTTCTTGGCAGTGCAGATAATGGATCAGAGCTGGGATGTTGTGGAAACTGCTGGATGGAGCTAGAGCTGTTACATGGCCCAATATTTTGATCTGTAGATAGCACTTAATATCCAGAGATTCTGATCTCTGGTAGGTGTCTAAAATTAAGTGTCTGGGGAGCAGACAGTGAGGCACCAGTCTAGAAATTCTAACAGACGTGCTCTGCTAAAATGCTATGCTAGAATGGACCTGACCAGGCTAATCATCCTCTCTGGTGCCTCCTGCACTGTAATGGCTAGGAGACATTTTCTCCTTGCCAGTGGGAGTGGGGGTGGCGGGGGGAACTCTTTGTCCCTGACCACCTGGAACAGCATGGCTGATTTGCTTTGTCTAGCAAATAAGAATCCTTACAACATATTCAGCTGTGAGGTTGGTGCACACGTGTGCACACACACACACCCCTGCTCACATTCACTTCATACCTTCACCTTTTTCACCTTTTAAAAAATATGAAAGTGGTGAATCCAGATTGAAACTTGCCACACTTTTCAAAAGGACAATCCCTTTTCTCCCAGGACAGCAGAATCTCATCCAAATGTGTCAGCTGTGCAGTTGTGCTGTTATTTCTTTCCAGATGACAAATAGCAACACATTTTATGATGATGAAACCCAGTTTTCTTTTTTTCTTGTAGTTCTGTTTGTAACAGGAATCTGACACCATTTACTCTTTGGGCAGTAAGTCCCCCAGGTCTGAACTAGGAGATTGTGTGAGCCCTGCTCCCTGTTCATTAAGATTGCCCCCCTCTGAAACGGAATTAATGAGTTTTCAGTGGCCATTTGTAGCATTTGAGATCCATAGGCATCAGGGCTTGATGCATGGCCCTCATCTCTGTGGGCTTGTGTGCAATGATTCTCATCTGTCTTGGTTAGAAAGTGAATTAATCTTGATCTTGGCCCCTGGGGTGTGGTTCTCTGTCCTCTCACACATTTTCAACTCACTTCTTTATTAGAAGTACTTCTTGTTTCAGGTCCACGCTCCTCCAATTTCAATCACATATAGCCTTTCATCTTTAAATTGTATTGCTCTGATTTTAAACAAAATCTATATTTCTAGTATTATGTATCTAGAAAGTTCTCATTCGGAGTTATAATTTAATTATATGGATCATTAAAGCCTTGAAGGATGCTAAAGGGCAGAAAGAGATTAACAAATGAAAGTTGTTATTAGGAATTACAAATCACTTAGCGTTTCAACACCACTCGGATGTGGGCACTTTGTTGAAAGAGACCTTGTTTTGCACAGTGACAGTGCAGAAGACCAATGATAGAAACAAGCCTCCAGCCTGATTTCTATTGTTATAGCACACAAAGGAAATTATCAATTCTATTTTATACTACCAAGGTAATAGATTTAGAAATACTATTAGCAGAAAATGATGTATTAGAGCCACACCACCTCAGTCCAACCCCTCAATTGTATTTATTTTGTCCAGACTTTCTTTGGATGTTAATGAAATTGGTATTTCACAATGAAAGTAGAATTGCTGAATATTCTTGTTTATGCTTTTGGTGAGCTGAAGAGTTAAACCATGGTCACAGCACTTTGGGCTAGGAAGGTAATGAAAACTCCAGGCAGTTCAGGATTACTCTTATTGACAAGCATTAGTTAAATCTAGATTTAGGAAGAACTTATTCTAAGAAACTTAAAATTAGGAAGTTAAATTTAATACTTACCCAAGTGTTAAAAAACCATGCAATGCTGCAAAATGTTAATAATGAAACATTGTGTGACTACACTATTATTTCTACCAATTTTAGATTACTGAGTTTACATATTCAACTTTTGTGTCTTGAAAGTAATGCTTGTTTGAAATCAGAAAGAGAAAACATATTTCAGGTACACAGAAAGTAGACAAGGCTGGAAAATCACAGATAAGTGGTTAGTTATTCACATCAAGTTTAAAGCTCTCAGGGTCTCCTGGTAGGCCATGTAGAGCAAATGAAACAGAATGGTTTCTAATAAGAATATTTACCCCTGCTGCACTGCAGCTCCCCTATCCCCAAGCCACTGCCACTCAGTGTTTTCTCGATTAATAGGCCCCCTTCATCTAGGCCACTGCAGGGAGGGGCTCTGAGCACTGAGGAGAGCATGCTCACCACTATCTGGCCTTCATACTGGCCATCAGTTCTATTTGATCTGGCTGCAAACTGATATGGCTGTATGTTACAAATAATGGGGATCATAGAGATTGTTAATGCTGAGTTTGTGCAAGCCACTGGCTGTGTTTTCCAAGGAGTGACAAGTTCTATGATAACATATCCACAGGGAGGAAAGAATATAGACAGATGTAAGTGCAGTGCTCAGTGCTCTGTCACTCAGTCATGTCTGACTCTTTGTGGTCCAGTGGACTGTAGACCACCAGCAACTCTATCCGTGGAATTTTCCAGGCAAGAATACTGGAGTGGGTTGCCAATTGCTCCTCCAGGGGATCTTCCTGACCCAGGGATCCAACCCGCATCTCATGCATCTCCTGTATTGGTAGGTGGACTCTTTTACCATTAGTGCCACCTGGGAAGTGGCAGATAGATGGAAGGACACACAGAAAAACAGTCAGCTTGTACTGTTGATTTTGTACTATCTAGGCATGTAAGAAGGGGAGAAAGAAGATAAATTGTAGTGATGGGAAAACCTACAGACAGGGAGAAGTAGAGAAGGAAAAGAATTTAGGAGGGGCCAGTAAAAAAAGAGGAGTAGAGGGAATCCCAACCAAACACCACACAGTAAGTGGAATCACTGTGGGAAGAGATTTTTCTTTGAATAAAACACTGAGGCATCTTCTAAGTATAAAAGAAATAAGAAAAGAAACAAACAAAAACATACTGAGAGATGCAGTTATCCAAAAACAGAGGTAGAAGGTGGAGGCAGATTGCGCAAAGTAACTTTTGATGTAGTAGAAGGTTTATTTTATTTCTTATGGTTTATCCCTTAGAAAAAAGGTACCTACTTAATCAGTTCAGTAGCAAAGGAGCTAATTATACATAGCTGCCCCGGAGAAGACTTGAATTAAAGGGCATTTTCCTTTTTAGAACTTAACTGGTCTAATCACGTTATTTAAAGATTGCTTCAGAGTGCATGAATTCCCCTAAATTCCAAATTCTGTTAAACTACTTCGAGGAACTGAGAGTTTTATTTTTATGTAATCTGCACACTGGAGTAATTTGTGGAGCCCTGGAAGGGAAATGCGAGTTCTGATGGTATCTCAGCTTGAAACACATGAAGCGGAACCTGAGGTCACATTCAGAACCTGTCAGGAATTAGAGGAAGTGATTCCACTTGAAAGACCCTAATGTCAAGACTGGAGGAGGTAGGTCCCTTTCCAGAGTGGGGAGAAAGGGAGAATAAAGATAGGGAGATGACCAAGAGGGGAAACAGTTACAAGCATTGTGTCTGGGGAAGTGATTATCTTGTTGTGTCCTAAATTCTGAGTCTGGACATCACTGATACCTTGTTCAGTCTTCCTCTGAATCTATTAAACTGTTGAAGCCACTGCTCAATTCCTGCACCAAGCTCACAGTATAGGGTTAATATCTGTTTTTATTGAACTGGGATCTCTGTGACTACCAAGGCTGAAAAGAGCAAGCTGAGGGAAGATGAGATTGACTTCAGGCTGACTCCAACCCCCGAGGAACACTGGGCTGCATCCATAGCGTAGACCTGCCTAGGAAATTCTTCATTGGCAGCAAGTGCTTGCTTTTGGTTATTTGTTTGAAGAGCACAGGCTGATTTCAGAACTAGTTGTCCCTCTCTGCTTCCTTAGATTCTGTGCATACCTCTCCGATCATTTCTCATGGCTTATTAGTATCAACATGCCTGATTAAGAGTATGGCTTCTGGAGATAGATCACCTGTGTTTACATACAGGTCCATTCTGTACTAGATGTGTGACCTTGCGAAAGTAACTTAACTTCTCTGAGCCTCAGTTTTCACATCTGCAGAATGGAGATAATAATATCTAGCTCCTAAAATTATTGGAGATCAATAAATTAGTAGTATAACATTCTTGGAATACTGACTAAAATGTTAGCTATTAATGTAGGTAATGAATCTATTTTTTCTACTAGACTATAAGGTCTTCAAAGGCAGGGCAAATGTGTATGTCTAATCCCTAGCATAATAGAATATTCAACATTTATTGAATGCTATAAGGTAGCTTACGTAGGTTTGGTTTTAGAGATATGATCCATATTTACTATTCATGTACTTAGTCACTCAACAAATGTTCCTTGAGCTTCTACTAGATGCCAGGGATCTTGCTAAGTGTTGGGTGAACCAGAGGGAGAAGGTCTCTGCCCTTGGAGAGTTTACTGGTGGAAATTGTTATAAAAAAAATAAACACAAAAATAAAATTTTGATTAAAATTTGTCTTAAGTGCTTTGAAGGAAAAGACTAGAGTGCTATGAAAGAGAAGAACTTTTTGTTATCTTCAGGTCCTTGATTGGTACTACAATGGGGAAAATAACAGAGGATGGAAGAATATGTGTATATTGTGTTAATAAATATGCGTGATCAAGGTAGAGGCATCTGTGTAACTGATCTTTTGCTGGTTCTTCTTATGCTTTGGCTTAATCAACACATAATGCTCTCTGATGTCCATGGCTAGTTAGCTCATTTGGTTAGCTAATGATGTCAAGGTCAGAGGCCAGCATGGGTCAGTGAGCTTTTCTCCTTTCTGTGGCCAGATTGCACTGTTAACCTTAGTCATCTTTCAAAAGTGTGTATTTGGTCACAGGAAGGCTGTGTAGATAGAGGAGCCCTAAAACCACCCCAAATGCAAGCCTCACTGAGAGTAGGTCTCTTGGCATTTTTTAAATACTGCTGATAGCATTCTGTATTTTATTGTTCTCTGTCTCTAGGGAGGGTCTAGTCCCATTTTTGACAGATGTAACCAATAATTTTTACAAGTTTTTCCCCAGAAAATAAAACTTCATTTCAAAACAAGCAAACAATTGTTAAACATTACTTCTACTGGATGGGTTGCTGTAGACTAGAGTAGTCTTCCCCAGTGGTCATAGAAATCACCTGGGCTATTGCTAAAAGGCAGATTGTGATGCAGTGGATCTGGGTGGGGCTTGAAATTCTACATTTTCACCACACTTAGGTGAGGCTGTTGGTGCTGATCCATGGACCACACTGTAGAGCATGGGGCTAAACAGTCATGAACCAAAGCCACTCCAGCGTTCTTGCCTGGAGAATCCCAGGGACGGGGGAGCCTGCTGGGCTGCCGTCTCTGGGGGTCGCACAGAGTCAGACATGACTGAAGCTACTTAGCAGCAGCAGATTTGAAAATTATAGCAGGTACTAAACACAATGAGTTTGACCACTGGAACAATCTGTTGCAAGTGTTTACTGTTGAAGGCACTTCACTGTTTATAGATAAGTTCTCCCCAAACAATGTTTCCTTTCAGCTCTTTTTCCCCCCAATGTGTTCTAATTTCCTGGGAGGATAAATATAGGAAAGAATTAAAAATTCTTTCATTTTAGACAATATATTTATATAAATATGTAAAGCTCAAATGGCTGGAGCTGGGACTAATTCCATGTTACGCAACATAAAATGCCTTTGAAACACACAAAAAGCCTTTTATTTCATAGCGGAGGCTTTAGTTCCATCTTCAACTTACTCCACCGTATGTGACAAGTGTAGTAAAAATCTTTTGTGCCTTCTGTATTTATTTTTGGTAATAAAAGGAGACAGCTCCTTTTTCCCACTGCCCAGAAGAGGCCTATCCCCCTGCTGACATGTCTGCGGAACTCCCATTGATACTAAGCAGATTATGAACACAGGGCTGCAAGAGAAACTGCTTCTCTGAGGAAGCACTTTCCATGGGTGTGAAATCATGGAAATCAAAACTGATGGGAAAGCCCTTCCACACTTAGAGAATTGCCAGGATTCTTATGAGAAAAGAGTCTAGAAATGTCATCCTTTACTATTTTGTAAGATGCATTTCTGTTACTTTGGAGAAAATGATCAAGCTCTGCTCAGTGCCAAATGCTTTACTTTTCTTCACATGCTTTGGATGGATATACACTTGTAAAATTTGAATGTTCATCCCTTCGATTATTTAATTCAGCCTCCATGTTTAACAGGCAAGGAGACCAAGTACAGAGGAACTAAATAACCTGTCTAAGGGGTTACATCCAAGCTAGAGGCAGAGTCCAAGTCTCCCGGTCCTTTCCGTTGCTCCTCCACATCTTGGTGCCTTTGGATGGTCCCAAGGGCAGAAACTCAGAAGCACGCTGATTTGAAGAAAAGCTTAGGATTTGCACATACCCTGGTTTCTCAATTTATTTCAGGAGTCAGTCAATCAATAAATATTCAGTTAGCTTCTACTAGGTGCCCAGGACTACTTTACATGATGTAAAGTAATTTAATATTTATTTA
Source organism: Bos javanicus (assembly GCF_032452875.1). Classification (NCBI taxonomy): domain Eukaryota; kingdom Metazoa; phylum Chordata; class Mammalia; order Artiodactyla; family Bovidae; genus Bos; species Bos javanicus. The sequence continues at coordinate 61,424,276 of NC_083869.1, read as the reverse complement.
TTAGCTCAGATTTTCTGTCAGTAAACTACTCAGAGGCAAGTTTGACATTGGGAGTTGCCGAGTTAACTCTTGGATACCACTTGAGAGCTGTTTATTATAACAAACTTCTGCAAATTTGAAACCTCCATCACTTTTGACTCCTTGGTCTCATATCCCCCACATAAATCAGTGGCTAAGATTCTTTCCCAAGTGCCTCTTACATCACTTCTTTTCTTTCTTCCTCCGCTTGTCTTAAAGGCCCTGTTACACAACTGCCACCTCTAACCTGTGGTTGAACCTTGGGGCCCCTTCTTGCAGAGAGCCTCCATACCCCTGACATCTCTCTTCTCTTTTTCTTCAAAACATGATTATCTTTTATCTGCTCTCCTGAATTTGCTAGGTAACTGAAGATAGTTTACTCCAACACCCTGGTTTCCTTTTTACAGTCTTTGACCTAGATTCTTCCAAACTTCTCCTACCCAGTGCCCTTGATTGCAGCGTTTTCTTCCTCTTATTCATCCTGCACAGACCTACTAAATCCAGGTTTCTAAAATGTGGTCATCTGTATTCATGGCCATCTTGCCTGGAACTGTACCTGAAACCCTGCAGGCAATTAATAAGGACTTCACTCTTCTTTTTCTAGAGGAGGAAGTCTCTCATATTTCTTTATATTTCCATATATGTAAAATGGGGAGAATAATAGTACCGATAACTTCACAGGATTGCTTTAAAAATGTAGCTATTATTATTACCAAGAAAAATTCCAAGCTGTGAATAGTTAATTTTATTGTCTTCTATCAATTGGTATCATTTGGTTTAGTCGCTAAGTCATGTCTGACTCCTGTGACGCCATGGACTGTAGCCTCCCAGGCTCCTCTGCCCATAGTATTCCCAAGAATACTGGAGTGGGTTGCCATTTCCTTCTCCATCTCATCATTTAGTGTATGCTAGTTTGGCAACCCACTCCAGTGTTCTTGCCTGGAGAATCCCAGGGACGGGGGAGCCTAGTGGGCTGCCGTCTACGGGGTCGCACAGAGTCGGACACGACTGAAGCGACTTAGCAGCAGTAGCAGCAGCAGCAGCAGTTTCATTTTTAAAAAAAACTAAATAATAAATACCTCGAAGAAAAGACAATGTTTTACCTTTTGGAACTCTACTCACCCCTCACTCAGTTGCTTGGCATGGATTTGTGATCCTTGTGGTGAACAGCAGTACTGTTCAATGGGTTCATACCCACTCAATTTACTGGCCAGGGTCCATGCTCACTACTAGGGCATCTGTTCTGTGTCAGTGCTCGTGACACATTAGTTGACAAATAGTTTCATATCATCCCTGCTTGATTAATTTATGGTAGCTGGAGTTTGACATTAGCCAACTGAAAGCTAAAATATACTAAAGACATACAGGCTTTTGCTCTCTCTCTCCTACTCCCATAATAAGAATTCCGCATTAAAAGTAAGTTTTAACTGTATACGTTGAATTCCTCTTGTGACCCATTTTGTTTCATTGTGCCTGGATCTTAGCAGCATCTTATCACAATAAACTGTGGAAAATTCTGAAAGAGATGGGAATACCAGACCACTTGACCTGCCTCTTGAGAAACCTGTATGCTGGTCAGGAAGCAACAGTTAGAACTGGACATGAAACAACAGACTGGTTCCAAATAGGAAAAGGAGTACGTCAAGGCTGTATGTTGTCACTGTGTTTATTTAGCTTATATGCAGAATACATCATGAGAAACACTGGGCTGGAGGAAGCACACGCTGGAATCAAGATTGCTGGGAGAAATATCAATAACCTCAGATATGCAGATGACACCACCCTTATGGCAGAAAGTGAAGAACTACTAAAGGGTCTCTTGATGAAAGTGAAAGAGGAGAGTGAAAAAGTTGGCTTAAAGCTCAACATTCAGAAAACTAAGATCATGGCATCCGGTCCCATCACTTCATGGGAAATAGATGGGGAAACAGTGGCTGACTTTATTTTTCTGGGCTCCAAAATCACTGCAGATGGTGATTGCAGCCATAAAATTAAAAGACACTTACTCCTTGGAAGGAAAGTTATGACCAACCTAAACAGCATATTAAAAAGCAGAGACATTACTTTGTCAACAAAGGTCTGTCTAATCAAGGCTATGGTTTTTCCAGTAGTCATGTATGGATGTGAGAGTTGGACTATAAAGAAAGCTGAGAGCTGAAGAATTGATGCTTTTGAACTGTGGTGTTGGAGAAGACTCTTGAGAGTCCCTTGGACTGCAAGGAGATCCAACCAGTCCATCCTAAAGGAGATCAGTTCTGGGTGTTCATTGGAAGGACTGATGTTGAAGCTGAAACTCCAATACTTTGGCCACCTGATGCGAAGAACTGACTCATTGGAAAAGACCCTGATGTTGGGAAAGATTGAAGGCAGGAGGAGAAGGGGATGACAGAGGATGAGATGGTTGGATGGCATCAATGACTCAACGGGCATGGGTTTGGGTGGACTCCAGGAATTGGTGATAGACAATTGGTTCATGGGGTCGCAAAGAGTCAGACACGACTGAGTGACTGAACTGAATGAACTGATGGGGAAGGGAGCAGTACTAATGAGAGACACACAAAGATGGCAGGAGGCTGCAGGTACACCTGCATTCCCACTGGCCAGTAGCCAGTGTGCTGAGACCTTAGGCAAGTGCCTGCCTCCATCCCTGGCCTGTGAAGGCTTTGTGGGTGGAGCCCACACTTGGGAACCTCCACTGAACAAGCATTTCACATAACAGTATAAAAAAAGCCAGAAAAGTTAGTGTTACCTTCATGAACTTCTCCCTCAGCAAGTAAGAACTGGTATCAAATATCTAATGGGATGCACTTTGTCCACGTTTAAGAAAAATAGATTCGTCTCAGAATGTTTTTCCTTTGGAGGAGACCACTTTCAGCTTTTACATGCAGTTGCTCCTAAGTGTGACTTAACATTTCTCTTCTCGGTTCACCAGCGAATTTCCCCAAATCTGAACACGGTGCTGAACAATGGACTGGGAACAGAGGTGGTGAATAAAAGGTAACTCTTCAGACTGGTGGGCAGAGGAGCGTTGACAAATCCCAAGGGCTCAGCGATGACTTCAGCCTCTGAAGTTTGAGGAGTTTGGCAGACACCAGAGAAAAGCTCCCTTCATCTCTTAAGTTGTTTGAGTGCCCTGGCAACTGCAGCCTCAAAAACTTGAGAGTGACGTATGGGGGATAGGGGGATGGTTGAGAAAGAGATAAGAAAAGATGACCACATAGGCCTGGGATTTTTATATGCGACGCTTAAGTTTGAGAAAGAAGGAAGCAAGTGGCGAGGAATGCCCAAGACCGCCACTGGAGTGATCTCATACCAGTCAAAAGGCAAACGAGAAGCCTGGCTGCCAGCTGAAAGGAACAAAGGCGGTTAGTGGGCGGACATAGCGAAAGGAAAGAGGGAGGGAGACACCTCGCCCACACTCGGGAAAGCGCTTCAGCTTGTGAGTGACAGGCTTGGGGTTCTGGCATTGGGAGGGCACGCATCCCAGCCCACAAAGGCTGGGGTTCAAAGAATGGCCTGGCGCGTAATTTAATGCAGGGCCCGGGACTACACTGGAGTTGTAGTCTTTTGTGTGAGCTACAACAATGGAGAGGGAGAAATCAGGCCACAGTCTCGCGGTGCAGACGGGCTGGTGCGGATGTGTCTCGGCCCTGGCGGCAACGTGCGCTGCCTTTCTGGCCGTTGCCCAGCAACCGGACGCCGCCCGCCTGTGCCTGCGGAGCCCATTGAAAGCCGCCGGGTGAAAGGGAGAGCGGTGCTGTTCACAGGCCAGGCTGGTGGAAGAGGAAACAAAGGACAGGGATTACATGGGACCACGGGAAGGCCTCACACTGTACGAGGGTGGACGTTGGGAGCCTCCTTATGAAGGGCCCGAGTTGGTACCCTGCCTTGGCCCAGCACATGGACTGCTTGAATAAATATAGCTCTTCCTCCATCTTCAAGTTCACAGAGTTCCTAGCCCAGATGTTGCATTAAATTGGCTGCCTATTGTGTAAAACATGTAAACAATCCCAAACAAACAACAAAAACAAACCCCGTTCAAGTGGCCAGCTGAAATCCATTTGTTAGGCCGGAATATTTTCCAAATTGGATCCAGCACCTGGTGGGTGAATAGATACATGCATAACACCTGGTGGGTGAATATATTCACCATACAAAAGTGTAGCAAACACGGCTACACTGCAATGCAATGTGGTATCCTGGATTGGATCCTGAAGCATTAGTGGAAAACCTAGTCATTAAAAGTCTGTGGTTTATTTAGTAGTATTGCACCACTGTAAATTTCTTAGATTTGACCAGGAGTCAGCAAACTTTTCTGTAAAAGATCAGAAAGTAAAACTCTGGGCTTTGAGGGTTCTGTGGTCTCTTGTTGGCAACCACTCAACCCAGCCATAATGGTGATACAGGGCTGTAGACAGTTGTACAAAAATGGGTGTGGCTGTCTTCCAGAAGATTTTATTTATGGGTACTGAATTTTGAGTTTCATCTACTATTCATGTGTCATGAAATATTCTTCTTCTTTTGATTTTTTCAACCCCTTAAAAATATAAAGACTCTTCTTTGCGTGCAAGCCCTACAAAAACAAGCAACAGGATGGATTTGGCCAGTAGACTGCTGTAGTTTGTCATCCTCTAGTTTAGACAAATGGACCACAGTCATAAAGCATGTTAACATTAGAAAAAAATTGATTAAGGGTATATGAGAACTCTCTGGGCTTTCTTTGTAATTTTTTATGTAAACCTAAAATTCCAAAATAAAAAGTTTTTTAAAATATATTTAAATGGCAAGCTTTTTAGACAGAATGTTTGGAAAGGGATTTGTTATGGGGAGAGGGTAAATGAGTTGGGGGTGTGTGTAGAAGCCATAAAGAAGTATTTTTTTTAAGTTACATTGACATATGGTACATGCTCAGTCATATCTGATTCTTTGTGACCCTTTGAACTATAGCCTGCCAGGCTCCTCTGTCCATGGGATTTTTCAGGCAAGAATATTGGAGTGGATTGCCATTTCCTCCTCCAAGGGATGTTCCTGACCCAGGGATCAAACACATATCTCTTGAGTCTCCTGAATGGCAAGCAGATTCTTCATTGCAGATTTCCTAAAATGAAACTCCTGCTATACCACCACATTGGCAATCAGGCCATTAACGTCACATAGCTTGAAAACAAAAGAGCATTCCAATAATGGAGAACTCTTTGACTCTAAGAGTTGGGTGAAGAATATTTCAGCTCCCACTGAATCAGAATGGGAAGACACTAGGACAAACAATCAACTCCATTTTTCTCTAATGGAAAATTTGAAAATTCCTGGAAAGCTCATTTTTAACTGCACACCCACCCACCCACCCCCACACACATACACACACTTTTAAAGTATGGCTAACATCCAGGTTCTCTATTCCTGTCCTGATTTTACTTGTTGTTTGAATACAGAGTATTATTTATCTTTGTCTAAAAGTGGTGTAATATTATGAAACCCTTTCCGTATCTTTGTTCAAATTGAGATTTAAAACTTTCTATCTCAGGTTGGGCACTACTGATTAAGAATGGATGATCAGAAAGTACAGGAGGGCATTTAGCATAAAGCACACCTTCTTCCCGATGCAATGCTAGAAGGATGTGGGATGCAGGATAAAGATGATATAAAAGTCCACAGGTAGCTGATTGGTGTAATACCAGGCATGGTGGGCTCAGTAATGGGAGTTGATTCTGAAAGTGAAGAAGCTGCTGCTGCTAAGTCGCTTCAGTTGTGTCCGACTCTGTGCGACCCCATAGACAGCAGCCCACCAGGCTCCGCCATCCCTGGGATTCTCCAGGCAAGAACACTGGAGTGGGTTGCTGTTTCCTTCTCCAGTGCATGAAAGTGAAAGTGAAGTCGCTCAGTCGTGTCTGACTCTTAGTGACCCCACGGACTGCAGCCTACCAGGCTCCTCCATCCATGGGATTTTCCAGGCAAGAGTACTGGAGTGGGGTGCCATTGTCTTCTCTGAAGTGAAGAAGAGACTTTCAGTAATGTTTCTTGGCAAAATATGAGGTAGTTAGAAATTTGACTTCAGAGATTTTCCATCACTCTTATCATCTAATTTTTCTTCCTGGCCTCATACTCACAACTACTCTACATAAAGAATTTGTTTCATGTTTTTTTTTTCAACCAGAGATATTTCAGGACTCATTTATTCAACAGCTTTTTGAAACATGGACTTTCCCTGTGCCATGGATTGATCCTGGATTGGAGCTGGGAACATGAAGAATAATTAAAGATGGCTTTTAGTCTCAGTTTTCAAGGAGCTCTGGGTGGAGACAAGACTGAGTTCTCCAGTGTTGTTGGTGGATAACCAGCATCAGGATCACTGGGCCTACCCCCACACCTACTGATTCAAAACTCTCTGCACAGGGCAAGAAAATTTGTATTTTTAGCAAATTCCTCAAGTGAATATTTTGAATACTAAACATATGATATCCACTGGAAATGTGAATAGATGGGAAAATGTCATAAAGAATAATGCTGATATTAATTGGCTATTATAGAAGCACAGAAAAAGAAGAGAGAGGGTCATAGGGAGGTTCCCTAAAACTGACACCTGAGTCTAATCTTAAAGAAAGGGAAGACAAAAGTGAGGATAATGGTGAGGAAGAGTATGATAAAAGGAAAGAGGCCAGGAAACACTGTCCTGAAGTGTGAAAAATCACACTTCCTTACATAACTGGAGTTTAATTAGCAAGGAGGATGGATGACTGATGGTGGGCTTTGTGATAGGCACTGGAAAACCTATTTTGAGAAAGGGATCCGCCTTTATGTCACTCTGCCTAAATATAAGTTCAAATCTATTCCCCTCATAAAGGTATACGATTTTTGATGAAGTCTTGGCTTCCCCCTCCTTGCATTATATTCTCTGCAACACTGGCACATAGAATGAAAATGTGTTCTATGTTAAAGGCCGACAACAAGGAAGAACTTATTGGTTATTTACACCACTCTTCTTGCAGCCTCAAACTTTCCTGGAAATAGTTATCTTCCTTTTGATTAGAATAGGGCTATGAGGTCTGCAAGCAAGAGAGGACATGGGTTATCCTTTAATGCTTTTAACGTAAGGCAGGCAAATACCTCTATTTGGCAGCATGATTATGAAGTAGTTATGGGAAAAGAATGTGCTCTCCCTTGGCCCCACAACCTCTAGTTCTAGTTTGGCCTATCATTGCATCTGCATCAGCATTTCTTTCTTCTTCCAATGTTTCTTTTTCTGAACTTTAGCAGGTGGCCTTGGCATGGCAAGACTTTGATTCTTCTGCAAATGAGGTGATTGGGTGGTCAGCCTTATCTTTTTTTCCACAGTTTCATGTTTCCTTCCAGGTTGATCTGGTTTCTTTGACTACCCTATTTTAGGAATGAGGCATTTTGCTTGGTCAAGTGCATGAATTAATGTAGCCAGGGCAGCTAACCTTGACAAAAAAAGTACACAACACACAAACCTCCCAGCAGCTACAGAGACCATTATCTATGTTGTTTTTCTTCACCAGCTAGAGAACCTCAATTCATCAAAACATTTGAAGACACTTGAAAAGTTAGGATGTACTATTTGGCTGCTGGAAGAGAGAAACATTTGTTTTGTGCTAAAAGTGACCTTTGGTGTCTTTCATTTAGAAGCCATAGATTTTGGTGAAAGCAGAATGGTAAGCAGTTACACAAAGGTAGAAAAGAGGATTTTGAAGGATGTAGAAATAAGGGAGCAAATACATTCCTCTACCATCCTTACATACCCACATCCATGCACATCTCCACAAAGCAATTGTGAGAAAAAGAAACTCTAGTTCAGAGTATCTCAACCTAGGTACTATTGACATTTTGGGCACAATAATTCTTTGCTGTTGAAGGGCTGATGTGTGCCTTGTTTAGCAACATCTTAGGTCTCTACCCACTCAATGACAATAGCAACACCCACCCCCACCCCACATGTTGTGACCATCAAAAATGTTTCTAGACATTGCCAAAAGTCCCCTAAGAGGCAAAACCACCCCCTGTTGAGAACCACTGCTATAGTAGAATCACTTAATCACTTTAATACATCTAGCACTATCCCAAGTGTTTGTGGTAGTGATGGGAGGGCAGGATGATCTAATGCCTGCATATTTGTGGTTGGCAGTTTTCATAGGCAGATCATGCTTAAGTGGACATGGAGCATAACTTCACCTCAAGAATGTGACAGTCACAGCTGTGAGTTGCAGGACAGTTGAAAGAAGCAAATCCTTTTGGATAGGATATCCTGTGAGCATAATATGTGACATTCATCAGTTTTCAGAAGTAGCTTAAATTTTTTTTTTCTTCTTAGGCTTTGTGCTGTTGCTGTCCTCAAGCATATAATTTCAATTCTTCACAGTTCATAGGAGTTGCAGGAAAAACATTTTTTCTCCCTTCATGTAGTCTGTGAGTCTCCTTGACAATATACTGGTATCCATAAAGAAGAGAAATTCACCTGAACTTCTCACTTGTGATATTTGATTTCACCCAGAGTTGGAGAATGTTCCACACCCACCCAGGTCCATTAATCTTAGGGTGAAAATTAAGCTATAGACTGGCACATCCTTCAGGAAATTCCCATGGTTCCAGGCCTCTAGGGTGGGTCCTTGTTCTGGAGGAAATCCATGCTGCCTTCTCCAAACTGTGTTAAGCCTTTCCTTTGCTCTTATCAGGCTTGCCCTGCCTTTTAATACAATAAGGTCCAAACAATGAAAAAGTAATGGTGAGATTTAGACCAACAAATTACAAAGGAAGGAAATTTTGAATTACTGCTTTTACTCAGGCTCTCATTCAACGGTCCCCATGTTATCTAAAGATCAGGGAATCATATTATGCATCCCATAGCATATAATTATCTACAAACATACTATTATAGGCTTAGAATCTTAAAATATCTCAATCCCTGTATGGTTATGTAAAAATTTCCAGAGTACTAGCCAGGATGTTGAGATCCTGGAAATGAATTATGAGTTTAATTACAATTAAACCTAACAGAATGTGGTTAAGATTGGTAGTTGCAGTAGCTTTGATCTTTGATCAAATTTGGTCTAGACTTTAACACCATGCTCAGATATCCTGCCCTTCTTCCATTTTTATGTTGAGATCATAGTCAGATATGCATTGACATACTGACATGAATACGCAGGGATCAAGTTGCTTTCCTCTCTCTAGTACTGACATTAGTTATGTCTCCTTTAAAGCAGCAGTTTAAGTCTGTGAGGATTTTTTGTTGTAAGTCAGTTGTCAGTCAGTGATTAGAGTTTCACTCTATTCTCTTGGGTGTAAGTTAACACTATTGGCTTTACCTTGGCATGTGAGATAGTCATAATAACATTAAATTTAACAATCTCTAGGACAAAATCTAGAGTTTTAGTTTCCCTAACTCTTTGCAGAGCTGTAACTCAGCTGGAAAATGACATTTCAATTGAACATTCTATAATGCTCTAAGGTACTGCAGGAAATGAGTGTGAAAATGCTGAGCACATCCCTTCTTGGCACTTCTTATTAAGCATATAACATCCTTGAGTGAAAGTAATATTGCAGAGTAATTTGGTTATTAAGGCAATAATAGCATATCTTGTCTCAGAGATAAAGTTACCTTTTGTTAACTGTTTCTCTCCCCCATCTTAATAGCTTCATTAATTCATTAATTTCAGAGATGAATTCTCTCTGAGAAGACTGCCTATTCCACATTGTTCTCCTATTTGATTCCACCACTGTGTCTAAGGCTGGATGACAAAGTTCTATCCTTAAGGCTAGTAAATTCAAAGATTTCTCATAGATAACTGATAAACTAACCACTTCTTAAAATAAACCTAGCAGGATATTTTCCAAGTACTTATTCCTAGGTAATAGGGTTTTAGGTGATTTGTTAGATTTTTTAAAATTATGATAATTAATACATATTATTGTGTATTTTAAAAGCTTTGTTATAAGTGGGTTTAATATACCTAGCTTCCAAGCTGTTTCAAATTATTCAACCATAGAAACTAAGTAAAAATTTTTTTTCCATAAATATTTTTTTATTGCTTAGAAATGCATAAGATGATATGTTCACTCCTAAAGCTTGTTTAACAAAGAAAGGAGCAAGTCATTGTTAGCTTTTGGTTTAGGATATTTCTAGGGAGATGTGAGCGTATTATGTATTCATTTAAGCATCTCAGGTAGAACAAATTGAAACAAATTAAAGATTCCATCATGAATTCAAAATTGATTTGCTTTTTTAGGATAAATGATGCTTGGAATGTATTCAGATACATTTCTGTTAAATGTTTTTAATTTAACTAAATATAACTTAAGAAAGTCATATCTACACACACAAGAACAGCCTTGTATTGTAAAGACATGAAAATGTGAACACAGTTAGCTGCCACTCAACTTGCTACATGTTTTCATGTCCTTTCTGTGTATCTACTGTTACTATTTTTAAAAAAGAAAAAGACAAAAAAACAGAAGGAGGAAGCAAAAATGCATTTTAGTCAACAATGTATCTTGAGTACTTAATGCATGCAAGGCATTAACCTGAGTGCTGTGAAGAGTTCAAAGCCAAGTAAATTTTCTACCATTACAGAACCTGACACATGATAGATGCTTAATAAACATTTGTTCTGAGTGAATGCATGAGTTTATAAAAGACAAATTGCGATAATGAATAAAAGTATAGAAATTCAGAGCAAAGAACCCTGACTGTGGTTTTTGATGTCTCCATTGAGAAGGTGGAACTTCAGCTTGGTCTTGAAATATGTATATTTCTTAGGTAGAGAAGGCAGGGAACAGATGCCTCAACTTTAAGGCCCTGGATTCACAGAGATGAGATATTTCTTGAGTAGAAGGAGAGGTTGTTTTTAGAAAGAGAAAGAAAAGTGGTCAAAAAGGAAAAGAACTGTTCAGTTGTAGAGGTAAACTCAGGCACGCTTGTTCCACTTCTGTATTAGGTGAACCCGTTATATCTTGAGGAGATTCTTGGGTTGGCCTTTGGGAGCACAGTTGCTATCTCAGGCCTTCTATTTATTTTCTAGTTCTTGTCTTAACTTCTCAACTCCTCACGAATGTAACTTGCTTCTGCCCAGTTGGGCTGATGGTTTAGGACACATGACACCTACCTACAGGGTACTTCCCTCAGGTCTGAGTTCAGACACACTGCTGCTCAGAACTTGATGAAAACTGAGTGGAGAAAACAAGCCAGAGGAAATATCCTCTGAATGATTCTTATAACTAGTATTGTCATGAAAAAATATATAGTGACTGTAAGACTTTTATATATGTCATGATGTCATATATGTATATAATAGTCATGCTTTATGTATACATACATATGCATACACTATATAAATATTTTATTTATTATGTTAAATTATATGTGTTTCATATAATAATATGTATATATTCACATGATTTACCCTGAAGAACACTTATGCTTGTTCCATACCCTTATGACTTGGGGCACTCTGATATATTCTAGTCTATTGTATTTTGTATTTCATTATTTATTTATTTTTCTATTTATTTATTTGGCTGTGCCAGGTCTTAGTTATGGCAAGCAGGATCTTTAGTTGCATCATGCAAACTCTTAGTTGCGGCATGTGGGATCTAGTTCCCTGACCTGGGATCCAACCTGGGTCCCCTGCATTGGGGGCTCAGAGTCTTAATCACTGGGCCACCAGGGAAGTCTCTGTTCTAATTTTTTAAAATGCCTATCATGACTCACTGAATTCACATCCTGTAACAAGTCTATAGATTTGAAAAACTAAAGATTGAAAAACTTGGCTTTAGTCAGAGGTTCTCAAACATCAGTGTGTACCAGAATTACTTGGGAATCTTTTTAAAAAAGTTAAATTCCTGAGGCTCCTTCCCCAGAGATTCTGATTCATTACAACTTGTGGGAGGTCCAGGAGTCTACATTTTTATCAAATACCTCAGTTTATATTGATGGTATGTAGGTCATATTTTGGCAAACATGACATCTGGAGATTAAAAAAGAAATCCATCCCCAAAGTCAGTCAGACTAGCCAAAAAGAGATCCTGTTGCTTTGGAGCCTCTTATTGTTATTATTTTCACTAATTTTGACTTTTGTCCTCCTTGTGTTATATCAAGTGCCTACATTACTAGATGTTTTTACTCTAAGAATATTGTTGAGGGGAAATCCCTAGTTGTCCAATGGTTAGAACTCCTGTCCATTCCGGGAGGTGGGGGCAGATTCTAGCCCTGGTGAGGGAGCTAAGATCCTGAAAGCTGTGTGGTGCAGTCACACACACACAAATTTTTTTGAGGACAGTTATTTTTCACCAAAGAGCACAGTATCTTCTGTCTGCACACCTTGGAGAGACATTTCTCTTTGTTTTTGGTATCAGAAACTATTGGGCTTATACTGAGAAATTGTTTTTTTCCTATCTTAATTTTTTACATGTATTTGCACAATGATTCAAGTATCAAATTGTGTTCTCCTCCCAGCATGCATTTTCTATAACAACCTTGTTTTTGTCATGGAGTCGCCTAGTCGTGTCCAACTCTTTGTGACCCCATGACTGCAGCATGCCAGGCCTCCCTGTCCCTCACCATTTCCTGAAGCTTGTCCAAGTTAATGTCCATTGCATTAGTGATGCCAACCAGCCTTCTAATCCTCTGATACCTTCTTCTCCTTCTGCTCTCAATCTTTTCCAGCATCAGGGACTTTTCCAGTGAGTCAGCTGTTCACATCAGATGACCAAAATACTGGAGCTTCAGCTTTAGCATCAGTCCTTCCAGTGAGTATTCAGGGTTGATTTCCCTTACTTTCTAACCAGAGTCATTCCTGTGTTCTAATTTTGTGATCAACTTATTTTAAATTTCATGTTATCCTGCATGAAGTTTTATAAACTTTCTGAAATTCTATTTTGGAAGAAGACAGATATATAAATAAAGAATAAAAATTATAGAGAAAAATACTTAGGACTTAAATAATAGAAGTTGTGTTTCCATTATCAAGCCTTCAGCCCATAGTTATCTTCCTTTCTCCCTGAACTGCTTCCACTTCTTTCTGTCTTGATCCCAATTTGGACAACTTCAATCCTTATCTACTCTACTAATTAGGTTTTTTTTTTTTTTTTTTGTCTCTAGTTTGTCCTGAATTTGTTCATCCTATATAATTCTATCAGATAAAACTTCCTAAAAACTGACTTTCATTTTGCCCTCCTCCTGCTTTAAAACCTTTAATGGTTCCCCAGGTGGCCCAGTGGTAAAGAATCCACCTGCCAGTGCAGGAGACACAGGTTCGAACCCCATGTTGGGAAGATTCTCTGGAGGAGGGCATGGCAACCCACTCCAGTATTCTTGCCTGGAGAATCCCATGGACAGAGGAGCCTGGCCGACTACAGTCCATGGAATCACAGAGAGTCAGACAGGACTGAGCAACTAAGCATGCATCCTGTCCAAACCCCTTTGCCTTGCACTGGGGAACCCTTTGTGATCTGATCTCATTCGACTTCTGTGACAACTTACATATCCTGATATTTTCAACAGGTCTAGCACAACTCTTGGCATCTAGGGCAGTGCTCCATACATGTTGTTGTAAGATGATGTAATATTCTCAAATTCTACTCCCCTTTATATGTAACTTCTGAAGAAGATTTTTAAAAAGTAACAATACCAAGAGTTAGATAGGTTCAACATCAAGACTCAAAGCGGCAAAACAGTTAATTCACAATTTTTTGTTGGGGAGAAAGGATTAATACAAAAAACTAATGATGCTAAGTACACTTTGCTAAAGTCCATGTGAGCGGTTCTAACTATATGTTAAATCTAAGTTCAGAGTGAAGAGTGTTCAGTCTCCTAGGCAGAGTCTACAAAGCTCTACCTGTACCTCTCAGTGGACACTAATTTCAGAGGTGCCAAGAAAGAAAAGACAACTCATGGAAGAGAGAAAATGAAGAAGCTGGTTCTCTGGAGAAATGCTATTCATGTTATCTGTAAAAACAGAAACTTTTACAAGCATAGCTTTATTTAATATCGTTACCTTATTTACTAAGTGTTTATAAAAGCATATTAATCTTCCTCTCTTCCTACTCAAACATGATTAAGTTAATGTTATGTAGAGGTGACAGGCTGAAGCAAGTTAAATGTTTGGTAAACAGCCCTTTGGTTGAGAATCCCATAATGAAAGAAGTCATCAGCAGATCTCTAAGGAAAGACTGCAAAGGAACTTTAATCTGCTATGAAAACAAGTAAAGGACCACATGCCCAGAATCTAAAACATAGTTATACAAAGTGAACCTCATGATATTCAGATAGTGTCTTAAGGAATGGGTAATATTTGCTCATTTACTTTTTTTAGAGCCCTAGAAGACCACACTTGTTTTAAGCAGCTGCAAAATAATGAAACAGTTTAGAGGAAAATTGAGATTTGATAGGAATATCCTTGTTCTCATCAAAGAATATGTTTAAGCCACAGATGCTCCATGAAACACAAAGCAAATAATGTGATTTCTGTATTTAGGAGCTGACATTTGCAAGAAGATGCTCAGGAAAGTAGAGATATAAAACACCTTCTTGTGGAAACATAGTGTGCTGTCTTTTGTATACGGCTTCCAGGGTGGTGCTAGTGGCGAAGAATCCGCCTGTCAATGCAAGAAACATAAGAGATGCGGTTGGATCCCTGGGTCGGGAAGATCCCCTGGAGGAAGAAATGGCAACCCATTCCAGTATTCTTGCCTGGAGAATCCCATGGACAGAGGAACCTGGTGGGCTACAGTCCATAGCGTCACAAAGAGTCAGACGTGACTGAAGTGACTTAGCACCAACATATGTCTTTTTGTATAAGAAGATAATGTTCCTAACCTACCATCATTTATTTTGAAGTTCTTTTCTTCCCATATACTTCATGGCCTTGCCACCCTCACAGCCAAGCACATAATTGCTGACTGAAAGAATAATTCATGGAACAAAACAAATGAAATGGACTGCAATGAAGTTGATTTATCATTTATGCTTTTAGATTTCGATAGTTTGTGATAGCCAGGTGAACTAACCAGTTAAATTAGAGACCACTTAAATTAGAAAATGCCTTAATCTGGTTCAGGGCAAAAGACATAATTACATTACGTAAATTCATTTTTTCCTGGAACTTGCATTACATACATTTCAAAAACAGCTTTCTTGAGGTATAATTGACATATAAATATTTAAATATACAGTTTAAATATGCACATATTTAAATATACAGTTTGATAAATTTTGACCTATGTATGCTGCTGCTGCTAAGTCGCTTCAGTCGTGTCCGACTCTGTGCGACCCCATAGACGGCAGCCCACCAGGCTCCCCGTCCCTGGGATTCTCCAGGCAAGAACACTGGAGTGGGTTGCCATATCCTTCTCTAATGCATGAAAGTGAAAAGTGAAAGTGAAGTCACTCAGTCGTGTCCGACTCCTAGCGACCCCATGGACTGCAGCCCACCAGACTCCTCCATCCATTGGATTCTCCAGGCAAGAGTGCTGGAGTGGGTTGCCATTGCCTTCTCCATTGACCTATGTATAACCCATGTAAACACTGCCACAGTCAAGGTAACGAATCTATTCCATGTTCATTACTCCCAAACATTTCTACATGCCTCCTTCCACCCAGCATCACCTGTTAACTACTGATTTGCCTTCTGTCACTATGGATTAGTTTGCATTTTTCTAGTTTTTTACATAAAGTTACCATACAGTATGCACTCTTGTTTTGTCTAGCTTCTTATACTCAGGAATTATTTTGAGATTCACCCAGATTGTACCATTCATCAGTAGTTCATTACTCTTTATTGCCATAGAGCATTCTATTGTATGGCTATACCACAATCATTTATGCATATAGTTGTTGAAGGATATTTGAACTGTTGCTAGTTTTTGGTAATTACAAATAAAGCTGCTATGAGCGTTCATGTATATGTCTTTATATAAATACATGCTTTCATTTTTCTTGGATAAATATTTAGGAATAGAATGTGTAGATCATGTGGCAGGTCTATGTCTAACTTTTTAAGGAACCCAGTCTATTTTCCAGGGTGCTTGTACTATTTTACATTCCCATTGGCAGTGTATAAGAGTTCCAGTTGTACACAACACCAACACTTCCTATGATTAGTCTTTTTAGAATTGCCTTGTTTAAACTCCAAATATTTTAGGATTTTCCAGCTATCTTTCTGTTACTGGTTTCTAGCTTAATTTCACTGTGGTCTAAGAACACTCTTTATATGATTTCTGTTTTTAAAATTTGTCTTTAAAAAAATTTGTTTTAGATGCCTATTTTAGATAGGCCCAGAATATGGCCTATCTTGGTGAGTATTCCATGTGAACTTGAGAAGAATGTATATTTGCTAACTGTTGTATGAAATATTCTATAAATGTTAATTAGATCCAGTTGATTGATGATACTATTTAGTTCAATTATATTCTATTTTTTCCTTTTTCTGCTGGATATGTCATTTACTGAAAGATGGGTGTTGAAGTCTCCAACTATTATATTTGTTTATTTCTTATTGCAGTTCTACCAGTTTCTGCCCCTTGTGTCATGATGCTTTGTTGTTAGGAGTCCATGTTAAGGACTGCTGTATCTTCTTGGAGAATTGACTTCTTTATCATTACGTCATGCTCCTCTTTAGTCCTAAAGACTTTCCTTGTTCTGAAGTCTGCATAGTCTGAAATTCATATAGTCACTACAACTTTCTTGTTGATTAGCATGGTATATCTTTTCCTGTACCATTCATCTTTCTCTTTTTCTGACTTCTCTGATTTTAACTGAACATTCTGTGTGATTCTGTTTCTTCTTGTCTCTAAGCGTATCAATTATACTTCCTTAAAGAACTTTCTAAGTGGTTGCCCTAGGGTTGTAATATTTCTTTAAGATTAGTTTAAGTTCTCTTTCAAAGACTACAGTACCACTTCATGGATAATTGGTAATTAATTCTTTTAGCTTTTTTAGGTTTAACCTTTTAAAAAGTTTGTCTTTGTTAGAAAAATATTTTCCCTGAGTATACAATGGTAGGTCAACAATTTTTTTTTCAGTTCATTTTGTTCCAATGTCTTCTCATTTGCATTGCTTCTGATGAAAATTTGCAGCCATCCTTCTTTATTCTTCTGTGTGTAATGTGTCTTTTTTCTCTGATTTTTAAAATGATTTGTTTTTTCCTCATTGATTTTGAGTAATATGGTTATTATGTGTTTTGGTATGGTTTTCTTTGTTTCTTGTGCTTCAAGTTTGTTGAGAGATCTGTGGTTTTGTAGCTTTTCATCAAATTTGGAAAACTTTTGTCTGTAAATTCTTCTTTTCTATATCTAAACTATCTGAGGAACTCCAATTACATGTGTATTATGTCCCTTGAAATAATCCTACAGTTCACGGATTCCCTTTCCTTTCTCTCTTCATTTTTTTCTCTTTGCATTTCATTTTCTATAATTTCTATCACTATATCTTCAAGTTGACTAATCTTTTCTTCTGCCGTATTTCCTCAGCTGTTAATCACATCCAGCATATTTTCATTTTAAACATTGCATTTTCATTTCTAGAAGTTTTAGTTATTTATTTTAAGTTAATTAATTATTGGCTGCGCTGGGTCTTCACTGCTGCCTGTGAGTCGCGGCAAGCAGGGACTGCTCTCTCGTTGTGGCGCATTGCTTCTCACTGTGGCGGCTTTCCTTGTTGTGGAGCACAGGCGCTGGAGCACGTAGGCGTCAGTACTTGCAGCTCAGGGGCTCAGTTGTTGTGCCACATGGGCTTAGCTGCCCCATAGCACGTGGAATCTTTTCAGACAAGGGATCAAACCTGTGTCTCCTGCGTTGGCAGGCAGATTCTTAATCACTGACTGCTGCTGCTGCTGCTGCTAAGTCGCTTCAGTCGTGTCGGACTCTGTGCGACCCCATAGACGGCAGCCCACCAGGCTTCCCCGTCCCTGGGATTCTCCAGGCAAGAACACTGGAGTGGGTTGCCATTACCTTCTCCAATGCATGAAAGTGAAAAGTGAAGGTGAAGTCGCTCAGTCATGTCCGACTCCTAGTAAATCATAAAAGTTTTATTTTTCTATATGCATCTTCCATGATGCTACCTAACTTTCTGCAATATGGAATACAGTTATAATGTTTGTTTTGATATTAGTCTGCTAATTTTAACATCTATGTTTCAACTGTTTTTTTCACCTCATCATCGGTTGCTGTTTCCTACTTCTTTATTTTTTTAAATTGTTCGTTTGTTTTGCTATGCTGGGTCTTCATTGTGGTTTCTTTAGTTGCAGCGTGTGGGGCTTCTCTAGTTGCAGCATATGGGTTTCTTGTGACACGCGAGCTTCTCTTGTCGCGGAGCATGGATTCTAAAGTGTGTGGGCTCAGTAGTTGTGATGCTTGGGCTTAGTTGCCCTGTGGCATGTGGGATCTTAGATCCCCAACCAGGGATCAAACCTGCATCTTCTGTATTGGGAAGTGGATTCTTAACGACTGGATCACCAGGGAAGTCCCCTCCTGCTTCTTTGCTGCTGCTGCTGCTGCTAAGTCGCTTCAGTCGTGTCTGACTCTGTGCGACCCCATAGACGGCAGCCCACCAGGCTCCCCCGTCCCTGGGATTCTCCAGGCAAGAACACTGGAGTGGGCTGCCATTTCCTTCTCCAATGCATGAAAGTGAAAGTGAAGTCGCTTCAGTCGTGTCCGACCCTTAGCGACCCCGTGGACTGCAGCCTACCAGGCTCCTGCGTCCATGGGATTTTTCCAGGCAAGAGTACTTTAAATGTGTAGTAATTTTTGATTGGATGCTAGATGCTGTGAATTTTACCTTGTTGGGCAGGAATAGTGTGAATCACAAGGTCTTCCATTCTGGCTGCTGGTAACAGGAACTATTCTTTACCCTGTGTGAACATTGTTCCCTTCAGTCCTTTCAGGTGGCTCTTTCCCCTGGCTTGAACTTGGGTAGCTTCCTCACATGCATATGCTTATCAGTGCTTAGCTGCATTCTCAAGGGGAACCCTCTGCACATCTCTGAAGTTCTCTGAGTGCAGTTCTCCCGTCTTCTGTATTAGGAACACT
The DNA here is from genome assembly GCF_032452875.1 of Bos javanicus. NCBI lineage: Eukaryota > Metazoa > Chordata > Mammalia > Artiodactyla > Bovidae > Bos > Bos javanicus. The sequence continues at coordinate 61,405,223 of NC_083869.1, read as the reverse complement.
GGCTAACTTGATTCCTCTAGAGTTTCAGCTTCATTTTCTCAACTTCATGGGTTGGAGGAATCACTGGGCTCTGTCAGGATCCTTCTCTGTGTGCTACAGCATGAAAAACTCTCTCAAAGTGGTAAGTTGAGAGGGCTTACCTCAGTTCTATAGACATTCACCGCCAAGAATTCTTCTTGGGAGGGGGCTGGAGTGCACTGGATGATGTTTACCACCATTCCTGGCCTCTGCTCCCTAATAACAGTGTCACTAGTTGTGACAACCAAAAATGTCTCAGATATTGCCAGTATTTCCCAGGAGCCAAAATTGCTTTCAGTTGATAACTGCTGATTTAGGGATTTGAACACAGACCCCTCAACCTGTTATTGAATCCTCCAAAATATGTTCCCATTTAACCTCTCCCAGCCTCATCATCTAGTCTTTTACTCATTCCATTCTCTAGCCAAACAATTACTTGCTGTTCTCCTATCATTCCCTGAACACCAGTGCCCCTGTGTCCTCTTTGTGCTGTTCCCTCTGCATAAAATGTCCTATCCATTTCTCTGTTTTTCAAAATTCTCCCTCCTTTATTTTCTTTAATCTTAAAGACATTTATTATTTATTTGGCTGCATCGAGTCTCACTTGTGGCACACAGGCTTCTCTCTAGCTATAAGCATGTAGGCTCAGTAGTTGAGGTGCACAGGCTTAAGCTGCCCCTCAGCATGTGGGATCTTAGTTCCCTGACCAGGGATCAAACCCATGTCCCCTGCATTGGAAGGCAGATTCCTAACCACTGGACCACCAGGGAAGTTCCAAAATTCACCCCCTTTAAAAGATCTGTTAGAAATACCAACTTTTCCATGAAATACTTTCTGATTTTCTAACCTTATATAATTTTTCTTTACTAGTGGATTTACTTACTAGACCCACTTAGTAATTGTAAACTTCTCCTTTAGTTATAATCCAGTAGCGTGAAAGCATAAACTATGTCAACTCTTGCCCCAGGTTATTAATGGGGATTTTTTTCAGATAGCAAAGATAAATATGCTACCTTATACACATTCATTTTTAAAAACCTTTTATTTTGTATTGGAACATAGCTGATTGACAGACACTGTTAGTTAATAACAATAATAGTTTCAGGTGTATAGCAAAGAGACTCAGCTATATATGTACATGTATCCATTCTCTTTCAAGCTCCCCTCCCACCCAGGCTGTCACACAGCATTGAGCAGAGTTCCCTGTGCTATAACCATAGGACCTCATTGATTATCCATTTTAAATATAGCATTACACATCAATTTTTTGGTAATAAATAGGTTCTTTATTCTGTTTTTCCCAAACTTATTTATTTTTAATTGAAAGCAAATTGCTTCACAATATTGTATTGGTTTCTGCCATACATCAACATGAATCAGCCATAGGTATACATATGTCCCCTCTCTCTTGAACCACATTCATTTTTAAGATAGGACTTTTAAAGACCACATGTTAATGAACCACTAAAATGTAATCATGTTAATTCTAAGAAAATTTTCAGGAAAAATATCACCTTGCTGGGACTCTATCCTACTTATGAATTGGGGTTGGCCAAAAAGTTTGTATAGTTTTTCTGTAACATCTTATGGGAAAAAACATACAAACTTTCCGGCCAACCCAATATACGTGTGTGAGTGTGTTTCAGTGCGAGTTTAGTAGGGGTAATTATACCCCTCAGATGGTTAATTACTCTTAGATAATCTGTTTTACTGAAAGAGCCAAAAATATAAATGAAAAGAGCTTTTGAATTCTGTTTTTTAACTAACGTCTTAGTGTGTAAGTAGTAAAAGCAAATCAAAGGCCTACTTGGCTGGGAAAATTTCAGTCATCAGCTTTGATGTTCATCTTTTGATAACCCAAATTATTTGGGGTAGAGGAAAGGCCGGCTCTTCAGAATTTATTTCCACTGACCAGGGTCTGACAAACTCGCAAATTTTGATTTGTGTGGCAGCGCCTGGAATGCTGGGTGTTGCCTGTGAGCAGGCAGATAATAAGAACTGGGAAAAACCTACACTATTCTGAGGAAAATATGGGAACAAAAAATAAAACTTGTGGGAATAGAGCACATATGAATTTTGAACTGGAAAAGAGTTTAGAAGTTCTTGTTCAACATTTTAATTTTGTTCATGGAAAAAAAAATGGATCCCAAAGATGTTAGATGAAATATCCAATATCAATAGTTAGTTAGTGCTGGAACCAGAATTGGAACTCAACACTCAGAAGTGTTTGTATTACTATGTCAATTGTTTATTCACTTAGTCATTCATTCATTCTACAAATGTTTATTGAGAGCATATGATGTTCCAGGTTCTGTGGCAAAGATGGGCTTACAATAGTGAATAAAACATAATGTGATTCCCACCCTCATGGATCTTACATACACACACACACATACACACAAACACATTCTCAGACATGGATCTTACACACAATTATGAACTCTAGAGCAAAGAGACAGGGTGCTATAAGAACATTCCATAGGAATGCTAGTTAATTGGCACAGTCAGAGGAAGGTTCCACCAGTGTATAAATCCATTTTTTCTCATCCTTCAAGTTTAACTTCCTATTTTGACTTCTAGGCCTGATTGCATCTATGTTCACTTTCTCTCACCCTAAGGCAAATTCTCTTTACATTTTTTTACCTGCCAAACATCCACTTGTCTTCCTGAGCCCTTCAATGTCATTTCCACAGAGCCACCTTCCTTGACCCCACAGACTAGATTACACATCCCTTATTATATGTGTTCTCCAAGCACCATACACTTTTGCATAGTAATACTTCTCACAATCAATTGTGCAATTGTTTATTTAAGATCCACCCTCCTCCCTAGACTGAAAGTCCATCAAGAGCAGGGACCATGGCTGCCCTGCTCAGTTCTACAAACAGTCCTGCCACCTAGCAGACATTCAGCAAATATTTATTGAACAGTTTATTGAATGAGTGATTCTGTCTCTCAGCTGCCAATAGTAATGCTGACCACCTTCTCCTTGAAACCTCAAAAGTCTGTGAAGTCAGAACCAAAGATTCATTTAAGGGTCATGTTCCCTATTGTCCTTTCTCCTTCTCTTCTGTTTATCCTGAATTTTTGTAGTTCTTGACATAAAAACAGTCGTCTTTCTAGACCTTATTTTCCTCTTTTAGTCTTTAGAAAAGTTAACTAAAATTAGCCCAGAGATCTAATCAGTTTTGATTACAAATGGGAAGCTCTTTATTTAAGGTTTGTCTGTCCACACGCCCCTCTTCATGTAGCTGACCAACGTGTTCTGAAACCCCATCCAGCTGATGGTGTTGTGAACATTCCTTCAGAATGTACATTTCCTTGACATGTCTGGGGCAGGGGCATGCTCTGATGATAAGGAAGTTCTGTCAGTGTGTACTGGTCCATGCTTTCCTGAAGTGGCCTGACTTCCTGGTACAGATACAGACACAAAGGAAGAGTGGTTCAGAACAAAAATAAGTTTTAAAAATGAGAAATATCAAGAATACAGAAGTCTGGAGGGGAAACCCATGTAAAAAGAAATATGCTGATATAGAAAATAACAAAAGATACTGAAAAAAAAGGACACATGAGTTTTCATAGGCTATTTGGACTTTACAAATTTGATATGCTTATTTAAGAAGAACACATTCATGCATCTTGTTTGTCCTTCTTCAACTCAATTCAATACTTTAAAGCAGGTTTAAGTACCTACTTGGTGTAACTCTAGCAGGACTACAGAAATGAATAATACCATGACTCTCTTCAGAAAAGCAACAATCTAGAGGGAGATGTGGATATATTATCACTATAATGCTAGGTATAAACAGTGTCCACCAATCTAGAGGCATAAACAACCTGTAATAGGAGCCCAGAAGCGTGCATGGAATTTGGACCAGGAGGAATCAGCGATGTTCTTCATGGAGGTGTTAGCATTTAATTAGGCTGAAAAAAAAGTGGGCTTTAATCATCCAACAGAAATCATAAGGCAGAAGGAATGGTGGCAGGAAGAAAGGGAAACATAAAGAGTGCAGGCAGAGAGAGTATTCCAGGCTGAGAGAATGGCTTGACTGAAACTAAAGAGTTACAGTGCATTTGAAAACAGTTGTGTTAACCCCAAAGTTCAGGATTTGGGGCTGAAGAGGCTTGGAAGGGGAGAAGAATAGAAAAGTATCTGAGACCAAATTGTAGAAGGTCTTCAGTTTCATGTTAAGGTAACTGGATTGGATTCAAGTAGGCCAGTGACTTTGGAAAGTTCATGAACCTCATGAAGCATCCTAACCATCCTCCAAGTGCATAAACTCTATAGGCATCGATTTTAATTTATTTCCACTTTATCCTTATTACATTTGTTTAATGCAATAGTTTTGGTGGAGGTTTATCTTTTTTATTTCTGTATTCCTGGCTCTTTGCACACAACCTAACTCGTACAGGCATTCAATAACTTCATTGGGTGTTGTTTGCTTCCCCTCAGGCCTTGTTTACATACAAATAAAAACTTCTATCACAACATATCAGTTCAGCTCCTTGCAGGTGACTGATCTGGACCATTCTTTTTTGGGTGTTAGTTCTAAAAGGTCTTGTAGGTCTTCAGAGAACCATTCAACTTCAGCTTCTTCAGCATTACTGGTTGGGGCATAGACTTGGATTACTGTGGTATTGAATGGTTTGCCTTGGAAACGAACAGAGATCATTTTGTCCTTTTTCAGATTGCATCCAAGTACTGCATTTTGGACTCTTTTGTTGACCATGATGGCTACTCCATTTCTTCTGAGGGATTCCTGCCCACAGTAGTAGATATAATGGTCATCTGAGTTAAATTCACCCATTCCAGTCCATTTTAGTTCACTGATTCCTAGAATGTTGACATTCATTCTTGCCATCTCTTGTTTGACCACTTCCAATTTGCCTTGATTCATGGACCTGACATTCCAGGTTCCTATGCAATATTGCTCTTTATAGCATCAGACCTTGCTTCTATCACCAGTCACATCCACAGCTGGGTATTGTTTTTGCTTTGGCTCCATCCACCCAAAAAAGATGTCCTTTTCATTATAGGGGACTGGAATGCAAAAGTAGGAAGTCAAGAAACACCTGGAGTAACAGGCAAATTTGGCTTTGGAATACGGAATGAAGCAGGGCAAAGACTAATAGTTTTGCCAAGCAAATGCACTGGTCTTTTCAAGAGGTGTTTGTCTTTAGCAAACACCCTCTTCCAACAACACAAGAGAAGACTCTACACATGGACATCACCAGATGGTCAACACCAAAATCAGATTGATTATATTCTTTGCAGCCAAAGATGGAGAAGCTCTATACAGTCAACAAAAACAAGACCAGGAGCTGACTGACTGTGGCTCAGATCATGAACTCCTTATTACCAAATTCAGACTTAAATTGAAGAAAGTAGGGAAAACCACTAGACCATTCAGATATGACCTAAATCAAATCCCTTATAATTATACAGTGGAAGTGAGAAATAGATTTAAGGGTCTAGATCTGATAGATAGAGTGCCTGATGAACTATGGAATGAGGTTCATGACATTGTACAGGAGACAGGGATCAAGACCATCCCCATGGAAAAGAAATGTAAAAAAGCAAAATGGCTGTCTGGAGAGGCCTTACAAATAGCTGTGAAAAGAAGAGAAGTGAAAAGCAAAGGAGAAGAGGAAAGATATAAGCATCTGAATGCAAAGTTCCAAAGAATAGCAAGAAGAGATAAGAAAGCCTTCCTCAGCAATCAATGCAAAGAAATAGAGGAAAACAACAGAATGGGAAAGAATAAAGATCTCTTCAAGAGACTTAGAGAAACCAAGGGAACATTTCATGCAAAGATGGGCTCGATAAAGGACAGAAATGGTATGGACCTAACAGAAGCAGAAGATATTAAGAAGAAGTGGCAAGAATACACAGAAGAACTGTACAAAAAAGATCTTCACGACCCAGATAATCACGATGGTGTGATCACTGACTTAGAGCCAGACATCCTGGAATGTGAAGTCAAGTGGGCCTTAGAAAGCATCAGTATGAACAAAGCTAGTGGAGGTGATGGAATTCCAGTTGAACTGTTTCAAATCCTGAAAGATGATGCTATGAAAGTGCTGCACTCAATTTGCCAGCAAATTTGGAAAACTCAGCAGTGGCCACAGGACTGGAAAAGGTCAGTTTTCATTCTGATCCCAAAGAAAGGCAATGCCAAAGAATGCTCAAACTACCGCACAATTGCACTCATCTCACACACTAGTAAAGTAATGCTCAAAATTCTCCAAGCCAGGCTTCAGCAATATGTGAACCATGAACTTCCAGTTGTTCAAGCTGGTTTCAGAAAAGGCAGAGGAACCAGAGACCAAATTGCCAACATCCGCTGGATCATGGGAAAAGCAAGAGGGTTCCAGAAAAACATCTATTTCTGCTTTATTGACTATGCCAAAGCCTTGGACTGTGTGGATCACAATAAACTGTGGAAAATTCTTCAAGAGATGGGAATACCAGACCACCTGACCTGCCTCTTGAGAAATCTGTGTGCAGGTCAGGAAGCAACAGTTAGAACTGGACATGGAACAACAGACTGGTCCCAAATAGGAAAAGGAGTACGTCAAGGCTGTATATTGTCACCCTGCTTATTTAACTTATATGCAGAGTACATCATGAGAAACGCTGGACTGGAAGAAACACAAGCTGGAATCAAGATTGCCAGGAGAAATATCAATAACCTCAGATATGCAGATGACACCACCCTTATGGCAGAAAGTGAAGAGGAACTCAAAAGCCTCTTGATGAAAGTGAAAGTGGAGAGTGAAAAAGTTGGCTTAAAGCTCAACATTCAGAAAATGAAAATCATGGCATCTGGTCCCATCACTTCATGGAAAACAGATGGGGAAACAGTGGAAACAGTGTCAGACTTTATTTTGGGGGGCTCCAAAATCACTGCAGAAGGTGATTGCAGCCATGAAATTAAAAGACTCTTACTCCTTGGAAGGAAAGTTATGACCAACCTAAATAGCATATTGAAAAGCAGAGACATTACTTTGCCAACAAAGGTCCATCTAGTCAAGGCTATGGTTTTTCCTGTGGTCATGTATGGATGTGAGAGTTAGACTGTGAAGAAGGCTGAGTGCCAAAGAATTGATGCTTTTGAACTGTGGTGTTGGAGAAGACTCTTGAGAGTCCCTTGGACTGCAAGGAGATCCAACCAGTCCATTCTGAAGGAGATCGGCCCTGGGATTTCTTTGGAAGGAATGATGCTAAAGCTTAAACTCCAGTACTTTGGCCACCTCATGCTAAGAGTTGACTCATTGGAAAAGACTCTGATGCTGGGAGGGATTGGGGGCAGGAGGAGAAGGGGGCGACAGAGGATGAGATGGCTGGATGGCATCACTGACTCGACGGAGTTCATCATCATGAACTCCTGGAGTTGATGATGGACAGGGAAGCCTGGTGTGCTGTGATTCATGGGGTCGCAAAGAGTCGGATATTACTGAGTGACTGAACTGAACTGAACTGATCTGGACCATTCAGACTAAAGTAATCTTTCCTACTATCACATGTTCTATCCTATAAATCAAGTCAGATTTCTAATTTGTCTTGCTTTTGTGGACATAGCCAACTTCAGTTCCTTTTGGATTTTCCTTTGGATTGCCAATATTCTTTTTGGTCAGAAGACAGCCAACCTAGAAAATTGAAGACGAAAAGGAAAAAAACATTTTTTCTACCATGAGCAATCCTGCAGTTCCCCTTAATGTTCGTGAGAATTGCTTTATCCCCACACTTCAAGTTGCCTGACTTAGTTTTTCATTTCAGGGTCTGATGCACAATTCCTTGGAATTCAGTTGACATGTTAACTTTGAACCTTCAAAGAAGAAAAAGTTTTCACTCCTGCAGTCACATGTGCATGAATGGCTTGCCTCTTTACATACAGAACAGGCTTGGCCGCCTTTGCAGAAAATTAAATAACTCATCCTTTTTATGCCAGTGCCAAACATCAAAAGGGCCAACTACCTACTGAGTTGTGTTCAAAGAACAGCTTAAAAAAAAATCAAGAGAAGAATGAAAGCCAAGGTTTCTGCAAAGCAAATGCTTGCAGGAAACCTCTGGTAGTCATGGAGTGAAATCCCATTTTCATAGTTCACTCTGTGCTTTTAGATACATTGAACCAGAGTTTCCTGTTGTATGTCTTATTCTCAGGGGTAAGTTGGGTATTTTGCTGTTTCAGAAACAAAATTAATTTGGGCCTCTCTGATGTGTGTAGTAAGAATGTACGACAATGCTGATTCAGGGAAAGGAGATAACACTCCTGGGGGAAGAATGGTATGATCCATGGTATGGCTGAGTCCATGGAATGCTTTCCATGGGGCAGGATTGTACTGCAGGAGCCTGTTGGATTAGTCCAGTTTATGTCACCCATTAAAACTTCTGTCTTCCATGAAACCACCTCTGTTTCCCATTGGCTCTGGGCTGAGTTGGAAGCAGATTTGGACCTCATTCCTGTATGGCTTTGCTTTCTGTCGTCTTCTCTTGCTAATGTGCCAAGTCTTTGTCATCAACACTTGCTTGTGCCTGTCAAAGACAATAGCCCTTTGCTCTGTTCTTTCTTCTTTCTTCTCCTCCCTCCCTCCCTTCCTTCCTTTCCTCCTTCCTTCTTTCCTTCTCTCTCTTGCTTGCTTTCTGGTAGAGTTAGTAACTAAAGTTTATTTGGAGGCATCTTGTCTTTTATTTGTGTTAGATAAGAATGTTTCCAGTAATTTACAAACAAAAAGACTTAGAACTGGACTAATTTGGTAAGGATGGACAGAGATGAGGGATAAGAGTGTAGGGCATTGATATCTCCATCTTTCTGCTCCCAACTGCTGTTCTACCAGACCCCATGTATCTCTGTGCCTGACTAACTCATTGTCCCATGCACAGTGGTGTTGAAGGGGTTACTCAGTATGCCTGGTTTTATACCATTTGACCTTGCTCCTCCAAGCATAGTTGACTGGATGTGCCAAAGGCAATCTGTAGACTGGCCAGTGACCTGTAGTATGACCTGGTGGAAGAAGAAGTGCTGTGTTGATTATATTCTCTCCTATGAAGATTTTCAACAGATAAATATTGAGCTGAAGCTGAAAGATCATTAAATTAAGAGAGACTTAAGATGTCCTAAGTGAGCTATATTGTGAAGAAGCAGAAGATATGAGGGAGAGAAAAGATATACAGAGTCAAGCACAGGAGTGAAGACCTCTAAAATCGCCAAGTGAGGATTCCTGCTAAAATTACTGTTCAGTTAAGGCTCTGGGAAGCCTGGATTGTTATTAAAGTTTTATGACATTCTGTTTCCTTCTTAGTCATGTGAATCCTTATAATAAGCCTCTTTCTTGGGCCACCTCGAGAGAGTTCATGTTAGAAATGCTTTCAGGTACAAGGAACAGAAAACTCAGCTGTCAGTGTCTTAAACATAAGGATGTTTATTGTTTATATAACAATAATTCCAGTTCCAGTGTTGGTTCTTCAGTTTTATGATGTCAGTAAAGATCCTGGAGACTTTGCCCTCTGCATTGCCTTGTTGCTTCACAAGACAGTGTTAGTTGCTCAGTCATGTCCAACTCTCTGCAACTCATGGACTGTAGCCTGTCAGTCCTCTTTGTCCATGGAATTCTCTAGGCAAGATTACTGGAGTGGGGTCCCATTCCCTTCTCCAGGGGATCTTCTTGACTCAGGGATTGAACCCTGGTCTCCTGCATTGCAGGCAGATTCTTTACCATTTGAGTCACCAGAGAAAGGCTTCAGTAGATAGGGAGTGTGGAGAAGGCAATGGCAACCCACTCCAGTACTCTTGCCTGGAAAATCCCATGGACAGAGGAGCCTGGTGGGCTGCAGTCCATGGGGTCGCTAGAGTCGGACACGACTGAGCGATTTCACTTTCACTTTCATGCATTGGAGAAGGAAATGGCAACCCACTCCAGTATTCTTGTCTGGAGAATCCCAGGAAGGGCGGAGCCTGGTGGGCTGCCGTCTTTGGGGTTGCACAGAGTCGGACACGACTGAAGCAACTTAGCAGCAGCAGCAGATAGGGAGAGGAGTGGGGTGAGGGTGGGGGCAACGCTTCTCTTTGAACTTCTTGGATAAGCATCACTGCAAACAAAGCTAGTGGAGGTGATGGAATTCCAGATGAACTATTTCAAATCCTGAAAGATGATGCTATGAAAGTGCTGCACTCAATATGCCAGCAAATTTGGAAAACTCAGCAGTGGCCACAGGACTGGAAAAGGTCAGTTTTCATTCCAATTCAAAAGAAAGGCAATGCCAAAGAATGCTCAAACTACCACACAATTGCACTCATCTCACACACTAGTAAAGTAATGCTCAAAATTCTCCAAGCCAGGCTTCAGCAATATGTGAACCATGAACTTTCAGATGTTCAAACTGGTTTTCAAAAAGGCAAAGGAACCAGAGATCAAATTGCCAACATCTGCTGGATCATGGAAAAAGCAAGAGAGTTCCGGAAAAACATCTATTTCTGCTTTATTGACTATGCCAAAGCTTTTGACTGTGTGGATCACAATAAACTGTGGAAAATTCTGAAAGAGATGGGCATACCATACCACCTGACCTGCCTCTTGAGAAATCTGTATGCAGGTCAGGAAGCAACAGTTAGAACTGGACATGGAACAACAGACTGGTTCCAAATAGAAAAAGAGTACATCAAGGCTGTATATTGTCAGCCTGCTTATTTAATTTATATGCAGAGTACATCATAAGAAATGCTGAACTGGAAGAAACACAAGCTGGAATCAAGATTGCCGGGAGAAATATCAATAACCTCAGATATGCAGATGACATCACCCTTATGGCAGAAAGTCAAGAGGAACTCAAAAGCCTCTTGATGAAAGTGAAAGTGGAGAGTGAAAAGGTTGGCTTAAAGCTCAACATTCAGAAAACCAAGATCATGGCATCCGGTCCCATCACTTCATGGGAAACAGATGGGGAAACAGTGGAAACAGTGTCAGACTTTATTTTTCGGGGCTGCGAAATCACTGCAGATGGTGATTGCAGCCAAGAAATTAAAAGACGCTTACTCCTTGGAAGGAAAGTTATGACCAGCCTAGATAGCATATTCGAAAGCAGAGATATTACTTTGCCAACAAAGGTCTGTCTAGTCAAAGCTATGGTTTTTCCAGTGGTCGTGTATGGATGTGAGAGTTGGACTGTGAAGAAAGCTGAGCACCGAAGAATTGATGCTTTTGAACTGTGGTGTTGGAGAAGACTCTTGAGAGTCCCTTGGACTGCAAGGAGATCCAACCAGTCCATCCTAAAGGAGATCAGTCCTGGGCGTTCATTGGAAGGACTGATGCTGAGGCTAAAACTCCAGTACTTTGGCCAGCTCATGTGAAGAGTTGACTCATTGGAAAAGACCCTGATGCTGGGAGGGATTGGGGGCAGGAGGAGAAGGGGATGACAGAGGATGAGATGGCTCGATGGCATCACCGACTCTATGGACGTGAATTTGAGTGAACTCCGGGAGTTGGTGATGGACAGGGAAGCCTGGTGTGCTGTGATTCATGGGGTTGCAAAGAATCAGACATGACTGAGTGACTGAACTGAATTGAACTGATAATTTTTATCAGGGTGGGAAATCTTTGCAGGAAGCCCCTGGCAGAAGTCTCTTTGTGTTTCACTGACCATGATTGGGTCGTATGACCACCACTGGGTCAATCACCAGCAAACTAGATTGAGATTGCCCAATTGGATTAGAACCACTGTGATTCATGTTCTGAGGCTGGGCCCACTGTTGCTGGTAAGAAATTGGAATGATGTTATCAAGAAAAGGGGAGAATGACTATTGAGACAACAACCAACTATCGCAGATTAGATTTTCTGGAAACAGACTATAAGAGAATTTGAGATGTAAGTTATTTATTAGGATCAAAACCTGTGAGAGGAGAGAAGCCTCTAGAGACATAGCATCTAGGGGTGGAGGGAGGGAAGGTCAAGAGAGAGGGGATATATGTATACGTAGGGCTGATTCACTTCATTGTACAGTAGAAACCACCACAACATTGCAAATCAATTATTCTCCAATTAAAAATAAAAGAGACATAGCATCTAAATACAACGTTGCATTCTGGCTGTAATCCTGGAACAACAAAAGGATATTAGGTACAAACCAAGAAAATCTAACTAAACTGTTGGCTTTAGTTAATAGTAATGTATCTGTATTGGTCCATTAATTGCAACAACTACATCATACTGATATAAGATGCTAGTGATAGAGAAAATTGGATATGGAATATATAAGAACTCTCTACTATCTTCTCAATTTTTCTGTGCATTAAACATTATCCTAAAAAAGAAAGTATTTTATAAAACAAACAAACGCCTGTCAAAGGAAGGGGGAGGTAACAGTATTGGGCAGAAGAAAATGTTGAACTGCAGTGCATGCCCAGCAGAACCTTGGCCAGCCCACTTGGGGCTCTGAGATAGTACTGTCCATTTGCATGTCTGGGCTTTATCCTCCGCCTTGCTCAGTCACTAGATGCAGACTATGCCAGGAAGGCATGGTCATGGGCAGAAGGGCTCTCTAGCTGAGAGAGGCTGGCCCTGGAGAAGCCGACAGCAGGAGGCATCTATCGGCCATGCTCCTTGCAGCTGGGTGGCAGTTCCTCCTTGATGGAGATCTGGGTGGTCCATGTCCATGTCCATCACACCAGCACTGTGTACCTCAGAGAACCTCTGTGACAGGTGTGAAGATGTGCCACAGCAGCTGCTGGAGGTGCAGCCTTTCTGACACCATGAAGGGCATCAGTAGGAGACACCTCAGTGAAGATGCCTGGGGAACTTCCTGCCAATCACTGCTGCCACCTCAGAGTCATGGGGTGCCTGTGACCATGCAAGAATTTCCAATAACTATACCGCAGGGCTTTTAGCTTCAGACTATTTATGAACTCTCTTTACTCCAAAATTACATGTGCAAGTTGGTTATTTAGAACCTTAAATATATTTTTTCCCATAGAGATAGTAATAATTAGATTGACTAGTAAGCCCACAAAATATCACAACATATCTGAAGTGTAGTACAATTTTATCTTTACCAACTGCTATTTATGAAACTGTTTCTCTTAAGTAAGAGAATCAAAAAGTTAGGAGCTCTGGATTATGGTTCTAGCATGGCTGCTTTCCTAGCTCCATTAGGGCATCTTTTTCTGTTCTGTTGAAGGATGGGATCTAAGTAGATCATCTCTAGAGCTCCTTCTGTCCCTAAATTTCACTCTCTCTCTAAAGTAAACAGTCTGAATTAGGGAACAAAAACCATTTGTATACAATAGAACGAGAACATGGTTATAAATTCATATTTTTCTTGGGCTTCTTCACATGCATAGAATTACACAGTGACATAAAATGGGCCTCCATGCTAAATTTAATGTGGATTTCCCCTGGATTTAACAAAAAGGTCTCTGTCTTTCTCCAAAGAACTGGGCTTGGTTAGACCAGAACAATATTTTACTCAGGGAATACAGTGAAGACAGTCAAATCCCCTTCCCTCCAAACCCTCTCCAAGGCGAGAGCAATGCCCTCCTTGTGTAGTGTTGTTGTGACCATTTATTTAGGCCACAGCTTGTGTTGGTGTTGTTAATATTCATACCAGAGTATGATTTTGAAACTCTCATTTCTGTTTGTAAGCTAAAAATCAGACATTCTACACTTGTCATTAGAAGTCTTCATGCAAAGCTACTTGTAGTTCTATAGTGAATAGGACCATAGCTTTAGTATCCAGATCATTCAGGAAATGGTCTCAACTCTGGAATGACTCCCAGAGGTGATTCAGGTGAATGTCCCTGCGCGCCTGGGTTATCTGGGAAGTTAGACAGAGCTGACATGCTCCAGAAAAATAAAACATGTGTTTTGCTTAATGTATGACTTAAGCTCTACTGCCTGAGATCATACAAAAATTACACTGATCACTGACCTGCACTGTGTCACTGAATCTCCTTGAAATTTAACATGAGTCATTGGAACTTATTTAGCTTTAGCTTCTTCATTCATGAAATCAGGGTTGATAAAAATGTTCCAAAAGAGAGGAACATACTTTTCATACTTTTATGTTTTAGTCTTTTGAATGGTAGATTCTCAATTCTCTGTGGTAGAATTCTTCATGATGGCACCCCATGACTTGATGTAGAAGAAATTTACATTTAATTCCCTCAAATCTTAAAGGTACATCAATGTTGACAATGGTCATTAATATGCAAGAATCATAAGTCCCAATGTACGACTACCAGCCAATATTTTCAAAATTGCCCCCGATGCATCTTTTTACCAATGCTAATATCTAGAAGGGAGGTATTTCTATCTATACTATTTAAGAAGAGTCAAATAACACCCCATTAAAAAAATAATTTCATCTAACTAAGGCAGAAAGCTTGCTTGCCTCTCTCCCAGCGTGCACCATCTTCTCCTCTGTGGTGTGATCTAATACATGTGTAGAGCTGTGGGTCAGGCTGACCCACCTTTTTGCTTTGGTTTTGTCACCAACTAGCTTGTGGGACCAGGATCCACTGGATGTTCAAAAAATGCTAAATATAAGTTTTTAAAATTCTCTCAGTCTCAATTTTCTTATTGACAAATAAGATAGTTGTCATGTATGGAAGATGCTATTGATTGGCTAATTTTGTAATCATTTTAACCCCCTCTCCTTTTCCTTGTCTACTTCTCAGTAATGGAATAGAGACTGAAAGATGAAATATAACTTTGCTTAGCCTCCACTGCAGTTCTGCCTGCCTCATGTGACCTAAGGGGCAGGCTGCTAAAGGGTTTCTGAGAAGGGTGTTTTTCCTAGAGAGAGTGGCAGAGATATGGGGAGAAAACCTGTTCTCTGCCTTCCACTTCCTGCCTTGAAAGCAGTTGTTGGGGGAAAAGGATGCCTGGAATTGTGACAACTGTTCTGCCTCATGTGTAAACAAGCACGAGGATGAAAAGCCAATCCTCTGAGGATGACAAGGCCTGGAGATGGGAATAGGCTAGCCCTTGGCCTGTTGCTCACCAATAGACTTATTACATGAAGTAAATCACATGTCTTTAGTTCTTGAGGTCAAACTTAACTCCTTAGCAAAGTCAGCTTTTCTCTTCCTTGAAGCCAAAGTACATCTGAAGGCATCTTAATGGCTACAAAGGGATGATTTCTAAAGTCACTTTGTTTTATGATTCTTTTTCTTCCAAATCAAGTATCTTTCTTGGTATTATCTAATTATAGGTGAGTTTCATTTCTTTCCCTGTCTTCTTTTGCAGAGGTGCTAATGAGCAGTGAAATAACAATAGAGTTAATTAATAGGAGACAAAAAAAGTAAGAGATGTAGATTTCAAACTAACCCACATTTACATAACCAGAAAGTAATCATGAGGAAAATGCACTGAGGAAACTGGGGTACCTTGGGGTGATCATCTCCATTTCCCTTCTGCATTCTCGGGAGCTATGTGAGCTACGTGAACAGAATATAACAAGAATTTTAGTGAGTCATTCCATCCTATAAAGCAACTTCAGACTTGACAACAACATCCTTCCTCAAATAATTTTTGTATAATCTGTGGAGGAGGGTAGCTTCCATACACAGGATGGAATAGTCATTGAAGAAGGTCGCATCGGGACAATGGGGAAATTAATCTGGCTTTGTATTTGCACTGTGTCTCTAATCCTGGTGTCTGATAGCCCTTTACAAAGTCTAAGAAAATGGAATTGAACAGAGATTGTGGAAGCACCTCTTAGAGTCATTTTCGAGCTGCCTTCATGGAATACTGGCTGGTTTCCTCTGGGAAACAGAGTGCTCGGTAATTTAAGAGGGACAGTGTAAGTTGGCTTGAGAACAGAATTCATACCCAGCATCTGTGAAGGATTTGCTCTATTTGAGTCACTGTGAATGATGGGGCTTTTCATAAATATGCATCATAGCCATATATATCAGGTTGACTAATACAACTCTGCTCAAGGGTTCTTCCTGTCATCTGGCTGACCTGACGTGAGCACTCAGCGTGTGCCTTCTTGTGACTTTGTACATTTGATTAGTTAAGGCCTCCTAGGCCTCACCAAGAAGTGAGTGTTTGGCTAGATACTTTTTAGATAATAATTAAAAAAAAATGATGGATAGTCCAAGTCATTGATAAAGCAGAATTATATTAAAGGGATGTTTCTCCATCATGCTGCCCTTCCCTTTTATCATTTTTCTTGCTAATGTCACCTATACACGGAGGTACAAATTTTCTCCCCTTGGGTGTGTGTATGTCAGTTCTCACATTTATATAAATTTGCAGTCAGAGAAGAGGTGCAGTAGCCCTTGAGTTTAGTGCAAATGTAAGAACTCTGGCCCAGAGTTGACCAACTGTGAGAGAGATAATAAAAGGCTGATCCTGAGCTACTTTCATCACCTCTCTGGGCCCAAGTGCCTGATCTGTAGAGTGTACAACTATCTTAAAATTACTTTTAGGATGATTTCTTATAGCTCTAATATGCCATGATTCTATAGAGTCTTCCGAATAAAGGTAAGTCTATTCATTGTTTTAAAAAAGTGGTCTTTTAAACTCTGAAAATGATTTCAAGGGAGCAAATCCCTTGTAACTTCAAAAGGATTTTGAGTAATTGCTTTTTCATCACAATGTTTTCTGTAGGCAATGTATGTCTTGATCAAACTCCCACTATATTCCTTTGGCACTTGATTTCTCTTTTAAAATAGTGATGCCTGACACTGCTCTTATAATATAACCATTTTTAAGAATAACACTGAAGCCAAGACTTCCTTTTTTGAAAATGGTTTTACAATCATGTTCCAATGTGCATATTAAAATGAAAACCTAGAGGTTTATTTACAATATAAACAGGATGCAAAACTTGTTTTTAGTGGGGGCAGGAGGAAACTTTGGGAAATGATGGATATGTTTATGGCATAGATTGTTTTGCTGGTTCCACGTGTGTATAAATGCAATTCTGCTGATCATTTTTGCAAAAAGGATTCATATATGTTAAGGAAGCCTGTTGGACCCAAAGCATAGTATGAAAAGTTAAAGTTAAGCAGTCTGAATGAAAGCCTTATTTTATTAAAAAAAAATTAGAAGAGAAGGGAGGGACATGAAAAATAGTAGCAAACATTTCTATGCTGCCACTTTGTATGAATGAAACACTGTTCTATGTGCTTTATGAATAGAAGTATATTTAAAGCTCATAGCAACCTTAAGGACACATGATATCATCATCACCTTGATTTTCTAGTTTAAGAACTAGAGTCATATTGAGATTAAATAGCTCGCTGAAGCTCATTCAGCTAGTAAGAGGCAGAGTTGGCATTTTTGATCCTAGGCGATCTGGCTCCAGAGTCTGTGTTCTTAATCCTGTAACTCTACTACCTTTGTTTAATTCCTCTGATCAGATGCAATCTAATAGTGGGTCCTGATGAACCTCCTGTAAACCAGGGTACAAAGGCATTTAAAGATCCCTTGGATGTCCATATTGTTTTGGCTTGGAATGGAAGGAAAGAATATTGTCCTCTCCATGGCTGAAAGGTTGCTGTGTAGTCATACAATTGCCAGCAACACTATTTGCCTCCTAGGGGTAGGGTTGTCATGATAATAACCTATCTTTCTTCATCTGGTCTCCTCCACGTTCTCCCTCCCATATTCTTAAGCCAGAAAACAAGTGGAACCCCGAAGAGTTTTATAATGATTGTCATTAGGTATACATATGTATAAAACATTTCTGTCCTTTGGAAGTTGATTGGCCAGTCAAAGAGAGGAGAGAGAGAGAGAGAAGAATGTGAACCAATTACACAGTAGTAAGATGTGCTGAGAAACAAGTGTGGGCTGCTCTTGTCCAGGAGGGCTTCACTGAACATATAGATTAAGCTGGGCCTTGAAGAATGATTATGTTTTGGCCAGGCCAGCAGGATGGTCAGAAGTAGAATGAAAGGAAGAGAGGGCAGGGAGTCACTGCAACTGAAGGGGTACCATCTTTCCACTATCCCTGGGAGGGATCTGGGAGGGCTGGAGGACACGAGCAGGGATGGCTTGTGTCCTGCTGCTGCTGCAAAGTGCTCTGATTTGCTCTCCCTAAGTCCCTGCTCTTTCTTAGGCCCAAGAAGATGGATGATGAATATGTTCTTGTGTGCAAAATGGGTGATCTGGGTCCAATGAGACATATGTCTTCTAGTGAGTTCTCTATGAAGCAATGAAAACTGTATTTGAAGAATGTTAAGGGAGTAGCTACAATACCAGTAGGAATTGACATAATGGGTGGATGGATTGAAGCCCTAGGCTATTAAAGCCCCAGTAATTACATAGTGCAATAACATAAAATTCGACAACAGCTACAGTTTACTCTGCACGCAAGAGCTCATGATAACCACATTATTCCTTTGCAGAAGAACATGAAGTCCTGTATGTGCTTCAGAGGAATTTTCTCATCTGTCAAATGGGGATAATAACTGTCTCTACCTCAATGGGTTGTTGTGAAGATTAAATGAGTTTATATACATAAAGTGCTTAGACTAATCCCTGTTGGTTTATACATCACACATGGAGAAATGATCTTTAGAAGAAGGTACTAGCTAGCTAGCTAACAGAAGTGATACAGGCCACATGTGAAAAATGTATGTTGAAAGAGGTGAGTTTTAGAAATGGGGCTCAGAGGGACAGATCCTTTCCCAGAGCCTAAGGGGGATATATAGAAGACATGCTGATCTCTGTTTCTTTAAGGGGTACATCCTGCAAGGAGTGACTTTCTCTAAGAAATGTCACATAAACCAAGTCTGATTCATTTGAGAACAGTGGGGTATATAAGAAATACAATTTGCCTTATTTTTCATACATTTTTAACAAACTGGTAGTTGTTGAACAAAGCTTACTATAATTCATATGAAGCAAAAACAAATGGTAGGCTATAAAAATGACCCCAATATGATAACTCAGTAGCTTTTATTCTTGAAAATTATCTGCACTTTGCAGAGGGGGTAAAATGAATCAGAGGACAACATCTTTTTTAAAAAGTTAATTTTTATTGAAGTATAGTTGCCATACAATGTTGTGATAGTTTCTACTGGACAGCAAGATGAATCAGTCATATATATATATATATATATATATATATATATATATATATATGGGATATATATATATATCCCCACCCTTTCAGACTTTGTTCCCATTCAGGTCAGTTCAGTTCAGTTCAGTTGCTCAGTTGTGTCCAACTCTTTGTGACCCCATGGACTGCAGCACACCAGGCCTCCCTGTCCATCACCAACTCCCGGAGTTTACTCAAACTCATGTCCATTGAGTCTGTGATGCCATCCAACCGTCTCATCCTCTGTCGTCCCCTTCTCCTCCTACCTTCAATCTTTCCCAGCATCAGAGTCTTTTCCAATGAGTCAGTTCTTTGCATCAGGTGGCCCAAGTATTAGAGTTTCAGTGTCAGCCTCAGTCCTTCCAATGAATATTCAGGACTGATTTTCTTTAGGATGGACTGGTTGGATCTCCTTGCAGTCCAAGGGACTCTCAAGAGTCTTTTCCAACACCACAGTTCAAAAGCATCAATTCTTCGGTGCTCAGCTTTCTTTATAGTCCAACTTTCATATCCATACGTGACTACTGGAAAAACCGTAGCTTTGACTAGACAGACCTTTGTTGGCAAAGTAATGCTTCTGCTTTTTAATATGCTGTCTAGGTTGATCATAACTTTTCTTCCAAGGAGCACACATCTTTTAATTTCATGGCTGCAGTCACCATCTGCAGTGATTTTGGAGCCCCCAGAATAAAGTCTGCCACTGTTTCCACTGTTTCCCCATCTATTTGCCATGAAGGTCGCCAGAGTGCATTAAGTAGAGTTCCCTGTGAGATACAGTATGTTCTCATTAGTTATCTATTTTATACCTAGTATCAATAGGGTCTATGTGTCAAGCCCAATAGCCCAATTTCTCCCACCCTACCCTAGACTATAACATCCTGTTTCTTAAAACAAAGGAGTTGAAGCAAAAAGACATGATGTTAACTTTTGTTTAACCTGGATGTGATTAGATTATTTTCTGTACTATTCTGCATGTTTGAAATTTTAAAATTTGTCATCTAAAAAGATGTAGCCCTCAGTTCATTTTTTTTTTGCCATATAACCAACTTTGCACCATATTCCCACCCCCTTGCTCCTGCTTGGGTTCCACAAATCTCTCTATTCCTACTAGAAACAGAGTGTTTTGCATCTTTCTCTTTGGGGATTTCCACTTCAGCCTGACCAGTTTCGGTAAATACTAACCCAGTTTTTCCTTTCATCTCAGCTAGACTACTTGGTAGCAGCTATTTGCAGGGCTTTATTCTGAGAATAAGATGTCTGTACCTACTCCCCAATGACGCAGCAGACATACGAAAGCTAGTAAAAATGAAACTTCTAAGGCAGCCTTGGTCAGGATGAGTGTCAACACCAGGGAGAGTAGTGGTTAGAAGTGTTATAAAGAATGTGAGGCAGTTAAGGTGGTGGAGATGAGGGAAATGTCACCAAAGGAGTAGAGGGTTGGGAGTGATGGAACTTGGCAGCCAGTTCCAGGCCTGCTTCTGTTGCTTTGATGACAGCAGGGTGAGCAAGGAGGCAGTTTGTTGGTTGGGTAAGAGCTAGTTAGATGTCTTGTTAGCCAGGTGGCTCTCTGATGCCGACTTGAGTCAACATGCAACTCGAGTTTGTTGGTTTCTAGGGATGAATGAGGTCCTTTGAGTTTCACAGACTCTAGGGACTGCTTTCTATGCTGGCATATCTGTCAACAGTACTGAGCCCAGTTCAAAGTAAGTCCTCCCAAACGCTTGTTGACTGACTGAATGATGACTGTAGACACAATGCAGCCTTAACTATAAATATTAAAATCAATAGTAGGCTTTCAGCAAATATAGGCTTTATGGTTTCCCTGTTTCCTTCTTGCTGTATAGAGTGTCCAGGGTCTGTGCTCCTTGGCAGAAAAGTTAGAGTGTGTGAGGATATGCTCTGAAGCTTGTCCTTTCACCCTCACCTGGTCAGTTTCCCCTTGAATTCTCTGATTGCCTTGAATCCATTTTAAAATGTTCAGCCCCTTAAAGAGACAGTCCCTGTCTTCTGCAAGCTCTTGTGTATCCTGCCAGGACCTTGCTGGCTTTCAATAAGTTGTCTGGTGAGTTCCAGTTGGTTGACAGATACAAAAAACAGCTGTGATTTCCAGAGAGAAAAAAATCTGTGATTGCTGAAATCTGTTATCTTTGACTCTGTATTGTCTTTTATCTGTTGCTTTAGATAACAGGCTTCACTGTTTTGTATTTTACAGTCAAATAAACTAATTAAAGATCACCCTTTGACTGTTTTGCTATCTCAGTGTACTTACTTTGATTGCTCCCTGCAAATAGTTTGCTTCCAGTATTTTAATTATGAATTCCAAATGGCATCTTAAACTTGCTTGAGAAAGAAAGTTGAAAAGTATATTTTTAAAAACATACACATTGGTCTTCATTGATTTACTCTTTTAGTCAACAAAAATACAAGAAGCCACTCCCTAAACTGCATCTTCCTGGATTAGTTGCTTACCCATCTCTTGCCGTCTCCGTTTTCTCCTATGAAAAATAGAACCAGTAATACTATTTCTCAGACAGATTGCCATAGAGAGGAAAATGCTCAGCATAAAAAAACTTGCCCTCAAGATTACAATGACTTAGTTGGGCAATATATATATATATATATATATATATATATATATATATATATATATTTAATTTTTACTTTTTGGCTGCACAACCCAGGATCAAATCTGTGCTCCTTGCATTGGAAGTGCAGAGTTTTAAACACTGGACCTTCAGGGAAGCCCCAAGTTGGGCAATATTGACTCAAAATAATGCTAAATAACAGCAGAGAGTGGAGTTGCCGAGTGTGTGTACTGATGACACACACTCTGCAGCAGTCAGCCCTTCTCTCTCGTTTAGGAATGATTTTCTCAGTCCCGTCCTTGCCGAGTTCTCACTGGCTGAACTCCCCGCTCATCCAAAGACCCCGTTTGCTCCCAGTTCTGCCTCCAGGCTCTTCCTCAGCAAGCAGCATCCTGGCCAAGCCCTGAGCCTTGAGGCTGTGGTGTCCATTGCCCTCTTAACCACACAAGTCTCTCCTTCCCTAGGACAAGTAACATTTTTCACTTGCTCTGACATAGGCTTGTCTAATGAGAAAGTAGCCCCTTTGGTTGCCAGGAACAAAACTCTTGCTAGCTTTTTACTGAAAACTTGTAACCAGCTCTAGCCATCAATATATGTCAGTCTGAGAACATCAGTTAGAAAGCAGAGTACTGGATGTGGTGGGCTGACTGGCTTTTGCCAGAGGGTGTCAAGCAATAGAAAATTTATCTCTTCTCTAGAGGGCCTTTTTGTGTCATCCACTATATAGTTGAATCAAATTAAAAAACTATATTTTAAACCCTTTGTATTTCCTCCATAAATGATGTGGAAAATCAGAGATAACTGGATGAAATGCAACAGAGTATAAGACTTCCACTTGTTTAACTTTCTTTCCAGCACCTGGTACTGTTAGTCTTAACTTCAGTCATCTTGGTACGTGTATTGGAGTTTCCCACTGAAATTTTTATTTGAATTTTTCTGATGCTTAAAGACAGATTCAGTGCTTTTTCATGTTTATTGGCTGTTTCAGTTCAGTTCAGTCACTCAGTCGTGTCCGACTCTTTGAGACCCCGTGAATCACAGCACGCCCTGTCTATCACCAGCTCCCGGAGTTCACTCAAACTCATGTCCATCAAGTCGGTGATGCCATCCAGCCATCTCATCCTCTGTCGTCCCCTCCTCCTCCTGCCCCCAATCCCTCCCAGCATCAGGGTCTTTTCCAATGAGTCAACTCTTCGCAAAGTATTGGAGTTTCAGCTTTAGCATCAGTCCTTCCAATGAACTCCTAGGACTAATCTCCTTTAGGATGGACTGGTTGGATCTCCTTGCAGTCCAAGGGACTCTCAAGAGTCTTCTCCAACACCACAGTTCAAAAGCATAATTCTTCGGCGCTCAGCTTTCTTCACAGTCCAACTCTCACATCCATACATGACTACTGGAAAAACCATAGCCTTGACTAGATGGACCTTTGTTGGCAAAGTAATATCTCTGCTTTTCAATATGGTATCTAGGTTGGTCATAACTTTCCTTCCAAGGAGTAAGAGTCTTTTAATTTCATGGCTGCAATCACCATCTGCAGTGATTTTGGAGCCGAAAAAAAGTCTGACACTGTTTCCCATGAGGTGATGGGACCAGATGCCATGATCTTCGTTTTCTGAATGTTGAGCTTTAAGCCAACTTTTTCAGTCTCCTCTTTCACTTTCATCAAGAGGCTTTTGAGTTCCTCGTCACTTTCTGCCATAAGGGTGGTGTCATCTGCATATCTGAGGTTATTGATATTTCTCCCAGCAATCTTGATTCCAGCTTGTGCTTCTTCCAGCCCAGTGTTTCTCATGATGTACTCTGCATAGAAGTTAAATAAGCAGGGTGACAATATGCAGCCTTGAGGTACTTCTTTTCCTCTTTGGAACCAGTCTGTTGTTCCATGTCCAGTTCTAACTGTTGCTTCCTGACCTGCATACAGGTTTCTCAAGAGGCAGGTCAGGTGGTCTGGTATTGGCTGTTTAGATATCCTCTTTTGTGGAGTTCCGCTTCAGATGTTTTTGCCCACTATTATTGGATTGCCTGTTTTTTTTTCTCATTGATTTGTATGAGTTCTTTATATTTTGAATACATAAGCACTATAGAGACAAAAAGGAAAAAGAAAGTGGTTTACTGGATGAAGGGGGTGTTCTATGTTCCACTTGTGGCAAAGGACAATTGGCTTTTGACATTAGTGAGGAAGTAAGTCCCTCTATGGTCTAAATATGTCTAATCTTTGTCTTTTCTGTTATCCTTTGCCTTTGGGGTTGCTGATTTCAGGTATTTCTAGTTTGCCCTTTAAGCCCAAACTACATCGATTTTATGCATTTTTATTTTGTTAGTCATTTTATTCCTTATGATATTCATAAGCATATTCTCACTAATCTAATGCTTACCCCAGGGCACTCTGTATCAGTATTTTTATTACTTGCCATAATATAGTTTGTGCCACTTCTTAAAGGTTACAGAATGAACTAGGCTTGTTTTTGTGTCTTTGGAATGACAGATGTTAGGCGAGTTTCTTATCACTGAGAAGCATTGGGAAGGTATAGTGAATAACAGGTACAATCTAAAATTAAATGGTTTGTGGCACTTACCTTTTCATCGGAGTTCAGCAAGAATACGTGCTGTTTCCCATGGAGCTTCAGCATCAGGCAAAGGCATAGATCTGTCACTTGAACCACTTGATGGCTCTGAGACAAACAACACTTCCGGCTTATTGGTTTAAACAGGAAAAATTGAGCTAATTCCTAACCCAATCCTAGCCTACCAGAATAGAGATGTGTTAAAAAAAAAAAACAAACAATGAACCCAAAATGGAGTAGCTTGTGCTAAGCCTCATGGAGACTTAATGTTGAACCTAATTGTAGTTTCAGCCTCTCCCAGAAATGTGAGCTTTAATCAGTCAGTATGGAATTACCTGGTCAGCCCTAGCAGACCTGCTGCCTGCTAGACCCCTGCCTTCCCCCAAAGGAAGGTGACTTTGCCTGAAATAATCCCTTCTGCCTATAAAAGCTTTCCATTTTGTACAGTTTCTCAGAACTCTTTTCTATCTGCTAAAATGGGGTGCTGTCCCATTCATGAATCATTAAATATTTAAAGTTATTAGATATTTAAAGTTATTCGGTTGAATTACATTTTTTGACAGATTGTTGGACACTCCCCAGACTCTTAGGAACTGGAAGGAGGCCATCCTGGGAGGGTGGAACTGAATCTCTCCATCGATGCCTCCTCCACCCTCAAATATGGGCAAACTGGTTAAAACAAACATCAGGGGTAAAGTCATCTTGACATGGAATGAGCTGAGAAGGATGGGCAAAGTCTCCTACATCCAGTTGCCTGGGAGGGAGTGAGGTAGTGGCAGCCAACATGTAAGTAGTTTTTTCTTTCTTCCTTTCAGATTCTCCATGGGAGGTCTGGACTCAAGGCAAATTCCACATATTTCAACAGGGTGTGTCAGTTCAAAGGCACAGAGCAGAGCTTTAGCACAGGGGAAATTGAGCTCATTAATGTTTTCCCGTGCACACACTGGAAAGCCCGAAAGACGATTTGCATGCCTAATGATTGTACTTCAGTAGAGCTTCCCTAGACATTTCCAAGCCCTTGCTGATCTGCACTTCTGATCCCCTCTAGCATCTGATCCGAATCGCACACCCTACTCAGTTATTCACAACTCCAGCCCTGGAAGTGCTCATGATCAAGAGGGCTTAGCTATTGTACATAGATGCTTGTGTACACATCTCTGCTCCCCAACCCAATTATACATATATTGAATGCAGATAGGATCCCTATTAGGCTTTGTATTTCTGAAGCACCTAACACAATACACCTAACTCATTGCAGCATTAATCCCTGTCTTCCAGATAAGGCAGTTTGAAAGAGAGAAATAGGAAGAACAGAAAAAAGACTCTTGTTTTCAGGGGGATCATCATTCTTTCCAAGTCATAGTACTGGGAATGGCCTCTCAGCAAACCAAGAGATGAAAGCAGAGAAAAGAGTGCTTCCCAACTGTCAGGGTATATATACAAAAGATGGAACACATACATAAGGGTTGGTGAGACCAGAAAGATCTGTGTCAGTTAAAGTTCCCTAGTCAGTGTGACCACAAAGTTCAAGGGATACTTTGCGTTGCCCAGTCAACTCACTATTGCTGTAGATGTCTATTCTACACTTTCTCTTTCCTAAACCATAAACACCTCCCACTTCCTTACTCTCAGCTGATCTTGCTTCTTATTTCTTGTTAAGAAAATAGATGTAGTCAGAAGAGAACTTCCATAAGCCTCTACCACCTGAACTCCCCGCCTCCCCATCTCCATCTGCATCCATATTCCCTGTCTTCCCTTTTGTGATCCCAAATTAATTGACACTGATCCTGTCTAAAGAAGGCCAACCCATATCTTCTGAGTGATTTTGTTTTGTTCTGTTTTCCACATTATTGTTTTTCCCCCTTTCTCCTGGAACATTCCCATTAGCCTGCAAATCAAAACAAAACAGATCTTTCCTTGACCCCAAGTTCCCTTCCATCTACCTCCTCAGTTTTCTGCTTCTTTTTATAGCAAAATGTTCAAAAGAATTATATTTCATCCTTGAATCCATTTCCTTTCCTCCTATTCTCTCTCTCGAACCAATTTAAACAAAGTTTATCCACACCACTGTCCCAAACAGCTCCCTTTATTGTCACCAGTGAGCTCCACATTGCTGAATCCAGATATCAACTCTCAGCCCTATCTGATGTCAACACAGTTGATCACCCCCTCTTTTTTGAAACACTTTCTTTACTTAGCCATTGGAGACGATCTTTGAATCCCTTCCTACCTCATTCAGTCACTTTTGCTGGATCCTCTGAACTCTAAGTGATGGTAGACCCCTATGCTCAGCACTCGGACCTCTTTATCTGCATTGGCACTCACTCACAAGTTGACCTCATCCAGGTGCATGACTGTAAATGCCATGTATAAACTGATAATTCCCTAACTGATAAAAACTCCTCTTAATCTGTGACTCCGTAATCTGTAAATCCTGACTGCTCCTGTAACTCCAGTGCTGAAAATCTGTTGCCTACTTGTCATCTCCATTTGTATACAGAATAAGTATCTCAAATTAACCTTTGCAAACAAACTTCTGACATCTCACTGCCTTTCTATTTCAGTTCAAGCTACTACTATTATCTCTTGCTAACCAGTTGGAATTGCTCATTAATGGTTTTCCCTGCTTTTGCTTTTATCCCTCTGCAGTATATTCTCCACATAGCAGTCAGAGATTTACTTTTTAAAATAAAGTCAGATCATATTATCTCTCTTGTTAAAGAGAAAACCACAAAGAGGTTTTTAAAGAGGCCCCCAAATGGTATCACTTGTGCTAAAGTTGATGATACCAAACCTAGACTTATTACCTGATTTACTTGCAGTTTTTGCTTTCTCAGAAATGTAATCTTAATCAACCAGTCTGAAATTGTCTGATCAGCAGCAATGAGGTTATCTGTCAAGTGGTTCCTTTCCATCTCACAGAGGAAGAAGAGGCATGTGCATGATAAAATCCTTGCAGGTTCCTTGTTCCACAAAAGATGTCCTGCCTAAAAATAGTTGTTTCTTTTCTTTCACTCATATCTCCCTCGTTCCACCTCTCTCCCCTTAAAAACCTTCCATTTTGTACAACCTCTCAGAGCACCCTCCTAGGGTTAATGAGTTGCTGCCCAGTGCATGAATTGCCTAATGAAGACAATTAGATCTTCAGATTTACTCAGTTGAACTTTGTTTTTAACACTCTGCTCAAACTCTCCAATGGCTTCCTATTTCTTTCGGAATAAATTCTAAAGTTGTTACCATGGCTGTCTTAATCCATTCAGGCTGCTATAACAAAGTACCATAGATCAGGTGGCTTGTAAACAACAGAAATTTAATTCTCACATTTCAGGAGGTTGCAAGTTCAAGGTCAGGGTGATAGTATGGTTGAGTTCCAGTGAACTCTCTTCCAGGTTGCAGACTGCTAACTTCTCACATAGAGGGATGGGTGAGGGACCCCTCTGGAATCTTTCATAAGGGCATTAATCCCATTCATGAGGGTTCTACCCTCATGACCTAATCACTATCTAAAGGCTCCACTTACCAATACCATCATGTTAGGAATCACGATTTCAAAACATGAATTTTGGGGGAACACAGACATTTGATCTGTAACAAATGCTCTATCTAGTCTAGACTATATCACCTCTCTCAGTTTCTGTCCATGGCCCTGTAATCACTCCACTCCAGGCAGCTCTTTAAACACCTAAGCAAACCTCCTCCTCAGACTTCTGCATTTGCTGTTCCTTTTGCCAGGAGAGTTCTTCACCTGGAATCTCTACTTCCTTTGTGCTCAAATGTCTTTTTAGAGATGCCTCCCCTGAATACTGTCTACTTTATACCAAGTAGCCCTTATTTCCTCATTTCCTCTCACTCCCTGTCCCTTACCCTCCTTTATATACACACACACACACACACACACACACACACACACATATATATATATTTTTAAATAGCTCTTGTCATTTGACATTTGTATGGAATTACATACAGATTGGTAGGATCCCGGTAGGAAATAGATGACACATTTGTTGATGTAATTTAATGAAAAAACTATTTTCAAGGATGTGGGCAGAGTTAAGAGACCAACCGGAGATGGTTAAGCATTAGGGTTTGGCAACAGGGGAAGCTATCTTAAGGAAAGCTTGGTGGTCCTGATAGGATGAGAAAGGAAGCTGATACTGGAACCCAGAGAGAGCTCTTGCCATGGTGGAGAGGCCTTCCATGGAGATGTGGCTTTAGGTAGAGGAACATAGCCACTGCCAAATGACCATCAGGCAGAAGGAGGGCCAGGGGAGCAAACACTGTCTGTCTCATCTTGACCTCCTATTCCTTGTTGGTGCCCTCATTGGACAAACCCATCCAAAAACCAATGGTCAAGGAAGCCCAAGTGAAGCAGCAGGTAGAGGTCAGCTTCCTGGGGCACAGAGCAAGGTGGAAAAGAGTGGGGAGTAGCAAAGACGGACTGTCCAGCACTCGCGGTATTTGTGAGTTGATTTTTCTCTCATTAGATTGTAAGCACTGTGGAAGCAGGAACTAAAACAGTGCCAGGCACAAAGGAGGTGCTCAATAAACATTGTAAAGTGAGTGAATGATTGCCATGTGGGCTGTAGTTAGATGGGCAGCAAGGTATGATCTGTGAGGTCATGACCCTGGGACCATGTGCTTAAGGGTAGGGAGTCACTTGGAAAACAGCCATCGTCAGGAGCAAGTGGGCAAAACTGTACACAGAGCTCATCCCAGAGCAGGCAAAGCGGTCAGTCCCCTGAAACTGAGTCGACTATGGCATTATGTGGGACATACGAATGTGCTGAGAGGGTAAAAGCTGCCAGTTGCAGCAGCAACGGCTGTTATAGCAGAGAAAATTCGTTGGTAGAAGGAGAAAGTTCTTCCATTGTAATCACTAGAAATAAAATCACAGAGAGACCCTAAGATTAACATAAAAAACCCCAAGCAGGTAAACTTGATCCCCTTTGTGGCACAGCCATGATTGGGGTATACAGGCTGCCCCTCATCTGTATAGGCTTAGCACTGTAGCTTCTGACAGGCAGACCTGGTGCCTTAACCATTTCCACAGCAACAAATTTAATCATATTTGTGTTTTATGATTTTTTAAAAAGAGTCGATGAAAGACTCTATAGGGGAAACAGAAGAAGTAATTTCTATTGCATACTACTTGGTTGTTGTTTTGTTACTCAGTCGTGTTCGACTCTTGCAACCCCATGGACGTTAGCTCCGCTGTCCGTGGGATTCCCAGGCAGGAATACTGGAGTGGGTTGCCATGCCCTCCTCCAGAGGATCATCCTGATCCAGGGACTGAACCCATGTCTCCTACATTGCAGGCGGATTCTTGACTGTCTGAGCCACCAGGGAGTTCCTACACTACATAGCAAGCAACTGCAAATGTGTTCAGTAGACAAGTTTGTCCAAATCCTTTTCTCCTTCTCCATCTCTTCCACCTTCTCAGAAGAGACAGCTCAGTTCAGTCCCGAACTTGTATATCTACTCAGTCTGTAAAGCAAAGACCCTTTCTTAAGGGCAGTTTAGGGACCACCTATCATTATCAGGGAAGGTCCTCAGGGGGTCCCACCCTCAATTCAAAGAGCAAATAAAATATTTCTGCTAAGCACTCACATAGTCTTCCTGGTAAGAGGACCATAAATGGAATTTTCTCTAACTTATTACACATATGTGTAGGCCATTCATCCTCTTCCTTCTCATCTCATTCATTTTGCTGTTTCTTAAATCTTAAAGAAGCCCCTCGGGTACTGTAAACCAGATAGCTTGAGCTGAGTGGACTCAATTCACCACCCAGCATGGATGTATGTGCTGAGGCAGGACAGCCCCATTGGAGGCTGCCAGGCAGCCTGTTCCACAGATGTTGGGTATGGCTCTGGCACCAGCTGTGTTACACAGCCGGGGGAAAAATCGGCAGTAAGAGGCACGGCCCTGTAAGAACCTTCACTCTTTCTTCAATCCCAGTGTGGAAGCATAAGATTATGTCAAAATGAATGATGGAGACAAGACAGGTACTGATGGGGAAGGGAGACAGCGCACGAATAAGAAGGATCGGGTTGGAAAAGTCTTCTGGGGTACTTGGGTACACATGGGTATGAAACGCAGTTTACGTCAGCGGCTGTATGCATCTCACCAGTTGGGAAGACATCTGAAAGCTCTGGGTTACTGAAGAGCTTGCTGTGTTCACAAAGCAGAGAGAAGTATTCAAGATGTCTTTGAAGCTAACTCAGCAGCAGCAGCAGCATAAGCCAACAAGGAGGCAGTGGGGAGACCGGTCTGGCTGAAGCAGGAGCAGGGGAGCCTAACTGAGGGCAAGATGGTAGGGAGAAGGCAGAGGATGAGGGACTGGGATTTCATACTTTCTGTGAAAATGCCCTTAAAAATCCAATCATTTTCAAGTTTTGAGATTTTTAAGAAAAGCCTTTACATGAAAAAGTAGAATTCATGCTTTTATTTATGCCTTGTAACATAAAAGAACCTTCTTTCAACAAATTCACTATGTCCACTTTTCCCGGCAGAGTTAATATGGATGTGCTGCATTTTTTGTGCTCTGGAGTATATGACCTGCCTTCAGAATCTTTATAACTGGCTTACTCTTTGGGTTCACACCAAATCAAAATAACCCTTGAGTTCCATCAGCGAGGGTGAGGGGCAGGAGGAGCCTTGGTTGGATGTGAACTCCTGGGGGAACCTGCTGGTGTTGGTTTACTCTGATTGGCTCACATTCCCGAGCACTGACTTGTCTCGATTCAAGGCTGGAGGATGGAGAATGATTCAGATCTGCCCTGAACTTCGATGACCTTGAGCTCCAAGAGCTGGGATGTCCCAGGGGCCTAGCCTGTGGAGGGCATCAGAAGAATCAACCTGCAGTTGAGTGGTCCACCCTTAAACAGAGATATAATCCAGACCCACATGTGGGAGGTGAAATGGCAGAGCCATGTGTGATGTGGCGCAAACTGTGGGTGGGTGAGTTCACGGTAAATTCCATTAAGATGCAACACTGCTTCATACTTCTAAAAGCACAGGATACCCTGAATCTTGGTCTGGGAGACAGACTCTCCCTGACGGAGTTTCAGCAAACTTCTTTGAACTGTCGGGAGTGTTAGAGGCAGCGAACAAGGGGCAGCTGGTGCGTGTCCGGTAGACAGATTTGAGTGTAGGAAGCTTCCAAACTCTGCCCTGCACTCAACTTCTTGGCCCAGAGCAACTGCTCAGAAGAGGGGAAAAAAAAAAAAAGACATCACAAGCCTCCTTTATGACTTACGATTCTCTTCACTTCCTGGTACCTCCACTGGTATGTGATGTTCTGGGTTATGCTTCCTTGAGTTTCTGCCTCATTCAAGATGTCTGAAGCAAGACTCAGTAGAAGCCAGGCTAGGACAGAGGGTAGGTCTATCTCCATTCATATTTACAAAGGCTGCTTAAAAAAGAAAAGCGAATTGTGGCATCCCAATACCCAGGTGACATGAGGGCTGCTACAAATCGCCTCCTTGGGCACAGCAGTTCCGGGTGGTTTTCTGTCCTTTGTCTTCGCTTCAGTTACCAATTCCTTCAGGCTGTCTTCCTTCCTCCCTCCCTACCTTCTTTCCTTCCTTTCTATTTTTTCTTTCCAATCCACATATTTTACGTAGGGCCTGACCCTGTCAGTACTCCAGGTTTGATTAACTTAGGCAAACCCTTCATCGTACCCAGCTGCCGATTTCAGATGCAGGCTAGGGAGATAAAAAACTGTCAAGAGGGGAAAATGGATGAGCAGCAGATAAATGGGGGGAACGGCAATTTGCTCAGGCACGGCCTGCCACTCGGCTGGCTTATAATTAGAGGCATAAGAAATGTGTTTTTCCCTCCCAGTTTCGGACTCTCTTTCTTTTCCACAAAAACATCTGAATCCTGTCTTTAGTGTGATCTTGTGCTTTTCGGCTGGCAGTTCTACTATAGCCACCAACTTAGGGACTGCTGAGAGAAGCCAGATAGCTCTGCCAGAGAAAATGCATTCCTGAACCTGACATCTGGGTCTTGCAGCTGGAGGGAAGAAGGAGACAAAAAAGAAACAGTCCTGAGTGTCATCAAAGGCAGTTGATGGTGCCAAACGAGTATGGAAATTATATACAGTACAGATGCCATTTTCAACATCAGACAAATAATGCAGCTATTTAGGAAAAACAAAGATGTGCTTAGAAATTGATCATCCGTGTACGTGCAGTGAAAATGTTCATAGTTTCCAGAGTGCGATAGAAATGGGCTAAGTGCTCATTTCCAAACGACTCACAATCTTTTCTGACTACAATTCTAAAAGAGTAAGGCTGAAGTAGTCAGAGTTTGCCATCTTCATCCCTACTGCTGCCCGCCCCCTCTGCCGCTTTTATGAAAACTGGAGAAAAAAGAAGTTACTTGCAACTGAGCTCTATAAACACTCTCTACATGAATATTTAAGTTTTCAGATTTATGCCAGCTTTCCTTGTAGACAGCATTGTGGGTTGCTTTATGTGACCAACAAGGGAATACAAAAGCAAGAAAGTATGCCCTGTTATCTACAGGCCCTGATCAATCACAAGAATTAGTTCATTGTGTCACACAGGATCTGAGAGGGGAGGAGTGGTGAGAGAGGAAATTGGAAATGCTAATGAGCATGAAACCACCTTGCCCCTCTTTCCTGTCTTTCCTCTTTGAGTTAGATCTGTTCAAGCTGAGAACCTCCGGGATGCCCTCAGCCAGCACCACGTAGGTCAGAGGCCCCATACACAGTGGATGTGGAGCGAATGCTTGAAGAAGCATGCGGCAACGACCAGCTCCAAGGCTGGGGACACACATTTTAGAAAAGGGCTGTTTTACCTTTTCAAAGATTTCGTTATTTGCAAAATACCCATCAACCAGAGTAAAAGTGTCTTTGCTAAAGAGAGGCCTGGCAGGAGATGGTATTCCTTTAGCTTAGTCTAAAAGATGACCTGAAACTGGGAATCTCACATTTCCATTGGAGCAGCAAGTGGGTTTAAGTTAAGTGGTTTTTGTTTTTAATTGCTCCTTTAAAAATCTTATTTTTGTTGCTATTTAAAGGGAAATCACCAGTTGGCAGTCAAAATGACCTTCCAGAACTTCTGGGGATTGAATTCTGAGCATGCTCAGTAGCATATTTACAATTTTTTTTTTTTACCAGAGGGCATAGTAGTGGAGATCTGTAAGAACAGGAGTGGCTGAGGCACCTGGCTTGAGGCTGTATTTGTGTAGCAAGCACACTGTTGCCACTTAGATTGTATAATTATTTGCAGTGACTTGAAGAACCTTTGAATCAAAAGCCCCTAAGCCACCCTGTTGACCAGCACACTAACCTTGTTTTAAGCCTGTTTCTCAAAGAGGAAACCACTGGCATTTTGGAATGGACCATTTTGTTTATATGGGGACCACCTGGTGCTGTGCAACTCTCAGTGTCCCCCACCCCGCTCACTACATGTCAAGGAAGAGGGGGCTGTCATTCCAACAACCAAACCAATGATTCCCCCATTTCCCAATATCCTCACTGAGAATCGTTAGGTCTATTTCAGTCATCAGGCAGACACTCTTTCTTTAGAGGAAGACTTGGGTGAAGACCGAATAAACAAATGCAGCAGAGTCCCTGAGAGACAGTGCCATCTGCAACAGCAGTTCTGAGATTTTCCCCCACTTCTGTACCATTCACATGCACAGTCCATGCCCATCAGTATCAGCTCTCGCTAAAAGGATTTTTTGTTCCATTTATTTGGGAAAGGGTCAGAGTTTTAAATTGAAAAAAAAAAATCTTTCCGTAGACTTAGGCCATGTCTACCCCCTACCTCTGATTGAGTGTCCTTGGTCAGTTACAAGTGCAGTAGACTAGGAAGCCAATCTGTCATGAAATAGCTGTTACATTGGGCAGATCATTTAACCTCTGTATGCCTCAACCACCTCCTCTACAAAATGGGGATAATAATCTATGTTCTATGAACCTCAGAGGGTTGTCAGAACAAAACAATAAATGTAAAAGCATTTGAGGAGTTTAATGCATAGTAGATAGAATTGTATGACTTCAATAAAAGACAGGATAGAAGTTTCTCAAAAAATTAAAACTAGAACTACCATATGATCCAGCAGTCCCATTCCTGGGTGTTTATTCCCAAGAACAGAAAACAGAGTTTTGAAGAGGTATTTGTACACTCACGTTCATAGCAGCGCTATTCTCTGTAGCCAGGAGGTGGAAGTGACCCAAATGTCCAGTAGTGAACGAATAAATAAAATGTGATGTGTCCTTATTCAAGGGAATATTATTCAGCCTTTAAAAGGAAGGCACTCCTGTCACATGCTATGATATGGATGAAGTTTGAGGACATTATACTAAGTGAAATGAACTGGTTGCAAAAAGACTAATACTAAAATATAACGCCATTATATGAAGTAGCTAAAGTAGTCAAATTCATAGAAACAGAAAGTAGGATGGTGGTTTCCAGGGTCTGGGGGGAGGAGAAGAAAAGGTATTATTGTTCAATGGGTATAGAGTTTCAGGTTTGCAAGATGAAAAAGTTCATTTTACAATGTGAATATACTTAACACTACTAAACTGCACATTTAAAATGGTTAAGATGGTAAATTTTGTTGTATGTTTTATACCACAATTTAAAAAATCATGATAGAAACAGAAGGTATTATTATCAACCATACAGACAAACCATACATAATACATTACAAACTATAACACATAATCCAGTAGTCATGTACAGATGTGAGGAATGGACCATAAAGACAGCTGAGTGTCAAAGAATTGATGCTTTCAAATTGTGGTGCTGGAGATGACTCTTGAGAGTCTCTTGGACAGCAAGGAGATCAAACCAGTGAATTCTAAATGAAATCAACCCTGAATATTCATTGGAAGGACTGATGCTGAAGCTGAAGCTCCAATACTTTGGCCACCTGATGCAAAGAGCAGACTCATTGGAAAATACCTCGATTCTGGGAAAGCCTGAAGACAAAAGGAGGAGGAGGCAGCAGAAGATGAGATGGTTAGAGAGCACCACTGACTCAATGGACATGAATCTGAGCAAAGTTTGAGAGATAGTGAAGGACGGAAGCCCAGCGCACTGCAGTTTACGGGATTGCAAAGAGTGAGACGTGATTTAGTGACTGAACAAAAACTCAAGGAATTAAGCAGGTAGAGAATTAATTTTAAAAAATGATTCTTAAAGTGAGTAATATACTAGAATTCCCTAAGGAGGCCTTTTTCAAAATACATAGATCAGGATTCTAGACTGAAACTATCAGAAGCCATTCTGATTAGCTGTATTGGTTCAGATTCTTCAGAGAAACAGACCCAATAGGATGGGTATATGTATACGTAGAAAGAGATTTGTTTTAAGAAATCAGTTCACATCATTACAGAGGCTGCTGCTGCTAAGTCGAGTCAGTCGTGTCCGACTCTGTGCGACCCCATAGACGGCAGCCCAACAGGCTCCTCTGTCCCTGGGATTCTCCAGGCAAGAATACTGGAGTGGGTTGCCATTTCCTTCTCCAATGCATAGAAGTGAAAAGTGAAAGTGAAGTCACTCAGTTGTGTCCGACTCTTAGCGACCCCCATGGACTGCAGCCTACCAGGCTCCTCCGTCCATGGGATTCTCCAGGCAAGAGTACTGGAGTGGGGTGCCATTGCCTTCTCCGATTATAGAGGCTAGCAAGTAGAAAATCTGCAGGGTGGGCTAGCAGACTAGAGACCCACAGAAGAGCCAAGGTTGTAGCCCAAGTCTTTCTTGTTGGGGAGGTGAGGTGGTAAAGGTCTTTGAGTTGAGTTATGGCTTCAGCTGATTAGATGAGGCCCATCCACAATGGAAAGTGCAATCTCCTTTACTCAAAGTCTACTGATTTAAACGTAAATCTCATCCAAAAACACCCTAACACAAACATCCCGAATAATGTTTGACCAAGTATTTGGGTGCTGTGGCCCAGCCAGGTTGACATAAAATTAACTGTCACCTTAGCTTAAGCAGAAAAGGAATTCACTGAAGGTGTATCACAGACTTCCCTTGGTTCCTGGGAAGACTGAAGACCCAGGTTGGACACTGAGCAGAAACTGCTATAGCCCAGGGACTCACGGCTAACTGGGTGGCTGCCTCTGTTTCTTCTCCAGAACACTGACACTCAGTCGGCCCTACTACTTCCGGCCCTCTGTCACTTGTTTTAGATTCAACATCCTAGGTAGGAGCAACCCCAGGGGCTGAGCCTAGGTCACGTGCCATGATTACCAGGAAGCCAGACAGTGAGCACCCGGCACATGCAGCTTTGTGGTGGGAGGCAGGCCCTACTTTCCACCAAGACACACAATGGGGAATTTCCCAAGCAGAGGAAGGAGACTTAAATATTGGCTGGTCCAAGGGATGATACTACATAGAATTCCACTCCCAACCCTAAGGAATGTAAGGGTAGGTAGGCAACAATTTTCCCTGGGTGGTTCAAAGTCACTTTCCCTCCACCTCCACTCCCATCGTTGGGTATCTTGCTGTTTTAGAAACAACAATTTTGACATTATGCTATTTTCTTATGTCCTGTTAACTATGAAACCGTCATCAGGGCTCTGGCTAAAAATAAGAAAACTGCATAAAAATTCCCTCTACACATGCAGGCCTTACCCTGGTGTGGACTTGAATGAGGATGCTCTCAGATCCAAGAGTCTGAGATCAATTCTAGCTATTTTAATTAATTTACTGGGGGGTACAACATGGCTTATAGAACCAGTTGGAGACCAGCAATGAAGATTTGGGAGTGGGCTGCAAACCAAGCAGCCCTGAGTGCTGAGAAGCTGATGTTTCAGTGGCAATGGTCAGGCCCTGACATCACCTCAGGGGCTGCTGGACTCTGTGGATTCCACTACTACCTCTTCTTAGTCAAGATTTAATGGAGAAGGCAATGGCAACCCACTCCAGTACTTTTGCCTGGAAAATCCCATGGGTGGAGGAGCCTGGTAGGCTACAGTCCATGGGGTCGCTAAGAGTTAGACACGACTGAGCGACTTCACTTTGACTTTTCACTCTAATACACTGGAGAAGGAAATGGCAACCCACTCCAGTATTCTTGCCTAGAGAATCCTAGGGACAGAGAAGCCTGGTGGGCTGCTGTCTATGGGGTCGCACAGGGTCGGACACGACTGAAGCGACTTAGCAGCAGCAGCAGTCAAGATTTAAAGGTCATGAGCCTGTCAGACTACTTGCCTGTACCTTGATTCCTGGGGGAAAATCTTGTCTCAGACGTTCCTTTTCTCTAAAATTATTAATATACACTACGGGGAAATCCTCCCTTTTTGAAAGAGTCAAAACCAAACAAAATAACAAGACACACACACACACACACACATACACACACACACTCTTCTAGCAATCAGAGCAGTAAGTGGTCCTGTTAAATTTTGCATGGACCTCTTTTTTAAACAATTTGATTTATTTGGTTGTGTCAAGTCTTAGTTGTGGCACGTGGGATCTTTATAGTTACAGCATGCAAATTTACAGTTGTGGCATGCGAACTCTTAGTTGCGGCATGCAGGATCTAGTTTCTTGACCAGAGATCAAACCTGGGTCCTCTGCATTGAGAGTGCGGATCTTAGCCACTGGGCCACCAGGGAAGTCCCCGAATGGGCCTCTTTGCTTCTACCTTGCCCTGTTTCACAATCTTTCTCTAAATGATTTGTTCCTGTCTCTTCTACTGGTTCCTGTTCATCCTCTTGTCCTCTTGGTTGTCACTGTTGTTATTTACCAAATAATTTCACTTCAGTCCCTTTTGGGTACATGATTGGATTATACTCTCATCCTCCTGAGGTTGAATGTGGGCATGTGTTTTTATTTTGGCCAAGAAAAGGTGAATGGATGTGACTTCCGTGTACAGGCTTTAAGAGTCTGTGCCTGATTCGCCACACTCACTTCTCCCTGACATGGTTGGTGATCACTGAAGCACATGTCCAGATCGAGCTTCTGTCAGCGTGGGTCCCTGAGGGATTAAAATGAATGAATCCACCAGCCAACCCAATGGAGGTAAATCAGAGCAAGAAATACACCTTTATTGCCATTAAGATATTAGGGTTGTTACTGAGGCATAGCTTAGATCACCCTAACTGATCTAGCTGATATATTCCTTCTCACCACCCCTAGCTAGGCTTTCCACAAGATCCTGGATCTCCTGCTCTCTCTCCCTCAGTGTATCCTTTTTACAGATTCAGCTTTTGCCTCCATGCACTAGGGTTAAGTTGTATGCCCTGCCTCAGGTTCCTACTTAAAATTTCCACTAGCTACTTCCACCTTTCAGTATGTGTAGGAGTGAATTCCTCCCAATCTAATTTTTTGTGAAACTTCTCTGTCTCTACCAGGTCATTATCAATGATCTGAGTTCTATATCTGAGAGACCTCTTTGATGCATTCTCTGCCTTCATCCCCATTTCTAATTAGTCACCAAATTGTCTTCTATCTTTATGTGTGAAGTCTCCTGAGTTTATCCTTTGTAATATTGCCTGTCACTTCCCATCCTCCCTTGCAGCTAGGGAAAGGCATATGAATAAATACATTGCATTTAATCACTAGGGTTGCCATAACAAAATACCATAGATTGGGTACCAAAAACAGTAGAAATTAATTTTCTCACAGTTCTGAGACTCAGAGTCCCAAATCAAGGTGCTGTCAGCTCTAGTTTCTAGTGAGGCCTCTCTCCTTGGCTTGCAGATGGCCGCCTGTTCACTCTGTCCTCACATGGTCTTTTCTTTGTGCGTGCACCTCCCTGCTGTCTCTCTGACTTCTTAGAAGGACACCAGTCCTGTTGGTCTAGGCCCCACTCCTTATGACGTCATTTAACCTAAATTATCTCTTTAAAGATTCTATTTCCAAATACAGTCCCATTGTGGGTAAAAATATGGAATTGAGGGGATTCAATTTAGTCCATAAAAGTCTGCAACCAACCATATTGGGGTCAGGCTCTGACTCAGGAACTAGTGAGGGAAGGATGTGGAGGCTTTACATCCAGCAACAGTGGCAGAAGCCACGGCATGGCTCAGAAGTCACAATTGGGCTGGAAGCATAGAAATTGGTCTCAGTTTGAATTTCCAGGCTCCAAAGTTGTCAGAAGTGGCACAAAAATAACAGTGCCAACAAATGGCCAGCACCTGGTGGTAGCAATCATGATTATCATTAGACCAGCTCTGTGATGAGATAGGCAATATTTCTAGAAGATGAACTTCAAGTGCGATTCTCCAATCTATCTAACAGTTCTCTTTGCCTTATGTTTATGATGTTTATGGTGCATAAGAAAAGTAACATAGCTCTTGTAGCTTATTGATTTCTTGGTTGCCTAAAGTGCATGCGTGTGAGATCTTAGTTTCCTGACCAGGGATCAAACCTGTGCCCCCTTGTAGTGGAAGTGCTGAGTCCTAATCACTCCCCTTGTAGCTTATTTGGTATAAATAATTAGTTATTCAATCTGGCTTGTGCATCATGAACACATCTGTAGAAAATGTTCAGTTCAATTTTTTAAAAAAAATTCTCATTGAAATTATAGTGATTTGGATACTTTCAAGAATAAGAAGACATCTTTGGGATTGAGGTCTCTATGTAATAGAAACAGCTTGACCAAGTTGTAGATCCTGGGTCTTCTATATCCTTTATATAAAGTTCCTTTCTTCTAATCACTTGGAGTTGAAATAAAACTCCAAGTTTTATGTCACTGCTTGAAATAAAAAATCCTGATGCCAAGATTATGGGCAACTTGGTGCCTGTTCACCAATTTATCTTAAAAATAAATTGTCAAACACATATTCCTCAACCAATCAGTGTCCAGATGGATAGGCCAGCCCAAGCTATGCATTAGCGTTTAAGGTGGGAAATGTGGCTACAGTCCTTCTAGGTCAAGGGTGATGATTCTCCAAAAGAAAAAAAAAATGTTTTAACAGAATACTTTCAGAAATACATCAGCTTGGGGTGGGGATATATTCTCTACCTCTCCAAATCATACTGGCTATTTTCCTGTTCTGCCAGTGGGAGGTCAGCTCTGGTGTTCTAGACACTAGTGATGACCTAGGGCTTTCTGACGAAGAAGCTGTCTCTTTCTAAGGGAAACAAATGTTCTTTGAAAGTGAGGGAAGATTGTCCTGGGCCAGAGGGCTGTGTGCTGTGTTTCTGCTCTTCTATCCTATTTTACTGCTTTTGCTGCTGCTGCTGCTGCGTCGCTTCAGTCGTGTCTGACTCTGTGCGACCCCATAGATGGCAGCCCACCAGGCTCCCCTGTCCCTGGGATTCTCCAGGCAAGAACACTAGAGTGGGTTGCCATTTCCTTCTCCAATGCATGAAAGTGAAAAGTGAACTGCTTTTGAAGCTAGCCTAATTCACTCTTCACTGGTGCTGGCAACATCACCAACCACTCTTTCCATTCATAGCTTTGCAGGAGGCCATATGTGGTCTTTTGACAGCCCACTCCCTGCACCCAGGGAGAATTGGATGCATTGTTTCATGGGGCTTCCTTTAGGCTAATCTGAAGAGTGTGAAAGAATCCATTTAAAGAGGTCTGATGAATAAGAACAAAATAAAGATCAAACCCAGGCATAATCAAAAGCTGTTTGTTAACAGACAAGATGTTCTTCAAAGCCTTTATCAGGAGCCAGGGGAGACTTATCTTGTAGTGTTGTGTGGAGAAAGTAGGCGGATGTTGGGGGGGGCATTCATTTGAAGTTCTAAACAGATGACTGCTGGCCTGGCAGCTGGGCTCAGAATTATCAGTAAGTCTTTTGGTTTACATGGGCAGCACTGGTAGATAAGAGTTTGGGAAAAATAACAAGTCATGCAGTGGGTAATGTTCATTGGAGAAGTCCTCCAAAGCCTCCTGTCCTTCCACCCACTTCCAGGAAGGAGCCATATGCTATAAATTAGAGAAGCTGTATCCTAATCCTGGATCCCAGGCTTAGGAAATTAAGCTATCCTGATGTCATATAAGCCTTTGTATCTACTTTTCAGATAAGAAAACGAATACATTGAGACATTAGCGTCCTCAGACCAGCACCAGACTGGGGCATCTTGGTGCTTGCTTCCAAGGCTGGTCTCTCTCATGCGTGCTGTTAATAATAATAGTTAACATTTCTGAATTTTTGTTTTATTATTTATGCCGACTATATGCCAGGCAGGCACCGTGCTCAAGAGATTTCATTTGATCTTTACCCTAGACTCTTATTATCCCATTTTCCAGATGTCGGAACTGAGACATTGAGAAGTTCATGTAATTCACATAAAGTTTCAAAGCTAATACATCATAGAGCTGGGAGCTGGATGTCTATAGCTTGCTCTACGCAAAGCCTCTGGTCTTAATTGCTTATCATACAGCCATTCTAACTAGATCTACCAATGACCTCTTTTTTCCTTAGAAAATGGGAACTGAGCTGTTTTCGTTTCAAACCTCATTTCTAGATGGAGGGACTAAGGCACATAGAGGTTAAAGTGATTCATATAGAACTATAATGATTTATTGGATTGACCATAAGAGTGGAATTTTTTTTATCTTATTGTAAAAGACAAACCATGAGTCAAACACCAACAGGTTTAAGGACATGAAGGAGGTGGTGGTAGAAAAGTGACCCAGAATCCAGAGTTACTCAGGTACCCATCTAATTAATGTGTATAATTATTCCTATCAGCAGGCACATATGTCTTAACATCACTTCTCAAAGGAAGAACTACAAACTGTGTTCCCCAAACAGTAGCCATCAGTTATATGCAGCCATTTAAATCAAATAAATTAAGTAATATGTAACATTCAATTCCTCACTTCCATCACTCCTCAAGTGCCCAATGGCAGATACAGAACAGTCCCATCATAGCAGAAAGTTCTATTGGAGGGTGCTGCTACAAAACCCCCCTAGACCCATGCTCTGTGCTAGTGACTGGTTCCACGTCTCTGCTGTTTCTCCCTGCAAAACTCCTTCCAAGTGTCAGCTTTACTTGTTATCTCTGTTTCTCCACCACTGTTTCTCTCCCCAGTCCATGCCATTCAGTCATATCAGTCACCTCACTGAACTCACTCTTTACAGAGTTGCTGATGATCCACATTTTGTCAAGGCTCGTGGTCAATGTCCTGACCTTGTCTATCCTCTCAGATGCCTTGGATGCTGCTGGTCACACACTCCTTCAAACACTTTTTTCTTTGAGCTTCTGGAAGACCACAATCTCTTGGTTCTCCTCGTACCTAAATAACACACATGGCAGTCTCCTTTACTCCCTTCTCTCCAGCAACACCTCTCATTGTGGGGTCACTGGGGCTCAGTCTGCAGACCCTCGGTCTTAGGTAGTTGCACTCTCTCTACAGGTGATCTCAATCTCCACAAAGCAGAAAGCTCAGCACACAGCTCTGGATTTACAGCCCCCGATGGCTTTCCATCACAGAATAAAATCCAAGGTCCCTCCTATAGTGACTTTCCAGGCCCTACATGAGATTGTCCCTGCCTGCCTCTCCCTCTGTTCTGTCTGTTTTTCTTTCTGTCCTTTTGCTAGGCTGTTTGCTCCTGGCTCGGAGCCATTGGATCAGACTGCTTTCTTCCAGATCTTTCATTGTCTATTCCTTGTTATCAATTGGGTCTTAACTATCAGAAAATTGATGCTTGATCACTTTGGATTAGCAGCTGTCTCCATCACATGTATCTTGTCCTATTTTATTTCTTCATGGCATTTATTGGTCATTGAAATGACATCATTTATTTGTTATGGTCTGTTTTCTGCATATAAGCTCTTTGGGTACAGGAGCTCTGTTTCTCTTGCTCGTCACTGTGTCCTCAGTACCTACCACAATATTTAGAACACAGTAGGTGCTCAATTAAGTCTTCTTGACTTGAAATGTTTGCTGACTAACAATTTGGCCAGGAGTCAGAGTGTGATGTTAAAACTTTAAGGGTCTCTTTTGAGAGTCAGTTAGAGGCAGAGGAAGAATCAATTACAGTAGTTAGTGAAATATACAGCTAGCAGTGGAGAGCTTTGTTGAATGAGCTCGTTACCCCCTGGCCTGCTGGGCATATCTTAAACCAATTTCCTTCATATTTTATGGTTGTACCTATACCTTAAGAATGTCAATTTTCCTTCTTTTTGCTTATTTCCTCTCAAATATATTAACCTAACAACAATATTACTTTGGATAAACCATTCACAGGCCTTGGTTTTCCTATCCATAAAATAACTTGATTTTTGATAGAGAATACCTAACTTTCTTTCAGCATTATATTTCTAATTGTCTAATGTCACAAAAGAACCTCAGGCTATACCCTTTCTGAAAAGCAATTTAACAATAATTTCTAAAAACTTTAAAAGTAACTTCACTTTTAGAACTTTGTCTTAAAGAAACAGTCATAAACTTTAACAGAGATTTATTCACAATGATGTTCATCTTAAATTTGTTAATAATAATTTAAAAGTCAGAACCAGCTTAGATAAAAAACAGTAAGAAAAACTAAACACTGATATTTATATGTTTGAATATTATAATTTGGGATATATTTAATTATTGGAATAAAAATCTCAAGAACCATTGAAAATAAAGATTTTCACCAAAATACGATAATGAGGAAAAAGTTTTACAATCCAGTGTTAAATTGTTTATAAACTCAATCTGTAAAATACATATGTTCATGGGAAAAAAAGTTGGAGGAAATAAAAATGAAACTTGTAATTACCTTTGGGTCATGAAACTAGTCTATTTTTTTTGAATATTTGTCACTGCTTTCCAAGTCATCTTCGATGAACTCTTTTTGCAGCCAGTAAATTGCACTTTTAGGGAGAAATAGATTCTAGAGCTATGAGTTTAGAGTTAGAAGTCTTGGGCTTTAGCACAGTTTAACTCAACAAATATTCACTGAATGCTTTTTATGAGTCATGTATGTGTCATGAGCTGGGGATGAAATGGGTAAGGCATACTATGGCTGAGAGATGGAGAACTGGAAATCTGCTGAGGAGGTCATCACAGGGTACTGTGGGAGCTCAAGGAAGAAGGAGAGGGAGTTTGGGAGAAAGGGATGAGTGGGACAGAGTGTCCTGCATGTATTGGGTCCTGGTTCTGGTCTCCTTCACTTGCTCGTAACCTTGGACCAGTCTTTTGACCTCTCAGCCTCTCAGTTCCCCATCTGTAAGATGGAAATAGCACTACCAGTTCTCTCTACCAAACAACTTGTGATTTTTGCAGATCATATTGAGACCGAGTATAGAAATGCTTTCGGCACCTGAGAAGTGTTGCCAGGAACTCTTGGAGTTGACCTTCAGACAGCAGGAAGTAGAAACTTTGATTTAGTGACTAACAGGG
The DNA here is from genome assembly GCF_032452875.1 of Bos javanicus. Classification (NCBI taxonomy): domain Eukaryota; kingdom Metazoa; phylum Chordata; class Mammalia; order Artiodactyla; family Bovidae; genus Bos; species Bos javanicus. The sequence goes on along the minus strand of NC_083869.1, from coordinate 61,360,718 downwards.
CAGCCAGTCCTGGGGCCCACTGGATGACAGTCTATTGCATCCTGGGTGACCTTGCCACTTCCTCCCTTCCTCTGAGCTTAGCCGCTTTTTGTGGTATGTTACTGCTCAAAAGAAGAACCAAAAAGCTGATTAGGGATAAAATGGGACTTGGCGAGAGAGTCTCAGCTTTTGTACTGGAGTGTCCCCTCCCTCTTCTTTCTGGCTTCAGCTCTGGGGGTGATCTTCTGAAATCATCATGTTTCATGACCCAGAGGAAATTGTGCTGCCCTGGAGGACCCAAGTCCCTTTTATTTTGAAATCAACAAGCCTGGAGACTATCTGGAATTGGACTGGGGGACTAGTGGGGCTGGTAGTGGTTGTGTTCAGTTTGCAGCTGTTTAAGCAGGATTCTTTTGTGCACTGGCATCTCGGATTGGTCCCTGGGTCATCACACATATCAGAACAAAAGGGAAGGAATAAAGCTTCCCCCTGGATAGTGAAAGTGAAAGTGAAGTCACTCAGTCGTGTCTGACTATTCGCGACTCCATAGACTGTAGACTACCAGTCTCCTCTGTCCATGGGATTTTCCAGGCAATAGTACTGGAGTGGATTGCCATTTCCTTCTCCAGGGGATCTTCCCAACCCAGGGATCAACCCCGGGTTTACCGTCTGAGCCACCAGGGAAGTCCATCCGCTTACTCAGAAAGTCAGTGCCACTAGACATAGGATTTCCCCAAATAGTCACGGAGTCTTCTTCTTCTGTTTTCCTTTTTGGGGTGGTGCTGTCTCTTTTCTAGGAGTCTTTCCATTCCATTCTGTTTCTTTCCCACTGATTTTTCTCCATTTTATCTCCCCTCTCCTCTCCACTCCCTTTCATTTCCAGCAGATATTCATGGAGAATGTATTAGGCATCTGGTGCAATGTGTTACGTACTGTGGGGAAACAAATTGAAAATGCTATCAACAGTTTTAGATAAATACTATGGAACTTTCGGAGAGCTATGGCTACCAGGCAAGATGATCAGGTCAGACTTCATGAGAGAGGGTGTCTTCTCTGCTGAGTTTTATATTAGACCTGGAATCTGCATATGCAGAAAGAAAGTGGAGGCCATAGACCAAAGAAGGACATGGAAGTAGGACCATAGTATGTGTCTCTAGTCAGTGGAGTGAAGGGTGAGGTGCCAGAGCTAGAAGAGGTGGCCAGTCTTCATTTCCCCCAGCTCTTAGGGGATGGGTAAAACCTCACTCAGCCATGAAAATTCCATTTCTTAGCATGAAACATTCCCCTCTTCCAGTTCTGAAGGAGTAATCTCAGTACAGTTGGGCTTTTCCAAAATGTCTAACCCACTGGCTGAAGAATTTTGACACAACAGGATAGCTATGGCAAAGCTGCAGTTCAAAGAAGATCTTTCCTTTTAAGTTACAGTAAGTATTAACATCATAATTAGCAACATCCATGTTTTGTGCAAGTCTGCTCTGTGTGACACTAAATAAAACCATCTTATAATTGCAGTCTCAGACCTTAAGAAGCTTCATTGTACACTTCTCTAAGCCAACAAGTGCCTTGAGAACAGGGACTGGGTCTTATTTATTTTTATAACTCTAATGTAGTGCTTCGTAAAAGTTTGTTGACCAACTAATGTGGACACATCAGGGCATGCATTCTGAAAAAATCTGGGAATGAGAATAAAGTGTTTGCAGCCCTGTTTTTCAGGAAGAAAAATTAGACAAAGCACATGAAGAGCTTTGCTTAGCCCTTCTGCTAGAATTTGACAAGTTTTCTCTTCCATTTTGGCCCATGGTGAGCTCTGTGCGGCCTTGGCAGTGAGGGGCCTGTCGTGTCTACCACATGGCTGCCCCCCTGCAGTGCCAAAGGATGAGGCCATTTGGAGACAATCACCTTCTGTCTCTGGGCTTTGACATCTGGAAGGTGGACGACCAACAGGCCTTGGCCCGGCCTCCTGTCCCTCAAGCTCACTGCATGTTTGTTGGAAGTTGTTTTTTAGGAGAAAGCCATGGTGGTGAAGGTCACCTTCTGGACAAATAATTCCAGTCCAGGGGCACCAGATGCAATAGGGAGCTGAGACAATGAACAAATGAGCAAATGACTTCGTCTTAAAAGAAAATAAGATTTCAACAGAGCTGTGTCTGTCCTTTGCTCAATAGGATTGGCACTTTGTAGAGAAGCGGCCAAGGATGGCTTGGTTAGAATCCAATTTTAGTAATTAGTTCTATTCTCAATAAGGCGTGTTAATAGGTCCCATGTTGAGCAGGCAGAATCCCCTGTCTCAGGTGCCAAGTGCCAATTAATGAAACCAACATTCAGGTCCCACAGGTAAACAACCGTTCCATACCCATTCTCTTAGATCAGGGGGCAGGCATTTCCCACTGTAGCACAAGTCATAGATACATAGACTGTAGGCTCCAAGAAGACAGGGTTCATACCTATGTTGTTTACCACTGTATTCTCAGTTGCCTGGCTTACTCCAAGCACCTGTATTAGATGGCCAAAAAACAAAAAACAAAAATAAATAAAAACCCCAATAATTCTTCCCTTCCCTCTATCCTTGCCTTTTGCAGTAGGACTTCCTAGTTTCTGGCCTTGAGTCATGCCTTCTTAGACCCCCCAGGACCTCCACGTGAACAAGCTTAGGATGGCCTCCAGATATATGGCTCTGTCGCTCTTATCACTCCATCTGACAACCAATCAACCCAAGTATAAGCTGCCAGCACGGCCAGTAGGTGGTCACAGATGTATGAGTGAGTCTAGCTGAGACCTGGAGAACTGTCCAGCTGGGCCCAACCCAAAAGATCACCCAAAGAAGTATGAACTAAAAAAATGGTGGTTATTTTAAGTCACTAAGTTTGGGCGGTTTGTTATGCTGCAAAAACTGATTAAGCACCCAATGTGTATTTGCTGAGAGATCGATGGATTATTGATTAGATGTTGCCCAGCCTTACATAGAGGGGAAGGCAATGGCACCCCACTCTGGTATTCTTGCCTGGAAAAATCCCATGGACAGAGGAGCCTGGTAGGCTGCAGTCCATGGGGTTGCTAAGAGTTGGACACGGCTGAGCAACTTCACTTTCACTTTTCATTTTCATGCATTGGAGAAGGAAATGGCAACCCACTCCACTGTTCTTGCCTGGAGAATCCCATGGACAGGGGAGCATGGTGGGCTGCTGTCTATGGGGTCACACAGAGTCGGACACGACTGAAGTGACTTAGCAGCAGCAGCAGCAACCTTAAATAGCTTGCCTGGTCACCCTCTTTTACATTATTGTTTCAGTTTCTTTCTAACATTTACTACAAGCAGAAATTATCTTGTTCACTTATTAGTTTATTTCTTTACTATCATGTGAGCTCCATGAGAATCAGAGGACATCTTGCCTATCTTCAGATCAGATCAGATCAGTCGCTCAGTCGTGTCCGACTCTTTGCGACCCCATGAATCGCAGCACGCCAGGCCTCCCTGTCCATCACCAACTCCCGGAGTTCACTGAGACTCATGTCCATCGAGTCAGTGATGCCATCCAGCCATCTCATCCTCTGTCATCCCCTTCTCCTCCTGCCCCCAATCCCTCCCAGCATCAGGGTCTTTTCTAATGAGTCAACTCTTCGCATGAGGTGGCCAAAGTACTGGAGTTTCAGCTTTAGCATCATTCCTTCCAAAGAAATCCCAGGGCTGATCTCCTTCAGAATGGACTGGTTGGATCTCCTTGCAGTCCAAGGGACTCTCAAGAGTCTTCTCCAACACCATAGTTCAAAAGCATCAATTCTTCGGCGCTCAGCCTTCTTCACAGTCCAACTCTCACATCCATACATGACCACAGGAAAAACCATAGCCTTGACTAGACGAACCTTTGTTGGCAAAGTAATGTCTCTGCTTTTGAATATGCTATCTAGGTTGGTCATAACTTTCCTTCCAAGGAGTAAGCATCTTTTAATTTCATGGCTGCAGTCACCATCTGCAGCGATTTTGGAGCCCAGAAAAATAAAGTCTGACAGTGTTTCCACTGTTTCCCCATCTATTTCCCATGAAGTGATGGGACCGGATGCCATGATCTTCATTTTCTGAATGTTGATCTTTAAGCCAGCTTTTTCACTCTCCACTTTCACTTTCATCAAGAGGCTTTTTTAGTTCCTCTTCACTTTCTGCCATAATGGTGGTGTCATCTGCATATCTGAGGTTATTGATATTTCTCCCAGCAATCTTGATTCCAACTTGTGTTTCTTCCAGTCCAGCGTTTCTCATGATGTACTCTGCATATAAGTTAAATAAACAGGGTGACGATATACAGCCTTGACGAACTCCTTTTCCTATTTGGAACCAGTCTGTTGTTCCATGTCCAGTTCTAACTGTTGCTTCCTGACCTGCATACAAATTTCTCAAGAGGCAGATCAGGTGGTCTGATATTCCCATCTCTTTCAGAATTTTCCACAGTTTATTGTGATCCACACAGTCAAAGGCTTTGGCATAGTCAATAAAGCAGAAATAGATGTTTTTCTGGAACTCTCTTGCTTTTTCCATGATCCAGCGGATGTTGGCAATTTGATCTCTGGTTCCTCTGCCTTTTCTAAAACCAGCTTGAACATCACGAAGTTCACGGTTCACATATTGCTGAAGCCTGGCTTGGAGAATTCCTATGACCTAGAACAGTTCTTGGCACATAGTGGGCTCTCAGTAGATACATACTGAATGAAAGGCTGAGGCACACAATGGCTCTCATTAAATATTTATTGAATAAAGGAATAAATGAATTTCATTAATATCACTTATAATAAGGTTAGGTGAGCAGAGAGTTTGGGAAATGGAAATTGTGTGTATTGGCTGAGGTATCCTTTGCTTATTGCTCTTCGCTGTAGGGGAGAAAAGAATTTTTTTCTTGACATCTTTAAGGTTCTTGGCTGGGTATGAAAATTAGGCTGACATAGACAGATTTAAAAGAGAAAAGCATACAAATTTATTTAATTTAAGTTTTATATGACATGGGAGACTTCATAAGGAAATGAAGATCTGAAGAAATGGTTAAACCTGAGTATTTTATGCTAGGTTTGATGAAGATTGAACAGTTGTGTAGAAATATGAAAGGACAAAGAGTATGCGGTAAATGTAGTAATTTTGGGGGAACTTAGTAAGGCCTATTTGTTCATATTCTTCTTGGTGTCCTTTTGTCTTTGGAGATGAGGATGCTCCTTTCTCCTGGGTTTAGGAGGGCATCTCTCTCAGGAGGGTTTTGATGATTTGTTTCAGGGGAGAAGGGGGAGCAGAAAAGGTCAGAGTAACCTTCTGCTTCTGCTGTTGTCTCAAATTCCTCCAGCTTAAAATATTCAACATGCCAAGGTGCCATATTTTGGGGTACTGTGTCCTGAACCCCATCATCCTTAACTCTTTGTAAATTAACACTTATTGAAGCCTGGCAGGTGAAAATAAACTTCCATTTGTGAAGATATTGTTATATTTGCTTTCTTCTACCTCAGTTCTTAGACCCCTATTTCTCTTCCCCAGTAATTTTTAATTATCTGTCTTAAGATGAGGAAAGCCTTTGGTTTGCTTGGATTTTCTCCATTAAAAGCCCCACTAATGGGGAGTTTCAGTTAAGCAAGGGGAACAAGTTCTAGAGATCCACCCATTGTGCCTATGGTTAGTGATACTGCATTGTACACTTGAAAATTTTGTTAAGAAGGGTTAGTGTTCTTATCACAAGTACAAACAAAAAACAAATATAATGTGGCTGCAATTTATTGGGATTGACAATTCAGAACATACTACCTCAAAATATGGTACCTCGGCATATTGAGTATTTTAAGCTGAAGGAATCTGAGAAACAGCAGGTGCAGGAAGAACTCTCTGACTTCTCCCTTTTCACCTGAAGCAGAGCATCAAACCCCCACATGAGAGCTGCACTCCCTACACCCAGAGGGAAGGAGCATCCCTCTCTCTGAAGATAAGAATACGCTTAGAGGAAGCTGAACAAACAGGCCTGACTAAGTTTCTGGCAGTTTACTACACTTACCTCACATCCTTTCATTCTATCCCATTCCCTCTTGACTTTCTACTTTTCATCAAACAATATAAAAAATACCCAAATTGAACTGTTTTTTTGAGTCTTTGTTTCCTTTCAAAGGCTCCCATGTCATGTAAAACTTACATCAAATAAATGTGTATTCTTTTCTCGTGTTAATATGTCTTTTGTCAGACCAATTGCCAGGGCCTCAGCCAGAGAACCTAGAAGAATAGTAGGAAAAAGAGTTTTCCTCCACTACAGAATGGACATGAGTTTGAGCAAACTCTGGGAGATAGTGAAGGACAGGGAAGCCTGGGGTGCTGCAGTCCATGCAGTTGCAAAGAGTTGGACATGACTTAGCAACTGAACAACAAAATGATATTTAAAAGAGAATGTAGTGGGACTTCCCTGGTAGTTCAGTGGTTGAGAATCTGCCTTCCAATGCAGGGGATGAAGGTTCAATCCCTGTTTGAGGGAAGATCCCACATGCCATGGGGCAACTAAACCCACATGCTGCAACAAGAGAAGCCTGCCTGCTGGAATGAAGACTCAGCACAGTCAGTAAAATGGCAGTTTTCCTGATTTTGAAAGACTGATTCTTTGGATATGATCGGAGTCTAATAGTGGAAACCACTCTCATGGTGGTAACAAATATATCCTTAGCAACTAAAAAAATGAAAACTGTTAAAAAAAAGGAGCAACAGCAGCAGCATCCGTGGCATCATCATCATCAACAACAAAGCTTTGTTTCTGAGACTTCCTTTCTCTTCCTTCCCCTGCTCTTACTTCAGATATTTATCTTGGCCTCTTGGTATTTACTTTAAGCATTTTCTTTATTTACTTATACTTGTAAATAAAGGGACAGAGAAATTACACAGAAGATAACAGCCACAAGATTTGCACTTTAAAATCAGAATTATATTTATTTACTTCCTAATTGATAATAAGACAGAAAAATCCTGTTATGCTGGGATTTACATGAAATGAAATCTTTCTCCTATTTCTCAGCAACTATTGTTAGTGATCTAATGCCTTAGGTTTTGTAAGGAACAACGTGTATAATTGATATTTTATTATATAACTTCATTATGAAAAAATAAATAAGCAGCTATTATTATAAATAATATTGTGCTATTATAGCACAATAAATAAGCAGATTTGGACTCAGGTTCGAATCTTACTGTAAAAAGGCCAAACACATGGTAGGTTTCCTTTTGCCTTCACAGTCAGGGACTTCAGCGTTTTAGTGTCAGTTGGATAAAGATGTGAACCTCAGTTTTCACAGGAAGCTTTAAAGCTATCATCTTCCACCTCTAGAGTTGAAAAAAAATAGGTATCAGTGAATGGATTACTTTTTTTTAAAAGTTTTTATTTTTTAATTGGAGGAAAACTGCTTCACAATGTTGTTGGTTTTTGCCATACAGCAATGCAAATCAGCCATAATTATACATGTATCACCTCCCTCTTGAGCCCCGCTCTCCTCCCCCCATCCCACTCCTCTAGGTCATCACGGAATTCCAGGCTGGGCTCCCTGTGTAATATAGCAACTTCTCTCTAGCTATCTGTTTTACACATGATATTGTAAATATGTTGCTGCTGCTTCCTCTGTTTGTCCCACTCTCTTTCCCACACTGTGTCCACAAGTCTGTTCTCTGAATCCGTGTCTCCATTCCTTCCCTGAAAATAGGTTCATCAATGCCATTTTTCTAGATTCCATACATGTAAGTTAGCATACTATATTTGTTTTCCTCTTTCTGACTTACTTCACTCTGTATAACAGGCTCTAGGTTCATCCACCTCACTAGAACTGACTTGAATTCATTCTTTTTTATGGCTGAGTAATATTCCATGGTATATATGTACCATATCTTCTTGATCCATTTGTCTGTCAATGGACATCTAGGTTGCTTCCGTATCCTAGCTATTGTAAATGGTGCTGCCATGAACATTGGGGTACATGTGTTTTTTTCAATTACGATTTTCTCAGGGTATATGCCCAGTAGTGGGATTGCTGGGTCATATGGTAGTTTTATTCCTAGTTTTTAAAGGAATCTCCATACTGTTCTCCATAGTGGCTGTATCAATTTACATTCCCACCAACAGTGTAAGAGGGTTCCCTTTGTTCCACATCCTCTCCAGCATTTATTGTTTGTAGATTTTTTGATGATGGCCTTTCTGACTGGTGTGAAGCAATACCTTATTGTAGTTTTGAGTTGCATTTCCTGTAATAATTAGTATGTATTAGTTTCTAGTGTAGTGTAGGAGAGGAAAAGTTTTCCTTGCCCTGAGTGGGTCTGAAAATTAAACTGACAAAGACAGATTAACAAGAGGAAAGCATACAGATATATTTAATGTAAGTTTCACATGACACAGGAGCCTTCATAAAGAAATGAAGATCTGAAGAATTAATTAAACCTGAGTATTTAAAAAAAAAATTTGGCTGCACCGTGTGGCATGGGAGACGGTAGTTCTCTGACCAAGAATTGAACCTGTGCCCCCTGCATTGGAAGGCAGAGTCTTAACTACTGGACCACCCGGGAAGCCCCGTGGGTATTTTTCATGTTAGGTTTGATGAAGAGTGAACAGCTGTGGAGGAACATGATAGGTTCAGATTATAAGGTAAGTATAGTGAATGGGGGGAGGGATTTAGCAAGGCCCAATTGTTTGGACTCTTCTTGGTATTCATTTGTTTTTGGATATAAGGATGCTCCTTTCTTCTGGATATAGGACAGCACCTCTCACAGAAGGGTTTTATGACCTGTTCCAGGGAGGAGTGGGAGGTGGAGATCACAGTGATCTTCCTGCTTCTGCTGATTTTAAGTCTTTCCACCTACATTATTTAATATGCCAAGGTGTTATATTTTGGGGTAGCAGGTGCTGAAATCCACCATTAGACATTTCAGACATTTTTGACATTGTCACAGATTATTTTCCTAAAGTCATTTTCACTTTAGGAGGAGAGAAAAGTTATCAGGTCAAGGATGGGAGATTTGTGAAGTGGGTAGAATCTTCCTTTTCCCTGCTTGGATTACCTGTGGCAGATAACTGCCGTCATGGCTTCTCTTCAATCCTGGCTCTCAGCATGAGCCACACATGTTACACGTGACGTAAGATATGTGGCTGGCGGAGTGCCTGATGCTCAGAAAACATCGTATGAAAGGATTCAACTGCATCAGTTAAAGCTCTCAATTTTTAAGTCCCCCTTGGACATTAATGGTTTGGGTTTGCTGGGCCCTTTTTTTCATTGCTCTTTTCCATGTGGGGCTAAGTACATCAAGATACTTTTCCTTAGTCTGTTTCTGGGCCATTTATTTGGCTTTCAAATCAGCCCATTAGTGTGCTGACTTCAGGGGGTATGTGAATAGAAAGGAATCCAGAGAAAGGCCCACCTGCACCTCTTCCTGTCACTGACATCTTCAGAAGGGATTTATTAAGCATTGACTTGTGGCTAGTCTCCCTTGGAGTCTAAATTTATTGCTGAGAAATCTCAGACCTGAATGGATAACCAAGTGTTTCAGCTAGATTTGCAGATGAGCCTTAATGGTAATTCAAATGTTTGAAGACAACGTTCCACAGATTCTTCTCATGCTTTTATTCGGTTACTATCTGTTATTATGAGCTTATAAATTGAGTGCATTGGACTGACACTTGCTGAGCAAATTTTTATAAAGATCTCATTTCAGAAAGTCAATGTGGGTGAGATTTTTAAGCTAACTTTTTTGCTCTGGACAGCACTCCCAGTCTCTGCTTCCCATCTGCCTGTATCAGGACCCTGACCCTTGCTTGCACATAGCCAGGACATCAGATCCTGGAAAGCCCAAGGACAGAGATCAAAACGTGGATGACAGGAGCTCAGCAGGAGAATATTAACACTAATTAGAATACTTCTTCATGACCACAGATAATGATGGCTTTCTTTGTTCAGCATCCTGAGTAAATCCCCTCACTGCAGATTTCCATACTCTGAACCAATCTGAGCATCTGGATGGAACTGCTGTTATGGCTGAATTAGTCATTCCAATTAGAGAAAGTAGAGAGTTGCCCCTGTGTTTCGATTCCCCGATCATCTGTGATGACTGGATTTAAGAGGGGTTTATGAAGCCATTCCTGGAAGGAAGAAGCATTAACTATGACATGACCTATTAAGCATGTGCAAAAGTTATGAGCTTGGGATGGGTAGGGACACGCATAAGTATTTTGAAATGACACATTTTTTTTTCCTGTTGCTGCCCTAACTCTGTGCTGAATTAATTCCACTTTATCTTGCTTTTAAATAAAAATTTATGGATGGCAGCTGAGGTCCTTCTTAGGGTCTTTATGATTTGGGATTAAGATCCTCAAGTGCCTGGACAACTCATTAGCATGTGTACTCTAGCCACGTGTACGGAGTCAGTAGAGGAAAAGAAATGAGGGAGAAAGACGGGGGGAGAACAAAAGAAAAAGAAGTAGGCACTTTCAGATAACAGTCATGTTAAATACATAATACATATATTAAATATAATTTCTTTCTAGAACAATTGAAAGGCTTCATTTAAGGGCTAAACATCTCCTGCTACCTCCAAGTAAGGCAAAATAAGCATCTTGGCCAAAATTTATATTCATTTTGAAAGTAAGGGTTTAAAAATTTTAATTCTAAACTTTGAGTCTTAAAACTTTAATTAGTTTATTAATTTAATTAATTAATTAATACAAATAACATTCTATCACATGAAGATCCATTCCAGCCTGTTAGCTTTGTTCTTGTTGGGCAGAGCTGAGTAGATGTGAAAATCAATACCTGACTTTGAGCCCTGAAACAAAACCCACATCCCAGATGTTTCCATGAGATAGTGTCCTCTCTGCTCTCATCAGTGATTAGGTACCCAAGCAGGTGAATCTCAGGAAGCCCTTTTCTCAGCAGATGCTGCCATGGCTGTTACCTGCTAGAGGATCCCCAAAGGGACTTAGTCATATAGAGTTTTTCGGTGTGGAGCATGAAGTGTTTTCATAATGCAGTTCCTTTTACAAGAGTTTGAACTGGCCTGCCCCTGACATTGGAGGTCTGAGCAAAATGCAAATGGAGGCTTCAAGCCACCCTTTTCTTTCTACTCCTAGCTCCATCTTAGCTGGGGACACTTAGCTGCCATGTCCAAGTTCCATACCCTACCCCTTCAAAAAGCTGTCCCTTGAGCCTAAGAGTATGGCGTATTGGTGATATAGTCTGGCCTCAGGAGGATGACCCAGAGAAGAGGTCCTCACAGCCTGGCAGCAGGCCTAGAACTATTAGGATACGGACTTACCAGGGCCTGGGTGCTGAGAGTACCCTAGGCACAGGTTCTGCTGGACATGTCCTTTTGTTCCCATGAACTCGTCACCACTGAGACCCTCTACAGGGCAGGGGATTCCAGGATCCCAGATGTAGGGGTGTTGCTGGACTTCAGAACTACCACTCTGTTAGCCACTTGTCTATTTTCTGTGAACTGCACAGCCAGGTCAGTGTAAAATGGTGCTACCCAGTTTTTGAGTAGCTTCTTAAAATGTTCATAAGATTTCCCTAAAAGGATTCCTTGACCCTTCCCTGGCACCTTTCCAATTTTCTGTCATCTCTGACCTGCACCTTCCCTGCAGTGGCCCTCCCAAAGCAAATACTATGGTGGTTAAATGCTGGTTAAGAATATCTCTGTTCTACCACAAACATTTGTAAGTCATCATATGGACGATTGACATATCACAGTGAAATTCATACAAGGCTATTTGAATTAGAAAAGAACTAAATACCTCCAAATGTTAAATATATTTATTTGCTTGATATATTTACACTAAATTTGGTACAACTTACAGCATATAAATGGAAGAATTGTAGTGAGGCAAGTAAAAGTCAGCTCCTGCAAGGGAGCATTTTTCGTTAACTGAAGCAGTAAAGATGGGGCTTTCTTTTACGCCTGTGCATGTGATTCAATGTTCCTTGGAAAACTGGTGCACTGCTGGAAATCAGGAAGGGATAAACTGATGTAGTCTCCAGCTTCTGTATCTACAGAGTCCTCAAGGGCACACACTCATCTTGCTCATAATCACAGAGCCTGACACTCACCAGGTGTTTAATAGATGCTTTACGAGGCACTATAGAAGGAACTGAAGCAAAGGGAAGATTGGTGAAAAGCACAGTTAGTGAGGCACAGTGTTTCATTGGTGCTCCTTGATGAGGAAGGTGACTGTTAACTTGATTCTGTTTTAAATACAGAGAAAACATTTTCATGTTGCTTTGACTTTAGGTTTTCCATGTGTAAGTTGTAGATTTGAATCATGTAATCTCAAAGGTCCTTCTGCATCTAAAATACTAATACTCTATTCCCACATAGTGTATCCAGAAAGCATTATATTTATGCCTTAGTCAATAAATACTATTACCCATTAGTTTGGGTACTCAGCTAACTCTATTAGCTTGTTTGGGATATGGAATAAATGTAACATGGTCTCCATTCTTAAGAGTCAGGAAAAAGAGCACATAAAATATAATGAGATTATCAGAGAAATGCAAATCAAAACCACAATGAGGTACCATTTCACGCCAGTCAGAATGGCTGCTATCCAAAAGTCTCCAAGAAATAAATGCTGGAGAGGGTGTGGAGAAAAGGGAACCCTCTTACACTGTTGATGGGAATGCAAACTAGTACAGCCACTATGGAGAACAGTGTGGAGATTCCTTAAAAAACTGGAAATAGAACTGCCTTATGATCCAGCAATCCCACTGCTGGGCATACACACTGAGGAAACCAGAATTGAAAGAGACACGTGTACCCCAATGTTCATTGCAGCACTGTTTATAATAGCCAGGACATGGAAGCAACCTAGATGCCTATCAGCAGATGAATGGATAAGAAAGCTGTGGTACATATACACAATGGAGTATTACCCAGCCATTAAAAAGAATACATTTGAAACAGTTCTAATGAGGTGGATGAAACTGGAGCCTATTATACAGAGTGAAGTAAGCCAGAAAGAAAAACACCAATACAGTATACTAATGCATATATATGGAATTTAGAAAGATGATAACAATAACCCTGTATGCGAGACAGCAAAAGAGACACAGATGTATAGAATAGTCTTTTGGACTCTATGGGAGAGGGAGAGGGTGGGACGATCTGGGGGAATGGCACTGAAACATGTATAATATCATATAAGAAACAAATTGCCTGTCCAGGTTTGATACAGGATGCTTGGGGCTGGTGCACTGGGATGACTTGGAGGGATGATACAGGGAGGGAGGTGGGAGGGGGGTTCAGGATGGGGAACACGTGTATGCCCGTGGCAGATTCATGTTGATGTGTGGCAGAACCAATACAATATTGTAAAGTAAAAAAAATTAAAAAAATTTTTAAAAATATAATGAGAAACCAGTTTACTGTTCAACTAGTGTGGGCTCTAAGAGTCAAAGATGGCGTCATAAATGGGGAAACTTGAGGAACAAGGATGACTTGGGTAACTGGAGAATGGGGAGAAATATCAATTCAGGGAAGAGTGTGATCAAAGGTGGGGACCAGTTGATATGTGTGGAAATTGAGAATACGGACATGATTTTAGAATGAGAAGTAGAAATATGTTTGAATAGATAGGCTAAAAACAGATTCTAACTTCTCTGAAGGACAGCAGAAAGTAGAAGAGGCAGCAGAGATACATTATAAGTCCTATGCATGTGCATGCTAAGTCGCTTCAGTCATGTCGGACTCTTTGCAACCCTATGGACTGCAGCCTACCAGGCTCCTCTGTCTGTGGGATTCTCCAGGCAAAAATACTGGAGTGGGTTGCTGTGCCCTCCTCCAGGGCATCTCCCCAACCCAGGGATTGAACCCACGTCTCTTATGTCTCCTGCATTGGCAGACTGGTTCTTTACCACTAGCACCACCTGGGGAGCCCCATAAGTATCTATATTTTCATGTTACTAAACCTCTAATTGGTATGTGACACAATGGGCCATCCTTCTGGAAATGCTCTCTGCTCTTAGCTCTCAGAAACCACACATTTTTTTGGTCTTCCTCTGACCTTACTGGTCTTCCCAATCTCTTTCACAAGCCTGTCCTCCTTTATCCAACCCCTAAGTATTAGAGGTGCCTAGGGTTCAGTCCTTGGTCCCTTTCTGTAGCGACTGTACTTGATTTAATCTAGAGTCATAACTTTAAATATCATCTGCATGGAGATAATTCTCAAATACATGTCTCTGGCCTCACACTATTCTTTGAACTTCTCAGAACCATATTCCCACCTACCTACTTGACATCTCCACTTAGGTGTCCTACGGGAAGCTCCCACTTACACATTTACCATTCCTACTTAATATAGATCACCCTTCAGTGTGGTTGACACTGCTGTTGTCCATCAGCAACCTTTATACTCTTCTTCCTTTAGTAAAAGAACTTCCCAATTTTTGCTTGGCGTATAGAGGTGCAGCCAAAAGCTGCACTCATAGTCTCCATTTCAGTTAGGTGTGGTCATGTAGTTAGCTCTTACCAATGAGAGGTCAACGGAAGTGCCATGAGCCACTTCTAGCTGGTGGCCCCCAAATTGTGCTGGGTGGGATGCTATAGTCAGGGCTGAAGCTGTAACAACCAACTTAGATCCAAAAAACATTGCGCTTATGCTGGTGAAGCTGTCATACCAGTCTTGGACTCTCTACCTATGGCTTATTATATAAGAGAGAAATGGTTCATATTCTGTAGGCCATTGTGCTTTGGGATCATTCTGTATTGCAGCTTTGATTATGCTCCTAACTCATCCACCTAGTCTTCCCCATCTCAGTAAATGGTATGTTTATCAACCTAATTGTGCAAGCCAGAAATCTGTTGATACCTCATTCTTCTTCTTCAGATTCAAATTATTAGTAAGTCCTATTGGTTGAACCTAAAAAATATCTTAAATTCATCTACAATCTAAATTCATGTACAGCAACTGCACTACTTCCTAACTGATCATTTGGCTTTGACCCCATACATCCCTCTCCTGACTGTGGCGAGAGACATCTTTAAGAACGTACATGCTTCAGGTCATGTTCGTTAGTGCCATCTCATTTTATTAAGATAGAGTGCTAAGACCTGAACTTGACCCTCTATGATTAGGTTTCTGCTTTCTTCCCTGACCTCATCCTGTGTCACTTTCTCCTTACTCACCAGTCTTCAGCCACAGCAGCCATTTTCCATTTTAGTTCCTTAAATACTCCAAGCTCTTTCCCACTCCAGGCCTCTTGATCATGTATTGTCTCTACTAGGAAAGTTCTTTCATTCATTCTTTGTCATGTTGGTGCCTAGTCATTCTGCAAGCGTCAGCTTAACCCCTTCTTCCTCAGCTCTCCAATTGTACTTCATAATAACCGATTCTTCTCAGGTTTAGTACATCACAATTTATGATTATACATCAGATGGAGACTGTTCCCTGCTAGACTCAAAGCTCCATGGTGACAGGGGCCATGTTGGTGTTTTTCACCTCCATACAATCAGTATTATCATGGTGACTTTCACATAGTAGTTTCTCAATAAATTTAATGTTTCTTCAAATGAAATAATTAGGAGAGGAATCTGATGAGAGCAATGATTAAGAAAATTTTACCTGGAAGAAACATGTAAAGGGGATTTTTGTTGGAGAGAGACTGAATATATTTGTTTCCTAGGATTTCTGTAATAAATTACCACAACTTGGGGACCTTAAAGCAGCAGAAATTCATTCTTTCACAGTTATGGATGTGGGAAGACTGAAACCAAGGTGCCAGCAGGGCCAGATCTCTACGAGAAGATTCTCTCCCTGAGTCTTTGGATTCTGGTGGTTTCCAGCCATCCTTGGAGTTCCTTGGCTTGTGGCAGCATTGTGGTGGCTTGTGGCAGCATTGTGGTGGCTGTGGCAGCATTGTGGCAGCCTCTATTGTCCTATGGCTCTCTCCCTGTGTGCCTCTTCTTTCTCTACATCTCTTCTTAGAAAGACAGCAATTATATTGGTTTTATGACTTTCCCTTTTCTAACATAACCTCCTCTTAACTGATTATATCTACAAAGACCCTGTTTCTGAATAAGGTCACATTCTGAAGTTCCAGGTAAACATGAAGGGGAATGCTCTTCAACCAATTTGCAATATTCCAGGCAAGAGGTGAAAAAGGCCTGAACTATGTTGTAGTGAGAATCAAGTGGGAAATATTAGAAGTAAGTCTGACAGAATGTGGTCCACTGGAGAAGGGAATGGCAACCACTTCAGTATTCTTGCCTTGAGAACCTAATGAACAGTATGAAAAGGCAAAATGATAGGATACTGAAAGAGGAACTCCTCAGGTCAGTAGGTGCCCAATATGCTACTGGAGATGAGTGGAGAAATAACTCCAGAAAGAATGAAGGGATGGAGCCAAAGCAAAAACAATACCCAGTTGTGGATGTGACTGGTGATAGAAGCAAGGTCCAATGCTGTAAAGAGCAATATTGCATAGGAACCTGGAATGTCAGGTCAAGGAATCAAGGCAAATTGGAAGTGGTCAAACAAGAGATGGCAAGAGTGAATGTCAACATTCTAGGAATCAGTGAACTAAAATGGACTGGAATGGGTGAATTTAACTCAGATGACCATTATATCTACTACTGTGGGCCGGAATCCCTCAGAAGAAATGGAGTGGCCATCATGGTCAACAAAAGAGTCCAAAATGCAGTACTTGGATGCAATCTCAAAAAAGACAGAATGATCTCTGTTCGTTTCCAAGCCAAACCATTCAATATCACAGTAATCCAAGTCTATGCCCCAACCAGTAACGCTGAAGAAGCTGAAGTTGAAGACCTACAAGACCTTTTAGAACTAACACCCAGAAGAGATGTCCTTTTCATTATAGGGGACTGGAATGCAAAAGTAGGAAGTCAAGAAACACCTGGAGTAACAGGCAAATTTGGCCTTGGAATACGGAATGAAGCAGGGCAAAGGCTAATAGAGTTTTGCCAAGAAAATGCACTGGTC
Source organism: Bos javanicus (assembly GCF_032452875.1). Lineage (NCBI taxonomy): Eukaryota > Metazoa > Chordata > Mammalia > Artiodactyla > Bovidae > Bos > Bos javanicus. The sequence goes on along the minus strand of NC_083869.1, from coordinate 61,343,775 downwards.
AGAGCAAACACCCTCTTCCAACAACACAAGAGAAGACTCTACACATGGCCATCACCAGATGGTCAACACCGAAATCAGATTGATTATATTCTTTGCAGCCAAAGATGGAGAAGCTCTATACAGTCAACAAAAACAAGACCAGGAGCTGACTGTGGCTCAGATCATGAACTTCTTATTTCCAAGTTCAGACTGAAATTGAAGAAAGTAGGGAAAACCACTAGACCATTCAGGTATGACCTAAATCAAATCCCTTATGATTATACAGTGGAAGTGAGAAATAGATTTAAGGGCCTAGATCTGATAGATAGAGTGCCTGATGAACTATGGACTGAGGTTTGTGACATTGTACAGGAGTCAGGGATCAAGACCATCCCCATGGAAAAGAAATGCAAAAAAGCAAAATGGCTGTCTGGGGAGGCCTTACAAATAGCTGTGAAAAGAAGAGAAGTGAAAAGCAAAGGAGAAAAGGAAAGATATAAGCATCTGAATGCAGAGTTCCAAAGAATAGCAAAAAGAGATAAGAAAGCCTTCCTCAGCAATCAATGCAAAGAAATAGAGGAAAACAACAGAATGGGAAAGAATAGAGGTCTCTTCAAGAAAATTAGAGATACCAAGGGAACATTTCATGCAAAGATGAGCTCGATAAAGGACAGAAATGGTATGGACCTAACAGAAGCAGAAGATATTAAGAAGAGGTGGCAAGAATACATAGAAGAACTGTACAAAAAAGATCTTCACGACCCAGATAATCACGATGGTGTGATCACTGACCTAGAGCCAGACATCCTGGAATGTGAAGTCAAGTGGGCCTTAGAAAGCATCACTACGAACAAAGCTAGTGGAGGTGATGGAATTCCAGTTGAGCTATTCCAAATCCTGAAAGATGATGCTGTGAAAGTGCTGCACTCAATTTGCCAGCAAATTTGGAAAACTCAGCAGTGGCCACAGGACTGGAAAAGGTCAGTTTTCATTCCAATCCCAAAGAAAGCCAATGCCAAAGAATGCTCAACCTACCGCACAATTGTACTCATCTCACACGCTAGTAAAGTAATGCTCAAAATTCTCCAAGCCAAGCTTCAGCAATACTTGAACCGTGAACTTCCAGTTGTTTAAACTGGTTTCAGAAAAGGCAGAGGAACCAGAGACCAAATTGCCAACATCTGCTGGATCATCAAAAAAGCAAGAGAGTTCCAGAAAAACCTCTATTTCTGCTTTATTGACTATGCCAAAGCCTTTGACTGTGTGGATCACAATAAACTGTGGAAAATTCTTCAAGAGATGGGAATACCAGACCACCTGACCTGCCTCTTGAGAAACCTGTATGCAGGTCAGGAAGCAACAGTTAGAACTGGACATGGAACAACAGACTGGTTCCAAATAGGAAAAGGAGTACGTCAAGGCTGTATATTGTCACCCTGCTTATTTAACTTCTATGCAGAGTACATCATGAGAAATGCTGGGCTGGAAGAAGCACAAGCTGGAATCAAGATTGCTAGGAGAAATATCAATAACCTTAGATATGCAGGTGACACCACCCTTTTGGCAGAAAGTGAAGAGGAACTCAAAAGCCTCTTGATGAAGGTGAAAGAGGAGAGTGAAAAAGTTGGCTTAAAGCTCAACATTCAGAAAATGAAGATCATGGCATTTGGTCTCATCACTTCATGGGAAACAGATGGGGAAACAGTGTCAGACTTTATTTTTCTGGGCTCCAAAATCACTGCAGATGGTGACTGCAGCCATGAAATTAAAAGACGCTTACTCCTTGGAAGAAAAGTTATGACCAACCTAGATAGCATATGGAAAGGCAGAGACATTACTTTGCCAACAAAGGTCCATCTAGTCAAGGCTATGGTTTTTCCAGTGGTCATGTATGGATGTGAAAGTTGGACTGTGAAGAAAGCTGAGTGCTGAAGAATTGATGCTTTTGAACTGTGGCGTTGGAGAAGACTCTTGAGAGTCCCTTGGACTGCAAGGAGATCCAACCAGTGCATTCTGAAGGAGATCAGCCCTGGGATTTCTTTGGAAGGAATGATGCTAAAGCTGAAACTCCAGTACTTTGGCCACCTCATGCGAAGAGTTAACTCATTGGAAAAGACTCTGATGCTGGAGGGATTGGGGCAGGAGGAGAAGGGGACGATAGAGGATGAGACGGCTGGATGGCATCACTGACTCGATGGACGTGAGTCTGAGTGAACTCTGGGAGTTTGGTGATGGACAGGGAGGCCTGACGTGCTCGATTCATGGCGTTGCAAAGAGTCGGATATGACTGAGCGACTGAACTGAACTGAAGTCAGAAAGCGAAAAACAAATATCGTATATTAATACAAATATATGAAATCTAGAAAAATGCTACAGATGAACCTATTTGCAAAGCAGAAATAGAGACACAGGCATATGGACACCAAGGAGGGAAAGGAGGAAGTGGGATAAATTGGGATTGACATATATACAATGGTGGCTTAGACGGTAAAGAATCTGCCTGCAATGCAGAAAATCTGAGTTCAATCCCTGGATTGGGAAGATCGCCTTGAGAAGGGAATGACAACTCACTCCAGTATTCTTGCCTGGAGAATTCCATGGACAGAGGAGCCTGGTGGGCTACAGTCCATGGGGTTGTAAAGAGTTGGACATAAGTGAGTGACTAACCATTATACACACTACTATGTATAAAATAGATAACTAATGAGAACCTACTGTATAGCACAAGGAACTCTACTCAGTGCTCAGCGCTGACCTGAACAGGAAGGAAATCCCCAAAGAGGGAATATATGTATATATATAGCTGATTTACTTTGCTGTACAGCAGAAAATAGCACAACATTGTAAAGCATCTGTACGCCGATAAAAATTAAAAAAAAACAAAAAGACCAAGTGACATTTATGAAATGACAGACCATGGAATTTTAGGGCTGAAGGAGACCTTAGAGGCATTCAAGGCCTCTAATTTAAAAAATTGCTTTTCAAATTAAGCTTCTTATACCCTTGAAATAAGGGTCCTCAGAGGTGGCTAGGAAGTGGGGGCATAGGGAAGTTTTTCCTGGTCTACCACTCTTTGGTTAATCAGAACAATTATAATTTTATGTTTCACATGCTGGGTGTCCACATAAGATTTTGTTTGAAAGTCGGTTTTTATTATAAGTCTTGTCTAAATCTTCCATTTGGCTAATCAGGAAATTGCAGCCAATCAAAGAACAAGACAGTGATTCAAAGGAAATTGCATAGTGCGGACTGTTGGATTTAAGAATGTGGGGAGAAGGCAACCAGAGCAATACAGGAAACTTTCATGAAAGAGAAGAGGTTTAAACCTAGTGACCACACTTGTGAAATATGATGAGAATACAAAATTGAATTGTCTTTGTTCCTGAAAACCACTGTTCTTCTGGACAGAGACCCCTCTGTGGCCCTGCCCTTGAAGGGGGACAAGGGACATGGAAGGAGCCAGGAGATCTGGGTGTAATTCTGTTCTGCCTGGGTCACTAAGCAACAAACTGGACACAGGGACAAAGGAGAGGGAAGTGCCACTGATAACATCTGGGTTTCACATGTGGAAGATGAGACATGATGCTGTGGCAGGTGGGAGGAAGTGGACTTGATGCAGATCTAGTTTATAGAGGATCCCTTTCTGTATTGAGTGTATTTTGAAGTGACAGTGGAAAATGAAAACCTTGGTGAGTAAACCTGTAATAAACAGGTCATTTTCTGTGTCTATTTTGAGGCCCCTGTGATCTTTTCATTTTAATGATGGGCAGGGTAGTTTCTCCTCTTCCATGGTGTTCTCCCCATTGTGCCCTGTTTGAAATACACATTGTGAAGGTTAAAGAAATGGTGATCAGTGACTGGGACCCTCATCTCTCACCTGGACCACATACTTTCAGATTAAGTTGTCTTCCTAAATCTACTCAGGCCCATTCTAATTTGTTCCCACATTACAAAGTTATCATTTCAAAACATGAACCTTAATCATGCTTATGGTTTTCATAGATTTCTGCTTTAAAATACTTCCCGTTGCTCTTAGGCAGAGATCAAAGTGATGTGCCTTATGAAATCTGGCTAGGTCTAACCCTGCCTTGAGTCCCTAGTTTCGTCTGGTATGACTTCTCTCCCTGGCCGTGGAGATCTGATCACATGGTCTTAGTTGTGCTGACTTCTCCCCGCCCCAGGGCCTTGACACATGCCTTCATGCTGTCATTTTGTGTACCCCTCACTCTCTCCAAATACACACTCATCCTTCTGATGCCAGTACAGTCAACATTTCTTAGGAATTTCTTTCCTGCCTAGGACAAAGTCATTTTAGGTCGTATTCCTTGGCTTCTTGCAGATTACTAAGTCCAGTCATAAATGTGCATTTGTTTAGTTGTCTTACTCTGGGTTCCATATGAGTAGGGACTATGTACGGTCTGCTGTGTTCAGCACCTAGCACAGCACCTGGAGTGAATGAATGAATGAAATTTATAACTCCAAATATTTGATTCCAAATCCTAATGTTGTGTTCAAAAGTACACTCCCCTTTTTTTTCAAACATGCTTTTGCCTATACTGACATATCACATTTAAGCAAAAATTTTAAATTTAAATCTTCTTTCTATTATTTAAATATTTGTTAACTTAATCTTATATCAGGTGTTAAAAATCCATTTCCTTAAAGATCTAGATTTTGGCTAAAGCACTTGCTGAGACACATTCTTATGTTTTAAAAGGAAAGAAATTGTTTGCATGGAATTTTAAGTAACCTCCCTAGAAAAACAGTCTCCTATTTTACCCTTTGAAGGCTGCAAAAGTCAGGAAGGTGCTGCTCAGAACTCTCTTCAGGAAGAAACTTGTCTTGATTCCACTTAGCTGACAGTCTTCAGCTGTGGACACCTCAGGCCCCCACATCAGGTTTCTAGCAGAAGCCTCCCAGGCAGCCCTCAGCTAATGATGAGCACCATTGATGTACCAGGGCCTGGGCCTTTTGTGTCCCATGCAGGACTTCTCTAACAGGTACCCTGGTTCTCTGGAGCTCCCTGTTGGGTTGGCCAAGATTTTGTTGGATCTCCACCGTGGTCTGAGGCTCTTTCAATCCTGCTTTCTCAAGATCACAGTTTAAAAGCTTTTTCTTCCAAATCCCCTTCCTTTCTCTTTGCTCTCATGGGCTATACCTTCCAATAAACCTCTAGCACTCCTAACTGTACCCCACCATCTGCTTCCTGAAAAATATAACTGATGGCAGAGGGCTTCCAGTAATATAATGACATGCAATTAAAATGTTAGGGTTTTCACTGCTGGGCATACACACTGAGGAAACCAGAAGGGAAAGAGACACGTGTACCCCAATGTTTATCACAGCACTGTTTATAATAGCCAGCACATGGAAGCAACCTAGATGCCCATCAGCAGATGAATGGATAAGAAAGCTGTGGTACATATACACAATGGAGTATTACTCAGCCATTAAAAAGAATACATTTGAATCAGTTCTGATGAGATGGATGAAACTGGAACCTATTATGCAGAGTGAAGTAAGCCAGAAAGAAAAACACCAATACAGTATACTAACGCATATATATGGAATTTAGAAAGATGGTAACAATAACCCTGTATATGAGACAGCAAAAGAGACACTGATGTATAGATCAGTCTTATGGACTCTGTGGGAGAGGGAGAGGGCGGGGAGATTTGGGAGAATGGCATTGAAACACATGTATGAAACGAGTCGTCAGTCCAGGTTCGATACATGATACTGGATGCTTGGGGCTGGTGCACTGGGACGACCCAGAGGGAGGGTATGGGGAGGGAGGAGGGAGGAGGGTTCAGGATGGGGAACACAGGTATACCTGTGGCAGATTCATTTCGATATTTGGCAAAACTAATACAATATTGTAAAGTTTAAAAATAAAATAAAAATTAAAAAAAAAAGTTAGGGTTTTATTTATTTTGATTTTTCAATATTCCTTTCCTGGTTAATTCTCTCTGAAGATTTTTAGTGGCTCAATTTATAAGGCCCATTTCTGAAATGAAGAGTAATTCTAGAAAGAGAATAATTCCTTTGTTGCTGTTGGTGGTGGTTTACTCTCTAAGTCGTGTCCAACTCTTGTGACCCCATGGACTGTGGACTCCAGGCTCCTCTGTCCATGGGATTCTCCAGGCAAGCATACTGGAGTGGGTTGCCATTTCCATCTCCAAATTCCTTTGTTACTAGTCTGTAAAGTCCGTAGATCAGAGACTTTGTCTGTTACTGTTGTATCTCAGCACTTGACACATATGAGGTGCTCAATGAATATTTGTTGAATGATTGGATGTATGTTAATTTTTTTTTTTTTTTTGCTTTATATTAAATAGAAGAGACAAGAATAAGACATACCATAATAACATTTTTAGAAAAAGGCTGTACTAGTTTGGTAAAGTTGCCAAAACAAAGCACTACAGATTGGGTGACTTAAACAATAGAAATATCTTTTCTTACAATTCTGGAGGCTTTAAGTCTGAAATTGAAGTGTCAGTAGGGTTAATTGACTTCTTCTTTGACCTCTTGTTGGCTTATAGATAGCCATCTTTCCCTGTGTCTTTACATGGTCTTCCCTCTGTTTGTACCTATGTACTAATTTTCTCTTTTTATAAAGACACCAGTCGTGTTGGGTTAGGACCCCTAAAGAATTAATACCCTTTCTCAGATTTATAGCCAAAGAGTTACATAAGTATATCTAAAAAACATACAATGAACATATAAGACCAAAATGCCTTGGTAATTCCTGAGTGGGCTTGTAATGCTCAACTAACTAAATCATATATCTTAAACAAGAAGTAAATTACAACTCTTAAGTGGCCACATGCTTGAAAACTACCAATGGAGATTTCTTTATTATGTGGATTTGAAATCCAAATCAGACCAGACAGTATCTTTATAATTAAAATACATTGTTTTTAAGATTATTTATATCTGCCCTAGAAAAATTTATTTACTAGAACATAATAAAATATTAAATTTCTTATTAAAATATTAATTTACTTTAACTACAGGAAAAATGTTAACTATTTCCTTTCTTGTCCTTTTGTCTACTTGGTTCCTCAGCTTATCTCAAGTAGTAAAAGTAAGAAACGTTTGGTATCTTTGTCACAGAGTGAGCACTGGTCTTTTTCAGCTGGCATTCCCCACCTCAGAACCTTGCATTATGTTACATCTTGTAAACCACCATTGTTGCGTGCTGCGGTATTTTGAAGACTTATTAGAGTGAAGGAAGTTCTTCCCTAACGTGACATTTCCTTTCTAATACAATACAAAAGTGGAGTATTTAGGGTTGACCACTTACACATTGTTCCCATTTCAGGCCCCACAGTATTGCCGTCATATATGAATGCCTAACTTTTAGAGATTTCCTTTAGGTTTTCTTGTGTGTTTATTTTCCTGTAGATTTTGAAAGGCTTGACCTCTCTGAGAGAAGTCCTTTGAGAGACCCCAGATCCATATCACCTCTACTAGAGCCTTAAACGGCCAGCCTTGTAAAGATGGCGCTGTGAATGTGTGTTGATGTGAAACAGCTTCACTAACCACCTTAAGCTCAGTCCAGCCTGTGGCTACTGCCACATAGTCCTGAATTCCATTCTCCTGTACTTGTGGAATTCTCTAGAATGCTTTCTTCAGATCATAACCTTCCATTCAGAAACACTCAATTTTATCAAAGGCTCTAATTTGGAATATAATGTTAAGATTTCTGCTACTAGTAAATACTGCTGCTACCTTCAGGGTAATATAAATGTATATCAGACAGCTTAAAGATAAACTGACACATATTAAAATTTTTTAAGAGTTTATTTGAGCAAAAATCGACTGAAATTGGGCAGCACCAAATCAGAAGTGGTTAGTGGACACAAGAGCTCCTCCACAAGAGCCAGGGGAAAGATTTGCCTAGAAGAGGTGCAGCAGCAAAGACAGGAAATTATTTGATTGACTTTAGCTTTAAGCCTAGTTGGCTGTTTGTAATTGATGTCCTTAGCATTTTGATTATATAACCTTGAGGCATTTAAAAGTTTAGATTTTGGTTTGCTTAGTGGGCTGCCAAGGCATTAGAGCCTCAATCTAATGATCTGTTTAATTAATTTAAAACTGCAAATGCCTGGTTCAATTCAGTTCAACAATCATTTATTTAGTACCTGCTGATGCCATAAGCCGATTAAAAAAAAAAAGGAAAAGACTGGGTTCCTATCCTGGAGTGTTTATAGACTAGGAAGGGGCTTGCATACTTCTTTTCTCCCTGACTTACACCTTTTTAAAATAAGCTGATTACTTTTTCATTATTCATTATAGTAAGTTTGGAAAATACAGAGAAATCAAAAGAAAAAAAAAGTTTAAAAATCAATAAAAAACCTATCACTTAACTACTGCTAATAACGTTTTCATTTCTTTTTTATATCCATAGACTTAAAAAAATTATAATCAGGTAGTATGCACAGTAGAAGCTGTATGAAACCTGCTTCTTTAATGTCACATCTCATAAACATTTTCCTGTAGTCTTTGTAAATATCACTGAAGAAACTAGATAATATTCTATTGTGTAGATTCACCATAGTTTCCTTAATTTTCATTTTGCTGCCAGATATTTATTCATTTTTGGCCATGCTGCATGGCATGGGGCATCTTAGTTCCCTGACCAGGGGTCAAACCTGTGCCCCTTGCATTGGAAGTGTGGAGTATCATCCACAGGATCACCAAGGAAGTCCCTGCTGCCAGATTATTTAGACGATTTCCTGTTTTCTGATATACCACATGCAAATAGCTCTGTGCACAAACATTTTTCATATTTAGGATTGTTTTCTGAAGTTAAAGATCCAGAAAGATACAGACATGGTTTCTGTGTCCAAGAGGATGAACACTGAAGCTTCCAGGACATCCACCAGGGCTTTGGAAGGGTTAGACCAGTTTATGCCTGACCAGCAGTGCTTAGTGATGCCTGGCTCACTGCGTCCTTCCACTTGGGACGTTGTTACTTTGAAAATGTTTGCTAGTTTGATACATGAGAGTGTGTTGTTGTTTTGACTTTTATTTATTTGGTTGCCAGTGGGGTTGAACATTTCCTCCTATCTTTGTTTATCAGTTTTATTTCCTCTTTTATGAACTGGCACTTTGTGTCCTTTCTCATTTTATCTGTTATTTCTCCCACATCGCTCTTTTCCACTCCTTACAGATAGGGTTCTGGCTCAGCCACTGATGTTTTTATCCCCAGGGCTGTTTTAGCCCATATAGCTTGTCTTCCTTACCCAGGATTGCGGTGACTGAGCAGTCATTGTGCTGTTGTATAGCTGTAACAAAGCCCATCTTAAACAGAAAGCACTTCACAGTTTCTTCAGTGTCTTCTCATGTCTCCTCATCTGAGACGAAAGCTGGGCCTCTCTCCTTGGGAAGAACGTTCTGTAAAGTAATGAAGTTCACTTGCAGACTCTTTTAGTAAGAGACATGCTAGTGGCAGCCCCTTGGAGCTTAATTTTGAGATTCCCATGAGGCACCTGAAGGCTAAAAGGGAATAGCAGAATTATCCTCATTCCTCCCAAAGCTGGGGTCAGGTCCGTAAAGGCTTTCTGCACCATTGATTTTTTCTTGGGCTTTTGTGGCTCAGCTTGCTGCTGTGACACACTATTCATTGCAGCAGATTATGGCTTTCTCTTTTGTCTTATTTACTGACTGGGGGAGTCACTGCCAAAAGTTGTGACTGGTGGTTATCACTTTGGAGAAGCGAGGAAGGTTAGTCTCTGTGTTCTAACATCTTCTATGAGTGAGCCATTGCTGTTCTAGTTACAGGGAGTTAAAAAAGGAGATGCTGCACTCTGGGAGATGAGAGTGATAGAACACCAAAGTGGATAAAAAAGGCAACTCTGCATCCCAGACCTTTCTTCCCCAAGTAAGAGACACAGTAAAGTAGCAGGATTTGGCCAGCCGACAGGGCACAGACCAGCACTCAGACCCAGGCTGAGGTTCCATCTCTGGAAGTGTTTTGTGGCGGCTTAAGTGTTTTTAAGTGGTAGGTGTTGTGCTTTTACTTAAAAGTCACTGGTTCGCTGTGGCTCCTTGTGCTTTAAAGCTTAAAGAGTAAACTTTCTCATATTGAGAGATTCACATATTCATTCACATTTATTGAATTTCTACTGTTTTTTAAGCATTATTTAGTCAGGGGTCAGCAAACTACAGCCTGCAAGTCAGATTTGACCTGCCCCTGATTCTCATAGTCTGGGAGCAAAGGATGCTCTTTACATCTTTATAATATGGTTGAAACAAGCAAAAAGAAGAATCATATTTTGTGATATGTGAAAATTATATGAAATTCAAACATCAGTGCTCAAAAATAAAGTTTTATTGGCACACAGAAATACTTATTCATTCACGTATTCTCTCTGGATGCTTTCTTGCTACAATGGTAGAGTTGAGCAGTTGTGACAGAAACTGCATGGCCTGGCAAGTCTAAAACATTTACTACTTAGTGCTTTATAGAAAAAGCTTTCCATTCCTCTTCTAGACAGTGTAAATACAGCTATAAACAACATAGACATAGTCTTTGCATTCATAGAGCTTATATCCCTGTGCAACATCACTTTAAAGATGGCCCTAATGGGACTCACCCTTGGTCCTAGCTTAGAAACATCAGGTTCTAACTGACTGAGCTAACCTTAAATAATTTTAGCCAACATTGGCACAACCTTATGGAATCTGGTTAGTTTTTCATCCAATCCAATCCAATCTATCAATTAACTATGTTAGACTGCAAAGGTCTCTGCACTTATGACATTTAACTAGTTGGGAAGCAAATTTTATTTAAAAATTAAAAAAAGAATAATGGTAACGACACTCAATAGCTGCTTTTAACTTTTCAAAAGCCTTTTATGCATGCTAGTTTACAAGCTGCAGACTTCGTAAGCTAAGAATTTAGGGTGGAAAAGCTTACTTTGGACTGATAGAGATGCAGTAGGCTTGCCAGAGAAAGGATGTGGCCCAAAATGATGGTCATGATTTCCTTCTTCAGTCCCAGGGGCCTATCAAGTTGTCTCCTGTGGACAGAAGTCCAAGAAACTGGCTTTAAGGTTCTTTCCCATATCCTATGGTTTAACAGAATTTCTGCTCTTAGCCTCATGATGTGAATGGACAGCTTCCCCTGGGGTGGTGAAATAGGAAGACCAGGATTGGGAGCTTCTCATCCAGCTTGTGAGGTGGGCAGGGAGCTGCTCTCCACTAGATGGGGAAATCACTGGAAGCCAGACTTCGGAGGCGGGTATTGAATAATAGGAAAATTGGGTAGGAGGATGGAAACTTTGATTTCTTAAAATGTAAGAAGTAGGAAAGTCTCAGAGTCCTTTAGTTAATTTTCCAGCATGTCTAGAACACCAAAGAATTACATCTTCCGCTATACCATGAACAACATTCATATCTGTATGGCCCAGGGTTTTGTTTAACAAATGGCTCAATACAAGAATGGCTGATAAAAAAGAATGAAATATTGACATTTGTAGCAACATGGATGGAACTAGAGATGATCATACTAACTAAAATAAGTCAAAGACAAATATTTCATGATATTATTTATATGTGTAATCTAAAAAGTAGCACAAATGAACCTATATACAAGACAGAAACAGACTTAAAGACACAGAAAATGAATTTATGGCTAACAAAGTAGAAAGAGTTGAGGGAGAGAGATAAATTAGGAGTATGGTATTAACAGATACAAACTACTGTACATAAAATAGATAAGCAACAAGGATTGACTATATAACACAGGAAACTGTCAATATCTTATAATAACCTATAATGGGAAATAATCTAAAAATATAACTGAATCATTTGCTGTATACCTAAAACTAACACAATATTGTAAATCAAATATACTTCGATTAAAAAAAAAAAAGAATGGCCGAAAGAGTAAAGGAAGGAAGTCAAGTCACACACAAATGTTAATCAGAATGCTTCAACCATAGTGTGCTTTCAGAACAGAAACTACAGGTGTTCATTCAACAAATATTTATTGGGTCCTGCTATGTGCCAGGCACCGAAACTCATTTTATTTCAATGACTAATAGTGAAAATCTTTCTCAAATGTCAGTGTCTGCTTTGTTGCTTTAAAAAGTACAATCATTGGAGTGTCTAGTATTGAATCCTAAAGAGAACTGGAGAGTGTGGAGGATCTTTTTGACCTCATGGGGATTACCCTGGCTACCATCATAGACAATAAATTACTGTAGTGCTTAAGGTACCGTCTGATGTCAGACTGCCTGGTGTCAAAGCTTTGCCACTCATTAAGTGTGTGGCACTGGGTGAATTTTGCCTCAATTTCCCCATCTCTAAAACATGCAAATAATAATTCCTACCATATATGGCTGTTGTGATGAAATAAGCAATGTAATTTTTAATGTAGGAAACTCTCAAAGTAAATGGTAATGGTAACTGTTTTGCTATCATGTAGTACTCAGTCTAGAATAGATAGAGATGTTTGGATTGAACGTACTGAGAACTTGAGGACATGCCCCAAAACTTGGTGTTCTCTTTAAATGCCATTTTTAGTATGCGTAGTGGAAGGAGCATAACCCCTTTATTTGTAGTTTAGCTTCTTTGCATCCTCACTTGAAAAGTAATATCATCTAACTGCTGGGGTTCATGCATGGACCACATATTTGATAGTGCCTAGAATTTAGTGAGCTCTCAATAAGTATTATTTTCCTTTTGACAGCACCAAATATCAGGAAGTAATTCCCTTTAATTAAGAGTGTTGATGAGTTGGGTTCTAGTTAATTGAACTGTAATATGTAAATCAACTTAATCATGTCCTGACTCTGCCAGATAAACAGCCAGCACCTGGTATGGTTTGGTTGAGCACCTGTATTTGTTTGATTTGGAAAAATTCTTTCCTCTTTTGTGGCTTTCTTAACATTGTGGATCCTTTACATTAGCCTGCAAGCATTTTACATTTTCAGTTGAAAGGAAGGTTTTCAGTAGGTTTCATAAGATTTTAATTGTGGGATTTAACAAGACGGATTTAAATTAATCCGAATCAGTTGCAGACTATAGAACAATGGGCTGGTACCTCATCACTCCTTGTTTATTTTTCAAATAAAAGGAGAAAAATGGGAAGTGTTCCCAACTGAGTCACAGGCTGTGGTGGGAATTAAATGTAAACATCATAGTCCTTACAGTGAAAGATACTGGGTGGGAACTAGAGAATCATTAGCAGTCACCCTTTACCATGTATTTCCCTTTGCGGATGGATGTCTTCCTAGAATGGCATGAGAGAAGAAAACAGAAAGACACGTTCATGACAAAGTAACATTGAAATAAGGGTGAAATAGAATTATAAGTTGAGTAAGGTGGGAGTGAAAAAATGCATTGACATAAAGACAGAGTAAAAGAGGCTCAAGGGAAACCTTAGGACTCTGTCAAAGCAATAATTTCATGAAATTACGCTGGTTGGATGTATCCTTATTTTTTTTTAAGTCTTTATGGAATATGCTATGATATTTCTTCTGTTAATTATATTTTGATGAAAGTGAAAGAGGAGCTTTGGCTTAAAGCTCAACATTCAGAAAACTAAGATCATGGCAAATAGATGGGGAAACAGTGGAAACAGTGGCTGACTTTATTTTTCTGGGCTCCAAAATCACTGCAGATGGTGATTGCAGCTATGAAATTAAAAGACGCTTACTTCTTGGAAGGAAAGTTATGACCAACCTGCTGCTGCTGCTGCTGCTGCTGCTAAGTCGCTTCAGTTGTGTCCGACTCTGTGCAACCCCATAGACGGCAGCCCACAGGCTCCCCGTCCCTGGGATTCTCCAGGCAAGAACACTGGAGTGGGCTGCCATTTCCTTCTCCAATGCATGAAAGTGAAAAATGAAAGTGAAGTCACTTGGTCGTGTCCGACCCTCAGCGATCTCATGGACTGCAGCCTTCCAGGCTCCTCTGTCCATGGGATTTTCCAGGCAAAAGTACTGGAGTGGGGTGCCAACCTAGACAGCATATTAAAAAGCAGGGACATTACTTAGTCAACAAAGGTCCGTCTAGTCAAGGCTATGGTTTTTCCAGTGGTCATGTATGGATGTGAGAGTTGGACTATAAAGAAAGCTGAGCGCCGAAGAATTGATGCTTTTGAACTGTGGTGTTGGAGAAGACTCTTGAGAGTCCCTTGGAGTGCAAGGAGGTCCAACCAGTCCATCCTAAAGGAGATAAGTCCTGGGTGTTCTTTGGAAGGACTGATGCTGAAGCTGAAACTCCAGTACTTTGGCCACTTGATGCGAAGAGCTGACTCATTTGAAAAGACCGTGATGCTGGGAAATATTGAGGGCAGGAGGAGAAGGGGATGACAGAGGATGAGATGGTTGGATGGCATCACTGACTCGATGGACATGGGTTTGGGTGGACTCCGGGAGTTGGTGATGGACAGGGAGGCCTGGCGTGCTGCGGTTCATGGGGTCGCAAAGAGTTGGACACGACTGAGCGACTGAACTGAACTGAATTATATTTTGGTATTTTGGCTGTGAGGCATGTGGAATCCTAGCTCCCCGACCAGGGATCCAGCCTGCACCTTGTGGGTTTGGAAAGTGAAGTCCCAATCGCTGGGAAGTCCCTGGATGTATCTTTATTTTGATAATTATTTTCATACCATGGCCCTCACCTTAAAAGTGTGTTCTCAGTCCTGAACACTATTGACACTTTGGGCTGGTTAACTGTTGTGGGGGCCTGTCCTGTACATCATTGGATGTTTAGTGGCATCCTTGGAAGGTGCCAGTAGCACTTCACCTACTCTTCCACCCACCCACTAACTCCCAAGTCCGATACCCACAAATGTTTTCAGACCTTACTAAATGTTCCCTGGTGAGCAAACATCACCCCCAGTTGAGAATCACTGCTTTGAAAGGATTTGTTTCCACTACTTTATGGGTCCCCGAGGCTCCAACTTTCCTCTCAGGCCATTCCTTTAGCTAACCTTTTGGATCTCTCCAGCACTGCCAGGCTAAGCCACATTGGCAGCCAGGTGGAGACCTCCTCAAAGAGGCCTGGGTTAATCCCTACAATGCTAGGCTCAGTGCCACATTTCCAAGTGTTGGGGCTGCCTAGATTAATTTCTAAGGTATTGTGAATCTTGTCTCTAGTGGTCATTGTCCCTTTTAAGTGTTACCTGGGAGTGTGTGTGTGTGTGTGTGTGTGTGTGCTCAGTTGTGTCTGTGTCTTTATGACTCCATGTTATGTATGTAGCCTGCCAGGCTCCTCTGTCCATGGGACTTTCCAGGCAAGAATACTGGAGTGGGTTGCCATTTCCTACTCCAGAGAATCTTCCCAACCCAGGGATCCAACCCGCGTCTCCTGTGTCTCCTACATTGGCAGGCGAATTCTTTACCACTGAGCCACCTGGGAAGCTGATGGAAGTAATGACTACTCAATTCTTTTTGTGGTGCCTTATTTACTGACAGTAAGCTTGGAGAAAGTCACAGACACTTAGTTGAATTATTAAAAGAAAGCCTGTAGGTTATCCTCTTAGCAGAGTACCCCAGAATTATTGCTTTAATATGGGCCTAACCACAAAAGGAGGCTGAGAAGCTCAGAGTAGGGAGAGGTGAATTGCCAAGTGGCGTTTTAGGAAAACAAAGGCTTTGCAAGATAAAGCCTCCCCAGCTACAGGCTTCATGTTATTAATAACTCAGATGTCATATTTATGCCATTATTGGCAGCATGCATACAATTTAAATATTTTAGCTTCCATTATACAACTGGATCTACATTACTGACCTTCAAGGGCCCCATTCATAAGGGGATGAGGAAAGGGAACAATCAACTATTTCATGCAAGGGCTGCCCAGCGGACTGGCTTTCCCAGCATTGTCAGACAAACCAGGACACAGGGAGCGCTTTGGAGCCGTTCAAAACATGGCAGGGTCGAGACAGAGAATGATGGGGCTGCGGGAGCTTTCAGGGCAGGGAACGAGCCAAGGCTATTTTTCCTTTTGAAAAAGAGATATCCCACCTTTGTTCCAAGGGAGAATGAAATATCCATTAAGACTGGTGACACTGGGAATTTTGTTTCAGCTCAGTGCCTTTTGTTGTGACTCCAGGGCAGAGGCAAGGAATCTGGGGTGACAGGTTTCAAGCCAAGATGAGAAAGAAAAAGAATTCCTTCCAAGGATTTCTTCTATTGTCTCCTCAAGAATAAATATTTATAGAGAAAGTTCAAGTGAAGTCTTTTACAATGGTCACGGCTTTAAGACTAAGCCTTTGAGAGAGACCATGTAAAACTATGCTTAAATGAAGGGTGATCCAATTAGGATTCCCAGGGAAAACCAAGAAACCTCAAGATAATTTCCTATGTAAAATCTAATTGTCTTCTCAAGTGGAATAGGAATAACCACTCTGAATTATACCAGCTCCATAGACTGCAGCAAAAATGTACAGCCAAATTGGATTCTATTCTAAGTAATTAAGTTATTTCCTTCACAGGATCTATAATTTGCCTTCAACAAATGTGATTTGCCTCAGAAAGATAAGACATTGCAATTTTCCTCCAAAATGGATCTTCTGTGCCAGAAACAATTATGAAAAGTAGACCAAATATTTCCTTAATTATATCCTGGTTATTATCTTAGAGTGCATGTCTGGAGTGCCCTGTCTGTGTCACAGAGTAAGACAGGTAAGGCTACTATAGTTTAGAAATTATCTTTAAATGGAGACCAGAGTTGAAATTTACTCAAGAGGCTGGGGCTTGCACAACCGAAGTGTAAATAGCTTTGGGTGATGTTACATAAGACTCCAGAATCTTGTGCAAAATGTGGGCAACAGGGAGCTTGCTTCAGTGGACCTTTCTTCTGAGCTCTGAAAGCACCAATTTAACTTTTATCTGCTTGGCTGAACCCTTGAGGTGCTAGATGTTGCAATAGATTAAGAATAAGTGTTGAGATTTGCATAGAAGATACTGCAAGAGGGGTATTTTGGGCACGGTTAATTTTATGAAGAAAACATTCACTTTTGGCTTTATTTTCAATAACAGTTCAGTTGATTTATGACCAGGTGTTCTGGGGGACAACAGTGGGTAATGGTTAAGAGCAAGGGCTGGAAGGATGAATGGAGTCAGTTCCTGATATGTCCCCTTGAAAGTACATGTTATGGCAAGTCTCTAAACCTCAGTTTCCTTACCTGTCAAAAGGATGTGATGACATCCAGATTGAGAGGAGTAGGTGAGAAGAGCATACAATGCCGGGCTGGAACAGATCTGGAGTACACAAGGCGAGGATACTAGTAAAATCTAAGATGTGGGATTGCATACCTTTCCTTTTTTATGTACATCTATCCTTCAGGAATGTTATCTTTCATAGGAATATGAACTGGTTGGATATTTCTAAAGCTGCATGAATTAAGAGTTACTGAAGTCACATTGGCTGGTTTGAAATATTTGTTGCTCTTACTATACTTTGACCAAGTCACTTAGGCTTTCAGTAGCTTGGTTTCATGCTCTACAAAATGTTAAGAGTCTAGCAGAGTTGTGATAAGCCTTAAGTAAAACATGACAACTAAATACCCAGGACAGATCTGACATGTTATACATGTATATATTACTGTTATTTTTGACTTCTGCCAGCCAAAGGAATGCCAATAGAAATTAGAACATAACATTAAGTAGGTTTATCATGTAGTTTTATTAACAACTTAATACAAGGCTGTACATTGTAGGTGTGGAAACTGATCCACTTCTGAAAACTGAAAAACCAGTATTTCCATATCACTTCAGGCTTTGGTTATAAATGCCATGTTCTACAGCAAAATCACATGGTATAACCAAAGAATTTAAGAACAGGAAAAAGAAAATGTTTCACTGGAATGGAGAGATCACTTATTTACAAATAGCTGAGAATCATTTCTAGCCTAAGTGATTTCACTATACACACTGGAATGTTCAGTTCCCTTTTCTACGGTCCTACAATGACACACAGCACTAAGAACTTGGCCACAGGTCCTGCCTAGACACTTATCAACATGAAACAAAATATTTATATAAATAAGTCAATTAAACCTCACAAAAACTAAACAAACACAAGAAAAAAATCCAACAGTCAATAAAATCTGTACAGTGTTGGTCAGTCTTTTACATCTGAAAAAATGTGTAACTTCAAAAAAAAGTTCTTTAATGTACAAAAGTCCAGTGTTAGCTGGAGTGAAAACTTGAAGATTCAGACTCGGTTGAGACAGAAGAATGTCCACCTCGCTTGCCCTTGGAGAGGATCTTCAGGCTGGACCCTCTGCTCACAGAGGTGAGTGCATGCTGGGCAGAGGTTTTAAATTTGGCCCCAAGGAAGGCATAGAGGATGGGATTCAGGCAGCAGTGAAAAAAAGCTAGGGCCTCGGTGATGGAAATCCACTTGTGCACAGTGCTCTCAAACTCACACCCTTGCTGGATGATTTCCAGAAGGATGAAGGAGTCAATGCTGATCCCAATGTAGTAGGGCAGCCAGCAGGCGAAGAAAGTCAGGATGAGGATAACTGTGGTCTTGAGGGCCTTGCGCTTCTGATAGCCTTTGGAGTGGGACAGCTTGGAGATGATAATGCAGTAGCAGGACAGGATGACGATACCAGGCAGGAGAAGGCCGACCACGATGTGCTGAAACTGAAACACCACTAGCCACAGGTCGCTGGGATAGAAGCGATCACAGATGTACCTCTCATCCACCTCCTTAATGTCGGCAAAGATGAGATCAGGAATAGTCAACAGGACAGCGGGTAGCCAGACACCAACATAGACCACCTTTTCAGCCAGCAGCTTCCTTGGCTTCTGACTGTTGGTGGCATGGACGATAGCCAGGTACCGGTCCAGACTGATAAAGGCCAGGATCAGGACACTGCTGTAGAGGTTGACTGTGTAGATGACATGGACTGCCTTGCAGAGGAACTTCCCAAAGTACCAGTTTGCCACAGCATCAACTGCCCAGAAGGGAAGCGTGAGGACAAAGAGGAGGTCCGCCACAGACAGGTGCAGTCTGTACTTGTCCGTCATGCTTCTTAGTTTCTTCTGGTAACCCATGACCAGAATGACCAATCCGTTGCCCACTATGCCAGTCAGGAAGATGATGGAGTAGACAGTGGGCAGGAAGATCCGGTTGAAATGGGCATTTTCCTCCCGGAAGCAGGGTTCCTTCATGGAATCATAGTCACCCGAGCCCAAGTCATCCTCGGTGTAATTATCGGAAGTGAATATCTGAAAAACAGGCAAGGGAATAGACATTCACTTTCAAGTTCAGCAGGTATTCTCCAAGTTCAAAACAATGTTTCTGGTATTTAAAAAAAAGCAATTTGTAAAAACCAACTCAGTCCAGCTTTCTTCAGGAAATTCTGCTCCCACTAAAGTACCGGGGTAAAAAGCTTAAGGAATTCTAGACTCCTGCGGATCTCCTCCCATCTTCCCCCACAGTCACTTCATTACATCCCTCTTTAGGAGAACCAATTACAAAACTCTTTGTTTAAAACAAAACGAAAACAAACAAACAAACAAACAAACCGGAGATGAGATTCTTTGGTTTCCAAAGTTACATCCTTGCTAACTCTTTTGCCCCGCCCACTGGAGAGAAGAAAAAACCTCCGGGGCAAAAAACCAAAACAAAACACAAAGGCGGCGTGGGAGAGTGGGTGGGAGTGGGGGAAGAATCTCGTGTTCTGAGGGGCTGGGATTAACTTTCGCAACGAAGATTCGCCAGGATAGGGAAGCCGGGAGGAAGAAGCGCTGGGGGGTGTCTGTGAAAGGGCGGGGTGTCCCAAACACTCTTATTCTAAGGCGTGAAGCACTGTTTTCTCCACGACTGTCTAAACACTTATCATTCTACACTTCAAGCAACACGTAGTGAGGAAGGAGAATGCGGCCTTGAATGAAGAGCTTTGGTGCTTGGGGGCAGGGGTGTCAGAAATTGGTAACCGCCCCGACCCCCGCCCATGGGCGCTCTTCAAGGGCTTGCGTTTCTTTGCCAAACCCCTGTCTATTACTTGGCGCGTCTGGGACGTTAGCGAGCACAGTTTTAATGGGAGGGGAAAGTCACGGGGTCTACACCCGTGGTCCGCGCCCCAAGTTTCATTTCCTCACTCTCCCTAGTCGC
The DNA here is from genome assembly GCF_032452875.1 of Bos javanicus. Lineage (NCBI taxonomy): Eukaryota > Metazoa > Chordata > Mammalia > Artiodactyla > Bovidae > Bos > Bos javanicus. Next base: position 61,323,707 of record NC_083869.1, on the reverse strand, counting down.
TTCCCATCCCGCCAAGGATCCAGTAAAAGGGGTGGGAGGTCTGCAGTGGGAAGCCTCCGGGCGGAGGGCACGCTGGGGACAGGGTGGTTCAGCTCCGTCACTCCCCGCTGTCCGCCAAGCCCACGCCTGCCGCCCGCCCACTGCGGTTGTTCCAGCGGTTTGGCCCAGCCGCACGCCAGGGGCAAGTACTGCTGGGTGCTGGGGAGAGGTTGGGCGGCTCCGCCGCGAGAGCCTTTGAATCGCGCGCCGCTGGGGGAAACGAAAAGCCTCCCTAGTAAGGGGTTTTCAAAAGGTTCCAGGAAACCACCGACGGTTGAATGGCGCAACTGGGCGCGGTGAGAGGCAAACCGTCTCCGCACTTGCACCTGCCCGTCTGCACCGCAACCACCGGCGGCCCAGGTGCCCTTCCAGCCCCTCATTCCACTCCCAGTCCCCGCCGCGCACACCTTGGGGTGCTGCTGCCCTGTGACCACTTACACTCCTTCAACTTCTGCACAACCCCCAAACTCCAGAACCCAGGAGCCCACTCGCGGCGCTGGCGACGCCCGCCAAGTCTCTCCCTCGATTCCAAGGCGCGCGGGCTGTTCCCGGTACCTCCCTGCTGCGACCAACATGCAGACAGCTCAACTGAGCGACAAGTACCCAGCCATTGGCACAACTCCGCGGGTAGCGGAGTTTAGTGAACACGCGCCCAGCGCCAAGAGTGGTTCTCCCTCTGATAACTCTGCCCGGGAGCACCACCCTCCACCTCCAAATTCAGATCGTGTTATTTGCTCCAAAAGAAACTCCCGCTCCCTCGAGGAAGAAACCCACGGTCTCTGGCAGAGCACACATCTCTGCACTTTCCCACAGTGTTCTTCTGTTTGCAAACAGCGTGCAAAACCGGCGCGCACCGCAGAACTCAGGGGGAGATACATGCAACCATTGAAACGGTCGTCCCAATCTTTTCTCCTTCTACTTAGAAAAAGATTTCAGTCCAGCCTGCCTCACCCCTCCAATAGCCAAGCGCACGAAATTTCCTTTCTACACCCTTTCTCCGGGGCAATGGCACCTGCAATATTCTGGGTGCTCCGGCCCACTCAGAGAGCGGTTGCACTGTAAATTCAGGTGTTGGCACGTTTAAGTAAAAACAGGTTGAAACTGGACTTACACGGATCCCTTCCATGGTAACCGCTTGCTCTCCAGCCGCGGGGGCTACCGGCTACTCAAGTCCTCAGGGTCACTTTGCTACCTGCTGCCACAGCCAACACACTGAAGTTTCTGGCCGAAGCCTGACTTTTATAAAAACACGCTCCGCGGACGGCGCATGCGCCGCACGGGTGGGCGGGAGGGCAGGGCGGGGAGAAAGGCGGGGTGGAGGAGAGGGGCAGACACGGGGGAGGGGGACGCGAGGAAGGGGCGGAGGGGTAGGCACTTGGGCAGCGTAAGCCTGCGAGGCCCTCAGCGGGTACCTTTAGCCCTACCTCGCGGTCACCTCGTGAGCCTTAAGCTGGGAAGCGCATCCTGGAGGCGTGTCCCAACTTGGGAAAGCAGGATGCGCTTGGAGATGGAAAGCGCGGGCGGTGTGGCGCGTCTATCCTTGCTCACGTGGGTGGTATTGCTGACCCAGGAAAGCTACAGATGAAGACACTGAGGTCCAAAGAGGGGAAGTGACTTGCCGGAGAAACCCGACCAGTAGGCGGCAATGCTAGCAGTGGGTCCAATATCTTGAGTCCATTCCCTGCTCTTTGAGCAGATGCAGTTCATTCAGAAAATGAAACAAGTAAAGATTCTTTCTTCAGAGCACAACAGTATATAACTAGACATGCACATCCACTGTAATAGTGCTAGTCAGGTGTCGACAATCAGGAAACATTTTCAGGCGAAGGTCGGATGATTTGGCATAATTCTGGAGGGAGATTGTGATAGAAGTAGATGTGTGTTCCCAGGTAACCAGTTCGTGAACTTTTAAAAAAGTTGTGCTGTGTTATAAGAGATACTCAGCGAAGAGTACTTCCCTAACATGTCACCAGGTAGCTGCACAGATTCATTCATTCTCACAACACCCTGTAGGTGTTATCATTACAGAGATGCATTTAGTCAATAGATATTTAGTGAGGGCTGACTGCATGCCACGCACTGTTCTAGGAGCTGGGGATACAGCGGTGAACCTGACAAGGCCCCCATGCGGAGGAAACAAGAAGCAGATCTGCAGAGATGAAATTTCAGGGTTGCCCGGAGATTACAAGCCTGACTCAAACCCAGATCTACTGGCCTCACATCCGCTGTCTGACCTAATGTGGAGAACAAGCATTGGCAACAGTAAGAAATTCGGTTGGAGAGCTGGGCAGGGTGGAATAAGGGTGGGGGCTGGACGCTTAAAGGTGTCTCAGATGGCTGGGGTTTGCAGTGGGCGCTCAGACAGTGCTTTCCAGTCTCGCGCCACTTCCCGCCCGCACACAGAGCCTGGATGGGGCGGGGACCCAGTGAGGGGCGGGGCCGATAAATAGTGAGGCAGGCGAGGGTGACTGCAGGAGTGAGTGACAGCGGGGACCGAGGTGTGAGTTTCTGCTGGCGACTGGCGGGAGCAGTGGTTGCGTTCGTTACCAGGAGGACCTCAGACACCTCCCACCCTGGGACCGTCGCCAGAAGAAGGCTTGCCCAGACTGGACCCTAAGCACCACTTCCTTTTCTTCCAGAGAAAATCTTTCCATCTGGAGATATTCCCGAGACAATGTGTAGACTGGGAATCATTTCTTCACAGAGCATGATTTTTGTCTTTTTTCTGAACCCATTCCCTAATATTTGCCAGTGAAGGTCCTCGTCCACTGAAAGCTGATATTGGAGTTTCTCAGTTCAGTTCAGTCAGTTCAGTCGCTCAGTCGTGTCCGACTCTTTGTGACCCCATGAACTGCAGCAGGCCAGGCCTCCCTGTCCATCACCAACTCGGAGTTCACTCAAACTCACAAACTGTCAATTTAGGTCACAATAATGATTGGACACAGTCAATCATAGTATTATGCAGGTTTAAAAAAAAAGTCTTAAAAGCACTTAAAATCATTAATAAAACATCAGTACCTTCACATTTTCATAAGCAAGGTAAGACAGGCATTGTATCTGCTGGAGGGCTGGAATTTCAGACAGGTTCCATGGCTTGATTTTCAAGAAGCTTGGTAGTGGCAGAATCAATGTTTTGACTCAGAATGTCAGCTGCATTGTACCTCAAACTCTTATCTTCACAGTGGTTAAAACCTGAAAAGCAGAATCTCCCAAACCCACTCAAAAAGAGGAGAGAGGATAAATCCAGAGTAAAATGATTTGCACATTAAATATTCATTGATTGTTTGCAGACAAAAGAAAGCTCCTATCCTTTATCTGAGAACTCCTTTAGATCCTTTTAGGTATATTGCTAGAAGGAAGAAGATAGTTAAGAGAACAATGAAATGCTATTTCATGACTGTCAACTTAGGAAAAAAATTTTCTTTCCAAAGATATTATTGGGTCTCAGGATTTGGTAAGACCAACTGTCTCTCGCTTGTGTCCTGGGGGAATGTGGGTTGGACCTCTTTGTGGAAAATGTTTTATATCCACTAGGAATCTTAGAACAGTAATTCTACCTATAGAAACTTATCCTAAGGAAAGAGGATTTTGCAAAAAAACAACAAAAAATATATTCACAGAGGCTTTATTTATAATAGTGAAATATCTGAACAGCCCTAAATGTCCACTGTTGGTGGAATAGTTGAGAAAATGTTGGTATATCCATATGTGAAATTCCATATGGCCATTGCAGATGATGTTTGCAAAGAACTTTTAATGATAGGGCAAATACTTGTGAAACATTAGGTGCAAAAAGCAGGATTCCAAACTGTGTATACAATGGGGTCTCAGTTAATTTAAAACTAGGAGAAGATTGAAAGAAAACAAAAATGTTTATAGGAGTTTTCATTGGGTGCAAAATTGTATTTGATTTTTAACTTTATTCCTTGCATTTTACTATGCTTTCCAAATTTCTTGTAATACACATGAAATATTTTCATATTCAGGAAAAAGTCAATATGATTTAAAAAAGAGAGACAATCCCTTCTTATATCTTTCCACTTCCTAAAGTATTTGTTAAATATGATAACTTTTTCTATGAGTTTCCTCTTCAAAGAATGGTCTTGCACCATTTTCCTCTGGGCCAATCCTTCCTGAACTGATTTTTATTTTAACTCTTTAATGTTCTTCAAAACAGAACAATACATAAAACTCAAACATTTTTTGAAGGCTTGGAATATGCAGCCAACCTCATGTAATCCCCTCAGCAATGCTGTAAGGCATATACCACCTCTTCTCCACTGGTAAGCAAACTTAAGTCCAGAGAGGGTGAGGAAATTGGCTGTGATCACATAGTTAGGATCTTCATGCAGTTTGTGCAGCAGCAAAGCCCAGGCTCTCTCCTCAACATCACAATGTGCCCTTTCTGACCGCGGATATTCACCCTCTGGAATTCCCTCCTCTGAAAGTCATTCAGCATTTACTTACATACAGCTTTGAGTGGCATCTTTATTTTTGACGTGTGAAAGCGTTAGAAATTGTTAGACGCTCTAACAGTCGTCTCTTTGCAACTCTTTGTGACCCCATGGACTGCAGCCTACCAGGCTCTTCTGTCCATAGAATTCTCCAGGAAAGAATACTGGAGTGGGCTGCCATTCCTTTCTCCAGGGATCTTCCCAACCCAGGGGTTGAACCTGGGTCTCCTGCATTGCAGGCAGATTCTTAACCATCTGAACCACCAGGGGAGCCCCTTGTGTGACGTTATTCCATCTTAAAATGAGTGTATTTGTGTGACGTTATTCCATCTTAATCAAAATAAACTGTGGAAAATTCTGAAAGAGATGGGAATACCAGACCACCTGACCTGCCTCTTGAGAAACCTGTATGCAGGTCAGGAAGCAACAGTTAGAACTGGACATGGAACAACAGACTGGTTCCAAATAGGAAAAGGAGTACGTCAAGGCTGTATATTGTCCCCCTGCTTATTTAACTTCTATGCAGAGTACATCATGAGAAATGCTGGGCTGGAAGAAGCACAAGCTGGAATCAAGATTGCCGGGAGAAATATCAATAACCTCAGATATGCAGATGACACCACCCTTATGGCAGAAAGTGAAGAGGAACTAAAGAGCCTCTTGATGAAAAAGGAGAGTGAAAAAGTTGGCTTAAAGCTCAACATTCAGAAAACTAAGATCATGACATCTGGTCCCATCACTTCATGGGAAATAGATGGGGAAACAGTGGAAAAAGTGTCAGACTTTATGTTTTTGGGCTCCAAAATCACTACAGATGGTGACTGCAGCCATGAAATTAAAAGATGCTTACTCCTTGGAAGGAAAGTTTTGACCAATCCAGATAGCATATTAAAAAGCAGAGATATTACTTTGTCAACAAAGATCCATCTAGTCAAGGCTATGGTTTTTCCAGTGGTCATGTATGGATGTGAGAGTTGGACTGTGAAGAAAGCTGAGCGCCGAAGAATTGATGCTTTTGAACTGTGGTGTTGGAGAAGACTCTTGAGAGTCCCTTGGACTTCAAAGAGATCCAACCAGTCCATCCTAAAGGAGATCAGTCCTGGGTGTTCATTGGAAGGACTGATGCTGAAGCTGAAACTCCAATACTTTGGCCACCTCACGCGAAGAGTTGACTCACTGGAAAAGATCCTGATGCTGGGAGGGATTGGGGGCAGGAGGAGAAGGGGACGACAGAGGATGAGATGGCTGGATGGCATCACCGACTCGATGGACATGAGTTTGAGTGAACTCTGGGAGTTGGTGATGGACAGGGAGGCCTGGCGTGCTGTGGATTAATGGGGTTGCAAAGAGTTGGACACAACTGAGCGACTGAACTGAACTGATTCCATCTTAAAATGAGTGTATAGCTTTTCTCTTCAGGCCCAAATAGTCTAGGTTCCTTAAAGTGAATGCTCAGATATCTTCTGTGCAGCTAGCCCACTGATGAACAAATGATGGGCTCTCTAATCTTTTTCTGAATCTTTGTTTAGTGAATTAATGACTTTCCTGTGTGGCTCTGGCAACAGAGCTAGGCCTAGGGGCTGTCGGCTTGGCAGGATCCCCAAGTTCTCAGGCTGGCTTTAGCCCAGGGAGTAACTGGTCTTGGCTGTGGTTTGGAGGGGATGCTTACAAATCCAGTAACACAGTGGCAAGCATTCTGCCACCTCCTGTTGCTTGCTCTGCAGCTGGTTGGTTTGTGTGTGAGTGTGTGTACACGTGTGTGTATCTGTGTGTGCATGACAGAAAGCTGTACTGTGTCCCCCAGTAGGTTCAGAGCCAGTTGGGGACAGAAAGCTGAGGGACAGACCTCCTCTGCCTCTGGCAGGAGGCAGCATCATTAAAGGGTTTCTGAAAGCACCAGGTCCCTCTGGCCCCTTGCTGGCTCCTGCCATGTCTCTGAAAAGAAAAATTGCCACTTTTAAAAAACATACAAACTTCCTTGATGGCAGTAGGAGATACTCAAAGATAATATTTTACCAAGTAATTTTTAAAAAAGGAAACTGTTTCTTAAGGGCCATGTAATTCTGGCAGAGGATTACAAATCTCAAAGTGACAGTGTTATCAAATGTCAGCAATTTCCAAGTTGATATTAGGTGGGAGAAGTGGCCTACCATCACAGTGCCACTGCACACAGCCCCTCTTCATCCCCAACTCCTTATGTCTCCAACACCTACAGGTGAAAAATGACTTTGGCAAATAAACAGAAGTCTCCCATCATTCAGCTATATCCAATTTAGGAAAATTATTACTGATTTTCTGGCTATATTTTTATCCCAAATCAAGTCATATCTTGAATTTCTAAAAGGTCTGATTTTGATAAAATGAGATTATTCGTGATTTCCATCAATTCTCTGTAGCAGTCAAGAACAATACAAAGAGAAAAGCTAGACTGGTAAACAAACACAGCCAATTTAGAGTCACCCTGGTAAGTAATTTTAACAAAGCAGCTACTTAATCAACAGTGCAATGATCATTACTTGACTAATTTCACTGCCAGGAGGATGCATTACTCGCAAAGTTTGCTGGGCTCATGTGGCAGGTGCAGTGTGGCTTTCTGGATCAGAACAAACAATAAACAGACTCAGTCCTGTTACCTCAAAAATTATAGTGCCTAGTTGGGAAAGAGGGCACGACTTTAGGAAATAATTGAGTGAGCAAACTCTGTTCCCCATGGAAAAGGCTTGTCATTGTTTTCCTTAAACCAGTAATTTATTGGCAGTGACCTCATGCAGCTCTATAACAAGAGGAGGCACCCAGAGCCCTGTGGACAGTCTGCTTTCTAAAGAGAATTATGCATCCATGGCAGAGCCAGGGTGCTTCCAGAAATGTGGTGGTCTGATCACCCATACAGATGGGCTCTGAAATCATTCTACCAAGAGTTTTATATTAGCAAAAGGACAGGATAGGAAATGTGTGTGTGTTTGTGTGTGTACAGAGGGAATGCACGCAGTGTTCTTGCATGAACAATTTCCTAAATCCAAAGCTATAATCAACCTGGCTACAAGTAGATCCAGAGCTACTTGTAGGCCTAAGGCACCAGTGGCAAATTGTAAACACCTGCAGATATTGTAAATGAATTAGGCATTAGGGAGAGATGCGGACTGTGAAGAACTGGAGAGGGTACATACCCTGTCCATAGCCATCATCCTTGATTACCCTATGAGAGAATTTGAGCCTTATCTTCCTTTTTTTTAAAAGAGAAGCTGAAAGTCCTGAATTTTTAAATGTGAAATCTCTCAACTTTAAAATGTTGATTCAAAACAAGCAAACCAACAAAAACTTTATAAACTTCCAGTTTACACTGGCCTAAGGTATTGGCACTAGGAATCAAAGGAAAAATTGGGGATTCGGACACTTGGGGGAATGGAATGGATACACACAAGGAAAACAGTGCCAAGTAGTCAGAACTGGCCTCAGAATCCTTTCTCAGTAGCCTCTGTGTCATAATTTGTCCATTTTTCCAAGACTGAAATCAATTACTTTGCATTTCCTGAGTTGTTTTTCCCTTGCAGCTCCCAGTGTACTCAGGTTAATATTTAGGACCCTGAAGAGAATTAACTTCTGTTTGGCTCTGTTTTTTTTTTTCCTAAACCCTTCCCCACTCCCAGGCTCTCAGGCTTCTTGACTACCTTGATGCATGCATGCTGGGCTGTTATTCCTTTCAGCTTTGGGGACAGATTTCTTCTGGAGGACGGGCCTTCCTTTCTCTGCTCTTTAAACAGGAGGACTGACAGTAGAAGGAAGGATGGCCAGATGGACAGTGAAGCTTAGTGGTTCGGAGCACAGGACTTTGAAACCAACTCCTATAGATTCTTGAGTGCTAACTTCACATCTTTTCCAGCTCCACATGCAGGAGCATCACAGTCGAGCAAGCTGTTTCCTTAGCTGTAATAGGCAGATAACAAGAGCATTTCCATTTTTGGATTGTTGGCTGGGCTAAATTGGCAAATGCGTGTAAAGTCTTTCTCACTGTGTGGGGCACCTATTAAGTCCTTAATAAATATTAGCTGTTATTATTACTGTATAGACTTATTTCTCAGCTATTGAAATGTCTTTCTTGTCATTGGAGGCCTTTGATTAACTGGGAAAATGGCTTTCTCCACCATTACCCACAGAAGTGAGGTAAAGGGAAATAGAGCTTTCAATAAAGTGTGAAACATTCCTACTTCTAATTGTGGGGCAGAAGAGAGACATGTGATGGAGGAAGGAAAGAGAAGTCATAAAGTTTCTCGTATGTGCCTTGAAAGCCCCCTCCTGAGTTACAGAGACTCAGATTTGGGGTTGGGAACCCATTTGGTCTTCTTCCCAAGGGGCTCCTTCTATAACCATATAGGGTAGTCTCATCTTGAACACTCCTGGGAATGGACAGCCCATTACTCAGAAAGGGAGCCCATTTACTGACGGGTGAGCCTGATCACTGGACAGCCCTTTTTCCTAGGCACCCACCTGCCCAATTTTCCATCTACTGGGTCTAATTTAGCCAGAGCTCAGCTGGATGAGATGCCACAGGAGGAAGCCAAAGAGAGCAGCAGCCAAAACCATCCTAGGGCTAAAGCAAAACCTGCTTGCCCTTCCTGAGACACTTATTTCTGCAGCCGCAGGGATGAGTCTAATGAGAGGCCTCTTTGTTCCATTAGCAAGTTTGACAGCGGAACTGGGCCAGGTTAGGGTTTCTTTTCATAAAGGAAAGTATCTCCAAACATTGAAGATTTGGGGATTAAGTGACTCAAAAGATTTAGTGCTAGACTTTCTAAGGCCTCCCGAGACTTTCTGATGTACTCGACAAAAGAAAACTTGGGAAAGCCGTTCGTTCATCAAGGGTGAGATTAACCCCATTTTAGCTTAGTAATACATTAGGGGAAAGCCAGGTGAAAATGAATACTTAAAAAATTGTCTGAAGATCCATGCCTAAATGGGTTTCTTTTTAGCAGGTGCTGATGGCTGCCTAGAGAAAACCTTGCTTTCTCATCTAGCTGCCCCTCAAACTCCTCCCTTTCAATCAAAAATCTCAGGGCATTTCCTGGAATCTCTGTCAACTGAGGATGGCTCTGTGGTGAAGCGATTTCTTTTTAAATGGAGGGAACGAAATCATTCTCAGAGTTATTTAAAAATATCAGGGTGGTATGTTTCAGATATTTCATGTTTTTCCACTCATTGATCCCTGTGGTTAACCAGTTTGGGCATTATCCTCTGGGCTGTGGTTACTCAGGCCACATTGCCAAGTGCAGCCCTTCTTGTCTCTGATAGCTGCGAAGGGGTAGCTCCTCAGAGGGAGCAGCCACCAAACATCCTGAGTCTGCCCCATGATCCCTTTGTGGTTCGGAAATCAGCTCACATGCAGGTAGCTTATTCGTTGTTTGGGGGCAGAGGAGAATGACCTCTTTGGTGACACTCTGAACAACTGTGAACAACTTGGATGAATCCTTTCCACAAATAGCTCCCCATTTGCACATCCAGGTTGCTGAGAACTTTATCTTTGATGATAAATGAGAGGGCATTCCAGCCCCATCTTCAAGCTTCCCGCTAAAGTGATTTCAGTTAGGCTCCTCAGGACTGGGTAGGATTTTTCTTCTCTGCCAAGTAAATTTTCACTTCAGGGTTAGGGTTCTGGAAGGCTGGTTACATTTTGAAGGGGAAGATTTTTTTCTGATTCCTTTTCTTGCCACCCCATATGGGGTGTGCTGAGGTTTTTTGTCATACTTTGGCAATTGGCTAGGCTAAAAAAAGAGCCACCTTCACACCTTCAACCAAAGACCCTCCCCTAACTTTTCTCTTACGCCTACACTGACATACACTCACACCCACACACCATCATAGCCAAGCACCCCAAAAACCTGTGTTATCCAGCATTTCTGAATTTTTTGATGTCTCAGAAGCAACTCCTTTCCCTCTTCTCTGTTGTGCCTGCCCTGTGCCCCAGCATCAATTCTAGAAAGGGACAGGCTTGCTCCGGGCACTGCCATGAATTTCTATCTGAGCTTCTGCTTAAAAGTCCAAGTGCTGCTTAAAAGTTCAAGGGTCACTAGGCAGCCTGGTAGGTCCCAGGTAGGTAAAGACTGTCTCTACCTTTTTATGCTAAACATTAACATTTGATTGGCCCTCCTTCCAGGTACATCCCACGAGAAATCTCTGGCCTTATCCTTAAAAGTCTGACTGTAGAGAAGATATTTTTCCTGCCCATTTTCCACCAGCCTAGAGGGTTTTGTTGAACTTTGCTAACTTTCTAAAGTTTGTCCTGTGAAACAAGAAGTTGTTTTCCTAATATTAAAAAAATACACGATTAAGTATTAATATATTTTTTCCATTTGTACGCTTTATTTTCTCCTCGAAAATTCCTGCTTTACCCCCACCTTAAGTCAGAGAAAATCATTTAGAATACCCTCCTCTCCTGACCTGCAGGAGACCGCACGTGATCTGTGGTCTCTGGCCCATGTCTTTGAGTCCTCCGTGAACAGAATGAGCTGTCTCGAATGAATTCTACAGAAGAAAGAGCTGAAAATGGGGGTGTGTGAGGCATCCATAAGAGTCAGAAATGGACAAAAATAAGCCAATACAGTCAGAATTTCTCTCCCCTGCTCCCCGTCCTACTTTGTAGTGAGTATAGAGTTCTCCTCTTTTGTCTCAGCAGCAGAGGAAGTGGGTTTTACTGCATGAGCTCTCCCTTCCACCTGTTGCTTGGGGCAGAGGTGTATACACACGTGTCTGTGTTTCTTCGCTGGTCGGAGGCAGTGTTGTGGGTCCCATGATCCCCCTGACCCCGAGTCCCCTTCCAGAGTTTCCACAGAAGCTGAGGCAACCAAAGAATGCCAGGTGTGCCTGTCTGGTGACGAACACCCCCTTTCCCCACCGTGAGAGGACTTCAGAGGGTCCCTGGGGTGCTGCTACTCCAGTCCTCCCTGAGAAGACCTGGCTTCGGGAGGTGAAGATTGTGAAGAGCTAAAAGGAGTTCTACCCATTTGTCCACTCATCCCCCCTATTTGTCTCATATTTGCGAAGATGATGAAGTATCAAATAGCAGGCTGTGTCCTGGAAGCTGGAGGGGATAGGTCTCCCTGGGTGTGACAGGGGTTTAAGGAACTAATGGAAAGGTGAGTGGAGACCACATGGAATGTCCCTGACAGACAAAATGCTTTGTGGACTCTAAAGTGCCAGACGACTTTCAGGGTGTAGCTATTATGTTATCCACTTACCTTGCACCACTGATACAGGACCATACTGGGTCATGAATGACAATACTTTGTAAACTGCAAATGATACTAATTAGAAGTTAATTATTATAGAGATAAGATATTTTAATTAACTCTAGATGGAATGTACCAGGAAGGCCAGTTTCTCCCCGTTCAGGTTTCATACATCACAGGAAGCAAGTTTCTACCTGGAGACCCCAGCCCTGCTGTGAGGGGATAGGGGAGCGAACAGGATGATAGAGTCTGCCCCTGGGATCAAATCAAGATTGCTGTAAGTCCTCTCATGGTGCAAACACGTTTCTTCAGTTCTTCTCCCCTTTCAGATCTGGAACAGACTCTCACGCTGCCAGGGTCTGTTCCATAGCATTTTTAATTTTTCCATTTCTTTATTTTTCTTAAATTAATTTTTTTTGGAGTATAGATGCTATACAATGTTGTGATAGTTTCTACTATACAGCAAAATGCATCATCCATCCATATATATATACACATATCTCCTCCCTTTGGGACTTCCTTCCCATTCAGGTCACCACAGTGCATTAAGTAGAGTCCCTGTGCTGTACAGTATATTCTCATTTTTATGATTTCCCCTCCCCCCTCCCCCCCCCACCCCCTCCACCCCCTCCCCCACCCCCCCCTCCACCAACTCTGCTTAGTGGATTCTCTTCCTACTCTCTGGCCCCTTCTGAGCTCCTTTCTTCTATTGCTGAAGCCTCTTCAGTGCCTGTTTCCTTCCCTTCTTTCTTCTTTCCAACCCCACTTTCTTCCTTCTTTCCTTCTTGTCACAAACTTCTGTGAGTGCCTGTGATGTGCACAGCCCTTCTAGGCAATGGGATAGAAACTAGATAAATAGCATATTTATCTAGGGCTTCCCTGGTGGCTCAGACGGTAAAGAATATACCTGCAATGCGGGAGATGTGGATTCGATCCCTGGGTTGGGAAGATCCCCTGGAGGAGGGCATGGCAACCCACTCTAATATTCTTACCTGAAGAATCTCCACCAACAGAGGAGGCTGGTGGGCTATAGTCCACGGGGTTGCAAAGAGTTGGACACGACTGAGTGACTAAACACAGCACAAATAGCGTATAATCCTTGGTCTCAAGACTCTTAAGTCCAGCATGGGAGATAATACAGACACAGAGATAAATGTGACACAAGCCAGAGCAGAATGGACAGTGTAAGTGAAGTAGAAACAAAGTCCAGCAGAGGAGGATGTCTTTTACCCAGGAGATATATCTAGAGTGGGTAGGATTTTAACTTGGATGGAGTTGGGCAGGAAGGAGGACATTCAGGTTGAAATGAGAAAGCTTAAACAAAATGTTGGAGCCAGAAACAAAGATCAGCCAGTCTGATTGGAATGTAGGTTGGTATTCCCTCTGGAGAGGCACACTGAGGCTAGATCATGCTGCTGCTGCTGCTAAGTCGATTCAGTCGTGTCCGACTCTGCGCGACCTCCTAGACGGCGGCCCACCAGGCTCCCCGTCCCTGGGATTCTCCAGGCAAGAACACTGGAGTGGGTTGCCATTTCCTTCTCCAATGCATGAAAGGGAAAAGTGAAAGTGAAGTCGCTCAGTTGTGTCTGACTCTTCTAGACCCCATGGTCTGCAGCCTACCAGGTTCCTCCGTCCATGGGATTTTCCAGGCAAGAGTACTGGAGTGGGGTGCCATTGCCTTCTCCAGGGGCTAGATCATAGATGGTTTTATAGGCAAGGCTGAGAGTTTCCCTTTATAAAATAACAGGGAAACTGTATAGATTTTGAGTTGGTGGAAAATATGGTCAGAACCATGCTTTGGAACAATTAATCTGTACGTGGAGTGTAGAGTGGGTTGGAAGGAGGAAACAGAGGTGGATGGCTCAGATGGGAGGTTGTAGAGGTCTGGGCTAGGTGCACAGTGGTGGGAATTGGAAGGAGGCAAGTGAATAAAAGAGATCTTGGGGAACTGGCATCTGGTGACTCATCGATGTGGGGTTGAGGAAGACAAGAGGAGCTCCAGGTGATTGGAATTCCAGCTAGGGTGTGATGAACAGAGGTCAGGAGAGAGGATGTTAGTGGGGTGGGGGAGTGATGCTCTTTAGAGAAAGTCTGAAGGCTTATCCTTTTATGTTTTCAAAGTTTGAGGGTTGGTTGCACCTGCCTTGTGGGCTTTTGTGTGGAACGGGGTGTCTGATGGTATCCCGTTACTGATGTCACTGGGTGACTCCATCTACATGTACATCTTTTTTTTTTTTTTTAATGTGCACATGGTTAGAAGATAAGTATCAGAGGTGGCAAAACGTGGCAGACTAGAAAAAGAAATGTAGATTTCAAGATGCTTCTTATATCCTTATATTTCTGAGGCCTCTGACTGGGTCTGATTTGGAGATCAGTTTCTGGGGTAGGACACTGCCAGGTCAAAGCTAATCGATATGTAGTTATTGGACACCAAGTAGAGGTAGGTAGTGTGCGGAGAAGGCAATGGCACCCCACTCCAGTACCCTTGCCTGGAAAATCCCATGGATGGAGGAGCCTGGTGGGCTGCAGTCCATGGGGTCACTAGGAGTCGGACACGACTGAGCGACTTCACTTTCACTTTTCCCTTTCATGCATTGGAGAAGGAAATGGCAACCCACTCCAGTGTTCTTGCCTGGAGAATCCCAGGGACGGGGGACCTGGTGGACTGCCGTCTATGGGGTCGCACAGAGTCGGACATGACTGAAGCGACTTAGCAGCAGCAGCAGCACTGTGCTAAGAGTTATGGGAGAAAAGGGAGAAGGAAAGAAGAGGCTGTCCCAGGAAACTTAAATAACTTCAATCAACATCTCTAATGTAGTAACAGTTTAATAGTCTATAACTTTTATGGTCTCAGATGAATTTACAGAAAACAAGGAGTTGATGGCATCTGCCCTTCCGTAGACCTGCAGAATCAGAATCACCAGGTTTGAGGCCCAAAGTACAGAGGAAGGAGTCATTTCAAACCAGTGTGCCCCAGGAAAGCTTTGCAGAAGAGATGGAATCCTGTTTGCAGAGGCTACAGTGCCACATAGTTCACCTCCTGGCTGGGCACACTTTTGGGAAGTCCTACCCAAATGCCTGAAGTTAAAATAATTTCAGGGCCCTTTAACTGCAAACAATCTCTAGCAGACCACTGAAAATAACTTGCTCTAAACTTGTACCTTTATTTGTAAATTGTGCCGCAGTCGTTTTTAAGGAAAACAGGCACTCTTGCATCCAGACATTTACTCCTACAATATTATAAGAGTTATTTTGCTGAGTGTTCTGGTCTTCCTTTGTTTATTTAATTTCTTATCTATTTATTTGGCTGTGCCAGGTCTTAGTTACAGAACATGGGATCTTTAGTTGCAGCAAGCAAACTCTTAGTTGCGGCATGTGGGATCTAGTTCCCAGGCCAGAGATTGAACAGCAACTCCTGTATTGGGAACACGGAGTTGTAACCACTGGACCACCATGGAAGTCCCCTGGTCTGCCTTTGAGTGTCCAACTTTGGTTCCTGAGTGAGGCTCAAGGCTGGCACTAGATACATTTCACTATGGGCCAAGTTTATCTTCAGATCCATTTTCTCTTTTTTTTCTTGACCTCAGGTCACTTTTCTGGCTTTTTAGTTATACACTGGTGGCTCCTTTCAAATACTGCTATTCCATGACTAGATTCTTTGGTAGACATTTACTGTTAGGATGCAAGTGGTACAGGTGGACAGGCCTGCGATGAATGAAATACAAAATTTATTTGAAAGTTTTCTTGAATCCATAACTTGTTCTGGGGTTTGTGTGTGTATGTGTGTTTAAGCATGTTCTCCATCAACAGACACTAAGGGCATGATCAGCTTTCATCTGGTGGCTCATGAAACTTTGTGGTTGTTAAAAGTGACTGTCTGGTTTGGCAGAGAAAAGGCAGCCTGGAGGGAGTAGAGTTTTTGTCTGTACTCAGGGAGAGAGCTTGGGAGATAAGCAGAGTGGAATGGGATGAAAGGAATATTTCTCCGAATGCCAGTACCACTTAGTTCTACCAACTAAGAACCAGCCAAGTAAGAATGCTATTATTTGGGAAGCAGCTTCCAGGTCCTGGAAATCTATCCCCCATCCTGGGTGGGAATCCCTTATGGAAACTCCTGGAAGGGGTGTACACTGAGTTCTGCCCAGGCCCCTACATACCAGGTTCTACTACCACTAGGTACTAATTGGACTACTAGGTAAGTTGATTAGAATCACTAGTTAAGTTAATTAGAATCACTCTTATGTAAAATTCAGATCCCTGGGCCTCAACTTTGGTGTTTCTGATTTACTAAGACTGAGATGAGGCCTTTGGTGTTTGTATTTTTAAAAAATGCTCTAGGTGATTCTTATGTCAGCCAGAGTCAAGACAGAAGACTACTAAGAAAGGACACAAATACCCTATTATAAGGTTTTTTGTTTGTGAAGTGCTCACTAATGCATGAACAGCATCATGGTGAGGCTTCTGCGGTTATATTTTCATGCCCCTCTTCTTTCTTCTCACACCCACCCTGGTAGATAGATCCCTATTTCAAAAAACGGATGAATTAGGGCCCAGGGAAGTGAAACCAATGTGCCGGCTGGGGACTGACAGTTGGAACCTCAATGTACAAATGAAACTGGGGAACACTGGGTGTGACGAGCTCTTGAGGCAGTATAAACAGTTGTGACCTTGAGCCCACCACTGAGACTGGCAAGCATAAAGCAGGCACTTGCCCAATAGTAGGAGACTGATGCTGCTGAAATCAGGGGAAGGGAGGTGTTCTTTAAGAAGGTCCTGACACACCCAATTCCTCCATCCATCCAGACTACCTTGAGCAAAGGAGATGAATCAGCTTTAGTCCCTGGGCTCTGGAGTTAAATGATGTGAATTTACTAATCAAGAGATTTTGGGCAAATTACCTGATGTTTTGGGACTTTGGTTTCCTCATCAAAATGATGATAATGCAAAGTGGTGCTTACCTCTTGGTCATGAGTCCAGCCATCAGCATCAACCTGTGACACACCTGCCCTGTCCTGGACCTGGGCTGAGGATACCATTCTCTAGCAGCTAATAGAAACCCATGTTGAGGATGTGGGAGAAGGAGGAGAAGGGCATCAGAAGCTCACATCATTCTTTATGTGAAGGAGTGTAGGACCAGGGAAGCAGATGTTTGCATGTTGTCTCTTGCACCCCATAGCAGGGGGCACCTCGCTGGGTGCCTCCAGAGGCTGGTGGGGAGCAGGAAGATGGCAACCACTATTTCTTATGACTGCTCCAGTGTGTGGGTGACAACATGCTGCTTCTAAGGCAGCAGCTCATCCCAACGTCTCCTACCTGGTCCTTGAGTGGTGACTCTCTCATTGTAAGTGTGTGTGTGCTAAGTTGCTCCAGTCATATCCAACTCTTTGCGACCCCATGGACTGTAGCCTGCCAGGCTCCCCTGTCCATGGGATTCTCCAGGCAAGAATACTGGAGTGGGTTGCCATGTCTTCCTTCAGGGGATCTTCCTGGCCCATGGACTGAACCTGTGTCTCTTATGTCTCCTGCATTGGTAGGCGGGTTCTTTACCACTAGTACCACCTGGGAGGTTGGTCATGGGTTGAAATGTCACTTAGAAATTCAAATCTGCTTGCAGATGGACCTCAAGAGTGGGATGGCTACCCCAGTGAGCGCTAATCATGTTAACTATCTGCATCCATGTGGGGTCGTGGTTGCCTTCCGTGCAATGACATCTTAGACCACAGGACTGTTTAGGTCTCTAAACCGAGAACCTCCAGGTGACCTTACCCTGGGGAGAGGCAGAGCTATCATGCATCTGTTCAAGGCTCTTCCGTAGAGATGAGTCAGACTTTTCTACTTAGTCTGCTCTAGGTTGGAGTAACAGCAACAGTCCAGGACTGCCTAACAGCCAGGCGTCCATAACAATATGCTTTCTCTCCCCTCTAGCCTCTCACTGTCCTGGCATTTCCTCTACGTTAATGTCTTGCTAGAACGGCGTAAATTGACAGAATATCTGCGGGGTTTTATGTAGTATATGGCTGCCCACAAGGTAATGCTTCAGCCTTGGATGTCGGGGAGGGGCATATTTACTATCCCTAATCCCACTGTTTTAGGACTCTTTGTTCCTCCTTCACACCCCCTTTCCCCAGACAAACTATTTTGCTCTTTGATTTTGATCTTTCTGTGGATGAGCCACGAAGAGAGCAGAAACCGAGCCCTCTCTGCTGTTGATAATTATAGTTCTTCTTCTCGGAACTCCTTTCTTTTCGCAAATGCCTACCAGGTGCCCCCAAGTGAAAGATGATATCAGTTTGGTAAAGGCATCCAGATAAGAGAACTCAGAACCATGAGCTCCCCACAGAGAAGTGATTTCCTCAGTTTCTGTTACCACATTAAATGTTCACCCTGGCTCACTATCTGCGTGAGTCAGTGGTCCTTTCAGAATTCCCTTTAGCACAGTGTTTCAAAGAAATCTGTGATTGAGATTGCAATTCATTGTTTTTCTCACTGCAGCTGACTATTTTGCATTTTCCTAAGGTGAAACTCAGCCTGTCTTTTCAGGTGTTCAGTGCTTCAAAATTGAGAAGGGAGGAAAACACCAGCTACCAAAGGGAAGCCCGAAAGCTTTCTTTGCAAGTGTAGGAAAAATGCTTCTCAAAATCAGATTCTAAAACTGAGCTAAGTAGTTTGTTGTGCACAGCTTTCTCTCAGTTTGAGTTTTCCCTAATTCTCTTCTTTTTAAAGAGCAACACATCTTCCTTCTGGTCAATTACCATCATACATTTAGCCTCCTTGATCACCCAGAGTCTGGCCTTATTGACTTACCCAACAGCACCTTCCTGGTCCTCTTCATCCAGGATGACTACTCCATCCCTGAGCGTGTCCTCACTGACTTCTCACCAGCATAGACTGGGGTGGTTTTTCTATGGGGAAGGTGTTATCCATCCATTTCTGGACCCCCTCCTGCATTGATTCACATCCCTCCTATTTTTAGAGCCTATTTCCAATCCCATTTGATGACTAAAAGGTTTTGAATTGACATTCAGTTTCTTTCTTCCCCAGATGTTTACTGAGTACCATCTATGTTCCAGGCACTCGACATGGGAATACCCAAAGCTGACCAGGAATTTGTTCTCAAAGTGCTCACAGGGACCTAGACAAATGCACAGGAACTTAGAATCCAACCTGAACCAAACCCAGGAAGGCTTCCTGAAAGAGGCAATCTCAAAATGAAGACAAAATCACATTTAGAATGGATGAATAATAAGGTCCTAATATATAGCACAGGGAACTATATTCAATATCCTGTGATAAACCATAATGGAAAAGAATGTTAATAAAAGAATATATACAAATGAATACAAACCAGTATGTCAACAAAGTGAAGAGAGTAAAGAAGAGAGCATCTCGCTTTTCATTGTATGAGATGCTATTGAGCACCTCCCACCCTACTTTGCATTCATCTGCACTGTTTCTATGCCTAATGTGTATATGTTGTTACCTTCAAGATTTTATGACTTCTTGAGGGCAAGAGTCTATGGTATGAAAGATGGGACGGATGAACCTATTTGTAGGAGAGGAATAGAAATGCATCGAAGATAGATGTGTGGACTTGGGGCGGGGAGTGGGGTGGGATGAATGAGAAGATTGAGATTGACATGTATACAATACCTGCTGTACAGTGCTCTGTGATGACCTAGAGGAGTGGGATGGGGGGATGATGAGAGGGAAGTCCAAGAGGGAGGGCATATATGTATACATATAATACATTCACATTGTTGTACAGCAGAAACTAACACAACATTGTAAAGCAACTATAGTGAAAGTGAAAGTTGTTCAGTCATGTCTGACTCTTTTGTGACCCCATGGACTATACAGTTCATGGAATTCTCCAGGCCGGAATACTGGAGATAGTGGGTAGAGTTTCCCTTCTCCAGGGGATCTTCCCAATGGAGGGATCAAAACCAGGTCTCCTGCATTGCAGGCGGATTCTTTACCAGCTGAGCCACCAGGGAAGCTCAAGAATACTGGAGTGGGTAGCCTATCCCTTCTCCAACAGCTATTCCTGACCCAGGAATCAAACCAGGGTCTCTTTCATTGCAGGTAGATTCTTCACCAGCTGAGCTACCAGGGAAGGCCCAAAGGAACTATATCTCAATTTTGAAAAAAGAAGTCTATGGTATGTTTTCACCTATCCTTTTTGGGTTTAGCACAATGCTGAATGCTTGGCAAGGGTGGAAAGTAGCGTGTATTATGCCTGCTCTGTGCCCACCAAGTTGTGAGCAGGTGGTTGTTTAAGTTACTATGTTATGGAAAGGAATCAGAGGTAGTGTGTCTAGCGCAACACTTGCAGCTTGGAAATCAGGATGCTGAGTAGCTGTGTGAGTTTGGTTGAATCTCTAAATTTCCTATGAGGCTGGATTTCTCCATCTGTGGATGAAGAGATTTCACTCCGGTGTCTTCCAGCTCTGTGATCCGCTTTTGCCTGTGGCCTCTCGGGGCAATCTTGTTGTCATTGAATCAGTGCAAAGACAACTGCAAAAGACAGTTCAGGAAACCCAATGTGGAAGTGAAACCACAACCCTGGGTGCTTCAGTGCTAAGGAATCACTTCCTTAGCACTGAAGCACCCAGGAAAGGATGCCCCTGAGAAATGACCCCAACGTGCGGTCAGTGCCTCCCTCCTCTTCTCTGTGCCTAGTGCTGGACATGCTCAGCACGAGCTGCCAACCAGGGAGGAACAGTGTTTGCATGGGTTTTGTTCTGTGGGGCCAGTGGAGCATCAACACCTGCGGTCTTGTAACCTAGGCTACAGAAATAGCAATAGTGTGCACAGAAGGTGAGTTGATGAGATAGACGGCACTGGGTACTGACGCTGACGGCAGAGCTTTGGTGCTAAAAACACCTAGTTCAGGACATCATGTACTAATTCAAGGGCTGGCCCCCCCTTCTCTCTCTCTCAAACTTTTGAAAACAGGAAGAAAAAGTTTTGTTAACTGCAGACACCAATAACATGTGTCCTTCTAGAGAAATCTTTCTGGAAGCCATCCAAGAGAGCTACCTTCACTAAGGGGATGCTAATCACATTTTTTTTTTTTTTTCCTCTTTACTTTGAACTTCTGGTAGCGTTTTGGAAGGTTGGCACAAGGCCATCTGAAACCACACTGGGGTGTTAGGTAATCATGTTCTCATTAAAATGCTGCTCTGTGGTTTAATTTTCAACGGTTTATTTGCAGCTTGGAAACACACATACTATATTTTTGAGGCAAAGAGAGACTTTGTTTACAGGCAAAAAGGCGGGAAGATGGGCTGCCTGTAAGGCACTTCTTTGTGGGTTTCCAGAAAACGAGCAGCCTCCGTCATTCTAGAGAAGGCAAACTGAGCGTGAGTGTAGCAGTTACAGGGTTTTCTAGAGATTGATGACATTTAATTGACCTTGGGGACAAATATCTTAAAGCATCCTAAGACAGTTAAGATTGAAAGTATCAAGCAGTTTCTCATAGCCATTTGTCCACATAGTCACTGAGTTGAGCACTTCCATTGAATGTCTAGCAAACAGTAGGCACTGGATTAGGCCCTAAGAACCCAGAGATAGGAGCCACTGCCCATAAGGATGTCACCACCATCTGGGGTGCACAGAGTAACTGGGCATGCAGCACAGTAGGGCGAGTGAGTTCTGTCTCTTCTCATCCTCGTGCGTGCATGCTGAGTTGCTTCAGTCGTGTCCGACTCTTTGTGGTCCCATGGACTGTAGCCCGCCAGGCTCCTCTGTCCGTGGAATTATCCAGGCAAGAATACTAGAGTGGGTTGCCATACCCTCTTTCAGCGGATCTTCCCAACCCATGGACTGAACCCCAGTCTTGTGAGGCTCCTGCATTGCAGGCAGGTTCTTTACTGCTGAGCCACTGGGGAAGCCCTCTTCTCATCATAACCTCTGAGGAATTCCCACTTGGGGCCCTTTGAATTTTATCAGTAAAGACAGCAAACTCAGGCCTAGGGTTCTCTCTCTCTCTTTTTTTTCCTTAAGAGGATAATTAAGCCTGCAAATGTTCCCATTAGTCAGTCTTCTAGGAACTGCCTCCAACTCCTCCCTTCTCTGTGCTGCCGACCTGTTCCCACCTGACCAACTCTGGCTCTGTGACCTCGACTGGTCCTTGACTCGGCCACTCTGGCTCTGCTGTTTGCACATTCCCAGCAGTTAGACTCTTGGCTTCCTTTCTGTTTCTTCCATTTGACTCTTGGCTTCCCTGAGGCCTTACAGAAACTGGGCTGGCTCCTGTGATATGCTTTCAGAGACACAGGCAGAAAAGTGCCCGAGATGCTATCCACATATGATGAAGATGGCCCCAGGTAAACTGGACAGACCATTTCGACTCTTGGTCTGACTCAAGCATTTCAGACCAGACCTCTTCTAGTAATCATAGGTGAAAACTCTACCTTTTCCAGAAATGGGTGAAAAAGAAATTCATCTTTGGTTTTTTTTTTCCCCTCCAACTTTCTTCCTCTTTCCTTCCCTTCTGCTCTCACACTTTTAAACCCTTTCTTTCTCTCTCCTCTTTCTCTCTCTTTGGTTTGGCAATGTTATTGTATGCATATTAATGGAGAAAGTTACACAGTTACTTTTGTCATTTATTTTGAGGGATTCAGGTTTTCACAAAGCACTTTCCACTGGTTGAAATTTAGATGTGCCTTGTTTTTCCTCTTTCAATTTTTAAATACTTGACTTAATTGAGACACTCAGCAGGGGTCTTTAAAAACTTTTAAACATTGTGAAAGTTTTGGATTTAATCAAAACCCCTCTCATTGGTGAACATTTTTGAGACAAGTCAAATATTCTGACACTTCACTGGAGGTATTGTATATGCCCCAAAAAGTAAGTGTGGAGTGAACTGGACTGATTTCATGTTAGTTTCTCAAAACATTGAGATTAAAGCAGGTAAAAATCAGTGTGGTTTTTTTCGTGAGGGTTTCACTTTGACTTTCAGCCTTGAATCTGATAGTTTGATGAACCAGAAATGCAAAGTGAAACTTGGGAGCGTGAGTGCGTATCATAGCACGCAGACTTCTATGAATGGGAGCTGAGTTCCCGTAGAGTTTCTTATCAGTGTTTACCGTTTGTGAGATGTCACCTTCTACTCTTCATAGAAAACATGGTCCCTTACCTTGAAAGGAACTTACTTGAAAATTAAATGTATTGTCAACCAACCATTTAGTAAGGTATTTTCTAGTTCTTCTCTTTAAAGTTCTGTGTTCATTGTTGTTTAGGGGCTCAGTCGTGTCCAATTCTTTGTAAGCCCATGGACTGTAGCCTGCCAGTCTCCTCTGCCCATGGGATTTCCTAGGCAAAAATACTGTAGTGGGTTGCCATTCCCCTCTCCTAGGGATCTTCCTGACCCAGGGATGGAACCCATGTCTTCTTTATTGGCAGGGGGATTCTTTACCACACATATGGGCTCTTTTATTTAAAACCAGAGGTGGTGAGACTTCCCTAGTGGTCCAGAGGTTAAGAATCTGCCTTCCAATGCAGAGGACGTGACTTCAATCCCTGGTTGGAGATACCACAGGCCATGGGGAAACTAAGCCCAAGTGTTGCAACTAGAGAAAGCCTGCGCACCACAACCAAGAAGAGCCTGACTGCTTCAAAGACCCAATGCAGCCAAAAATGAAAACAAAAGGCAAAAGCAGAAAATCAGAGGTGCCGTCTTTGGAGAGTGGGTTGCGAGACCTTAGACCTTCCTGCTCCATCATCTGGAAGGTTGGAAGAAGGAGATTGTGAAAGGCTAGTGCTCTGTCTAGCTTTATTACCATGTTTGGATAAAGTGTCCCCCTGTCCACCTCCCTTTACTGCTCCCCAACCTCCTTAGGCTGTGGCAGCTCTGGAAAGCAATGAAAAGGACAGAGAATGTGGAAGGGAGACCCGGAGACACTGAAAATGCATTTTTCTGTCTTTCCACTTTTGAGTGCTTGGGCTCAAGGAAATCAATTAAATAGCGTAATGGAAGCCCACCCAGTGTATTGCTCTTGAGTGTACATTCAGTGTCTTGAATGCTAAATACACTCAGACTCCTAAAAGTTTTGTGTAAAAAGTGGAGAATGTACAGGTACAGAGGAACTTTTTTCCTAACAGTTTAACCAGATTTGTGTTCAAGGTAGATGTCTGAGTGTTTGCCTGTGAAACGAAAGGTGGCTTTTAGGTCCTAAAATCGAGTTGAATACCTGAGTTGGAAAGGGGCTCTATCAACTCTCCCCCTTGCCCCAGTTGCTTGCCTACAGTTGTTAAAGTTTAGCCTAGGAGGGATCAGAATCAGCGATCGAATGGCAAGGTGCTATTGTGCTGTCTCCCTGAGAGAGTTTACACATGCTCAGAATTTCAGATGTGATTGACAGAGGAGTGTGTGTGAATCAAACCCCTTGTTCTGTTTTGCACAAAGAATCCTTTCCCTTTGAAATCCAAGAAGGTCTCTTCTTCGGACCTGTGGAGGGAATTAGGTAGCAAATAACCATGAATATTTTCTAAAAATCCACTGAAAGTTTAATTGATGGAGCATTTATGGAGCACTTAGGAATTTTAGGATGACTTTCTTAACCTTAACCTATCTTCCAAATGCAGCCACCTAATACTAAGAAGTCACATTTCCTTCTCTAAATCTTCTGATCTGAACTTGGTTATTATTTAAACTTTAAATAAATGTATTTGTATCTAATTAGATGTTATTAAGAGAAAAATGACCCAGTGATCAAAGGTTTTCTTTCTTTGCCTAATAATAATTTGGGCCACAATTCTGCATAGAAGTTAGTGACTCTGTGACAAAGATTTTGTGTTTGGCTTTCAGAAAGGGTTGTGCAAATATTCAATCTGAAAGCCCTTTTAATGGCCCAAGATGGAGGAGTTGACAATCGGGAAAAGCCAGGTGGACCTGAGCTGGGATGAGTGGTTTCTTGGCAGGGAGCCCATTTCTCATGATGAAAGCTGGGAAAATTTGCTTGGGGAGAGTAATCCAATGATATGAAAGGATTAGGCAGGCTTACATTTAGTGAACTGTAAACCATGAATGTGAATGGTGCACCTTGTCCCCATGCAGACAGCTGCTTTGCTTGTAAAATAGAGTAACCAAAATTAAATAAGAGGAGAAACTAAAGAGAGAGAGAGAGTGGGGAGAAGGAAGCACCGGGTATTTAAAAATGATATTGCACACATACCGACTGAGTCTGTCAGCTGTAACTCCTGGTCAGCGCTAACAGAAGACTCATTTCAGTAGAGAACAGCTCCCCAGTACCACTCCAATGACAGGTGGAAACTTCTATCACCTTGAACCTGCACAGACTCCAAGTTCACCTTTCACCTCTGGCTCCTATCGGTCTAGCTGCTTAATTATTTCACCTCTAAATACTTAGCTACTAGTGACACTAATTAAAACCTGCCTTGCCCTTAGATGTATTATGAAGCTGTTTGTAAAATGCTGTGAAAGCAAATTGCTCCAAGAGCTATTAATTCTGGTAAAGGCCATGTCAGCTTCAGTTATGTGCTCATAAATGCAAACCCAACTGGTCAATAATCTCCAGGGATGGTCTAAATTGCACAGCTGGCTTTTTAGAAAATGTGTGTGGAGGAACATGAAAAGATTGCTGAAAATGCCTAAGTAAGGTTAGATAATAAATGGAATTGTACTGGGCAGGGGGAGGGAAGGACAAAGAGGTTATTATTGGGCATCAGATATATACTGTCTTGTACAAAGGGGCGATTTAGCCTGGTTTCATAAGGTATTTGGGAGGAGGTTACTGAAATATGGAGTCAGTACAAAGCATAATAAGATGGATGAAACAAGTTCTCAGCAGTGCCTGCTCCAGCTCCTTTTCTTTGCTGGCTGTCACACTGTCATTACCATCTGGAATAACCAAGGACATGATGGTGGAAGATGACTTTCAATCACCAGTTTGTTGTGTCTGTGGATTTTAACCTTAGGATTTGTTCTCCAGAATACTGTTTCACAAAATATAAACATCTGTATATATATCTATAAACCTTACTTAAACGTTTAAATAGATAACAAAACAAACTCATTGTATGCATGGCTTTCTCTTATGGATGCATAGGTACATGATGGATAAATAGATGGAGGGATGAATGAATGGATAGATAAGTGAGAGCTTCATTCATTCACTTACTCAGCAAATATTTAGTAAGTCTGTACAATATGCCTGGCATCATTCTAGGTAATAAGGGTGCAGGGGTGAAATGACAAGGTCCTTGTACTCAGTGAACTTAAATTTTAGTCAAGACAACATGCTACAAATAGATACATAACATGATAATGGCAATGAGCAGTTATGAAGATAATAAAATAGGATAATATAATAAAATGAACAGAATAATTAGATAAACTTACAGCACACCCCCCACCCCCCACAGGGGTTCAGATAACTTAGTGTTGTGGTTTCAGACTTGATTTTAACACTAGGATCTGATCTTTTCAATTGAAAATGCATGTCCTGTGGGTAACCTCTATATTAAATAGAGGTAAAAGCATATCTGCTGTAGCTGAAGGCTGTTTGTGTGTTTGTGTGTGCACGTGCATGCACATGCACATGCTTGCATTTATGGAACTGTCGGACCCCTATCTGCCAATATAGGTAAATTACAATAAATAGACTACAAGTTGTCTTCATTATAAAATAACAAAACAAAACAACATGTTAAAAATCAAATGATAATTGTCTCATTGGGTTGAGACGGATGATGTTGCTGGCAATCTCCACTTCAGTTCAGTTCAGTCGCTCAGTCGTGTCCGACTCTTTGTGACCCCATGAATCGCAGCACGCCAGGCCTCCCTGTCCATCACCAACTCCCGGAGTTCACTCAAACTCATGTCCATCAAGTCAGTGATGCCATCCAGCCATCTCATCTTTTGTCATCCCCTTCTCCTCCTGCCCCCAATCCCTCCCAGCATCAGGGTCTTTTCTAATGAGTCAACTCTTCACATGAGGTGGCCAAAGTACTGGAGTTTCAGCTTTAGCATCATTCCTTCCAAAGAAATCCCAGGGCTGATCTCCTTCAGAATGGACTGGTTGGATCTCTTTGCAGTCCAAGGGACTCTCAAGAGTCTTCTCCAACACCACAGTTCAAAAGCATCAATTCTTCGGCGTTCAGCTTTCTTCACAGTCCAACTCTCACATCCATACATGACCACAGGAAAAACCATAGCCTTGACTAGACGGACCTTTGTTGGCAAAGTAATGTCTCTGCTTTTCAATATGCTATCTAGGTGGGTCATAACTTTTCTTCCAAGGAGTAAGCATCTATTAATTTCATGGCTGCAGTCACCATCTGCAGTGATTTTGGAGCCCAAAAAATAAAGTCTGACACTGTTTCCACTGTTTCCCCATCTATTTCCCATGAAGTGATGGGACCAGATGCCATGATCTTCGTTTTCTGAATGTTGAGTTTTAAGCCAATTTTTTCCCTCTCCTCTTTCACTCTCATCAAGAGGCTTTTTAGTTCCTCGTCACTTTCTGCCATAAGGGTGGTGTCATCTGCATATCTGAGGTTATTGATGTTTCTCCTGGCAATCTTGATTCCAGCTTGTGCTTCTTCCAGCCCAGCATTTCTCATGATGTACTCTGCATATAAGTTAAATAAGCAGGGTGATAATATACAGCCTTGACATACTCCTTTTCCTATTTGGAACCAGTCTGTTGTTCCATGTCCAGTTCTAACTGTTGCTTCCTGACCTGCATACAGATTTCTCAAGAGGCACATCTATAATTTGTTTGTATCAACCTCTTGAGTCATTGATCTGAGCTGCACCGAGTCACTTTCTTTACTTACTCTGCTTTTTTCATCTTTTCTTATATTTTAATTTTTGTTTCCTATTTTATTAAACAGGGGCTTCCCTGGTGGCTCAGAAGGTAAAGCATCTGCCTGCAATGCGGGAGGAAAACTCTGTCTTACAATTATGAAAGTTTGGGGAAAAGCACATGTATTTGCCTCTGGACATTTCAGTCATACACAGACCCAGTAATTATGATGAAGGATCTCTCTGAAGACTGCATCTGATGTTTGTCAGATGCTCATTGCATGAGCTTACCACACTCAAATGTGAGACAGTTGGAGGTTGCAAATCAGGAGATAACAGCGAACAGATCCCTAGTCTATTCTTGGGTTTCATTTGGCTCTGAGAACTATTTATGTCTTATTGCCATATTCAGGTGTGTTTTTAAATATATAAAATAATGCATAATAGGGTTTGTTTTCCAGTGAGTGAGGAAAGCCATTAAATGCTGGCAACAAATCAGCTTTTTTTTTTTTTTTGAACTCCTTATGCTATGGTTCAGTCTTAAAAATATCTGGATGCCTTATCCTTCACATGACCATGCAGGGTCAGACTGTCTAAAATAGGGACTGTATCAATGAGATATGTTCTGCAGCAAGTCATTTGAAATCATAGAAATGGTCATGAAGAAATTACTGCTTATTTTTAGATATTTATTTTACTTTTACAAAACAACAATTTTATTTATTTTACTTTTATTTTATTTAAATTATTCCGCCCCCCCCTCCCCCCCAACCCTTCTCCACCCTCTGCCTCTGGCAACAATCAATCTGTCCTCTCTATCTATGAGCTTGGCTTAAAATTTAAAAAAAATTTTTTTTTTTTTTAGATTCCACCTATAAGAGAAATCATATAATATTTGTTTTTCTCTCTCTCTCTGACTTATTTCACTTAGCATAATGTCCTCAAGATCCATCCATGAAGAAATTACTTTTATCGCATCTCTCATTTCAAAATCTTCCTCATGAATAATCAACATTACCTATCAGTAACTATCAGTGTCTATCCGTATCTGTCAGTGTTATTATCTATCAGTGACCACAGTTTCATCATGTTTCCAGTTTTCACCATTTCCTTTGTTGTGGGCTCTGTAATGTCCACCACCCAGGTCCTCCTCCAGGAAAGACAGACTTGTTCCCCGTCCCCCACCCCTTCCAGTTCCTGGGAGTATGACTGGGAGAGTGCTCTCAGCCAGCAGCCCTCTTTGAGGATGCTTCTGCTAAAGTAAAAGGCCCAGTCCAAGGTCCTGTCTCTTTCCAGGAGCTGACAGATCAGTGAGGGGACAGACAGGCCCCAACACCTCACCTTCAGCTTGAGACAACTTTGAAAGATTGTCCCAGCCTCAGAACTCTCCATGGGGTTGGCATAGGACTGGATCACACCTCAAATTCTCCCTCCTTCATCCTGCTTTCTTTCTCTATTTTTCATTAGTGTTGATTCTAAGAGTAAGTCCTAATAAATGTCCTGCATGTTAACATCTCTCTCAAATCTGTTTCCTGGAGAATCCAACCTGTGATAGCTGATGCCAGAAGAGGTAGGAGGAAGCAGGTACTGGGATGGGAGTTTGAGTCTAGAGCACATTCTGCCTCATGGCAATGAGGACCTCATCACTGGTGGTAGGGGGAGCATAGATAGGCCCTGGCTCAGTGTGGCAACTCTTACCGTGGTTAACTGCCATGATACCTGGATGGGAGACAGTGTGACAGCTCATGCAGTGTATTAGGCTTTAGAGCAATATGTGGGAAATGGTGACTTTAAGGACAGTGAAGTTTGGTGGCTATAAGTAACTCCATTTGGGAAAACGAACTTAAGTCTGAGAGTGATTAACTGGTACTTAAAAATATAAATGTGAATCCAGAGGGCCTCCTTGGTAGCATATGAAAGGCCTGCATCATCTTCAGCAGGAGAGAAAGCTGAGGTTCAGGCCTGGAATTTAATTGTAAGAGTAGCTGAGCTCTAAATGAGAGTCTCTTGAGAGTCCCTTGGTTAGCAAGGAGGACAAACCAGTCCATCCTAAAGGAAATCAACCTTGAATATTTACTGGAAGGACTGACACTGAAGCTGAAGCTCCAATACTTTGGCCACCTGATGTGAAGAGCTGACTCATTGGATAAGACCCTGATGCTGGGAGAAGGCAATGGCACCCCACTCCAGCACTCTTGCCTGGAAAATCCCGTAGACGGAGGAGCCTGGTGGGCCTCAGTCCATGGGGTCGCTAAGAGTTGGACAAGACTCAGCGAGTTCACTTTCACTTTTCAGTTTCATGCATTGGAGAAGGAAATGGCAACCCACTCCAGTGTTCTTGCCTGGAGAATCCCAGGGACGGGGGAGGCTGGTGGGCTGCCATCTATGGGGTTGCACAGAGTCGGACACGACTGAAGCGACTTAGCAGCAGCAGCAGCTGGGAAAGATTGAAGGCAGGAGGAGAAGGGGACGACAGAGGATAAGATGGTTGGGTGACATCACTGACTCGATGGACATGAGTTTGAGCAAACTCCAGGAGATAGTGCAGGACAGGGAAGCCTGGTGTGCTGCAGTCCATGGGGCCACAAAGAGTCAGACACGACTTTGCTACTGAATGACAACAAACAAACAGAAAGTTAAACTTCCCAAGGCTACAAGGTTAAGGCCTTGGTTGTGAAAGAATAGAATAGGGACTGGGGGGCATCTGGGTTCCTGCATCCAAATATCTTGGCTCTGGGATTCAGACCCTCTGAATCTGCACAGGTGGCATGTCTCCTTGCAAGCACTGATGCTTCCCACTTGCCTGAAGAGGATGCAGAGACCTCCCCTGTAAGACAACATGCATCTCTTCCTCTTTTTCCTGTCCATTAAGCCAATGTCTAGGGCTCAGTCACAATATAACTGAGCTGAGGACATGAGGTGCCTGCCCAGGGAGGGAGCTGCAGGACCTAGTCAACTTGTAACCAGTGGAACCCAGAAGAGAATTGGATTCTGAGGGTCCAGTGCTGGGGAGGGGGCAGAACATACACTCGATAAATGAGAGTTTATTGATACGAGAGCACTCTTCTGAGATACAGAATTTAATACCCTGGTAAAGATACCTAGGAAATGGTACAAACATGCTGCTAGGATGGCTCTTAGCCACATGAGGAAAGTGGTGATCTACACCAACTGAAGCAGAAATTACAGAAATTCCAGATGGTGGAAGAAGAAAAGGCTGAGAAGTGGTCACATGATAGTAGATATACTGCCTGTTCTTTGGAGGAGCCAAGAGGACACACCATTGACCAAAGCAATAAGGAATGTGTTGTAGAGAGGGCGCCAGTGTTACTTAGAAGCTCAGTGGTGTTTGTGTTCTGTATTCTAGGCCTGACAGAGGAGATGCTGTTACAGAACTGGTTTCACAGATGGTACAAGGGTCAAAGGAACCCCAAACATTAGAGCCCATTGGCACTGTGTTACTGTTAGCAGCCAGGTGAGGACAATTACAATGAGCATCAAGATTGAATGACATCTAAGGGGGCCTCACCTACAGATTGCTCTAAAGATAGTTAACCATGCTCGGTTTTCTTAGGGGCAAAATAGATGGGCAGCTCATAAGTGTACTGCTTTAAAGAAATCATGGGTGGATGATCAGGAGGCTGAGAGTCATTGTTCCAATAAAAATTCATGATCCCTTGCCCAGTTTCAAATGTGAGTAAATTTTTAAACCAGGCACACCCACATCTGGTGGAGGGAGAGTTCAGATCCCCTGTCCATGTATTCAGGAATGATTTGTCCCAGTCCTGTCTCAGAGGGGCCCATGGTCACTTACTCTGGTAGCTTTACACTGGGAAAAGGGAAATATCCAAACATTTTCAAGGACTGTTGAACACAGAGTTGCCACTGTTACCTGGGGAGTATGAGAGCTAGGTGATAAATGGGGTCCTGGTGCCTGTACGGCCACGGTGACTTCCCTAGATCTGTGGACACACTCAGTGATCATTTCCCAGTCCCTGAATATGTAACTGGAACAGATATACTTGGTCATTGGCACAATCCCCACACTGGATTCTTGGTTTGTGGGGGAGAGATGTGGTTGTGGGAAGATCAAATGGCAGGTCCTGAAATGACCTCTCTTCACCCTGCCCACCAACAAGACAGAAAATTAAAAATACTACATCCTGAGGGGTAAGAGCAGATATTACTACCACCCTTAAAGACTCCAGGTGGAAGTCCCCATCATATCACATACACCAGTCTGGCACCTGAACCCCACAGATGGATCCTGAAAAATGACAGTGGAGCACTGTAAACGTAACCAGTTGGTAGTCCCAAGTGCAATTTCTTTATCAAACAGATTAGCCTGGCCTCGGGTATATGATACGTGGTCATTGCTCTGGCTAAGGCTTTCCTTTTCAAGCCTATTAGGAAAGAGGATCAGAAATAACTTGCCTTGACTTGGAAAGGACAAGAACATTCATTCGTGGTTTTGTCCCAGTTAATTCTCCTGTCTTCTGTCATAAAATAGTCTAATTTGTCTGGACATTCCATGGAATATCACATATGCTAATCAGATCAGGTAAAACTCACCTGGGTAAAGCATATACAGTTCCAAGGTGGGAGATAAACACTACAAAGATTCAGAGACCCACCACATCAGTAACATATTTAGAGGCTTCTACTTGTCTGGGGTGGGTCAGGATATCCCCTCAAAAGTAAAGGACAACTGATTACATCATGAGCCTCCAGGCACCAAGAAGGAAACTAATGCACGACTCTTAGTAGGCTTCTTCTGATTCTGGAGACTGCTTATTCCAACCTGGGAGTACTGCTCTAGTTCATATAGTGAACTGTATCATATAGTGAACTATAGTCAAGGCTGTCAGTTCTGACCGGTGCCCGGAGCAGAAAAGAATTATGTGGCCATTAGAGGCTTGGGCTATATGACCAGGTAAGGCCCATGGTACTGGTGGTATCGATGGTGGGAAAAGATTCCTTGTGGAGTTTATGGCAGTAGGAGAGTTACAGTATCAACACTTAGGTTTCTGTAACAAGGCAATGCTGTCTGCAGTGAGATTTATATATCTTCTGAAAAATAGCTTGTGGATTCTAGCAGAAAGACAGTCAGCAAGTTGATTGTATCTCAGTAAAAAAAGAGTCCTGTAGATAGAGGTGATGTTGCACAACATTGTAAATGCATCCAATGCCACTGCATTATATGCCTAAAATGGTTAAAATGGCAAGTTTTATATTATATATACTTTTTATCATGATTTTTAAAAGACCCATAATGTAATATATCAAAACCCAATGACTTTGTATACTATAAGTGGGTGAACTCTATGGAATATGAATCATATCTCAATAAAGTTGTTTTTTAAAAAAAGATTTTACGGGGAGAAAGTCATAAAGCATGTCTCTTTGCATACATGTGCCCCACACCAGAACTGAATTTTGTCCATATATAAAGTGAAAATGTCTGCACGGAGATGATACCACCTCTCCTACACATAATATTCGGTTGACATTTTGCAACATTTACTGATGTTCTTTGATAAAGAAAATTTCCTGATAGTTCTGCTTTCTTTTCAAGTGTAATATTTATCATTCCCTTTGTAGCTGGTTTTAACAAACTTTTGGCAGTAGTGAAGCATATACCTCCTTTTCTATAAGGAGCGAATCCTTTATGATGCCTCTGGTAGTTTTGGCTACTCCATGGCTTTGAGCAATACAATTCATCAGGTGTGTATTGGGAAACACAGTTTTTGCAGTTGTTCTGGAAAAACCTTATTGTTCTATCAGAGAAGTCATTGTACTTTGTTGGAAAATAGCACTGAAGCTTTCATGGCTTCCTACTGTTACTGGAAAACATTTTTTATAAAAGAGGCCACCCTGGAGGTCTAGAGGAACATGTAGCACCAGTCGAATACAATTTGATTTTCAGGGATTTTTTTCTGGTCAAACTTCCTATTCTTGACTTACAGACTTAGATTTCTCTTAACTTGATCATCGCAATAATATTTTCACTTCTCCTAGCACGTACTGCATCACCTCCCTTTGTTTGTCCTTAAGATGTTAAGATGTTATCCTGAGTCATGGTATTTGCATATTTAAGATGTTATCCTGACTCATGGTATGTGTATGACAATTTTCATCACCACGACTTTTGAGCCAGTGATCCATTTTTTGGGTCAATTATGGATAATCATAATAGTTGCAACTAAAAATACAATTTCAGTAAGCAAAAACAATGACATGTTAGCTGAGACAAAATCCACACCATGCAACTGAATATTGGCGGAGATGAACAGATGGGTTGCTGGGGTAACCCAGGCTCTGAAAATCCCGTTTTGAGCAACCACACCTGTTTTTTTTCTCTCTTTTCTTCCTTTCTTTCCTTGTTAGTCATAGTTGAACTCCTCACTTGCCTTCTTCCTCTTCTAGCCTTTCCCTTGCTCCTCTGTTTCCTTTTTGAGAGTTATGGCATTAAAATGGAAAGAGACATTGGAAATATTTAAGTCTGATGACTCCAGGAAGCTGAAGTCTAGAGAAATACAATGAATCAACCAGTCAAAGGGACCTGACCTAGTCCCCTGGCTCCTCTGCCTCAAGGCCAAGCATTTCCATTTGCCTTGGAACCACTTAAGGAGAAGAGCTTCTCCTTAAGCTCTTCTTTCTGGTCCTCTCTTGGACAGAGGATGAGATGGTTGGGTGGCAACACTGACTCAGTAGACATGAGTTTGAGTAAACTCCGGGAGTTGGTGATGGACAGGGAAGCCTGGCATGCCGCAGTCCAGGGTGTTGTAAAGAGTTGGACAGGACTGAGCGACTGAACTGAACTGAACTGATCTTGGTGCTGACAGTGGTTGGACTCATAGTGATTAAGGTGGTTTGTTATCAGGGCTAAGGAAGCAGAGGCTTAATGGAGTCAGAGCTTCCCTTTTTTGTTTCCTCTAACTCTGTGCCCAATGAATAGTCACTAATTCAGTCTCTGCATTTTCCCTCCTAAAATATCCACCAAAATTACACACTCCTTTCTGTACTGTACCATTGCCTTAGTTCATGCTGTCATCTTTCTCCTGTACTATTTCAATGCCTCTTTTCTAATTTCTCTGCCTTTAAGAATTACTTCTCCCCTTCAAGGCCCAAACCCAAGTATTCATCCATTCATCCATTCCACTGCTGCCAGAATGGTCTCATATTCATCTCTATGCTTTGGTGATTCTTAAACCCCTGCAAGATAAAGTTCAGTCTTTGCTTGAGGCACTTGGCAGACAAGTCTTTCTGTGGTCTGGCCCCTGCCCTTCTGTCATCTTATCCCCATTACTCTATATATTAGTCGTGCTAAGTTATGACATTAGCGAACAACTTCAAATTCTCAGTGGCTTAACACAACAAAGATTTATTTCTTATTTATACAAGGTCTGTTGTAAGTTTGGATGATTCTCCAGAGGAACTATTCTCCATGCAGTAACTCAGAGATCCAGGCTACTTTAACATGTGACATTTCCATTTCACCACATTTCCTCCATGATTGTCATGGAGGAGAAAGAGAGACCTGGAGGGTGGCCATGAACTCTTCTGAGATTCATCTTGAAAGTCCATTTGCCCGAGTTTGTCACTTAGCTGCAAAGGGCCTGGGAAATGCAGGGAATGTTTGATGATCACTACTGTTTCTATCATGGTCCCTCTTTGCAATTCAGTTCAGTTCAGTTCAGTTGTTCAGTCATGTCTGACTCTTTGCAACATGACCCCATGGACTGCAGCATGCCAGGCTTCCCTGTCCATCACCAACTCGTGAAGCTTGCTCAGACTAATGTCTGTTGAGTTGGTGATGCCATCCAAACATCTCATCCTCTGTTGTATCCTTCTCCTCCTGCCTTCAATCTTTCCCAGCATCAGGGTCTTTTCCAGTGAGTCAGTTCTTTGCATCAAGTGGCCAAAGTATTGGAGTTTCAGCTTCAGCATCAGTCCTTCCAATGAATATTCAGGACTGATTTCATTTATGATTGACTGGTTTGACCTCCTTGTAGTCCAAAGGACTCTCAAGAGTCTTCTCCAACACCACAGTTCAAAAGCATCAATTCTTCGGCACTCAGCTTTCTTTATGGTCCAACTCTCACATCCATACATGACTACTGGAAAAACCATAGCTTTGACTAGACGGAGTTTTGTTGGCAAAGTAATGTCTCTGCTTTTTAATATGTTGTCTAGGTTGGGCATAGCTTTTCTTCTAAAGATCAAGCGTCTTTTAATTTCATGGCTGCAGCAACCATCTGCAGTGATTTTGGAGCCCCCCAAAATAAAGTCTGTCACTGTTTCCATTGTTTCCCCATCTATTTGCCATGAAATGATGGGACCAGATGCCATGATCTTCGTTTTCTGAATGCTGAGTTTTAAGCCAGCTTTTTCCACTCTCCTTTTTCACTTTTATCAAGAGGCTCTTTAGTTCCTTTGCATTTTCTGCCATAAACATGTCTTCTGCATATCTGAGGTTATTGATATTTCTCCTGGCAATCTTGATTCCAGCTTGTGCTTCATCCAGCTTGGCATTTTGCATGATATACTCTGCATATAAGTTAAATAAGCAGGGTGACAATATACAACCTTAACATATTCCTTTCCCTATTTAGAACCAGTCTGTTGTTCCATGTCTAGTTCTAACTGTTGCTTCTTGAACTGCATACAGATTTCTCAGGAGTCAGGTAAGGTGGTCTGGTATTTTTATCTCTTTAAGAATTTTCCACAGTTTGGGGTGATCCACACAGTCAAAGGCTTTGATGTAGTCAATAAAGCAGAAGTAGATGTTTTTTGGGAACTCTCTTATTTTTCTATGAGCCAACGGATGCTGGCAATTTGATCTCTGGTTCCTTTGCCTTTTCTAAATCCAGCTTGAACATCTGGAAGTTTATGGTTCACATAATGTTGAAGCCTGGCTTGGAGAATTTTGAGCATTACTTTGCCAGCATGTGAGATGAGTGCACTTGTGCGGTAGTTTGAACATCCTTTGGCATTGCCTTTGTTTGGGATTGGAATGAAAACTGACCTTTTCCGGTCCTGTGGCCACTGCTGAGTTTTCCAAATTTGATGGCATATTGATTGCAGCACCTTAACCGCATCATCTTTTAGGATTTGAAATAACTCAACTGGAATTCCATCACCTCCACTGGCTTTGTTGGTAGTGATGCTTCCTAAGGCCCACTTGACTTCGCATTCCAGGATGTCTGGCTCTAGGTGAGTGATCACACCATCATGGTTATCTGGGTCATGAGATCTTTTTTGTATAGTTTTTCTGTGTATTGTTGCCACCTCTTCTTAATATCTTCTGCTTCTGTTTGGTCCATACCGTTCCTGTCCCTTGGTATCCCTAATTTTTTTAAAGAGATCTCTAGTCTTCCCTCTTCTATTGTTTTCCTTTATTTCTTTGTATTGATCACTGAGGAAGGCTTTCTTATCTCTCCGTGCTATTCTTTGGAATTCTGCATTCAAATGGGTATATCTTTCCTTTTCTCCTTTGCTTTTCACTTCTCTTCTTTTCTCAGCTATTTGTAAGGCCTCAGACAACCATTTTGCCTTTTTGCATTTCTTTTTCTTGTGGGGGATGGTCTTGATCATTTGCAATTGGAGCTCTGGAAATATCTGACTTCTTTTCCCCTGACTACAAACTCTTCCAGAGAGTTGGGTCTTTGCATCAGGTGGCCAAAGTATTGGAACCTAAGCTTCAGCTTCAGTCCTTCCAATGAATATTCAGGATTGATTTCCTTTAGTATTGACTAGTTTGATTTCCTTGCAGTCCAATAGACTCTCAAGAGTCTTCTCCAACACCACAATTCAAAAGCATCAGTTCTTCGGCATTCAGCTTTCTTTATAATCCAACTCTCACATCCATAGATGACTACTGGAAAAACCATAGCTTTGACCAGACATCTTTGTTGGCGAAGAGATGTCTCTGCTATAGCTTTTTTCCCAAGGAGCAAGCGTCTTTTAATTGCATGGCTGCAGTCACCATCCTCAGTGATTATGAGTTTGAGCAAACACCGGGAGATAGCGAAGGACAGGGAAGCCTGGTGTGCTGCAGGTCATGGGGTCACAGAGATTTGGACACGACTTAGTGACTGAGCAACAACACCAAACTATTTTAAAGCTTCCATGTCTTTCTGAGACATTCAGCCTAGAATATCCTCCTTGCTGATCTGACAAACTCCTTAAACCTATGTCTCTATTTCTTCAAAGAATCCATGCCTGAATTTCCCAGGCCAAATTAGTGGTTTCTTTTCCAATGCCCCCAGTACATCTTGTAGTACTTCCATCACGGTTCTTTTTATATTGTTATAGTCATTTTCCTGGTTGTTTCCCTTTAGATAGAAGTCTCTTTTGGATAGCAAAAGTATATTTTCATCTTAAGATCTTGAACCTTAACACAGTGATACACAGAGACTCTTCATTTCCGTGGTTGAATATATAAATGTACAAGTAAATTAAAGACATACTAAAAAACTAGCTAGTTTTTTGTTATGTTCCATCCCCACCACCACTACCTTAGCCAGGAAACCACCTTCTCTTGCCCAGACAATTACAGAGGCTCTTTCTAATATTCCTCTCACATTTATGCTCCTGTCCAGTCATCCAATCCATTCTGTACTCAGCAACCACATTATCATGAAACATGAATCAGAGTGGGATTTCCTATTTCCTTAGAATAAAATCTAAGCATGCAGATTCCTTCCCATGACCCCCTACTTGCCAATCTGGCTGCAGTTCACTCTCTTATCCTGTGGCTCCCACACTGGCCTCCACTTATTCCCTGAACACACTAAGGTTTTTCTTTCTCCAGTACTTTCTTAGGGCTGGTTCCTGTGCCTGGAATGCCCCTACATCTCTTCTCTCTTGGTTAGTTCTTTCTCGGTTTTTAGCTTAAATATCACTTTTCTAGCAGTAACAATTGTTTTGATTGCGAGTGAGAAAATCCCACTCAGACTACCTAAAATATTATAATAAAAAGAATTTGTGCATGTGTGTGCCAAGTCGTTTTAGTCATGTCCGATTCTTTGTGACCCAGTGGACTGTAGCCCACCAGGCTCCTGTGTCCATGGGATTCTCTGGGCAAGAATACTGGAGTGAGTTGCCGTGCTCTCCTCCAGAGGATCTTCCTGACCCAGGGATCCAACCCTCGTCTCATGTTTCCTGCATTGGCAGGCAGATTCTTTACCACTAGCACCACTTGGGAAGTCTCCTATATCTAATAAGTCTAGAAATAGTTCTGGCTTCAAGAAAGGCTTAACCTATGTCACTGAAGACTGTTTCTCTCTCACTTACTGTACAGATGCTCTTTCCTCATGATCACAAAATGGCTGTCACTATTTCAAACTTACATCCTCATACCACAATCTCCAGGAGTAGAGAGAGGGTCTCTTCTGGCGGTTCCTGCTCAAGTCCAAGGATTCAGTTTCTCTCATTGGACTAAACTGTGTCACACACCCTTGTCTAAATCAATCACCTTGGGAGGCACATGAAGGTGGGGAAAGGATTAGACTTGCTTAAGCCAGTCAGGACCTTTATTTGGAACTGAGTGTGGGACCCCACATGATCTAACAGCATGGCTGCATATGGGAGAGAGCTGAAATTTCAAGAATGATACAGAGTACTTTTGCTGGGAAAAGTAGGAAATTCACTTCAGAATACCACAGCATCGACAACAAGTCCATTACACTTTCTCAGAGGAACCCTCACGGCCCACCCACATGTAAGGAAGTCCCTTTGTTATCTTCTATCACTGAACACTATGTACTTCCCTCAGAGCGCTTGCCACTGTTCGTACTATTGATTTTGTTTTTTACTTGTTTATAATCTGAATCTCACACTAGGCTCTAACTTTATAAGAGCAGATGCCATGTCTGAATTGCTTACCTAGGGCTAGAATATACTAGAAAATTCAAGAAACATCTTATTAATGAGAGAAAAAATGAACCCTTTTTTTCTTTTCCAATTTAGCCCTGTTTTTTTTAACCAGGAGGTACAGGGGAGGAGGGGTTGGAAGGATAAGAGTGGCTGTGAGCACTGTGAGTGTTAATTTGGCCTTTCTTTGTCTAGGAGCTTAGTCCTCTGTCCCTTCCAATAATCCCTCAGATTCTGCATCCCCAGGCCTTTGCTTATTAACCCACCTGCTCCTGGCACTCTGGTAATTTGATGTTTGGTTTTTTTGAAACCTACTGTGAATTAGCGTCTTAATAGAAGTCTTGATTTTAAAAAAGAGTTAGTTAAATTATGTTTTTCCCGAGAAGGCAGGAGCCAAGAATTCTCTCCTTGTGTTTTCCCAGCTCCTACAAATGTAATAGGTGTGTTTTACTGAGTGAAAATTCGATCTCCTTCATGGTGGTTCAAAAGATACAGGGTCTGCCTGCAATGCAAGAGACCTGGGTTTGATCCCTGGGTTGGGAAGATCACCTAGTGAAAGGGAATGGCTACCCACTCAAGTGTTCTTGCCTGGCGAATTCCATGGACAGAGGAGCCTGGTAGGCTACAGTTCACGGGGTCACAAAGAGTCAGACACAACTGAGTACTAACACTTTCACTTTTTTCACTTTCATAGAAATTGAGACTGAAGTCAATGCCAGGTAGTAAAAAGGAAAGTTGGGAGTGAATCAGGAAAGAGAAAAAATTGCAGGGGAAGAATAAAGTTTGGTAAGCAGTGAAGTGGGAAGTCTTTTGGGAAAAAGGGACATAGTTGAAGAGAAGGAAAGTTAGAATAAACTTGGGAAATGGAGTAAAAACTCACAAAATAGAAATAGAGCCAGAGGAATATTCCTTCCTTCTTACATTTATTCATTTATTGGTCAACACTTAATTAGTATGCGCCAGACACTCTTCTGGGAGTGTCTGAAGATAGAGGGGTGATCAAAGCATTTGTCTTTGCCATCACGGAATGCATATTCTAGTGAGAACAAATAGATAGTAAACAAATAAGCAGATAAACACTATGGGTTCCTGGACACAAATGTCAGATTGAAAACACATATCTCCTTTTACTCCTTTCTGAGACGTCATAGAATGAAATAAACCCCCTTTTTACTTATTTATTTTTGTGGCCATGCCACGTGGCATGTGGGATGTTAGTTTCCCAACTAAGTGATTGAACCTGCGCTCCCCGCAGTAGAAGCATGGAGTCTTAACCACTGAGTGGCCGGGACGTGCAAGGCATTTTTTTAAAGGCATAGATATTCATGGATGAGAAAATAAGGAAAGGAGGTTATAGGACTAAGCATGGGAGCTAAAAGGCAAACCTGAGAAAGTCGCATGCTCAGTGGGTAAAGGAGAAAGCTGAGAACCAACTTGCTTTACACTAGTCACCTCCCAAAGTGTGGGCAATGGGTGTGTCAGGGTGTCTGGAATGGTGTGTGTGTATGTAGAAGACAGAAGATAAAATAAAAAGGATCAGTTCAGAGCATCTCCTTTTCTCCACAGAGGAGAGCTGGGTACCTCTGGCAGAAGACTGGGGCTCTAGTCCCTGGAGCAGACTGCCTGAGCAGCAGAGGATGGCAAACTGACTGGACTCAAATAGGGGATTAAGTGAGTACATGTGTACTGCACGCTGAGGCCCTCTCTCCTTGTGAGTAGGGCAGCCAGGCCTATGTGCTCCAGCAGGGGTTTGGAGAAGTTTTCTCTGGAGAGTCTGACTATCTCAAGAAAGACCTGAAGACAGTGTTATTGGAGTTTTACAATCAAAGTGTGCGGTCTGATCATAGTATGTGGTGAAACTCTTTAGTCAGCAAGTCCCACCTGTGCACACAGAGCTTCCAATCAGCAGTTTAGTTCCCTGATCCTCAGAGGAGCAGATGGCCAAGGATTACCAGACATCTGAGGAAAAGTTCTAATAAGAAAGACCAAACAAAAGCCAAATGTGCAGGAAAAAACAACTTGGAGGAAACAGACTGTGCAGGGAGAAGAAAACCTGTAAGACAGAGTCAGAGGGAGGGAGAAAATTCTCAATGAATATTCAGAGAGAGAAAAGATACCGCAACCCTGAGAAAAGGACAGAATGCTGTATAAAAAGTAATATTCAGAGAAAAAAGAGCTGTTGGAAATTGAAAATGTGATGGCAAAAGCAAAAACCACAGTAGAATAACTGGAGACTTGAAGAAACTTCTTAAGAACTAGAATAAAAAGACAAAGAGGTGGATATTATAGGAGAGAAAAGATAAAAAATTAGAAAAGTAGCCCAGGAGGTCCATATAATAGGGATTTCAGAAAGACAGAAAAAAGACACATGGGAGAGGAGGATTGTTAAAGAAAGAATTCAATAGACATTGCTAGAATTAAAAAAATACCAGTTTCCAGATTGAAAAGGCCACCAAGTGCCCATTACAGTTGCAAGATGGATGAAAAGAGTCTTACACTTATATTGTCATGAACTTTCCGAACACTAAGCCAGAGAAGGAGCTTGAAGCTTCCAGACAGCAAAAATACATTACTTACAAAAGATCGTTAATCAGTGTGGTTTCTATTGAGAAAACTTTGGGAGCTGAAACACAGTGGTGCAATGCCTTCAGAATTCTGAAGAAAAATGATTTCTGAGCTAAAATTCTACTTCTAGACAAATTATCTGGGTTGTAAGGCTAGAACAGAAGTCTTTTCAGATTACAGATTCTTAAAAATAATGTGTCTTTCATGCAGCCTTTCTTAGGAAGCGTTTGCAGCATGTGCTCCACCAAAACAACAGAATAAACCAAGAAAAATAAAGATATCAGGGTCAGGAAAGAGAATATGACTAGAATGATGGTGAAGAGAAATTCCAAGAAGTCATCTGGTTGCAGATACACAGGGAAACCATTTAGATGGACCATGGGGCTTCCCTGGTGGCTCAGATGGTAAAACGTCTGCCCACAAGGCAGGAGACCCGGGTTCGATCCCTGGGTTGGGAAGATCCCCTGGAGAAGGAAACAGCAACGCACTCCAGTATTCTTGCCTGGAGAATCCCATGTACAGAGGACCCTGGTAGGCTATAGTCCATGGGGTCGCAAAGAGTCGGACACGACTAAGCGACTTCACTTCACTCACTATGTCACAAGATGAAGGGAGGAAAGTACTTCAAGAAACAGGCAACTCATGATGTTTGTTTGTTATTACTGATGTAAACAGAACAAAAGAAACAATAAAACAGGAAACTATACAGGTAGTAACTCCAGGAAAAACAGAGATAATTGGAAAGAAAAAGTAATAATAGAACACTGCATGATTCAAGGCTTCCTAGGTGGTGCTAGTGGTAAAGAATCCACCTGCCAATGCTGGATATGCAAAAGAAGTGGGTTTGATCCAAGGGTCGGGAAGATCCCCCGGAGGAGCAAGAAATGGCAACCCACTCCAGTATTCTTGTCTGGAGGATCCCCATGGATAGAGGAGCCTCGTGGGCCATAGTCCATAGGGTTGCACAGAGTTGGACATGACTGGAGTGTGCGCACACACACACACATGATTCAAGCATTTGCATAGTTATATAATTCACTGTTGACCTATCCCAAAGTAGTATATATTAGGGGGAAAGAGACAGAAAGTATGTGACATGTGGTAAGGGAAGTGGAAAGAAAGAAGCTAATTTCTCACCTTCCATGAAGTGAAGTGAAAGTCGCTCAATTGTGTCTGGCTCTTTGTGACCCCATGGACTATACAGTAGATGAAATTCTCCAGGCCAGAATACTGGAGTGGGTAGTTGTTCCCTTCTCCAGGAGATCTTCCCAACGCAGGGATCGAACTCAGATCTCCTGCATTGTAGGTGGATTCTTTACCAGCTGAGCCACCAGAGAAGCCCTCACCTTCCATAGTGGAAATCCATAGACAATGCTGAAATGTGTTTTTAAAATTTTAATTAATTTATTTTTTGTTTTGTTTTTGTATTACTTTAAAAAATTGAAGTTTAATTGATTTGCAATATTTTCTGAAAGAGATGGGAATACCAGACCACCTGAACTGCCTCTTGAAAAATCTGTATGCAGGTCAGGAAGCAACAGTTAGAACTGGACATGGAACAACAGATTGGTTCCAGATAGGAAAAGGAGTACATCAAGGCTGTATATTGTCACCCTGCTTATTTAACTTATATGCAGAGTTCAGTTCAGTTCACTTGCTCAGTCGTGTCCAGCTCTTTGCGATCCCACGAACTGTAGCACGCCAGGCCTCCCTGTCCATCACCAACTCCTGGAGTCCACCCAAACCCATGTCCATCTAGTTGGTGATGCCATCCAACCATCTCATCCTCTGTTGTCCCCTTCTCCTCCTGCCCTCAATCTTTCCCAGCATCAGGGTCTTTTCAAATGAGTCAACTCTTAGCATCAGGTGGCCAAAGTATTGGAGTTGCAGCTTCAACATCAGTCCTACAAATAAACACCCAGGACTGATCTCCTTTAGGATGGACTGGTTGCATCTCCTTGCAGTCCAAGGGACCCTCAAGAATCTTCTCCAACACCACAATTCAAAAGCATCAATTCTTTGGTGCTCAGCTTTCTTCAAAGTCCAACTCTCACATCCATACATAACCACCGGAAAAACTATAGCCTTGACTAGTTGGCAAAGTAATGTCTCTGCTTTTTAATATGCTGTCTAGGTTGGTCATAACTTTCCTTCCAAGGAGTAAGTGTCTTTTAATTTCATGGCTGCAGTCACTATCTGCAGTGATTTTGGAGCCCCCCCCCCCTAAAAAAAAATAAAGTCAGCCACTGTTTCCAAATCTATTTGCCATGAAGTGATAGGACCGGATGCCATGATCTTTGTTTTCTTAATGTTGAGCTTTAAGCCAACTATTTCACTCTCCTCTTTCACTTTCATCAAGAGGCTCTTTAGTTCTTCTTCACTTTCTGCCATAAGGGTGGTGTCATCTGCACATCTGAGGTTATTGATATTTCTCCTGGCAATTTTGATTCCAGCTTGTGCTTCCTCCAGCC
The DNA here is from genome assembly GCF_032452875.1 of Bos javanicus. Taxonomy (NCBI): domain Eukaryota; kingdom Metazoa; phylum Chordata; class Mammalia; order Artiodactyla; family Bovidae; genus Bos; species Bos javanicus. The sequence goes on along the minus strand of NC_083869.1, from coordinate 61,279,309 downwards.
CAGGATTTCTCGTGATGTTCTCTGCATATAAGTTAAATAAGCAGGGTGACAATATACAGCCTTGATGTACTCCTTTTCCTATTTGGAACCAGTCTGTCGTTCCATGTCCAGTTCTGACTGTTGCTTCCTGACCTGCATACAGGTTTCTCAAGAGGCAGGTCAGGTGATCTGGTATTCCCATCTCTTTCAGAATTTTCCACAGCATCATGAGAAACGCTGGGCTGGATGAAGCACAAGCTGGAATCAAGGCTGCAGGGAGAAATATCAATAACCTCAGATATGTAGATGACACCACCCTTATGGCAGAAAGTGAAAAAGAACTAAAGAGTTTCTTGATGAAAGTGAAAGAGGAGAGTGAAAAAGTTGGCTTAAAGCTCAACGTTCAGAAAATTAAGATCATGGCATCCGGTCCTATCACTTCATGGCAAATAGATTTGGAAACAGTGGCTGACTTTATTTTTTTTTTTAGGGGGGGCTCCAAAATCACTGCAGATAGTGACTGCAGCTATGAAATTAAAAGACACTCCTTGGAAGGAAAGTTATGACTAACCTAGACAGCATATTAAAAAGCAGAGACATTACTTTGTCAACAAAGGTCCATCTAGTCAAGGCTATGGTTTTTCCAGTAGTCATGTATGGATGTGAGAGTTGGACTATAAAGAAAGCTGAGTGCTGAAGAATTGATGCTTTTGAACTGTGGTGTTGGAGAAGACTCTTGAGAGTTCCTTGGACTACAAGGAGATCCAACCAGTCCATCCTAAAGGAGATCAGTCCTGGGTGTTCATTGGAAGGACTGATGTTGAAGCTGAAACTTCAATACTTTGGCTACCTGACGCGAAGAGCTGACTCATTTGAAAACACCCTGATGCTGGGGAAAGATTGAGGGCAGGAGGAGAAAGGGACATCAGAGGATAAGATGGTTTGATGGTATCACCGCCTCAGATGGTTTGGTGGTATCACCGCCTCAATGGAGATGAGTTTGAGTAGTCTCTGGGAGTTGGTGATGGACAGGCAAGCCTTGCGTGCAGTGGTCCATGAGGTCATGAAGAGTCAGACATGATTGAGCAACTGAACTGAACTGAACTGAATATTTTTTTTAGTTTCAGGTGTACAACACAGTGATTCAGTTTTTTTTATAGATATATTCCACTATAGATTTTACAGGACACTGGATATAATTCCCTGTGCTGTACAGTAGATCCTTGTTGCTAATCTATTTTACGTATAGTAGTTGTGTACATGAATCTTGTACTCCTAATTTGTCCTTCCCCTTCTCCCTCTCCCCTTTGGTATCCATAAATTTGTGTTCTATGTCTGTGAGTCTGTTTCTGTTTTTCTATAGACATTTATATTATTTTTTAGATTCTACATATAATAATACCATATAGTATTTACCTTTCTCTGTCTGACATTTCACTAAGTATAATATTCTCTAGAGCCATCTACATTGTTGCAAATGGCAATACTTCATTCTTTTTTTTGACTGAGTAGTATTCCATTGTATATATGGACCATATCTTTTTAATCCATTCATCTGTTGATGGAGACTAGGTTGCTTCCATGTCTTGTCTATTATAAACAGTGCTGCAATGAACATTGAACATTGGATGTATGTATTTTTTTGAATTAGAGTTTTCATTTTTTCCAGATATGTACCTGGGACTGAAATTGCTAGACCATACCTTTAGTTTTTTAAGGCATTTTCATACTGTTTTCTATAATGTCTGTACCAATTTCCATTCCCACCAACAGTGTACAAGGGTTCCCTTTTCTCTATGCCCTTTCCAGCATTTATTGTTTGTATACTTTTTGAGGACAGCCATTGACCATTGTGAGGTACTTCACTGTGGTTTTGATTTGCATTTCTCTAATGATGATCTAATAATGTTGAACAGCTTTTCAGGTTCCTGTAGTCATCTGAATGTATGTCTTCTTTGGAAAAATGTCTGTTTGGATCTTCTGCCCATTTTTTGATTGAATTTTTTAAAATATTGAGTTGTATAAGCTGTTTATGTATTTTTGGATATTAACCCTGTATCAGTTAATTATGCATTGTTTGCAAATATTTTCTCCCATTCTGTAGGTTGTCTTTTCATTTTGTTGTTGTTTTCCTTTGCTGTGAAAAGATTTTATTAATAAGTTTAATTAAGTCCAATTTGTTAATTTTTAAAAATAGATTTTAAAAATAGCAGTTGTTAAAGTTGTTGACGGTGATGGGCTTGGGTAGGGACTGTGGAAGGGTAGGAAACTTGCTCTTCACAGTAAGCTTTGTAGATCTTGTTGATTATTTCATTCTGTGCACAATTAACAGTGAAAAAGAATAAGACCAAAAGAAAGGAAAAGAAAAATACTAGAAAGAAATACAGCAGAATGTTAACTATCTCTGGGTTTATAGTAATGGATTTTTTTATTGTCTTATTTGTACTTTTTCATATTTTCTACAGTCTCTGAAATGAACATGGCTTAGTTTTTAAATTATGAAACATATATTTTAGGTTGAGGAGAGAAAAAATTATAATGGAAAGAACCAGTTTTGATAGGGGGACTTGAGAAGGCTTCACTGATGGTGACATTGGCCATGTGTTTGAGGGGGTAACAATGTGGATACTCAGAGGAAGAGCATTCCAGAAAGATGTGCAAAGGTCCATGTGCTTGAACATGCTTGGTGCCTGTGAGGAGCAGGATGGAGGCCAGGTGTGTGATAAGTGCAGAGGGTGAGAGACAATGACATCAGAGTAAGAGCTTGGGGCCAGACCCTGTGGAATCTTGTGGAGCTTGTTAAAAACTTCAGAGATTATCCTGACCACTAAGGGAAGCTGTCAGAGTTTTGAGGAGAAGAGCAGCATGATTTGATTTGCATTTTAACAGGATCACTGTGGCTGCTGTTTCTTCTGCTCTGTGTGTGTGTGTGTGTGTGTGTGTGTGTGTGTGTGTATTGGGAGAGGAGGGGATGGGAAAGGGGAGGGGGGAGAAGGGAGGTGGCAAGAGTAGAAAATGGGAGACCACTTAGGAGGCTTTTGCTATAGCTCAGATTAAAGATGCTTCAGGGTTAATGTTCAAAAAGTTTTAGTTTCCTTTTATCAGCAGAAATCATTTTCAAAGGAAATCTTGTGCTGGTCTTTCATTTATAAAACATTAAAGTGGAGTATAAAAGTGAAGGGGCTTCAGTTGAAGTAGGAAGTGGGGGGTCCAGGGCTCCCTGTCCCACTTTATCTTTGCCTGCTCATCCTGGTGATCCATGGGAGGTGGCCATTTGAAAGCTCTGACTCACTAGCTCCTTCCTTTTACTGAAGAGATCCAGTACAAGGAGGAGTTGGACGAGGAGTGAGGTTGGGTAGAAGATCTTCCCAACTGGGATTTGTGCTGCAGGAAAAGGTAGAGAGGTAGGGAAAAAAGGCCTGGACCGCACCCCTGTTGGGGAGAGCAATCCCCGGCGTCTTCCCTCCAGCGCAAGGCACTTCCCACTGCACTGTCCTGTAGCCAAGTGTAGTATGTCAGGTTTCTGCTGTCTAGCTCTGTGCCCCCGTCTTTTCCCCAGGGGGACTTTCTTTACCCAAATTGAGTGCATAAGAAAAGCTAGGGTGGGGGTCTGGGACAAGTAAGAAAAGTGGGTGAGGAAATGGGTGAGGATTTTCTGTAGGGGAGTCTTGGTTCTTAGAGCTTAGAGCCATGGTGTCCTGGTAAATGTATTTAATGACATCAACATGATGTCACTGAACACTAAGTAGGGACATTGTACATCATTGTGCAGTTTTCCCACCACATAGATACAATAGATATAGCAATCTCACAGCTTAGAGTATAGTAAACTGAACTAGCTTAATTAGAATGTGACAAGCTTTGAGTATTTTTTACCTTTACTTTTGATTTAACTTTTTAATAGCTTGTTCAACAATTGGGTAGCATCATTTCTGAAAAGTTAGCACTCAACTTTCATGATCCAGTTTGAGCCAGCACTCCATGGCCTGACATCTCAAAAAACCCCTCTGAACTTTGAGTAAAAAACTTCAGTCTGTAAACAAACAGTAGTACATCCATAGAGAGGAAAACCATTCAGGAATAAACAGGAATGAACTACCAATACACCAAAATCTCAAGTGATTCTTTCAGCTGCTATGCTACTTCTAAGATCAGATCAGATCAGTCGCTCAGTTCCTGTCCGACTCTTTGCAACCCCATGAATCGCAGCACACCAGGCCTCCCTGTCCATCACCAACTCCCGGAGTTCACTGAGACTCACGTCCATCGAGTCAGTGATGCCATCCAGCCATCTCATCCTCTGTCGTCCCCTTCTCCTCTTGCCCCCAATCCCTCCCAGCACCAGAGTCTTTTCCAATGAGTCAACTCTTCGCATGAGGTGGCCAAAGTACTAGAGTTTCAGCTTTAGCATCATTCCTTCCAAAGAAATCCCAGAAGCCTGTATTAAAGGTTACATCATGTATGACTCCACTTTTCTGATAGACTTGAAAGATAAAGCTGTCGTGATGGAGAACAGATCAGTGGTTTCCAGGGTTAGGGGTGGCAGGAGGGAGTGACAGTAAAGGGGTGATGTGAGCCAGATTTTGGGGATGATGGAACCATTCTATGTCCTGATTTGGTAAAGGTTACATGACTCTATTACAGGTGCTTCGTTGGTGGCTCAGATGGTAAAGAATCTGTCTGCAATGTAGCAGACCCGGGTTTGATCCCTGGGTCTGTAAGTTTCCTCTAGAGGAGGAAATGGCAACCCACTCCAGTATTCTTGTCTTGTGAATTCCATGGACAGAGGAGTCTGTCAGGCTACAGTCCACGGGGTTGCAAAGTCAGACATGACGGAGAAACTCATACTTTCACTCACTATCACATGAATATATATATGCATTAAAATTTATGGAACTGTACAAAAAAGTCAATTTTGCTGTATGATAATTTAAAATAAGAAAGAAAAGTCAACATATTGTTTAAACATAATAACAAAAACAGAGTTCCAGTCTAAATTGATCAAGTCATTCTACCATTTTGAGCCTCCTTAGAGTCTGATGTGAAATGGAAGGCCTAGACAGGAGCTGCGGGTGCCAATTCCTATGAGGGGGATGATGGATAATGTAAATGGATACCAGTAGGGAGTGGTGGCGAGTGTGGAGAACTAGTGAGTTTCCATCCACCTGAATGGAGGAGCTCCAACTTCTGTCTCAGCTGACAGCTACCATGATGGATTATGCACTTAATTTGTCTGATCTTTTGAATTTCAAGATAAGTGAGGACTCTGGATTTTTAAAAGCTGAAATTTCCTTATTTGTAAGGATTACCAGAACCCAACAGAACATGTCTGTGAATCATAATCAGCTGAGAGGCTGCCAGTTTACAGCCACTGGATAGAATGCTTTCTACCATCCTTTTGAACACTCTGGGCCAGGACTGTACATCCTGATAAGCAGTTTCTTTGTCAAGAGATTGCATCAGAGATTTGAAGTAACTTTGAAGTTTCTTGCACCACTGAATGTAAAATTAAGCTCTGCTTTGCCCCATTTAGAAGTTGTGCAATTGGGGTACTAAGTGTTATTGTGGTTGTCAGAATCCATGCATGGGGAAGAGAATCTAGTGCTGATGGGGACTCAAATGGCTCTGCTCTCCTTTTGGCAGCCATGTGGGAGTGATTGCAAATGTGTCATCTAGTCTGTTACAGATCATAGCCCCCCATAAATGGGCCTGACTTCTCTGCACACATTACCGATTTTGTGATGATGAGTGAGAATTGAGTTCATCTTTCATCCCCATTGCCAGACCATGATTGATGTGCTCGCACTCTCTGGTTTCTCCTTGTCACGTAGCATGGGAAGGTCCATGATAGAGGGCTGGAAAACGGCACTGGGGTAGGGGGCAATATGCTCCTAGAGCAGGAAGCCAGGGAAGTGGAGTGCAGACGTACTGAGTAGGACTGATGAGCTCAGGAGTTGGAGGGCCTTGTCTCCAGGGCCTGGAAGAATGGCATGTCTCTCCCACTGTACAACTGTGTTATATAGCTGCGTTACACACCAGGAGAAGAGTCCCATTTGGGAGTCGTGGAGGCAGGGCTAGGACTGGAAAGGGCCTGGAAAGGGGCTTGCCTGAAGGTACTTTGGTTCTCAGGGCTGCATCCCCAGGAAGCCGAGACCCCAGCTGAAGGAGGGTGATAGGAAGAAATCTGTAGATACAGGAGTCTGACTCCTGAGGCCTCAGATCCCATGAAAGGGAATTGGACCTTTTCTTGCTAGTGAATGTGGCAGCCAGAGATTTTGCCCAACATGGCTTCCCCTCCCTGCTTCATTAAACAATCAAAACTTGTTTTTCAGAGAGAACTTATTTCATGTTATTTGGGAGGAAAAGTGATCTTCCTTTCAGAGAAGGGCATATAACCAGACCTCTCTAATCAGAGCACCAATTCCCTTAGCTTCATTATTAGTTCAGGGATGGACTTGTGATTCCAGCTGGTATAATCTTGAGTTCTTCCTGGTCCTTGTACTATAACTAAACAGAAAGAAGGACTTTTCTCTGTGAGTATTAGTTATAAGAATGATATAACCTAGAGCATCTTGTAACCATATGGAGGAGTCTATGAAAGGAAAATTTAAATGATAAATACATTTAAATGGTCTTGATGCTATTGACTAAGTTCCTGGATATAGCCTTACCTGAAGTCCACATTGGAACTTTATAGTGACATGCACTGCTTTCTTCCTTCTGTCCTGTCTTTACTCTTCTTTTTCTTCTTATCTTGAGCTAGTTTGTGCTCAGTTTCTGTCATTTGCGACCCCAAAGTCCTGATTACTATGTCTCCTTATATATGCACTGAATGCAAAACAGATTGACACCACTTATTGAATATATTAATAGAAAATTAAATATTATATGAATATAAGATTTAGTTTATTTAATCAATGAATGTACACTATATGCCAAAACTATGCTAGATACTAGGTAAGGATCTTATTATCAACAAGACAGATAGTATGTATTAGGTATTTTGTGACTAAACATTCAAATAATTCATCCGACTAGTGCCTACTATGTGCTAGGATAATGCTATGATAAAAGAGGGACCATCGCAGCACTGTTTATAATAGCCAGGACATGGAAGCAACCTAGATGTCCATCAGGAGATGAATGGATAAGAAAGCTGTGGTACATATACACAATGGAGTATTACTCAGCCATTAAAAAGAATACATTTGAATCAGTTCTAATGAGGTGGATGAAACTGGAACCTATTATACAGAGTGAAGTAAGCCAGAAGGAAAAACACCAATACAGTATACTAACGCATATATATGGAATTTAGAAAGATGGTAACGATAACCCTGTATACGAGACAGCAAAAGAGACACTGATGTATAGAACAGGCTTATGGACTCTGTGGGAGAGGGAGAGGGTGGGAAGATTTGGGAGAATGGCATTGAAACATGTGAAATGTCATGTATGAAATGAGATGCCAGTCCAGGTTCAATGCACGATGCTGGATGCTTGGGGCTGGTGCACTGGGACGACCCAGAGGGATGGTATGGGGAGGGAGGAGGGAGGGGGGTTCAGGATGGGGAAAAAAAAATAAATAAATAAAATAAAATGTAAAAAAAAAAAAAAAAAGAGGGACCAAGACAGATACAATTCTTTTCCTCGTGAAGCGTAACACTCTGCTTCAGTTTCCTCATCTGTACAATGGATATAATGCTTGTCTATACTTCCCAAGGTTGTTGTGATGAGATATGTAAAATGCTTAGAATAATATTTGGCATATGGCCAATGCCCAGTGAGCAGTAGACTGTAATTTTTTTTAAGTTTATTTATTTGCTTGGCAGCACCAGGTCTTAGTTGTAGCACACGGGATCTTCCATCTTCCTTGTGGTGTGTGGGGTCTTTAGTTGTAGCATGCGAACTGTTAGTTGTGCCTGTGGGATCTAGTTTCGTTCCCTGCCTGGGGATAGAACCCTAGGTCCCCTTCATTGGAAGCATGGAGTTTTAGCTACTGGGCCACCAGGGAAGTCTCTAGGTTGTAGTTTCTAGTACCAAACTTTTTGAATATTCAAGGGTCCTTTTCTCTCTCTTAAGTTTGTTTATTTTCTACTGCAATGAGAAGTAGTTCTGGAGGTCAGATAGAAATGTTTCAGTTCAGTTCAGTCGCTCAGTCATGTATGACTCTGTGACCCCATGGACTGCAGCACACCAGGCTTCCCTGAGCCTACTCAAACTCATGTCCATTGAGTCGGTGATGCCATCCAATCATCTCATCCTCTGTCGTTCCCTTCTCCTCCTGCCTTCAGCTTCAGTGTTGAAGCTGAAACTCCAATATTTTGGGCACCTAATGCAAAGAACTGACTCACTGGAAAAGACCCTGATGCTAGGAAAGATTGAAGGAAAAGAAATGGTTCATATCCTGCTTTTTCCAGTAACTAGCTTAAAGACTTTGGGCAAATCACTTAATTTCTTTGAGTTTCGATTTACTCATCTATAAAATATAAAGTGGAATAATACCTTCCTTGAGAAGCCACGTAGCAGGTAGTTAATTATTATCATTATTAATCCATCCACAGACATATATTGAAAACATTGCTTGAGAAAAATTATCTCAGGGGAGGTAGTAATAATTATTATTATTTTTATAAATAACATTCAGAATCACTACCTAGTGCACTTCGCATACTTTTCACCAAAATTCTTCTGGGAACAGAGAAAGGAAAATGATCCTGAGGGTGGGAGTCATGACCCTGTGAGAGGGTCATGACCCAAAGTGGCCTCCTGCAAATGAGGAATCAGTTTGTCTAAATTTATAAAGTTTTTTTGCATTGCAGTGTGTGATCAATTTAGGCCTTTTTTAACATGAAGATGTTCTGAATTACCTACTAGTTAAATTGCTTCCTGATATGTCAGTAGAAAACTACTGGTTTATCTTGTGGCTTCGTATGCACCCCTCATCCCATTCCTATACACCAGTCACTACTACCCAGGGCGGGGATCTGTGTCCCCAGTTTGAGAAGCACAGCCTCAGAGAGCCCTCTGAGTGCCAGTGGGCATGGAAGTGATGTCCTTCTCAAGGCTGTGTCACAAAGGAGGCTCCCCCAAGACACCCACAGCACTGGGGTGGAAACAGGGGTGAGTGGACTCAGGTCAGCCTCTCCCTGCCTAATTTAGTTCATTTGTGCTAGAAACAACCTATACCATGGAATTCTATCGCCAAGATAAAAGTCAGGATAAAGATGTAGAAAAGTACATCACTTGGGCCAATAAATTCCTAAGGAATGTCCCTCCCCCACTAGACTGTCCCAGAAAAATGCTAGCAAAGAGAGACCCAGACACCACAAACCAGGCACAAGAGTCAATAGATGGAGGAGGGGGGACAAGAGAGCCAAGAAGGAAGGCAGCACGATTATTGAGAGTGAATTGCATGCATCCGGGAAATTGGGGTGATGAAACACTTTAGAATTGGGCACCCCACAGTCTTTTAATATGATCAGGATGGGAAGTATGAGCATCGAATTTGCTAGAGTTGACCTGGAGCTGGCTGCATGGGCCATATGGTTTCTCTGACCCATAAAAGTCACCAAGTGAGGAAGTAATTTATTGCTGGAGATCACTGTCTGTACCAGAATATCCTGGTGTGTTCGCTTCATTGTTTCCTTAATAAGGGAATGGGACAGGAGTGGGCAGGGAGGGGTTGGGGGTGGGGATCCAAGAGAAGAGCTTTGGGTTGTTTCTAGCAGGCTGAGTTGGTGGGGGAGGAGGAGGGAGATTGGGAAGCCTGATGCTTCTGCTGCTTGGTTCACAGGGGTTTTTCCAACCGGGCAATTCGGTAGATTGTGAGAGAGGGAGAGCTGGGAACATGGAGAGGAAAAAGGGGTCAGGAACTTCAAATGCTTAATTTGGCCATTGTGCAGTTTGAAGAGAGGACATTTCATAAACGGCAAATCATTCCAGAGCCTGGGGAAAGAGGCAGTGCCTTCTAATGAATTGGTGCCATAAAGGAGAGGACTGTTTCCTCCCCCGCACACTGCTCATGGAGAAACATCAACACACTAGCTGCTGATAATCTTTCAGTGGAACCTGGAATTCCAGACAGTGAATCCTTTGCTGGGGTGTTTACCCTGTTTAACAATGAGCTTCATACAAAGGCTCTGGAGCTGAGCTACAAGACCAGGCAGCAGGCAGCCCTGAAAGTCTGCTAGTACAGTTGCAAGTCTTCGTTCTACTTCTTTTTTTAATAGCCCCAGGCTTCTCAACAGCAATTATTTCAGAGATTGCATCCTGGGTTTCTTACCTCAGTCTTATCTGAAGATGTTATCGGATGAATTTGAAATAGGAACATTGCTCCAATTTCTTGTCTGATCTGCTTCTGCTTTTAGTATTGAAACACATATACTGACAACTCCAAACACTTTTGACTTTCTGTTTTTCAGGCTGTGTGGAAACAGATTCTGCTAAATTCCTACCTGGGCATTAAAAAAGCTCTCAGAGTATCCTTGACGAGGCCTGGTAATTTTAGCTATCACATGGGCTAAGTGAACCCTTGGGTCATTGGTCAGCCTTTTAGTAAGTAGGAGTTTAAGAGTTAGGCCTAGTTAAAATGTGTCTAAATACTACCTCTGAATGAATATTTCATCTGGGCCTTTAGAGTGCACTCACTCCGTAAGGCCTCTGTCTCCTCTCAGACTGAGTCATACCAGCCACATTTTCTTAGGCCCCTGCCCTGGAATCGTTCCAGTTTCAGGTATTTGAAGAACTGTGTACCTCTTGGAAGAGTTTGTATCTGGAAAGAAGGAGATAGAAATCTGGAGAAGAATACAAACTCCAGTCGTGTTCTTAAATGGCAATCATTTGTCCTCTGAGGGTGGTCTGGGGAGGAGGAACGCAGAAGAGAGAGAAGGGGGTGGGTGTGCTCTGTCCTGTGTGCCTGTTTTAGCTTTTGCAAAAGTACAACCTTAACCTTCTCAATGAAATTGTTTTGCTTTATGAAAAGTTCAGGGGCTGTTGGGTCAGGTGATTCAGCTTTAAATTGAAGTTATATTACTATCTAGCTGTGTGTCTTTGGGAAATCTCTTAACCTCTCTGAGCCTTAGATTCCTAAGCAGAAAAGCAGATCCCTTAATACTTCCCTTCAATGGGCTGTTGTGAAGATCAAGATCTGGATGAACCAGAGATCATGAGTAATCCAGCAGAGAGTTTCCCTCTTTCTTCCAAAATTACAAGAAGCATTGAGGCCCCACTCATTTAATCTAGCATCCCTCAATTCAAATTCATGTCCCTGAAACTTTCTTAACATTGTTCTTTCTGTGGATAAACTTCCAGGGCTTCCGTTAATAAGACAAATATAGTCTTTAGAAAGCATATCATCCATTAACACATTAGCTTGAATTGGTTTAGGGACTAGCTAGATTGATGATGACAAAGAAGGAGAAACACCACAGGGTTATGGAAATAAACTGATGGATTTTTCAGGGCAGGGAGTTCAGGGAAGCAGATACTAGGGAGAGACTCAGGGAAGTGTTGAGTAGAGAGGGAGAAATTGAAAAAGAATCAAGAACCACGAGAAGATGGGAAGGGAGTACAGAGGAGGCCGGGATAGGTATAGTGTGGTTATTAGGCTGTTAGCCCCAGAAAGGAGGGATTGTTTCTCCTGAGATACAGAGGAGGGGAGAAAGCAAGAGGGCCTGAGGTGTAGAATCCAGGGAAAGAGAAGAAGACTGGCAGGACTGGTTTAGTGGGTTAGAGGGTAGAAGGTGAAGCTTTGGAGCCAAGTAGGCATAGATGTATTCCCTGTCTGGGACACTAGCCATCTGATCTTGAGCACTCCATGTATATCCAATGATATGTCAGTTACTATGTATTTAAATGGGATGATATCTAATTGGGAGCGCTGACTCAGTGAAATACTGCAGAGTGCCCGAAACATGTAGGCTCTCAATAGACCGCCCACTGCATATCATTGTCATCCTCATCCTCATTGTCTGCTGACAGTGGGGACTTTGGGTGGCCTAGTACTTGAGGAGAGGGGCCAATGTATGGAGGAGCCACTGTGGGACAGAAGTAGTAAGAGGCAGTAAGGACTCAGTGGAAGTGAAACAGAATGGACCAAGAGTGGACCAAGCTCATGAAGCCCAGTGATGTCCAGCAATGTCCCCAGCCCTAGGACCAGAACTAGAGAACCAGAACACGGTGAGGGGGATCTGGGACTGGGGCCTGGCCTAAGTCCTGGCCTTCAGACCTAGTAGATAATTAGGGAGACGGAACAGTTTGCTCCTGTGATCTGTACTGTCGACAGCTGCACAAGGGGAAGGCAGAAGGGTTGAGTCCAGAGAGGTCTTGGTGATGGTGCAGAGCTGACACCATGGTGGAGTGGAAGGATGCTGTCAAGAGGCAGAGGCCTCAGCTGGGCACTCATCAGGGAAGCAGCCTGGAAATACTAATGTGAAATAAAGCCCTGATGCAGGGACAGCAGGGTCAAGAGGTCTGATGCATTGTCAATAGGGGTGTTACAGTCTGGAGAATCCTTGGGTGCCCAGAAACAAATCCTTGGGTGCATTTGTCTAAGAATGAAGAACTGTGCTATGAGGAGGGTCAGTAGTCAAGAAAAGCCATTAAGTGAGGACATGGCCTTGCTAGAGCTGCAAGTCCACTAGCGAGAGGGATGTGTTTTGATGGGGGCTTGGAGGGCAAGCTCTTGAGCTGAGATATGCATATTGTGTTTGGTTTGCATATTCTTTTTTAAAAGGCTGAGACAACATTTACAAAGTTTTATGAAAAAAAAAACACCACCACCTTGATTTCTGACTTTTGTAGAAAAGTAGGATTATCTGACAATCCTGTGTGTGTATTATGATATGTTAATACTTCACTCTTCCCATTAGAAGCAGGGGTGATTTTTCAGTTTGCCATATTCCTCACCATTTCCTGTTAATCCCCAACAGATTAAGTGTCATTTGTTATTTGTTCTTGAACTGTTCTTTGGTTTCTCTCTGGTAGGGAAGTTTTTTATGTGCATATAGAAATATGCACCCAGAGGTATTGAATTTGTGGCCTTGATTTGAAACAAGGGCTGAACCATTGAAGCTAGGTCTTGGTCCCTTGGCAGAAGAGGGACCCTAATTGTGCCATGAGCCATGACCAGAGTGACAGGTAGAGAAGGGACACAGGGAGACAGAAGTCATGGGTCAGAAGGGACTAAAAGAGAGTGAGGTAAAAGTTACTCAGTCATGTCTGACTCTTTGCAAGCCCATGGACTATACAGTCCATGGAATTCTCCAAGCCAGAATACTAGAGTGGGTAGCCTTTTCCTTCTCCAGGGGATCTTCCCAACCCAGGAATCAAACCCAGGTCTCCTGCATCGCAGGTGGATTCTTTACCAGCTGAGCCACAAGGGAAGCCCCAGAATACTGGAGTGAGGAGCCTATCCCTACCCAGCAGATAGTCCCAACCCAGGAAATTAACAAGTCTCCTGCATTGCAGGCAGATTCTTTCCCAATTGAGCTATCAGGGAAGCCGCTGAAGGAGGGTGAAGAAATGTTGCAAAATGAAGAAACCACTGTTCCTAGGGCTACTTGCTTGAATCCCTTGAGAATCTTGTTCATTCAAGGTGTTGTATCTAGCTTTGCCCTGAGGGCTGAGCCAATGATACTGATGGCTTTGTGGCAGATCCTTCCCGTACCTGTCCTGTGGGAGGGCTATAAGACCCCCACTTATCTACTTCCTTCCTTGAAGAACTTACCTTCTACTATAGAAGCTTAAAATGTCAGATTTTCCATTTTCCAGTCTTCGCTACAACTAAGGCTTGGGCACAGTATTATTAAAAGCTTGTTTGGGCTACTATAACAGAATACCAGAGACTATGTGGCATATAAAATCAAACACTTATTTCTCACAGTTCTGAAGGCTGGGAAGTCCATGATCATGGTACTGGTAGATTTGATGTTTGGTGATTGTAAAACCAAGTCCCCCCTAAAACCACGTTCCCTTACTTACTTTATGTTTAGACTCTCTATCCAAAACTCTATTTCCTTTCTTGTCCCACCCTCATTCCCCTCAGGATTGAGGAATATTAAAGAAAAAGGGGGATTGAAACTGAGCAGGATTCTGTGGGACCTTTCAGGTACAATAGGCTTTCTCCGTTCCTCATTTCTTGTTTACAGGAAAACAGGCTTTGGTCTCCTAGATCTTCCTCGAGTTCCAAAAAGCAGTCTCAAGCAGTTAACGATTAGGGCAATAGAGTCAGAGGATTCCTAGTTCCTCCTGAAGGCCGTAGGTAACAATCTGATGCACATCTTTGAGTTGTTCTGTAAAATATGAGACCCCCATTCAAGTGGAAGCTGGTGACTATGTTAGGACCACAAGCACATACAGCCCAGACTGGCTGGAACCAGAAAGTTGAGATTTCTGAAATATTACCCTGTTACCTCACCACCAACCAATCAGAAGAAGGTTCAGGAACTGATCTGGCATCCTATGACCCTCTTTCCTATGATGGTATTTAAAAACCCTTGCCTGAGATCCATCAAGAGTTCAGGTCTTTTTGTGCATGAGCTGCCCGTTCTCCTTATTTGGTGCCCTGAAGATAAATTCTTACTTTGCTGCCAGCTCCCACTATCAGAGTTTGGCTTTCTGCGCTAGGGGCACATGTCTGGTAACAAGGACCTCCTTCCTCACGAACAGCACCCTCTTGCTATGTCTTGCCATGGTGGATGGGACTAGAGGACTTTCTCAGGCCTTTTTCATAAGAGTAATGATTCTAAACATGAAGGTTCTGCCTGCATGACTTAATCATCTTCTGAAGGGCCCCACCTCCTAGTACCATGATATGGGCGTTGGAATTTGGGGAAAATACAGACATTCAATCTATAGCAGGCATATGATTCAGTCGCATGGCCAGTGGAGCTTGAGGGGAAGTTTTCTTGGGCGGGGTGGCTTTGGGGGAAGATTTTCTTCCCTAATAAAGCATGGCTCATGAGAGAAAGCATTCATTTTCTTTAACTAGATGTTAATGTATTCTGTCTGAATGCCTGAACCATGACACTCATCTTGTGTCTGAGAGGACAAACTGAAAGTTCTTGTAAAGTGGAAAGTTGCCAGGAGCCTGGGTCCTTGATGACATTTTTGAAGCACTTAAGCAGTCTTGTACCATTTATCTTTGGAATTTTTTATATGCAGTAATACATTTTTTGGTCACCATTAAAAAAAAAATTATTTATTTGACTGTGGTGGGTCTTGGTTCTGGCATGTGAGATCTTTCGTTGTAGCATGCAAACTCTTAGTTGCCATTTTGTGGGATCTAGTTCCCTAAGCAGGGATTGAGCTCAGACTCCCTGCATTGGGAGCATTGAGTCTTAGTCACTGCACCATCAGATAAGTGCCTAGGCTACTTTTGATTGGATATGTTCTTATTTGCAGCCAAAAGCATTCTGCTGGATAGAGAATGGACTTTTTAATGGGTTATATAGGCCAGAAGCTGGGCTTTTTAAAGGGAGTTTATGCCAGTGAGCTGGGAATATGCCAGAAACTGGAAAACACAGTGCATTTTCCTAGTGGATCTGTGAACTTGATGATAGCTTAGACGGCATTTTCAAATGAAGACAAACATGGATAATATTGGTATAGGGTTTAAAATTCATAAATAAAACAGGAGTCTTGAGACTTTTTCCGGGCAAAGATCCTAGGAGCTTGAGATATTTTATGATGTAAGTATACAGTTTCTTTTTCTGTTGGATGCAAGACATAAAATAATTCAAATTAAACGGCAGTTGGAGGGATTAAGTTAGACACAAGGAAGGACTGTGTCTATTGTGATTATTAAAAAAGATTCTAAATTGGAAACACAACAGGACAATGGAATGTCAGAGCTTTGGATGTTTTCTTGAGGAGAGCATTGTGGTTTCAAATGAAGGTTTGCCTGGACTTGTTTTCTCAGCTTTCTGGGTCCCTGTCAATGTCTTGCCATTGTTTTGTATTTGTGAAGAATAATGATTTTTTTCCCTTAGGTGATGACTGTATTCCAGACCCTCCAATGTTTCTTTGGTGATTTATCCTTTGTTTTAATTCAATGTGCTACTCAAAATGCTGCCCTGGAGTTTTCCTCTAAGTAGTTAATGTGAATGAAAGCAGAAAATTGCCAGGAGTCAGCCAAATGTTGAGACAGATTGTAAATACCTGAAAGTATTTAAGCATTTCCGATAGGAAGGATACTGTAAATTTTACATGCAAGGGCTCTGCATCAAAGTTTAAATCCCAGCTTTTCTTCCCACTTTGAGACTTAGACAAAGTCAGCACAAAGGATCTACTGTTTCCACAGGCATTTACATCACCACTCTATCTTGTTATTCCTGACTTCTTGCCAATCATATTGAGAATTTCTCCAGGGGAGCAAAGCAGAATAACCAAACCAGCTTTGCCTCCTTGACAGTGAAGAATAGAAAGAAAAGGCTCTCTTCCAAAGACAGGCTTTTCTTTCCTTTTTCTTCTTTATTTTAGCTGTATGTTTTAACTTGACATTCTGCCTTTGACAACCCCAGGAGTCCAAGCTGATGAAAGGCTGAGTTAATTTTCTCTTCCACAGCTCAACCTCACATTAATTTTTTTTTTTTTTTCTTAAACAGGGATTTTGGAGGGGTGTTGATTTAGGGATTAGCCCTAACAGACTTCTCCTCTGGGTTATAAACCCATACTCTAGGGTTATAAACTGTATCACTAGACTGAAGGCGTGGTTACTCCCTTCGGTTCTGTCGGCAGTGGCGGGCATGATGGATGACAACTTGGGGGTGGAAGGAGGGCTGAGAAGGTCTGACAATTGCATTCCAGGGGCATCAGCTCCCCCTTTGAAAGAAGGTTTATCTTGTGCCAGCATGTTTCTCTGGACCAGACCTGCTCTGCTTCAGTAAATCTCTGCTTCAGTCTTCAGCCTCTGGGCAAACTAGAGTGATCCTCCCTCCATTACCCACTCATTCAGTCTTTCAACAAATTGATTACATTACTGCAGTGTCAGAAAGCTAACATTCTGAGGACTTTCTACCCCCTTTCTCAAGAGGAGGAGTGGCCTAGAGTGGTTAAGAGCAGGGAGTCTAAAGCCTGATTGCTTGGGGTTGAATCCTGGCTAGCTGAGTGACCTTGGCTGAGTTCCTCAACCTTGGCAGGTCCTGGGTAGTAGCATTCCACCAGCTTCTTGTGAAGAGTGACTGAAGTGTGGCATCCTCAGAGCTCAGCCTGGGAGGACAAAGCAAGCTAGCGGATGGTCATTGTTAGAATCCTTGTCATCAATGCCATTGGTGTTCAGAAACTGACAAACATGGTGGCCTTCTCCTGGATCTCTTCTCCTTTCTTGGACATCTTCATGCCTTTTCTCCTTCTTGAGCCCTCTTTTTCCCACCTCAGCGATTCACCAAGTGACTAGCCAATGCCATCCAGGAGCTCTGCACTGTGCTCAATGCTGTGGGGTGACAAACGACTGTATGTTACCAGGCCTCCTACAGGGTCTGCTGTTTGAAGGGACATACATAATGCCAGACTGGACCTGATATATGCTGATTTGTGTGCTAACCAGAAGGAGGGAGCTGGGGGTGGGGTGGTCAGCATGTCAGGTAGGGGGTCGAGAGGGGCTGGCTCCCCTCTAGTTGGCCATAGTACCTTGGGTAAGTCATTGACCCTCTTGGGCCTCACTTTCCCCATCTGTAAAACGAGAGGGTTGGTCAACCATTTTCAAAATTTTTAGACCAGTACCCACAGTAAAAAGTGTCCATAATTTTACATCGTGATCCTCAGGATTACATCTATAACTAAAACAAAATTTTATAGAACAGAAATTACTCTTTCTATGTGGAATTCTCTGTTTTTCTGTCTTTAAAAATGCTGGTCATAACCCTTTATATTGACTTCCTGACCCTCTCATGGTTCAGTTTGAACAACATTGGACTAGATGATCCCCTAGGGTCCTTTCAGCCTGTACTTTCTATAATTTTAGATCTACATGGGCTGTATGGATTTAAGAGAAGAAAGAATACTTAATTTCCCAGGGTAATAACTGGCTAGAGCCCAGCTGGATCAATTTAAAAGAAATTACATATATGATTGGCTCCCATTCCAGTTTTCTGGAAGTCAAGGACATGATCTGGAGGAAGAGAAGAAGCTAATTGTGGAGAATCGTTTACTGGCGTGGGGGGTGGGGAGTAAGGCTGTGAAGAGTTACCATGTGCCCTGCTCGTCTGAACTGGGGTTTTGTTTTTGAAAAGAGAAGAAAGAATCGTGTCATCCAAGTTTGTTCCTGCTCTCTAGAGTATGGGAATTCTGGAAGGAATCTACTCTCTTCAGGGGAAAAAAGCCAGCTTGTTTTAATCCCTAAATGGATACAGTCCTGTGAATTAGGGGACTTGGGAGAAAGACTTCCCTCCCTGTGTAAATGTTTGTTTTTGACCTAATGTGTTTGTCCATTTGCTTGACTGCTCAGGAGATAGTCATCTAGAAACACAAGCTTCAGGAGAAACTTAAAAAGCGACCAAAACAAACAAAACCCACCACCCCAACCCCCCACACCGAAAAAGCAACCTGCAACCTCCCACGTCAACATCCTCAGCCTCTCTTTAGTTCATTATTTGTAGAGAAAACTCACATCCCAGTGGGCCCTTTGGGAGCATGCTCTGTATTAGGGCTTACGAACACCCAGACATTTCAGTGACACACCTTTGTGTTATCCTGAATCAAATCAATTAGAAGACTTCTTTTCTCTGTCTCTGTTGTTGGTGGCTTTCTTTGGCTCTTTGCACCCTAAGGAAATGTGTGGAACTTCCAGTGACTTCTTTCTGAGATCAAATGCCCTTTTTAACATTTTGAGACTTTCAAAGTGCTTCCCTCAGTGCAGACTGAAGCCTGATCAACACCTGCAGAGACAGGCCCTTTGGGGAAACATCAGCTGGCAGCCTCATGGGTGCAGATTTTGACTGGAAGAAGTAAACCTGCTTTTCTGTCCTTGTCTGGTTTAGATTTTGGTTAGGAACACTGGGATCTGAGTCAGTGGGTTGGGCAAGTTTCTGAGCCCCCCATGCCTCTATAAAATTAATAATATTACATTTATAGGATTACATTAAATATTGCATATCAGATTGTTTAGAACCATGTGGTAAGTTACTCAGTAAAGAGTAATCACTAGTTTTATATACACATTATTCCAGGAAGAAGGTGGAAAATTCTAAGATGGAGATGGAGAGAATGAACTAAAAGAAGTACCATTGGCCTTAGGTCAGATTGCAAGTCCAGAAGGTTGGAACCAAGATGGTGTTTGGGGTTTCTGACCCAGCCCATCCATCTGGTGCATGAGAGGGGGGCAGCCAGGTAGTCCTGGTGTAAAGGGGATGAGAGCAGGGTTTTGGGAAATGGAGATAGAGACACCAACCCTGCAGTGCTGCTAAAAAGATGAGTAAATCAGCGGATACAGCATTTGATTGGAACTTGGCACATAGTAGGGACTAGATAAACAGTGCCCATATTAATAGCCTTCATTTCCCGCAGCTGGGCCCCTTCCTCAGTAGTTTCTGAATTCAGAACCTTCCTCAAGGTAAGGAAATGGCAGCTTGCTTGAATACAATGGTCTTTTTAAGGCTGCTCAGATGTTTATCTTATTCCAATATTTACCCTATTGAGTAGGATTTGGGGGTGGCTTGCTTTTTATTGCTCTGGGGAGTGAGTGAGGTTTCATGGTGCTAAGTTGAATATCAACTTTTAAGTGAGAAATGTATAGAACTGAGAGGAAAACCCTCTTCTGACTGGGGGAGGAAAGGCTCTGGTAAAATCTGGCCTGGATTCTTCTCCACAGAACACTGTGGGGCCAAGGAGCCCAGGGGAATAACTGGAAGGTGTTAAGTTTGGCTCAAGCATCTGCAGAGGTTTAGCAGGAACCCTGTCCAGGTCTGGGGCCAGGAGCAGCTGGGAAGTTCTAGCATCTGACTGCCTATCAGCAATGGTGCCTTGTCCCGAGCCCAGAGCAGCTGTGGATGGAGCCAGAGGTCTCATCCCCTACCCTCAGGTGGCCCTAGGTCTGGCTAGCCTATGTTAAATCCTATATCGTTATTATTATTATTTTTTTTCCATTTTGGCTGAAACCACCCGTCAGGAAATAGAACTTAAGATAAACAGCTTCTTCAAAGGAGCAGGACAGTGGCCAAATGAGCCTACATTGTGAGTGGTCTATATGTTCAGTCATCAGTACTTCCTTTTGGGACAGAAGACTTTGTAGTATCCTTCAGAACCACTACCAAAAGTTTTCCCTTCAGTAAAGACTCAAGACAACAGGTGTGTATTCAGAATATCCAAAGGTTTTGAGTGTTTCTTCTTTTCCAGGATTGTCAAGCAATGATATATTTTTATTCAGTTAATTTTCTCTCTGAATAGTTCTATAAAATAGGGCTTTACAGATGAAGAAACTGAGGCACATCAAGGTTAGGTCACTTTGGGGTTAAATAAATAATGAGTGATGGAGCCAGAGTTTGAAAGTGTGTCTGCTCACCTCCCAGAATGGTAGTCCCACTGGAGCAGTTCTTGGAAACTAAGCGTCTGTGGGTGTGCAGAAGTGGTGGGCTTTATTTCCCTCAGTAAGCTTCCATCAGATCAGAGAGTGGGGACTGGCCAGATGAGGTGAAGAAAAAGTATTGCTTGTAAGATTAGGTTTTCGGTTCTAGCACACGCTGTCTATACAGTATAAACTAAAATCCTTTAGATCGCCAAGATGCTGGGTGGCAAGGAGGACACTCAGTCCCTTCCACCCAGCCTGAGCACTTTCATTTCTTCTCTTCAGTGGGTGAGGGAGCCATATAGAAGGGGTACAGGGAGAAAAGAGGGAGCTGTGCAAGACAGTAGGCATGTTTCTTGTCTGGACCTTTCCTGGGTGCTGAGGCTGTGTGAAGTAGGAAGAATAGTAGCTGCCCATGAGTGTTTTTTTTTTTTTTTTGAGAAAAAAATTCTCAAAGCAAGTGCTTATGTGTTGTACCTGCAAGGCTCTCCTCCTACAGACTTCTATCTCAAAACGTGAGAATTTCTGCCAATGATATTTATAGAAGTTTCCTTTCAGTACAAAATTTCTTTTTATTTAATATTTATTTATTTGGCTATTTAATATTTACATATTTATTTAATATTTATTTATTTAGTTGCAGCTCATAGGATCTTTAGTTGTGGCATGTGGGATCTAGTTCCCTGACAGGGATTGAACCTGGGCCCCTTGGCATTGGGAGCATGGAGTCTTAGCCACTGGGCCGCCAGGGAAGTCCTATCCCTTTAGCACAAATTTGCTTACTCATTTTCTTCAATCCATCCAGGTCTACTGAGCACTGTCTATGTACCAGGCATTTCTCTAGAAGCTGCAGATACAGGGATTGGAAGATGGACAGATAAGGCAGCACTGATGATTTTACCATCAATACTATCATCATTCAAACTATTAATTTTAACTGATAATTTTCTTCTGTTAATGTTATAATCTATACTGTGAGGGGAAACAACATTACTTTTGGGGGTTTCTATCATGTCGTTGCTTTTCAGAAAATAATTGAACTAGAACTACATAATTTTTTTCATTATCAAATTCTCCATTTAAATATGAGCTGAACTACTGTAGAGAAAAATCATTCTCCTTCCAAAACACAGCACTTGTAACTGAGATTATTTTAGAAGATCAAATTTGGGGCAAACATTCTGAAGTATTGCAGAAGCTTAGAAGTATGCAATAAGTTTGGAAAGTCTTCAGGCACTGGAAAGTCAACAAAATAGGATATTTCTTTGCTGGTGTTGGTGATGACAGATTATTAGATACTTGCCCAGCTATTTTCAACAGTCCCCTAAAGCGTCAAATAGAAGAATGATAATCATGTACTTAAAAAAAAACTTGAAAATTCTTATTTTCCCCCATCAGTTTCTTATTAGATTATGTTTTCAGAGCTTTTATAAAAGCATCTTTTGGAACTTCAATGTTGCCAGCTTTTTGCAGTGTTTTCTTTCCTTTTGCTTGCTTCTTCCAAAGTTTCATTTCTGGGGTAATATTACCACCATAGTATCTTGCTAACACATAACAGCAACAAATTTCTGATGTAGTGAAAAATGTTACAAACAACATTAAAATTAAATTGATAGAGTAGGAGAAAATAGTACTACCTATGTCAATTAACAGGTCAATAGCCATACAGCCTGGTGGGCTGCCGTCTATGGGGTTGCACAGAGTCAGACACGACTGAAGTGACTTAGCAGCAGCAGCAGCAGCAACCATACTATGTAAAGAGCACCTATAAATCAATATGAATAGGGAAAATGTATAATAAAGTACAACATGATAAATATCATTAACACTGCTATATGACATATATGAAAGTCAAGAGAGCAAAATCTTTTCTCATCACAAGGAAAAAAATATATTTTTTTCTATTTCTCTTTTTAAAATCTATATGACATGATAGCTGTTCCTTAAACTTACTGTGGTCATCATTTCATGATGTTAGTCAAATCATTATGCATTACACCTTAAACTTACCCAGTGCTTTATGTCAATTATATCACAACAAAACTGGAAGTGATATAAACCAATAAGGAAGAGACCCATCCAATAGAAAAATGGGCAAATAATAAGAACAGAAAAAGAGACTCTTGCCTTTGATTCAGAATCTAGCAAGGGGGAAATACTGATTCTCAAGTGATAAATGCTATAAATAGAAACGGGTGCAGAGGAGTCACATCAACTGTGTGTTAGTCTCTGAAGTTCGATGGTAGCAAAAGCCAGCTGAGTAAAAATTACCCTTACTAGATCCCTTAAATCCCATGTGTATAGTATACATGATTTTGTGTACACAAGCTTTTACTTCTTGGTGTTAAGGAAGTACTGCGACAGACTGCACGCCTACCTGCAGAGGTCTGGAGATTCAGCTGTTTCTTTCCTTAGAGATAATGGAGAGATCTAGGGCCCATCTGGGGCCTGTTGGGTTGAAGGTGCCCCAGGACCTCTGATTGGAACTGTCTAGCACAGAGCTATGAACACTGACCCAGGCTTAGCTCAAAAGTGGGAAGAGAAAGGCTGGACGTGCAGTAAGAATCAGTGGCTCCTATGTGTAGAAGGGCCTAGACAGGCAGTGAGGAGACATGACATCTTTTGCTAAGTCCTATGGCTAGCTCTTCCTGTGAACTCATTCAGTTCAGTTCAGTCGCTAAGTCGTGTCTGACTCTCTGCGACCCCATGAATCACAGCATGCCAGGCCTCCCTGTCCATCACCAACTCCCGGAGTTCACTCAAACTCATGTCCATCGAGTTGGTGATGCCATCCAGTCATCTCATCCTCTGTCGTCCCCTTCTCCTCCTGCCCCCAATCCCTCCCAGCATCAGGATCTTTTCCAATGAGTCAACTCTTCACATGAGGTGGCCAAAGTACTGGAGTTTCAGCTTCAGCATCAGTCCTTCCAATGAACACCCAGGACTGATCTCCTTTAGGAAGGACTGGTTGGACCTCCTTGCAGTCCAAGGGACTCTCAAGAGTCTTCTCCAACACCACAGTTCAAAAGCATCAATTCTTTGGCGCTCAGCTTTTTTCACAGTCCAACTCTCACATCCATACATGACCACAGGAAAAACCATAGCCTTGACTAGATGGACCTTTGTTGGCAAAGTAATATCTCTGCTTTTCAATATGCTTTCTAGGTTGGTCATAACTTTCCTTCCAAAGAGTAAGCATCTTTTAATTTCATGGCTGCAAATCACCATCTGCAGTGATTTTGGAGCCCCCAAAAATAAGGTCTGACACTGTTTCTACTGTTTCCTCATCTATTTCCCATGAAGTGATGGGACCAGATGTCATGATCTTAGTTTTCTGAACGTTGAGCTTTAAGCCAACTTTTTCACTCTCCTCTTTCACCTTCATCAAGAGGCTTTTTAGTTCCTCTTCACTTTCTGCCATAAGAGTGATGTCATCTGCATATCTGAGGTAATTTATATTTCTCCCAGCAGTCTTGATTCCAGCTTGTGCTTCCTCCAGCCCAGCGTTTCTCATGATGTACTCTGCATATAAGTTAAATAAGCAGAGTGACAATATACAGCCTTGACGTAGTCCTTTTCCTATTTGGAACCAGTCTGTTGTTCCATGTCCAGTTCTAACTGTTGCTTCCTGACCTGCATATAGGTTTCTCAAGAGGCAGGTCAGGTGGTCTGGTATTCCCATCTCTTGAAGAATTTTCCACAGTTTATTGTGATCCACACAGTCAAAGGCTTTGGCATAGTCAATAAAGCAGAAATAGATGTTTTTCTGGAACTCTCTTCCTTTTTCAATGATCCAGCGGATGTTGGCAA
This sequence comes from Bos javanicus, assembly GCF_032452875.1. Classification (NCBI taxonomy): domain Eukaryota; kingdom Metazoa; phylum Chordata; class Mammalia; order Artiodactyla; family Bovidae; genus Bos; species Bos javanicus. The sequence goes on along the minus strand of NC_083869.1, from coordinate 61,255,017 downwards.
TTTGATCTCTGGTTCCTCTGCCTTTTCTAAAACCAGCTTGAACATCTGGAAGTTCACGGTTCACATATTGCTGAAGCCTAGCTTGGAGAATTTTGAGCATTACTTTAGTAGCGTGTGAGATAAGTGCGATTGTGTGGTAGTTTGAGCTAAGGTGTTAATGACCTCATCAACATTGTTCTGTCTCTGAGAACAGAACTGCTGAGACTCCTGGGCATCTGACTCAAAGCAGGGAGGCTCTGAAAGGGCTGAGAGATGACCTTGGAAGATGCCACTTGACTACTTTTCTCTGAAGTGATAATACGCTTACCCAGGGATTGGAGACCTTGGACAGCTGGAGTGAAGAGTGAGGGTAAGGAGGAAGGAAACACACCATGGCTCCCACCTGCTGCTTGTGTAGTGTGGCCTTCTTCAGGGACCCGGGGAATGGAAGTGGAGCACTCTCAAACTTTATTGTTCATAAAAATCATCTCGGGAGTTTATTAAACTTCATAATGATGGACTCTATTCTCAAAGACTTTGAATATGCATTAGTTTAGCCTAAGGTCCTGGAATCTTAATTTTAATCAACACTCCAAGTGCACCCCACTCCAGTACTCTTGCCTGGAAAAATCCCATGGATGGAGGAGCCTGGTAGGCTGCAATCCATGGGGTCCCTGAGAGTCAGACACGACTGAGCGAGTTCACTTTCACTTTTCACTTTCATGCATTGGAGAAGGAAATGGCAACCCACTCCAGTGTTCTTGCCTGGAGAATCCCAGGGACGGGAGAGCCTGGTGGGCTGCCGTCTATGGGGTTGCACAGAGTCGGACATGACTGAAGCGACTCAGCAAGTGATACTAATGCAGGATTCAAAGTGGCTTGAAGGTACATACAATATGGACACATGTTTAAAAATATAGGAAAGATAAAGATTAGACAATCCTTTGAGAAATATTGGCCTTAAATACAATTCAAAGGTTGGAAGCCACCTGTGTGGGTGTTTAGTAATGGGTGCGGCTTTGTTGACAGTAGATCTGGTGTTTGCCTTCAGCTTGCATTGAGAAACCTTAACAGAAATTGCATGAGAGTCAGTATCATGTTTGCTGAAGGTCTGTTGGGGAGCACCCAGCCTGCCACATCACAGAGCTTGCACTTTGGGGATCCAGGGAACAGATTTCGTGGGAGATTGTGCTGGGAGACCTGTGCTTCTCTTCACTACTGGCTTGCTCTTGCCTGATGGTATATGGGAATCTCCTCCTAACTGATCAGTTGGTTTCCTGGACTGTTCTCTCTGGGAATTATGGCTGAACTGGTGGATCATCTCAGCAACTATGGCTTGCACTGTGGAGCAAACCATAGTGATTGTAGGGTAACAATCACTACCCCCAATCCAGGCTTCGTGTTATTCTCTTACCTTTTGTTTTCCCTTCATGCTTTGGTACTATTTTTTTTTAATATTTTTTTAGGTAAAATTCATATAACATAAAATTCACCATTTTAAACATTTTAAAGCATACAACTCAGTGGCTTTTAGTACACTCACAGTGTCATGCAACCATCACTGCTATCTCATTACAGAATATTTTCATCACCCTAAAAAGAAAACCCCTTATCCATTAAGCAGTCACTTCCCACTTCCTCCCCACAAGCCTAGGCAACCACTGATCTGGTTACTATCTCTGTGGATTTTCCTATTTTGGACATTTCCTATAAATGGAATCGTATGATATGTGGCCACTTATGCCTGACTTCCTTCACTTAGCACAATGCTTTCAAGGTTCATCCATGTATCCATATTTCATTCCTCTTTATGGCTGAATAATACTCCATTTAAATGGGGGCTTCCCAGGTGGCTCAGCTGTAAAAGAATCTGCCTGCCAGTGCAGGAGATGTTGGAGATGCAGATTCGATCCCTGGGTGGAGAAGATCCCCTGGAGAAGGAAATGGCTACCCACTCCAGTATTCTTGCCTGGGAAATCCCATGGGCAGAGGAGCCTGGTGGTCCACAGTCCATGGGGTTGCAGAGAGTCAGACATTTTGATAGAAACAGCAAATTTTGTAAATCCCATGGACGGAGGAGCCTGGTAAGCTGCAGTCCATGGGGTCGCTGAGGGTCCGACACAACTGAGCGACTTCACTTTCACTTTTCACTTTCATGCATTGGAGAAGGAAATGGCAACCCACTCCAGCGTCCTTGCCTGGAGAGTCCTAGGGACGGGGGAGCCTGGTGGACTGCGGTCTATGGGGTCGCACAGAGTCGGACAGGACTGAAGCGACTTAGCAGCAGTAGCAGTTCTTTTTGTAATAAAACAGAACACAGGCAGTTGAAATTCATTTATGAATAGCTGCATATGTGATTCTGTACAATGATCAATAAAAATAAAATATTGTCTTCATTTCTGAGCTCAGATAATAATGTGTGGTTTCTAACTATTCAGCCAAGTATTAATCTATCATTTGGACCCAGTTCTGAGTCTCTCCTGGGTCCTCTACATCTCACTCAGAGCTCGAGGCAGTTTGGGGATGGGATCCCATTGCCCTGGTGATAGCACCTCACCTGAGCCACTGTTATTCACCAGCACGGACACTTCTTCCTTCTCAGAGGCAGGAGCAAGAAAAGGGAACTGGATTGGACTGCTCTTCCCAAGTCCATTTTGCTCTTTACAGTGATGGATGGGTTTCAATTAACATGAGGTCATGGGCTATTAAGATGACTGCACAGTGTGTGGGGGAGAGTGAGTCACCTGTGTGCATGTGAAATGCCCATGGCTGTTTGGTAGAACCTGGGCTCCTGTGTGTGTTTTCTTCTGGGGGTGGGTTTAAGAATGGGCAGCAGAGGCGTCACTGGAAATGAATGAGCTCCGTGCAGGATAAAGATCACCTCTCTGCCTCCACCTTTACCCTTGTCCACACTCTCAGAACAAAACCATGTGAAAACAAGAGAGAAAAAAAGTGGTCAATTCCGGTTGTATTCTTGGAGACCTCACTTCAGCATAGCACCCTGAACCAGAGCTTGATGGTGGGAAATGGGGACAGGATCAGGCAGGGATAGGCAGTGGATGTCTCTTTAGGCCCGTGCCCAGTTCAGCCATACTCTGCCTGGTTGGTAGTTGTGGTGGGCAGCTGAGGAGCCAAGGAGATTCTGCCTGGCTGTCCTTAGCTGCTGCTGACGGCTGGACATACCAAGAGAGAGTCAGGGTGTCAAGCTGCTTTCTGAAAAAGAACACCTCAAACTTCAGCATCTGAAATCATTTTAAGATGTACAAGGATGGGCCAGTTCCTTGTGGCCTTTTTTAGGGGAGGAGGTGAACTAACTAATCTTTGAACTCCTACCAGAAAGGGTAGCTATGCAGCCCTATGATGAGGTCCCTCAGAGTCACTCTGGAGATGCAGAATTATAGGCTGACGGCACTGAGCAGCTGGCTCTGGTGAGTGAGATTCGTGTTCTGGTCATCTCTGGGACTGTCTGGCCTAATGCACCCCCACGGTCCCATCCTTCAACTTTGTGAACAGTGTAGTGGTGGAAGAGGGGCCACGATCCTGGCTGGATTGGTTAGGTTGGGTCTCTGACCAAATGGGAAGTGTCAGAACTTGGATTTTTTAGAGGATTGAGCCAGAACATGGATGTTTCAGATCTGGGTTGCAGATCTCATGAGAAGTAAGGCAAGTTGAGTTAAAAACCTTTAGAGACAGCCATATTCAAGTTCCAGAGAGCTCCAGAGTAAATGCCAAGTGTAAAGGTCCAGAAGCAGGCCTGAGGGTTAAAGCTTAGGATCACAGAGCCAAGACTTAGAGGGTTAGCAGTCAGGTAGGGAACTGAATAAGAATGTATGTGAGTGTGAGTGTGTGTGCACGCATGTAGGTGGGCACACGCACACATAGGGTGTTTGTGTGTGAGCACACATGTAGGCTGAGTATGGTGCATATACGTGCGTGTAGGGTTGTACGTACAGAGTGTGCTGGATGTGTTCATGTGTTGAGGTAGTGTGTAGATACGAATGTGAGTGGTGAGGCCCTAAGCACTCGTATAGATTTTGTGTGAGTTCAGAGGCCAGCAGGTGTGTGACGGTGACTGGGTTGTGGTTGGTGTGCTTGTTAACTTGTACTTCACATACAGCCAAGGTCAGCTGGGCTCAGTACCTTGCCTTCTGAGGGTGGCTGTTCTTCAAAGGCTGCTGGGAGTAGAGAATCTGGGGTTGCATTTAGAACTTTATAGGACTGCATTTCCTAAAATTAATGGAGTAGTGAAATCTACTGAGGAAGGCAAGGAGAATTATTGGAACCTTAATAATAATTGTGTGCTGACAGTTCCTGGGGAAACATTTCTGCCTCTAACCTCTGACCAGTTTTTCGTTTCTGAGTTCATACGCTTTCAATAGGCTATAAATTTAAAGGCCACTCATAGGTCTAAATTGCATCTTCAACTCTTGGTGCCTCTGATGAAAGCACTGGGTGGTGGGGAGAGGGGAATCAGAGCCCCCTTAGGGTGGCAAGGGGACTGTGGAGGTGCAGATGAACTTGGGTGCGAATTAGGGGTGCTGAGTTCTGGATTAGACTCTGCTGGTGACCATGGACAGTAGATGCTTCTGGTCCTAGTATCTCATCACTAAAACCAGGGTGTTGTCGGGAATGGATTCTCCAAACCCCCTGTAAGTGTGGCAGTGTCAGGATTGCCGGCCGATGACTGGCAGTGGTTTCAGACTGGAGGGGGGATTGCCCTCCCTCTAAAGGAGCACTCAAGCTTTCCCACCAGTTTGACAAGTGAAGCAATACGAGTTTCTGGAAAAAAAAAAAAAAAAGATCAGTTGCTCCCAATGGACATGGCCCTTTACTTTCCTTGACCAATCAATACATGATCACAAAATCAATAATTTTCCACAGAAGTGTGTGTTTTTTGGTGTTTCAGACTGAGTCAAAAGACATAATAAAATCCACTGGCACTTTCCACAGGCTGAATAGCTGCTGACCTACATAATAGTGGGTTGTGTACTCTGGGTTAGTAGTTATTCAACCTCACGCACCCTGCCAGGCAGGCACTATCGTCTCGCTTTTACAGATGAGAAGCAGAGGCTCTAAGAGTCTAAATCATGGAAATGGGTGTGTTTCACCCCTCTGCTGGTTTCTCTTTTAGATTCTCAAGGTCTTGGTTACAGAGCATCCTTTAAAAAAAACTATGCATTTATGCACTTATTTGGCTGTGTGGGGGTCTTAGCTGTGGCATGTGGGATCTAATACTCTGACTAGGGGTGGAACCTGGGACCCCTGAACTGGGGACACAAGTCTTAACCACTGGACCACCAGGGAAGTCCCCAGAGCACCCCTTTCTTATTTAAAAATAGGCTTATGGGAAATGCACAGAGTTTGAAGCAAATTCCCAACAGATTCCACGAACTGACAAAATCCAGTCCCTCTGCTAGCAGGAAAAACCCGTAGGCAAGAAGCAGTCCCACCAGCCAAACCAGGAGCTTGCTTCCTACATCCATAGCCTCCTGGTGGTGGAGGGGCAGAACCTCGGGTGGGGGCTCCCTGGAGTGCGCCCAGTGGAACCTTTGGTTTCTGGTCACAGTAGCGTAGCGCTGATCTAGTGATGGGTGGGAGGACTGCAAGCCTCCAGCAAAGACCTTTTTACACATTTATTAATGAATTATTAAGCATGATGTTTAGAGATATCTTCCCATTAAAGAATAATCCTCAAGTCCATGAAAAAAGAGTCAGCGCCCCTCCCAAGTCCCTTTCAAAATCTTCCTCCCCACCAGCGTAGCTGTGGGGCTCTGTGCTCCAGACTGAAGGAGGTGTCCTGCTTAGACCGCCTCTCTTTGTTTTTCCCTCCGCACAAGTTAATTTTCCCAGGGTCATGTGGCGACACTTCACTATGGACACAGCATTTTCCTGCAAGATATTTTCTGAAACCACCAACAGCCTTTTGGTTTTCAGGGTCCTTATATAAAGAAATTTGCATTAAAAGCTCATTGGGCCCCCTCATTTCCATACGTGTTTGAAAGGGCAGGAGCTTGGGGAATGCAATGAGAAAAATGTGAATGTGCTGGCTGGTGGTGCCTGGTCTGCAGAGATGTCCACGACTTGTAAAAAGTAGAAATTTAACTTCCAGTTACCTTAAATATGTTCTTGTGCAGTTATGGAGTTTAGGAAAAGAATAAATGCTGTTTCTTTTTTCTTACCTGTGCTGCTATGATGGTTATTTGCTTTTGATTGTTTAGAAGAGAACAAAGGTTTTTTTTTTTTTTGGAGTGGTTTTTCCTGGGGTGGCCCTAACAGGACATTAATTAAGAACCAGTAGAGAATGGAGTGGAATGTGTTCTAAGGAGCCAAAAATGCTTTGCAGTGAGCACCGGACGGAATTTGGTGCAGCGCCCTACAGGCAAGATTTCTTTGGGTTTATGATTCTGAAAAAGATGGGCCCATGGGTCAAATACAATTTTTTTTAGGGGTTGAGATTTTTCAGGCAATATCCACACAAAAAGCCTACATATATTCTATCACCAACACTTATCTAGGAATTATTTTTTTATTTTTTAAATTGTGGTGAAATATACATAACATCAAATTTAGCATCTTAATCACTTTAAGTATCCAATTCAGTGGCATTGAGTACATTCATACTGTTGTGCCACCATCCCTACCATTCACTTCCAGAACTCTTTCCAGCTTTCAAAGCTGAAACTTTGAAATACAATTATTTTTAACCAATTATGTTTTATATTTGGAAATTAGGTTGGATCTATTACATTTGCTGAGACCTATTGACACACAAATATGAATATGTTTTGTGCTTCATATAGTAGATTGTAGAGTAATTACTGAGCCAGAAGTATACTCATTCCAAGTTTTAAAATGAAAAAAAAGAGAAAAGAAGCAAGGAATTATGCAACCATGTTTTTAAAAGGACTATGAAAAATAAGATGAAAATGTAAATTTGAGTGGCATGAAGATTTATTTAGACTTGTTGAACCTGACTTAAACTGGGGTCTATATTTAGAATTCTGAATATCTCTAATTGAAAATTGGTGTTTCCTTTAATTACTAATATAGGTGGCAAACCACAGCATTAGCCAACCTGTGACTGTCACCAGTAGAAATCACAGCCATTTTCTTAGCACATTGAAATTACTTCAGTTATATCAAAATATGGTTTGTTTCACTACTTCAGAATGATGGCAGTTACTAGATCAGTCCCTAGATTTTCAGTATTTTAATATATAGTAATATCTTATCATCACTATGTGTTATTGTAAAAAATATTTTGATAACACTATTTCAGTGCAGTTGATTTTCTTTTTATCCTGGGTATTTTACATCAAGCACTGAAAAACATTATTCTGAGAAGAGGTTCAGAGATTCCTTCAGCTTCATCCCTTCTTTGTCATCAGCGAGACTGGAGGGACAGCGGGGGTGAAGGCACACAAGGGCAGGTGGCATTTCCCTACCTCCATTCCCGGTACACTCTGTTGCTCACGCCCAGTGGTTTGGGGCAGCTGACCCTCTGAGGCTGTGTGTTCTGGTGTCTAAAATAGCAATGACAGTAGTAAAAACTTTGTTGTTTTTAGGAGGTCCGACTGCATCTGCACGTGTAAAGTACTGAAAATGACTTCTTTTTTTTTTTTAATTTTATTTTATTTTTAAACTTTACAATATTGTATTAGTTTTGCCAAATATCGAAATGAATCCGCCACAGGTATACCCGCGTTCCCCATCCTGAACCCTCCTCCCTCCTCCCTCCCCTCCCCTCCCTCTGGGTCGTCCAGAAAATGACTTCTGACTTTCCTTTCTTGCTAAGCTGCTGCTGCTGCTGCTGCTGCTAAGTCGCTTCAGTCGTGTCTGACTCTGTGCGAACCCATAGACGGCAGCCCACCAGGCTCCCCGATCCCTGGGATTCTCCAGACAAGAACACTGGAGTGGGTTGCCATTTCCTTCTCCAACGTATGAAAGTGAAAAGTGAAAGTGAATTTGTTCAGTCGTATCCTACTCTTAGTGACCTGATGGACTGCAGCCTACCAGGCTCCTCCATCCATGGGATTTTCCAGGCGAGAGTACTGGAATGGGGTGCCATTGTCTTCTGATCTGCAAATTTCTAAGACATGAACTGGAAACCATTGTAATTGTGTATTTAGAAGGAACAGAACCTGTTTTCATGCCTTTAACCCATGTGTAAACACCATCCATCAGCTCTTCTATTGAAATCCTCCTTTTCTTTCCTTTTTTTTTTTTTTGCTGATAACTTGAACCATCTATGCCAGTGGTTCTCAGAATGTGGTTTCTGGGCCAAGAACACAGGCATTACCTGGGAGCGAGTGACAAATGCACTTTTTCTGGCTCCACTGCAGATGTGCTAAGACTCATACATGATGATGGTGGGGCCCTGCCATCTATATTTACCAAATTTCCCAGGTGACTCTGCTGCTACTGCTGCTGCTGCTAAGTCGCTTCAGTCGTGTCTGACTCTGTGCGACCCCATAGACGGCGGCCCACAGGCTCCCCTGTCCCTGGGATTCTCCAGGCAAGAACACTTGAGTGGGTTGCCATTTCCTTCTCCAGTGCATGAAAGTGAAAAGTGAAAGTGAAAAGTGAAAGTGAAGCCGCTCAGTCGTGTGTGACTCCTAGCGACTCAATGGACTGCAGCCTACCAGGCTCCTCCGTCCATGGGTTTTTCCAGGCAAGAGTACTGGAGTGGGGTGCCATTGCCTTCTCTGCCCAGGTAACTCTACTACTCCTTAAAATGTGGATTAAACCATCCCTCCTCCCACCGTTATCTCTGGAAATGAATCAGATTGGAGGCAGCTGATCTCCACGGCTTGATTAGCTTCTTGTTCTTGATTGTACCTGCGATAATCTGTTTCTGACCCATCCTGGCTTTTGGACTTTCCAGCTTTTTTTGAAATCTGTCTTTGCGACTGAATAAACCTTACTCTTGGACTGGTTTTCTTTACCATGGCTCCAGGTAAATGTGACCCTCACTAGCAGGATTCCAACAGTGGAGGGGGCAGCTGGGAGGCTGGGGTATGGGGAGGCGGGTTGGCTGATGTGCTTAGAGAGGGTGACTCATTCTCAGCTTGCTTGGCTCCACCTTTGCCCTAGGTGTTCGTCTGAGGCCTCCCCCCTGCCCCAGTCTACCTGTGTGAGGCCGGCTCTGAAGCTTGAAATTGGCCACAGAGGGAGTATTTACACCATGGAAATTGCAAATGCTACAGTTCCAGGTATTTTTTTTGTTTGTTTCTTTGTTTCTTAGAGAGTCTGTTCATGAGCATACTTCTTGAATGCATGGTTTAAAACAACATTGTACTTACCAGTTCGTGTGTACTTAGGAATGTTATTCAACCTCTTAGCTATCAGTGTACAAAACTGAGGAATCATGTGTAGATAAGAGAATGGAAATTAACCATGATTCTACCTCTCAAACATAACCATGATTAATGTTTTGATGCGTTTCTTTTATGCTGTGCATTTTGCTTAAATATTTGAGATTATACAGTGGGGCATCCTTTTTCTTGCCCACCATCAATCATATCATAAGCATTTCCCTGTATGTTATTAAAATTATTGAAAACATCTTTTTTAATGACTACGTAACATACCGCCCTTGGGATTAAATACTTTACTTGGTCTGCTTTATAAATAATGGTGCAAGGTCCTTTTTCCTGCATTTTCATTGTTTTCTTAGATCATGTTCCCAGAAGAGAAATTACCAGATCAGCTTTTGAGGCTTAAGTACATAGTTCTAAATTGTTTTCTAAAATGTTTGTATTAGTTTATATTCCCTCCAATGAAGAGGGTGCAACTTCTTTTAATTACTGTATTAACCAAACTAAGAGCTCTGTTTTAACTTAGAGACCAGCATTTTGGCATGTTGCATTTGGATGTCTGTCTGTTGCCTGATAGTTTTAGAAGGAGATGACCAAATTTGGAATTTTCTTTAAAGGCATGCTATATATGCTTTAGTATATTCTCATTTCTCCCTTTTACTCCCCTTAAACAGAATAGACTTTAAGTGCCTTTCCATGCCATTTAATAGCCTCCTAAGCATCTCTCAAAATGCCTGCCCACTATTCTGTACATGGATGTACTTTTTAAAATTTAAGCCATCCGTTATGGTTGGACCCTTCTGCATCATGTGTTTTCCATTATTGTCAATAATGCTTTTTATCCACTGACTTCTGGGTTTTATAGCTAGCAGCCTTGTTTGGGAACAATTCAGGGAGAAGCTGACTCAATTGTAGACGTTCCCAGCTGACCGACTCCAAGATGGATTCTTGTGCCTGGCCTTTGCACTTCTTTCCCCCTGACTATTCCTCTCTCTTGGTTTCACAGACCTATAACCGAGGGAAGCACTGGGCACTCCATCTTCCCCAGCTCACTCGGTCTTGCTCTTCATCTCGGGAGCTTCACAGGGCCAAAGGCTGAGATAATCCTAACTGCACCACGCTGCCTCCTCTCCTTGCTTATTTAACATAATTAGGAGCACAGTTAGAGAGTAAGATAGTACTATGAGGATTACACAAGAAGTGACAGTCACCTGCCTGCCTCCTGACACCCTCCAATGACCTATCATTCGTCAGAGGTAACCAGTTACACTTCTCTACTTCTTGAGATGCTTACTTGTATATTTTGATAACATGCTTATATAGCAATTTCCCCCCATTTTCCATTTTATCTATTGTTTGCCTACTATGAATTTAGAGATTATTCCAATAACTTGAAAGTGAAAGTCACTCAGTTGTGTCTGACTCTTTGCGACCCCATGGGCTATACAGCCCATGGAATTCTCCAGGCCAGAACACTGCAGTGGGTAGCCTTTCCCTTCGCTAGGAGATCTTCCCAACCCAGGGCTCAAACCCAGGTCTCCGCATTGCAGGCAGATTCTTTCCCTGAGCTGAGCTATCAGGGAAGCCCATGACTATATCCTAGAGTCTCCAGTTCCTTTCCATACTATTGATGCAGTTGTACACCAGTTTTAGTTAGATCAACATTAGGGTTTTGTGTGTGTGTGATTAACAGGTCTTTTGTTGGTAGTAAACTAGAGCAAACAGTCAGAATTGTGTATGTGCGGTATTCAGTATACATAATAGAATTAAAGAAATTCAAAACTTGTATAAAACAAAACACTGGAGAAAAAATATCATGCAGCTCAAGAGATACTCAAGTGGGAAAGTCCTCTGCATCCTTCACAGCTTTGCTCTGTACCCAATAGAACTTATCATACTTACCAAAATAATACAGCTGTTTTAGTACTGGATGTATTTAAGAGGAGTGTCAACACTGGTTTTTACATCACTATCACTAATATAGACATTGTTCACAGCGGAGTCAAACAGTGTACCAGAGCTGTTATTTCTTTTCTGTGAAACATTTTATTTTCCTTATAGTTAATAATTGACTTTTTGCTTTTTATTTGCATCTGTTACTAATATATATCTATAGTCTTTGCCAGAGTTTAAAAGTCCCTCTCAAGGTGGTCAAAACTGTTAGATAATGTATCAGTATTCCTAACCCTCTATTTACTTTCTCCTCAGCTATCCTGGGATTTCTCTTCATCATTACCTTTGTAATTTACTTAGCTTTTTCTCCTAAGTAGCTTTGCTATTTCCAGGATCCCTTGTCTTTTTCTCTCTTGGTTTATTTCAGGGATATCTTGGTAAATGTTTCATGACCACCTGGGGCTAGGGGACAGTTGAAAAGGGGAGGAAGCCCTGGTTTGTAGTGTTGCTGATTTCTGTGGTATCAGTATTCCCTCCACGGCTGATTTTAGCTTACTAATATAATATCACTAAACTTGATATATTAGTCAGGGTTCTTCAGAGTAACAGAACCAGTAAGATACCTATCTATCTGTCAATCAATCAATCAATCATTAAGAGACTTATTATGAGGGATTGGCTCACCAGGTTACATGGGCTGAGAATTCTTCCAACCTATAAGCTGGAGGGCCTAGAAAGCCAGTGGTTTAATTCCAGTCTGAGTATGAAGGCCTGAGAACCAGGGGAGCTGATGATATAAATCCCAGTCTGAGGGCAGAAGATCAATGTTCAAGCTCAGCAGGTAGCCAGGAAGAGAAAAGGGCAAATTTCTCCTTCCTCTGCCGTTTTTTGTTCTCAGGCCCTCTATAGGTTGGATGATGTCCACCCACACTGGGGAGGACAAGACACTTTACTGAATTGAATTCTCCAACTGAAATTAATCTCCTCTGGAAACACCCTTCTAGATACTCTCAGTAACGATGTCTGGGCAGACATCAGTCGCACTGTTTTGCTTAGGAATGGGAGGAGATGCTCCTGTGGGCCAGTAACAGCCTGCTCACAGCATGCCACTGGGCAGTCACCTTACTTCTGATGCAGCATCTCTTCTAAGAGCTTCATGAGAAAGAGTACATGGAAAGTAGATGTTTCAAAAACTTAAAAAAAAATCACAATTTTACTCTGCTACTTCATTGACATAGTCTTAAAATCTAGGTGGGAAATGGTTTTTACTCACCTAGTAAGTGGGGGGTGTTTGTTTCCGGTGTTGCTGGAAAGAACTGCAGTGCTGTCCTGGGGCTAATCCTTTGTATGTATATTATTTTTCTTCTTTGAACACCTCTAGGATTTTCTCTTTATCCTTGTCAATAGAAAGTTTCATGATGGTGTGTCCCTAATCCCCAGTTGGTCTGTAGCCTTAGCAGATCCTTATCAATTAGTGAGCTCACACCTTTCAGTTTTGGGAAGCTTTATTTCTTTGATTTCCTCTCTTTTCTTTTCTTTAGTTCTAACAGTTTATTGCTACCAACCCATCTCCCTCTACCTTCATGCATGCATGCTCAGTCATGTAACCCCATGGACTGCAACCCGCCAGGCTTTTCTGCCCACGGACTTTTCCAGGCAAGAATACTGGAGTGGGTTGCCATTTCCTTCTCCATGATTTCCTCTCTTTTCCTAGAACTCTGGTTTGCTGGATATTAGATCTCTTGTTTTGATTCTCTAATTTTCCTTTTCTTATTGTGATTTTTCTTGTTGTTGGAAAATCTTCTAGATTTTCTTTCTCAGCTGTTTCCTAGGCCTTCTGTGTAACACTAGCTGTTCCCGTCAGGGTGGTGGCACCTTGGATTTGGGGCCGTGTCCTATGTCTATGTCTCTTCTGGAGTGCCTGCCTGGCACCACGCTTGACATGATGGAGGGGTAGAAATAGCGCAGACTTTTCATCCAGGTAGATCTGACTTGGAATCATACAGCATGGACAAATCATTATTTTTTAAAATTAATTTTTATTGGAGTACGGTTGCTTATAATGTTGTGTTACTTTCTACTGTACAGCAAAGCGGATCAGCTAAGATATACGTGTTGTGCTCAGTCACCAAGTTTTGTCTGACTCTTTGTGATTCCCATGGACTGTAGCCCACCAGGCTCCTCTGTCCATGGGATTCTCCAGGCAAGAATACTGGAGTGGGTTGCCATGCCCTCCTCCAGGGGATCTTCCCGACCCAGGATTGAACCTGCATCTCACACATTGGCAGGTGGATTCTTTACCACTGAACTACCTGGGAAGCCCATTCATATACGTATATTCCCTCTTTTTCAGATTTCCTTCCCATTTAGGTCACCACAGTAGATTTCCCTGAACTATAAGTAGGTTCTCATTAGTTATCTATTTTATACATGGTATCAATAGTGTATATATGCCAATCCCAATTTTCTAATTCGTCCCCCACTTTCCGCTCTTGTTATCCATATGTTTACTCTCTACATCTATGTCTCTGTTTCTGTTTTGCAAATAAGATCATCTGTACCATTTTTCTAGATTTCATATATATGAATTAATATTATGATATTTTTTTCTCTTTCTGACTTACTTCACTCTGTATGACAGTCTCTAGGCCCATCCACGTCTCTACAGATGACCCAATTTCATTCCTTTTAAGGTTGAATAATAGTCCTTTCCAAAGAAGACATAAGATGGCTACAAATACATGAAAAGACACTCAACATCATTAATTATTAGAGAAATGCAAATCAAAACTACAATGAGGTACCCCCTCACTCCCATCAGAATAGCCATCATTAAACAATCTACAAACAATAAATGTTTCGAGAGGGTGTGGAGAGAAGGAAACCCTCTTGCACAGTTGGTGGAAATGTAAATTGATACAGCCACTATGGAGAACAGTATGGAGATTCCTTAAAAAACTAAAAATAGAACTACCATATGACCCAGCAACCCCACTCATGGGCTTGTACCCCCAGAAAACCATAATTCAAAAAGACACCCCGCCCCCCCCCCCCGCCCCCCGCTCCCCCCCCAACCGCCCAGTGTTCATTGCAGCACTGTTTACAGTAGCCAGGACTTGGAAGCAACCTAAATGGCCATCAACAAAGGAATAGCTAAAGAAGATGTGGTACATATATGCTATGGAAAAATCGTTTAACTTCTCTATTCTGACTTTTTCTGTTCAGAGCAAAAGGCACGTCACCCCATGGGGAGGGAGGCCAGAAGCCTGAGGGGAGTGGTCTACCAGGTCTGGTGAAAGGTCTACTGGACCCTCCCATTCTCCCACTCTCCCCTCAGCCTGCATTCCAAATAATGCATTGTATCTTAAAAATGGAAAATCTCAGAAGAGATTCCATTTTATAGTACTCAGTGTCACAGTTAAATGATTCCATCTGAATACAAGGAAGGTTTTGATACTTAAATAGAAGTAGTGCTTTTCAATGATGAAATGAAATTGTCTTCTTCCAGCTACCTTCCACATCCAGTCTCCCTTGACCATAAGATTTGTTGAGCATTTACCAAGTGCCAGGCCTTGTTCTAAGTACTTAGCCTGTATTATTTATTTCTACATCAACCCAGTGTGGTGGGTGGTATTGTCATTCCTATTTACAGTTGAGGAACCGGAGGCTCAGACAGGCCTACGGTTACACAGCCAGTAAATGTAGGGTTGGAACTGAAACCCTGAAATTAACTATGGATTGTATGCTATGATGAAATCTTCTTGGAGAGTTCCATTCATGGATTTATCACTTGAAGTAAGCCAGGGGCCCAGAGAAAGTCTTTGTAATGGGGATTTTGAGTATCCCAGGACCCAGCTCTCTTGCTGGGAAAGGACAACAAATACACTTAGCAGATGTCCCAGCCCAGGAGGGAGGAGGCTTCTTGGGGCCGACACCCTGTGCAGCTGTCCCTAAGGCCCGGCTGCCAGTCAAGCGACCTCAACCAGTAACACACAGTTTCACCTCAGCAGCCAGGCCCAGCTCCTGGCAGGCCTTGTTTAAACAGGCAGCTTGAAACAGCTGGGGCTGGCTCAGTGGAGCGTGTTGGAACCCGAGCAAGGATGCTCTGAGTGCAGGTGCCTGTCTCTGAATGTGCAATCATGCAAATCCAAGGACCAGATTGACACGCACTGAAGACCTGCTGTTCTGTTCCAATAACTCAACCGTCTATTGCCAGAGCAGCCCAGACACTGGCAGTCCTCAACTCCAAATCAAGTGAGCAGTACTGGCGATGGAGGAAAGAAGTGTGGGGTGAATCACAATCAAGGCTCACTCCCTTTGGGCAGATAGCATCCAGGAAAGGCTCAGCCACCTTTCTGGGGAGTGACTGTCATCGGAAATGGTTTGGAAGATAGGAGGTGTTGCCAGAGGAGGTGAGGGAATCCCTTTGCTTGTAGGATCTTGGTGATCACCTGTTCTTCCCTCCTCTTTCTACAGAGGAATCACGTGAAAGCCAGAGAGGGTAAGGGACTTGCCCACAGGCACACAGCTCACCGGAGGGCTGGGCCTGCTGCTTCTGAGTACTGGTTTCCTGTGAGCCATTCCACCCATCACACCGTCTCCTTCAGCTCACTGCTTTGAGCCTCAGGTCATAAGGGAGCCTGCCACCCTCCAGTGGCTCTTCCCTGAAGCCTCTGTGGGGGACTGGTGATCACAGAGTTGGTGCAGTGTAAAGAACTGAAGAGGTTGTTTTCAGTATGGGAAAGGGGAAGCTGAGGGCAGGTTGTGGCACAAATGTCTGGCACTGTCTCGGCTACAGAGTGGCTGGCAGCCCACAAGACTTGTCACCCACACTCTCTAACACTGTGTTTTCATAGACTCTCAAGGAGCCTTCAGTTTTGATCTTAACTGTTAGGTTTGCTGGGTAAGTTAGGGCTCTCGGGTTGCTGGTAATAGAAAACAACTGTTGCTGATAAAAAGAGAGCCTGAGGCATCCTTTCTCCATCAGCAGAGAAGCATTCTCTTCTCTGGCCCATCTAGCCAACCATGACTGCCCTTCAGCCCAGGAGCCGTGTTACACAGACCTATGACTACTCCCCACTTTCCCCCACTATATAGGGCTGCCCTACCCTGGCCTCTAAAGTCCATGGAAAGGCTCTAGAGAAGAGTCTCATTAACCTAAAAGTGCAGGATCTTGTTTTTCCAATGCCACACAGGCCAGTATAAAGGCAACACTTGGGATGGTAGCTTTGAACCACTAAGTCAGGAACTTACCTGCAATGCCATCTTTAAGCTCACCTGCGAATTTAGTCTATACACTTAAGCCACCACATTGTCCCTCTAAGCCAGGAAAACCAGCAGAGAGGCTATTCTGACACCAGATGTGGTTACACAATTCCAATTTTTCACCCCACCCCCACTTGGTGTATCATATTCCAGGAGAAACGGTAAACATTGTGTTGGGCAGCCACACCCAGGCAGTTGGAGCTCTGTAAGGGTGAACACCTCGGATTTTAAAGTTCAAATGGTAGAAGGAAGACTGGAGAATGAGCATATATTTTCTATCTTGATCCAAGAAGCCCACAAATATGTTATAGTTCCAGTTTTATGTGGAAACTGACTCGTAGTCTCACAGTTCCAACTCTGAATTCTGGATGAGAGGATCTGATCGATTCCCTGTGGGTCCAGTGTCTGTCGCTGGCCAGTCATCGGAAGGGGCAGGTCACCAGCACTGCTGTTGAAAGCACATGTATTGTTTGGGAGAATGTTTTCAAAAGAAAAGGGGGTTTCTGACAGGCTGTGCAGACAGACACCTGAGAGATATCTCTCATTGCCAAATATTCAGGTTAAATGGCTTATCTGTCACCAAGTATTCTATCTGGGTTTGGGGACTGTTAACCAGGTTTTTTTTTTTTTTTCAAGGCAAGACCACCCTGTATTAAACCAGCCCCTCAGGTGCATGGAATCCAGGGTGTTTGGAATGGTGAGGGGAGCAGTGTCCTTGAAGCCATCTTCTAACAGCTCAGCATGGAAGGCTTTGGTCTAACCCCTTCTTTTTTTCACATGAGGAAACTGAGGTTCAGAGAAGACACATGCCCCCCTCAAGGTCAGCCCACCTCCAAGTCTGTAAAGTGGGGAGGCTGGTACAGCCACTTTGTCAACCCTTCACCAGCCCTTAGCACACTGTGGAAATGCTGACTGGATAAGTATTGAAGTTCCGTGGCAAGATTTGTGGCCCTCAGAAACATTCCTGCAACAACACCTAAGGAGGTTTTAATGATCTGTCTATGGTGTATTGCTGAAGCATTCATTTTAGAGAAGGCCAAGGGGCTCAGACTATAATTCTGAAGCTAATTTCTCCCTGGACTCTCATGGCCTGGCAGCATGAATAAGAAGAATGCCTAGGATTGCACCGACCCTTGATTCTTATCCTATTGACCTTGTGCAGCAGAAAGACAATGGGCTTGGTGTGACTTTTTACACCTGCTTCAAAATGTTGTTTCATCATGCCATCTGCATCAACACGGAAGGACCTAGAGATGACCAAACTAAGTGAAGTAAGTTGGACAGAGAAAGACAAATAACATATGATATCACTTATCTGTGAAATCTGAAACATCACACAAATGAACACATAAAAAACAAATTTGTGGTCACCAAAGGGGAATGGGGTGGAAGAGGGATAAATTAGGAGTTTGGGGTTAACAGATACAAACTATTATATATAAAATAGATAAGCAACAAGGCCCTACTGTATAGCACAGGTAACTATTTGATATCTTATAATAAAACATGGGAAAGAATATGAAAAAGAATATGTATATATATGTATATATATATTGCATATATATAACTGAATCACTTTGTGGTGCAGCAGAAATTAACATGACATTGTAAATCAACTATACTTCAATTTTAAAAAGCCATAAAAGTTGAAAAAATGTTTCAGAGGGCATGGAAGGAGGTGATGAGTGAATCTGCCATCAAGCGGGGCCTCTGCCTGCAAAATATCTTCCTGTAGTTCTTATGCTCTTAACCCTGAGATCAGAGTACTTCCAGGAACCAGTCGAGTATAGAATTGAGCTGAGGGTGGAGGTGGGAGTGGGCTGATGTGAAGAGGGGGCGTGGTCACAGCTTCCTTGAGCCCACTATATCCCAGGTGATAGGGAAGCTGATGGATTAGGGAGGAGTGGATGAAAGGTAAGCCAGGGAAACTAGGTGAAGGAAGTGGGTATTCAAGTAAAAAGTGAAATGCATGGAAGCATGCCCAGCGTTTTGTCCATGCCCAACTGGATTAGGAACAGCTGATGAAAGTAAGTAGATTTAATGGGGTAGGGATGATGAATGGTGTCTTGCGGTAGGTCAGGAAATGACTTTGTTCAGGAGGAGTGGTACAAGAGGAAATCGAACTTAATTCTTATCTCCTTATGATGTTTTGGTTGTTTGACTTCTCTGTACACACCTGTAAAACCAGAAGACAAAGAGGTCTAAGGTTTAATGTGTTGTTTGCAAAGTAACTTGAGATATGAATGTCTTGAGTGTGTGCTTCAGCACTGTCAAGGACTAGAGTTTTGTTTCTAGCCATTTATTGTAATAAGCGGATGTCCTGTCAGTGTTCCTGGTGACTGGTTAAAAGTCACCTGCCAGTGAAATGAAAGTACAGTTTCTCCTCATCAGCCAAGTCCAATCATTTGCTGGCTTTGTAGGGCAGAGGTGAAGTTTTATTTGCACTATGAACTTTATGATGTATCTTCCTTCTTTGGGGTCTTTATAGTGCTTTATTTGCATTACTCATCTTTGTATTTCATCATGTATGGTTTGGCATTGCTAGTTCACTGTAGTGGGATTTGAATTTTTCAGACTGCTCTGATATGGGGACTTGTGGCAGGCCTCCTCCCAAATCCCTCACTGAAATAATAAAAAAAAATCCAAAATATCTTTTCATTTACTCTTTTATATAGCAACTCTCTTTATGTGTAAGACTTGTTTTCAGTAAAGATTTTTAGGAATTTGAAAAACCGTAGAGACTTAAAATCTAGTAGAGGAGGGAAGAGTAATGGGATCCATTGAATCGTATCAGAACACAGCAATGGGAAATGGGAGGACTGCGGGACTGAAGAGGGCTTGGGGTATTGAGAAGCATCTTTGGAGGAGATGGAAGGTGGGCCAGGCCTCTAAGAATGACTCTGCTTTGAAAAAACAGAAGGAAGAACTTCTGAGTACAAAGACCTGACATGCAATGAATCAGAGGTGCAAATAAGCATGCTGTGTTTGTGGGAAGGTGAGGGAACTCAGAGAGTGGTACCAGCTGTCCTCATTCCCTTTCACTAACAGTGATAGAAAGAGGCTTCATCTACGCAGCAACTGGGAGTGCCACCTGGAGTGCTGTGCTGACAACAGTATTAAGGCCACAGTGCTCAGCAGGAGAGAATGCTGTCATTGATTAGTGATGTCTGCCATAGATGCAGGAGGGGAGAGGAGTGATGTGTGTTTTAAGAGTACGTCACATTTACCCTAAAAACTGGCGTATGTTCCAAAGAACCTCTGGCATGGGGATTTTCTTTGTTTTTCCCCTCTTGAATTTAAGTCAATGGATACTAAGAGTGAAGCCTGTAATTCTGAATAACATCTTGTTACATCTCTGCCAAGTACTCAGACCTAGCTGGACTGACTCCCCAGTTGTTTTTCAAGCTTCTCAGAGAAGCCAGGGTCCTTGTCTTTGCTGCTGGGTTATAGGAGAGAGAAGTCTTTTCAACTGAGCACAGATAACTTTGGTTCAAGAGAAGATGATTAAGGCATTGAAAAGTCAAAGAGAATAGGGGAAATTATGACTGTGGACACTTGCTAATATTTATGTAAGTGTGTTATTACCTAATGTGGGGCACTGGTCCTGTATTGCTTCATGTACCCAAGCCTTATCTCCGTATCAAGGTTATAAGTCTCTTTTTGAGGTCAGAGAGAGTGCTTTCTTTCTGTTCTATCTTATTTATTTATTTTCGGTTGGGCTGGGTCTTCTGGGTCTTCCTTGCTCTGAGGGCTTTTCTCTCGCTGCAGAGTGGGAACTCTTTCCTAGTTGTGGTGCACAGGCTTCTCACTGTGGTGGCTTCTCTTATTGCAGAGCATGAGCTCTAGGATCCACAGGCTTCAGTAGTTAGAGCTTCGGGGCTCTAGAGCAGAGTCTTAATAGTTGTGGCGCACGAGCTTAGTTGCTCTGTGGCACGTGGGATCTTCCTGGATCAGGGATAGAGCCCGTGTCTCCTGCATTGGCAGGCACTTTACCGCTGAGCCACTAGGAAAGCCCAGGGAGTGCGCTTTCTTTATCTCAGGGGTTAGAGAGACAGAAAGCTGGTCTGTGTTCTTTGTGTCTCTATGGTGCTCTGCGTATGGTGGACGTAGTGTCCTTCAGAGTGTTAGAGGCTCATAAAATGAGTGTTAAACTGCTTTGAGAGTCCTGCTAATGACTTGTTCAATTTAAAGACAAAGTAGAAAAGGGGTTCAAAGGGGAAGATTATAAAATTCAGCTGTGATGCTTGAGTCTGCACAATTGGCAGAACGTAACAATGTACCATTCAAATCCGTCCTTTCCAGACCTTTTCTTTGGGTCTGAGCCTCCTTTCAATTCATATGATCCTCCCTTGAGGGTGGAGGAGGATTGTGTGGGGACAAAGAGAGGACTGACTGGATGAGGCACCTTCATAAATATTTGTCCTGGAGCCTGCAGAATGGCATTTTTCTGTTTGCATTAAAGTTGTCCAACGGGTATTTTCAAAGGATAGATTTCTGGAAAATTGGAGCCTCAAGGGTGACTTTTCAGGAAATTGGCTCTGATCTTTGATCTATTTAAGAAACTGCACACTGGTAGGAAGATTGCATCACCACAGCAACAGAGTAACCTGGCAATCATGATGAGAATGGTTGGGGGCAACTCTGCATCATGGCATTCACAGTGAAGCAATGTGGTATCATTTTGGAAGGAGCAGGGGCTGCGGAAGTCACATCAGTCAAAGAGAGCAAATCAGACTTACAGAGTATTAAAGGGAAGTCCAGGTTAATCCAAGTGCAAGATGCCTTATGAAATTAGGAAATGGTTTCAGAAGTGCATACACCTTAAAATGGGATGGGCAATGACATCTATAGAATATTTATAGGTATCATCATCTGGATTTTAAGTTTTCCTACAGCCTCTCAGATGATCAATATTTAAATCTTTGATGAAAGAGCACTATAGCAAATAAGATTAGGAAAACCCTCCTTGCCTTCAGATTTTGCATTAGAGCTGTTTTCCCAGGGGTTTGGGGGTTGGTGAGAGGGCTTGGACAGGCCGTCCTGCCGTAAGAATGTAGAGCTTAAGGGAGCACTGGTGCAGGAACTGCTCCCACCTGTTTTGGGTTTTGGATGAGAACTGTGAGACCTAAGTGACTAACTGGCTTGTTCATGTTCTTCAGTTACTGGCCAGATGAGGCTCAAGGCTCAGGATTCCTCCTCTAGGTCTGGGCTCTGTCCACCCCACCTCCATGACCTTTTGGTGGACAGGAGCTCATCTGACTTTGGCTCCTTTGAGTCTAGGGTAGAGCCCTTGCCACCTCTCTGCTTTGAAATATAGCTCCACCAAGCTTGAGTTGCCCTGCAGTCTATACAATGAGGACAGCATCAGGCAAGCTGCTTACCTTGAATGAGAGTCAAGCATGGAAAGAGACCATGACTAAAATCGGTCTCAGGCTCCCTGTGATAAAGGTGTTGAATAACATGGAACTCCATCAGTGTTAGTAGCAGCACAGAGGCTAAACATGTGGCTTCTGGGCAGATTATTTAACTTCTTCATGCCTCAGTTTCCTCATGTGTAAAATGGTGTTAATAATGGTGTCTACCTTATTGGGCTCTCAAACACACATGAGCATGTGTGCGTGTGTGCACACGTGCGCACACACACACACACACACACACTTTACAGTCCTTATAACGGTGCCTGGTACATATAAGCACATGAGAACACTTGCTAATACTATGTCAGCGTGTTGTTACCTAACGTGGGGCACTGGTCCTGTATTGCCTCATGTACCCAAGATTTATCTCTCAATCAAGGTTTCAGTAACTTGAGGTCAGGGGCTTTGTTCTTTTTATCTTAGAAAGTTATATGGGAACTGGCTTGGCTATTAGCATATGAGTTGTAATATGTCTTTCCAAATGGTTTGGATTCTTGAAGCTACATAGCTCATTTAACGCCTCTGATATGCATATAAATGAGGTATTATAAGCACCCTCTGCGGGGGTGCTGTTGGGCCCCTTGACTCCTCCCCTCAGCCTGGGCCGTCAGTCTCTCTCCTGAGGGCTTCCTGCCCCAAGTGCTTGCCGAGTCTCCCACGTCTCTTTCTTCTTTAGGATTTTCTCCTAAACCATGGAGGACTGTTAGGCCTGGAAATGCAGGAGGGTACTTGCTTCCTTGACTGATGAGTGACAAGAGCTTCCTGCCTTTCTGAAGTTCAGCAGAGAGATGCTTTCTACACTAGGACCTCTTAAACTTGAATCATCCAGTGATATAATTTAAATGCAAATTCTGGGTCAGGAGGTGTAGGGTGGGACAAGATTCTGCTTTTCTGACTTGCTCCCAGGTGATTCGGACGCTGCCAACCGTGGACCACACTTACAGGGGGAGGTCTCTACAGGGTTTCCTTTGAAAGCCCCTAGTGGGTTAGAATCAGAATTGCCCATAGCAGGACCCAGCTCGATAGCATGCTCTTATTTGTCTTCCCTCCTTCCCTGTCTCACCATCTGTCTGTGGCTCCCTAGGGTCACCTTCCAAAGAAACCATCTGTTCTGCACCCAAGATTTTGCTCAGACTTGGGAGCACCCACAGAAGACACTGTCCTTTACAGACAACTCTCACTAACACAGGTCACACACAATTATTACAGAGGTGGGGCTTGGGTCTGAGTCTGATCCCTGTGTTCTATGTATTAATATTATATCCCTGTACCTTTGTACCATACTGTCTCTCCAGTAGTCTGTGACTGATTCGAGTTTTGATTTTAGCCACAGATAACTGAAAACCCAAATAACAATGGTTCGAACATAATAGGAATTCATTTTTCCTGTGGAAGGAGAAATCCTTAGATATTGAGTTGATGATGTTAATTTGGGCTCAGAGATTTTTAAAAAATTATTTATTTTTAATTGAAGGATAATTGATTTACAATATTGTGTTGGTTTCTGCTATACATCAACATGAATGGGCTCAGAAATTTTTTTTTTTTACTTCAAGATGCCTTTTATTTTATTTTCCAGCTACAATTTTATTTTATTTTTAAACTTTACAAAATTGTATTAGTTTTGCCAAATATCAAAATGAATCCACCACAGGTATACATGTGTTCCCCATCCTGAACCCTCCTCCCTCCTCCCTCCCCATACCATCCCTCTGGGTCGTCAAGCTGAGGGTGCTATAAATCTCTTGGTCTTTCCCTCATGGTTGCAAAAGAACTGCCATACCTCCTGCCACCATGTCTGCATTTCGGGAATGAGGAAGAACAAGACTGAGGGGCAAAAGGGTACATGCTAGGTGACAATGTCCTTTCTCTCCTTTAGGAATTTTCTTTGAAGCCCTACCTAAAAACTTCCACTATATTCCAAAGATTAGAACTTTCATGTGGCCACCACAGTTAATAAAAACTTTGAAAAAAGAGTAGTCTTTTAAAAAAATTCATACGTTGCTGTCCCCAAACAATCAATGCTAGCCAGTCATGCCCCTGGGAAATTAATTGGGGGTTTCAGGAGTTTTTCTTGAAGGGCTCTGATAATTTCTCCAAAGCACTCTGGGTTAAGTTGGTTGTAGAGATGGAGGAGGTGATGGCAGAGGAGGCATAGCATTGTGTCCCTGGTCTAGGTACCTCACTCCCTGGTCCTATAGAAGGGTGTAGTGGGTCTGGAGTATTTTGGTGAGTGGGAATATGGTGTGGCTTTAACTTCGGATTATGTTGGCTTTCTCCTGAAGTATAAGAACTCCAATTCCGTTCACAACCCCTGAGACTAATTCGTCCCAAAGACCCCCATCTGGTTAACAGGAGAAATTCATATTCTTCCTATCAACAAATCTTCACCCTAATTCTAGTAGACTGATAACCCTCATAATAACCCTGGTCATCTTATACCAAGAGGGCATCTGCCTCCTCCCTGCCTGGGTTATGGCCAAATGCTTTCTAACATTGACTCTCTGAGATAGACAGCTAGCTTCAGTCATTTCTCCCAGATCTATAGTTTCTCATCTCCCTACTCTACCCAGCATATACTTCTATTATGCTCTACCAGGCAGTTACTAGGTTATTTAAGCAGGTGTCTTTTCTACTGGCTGGTGAGCATCTGTACTACGGTGTATTAATTCTTATTCTTTCAAATGCCTAGAACAGTCAGCATAATACAGAGAGAGCAGTGATTTAACCCAGATCCCCTTTCTCCTGGAACTCTGAGTCTTTTCCTCAAAGCAGGGACTTATGAATGTTTGTTGAATTCAATTACTTATTCAAAGAATAGTAAAAAATTAATTATAGGAGGGTTCTGGGAGATATTTTTCTGCTGGACTTTGGAATCAGTTCTACTATTAAAATCACAGTTTAAATTTAGGCAAATCAATTTACCTCTCTGTCCTCAGATTCTAATAATAATAATATGAGTGTATTGAGTACTAATTATATGCCAAGTGCTGTTCTAAGAGCTATACGTTTATTAACTCATTTCAATTCTTATCATTGAGTTCTCACAAGGTATAAGTGAATTAATACATGAAAAATGCTTAGTGTGACATTTGGTTTATGGCAAGCCTTCGTATTTGCTAGAAATTGTTGTTATAATCAGTTCTCAATTCTTGCCCAAAATTAATGTTTGGATTTAAGGTCTGTTTTATTAAATAGTATCTATTTTTTTTTTCTTTTTTCTTCTCCCCCTCCTTCCCCCTGTCCCTTCTCCTCCTCCTCCCCGCCTCTTCCTCCTTTTGTTCCTCTGTCTTCTCCTCCTCTTAAATTCAGAGCAGTATTTGACCATCCTCTAGGCTTTGAGCACCTCTGCGCCTCACTCTCTTTCAGCTACCCATGTGGATTCTTCTGGGCTGCTTGCTGCAAATTGCCCTCTTATTTTTTGTTGCACTCCTTCTCTGAAACCATTCTCTTCTCTTGGTGATGGAGACAGAAAAGGAGTGGATTTTTTAGGCTTTTCAATGCCTTCTAAATTGTACTGATAGTATCTTTTCATACTACCACCAATAAAAAAAAAAGAAAGAAAAAGAAAACCCATAAGTGGTGAGAGTTGGATAGAAGATGGCCATTATAATATGTTGTATCTGAAGTGTTTTATAGTTTACAAAGCCCTAGTTCCTACATCTTGAGTCTTCCAGCAATTCTAGGTGGTCCTCGTTGGAATCCTTGTGATATAATTTGCTAGTAAGTTTCAAAGTAGGTTTTTAAAGGATAGGAGAACTGCCTATCTACAGTCATCTGATGGATTCATAGTTTAGACCCAGTGACAAGCTTAAATATGGCTGCTGTGGGTAAGGAAGGCAGACTGTGTCCTGAATGATGAGCTTCCTGAGGGAAGGGATGATAGCCCATACAGAGCATCCCCAGGGCTCAGATCAATAAATGCTTGTTCAATGGATAAGTGAATAAATGACAAGCAACAGCTTTAACATTCCATTGTTTGAATGACCACAACTCAAATTATTCAAATTTCAAAAATTTAAACCTGTTTGGTTTTCAATGAGTTGCTCACTGTAGAGATGATCAATTTCCGACTTGGAGTCTCTCAAGTCTCCCTCTTGAGAGGGACCTAGAGGTAATCTATGTTAGGGCAGGAAGAGAGGGTTTTAGGTGAAGGAAGCCTCTCAGCTGGGGTCTTTGAAAATCTGGATGTCCTTTTCAAACTGTATGTACAAAGGACTTACCAAGAAGGAGTTTCTGATTATGAGACACTGGAATCGGGACCATTGAAGGTGACATGTGAAGCAATGGAGCCACGAATCTCCACACTGGAAATGGACCTTCTGGTTGGTCAACTTTGGATTTCTTTCCTTGTGTGTTGTTTCACATTTGACCTAGTTTTCTGGACAGCTTCCTAATGGCTCTTACATTTGTGGGGGAGAAGTAAAGGGGAAAAGGAAGGTTATGGGACCCTTTTGAAATTCCATTGACAGTTATGTGCTCCTTCTAGAAAATGCATATACCCACATACAGACAACTTTGCTCCCTAAATTAGAAGACGTGGTTACAAACCTCCTGTCTCACTACACTTCCCAGAAAAAAGGATTGATTGTCCTTGTCTATGAGTATTCCTAATGTGCTCCCTTTGTTCCTAGCTTTGTCCTCTTTCTGAGAGCAATTGTCACCCCATGGCCCAAATCAGTCTTTGTGTTCTCTGGGGCTGCCTTCAGGTCAGCATTTTGGTAGCGAGCTCTGGCAGCCGCCGGGGAGGGCACAATGATCTTACCTTCAGGCTCCATTATCTGGGAAGCACCTATTGATTGCCTGCTCTCTACACAACTGAATGTAGTCCTTAAGTTGGGCTATATGTCTTGAAACATAAAGAAGGTGTGACTGATGCTTGGAGAATTTATGGAGGGAATTAAAAAGTCAGCTCTTAATAATTGGGGTAGGAGGGCGAGAAGCAGGGGGAATGTGATAGGAAGATTGATTATATCATGATTGATGGCTGATGACATCACCAAATTCTTTATTGACTTGTCCTTGGAGGAGATGATTAATCAAAGATACTTGAGTTCCATCAGATTGTTCCATCCCCCGGCCCTGTTTTTATTTCTGCTATAGTGATTTACCAGGTTATCTTGCTCATGTTGATTCCCAGAATTGAGTATTTTGGGCCAGTAGAGACAAGGCATGAAGTAAACTTTTGTTACTTACCATCTGCTGGGTCTCTTGTACAAATTTCCCCACATGGGCTCTTTCTTCTTGAGCTATTGATTGGCTGCCTTTGACACATGCTCAGTGATTTTGGATTTCCTGTAGCTGAAAAGGGAGAAAGAAATAAAGAAGAGTCTTTGGTTGGGGCCTTCCTCAGAGATACTTGGTGCTGTCCCCTGAGTTCACTGTTCCGACTCTTGTTTACCTTTATAAAAATAACATGAAGAAAGTAGATGCATCAGTGGAGCCACCCACATCTGCAATGAAAGCTTATTTCTAGTGAAAATCATCATACCAGAATATTCACTCAAGCAGTACTTAGTACGATCCACCATAGCAAGGGCTTGTGTTTTTTTAAGGAAACAAGCTGTTAAAAATGTTCATGATGAGCTTTTTGTGCTGTGTGAAGAGCTCTTGGAGAGTTCTGCAGATGCTCCCAAGCTTCTTTCTGCCTGTCCATCTTACAGACACTTAAGGGTCCAAAGGCCTGTTGATTTACGCATAACCTCTAAACTTGAACTACTTCCTTGTGTTGGTGGATCACTTTAGAGTCCAAACCTCTAACTTTCCTATTTTCTGGCATGTTTTCCAGGTTGCTTGCTTGCTTCACAGATAGCCATTGGTCAGTCAGGCGCTTTGAGTTTTACTTTGCTATCATACAGTGGTAGAGATATCATGTTTCTGATTTTTAGTGGGTTTTTTTATTTTTTTGCTAGTGTTACCTCAATACCCAAAATGGTCTCTAAAGTTTATTGAACCACCCAGGGTCAGAAATATGAGCTCAGCTCTTTGTTGGGCTTGACCTATTGACCCAGGAGAGCAGCTGGGATGGTTCCTACAGCTGCCCTCAGCTCAAGGAGCCTTTTACCCAGAGGAGCTCCCTTTGATGGACTTCTCTGGGAGGAGGGCTATTCCTGAATGAATTCCCCTCTGAAGCCTCTCCTAGGCCTGGCAGAGAAAACAATGTGGAGGAGACAGAGCTGAAGGATGGCTTCACAAGAGCAACACAACAATGAGGAAGACTGCTTTGAAGTGACGTGAACCCCTGAACTTTAGGAGCGATTCTGCAGCGACTGGAGGGGAAAGATGGAGGAGCACGAACTCTTTGGGTTGTAGGGGAAAGACAGTATCTCACGGCAGAGGAGAGCTTAGCACGCTTGTGTCTGGCTGACTGTGGGCCTTTGTTAGGAATCGCCCTGGTGAATCACCCAGTTGTCCAGCAACTTCGACCCCTGGCCCCTCCCCACCCCAAACACACACACATAGCCACACACACACACACACACACACACACACACAGCTCCTCTGAGCTCCATTCAAATGTCCACTAAAGCCCTTATCTGCGGATCACGTTGTGCTGAGTTCATCTGGTTCCCTGGCCACTGAGCTCCTCCCAGAGAAGGACCCCCTGCCTCCTCCCTCTGTATCCCAGGGCCTGGCCTAACATGGAGCCCAGTAAACATGGGTCATCCTGCATCCGCCCCCGTCCAGTACTCTCTCACAGTATTGTTGATTCTCTTCACTTCTCTATTTCTGCTGCTCTGTGAGCATTTAGGAGACCAGGGACCATTTTTCAATGCCTGTGTCTTCCCAAGACCTAGGGGAGTACCCCAGGCCTAAGAGGCTAAACGCAATGTGGTGTTTGCAGAGTGTACATGAGGCATAGCCTGAACTGGGTGCTGGCCCCGACTTCCACCCACCATGGCTGACATCTGAGGGCAGTCACTCCACTGCCCTGAGCCTATAAAATCACCTTTCCTGTTCTAGAAGTTTCTATAAAAGGTTAAAATTCAGGAAACTATTACAGATATCCCTGGTGGGGTGAACAATACAAACAGATAAGAGTTAGAAGGCTTGGGTTCTGGTTCTGAGCTAATTGGCCGTGTGGCCTTGGATGAGCTGTAGAACACAGTGGCAATAATATCATGGTCTCTACCTCACAGTTTTTATTTTTTATATTTCTATTGACTCTTTTAAAGAAATGGAAAAGCAATATGTTCTTGTGGTAAGAAGTGACGCAGGATAGAAGAAAACAGGGTAAAAGATCAGAGTTCTATCCTCCAACCCCAATCAACCGCCCTGACACCCAGGCTCTCATTAGGATCTTCTGGGAACTCTGGTGAGAACATGACTTAACATGGAGATGAAGTGGTGTGTAAGTGTGTTATACTCACATAGATGCCAAGTATTGTTGTTATTACTACTGCTGTTCATAGTAGTATTGGTAGTTGGAGACACAAGATTTATATTGGAGGATTCCAAAGTGAACTAGCCGGGAGGTAGGGTCAGTGGCGTATAGCAAGGCTGCCTATAACAGCAATAATGTGAATCCTCAGATCTACTGCTAAACCTTTCCAGCTTAGGAAGCAGGAGGAATTGGTGTCAATTCACTGTGGGTCTCAGAAGGCTTGTGACTGACCTCACTGTGTCCCTCCACGCTGTGGAGCCGCTGGAGAGTGCCTTTACCTCTGAGTCCCACTTCCTACTTCTGTAAAAATGAAAGTAATAAATGCATTCTCTTCAAGCACTGAGATAGGGATTAAATGAGTGAGTATACTTAAAGCACTTAGCACCTGGGCCAATATACAGTGAGAGCTAAATACCTGTGAGCTTATGGTCAGTGAATCCCTGAACAGATGGTCATAGGAGAGCTGCCCAGAAAGATCTTTGCTTGTTGGATCTACTTTTAAACTGGGGTTTGGTGCCTTGAGTGGTTTGGCAAGTATTCTGAAAAAGAGATTCCAGGTTTCTTGTATTTGAAAACAGCCCTCCCTGGATCAGTAAGGATCCTCTTGGGGTTTTCGCATCTACTGTACTTGATCATCTCGCTCTCCTGTACAAGTTATCACCACGCATCATTACCAGTGTGAAACCCAGTGAAAATTCGCTTCTTCAGCAAACAGACCTGCCACTTGCTCTGGGGAAAGTCAATGACCACCTTGCAAAATGACCTCTTCTATTTTTATTTTTTTATTTAAAGGAAGAAATTAAATTGACAAGTGGATAATGTCATATATCAGTGTGATTCTATTCCTAATTAATTTATTGGCTTTGGTTCATACAACATGGGTTTTCTTATTAAAATGTTCAGCTTGGAGGCATGCCTTCTGCTCCTTGAAGTTCCCATTAGGTTTACAAATGAGACTCTTGTCCTGAGTGATGTTTTCTGGGGAAGCTTTCCTGACTTTTGTCTGCTCTCTATCAATCTCCCTGCTGTCAAACTGCTGCTTGAAGTTTCAACTTTCCCCACTGTAGTTTAAAGAAGTCTCTTTCCCTTATGGTCCAGCTGTCGGGGGGGCATGGTCTTTGCCTAGAATTCAGGGCTGGGGGCAGTTCAGAAGATGGCAGGGGAGGGGTGGGCTCTGCACCCCTCCCAACGCCCTGGCAGGAGTCCTATGTTCTGGCATAATGAGGACACTGGGTGTTTGTTTATTCTTGGTTTCCAGCCTTCAGTGAGGGTTATTATCACCTTGTTTCCTGTGGGCTTCCCTAGACCTCCTATCACTTCTGCCTGATGCCCATACCTTTCAGGTCTGTTTTGACATACACCATGTGTCTGGGGACCCTGAAAACACTGGCTTGATCTACTTGGACCATCCCCCTCTTTTTTGATGAGACTGGGCTTACCAGAGCATAAGGGCTGGAGGCCTCTGGACCTCCTCAGCACTGTCGAAGCTGAGATTCCAAGCGTCAGTCTTGGCTGCAACATCCATCCCAGTTTCTCCTTCTTGAGAATCTGCTCTTCAGGTAACAGCTAAGGCCCAATTGGTTGCCGGCCTTCAGAGCCTGGTCTGTGGAAATTTTAAATGGACTGTGAAGTACGTTCCTTCTAAAGAATAAGGAACAGAGCCCAGAAACCCAGCTTTGTAACCACAGCGGCTTGTGGTGAACCTTTGGGCTGGTTGGACAGGGATGCAGGTGAGAACTTGGAGAGGGGCCTATTGAGGATGTTAGCCTGAATTTCTTGGAAGTTGAAGCACAGAAGCCTTAGAAAACAGCCCAGGTTTGGACGCCAAACAGGTGCCGGCTCCAAGCCTATCCCACAGCTGCCCTGGGACTACACCCAAAGGAACTGGCATTAAAATGTGTGGCTTAGGCAGTGCTCCCCAACCTTGGGGAGTGGTCACAGGTCTCTTTTAGAAAATGGTTGAAAGTTCTGGACCAGATTCCCAGGAATGTGCATCAGCTCACTCAACACTTGCATGAGAGATTTATTTCCATCTTGGGGAGGCCCCCTGGACCAAAGGGTCTAGGATCATGTCTTGAACACAAAATCCAGGACACAGGTTGTTTCCTTGCCTCTGACACTGTCTCTGGTCCCCTGTGGGCCATGTCTGTGCACTGTGAGAAGTCCTGGCTAAACCCCAGAGCCAAATGGTCATCAGATACAGGCGGCACCAAGTCACTTGGCACTGAGGAAAACTTGATACAGCCGTAAACATTTTATGTGGGTCTTTACCACTGTTATTTAATTAAGTGTCACATTACTGTGCGCCGGGAGAGCTGCACTGTACAGCTGGGTGACAGATGGATGGACCAGCCGCAGAAAGGACCGGGAGAATATCAGTGTGTCTGTAAGAGCACCAGCTTGGAAATTGAACAGACGAGGGCTTGAAGCTTGACTCTGTCCTGTAAGTGACCTGACCTCTTGGATCCTTACTTTTCTCACCTGCAAAATGGCATTAGTTTGATAGAAACTCCAGTAAGTGAAGATTCATGAGATGAGATGCAGAGTTCATGCCCGGAGCTCTCCTATAGGGTTTACATGGGAGTTCCTGGCTTGCACGGGGCCTGTGACTCATGGTCCATGTGTTGTCCTGGTTTGGATGTCACTCCTGGCATAAGACTGGCACTTTTGCTTCATATAGCTCATTCACAGGTTTGTTCCTCCTTATTCAAGTTTCCCAGTTTCATATTCAAGGTTTGGCAATGCTAAGAAAATGCTAGCCTCACTAAACCAAGAGGATTTTGTAAATCCACTGCGGGCATGTGGGTTGGTGGACAAGAGAGGTTGGGTGGGTGGGTCCGTCCTCTATTTCTTTCCTGGAGTTTGTTGTAATCAGAGCCTGAAAGATTCTGTGTGAGAGGAACTGGTAAAACCAACAGACCTGTGTAAGGATCGAACCCTGCCTTGCTATTTTCATGTGGTGAGCAGCTGAGCTTGAGGTAAATAGGCACAACTCAGGAAATCCCCATTTTCAAGTACTTCTTCCTATTCGAGTGGATTCAGATACAAAGGTCAAAAGACATTCAGAGGTGAAAATGAAATTCATACAACAGATAAAGTATTGGGTTTACATTTTATCTATCTATTATGAATAATAATAAAGGATTTCTGTGTCTAAAAGAATGTCTGTTTATATAATACATCCCTTCTCATGGAGAAAAAAATACTTTGTTGAATCTTCCCTCATTGAGATATGAAGTTCCTTTGTCTCTATCCAACTGTTTTTCATTCATCATCTGTCAATTCATCTATCCTTCTTTCCATCCATCCATCCATCCATTTGAATCTACTATAGTCAAGTTTTTCTGAGGACTAAAAATTGTAAGTACCATAGTTATCCTTTTTGTAGAGGCAGGTTAGGGTTTCACTTAAGTTCTTTGGTTTTAGAGTCCAACAGACTGCTTTGGATTTATTTATTTGGGGCTTCCCTGTGTCTCAGATGGTAAAGAATCTGCCTATGATGCAGGAGACCTGAGTTTGATCCCTGGGTCGGGAAGATCCCCTGGAGAAGGGAATGGCTACCCACTCCTGTATTCTTGCCTGGAGAATTCCATGGACAGAGGAGCCTGGTGGGCTACAGTCCGTGGGGTCACAAAGAATCAGATATGACTGAGTGACTAACACTTCACTTCAAAATCTCTATGTGTTCTTACGGTTTACAGATTTTTGATTTTTAGTGGATAATCTCTGTGATGAAAAAATATTTATTTATCTATTTATTTTTGACTATGCTGGATCTTTATTGCTGCTTGTGGGCTTTCTCTGGTTGTAGCAAGTGGAGATCTCTCTCTAGTTGTGGTGCGCGGGCTTCTCATTGCGATGGCTTCTCTTGTGCAGCAGGACCTCTAGGGCACGGAACTGCAGGCTTCAGTAGTTGCAGTATGCAGACTCAGTATTTGGGATTCAGAGGCTTAGTTGCCCCATAGCATGTGGAATCTTCCTGGACCAGGGTTGAACCTGTGTCCCCTGCATTGGCAGGTGGATTCTTATCCACTGGACCACAAGGGAAATCCTGCTTTGGATTTATAGCCCTACTCTTCTTTCCCTAACGAAGGAAATGTCAGTAGGTTGGTTACCTATTGAAGCACCAGTTTCCTCATCAGAAAAATGAGGGTAAGACTATCCTCTTGTTGAGGATCCAATGAAATAATAAACATGCAGAGTTTTGCATTGGTTGGGAATGTATGAAATCCTTATAAAAAATAACTGGCACAATGTGTGACTATAGTTCATGCTCATTAAATAGAATGCAGCTGCATAATGAAGAAAAAGTACTTCTGAAATGCTTAAATATTATTTACCTTGCAAAAATTCAATGTAGGTGAAAGTTTTAGGCCTATGCCTCATCAGCATGCAAGTGACTCTTCATGCTTTGTGTGAGTGTGTGTGTAAATCAAGGAATATATACCTTATGGGGCAAGATTTCTCTACGTGTTTATGGTGATAAATTCTATATCCGTTTAGATTCTCATGTGGGAAATTTAGAAGGTAATGTCTTCCTCCCCAACACTAGTTTTGTTTTTTTTTTTTTTAATATATAAAGCCTTTGGGAATATGTATTTCAGTTGTATGGACTTTGCTATGTGTGGTTCTTTATGTTGTTCTCAGTTGTACCATTCTTTGTAAAGAATTTTGTCTTCTGTGCCTGGAATGCTAATGATTATAGGTATTAACAATTCTCTGCTCCTAGTTATTAGCTGGATATTCTTTCTCAATATCCTTATTCCTATTATGGTTTTACTCAGACTTTCCACATGCATCTTATAAAATAATTTTGAAAACCCTTAGTATTCAGGCAAAGGTGAAAAAGGAAATTTGACTTTCAGGAAACAAGGGGGAAATTTTAATGTCTTGATAAAGGAGACTCTGGAAGAGGCTCTGTCTTCAAATAAAACCGATTTGTGCTGGTATAATTGCTGCTGGAGGGAAGGGCCCAGCTCTCATACCAAATCTTTCCCATTTATTCTTACCAACTTGGTTCTGACAGATATTTTATTTCAAGTGTCTTTACAGCAAATCCTAAAGGCATATCTCAAGGATTATTTAATAACATCTGGAAGCCCAGACCAAAGAGATGATGCAGGAAATAAAGCAAGGGAATGGAACAAGCCTGGGACAGGGCACCCCAGACCCTGATGAGGAGTGGATAATGGTGCTTTTAGCCTGACTGTGGGGAAACGGATTAGGAGAAAAAGCGAGGGAAGCAGACCACCCAGGCTGAGATGTGTTCATTCTTGTTTCACAATTTGAAGTGCAATGGAAATCCAAATTAATTTCTCAGGAGAGCATCAACTCCATTGTGTAAGGCAGCAAACAGCCGGTCGGATGTGCTATATAAAACCCAATAGCAGCAACTTGATTCTGTGCCGAAGTTCCCAGCATGGGAAGGGAATGCCACGTCCCCAGCTCCTAGGCATGTTGATGAGAGGCAGAGCCAAAGACCGTGGGGGTTGGGCCTGGCATCTACTGGGGTCTGTCTTTTCAGCCTCACTGATCAAAGTCACCTGGCCATGTCCTTTAAGTTATGGATGAGACGGGAAAGGGCCAGAGTTCAGGCTGAGGCATACTTGGCAGTGTTGGGAGGGGTTTAATTGGCAACTTTAAGGAATAACTATTTCCTTAGTATCATTGTGCAGGTGAAGATCAAGAGGATATTGGATGTATATGTTTAGCTGATTCACTTTGCTGTACAGTAGAAACTAACACAACATTGTAAAGAAACTATACTCCAATAAAGATTAATTTTAAAAAGATGTTGGGAATATGTGCAAGGAACCATATGCCAGGATGTTGACACTATTCGTAAAAACAAAAACATTGGGATTTACTTAAACATCCATTAGGAGGAGACTGGATAAATGAATTGGGCTGCATTGATGCAATGGAATAATAGACATTGATGACAAAAGAATAACTAGAGCTAGAGTTGTGAGTAATGTTCAGCTTTACAGTGCTGAGCCAAAGAACATCCAAAAGAAAATATGTGGTACAAAACCGTTAAATAAAGGTCAAGAAAATGTAAAACAATATAATATATTATGTTTGGATATTTACATATGTTGTAAATATGTTTAAAAATTCATGGGAATGATAAAAACCTGATTTAGTTTAGTGATAATCTGTGGGTAGGGTTTGTCATCAGAAAGGAAGGGGGACATGTAAGGTGTCAAGTATATTGGTGTCTCATCCCTTAAGGTAGGCAGTAGGTACACAAGTGTTTTGTTCTATTACTCTTTACAGGTT
This sequence comes from Bos javanicus, assembly GCF_032452875.1. Taxonomy (NCBI): domain Eukaryota; kingdom Metazoa; phylum Chordata; class Mammalia; order Artiodactyla; family Bovidae; genus Bos; species Bos javanicus. Next base: position 61,219,480 of record NC_083869.1, on the reverse strand, counting down.
TTTGGCAAGTCTGAAATATTTCATGATAACTTATGTACCTCCTTCCTATGCACGTAGAGTGTATTGAGAATTAGGAGGGAAGATTTGCTTGGGGAGGAAAATGGGTATGGGCGTGTGACAGGGAGAAAGTGAAGCTGTGTTTTGCGAGAATAGATGCTTCGTCCATGTTTGCTGAATTAGCAGAGTCAGGAAGTAAGAGAAAGTGAATGAGATGAAATGAGTCTGGGGAGAAGCAAGTTTGGAGCCAGTGATGTGTGGAAAATAGCAGCATATGCAATAAAGCAAAGCAGGAAGATGAGTGAAATGGAGGGACGCTGGGACCCTGCTGTGAAAGCCAGCGCCAAATGCTCTGCTTCCTCGGCTCCAGAGGTTGGAAAGAGCTCTCACTGTGTTGGGAATTCCTGCTGCCAGAAAGTCATCCTCTAGTGTTGTCTATTGTAATAATGCCTTAGATGGTTTCTTTTCCTTTTTTAAATATTTATTTATTTGGCTGCACTTGGCCCTAGATGCAGCATGTGGGATCTAGTTCCCTGACCAGGGATGGAATCCAGACTCCCTGCTTTGAAAGAGTGGAGTCTTAACCCCTGGACTACCAGGGAAGTCCCTTAGATAGTTTCTTAAATTATTCTTGCAAAGAGAGAAGGAGGAAGAAAATGCATTTGAGTCTGTCCCTACAAGAAAGTAATCAAAAGATGAATGATCCATGATGTATTAATGATGGGCACATGATGGGTTTTTGGGAGGCATACTATGTGTCTTCATGATGATTATTTCTTTGCTGCGCTGATTTATTCTTGTGGACTCTGCGAACACAAGTTGGGCTTTTAGAGTTAGCAGGCAGGAAAATGTTCAGGAAAAAATATTTTTTTTCTTACCCGACTTAAAACTGGTTACTCAACAAAGTCCACTGTGCTTTGAGCTCCTTTGATGTTGCTCAATAGACATTGCGAACATATCAGGCAAATTCATTTTTAACGGCTCACAGAGGCCTTTGTGATTATCATCTAGTTGTTGTTCTAACCATTTGGACCGACCTCTATTGAACAATGTGGAATTAATCACGCGGAACAGAGCTCAGCTCTGTCCACTCCTTTTGTCAGAATGGAGTGAGCCCTGGACTCAAAGTATGTGGAATTATGGGGCTGACAAAGTTTCTGCCCCTGCTTCCTTTTTCGTATTTAATTTTCAAATTAATTTAGTTTGCCTTCTTCCTCCTCTCTTGCCTCTAGCCACCATGGCTCAAACTACTCAAGGTAGTTTCGAGGAAGGAAATGCAAAATAGCAAGACGCAGTTCTGCTTGCTAATAGCCCAGGCCCTTTGCTTTCTAGGTTAGAAGGACTGCTTTGAGGGAAATGAAGTTCTGCCTCCCTAAAGACATTGTTTAGTTTTGCATCCCATTTCAGTGGGAGGGTAAAGTGAACCAGATCTGTTTCCAGCCACTCTTGACTCTTTGATTCCAGAGCAGGGCATCCTCGACAGGGCTTTATATCCTGCTGGAATGTAAGGCTGTTTTAGGAAATCTGTGTTGGATTGAGAAAAAGTTGCAGCATAATGACAGTGACCAAACCATGTGCCCCAGATTTTCCTGAATGGTCCTCAATTCGTATAGTTTGAACCTTTAATTAAGGCAGTTTATTTTGTGTGTGTTAACACAGAATTTGATAAAGGGAATATTTATGTGTGTATGAAATACATATGCATTTATAAATGATATATAAATAATTGAAAATATGTATTGCATACACATACACTCACATATACGTGATTTGTGGGTTTATTTGCATGAAGTCTTCTTTAGGATCTTGTGGCTTCAAAATGTGTGTTCTAGTAAGTGTTGTGGAAACAGCTAACTACCTGATTGACCTTCTACAAGTCATTTCCTGTCACCAGGTCTTCTCAGTTCCCCACCGCTCCGACACACCGTAGGATCTCGATAACTGTGCTGGCGAGAACTAAAGGCGGGCCCTTTTCAGAGTCTTTGTCCTTCCTTCTCGCTCTGTGTGGGAAGTTCCATAGCCTTGTCCTTTGCACTGTCCCTGTCTTCATACCTTGTGACCCGTCCTGTGATCCTGTTTCCCCTGCTCATCTGCAGAGACTAGAGGGCTGGGACAGGTCTCTACTTTTGCTATTCCATTGTTTAGCACAGAGGCAGGTAGAGAATAAAACAACAACAACAAAAATGACTGGAAGGAAATATACCAGAAAGATAACGATGGTTGAGATAATGGATAATATATTATTCTTTATACTTTTTTCGTGTTTTCTTTTAAAAATAAACATGAATATGTGCTATGTAGAGAATCCAAAAATTTTTTTTAAATGGTTTTTGTTTCCTTCAAATTCTCAGGATTGGAGAGGAGAGGAACATGTTCAACAGATGTCCAGACTAAAGGCTGTTGCAGCATATCCTCTGCTTCAGCTTCTGACATACAGGGGCAGCTGACTCTTCCTCGGAGTCTCCCACAAACTGGCCCACACCCCTGTGACAGGCGGCCACATGGGCATCACAGCTGAGGGCTGAGTCTGCGGTGCGCTGTCCCCTTCAGGGACTGATTTGCGCTGCGTCATGATAACCAAGCACAAATTGACATTTGTTTTGAATGTTTCATGTATGAAATGTCCCAGCAGTTAGATGGTACTCAGGGTTCTTAACCCCAGACTGTGCCCTCGCTGGGGGCTGAGCTGAGCAATGGGCCAGATTTTGTGCTAGGTGTGACGATGAGTCAGAAGAGTCAGGATGTGATTCCTACCTTCTAGAAGGATGCTGTATTAATAATAGTTGGGTTTATAATTTGTATGCTTTAGAAGCTAGGCAACATCACAAGGCAGTGTTTATGCTTCAAATGAATGGTAAAAACAAAACAAAAAACCTAAATGGGTCATAGGAGTTTCTAGGAGGGAGAGAGACTGACAGGCGGCCACATGGGCATCAGAATATATATAAGAATATATGTGTGTGTGTGTGTGTGTGTGTGTGTGTATATATATATATATATATATATATATATATATATATATATATAAGAATGTGGTGTTTTGAGGAACTTACCTGGTGGTCCGGCGATTAAAACTTCACCTTGCCAACGCAGGGGACCCAGGCTCTATCCCTGGTCGGGAAGCTAGTTCCCACATGCTACATGCAACTAAGATTTGGTGCTGCCAAATAATAAGTTAAAAGAAGAAGAATGGTGTTTTGAGATGGGATTTTGGAGGTCTTCACTGGTGGAGAAGAGGAGGTAGCCTCATAGAGAAGGAAATGGCTTGCAGAAAGGTAAGGAAGTAAGGTCAGCTTGTGTGTTTAGTTTTACGGGCTAACAGCAAAGTGAGTGGGTTTCTCTGGTGGCTCAGACAGTAAAGAATCCGCCTGCAATGCAGGCGACCAGGTTTAATCCCTGGGTCAGGAAGATCCCCTGGAGAATGGAATGACTACCTACTCCAGTATTCTTGCCGGGATAATTTCATGGACAGAGGAGCCTGGCGGGCTACAGTCCATGGGGTCATAAAGAGTTGGACACAATTGAGTGACTAACACTTTCATTTTTTTCAGGGAAGTGAGTGATGGGTGGGAATAGGGGAGAAAATGTGTATCTAGAATGAAAAGTGCTTAGTTAGGAAGACTGGGAATTTAGAATGGAGAGGTGGGGGATCAGCCAGGTCAGGGAGGGCTATAAGAACAGGACAGTGATATACCTTGAACTGGGAGGTGGTAGGGAGCTATTGTGGCTCTCAGGGAAGAGGTCATGGAATGTAAAGCAGCCTAAAATGGTTAAGAACATGAGCTCTGGATGATGTTGCCTGGGTGTGATGCTTAGTCCCAAGTTGTGTTACCTATCTGAGACTCAGTTTCCTCATGTGTAAAATTGATATGGTGATGGCTTCTTCTCATAGAATTGCTCTGAGGATAAAGGAGATAATCCATGTAAAATATTTATTTAAAAAATTTTAAATTTTATATTAGAATATAATTATTTGTCAATAGTGTGTTTGTTTCAGATGTACAGCAAAATGATTCTGTTATGCATATACATATAACTGTTCTTCTTCAGATTCTTTTCCCATGTAGGTTACAGAATACTGAGTAGAGTTCCCTGTGCTATATAGCAAGTCCTTGTTAATTATCTATTTTATACACATGTAAATATTTAGCACTTTGCCTGGCACATTGTATGAGCCTAAAAATGATCTGTTATATGTAAATTAATATTAATACAATACTTATTTCATTAGCATGGTAAAATGGTAGTGAGTTTGAGAAGCCAAATATTAAAAACAACTAGAAATTGTTCTATTAAGGGGTGGAGCTTGAGAATACTTCAGGAAAGTCCCACTCCAACCTCACAGTTTGGCTCTATTTACTGTCACTTAGCTTTTGTGAAATATTTACACTGGTATGTTACTCTGCTATAATTTTTGTTCGTTATCCTCCCAAGCTTGGTGAGGAAGATTAGTTCGTTTATCTTATATTGCAGAAGATACACATAGATATAAACATGATGACATTTAGTTACAACATCTCTTCCGTTAGTATTTACCACTGTTATCAACCAGAGCTTCTCTAGGTGAAAGTGAGGGGTGGGAGTGGTGATCAGGCTATTTATTCTTCCCTCTGAAGAAGAAAGTAGTAAAAAACGAGAGAGAACCGGGATGATTTTTTTCTCAGCCAAACTTAACACCTCAGCCTTGAAGAAGATTCAGAGTGACTAGAATTGCTAAAACAGAGCTGGCAAAGCAAATGAAATAACACACACTGTTTAGGACCTTAGTTATTCTTTTGGATACAATAACAACTTATCTTTAATTAAAATGTAACTGCGTTTGGAAGGGATGTTATTTTTGTGCTATTATCTGTGGACATCTTAGTGGAGAATTACATTCCAAGCCAATGAATAACATCCTCAAACTTGGCTGCCACTCTGACGTTCAAATGTGTGGGACATACGTGACTCTTTTTAATTGATTACAATGGTGCGCTGCGACAGTCCCCGGAGGATATGACTCACAGCGAGTCAGGTGCACACGGAGGCTTGGTCCAGCCCTATTGTCTTTTACCAGCAGGTCTTTACTGTGCTCCAGCTGGAATAGCAGTGCACTTGTGTGATGTGAATGTGATGGAAAAAGGCATTCAATACCAGGGCTCTTGCAGGATGCTTGGCAGCAATGGGTGGGTACTCCGGCAGTGACTGGCCTCAGGGCCACATGTGCTGGTGAACCAGACAAATGATGATGGCAGCTCAGGTAGCTTGTGATCTGCGGTCGCATTATTGGTCTGTGGGTCCCGGAGAAGCAGGTATGGAAGAGGAGCCTAAGAAAGAAGGAAGGGGACCCCTACAACTCTGTATCTGTCAGTGTTCTACTCAGGGCATAGCCTTAACATAAGCTCCCTTCCTCTCTCCCTGGGACCAGGACCTTCCCATACAGGAAGGTTCACAGACAAGCTAAGCTTCCATTCCTGGCCCATGGAACTGTACTCCTGTGTCCTCTTCCTACCCCATGTTGTCTTCATTACTGGGAGAGAGGCCCTCTGCAGGAGGAAAAGAATGACTCCCTCTCCTTTTAGTTCTAGAAACATGTTGTAGAGAGTTGGGCCCTTGGCGTTTGGCCCCAAAGCTGGGTAGTGTCTGTCAGTTGTTTTCCATGCATTTATTTCCTTTTCCTCTAGAAGTAGCATTTTAGTTTTCCTTTGGGTTGACAGCCCTCCCTTAGTCTGAGGCCATGTGGGCCAAATGAGGCTGACTGCGCCTCCTGAGTCCTGTGCTTGTGTACACACAGGTGGTGTGTGCTCTGTATTTGGCCAATGAGCATCACAGTACTTGTTGCAGAGATGGACACACATGAGTCAAGCTGGACTGATGGGTATTAGTCCTGGGGTTTTCAATGGCACTGTTGGCAAAGAGGTACTTTCTTTCTTGTGAGGTTGCTGACTTGGTAAATGGATATAAACTTGGAACAACTGGTAGAAATCTAAGAACTTCCCCAGAGAATAAAGTAAAACTAAGAGAAAGAGAGAGGCATATTCCTGAAGGTAGCAACTGAGCACCTGGATCCAGCTGTTCCTGAAGACATAATTTTTTTTTCATTTTATACAGGAGCCAAATAAGTTATCTTTTCTGTTTGTTTGATCCATTTTGAAATACTCTATCTGAAACTTACATTCTAAATAATCTTGACCGATATAGGTCACATTCTAGATCATCCAAAAGTTGTACACTTAAAGTTATAAGCTTATATTTCCCTGATGAATGTGCCTTCACATATCTCTGGTATACAAGCAGCCTGCCACATACCCAGGGATCACAGCAATCTTGGGTGACAGGGAAGGGTGGTGCTTTCCCATCTCTAATACCTTTCCCATTTCTAATACCTGTGGTCCTTGCCCACCCAGACATAGAGAAGAGAGTCAAAGGGAACACTGAGTTGCAGAATTTGCCTGAACCAAGATTTTCCAGAGAACCTACATTTTTCTCTATTCTGCAACACTGAAAAATCCCCACACAAAAGTTGACCCTCTGGGCTATGCAGAAAAGATGTAGAAATCATCTGCTGAACTGGAAAGTCAAGTGTATCCTGGGTAGTGCTTTTAGGGATCTGAAACATTTCAGAGAATATTACAAAGTTCTGAAATCACAGTTTCAGCCCTTGTCTGAACCCTAGAATTCTCCTTGTTCAACTCCCTCATTTCAGAGGAGGAAACACTCAGAGACAAAGAAACTTGGCTGAGGTCTCATAGCCAGTACGGTTGCAGACCACTATTGCCAAGAACTAGCAGAAGAGAGAAGGTGCCTCTGAATATCTCACAGAGACCAGAGACTAAACCCTTTGCTCATTGTATTAGGATCCTTCAGCTGCAAGTGACAAATCTCCGCCACTGAAATCAGATCTCTGTTCTCATAGCTGAAAAATCCAAGACCCTGATCTAACTTCAAGTAAGGATGGATCCAGGAGTTCATAATTATATTATGAAGTTTTGTTTTTTTTTCTTCTTTATTATGCACTGGTTTTGTGTTGGCTTTGATTCTTCAGCAGATTCTAGCCATATAGTGGCTTTTGGCAACAGTAAAATTTTATGCTATCAGATTAGTAATTCTACTTGATAAAGAGCTTCTATTTTTCAGGAGTTCCTTCAGAATTCCAAGGCTCATGTTCATGGGCTCAAAGAGGGTCAATGTGGACAGGGATTGGCAATGCAGTTTGCATTGAGGGGCTACCCCAAAGCCCAGCAGCTCGGGGAGGAATGGGGCTTCACTCAAGCTAGCTGAAGGGAGATTAAGAGTGGGCGAGAGGTGGCAAAGTGAACTTGCTATTGTTACCCGGAGGAGGAATGACGGTTGCCAGAAATGATGGTTGCCCACTACTTTTACTTTGAGCAGTGAGGGAGTCTCAGAGAGGCTAAGGGTTTTATTTTGGGAGCTAAGTCCCAGGGCTTAGTAATGGTATCTGGCCCTAGGCCTGTGAGTTGCACTTTAAACCCAGCAGTATAACTTCTGGAGTTTTACTCAACTGCAGAGATGAGGTTTTGCCAGAGAGGATGTCAGGGTGGCCATTTCTTTTGGTCTCACCTCTGATAAATACCCTCAACTTGGCTGCATTTTTCTGTTTTCTGTCCGTGATAGGGCACCAGGCCAAACATATCTCAGACAAATATCTGTATTGTTTGTGGCGTGATTGTGACTTCCTGTCTTCCAATTTAAGTATTCTGCGTCGCTTTTCACTGTCTGGGTCATTTGATATTACAGCTGGCGCTTCCTGTTTTTAAGTCTCTGACTCTAGTCATCCGACTGTAGAAACCAGGGTTCAACTTCTTCATCAGTGATGCCGGCTTTAGTCACTTGTTTTGGTATCCTAATTGAGATTTACGTAAGGAAAGCTGTCAGGTGTCTGCTGGTTTTCTCAGCTTCAGATACTTCCTTATTTGTGTTTTTGTTTTTCAGACTTTGGGACTTTCTCTCACTGTGTGGTTGTGGTCGTGGTGGGCTGATCTTCCCCACCCCCACCACTTCAGTAGCTGTTCTCTTTCCCTAAATAAGCGCTCCTGAGTGCCAGGGGTCTGGCTCTCAGAACAGGGCTGCTTCAGGGGTGACAGGCTTAGCTATCCTCCTGGTGCCTCCCCCCACCTGTTTTCCCAATCTGGGGTTCACTGGTCTCCCATTTCCTCTCCTCTTCAAAGGGTTCAGTTCCGTTAAAATGCTTCTAGTCAGGCCCGCAAAGAAAAAAAAAAAAAAAGCTACTAAATGCAGATTTACTTATTTTCTCCAAAGAAAGAGAACATTTTAAGCTCCTTAAAAAGGTTCACTTCATTTAAACTTTCTTTCCATGGAATGGCCTGACTTGGGAGGAAGTGGATAAAAGCCCCAAGACATTTATATCGAGGAATAGAATATTTATGATATATCACTTACACAGCTTCCTGACCCTCTGGGGAGAGGAGCTTTGCTGGCCTGAGCTGTACCAGACTTACCTTATTTCTTTTTTGGTTAAGGCAGATGGGTTCAGGGAATTTAAGATAATGGGGAGAGAGGAGATTTATTCTGCCCTAAAGGCAATGGCAGCTTTGTGGGGGGGGTGGATTTGGAGGGGTGATGAGGAGGAGGAAGCAGGGCTGGCAGGGTAGGGAGTGGGAGGGCGGGGCTGGGGAATCTATAGCATCGAAACCCTCACTTGATACGTGACATTCTGCTCCTTCTCTGTGTGCAGCCTTCACTGAAGGAGGGAATGGTGGCACAGGGCAGTTGTGAAGGGTCGGAATGTCACTGTGGGCGGGTCCACTGGGGTCTTCTGAGGCTGCAGTTGGACTCATAACTGAAGATGCAGTTGGACTCCATCTTCAGAGGAAGGGCCTGGATGGCTCTGCTTCCTGGGGCAGGAGGGCCAGAGACCAAATCTTTCTCACCCACCTTTCCTCAGGCCAAGGGACCCCAGGGCTGGGAAACGTCTGGCCCTCTTGCATCTGTGCCAACACTGGCACAAAAGTGAGGAAATCCCCTCCTGTCTGGGTCCTCCGTTCACTGCCTCTTCTCTGGGTGATGATGGGGGAGGGCTTTGGAAGTCTGGCCAGTTGTGTAATTCTGCGTGTGTGGGATGGGCTCTCTCAACAACGCAGTCCTTGATATTCCTCAGTCAGCATCAAGTGCTCCCCTGAGTCCAAGGAAAGAGAGGGCAATAGGCTGTCATGATTTAAAACGAGAAAAAAAACCCCAGTAAAATCCCAAACCAAAAACCCCCCTTGTTTCTGTGCACTCTTTTAAATGACCTCATTTCTTCTCTGCTGTCACCCCATGAGGTCAGGAAGACAGGCGTCACCAGTGGATAGGAGAGTTCAGAGGGGAAGAGAAGGGACCCGGCCAATGTCAGTCGGCTTCTGAGGCCGACGGGGGTTGGGAACACTGGCCTTTCATTTTTAGTTGACAAAAGAAACAAAACCACACAATAAAAAACAGACTCACCCAGACAGACCAAAGATTCAGATGTGACTGAAGTTGCTGGGGTAACGTCCAAAGCAGATGAGACCATCCCCAAGTTATCAAGGCCGAGAGAAGGGGGCAGGCAGATGGCTGGGGCAGAGCTGGAGATTGTCCTAGAGGCTCCTTGATTCCCGCTTCCATGTGGGAGGGTGCCCTTCTGCACCCAGCTCCTGCTGCCCTGACAGACATCAGCCTTCGGTGTTTCCTCAGCTGCAAGGAAGGCCGCAGCTCGCCCTGGGCTGACCCCTGCTCTGTGCCCACTGCTTCTTCCTTCTCCCGCTCTGCACCCAAACCAGGTCTGATTCCAATGTCAGTGACGACATCCCCTGAGAAATACCTCATGTGTCTCGGAGTCCAGGGAGTCTTGTCTTCTGGATGTTCTGCAGAGTGCTACCTTTTGAGAATCTCTGGTACACCAGCATGGTGACGTTCACAAGGACTCACAGCCCTTGGTTCAAAACTTGACTCAACTATTCTTAGTTACGGAATGACCTCAGGCTAGCTTTTTAAACCTTTTACATCCCACTTGGGGGAATTACCTGGTGGTCCAGTAATTAGGACTCCATGCTGTAGGGGGTGTGGGTTCAATCCCAGGTTGGGGAACTAAGATCTCACATGCCGCGCAGTATGGACAAAAAGCAAAAAAACAAACAAAAACAAGTCCCACTTGTTTTATCTGTAAAACAGTTGTTTTGTATGGATTTTTAAGAGTGCTTTGTACAGGCCTGGCACTCAATAAAATGAAGCTATCAATATGATTAACATCCTGCTGGATAAATACAGTCCAATTTTCTTAATCCGATGTGAAATTCTGGATGAACTGCCACTTTTGATTATTATGATAATTATTATGATTTTTAAACATCTTCCCTTTCCATAATATATTTGCTTATAGCTTAGCCTAAAGGTAGAGCCTCTGGAATGAGACTGGCCTGCGTTCATGTTCTGGCTTTGGCATTTCTCTTTGCTATGTGAAACTTGTCTGAGTCTGTTTCCTCCTCAGACTGGGCCTGACATCAGCTCCTTCAGCTTGTACTGTATTTATGAAAATTGATGGAAGGGGCTCCATTAATGGTCGTCTTTATTACCTTTTATTAAATACTGACTGTGTGCTCAGTGTCTCACACCTGATTTCTCATTTTGTCAACACAATAATCTCATGAAGCTACCAGTGTCGTTATCCCATTTCACGGATTAGGAAACAAGCTCAGAGAGGCCAAGCAACCTGTGTGAAGTCACAGAGCAAGTTAGTAGTAGAAACTGCATCCTTCCGCAATACGTTTTACTCTAAACCTGGGGGTCACGATTTTCCCTTTAGCTGTTGATGTTTCCAGGATTCATTCTGCCCTTAGGTATGTGGCTTTGTCCTCAGCTGGGATGTCCAGAGGCTTCCTGTCCTCACCTCTCTAACCTCTGTGTCTTTGCATGCTTGTCTCTCCTGCCAGCCTCAGGCATTCTTGGGGCTAGGGACTGGGTCATTCCTTCCTTTCTCAGTGCTGGTGGCTTGCCTGGCCTGTAGTAGGCCTCCACCCAGTGTGTGCAAAATTAATAACTGATGAATTCAAGGCAGTGACCGTGGGCGTTTGAGAGTGCAGGGCCATCCCACGCTGTCTGCCTCTGTATTACCTGCCACAGACGGGCTGCCTGAGATGTCACAAGCGTGTCTGTGGCCTGCAGACTCCACTTCCCCTGAGTCATCTGCACTCTGTGTACTCATTGGCATCTCCCTGGCAGGATGTCCCAAGCCCAGTGACCAGCATGGGGTCTCATATCCTACCCCCACCCTGCACACCTTTTCTGGGGTACTAACTCACCCATGGATTCCAGGCCACACTAGCTCCCCGGACCTCAGCCTAGGCCCCTCCCGCTGACACAGCCACACACAACCTTCCAAACATGCATGCCTTTGCTTATTCATTTATTTGTTTCCCCATAGATCTAAGTCCAATAGATATCTAGAAAAATAAGGAACAATTAAGGGTAGGGACCTCTCTGGTGGCTCAGATGGTAAAGAATCTGCCAGCAATACAGGAGACCTGGCTTCAGTCTCTGGGTCGGGAAGATCCCCTGGAGAAGGAAATGGTAACCCACTCCAGTTTTCTTGCCTAGAAAATTCCATGAACAGGGGAGCCTGGTGGGCTACAGTCCATGGGATCACAAAGAGTTGGACAAAACTGAACGACTAACACTTTCACTTTCTTTTAAGGGTAGCATCTCTTAAACTCAAATGTGCCTTGCACTAACCTAGAACAGTGCTTACAAATACAGATTCCTAGGCCTCATCTGAGACCTCCAGAGGTGAATCACTAGGAGTAGTAAACTTGTAACTGTGCATGTGTGCTCAGTCACTCAATCAAATCTGATTCTTTGCAACCCCATGGACTGTAGTCCACCAGGCTCCTCTATCCCATGGGATTTCCCAGGCAAGAATACTGGAATGGGTTGCCATTTCCTTCTCCAAGGGAACTTCCCGATCGAACCTGCATCTCTGGTATCTCTGGCATCGGCAGGCAGATTCTTTTCCATTGTGCCACTTGGGATGCCCTGTAACTGTAGAAATCTGTATATTTAAGATGTGCTCAGTGTGGTTCTGAGACACAGCCAGCTTGGAGAATCTCTCATGTGGGACGTTTTCCCTGTATAGTGAATTTCCTGAAAAGGCCTGGGAACCGAGACTCAGGGCTGGTGAGGGGGATGCTGCCCTGCTTCATCCCTTCTTTGTATTTGGGCTCAATAGTCTCTAAGCATCCTGCACTGCTTACTACTTCCTGGGTAGGAAGAGGGGTTCTTGTTTATTTTTTTATTTTTATATATTTTTTGCCATACTGTGCAGCTTGTGGGATCCTAGTTCCTTGACCAAGGATCGAACCTGTGCCTTTGGCAGTGAAAGCCTAGTATACTAACCACTGGCCACCAGGGAATTCCCAATTCCCTTCCTTGAAATTGCTGCCAAATGGTCTGCTCCCTGGGACAGTGATGATGTCTGTCTTTTGCACTGTTGCATCGCCAGTGCTTACACAGAGTCTGGTATCAGGTAGGGGCCCAGTGAATATCTGTGAATGAACTATCCATACACAAATGGATGAATGAATGAGTGAATTTCTGGTTTCCTTTAGGTGCGTGGTGGGTCCCTCTGCTTGTTGTTTCCATTATCCTGTGACTAGGAGGCAGACAGGGAGGGCACCAGGCTAGGATAAGAGGCCGTCTCAGCTCTGCAGCCCTAGGGGCCTCCTTCCAGCCCTGGCCTCTGTGATCCTGCCTGGACAAAGGAGCGTGTTGGGACTGGAGTGAGCCCAGCCCTCCGGGAAGCATGGAGTTTGCCAGACACGAGATTGGCCTGGGCTGAGCTTCTGAGCAAATGAGAGGCGGCTGGCACGGGGCAGTCATTAAATGGTGGTTGACCTCCTGGCAGCTTGAGTGAGGCCCTGGAGCCCTCAGCCCTCCCTGCTTGCCCCCTGGGACCCTCAGAGAGAGGCCCATCCATCACAGGGGTCCCCAGAGAGGGCCACGGGCGTTTCGCTGAGAGTTGGTTATGGGGCTCTGTCTTCAGCACAGATCTTGTCAGATTCAAGCTGTCAACCACACAGACCCTGAAAGCCTGTCACAGACCTCTGGGGAGGTGTGTGTGGTAGGGTGACCTTGAGGGGGCTCTGCTGAGTGTGGCACTGTGGTGATAAGAAGGACAAATGGGAAGAAGCCACCTGGGCTGAGAGCCCATTGTGCTGGTCCATGTCACCGCCCTGTGTCTGTCTTTGAGGGGCGTCTGGGCAGCTGTGCTGAGCATGTTTTTACCCTCCCACCCTCTGTGTGTGGGGCCTGTCTGCCTCTGTCCATCTCTAACAGGGAATGTGGAAGGAGGCAGTGCATGCAGCTGGTTAAGGGTACCAATCAGCTGCCACCTAGAAGCTGTGTGACCTTGGGCAGCTTAATTACTTAATCTCCCTGAATGGGTTTCCTCAGGTTGTGGTAAGATTGCATGAGATGAAGCACTGCTAAGTGCAGGGCCTGGTGAGTGGGGATTGCTCAACGATCATCGGCTATCATGAGTGTTTTTGTGGAGGTGATGCACAAGGAAGCTTGGATTCCTTGCAGATCTTTTCCCTCATTTTGGTAGCATTTAACTCCATGTGGCTTCATACCATCTGGTGCCCATGAAGGTTGAGTGTGTGGAGGCCAGGTTGGGATTGGGGGCTGGGTCTCCCACTGGGTTGCTCCTCATCTTGGTCTTCAGATGGTCTGCTGAGGGACAGGACAGGTCTGCCAGCCTTGTGTGTGGGCACAGCCATTCGGGCTCTTTTCTGAGGAGTGCATGCTGGGCTGTGTAGAGGGCTCTCTCCTTCCTGTGTGTGTGTATGTGGTGGGGGCGGTGTGGGCAGCAGCTGGTCTGATGGGTGGGTTCTTCTCAGGGCAGCTCTGGGGCAGGGGAAATCACATCTGCTCTAACTTCGGACCAATGAGTCAAAATTTGAAATCACATTAAAACTATGAAGAAGGCCAAGAGCAGATAGGAACTTTGAGGGATCTGGATGCTGAGGATAGGAAAAGCTGCTCTAGACAGTGGCAGGGGGCACACACTGATGTCTGTGAGGAGGTTATTTAAGACCTCTGGAAGTGTCCTTTTTGAAGGGTCAAGAATGTTCTAGAAGGTGCCTTTGAGGGGAAGCCAGGGTCCCTTCACTTTGGCTGCTGGGACCGATCCCAAACCTCCTGCCCTTCAGGAGGACATTTTCCTAGTTAGAGGCCACAAGATGGAAACGGCAGGACTCACACTCACAGGCTGGTTCCTCACAAGCATTTGTTAAGCCCCTGCTGGGTGAGGGCGAGATAGAAAAAGGTTGCAGGTCAAGGACTGCTGGCCTGGCCCCTCTACTTCCCTGGCGGGTCCCTACTGCTTGCCAAGGTGAGGGACTTGCCAGGGGGTTGGAGGTTGTCCTTTGATCCTGTGGAAGGAGGTTGTCCTTTGATCCTCTCCTGAGATCAGGAAAGGCTGCTGGGAGAGGGCAGCAGAGCCAGGCTGTGACCCAGAGGGGCCTTGAATTGTGGACAATGGCAACTGCATCCGCCCCTACTCCCCGGAAGCAGGGCTGGTGTGTAGAGGGCTCAAGGGAGAGACTGGTGGTTGATGTGGGCTCTCAGGTTGCAGAAGGGATCTGCTTGCCTCCACAGTTACTCAAAGGCAGAAGCTGTGTTCCCTACAGACCATTTAAGAAAGGCACTGGGCAAGAGAAAACCCAGAGAGCGTGACTAGATGCCAGTCCCTCTGTGCTGATGGTCACACATTTTCCAGTGCAGACCTGCACGTGTTCATGGGGATGTTACAAAACAGCCCTGGGCTGCCTCTGTCCCACACAGTGACTGTAGACGGGTCATTTTCTTTCTCTCTGGATATCAAAGTCTTTGCAGTAAACTCGTATTTCCTAAGATGTGGCTTTTTGTCCCATGGGCAAAACGCAAGCTGAATTTAGGCAGTATGTGGATGAGCTATTTTATATATTTATTTTAGTGCTTATTAGGGAAAAAAAAAAAAACTGGCACAGTGAACTTGTGGTTCATAGTTATTATTAGCCTGGGATAAGGCTAAGTTTATTGAAGTAAAAAAGGTAAGTCAAATGTAAAGAAAAAAACCCAGTTAAATAATAGTACAGGTTAGTTTGGGCAGCTGAACTACTGGGAGGCAAACATGCAAACCACATATGTGATTTAAAATTTTGTTAGTCACGTTTAAAAAAGCAGATGAAAGTAGTTTTAATAATAGATTTTATTTAACCTGTGATATATAGAATATCATTTTAATGTGTAATTGATAGAACAGTTATTGAGAGATATTTTATACTAGTTTTTGGTGATGTCTTCAAAATCTGCTGTGTATTTTACACTTAAGTCACATCTCCATATGACCTGGCCATGTTTCAAGGGCTCAGTGGCCTAGTGTGGCTGTGGCTACCACCTGGCAGCGTAGCTCTGGGTGATAGGTGACTGTCAGGGGATCTTCCTGACCCAGGGATGGAACACATATCTCTTGTGTCTTCTGCATTGGCAGGCAGGTTCTCTACCACCAGCGCCACCTAGGAAGCCTGGGGGATAGGTGGGCAGCGTTGTAAAGGAGGCATGTGGATTTCTGCAGTCTAGAGCCTCCAGCTCAGCTCGAGCCTCCAGCTCTGTGCTTCTTTCACACACCCATACTCTGCCCCACTCAGAATTGCCCTCTCTCACTTTCTAAATTGCAGCCACCTTCTTGCCTACATCCTTCCTCCTTTCCTTCCTTACCCGGCAATGTAATTGCCCATAAGAAATTTTATGTGTGGAAGTTTGTATTGCACATGTCCAGTGCATCTTTTGCAAGAGATAAATCAGAGACAAGCCCCTTTGAAAGCCAGATAGAAATGCCTTTTGGGTCATCTCTCCTGCTGTCTCTTCATCATCGGCCAATGGCTACTTGCAAATCTGTGTTCATCAGTGATGGATCTGCCTTCTCTGATTCAATTGGCGGGTGGCCTGAGGGGATGTGACAGGCTCTTTTGCTAGTCCTTTAACCTCATTTGTTTTCAATATTTGTATTTATCAGAATCATCTGCAGGACTTCCTAAAAATGCAAGGGTGATTTTGACATCATTGGGTATGGGGAATATGATTCTGGTCTGGGCATGTTATCCTGATACACATGAAGTTTCAGACCCACTGTCTGAAATCTATTCCTACAGCCTATAGGCTGATAACAGCATGCTGGCGGACTCTAAATTGTAATTTCACAGGCCTTGTCATTTCAGACATAAGCACTAGCAGAGGAGACATGGACTGTTTCCACCCCACAGTTATGGCTAAATGAATTAGAAATGCTCCTAAATTTGCCACAAAGGACTGAGCATCAACCTAAAATTGCCTTAGAAGAAATACCTACTACACTGTAACCAAGTCAGGCATCAGTTCCCTAGGCCCTTGGTGACTATTATTTCCAGAAAGCATTCTCACTCTCATCTCCCATTTGTTATCCCTGCCATTTTATCCCCTGTAATGTTCTCCAGGGACCAATTAATATTATCTGAATGGAAGCATGAGTCATAAGTGGGAATGAGTTTGTCCGAGATCGGATTTCAATGTGTGTGCATGTGTACACCCGTGTGTGTGTGTGTGTGTGTGTGTACACGTGTGTGCATACATGCGCACACAGCATTACATAGGAGGGAAAACTGCCTGTATCTAAAATCTCAGGTCTCATCAAGAAAACCAGCCTCCCATCCCATTTTAGGAATAAAGCCCTCAGAATTCATGAATTCCAGATGGAGAGGCAAAGTGAACTCAATTCATGTGAAGGAGGGGGACTGGAGGATTCTCAGACCCAGATGCAATAATGTTAAGACTAGGACCCATGAGAATCCTCAAAGTAAGGGGAGAGAGAACTTATATTCAGTAAAGGTGTACTCTGTACCAGGTATTTAACATTTGTTACCTTTAAATGACCATGCTGAGTGATATTTTTAGTCCCATTTAACAGACTAGGATGTTGAGGCTCAGAGGAATAACTTGCCCTGTATCAGCTGGTGGATAAGTAGTAGAGCTGGGGTCTGATTGCTTGGAAGGCTGACTCCAAAGCTCATGTTTTTCCTCTGAATGCAAAGTGCTTTTTTAATATAGCAATGCTGAGCCCATTTCTGGGTTCACTACAAACTGCTTGACTTACCCCTCGTGGAAAGAGAAGAAGATGATAAAGTTAAACTATGTCTTTGTTGATGACAGAACCCTATTCTCAGTTGCTGTGTCCACAGAGAAGACTGGTCCTTCCCTGCCTGCGTCAGTTTCCATGGTGCACTTATGAAGGTGGCCCTCTCAGTCTGGGAGCTGCGGCATCATTAACAGAGTTCACATACTTTGGACCAGCCAGGGAGCTGCCGGGAGGTAGATGGATCATTCAAAGGAGTAATGAAGAAGGTTTTAATAAAAAACCAGGCTGGGTAAAGGGAACCAGCAGGGAATAGAAAGGCACCCAGGGGATAGCACTCTGGGCCTGGAGGGGAAACGGAGTATTTTCTCAAGTCCAAGGAGAACTGTAGCCCTGGGAGAGGGACCTCTAGGCAGTAGCTGAGGGCATAGTTAGAGGCATACAGCTCCTGTTAAAGTTGGGGGGTTACGGAGCAGGGGAATCAGCCCCACAACTTTCGTCTTCTCACTCTGCCATCCTGTGCCTTGGAGACTCACCCGCACATACCCAAAGCCTGGAAAACCACGCCTGGCACGTGGTCAGGGACAAGTCAGTGCTGGCCATTATTCCATCAGTGATAACTGCATCCTCTGGTCTGGGGCCTGTCTGATGCTGCTTCTCCAGAGAGTGAGCAGAGTGCTGTTTTTCTCCCTACTGCAAACCGTAGTGAGTGAGTTTGGAGATATGAATTAGCTGCTTGAGTAAAACCTAGTGTAGTTCCTCACCCACAGAGTTGGCTGTGACCATGGTCAAATTATAAGGGTAATTCCTGCTTGGTTAACTGCTGAGGTAAATGACTCCAAACTGGACTATCTTTCTGCTAAGAAATTTGGAGGCTGACCCTTTGGAGCTGTTTGATCAAGAGAGGATTTGTGCTGCTTTCTGCATGTGCCTTCAGACTGAGGGACAACCTAGTTCAAACTGGAAGCAGCAGGGGTTGGAGGGAGAGCCCCAGTGCTAATTACTTTCCATTGGTACCTCCATCCCCCCCAGACTCAGCCAGACTCCTCTCTTCCCCACTCTGCTCTGTGCTCAATGGGGCCTGACTCGAGGATGCATGATGCAGGTCCCCGTATCAGATGCCCTCCAGCTGAGTTTAGCAAATGGGAGAACATAGTAGGAGGTCCAGGGGTGGGAAAAGAGAGAGGCTGGGTTGTGCCTGTGTCCTGAGTCTGGCAGTGGCTGAGCCATCCTTCAAGTCTACTGCCTCCTTGAGTTCCCTCAACCTGAGCATGGTATGGCTTCCTGCTGGTGGCTGGGCCCTGGGTGCTTCGCCATCCTTGGTCTATTCCCTCAACCTGGCCCACAACTCAGTCAGAAGTCCTTTCATTAGGACCATCTCTAATGCTTGTGAACTGCCTACTGGCAGAATCTGACTTACTCATTTGTTGTTATTCAGTCACTAAGTCGTGTCTGACTCTGTGGACTGCAGCATGCCAGGCTTCCCTGTCCTTCACTGTCTCATGCAATTTACTCAAACTCATGTCCATTGAGTTGGTGATACTATCTAACCATCTCATCCTCAGCCTCCTTTTCCTTTTGTTGTTAATCTTTCTCAGCATCAGGGTCTTTCCCAATGAGTCAGCTTTTCACATCAGGGAGCCAAAATATTGGAGCTTCAGCTTCAGCATTAGTCCTTCCAATGAATATTCAGGGTTGATTTCCTTTAGGATTGATTGGTTTGAAGGCCTGTACTAATCAACCCCTTCCTAGCTAGTGCTCAACTAAGAATCTTGAATGGACAAGTTCTCTGGCATTTTCAGTATCCCAGGGGGTATGACTAATGTTCTTATGTAAATATACTATTCTGTGTGTGTGTGTGTGTGTTGCATGAACATGAGTAAATGGGCTCTAAAACTTACTTCAAAGATGCAGGTATTTTATGGTAGATTTCAATACCAAGAGATGTTAGAAATGACCATCAGTGTCATGCATGGCCTTGTCATTCAAAAGTCATCATAAATGTAGTGTATCTTGGTCATATTTAATCTTAGGTCAACATAGCAAGGATTAATCCTCATTACATCTTGGGTTTACAGAATAATTTCAGACACTCAGTGTTTCTAGGTTCTTATTCAATCCTGTCCATTTTGGACTGAGGACTTCACACTTTATACTCCCATTGGGTCAAATGAAGAAAAGGAGATATTAGAGTCCTGGTCTTAGCCCCTCAAGATGCTGTTGTGCAGTCATGACTTGTTATTCCTTGCTTGTCTCTCTGGAGGCTTCCTTGGCTGTTGTTCTTAGTGTTTGGCTGTACTTGAAGCAAAGTGCTCCAAAGGGAAAGTTGGCTTTGAAACTATGGGCTTACTGAGGTTAGAGTGGTTTCCTGTCCCCATTAAGAACCATATTTGTCACACACGTTGAGAGAGGATTCTGCTTCTCAGAGTTCTGCCTGGTAAGAGGACATGGAGATATATGGGATTCCCACACCCCCAGTGCCCCCCAAGGAAATGAGTTATTCCCAGAAAGCTTCAGCGTCTTTAATATGGGAGATATATTTTGGTCCACATGCCTTGAAGTCCATCTGTCAATCTGGCTTTGTTTAACTTCCCTGAGAAGCAAGGCTATGGGAAAGACTGTTAAATGTTTCCAAAACATCTTTTGAAAAGAAGCCACTAGAAGGAGAAACAATTTGCCAAAAATAAGTCACTTACCCATTGCTACGCTTTTGTTGTTGTTTGCTCTAAAGAAACGAAAACCCCAAACCCTCAAACCCAAGTGTGGGCCAGATTTTATGATCTGGCCTAAGCAGTTTCATTTAGAAGGACATACACAGTTATTTAGGGCTCTCTGGGCTCACAGTGGAGACTAATGATGGTCAAGGGTACAGCGGGGTGGCTGACTGAGCTGCCAGAGCACTGGTGACGGTTACTCTCTCTTCCTTTCTGCTCAGCTGCCCCAACCCCAGTCTTGCTCCCTCTCCAGCTGCCAGCTGCAAACAACTGCCCTTGTTCTCAGGAAGTAATGTGGACCTTTTCCCATCGATTCCGTCTTTTGCTCTTGTCTACGTCTCTGATTTCAGAGTTCATACTCTATCCCTTCTCTGGTTCCTTTCTTTGGCAGCCCCTTGGCCTGTCCTTTTGAGTTCATCCTTTAATTCTGACTCTCATCTATGCTTGACCCTTAAATGAAATGTCCCTGCTCTAGCCCTGGGTCTCTGGAGCCTTACCATCTGGGCTCCCACACTCCCCTATGCCTCCACCAAGTGTGTGTGTGTTGGGGGATTGGGATGGGGAGGGGTTGGCTTCTATTTTTGGCCTCAAAAACTATGACTGGTTCCCCATGATAAGAGAAATGCAAATTGAGACAATGAACTACCATTCACATCTACCAGATTAGCAAAAATTAATTAAGTCTGACAACAACAGGGATGGTGAGATGTGGGCATAAAGGAACTCTGGTGGGAGTGTAAATTGGAACAGTTGCTTTGGAGAATAATTTGGCATATCTTTTGAAGTTGAAATGTGCTTGTGCTACGAAATATCAATTCTGCTCCTAGGTGTAAAACCCAGAGAAGCTATCATCTGTGTGTGCAGATTTGTGTTGTGTGTTTATGTATCTCTATATTGTATATGTGTGTATATACACACACACACACACATATGTATGTACACATGTATATACATATACATGTGTGTATATATATACACACACACATATACATATACACACATACAGAAAAGAGTGCTGATCACATAGCCCACAAGCTGTGGTCTATAAAATGTGTTCATGCAATTAAATATTCTGCTATGTAAAAGCTGAA
The DNA here is from genome assembly GCF_032452875.1 of Bos javanicus. Taxonomy (NCBI): domain Eukaryota; kingdom Metazoa; phylum Chordata; class Mammalia; order Artiodactyla; family Bovidae; genus Bos; species Bos javanicus. The sequence goes on along the minus strand of NC_083869.1, from coordinate 61,198,559 downwards.
ATGGTGTACTAAGCTAACTTTTTATCAAAATGTATAAATTCTAAAACAATGTTGAGTGAAAAAACAAGTTGTAAAAGGATATATGTGTGTGTTACATACACATACTTAATATATATGGATGTAATTTATATTAAAATGTTAAAATATGATTTTCATTAATACATTCATGTTTATTAAAAAACAAAAACACACATGGGAATGATCTAGGCCAAATGCAGACTAATGGTTCCTTTGGGGAAGGAAAAGGGTAGGGTTGAAGAAATGGAACTGTATCTGGACATTTTTACTTCTTTGAAAGGATAGAGAAAGAGAGATCTGAAGCAAATTTGGTAATATGTGTTTGATCTTGGTGATGGATTTCTGAAAGTCTAGTTTATTATTTTCTTTATTTGGTATGATTGAAATATTTCCAATTTGTAAATTTAAAACAGTAAGCAAACTATTTCTCAGACTTACTATTGTCTTGGATAATTGACACTAACTTGAAGATTCATAGAAATAGACTACCAGGTAAGGACAAGGTCTTTGAGAACATCTGGTCAACCTCTGTCTGGTTCCAGAATCTCCTCTATGACTTGTCTAAGGCCTTGTGTCAACACCTGTTCTGATGGGGACCTCCAACCACTGGAGCTTCCCCTGATGGAACTCTTGGAAAGTTATTGCCTACATTGAAATCAACCTCCTGCTGGCATCAGGTCATTGGTCCCAGGTCTAAGCCTCCACCGTCAAGGTTCCCACCAAAGTTGCTTGGAATCAGGGACATTGGGGGCAGGGAAGGAGAGGAAGCTGAAGGACTGGAGCCCACCCCCAGGCGTTCCTCTTTGGAAAGCTGGCTCGTGAAGGGACTTGCCAGGACCGGACCTCTGAGAGGAGGAAGCCCGGCTCTCAGGGCAAAATTCCGTTGATAAGCAGCAAACTCTGCCCCTACATTGCTTCTTTCCCAGGCTTCACTTCCCCAAATGTGGGCACGTGAACAGTTGCAGCCGCCTGGCTGCAGCACCCTGAAGTTTTTAAGGCCAGGCCAGCCAAAGGGTGGGATCTGAGTCAGTGACTCATGGGGACCATCCAGGGTGCCCTCCTCTTCCTGATCTTTTGTGAAGTCAGCTGGAAAAAGGGGTCACATGCCTTCTTCCCCACCCCCTACCCTGGGCAACCTTAAAAAGAAAGTCTGCTTCCAAAAATAGCTTCCTCTGTTTTTCTTGTGCCCTGTTAAAATACAGCCAAACTCTTGTGTCCTATTAAACTATAGCCAAACTCAAGCCTAACAAACAGGTAGGAAAATACTTCATAGGCACGAAGGAGAACCTGTTCTCCATATTGCAAACAAAACAGTGACTACCTTCATTTTTCAGGACTACCATCACTATACTTTTGATGACCTGGGTTTTTTAAATTCTATTTTTTTAGGCACTCTTTCTTTATTTCTGTTTTTTTTTTTTTTTTTGCTGGGGGAGGGGGGAAATGGTAAAGGATTTGGTTCCCAAAAATTTAGCTGCCAGGGCAAGATTTGGAATTAGCTTAACTTTGGCCTAATTGCCTTTGTTCTATTATTTTGGAATGACAAGCTTGAGATCGCCAAGAGCAGGTTCTTTCTCAGTAGTGGCCTCAGTGAAGTAAGGAGACAGGCGATGGTACAGTGGCTCTAAGCTTGGCGACTTGGTGGTCCTTTTCTGACCTGGTCTCCAGTTACAGGTCCAATTCTGTCAATCAGTGGCTGTCAGAGTTTGTTGTATGTAGGATCATTTTGGAGCTAGATGCAGTGGGAGCCATGTCCCAGGTGCACCCTGGACCAGTGGAACCAGAATCTTTGGGAGTAGGACCTAGGCATCTGTACTTTTAAAAACTCCCCAGGTGATTCTAAACAAGGGTGAGAACCAGTGCTGTGTCTTGAAACATCCAAGAGCTGTTCTTAGGGTCTTGTGAGAAAGCGCAAACACTAAGGATTTCATTATGTTCTTAATAACATTAAGAACACTTCAGGACTTGCCTGATGGTCCAATGGTTAGGAATCTGTCTGCCAATGCAGGGGACACAGATTTGATCCCTGATCTGGGAAGATCCCACATGCCACAGCCACAACTATTGAAGCCTAAGAGCCTAGAGTCCATGTTGTGTAATAAGAGAAGCCACCAGAATGAGAAGCCCACACACAGCAACTAGAGAGAATCCCCCCACCTCACTGGAACTAGAGAAAGCCCATTGGCACCAGTGAAGACCCAGCACAGCCAAAAATAAAATAAATAAATAAATAAAAACTTATAAAACACTTAAGGATTCACCATTGACCAGGCAGGTCCCAAATGTTTTCTGTAGATTATCTAATTCAAACTTTAAAACGGTGTGCTGAGGAGGTAGTTTATTTATATCATAGAAGAGGAAGCTGACCTTCAAATAGGTTAAGGAACTTTCCCAAGGTGATGCAACAGAAATCGATTCCAGGGACTGTGACTTCAGAGCCTGAGGTTGGCTCTGATGATATTTACTAAGATGGAGATCTCTCTCTCTCACACACAAGCTATTTAGTAACATTTACAGTAATAAGTATTTTTTTTTAAAAAAAAGGTCTTTCCAGTTCATTTCTTTCTAGTTGCTATCCAGGCAAGTAAATTCTTGGGGGCATCACAGTTCTTGAGTATGGAAGTTTCACTGAGTTTACACATCAAGGCAAGGGAGACATCACGTCTGGTATTGGTGTACAAAAGTTGCTTTCATTACTGCCCTCAACTGAAGGGCAGAGGAGACAGTGAGGCAAACACCTACTTCTAGGAGGCCTGAAAAGTTGATGCCATTTCTCATTTTTAAGACAATTATGATGTAAAGGACGGATGAGATCAAGGCTTGCCTTAGTTTTTCCACCCATGAGCTGCATTGTTGAGCAAGTCACTTCCTCTGTGTGGGCTTCCTCATCTGAAAAAGAAGAAAACCAAATCAAGTGTTTGTTAAAAGGCCTTCTAGCTCTAATTTTGATCCAAAGGATATATATCATCATAGCAGCCTTCCCAATTCTGAGGTCTCAACACACTCGTCTGACATCATGGGTCCATTTAGCCCTGCTTGAGCATCGTATCTGCAGGACTGATGTCCCCAAGTGACTGACAGTCTTGCCAACTTACAGTGAAGGGTCCTTCTTCCCATCTGCCCTCTGGAAAGAATCCTCTGCTCCTGCGCAGAGAAGGAGGATTGGAAGTGGAAGGGTAGCTAGGTGAGCATGGGGTCAGGTCAAAGGCCTTAGAAAGCACTTCCTCAGACCATGCTGTGGATATTGACTTGTCCAGTGATCATTCCCACTTTCCAGCAGTACTCTAGTTCTCTCACAGGGGTTTTCCTTCTCCTCCATCGTGTTTAACCTTTGGGACTGGTTGGTCTAGTGCATCCCCTCCTGTAAGTGAAATGCTCCTCCTAATGGAGCCTTCTGCTGAGAAGGAAGCATTTGACCTCGTCCTGCTCCACTGCTCTCTCTCTCCCAGGGCTGTGCTTCTTGAAAGGAAGTAATGGTTGGAGTTCATTTATTCTGGGTTCAGGACCCAGATGAGGCTATGTAGTAGCTTCTATGACCAAGACCTTCGTAGGAGGCTGGGCTCTCATCTGTTCCAAGCCTGGTTTGCCAGCCCCTGTGTTCATCCTCTGTACTTTTCTATATATTTTCCTTTCCAAGAAAGCATACCCCTTCCCTACCTCCCTTTTGTCCTGAAATGGTCCAGTGTCAGTTACTGTGCTGCAGTCAAAAACCGTGAAAGCTGCAGGTCCTGGTTAGCCCCGCAGAGCCCTCCTTGCCTCACACAGCATGCAGCCCTCTCACGATGAGGCTCTGTCCATCGAACTGTCTCTCTCTCCCCTGGGGGTCATGAGTAAACACTGCCAACCTCTGACCCCACTGGTTTGCTTTTCTTCGTGAACTCAACCTCTTTCTGTTTGTACAGAACTTTCCCAGGCAGCACACAGAATGGCTGATGACTTCTCCATTTTCTAAAATCCAATTATACTTCAGTCCTGTCACCTTGAAGGGAGACTTAGGTGTTCTCAAACTCTGGGCACACAGTTGCAGAAACTCTTTTAGGTTACTCCCCGCCTCCCCTTTCTCTTAGTATAATAGCTAACCTCATCCACTTGTGAATGTGCTTTTCCAACCTAACTTTCCAAGGGCAACTGCCTTTCCAAGTTCTTGGAAGTCAGCTTCACTTCTCTTTCTCATGTACCATCCAAATGCTTACATTTGTCTTGAAATGATTAATAACCCTTTGAAAATTCTGTCTTCCACGCTTCCTGAGTGTGAGTAGCCTCCTTTGTTCAAGCTCATGTATCAACTCTATTATACTCCATGTCCTGAACGACAAGCTGGAGGGGGCAAATATATGGGAGACTGGTTTCTTGCCTTTAAGGGTTTAAAACCTATTGGAGGTGAGATTTGTGCCTGTGAAACAGTTATAGGACAACCTAGACCTTTGAGGACTCCTCAGTGACCTGTGATCATGATTTTCACAGTATGTTTCTGAAGCCCTCCTTGCTGTGTGGTGCCCCTCCCCCTGAGGATACCTGGGGGTGTGGGGTGAGAAGGGGGCCCACCTGTGGTTGTGCAGGATGTCTTTGGAACTGAGTTATCTGACAGTTATCAAGGCAGACAGTTATCTGCCTTGAGATTAAACACAATAATGAGCTGCTGACAATCTTGCTATCTTGCAATGAGGGATCTTTTCCTTCCTGGAAAGAGAAGTTTGCATCTGCCATTGGGGAGTAACCCCCCACCCCCGCCCCCATGGAAGGCAGACTGGAATTGGAAGAGTGGCTAGGTGAGAATGGGGTCAGGTCAAAGGCAGAAGGACAGAGTCAGAGGACATTTCCTCAGATATGAGTTTGGGGACTGCAGGACTATAGGATCCAAGGTCCTTTCCAAGGTCCTTCTCCATCTCCCCATGGCAACAGATCCACACTCACATCCTGCTGCCCAAACCCTGGGGGCTTTCCTGGACCTCTGTGCTTCCTGCCCATCGCTGCCCCTGATGTTTGTGCTTTGTGTGCATCACCAGCACCCCAAAACCACACTGCACCTCAGTGATATCCCTGAAGACAGAACCTTGTTTCATCTGTTTGGACCCCCAGTAACTAAGTGAGGACCTGGCCCATGCTTGTTGAATTAAGAACCAGATTTAATATATTAATACATGTTTCTATCCTCCCCCTCCTCCTGTTAGGCTCCCCCTCCCTCCTCAGTTGGCTGTATCCATTCAACCCTCCTCCCATCCAGGCTGCCACATAACATTTGAGTTCCATGTGCTGTACAGTAAGTAGGTCCTTGTTGGTTATCCATTTTAAATATAGCAGTGTGTACATGTATATGCGTGGCTGAGTCCCTTCACTGAGCACCTGAAACTATCATTGCATTGTTCATCGGCTCTACCCCAATATCAAACAAAAAGTTCAAAGGAAAAAAAACAAACAGATTTTCAGGTGCCATCTGTCCGTGCTATCAGAACTGGAGATGGGGAAGATCTTTACTGGCTGGGGTAGTCTGGGAAGACTTCCTAAATAAAATGCCAGGGTTGTATTAGGCCTTGGGAAGTGTGGCATGTTTAGATTTATGAAAAGGAAGAAGGAAGACATTTCAGGCAAGGAAAGCATCGCTGAGTAAAGGCTCAGAACAAAGTTTATGAATATCCCACAGAGCAGTAAAGAGCTGCAGAAAAGAACTGACCAGAGATTATTTAAAATATACCTTTGCCTGGACCTGCTGCTGACCCAGTGAATCAGTCTCTGAAATGGGTCTGCGCCTCTGGCGTCTTAAAGCTTCCTCAGTGAGTCTAATGTGTGAAAGGGACACATTAGACTGTCCCAGGGCCATCAGGTCATGTGGAAGGTGTGTAAGAAAGTCTGGGTTTGAGGAAAGAGGCTCCTGATGGAATTCCGTTTTGGGCCAGGAGTTTTGAACTTGGGCCAGTGCCTATGAGAGTGCTTTCACCCTCTGGTGCCTTTTTTGCTTTGCAAACCAGTTTTCATGGCAGGTTAATCTGGTTCAGATTCAAAATGAGGGGAGGGAGTGGGAGGTTTGGAAAGCCAGAGAAATGGATGGCACAAAGTTCCGGGAGAGAGGTCTGTGCTCTCAGGTGGGGGAGCAGAAAAGAGTAGATGAATCCAGAAACACTGTACAGGAAGAGCGAATGGAACACAGTGGAATGAAAAGGTGAGGACCTGTTTTCTAAACAGCTTTGGCAGCCGTGAGAAAAATCTCTCTTTACATGGACAGTTCCAAAGTTACATAGGCCAGGAAGTGGGGAATGGTATCAAATCTCCACACCCACGCTCCTCCCTGCCTCAGAGAGCCTCGAGAATTCATCCTTTCCTTTGATCTTACCATCTTCTGAACTGGCATTCCATTCAAGTCCCTCATTCCTTCCTTGAGAAGCTTTCTGGAAGGGGAATCTATATTGCTGGCCTTACTCTCTCACCAGCCACATTCTCTCTAACCCACCATAATCTGTCATCTACCTACAGTCTCTCCTGATGGTCCCTATTGGTCTCCCACTTCCAAAAGTCCAGTGACTTTTTCACCCAGCCTCATCCCACTCTACCCTTTGGCTGCATTTTACTGTGAAAGCTTGCCACTTTTGGCTTCTGGGCTAATGGATGCTCCCGGATCTCATTCCTCCACAAAGACGCTCTTTTTCTCATTTGCATTTTCTCTTCCACCTGTGCCAGATTCACCCAGGATCCATCCTTGAACCCATTTTTCATTTTCACTCTCTTGGCTCCTCTCAACTCTGCCTGGGTTTCAGTTTTTCATTTCCACCAAGATATCAGCCATCTGGATGGCCCATCCATGCCCCCTACTCCCAACCATTGCCATTAACAGTATTTGCAAAGTTCTTTATTGCTTAGAAACTGCTGTACCCCCAGTGTTTCACTTGAGCTCCGTTGCCCTCCAAACTCTGCTTCTTTCACTTTGTTCTTCCCTGAAATTGAATCTGGCTATGTTGGAAAAAGCAAGAGAGTTCCAGAAAAACATCTATTTCTGCTTTATTGACTATGCCAAAGCCTTTGACTGTATGGATCACAATAAACTGTGGAAAATTCTGAAAGAGATGGGAATACCAGACCACCTGACCTGCCTCTTGAGAAACCTGTATGCAGGTCAGGAAGCAACAGTTAGAACTGGACATGGAACAACAGACTGATTCTAAATAGGAAAAGGAGTTCGTCAAGGGCTGTATATTGTCACCCTGCTTATTTAACTTAAATGCAGAGTACATCATGAGAAATGCTGGGCTGGAGGAAGCACAAGCTGGAATCAAGATTCCCAGGAGAAATATCAATAGCCTCAGATATGCAGATGACACCACTCTTATGGCAGAAAGTGAAGAAGAACTAAAGAGCCTCTTGATGAAAGTGAAGAGGACAGTGAAAAAGCTGGCTTAAAACTGAACATTCATAAAACTAAGATCATGGCATCTGGTCCCATCACTTCATGGCAAATAGATGGGGAAGCAGTGGAAACAGTGGCTTACTTTATTTTTGGGGCTCCAAAATCACTACAGATGGTGTCTGCAGCCATGAAATTAAAAGACGCTTACTCCTTGGAAGGAAAGTTATGACCAACCTAGATAGCATGTTCAGAAGCAGAGATATTACTTTGCCAACAAAGGTCTGTCTAGTCAAGGCTATGGTTTTTCCAGTGGTCATGTATGGATGTGAGAGTTGGACTGTGAAGAAAGCTGAACGCTGAAGAATTGATGCTTTTGAACTGTGGTGTTGGAGAAGACTCTTGAGAGTCCCTTGGACTGCAAGGAGGTCCAAGCAGTCCATCCTAAAGGAGATCAGTCCTGGGTGTTCATTGGAAGGACTGATGCTAAAGCTGAAACTCCAGTACTTTGGCCACCTCATGTGAAGAGTTGACTCACTGGAAAAGACCCTGATTCTGGGACAGACTGGGGGCAAGAGGAGGAGGGGACAACAGAGGATGAGATGGCTGGATGGCATCACTGACTTGATGGACATGAGTTTGAGTGAACTCCAGGAGTTGGTGACGGACAGGGAGGCCTGGTGTGCTATAATTCATGGGGTTGCCAAGAGTCGGACATGGCTGAGTGACTGAACTGACTGATGTTGGTTGTTAACTGAAGTCTCAGTTTCCCAATCTTTAAAATGGGGGTGGCTCAGCAGTAAAGGATCTGCCTGCTAATGCACGAGATGTAGGTTCAGTCCCTGGGTTAGTAAGGTACTTGGAGAGGGAAATGGCAACTCACCACAGTATTATTTCCTGGGAAATCCTATGGGCAAAGTAATCTGGTGGGTTACAGTCCATGGGGTTGCAAAAGAGTTGGACATGACTTAGCAAATAAACAACAACAACAAATAATAATACCTGTTACCTAATAATAATACCTAATCATTGGGGTGTTGTGAGTCTTAAACAAGAAAATGTATGTGAAAATGTCAAGCTCACTGTCACAGCCCTACTTCTCCTTCTTTCTTGAAGGCAGAATATACATATTGTTTTTTGTGTTTGTTTTCTGTCTAACCCCCAAGGGAAATGCTCCTGAAATAATGGAATGAATAAATTCCTACACTAGAAAGAGAAGTTGCCTAAGTGATGATTTGAATAAATTTTGAGGAAGTGACAAATTTCAACTGAACTGGGTCTGAGCTTATTTTTTCCTTCCAAGTATCTTCTCAAGGGTCTGAGGAAGCTATGTGTTTTGGGCAGTGTCACTGGAAGTGTCTAGTTTTTGACAAGGCTGACTGTGCGACGTACACAGAAGGCAGTGTGAATGCCTTTGCTATTGGTGGCTTTGCATGTCAAAGCAACGGTCTTTCTTATCAAGAGGTATCAAGTTTTTGTTGGCCTCTGAGTTGGAAGATTTGATGGCAAGATTTTTATTGTCTAATCTAGTCTACTAATATCATGTCAATTTTGATTTATGAGTTGTTTTAGGTCTGTGAATTGCTGGGCAACCCGATCCATGACTTGCTACTTGGATTTCTCCCTCCAAATATTTGGTAGGGGGAGGGAGGAAGTTGTAAGCTGATAAGGTTCTAAGGAGTATGGTCAATAATCAGACAGTTCCCATGACAGTTGACCTGCTTGTAATATGATGTTCTAGCATAACTGTGAAAAATTACCCAGCCTTGAGACCTAAAATACATCTAGAATCAGTCCAGAACTATGAAGATCAGCTGTTTAATGTATCATTCTTAATTTACCTTAATTTACAGCAGCAGTTTGGAACATTGTCATCAAGGCTTGTTGGACTTGGTTCCATAAGAAAATGCCGGATTGTTTTCTTTTGAAATTCTTTGGTAGACATTGTGAAGATATTGGATCAAATGTGTTATAAAATGAGGAAGTGAACTATATATATAGTATATATACACATATATATGTATACATATATATACATTTTGCTTCATGTGTGAGAAAGCAAAAGGCAGGTTTTCAAAAACGGCTTAATCACATTCTGTGATTGTAGTTACGTATTTTCACAATGTGGGTGGGTTTCCAATGAAATTGACATGAATACCTGGTGACCAATGGACTGTGTAGATAAAAGCAGATAATGTCAGGGTAAACTGCACACAATTTAAGTTCAGTTTCAATGATCCTTGTTATTCCTTGCATCAAGAGGCAAAATCTATTATCTCATCCCTTGAATCTGTATGGCTCTATGACTTGCTTTTTTTTTAACTTATAAAATGCAATGGAAGATGTATAACTCTGGAGCCTGTACGACCTCTAATTCTTGAGAGGTCATAGAACTTCTGCTCTTGTCTTCTTGGAATGCTGCCCTGAGTCTGCCACATGAAGAAGCTACATGGAGCAGAGACAAGCCATCCCACCTTTGTCCCCCTGGGGCGAGAGCCAGTCTCCACCTGCAGAAATAGGAGCGAGGCTTCCTTGGGTCACCTGAGGCTGTGTCCAGCCCCACTCAAACTCCAGATAACTACGGCCACATTACTAACCAAAGGTGACATCAGAGGAAGAATCGCCTAGCTGAGTCCAGCTCAGATTGCTAACTCAAAGAGAGACTCATGGGCAAACAAAAAAAGTTTGAAGGCTGTTCTAAACCCCCAAATTTTGAGATTGTTTGTTACATAGTAGCAGATACCTGATACAGCAGAGAAAAAACAAGAAAGCACTATTAATTTTATTTTTTAACACTTTAATTGGAGGATAGTTGTTTTACAATACTGTACTGGTTTTTGCCATACATCAACATGAATCAGCCGCAGGTATACATATGTCCCTTCCCTGTTGAACCTCCCTCCCGTCTCCCACCACATCCCGCCCCACTAGCTACTTTATATGTGGTAATGTATGTGTTTCGATACTACTCTCTCAGCTTGTCCTATCCTCTCCTGCCACTGTGCCCACAGTCTGTTCCCTGTGTCTGCATCCCCACTGCTGCCCTGCAGATAGGTTCATCAGTGCCATCTTTCTAGATTCCCACACAGACGTTGATATTCAACATTTGTCTTTCTCTTGATACAGCCACTGTGGAGAACAGTACGGAGATTTCTTAAAAAACTAGGAATAGAACCCACCCAACAATCCCACTACCGTGCATACACCCTGAGAAAGCGATAATTGAAAGAGACGCATGTATCCCAATGTTTGTTGCAGCACTATTGACAATAGCTAGGACATGGAAGCAACCTAGATGTCCATTGACAGATGAATGGATACAGAAATTGTGGTACATATATAAATGGAATATCACTCAACTATAAAAAAGAGCACATTTGAGTCAGTTCTAATGAGGTAGGACTGAACCTAGAGGTAGGTTGGACCTAGAGTTCATCTACCTACGAATAAGGTAAATGAACCTAGAGCCTACTATACACTATTACTTTTCAAGGGTATCTTTATGAGAAAGACAACTTAAATACATTGGACAGTGATTGCTAGATCCTAAAAGTTAGAACAGAAGAGACTTCTGAGGTCACCCCTCTGATTCTTTTGATTCCTGCTGCTGTTTTCATGGAAGCATGTTTTGCTGCCCCCATGACATAGCTGCTCTTGGGGCCAAGTTTTCTGCTTCTTGGTGCCCTGCCAGTGAGCTCAGAGACTAGGTCTTACACAAGATCTCAGTAAATCTCTGTCGCTTGCTGGATTATATGGGAAGTGGCATGAAGGTCCCAGGGTCATGAGTTCCCCAGGGGTATAACGCAAGGCCTGTCAGCTTCTTAGATTCGTTTGTGGTTTAGGTTTGTTAGGCATCTTACTTTTGCAGGGTGTGTTTTGGCGATACTGGATTTGAGCCTGACTATGTTCATTGGTAGGTTGGTGCCCAGGAGGTCAGAAGAGGCAATCTTTAGCTTTAGAATCATATTTTATGTGTATGGGTATGTGTTAAACTGCTTTGGTTATGTCTGACTCTTTGCGACCCTGTGGACTGTAGCCTGCCAGGAGCCTCTGTCCATGGGATTCTCCAGGCAAGAGTACTGGAGTAGGTTGTCATGCCCTCCTCCAGGGGATCTTCCCAACCCAGAGATCGAACCAGCATCTCTTATGTCCCCTGCATTGGCCGGCACATTGTTTACCACTAGCGCCACCTGGGAAGCCCCGTATTTTATGTGCCACTTATTATTGTTGATAATGGTGGTCTTACTGATGCCTTGATCCAAATGAAGGCATTCCTGTCATTTTTCTGTATCCATGAAGAGCACTGAATCGAAACTCAGAAATCTGGCCTGTTTGCAGTCCAGAATCCTAGGCTTTGGGAACTTTTCTACTAGAGGGACCCAAACTGCTGGTTACCATATACAGTTAAGGAAAGTGTGACAGTCATCAGCCTGGGGGTGGTTAAGAGTAACAGTTCTTTGAAGACTCTTGCAAAGTGCTTTTAACTTTTCTAAGAACTCATATAGCATTTGATTGTCACTGCAGAACTGAGAGAAAGAAGGGGTTACTGTCTATATTTCTAGGGCAAGGAAACAAGGAAACAACTGTCAGACCTGGGATGAATCCCCAGACCTTCTGACCATCAGTTCAAGATCGTTTCTACAGACCAGCCCATCTCAATGACCTTTATAATAGAAAGTAGCATTTGGCCTTTAGAAGGTGGCTTTGGTGACTCTATGACATGCTTGGCCAATTGTGTTACAGTGAGTCTGGGATTTTGATTCTGTACTTCTAGACATGAGACTCACTGTCTATATATCCACACCAGCCTTCAAGGAGGGACATTATGTCTAGCTGGGAAAGTCTCTAGCACTGAGCTCTTTTAGGATCAGCCTCTGTTGCTAAGAGCTGGCTCACACAAGGTCAACCCCTTCCTAGGAAAATCTGTATCTGATGACTGAGTAAGACAAGATATAATAGTCCATCCATTGGGACTGATGACAGACAGCTCTGACAAGCAATGTATTTTCATAAAAGAATATGCTTTTGTTGAGGTGTATTGAGGTATAACTTATATTGAATAAATCTCATCCATTTAAAGTATACCATCTGATGTGTTCTGACAATTGCATACACCTGTGAAACCACCACTGCTGAAGAGACCTTTTCAGTCACACCTCATGGTGCCTACCTATGTGTAACCATCTCTATGTCCTGAATGCCAGGCAATCACTGGGCTGCTATATGGCACTATATATTAGGTTGCATTTTCTAGAATCTGACAAACAATATTTGAGCTGGAACTTTTTTCTCAGGTGGCATAGGCTTGGTCAGGCATGCCTGCTTCTCCCTTTGTCTAATCTTCCTCTGCCCCCTTCCTTCCACAGGTGTAGATCCCCAGTAAACATTCTGTCCCTCATACCCCATCTTCGCATCTGCTGCTGGAGACCCAACCTGTGACAGTTCCCTCTCTATTTACTTTGATTTGACAGACATCACTGTCAGGGTTTATAGATATGGGAAGCTGTAGACAGCCCACTGACATATGTTTTTTAATTAAATTTTTTTGATGTTATATTTATTTGTTATAAACTCAGACTTAACATTTTATTTTCTTAAATTTTTATTGGAATATAGTTGCTTTACAATGTTGTGTTAGTTTTTGCCATACAATACAGTGAATAAGTTATATGTATACCACTGACATACTTTGACTAGGCTGTACAATGACTATAAAAGTGAGTCAACATACAAAAATTGGGATGTCACACACGAACTCTGAGTTTCTGACTTCTATTTTGAAAAGTAGATGATATGGCGACATTGGCCCTTTGTTTCTGCCATATAGTTTGGGGCTGAACAGTAGCTGCTCCCTTTGAAAACAGAGTGATGACTCAGGCCCCAGAACTTCCCCCTGACTTGTACCTGTCCGCCTCCTTCATTTATGTTACTTGTCTGACCCCTATGGATATCTGTGTTTTCCCCTTGACAAAAATAAATGGATCAACAGGTGCAAAGAGAAATCTCCCCATCTCTACTGAATCTTACTGATCTGGCACGGGTGTTCAAGAATTGGATTCCCCTTGGTGCAAACCTAGAATAGCCTTTTTCATGGACCCTGGTGTTTAGCTAAGTAGTCAGGATCCCCTGATAGCTCAGTTGGTAAAGAATCCGCCTGCAATGCAGGAGACCCTGGTTGGATTCCTGGGCTGGGAAGATCCGCTAGAGAAGGGATAGGCTACCCACTCCAGTGTTCTTGGGCTTCCTTTGTAGCTCAGCTGGTAAAGAATCTGCCTGTGATGTGGGAGACCTGGGTTCTTTCCCTGGGTTGGGAAGATCACCTGGAGAAGGGAAAGGCTACCCACTCCAGTATTCTGGCCTAGAGAATCCCATGAACTAGTCCATGGGGTCGCAGAGGGTCAGACACGATGGAGAGACTTTCACTCACTCACTCAGGATCCACACTGATGGTCCAGCCTCTCCTCATCCTCCGCCACTGGCCACCCCTAGAAGAAGGCATTTTCATCTGTGAGGTTCCTGTCAGATAGCTCTCACAACATTTATTTCTCTTAAAAAGTATAATGTTTTCACTATAAAAGATGTGCCCATTACTGAATATTTGAGAGAGATGAACTTCCAAGGGTATTAACATTTTGCCAAAAATAAATACATCTCTTAAAGTGCATGCACGCATGCTCAGTTGTGTCCAACTTTGCGATTCTGTGGACTACAGCCTGCCAGGCTCCTCTGTCCATGAGATTATCCCAGAAAAAACACTGGAATGAGTTACCATTTCCTTCTCCGGAAGATCTTCCTGATGCAGGTATTGAACCCACATCTCCTGCACTGGCAAGTGAATTCTATACCACTGAGCCACTTGGGAAGCCCCCATGTCTCAAAGAACTCTTAGGCTAGCAGTCACCTTCTCAAGCCAAAGGAAGAGAATAGGCAGGAATCCCTCAAACAACCCCCCTCCCCTCTCACTACCAATACAGCCTGTGGCCAGGTGTCCTGTGCTTAGTTGCTCAGCTGTGTCCCGTGGACTGTAGCCTGCCAGGCTCCTCTGTCCATGGGATTCTCCAGGCAAGAATACTGGAGTGTTGCCATGCCTTCCTCCAGGGGATCTTCCCAACCCAGCGATTGAACCCATGTCTCCCACATTGCAGGTGGATTCTTTACCAGCTAAGCCACCAGGGAAGCCTGGCCAGGTGTCCAGGGGCAACCAAAAGTCCCTTTGCCAGCCAAGTCTGATTCCCACCCCCTGAAATAAAAATTGCTGCTGTTTCTTTGAGGCGGTAGCAATTGTAAGACACTTAATTATATAGCAAATTATATATATATATATATGTATATAATATATATATATAGAAAAGACTCAATTATATAACAAATTGCTTTGAAATAATTATTTTAATTGTGTGTTGGCAGGAATTGGATATTTGAATATAATGAGTTTCATTGATTATAAAAGTATCTTCTCTGTGCTGATACAATAACTGCCTCTGTCTGCTGATTGCTGCTGGAAATACCAGCCAGCTGAAAGACTCTAGAAACTCAAATTGTTTGAATCCCATTCAAATACATAAGGCGGTTGGTTTGCTTTGTAGCTTCTGTTCCTGGGTGATAGGCTCCCTAGAATAGATCCTTGGCTCCAACATGGGGCAGCCGCTTCAGCATGGCTTCCTGCCAGAGCAGGCAGGGCTGGTGCCCAAGGAACCAATCTCGTGCAGGGCTGGGGGCCTGCAGTCTGCAAACCAGGAGGTCCCCTTAGTATGGGGATCTGGAGGGTGCCTTGGACCTCCTGGCATTTACTTATCTTTTTTTCCCCTACCTGCTCTGCCCACCTGGGGAAAGAAGTGTATTTTCTGTTTGATGGGCTGTGTGTGGAGCTAGAGTCTTCGTGGCTTTCCTGAAGGCCTTGCTCTCAGGAGTGGTGGATGCTAGGAGTGTGTTGGAATGTCCATTTGTCTTGTGTGAATCATTACTGTGGGGAGTCCCTGAAGGTTGGCACAGACCTGCAAGGTTACACACAGAGGAGAACTATTAATAGGAGGGGTCCAAACCCCTCAGCTCTTAAACTGGTTGCTCTCGTACCCAGAGCACCTGCCTAGATCAGGAGGGGGCCTTGGCAGCCAAGCGTATTTCCGTTTTCCCAGGCAGACCTCAAGGAAACTTGTCAAATAAGGGTTACACTTTTGGCCACTGTAGTCTAGTCCAAGCATCAGCAAGTTTGTTTCTGTAAAGAACCAGATGGTAAATATTTCAGGTTTAACAGGCCACAGATTTCCCTGATGCTACTGCCACTTCTTCCTCTCACTCTTCTCCTTCCCAGTCTCTTTCCTCCTCCCCTCCACCCCTTCCCCACCCTGTCCTCCTCTTCTTCTTCCTCCTTCTTTTTCTTCCTTGTTCAACATGTAAAAACCAATCTTAGCCATGTACAGTACCTAGGACAGTACCTGGTGGCTCAGATGGTAAAGAATGTGCCTGCAATGCAGGAGACCTGGGTTCGATCCCAGGGTTGGGAAGATCCCCTGGAGAAGGGAATGGCAAAACCCACTCCAGTATTCTTGCCTGGAGAATTCCGTGGACGGAGAAGCCTGGTAGGCTATAGTCCACAGGGTCGCAAAGAGTCAGACATGACTGAATGACTTCACCTTCACCTTCAGCCATGTACAGTAAGGCTGGATTGGCCCCGGGGTCATAGCAGCTATCCCTGCCTCCTGTCGTGCATTTGGTGACAAAACTCTGGGTGTTTTTGCTCTCCACACTGAAGCCACCCAGATGTGATGGTGGGCACCCAGCAGCCAGTCTGGGTACTTTAGGGGGGGTAAAAAAGGCTCTCAGATCTGGACAGCCCTTTTAGAAAAGTGAACATGCACTGAGCAGTCACATGACTCCTTACATTCTCTGAGAAGGCCCCCTACCTGAGGTGATCCTGTCCTCTTGCAATACCTAGACCTCCTCTAGGACCTCCTTGGCAGTTAGCATCTACTGCCTGGCATTTGGAATGATGCTTTCCTGTGTTCATGTGTGCCCAGGCTGTTCTTCCCACCTCCTTACACACTCCCCACCTCCTCTGAGAGCCCCATGAGGGCAGCAGTGGGGCAGGTTTTCAACCACCTCATCCCCTGCCAGCACCCACAGCAGTATCTGCTACCCAGCACAAATCATGTGTTAATGAGTGCATGCCTCATGGGCCACACTGGATTCCATATTTTTCCCTTCCCTGCTGATGAACCCTAACAGGTGGAAAAATTAAAGACATCCTGTGCTTTGTGGACTCTTGGCAATGTGTGACTGCTTGAGTGTTTCCTAAGGCTGCGCTCTTAGTTCTGAGTGTTATCCTGTCAAAATCCTGCAGCAACCTTTGTTATTTGTTCACAAAGCATGGAACGTGGCTGCCTCTGGGTTCAGAGGAAACCTAGAGGCCTCCTGAACTAAGCCAGGGCTCTGGCCAGTACAGATCTGCTGCTCCTTGAGTTTTAGGATTGTTGGTCAGGAAGCCAGGATTTCAGCAGAATCAGAAAAACTGAGTACTCCTTCCTAAGACTGTACCTTTCTGGACTCCAGTGTATTATGATTGGCTTCACCCTGTGCTTGCAGAAGTATTTGTGTCTGAGTCTCAGACTATGGGTTCTTATTCAACTCAAGATATTTGGTTCTCTGTCAAGGTAATTTAAGGATTACTTCCTTTCAGAGATTACCTTTTTTAAGATGGCAAATTTGCCAAATACTCTTTGGTGCTAGCAATAAAAATCATGGATTCAAGTGGCTTGAATAGAAAGAAATATTATCATCTCACATAATAAGAAGTCCCAAATGGGGTGCTACAGAGTTGTTTAATTCAGTAGCTCCAGCTTGTTTTTAGGATCAAGATGTTCTCTATTCTGCCATATTTAGTGTGTTGGCTTTGTCTTTGCATCAGCTTTCCTCATGAGTACAAAACAGCTGCCATGGATCCAGATGTCACATCATCATCACAGTATTCATGAAGAGAAAAGGGACTGCATATACACTTTTGGTCCCTAAGGAAAATTCTTTCTAGAAGAAAATTCTGTTTTACTTTTTCTCATCTTCTATTAGTCATAATAACCATGTCCTGTGCCCAAGTCTGAATAAATCTCTGATATATGAAGAGTTGACTCATTGGAAAAGACTCTGATGCTGGGAGGGATTGGGGGCAGGAGGAGAAGGGAAATACAGAGGATGAGATGGCTGGATGGCATCACTGACTCGATGGATGTGAGTCTGAGTGAACTCCGGGAGATGGTGATGGACAGGGAGGCCTGGTGTGCTGCGATTCATGGGGTTGCAAAGAGTCGGACATGACAGAGGGACTGAACTGAACTGAACTGAACTGATGGGCCATGAACCACTATGATAGGTTTAGATTAATTATGTCTCAGACTCTGGGGCTGGAGCTAGACTTCCTGAAAGCATAAGACCCTACTAAGGAATGTAGCATGACATTGGGATTCTGTTAGGAGGAAAGAGAGGGGGAGTTCCTAATCAAAGAGAAAAGTGAAAGTGAAAGTCGCTCAGTCTTGTCCAACTCTTTGTGACCCCTTGGACTGTATAGTCCATGGAATTCTCCAGGCCAGAATACTGGAGTGGGTAGCCTTTCCCTTCTCCAGGGGATCTCCCCAACCCAGGGATCAAACCCAGATCTCCCACATTGCAGGTGGATTCTTTACCAGCTGAGCCACAAGGGAAGCCCACGAATCAAATATCTTGTATAATAAAGATTCCTGAGAATCTTCCTTCTTTGAGAGTCTGAATCACTCAGAGCCTTCTAAAGTTCTAAAAGAGAACTTTCAGAGAAGGCTGCTTGAAAAACATCTATAAGAATATCTTGAGTTATCTTGTCTTGCTCTATCTGGCTTTCAGGCAAGCACTTTGGGTATGTCCAGTCACACTCCTGACCCTTGGCATTTTGGCTTTGAACGTAGCTGTGACAACCATTATTCACTGAGCACCTACTATGTGCCATGTATAGTGGGAGGGACTTTACACATATAGTTTCTAATCATGCAGCTACAGTGGGAGAGCTGCGTTATGCTCCCCATTTTATAGATTAGGGACCTGGAGCCCAGAGACATTCAGCAGCTTGCCTTTGTCTGCACAGTCTGTATATGTCCAGGCCAGGAATCAGCAAGGACTATTTGAACATGTGCTTTGAGGATGCAAAGAAGAATCAAACCTGGTCCTTGTCCTTGTGGAGCCCACAGCCTTCCCTTTCTGGAAGGTCACCTTGGATATCGTATAGCTTTTTTCCAGCCTGGAAAACAACTCTGGGCTAATGAGGAAATGAGAAAGTCAATTGCCTTCTACTTGTGTCCTGTAATGAAGCCCAAGAGGCCTAAAGCTTTGCTGAATGATCTGGCAGAGGGAGTAGCAGCGATGCGGGTTTTGGTGCCACACTGCCTGGTTTCAGACCCGAGCTTTCCTTCTTTCTGACTGTTGGCAAGAGACTCAACTCATCAGCAAACTCTCCCTGAAGCTTTAATTTCCTCCTCGGTGCCTGCTGCAGTGGGAGGTGCTGGGACAGAAAGCCAGCTCTTCTCTGCCTCTCTGGGAGACCTTGGTCCACACTTGGCTTCCCCAGGCTATTTGGTAATATGGCCTGCTGTGCTGAGGGTCCCCCAGAAGGAGACATGAGAACTTGCGGGCCGGGGAATCCTCACACTGGGCTCTCCTGTCTCATTGCAGGCCTGGGCTGGGGCACTGGGAAGTCCCCGGCCTCGGTTTCCTCTTTTCTGAGCTGGGAGGACCTTCTCAAGCCGGCAGTCTCATTGAAAAATCTCCTGGCTGGGGTGTGGAAACAAAGATGAGTGCCTGTTAGAAGCAGGGTAGTGCAGCCTGGCCTCCTGTGACACAGCTTCTCCATCTGGGAAAGCTGCAGGGGGTGCATTCTCCCCGGGGTGAGGGGCCCCATCCATCTCAGGGAGATAGTTGAGGCCCACAGAGCCTTGCCAGGCTCTATAGGTGCAGAGTGCTCTTAAAAGCAAGATAAAAGTTCAGAGCCTTGATTATATCTTGAAAAAAAGGCCCATGTGGGCATTTTTCTTTCTTACCAGGGTGTCACGGGAAGAAGGAAGAAGATGAAGAAGTAGAGAGGAAAAAGCAGTTTTTGAGACAAGAGACCACGGAAAAAACGCCAAAACACCAGGAATTCCCTGTGCTTTCTGATTTCTTTTGGGGGTGGAGAGCAGCACCATGAGGGCCCCACTGCGTGTGTGATGATGACACCACACTGCCCCGCTTTTATCTCCCTTGTCTCAGGCAGAAGTCATCCTGACCTTATTCCTTGGGAGCTTGTTCAGAGGGTGATTCTGTGCTCTGCTCTCCTCCTGGGTGATGCCTGGCCTCGGGGTACCCCTGGCCCAGGCCCCTGCCTCCTTCCTCTTCTGTGGGCTTTGCCTGCCTGTGTGTAGGGGATGGGTCCTCTCAGAGGTCAGCCTGCGATGGAGAGGCTTTCCCTGTGGGCCTCAGAACTTTATTGAGCATTTGCTCCCTTTTTATTGCCAGCCTTTGGGAAAGCAAGCTCTCAGGGCTGAAATCCAGCTGAGGAGATCTGATTTCTCAAAAGCCATTTTGATCTTTTTCACTTCAAAGAGAGCTCTTTTCACGCCAGAGCCCCAGTCTGGTGGCCCCAGACCTGCACCTCTGGGCTATGGGTCTGGACGGGGCCTCTGGTCGCCTCCTTCCATCCTGTGAGTAGAGCCCAGGAAATGGCACTGGGGCCACCAGGAAAAGCTTGTGAGAGAGCAGGATTTATCCCCTGAGACCCTGGTCTCCGGCACCGGCAAGTGCCTTGCCTTTTCGTCTTTCTAGTTCTGCCCTATTTAAATTTCAATATTCAAAGTCTTTCTACTGCCCTGTCAGCATCTTATCAAAACTTGCTCTGAGCCAGGGAGTGTGTGTGTGTGTGTGTGTGTGTGTGTGTGTGCGCGTGCGCACGCTCTTGTTGCTCAATCATAGCCAACTCTTTGCAACCCCACGGACTGAAACCCACCAGATTCCTCTGTCCATGGAATTTTCCAGACAAGAATACTGGAGCGGGTTGCCATTTCCTACTCCAGGGGATCTTCCCAACCCAGGGATAAATCAACTATACCTCAATAAAAAAGCCTTGATCTAAAGTGGCCCCTAACTTTGGGGGTCTCCTCCTTTGATGAGCCTTCCCTGCTATTCCTCCCTCCCCCACCCTAGCAAGGTGAGGTGCCTATCACATTTTGTGTAATTATCCCTTTCCTGTCCATGACCCTCAAGAGATTGATGGTCACTCAAGAGACTCAGGATTGATGGTCATTCAAGAGAATGATGAGGTCCTTGAAGAAGGAGGCTGTTATTCCTGTACCTGTGGTCCTAGAATCTAGCACAAAGCCAGGCACACAGTGGAATTTCAACACATGTCCAGTAAATTAATGAATTCCTTCCTGCAGCTGTTACAAAC
This sequence comes from Bos javanicus, assembly GCF_032452875.1. Classification (NCBI taxonomy): domain Eukaryota; kingdom Metazoa; phylum Chordata; class Mammalia; order Artiodactyla; family Bovidae; genus Bos; species Bos javanicus. The sequence goes on along the minus strand of NC_083869.1, from coordinate 61,177,773 downwards.
TGTCCTAGGAGTTTGGCTGAGATGGCTTAAGGGTGATCTGGCTTGGGGGAAGGGCAGACAGGGGGAGGCAGAACAGGGGGAGTGGGGGATATTCTCTTCTCCCACTATCTTCTGCCCACCAAGAAATTTCCGATTTGGCCCTTGCTTTGTCTACAGTAAGTTTACTTTGATCTCCTTTATATTTATATACACATACATTAAATTATATATTATGTATATTACATGTAATAAAAGTACAATATAGTATATATGTAATAGTCACATCACAGACATGTATATATAACACATCAAATGTAAAGTATAATATGACATATAGATGATCCATAAACATATACACACATATAAAGATACTTTTGCTGAAAGTGTTCTGTTTAAAAAGAAGTTTGAACACTTAAGACCTTGAGCTCTTAATCCATAGTCTTCTCTCTCCTAGGGGCTTTGGCTTTTGAAGTCATTACTTATTACCACTTAGAGAATAGAAAGCTTTGTCCCAGTTGAAAGTGTTTTAGGATTTTACTGAGCTGATGGAGGCATTACTTTTAGCATAGTGACTTCTTTCTGGTCTGCCTTCTGCCCACTCCCATGCCCCCCACCCCCCACATCAGCAATCCTGGCTGGTGGTAAAGAATGAGGAAGGAATTGGATTATCGGAAGCCACAAAGCTGTTAATGTCATTTATCTCAGAGGGTTTTTGTTGTTGCTGTTGTTTTGTTCAGCACTGGGCCAGCTGGGAGGGCAGTGCTGACTGGGTTGTTGTAGGGGAGATGGGAGTCCTCACAGATGCAGGCCAAGCAGTAGCGTTTCTTACTGGCCTGCAGTTGGTTTTATCAACTCTTGATTGCTTTTCCCGTGAGCCACGTTTTCTTCCCCTCTTTACCCTAGAGTAATCACCCAAGAATAGTCACCCCACCCTTCCTACCATGAGAGTTTTCCCCCAGGCCTGTCATTCCTAGTGCAGGAGCCCTGCATTGGCCCTTCATTCCTTACCAAAATCCTGCTTGCCTCTGCCCCATGATGGAAGCGGCCAGAGCACAGAATCGGGATGCCAAGAACCTGGGCTCGAATCACTTCACCAGCTGTGGAACCTCGGTCGTCACACGTTCTCCAGAGTCTCAGTTTATTAGTGGGTGAGTGGAAATAATCACCCCAGCTTTCTTACCACGAGGTAGGGCTCATCTAAAACCCTTCACTGGTTTTTCTCTGCTTTTCCTGCAATTAGAATCTCCTGGGGGAGCTTTTAATATTCCAGTTCCCAGGTCATACTCTCAAACCAATTAAATCAGACTTTCTAGGGTTAAGACCCAGACATTAGTAATTTTTAAAGCCCCTCAGGTAATTCTAATATGCAGCTAAGGTTGAGAACCACTGTTTAAGGCCAAAGTCTTTTGGATACTCAAAATATAAGTGGATTCTGAACTTCTGTCTCAAAGCAGAAAACGTCTGTTACTAATGCAGTGGTTCTCAGTCCTAATTTGGTTCAGTATCTCTTAAAAAAATCTCATGGTAGTTATGTATCCACTTTCCCAGGAAGGGATATACTCACAAAAATTTGCATGTTATTCCAGCATAGAATAGTACCTTCTTAATGACATTACCTGCTGCCCTAACCCAAATTGCACATCACACCTGTCCATACCCACACACATACCCTGTTTTCCTCCCTTACTTTATGTTTTCTCTTAGAGTTTCTCAGAATGTGGTTCCAGGACTACCTTTGTGAAAGATATCCCTAATGAGACCCATGACATTTTAGAATCTCCCTGTTGCTCTCTCCTAGACCATCTACTTGCTCCTCCAGACCCTGCCCTGCAGACAGGAATTTTATCTCCCTCAGCATATCCGTGGTCTTGGATAGAATCTCTGATATTTCAGAGAAATCCTAGCTATATTCTAAGTTACCCTGGAGTATGTGGGAATGTGATTGTCTCATTTGTGTGATTTGAGGGGCTTGGATTAAGGTCCCCTATCTCATGGAAGAGCTTCCCTGGTGGCTCAGATGGTAAAGAGTCTGCCTGCAATGTAAGAGACGTGGATTTCATCCTTGGGTCAGGAAGATCCCCTGGAGAAGGTTGTCTCTTTCCCCTGCCAACCGTGGTATTGGAATTTCACCATGGTCCACCACCTTGAATTCTTCAGTACTCATCTCTAATATGATGAATAATACAAACCATGAACAGTGGTACACTCTGGTGGTTTCCTCTTGCCTACAGAGAGGGAAGCATATCCCTGTTTTTGTTACCAAGAGGCTTGTCAAGCTCTGCTCACCTTTTGCCCTGCCCACTGCCTTTACCTACACACTCTAGCAGGACTTAACTGCCTGTAGTCCCTACTACATTGCATACCGTTTCCTTCCCTTGCGTCCTCTGGGAGAGCTCTTACGTCTCTTTCCACATGTCACTTCTCTCCCCAAACTCTCAGATGCCTCGGAGAGCAAGCCAAGTCCTCACGTGGCCTCCAAGGCCCCGCAGGATCCAGCCATCCCCCTCCTTACTGCTCTGCCCTCATCTGCGGCTCCCTGTTAGTTTCCCAGGGCAGCTGTAATGAAGCACCACAAGTTGGGCAGCTTAAAACAACAGACATTTATTCTCTCATGGTTCTTAGATCTAGAAGTCCAAAGTCAAAGTAGGGTCACGCTCCCTCTGAAACTTGAAGGGGAAGGATCCTTTCTTGCCTCTTTCTAGCTTCTGGTGGTTGTTGCTATTTTTAGCATCTGTTGCCTTGCAGCTGCAGCTCTGTAACCTCTGCCTCTGTGGTCACATGGCCTTCTCCCTTTGTGTCTCTGTGTCGTCACGGAGCCATCTTCTTATAAGGACAATAGTTATTTTGGATCAGGGCCCACCCTACTCTAGTATATTCTCATCTCAACTATTGTATCTGCAATAGCCGTATTAACAAATAAGGTCACATTCTGGAGTTCTGAGGGTGAGGGCTTCAAAATATCTTCTATTGGGTGACATGATTCAACCCATAACACCCTCTCCTGCTTCTTCACTCTACTTCAGTCACACCAACGTAGAGATTTAGCAAACAAAAATAGAGGATACCCAGTTAAATCTGAATTTCAGATAAACAATGAATAGTTTTTTTAAGTATAAATATGTTCCAAATGTTTTAGCATTAATTATGGCCCATTCAACCTTTGGGATGTACTTATGCTAAAAAATTCTTATGTTGTTTATCTAAAATTCAAATTTTTAAATTATTTAATTTGGCTGTTTCGTGTCTCAATTGTGGCATGAGGGATCTTTAGTTGTGGCGTGTGGGATCTGACCAGGGATCAAACCCAGGCCCCCTGCATTGGGAGTGTGGAGTCTTAGCCACTGGACCACCAGGGAAGTCCCTGAAATTAAAATTTAGCTGAACATTTCATATTTTATGTGGCAACTTGGACTCCTTGTGTTTTCTCAAACATAGTAAGCTGCATGCTCCCATAACAAGACCTGTGTCTTGGCTGTTCCATCTGCTTAGAATACATTTTCCCCAGCTCTCTGGGATACATTTTCTCTGACTGCCTTCAGTAAGGCCTTTCTGGGTGCCCTTTCCTCATACACATACCTTCTATGCCTCTTTCTTGCTTTAATTTTGTTCCCTTAACCCTCTTCACAGTCTAACTAGCTGTGTTTCATCAGCTTATTGTTTATTAGCTATCACCGGCAGTAGAATTTAAGCTTTATGCTCTCATTCACTGCCATCTCTCCAGGGCCCAACACAGTGCCTGGCATATAGCTCAGTAAATATTTATTGAATAGAAATCTTTTCACTTTCAAGCACAGAGAGTGGGCATCTGTGGGTTCTGCTTACCTAGGATCCACTTCCACTTCTGGTGAAAGTGTTCCTCCCTCACTCTCAGTTTAAGTAGTTTGGGAAAGTCCTGCCCCAAACCCCAGATTCAGATCCAGACCAGTCTGTTAGTTTCATCAGCTTGGCCACCATCTTTGGTGTGGGGATGGGTACAGAACCAAAGTCCGCTCATCAGAGCCTGTCTCACAGTTTCTGCTAGAACTGCTAAGACAGAGTCTTCTCTTCCTAGTGGTGTTTCTGAAAGGCATAGGATGTCGGTCTGGAGCTGCTGATGGTCATCTCGCTACCATAGAGGAAAAGCGAGGGATCAGAGCCTAGCCAAAAACCTATGTGTCATCTTTCAGGCCTTACCATAGGCAATTTTACAAAGATTTTATGTCACATGGGGTGACTTGAACAATGTACACTTGTTCTCGCAATTCTGGGGGCTGGGAAGTCCAGGATCAAGGTGCTGGCAGATTTGAGGGCCTACTTTCTGGTCTGCAGACAGCTGCCATCTCCCTGTGTGCTCACATGACCTCTCTGTGCATGTACATATGTAGAAAGAGGGAGAGCCCTGGTGCTTCTTCCTCCTATAAGGACATAACCCCATCAATGGAGGCCCCACCCTCATGACCTAATCTAACCCTCATTACTTCCCAAAGTCTCTACCTCCAAATATTATTAGATGGGGGTTAGGGCTTCAGCATACAAATTTGGGGTGGGGGATGGGAGAACACAAACATTTAGTCCATCACACTTTACCTGGCAGGCCTCAGGGCGGAGAACTGTCCTTCCCACAGCAGCCAATGCATGGTAGGCTCTGAAGGGAGTTGCAGTCAAGGACTAGGCCCCGTGGCCAACCTGCTGTTATTCAGATCTGCATTCCTGGCCCAGAAACCTCCATCAGAGGCTTCTTTATTGGGGATGTGCAGAGGCCTCAGCTGCAGCTTTCTTATGGGGGAAGTAGGGGGAATCTTGCAGATACTTTCTCCACTTGGACTCAGTACTCTGAACTTTTCTCATCCTAGGCGTCACCACCCTCTCACCCCAGATGCATAAAAAGGCAGGAACCTATTGTTTGGGGATCCCTCAACAGTGAGACAGTTCCCCTGACCTGTGCTGATACAGTTGTCCCTCCCCAGGTGCTGACTCACGGGGATAAATGGAGCACTGGGGGACAAAGGGATTTATTCTCTTTCCTATCCTATGTGTGCATGCTTAGTCGCTTCAGTATTGTCTGACTCTTTGTGACCCTATGGGCTGTAGCCTGCCAGGCTCCTCTGTCCATGGGGATTCTCCAGGCAAGAATACTGGAGTGGGTTACCATGCCCTCCTTCAGGGGATTTTCCTGACCCAGAGATCAAACCCACATCACTGTGTCTCCTGCATTGGCAGGTGGGTTCTTTACCAATAGTGCTTCCCTGATAGCTCAGTTGGTAAAGAATCCACCTGCAATGCAGGAGACCTGGGTTTGATTCCTGGGTTGGGAAGATCCACTGGAGAAGGGATAGGCTACCCATTCCAGTAGTCTTGGGCTTCCATTGTAGCTCAGCTGGTAAAGAATCTGCCTGCAATGAGGGAGACCTGGGTTCGATCTATGGTTTGGGAAGATACCCTGGAGAAGGGGAAGGCTACCCACTCCAGTATTCTGGCCTGGAGAATTCCATGGTCTATATAATGGGGTCACAAAGAGTCGAACATGACTGAGAGAGAGACTTTCACTTCCACCTGGGAAGCCCCTTCCTATCCTATGGCAGCAAGTAAATAAAAGCTTGTTACTTTCATTTTGTTACGTTGTCTTAATCTACTCCTTTGACACCTGGTAGATCAGCTCAGCCCTTGTGAAACAGTCTGCTTGAAAAGGAGCCAAGATAGCAGAAAACAGAGTCAGAGAGGGGGTGATTGGCTCTTTATAACATCATCTGGGCTACCCTAAATCTAGCTGTGCCGAAAACCAGTGTACACTTGTTGGAATTTTTAGTTATTGAGCATAAGCCAATTAGAATTGTTTTTGTGTCGCTGAGTCCTGAGTCGAGCATACACTCTTAGAGATATCCCAGTGGACCTCAGTAACTCCTGTCCCTGGGTTCCTATTCTTCCTAGACTAAGCCTTCATTGTGGTCTGTGTCACCCTGTACTATTCTGTGTCACATGCCTTCTTCCCCAAGGGACATCTGCTCTTAGAAACCAGGGAATCAGACAAAAATCTCTGTAGAATGAGGACTTAACTGAATGAAACTGTGGTAGACTGTTTATAATTACTTCAGTTCAGTTCAGTTCAGTCGCTCAGTCATGTCTGACTCTTTGTGACCCCATGAATTGCAGCATGCCAGGCCTCCCTGTCCATCACCAACTCCCGGAATTCACTCAAACTCACGTCCATCAAGTTGGTGATGCCATCCAGCCATCTCATCCTCTGTTGTCCCCTTCTCCTCCTGCCCCCAATCCCTCCCAGCATCAGAGTCTTTTCCAATGAGTCAACTCTTCACATGAGGTGGTCGAAGTACTGGAGTTTCAGCTTTAGCATCATTCCTTCCAACGAACGCCCAGCACTGATCTCCTTTAGAATGGACTGGTTGGATCTCCTTGCTGTCCAAGTGACTCTCAAGAGTCTTCTCCAACACTACAGTTCAAAAGCATCAATTCTGGGAGGAGGGAGGAGGGTTCAGGATGGGGAACGCGGGTATACCTGTGGCGGATTCATTTCGATATTTGGCAAAACTAATACAATATTGTAAAGTTTAAAAAAAAAAACACTCAGAATATAATAATAAAAAAAAACACAACAACAAAAGCATCAATTCTTCAGTGCTCAGCTTTCTTCACAGTCCAACTCTCACATCCATACATGACCACAGGAAAAACCATAGCCTTGACTAGATGGACCTTTGTTGGCAAAGTAATATCTCTGCTTTTCAATATGCTATCTAAGTTGGTCATAATTTTCCTTCCAAGGAGTAAGCATCTTTTAATTTCATGGCTGTAATCGCCATCTGCAGTGATTTTGGAGCCCCCCAAAATAAAGTCTGACATTGTTTCCACTGTTTCCCCATCTATTTCCCATGAAGTGATGGGGCCAGATGCCATGATCTTAGTTTTCTGAATGTTGAGCTTTAAGCCAACTTTTTCGCTCTCCTCTTTCACTTTCATCAAGAGGCTTTTTAGTTCCTCTTCACTTTCTGCCATAAGGGTGGTGTCATCTGCATATCTGCGGTTATTGATATTTCTCCAGGCAATCTTGATTCCAGCTTGTGCTTCTTCCAGCCCAGCATTTCTCATGATGAACTCTGCATAGAAGTTAAATAAGCAGAGTGACAATATACAGCCTTGACATACTCCTTTTCCTATTTGGAACCAGTCTGTTGTTCGATGTCCAGTTCTAACTGTTGCTTCCTGATCCACATATAGGTTTCTCAAGAGGCAGGTCAGGTGGTCTGGTATTCCCATCTGTTTCAGAATTTTCCACAGTTTATTGTGATCCACACAGCCAAAGGCTTTGGCATAGTCAATAAAACAGAAATGGATGTTTTTCTGGAACTCTCTTGCTTTTTCCATGATCCAGCAGATGTTGGCAATTTGATCTCTGGTTCCTCTGCCTTTTCTAAAACCAGCTTGAACATCAGGAAGTTCACGGTTCACATATTGCTGAAGCCTGGCTTGGAGAATTTTGAGCATTACTTTACTAGCATGTGAGATGAGTGCAATTATGTGGTAGTTTGAGCATCCTTTGGCATTGCCTTTCTTTGGGATTGGAATGAAAACTGACCTTTTCCAGTCCTGTGGCCACTGCTGAGTTTTCCAAATTTGCTGGCATATTGAGTGCAGCACTTTCACAGCATCATCTTTCAGGATTTGAAATAGCTCAACTGGAATTCCATCACCTCCACTAGCTTTGTTCGTAGTGATGCTTTCTAAGGCCCACTTGACTTCACATTCTAGGATGTCTGGCTCTAGGTTAGTGATCATAGCTAGGTTGTTATAAATAGGATGAAAACCTCCTCTTAATATTTTAAAAATAAACATTAAAAACATTTTTTATCCCCTTAGAAAATCAAATCTGTAGGAGATAACATCTGTATTAGTCATTTTTTGCTGCCTAATAAATGACCGCAAAACTCATCAGCTTAGAATGACAGACAATTATTATTTCAGTTTCTCTAAGTCTGGAATAAGGTACAAACTTATCTGGAGTCCTCTGGCTCTGGATCTCTCAAAAGGCTAAGACCATGATGTTGCTGAAGCTGCAGTGATGGCAATGTTCAAGTGGGAAAGGAACCATTTGTAGGGCTGTTTTCAAATCTCAGGTCCTCCATGGTTGTGAGCTGGAGAAGTCAGTTCTTTCTCACGTGGGCTTCTCCACAGAGCTGCTCACAATATGGTAGTTGGCTCCCCTCAGAGTAAATGAGAGTGCAAGAGAGAGAAATCCAAGATGACAGCCATGATCTTTTTATAACCTAACCTCAAAGTGATATCGTAAGCTTTCCTCCATATTCTACTTTTTAGAAACTAAAGTCTATGCCAGCTCAAGGGGGTTATTATACAAAGCCTGGGTGTATGGGGCAGGAATAATTTGGAGCTACCTTAGAGGTTGCCTTTCATAGTCTTTCCCCTGACCTACAGTGATTCACATCCCTCTGACATACAAAATACACTCCTCCCCTTTAGGTCCCCAAAGCCTCATCTCATATTATTCCTGTTCAAAGTCTAGGTACTCTGTGCTCAGTCACTAGGTCATGTCCAACTTTTTGTAACCCCACGGACTATAGCCTGCCAGGCTCCTCTGGCAGGGAGGACAAATCCATGGGATTTGTCAGGCAAGAATACTGGAGTGGTTGCCACTTCCTTCATGGGATCTTCCCAACCCAGGTCTTTTGAGTCTCCTGCATTGGCAGATGGGTGTTTTTTTTTTTTTTTTTTTACCACTAGCGCCACCTAGGAAGCTCCTCAAAGTCCAGAATTGCATCTAAATCAAATTCCTGTGTGGGTGAGGCTCCTCAAGTGTAGTACCTTACATACAGATCCTCTTGATCTATAAACCTGTCTGACCAAAGAGATAAGTGATCTGGCCCCCATATATGCAACATACAATTGTTGCTCAAGAATATATTCCTATTTAACAAGGTGGAAAATTGGAGGCACAAGGGCTCATTGGTCCATAGAAATTCTGAAAGTCAGCCAAGCAAATGTTGGCTATTTCTTGATTGCATCCCAAGGCCTGGGGTTATTTCTGCTTGGTTTGTAGCTTTTCTTTCTGGGCTGTTGTTCTGCCCTCTCAATCGTCATTTCTTTTTTTATGGAAAGTAGTACATTTTTGCAGCTGAGTAGCTCTCTTAGCCTGCTTCCTGCCTGTAGAATTCTGGGAATCCAAAAGCATCTCCTCATTCTGTTCCATTTCTGTCTCCTGCAGTCAAAGATGGCAATGTTTCCACAAATGTAAGTCTTTTAAGAAGTTTGTATACCTCCTGTAAATCTCTTTGGGGTTCACTCCATTAGGCAAAAGTCATACTTATAATTTTTTTTTTCTTTTTTTTGAGATAAACCTCTTTGGCTCTTGCTGAGATGGCTGAGGTCCAATACCCTTGACTTTCTAGGAGCCCTATAGTTTGATTGAGAGGAATTTGTGAGACACATCTTTAATATCTTGTGATATTATAAGAAATATATATTTAGTCTCCATCCCTAGCTCCTGACCAGAGCTTCATAGGTGTCCTGAATAATAATAGCATTGGGTTTTGTCCCTGGTTCCTGAAACAGCTCCAGAGTGCTAAAGATAAAAGGAGAATCTTCTGTCATAACAAGCCTCTTTCAATCACACCTGAGTTTATGATAATGAGACAACTTTTGGAAAACCCCTAGGAATTGGGAGGGGGAGGGCGAGCTGATTGCCAGTGGAACCAAGCATATGATTAGAGAATTGGTACTTTCAGTCCCAACCCCTGTCCTCCAGGGGCCACTAATGATTTAACCAATCGTGCCTGTGTAATGAAGCCTCCATAAAACCCCTAACTAAAGGGGTTCAGTGGGCTTTCCTGGTGGCGCTAGTGGTAAAGAACCTGCCTATCAGTGCAGAAGACATAAGAGATGTGAGTTTGATCCTTGGATCAGGAAGATCCCCTGCAGAAGGGAATGGCTATCCACTCCAGTATTCTTGCCTGGAGAATCCCATGGACAGAAGAGCCTGGTGGGCTATGGTCCATGGGGTCACAAAGAGTTGGAAATGACTGAAACAACTTAACATGCACACACAAAGGGGTTCAGAGAGCTTTTGAGTTGGTGAACATCTGGAGGTGCCGGGAGATAGACACCCAGAGACGGCACGGAAGCCCAGTGCCCTTTCTCTCATACCTTGCTATCTGCATCTCTTCCATCTGACTGTCCCTGAGTTGTGTTCTTTATAATATTAATAAACAGGTAGTAGTAAGTAAAGTGCTTTCCTCAGTTCTGTGAGCCATTCTGGCAGATTATCAAACTTGAGGATGGGTTGCAGAAACCCACCATTTACGGCCAATTGGTCAGCAGTACAGGTGGTAACCTGGAACTTAAGACCAGGGTCTGAAGCTGTGGGGGAAGGGCAGTCTTATGGGGCCACATTCTTAACCTGTGCGTGTTGTTGGTGTTCAGTTGCTCAGTCGTGTCCAACTCTGAGACCCCATGGACTGCAGCTTGCCTGCCTTTCCTGGCCTTCACTATCTCCTCTAGTTTGCTCAAATTCATGTCCATTGAGTTGGTGATGCCATCCAACCATCTCATCTTCAGGGTTGATGCCAACTCCAGGCAGTTAGTGTTAAAGTTAAAATATAGGACATCAAGCTGGTGTCCTCTGAGAACCAGAAAATTTCTTGATGTGGAAAATCTCCCCACATCTGGTTCTGGTGTCAATAATGTACATAGAGGGAAATAGGAGTTTTTCCTTTCCTCTTTAAGGGGGCTTGCTCCAAAATCACTACAGATGGTGACTGCAGCCATGAAATTAAAAGACACTCACTCCTTGGGAGGAAAGTTATGACAAACCTAGATAGCATATTCAAAAGCAGAGACATTAGTTTGCCAACAAAGGTTCGTCTAGTCAAGGCTATGGTTTTTCCTGTGGTCATGTATGGATGTGAAGAAGGCTGAGCGCCGAAGAATTGATGCTTTTGAACTGTGGTGTTGGAGAAGACTCTTGAGAGTCCCTTGGACTGCAAGGAAATCGAACTAGTCCATTCTGAAGGAGATCAGCCCTGGGATTTCTTTGGAAGGAATGATGCTAAAGCTGAAACTCCAGTACTTTGGCCACCTCATGCAAAGAGTTGACTCATTGGAAAAGACTCTGATGCTGGGAGGGATTGGGGGCAGGAGGAGAAGGGGACGACAGAGGATGAGATGCTGGATGGCATCACTGACTCGATGGACGTGAGTCTGAGTGAACTCCAGGAGTTGGTGATGGACAGGGAGGCCTGGTGTGCTGCGATTCGTGGGGTCGCAAAGAGTCAGACATGACTGAGCGACTGATCTGATCTGATCTGATAAACTCTGGGGCTCCATCCTTGATCTTTCTGAGGTTTTAACAAACGTTTTACTTTCACCTCTTCAGTTTTATCTTTAGACTCTGTTTTCCTAGCAATGCTAGATTTAACATTTGCTTGGAAGTCACTTCTGAATTTTAGCATTGTTTGCTGTCTGGAGAGGCTGAAAAATTTCAAAACCTGTTTTGTGTGTCACAATATTTTCATCCATTTGTTTTTCTCCTCCTATATTTTACTGTGTCTCAGCAGGAGACCAGGTGGCACCTTCATTCCTCTGAACACAGTCCTTAATTCGACTACACAGTACATTAGTCATATTTTTTTACTTTCCACATCCCAGCAGGTAGCAGTGTTACTAAACTTCCCAATTTTATAATAAGGTTTCTCTTCCTGCCATTTCCAAGAGCATGTTTCTCATTTCCTTCTGAGCCCTCACCAGCAGTGTGCCCAAAGTCGAGATTTCTACTAACAGTTTATTCAAGGCAATTAGACTTTTTCTAACTCGTTCCTCAAATTCCTCCCAGCCTCTGTCTGCTCTTATGTTCCAAAGCCCCACATGTGTCTGTTACAACATCACTCTGCTTCCTCCTGGAAGCAAAATCTTTATTTATCCTTTACACATGTTACCTACAGAAGCAACCATTCTAATGCATTTAAAGAAATATCACTTCATGTAAGCTTCTTACAAAATAACACTCTAGTTTTATGAGTGTGTATTTTTTAATTTCCTAAGTGTTATTGTTTTATGTCTTATTCTGTTTCTCACTCTTTTCAACCATCTCCATGCTTTCAAGATCCATCTGTGCTTTTATGTGATTATCTAGTCAGTTGCTTCCCAGGTAGCTCAGTAGTAAAGAATTTGCCTGCCAATTGAAGAGACACAGGAGACATGGGTTTGATCCCTGAGTTGGAAAGATGCTTTGGAGTATGAAATGGCAACCCGCTCCAATATTCTTGCCTGGAGAATCCCATAGACAGAGGAGCTTGGTGGGCTATAGTCCATGGGGTCACAAAGAGTCGCACAGGACTTAGTGACTAAACAAAAACACACACTAAGCTGCTTCCAACTGAGTAGTAGTACTCCATGAATTACACCCTTCCTCCCCTCCCCCATATTTTATCTGTCCAGTCTCCTGGGGTGGATACCCAGATTACCTCCAACTTCATGCCATCATCCCAAATAATGCAAACATGAGCATCCTACTTCATGGTCCCTTATGAATCTGTGTGAGGATTTCTTTGGGATATATGCACACCCAGAACTGGAATAATGATGTATAGGATACACATATGCTCATGAACTGTGGCTCAGATCATGAACTACTTATTGCCAAAATGGAAGAAAGTAGGGAAAACCACTAGACCATTCAGGTATGACCTAAGTCAAATCCCTTACAATGATACAGTGGAAGTGTAGTTTCAAGGGATTAGATCTGATAGACAGAATCTCTGAAGAACTATGAACGGAGGTTCGTGACATTGTCCAGAAGGCAGTGATCAAGATCATCCCCAAGAAAAAGAAGTGCAAAAAGGCAAAATGGTTATCTGAGGAGGCCTTACAAATAGCCGAGAAAAGAAGAGAAGCTCAGGGAATGGAGAGAAGGAAAGATACACCCATCTAAATGCAAAGTTCCAAAGAATAGCAAGAAGAGATAAGAAAGACTTCCTCAGTGATCAATGCAAAGAAATAGAGGAAAACAATAGAATGGGAAAGACTAGAATTCTCTTCAAGAAAATTAGAGATTCCAAGGGAACATTTCACGCAAAGATGGGCACAATAAAGGACATAAATGGTAAGGACCTAACAGAAGCAGAAAATATTAAGAAGAGGTGGCAAGAATACACAGAAGAATTATACAAAAAAGATCTTCATGATCCAGATAACCATGATGGTGTGATTACCCAGCTAGAGCCAGACATCCTAGAATGTGAAGTCAAGTAGGCCTTAGGAAGCATCACTATGAACAAAGCTAGTGGAGGTGATGGAATTCCAGTTGAGCTATTTCAAATCCTAAAAGATGCTGTGAAAGTGCTGCACTCAATGTGTCAGCAAATTTGGAAAACTCAGTAGTGGCCACAAGCCTGGAAAGGGTCAGTTTTCATTTCAATGCCAAAAAAGGGCAATGCTAAAGAATATTCAAACTACCACACAATTGCAATCATCTCACACACTGGCAAAGTAATGCTCAAAATTCTCTAAGCCAGGCTTCAATAATATGTGAACCATGATCTTCCAGATATTCAAGCTGGTTTTAGAACAGGCAGAGGAACCATAGATCAAATTGCCAACATCCGCTGGATCGTTGGAAAAACAAGAGAGTTCCAGAAAAACATCTACTTCAGCTATATTGACTATGCCAAAGTCTTTGACTGTGCGGATCACAATAAACTGTGAAAACTTCAAGAGATGGGAATACCAGACCACCTGATCTGCCTCCTGAGAAATCTGTATGCAGCTCAGGAAGCAACAGTTAGAACTGAACTTGGAACAACAGACTGGTTCCAAATCACAAAAGGAGTACGTCAAAGCTGTATATTGTCACCTTACTTTTTAACTTATGTACAGAGTACATCATGTGAAATGCTGGGCTGGAAGAAGCACAAGCTGGAATCAAGATTGCTGGGAGAAACATCAGTAACCTCAGCTATGCGATGACACCACCCTTATGACAGAAAGTGAAGAAGAACTAAAGAGCCTCTTGATGAGAGTGAAAGAGGAGAGTGAAAAAGTTGGCTTAAAGCTCAACATTCAGAAAAATTAGATCATGGCATCCGATCCCATCACTTCATGGCAAATAAATGGGGAAACATTTTTTGGGCTCCAAAATCACTGCAGATGGTGACTGCAGCCATGAAATTAAAAGACGCTTACTTTCAAAGAAAAGCTATGACCAACCTAGACAGCATAGTAATAATCAGAGACTTGACTTTGCCAACAAAGGTCCATCTAGTCAAAGCTATGATTTTTCTGATAGTCATGTATGGTTGTGAGAGTTGGACTATAAAGAAAGCTGAGTGCTAAAGAATTGATTCTTTTGAGCTGTGCTATTGGAGAAAACTCCTAAGAGTCCTTTGGACTGCAAGGAGATCAAACCCATCAGTCCTAAAGGAAATCAGTCCTGAATATTCATTGGAAGGACTGATGCTGAAGCTGAAACTCCAATACTTTGGCCACCTGATGTGAAGAACTGACTCTTTGGAAAAGACCCTGATGCTGAAAAAAGATCAAAGGCAGGAGGAGAAGGGGATGATAGAGGATGAGATGGTTGGATGGCATCACCGACTTGATGGACATGAGTTTGAGCAAGCTCTGGGAGTTGGTGGTGGACAGAGAAGTCTGGCATGCTGCAGTCCATGGGGTCACAAAGAGTTGGACCCAACCAAGTGACTGATGCTCAGTTTGACTTGGAAATGCCAGATTGCTCACAGTAAGGCTGCACTGGTCTTTGTTCCCACCAGCCATACATAAAGGACCCCTTATCCCACCTCTAGGCTGACACTCAATATTATCATCCAGTTAAAAACAATTTTTTTCCGTTCTATTTTGTATGAAATCACATCTAATTAATAAGTTGATTTGTACTTTTCCTAACAATTGATGAGTCTGAACATCTCTTCATATATTTTTGACTTCCTGCTTCTACAGACTGCCTGCTCATATCTTTGTTTATATATTCTTTAAGGTCAGGGACCAGGTATAATTTCTTCTGCTTTCTCATTGCCCCCAGAACACTGCTGGGCCTTGACTGATGATTGATGAGAAGGTCAGTGTGGCAGCGTTATTGGAGCTTCTGGATCTTGAGGCTCCCTTTTGCTCTACAGAGCCTGAGGTGTTTGCCTTCATTCATCCAGAGCCCATTTATCAAATGATCACCCCATGCCAAGTCTTCCTGTGTAAGTCTCCCTTCCAGCAAAGCCCACATGACCCATCAGTCACTCTATCAATTGAACAGAAGAATGAAACAGGTCACACTAGTCATCTAGCATTAGACAGATTCTAGTAACATTTTAAGTGCCCTTTTATAGACTCTACCATTCTACGAGTGTCTGATTCTAACTTATCAACAGACTGATTTTTTTCTTTTGTTGTTGTTTTTGACTGCCATGTGCCTAAATCAAGGCAAGACCCAAGGAATCTTGGTGATGTCTGCACATCACTAGGAGAATCAAAACAACCTTTTGTTAAGTTTCACTGCTTGTGAAGAGCAATCCCATGTCTTAGTGAACTATAACTGTTGAAAAATATGAATTTCATAGTCAAAAAGTAAACTCCTTTCCTTACTTTATAAAGGTCCTAAGTTGCAGTATGACAGCATTTATCTACATTTCCAGAGAGAGGAAGTGTCCTTGTGCTGGCCTAACTACTCCCATAGCCACACGGAGCACACAGATTGTGTTTTATTTATTTCTTTATTACTGTTCTTAGCAAGGCATTTGTCACATAGTAGATGTTCTATAAACATTGAATGAATGAACACATGAAAAAAAAATGAATGAGCACCTACTTGCCACATACTACGCCAGATGCTGGGTGTTCAAGGATGAATAAGATGCAGTTTAATTATAAAATAGTATGGACAATATACAGAGGAGGAGCACCACATCCTGTGGGGAGATGAGCTTCAGATAAGGAGGGAATGACATTTGTAGCACTTTCTTTTTTTTCCCCAACAGAGTCCTTCTACCCTTGAATTTTACCTCTGACTTGTAATATTCTATTTGTCTTTATTAATTTTTCTTGGAGTAGAGCTGCTTTACAATGTTGTATGTTTCCATTGTATAGCAAAATGAATCAGCCATACACATACATATATCCCCTATGAATTTCCTTCCCATTTAAGTCACCACAGTGCATTACATAGAGTTCCTTCATTTTAATCACAAGAAATAGGCTCATTCTGGGCGTGTATATATATGTGTGAGAGATGTGGCTGTGGATATAGAGGCTGCCTATTTGACGGTGCCCGCCCCATCCTAGCCTGGAGTCAGTAGAGGGGAGCTGAAGCCTCCTTGTTCACCACCCAAAGGGGCTTGGTCAGGTGGGTGGAACATCTAGGCAGCCATCTGGGCCTGTGGTGCAGACAAACAAGTGAGTCTGATGATGCTGAATACTTAACTCTTTTGGTCTGTAATCCAACAATTGGGAAAATCTGAGTTGGCCCAAGAGTGAGATTTTCCAGCTTACTTCCACCTCCAATCCATGTCAATCTTTAACACTTTTGGACAAGCCAACTGGACCTGGGTCAAGTTCTGTCCAAAGGTTTGGGGTTTGGGGTGACCCATAGAAGTAAGTTTGCTGTGAGGTTTAGTTATGTTCTGTTTGGAAAATATAAGTTAGAGCTCTGCAGGGACCTTGTCTCACTTCATATCAGAGTCAGTAAGATGGTTTCAACAATGACTTCTAAAATGGCCAATGGGCATGGGGCAGAGTCAGAAAGTTGGCTAGATTTGGCATTATATATTCTTTTTTGTTAAATTTTTTTTAAATTATAAATTTATTTATTTTAATTGGAGGCTAGTTGACTCATTGGAAAAGACTCTGATGCTGGGAGGGATTGGGGGCAGGAGGAGAAGGGACAACACAGGATGAGATGGCTGGATGGCATCACTGACTCAATAGATGTGAGTCTGAGTGAACTCTAGGAGTTGGTGATGGACAGGGAGGCCTGGCGGAGAAGGCAATGGCACCCCACTCCAGTACTCTTGCCTGGAAAATCCCATGGATGGAGGAGCCTGGTAGGCTGCAGTCCATGGGGTCGCTGAGGGTCAGAGTCGAGTGAGTGACTTCACTTTCACTTTTCACTTTCATGCATTGGAGAAGGAAATGGCAACCCACTCCAGTGTTCTTGCTTGGAGAATCCCAGGGACTGGGGAGCCTGGTGGGCTGCCGTCTATGGGGTCACACAGAGTCAGACACGACTGAAGCGACTTAGCAGGGAGGCCTGGCATGCTGCGATTCATGGGGTCGCAAAGAGTCAGATACGACTGAGAGACTGAACTGAACTGAATTACCTTACAATATTGTATTGGTTTTGCCATACATTAACATGAGTCCACCACGGGTGTACACGTGTTCCCCATCCTGAACCCCCCTCCCACCTCTCTCCCCATACCATCCCTCTGGGTCATCCCAGTGCACCAGCCCTGAGCATCGTGTATCATGCATCGAACCTGGACTGCCGATTTGTTTCACGTATGATATTATACATGTTTCAATGCCCTTTTCCCAAATCATCCCACCCTCGCCCTCTCCCACAGAGTACAAAAGACTGTTCTATACATCTGTGTCTCTTTTGCTGTCTCACATACAGGGTTATTGTTACTGTCTTTCTAAATTCCATATATATGTCAGGATCCGCGTTAGGCATTACTGACACATATGCATTAGTATACTGTATTGGTGTTTTTCTTTCTGGCTTACTTCACTCTGTATAATAGGCTCCAGTTTCATTCACCTCATTAGAACTGATTCAAATGTATTCTTTTTAATGGCTGAGTAATACTCCATTGTGTATATGTACCACTGCTTTCTTTATCCATTCATCTGCTGATGGGCATCTAGGTTGCTTCCATGTCCTGGCTATTATAAACAGTGCTGCGATGAACATTGGGGTACACGTGTCTCTTTCCCTTCTGGTTTCCTCAGTATGTATGCCCAGCAGTGGGATTGCTGGGTTATATAGCAGTTCTATTTCCAGTTTTTTAAGGAATCTCCACACTGTTCTCCATAGTGGCTGTACTAGTTTGCATTCCCACCAACAGTGTAAGAGGGTTCCCTTTTCTCCACACCCTCTCCAGCATTTATTGCTTGTAGACTTTTGAATAGCAGCCATTCTGACTGGTGTGAAATGGTACATCATAGTGGTTTTGATTTGCATTTCTCTGATAATGAGTGATGTTGAGCATCTTTTCATGTGTTTGTTAGCCATCTGTATGTCTTCTTTGGAGAAATATCTGTTTACTTCTTTGGCTAATTTTTTGATTGGGTCATTTATTTTTCTGGAATTGAGCTGCAGGAGTTGCCTGTATATTTTTGAGATTAATTCTTTGTCAGTTGCTTCATGTGCCATTATTTTCTCCCATTCTGAAGGCTGTCTTTTCACCTTGCTTATAGTTTCCTTTGTTGTGCAGAAGCTTTAAATTTTAATTAGGTCCCATTTGTTTATTTTTGCTTTTATTTCCAATATTCTGGGAGGTGGATCATAGAGGATCCTGCTGTGATGTACGTCAGAGAGTGTTTTGCCTATGTTCTCCTCTAGGGGTTTTATAGTTTCTGGTCTTACATTTAGATCTTTAATCCATTTAGAGTTTATTTTTGTGTATGGTGTTAGAAAGTGTTCTAGTTTCATTCTTTTACAAGTGGTTGACCAGTTTTCCCAGCACCACTTGTTAAAGAGATTGTCTTTTCTCCATTGTGTATTTTTGCCTCCTTTGTCAAAGATAAAGTATCCATAGGTGTGTGGATTTATCTCTGGGCTTTCAATTTTGTTCTCAGATCAGATCAGATCAGTCGCTCAGTTGTGTCCGACTCTTTGCGACCCCATGAATCGCAGCACGCCAGGCCTCCCTGTCCATCACCAACTCCCGGAGTTCACTCAGACTCACGTCCATTGAGTCAGTGATGTCATCCAGCCATCTCATCCTGTGTTGTCCCCTCCTCCTCCTGCCCCCAATCCCTCCCAGCATCAGAGTCTTTTCCAATGAGTCAACTTTTCGCATGAGGTGGCCAAAATACTGGAGTTTCAGCTTTAGCATCATTCCTTTCAAAGAAATCCCAGGGCTGATCTCCTTCAGAATGGACTGGTTGGATCTCCTTGCAGTCCAAGGTCTTCTCCAACACCACAGTTCAAAAGCATCAATTCTTCGGCGCTCAGCCTTCTTCATAGTCCAAATCTCACATCCATACATGACCACAGGAAAAACCATAGCCTTGACTAGATGGACCTTTGTTGGCAAACTAATGTCTCTGCTTTTGAACATGCTATCTAGGTTTGTCATAACTTTCCTTCCAAGGAGTAAGCGTCTTTTTAATTTCATGGCTGCAGTTACCATCTGTAGTGATTTTGGAGCCCAGAAAAATAAAGTCTGACACTGTTTCTACTGTTTCCCCATCTATTTCCCATGAAGTGATGGGACCGGATGCCATGATCTTTGTTTTCTGAATGTTGAGCTTTAAGCCAACTTTTTCACTCTCCACTTTCACCTTCATCAAGAGGCTTTTTAGTTCCTCTTCACTTTCTGCCATAAGAGTGGTGTCATCTGCATATCTGAGGTTACTGATATTTCTCCTGGCAATCTTGATTCCGGCTTGTGTTTCTTCCAGTCCAGCGTTTCTCATGATGTACTCTACATATAAGTTAAATAAGCAGGGTGACAATATACAGCCTTGACGTACTCCTTTTCCTATTTGAAACCAGTCTGTTGTTCGATGTCCAGTTCTAACTGTTGCTTCCTGACCTGCATACAAATTTCTCAAGAGGCAGATCAGGTGGTCTGGTATTCCCATCTCTTTCAGAATTTTCCACAGTTTATTGTGATCCACACAGTCAAAGGCTTTGGCATAGTCAATAAAGCAGAAATAGATGTTTTTCTGGAACTCTCTTGCTTTTTCCATGATCCAGCCGATGTTGGCAATTTGATCTCTGGTTCCTCTTCCTTTTCTAAAACCAGCTTGAACATCTGGAAGTTCACGGTTCACATATTGCTGAAGCCTGGCTTGGAGAATTTTGAGCATTACTTTACTAGCATGTGAGATGAGTGCAATTGTGTGGTAGTTTGAGCATTCTTTGGCATTGCCTTTCTTTGGGATTGGAATGAAAACTGACCTTTTCCAGTCCTGTGGCCACTGCTGAGTTTTCCAAATTTGCTGGCATATTGAGTGCAGCACTTTCACAGCATCATCTTTCAGGATTTGAAATAGCTCAACTGGAATTCTATTACCTCCACTAGCTTTGTTCTATATATATTTCTGTCTTTGTGGCATTATATTCCATGGAAAAAAAATACCCATTTCTTTGTTCTCATGTACTCCTTATGAAAAGGTTTCTTTGTGAAGAATCACTTAATGGTTGATATTTGGTCAAGTGATACAAATTTGAGACAAATCTCAAAAGAGATTTTTTTCATTTTCATATCTGTAGACTTTGGCTAGTGGAGTTTAATACAAAATAAACTTCAATAATTTTTTTGCACTGATATTCTACAAGGCAGAGTTCTTTTATCTTTATTTGCTCCATGATTTTAAAGCACTTGCTCAATATCCATAGTGTGGGTGTCAGTTAAATATATGCAACTCCTGCCTTGTCATTCTTTAAAAAAATTATTGGGTTGGTTTGCTTATGTGTAATCATTACTTCTATCTTTCATGTATGCAGCCACTTCAAAGAAGGACCTAGCACATATGAATTTCCTTTTTCTTTTTTTGGTAAGATTATGTGAGCTTTTCCATCATAAGCCAAAATAGTCAATAGTAGATGAATTGATGAATGTTACCATTAACAATCCAGTAGTTATGTATAGATGTGAGAGTTGGACTATAAAGAAAGCTCAGCATGGAAGAATTGATATTTTTGAACTGTGGTGTTGGAGATGACTTTTGAGAGTCCCTTGGACTGCAAGGAGATCCAACCAGTCCATCCTAAAGGAAATCAGTCCTGAATATTCATTGGAGGGGCTGATGTTGAAGCTGAAACTCCAATACTTTGGCCACCTGATGTGAAGAGCCGACTCATTTGCAAAGACCCTGATGCTGGAAAGATTGAAGGCAGAAGGAGAAGGGGACAACAGAGGATAAGATGGTTGGATGGCATCACTGACTCAATGGACATGAGTTTGAGTAAACTCTGGGAGTTGGTGATGGACAGAGAAGTCTGGTGTGCTACAGTCCATGGGGTCACAGAGTTGGACACAACTGAGCGACCGAACTGAACAGAACCATTAACAATAATTGGGAGATGTGAGAACAACCAATAGAGCAGGGATTGGCAAACCTTTTCTGTAAAGGGCCAGATAGTAAATATCTTAGGCTTTGTAAGTTATATAGTTTCTGTCGTAACTACTCACCTCTACCTTTGTGGGGGGCCAACACAGCCACAGGTAGTATGTCAATGAACCATCATGGCTATATCCCCAAAACTTTATTTACAAATACAGGCAACAGGCTATGTTTGCTGACTGCTAATCTAGAGCAAGTGGTAGAAACAGATAGCTTTAGATACTGAAAAATATCTAGACTTTGAAACGCTACTTTTGAGCTGTCTCTTAGCATACAGCTCCTGCTGCCAGTTTTGTTTTTAGAGCTTTATGCTTATAGGTAAAGTGGAGGGTTTGAGTGAAAGTGTTGTGTTTTTAAAAAATATTTATTTGGCTGTTTCGGGTCTTAGTTGTAGTATGCAGAATCTTTAGTTGTGGCATGTGGGATCTAGTTCCCTGACCAGGAATTGAATCCGGGCCTCCTGCGTTGAGAGCACCAGGAAAGTCCTGAGAGTGTTTACAGAGCCAGATGAGCTGGAGCCCTGAGCGGTTCCCTGCCCTCACATTTTCCAGGGGAAGCCTCTTGTTCTATCTGAGCTGGACTGTGTTAATGGACTGAAACAAAGTAGGGTCTGGAATGGAAACCAGGCCCTCCACAGAGGATCTGTGTCCCCCAGGAGAGTTGGGATTTGCTGCTTGGGGAGAAAGAAGGGATAGGCTTCCTGGAGTCAGCAAGGAGCTTTATTTTCTAGCAGCTCAGATATGAGCAAGAAGAGAGACTATTTTCCCCACATTCTTTTGGGTACCAAGTTGGTTCTGATTTTGGAGAGGCCAGTATCAAGGCACAACACCTAGGCCTAGAGTCCCAGGTTTAGGCTGGAGATTTGTATTTATTTCACTGGTTCAGAAGGTCCTAGGGAAGTTAGGGGCTCTCTTTGCAGCCACTGACAGATGTGAACAACCCTTTGCCATGTGGACTCTTTATAATACTTTAGCATTTGCTGAGGCAGTGATTTCACTGTCTGTGTGTAATTTCAAAGGGAAACAAGGAAGACCTGAAAAGAAAGGCAAGAACCTGAAACTTAGATACCATTCTCTTGGAAGAGGACCAATAAATACATTAATGCATGGAGTGGGTGATGCAGCCAAGACCAGATTCTAAGACTGTGGTTAATTTTCCTTCTGCCTTGAGTAGATATGTCATCTTGCTTTTTGCTCTATCTTTTTTTTTTTTTCTCATGTTTGAGCAAACTCAAGCCATTATTGAGGTCCTGGCTCTGGGAGGCTCCCAAGTGAGCAGCATCTGTTAGACGGAGGAGTAGTTTCTGCTCAAGATGTTTTCAGAGGACTGACCTAGCACTGGTGTGAAGGCCATCAATTAGCCATCGGCAGAGGGGAAGGAAGAGGCGGCCATGAGTTGGTAATTACACACTGCAGTGCTGGTGACCTCCAAGAGCAGGTGGCGGGAGCAAGTGAAATTCCAGGCTCTGTCACTCAGGATTCATTTTCCCTCTTGTGTTTAGGCCTGAGGCCATGTTCACTGATCTGGAAGAGACTGTCTATACTGTTTTGTTAATCATAAGAACAATAATAGAGTAATGTATATAATATAGAAAGATATTTTCCTTCTTTTAGTTGCTTAAAAGTTCCTGTTATATCTTTAAAACACTATTTCCTGTTCTCTGTGTGTGTGTGTATACACAGATATATATGTATGTGTATATAGATCAGGATCAGGACCTAAATCTACGGCATGAGTTCAGTGTTTACTGCTTTCACAGAAATGGCCCTTGTTAAGGCCTTTGCAGCCCTAACAGCTCTGTTTCTTCACAGCTGCCTTCTGGTTCAGAGTTCCCAATAGTTCTGTTCCACAGCTCTGCAGAGGAAGGCCCAGAAAAATGATAGAAGACACCCAAGCCCGGGTAGGAGACCTGGTGATTGGCCTTCAGCCAGTTTTGCTGGCAGTTGTCAGTTTCACTCTGAGCCATGGCTCACTTCTGCCACTTTTGTCTCTGGTGTCCCTCTTTCCTGGGACCTCGTTCTGCTTTTGGCCTTTGCTGGGTTGTGGGTGTATGAGCTGTGCTGGGTGCCCACATTCAGCCCTGCATGGCCCAGAGCTGAGCAGGGGAATAAATGGACAGCAGTACAGAAGAGCTCCGTTTTCTTTCACTCTCAACCCTCTGAGAGACACTTCTTATAATAACAGACCCCAGCATGCAGTTGATGTCTTGGACAGACAGAGGTCTTGGCAGAAGCTGAGATGACTTTCCAGTTTCACTGAGAATATAAAAATGACACTCTGGAACTTTAAATGAGCATTTTCTTCGTCCTTTTTTGTCACTCTTTTTTGATGACCAAGTCACCTGATCCTTCAGCTTTTGAGACTATGTTTTGGGTGGTAAGAAAAGACAAAATATCAGAAACCCCAGAGATGCCAACTACTTATTGCTTTCATGCTAACAACTTGTATTTCTATTCACCGGTTTATAGAAAAGTAAATACCTCTTTCTCACAACATGCTGTGGGGGACTTTGTGCCAAAGTAGCAGGATCAGACTGTAATAAGCAAGCATCAAAAAAAAAAAAAAAAAAAAAAAGGTAAATTGACTTTTTAGAGGGAAGCGGGTCGTTCCTCAAAATCTATTAAAGATTCTGTCATCCAGAATATCCCTATCCTGTTGACCTCATTTACAGATTTCATGAAAAATATATCATCGTAACATTGATATATGGATGCTGTAGCATCCAATTTCTTGAAGGCATCTCTGTTCCTGATAAGGATGCCGGTCAGGCATTCAGAAACATGGGGCCATAGAAATGAGACAGTGCCCCTCGGAATATAATACACACAGATGCTTTTCTAAAATGTGCTCATATCCTTTGGAAATAGGCAATTTGGCTCTCTACTTTGGCTCTGAATGAAATAATGTTCCAGGTGGGGGAGGCAGGTAATAAAAGCCATGATTGTGAAGTGTTACTGGCAGTCTTTTTTTTTTTTTCATTTCTACTGCAAGCTGAGCATACATTTGTCCCCATTGTCAGGGTGCTGGTGTTGTTTACACGTGAAAGAGAAGGAAACAGGAAAGCTTATTCAGTTCTCTTGGCTGGGATAGTACTATTTCCTCATCACGAATCCCAAACCACAGCTTGAGCAGGAATAAAGCAGCCCATCGTGTCAGATTTGGTCAGATTTGGAAGGTTTCTTTGGTACTGTGTCCATACCTGCCTTGCAGTGTTGAAATACCTGGGGATAGCTGCTTTTAGAGCATGATATCAAAACAAACATTGCCATTTCTGCCCCCCTAGGTTTTAGTTGGCCAGATATGGAGAAGAGTGTGAGGTCCATGCCTTGACAGTTTGAAAAACCTTTACCAACTTTTCTCATCCTTCAGGGGAAACAAAAAATGGGAATAGTAACTTTGGAGGCAGGGGGGTGGTTGTTCAACTCCTCAACTTTGGACAGTGATGCAAGTAGCAAGCTTGATTCTATCCTTCTGCATCCAGTATCCACCATCAGTCCTGATTGTCAGGACAAAGCTCAGAACAGAGTGGTGTGTTACTCTCAGAGTGGCTCTCACATGGGTTGGCTGAGGAGCAAGAAGGAACCTATAACCCTTTCTTGTGCTTTTGCATAAAACCAGCCCAACCCTTTCTGTTGAAGATATTTATTGGGCTGGGGGGTGAGGGGAATGAAGATGGAAGGGAAACACACCACACACACACACACACGCACACACAAAAATAAATCTAAAATGCAAGAAGGGACTTCAGAGGTGGGAACAGGGACTAAAATCCCTGCTCAGAGCCTGCAAATCTTCAGCCACCAAACCACAACCCTCTGCATGCCCTGTCCTCATTTATGAACAGCCAACAAAGCAACTGCAGGTGATCTGGGCTGATGCCGTGGAGGCCTCTCAGATGGCCAGGGCCGCTGCAAACTTATTCACCGCCTCATTAAAGCAATTTCAAAATCAATTCGGGATCTGACAAGCCGTCAGTACATTGTTGTGCCTCTGTGATGGAAGTGACATGTTAACAGCAATTAGACTTTTGCAATTGCGTATTGGAGCCTGTTCAGCATATTCTTTATTAGAAGAGTCTAAAAAAGCATTATTATAATCATCTAACCTGGGGTCATGGACACATGCTCTATGATCTCTGCCTCTGTTGGCAGACCCCTGGTGAAATTTTGCCTATTGTCCGTAGAGATTAAAAGGAAGTGCTTACCCCAGATGCGATATTGGAAAATCAAAGGTCAGAGCAAAGCCTGTGGTAACCTCCATGTTTTTTAATACAAGTTGTAGGAGCAATCAGATTAGCATGAACAGATATTGCTCCTTCTAACAGATGGAGCAGGATTCTTATTCAAATGAAGAAGGAGCTATAGTCATTTGGTGGCAACATTTGGGTGGCAGGAATGGGGATACTGTTATCCCAAGTGGGTTTGGCCAGCACTTGGATAGAAAGGAAGACAGAGCCTGGATTCCAGTTAGGCAGAGGTGTAACAGTCTTTTATTTCATGGAAAATAGTTCTGTCTCAGATAAAATCAGCTGATCTGTGTGGAATGGCCCCTTTTGCAGCCAACTCTGTTGGTCAGTGATAATCATCAGTGGGAATCTTCCTTTCTGCTTTGGAAGCCCAGCAGAATCTCTGAAAAAGAATGGTGTAACCTGATTTTCCAAAGACTCAACCAGCCAAATGGGATTCAAATAAGTCTCAAATCTCACCGGACCCTATTTGTTTCTCAGGGTAAGGTTCCATGGGGGAGCATCTCATGTGCCCGCAGACAATTCCCTCTGGTCTTCTCTTCTGATTTCCATTTTGGTGGCTCCTTCTGGGGGTGGTTTTATGTCTAGTGTCCAGTGTGAATAAAACTGCATCTTAGAATAACTCTTCAAGTAAGTTGAGTCAGCCCTTGGTATCTACTGATGGTTGAATCTTCAGACGCAGAACTCCTGGATATGGAGAGGGGAGTGTACTATGTTATTTATATAAGTGGCTTGAGCATCCTCGGATTTTGGTATCCGTGAGGAGTCTTGAACCAATCCCCCTATGCTGCCTCTTGAACAATAACATCTCCACCCAAAGGGGCAAGCTCCCCAAGTTTGTTCCAAGTGAATGTTTGTTGGTTGACTGACTCTCTGACTCACTGAATGGATGAATGCCATTTGACTTTCTGACTGTCATATTCATACAAAGTTATATAATATTTCAAATTCGAAGGCTCATAGATAGTATTTGATTACAATGACTAGTTTATTTAAAATTGCAAACAACCTTCAACCCATTAGCCCATATTCCTCTTTGCTGTTTTAAGTTTCTCTATGACACCTCACCACTGACATCTGATGTATTTTGTCTGTCTGTCTCTCCCCTATAAAGGCAAGAATTGTTCATTGTTTTAGTCACAGGGAACACTGAAGATCACTTCAGTGACAGCACTATTTCAGTGTTAGAACAGTGCCTGCAACAAACTGGGGTCTTGATAGCAGTTGAAGAAATGTAAGATTCATGTATTTCAGGCATAAATGGGATAGGAGCTGTGTCCTAGCTTTGGTTCAGAAATATATCTACAGATTTGTGTGCATTACTGGTAGGAAGCACAGAATGAAAGAGCTGCTGGAAGGAACTTTAGCATTTTTCTTATTCCCATTTGTCCTTTTCAGAAAAAGTCATTTGCTACCAACACCAAGACGGCAGTGCCAAAACTAAACCTCCTTGTTGGGCAGCCTTCCTATCTCATATCCCACCCAATTAGCATGATCAGATCTAGGGATTTCCTTTTCCACTTTGCTCTTTCTTAAAGGTCTTCTCAGAAAGCCCCCAACTGGTCTGATGCTGCCCCCATCCCCACTTTGGGTTGCTTCCTGGCTGGCTGACTGCAGGGGCTTCAGAACATCCCTGTTGCTTTGTTGGATGGTGGTGGGGGTGTTGCCGGCTTTTGAAACAGGCCTTCTCATTGCTGATTTCCTCTAGGCATTTGTTTTTGAGTCCAAAGCTTCAAAGGCAAGCAACATTTGAAATTTCTCAGCTATTTATCTGGTTAGAGAAGCTAGATGCAGACCCTCAAGAAGCCATTTGTTACTTTCACTGGGTTCTGTAGATAAGCAGGAAGCTACCATTTGGAGGATGGGCTGACACCCTGCCTTGAGGAGCGGGGTCTCTGTAGAGGGTCTGCTTGGGGTGGATATTTTGACTTGTGGTTTCTCTGAGAGAGGCTTTAGAAAAAAAAAAGTGTGGAAATTGCCCTTGTATGGTATGTATTTGTGTGTGTGTGTGTGTGTGTGTGTGCATGTGTTGAACATAATGTGTGCTTTTTGTTTTTTCCCATGGTGGGTAGTCAAAAGGTTGAGAAGAAATCTTGGCATTTCCAACCAGTATTAACAGAACAACAATTTTCAAAATGTGGTCCAGGGACCCCTGGGGGGGGGTTCCAAAAAACCTTTTAGGGTTTCTGTAAAGTCAAAACTGTTTTCATAATAACACTAAGCTGTTATTTGCCCTTTTCACTTTCATTCCCTCAGCAGTATACTAAGCAGTTTTCAGAAGCTCCCTGACATATGGTGTTGCAACAGAATGAATGCAAAAACAGATACGAGAAACTGTCTCCTATTAGGCCAGACATAAAGAGAGTTGAAAAGTGTAGGACAACATCCCTTCTTTACTTTTATGTTAACATATAACAGGCTTATTACTTTTAAATGAACTAATAATTCATTATTAGTTCATATAATAAACTAATACTTCATAGAAATTTTCTTATTTCAATTTCTAATACAATAAAGACTGATATATATGTGTGTGTGTGTGTGTGTGTGCATATGTATATATGCACACCTCTAAAACAAAAGGAATTTTCAGATCCTCAAAAATTTTTAGAGTAAAGAGATCCTGAGACCAAAAAGTTTGAGAACCACAGTAACAGAGCTGTCAAAACTCAGTCTGAATAGAGGCACAGACAGTCATATATTTCAGAACTAGAAGGATCCTTGAAGAGTGATTGGCCCAGTCCCCTTCATTGCTCAGGTAGGCTAAATACCACCCCCATTTTACAGATGGTACAACTGAGACCCAAAGGGTTCATAGCCTTCCCCAAAGCTCTGCAGCTGTTGAGTGCAAAGTTAGGAGGAGGAGAGAGATTGAGAGAGGGCTGAAACCTGGGTCTTATTCTTCTGATACAGACATAGCTTCACCCACCTCCCCACTCTGCCAGGGACAGGAAGATCCTTATTAAGAAAATGGAAACCAACAAATAGACAAACCTATCTTCTTCCTTTTCTCTTTTCCTTTGGCTATTAGGTTTATGTTTGGTAAGTTTGTTCGTGAACAGCCTGAAAGTGCTGGAAAGAACCATGTATTTGCCTGGCTTATTGGGTTTAGAAACTGTCGACTGAAGTTGGTGATGTTGACAACACTGGTTATAAAGACTTGTGGAGCATCTGCTTCCAACCTCGTTTGCGTGGCTTCTGGAAAACCATGGCTGGCTGTTCATCAAGAGTTATTTGTTCCTTGCCACGTGGGCCTGTCTGTGTGGCAGCTCACAGTATGGCAGCTGGCTTCTCTCAGAGTGAGTAGAGGGAGAGGGATAGTACACATTTCCCAAGTGGAAACTACAATCTTCTTGCAACCTAGTCTTAGTAGTGATACACCATCACTTTGGCCGTATTTTACTTTTCAGGCTCAAGTCACTAGGTCCAGTCCACATTCAAGGGGAGGGGATTACATATGGGCCTGAATACCAGGAGTCATGAGTCCTTGAGAGGCACATTAAAGGCTGCCTACTACAGCCTCTAACCTAACCTCTGATCCTCTCATTCGTCTAGTGAATCCGCATCATTACTGAGTACCTTCTGACTTTAAATAACGTGTGCTTACTGCCTCTGGGCCAATCTAGTACAGTAAGTCTCCTACATGCAAACAAGATCCATGCTGAGAGCATGTTCATAAATCCAACAGAGTTAGCCTAGGTGCCCAACGAACACAATCGGCTATATAGTACTGTTGTTGTTCTTGTCGTTAGGTCACTGAGTCATGTCTGACTCTCTTGCAGCCCCATGGACTGTAGCCCACTAGGCTCCTCTGTCCATGGGATCTTCCAGCCAAGAACACTGGAATGGTTTGCCATTTCCTTCTCAAGGGGATCTTCTTGATTCAGGGATTGAACCCATGTCTCCTGCTTGGCAGATGAATTCTTTACCCTGAGCCACCTGGGAAGCCCATATGGTACTGTATGATAGGATTTATAATACTTTTCGCACAAATAATACATAAATGAACAAATACCAAAAAAGTAACATTTTTAATCTTATAGTACAGTACCTTGAAAAGTACAGTAGTACCAGCTACATCATTGCTGCTTTTATGCTTGCATCCAGACATCTTGGCCTTGAAATAAAGATACTCTGTACTCTATAAAGTACACAAAAGCACAATCACTTGTAGAGGATACATGCATGTGACAATCTATGTAATCTACGTAAGACGCCTGAGTTAACTCATGTAATAGGACATGTAAATGCATGATTGCATCTTTGAAAGTTCACAACTTGAAGGTTCATATGTAGGGAACTTACCATATAGAAGTTAAGAACATGGACTTTGCAGCCTATCTTCCTGAGTTTGAGTTCTAGCTCTACCACTTGATAGCTGATGAGCTTGGGCAAGCTACTTTTGACTCAGGTTCCCACTCATAAAATGGGGCTGATAATAGTTGCTCCTTGTTATAAAGATCAAGTCAGTGTGTAATATGGAGTGTTTAAGACAACAGGTGACATGGAATAAGCAGCATATAGGTACTTACAGTTATCACAGCTCTGCACAAGACATATTACATAAATTATCTTGTTGTTATTGTTATTCAATTGTTGAGTCATGTCCAGCTCATTGTGTCCCCATGGACTGCTGCATGCCAGGCTTCCCTGTCCTTCACTATCTCCTGAAGTTTGCTCAAACTCATGTTCATTGAGTTAGTGATACCATCCAACCATTTCATCCTCTGCCACCCTCTTTTCTTTCAATCTTTACCACCATCAGGGTCTTTTCCAATGAACTGGCTCTTGGCATCAGGTGGCCAAAATATTGGAGCTTCAACTTCAGCATCAGTCCTTCCAATGAATATTCAGGGTTGATTTCCTTTAGGATTGACTGGTTCGATCTCCTTGCAGTAGAAGGGACTCTCAAGAGTCTTCCACAACACCACAGTTCAAAAGCATCAATTCTTCAGTGCTCAGCCTTGTTTATGGTCCAGCTGTCACATCCGTACATGACTACTGGCAAAACCATGGCTTTGACCATACAGACCTTTGTTGGCAAAGTGATGTCTCTGCTTTTTAATATGCTTTCTAAATTTGTCATAGCCTTTCTTCTGAGGAGCAAGTGTTTTTTAATTTCATGACTACAGTCACCATCCACAGTGATTTTGGTTCCCAAGAAAATAAAATCTGCCACTACTTCTACTTTTCCACCTTCTATTTGCCATGAAGTAATGGAACCAGATGCCATGATCTTAGTTTTTATGTGCTGAGTTTTAAGCCAGCCTTTTTACTCTTTCACCCTCATCAAGAGGTTCTTTAGTTCCTCTCTACTTTCTGCCATTAGAGTGCTATCATCTACATATCTGAAGTTATTGATATTTCTCCTGGCAATCTTGATTCCAGCTTGTGATTCATCCAGCCCAGCATTTTGCATGATGTACTCTGCATATAAGTTAAATAAGCAGGGTGACAGTATACAGCCTTGCCATACTCCTTTCCCAGTTTTGAACCTGTCAGTTGACACTATCCCCAGGAAGTAGGTATGCTCACTCTATCGACCAGTAAAAACTAAGGCTGAGAGAATTTAGGGATCTCACCCAAGGTATCATCTGGTAATTGGCACCGTGGTAGTTGGTGGGATTGGGATTCTTCATCAGGTTTGTATCCACCAATTATGGCCTTCTTCTACTCTGCTGCACTGGAGAATGCACCATGGAAAGAAAACCTCTATGTTAGATTTCAGGGAGAGTAAATAAGAACATTGATATAATTATGAATTAAAAGGAAGACACTTTTTGATCATCCCTATGTACACCAATGGGAGTTTTTCTGGGACTAAATTTTACTTTGAAAAATGTAAATGACTGGTCACCAGGAAGACTCAAAAATAAGGAATCACATAGGCTGTAATTGTTTACCATGTGATTTTCTCATCCTTTCCATGGTACTCACCTTGCAACTAAATGATCAATAGCTATCCTGTAAGTAGCAAGTATGGCCATGAAATTTGTGACCTGGAAAATCAACCATTATAAGAGTGGAAGTGTTAAATGGTCTGGAAATGATTAGGGCCATCAGATCCACACCAGTGGGAAGGTGAGGCTGCCTCCTCCCTTTGACACATCTTATCAAGGCACTAAATCCAGAGATACCCAAATGAATTCCTCTGCTGTGAACTGGCATTGACAGCAGGCCTTTCCATGTGGGAGCTGGAGCTCCCTAGGGCAGTGTTTCCTTCCAGGCTGGGAGTTTCTCCTTCTTTGCACTTAGGGAGGGAGGTGCAGTTCTCTAGATCCATCAGTAAAAATGCCATGGTCAACTCTCAGACTGGTACATGATTAAGCAAGGCCAACTGTGGCCCACTGGCCCACTGAGTTGGTTGCTCTCAGCAGGGCTGGGCATGTTTCCTTGTATCTTCCTTATGGAGAGAAACTTTCCAGAAGGCAAATGTCTGTGGATGGGCCTTGAGGAATTGAGAAGTCCACACTCATTTTAACACTGGTGCAGGCAGCCCATAATGGGGAGGGGACAGTCACTGCTGATCTCTGCATCGTCTCTAAAAAGAGATCATTAATTCCACAACTGCTCATTCAGGGGTAAGGAAGAAGGGTACAATCAGTTCCTTCCCATAAGAACTTGCATCTTTGTTGGGGGTTTAATGATTGATTCCTACAGCCCGATAAAGAATGTTTCAGGGCAATGGGACCCTGCCAATAGTAACTGTGAATATCAGAGAGCCTGGAACATGGACACAAGGACTAGAGGGAAGGATAGAGTTTGAGGAACTGAGCAAAGAGGAAGGAGGGATCCAAGTTCTTTAGCTTTCTAGGATGTGGATATACAGATTTCTATATTCTTCTTTTTCGAGTCTCAGATCTAAGCTTTGTTTAGAGAAAGTGGACAGTCTTTGAAGGTGGCAGACATAGCTAAAATCCTGGCTGTGCCAGTCACTAGCTGTTGGCACCTAGAGGAGGTCACTTCATTTCTTTGAAACTCTGTTTTTCTACCCACAAAATAAGAATAGTAAAACCTGTGGAGAGCAGTGATATAGACTATATGATGACATATGGACTTGCACATAGTATATGCTCAATAGAAAAGTTGCTTCCCTTCCTTTCCACTGTCCTTCCAGATCCTTTCCTGGACCTATTAGACCTGCAGACCCAGCCAAGCCAATTCCTGTCTCCACATCATCTTATGCTAGTCTGAATCTCTTGAAACCCTTAATCAGGGCTTCTACCAAATGCCACCTCCTCCATGAAGCCTTCCTTACTCCCTCTGGCCATAAGGGGTTACTCCTTTCTCCATACTCTCCTAGCCACTCTAGTAAGCATACATCCCATCTCCCTGGATGTTTGCTTCTAGAATTACTTGAGCATATGCTCCATCTCCCTTGTCAGGAAACAGGTTCCTTGAGAGTCTTGGTCATATTAGTTTTATCTTTCTAGATCCACAGTACCTAGCCTGGTGCTGAACCACAAAACATGTTCAGGAAATATTTGTTGCGTGACCAATTGAAGAACTGAAAAGAGGGCAGAAGGCAAGCCTGGAAAGGAAGTCAGAGAAAGAACAAAGCCACAGAGATGGGCATGACTGTGGCATGTTTGGGGCACAGCGTCAGCCTAGCTGAGCAATGGTTTGGGTCAGGGCATGTCAACACTTGGCAGCTTGGGAGCTTCAAGGCATTCATCCCAATTCCTTTTCCCTAGCTGAGCACATCACCCCCTTCACTGCTTTTGAGGTTGACTTGATATAAATCTGAGTTTAGTTTGCTTTAATGTACTTAAATTGGAAACTCTTTCCTGCCAAGACAGTTGTATCAGCTCTCTGGAGTAGAGGTGATTATATCTGGGTCACAGTTTTAATTAGGACAGTCAACTCTAACGGAAAAAGTCTCAGAGAGAGGTTGGGTGTGCCCATCTCTGCCAATTAGGAAGCAGATCAGGCTGCCCGCAGTCATAGGTGCAGTGTTGGTGAAGCCCCCCAACCTAGTTCACACTGCAGCCACTCAGTACTCACTTGCTCACAGAATTAAAACTCAAGAGAGGGGAACAGAGCTGCCTGGCCCTCTGCTGAAATGTCCAGTGTCCTCCCCAAAGTCAAGATGCTTTCAGGGAAGAATTACAAATCAGACCTGAGATTACCACAGGAGAAAAGGTAGAGAAGAGGGTGGGTTTCACCACTAAAACTAGAAGAACTGACTCCATGTGATCAGGACCAGAGAACATATTTGTGTTGAACATCATATTAGCCAGACAGAAAGTAACTGGCTGTTTAAAATGTTTCTTTGATCTTTCACAGCTCATAGCATTTTCAGAATAGCCTTTAGCAGTTACATTTATAATCACTGAGATCGCACAACCAGTTGATATCAGAGCTGAGCCTATCAATGATATCTTCCATTTACTTTGTGTTTTTTATATTTTTCAAGCCCCTTTACATATATTTCTCAAAACCAGTTATTTAAGAATTACAATCCCCATTTTAAAGATGAGGCAGCTAATGTTCAGAGTTAGAGTCAGCTGTATGGTACAACTGCCGGTTAAGAGCTGCTTTCTCTGGTCCTCTCTCCCTCCTGTGATGACTTATTCCATTGAGGTTGAGACGAGTGCTGAAACCAGGATGGGTGGCTGCAGAGATGCTGCTATGAGCCTCTGTTTATATGACAGAAAGAGAACCCTGACCTCTTGGAGAGAGTGTTGGGAGCATCACTTATTCATTACTCAGCCCTGGAAATCCCCAGGCAGCAGACCCTGAGGGATGCTGTTTGCTCCTCAAGCGATTCCGCTGGAGGCAGCACTCCTGGCAGGCGATGCAAAACCTCAGGCACACATTCCAGACAGCCAATTGCAGGCCACAGAAGTTTCCCCAAGACACTTGGTAAACCTTCCTCAAATCTGTTCCAACTTTGTGTGGGTGACTGGGTTTCATCAAGAGAGCGCTGAAAGCAGCAACGCCAGAGGGGCTGAATCTGGGACAAGCAGCTCCCGGGGTCTTGCCTTCCATGATCTTACTGCTTTATGACCCCCCTTCCTGAAATGCAAACACAGGCACCACGTTCACGTTTATTTGTGAGCTCTGCCAGAATGGGATAGTTTGAGATATTATGAGATAGTTTCTTTAAATTTGTGTATAGCTAAGGTTCTCAAGTTCTGCAGAATTATGTGTGAAGAGGAATCCTCTGCCGGCTCTATTGGTTCTCAAAACACACTTAAGAGATGGCAGGCTCACTGAGCAGTGCCCCTAAGTTCAGTCACTTTTCCTAATGATTTCTGCCATTAGGACTGAAAGGTAGATAGAAGGTAGGTTTTGTTTATTATTTTCTTAATGAATGGAGGAGAAGTTTGAAAAAATATCTTTACTTGTCCTCAATTTTCATTTATCATCAAGTTCTAGCTTTCCAAAAAGTTACTGGACCTTGCTGGTTTCATCAACTTGAGAACAACAAAAAGCTGCCTCCCACTTTTCTTTTGGTTCACAGAGTGAGCTGCTGGTAGCTGGAGTTGAGGCCACCAGCATTGTGGCTTTCAAAGACTAACCAGATGGGTTCGTAAACAGATTCCCTGGGTGACTGGGGCAGAGGTGAGAGCAGACAATGAAGATGGGGTGTTAGAGCAAAGCTGGAACATTTCTTGACGACAGAAACGGGAAACAGGAAAGCAAAACATCTGACCTGGTGTTTAAGGCAGGGTAAAAAATGGGGCTACTGGTATCAGACTGTTTGTCTCTCCGGAGGGCCTCAAGAGACACATGTCTACAGTTCCCATAAGCTCAGATAGATACATCCTCTTGTCTTTCTTCTCCCAACTTTCAGAAACGGCCTGTATTACTCAAGAAAAACCACAAAACTTTGAGCTGGTACTGGGTAGCCCAATTTAAGGTCAGATTTTGCATACAAGATTCAGACACAGGAAATACTGCTGTAAAAGCCATCAAGAGGGCACTGAAATAATACCATCATTTCCACAGTCTTCACCCTGAGATATGCTATGTCATCTGTGGGCATTCTTCTTCTGATGGTTGGTTTGCAAAATGACTACAGTGCCTTAGCACTGTCAGTGAGCCTCAGTCATGAAATCCCACAGAATGAAAGAGAAGGGAATCTTGCTGTAAACCTGGAGTCTGTTCCCAGGAGGGAGGAGGAAGAAGAAGCTTCTGGTCCCACTTGTTTTCACGGTTAAACAAAACAGAATATTGGTCTCTTCTCTCATTAGAAGTGGTGTCAAAATTGTCCAAAAGAAACCACCATTGTCTTACCATGCACTGTAGTTAACAGATCTTTGGAGCAGCATCTTCACTGTGTATCTTTTAAAGCATCATTCATCTCTGACAGTTCTGCCAGGTTGGCCTGTTAAATTTTAAACTATTGAATTTTCATAATCCTTTTGTAAATGAATATACTCCCAACTGGCTATGACTCCTGAGAAAACTAGGAAGTGATTTGAAAAAAGATGATAATTTATGATAATATAAAGCAGGACCATTTGTTCCTCTTGGATTAAACAGTTCAGAGTTGAGCTGAAGTCCAGGGACTTGAATTTCTAATCAGTATTATCCAGTGGTAAAACTTTCTGGGCCAGTTTTGCCATTGATAAAACTTTCATTTAATAAGTAATAGACAGTATTTCCCGAGAAGGATTGATTTAAATATGTTAGTTGGCTATTTCACATGATTATTTTTTACATTTTAAAATTATAATAATATACATTAACAAGTTTGTTCTGATTTCAGGTTGAAGAAACAAAGATACTTCCAAAGATGTTTTTATGTAAAGTCAACATATCTATAAATTAGAATTAATGACATCACAAGAATGATAATATCAAGTGTGATATTTATAAATTAGACTTATTTAAGAATTTTATGGACCAAACTATTCCTCCCAGAGATTACCCACTCTCCATCCAAGTATGCAGATTACAAAGTACCCAGATTTCACGTTAGACATACACACACATACCACTTTATGCAATTTTATAATTAGATTTTATTTATTTATTTATTTTTATTGAACACTGGCAGTATAGATTTTTATTTGAACTACTTTTGAAACTTGAAAGGAGTTATTATAATATTTATTTGTAATTGACTAGAACTACATGATTCATGAATAATTAGGAACCCTCTCAAAGTGAGAAAAATCTAACCTACAAATTCTTTTCAAATATAATTCTGTTTCTACATGTATTAAATTTAGCACACTGAGTGTCATGTTTGTTACACCTGTCAGTTCAGATCAATTGCTCAGTCATGTTCGACTCTTTGTGACCCCATGGACTGCAGCACGCCAGGCTTCCCTGTCCATCACCGTCTGCTGAGGTTTGTTCAAACTCATGTCCATCGAGTTGGAGATGCCATCCAACCATCTCATCCTCTTTCATCCTTTTCTCCTCAATCTTTCCCAGCATCAGGGTCTTTTCAAATGAGTCAGTTCTTGGCATTAGGGGGCCAAAGTATTGGAACTTCAGCTTCAGCATCAGTTCTTCCAGGAAATATTCAGGACTGATTTCCTTTAGGATGGACTGGTTTGATCTCCTTGCAGTCCAAGGGACTCTCAAGAGTCTTCTCCAAACCACAGTTTGAAAGCATCAATTCTGTGGCGCTCAGCTTTCTTTATAGTCCAACTCTCACATCCATACATGGCTATTGGAAAAACCATTGCTTTAACTAGACAGACCTTTGTTGGCAAAGTAATATCTCTGCTCTTTAATATGCTATCTAGGTCGGTCATAGCTTTTCTTCCAAGGAACAAGTGTGTTTTAACTTCATGGCTGAAGTCACCATCTGCAGTGAGTTTGGAGCCCCCCAAAATAAAGTCTGTCACTGTTTCCACTGTTTCCCCATCTATTTTCCATGAAGTGATGGGACCAGATGCTATGATCTTCGTTTTTTGAATGTTGAGTTTTAAGCCAGCTTTTTCACTCTCCTTCACTTTCATCAAGAGGCTCTTTAGTCCTTCTTCACTTTCTGCCATAAGGGTGGTGTCATCTGTATATCTGAGGTTATTGCTATTTCTCCTGGCAATCTTGATTCCAGCTTGTGCTTCCTCCAGCCCAGCATGGGCTGTACATTTCATGATGTACTCTGCATATAAGTTAAATAAGCAGAGTGACAATATACAACCTTGATGTACTCCTTTCCCAATTTGGAACCAGTCCATTGTTCCATGTCTGGTTTGAACTCTCGCTTTTTGACCTGCATACAGATTTCTCAGGAGGCAGGTCAGGTGGTCTAGTATTCCCATTTCTTGAAGAATTTTCTACAGTATGTTGTAATCCACACAGTCAAAGACTTTGGCATAGTCTATAAAGCAGAAGTAGATGTTTTTCTGTAATGCTCTTACTTTTTTGATGATCTAGCGGATGTTGGCAATTTGATCTCTGGTTCCTCTGCCCTTTCTAAATCCAGCTTGAACATCTGGAATATAATGGTTCATGTACTATTGAAGCCTAGCTTGGAGAATTTTGAGCATTAATTTGCTAGTGTGTGAGATGAGTGCAATTGTGTGGTAGTTTGAACATTTTTTGGCATTGCCTTTCTTTGAGATTGTAATGAAAACTGACCTTTCCAGTCCTGTGGCTACTGCTGAGATTTCCTAATTTGCTGACAGATTGAGTGCAGCTCTTCAATAACATCATCTTTTAGGATTTGAAATAGCTCAGCTGGAATTCCATCACCTCCACTAGCTTTGTTTGCAGTGATACTTCCTAAGGCCTACTTCACTTCGCACTCCAGAATGTCTAGCTCTAGGTGAGTGATCACACCACTGTAGTTATCTGGGTCATGAAGATCTTTTTTGTACAGTTCTTCTGTGTATTCTTGACACCTCTTCTTAATATTTTCTGCTTCTGTTAGGTCCATACCATTTCTGTCCTTTATTATACCCATATTTGCATGCAATGTTCCCTTGGAATCTGTAATTTTCTTGAAGAGATCTCTAGCTTTTCCCATTCTATTGTTTTCCTCTATTTCTTTGCACTGATCTACTTTCTTATCTCTGCTTGCTATTCTTTGGAACTCTGCATTCAGATGAATATATCGTTCCTTTTCTTCTTGGCCTTTCACTTCTCTTCTTTTCTTGGCTATTTGTAAGGCCTTCTCAAACAACCATTTTGCCTTTTTGCATTTCTTTTTCTTAGGGATGGTCTTGATCACTGCTTCCTGCACAATGTTATGAACCTCCATCCATAGTTCTTCAGGCACTCTCTCTATCAGATCTAATCCCTTGAATCTATTTCTCACTTCCACTGTATAATCATAAGGGATTTGATTTAGGTCATACC
This sequence comes from Bos javanicus, assembly GCF_032452875.1. Classification (NCBI taxonomy): domain Eukaryota; kingdom Metazoa; phylum Chordata; class Mammalia; order Artiodactyla; family Bovidae; genus Bos; species Bos javanicus. Next base: position 61,138,976 of record NC_083869.1, on the reverse strand, counting down.
TGAATGGTCTAGTGGTTTTCCCTACTTTCTCCAATTTAAGTCTGAATTTGGCAACAAGAAGTTCATTATCTGAGCCACAGTCAGCTCCTGGTCTTGTTTTTGCTGACTGTATAGAGTTTCTCCATCTTTGGCTGCAAAGAATATAACCAATCTGATTTCAGTATTCACCATCTGATGATGTCCATGTGTAGAGTTGTCTCCTGTGTTGTTGGAAGAGGGTGTTTTCTATGACCAGTATGTTCTTTTGGCAAAACTCTGTTAGCCTTGGCCCTGCTTCATTTTATACTCTAAGGCCAAACTTGCCTGTTACTCCAGGTATCTCTTGACTTCCTATTTTTGCATTCCAGTCCCCTCTGATGAAAAGGACATCCTTTTTTGTGTTTGTTCTAGAAGGTCTTGTAGGTCTTTATAGAATGGTTCAACTTCAGCTTCTTTGACATTAGTGGTTGGGACATAGCCTTGGATTACTGTGATATTGAATGGTTTGCCTTGGAAATGAACAGAGATCATTCTATCATTTTTGAGATTGCACCCAAGTACTGCGTTTTGGACTCTTTTGTTGACTATGAGGGCTACTCCATTTCTTCTAAGGACTCTTGCCCACAGTAGTAGATGTAATCATCATCTGAATTAAATTCTCCCATTCCAGTCCATTTTAGTTCACTGATTCCTAAAATGTCGATGTACTAAAATTCTTCCTTGGTGGTGGTTTGGTCGCTAAATTGTGTCCTACTTTTGCTAGTCCATGGACTGTAGCCTGCTGGGCTCCCTTGTCCATGGAATTCTCCAGGCAAAAATACTAGATTGGGTTGCCATTTCCTTCTCCAGGGAATGTTCCTGACCCAGGAACTGAACCCAGGTCTCCTGTACTGCAGGCAGATTCTTTACCAACTGAGCTTTGAGGGAAATCCCCAAATTCTTCCTTATCCAGCCTTATATTCACATTTCAAGATCTATTCACCTGCTACCTCCTTCTGGCACATATAGTCAGCTTGTGCACATATTAGAAAGACATGAGCCAGGGAGATAATGGTTCCATCAGAAGTAGAGATGTAGACTATCCAGGAGGTTGGTGATCCTCCCCTAGGGGTCTCAGCAGGTCTTGCAGTTCTTTGGTTTTATATGCTGTTTCATCCATCAGCAAGGGCTGGGTTTACTCACTTGGCTTGTGCTATAGCCTGATTCAAACTTTTAGTATCAAGGCATTGAGGGGGAACAAGGTGATATTGAGGAGGACAAGTGCCATCCTACAAGCACTTTCCTCACGTCAAATCCTATTGCTGTTTGAGGTGAGAAGAGGCTGCTTTCTTCTGTCAAGGGAGAGGGAGCCTCTTGCTAGGCTGCAAATTAAGAAAATTCTGAACATTCCAAATTTGCACGCTCATCTACCCAAATGTCCCATTCCTAGGTGTTTTGAGCCTGCTCTTTGAGGACTCTGATCCAGTAAAGAGGTCGATTGAGGCAGTGCATTCAGTCTCCTTTGGAGCTCTGTGAACCTTATTATGAAATCTTGTGCATGTTTTTCAGTTTGACCTTATCTCTGACTATAGGAAATAAGCCATATCTTCCATCATAAAAAATTGCAAAAGATGCATTTTCATTTTCACAGGATATATCAAAGTTGATAGTTGGCTATCTTTAGTTGACCTCTCTTTTTTTTAATCAAAGTATCTAAAGTCATTGACAAAATGTATATACATCCACAATTCTTGAAATTACATTGCTTCTACCATTCAAGGGCTACTACTGCCACATAAGCCAATGCTTCCCCTTTCATCTGTGCTTCATCCAGGATCACTACCAGTGAGAGTCATTGTGATGCTCCTATACATCAGGGCTTATTATCACCAAACTTATCACCAGCCACAGGGTGTTTCTGACCCGTAAGAGATCCAATTCCAAAATCCCATACCAAGAGTCTGTTTTCTAGGACCACTTCTGGTATCTGCTGTCTTAACCTGGGTTTTCCCCCAAATGTGTAAGCCTGAGAGAAGAGCTTGCATCAATATTATTTTAGGAAGTGACCCCAAGGTACTGAGAAGAGTACAAAAGGCAAGGAGGGAAGTTAATTCAAGAGGGCATTATTGGGTGGTGGGAGGGAGGTTCAAAAGGGAGGGGACATATGTACACCTATGGCTGATTCATGTTTGATGTTTGACAGAAAACAACAAAAATCTGTAAAGCAATTATTCTTCAATTAAAAAATAAATACATTTAAAAAAGAGGACATTATTAAGTGAATGAATTGTCAATTCATTCAAACCTTTGGGAGACTAAGGTTTGACTCCAGTGAGGTCCCTTTGAGGAGCTAGGCAGCGTATGGCTAAGGATGGTCTGCCTGGGAGACACAGGCAGGAGTATTTGTCCCGTGTGCCCACTGTCTCTCTTCCTCCATTAGTCAAGATTTTCCCCAGGAGGTGTTAACTCCTCATACTTCCATGCTTGTAATGTTAGAAATGCATGATGTCCTACATGGTGGGACAGGTAAGCTCTGGGGCAGTGGAGACAAGGTGTTGTCAGGTTATTCCTGCACATGGCAGTTGCTTCATCATTGATTAGAGTGGAAAGGTTACCCAGGAGGACATGAGGGAGGGCACGTGTGATATCCTATCAGAGAACCCACCTGTTAAGCTAAGACCAGAATCAGTTCAGTTCAGTCACTCAGTCACGTACAACTCTTTGGGACCCCATGGACTGCAGCATGCCAGGCTTCCCTGTCCATCACCAACTCCCAGAGCTTGCTCAGACTCATGTCCATTGAGTTGGTAATGCCATCCAACCATCTCACCCTCTGTTGTCCCCTTCTCCTCCTGCCTTCAATCTTTCCCAGCATCAGGGTCTTTTCAAATCAGTCAGTTCTTGGCATCAGGTGGCCAAAGTATTGGAACTTTAGCTTCAGCATCAGTTATTCCAATGAATATTCAGGATTGATTTCCTTTAGGATTGACTGGTTTGATCTCCTTGCAGTCTGCGGGATTCTCAAGAGTCTTCTCCAACACCACAGTTCAAAATCATCAATTCGTTGGCACTCAACTTTCTTTATGGCGTTCAGCTTTCTTTCCATAAAGAAAGACCAGAATATAATGTAAAAAACCCATCAGTGACATATATCTTTGGAGTGTGTGATATTCTCTCTTTTCTTATGTTTGTGTAGAAAGATGGTCCAATTTTTTTCTTTCCTTTTATTTTACTCAACCACGTTAAAATAGACATAGAAGAAGGCCTCTTGTGTATTCCAAAGGAAAAAAAAAAGATAAAAAATAAAGGGAATCAAGGGAAAATCCAATTCCCCAAAGGACTTAGAAATAAAATCTACCCTCGAATGACTTGTCTCTAAGATGCCCCACCCCTCCATCCTGTGAAAACTCCTGCTCATCCTTCAAGTCCCAGTCATTTCTCCTCTGTGGTTTGTCCAGCTCCTTTCACTTTCTCATGCTCAGCAGTCTGGACTCTCCCCAAGAGGGTCATTTGTTCTCTCCTCTGTGCTCTCAAAGCCTTTGTTACAAACCTCTACTCCAGCATCTGTCACATTGTATAGCAGGTCTTTGACTTTTCTAGTAAACAGGAACCTCTTCTCATTTTTAATCCCCAGTGCCTTTTTCCATAGAAACCGCCTGGAATGCAGAAGACCCCAGTGCTATTCCTGGGTCGGGAAGATCCTCTGGAGCAGGGATAGGCTACCCATTCCAGTATTCTTGGGCTTCCCCAGTGGCTCAGACAGTAAAGAACCTGCCTGCAATGCAGGAGACTTGAGTTCAATCCCTGGGTTGAGAAGATCCCCAGAGGAGGGTATGGCAACCCACTCCGTATTCTTGCCTGGAGAGCCCCCATAGACAGAGGAGCCTGGTGGGCTACAGTTGATGGTGTCACAAGGAGTTGGACATGACTGAGCAGCTAAGCGCATGTGAACTAACTTTCTGACATTCACTCATTGAATCATTTAGCAGATGACCTTTTAGAGTCTGCTGTGTGCCGGGCACATTGGGGGAGACACCATGTTCTAAGACCTAGGTCCTGTCCTCATTGGGAGGCAGAGAAACCCAGTGGGCAGTTAAAAAGTGACTGATTAAAAGCCCAACCCCATTATAAAGCCTGAAATCCTGATTTCAGCTGTTAGACTGATGGTCCTGAACTGGTGAAATCCATGGAGGTGAGTCAGGGAGATAAAGATTCCATCAGCAGTGAAGACATAGAGTAGTCCGGAAGTTGGTGAACCTCCCCTAGGGGTCTGAGCAGATACTTCCCACTTCATGCAGGGATGTGTGGGAAGGGTCCCAGAGCAACGTGTTTCTGCCTGAGCCAAAGTGAGCCTGTGGGGTGTGGAGGGAGGAGGCAGTGGGGTCCAGGGCCAAATCAGATTGCAGAAACTTGTCCAGGTTTCTGAAATGGAGATGATTAAAATGGAGATGATTCCCCAGATCCAGGCAGGATGATGTCCTTTTTCAGCAGAAAGTAGCCAGAGCAGCTACTGCCCTATTTGTTCAGAGATGTGAGGGAAATTAAAACTGGAATGGGGATGAACTGAGTTCCCCTTAAACTGAATTCCCTAACTGAGTTTATGATTAATCTCTTTATCCTAAATTTAAAAAATATTATTGTATTATTCATTGACATTCTGAGTTAAAAGCCTCTTGTAGTTTAAACTAACCAAAATATGTATCATTGTTTTGGATTTTTTTTCCTTTTAAATTAATTTTTATTGGGGGGTACTTATTTACAATGTTGTGTTAATTTCTGTGTGTGCATGCATGTGTGTTGTCAGTCATGTTCAACTCTTTGCAACTCCATAGACTGTAGCCCTCTAGACTCCTCTGTCCATGGAATTTTCCAGGCAAGAATACTGGAGCGGGTTGTCATTTCCTAGTCCAGGGTTATTCCTGACCCAGGGATTGAACCCGTGTCTCTTGCATCTCCTGCATTGGCAGGCAGATTCTTTACCAACTACATCATCTGGGAAGCCCTTGTTAGTTTCAACTGTACAGCAAAATGAGTCAGCCACACATATACATATAGCCCCTCCCTTTTGGACTTTCCTATTCAGGTCACCACAGTGCATTAAGTAGAGTTCCCTTTGTCCAAAATGTTATCCCCTTTCTTGTCCTGCCCCTGTTCCCCTCAGGATTGAGGAGTGTCAAAGAAAAGAGGGGTTGAAACTGAGCAGGACCCTGTGGAGCATTCCTGGGTACAAAAGCCTTTTTGTGTCTCCCATTTCTTGTTTATGGAAAAGGCTTTGGTCTCCTGGGCCTTCCCTAAGTTCCAAAGAGCAGACTCAAGCAGTTAATGACTAGAACCACAGAGTAACAGGATTCTTGGTTCCTCCTGAAGGATGGATTGTTATCTAGCAATCTGATGCACATCTTGGAGTTGTTCTCTAGAAACTAAGAACCGTACTCAGGTGGAGGATGGTGACTACATGCTGACTACAGGTGTGTGGTTCTTCAGACTGGGAACCAAAATGTTGAGATTCCTGAAACATTACCTCTTAACTCATCACCAACTAATTAAAAGAAGGTCCAGAGCTGATAGGCATCCTATGACCCTTGCCTGAAAGTCACTGGGAAGTTTGGGTCTTTTGAACACAAGCACCCCCATTGTCTTTGCTTGGGACCCTGCAAATGAACCCTTATTTTGCTGCAAACACCTGCTGCTGGTTTGGCTTTCTGTGCCGAGGCCCTTGCTCAGTTACACAGTTGCACTGGGAAATGAAGAACTTGGTGCCCTCAGTAGAACAGAGTTCTTTAGAATGAGAAGCAGTTTAAACAAAATCTATATTGCCTGGTTCAACCCATATGCCGCCCCCTACCCCGACCCTACTATGCCTACTGAACCTCTACTCCCTTCCCACCTATTGGCCTTCTACTCAGGTCAATTCCTCTTCCAGAAAGGAAGCCCCCAGGTATGAATAGAACCCTTCTCTTTTAAGTTGAGCTGACTAGGTCTTCCATGCTGAGGCTGTCCTGCAGAGCAGAACTGTGAGTTCTTTAGAAGGAAACCCAGGGAGGAAAGAATGATTCAAAGAGGCTGCTCACAATGTGAACACTTGTTCCCAGCCTGGTTTCAGTTCTAGGTCAACCTAGCTCAGACAAGTAATCTTCAACTCCTTCAAATTTAGGCGCCATTGGACCCATCTGAGGTTTCTGGTTAGGCATTTGTAGAAGGTTGTCTGGGCCTCAACTTTGATATGGTGGAGTGTTTTGTAAACTTGGAAATTTTTGTGAATTGTTTTGCAAACGTTCAGACTGGTCCAGCTTACCTGTGGAGAGAGAACTAGCTGCCAAATTTGTCACTTTTTTTTTTCTTTAAATTGGGGAAGATTTATATAACACAAAATTAGTCTTTTTAAAGTGTGTAATTCAGTGACATTTTGTGCCATCACAATTTTGTGCCACTGCTATCTCTATTGTTATTCAGGTGCTGAGTTGTGTCCGACTCTTTGTGACCCCGTGGAGTGCAGCCCACCAGGTTTTCCTGTCCTTCACTTTCTCCAAGAGTTTGCTCAGATTCATGTGCATTGAGTCAGGGATACCATCCAGCTAGCTCATGCTCTGCTGCCCCCTTCTCCTTTAGTCATCAATCTTTTTGCCAATGCAGGATATGTAAGCTGCGGGTTTGATCCCTGGGTCAGAAAGATCCCCTGAAGGGGTTTGGCAACCCATTCCAGTATTCTTGCCAGGAGAATCCCATGGATTGAAGAGCCTGGTGGGCTACAGTCCATAGGGTCACAAAGAGTCAGACACAATTTAGAGACTTAGCACACACCACTACCTTTATCTAAGTCCAAAACAGTTTCATTACCCCAAAAGGAAATCCCAGGTCCCCAGCAGGCCCTCCCCCATTTTCCTCCACAGGCCCTGGCAGCTCCCCCACTGTTTTCTATGGATTTATCTATTTTGGATATGTCAAATAAATGTGATCATATGATGTGTGATCTGTTTGTCTGGTTTCTTACATTTAGAATAACTTCAGATTTCATCTGTTGTAGCTTGTATCAGAACTTTGTTCCTTTTTATGGTTGAGTCCACTGTATGTTCATAACATTTTATTTATTCATTCGTATGTCATTTCTATTTTTTTGTTGCCTCTTAAGATCTGGGATGTTGAGGAGTCTGAAATTAGGCAACAGGGGCTTTTCTGCATTTTTCACAAGAAGCAACTTGTAAAGGAAATGAAGACAGCCCAAGGTGTGATTCTCGGTGACACCTTCAGATAAAACACACATTTAGCTGGTTAGGAATTTCTCCTTCTTCTGACTTGGTTGTTAATGAAATGTAAGAGAGATCTTTGCTATGTTTTCATTTTTTTTCTTGTTCAAGAGAAAGCACTCAACTTGAATCCTCTAAATGGGGCTGCCCTTACCTGATTAGATAGCTTCTTCATGCTCTTAAAGGAGACTTTTTAGGCAAGATAAAAAGACAGTTGGTGAACACAGTTCTCCAAATATCTAATGTAAATAGAGCAGGGCTCTGTTGAGGAGGAGGCAAGATCCTGCCTGGTGGTTGGTGTTTGGGTTTGACTTGTCTCCCACCCTCAGGGGCCCAGTCTCAACTTATCTCCAGCCCACCATTTGTGCCAACAGAATTGGGACCAATGAAGGCAAGAGAGCTGCTCTTTCTATGACGCATTTCCTCACCCAGCCGCAAATTGCAACAGAGGAGATGAGATAAGGAAGAGGAACCTCAACCGAAAGGACCCAGTAGGGAATGAATGTAAACAGGGGGTTTGTTGTGCAGTGACAAGAAACCAGCCTGAGAAGGGGAAACCGATGAACAGTTAGAACTGGCTGAAAGGCAGGACAACCCTCCATCCTTGTGCTGGAGACCCTGTGAGACTATTAAAGCTGAGGTGCCAGTCAGGGCGAGTGCCCTTTTGATTTTATCCCCAAAGGATGGACTCCTAGATATCAAGGCTGAAATTTACTAGCAGATCTTTCCAGAAGAATCTCCCCTGCCCCCTCACCCCTCCCCCCGAGTCCATTTACCTGAACAAAGTACTTAAAGCTGAGGTCTGAACCTGTTCATTAATAGTGATTAGTGGCAACAACAGCTTTTTGGACCTACAGTATTATAACTGAATTGGCAGTCACTTTCTCCATTCAAAATATCATTCTGTGTTTAATTTACCTTTGATGCTCCTCTTAACTTTGACCTCCTACTGGAGTCTTAGCTCTTTTCTAGGGACAGGTAACAAGCTCTCCAGCATTGCTTTATCTTTACCCCCATCTAACACTGCAATGTGGTGTGGTGAGCAAGAGGCAAGAGAATTGAGTTTTAAGTCAGTACTTGCCATGGCTAAATCATTTACCACCTCAGTACTGTGGTCTCTGAAATGAAGGGGGCAGGGCAGTATATCCCAAAGTGTGTTCAGTATATGTCAGCTCCTGTCAATCATTGGTTGGTGGATGATTCCTAGGAGGCTTTGATTCCCAGCATTGCCAGCCTGCCTCCTGCAAGGGTAGAGAAAGTCCTCAGGCAAAGAAATGCAGATCAGTTAAGGCTCTGAAGTGGTAAGACTGGAGGGCATATGTGTTGCAATAGTGATATAAATTTCCCTAGTGTTATACATTTAGGATGGTGTCAATTTTTATATGGAAAATAATAGTCCAATTGAAAGTGGATGTGTTAGTAACTCAGTCATGTCCGACTCTTTGTGACCCCAAGGACTGTAGCCCGCCAGGCTCCTCTAACCATGGCATTCTCCAAGCAAGAATACTGGAGCGGGTTGCCATGCTCTCCCTCAGGGGCTCTTCCTGACCCAGGAATTGAATCCACGTCTCTTACATCTCCTGCATTGGCAGGTGGGTTGTTTAACACTAGCCACCTGGGAAGCCTGATGAAGAGAGTTTCCCAAGCAGAGGTGTTGGGGATTGAATCTGGGGCCTTGTGCATGCTAGGCACATGCTCTATCACTTAGCTACATCCCCCAGTCCAACTGAACAAAAGCTTAATTCATTATTATAGTTATTGTTGTTATTTGCTATTTTAGTGTTGTTTCCTCACCAATGTGTCTAGAAGTAGAATTATTTGGCCAAAGAATATTTTAAAAGTTGTAATGGTTAGGGCATTAAATTGCTGAAAGTAAAGGCTGATATATAGTGACAAAATATAGTGACTTAGTAAAGAAGGAAGTTTTCTTCTCTTTCACAAAACAGACCAGAGCTAAGTGGTTTGGGGCCTGAGGGGTAACTCTGCCATGTCTACAGCAGCTTGCACCTCTGGTCATGGTGGCTTCTTCAGTTCCTGTCACATCCCAGCCAACAAGGAAGGAAAACGTCAAGAGGGCACATGTGCTTTCCTTATGAGGCCATGACCCAGAAGTGGCACATATTTTTCCACCCATATCTCTATGTCAGGGCTTAGTCACATGACCAAATAACAAGAAAGCTACAAAATGGCAGTTTCCAGCCTCAGTTCAGTTCAGTTCAGTTGCTCACTCACGTCTGACTCTTTGCCACCACATGGACTGCAGCACGCCAGGCCTTCCTGTCCACTACCAACTCCTGAAGTTTACTCAAACTCGTGTCCATTGAGTCAGTGAAGCCATTCAACCATCTCATCCTCTGTCATCTCCTTCTCCTGCTTTCAATATTTCCCAGCATCAGGGTCTTTTCAAATGAGTCAGCTCTTCACATCAGGTTGCCAAAGTATTGAAGTTTCAGCTTCAGCATCAGTTCTTCCAATGAATATTCAGGACTGATTTCCTTTAGGATGGACTGGTTGGATCTCCTTGCAGTCCAAGGGACTCCCAAGAGTCTTCTCCAACACCAAAGTTCAGAAGCACCAATTCTTCAGCACTCAGCTTTCTTTGTAGTCCAACTCTCACAACCATACATGACTACTGGAAAAACCATGGCTTTGACTAGATGGACCTTTGTTGTCAAAGTAATGTCTCTGCTTTTTAATATGCTGCCTGCTACTGCTAAGTCACTTCAGTCATGTCTGACTCTGTGCGCCCCCATAGACGGCAGCCCACCAGGCTCCCTTGTCCCTGGGATTCTCCAGGCAAGAACACTGGAGTGGGTTGCCATTTCCTTCTCCAATGCAGGAAAGTGAAAAGTGAAAGTGAAGTCGCTCAGTCGTGTCCGACTCTTAGCGACCCCATGGACTGCAGCCTACCAGGCTCCTCTGTCCATGGGATTTTCCAGGCAAGAGTACTGGAGTGGGGTGCCATTGCCTTTTCTGAATATGCTGTCTAGGTTGGTCATAATTTTTCTTCCAAGGAGCAAGCCTCTTTTAATTTCATGGCTGCAGTCACCATCTGCAGTGATTTTGGAGCTCCCCCCCAAATAAAGTCTGTCACTGTTGCCACTGTTTCCCCATCTATTTCATATGAAGTGATGGGACCGGATGCTATGATCTTCGTTTTTTGAATGTTGAGTTTTAAGCCAGCTTTTTCACTCTCCTCCTTCACTTTCATCAAGAGGCTCTTTAGTTCTTCTTCACTTTCTGCCATAAGGGTGGTGTCATCTGCATATCTGAGGTTATTGATATTTTTCCCAGCAATCTTGATTCCAGCTTGTGCTTCGTCCAGCCCAGCATTTCTCATGATGTACTCTGTATATAAGTTAAATAAGCAGGGTGACCATATACACCCTTGACGTACTCCTTTCCTGATTTGAAACCAGTCTGTTGTTTCATGTCTGTTTCTAACTGTTGTTTCTTGACCTGCAAACAGATTTCTCAGGAAGCAGGTGGGTGGTCTGGTATTCCCATCTCTTGAAGAATTTTCCACAGTTTGTTGTGATCTACACAGTCAAAGGCTTTGGCATAGTCAATAACACAGAAGTAGATGCTTTTCTGGAACTCTTGCTTTTTCGATGATCCAGCGGATGCTGGATCCTCTGCCTTTTCTACATCCAGCTTGAACACCTGAAAGTTCACGGTCATGTTCTGTTGAAGCTTGGCTTGGAGAATTTTGAGCATTTGCTAGCATGTGAGATGAGTGCAATTGTGCAGCAGTTTACTCATTTTTTAGCATTGCCCTTCTTTGGGATTGGAATGAAAACTGACCTTTTCCAGGCTTGTGGCCACTGCTGAGTTTTCCAAATTTGCTGGCATATTGAGTGCAGCACTTTCACAGCATCATCTTTTAGGATTTGAAATAGCTTAATTGGAACTCCATCACCTCCACTGGCTTTGTTCATAGTGATGCTTCCAAAGGCCCACTTGACTTCGCATTCCACTATGTCTGGCTCTAGGTGAGTGATCACACCATCATGATTATCTGGGTCATGAAGATCTTTTTTGTATAGTTCTGTGTATTCTTGCCACCTCTTCTTAGTATCTTCTGCTTCTTTTAGGTCCATACCATTTCTGTCCTTTATTGTGCCCATCTTTGCATGAAAAGTTCCTTGGTATCTGTAATTTTCTTGAAGAGATCTCTTGAAGAGTTTTTCCCATTCTATTTTTTTCCTCTACTTCTTTGCACTGATCACTGAGGAAAGCTTTCTTATCTCCCCTTGCTCTTCTTTGGAACTCTGCATTTAAATGGGTATATCTTTCCTTTTCTTCTTTGCCTTTTTCTTCTCTTCTTTTCATAGGTATTTGTAAGTCCTTCTCAGACAGCCATTTTGCCTTTTTGCCTTTCTTTTTCTTGGGGATGGTCTTGATCCCTGTCTCCTGTACAATGTTACGAACCTCCATCCATAGTTCTTCAGGGACTCTGTCTATCAGATCTAATCCCTTGAATCTATTTCTCACTTCCACTGTATAATCATAAGGGATTTGATTTAGGTCATACGTGAATGGTCTAGTGGTTTTCCCTGCTTCCTTCAATTTAAGTCTGAATTTGGCAACAAGAAGTTCATGATCTGAGCCACAGTCAGCTCCTGGTTTTGTTTTTGTTGACTGTATACAGCTTCTCCATCTTTGACTGCAAAGAATGTAATCAATCTGATTTCAGTGTTGACCATCTGGTGATGTCCATGTGTAGAGTCTTCTCTTGTGTTGTTGGTAGAGGATGTTTGCTATGGCCAATGCATATTCTTGGCAAAACTCCATTAGCCTTTGCCCTGCTTCATTTTGTACTCTAAGGCCAACTTTGCCTGTACTCCAGGTGTTTCTTGATTTCCTACTTTTGCATTCCATTCCCCTATAATGAAAAGGAGATCATTTTGGGTGTTAGTTCTAGAAGATCTTGTAGTTCTTCATAGAACCATTCAGCTTCAGCTTCTTCAGCATTACTGGTCAGGGCATAGACTTAGATTACTGTGATATTGAATGGTTTGCCTTGGAAATGAACAGAGTTTATCCTGTTGTTTTTGAGCTTGCACCCAAGCACAGCATTTTGGACTCTCTTGTTGTCTATGAGGGCTATTCCATTTCTCCTAAGCTTGGCTATGCCTAATTAAAATTCAGCAATCTAAAGATAGGAAAAATGATTTTTGGTGGGTGATCATAGTCTCTGCTTGAAGACTTATACCAAATTATTTTTCCAAAATGATTAGTGCTAAAAGTTCAGCTCTACCAAAATTGCATGGGCATGTCCAGTAAATGAGTGCTCATTAAGGACCTTTTTTTTGTGTAAAACCTTCAGACACTGTGGAGATATTGACACAGAAGACTGATGAGACAGTTTTGTACACAGGAAACAGCTAGGGACAGGGGTTAACTGAAGTGCTGAGATGTGGGTGTCAGACTCTATGGGAAGGATTGGTTAAAGTTAGGGTGTACAGGTGTTCCCTGGAGGAGCTGACTTCAGGTGGAACTTGCAGGATGATGTTGTTAATCATCTCTTGATCATCCCTGCCTGGTCAGGGATCATAAAGGAAGTCGTCACTTGACCATCAATGCCATTATAGCCAACTCTTAAACTTTTTCCTAAAATTTTCCACTGCCAACAAGTAGCCAAATGGTAGGGTTTTGAAAGGTACTTCCTTTTCCAGATCTTTGATGGAATATTGAGTTGGAGTAAAGAGATCAAAGGGATGGTGGGAAAAGAGAGCTCAAAAGTTCAAGGTTATTTACAGGTTCAGAGACTGCAAGTCTTCCAGCTGCTGAGGGTGTGTGCTTCTCCCAAGCCACACAACAACCCTGTGGACAATCAAGTTCCCTCTAAAGATCTACCCATGGGTCCAGTTACTAAATATCCTTAACTGGATGATCTTTCCTCTGGGTCCTTTTCCTTTACATTCTGTGAGTTGGAGAAGGGATGGTACTAACGTAGTCGTTGGACGAATGGCTGGAAGGAAGTGATGGTGAATGGCTCTAATGCAGCTGATTCTGACTGTAAAAAACTTGCTCAAAACTGTGAAGAAGATAATCAATTTTATCTTACTCTCCTCGGATTTTCACCTTCACTATTTCCATTTCCATCTTCCATTCTCTACCAATATTATCATGGTTTCCATGTCCTCTCCTCTCCCAAATGGGTCCTCTTAGGCAGTCTCTCATGTTCTCTGTTTTTCTCTTCTCACTTTCTTACCCCTACTGATGTGTCTTAGTCTCCATTTTCTAGAGAACCTAAGCCTGCCTTCTCTCCATCCCTCCATTCCTCCTTCTGTCAGTTTATACTTTTATCCACCCATCGATTCCATCATCCAACCAACCAAATATCTGACCATTCAGGAAAGTTAATTTAAACTGCAGTGCTAATGGCTTTAACAGTCTTAACATTAACTTTCCCCAGTTGAAGGGATTTCTGGCATGATAACAGGCCAACAGGGTAAATATTTGGGGAGGAACATATGGTGAATTTAGCTATCCTGTTCTCTACTTAATTGTAGAGCTACTTAGTTTAGATCTGTTATGTCAGGATGAAAGCAAATTTGAAGATGATTCAGCTTAGTCCAAAGTCACCTCTGCCTAATTGCTGTCATTATAGAATGAAATCACCCTGTAGCTGAGACCACAAAGGCTCTATTGCTGGGAAGGCCCAGGTTTGCAGCAGGTGTAGAGGCCTCTGCAAGGCAGCTGCCTTGGGTCCCACTGCTGACCTCCTTGGAGGGTTTCAGTGGTGGGGCTCCTTCTGCAGCCAGGGTACTCGGATTGTGGTTAAGATCTGTCCTGTCATCACTTTCACTCTGATTAGTCTCACTTGGAAGAACTTTTGATAGCCTTTCACAAGCACAGGTCAGCGTGGGAAAACCAGTTCCTCTGTATGGGACTGATTTAATCTCTGTGTGTAGAGGCTGATCTTGGGGTAAAAATGCACTCCTTCTCACGTCAAACACTTGGGACATGACAGCCCACAGCTGCTCTTGAGGCATCTTGGGTTTTCTGACTGGGGACGGCTAGCTAAGAGGTGTCTGCCTGGCTTGGGCCCCGGTGCATCATTCAACGCTGGGCTTGATGCCACTCGGCTCCGGGTGTAGTCAAACAATCTGTAGCTTAGTGGGACATCCTGCTTGCTTTGGGTGACTCACAGTTCCCCAGCAGCTGCTTGAAGTTTTGTTTATAGCAATGTCTCCTGCTCACTCCACACCCCCAAGTCCCTATAAGCTACTCCACAGGTGGCCTGACTTTTGGTGCAAAAAAAGTTTATCAACTGTTCCTTTCTTCCTCCAATGTATATGTGTGTGTGTGTGTGTGTGTGTGTGTGTGTGTTTAAACTTATCTAAACAAAATTAAGCTGTGGGGAGTCCATTAATAAAAGGTTTCTATTACAAAATTATTGGCACTCTGCAAGGCGCTTTTGAGGAGAGCAGGAAGATCGATTATACCTGAAATAAAAGAGCAGGGCAGACAATACTCAGGGGGAAAGGCTCTTAAGTATGAGAAGGAATATAGATTTCCACCTGGGCAGTCAATGTTTGAATATGATGAAAAAGCATGTTAGAATCCACGGTCTGGCAATTATTTGAAAAGTCTTGGGGAGACTCTAAATGTGCTTTAAAAAAAAGAAAAACACCCCCCCCCCCCCAAAAACTCAGCTAAAGCTTCTCAGAAATAAAGAGCAGCTATTTCAACAGAAGACTAGAAACCCAAAATGCAGAGCCTATGATGAATTTGTGGAGGTTTCTAAAGCCACAGAAATGGTGAGCCCACTGTGTTTGCTGGGGGGCATGGGGGTGAGGGAGGGGACAGGGAGCCCAGGCCATCTTCCAGAGCAGTCAAGCTAATGAGAAACCATTCCTCTTCTTTAAGCCCGGTGCCTTCACTTGTTTCTCGGAAGCTTTGTGAAACAGATGGGGAGTACAACGGATTGTTACCCAGAAAGGATCAGTTCAATGGGGGTGCAGTTTACTTTCCATCTCTGTCATGTGAACCAATTAACCTGCAGCAGGCTGGTGAAATGCAGCTGGCAGTTAATAGGGCCATTGTTGGAGCGGTGCCTGCCCTGGGCAAACTGCTGATAGGGATCTCTGGATGGCCCTGGGGATGAGAGGAAACCAGCTGAGCTACAGCTGTGGTGGGATGTTCACTCTCAGGAATGGCTGTGCATTGTCAGGGAAGGTGGGCAAGAAAAAGAGGGAAATGAAAGGGAACCCCTGGGTTAAGAAAGGGAAGGTAGGTAAAGAAGGAGAGAGGAAAAGGGGGGAATAAAGGAGGGAGGGAGGGACTACAGCCCTTCATCTGTAGGGGGGCAGGGATAGTTTCCAGGACCCCCTCAGACCCAAAAATCCTTGGATGCCCAAGTCCCTTATATAAAATGCAGAGTATTTGCATATTCCCTGGTGGTTCAAACCAAAAACAATCTGTCTGAAATGCAGGAAACATGGGTTCAACGCCTGGGTCAGGAAGATCCCCTGGAGAAGGGAATGGCAATCCATTCCAGTATTCTTGCCTGGGAAATCCCCTGGACAGAGGAGCTACAGTCCATGGAGTCGCAAAGAGTCAGACATGACTGAGCAACTAACACTTCTGAGTATAACCTACACACATCCTCCCATATACTTTAAATCATCTTATAATTCATAAAACAGTGTAAAACTATGTAAATAGTTGCCTGCACACAGCAAATTCAGGTTTTGCTTTTCAGAACTTGGCAATTTTTAAAAAATATTTTCCATCTGCAGTTGGTTGAATCTAGGGACGGGAAACCTGTAGGTATGGAGTATTAACTGTGTAGCACTTGTAGGTGCTGCCTTTAATCTTTACCAAAAAATTGCTGAAGGGATTCTGCTCTCAGGCCAGCTCTCCCCAAAGTGTATTTAGAGGAGGGGTCATGTTCTGTATGGTATTAATTGGTGTTTTAGGGGGGATATCTTTTAATGGATGAGAGATAAACTATGGTCTCATCCATTTGGGAAATATTTTTGGTTTAACAGGTTTCTTTAATGTGTTCCTTCTCAGAACTTTCAATAAACTCAAGTGTGTTACAGGGCTCCATCACTAGACCATGGTATTATAGCGCCTCCTCAAATTATTTTATTTATTCAAAGATGATATCCTGGGACAAGCATTCTGAGAAATGGAGTTTTGGAAATAATGATTCAAGCCTGTGCTGTACTTGCAGGCAACACTGAGCCGCTTCCACACTGGTTCTGTCTTAAAGCTGGACAAGCCCCTGACATCTTTCTTTGGTTGGAGCCCAAAATCTTCCTGCCAATTGCCAATTCTTGCAATTGATGAGTAAGTTACTTCCTCTTGTTTTTCTACAAGAGCAATAGAGGATGGAGGGGCATTGGACATTGGTGTGTTTTAGTGCTGTGAGCTTGCCAACTCTGCTTTCTTCTTCCTGGAAAGGAACCACTCCCACCCACATGCAGCCCCTCAGAAGCTCTCTGAGGACCACCACTGGGGGTGGAAAGGAGCCAGCGAAATCTTCTCTGGCCCTATCCTCACCCCATGGTGTCATTTAGATAGTGACAACCCTCAATCCCGATCCTGGAGAGAACTCCTTTTAGAGACATGGCATCACTGGCATGTGACCAGCGGAGGCAAGACTAATGTCCCAAGTGAAAGTCGCTCAGTTGTGTCGACTCTTTGTGACCCCACGGACTATACAGTCCATGGAATTCTCCAGGCCAGAATACTGGAGTGGGTAGCCATTCCCTTCTCCAGGGGATCTTCCCAACCCAGGAATCAATCCCAGGTCTCCCACGTTGCAGGTGGATTCTTTACCAGCTGAGCCACCAGGGAAGCCCAATGTCCCAAAGGTCTTACGTTTGTGTTGACCATTACTTCCTTTAGACACCCGCAGGGTCCAGTTCTGCACCTGTTTTATGGGAGATCAACATAGCAGGAAAATTGTTCCTACCCAGAAGCTCTGGGTAAACAAATAAAGGAACTGAAGAACTGGAGATTCCCTCATACCCCATCCATGAAGTCTGGGAGGGATTAGACAGAGTCATTAACTACTCTTAGCAGCTTCTTAGATCTATTTTCTTTCACTTTCTGCAAATGGCATTCTTTACCCCACCAACAAGTGGGACCAATCAGGAGCATACAATGTGGGGGACACATGCATATTTCTGTCTCCAAATTAGTAGGAAAATAGGCAGTGGGGAAGTGAGGACATGAAGAAATTATGTTTTTAGACAGTTAATTTACCCAAAGTACAACTGCTATCTGTTTGTTACAGACATTTTGGAACATACATAAAAGTAGAAAGAAGGAACATTTGTCTATGAAGATGAATGGTGAACATTTCACCCTGTTGCCAGCAGCCAAAATGGTTGTATTTTTTGAGCAACTGCCTGATTTTTACCCACAAACATAGTAGTTCTTATATCTAGTCGTATCTCCAACTTTGCACCAGTTTCTAGGAAAGTTTGCACTCCTCATTCATGGAATAACAAATTAGTCTTTGAACACTGTTTATGGAATACCTGCCATGTGCCAGGAACCCTGCTAGGCCTAGCAGGGTGTGAGCAAACCAGACATGTGTCTGCCGGTACACATATGCCATTCCTAGGCGGTGTGATCTGATGGATGCTGACAGGTATTAATAGGACTCACTGAGTGTGTAGCTAGCACTGTGTTAGCGGTTTGCATATGTGCATGTGTGTGCTAAGTCGCTTCAGTCGTATCTGACTCTTTGCAACTCTGTGGTCTGTAGCCTGCTAGGCTCCTCTGTCCATGGGATTCTCCAGGCAAGGACACTGGAATGGGTTACCATGCCTTTCTCCAGGGGATCTTCCTGACCCAGGGATCGAACCTGCATCTCTTATGTCTCCTGCATTGGTAGGTGGGTTCTTCACCACTAGTGCTACCTGGGAAGCCTAGCAGTTTGCGTGTGTCAGGGAACTTTAGTTTCTTTAATTTTGTATGTGTATTCTTTCAGAGAGTTTCCTTCTCCCTACTCCAAGGGCGCTGGGCTGCACTGATGTGCTTCTGCCAGTGGTGAAGTTCATGTTACCAGGGACACCTTCTTGTTTTGTGTTTTGGGGAAGCCTCTGGGCACAATCTCAGAGGAGATCCTGGCTGGGGCCCCAGAGGAGGAGGCAAGAGAGCACTGTGGTTTGAGGAGGCAGAGGTGGGAACTAAATTTCTACAGAACTGAACAGGGGACAGATGGGGCTGGCTGAGATCGGTGGGGGTCTGTGTCCTTCTCCCTGGGGGAGTCAGAGGGGAAGGCTGGCAGCACATCAAGGAGGAGGAAGACTCCAGTTACTTATGCTCAAAGCAATAGCCATCAAATCCATATGTACAGAGAACACTGAGCCTCTCAGACACAAGAGCCTATGAAAACCTTGACAGTGGCACCTGCTTGCTGACCAGTGTGGAGTGATGATTGTAGAGTCCCTGATGTTTCAGGATTCATGTGGTCTTTAGGGCCTTTGTAGAACTGATCTAAGTTACTTTGATCACACACCAGTCTTTAATTCTCTTGCAAAGGTGAGAATGAAACCAAATTCAGGTCAAATATTGCCACACAACCATCACTGAATGAACATTTATTATTGCTATTATTTTTAACTTTTGGGAGAAAATGTTATTAATTTAAGCAGTAAAAAATAAAATCTTTTAACTTTGGAAGGAATATCAACATCCCTTTCTTTAGGAAAGTGATGCTTTAATTGTCCAGAAATAAAAAGTGAGCTGCTTGAAAAGACTTCCACCAAAAGAGTTTCCACAACATCCTGATGTCTCATTAAGGAATTTTTTCTTACATCTCACTTAAAATCCACTTTCTGTGACAAATTGTTTGTATTCCTTACTGTTAAGAAGTATTTACATCTGCATCTACTAGCTTATATATGAAACACGGGAGGACCAAATCTTTATGTTTAGCATCTGGCCCAGCATATTAAGAGCTGGTCTGAAATACTCAGAAGAAAAATGTAAAAGAAACACCAGTAGCACCAGTAGTAAGAATAAGTGAATTTCAGAGATGGGGAGTGTTGAGTAGCTTGAACTAGCATTTAGTAATGAGTAGTTTCATGCAAAGATGGGCTCAATAAAGGACAGAAATGGTATGGACCTAACAGAAGCAGAAGATATTAAGAAGAGGTGGCAAGAATACACAGAAGAACTGTACAAAAAAGATCTTCACGACCCAGATAATCATGATGGTGTGATCACTGACCTAGAGCCAGACATCCTGGAATGTGAAGTCAAGTGGGCCTTAGAAAGCATCACTACAAACAAAGCTAGTGGAGGTGATGGAATTCCAGTTGAGCAACTTCAATTCCTGAAAGATGATGATATGAAAGTGCTGCACTCAATATGCCAGCAAATTTGGAAAACTCAGCAGTGGCCACAGGACTGGAAAAGGTCAGTTTTCATTCCAATCCCAAAGAAAGGCAATGCCAAAGAATGCTCAAGCTACCACACAATTGCACTCATCTCACACGCTAGTAAAGTAATGCTCAAAATTCTCCAAGCCAGGCTTTAGCAATACGTGAACCGTGAACTTCCAGATGTTCAAGCTGGTTTTAGAAAAGGCAGAGGAACCAGAGATCAAATCGCCAACATCCGCTGGATCATGGAAAAAGCAAGAGAGTTCCAAAAAAACATTTATTTCTGCTGTATTGACTATGCCAAAGCCTTTGACTGTGTGGATCACAATAAACTGTGGAAAATTTTGAAAGAGATGGGAATACCAGACCACCTGATCTGCCTCTTGAGAAATTTGTATGCAGGTCAGGAAGCAACAGTTAGAACTGGACATGGAACAACAGACTGGTTCCAAATAGGAAAAGGAGTATGTCAAGGCTGTATATTGTCACCCTGTTTATTTAACTTATATGCAGAGTACATCATGAGAAATGCTGGACTGGAAGAAGCACAAGCTGGAATCAAGATTGCCTGGAGAAATATCAATAACCGCAGATATGCAGATGACACCACCCTTATGGCAGAAAGTGAAGAGGAACTAAAAAGCCTCTTGATGAGAGTGAAAGAGGAGAGTGAAAAGTTGGCTTAAAGCTCAACATTCAGAAAACGAAGATCATGGCATCTGGTCCCATCACTTCATGGGAAATAGATGGGGAAACAGTGGAAACAGTGGCTGACTTTATTTTTTGGGGCTCCAAAATCACAGCAGATGGTGACTGCAGCCATGAAATTAAAAGATACTTACTCCTTGGAAGGAAAGTTATGACCAACCTAGATAGCATATTCAAAAGCAGAGACATTACTTTGCCAACAAAGGTCTGTCTAGTCAAGGCTATGGTTTTTCCTGTGGTCATGTATGGATGTAAGAGTTGGACTGTGAAGAAAGCTGAACGCCGAAGAATTGATGCTTTTGAACTGTGGTGTTGGAGAAGACTCTTGAGAGTCCCTTGGACTGCAAGGAGATCCAACCAGTCCATTCTGAAGGAGATCAGCCCTGGGATTTCTTTGGAAGGAATGATGCTAAAGCTGAAACTCCAGTATTTTGGCCACCTCATGCGAAGTGTTGACTCATTGGAAAAGACTCTGATGCTGGGAGGGATTGGGGGCAGGAGGAGAAGGGGATGGCAGAGAATGAGATGGCTGGATGGCATCACTGACTTGATGGACGTGAGTCTGGGTGAACTCCGGGAGTTGGTGATGGACAGGGAGACCTGGTGTGCTGCGATTCATGGGGTTGCAAAGAATCAGACACGACTGAGTGACTGAACTGAACTGAACTGAGTAGGCATGCACTTCCTACTACCTCCTCTTGAACTCTTACGAAGTCCCAGTTCTCTAGTAGAGGGTTCAACCACTTCCTTACATGTACTTAGTCACTTGATACAGATACAATAGTATGTCAGAGCTAGGGTCTAGTCCCTGTATAGTTGATTTCAGGCATCCAGAATTTTCCAGATCAATAGCTCAACAAGGGATTGTTTGTAGAACAAGTCTGTGCATCACCCCTACATGTCCAGGCTAAAGGCCTTGCTAGGTTCTTATTCTAGGTTTGTGCAGAGATGGAGAGTATCTCTCAACTATTTTTCTTCATATATGTAGATTCTCTTTTTTAGATTCTTTGCCATTGTAGGTTATAACAATATATTTAATATAGTTCCCTGTGCTATACAGTAGGTTCTTGTTTACTTATTTTATATATCATCGTATGTATATATTAATCCCCAAATTCTAATTTATCTCCCTGCCACATCCCACCCCGCTTCCCCTTTGGTTTGTGTTCTATGTCTGTGAGTCTATTTCTGGTTTGTAGATAAGTTCATTTGTATCATTTTTTTAAGATTAAACAAATAAGTGATATATAATATTTGTCTCTGTTTGACTTACTTCACTCAATATGACAATCTCTAGGTCTATCCATGTTGGTGCAGATGGGATTAGTTCATTCTTTTTTTGTGGTTTAGTAATATTCCATTGTATACATATGTATCACATCTTTTTAATCCATCCAACTGTTGATAAACATTTAGGTTGCTTCTATGTCTTAGCAATTGTAAACAGTGTTGCTATGGACATTGGGTGTGTGTATCTTTTTGAAATAGAGTTTTCATCTTTTCTGGATATATGCTAAGGAGTGGGTTAGCAGGGTCATATGGTAGCTGTATTTTTAGTTTTTTAAGGAACTTCCATGGTGTTCTCCATAGTGGCTGTATCAATTTACATTCACACCAGCACTGTAGGAGGGTTCCCTTTTTTCTAGCATTTATTGTTTGTAGATTTTTTATTATGTCCATTCTGATTGGTGTGAGTGATACCTCATTATAGTTTTGATTTGCATTTCTCTAATAATTAGTGATGTTGAACATCTTTTCATATTGTTGGCCATCTGCATCTTTCTTTGGAGAAATTTCTATTTAGGTCTTCTGCCCATTTTTTGATTGGGCTATTTGTTTTTTTAATATTAAGCTGGATGAGCTATTTGTATATTTTGGAAATTCACCCCATGTTTGTAGCATCATTTCTCTCATCTATTTCAATCAGTTCTCATAGTTGACCAATGAGAACCTCTTTCTAGCATCTTTATATACACCAGTGTACTATTAGTGTTATCAATGTATTAATTTCCTGTGAGAGCTGTAAGAAATGACCACAAACATGGTTTCCTAAAACAATAGGAATTTATTCTTTTATGCTTCTGGAGGCCAGAAATCTGAAATCAAGGTGAGCCAGGACTGTACTCTCTCTGGAGACTCTAGAGGTCTCTCTGTTCCTTGTCTATTTTGGCTTCTCATGGCTGCTGGTGTTCCTTGGCTTGTGGTCACATCAGTCCAATTTCTGCCTCTGTCTTGACACTGACAGGGTGTCAGTGTCCTCACTTCTGTCTGTATAATCTCCCTCTGTAAGGACAGTTGGTATTGGATTTAGGGTCCATCTGGATAATCTAGGACAATCTCCTTAAGATCTCTAATTTATAATCTAGGATAATCTCCTTATCTTCTTATGATAAGATCTCTAACTTAATTATATCAACAAAGATCATTTTTCCAAATAAAGTCACTTTCACAGGTTCTGATGCTTCAGACATGAGCATATTTTGAAGGTCACAATCTAACTCATTGTATCAATGATTCTGTTATTTAGGATGCTATACAGCAAGTTTTCTGGTGATCACAGTGTAGATAACAGGTCAATGAGCAGTAGCTACCTCTGGAGAGTGGTCTTTCTTTTGAATACTAGCTGACCACCTGTAGGCCTTCAGGAAAGAGCAAGTGACAGCCCCTCGAGCTCAACTTAGAGAAACTAACACATCACAATTCAGGAGAGAGCCCTGATAATGCTTGTGATTGAATTTGCTAGTAACTTTTAGGATGGGGATTTAAGGTTAGGTTTACTTTTATCTTTAATGAAATATTTCTTGCATCCAAGGTTTTGCTGGACAATTCCTATCTTATACAAATTATCATAGTTAATTTTCATAGTATTGTCAAGGTAAAAGTGATTATACACATTTTGTAGGTAAGGAAACTGAAGCTGAGAAATACTAAAATGATCACGCTGATAGGGTAGGGCTAAGACTTGGCCATGTTTCTGTCTGACTCTAAAGTCAGAATGCCTTGCTATACAGCTAGACTGCTTTCTCCAAGGTGGTCCAACCCACCTGGAAATACCTGCCTCTGATCAGTTTCTAGTGGTACTTGCAGTTCTACCTGCTTTGGATAAGTACACTATGGAAGAAGTAACATTAATGAAGAGGAAGACAGAGAAAAGAGTATAAAGATAAGAAAGGGGGCAGGAGAGAGGTGGGGGTTCAGAAGAAGTCCTCGAACTGTTGCAATTTATAAAGAAGAAAGCTGAGGGCATGGACTGATATTTTAGTCAGTTTGGGCTGCTGTGTAACAAAGTACCATAGACTGTGCATCTGACTTACACATAATAGAAATTTACTTCTCACAGTTATGGGGCTGAAGATTAGGATGGAAGTCTGAGATTAGGATGCTAGCACGATTGGGTTCTGGTGAGAGCCCTGTTCTGTGTTGCAGATGGCTCGTTGTACCCTCACATGGCAGACAGCAGAGGGAGGAAGAAAACTCTTCTGTGACTCTTACAAAGACATTAATCCTATTCCCAAGGATTCACCCCATAACCTCATCTTATTTCAATGACCTCCCAAAGTCTCCATCTCCTAATACCATCTCACTGGGAGGTAGGGTTGCAACATATGGATTTGGGGGGAATATAAACATTCAGTACATAACAAGTGGCTGAGAGATTTTCCAGGGCCTCCACCAACCAGCAGAATGGCAGACCCTGTAGGCTGCCAAGGCATAGAAGAGTCA
The DNA here is from genome assembly GCF_032452875.1 of Bos javanicus. NCBI lineage: Eukaryota > Metazoa > Chordata > Mammalia > Artiodactyla > Bovidae > Bos > Bos javanicus. Next base: position 61,114,984 of record NC_083869.1, on the reverse strand, counting down.
GGACAGGCAGCACTGGGGGTCCAGGCATTGGTGTGTCCTGGCTGCCCCTAATCCTGGGATGATTTTACTCAACTGGTCCCATACTTTTTCCCTGGCTCTCTACCACCTTGTGGTCCTATTTGAATTGTTGCCGATGTTTGATGCCTATGCTGGTGGCCTATCAACTATGTGGTAGATTGCACTATTCTTCATCCATTGCTTTGTGAGTTTTCGGTCCCTCCCTAGAAGCAGAATATCTCCTCATTTCACTGATACCGGGCTTGGTCACATGACTTACTTTGGTCAATGTACTGTTATCAGATGTGATGTAAACCAAAGCTTGAAATGTACCTTGAAATCAAGTTTATGTTTGTACATGTCTGCCATTGGCATGAAGACATAATCTAGCTACTCCATTGCTCCAAGGTTGATTAGAGAGACATGGAGATTATACCTTTTAGCAGTTTGAAACCTAGCCGAGTGGAGCCTAGCCTAGGTCAGCTGACCCCTAGTTAAACCAATAGATGCCTAAGTAATAATAACTGATCATTGTTTTAAGCTACTTTATTTTGGGATGACTTGTCATACAGTATTATTATGGCAAGGTCTGACTGATACATTCTGTCTTACAATTGTCATATCCACCCCTTCCCACCACTGTCTCCACCATCACTGCCATATTTCTGTTTTGGGGTGCCAGCAACACTGGCAGTAGCTATAGCTCCAGGTACTAAGGCAGCTTCTCACCACAGAGCTGGATTCCTGAGGGGCACCATGCAGAGCCAGACCTTTCATAGAACATACAGACCCTGGAAAGGGAGGAGTTGGGTCCTCTTCCTACCTTTTACAATGCTGTTACTGCTCTCTCCTGCAATCTCTCTCGTGGGTAAGGTGGTTCCCAGCCTCTGCCTGAAGTCACATTTCCGAAGGTGCACCTGCATGTCTAGGAAGCCTCCTCACTCTGTCTATAGGTTCAGCATCTGCCCAGCTGATTAGACACGGATGTTTGCAGCTTAAATTGAATTGGCCAGTTTATGTTGATCTCCATCCTTTCTACCTTTGTGGTTATCCACATCCAAGCCTTTGCTTCTAGCATTCTTGAGGGAAATGGCATCATGGCAGAAAAGCTTATGGAGACACAGAAGATGATGATCAATCTGAAGTGAAGTGAAGTGAAGTCACTCAGTCATGTCCATCTCTTTGCGACTCTGTGGACTGTAGCCTACCAGGCTCCTCCGTCCATGGGATTCTCCAGGCAAGAATACTGGAGTGGGTTGCCATTTCCTTCTCCAGGGGATCTTCCCGACCCTGGGATGGAAGCCAGGTCTCCCGCATTGCAGGCAGACGCTTTGACCTCTGATCAATCTAAATGCCTACAATTTCAATAATGAGTAGCCAGCCAGGCTGGACACCAATGGTTTTATCTAGATGATGGGATTATGGATGTTTTGTAAAAACCTATTCATTCTCTTTTGTGTTTTCTATATCTTCCAAATGGGGTATTGTTTGAATCTGAAAAATAATAACCTCTAACTTAAAACAACAACAACAACAACAATGAAACAACCTCACCACTTTGGAGGTAGGGTGAAGTGGGAGGGGGCAGAGTGGCTGTAACAGCAGCTAGGACAGTAGCTGGGGGTCAGCACCCAGTGCTTTTGGCATTAGAGGCCTCAGACTGTGGAGTCCAGCCCAGCCTGTCACTTGGTGCTGGCTCCCACTGAGGGTCATGCTTCTAACCTTAGCTGGCAGCTGGCAAAGGACACTGGATAAGGAGATGTGGGGAGACCCTAGGAGCTGCAAAGGGAGTATGGCTGGCTCAACCCTAAATCCATCTGCTCTATAGGGGTTCCTAGTTTTGTGCAATAAATAGGCTTTTGAAAAATTGTGAGAATCACAATTTTCAATGCAAAAACCATTTTATACGTGCTAGGGGAGTTTCCTGAATAAAAGGCTCCTATTGTGAAGCCCTGGGTAAAGTGAATAATCTCTACCCATTTTATCTTTGGCATAAATCTGTATTTTCACTTAGGATGTTTTGGGTTTCCATGAGAAAATAGATGACAGGTGTTCTGGAAAAGCATATCCTAGAACTTCTGCTGAGGGTTAATGGGCGGTGGCATCATCTCTAATTGGAAGGACAGCTTGGCCCTGCTTTAAGTCCTAGTAGTGGTGCCAGTGTATTACATTCTTCCCAAGTCCTGCTCTTCTTGCCTGGAATTCTCTCCTTCTAAAACTGCATATGGCTCCCTCCTTCACATCTTTTGAGCTTGTGCTTAAATGCCACTCACCTTGCTAGAGGAGCCTTCTTCATCATCCCACTTAGAATTGTGACTCTTCATCACTGTCTCTCCCCTTTGTCTTCCTGATTTTTCTCCAGGGCACTTAACCACCGTCTGTCATACTGTATATCGTCCTGGTCGTGTTCACTGCCTGTGTCTTTCCCTGGATGCGGTCCTGCAGGACCAGGACTGTAGGCTGTTGTGTCCACTGTTGTGTCCCTGGTACCTGGCACAGTCTGTGCCTCAATAAATGCCTGTTAAATAAATTGAATGAATGAATGACCATGGGCATGTTACCTAAATTTTCTGCAAGTCAAAAATATAAATGAGTAAAGCAGAAGCTTCCCGTTGGCTTGAGAGTTGCGGAGACAATTGTGCTTGGGGAGGGGGCTGCGTTAAACTTCGGGGAGTGGCTCCCTTGTGTCCGAGGGGTCAGCTGCTCTACAGCTCCAGCCAACTCTTGTCACAGGCGTGCTGGCTCAATATTGCCAGATTTTAAAGCTTTTCTTTTAAGAAAGGCCAGAAAATGACTTTAAAAAAGTGAATTCACTTGAGTTTTAAGTGTTGGTAACCAGGACTCATTTTTACAAAACCCTTGTAATTGTGTAATTCAGACATCTGAGAGTCAGGTCCGAGAGGCAAGCACCAGGATGGGATTTCTGGACTAGACACTCTCCCTCTAGAAATCTATTTTATTCTATCCTGTTCTGTTCTGAAAGCATAGAGTCTAATCAAACTCAAACCAAATTATTTGATTTAAACAGGAAAGATTAGGCCATCATATTTTGCCTTCCCAACCTGACAGGGAAAAGTTTACTCCCTGGAAAACCACTAACTGTCTCTTGAATGACACATCTCTTGAATGACACAGAGAAAATCAACACACAATGTGGGAAGATTGGTTCAAGTAGCAAGGCAATGGGACTCCCCTCATGTTATTTTTCATATTTATAGGATTTCCTCTATACATGATAGTAACTCCACTGGGCCTCAGCTACAGGTCACTTGGAGGGGAAAAAATTCACCCTTTTCCAGTCTATGATTCCAAAAGTGCATTTTATGCAGTTCATTTTATTCTCACATAATGATTTCTGCTCCTTGGCTGCTATTAACAGTCCTCAACGTATGTATCTGATACCTTGTGAAATGTCCCAGTGAGTCCACTGGGATCTGTAAAGGAGTGTGATGAAGGGTGCCTGAAACAAACAGGAAAATGTCCAACAGATGGAATTGCTCTGATGACCTCCTATACCACGACCATGGTGATGAATGACTCTCTTTTGCCAATTATATGGGTGGTAATTGGACTCCTTCCTGCCACAGAACAAGTCATTTTATGACTGTGATACACTATAAGATATGGAAATATGGGCCTTGGGACTAATAGGGAACTGAAGTTGCTGGACAGGATCAGACAATATGAGGTGTGAGAGAGGAGACAGGAAATGTTGGTATGTGCTAATGCAGAGGGAAAATGGGTGGTGAGGGGGCAGAAGAGGTGAGAAAAGATTAGAGATAAGAAAAAGCAGTCATCATGGTGGGCAAGTATGGTCATGAAGGAGCATAAATAGACTGGTTTTAAACCCACAAAAATCTGGGTTTGAGTATCAGCTCCATCTTTTAACAGCTATATGTGCCTGTGGGCAAGTTACTCAATCTCTTTGAGCCTCAGTTCCACGGTCTATAAAATGGGCCTATTAAAGCCTCAGGGCTTCCCTGGTGGCTCAGATGGTAAAGAATCTCCTGCAATGCAGGAGACCTGGGTTCGATCCCTGGGTGGGGAAGATCCCCTGGAGAAGGAAATGGCAACCCACTCCAGCATTCTTGCCTGGAGAATTCCAGGGACAGAGAGGAGCTTGTCAGGCCACAGTCCATGGGTTTGCAAAGAGTTGGACACGACTGAGCAACTAACACGCACAGTAAAGCCTTCCTCCAGGGTTGAAATGAAAACTGAAAGAAATAACGTAGGTGTGCTGCCAGGTACAACGTAAAACCTCAGTACCACCCATGCTACCCAAGATTCTAGGACTCAGAATCTTCCATCATAAAATGATAGCTGGTATTGAACTAGACTAAGGTGCATAGGGCAGACAGACTGAAACACAATCACATACAACCAGCCAATCTGATCACATGGACCACAACCTTGTCTAACTCAGTGAAACTAAGCCATGCTGTGTGGGGCCACCCAAGATGGTTGGGTCACAGTGGAGAGGTCTGGCAGAATGTGGTCCACTGGAGAAGGGAATGGCAAACCACTTCAGTATTCTTGCCTTGAGAACCCCATGAACAGTATGAAAAGGCAAAAAGATAGGACACTGAAAGATGAACTCCCCAGGTCGGTAGGTGTCCAATATGCTACTGGAGATCAGTGGAGAAATAACTCCAGAAAGAATGAAGGGATGGAGCCACAGCAAAAACAATACCCAACTGTGGATGTGACTGGTGATAGAAGCAAGGTCCGATGCTGTAAAGAGCAATATTGCATAGGAACCTAGAATGTTAGGTCCACGAATCAAGGCAAATTGGAAGTGATCAAACAGGAGATGGCAAGAGTGAACATCAACATTCTAGGAATCAGTGAACTAAGATGGACTGGAATCAGTAAATTTAACTCAGATGACCATTATATCTACTACTGTGGGCAGGAATCCTTTAGAATAAATGGAGTAGCCCTCATAGTCAACAAAAGAGTCAGAAATGCAGTACTTGGATGCAATCTCAAAAATGACAGAATGATCTCTGTTCATTTCCAAGGCAAACCATTCAATATCATGGTAATCCAAGTCGATACCCAGACCAGTAACACTGAAGAAGCTGAAGTTGAACAGTTCTATGAAGACCTACAAGACTTTCTAGAACTAACACCCAAAATGATCTCCTTTTCATTATAGGGGACTGGAATACAAAAGTAGGAAGTCAAGAAACACCTGGAGTAACAGGCAAATTTGTCCTTGGAGTACGGAATGAAGCAGGGCAAAGGCTAATAGAGTTCTGCCAAGGAAATACACTGGTCATAGCAAACACCCTCTTCCAACAACACAAGAGAAGACTCTACACATGGACATCACCAGATGGTCAACACTGAAATCAGATTGATTATATTCTTTGCAGTCAAAGATGGAGAAGCTCTATACAGTCAGCAAAAACAAGACCGGGAGCTGACTATGGCTCAGGTCATGAACCCCTTATTGCCAAATTCAGACTGAAATTGAAGAAAGTGGGGGAAACCACTAGATCATTCAGGTATGACCTAAATCAAATCCCTTATGACTATACAGTGGAAGTGAGAAATAGATTTAAAGGACTAAATCTGATAGAGTGCCTGATGCACTATGGACGGAGGTTCGTGATGTTGTACAGGAGGCAGTGTTCAAGACCATCCCCAAGAAAAAGAAGTGCAAAAAAGCAAAATCGCTGTCTGAGGATGCCTTACAAATATCTGTGAAAAGAAGAAAAGCAAAAAGCAAAGGAGAAAAGGAAAGATATACCCATTTGATGCAGAGTTCCAAAGAATATCAAGGAGAGATAAGAAAGCCTTCCTCAGTGATCAATGCAAAGAAATAGAGAAAAACAATAGAATGGGAAAGATTAGAGACCTCTTCAAGAAAATTAGAGATACCAAGGGAACATTTCAAGCAAAGATGGGCTCAATAAGGGACAGAAATGGTATGGACCTAAATGAAGCAGAAGTTATTAAGAAGAGGTGCCAAGAATACACACAAGAACTGTATAAAAAAGATCTTCATGACCCAGATAATCATGATGGTGTGATCACTCACACTCACCTAGAGCCAGACATCCTGGAATGTGAAGTCAAGTGGGCCTTAGGAAGCATCACTATGAAAAAAGCTAGTGGAGGTGATGGAATTCCAGTTGAGCTATTTCAATTCCTGAAAGATGATGCTGTGAAAGTGCTGCACTCAATATGCCAGCAAATTTGGAAAACTCAGCAGTGGCCACAGGACTGGAAAAGGTCAGTTTTCATTCAATCCTAAAGAAAGGCAATGCCAAAGAATGCTCAAACTACCATACAAATGCACTCATCTCACACACTAGTAAAGTAATGCTCAAAATTCTCCAAGCCAGGCTTCAGCAATATGTGAACTGTGAACTTCCAGATGTTCAAGTTGGTTTTAGAACAGACAGAGGAACCAGAGGTCAAATTGCCAACATCTGTTGGATCATTGAAAAAGCAAGAGAGTTCCAGAAAAAACATCTATTTCTGCTTTACTGACTATGCCAAAGCCTTTGACTGTGTGGATCACAATAAACTGTGGAAAATTCTGAAAGAGATGGGAATACCAGACCACCTGATCTGCCTCTTGAGAAATTTGTATGCAGGTCAGGAAGCAACAGTTAGAACTGGACATGGAACAACAGACTGGTTCCAAATAGGAAAAGGAGTACGTCAAGGCTGTATATTGTCACCCTGCTTATTTAACTTCTATGCAGAGTACATCATGAGAAATGCTGGGCTGGAGGAAGCACAAGCTGGAATCAAGATTGCCAGGAGAAGTATCAATAACCTCAGATATGCAGATGACACCACCCTTATGGCAGAAAGTGAAGAAGAACTAAAGAGCCTCTTGATGAAAGTAAAAGAGGAGAGTGAAAAAGTTGGCTTAAAGCTCAACATTCAAAAAATGAAGATCATGGCATCCGGTCCCATCACTTCATGGCAAATAGATGTGGAAACAGGGGAAACAGCGGCTGACTTTATTTTGGGGGGCTCCAAAATCACTGCAGATGGTGACTGCAGCCATGAAATTAAAAGACGCTTACTCCTTGGAAGGAAAGTTATGACCAACCTAGACAGCATATTAAAAAGCAGAGACATTACTTTGTCAACAAAGGTCCATCTAGTCAAGGCTATGGTTTTTCCAGCAGTCATGAATGGATGTGAGTGTTGGACTATAATGGAAGCTGAGCACTGAAGAATTGATGCTTTTGAACTGTGGTGTTGGAGAAGACTCTTGTGAGTCCCTTGGACTGCAAGAAGATCCAACCAGTCCATCCTAAAGGAGATCAGTCCTAGGTGTTCATTGGAAGGACTGATGTTGTAGCTGAAACTCCAGTACTTTGGCCACCTGATGGGAAGAGCTGACTCATTGGAAAAGACCTTGACACTGGGAAAGATTGAGGGCAGGAAGAGAAGGGGACGACAGAGGATGAGATGGTTGGAGGCATCACCGACTCAATGGACATGGGTTTGGGTGGACTCCGGGAATTGGTGATAGACAGGGAGGCCTGGCGTGCTGCCGTTCATAGGGTTGCAAAGAGTCAGACATGACTGAACGACTGAACTGAACTGAAGGGTGTATGTAGGGCTTCCCTGATGGCTCAGATGGTAAAGAATCTGCCGGCATTGGGGGTGACAGAGGTTCAATTCCGGGGTCGGGAAGTTTCCCTGGAGGAGGGCATGGCAATCTACTCTCCTGTTCTTCCCTGAAGAATTACAAGGACAGAGGAGTCTGGCAGGCTACAGTCCATGGGGTTCCAAAAAGTTGGACACGACTGAGCGAATAACACTTACTTATGTAAGTATGTAAACGTAAATGTTTACAGAATTGAGACAGGTAATGTAAATGAGTGAAAGCATCCAGGTATAAATACTGCCGGGACTGAGCATTAGGGCCCCTGCTGAGTAGAGGCTATTAGCTCTGCTGTGTGTTATCAGATCTTCAGTGTTTTCAAGGGAAACCTCATTCTGGTCTTAAGGTAAAACCTCCTGATTAATAAATGTGGGCACCTAACTCCTCCCCCACTTTTTAGAATGTATTGTTTGGGTTACCAGTGTATATGCAAGTCAGATAAAAGTTGGGTTATTTTTAGCTTGTGGGCTACCATTTCACAACCTCTAAATGAAGAATTTAGAAGGATCGTACAAGGATTGTTTATCAGGGCCCAAGTAAATAATTCTGGGGTCAGATGACCACAGAAAATGTAATTTTAATTTGGAACCCAAACTGTGCCTTGAATTCAACAGAAAAGTCAGAAAACTGATGCTCCAAGGCCTGAGATTCAGAGAGGGTGCATCCTCTGTGGACTGGGGGCAGAACTGAAACAGCTGGACATACACCAAATAAATGATTTTCCATCCTCAACCAATTGCATCAGCATCTTCAGGGGCTGAAGCTTCTCTGCGAGATTTAATAACAGCCAGTTTGAGAACTGCTGTAGCAAAGTTTTGCAAAGGTAATCTGTGGTTAAATAGAATAATAATTCTAATTTATCTAGAAACACAAATTTTGGGGAAAAATAAGCAAATTTTCTTTCTGCTGCTGCTGCTGCTGCTAAGTCGCTTCAGTCGTGTTCGACTCTGTGCGACCCCATGGACTGCAGCCCACCAGGATCCCCCGTCCCTGGGATTCTCCAGGCAAGAACCCTGGAGTGGGTTGCCATTTCCTTCTCCAATGCATGAAGGTGAAAAGTGAAAGTGAAGTCGCTCAGTCGTGTCTGACTTAGCGACCCCATGGACTGCAGCCTACCAGGCTCTTCTGTCTGTGGGGTTTTCCAGGCAAGAGTACTGGAGTGGGGTGCCATTGCCTTCTCCGAATTTTCTTTCTAAGACTGTTTAATTTTGTTTTGTAGTCTTAGCTTTCAAATTGGAAAATAACTAATATACCTGCCTTCCTCCTTTCCTTCCTTTTTAGTCAACATATTTGTATTCATGAACACATTAACATATATGTAGCTCTGTGATCAGTGTATACAACTAACATTTTTTTTTATTGCCATTAGAGAATTGTATTTACATTTCTGACAATTTTAAACTATGGGGACTGCAAGTGTCTTGGGTGATAGATTAAACTTGGCCAGAAATTAGTGAAAGTTTCTTTCATCAGGAGGTGGAGCCTATTTCCAGACATCCTGAAGCTGGGCTGGCCTTCTGACATGTTCTAGCCAATAGTGCAGGAAAGTTATGTGTGACTTCCATGCTCAGACCTCAGGGACTTTGAGTCTTACCTTCTTGGAATTCAGCGGCCATGTGCAGAAGCTGAGCTGCCTGCTTGAGAGGCCATGAAGGAGAACCGAGTCATTCTCACTGACAGGTCAAATCTCAGACATGTAAGCAAGACCATCCTGGATCAGCCAGCCTTCAGCTGACCTGTCAAATGAGGGTTAACAATGGACTGAAAATGCAGAGTGAATGACTCCAGCTGACATCTTAGAAAGTAGATATCCATAAGCTGTCCCAGCTGAGCCCAGCTCAAATTACTGACCTAGAGAATTGTAATTCATTGTCATTCTAAGCTATTAAGTTTTGTGATGGTTTGTTACACAGCAATAGGTAAAGACTTTTATTTTTTTAAATCACAAGAAAGCTTTCAGAGAGGTGGGGAAATGCTTGTTCATTATTTTCCAGGAGGCCCAAAAATTGGTGAAGTATTTCAAAAGTTATTCGTAAGACTGGGAAGTTATTTATGCTTTGAATAATGGAAAGTCATTTGAAGGAGGGGAGGAAGGCTCTGAGGTCTGAGGGGAATGTGGAACTTTTTGGATAGAATGCTTTCAGCTGTAAATGGCAGAACTTGCAAATAAAAGTTTTTTGAAAAAAAAATAGACACTTAACATCTCACTTAAAAAGTCAAGAAGTAAGTGAATACAGGGTTCATGCAGTAGTTCAAGTTCCCAGGCTCTATCTCTTTTTCTGCCCTCCCATCCACAGTAAATTAACAATGTTTCTCCTCATGGCTTAAAGATGGCTGCTGCAGCTCCAAATTGTCCTACAATTATGTCCTCAGAAGGAAGGGAAGCTTGTGGGGGAAAAAAGCTCTACTTCTGTGTGACTCTTCTTGTAAGGGAAAAAATGCTTTTCCCAGGAGTTCTCAGCAGAATTTTTCTTACACTTCTGGCCCAAAATGGGATCACTTGCTCACCCTGCTGCAAGAGAGGCTGACCAAGCCGCAGTCTCTGCTGTGGGAGGCAGACTGCCCATAGGGAAGAAGGGTAATGGTGGTAGTTGGAAGGCAGCAAATAGAGGTGGAACCAGCCTTTCCCCTTCCTCAGAGGACAATGGCAGAGAGGACTGAGTGCCCTGGGATCCTGAAATTGGGCTATGAAGCCAGGAGACCATTTGGGCTATATAACAAATGTGATATAGAGAACACATAAGAATATCCCCAAATTATCCAAGATCTTAGGTCTATGAAAAGTGATCTAAAAAAAGAGAACTATTTCAGAGTTTCCATTGAGATGTCAAGATGCGGATATTTCATAGCTATTTGCTTTTTGTTGTTGTTGTTGTTCTCCACTGTGCCAAGAAGAAGCAAGTTTTACTTATCACTATTACAGAAAATTCACTTGTCACCCATGTACATGTAGAAATGCAGGTTACGTATATCAAGTATACAGCACTTTTTGTGACATACAGTAGATATCCTTTAATTATTTTTATTTTATTTTTAAATTTTATTTTCTATTGAAGTATCTACACATTAACATACGTTTTGTTGTTCAGTCACTCAGTCGTGTCTGAATCTTTGCAGACCCCATGGACCGCAGCATGCCAGGCTTCCCTGTCCTTCACCATCTCTCCAGAGCTTGCACAAACTCATGTGCCTTGAGTTGGTGATACCATCCAGCCGTCTCATCCTCTGTCATCCCCTTCTCCTCCTGCCTTCAATCTTTCCTAGCATCAGGGTCTTTTCCAATGAGTCAGCTCTGCATCAGGCGGCCAAAGTATTGGAGCTTCAGCTTCAGCATCAGTCTTCCCAATGAATATTCAGGGTTGATTTCCTTTAGGATTGACTGGTTTGATCTCTTTGCAGTCCAAGGCACTCTCAAGAGTTTTCTCCAATACTATAGTTTGAAAGCATCAATTCTTTGGTGCTCAGCCTTCTTAACATACATTAAATATCTACATGAACAATGTTCTGGTAGTTTCAGGTGTACAGTAAAGTGATTCAGTTATACATATACATGTATCTATTCTTTTTCAAATTCTTATACACACTGCTGTATTTAAAATGGGAAGCAAACAGAGACCTACTGTATAGCACAGAAAACACTGCTCAAATCAGAAAAAAATTTGCATAATAATTTTTTTTTGGTATAATGATATTTAAATGGAGACTTTCAGCCTCTGATTTCCTTCCTCCATTTCTGATCTCTGAGTATGAGGTTCTTGAGGGCAGGAATATGCATGTAGTTATATCTTCGTTTCCTTAATGCCTATCATGCTTCCTGATATATAAAAGGTGTTTTTATGAAGTGCTTATTCTGAAATTACTCTAATGGTAACACAGAGCCGTTAGCTGTTGTGGTAAATGGCATTAAGAGTTTGAATACCTGGCTGACCACATTAGTGGACTGTGGAGTGGAGTCACAGCCCAAAGTAACAACTTCCTTTTGCTCCTTTGCGTCTTTGTGACAGAGGCAGAGAGAGAAGGGGGAGTCTCTATTGATACATGAGATGCATTGGGAGATTGTGTCAAAACCAAGATGGTGTCTTCAATAATCTGTGGACCTTGAATTATGTTAAGAAAGTAATTCTTCACATCTTTTGAAACAACCTCTTGTTTCAGGATGCCTGGTGATAGAGCTGAGAATGGATTTGGAACCTGAGGGAGACGTAATTCCTCATTTCTGTCAGACCTGCTTTAGGCCACCAAGGTGGTAATGCTCCTTCTAGACAGACTAGAGACTGTCTTCAAATCAATACCTTTTACTTGCATCTGACTAATTTTCTTATTTTTAAAATGAGTTGGCAAAGCTTTACAAATCACCTGTTAACTCTGACCAGTTACGTTTTATACCTATGCCAATTCTTTTACTTTTTTCTTCCCTCTCACTTTTTTTTTTTTAAACCAAAAACATCTGCTTGTCAGATTAAATTATTTGGAAGTCATCTAAACACAAAACTCTAAGAGACACTGAAAAGTTGGAGAAATCATTCTATTACAAATCAAGACGATGATGAACAGAAATAAGACCAATAGCAATTTTTAATCTCTTATTGTTAAATCCCTTCAATTTATAGACTTTTCTCTGTGGACTCTTTCTCCACAGCTTTGTGCATGACAATACCTGACATCATCCGAATGGCCTTCTCAGAGTGCAGTTAAGGATCAGAAAATTCAGTCCTGGGGGATATTAACAGCTAACTGAGATCTGCCTGGGAACAGTCAACATAATCAACTTAGACATTCTGAGTCCAACCCAATGGTAGGCTTTAAAAAAATTCTCTCTTTTTAAACTTTAAGGGATATGGACCAATAAGAAAATAGAATAAAAATAATTTATAATTGTAATTCTAAGAGATAACCATCCTTTCTATTTTGGTGAGTATCCTTCCAATCTTTTGGGGAGGAGGAAATAGGTAATATATATTTACAAAATTGGAATCATACCAGACATACTTTTCTGTAAGATTTTTTAAATTTAACAATCTCATGAACATTTCCATGAACATTTTTCTAATGAATATTTAACTCTTCTTTAACCATATTTTTATAATGATTATGCCATAATATATTGAATTAATCTTTTATTTTGAGACATTTCCATTGTTTCCATTTTTTCTTCTATCGTAAGCAATACTATGATGAATAGCCTTAGAGCTAAATATTTGATCATTAAACATTGGTGGTAATGTTTTTAGACTAAATGCCCAGAAGTGGGGTTAGTGGTTCTCCAACAAACCTACTGGCCTAGAAGTGCAGTGAAGCAGCGTTCCTGTAACGTGGCCAAGGGCTCATCATTGAGGGGCATTTGTATGGGGGCTACATTGGGGATATTAGGCATGAAAAGGCTGCCTGGAATCCTCCAAAAAGGTCAGTTTGAAATAGTCAAAACTCAGTGAATAGGGGCTGTGAATGTTTTTAAAGTAAATTTTGCTACACTAGTTTCTATTTAGTCACAATACTTGCTTGGTCTCGGCTTTGTGCTGTGGTAAACAGCAGAACAAAAATCATATGGTGGAGTAGAATATAGATTCCCCACCCCCCATCCCCCGATAGTCTCATGTGTATGGTTGGAAAGAAGAAGAAGAAAGAGGAAGTAGGGGAAGCCATCTGTTCTAGAACAAGAGTGGGAAGATTTAATGCTCAGAAGGATGGCTTGGTGAAATTTTTGGCCAGTCAAGCTTCTGTTTTATGATTTTAGGTTTATAATCTAGGACCCATGAAATCCAAAAAGTCAATAATTTAATCAAATAAAATAGACACTCAGTCAAAGTGGTGGTGAATTCTGCTCCTGATTGTTATTTTGCCAGAATGTTTTTTTTTTTTTTTTTGCATTTTCCGGACTGGAACCACTGTTTGCATTTCTTTGCCTCTTTTTTACTCTACCATGTGTTGTAATGTAATACATAATTTAGTAAGAGATTTGCAAGTTAGTTCCTTGGGACATTTAATAGAAATGGATAAATTTAACAATTAGTCTAGGTCTCTGGGAGCTTTTAAATCTTTTTAAACCTATAGAGTGTGGAAGTTAATAGTAACTTTTAAATTTCTCTTCATACCATTCAAAGCATATATATTTATTTTTTAAAAATTCCCTTCCTTTTCCTCCTCTAAGTTTTCTGAGCTCCCAGGAGGATGGAAGGGGTACAATATCACACGAAGCCACACATGCTTGGCTGTGCATCTGCTTTGCCTTCTTATGGCTGTGGAGACCTTGGGTCAATCATTTACTTCCACTCAGTCCTGTGCCTATAAAATGAACACTTCATTAACTTCTTATTGTAATAAATGAAACTGACTCTGATTAATGTAATCCAGAAAAAGACCTATAGGTAGCCTATTGGGTAGCTCATGAAATGGGAAAAAGAACAAAACCAAGTTTTAGGAAAAGCTGGCTCACACATTCAGCTCTGGGAAAACAGGCAGCACCTGCCCTTGGCCCCAACCTGTCTCCACTCAAGGCTGGCTCCCAGAAGGAGGAACCTGATTGGCTGGAACTGAGTCACATATCCTCCTCTGACTCCTCCCTCTCCCCATGGGGGAGGTACTGGCAATTTGATTGGTTCATGCATGAACCCAGAATAGCATGCCACAGCTCTTAGGAAGACTCCAGACACTGTCCTTATGGTCCTGGAATATGGTATGTCTCAATAAACAATAGTTACTGTTGTTATTCTTGCTGACAGAAGGCTAAGATTACTCATTGTTTTAGTAGGAACACAAAAGATTTGAGTTTTGAGTTTTTTTTTTTTTTAATTTTATTTTATTTTTAAACTTTACATAATTGTATTAGTTTTGCCAAATATCAAAATGAATCCACCACAGGTACACATGTGTTCCCCATCCTGAACCCTCCTCTCTCCTCCCTCCCCATACCATCCCTCTGGGTTGTCCCAGTGCACTAGCCCCAAGCATCCAGTATCGTGCATCGAACCTGGACTGGCAACTCATTTCATACATGATATTATACATGTTTCAATGCCATTCTCCCAAATCTTCCCACCCTCTCCCTCTGCAACAGAGTCCATAAGACTGTTCTATACATCAGTGTCTCTTTTGCTGTCTCGTACACTGGGTTATTGTTAGCATCTTTCTAAATTCCATATATATGCGTTAGTATACTGTATTGGTGTTTTTCTTTCTGGCTTACTTCACTCTGTATAATAGGCTCCAGTTTCATCCACCTCATTAGAACTGATTCAAATGTATTCTTTTTAATGGCTGAGTAATACTCCATTGTGTATATGTACCACTGCTTTCTTTATCCATTCATCTGCTGATGGACATCTAGGTTGCTTCCATGTCCTGGCTATTATAAACAGTGCTGCGATGAACATTGGGGTACACGTGTCTCTTTCCCTTCTGGTTTCCTCAGTGTGTATGCCCAGCAGTGGAATTGCTGGATCATAAGGCAGTTCTATTTCCAGTTTTTAAGGAATCTCCACACTGTTCTCCATAGTGGCTATACTAGTTTGCATTCCCACCAACAGTGTAAGAGGGTTCCCTTTTCTCCACACTCTCTCCAGCATTTATTGCTTGTAGCCTTTTGGATCGCAGCCATTCTGACTGGTGTGAAATGGTACCTCATAGTGGTTTTGATTTGCATTTCTCTGATAATGAGTGATGTTGAGCATCTTTTCATGTGTTTGTTAGCCCTCTGTATGTCTTCTTTGGAGAAATGTCTATTTAGTTCTTTGGCCCATTTTTTGATTGGGTCATTTATTTTTCTGGAGTTGAGCTGTAGGAGTTGCATGTATATTTTTGAGATTAGTTGTTTGTCAGTTGCTTCATTTGCTATTATTTTCTCCCATTCTGAGGGCTGCCTTTTCACTTTGCTAATAGTTTCCTTTGATGTGCAGAAGCTTTTAATTAATTAGGTTTAATTAGGTCCCATTTGTTTATTTTTGCTTTTATTTCCAATATTCTGGGAGGTGGGTCATAGAGGATCCTGCTGTGATGTATGTCAGAAAGTGTTTTGCCTATGTCCTCCTCTAGGAGTTTTATAGTTTCTGGTCTTACGTTTAGATCTTTAATCCATTTTGAGTTTATTTTTCTGTATGGTGTTAGACAGTGTTCTAGTTTCATTCTTTTATAAGTGGTTGACCAGATTTCCCAGCACCACTTGTTAAAGAGACTGTCTTTAATCCATTGTATATTCTTGCCTCCTTTGTCAAAGATAAGGTGTCCATATGTGCGTGGATTTATCTCTGGGCTTTCTATTTTGTTCCATTGATCTATATTTCTGTCTTTGTGCCAGTACCATACTGTCTTGATGACTGTGGCTTTGTAGTAGAGCCTGAAGTCAGGTAGGTTGATTCCTCCCGTTCCATTCTTCTTTCTCAAGGTCGCTTTGGCTATTCGAGGTTTTTTGTATTTCCATACAAATTGTGAAATTATTTGTTCTAGTTCTGTGAAGAATACCGTTGGTAGCTTGATAGGGATTGCATTGAATCTATAAATTGCTTTGGGTAGTATATTCATTTTCACTATATTGATTCTTCCAATCCATGAACATGGTGTATTTCTCCATCTGTTAGTGTCCTCTTTGATTTCTTTCACCAGTGTTTTATAGTTTTCTGTGTATAGGTCTTTAGTTTCTCCAGGTAGATATATTCCTAAGTATTTTATTCTTTCTGTTGCAATGGTGAATGGAATTGTTTCCTTAATTTCTCTTTCTGTTTTCTCATTATTAGTGTATAAGAATGCAAGGGATTTCTGTGTGTTGATTTTATATCCTGCAACTTTACTATAATCATTGATTAGTTCTAGTAATTTTCTGGTGGAGTCTTTAGGGTTTTCTAGGTAGAGGATCATGTCATCTGCAAACAGTGAGAGTTTAACTTCTTTTCCAATTTGGATTCCTTTTATTTCTTTTTCTGCTCTGATTGCTGTGGCCAAAACTTCCAAAACTATGTTGAATAGTAATGGTGAAAGTGGGCACCCTTGTCTTGTTTCTGACTTTAGAGGGAATGCTTTCAATTTTTCAGCATTGAGGATAATGTTTGCTGTGGGTTTGTCATATATAGCTTTTATTATGTTGAGGTATGTTCCTTCTATTCCTGCTTTCTGGAGGGTTTTTATCATAAATGAATGTTGAATTTTGTCAAAGGCTTTCTCTGCATCTATTGAGATAATCATATGGTTTTTATTTTTCAATTTGTTAATGTGGTGTATTACATTGATTGATTTGCGGATATTGAAGAATCCTTGCATCCCTGGGATAAAGCCCACTTGGTCATGGTGTATGATCTTTTTAATGTGTTGTTGGATTCTGATTGCTAGAATTTTCTTAAGAATTTTTGCATCTATGTTCATCAGTGATATTAGCCTGTAGTTTTCTTTTTTTGTGGGATCTTTGTCAGGTTTTGGTATTAGGGTGATGGTGGCCTCATAGAATGAGTTTGGAAGTTTACCTTCCTCTGCAATTTTCTGGAAGAGTTTGAGCAGGATAGGTGTTAACTCTTCTCTAAAAATTTGGTAGAATTCAGCTGTGAAGCCGTCTGGACCTGGGCTTTTGTTTGCTGGAAGATTTTTGATTACAGTTTTAATTTCCGTGCTTGTGATGGGTCTGTTAAGATTTTCTATTTCTTCCTGGTCCAGTTTTGGAAAGTTGTACTTTTCTAAGAATTTGTCCATTTCTTCCACGTTGTCCATTTTATTGGCATATAATTGTTGATAGTAGTCTCTTATGATCCTTTGTATTTCTGTGTTGTCTGTTGTGATCTCTCCATTTTCATTTCTAATTTTATTGATTTGATTTTTCTCCCTTTGTTTCTTGATGAGTCTGGCTAATGGTTTGTCAATTTTATTTATCCTTTCAAAGAACCAGCTTTTGGCTTTGTTGATTTTTGCTATGGTCTCTTTTGTTTCTTTTGCATTTATTTCTGCCCTAATTTTTAAGATTTCTTTCCTTTTACTAACCCTGGGGTTCTTCATTTCTTCCTTTTCTAGTTGCTTTAGGTGTAGAGTTAGGTTATTTATTTGACTTTTTTCTTGTTTCTTGAGGTGTGCCTGTATTGCCATGAACTTTCCCCTTAGGACTGCTTTTACAGTGTCCCACAGGTTTTGGGTTGTTGTGTTTTCATTTTCATTCGTTTCTATGCAAATTTTGATTTCTTTTTTGATTTCTTCTGTGATTTGTTGGTTATTCAGCAGCGTGTTGTTCAGCCTCCATATGTTGGAATTTTTAGTAGTTTTTCTCCTGTAATTGAGATCTAATCTAACTGCCTTGTGGTCAGAAAAGATGCTTGGAATGATTTCTATTTTTTTGAATTTACCAAGGCTAGATTTATGGCCCAGGATGTGATCTATCCTGGAGAAGATTCCACGTGCGCCTGAGAAAAAGGTGAAATTCATTGTTTTGGGATGAAATGTCCTATAGATATCAATTAGGTCTAACTGGTCTATTGTATCATTTAAAGTTTGTGTTTCCTTGTTAATTTTCTGTTTAGTTGATCCATCCATAGGTGTGAGTGGGGTATTAAAGTCTCCCACTATTATTGTGTTATTGTTAATTTCTCCTTTCATACTTGTTAGCATTTGTATTACATACTGTGGTGCTCCTGTGTTGGGTGCATATATATTTATAATTGTTATATCTTCTTCTTGGATTGATCCTTTGATCATTATGTAGTGACCATCTTTGTCTCTTTTCACAGCCTTTGTTTTAAAGCCTATTTTATCTGATATGAGTATTGCTACTCCTGCTTTCTTTTGGTCCTTATTTGCATGGAAAATCTTTTTCCAGCCCTTTACTTTCAGTCTGTATGTGTCCCCTGTTTTGAGGTGGGTCTCTTGTAGACAACATATGTAGGGGTCTTGTTTTTGTATCCATTCAGCCAGTCTTTGTCTTTTGGTTGGGGCATTCAACCCATTTACATTTAAGGTAATTACTGATAAGTATGATCCCATTGCCATTTACTTTATTGTTTGGGGTTCAAATTTATACACCATTTTTGTGCTTCCTGTCTAGAGAATATCCTTTAGTATTTGTTGGAGAGCTGGTTTGGTGGTGCAGAATTCTCTCAGCTTTTGCTTGTCTGAAAAGCTTTTGATTTCTCCTTCATACTTGAATGAGATCCTTGCTGGGTACAATAATCTGGGCTGTAGGTTATTTTCTTTCATCATTTTAAGTATGTCTTGCCATTCCCTCCTGGCTTGAAGAGTTTCTATTGAAAGATCAGCTGTTATCCTTATGGGAATTCCCTTGTGTGTTATTTGTTGTTTTTCCCTTGCTGCTTTTAATATTTGTTCTTTGTGTTTGATCTTTGTTAATTTGATTAATATGTGTCTTGGGGTGTTTCTCCTTGGGTTTATCCTGTTTGGGACTCTCTGGGTTTCTTGGACTTGGGTGATTATTTCCTTCCCCATTTTAGGGAAGTTTTCAACTATTATCTTCTCAAGTATTTTCTCATGGTCTTTCTTTTTGTCTTCTTCTTCTGGGACCCCTATGATTCGAATGTTGTAGCGTTTAATATTGTCCTGGAGGTCTCTGAGATTGTCCTCATTTCTTTTAATTCGTTTTTCTTTTATCCTCTCTGAATCATTTATTTCTGCCATTCTATCTTCTAATTCACTAATCCTATCTTCTGCCTCTGTTATTCTATTTGTTGCCTCCAGAGTGTTTTTAATTTCATTTATTGCATTATTCATTATATATTGACTCTTTTTTATTTCTTCTAGGTCCTTGTTAAACCTTTCTTGCATCTTCTCAATCCTTGTCTCCAGGCTATTTATCTGTGATTCCATTTTGATTTCAAGATTTTGGATCAATTTCACTATCCTTATTCGGAATTCTTTATCAGGTAGATTCCCTATCTCTTCCTCTTTTGTTTGGTTTGGTGGGCATTTATCCTGTTCCTTTCTCTGCTGGGTATTCCTCTGTCTCTTCAACTTGTTTAAATTGTTGATTTTGGGATGTCCTTTCTGTATTCTGGCAGTTTGTGCAGTTCTCTTTATTGTGGCATTTCCTCACTGTGTGTGGGTTTGTACAGGTGGCTTGTCAAGGTTTCCTGGTTAGGGAAGCTTGTGTCGGTGTTCTGGTGGGTGGAGCTGTATTTCTTCTCTCTGGAGTGCAATGAAATGTCCAGTAATGAGTTATGAGATGTCTATGGTTTTGGGGTGACTTTGGGCAGCCTGTATCTTGGAGCTCAGGGCTGTGTTCCTGTGTTGCTGGAGAATTTGCTTGGTATGTCTTGCCCTGGAACTTGTTGGCCCTTGTGTGGTGCTTGGTTTCAGTGTAGGTATGGAGGCATTTGATGAGCTCCTGTCAATTAATGTTCCCTGAAGTCAGGAGTTCCCTGGAGTCAGGGTTTGGATTTAAGCCTCCTGCTTCCAGTTACTGGTCTTATTTTTACAGTAGTTTCAAAACTTCTCCTTCTATACAGCACCATTGATAAAACATCTACGTTAAAGATGAAAAGTTTCTCTACCATGCGGGTCACCCAGAGAGGTTCACAGTGTTACATGAAGAGAAGAGGGAGGAAGGAGTTAGAGGTGACCCGAATGAGATGAGGTGGAATCAATAGTGGAGAGAGTGAGCTAGCCAATAATCACTTCCTTATGTGCACTCCACAACTGGACCGCTCATAGATGTTCACAGAGTTATACAGAGAAGAGAAGACGGAGGAAGGAGATAGAGGTGGCCAGAAGGATAAAAGGGGGGAATGAAAAGGAGGGAGACAGATCCAGCCAGTAATCAGTTCCCTATGTGTTCTCCATGGTCTGGAACACACAGAAATTCACAGAGTTGAGTAGAGTAGAGAGGGGTTAGGGAGGAGACACAGGCGACCTGGTGGAGAATAAGGAGAGTCCAAAAGAAGAGAGAGCAGTTAAACCAGTAATCTCATTCCCTAGTGAAAAATGAGTACTGAAGACTGGGTTCTTAAAGGTACAAAATTGGTAACAAATACATAAAAGCAAAAATTAAAAGTCTAAAGTAGAGTTTGGAATTTTAAAAATACGATGTTAAAGAAAAGAAGAAGGAAAAGAAAGAGAGAAAAAACGAACAAACAAAAACAAACAAGGTCGCGAAAATTATAAAGAAAATATAGGTACAAAATTGATAACTAATACCAAAAAGCAAAAGTTAAAAATCTAGAGTAGAGTTTGGAATTTCAAAAATACAATGTTAAAAAAAAGAAGAAGAAAAAGAAAGAGAGAAAAAAACAAAAACAAACAATGTCGCAAAAATTATAAAGAAAATACAGGTACAAAATTGATATCAAATACCAAAAAGCATAAATTATAAATCTAGAGTAGAGTTTGGAATTTCAGATATACAATGTTATATAAAAGAAGAAGAGAAAGGAACAGAGAAAAAAAAAAGTCACAGAAATTATAAAAAATCTATAGGTACAAAATTGATAACAAATACCAAAAAGCTAAAATTAAAAATCTAGAGTAGAGTTTGGAATTTCAAAAATACAATGTTAAAGAAAAGAAGAAAAAAAAAGGTCAAAAAATTATAAAAAATATATATGTGAAGTTTGCTGAAGAAAAAAAAATAGGGTCTCTTCTTTTTTGCAAAGTAATAGGTTATAAAAGTGAAAATTAAAGGAATAATAGAGGACTTAAATTTTTTTTAAAAAATTAAAAAAAAAAAAAAGAAAGAAAGAATGAGGAAATACAAAAAACCTCGAATAGCCAAAGCGACCTTGAGAAAGAAGAATGGAACGGGAGGAATCAACCTACCTGACTTCAGGCTCTACTACAAAGCCACAGTTATCAAGACAGTATGGTACTGGCACAAAGACAGAAATATTGATCAATGGAATAAAATAGAAAGCCCAGAGATAAATCCACGCACATATGGACACCTTATCTTTGACAAAGGAGGCAAGAATATACAATGGATTAAAGACAATCTCTTTAACAAGTGGTGCTGGGAAATCTGGTCAACCACTTGTAAAAGAATGAAACTAGACCACTTTCTAACACCATACACAAAAATAAACTCAAAATGGATCAAAGATCTAAACGTAAGACCAGAAACTATATAACTCCTAGAGGAGAACATAGGCAAAACACTCTCCGACATACATCACAGCAGGATCCTCTATGACCCACCTCCCAGAATATTGGAAATAAAAGCAAAAATAAACAAATGGGACCTAATTAACCTTAAAAGCTTCTACACATCAAAGGAAACTATTAGCAAGGTGAAAAGGCAGCCTTCAGAATGGGAGAAAATAATAGCAAATGAAGCAACTGACAAACAACTAATCTCAAAAATATACACGCAACTCCTACAGCTCAATCCCAGAAAAATAAACGACCCAATCAAAAAATGGGCCAAAGAACTAAATAGACATTTCTCCAAAGAAGACATACAGAGGGCTAACAAACACATGAAAAGATGCTCAACATCACTCATTATCAGAGAAATGCAAATCAAAACCACTATGAGGTACCATTTCACACCAGTCAGAATGGCTGCGATCCAAAAGTCTACAAATAATAAATGCTGGAGAGGATGTGGAGAAAAGGGAACCCTCTTACACTGTTGGTGGGAATGCAAACTAGTACAGCCACTATGGAGAACAGTGTGGAGATTCCTTAAAAAACTGGAAATAGAACTGCCTTATGATCCAGCAATCCCACTGCTGGGCATACACACTGAGGAAACCAGAAGGGAAAGAGACACGTGTACCCCAATGTTCATCGCAGCACTGTTTATAATAGCCAGGACATGGAAGCAACCTAGATGTCCATCAGCAGATGAATGGATAAGAAAGCAGTGGTACATATACACAATGGAGTATTACTCAGCCATTAAAAAGAATACATTTGAATCAGTTCTAATGAGGTGGATGAAACTGGAGCCTATTATACAGAGTGAAGTAAGCCAGAAAGAAAAACACCAATACAGTATACTAACGCATATATATGGAATTTAGAAAGATGCTAACAATAACCCAGTGTACGAGACAGCAAAAGAGACACTGATGTATAGAACAGTCTTATGGACTCTGTGGGAGAGGGAAAGGGTGGGAAGATTTGGGAGAATGGCATTGAAACATGTAAAATATCATGTAAGAAACGAGCTGCCAGTCCAGGTTCGATGCACGATACTGGATGCTTGGGGCTAGTGCACTGGGACGACCCAGAGGGATGGTATGGGGAGGGAGGAGAAAGGAGGGTTCAGGATGGGGAACACATGTATACCTGTGGCGGATTCATTTTAATATTTGGCAAAACTAATACAATTATGTAAAGTTTAAAAATAAAATAAAATTAGAAAAAAAAAAAAAGAAAGAATGATCGTAAAAATAGCAAAAATATATCGAGGACTTTCTCTGGTTTTGTTGTGAGTATTGTGGGTTCAGCTCATTTTTGGCTAGTTCCTTGGTCCGACTTGTATTTCTCAAGACCTATAGGTCCCTTCCTATGTAGCCGGTACTAACCACAGGGTTTTAATCTATTGCCTGTAGCTTCCAAGGCGGTTCCCTCTGTTATAGCTTCTTCTCTTTGCTGGTCTCTTCAGTGTCTGGTTTCCACCCTGACACAAAGGGGACGGTGGAGGAAACGTTTTTTTTTTTTTTTTTTAGGCTCACTTGTTCAGTCGCGCTGTGGGGAGGGAGGGAGGGATGCTGCAAACAAGTAACACTGGCGCGTGCTCGCAGTGCCTCAGCCACACTGGGTCTGCCCCCGCTCACGGCACGTGAAGCCTTCCTGCCCACACTGCTCAGACTCTAGGTTGTTCCACTGGGAACCATCCGTGGTCGGCCCTGGGCTGCCTGCACCTCCCAGGTCCAAGCTGCTCAGGTTCAGGCACTCGGGCAGTCCCCAGAGGCGCAGACACAGTTGGGCCTGCGTTTTGTGCCCTTCCCAGGTCCGAGCAGCTCAGGTGATGAGGTGTTTGGTGAGCGCGATTGCTGCGACTCACCGCCTCCCTGCCGCTCGGTTATCTAGGTGTACAACCGGCACACCTTCTCAGGGAGATGTTGACCATCCAGACCCCCAAGAAGTTTTAGTTAGCAAAGAAGCCTGCTTACAGTTGTATAGATAATGTCTCTCTGGGGCTGTGATTGCCCCCTTCCGGCTCTGGCTGTGTGTCACCGGAGGGGGAAGGTCTGCAGCAGGCTATCTCTGTTCAGTCCTTTGTTCGGTGCTCGGGCCTGGCGGTGTCTTAGGTTAGGGCTGGCTTTTCGCGTGATAGATATCCCACAGTCTGGTTTGCTAACCCAGATTATTTTGCTCAGATAGTGCTCAGGGTATTCAGACCAGGTCCTTACTCTAAGCGATGCAGCCGGCGATGCGTCTCCCTGCCCAGCCCCAGCTTGCTAATGGCGTGTGCAGGCGTCTGTGCTGCTTCTCCGCTGGGGGAGTTACCGTAGGGCTCGCAATCTGTGAGTTTTAATTGTTTATTTATTTTCCCTCCCTGTTATGTTGCCCTCTGTGCTTCCAAAGTTCAGCACAGATTCGGCAGTGAGAAGGTTTCCCGATGTTTGGAAACTTCTTTTTAAGACTCCCTTCCCGGGACGGAACTCCGTCCCTCCCTCTTTGTCTCTTTTTTTGTCTTTTATATTTTTTCCTACCTCCTTTGGAAGACTTGGGTTGCTTTTCTGGGTGCCTGATGTCCTCTGCCGGCATTTAGAAGTTGTTTTGTGGAATTTACTCGGCTTTTAAATGCTCTTTTGATGAATTTGTGGGGGAGAAAGTGTTCTCCCCGTCCTACTCCTCCACCATCTTGGCTCCTCCCTGAGTTTGTTTTTTTCTCTTTTGAGTCCAATGAATTCTCGTTACACTCAGTTCAGTTCAGTCACTCAGCTCGGTCTGACTCTTTGTGACCCCATGGACTGCAGTACACCAGGCCTCCTTGTCCATCACCAACTCCCGGAGTTTACTCAAACTCATGTCCGTTGAGTTGGTGATGCCATCCAACCATCTCAGCCTCTGTCGTCCCCTTCTCCTCCCACCTTCAATCTTTACCGGCATCAGGGTCTTTTCAAATGAGTCAGCTCTTCACATCAGGTGGCCAAAGTACTGGAGTTTCAGCTTCAACATCGGTCCTCCAGTGCATATTCAGGACTAATTTCCTTTAGGATGGACTGGTTGGATCTCCTTGCAGACCAAGGGACTCTCGAGAGTCTTCTCCAACACCACAGTTCAAAAGCATCAATCCTTTGGTGCTCAGCTTTCTTTATAGTCCGACTCTCACATCCCTACATGACTACTGGAAAAACCATAGCCTTGACTAGATGGACCCTTGTTGGCAAACATGTGTTTATACTATATGTGATTAAATGGAGATTTCCTGAGCTACTTCTCAGACTGACTGAATCAGAATCTCTGTAGGAGTGGTTGGGGGTGGTTAGGGTTAGGCCTAAGCCCAGGCCTCTTCCTCTTGAACAAGTATCTCTGGTGTGTCTTGCACACAGTAGATTTTGAGACCCAGAGCCCTTGTGATTAAGTGGAAGGCTTTGACTGTTGAGAAAGTGTTTTGGGAAGAGAGATATTCCTCTACCATGGCAACTGTGGAAGGAAGTGTGTTTTGGTGAAGGAGTCAAGCAGCCTGGTCAGTTTGGCCTATAAGCTGTGCTTCTCAACTCTGGTCTCACAGTGGAATGACCTGGGCAGTACTGACAACACACAGAACCCAGCCGGAGAGTTCGGGCAGTCTGTTCCCACCAGCAACTGGACACTTTCCACGTTCACTCATGCTGGGACTAGGGAGATGTCTTTGCACTTCCACCCTGGGAAGCCCAAGGGCCTTGCCCTTCTGGAGGACCGCTAAGGGTGTGTAGAACTTTGGGGTCTCAGAGCGTGTTCTCTTCCATTGCCCTATTTGATAGTAAGGCAGATGGAAGTGGATCGTAACCTGCTCTTGATTTCAGAGATGAAGGAATCAATCCCTCAGAAAGATTCATTGACCAGGGATTCCACCAGAGTTGCCAGCTTAGAAAAGGCAGAGCCAGAACTCGGGTTTGATCCTCTGGCTCCAAGCTCACAGCTCCATCCACAACCCTCTCAGAGACCGGAACACTCAGATTTTCCAAGCTTTCGTTCAGTTACAATTTCAAGAAAATCTGAAGGTGAGCTCTGAGCCCTTTCCAAGAGAGCTTCTGGCTGTCAGCCACTTTCTGGGAGGTCTTTTAAGTCATTTCTGTCCCTCATGCTTTGATTCAGCTACCAGTTCTGAGTACTGTGCCTCCTGGGGGTTAGAGGATCGAGGGCCGTGATTACAATTGCATCACCCCTGCCAGCCTCCTGGGGGTGGGCTCATCTTCTGAGGAACATTCCCAAATGAGCTGTCAACTCCACTGCAGCAGGAGCCTGCCTTAGATTTTTGTCCCCCTCCGAGCAGAGAACTAAACCCAGTAAATTCTTGATGATTAGACAGCAGCATGGAATGGATTTTCTCACCCTTCTAAATTCCTCAGCGCTTGCTGCCTCTACTATTTTATAAGCTGATGTTTTCAGTTTAAAACTAATGTATGGTCACCGAAAGGTGTAAAGAAATACAGAAGTGGGGAAGGAAAGCACCCCATCTAAGAGTGCTAAATGTCTGTTCTAAACACTAGGTATTTAATGACCTTTATTTTATTTAATCTTAATGAATAAGATTTAATCTCAATAAATAAGATTTTGTGTGCAGTCAGTCTACACATGAGGACTCTCAGAATCTGAACTCTAAGCCACTGTCCACTGGCATGTGCACAACTGCCAGGAAACACACAGCCTTCCTGAATGCGGTGGCATTTTCTTCTGACCTCTGTCCTGTGTTTCCACTCATCAGAACTCTTGCCACTCCCCAAAGGAGACAGGTGTTTAATTTCTCTGGGTCTTTGCTCTGCTGAGCTTGACATCAAGAGTAGGTCCCTGTTCTGTGCATCTGGCTATTTCCGGCTCTGCTTTCAAGGCACAGCCAAAGACAGCCTCTGAGTTATGGGATGAATTGTGTCTCCTCTGAATTCCTATGTTGAAGCTCTAAATTCTGGAGCCTTAGAATGGAACTGTATTTGAACATAAGATCTTTAAAGGGGTGATTAAATTAAACTGAGAACTTAGGGTGGGCCCTAACCCAGTCTGACTGGTGTCCTTATATTTGGATATACGTAGAGATATCGAGGATGTGTATACATAAGGAAAGGCCACTTGCGAGGTAGGGAAAGAAGCTTTGGGAGAAAACAACCCTGCCTACACCTTGATCTTTGACTTCTAGCCTCCAGAATGGCAAGGAAATACATTTCTGTTGTTTAAGCCCCCTGCTGCTGCTGCTGCTGCTAAGTCGCTTCAGTCGTGTCCGACTCTGTGCCACCCCATAGACAGCAGCCCACCAGGCTCTGCTGTCCCTGGGATTCTCCAGGCAAGAACACTGGAGTGGGTTGCCATTTCCTTCTCCAATGCATGAAAGTGAAAAGTGAAAGTGAAGTCTCTCAGTCGTGTCTGACTGTTAGCAACTCCGTGGACTGCAGCCTACCAGGCTCCTCCGTCCATGGGATTTTGCAGGCAAGAGTACTGGAGTGGGTTGCCATTGCCTTCTCTGTTAAGCCCCCTAGACTGTGCTATTTTGTTATGGAAGCCCTAGCAAAGCAATACACTCCTTAAAGCCTTTCCTGATGCTGAGCCCCACTTTCAGGAAGAACTAACCTTCTTCCCTTGATGCTCTCACCAGGTCACCTTATTGAGCTGTTCCCTGCTTGAAGTGTCCCCCGGTCCACTTGTTGCTGAGGGCCACACCTGGTTCATGTCTGCATTTCTGGCCTCTAGCACAGGGCACATCCTGAACTTGGAAAAAGGTAGGTGAACAAATGCATGAATGAACAAGAGATCTGATAACTACTTGTAGATTGACTCTTTGTAGAAGTTTTGAAAGGGTTGAGGGATCCAGAGATGGAGAGGGACAGAGAGAGGGGTAGGACCCAGGAGTGATGGTCGCCTGAACCCCACCCACTGCACCACCCCCTGCAGGCTAATGGGTCTTGGCACTGTCCTGAGCCTTGCAGACTCTCCTGGCCAGGCCTCCTTCTGTCAGCTCTCCCTTCAGCCTGTCGGATACTTAATCACACGCAGGAAATGTAAATTCCCTGAGGCCTCCATTGTGTGGTCCTCTTGTCAAAGTCTGTCTCCCCACCGCAGTTTCTGGAAGTCCCTTCAGAGGGTCTGACAGTCTCCCTTTCCCATCCCTCCAGATGGAGAGGCTCAGGGAACAGAAGGAGTTTTCTGGGAACAGACTGGGGAGGAGGAGCCAGGAAAAGTGACAAAGGCACAAGTTTGGGCTTCCTGTGCCTGCTGTCCAAGCAGGGCTCTGCAGGGCCTCCAGAATGGCCTGTTGGTGACAGAGGAAGCCAAAGAGAGTTGTTAGCGGTGGCACATTTACTTGTAAGCTGGCCCACTCTGGGATTCAGCCCCATGGTGGACATCCTTTCTGCATAAGGAAACTCTCTGGAGGGAATGGTTGTAAGTGAGAAAGAGACCAGGCAGACACGCCTGGCCTGGGATCAAAGCTCTGGGCCTCGCAGGGTGGGCTGAGTCGAGGATGAGTTGCATCTAACTTCTGGGTCAGTGCCATGAGCAGGGCAGTGGGGAGCAGGGTGGACCGGCATGACACAGTGGTGGGCCTGGGGGGATGGTGGCTGGCACTTGTTCACTCTCAGGACCTGGCCCTTTGGGCACCTGCCCAGAAGGTGTCAGAAACTGGCAGAGGCGTGTGTGGTGGCTGCAGGGTTGGCCCTGCTCCAGGGGGTGGGAGGTGGGGCCAGTTTCTCCCATAGACTCAGTGCCTGGGGCCTGGGACACTTGTAGGAGCCACAGTGATGTGTTGCTTTCTTTCAAAATCAGGAGAGAATTTCCTGGCAGTCCAGTGGTTAAGACTCCTCCTCACTTTCACTGCTGAGGAATAGGGTTAGATCTCTGGTTGGGGAACTAAGATCCCTCAAGCTGTGGCCAAAAGTAATAATAATAATCATGATAATAATAACAATAATTGATAACAGAAAAAAATGAAACTTTAAGACAGAAAATTTGCATGTTGCCTAATTCTATTTAATGAAATGTCCAGAGGAGGCAAATCCCAAGAGAAAGAAAGTAGATTAGTGGTTGCAAGGGACTAGGGAGAAGTGGGGAGTGAGGATTGACTACTAATGGGTTTGGGGGGTGTCTTGTTGGGGTGATTTAAAATGTCCTGAAATTAGACAGTGATGAAGGTTGCACAACTTTAGAAATATACTAAAAATCACTGATTTGTACACTTTAAAGTGGTTTATTTATGGTATGTGGATTATATCTCAATAAAGCTGTTTTTTTTTTTTTTTTTTTTTTAAGCCGACGAGTCAGGGGCAGAAGAAAAAAAATCAAGAATATTAGTGTACTATGTAATCTTTAGCAAATAAGTAAGAAATGTGTTAAAATAGAAAAAATCAGATGAAGTTAGACAAAACTTAAATTGGAAAACAAGTTTTATCTGGTGTATTGACTGACTCTCTTGGTGGCTTTTGGAATGCTGAGCTAAAGCGAATTCTGAGATTGCATTTAGGGTCAAAAAGATGGAGCAATGTGATCAATCAGTGATGTCTGATCTGGGCACAGGAGGTGAAAGAGGAGGCGCAGGGGCAAGTATTTGCCACCCCCAACTGCAACTGATCTCTGTGGTCCCTTCTGGATTTCCCAGGCCCTGGCCTGAGTCACTCAGCATGGAATGGGGGGGCGGAATGTGGGCCACAGGGATCTGGGCTAGAAGAAGACAGGGGTGGGGTCAAGGCAGTTGAGCATCCAGTATAGACCCTGCTGCATTCATGTCTGCCAGGCTTGCCTGCATCTTCTCCACACCAGCTTCGTTCTTGTACTAGCTGCCTCCCCTGAGAACAGGCTACCCCCCCCACCCCAAAAGTAACAGTTCTCAAGGACGACTCTTAACCTGCTCTGGGCAGCTCAGCAGTCACACCATCTTTGCTTATCACACCCCTGCTCCCCATATTCTCCATGAGACAGAAAACTCTCCTTGGAGAACAGGCAGTTGAGCAAAGTGTTTAGACCAACCCTTCTTGGTGGCACAGACCCTCTCATTAGAATGTGTGCCTTGTTAGCGCTCTTCTCCTTTTCCAGTGGGGCTTAGCAATTAACATTGCCTCATCGTGAGTGTGTCAAGATATGTGCACTCTGGGAAGCAAAGAAAAATACATTTGTCATCCAAATGACAGCCACAGCTGTCAAAGCCATTTTTATCCAGTGGCGGTGGAGCTGGCCTTAATCCCTTCTGGGAAAAATAATGAATTTTAGAGATTCTGTTTACAAATATGCACCTTTTGCTGATTTCTCTCACCACCCAGCAATTTTTCAACAGGACAGCTTTCTTGGAAACTGTCCACAGCCAAAAGATGATAAAATATGGTATCCAGAGAGGTGCCTGGGGCTCTTTTTGTTTAACCGGGTAATTGGGCATAGATTCCGAAAGGTCATCTTCCTGTATCTGGGTCTAAAAGCACCCCCTCCTTCACCTGTTTCGCAAAGGGCAGCCCTCTAGGTTGGGTTTACAAGCCTGCTACTGACCTTTATGCAAGCAAATCTTGAACTTGCTGATTCGCACAGAACTTTCTAGAGAGTCAAGTGTGTGAGACTTGTTTTCCCCACCCCTTTGCTAGTTGGAGTGAAACCTACTTTCCCTCCCAGACTCACTAATACACTTAAGCCCTGGACCAGCTAATGAGATCAGAAAATGATTAGCTGTCAGTCCACAAGTGAAATTGATCAGTGATGGTTTCAGGCTAAGGAAAGCAAATGCCCCCAGTGACAGTCCACAGACTTTTCTGATCCTATTTGTGCTCCTCTTTATCATCTCTGACGTTTTTTATGGTCTGTTGTCTCTACAAGGTCGTCTGCAGAGCCTCCTGGTAGTCCTGCCCACATTTAAGTGCATGCACATTTAGGAAAGCCCACGGTGACTGTTTTCAGATACTGAGCTCAGGCTAAGGCACAACTTTCAGGGTTTGCTATAGCTGAGATGCTTTTGTGTAAGAACCAAATACCCCTTTGTAGGAGGCCGCATGGTATAGTAGAAAAAGTCAGACACACAAACTTGGATGTGATTCCTTGGTTCTTGCTGTCCCATGCTCTCTGACTTCGGTAAACCAAGTACCTTCTCTCAGCAGCCTCACTTCGCATATCTGTAAAATGGGGAGGCCTCCTTTGTAGGCAGAATGTCTAGCAGTATCCAGATGAATGAAGAAAAGAGGCTGACTGAAAAATTAGGAATCATTACTGATTTCATTTGTTTTAGTTTCTAAAGGTCATCCCAGCCTGGTGTTAAAATAAGGATACTTTGTTTCAGTCAGTCATATTTCTATGTGATGGGTCCCTTTCTAGTGGGACAGTCAGCCTCCACTCCAAGCAGGGCTGCAGAAAGTTTTTTGGGGCCCTCCTTTCCACTAAAAATGTATTAAAAATGATATTTTATGACTCTGTAAAAGATTAATCTAGGCTGGGTTAAAAAAACACTTCTTCAACTCAAAGGTTTTTTTTTTTTTAATTGAGGTAAATTCACATGACATAAAATTAAGCATTTTAAAGAGTATATTTTACTGTGTTTAGTGTTTCCACAGTGTTGTGTAATCATCTCTAATTCTGAAACGTTTTCATCACACCCAAAAATCTTGTACTCGTGAAACAGTCCCCATTTCTTCTTTCATTTTGCATAGTCTTCAAGTTTTATCCATATTGTAGCATGTATCAGTACCTTGTCCCTTTTCTGAATAATATTTCATCATACGGATATACCACATTTCATTTATTCATTCATTGGTTAATTCATTGGTTGTTTCTATGTTTTTTGGCTATTATGAATAATGCTGCTATGAACATTTGTGTACAAATTTTTGTCTGGAAACATGTTTTTATTTTTCTTGGGTTAGTACCTGGGAATGAAATTGCTGAAGACTCTCATTTCAACTTTTGAGGAACTGTCACTATATTCCAAAGCAGCTGCACCATCTGACATTCCCACCAGCACTATATGGAGGTTCTAATTTCTCCATATCCTCCCTGACACATTATTGTCTTTTTATTATAGCCATGATAGTGGGTGAAAAGTGGCATCCAGCTCATTTTAAGGATGAGTAAGTTGAGGACCAGATATGATTTGTACAGTCTCATGTGTTGCAGAGTTAGACTCTGCACAGCAAATCTGTTTAATGTCCCATTTGATGCTTATTCTCATCAGACCAGATGTCCTTTATCTCCAGCATTAAGAGAAAAGTAAAGTCAGACTGGCAGAGTGATGCTACAATAGAGTCAGGCACCCCTCACTAGCTATTAAAACTCCAGCAGCTTACCAAGACTAGAGAGTAGCAGCTGTGGGCTTCAGGGGGGCAGGAAAGTCTTCCCACCCAGCCAGCCTCTAGCTGGGATTGGTCAGGCCCTTGCAGGACTAGCTTTACTTTCTGAACTTTCCTTTGATGGGAGGGAGCTTCAGCAGTGACATACATCTGCTTTACCTACATATTTATTGAGAACCTATTCGATGCTAGTCATAGTTTGCCCATTGGAGGTACAAAGATAAATAAGATGCAGCTTCAACCTAATATATATTCACCTATTATCCTCATATTACTCTGTTGAATATTAATAATAGAGGTGGATACAGGACACAAGGGGAGTACAGATAAGGGCACCAACTGGTCTGGAAAAAGGGATCAAGAACTGAGTATTAAAGGCTCAGAGTGACTGTGGGAAGCTCGCCAAGCCTGCTCTGCACACAGAGGTAGATGAAGTGTGCAAGCAACTTCTCTGGATGGGTGAGAACAGCTTGAAAGTCACATAGAACACTCAGCCCAGGGCTGAAGCCTTTTGGAGCGTTTTCACAGAGCTATGCACAGGTGAGAAACCATTCTGGGGCAGGCCAATCCACTTCGTGGGCAATGCGGCCCATATGATCCAAGCCGAGGATTTTTGCACACGTGGTCAGAGGCAGAGTGAGAAAGGCAACCATCAACTAGCTGAGCTAGGTTCACAGCCACAAATCAAGTTCTGACCTGGAGAGTGTACAGTCTACAAAGTGCTGGGGCAGCAGGCTGCTCACTGTGTGGGTCACACCTCCCCCACACACAGCCTGAATGTTGTTCTCATTAGGTTCTCAAACAGTCATACAAATAGAGGAAAAAACATACACCTATTCATCTTTTCCATCTTGGTTTGTATAAAGTACTTCTTTTTTATGTTAGGCTTTGGCTATGTGGTTTCTGCCCAGGCAGTCCTCTGCAAAATTCTGAAACAGGTGAGGTTTCTTCCTTAGGACCATCTGAAGCCATTGCAAATCCCCCTGTTAATGGTCTAGACTGGACAGTGATGCATGACAGGCAAAATGTCACAGGTGCTGTTGACTGTAGAATTGAATATGTTCTTGGTTTAAAATCTTGGTTTGGAAATTCTTTACTCTTCAAAGTTGTGTTTCCACTTCTTTGGGCTGATCGAAATATCTGCCATGTTAGCTTTATATTTTCTTTTGTTTGTTTCTTTATGAAAAGCTCAGAGTTCAGGGAACCAGTGGAAATGGCACACAGATATGAACGTATTTTGAAGCAAATGTCAGCCAATATTTATAATTAGTCATCACTGTGGTAAGAACCCTGGCAGGCTCTAGACTTTATACCTGGTAGCATGTAGGAGTAGTAATCTTATTGAGCAGTAAGAGAGTGGAAGAATAGGGACCTGTTTAAAGTTTAAATAAACAATTGTTGGATTATAAAATACTGATCAGTGAAGAAATGGTATTTTTCCTAAGATATTTAATCACACTTTAAATGAAAATGAGATGACAGCTGTCCATGTCACAGAATGTTATTGTTCTAAAAAACTGGGGTTTCTAGGTGAGAGCCAGAGGCCTGTAAAAAAGCATCACCATCGTGGTGCTTTGTTTCTTTCTCTAAAGAGAATGGTGACTTTCTCCTGGTTTGGAAGGAGGATTAGTCTCTGGTGCATTGGAATAGACACTTGTGTGACCTGGTCTCCCTCCCTGTTCTCCAGAGGAGAAGGAGGTTTGTGGAAAGTCTCTAGGGAGGCTCTAGCATCTTAGTTTCTCTCTCACCAGTGCTGGGCCATGGACAGCGGTACAGGAAAACCAGAGGGAGGGTTGGGTGCAGACTGCAGGAGTCTGGTCCATCGGGGAGAAGATGGGCAGGACTGTGTCCTGGGGACCTCTGAAGTGGGAGTCGGGCTGACAGTGGCTCATGGGATGAGCGTCAGAGTGAGGATGAGTAGTGGTCCCTGAAGTAAGCTCAGCACTGAGGGTGAGGTGTGAGGAAGATCTGAAAATGGGTGTTTCCCCTCCTTCCCTCCTTCTGTTCCTTCCCTCAACAATTTTAACTGAGTACCTACTACCTGTCAGAGGTTTGTAACATACTGTTGTGTGACAGATGGGTGAGCCAGGACTCCTGCATTTTGCAGCAGGTCAAGCCAGGGATGTCCTGGAGCAGCATCTGTTCTGGGGGAAGGCATAGACAGAGGAGCCTGGGAGGCTGCAGTCCATGGAGTCCCAGAGAGTCCAACACGCCTGAGCACACACATGCATGCAGGGCACGAGACTTACCTGTTGTTTTCAGACCATGTGGGGTGGTTTATGGGGGATTGTGTTCACAAGAGCCCTGCACTGCCTCATACGTCTCTTTTCCTTGAATTTGGTTTGCTCCACAGACGTCTGCTAGTTTTTCCAAATTCAGCTGGAACATCATTTCACTTGGATGATTTGCTGACAGGAGACATAGTTCACAGCACTCCTTGTTTCTGTTGCTGCCTCCTGCGTCTAGATGGGGAGGGCCTACAGTCCTCGGCCATGCCTTGCTCACCTGGTGTGC
Source organism: Bos javanicus (assembly GCF_032452875.1). NCBI lineage: Eukaryota > Metazoa > Chordata > Mammalia > Artiodactyla > Bovidae > Bos > Bos javanicus. Next base: position 61,080,529 of record NC_083869.1, on the reverse strand, counting down.
CCGCTGTCCAGCGCAAAGATGGTGCTCAGCTACTGTTCTCAAGTGAATGAATGAGTAACCCTCAGGTCTTAGAATTTCCTTCTCAAGCACCAGTTCTTAAGGTCGTTTTCCCCTGTGTCACCGCTCAGTCATCCAGTTTAGCCTGGGACAACCGAAGAGGAGGACTTGAAAACCTCTGGTTTTACAAGCATTTGTCCTGCTAGTTTTCCGCTGCTGCGGTTACCACAGGCTTAAGGTGGGCACCCCAAGTGTGACCGACTGTTAGAGACTATGAAATCTCAGGGGAATTTTGGTGATGTATACTGAGCCAAGGTGATAGACTATACATTTATGTAGAGACATAAGAGGAAAAAAAGCGAAATGGAATCAGAGGCTGGAAAAAAACAGTTATCATAAACAGTACTTAAATCAACACAGGTTTATGATCTGGCAATTTTGGAGGTGAGTGGCCTGATACAGGTCTCGAGGGGGTCAAATCAAGGTGTCAGTGGGGCTGCCTCCCTTTGGGAGCTCCAGGGAAAGTCTGTTTCCTCACTTGGTAGCTTCTCGAGGTCACCCACATTGTTCACTCACAGCTGCTGTGTTCTTCCTGTAGCTTCTTCCGGCAGCAGTGGGTCCAGTCCTTCTCGTGGTGCCATCTCCCTAGTTTTCTCTCCTCTGCCTCCCTCTTCCACTTACAAAGACCCTGTGATGACGTTGGGCTCATTCCCAATACAAGGTCATTTCCTCATGTTAAGGTCAGGTGGTGCACAGCCTGAAAGGCCTTTGCCGCCTTAATTCCTCTTTGCCAGGTAACCTACTGTATTCACTTTGTCCTCACTAGTGGACTACTTTGGGGAGTAGATATGGATGTCTTCATGGGCTCATTATTCTGCCTATGCCAGCCTGTGATGCATTTTCAAATCCCCAGTAGGCAATCTTTTGGTTACTTACCTGTTTTAGTCCATTTAGACTGCTGTAACAAAACACCATGGGCTGGGTGGCTTATCAACAACAGACATTCATTTCTCACAGTTCAGTAGGCTGTAAGTCAAGGTCAAGGCACCAGCTCATACGATGTCTGGTGAGGACCCCCTTCCTGGTTCATAGATGGCATCTTCTTTCTGTGTCCTCATGTGGAAGAAGGGGTGAGGGAGCTCTCTGGGGTCTCTTTTATAAGGGCACTAATCCTAGTCATGAGGGCTCTGCACTTATGCGAAGTCAAGTGGGCCCTAGGAAGCATTACTATGAACAAAGCTAGTGGAGGTGATGGAATTCCAGTTGAGCTATTTAAAATCTTAAAAGATGATGCTGTTACAGTGCTGCACTCAATATGCCAGCAAATTTGGAAATCTCAGCAGTGGCCACAGGACTGGAAAAGGTCAGTTTTCATTCCAGTCCCAAAGAAGGGCAGTGCCAAAGAATGTTCAAACTACTGCACAATTACACTCATCTCACACACTGGCAAAGTAATGCTCAAAATTCTCCAACATAGGCTTCAACAGTATATGAACTGTGAGCTTTCAGATGTTCGAGCTGGATTTAGAAAAAGCAGAGGAACCAGAGATCAAATTATCAACATCCTTTGGATCATAGAAAAATAAGATAATTCCAGAAAAACATCTACTTCCTTCTTATTGATTACACCAAAGCCTTTGACTGTGTAGATCACAACAAACTGGAAAATTCTTCAAGAGATGGAAATACCAGACCACCTGACCTGTCTCCTGAGAAATCTGTATGCAGGTCAAGAAGGAAGAGTTCTAACCATACATGGAATAACAGACTGTTTCCAAATTGGGAAAGGAGTACGTCAAGGCTGGATATTGTCACCCTTCTTATTTAACTTAAATACAGAGTACATCACGTGAAGTGCTGGGCTGGAAGAAGCACAAGCTGGAATCAAGATTGCCGGGAGAAATATCAATAACCTCAGATACACAGATGACACCACCCTTATGGCAGAAAGTGCAGAGGAACTAAAGAGCCTCTTGATGAAAGTGAAAGAGCAGAGTGAAAAGCTGGCTTAAAACTCAACATTCAAAAAACTAAGATCATGGCATCTGGTCCCATTACTTCATGGCAAATAGACAGGGAAACAGTGGAAACAGTGACAGACTTTATTTTCTTGGGCTTCAAATTCACTGCAGATGGTGACTGCAGCCATGAAATTAAAAGACACTTGCTCCTTGGAAGAAGAGCTATGACCAACTGAGATAGCATATTAAAAAGCAGAGACATTACTTTGCTGACAAAAGTCCGTCTAGTCAAAGCTATGGTTTTTCCAATAGTATGGATGTGAGAGTTGGACTATAAAGAAAACTGAGCATTGTAGAATTGATGCTTTTTAGCTGTGGTGTTGGAGAAGATTCTTGAGAGTCCCTTAGACTGCAAGGAGATCCAACCAGTCCATCCTAAAGGAAATCAGTCCTGAATATTCATTGGAAGGACTGATGCTAATGCTGAAACTCCAATACTTTGGCCACCTGATGCGAAGAACTGACTCATTGGAAAATACCCTGATGCTGGAAAAAATTGAAGGCAGGAGGAGAAAGGGACGATAGAGGATGAGATGGTTGGATGGTATCACTGACTCGATGGACATGAGTTTGAGCAAGCTCTGGGAGATGGTAAGGACAGGGAATCCTGGCGTGTTGCAGTCTATGGGGTTGCAAAGAGTCAAACACAACTGAGTGACTAAACTGAACTGAACTGCCCTTATGAGCTAATTACCTCCCAAAGATCCCCCACCTCCTAATACTATCATACTGAGAGTTTTCAACATGTGAATTTTTGGAGACATAAGCCTTCAGTCTGTAGTACTAGCACTAGCTGTTTTCCATTCCTTTGAATAACCGAGAATTAACTGTTTAAGGATTTGCTATCCAAGCCAAAGCCCGATGTTTGATCCAGAAAGAACAAGATAGGTGTGGTGGGACATCAGCTTCTTCCACAAATGTGGGTGTGGCTGAGACATGCCAGACTCTGGCTTCTGTCTGGTTCTGAGTCACCACCACAAGGATGCACTTGACCACAGATGAGCCATTCCTAGGGTCCAGATGACTGTTGATAATAGCCACGTGGTAGGCACTCTTGAGTGTATCATCTCAATTACCACCATCACCGAGGGATAGGTATTATTGTCTCCATGTTTGAGTAAAAAAATAGGGGTTGAGTCAAATTGCATAACTGGCCCCAGGTCATATAAGCCTGGACTTACTGATTTCATTCTTTTTATGGTCAGGCCTGAAGAAACCATTTCTCTTAAATTATTGCTGTTAGTTGTTAGGGGAGAGGCTGCACATTAGAATTACCTCGTGTGCTTTTAAATAATAACAGTGACCTGCTTCAAGCCAATTGCATCAGATTGCTGGGGCTGGGGCTTGGTCATCTGTATTTTATTTTTTTAATTTAAATTGACTTAAATTTAAATTTAATTTTTGTGTTCCTTAGTTATGATAATGTGTGGTTTGACTTAAGAATCACTGCCTTGGGCATGTTGTGTGTGCTCCCAGAACCCAGCTCTGCATCTTTCTGTACCCTTAACCTGGTACCAGAGCTACTCCCTCATGTTCTGATACTGAAGAAGAAGAGCTAGGCAGGCGGGCTTTCTCTAGTTCCCTTGCAGCTGCTGGCTCCCTTCTTGCTATTGGCAAGCTCTTTGCTGAAGGCCCAGTTTAGCGGGAGGTGCTCTAAATGTGCTTTTTCCCAGTCCTGACTTGGCAGCTTCAGGTGGATGCCCTTGTCTGGGCATCTGTGTTCCCACAGGTGAGCAGAGAAGCAGAAGAACAACCCCACGGAGTGCAGGAGTAATACTCTGAACTTCAGAGGAATAAAAGTACTTCATTTTCACTCCCTTACTCCCTCTGCCCTCATTGATTTTATGGTGGAATAAGTCCTCAGGACTAGCACCAAATAGTGATTTGCAAAGGCAGTGATTTAAGTTTCTCCCCTGACTTCTTTGGTTTAGTAAATCCACATAACACTTTAAAGTGGAAAGAACTTGAATGCTTGCCCAGCATGGCAGACATGTGCTGTTTCCAGAAAGAGCAGGTAATTGAAGTGTAGTGTAGCTGGGCTTGAGCCCACTTCTATCAGAAGTTTGCTCTATAACTTTGTGAAGATCATTAACATTCTATGCTTTCACCACAAAAATGCTGACCCTGGAAAGGCAGGAGGAAGCATCTGGGGATTTCAACTTTCTAGGCAAGGTAGTATGTTAATATGTGAAAAAAAAATCTTATTTCCCCAAACACTTCAAAAATACTGAATTTTAGAGGAAACAGACCCTTATATATTCATCACAAAGTTTTAACAATGGTTATTATTTTGCTACCTTTGTTCATAGAGTTCTTTAAAAAAGAGAAAGATAAATTAGTACCCACACAGTTATTGCTCACTGTGTCTTTTTCTAATTTCTCCCTCCTTCTTCAAAGGTAACTACTCACTTGAACCTGATGTAAGTTATTCTTATGAATGTCTTCCTATTTTAACTACAGTGTAGTTATTCATAAGTGATCATACTATGATTATTTTATGTTTTAAAATTGATTGTATATTTCTTTTTCCTTTTTTTGTGGCTTGTGAGGTCCTTTCCTATCCCAAATTCATGAAAGATATTTTACTGTATTTTATTTTATAGGTTTTACCATTTCGATTTTTCACATCCATACCTTTAATCCATTTGGAATTAGTGTTGGTGAAAGTATGAAGGAAGAACCTAGTTTTTTTTAATTGTTGCTTCAGTAGTTCCTCCTTTCCCTGTATATGTCACCTGTGCCGTAAGTCTGCTTGTGTGTATGTAGGACCCTTTTATGCTATGTATTCAGTTCTGTGGGTCAAAGATGTCTGCTTCCATACCAACACCACATTGTTTTAATTGCTATAACCCCATAAGTTATTTTTATTGAGATATATGTACCATAAAATTTGCCTTGTTAAATATAAAATTTGGTGTATTCCCAAAGTTGAGCAGCTACAATCACAGTCTAATTCTAGAACACTTTCATCACCTCCAAAAGAAACCATCTTCACAATAGTAGTCACTCCCTGCTTCCCTTTAAACCCTAGCTCCTGGCAACCATTAATTTTCTATCTCTACAGATTTTCCCATTCTGGGCATTTTATATTAAAGGAATCATACAATAGGTGATCTTTTGTGTTTGAGTTATTTCTCTTAGCACTTTTCAAGTTTTATCCATGTTGCATGTATCAGTACTTCATTCTTTTTATGGCTAAATAATATTCTATTGAATGGATATATAACATTTTGTTTATCCATTCTTTAGTTAATGAACATTTGGGTGGTTCCCATTTTTTTTAAGCTTCCCTGGTGGCTCAGATGGTAAAGTGTCTGTCTACAATGTGGGAGACCCCGGTTCGATCCCTGGGTTGGGAAGATCTCCTGGAGAAGAAAATGGCAACCCACTCCAAGACTATTGCCTGGAAAATCCCATGGACAGAGGAGCCTGGTAGGCTACAGTCCACGGGGTCACAAAGAGTCGGCCACGCCTGAGCGAGTTCACTTCACTCCATTTTTTTGGCTATGATGAGTAATGCCTCTTTGAACATTCATGTGCAAGTTTTTGTGGGACATGCTTTCATTTCTTTTGGGTAGATGCCTAGGAGGAGTATTGCCGGCTGAAATGACAGCTCTGTGTTTAGCATTTTGAGGAACCACCAAAGTAACTGTATCATTTTACATTCTCATTAGTAATTTATGAAGGTTCCAATTTCTCTGCATCCTCACCAACACTTGCTATTGTCTCAGTTTTTGTAGTCATCTTCATAGGTATAAAGCCATGTCTAATTGTGGTTTTGATTTGCATTTCCTTAATGTCAAGTGATGCTGAGCTTATTTTCGTGTGCTTCTTGGCTATTTGCATATGTTCTTTGGAGAAATGTTTGTTCAAATTCTTTGTTTCATCATGTGTTTCGATATTCAGTAAATGATACCTTCCTTTTCCTTCCTCAAAATTGTGTTGCTATTTCTGGATCTTTACTCTTATATGGATTTTATGATGAGCTTATCCTAGACAAAGATTCATTGAGATTTATAATGGAACTTGAATTTAATATTGGAAAATTGATTTCTGCAAATACATGTGAATATGGCATAGTTGCCCCAGTTTCCATACCAGCTCTGGAATACCTACCTCCAAATTACAACTGAGAGATAGAGAAAGAGACTAATAATTTATACCGCTGTTATTTCAAAATCTCTATTATATCAAATTGAATCCATATCCCAAATAACAAAATGATCTGTCTCTCCATTTGTTTAGTTTCTCTAAGCATATCCTTAAAATTTAAAAAATTCTTTGTTCATAAATATTTTCACCTCATTTGTTAGATGTATTTCTATGTTCTTCATAACTTTTGCTGTTATTGTTACATGGATCTTTTTCAAAATCACATATTCTTGAAAAGATGCTCAACATCACCCATTATTAGAGAAATGTAAATCAACACTACAGTGAGGCATCCCCTCACACCGGTCAGAATGGCCATCATAAAAAAACTACAAACAATGAATACTGGAGAAGCTGTGGAGAAAAGGGAACCCCCTTGCATTATTGGTGGGAATGTAAATTGATACAGCCACTATAGAGAAAAGTATGGAGATTCTTTAAAAAACTAGGAATAAAATCACCATGCTGCTGCTGCTGCTAAGTCACTTCAGTCATGTCCGACTCTGTGCGACCCCATAGATGGCAGCCCACCAGGCTCCCCGTCCCTGGGATTCTCCAGGCAAGAACATTGGAATGGGCTTCCATTTCCCTCTCCAGTGCATGAAAGTGAAAAGTGAAAGTGAAGTCACTCAGTCATGTCCGACCCTCAGCGACCCCATGGACTGCAGCCTACCAGGCTCCTCCATCCATGTGATTTTCTAGGCAAGAGTACTGGAGTGGTCTAGGCATATACTCTCAGGAAACCAAAACTGAAAAAGCTACCTGTACCCCAATTTTCATTGCAGCACTGTTTACAATAGCTAAGACACGGAAGCAACCTAGATGTCCATCAGGAGATGAATGGATAAAAAAGCTGTGGTATATATATACGATGATATTCAGCTATAAAAAGGAATGCATTTGAGTCTATTCTAATGAGGTGGATGAACCTAGAACTAACGCAGAGTGAAGTAAGTCAGAAAGAGAAAAACAAATATCATCTATTGATGCATATATATGGAATGTAGAAGGATGGTACTGGTGAACGTATTTGTGGGGCAGCAGTGGAGACACAGACGTGGAGAACAGATGTGTGGACACAGTGGGAGGAGGAGACGGTGGGACGAATTGAGAGAGCAGGATGGAAGCATATGCATTACCATGTGTAAGATAGATGGCCAGTGGGAGTTTCCTATATGACTCAGGAAACTCAAACTGGGGCTCTGTGACCACCTAGAGGGGTGGGTTGGGGTGGGAGGTGGGAGGGAGTTTCAAGGGGGAAGGGACATATGCATATTTGCAACTGATTCATGCTGAAGTTTGGCAGAAACCAACACAATATTGTAAAGCAATTATCCTCCAATTAAAAATAAATAAAATTTAAAAATCACATGTTCTACTTGTTGTGAGTGTGTGAAAATATTATTGACTGTCTATATTGTTTTGTGCCAGCAACTTTACTGAGTTTGTCTCTGAGGTTTTTGACTTTTCTGTGTTCATCAAGCTTATCTGAGAATTATGACTTTTTTTTTTCTAATTCTTACATTAAGATTTTTCATTTTCTTATTTTACTGCACTGATTAACAGTACAAGTTTGCACAGAAGTAGTAATAGCTGACATCTTTATATTTTTTCTCATTTTAAAGGGGACACTAATTTTTCACTATTGTTATATTGGCAATTTGTTTTTGTTAGATTTTCTTTATCTAAAATAAATTCCTTTTATTTCAACTAAGAATTTTTCCCCCAAAATGGGAATTGAATTTTATCATTTGCTTTGATTTGCTTTTATAACATCTCTTTTTCTTATTTACTTTTTATTGGATAGATTTTATAAAAAGATTTTCTAATGTTAAATCTTCCTGGGAGGCAGCCTATAATTGAGATTTTTTTGTTAGGCTCACTGAATTTAGTTTGATAATAGTTTATAAAAGTTTCCTGTTGCTTGTGTTTGTGAGGTTGACCAATGGTTTTCGGTTTCTGCACTGCCCTGTCTGGTTTGGTATCAAGGATATGCCACTTTCATAAAATGAATAGGGGACATTTCCTCTTTTTCTGTTTTGTGAAACAATTTGAATAAGATTGAAAATATCTGTTCCTTCAGTGTTTGGTAGAACTTACTCATGGAATCATCTGAGGTTGCATTTGTTTTTTTGTGGGTATATTTATATATGTGTATATCTGTGGGCTTGTGTGTGAATAAATTTTAAACTATTGGCTCATTGTCTTTACTGACAATAGATCTATTCAGATTGTGTACATCTTCTTGGATAGTTTTTAGTAAATTATATTTTTCTGAAATATTGTCTATTGAATCTATTTCGATGTTGTTCATAGTTTTGTTGTGCATAGTATTTTCTTGTGATTTTTGACAATCCCTACTGTATATGTAACTAGCTTCCTTTTTATTTTACTTTATTAGTGATTTATGTGTATGAGTGTAATTTTTTTGTTGCTGTTTTTTTTTCAGCAGAGAAAGTTTTATTGCAAGGTCATGCAATGAGACAAATGTAATTTTTAAATCCATCGCTGTTTTCATACTCAATCTTGTCAGAGGTTTATTTAGTCATTTTTCAAAAAAACCTAGTTTTGTTATTTTTCTATTGTTTCTTTTCTGTAGTTTATTAATTTCCCTCTGATTTTTTTTCCTAGAGCAGGAAATGGCTACCCATTCCAATATTCTTGCCTGGAGAATTCCATGGACAGAGAAGCCTGGTGGGATACAGTCCACAGGGTTGCAAATAGTCAGACACAACTGAGCAACTTTCATTTTAAAATTTCCTTTATTATTCAGTTTTTGATGGGGGGGGGTTACTTTGTTGCTCTTTTCCCAACTTTTTGAGTTGGATGTTTAGCTTACTAATTGAATCTTTATTAAGTTCTGTTATATGCATTATAAAACATTTCCTTTAAGTACAGCACAGCTGCATCTCCCACATCTTGATGTATGTATTTTCATTTCTTGCAGTGCAAAATATTTTATAATATTTATTAAAATTATTTTATTGATCCATGAATTATTTCTGAACACAGGAGAGCTTGAAGGGTTACCATTGTTGGGAGTAGATTGAGATCTAAAAATGTCCTTTAGATTAAGCTTACTAGTCACACTCTTTAGCACCTCTACTGTCTGCCTGCTATGTGACTTTTCTAAAGGTTGCTTTTTAAAATTTGGATATTTAATTATCTTAAATACTACACAGTGTTTTTAAAAATTCTTTTAAAGATTTTAATTCCATTACTTCAAGTTCTTGAGTGTCTAGTCTTATATTTATTATGGGTTCTGCCTTTTGCATATGGTAGGTTTCTCCTTGTGGATTTTGAAATTTTTAATTGGTTAGTCTATTTTTCTTCCCTGAATGCCTTGTGGTATTAATGGTTTTGTTTTTTCTTGGATCCTTAGATTTATCACTGGCATAGGATCAAATTTTGCTAATCTCTCAACTCTAGGAGTTCCTCGAAAATGTGAGTAATTTAGCCCTAGGTCTGTCTGGGCTTTCTATTTCCCCAAGAAGACATTGTTACTCATCTAGAATTCAGAGACAGACAAACTTCTTATTTATCTGTACTTACAGATTTTTATCTAGTCTGTCTTTTTAGTGCCTATCACTTTTTGAGTGTTCCAATTTGAGGGTTCTTAATTCCAATTCTCCAGTCTTGCATTGGGTCCAGCATCTTATTTCTTACAGTTTTAAAACTCAAGTCATTGTATTATTCACCCTGTGGTAACCACAGCATCACTAGATTCTAAGCTACTACTCTGGTTGTGTGCTCCTTTGTGGCATCTCAAAATTTCCACCCTTTTTTTTTTCTTGTGAGTCTAACAGTATATTTTTGAAATTGTATTTTATCAGCAATTCTTGGTTTTTGAAGCAAGTAGTTTTGTTGTTGTTTTTGGTTGTTATTTTAATCTCCTATATATCCAGAACTGGAATTGTCCTTAGGATACTTTTGTTGTGAAAGATGGAAGTTTCAGGACTCCAGAAGACAGATGCCTATTTATTTTCTATTGAGTTTAACATTCCAGCAATATTTAGATAGGCCTGTCATTGCTGTCGACCCCAAGAAGCCATCATCACTGCTGGTCTGGCTCTTGTGGAAAACCATGGCAGGGGCCAGCAGCCTATAGTGGGATCACTGGAAGGAATTTCCAGGCAGTGAGTGGTTCTCACAGATGGAGGAGATGTTTTATCTCTTTGTTAAAATACCTCTCCTGTGGCTAATGGTGAAATTTACTTGAATTGCTTTCCTGGTGAAGTTCCCTTTGACTTCTGCCCATGGGGAGATGCCGTTATAAGATATTTCTTTACTTATTCTAGAAAGAAAGGACTCTCCCTGGTTAATGAAAGAGCAAGCAGTATTCTCAAATGAAGGGACTTCAGGACCAAATTTTCATGTTATTCATTCTCTCTATTCAAATACACAGATATATTATGCGGAAATGTACAAAGGCCTTCATAGGCATTCCTTGTTTAATAAAAATGATCATATTGATTAAAGATCTCTTTTCCTGTAAACAGAAATGATTATTACAGAGCAAATGCCAGGAAGTCCAAGGGCTTTCTCATAACAACCAGGAGTAATAACATAACCATAGAGCTATAATTTCAGTGCCTTATAAGTGCTAAGCATTGCCTTGATGCTAGGAATCCAGAGACAGCAGCTGATGGTCTTTGCCCTCTAGGAATCCACTGACTAGTAGAGATGAATAAACAATTACTAGAGAATTAAAGAAATGATACTATCAGTTTTTTGAAAATTGATGAATTTAGTGTTTACCAAAATTCAAAACGTTTAGTCTTCAAAAAACAATGTTAAGAGAATAAAAAAACAAAGCACAGATTGTGAGGAGAAACTATTTGTAAACCACATATTCAATAAAAGACTTGTATAACAATATATTTAAAAACCTTCAAAACATAATAATGTGAAGATTTTTAAATGGGCAAAAGATTTGAAGAGACATTTCACTAAATAAAATATGTGGATAGCAAAAAAGCACGTAAGATACTCAACATCATTAGTCATTAGAGAAATGCAAGTTAAAACCACAATAAAATGCCATGACAGACCTATTAGAAAGGCAAAAATGAAAAAGACTGACCATGTCAAGTGTTGGCTAGAATGCGGAGAAACTGGAAATTTCGTACATGCTGGTGGGAACATAAAATGGTACAATCACTTTGGTGAACATTGTTAGTTTCCAAAAAAAAAAATTCTATTTTTCACCTACCGTATATCTGTTACATTTCTAGGTATTACCCAAGAGAAAAGGAAATAATGTCTATGAAGGGATTTATATACAGTGTTCATAGAAGCTTTATTTGTAATATCCCCAAGGAAACAACCCAAATATCCACCAACAGGTGAATGAATAAGCCAGCTGTAGGACGTTCATACAGTGGAATACTACTCAGCAATAAAAAGAAATGAGTTATTGACACACATGAGATGGATGAATCTCTAATCTATAGTGATTAAAAAACTGATCAGAGTTGACCTGTGGATGGAAGTGAGAGAGACACTATAAAGGATCATACATAAACTTTTAGGGCGGTGAATTTATTTATTATCCTGGCTATGGTGATACTTTCAGGGGTGTATACCTATGTCAAAGATGTATGAAGTTATTCACTTTATTTTACTTTTTAGTTCCCATGCTATACGGTAGGACATTGTTGGTTATATATTTTATACTTGGTAGTATATATATGTTAATCCCAAACTCTTAATTTATACCCTCTCTCCATCCCCGGTAACTTTAAGTTTGTTTTCTTTGTTGTGATTCTATTTCTATTCTGTAAATAAGCTCATTTGTGTCATTTTTTAAAATATCATATGATATTGCTTATATGTGGAATTTAGAGTATTTATTTTAAATATGTGCAGTTTACTGTAGGCCTCAATTTGTGTTGTTCACTCACTAAGTCATATCTGACTCATTGAACCCCATGTAGCACATCAGGCGCCTCTGTTCTTCACTGTCTCCCAGAGTTTGCTCAAATTCATATCCACTGAGTTGGTGATGATACTATCTAGCCACAGTAAGGTTCCTTAAAGATAAAGTGCCTTGGAAATGGTGAGTTCAAAATTCTATCAATAGACAGTACAGAGGAGAGTCCCTTAAATAAAATGACCCAGCGGTCAGGGAAGATGGGACGCCTGACCTGAGGTTTGGAATTTGAATCTGTTATTCAAGGTAGGGTATGAAGAAGGGCAGGAATAGGGGGAGCTCTCCATGTGGAGGCTACACCAAATGTGCAGGTTCCAGAGCACATAAGCGCGTGATGTGTTTAGAGACCTGGGAGGTGGATTGCCTCCGGGAGACTGGGTCGGGGTGGGGGATGGGGCTAGAGTAGGGGGTTGACGGGGTGTTTGGAGAGGAGAGCCAGGCAATGGCTCTCAGATTCCGTTGCAGTGCTAGGGAAATTAGAAATTCTCGTGAAATTCTCACTATAATAGGCCACTCACTGGTGTGACCAGCTTGTCCAGGCATCCCCATCCCTGAACACAAAGTGGGTCACCTTTCCATTTCTGTGCAAACTGCATGTAACCCCCTGCATGCCCACAGTGTCCCCCAGTTTCCCAAGGGAGTCTCAGATTGTGCTTTCATTTGTTTGCTCCTGGAAGAGTCTTCGTGTTCTCCCTTTTCTTCCCAAGACACTTTTGACACGTACTGCCCAGCAAGCTGACCTGAGAAGCTGCATTCATTTTTCTGTTCTTTTTTGGAGTTCTGTCCACTGGGAGAACTCCAGAATTCAGTCCAAACTTACTGAAAGGCTGTTGTTGTTGATTAGCTGCTCGGTTGTGTCTGACTCTTTGTGATCTCATGGACTGTAGCCCGCCAGGGTCCTCTGTCCATGGGATTTTCCAGGCACAGGCATACTGGAGTAGGTTGCCATTTCCTACTCCAGGGAGGGGAGGGGGGGTGTCTTCCCAACCTAGGGATCAAACTTGCGTCTCGTGCATTACAGGCAGGTTCTTTACTGCTGAGCCACCAATGAAACACTGGGTCTGCCCAAATCAGTCTCAGAGCAGGGAGGAAACCTTACTGTGCTTTTGCAAGAATGCCCTTCCACAGAATCTCCCTTTCTCTATAGGATCAAGTTAGTGTTGCTTACGAGAGCCATTTTGCCTGAGGTTTAGAAGGCAGGAGGGAAACAGCAGCCATTCTTCCCACTCCAATGGTGAGCATCACTGGTCTGCTCTCTGGCTGGGGCAGCTCCCTCCAGGTCCTCTGCTTCTGGGCGTCCCTGGCCAGGTGCATATGCAGCTTGGAAGTGGAGGTGGCTCTTGTCTCCTGCAAATCACCCAGGGCATGGAAACTTGAGGTGATGGAAGATAGATGCAGGTCCCGTTAGTTCTTGTAGGTTCCAGTGTGTCCTTGCTCTTCTCCACATACGGTTTTTCTTCTAGCCGATCCGATCAGCAACTTCAAGTTTAGCACCAGACACAGAGGCAACCCATGCAAGAGGACATGGCAGCCCACTCCAGTATTCATGCATGGAGAATCCCATGGACAGAGGAGCCTGGTGAGTTGCAGTTCATAGGGTTGCAACAAGTCAGACATGACTGAAGCGACTTAGCACGCACTCACAAAGGCAATATCTCTCCTGTTTCCCACAGTTGGATGAGGTCTGACCCCTGTAATAAATGTCTTATTCCACATCACTCACAGTGATTCTGCTTCTCTGGACCCTAAGACAGGTTCTCACCCAACTTGGAATTTCCTGGGTCTAGGAGCAGCTCTGCTTTGCTAAAACCTTATAAAAGCCTCTGGTGAGAACAGGGTCTAGTGTTTGACCATCACCTTCATAACCAGAGTCTCAAACCGCAAGGCTGATGGGGTTAGAGGTGCCAAGACAAACTGTTCGTTTTCTTCTCTTTTCCCAGCCTCACCCCAACCAAATGCCTTCTTCTCCCTCCCCCCACAGCCCCCCTGCCACGCCACCCCCCCCCCCAACCCCTCCCTAGTTAGTCACAACAAAAGCTCCCTGCATGTCCATGGGCGTGAACAGATGTTCCGTGTGGGCGTGAGTACTGGTGGAGGGTGCTTGGCTTGCCACACCAGCTGCCTCGGGCCGTCTCCCACCGCCCCCAGTGCCTTCCCAGCCGTGAGCAGCTCCTCCCCAAGGCTTTGATTCTCCTGTTCAAAGAGTCCCAGCAACTTGACCCTTTTCTCATATGTCTTTGTTTGCCCTCATTTCCTGTCCGTGGTGGCGTGCCAGAATTCTGGGATGGATTACAAGGCCTCTGTGCAGATGGAGTAGAGTAGGGAAGCGAGTCATTTCCCAGCTTTGGAAGGCCCATGCAACCGTGTATCTGATAAACTTGAGTCTACGTGCCTACAGCAAATGAGAAAATTCTGAGGATAGGAGAGGATGGGTTAGAAACAGGTCATTAGAGGACCTGCTCTTGACTCTTCCTGTGTGAGCCTCTCAGATTCTGGACAAATCTCTTTCTGTCCTGTCTCTATCAAGAAGGTCTTTCAAAGTTATTTACTTCACTCTGTAAATAAAACAGAGAATGTGCTCTGAGACCTGGAAAGCCATGTTATCTGGTGCAGCCATTTCTTTCTTTTTTTTTTTTGGCTGCACCGCAAGGCATGTGGGATCTTAGTTTCTTGACCTAGGATCTAACCCGTGCCCCCCGCAGTGGAAACAGAGTCTTAAGCACTCGACTACCAGGGAAGTTCCCTGGTTCAGCCATTCCTAAACCTAACTGCGGAGAAGGCAATGGCACCCCACTCCAGTACTCTTGCCTGGAAAATCCCATGGACGGAGGAGCCTGGTAGGCTGCAGTCCATGGGGTCGCTAGGAGTCAGACACGACTAGGCAACTTCACTTTTTTCACTTTTATGCATTGGAGGAGGAAATGGCAACCCACTCCAGTGTTCTTGCCTGGAGAATCCCAGGGACGGGGGAGCCTGGTAGGCTACCGTCTATGGGGTCACACAGAGTCAGACACGACTGAAGTGACTTAGCATAGCATAGCATAAACCTAACTGGTCAGGGCACCCCCTCAGTTGGGTTACTGTTCCTGCATATGTGTTAGAAGCCAGCACAGGTTTCTGGCTCTCTCTTCCTCTCCACAAGATTTTAACTCCGCAGTCTGGACTGGGACATGGAATCCCTACTTGAAAAACAAAACAAAGAAACAAAACTCTGCAGGTTATTCTGAGGAAAAGCCAAATTTGGAAACACTGGATCCAGTGAACTAATCCAGTGAAGGCAAGGATCGTACAAAGTTTGGGGTTCTGTCGCCAAAGCCAAGGAAAATGGAAATAATTATTCAGATAATTCCAGCACAAAAACACATTTTAGTCAGAATTATGTGAATCACGAGTAACTCTTTCTGAGACATTTGGGTGGAAAACGTACTGGTGAAGCAAAATCTTACCTATTTCAGCTCTAACCAGGTTTCTGGAAAAGGTGACAGTGGCGGGAGGTTGACCAGAGAAGGATGAATTGCATTTTCCAAGCAGTTTCGCTCTCAGTGTGGTCTCCATGTGTTCTGGATGAGCTGTAAGTTTCTTCATGTGTGCTTGTCGCTAAGTACTCATATTTCACTAACCACAAATCCCCATTTCTGGCATGCAAAATGATGCTTGCTGCTTATAATGCACCCTGCTTTGGCTAACCACAAGAGGATAGATTTGGGGACACCTTTCCATTTGTGTAGGATGTAAAAATTTGAATGCACCTTTCAATGTATAATTTTAGGTCACCATCAGTTGCTGTGTAGTTAAGATGGCTACATGTCCCAGATGCTTTGGGGGGAACCAGAGATCTTATTATGCTGCCCCATTGTCTCTCTGCTCCCATCTGAGCAGACAGTGGCCCTGTGTTTCTTGTCAAGTGTGAGAAATTGTGGCTCTGTCTTTAAAGACTGAACAGAATGCCCACAGCCCTACTTTGGGTCTCTGCTCCAGGGTTTGCATTTGCTGGGTGGGGAATGTCTTCAGTGCCAGGTTTCCTGGGAGGAAGAGCTGTAGCCTATTTTGGTTTCATGAAATATATTAGTTTGTGGCTTATTGTCCTGCTCTGGGTAGTCAGTCCCCCAGAGGATTGGATCCAGCATTTCCTGACTGAGGCCTGCCATCATGCAGCTGGGCTGGGCGAACCCTGATGGCTACCAGCGACTTTAGAGCAACCTTCCTTTGAACCTCGTTCTAAAAGGAACCAGACATTCAGAATGCGTGTTCTCTACCTGCTCAGCAGAGAAAAACTGACCCTGACCTCCTAACAACTGTCCATCCCTGTTTCTCTAGTTCCTGAATGAAGAAAGCAGCTGTTGCATTTTGAAGGTCTCATTTGTTCTTTGAAAGATAAAGAAATTCATTCTTGCTTTGATTTTAGTTCTTTGGGCATCAGGCAGTATTTTGAACCAAAGTTTTAAAAGTTTAGGGCTGCTGCTGCTGCTGCTAAGTCACTTTAGTTGTGTCCGACTCTGTGTGACCCCATAGGTGGCAGCCCACCAGGCTCCCCCATCCCTGGGATTCTCCAGGCAAGAACTCTGGAGTGGGTTGCCATTTCCTTCTCCAATGCATGAAAGTGAAAAGTGAAAGGGAAGTTGCTCAGTCTGACTCTTGTCCGACTCTTTGCGACCCCATGGACTGCAGCCTACCAGGCTCCTCCATCCATGGGATTTTCCAGGCAAGAGTACTGGAGTGGGGTGCCGTTGCCTTCTCCAAAAGTTTAAGGAGATGGCCTTAAAAACAAGTCTGATATCCAAAGCCTGAAAGAGAGCCTGGAGTTGGAAATAGGCAAATCCTATCTCTGGGACAGAGGTTCTCAAAATGTGGTCCACAAACCAGCTCCAGCAGCAGCGTCTGCATCAGGGAACTTGTTATCATGTGTGTTCTTGGCCCTCAGCCCAGACCTGCTGAGTCTGAAACTCTGGGGTGGGGCACAGAAATCTGTTTTCAGATGACTCAGAGGCAGGTTGTATTAGAGCATCACTGTGCTGGGGAATAGAAGCCTCCACTGGACGAATGGGAAGGAGGTGACATTCAGCATCCATTCGTGTGCTCTCCATTGTATTCATCCCTCTCCCTGTGCTCAATGAGCATATTTATTCAGTGGCTACTAATGGGTGATGTGGATGTAGGGTCAGTCGGAGTGAAGGCCTGAGAATTGGCATTTCTAACGATTTCCCAGGTGATGACGATGCTGCCAGTCTGGGGACCACATTTTGGGAACCCTGGCTTAGACAAAAGAGCAGCAGACCCAGTAGCCCTTGTAAATTCCAGCTGGAGGAGGCAGTTCAGCCTTTTCAGGATCCTTGTGGCAGGCAGTAAGACCTGCTTCTGGACCCTTCCTGCCTCTTGGTGAGGGCACTCAGGAGATGTATTTATTTGAATTGAACTTCAGTCCATTATAAAGAGATTAAAATAACATGCTGTGATTTCATCACCCAAAGGTTAGGCAGTTCGAAAGCCAAAACACACAAGCTATTATTAAAAAGCCTTAGAGAGAATCATCAATATTCGCAGAAATGTTGGCCATGTGTTTAAAGGCCTGTTTCGTGCTCTGCATTGTCTCTGCCTGATCAATAATGTGTGCGTGTAGTACATTGTCCTCTGGCTTAATTTGCCATTTATAAGTTTGGTTGATCCAATGAAGCTAAACAATCCTAATTCAAAGAATAAATAAGAGGAGCAGCAAATCAAACTGGGTTTGTGGGAACAATTATACAGGAAGAAACCTCAGAGCTGGGAGCAGAAGTCTTATTGCAGAGCTGGGAGCAGAAGTCTTATTGCAGATTAGAACACAAATGTCTGTGTGTATGTCATATGCAGTCTCTTCTGCGTGCTGTGTATACTCAGTGCCCCGGATTGATCTTCTAGCCAGCATTATCTGGGAAGGGGAGAGCTGGATTTTGCTTTGCAAAGTCTTAAGTCTTTTAGAGAGAGTGGATGAAGCAGCTTAGTGTGGTGACTGATACTATAAGTTCTGGGGTCAGGCAAAGCTGACTTCCAAATCCTTTGTACTTTCTGGGAAGCTTTCTTGATCTCTCTGGATCTCATTTTCTTCGCCTGTAAATTTAGGACAGTACTGTCTACTTATGGAGTGTTTTTAAGGGTCAAATGGAAAAAGGAAGGAAGGTATACAGTAGGTGCTCAATATATAGGAGCTATTTCTAAACTCTTGGCTTCAGAGGGCTGGGCAGGACAATGCAAGGAGGAAAACATCTATACCTACAGCCTTCATGCTGTGGCCTTCTCTGTTAAAATGTGAGTACAGGAGCCCCGGGTAGGGGGCGCCCCCAGGGCTGTGAGAGTTTTGTTACTCCCAGGATGACAGAAATGCTGGCCAAGAGCAGCAGCATCAGACAGTCGTGTTGGAGAACCGAATGAGACTTTACTGCAGAACTAACAGTAAAGACTTGGCTGAAGTGAGATGCACTTGGATTGTAAAGAGATTGTGAATAAGATGTGCTTGAATTGTGCACCTGCCATGATCTATATGCAGGGCAGGCATGTGCTAGTTACAGGTGCTGGGTTTGCTGGAGGCGCTCCTCCTGGAAAACTGACTAAGTTCAAGAGTGGTGGGGAAGCAATTGAAAGGAAGAAGGGAAGACCTGAATGGAGGCCTCTGCAGAGGCATCAAAGGTCCAGTCTCTGTTGTGAATGGGAGAGAAAGAAAGAGAGGCCATGTCTGGAAAAAATGGGGAGAGTGGATATGGGACACTGGAGACTGGATTTATAATTTTTCTGAAGAAAGACCCCTCTGCATGAATCCTCCCACCAAACACTTTTTATCATGGGTCACTTTTCCTATAATGTAGCCCCATTGCTTAAGGAGTTTGTAACTGAGTGAGTGAGTGAGAAGCTAGGGAAGATGTCATCTCACTATCTGTGTGATGAATATGCAGGGGAAAGAGTTTAGGCCATGGGGTCAGATTTGGTCCTGAGTTAGAATCCAGGATTTAGAAGCCTGAGTTAGGAGCCATTGGTGGCTCAGATGGTAAAAAATCTGCCTGCAGTGTGGGAGACTGGGGTTGGATCCCTCGGTCAGGAAGATCCCCTGGAGAAGGGAATGGCAACCCATTCCAGTATTCTTGCCTGGAGAACCCCATGGACTGAGGAGCTTGGAGGGCTGTAGTCCAGGAGGTCACAAAGTCGGACCTGACTGAATAACTAACAGTAGAATCCAGAGCTTTGACTTCAAGTGGAATGATTTTGGGCTGGAGATGTAATGAATCTGTGACTTTGGTCTTACTATAAATTTGGATTAGTGATAGATGTATCTCACAGGGTATTGTAAGGATTCACAGGATCAAAGTAAGGAAGCCTTTAGCTGGTTGATGGTGAGCATTGCGTAGTAACTCATGTGATGATAAACAGCTTTGCTTTTTTCCGCTCCATTGTATGGGTTTTTAGCTGTGTGAGCTTCACAGGGTCACCTCTGCTTTCTGAGAATGAGTTGCTTCAGATCTTTTAAACACAAATTGCTCCAGGGATGTGCAAGGCTTCTCAGGTGGCTCAGTGGTAAAGAAGCTGCCTGCCAAGGCAGGAGACACGACTTTGATCTGTGGGTCATGAAGATCCCCTTGAGTAGGAAATGGCAACTCACTCCAGTATTCTTGCCTGGAAAATTCCATGGGCTGAGGAATCTGGTGGGCTACAGTCCATGGGGCCACACAGAGTCAGACATGACTGAGCGTGCACGCATCCATTTGTACAGGTGGGGGTTTGGGTGTGTACAGACAGTGTCATTTACTACAGGATGAGTTGGAGGCAGGATGCTTCGTTTAGTGCAACTGAGGAGGGCTGGGAGGGGTCTGAATATCATCAGACGTTTGTTTGGAAGGGAGTGTAATCTTCTGTTTTGACTGAGAGGAAATGGGGAGGGGATGTGGTGAGCAGCCAGAGACAGGGGTTGCTGATGAAACCGCATGGGAGTGTTTCTCCAGCTGCTGGCCCAGGTCCAGGTTTGCAAGGCAGGCTGAGTTTGCACCTGTCAGTAATGTCCTCGCTTGACTTGGGGATAAGCTGCTGAGCAGCCACAGCAACTGGGGCCTACAAAGCAGCCCTGCCATTTAGACAGGGACCCACTTTCCAAATTTGGCCAATTTTCATTTATTAATTGCACATTTATTATAAGTACTTAACTATATTCTAGGTTTGGGGGGGATTCAACAATGAACAAATAGGTCAAGTCTTGCTTTCAGAGGCCTCTTAATCCCGTAAGGAAAAAAGGCAACAGACAAACAATACCCTACATACGGGTATAATTGAGATTTTTGCCATAAAGTAAAAGTTCAGAATGGTATGAGACTGTACAGTGGGGTAAAACCTAATCTAGATTTGAAGTTCAGCAGCAGGTGGCACCAGTGGTAAAGAACCTGCCTGCCAATGTAGGAGATGCAAGAAATGGGAGTTTGATCCCTGGGTTGGGAAGATCCCCTGGAGGAGGGCATGGCAACTCACTCCAGTATTCTTGCCTGGAGACTCCCGTGGACACTCGAGTCTGGTGGGCTACAGTTCATAGGGTTGCAAAGACTCGGACACGACTGAAGCAACTTAGTGTGCAAGCAGAAAGAAATGAAATGGGAGTGAGTTCAGATGAGAGATGTTGAACAGAAGTGGAGACAGCTTTTTTTTTTTTTTTTAAACATAAATTGTCTTTTCACAGACAGGCATTTACTGTGGGAAAAGCCGTTCCCCTGCTTCCTGATACTATTGTCTGTCCTCTGAATACACACTCAATGGACTTCCCTCTCGATTCATTTACCTCCCTTCTCAGTCACTCCTGACTCACACGCTAGTCCGGTTTGTGTGCAGCCTTCTGCTCCCTGAGCTCTTGTCTTCTAGACATTTTTCAAGGTGTCTGGTCTGCTCTTTCCACCTTGATTCCTCTTGGCAATATGACATATTGTCTTGTTACACCTGTGTCTGTTCATCTGTGTGCAGTGCATCTATGCAAATGTACATGTAGCATCTGCCCAACAAGCATATTGATGAGGGAGGGCTTCCCTGCTGGTCCAGTGGTTAAGAATCTGCCTTGCAATGCAGAGGACACAGGTTCAATCCCTGGTTGGGGGACTAGGAACCCACATGCCCCACGGTGGGCCAAAATACAATAATAAAAGAACATTAATGGGCTATTGAAGAAGCCAGATACATGGATACATCTGTGTGAGCCTTTATAGATCTTATCCTCCAAACTGCTCATCCTGAATAAGTTAAAGCTGAAACCCACAGAAGTTAAAGGACCACACTAATCACTGGATGGAAGTCTAGGACTTTGATCATGTCTCTTTATTAAATCTTCTGCATTTATCAGGATGCTTGTTCTAAAGTCAGCATCCAATGCATATTTTCTCACTGATTGTTTATTCCTCTGGTCGGACCATATGTGTGCTAACGCAGGTTCTTCCTTACTCATTTCAGGCAGGGGATATGGCATGTGGTACACCTGCCCCCTCCCCCTGGGAGACTGATAACCTTAATTGTCAAGTGAGTGTCATATTTCAAATGAACATTTATTCAGTACTAATTGTATGTCAAGTACTGTGCAAAGCTTTGGAGATAGAAAGATGGTAAGACAGATCCCAGGTGGCACTAGAGGTAAAGAACCCACCTGCCAATGCAGGAGACATAAGAGATACAGGTTCAATCCCTGGGTGGGAAAGATCCCCTGGAGAAGGGCATGGCAACCCACTCCACTATTCTTGCCTGGAGAATCCCATGGACAGAGGAGCCTGTGGGCCATGGTCCATGGGGTCACAAAGAGTGGGACACGACTGAAGCAACTTAATATGCACGCCAGATAGATCTGGTCCCTGCCTTAGGGAAGCACTCAGTGGTAGAACCTGGTAAATAAACAATGACAACAGAGTGAAAATATTTATCGTAAAGGGATGTACAATATGGGAACACAGAACAAACCAACTGATTTTGCTTCGGAGAGCTGAAAAAATTCACGAGTACTCTCTCACCTCACCTCCACTTTGTATTATGAGATGCCAGTGTGATAATGCAATGAAAATATGTTGAAAACCAGAAAGAATTACATAGGAGCACACTGCCCACTGGTTGGTATTGTGACTTGGAAGGCTCCAGAGAGAGATCAGAGAGGAAAATGATGGCTGAGAAAAGAAGGAAAACTGTCATCCATTCTGATGGACCAGTAAGTTTTACACAGAGAAAACTCAGGTCTGTGGCCATAGACCAAGGGAGTTACAGACACCCAGCTTGTAAATTGAGATTTTTGTTGCAGGAATGATGAAACCTGTTCATTCCCTTAACACAGCTGAAAGCTCTCTGTGACCCACGGTGTTAGGCATCATTATCTTCCCGTTAGAGAAAGATGGCTGGGAAGACCTGTGATAGAAGAGCAGATAGGATATTGGTGGGGATCAAACCTGTGGGATGGAAAACCCATAGAATGGCCATCATGTCAGAGCTATGAGCCCTGAATTAGCTGGTGAGAGGGTCACTTCTGTCCTTGTTCTCTGGCATCCCAGAGTCACAGAGATTTGAATAGTGTACTGTTTTGAAATAAGTGGTTTGCAAACATGAGCAGCTGTTGTCATGAAAGCACAATGTTCAGAGAATAATTCCTTGGTTAGGGTACACAATAGCATGGGTCAAAGGGTATTGCCAAAAGCAAAATAATTATGTATGGTGAGACTCAGACATCATCCCAAGAGACATTCTTAAGAAAACAAAAAACAAAAAACCGTTAGTATTAATTTATGTGATGCACTTGACATTTGGTTCTGTCCAGACTCAGGAGGGATGCCAAGCTAGAGCTGAGGGAGAGGGAAAAGTGACCACAGGGCACCCTCTTGTGGTCAGGCTGACCCACTACAAATCATGGCTGGAGCCTGTGCCCCTGGGAGGAAACCTGACCATCTCGGGGTTTTAGCCTCCCAGATGTGGAGGGAAATCTTCTGTGGAGAGAGTGTTCCACGGGTCTTCTTGCTGGCCAGTATGTCAGTAAAACAAGCAAGCATTGTGGAATCTGCCATAAATGACTCATTATTGGAGTGAAAACGCTGTAGGAACAGCCCCTCTATAAATCATTGGGACAAATAACTAAACTAGATCGAGGGGCCCTCTGCCTCATACAAGCGTTTCTCTTTCTTTCTTTGCTTCCTCTGCTTGGCTGTCATGAGCCAGCAAGGGGCACTGTTCCTTGAAGCTGAAGCTGTGTTATTATTCTGTGTAAACAGCAGTCATTGTGATCCCCCACCCCAAACCATTATTGGGTGCTCCTCTTCTTGGCTCTGTGACCTTTCAGGAAGTACAGATGGACAGAGAAAGGCTGGAAAGGAGATAATTCAAATGATCCCTTGTCCTCTCATCCCGGGAGGGATGCCTTTGATATTGATCAATACACAGATGTCACATCACTGTTGGCATAAGTCCCTTGAGTAACAAAAGCTCTGTGTTCTCTGGGAGTCCACCTCAGATCAATTTCACGGTGGTGCCACATGTTACCGTAACCGCAGCACCTTAAAAATAAGGAGAGATAATATAAACAATGGTGCTTCAGTACTCCTGGGTTTTATTTTTCTTTGGCTAAAACTGATTGAGACACCCAAGGCCAGCTGGAGATGACCACACTGGCAGCTCAACAATACAGACTTTCTCAGTCTGTGTCCGGATATCCTTGATTAACTGTACCATCCTTTCAGGCTGATCATCTGTGGGTCATGACACAATAGCAAAACCAGGGCAGAAGGCATAGTATCTGGCAAGCCCCACTTTGCAAATAACTGTGGCAGACCTGGCTCACTGCAGCAGAAGTTTGACACAGTTATTGAGTGGGTGACAGCTTGGTTCTGTGCTGGGAAGTTTTGTCTGCCTGTGTTTTCTTTTTCACTTAGCAAGTCCCTCAAAACCATTCATTAGGGAATGCAAAGATTGCACAGTGGCCGATGGTGGTCTTACCCTCACAGCAGCTTTGTGGCCATCATCCCTTGATCCTCTGAGCAGCCCTGGATGAGCGGGAGAGGAGGATGGGGAGGAGGAGTGGGACTCTTCCTGATGGTGGGGTCTCCTGCAGCAGACACGGTCCAGGCAGACCTTGGCCGCCCGAGGACTCTGGCTTGCTCCACGTCCCCTTCTAGCCCATTTAGTCAGTTCCTGCCCAATATATACCACAAATCACTACATCGGAACAATTGTTTATAATTTAAAGGCCTTCCAGAATCATCAAAGAAAACATAAAGTGACCTGCCAGGAATGCACTGGTCCTTAAGGGGATTTTCCCACTGTGCATTTGAAGAAAATTCTATCACCATCAGAAGTTCTTTTCCTGAAAATCCTCAGGAAAATCATTTATTGTGAAAGCTCCTTGATCAGCGCCCATGACCAGATAGGGGAGTTGGGTACAGTAGCTGAGTGAACTGACCTGTGCTGTAATCTGTTGTAGACATTTGATTAGGCGTCGGGCCATCAGGTCAAGTTGCTAGACAGCTCTAGATAACAACCATTTCCTTTGACTTCTCTGTGCAGATCCCACTGTGGGTACATTACTCATGTTGATAGCTCTGAATGCTGCCGTTCAGCTGGGTACCTGGTCCACACCCAGATCAAGTATGGGACTTACTCTAGGAGATACGGTGAAACACTGGGACTCAATCACTTAGAGGAGATACTCTTCAGATGTCAGAATTTCAACTTGACAGCTGTTCCAAATTGCTCTTCTAGGCTTATAAGAGGCCAGGCCCAGACTGAGAGTCCAGAGAGGATGACATAGGCAGCCCCACATCTTTCCACCTAAGAAAGTCCAGAGTTTCAACTCTGGGGAGTGAAGCACAGCTTTGTCACATTCTTAGCTGGGTGCTTACCACATGATTGCTCTCACTGGGGACAGTTCATTGTTTCATTCAACATATAATTGCTAAACACCTATGTGTCAGTGAATGTGAACAACAGTTTATTTTCTCAAGTTTTTTTTTTTTTTCAGTGTTTTATCAGAGAAATAGTATAGAAGAGCTTGTAGTGGCAAGCAGCAGTCTTTTGCCTGGATGTTACCTCTCCCCAGCCCCTGCTTTGATCTGTTTAGATTTAATTCTTCTGGTTGTTATCTCCTTATAATATGTTATACCTCTGTTTCTTGAATTAGGAGTGTTAGATAATATTTTTTTAACTCCCATTATGAAAAATGAGGACTTAGCTCATCCCACGTCCAGCACTCTCATCTCTCATCTTCCCCGTTCCTTTCAATATTTGATAATTACTAGTGGAGAGTGAAAAAGTTGGCTTAAAGCTCAACATTCAGAAAATGAAGATCATGGCATCTGGTTCCATCACTTCATGGGAGGTAGATGGGGAAGCAGTGGAAACAGTGTCAGACTTTATTTTTCTGGGCTCCAAAATCACTGCAGATGGTGACTGCAGCCATGAAATTAAAAGACGCTTACTCCTTGGAAGGAAAGTTATGACCAACCTAGATAGCATATTCAAAAGCAGAGACATTACTTTGCGAACAAAGGTTCGTCTAGTCAAGGCTATGGTTTTTCCTGTGGTCATGTATGGATGTGAGAGTTGGACTGTGAAGAAGGCTGAGTGCCGAAGAATTGATGCTTTTGAACTGTGGTGTTGGAGAAGACCTTGGACTGCAAGGAGATCCAACCAGTCCATTCTGAAGGAGATTGGCCCTGGGATTTCTTTGGAAGGAATGATGCTGAAGCTGAAACTCCAATACTTTGGCCACCTCATGCAAAGAGTTGACTCATTGGAAAAGACTCTGATGCTGGGAGGGATTGGGGGCAGGAGGAGAAGGGGATGACAGAGGATGAGATGGCTGGATGGCATCACTGACTCGATGGACGTGAGTCTGAGTGAACTCCAGGAGTTGGTGATGGACAGGGAGGCCTGGCATGCTGCGATTCATGGGGTCACAAAGAGTCAGACACGACTGAGTGACTGATCTGATCACATTATTAAAAATAATAATTCTGATTGTTATATGTTTCCTTCTCACCTCAAGACACATGAAAGGATCTTTAAGATGACCACTCAGAAAAAGAGGAAATCTCTTCCAGAAAAAGAGACTGGCATATGTCTCATCCTTTAGGTACCCCACTTCTATGAGTGTCCTTCGTGTGACTGTTGCTTGTGGTAGCTCTCTGTGGTCCTGAATTCTAGATTTCTGGCTGTCTCTTGACCTTTCCTTTGCAGGCTAATGACCGATTTAGATTCCTTGCTTGAGAGTCTGCACGTTGACTTGAGTTCTTGCCAATAATATGAAACCACGACTTCTCCTGACTTGCATCACATTCACTGAAAACTAATTTTTCACTTTTTCTTCTTAAGTTTAGGTAGGTTGTGCCAGGTCTTTGGGGCCAGGGAGCATGGGACTTCTCCTCAGTGCCAAGAACTCAAACTCTTCACCTCCTACTCCCTCACCCTTACTGAGTCGTATTCTCCAGTTCCTCAGCCATTGAGTCTTCTCACAATCCAAGCGGGGCCAAGAGATGGCTATCTCTGTTGCCAGCTTGATCAATAGCTAGTTGTTGGTTCCATGATGCTATGAAGAATTAGATTTCCATAGAGGATATGATAATTGATTTCCCAACATTCATTCCAACATAGTTGGATAAGTCTAAGGCAGGTAGGATTATCTTCCTTGGGCCAGTAAATGATTTAGAAAAGGACAAGCAACCCAGCTCTGAAGACTGACTTGTGAGAAGAAGCTTTCTGGGGACTTCTTGGAAAGTTAACTTTTCCTGCAGGTAGAGTATGATGATCTCTGTCTGTCCTCAGGGCCTTGTTCTCCTGGATATGATTTCTGCTGCAGCCATCTTGCAGCAAGGATGACTATGAAGCCAACTGTGAGGATGAAAG
This sequence comes from Bos javanicus, assembly GCF_032452875.1. Lineage (NCBI taxonomy): Eukaryota > Metazoa > Chordata > Mammalia > Artiodactyla > Bovidae > Bos > Bos javanicus. Next base: position 61,053,571 of record NC_083869.1, on the reverse strand, counting down.
AAGAGACAGATGGTGAGAAACTGGGTACTTAACAACTTCATTAAGCCACTGAATCAAGCAACCCTTAAGTCCACCCCTACTCTGGCCTCCCAGATTTCCCATCACTTGAGGTAATGCCTTTCCATACTGTTGAAGCCAGTGTGAGTCAAGGTTTCTGAAGTCAAACTCACTGATAGGATTTTTGAAGTCACTTCTGGAATCAGCATGGAAGGGAGCAGGGATCGACCAGCTGTGTCTGTCAGGTGGAGGTGTGAATATTTGCCAGCCTGTGCCCCTTGACTCCTCCCCAGCATCTTGTATGGGGTTTCTCTATCGTGCTTGTTTTGCTTTCACTACTTCCCAGAATTGTGCTTTGAAGATACCCATGGTGATTATTGCTTAAAGGGAGTCCCCTGCTTTTATATCCTGTTTTGTGCTTTTCATCCTGAACTGCCCAATACAGTCTATACCTCACTTCTCTTCCTCTTGACTCTCTGGTTATGGACCTTTTGCTTAGAGAACGTCTGTATGACGTTCTCTCTTCATCAGTGGCCATTTAAAAGTCCACTCAGGAGATTGGACAGGAACACAGAACATTGCAGCCCATCAGAAGCACTAGATGGCTGTTGGTGATAAGAACACACATGAGGCCCATTTGGCTGTTGGCTATATGACTCCAGCAATGGCTTGGTCTGGGCTGGCTGATTCAAGAGGCTAAGTGATCTTAGCCTTCATCTTGCCTAAGTGATCTGTGGGCAGCTCCTTAGGGGCTGTGTGCTTAGTCAATGAGGAAGAGCTGTCCTTTGGTCGAGGTATATAGACACTGTCCTGATGACCCAAAGAAACACAGCTTTTGAACTCCTACACTGACACTGTGCATGCATGCTCAATCATATCCCATTCTTTAGCAACACCCCATGGACTGTAGTCCACCAGGCTTCTCTGTCTGTGGAATTTTCCAGGCAAGAATACTGGAGTGGGTTGCCATTGTACATTTCTTAATTCCTGAAGCCCTCAGTCCCTTTTGCCAGATAAGAATGAGGAGAGGTGGCGTGGAAGTGATGGGGCTGCCATTTTTCAGCTCCCTTATTTTTGATTTAACTTGGAAACAGTTTGCAGGGGTTCAGCCTGTGTTGCTTGAAAATCAAAATGGACCATGCACATAGGTGGCTGATGGAAGAGTTCATGGTGGCCCTTAGCGATTGACTCGCACTCCACCCTCCCCCTACCGTTTGCTAATTGATTAAAAATATGTATGTATTGCAAAGTTTATTTATCGATCGAGAGGAGAGCGAAAAGGATAGCGTCCCTAATTAAAACCGATCGGAGCTGTGAAAGTTTAATTAATTGGATGCATGTCACTTCATTTCCATGTTATGTTGCGCGCAGTGCTCTGTTTTCATAATTAACGTGTTGTGTCAGGATGGCGGGTGTCTCTCTAATTAACAGTCTGAGGGGAAAGTGATGTATGGGCCTGCAGAGCAGGCAGAGTGGGTGTAAAGAGAAGTCTCAGCCAGAACCCACAGTTTCTGTTCCCTGTGGTCTGTTTCTTGCCATTTAATCACCCTTTGTTCAGTTAATGAGGTTTTGGTGGATCTTCCCGGAGACTGCTCTTTGTGTGATTGTATCCCTGGTGTTTCTCCGTTGGAGGACAAAGGGGCTGGATGACACTTCCAGAGATAGCAGGTGGGGGAGAGTCCCTCTGTCCCCTCTCTGTCCTCTGAGCTGCCTCAACAGTCGCTGCTTTTGTTTCTCACAGGGCGATCAACACTTGCCCACTTGGCCAAGGCAAACTTTTACTGACTGTCTGCTCTGCGCAGACAACTGGTGTGTGGGTGGCTTTGAATCCAGCCTGCAGCTTCTTGCTAGACCCATGACCATTCGGAAATTCCTTAACTTCTCTGTGCCTCAGTTTATAAAATGGGAATATTTGGTAAATGTGTTGTGAGGATTAAATGAAACCCTGTAAATGGCACTCTTAGCACACAGTAGTATCAGCCTAGATTTACTGAACAGTCTTCTCCTTTTTCCTTTATCAGTTCAGTTCAGTCGCTGAGTTGTGTCCGACTCTTTGCTACCCCATGAACCGCAGCATGCCAGGCCTCCTGTCCGTCACCAACTCCCGCAGTTTACGTATTTGAATGGTCTGATTGTAGATTGTAACCTAAATGACTTTCACTCCACTGTTGTCTTCCTCAAATCCATTCTTTGCTTTGGCAACAGAATAATTTTTTCTAAAATGGAAAGTTGATTTGATTCTTTGCTCAGAGATTTAAAGGCCCCCTCTTGCTCAGACCATGTTTCAAGTCTATGGTATAAGAATTCTAGGCCTTGAACAAGCCAGCCTTCCCACCACTGCCCACCCAGCCCAACTACAAGTCTCCCTCACACCTGAGCACACCATGCTTTTTTCTCTTCTGCCCAGAAGGCTCCTTTTCTTTTTTTAGAAGACTCTTTTTTTTTTTTTTTGAAAAGCGAATATCCTACCATTTTTTTTCACGTTCAATTCAAATACTTTTTTGTTTTAAGTGACATATTTTTTGTTTGGAGTCTCTCTTCCCAAGCAGAGAGGACGTTCCTACAGGCTGGGGCTATGTCTTGGTCATCTTTGAGTTGTAGTGCCTTGTAAGAGTGTAGTGGAAAGAGGGCTTTTCCTGATTACTGCATGATGGATAGAAAACGTTTTCTCCATGTGGAATTACTATTTAATATCTACTTTCCCACAACACTGTTGGCTTCATTCCAGCAGGGAACATTTCTGTTTTGCTCGACGTTGCTCCTTGTTGCCTGGTGCATGGTAGGTGCTCAACAGATAAATAAGATTGGCCTGGTGCATAGACCTTATAGGTTTGTTGCATGGGCAAATTTTGGTGATGAATATAAAGGTTCTTCAAGTTCAAAGCTGACTGATAAATATAGCAAGATTATTTATAATAGAACAGTCAGTGCCATTGATGTTATTACCTGAAACATTTTATTAGTACTGGAAGGTGGATTCTTTCCTTTTAGGAGTAGATTTCCTGAATAGCAGTTGCCTCTGGGTCCTTCTGGACATTGTCATTGCAATGTGCGTAGACCAGAGGCTGCCCAACATAACCCTCAAAGAGGAGCCCCATAGCCTTTGCTCAGAAACACTGCATCTGAGCTGCTTGCAAATCTCATTCTATCCCTTAAAAAAAAAATCCTAACCCTCTGCTTTTCCTAATATGCTATTCTCCTGCCTCAGTGACATGTACAGTAAGTAATGCATTCTGGTAAGTTTAGAAAATAATTTTATTTCCAGGCACCTGTATAGAATCTAATCAATATTTATACTTACTCAAGGGTTTTTTTTTTTTTTTTTTTTTCCATTAAGAGAGGTAGAGAGGTTTTCTTCTTGGGACTGTTTGACCTTGTCTGAAACAGAAAGTCTTTTTTTCTAGTGTAAAACTGAAAAAAAAACAAAACTCAGCCACAAGGATTGTCACCATGCCTCTTCTCACTAATTAGGGAGTGCTTACAGGAAATCAGGCCCAATCACGTGTTCCAGTTTTGCTAGCTTTTCATGATTGAATAGAGTTCAGAAAACTGGATCATAGACTGGGCCTGCCATCTCAGGCCCAGTGTGGTGCCATTCTGTCAGCAATATTCACAGAACTGGGTGCTGGAGATGACAAAGATCCAAGGTGGTTAAAAATAGCTCCGGTATTGAAATGACTAGCTTGTTTCAGAGGCTCTCTTCCTCTGCACCAAAATGTAATATTAATCTTAAAAAAATCAGTCCCTGAACTATTTCCCCAGGTATATCTTGGATCAGATAGAAAATCAATGAGTGGGGGCCATGGGGACTTCAGGTGGGTGTGAGGCATGGCGGAGGGGGTTGGTAGTGGTGAAGACTCTGGGGGTCTGAGGGTCCTGTTTCTAGGCTGGTTGGCCATGTGATGTGGAAAAGTCACTCAGATTTTGAGGGCTTCAGTTTCCTGGTCAGTTGAATAAAAGGACTGGATGATGATTCCGGGGGAGTTGGCAGGTGGCCTGTCCACAGGAATAGTGATTGAATTCCTCCCATTTTCTGCCACTGGTCTGGGTGCTGGGGAAATACTCATGAAGGAGACTTGCTAGCCAAAGCATGAAGCAAGACTCAGATGTGCTCGGCCCTCGGTCCCAAAGAACAGCCTCCATGCCCATGTGAATGGCTCAGGCCAAAGCTGTCTTTTCCTGTGACCCTTTAGGCCTGTACGTGTACTGAGGCTGGGTCACCAGTTCAGACTCCCACCCCTCACGGCATCGGTTTCCTTTCCTGGTTCCCTTTCCTGCTGGCTGACTTTGGCCCATTGCAGAGCAGAAAAGAACTTCTGAAAACGTTGACTCAGAAGGGGAAGCGAGCAGCACACAGCTTTCTCTCTTCTCTGGGGCGCCCTGACCCCACTCATCTGCCAGCGACAGTGTTGGGTTCCCAGGGCCTAGGTGGGGGGAAGTTGAAACCAGTTCCACAGAAGCCCCTTTCAGGGCCATTGACGCTTCCTCCCTGAAGTTATAGAAAGAGGACGACCCCTCTAGCATTCCCTACAGGAGCTTATGTGCACTTCTGGAGTTTATGTGCTCTGCCCATGGATAAAGTGGAGGCGGCTGTTCTTACTAAAAAAAGTTCCTCTTTGCCTCACCAGGTGAGAAGTGTTAATGGCTCATTGTGTCTGTATAGACTGGAGCCCACCAGACCCCTCTGTTCACGGGATTTTCCAGGTGAGAATACTGGAGTGGCTTCCCATTTCCTTCTCCAGGAGATCTTCCTGACCCAGGGACTGAACCTGGGTCTCCTGCTTTGCAGGTAGATTCTTTACTGTTTGAGACACCAGAGAGAGAATAGCAATTAGGAAGGCTTCAAGACACATTAGAGCCAGAAATTTAAAAAGACACATTAGAGGGCAGGGGAGGAGGGACAGGGGATGGATGGTGTGTGCACACATGTGTGTGTGTGCCTGTGTACACATACACAGACACACACAGACACACACACACCTTCTGTTGTCCTAAGACAGTGGGTCTCAAACTCAAGCGAGCACCCAAATCACTTATAGGACTTTTTCAAATGTATTCATTGTTCCTGATTCAGTAGCTCTGGGTGAAGGCTAAGAATTTGCTAATACTTTCCAGGTGATGCTAATTCTGCTTTTCTCACCACTGTGCTAGGGAGGGTGGCTTAAAGAGAGAATGGTCTTAATGAGCACAATATTGGCTCAACCAACCTCTTCCTTAGAATATTAATAAGCCGAGACAAGAGCCCTGCATGTACTGAATGCAGAAGAAAGCTCTTTAGCAATGAGACTTTAGAATGATGTTTCTCAAGTGTAGCTGAAGACAACCCATCTTCATCAGAACAACCTAGGACCCTGCTGCTCAACGTGTGGTTCCCAGGCCAGTAGCCTGGGCACCTCCTGGGTATTGGTTAGAAATGCAGAATCTCAGGCCCAACTCCAGACCTACTAAACCAAAACCTACTTTAAATTTGTAGGCACATTATACATGGGGATGCATTGCTCTAAGGGTTTCTCAAATGTGTCTCTGGGGTGGGTATCATTGGGGGTGGGGGTGGGGAGGTGGGATATGCCATTTCTGTAATCCAGAATTGTTGCATGCTGTTGAAGCTGAAACTCCAGTACTTTGGCCATCTGATGCGAAGAACTGACTTATTTGAAAAGACCCTGATTCTGGGAAAGATTAAAGGAAGGAGCAGAAGGGGACAACAGAGGATGAGGTGGTTGGATGGCATCACTGACTCAATGGACATGAGTTTGAGTGAACTCTGGGAGTTGGTGATGGACAGGGAGGCCTGGCGTGCTGCAGTCCATGGGGTCGCAAACAGTCTGACACGACTGAGCGACTGAACTGAACTAAGCATAGCCTAGGCACTGGGGTGGGGACTTTGCCAGAGTCAACAGCTCAAGCCTTCACAGAGCTTGCTGCTGCTGCTGCTAAGTTGCTTCAGTCGTGTCCGACTCTGTGCGACCCCATAGACGGCAGCCCACCAGGCTCCACCGTCCCTCACAGAGCTTACGATCCTAGAAACAAAGCCTGCAGAAGGAAAGGTGGTTTCAGTGTGTCATCTGTCAATTTTGACAGTGTCTTTCTGAAGATCAGTATACAATGTCTTCTTTAGCATCTCTATGGCAGAGAAAGTATGGAAGGCTTGGGAATAGATCATGGCTGCAAGGGAGGAGCCAGGAGGGGAGCAGGTGGCTCAGATCAGGCTCCTGAAATGTGTAGCCCAACTAGAATTGCCCAGTATTGTATTTCTTGGGGTGTAGGGGGATGAGTGAAATGAGAAAATGTGCCAAGTCCAGCATCACTAATGGTATCTCTTCCAAAAGGCCCAGAACAGTTTTTTTTAATGGTTTATTAAGATATAATTTACATACCATTTACTCATTTAAAGTGTACAATTCAATTGTATTTAGTATATTGATAAAGTTATGCAACTCTCACTGTAATCTAAGTTTAGAACTTCTTTATCACCCTCAAAGAAACCCCATACCTACTGGCAGTCACTCCTCATCTCTTTCCTCCTCCTACTATAGGCAATTACTAATCTGCTTTCTGTCTCTACACATTTGCCTATTGTGTACATTCAGTATAAATGAAATCACATTATAGTGGTCTTTTGTAAGTGGCTTCTTTCACTTAGCGTATGTTTTCAAGGTTCATCCATGTTGTAGCATGTATCAGTGCTTTATTTCTTTTTATTGCCAAATTGTGTTCCATTATATGGATATGCCACATTTTGTTTGATCCACTCATCAGGAGATGAACATTTGTATTTTTACTGTTCAGCTATTGTGATAAAGCTGCTAGAAATAGTCATGTGAAAGTTTTTGTGTGGACCTATGTTTTCATTTCTCTTAGGCATATACCTACCTGGGAGTGGAATTGCTAGGTCATATGGTAAATGCCAGACTATTTTCCAAAGCGGCAGCCGCATTACATTCTCAGCAGTAATGTGTTGGCGTTCCAGTTACTCCACATCCTGGCCAACAATGGTCATAGTTACCCTCGTGGGTGTGGGTATCTCACTGTGGTTTTGATTAGCATCTTCCTAATAGCTTTTGATGTTTGAGCATCTTTTCATGTACTTATTGGCCATCTGTAAACGTTCTTTGAAAAAATACCTATTTAGATCCGTTGCCCATATTTTGCCCAGTGGGGGTTTTTTTTTTTTGGTGTTTCAGTTATCAGGTTGTAAGAACTCTTTGTGTACTCTAGATACAAGTCCTTTATCAGATATATGATTTGCATATATTTTCTCCAGTGTGTGGGTTGGTTTTTTTTTTTTTACTTTTTTGATGGTGTCCTTTGAAACACAGAAACTTTTAACTTTGATTACTGGGTTTTCTTTTTCTTCCCTATGCTTTCAGTATCATGTTTAAGAAGACTTTGCCTGACTCAAGGTTATGAAGATTTACTATCTTTTCTTCAAAGAGTTTTTCAACTGTAGATCTTATCTGAAGGTCTGTGATCCATTTTGAGTTAATTTTTGTATTTGGTGAGGAATGGATTCAGCTTCATTGTGTTTCATGTGGACATCCAGTTGGAAAAGACACCACATATTTGGTGTCAAGAAAAAAAGCCCTCAGCTGGATCCCTAGACAGTTGTTAGCAGAAACAAGGTTAGTGGAGGCTGAGGATCAAAAAGCACATCGCCACTGCGTTCTTCCTCCCTGGTTGGTTTCAGATCTGCCTCTTCTTGTAGACGGATGAGTTTGATAGGCCACTACCCTCCTTCCAGTTTGGGTCACAACAGTTGAGCTGGGAAGTGGTTTTAGAGTTTGATATAGAGAATAGAAGTTAAAATCTACAGTTGGCTGAGATGTAAATGGACGTAACTTTTATTTCAGATAGTTTGTCACTTTGTAGTACCTTAAAAATGTACATATCCTTTGACCTAGTAGTCTTAAAATTGAGGAATATTTTCCTAGGGGTTTGATCTGGTATGTAGATCCATTTTTAAGTAAACATTATCTATTGAACATTATTTATGTTAGTGAAAACTGACCACCAAAAAAGTCCAACACTGTGGGATTGATTAAATAAAATTCAGGATAACTTTTGGATGGAATGATATGTTATCACTGAACATTATTAGGAATTTAAGTCCATGGGCAAATAATATATTTGCATACATGTATGTATTAACAGTATATTAATGCTATTCATTTAGAATATCATCCAAATTAGGGGCTTCCCAGGTATCTCAGTGGTAAAGAATCTGCCTGCCAATGCAGGAGATGCAGGTTTGATCCATGGGTCGAGAAGATCCCCCGGAGAAGGAAATGGCAACCCACTCTAGTATTCTTGCCTGGAGAATCCCATGGACAGAGCTACAGTCCCTGGGGTCGCAAAAGAGTCACACAATACACATCATCCAAATTATATCAACCAAGCTTTATTAAGATTGGAAACACATATACCAATAGAACAGTGTTACCTTGGTAGTAGCGTAATTGGTGTTTGGATTCTTTTTCTTATGTTTCATCCTTTATTTCTGGATACTTTTATAAATAATGATGCTGTCACTGTGTCTAGTCTCCAGAGTAAGATCCAGGGGGGGCAAGAAATAGAGTTCTTTTATAATCAGGAAAAATGTTAATGAGACCATTCCTCAGCAGTGCCTTCCACATCAGTTGAATTTGACTGTGGTCCTTGTAGCTGTGGGGAGAGTCAAGGGAATGAGAGTTTACGGGCTGCGTTGATTTTGCTCTCCGCTTCTCTCTTTCTTGTCACCTGGAACCCACTGAGGGACCCTTCTGCCCTGTGCAGTGAGCCCTCTTAGGAAGCACTGGTGGGAGGTACAAATCAAAGGCTGGGATGGTGGGACAGGGCCTCCCGCTCCTGTGGAGGAGTGCCTTGGAACCAGGAACTCCCCTGGATTAGCTCTGTGTGAGTGAAAGGCACCCTGTGTCCCTCAAATCTGGGAAGTGTAAACTTTTATCAGTTGGGCACTTGAATTTAAATCACTGCTGAGAACAGTGGGGCCTGAGAGATTTTTCCGAGGTCAGTACATGCAGCCTCCAGCTTCTTTGAAAGTCTGCACTCTTCTAAGGCCAGGCCTAATAGTAGAGGGTGAACTTAGAGAAACGTCTCTTGATCTTCTTTTTCCCCTGCCTTCTCTCAGTGAATGCTCAGGGCTTCTGTCTTTGGGATCCTACTGTACTCCCTCGCCCTGTTGTTCCTTTATTTCTTTGAATCTGATGGCTTCAGTGGTACCCCCAGGCCCTGTGTCTGTGCCTCCTCTCAAACTTACTTATCCAGGGTCCTACACCTCCAGCAGCTCAGATCTGTGCTAATCTGGCAAACTTCACTGCAGTTCTGGGAAAACTGGCATTGAGACTCTACCCCTTTCTGAATAGTGCTTGAATTTGTGTTGAGCTTGTGACCTAATGACTAATGACACAGAAGGACCCCAAGAGCCCTTTTCTAGGTTTTTCACGGCAATCCTGCTTAACCTATTGTAAGGATGGTGTGCTCATTTCCCCATGAAACCAGTCCTGTCTGTGAGATTCCAGGCTCTTCTCTTGGACATTTCTTCTTTCATCGTTCAGGAGTACTGTCTTTTTTTGCCCTTTCACTTTTTAAAGTAGGTAATATTTTTGAGTAGGTCCAACTTTAAAACTTACAAGTTTATAGGGTAAGAGTCTCTGGCCCAACTCTGTTCCCCATCTGCCCAGTTCACTCTGTCCTCATCAAAGGAGATAGAGGGCTAGAGCCAGCTTTTCCAGATGGCAGCCAGCTTTTCCAGGGTCTCAACTCCGTTTTCCTCCACTGATTGGAGAGACGGTCATAGTGTCCCATATACATTTGGATCTATTTCCGGACTTTGTATTCTGTTTCGCTGTCTGTTTATATGCCAGCAGCCCTGAGAACTGACGGCTGGCAGCAGTCCTCACCTTGCTCTAGACTTCTGTTTTTCTCCTCTTTTCAGACTTCACTGCCAATGTTTCCCAAAAACTGGGTTTGCCTCTTTGTGGGTAGAAGCCAATAGACACCAAAAATGGGGAGAAGGAAGGCTTTATTATTGCTTACTACAAGTTAAGAGAACATCAGAGAGCTTCCCCAAAGCAGTGTCTCCCTGAATTAGAAGTTTTAAGCTAGGGGTACATACATATTCATGAAGGGACTGGAGCAGAGGAAAATTCAGCATAGAACTGGGGCAAAGGTTGGCTGAGTCCAAACTTCAGTTGATTGAATTAAGGAATGTCCGTTCAGTTCAGTCACTCAGTCATGTCCGACTCTTTGTGACCCCACAGACTGAAGCATGCCAGGCTTCCCTGTCCATCACCAATTCCCAGAGCTTACTCAAACTCATGTCCATTGAGTTGGCGATCCCATCCAACCATCTCATCCTCTGTCATCCCCTTCTCCTTCTGCCTTTGATCTTTCCCATCATCAGGGTCTTTTCCAATGAGTCATTTCTTTGTATCAGGTGGCCAAAGTATTGGAGCTTCAGCATAAGTCCTTTCAATGAATATTCAGGACTGATTTTCTTTAGGATTGACTGATTTGATGTCCTTGTAGGCTAAGGGACTCTCAAGAGTCTTCTCCAACACCACAGTTCAAAAGCATCGATTCTTTGGCGCTCAGTTTTCTTTATGGTCCAACTCTCACATCCATACATGACTACTGGAAAAACCATAACTTTGACTAGGTGGACCTTTGCTGGCAAAGTAATGTCTCTGCTTTTTAATATGCTTTCTAGGTTGGTCATAGCTTTTGTTCCAAGGAGCCAGTGTCTTTTAATTTCATAGCTGTAGTCACCATCTGCAGTGATTTTGGAGTCCCCCAGAATAAAGTCTGTGACTGTTTCTATTGTTTCCCCATCTATTTGCCATGAAGGGACAGGATCAGATGCCATGATTTTAGTTTTCTGAATGTTGAGTTTTAAGCCAAATTTTTCACTCTTTTTTCACTTTCATCAAGAGACTCTTTAGTTCTTCATTTTCTGCCATAAGAGTGGTGTTATCTGCATATCTAAGGTTATTGATATTTCTCCTGGCAATCTTGATTCTAGCTTGTACTTCTTCCAGCCCAGCTTTTCTCATGATGTACTCTGCATATAAGTTAAATAAGCAGAGTGACAATATACAGCCTTGATGTACTCCTTTTCCTATTTGGAACCAGTCTGTTGTTCCATGTCCAGTTCTAACTGTTGCTTCTTGACCTGCATACAGATTTCTCAGAAGGTAAGTCAGGTAGTCTGGTATTCCCATCTCTTTAAGAATTTCCCACACTTTGTTTTGATCCACACAGTCAAAGGCTTTGGCATAGTCAATAAAGCAGAAGTAGATGTTTTTCTGGAACTCTCTTGCTTTTTCAATGGTTCAAGGGATGTTGGCAATTTGATCTCTGGTGAGGTCAGGAAGCAACAGTTAGAACTGGACATGGAACAACAGACTAGTTCCAAATAGGAAAAGAGGTACCTCAGGGCTGTATATTGTCACCCTGCTGATTTAACCTGTATGCAGAGTACATCATGAGAAATGCTGCCGGGAGAAATATCAGTAACCTCAGATATGCAGATGACACCACCATTATGGCAGAAAGTAAAGAGGAGCTAAAAAGCCTCTTGCTGAAAGTGAAAGAAGAGAGTGAAAAAGTTGGATTAAAGCTCAATATTCAGAAAACTAAGATCATGGCATCTGGTCCCATCACTTCATGGGAAATAGATGGGGAACAGTGGAAACAGTGGCTGACTTTATTTTTTTGGGCTCCAAAATCACTGCAGATGGTGATTGCAGCCATGAAATTAAAAGACACTTACTCCTTGGAAGGAAAGTTATGACCAACCTATATAGCATATTAAAAAGCAGAGACAATACTTTGCCAACAAAGCCCATCTAGTCAAGGCTATGGTATTTCCAGTGGTCATGTATGGATGTGCAAGTTGGTCTGTGAAGAAAGCTGAGCGCTGAAAAATTGACGCTTTTGAACTGTGGTGTTTTAGAAGACTCTTGAGAGTCCCTTGGACTGCAAGGAGGTCCAACCAGTCCATCCTAAAGGAGATCAGTCCTGGGTGTTCATTGGAAGGACTGATGCTAAAGCTGAAACTCCAATAGTTTGGCCACCTCATGAGAAGAGTTGACTCATTGGAAAAGACCCTGATGCTGGGAGGGATTGGGGGCGGGAATAGAAGGGGTTGACAGAGGATGAGATGGTTGGATGGCATCACTGACTCAATGGACATGAGTTTGAGTGAACTCCGGGAATTGGTGATGGACAGGGAGGCCTGGTGTGCTGTGATTCATGGGGTCGCCAAGAGTGGGATACGACTGAGTGACTGAACTGAACTGAACTGAGGAGGGTAATCATCAGCATTCTGTCCTCTGCCTGGGTGGGGCCTTAGTCCCTGAAGAACTCTAAGATGTATTATTATGTGTATCCCTTGAGGAACCAGGACCCTACCCCGAGACTGTACTATTGTTTCTTGACTGTTCCTTCCTTGTTTCTTCATTCCTTAAGATCATGAATTACTGAGATCTGTTTAAGGGCAAGCATTTGTAGCTAGGCTTAGATCACAGATGGCTTTGGCCCCAAATGGTTCTTTTATGTCAAACAAGCCATTCCTGGGTCTCTTTCTTTGGGGACCCCCTACCATATCTGCTGTCTAGGTTGTCATAGCTTTTCTTCCAAGGATCAAGTGTCTTTTAATTTCATGGCTGCAGTCAGCATCTGCAGTGATTTTGTCTGTGACCAACCTAGACAGCATATTAAAAAGCAGAGACATTACTTTGCCAACAAAGGTCTACCTAGTAAAAGCTATGGTTTTTCTAGTAGTCATGTATGGATGTGAGAGTTGGACTATAAAGAAAGCTGAGCACTAAAGAATTGATGCTTTTGAACTGTGGTGTTGGAGAAGGTTCTTGAGAGTCCCTTGGACTGCAAAGAGATCAGACCAGTTAATCCTAAAGGAAATCAGTCCTGAATAAAATGGAAGGACTGATGCTGAAGCTGAAACTCCAATACTTTGGCCACCTGCTGCAAAGAACTGACTCATTGGAAAAGACCCTGATGCTGGGAAAGATCAAAGGCAGAAGGAGAAGGGGATGACAGAGCATGAGATGGTTGGATGGTATCACTGACTCGATGAACATGAGTTTGAGAAAGCTCTGGGAGTTGGTGATAGACTGGGAAGCCTGGCATGCTGCAGTCAATGGGGTCGTAAAGAGTTAGACACAACTGAGCAACTGAACTGAACTGACCATATATGCTGGTATAAATAATATTCCTCACAGTGATGTGTGTGGTACCCACTATTACCCCCATTTTATGGATTAGAAAATGAGGAACAGGAAGATGAAGTAGTTCACTCAAGGCACACAGCTGGCATGTGGATCAGCAATAGGAATCCTGAGATAGATATCTAACATGTCATCTATTTTTTTTTTCAGAATATGATGATGATAATGAATACTGGTAACTACAATTAATTGAGTATCTGCTAGGCATTGTATTCAGTGCTTTGAGTACCTGGTATATAGTATCTAATTTAACTTACTCTCCATAATAACCCTGGAAGTGGCTATGATCATCAGATTTGTCCACATGGGAAACTGAGGCTCAGAGAGGGTTAATTTAAATTGGTAAAGGCCCAGGGGCTCTGTGTTTCTCCAAAAACCATGCTCTTTACAATTACACTTTACTGATCCTCCATTTTCATGATCTTGATCAAATATGCTTCCATATTCCTTTGACCTCACCTTCTTTGTCAGTCACCAGGCATCAGGAGGTTTTCAGAGGTGCAGAGGCAGAAATGCACAGTCCCACTCTCCTTACACTTTCTGACACTTTTTTGCTTTCTTAGGTTATGAAATTCTCTCAAACAGCAATTAAACTCTCACTACAGGGTCTTTGTCTTCTAAGGCAATCCCTAAGTGTGTTGATATTGAGAAGGCTGATCAAGAGTTCCACATTAGGTGAAAGAAGGAAAATAAGAAGTGAGCCAGCTATGGGAGAGCCTTAAAGCTCAAACAGGGAAACTCAGACTTGATGAGACTGTCAGTGGGGAGGCTCAAAAGGTTCTTGAGTGGGGAAATAAGAGACAAAAATGCTATTTAAGGAAAAGTAGTCACGACTGATATTACTCTGTGTAATCTCTGCAAAGAAAGGAAAGAGCCAGGACAACAGCTAAACCCAGTGAACATTGTTTGTAAAGGCTTTGATCTGCAGGGCACTTCACTTCGTTCATATGATCCAAACACTGTATCACCTGATTGACCTCACACCTCAGGATTTTTCTTTGTGGATTGAGTCCCAAGAGTCTAGGAGAATAAGGAAACACGTCCTTCTTTAGATCAGCCTCTTTATTCCAAAGACTGAAAGGAACATTGGGCACACTGCAGAGCCATCAACTCAGACGATAACATCCTTCATCATCTGGCTCCTGCCTTATTTCTCTGGCCATCACCTTCTAACTTTCTCTGCTATGCCCTCACCCAAACTGAACATATTCAGTTTCCACATGCAGTGTTCCATTTTGCCTCTTGGCAGTTTCCTGTAATAGTTTTTTCCCTTCTTGTCTAATTCCTCCTTTTCCTGAAGTCTTGGCTGAGATGCCACTTCTTTTTTAGTTTTTGGCCACACCAAGTGACATGTGGGATCTTAGTTCCATGACCAGGCATCAAACCGGTGCCCCTTGTGGTGGAAACTCATGGTTTTGACCACTGGACTGCCAGGGAAGTCCCAGTACCACCCCCTGAAGGAAGCCTCCCTCATCCCTCTGAGGCAGGTTGGGTGTACCTACTATGGTTCCCCACTGCATCCTGCCATCTCCTGGTCTTTTCTGCTGGCTCTGATGGTCTGATAGCTCACTTGTTCTCTGGACTCTGAGGTCCTAATGGGAAAGGGCCACGTCTCAGTTGTCTCCAGCCTGGCACACAACAGCTGTCCAGAAAGTGCTGGCACGTGAATAATGAAGGAACATTGCCATCGGCCGGCTATCCCCATCTGTTGCACCAACTGACTGGTTGGTGGTTTTTGGCTCCTTGAATCCCTTTGTTATCCCAAAAGGAGAAACTTTGCTCCCAACTCAAAAGCAAAGGAACTTCCTTCCCCAGAAGAAGACCTTTCTTTCTGGACCCCCGAACTCCTGCACTTCTGGGTCCTGACTCTCTCAATGAGCCCTCCATTCCCCCAGCCCTGCCAGCAGTACCCTCACAGCCTCTTTTCCTTGGGTCAGTAAACCAGAACGCACTACTTCCATTGGCCACATCACTTCCTAAACCTACCACGCCTCTCTGACAAAGACTGTCTTTGGCCAAACCTGAGTCAGGCTCCTCTGAGCCCTCCTCTTTTCTAAATCCTTGACCTTGGGCTCTGTCCTTGACCTGCTTAGTCCAGTCTTAGCAAGAATTCTGCTGAGTCAGTTTAGCAAATATCTCCCCACCCTTGATGTCTGATCACCCTGGATATCTGATCAAACTCCTCATCCCACACTTTTGGTAACTTCTCACTCTGGCCTGCCTTTGGCAAGAATCTTGCTAGCTCGGTTTAGCAAGAATCCCCGCACCTTGGATGTTTCCTCTTAGTGATCATCCATCCACTGACCCCTGCCCCTGCCCCCCCACCCCCACCGCCGCTCCTTAGCTATAAATCTCCACTTATTCTTATTGTATTTGATGTTGAGCCTGATCTTTCTCCCCTACTTACAAAACTCCTATTGCAGTGGTCCCTCTTGAATGCAGTTTTCATTATCATTTTTTTTTAGAGTAAATCCAGGATGAAGGTGGGGGAACAGATACTTGTTTATTTGGCTGCAGCATGTGTGGGATCTTAGTTCCTTGGCCAGGGAGCAAACCCACGTCCCCTGCCCTGAGACCTTGGAGTCTTAACCACTAGACCACTAGGCAAGTCCCATTACCATTTTAAAAGCATCATGAATCATTTTTCTTAACAGCGTCTCCCCTGCCCCCACCCTATATGCCTTGTCTTGAGCCTCAGGACCACTTCTCTATCATTTCCCACAGCTTTGTTCTCCTCCCCCTCCTATTAGTACTTTAGACTTTTCTTCTCTCTCTTGGCTAATTATTCCCTTCCTTTAACCTCTGTGATCTCTCAGCACTTGATTTCCTCCCTTTCTATTTTCTCACCAAGGTGCTACTTGTCCACCCACTTCTTTAACAGAGATTGTTTTCCTAGTTTGTTTTTAACCTTTTGCTCCTCTTGCTCTGAGCACAGTGCCTCTCCAGAGAGTGAACCTCCAAAGCCTCAAAATGGATATTGTCTCAGGATGCTTGAAACCTCTTAGGAAATGCACACAGGTTATCTGGGAGTCTAGACACAGGAGGTGTTAGGCATTGGCACAGTTTGTGCCCCCTAAGATCAGAATCCCTTGTGCCTCAGAGTAGTAGGCTGGCCTTCGGGAGTCTCTCAGAAGATGTCTGAATGAATGGAGGGGGTCTGCCATCATGGCCCCCAGTCCTGCTAGGAGACCATCTACCTCTTGCCCCACTCCCTGGGCATCAGCAGGGGCAGCCAGTTGTAGGGCCCACCACTGCCCATTGAGGACAAGAGCCCAGGGACCAGTAGGAGGAGTTAGTGTTCGAAATGCCCAGGAATGGGGTATGTCATCCAAGGTGTGGGTCAGTCAGCGTGTCCTGGTGGTCACCACTCCTGGTGTTTTCACATACATCCCTTCATTGTTTCTACAGCTGCTATACTTTTTAGTGGTGGTCAAGCCAGCTGTAGGCTGATCATTGTAATCATTTATGTACATTTTGCAGATGTATGTGTTATCATTATTTTGAAATACTTGGCATAAAAAGTTGATTGAATTGAAATCTTTACATTATAAAAAAGTCAATATTACTTATCTGTCAATAAAGGAAAAGAGTTATTTGATTATTCCAATAGAGTTCCAAGGCTGATTTTTGAATAGTTGTAAAAATGATTAAAAATCTGTATCACTTCCTCATGGGAACAAAGTTTCTTACTGATGGAAACCAAGAATTTTAAGAATTGCCATTACAGTGTTGTTCCTGAGTTACAGGTAACCATTTCTAATCTGTGTGCCCCCAGGAGAATGGGGAGAGGTTATAAAAAGTATGTTCACAAACACAAATTCAAGCGTATCACTTAAATATTTGAAAACATTTTATTTGGATATTTTATATAAATTCAATATTTAATATCTTTCTGCAGTGTAAGCATTTTATTTGTCTTCTATTGATATAAATAAAATATAATGCTTTCTTCCCCCTTAAACTCTAAATATTTTTTGCTTTACCCCAGGGCATGACACAAATGATATTATTTTCTCTGAGTACTATACCATAAAAAATGTTGGGAATTTTAAAAAACAACTTTATTGAGGTATAATTTACTGACTACACAGTTCACCATTTTAAATGTGCAAGTCAGTGACTTGGAGTAAATTTATCAAGTCATGCAACCATCATCATCCATTTTTTTAATTTATTTTTTAAAATATTTATTTACTTGGCTGCGTAGGAGTCTTGGTTGTGGCATGCAGGATCTTTAGTGGTAGCGTGTGGGATCTCGTTCCCAGCCCAGGGATTGAACCTGGGTCCCCTGCACTGGGAGTGCAGAGTCTTAGTCTCTAGACCACCAGGGAAGTCCCTCACCATCCATTTTTAGAATGTGTTCCTTATCCCAGTAAGATGAGAAGTAAGTTCTGAAGGTGAGAAGGGACCAGAAGGTATTCCTTGGGGAGGGCAAACCTTTGAGTCCTAAGGTACTTGGAGCTTGAGGGCAGGTATTAGGTTGGCCAAAAAGCTTATTTGGGTTCTTCTGTAAGATGTGATGGTAAAACCTCAATGAATTTTTTGGCCAACTCTATATAAAGGTGCTGATTTCCTAGGAGAAGCATCCCAAAGGTATGAGGAAGGCCGAGAAGGCTGGCTGCTGCTCTGGGAGGGTTTGCAGCTCAGCTTAGATGCCAGCTCTTCCAGGAAGGCATTTCTAGCTCAGTGCAGCCTGCTTCTTCTCCTGGGCTCTGGTACCCACTCGCACGGTACATGACAGATAAAGAGTTTTGGTTCATGACTCTGCTCTTCCTGCTGGACTGTGAGTCTGCTCTCCCAGAACTTAGCTTCATCTCTGGCATAGAGCATGGCCTCAATTATCAGTTTGCCCAATGGATAAATGATTTTCAGCCCTTTTTGGTCTTCTCCAAAGTCCTGGGAGCTGACCAGAAACACACAGGGCAATGCCCCAGCAAATCACAGTGACTGGAGCAGAATCCAACTATCTCCATGAATGGGACCGTGGTATGGGCCAGGTGTGGAACCCTGGTTTTCAGCTGGCCCTGCTTCTGACCATTTGTCCCTCTGTGCTATCACTGCAACTTTCAGCTGTTCTATTGCCTCCAAAATGAGAGTGTGGGATCATACATTGTTTGGTGATTCCAGCTGTAAATCCCCATGATTCTGATGGTGCATCTGTCTCCCTGTGTCTAATGGAGCTGCCTGCATTTGAAGGGACAATTTCCAGGGAGCAAGGGAGATGATTGCAAGGGTTATAGCCCCTGGCTCTGTCTGGGGACTTGGCGCCATTGTGTTTGCCCAGGCTACTGCAGCCGTCCCGGACACTCTGAAGGTGACAAACAGATTGCCTTCACCACCTCAAGAAGGTATTGGCAAGGTGGCTTCTTTGGGTGCAGGAAATGTGAAGAGATTGAAAGCAAGCACATCAAGCTGTTTTTGAGTATACTTAATAGACACCTAGATGTGCAATCTGCTTTTTAAAAGCAGAGTTGCTTCACTAATAGTAACACTCCATTTTGCTTTATCACGAGACTCTCATCTCTGCTCCATACTCCCCCTCAGTGTTCTTCCGCTCACTAACCCATTTATCCTCTCTTATAAACCTGTGCTTAAAGCCAGAAGAAAATACAGCTGTGACACCACAGCAGAGCTTTCTGGTGCTGCCTCGAGCTGGCAGAGTGCTTGTGCCCATGACGCGGAAGCCTCCCCACACCCCACACTGTTTGTGTCCCAGGTGCTTCAAGTTGGTTTCTGAGGTTGGCATGAGAGCTGCTTCTTGGTGCCCAGTTGAAGAGCTTTTAGGACTCCAAAGCTGAACTCTTGGTGTTGGGGCAAGAGGGGCAACCAGAGGGGAGGCAATGACTCCCTGCCAACCCACACACATCCCTACAACTCCCTCATGGGCATCACAGGGCCAGTCTGGGCACCTAGGACAGATCAGACCTAACTGGCTTTCCTGTCTCATCCTGTTGTTTAATTAACATAACAAATCTTCGCAGCTGGTGGCTGCCCTCTGCTTTTCTTCCCCCTCCTCCTCCCTTCTGTACACTAATTAGTGCAAAAGCAGGGAGCAAATCTTCAGGCATTGATTTGCCTTTGCAGTAATGATTATTCTGGGAACAGCCCAACCTCTCCAAACAGATAAACACCCCCACCCTGAGTTTGAACCACATGCTTCCTTATAGATTTTTGGCTTTGCTAAGGCCAGGATGGAGAACCCAATTATTGAAGAGCATAATACCACATTTGTCTCCTCTGGTTCTAAAAGACAAAAGGGATTATAAGAAGGGGAGAAAACACCTTCAGGGGATGTGACTCATTTAAAGGTGCTGACTCCTCTTTGTAGAAAGTCGACCCCTCTCTGCAAAGGTGGAAACCTAGTCTGGCCAAGTGTCAAGTGGAATGTCTCAGGAAAGCCTTTGCTAACATCTCCCCATCTGTGAAGTGGTTCCCACTTCAGACAGCTCTCAGCCTTGTCAGAGTATCAGGTCCTCAGGGGCCAGGGACCTACAGAAGTCTGTGCCTGAGATGTCATCCACAGCAGTAGCCTGGAGAGAGGTCTGGGACAGGGGGATGGAGGGGGTGCTCCTTCAAGGGGTCAAGGGGTAGACAAACATTCAACCCCATTTCTGGGTCCTCACTGGGTCACTTACTAACAGACCCCTGTGGCTAGTTAGTCTCCTAGTAAGATTATATGGTAGCATGGCAACAGAAGATATTTTGTTCTTCTGCTCATTATGTGGTGTTTAAAAAATAGTGCATAGTAAGCAAAGATATCACTTTGCTGACAAAAGTTTGTATAGTCAAGGGTATGGTCTTTCCAGTAGTCATGTACGGATGTGAGAGTTGGACCATAAAGAAGACTGAGCACTGAATAATTGATTCTTTCAAACTGTGGTGCTGGAGAAGGCTCTTGAGAGTCCCTTGTATTGCAAAGAGATCCAACCAGTCAATCTTAAAGGAAATCAAACCTAAATCTCATTGAAGCTGAAGCTCCAATATTTTGGCCACCTGATGTGAAGAACTGACTCGTTGGAAAAGACCTCGATGCTGGGAAAGATTGAGGGCAGGAGGAGAAGAGGACGATAGAGGATGAGACGGTTGGATGGCATCACTGATTCAAAAGAGATGAACCTGGGCAAACTCCAGGAGATGGTGAGGGACAGAGAAGCCTGGTGTGCTGCAACCCATGGAATCGCAGAGTTGGACGTGACTTGGCAACTGAACAACAACAAAGTGTGCTTGTGGGGATTTCATTTATTGTGTCTTTTTTCTCCTTAGTACTCCCTCCCAGGCCTGGAGAATAATCTTCATTTTGCCCCCACTTTTACTCCCTCTGCCAAACGCACAGACACAGAGCCTTAATCATGTCACTTTCTCCCCATCTCTTCTCACACTGTTCTCACCTGCATCAGGGGTTGGGAAGATCTAGGCTCAATGTGGGAGTATTCAGTAATCAACTAGCAATGTTTGCCAGGAGAGGGGGGTGTGGATGGTGCCAAGTAAGGTATTTATTGTGCAGGTCAAGAAGCAACAGAACTGAACATCGAACAACAGACTCGTTCAAAATTGGGAAAGGAGTGTGTCAAGGCTGTATATTGTCACCCTGCTTATATAACTTATATGCAGAGTACATCATGTGAAATGTCAGGCTGGATGAATCACAAGCTGGAATCAAGATTGCTGGGAGAAATATCAATAACCTCAGATAAGATGACACCACCCTTATGGCAGAAAGTGAGGAATAAAAGAGCCTCTTGATGATGAAGGTGAAAGAGGAGAGTGAAAAAGTTGGCTTAAAACCCAGCATTCAAAAACCTAGGATTATGGCATCTGGTCCCATCATTTCGTGGCATATAGATGGGGAAACAATGGAGACAGCGAAAGACTATTTTCTTGGGTTCCAAAATCACTGCAAATGGTGACTACAGCCTTGAAATTAAAAGACATTTGCTCCTTGGAAGAAAAGCTGTGACCAACCTAGATAGCATATTAAAAAAAATGCTGTCACCTGAAACACTACCCTAATTAAATCTAACTGTCTAGGGATAAAGTCCATTGATCAGAATCAGAGGTGCTTGTTAAAAATAATGATTCTCTGGTGTCTGTGATTCAGTTGGTCTGGAGTAGGGCTGAGAAGTCTTTACATTTGAAGAACCTCAGGATATTTTCATGATTGGGCATTTTAGAAACTACTGTCTAAATCATCAGTTAAAGTTCACCCTAACCTCCACAAAACTTTTATCCTTTGGCCATGCATGACCTCAAATTGTTCACTAGTTATCTTGCTCTTATATCCCCACCTGCATTCTAAGTTTATAAAATTGTAGAATTTCTAAACTCAAAGGGGCCCTAGGTTACCAAATAATCTGTTCCACCAGGGCCACATCTTGGTTAGTTTCGGGGCTAGGTCTAGAAACAGTTCAAAATTCCCTCCATTCAACGGTAATTTAAATTTTTGTTTTCCCACAGCGTCGAGGCAGGCCAGCACCTCTGCTTTTAAGAAAGATTGAGCGTGAGTACTGTTATTCTGGTGGAAGGGCTGGTGCTTACATTTGTACCTTTTGCTGCTCTGAGAAATCCCTGCCAATGGATAACTGATAAGGTGTCATGAAATGTAAGGGATCAAATGACAAAATGGTCTAAGCTATGCCCACCATAGCACCAGGTGCCTATATAGATTTAACTTTTAGGCCAGGCTCAAATCCACATCCACTGGGAGACCCTGGACCAGTATGGGGTAATTACACTTTCCTAATTCAATTATGAATCATAAGAGTTCACATTAGTGAAACATTGGCTGTTCACCAGGTGCTATGCTAGATGGATCACATGGAAAATTCGATAGGTCTAAGGAAGCTTAGAAAAGCTTAGAAAAAAAAATTTAAGTGAAAATGGAAATATCTCCATGTTTATATGTATTTATTTTTTAAACTTTTTATTTTATATTGGGGTATAGCCATTTAACAATGTTGTCATACCTTCAGGTGAACAGCAAAGGAATTCAGTCATCCATATACATGTATCCATTCTCCCCTGAACTCCACCCCATCCAGGCTGCCAAATAACATTGAGCAAAATTCCATGTGCTCTACAGTAGTTTCTTGTTAGTTATCCACTTTAAATATGGCAGTGTGTACATGCATAAAACTTAAAAAATTTCACTGACCTGTCCAAAGTGAGTTGTTAGTGGTGAGGCTTGGATTTGAAGTTGGTATAATTTTTCAGTCCATTCTCTTAATTCCTGTGCTATTTTGTGTTGATGAAAAGAGATAATGTGAATAAAATGCTTAGGTTAGGGTCCAGAAGTTCAGTAAGTGGCTGTAGTCATCGTCATCATCATTACAACCCCAAGTAACCCTGCTGCTGCTGCTTCTAAGTCGCTTCAGTTGTGTCTGACTCTGTGTGACCCCAGAGATGGCAGCCCACCAGGGTCCCCCGTCCCTGGGATTCTCCAGGCAAGAACACTGGATTGGATTGCCATTTCCTTCTCCAATGCATGAAAGTGAAAAGTGAAAGTGAAGTCACTCAGTCGTGTCCGACTCTTAGCGACCCCATGGACTGCAGCCTACCAGGCTCCTCCGCCCATGGGATTTTCCAGGCAAGAGTATTGGAGTTGGGTGCCATCGCCTTCTCCTACATAGCTCTTATTAGGTACCAGGAAGGTACTATTTTAAGCACTTCACATAGGTTTATTTGCAAAATACCCCTGTGAGGTAGTACTAGTATAACAGATTTTATAGGTGAGGAAACTGAGGCACAAAAATGATTATATTACACAAAGTTATACAGCTAGTAAGTGACAGAGGTGGATTTGAACTAGAGAGTCTGGCTCCAAACTGAATGCCACTAACCAGTGCACCCTGCTGCTTTTCAGGTGAAAAATGGCAAATACTGCTGCTGCTAATGGTTAGCAGAGAGGCCCTCAGTTCCTTTCGACACAGTACTTCCCTACATGCTTTCCTTGTAAGAATGCCCTTTAGATAAAAATAAATATGCTAATAGATTCAAGTGTCCTTTTCATGTCTCCCCTTTCTGCCCTCTCAAAAATTCTTATATGATTCAATCTAATACTATTTCATGGCACCTGTTTTCTTCGTCATTTTGGAAGTGACCTCTGGGAAAGGACTATTCTTGGTGTTATTACATTTTTTTTTCAACCTGGAAGAGACCTTTGAAATTCTCTTAGGACAGAAGTCTCTACAATAAAGTGCTTGTACCCTACAGGATGCACAAGGTTATCCACTGGTATTGGGGGAAAAAAGTCCTAATTTAAAACCAAAGAAATTAAGGGCCATGGTGATCTTCCTGTTGTTAAGTATAACAGAATCTCCTAGACATTATTATTATAGTGACTGCATGGCTGGTGCCTGCCGACCCCCCATGCTTGAAGCATTCATCTCGCTAAATTGAGTGAGGTCACTCTTGTACCTTTCTTTCTCTCTCTCTGACTGCTCTTTCTGTTCCCCAGTCCCTGTATTTAAACAAGTTAAAAAAAATTAATATATGGATTGACACAACGTCTTCACTTGCTCCAGGGATCACACATGGTAAATAGGTCCCATGTCCGAGGCAAGGGTGGAGGCTCTATAGCATGGACAAAGCTGCATCCTTGTTTCATTTCCTTCTGGCATGTTAATGCATGCTGTTATGAGTTGAATCGTTCCCTCAAAGAGGGATGTTGAAGTCCCTTAGAAAGGGATTTATTTTGAAGTAGAATTATTGTAGGAATTATTTAAGTTAGATGATGTCATATTGAATGAGGGTGGGACTCCTAATGTAGCTGGTATCGTTACAAGAAGAGAAGAACAGACACAAAAGAAGGCAGCCATGTGATGATGGGGACAAGTTGGAATGGATGAATGATGTCAAGGAAGCATCAGTAAGGCAAGGAATACCAGGAATTGCCAGCAAACGCCAGCAGCTAGAAGAGGTGAGGAAAGAGGGTGCCTGCTGATGCCCTGATTTGACTTTTAGCTTCCAGAACTGTAAGCCAATACATTTCTGTTGTTTTAAGCCCCCTAGTTTGTATCAGTTTGCTATGGCAGCCACAGGAAACCAGGTAACTGTGTAGGTATTGGGTTGGCCAAAAAGTTCATTCAGATTTTTCCATTACAGCTTACAGAAAAATCTGAACAAACTTTGGTCAATGCAATAGATTTACAAATTGTGTTTTTCTGTTTAAATAAAGCTGTCCCCCAGCAAACGGGCAGTCTGCAAAGACAGCCCTGATGCAATGTCAAGTGGACCTCAGGGATGTGGCACCACGGCCCCTCTCTCCATCAGCTGCTGTTGTGAGGGAAGAGTAATGACAGTGCCATCAAACCTGGTAGGAAGTCAGCCAGAATGTCTTGAAATTATCAAGGCATTTGATCTATTGATTATCATCTACTGTTTTTATGATAAATCATTCCTTGTTGTTTCTGTTCAGTCACCCAGTCGTGTCCGACTCTTTTCAACCCTGTGGACTGCAGCACGCCAGGCCTCCCTGTCCTTCGCCATCTCCCAAAGTTCACCCAAGTTCATGTTCACTGCATCGGTGATGTCATCCAACTGTCTAATCCTCTGATGCCTTCTTCTCCTTTTGCCCTCAATCTTTCCCAGTATCAGGGACTTTTCCAATGAGTCATCTGTTTGCATCAGATGACCAAAATACTGGAGCTTCAGCTTTAGCGTCAGAGAAGGCAATGGCAACCCACTCCAGTGTTCTTGCCTGGAGAATCCCAGGGACGGGGGAGCCTGGTGGGCTGCCATCTATGAGGTTGTACAGAGTCGGGCACGACTGAAGTGACTTAGCAGCAGCAGCAGCAGCTTTAGCATCAGTTACACTAGACCATTCAGGTATGACCTAAATCAAATCCCTTATGATTATACAGTGGAAGTGAGAAATAGATTCAAGGGCCTAGATCTGATAGATAGAGTGCCTAATGAACTATGGAATGAGGTTTGTGACATTGTACAGGAGACAGGGATCAAGACCATTCCCATAGAAAAGAAATGCAAAAAAGCAAAATGGCTGTCTGGGGAGGCCTTACAAATAGCTGTGAAAAGAAGAGAAGTGAAAAGCAAAGGAGAAAAGGAAAGATACAAACATCTGAATGCAGAGTTCCAAAGAATAGCAAGAAGAGATAAGAAAGCCTTCTTCAGCGATCAATGCAAAGAAATAGAGGAAAACAACAGAATGGGAAAGACTAGGGATCTCTTAAAGAAAATCAGAGATACCAAAGGAACATTTCATGCAAAGATGGGCTCAATAAAGGACAGAAATGGTATGGACCTAACAGAAGCAGAAAATATTAAGAAGAGATGGCAAGAATACACAGAAGAACTGTACAAAAAAGATCTTCACAACCCAGATAATCACGATGGTGTGATCACTGCCCTAGAGCCAGACATCCTGGAATGTGAAGTCAAGTGGGCCTTAGAAAGCATCACTACGAACAAAGCTAGTGGAGGTGATGGAATTCCAGTTGAGCTATTCCAAATCCTGAAAGATGATGCTGTGAAAGTGCTGCACCCAATATGCCAGCAAATTTGGAAAACTCAGCAGTGGCCACAGGACTGGAAAAGGTCAGTTTTCATTCGAATCCCAAAGAAAGGCAATGCCAAAGAATGCTCAAACTACCGCACAATTGCACTCATCTCATACACTAGTAAAGTAATGCTCAAAATTCTCCAAGCCAGGCTTCAGCAATATGTGAACCGTGAACTTCCTGATGTTCAAGCTGGTTTTAGAAAAGGCAGAGGCACCAGAGATCAAATTGCCAACATCCGCTGGATCATGGAAAAAGCAAGAGAGTTCCAGAAAAGCATCTATTTCTGCTTTATTGACTATGCCAATGCTTTGACTCCGTGGATCACAATAAACTGTGGAAAATTCTGAAAGAGATGGGAATATCAGACCACCTGATCTGCCTCTTGAGAAATTTGTATGCAGGTCAGGAAGCAACAGTTTGAACTGGACATGGAACAACAGACTGGTTCCAAATAGGAAAAGGAGTACGTCAAGGCTGTATATTGTCACCCTGTTTATTTAACTTATATGCAGAGTACATCATGAGAAACGCTGGACTGGAAGAAACACAAGCTGGAATCAAGATTGCCAGGAGAAATATCAATAACCTCAGGTTTGCAGATGACACCACTTTTATGGCAGAAAGTGAAGAGGAACTCAAAAGCCTCTTGATGAAAGTGAAAGTGGAGAGTGAAAAAGTTGGCTTAAAGCTCAACATTCAGAAAACGAAGATCATGACATCTGGTCCCATCACTTCATGGGAAATATATGGGGAAACAGTGGAAACAGTGTCAGACTTTATTTTTCTGGGCTCCAAAATCACTACAGATGGTGACTGCAGCCATGAAATCAAAAGATGCTTACTCCTTGGAAGGAAAGTTATGACCAACCTAGAGAGCATATTCAAAAGCAGAGACATTACTTTGCCAACAAAGGTTCATCTAGTCAAGGCTATGGTTTTTCCTGTGGTCATGTATGGTTGTGAGAGTTGGACTGTGAAGAAGGCTGAGTGCCAGAGAATTGATGCTTTTGAACTGTGGTGTTGGAGTCCCTTGGACTGCAAGGAGATCCAACCAGTCCATTCTGAAGGAGATCAGCCCTGGGATTTCTTTGGAAGGAATGATGCTGAAGCTGAAACTCCAATACTTTGGCCACCTCATGCAAAGAGTTGAGTCACTGGAAAAGACTCTGATGCTGGGAGGGATTGGGAGCAGGAGGAGAAGGGGATGACAGAGGATGAGATGGCTGGATGGCATCACTGACTTGATGGACATGAGTCTCAGTGAACTCTGGGAGTTGGTGATGGACAGGGAGGCCTGGCCTGCTGGGATTCATGGGGTTGCAAAGAGTTGGACACAACTGAGCGACTGATCTGATCTGATCTGATTCCAGTGAATATTTAGGGTTGATCTCCTTGAAGATTGACTGGTTTGATGTCTTTGCTGTCCAAGGGACTTTCAGGAGTCTTCTCTAGCACTACAGTTTGAAGGTACCACAGTTCAAAGGGATCAATTCTGCCTTCTTTATGGTTCAGCTCTCACAACCGTATGTGACTACTGGGGAAGACCATAGCCTTGACTGTATGGACCTTTGTTGGCAGAGTACTGTGTCTGCTGTTAAACACACTATCTAGGTTTGTCATCCCTTTTCTGTGAAGAAGCAGTCATTTGATTTCATGGGTGCAGTTACCATCTTCAGTGATTTTGGAGCCCGAGAAGAGAATATCTGTCTCTACTTCCACCTTTTCTTCTTCTGTTTGCCATGCAGTAATGGGGCCAGATGCCATGATCTTAGTTTTTGTAATATTTAGTCTTAAGCCTGCTCTCTCACTCTTCTCCTTCACCCTCATCAAGAGGATCTTTAATTCCTCTTCATTTTCTGCCATTAGAGTGGTATCATCCTCATATCTTAGGTTGTTGATGTTTCTTTTGCCTATCTTGATTCCAGCTTGTTAACTCATCCAGCCCTGCATTTCTCATGATGTGCTAAGCATATAGGTTAAACAGACAGGGTGACAGCAGATAGCTCTGTTTTACTCCTTTCTTGATCTTGAACCAATCAGTTGTTCCATACAGGGTTTTAACAGTTGCTTTTTCACCTGCATACAGGTTTCTCAGGAGACAGGTAAGATGGTCTGGTATTCCCATCTCTCTAAGAGCCTTCCACAGTTTGTCATGATCCACATAGGCAAAGGCTTTAGTGTAGTCGATGAAACAGAGATAGATGTTTTTCTGAAATTCCCTTGCTTTCTCTATAATCCAGCATATGTTGGCAATTTGACCTCTAGTTCCTCTCCTTTTCTAAACCCAGGTTGAACATCTGAAAGTTCTTGGTTTGCATAACGCTGAAGCCTAGCATGCAAGATTTTAAGCATGACCTTGCTAGCATGGGAGATGAGTACAATTGTTCAATAGTTAGCACATTCTTTGGTACTACCCTTCTTGGGAATCTGGATGAAGATTGACCTTTTCCAGTCCTGTGGCCACTGCTGGGTCTTCCAGATTTGCTGACATAATGAATGCAAAACCTTGATCAGTTCAGTTCAGTCACTCAGTCATGTGCGACTCTTGGTGACCCCATGGATTGCAGCACACCAGGCCTCCCTGTCCATCACCAACTCCCATAGTTTACTCAAACTCATTTCCATTGAGTCAGTGAAGCCATCCAACCATCTCATCCTCTGTCGTCCCCTTCTCTTCCTGCCTTCAATCTTTCCTAGCATCAGGGTCTTTTCTAATGAGTGTTCTTTGCAGCAGGTGGCCAAAGTATTGTAGTTTCAACTTCAACATCAGTCTTTCCAATGAATATTCAGGACTGATTTCCTTTAGGATGGACTGCTTGGATCTCCTTGCAGTCCAAGGAACTCTCAAGAGTCTTTTCCAACACCACAGTTCAAAAGCATCAATTCATCGGTGCTCAGCTTCCTTTATAGTCCAACTCTCACATTCATACATGACTACTGGGAAAACCACAGCTTTGACTAGACGGAACTTTGTTGGCAAAGTAATGTCTCTGCTTTTTAACATGCTGTCTAGGTTGGTCGTAAAACCATGATGGCACCATCCTTTACAGATTTCATCAGCTGGAAAAGTTCTGCTGGAATTTCATCATATCCACTATCTTTATTAACAGCAGTGCTTCTTAAGGCCCACTTGACTTCACACTCCAGAATGTCTGGCTCTGGGAGACCAACCACACCATTGTAGTAATCCGGTTCATTAAGATCTTTTTAATACAGTTCTTCTGTGTATTCTTTCCATCTCTTCTTGATCTCTTCAGCACCTACTAGGTCTTTACCATTTTTATCCTTTATTGTGCCCATTGTTGGGTGGAATGTTCCCTTGATGTTTCCAGTTTTCCTGAAGAGATCTCTAGTCTTTCCCCTTTTGTTATTTTCTTCTATTATTGAGCATTGTTCATTGAAGAAGGCATTCTTGTCTCTTCTAGCTATTTTTTGGAACTTTGTATTTCATTGGATATGCCTTTCCCTCTCTCCCTTGGTTTTTGCTTCTCTTCATTCTTCTGCTATTTGTAAAGCCTCCTCAGATAACCACTTTGTCTTCTTGCTTTTCTTTTTCTTTGGGTTGGTTTTGTTTGCCACCTCAATTCTTACCTCAGTTCTTATTAGGCCTTGAGGTATTAGGTGATGATGGTATGAAGCCATTATAATCAAAAGGACATTTGATATTCCTTATTTAATCTTTCTTTCATCCTATTAAATATTTTATTTTTATACCTTTTAATGATAAATGAACTGTTTCTTCATTAAACCCCTTATAAATGAAAGGCTAAATAAATGCATATATATTGGCGGTATGTGCTCATTTTTTAACATTGATTGGGTACATGGCCAAGTCAACACCCACCCCACTTTGATGCATGAGGAAGCAGGTGTGGGATGGTTATGTGAATTAGCTACCCAAGGTCACAACTTGAATTTGGTTCTTCTGCATTCAGACTGAGGTCAAGCTTCTGTACCATTTTCTCTCCCTCAAGGGTGTAGTGAGATGCATACTTTGCCCAATTTTTGTATCAGGAGGCCTTGGGCAATTTTAACTAATATGTTTCTGTTTAGCAAACCTTGTAGGAAGCAGAGATGTTTCAGCAGGGGCAGGCAATGGGGACTTGGAATTCTGGCTTTGCTTCCAACTAGTTGTGTGGCCTGGGGCAGGTACTCTGACCTCTCTGATCCTCATTTTCTTTAATTATAAGATGCTGAAAGTTGTGTTTTTGGCATAGGGAATAAAGAATAAGTTATATATGATTGTCAAAGTGTAAACTACATGCTAGTGGTAAAGTCTAGTAGTAAGAATTGATGTTACTGTTGAGATTATAAAAGATACAGTTCTGTCTTATATATGGAGAGGTTCCTGCAGACCAGTGGGTAAGACTCATGTCCAGATGTGAATATGATTCTCCTAACTGGTCATGTGAACAGAGGTGGCATGGGGTTGCAAGTGGCACCCCAGTTCAGGGAGCCCAGTGATGGCTTCTGTGGACTGACATTGGCTGGGTGGGAGACCTGTAATTCCTACTCCCTTTCCTCAAGTTCTGGTCACATTCTTGGTGCTAAGAAATCTGCATGGCTAAACAGGGGTCACTTATTGCTCTTGTCTTGGCCACAGGCAAGTGTCTTGATAGAAAATTCCTCTCTCTCACCTCTGTCCACTCCCTCCACTTTTGCCTATCAACTGCCCAACCAAGAGCCGTAGAGACCTCCTCATTGTCAGGTCCAGTGGATTCCTCTTGGGAGTTACCATGGCCTCTTGGCCATCTTGCCTCTGTTGGTTACTGTTCGGGATCATTTGATCCCTTCGTTCTTCTGGAAGCATCCTCTCTCAATTGAGGAACACCACGCTCTCTTGAATTTCCTCCTTTCTGTGGACACCACTTCTCATCTCTTTTGCTGGCTCATATTCTCCTACTCTGCATATCCTGGGACTTCTCTCAGTGCTACCCAGGCCTCTGTTCTTCCTGAACAATCCCATCTATGGGCTTGGCTTCCAATACCCTTGGCATGACTGATTCTCAAACAGAGGGAGGGCTGTCAGAAGTTACCTGCCAGGAGAGAGGCTTTTTCAAATTGCTCATACCACTGTAGGGGTTCTGAACGTACAACCTCTCTCTGACATTCACTATCACAGTGGTCCTTTTGGGGATGGTGGTTCCTCATTTGTATGTGATGTGTATATATGTTGAGAAACTCTAATTTCATGCTGACAGATCCCAATTCATCAGCTACATCATGTGCATGTAGGTTCCAATACACATATCCACTTGGATGTCCACTAAGCACATCACACTCAGTCTGACCCAAGTGATACTTAGCTCTTCCATAACCTTGCTCTTTTCCTTGCATCTTCACTTTCAGCGAATAGTACTACCATTCAAACAGTTGCTCAAGCCAAAATCTGGCTATCATCCTTGCTCGTCTTGTTCTGTTACTCCTGATCCAGTGCCCACAATAACCAAGCCCTTGTGAATCCACCTCCTAAAAATCATTTGCCTCAGATCATTTCTCCTCTTTCCCATGGATGTTACCCTCCTCACTTCTGCCCCCCAGTCCATTATTTACATAGCCTTCTCAATGCAGTCTCATTGTGGCATTCCCCTGACTGAATGCCCTGTTGCCCTCGAGCTTCAGCTGGGCTCTGCCCACCTCTCTGGCCTCATTTCTTGCTTCTTCTCACCATGCTCTACACATTCTGGTCATACTTAGGGAGACCTATAGTTGATTGTCCAGACAAAATAATACTTGCAAATGTAAGAGGGTATTGTTAATGATGATTCTGGGACAGTAAGAGAGAACTACAACTCTCCCAAGAAAAGCAGGAGGTTCAGTTAACGCAAATCATACTGAAATTTTAGTTCCTCACACATGCTTTTTTTTTTTTTTCCATCCATAGAGCTTGATTTTTATGTCCCTTTGTGGCCTTCCTGGGACCCTCATCCCCTCTGTGTGTTCTCCTAGCCTCCTGTACCTAACCCATTTGGCATGTAAAAGACTGAGGTTTTAGCTGTCTCTCATCCCACCCTCATCTGAGAGAAAAAAAAAGAAGTCAGATTCGATCTCAGGTTGCTTTAATGCTTTTACCACTCTGTAAACTGCTTTTCCCAGCACAACCCTGCCCTCTTTTTAAGTAAGAAAGAGTAGATTTCAGGCTTAGATTCATCATGTGAGTGACAGACTCTAGCTAGAAATTTAAAATGTCATCTTGTTTTCATTTATTTACTGATGTTTATGTTCTCTTTATAACAAGTAATGCTGATTTTCTATTTGTGCTAATGACATAGTGTTTTCTTTCCAAATGAACTTGCTAAAGAAAAGGAGTCAACTGAAATAAAAGCAGTAAATTAATAATAGCCCTGTTGATATATGAATATGGACAGATTTCATGACATCTGGGACCTCTTTTAAGAATAAGGACATTTTCCTATCTTGAGATAATAAATTCTATTATCATACCTAAGAAAATTAGCATAGCAAAGTCTATAACTTTTATTCTAAACATTGACATTTAAAAATAAATCTCCTACATTATTCTCTTAAATCTGTTCAGTGGAATCTAAAAACCCAAGGAATTTGATACTCATCACTAACTATTTTTGAATATATAAACAAACTTCCCTTTAGCATTTGAATATTTTACATCTTTATTTTCTATCTATTCTGCTTATTCCACAAAATCTTATCCTAATGTATGGTTGTTTATGCTTGAAAGTTTTTATTGATCATTCTGTCATGTTCTTCTAAAACAAACAAAAAATGCACCAATTAAAATTGAGTCCTTTCTTTATATCCTGTGATCATAAAACTCCAAGTACTAAAAACTTCTTTGTGATTGAGTTATCATTATAATTAGTAGTAGTAGTACACAGATGCACTATTAGTGTGCTATTGACCACAGCATCATAATAACATCCTAATTTGAATATTAGTCAAAAATAGTATAAAAAAAGTTTTGCAAAGACACTTCCTGAATGACGTGATTGGGCTTCTAACAATGAGTTCCTGTATTCATGGGTAATGACTTATAGCTGGGAAGAGGCAGGGTGCTGCATCAATTCTATTCCTATTTTTTATAGATGCAAATAAAAAATTTCACATAAAATAAATAGTTATGGAAGAAGATTTATGATATCAGTTTGAATTCCTTCACAGTTATATGACAACAATCACATAGTGATATACCACAAAATTTATTTTAATAATGATACATCATTTGCCAGCTCAGTTTGGTCCTCTTCCAATTTTATTAAAAGCAAAGAATTGGAAATAGCCTGAACTGCAGAAGATTTGTTATCCAGCTCTTAGACTTATTCACTCTCTTGAGTTCTTGGAAATATACTGAAAAGTATATATTAACCTTTATCAAGTTATTATTAATGATACTTATTATTTTCACCTAAAGCCATCATCTTTAACCTGCTATACTTATAAGTTATTGAGAAAATAAAATATTGGACATTGCAATACACTTGGCAATACATTTTTTTAATCAAATAATAAAGCTTAAATGCGTTTGTGTGAAACTGTGGAGTTATAGGTTTTAATTTATGGAAAATGTCCACCATGGTCAAACGCATCAGCCGCATCTACTTGCTTCCTACCAGAAAACATCTGACTTCATTTTTCAATTCAAGTAGACATTTCTGTGTCTCCTCTCTCACTTCTGGTCTAATTCTAAGGAAGAGAGAGAGAGAGTGGAGTGATACCTGGATCCTGGAAGCTTGCTGCCTGGTGACGTAAGGTCTGTGCTGACTCTGCTTTGCTCCCAGCCTCAGGACCCGTGTTTTCTCTGATGCATGTTGGGGATAAAGAGGAGAGGACGTTAAGTAGAAGTTTTGAATGTTTGAATTGAAACTTCCTTTGTTGCTTCTACTCAGTCATCCCGTTGTTTTGATGTCTGACCCTCTTCCTTTATTTAGGGCCTGAGCCAAGGACCACCTGGGATAAATCCCATGGAAAAAGTCAGGCCAGGTGAGAGGGCTGAGGTTGGTAGTAAGCCTTGGGTGACGAGGCAGAGAGGTGGCAGAGGGGGACAAAGAGACTGGCAAGAAGCTTCTAACCTAACATGGCCACAGTGAAGATATGTGAGGGCAATCCGAAAATGGATTTTCCTTAAAAGTACTAATGGTTGTGGTTCCCTTGGGGAGGTTTCTAGTCCTCCCCCTGACTCCCACCCTCTATGCATCTACCCTCCATGAAGCCTGCTAGGCTAGCAGAATAGCTTTGCTGAAGTCTGGGTTGAGGATGAGATGGGGGAAGGGGAGATGGAAACAGATGGGTCCAGTGAAAGTCCCTGCTCCTGGGTATGCTGACTCTGACTAACCCAAGAAAACCCTAGGATCCTGCCCTGCACTTGACAATGTCCACGTGGCTGGGAGGAGTGTGAGTCCAGCCAGGCTGGCCTGGCTAGTCCTCTCTTCGTTATTGAGAATACCCTTTGTCCACTGAGGCAAAGCTTTTGACTCTTATTTTCTTGGGAACTGTCAACAGTTTTAAAACTCCCCTGCCCTCAGTTTTATTGAAATATAATTGACACATGGCATTGTATAAGTTTAAAAAGGTGTGATTTGACTTAAAAATCATACCTTGAACTTATGATTTGACTTATATATCTTGTAAAACGACTACCATAATAAGTTTAGGTAATATCCATCATCTCATTTAGATAGTGCTCAGACCTCTTAGTATTTACTCTATAACAATTTTCATATGTACCATTCAGCAGTGTTAAATGTAGTCATCTTATTGTGTATTATGTCCTTAATTCTTCCTTATAACTAGAAGTTTGTGACTTTTGATTACTTTCAAATGATTCCCCCTTCCCCCATCTCCCAGTTCTGGTAACCACAAATCTGATTTCTTTTTCTAGAAGTTCAGTTTTTTCTTTCTTTTTTTAATTAAGATTCCATATATATGAGATCATACAGAGTTTGTCTTCCTCTGATTTCTTTTTAACTTAGCATTATACCTTCAAGATCCAGATCAGATCAGTTCCTCAGTTGTGTCCGACTCTTTGCGACCCCATGAATCGCAGCATGCCAGACCTCCCTGTCCATCACCAACTCCCAGAGTTCACTCAGACTCATGTCCATCGAGTCAGTGATGCCATCCAGCCATCTCATCCTCTGTCGTTCCCTTCTCCTCTTGCCCCCAATCCTTCCCAGCATCAGAGTCTTTTCCAGTGAGCCAACTCTTCGCATGAGGTGGCCAAAGTACTGGAGTTTCAGCTTTAGCATCATTCCTTCCAAAGAACTCCCAGGGCTGATCTCCTTCAGAATGGACTGGTAGGATCTCCTTGCAGTCCAAGGGACTCTCAAGAGTCTTCTCCAACACCACATTTCAAAAGCATCAATTCTTCGGCACTCAGGCTTCTTCACAGTCCAACTCTCACATCCATACATGACCACAGGAAAAACCATAGCCTTGACTAGACGAACCTCTGTTGGCAAAGTAATGTCTCTGCTTTTGAATATACTATCTAGGTTGGTCATCACTTTCCTTCCAAGGAGTAAGCGTTTTTTAATTTCATGGCTGCAGTCACCATCTGTAGTGATTTTGGAGCCCAGAAAAATAAAGTCTGACACTGTTTCCACTGTTTCCCCATCTATTTCCCATGAAGTGATGGGACCGGATGCCATGATCTTCGTTTTCTGAATGTTGAGCTTTAAGCCAACTTTTTCACTCTCCACTTTCACTTTCATCAAGAGGCTTTTGAGTTCCTCTTCACTTTCTGACATAAGGGTGGTGTCATCTGTATATCTGAGGTTATTGATATTTCTCCCGGCAATCTTGATTCTAGCTTGTGTTTCTTCCAGTCCAGCGTTTCTCATGATGTACTCTGCATATAAGTTAAATAAACAGGGTGACAATATACAGCCTTGATGAACTCCTTTTCCTATTTGGAACCAGTCTGTTGTTCCATGTCCAGTTCTAACTGTTGCTTCCTGACCTGCATATAGGTTTCTCAAGAGGCAGATCAGGTGGTCTGGTATTCCCATCTCTTTCAGAATTTTCCACAGTTTATTGTGATCCACAGAGTCAAAGCATTGGCATAGTCAATAAAGCAGAAATAGATGCTTTTCTGGAACTCTCTTGCTTTTTCCATGATCCAGCGGATGTTGGCAATTTGATCTCTGGTGCCTCTGCCCTTTCTAAAACCAGCTTGAACATCAGGAAGTTCACGGTTCACATATTGCTGAAGCCTGGCTTGGAGAATTTTGAGCATTACTTTACTAGCGTGTGAGATGAGTGCAATTGTGCAGTAGTTTGAGCATTCTTTGGCATTGCCTTTCTTTCTGATTGGAATGAAAACTGACCTTTTCCAGTCCTATGGCCATTGCTGAGTTTTCCAAATTTGCTGGCAGGTCCATGTGGTCACAAATGGCAAGATTTCCTTCCTTTATGGTTGAGTAATTTCATACACACACACGTGTGTGTGTGTGTGTGTGTGTGTGTGTGTGTGTGTGTGTATGTATTTCATTTGATTGATTGTTTCCTTTGCTGTGCAGTTCATCAATTAATCTCTTGGCTTCTTAGGCTAGGTAAAACTTGTCTGTTCCTCTTTCTAAGGGAAAACCCATCTGTTCCTTTTTTCTCTCTATAATAACTTCTGTCATAAATAATGTTGCTAGTGACTATGAGGTGCAGATATCTCTTTGACATAGGGTTTTTGTTTCCTTTGGATATATTTTCAGAAGTGGAATTGCTGGATCACATAGTAATTCTATTTTTAATTTTTAAGGAACTTCCATACTGTTTTCCAGAGTGGCTGTACCAATTTACTTTCTCACAGTACACAGAGGCTCCCGTTTCTCCACATCCTTTATAGCACTTGTTATCTGTTAGCTTTTGGTTGATAGTCACTCTGAGAGGCATGAGGTGATTTCTCATTGTGGTTTTGAGTTGCATTTCCTTGATAATGAGTAACGTTGAGTACCTTGTCATGTACCTGTTGACCAGTCATGTGTCTTCTTTGGAAAAAGAAGTGTGTTCTTTGTCCACTTTTACTTGTATGATTTGTTTTTGTTATTTTCGTATTGAGTTGTATGAGTTTTTATTAAAATACATATTTTAGATATTAACCCCTTATCAGACATAATGTTTGCAAATATTTTTTTCCCATTTCACAGGTTATCTTTTCATTGATTGATTGTTTCCTTTGCTGTCCAGAAGCTTTTTCATTTTAATGTAGTCCCACTTGTTTATTTTTCATTTTATTGCTTATGCTTTAGGGGTCATTACCTAAAAAAATCATTGCTAAGACTCATGTCAGGGGGCATTTGCCTATGTTTTCTTCCAGAAATTTCATGATTTCAGGTCTTACATGTAATTCCTTAGCCAATTAACTTTTTATGAAGACTTAGCCAAGCCTGTGGGAACAGAGTGGTTTTCATGAAACACACATTGAAAAACCTCTTGGGTTTGTTCCTTCTGAGAGAGAGACTTTCTGATCTATTTGGGGAAATTCTGAGGTGCAATGATTATTCTGAACCTCCATGAACCAGTTCTTCAATTAATCTCTTGGCTTCTTAGGCTAGGTAAAACCTGACTGGCTGTTCCTCTTTCTAAGCTCTGCAGTGACACACAGAGGAAAAGGAGAAGCTTTTCTGAGGTATAACTTCTTCCCCTACCTCTCCCTGCCCCTGTTCCAACCACTTTCTAGTTTGGGTCAAAGAGAGGTCCAAAATCAGTACTGTTTGAACAGTCTGCTCAGTTTAAACAGTATGCTCAGTATTTAATTAAAAAAAGTTTTTCTCAGGAATTTCCTGGCAGTCCAATGGTTAGGACTTTGAATTTCCACTACAGGGAGCACAGGTTTGACCTCAGGTTTGATCTCTGATTGGGGAGCTAACATTCCACAAACCATGCAGTGCAGCATTAAAAAAAAAATTCTGTAAAAATCAGTAGATTTTACTTTTTATCTCCAAATTCCAGTTTGTGGTTTCCCTGTAGAAAATCAAAATAAAAACAGTAGTGTCACATGGCAGTGATACACTTGTGCTGAGTAGTGCTGGCCTTTTTAGGTGGTAGCATGAGATCTCTGGTTTGCCATTGTCCCTACCTGACCCTGACATTTCCTGCCTGTTTCCTATAGAAATTTGGATTTATGATCTCTAGATGTAGGCATGTTGGGGTAGATTGCTCATTTTGCCAATAAATATCCATTGAATATCTGTGATGGCTAGCCAATTCACAAATTCCCCGACTACATGCAGCTTACATTCTAGTGTGGGAAGAGACCATAAGCAAGTAAGTAAATTATAGAATACGTTGGAAGGTGATTGTTCTATGAAGAAAATATAACAGAAAAGTGGATAGCAAGTGTGGATGGATGCAATTATAAAACAGGATAGGCAGGGAAGGGCTCACTAAGACATTTCAATTTTGAAGGAGGTGAAGGAATGTGCCTTGCAACCAGGACTTGGGAAGAGCATTCCAGACAGAGGAAACAACAAATGCAAGAGCCCTGAGGCAGAGGGATGTTGTAGAAAGAGCCATAGAAACATGGACACTGTTGTGCACTCTAGGCGATCACTAGCTCCTTCTGAGCATCATGTGAAAAAGAAGGTTTGGGTTGGGAGACTTCCAAAGTCCCAGTTAGCTCTAATATTTGATGATCTTACTGTAAAGCCATTCCCATAGGAAAAACAGGAGGCTGTTTGTCAGTGTGACTGTGGTTATGAAAATGGACAGTCTTCTACTGATTTTCTGAAGAGAATGAAATTTAGAAAGGTGGCTTTCACTATAGACTTTTCTCATAGGGGAGAGAAGAGTCATGCTTGGGTTTAATGACTGAAACATGCACGTTCTTGCTCTCTGAGGGATGCATTTCTGATGTACACAGAGTACAGATGGATTGGAAATGAATGGCATTGGCAGAGTTGATCACTATCTTTTTTATTACTGTTCAGTGTTTGACTTCTGCTGTAGCTCTGGCAGATGACAACAGATT
Source organism: Bos javanicus (assembly GCF_032452875.1). Classification (NCBI taxonomy): domain Eukaryota; kingdom Metazoa; phylum Chordata; class Mammalia; order Artiodactyla; family Bovidae; genus Bos; species Bos javanicus. The sequence goes on along the minus strand of NC_083869.1, from coordinate 61,014,869 downwards.
GCAGGGCATGACCAAGAGTAGATTATTTCCTATCTGATCATTCTTTGTGTGTATCTCTGGTGACCAAGGGTTTTAATATAGGGAAGTTAAACAGTGTGGACAGTTTCACCCACCATCAGCTTAGCCTGTTACTTGCAACCTCATTCCCTTAACTTTCCAGTTCATAAAAAGAAGAAAAAATCAGCTGTCAGCAACTCAGCCTGATAATGTTAGAGGATAAAAGCTGGAGATAAATGCACATTCCTTGAACTTTGGGTTTGATACACAACCCCTTTCTTCTGACTCATGTGGTTGATCCATACAGGAAATGTCCATTACTATTGTTAAATATTCTTTTAATATTTTATGCTGAGGGTTTAACCACAGCATGGAGTTAAGTGTTGGAGGGATTATTTCTGCAACCAGAAAGTTCTTAAAAATACACAGAGAAGTATTCTGAGATTTCTATAATTTAGTGTAGTGTTAAAATATTTATATTTTCTGGGAGATGATTATAAGCTAAGGGCCCTTTGTTTACATTTGGGAGGTAGGTCAGGGAAGCTGGCTGGGGAGGTGATAAAGAGGAAAGGGATGCTAAGACTATGAAAGATCTGGGATTTTACTCTACTTGCAACTTGCAAGCCCAATCAATTAGCCCACAACAGTTTCATGGATGCTGCTGGACTCCTGTTTCAGAGACAAAAAACCTCATTACTTCCCACAGTAGCAGTAGCCAGAGTATCAGCATTTGTGACAGTGCCCTGTCCCCTTTCTTCTCTCCGGATGATATGAAGCAAGCCAAGTGATACAGACATGTAGTGGACTGAGTTACAAGAGGGGCATCCTGAGCTTAGGGAACCAAAATCTTTTATAATGGGCAGTAAGCATGCCTGCCCTTAGCTCCAGAGGAAGACATCTCTGTTTTATGGACAGTTAGCACACTTGCCCTTTGCTCTGGAGAGAGATGCTATCTCTATCTTCCAAGACTATTCTTTATACAGACATGCTGGGGCAGATAGTCTGGAACAAAAACAGTCAGTATCTGGCTTGTAGTATGAGCAGAGATGCATGGAGAATTGTCTTTCAAAGATGTTTTTGCCCTGAAGTTTCAATTTCCCCTCCTTCCTCCCTAGTTCCCTCAGATAAGTTCACTCCTGGTTTTGCATCCTAGCAGCTTTCTCTCTCTAATTTCTATTGAAATTCAGGCAGACAGATTTCTACCTGAGCTTAAGGCACAATTCAAGCCTATCGCTGCAGGTAAAGGCTGACAAGAATTTTAGAAGTCTTACTCACTTTATGACCAGTGTGTCTCTTTTACCTTGGTGCCCTTGGCAGGACTGTTAGACACTCTAACTATTGGAAAAGTTAATTTCACATCATCTTTGAACTAAATGGGACTGTAGATTGTTATCTAGGCCATGCGTGTGTGCCGAGTCACTTCAGTTGTGTCTGACTTTGTGTGACCCCCATGGACTGTAGCCCACCAGGCTCCTCGGTCCATGGGATTCTCCAGGCAAGACCACTGGAGTGGGTTGCCATACCCTCCTCCAGGGAATCTTCCTGACCCAGGGATAGAACCCATATCTCTTATGTCTCCTGTATTGTCAGGTGGGTGCTTGACCACTAGTGTCACCTTGGCAGCCCCCATTATCTCGTCCAGTCTTCCTTAATTGAAGCAAGTTTTACATTTGAGGCAACTAAGTTCCTCAAGAGTCAACTGTCTTGTTTAAAGTCATTCACTAAAGATGTGGTAGAACCAGAATTCTAAGTCAGGCTTATGGATATGGACAGTTTCCTGTAGTTTTTCTCATAACTAGAGTTTAGACTAGGGAATCTTTTCAGGCAGGCTTGACCAAGGAAGGTTGAGGAAAGATGGATGGGAGTACTCAGCAACTTCAGCAATTCTCAAGAAAGCAGGGCAGGACTTCCCTGCTGGTCCAGTGGTTAAGAGTCTGCTTCCACTGCAGGGAGCATGGGTTCAATCAGTGGTTCGGGAACCAAGATCCCATATGCCATGTGATATGTACCCCCCCAAATAAAATTTAAAAAAAATTTTTAATTGAAAATAAGAAAAGCAGAGCATGAAAGATATTGGATGTGGTTCCTGTGAGTGTGCTCACTCAGTCGTGTCCGACTCTTTGTGATTACATGGACTGTAGCCTGTCAGGCTCCTCCATCCGTGGAATTTTCCAGGCAAGAATACTGGAGTGGGTTGCCATTTCCTCTTCCAGGGCATCTTCCCAACCCAGGGATTGAAACTGCATCTCTTGCATTAGCAGGCAGATTCTTTGCCACTGAACCACCTGGGAAAGAGATTGCTAGCTGACTACTCATTATCCACCTTCCCCCTTTGAAGGACAGAGTTCTATATATTTGAATGTGGCAACTTTCCCAGTTTAAAAAATATATATACTTCATTTGCTAGCTTTCCTTGAGGTTGGATAGTCAATGAAATTTGGGTAGAAGTTACTTCCATCAGCGTTCTTTCAAGGGAATTCACTTAGCTGGCAGGAGACTCTGACATTTTCCCTGTATCCCCTTCCTGCCCGGAACATGGCTAGGATGACTAAAGCCACAGTGATCATCTAGTAAGAAAACCTTGTAGATGGATGCATGTGTTAATGACAGTGGAACAGAAACATAGGTGATGCCTGAAACAGTATGAACATCATGGAACCACCATACCAGCCCTGGAGGACCTACCACTGCACCTCTGCAGTGTGAAAGAAAAAGAATTCTCCCACCTTTTCTTGTTATTTTATTTCTAGAGAGCAGAGGCATGTATGTAACTCCTTACAAATTTTAGGTGCTTACTGATACCTAGCTGTAATCCTTGACTGTTCATTGTTGAACCCAATGGTTTGTTTTTTTTTTTAATTGCAAGCAACAGAAACATTAGCTAATTTTAGCATAAAGGGACTAATTATCCTTTGAGAAGTTTATGGGGTTGCTCCTAACATGGAAGTAAGGGCTGAAGTCCTAGACCTGGAGCAGGTGGGTATCAGGTTGCGCTAGAAAGTCCTAGTAGCAGGCTCTGCATATTGATCTCATCAGCAAACCCGAATTTCTTGCCAGTTCCCTTGTATCTTTCTGTCGTGATTCAACATCTCAGGGAAGCAAGAATTTGATTGGCTGAGTCAAGGTCACATAACTGATTTGAGCTAAAGTAACATGGCCATACTGTACCAACTTGGTGGAAAGAAGGACAAAGCAGAAGGAGCCTCCTGGGAATACTCCAGCTCCCACTATGGCAGGGCAGGTACCTGGATTTATTGTCCGACAAGGAGAGCATCCCGTGGGGTGCTGGAGCAAGTCCCCTCAAGGAAATCAGAGTGCTGTGCAGAAGGGACACTGTACTAAGTGTCCTAGTCAATAAAAATGAGACAAAACAAAGCAATTCAGTATAGCAGAGGATTTAGACCTTTCGACATTGAAGTGAACTGGTCATTATAAAAGGCAGAGATTGTTAGGACACAAAGGCTTCAGGGATGAGCCGTTTCTAACAATTCTTTGTTCCACCTTGGAACAAAGGTTTACAAAAATGGTATATTAAAGAGCTCTTTTGATCTTCTGGGGTTTATGTAGATGGAGAGATATCTCATGGTAATTCATAGTAAAAATACTAACACTTGTCTCTCTTTGGTTGACTCGTCTTCTCTTGGTGGACTATTGTTTCTAATTCACACTCATTTATGTCCTGCTGCAGTTGTGGGTCTTCATGGATGTCCCAAGTAGGGGAAAGTCATCTTGTCATTCTGTAGTGAAATATCATAACTCCAAAGGGATCAAGTACGGTTTGCAGAGCTTTGAGGTATGATGGTAGCATAAGGGATGAAAACAAAGTATGAGAAGGCAATGGCACCCTACTCCAATACTCTTGCCTAGAAAATCCCATGGACGGAGGAACCTGGTAGGCTCCAGTCCATGGGGTCGCTAAGAGTCGAGCATGACTGAGCGACTTCACTTTCACTTTTCACTTTCATGCATTGGAGAAGGAAATGGCAACCCACTCCAGTGTTCTTGCCTGGAGAATCCCAGGGACAGAAGAGCCTACTGGGCTGCCGTCTATGGGGTCGCCCAGAGTCGGACACGACTGAAGTGACTTAGCAGCAGCAGTTGAAGTGGATGTGGGTCATCAGTTAAGTTATACCTAACTGGGAGAGCTGGCCTCAGTGTGAAGATGCTCATGAGAAATGGATGGGATGCTCTAGCCTCAGACATTCTGAGTGTGCACAGAATATTGGTGAAACATGTCTGAGGATACAGAGGCTTTGAGACTTGGACTTTCAGGGTCCCCACCAGACTTTGGTTTCTTGTTGAAACTGTATTTAATATACATCATGGAGGAAGCCTATCAGCGGGAAAGCAAAGCTGACATCTGTTCCTAGCTCATATTTCTTTAGTGACTTCCCAGAGTCAGTAGAGTAAAATGCAGCCTCCTCATTCCAGCCAGTGAGACCCTTTTATGATCTGCTCCTGCTTTCCTGTGTGCTCCCCTCTTTTCCTCTGACTCCACCTACTGCTTTGGCCACTTCAGTCTTCTTTCATTTTCTGGGAGCTGGATCCTGCCTCTTTGTATTTGCTGTCTGGGGATGCTCATCCCAGAACTATGCTTGGCTGGCTTCTCCTCTGGTCGCATGTCACGTGTTTCTGGCCCTACACAGGGATTCCAGAGCCCAGCTGCCTGGCGTCCATTCTTGGCTCTATCGTGTGCTGGTTTGTAATAGTCAACAATTAACTTCTCTGTGCATCATTTTGTTCAGCTCTAAGTAAGGATTATGATATCCTTAGATCATAAGTTTTTTTGTGAAGTTTGTGGTGTAAATGAAGCCTTTAGGACAGTGCCTGATTGCAGTCTGTGCTATATAAGCAATAGGAGTCCCTACTCCAAGTCACTCTGTCTCTAACCCTGGTTTGTTTGCTTTATAGCAATAATCAGTGTTTGAAGTTACTTTATTTGCTTATTTACTCTGTCTTCCAGGCTGTATGTAGGTTGAGTAATTGGAACCACACAGAACTCAAAGATTAATCTTTAGATAGGAGAGGGTGGGGCAAAACCTCCTCAGTGGCATCCTCAAGTGTCCCATCCCCACCCCCCCCAGGGCCCTGGTTCCCTATACTGTATGGTGAAGGGGTGGGACCACATTTGTGATTCTGCTGTGTATCCAGACCACCCAGGGAACCTGTGAAAACTAGAGGTGCCCTGTAGAAATCCCTTATGATTCCAAATCTCACTTCTGGTTTTATAGTGAAAAAAATTGAAAGCAGGGTCTTGAAAAGATATTTGCAAACTCATGTCAACAGCAGCATTGTTCACCTTAGCCAAAAGGCAGAAGCAACCTAAATGTCCATTGATAAATGAATGGATACACAAAATGTAGTCTTTCCATACACTGGAATGCAAGTCAGCCTCAAAAGGGAAGGAAATCCTGTCACATGCTCCTGTGTGGATAAACCTTCAGGACAGGATGCTAGGTGAATTAGGCCGGTCATGATGGGAAAAGTACTGCATGATTCCACTTATGTGCAGTAGCTAAAGGTTACTTCACAGAAACAGAAAGTGGAATAGTTTTAGTTTTACAGGATAAAATATTCTGGGGATCTGTTTCATAACAGTGTGAACATATTTAAGACTACAGAACTGTATACTTAAGAATGGTTAAGGTGAAAATTTTATGTTATGTTGTTTTACCATAATGTATTAAGTTGCTTCAGTTGTGTTCCACTCTTTGTAACCCCATGAACTGTATAGCTCTCCAGGTTCCTCTATCCATGGGATTTTCCTGGCAAGAATGCTGGAGTGAGTTGCTATTCCCTCCTCCAGGGGATCTTCCCAACCCAGAGATTGAACCCGCATCTCCTGCATTGCGGACGGATTCTTTACCACTGAGCTACCAGGGAAGACCTTCACAATATAAATAAACAAATCAACCATTACTGGACCTAGATTCTGAGTAAATAGATTGGAGTGGGGAGGGAATTTACAGTTTGAAACTCTCTCTGGGAGATTCTGACACCCACCAGACTTTAAGAACCACTGGATCATATTTTAGAGATGCATCTGTGGTTTGGATTTAGAGCATTTAAACTTCACACAATTCCTAATATAAAACGTTAATTAAATGGAGGAAAAATTATCCCCGAATCCTCCTCATGGGTTCTCTTTTAATTTTGCCACATTAATCTGCAGCTCATGTGAATTTTCCATTTCTCTGCCTGCTCTCTCCCGGTGGAAAGTGATAATCTGCAGGCAGAGGGCACTGGGATCTGGCCCATCATGGTGTTTTCCTTCAAGTGTCCATAAGGTGGCAGGCCAGGCACTTGGATTTCGGCCGCCAAGGTACTCGCAGCTTTGAATGTCCAACAATTCCTTGAAGGGTATGAGGGACCCCATGCCTTTGCATGGTTTGGGGCTGCCTGCAGGAGGTTGTGGGATTCTCGTTGATGCCTAGGCTAGACCTGAAGCCAGCAGGTCACTTTCTCCGGAACAGGCGTGCATTTGTTATTAAGGGAAGGGGTGAACTCCTGCTGCCCCTCCCCTCACGGAGTGGCGTAGCCACGGTCGGTCTGGAGGTCAGAGCATCTCTCCCAGGGAGTCTGGTGTTTGAGAGTGTGCCACTGCGTAGGAATCGTTTTCACATGCTGCTCTTCTTCTTCATATGGAAAGCAGGGTTTTTGTTTTGGTTATATTTTCTTTTAAATAATTAAAAGGCAGGAGGCAGAATAGATGCTCTGTGTTGTTCAAAAACTCCTGCCTGATGGGGGAGGATCAGGACAGTTAACGCACCAGCCGTTGGGTGTTTAATAGGTATCTTAAAAATACTGATTTGCTGACCCACTTCAGACCTTGACCCAGCAAGGGGTCACAGGCCACAATAGTAAACAGTTGGTGAGTAGTTTGGTGACAAATTGAGCTGAAAAGAGGAGGACTTTTGACATGATTTTTAAAATGTGCTGTTTGTCTCTTAAGTCAAGACTATGGCTTTCAGTAGGTGCAGCATGTTGGCAGGTGAGGAGAAATTTACCGTGGAGGAGGCAGTGGTGCTGCCCAAAGGGCACAGTCTTGGATTTGGGAGACGTGGGAATTGGGGGTTTGGGACAAGTCCTTTGGCGGGTCTAAGGCTCAGTTTCCTCATCTGTATGCTGGGAATAAGATCACCAGCATGGTGGGTTAGTGGTGAGGAGTAAATGAAAGGTGGATTCATTCATTCAGTCATGCAACAAACATTCATACATTCAAGACCTATATGCCAGTCACAAGCTGGGTACTGAGGGTGCCCAGGCAAGGAGCCCTGGTCCCTTCCTGGCAGGTATGGATGCCAATATGTCCATGAAAGCTTTCAGTGCAGTAGAAGGCACTTTGCCACCAGAAGTTTGTTTGGGGTGCTCTGGGAGCCAGGGGGCTGATTAAAGGATATATGGGGAAGGAGTAGAGAGAGATTGATATACAAGCAAGACAGCAGATTTCAATCCAGGGTTGTCCAGTCCAAACATACCTGTGTTTTAAAATGTAGTGTTTGCCACCACATTTTTTTTTTCCTGAAAATGAAATTCTTTACCACCATTTAAAAATAGAGAGATTTCTCTTGGGATTCTAGGTTTGCAGCTTCTGTGAAAAAAATAGATTTGGCTACATGAAGCCAATATTTCTGTAGGAAAGTATGGTCTAACACTTAAGTCATGGCTGCCTTCTTGAGGCAGTGTAATCCCCACCATGCCCAAGTACATGCCCAGCTCAACTTGCTTCCCTTGTTCTTTTTCCATCCCTGACCCTATGGATGTTGGGAGTGCAACCTCTACTATAAAGTGTCTGGAACAGCGGCACACTCTGGGTTCTTCATACCTTCTATTTTCTTTGCCTTTTTGAGGCTCAGACAGCCTCACTCTGCTTCTCTAACAATGACCAACAGCTATGAAGGGCTTAATTAAAGAAGAATGAAGGAAGGAGAACATTCTTGGAGCCATAGGTATACAGTCAGGATTCAATTTGCCGGGTTTTCGGTTTCATTTTGGGGGTTTCCTCACTTTCTGTCCCCCCATTCAAAACCCCATTTTGGGGGTAATAGAGTTGGTAAAAGGGACATACAGTTGACTCACCTATCCTGGTTACTTGTACCTTTCCTCAGTGTGACTGGAAGCTGGCTGGAGTTACAGTTGTATGGAGGCCTTTGACTGTCAGCCATGCTTGGCTTGTTTTAGAGAACCACATGCAAATTCCTCTCCAAAGTACCATTTTCTCACAAATAATAGAGAACTATTGTAGGGAGGATGGTGAGCCTGGAGTTCTATAATAATAGCATTTTCATGAAAGAAAATCACATCCCCACCGTGAGCACAGCTGAGAACATGAAACCTACTATTGAGATATTCTGGTTAAAAGAAAGCATTATCCCATCAGATGGGCCTGTCCATGGGGGTTTTTGGGAAGCCAGGGGAGAGGGCTTTGCAGGTCCTGCTAGAAATAAGTGGGTAAAAAGCATCCATCCATCCAGGGATGATTAAGCTCAATCATGGGGCTGTTAAGAAGCCCTGACCTTCCCTTCCTGGCAGGAGATAAAAGTGGATGGATGATTCACTGTCGCAAAAGAATGAGCCCAGGGAGAATGGTGTGGGAGTGGCTAAGTGGAAGGGAGGGGTGAAGAGGAGGCTGCGTTGGGAAGTCCAGACTCCCACACTCAGATTTCTTCCTTTTCGGGGCTTGAGGGTGGAGCTCGTGGGTTGCTGTGGTTGCACATATTCCTCAGGTTTCCACCCAGCTTTGAGAATGAAGAGGTGGGGAGCTGGCTGCAGGTGGAGGGGGGCTGGGATTAAAGACTCAGAGCTGCACTAGGGAGTCCTCAGTCCTCAGACAAGGAGGGGCAGGGCCCCTCCCCCTGCTCATATGCTTAACTATCTTTCATTTCCATTGCATTACAAAAAACAAACAACTGCTTTTGCTCTGCAGATAATCAGAAATACTCAGAAGTATAGAGAATAGTAAATCCAATGGTTCCTGCATATTAGAATCACTTAAGGATCTTTTAAAAATTCCAATGCCCAGGGATCCTCCCAGGCCATTCAACTCACAGTCTCTGGGAATTAAAATAGCCATCAGTATTTTTGAAGCTGCCTGGCTGCTATGGACAAGTCTGGGACCCACTGGTGTCCCCATCACCCAGCTTCTACAATTTTCAGTAAATCAGTCTTGCTGATTTTGTAGCTCTTGTGTCGTAGATCACCACCAATTTTTCATTGCCCCCAGATTACTTGAAAGCAAACACCAGACTTATTTAATCTTTAAATGCCTCAGAATACATTAATAATTTGAAAACAAAATATAAACATAATTTCTTAATAAGATCTACTATCCTGTCTGTCTTTGATGCTCAAGTTTAGCTTTTGAGACATTTCTTTTTTTTTAAATTAATTAATTTATTTTAATTGGAGGCTAATAACTTTACAATATTGTAGTGGTTTTTGCCATACATTGACATGAATTGAGACATTTCTTTCTCTCCTTTATCTTTGATTTTAATTCAGTTCCAAAGGGCTAAATAATATCCCTTCCCCCCATTTTGGGGGTGATAGAGTTTGTAAAAGGGACGTACAGTTGACTCATCCCGCCTGATTACTCATCCCTTTCCTCAGTATGACTCTGGGTTCTCGGTCTCTTCAGGGACAGCCCTTCACACCTCTGTGGGCGAGAGAACAGCCGTAGAGGCAGAGATGCTCATATAGTCATTCAGTGACTATTGATCAGGAGTTCCTGTCTGTCCAGGCACTGTGTTAGGTGCTGGATCACTGGGCTTGTCTTTTGTCAGCATAATATTCTGTTTAGTACAGAGTCTGGCACATCATGGGGACTCAGATTTCTAATTCGGTAATGAAAGCGTGTGTGCTTGTTACCAGAACAGTCAGATGACCATTGCTGGTGGGTTGGGTCCAGTTATGTAGTATCCCTTTATAAATCTCCGAAGCTTGAAACTTGCACATCATCCCCATTTTCTTGAGGATCTGAGAACATTTTTTTCTTTTAAGTAATTTTCATGAGAACATCATATGGATTCCCCAAATGAGATGAAACAGCATGGCAGAGTGAAATCAGTAGCAGGATGCGGGGACAGCCTGAGTAGTGGAAATGCAAGCCTGCCGTCTAAGCCTCATTTCGGCTGGCTGCGAGGTTTCAGCCTTCTCTTTCCAGCGAATCCTTTCAAAGGGGTGAGAACATGCTGCAGAAATTGACTGGTTTGAAGCTGACCTTCTTTTATTTTCTTTGCCTAGCCTCTAAGTGAAACACTTAGGAACAGAACAATAAAATGTTCAGAAGGCAGCTAGCATAGCCAAGGAAGAAAGTGGAATCTCACTGACCCACACATTTTTAAAAGATTTTTCAGCTTATCATACTTTTATTTTAGACAATTTGAAAAATATAGGATAAAAGTATGAAGAAATGAAAATCACCCACATCTTACCATCTGGAAATAACTGCCATTATCTAGCAACAATAACTGGCCATTTTGGTGTATTTCCTTCTTTTTTCCCCCCTATACCTAAATACAGACTGTTTTCTGATTCATTATAATTCAAATTGTTAATTTTGTTAAATTTAAACATGCTTAGGACTTTGTGCTTTCACAAGCCATTTAAAAAATCTGTTTTCTTCTCTGTTGTTCATTAGAATTCAAAAAGGGATGTAAGAAAGATCTTATTCTCATATTACCAGTGAGAAATCAAAGTCCAGAAGGTTAAGTAAGTTTTTTCAATGTCACACAAGTAGCCCAGGAGTCTCATTTCTCATCAAAGGGTCTTAATGTCTGATCCTGGTCCTCAGTGTGTATAGAGGCCTGGCACATCCAGGGATAGCCTTATGGTTGGGAAACTAGTATTTCTTTCCCCATCTCCAGAAGGTTTGATTCAGAGGGTAAGGACCCACACAGCTCCTGATAAGTCTAATTATGGATGCAGAGAAGGAGGGTGTAGAAGATAAAGTGCCATCATTTATGGGGCAACCCAGCCTGCATTCCAGATAATGTACTGCTTAAGCATTTGTGGACTCTACCTATATTATGACCTTTGGCCTCCACATCCTTACCTCCCCATCCCGCCTTCCAAGGGAAGCTGCTCAGCCATCACATCTCTGCTGCCTCAGCTACCAGGCTTAGTCCCAGGGTGCCCTGGGTCTCAGCCCTGGTTATTCACCCTGCCTGTTTACTCGTCCCTTTCCTCAGTGTGACTCTGGGTTCTCAGTCTCTTCAGGGACAGCCCTTCACACCTCTGTGGGCGGGAGAACAGCCATAGAGGCAGAGATGCTCATATAGTCATTCAGTGACTTGATCAGGAGTTCCTGTCTGTCCAGGCACCGTGTTAGGTGCTGGATCATTGGGCTTGTCTTTGTCACAATAATATTCTATCTAGCCCAGAGTCTGGCACATGGTGGGGATTCAGATTTCTAATTCAGTGATGAAAGCATGTGTGTTTATTACCAGAACAGTCAGATGACCATTGCTGGTGGTTTGGGTCCAGCAACCCAAATCTTTGGTGGCCCAGGGGTGGATTATGGTGACAGTCTGATGTAAAAAGATTGTTGAGAACATCAGATGTTCTTTCTCAGCAACTACTAAATATGGGAAAGATTTACCAGTGATCTCCTGAGGCAGAAGTCAAGACAGTCATGGCCAAAGCCACATGTAAAATGAGATTATGAGGGAGCATAAAATATATAATATGTTAACAAAAGAGAACTGTGTGGATTACTGAAGCAGAGAACCATGGAGGGAGGGAAGGAGGCAGAGACCAAGAGACCAGCCCCAACGCTGCTTGTTCCTGGGGTTTCTCATTCATGTCCAGCCCCTGTGCACCCAAGAGTAACTTTCTTCACCTGCACACTTCCTGGAGGTATCTTGCTGTCTTTGCAACCTGTCAAGGCAGCCTGTCCGAATGGTCACATATCCACAGTCCCATAGACTGGAAGAGACTTTCCAGAAGGCCTTGCTTGCCCTCCCAGTTTTGCAGATGGAAGAGCTGAGGCTGCAGAGGGGAGAGGACTTGGCCGTGGGCAGCACATTTCCTAAACCTAACACAGGTTCCCTCCTGATTTCAGGCCATATGCTTTCTTGATTCCTTCTTGCATCTCAGCCTTGGGTTCCTGCTATATCATTAGACTTGAAAACTGGGCTCATGGCCTTCTACATCCATTTCTTCCACTTCCTTTTGCTATGTATATTGCTAAACACTGAGTAGGTGCTCAGTGAACACTTGTTAAGTTGAAGGGGGAAGATGCTCTAGGTTTGAGGTGGTGATGGAGGTGGCCATTGGTAAAAGCTCCTATGACTGATGGACAGGCTGGCACTTTGGGGGAGTTTGAGACAGGTCTTCCTGGGTCCCATGCAGTCACTAATAGTCTTTGAGGTAACTCTTCATTCAATGGATTTGCAATGGAAAAACTGAACAAAGAGGATGGCTTCTGCTGAGTCTGATAGCACAGAATCCATCACCAGCAGTGTGGATCCGAGAGAAAGCAGGTTCATGACACACACACACATCTCATTAGACTGTATATCTGCTGTGCAAAATTGAATATGGTGTGTTACAGTTATTGGTGGTTTGAATTCTCTGAATCATTTTAAAACAATATAACCAGGATTTAACTAGAGTAAGAGGGAGGGAAAATAGTTCAGAAATGGTATTTTTGACTTACGTTATATATGTCTTCATTATTTTTTTCCCCAAACAATTATTTATTGAGTGCCATCTCTGTACCAGGCATCATTTTAGATGCTAGGAATACAGCAGTGATCTAGACTTTGACAAATTCCTGCCTCCTTGGAACTTGCATTCTATTGGTGTCACAAAGTTAATTAGAGGAAATGTGACATGTACTAGTTTTCTAGGGCTACAGAAAGAAAGTATTGCATACGGGGTGGCTTAAGAAATAAAAAACGTATTGTCTCCAAGTTCTGGAGGCTGGAAGTCTGAGATTGTTGGCAGGTTTGGTTCTTTCCATGGCTTCTCTCCTTGGCTTGCCGATGGCCGTCTTCTCCCTGTGTCTTCACGTTATCTTTCCTCTGTGTCTGTGTCCAGATTTCCTCTTCCTAGAAGGAAACTAATTGTGTTGGATTAGGACCTTGCTGTTGTTGGTTAGTAGCTTAGTCATGTCTGACTCTTTGTAACCCCATGGACTGTAGCCTGCCAGGTTCCACTGTCCATGGGATTTTCTAGGCAAGAATACTGGAGTGGGTTGCCGTTTCCTTTTCCAGGGGTTCTTCCCTACCCAGGGATCGAACCTGGGTCTCCTGCACTGGCAGGCAGATTCTTTACCACTGAGCCACCAGGGAAGCCTGGATTAGGGCCTACCTCACTTTTAATTAGCTCTGTAAAGACCCTATCAATGGTTAGGACTCTGTGCTTCCATTGAAAGGGGCCCAGGTTCACTGGTTGGGGAAGTAATATGTCAAAAGCCACTTGGCATGCCCCTCTCCCCTAAAAGACTCTATCTCTAAATGCAGTCACATTCTGGGGTACTGAGTATTAGGGCTTCAACATATGGATTCTAGGAAGGACACAATTCAGCCCATAGTATGGCAGAAATAAAAAAAATGACATTGATACATTATGACTCACCAATTTAAAGCATAAAGGTTTTGACGCTTTTCCAAATTGAAGAAGGGTTGCTTGTCTACCCATAATGCCTGTGGTCAGTGCTGGCTTGGAGGAAAGGCTGACCTGAGGCAGCAGAGAGATCCTAGGTGGTGGATGGAGTCATTCTCTGTGAAACTAAGCAGGCCACCTGAGTGGTTTAACCACTGCCCTTGACTTCATTAATACAATAGCCTAAACAATCGAGAAAGAGGCCCAACACCCCCATCCTACCCCCACACATATATTTAGCATACTTGTTGGAAATAAGTAAATTTATTTTCATAAACGATGACTTGGGGAAAAGCTGTAACCATTCCACATGAAAACATTAAAACTGTTTGTTTTCTCCCTTTAATCTCCTCCTGTTTTCCTAATGGGACTGGAGTGTGTGTGGTTCCTGCTGTTTTATATACTTTGTTGGCGTGTGGCTCATTGGTTTCTCTTTTCATTTATGCTTTTGTGGTTTTACTGAACAAACCACCTTCTATGTCATAATGAGCTCCTGGATCTCCTCCTGCTGACAAGCATAAATCCACCCAATCTGGAATGCTTTGGTTTGCTTTGGAAGGTTCAGTTTGGCTTTTGAAATAAGATAAAGGTGCTGAGATTGTTGGTCAAGCACACAGGAGGCCTCAGGGTCCTCCAGGGGCTTTGATGCAACAGATGCCTGTCTTGAGCAGTAGAGTATGGGCTGGATCCATCTATCAAATCAGAAAGCCATCCATCTGCTGGTCTGACAACGGGGACTTCTCTCATGGGTACTCTTGGAGTAATTTATTAGTAAAGAGCTCTGCAGGCCACCAGGTCCCAGGGAGAGTTAATGAAGCAATAAGAAGGGTGCAAAGTCTGTGTCAGTTTTTTGCCAGAGCAGCCAGTTGAAGAAGGAAGGATTTAAATAAACAGGGTAAACATTTGGGCTGACTAGAGGCCTGATTAGGGAGAGAAGGTTTTCTTTGTCATTTGTTTGCTCTTGAGTCTTATTGCCTTAAAAAAATCTTGGTAGGAACTTTTATGTCCATTGATTGATTCCCTTGTTTCTGTATTTGTTAGTTTACTGAATACCCATTGGGTAACAGGGCCTGGGATAATATAGAATCCTTTCCTTCAAAAAGCCTGTGTTAGGGAGATGAGTCACCAAGATGGCAGAGTGGAAGACCCCAGCCAACATCCCTCCCAAAAGATCAATAGTTAGCGATACAGGAACAAAAACAGCTTGGGAGAGCTCTGCAGTATGCTTCAGAAGCTTCAGCAATGCAGTAGAGCAATGAACAAAACAAGCCCCCCCCCCCAAAACAAAACAAAACAACAGAATAACTACACAAAAGTGAAGGAACAATAGCTTCGTTTTGCTGCATCATCCCATCCCACAGGCCGACCCTGCTCCCCATTGAGAAAGAGCTCCCCTTGCGGGGAGAGGGAGACTGGGACCAGTGACCAGATTTCAGAACACTAAACAAAGAACCCACTTTGATTTCACTGCACCCAAAACCTGGCAAAGCCAAGATGTGCACAGATGGCTGGGGGCAAGGAAGAAGAGCAGAGAAGGCCAGTATCAGCCACAGAGCAGGAATGACTGGGGTTCCCAGTGACCTACTCTGCAGAGGACACCAATGGCTTTTGCCACTGGAGAAGTCACTGATTTTCACTCTAAGTGTGTGGCATTCACTAGCCTGAGTTTGGTATCCTGCCCCTTTGGTTCCTGGAACCTGCACTGGTAACAGCCCCAGCCTCTGTGTTGTACAAGTGTAAGACAGCACGCTGGATTCCCGTGGCTGCCATCACTGCTATGTGCATGCTCAGTGCTAGCTTCTCCAGATATGCACTTGCACACCTCTGACCTGACTCTTGTCACTGGCCTCCACTGCTATGTGTGCAAATGTGGTGAGACCCTGAACCCACAGGAGTACACACACAATCAGGGCCCCGACAGCAGCTAGTGCTAACCCAGAGTTGGCCCTGACCCTTGCTGGTTGAGGCCTTTGCCACTGCGTATGTGTGAGCGCACATCAGCTTCTGTCATTACACTGGAACCTGCAGCTGGGTCCTGCTGCTGAGTGTGTACATTCTACCCTCTCTGGCCACTACTGCTGCCTACCCTGGTCCCAGCTGCTGGCCCTGGAGGTACTGCCAAGGACCCTCAACAGCCCTTGCAGATGCTGTGGATGCCCACAGAACTCACCAGACACCACACAGTTGTAAATGTTGTGGACCCCAGTGGCTGAGCCAATGAGACATCATGCCCTTCTGTATCTAGAGATGCTACATGCCCTATGCCTTGACACCCTGGCCACTTGACCTAGAGTCACAGCATACTCCAGTGTGTCCCCATCTTCAGGTGAAGTGCTTTCCTTACTGAAGTCAGTCCATAAGGCTGGAATTTTTGGACTACTTCAGATGTGCAGACACTTACACAAGGCTATAAAGAATCAGCAAACACATCTCCACCAATGGAGATCCAGGCTTTGCCCAATGAAGCTATCAAAATAATTGTTCCATAGATGCTCTCTGAGAATACATGTAAACAGTTTAATGAAATCAGGAAAACAATGCAAGGAGACAATGACAAGTTCAACAAAGAACAGACCAAAAAAGAACCAAAGAAATTCGGAACTGAAGAATACATTGATAGTTTAATAGAATTGAACTATCTATTGAAAAATTCAGTAGAAATTTTAACAGAAGATTCAACCAAGCAGAGGAAACTTGAAGACAGAGCATTTGAAATTATCCAAAGTAGCTAAAAGAAAAAAAAGAGTGAAAAAAAAAAGCCTATAGAATTTATGAGATGCCATTAAGTAAAACAATCTAAGCATAATTGGAGTCCTAAAGAAGAGAGTGATAAAGGGGCAAAAAACTTACTTAAAGAAATAATGACTGAGAACATAGCAAACGTGGGAAGAGATATGGACATCCAAATTCATAAAGCTTAACCCAGAATTTCAATCCAAAATGATTTTCTTGAAGACATATTATAATCAAACTGTCTAAAATCAAAGACAAGGAATTTTAAAATCAACAAGAGAAAAACTTTTTTCTTATAAAAAGGAAACCCCATAAAGATACCAGTGAATTTCTCAGCAGAAACCTTGCAGGCTGGGAGAGAGTGGGAGGATATCTTCACAGTACTGAAGGAAGAAAACTGCTAACTGAAATACTTTATCCAGCAAAGTTGTTCTTCAGAAATGAAAGCAAGATAGAGACGTTGCCAAAAAACCAAAAACTGAGGGAGTACATCACCATTAGATCTACCTTATAAGAAATGCTGAAAAGAGTTTTTCAAACTGAAACAAAAATATGCTAATTAATAACATAAATACTTACTAAAATATACAACATAATGGTAAAGATAGATATATAGTCAGATTTAAAATACTCTAATACTGTAAGGTGGTGTGTTACCACTTAACCCTTACTGCTACTGCTAAGTCACTTCTGTTGCTGGTGCTGCTGCTGCTAAGTCACTTCAGTCATGTCCGACTCTGTGCGACCCCATAGATGGCAGCCCACCAGGCTCCCCCATCCCTGGGATTTTCCAGGCAAGAACACTGAAGTGGGTTGCCATTTCCTTCTCCAATGCGTGACAGTGAAGTAGCTCAGTCGTGTCCGACTCTTAGCAACCCCATGGACTGCAGCCTACCAGGCTCCTTCGTCCATGGGATTTTCCAAGCAAGAGTACTGGAGTAGGGTGCCATTGCCTTCTCTGACTTAACCCTTATATGAGGTTAAAGACAAAATTATTAAAAATAACCAAAACTATGAAATTGTTCATCAATATACAATATATAAAGATGTAAATTGTGACAACAAAAACATAAAATGTGTTTGGGGTTAGTAAAAGGGTGAAGTGAAAATGAAAGTCACTCAGTCTTGTCCAACTCTTTGGGATCCCATGGACTATACAGTCCATGGAATTTTCCAGGCCAGAATACTGGAGTGGGTAGCCTTTCCCTTCTCCAGAGGATCTTCCCAACCCAGGGATTGAACCCAGGTCTCCTGCATTGCAGGCAGATTCTTTACCAGCTGAGCCACAAGGGAAGCCCAAGAATACTGGAGTGGATATTCTATCCCTTCTCCAGGGGATCTCCCTGACCCGGGTCTCCTGCATTGCAGGTGGATTCTTTACCAACTGAGCTATGAGGGAAGACCAGTAGAAGGGTAGAGTTTTTAAAATTATAATTGAATTTGTTATCAGCTTAAAATAGAATGTAATATCTATAAAATGTTTCAAATAAGCCTCAGGGTAACCACAGAAAAACCCATAGTAGATTCACACAAAGAAAGGGAATCCCAAGTATACCACTATGGATAACCATCAAGTCATAAAGGAAGACAGCAGGAGAGGAAGAATGGAGCTACAAAACAGCCAGAACACAATTAACACGATGGCAACAGTAAGTACTTGGGTATGAATAATTACTTTAAATGTAAATGGATTAAATTCTCTAATACAAATGAATAGAGTGGCTGAATGGATAAAAATCAAGATTCAACTATATGCTGCCTATAAGACACTCACTTTAGCTTCAAGGACACACACAGGCTGAAAGTTAAGGGATGGAAAGATATTCCATGCAAATAAAAACCAAAAAGAAGCAAGGGTGGCTATACTTACATCAGACAAAACAGGCTTTAGATCATAACTGTAACAGGGAAAGAAGGTAATTATATAAAGATAAAGGGATCAGTTCATCAAGAGTATATGACATTTATAAATCTTTATGCACCAATATAGGAACACCTAAATATATTAAACAAATACTGTACATTTGAAGTGGGTAAGAGACAGAAATCCAATAATAATAGAGGAATACGATATCCCACTTTCAACAATGGATAGATCAACCAGACAGAAAATCAATAAGGAAACACTGGACATGAACTACACTATTGATCAAATAGACCTAACATGTACATTCTATCCAACAGTAGCAGAATACACATTCTTTTCAGATACACAGGTAACATTCTCTAGGAGAGATTATATGTTAGGTTACAAAACAAATTTTAGCAATTTAAAAAATGGTTGAAACCATACCAGGTGTCCTTTCTGACCAAATGATTTCTAATGAAATTATAAATCAGTAACAGGAGGGAAACTGGAAAATTCACAAATGTATGGAGATAAAATATGCTCCTGAGCAAACAGTCGTTCAAAGATTAATTAAAAAGAGAAATAAAAAATATCTTGAAACAAATGAAAATGGAAATACAACATTCCAAAACTTGTGTGCTTCTGAAAAAGGAGTGCTGAGAGGGAAATTTATGGTGATAAATGCCTGCCTTATGAAAAAAGAAAGATCTCAAATAAACAACCTAACTTTACACTTCAAAAAACCAGGAAAAAAAAATGAAGAAACTAAGCCCAAATTTAGCAGAAGAATGGCAATAATTAAGATTAGAGCAGAATTAAGTGAAATAGAGAAATAATAAAGAAGGTCAATAAAACTGAAAGATAAACAAAATTGACAAACTTTTACCTGTACTTCCAAAGAAAAAAATGAAAGAAAACTCAAAATTGTAAATAAAGATGAAACATTACACAGAAATACAAAAGCTTATTAGAGACTACTGTAATAAATTGGACATACTAGAAGAAATGATTACATTTCTAGAAATACACAACTTACTAAGAGTGAAATTCAAAGATGCTTACTCCTTGGAAGGAAAGTTATGACCAACCTAGATAGCATATTCAAAAGCAGAGACATTACTTTGCCAACAAAGGTCCATCTAGTCAAGGCTATGGTTTTTCCAGTGGTCATGTATGGATGTGCAAGTTGGTCTGTGAATAAAGCTGAGCACTGAAGAACTGATGCTTTTGAACTGTGGTGTTGGAGAAGATTCTTGAGAGTCCCTTGGACTGCAAGGAGGTCCAACCAGTCCATCCTAAAGGAGATCAGTCCTAGATGTTCATTGGAAGGAATGATGCTAAAGCTGAAACTCCAATACTTTGGCCACCTCATGCGAAGAGTTGATTCATTGGAAAAGACCCTGATGCTGGGAGGGATTGGGGGCAGGAGGAGAAGGGGACGAAAGAGGATGAGATGGCTGGATGGCATCACCGACTCGATGGACATGAGTTTGAGTGAACTCCAGGAGCTGGTGATGGACAGGGAGGCCTGGCGTGCTGTGATTCATGGGGTCGCAAAGAGTCAGACACGACTGAGCGACTGAACTGAACTGAATACAAGCATTATTCTTGTGGCAGTCTTAAGAACCAAACTAGAGGCATCATACTTGCTGATTTCAAGCTATAAGTAACACAGCTGTAGTAACCAAATGATATGATCCTGGCATGAAAACAGATGCAAAGACCAAAGGAAAAGAATCAAGTACCCAGAAGTAAACCTACCCAGAGCCAAGAGTACTCATTGAGAATGAATATTCATGTGTAAAGGGATATTTGGCCCTTATCTTCTGTTACTCATAAAAATTAACTCCAAATGGATTAAGGGCTTGAATGTAAAACTTGAAACTATAACTCCTAGAGGAAAACATAGGGAAAAAGCCCCTTAACATTGTTCTTAGCAATGATATTTTGGATATGACACCAAAATCACCAGCAACAAAAGCAAACACCAGTAATAAGTCCAACTAAAAAGCTTCTGTATAGCAAAAGAAACGAACAAAATGAGAAGGCAACCTATAGAATGGGAGAAAATATTTGCAAACCATATACAGATGGTCCCCAACTTACAATGGTTCAACTTAATGAATTTTTCTTTTTCTTTATGTTGATACAAAAGTGATACACATTCAATAAAAACTACACTTTGAATTTTGATCTTCTGTTGGGCTAGCAGTATGCACTATTATACTGTGTCCTGAGACTGGGCTGTGGCAGCAAGCCACAGCTCTTAGGCATGTAATCACCAGGGTAAACCACTGATATACTTACAACCATTCTGTAGCCATACACCTTCAAAACATTATTCAATAAATTACATGAGGTATTCAACACCATTATAAATTAGGCTTTGTGTTATATGATTCGCCCAACTGTAGGTTAATATAAGTGTTCTGAGTGTCTTTAATGTAGGTCAAGCTAAGCTATGATGTTTGATCATAGTTCAGTTGCTAAGCCATGTCTGACTCTTTGTGACCCCATGGACTGCAGCATGCCAGCCTTCCCTGTCTTTCACTGTCTCCCAGAGTTTGCTCTAATTCATGCCCAGTGAGTCGGTGATGCCATCTTGTGTTGCCCTCTTTCTCCTCTTGCCCTTAATCTTTCCCAGCATCAGGGTCTTTTCCAATGAGTACAGTAGGTTAGGTATTTTAAATGCATTTAGACTTACGATATTTTGAATTTATGATGAGTTTATTAAGATATAACTCCACTGTAACTTGAGGAATATTTGTGTCTTATAAGGAGTCAATATATATAAACTCTCACAATTCAGTAGCAAAAAATCAAATAACCTAGTAAAAAGTGGGTCAAGCACCTGAACTTGCAGAGGAGACATACAATTGGCCGACAGCTACATGAAAAGGTACTCAACATCACTAATTATCAGGGATATACAAATCAAAACCACAGTGAGAAATCACCTCACACCTGTTAGAATGGCTAGTATCAAAAAGATAAGAGATAACAAGTCCTGGCAAGTGTTCCTGAGAAAAGGGAAGCCTAGGGTGCTGTTAGCGGGAATATAAACTGGCACAGTCACTGTGGAAAATAGTATGGAGGGTCCTCAAAAAATTAAAATTGAAACTACCACATGATCCAGCAATCCCACTTGTGAGCAGTTATTCAAAGGAAATGAAATGAGTATCTTTAAGAGATATCTGCTTTCCCGTGTCCATTGCATTATTTACAATAACCAACACATGGAAATCACATGTTTGTGTATTGACAGATGAATAAGTAAAGAATGAAAAATACATATATTACTTGCCTGTGTGGTTATGGTAGCTTCATAACTGGTTTTTCTATTTCCCACCTCAAATATCTTGCTTCTGAAATTCTGCCTCTACAACCAGTCTTATCTTCTGCAACTACAAGTTTGCTCATCCTTCTACCCTCTTATCAGTCTTACCAGGGGCTCCCCACTGGCTAGAGTTTGGATTTCTAAGCTTGCCAATTCCATCATTCTCCTAGCTGGCCCTGCACCATCTTCCATCAGACTCTGCTCTCGTCAGCTAGAGCATGTGCACCCTTTCACATCTCTGTGCCTTGCCTTGTATGATTCCTGCATCTTGAAAAGCTTTTTCCCTGCTTCATCTGTCTCTTGAAATATTTTTTTTATCCTTTAAATCTCAGTTCAAGCTCCACCATCTTTGTGAAATCTTTTTTTTTTTTTTGATATCTAGTCAGAATTAACTGTATTTTTTTTTCACTGTAATTTATAGCTCTGCTGTATCCCCATAACTGCTGTTCCTGACCTCTGGTTGGAAGAGTAGGGGTGGGTGGGGTGGGGTGGACAGAAGGACAAGAGAGTGCTTCCTTAACCTGCCATTTTCTCTACACTCCCAGCCTGGCAGATATTTTTAGCTGACTCTCTCTCTGATGCTCTGGTGGGCTGCTTGGGAATGCCTCTGCCTCGGAACCCCCTGCTGCTCCCTAGATGCAGACTATGCAATTCTGCCCACTCCACGCTGCTCTCCTCCTGGTTCTCTGATGTTCTTCATACACTGTCTTACTATTGGAGGCCTCACGCCCTCCCGGGAAGACCTTTTGGCAGGTTTTAAAATGGACCTGGGCTGGCTTTTCTTCGTGGTCTGCATCTTGTTCCTGTAAAACCTGGAAGATGTGGGCCCATCCCAGCTGTATGCCCTCTTCTTCTGCTGTGTGCCACCCAGATTTCTCTACAGTGCACAGTGTCCCCTAAGTATGGGGGCAATCCTTACACATGTTCAGTGGCCCAGTGGCAGCCCCCACCCAGGTTTAAGGTGACAGAAAGCGCATCCTTCCCCTTACATGGCACTGTAGGGAGGCACTCACAGCATCTTAATAATTCTCTTCAAAGCCATCACTTCACAACTCCCCCTTCCTCCACTCTTTTTAAATTTTATCTTCTGAAAGCAAATAAAGGCCCCTGGGTAAAGGACTCAGGAGTTAGGAATCTAGTTCCTAATCACTTCTTATTAATTCTACACTGGAGGCTTGTCTTAGTCTGGGCTGCTGTCACAGAATGCCATTGATTGGGTGGCATGTAAACAGCTAAGATTTATATCCCATACTTATGATGAATGGGTGTGAAAGTGAAGGGCTTCCCTGGTGGCTCAGACAATGAAGAGTCTGCCTGCAATGTGGGAGACCCTGGTTTGATCCCTGGATCAGGAAGATCCCCTGGAGAAGAGAATGGCTACCCACTCCAGTATTCTTGCCTGGAGAATGGACAGAGGAATCTGGTGGGCTACAGTTCATGGGGTCACAAAGAATCAGACAGGACTGCAGCAACTAACACTCTCACTTTCACATGATGGATGGGAAGTCCAACAATTAAAGTGCTGGCAGATTTGGTGTCTAGTGAGGACCGCCTTCTGGTTTACAGACAGTTGTCCTCTCTTGGTGTCCTCATATGGCAGAAGGGAGATGAGAACTCTCTGGGGTCTCTTTTATAAGGTCACTAATCCCGTTTGTGAAGTCTCTGCCTTCATGACCTAATCACCTCCCAAAGAAAGAAAGTGAAAGTGAAGTCGCTCAGTCATGTCCGACTCTTTGCGACCCCATAAACTGCAGCCTACCAGGGTCCTCTGTGCATGGGATTTTCCAGGCAAGAATACTGGAGTGGGTTGCCATTTCCTTCTCCAGGGTATCTTCCCAACCCAGGGATCGAACTCCAGGTCTCCCACATTGCAGTCAGATGCTTTACCATCTGAGCCACCAGGGAAGCCCTCCCTCCCAAAGGCCCTACCTTCTAATACCATCACATTTTGGGTTAGGATTTAACATATGAATTTGAGGGGACACAAGCATTCAGTCTAGAGCAAGGCTGTTCTAAACTCCCATTGCTGTCTGATATCTGTGGTACTGGCATCTCTCTTGGAATAGACAGAATTTCAGGCTTGCATCTTCTTCCAGATGAATGCAAGGCTGAATAGCTGGTGAAGCTCCCCCTACCAAGGCTTCTTAAAGTCTGGACAAAGAAGCTTACTGATCTCTCTGGAACTGAAAAAATAAAAAGCCAGCAATCATCCTGGTAGAAATAAGTATGTGTAATGATTTACATAATCCAAATGGCTATGAGAACTGAAAAGCAGCTTGTACAAGAGGTTATGTAGATTCTTGTTAAGGAGTCTAATTCTGTGAAAAGTTGCTGTCTATTTAAACTTCACAAGGAGTGCCTTGTGGAGGAGGCAACTGGAATTGCTGTGTTTTTCAGAGAACAGAGCCTGCTGACTTCACACTTAGGGCTGTCCAAATGCGGATGCAGGGCTGCTGGTAATACCCCAGTGTTGGACACTGTGCTGAAAGCCTGGTAGCTGGTCTCTGAGTCCTAAAGAAAGATATGATCTGGGTACAAGATTAGTGGTCCTGCCTTATGGCATCTCCTGCAAAGTTCCCACTGTTGAGTTTGGGAAACTTAACTCCACACTGGACAAAATGCTGTCTCTAGGACCCAGTGGCTGGCTTCCTGCTGAGGACTTGGGAGGTATGGGAAGGCAGCCATTGTGGTAGAGGGTTGAAATTGTCTCTGTGTATGCTAGCTCATGGGCTTCCCTAGTGGCTCAGTGGTAAAGCATCCACATGCTAATGCTGGAGATGCAGAAGACGCAGATTCAACCCCTGGGTCAGGAAGATCCCTTGGAGAAGGAAATGGCAACCCACACCAGGGTTCTTGCCTGGAGAATCCCATGAACAGAGGAGCCTGGCGGGTTATAGTCCATGAGATGGCAAAGAGTCAGACACAACTGAGTGACTAAACCACAAACACCATATTAACTCATATCCTGATCTCTTTCCAAATATCCTGTTCTAGTCTCCCTCCATGCATGCAGCTTAGCCATCTTCCGAGCCTTTGGTCAAGTGCCTCTCCTCCGTAAAGCCAGGAAGCCATCTCTTCTTGAGCTCGTGCAGCAGTGTTGCTGTTTCCTTGCCTGCATTGCTGCTGTGCATTGTGTGGGGACGTCTGCTGTTACCTCATGTGCCTTTTGGGAAGAGCTGATGATGTCCACATGAAAGACAAGTGCTCCAGAGAATTCTAGTGAGAGACAAGCCATAAGAAGTTGCATGGGGCCAAGACTCTCCATTGTAGGATTCATTTTTGTTGAGTAATTGAGCCCTGTCCATCTGAGGTTAGAGATAACTGAGTATTCCTTTCATTTCTTTACTTTTAACAGAGGGTAACTGAGCACCAAGAATTTGTCAGGCCCATGGCTAAGCCCCAGAGCACTTCAGGAAAGGCTATGATCCTTGTCCTTCCAAAAACCCAGCCTTGGGTGAAGCTTGGCCTTTGTGTACTTATAATACACATTATGCCATTCATTCAGATCTAGGAGGAGCTTTCTAGCAAGATGAGCACTTGGAGGCTCAAGATGGGCAGCCATTCCCCAGGAGGTGAGGGTGGCAAGGAGACTCTCCCATCAGAAGCAAGGGTGCTGGAGCAAAGAAAGCTGGTGTACAGGAAAGTGAGTAATACAGGAAGGGTGGTGAGAAGAGAGGTTTTTGGCAGCTGCTATGAGTGGGAAGCTTTAAGGAGAGTGACAGATGTCTAAAGAGGATTTCTATGAGGTTTTCTGTGGACTGTTACTTGTAATCCTCCCCTCCCTCCATCAGTGTCCTTTAAGGAAAACATGGTAGATTTGGAGAATGGCAAGTACTTTGGATGGCTGGACTCAGAGTGCTTCACGGTGGTGATGAGAGGGGCAGTTGACCAGAGGCCTGGGCAGCTCACCTGTGTGTTGACATCCCTATCACAGCCCATATTTCTCCTTTTATCCTTTGGTTAGAATATGCTTTTAGCAAGATTTATGCATTTTAAATCATTTTTATTGAACTATTTAATCTTTTTTCATATGTTCCATTAGCTAATATTATTATATTTACTTTTGTCCTTTTAAAAAATATTTATTTTTGGTTTCACTGGGTCCTTGTTGCTGCGAGAGGGTTTTCTTCAGTTGCGGTGCGCCTGGTTTCTCATTGTGGTGACTCCTATTGTTGCGGAGCACAGGCTCTAGGAGCTCAGCCTTCAGTAGTTGCAGCACTCGGACTCAGTAGCCGTGGCTCTCGGGCTCCCGTGCAGTAGGGATGGCAAATGGGCTTTAGTAGCTCTAAGGCATGTGGAATCTTCCCAGACCAGGTACTGAATCCATGTTGCTGTACTGACAGGCAGATTCTTATCTACTATACCACCAGGAAAGTCCCTGCTTTTGTCTTTAAAAAAAAAGAATCTGTTGTATTATCTGTTTATTATGATGTATTCTTACTGTTTATTTTATCTTGGCCACCTTTTCTAGTTCTAATGTTTTAAGTATGCAACTTACCACATTTACATTCCAGCATTTTTTTGATTTTGCTGGTATTTCATTCCAGCATGTTTTAAGCTAATGATTACTTATGGCTTTTACTTTTTTAAGACTGTTTTAGTCCTTTTAGCTTATTTCATCTTATTACTGTCACAGATAGCTGTGCTTATGTCTGACCTCCTGTCCTACCTGCCTTTCCTTCCTCCCACGGTCTCTGGCAGAGTGGGTGGCCTTAAATCTTTAAAGGGAGAGTTACTGAATGCATGATTCACTCATGTCGAGTCAGTCACTGGGTCCTGGCCATTTTGCCTCCTGAACATTTTAAATCTGTCCTTTCATCCCCCCTGCCAATGTATTAGTACGGGACACCCCCATCTCTTACCTGGGTCCCTGTACAACCTGCTAATGGCCTCCTGTCTCTTCTCTTCTTTTCTCCCATTTACTCTCCATTCTGCAGCACAGGGATATTTTTAAAATGTAGAAATAGAATACACAAACAACACGCTCCCATTTATTTTTAGCTAATGAGTTAAGATATATAGTCTTTTTTAATAGCAAGAATTAAATATAGGTGCTTCTGATTTGCAAAAATAATTTATGTTAGTTTTAAGTGAGTATTTCTGCCATGGGAAATTTCAAACCCAGATGAAGGTAGAGTGAATAGTGTAATGAACCTTCATGTACCCATCACCTACCTTCCAAGAGCTATTGGCACATCATTTTCAGCAGTTCATTTTCTCATTAATCCCCCTGTTTTTGTTTTGTATTTTCCTTGAATAGTATATGTTTATATCTTATAATCCCAAGATATCATGTCCTTTCAGTATGATCATTCTTGAATAAAAACTTGGACTTGTCACTGGCCTGCCTAAGGCCTTTCAGTGTCACTGCAAAGCCAAACGACTGGGTGCAGACACTACAGACAGCACCTGGCAGCCTCTGCTTAGCAGCAGCCTCACCTGTGGCTCTTCATCTCCTTATCCCTCTCACACCCAGTCCAGGGGAACCCCTTGCTTTTCCTCCCATTGCCGTCCTCTCTCTCTGCCTGCACGTATTTGTACTTGCTAGCATCCTTGTCTGGCAGTCCAGTCTCTCCCACCCTGCTTCATACCCTCTACATCTCTTGTTTCCTTCATGTATTTTAGATCTGGTTTCAAGGTCCCAAACTCTGGGAAGCCATCCCGACTCTCCTTCTTTGACTCTTCTTCCTGCTGCCTTTCTCGCTGTACTCTCTTGCTATAGAATTATTTGCAGTCTTTTGTAATTGCCTTGTTTACATATTTATTTTCCTCCTAGACTCTTGAGTTCCTTGAAGGTAGGATGTGTGCCCCACTCTGTTTCCTTTTAATTATGGGAAATAGTGACTGAAGAGGCAGTTGACCTCATCCTCAGGGATGTTCTGGCTGCTGGGGATTGGGATGCTTCTGACACCTCTCTCTCACCCATTCATCCCACATGTCAGCATTCATTGTCATTCACATGTCAGCATTTACTGCCCTCCTCTTGGAACAACTTTGGTGAGAAGTGAAGGCAAGCCAGAGTATCCATGGATCCACCCTCCCTGCTCTTCTGCCAAGTTGGGGACTTTCTGAGGCGTGAGAGGTGTGTGCAGCCTCCACAGTGTGGGCTGCTCTGTGCCCCATCCTTGCTCTGGGATTTGGGGACTAGAGAGCACAGGCTGGGTCTGCACTTGGAGAAGGTGACAAGCAGAGTCATAGCCTGGCTCTTCCTACAAATGTCCAAGGCTGCCTTCCGGAAGTCGGTCAGCAAGTTTGACAAATGGCTCACCAGTCTCTATGGAACTGCTTTTTCTTAGAGGCATAAATGTTATATTGTTTGCCGTTTTGTCCTTTGTGTAAGAACTGAGCCTGTTCCTCAGTGGGGCTGTCTCTCATCTGCTTGCCTTATACACATTCATATCAGGATGGATTAGTCTAGTGAATGGTCTCTCTGCTTCTCCAAGATAGGGCAGACTTTTCCACCCACACGTAATCTCTTTCCTGAGAATATTGTCCAAAAACTAGGTCATCTATTGTAAAGGAAATTAGGCAGTAATTAAATTTAACTGGAAGCTACAGTATTGGTGGTTTCATTTTAGAGGGAATGCGCCTCTTCCCTAATGACTTTATTGCTACAGTTACAGAAGCTTTTTTTTTTGACAAAGAGTGGTGGAGGAAGAGGTTGTATTTTGTTAGATGATGATTTCTGGACTTCCATTTCTAAAAAAAATTTTTTATTATAGTTGATTTACAAGGTTGTGTTATTTTCTCTTATAGAGCAAAATGACTCATTTATCCATATATACACATTCTTTTCCATTATGGTTTATCACAGGATATTGAATATAGTTCCCTGTGCTATAACTTGCTGTTTATCTATTCTATATATAATAGTTTGCATCTGCTAATCCCAAGCTCTGAGTGTTTCACTCCTTCATACCCCCATTCTCTTGGCAACTACAAGTCTTTTCTCTATGTCTGTAAGTCTGTTTTGTACATATGTTGATTTGTGTCCTGTTTTGGATTCCACATGTAAATGATGTCATATGGTATTTATCTTTCTCTTTTTTGTACTTGAATTGTTAATCAGCAGAGTCATACCTTCAAGGGAAAGTTCTGTTTCTTTGTCCCATTTTTGAGTCAACCTGATGGAAGCCGACATAATTCCCCCGCATGGTCATTTGGCTCAGCTGCTTCAGGATGGGATATCTTTTGGCAAATGATCCATGTAGACAGACAAGTCCAGGCTAAGAAAAAAGCAGCTATTTGGGTGGGCTGCAGTCCATTGTCACTGCTGGCTGGGAAAGTAGTGACCTCCTACTGTCTCCTCTCTTTATTTTATGATTAGAAAGGGCTATGAGAGGTGAGTCCTACAGAAGGCAGCCCACTAGGAGTGTGGCAGAGCTGGTGGACGGACCCAGGTTCTGGAAGGGCCCTGTCGTTGACCCAGGACAAGGCTCCACATTCAGCCACTTGCCACCTTGGGGCCTGAGGTCAGGGCAGCCAGGGGCAGTTGAATTCCTTCATGCCCATAGGAAATACTGAGTGAGTGCTTGCTGAGTGACAGAGCGGCTGTTGGACAACCTAGACATATCCTCCATATGTGGGTTACGTGGCCTTCTCACATTTTCTTTAGATCCAGATCCACTTAGATCACCCATAATGACCATCTGTTATATCATCCATGCCATCACCTGGGCAGCAGTCCCAAAGCACTTGGGGCTCATCACTTGCTTTCTTCCCTGTCTTTCCCCTAAAGACAGGCAAGATCCTTCTTGACTTAACACCAGGCTTCCTTCTCTTGCTTCCTCTGCTCAATCATTGTAGACAAATCAACCAGGCAAAGACCATTAAGGGCTTCTCTATGTCTCGGCAGGGAAAGAATCCTCCTGCAGTGCAGGAGACATGGGTTCAATCCCTGGGTCAGGAAGATCCCCTAGAGAAGGAAATGGCAATCCACTCCAGTATTCTTGTCTGGAAAATACCATGGACAGAGGAGGCTGGTGGGGTACAGTTCATGTGGTTGCAAAAGTCAGACATTTCTTAGCAACAAACCACCACAGGGAAGCAGGCAATGGCACCCCACTTCAGTACTTTTGCCTGGAAAATCCCATGGATGGAGGAGCCTGGTAGGCTGCAGTCCATGGGGTTGCTAAGAGTCAGACACGACTGAGCAACTTCACTTTCACTTTTCACTTTCATGCATTGGAGAAGGAAATGGCAACCCACTCCAGTGTTCTTGCCTGGAGAATCCCAGGGATGGGGGAGCCTGGTGGGCTGCTGTCTATGGGGTCGCACAGATTCGGATATGACTAAACTGACTTAGCAGCAGCAGCAGCAGCAAACCACCACAGACCATTAAAGTTCCCAGAGGTGCCCAATCCCATTGTCCTGTGGATTCTTCACTGGGGCTATTATCATTAGTGTTTGTGAGGAAAACTTATCATTAAAAGCTGGCTATGCTCTAAAAAGGTAATTTATTTCTTCTGAAGGCCCACAAACGTGGTCTGATGACCTTTTCCTAATAAGTTACTTTTCATGCAGTGACTATCTCTTCTTTAATTAGACAGTGCAGGGGACCAGACAGCCCCCCAGTGATTTGTTCTGTGTCTGTGTGGAAGTCCCCCAGCCTCACCTGGGGACTTCGCCAAGGAGGATGACACAGGGATTGTGTCTCAAACCCTGTCTTGCTCTGTACACGTGAAGCTCTGGGAGAGCTGCACAGTTTTCCTAAACAAGGGGGAAACCATAAGCAGAGTAACACTTCTGTTCCAGAGATTCCTTAAAGAGTCAAGAAGGATCCCACTGAGCACATTGTAGCTGGTTAATAAGGAATCCAAGTATAATGGGTCCATATATAACCTGCTCCCACATTCTGTCAATATATAATTACCACATATTTTCCAATCTGCCCCAGGAGACGTGCTAGGTAAAATTGATTGAGAAGAAAATAATGGTGCTGGCTGTGCAATATATTAGGTTGATACCTGTGAATATTTGAGCAGGCTCCTTGCAGGTTGGTTGGAAGGGCCCGGATGCTCTCAGTACAGATAAAGAAAAGTGACTGTTTAAGTTCTTTGTTCTCTTAAGTACCTCTGTACACACAAGTCTGTGCAGCATGAAGAACATGTAAATCTATAAGATTCCCTCTCTTAGGAGTCAGAGGTCTTACTGGACGTGACCAAGGGAAGCCCTAGTTGTGTGAGAAACTCGCTTGCCTCCATCTGCTCCTGATGCTAGGGGCAGCACTGGAGGCTTTTTCTCTCATATTGGAGTTGGAGGGGGCCTTGGGAGGGCCCTGTGGTTCTGGAGTTAGTGTTATGCAGCTTTCAAGAAACCAGTCACCAAGCTCGGTTTTGCCATCTTTCTTCTTCCTTGTTGGGGAAAAAGAATATTTGGAAAATGGAAATAGAATAGTCACTTAGAATAGTGACTATTCTAAATAGTCACTTAGAATCGCACTATTTTACTTGAAAAGAAAAAACTCTTTTTGGATACTATCTTTCAGTTTTGTTCTTATAAAAAATAATATACCTATAGAGGCATCCCTGGCAGTTCAGTGGTTAAGACACCATGCTTCCACTGCAGAAGGCACAGATTCAGTCCCTGGGTGGGGGACTAAGATCCTGCATGCCACATGTGGCCTAAACATAGAAAAAAATATGTGTATATACATATATGTTTTTATAGTTACAATTAGTGTCAATATAGTTTTTGGAATTCTGATCTTTCTCTCCACATAACATATCATATTTCCCCCATGTTTTACTCAGATTTCACACTAGTCATCCTAAAGTTAGGCTGCCTAACATTTCATTATAATGGTATATCAGAATTTAAGTAAGCATAGATATGTCTCTGAGGGACCCAACACAATGATGACTCTTGTTTATGTATTAATTTGCTTGTTAATTCATTCATTGAACAACACTTTTCAAGCATCTATTGTTCGCCACTGCTGGAGAGAAGGAGATAAATAAAACATAGTTATTGCCTTTAAGGAACTCCTGTCAGGTAACATGGAAACTAAGGATGATCATTAAAAAAGAAATAGTTTTTTTCTGCTCACAATACTTCTGATAGCAAATGCATGGAAGGTTTTCATATACCAGCCAATTTCCAACTCTCTGGACACCAACTGGGTTTCCTACAATTCAGTTCTGACACTATCTGAATTTAGCACAGACATCACAAGTTCAGGGCTCAGTCCCACAACACTATCCCCTACTTCAGATGCCAATCACAAGAATAGGCTTTCCACACTTCTCACTTGACCTGTTATAATTTGGGGGTTCTCATAGCCCTCTCCACTGCCACTGCACATGGTGAATGCAGTCATGAAATTAAAAGATGCTTACTCCTTGGAAGGAAAGTTATGAGCAACCTAGATAGTATATTGAGAAGCAGAGATATTACTTTGCCAACAAAGGTCTGTCTAGTCAAGGCTATGATTTTTCCAGTGGTCATGTATGAATGTGAGAGTTGGGCTGTGAAGAAAGCTGAATGCTGAAGAATTGATTCTTTTTAACTGTGGTGTTGTAAAAGATTCTTGAGAGTCCCTTGGACTGCAAGGAGATCCAACCAGTCCATCCTAAAGGAGATCAGTCCTGGGTGTTCATTGGAAGGACTGATGCTGAAGCTGAAACTCCAATACTTTGGCCACCTCATGTGAAGAGCTGACTCATTGGAAAAGACCCTTATGCTGGGAGGGATTGGGGGCAGGAGGAGAAGGAGACGACAGAGGATGAGATGGCTGGATGGCATCACTGACTCGATGGATGTGAGTTTGAGTGAACTCTGGGAGTTGGTAATGGACAGGGAGGCCTGATGTGCTGGGATTCATGGGGTCGCAAAGAGTCAGACACAACTGAATGACTGAACTGAACTGAACTGAACTTAGAGCCCTCTCCTCAGGCTTGATAATTTGCTATAATGGCTTTCAGAACTCAGGGAAATATTTTACTTATGATTATGAGTTTATTATAGAGGATGGAGCTCTGGAATGTTACCAAACTCAGATTTAGCAGCTTGACACTCAAAAGCCAAATTCAAGAGGCAAATGTTGGCAAAATGGAAAATTGCTTTAATCAGAAAAGCTGGTAATCTGGGGGAGAAGGTAGACTCATGTCCTAAGATCAACTCCAAAGATTCTGCTCAGCCATGCTAAAAGGGGGAAAGAATCTCAGTCAGTCCTCAAGGCAGGAGGTCAAGCTGTGTTTCATTCTCCATGGTGTGCACACTGGCTGACTTCTCATGATCTTTCCTCAGACATTATCTTGTCCCTTCATGATCTGCCTGCAGAATTGCTAAGGGGGCTGCTGGAGGTATCTCTACCCCCAGCTAGTCATTCTTTAACTACTAAATTCTTCATTCTTCTTTTAATCTAGGAAAACCATCAAGGCATGGTGTGTTATAGTTTTCTATATGTAGGTCTTTTGTTTCTTTAGGTAGATATATTCCTAAATATTTTATTCTTTTCATTACAATGGTGAATGGAATTGTTTCCTTAATTTCTCTTTCTGTTTTCTCATTGATAGTGTATAGGAATGCAAGGGATTTCTGTGTGTTGATTTTATATCCTGCAACTTTACTATATTCATTGATTAGCTCTAGTAATTTTCTGGTGGAGTCTTTAGAGTTTTATATGTAGAGGATCATGTATACAGAAAACTATAGAACACTGGTGAAAGAAATCAAAGAGGACACAAATAGATGGAGAAATATACCATGTTTGTGGATTGGAAGAATCAATATAGTGAAAATGAGTATACTACCCAAAGCAATCTATAGATGCAATGCATCCCTATCAAGCTACCAACAGTATTTTTCAGAGAACTAGAACAAATAATTTCACAATTTGTATGGAAATACAAAAAACCTTGACTATCCAAAGCAATCTTGAGAAAGAAGAATGGAACTAGAAGAATCAACCTGCCTGACTTCAGGCTCTACTATAAAGCCACAGTCATCAAGACAGTATGGTGCTGGCACAAAGACTGAAATATAGATCAATGGAACAAAATAGAAAGCCCAGAGATAAATCCATGCACCTATGGACACCTTATCTTTGACAAAGGAGGCAAGAATATACAATGGAGAAAAGACAATCTCTTTAACAAGTGGTGCTGGGAAAACTGGTCAACCACTTGTAAAAGAATGAAACTAGAACACTTTCTAACACCGTACACAAAAATAAACTCAAAATGGATTAAAGATCTAACCGTAAGACCAGAAACTATAAAACTCCAAGAGGAGAACATAGGCAAAACACTCTCCGACATATATCACAGCAGGATCCTCTATGACTCACCTCCCAGAGTAATGGAAATAAAAGCAAAAATAAACAAATGGGACCTAATTAAAATTTAAAGCTTCTGCACAACAAAGGAAACTATAAGCAAGGTGAAAAGACAGCCTTCAGAATGGGAGAAAATAATAGCAAATGAAGCAACTGACAAACAATTAATCTCAAAAATATACAAGCAACTCCTACAGCTCAATTCCAGAAAAATAAACGACCCAATCAAAAAATGGGCCAAAGAACTAAATAGACATTTCTCCAAAAAAGACATACAGATGGCTAACAAACACATGAAAAGATGCTCAACATGCAAATCAAAACCACAATGAGGTACCATTTTCGCCAGTCAGAATGGCTGTGGTCCAAAAGTCTACAAGCAATAAATGCTGGAGAGGGTGTGGAGAAAAGGGAACCCTCTTACACTGCTGGTGGGAATGCAAACTAGTACAGCCACTATGGAGAACAGTGTGGAGATTCCTTAAAAAACTGGAAATAGAACTGCCTTATGACCCAGCAATCCCACTGCTGGGCATACACACTGAGGAAACCAGAATTGAAAGAGACACATGTACCCTCAATGTTCATTGCAGCACTGTTTATAATAGCCAGGATGTGGAAGCAACCTAGATGTCCATCAGCAGATGAATGGATAAGAAAGCTGTGGTACATATACACAATGGAGTATTACTCAGCCATTAGAAAGAATACATTCGAATCAGTTCTAATGAGGTGGATGAAACTGGAGCCTATTATACAGAGTGAAGTAAGCCAGAAAGAAAAACACCAATACAGTATGCTAACACATATATATGGAATTTAGAAAGATGGTAATGATAACCCTGTATGCAAGACAGCAAAAGAGACACAGATGTATAGAATAGTCTTTTGGACTCTGTGGTAGAGGGCGAGGGTGGGATGATATGGGAGAATGGCATTGAAACATGTAAATTATCGTATAT
The DNA here is from genome assembly GCF_032452875.1 of Bos javanicus. Classification (NCBI taxonomy): domain Eukaryota; kingdom Metazoa; phylum Chordata; class Mammalia; order Artiodactyla; family Bovidae; genus Bos; species Bos javanicus. Next base: position 60,980,106 of record NC_083869.1, on the reverse strand, counting down.
GAAATGAATACCAGCTCAGGTTAGATGCATGATACAAGATGCTCAGGGCTGGTGCCCTGGGATGATCGAGAGAGATGGGGAGAAAAGTGGGAGGGGGGTTCAGGATGGGGAACACATGTACACCCATGGCGGATCCATGTCAATGTATGGCAAAACCGATACAATATTGTAAAGTAATAAGTAAATAAATATATTAAAAAAATAAATTAAAAAGTTGAAGCTAAAAAAAAAAAAAAGGCGTGGTGTGTATTTAGGAGCATAAATCAGAAGTTAGGTTAAATTGCCTAGTGATCTCATTCCTATAATAAGGTTCTCTGAAAGTTAGAGGGCAACAGAAATAAGCAAACAGGAAAAGGGAAAAAGAACTGCTTTCAGGAACAGCCAGATGGAAGAAATGCACAGGGCAAGGTGTCTGGGAAGGAACTTCCATGCCCTCGCTAATCACTTTCCCAGCACCTTGATGTGTTCACCAACCAATAAGCTCTTAGAACATTGTGGTTTAGTGTTTTTGTGGAGGTTCCATTACATAGGCAGGTCTGATTAAATCATTGGTCACTGGCTCAATCCCTGTCCCTTTTACCCTACCTGGAGGCTAGGTCATGCAGTGGTCTGATCAGCATTCTCTTGGTTGTTTTAAATACAGTTAACCTTCAGGTCCAGGGTTTGTTTCCATTTCCTTGAGACTAGTTCTTCAAATTGGGTAAGATGGAGCAGCTTTTATCATGGCTACAATCTGGTCATCATATGGTTAACTTTTCCCACCTGCTGGGGGTTTCAGTATCTATCAAATAGCTCAAAGGATATAGCTGAGAATATCCTCTATAGCTTTTGAGGAGGCACTAAAGGTCTGCGACTATGTTTAATGGCTAAACTATTATTATTCTGTCCTGTTTGCTTTTCTTTGCTTCTGCATGTTTTTAATTTCTGATTAAATTTGTTCTTGGCTAAAGTTTTTCTACAGATAAGAGGCAGGCTGAGAACATGGAAGGGGGTGCAGTGTCTATCCTTGGAAGGCCCCATGGAGTCCTGTCCTCATTACATCGTGGATAAAGATATGGGTCATATGGTGAAAAAGATGTCTAGGGAGACTTTGTTCACTCATATTCATTCCATTGTTTATTCATTTTTTCCAATAAATTGGTGTTAATATGTGGCAGTCACCCTACAGATTCAATGATGTGAAAGAAAGTTCCTGTCTTCAAGGTGTGTTAACATGAAATCTACCCAGGCTAGTGGGAGTGCAGTGATTCTGGATGCTGGCTCCACACAGGTATTTAGGGAGGAGGTATATGGAGTTAGATATCATTTTCCCCATCTTTATATACTTGTTAGTTCTGGGCTTTATCATGACTTTTAAGACCATGCTAACTCATTATGGTAAGTAAAACAGTACAAAGTTGAATAAACACAGAATTGACAGTTCCCTCCCCACCCCCACCCCACACCCTACATTGTCTTATGGGCTTCCCTCATAGTTCAGTTGGTAAAGAATCTGCCTGCAATGCAGGAGACCCTGGTTCGATTCCGGGGTCAGGAAGATCCCCTGTAGAAGGGATAGGGTACCCACTCCAGTACTCTTGGGCTTTGCTTGTGGCTCCGCTGGTAAAGAATCCACCTGCAATGTGAGGATACCTGGGTTTGATCCCTGTGTTGGGAAGATCCCTTGGAGAAGGGAACGGCTACCTGCTCCAGTGTTCTGGCCTGGAGAACTCCATGGAGTGTATAGTCCATGGGGTTGCAAAGAGTTGGACACGACTGATAGATTTTCACTTTCCATCTGCTTATAATCTCAACTTCAGAAGTCATTAACATCAATAATTTGGTGTGTCCTCCATGTCTTGAAGCCAAATCTTATGAACCAGGAGGCTGAGATGGGCACGGGAGAGGTTCCTTGCTCCAGAGGACTCCTGGGGTAATGGGGCCATGGGAGCCCTGTGGGACCTTGAGATGGACAGCAGTGTGTTCACATCTGCTGGGACTTGTGGCCATAATATGGCCCAGGGGAGATGAGTTAGGCTGCTAGCTATGGGACTGGAGACAGGGCACATATATGACAAAGGCAGTGAGGCACGTCCTTTTTGCACTGGGGATTCTTGACCCCACTACTGGCCATCACCTCCACTTGCCACATGCAGTGCACTAACCAAGGGCTCCCATTTGGTGTGCTCATGCAGCCCTCTGGTGGACTGGCAGAGCTGCCTTCAGGCACCCCCTCAACACGGTTCATGTGTCAGCGTCCAGGCCCAGCAGGAATGAGGATTATTAATTTAGTAGCAGATGGGTCTGGGAGGGGAGTGGCAACGTGTATACATTTCCTGGCCCAGTAACCTTGGAGGATGGAGGCCATGAGGGCCCAGACAGCTTGTGATACCACAAAAGCCGAAGCAGTAGCATCAGAGATAAAACCACCCGACTATGTGCCAGGCACTGTGCTAGGTACATCAGATAAAAACTTGGCAGTTGGAAGTATCTGGGTTCAAGCTCTGGCAACAAAGGTCTGTCTAGTCAAGGCTATGATTTTTCCAGTGGTCATGTATGGATGTGAGACTTGGACTGTGAAGAAAGCTGAGTGCCCAAAGAATTGATGCTTTTGAACTGTGGTGTTGGAGAAGACTCTTGAGAGTCCCTTGGACTGCAAGGAGATCCAACCAGTCCATCCTAAAGGAGATCAGTCCTAGGTGTTCATTGGAAGGACTGATGTTGAAGGTGAAACTCCAATACTTTGGCCACCTCATGCGAAGAGCTGACTCATTGGAAAAGACCCTGATGCTGGGAAAGATTGAGGGCAGGAGGAGAAGGGGACAACAGAGTATGAGATGGTTGGATGGCATCACCAACTCAATGGACATGGGTTTGGGTGGACTCTGGGAGTTGGTGATGGACAGGGAGGCCTGGCGTGATGTGGTTCATGGCCACAAAGAGTCGGACATGACTAAGTGACTGAACTGAACTGAACTGAAACTCTGGCTTTACCACCATGTGATCCTGGACCAGTGACTATAAACCATTCTGACCTCTGTTTCTGCATGTGTGAAATGGGATGGGTGATACCAGCCTTATCCACCCCCAGGGCTAATGAAATGAGTGATTATACCCAAGGCACCTAGCACAATGCCTGGCACATAGTCAGGTGGTTTTTGTTATATTAAGACATTATCTCATGGGTCCATCCTAAGGCTGTGAAGCAGAAGAGATTTGCTACCACGTGGCCCTTAGGTAGGAGGTTGTCAAATTGTCCCAGGGTTGGCAGGGAATGATTCCCAGGCAGCTGGGAATGATTCCTAGCTAACATCAACTTCCCTCTTCTCTTCCTCTCTTATCCCCCAGGCTGGCTGTTGCTCTTTATTTTACTGTTCACCCCTGCCATGCGATCTTTGATGTATGTTTTAATGAGATCTCACCCAGGGTAAGGTTTGGCTTCAAGGCTTGCATTTCATGTTTGTCTGCCTGTCATTCCATCAGGCTTGACAATGACGGACACCCACCATGTGTCCAATGTAGCCCTTGGCTTGTTATGATCCATGCCTTGGTGCTCAAAAGGGCACTGTACTTATAGCATTGTGTCTGTCTCCTGCCTTAACCTTGAAATGGTGCCTTTATTTTGTTAACCCGCTTGGGGATCAGCTGGATGACTCATCTTTTTTTCACCCTGTCCCATTTCTTTGCAAATGATATCTCTTTGCCTCCATGGTAGGATTCTGTCTTTTCCACTCACTCACATGCTAACTGGAAACATTGCCTAAAGGGATGGCAGGCTATCTGAGAGTAGAATATAACAGGGATTCTTGGTCTGTTTTCCCTGAAGCAGTTATTTATGCATGGGATTGGGGACAGGAGGAACCACTAAATAGCCATCTTTTTCCTTGGAAAGGAGAGATGTTGACCCTGTTAATATTAAATCACTTGCTGCAGGTTCTTGCTTGGGGTTTTCTGGAGTTCGCCAACTCTTTCTGGTTCCTGGATGCTAAGTTGTTAAATCAGGGTCCCTGTTAGACTTCCCGTTGTTTGCTAGGGTTTGCTGGAACAATGTGTGGTGGACCAGATATAGCTGAGGGGGAAGGCATACAGAAAATTCTCTGGTGGCTTCTCTCTTATAATTATTTTTAGGATAGTGTGTTGGCATATTGGTTGTTAAGACTATGTTGAAAATGAAACTGTGTGACTCAAATTGGGACTTGAACCTACCATCTTTTAACTAAGGTCACACTTGGTCTCAAGGCTTAATGAAGCTCAGATTCTTGATGTCTCATTGCAGAAAGAACTCAGTATTCAAAGAGACAGAGTGTTCATAATAGGTAAGAAGTAGATTTATTTAGAGAGAAACACACTCCACATACCGTGTGTGTGGGGGCAATCTCAGAAGGCAAGAGCAACACCAGGGTATGGGATTGTCAGTTTTTATTTGTTGTTGTTCAGTTGAATAATTGTGTCTGACTCTTTGAGACCCTATGGACTGCAGCATTCCAGGCCTCCCTGTCCTTCACCATCTCCCAGAGTTTGCTCAAACTCATGTCCATTGAGTTGGTGATGCCATCCAATCATCTCATCCTTTGTCATCCCCTTCTCTTCCTGCCTTCAATCTTTCCCAGAATCAGGGTCTTTTCCAATGAGTCAGCTCTTTGCATCAGGTAGCCAAAGTATTACAGCTTCAGCTTCAGTATCAGACCCTCCAATGAATATTTAGGACTTCCTGAATATTTGAAAGGATTTCCTTTAGGATTGACTGGCTTGTTCTCCTTGCAGTCCAGGGAACTATCAAGAGTCTTCTCCAGCACCACAGTTCGAAGGCATCATTCTTTGGCTCTCAGCCTTTTTTATTGTCCAGCTCTCATATCCATACATGAGTACTGGAAAAATCATAGATTTGAATAGATGGAACTTTGTAGGCAATGGCTCTGCTTTTTGATATGCTGTCTAGGTTTGTCATTGCTTTTTCACAAGGAGCAAGCATCTTTTAATTTCATGACTGGAATCACCATCCACAGTGATTTTGGAGCCCAAGAAAATAAAGTCTCTCACTATTTCCATTGTTTCCCCATCTATTTGCTATGAAGTAATGGGACCAGAAATTGAAGAAAGTAGGGAAGACCACTAGACCATTCAGGTATGACCTAAATCAAATCCTTTATGATTATACAGTGGAAGTGAGAAATAGATTTAAGGGCCTAGATCTGATAGATAGAGTGCCTGATGAACTATGGAATGAGGTTCGTGACATTGTACTGGAGACAGAGATCAAGACCATCTCCATGGAAAAGAAATGCAAAAAAGCAAAATGGCTGTCTGGGGAGGCCTTACAAATAGCTGTGAAAAGAAGAGAAGTGAAAAGCAAAGGAGAAAAGGAAAGATATAAGCATCTGAATGCAGAGTTCCAAAGAATAGCAAGAAGAGATAAGAAAGCCTTCCTCAGCAATCAATGCAAAGAAATAGAGGAAAACAACAGAATGGGAAAGACTAGAGATCTCTTCAAGAAAATTAGAGATACCAAGGGAACATTTCATGCAAAGATGGGCTCGATAAAGGACAGAAATGGTATGGACCTAACAGAAGCAGAAGATATTAAGATGCTGTGGCAAGAATACACAGAAGAACTGTACAAAAAAGATCTTCATGACCCAGATAATCATGATGGTGTGATCACTGACCTAGAGCCAGACATCCTGGAATGTGAAGTCAAGTGGGCCTTAGGAAGCATCACCACGAACAAAGCTAGTGGAGGTGATGGAATTCCAGTTGAGCTATTTCAAATTCTGAAAGATGATGCCGTGAAAGTGCTGCACTCAATATGCCAGCAAATCTGGAAAACTCAGCAGTGGCCACAGGACTAGAAAAGGTCAGTTTTCATTCCAATCCCAAAGAAAGGCAATGCCAAAGAATGCTCAAACTACCGCACAATTGCACTCATCTCACACACTAGTAAAATAATGCTCAAAATTCTCCAAGCCAGGCTTCGGCAATATGTGAACCGTGAACTTCCTGATGTTCAAGCTGGTTTTAGAAAAGGCAGAGGAACCAGAGATCAAACTGCCAACATCCGCTGGATCATGGAAAAAGCAAGAGAGTTCCAGAAAAACATCTATTTCTGCTTTATTGACTATGCCAAAGCATTTGACTGTGTGGATCACAATAAACTGTGGGAAATTCTTCAAGAGATGGGAATACCAGACCACCTGACCTGCCTCTTGAGAAATCTGTATGCAGGTCAGGAAGCAACAGTTAAAACTGGACATGGAACAACAGACTGGTTCCAAATAGGAAAAGAAGTATGTCAAGGCTGTATATTGTCACCCTGCTTATTTAACTTCTATGCAGAGTACATCATGAGAAACGCTGGACTGGAAGAAACACAAGCTGGAATCAAGATTTCCGGGATAAATATCAATAACCTCAGATATGCAGATGACACCACCCTTATGGCAGAAAGTGAAGAGGAACTAAAAAGCCTCTTGATGAAAGTGAAAGAGGAGAGTGACAAAGTTGGCCTAAAGCTCAACATTCAGAAAACGAAGATCATGGCATGTGGTTCCATCACTTCATGGGAAATAGATGGGGAAACAGTGGAAACAGTGTCAGACTTTATTTTTTTGGGCTCCAAAATCACTGCAGATGGTGACTGCAGCCATGAAATTAAAAGACGTTTACTCCTTAGAAGGAAAGTTATGACCAACCTAGATAGCATATTGAAAAGCAGAGACATTACTTTGCCAACAAAGATCCGTCTAGTCAAGGCTATGGTTTTTCCTGTGGTCATGTATGGATGTGAGAGTTGGACTGTGAAGAAGGCTGAGTGCTGAAGAATTGATGCTTTTGAACTGTGGTGTTGGAGAAGAGTCTTGTGAGTCCCTTGGACTTCAAGGAGATCCAACCAGTCCATTCTGAAGGAGATCAGCCCTGGGAGTTCTTTGGAAGGAATGATGCTAAAGCTGAAACTTCAGTACTTTGGCCACCTCATGTGAAGAGTTGACTCATTGGAAAAGACTCTGATGCTGGGAGGGATTGAGGGCAGGAGGAGAAGGGGACAACAGAGGATGAGCTGGCTGGATGGCATCACTGACTCGATGGACGTGAGTCTGAGTGAACTCCGAGAGTTGGTGATGGACAGGGAGGCCCGGCATGCTGCGATTCATGGGGTTGCAAAGAGTCAGACATGACTGAGCGACTGAACTGAACTGAACTGAACTGAATGGGACCAGAGGCCATGATCTTGATATTATGAATGTTGAGTTTTAAGCCAGCTTTTTCATTCTCCTCTTTCACCTTCACATGAGGCTCTTTCAGTTTTCTTAGCTTTTTGCCATAAGGGTGGTATCATATGCATATCTGAGGTTATTGGTATTTCTTCCAGCTATCTTGATTCCAGCTTGTGCTTCATCTAACCTGGCATTTGCATGATGTACTCTGCATGTAAGTTAAATAAGCAGAATGACAATATACAGCCTTGACGTCGTCCTTTCTCAGTTTGCAACTGGTCTGTTGTCCCATGTTTGGTTCTAAATGTTGCCTCTTGACCTGCATACAGTTTTTGCAGGAGGCAGGTAAAGTGAAAGTGAAGTCAGTCAGTCATGTCCAACTCTTTGGGATCCAATGGACTGCAGCCTACCAGGCTCCTCCTTCCATGGCATTTTCCAGGCAAGAGTACTGGAGTGGGTTGCCATTTCCTTCTCCAGGGATCTTCCTCACCCATGGATCAAACCTGGGTCTCCCGTATTGCAGGCAGGGAGGCAGGTAAGGTGGTCTGGTATTCCCATCTCTTTCAGAATTTTCCACAATTTGTAGTGATCTACAGAGTCAAAGGCTTTAGTGTAGTCAGTGAAGCAGAAGTAGATATTTTTCTGGAACTCTCTTGCTTTTTCATGATCCAAGGGTTGTTGGCAATTTGATCTCTGGTTCCTCTGCCTTTTCTAAAACCAGCTTGAACATTGGAAGTTCTCAGTTCAACTACCATTGAAGCCTAACTTGGAGAATATTGAGCATTACTTTGCTAGCATGTGAAATGAGTGCAGTTGTGTGGTAGTTTGAATATTTTTTGGTATTGCCTTTCTTTGGGATTGGACTGAACATTGGCCTTCTCCTGTCTTGTGACCACTGCTGAGTTTTCCAAATTTGCTAGCATATTGAGTGTGTAGCACTTTAACAGCACCATCTTTTAGGATTTGAATTAGCTCCACTGGAATTCCATCACCTCCACTAGCTTTGTCCATAGTGATGTTTCCTAAGGCCCACTTGACTTCTCATTCCAGGATGTCTGGCTCTAGGTGGGTGATCACACCATTGTGGTTATATGGGTCATGATGATCTTTTTTGTATACCTCTTCTGTGTATTCTTGCCACCTCTTCTTAATATCTTCTGCTTCTGTTAGATCCATACCATTTCTGTCGTTTTTTGTGCCCATCTATGCTTGAAATGTTCCCTTCAGTTCAGTTCAGTTCAGTTTAGTTGCTCAGTCATGTCTGACTCTTTGTGACTCCATGAACTGCAACACAGGCCTCTCTGTCCATCGCTAACTCCCAGAGTCCACCCAAACCCATGTCCATCAAGTTGGTGATACCATCCAACCATCTCATCCTCTGTCTTCCCTTCTCCTCCTGCCCCCAGTCCCTCCCAGCATTAGGGTCTTTTCCAATGAGTCAGCTCTTCGCATCAGGTAGCCAAAGTATTAGAGTTTCACCTTCAACATCAGTCCTTCCAATGAACACCTAGGACTGATCTCCTTTAGGATGGACTGGTTGGATCTCCTTGCAGTCCAAGGGACTCACAAGACTCTTCTCCAACACCACAGTTCAAAATCATCAATTCTTTGGCCCTCAGCTTTCTTTATAGTCCAAGCCTCACATCCACACATGACCACTGGAAAAACCATAGCCTTGACTAGACAAACCTTTGTTGGCAAAGTAATGTCTCTGTTTTTTAATATGCTGTCTAGGTTGGTCATAACTTTCCTTCTAAGGAGTAAGCGTCTTTTAATTTCATGGCTGCAGTCACCATCTGCAGTGATTTTGGAGCCCCCCAAAATAAAGTCAGCCACTGTTTCCATTGTTTCCCCATCTATTTGCCATGAAATGATGGGACAGGATGCCATGATCTTCATTTTCTGAATGTTGAGCTTTAAGCCAACTTTTTCACTCTCCACTTTCACTTTCATCAAGAGGCTCTTTGGTTCTTCTTCACCTTCTGCCATAAGGGTGGTGTCATCTGCATATCTGAGGTTATTGATATTTCTCCCGGCAATCTTGATTCCAGCTTGTGTTTCTTTCAGCCCAGTGTTTCTCATGATGTACTCTGCATAGAAGTTAAATAAGCAGGGTGACAATATACAGCCTTGACGTACTCCTTCTCCTATTTGGAACCAGTCCCATGTCCAGTTCTAACTGTTGCTTCCTGACCTGCATACAGGTTTCTCAAGAGGCAGGCCAGGTGGTCTGGTATTCCCATCTCTTGAAGAATTTTCCACAGTTTATTTTGATCCACACAGTCAAAGCATTGGCATAGACAATAAAGCAGAAATAGATGTTTTTCTGGAACTCTCTTGCTTTTTCGAGGATCCAGCAGATGTTGGCAATTTGATCTCTGGTTCCTCTGCCTTTTCTAAAACCAGCTTGAACATCTGGAAGTTCATGGTTCACGTATTGCTGAAGCCTGGCTTGGAGAATTTTGAGCATTACTTAACCAGCGTGTGAGATGAGTGCAATTGTGTGGTAGTTTGAGCATTCTTTGGCATTGCCTTTCTTTGGGATTGGAATTAAAACTGACCTTTTCTTGTCCTGTTGCCACTGCTGAGTTTTCCAGATTTGCTGGCATATGAGTGCAGTACTTTCACAGCATCGTCTCTCAGGATTTGAAATAGCTCCACTGGAATTCCATCACCTCCTCTAGCTTTGTTCATAGTGATGCTTCCTAAGGCCCACTTGACTTCACATTCCAGGATGTCTAGCTCTAGGTGAGTGATCATACCATGGTGATTATCTGGGTTGTGAAGATCTTTTTTGTACAGTTATTCTGTGTATTCTTCTGCTTCTGTTAGGTCCCTACCATCTGTCCTTTATTGAGCCCATCTTGCATGAAATGTTCCCTTGGTATCTCTAATTTTCTTGACGAGATCTCTAGTGTTTCCCATTCTATTTTTTCCCTTTATTCCTTTGTATCAATCACTTAGGAAGGATTTCTGATCTCTCCTTGCTATTCTTTGGAATTCTGCATTCAAATGGGTATCTTTCCTTTTCTCCTTTTCTTTTCACTTCCCTTCTTTTCACAGCTATTGGTAAGACCTCCTCAGATAGCCATTTTGCGTTTTTCCATTTCTTTTTCTTGGAGATGTCTTGATTCCTTTCTCCTGTACAATGTCATGTACCTCCATGCATAGTTCATCAAGCACTCTATCAGATCTAGTCCCTTAAATCTATTTCTCACTTCCACTGTATAATCATAAGAGATTTGTTTTAGGTCATACCTGAATGATCTAGTGGTTTTCTCCACTTTCTTCAATTTCAGTCAAAATTTGGCAATAAGGAGTTCATGATCCAAGCCACAGTCAGCTCCTGGTCTTGTTTTTGCTGACTGTATAGAGCTTCTCCATCTTTGGCTGCAAAGAATATAATCAATCTGATTTAGGTGTCGACCATCTGGTGATGTCCATGTGTAGAGTCTTCTCTTGTGTTGTTGGAAGAAGGTGTTTGCTATGACCAGTGCATTTTCTTGACCGAACTCTATTAGCCTTTGCCGTGCTCCATTGTGTACTCCAAGGCCAAATTTGCCTGTTACTCCATCCAGTGCGGCGGCACGATGGTGCACAGATGCGACTGAGAGGAGCTACCCTGCATCAGAGGTCAGGGGCAGCAGCTGCGCTTTGCTGGAGCAGCCGTGAAGAGAGACCCCACATCCAAGGTAAGTGAAACCCAAGTAAGACGGTAGGCACTGAGAGAGGGGATCAGAGGGCAGACAGACTGAAACCACAATCATAGACAACTAGCCAATCTGATCACATGGACCACAGTCTTGTCTAACTCAATGAAACTAAGCCATGCCATATGGGGCCACCCAAGACAGATAGGTCATGGTGGAGAGGTCTGACAAAATGTGGTCCACTGGAGAAGGGAATGGCAAACCACTTCAGTATTCTTGCCTTGAGAACCCCATAAACAGCATAAAAAGGCAAAAAGATAGGACACTGAAAGATGAACTCCCCAGGTCGGTAGGTACCCAATATGCTACTGGAGCTTAGTGGAGAAATAATTCCAGAAAAGAATGAAGGGATGGAGCCAAAGTAAAAACAACACCCAGCTGTGGATGTGACTAGTGATGGAAGCAAGGTTCGATGCTGTAAAGAACAATATTGCACAGGAACCTAGAATGTTAGGTCCATGAATCAAGGCAAATTGGAAGTGATCAAACAGGAGATGGCAAGAGTGAACATTGACATTCTAGGAATCAGTGAACTAAGATGGACTGGAATGGGTGAATTTAACTCAGATGACCATTATATCTACTACTGTGGGCAAGAATCCCTTAGAAGAAATCCCATCATAGTCAACAAAAGAGTCCAAAATGCAGTACTTGGATGCAATCTCAAAAACGATAGAATGATCTCTGTTCATTTCCAAGGCAAACCATTCAATATCATGGTAATCCAAGTCTATGCCCTGACCAGTAACGCTGAAGAAGCTGAAGTTGAACAGATCTATGAAGACCTACAAGACCTTCTTGAACTAACACCCAAAAAAGATGTCCTTTTCATTATAGGGGAAATGTTCCTTTGTTATCTCTAATTTTCTTGAAGAGATCTCTAGTCTTTCCCATTCTATTGTTTTCCTCTATTTCTTTGCATTGTTCACTTTAAAAAGGCTTTCTTATCCTTGCTTTTCTCTAGAACTCTGCATTCAGATGGGTATATCTTTCCTTTTCTCTTTTGTCTTTCACTTCTCTTCTTTTCTCAGCTCTTTGTAAGACCTTGTATCATTTTGCCTTTTTGCATTTCTTTTTCTTGGGCATGGTTTTGGTCAACACCTCCCGTACAATGTTATGAACCTTCTTCCACAGAGTTCTTTAGGAACTCTATCAGATCTAATCCCTTGAATCTATTTGTCACTTCCACTGTATAATCATAAGGGATTTTATATGGGTCATACCTGAATGACCTAGTGGTTTTCCCTACTTTCTTCAATTTAAGTGTGAATTTTGCAATAAGACATTCATGATCTAAGCCAGAGTCAACTCCGGTCTGACTGTATAGAGCTTTTCCATCTTTGGCAACAAAGAATATAATCAATCTGCTTTCAGTATTGACCATCTGGTAATGCCCATGTGTAGAGTCATCTCTTGTATTGTTGGAAGAGAGTGTTTGCTATGACCCCCAGTGCATTCTCTTGGCAAAACTCTGTTAGTTTTTATAGGGGTGGGTAATTTCATAGTCTAATAAGTAGGAGGGATATTCCAGCTATTTTGGGAAACAACTGGAGTTTTCCAGGAATTGAGTCACTGTCCAGTTATTTACCTTTATGGTGGGCCTTGGAATGTCATGGTGCCTGTGGGTGTGTCATTTAGCTTGTGGATATGTTACAGTGAGTGTATATGGAGTTTCAGGGCCTAGTGGAAGTGAGCTCATCCACTGTTTTGGACCTATTTGGTTCTAATCAATTTGTGTCATGTCCTCAGGTTATGTCATTATTTCAAAGATTGTTCCCTGCTCCCTTCCCTCCTGTTTCAGAAACACCTTTGGGAAGCAGTGTGAAATAAGCAATGAAACATCAGTGCAGTTGGTCAGATGAGGGAAAAAATAACCTAAGGAGGACACCACTTTTTTTTTTTTTTATTTACTTTTTTAAGGCCAAATCATACTTGATGGTATGTATGTACCACATTTTCTTTTTATTTTATTTTATTTTATTTATTTTTTTTTTTAGTGTGACACTTTTATTTATTTATTTTTTTGACTTCACTTTCACTTTTCTTTTTTTTTTTTTCCCCATCCTGAACCCTCCTCCCTCCTCCCTCCCCATACCATCCCTCTGGGTTGTCCCAGTGCACCAGCCCCAAGCATCCAGTATCGTGCATTGAACCTGGACTGGCATCTCGTTTCATACATGATATTTTACATGTTTCAATGCCATTCTCCCAAATCTTCCCACCCTCTCCCTCTCCCACAGAGTCCATAAGACTGTTCTATACATCAGTGTCTCTTTTGCTGTCTCGTATACAGGGTTATCGTTACCATCTTTCTAAATTCCATATATATGCGTTAGTATACTGTATTGGTGTTTTTCCTTCTGGCTTACTTCACTCTGTATAATAGGCTCCAGTTTCATCCACCTCATTAGAACTGATTCAAATGTATTCTTTTTAATGGCTGAGTAATACTCCATTGTGTATATGTACCACAGCTTTCTTATCCATTCATCTGCTGATGGACATCTAGGTTGCTTCCATGTCCTGGGTATTATAAACAGTGCTGCGATGAACATTGGGGTACATGTGTCTCTTTCCCTTCTGGTTTCCTCAGTGTGTATGCCCAGCAGTGGGATTGCTGGATCATAAGGCAGTTCTATTTCCAGTTTTTTAAGGAATCTCCACACTGTTCTCCATAGTGGCTGTACTAGTTTGCATTCCCACCAGCAGTGTAAGAGGGTTCCCTTTTCTCCACACCCTCTCCAGCATTTATTATTTGTAGACTTTTGGATCGCAGCCATTCTGACTGGTGTGAAATGGTACCTCATAGTGGTTTTGATTTGCATTTCTCTGATAATGAGTGATGTTGAGCATCTTTTCATGTGTTTGTTAGCCATCTGTATGTCTTCTTTGGAGAAATGTCTATTTAGATCTTTGGCCCATTTTTTGATTGGGTCATTTATTTTTCTGGAGTTGAGCTGTAGGAGTTGCTTGTATATTTTTGAGATTAGTTGTTTGTCGGTTGCTTCATTTGCTATTATTTTCTCCCATTCTGAAGGCTGTCTTTTCACCTTGCTAATAGTTTCCTTTGATGTGCAGAAGCTTTTAAGTTTAATTAGGTCCCATTTGTTTATTTTTGCTTTTATTTCCAATATTCTGGGAGGTGAGTCATAGAGGATCCTGCTGTGATGTATGTCAGAAAGTGTTTTGCTTATGTTCTCCTCTAGGAGTTTTATAGTTTCTGGTCTTACATTGAGATCTTTAATCCATTTTGAGTTTATTTTTGTATATGGTGTTAGAAAGTGTTCTAGTTTCATTCTTTTACAAGTGGTTGACCAGATTTCCCAGCACCACTTGTTAAAGAGATTATCTTTAATCCATTGTATATTCTTGCCTCCTTTGTCAAAGATAAGGTGTCCATATGTGTGTGGATTTATCTCTGGGCTTTCTATTCACAATCAATATTGTGAAAATGAGTATACTACCCAAAGCAATTTATAGATTCAATGCAATCCCTATCAAGCTACCAACAGTATTCTTCACAGAGCTAGAACAAATAATTTCACAATTTGTATGGAAATACAAAAAACCTCGAATAGCCAAAGAGATCTTGAGAAAGAAAAATGGAACTGGAGGAATCAACCTACCTGACTTCAGGCTCTACTACAAAGCCACAGTTATCAAGACAGTATGGTACTGGCACAAAGACAGAAATATAGATCAATGGAACAAAATAGAAAGCCCAGAGATAAATCCACTTTTTTTAAAAAATATAAATTTATTTATTTTAATTGGAGGTTAATTACTTTACAATATTATATTGGTTTTGCCATACATCAACATGAATCTGACACAGGTATACACGTGTTCCCCATCCTGAACCCCCCACCCCTCTCCCTCCCCATACCATCCCTCTGGGTTGTCTCAGTGCACCAGCCCCAAGCATCCAGTATCATGCATTGAACCTGGACTGGAGATTCGTTTCATATATGATATTATACATGTTTCAATGCCATTCTCCCATATCATCCCACCCTCGACCTCTCCCACAGAGTCCAAAAAACTGTTCTATACATCCGTGTCTCTTCTGCTGTCTCACATACAGGGTTATCATTACCGTCTTTCTAAATTCCATATATATGCGTTAGCGTACTGTATTGGTGTTTTTCTTTCTGGCTTACTTCACTCTGTATAATAGGCTCCAGTTTCATCCAGCTCATTAGAACTAATTCAAATATATTCTTTTTGATGGCCGAGTAATACTCCATTGTGTGTGTATACCACAGTTTTCTTATCCATTCATCTGCTGATGGACATCTAGTTTGCTTCCACATCCTGGGTATTATAAACAGTGCTGCAATGAACATCGGGGTACATGTGTGTCTTTCAATTCTTGTTTCCTTGGTGTGTATGTCCAGCAGTGGGATTGCTGGGTCATAAGGCAGTTCTATTTCCAGTTTTTAAAGGAATCTCCACACTGTTCTCCATAGTGGCTGTACTAGTTTGCATTCCCACCAGCAGTGTAAGAGGGTTCCCTTTTCTCCACACCCTCTCCAGCATTTATTGCTTGTAGACTTTTGGATTGCAGCCATTCTGACTGGCGTGAAATGTACCTCATTGTGGTTTTGATTTGCATTTCTCTGATAATGAGTGATGTTGAGCATCTTTTCATGTGTTTGTTAGCCCTCTGTATGTCTTCTTTGGAGAAATGTCTATTTAGATCTTTGGCCCATTTTTTGATTGGGTCGTTTATTTTTCTGGAATTGAGCTGTAGGAGTTGCTTGTATATTTTTGAGATTAGTTGTTTGTCGGTTGCTTCATTTGCTATTATTTTCTCCCATTCTGAAGGCTGTCTTTTCACCTTGCTTATAGTTTCCTTTGTTGTGCAGAAGCTTTAAATTTTAATTAGGTCCCATTTGTTTATTTTTGCTTTTATTTCCAATATTCTGGGAGGTGGATCATAGAGGATCCTGCTGTGATGTATATCGGAGAGTGTTGTGCCTATATTCTCCTCTTGGAATTTTATAGTTTCTGGTCTTACGTTTAGATCTTTAATCCATTTTGAGTTTATTTTTGTGTACGGTGTTAGAAAGTGTTCTAGTTTCATTCTTTTACAAGTGGTTGACCAGTTTTCCCAGCACCACTTGTTAAAGAGATTGTCTTTTCTCCATTGTATATTCTTGCTTCCTTTGTCAAAGATAAGGTGTCCATAGGTGCATGGATTTATCTCTGGGCTTTCTATTGTGTTCCATTGATCTATATATCTGTCTTTGTGCCAGCACCATACTGTCTTGATGACTGTGGCTTTATAGTAGAGCCTGAAGTCAGGCAGGTTGATTCTTCCAGTTCCATTCTTCTTTCTCAAGATTGCTTTGGCTATTCGAGGTTTTTTGTATTTCCATACAAATTGTGAAATTATTTGTTCTAGTTCTCTGAAAAATACTGTTGGTAGCTTGATAGGGATTGCATTGCATCTATAGATTGCCTTGGGTAGTATACTCATTTTCACTCTATTGATTCTTCCAATCCATGAACATGGTATATTTCTCCATCTATTAGTGAGGACACCACTTTTAAGGGCTTTTTCATCCTGCCAACCATGGGTGCAGGTGTGACTCAACCCTGTTTTACATTATCCACACCTTTGTAGGTACTTGAGTTTTATGGTGGTTATTTATCCATATGGTTTTCTAAGCTCTGAGATATAGTCAGCATTTTTTTCTTTTCCTTTACAGTAAATAGACTTACTTGTAACATTTTGTGTAATCTCTATATCCTGAAGAATATAAATTCAATAGAGAAGGAGAGGAAGAACATGGGAGCTAGGGAGAAGGTACAGCTAGCTTTGACTGTCCACAGTATAGTGGTCTGTGCAGGAGGGCCACTAAGTTTTGGGATAGTTTGTTATGCAGCAGTAGATGACTATTACAATGTCTATTGAGTAAAAAGGATGTTCAGACTCAGCCACACACTGTGCCAGTAAACAGCACCCCTTAGCCCCTACCCTAACCTAAGCCGACAATTCAAATTTTCTCTTCCATCATGGTGGGCTCCCTTTGGCAGTGATATGGGTGATAGTTGTATTGGTTCACTCAGGGTAGGGTAGGTTATGCTATGGTAATAACTCCTAAATTTCAGTGGTGTAAAAGAACAGTGGTTAATTTCTGTTCTTATTCATGCTCCATGCCCTTTGTAAGTCACAAAGTTAGCTCTGCTTTCATTATAAGTACTCAAGGTCCCAAGCTGATTGAGCAGCCACCATCTAGAAAGTCGCTGCTCACCATGACAGAGAGCAAGAGTTCCAAAGGGTCTTGCACTGGTAATCAAATGCTTCAGCTCAGAAGTGAAGGGGATAAGACTATGCCACCCCATATATGCTCCTTTGGCATAAGGAGTATTTTGAGCTGAAGGCAGTTGAGAAACAGCAAACGGAGGAACTCTCTTTTTTCCTCCTTTCTGTTTAAAAGCAGGGCATATACTTCCTTTTGTTAAGATATTCCCCTCTCCTGTCTCTTGTACCAGAAGAGAATGACCTTTAATCACTGGAGATAACTCTCTTATCATGAGAGATAGCACTGACTTGAATTTGCACAACAACCTTACTGAAAACCCTTATCTTTCATTAATTTCTTGCATAGTGTTTATCTTTCCACAACTTACCACTCCTGAAAGACCAAGCCCTTTTTCCTTTGTCTTGTCACATCTCCGTGATTTATCAGCCTTTGTTAAAATGGTATATAAGCTCTGAAGCTAACTGCTTCTTCCTGTTTTCACTTCTTTTCTTTGAAGCTTCCATGAGCATGCAAAATAAACTTCTTTTCTTTTTTCTGTTTTTTGGTCTTGCCATGGCAGGTGGAACTTAGTTCCCTTTCCAGGGATTGAACCTGTGTCCCCTGCAGTGGAAGCTCAGAGTTTTAACCATTAGACCACCAGGGAAGTCCCCTAAAGTTTTTCTTTTGTTAATCTGTCTTTTGTCAGCTTAATTTACAGGCCCTGGGGACTGAACCAAAGAGGGTAGAGAAAAAGTATTTTTCCTCCCCTACAGAATTTATACAAATTATGTCACTGAAAATGGCAACCCACTCCAGTGTTCTTCCCAGGGACGGGGGAGCCTCATGGGCTGCTGTCTATGGGGTCGCACAGAGTCAGACATGACTGAAGTGACTTAGCAGCAGCAGCAGCAGCAGAGCTAGTCACAAGGCCAACCTTGTGCCCAGAAGTTTTACTAAGTGTTTATTATATCAAGCACTGTGACACTGTTTGATATAAATTGTCTCTTGTATTTCCAACAACCTTATGAGGGTAGATTCTACTGCCATCCCTTCCATTTTACAAAGAGAAAAATTCAGGTACTTAGAGGTTAAATAACTTGCTGAAGGTGAGATAGTAAGTGTCAGAATCTGGATTCAAACTCCAGAGTCTATCTTTGGAGCCTAAGCTCCCATTGCCACAGTTTGTTGCCTCTCTGATCTGAATAGTAGCCTTGAGAAACCACCAAAGATGGTCTAAAAACACTGAACCTCAAGAGAAACATGGGCTGTATCTTGGTATCTTCTCTCCCAGAAAACTTCTTGGTTGCTATGTGAATTTGCTGTATTTCTACGCAGAGGCCTGGCAGCTTCACATATCTAATGATATGGGAAGTATGTTGTGTGCTGAGATGGCCAGTATTAAACCTAAAGAATATTTTTTGTTACAGAAATGAAACAATAGCATATAACATTTATCATGGGCTTACCATGTGCCAGGCTCATTCTAAGTTCATTCCATTTATTTAGTCCTCAAAGTACTCCTATGAGGTATAGGTATTATTATCCCCATTTTACAAATGAGTAAAGGGAGGCACAGTGAGGTTAGGGAAGTTGCCTAGGGAAGTTACATGATTGCTATATGGAGCAGCCAGCGAACATTTTGGAGAGGTATAGGACTGAAGATTGAATTTTATGTTCTTTCCCAACTTTGTAAAGTATCAGAACTCTGTAACACAGTATTAGATGATTTTTAGCAAAGGTACCAGCTCTTTTGTTAGATGTATTTCCTAATTTTTAAATTTAGAGCTCAAAGTGGCAATAAAATGGAAAAGGGCAAATTTGGAGGCATGGAGAGAAGTGGCCACAGAAAACTCAAAGATGTCTTAAAGGATATCTATTTTAGGATTTAGAAATGGAGTGTTCTGCATATTAGTTGCTGGTGAATGTTTGTTTCTCCTAAGTGTTCTCAGTGGCTCCTTTCCTGTCTAGTTTATTTTACTTTGTGCTACTCGTTAAGAAAGGATTTACTAGGCATTGTTTAACCACAGGTGCCTCATTGACCAGTTATTGTAAATGCTTGATCTCATGGTTTTGGAATCAGTGAGATTGTTTGTTTATTGAAATATTTCAAAATTAAACTAACCTTGCAAATACTGTACAAAGAATCTTTTTTCTTTGTACACTGAGAATAAGAGAGGGCAAGAGTAAGTCCCATTGCTCCTGAATACTTCCCCCTGCCCCCACAATAACAAGAATATTCTCCTCATCAGTGACTCTCAAAGTGGTGTCTCTGATGAACGAACAGCATCAGCAACTCCTGACAACTTGTTAAAGATGCAAATTCTAGAGTCCCACCCCTAATCTCCTGAATCAGAAACTCTGGGGTGAAGTCCAGATATCTGTATCTAAACAGATGTTTAAGATGATTCTGATGAACACTCAAGTTTACATGCCATGTATTCTGTAAAGTATCCTGTGTTACCTCACCACCACCATACAAATCAGGTATAAGAAATTGCGACCCCATGGACTGTAGCCTGCCAGGCTCCTCTGTCCATGGGATTCTTCAGGCAAGAATAGTGGAGTGGGTAGCCACTCTCTTCTCCAGGGGATCTTGTGGATACAGGAATAGAACCAAAGTCTTCGGCATTGCAAAGTCACAGCTGATAAAGAATCCACCTACACTGTGGGACACCTGGGTTCGATCTCTGGGTTGGGAAGATCCCCTGGAGAAGGGAAAGGCTATCCACTCCAGTATTCTGGCCTGGAGAATTCCATAGACTGTATAGTCCATGGGGTCGCAAAGAGTCAGACATGACTGAGCAACTTTCACTCACTCACTCACTTCTGCATTGCAGGCGGATTCTTTACCATCTGAGCCACCAGGGAAGCCGATAGGAAATTAATACTATGCATTTCTACCATCTACTATTCACAATCCATTTACATTCTGCCAATTTCCCAAATTTTCACATTCTTTATAATGAAAGGTTAACACCCAGACATTCCCATTGTGTTAATTTATCATGTTTCTCTAAAGTATCCTTCAGTTCCTTCATCTCTCTTGGATTTTCATAACCTTGACACTTTTGAAGATGATGGGCCAGTTATTTTATAAAGTGTTCCTCAATTTGCATCAATTTGCATTTGTCTGATGTTTCCTCGTGATTAGATTTAGGTTATGGGTCCTTGTTAGAAATATCATAAATGTGATGCTGATTTATTCTCATTGCATTCTGTTAGGTGGTACACAGTTTCAATTCGTTTTCTATCTGATGATATTTACTTTAGTTATTAAAGTGATGGCTATTAGACTTTCCTACTGTAAAGTTACTTTTTTCTTTGTAATTAATAACTATTTTTTGGAGAGAAACTTTGAGATGATATAAATTCACTGTTCCTTATCAAATTTTCCATTTATTATTATTATGATTTTCAGTTAGCCTTTCCATTTGTTTGGGTATGGGGTTCATGAATTCCTATTTATTAATGGGTTATATCCATTATGATCATTATTATGATGCTCAAAATGTCTCAGAGTGGGTCCGTGGAAGCCCTTTCAGGGTTGCTTCTGTGTCCTTTTGACATTTCTTGAGCTCTTCCATGCTTTCTGGTACCACAGGATGTGCCAGGCTCATCTTACATTTTCTCTGCCCTGCCTCTGGAATCAGTTATTTCTTTAAGGAGCTCTAGTTTCTTTTCTTTATTTTTTTCCCAGTGGAATATGGTATTTAGAAATCAATATCTGAGTACTGGGTGTGCTCATTGGTCCTGAGGTGTCACTGCTTCCAGACCCACTCAATGGGCACAGCTAGGGACTGTGTATATGTATACATTTGAGTATCTGTTTATTTTAATATTTAGCTGTACACATTGAAAACCATGAGTTCACACTGCTTATCTCCAGTTCCAGTCTGACACCATAGAATTTGTTCTAATTTTCTTACGTTCTATGTCTGTAGCTCCCTGCTTTAATGGTGAGAAACCTGATTCCTACTATCTATACTGCTTTATGTATGTAATCTATTTCTCTGTCTATAGGACCATTTTCCCTCACCACTGCTACTCCACTCCCTGTGTGGACACCTTCCCCCTCCCACTTGAGCCCTGACACCCATGCTGGCACCTGCCACTGCTCTGGCTTGACAGATGTCCCTCACTCTGCTAGGCTCAGATACCCCGGTGGGCCACATTCCTACACACATGGCCTTCTTACCCTGCCCAGACTCAGACACTTTGTGCTGGGCTGCTCCTCTCTTGCCTCCACGAATGACGTCCTCACCCCCCTGGCTCTGGTACCTGCACTGCTGCCCTTCTTGCCCCACTCAGGCTCCAGAATCACATACTTGGCTGGGCCACCAGCCCTTCTCTTTCTCTTGGGAATGCCTTGCTCACTGCACTTGGACTCCAGCCAACCATCTTGGACTGTTCCCCTTTGTCCCCACTTCCATCCCTATCCATCCCAACATGGGGATTCTTTCCTTTACCCAGTAAGACTCCAACACCCCACTCTGGGGTACTTCAAATTCCACCATCCATGGCTTTTGGATTGAATTGTTCAGGAAGGAATAGGAAGAAGAAAACACACTGAGGCTTTACTGTACTTTATTATTATTTTTGAATTAATTTTTATTGGAGTATAGTTGCTTTACAATGCATACATTGTATACATATAGCATACAGCAAAGTGAATCAGCTATAAGTATACATATATCCCCTCTTTTTTGGATTTCCTTTCCATTTAGGTCACCATAGAGCACTGAGTAGGGTTCCCTGAGGTCTACAGTAAGTTCTCATTAGTTATCTATTCTATGCATAGTATCAAGTCAACTTATTTATCCACAAGACCAGTAGGTTTACTTTTACCATATGTTTAGGAAGAATACAAAGGCATTTCCATTTTTATCATGAAGCTTGAACCATATATTGTCCTAAAATAATAATGTCTTTGTTGTACACATATCAAATTCCTAGAAGCATTCCAAATGTTTTTTTTTCTGCTGAAGAGAAATTTGATTTATATGGTTAGATAGAAGCATTTTTTCTCAGTTCTCTGAGACTCCTTGATTTTTAAATTCACACGATATCATTACCTTGATATTTTTGTTGTTTGTGTCATAGGTGGATTTTATCTGTGCCTTTCCTGCATGGTTCTCACCCTCACTAGACCCACTAATGTCTCTTATTCATGTCCTGAGGGCTTTTCCCTTCTCCAGTGCTCAGATCTGTGGGCTTGGGTCACCGCTTTAGAGGCAGCATCTATGAACCTAAGATGCAAAGAAAGAAGCTGTAAGTGTCAGATGAAAGCATCAGAAAGCAAGATTTGGAAGCAAGCTTGCTGAATGAATTTTTCTGTTTCTGTGAGCTACATATGATTGAAATTGGAGAGGAAGGAGAAGAATTTTGAAGGCTTGAAGAAAGTGGAAGCAGAGGGAAACCCTCAGCTGTGGGTTGAAGGGAGGGTGATGACATGACGTTTTTGGGGGAGCACCAAGGAACCATGAGTAGGTGGACTCAGCTGTCCCTCTTGTCACCGTCACCAATGGCCAGTGGTCAGCCTATCATCCCTGAGTGTCTGGGTCAAAATGACACATTTCTGGGCCATAAAGATTCTGTCTAGTATCTTTCCCTGTCCCAGTCATAGCTCACTGCTGGTCATGGGCCACTGTAAGCCTTTGGGGATAGAGACTAAGGAAATTGTAACCCTCCTGGGGTTGCCATGGTGGTGTAAAGAGAGCCTTGCCTCTTGATTATGACAGGGCCAAGTGGAGTCAATGCAGAACTAGTGGGAAATTGCCCCTTGGAATAGGACAGTGGTAAACTCATGCTCCTTGTTATGCTATTATTATTGTAGTAGATGTACATGGAAACTAAAATATTAGTACAGAATTTTATAGCAGGAATAATAACATTCTCCCAACCCAGTTCTGTTAGTGTTATAAAATCATAATTCTAAATAAGAAAGAAATACCTCAATTCATTAATTAACCAACTTTAAATTGTATTTATTGATGTTTGATTAAAGATGGGAGGAGAAGGGGATGACAGAGGATGAGATGGTTGGATGGCATCACTGATACGATGGACATGAGTTTGAGTAGGCTCCGGGAGTTGGTGATGAACAGGGAAGCCTGGCGTGTTGCACTCCATGGTATCACAAAGAGTTAGATATGACTGAGCGACTGAACTGAACTGATTGATGTTTTAGTAAAACACATAGGATGAAATTCACCTCAGTTACTCAAGGGGCTTCTCTGATGGCTCAGCAGTAAAGAATCTGCTTGCGAAGCAAGAGATGCAGGAGACTCAGGTTCTAGATCTGGCTGGGAAGATTTCCTGGAGCAGCAAATGGCAACCCATTCCAGTATTGTTGCCTGGAAAATTCCATGGGCAGAGGGGTCTGGTGGGCTACAGTCTATAGGTTCACAAAGAGTTGGACATGACTGAGCATGGGAGCACACATACAGTTTTAAAAATTGAGGTAGCGTTGATTTATAATATTGCGTAAGTTGCAGGTACAACATAGTGATTCACGATTTTTATATTCTATTCATAGTTATTATGAAACATTGTATATATTCCTTGTGTTGTATGATATATCTTTGTAGCTTTTTTAAAACTAAGTCAAGTGGGTCTTACAAAGCATCACTATGAACAAAGCTAGTGGAGGTGATGGAATTCCAATTGAGCTATTTCAAATCCTGAAAGATAATGCTGTGAAAGTGCTGCACTCAATATGCCAGCAAATTTGGAAAACTCAGCAGTGGCCACAGGACTGGAAAACATCAGTTTTCATTCCAATCCCAAAGAAAAGCAATACCAAAGAATGCTCAAACTACCACACAATTGCACTCATCTCACACGCTAGTAAAGTAATGCTCAAAATTCTCCAAGCCAGGCTTCAGCAATATGTAAACCGTGAACTTCCTGATGTTCAAGCTGGTTTTAGAAAAGGCAGAGGAACCAGAGATCAAATTGCCAACATCCACTGGATCATGGAAAAAGCAAGAGAGCTCCAGAAAAACCTCTATTTCTGCTTTATTGACTATGCCAAAGCCTTTGACTGTGTGGATCACAATAAACTGTGGGAAATTCTTCAAGAGATGGGAATACCAGACCACCTGACCTGCCTCTTGAGAAATCTGTATGCAGGTCAGGAAGCAACAGTTAGAACTGGACATGGAACAACAGACTGGTTCCAAATATGAAAAGGAACCAGTGACAATATATCAAGGCTGTATATTGTCACCGTGCTTACTTAACTTCTATGCAGAGTACATCATGAGAAACGCTGGACTGGAAGAAACACAAGCTGGAATCAAGATTTCCGGGATAAATATCAATAACCTCAGATATGCAGATGACACCACCCTTATGGCAGAAAGTGAAGAGGAACTAAAAAAGCCTCTTGATGAAAGTGAAAGAGGAGAGTGACAAAGTTGGCCTAAAGCTCAACATTCAGAAAACGAAGATCATGGCATCCGTTCCCATCACTTCATGGTAAATAGATGGGGAAACAGTGGAAACAGTGTCAGACTTTATTTTTTTGGGCTCCAAAATCACTGCAGATGGTGACTGCAGCCATGAAATTAAAAGACGTTTACTCCTTGGAAGGAAAGTTATGTCCAACCTAGATAGCATATTGAAAAGCAGAGACATTACTTTGCCAACCAAGGTCCATCTAGTCAAGGCTATGGTTTTTCCTGTGGTCATGTGTGGATGTGAGAGTTGGACTGTGAAGAAGGCTGAGTGCTGAAGAACTGATGCTTTTGAACTGTGGTGTTGGGGAATACTCTTGAGAGTCCCTTGGACTTCAAGGAGATCCAACCAGTCCATTCTGAAGGAGATCAGCCCTGGGATTTCTTTGGAAGGAATGATGCTGAAGCTGAAACTCCAGTACTTTGGCCACCTCATGCGAAGAGTTGACTCATTGGAAAAGACTCTGAAGCTGGGAGGGATTGGGGGCAGGAGGAGAAAGGGACGACAGAGGATGAGATGGCTGGATGGCATCACTGACTCGATGGACGTGAGTCTGAGTGAACTCCGGGAGTTGGTGATGGACAGGGAGGCCTGGCGTGCTGTGATTCATGAGGTTGCAAAGAGTCGGACACGACTGAGTGACTGAACTGAACTGATACATAGTAGTTTATATCTCTTAATCCCCCACCCCTACTTTGCCTCTCCTTTCCCTCTCCTTACTGGTAACCACTACTTTGTTTTCTGTATCTCAAGTCTGTTTCTTTTTTGCTATTTTCACTAGTTTTATTTTTTTAGATTTCACATATAAGTGATATAGTATTTGTGTTTCCCTGTTTGACTTATTTCACCAATACTATCTTCTGAGTCCAACTGTATTGTTGCAAATGGCAAAATTTCATTCTTTTTTATGGCTGAGTAGTATTCTTGTGTGTGTGTATGTGTGTGTGTGTGTGTATCTATGTCACATCTTCTGTATCCATTCATCTGTTGGTGGGTACTTTCGTTGCTTCCATATCTTGGCTGCTGTAAATAATACTGCTCTGAACATTGGGATGCATGTATCTTTTTGAATTAGTGATTTTGTTTTCCTCAGATACATACCCAGAAGAGGAATTACTGGATCATATATTGGTTTCTAGTATTTTTAGGAACCCGTACTGTTCTCCACAGTGGCTGCATCAATTTATATTCTCACCAACAGTGTAAGAGGGTTCCCTTTTCTCCACATCCTCACCAACATTTGCTGTTTGTGGTCTTTTTGATGATAGCCTTTCTGATAGGTGTGAGGTGATATCACATTGTGGTTTTGATTTACATTTCTTTGATGATTCACCACATTTAGCATTTTTTCATGTGCCTCTTGGCCATCTGTGCGTCTTCTTGGGAAAATGTCTGTTTAGGTCTTCAGCCCATTTTAAAAATTAGTTTGTTTAAAAATTTGTTTGAATATGAGCTGCTTATATATTTTGGTTGTTAACATTTATTGGTCATATCATTTGCAAGTATTTTCTCTCATTCTATAGATTGTCCTTCTGTTTTGTTCACGGTTTTCTTTGCTGTACAAAAGCTTTAAAGTTGAATTAGGTCTCAAGTTGTTTATTTTTGCTTTTGTTGCCTTTTCCTTTTCAGACAGGTCTAAAAATTATTGCTACAATTTATGTCAAAGAGTGTTCTGCCTGTGTTTTCTTCCTAGAGTACGTGGTTTCTAGTCTTACATTTAGGTCTTTAATAATGTTTTGAGTCTGTTTTTGTATATGGTGTGAGAAAATGTTCTAATTTCATTCTTTTATGTGTAACTGTTCAGTTTTCCCAGAACCACTTATTAAAGGAACTATTTTTTCTCCATTGTACATTCTTGCCTCCCTTATTGCAGATTAATTGACCGTAAGTGTGTGAATCATCTTCTGGGCTCTTTATTCTGTTGCGTTGCTCTATGTGTCTATTTTTGGACCAGTACCATACTATTTTGATTAGTATAATTTTCCAGTATATTTTGAAGTCAAGAAGTGTGATATCTTCAGCTGTTTTGTTCTTTCTCAAGATCGTTTTGGCTATTTGGGGGTCTTGTGTTTCCATACAAATTTTTAAATTGCTCTAATTCTGTGAAAAAATTGGGGTTTTGATAGAGATTGTATAGAATCTGTAGATTGCCTTGGGTATGGTCATCTTAGCCATATTAATTTTTCTAGTCCATGAACACAGTGTATCTTTCCATCTGTTTGTGTCATCTTCAGTTTCTTTCATCAGTGTCTTACAATTTTCTGAGTACAAGTTTTATGTTTTTGTTTTGTTTTTTTTTTAAATCTCCTTAGGTAAGTTTATTCCTAGGTATTTTGATAGGGATTACATGGAAACTCTAGGTCATTTGAGTAATATGAATATTTTTACATTAATTTTTCTATTTCTAGAATGTAGGATGTCTTTCCCTTAATTTTATCTTCTTTAATATCTTTCCCATGTCTTATAGTTTTTAGTGTGCAGATCTTTTACCTCCTTCATTAAATTTATTCCTAATTATTTTATTCTTTTTTGATACTATTATAAATGGGATTGTTTTCTTAATTTTCTTTTCAGAAGAAAACAGAATTATGTTTAGCATTTCTTGTTAGAGCATCT
The DNA here is from genome assembly GCF_032452875.1 of Bos javanicus. Taxonomy (NCBI): domain Eukaryota; kingdom Metazoa; phylum Chordata; class Mammalia; order Artiodactyla; family Bovidae; genus Bos; species Bos javanicus. Next base: position 60,952,881 of record NC_083869.1, on the reverse strand, counting down.
TTCTCTTGCTGATTTCCAAATTTCTTTGTCTTAGACTTCTAACATTTTAGTTATAATGTGTCTTGAGGATAATATTTGAGTTTATCCTGCTTGAGGTCCTGTGACCTTCTTGTGTCTGGATGTCCGTATGTCTCTTCTCCATAGACATTGGATATTTTCAGCTCTTATGCTTTATTTCTAGGGAGACTGCAACCGAGTCGCAGGTCTGTTTTGGAATCTGCTGTCAGATCAAGGTTGTGTGCTCTGTCTCTGTAAAGACCAGTAGGGGCTTATTTCCCTGTGGGTCCTGTGCTGGTAGGACTCCTTACTGTGCCTAGTAGGGGCTGGTTCTGAATCACAGGCACATCAGGGTCCACTTCTGGGACTTAAGTCTCTGGGCCTATTACCTGAGGCATGGGTGAGCTTGACTCTCCCCAGGTCCTTTGGTGTATGATACTGATGGCAGGATGAAGCCAAGTGGGACTGTTGCCAAGTCCTCACAGGCACAGAACTGTTTTCAAGTCTGTAGCTAGGATGAGAGTCATTGAGTCAGCCACCGGGGTGCAGGCCTGCCTTCTGAAAGTTACCCATTTGGTCTTGTACTCCACTGGGTTTCATAACCTCCTACCTGGATCCAAAGCCTCCCAGGAATGTACTTTTGTTTTGGGGAGGGGGCTGCCAAATTATTGTTGCTAAGGGGATACACGAGGACCTCCTATTTTGCTATCTTACTGATATTACTCTTCTCTCTCTTGTTTTCTAAGCTCTGACTTTTCACTCTCAAGTCTGGTTTATTTTCAATGTTTCCTTCCAGCAATATTTTGAGTATTTTATTTTAGCAATCAAGTTCCTTAATTCCATTAATTCTGTTCTCAGTTTATTCCTTTTTCAGAAGTACCATCTTATTGTCTGGAAACAGCACTTTCCTAAAGATAATAATTATACATTAAATAATTATACAATTCTTTAAAATTTTTTCCTTGGATTAATAGTCCCTTCAGGTAATTTTCTATTAATTTATCTTTGTCTTTTTAATGGTCTTTCTGATTTTCTTCAAATGTCTGTTAATCCCTCATTGTATATTTATTTTTAAAAAGTAAAGGCTGTGTTGATTAATGAGTAGGTAGGTGTGTTTCCTCTGTCAGTGCAAAACTGGATGAGGGATGAGAGCACAGTTACCTATGTGAGCAGAACTGTATTTGTTAGAAACCTTCACTTTAGGTTGTGCAAGTAGGAACCATCTGACAATCTTATGTTTAGTGTACCAACCTCTGTGAAAGCCCCAGCCTGCACCCATCACATTACTCATTTTCTTCAGAGAATATTTATGTGGCTGCAACCTTCCCTGGTGGCTTAGACGATAAAGAATCTGCCTACAGTGCAGGAGACCTAGGTTCAATACCTGGGCCGGGAAGATTCCCTGGGGAACATGATGGCTACCCACTCCAGTATTCTTGCCTGAAGAATTCCATGGACAGAGGAGTCTGGAGGGCTACAGTCCGTGGTGTTGCAAAGAGTTGGATACAACTGAGTGACTAGACTAACACTTTCACTTTCAACCTTGGGGGATATGCCATCACTGCACAGTTCTCAACCAATGACCTTAATTTCTGTCCTTCTTCTTGCTCATGTTCTGGGTTCCTGCTGATTTCAGTGAGTTCTTCCATGAAGATAGCCATCTGTCTTAACCGCATTCTTTGGTGCATGCTCTGAGTAGTACATTTCTGCTCTAGTTTATCATACTTGCCTTCTATCTTTAGGAAATTTATTAGAAACATTAGTCTACTGGTATTCTTTCCTACCAAGTCTCAGCACTTTGGGGAATGTAGTCCCTTTCTGTGATGAACCATGGAGAGACACAGGTGAAACAACTCCTGAGCTGTTATTTAGGAGTTATAGTCTTCAATTGTGTGTGTAAAATGACCACTAACTTAATATGTACAACCATACACATAGTAGCATTATTTACACAGTAGCCTAGAGTCAGAAGCCAAGTGTTCATTGATGGCTGAGTGGATAAACAAGATGTGGTATATCCATACAATGAACTATGATATGGCTTTAAAAAGGAAGAAAATTCTGACATATGCTACAACATGATTGAACCTTGTAGGCATTTTCCTAAGTGAAATAATCCAGTTACTAAAGGATTAATACTGTATGATTCACATACAGTAGAATGATAGTTGCCAGAGGCTGGGGGAGGGGAGAAATAAGTTATTTTCTAATAGCTACGGAATTTTAGTTGGAAAAGAAAAAAGTTCTGGAAATGGATGGTGGTGATAATTACACAAGAATGGGAATGTTCTTAATGCCACTGAACTGTATAAATTTTAAATTTTATGTTATGTACATTTTGCCATGATTTTTAAAAAGACCACTTATTTAGGTATCAGAAGATGTTCTATGGCAAACTCATAAAGTGGTACCCATGCTTCAAAGATCTGGTTGGCCTTTTATTGTAAACCAGGGAATAGTACAGGAAGAGGAAAAAGACCCTCTAACTTCCTCAACTTCCCCCTCAACTTCCATTTGGTATCAATGGACCAATTTTTAAATATAGGTCATTCATTTTTAAGGTGATGTCTTGACTTCCCTGATTGCTCAGTTGGTAAAGAATCTACTTACAATGCAAGAGACCCCAGTTTGATTCCTGGGCTGGGAAGATCTGCTGGAGAAGGGATAGGTTACCCACTCCAGTACTCTTGGGCTTCTCTTCCGGCTCAGCTGGTGAAGAATCCAGCTGCAATGTGGGAGACCTAGGTTCAATCCCTGGGTTGAGAAGATCCCCTGGAGAAGGGAAAGGCTACCCACTCCAGTATTCTGGCCTGGAGAATTCCATGCACTGCATAGTCCATGGGGTTGCAAAGAGTCAGACATGACTGAGCGACTTTCCCTTTCACTTCACTTTCACTTGACTATTAGCTTTGGTTTTAGTGTTGAGAGGTTTTTTTTTTTTTTGGATTGTGTCTTCAGAGTTATTTCCATGAAACTATGGGGAAGGCCGTTTATACTAGAAGCTCCTTTTTCTGTCATAAGTTTGATGATTCATGGTGCTACACTATATTTGACACTGGAATAATTTATGGAAAAATCTAGGCTACAGGGCTATGAAATATTTTAGGACTTTGTCTTCCCTAAATAAAGAAGCTGTGAATTTGTACTCAGCTTCTACTTGCCAAGTAGATTGAAGAAACCCAACACAACTGTTACTGACTTAGACCATTACTTCTGTGATGAACCATGGAGAGACACAGGAGAAATAGAAGGCATACTCCTTGCTTTGAACAACATTTTATGTCTTTGGGAAAATACAATATCATATTTAGAAGAAATCAGGCCTATGTGCGGGGCCCTGATCATTTGCCTAATTGCCTCAAATTTTCATTTTTTCATCTGTAAGATGTGAATGGTGTGATGTGGATGGGGACTGGAGAATAACAATACTCTCCTTGCAGAATTGCTATAAAGATGAACTAAGTGTAATATAGGTAAAGGACTTATGTTTTATGTATTGTATGTGTTCTCCTGGTGTGATTTTTCTTTACCTTAAAAAGTGAATTAAAAATGAGATGCTAGAACTCAAAGTAAACATTTACTTTTCAATGTGATAAGGGTGTACTACCCTTTCTCCTAAAAATCAAGTATTCTGAAATGAAAAAGGCATAACTAAAATACTCTTTTTAAAAAAATTATTTATTTTTGGCTGCATTAGGTCTTAGCTGTGGCCTGCAGGATCTTCCTTGCAGCATTCAGGCTTTCTAGTTGTAGCCCGTGGGGACTCAGTATTTGCGGCTCGTAGGCTCAGTTGCCCGTGCCATGTGGGATCTTAGTTCCCAGACTATGGATCAAACCTGCATCTCCTGCATTGGAAGGTGGATCCTTAACCACTGGACCACCAAGGAAATCCCCAACTAGAATCATCTGAGTGGATTTTATTGTGGATTCTTAACCTATTTGGGCAGATTGCTGATTATCTCTAAATCTGTGAGGAAAGTAACATGCTACACATATATGGGTTTTAATTCCCATTCAGTTAGTTCTTTGTCAACCCATGTTTCAAAAGTACAGTAAAGTACCTGTTATTTAAGGTGATGTTCACAAAGTAGACCTGTGAGTACAGAGACAACACACAAGACACCAAACAGTTTTCATGTTTGGTGATTCAAAGACTCATATAAATTTTTGCTACTCTCTGTACTCTCCTGCCTTCCAAATATTATCTTTATGTTTTTACTAGGCATGAACTACTGGGCCCTCTGTGGGTAAGAATTATAAACTGCTGGGGAAGGGAATTTGAATAATGTTTCTGATTCTTACTGCTCTTTGAAGACACTTTTCTTGGATTGAAAGCTCTTTCACACAGATCCATATTATTCTATGTATACCTCTATTATTTCACCTTCATACTGTTTTCAATTATTCATGTCTCTGTTTCTCCCCATAGATTTCAAACTCCTTGAGAGTTGTGACTTTCTGTTGCATTTCCATGTCTGTACTATCCTGCACGATACCTGATCACAGCAGGCACCCAGTGTTTGCTGAATTAAATAGAGCCCCGGACATTACATTAACTTAGTGTTCTCAGCCTTCTCCCCTTTTGCCTGATTTGAAAGAGGATTATCACTATTCTATACAAAGCTAAAACCTTGAGTATGAATCAGGTGCTTCAAGCAATCTTATGGGTGCTGGAATAATTTTCCATGAGTTAGGAATGCATTTAGAATGTTTCAAAGACCACTTAGGTAGATGATATAATTTTCTTTTTGGTCTCAGATGCTCCAGGAGAGCTTCTGAGCATGTAAATTCATCTTACCTCTTGACGGTCACATTTCAGACCTTCAGCATCATAATATTGGCACTGTCTATTTGCATTGTGACTTTTCATTAATGAAACCTCATTGGATCAAGTTCAGCCAGAAGCACCTAATTCTCAGTTCTGCCCTCTTTTTATCAGTTTTATGGTGAGATTGTTGAGTCTTGACACGGAAGAAGATTCAAGATGCTTTGATTCCCTTTTTTCTAATTGCTTTTCTTGCAGAAAAGAAGATTTTGACAAAGATGAGTATGAACTCATGTTTGGTGACACAGTTATGAGGAGTGATTTCTAAGTGAGTGGACTGCGATGGGCTGAGATTAGGATCTGTTGTTTTTAGCAAAGGGGCTAAGCCTATAAAGGACAGGGAAGCCTGGCGTGTTGCAGTTCTTGGGGCCACAAAGAGTCAGACACGATTTAGTGACTGAACAGCAACAAAACTGTAAAAAAAAAAAAATCAGTAATAAGGCAATTTTTCCATTGACTTCTTTCAATATGAAGCAAATATTAAACCCACTAAGGAGAGCAAAAACAAACAAACAAAAAAACCCCAGAAAACCCCCAGCAATCTATGTGTTTAATGTACAAAAGTATGATGTGATAGAACTCAGTGTCAGCTAAGAAATAATTTGTTTTGTCAATACCTGAAGTAAGAAGGGCCAGAAAAATAGAATCCAACCTTGTAGTGTCTAGTAAATGTGTTAGAGGAATTTACTACTGAATTGGAGGTAGAAACTTCCATAAATCCAGCCTCCCAGCCTTTTCAACACCATAGTGACTAAACAGACTCAACTTAGAGGAGTGAGTGAGTTGCTTCTGAGAATGCAGTTTAGGGAGGGAGCCAGTACAATCATAGAGACAAGGATTATTTATTGCATGCCGTTGTACAAGCCATGAAATGACTATTGATCAGGGAAGGGGGACATATTCTATCAACAACTTAAATAGAGAGGCAGGAAAGGGTGAAGGTCAGACAGCAAAAGGAAATAATCCTTTTCTGCTGGAGAACACTGGGATTTAGTAAATGGCAAGATGAAAACTCCAGACCATTGTCATGTAGATGGTACGGAGTGAACAATGAGGATCCCCAGAGCTCTGTGACACAAGCTAGGAAAATCAGTCTTATTGGTGAGATTAGAAATATCTGCAAAGGCATCTTCAAAACCAGACTCCAAACAAGAAGAGAAGGGCATAGCTATAAACAGAAAAATAGATTAACATGGTCAAGGAAAAGACTGCTCTTAAGGTGGCCCTAGTGTAAATAACCCACCTACTTGCAAAGATGGGCTCGATAAAGGACAGAAATGGTATGAACCTAACATAAGCAGAAGATATTAAGAAGAGGTGGCAAGAACACACAGAAGAACTGTACAAAAAAGATCTTCATGACCAAGATAATCATGATGGTGTGATCACTCACCTAGAGCCAGACATCCTGGAATGTGAAATCGAGTGGGCCTTAGGAAGCATCACTATGAACAAAGCTAGTGGAGGTGATGGAATTCCAGTTGAACTATTTCAAATCCTGAAAGATGATGCTGTGAAAGTGTTCCACTCAATATGCCAACAAATTTGGAAAACTCAGCAGTGGCCACAGGACTAGAAAAGGTCAGTTTTTATCCCAATCCCAAAGAAGGGCAATGCCAAAGAATGCTCAAACTACTGCACAATTGCATTCATCTCACATGCTAGTAAAGTAATGCTAAAAATTCTGCAAGCCAGGCTTCAGCAATACATGAACCGTGAAATTCCAGATGTTCAAGCAGGTTTTAGAAAAGACAGAGGAACCAGAGATCGAATTGCCAACATCCACTGGATCGTGGAAAAAGCAAGAGGGTTTCAGAAAAACACCTATTTCTGCTTTATTGACTATGCCAAAGCCTTTGACTGTGTGGATCACAATAAACTGTGGAAAATTCTGAAAGAGACGGGAATACCAGACCACCTGACCTGCCTCTTGAGAAACCTATATGCAGGTCAGGAAGCAACAGTTAGAACTGGACATGGAACAACAGACTGGTTCCAAATAGGAAAAGGAGTATGTCAAGGCTGTATATTGTCACCCTGCTTATTTAACTTATACGCAGAGTACATCATGAGAAATGCTGGGCTGGCTGAAACATAAGCTGGAATCAAGATTGCGGGGAGAAATATCAATAACCTCAGATATGCAGATGACACCACCCTTATGGCAGAAAGTGAAGAGGAACTAAAAAGCCTCTTGAGGAAAGTGAAAGAGGAGACTGAAAAAGTTGGCTTAAAGCTCAACATTCAGAAAACTAAGATCATGGCATCTGGTCCCATCACTTCATGGGAAATAGATGGGGAAACAGTGGAAACAGTGTCAGACTTTTTTTGGGGGCTCGAAAATCACTGCAGATGGTGATTGCAATCATGAACTTAAAAGACACTTACTCCTTGGAAGGAAAGTTATGACCAACCTAGATAGCATATTGAAAAGTAGAGACATTACTTTGCCAACAAAGGTCCATCTAGTCAAGGCTGTGGTTTTTCCAGTAGTCATGTATGGATGTGAGATTTGGACTGTGAAGAAAGCTGAGCACCAAAGAATTGATGCTTTTGAACTGTGGTGGAGAAGACTCTTGAGAGTCCCTGTGACTGCAAGGAGATCCAACCAGTCCATTCTGAAGGAGATAAGTCCTGAGTGTTCTTTGGAAGGACTGATGCTAAAGCTGAAACTCCAGTACTTTGGCCACCTCATGCGAAGAGCTGACTCATTGGAAAAGACCCTGATGCTGGGAGGGATTGGGGGCAGGAGGAGAAGGGGCCGACAGAGGATGAGATGGCTGTATGTCATCACCAACTCGATGGACATGAGTTTGAGTAAACTCCAGGAGTTGGTGATGGACAGGGAGGCTTGGTGTGCTGCGATTCATGGGGTCGCAAAGAGTTGGACAGGACTGAGTGACTGAACTGAACTGAACTGAACCAATGCAGGAGACAAAAGAGATGCAGTTTTGATCCCTGGGTCAGGAAGATAACCTGAAGGAGGGCACGGCTACCCCTCCAGTATTGTTGCCTGGATAATCTCATGGGCAGAGGAGCCTGACAGACTACAGCCCATAGGATTACACAGAGTTGGACACAACTGAAGCGACTTATCATGCACACATGCAAGAGAAGGGGCTATTGTTGAGTGTTTAAAGGAAGGGGGAATCCAAGGATTCAGAATTCAGTTGTTTTGCCCATTCTGTCCAGGGGTTAAAGATGGAGCATCTGGGAGCTTTTAGCTGTTCAGCCTCCTTGAAAAAGTCTGTTCTTTGTGGAGCCAAACTTCATGGGGCCACACTCTCGCCTGTGGGGGGGATGTTTCAAGGAAACAGTGTGTTCTCTGATGGCTGGCCACCTGATTCTCTGTGTCTAATAGGCCTCTTTCCTCACCCTATCAATCATCCAACCAGGACTTACTGATCATTTCCCCTGCATCATTACCTAGGATCATAACATCCCTTCCTGCATCTTGCTATTGTTGTCAATGTAAACTTTAAGACATTAGGCACACTTCAAACTTGTTTTAGTTTTCTTCAGTGTAGTTTCTTCTAAGAGCACTCCAAGAAATTCCCCAACGTGGACATTTCTTACCTTTGCCCAAGAATAGTTTTAAAATGATTCATTTACTTATCTTTTCATTGTATATACATTGAGCTACTGTTGTGTAGCCAGATGTGTTGGAGAATAGGGAGGTAGAAGTAAGACAAAGGAAGCTAAGATCCAGTGTGGGAGATAAACAATGATAGTAGAGTTTGATAAATATTCTCACTGAAGTTGGTAGATGATGCAGAGAGGAGGGGAACTTCTGAGAATACTAGGAAGACATAATCTCAGAGCTGGTTTTGAGGGACAAGTAGGAGGTAGGTGAAGATGGAAAAGAAGGGTGTGCAGAGAGAGCCACTCACATTAATTTAACCAGTGATCACTGAGCATCTGGTAAGTACCAGCCATTGTTCAAAGCTTTGGTGATATAGTAGCTGCCTTCATAAAGCTTACTTTCTAGTTGAGGAGTGGGATTAGGGAGACAGCCAACATTATTTAAATCAATAGCTGATATAGTTTAGAGAAAGGTACTGTGGAGAAAATGGAAATAGCACAGGATGGAGAATGACTAGGGTGGGGCAGGTGTCAGGGAATGGATGCTGGCATTCTAGCTAGAAAGGCTGGGAAAGGTTTCTCAGACATAACCTCAATGATGGTAAGATAGCCTGTAGGAAGAATATTCTAGGTAAGCAGGAAGCAGTGGCATATTTGAAGGGGGCAGAGAATGCCAATGGGCTGGAGTACAGTGGACTGTGGAGAGGGGTATATCCCATGGATATAAGGGGATGAGGTAAAAAACAGGGATTTGCCCAGGACAGGCCTTGTAGACCATGGTCAGACTTGGCATTTTATTCTGAAGTCAGTGAGAAGCTTTGGAATGTTTGGTGAGAAGGAAGATTGATGCTTTTTGAAGATTGCTGTGGTTGTACGTGGCCAAATTGGATGTTGGGGGCAAGAATGAAAACAGAGTGATCAGCTGGAAGGCCACACTGAGGTCCAGGGCAGATGTGATGGTGTCTTGATTAGAACTGGAACAATACGTAAAGAGGGGAATGGGCCAGGCTCGGGGTGCATTTTGGAGGCAGTGCAAGCAAGAGTTGATGACTGGGGAGAAATAAGGTAGGAGTCGGAGATGATCCTTGAATTTTGGCAAAAGCACCAAGGCAGACATGGAGAGCAGACTTATGGGCACGGAGAGGGGAGGGGACCAGGGGACGGGAGAGGAAGGAGAGGGTGGGAGAATGGAGAGAGTAGCATGGAGACAGTAGCATGAAAACATATACACTAACATATGTAAAATAGATAGCCAGTGGGAATTTGCTGTATGACTCAGGGAACTCAAACTGGGGCTCTGTGACAGCCTAGAAGGGTGGGATGCAGTGGAGATGGGAGGGAGGCTCCCGAAGGAGCCTATGGATGTGGCTAATCCATGTTGATGAATGGCAGAAACCAACACAGCATTGTAATTATCCTTCAATTAAAAATAAATTAAGAAAAAAAAAAAGCAGGGGCTTTAGGGGCCAGTGAGCAGCCAGTTTAGGGTATTGAATACAATACTAACTTTGGAGTCACAAAAATTTCTATTTGAATCCTGACTTTGTCACTTCCCAGCTCTGTGATCTTGGACAAGGGGACTTAAGGACACATTATTTACGTCCTCTCAGGATTACTGTAGGAGTTCAATAAGCTAATATATGTCAGCTTTCATAGTTTCTGGCATGTAGTATATACTGAGTAAACAGTAGCTCTTATAATCTCAGGTTTAAAACTGTGTTTTGTTCTCACAAAGATTTGTACATTACAATATAGATATGCACATATTACATCAGATTTTCTCAAGTCTTAGCATGTGTTTCAGTCAGAGCATAGGGAAGGAGAAATTAGCTCTCTAGGACTGCTGGTCATTTACTGAAAACATTCTTTCTGTTTGTATAATTGAATATCCCCCCTCATTCTTCCATCTCATCTTGCTCGCATTTATTTCTTTGATTGGTAATGATTGACCTTATCTGGAATTAAAATGTTTGTTGTGCATTGAACACTAATAGGTGTGTTCCTTTTATCAGCTGGGGGTAGAAAGCCTAAGCTGAACACATCTTGGCTCTCCTGGGGCTGAGGTTAATTCACAGAAGAGAAATAGTCCTTTTTTCTTTTTTAATCCATGATTAAGAAATAGCTTATAAAGGCAGTACAGTGAGGAAAGATGAGAGGATTAAGTGATTAAAGCAGAGTGGGAGAAAGGGTCACTACTGGGCCTTGGCAGGTTTGAAAGCGTTGTTCTCCAGATTGGACTCCGCATTCACTGAGGGCTAGTGCACAATGCACTGCATGGTGGGACGAGTGCAAAGTTGAAAAGTTATATGTTAGACCTAGAAGGAGTTTGCCAGGGCAGTGGGGTGGGATATAGACCAGGGAGACCGAAAAGAGGGCTCAGGCACAAAGGCAATGGACATGGGGATAAAGGGCAGTTCATCCCAACATGATGATCTTAGAAACTTCCTAAAGGATGGGGCATTTGAGCTGGACAGTGGCCCTTTTGGCTGTGGGTCTGGACTGAGCACAGGCAAGAGATTCTTTTTGCTTTTCTCCAGCACCCACCACAGTGCCTGACACACATCAGGCTTTTGAAAACCCTCACTGACTAAATTACTATGGAAAGCTGTGTACACAAATACAGCAAGTTCCCTACATACAAGTGAGTTCTGTTCTGTGAGAGTGTTCATAAGTCCAATTTGTTCCTTAAGTCCAAGAAAGTTAGCCTGGGTATATAGCTAACACAATCGGCTATATTGTACTGTGCTGTAATAGGTTTATAACACTTTCCACACAAATGATATATATATTAAAAAATTAAAAAATACAAAAAATAACCATTTTTAATCTTATGGTATAGTACCTTGAAAAGTACAGTAGTGAAGTCCAGTAGTTAGCATACACGGGCACGTTTGCAAGTTTGAAAGTGTGCAACTTGAAGGTTCCTCTGAAGAGGACTTACTGTACGTGTGACTCAGAGGGGCTGAGATAGGTGAGAAGGGAGATACTTTACTGTTTGTAACTATTTAGATTTCACTTTCTTTTTTTATTGTAGTAAAATATATATAAAACATGGATTTATGACTTTACCTGTTATTAAGAGTACAATCCAGTGCCATTAATTACAATTTATAATGTGTAGAACCATCACCACTGTTTCCAAAACATTCTCATCATCCCAAACTGAAACTCTATTCAGCAATAGTCACATCTCCCCTCCTCTCAGCACTTGGTAGTTTCTTGTCTAGTTACTGTCTCAGTGAATTTTCCCATTCTAGATATTTCATTGAAAGGAAATGATACAGCATTTGTCTTTTACCCCTCTTCCTCTTTTGCAACCTGCTAATGCTAATGCTAAGTCACTTCAGTCGTGTCCGACTCTGTGCGACCCCATAGATGGCAGCTCACCAGGCTCCCCTGTCCCTGTGATTCTCCAGGCAAGAGTGGGCTGCCATTTCCTTCTCCAATGCAGGAAAGTGAAAAGTGAAAGTGAAGTTGCTTAGTCGTGTCCGACTTTTAGCGACCCCATGGACTGCAGCCTACCAGGCTCCTCCGTCCATGGGATTTTCCAGGCAAGAGTACTGGAGCGGGGCGCCATTGCCTTCTCCATATTTGCAACCTGGAAATATATTAATAAGATGCACAGACGTCATCTACTGTAGCATGACTTCAGGTGTTATCCAAGTCATGCTGAGTTGTGCTATCTTGTTATTGTTTGATTTCACAAAATAAAATTGCTTATGAAAAGTTCAGCCCCATTTCCTCTAGCAGAAGTCCCTCTTCTAGACTGTAAACCCCGTGTAGGCAAATGTTTTACTTTTACATGTCTGGACAAGTTTGTGTGCTCAGCCATGTTTGTGGTATAGACACTTAAATCAACACAGGAAGCAAAAGAGGGGGACACAGCTCTGCTTTTTGCTAAGGTTTAACAATGGGGACCCAGAGGGACTGGTACTCGGAAGGTAGTTAATAGTCTTGAGAGATATAGCAGAGAAAGCACCCAAGGAAATATGTGGACCTCAGCACAACAGTATTTGCATCTAAGCCATGAAATAACAAGGCAATCAGAAAGGCGCTTAGTGGTCCCTTACAAGGCAGAATGTTGACAGGAGGTGTCAGCAAGGACAAGTGTTAATGATGTGACTGGTTAGAACAACAGCTTCCATTCCATGATGTCTGTCCTTGGCTGGAAACTTCCATACTGTGTCTCTTTTTGTTGTGGCAGTCTTGTGATGTAAGTGCTATTTATGCATCTTTGAAGTGATCAAGGTGAAACTTAGAATGAGTTCCCCGCTGTAACTCATCAATCCAGAAAGTATCGGCATTGGGACTAGAGTCAAAGCACATCTGGCTCCAAAGCCCAGTTTTTTCCACTATGAGAAAAGCTGTTGGTCTCATTCGGAGTATGCGATGGGCCCAGAGAGAGAAAAAATGACAGCCCAAGAATGGAGTTAATAAAACAGCATAGACATATTTCTTGAAAAAACTGGCCCAAGGTGCCCCAGAAGGGCCAAAGAAATATTGGATATCAGAGTGAAGGATATTAGGAAAAATAAAACAAAAAAGAAAATATCACTTTGCCCACAGTGAGGCTCAAAGAAGAGTGATTATGAGTGCAGTGCTATTATAAACACTTGCAGGGTGAGGACTTGTAACAACACCCACTCCTATGTGTTCCTTGTCATCATGTAATATAGAACAACACGGATTATTAAAAATAGTTCTGAAGCCTTTCGTAGTTCAGATACTTTTTTCCTTTTGGGTCACTCAAGCTAACACTATAGCAGAAGAAAACTTGTCAGTTTGTTAAAAAATGCACAATGCATTTACCCTGGGATGTTTTAAAAAACAAAGATATCTGTACTTAGAGGCTGTTAGCTACTATAGAGCAAGGTCTACAAGAGTTGGTTTTTCCATCAGGGGAATCAAATTTCTTATTGTGCTATCAGCCTCCCCATCACATCATTTTTAAAAGCGGCCATAAAATGTTTCTCTCTAGTATGCAGAAAGAAAGTAGCAAGGAGGAAAACTTTATTAGGAAAAAATAATGCAGTTTGAAAGAATCCTGTAAACCAAAATCTGTTTAGGGAACTAAATTTTGGGCTTTACAAGGCAACCATGTCTTTGCAAATAAACACACAGCTCTCCAATTCAAATGCTGGACAGAAGGAGCATTGATGTGGTTAGGCTGTACTGGTTTTAGAGCACAGTTGGAAATTTAGGAAGGGAAGGGTGGTAGTTAAGTCCACCTCCCTCCTGCTGTGACCCACAAAGGTGCAGAACTGAGAACTAGGGATGTGGATGAGAGCCGTCTGATAAGGATGTTCATTAACTGTTCACCGTGTGTGGCTGCTGCAGGCATTGAAGCTGAGTGCATCTGTGTATAGCATGCCTTTTTTGGTGTGGGGGGAAGGGTGCACAGGGTCTTCGTCGTGACCCATGGGCTTCCTGTCGTTGCAGCCTGTTGACTTCTCTTGTTGGGGTACAAGGGTTCTAGAGCACACGAGCTTGGTAGTTGCAGCTCATATGCTTAGTTGGCCCAGTCATGTGGGATCTTAATTCCTTGATCAGGGATGGCACCACATTCCTTGCATTGGAAAGTGGATTCTTAACCACTGGACCACCAGGGAAGTCCCCCATAACATGTCTTAATGTCTCCTTTTTACATATCCCCTATTCACATTTTGGATAAATAACAGCCTGTTGAATTCCAATTAATAAGTGACTTTGACTTGTTTTTTCCCTCACTACCATAAAAGTAATATACATACATTCATGATAGAAACATGGAAAATACAGAAAAGCAGAGGGGAGGACAAAACAATTACAGCCTTTGAAACAATAACTATATTGGTTTCCTTTGTTTTATTGGGTGCATATTAAAAAACATAATTATACTCTTATATGTATATAATGTATGTACTGATTGAAACATCTATTTTTGTGGGTATGCAAGTGATATCAATGCTTTATAGAAAACTTAAAAAGCATAAAAGTGTAAAGAAAAAAATTATTACACAGAATTTCACCATACTAGTATTCATTTTATTGTGTGTTTTAAAATGTATTTATTTTGAAGTTTAAAATATGGTAAATGCAGGGACATTTGTAACTATTAGGTGGAAGATGATAAAAAGAGACATTGAAGAAGATGATAGCTGCTATAAACTAGTTTCTTACTTAGTTTTTATCCTTTGGAAAAACAAAAATCTCTGAGATTTAGGTCATTCAGTATGAGTTTTAAAGTTGCAGAAAATAATCCTTGAGTTTTTCAGCTATGGAAATGGTTATTATGTTACTCTATGCTTTATTATACAACTGTGCTTTCAGAGGGAAGAAGAAAAAATACTTCTGTGATTCTCCCTGCACAACATCTTAATCATGTAAATCAGTTCAATTCAGTCACTCAGTTGTGTCCAACTCTTTGCGACACCATGGACTGCAGCATGTCAGGCTTCCCTGTCCATCACCAACTCCTGGAGCTTGCTCAAACTCATGTCCATCGAGTTGGTGATACCATCCAACCATCTTGTCCTCTGTTGACCCCTTGTCCTCCTACCTTTGATTTTTCCCAGCATCAGGGTCTTTTCAAAAGAGTCAGTTCTTCACAGCAGGTGGCCAAAGTATTGGAGTTTCAGCTTCAACATCAGTCCTTCCAATGAATATTCAGGACTGATTTCCTTTAGGATTGACTGGTTTGATCTCCTTGCAGTCCAAGGGACCTCAAGAGTCTTCTCCAACACCACAGTTCAAAAGCATCAATTCTTCAGCATTCAACTTTCTTTATAGTCCAGCTCTCACATCCATACATGAATACTGGAAAAACCATATCTGTGACTGAATGGACCTTTGTTGGCAAAGTAATGTCTCTGCTGTTTAATATGCTGTCTAGGTTGGTCAGTTTTTCATCCAAGGAGCAAGCATCTTTAATTTCATGGCTACAGTCACCATCTGCAGTGATTTTGGAGCCAAGAAAATAAAGTCTGTCACTGTTTCCATTGTTTCCCTATCTAATTCCCATGAAGTGATGGGACTGGATGCCATAATCTTAGTTTTCTGAACAATGAGCTTTAAGCCAACTTTTTCACTCTCCTCTTTCACTTTCATCAAGAGGCTCTTCAGTTCTTCTTCACTGTCTGCATAAGGGTGGTGGTATCTGCATATCTGAGGTTATTGACATTTCTTCTGACAATCTTGATTCCAGCTTGTGCTTCATCCAGCCTGGCATTTCTCATGATGTACTCTGGATATAAGTTAAATAAGCCAGGTGACAATATATAGCCTTGACACACTCCTTTCCTGATTTGGAACCAGTCTGTTGTTCCATGTCTGGTTCTAACTGTTGCTTCTTGACCTGCATACAGATTTCTCAGGAGGCAGGAAAGGTGATCTGGTATTCCCATCTCTTGAAGAATTTTCCAGTTTGTTGTGATCCACACAGTCAAAGGCTTTGAAGTCAATAAAGCAGAAGTAGAAGTTTTTCTGGGACTCCCTTGCTTTTTCAATGATCCAGTGAATATTGGCAATTTGATCTGGTTCCTCAGCCTTTTCTAAATCCAGCTTGAACATCATGGTTTATGTACTGTTGAAGCCTAGCTTGGAGAATTTTGAGCATTTTTTTGCTAGTGAGTGAGATGAGTGCAATTATGCAGTAGCTTGAACATTCTTTGGCATTGCTCTTCTTTGGGATTGGGATGAAAACTGACCTTTTCCAGGCTTATGGTCACTGCTGAGTTTTCCACATTTGTTGGCATACTGAGTGCAGCACTTTCACAGCATCATCTTTTAGAATTTGAAACAGCTCAACTGGAATTCCATCACTTCCACTAGCTTTGTTCATAGTGATGCTTCCTAAGGCCCACTTGACTTCACATTCCAGGATGTCTGGCTCTAGGTGAGTGATCACACCATCGTGGTTATCTGGGTTATGAAGATCATTTTTGTATAGTTCTTCTGTGTATTCTTGCCACCTCTTCTTAATATCTTCTGCTTCTGTTAGGTCCATACCATTTCTGTCCTTTTTTGTGCCCATCTTTGCATGAAATCTTCCCTTGGTATCTCTAATTTTCTTGAAGAGATCTCAAGTCTTTCCCATTCTATTGTTTTCCTCTTTTTCATTGCATTGATCACTGAGGAAGGCTTTCTTATCTCTCCTTGCTATTCTTTGGAACTCTGCATTCAGGTGAGTATATCTTTCCTTTTCTCCTTTGCCTTTAACCTCTCTTCTTTTCTCAGCTCTTTGTAAGGCCTCCTCAGGCAACCATTTTGCCTTTTTGTATTTCTTTTTCTTGGGGATGGTTTTGATCATTGCCTCCTGTTCAGTGTTATAAACCTTCTTCCATAGTTCTTCAGGCACTCTCTCTTTCAGATCTAATCCCTTGAATCTATTTGTCATTTCCACTGTATAATCATAAGGACTTTGTTTTAGGTCATACCTGAATGGTCTAGTGGTTTTCCCTACTTTCTTCAACTTAAGTGTGAATTTGGCAATAAAGAGTTCATTATTTGAGCCACAGTCAGCTCCCAGTCTTGTTTTTGCTGAAAATAAAGAGCTTCTCCATCTTGGCTGCAAAGAATGTAATCACTCTGATTTCAGTATTGGCCATCTGGTGATGTCCACGTGTAGAATCGTCTCTTGTGTTGTGGGAGGAGGGTGTTTGCTATGACCAGCGCATTCTCTTGACAAAACTCTGTTAGCTTTTTCCCTGCTTCATTTTGTAGTCCAAGGCCAAATTTGCCTGTTACTCCAGGTATTTCTTGATTTCCTACTTTTACATTCCAGTCCCCTATGATGTAAAGAGCATCTTTTTTTGGGGTGTTAGTTCTAGAAGGTCTTGTAGGTCTTCATAGAATCGTTCAACTTCAGCTTCTTTGGCATAAGTGGTTCGGGTATAGACTTGGATTACCCTGATATTGAATGGTTTGCCTTGGAAACAAACAGAGATCATTCTGTTGTTTTTGAGATTTCACCCAAGTACTGCATTTCGGACTCTTTTTTTGACTATGAGGGCGACTCCATTTCTTCTAAGGGATTCTTGCCCACAGTAGTAAATATACTGGTCATCTGAATTAAATTTGCCCATTCCAGTCCATTTTAGTTCACTGATTCCTAAAATGTCCTTGTTCACTCTTGTCGTCTCCTGTTTGACCACTTCCAATTTGCCTTGATTCATGGACCTAACATTCCAGATTCCTATGCAACATTGTTCTTTACAGCATTGGACTTTACTTCCATCATCATTCACATCCACAGCTGGGAGCTGTTTTCGCTTTGGCTCTGTCTCTTCATTCTTTCTGGAGTTACTTCTCCACTCCTCTCCAACAGCATATTGGGCACCTACTGACCTGGGGAATGCATCTTTCACTGTCATATCTTTTTTTTTTTTTCAAACTGTTCATGGGGTTCTCAAGGCAAGAATACTGAAGTGGTTTGCCATTCCCTTCTCCAGTGAACCATGTTTTGTCAGAACTCTCAATATTTACCTGTCCATATGGGGTGGCCCTGCATGGCATGGCTCATAATTTCATTGAGTTAGATAAGTTAATCACATGTGGTCCATGTGATTCTTGGAGAAAATCCTGAAATAGAATAGTATAGGTTATTTTAAGTGGTAAGAAAATATGGCAAAAGCTTTTATTTGAACTCTGGAGTAAAGAACAGAACTCAATGAACACACTTTCTGACACCGGTTAAGATAGAGAAAGCAGCCAAGGTTAGCAATGAAGGGTCATCTATATCCTGGGATGTGGAATACATCTTGTAACATAAAAATCCAACAGATGTTCTTATTTGAGGTCCAGACTGAGTAAGGTAAGACTGGTAAATCATTTTATACAACTGACACATTTTTGATCTCTTAAATGTGATTCTTTCCTTGGTTCCTGAAGCATATTGTTAAGTGGCTTCTTTTCCCACAGAAGAATATGTGATAGTATATTTTATATGTGAGTGATACCTTGGCTGGGTATAAAATTCTCATCTGTGCTCCCCTAAAAGTCAGTAATCATTAAATAATTTAAAAATTGTAATTCTAATATTAAGTGCATAGTAAACCCACCAAGTTTAACATTGCTTTTGTTCTTTGCCTTCAGAATATACACCCTAGGAGGTCCAGTCATAGTTTTGTATTTAAAGCAATTTTGAATATGCTTTTCTCTGTGTGGCTACCAATTTTATAGGCAGTTGAATTCATTTTGTTTCTGTGTATGATTTTATGACTTCTTTTTATTTAATGTTTAAATATGTAGGTTATTTATACATTTTCAAAAATCAAGATTATATGTAAAAATATATTTAGGGAAGTTTCTATCTCTTTTTTTCTCCATACATTGTTACTACCCTCTATAGATTTTAGCTTTTTTTTAATGTTTCTTTGAAAAGTAAGGAAGTTATCCTCTTTCTCATATAAAAGATGTCAAACTGTATAGTAGTTTGTACTTTTATATTTTTTTTACTAAGTAGTATTTTCTTGAAGTCATTCCATATTAATTCATGGAGATCTTGACTTTGCTATGTGGCTTTCTGTTGTGTATTATAAGCTATTCACCAGCCCCCTACTGAGAGACATTTGGGTTTCCAGTTTGCATCAGTCATAAAGGCCCTTGTGTGTGGGTTGTTTCATATTTATGGAGGTTTGTCTTAAAGGTATTTGTCATTGTATTTTTGTTCAGTTGGTCTCTGTCCTGGGGAGAAGCTCATGATTTGGTGTTCTCAGTTCAGCTTTATTCACTTTTAAGTACAATTAAATTCCTTTTGGATACTGGTATTAGGTTGATATCAGTTTACCCTTTAATATTTCTGCCTCTTTGTTTTGATCCTAAGTATACAGGCAGTTCTCTCCTTTCACAAGAGACACTGATGTATAGATCAGTCTTATGGACTCTGTGGGAGAGGGAGAGGGAGAGGGTGGGGAGATTTGGGAGAATGGCATTGAAACATGTCTAATATCATGTATGAAACGAGTCGCCAGTCCAGGTTCGATGCACGATACTGGATGCTTGGGGCTGGTGCACGGGGACGACCCAGAGGGAGGGTATGGGAAGGGAGGAGGCAGGAGGGTTCAGGATGGGGAGCACGGGTATACCTGTGGCGGATTCATTTTGATGTTTGGCAAAACTAATACAATATTGTACAGTTTAAAAATAAAATAAAATTTAAAAAATATAATACATTCTTGAAAATCTGTACAAGAAATGCATGTGGGAAAGCCAGATAATAGACTTATTTGGTATAAAGGAGGAAGGGGTTCCATTCCCAGAGAGCTAAAAAGGTGATAAGATCCCTAATTATACCTCCATTTTAAAAAACATAATTATGATTTATTGCTAACATTTGGTACATGTTCTTTAATTGTGTTCTTTTCCTTCTGAATTAATTGAATATACAACTGACCTGCCTAAGTCCAATGAGAATCAGATTAAGGCAGAAGATTCTTTGTCTTCCAGCTGCTTAATGATTTTTGGCTTTGTCTCAGTTGTATTATTTAACATGTACTTATCACTTGTATCAGCACTTTCCTTTTTCTGTTTTTTATTCATTTTTAGAAAATAATAGGACAAAATGTAATAAACATCCAAATAGTGGCACAAATCCATCTCTGGACTGAAACAGAACAGTTCACTCTTGGGTAACATCAGTGTGTGATAGCTTGAATTGATCATTCCTTAGGGGTTGAGTGACAGTGTTGAATGAAAGCATGGGAAAAGGGGTTTGTGTGATAATATGTGTGAATGTATAGACTGTTTGGAGGTTGAACATAAAAGTTAAGCCTTCTCTGTATTTCCTGAGAAGTAGAGAGAGGCTGTTTGAGAAGTTGCTAGGTCAGTGCCATTTAAAAGTGAATGATAAAAATGCAGAGAAGAATGTGTAGGCAGTCTCCAGATTATGGTCCAAGGTATACGCTAATTATACTACAAAGTTGTCCTTTGTACTACTCATAGAACTTTTATAAGGCAAGTGATTTTGCCTCTGCATCTTGGATGTTAATCATGGCCTGTGAATGGCATTGAAATATATAGAATTAACTCTGGGTAATACTTGAAGGAATAATTCTTATGGCTTCAGATAGCCTAGATGAACTGGTAGCAAACACTTGCTGATTTTGTGGGGCAGTGATGTGTGGTCTGAAGGAAGTGATTCAGTGGGGCTCATCTGGATGTGGCATGGTTCTCTAAAAAAACCCTAGGCTTAATGAAAAGAGTAAATGATGTAGGTAAGGAGGACCCTAACCCTGTGTCCAGGTAACTAGGGCATTGATGTAAGCATAGCTTATATAACAAGGATGTATGTGATACAGTCACTGGATTCCTGATCTTATTCCCTGTACCTTGCTGACTAAAGAACAAGTGAAAATCTTTGGGCATGTCTAAGAAATAGTCTTTATTTTGCTCCACTTTCTCTATTGTATAGATACTATTTTCCCCTTTGTAATTAATAAATAATTTGTGGGGAGATACTTTGTGCCCATATACATATCCCATTTCTCATCAAACGTTCTAGATTTACCATCATTGGTGATTTGTTTTTGCCTCAGTTCTTGCCATGATGGTTTTAGTAATTGTTTACTTACTAGTTGACATTGTGTTAAAAAGAAGAGCCTTTCCTTTTTCATGTTTATTTCTTTAATTTCTTTATTATCTGGATAGACTCATGGATTCTGATTTTATTCAGTGGGTTATAATACATCAATATTTTTACTTATTTTGATATTAAGGTTGCCCCAAATTTAGCCAGTAGGAACTCCTTCAATTTGCCTCCTGTGCTCTTTTATCATGGTCTCATCATTCTTTGTGGAGAAGGCAATGGCAACCCACTCCAGTACTCTTGCCTGGAAAATCCCATGGACAGAGAAGCCTGGTAGGCTGCCATCCATGGGGTCACGAAGAGTCGGACACGACTGAGCGACTTCACTTTCACTTTTCATTTTCATGCATTGGAGAAGGAAATGGCAACCCACTGCAGTGTTCTTGCCTGGAAAATCCCAGGGATGGAGGAGCCTGGTGGGCTGCCGTCTCTGGGGTTGCACAGAGTTGGACATGACTGAAGCGACTTAGCAGTAGCAGCAGCAGCAACATCATTCTTTGAGCACTTGCTCACTTTTGGGGGCATGGAGGATGTTTCATGATTGTCTTGTATTTTCCCTGCCACAGCTCTAGAATCAGCCTTTCTTCAAAGGAGCATGGCTAGTTTTAGAAGGCAATGGTATTTATAAACCATGACTTGGAGGTGATTCGTTTGTTTTTGCTTTGTAATACGTGGATACTATCTAGGAATTGAAAAAAAAAAGTCTGTCATAGTTATTGTGTTGGTTCATTCTGGCTGCTATAACAAAGTACCATAGATAGTGGCTTATCAAGACTCAGAATTTATGACTCACAGTTCTAGAGGCTGGAAGTTCAAGATAAGAGTGCCAGCAAGGTCAGGTTCTGGTGATGAGTCTCATCCAGCTTGTAGACTGGGGACTTCTCATTTTATCTTTGTGTGGTGGAAGGGGCTAGGGAGCCCAGTGGGGGCCTCTTTTTTAAGGATGCTAAAGCCCATTTTTGAGGCTTTACCCTCATGACCTAATCACTTCCCAAAGGCTCCACTTCTTAATACTATCACTTTGAAAGTTAGATTTTCAACACATGAACATCAGATCAAAGCAGGTAGTCTGAATTTGGGTCCCCCAGAATCTGACCTTGAGCCAAGAATTCAAGGGCAAGTTGTTGATTGGGCAAGGTGATATTAGGTGGGGGTGAGGAGAGATAGAAAGAGTGCTATCCAGCTGGTTACCACAGTGGGTCACTTTGAAAAATGGTGCAAACACACACTTCAAAACAACCCTGGTCAAGGGGAGAGAAAGCTGGAGTGTTTCATCTCCCACCTACCGGGCATTGTCCAGGACTGCTGTGTGGGGTGGGGTGGTGGGGAGGCAAGCCTGGGGAGTAGAGGAGGCAGTCACATTCGCAGACCCCTGTAGTCTGGAAAGATGGCTGGATGTCAAGCTGGCTTGCACAGATAGACATGGTGAGGGGAGTGGGATGTGGGCATCAACAGTGTTCACCGCAAGGTCCTGGCAACTCCAGGAAAGGGGAGTAAAGCAGATTGAGAAATAGAGAAAAGCTTTGGGTCAGACCCTCTGAAGGAAGGCAGTCTCAGAGGTTGGGGGGGTGGGTGGGCCTCCTGACTTGGGTAGAAACTTTTAAATAAGGAACCTGAGGATTTTCCACACAAAGAGCACCCTGGCTTGGCTATTACCACTCCTGCTCCCTCCTTGTAAGCTCCCAGGCCACATGCTTGGCCTCATCCACTCTTGGCTTCATCTGTCTATCTCTAGTTGTTCTGCTGAACAAGTGACTTTGCAAAGGATGGTGCTGGGATATCAGGGGGTAGATACAGGAAGGGTACTAAAGTGGGCTGGAAAATAGGAAGAAGGGGGTACTTATCACCTCACCTTCAACACCTCAGTGGTGTTAGTATCCTGAATCTGGCTGCATCTAGCCACTCCCACTGCTCCTCGCTGGTCCTCGTGGCCATGACCTTGCACATGGATCTCTGCAATGGGCCGTAACCTCTCTGCCACCTCCACTTGCCCCCTTATTCTCTACACAGCAGGCTGGACATGTGACCATCCTACTTAGAACCCGACAGTGCCTTTCTCTCCCACCCAGGAGGAAATCCAGAGTCTCTCCTGAGGCCGACAGGCCCCCATGTACCCTGGCATCTCCTTACCTTTCCTCTCTCCCCTGCCTTTCTGCTCCTCACTGATTCTAGAACACACGAGCTTGTTCGCTTGTTGTTCCCTCTCCTCAGGATGCTTCTCCATCAAAGTCACATGGCTCCCTCCATCCCTTCTCCTCTCTTCTCATCCCCAATGTCACCTCTCTCCCAACCTCACCATCTGCTCATCAGTCCATCCCTTTAACTCTCTTTTGCTTCAAAGCCCTGTGGAAATAAATGAAGCCCATACAAAGGAGAATAAGCAAAGACTACTTATTCAGAATTTGCTCCAGCATGAGAGTCAGCCAGCATCCCTTGCATTTGACATAGACTCAAAGGCAGGCAGAGGAGTGGGAAGGCTTTACATGGAAAAGGGGAAGGCTTTCCCTGGGTTATGCCCTCACTGGAAACTGTTGTACTGGGGAGGCTTTAGGTAGGCTAACTAGAAGGGGCCTCCTATGTCAGTGGTTAGGGGTGCATACTTAGCCTTCTCTGGTTGGAAGCAGGGGAAAAAGGGAAGCTTCCAGTAATTAATCAAGCCCTGTCCACTTGGGGCCAATTGTCACAAGGGTTTATTGTCTGGCTTCCTAAACTATCATTGGAGATAGTGTTCTGACCTCCGGCAAGTCTGATTATAGCAGGCTGGCTTCCTCGGTTGGTTTCTTGGGCAGCTTGCTGCAAATTGTGGGTCAGAATTCTATTTATATATATATATTCTGCTGTAATCTATTTGTATGTTTAGTCTCTAAGCATTCACTATTTATCTAACATGATGCATATTTGTTTTTCTAGTTAGGGCCTGTCTTACAAGATAAAGGGAGCTTGGTGAGGGCAAGGGGCTTATCCTGTTGCCACTGCATCTCCATCTCCTCAGACTCTACCAGGCACAAGGTGGGTGCTCAGTAAAGGTGAGTTGAGTGAGGGAATGATGGTGCCCGATCCTTCCTCTATATAAGTTTATAGAAATAGAACCTTCTGCTTTCTCCTTTTCTTTCCTTATGGGCTGACGCTTTTGAAAAGGCCAACCACCATTTGAAGAAAAGATCCGGGTGGAGAACCCTGAGTTTTGGATTCAGGGGATCAGACTTATATGTCTGTAGGAGTGAGGTAAATGAAAGAACAAACTGGTTTGGTGAGTGGGAAGGACAGAACACAGAGTCTTTGTCCTGCAGAAAGTTGGCCACCTTGACTCGGTGCCTCCCAGTCTGTGTCATGTCAGAATGTGGGCCTACTGTTTCTAGAGCATATGCACTGTCAAAAAGAAACTGATACCCTGGAATTTTATATAAATACATCTAGTATTTAAATGTTAGCCACTGGACTTCCCTGGTGGTCCAGTGGTTAACAATCTGCCTACTCATGCAAGGGACACAGGTTTGATCCGTGGTCTGGGAAGATGCCACATGTCCCAGGGCGACTAAGCCCGTGAGCCACAACCACTGAGCCTGTGGCTGCGGCTACTGAAGCCCATGCATTTTAGAGCCTGTGCTCTGCAACAAGAGAAGACACGGCAGTGAGACACCCTTGTACCACAACAAAGAGTAGCCCCTGCTCACCTCAACTACAGAATGCCTGTGCACAGCAGTGAAGACCCAGTGCAGTCATAAATTTAAAAAAATAATCAATAAAAAATTTTTAAAAGTGGTAACCACTAATAAAGTATTATATACTGGGGTGAGAGGAGGAAAGTGGGGAAAACTTTCCAGAGATGGTTCTGTGGGCTGCATTCAGTCCTAAGGCAGCCAGGCTTGGCCTGTGCTCTGCCACGATGGAGACCGGAGGTTAAGGTTAAGATGGCTGGTGTGAACCTCCAAGCTCCAGCCATTAGACACTACAAACTGGGTCTCAGCATATTCGTTGCCTTTGAATAATTTTCATTAGGAGTCATCTGTAGATGTGAGGAGGGTGATTGCACGAGGCCGTTTTGGCATTGAGCTGATTGTAAGTGAAGCTGCAGGAGCCATCTTTCTGATTATAATTGAGATTCCAGATGAATTAATAATGACGCCATATGATGGGAAAAAGGAGGGACCTGTTCTTGTTTATGTTAAAAAAAGTTTTAGGTGCTTTCACTTTAAAAAAAAAGTGATTTCTCAAAACTTAAAATCATTGATTGATACTGGGAGTAATTAAGCTTATTTCCCCAGAATATAATCCTTTAGGAAATCCTTTTCCTAAATACCATTCATTACAGTTTGCAAAGGATTTAAAGGTAAGAATTCTGGGCAATGCTGATTATAAAACAAAGAGAAGAAAGGGAGTGTGGAAGAGTTATTGGTTGTTATTTTCACAGCTATCACTTAAGAGCCCAACAAAAATTACATTCACAATGGATTTTTTTTCTCCAATTCCAGGAAAATGCCAAAATGCAAACCAGCGAGGTTGATATTATTTAAGATGCTATTATCCTTGGTGAAATGCAAGCACAACAACAAAGCTCTCCAGTTTCTTTGGAAATGGGAGACAAAATGAATTTGGCTAAAGATAGCATTTTGCCAAATTTTGTGATGGTAGCAAACCCCATATTTATTTGAAATTGCTTAAAACTTTATCCTTTCCCATCCCAGCTCTGATTGAGCTAATTAGAACCCACAGGGAATCATGTGGGTAATGGTGGGAACAAGGAAGTATAAATATGCAATGCAATTAGTGCCTGCTCTTTTTCTGTGTGATGCAATCTGGAAGCTTGCAAAGGTTAGAACAATAGGATCCATTGATACTCAAGTTGCTATGGGAGTCCATAATTATGATATAATATCTTGCCAGCCTTTTGCAGGCACAAAGGTAGAATGGAATATGAGTAAATAAAATCCAGCAATTTTCTCCATCCATAATTTTTTATATCAATAACTTATTTTCTCTGTTTTTTTTTTTTTTTTTCCCAAAGAAGATAGAAACTTACTCAAACATTTTATGTGCCATTGGAAGACTTCGTCTCCAAGGGAACAAATTTGGTTTGCAATCAGTGAAATGAGAGGTGGTGTTATTACAAGCTGAAGAAAGCTATTCCATGATACCCTCTTCCTGCCATGTGTAGAAGTCCTTGACTTTTGCTTGCTACTGCTGGGTAAACTCATTCCAAGAGTAAACCTGGATTTAGTCAATTATTCCTTAATTTGTCTGGACTATACTCGGGCTGGGCCAACCTCATGAGCATGGGACCTATGAAGTCTCTTATTCTTCTGGACCTTCTGTTCTCAGTCACTCAGTCATGTCTGACTCTTTGCAACCCCATGGACTGTAGCCTGTCAGGCTACTCTGTCCATGGGATTTTACAGGCAAGAATTCTGAAATGGGTTGCCATTTCCTTCTCCCGGGGATCTTCCCAATTGGAGGACTGAACCTGCATCTCCTGCATCAGCAGGCGGATTCTTTACTATCAAGTCACTTGGGAAGCCCCAAAGTCTCTTATAGTTGCATTTAAAACTAGCACAATGCAGTACAAAGATGAACAACATTCTTACTAATAATTTAAATTTAGATTTCTCTTTATTTAGAACAACACTGTGACAAGTGAGAGAGACCACAGAACAAAGGAAAAAAGCTTTATATTTTAGTATCCTTAATATCACAGTTTTTTCTGCTTTTTGAACAAGGGGGTGTAATTTGCATTTTGCATTTGGCCCCATAAATTGTGTACCTGTTGCTGTACCAAGGCACAGATAAGTGTAATTTAGAGATTCATTCACTCATTCAACAATTGTTTATTGAACATGAACTTGGTACAACATGTGCCAGGTATCAGTTCAGTTCAGTTCAGTCGCTCAGTCGTGTCCGACTCTCTGCAACCCCATGAATCGCAGTGTGCCAGGCCTCCCTGTCCATCACCAACTCCCGGAGCTCACCCAGAATCACGTCCATCGAGTCAGTGATGCCATCCAGCCATCTCATCCTCTGTTGTCCCCTTCTCCTGCCCCCAATCTCTCCCAGCATCAGAGTCTTTCCCAATGAGTCAACTCTTTGCATGAGGTGGCCAAAGTACTGGAGTTTCAGCTTCAGCATTATTCCTTCCAAAGAAATTCCAGGGCTGATCTTCAGAATGGACTGGTTGGATCTCCTTGCAGTCCAAGGGACTCTCAAGACTCTTCTCCAAAACCACAGTTCAAAAGCATCAATTCTTTGGCACTCAGCCTTCTTCACAGTCCAACTCTCACATCCATACATGACCACAGGAAAAACCATAGCCTTGACTAGACGAACCTTTGTTGGCAAAGTAATGTCTCTGCTTTTGAATATGCTATCTAGGTTGGTCATAACTTCCCTTCCAAGGAGTAAGCGTCTTTTAATTTCATGGCTGCAGTCACCATCTGCAGTGATTTTGGAGCCCCCAAAAATAAAGTCTGACACTGTTTCCACTGTTTCCCCATGGAGATTCAAAAACAAACAAACAAACCAAACCCAACCAAAACAAAGGAACTGGTTTCTGACTCCCGGGCCTTAGCATCTGGTTTGGGGAAAAACACCTGCCATCAAGGCTTGTAGATATTTAAACCAATGTTGGTGCTGGCAAAAAGAAACGAAGCGTCTAGCAGTGAGCTGGAGATTGGACAACAGAAGGAGAAAACACTCTGCAGTGACTGCATCTGTAGTGATTGTGCAGATTTTTCATAAGAGAGAATAAACTAAGACCTTTTACATGAGAAAGAAAAAAGGAGTATTGAGGCCTGAATCTGTGGCCAGGAGTGAATCCCGTTTTTCTCGATGATAGAAACAGCCTGGAAGGAATTTGCAGAGGTGTTATTTCAGATTGTATCTGACTGTTCAAACTTGTAAGATATTTTAGAAGTACTCTTTTTGTTAAGACAAAACCAAGTAATTAGAACTAGGCACACAGAGATTGGAGGCTTTCTCATCTTTTACTCCAACTTTATAAATTATGAGAGAGGCCCTGCAGTTATCTTTTGTCAAATCTGAGAGAGTAACTGTATTCTGCTAGTAACTGTCAAAAGTAGGACTGAAACCCACATCATCTGATGGCAAATTCTTCTCTACTACATTCCAATTATCTACCCCTTCACAATCCTTAATTCAACAACTGTTCTTACTTTCCTTTTCTAATATTAAGAAATTAGAAAGTGATAGTATTTCTGCCTGGAGAATTCCATGAACAGAGGAGGCTGGCAGGCCACAACCCATAGGGTCACAAAGAATCAGACAGGACTGAAGGGACTAAGCACGCACACATGAATAGTATTGTGCAGAAGATTTTTGTCTTTTGCTTCATTTCAAAACTTACATAAGGGGGCTTTTAAAAAGTGAATGTTTCTGGTGCAATTCGATTATAATTTATCTTATAAAAAACAATTTCTCCCTAACCACTCTCACTCTGAGTGAGGAATGCCTGTGTTCTGGAGCCAGCCTTCTGGTGTGGAAGAAAGATAGGCTTGTAGTCAGGCCTGGGAGGAATCTGAGTCTGCCGTTGGAGAGCCATATGCCTTTGGAACTGTGATCAGCCTCCTTGAGCCCCAGCCCCCCATCTGTAAAATGGGCACAGTATTGACTGCACTGTAGTGATGTTGGAGAGTTTGATGAGATGAGGTGGTGGAAAACCCCACAGGTGTTCAGGTGCTCAGCGAATGCTGTTTCCTTCTCTTAAAAGACAAAACATTTCCTCTTCTCTTTACCTCTTTTAAGGCTTCTCCATGGTGAAATTGATCCTTTTATGTCAATGGCATATTTTATCTGCATTTGAACTTGGGAAATTTCTAAGACTTTTAACTTTCTGTTAATGTATTGATAAAGAGAGGAAAATGTGACTTTTCAGTTTTAGTATTTTCCTTCCATGTCTACTTTATATCCCAATGGTGAAATCCTAGAACACTAAAAATTTTAGGGGGGGTTGAGTCATCTAGTTGAGTAATTTAAAAGTGATGAGGTACTTTGAGTATAACCATAATAGCTGTCATTTAAGAAGGCTTTTAGACTAGGTCCTAGTCTCTGCATTTGACCATATTAAATTTTGTTAAATCTCACAAAGAGTCTTTGGGGAAAGTCTGTTATTGTGTCCATTTTACAAATAAGGAAGCAGAAACAAGGAGTTAAATAACTCATCCTAGGTCACTTGGGCTGGCCCAGGTACCATGTCCCAACCATTATGCTAAACTGCCTTAATTACAAGGCATTTCAGACCCCCTGATTTTACAGGTGGCTGAGATAAGGAAAGAGTAACTAACTGACTTGCCCAATCTCATCCAGCTGCTTCAGTGAAGGGGCAGGACTGGAGCCCCAGGATGGTGACCCTGGGATCATGATCCCCGAGGGCAAAGTTCTCTCTACTCCCTGCCAGAGTTACTGGCAGGACAGGCTCATGAGAGGCTCAAACTGGGAACCAGCCAAGCTAGAACTAGATAATAGTATTTCTATTCCTGTGCCTTTCATTAAAGATGCATGATTTTTGTAATTCTTTCCTTTAACAGTAATTGCTATGTTTTGTCTTTCAGAAACCTGGGCAGGAGGAGATAAGCCAGTATATCTGCCTGTTGAGCCTACAGTTAAAAATAATTATAGAGAACATGGTGATGCTTCAGAAACTGTTAGGTGATATGACATTTTTCAAATCATACTTTTTTTTACGTTATTCGGTTCTAGTTTGGAGGAATTATGTTCAGAGAGAAAGAAGAGTAGGAAAAGGAAAGTCAGACACAGTCATTTCTTTCGTGGAAAGTACCTGACCATTATTATAAAAAGGTGGATGCAGATGAAATTTGGATCTACTGGTTACCTATTACTTATAAGTTACTTATTACAATAAGTCAGAATTACTTATTGACTATGTGTACCCTTTTCCAGATTCCCTGGAGAAGGAAATGGCAACCCACTCCAGTACTCTTGCCTGAAAAATCCCATGGACAGAGAAGCCTGGTAGACTATAGTCCATGGGATCGCAAAGAGTTGGACACTACTGAGCAACTTCACTTCACTTCACCCTTTTCCGAAAAGAATTTGGTGTTTACAACAAGATTAGTAAGCCATTTTTGTGATGCAGCTGTAAGCTGCTGCTGCTGCTAAGTCGCTTCAGTCATGTCTGATAGACGGCCTCCTACCAGGCTCCTCTGTCCCTGGGATTCTCCAGGCAAGAACACTGGAGTGGGTTGCCATTTCCTTCTCCAATGCATGAAAGTGAAAAGTGAAAGTGAACTTGCTCAGTTGTATCCGACTCTTAGCGACCTCATGGACTGCAGCCTACCAGGCTCCTCCGTCCATGGGATTTTCCAGGCAGTAGTACTGGAGTAGTACTCCATTGCCTTCTCCGGCTGTAAGCTGAAGGGGAGACAAAGAGGCCCGCTGTGAGGGTTAGTGCTGTACCTGTGGTTGAACAAAACCTTGTGTTTTGGTGGCTCAAGTTTCGTCATTCTTATTCTCCAGAAAGGAAGGAACATAGCAATGGTGTCTACAGGAGGCAGTGTTTGTTTATTTTTTAATTTGAGTATAGTTGCTTTATGATATTGTGTTAGTGTCTGTTGTACAGCAAAGTGAATCAGCTACATGTATACATATATCCTTTTTTCTTTGGATTTCCTTTGCATTTAGGTCAGCCCAGAGCACTGAGTAAAAATCCCTGTGCTATACAGAAGATTCTCATTAGTTATCTATTTTGTACATAGTAGTGTATATATGTCAATCCCAGTCTCCCAATTCATCCCACCTACCCTCTTCCCTCTTTGGTATCTATGCTTGCTCTCTACATTGTGTCTTTTTTCTGTTTTGCCAATATGTTCATCTGTACCATTTTTCTAGATTCAACACATGTACAATGTTGTACGATATTTATTTTTCTCTTTCTGACTTAACCCATCCTATATGACAGTCTCTAGGTCCATCCATGTCTCTGAAAATGGCAAAATTTTGTTCCTTTTTTTAAAATAACCGAGTAATATTCCATTGTGTATATGTATTGTGTGTGTGTGTGTGTGCGTGCGTGCTCAGTTATGTTCAATTCTTTGTGACCCCATGGATTGTAGTTGGCCAGGCTCCTCTGTCCATGGGATTTTCCAGGCAAGAATACTGCCTCAGGTTGCCATTTCCTTCACCAGGGCATTTTCCTGACCCAGGGATAGAAGCTGGGTCTCTTGTGTCTCTTGCATTGGCAGGCAGATGCTTTTCTATTGTGCCACCTGGGAAGGCTGTATGTATATACTACATCTTCTTTATCCATTCCTCTGTCTATGGACATTCAGGTTGCTTCCGTGTCTTGGCTATTGTAAACAGTGCTGCAGTGAACACTGGGGTGCATGTATCTTTTTGAGTTATGGTTTTCTTTAGGTATAGGCTCAGGAGTAGAATTACAGGATCATTTGGTACTTCTATTTTTAGTTTTTCAAGGAACCTCCATACTGTTCTCCATTGTGGCTGTACCAATTTACATGTTTACCAGCAGTGTGTAAGTGTTCCCTTTGCTCCACACCCTTGAGCAAAGTTTATTTTAATGAAATTCAAAGAGTAGTTTCTCCTAAAGAGTGTGATATAGGGAATAATAACCAGTAACAGAACAGCCACCGTATTAGCAGTCTGGGTTCGCCAGAGAAAGAGAATAGGAAATCTCTTCATCTATCTCTGTCTCTGTTCGTATCAAGAAATGTTTGTAAGGAATGGACTCACGTGATTATGGAGGCTGACAGGTCCCAAGCTCTGCTGTCACAGCAAGTTAGAGTCTGAGGAGAGCCGATGGTGTAGTTCCAGTTTGAGTTTGAACGTGTGACAACCAGGAGAGCTGATGGTGAAAATTCTAGTCTAATCCCAAAGACAGAAGAAGACCCACCTCCCAGTTCAGCATCGGGCAGAGAGAGAATTCTCCATTGCTCAGCCTTTTTGTTCTATGCAGGCCTCCCGTGGATTGGGTGAAGCTCTCTCACATTGGGGAGGGTGGTCTTATTGATGTAAATGCCAACCTCATCTGGGAACACTGTCACGGACACACCCAGAAGAATGTTTCACCAAATATCTGAGTGCCTTGTGGCCCAGTCAAGTTGACACATCAGATTAACCATCACGAATCCCCCTCTTTTCACATGCAATCTAATGCAGTTCTCTAATTCATGACACAGGTAAGAATCAGAATTTTGTACTAGTGTAAATCTATATTCCATCAAGAGTTCAACTTATAATTTACTTATAATAAATACTCTTTGAAGGAAAATGAGCCTGTTTTGGTGAACACAAAGATAGGCTATCAGGGTTTTGGATGGTAGTTGCAACCTTACC
The DNA here is from genome assembly GCF_032452875.1 of Bos javanicus. Lineage (NCBI taxonomy): Eukaryota > Metazoa > Chordata > Mammalia > Artiodactyla > Bovidae > Bos > Bos javanicus. Next base: position 60,920,596 of record NC_083869.1, on the reverse strand, counting down.
TCAGCCTCAGTCCCAAAGATCTGCATTGTGATTTGATTGCACAATATTGAGACAAATTCACAGATAATTAGCTATATAATGTAACATTCTTTTTTTTTTTTTTGTAGCTTGACTTGATATAACAGAATACATTTCCATGAAATGCATTTGGATGCTGGAAAGAGGAAAGTAGGGAATGTTTGTTTTAATGTAAAATCATTGTTGACATTGGCTCATGTTTGACTTAGAAGAATCAGAGAAAAGTATTAATGCTAAGGACTGAGGACAAGCTGTAGAGACTCCACATTATTTCTCATTATGATGCAGCTGTTATGCTTGAATCTAGATTGAACAGCTGAGCCTGGCCAGCCTGGCATTGCTATAGCATGCATGTGGACTGCAGTCACCCTGTAATTCCTCATATGCAATTTAGTATCTACAGGTCTGGATTTAGTGCAGGGTAAAACTACTCACTTTCTGATGAATAATATGTTTATTACTGTTAGGAGGTCGCAGTTAAGTACTACTCCTTATATGTGCTGGGTAACTTTTTGAGTGGGGGACCTCCCTCTCTTTCTATAGACACACACACACATGCACACACACACACACGCACACACACACCTTCGATGGTTTAAACAACAAATGGTTATCTATTCCCAGGTTGGAGGCTGAGTCTAAGACCACAGTGGTTCTTTATGAGGGCTTTCTGGAGGAATCTGTTCCAGGCCTCCCTCCATGGCTTGTGGATGGCCATCTTCTCCCTGTGTCTTCATGTTGTCTTTCTTCTGTACATGCCTGTGTCCAAGTGTCCTTTTCTTATATGGACACTTGTCATATTGCATTAGGGCCTAACCTTCAAAACTCCATTTTAACATGATTACTTCTGTATAGATTCTGTCTCTAAACAAGGTCTCTGAAGATTCTGAAGTACTGGGGGTTAGGACTTCAGTGTATGAATCTGGGAACAATTCAACCCATATTTATACTGTATGTACTGGGTTGGCCAAAAAGTTTGTTCAGGTTTTCTGTAACATCATATGGAAAATCTCCAGTGATCTTTCTGGCCAATCCAATAAGATTATGTACATATAATTATATACAGGTGTAGTTATATATGTATATGGAGAAGGAAATGGCAACCCACTCCAGTGTTCTTGCCTGGAGAATCCCAGGGATGGGAGAGTCTGATGGGCTGCCATCTATGGGGTCGTACAGAGTTGGACACGACTGAAGCGACTTAGCAGTAGTTATATATGTGTGTATATATCTACATATACACACATAAATGCATGTATAGTTATATATGCATATAGTTATAATTATGTATGTGTATCAGTTCAGTTCAGTTCAGTCGCTCAGTCGTGTCTCTTTGCGACCCCATGAATTGTAGCACACCAGGCCTCCCTGTCCATCACCAACTCCCAGAGTTCACTCAGACTCACGTCCATCGAGTCAGTGATGCCATCCAGCCATCTCATCCTCTGTCGTCCCCTTCTCCTCCTGCCCCCAATCCCTCCCAGCATCAGAGTCTTTTCCAATGAGTCAACTCTTCGCATGAGGTGGCCAAAGTACTGGAGTTTCAGCTTCAGCATCATTCCTTCCAAAGAAATCCCAGGGCTGATCTCCTTCAGAACGGACTGGTTGGATCTCCTTGCAGTCCAAGGGACTCTCAAGAGTCTTCTCCAACACCACAGTTCAAAAGCTATGTGTATAGAGGTATAGTATATACCTGTATACATACATAGTATAGTTATACGCATGTATATAGGTATAGTATATACACAATATGTATATATGCATGTGTTTGTGGATGTGTGTATGTGTAGTAGGCATACCTCAGAGGTTTTGTGCGTTTGGTTCCAGACCACTACAGTAAAGCAAATATTTCAATTAAGCGAGTCACACAAATGTTTTGGTTTCCCAATGTATGTTATGTTTAACAGTGTACTGTAGTCTAAGTGTACAATAGCATTGTGTCTAAAAAGAACGTGTGTACACCTTAATTAAAAAACGCTTTATTGTTAAAAAATGCTAACCATCATCTAAGGCTTCAGCAAGTTGTAATCTTTTTGCAATAGTAACACCGAAGATCATCTATCACAGGTCACCCATGACAGATGTAATAATAATGAAGAAGTTTGAAATATTGTGAGAATTACTGAAATGTGACACAGAATAACAAAGTGAGCAATGATGTTAGAAAAGTGATGTCAATAGATTTGCTTGACACAGGGTTGCCATAAATCTTCAATTTGTAAAAAATTCAGTGTCTGTGAAGCACAATAAATGGACGTATGCCTGTACACATATGTATGTGTAAAGTATGCACATACATGCACATTCATTTAATCAGGCCTATGAGGTAGGTTCTGGGTTTACTGTCCTTTTAAATATGAGGAAACCGAAGCACAATGCCCAGTCCCTCACAGCTGCCAAGTTCAGGAGCTGAGGTTTGAACTCAGCCCCTCATCCCTGAGACTGTGTCCAGGTCACACAGCAGTGAGTTTTCCTGGCAGCACAAAGTGACATGTTGATGGACTGCAAAGGGTTAACATTTGGGAGGTATGCTCTTAAAAACTTTAAAATAAGCTAGCTTACTGAATTGTGGCATGATGTGGAAACGACACGTGAAAGGCAGTTCTACAGCCCTCCAGAAACATCATCTGGTTTGGAAAACTTGTGTACTTGAGATGTTTATCTGAAGTTGGAGAAGCTTTGTACCGAGCAAGCAGTCAATAAGCAGCCAGAGGCTTGTGGGCTGGGTCTCTGTTTCCCTCCCCTGGCCTGCTTGCGTGATCAGGTTCAGCTGACTCTCTTGTACACACACAACTGTAAGTAATCCTGAAAATCAGAGGCTATAAGTAGTTATGGCTGATCCAAAGTGTGAAGACCCCACATGGTGGGATGTGGTGGGGGGAGATCACAGCCGCGGGTGTGGGAGCACAGATGTAGGCTTGCTCATGGGCTTTCATCTCCGTGTCTTCCATCCATGGATGGCTGGTCTCCCAAAAGGGTCACAGGGAGACGCGGCAGAAAGAGGAAGTCACTGAGGATCTGACACTTGGGTCCATCCTTTGCTTTCCCATTGTCTCTCTGATCTAGAACAAACTATGTGACCTCTCTTTTCTTTGGTTTCCTCCTGTGCAAATTGATACTGGTTGACTAAATCATCTTTCCTTTTCTGTTTTTTAAAAAATACTTATTTATTCATTTGGCTGCATCAGGTCTTAGTTGCAGCATGCAGGGTCTTTGATCTTCGTTGTGGCCTTCAGACTCTTAGGTGTGGCATGTGGGATATAGTTCCCCTATCAGGGATTGAACCCAGGCCCCCTGCATTGGGATCAAGGAGTCTTAGCCACTGGGCCACCAGGGAAGTCCTCCCTTTCTGTTGATGGGTCTCTGTGGAGGGTCTTCCATGTGGTAGGCACTGTGGGGTACAGGAGTCTGAAATGCAAGGCGTCTGGTGGTTCAGAGCTTGGTCTCTGGAGCCAGTCTTCATGAGCTTAAATCTCAGTGCAGCAGCTGACAAACGGCTCCCTTGGCAAGTTAATTTCTCTCTCTAGGCCTCAGTTTCCTCATCTATAAAATAGGAACCATAAAAATAATAACCATCTTAATAAGTCAATGCTTATAAAGATTTAGAGCTAAGATTGTCTCATCCACACTCTGTGTTTACTAAATAATAAGCCCTCTCTGGCTTTCCCCCGCTATTTTGTATGTGTATCTTTCTGTTTTTTTAAAAGCCATTTCTGTCTGGCTTTAAAGAATTTACCCTGCTGTTGTGTGGTTGGGTAAACATATAGTGATAAAATTAGACATAATTGCTAAATCAATACTATCATATTTTAGGAGGTGACATGACCTGAGGGGTCTGGAAGAGTCAGGAGGACTAAGAGATTCAGATGACAGAGGGAAAAGGGCCCTGGGGTTCACTGTGTGCCAGGCACTCAGCTAAGGGCTTCACACACATTTCCTCTTGGTCTTTAAAATAATCCCAGGCAGTCAATCTTGTTTTCCCCATTTTCCAGCTGAGAAAACTGAGACTTTAGAGAGGTCAGGTTTGGCACTAAAATTTCTAAGTGACAAAGCCAGGATTCCCTGGGGGCTGTGAGTTCAGGAGGTGGCAGGTGGGCTGTCTGGAAGTGTTCTTGTGGTCAGAATAGTGACAGGACTGCAGTGGCCCAGACACGAGCTGGCTACTTGCACCTTCCTTTTCAGAGTCCTCTGTGGTCTCAGGGGTCCCTTGACAGGTACCCTGCTGGAGTGCTCCTTTAGATTTTGCTCATTATTGTAGCAGTACTCGTGTCAATATTTTATAGTCTGATTTGATTATACTTTATTCTCAAGGCCTTAAAAGAAGAGCATATTTTAAAAGATGAATAAATAAATGGTTGAGCTCTGTGTGTTGTTAACCACACTTAATGCTCATAGAGTTTTCCTTGAAGAGCAGGAATGATGCTCTCTGTTCTTGGATTTCTGAAATCAATTATGTTTTTGTTAATTGGATTTTGTTCCCCTTCTTTTGGCCTTCCTCTGACACAGAAAATAAAATCTGGGGGTTCGGGCTCTCCTTCTGATGGATGGCACCCAGGGGCAATACAAGCATTTTTCACTAGTCTCTGTTTTTCCAGAATTCTCCGAATGGCCATTTATAAGTCTAAGGGACCCAGGGTCAACTTCTATTTATGTGACAGATTCCTTATGTTGGTTTATTTCACCTCAAAAATCTAACCCCGTGGAAATATTTCAGGATGTTGACCTTTAAGCATTGTGGATAAAATCGTGCTTCTTCCCCATGCTTACCAGCAAAAACAACCACTGCAATTATAACCATAGCTGCTACTCACTGAATGTTTAATACATTCCAGGCACCCTGTGAAGGGCTTTTCATGCATACTCTCATTTACTTCTCCCAGTGACCCTGTGAGCCAGGTGATTTTTTAATCCTGTTTTACAGATGAGGAGACCAAGGCTTAGGGAAGGCAAAGAGCATGCTTAGTGACACGTTTCTAGCTAGATATTGGTGACTAGTGAATTCCAACCTGGTCCTGTAATGTCAAATTCCTCAATGTTCTTTAAATGCAGATCTAGCAATGAATGGTCTTACCTTCTCCACCAGTCTTGGAGCACACTGTTGTGTGTTTGAGATTCACAAAGTAAAGCAAGCAGAGCCATCAGCTCAGAGATGGGTCTTTGGATAAACTTTGGAACACTTACTCCCAGAGCGAGCAAACCGGGGTGCAGTGTCACACAGCCTGACCCGCTAAAGGGCCAGTGGGGCTTGGGGCCTCACGTTTGACAGCTCGAGGGATCACCTGAAACCGTGGATTCCTACACGCTGCCTTCCTGCTAAGCCGCCCTTTTCAGGTGCCTGGTGTTCCAAGTAGGGTGATGGTTGACAGGGCCTCATTTGCCTGAATTCCTTCATTTCAGCACAGAATGTCTATCATCCTGGGAAACCTTTCAGTCTTGGGCAAAATGAAACTAGTGCTCCTCCTCCTCTAAGGGAGAGTTCAAAATCACCAGCCTGGTTTTCGGCATCTCACTGTCAATCCCATCAGTCTACAGCTCTTTTGTGTCGGGAGCTCTGTCAGCGCCCAGCTTGCTGGCTAGAAGCTGCCTCCCGACAGAGACTGTCGCCCTGTCTAAACTCCAGTCAGGACTCCCTGAGTCCTCTTCTCCACTAGGCTTCAACCTTGGCCTGTAAAGACCTGAACAAACACTAACATGGTTTCTAACAGCTCAAGGCTGAATCCCTAGGATGACCCCTAGCCTCCCTTGAAGTGCCCACCTGAGAAAATTCAAGGCTGCTAAAATAATTTACTTTTTGTTCCAGCCAACACCTGAAGATAGGGCCCCTGCCTCCCAGGCCCTGTGGGAGAGCAGGAGCCTGCCTATAATAAGCTCCAGTTAGCAAACCTAGATGGTTTCACATGGACCAACCCCCTTCTAGCTGGTTGTGATTTTCTTTATTGAATTCCCCCATCCCCACCTCCAGCAACACTCTCCCTATTCACTCATCCTCCTTTTAAAATGCCCAGGCACCTCTGTACACATCAAAGTTGAGTTCAGTTCCTGCTGGACCCTTTTCCCTATTGCATTAGTATATTGCTGGTTAAAATCTGTCCTTACCATTCTAACTAGTGTCAGCCTTCATTTGTCTTTGACACCTTCTATATCCTGTGTTGCCTCCACCTCCTCCCCTCTTCACCCCCTCCCATGCCCCCCTCATCTCCTTCCATGCCCCCATATGCACAGGATCTTCCCTCTGAGGTCCTGCTTAGTCCCCATGCACCTGCATTGCCTGCTTCACTCTACTCACCCACTTCCAGTTCTTGGTCATCTCCTTTTTTTGACGACCTGTATCACTTGGATGTGGTGCTTCTACCTGGGGAAATAAGATATGCTATATCATATTTCTTTCCATGAAGAGATCTTGTTTCTGCTTCTGATTTGGGCCTCTTGAGGATAAGAACAATATCTCATGCTTCTTTGTGTACTCAGGCCTCAAGTAGGCTCATACAATGGGCAGCCCAAAGTGGGTGTTGTCAGTGATGTTGTCAAATAAGCAACTGTCCAGTCGTGGCATTACCTGTCTTCCCTTAGAAAACAATGGCTCTCCTTTTGAAAAACTCTCAGGCCACTGGGAGATATATGATATATATTATTGCTTGGATGCACAGGGTAATGAAGCAGCTAAGAGTATAACCTTTGGAGTCCCATTGGCCTAGAATTCCTTGCTCTTAATTCACCTTTGGAAAAAATCATGGGCAGCTTTATTTCATCATTTATGAAACAAGCATATCACGTTCCTCACTGGGTGATTGTGATCATGAGCACTACATGTCATAACAGTACCTACCACATAGTAAGTACCAGTAAATGGAATCAGTGAAAACAATACACCAATCACACAAAACATACCATGGATAGAGTTAAACAAGTGTAGGGTTGAAGGGGAAGAAAGGAAAGGGATGAAACAATATGGAGCAAACCAGGTGCCAGGAGCTTGGAGTCAGGGATCTGGAAAGACTTCTTGGGTGGCAGAAGGAGAAAGAAAAAATGCTTTTTACTTATTGATCTTCTATCTTGTGCACTGCATTTCATTGACTTCTCAGAAGAGTGCTGTAAGACATATATTTACCCCATAATTTATAGTATTGACACTTTTCTGTGGTCACAGAGTTTATAAGAGGCAAAGCTGAGATGGACCTGAAACTATCTTACTCCAGATTCGTGTTTTCCTCATGTTACCAACCCCTGCCTTACCCAGTTACAAGTGTGTGTGCTTGCATTGGGTGGTTTCATTAAAAACTTTTAACATTCTTGGGAGCTAACAATCGTTGCTCTATCTGCTCTGATTAAAAATACGTGGGACTGGGTTAAGACACTGGCTTTATCTGTAAAGTTCCTCTAATCTGTCTTGAATATACTGGCTTGGCAAATATAGGATATCTTGAACTGTAAAGAATAGAAATCCTACCTAAAATAGTTTAAACAATGAGGAAGTGTACTGTTTCTTGTACTAGAGGACAGGAAATAGGGCAGGCTCCAGGCACGGTACCTAAAAGCCTTGGGACTGCAGCTCTGTCTCCTGCTTACCCTTGTCTGTGTATAGGCTCTGTCCTCAGAAGGGCTTCCCTAACAGACCAGACAAGTGCCTTCTTTGTTCTTTGTGAGTGAGATAAAACTCATTTCTTCCATTATGGACTAAGTATTCCTCTCTTCAATCCATTTGGATTGTGGATCCAACCCTGGCCCAATAGCAGCCAACAGGGGAAATACTCTATACTGATTGGCTCAAGTCAAGGTACCTGAACCAATCATTGGCAAGAAGGATAGGATGACTGTGATTGGCTGATACTAATAGGACTCATAACTATAGTCATGGTTGGTCCTTAGATGATCAGGGGAGGGGACTGAAATTCTTAATATGTTACATCTCCTACATCAATAAGGATGGATGCTTTCTATAAAAAGCAGTAAGTCTATCTGTTTTAGACTACCTGATTATCAATCTTATCAATATCAGTACCCAGCTGTAATGTGGGTTTTCCTAAGAAGAAGAAAGGGAGCATAGATCCTGGGTAGGCAGTCCACAGTGACTGCTTAGTCTGTTATGTGTCTAACTGAATATTAGGCTTAATGGACAGTGAAGGTAATCTCCCACCCTGTTTTTCTAATCTTGACAGCTCTATACCAGTGGCCTAAGCAATTAAGCAATCTTACTTTTAACCTGCACTGTTAAGATTAGTCTTCTCTAAAATGTGAGCATACATGTGACATGTGACTTGACCTAGCCCAAGTTCAACTCCCTGCTGTGTAGGGACCTGATAGCAAGTCAGCCTAAGTTGCATCTCTGTTTAGTGCCAGGGCAGAATACAACTCTGCTGACCACACAGATAGAGTGAGGGAACCTAGACTCTGCAGAGAGGGACCTCCCACCCCAAGTGGAAGCTTTAAAAGTCCTTAACCAGTCTTTTCTTCAGTTTACTCAGTTTGTACAAATCCTGACTAATTGGGAACATAGGCAGCTTAAATCAGCTTACAGATCTGATTACAGAAGATTTTAAGAGATGTGCAGTTATAACATTTTCAAGTGTGGGCAGTAACTCAAATTAGATTATAGAGAGATGTCTTGTAAAGCCCCTAATATGCATATAGATAAAGATGATTTGTAATGAGCTTATCAATTATTTGTATTTAATTCCTTGCTATGAAAGTCCTTCTGGTGGCTTAACACCTGGTGTTCTGCCAATTACTTTAACCTTTTCCCCCAGAAATCTTGTTTGCACTATTGATTTGGACTATCAATACAGACTCTGAAATAATAAGGTTTTGGCCTATTCCTGATTTTACAAAGAAGATTGAAATCTTATGTGTTCATCAGGTTGATTTTTTATTGGACACACAAAAGGGTGTTTGGTCTTTGGGTGCCAGTTATTTGCAGTCAGCTGAAAAGATTTATTTTTTTGCTTTTTTTTTTTTTAAGGGACTATGTGGAAACTTGATCCCTAGACAATCTTAAATGGAAGTGCAGAGGGGCAGTTTGCATACACTGAATGTGAAGAGTCAAATCAATCCAGGGAAATGAACTGTCTCTAGGCTGGCAGGGTGGCCAAGTTAAAGGAGCGCAGGATCACTAGAATACCTGTGTTCTGTTCCTTGCTTAATACTAGTTGGCTGTGTGACCTTGGACAAGTCATTTAACTTCTCTGAGCCTTAGTTCGTCCAGGGTTTCACTACTCCTGCAATGGCAAACACTCCTAGTCACAGGTGCAAGACAGAAAACACATGTGGTTAGAGAGGACTTGGGGAAAAAACAACAATGAAACAGCCGACAGAACGCCAACTTCAGTGTGATGGTAGGGGGCAGTCGGGGATGGTGGGGACTGAAGCGGAACACAGCCTTGTGGGACAGCCTACTAGTCAACTTCAAGCCGAATGCAGATCTCATATGACCAGATCTTCTGAGTTTTTTGAGTTGAAAAAATCCAGATTTTTATATAAATTCTTTCAGTTTTTAAGTATACTGCGTGTAACAATAAATCTGTGTGAACTGCCATGCTGAACACCATGCGGTTTCCCTGTCATTCAATGTGGGGGTGCTAATTTGCAACTTTCAGACAAGAAGAACTCAGAAATCCATTGCAGGTGCAGAGTGCAATGGCCTTCTGAGTATCATGTAGATCACTCCTTAGAGTCACACCACCGTCAAGGCAGAAGAGGTCTTAGAGGGTTTCTGGTTTGCCTCTCATGTCCCATCCCTGGCAGTTGTTACCTAACCTCTGTTTAGGTTGTCCACAAGCCAAACTGTCCAGAAAGGGACCCTGTTTGAAGTTCTTTCTTGCATTGAAAAGAAACCCCTCACTCACCAATTTGTCTTCTTGGTTCTAATTCTGTCATCTGGAGCAACACAGAGGACATCTTTGTCTCTTGAGGCTCTAGACCTCTATAAGCCACCCATCCCACAACACAAGTCAGAGAACAGCTTCTTGGGCAGTCAGGGCTTTGAAAGGTCTTAGAGCACAGAACCCTGGATAAATTAGAGATGTTTTGTGAAAAAGAATTCAGTTGGCACCCCTTCCAACATTCCTTGTGCTGAGGTTAAGTTTCCCACATTTGGGGAGGGGGTTGCTGGGTGGTGTGGACTGGAAAGCCACCTAGCCTGTTAGGAGGTTTGAAGGATGTAGGGTCTCTTTCAGAGGGTCACCACTGGGGGCTCTTTGTTCTGTAGGAGGGTCAAGCTGGGAGTATCATTCTGTCCTCGAAGGGTTGTCCTGTGACCTGTGTCCAGTTCTCACCTTACTATAACTTTTACACACTTTCTCTGCACATGGGGCTGACCTGGAATCACTTTCTTCTGCAGCTGCTTCCCAGGCTTTGTGATAGGAGAGCAGAGGAGGGCTTTGGGTGGGTTGGACAGGGGTGGGCAAGTGTCTGCTGTTTGCCTCTGCAGGCGTCCAGTTCAGGGGCCGCTGGGAGCCTGTAACTGGATGTGGGGCAGATCATAAAGAGAGGCAGAAAGGCTCAACTGCTCTTCAGAGCTGTTCTGTGAGGGGTGAAATGCTTCTTTCGAAATGTGACTGCATTATTGTAGAGTCTTCATGACATATTGTGGGGATAAGCTTTCACATGCTCTGTGATTCAACCCATAAGTCCAGAACAGGGAAATTAACTAGGTGTAATAAATAATATAGAATCTGGTGAATATTTAGGATCTGGTAATGATGATAAATCAGGTTTGAAATGCTCCTTGAGGAGACTGTGAGATTCTAAGAAATGAAGCCAGGAAGATTGATTAGAACCTATTGCTGTTCAGAAAATCTACTGCAAAAAAATACAGGGAGGTATTGCTAGGCTAATAAGAAAGGCGAATACAATCCACCTTTGCCTCTAAAAACCAAATGGGAGTAATCAGCAAATGTCATTGCTCTTAGGGGTGAATGGACAAGGGAGCAAGAGTCACCCCATGATGTGGGGGTGGAGAGGGTTGTTGATTTGATCTGTGACAGCAAAGAGAGAACACATTAGATTTTCTCTATGGTCCTTACTTTCTTTAAAGCCTTATTTATTTATTCATTTATTTGTTTGCTTATTTATCTCCCTAATTTTAAAGGAAAAGCCCTATTGAAGAAATAAAAGTTATGTTTCTAAGGGTTTGTGCCACCAAATCTTGTTCTTCTTAGGGAGTCCCATACTTGGTTTTCAGCTCTTTCTGTAAAGTTTCATATCCTACATTGTGTACAGCTGTACCATGATGAGTTTACATTTCATGTTCTGATGATGAATCACACTATTCTCCCAAAATTTGGCTCCACTTACTGGGTGAATTTAGCAGTAACATAAAATAACCCTTTTGGAAGTTATCTTGGGAGAGAGTACCCCTAAAACTGTGGTAGTAAAAAGAAGAAAAACCTAGACTGTGAATGGAGGAAACAAAGACTTGGGGAAGAGCGATAGCTGATAGTCAGCAGACCAGGGGTGATTGGTGCTGTAGCAGGAAGACAATGGACTTGGATCAGATTCAGCTGTGTGACTGTGGGCAAATTGCTTAACTCCTCTGAGCCTCAGTTTCCATGTGGATGAAATGGAGGAGAACACATCTGTATCTCATGGAAATTAAAGGAGAAAATGTGTATCCAAGCCTAGTGCTTAGTGTGGCACAGACTCATTCCCATCTCCCGACTGGGCGGTCTTCTGTTTTTACATATTCCCGATTCAGTCCCTTGCATGTATTGAACACTTGATATTTGCTGGTTAATGTACAGAGTCAGGCAGTCAGAGGGCTTCCTGGGTAGTGCTATGATAAAGAATCTGCCTGCCAGTGCAGAAGATATAAGAGATGCAGTTTCAATTCCTGAGTCTGAAAGATCCCCTGGAGGAGAAAATGGCAACCCATTCCAATATTCTTGCTGGGAGAATCCCATGGACTGAGGAGCCTGGCAGGCTACCGTCCATGGGGCTGCAAAGAGTCGGACATGACCAAGCGACTGAGCACATACAGGCATTCAGCATCTTCCAAAATCCAGGGGGCAGACAACCTGCCTCAACGCTGCTCTTTGATCTCTCATTGGGAACCTGGGGTAAACAGTGGAGCCTGGATGAGCACCACACTATGGGGAAGGTGTCTGGTGTGAGACAGACGCTTGCTCTTCTCCCAGGCACATGTATGCACAAGCATCACATGCTGGGAGGACCTCGGTCAGGGCATGTTCCAGTTCCTTCCCTTCCTTCTGCCCCAGCTTCCTAGAGTCAAGAGAGGTGATGGTTCCAAATGAAAGATTAGTAATGTAAAAAGTTTTCTTAAAAGGGAGAAGAACAAATTTATATCTCATGGGAATTAAAAGGGAAAATGTGTGACAGTGACTCATTTTCTGTCATTTCAATATGAAGTGTGGATAGAAATGTCAATTCTGTGTAAATAAATTATTTGATTAGACAGGACATCAGTGTGCCCAGTGGTTAGACTTGCCAAGAGATCCAAGGCAAGCTGGTAAGGGTTTCCTTCATTTACTGGGCAATAAATAATGCAGAAGCTCATCAGATTTGTCTGCTGACAGATTTGAAAGAATTTGATCCCCTAAAGCTAGGGAAGTGGTAAAAGAGAAAAAATATTGCCACAAAGCTGGTTTCACTGCTTGAGAAATCTGAAGCTGCAAAAACCATGCTGAAATCATATTACAGATCTGTCTTCAGCTGGAGAAGGAAATTGAAAGTTAAAGAGAAGCTTCCCTCTCAGATTTGACTGTATTATTCATCAGCTTTCATACTGGGCGGTCTGTTTAAAGATTGGCCCATTAAGACTATTGTGCATTAACAAGGTCCTTCACCAATGGGCCATCCGTCCTGTGACTCCATTGTTTGACAGGAAGTGGATCATCCTAAAAAGAAGTCTCGGGGTGAACAGTGGTGTGTCACTGCTAGGCTTTCTAAAAATATGCATGCTGTCTTCAATTGGCTGCAAATTGTAGCTGATTGAGGACTAGAGGTATTTTATGACAGATAAATATGCAGTTAAGATGTCCCTAGTATCCCTGAAAGGGGACAAACAACTGCCTTTGGAATATGAATCCCCATATCACAGCCCTAAAATATTTCTACTAGCTACTTCTTTGAGGTATGAAAGGATGAAACTGCAATCATTTATTAACATTGAATTAATTTCATTGCTTAGACTAGCTCTCCCCTCACCCCCACCCTGCCCCTCATCCCTTCCTCTTTCTTTCCTCCCTTCCTACAAATACATGTCAGGCAAAATTCTAGACTCAGGAGACACATTAAATACCACAGAAAAATTTCCTACCCTTGTACTGTGGTGCTTGAATTCCTCTGTGCATACATGTGAGCATGTGTGTGTGTGTGTTGTGTGTGTATATAGGAGGAATCAGATACTAAGGCAGATAAATATATGTGTGTTTATGTATACATAATTGTACAGTCTTTTTGCCATTCAGAAGCTGATCCTGTGACCAGTTGCGTGTGTTAAGTCACTTCAACCATGGCCAACTCTTTGCGACCCCATGGACTGTAGCCCACAAGTCTCCTCTGTCCATGAGATTCACCAGGAGAAAATACTGGAGTGGGATGCCATGCCCTCCTCCAGGGGATCTTCCTGACCCAGGGATTGAACCCACATTTCTTATGTCTCCTGCATTGGCAGGTGGATTCTTTATCACTCATGCTACCTGGGAAGCCCAGATATTAGAAAAGTTAGCAGAGGCATTTAAGACTCCAGAGATTTTTCCAGAAGCTCCCCACTACCTCACAGAGTGGTAAAAGGGGTCAGATTACAAAGTGTCTGCTGTTTGATTCCATGAGTGTGATCTTGGGCCACCTGTGAGTGGGAGACTCAGATGGTAGCCTGGGACAGGAGGCAGCTGTTACTCAAGCTCCTGGGGAACTGAAGGGCCCCCAGAGGACAGGCAGGTCTTCCATATCAAGAAGATTGTAGGGTTTCATTTGACTAGCTCCTTGAGGCTCAGCCTCACCTTGGTTTGGGTCGGTGGTTCTCAAGATGGGGGCCAGGCTAGGGTCCACCACTCTGTATCAGGATCACTTGGTAGGCTGGATATCTATTGCTGGGGAATTTTTTTTCCCATGAGAAAGTTATTTTTATTTCCATTTCATAGATGAAGCAACCGAGGTCCAAAGAAGTTAACCAAGTTTATAGTAGTGAATGACAGAGCCAGGTGTTTTTAACAAGTTATTTTTATGTTTTAGTCCATTATACATGAGGATAAGCTTTTGATCCTTTCTCCCTGGCAAGAACCAGGAGAATTCACCTGGTGTTCAGTCAGCTTGGGCTTCTATAGCAAAATGCCATAGACTGGATGGCTTAAACAATAAGCATTTATTTCGCACAGTCAAGTATAAGATCAGGGTGCCAGCAGAGTTTGTTCTAGACTCCTTTGGGTTGTACAGTGCTTAATTCTCAATGTATCCTCACATGGCTGAAAAAAGACTAGTTATGTTTCTGGCCTCTTTTTATGTAAGGGTGCTAATCCCATTCGTGAGAATTCTGCCCTCATGACCTTATCACCTCCAGAAGAGCCACTTCCAAATTCCATCACACTGGGGACTCAGTTTCAACATGTGAATATTTGGGGGCCACTAACAGTGGTTGTATTCATTTTCTATCATTGTATAACAAAGTACCACAAATTTAGCAGCTTCAGAAAACCTGCATTTGTCATCTTACAGTTTCTGTGAGTCAGGAGTCCGGGCAGGGCTCAGCTGGATCCTCTTCTTGGTTTCAGACTTACTTTACTTAGTATAATAATTTCTAGTAGCATTCATGTTGCTTCAAATGGGATTATTTCATTCTTTTTTTAATGGCTGAGTAACACTCCATTAGGAGAAGGCGATGGCACCCCACTCCAGTACTCTTGCCTGGAAAATCCCATGGATGGAGGAGCCTGGTAGGCTGCAGTCCATGGGGTCACGAAGAGTCGGACACGATTGAGCGACTTCACTTTGACTTTTCACTTTCATGCATTGGAGAAGGAAATGACAACCCACTCCAGTGTTCTTGCTTGGAGAATCTCAGGGACGGCAGGGCCTGGTGGGCTGCCATCTATGGGGTTGCACAGAGTTGGACACGACTGAAGTGACTTAGCAGCAGCAGCAGCAGCAGCAACACTCCATTGGTATTTTTGTACCACATCTTTTTTATATTTGTTGATGGACATTAAGATTGTTTCCATGTCTTGGCTAGTATGAGTAGTGATGCTGTGAACATAGGAGTGCATCTACCTTCTTGAATAGTTTTGTCTGGATATGTGCCCAGGAATGGGATTACTGGATCATATGGCAATTCTATTTTTAGGTTTTTGAGGAGCCTCTGTACTGTTTTCCATAGTGGCTGCATCACTCAGCTTGGTTTCTCATGAGGCTGCAATCAAGATGTTGACTGCCAGGCTGTGAAAGAATCCACATCTAAGTTCACTCAGGTAAGTGTGGTTGTCTAAGGCTAAGGGTCACAACTTCTTGGTGATGGAGACCAGAGGCTGCCTCAGCTCCTGGAAGCCACTGGCAGTTCTTTGACACTAGGGCTTTGCCTACATGTCCACTTCCATCATCAAGCCAGCAATGAACGTCTCTAGAGCAAGTCTTCAATCCAGTCTTCACATAACGTATTCATCTCTGTCGTATTCTACTGGCTGAGAATTAAGTCACCGGTTCTGCCCACCCTGAAGAGATTACACAAAATTGTGAATACCAAGAAGAAGGGGTCAGGGGAACCACATCTAGTTTGCTTGTTCTAAATGCAGTTTGCTGAGCTCACCTGGAGATGACCCAATCAGAATTTCTGGGGTGGCACCCAGGAATCTGCATTGCAGTGACTCCCAGGCACTTCCTGGTTGGAGAAGCCACACTGAGCAGCAGGGGCACCTGGCATTCCTTCTTGCTAGCACTCCTAAGGCTCCTCCAAGCCAGGCCTAGTACTGGTTTATTGTTTTTCAGTCACTCCATTATGTCCAACTCTTTGCAACCCCATGGACTATAACCCACCAGGCTCCTCTCTCCATGAGATTCTCCAGGCAAGAATACTGGAGTGGGTTGCCATGCCCTCCATAGCAGAATACTACTCAGCAATATCGAGAACAAATCATTGATACACAACTTGGACAAACAGCCAGGGCATTATTTTTGAGCAAAAAAACATAGGCAATCCCAAGAAGCTACTATTGTGGAGTCCATTTATATAACAATCAGAACATGATGATAGTTGAAATGGAAGACAGATTTAGTGGTTGTTAGGTATTAGGGGAGATGGATATGGTCATAAAGGATGAGGGATCCTTTGGTGTTGGAGTTGTACATTTTCTTTACTGTCATGATGGACATGTGAATCTACATAGGATGAAATTGTACACACACAACACGTGTACACCCGTGGAGGATTCATGTTGATGTATGGCAAAACCAATACAATATTGTAAAGTAATTAGCCTCCAATTAAAATAAATAAATTTATATTAAAAAAAAGAAATTGTACACACACAAAAATGAGTACAAGTAAAACTGGGAAATTGTACTAAGACTGGTGGATTACTTGACTGTCAGTATCCTGGTTGTGATAGTAGAGTGTAATTTTGCAAAATGTTACCTTTGGGAGAAGCTTTGAAATGTTTACAGGGATCTCTCTATAGTATTCCTTACAATGCACGTGAATCTACAATTACTGCAATAAGTTTTTTAATTAATAAAAACTTATTAATAAATAAATAAATAAATTTTATTAGTAAAAACTAATTAATAAGTCCAGGGGCCTGGACTTCAACTTTCTCATCTCATTTATGCTGTCCCTCGTATCTGAAAGAGATCTTTGTTAAGAGTTATTTTTCTTCTTTCTTCTTTTACAGTTCCCTTGGGGAGGAAGTCTTAGTTTCATTTAAGTTATTCTCTTCTTTTTATAGGAATCTTCCTCCTTAGGTGACTGTCACTTTGGGCAAGAGCTTTGACCAGAGAAAACCTAAAAGCTGAGTTATGGAGTTCCTTGGTGTGAAGTGGAGAGGGAATGAGTAGAATCCAGCCTCTTCTTATTCTAGGGTCACACCTGTAAATGCAGTAAATCAGAAGCAAAGTCAAGATGCCAAAGGCATGCTCCAGCATAGCTTTCCCTCACCTGTTGTTGTTCAGTTGTTAAGTTGTGTCCAACTCTTTGCAGCTTCATGGACTGCAGCATGCCAGGCTCCTCTGTCCTCCACTATCTCCAGAGTTTGCTCAAATTCATATCCACTGAATCAGCGATGCTATCTAACCATCTCGTCCTTTGCCACGCTCTCTTCCTTTTGACTTCCATCCTTCCTAGCATCAGGGTTTTCCCCCAGTGTATTGGCTCTTCACATCAGATGGCCAAAGGATTTCAGCTTCAGCTTCAGCATCAGCATCAGTCCTTCCAGTGAATATTCAGGGTTGATTTCCTTCAGGATTGACTTTAGGTTTCATCCTAAACCAGGAGACTCTCAAGTCTTCTGCAGCACCACAGTTTGAAAGCATCAATTCTCTGGCTCTCAGCCTTCTTTATGGTCTAACTCTCACATCTTCATGCTGAAGAATTGATGCTTTTGAATTGTGGTGCTGGAGAAGACTCTTGAGAGTCCCTTGGACTGCAAGGAGATCCAACCAGTCCATTCTAAAGGAGATCAGCCCTGGGATTTCTTTGGAAGGAATGATGCTAAAGCTGAAACTCCAGTACTTTGGCCACCTCATGGGAAGAGTTGACTCATTGGAAAAGACTCTGATGCTGGGAGGGATTGGGGGCAGAAGGAGAAGGGGACGACAGAGGATGAGATGGCTGGATGGCATCACTGACTCGATGGACGTGAGTCTGAGTGAACTCCGGGAGTTGTTGATGGACAGGGAGGCCTGGCGTGCTGCGATTCATGGGGTCGCAAAGAGTCAGACATGACTGAGTGACTGAACTGAACTGACTGGAAAAGCATAGCTTTCACTATACAGACTTTTGTCAGCAAAGTGATGCCTCTCCTTTTTCATACACCGTCTAGTGTTGTAATAACTTTCCTTCAAAGGAGAAAGCATGTTTAAATTTCACAGCTGCAGTCACTGTGACTGTCTGCAGTGAGTTTTGGAGCCCAAGAAAATAAAATCTGTCACTGCTTCTACTTTTTGTCCTTCTATTTGCATGAAGTGATGAGACCAGATGCCATGATCTTAGTTTTTTAAATGTTGAGTTTAAAAGTCACATTTTTCATTCTCCTCTATCACCCTCATCAAGAGGTTGTTTAGTTCCTCTTCACTCTCTGCTGTTAGAGTGGTATAATCTGTGTATCTGAGGTTGTTGATATTTCTCCTGGAAATCTTGATTCCAGATTGTTATTCATCCAGCCCAGCATTTTGCATGATGTACTCTACATGGAAGTTAAATAAGAAGGGTGACAATATGCAGCCTTGTTGTATTCCTTTCCAAATTTTGAACGAGTCCATTGTCACAGTTCCAGTTCTAACTGTTGCTTCTTGACCCACATACAGGTTTCTCAGGAGACAAGTAAGGTGGTCTGGTACTCCCATCTCTTAAGAATTTCCCACAGTTTGTTGCGATTCACAAAGTCAAAGGCTTTAGCATAGTCAATGAAGCAGAAGTAGATGTTTGTCTGAAATTGCCTTGCTTTCTCAGTGATCCAATGAATGTTGGCAGTTTGATTTCTGGTTCCTCTGCTTTTTCTAAATGCAACTTGTACATCAGTAAGTTCTCGATTCACATAATGCTGAAGCCTAGCTTGAAGGATTTGGAGCATAATCTTGCTAGCGTGTGAAATAAACACAAACTGTACTAATTTGAACATTTTTTGGCATTGTCCTGGATTGGGATTGGAATGAAAACCAACCAGTCTTGTGTGCCACTGCTGAGTTTTCCAAATTTTCTGGCATATTGAGTGCAGCCCTTTTACAGCATCATATTTTAGGATTTGAAATAGCTCAGCTGCAATTCCATCACCTCCAATACCTTTGTTTATAGCAATGCTTCCTAATGCCCATTTGACTTCACACTCCAGGATGTCCAACTCGAGGTGAGTGATCACATCATCATGGTTATGTGTGTCATTAAGAGTTTTTTTGTATCATTCTTCTGTGTATTCATGCCACCTTTTAAATCTCTTCTGCATCTGTTATATCCTTACTGTTAAACTGTCGTTTATCATGCTCATCCTTGCATAAAATGTTCCCTCCTATGATAACTCCAGTTTTCTTGAAGAAATCTCTAGTCTTTCCCATTCTGTTGTTTTCCTCCATTTCTTTGCATTGTTCATTTAAGAAGGCCTTATCTCTCCTTGCTATTCTCTGGGACTCTGTATTCAGTTGGGAATGTCTTTCCCTTTCTCCCTTGCCTTTCACTTCTCTTCTTTTCTCAGCTATTTGTAAAGCCTACTCAGGCAACCACTTTCTTGTTGTTTAGTCCCTAAGTGATGTCTGACTCTTTGTGACCCCATGGACTGTAGCCCCCCAGGCTCCTCTGTCCATGGGATTTCCCAGGCAAGAATACTAGAGTGGGTTGTCATTTCCTCTCCCTGAGATCTTCCCGATCCAGGTATCAAACTGGCATCTCCTGCATTGGCAGGCGAATTCTTTACCACTGAGCCACCATGGAAAACTGAAAACCACTTTGCCTTCCTGCATTTCTTTTTCTTTGGGATGGTTTTGGTTATTGCCTCCTGTACAATGTTATGAACCTCTGTCCATAGTTCTTCAGGTGCTCTGTCTGTTGTATCTAATCTCTTGAATCTATTTGTCACCTCCATTGTATAATCGTAAGGGATTTGATTTAGGTCGTACCTGGATGACCTAGTGGTTTTCCCTACTTTCTTCTATTTAAGCCTAAATTTTTCAATAAGGAGCTCATGACCTAAGCCAAGTCAGCTCCAGGTCTTGTTTTTGCTGAGTGTATAGAGCTTCTCCATCTTCAGCTGCAAAGGTTTGATTTTGGTATTGGCCATCTGATGATGTCCATGGATAGAGTCATCTCTTGAGTTGTTGGAAAAGAGTGTTTGCTATGACCAGCATGTTTTCTCAACAAAATTCTGTTAGCCTTTGCCCTGCTTCATTTTGTTATCCAAGGCCAAACTTGCCTGCTACTCCAGGTATCTCTTGACTTGCTCCTTTTGCATTTCAGTCCCTTATGATGAAAAGGACATTTTTTTCAGGGGTTAGTTCTAGAAGGTATTGTAGGTCTTCATAGAACTGGTGAACTTCAGCTTCTTCAGCATCAATGGGTGGGGCATAGACTTGTATTACTGTAATGTTGAATGGTTTGCCTTGGAAATGAACCAAGATCATTCTGTTGTTTTTGATGTTGCATCCCAGTACTGCATTTTGGATTCCTTTGTTGACTCTGAGGGCTATTCCATTTCTTCCAAGGGATTCTTGCCCACAGTAGTAGATATAATGGTCATCTGAATTAAAATCACCCATTCTTTTCCATTTTAGTTCACTGATTCTTAAGATGTCAATATTCAATCTCACCATCTCCTACATGACCACATCCAATTTACCTTGATTCATGGACCTAAAATTCCAGATTTTTATGCAGTATTGTTCTCTACAGCATTGGACTTTAGTTTCACCACTAGACACATCCACAACTGAACATTGTTTCCACTTTGGCTCAGCCACTTCATTCTTTCTGGAACTATTAGTAATTGCCCTCTACTCAGTAGCATATTACTGTGATACTGAATGGTTTGCCTTGGAAATGAACAGAGATCATTCTGTTCATGTTTTTGAGATTGCATCCAAGTACTGCATTTCGGACTCCTTTGTTGACCATGATGGCTACTCCATTTCTTCTGAGGGATTCCTGCCCGCAGTAGTAGATATAATGGTCATCTGAATTAAATTCACCCATTCCAGTCCATTTTAGTTCACTGATTCCTAGAATGTTGACGTTCACTCTTGCCATCTCCTGTTTGATCACTTCCAATTTGCCTTGATTCATGGACCTAACATTCCAGGTTCCTATGCAGGAGGACCTAGAGGAGCTATCCCATGTTTAAGGTCAGGAAGGGCGGCGGTGAGGAGATACCCCTCGTCCAAGGTAAGGAGCAATGGCCGCGCTTTGCTGGAGCAACTGTGAAGAGATACCCCACGCCCAAGGTAAGAGAAACCCAAGTAAGAAGGTAGGTGTTGCAAGAGGGCATCAGAGGGCAAACACACTGAAACCATACTCACAGAAAAGTAGTCAATCTAATCACACTAGGACCACAGCCTTGTCTAACTCAATGAAACTAAGCCATGTCCTTGGGGCAACCCAAGATGGGCGGGTCATGGTGGAGAGATCTGACAGAATGTGGTCCACTGGAGAAGAGAATGGCAAACCAATTCAGTATTCTTGCCTTGAGAACCCCATTAACAGTATGAAAAGGCAAAATGATAGGATACTGAAAGAAAAACTCCTCAGGTCAGTAGGTGCCCAATATGCTACTGGAGATCAGTGGAGAAATAACTCCAGAAAGAATGAAGGGATGGAGCCAAAGCAAAAACAATACCCAACTGTGGACGTGACTGGTGATAGAAGCAAGGTCCGATGCTGTAAAGAGCAATATTGCATAGGAACCTGGAATGTCAGGTCCGTGAATCAAGGCAAATTGGAAGTGGTCAAACAAGAGATGGCAAGAGTGAATGTCGACATTCTAGGAATCAGCGAACTGAAATGGACGGGAATGGGTGAATTTAACTCAGATAACCATTATATCTACTACTGCGGGCAGGAATCCCTCAGAAGAAATGGAGTAGCCATCATGGTCAACAAAAGAGTCCAAAATTCAGTACTGGGATGCAATCTCAAAAACAACAGAATGATCTCTGTTTGTCTCCAAGGCAAACCATTCAATATCACAGTAATCCAAGTCTATGCCCCAACCAGTAACGCTGAAGAAGCTGAAGTTGAACGGTTCTATGAAGACCTACAAGACCTTTTAGAACTAACACCCAAAAAAGATGTCCTTTTCATGATAGGTGACTGGAATGCAAAAGTAGGAAGTCAAGAAACACCTGGAGTAATGGGCAAATTTGGCCTTGGAATACGGAATGAAGCAGGGCAAAGACTAATAGAGTTTTGCCAAGAAAAGGCACTGGTCATAACAAACACCCTCTTCCAACAACACAAGAGAAGACTCTACACATGGACATCACCAGATGGTCAACACCGAAATCAGATTGATTATATTCTTTGCAGCCAAAGATGGAGAAGCTCTATACAGTCAGCAAAAACAAGACCAGGAGCTGACTGTGGCTCAGACCATGAACTCCTTATTGCCAGAGTCAGACTTAAATTGAAGAAAGTAGGGAAAACTGCTAGATCATTCAGGTATGACCTAAATCAAATCCCTTATGATATCACAGTGGAAGTGAGAAATAGATTTAAGGGCCTAGACCTGATAGATAGAGTGCCTGATGAACTATGGACGGAGGTTCATGACATTGTACAGGAGACAGGGATCAAGACCATCCCCATGGAAAAAAAATGCAAAAAAGCAAAATGGCTATCTGGGGAGGCCTTACAAATAGCTGTGAAAAGAAGAGAAGTGAAAAGCAAAGGAGAAAAGGAAAGATATAAACATCTGAATGCAGAGTTCCAAAGAATAGCAAGAAGAGATAAGAAAGCCTTCTTCAGCAATCAATGCAAAGAAATAGAGGAAAACAACAGAATGGGAAAGACTAGGGATCTCTTAAAGAAAATCAGAGATACCAAAGGAACATTTCATGCAAAGATGAGCTCGATAAAGGACAGAAATGATATGGACCTAACAGAAGCAGAAGATATTAAGAAGAGATGGCAAGAATACACAGAAGAACTGTACAAAAAAGAACTTCACGACCCAGATAATCACGATGGTGTGATCACTCACCTAGAGCCAGACATCCTGGAATGTGAAGTCAAGTTGGCCTTAGAAAGCATCATTACGAACAAAGCTAGTGGAGATGATGGAATTCCGGTTGAGCTATTTCAAATCCTGAAAGATGATGCTGTGAAAGTGCTGCACCCAATATGCAGCAAATTTGGAAAACTCAGCAGTGGCCACAGGACTGGAAAAGGTCAGTTTTCATTCCAATCCCAAAGAAAGGCAATGCCAAAGAATGCTCAAACTACCGCACAATTGCACTCATCTCACATGCTAGTAAAGTAATGCTAAAAAATCTCCAAGCCAGGCTTCAGCAAAACATGAACTGTGAACTTCCAGATGTTCAAGCTGGTTTTCGAAAAGGCAGAGGAACCAGAGATCAAATTGCCAACATCTGCTGGATCATGGAAAAAGCAAGAGAGTTCCAGAAAAACATCTATTTCTGCTTTATTGACTATGCCAAAGCCTTTGACTGTGTGGATCACAATAAACTGTGGAAAATTCTGAAAGAGATGGGAATACCAGACCACCTGACCTGCCTCTTGAGAAACCTGTATGCAGGTCAGGAAGCAACAGTTAGAACTGGACATGGAACAACAGACTGGTTCGAAATAGGAAAAGGAGTACGTCAAGGCTGTATATTGTCACCCTGCTTATTTAACTTCTCTGCAGAGTACATCATGAGAAACACTAGGCTGGATGAAGCACAAGCTGGAATCAAGTTTGCCGGGAGAAATATCAATAACCTCAGATATGCAGATGACACCACCTTTATGGCAGAAAGTGAAGAGGAACTAAAAAGCCTCTTGATGAGAGTGAAAGAGGAGAGTGAAAAGTTGGCTTAAAGCTCAACATTCAGAAAACGAAGATCATGGCATCTGGTCCCATCACTTCATGGGAAATAGATGGGGAAACAGTGGAAACAGTGGCTGACTTTATTTTTTGGCCTCAAAATCACAGCAGATGGTGATTGCAGCCATGAAATTAAGAGATGCTTACTCCTTGGAAGGAAACTTATGACCAACCTAGATAGCATATTGAAAAGCAGAGACATTACTCTGCCAACAAAGGTCCGTCTAGTCAAGGCTATGGTTTTTCCTGTGGTCATGTATGGATGTGAGAGTTGGACTGAAGAAAGAAAGCTGAGCGCCGAAGAATTGATGCTTTTGAACTGTGGTGTTGGAGAAAACTCTTGAGCTCTTGAGAGTCCCTTGGATTGCAAGGAAATCCAACCAATCCATTCTAAAGGAGCTCAGTCCTGGATGTTCATTGGAAGGACTGATGCTGAAGCTGAAACTCCAGTGCTTTGGCCACCTCATGCAAAGAGTTGACTCATTGGAAAAGACTCTGATGCTGGGAGGGATTGGGGGCAGGAGGAGAAGGGGACGACAGAGGATGAGATGGCTGGATGGCATCACTGACTCAATGGACATGAGTTTGAGTGAACTCCGGGTGTTGATGATGGACAAGGAGGCCTGGCGTGCTACAATTCATGGGGTCTCAAAGAGTCGGACACCACTGAGCGACTGAACTGAACTGTACAGTAGCATATTGCCTACCTTTTGACCTGGGAACTCATCTTCTGGTATCATATCTTTTTGCCTTTTCATACTGTACATAGGGTTCTTGTGGCAAGAATACTAGAATGGGTTCCATTTCCTCCTTCAGTGGACCATGTTTTGTTAGAACTCTTCACAATGACCTGTATATCTTGAGTAGCCCTGCACAGCATGGCTCATTGCTTCATTGAGTTATGCAAGGCTCTTTTCCACCCACTACTCACTGACAAATTAGAACCTTGCATCCTTATCATGAGAGATTCACTTCTACTATAGCATCATCCTACTGTGAGGCTCTAAGGTTAGTGGCATTGTTTTCAATCTCACTAGTTAGATCAGGAAATTGTGGAGCAGCAATCTGTCCTATTTATGTCTCTACCTTCTAGCACAGGGCTGACCAATAAATATTTTTGAATAAATGAATGAACAAATGCTAAGCCTGACTTTATTACCATCCAGTTTCATTTGGAGGAGTCAAGTAGGAAGACACAGTGGTTCTCTGAGAAGACGTTACATTGCTGTTCCTGTCAGCATTCATTTCTCAAGCAGGAATCAGTGTCAATATGATATAATATAGATACAGATATTTTTCTGCCTGATTTGCATTTTAGGGGTATGTTCTGGTTGAGCAGTTCTAACATGTTAAGAGGAATCTTGGGCTAGGTTAGAGGAAGAGGTAGACTTAGCCTTTTGGATCATGGCAAGTTGTTCCCCCTTGTTTTTTAATATTGGAAAAAGTGCTCTATAATAAAATTGGAGCACGGATTGGAGCAGGAGTCCTTGTTTAACTTGTGTCCTCACCATTCTACTCAGGTCCACTTTGCCTCCCCACCCCTTTTTCCGAACTATCATCTAAGATATTTTGCACTTTCTTTCTGATTGATAGATTGAAACTGCTCCTCTTCTGATCTTCTCTGTAAAGCCATTTCTGCTTGCAACAAATCACTTCATTCCTTCACAATTTCAAGTTTCACTTTATGAATTCTGGAATAAAATACTTTTGAGTAAAGAATATCAACAGAAATATCAAACAGCCTATTATATAGAGGAAGGAGGGTGATTTGGGGGGCCCCTAAGAGTGTGTGCTGCAAACATCAGAGTTTAGATCAATGGCTAGGTTACACTTGTGTCTTATCTGTGAGCAATCCATCTAACTAGGCAATTGCACCCTGTGTGTTTTGGCCTCAGCAGGAGAGTAGGCCACTGGGGCTCTTTACTTTGATGACCACTAGAACGAATGCTACTGTGGGCTATCAAGTTGGTCTTGGGGAACCAGCTTCTAGCTTAAAAGGTACCCTTAGGGGATGAGGAGGGAATATACTTGTTTGCCTTCTAGATTTATGGAGAGTACTGTTAATATTATAGTAGAATGGTGATGGTAGAGCCTATGGTTGAAATGTTTGGAACCAGAGACACAGAGAGGGCAGTTGCTGGGCCCCAGTGGGGGGCAGAAAAGAGAGCTGGCTCGAGTTTCAGATCTGTAAGAAAACACTGTCATCTGAATCAACACCATATCTTACACATACATGTGTAAGTTATGTAAAATCTCAGCATCCAGAATCATTAAAATAGGTATATGAAGCTTTTGCAGTCTCTTTTGAAAATATCCAAGGGTGGAGAGGGGAGAAAATGTGGCCAGAAAATCTTAAAATTGTTTTTTATTTTAATGTTTAAAAATTTTATTGAAACATAGTTGATTTTTAATGTTATGTTAATTTCTGCTGTACTGCAAACTGATTCAGTTATACACACATATATTCATTTCATATTTCTTTCTATTAGGACTTCCCTGGTGGCTCAGATGGTAAAGTGTCTGCCTACAATGCAGGAGACCCAGTTTTGATCCCTGTGTCAGGAAGATCCTCTGGAGAAGGAAATGGCAACCCACTCTAGTACTCTTGCCTGGAAAATCCCATGGACGGAGGAATCTGGTAAGCTACAGTCTATGGAGTCACAAAGAGTCGGACACGACTGAGTGATTTTCTTTATCTTTATTTCTTTCTTTCTATTATGGTTTATCACATAATATTGAATATAGTTCCTGTGCTATACCATAGGTGTTTATCCATTCTATATAATAGTTTGCATCTGCTAATCCCAAACTCACAGTCTTCCCCTTCCTGACCTTTCCTACCCCTTGACAACCACAGTTCTGTTCTCTGTGTCTGTGAATCTGTTTCTGCTTTGTAGGTATGTTCATTTTTGTCATACTTTGGAGAAGGCAACGGCAACCCACTCCAGTACTCTTGCCTGAAAAATCCCATGGATGGAGGAGCCTGGTAGGCTGCAGTCCATGGGGTCGCTAAGAGTTAGACACGACTGAGCGACTTCACTTTCACTTTTCACTTTCCTGCATTGGAGAAGGAAATGGCAACCCACTCCAGTGTTTTTGCCTGGAGAATCCCAGGGACGGGGGCGCCTGGTGGGCTGCCGTCTATGGGGTCGAATGGAGTCGGACACGACTGAAGCGACTTAGCAGACTCCACATATACATGATATCATATGGTATTTGCCTTTCTTTGTGTGACTTAATTTCACTTAATATGGTAACCTCTAGGTCCACCCATGTTGCTGCAAATTGTCCAGAAAATTTTGTCCTTTTCTTTCTGTAAATTCCCACAGGCTTCTTGTGACACTCAACCTGAAGAAGTTTTCTTTCCACTAGTCTCTCTGGGGACTGTCTGTCTAGCGAGCCTCTCTTTACAGGGCACGGTTTGCGATGTAAGACAGAAGGGGGAAAGATTGCAACTTGGACAATTTAAAATTATGTTTTATCTTTATGACACATACTTTGCTGTATTTCAAGGGTGTGTAGACTACTGCTATGATTAATATACTAGAAATCTGTTCAATGGGTCACTGAATTCATAGACACTTTTCATCATTTGCATTTTCCCAATAGGTATTAAAAGGCAAGTGCTATCATGTAGGTGGTCTAGGAAATTTTCAGTTAAAACAAAGATTTTGTTCTCAAAAGAGGTGGAGGCATCTATTAGTTGGATTGGGCCACTTTTATTTATTTTTTGAATAACTGTCTGAAGTGTGTTTCGGTGCTTTAAACATATTTTAACTATAGTTTTTTTTTCTCCTGATTTGGCTTAATCAGTACCAGGGTAAATGATCTCATTCTGTGGTGTAGTTGTAACACGAAGTGATTGATTACCTGGAAAAAATCTCTAATGAATGGTGGCTCTAGGCAATGATTATCAATGGCTACACAGACAGTAGGTTAAAGTTCATGCAGAGACTTTTTAGTGGGTGAATCACGTTGACATGATCTAAACTCATTCATTATCACAAAAAAGTGCATCAGACATTTTTTTCCTCCCCATGTTAGGCAGTAGGTCATCACAGCATTGTTTATAGCATCTTGATGCTAAAAATATTGAACTTAAATGTAATAAAACCTCTGTATCTACCTACCCATTTATAAAAAATACAAAGGAAATTCGGGTAACACCACAGGAGACATTCAATCACTGGACATAAATAGCATGGAGAAGAATGGGAGAGCAAACTGTTTTGGATTAAAAGAGACTTACAAGACTAATCAAGCAAATGCTATTTGTAAACTTGGTTTGGATCCTGATTTCAATAAGTTAACTATAAAAATACATTTTTGAGACGATCAGAGAAATACAAGGGAGGTTATATGGAGATAATAAGAAATTCTTGTTAGTTTTGTTGAATAAGATAATGGCTTTGTGTTGAAGTTAAAAAGAAAAGAAAAAACCCAAACATTCATAAATCCATGCTGGAGTACTTATGGGTGAAATGATAGGCAATCTGGGTTTTGAAAACCAATATGAAAAAAGGTGGAAAGTAGAGATGAAATAAAAATGGCAGAACCATTGATAATTACTGAAGATGAGAGTAAGTATTTGGAGTTCATAGTCTAGTCTTTCTAATTTATATATGTGAAAATTTCCATAATGAATGGTTAATGAAACTGAAACACATTCTAGTATTTGTTTGAAGGCCTCAGAGAAATGAAGCAGAGGACATAAAAAATGGAATAAACTATGCCTCTAACTGATGCATCCATTTTTCTTTTTTTATTAAGGAGGTATTTTGTGGGTGTTTGTGGGATTAAGAGGTGGGAATGCAATAGACACAGATTCAAGCTATCTTATTTGAAGGGAACAGGAATCCAGAGAAGAAGGTGGTAATAATTGCTGGTCAGTGGAGGAAATGTAGAAAGGACAGTGCTAGTTTAACTGGAGACTGCTGGATGCTGTGGTGTGAATGTTTGTTTTCCCCTCAAATTCACATGTTGAATTCTAATGCACAATGTGATGGTAATACAAGTTGGGGCCTTTGAGAAGTGATTAGATGATGAGGGTGGAGATTCATGAATGGGATTAGGCTTAAATAATGGGATAGAGCTTCCTAGGCCCTCCTGCCACATGAAGATGCAACAAGAAGTCTGTGACCTAGAAGAAAGCCCTCATCTGACCATACTGGCATCCTGATCTCAGACTCCTAGCCTCCAGAACTGTGTTTATTCTTTATAAGCTACCCAGTCTGTTTTTTGCTGTTGTTGTTATTGTTTTTGGTTGCATTGGGTCTTTTGAGGGGCATGCAGGCTCCTCATTGCCTTACAAGGGCTTTCCTCTTGTTGCGGAGCATAGACTATAAGTGCTTGGACTCAGTAGTTGCGGCAGGTGGTTTTTCTAGTTGCAGCATGCAGGCTTATTCACCATGTGGCCTGTTCCACTACCAAGATTGGTTCTGCATCTCCTGCATTGGAAGGTGGATTCTTAACCACTGAACCATCAGGGAAGTCCCTAGTCTGTGGTATTTTGTTACAGCAGCTAGAAGATACAAATATACTGGGCCATGTTTAATTCAAATATGTTTTACTTTCCTGCTAAACTTGAGACCAGGGACTGTCTCAGCTATTGGCCTATCCTTTGTGCCTGCTAGAATATCTGGGAAAAGATTGGGCCCTTAATAAATATTGAGTTGATGGATGATTAAACTTCAGTTGATTGGCACCCCCTTTTGTATGAGTGACCTAGATAAGGCTTTAACAAATAACCAATGCAATGAGTAAGTTGTTCTAAAACAAATTCTTAGTGTTGGAGAGAAAATGGTCACTATTAGGTGTCAGGAATATTATGCCAAATAAATACAAAGCATCTTCATTATAGCTAGGCACTGGGCTATTTTGGAGATGGAGTCACTGTACCTCTTTGCAACCTCATGAATTCTCATTATCATTTTCCTGGTTATAATGAGCAAGAATATTGCTAAAAATACTACTTTCTTAGGGACAGTATTACCCATGTGGAGACATAAGATTACCTGAAACGAGGAGACAAAAGGGGCTTCAATAAAATTACTTCCTATCAAGTGTAATAAACATGTACAATAAGTTATTATTAAGGACCTTTGAGGCAGGCCACATTAATGAGATATGGAGACACCTAAATTAGATTTCAAGTAAAAAAAAAAAAAGAGAGAGAGAGAGCGATAGCAAGAATAAAGATGAATGTAAAAGAGAAGAGGAAACTGGGAAATGAAGAAAACAAAAAGGAGCAGGTCTGATGAAAATTGCCCTGCCATTCTGTGGCAAGAGTGAAAGCAAATCTAATGACTTTCTCTGCTTTCAGTTTTAAAAATAAGAGACACTTCTCAGATATGAAATGTGGTCCATTATCTGTCAATGGTGTTCTGAGTTGTCTTCAGGCAGCAAATATATGCCATAAAATAAACTTTAAACTCCCCACCCCCTCCTTTTTTTTAGGGGTGGCACAAATCTAGTCTGTTTGGAAAATTGGTTCTTCATGACAGTTTTCTGCTCTTGCAAGAAAAATTCATTGATGAGTGTGATGTGTGTGTATGCCTGTATGTAGGCAGTGCTTCATGGATTTTATGATGAACCCTTTTTTCACATTTCAAGATCTTTGAAACCAAGGTGTGTGTCAAAGTTTAATTGGCAGCATCTTTTCTGTCTTGATGGCTCACAAAATAACGTTGCATATTATAATTGACCACATCTTATGTTGTGAATTTGATTTATTTAGTGGCAGGGTAGGGTGAAGAAAAAGGAAAAGGACAGAAGTAGGAGAAGATGTGATGTTACTTTGTAGTAATGGCATAATTTAGAAAAAACTCTTTTCACATCCATTCCTAATATTTGTATGACTGGGGATAAAAATAGCATTTGCTTATATTCTTTGGATGAATCCATGAAAATTGTTAAACTCTTCCTTCTGAACTTGTTTCTCCCAGCCTTTTCTGCCTCTCATACCTGCATAATTTTAGCTTGGTTCGAGGTCCACATTTACATCTTTCTAAAATGTGCCCATGACTTAGATCAACTGTTAGTTTGAGAAGAATCAACCATGAAAAAAATCTAAAGACAGCATCAGGTCTGTACTCTAAGGTAGGACAAAAATGTCCTTAATATCTTAGAGAGTTCTAGTAAGGCCAGATATATTGATGTGTGCACAAGCTGTGCTTCTGCTTCTGTTTCTCATTTCTGGCTTTCTGGGCACAAGCTCACACTGGATGCTAAGCAACTGAAGGCTTCAGCCCTGCAACTATGAAACAAAGGGGCATTGATTATTTCCGATAGGAGGGAGCTGCTTTCAACGCTTCAAAGCAGTTCCTTTGATTCCTTTCTGCAGTTGTAGGTCCTGAGGATTCCCACTTAGAGGTGAGGGCATTAACTCTCATGGGCTCAGTGGGTGTGCCATTCGTCACACAGAGCGGGAGAAAGTGCCGCTGAAAAACCAATGCCTCCGCAGCTCAGGAGCCTTGAATATCTTCTCATGCTGGATCAGGCATCTCTTAATCTAGTTTTGATTTTGTGATACAACTGAGCTCAGATCAGTGGGTCTTAGACTATGGTTCTGGTTGGATCAGCAAGGTGGCACTGCTCGAGGCTATGGGGCAGAGAGTAAAGACATGTATCTGAATATTGGCTGCTGACAATCAAGCAGTGAGTTTGGAATATAGGGACAGAAAGCAGTAGCATGCAGTCTCTGGTGCTATCTTTCACCCAAACAACAGGTAGAAATTCAGTGAAAAATACTCATCAAGTCAATTGAGCCAAATTAGGATAGGCAAGGTTTAAGAGTTCTGGGCATATACTCATTGAACACAGAAGAAGTGGTGTGATGTTTGCCTGCCTCCTATGCAAATGTTCTTTTATGCATCTGTATAGTTACCAGTTTCATCAGACCCAATCTTTCCTTGCCAGAAACCAAACAAAATGTCATCTCTCTTTTGGAGAGATTTCGTCATTGACAAATACATAATTTCACTTACCCAGTGAGAGAAATGTTGACACTGACAAGAAGATAGTACCTTTTACCTTCAAAACTGTTTTATAGGAAACAATTTAAGCTAAAAGAGCTTTTTCTTCCATTTTCTCAGTTTTATCAGCAATGATTACTCCCTTTGCCGCTCTGCCATGTCAACCTACATCCAAAGTACTTGAGATTGATCTGATCTGTGTCTGGTTTAAAATGAAAATTGTGTATTCCTGGGCCAGGTTTTAGAGTTGGGGCATCTATGGGGGTTTGGGGCAAGGTTTAGGGTCCTGGTAAGCTGTGAGGGGGTGGAGGTGTGTGAAATCTTGTAGCTGTGAGGGGGTGGAGGTGTGTGAAATCTCAGTGCCCGGAGAGCTGCCTCTCAGCATCATCACCACATTGGACAAGGTCACTGCAGGGAAAAGAGTCATCCCAGGTCCCAAACAAGGATGTCTATGAGATAAGCAAGAGCAGTAAGTTTGGCTGGAAAGAGCCAAAGAGAGGAATAAGGGAATGGGCCACCCATATATGTTCCCAGCTAGAGGCAGATGCCTTTGTGGTTTGGAGTGCACTTTAGGAATCACACTGCTGCTGCTGCTGCTGCTGCTAAGTCGCTTCAGTCGAGTCCGACTCTGTGCGATCCCAGAGACTGCCTACCTTCAAATCCCGCTTCTCCCCTTACTTGACTCTGTGACCTTT
The DNA here is from genome assembly GCF_032452875.1 of Bos javanicus. Lineage (NCBI taxonomy): Eukaryota > Metazoa > Chordata > Mammalia > Artiodactyla > Bovidae > Bos > Bos javanicus. Next base: position 60,888,229 of record NC_083869.1, on the reverse strand, counting down.
GTGAGCTAAGAGCTCTCTCTGAGCCTTAGTTCTCTCATCTGTGAAATGAAGATTATAATGATTCTGATGTCACTGGAGGCTTTAATGATCATGCATATAAATCAGTTAGCTTAGTTCCTGTCACATAGTAAGTGCTCAATAAATGTTACATGAACTTTTTTATTCCTTCATCAATCATATTGGTCTTTCTCATCAGACTATGAACTCTTCTGGGATGAGAATTCTTATTTGTTACTTTACTCTCTTGTGTCTTTCTTCCCCTCTCGGCAATCTTAGCAGAGCCCTTAAGATGGTATCTCTCCATGCTTCCTTCACCTCCTCTTTTCCTATTTCCCCTAAAACATCACTGGCCGCTCTTCCTCAGTTTTCTTTGCTTCCTCTTCCTCCTGCACTTTTATCTCTTGTTTCCAGCTTCTTCCCTGGGCTTCTCCATATTTATTCATTCTCTCAACTCCCAACATTGATATCTCCTGAACTGGCCTCTTTTCTGAGTCCCAGACTCACAGAGGAGGATTGTTACTAGATATTTCCCACTGGATATTTCCTGGATAAGTCCAATTTCAGAAACCAAGAGCTCAAAATCAAAACTTGTTCATCTTCGCTTGCCAAAGCATCTCCCTGATGACTCCATTATTCCTGTAATTTCTCCAGCATAAACTGGATAGTGCCGTCCATCTTCACTAGCCCTATTTGATCTGTGAGCAAGTCCTTTTGCTTCAGCCTCCAGACAATCTCAGGGCCAGCCACTTCCATCCACCTCTGTTGCCACCACTCCAATCTAGGCCATCTTGGTCTCTTCTAGAATACTACAGCAGCCTCCTAACTGTTCTCCCTGTCTCTGCTGTTGGCCTGCAAGAGTCCATTTTACATGTGCAGCCAGAGAATCTTTTAAAGACAAATCTTTTAAAGACATTATTCCTTTAAGTGTAATCCATCATGGCTTCCTTTGCACATAGCACAAGACCTAGAGTCCCTGAAGAGTACACAGAACTCTGCAGAATGGGGCCCCACCTGTTTCTCAAGCAGCCTGTCCACCCTGCTTTCTGCACTCACCACTATCCAGTCACGTGAGCCTGTTTCATGCTCTGTATCTTTTTATGAATTATTTCTGATACTTGGAATCCCTTTCCACCACCTTCCATGTGTGTGCTCTCATTCAACAGAGATTGTCCTGAGTATCAGTGTGGGCCATGTGGGCCGACCTTCCCCTAGTTCTCTCTGTTCCAGTCTCCTTATTATTTCCTTCATGCTTTGCATGCATGCTAAGTTGCTTCAGCCATGTCTCTTTGCAACCCTGTGGACTGTAGCCCGCCAGGCTGCTCTGTCCATGGGATTCTCTAGGCAAGAATACTTGAGTGAGTTGCCATGCCCTCCTACAGGGATCTTCCTGACTCAGGGATCAAACCTGTGTCTCATGTCTCCTGCATGGCAGGAGAGTTCTTTTTCTTTAGTGCCACTTGGGAAGCCCTCATTTCCTTCATAGAACATTTCAATTTGCAATTTGTAATTCTTTTATTTAATTGTTTTGTGTCCTTTTTCCCCACCAGGGCACAGGGATCACTTCTGGGTCTTTTACCATGGTTTCCCCAAACCATAGTGCCTGGCACATTAGTTAGACTCTGTAAATACCTGGTGAATGAATGAAGCCAACAAAGTGCTGGATAGCCGTGTACTGAGTGAATGAGCAAAGCTACTGAGATCTAAAATCTTGTGACTCTTTTTAGGGATGATGGCGTTGTTCCATGGGGCAGGGGAAAGACTGCGGACATTGGTGCAGAAAAACAGAGCTCGGCTTGGAGCTCTGCCTCTTATTAGCTATGTGAAATAGGAAGTGTTTCTTAACCATTCAGCTTTCATTTTCTCATCTGTAAAATGGGGATTAGACATCCTTACCTCAAAGGCTGTTATGTATGTGAATCCCCTGGCATAGAGCTAGCATGGGATTAGCACTCAACATCTGGCCACTCACTTCTTTCCTTCTACCAACAAAACTAGAGCTGCAGGCATCTGTGAGCTGATGAGAAAGGCCATTTTGGAGAAGAGAGAACTTCCAGGTGCCAGCTGCCTTCCCCACTTACCCCCAGGTCATATTACATTAGGAATCTCAGACCAGCCATTGCAGGAAGCGCACTCTAGCAGCAGAAGTTGCCAATTATTGTGGGACATACAAGATAAGTCATTGCCTTTGCTTGTCCTTCCTTGGGTTTGCTGACTTTGAATTGAAGATTCTCAGATACTTCTGTTCAGAATATGACCATATTTCGGAGTGAAATCCAGTGTCATTTTTTTTCTTTTTCTAATTTTCTCAACTTTGTTTCTCAATACCCTCCTAATTCCTACCTCCATTACTAAAAACTCTGCTTGGACATATACTAGAGTCCTCTAAGAGCTCCTGACACTATTTCATTAGGTGGCACTGTCTCATTTGTCTAAAAATCTGCTCTCTGCTCTTCATTCATCAGCAGAAGGGTTGAGCTTTTTCTGGGGTCCTAACAGCTCCTGCTCACTTGACTTCTGGACTTCTTCCTTTCCCTTTTCCATAACCTCCTTGTCCCTGTTCCTACCATCCTTCTGTTTTTCTCTCCATCCCTCCTTATATTTACTGTCTCTTACCTGAGTGTTCCCTTCATCTTTTTCTTACTCCGTGGTCCTCCTTGAGTAGCATAACTGGTAGAGAAGATACTTGGGTGCCCCTTGTCACCACCCTGGGTCTGCTTGAGATTTCAGCCATGGCTTATGGAAGAGAGCTTTGGGTCCACTTTGCTTCTGTGCCTCAGAGCCTTCTCCATTGCAAAGGCAACCTGGAAGGAAGGGGGAGTTATCACCCCAGAGGCAACTCTCAACCACAAGGGAGGAACCTTGGGTCGTGGTGACTCACTGGATTTAGCATTTGAGTGATGAGGATGGGGTTAGGCTAACTGCCAGGTTGTTGAGTTGGGGGAGACTGGGAGAGTCCCAGGGATGGAGCCAGTGGTCAAGATAGAGGGTGGAGGCAACATATCAAGTGAGGGCAAGTAACCCCAGGGCAGAAATCACTTTATTTAACTTTGTACTCCCAATATTTAGCATAGCACCAGTGTCTAAGTGCTCACAAAATGTTTACCGAAATAGGAAACCCATTTCTTCCTGTGTCAGTGTCTTTAGGGAAAGGTTTGATTGGTATGGCTTTCTTTAGAAAGCCAGGAGCTGCTACCCAGACTCTATAATATTATCCTGAGATATTAACAGATTTTTCTCTTTTAATATTTGTTCCATTATAGCACAAAACATCAGTATGAGAGTCATAAAACTGCTATTTCCTTGTCATTTATCAAGCCACTTTGGAAGTCATTTGCTTTTGGGAGGATTAATCTTCTAGAAGATCAGTATTGCATAGTATTTTGGTGCGCATCCTAAGTGATTCAGCAAACGTAAATTGTTTAGCATTTATATATCACTTATATTCTCCAGGAGTGCAACATTAGTTAATTCTCATGATACTTAGGGATAAGAGTCAAATCCAAGTCATGATTTGTATATGTTTCAAGTTTATAAGTGTTCTCTGTCTGCCTTTTTTGTCAGTAGCTATTTCACTTTTGAGCACCAGGACTTCTATTTAATTTTGTTTATCGCATTCTTCTTGGACTGGTAAAAATGTGACAGCTTTTGTTTGATGCTCAAAAGCTGTTTGAATAGCTGATCTCAAAGGTCCTATCCTGCTGGGAATTAGAGGTTGTTCTTGGAGTTGGAGGCTGATTTCATTGTCAGGGGATAAAGCAGGAAGTTGCTTCATGAATGGCCGAGTTGTCCTGGGTTCTAGCTGCTCCCATCCCTGGGGAAACATCAACTAGGCTTCACAGAGACACAGCCCCTTGAGTGGAGAAAGTGTGAGCATTAACGCAGGAGTGAATGCTAGTATGCTGCCCTGGGACATGCTTGACTGAGACATGAAGGAGAATGCCCTGGAAGTCATGTGCCCCTCAAGGCAACTACAGGGAGCCTTGGCTGCCTTACTGAGGGTCAGCATGCTGAAAGGCTGGGAGACAGCTGACTGCTGCCTGGAAATTCAGCGCACCACCTAGAACAAGGCACAGTAGCAGAGGCCACAGACATTAGATCAACCCAGGTATAGAACAGGGAGGCCTGTCTTCCTCTTGCTGGTCCAGGTTGTGGCTAAGCTGGCGTGAACCATTCCAACACAGACCAGAATAGATATGAACCCCAGCAGAAGGAGGTGGGGGCTGACTAGATGGACACCACTCCGTTTTAATACCATGAAGAATCCCCTTGTATCCAGATGCTTCCCAGAAGTTTGAGGGGTGAACTTTGAGTCTAAGTCAATCTTTACCCCCCAAAGTAAGCCTTGAATTAGAAGAGACCAAGTTATCTTATGCTGAAGCATTAAACATTTTCTATAATCAGCAGAAATGATCAGCAGAACATCAAGAGCTAAGCTGAGATGGGTTACAAGTCAATTTTTAAATATCAGTTTTGCTAATTTCATAGACTCTCATGATGATCAAACATTCCATCAATTATTTGTTATTATCCCAGTAGATGAGGAAATTGAAGCTCAGGGTAGTAATAACTCACTTGAAGGCACCCAACTAATATAGCGGGTGCTGTTTTCTAAGCCAGGTCTGACCCCAGGTCTATCTGATTTCAGGTCTGTCTATCCCAGGTCTCCCTGACCTCAGACCTCCAGTCTGATATTTGCTCTCATCCTTTACCCTAATGGATTATTAGTGCTTCCTAAACTTTCACACCAAAGTGTTCGTTAGGTACAGAGGATGGCTGCATAGCCATCGGGTGATGGAGAGTGGGTGTATGAGGGTGAGGACTGGTTAGAGGTTTCATCAGAAACCAAAGGCAATATGGAATTTCTTTGAATCTCCTTTTTTTTTTTTCTTCAAAAATTATATTTGCTATGAAAAACTCATCCATTTTGTATTCTGCCACATATCTACTTTTGAAATGTTTTAAATTATGTAACATTTAGAAAAATGAGTTTTCTTAGATAAGCCATCTTTATCCTCTGGCTCCAAGTATAATTTGGCCAACCTTGGTGAACCCTCCAGTGTACATGCATCCTAATTTGCGAACCAGTCGGTTGTCTCAGGCAGATACAAGGTGGCAAGACAAAGGATTCATGTGACAAAAGACAGCTAAAGCAAAATTGAAAACATTTGGACCACAGTATGAGTAAACAAAGAAATAAAGTGTATGCGAGAAAGAGAGAGAGAAGGAGAGAAGGACAGAGTCTGAGATAAAGACTGAGAGCTAGAGAGAATAGGCAGAAGAGTGGATTGAGACAGAGGGAGGGTATTGATTGTTGGTTGATTGGCCCAGAAGGTTAGCTCAGGGTGTCAATGGAAGTTATTGGTTTTTGTGCCCATGGGCCTGTGTGACTGATTAACTTTGTAGGTTAGAGCTGGAGGTGCCTGGGACTGAAGTTGTTAGTTGGGTCATCACCCTGTCCTGGTCATGTCTGGGAGGGGCGTGGGTCTCTGGATGGGCTGGGTGAGAGGACCTGTCCTCAAGAGATGTGGAGCTAGAGATTGAATTCTGTCTGCACATGTGTTCTGGTCTTTAGAATTGCTGTCTCACTGCTCCTCTCTGTTTCTGGGGATATGTGTTTATTCATCAAGTAATCTTCTGATTCTTAGTTTGTTTTCCAGAAGGGAGTACCCTAATTATCAGACATGAATATTCCATTGTTGGAAAGATTTTCTTTCTTTATTGTAAGTTGATAAATTGGCATCCCAGTTTAACAACGCATCTCCTGTAAATTTTCTTAGCAAACATCTGCTCCCAGAGGGAGAACACATTTGGGTGAACAAGAAGTCAGGTTTTGCATCTTTAAAGCTGAGGTGCAGCCCCTCGAATCCATGATAGTACCTGTGGGCATGAAGAAGGAATCTCTCTGAGGCCAGGTCTGAGCAGCCAGCCAACTGATTTTACCCATCCCTTTCAATAACATCTTCCTCTAGGGGGAATAACCTTGTACATAGTTGTGGACACACTTATGAAAATGTTCATTCTGTAGTAAGCAGAGGACTGCAGATAGAAAACTGACATGGCATTTTTACTTAGAAAATTGGCAAAGTAATGATAATACATGTAGCAATGGGGCGGGTATATAGAAAACTGCTTTTTCATACTGCTGGTGAGAGCGTAAAGTAGTTTAGTTTTTCCCCACACCCCCTTTTTTCTTATGTGGTAAAAGATTTAAAATCTTCTCTGCCCTTTGATTCACCAATTCTACATCCAGGAATTAATCCTGAGGAAATAATAACTGTTTGGCTTATAACAGTGAAAAACCATACATCCCCATGACACATGCCCTTCAGTAGAGAGTGGCTGAGTCGGTTATGGTTCATATATATGATGGAATACAACAGGCCACTAAAATGATCCTGTAGCAATCAACTTCACAGACAGTGACAGATATCCTTGATTCAGTTGAGTCAAAAAATATTGGATAATGTATTCAATATATGAAGTCCAATTCTATTTTAAATATCTGAGAATATATACGTGTATGGATGTACCCATACATGTGTTTGTATATATGTGCATATGCCCATTTACAATGGCGTCTCTGAGAAATGGGACGGTGACTGCTTCCAGTAGAAACCCATCTGGTCCTCATCCTTGTTGAGACATCAGAAGATCCTTTGGTATTAGTTCATTTAGTCTACCTAACCTTGCCTGCCTGGAGAAAGAAATGGCAATCCACTCCAGTATTCTTGCCTGGGAAATCCCATGGACAGAAGAGCCAGGTGGGCTACAGTCCATGGTTTTGTGAAGAACTGGACATGACTAAGTGACTAAACAACAACAAACCTGCCTGTCATTCCTGTGTTAGTGGTCTCTTGTTCGTGATTTTCCTAGACCTGGCCAGGATGGCTTCTGGCTTCTACTCTAAATTTGTGTCTGTATTCCTCTTTATTCCACTTTTGCCCCATATTCCCCCTGCCATCCTCCCAAGGTGCTCATACCACTGGGGTTTGATTCTTCACTGGTCCAGGAACATCTCCTTTAGTTTCCTGGCTGTGGTTGTTCTTTGCCAGGCTGGTGCCTTTTGGGACTTGACTTCATTGCCCTTCTCATGGTCCTTTCAGCGGTGTGTATGCCCATTTAGCCAGCTTGCTGCTATAGTTTCTTAGCCACCTGCAGTGAGGCCATGCCATCTGTCTGGCATTTGCTCATCCCTAATGTTTTTTTCCATCTCTCTTACCATTCCCACTGCCCCCATGCCTTTGATTGTCCACATGGCAGGACCTGTCACTCATTCCTGGAGAACGTCCAGGATGTGGGATTGAGTGGCAGTGAGCTCGCCTTCCATGTGGGAGAACTGGCTGAGCTCCAAGCAGCTTTGCAGATGACCCTGTCCTGCTGTTTTCTATTAAGCGTGACTTGTGTCTGGGATGGATGACATTGTCCTTCCATGGAGAATTGGGCTTAACCTGTGCATGGAAAATGGCTTCACTGATGGGTGGAACAATTGGACTGAAGGGGAAAAAAGTTCCAGAAGCCAGGAATGGTTTAATGCTGTGCTTTGAAGGCATTACCCAAACTCTTTCTTTCTTTTTCATTTAGGATCTCTACTATTTGCTCAAGAAGCCCTAAGATGTCATTGGAAGGAAGGTACCAGAACCACAGTCATCTTTATGAAGATGAAGCTAAGTGTGAGTAACAGTTCTTTGACTTATGATCATCTGAGGCAAGTTGCTTACCCTTTTTGAGTTTGTTTCCTCACTTTATAAAAAGAAGCTTAGTAATAATAGTAGTAGTTATTAATACTTACTATGTATTTACTATAAGCTAGTTACTCTGCTTAACACTTTAATCCTCCTAACAAAAATACAGTAGATTCCATCAATTTTTCTTTTTATGGGTTGGGAAAGGGAAATTTTAAAGAGCTTGCATATCCAAGAGCAGACAGCTTGTGAGGCATGGGGCCCAATATTTGAACCCAATCAGCCAACTACCAGCCCACACTCCAGGTCAATACTATTTGCCTCTTCTATGGACCAAAGTAGGTGAAGGGCCTCATTAATGCCAGCACACACCAGGTGCTCAAAAATTGCCCTTCTAAGAGCCATCCTGGGTTGACAAGTGGTCAGAGACTCTCCTCTGTATGGGTATTCTCTGACTTTACAGCTAAAACCCAGAAAGGGGCTGACTGCCTCTGTCCATCTCTTATCAGTGGCTGTAGGCTGCATCTTTCATTCCGCAAGTGACAGTGAGCAATGAACTTCCAATTTATGATCTCCCGCTTTCATCATGGAGCCTCCTGTCCCATGCTCCATCAATCATTGTCACTTTGAATTTTTGCAGTGTTTTACAAAATCAACCTGTGCTGATCTTTCCGTTGGCTTAAACCTCATGCAATGAAGATCTATGCTTTATCTTGTTTCCCTGCAATGGGTGCTGTACCACATAGAATCAACAGACCTCGACAAACACATCCAGGACAATGGCTATGACATTGACTACTGCCACAGTTCATGTTACCCCGCTACACGGGCATCCACTGTGTGGAGCATTAAGTGCTGAGTTCAGAGGTCTCAAACTCAAATTCCTGCCGGGCCAGCAGCTTAAATGAGGAAGCAGGCCAGGTAGATGGTGACCAACCTAGAGCCCATGGTCTCAGTTAAGAGGCTGCTCTGAGCTCTGGCCAGGTGTTGCCAAGCTGGATGGTAAGCTCACTTTTGTCAGATCTTTGCCTTTCTCAAGAGAGATTATAAATATGAATTTCTATGTGCAATTTCTCAATGTAAAATGTTGGCCCAAAATATTCACATTAAAAAAAACAACACCTCATCTGTGAGCTATATACCATTTGTTTTTACATTCTCTGACCTAGAGCCCTTTTAGGTCACTGAATGAACACTATGCCATCATAAGAGTATAAACTGTGATCCTGGGAAAGTGGATCTAATCCAAAGGTTTCAGTATCCAAGTTCTCTAAAGAACCATTGTCGAGTCATTGCCATTTACAGAGGCAGCCTAGGATCTAAAAGGGCTCACTAGAGGCCCACACTAATTGCTGTGGCCTCCAGGCTCATTCCAGGCTCCTGTCCTGGGTTCCTCATTCTTGTTTTTGTGGCTTTAACATTCCTGTGCTTGCTTCTGGCCTGATTGCCTACCAGCCAAGCCCAGTTGCATGCATCAGCTCACTGCAGCTCTGCAGAGCTGAGGCTTTAGAAACCCAGGTGGGCTTCATGAGCCCCCAGGGCCTCAGCTTCTGATATCTGTGCTCCTCCTGCCCAACCAAACAGCCTGACCATCTTCCCACTGGGAGTGTTTGAGGTAGAAACATGAGTAGAGGCTAACTGTGTCAAATAGAGACTGTGTTCACACACCACACCCCCCAAGGTTGCACAAGGACCATGAGCCAAGATCTCACCCGGTGCTTCTGGGGCCCCACAGGGTGTTCCCAGTCAGTCCTCACTGGATTCAGCCAGACCTCCTGACTACAGTGAGCTCCGTAGAGCTCCGAATAGCTGGTTTGATGGGATGTGGGTGTGGATGATTTCCGATCTGTCTGGGCTCCTCACCTGGGACTGGGTTAAACATTGACATGAGAGCCTAAGGCAGTGGATTTGGCTGAGAGGGAAGGCAGAGTTATGTTCTGATGGGAGAGAGGTCTTTTCTGAGGCCTATGGGATCTGGGCGTTTGGCTTCCAGTGCAGTGATGGGTTGTAACAGGTGCTTTAGAATCAAAGGTATGAATAATCGAGGGTATTCAAGGCTCATTTTTGAGTCAATGTCAGGGCCTGGGCCAGGCCAACTTTAAGGTTCTCTGGTCTGTTAGAGTTGATTGCATCATTTTGCAACCTGAGTATTGAAGTTTTCTGTTTGATGAAGACTCAAAGCTTCTCCATATCTTCCTTATTTCACATTCTCTCTGGACCATTTGCAAGTATTGACCAGCACTGAAGCTAGCAAAGCCAAAACATGTTAGTGGATACCTGCAAAGCTCACACTTTCAGGAAAAAACAAAACCACTGATATATAGGATTTTTTAAATCTGAGGATTTTTCCAACCAATGAAGTCCTTCCTTCTTACTGGTAAAGCTGTCAGAGTCATTTGAAGCTGCTGGCCTGTGGCCAGTTGGCACAAGGAGCACAGCTGTGCTTCTCTCCCTCACCATGTTGGGCAGATATGGTGTCCTGTGATCACATAAGGTTGGTCCGCCTGGGCCGATTTCCCCTTGATCGTGTCTTGGTGCCCAGATTTCATTCACAGAGCTGGAAAGGACAGCATCTGGCGTTGCAGAGCCTTCAGGCTCCAGGTTTGCATTGACCACAGCTGACAGTTTTTACTTTGACTAGTGAAACAATCTTCTTGGTGTCTTGGTATTTCTCTGTGAGGCATCATCACGAATTTGTGCAGAATGGAAGGTTCATGACATTGATTTGTTGAAATGAGGTAAGAGAGTTGCTGGGTCCTCAAACAAATAGGCATTTTAGTGCCAAGTTCAGGGGTCAGCGATGATCAATTGCTCATTCTGGGCTCAGGAGGGAAAGGGTATCTAATGATAATGAGTGGGACCTGAGCTTTCACTCTTTTTCCCTGGAAGCAGTCAATAGTAGCTAGGTCTGGACCATCACCCTCTTTGACTTGGCCCTCTATCATTCATTCTCCAAATATTTATTGAGTGCCTGCTTTGTGTCAAGGACTATGCTAGGTGCTGGAGAATAGAGTCATGGTTAAGAAACATCATTACTATCCTTACGGATCTTTCATTCTAGTTGTGGAGGGCAGTAGATATGTAAGTAAATGATGTCACAGAATTCCATCTGCTTATAGAACATTCAGTAGGCTAATGGGATAAAGAATGGCTGGGGAAGGGCTGCTTTGTGAGAGCTGATCAGTGAAGAGCACTCCAAGCGAGGGCAGGGGGAGGGCAGTAATGTTTAAGCTGAGACCTGACCCATAAGAAAGAGGCAGCCATATGGAGATCATAGGAAAGAGCACTGGGAGCAGAAGGACCAGCACCAGCAAAGGCTCTGAAAAGTCACCATACTTGCTGTGTGTGGGGGCAGAAAGGGGACCCACACAACTGGGGAGCAAAGGAGAGGGTGGAGGAGACAAAGTCAGGAGATACTCAGTTCAAGTGGGGCCTTATGAGCACAGCTAGCAATATAGATTTCACTGTGATTGCCTCTTTCCTCCACCAGGAAAGGAGATGCTGGATTTAGAAAAATAATGTTAAATGTAGACTCATGCATGGGATGGGACAACTATCCTTGTTAGTTGCATGTCCCGGGTTTATACCAGAGTGGCCAAATCTGTGTCCAGACCTGGGTCTGTGGACTCCAAATTGTGTGCCTTTCTGCCCCATCCGCCATGCCTCCCTTTCTCCCTGACACTGAAGAGAGGGGTTGTGTGTTATAGATGATGTGGTTATGGAAGTCACCCCAAATGCCCACTGAGATTGCATCAGGCTCTGAGCATCATAGTCCCCATCACATGAAGAAGGCTTGCTGCTGCTGCTGCTGTTAGGTCGCTTCAGTTGTGTCCGACTCTGTGTGACCCCAGAGACGGCAGCCCACCAGGCTCCCCTGTCCCTGGGATTCTCCAGGCAAGAACACTGGAGTGGGTTGCCATTTCCTTTCCAATGCATGAGAGTGAAAAGTGAAAGTGAAGTCGCTCAGTCATGTCCGACTCCCAGCAACCCCATGGACTGCAGCCTACCAGGCTCCTCCATCCATGGGATTTTCCAGGCAAGAGTACTGGAGTGGGGTGCCATTGCCTTCTCCAAAGAGGGCTTAGGTGAGCACAAAGCCTTCAAATGGGTGTTACTTGTGAGGAAAGTTTTCATAGTCTTGCGGGTAACAGGGCTAGGAGAGGATTTCATCACAGTGTCAAAATAATTGAAGTGAGGAATAATTTTATAAGGAATAGTAATTGTTACCTGTTTTCACTGAGGACAGGACAAGACATACATTTCTTTTAAGTAGAAGTTCTTAACTGTTGTCTTTAGACTTTGAAGGGATCCATGAAAGTGGTTGTAGTGTCTACTAGTTATTTTCCATACTTCAAACATCTATAATGTCTAATGGAACCACTTTAGCAGAGTCTACTGTGTAGCAGAATGTATCTACCAAAGTCAAGCAATCCCTCTGCCAGAGTACTGGGTACCAGATGCAGAGTTCTCATATATATTCTTAAAAAGAGAGGTACCAGAAGATTCAGAGCAGTACTATTCAAAATAGCCAATACCTGATTTCAATCCTAAAGGAAACCAATCTTGAGTATTTCCTGGAAGGACTGATGCTGAAGCTCCAATACTTTGGCCACCTGATGCCAAAGAACTGATTCACTGGAAAAGACTCTGATGCTCAGAAAGATTGAGGGCAGGAGGAGAAGGGAAAGACAGAGGATGAAATGATTGGATGGCATCATAGACTCAATAGAAATCAGTTTGAGCAAACTCTGGGAGATAGTGAAGGACAAGGAAGACTGGCATGCTGCAGTTCACGGGTCACAAAGAGTCAGACATAACTTAGATACTGAACAACAGCAGCACACTAGTTGTTGCTGTTGTGCACAGACTATGCACTAGGCACTGAGGATGAACGACCTTTAATTATGTGTCTTCACTTTCACTTTTCACTTTCATGCACTGGAGAAGGAAATGGCCACCCACTCCAGTGTTCTTGCCTGGAGAATCCCAGGGACGGGAGCCTGGTGCGCTGCAGTCCATGGGGTCACGAAGAGTCGGACAGGACTGAGTGACTTCACTTTCACTTTTCACTTGCATGCACTGGAGAAGGAAATGGCAACCCACTCCAGTGTTCTTGCCTGGAGAATCCCAGGGACGGGGGAGCCTGGTGGGCTGCCATCTCTGGAGTCACACAGAGTTGGACACGACTGAAGCGACTTAGCAGCAGCAGCAGCAGCAACATGGATCTCATCAAACGTTGACTGAAAGTGGCCACAGGGGAAGAATACATCATGTAAGAACCATTTACCCTGGAAGTCAGGATAGGGATTACGGTTGAGTAGGGGAAGCATGGTGACTGGAAGGGAGGTCAAGGCTGCTGATGCTGTTCTGTTTCTTGATCTGGGTGCTGGTTATGTGACTATGTTCAGTTTGTAAAGATAAATTGAGCAATACACTTTTGATATGTGTGCTTTTAATTTTAATCAAATTAAAAAATTTAAAAATGCTTAATGCAGGTTTCATGATAGCCATTGGTGGTTTTTATTACATGCCCCATTAAAAATAACTTTTCAACAGACAAGATAGGAGAGGAAATTAATTGTTGTTGGAAAAATTGTTTGGGGAACAATACTTTTTAAAAATGTTGGCCCAGCGCAGGGCAAAACTGATGGATGGATTTTCTCTAGGGACCTTTTGTGAAAGCTTGGGGACCAGTGGGCTGAACTTTCAAAGTAAACTGTCTCATTGATGGTGTGTTCATTACCGAGGGAATTGGTGGCAGGCTTGTGGTATTTTCATGAGCATTTTAAGATAACATTGTCATTCTAAGATGACTTAGATTCAGACCTTGCAAGACATAGGGAGATGGGTTAATGATCTTTCTCAGGTGCATTTTTTAGACTGGAGTTTACTATTCAGTGAGAGAGAGGTGTGGGTTCCAAGTTCCTCTGGGCTCCTTCCCTTCCCTCCATCTGGAGAACTGCAGGTGTCCATCCCTATTGTCCAATTCTCAGCTGCCACCTCCCGGTCAGTCATTAACAAGGAGGACCTTACATAAGGGGAGAAATCATATGTGATTGAAAGTGAATTTGTCATGTGGATCAATGAGACAAAGGGCTTATGTTCTGGTAGGACCCTGGCTCATTGCTCCTCTTGGCAACTGGGCAACCTTCCACCATCTGGCAGCTACCCCTTGCCACCATCTGCCAGCCAACCAGCCAATCTAGGCTTCCTGCTTGTTGTGTGACTCAGTGGGGAGGTTCAGACAGTCTGTGTAATGGATCCAGTCCATCCTGGTTTTGCAAAGACAGTGCCAGAGAGGGGTTGCTGCAGGTGGTGGTTGGGAAGTGAGAAACCACCACTGCTCTCCTCTTGCTCCATTGAGCTAGTTCCACAGCTTCACTCTGAGTGCCTGGAGGAGCTGAGGCACAGCCATCTTATTTAGAAGGACTAACACACCCAGATGCCGGGAGGGAGGTAGAAAGGGTCCACAGCCAGAGGCAGCTGTCTTCTGCAAGAGTCATGTGACAGTGAGAAGAGTTGAAGAGTCTCCTGCCTAGGCTTTGGACCCCAAGACTCGGGCAGTGATGCAAACTGGTGAGACCCTGATATCCAGAAGCCAACCTTGTCTTTTATCTGAGTGTCCACTCCTCCCCTCCCTGACTCAGAAGGTAAATCCAGATTACTTCCCAGCCAAATGTAGGAGTCCACGTCTTCTTGCTAATGATTGGTTTAGGGAAGAGAATTTATCCCAAATTTAGTCAAAAAGAAGAGAGGGCAAATATATTGGAGGATATCTCTTCCCTCATTCAAAAGAGTGGCTTCCTTGTCTTGTCTTGATGTAACCCCTGAAATGGCTGCAGCCATGTTGTGACCATGAGGATAGCAGGTCTGGAGATAAACTGACACATTTTGGCTGCTTAGGAGAGAGATGAAAAGAACCTGGATCCATCTTGGTACCACAGAATCCTCAAAATAAACAGTCCTGAGCTGTCTACCTCTGGACTGCCCGTGAAGGGAATTGTTTAAGCCTACTCAGTTTGAGTTTGGGGTTACTTGCAGCCCAAACCTCCCCAATTAATCTGAAGCTTCAGTCCAGCTTTTCCTCAAATGCATGTGCATGTTGTCAGTTTCCAACTAGATAATTTCACTTGGATATATCCTGTGAGCCATTATTTTTCAGGTCCAAAATATCTAAAACTTACGTATGCATCTTTTCCTCAAATTTGTATTAAAATTAGTAATTTTTGACTTCTCTTACTTTCAATCTGTTAAATACCACACACATGTATACACATAATCACATAATCTTGTTTTAATAATCATATGCAATAAAATGTTCTATTATTTAGGGAATGCTTACTGTGTGGCAGGGTCTGTATTAGGAAGTTTATGTGGATTTATAGAAATTATTACAAATCCTTAAAACAGCACTGCAGGATAGACCATTATATCCCCATTGTATGTATTAGAAAAGCAAAGCTTATAGATGTTAGGTAACTTTCCCTAAGTCACACAGCCTATCTCAGGTGAACGGAGATTTGAACACAGTAAAAGCTTCCCCTTATGAACACTTCTCTTCTCTCATCACCTATTCCTTTGGGCCTGTCTTGTATCTCTATTTCATTCCTCTCCCACTGTCACTCTTCAGGTTTAGGCCCAGTGTCTCTTGTCTGGACTTGCAGTGGAAAAAGATTAGAGGCTTCTTTGCCTCAAATCTTACCTGCACATTCCTGCTATACTGATTTCCCTCCGACTGTAGTCATTCCACTTTTCCACTTGAAAATCGCCAGTGATTTATCATCATCTGTTGCAGCTGTCACGGTGGATGGCAGGTAATATAAATGTGTAAAGTCTGTTGAATGTATGATACTAGGCTTTAAATGGCTTGCATTGGGACCAAATATCTTTGCAAAAACTGGGCAGTTCAAGTAAAAAGCCATCTTTTGGCTACCAGTTTGTAACCAATGGCCTTGAAGACAAAATCCACACATTTTAATCTTGGCATTTGAGTCATCTAAAACTGAATCCACAGCTAACTTCTCCTTGTCATTTCCTGGTTATCATCTTTCTGAAGCCTCTCATTCAGACACACGTGTCTGCATTTTCCCTAAATGGTCTTGACCCCTGTGCTGTTTCCCATCACATTGTCCCAGGACTTTTGGTCATTTGTTCTTATCTATTACTTGATGGCCATGACCCAGCTCTAGTCTCTCTTCCTTGACAAGGCACTCTGGAGATCACATAGGGAAGACTCTCTGGGTTGAGGACTCAGGTCAGGCTCTGAGATCATCCTCACTGGGTATGTGTCACTCTTTGGTTTGAACTCTGCTGGTGACGAAGAGCTCATCACTTGCTAAGACGGTGCAGGCCACCACTGGCAGCATTGCCTGCTCTACGTCCTGCTGGAGGTTGAGCCAAGTCTTATCATCCCAACATCTACCTTTTGAGGTCAAACGGGACAAGTCTGCTTTTTCACTTTGAATATTGAATGAATAGCAGCCGTGCCCTAAAGAAGCATTTGGCTTTTAGTAATGGAGAAGGCAATGGCACCTCACTCCAGTACTCTTGCCTGGAGAGTCCTGTGGATGGAGGAACCTGGTAGGCTGCAGTCCATGGGGTCGCTGAGAGTTGGGCACGACTGAGTGACTTCACTTTCACTTTTCACTTTCATGCATTGGAGAAGGAAATGGCAACCCACTCCAGTATTCTTGCCTGGAGAATCCCAGGGACGGGGAAGCCTGGTGGGCTGCCGTCTATGGGGTTGCACAGAGTCGGACACGACTGAAGCAACTTAGCAGCAGCAGCAGCAGCAATGGTGGTCAAACCCAACAAGGACAAAGTAGGGAGAAATTCAAAGGGATATAGTTCACAGGGTAGGAGCCATTTCATTGAAAAGCCTACAGAATAATTGTGTGTGTATGTGAGAGACAGAGAGAAAGAGAGAGAATGTATATGTGAAAGAGGAGGTCCTTACATAGAATGGAGTTGGGTAGTTGTGAGTATATGTGGGGGGTGGGTTCAGGGACTTGGGAAAGGAGTAGAGGTTTTCCTTTTTTTCCTTGAAGTGTACTTCAAGTGATGTGTTAATTTCTGCTGTACAGCAAAGTGATTCAGTTACATACACACACACACATTCTTTTTCATATTCTTTTCCATTATGGTTTATTACAGAATAGTGAATATAGTCCCCTGTGCTATACAATAGGATCTTGTTGTTTATCCATCCTGTATATAATAGCTTGCATCTGCTAATCCCAAGTTTCCAGTCCACACCCCTGCCATACCTCTTCCCCTTGAATCCCAAGTCTGCTCTCTGTCCATGAGTCTGTATCTTTCTCATAGTTAAGTTCATCTGTGTCATGTAATAGACCCTACATATAAGTGATATCATATGGTATTTGTCTATTTACTTGTCTTTCTTTTTTACTAAGTGACTAACTTCAGTTAATATGAGCATCTCTATGTCCATCCGTGTTGTTGCAAATGGTATTATTTCATTCTTTTTTATGGCTGAATTGTAGGATGGAGGTTTTTCTGAAACATCTGCCTGAGGGAAACAGAAAAGTCTGTTTTGCTGATTGCATGTTTAATCTAAATGTGTAGATTAGGCAGTGGCCACAGTGAATTTTGGCATATTTATCCTTCCCTCTACCCTCATTATCTGCAGCACTTTCTTGGGAATCAACCTCATTTTTCCATGTTTATTGTGAGCTCTTGTGTCATTGTTGACTCCATTATTGAATTTCCTATGGATCTCTCTTGTTTGCCCAAGTAGAGGATAAACCTCTCAGAAAAAGGGACAGTGGTCCTGAATCTGGTGCGCCTCATAACTCCTAGCAGAGTGGGGGATGCAGAGCGCAGGAAGTTGGCAAGTGTTTGTTGTCAGACTCTCAGGGAATAGAAAGAACCATAAATGCAACGGGACAGTTTCCCGATGGGCTCTTCAGATTAAATCACACACTCCAGGTGTCATTGTATCTTGAGGTTAAGGGTCTTTAAAGGCTGTCTGTCTGAAAAGTCTTTCATTTAACTGAGAAATGTTTCCCTGTGGCTTTTACCAATTAGTCTACACAGGACAAGGATTTCTGTTCTTTAGAGGAGCCCTTAGAATAGACAGACACTGTGTCTCTTCTCGTATATGAAGTGTGGGTGTGTGTGTATGTGTTGTGTGAATGGTGGGAACATTATCTTACCTGTACTAAACCATTGTAATAATGGGCCATGTCAATCAAGGGGTCCATAAGTAATAAAAAATGCTACAATAGAAAAGCAAATTTAATATATACTTCATATATTCAAAAGAAGAAAGTAAAAAGGAAGATATGAATTAGCCTTTAGTCATGGAAGGGTTTAGTTGCCATTTTTATTTGCATTTCTTCTTTTCCATACTACTGGTATACATTTAAATCATAGGTCTTTTTAAATTAATTTTTATTAGAGTATAGTTGCTTTTCAACATTGTGTTAGTTTTTGCTGTGCATCAAAGTGAATCAACTATCTGTAAACATATATACCCTCTTGTTTTGGATTTCCTTCCCATTTAGGTCATAGGTCTTTAGATAAAAAATTTTTAAATCTCAAGAACTTGTCTCTTGTCCTGAGTTGATGAGTCAGTACATGGAATCCTGGCAGAGGTCTCATCTCATCTTACTAAATTGGGCTTTAATTTCCTTTTCTTGCCTCTTTTTGTCTTCACCTTCCAGAGGCTCCCAGTATAATCCAGTGCTTTGTCTGGACATTGAGTTCCATAAGGCCTGTTTATCTCCAGGCCTCTGCTGAGCTAGAAAGGTACTCAGAAATGGTGTCCTGCCCTCCAAAAGACAGGCAGAGTCTATGCATTTAAGCTTTGATTTTGGCCTCAGGCATGAGCCAGAGCAAGAGAGGATGTAAATTAAAAAGGACCCATCACATATTCATTATTTCATTCCTTGTACTTTCACCATCAGTTGAAAAGAATAAGTTTATTTTCTTCTGAATACTTTTCTGTGCTTTCTCATTTTCTTCAGTGAGCATATGTTCATTCATTCTCCCCTTTACTAAGCACCTACTGAAGTCCTTAAAGGTTATAGGCGTGCCCTGGATATTGAGGAAACAATAGGTGAAAACAAATTCCTTTCCCGAAGGATCTTTTCATCAGTAGAGCAGTTTGTTTCTTGTTTTTTTTTTTTTTCTTTTTTAGGGGATTTCATTTTAGTGAGTGATTGCTACATGCCAGGCATTGCACCAAGCATTTTACTTACATGATCACTTAATCCTCACAAGAATTGCATGGTATAGAAATAATGAGTCTCATTAAAAGATGAAGACTCCAAAGCTTAGAGAAGATAAGCAACTTTGTTGAAAGCCATGAAGTAGCAGGGCCAGGGTTGGAACTTAGGCTAGCTTATATTTCTCATCATCTATATTTGGGTTCCTTTCCCCATCTTTTTGACCTCAAGCACCCTGTGACGGACTTTGACCAGTGAGAAGGGAGTGGAAGATTTGTGCTTTCTGAGCAGGAACTTTAAGATCATTATGCTGTTTGTTCTCTGCCATGATGACAGTTCCAGATAGAGGCTGCTCAGTAAGCCTGGGCTCCAGAGTGAAGGTGACAGAGACACGGCCACTGCTCATCCATAGTGGGCATGTAGAGTGAGTTTATTACTGTTGGAAGCTGCTAAAATTGTGGGGTCATTTGCTTTGTGGTATGACCTTGTGACTCACACAGGAGCTTTAAATCATTACAGCAGAGCAGAGTAACTTCTTTTATATTATTTCTATACTTAGAAATAAAAACAGTAGAATTGGGAGAATGCATTATCTGGGCAGGATTTTTCAGTGTAAAATGTTTATATTGACATAATTTTTTTTTTTCTTATGCCCTGTCTGCTACCACTTCCCCACTGTTCAAATCTTCCATAACCAGGGATGTTGAGCAGTCATCCCTGGGACTCATCCTGCATCTTACTGTCTTGATGTCCTTGCCGATGCCTCTTCCTGGAATGTTTTATAGTTGAATTCAATCCCACAAGCACTTATTGAGCATCTTTGAGATATCTGTTATCCTGCTCTTCTGAAGTCCCAAACTCCTACCTCCTTCCTGAAACTATTCCTGATGACCTCAGGCTCATGTGAGCTCTTTCTTTCTCCTCTAGACTCTAATACAATATATATATTATATGTTATCCAAAACTGTTTACTATCATTTTTAATTGAAATACAATTCATATAACATAAAATCTACCATTTTAACCTCTTTAGGTGGACAACTCAGTGCTTTTTAGTGTTTATAATGTTGTGCAGCCATCACCATTGTCTACTTCCAGAGTGTTTCCATTACTCCCAGATAAACCTTATACCATTAAGTAATCACTCCCCACTCCTCCTTACCCCTAACGCTTGTAAACTGCTAATCGACTTTGTTCTTCATTTATAGATTTGCTTATTCTGGATATTTCCCATAAAAGGAAGCACAGAATTTGTGGCCTTTTGTATCTAGCTTCTTTCCCGTAGCTTAATGTTGTCAAGATTCTTCCATGATGCAGCATATATTAGTATTTCACTCCTTCTTAGAATTGAATAATATTTCATTGTATAGATATACTACATTTTGTTTATCCATTCATCTGTTGATAGGCAGTTGAGTTGTTTCCACCTTTTGGCTATTGTGAACACTGGTGTGTGAGTTTTTATATGGACATATGTGTTGATTTTTTAATATATACATAGGAGTGGAATTACTGAGTCATCTGGTAACTCTACTTTTCAAGTCTCTGCTTTTTAAAATTTTCTCTAAGAAATTGTGAGCTCCTAAGAGCAGGAGTCTTCTAATTCTCTTTATCTGTGCTGCTGCAAACATTCATTCCTTTGGCAAATGTTTGCTGTGTTGAGTGCCTATTTAGTGCCTGGTATTTCCCTAGGTGTTGCAGGCTGATTATTACAGAGTTCAAGCCTATAATCTGAGAGGCCAAATGGTCTGACTTCCCATCCAGCAGAAAAATTGTGTATCTAGGTCATCTGGTCTTTGTGTAAACATCTATCCTCAAACCATTCAGCTAAGCTTCTTTAAAATTAATTTTCATTGCATTTTGTGATAGCAGAAACGGTATATGGGTGCTACAGAAAGTTTGGAGTTCAAGAAGATACTAAAGAAGAAACCCAAAATTATCCATAACTCTATAGCCCAGAGATACACACTGTTAGCATATTACTCGGAGAAGGTAATGGCACCCCACTCCTGTACTCTTGCCTGGAAAATCCCATGGGCAGAGGAGCCTGGTGGGCTGCAGTCCATGGGGTCGCAAAGAGTCGGACACGACTGAGCGACTTCACTTTCACTTTCATGCATTGGAGAAGGAAATGGCAACCCACTCCAGTGTTCTTGCCTGGAGAATCCCAGGGACGGGGGAGCCTGGTGGGCTGCCGTCTATGGGGTCACACAGAGTCGGACACGACTGAAGCGATTTAGCAGCAGCAGCAGCATATTACTAAAATTCCTTCCAGACATTTTTTCAGTCTGATACATGCAACACATATAATTGCACTCATCCTGTATCTATCAACTAACCTTTGTGCACTTTCTCATCACTTCATCGTTATCCGCCCTGGCTCTGCAGGCTTCAGCCAGTTCCCCACAACGTGCACCTGAGGACACAGGTGGCCTTGTGTACGTCCTGCTTGTCTGACGTGGTGCTGGCGGCGTGTGGTATGTCTAAGGAACTACTGGATGTGTGCAACCTGAGCCTTTGACCAAAGAGGCATGACCCTTGTTCCTGGGGCTTCTCAGAAGGAGCTGGAACAGTTAGATTCCTCTTGCAGTGGCCAATGTGATATTTCACCTTCATTTTCTCTTTCCCTTCTCTGCTGTTCAGTCTTCCTGCTCCTTCATTCTTGCTTCCTGGGATCATATTCCTGAATAAACCACCCACACATCAAACTTTGTTGTCAGTATTGCTTTTGACGGAAGACAGGCTAAGGCAGTATATGTGTAGTATCAAACAGAGATTTTATTTAAACATTATGTCATGAGTTGAAGATGAAGATATATATATAATTTATATTTATGTTAATTATAATGTATAAATATGCACATATGTATATATAGGTGTAAGTTTTATGTGTATATATATATACACATGAAGTTTTATGTGTGTATATATATATATATATACACACAGCAGTGATGAAGGAATACATATATATATGTATGATGAAGGATATATGTATTCCTTCATCGCTGTTGTCTTCTATGATCTCCCTGTATTAGAGGGGCATGTCCAAGAATCCTTCACTCTCTAGGCTCTGATTTAGACTCTGTCAATGAGAGGACTCACACATGACTGGAAAACAGGGAGAAGCAGAAGGTAGTGTTGCTCCTCTAGTGCTGATGAGCAAGGGTATATAGGTGAATGTGAAGTTCTGCATGATATGGTGATTGTGAAGTTTCATAGCAGCTTCTATAGAATCACATGCAGCTGCAAGAAATAATACAGAGAAATCTTGCGTATATTTTACCATTTCCCCCAATGGTAACGTTTTGCAAGATGATAGTATAATATCACAACTAAGATATTGACTTTAACAAAACTGCCCAGTGCTATTCAACATCCCCCAGTCCTACTTGCACTAATTCATGTGTATTTAATTCTATATTTTCGTTGTTTAGTTGTTAAGTCGTGTCCTACTCTTTTGTGACCCCATGGCCTGTAACCTGCCAGGCGCCTCTATCCACAGGATTTCTCAGGCAAGAATACTAGGGTGGATTGCTATTTCCTTTTCTCCAGGGGATCTTCCCCACATCCAGGGATCCAAACCATTTCTCCTACATTGACAGGGGGATTCTTTACCACTGAGACATCTGGGAAGCCCATTTAATTCTACACAATTTATTAAAATTTAGAATATACAATTCAGTGGTTTTAGTATATTCAGGGAGTTTTGCATTCTTCACTCCTTTCTAATTCTAGAACATTTTAAACAATTCCAAAAGAAACTCTACCCATTGGCAGTCACTCTCCATCCCTCTCTCCAGGTCTATGGATTGGCCTATTCTGGACATGTCATATAGATAGACTCCTACAGTGTGTGATCCTTTTTGAATGGACTCACACACTAATTAACCTTTTGCGACTGACTTTTTTCACTCAGTGTAATTCCCTGGAAATTCATCCAAGCTGTTGAGTGTATCCAGAGTTCATTTCTTTTTATTGCTAACTAATGTTCTATTCAAAAGCAGAGACATTACTTTGCCAACAAAGGTCCTTCTAGTCAAGGCTATGGTTTTTCCTGTGGTCATGTATGGATGTGAGGGTTGGACTGTGAAGAAGGCTGAGCGCTGAAGAATTGATGCTTTTGAACTGTGGTGTTGGAGAAGACTCTTGAGAGTCCCTTGGACTGCAAGGAGATCCAACAAGTTCATTTTGAAGGAGATCAGCCCTGGGATTTCTTTGGAAGGAATGATGCTAAAGCTGAAACTCCAGTACTTTGGCCACCTCATGCCAAGAGTTGACTCATTGGAAAAGACTCTGATGCTGAGAGGGATTGGGGGCAGGAGGAGAAGGGGTGACAGTGGATGAACTGGCTGGATGGCATCACTGACTCGATGGACGTGAGTCTGAGTGAACTCCGGGAGTTGGTGATGGACAGGGAGGCCTGGCGTGCTGCGATTCATGGGGTCGCAAAGAGTCGGACACAACTGAGCGACTGAACTGAACTGAACTGAACTGAATGTTCTATGGTCTGAACGCAGCATGGTTTGTTTAAGTAGTCACCCACTGAAGGACATCTGGATTGTTTCCAGTGTTTGGCTACTATGAATAATGGTTGGAATGCTCTCTGTGGTGATATTTGTTCTATTCCAGTCCTGGTTTCACCACTTGCTACAGCATCCACTTTGGTTGATGTGGTCCTCTAAACTTTTCTCTTTTCTTGAATGATAGCTCCTATCCTTCAGCTGCTACTTAGGTGATTTTTTTTTTTTTTCCATTCTGTTTTCATCCTGGCCAATCTCTTCTGAAAGTTCTCCAGTTTGACAATGTCTGTCTTACGATGCCATACTCAGACCTGAGCATTCCACTTCAGATTAATTTTGACAAAAAAATTTCGACAAAAAGTGCAAAATAAGTGGGTCTTAATCTGAACTGTTCTGCACACCATCAGTATTAGCCAAGTTTCCAGTGACTTTCCAATTGCGTTAACCCCCCAGTCATTATTAAACTTATAAAAGCAAAACCTCATCATTTTCTCATGAGCCCACTATTAAATTGAACTCTTCCATCCTACACTTCTGCATGTAATTTAATGATCATTATCTGTTCCTGGGATAGCTCCTTTGATTAATGTATAGGGGCACTATTTATTCATGTTAATGCTTTTCATTTTAAATTCTATTTTGTCTTATAAAAATATTACTGTAATAGATATTTTCCACTAAAAGTTTTCCTGTATTTCTTTTGCTTTTACTTTATTTTCAGATTTCCCAGTATTATTTGTGGATTATTCTTGCATATAGTATATTGCTGTTTTTTAAAAAATTCTCTTTGATACTCTGAATTTTAACAGGAAGGCTTATTAATTTATATTTACTGAAAAAACATATAATTGGACTCTTTAAGTCATCTATTCTGGGCTTTTGTCATTTCTTATTTTCTACTTTCTTTTTTGCTTTATTTTAGAAGTTCCCACTCTTTTTTT
The DNA here is from genome assembly GCF_032452875.1 of Bos javanicus. NCBI lineage: Eukaryota > Metazoa > Chordata > Mammalia > Artiodactyla > Bovidae > Bos > Bos javanicus. The sequence continues at coordinate 60,863,894 of NC_083869.1, read as the reverse complement.
CTCCTATTTGCAAATTATAAATTACACTTCTAGCTTCTAAGTGCTTGTCCTCAATAATGTTAACATTTCTTGATTTTTTTAAAGCCTACATTTATTTAATATCTTTATCCCATTCCTATTCTTCATTTCTTCTATTCTTTCTTTAACCCCAGGGCAGAGTTTTATATTTTTCTAATTAACAATAATCTTATTAGTTTCATTTCAATCTGCTAGGCTGCTAAGTGCCTGTGAAGTCCTAATCCTGTCCTCTAAGTCCTCTTTCTGTTTTGTGTCACCTTCAATTTTAATATGCATGAGTTTATCAAAGTCATTAACAAAAAAACTTAAGCAGTCAGAGTTGGGTTCAGGGCCCTATGTTTCCCATTTAGGAATTCCATGGCTTGGGAATGAAGAAGTGAGGAGTCAAACATGAAAATCCATTCTCCAGAATCCTATAAGCTGTGTCTGACTATATAATCAGCTTTCTGTTCCTGAACTATTATAAGAGAATTTCATGTTTCCCCTCAAAGTTCTTATCACATATACTTCATCATTCAAGGCTGACAGTTGATTAAAACTAATTGAGGAAAAGCTGTTCCTCTAGTTTCTCTTTCAGTCTTCTGAGTGATGGAATTGTCAGTGATGCAAGGCAGGAATCCATCAGAATCTCAGCCTTCAGTTGAATGAGACGTCTGGCTGATGACTAGATGAGTCATGAGGCTGTGATAGGGTGGAGGTGGGGGGCTAAGTGAACAAAGAAGAGACATGTGTGCCTTTCAGCCTGGCATGGTGGAATCATGACAGTGGGTGGTAGGAAAGTTGGGTTCTAGCCTTGGCTTCTGCTGATTCATCAGATATCAGAGCCTGAAAATTCTGTGCATTTGCCCATATATAGATGTTAGATGGAGAAGGCAATGGCAACGCATTCCAGTACTCTTGCCTGGAAAATCCCATGGATAGAGGAGCCTGGTGGGCTGTCATCTATGGGGTCGCACAGAGTCGGACAAGACTGAAGTGACTTAGCAGCAGCAGCAGCAGCAGTTGCAGCAGCAGATGTTAGCTATGATTTAGTTACCTCAGAGATTTTTCCCTCACTTTTTAACCCCTTGCAATCTCTTGGCTTCACTCTTCTGTTGAAACTTTCTCCTCCTCGACAAAAACTCCAGAGCTGATTTTTTTTTTTTTTTTTTTGTCCTTATTCTAGAAATCTCTGTTTTGTATTTAGCACCAGGGACCCTCTGCTTTCTTTCTGAAATTCCTTTATTTTTTCTCTGTCACCGATTTTCCTGATGGCCCCTGCCCCTTTCCTTTGCTGCTGTTTCTTGTTATTTCCTGCTGTTTCTTAAATATGGGCTTCCCTCAGCCACATCCCCAACTGCCCTCAGAGTGTCTTCCTTCTGCTCTTTAAAAGTCAATGTTTATATCTTTTTTTAAGATTCTACTTATAAATAATATCTTATGATATTTGTCTTTCTCTGTCTTGACTTCCTTTACTCAGTATGACAATCTCTAGGTCCATCCATGTTTCTGCAAATGGCATTATTCCTTTCCTTTCTTGGCTGAGTAATATTCCATGGTATATATGTACACCATCTTCTTTATACATCCATCTGTTGATGGACATTTAGGTTGCTTCCATGTCCAGGCTATTATAAATAGTGCTGTTATGAACACTGGGGTGCAATGAGAACCTATTGTATAGCACAGGGAAGTCTACTCAGCACTCTGTAATGACCTATATGGGAAAAGAATATAAAAAAGAATGGATACATATATAACTGGTTCCTTTGCTGTACAGAAGAAGCTAACACACTGTAGATCAACCTTATATCAGTAAAAATAATTTTTTTTAAAGTAATGGTGTGACCATGGACAAGATCCCTAAAAAAAAAGTCAATGTGCCCCATATGGAATTCTTCACATTATACTCAAAAGGAATTTATTCTTGTTTTCTCTTTTTCTTGAGAGTCCCATCATTTCCTCAGTGATGCTAACTCAAGATCCTGAGTCCTAAAGTTGGATGCTGACCTGTCTTCAGTCTTCCTGGAGTAAGTGCCTGCTGATGGTGCTGGGTTGTAAGCTTTCCCATTGAAGGACTCAGGGTCTGGAGGATGGGTGTGAGGACACCATATAACCAGGGCTGCACTCAGCAGGCTGACGTACTCTGCTAACCCAGATACAGGAGGGTGAGGAAGATGGCACATATCCATGGGGGATCTCCCAGGTGCCATTTCCTGTGCCAGACTTATATAGAGCATCTCAGTTGAAGTTTATGACCCTGGGAGGCAGCTATTACAGCCAAGGAAATGTAAGTTCTGTGGGGTCAAGGTTTTATGATTATATAATAAGTGCTGGAACCATGATTCAAAATTAGATCTTTTTTTTCCAGAACAATATTGTTCTCTGAGCTGTCACAGAGGAGGTGACTAAAAGAACTTGTAACCATTTACAGATGAACTTTTCTCTGAAGTTCATATGTAGAAACAAACTCCTAGCATAAGAGAAAGGAATATAAATAGGCACAGAGGTTGAAAGTATGTGCCTGAGAGTTCTAAGTAGAAAATAAAGAACATAAGTGGGAGAGGAAGTTAGCAACATGAATGGACCTAGAGATGATCACACTAAGTGAAGTCTGACAGAGAAAGACAAGTATCGTATGATATCACTTATATGTGAAATCTAAAAAGTGATACAAAAGAGCTTATTTACAACATGGAAACAGGCACACAGACCTTGAAAACAAACCATGGTTACCAAAGGGGAAAGATAGAAGGAGAGGGATAAATTAGGAGGTTGAGGTTAACATATCAGATCAGATCAGATCAGATCAGTTGCTCAATCGTGTCCGACTCTTTGCGACCCCATGAATCACAGCACGCCAGGCCTCCCTGTCCATCACCAACTCCCAGAGTTCACCCAGACTCACGTCCATCGAGTCAGTGATGCCATCCAGCCATCTCATCCTCTGTCGTCCCCTTCTCCTCTTACCCCCAATCCCTCCCAGCATCAGAGTCTTTTCCAATGAGTCAACTCTTGGCATGAGGTGGCCAAAGTATTGGAGTTTCAGCTTCAGCATCATTCCTTCCAAAGAAATCCCAGGGCTGATCTCTTTCAGAATGGACTGGTTGGGCCTCCTTGCAGTCCAAGGGACTCTCAAGAGTCTTCTCCAAAACCACAGTTCAAAAGCATCAATTCTTTGGCACTCAGCCTTCTTCACTGTCCAACTCTCACATCCATACATGACCACAGGAAAAACCGTAGCCTTGACTAGACGAACCTTTGTTGGCAAAGTAATGTCTCTGCTTTTGAATATGCTATCTAGGTTGGTAATAACTTTCCTTCCAAGGAGTAAGCATCTCTTAATTTCATGATGCAGTCAGCATCTGCAGTGATTTTGGAGCCCCCAAAAATAAAGTCTGACACTGTTTCCACTGTTTCCCCATCTATTTCCCATGAAGTGATGGGACTGGATGCCATGATCTTCGTTTTCTGAATGTTGAGCTTTAAGCCAACTTTTTCACTCTCCACTTTCACTTTCCTCAAGAGGCTTTTTAGTTCCTCTTCACTTTCTGCCATAAGGGTGGTGTCATCTGCATATCTGAGGTTATTGATATTTCTCCCGGCAATCTTGATTCCAGCTTGTGTTTCTTCCAGTCCAGCGTTTCTCATGATGTACTCTGCATAAAAGTTAAATAAACAGGGTGACAATATACAGCCTTGACGAACTCCTTTTCCTATTTGGAACCAGTCTGTTGTTCCATATCCAGTTCTAACTGTTGCTTCCTGACCTGCATACAGATTTCTCAAGAGGTAGGTCAGGTGGTCTGGTATTCCCATCTCTTTCAGAATTTTCCACAGTTTATTGTGATCCACACAGTCAAAGGCTTTGGCATAGTCAATAAAGCAGAAATAGATGTTTTTCTGGAACTCTCTTGCTTTTTCGACGATCCAGCAAATGTTGGCAATTTGATCTCTGGTTCCTCTGCCTTTTCTAAAACCAGCATGAACATTAGGAAGTTCACGGTTCACATATTGCTGAAGCCTGGCTTGGAGACTTTTGAGCATTACTTTACTAGCATGTGAGATGAGTGCAATTGTGTGGTAGTTTGAGCAATCTTTGGCATTACCTTTCTTTGGGATTCGAATGAAAACTGACCTTTTCCAGTCCTGTGGCCACTGCTGAGTTTTCCAAATTTGCTGGCATATTGGGTGCAGCACTTTCACAGCATCATCTTTCAGGATTTGGAATAGCTCAACCGGAATTCCATCACCTCCACTAGCTTTGTTCGTAGTGATGCTTCGTAAGGCCCACTTGACTTCACATTCCAGGATGTCTGGCTCTAGGTGAGTGATCACACCATCGTGATTATCTGGGTCATGAAGATCTTTTTTATACAGTTCTTCTGTGTATTCTTGCCACCTCTTCTTAATATCTTCTGCTTCTGTTAGGTTCATACCATTTCTGTCCTTTATCGAGCCCATCTTTGCATGAAATGTTCCTTTGGTATCTCTGATTTTCTTGAAGAGATCCCTAGTCTTTCCCATTCTGTTGTTTTCCTCTATTTCTTTGCATTGATCGCTGAAGAAAGCTTTCTTATCTCTTCTTGCTATTCTTTGGAACTCTGCATTCAGATGTTTATATCTTTCCTTTTCTCCTTTGCTTTTCACTTCTCTTCTTTTCACAGCTATTTATAAGGCCTCCCCAGACAGCCATTTTGCTTTTTTGCATTTTTTTTCCATGAGGATGGTCTTGATCCCTGTCTCCTGTACAATGTCATGAACCTCCGTCCATAGTTCATCAGGCACTCTATCTATCAGATCTAGGCCCTTAAATCTATTTCTCACTTCCACTGTATAATCATAAGGGATTTGATTTAGGTCATCCCTGAATGGTCTAGCGGTTTCCCCTACTTTCTTCAATTTAAGTCTGAATTTGGCAATAAGGAGTTCATGGTCTGAGCCACAGTCAGCTCCTGGTCTTGTTTTTGCTGACTGTATAGAGCTTCTCCATCTTTGGCTGCAAAGAATATAATCGATCTGATTTCGGTGTTGACCATCTGATGATGTCCATGTATAGAGTCTTCTCTTGTGTTGTTGGAAGAGGGTGTTTGTTATGACCAGTGCATTTTCTTGGCAAAACTCTATTAGTCTTTGCCCTGCTTCATTCCGTATTCCAAGGCCAAATTTGCCTGTTACTCCAGGTGTTTCTTGACTTCCTACTTTTGTATTCCAGTCCCCTATAATGAAAAGGACATCTTTTTTGGGTGTTAGTTTTAAAAGGCCTTGTTGGTCTTCATAGAACCTTTCAACTTCAGTTTCTTCAGGGTTACTGGTTGGGGCATAGACTTGGATTACTGTGCTATTGAATGGTTTGCCTTGGAAACGAACAGAGATCATTCTGTCGTTTTTGAGATTGCATCCAAGTACTGCATTTCGGACTCTTTTGTTGACCATGATGGCTACTCCATTTCTTCTGAGGTATTCCCCCGCAGTACATAAAATGGTCATCTGAGTTAAATTCACCGATTCCAGTCCATTTCAGTTCACTGATTCCTAGAATGTCAACATTCACTCTTGCCATCTCCTGTTTGACTTCTTCCAATTTGCCTTGATTCATGGACCTGACATTCCAGGTTCCTATGCAATATTGCTCTTTACAGCATTGGACCTTGCTTCTATCACCAGTCACATCCACAGCTGGGTATTCTTTTTGCTTTGGCTCCATCCCTTCATTCTTTCTGGAGTTATCTCTCCACTGATCTCCAGTAGCATATTGGGCCCCTACTGACTTGGGGAGTTTCTCTTTCAGTATCCTATCATTTTGCCTTTTCATACTATATGTATATGTGATAAACAACAGGGACCTAGTATATAGCAGAGGGAACTCCACTCAATATTCTGTAATGACTTACATGGAAAAAATCTGAAAATGAATAGATTTATGTATATGTAAAATTATAAAATTTAAAAAATAAGTAAGTGGAGGAGGAAGTTTAGGGAGAAAGATGACATGTTAGCTTTTAGACATGTTGAGTTTGGGGTGTTTATAGGCTATCCACACTGGCCGGTCAGTGAATGGTAGGAAAGATGAGTTTGGAGTTTAAGAAAGAGATATTAACACATATGTATGGAATTTAGAAAGACAGTAATGACTATACTACATACAGGCCACCAAAGGAAACACAGATGTAAAGAGCAGACTTTTGGACTTAGTGGGAGAAGGCAAGGGTGGGATGATTTGAGAGAACAGCATTGAAACATTTACATTACCATGTGTAAAATAGATGACCAGCACAAGTTTGATGCATGAGGTAGGACACTCAAAGCCAGTGCTCTGGGATGGCCCATAAGGGATAGGGTGGGAAGGGATGTGGGTGGGAGTTTCAGAATGGGGGGACATATGTATACCTGTAGCTGATTCATGTTGATGTGTGGCAAAAACCATCACAATATTGTAAAGTGATGATCCACCAATTAAAATAAGTTCATTAATTAAAAAATAAAATTGTGAGCAAATATTGAAAGAAAAAAAAAGAAATAGAGAATTAGAAATTTAAATTTATGTCATCAGTGCAAGATAGGGTGTGGAGCCATGGAGGTTGTAAAATGAATGGGTGGGATGTTCAGGGGCCAAAACAGAAAATGTACGAGTAAGAAACTATAAAAAACAGGAAGATTGAGAGGAAGCTGTTAGAGAGGCAAGGGCGCTGTGGGAGAGAGCAAATGATGAAAACCAGAGAACAGTGTCAAGGTCAAGGCCAATAGGGTGTGCAAAGGGATAGTTTGGGATCAAGACTAAACATGACAGTGGAACCTGGCAATGTAGGAGTTCACTGGAGAAACTGGTGAGAACAGTTTTAATTTGGAGATGAGAGGTGGAATGTAAGTTTTACTGGGTTGAGACATGAGCAGGAGATAAGGAGCAGGAAGAAAAGGGCGGGCTACTCTTTTAGGGTAAGAATGTCTTCATTCTTCTCTCTGTGGTGTCTCCTCCCACCTTCAAGGCCCAGCTCAAAAGCAGTCTTATCTATGAAATTTCCGCCTACATCTGGTCCTTTCCACCTCCATTGTTACCATGACCACCGTCTGGTTTATGTTTGTTGATTAATTGCAGCTACTAGGACTAGATTTCAGCTCCTTGAGATGAGAGACCCTCTTCTCAGTGTCACCCATAATACACAGCCTTGAATACAGTGGGTGCTCATAAAGTGCTTTGTACACAGTAGGCACTCATGAAATATTTGCTGGATTGAGTTATTTAGAGACCAGCATCACAGAAAGTAGTGTAAATTCTTATAATAATTCTAGTGAGGTATATGTTTATGTGTGTGTGTGTGTATGTGTGCGTATTAGTTTTTTGAGAGGAGGGACTATATGCTGAGTAAGTAAAATGGAGATAGATTTTCTGATTGGATTTTCTTCCAGGTGAATGAGTCTGTGTTCTCCAGTTAAATAGCCATATCAACTATTGTTTCAGTACTTTAAATATTTTGTCTACATGAAAGCATGAAATTTTGTTCAACTTCTTATTTCATTCAATTTGTTAAAGTTTTTTGACTGCTTTATCTAGCAGTTTTGACTTGTTGAGATGTGAGCATTCAGGGGTTCCAGTCAACCGCAGAGCTCTGGCTAGACCTGAGGTCGTGAAATTAAAAGGAAAAAGAGTGTTAATTAAAAAGAATCAAGCGTTGCTGTGCAGTGTTCTGAAAAGCACTGGACTCAGAGTCAGGATAGCCTATGTCTGGTCCCAAGTCAGCTCCTAATTAGTGGCAGTGCCTTACATAACTGCTTTTCTGTGTCTCGGTTCCACATCTATAATATAAGGCGTTAGATAAGATGAGTCTAAGATTGCCTTTCCTATTGTAACACTTTAGGAATCTATGAAAAACATTTCTACAGTCGTACTGTACAAAATCTTTCTGCCTCACGCTTGCTACTTTCCAATATTCGTTTGGCAGTGAACATGGAATTACTGAAGGAGTAAAGCTCAAAATCAGTTTATTTGCCTCCCTCCCCTCCATCTTAATCCTGTGCTGCTGTCATGATAAAGAACTAAATGCAACTTGATGCCCCTAGCTTGATTGTTGAACTGAAAGCTCTGCAGGGAAAAGGACTGTGTCTAATCTCCTCTGTGTATCAACCCAGAACCATGGTTCCGGATCCAACATGCACTTCTCAGCCTGTTTGCTTAACTGACTACTTGACTGCTTGACTGTGTTGAATCTGTATGGTGACCCATTGAAGGTGGCAGCTTGGCTGCCGGTTGCTGCACAGCTTGGCAGGTAATTTATGATTCCTATCTGTTGCTCTTGATTTTAATTATGTATTGTATTTCTCTAAGTAGTCTACAAAACCAAGAAACTTCCAAAAGCATAAGGCATATATATAGACATGGATATTTAAGATCGAAAATAAAAACCAGCAGAAGAGAAGAAAATCCCCAGCAGTGATTCTCTGTTACATTTTGAATCACAATTTGGGTGACAACTCCTGCTGCTTCTGGCTTCCTGAATTCTGAGCAATTTCTCAATTCGGTTCTGGGAACAATGTAGGGGTGGGTGGATGGTAAGAGCCTTCTTATCTGTTGTAACAGGACTGGTAGTTGCTTTAATGTAAGGACTGGTTTGAAATGGGAATCTGAAAAAAATGATGCACACACAGCTCAGACATTTTATTTCGGTCTAAAAGCCTACGAATGCATGTGTATTTCTCAATCTTTTGACTTGGGATCCAGGCCTTACTATTCCATATGTGTTACTAACCATACCCAGTTTCTCAAAGTGGAGGGGAAATCTAAAGCAATCTGAGCACAGAATCCTAGATACTTATAGTAATTTTCCTGGGCTTTTAAAGGGTGTCTACTTTCATCTAATTAAACACAACTTGAGAGTCTTTCTATAGTTTTAAGCCTAATCTTAATTTTCTTTTGTCACTCATATTATATCAATGTTTATAATATTACCGTGGCTTAGTTGGTTAAAGTGCCTGTCTAGTAAACAGGAGATCCTGGGTTTGAATCCCCGCAGTGCCTCAGTCGAGTGTTCCAGCTCTCTTTTGGGCTTCCCTGGTGGTTCAGACAGTAAAGAATCTACCTACAATGCAGGAGACCTGGACTCTAGCTCTGTGAGGAAGATCCCCTGGAGAAGAGAGTGGCACCCCACTCCAGTATTCTTGCCTGGAGAATTCCAAGGACACAGGCTACAGTCCATGGGTTTTCAGAGTTGGACACGACCGAGTAACTAATACTTTCACTTCACACTTTTGTATACTTTAACTAGCATTTACAGCTGCTAACAGATTCAGAAACATTCAGCATGCTCTTGGCTGGCACAGGATACAACAGGTAAGCACAAAAGTATGAGGGCTTCCACAAGTGGCCTCTTAGTCATGTGCCTGGATCGTGCCATGGGCAACAGCTACTGTGTTTTGGAGAGTGATTGGACTGTGTTGGTTCATCTGGTGATTGGTTAAAGGAGATCCCTTAAAAGAGCATAGGCTGTACCTTTGAAGTGTCTCTTCAGCCAAAAGCCAGAGGTATTCTTGATCTTGTTGCAGGTCCTGTTCCACATGGACAAAGCTGATTTTTGTCTTCTGCTTACCCTTTTCATTGAGCACACTCAGGGGTTGATTTTCTTCCCCTCACCTGTGTAGGGCAGGTACAGCTGTCTCACTGCACTGAGATGACTAAAACTGTCTTGGACAAATCTTTATCATTGTCACCCTCGGTGATAAATATTTCATTATACTTACAACCAGGAGGTATTGTGTAAGATGCTGAGAATGCAGAACATGAATTGTGGTCCCTGCTCTTGAGAAGCACAGAACCTAGTTGGAGAAGAAGGATGCTTATGTGTACCTAGGTGCACACATATGGAAAGATAATAATATGTATAGTATATACAAGTTACCAAATGAGTTGGAAAGATAATAAGGGCTATAGGAATTCAGATGGACTGAAAGTTACATCAGGCCAGAGACACTTGCAAACACTGTCCTGTCACAGGGCTTCTGGGGGCCAGGCTAAGGTATTGGGGCAGGAAGGTGAGATTGTCTGAGAAGACAGGGCTCAGGTCACAGTGAGGGGTCCATGGGGTCTGTGGCCAAAAGGAAACTTAGCCCCACAAGTGGACCAAACTGAATACTCTCGGCACTGGACATTTTACCAAGGAAGGGAGTCTGAATTGTCTTGGCACTAGAAAGTGGCCCAAACCTTCCACTTGTCTCTGTCTCCTGCTCTGGTTCTAAGAAAGAGAACGTTTACAGTTTGAGCCTTTCCCCTTGAGAATGCATGTGACCAGTGGAAGATATGACTTTTTCTGGGTCAGTGTTTGTCTGCTCTGGGCTTCTGATAAGTCTCTTGTTTAGGGAAGAGCTTAGAAGAGCTGTCTTAATCTCAGAGTGTAGTCAGAAAGGATGGATGGAGTATATCATTCTCATAGCCTCGTTCCATAATGATTGATCCATAACGCCTGTCCTTCCAAACAGGACTCTTCCTCAGAAGCAAAAATTAACTCTTTGACAAGCTCATCTTTTCCTAAGACAGGAGAATGGTTATCTAATTAAATATTATCTTCTTCACTAGTTTACCTTATTGAATAAAGCCTTTGGCCAAAACTAGAAATCAAAACCTGTTTCTAGCTGGTTCTCATTGATTCATTTACACTTTCTCTGATTCCTTTTATGTTTTAAACCAAATCAAAAACTCAATATCTAACTCTAAACAGAATGATATTATTTCTAGGTGAAGTAATCATAGCAAAATTCAGTGGAAAATGCTTTCACACAAGGTGACTCCTGGTTTTCTCTCCCTGAATCTCTCCTGAATGTGATTGCAAAAAGAATATGAAGAAATTCCAATGTTAGGAGTAATTCCAATCAGGCCTGAGATTAGGTTCTACTGAAGAATACCAGGGTCTGGAAAATTGAACTTTGATTTCTTTTGTTCCACAGTTCACACAGATAGTTCTATCAGGCCCTGTTAAGGAGGTGGACTGGTAGCCTATGGAACCATCTGGATGGTGTATAAATGCAAAGGGGTCCATTTGCTACCTGCTGGAGTCCTCATTTCTTGTGTGTGGGATCGCCATACTGTACAGTCCTGTGCAGACATGGGGGTCACATTTCCATGCAGGAGTCTGCTGTACTGCTTCCTTTTATGTGCCATCTCTGAGTTTCCCTCTTTGCCAGTAAAGGCATTCTATGTCTGTTTGCTTCCTGTCTTCCCCATGAGAACACAAGTCCATGACTCTCCTAGAAATGTATATACTGTCTAGAACAGAGTCTGCACAGTAAGTACCTACAGAGTGACAACATTTCTCCATTTGTTCATATTAGCATATTCCCACTGACCCACTGTTCCCTTGTGTCAACCACACATGGGACAACAGTCAAGGTGCCACTCACTGGTGGGGAAAGGGTTAAATGAACTACCTGATGATGGCAACAGGGGGCTCTGGTGCTGCAAGATCTGGGACTTGGGCAGGTTATGGAGGTAGGTCAGCAAGGATTCTGTTACCAGAGTCAAGAAGACTATGGGTTTAAACTCTAAATTTCCCCAGAAAGTTAAAGTGAAGTCACTCAGACGTGTCCGACTTTTTGTGACCCCATGGACTGTAGCCTACCAGGTTCCTCCTTCCATGGGATTCTCCAGGCAAGAGTACTGGAGTGGGTTGCCATTTCCTTCTCCAGGGGATCTTCCTGACCCAGGGATTGAACCCGGGTTTCCCGCATTCCAGGCAGACGCTTTAACCTCTGAGCCACCAGGGAAGCCACCAGACTAAGGTTCAAATTCTGGGTGGGTCCCAATCTCCATATTAGAGACACTGACCCCAAAGTAAGAAGAGTTGAATGTTGAGGAACAGAAATAAAGGCAAAGTACAGTAGAGCTTTATCTCCTCAACTCTTTGTTGTTGTTGTTCAGTCGCTCAGTTGTGTCCAATTTTGCGACCCCATGGACTGCAGCAAGCCAGGCTTCCCTGTCCTTCACCATTTCCTCAACTCTTTCAGTTCAGTTCAGTCACTCAGTCGTGTCCGACTCTTTGTGACCCCATGGACTGCAGCACGCCAGGCCTCCCTGTCCATCACCAACTCCCAGAGTTTACTCAAACTCATGTCCATTGAATCGGTGATGCCATCCAACCATCTCATCCTCTACCGTCCCCTTCTCCTCCCACCTTCGGTGTTTCTCAGCATCAGGGTCTTTTCAAATGAGTCAGTTCTTCCCATCAAGTGGCCAAAGTATTGGAGTTTCAGCTTCAACATCAGTCCTTCCAATGAATATTCAGGACTGATTTCCTTTGGGATGGATTGGTTGGATATCCTTGCAGTCCAAGGGACTCTCAAGAGTCTTCTCCGACACCACAGTTCAAAAGCATCAATTCTTTGGTGCTCAGCCTTCTTCACAGTCCAACTCTCACATCCATACATGACTACTGGAAAAACCATACCTTTGACTAGATGGACCTTTGTTGGCAAAGTAATGTCTCTGCTTTTGAATATGCTGTCTAGGTTGGTCATAACTTTCCTTCCAAGGAGCAAGCATCTTTTTTTTTAATTTAAATTTATTTATTTTAATTAGAGGCTAATTACTTTACAATATTGTATTGGTTGATGTATACATAAACATGAATCCACCACAGGTGTACAAGTGTTCCCAATCCTGAACCCCCCTCCCACATCTTTCCCCATACCATCCCTCTGGGTCATCCTAATTTCATGGCTGCAGTCACCATCTGCAGTGATTTTGGAGCCCCCCAAAATGAAGTCTGTCACTGTTTCCATTGTTTCCCCATATATTTGCAATGAAGTGATGGGAGCAGATGCCCTGATCTTAGTTTTCTGAATGCTGAGTATTAAACCAACTTTTTCACTCTCCTCTTTCACTTTCATTGAGGCTCTTTAGTTCTTCTTCACTTTCTGCCATAAGGGTGGTGTCATCTGCATATCTGAGGTTATTGATATTTCTCCTGGCAATCTTGATTCCAGCTTATGCTTCTTCCAGCCCAGCGTTTCTCATGATGTACCCTGCATATAAGTTAAATAAGCAGGATGACAATGTGCAGCCTTGACGTACTCCTTTCCCGATTTGGAAACCAGTCTGTTCCATGTCCATGTCCTCAACTCTTTTGGGCAATGTGATACTTCTGAGTTAATTGGAATCAAGCTCCTTTGATCTCTGTGGGGCTGAGGAATGGTTTCATTGCTAAATAGCTGAATTGTAGACAAATAATTGGATTTTAAAGTTTTTTAAGAGAAAAAATTTAAATCACCTCAATATCCTTTTCATTGCCTCTGGAAACCAAGTGCTTGATTCCTAACCCTAATCCTAAGAGAGAAAACTGGAAGAAGAGAGCGTGCAACCTCCAAAGAATTAATGTCAGGCATATAAGCAGTCATACTTGCTCATGGCAGGGGGGATATCCTCGTATTTATTCCATTGAACTAGGACTTCCCAGGTGGCAGTCAACCCGCCTGTCAATGCAAAAGAAGAGATGCGTGTTCCATCCCTGGGGTGGGAAGATCCCCTGGAGGAGGACACAATAACCCACTCCAGTATTCTTGCCTGGAGAATCCCATGGACCGAGGAGCCTGGTGGGCTACAGTCCATGGGTCTGCAAAGAGTTGGCCACAACTGAAGTGACTTAGCAAACAAGGAGAATACCCTTGTATTTATTCCATTGAACAGGATTTTTTGGTGTCAGCTGCCCTATCAATCTGCTTCACTCTACAGGAATGCAGTGACAGCTACCCCCTTTCTTTCCTCCAAAGTGTGGGGTCTTTGGGCCAGTGAGATATACCTCCTGGCTGAGAGCCCAACCCCTATCAATTTGGCTTGGATTTATTAAACTCCTTTACTAGAAAATTATGTATCACACAGACATTGAGCCCATATATAGTGAGTCCTATCCTATATTTCTAACCTCCTCTGTGTTTGCACCTCTCTCTGTCCAGAATTTTCATGTTTCTCTGAATTTCCAAATCACCTGTGATAAAGTGCCCACTTCTCTTCCCCAGCTGCTCCCTTGTATTATTTATAATAGGCCCAGGAGAATGGGTTTGTTCAAATCACATAGTGATTATGTCAGAGAAGAGAGAGATTTGGCAGTGCTGTTTGGGAGTGGAAACGTTAAAAAAATAAAAAGTGCTGGGCAAGAGTGGCTGCAGAAGGTGGGAAGTCCCCTGGTTTGATGACAGGCCTGGGCCACTGTTAAATACATGACCCAAGATCTTCAGGGACTGATGATTTTCATGTGAAAGAATTGTTTAAGAATAAACAAGTTAAAATTGTTATTGTCCCTTACTTTTCACTAGGACTAAGAAAAAAATTAAGTGAATTATCTTTTGAGAAGTATGACAAAGAAGACACTTGGGGGTAATGAAAACTTTCTGCTTGATCTCGTTCAATCAATACAAGCTCCAGGGGTCTCTGTTCAATGAAAAATTTCAAAAGACCTCTAGCCTTCCCACAAGCTTTCTGAAACCCATAACATAAATTCTGTAGCCACTGATGGATTTGTTTTCTTCAGAACACTGGCATTCAGTGTGAATTCGACATTTAAAAAGACCTTGGGACAAATGCCTAGGACACAAGTGGAAAAAGTCCTTGTTTATGAAAGTATTAATGATGCCAGGAATAATTCAGAAATTGCCGGGACTAAAATTCTACCTTGAAGTTGGGGATGGCTGGTTCCATGTATTTGCTATTTTAGTTTGAAAATCTATATAATTCTTTGCTGCTCTGAAGCTATTGTAGTTCCATAATTGATGAAGAAGTTTCTAAGTTTATCAATGCATTTTGAAGTCTAACTGAGCTAAGAACATGTCTTGTTTGTAAGCCAGCAAGTCTGATATTCAGTTTTATAACCTGTATTAATTCATCCTTCAATATGTGTGCTTGCCACCAACCTAATTCCCTGAGCCAGTAACCTCTGAGTCCAACTTGGTTCTTCTCTCTCCATACATCTTGTTCCTTCTCCCTGAATGTCTCCTGAATCTGTTTTCTTCTCATCAGCCTAGTTCAAACTTTCTTGGACTACTGCAAAAGACTCTTAGTGTCCTTGCTGCTAATTTTGCTCCCCAGCTACCCTTAACCCAGGCTCCCTAAAGCAGTCTGTGTGCTCATTAACAGTGCAGACTGTAGATGTCAGTCCATGTCCTAAAACATGTTGTGGTTTAAAGTCTTATATCCTCAACATGGCTTTCAAGTATCTGTGTGATCCTACTCCTCCTTGCTTCCCCAACCTTGTTCTATTCAGTCTCTCCTTTCTAGCCAGGCTGGCTCTCCTTCAGCAACATGCCAAGTTCTTTCTTGCTTTTGGCCCTTGGCCAATGCACTTTTCTCTACTAGGGACACTTTCTCATCTTCCCTTCTCCTCTTTGGCTTGTTGTTGTTCAGTCACTAAGTCATGTCTGACTCTTTGTGACCCCATGGACTGCAGCACACCAGGCTTCCCTGTCCTTCTCTATCTCCCTGAGTTTGCTCAAACTCCTGTCCATTGAGTCAGTGATGCCATCCAACCATCTCATCCTCTGTCACCTCCTTTTCCTCTTGCCCTTTTCCAGCACCTCTTTGCCTATTAAACTATTCAACTTAAAAATTCAGCTTAGACTTGACTTCCTTCATTAAGTTCTTCACTTCTTCCATCACTCTAGCTACTTGGGATCACTTGCTTTAAGCCTTTACAAAATACTGCACCTTGTAGTACCATAAATCTAACATTTATGTAGTACCATGAATCTAATATAGATACATACCTATTGGGTTGTTGGCTGTGTGGGGGCATGGGTGGGGTCTGTCTCATTCACAGAACCTGAAACATATCAGATGCTCCATAAATACTTACTGCATGCATGAAGGATCATAGAAATGGTTGGTCACCATCTCTTAAATGTGTCTTTCCTATAGAAGAAGCCCAAGTCAACAAAGTAAGGCAGAGGCATTACCCAGTCAATATAGATCAGTTCATGGGGATATGAAAATAGTTTTGATCCATGTTAACTTGACTCCCAAAGTAAATTCCCCAGGTGCAATAAAATAAAGTACCATTAGTCTCTCTCTCCGGAGAAGGCAATGGCACCCCACTCCAGTACTCTTGCCTGGAAAATCCCATGGACGGAGGAACCTGGAAGGCTGCAGTCCATGGTGTCGCTGAGGGTTGGGCACATCTGAGCGACTTCACTTTCACTTTTCACTTTCATGCACTGGAGAAGGAAATGGCAACCCACTCCAGTGTTCTTGCCTGGATAATCCCAGGGACGGGGAAGCCTGATGGGCTGCTGTCTATGGGGTCGCACAGAGTCGGACACGACTGAAGCAACTTAGCAGTAGCAGTCTCTCTCTCTCTCTTTTTAAAAGAGTATTTTTCAAGGTCTGTATCTTTCTTCTCTATTTTCTTTCAAACAAAAACATAGAAAGATATTTTTGTGCTGTGGAAATGGGTTAGAGACATATAACTCATACTATTTTGGTACTTAATCTCCTAAAAGCCTATCTTTTAACACACTGAAATTTACAACCATCCCAAACCATAATCTATTTCAAAAATATTGTCAAATAAAAAGTTTTGTTTTAAAAGATGAAAAAGTTTGTTGGCCTAGAATGGTGATTCCAGCTATAGAAGTGCCCTTGGTGACGTGCCTAGGGCTGAATCTCAGCCTCTGTAGTCATGAAACTTTGCTACCATAAAAAGAACTAAGGGAGAAATAATGCTGTTTCTGTTATCATGGGGTTTGCTTCAGTGAGGGGGACACCATTTCATCAGATGAAATGCCATGGATCTTGGCATCTCAAGATTAGCACCAGTTCATCTTTCTGTTGTGATTTTTGGCATTTTCAAGCAGTTGTTGTTTTGCTTTGGTAGAAACGTTAGCCTCATTCTTGCCATGAGCAGCATCTCCTTGGGTTTTACACAAAGGATTCAATGCAGCTATAGCTTTCTGAATGACAGATGGAGACTTCAGATGGTTGTGTGAAAACGGCTCTCATCATGTTCCTGGAAGATTTCAGTGTTTACATTTATTACCAGCAGGTACATTCAGCATCATTAGCATGCCTGAATATCTCAATAATGAATTTAATTTACCATTTTGAGTTGAGAATGATTTAGGGGAGACGTTTTCTTTAGTATATTTATGATTGTACCATTTGATTTTAGGAAATATTTTATATCTACATATCTGCTCCTCTTGGAAGTGTACGTGTGTGTGCCCAGTTACCCAGTTGTGTCTGACTCTGTGACCCCATGGGCTGTAACCCACCAGGCTCCTCTGTCCATGGAATTTTCCAGGCGAGAATGCTGGAGTGGATTGCCATTTCCCTCTCCAGGGGATCTTCCTTGACCCAGGGATCCAACCCGTGTCTCTATTGTCTCCTACATTGGCAGGCAGATTCTTTACCACTGCACCACCTGGGAAACCCCTTTATACTAGATTCGCTGAATCAACATTTAATAAATCATCATAGTTCTCAAAACAACTTTAGTGTAAACTGCATTCATCCTCTGTGCATTTTCCCTTTACGTATACAGTAAACTTAGGGTTATTTAGACCATTGTTCAGTTCGTTGTTCAGATTCTGGAGCATTGAGATTCCCTTGTCTCTCCTTTTCTTTTCTTTTTCTCTGCCTTTTGGCCTGTTTGCATCTCCACAGAAGGAGGCATAGAAACAGAGTCTATCATACAGTCACTAGATGCTTATCGTGTGTATATGCTCAATGCTTGCTGTCTCTGCTTCATGGAAGCTTGCTGTCCTCCTGCAGAGGTGGTATCCATGATAAATTGTGATCCATTCAAATGGCTTATTATCAAGGTGTGATTTGGTTCAGACTACGTGAGAGGTGTAAGGTGATGAGACCTAGAAGGGAAGGGCGAGGCTGAGAAGAGGCAGCATCTGAGTTGTAAAGGCTTCAGAGGATGAAGAAATTGAACAGAAATGATACAGAGGAGTAGAGCATTGTAGACCTTCAAGGGACCCAGTTTTTAGCTGAGAATTTGTGGTGGGCAAACAAGGGAAATGACTTTGGGGCCAGAGTGGGCTGGATTACAAGGGCTTTGATTGCTGATTAGGACTTGACTTTAGAGAGACGTGTAAGAGGATTTGGGGCTTTGTGTGGTAGGCTATGGGAAGACATTGATGATTTTAACCCAGTCCCTAAAACTGAAAAGAATTAGCATGATTCCTTGTAAGGAGCTTTGGCTAAAGCCTTGACAGAGCAAAAACTGAATGAAAGTTTGAAATTAAGTTTGGGGAGATTTGTCAGTTAACTTCAAAAGTTTTAATCCTTCTAGTTTTCAGAGATGACTGAGAATTAGCTTAATGTCATTTCTCCCCCTTCTTTATCTTGCCTCTTTATATGTTCACTGATGGGAGATTTGCATTTGAAAAGTTTTATTATAGATTCTGGTAGGGAAATTGTACATTGTTGATTAATGTATCTTTTATAATCCTTGCTGTTATTGTAACACTGCTAATTTTATTAACACTTTCTCAAAGGAAAAATGAAAGTGAAATAAATGCCCATGCAACCCCTTCAATTATCTTGTCTGCCCTTGCTTTACTCACTTTGCTGAAATTCTAATGGAGAAAAAGGGGGCTGCTCACTAATTTTCTTTTCATGTGACATTCCAGCACTCCTCCAGTCCATTGCTATAATGAAAATTGGCAGCTCTTGAGAAAAGCAGTAACCATTCAGAAGACAGCACCTGCTCTGTGGACCATGAACAGAAGAGGAAGCTCTCCAGCCCAAATATGATGCCATTTTTCAAATTTTGAGAGGTAGCCCTGTTAGCCCTGTTCAAAGATTAGTCACTCTCAGAGCAGGAGATAGTCAGGCCATCTCATCCCAAATGTCTTGTCATCCATGATCTCACTCCCATGATCAAAAGTTTGAAGTTTAAGGGCCATAATACCTCAAGAGCATTATCCTTTCTCTTTGGACTTTTATCAAATTAGGGCACAAGATGCTTCAACAGCGTCAACATCAAAGACTATTAGATGCTTACCTGTTTTTCTTTTTTCATGGAACATTTATTTTCTATTCATTCATTCATTCATTTATGCTCTACAGCATGTAGGATCTTAGTTCCCCAACCGCAGATGGAACCCATGACCCCTACAGTGAAGGTTTGGCACCCTAACCACTGGACTGACAGGGAAGTCCCTGGAACATTCATTTACCAGTAGTTAAACCAAGATCAGATTGCTTCTGTATGAAGAATGACTAAGCTAGGATTTTATTGTGACAGGAATCGTGTTTTGACAAATGTACCAATTTAATGTTGAGCTTTGAAGGGGTTATCTTGGGTCTTTGTTTATTGCAATGGCGAGGCCATTGATCAGCATTTGCTAACAGCCCTTCTTTGGGAGTTTCTCTGAGACAGTAAAGACACACAGAATACTTTGTGCTTAAACCTCAAATAGTAGCAGTGTCTGCCACAGGTTTTCACCAATTTTGCTCTGACTGGCTTTTGGCTATCCCCTAAATACTCTCCACTCTCAGAGCATGAGGCTATATCATCACAAAGATAGTCCAAAGAGTGTGCTTGAGGCTGCAATGGAAGTTTCTAGAGTGGGTCCCCAAGTGATTTTTATTAACAGATACATCAGCGGAAAAGCATCAAGATGACTAATGTGACCTGGAGAAAAAGCAACTAAGTGTACACATTCTTTTGCATTCGTTACAGATAAGTGACCTAGTAATTAACAGCTTGGGATGTGGAGCTAGACAAACTGGGTTTAAATTCTAATGCTGCTACCTGGCAATGAGAGTCTTAGATTCCTCAGGGTAAAGGGAGGTTGGGATAGGTGTTTTTTAGGTTTACATTTATCCTGAAATGCAGTTAAACTAAATTGAATGTATGTATGTATGTTTGTGTCAGCTTCCCTGGTGGCTCATTGGTAAAGAATCCGTCTGCCAATGCAGGAGACACAGGGTCAATCCCTGGGTCAAGAAGATCCCCCAAGAGAAGGAGATGGCAACCTACTCCAGTATCCTTGCCTGGGAAACCCCATGGACGAGGAGCCTGGCAGGCTGTAGTTTATGGTGTTGCAAAGAGTCAGACATGACTGAGTGAGCATGCACTGTTACCAGTGTGAAACTGTCATTGTGATGATCCCTCCTGTTCTCTATGGCCTAAACTTCCTGGATGCCTTCATTGGTTGCTCTCCTCTGCTTTTCTCCTTTTCCTCTGATGCCTTTCTTATCCCTCTGTAAGTCTTTGTTCTCCTCCCTGTCATCATTTCTCTCTCTTTATTCCATGGTTGCCTCTTGCGAATCTTTTCTGTCTCATGAATGAAGAGTGGGTCTGCTTCCGTGGCACACAGAGGGAGTGAGGATGAGCAGGTCTGTGGAATCTCCTCGGGCGTCACCACTTGAGTGCTAAACTGGACACTTAGTCAGTCCCCTTGGTAAGGAGGGCCGAGTCTGAGGCCTCTCCTGCCTGCGTTGCCACCTCCTGCACTGCTCCTGTGATGGGAAGAAGGTGCACATCCTCCTTTTGCCAGTGTCAGCTCCTCTCTCCTTAAGCATTTACTTTTCCCATCAGTGTAAGAAAAACAAACCAGCTCCAATGAAATTAGTTTCCTGTCCTATCTTTGGAGTTAATTTAACTTCGGGACTGTAATTCAGAGCCAGGGTGTCAGGACCTACCACAGGGAAAACTTAGGATTTTTCAAGGAAGGGGAAGTTTGAGAAGTATATTCACTATTATAATGGGAAAAAAAAAAAAAGAAAATCACTCAGTCTGATTCTTTGTGACCCCATGGACTATCCAGTCCATGGAATTCTTCAGGCCAGAGTACTGGAGTGAGTAGCCCTTCCCTTCTCCAGTGGATCTTCCCGACCCAGGAATCAAACTGGAGTCTCCTGGATTTCAGGCAGATTCTTTACCAGTTGAGCTATCAGGGAAGCCCATATTATGATGGGAAGTTGAAGCCAAAAAAAAAAAAAAAACCCACCAAACACTGTTACTTTCTTAAATAAAACTGCAGGAAATAAGCTAGACTTACCAGCCTTGCTTTGTGCTGATATGATAGGCTTTGTCTTTGGAATGATAGAAACTATCAAGAGGAGGCTTTAGTGTTCACTTATTAGGGTTTATCTTTGGAATGAAGGGAAAGGCTACCCACTACAGTATTCTGGCCTAGAGAATTCCATGGGCTATGTCCCTGGTATCACAAATAGATGGACAGAACTGAACAATTTTCACTTTCTTTCTTTCTTGAAATGATAGAAATTATCAAGAGGAGGCTTTGGTGTTCAGTTATTTATTTATTTATTTTTGAGGAGGAAGCTGCATGAGAATATTATATTCACCAAATAGGGAATATGCTTTAAAAAAAAAAAAGTACAAAAACTGTTGTGAAACATTGGTTATAGAGTTAGCAAAAATGACCATCACATCCCAAGCAAGAGAGCCTGACTGGAAAGCTCCTAGGAGACCCATTCCTATGTTTAATGAGAAGCTAATCTAAAAGAAACTGTCTGAGACTGACGGACCCCTTGTATTTATTTGGGGGATTTTAATTTGATGTTAACCTGCTCATCACAGAAAATTCACAGGAGGTCTCAACCATAAAGAGCACCACTTTATACTTCAGTAAGTAGAATTAATGATCCCTGCATGAACTGGAGATAGGAAATTGATGATAACCTCCTTTGGGTTTTTCCATTTACCCCAATGTCATTGGCTATTTCATCATACTTCAAGAAAAATGAAACACTACTAGTTGTACTCGAAGCTATAAAAATCTCTAGTTTCATCAAAGCAAATTTCCCAGATATTGATACTTTCTATATTTAGCTTTGCTATTATATCCTACTTACCCAATAACATATAATTATTTGACTATTATTCATTAAAGGGCAGACAAGTATTTGGTATAAGTGTGTGCTGTATGCGTGCTCAGTCGTGTCTGACTCTTTGTGACCCCATGAACTATAGCCTGTCAGGCTCTCTGTGGGATTTTCCAGTCTAGAATACTGGAGTGGGTTGCCATTTCCTCCTCCAGGGGATCTTCCTGATTCAGGGATCAATACTGCATCTCCTGCATTGGTAGGTGGGTTCTTTACCACTGAGCCACCTGGGAAGCCCTGGTATAAGTGTAAACTCCAGGACATTAGGTTTTGATTGTAGCTCTTCTGATAGACATCTTGAGCTTCCCTTTATACAAGATATCTTGGGTTATGAGGAATAAATGGGGAGAAAGCATCATAGAATGAAACCATATTGGATTCAAATAGATATGGCTATGAATCTTGGCTCTGACATTTGATAGTAGACTTGGGAGATATATCTAACTTGCTTTGAGCTTCAGTTTCCTCATCTATTGCATAAGGCTAATAGGACTCTCTCAGCAGGGATTTTGTGAGTTTTGAAGACATACTTGGAAAGCACCAGCAAAATACCTGATATGTAGGACATTACAGAAGCTCAGTTTTATCACTTAAGTATGTTGACTGAATTCTTTAGCTAATATTGAAGTTTAACTTGTTGAATAATATGCATAATATGAAAAGTGAAAAACTTTCATTTTTGCTCAGTCATGTCTGACTCTTTATAACCCCATGGACTAAAGAGTCCCATGGAACTCTCCAGGCCAGAATACTGGAGTGGGTAGCCTTTCCCTTCTCCAGGGGATCATTCCAATCCAGGGATCAAACCCAGGTCTCCACATTGCAGATGGGTTCTTTACCAGCTGAGCCAGAATGGAAGCCCAAGAATACTGGAGTGGGTAGTCTATCCCTTTTCCAGGGAATCTTCCTGACCCAGGAATCGAACTGGGGTCTCCTACATTGTAGGTGGATTCTTTACCAACTGAGCTACCAGGGAAACCCTTGTGCATAATATATTCATTGTTAAATACACATGCTTACATTGATCCCAAAGCATTATCTCATGTGTCCTGAAACTCTTGTCTATTGATGTACATAGTGATAACTACTTATTGATAAAAGTGTGTGCATATACCCCGCTTTCACAAAAATTAGAACCACACATTCAGATACTTATGTACAACTACACAGTAATCCACTCCTTTTGGGAGAAGACTGAATCTGTTTTCAGACATGGTGTACCAGGAGATGCAAGGTGGGACAGAGAGGCCAACAGCACTTTCCACTCAGCCCATTGGTGATGATGCTGTGATACCCAAGCAAGGGCAGCTGAGAGGTGCCTCAGGAACAGAGTTTGGCCCTGTACTGTTGTCTTCAGCAGATACAGATGCAGTCTGACTGAGCTCCAGTCCTTTG
This sequence comes from Bos javanicus, assembly GCF_032452875.1. NCBI lineage: Eukaryota > Metazoa > Chordata > Mammalia > Artiodactyla > Bovidae > Bos > Bos javanicus. The sequence goes on along the minus strand of NC_083869.1, from coordinate 60,840,670 downwards.
GAGCCTCTGACTCTGCAAAAACCTCTGCTTTTTCAACTGCAAAGTGGTTAGCAGGATATGAAAGGCAGGCTGACCTGATGCCAGGCAGAGCTGGTTTTTGTGAACTTGGATTTGTAACTGGTACCCCCACCTACACCAAGTTCGGCTCCATGCTGTGAACATCTCCTGAATAGTGAGTAAGCTTATTAAGAGTAGGGCCCATGTCTTCTGGCTCTGTTCTCTGTCTGGGAACTCTCTGCACTCAGGATAAACTTGATCAGGAAGGGGGAGAGGAGATGTGGCCCTGTAAGTTGGTCAGTCATTGATTGCCAACTGACTCTTGCTGTCCGGTGCTGACGCTAACAGATTAGCTGCCTGGGCTTCTCTTGCTAAGAACCACATGACCTTTTTCTGGCCCTTTCAATGTCAGGCAAGGGAAGAGAGACCAGAAAGATGTTAATCAATTATGATTGTCTTTGTTAATGGCAAAAGGGATAAGATTTTGCAGGGTGACTGATAAATCTATTATCAAAGATCATGTGTATAAATTTTTTTCAATGAAAAACATCTTTACTGTGTTTTGCTGATTATGTAAATAATGCAGATTTTTAAAAAAATGTTCACACAAAGCCAAGAAATAAAAGGATAAAAGTAGAAATCAGCTGGCATGCCATCATTCTGAGTTGGATCCTGTTAACATTTGGTGATCTAGTGTTTGACGAAACTTTTTATGCATATAGATGCAGAAATAGCTGATTTCATACAGATACTATCATAATACTATTTATTAAATTTGAGAGCATAACTTTTTCTGTCATTGTATTAAAATGGTAAATATACTGCATCTTGCTTTTCTCAGTATCATGTTAATAAGATTGAATCTAGATGTTTTTTGATCCTCAGTACTACTGACATTTTTTGTTGTGGAGGGGCTCTCCTGTGTGTTGTAGGATGTTTAACAGCATTGCTATCCACTACCTACCAGGTCACAGCAGTGCCTAGCTCTATCTACACCCCTCCCTACCCCCAGATGTCCCTGAAGAAAAAAATTGTCCCTGGTTGAGAGCCACTGATCTGGATTCTCTTCAGTAGCTGGATAATATTTCATAGTATGGATGTGCCACTTTTTATGAAATCATTCCTTTCATGGTGCTCATTGATTTATTCTCAGTACCTTTTTTGCCTATTAAATTTATGATTTAGATGGTGCTGCCTTTGGTCCATGGTTATCATTCAGAAAACTGAAAGGCTTGCTGAGGCAAACCCATGCCTCTGCCTTTGCAGACAGCACTGGATGATCTCATTCACTTTATTCCTGAGTGAGCCCAGAGAACACCTGCAAATGAGCAAAGCTGACGACTGGCTTGTGACACATTGGGAAGCCATGTCCCATCTGTCCTGGGCAAGTGGTCTTCAGTCCCAGATGATGGCAGTCAGGTGGGAATAAAGGCTCAGTTTCTCCAAATATGGGCTTCCCAGATGGCTCAGTGGTGGAGAATCTGCCTGCCAATGCAAGAGATGGAAGAGACTCAGGTTCAATCCCTAGGTTGAGTAAGAGACTTGGGTTTGATCCCTGGGTTGGTAAGATCTCCTGGAGGAGGAAATGGCAACCCACTTCAGTATTCTTGCCAGGATAATCCCATGGACAGAAAAGCCTGATGGGCAACAGTCCTTAGGGTTGCAAAGCATTGGACATGACTGAATGACTGAGCACTTACCCATCACCAAATATATAATTTTCAAGAGAAACTGGAAATCTGTATTTTATGTTTAAAAATGTTTCAACATTTTAAGATTGGAAACTAATTTTTTGAAATATACTATACAGGATAAGTAAAACTAGTCTCCTGCCCAAATCTGGCTCACTGGTGGCCAGTCTACAATATCAAAATAGGTGTCTACCACTGGTTGAAATCCCTGTCTTCTTGGGCTTTCAGTCCTTTGACTAGTCACTAGTGCTGAGGATCTTGTACAGCTTTTTGCCAGTGAGCATTGACCTTTGACCCACCTGGTGTGCAGTGACGCTTCCTCCTGCTAGGTTCCCATCCTATTTCAGAGAGACCTCAGACTCCCATTGCCTATATTGTCTCCCAGTTCCAAATGCTTATCTGAGCTACCCAGGTGCTTCAGGGCCACTGACTTATGTGTTCTCAGGAGAAGCAGGGTCAGTGCTGTTTGATGCCTTGGACTTCTTCTCTCTCCACGGTGCCTAGAGTGGCTCTGTGGGAGGGAGTGTTTACTGGGATTGGTGGCTTTCAGCAGCTTAGGAGCTGCATAGCTCTTTGGAATCTGTTGTTCATTTAGAGAGCATATGGCTAATTTATTTACCTGGGTTTCCTCCCAGATAAAATTTTAAAATCAGAAGGGATGTTGGCAATCTCTCAGTGTAATGCTTTCATTTCACACTTGGGGAAAAGCAAGGGAGAAGGGAAGTGACTTAGCAGAGGTTCCATGTCTATGTCAAAATCCATATAGTCAAAGCTATGGTTTTTCCAGTAGCCATGTATGGATGTGAGAATTGGATCATAAAGAAGGCTGAGCACCAAAGAATTGATGCTTTCAAACTGTGCTGTTAGAGAAGACTCTTGAGAGTCCCTTGGACAGCAAGGAGATCAAACCAGTCAATTCTAAAGGAAATCAACTTCACTGGAAGGACTAATGCTAAGACTCCAAGACTTTGGCCACTTGATGCAAAGAGGTGACTCATTGAATAAGACCCTGATGCTAGGAAAGATTGAAGGCAGGAGGAGAAGAGGGCAACAGAGGATGAGATGGTTGGGTGGTATCACTGACTCAATGCACATGAGTTTGAGCAAACTCCAGGAGATGGTGAATAATAGGAAAGCATAGCATGCTGCAGTCCAGGGGTTTGCAAACAGTCGAACATGACTAAGCAACTAAACAACCACAGCTATGCCAAGCTTCAGCAGCCCTCCTGGCCTCCCTTTCCAGGGTATCTTGACCACAGCCTCTATTGGGTCACTTTCAAAGAAATCCTCTTTATTTTTCTACCTTTCATGTGATTTGTCTGGTTGCTCACATATCTATGATACATCTCTGGGAGGCAACTCTTAGGTGTGGGTGTTAATTTGAGTTTTTGCCAAACCAATTAACCCCCTCCTACCTTAAGTCTTTTAAAACAACAGCCTTGTTCTTCTATTTAGGCCTTTTTAAAAATTAATTTTTGTTGGAATGTAGTTGATTACAGTGTTGTCTTAGTTTCTGCTATACAGCAAAGTGAATCAATTATACATATATATGTATATGTATAATTGAAGAACAATATGTATAATAGAAGAACAAGGCTGTTGTTGAATTGTGGTGTTGGAGAAGACTCTTGAGAATCCCTTGGACTGCAAGGAGATCCAACCAGTCCATTCTAAAGGAGATCAGTCCTGGGTGTTCTTTGGAAGGAATGATGCTGAAGCTGAAACTCTAGTACTTGGCCACTTCATGCTAACAGTTGACTCATTGGAAAAGACTCTGATGTTGGGAGGGATTGGGGGCAGGAGGAGAAGAGGGCAACAGAGGATGAGATGGCTGGATGGCATCACCGACTCAATGGACGTGAGTCTGAGTGAACTCCGGGAGTTGGTGATGGACAGGGAGGCCTGGTGTGCTGCCATTCATGGGGTCGCAGAGTCGGACATGACTGAGCGACTGAACCGAACTGAACCGAAATCTTTTTTACAGTCTTTTCTCATATAGGTCATTACAGAATATTAAGTGGAGTTCCCTATGCTACACAGTAGGTGCTTATTAGTTATATATTTTATGTATAGTTGTGTGTACATGTCAATCTCAATCTCTCAATTTATTTCTTCCCCTTTCCCCCTTCATAACCATGTTTGATTTCTATATCTGTGACTCTATTTCTGTTTTGTAAATAGATTCATTTGTACCATATTTTTTGATTCCACATATAAGTGATATCATTTGATATTTGTCTTTCTCTATCTGACTTACTTCACTCAGTATGACAATCTCTAGGGCCATAGGGTCCATCCATGCCACTGCAAATAGCTTTATTTCATTCTTTTTCGTGGCTAAGTCATATTCCACTGTGTACGTGTACCACATCCTCTTTATCCATTCCTCCATCAGTAGACATGCATTGTTTTAAAGAGGAGGATTTTGGCTTGGGTAAAGATTAGAGAAAAATTTTGGGTGTTTTACTACCCTAAAGATTAGATTATATCAAATACTAGATGCTGTTTCAGTAAATTAGATATTGAGCTGGTGATGATTTTGAAGACACAGCAATATGTGATAACTAGCAATATGTGATAACTAGGATTGAGTTGACAGACAGCTTGCCCCTTTGGTTGGAAATGTGCTGAACTCTGGTCCCTATGGATTTGACTTGCTGGTTTTCTGAACACAGAGCTGCAAACAACACTTAGCTGCTTAAGAAACAGGCATATTAAGCAGCCTTGGAGGAATGCCATGTTGTAGAATAAGCTTTTATTCCAGTGCCCACTCTTCTGCAAGGATGCTGTCAGCACAGTCTGAGAAATGCTTTAGAGACTGCCCACCAGCTTGACACCCACGTTGGCCAAATCAGAACCCTTAGGAATCTGACTGTTTGGCAGTGGTTGCAACAGTAGAAGTGATGGCATCAGAAGACACACACTATTCCAAGGAGTAGAAAATGTCCTCGACTGAGGGTCTAGAGACCTGGATTCCCCTAATCCCTTAGCTTCTCTGAGCCTTAGTAGAATTCTCTAGAGCATAGGGACTAAAGTAAATTGCCTTTTCCATCACTTGGAGATGCTATTGAAGCCAATGTGCATGCATGCGCACACGTGTACACCCACACAGGTGTGTGTTTCTTACAGATGAAATTAGGTCCCTCCAAAGTTCACATGTTAAAGTACTAACTCCCAGTTCCCTCAGAATGTGACCTTATTTTCACAAAGAGTTGTTGCAGATACTATTATTTAGTTGAAACAAGATTATACTAGAGTAACATAGACCCTCTAATTCAATATGACTGGTGTCCTTTAAAGGGGACACTTGGACACAGCCATGCACACAGGGAAACGTTGATGTGCAGATTGAAGTGGAGAGAGGCCTGAGTTCGATCCTTTCTTAGCTCCCTGAAAGGGAGCATGGTCCTGCTAACACCTTGATCTTGAACTTCTAGGCTTTAGAACTATGAGACAAGCTTCTGTTTACTACTCAGTTTGCAGTACTTTGTTATGACAGTCCTAGAAAACTAATGCAATATGTATATATAAATATATAAACACACACACACAAAATGACTTGAGATGTTTAAGGTTCATCAGCAACCTCTAGTACATCTTGTTATTATTTAGTTGCTAAGTCGTGTTGAACAATTTGCGACCCCATAGCCCACCAGCCTCCTCTGTCCATGGGCTTTCCCAGGCAAGAATATACTGGAGTTGGGTTGCCATTTTCTTGTACAGGGGATCTTCCTAACCCAGGGACTGAACCCATGTCTTCTGCATTGCAGGCAGATTCTTTACCACTGAACTACCAGGGAAGCCGCTAGTATGTCTTGGGCCAGTATAAACCTGGTAATGGCAGTGTTGAGTTAACTTATTCATAATAGTAGGCTGGGCTGATCTTGGGGCATAGGTAGATGGATAGACAGAACAGATAGACAGTAAGATCCCTGTGGGCAAGGACTATATTAGTTGTACTTGGCACCTTATGCTTAGTGCCCAGCACAAGAATTCAGCCCCTAGTTTTGATGCTGTTTGCAGAATGGACTAAATATGATCAGAGAGTATTACTCAGCCATTAAAAAGAATACATTTGAATCAGTTCTAATGAGGTGGATGAAACTGGAGCCTATTATACAGAGTGAAGTAAGCCAGAAGGAAAAACATAAATACAGTATACTAACGCATATATATGGAATTTAGAAAGATGGTAACAATAACCCAGTGTACGAGACAGCAAAAGAGACACTGATGTATAGAACAGTCTTATGGACTCTGTGGGAGAGGGAGAGGGTGGGAAGATTTGGGAGAATGGCATTGAAACATGTAAAATATCATGTAAGAAACGAGTTGCCAGTCCAGGTTCGATGCACGATACTGGATGCTTGGGGCTAGTGCACTGGGACGACCCAGAGGGATGGTATGGGGAGGGAGGAGGGAGGAGGGTTCAGGATGGGGAACACATGTATACCTGTGGCGGATTCATTTTGATATTTGGCAAAACTAATACAATTATGTAAAGTTTAAAAATAAAATAAAAAAAAATAAACCCATAATAAATATGATCAGAGAAATTATTGTAAAAACATTTTCTTTTCCTTTTTTTTAACTGAGAGAAAATTTGCTTCACAAAACTTCATCTGTTTAAAGAGTAAAATCTAGTATTTCTTTTTTACTATACTCACTAAATATGTATGTGTGTTATATATGTGTGTGTGTGTGTGTGTGTGTGTATTCTCACCAACACTTGTTATTTTCTGGGTTTCTTAAATAGTCATTCTAATGGTTGTGTCTGTGGTTTTGATTTGTATTTTCTGAACAGTTAGTGAGACGAGTATCTTTTCATGTGCCTGTTGGCCATGTGCATATCTTTGGAGAAATGTCTGTTCAAATTGTTCTCTATTTTTTAAATGTTATTTTTGCTGTTGGGTTTAGGAATCCTTTATACATTCCGGTTATGGAAACTTTATTAAATTTGTAATTTGTGAGTATTTTCTATGATGGATACTCCATTTCTTCTAAGGGATTTCTTCCCACAGTAGTAGATATAATGGTCATCAGACTCAGGAAGGCCGAGAGGAACTGCTCCACGTTCAAGTGAGGAGATACCCCTCATCCAAGGTAGGAGCAGCGGCTGCACTTTGCTGGAGCAACCGTGAAGAGAAACCCCACGTCCAATGTAAGAGAAAGCCAAGAGAGGCAGTAGGTGTTGCAAGAGCACATCAGAGGGCAGACACACTGAAACCATAATCACAGAAAACTAGTCAAATGATCACATGGACCACAGCCTTGTCTAACTCAATGAAACTAAGCCATGCCGTGGGGGGCCACCCAAGACGGATGGGTAATGGTGGAGAGATCTGACAGAATGTGGTCCACTGGAGAAGGGAATGGCAAACCACTTCAGTATTTTTGCCTTGAGTACCCCATGAACAGTATGAAAAGGCAAAATGATAGGATACTGAAAGAGGAACTCCCCAGGTCGGTAGGTGCTCAATATGCTACTGGAGATCAGTGGAGAAATAACTCCAGAAAGAATGAAGGGATGGAGCCAAAGCAAAAACAATACCCAGTTGTGGATGTGACTGGTGATAGAAGCAAGGTCCGATGCTGTAAACAGTAATATTGCATAGGAACATGGAATGTTAGGTCCATGAATCAAGGCAAATTGGAAGTGGTCAAACAAGAGATGGCAAGAGTGAACGTCAACATTCTAGGAATCAGCGAACTAAAATGGACTGGAATAGGTGAATTAAACTCCATTGACCATTATATCTACTACTGTGGGCAGGAATCCCTTAGAAGAAATGGAGTAGCCATCATGGTCAACAAAAGAGTCCAAAATTCAGTACTTGGATGTAACCTCAAAAACAACAGAATGATCTCTGTTCATTTCCAAGGCAAACCATTCAATATCACGATAATCCAAGTCTATGCACTGACCAGTAATGCTGAAGAAGCTGAAGTTGAACGGTTCTATGAAGACCTACAAGACCTTTTAGAACTAACACCCAAAAAAGATGTCCTTTTCATTATAGGTGACAGGAATGCAAAAGTAGGAAGTCAAGAAACACCTGGGGTAACAGGCAAATTTGGCCTTGGAATACGGAATGAAGCAGGGCAAAGACTAATAGAGTTCTGCCAAGAGAACGCACTGGTCATAGCAAATACCCTCTTCCAATAACACAAGAGAAGACTCTACACATGGACATCACCAGATGGTCAACACCAAAATCAGATTGATTATATTCTTTGCAGCCAAAGATGGAGAAGCTCTATACAGTAGGCAAAAACAAGACCGGGAGCTGACTGTGGTTCAGATCATGAATTCCTTATTGCTAAATTCAGACTTAAATTGAAGAAAGTAGGGAAAACCATTAGACCATTCAGGTATGACCTAAACCAAATCCCTTATGATTATACAGTGGAAGTGAGAAATAGATTTCAGGGACTAGACCTGATAGACAGAGTGCCTAATGAACTATGGACGGGTGTTCATGACATTGTACAGGAGATAGGAATCAAGACTATCCCTGAGAAAAAGAAATGCAAAAAAGCACAATGGCTGTCTGAGGAGGCCTTATAAATAGCTGTGAAAAGAAGGGAAGTGAAAAGCAAAGGAGAAAAGGAAAGATATAAGCATCTGAATGTAGAGTTCTAAAGAATAGCAAGAAAAGATAAGAAAGCCTTCCTCAGCGATCAATGCAAAGAAATAGAGGAAAGCAACAGACTGGGAAAGACTAGAGATCTCTTCAGGAAAATTAGAGATACCAAGGGAACATTTCATACAAAGATGGGCTCAATAAAGGACAGAAATCATAGGGACCTAACAGAAGCAGAAGATATTAAGAAGAGGTGGCAAAAATACACAGAAGAACTGTACAAAAAAGATCTTCATGACCAAGATAATCACGATGGTGTAATCACTCACCTAGAGCCAGACATCCTGGAATGTAAAGTCGAGTGGGCCTTAGAAAGCATTACTACAAACAAAGCTAGTGGAGGTGATGGAATTCCGGTTGAGCTATTTCAAATCCTGAAAGATGATGCTGTGAAAGTGCTGCACTCAATATGCCAGCAAATTTAGAAAACTCAGCAGTGGCCACAGGACTGGAAAAGGTCAGTTTTCATTCCAATCCCAAAGAAAGGCAATGCCAAAAAATTCTCAAACTACCGCACAATTGCACTCATCTCACATACTAGTAAAATAATGTTCAAAATTCTCCACACCAGGCTTCAGCAGTACGTGAACCATGAAATTCCAGATGTTCAAGCTGGTTTTCGAAAAGGCAGAGGAACCAGAGACCAAATTGCCAACATCCGCTGGATCATGGAAAAAGCAAAAGAGTTCCAGAAAAACATCTATTTCTGCTTTATTGACTATGCCAAAGCCTTTGACTGTGTGGATCACAATAAACTGTGGAAAATTCTGAAAGAGATGGGAATACCAGACCACCTGACCTGCCTCTTGAGAAACCTATATGCAGGTAAGGAAGCAACAGTTAGAACTGGACATGGAACAGACTGGTTCCAAATAGGAAAAGGAGTTCGTCAAGGCTGTATATTGTCACCCTGCTTATTTAACTACTCTGCAGAGTACATGATGAGAAACCTTGGGCTGGAAGAAGCACAAGCTGGAATCAAGATTGCCGGGAGAAATATCCACAACCTCAGATATGTAGATGACACCACCCTTATGGCAGAAAGTGAAGAAGAACTAAAAAAAGCCTCTTGATGAAAGTGAAAGAGGGGAGTGAAAAAGTTGGCTTAAAGCTCAACATTCAGAAAACGAAGATCATGGCATCTGGTCCCATCACTTCATGGCAAATAGATGGGGAAACAATGGAAACAGTGTCAGACTTTATTTTTCTGGGCTCCAAAATCACTGCAGATGGTGATTGCAGTCATGAAATTAAAAGAGGCTTACTCCTTGGAAGGAAAGTTATGACCAACCTAGAAAGCATATTCAAAAGCAGAGCTATTACTTTGCCAACCAAGGTCTGTCTAGTCAAGGCTATGATTTTTCCAGTGGTCATGTATGAATGTGAGAGTTGGGCTGTGAAGAAAGCTGAATGCTGAAGAATTGATTCTTTTTAACTGTGGTGTTGTAAAAGATTCTTGAGAGTCCCTTGGACTGCAAGGAGATCCAACCAGTCCATCCTAAACGAAATCAGTCCTGGGTGTTCATTGGAAGGACTGATGCTGAAGCTGAAACTCCAATACTTTGGCCACCTCATGTGAAGAGTTGACTCATTGGAAAAGACCCTGATGCTGGGAGGGATTGGGGCCAGGAGGAAAAGGGGATGACAGAGGATGAGATGGCTGGATGGCATCACCAACTCGATGGACATGAGTCTGAGTGAACTCCGGGAGTTGGTGATGGACAGGGAGGCCTGGTGTGCTGTGATTCATGGAGTCACAAAGAGTCAGACACTAGTGAGTGACTGCACTGCACTGAACTGAACTGAAAGGTTCTAAGAAGTCAGAATCTCAGAATCTAGCCTGACTTATGAAATCAGAAGTAGCATTTTAACAAGGTACTTCGGTTCTTCTGTGGACATTAAAGTTTGAGCAGCCTTGCCCTAGAGCCACACTGTCCAGTGTGGTAACTACTAGCCACATCTGATTACTTGAAGTGTGGCTAGTCCAAATTGAGAAGGTCTGGAGGTTGTACAATGCACTCCCAATTTTGAACACTTAGTATATGTATTACTCTGTTTAGGCTGCTATAACAAATTACCATAGACTGAGAGGCTTAAACAACAAGCACTTATTTTTCAGTTCTGGAGGTTGTGAAGCCCAAGGTTGGGGTAATGGCAGATCTGGTGTTTGATAAAAACCTGCTTCCTGCCTTGTGGACAGCGTCCTCCTTGCTGTATCTTCACATGACTGGTAGAAGCAGCTCTGATCTCTTTTCCTCTTCTTTTAAAGACACTAATCCCATTTTGGGGGCTCCATCCTCATGACACCATGCAAGCTTAATCACCTCTCAAAAGCCCTGACCCTTAATACCATCCCACTGGAAGTTAGCATTTCAACATATGAATTTGGGAGGAGACAATCAGGCAGTCCATAACAGTATGGGGAAAAAGTGTAAAATGTTTCCTAAATAACTTTTTGCACTGACTACATGTCAATATGAAAATATATTGGGTTAAAGAAAATAAATTATTAAAGTTAATTCCAACTCTTTATTTTTACTTTGTTTTTTAAAAATTATTTGTTTTAATTGGAGGCTAACTACTTTTCAATATTGTGGTGGTTTTTGCCATACATCGACAGAATCGGCCATGGGTGTACATGTGTCCATGCGTCCCTCCATCTTGAACCCTGCTTCCATCTCCCTCCCTACCCCATCCCTGTGGGTTGTCCCAGAGCACCAGCACTGAGTACCCTGCTTCATGCGTCAAACTTGCACTAGCCATCTATTTTACTTTGTTTTTTTAACATTGCCTCTAGAAAATTTAAAACTTCTGTTGTGGCACACATTATACTGGACAGCACTGCCCTGAATCATGAAATCCCTAAAACTCTGATAGTTCTGTATGTCCCTTGGGCCTGTCTTTTTCTAAACTTCAAGTTGACCCAGGCATTTCTGAAAATACAACCAGTTGCCCAAAGCCACACTGGGGGTAATAGCTAAAATCACTTCCCTCTATTTCCTTACTACTGCTCTTGTGCCCCACCTCTGTGGACTCAAAAGACATTAGTAAACTAAAATAAATAATTAGTTCTCTGCCAGGGAAAGCTCAAGGATATTCTATGTCCAGAATAGGGAAGGATTCCAGAAGTGAGAAATTTCTTCCGTACTTCTTCCATCCATTGTTATCCAGTAGGATTCCCAGCAACAGTGTGTCAGGCTGAGCATTTCCAGGGCCTCGGTGATCTCGCAGGGACTCATCTCTGTGACAAAGAAAGAGTCACTAAATACCTCCCATTTCTAATAAACAGCCTAAGAGTGGGTGCACCATGGCTCAGCACATTAACCATATTTTCCATCTAAGAGACAGAGAACAACCTGTCTCGTTTGATGATGAAGCTATAAAGTTTTAGTGAATGGGGAGTAAATCAAGGCTTGCACTTGCCTTGTAAAAATGCACTGCCTCGTGCTGCATCTCACCTTTCACTCGCATGAGTGTATTTTTATTTCTCTGCATAAATAAAACATGATTCAAAGCCACCCTCTTGTCTTAACTCCTGGTGCTGGGCTCAACAACCCCAAAATTAAAGTTGGCATTGTGTTTCTGATGAGGCCTGAACATTAGTATAAAACATCTAAGATACTTGAAAGGTGAAAACGGCTTTAAGTTGAGGGGGGATGAAAAAGAGGACTCAGCCTCCAGTCCCTTTGAGAGGACACGCATGGTGCCGGCTCCAGGCCTGGGCACAAAATAAGATCACAAAGCAGTTGCTTCACCTTTATTCCCATGAGTTAGAGGCCAGAACACCTGACGATTAAGAATAGATAAGCAACCAAGAAGTCAAACTGACTCAGACAACCAGCTTTTAAAATTGATTCACAAGATCAGTGGCAAGTGCTTAACTGTGTTCTACAGTCATGTGAATATGGTGAATATTTGGAGCCATTAGATTTTGTGGGTTGATATCAGTCAGCAAATTTCTTCTTTTTTCACCCCGAGTGTTTCAGACAGAAGCTACTTTGTTGACTATTGTAACTCTGGTCTGTCCCTCTTTTTCCTGGACTCTAATTTTGGAGCTGGTCTATAGAGAAAAGCAAGAATCAACTGTCTTGTAGAGACCAGGAGGGTCCTGTGGTGAGATGTGGGGGTGATGTCTGAGCTGACCAGTCCCATGGGACTGGGGCTGGGGCTGGGGTTAGTGCCCAGAAGCAGAGGACAGATAATGGTGGAAAGTTGCCAAGTTTGAGCTGCAGAAACATGTTCAAGGTGAAAATTAAAGTCTGCAGCACTTGAATCAAATACTGGGAGTGGAAGTGGTGCTTACAGATGCTTGGCAGCTGGAGCAAGAAAGGTGAAGGGTCGCCAGTCCAGGTTTGATGCACGATACTGGATGCTTGGGGCTGGTGCACTGGGACGACCCAGAGGGAGGGTATGGGGAGGGAGGAGGGAGGAGGGTTCACGATGGGGAACACAGGTATACCTGTGGCGGATTCATTTCAATATTTGGCAAAACTAATACAATATTGTAAAGTTTAAAAATAAAATAAAATTAAAAAAAAAAAAGAAAGGTGAAGGGAACTGGTCAGGGTGAAGATCAGACCAAGCAGGTTCACGCTTCTGTTTGGGTCCATGAACCACTGGTAAATCTTTTCCTGGATAGCTGCATTTGACCAAGAATATTATCTGTTTTACCTGATTCTTATCATTTCTCTTTATATATTTTTGTTTTACTTTAATGGTAACTTTTAGAGGCCATATACTCTTATGTATTTGTAAATTCTGTGTGAAATTTCTGCTCATTGGCATTATGTTTATGTCACAATTTTATATAAATTTTATATAAAACACAATTTTATATAAAACTTCAACATTTAGAATAACAGGCAATAAATAACACTGTATTCCAAAGAGAGCAATGGACATGGCCCCCTGACCCTAAAAAGACAACACAGAAAGATGACAGAAACCATGGTGCTTCCTTATCCCGTGCAAGAAGCAGCCTGGACAGTGGGAAGGATATGAGTTGTGGGTTGTAGACTTTGGGGAGGCATTTATTCTCTACTCTTTGAAGGAGCTTTTCTCCCAAATCAAATGAGCGTGCTGTTTGTTGAGATTATGGAGTGCCTACAAGAAGAGGAGACTAGCACTCCCATCCCCATCTAGTTGGGTTCACGTGGAGAATCCATGGGTCTACTCTTGGCCACTTTCGGGGAAGAGTGTGATAGAGTGAGAAAGGTCTCTGCCGCCTGGTATGTATCCTGGAGGGCATATGAGAGCAGAACCATGTCTCCCTACTGCCTGGAGAGTCCTTAAGTCCAGATGTTGTCTGGAGCAGTGATAATAGCAAGAGGATGAAAGAGGGCAATATTGGGGTGGCCTGCATGCCACATTGGACTCTAAGGATGAGTGAGTTTTCTCTGCTTATTGCACAAAGTACTGGATTAGACCTTCTTACAGTTCCCTGCCAGACTATGGGAGCAGGATAAGATACTACAGGTGTACCACCTGGGATGGGAGTGGAGGAAAATGTTAAAGAGGTCAGCCAGAGAGTGCATCATCTTGTGAGGGAACTAGGAAAAGGTCCCCAAAGAAATCACTCTTGCAATCCATAGCAGAGCCAGCACTGAAATAGCTCTGCCCCCGGGGGGCACTGGTAGTCTGCCCATAGGGAATCAGAACAATGGCATGGTTATATATAAAGTCCTTATTACCTTTCTTCTAGTCACCATGCCCAGTAAGAGTCAGAAAAGGAGAGAAGAGATGGAGGAAGAGAAAAAGTCTGATCTTTACCCAAGGCTTGGGACTGAGCAAAGAGCAGGTTGGAAGCTTTAAATTGCATGTGAGATTCAAATTTGAATTTATACTGAACTGTACTTACTTTTTTAAAATTTATAAGAGGAGTCAATTCCAGAGTGGCACTAGTTCTTTTGTAAATAAAGGTGCCTAGAAAGTTTTTGGCTCAAACTCAACTGTCATCAAGGGGTGATTTGGCAGAGAAGGGAGAAGGCAGTGGTTGGGGAGAAAAATTAAACTTTTTCATGCTTAGAGTTTACTCAGACTTTCTAGAATATTCAAAAAACCTGTTAAGGTAGTTCTTCCACTGATTTCATGGCATGGGACAATAGAAAATGATAATTCCATTTGTAAGGCAAACTGAGGCAAAGACATGCCTACTTGTGCCTAGAGGTCGCTATTGGCCACTGGTTGAGCATTTTCAGCCCCACCCTCCTAACCCAGGCCCTTCCTTAAGGGCTGATGACCATGTCCACGAACTGGGACACTTTATTTTACACTTAGAAGTGTAAGCTCAGAGTGACCAGGAAAATGCCTTGTCCTCCTTTAAATTAATAGCAGAAGGGATAATTTTTATCTCTTTAGCCTACTTAGAACTGCCTATGGAAACCCCAAGGTTAAATGCTCATCTGCATATTAGTGTAGAAGCAGCAGAGAATAATGGAACAAATATTGGCTTAGGAGACAAAGTTCCAACATTGTCAATGGCCAGCTATTTATCTTGGGCGGGACACTAATCTATCTGGGTTTTTGTTTCCTTAATTGTAAAATGAGGGGTTTGGGGATCATGTGTTTAATAGATGGCAGCAGACTGAGCACACACGCAGTCATCACCAGCACCATCATCACCCCTCTCTAAGACTGAGCAGTAAAGGGAAAGAGCAATAATCATCTGGTTAAATTAGTTCATGAAATTTTGATTGGATCTCTGCCACTCATGGGGCATAAAAGGCAATTATGAGGTTCCCTGAAGCATGTAAAGTGGGACATTTTGTCCCCTAAGGCTGCAGAACTCTCCAATGTCCTCAGTGTCATTCTACTGTAGGACACATGCCATACGGTCACGTGTCTCTCTGTGGCCTCTGAGATCTTTCCTGCAGTATTTGTTTATTCCATGCAGCAGCACATACAGGCCACCCCCTGGGTGAGGAGTGGGGTTGATTCCCTGCCACTGCCTGTCCCAGTCCTCATATCTCCAACAGGCACCCAAAGAAGGCAGTATGACTGGTGGCGTGTCACTGCATCTGATGCCTGAAATATTAGAAATGGATTTGGGATATCCATGATATGTCAGTACTGTGTTTGCTTAAATATCAAAATTTAGCTGCTATTTGCCCAAATGTCTTGAAATTATTGTTTGAGGGAAGAGTGGTATATATATCCGGTAGAAATGGGGATCACTTTATATGCATTCATTTTTCTCAGGCAAGGAATTCATAGGCAGTGATCTGGGTAGAAACAACTTATTGTTCGTTCTTGGGAGCTGACCTCAGTGAGTTAATAAATATCAGGTACTTTGTTCACTGCCTCCTTGTCTTCTTCCTTCATTTTACCCCACCATTTTGATCTGGGTTCCCCTGACAGTAGAGCTTTGAGAGTAGGCTCTGGGTGCGTGTGATTTATTTTGGAGGTTATCCTAAAAGAGGAGTGAGAGAACAAAGACAATGAGTCAGGAAAGGAAGGAAGTCAAGCAAAAGCATTACTGAGCTCATTGCTTCCAGAACCATCCACTGGATATATGAAAGACCATAACCTTTATTCACCAGCTTGCTTTCCTCACTGTTTGATGTCTTCCCCCAGGGGCATCACCTCTCCTGCATTTTGAACTCCCAGTTCTTTAGAGATGACCCTGGGGCAGCTCTTGAGGCATTTTTGACACCAGGAGCTATCCACTCTTCTGGGGCTGAAATCAGATATGGGCTGGGAGATTGGGAGATGTAACAAAGGTACAATAAGAAGTGTCTACTTATTCTAAGAAGGATTTATGGTGGCCCTGCAAACTCGCATACGTTAACATATACTTTAATATATATTCAAATGAGTTAAAAATGAGGCAGCAGTAACAAAGTTATTATAAGAACAGATGTCATTTAATCTTGAATGCTACTTAGATGTGGGGCTTAAATAAAAGACTGAACTTTGGGACAGTCAACATGAAAAGGGAATCGTGATAAAGTACAAACTTTACGATGACTGAAAGGTAACAATGAACCAGTTGTTCAGTATAAACATGACTATTTAAGGTGCTGATATCAAATAAAAATTTTCCTGAGCATCCTCAGACAGAATAAGAGGATGTGATGAATTACATTCTGGTCAAAATGTTGAATATAAATTTTGGTATAGTTTTATAATTCTGTTTCTTATATTTGAATATAGGCAAATAAATTTCTCAAGCCTAGGCTCGCTAGGCTCCTCTGTCCATAGGATTTCCCAGGAAAGAATACAGGAGCAGGTTGCCATTTCTTCCTCCATAGGATCTTTCCAACTCAGGGATCGAACCCAAGTCTCTGGGGTCTCCTACATTGGCAGGTGGATTCTTTACTATTGAGCCGCCTGGAAAGCCCCAAAGCATGATAAGTTAAAAAAAAAGCAACAACAACTAAGGTAGGGATGGGTAAGGGATTAGATGCAGTTCACTTAGTGGGCCTCTAATGGCCCCATTAATAGATGGTTTTAGAGATGAGAGAAATCAATGAGTCAATGACTTTAAGAGTTAGTCTTGCCATGAGTCTGTTTCTTATACCTCTTTTTCTCTCTTTTCTCAACTGTCTCTCTCATTACCATTTCTTTGCTTAGAATAGCAGAAAGAGCATGGACTTTGGAGTGAATTTTACTATTCATCAGTTGCTGCTGCTGCTAAGTCATCTCAGTCGTGTCCGACTCTGTGTGACCCCATAGACGGCAGCCCACCAGGCTCCCCCGTCCCTGGGATTCTCCAGGCAAGAACACTGGAGTGGGTTGCCATTTCCTTCTCCAATGCATGAAAGTGAAAAGTGAAAGTGAAGTCGCTCAGTCGTGTCTGACTCTTAGCGACCCCACAGACTGCAGCCTACCAGACTCCTCTGTCCATGCGATTATCCAGGCAAGAGTACTGGAGTGGGGTGCCATTGCCTTCTCTATTGGATAAAAAAGTCTTATCTTTACCCTCAGGTATGGTACATATTAGCTGTAATGCCTTTTTCTGATGATAAAAGCAGTGTATTTTCTTTTAGACAAACTTGAAAAAAAATGAGAAAGAAAAATTTTAAAACCATCTCTAAATTAACTGTCCATACAAAGAAAAGGTGATTAAATTATTACCATGTTGTATTTTGGTAAATTTCTTTCCAGTCATGTATGTACATACAGTTTTTTGACTATATTGTGTATTCTTTTTTTCTGATTTTAACTTTATCATTATATTATGAATATCTCCCCATGCTAATGAATATATAATAATATAATCACTTTTAATGGATGCATTATTACCCATCAAATAATGTGCCATTATTGTTGAATCATACATGATTATTAGATATTTAGATTGCTTCCAATTTTGGATTATTGCAATTAAAGGCATAATAAATATCCTTGTACAAAATTCTATGGGCTTCTCATCCAAATATTTCTTTAGAATCAACCCTTAGGTCTGGAATTTCTGGGATAAATGATATGAAAATTACTAGGTTTTGATTCATTTTGCCAAATTGCCTTTCAAAAATGTTGTATCCACTTATTCCCCTAGCAGCAGTGTATCAACATGCCTACGTCACAGAAGTTATGTATCATATCCCAAGGATTGTACCTGTGTCTCCTACATTGCAGGCAAATTCCTTACTGTCTGAGCCACCAGGGAAGCCCCATGTCAATATATACACAGTATATATCATGACTATAGAGTGATTTGGTCTAAAGTTAGCTATCAACTAGGGAAATAAAAAGCACTCTAAGTATTACAGAAAGGGAATTTAATAAGACATTGGTTACACAGATGATGGGTAGCTAAGAGGATAAATCCAATGCTATGGACTGAACTGTGTCCCTCCAAAATTCATATGTTAAAGACCTAATCTCCAATGTGATGGTATTTCAAGATGGGGACTTGGGGAGGCAATTAAGTTTAGATGAGGTCATAAGGATTGGGCCCTCATGATGGGCTTAATGCCTTTATAAAAAGAGACATCAGAGTTCGCTTATTCTCTCTACACACACCTAGGAGAGGAAAGTCCCTGTGAACACACAGCAAGAAGGCAGCCATGTGCAAGCCAGGAGAAGAGCCTTCACCAGGAACTGATTTGACCAGTATTTTGATTTTGGACTTTCCATCCTCCAGAACCATAAGAAATACATTTATATTGTTTAAGTCACTGTGTTCATGATGTTTCATTATGGCAACCCAAGCTAAGACCTATGCCAACTCAGAGATTACAAGAACTGGAAAGAACTACTCTCCCTAGGCTAGAAGTACAGTGGAGAAGGCAGAGTTATCAGAGTCTGCAGTCATCTGAAGGAGATTGGAACCATGGCAACCTGTCCTTTGGTTGCTAGAATGGCAGAGGAGGTGCAGCCTGAGCAAGAGAGAAATGAGGAGAAACATCCTGACCTTTCCCCTCCCTCCTGTTCTCCGGTCTTCCATCAGAGCCTCACACTAGCGGGACAGTGTGGAACAGCTAATGTAGAGGCCTGGGAAAGCCTCAGGGCTGTGGACCATGCGGTGTAGAGCAGGAAGGGGCAGGGTTGGATCTGAGGATGCATATATCCAGGAATGCAGAAGATGCTTTGTTTGGCTGGCACAGTGTCTTTGAAATGCTCTGCGGTTTTGCCTGTGTCTGGGGCATGGTCTTTCAGGTTAGGCTGGGCACAGCGCCAGCACAAGTTATTACGTAGCTGCTTTACTGCCTGCTTTAATTGATAGATGATGGAAGGCAGGTGAGGACATTTTAAGAGTAGAGACAGTATAGGGAAAACATGGGGGCTGAAATGGTAAGCCACAGATGCCAATTTCTACGGTTTTTCTAAGAGCCTGGCCATCCAAAGTTTTAATGCCTTGACTCTTAATGTTCCATAGTAAAATCCACAGAATGAACAGGTTTCAAAGTGTGTCTGTGTATCTTATGTCTTGTGAAAAGCTGTTTTGTGTGCATCTGAAACAGGCTGCATTAGGCAGAATGATATTCACATGGGCTCAGCCTCATTCTTCCTAAATTTTTACAGCTTTGTAGAGAGCAGTGTGCATGTAATGACCCTTGACCCTGCGTCTATTACTGACACCAGTCTGTGAGCCCAACGCATCCAGCCAGCATCTCCTCAGGCCCACTGTGGGGGACACAGCCGATGTTTCACAGTGCAGAGAGGAAATGAGGACATTTGAGAACTTTCACCAAGGCCAAGAGAAAGGATAAGGTTAGTCATTTTGGTGGCTGGGCTGGTGAGATCCAAACTGCAGGCTTTGGAGGCTTCCTGCCAGTCTGACTGCAGTGCACTGGGGGCTTGTGCAGGACCACGTCTGCCTGGAAGTGGGGAGCACCTTGGTCTAAGTTAGACAAGGTGCTGTGTGGGCGCTCCTCCAGGACCCAGACTTCAGGGAGTTCTGGCCTTGCTCCTGAGCCCTCTCCTTAAAGCCAACTTGTCCCATTTGTGCATTTCCAAAAGGAAAGAGAAGTAGGTGTTTCTGCTGCAGACTGGACTCCTCCTACCCTTTCTCACCAGGTGGTTCCTCTGCTTTATTTTCATCTCCTATTTCATGTTTCTGTTCAGTTTTTCTCATTTGTCTCTCTTATTCTGGAATACTCTCTTGCTTTGGGGTGACCTGGTTTGTCTTAAGGAGAGCAGGCTATTGCAATGATTCATTCTAACCAAAATTGATTGTAGGGGCCACAGACATGGACGCCTCCAGGGCAAGGTGGTCTCCGGAGAGGTTTAAGTAGGGGGAGGAGGGGTGAGGAAGCCCACCAAACCCACCAGGGGGCATCTCTTGGCCTGAGTGAGTTACAGGCAGTGGGAGCTCAGGGCCCATGTTGTTGATTTTTATATATTTCAAGAAAACTTGGAGACCTCTGTTAAAATTTTTAAAGGTGAGAAATTAATTGTAAAACTTTTAAAAAACAATGTGTCAACTATAGAATCTGCTTTTATGTCAAAATCTGGCCCAGGGGCCAGCAGTTTGCCATCTTTGCCTTGAGGAGTGTTTCCTGTGCTGGGGGCTGTGGGCAACACCAAGGAGAGGGACGCTGTGCACGTCTCCTGAAGGGGCTTCAGTGGGGCAGTGTGACTGGAGAAACGCAGATGTGCTATCAAGTGAGAGTCCAGGAAAGGCTATAGGTTCCCCCAGTGGAAGAGCTTTAAAGACAATATTTTTATTTATGTGATTTTAACATGAAATATTAATTCTACCGTAAACCATTGAACTTTAAAATAGAGAAAAACCTTCTCTGCTGTTTTTAGGGTCAGGTGTACATGATTAAAGGTGACATCATTTTAATAATGAGGCCTTTTTGTACTTAATGAAATATCAGTAAATCCCCTTGAGGAGATGACAGATGTACTGATTTCCACTCTGGAGTGTAATAGTGAAATTCCTGTGTAAACAGTGAAATGAGATTTTAAAGGATCACTTTTTCTAGGCAGGATGACTAATGAGAGAGGTAATCCTTTAAGATGTGGCCACACACTCAGCAGCCTGATCATTCTACAGCTTCCAAAATGTGCAGCTTGGCAAGTTGTGGCCAAACCAGGTGTGGAGAGGCATCTCGGGCAGGGCTCTGCTTGAGGGCAGTTGCAACTGGGCCAGGTGGTGGGAGAGAGGCCAGAATTGGCAGGTCAAGTATCTCGGTATCCCTGGACTTGGGCCTCTTCCAAGGCCCTTCACAGGTCATACTACAGTTATCTGTACTTTCCCTCTAGCAGGACCTTAGCATCTTGGGGCAAGTTCGGTACTGCAGTGTTCTAGTGCCTCCCAGATTGAATGGTATAAAGAGACATATTGAATGTCAGTTGAATGAATGAATAAGTGATAAATTAAGTAAAAATCTAGGCAGGTGTATGGTATTGCTACTGCTAAGTCACTTCAGTCGTGTCCGATTCTGTGTGACCCCATAGATGGCAGCCCACCAAGCTCCCCCGTCCCTGGGATTCTCCAGGCAACAACACTGGAGTGGGTTGCCATTTCCTTCTCCAATGCATGAAAGTGAAAAGTCAAAGTGAAGTCGCTCAGTTATGTCCGACTCTTAGGGACCCCATGGATTGCAGCCTACTAGGCTCCTCCGCCCATGGGATTTTCCAGGCAAGAGTACTGGAGTGGGGTGCCATTGCCTTCTCCAGGTGTATGGTATTAGGGAGATTCAACAAGAGGTGGTGGTGCTGCCGGCTGGCAGGTGGGTAGGGCACCATGAGGAGCAGTTTGGGGCTGCAGTGTGTGGAGACTCTGGCCTGTGGGTAGAAGGTGAAATCAAGAGCAGTCCCTGGCTTCAGGATGGAGGTGGGTCACCATGGCAGGACTCAGTCAGAGACAGCACAACGTGGACTCAGGGACTAAGGAGCAGAGCACAGCTGCCAGTCAGCAGGGAGCACAGGGTAAGAATGGATGCTCAGACATCTAAGAAATTCAAGTTCAAATCTCAGCTCTACTTTTTCCTCAGTGTGTGACTGGGCAAAGTCTGGGCATAGACTTCACCTCTCTGTGCCTTGGTGTCTTTATCTCTCCCTTTTTAACATTTTTTTATTGAAGGATAATTGCTTTTGTTGTTTTCTGTCCAACCTCAACATGAATCAGTCATATGTATACATATATCCCCTCCCTTTGAATCTCCCTCCCATCTCTGGACCCTCCCAGCCCTCTAGGTTGATACAGAGCCCCTGTTTGAGTTTCCTGAGCCATACAGCAAATTCCCATTGGCTATCTATTTTACATATGGTAATGTAAGTTTCCATGTCACTCTTTCCATACATCTCATCCACTCCTCTCCTTTCCCCATGTCCATAAGTCTATTCTCTATATCTGTTTCTCCACTGCTGCCCTGTAAATAAATTCTTCAGTACTATTTTTCTAGATTCGGTATACATGTGTTAGAATATAATATTTATCTTTCTTTTTCTGACTCATTGCACTCTGCATAATAGTTTCTAGGCTCATCCACTGCATCAGAACTGACTCAAATGTGTTCCTTTTTATGGCTGAATACTATTCTATTGTGTATATGCACCACCACTTCTTTATCCATTCATCTGTCTATGGACATCTAGGTTGCTTCCATGTTCTAGCTATTGTAAATAGTGCTGCAATGAACAACAGGATACATGTGTATTTTTCAATTTTGGTTTCCTCAGGGTATATGCCTAGGAGTGGGATTGCTGGGTTGTATGGTGGTTTTGTTTCTAGTTTTTAAAGAAATCTCCATACCATCTTCCATACTGGCTGTATCAATTTACATTCCTACTAACAGTGCAAGAGTGTTCCCCTTTCTCCACACCCTCTCCAGCATTTATTACTTGTAGACTTTTTGATGATGGCCTTCCCAGAAAAACATCTACTTCTGCTTTATTGACTACACCAAAGCTTTTGACTGTGTGGATCACAACAAACTGTGGAAAATTCTTCAAGAGATGTAATACCAGATCACCTGACCTGCCTCCTGAGAAATCTGTATGCAGGTCAAGAAGCAACAGTTAGACTTGGACATGGAAAAAACAGTGGTTCCAAATCAGGAAAGGAGTATGTCAAGGCTGCTGATTTAACTTATATGCAGAGTACATCATGAGAAATGCTGGACTGGATGAAGCACAAGCTGGAATCAAGATTGAAAGGGGAAATATCAATAACCTCAGATATACAGATGACACCACCCTTATGGCACAAAGTGAAGAAGAACTAAAGAGCCTCTTGATGAAAGTGAAAGAGGAGCATGAAAAAGTTGGCTTAAAACTCAGCATTCAGAAAACTAAGATCATGGCATCTGGTCCCATCACTTCATGGCAAATAGATGGGGAAACAGTGGAAACAGTGACAGACTTTATTTTGGGGGCTCCAAAATAACTGCAGATGGTGACTGCAGCCATGAAATTAAAAGATACTTGCTCCTTGAAAGAAAAGTTATGACCAACCTAGACAGCATATTAAAAAGCAGAGACATTACTTTGCCAACAAAGGTCAAAGGTATGGTTTTTCCAGTAGTCATGTATGGATGTGAGAGTTGGACTATAAAGAAAGCTGAGCACCAAAAAATTGATGCTTTTGAACTGTGGTGTTGGAGAAGACTCTTGAGAGTCCCTTGGACACCAAGGAGATCCAACCAGTCCATCTTAAAGGAAATCAGTCCTGAATATTCATTGGAAGGACTGATGCTGAAGCTGAAACTCCAATACTTCGGCCACCTGATACAGAGAGCTGACTCATTTGAAAAGACCCTAATGCTGGGAAAGACTGAGGGCAGGAGGAGAAGGGGACAACAGAGGATGAGATGGTTGGATGGCATCACTGACTCAATGGACATGAGTTTGAGTAAACTCTGGAAGTTTGTGATGGACAGGGAGGCCTGGCGTGCTGCAGTCGCAAAGTGTCGGACATGACTGAGCAAGTGAACTGAACTGATTCTCACTAGTGTAAGGTTATATCTCATTGTGTTTTAATTTCACTTCTCTAATAATGAGCATTGTTAAGCATCTTTTCATGTGTTTATTAGCCATCTGTATGTCTTCTTTGGAAAAATGTCTGTTTAGGTCTTTTTCCCACTTTTTGATTGGGTTGTTTGTTTTTCTGGCACTGAGTTGTGTGAACTGCTTGTATATTTTGGAAATGAATCCTGTGTCAGTTGTTTCACTTGCTATTATTTTCTCCCATTCTTAGGGTTGTCTTTTCACTTTGCTTATAGTTTCCTTTGCTGCTAAAAGCTTTTAAGTTTAATCAAGTCCCACTTGTTTACTTTTGTTTTTATTTCCATTACTCTAGGAGTTGGGTCATAGAGAATCTTGCTTTATGTCATTGAATGTTCTGCCTATGTTTTCCTCTAAGAGTTTTATAGTTTCTGGTCTTACATTTAGGTCTTCAATCCATTTTGAGTTTATCTTTATATATGGTGTTAGGAAGTGTTCTAATTTCATTCTTTTACATGTAGCTGTCCAGTTTTCCCAGCACCATTTATTGAAGAGGCTGTCTTTGTCCCATTGTATATTCTTGCCTCCTTTGTCAAAAATAAGGTGCCCATTGGTGCATGGGTTTATTTCTGGGCTTTCTGTCTTGTTCCATTGATCTATATTTCTGTTTTGTGCTAGTACCATACTGTCTTGATGACTGTAGCTTTGTTCTTCCAGCTCCATTCTTCTTTCTCAGAACTGCTTTGGCTATTCGGGGTCTTTTATGTTTCCATGTGAATTGTGAAATTTTTTGTTCTAGCTGTGAAAAATGTCTTTGGTAATTTGATAGGGATTGCATTGAATCTGTAGATTGCATTTGGTAGTATAGTCATTTTCACAGTATTGATTCTTCCTACCCAGGAACATGGAATATCTCTCCATTTGTTTATGTCATCTTTGATTTCTTTCATTAGTGTCTTATAATTTTCTGTGTACAGTTCTTTTGTCTCTTTAGGTAAGTTTATTCCTAGATATTTAATTCTTTTTGTTGTAATGGTGACTGGGATTGATTCCTTAATTTCTCTTTCTGATTTTTCATTGTTAGTATATAGAAGTACAAGTGATTTCTGTGTATTGATTTTGCATCCTGCAACTTTGCTAAATTCACTGATTAGCTCTAGTGATTTTCTGTTACTATCTTTAGGTTTTCTATGTACAGTATCTATCCTGCATCCGAGGTCAGGGGGGTGGGGGTGGCCGAGAGGAGATACCCAGCATCTGAGGTCAGGGGCAGCAATGAGAGGAGTTACCCCGAGTCCGAGGTCAGGGGCAGTGACGAGAAGAGTTACCCCACGTCCGAGGTCAGGGGCGGCAGCCTGGAGGAGCTACCCCACGCCCCTAAGGCCGAGGCCAGGGACGGCGGGCGGGAGGAGCTTCCCCACAACCCACGCCTGAGGCCAAGGGCGGCGGCCGGGAGGAGCAACCCCACATCCAAGGAGCCTTGGCTGCGTGGGTGCAGGAGGGCCTAGAGGAGCTAGCCCACGTTGAAGGTCAGGAAGGGCGGTGGTGAGGAGATACCCCTCGTCCAAGGTAAGGAGCAATGGCTGCGCTTTGCTGGAGCAGCCGTGAAGAGATACCCCACGCCCAAGGTAAGAGAAACCCAAGTAAGAAGGTAGGTGTTGCAAGAGGGCATCAGAGGGCAAACACACTGAAGCCATACTCACAGAAAACTAGTCAATCTGATCACACTAGGACCACAGCCTTGTCTAACTCAATGAAACTAAGCCATGCCCGTGGGGCAACCCAAGATGGGCGGGTCATGGTGGAGAGATCTGACAGAATGTGGTCCACTGGAGAAGGGAATGGCAAACCACTTTAGTATTCTTGCCTTGAGAACCCTATGAACAGTATGAAAAGGCAAAATGATAGGATACTGAAAGAGAAACTCTCCAGGTCAGTAGGTGCCCAAATGCTACTGGAGATCAGTGGAGAAATAACTCCAGAAAGAATGAAGGGATGGAGCCAAAGCAAAAACAATACCCATCTGTGGATGTGACTGGTGATAGAAGCAAGGTCCAATGCTGTAAAGAGCAATATTGCATAGGAACCTGGAATGTCAGGTCAAGGAATCAAGGCAAATTGGAAGTGGTCAAACAAGAGATGGCAAGAGTGAATGACAACATTCTAGGAATCAGCGAAATGAAATGGACTGGAATGGGTGAATTTAACTCAGATGACCATTATATCTACTACTGCGGGCAGGAATCCCTCAGAAGAAATGGAGTGGCCATCATGGTCAACAAAAGAGTCCGAAATGCAGTACTTGGATGCAATCTCAAAAACGACAGAATGATCTCTGTTCGTTTCCAAGGCAAACCATTCAATAGCACAGTAATCCAAGTCTATGCCTCAACCAGTAACGCTGAAGAAGCTGAAGTTGAATGGTTCTATGAAGACCTACAAGGCCTTTTAGAACTAATACCCAAAAAAGATGTCCTTTTCATTATAGGGGACTGGAATGCAAAAGTTGGAAGTCAAGAAACACCTGAAGTAACAGGCAAATTTGGCCTTGGAATACAGAATGAAGCAGGGCAAAGACTAATAGAGTTTTGCCAAGAAAATGCACTGGTCATAACAAGCACCCTCTTCCAACAACACAAGAGAAGACTCTACACATGGACATCACCAGATGGTCAACACCAAAATCAGATTGATTATATTCTTTGCAGCCAAAGATGGAGAAGCTCTATACAGCAAAAACAAGACCAGGGGCTGACTGTGGCTCAGACCATGAACTCCTTATTGCCAAATTCAGACTTAAACTGAAGAAAATAGGGAAAACCACTAGACCATTCAGGGATGACCTAAATCAAATCCCTTATGATTATACAGTGGAAGTGAGAAATAGATTTAAGGGCCTAGATCTGATAGATAGAGTGCCTGATGAACTATGGAATGAGGTTCGTGACATTGTACAGGAGACAGGGATCAAGACCATTCCCATGGAAAAGAAATGCAAACAAGCAAAATGGCTGTCTGGGGAGGCCTTACAAATAGCTGTGAAAAGAAGAGAAGTGAAAAGCAAAGGAGAAAAGGAAAGATATAAACATCTGAATGCAGAGTTCCAAAGAATAGCAAGAAGAGATAAGAAAGCCTTCTTCAGCGATCAATGCAAAGAAATAGAGGAAAACAACAGAATGGGAAAGACTAGGGATCTCTTCGAGAAAATCAGAGATACCAAAGGAACATTTCATGCAAAGAGGGGCTCGATAAAGGACAGAAATCACAGGGACCTAACAGAAGCAGAAGATATTAGGAAGAGATGGCAAGAATACACAGAAGAACTGTATAAAAAGATCTTCACAACCCAGATAATCACGATGGTGTGATCACTGACCTAGAGCCAGACATCCTGGAATGTGAAGTCAAGTAGGCCTTAGAAAGCATCACTAAGAACAAAGCTAGTGGAGGTGATGGAATTCCAGTTGAGCGACTTCAAATCCTGAAAGATGATGCTGTGAAAGTGCTGCACTCAATATGCCAGCAAATTTGGAAAACTCAGCAGTGGCCACAGGACTGGAAAAGGTCAGTTTTCATTCGAATCCCAAAGAAAGGCAATGCCTAAGAATGCTCAAACTACCGCACAATTGCACTCATCTCACATGCTAGTAAAGTAATGCTCAAAATTCTCCAAGCCAGGCTTTAGCAATATGTGAACCGTGAACTTCCTGATGTTCAAGCTGGTTTTAGAAAAGGCAGAGGAACCAGAGATCAAATTGCCAACATCTGCTGGATCATGGAAAAAGCAAGAGAGTTCCAGAAAAACATCTATTTCTGCTTTATTGACTATGCCAAAGCCTTTGACTGTGTGGATCACAATAAACTGTGGAAAATTCTGAAAGAGATGGGAATACCAGACCACCTGACCTGCCTCTTGAGAAATCTGTATGCAGGTAAGGAAGCAACAGTTAGAACTGGACATGGAACAACAGACTGGTTCCAAATAGGAAAAGGAGTTCGTCAAGGCTGTATCTTCTCACCCTGCTTATTTAACTTATATGCAAAGTACATCATGAGAAACGCCGGACTGGAAGAAACACAAGCTGGAATCAAGATTGCAGGGAGAAATATCAATAACCTCAGATATGTAGATGACACCACCCTTATGGCAGAAAGTGAAGAGGAACTCAAAAGCCTCTTGAGGAAAGTGAAAGTGGAGAGTGAAAAAGTTGGCTTAAAGCTCAACATTCAGAAAACGAAGATCATGGCATCTGGTCCCATCACTTCATGGGAAATAGATGGGGAAACAGGGGAAACAGTGGAAACAGTGTCAGGCTTAATTTTTCTGGGCTCCAAAATCACTACAGATGGTGACCGCAGCCATGAAATTAAAAGACGCTTACTCCTTAGAAGGAAAGTTATGGCCAACCTAGATAGCATATTCAAAAGCAGAGACATTACTTTGCCAACAAAGGTTTGTCTAGTCAAGGCTATGGTTTTTCCTGTGGTCATGTACGGATGTGAGAGTTGGACTGTGAAGAAGGCTGAGCGCCGAAGAATTGATGCTTTTGAACTGTGGTGTTGGAAAAGACTCTTGAGAGTCCCTTGGACTGCAAGGAGATCCAACCAGTCCATTCTGAAGGAGATCAGCCCTAGGATTTCTTTGGAAGGAATGATGCTAAAGCTGAAACTCCAGTACTTTGGCCACCTCATGTGAAGAGGTGACTCATTGGAAAAGACCCTGATGCTGGGAGGGATTGGGGGCAAGAGGAAAAGGGGACGACAGAGGATGAAATGGCTGGATGGCATCACTGACTCAATGGACGTAAGTCTGAGTGAACTCCGGGAGTTGGTGATGGACAGGGAGGCCTGGCGTGCTGTGATTCATGGGGTCGCAAAGGGTTGGACACGACTGAGCGACTGATCTAATCTGATCTCTGATGTACAGTATCATGTCATCTGCAAACAGTGAGAGCTTTACTTATTTTTTGATCTGGATTAATTTTATTCCTTTTTCTTCTCTGATTGCTGTGTTGAATAATGGTGGTGAAAGTGGACACCCTTGTCTTGTTCCTGATTTTGGGGGAAATGCTTTCAGTTTTTCACCATTGAGAATAATGTCTGCTGTATGTCTTTATCTCTTAAATGGAGGTATAATTAGTAGGAAGATACAATGAGATGTTCTGTATGAAGCACTTAGCATAGTGCTTGGCAGAATATCATTCACACAAATAGAGATAGGGCTTAATTAGTAACATGATCCTTGATGTAGAGATGTTCTTGACCTTCTTCACCCTCGCCTCAACCAAAGTGTTCAGAATACATAGTTCAAAAGCTTCCTGGAATATTCTGATAATTCCCTCTCCATGCCCTCTTCTAAGAAGATAACTTGAATTTTTATTTCTTTAAATCACCCCCTTATCCCAAACTGGTGTAGGTCTCAACATCTTTTTAGGAGATTTTATAGGAGGTGAAGGTAAAACACCCCCAGATTGTAGGAACTAAAAGGATTTTGGGATGCACGATACTGGATGCTTGGGGCTGGTGCACTGGGATGACCCAGAGGGAGGGTATGGGGAAGGAGGAGGGAGGAGGGTTCAGGATGGGGAACACAGGTATACCTGTGGTGGATTCATTTCGATATTTGGCAAAACTAATACAATATTGTAAAGTTTAAAAAAAAAAAAAAGGATATTGGGGCAGGCACGGGTGATACATCCATAAGACAGAGCACACACACGGCCTGGAGCCCACAATATTTTTAAGGGCTCATGATAGTATTTTATGTTCTTTTGCAAAAAGAAGGAAAAATGAACTTTCAGGTTGGAGAAAGCATTTTAATAAATAATTAATATAGTCATCTTTGTACTGATGTAGTCATAAAATCAGAGAAGGCAATGGCAACCCACTCTAGTACTCTTTCCTGGAAAATCCCATGGATGGAGGAGCCTGGTAGGCTGCAGTCCATGGGGTCACTAAGAGTCGGACACGACTGAGTGACTTCACTTTCACTTTTCACTTTCATGCATTGGAGAAGGAAATGGAAGCCCACTCCAATGCTCTTGCCTGGAGAATCCCAGGGACGGCAGAGCCTGGTGGGCTGCCATCTATGGGGTCACACAGAGTTGGACATGACTGAAGTGACTTAGCAGCAGCAGCAGCAGTCATAAAATTAACAATTTACTTTTTTATGAAAGAAGTGGCCTACAAAAGCAAGTGAGCAGAGAAGACAAGTCATAATGTGGTCCTGGGGACAGGGACCCCAGCAAGTCATGACACTGGTATTTCTCTGAGGGTTTGGGAAGCACCTAGAAAGTAGATTAAAATGCAGGATCCTGGACCCAGATTCCAGGAAGACAGGTACAGCCTTTGGTGAGCCTAAGAGTCAACATTTTAATAGAAAGCCTGTACCTTCTGAAGCAGGTTGGAGGAGTCTTGAGAAACCTAGACCCTGCTCTCAAGTCAGTTGTGGTCCTGTACCTGGCGGCATGATTGGAGGGTGCTGGGAGGATTGGACCTTGCTGCCCACATTGGCAAATCATTAAAGCATCAGTCAATCCAGTGAAAAGAGTTAATAATTCAGCTGACAATTCCATCTGATTCTGTAACCCAAATAACTGCTGAATTGATCAGGTATTTCTCTTGCCAGCTACATATTAGGATCTTTTATCTTATACCCTGTAAAGAGAAATGGTTGAAGCAGCTTTTCTTTAAACAGTTATAATGTATTAGGTCATTGAAAGATATTACTCTGCATTTAAAACCCAGCTTCAAAAGGTTATTTTTACAGAATCATTACATGGAACTTCTGCATTAAACAACAGCACTTATCTTAGTGGCTGCTTGTGTTCCAGTCTCTACAAGTAAGTTGGTTTCTTTAAATATATGAATCCCTTTAATTATAGCAGTTAGTTTGAAAAGTGATAACTAAATAAAATTTTATCCTGCAAAATTAATAGAGTAAAAGCAACATTAAAATGGTATTAACACTGTAGGACAGACTCAGTAGAGGAGCAAATAGGCAGAAAATTGACAAATCCCTCACCTTAATGACTTGTAGCCATACACTGTTAGGAGAGATGAGATTCTTATCTACATTTCCTTACATTGGTGACTCTTGCCAATAAACGTCAGTCATCTTTTAATATTGTTTTGTAGCTACTGTTATTGCTGCATGAATGATGCCCTTTACTTGCATAGTTTTTCAGAAGAATTATCATTAGGATTTGGGGGTGACCCATTTGAGATTAAAGGCGATATCTGTGAGTTGGTTTTGAAGCTAAAATCTAGATAAAAGACTTCTCACTTTAACAATTCTGTCTCTCTTTATAGAAAATATTTCTAATGACCCCTTCACCACCCTGAAATAAATTTCATAGATGTCTCATCTACCTGCTTGTATGCATAAAAAAATCCATACCTTGCCTGCAATAAAGAGAAAATATAAAAGATATGTAATGTATAATAAATTAATACATATTTCAAAATGTAAATGCTTTGACAGGACTATATTAGCAGACATAATGAAGTTGTCAGACGCTTACATCTTTACATACTTTTATAAAGAATCACTTTGAATGCAAAACCCTACTTGCGAGTTCTGTCAGTAACTCAGATACCCAAAAGACATTTCATAGGATTTTTTTTTTTTTTTGACAAGTCCTGATTTTTTTTAGAGCAACTATGGGTTCATGGCAAAATTGAGGGGACAGTCCAGAGACTTTTCATTTACTCCTCTGCCCACTCACATGCCAACCTCCATTATCAACGTGCCCCACCAGTGTGGTACATTGGTTACAACTGATGAACCTACATTGACAAATTATATTCACCCAAAGTCTATAGTTCACATTAGAGTTCACTCTTGCTGATGTCCCTTCTCTGGTTTTAAACTGATATGTAGTGACTTGTGTGCATATTATAATATCATATAGAGTATTTTCACTCCTGCCAAAATCTTCTCTGTTATTCCTAGTCATCCCTCCCCCCTTCTCCCAGGCTTGGCAGCATCTCCATGGTTTTGTTTTCTCCAGAATGTCATGTAGTTGGAAACCTATAGTACGTAGCCTTTTCATTTTGGCTTCTTTCACTCTGTAATAAGCATTTAAGGTTTCTCCATGCCTTTTCATGGCTTGATCACTAACTTTTTAGTGGTGAATGAAATCCTTATCTGTATGTTCCACAGTTTCATTATCCATTTACCCAGCGAAGAATATCTTGGTTACTTCCAAGTTTTGACAATTATGAAAAAAAACTGCTGTAAACATCTGTGTGAAGGTTTTTCTGTGGACATTTACCTCCTTTGGGTAATTACCAAAGAGTGTGATTGCTGAATTGTATGGTAAGAGTATGTTTCATTTTAAAACAAGCCACCAAACTATCTTCCAAAGGAACTGTACCATTTTTCATTCCTATCAGCAATGTGTGAGAGTTCCTGCTGCTCCACATCTTTATCAGCATTGGTGTTACCAGTATTCTCAATTTTGATCATTCAAACAGATAATGGTATCTCATTATGGTTTGTGTTTCCTTGATGACGTATGATGTGAAGAACCTTTTCATATGCTTATTTGCCACCTATGTAACTTGTTTGGTAAGGTATCTGTTATAGTTAGAACTGGACATGGAACAATAGACTGGTTCCAAATAGGAAAAGGAGTACATCAAGGCTGTGTATTGTCACCTGGCTTATTTAACTTATATGCAGAGTACATCATGAGAAATGCTGGGCTGGAAGAAGCACAAGCTGGAATCAAGATTGCTAGGAGAAATATCGATAACCTCAAATATGCAGATGACACCACCCTTATGGCAGAAAGTGAAGAAGAACTAAAGAGCCTCTTGATGAAAGTGAAAGAGGAGAGTGAAAAGATTGGCTTAAAACTAAGCATTCAGAAAACTAAGATCATGGCATCTGGTCCCATCACTTCATGGCAAATAGATGGGGAAACAGTGGAAACAGTGACAGACTTTATTTTCTTGGGCTCCAAAATCACTGCAGATGGTGACTGCAGCCATTAAATTAAAAGATGCTTGCTTCTTGGAAGGAAAGTTATGACCAACCTAGACAGCATATTCAAAAGCAGAGACATTACTTTGCCAACAAAGGTCCATCTAGTCAAAGGTATGGTTTTTCCAGTAGTCATGTATGGATGTGAGAGTTGGACTATAAAGAAAGCTGAGTGCCGAAGAATTGATACTTTTGAACTGTGGTGTTGGAGAAGACTCTTGAGAGTCCCTTGGACACCAAGGAGATCCAACCAGTCCATCCTAAAGGAGATCAGTCCTGAATATTTATTGGAAGGACTGATGCTGAAGCTGAAACTCCAATACTTTGGCCACCTGATGCAAAGAACTGACTCATTTGAAAAGATCCTGATGCTGGGAAAGACTGAGGGCAGGAGGAGAAAGTGATGGTAGAGGATGAGATGGTTGGAGGGCATCACTGATTCAATGGACATGAGTTTGAGTAAACTCTGGGAGTTGGTGATAGACAGGGAGGCCTGGCGTGCTGTGGTTCATGGGGTCCCAAAGAGTTGGACATGACTGAGCGACTCAACTGAACTGATCTGTTATGGTCATCAGTCCATTTTTAACTAGGTTGTTATTGTTGAATTTTAAGAGTTCTTTATATATTTGGATCATAGCCCTTTATCAGAGGTGTCTTTTGGAATTTTTTTCTCCTAGTGTGTGGCTTTTATTCTAATTCTTTTGACATTGTATTTCAAAGCAGTTTAAAAATTTTAATGAAATCCAGCTTGTTGATTATTTCATGACTCATTCCTTTGTTATATCTAAAAAGTCATTATCATTTCTAAGGTCATCTAGGTTTTCTCCTATGTTATCTTCTAGGAGTTTTATAGTTTTGCAATTTATGTTTTGTTCTAAATCTATTTTGAGTTAGTTTTTGTGAAGGGTATGAAGTACAAATCTAAATTCATTTGTTTTGCATGTGGGTGTCCAGTTGTTCTAGTACCATTTGTTGCAGAGATGATCTCTGCTCCATTGTTTTGGTTTTGCTTCTTTGTCAAAGATCAGTTGACTTTATGGGGGGTCTATTTCTGGACTCTGTTTAGTTCCATTGATCTATGTGTCTATTCTGTCACCAATACACTATCCTTTACTGTAGCTTTATTGTAAGTCTTGGAGTTGTATAGCATCAGTCCTTCAACTTAATTCTTCCTATTCAATAGTGTATTAGCTACTCTGGATTTTTAGCCCCTCCCTATAAACTTTAGATGGAGAAGGCAATGGCATCCCACTCCAGTACTCTTGCCTGGAAAATCCCATGGATGGAGGAGTCTGGAAGGCTGCAGTCCATGGGGTTGCAAAGAGTTCGACATGACTGAGCGACTTCCCTTTCACTTTTCACTTTCATGCATTGGAGAAGGAAATGGCAACCCACTCCAGTGTTCTTGCCTGGAGAATCCCAGGGACGGGGGAGTCTGGTGGGCTGCCGTCTGTGGGGTCACACAGAGTCGGACACGACTGAAGCGACTTAGCATAAACTTTAGAATTTGTTTTCCTGTATCCACAAAATAATTTGCTGGGATTTGATTGAGATTGCTTTGAAATTTATAGAACAAGTTGAATAAAAACATGTATTCTTCATTCATTTTCTGAAACAATGAAGGATATTTTAGCCTGCTTGGGCCACTGTTATAAAATGCCATAGACTAGGTGGCTTAAACAACAGATATCTCTCACAATTCTGGAGACTGAAAGTCAGAAATCTGAATGTCAGCTTAGTTGGATAATGGTAAAGTCTCTCTTTCTAGCTTGCAGTCAGCTGCCTTCTTGCTACATCTGCACATAGTGGAGAGAGAAAACATATTCTCTCTCCAGAAAACATATTCTGGTCTTTCCTTATAAGGACACTGATCGCACTGGGACGACTCCACCAACATGACCTCAAGTAAACTTAATAACTTCACTTCCCAGAGGTTCCATCTTAAAATAACAACAGAAGTTTAAGGCTTCAATATGTGAATTTTGGGGAGACGTAATTCAGTCTATAGCAAAAGACTTCTGGTAAAGTTTCAAATAAAACAAAATACGTTCTTCCTTCAATTTCCCTGGTAGTTGTGTTCCTGAAAATGCAATGTAGCCAAAAATGGTGCAGAAATACTTGTCTCCCTAAAAAACAGAATTCAGTTTTAGGCTCAGATAATCTCAAGCAAGGTTTCACCTTCATTATATGAACTGCTGCCCTTAATTTCTCTTCTCATAAATGCCAGTAGCATCAAAAATGCCATAAGTTTTCAAAACTCACCCTGTTAGGAATCACTGGTATAGATGCAAAACACATACACACACACACACACACACACACACATTGTCAGCATAGAACAGAAAATAGAAGGGAGAAAGCAGTAAACACTTGTTGAATGCCAGGGCACAGATCACAAACGATGATGGAATGAGATTTTGTTCTCAAAACCCATTTTTAAAAATTGAATTTCATTGGCAATTTGCTACAATTTTTATCACTTTTTATGGCCTAAAATCTAACCTATTTTACTTATTTGTGTTATCTTCCAGTCTACTAAAGATATTTAAGTTATTTTTGCTGGGTTGTAGACTCAGGAACTAAGTGTCTGTCCATTTGTTTAATCCCTATAACTACCCTTCCAAAGAAAAGTTCTATGCTCTCCATATCATAAATGAAGAAATCAAGACTTACAGAGATTAAGTAATGCATCACTATCACACAGCTTGTAAGTGGTAGAGTCAAGATTTAAACCTTAAAAAAGTGTTTAAATTTTAAAAATCTATACATTTTTTTCATAACACATTCAACTGTGATACATCCCATGTCTGCCTGTGAAGATGTAGCTCTTTTGTGTTGACGTGGGAGAAATGCCAACTACGTGAGCCTTGGAAATGGTGCCCTGACTTCTGACACTGATATTTGGGTTGAGTGAGTGAGATATGTCCTTGGACAGATGACATGCGATCACAGACTTTGATTGCTCCAAGGGAGATCCCAAAACATTTAACTCACATTTCTTACCTGCTGAGTTTATCCACTCCTGTTAAAGCAGCCCAGCAGCACCTATAAAGATTTTTCTCCACAGTGTGCTCCTGTGGATAAGTAGTTTATCAAATTAAACCTTCCAACAAAGAGTTCAAAGACATGCCACATCAATGACCCCTCACTGAGTGTCTGGTCTTTTCTGGAATCCTGGTGAGACAGTCACCTCCCATCAACACTTGAGTTTGCTGAGGGTCTTGTGATTTAAGAGGCTTTGGAGGAACTTAGGTTTGCAATTCATTTGAACAATTCCACTCTTCTGCTTATATCCTAAGGAATAACTCTTGGGAATTCAATAATGTACTACAAAACATGATAAACAACCCATTTCCCTGGGTTTTTCTGTAATTATCTTTGGGAAATAAATCTCATGTGTATGAGAAGGCAAGGTTATAGGATGAACAGATGGTATTTAGTTATCCTGGCATTTTGGGCAGTAATAACTATAAAATTCATTGATCGAGCACCTGAGCAGTGTCAGGTTCTACACGGATACTAGAGCGACCATGTTTGTAATTCATGGTCCTGTGTCCTTGGTCATAGATGGCAGGACCAGGGATGGACACCTGACCTAATCTGAATTTCCTCTGGGAATCTGAAGTTGTGACTGTGTGAATGGATAGTCAGTGTTTATTCTTGAACTTGAAGCCATTTGGGGGGTGTGTTGCAGAGAGTCGGACACGTCTGAACAACTAACATTTTGACTCTGACTTGACATGTATGGGGGAGAGAGTGTTTTTCACACTTAAAGGAAGAAGCATTGAAAGAGCGTTCAAGATCAGAGAGAGGCAGAGGTGGGAGCCTGTGCATCCACAAAGAGCCTAAGAAACTCTTTGAAGCACCACCTTGTTTCCTGAAAGTGCTCCGGTTGCTGGTTTTAGTCTCAGGGAAGCCCCAGATGCATGTATAGCTTTGGGGGTTAAGTGAAGTTACTAATATGGGCTTCCCAAGTGGTGCTAGTGGTAAAGAATCTGCCTGCCAGTGCAGGAGATGCAAGAGATGCGGGTTTAATCCCAGGGTTGCAAAGATCCCCTGCAGGAAGAAATGGCAACACACTCCAGTTTTCTTGCCTGAAAAATTCCATGGACAGAGGAGCCTGGCAGGCTATAGTCCATAGGGTGGGAAAGAATCAGACATGACTGAGTGACTGAGTATACACAAAATCACTAATACTTAATTCACTTTTCGTTTTTTACTTAAGTTTGAGCCATTTTCTACTATGTTCAAGCAGACAAGTTCTGACTCAAACAGCTAGGTTCTTAAAACATATCATTTTGTTTAATCCTTTCAACAACCCTTTGAAGTAGGTAATGTAATTTCTGATTTGCAGATGAAGAAATTGAGGCTCAGAGCTATTAACTTCCTCAAGGTCACACAACAAATCAGAGCAGTTAAAACCACAAAAATTCCTTGTGCATCTTTACTTATGTTCAAGTAACTCCTAATGCTTTCACCCAACATTTTGTCTCTGAGATTCATCCATAGTCATGCATATGAGTGTATTTCGTTTGTTTTCACTGCTATAAAGCATTCCATTGAATGACTAAAGCACAGTTTATTCTTTTACCCCCTCTCAGTGAACTTGTAGTTTGTCTCCAGGTTTTTACATTATATACAATGCTGCAGTGAAGAGCTGGAATGTGTGCCCTGGGGCATAGGTCTGAAAGGGTCTCTCAAGTGCATGCCTAGAAGTAAAATGGGCTGGGCTGTAGGATTGGGACCTCTTCAGCTTTACATGAACTTTGACCCAAAGTGATTATCCTCTCAAGCAGTAATAAGAGTGCTTATTACTTCACATGATTGCCAATTCTTAGTAATGTTTGATTTAAATTTTCCTGCCAATTTGGTGGCTATGAAATGGTACATCAGTTTATAGCCTTTACCCTTTTTTCCATAGCACATTTGTCTTATTTTTACTAATGTATGAGCTCTTTTTTATATTCTGAATATATTCATTAACAGCTTTCTTCTGTTTTATGGCTTTTCTTTCTATTGTATCTTTTTAAATTGTTTGAAATGAATTTTCATTGGAGTATTGTCACTTTACAATGTTGGTTAGTTTCTGTTGTATAGTGAAATGAATCAGTCATATATATATCCCCTCCCTTTTGGACTTCCTTCCCCTTTAGGTCACCACAGTTCTGTTGTGTCCTAACAAATGGAAATCCTAAATTGAATGTATCCAGATTTGTTAGTATCTTCCCTTTGGTTTGTGGTGTTTTGTGTTCAGACACTTTTTCCTTCTCTGTAAACAAAAAAATATTCCTCCATATCATCTTCTAAAACTTACAGTTTTTCTTATCACATTGAATTAGCTCACACTGAATTTGTTTTTTAATATGGTGTAATATAGGGTACAATTTTAATTGTTTGTGTATTATACCAGATATGAGATTATTTATTGCCCTTTCCCTACTTACATGAAATATTCCATCATATATATGTGTGTGTGTGTGTGTATATATATATATATATATATATATATCTCAGTTTTAGATATACTTGTGATTCTGTTTCTGAATCTTGAAAATTTTTTAAATGATCAATTTGCACATGCCCCTGCTTCTTTCTCTTGATATATGTAGATATATATGATGAAAGATAGGAGAATCTTTGTATTGTCATGAAATCCAGTAAGGTAAACTCTTCTACCTTCTTTTCCTTTAGATGTGTTGAGGCAGAGAGTAATTAGCTGTTCCCAAACCTAAGTCCACTTTTCTCTGGTTGTGCTGCTGGACTTCAGTTCCCAGAATCTTTTGCAGTTAGGTGTTTCCAGGTCAAGTAATGTCTCACTGATGGAATTAAGAGTTTAAAAATAATTTCTCTCTGTACTCTCTTGTCATTGGCCAGCTAACTGTGGGTGACTTTAAGTACAAAGGACCACATGAAAGACTGCCAGCTCATAAGATCAGCAAATCCACCCGTGTTGGACTCTTACATGAGAAATAAGCCAGCTAGTGAAATTGTGGGCCTAATGTGTTTATAATAGAAACTAAAAGTACCCTATTTAATTCTTGTATGATGATTGTTTTGACCTTGATCTTCAGTATAAAATTTTTGAATCATCTTCACAAATGCATACATACCCTAAATCTGTGGATTTGAATTGAATTTTATCAAATCAGTGCAACGAACTGATGCATTTATGATAATTAGTCTGTCTATGATTACGCTAAAATTTTCCATTTACTCTTTTTAAATGCCATTCAATAAAGTTCTCAAATTTTGTTAAATTTATTCTAGCTAACTTTATATTTGGTTGCCATGGCAAGTCTTTTAAAAAAAAATTATATTCTTTTTATTTGGTGTTGTATAGTTAGTTCAGTCGCTCAGTCGTGTCTGACTCTGCAACCCCATGAATCACAGCATGCCAGGCCTCCCTGTCCTTCACCAACTCCTGGAGTTCACTCCGACTCATGTCCATCGAGTCAGTGATGCCATCCAGCCATCTCATCCTCTGTCGTCCCCTTCTCCTCCTGCCCCCAATCCCTCCCAGCATCAGGGTCTTTTCCAATGAGTCAACTCTTCACATGAGGTGGCCAAAATATTGGCGTTTCAGCTTTAGCATCAGTCCTTCCAATGAACACCCAGGACTGATCTCCTTTAGGATAGACTGGTTGGATCTCCTTTCAGTCCAAGGGGCTCTAGAGGTGTTGTACAGAAACACGATTTTTACATAGTGAACTTATATGCTATAACGTTACCATACTCGTACTAATTATAAAAAGTGTTTTACTTTTTTGGGGAGTTCTATATATAGAAAATCTTGTGATTTGCAAAACATGAATTAATTTTTCTTCTTTGTGATCCTTTATTATATTTTTTCCTTGTCTTACTAAACTGGCTAGCACTTTCAATACAACATGAGATAGAAACGGTGATATAGGGTAACCTTGACTTGGTTCTTACTTTTAAAGTGAATGTTTCTAAATTTTAAACCTGAAGAATGATGTTCACTATAGGTTCTTTGTAGCGGTCCTTTATTAAATATGGATGATTCCCTTTATTTCTAAGTTTCTAAGAATTTGTATTAAAAACACTGTATTTTATAAAATAATCTTCCTTCATCTATTAAAATAATCAGACATCATTTCCCTTTTGTTGTATTAGTGTAGTGAATTTTATTGAGTTAATATGGATGAACATTTTTTAATGCTAAGTCAAATTCATGAGATACCTGACTTGGTCTTGATGTATTTTGTATTTTTAATTTTGTCTAGATTTGGCTGGAGAAGGAAATGGCAACCCACTCCAGTGTTCTTGCCTGGTGAATCCCAGGGACAGAGGAGCCTGGTGGGCTGCCGTATATGGGGTTGCACAGAGTCGGACACGACCAAAGTGACTTAGCGGCAGCAGGTTTTGTTGGCCAATATTTGGTATAGGTGTGTTGAGTCTATGTTCCCGAAGGAGGTCGGTCTGCCCTTTTCCTTTCTCATGCCTTCTTGTTCTTTTTCCTCCTTGAAGGACCCTGATTAGACGCCCACATCAGATCTCATCATTCACACTGTACGTTTCCTGAGATCCTTTTTTGTACTTTCCATTCCCTTGTCTCTCTGGGTACATTCAGTATAATTCTTCTAGGTTTATGATTTTCTGTTTATCTGTGTGTAACCAACTGTTTACCCGCTCCAGTGTTCTTGCCTGGAGAGTCCCAGGGACAGTGGAGCCTGATGGGCTGCCGTCTGTGGGGTCGCACAGAGTCGGACATGACTGAAGCAACTTAGCAGCAGGATCAGCAGCAGCAACCAGCTGTTTAACCCATCCATTTTTAATTTAAATGCTTATGTTTTATTTTCTTAAGTTTTATTAGGTTCTTCCTCCATATCTTTATGGCTGTTTTGAGTAAACTTTTTGTCCTTGCTTATTTTTTTCTATAACATTTTTATTCTTTAAACAATTTTATACACTATTTTTCTATTTTCATGTGTAAGCCTAAATTATGGTTCTGTGGGGATCATATATCTTGTTTATTTGTTCATTTGTTTGTTATATTGATTCTTACTCGTAGCAGCCTGTTTTGTGATGTGTTTGCTCTTTTTTGTTGTTGTTATTGTGAATTCCTATTTAGCTGAATTTAATCTGAGTTTCCTGGGAGGTCAAGGTTGCTCTGCTTTCCTCCAGAGAGGGTTTGTGTTGGCTTTCAACAAAGACCAAGGGGTACTACCCACTTTATTCTCTTTAATTCTTTGGTTTACATTTTTCTGGACATGAAGATAATATAAACTCAGTATCCATATTCATGTAGGGCAGGTTCATGGTCACTGGTACACAGAGAAGAAGTGTGATTTTCGTTGTAATTTTTAAAACTGTGGCATAGATGGGCAGACTTCCTTATCGCCTCCCATTGCTGCGAGCAGAGTATTTTTTCCCGGCTTACTCTTCTCTTTTGCAGCTCAGGCTTTGTGTGTGTTTGTTGGTGAGGAGAACATCTCAGGTCCTTGAAGTAAGCTGTGTTCAAATTTGGGCAATCCTCATCTCTAATTTCCTGCATGGCCAGCCACTAATTCCAAATTGCTGAGTTCTTGGTAAAGACATTTGATTGTTTGCTACGCTTACTTCATTCACCTTCATTTTGTTGTTACTTGTGTTTGTTTTTGCCCTTGGGTATTTCCATTTTTGTGAGTGCAGCAATGTTTTAAACTCAATTTATCCAACTTCTAGCTCTTTTGGAATAGGCTATTTATTTTTGTCAGAGTACCTAGTCCCCCTTCCTGCCAGAAAGAAAAGTCCTAAAACACCCTTTTTGTTTCTCTTAACCCTACTCACTAGTTAGCATGTGAATGAAACCCACTTGTCTCTCCTGGTTCAGATGTTCAGTTTGGGAATTCATCAGAAGTGCCCTGATATTTAGGAACCACGGATCCAGGTCTGGTTGGTGCAAACCCAAATTGGAAGACAGTAAGATTCAGAGTCCACATGGGCCTGCAGCACATGCATGAAGCAGGTGGTGTTTCAGAACCTTCTGGAAGACAACTTGATCTGGAAGAAGCTTTTTATTTTATTTTATTTTTTTAATTTTATTTTATTTTTAAACTTTACATAATTGTATTAGTTTTGCCAAATATCAAAATGAGTCCATCACAGTATACATGTGTTCCCCATCCTGAACCCTCCTCCCTCCTCCCTCCCCATACCATCCCTCTGGGTCGTCCCCATGCACTAGCCCCAAGCATCCAGTATCGTGGATTGAACCTGGACTGGCATCTCGTTTCATACATGATATTTTACATGTTTCAATGCCATTCTCCCAAATCTTCCCACCCTCTCCCTCTCCCACAGAGTCCATAAGATTGTTCCATGTATCAGTGTCTCTTTTGCTGTCTCGTATACAGGGTTATTGTTATCATCTTTCTAAATTCCATATATATGCGTTAGTATACTGTATTGGTGTTTTTCCTTCTGGCTTACTTCACTCTGTATAATAGGCTCCAGTTTCATCCACCTCATTAGAACTGATTCAAATGAATTCTTTTTAATGGCTGAGTAATACTCCATTGTGTATATGTACCACTGCTTTCTTATCCATTCATCTGCTGATGGACATCTAGGTTGCTTCCATGTCCTGGCTATTATAAACAGTGCTGCGATGAACATTGGGGTACACGTGTCTCTTTCCCTTCTGGTTTCCTCAGTGTGTATGCCCAGCAGTGGGATTGCTGGATCATAAGGCAGTTCTATTTCCAGTTTTTTAAGCAATCTCCACACTGTTCTCCATAGTGGCTGTACTAGTTTGCATTCCCACCAACAGTGTAAGAGGGTTCCCTTTTCTCCACACCCTCTCCAGCATTTATTATTTGTAGACTTTTGGATCGCAGCCATTCTGACTGGTGTGAAATGGTACATCATAGTGGTCTTGATTTGCATTTCTTTGATAATGAGTGATGTTGAGCATCTTTTCATGTGTTTGTTAGCCATCTGTATGTCTTCTTTGGAGAAATGTCTATTTAGTTCTTTGGCCCATTTTTTGATTGGGTCATTTATTTTTCTGGAGTTGAGCTGTAGGAGTTGCTTGTATATTTTTGAGATTAGTTGTTTGTCAGTTGCTTCATTTGCTATTATTTTCTCCCATTCTGAAGGCTGTCTTTTCACCTTGCTGATAGTTTCCTTTGATGTGCAGAAGCTTTTAAGGTTAATTAGGTCCCATTTGTTTATTTTTGCTTTTATTTCCGATATTCTGGGAGGTGGGCCATAGAGGATCCTGCTGTGATGTATGTCAGAGAGTGTTTTGCCTATGTTCTCCTCTAGGAGTTTTATAGTTTCTGGTCTTAAGTTTAGATCTTTAATCCATTTTGAGTTTATTTTTGTGTATGGTGTCAGAAAGTGTTCTAGTTTCATTCTTTTACAAGTGGTTGACCAGTTTTCCCAGCACCACTTGTTAAAGAGATTGTCTTTAATCCATTGTATATTCTTGCCTCCTTTGTCAAAGATAAGGTGTCCATATGTGCGTGGATTTATCTTTGGGCTTTCTATTTTGTTCCATTGATCTATATTTCTGTCTTTGTGCCAGTACCATACTGTCTTGATAACTGTGGCTTTGTAGTAGAGCCTGAAGTCAGGTAGGTTGATTCCTCCAGTTCCATTCTTCTTTCTCAAGATCGCTTTGGCTATTCAAGGTTTTTTGTATTTCCATACAAATTGTGAAATTATTTGTTCTAGCTCTGTGAAGAATACTGTTGGCAGCTTGATAGGGATTGCATTGAATCTATAAATTGCTTTGGGTAGTATACTCATTTTCACTATATTGATTCTTCCAATCCATGAACATGGTATATTTCTCCATCTATTAGTGTCCTCTTTGATTTCTTTCACCAGTGTTTTATAGTTTTCTATATATAGGTCTTTAGTTTCTTTAGGTAGATATATTCCTAAGTATTTTATTCTTTCCGTTGCAATGGTGAATGGAATTGTTTCCTTAATTTCTCTTTCTGTTTTCTCATTATTAGTGTATAGGAATGCAAGGGATTTCTGTGTGTTGATTTTATATCCTGCAACTTTACTATAGTCATTGATTACTTCTAGTAATTTTCTGGTGGAGTCTTTAGGGTTTTCTATGTAGAGGTTCATGCCATCTGCAAATAGTGAGAGTTTTACTTCTTCTTTTCCAATTTGGATTCCTTTTATTTCTTGTTGTGCTCTGATTGCTGTGGCCAAAACTTCCAAAACTATGTTGAATAGTAATGGTGAAAGTGGGTACACTTGTCTTGTTCCTGACTTTAGAGGAAATGCTTTCAATTTTTCACCATTGAGGATAATGTTTGCTGAAGGGTTTGTCTCATATAGCTTTTATTATGTTGAGGTATGTTCCTTCTATTCCTGCTTTCTGGAGAGTTTTTATCATAAATGGGTGTTGGATTTTGTCAAAGGCTTTCTCTGCATCTATTGAGATAATCATATGGTTTTTATTTTTCAATTTGTTAATGTGGTGTATTACATTGATTGATTTGTGGATATTGAAGAATCCTTGCATCCCCGGGATAAAGCCTACTTGGTCGTGGTGTATGATCTTTTTAATGTGTTGTTGGATTCTGATAGCTAGAATTTTGTTAAGGATTTTTGCATCTATGTTCATCAGTGATATTGGCCTGTAGTTTTCTTTTTTTGTGGGATCTTTGTCAGGTTTTGGTATTAGGGTGATGGTGGCCTCATAGAATGAGTTTGGAATTTTACCTTCCTCTGCAATTTTCTGGAAGAGTTTGAGCAGGATAGGTGTTAGCTCTTCTCTAAATTTTTGGTAGAATTCAGCTGTGAAGCCATCTGGACCCAGGCTTTTGTTTGCTGGAAGATTTTTGATTACAGTTTCAATTTCCGTGCTTGTGATGGGTCTGTTAAGATTTTCTATTTCTTCCTGGTCGAGTTTTGGAAAGTTGTACTTTTCTAAGAATTTGTCCATTTCTTCCACGTTGTCCATTTTATTGGCATATAATTGTTGATAGTAGTCTCTTATGATCCTTTGTATTTCTGTGTTGTCTGTTGT
This sequence comes from Bos javanicus, assembly GCF_032452875.1. NCBI lineage: Eukaryota > Metazoa > Chordata > Mammalia > Artiodactyla > Bovidae > Bos > Bos javanicus. The sequence continues at coordinate 60,796,009 of NC_083869.1, read as the reverse complement.
GATCTCTCCATGTTCATTTCTAATTTTATTGATTTGATTTTTCTCCCTTTGTTTCTTGATGAGTCTGGCTAATGGTTTGTCAATTTTATTTATCCTTTCAAAGAACCAGCTTTTGGTTTTGTTGATTTTTGCTATGGTCTCTTTTGTTTCTTTTGCATTTATTTCTGCTCTAATTTTTAAGATTTCTTTCCTTCTACTAACCCTGGGGTTCTTCATTTCTTCCTTTTCTAGTTGCTTTAGGTGTAGAGTTAGGTTATTTATTTGACTTTTTTCTTGTTTCTTGAGGTGTGCCTATATTGCTATGAACTTTCCCCTTAGGACTGCTTTTACAGTGTCGCACAGGTTTTGGGTTGTTGTGTTTTCATTTTCATTCGTTTCTATGCAAATTTTGATTTCTTTTTTGATTTCTTCTGTGATTTGTTGGTTATTCAGCAGCGTGTTGTTCAGCCTCCATATGTTGGAATTTTTAATCATTTTTTCTCCTGTAATTGAGATCTAATCTTACTGCATTGTGGTCAGAAAAGATGCTTGGAATGATTTCTATTTTTTTGAATTTACCAAGGCTAGCTTTATGGCCCAGGATGTGATCTATCCTGGAGAAGGTTCCATGTGCGCTTGAGAAAAAGGTGAAATTCATTGTTTTGGGATGAAATGTCCTATAGATATCAATTAGGTCTAACTGGTCTATTGTATCATTTAAAGTTTGTGTTTCCTTGTTAATTTTCTGTTTAGTTGATCTATCCATAGGTGTGAGTGGGGTATTGAAGTCTCCCACTATTATTGTGTTATTGTTAATTTCTCCTTTCATACTTGTTAGCGTTTGTCTTACATACTGCGGTGCTCCCGTGTTGGGTGCATATATATTTATAATTGTTATATCTTCTTCTTGGATTGATCCTTTGATCATTATGTAGTGACCTTCTTTGTCTCTTTTCACAGCCTTTGTTTTAAAGTCTATTTTATCTGATATGAGTATTGCTACTCCTGCTTTCTTTTGGTCTCTATGTGCATGGAAAATCTTTTTCCAGCCCTTCACTTTCAGTCTGTATGTGTCCCCTGTTTTGAGGTGGGTCTCTTGTAGACAACATATGTAGGGGTCTTGTTTTTGTATCCATTCAGCCAGTCTTTGTCTTTTGGTTGGGGCATTCAACCCATTTACGTTTAAGGTAATTACTGATAAGTATGATCCCGTTGCCATTTACTTTATTGTTTTGGGTTCAAACTTATACACTGTTTTTGTGTTTCCTGTCTAGAGAATATCCTTTAGTATTTGTTGGAGAGCTGGTTTGGTGGTGCTGAATTCTCTCAGCTTTTGCTTGTCTGAAAAGCTTTTGATTTCTCCTTCATACTTGAATGAAATCCTTGCTGGGTACAATAATCTGGGCTGTAGGTTATTTTCTTTCATCATTTTAAGTATGTCTTGCCATGGAAGAAGCTTTTTAAAATTTTTTATTCTGGAGACTTTTATAGTGGTCTCTCGTTGGTCTAGCTTCTTGTTAGTTGCTTGGTTGGTTATGCTTATACGGAGTCCAGGTATCAACCTACTTAGTAGCCAATTTTTCCTTTTCAAGGAGCAACATTCAAAAAACAAAGATCATGGCATCCAATCCCATCACTTTATGGCAAATAGATGGGGGAACAATGGAAACAGTGACAAACTTTATTTTCTTGGGCTCCAAAATAACTGCAGATGGTGACTGCAGCCATGAAATTAAAAGATGTTTGTTCTTTGGAAGAAAATCTATGACAAACCTAGACAGCGTATGAAAAAGCAGAGACATTACTTTGCCAACAAAGGTCCATTTAGTCAAAGCTTTGATTTTTCCAATAGTCATATATGGATGTGAGAGTTGGACCATAACGAAAACTGAGCACCAAGAATTGATGCTTTTGAACTGTGGTGCTGGAGAAGTCTCTTCAGAGTCCCTTGGACAGCAAGGAGATCCAACCAGTCCATCCTAAAGGAACTCAGTCCTGAATATTCATTGGGAGGACTGATGCTGAAGCTGAAACTCCAATACTTTGGCCATCTGATGCAAAGAGCTGACTCACTGGAAAAGACCCTGATGCTGAGAAAGGTTGAAGGCAGGAGGAGAAGGGGATGACAGCAGATGAGATGATTGGATGGCATCACCAACTCAATGGACACAAGTTTGAGCAAGCTCTGGGAGTTGGTGATGGACAGGGAAGCCTGGCGTGCTGCAGTCCATGGGGTCACAGTCAGACATGACTGAGCGATGGAACTGAGCTGTTCCCAGAAATGGCCTGTTTGTGTAATATGACCCAGAACTCCCAAAAGTTAAAAGTTCATGTAGATGTGACTAAAATCAAACCAGTGACCTCAAATAAATTTAGCCTTTTCCAATTCCTCTTGCACTTTAAGTTCATGTTTAAAAATCAGAATAGGCACTTAAGGTAATCATAAATGGGTAGCTGATTGTATTCACTCAACCTCTGAAGTAGGAGAAGGTAGAGGGGAGAGGGAAACTAGAAGAAAAGGGTAGCTATCCAGGAACCTGGTGTTAACTTTTTCCTCCAATATTAAAATAGGCGTAATTTTAGAAAACTGTTTTGTAAGGCTGAGTTCATTCTTTCTTCTTCTTTGAAACATTCTTTTTCCACTTCATGAAAAAATAAGCTGATAGTACCTTCCTATCTACTCAATTCCCTTGAAAGACCAATTCTGGAATCCAATAACAATCCACCCAATTTCCATAAAGGAAAACTTTATGAGGTAGAGATTGAGTTCAATGGCTAATAAGAATAAGAGGCAATTCATTAGAAATATAGTATGCATTTTGTAATTGTACTAAGGAAAGATTCACTATCCAGAAGGTGGCTGAATTACAGATAGAAACTTTAAAAACAACTGAATCAAGTGATTCAGAGTATACAATATTAAATCCTAGATTGGAAGAAGCAATTCTCACTCTCCTTTATTTATTAAACTCCAGTCTATTTGAAAAAGGGAGATAGTGATGAATGTGTATTTGCTTTTGCTGCCAATTTCAGGCATAAAATCTTTTTAGTACCTGGTAAAAGTGATAATAAAAATAATTCTATCCAGTGGAAAATGTGAGCATGTAGGCAGGTGCCCGCCACCTATGAGTGTGTGTTTGAATACACATACATATATATGTATGATTTAGTCCCTGTCACAGGGTCATCTTGTAGGCTCTGCTATTGCATACAAATCTCACCTTCATCTGTCACCAGGAAGATAATGGTATACTACTTATTCCTTGCTTACATCGCAATGCTCTGTGATTATGGGTTCCAAGTGATGTACAATGCACATATCTTTTAGCAGCGATGCAACAGCTAAAGAAAATGGTCAAAATAAAGCTTTCAGTGTAGTGTACATAGCCCACTCACACAGAGAACTCAATCTAAGAAGATCTGGAACCATTCCTGTCCAGAAAGCTGGCTCAGACCCACACCAGGGGTTTATGGCTAAAGAATCACCTGACCAGTTATTTCTCTCATATTAACTGCTTTAGAAGACCTCACTCATTCAGTCCTTCTCAGACACTCTCCTTAGTTTAGCCTGGTACTGGAGTCCTTAGGGATGGTCACTCATCCATGGGGCTAGCAATGTAAGCAGAACAACAAGTTCTCAAACATGTTTTAGAAGCAACCCAGGAATCTTAATATGGTGGATGACCCCTCCCACATCCCCATGAGGCCCGAGTATAATGGAAGTCAGACATCTACATGTATGTTCAAATGTGGGTGCTCCAACAATGAGGTGACCTGAAGTTTTAATTCAGCCTTCCTGAACTTTCAGTCTTCCTGCAGCTCACTGAACTCATTGTAGAATCCCAGACTTCTCTGCCTTTGTACATGACATTATTCTGTCAATACCTTCTTGCCTTTTTACACAGAAACCCCCTATTTATACTTCAGAGCCCATTCTCCCTTGTAAAGCTTTCCCTGGTATTTCTGCCAGATAATCACCTTTTAAAAAATCTCTTATTGAAAACATCATGCTAAATATAAATTACATTTATTAATAACTACTAATAAACAGCTTGCCTTGCCCATCAGATTATGAGTTCCTTTATGGCAAGAACCACCTTCTATATACCGTTATACCCCTTGTCTGTATTACAACATGTATTTAGCACACAGGTTCTTGGGTAGAATTAAATCCCATGACAATGGCAAGATATCTGTCTGTCTTAGAGAGTGTGGTGTATGTTTAACAGTTACAGAAAGAGTTGCCCCAATCCTTATACCTCTACTCTTCCCAGGTAAACCTCATTCCATAACTCAAATTGAAGGCAGCCCACAGTAGAGGATCTATTCCTGCTTCTGATTTTCTCTGGCCTCCCAAGAAAGTGGGCTCATCACTCTAAACTGTGCAACAGGTAGGTAGGCATTATTCATGGTCTCAGAATGAAGTTAGAGGCCATTTCCATTAAGTTGGCCACAACTCAAGTCCATGGCTTTCTAGGGGCATTTTTACCCCTCGAGGGCCATACATAATGATTTCCAAATAGAATCCAAAGTCTAGATGATCTTCAACAAGGTGACATTTTCCTAGAGCCAACAATTAAATAGATTTATCTTTCTTCTTTCCCCCAGACACTTCTGCTTAAAATCCACTGTGGTTAAGTTGACTTACCAGCAGACTTTTAAGATTTATAAGCATTTTGGGATATTATTTATACTTTCAAAGAGCAAATGATTTTCCCCCAGTAACATCCTCCATGGATTCACAGCCTGTTAGATCCCTGACCCTAGAGACTCTGTTTTATTCTGCCCCAAAAGAGGGTTGGGGGAGGTAAAGTTCTGCATTAGAAAGTTTTTTGACCAAAGTGATCTTTAATTGAAAGCAGGCAATTAATTGTCATATTCACCAGTTATTCTTAAGAGTGTTTTGTGTTTTCATTTGTTTACTTTTTGGGGTGGATTTTCAAAAGATTTTGTTAAATTTCTAGGGAAACCAGCTGAAGTGGTGATGATATGGTAGGTTAAGAAGGCAGAAGCTTTCTCTTCTTAAACACACTAGCCTGCCAGCCTTCTTCCATTCCTCTCTTTACCCCTCTCATCACTTCTTTGTCCTTCCTTCCCTTAACTGAGGGCTTTGGACACAAAGAAATATAGTGCCTGCCAAGTGCTCTCAATTACTTCACAGTAGGAGTGGCAGGGAGAGGGAGGAAGAGGCCAAATGAAAGGAAAGCCAGGGATGAGGTCGAGGAAGAACTTAATAGTTTGGGAGCACAGAGGGCATGGGGAGAAGTGGTCCAGGAAGACTTTCTGGAGCCCTGACCCTACTAGCCCACCCTCTATCCCCAACAACACAGACACATCTCAGAGGGGGTGGATCAGGCTCCAGTGCCTGCTCCAAGCAGGAGGAGTAGCACCTGCAACAGCAGGGAGGCCTGGAGAGAAATAAGAATACCTCTGTGTTGGGAGTGAGAGATTGACTCCTGCTACAAAATTGGTAGTTCTAAAATAAGTCCTGACATGGATAGATGTCGAGACTGTCATACAGAGTGAAGTAAGTCAGAAAGAGGAAAACAAATACTGTATAATATCACTTGTATCAGGTATCTAGAAAAATCATACAGATGAACTTATTTGCAAATAAGAAATAGAGATAGAGATGCAGATGTAGAGAACAAATTTATGGACAACAAGGGAGGGTGAATTGGGAGATTAGGATTGATAGATACACACTACTATGTATAAAATTGATAGGTAATGAGAAACTATTGTAGAGCACAGGGACCTCTACTCAGTGCTCCGTGGTGACCTAAATGGGCAGGAAATTTTAAAAAGAGGGGATGTATGTATACGTATAACTAATTCACTTTGCTCTACAGTAGAAACTAACACAACACTGTAAATCACCTAAAGTCCAAAAACTTTTTTAAGTTTTGAAAAATTATTTAGGAATGGAGGGAGCAGACATTACAAACAGTAGCTAAAGCTAGAAATGGGTAAGAAGATTCCTACAAACAGTAGCTGAAGCCAGAGATGGGTAAGAAGATTCCTGGACCCAGATAGTGATTCTGGGAAAAGGAGAGGTCAGGACTGTAGGCTGAATCAGGAGAACAAGAGCCACATTTACAGGTTGAGGGCCCAGAAACAACCTAGCACATCAGCAAGAATGGGATGTGAGTCTACTTCAGGGATCAGTAAGTTAGGTCTCCCTGGGTCTCTGGTTTCAAAGCCCTGGTCCATGGTTCTACTCATTTGCCAATAGAGGGAGGGTGTGATGATGAAGGCTGTGCAGATGCATCAGGTAGCTTTGAGAAGGTGTATATCTTGGGCCTGTGGGTGGGGCAGAGGGCTTTAGCTCCCAAATAAGAGTGAATGGAAAGACTCATTGGAAAAGTCCCTGATGCTGGGAAAGATTGAGGGCAGAAGGAGAAGAGGGTGTTGGAGGATGAGATGGCTGGATGGCATCACAGATGCAATGGACGTGAACTTGGGCAAACTTTGGGATATAGTGAGGGACAGGGAGGCTGGGTGTGCTGCAGTCCATGGGGTCACAAAGAGTTGCACATGACTCTTTGCTCAGTCACACGACTGGGTGACTGAGCAACAATAAAAGAGTGAATGAGGTATTATAGAAGGCATGGCAACCAGACATTCCATGAACGGAACCCACTTCAAGGATCTAATGATACTGTGTAAGTATTTTTCCCCCAAGGCCAAAGCAATATGTTATTTTCTGCTGAATTAAAAAAAAAACAAAAAACAAAAAAACTTTTTGAAATAATAAAGTTGTGGAACAATTCTGGAAACATCTTACTGAGGACAGGCATACCCCCTGAGAGAAAACTGCCCTTGTGATGCTTTTGGAGGCCATGGGCAGGCTTGATTGATGCTTGGAAAAACATTGTTTAGCAGTGATGGGTACATTGTATACCAACAGGAATTGTTAAACATTAAAATTAGTGAATTTAACTGGTTAAAATAAATGAAATTAAAACAGGTTCAAGTGCTAAGATCTAGGTCAACTCCGCAGACCTCCATAGAGCAAAAGGTTCCTGGTTAGGGTGGAATAGCAACTGGAGTCAGTTCATAAGAACTGACAGTAGTTTATTTCTAAAGAAGAGTATCATTGTCATCTGCTCCTAATTCAGATGGAGACACAGGCCATAAGTCTCTGGAGCCCAGAGATTTTTAAACAAGTTACTGTCATAGAGCTCATGTCAATCAGAAAGTGAAAGTATAGCTCAGTAATGTCCAACTCTTGGTGACCTCATTGACTGTAGCCCACCAGGCTCCTCTGCCCATGGATTTCTCCAGGCAAGAAGACTAGAGTGAGTTGCCATTTCCTGCTCCAGGAGATCTTCCCAATGCAGGGATAGAATCCAGATCTCCTGCATTGCAGGCAGATTCTTTACTGTCTGAGTGACCAGAGTCTTCTAAGCCTGCCTGACTCACCCTCCATCCTAATTCATCCAGAGGTGGGGGCAGTAACATTTATGGAGGATCATAGGATTTCTGGCACTTACCATCACTCTCCAATGACCTGGGGACTCCAAGGAGGAATAATGACCTGCTGGCAAAGGTATACTAACCAAACATATTGTGCTATGCTATGTTATGCTAATTATAATTTATAATATACCTTCCCTTCCCATGTAAGACCTCAAAGCAGATTACATCAAAAAGATTAATGAAAGCACTGTATCAGAATCTATATCAACATATTGTTGAGGCAAACTAATCCTTGCCCGCAGGGAACTTACCCTCTGGCTGGAGAGATAAGCAGTAAACTCCTGATAGAAGTTAAATACTTCGTATTCATTACTGTTGATTAAGAAAAAGTGAAAGCTCAAAAAAGTCATTTAAAATACCAGTCGAAGCACTGAATTTCTTATGAATTCAACCAAGGTCACAACCTGGGAGGCCAGAGCTATAGCTGTTTGTCTGGTGTAGTGCTTTTTTCTCCTTCTCCTTGTTTTAATTAAATTGGGATGCCTTTAGGGTAGACAGGTCTCCAGTTTTCCCAGTTACTCACATATGCTGCCTGCCTGGCTCCTAGAGGCATTTGTGTTGCATCTTCCAGTAAAACACCTCTGTTCAGAGGAGAAAAAAGAATATTTTGAGATGAGAGAGCAAAGAAAGATATTAAGGAAAATGCAGAAAATCTGAGCCCTTAAAGAGTGAGTCAGATTTGGATGGATAGAGAATATTGGGCCATAAATCATCTTCCTCTAACAGTTGAGTTTCACATCAATTGAAATAAAGACATAGACATAGGTTGGAACCCAACATTAGCTTTGTTATGTATGTAATAGCCAGGATAGACTGGGTTATTCTGCTGTAAAAAGCATCTCCAAAGTCTCAGAGGCTTAATACATCAGAAATATTGACTTCTCATTTCTGCTCCATGCCCACTACAGGTTGTTTCTGCATCTTGCCCATCGTAGTCACACAGGACCTAGGCTGACAGAAGGATGTAGGTCTTTGAACCCACGAGTCTGGGCTGCAGGGGAATGATTTTCCAGATACTCAGCCTCCATCTGGCCTTGTTCTTAAAACTGGTCTGCTTGAGAACTCACCCCTCCCTTTTATAAGAACCTTTGTCCCCTCTTCAAAATAAACCATATCTTATACTCAATTTTACTATTGTTCTTTTCTGCAAGGCATAAACATCTCTTTAGCACTGAAAAGAGCAATTTAGGAATGTATAGTGCCTGAGAGAATCTTGAAGGGAGCTGGTTTCAGAATCATGGCCAGACACATAGGTGTCTGTCTAATCCATCTGTCTAATCTATCCATCCATCAGTCTCCCTCCCTCCATCCCTCCCTCCTTCTCTTCCTCCCTTCCTTCCACCCAGCTCTCTACCTGTCTATCCATTGCTTGATCCATCTATCTCATCTATCCATGTAGCTCAGCTGTCCATCTATCTCAACTATCTTAAACTTAGAATGCATAAATGGAGTGTTTGTCACAGGGATGCTTCCTAACACATTGTGTTGAATTTTAAAAGATGAAGCACACATTCTTCCCGAGTACAAAGTTGACTTGGCTAACTGGCCTGACAGTGAAGACCACTTTGCTTGTTATGTTATATGGCAGACATCTTCTGTGGATTAAAGGAACTAAATCTGCAGCTCCAAGGTTTTAAAGAAAATATATTTAAAGCACACCATACACAAGCCGGGAGTCACATACTATAACTTTTTGGCAGATGATAAACATTTTAGATGTAAACTTAAAACCTTATGAGAAGATACAAAAACTTAAAAAAAAAAAAAAAAAGTCCTTTAGGGAGTATGATAGTGGAAAAAGCAAATTATGTTTAAAGACCATTATCTTGGCTTCTTGGCTCAGTGACAGAACTGGCTCCCTTATGGGCTGAGGAGACTAGCCTTCTAGAGAGTGCTCTTACAAGTGGCCTCAGGGAAGGAAGATAGGAGGGTCCACGAAGAGTGAGAGGCATGGGCAGTTGAGAGAGAAGAGCTGAGAAGCCAGTGTCACAAAATGGCCCTCACAGGACCTGTAGGTTGGTGGGTGCTGGGCTGGTAAGGCCGAGATCCCAGGCCTGCTCTTTTTTTTTTTTTTTTTTCAGTTCTACCAGTTTATTGCTACCAACCCATCACCCTCCACCCTCATGCACACATGCTCAGTCATGTAACCCCATGGACTGCAGCCCGCCAGGCTCCTCTGTCCATGGACTTTTCCAGGCAAGAATACTGGAACGGGTTGCCATTTCCTTCTCCACCAGGCCTGCTCTTTGAAGCCCGGAGCTCCCCTTTGGTTGCTGATGTTGCACCCAAGCTGTCTCACCAAAATGTACAGTCAGAGGACCAGCAACAGGTGACAAGTTTGCATCTTAGCCAAAACTCATCATTGCTAATATAAAACTAGCTCAGAGCCAGTGTTCTGAAGCCATAAGGTCAAGGACATACTGTGTGAGGAGAGAGGTCCTCAATAGTACGTCTGTGGAAAGCCCTTTACAAACTCTTATTGAAGACAAGGGTGGGGAACCAAGTGTCCCCACTGTGCACGTGCCATCCTACCCCACTTCTCTGGAGGTTTCTAGACAGCCCAGCTCACTGCTTGTTCCCTCGGGGTGCTCCCAGGGAAGGGATCCCAGGTTGAAGACACCACTTCTGAGTGAAGACCCTATGCTATGTGTTGTCCGGGCCCAGAGGTGCCTGCTTGGAGATAGGCTTTTATTTTTTCCCATTTCTGGAGAAAAGATTTAGGTGCATTGAATGTAAACCAACAGTGAAGGATATTATTGGCAGGGCATTTTTTCACTTGTCTTTTTATTTTCACATACAAAATGTAATTGGAACATGTTAAGAAACATCAATACTGACTTCTACTGGAAAGCAAAATCGTGAAAAATGCACCAGGACCAAGGGAAGAGGTGCTGAATCTTGATAAGTCAGAGCTCTATGAGGGGGAGAGACCGAGATCAGCATGCCTGTTTAGGGTGGGGTTTCTGATTTCCTCTGTGTTTTTTTAATTGAAGTATAGTTGATTTACATTGTTACATCAATTTCTGCTGTATAGCGAAGTATTAATAACTCAGTTCTATACATATGTACATTCTTTCTAAATTCTTTCCCATTATGGTTTATCCCAGGATACTGAATATAGTTCCCTGTGCTATACAGTAGGACCTGATTGTCCATCCATTCTATATGTAAGAGTTCTCATCTGCTGACTCCAAACTCCCAGTTCTTTCCTCCCCATGATTCACTTTCTTATTGCCCCACGTCCTCAGCCTCTGCTCCAGGGCTGGTAGAGGTAGTGCGATGGCAGAGGACAGAGCAGTGTAGACACTTAGGTTTGAGTCAGCCAGAATGTGGCTCAGTTCTCAATTTCAATTATATAAAATTGAAATTCAGGCCTCAATTTCAATAATACTTATTATTAATAATAATATCTTTAACAATAACATTTTCTAACAAATTTGTGGAGTGCCGAATATGTGTTTAGCACTAAGCTAAGCTTTTAATATCTTATAATTTTCCAAACATAACCCTATAATATCAATTCAGTTGTGAAGAAAGTGAGACTTAAATGCCCAGGGTCCCATAGGTAGTATATCCAATTTCAAAGCCACACTCTTCTTAGTAACTTTATTTACTCATTGGCTGTGCTGGGTCTTCATTGTATGGACTTTTCTCTAGTTGCAGAGAGTGAGGGCTACTCTTTGTTGCAGTGTACGGGCTTCTCATGGTAATGGCTTCTCTTATTGTGGAGCATGGGCTCTATGGCATGCAGACTTCGGTAATTGCAGCACACGGGCTCGATAGTTGCGGCTCCTGGGCTCTAGAGCACAAGGTCAGTAGTTGTGGCACATGGGCTTAGTTGCTCTGTGGCATGTGGATCTTCCAGGATCAGGGATTGAACCCATATCTCCTGTGTTGGCAGGTGGATTCTTTACCACTGAGCCACCAGGGAAGCCCCAGAGCCACATTATTTACCCTTGGGCTATGCTGCTTTGGTTTGCTTCACTGCACAATGGGAACATGAGAATCTTTGTAACAGAGTTGTATGGATTCTATCTGTGTGTAAAACAGATAGAATAGTGACCATTTTAGTGGGTTAACAATAAATGCTGATTCCTGTAAGTAAGTAAGTGAAGTCGCTCAGTCGTGTCTGACTCTTTGCAACCCCATGAACTGTAGCCCAACAGGCTCCTCTGTCCCTGGGATTCTCCAGGCAAGAATACTTGAGTGGGTTACCATTTCCTTCTCCAGGGGATCCTCCCAACCCAGGGATCGAACCTGGGTCTGCTGCATTGCAGGCAGACACTTTAACCTCTGAGCCACCAGGGAAGCTGCTACACTAATGTTTATTGCAGGCTTACTGTGTCCCTACATTGTGTTATGCTCCCCTTGTATATTCACTTATTTAATGTTATCCTCCTAACAGTCCTATGAAGTAGGCACCACTATTATCCCCAGTTTACAAATGAGGATCTCATGGTTTGGAATAGTTAAATAGCTCATCCAAGGTCACAAAGCTGATCAATGGTAGGGCTGGGATTTGCATGCATACCACCTGGCTCAAGAGCCCAAGCCCTGAGTAAGCAATAATATCTTTATTATCATCACTATAAGAGGATGTATTAGTCAAGGTTCTCCAAAGAGACAGAACCAATAATAAAACCAACCAACCAACACACACATACATATATGCATACATAAATCCCTTGATGAAAAGATTTATTATAAGGAACTTGCTCATGCAATTATAGAAAAGGGCAAAACTCACAGTCTTCAGGGTGAGTCAGAAAGCTTGGATATGCAAGAGAACTGATGGTTTAATTCCAGTCTGAAGCCAAAGACCTGAGGACCAGGAGAACTGATGGTGTAATTTGGGTCTGAAGACTGGCATGCTTGAGACTCAGGAAGAGCCAGTGTTTCCATTTGAGAACAAATCCAGGAAAAAAAAAAAACAAACCAACATCCTATTCAGAGACAGGAAAGAATTCTCTTCCTTGAGGGAGAGTCAATCTTTTTGCCTTCAACTGATTCATGCCTTCAACTGATTGGATGAGGTCCACCCAGATTAAAAAAAGAAATCTGCTTTACTCAGTCTACCAATTTAAATGTTAATATCATCCAAAAACACTGCAAAAGAAACACCTAGAATAATGCTTGATCAAACATCTTGACACTCTGGTGCAAACTGCCACATAAAATTAACCATCACAGGTCCATTGTTTGTCACCTTGGCACCCATAGGCATCTCCTTAAACCATTTTTAGTCTCCAAACAAAGCCAGTAATGAGGGTGTAATTCCTCCTAATTGTGTTTGTTGGTTCATTCACCTTTTTCCTTTAAGAAAGATATATGGACCTCTTGTGACACAGCTTTATTTTTACATAATACAATTATTTTTGAATGTGCTCGTTTGCCCTACAGTTCTGAGTGTCTTTTACAGCAAGGACTAGACCTTTCTTACCTTTGATTCCTAGCACTTCACACTGTGTGTATATGTGCACGCATTAAATCATGTTTGACTGTTTGGGACCCTTTGGACTGTAGCCAGGCTCCTCTGTCCATTGGATTTTCCCAGCAAGAATACTGGAGTGGGTTGCCATTTCCTTCTGTAGGGCGTCTTCCCAACCCAGGGATCAAACTAGGATCTCCTGTGTCTCCTGCATTGCAGGCAGATTATTTACCTACTGAGCCACTGGGGGAGCTCACTTCACACTCTTTAAACACTTGGAAACAGAAATGAAGCCTATTTATATATTGTACACTACACTTATGCTAGAATAAAATGGTTCTTTTTTCTTGTGAATATACAAATTGAATAGAAATAAGAAGGAGTGAGTCTGTAACTGTGGTGCAGTAATAGAGCCATGATGAGGCAGCCCTTTACCCACCGAGGTTGGGATGAAATATGGGATGGGCTGGAATGTGGCATGCAGGGGTAGCTTCCAGAGAAGGGTTTGGATTTGAAAGATGCAAAGAGAGTGTTTTCCAGGAATTTCCCTGGTGGTCCAGTGATTAAGACTCCATGCTCCTACTGAAGGGTGCACAAGTTTGATCCCTGGTCAAAGAATTAAGATCCTGTGTGTAAAATAATAATAATAATTTTCCAGGTAGAAAATACTTAAAGTCTACGCAATGAGAGCAGGATGCAGAAGGAAAAATCTAGAAGAGTAGCCTGGGAGAGATGGTGAGGGACTTTGAAGTGTAAGTGCTGAAGAATGGGTACTTTCTACCCCCTGATGGTCTGCAGAAACATTCCAAGTAGGACAAGAATGTGATCTGATTTGAATTTTTAGAAAGATCTCATTTGCTGCATGGTGGATGATGGATCGATTGGATGAGGTGAGACAGGAGACTGGCCGCTTAGAGGACCATTACTGTCAAACAGGGCAGTGACAGTAAAGTCTGAACAGAACTTGTCTCGGGGCTTAACTCCTGCAGAGTCTCTGATGAACCCTGTGAGACCCGGTCCCTCCCCTCAGCCTCCTGCTGCAGTGTCCACGTGGCAGCTCCATTTGTAAGAGAGAGGGACAACTTAGTGTTCGCAACTGCACATTATGCCTGGATGTTCAACTCCTCCAGCAGGCATTTGATAAAGCAAGAAAATAAAGGAAGGCTGACAGGAGCAAAGACCGAACAAATATACTAGTGACTATAAGGTGCCTCCTCCCTGTCTCCTGGAGATAAGTTTAATGAAGAAGCCGCTATCAGTCACACTCAGGGAAGGATGTGGGGTGGTGTTACAAAAATGCAAGGCTTCCACTTTCTGGGCTGTTATCTCAGTAAACTCTTGCCTGGAGGATACAAGAAAACGGTTTCTGCGAAAAACTGAAGAAGGAGGATATAACTCTAGTTGAAATGAGACTTTGTTCTGTTCACATTATTTTTATGGCTGTTTGAGCAGGAATAAACTAGTATAGTGTAATAGAAACAGGCAAAATTGTCAGGAATTTGCAGTCTAAACAATGGATGTCTTAAAATGACTTGTTCCAGTCATGGGAATGTTCTTATTATGTTGTCTAGCTGTTAGAAAGTCCCTTTTTTGTTGTGTTTACACTGTGAAAATCTTTCTGCAGAGCAGTAAGACATTTTCCTGTGACCTCTGGGTATGTACAGATGTCCCTACCATCCTGTCCCCAGTCCCTGCATCCCTAGTAAAACTGGAGGGAGACTGATGCTGGGGTAGCAATGTCAGGAGTACCATTTGAGGGTTGCTTCCAGTGTGGAGAGTTACTACTGCAAAGCTCATTCCCAGAATGACTAAGCTATGTTCAAAAAGTTGGAAATTGTTATCAGGAAGCCCAGACTGGATGGAGAATTCTGGGCAAAAGTGCTTCCTCCCTCTGATTTTACTAGATTACTGAGTGGTACTTCCACCTACTTAGATATCCAAGCTTGGAACCTCAGGTTATCCTTGATTCCTTCCTGTATCAGCATAGGTTAGGCTCTGCAGCAATAACAAGTGGCTCCAGTCTCTGTGGTTTTCAGCTATCAACATTTATTTTATTTTTGCATTTATGCTGCTGTTTTATGTGTTTAGTTGCTCGGTTGTGTCAGACTGTTTGCAACCCCATGACTGTAGCCCACCAGGCTCCTCTGTCCATGGGGATTCTCCAGGCAACAATACTGGAGTAGGTTGCCATGCTCCCTCCAGGGGATCTTCCAAACCTAGAGCTCGAACCCCAGTCTCCTGCATTGCAGGCAAATTCTTTACTAACTGAGCCACCAGCAAAGCCCAAGATTACTGGAGGGGGTAGCCTATCCCTTCTCCAGGGGGTCTTCCTGACCCAGGAATTGAACCTGGGTCTCCTGCATTGCAGGCAGATTCTAAGGTTATGCTGCTTGTTGTTTTCAACTGGCTAAGTCTCTGCTCCAGATCATCCTTCTCTGGGACCTGTACTGATGGAGCTGCCTTTTTCTAGAACATTGTTGGTTTTATGGCAGAGAGTATTCTCTTTTCGAACACCGCAATCACACACTGGACCTAAGACTTCTGCAGGGAAGTGATGCACATTAATACTGATCATAGCTTATTGATCAAATCCTAATTTCAGTGATATGAGGAAGTATAATTCTTCCCAAAAAGGAGCAGCAGAGATTTCTGTTTGTAAAGGGGTTATTTCTTATATATGTGGAGCCACAGAGAACAGAGTTCAAATCCAAGCTCAACTTTCTAGCTGCGTATTATGTGCTGTTTTTTCTTTTTCATGTTTTGGATATTTGGAGTCCTTATATAACTTTTACACTTAGGACAGTCAGGTGCTTTTTGAAAATACCACTTTGGTTTTCCCTAACCTACAGGGTAAATGCTAAGTTCAATGAATTCAAAATTCAGTATAAGTCAGGTCCTCTCTTGTAACTAAGATTTGGAGGTGGGTGGGTATCAATTTTGATCCCCCTCCTTTGACACTTTCAAGCCACTTTTACTTCTGCTTCAGTCATTGCTCAGGTTCCATGAAAGCCTGTGTCATCAGACCCAGTACCCTTTCTTTTAGATTTCACCTGTGGACACCTGAGTTGTTCCCTCTTATTCATTGAAGAATGTGCCTGGCCTCTCCTTTCTTCCTTCTATTCTGTCATCATCATTGGGAGTTTCAGCATCTATGTAGATGATCACAGTCAACACTGGTCCTCTTGATTCCTTTACTTCCTTATCTCTGGTGATTTCTTCTCCTCCCCTACAGCTGCTTTCCCCTGGTCTCATGTTATACTTTGTAATTGCCAATAACTGCATCACCTCCAAAATCTTTATCTTAAGATTGAGATTATGAGATCACCTTCTGACATCAATTCTACCTTTCCATCTCACACTTTGAATATCCCAACTATAGTAATTCTTTAACCATCAGTTGATTTTCCCTGTAGCTCAGATGGTAAAGAATCTGCCTGCAATGCAGGAGACCTGGGTTCGATCCTTGGGACAGGAAGATCCTCTGGAGAAGGGAATGGCAATCCACTCCAGTATTCTTGCCTGGAGAATCTCACGGATAGAGGAGCCTGACAGGCTACAGTTCATGGGGCTGCAAAGAGTTGGACACGACTGAGTGACTAACCCACACACTTGCTATTGTCCTTAGTACTTTCTCACTATCCGTCTTTCCATATGTCATTACATCCTTATGTGTCTAGCCTAGACACCTCCCTGGAGTCAGCCAAATTGTGAGGTTATAAGCCTCATGCTCCAGACTGCCAAGTATTCCCAAAACTTCTGTCGCCAATTTGAAGATTTTTCTTAGCATTGTTGTATCAGAATACCACAGGCTGGGTGGCTTAAACACCATATATTTATTGTCTCACAGTTCTGCAAGGTAGAAGGCCAAGATCGAGGTGTTGGGAAGATGGATTCTTTGTAAGGGTGGTGAGGGAGAATCTGTTCCATGCCTCTCTCCACAGGTTCTAGTGCTTTGCTGGCAATCTTTGACATTCCTGGCTTGCAGAAGCATCACTCCAGTCTCTGCCTTCATCTTCATATGATGTTCTGCCTGTGCTTGTGTCTGTGTCCAAATTTCCCCTCATTATAAGAGCACCAGTCATACTGAATTAGAGGCCCACTCTACTCCAAAATGGGCTTCCCAGGTGGCACAGTGGTAAAGAATCCACCTGCCAATGCAGGTAACGCAAGAGACATGGGTTTGACCCCTGGGTCAAGAAGACCCCCTGGAGCAGTAGATGACAACCCACTCCAGTATTCTTGCCTGGAAAATTCCATGGACAGAAGTCTCTGGTGGGCTACAGTCCATAGGCTCACAAAGAGACGGACATGCCTGAGTGAGTGGGCATGCACATTATGTCAATATGACTTTACCCTCACTTCACTAATTACATCTTCCATGATCCAATTTCCAAACAAGGTCGCATTCTGAGGTCCTGAGAGTTGGGACTTTGACATACGAATTTGAGGGGACACAAGTCAACCCATAACAGAGGTTTCTGAAACCATCCTCAGGTTTGATAATTTGCTAGAGAAACCCACTGAGAGCTCTTATGTTCATAGTTATGATAAGGGCATTATAATTAAAATCAGCTAGAAGAAGAAAATCACTGGGCAGAGTCTGGATAGGTTCCAAACACAGTGCTTTCATTGTTCTCAGGGCAGATCACCCTCCAGTGCTGATAATGTGACAATAACTCAGGAGTATAGCCAGCTCAGAAGCTCATCCAAACTTTGGAGGTTAGGGTTTTTATTAGAGCTTCGCTATATAGAAATGACTGACTGATTACCCGGGTGGTTAAACTCTGCCTCAAGGTCAACTGATACCATGTGACCCAAAGCCCCTGCTTTCTAAACACACATTTGGTGTTTCTGCAGTGTCTCCTGTTCAATTCTATCAGATGTGACCATTCCCACCCTGAGCTATCTACTTTCCATAAGCTCGTATGTGTCTTCTGAGGGGCCCATCAGGAAAAACAAAAGACATTCCTATCATGGAGGAAATTCCAAGGGTTCGGAGGTTACATCCCAGATGTCAAAACAAAGAGTAGACCTCTCTTTTGATGAGGCCAAATTCCTAATTACACAGCACCCATCCTTTGCCCTCTGCCCCAAGTAAACTCATCTGATTAAACCCCAGCCTAGCGTCCAAATCTTGTGACCCCATGGACAGTAGCCTGCCAGTCTCCTCTGTCCGTGGAAAGAATACTGGAGTGGGTTGCCATTTCCTTCTCCAGGGGATCTTCCTGACCTAGGGATCAAACCCAGATCTCCTGCATTGCAGTCAGAGTCTTTACTGACTGAGCACCAAGCAGCTGAGTACTGGTGGAGAACATCTCCAAACAGGGCGGGCTGATCTCACTTCATTGGCACATGTCTCATGGGCACCGGACTCTGCCAGACAGTCTACCACACTTCCCTGGTGCAGACCCTGTGCTTAATGTATGCTTTTAACACTTGTTTCTACCCACACCTCCTGCCCCATTTACAGGCCTCTCATTGAAAATAATGGTTCCCATATTGGTTGCAATATGAAACAACAGACTGGTTTGAAATTGGGAAAGGAGTACGTCAAGGCTGTGTATTGTCACCCTGCTTATTTAACTTATATGCAGAGTATATCATGCAAAATGCTGGGCTGGAAGAAGCACAAGCTGAAATCAAGTTGTCAGGAAAAATAGCCATAACCTCAGATATGCAGATGACACCACCCTTATGGTAGAAAGTGAAGAGGAATTAAAGAAACTCTTGATGAAAGTGAAAGAGAAGAGTGAAAAGCTGGCCTAATATTCAACATTCAGAAAATGAAGATCATGGCATTTGGTCCCATCACTTCATGGCAAATAGATGGGGAAACAATAGAAATAGTCACAGACTTTATTTTCATGGGCTCCAAAATCACTGTAGACAGTGACTACAGCCATGAAGTTAAAAGATGCTTGCTCCATGGAAGAAAAGCTATAACAAACCTAGATAGACAGCATATTAAAAAGCAGAGGCATTACTTTGCCAACAAAGGTCTGTATAGTCAAAGCTATGGTTTTTCCAGTAGTCATGTACAGATCTGAGAGCTGGACAATAAAAAAGTCTGAGCACTAAAGAATTGATGCCTTCTAACTGAGGTGCTGGAGAAGACTCTTGAGAGTCCCTTGGACAGTAAGGAGATCAACCAGGCAATCCTAAAGGAAATAAACCCTGAATATTCATATTGGAAGGACTGATGCTGAAGCTGAAGCTCCAATACTTTGGCCACCTGATACAAAGAGCTGATTCATTGGAAAAGACTCTGATGCTGGGAAAGATTGAAGGGAGAAGGAGAAGGGGATGACAGATGATGAAATGATTGGGTGGCATCACTGACTCAGTGGTCATAAGTTTGAGCAAATTCCCAGAGATGATGAAAGACAGGGAGGCCTGGCATGCTGCAGTCCTTGAGGTCACAAAGAGTCAGACACGACTGAATGAACAACAGCAACATACTTCCTTCCCCAAATCCATCAGCCTCTGATCTTTACCCCACAGACTCTGCCCACTGTCCTAACACAATTCTCCCATTCAGTTCCATGGTGTTAAATTAAATATTTAGCTCTGGGATTCCTAAATGTACTGGCTTATCTCCACAGCTCCCAATTCACATACTCACATCTCTCCTGGAACCTCAGCTCTTGCATGTCTCTCCACTTTTCACATCTGCCACGGCCAACGCGGACTCTGGATGTTTCTACTCCACAGAAATTGCTTCTCTCCTCGAATCTCCCATCTGAGGAAATTACACATCATCTTTCCTTCAAATCCCACATCCAACCTATAAGCAAGTTTTGTCAATGTTCTGAGTTTGACACTTCTCTGTCTCTGCTGCCAAAACCTTCATACAGCGCTTTCCCTGGAACCAGTGCAAACACTTCTTTAGCACTTCTCTTGCTTGCATTCTTTACCCCCTTTTCAATCTATTCTCTACACAGCAATCTAAGTATACAGATTTCCAAATGGAAATCATATGTAGTCAGTACCTTATTGGGGCTTCCCTGGTTGCTCAGATGGTAAGGAATCTGCCTGAAATACAGGAGACAGGGTTCAGTCTCTGGATTGGGAGGATCCCCTGGAGAAGGGAAAGGCTACCCACTCCAGTATTCTTGCCTGGAGAATTCCATGGACAGAGGAGCCAGGCAGGCTACTGTCCATGGAGTCACAAAGAGTTAGACATGATTAACTGACTAACACTTTATTGTCAATTAGAGGAAGATCCATCCTCTTTTCATGACTGGTGCAAACACAACATTGTTGCCATCTTGGGGCCTGTGACAAACACTGGCTGGTTGTTGACTAAATCATTTCCCTTTTATTCCTGGACACACACATTTCCTTGTCTCCTCTCAGGTAGGTGTCTGAGTTGCAAGCAATAAAATGTGGATTGAAATGGTCCTTTATGGTTCTGGTCTATAAAACCATCCACATGCAACCTTGTGATGTGTTTCTCCATCTACGACTTGAATGCAGAGGAGGATGTGACCTTAACAGATGATGCAGCCGTACTTGGAAAGGAGTCTGTGCCTCAGTGATCTTGTGGGGCAGGGCATGTCCTCCCCTTCCCTTGAGGGGCATATTGTACTTTAGTCTTGGAGAGAAATACACTTTTATAGTGTTACATCATTGAGATTTGGGGGCCATTTGTTTTAAGTATAACCACAACTTGACAAACAAAATCTCTTACACTTGCTCTTCTTTTTTAAATACTTTCTCCAAAGTCGTGTGGCTTCCTCCCTCTCAAGGTTTAGGGCTCAGCCAAATGTCCATTCGTTCTCAGAAGGGTTTCCTCGGACCTCTACTGTATCTGAAATAGCTTTCCACTGTTCTTTTATATCCAATTGTTCTAGCTATGTTCTTCACAGCACTAACCACTCCCTGAGATTAGAAATGTATTTGTCCACTGTTCATGGGTCTGTCTTCCAAGTAGTGTGTAAGTTCTCTCGGCATGTAAATCTTGTCCAACTTACCCATCATTATATTCTTGGCTCCTGGAACAGTATCTGGCATATAGTAGGAACTCAACAATGACCTCTTTTAAAATTAATCAATATATTTTTAAAAGACCCCAAATAGATTTTAGAATGATTGTATGAATTCCCAATGTGATGTTACTTTTCTGTCTGGAAGAAAGACTTGCTTTTAATGTTTTGCCTTACAAATGAGAAGGGACTGAAATGTACTGGGAAAAGAAGTGTGTGGTAGAAGAAAAACTAAGTACTTGGTCTTTGTCCCTGATTCCTGGCATAGAGCTCCTAGAAGCCTCGGAATGTCCTGGATAAGAATGTCTTTTGTAGATCAATGAGATGATTCAAGTGAAAGGTGAGCTAAAACAGTTCCAGGATAGGGGTTGGTCACCAGAAAAACCAACAATGTGATCAGAAGGTCAGAACCTTCAGCTCCTACTTTCTTCTAAGCCCAGAGAAGGTAAGGGGAGTTTCCTTACCATTAATTATGGTTTTAGTCAATTGTACCTACATAATGAAACCTCCATGAAAGACCGTAAATACCAGAGTTTGGGGATCCTCAATGTTGGTGAACATACTCACTTATCAGGAGGATGGTGCATGCCTACTCTATGCGGATGGAAGCTCCTATGTTTAGGATCCTTCTAGACCTCAAACTATGTACCTCTTCATCTGACTTTCCCTTGCAGCCTTTATAATAAACTGTAATAATAAGGATAGCACCTTATGCTTATTCCAGCAAATTACAAGATGTGAGGGCGGAGTGGGGAAGATCCCTGAATTTGTATCCAAGTTGGTCAGAAGTGCAAGTAACCTGGGAATCGGATGTAGTGTCTGGAAAAAGGCAAGTCTGGTGGGACTGAACCCTCAACCTGAGGGGGTCTGTGCTAACTCTAGGTAGTTAACTGTCGGAATTGAATTACAGGACACCCGGTTGGAGTCAGAGAATTGTAGAACTGTTTGGTGTTGAAATGATGTATTTGATGTCAGAAAACACCACACAGAATGGGAATTCATTGGCTTACTATACTGACTAGCTGGCTTCTTAACACCAGGTTCACTCTGGGAAAAGGTCACTTGAGATTCAGTTTTGTCCTTCAGGTAACAGCCAAAAGAGACAGGAGATCCCTATCCTCCCCCTGAGTGCATGTTCCCTACTTGGTGGTACTATTACGATGTTAGGAACCTGATTCCACAAAGTAGATCAACAGAAGGAAGCAAAGAGCAATGAAGAAACTCCATCTATATGTCTACCCCAGTACAAGCTACTCCATCACTTCTCCTGGACCACAGCACCAGACTCCGAATGTTCTACTGCCTTCTAAATGTTAATTTCCTCTACCCACATGTTTCATCCCATCCAACAGCCAGAGTGACCTTTCCAAAGCCCAGATGTAGTTACCACAGTCAGTAGCTTCTTTTTGTTCAAGGCCCTCTTTGGCCCACTCAAGTTTACCTCTTCAACTATGTCTTTTATGCTTCCCCAGAATACTGTGCTCCTGCCATCTGTACTTGGGTGATTATGTGGTTAATATCATTTCTTCTCACTAGAATTCATGAGGTTAGAGATTGTGTTTGTTTTTGCTTATCATTTTATCTCTATTGCCACTCAGAGTGCCTAGAAAATGTTCAATAAATATTTGAATGAATGGATGAAAAAATGAATGGCATTCAGGTCATATCTCACTGATATTAAGAGAAAGGTTAAGGCTCACAGAAACAGGAGAGTCAGAGCAAGTCAATGAACTTCATTGTATAAATGGAATGGAGAGAAGTACCTGTAATCATATCTGCTGTGGCCAGTCTATAGGGGCAGAAGGCAGTAACCCAGATAGTCAGGGCCCTGCTGTAAAAGTGGTCAACATCTTGCTGGCAAACTGCTTGGAGTCATCAGCTCCCACATGCAGTGTGATTGTCTCAGGGCCAAGGATATGTACTCACAGGAGATTCCTGGAATCCTTAATGTTCAAGCTTAATCACCTGTATGTCAGCCTCTGATCACCACGGTGCAGGCCAATGGAGTGACCTTGACAGATTACTTTTTAAAACATCTTTTGTGTCAGTTTTTCAGGCCACAGCCTCCTGTTTCTCTGGTTTACATCATTACATTTATGTTCTGTAGAACCAGTGGGAAAAAAGTGAGAAATTCTTATATTGGGTTTTTGCGAAAGGCATCAGCTGACATTCATGACAGACAGTAGGTTGAAGATGCTGATATATAAGGAGCCCATGCCGTTGACAGGTGAAATGCTGAGACTGGATAGCCCAGCACAGAAAACTAGATGGCCCATTCATCAGAGAGCAACTCAAAACATCTAATAAACACAGAAAACATGGTCAACCTCTTTAAGCATAATAGTTAAAGACTTGAAAGATCATGTCAGGAGGATTGCATGCAGTAGACACTTTGATAGAGTGCTTGTGAGAGTGAGTTGCTTAAACTCTTTTTAATGGCAAAGCCTATTGATAATATATAACAGGACCATGGAAAATATTTTATAAAATTTGCAAATCATTTTTCTAAAATCAATCTAAAAGATATTTGACAAGGTGTTATTTATATTAAAAAAATGAAAATCTATCCTAAACATTTAATAATAGGGGAGTAGTTTAAAAAATATGATGCAGCTACAAAGTATTTATGAAGAATTTTAGTAACAGAGCAAATGCTCAGAAGGATATTTAGTAAACAGAGCATGGTACAAAGCTGTATGAAATGTTAGATGTCAACTATGAAAGAATGTTCCCAAACAGTAAAGAAAGAAAGTATACAAAGTTTTTATGTATAGCTACAAAGAGGAAAATAAAGACCAGCGTAATCTCACAATTCTCAGTGCAGATTTAAGACAACACATATGATTCTTAATGTTGATTGTATTTACAGAATTTCTATACTAATCATGTATGTTTAGAATATCATGGGAAAAAAATTATTAAAAACATAGACATTGGTTTTGAGGTCAGTTGGGCCTGGGTTCTGATCTTGGTTCTGCTACTTCATATTGTGATAGGTCATCAGTTTTCTCATCTGAACAATGGATATAATAGAGCATGTAGGTTTGCTGGAGAAGGCAATGGCACCCCACTCCAGTACTCTTGTCTGGAAAATCCCATGGACGGAGGAGCCTGGTAGGCTGCAGTCCATGGGGTCACTAAGAGTTGAACACGACTGAGTGACTTCACTTTCACTTTTCACTTTCATGCACTGGAGAAGGAAATGGCAACCCACTCCAGTGTTCTTGCCTGGAGAATCCCAGGGACAGGGGAGCCTGGTGGGCTGCCGTGTATGGGGTCTCACAGAGTCGGACATGACTGAAGTGACTTAGCAGCAACAGCATGTTTGCTAGTAAGATCAAATGAAATAAAATATGTAAACAAGTTAGTATAGTACATGACCTAGAGGAGGCTTTCATGAGTATTAGAATCACAGAATTTGAAGTTTTCAAGTGCTGCAGGATTATCCTGTCTAACCTGTAAGTAACACAGGCAGGGTATCCGATGATGAGAGACATCGATGGCTCGTGCAAGTTGCATAGGTCATCAGCAGCAGAGTCTCTGCATTTTGTGTCCCTTTTCTGTGTCCTTCGTGCTAAGCCTACTTGCTTCTCTGGAGAAACAGAGTACAGCATTGCATTGCTCCTACTTTTTGGTTGATTATCATTATTTTAATTTCATTCATCCTTACCAAGCAGGGCAAATTTCCTAGAGTGATTGTTGATGCTAAAGCCAAGTAAACTACATTCTGAGAGAATTTAAATGATAAATACTGCTTAATATCAGGTGAGGATCACTGAGTATAGGAAAAGTGACAGGCCAAGTCAGAGGAAGTTGGATTAAGCTGTGTAAAAAGTTAAGCTTTACCTCAAGGCAAAGCAAAACCACCTGTTTGAGGGCGATGTTACATTCACCCCCAGTGGGCAGCTTACTAACTGGTTTCTTTCCCCTGACCTCCCTTCTTTCCCATCCAGCTTTTATGCTATAGGCAGAGTAAGCTCTATCAACCTCTGCTTAAATCTTGGCCTTTTATTACTTGGAAGATAAAGCCTGCACACCTACTGTGGCCTGAGCCCTAAGTGGTCTGCCATCTAATTATCTTTCATGCTCTATGCTTCTCCCTGGATTAGCATACCTCATCCCTTATCAGTCTATCTGATAAGCTCTTACTCATACTTCAAGACCCAGACCAGAATGTCCCTAAACTGTAAGCTTCTTGACTATACTGTGAGTCCATGATGTCAGTGACAAGGTCTCATTCATCTCGGCCCTGAGTTTGAATTTTTCAGTTACAAGCAACAGCGTACTGGCAGAGTAGCTTAAATGATATGGGAATTTATCATCTCGCTTAACTGGAAGTCTGGAGATGGTGGTTCCAGGGTTGGCTCTGTGACTTGACGATCATTGCCCTCATCTCTTCCCTCTGCCAACTTCAGAGGGCTGGTGATGTTTCCTTTTGTGGTTATGTGAGTTGCCATTGCTACAACCACCAGATTAGGATCTGTTAGGAAGGAAAAGATTCATGATGTTATATAGACAAGATGATACGCTGATGTAGAAAGACAGAAGTGGTAGATCAAGGGCTATTTTCTCTTGAGCCTTTTTTTTTTTTTTTAATTAAGTAGAAATTTTCCCAGTGCTCAACACATTTCCTCTTATGGCTTATTGGATAGAAATGGGTCACATGGTTACTCCTAAACCATCACAGGCAAAGGGAATGGGATGACCCTGACTGGTCAGAACAAGTTTGACTCATTCCCTTGGTCTAGTACTTTGGCCACCTGATGCAAAGAGCTGATTGGAAAAGACCCTGATGCTGGGAAATGTAGAAGGCAGGAGGAGAAGGGGACAACAGAGGACGAGATGGTTGGATGGTATCACCGACTTAATGGACATGAGTTTGAGCAAGCTCCAGGAGACAGTGAAGGACAGGGAAGCCTGGAGTGCTGCAGTCCATGGGGTTGCAAAGAGTCGGACACGACTGAGCGATTGAACACCACCAACAACTTGGTCTAGAGCAGTCTTCTCAGAAATCTGCTTGATACCTGAAGAGAGGAGGGTTCTGTTAGGAAGGAAAGGTGTGATGTTGTTAGCTGGGTCAACTGTTTTCCCATAAGATCCCAGTATTGCACCTGATTGAATGTTCTCTGTAAAACCCTTCCGTAAAGTTCTATAGCACTCTGTCTTCTGTGTATCCACAGCCTATTACTCTTCCTATATAATTTCTCTGTTTTTAGCCAGTTTCTGTGTCTTAATTGCCCGTCTGCCTATGTGTTTCCTACATGGAACTGTGAACTCCTTCAGGACAGGAAACATTTTATTTAGATTTAAATGTCCAGCATTAAATGTACATAGGTTTTCAACAAATGTTTATTGGTGGATTTTTCTGTACAACTATTATCAAACCTAATCCTTCCCCCACCTCCCTCTTTTCCTTCCTTCCTCTCTGTTTTTGATATTCTGTCTGCACTAAGACAGTTGATGTTGTTAGTGCTTGTTAGTTGCTCTGTTGTGTCTGATTTTTTGTGACCTTGTGGACTGTAACCTATCAGGCTCCCCTGTCCATGGAATTCTCCAGGCAAGAATACTGGAGTGGGCTGGCATTCTCTTATCCAGGGGATCTTCCCAACCCAGGGATTAAAACCAGGTCTCCCACATTGCAGGCAGATTCTTTACTGTTCGAGCCACCAAGGTGCTTGAATTTCCACGTTTGGATTTCACACATCTTGGTTCACACCTTGAAATGCAGTTCTGGTATCTGTATTGAAAGCTGGAGCCCTGCTTAAAATGACAGTAGCTGTATAAATAGAGTTTGACTAAAACATTTATTAATGGTTCTTTTTTTGGTAGATCAAAACCAGCATTTAGCTTTATCAAAGACAATATAAATTGAAAATTGAAAAGTTCACATCTTTTGTATGCAAAAAATGGGTTTCATGCCACCCCAAACCAAGCCAAACAGAAAAAGTTAATTCAGCTTTCTTGAAAATGACAGCTTCAGTCGTATTGATTTATAGAGTTTCCGACGGGCTTCTGTGGCTTTTTCTCTCTCCTCTCCTCTTCTCCATACCCCCCATTTCTATTTGTGTTGGAAAAATATAACTATGTACAGCTCTCAGAGCTGTTGCTGTCATTCTCTAAGTGACCGTATCTCTGAACCTACAAAAGAATTCCATGACATCATTAGTGCAGCTGGCATCTATGCATGTGAGTGAGAAAGATCTCTGTAGCTTAATGTGGCATGTAATTATAGTATCTCACATCTTTTTCTTCTGAGAAGCTTTTTCCTGACCTTCCCACCTGATAGGAAACTTTCCTCTTAGTTCTCTTAACACCCTCCTTGCTCTATAATTATCTACCATGCTTAGCACAGTGCCCATGCCAAAAAAATGTTGAGTAGATAAAATGTTTATAATGGAGATGGCTGTGCATTTCTGCATGTACACACTTGTTTTTTTAGCAAACACACAGACAGCACTTACTTTCTGCAAGACATGTTTCTAAATGCTTCATACATATTCATTCAGAAATTTTCAATTTACCAAAGCACTTCTGACACATTGGCTCATTGATCCCTCACTTTAACTTTAGTGAGCAGATGGATAGAAATTATCCCCATATCCCAGGTAGGCTAACATATTCAGAAATTCATCTATTTGCCCACAATTATATGGTTTACAAATAGTGAAGGTGAGATTTTAACCTACTTGTTCTGATCTTTGGCACAATATTTTGTGAGATTACCACATCTATGTTAGTGAAGACTGAAGGGAAGCTTTGGCTATTTTCAGAAAAAGTTTAAGGGGACAAATTTTTTTTTTTTCATATGTTTAAAACCAGTTTCATGTAATAGTAGTGTCATACTGAGCAAATGCTATAATTGCTCCTGAGTAACCACCCCATTGGAGAAGGCAATGGCCACCCACTCCAGTACTCTTGCCTGGAAAATCCCATGGACAGAGGAGCCTGGTGGGCTGCAGTCCATGGGGTCGCAAAGAGTTGGACATGACTGAGTGACTTCACTTTCACTTTCACTTTCAACCACCCCTAAATTCAGGGTCTGAAACAATACTGCCGACTGGGTAGTAGTTGGCTGTTCTAGGCTGGGCTTGTCTGAGCAGCTCTGCATCCAGTACTGAAATTGATGGGGCTTCACTCCTTCAAGATGCCTGGGTTCAGGGCTGTACCACACATGTTCATTGTTGGGTCTGAGCTAATCCCTGGTACATGGTAATGCTGGAAGTATATAAATTCAAGCCAAACTACAAAACCCAGTTCAAGCCTTTGTTTACATCACATCTGCTAACATCTCATTGATCAAGATAAATTCACAAAGCCAAACCCAACTCAAGGTAAGAATCACACTCTACCCACCATGAAGTCAAAGCAGATTACGTGGTTAAGACAGATACATTTTGATGGAGGGGCAATTTAAACTCTCACATTGAAGATGAGGCATGAATATCTTTGAACAGGAATCTAGCCTGACAAATTTAGCAAGTACAAATACAGGGTAACCAGTTAAGTTTGCACTTCAGATAATCAAATATTTTAAAGTGTAAGTTCCCAGGTGGCATTAGTAGTAAAGAATCCACCTTCCAATGCAGGAGATGTAAGAAATGTGGGGTTTATCTCTGGATCAAGAGATCCCCTGGTGAAGGGAACAGCTACCCATTCCAGTATTCTTATCTAGAGAATCCCATGGACAGAGGAATCTCGTAGGCTACGGTCCATAGGTTTGCAAAGAGTTAGATAAGACTAAAGCAACTTAGCACACACTTATACCCCAAATAGGACATGGGGCATACTTATACTAAATATCTGTTTTATCTGAGATTAAAATTTAACTGGGTGTGCTATCTTTTGTATGACAACCCTAGTTTTAGATTGAGTTAGTTGTTCCACACAAGGGGAGATTAATAGTGAGAATATGTAACTGACCAGATGATGCAATAAATATGCTCATGTTGATTTATCCAGAAGCCATCCTTCTACTAGGATTGGCCTGGCTCCCAGAGGAAAGGCACAAGCTTCCCTGAAAATATCACTAAGTACTTTAAGGGGCAAGACAAGGGGGATCCTCAAGGCCAGTTAGCCACTGGCCTTCTTGTTAAGCTGTCAATGAAAGAGACAGTGCAAAGTGCTAGTGATTTTGTAATTTTAAATAATATTAGGGAGCAAACTTGGGCAGCCCTGTGATTAGTTCCTGCAGTAGGAGTCCAGGCTTGGTAGTTATATATTTTGAGAGTGTTTGTCTTTATCATGGCCTGTGCATCCTCCACACTCACAAAGTTGGAAAAATATGGGTGTCCTCCACACCACATGAAGAATGGGATGCCCGCTAACTAGTCATAAAGGCCAAAGCAGGTTCATTTTCATTTGGAGGCCAATGATGTCATTGACATGGTGTGAAATCTATATTTGGAATGATCCCCTGCTTTATCTCTCCAGTGTCTCTTACCCCTCAGATAATTACTTATGGCCCCCTACACACCTCTGCAATGGCTATTAAAATGAAAGGACAAAAGATATAGTTGTGATTTGCTCTAGCTAGTCATTTGAAGGGCTCTGTTGGAGCAAATTACTTTATTTTGTGCTTGCTGTTTGCTGTAGTGCCAGTAGCTTTTTGAACCAGTACCAAGGGTCTCAAAGTGTGTGTGTGTGTGTGTGTGTGTGTGTGTGTGTGTTTAAAGATTGAGGAGGAGACATGGAGAGAAATAACATGTGAGAAGTTTGGGATTCTCTTCTCTAAGCCTTGCTTTCATCCAGAAATATTTATATTCCAATGTGAGGCCTGGTTTTTGTAGGTGAATGCCAACCTCATAAACTCAGGATGTTAATTCTCATTTCTGCAGAAATTGGAAATGATTCATGGTTTGCAGGAGTTAGAGACACCAAAGTATTTTCTATTAACACCTGGAGCTGACTGCAAAGGTGAAAGGCAGGTCTTGTAGAAGGACATCCTCTAGAGAAGAAAAATGTCAGGGGTTTTCTTTTGTAGGGGTTTTCTTTCTTTTGTTTGTGTGTGAAGATGAGAATGTTTTTTCCTCAAGAAATAATTTCTATACTGTTGCAAAACGTCACTGCAAAAATCCATTTGAGAAAATAGTGAATCATTCTGTTTATCCTCTTTGTTGTGTTCATGAAACTATCACCTTAAGCATGTGGTGAAAATTACAGGAAAATGAGCCATTTCACCTGTTTTTGTAAATGATCACGTCTTTATATTCCTCAGTTCCATGAGAGTTATAAAGGGAAATTTCCCTTGGCTAGCTGATTAAATAAACATCTATTTCTAGAAGCAGTCAAGAGAAGAAAAGGAAAAAAAAAGTGGCAAAATAAAAGTCACTTAAGTCTAATCATTACTCCGGGTAGCAACTGTGGCTTAGCAGCTGGGGGGTGGTTTAGGTCAAGAGGGCAGATTTTATTCATATGGGACCATAGATCCTGCTTTCTTGCTTCCATCTCTTTAGACTGCTAACTCTAAACAGTTTTCAAGAAGTCCTGATAATTAGGTGGATAATAATGATAATAATATTAATAGTAATAATGGTATATCTATATATGGTGGCACTATGGTAAAGAATCTGCCTGCCAATGCAAGAGATGCGGGAGACGTGGGTTTGACTTCTAGATTGGGAAGATGCCCTGGAG
Source organism: Bos javanicus (assembly GCF_032452875.1). Taxonomy (NCBI): domain Eukaryota; kingdom Metazoa; phylum Chordata; class Mammalia; order Artiodactyla; family Bovidae; genus Bos; species Bos javanicus. The sequence goes on along the minus strand of NC_083869.1, from coordinate 60,765,502 downwards.
AAGTAAATGGCCACTCACTTCAGTATTCTTGTCTGGAAAATTCCATAAGCAGAGGAGCCTGGTGGTATGTTAATAATAATAATGGTGTATTGATAAAGTAATAATGCTAGTATAATTACTGCTGTCATTAACTGGTTGTTAACTATGGAGAAGATACTATACTAAATGCTTTTTATACTTTATCCCATTTTTAATCCTCTAAGCATCCTAGCATGAAAGTGTTTTGGTCATATGTCACAGTTGAGGAAGTAGCAATGAAAAGGTTAATAGCTTGCCTAGAGTACTTCAGCACCTGTCATACAGTAAGTCATCACTTGAACTCATGACTCTGAAGCCAAAACTTTTAATTCAATATTATACCATGGCTTTTGGTGTTGGGTTAATGTGAAAGATTCTCAGATTAACCCTGAGAGTTAATTTAATCCAACTTTCCCCAGTTGGATTGTGTCTTTGCTCGATACACTCCTTTTTCTGGGTTCTACTGTGAGCCTTACTTTCCAGGCCTTGGCAAATCACATGGGATATCAGGTGGGGAGTTTATGATGGGAACGTTTTTCAGAGCTAGGGATTGAGAAGGAAGAAGAGCTAAGGACATTGAAGAGAGGAAGAATATATACTACATCCAGGAGGGTGTTGAGGGTCACAAGTGTGACAGCCTGAGAGATGAGAAAATGTAGCAGGAAACTTCAGAGCACTTGCTGAGAAGAGCTTCAGTCTCCCTTTTCCTGTGTGTGAGGTGTGTGGGCATTCGGGTCACCTGTTAGAGGTCAGGGGAAGGCAAGACTCAACACATTGACCCTCACAGAGAGCTGGTTTTTACTATTTATTTACTATTATTTTTTATGTGCCAATCAATATTTTTATTATACTATATATTTAATTTTTTCTCTTTTGTTTTCCTTCAGTCCAAATTTTATTTTTTTTTTTTTTACTGGAATATAGTTGATTTACAAAATGCTGTGTCCATTACTGCTGCACAACAAAGTGATTCTTTCTATATCCTTTTCCATTATGATATATCATGGGATATTGAATCCAGTCCTCTGTGTTTGTTGTTTATCCTTACAGAGGATACGGATTTGACTTCCCTTGTCTCCATGATCGCCACTCTTTGTGCCTGTGTGTGTGTACGATGGGAGGTGGAGGAGGATATAAAATGAAAGGCATTTTTCACAGTAATTGGTTATTTTCAGATCAACAGTTTTCCTCTTGGGGAAGTTTTGGATTAAGGATTTTTGCACCTCAGTTATATGTCTGTTAACTTCAGATGTGATGCAGATAACATTTTTACTCATTTTTCTGTTACCATGGATTACTTAGACACAGACAAATTTTGATGGTGGGAAAGTCAGAGCAGAAAATCAGCAAGTCTGCTAACTTGCTGGGTTGTCACATGGGATGTCAGAGGTGGAATGTAAGCCCGCATGAAAGCAGTGGGCACCTCATAGGCCAGCAGCGCATGCCAGTCTCCCCTGACCCATCTCTCCCAGTGCTGCCTTCACCCATCAGGTTTACAGATGGGTCAGGAGAAGTATGGGGGCACTGCAGCAGCCTCAGTGGAAAATCATTCCAGCCTCCAAAAGGTCAGGAGGGAACGGCATCAGGGCTTAGTGGACGTCCACACTTCAATCCCCTGTGCTGCCAGTAGCTTGCCTTCAGTGTGTCTGCTGTGTCTTTCAGGCAGGTTGCCGGTCCATATGGGCAAGCGGAAAGTTCTATAAAGAGGGTGTGAGGCTCTGCAACGTGGCTGGGCTTGCCTCCTTTTCTGTTACTGCTCAGTTTTCATTATTCTAACCAGTAAGTGAGAAGGCATCATTCTGTTGCTCAGAGATGTGCCTATTTTACCACATGGCACACACACTGAACCAGCTCTGACAGGGGAAGCCCAGAGATCCTGGCTCCAGACATGTGCACCATCAAGAGGGCCTGGATGCCCAGTTGGGTGGAAAGCTTCCAGGAGAAAAAGTCCCGGACAACTGACTAATGCACACAGCTTACAGAGTTTGAGACAGGCCATCCTCCCCACCCTGCCTAATCTTTCATGGCAATAAGAATACTGAACACCACTGTTCAATAGAATTATCTGTGATGACGGAAATTTTCTGTATCTGTGCCATAGGACACTATGGTAATCCACAAGCCATGTGTGGCTATTGAGCACTTGAGATGTGGTTAGTATGATTGAGGAATTGAATTTTCAATTCCATTTAATTTTATTTCACATGAATTTCCATAGCAACATGTAACTAGTGGCCACAGCATTGTATAATGTACATTGGAGTAATTATGGCTTGGAGATGGCTTAGTAAAATAGCACATACATGCATACACTCACACATTTACACACACTTGACATTCTAGCTACCAAGTGTATGTGTATCCATCACCTCATTATCACATCCATTATTTTATAGCATCATAGGAGAGTGATGCTCTTATTTTTCACATTTTATAGATGAGAAAATTGAGTCACAGAGAAATTCCATGTTTGATCTAGGATTACTTAGTAAGCCAGCAGTGCAACCAAGGCTCAAACTCAGGCCTGTTTCTAAATTCTGAGGTTGAAGGTCCTGAATCTCTCAAAGACCTGGCCTCACAGTTCTCTCGACAGGCTACTGACCATGTGACTGGGACGACCTTAAGGTGGTTTACCTGCAAAGCTGAGTCTGTGACAGTGGCATGGCTCACATAATTTACTTTGGGACGTGATCCAGAAGGAACAGAATCCAGAGTCTAGGAAGTGAAATAGGAAAGAGAAAGCCAGTGCCAAGGGCTATTACTGAGGGTCGGCCGCTAAGGTTCAATCCTGCAGTGACTGTATAGGAACCATGTGGAACATTCCTTAAAGTTGTCCAGCAGACACACGGGAAAGGGGAGTATTTATCCAGCAGCTCCTGTCTCCATTGGTCACAGATTGCCTTATATATAGAGCGTAATCTCCCTTGCATGTGCCGACACTACTGAGTGGTGCAGAGCAACTCTGGGCAGAATGCAAGGGGCACCTACTATAACCAAAGCGAGGACCTGCCAGATTGTACTCGTGCTGGCCACTAGCAGCAAGAGCTGAGGCTGAAAATGTGGCTCAGAGGATGTGATGGGAGTGTCAAAAATGTCCACGGACCAAGGGGAAAGAAACTAAATGGCACAGCTGGGGGAGTCAAGAATGGGGACTAGGGGAGGCTAGGAAGCTCTGAGGGTGGATTCTTTTAGAAGAATTCAAAACCAATGGACCTCACCTTTGACACTGTTAAGGAGCTTAGGCAAACTTGGTTGCCAGAACAATGATAGTACTTTCGTGCATCACATGAGATGCTGTATTAAAGTCAGTCTTGATTCTTCCTATTGCCTTGTCTCTTCCCAGTTGATTTCTTTATGCTTCCTAGATGGAGTGAGTTCCGGAAAGCTGATAACTCAATGTATTCCTAATTAAAATTCCTATTAACTCATTTGCATTCACCTATAGACAGGGAGGCTTGGCGTTCTGCGGTTCATGGGGTCGCAAAGAGTCGGACACGACTGAGCAACAGAACTGAACTGAACTGAACTGATGGACAGCATGGCACAGAGGTTAATCTGACTCTGAAGCCAGATTGCTGGGTCCAAGTCCTGTCTTTACTATAATACATACTAGCTTTGTGATCTCAAGCAAGTTATTAACCCTCATTACTTTCATCTGGAAATAGGGATTCTAGTACCTATTTGGGTCACTGAGGGTCGGACACGACTGAACAACTTCACTTTCACTTTTCACTTTCATGCATTGGAGAAGGAAATGGCAACCCACTCCAATGTTCTTGCCTGGAGAATCCCAGAGACAGGGGAGCCTGATGGGCTGCTGTCTATGGGGTCGCACAGAGTTGGACATGACTGAAGCGACTTAGCAGTAGCAGCAGTACCTATTTTATAGGGTTAAGATGAAATTAGCTAAGTTAACACACATACAGGCTTAGAACACTGCCTGGCTAGGTAGAAAGCACAATATGCATGCTTGCTATTGCTTGTTCATTCACTGATTGATAAGGAATCATTTAGTGTCCGATTCATATAAGGCGTCACTCTTCTCAGTGTGTATGCTTGGGTCTGACAAGTGTCCCTGTTGCTCACGCCAACCTTTTGAAATTCTTTATGCTCTAAATTCTCAGACCATTGTCCTCTCTTCTTTTTCCGTCTATTTTCATTGATCAAAACTTACTGGTTCTTCCTTTCTCTTCAACCTTTAAATGTTGGAGTGTTTTAGGATACATTCAGTCTTTGGCCATCTTCTCTTTCTTACCAAATTCCCCTCTAGGTAATCTTGTTTTGTGATTTTAAATCAATCTATATATGCTCATGACTCCCCAGAATGTCTTGCTAGCTTTGACACCTCCCCTGAGCTCTGGCACATAAAATAAACTCCCTCTTGACATCTCCACTTTTATATTAGTTTCCCACCTGCAAATTAACATGACCAAAAGAGAACTATGGATTTTCTTTGATCCCCAACCACATCCCACCCATGAATTTCCCCTTCCTCTTCTCTGTTTTGGTAAATTAACTAATCACTCAGGTCCCAACCCAGCAATCATCTTGTCTTTGTATCCCACCCAATCCAATGCTATCTCCAAGACTGCTCCACTCTCAACAGAATCATTTTTCAGTGTAATGATTGCTGGGATCTCCTTGTATAGTTGTGCAGATTATGCACTCCTAAGGAAATTCCCATGATGATAGACATTATAGATTTGCATTTTTTAATAAAAATTTTCATCAGATGACCTAAATATTTCTTCTCAAAAAACCAAAATGTTATTATAATAAATAAAATTAAAATGCTCTGAGGACTAGATACCTCTTTTTAACTCTTGTAGTGGTGCTATAAGAACTAGCAACGACCCTGATCATTGCTACAATTCCCATTTAGGCCATGATCAACTCTTGCTTAGATTATACTAACAACCTCTGAATCAGCTCCCAGCTTCTTCCTTTGCTTTTTCTGTGGCCCATTATCTGCTCACCAGACAGTTGGATCCTAAGGCATAAGTGAGATGGTACATACCACTCTGGTTCTAACTTCTTCCATATTAGTTATATACTGTGTAACAAATTATTCACAAAATTAGCTGAAACTTATTCAAAACTTATTGCATGCTATGCATGCTAAGTCACTTCAGTTGTGTCCAACTCTGTGTGACCCCAGAGATGGCAGCCCACCAGGGTCCCCCGTCCCTGGGATTCTCCAGGCAAGAACACTGGAGTGGGTTGCCATTTCCTTCTCCAGTGCATGAAAGTGAAAAGTGAAAGTGAAGTCGCTCAGTCGTGTCCGACCCTCAGCGACCCCATGGACTGCAGCCTACCAGGTTCCTCCATCCATGGGATTTTCCAGGCAAGAGTACTGGAGTGGGGTGCCATTGCCTTCTAATTATCTCACAGTTATTATGGGTCTCAAGTTCAGGAAGAGGCTTAGATGAGAGGTTCTGAATCAGAGTCTCTCATGGGACACAGTTACGATACTGGCCAGGGCTGCAGTCATCAGAACACTTGATTGGGGCTGGAGGATCCGATTCCAGGACAGCTCACTCACAGAACTATGACAGGAGACTTCAGTTCTATGCCACATGGGCCTCTCTATAGGGCTCTTCAGTGTTGTCCCAGCTTGTCAGCTGACTTCCTCAGTGTGAGTATCTGAGAGAGAGACAACAAGGTAGAAAGTACAATGTCTGTTAAGATCTTCCTCAGTGACTTTCAACCAGGGATGCTTTTACTTCCCTGTTCTCCCCCAGGGATATTTGGCAATGTCTGGAGACTTTTGGTTGTGACAATTGGTTGGAATGTGCTATCAGCATCTAGTAGGTAGAGGCCAGAGATGCTGCTAAACATCCTGCAGCTGGATGGACAGTCCCCATCCCCCTACACACACACACCAAAGAATTACCTGGTTTAATAATGCCAATAGTGTTGTGGTTGAAAAACACTAATCTAACCTGAAAAGCCACATATTACTTCTGCCATATGCTGTTATACACAGATAAATGCTGATATACTATCAGATCAGATCAGATCAGTCACTCAGTCATGTCTGACTCTTTGCAACCCCATGAATCGCAGCACGCCAGGCCTCCCTGTCCATCACCAACTCCCGGAGTTCACTCGGACTCATGTCCATCGAGTCGGTGATGCCATCCAGCCATCTCATCCTCTGTCATCCCCTTCTCCTCCTGCCCCCAGTCCCTCCCAGCATCAGAGTCTTTTCCAATGAGTCAACTCTTCACATGAGGTGGCCAAAGTACTGGAGTTTCAGCTTTAGCATCAATCCTTCCAAAGAACATCCAGGATTGATCTCCTTTTTTAGAATGGACTGGTTGGATCTCCTTGCAGTCCAAGGGACTCTCAAGAGTCTTCTCCAACACCACAGTTCAAAAGCATCAATTCTTCGGTGCTCAGCTTTCTTCACAGCCCAACTCTCACATCCATACATGACCACAGGAAAAACCATAGCCTTGACTAGATGGACCTTTGTTGGCAAAGTAATGTCTCTGCTTTTCAATATGCTGTCTAAGTTGGTCATAACTTTCCTTCTAAGGAGTAAGTGTCTTTTAATTTCCTGGCTGCAGTCACCATCTGCAGTGATTTTGGAGCCCCCCAAAATAAAGTCTGATACTGTTTCCACTGTTTCCCTATCTATTTCCCATGAAGTGATGAGACCAGATGCCATGATCTTCGTTTTCTTAATGTTGAGCTTTAAGCCAACTTTTTCACCCTCCTCTTTCACTCTCTGCTGCTGCTGCTAAGTCACTTCAGTCGTGTCCAACTCTGTGCAACCCCATAGATGGCAACCCATCAGGCTCCCCCATCCCTGGGATTCTCTAGGCAATAACACTGGAGTGGGTTGCCATTTCCTTCTCCAGTGCATGAAAGTGAAAAGTGAAAGTGAAGTTGCTCAGTCGTGTCCGACTTCTAACGACCCCATGGGCTGCAGCCCACCAGGCCCCTCCGTCCATGGGATTTTTAGGCAAAAGTACTGGAGTGGGTTGCCATTGCCTTCTCTGACTCTTTCACTCTCATCAAGAAGCTTTTTCATTCCTCTTCACTTTCTGCCATAAGGGTGGTGTCATCTGCATATCTGAGGTTATTGATATTTCTCCCAGCAATCTTGATTCCAGCTTGTGCTTCTTCCAGCCCAGTGTTTCTCATGATATACTATGGAAAGGGATAATCCAAGGTCTGAATGCCAGGACGTGGGAATCATTAACTGCCATAACTGGCCACCGCCACTCTCCAGGGCCTTTGATGTATAGTTAGTAATAGAAAGCACACCCCTAATCTTGGACTTCTGATTCTGCCTGATTTGTCTTCAGCCTCCCTCTATCACCTCATTTCCTGCCTTGCTTCTCTTCTTCCACCATGATTTCACCACTAGGCTAGTTTTACATCTCTCAAACATGCCAAGCTTGACCCCATTTCAGGCCTTTGTTTCCAATTCAAATCATTTCTCTCAGTCTTTGAGTGGCTACTTCCTTCTTTTTAAGTCTAGCTTCTCAGAGAACCCTACCCTCACATCCTAAACTAATGTTGAGACACTTGCTTTAAACAATACCAGTTCCTCTCTATTCTGTAGGCTTATTGTGCTCATAACATTTATCACTATCTTAAATTGCCCTATTTATGTATGTGTTTATGTTTTCTGTCTCCTCCCAATAAAATGCAAGTTGCATGAAGCAAGGGCTTTATTCTGTATTCCCATTGCCCAGGGCTGTGCTTGGAACATAGTAGATGATCAATAAATATTTGATGAATGAAAGAAGGTTCTGGTGGGTGGTATAGATGAGTTTCTTAAATATATGGGGAAAGAGTGAGACAGAAGTAGAGAAATGACATTCTTCTGAGGTAATGTCAGAGGAGACCTCTGCATATGTTTTGAGTTGTTCATGCTGTTATCTCTGATAAATTTGCTATTCCAGATTTCCTTCTTTTTCTTTCCTGTATCCACCACCCTTGTGGCCTTGGCATGCACGTGTAGGAAAGTTAAAAGGCACCATCTTTGGATGTGGAATAGGACAAGAAAATTGATCGCCTGACCTTGGCTTCATTCATTCTAGTACTATAGCCAGTGTCACTAACTAGCCAAGGACTCCCTGAAATCAAGTCCAGGCTGCATTAACTGCTTTGTGACTCTTTGAAGAGTTATTTTTACACAGTGGGAGAATGTACCACAAACAGAGTATCAATCTTTTATGGGAATAATTAAAACCTGGACTCGGTGCACCACACTGCAGAGTTCGTAGAGTCAGTCTGTACAGCTCTGCCAGTCCCCGAGTGTTTTGAATTTATAGATACTCTTTTTCCTGAGTTTACTTTTGGATGCAGCTGTCTCTGGAACAGTGATTCATGTAACTCTAGTCCAAGCATCACCTTCAGACAGATCACAGCTGAATTCCTAAGCCCTCAAATTTTTACTCAACCTGACAGTCTCAGATGGCTCTGAGAAGAAGAAGATGTCTGCATAGAATAAGTTGTCTCTCAGGACAGGCTCTGCTAAATATGACGATGAAAGAAGCAATGCTCTCTATGTAAAGGGGATTCTTAGGCTGAGTCTACTGGTCAACCCTGTCTGTATGTATGTGTATATATATATATATATATACACACACACACACACACATATATATATATTTATTATTATTTCATTTGCCAGTTTTTATTTCTATCATAAATATTTCTAGAAATGGGTTAGAAATTATGGACACTTCAGTTATTATAAACTATATACAACTTCCTTTCCAAAACTGCTACTATGTACAAATTAATAATCTCAGTAAGCACATATGAAAATATCCATTTCCCAATATCCTTGTCAGTACTAGATGTTATCAATATTTTAAAATTTTGCTAATTTGAGGAATTATAAATGATAAGGAATTTTTTATGCTTCACTGATTTCTAGTTTGTATATTTATTGTTTATTTGTGGTTCTTTTTCTGTGAATTGTCTTATTTATATTCTTTACAACTTTATATCTATCTTTTCATTAATTTCTAGAAGGGACTTAAACCTTAGGGACTTTCTCTTTTTAAAAAAATGCTTTTTCTCAGCCTGAAAATTATAAATTTTTACACATAAAAAAATCTATCCATTTATTTCCCTTTTGGTCAATGTGCTTCTTCTCCTCTTCTTTATAAAAGCTATGTCCAACCTGGTATATTAAATAGTCTCCTGTATTTTTTTCAGTACTCATATACATTTATTCTAAATTTAGTTTTTGATTCACAGGGAAACTCCTTTACTTGGGGTGTGAGGTTGAGCTCTAGATTTATTTTCTTCCAAATTATACCAACAATATGTATTGAGCTTATCACCTTACTGTCCTTTGGCTTATTTTTATTCTCCATTTATATTTAATAAAATAGGTTTTATAAATGGACTAGCATAAGAACTAAATAGACATTTCTCCAAAGAAGACATACAGATGGCTAACTAACACATGAAAAGATACTCAACATCACTCATTATCAGTGAAATGCAAATCAAAACCACAGTGAGGTACCATTTCATGCCAGTCAGAATGGCTGCGACCCAAAAGTCTACAAGCAATAAATGCTGGAGAGGGTGTGGAGAAAAGGGAACCCTCTTACACTGTTGGTGGGAATGCAAACTAGTACAGCCACTGTGGAGAACAGTGTGGAGATTCCTTAAAAAACTGGAAATAGAACTGCCTTATGACCCAGCCATCCCACTGTTGGGCATACACACCGAGGAAACAAGAATTGAAAGAGACACGTGTACCCCGATGATCATCGCAGCACTATTTATAATAGCCAGGACATGGAAGCAACCTAGATGTCCATCCGCAGATGAATGGATAAGAAAGCTATGGTACATATACACAATGGAGTATTACTCAGCCATTAAAAAGAATACATTTGAATCAGTTCTAATGAGGTGGATGAAACTGGAACCTATTATACAGAATTAAGTAAGCCAGAAAGAAAAACACCAATACAGTATACTAACGCATATATATGGAATTTAGAAAGACGGTAACGATAACCCTGTATGTGAGAGAGCAAAAGAGACACAGATGTATAGAACAGTCTTTTGGACTCTGTGGGAGAGGGAGAGGGTGGGATGATTTGGGAGAATGGCATTGAAACATGTATAATATCATATAAGAAACAAATCGCCAGTCCAGGTTCTATGCAGGATATAGGATGCTTGGGGCTGGTGCACTGGGATGACCCAGAGGGATGGTATGGGGAGGGAGGTCGGGGGGGTGGGGGTGGTTCAGGATGGGGAACACGTGTACACCCATGGCGGATTCATGTTGATGTATGACAAAACCAATACAATATTGTAAAGTAAAAAAATAAATAAACAAATGGTTAAAAAAAAAAAAAGACAGTAGAGAGTAAGGAGAATGAGGAGACCAGGTATAGATGCCAGGATCAGGGAACTCAGGGAATTCAAAATATAAAAGAAAAATAAACTAAGAATAATAAAAAGGGAAGAAACAGAGAGGAAAATAATAGAAATGACAAGTAAAGGTGAACCTTGTCTATAAATTATCCCATGTAGACCCAAATCTTTTCCCATGGTGACTTCAAGTTTTCCATCAAGGGCCAGAGTAAATTCCTGTGGAATTCCTATTTATTAGGTAAGAACTCCCAGAACAGGACTGTCCCATGGGAGGACTTGGGAGAGAAATCAGTCCTGGCATTTGAAACTAGAGTCTGAACGTTCTCAGTTGCTGGGCATTAGTGTGTCACTGAGATGACCCCCACGCCGTGTGCTGCAGGGCAGACGAGCTCTGCTGGAAATAACATAATTACAGCACTTGGCAAAAAGTAGAGGACAACAGAAATGAAGTTCACGCACCTCAGCCAGACAGAAAGGCAGGAACTCTCCATCTGGATGTCCTGTGGGGGGAACGAGGTGGTGGGGTCTGAAGTACACACAAGCAGTTGTGCTAAAAATGGCAGTTGCCTCAAGCAGAAATTCTCATTACAGGAGGAAGAGAGGGATTCAGTGGCACATTCAAGGTGAATGAGTCAATAAAGTTTCCTTCCAGATTCCTGGGTCACTGGCTCCAGAAAGGCTTTGAAGATGAAAAGACACCCCAGGTGTCTTTGAATCGATATTCCTGGGGTTTGAAAGGTAGGTGATTTGAAAGATTTTGAAAGAAATCTGACTTGGGTTTGGTTCTGTCTCTGCCACTAACTAGGACCTGTCTCTGCTACTAGGGAGTAATGTTGATGAATCACTTAGCCCTTCATGATCCATGGTGACCATTAAGTATCTCCAGCAGAAAAGCCTCCTGGCCTGGGTTTCTTTGGGTCTCTCCCACAAAACTGCAAATACCTTCCTTGTTTTGTTGTCCTCTGGAATGTTGCCTAAGAGCAAGGAGAAGACAGGACATAAGCAAGTTTGGTGTGATATATAGTCAAAGCTGCCGCTGTCAGGACAGTACAAAGCCACCAAGTTTGGGTCACATGAACTTCATCTCTAGAGGCTTCAATTTTCTTCTCAGCAAATCAACAAGAAGAAACTAGATTACTTTTATGGTTCCTTATAGTTCTTATTTATAAGAATATCCCAGAGTAAGTGAAAGACGAAATCACTACCTCATTTATTCAAAATGTTTATCAAGCTCCAACTAGGAGCCAAGAGCTATATCAAGATCTAGGGACTTAGAGATAAACAGATATGGTCTCTCTGTCAAAAAGATTACCTTCACTCAGAGATGATCCAGCAAAAATCCCATTATGTACAGTATAGTGATTGCCATAACAGAGAAAGCACAGTGGAATGCACTCCATTTTAAGACACAAGTTGAACAAGGGGTTTTGTTTATTTAGTTGCTAATACAGTTCATTTAGTTGCTACCAGACCATACTTCTGATAGTGAAAAATAAAAACTTTAAAATGTTAACATTTAAGCAACTAGTCCTGTTCCAGGTGATCCTGTTTAGGTGATCTAAAGATTATGATCCAATGAGAATATGGCCATGTGGGCAGAAAGGTCACTAAACAAAGGCAGACACTTTGCACCAGCCAGAGGAAGGAAACTCTGCCTTTAGCATGCAGTGTGGAGAAACTGAGCAGGAGGAAGGAGGCTCCTGGAGGACTGGCTTCTTAATTAGACTCCCTAACGATTTGTGAACTCATAGAGCCCTGGGTGCCATGCAAATTCATGGGTTGCAATGCTTTCCAAAGCCTCATAGAAACAATCCTTAACTTAGCATCATTTTAGAGTCTGTATATTTAGCCCTGCCCTTTATCTGAACATATAGATGGGAACTGAGCATCCTGAAATCTCCGCTTGCATGGTACCATGAAACAAACCAAAAGAGCACTTTGAATGAGATCAGCTTCCTTCAGGAAACCAAGATTTCTCTATTTCCCATTTATTTTGTCTGTATTCTATCCATTAAGGTATCCATGATTACTGCTTCTCAACAATGATTACTGCTTCTCAACAATGCCCTTTCGGTATTTTTCCTCCCTCACTTGAAGCTCAGTGAGCCTGACTTGACTTGCTCTGTTGCTGGTGTTGCCACAGTGAATTATGGCATCTCTATGAATTCTTTGCTGAGAAGTAACTCCCATCCTTCAAGATTCATCTGTGTATTTCTGCCCATCTCTGACTGGAATGACAGGAATCAGTCACATGGGCCTGAGTCCAGAGGAGAAAGCTGATAAACACTGCTGATGTAGCCTTCAGGCTAATACTGATGAAAAGCATCATTAAAAATATTTCTAAAAAAAAAAAAAATTTCTAGCAAAGGAAATTTCTAAAAGAAAAAAAAAATCAGTGAATTTTCTGCTTGTGTGAGTGGAGGGGGCCGTGGTGCAGAGAATGCAAGTATCAGTTGTATTTGGCTTTGCTCAGCCTGCCATATGTTCTGGCCGACTGGGGCAGCGTGGGAATAGTATGTAGAGGGTCTGCTGGGGGTGCCTAGAGACCTAAAGGTTTCACCTGACAGGCACCATTTATGATTTTTTAATTTAATTTTAATTGGAGGATAATTGCTTTACAATGTTGTGTTGGTTTCTGCTGTACAACGTGCATCAGCTTATAAGTATACATCTATCCCCGTCTTCTTCAGCCTCCCTCCCACCCACTCTCATCCCAGCCCACTAGGTCATCACAGGGCACCGTGCTAAGTGCCCTGTGGCAGGCATTTGTGATGTCTGAGTTCTCTTCTTTAGAAGGTGGAACCATGTTTCAGTTCGCAGCGAGCACTTAGTTTAGTTCGGCACACATTTATTAAGATGCTATCATATGCCAGGCCATGTATCAGGTAATGAGGTTCAGGGTGGTTAAGGTACTATGAAGGTACACTGCTGTGTATAAAATGGGTAACCAACAAGGACCTCCTGTATAGCACAGGGAATTATGCTCAATATTACATAACACCCTAAATGGGAAAGGAATTTGAAAAAGAATAGATACATGTATATATATATTAACGAATCACTTTGCTATACACCTGAAACTAACAAAACATTGTAAAACAACTACACTCTAATCTAAAAAGTTAAAAAGAAAAAATAGGTACGGTGAGGGTAATGTGGGTGCCGAGTGATGAGGTGGGGCAGGGACACACATCAGTGTGTCTGTGTAGTTCACTCCAGCAGTTGATCAGGGTTGGCTGCTGTCGGTGCCCTCTGGGCTCTGCTGGGCATGCTCTCAGGGCATGGACGATCATCTTGGACTTGTTTTTCCCTGAATTTGGGGGATTTCTGAATTTTTGTCCTACCTCTATGGCTATTCCTTTTGCTCTTCTTGGCAAGAATATTTTCTTCCACCCAGCCATTAAGAATAGAGTTTGTTAATCCTAAATTCTCTCCTTATTTTGACTCTGGATATTTCCCCTACTTAATCTCAGTTGTGCCCATGGCCTCAATTTTTTTTTTTTTTTGGTACATAACTCATGTGTATCCTTAGCCAAGAGTTCTCCTCTAGCTTCAAGCTGGTGTATTCAGCTGCTTACTGCACATTACATCTTGGCAGTCCTGAGGTACTCCCTATTCAGCATGTCCAAAATCCAACCCACAGTCATCTTCCCCAGGTTTGGTCCTCTGCCATGACTCATTCTCTTGATGAATGGCACCATCATTCATCCCCCCAGAAATATGTCAATCTAGATCACTCCCACTCCTCCAAACACCATGTCTCATTCATCACCAGGCCCCATTGGTTTTATCTATGAATGTTTCTGCAGTGCACTAAATCATCTTCATTTTTACCACCACACCATGTGCAAGTTAACCTCCCCTATTTCCCACATCAACAGGTTTACCCACATCTACTTTGTATCTTGTCAAATTCTTTCTTCATAATGCAGCCAAGTGATTATTTTACTCCCTGGAGAATTCCATGGACTGTTTGGTCCATGGGTCGCAAAGAGTCGGATACGACTTAGCAACTTTGACTTTCAAAACAGCTGAAGAAAAAAAATGTCCTTGCTTGGAGGTGTATTTGGAAGCATTCGTAAATGAGGTGGTATGATGTTTGAGATTTACTTTAAAATATTCCAGAAAAAGTAATGGTCAGGAGAAAGATCAGACAATACACAACATGTTGATTACCATTGAAGCTGGATTACGGGCACAGAGGGGATCCATTTTACTATTCTTTCTAATTTTGGGTATGTTTGGAATTTTCAGTATAAAAAGTCAACACGTGCACACACAACACAAATGTGGTAATGCTGCCTCTTGACTTAAATGCTACCACTTACTGCTTTCAATGCTTATAGTGTCAGTAGCTCAGTCGTGTCCAACTCTTTGGACTGCAGCCAGGCTCCTCTATCCACGGAATTCTCCGGGCAGGAATACTGGAGTGGGTTGCCATTCCTTAATGAGAAAGCACATTGCTTTGTAGTCTGGTCTTTATTGATCTTCCCGGACTCCTCTTGCACCAGGCACTCTTGCTCTCAGCATTTGGCCTCTGTTGTTGTTGTTGTCGTTCAGTCACTAAGTTATGTCTGACTCTTTGCGAGCCCATGGGCCGCAGCACACCAGGCTTCCCTGTCCTACACCATCTCCCAGAGTGTATTCAAACTCATGTCCATTGAGTCAGTGATGCCATCCAACCATCTCATTCTCTGTTGTCCCCTTCTCTTCCTGCCTTCAATCTTTCCCTGCATCAGGGTCTTTTCCAATGAGTCAGCTCTTCACATCAGGTGGCCAAAGTATTGGAACTTCAGTGTCAGTTCCTCCAATGAATATTCAGGGTTAATTTACTTTAGGATTGACTGGTTTGATTTCCTTGTCTCTCTTTCTCTCATATATTCTTCCCTTGTACATGCTCTATCACCTCCTAGCTTCAACCCCAGTGTCCTGTCTCTCCCTTTCCTCAGCTAGGTCAAATAACTCTAAAATAGACTCTCAAAATACTGAGTACTTCTCTTTAATAACACCTATCACTGCTGTATGATTATGAGAGCCATTCAGTTAATATCTTCTCACTTTACTAGACTTTGAAATGCAGGAGTCACCATTTAATCCCAAGCATAGTATCTGGCATATTATCTTGATCAATAATCATGTGTTGGCTGGATTAATGAATGAAAAGAGATGGAGAGTATTCGGGAGTGGCATTCAGTTTGCAGCTTGACCATAGAAGCTCCAGAATCTAGTGGAAATGAGTTACAATGAGCCTCCTGGGAACACTGGTTTGTCCTCCCACAGCTCCTGTGGGGCAGCGAGATACCAGCTTTTGACCCTGACTTGTCCTTCAGACAGCAAATAGCAGAGCCCACTCAGAATAGACTCTCAGATCTAGGATCCAGCAACTGACTATTGTTCCTAAGTCTCCTTTCTTTAACTGGCCCAGGGACTCAGTGCTCCCAAGAATGAGCCTCTCCCTATCATCCAGTGGCTGAGGTCTGGGATTTAACCTTGGTCTTTTTCATGGTTCATTTCTATGGGTTCTGACCAGTTACTTGGTCTAATGCTCTAGGTTTCTCTAGGCAGACCTGGTCTAAATTCCCTCCCAGTGGAGCCTGGGAATGGGCATTGTACATTCTAGCCTGGCCAGCCTGGTGACAGAGACCATCCTGGGGGATGGATCACTTAGCTAATGACTGTCTGCCAGCCAGTCTGTGACCTGATTTTCCCATCACCATCCTCTGTCCACTTGCTCGGGTCTTTAGGAGCAGTTTATAGAGTTATGTCTGAGGCTGTGGGGTCTCCCTTGGCCCTCTGCCTCAGGCAGCACTCCTGAGTCTCAGGGCTGCTGACACTTTGCCTATAGAACTCTGCTGCTCGAGTCAGCCTCATCGATAGGCAGGCTCCCCAGACAATGTAGTGAAAAAGCCCTGAACCCGCTCTGCATCATGTTTTCCCTGCTGTGCAAGTCACAAGTTAAGACACAATTAGGATGAAATTCAAAACACCCAGGGTCAGCAGCCATGAGACAGCTTCAGTCTCAGATATCTTAGACAGGCCTTTTCACCTCTGTTGGTCTCTGTTCTCTCATTAAGGGAGGGAAGGAAGGAAGGAATTAGAAGGAAGGAAAGAAAAGACTTTTTGCTCAGTCCATGTCTCCCAAACAGTTACACCAGCAAACGTGTGTTGGCTAAATAAGTTTGGAGAACATCTAGATGAAATAAACTAACAGCTTTCTATATGGCAGGACTTCTCAGAGCCATTACTGTGCTAATATGCATCGTGTCTCTCCATGAAACTTGGGTTGAATAAAAGGTATGCCAAACTTACTTCAATACTTGTAGAAATCATTTTGGGAAATGCAGATTAGATTATTTCTTTAAAATTTTGACTTCCTTATCCATATTTGAAGTGTGATGTCTCAGCATGATATGGTCTGAATCTTTGAAGAGAGATGATGATACTCCAGTGAAAGGATGTGCCATTGAAAGAGGTGCTGAATTAGTTCAGGTCAGGACTTCTTCATATGGTTCTTAGAAAGAGAACATCCAGTTTCTATCCAGTATTTTCTCAATCAAGGCCAATTCCCTCATCACCCGGATGGACCATGGAACATCATTAACCTGAGAAGTCCAAGCACTCATTTCAGAAGGCGAGAATCGTGGAGTCTTTAGTGGCCCAGGTCAGGATCTGTTTTGGAACCTAGCAACTGCTGAAGGCTCCTGACCTGATGCCAGCCTATTAGCAGGTTTTCTCCAAGCCTGAGAGTGTTGTACTCCTGTGTCCAAACAGCACAAATGCTGAGATTCAACAGCAGAAGAATAAATCCTCCTTCGACCTTGTGTTCCCCTCTTCTGTCAGAGCATGAGCTTGATCTTTTGAGCCAAACTTCAGACAGTTCAATAGAAAAATCCATTATTTCAGTAAAACTGAGGGTCTCTCCTGGCTAATTTGGTCTCAAAAGATCAGTTTTATAGACATGGGGTGTTTCACCTGCCAGAACTTTTCAAGGTCTGTCACTTGGCCAACACAGGAGCGCATCACCTGCTACCCAGAGCTCATGACCTCAGGCCTGAGCCTTTCAGCTTCACTGAATCCCTGCTAAGTGCTGGGTGGCTCTGGCCTTTTTGTCTCTGTCTTCCCATAAACTCGGAACTTCTGTTGTCCAATTTAGCAACTTACAGCACCCAACCCTTCACCTCATCCTCTGGCTGAGTTTTCTTATCTGTATTCTTCTTCTTGTTAAAACCCTGCTCCTTCAGCGGCCCTGGACCTATCCATCTATTCGCTGCTGCCTAAGGTACCCTCCCCCACCCAGTCAACCCCCATTAGGTTTTTCCCCATCTTTTCCTACAGCCTCCAGCTCCCCAGATTGTACCCAGACTCCACAGTGTAGAACTTCAAAAAGTCATATCTGATAGCATTTTCTTTCTAAATAAAATAAAAAGAGGAGGAGAGAAAAACAGCGCTTATTAATGGACCATGACAGACACAGGCTACTTCCTAACAACCCTTGGTATTTGTCTTTATTTTTAGAATGTCCTCCTGCTGCTTTTACTATCACTCTCTATTTGTTTTTGACAAGGTTCATAGAATAGGGGAGAAGGGAAAGAGGCAAGAGGGAGTGTAAAGAAACAGCTCATTAAAAAATGAAGGGGAAAAAAAAAAAAAAAAACAGAGACAAGCTACTACCAGGATCACAACCTCAGCTGATAGGAGCCTGGCAACGCTTGGGTTTTTCCTGTTAGCATCATGAATCACCCGTTATGACCTTGGCTCTTGCCTCCTCCGTGCTGGTCTGCTGAGTCCTAAGCAGGATGCACCACTGTCCTCCCATAACCAGTGGCTTCTTGGACTGACAGTTGACACAGAAGTCCTGGTGTGGTTAGAATAGGAAAAGGGGACAGTCTTGATTGGTATTGAGGTTTTACAAAGGTTTTTTTTTTTCTCTCTCAATCATAAAAGTGATTGAGGCTCATTGGATGATTAGGAAAAACCAAAGGAAGGTCATAAATGAACCCTTGTTGCTTCTCAGAAAGACTTTTCCTGAGTAATGGTCACTGGTACCCCTGGCTTCTGGCACTTAAGAAATGAACAACTGTTTTAGAGTGTATCTTCTATAAACCATGTTAAGGAACTGTTGTGTATCAAATGTCTTGGTGTAGTTTTTTTATCTGGTTGTGTATATATAATATATACAAAAGGAAACATTAGAAAATGATGCTACCTGGTAGAAATTACAAAGCTTTGCCCTCCAGTGTAGAGGGCAAGCCATGTGATTATACAACAACGTGATAATACAGAGTTGAAGGAGTCAATATATTTTCCCTCCACGACCTCTCCCCCACCCCCTGACTTGAATCTCAAACCACTTCCCACCCCATATGGGCATCCACCACCAACACACACACACACACACACACACACACACACACACACACACACACATTTTTTTACCCATGAATATCACTCAGCTCTGTGATGCCTTTGGACTTTGGCCCTTTAGAAATGCCCACTCTCAGATCTCTATATCCTGCTCTAACAAGTATAGCTGTTTTTTTTTTTTTTTTATAACACCCATGACCCTTTATAGTACATGTTTATCTGTGGGTCCCTTTTCCTTTAGTGGGTTGCCAGGTTCTTGAGGGTGGAGATCTTTCTTACACAGAAGTCCTGGAACTGCTCTAACTATATGGTGACCTCAGGCAAATAACTTACCTGCTCTACATCCTAGATTCCACATACATATATCAATGGGAAGTTAATATTGTCCTTATTGTATTACGGGGTTGTTGAGGCTTAAATGAGACAAGAAAGCTAATGCATGGGGTCCAGTGCTTGGCAAGAAAAAGGACAGATGAAACATAGAAGAGAACATCCGTATCTCAAAGCCAGTGCAGCCTGTGCTTGCACAGAAAAGGTTTTCAATGATGTCCAATGAATGAAGCAAGAATGACTGAAGTAAGTACTTTATTCAAGGGAGATTTCCTATAGATTAATAATTTTTAAAGAACCTGTTCTCAAGCTAGAGATAGTGACATCTGATTTTTTTTTCAGTAAAGCACGAATCTATACCTTTTTCTTATTCCTTCTAAGAAAGAAATGAAACTTTTGAAAACTGAACACCAACTCACTGAACAGTTCAGATGAAATTGCTGAACAGGAAAAGAAAAACATCAGTTCTGGCTGATCTGAAATGTTGGGCAGTGTACCACTGAGCAAGGTTCAAAGGTGGTCTGGCCTTGCTCTGAGCCAACTCCAGGCTGATGGGGCCCCATTCCAGCCCCACCCCCCACTGTGGCTGCACATGGCAGTCATGGAAGATCACTGGCTCTTATTATTAATACTTACTAGTTATCTGACAGCATGTGTGCCCCATTTGAGAGGAAGTGAATTGGGGTCGGGGTCTCCATAGTATACCAATAAGAAATGGGCAGGAAAGTGCCTTTTGGGGCCTTACCAATCAATCAATTCTGAATGAATAAGAAATTAGAGAGCAAGTGAAGTACAAGCAGAAGACAACCAGAAGGGAAACGGAGAGGTGGGTGGAATGTGTTGCTTACTGCCTTTCAGAGCCCCTCTTCCCTCGTGGCACTCTCTCCTTGCTGCTTGTGGCAGCATCTCTGAGTCTTGTATACCCTTTGTCTGGCTCTGCCATCTCTGGACTTCTTAGTGGGGTCAGGGAGGTGTGGTACCTAGAAGAGCAGTCCGAGGAATTTATGACTCCATCTCAACCAAGGCGGGCAGGGGAGCTGTGTTGGGCCCCAGACTTGGTAGGCTCACTGGCTTTCTGCTTGGTCCTTCTGTCCCCTGGTGCATTGCTATGTTCACTGGGCTGGCCTTCTGTTACAAGCCGTGAGGACAACCACTGCCCCGTTCCTGACACCACGTGATCACGAGGAGACTCGTATTGCTATGTCTCACCCCACAGATCAGATCCCCACCGATGTGGACACACCTGTAGTTCAAATCCAAATTCATTATTCCTTTTAGACAGTGCAGTGAGAACTGCTAAACTGTCTCTACCTCCCAGGGCAGAGAACCACGGGTTGTACTCTTCTTCCCTATCCAGAGATGCAGATTGTAGAACTCCTTTCTTTCTCCATTTCTTACCATTAAAGTTCTAATATGTCTTTAGTGACCAACTGTTATAGACTGAATGTTTGTGTCCTCCTAAAATTCATGTGTTGAAGTCCTAAACCTTAATGTGATGAGGGTTTGGGGAGGTTATTAGGGTTAGATGAGGTCATAAGTATTGGACCCTCAAAATGAGATTAGTTGCCCTTAGAAGAAAAGACAGCAGAGTGCTCTCTTCCCTCTTGTGTGGACACAGGGAGAAGGAAGCCATCCGGAAGCCTCAGGAGAGCTCTCACCAAGAATCAAACATTCAGGCACCTGGATCTTGGACTTTCCAACCTCCAGAACTGGGAAAGATGTCTGCTGTGTAAGTCATCCAATCTATGGCATTTTGTTACGGCAGCCTGAGCAGACTAATACAGCTACTCATTTCTTGTGGACTTAGCCTAATCTGCTTTCCAACAGAAGATAAGTTAGAAAGGGATAGATAAATTAAGTTTTACAAGAGGGACAAAGAGAGGCTTAATCCAAAGCCATAATGGAATTTTTATCTTCTAATGACTGGTTACTGGGCGGAGTGGCAGGAGGTAATGCCAACCCTCCTGACCACGTAAGTAGTTGGCTACTCTACCGCCAATCAAAACTGACCTGGTGGAAAAAAAAAATTCTGTTTAGTAAATTAACATTTATAATTTCTTTGCTCTGGTTTTCCTCCAATATCACAAGGTTTTTGCTAATTTTAAATGACACCACCTCTTCACTGGAGATTAACAAGATATGAAGCAATCCCAATATTTTAATCAGTGTTTGGGGATGATTTCTGCTGAATAGCAGGAAACGTGGTTCTTCTGGAAATCCATTTTTCATTTGTTTTCTCATCTGCATCCTTAGTTTAAAGAAAATTGACTTTTTAAAGTGAGTGATAATTAATCTTTGAGGATATTGCAGTTGTTTGACTTTATTGCTGTTTAAAAATACTAGTGTATACCCACGCCAAGTGGAAGTCTGCCATGGGGAGGGGGCTGGGATGGTAGGGTGAGGAACAGCCATGGTGTGCAGACACAATGGCATTAGGCAGAGTGCCAGTCCAGCTGGAGGAGAGGGATAGACAGGCATGAGACCAGCTTTCTGTGGCCCCCTTAAGTGGTCTGAAAAATACTTGTGCTCCTCAGAAGCACTTCACAGTTTTTTTTTTTTTTCTTGCAAGTGGAGAAACAGCCAGCTCAATTCAGATTAACTGCAAGGCCAGACTGATGGATGGTTCAGAAATGTGTTGTAAAAATTAGATTATAAAGGAATAGATTTCATCTCCAGCAATATGATAGTTGGTGAGCAGATAAACCCCTCTAGGTATAGAACAGATAAAAATGCTGGATAAATTACTTCAACATGTATTTGTAAAGCAAGGTTGGGCTGTCAGTGAAGTAAGGAGAATAAGCAAAGACTGTAAATAAGAACACACTGTCTACAAAGTAAGTCAGCATTAGAGCTGATGATTTTCCTGAGGGCATGTGATTCTAGAGAGACGTGGTCAAAGACATCTTCATGCAGACCACGCCTGGCCATGCGTATATTAAATTAGAGCTTGAACTCTGGTATCCTAGAGCGTGGGTTTCCAGGCACTATGAGCATACATGCTGTATAGGTGGCATAGCTTGATGCCTGAGCAGGATGGAGGATTGAACTAGAATTCCTACACAAAGTTTAAATTCACAAAGATCATTTGGTCGGTGAACTAGAATATAATCTACCTACAGAAGAATTATCTGTCTCTGCCTTGTTTCTATGTAGAGTGAGAAGAGAAAGAAGGCAGTTTCCTCTAAGAATTTCTACCTCAAATTGCCTACTCACCAGGTCTGAGGATAGAATTCATGCCACCTATGTAATTACAATGAAAAAGCACACAAACACATCAGACATAACATGTCTTTCAAGTTGACAGTGCTCAGAAGAGCTTGGCAAATACAAACCCTCAATGAAATCAGAGACTTAAAACTCAGATCCCAAGTTTCTGTAGATAAAGTTTCAAGGAGCTGAAGATCACAGTCAGTAATCACCAGATAGACAGGGAAAAGGCCATAAATCTAACACCAAACTAAGGCAGTACAAATAAGGGAAGTGTAGGCTAATCTTTGCATTGATCATTGAGGAAAGCTTTCTTATTTCTCCTTGCTATTCGTTGGAACTCTGCATTCAGATGCTTATATCTTTCCTTTTCTCCTTTGCTTTTCTCTTCTCTTCTTTTCACAGCTATTTGTAAGGCCTCCCCAGACAGCCATTTTGCTTGTTTGCATTTCTTTTCCATGAGGATGGTCTTGATCCCTGCCCGTCTCCTGTACAATGTCACGAACCTCCGTCCACCGTTCATCAGGCACTCTATCTATCAGTTTTAGTCCCTTAAATCTATTTCTCACCTCTTCTGTATAATCATAAGGAATTTGATTTAGGTCATACCTGAATGGTCTAGTGGTTTTCCCTGCTTTCTTCAATTTAAGTCTGAATTTGGCAACAAGGAGTTCATGATCTGAGCCACAGTCAGCTCCCGGTTTTGTTTTTGCTGACTGTATAGAGAGCTTCTCCATCTTTGGCTGCAAAGAATATAATCAATCTGATTGCGGTGTTGACCATCTGGTGATGTCCATGTGTAGAGTCTTCTCTTGTGTTGTTGGAAGAGGGTGTTTGTTATGACCAGTGCATTTTCTTGGCAAAACTCTATTAGCCTTTGCCCTGCTTCATTCCGTATTCCAAGGCCAAATTTGCCTGTTACTCCAGGTGTTTCTTGACTTCCTACTTTTGCGGTCCAGTTCCCTATAATGAAAAGGACATCTTTTTCAGGTGTTAGTTCTAAAAGGTCTTGTAGGTCTTCATAGAACCGTTCAACTTCAGCTTCTTCAGCACTACTGGTTGGGGCATAGACTTGGATTACTGTGATATTGAATGGTTTGCCTTGGAAACGAACAGAGATCATTCTGTCATTTTTGAAATTGCCTCCAAGTACTGCATTTCAGATCCTTTTGTTGACCATGATGGCAACTCCATGTCTTCTGAGGGATTCCTGCCCACAGTAGTAGATATAAGGGTCATCTGAGTTAAATTCAGCCATTCCAGTCCATTTTAGTTGCTGATTCTTAGAATGTCGACATTCACTCCTGCCATCTCTTGTTTGACCACTTCCAATTTGCCTTGATTCATGGACCTGACATTCCAGGTTCCTATGCAATATTGCTCTTTACAGGATCAGACCTTGCTTCTATCACCAGTCACATCCACAGCTGGGTATTATTGTTTTTGCTTTGGCTCCATCCCTTCATTCTTTCTGGAGTTATTTCTCCACTGATCTCCAGTAGCATATTGGGCACCTACTGACCTGGGGAGTTCCTCTTTCAGTATCCTATCATTTTGCCTTTTCATACTGTTAAAGAGATGGGAATACCAGACCACCTGACCTGCCTCTTGAGAAACCTATATGCAGGTCAGGAAGCAACAGTTAGAACTGGACATGGAACAACAGACTGGTTCCAAATAGGAAAAGGAGTACATCAAGGCTGTATATTGTCACCCTGATTGTTTAACTTCTATGCAGTGTTCATCATGAGAAACACTGGACTGGAAGAAGCACAAGCTGGAATAAAGATTGCCGGGAGAAATATCAATAGCCTCAGATATGCAGATGACACCACCCTTATGGCAGAAAGTGAAGAGGACCTAAAAAGCCTATTGATGAAAGTGAAAGAGAAGAGTGAAAAAGTTGGCTTAAAGCTCAACATTCAGAAAATTAAGATCATGGCATCTGGTCCCATCACTTCATGGGAAATAGATGGGGAAACAGTGGAAACAGTGTCAGACTTTATTTTTCTGGGCTCCAAAATCATGCAGATGGTAATTGCAGCCATGAAATTAAAAGATGCTTACTCCTTGGAAGGAAAGTTATGACCAATCTAGATAGCATATGCAAAAGCAGAGACATTACTTTGCCAACAAAGGTCCATCTAGTCAAGGCTATGGTTTTTCCAGTGGTCATGTATAGATGTTAAAGTTGGACTGTGAAGAAGGATGAGCGCCGAAACATTGATGCTTTTGAACTGTGGTGTTGGAGAAGACTCTTGAGAGTCCCTTGGACTGCAAGGAGATCCAACCAGTCCATTCTAAAGGAGATCAGTCCTGGGTGTTCATTGGAAGGACTGATGCTAAAGCTGAAGCTCCAATACTTTAGCCACCTCATGGGAAGAGTTGGACTCATTGGAAAAGACGCTGATGCTTTGAGGGATTGGGGGCAAGAGGAGAAGGGGACAATGGAGGATGAGATGGCTGGATGGCATCACCGACTTGATGGACGTGAGTCTGGGTGAACTCCGGGAGTTGGTGATAGACAGGGAGGCCTGGAGTGCTGCAATTCATGGGGTCGCAAAGAGGCGGACACAACTGAGCGACTGAACTGAACTGAACTGAGGCTAATCTTAATTATGGACATATATGCTAAATCCTCAATGTGCTAAGTTGCTTCAGTAGTGTCCGACTTTTTATGACCCTATCAAATGTAGCCCTCCAGGCTCCTCGGTCCATGGGATTCTCGAGGCAAGAATACTGGAGTGGATTGTGATACCCTGCTCCAGGGAATCCTCCCAACCGAGGGATTGAACCCATGTCTCTTATGTCTCCTGCGTTGGCAGGCAGGCTCTTTAGCAAAGAGCTCCAAAATCAGTCCAGCAATGTATGAAGATAAGAGTACATTACAACTGGTCTTAGGCCATCTTTTCTTTCTCTCCTAGGTCACTTTATCACAGCCTATGAGATTTAAATATAATATTTATGGTTAAGTTCAGTTCAATTCAGTCACTCAGTATTGGAGTTTCAGCTTCAGCATCAGTCCTTCCAATGAACACAACTGATCTCCTTTAGGATGGACTAGTTGGATCTCCTTGCAGTCCAAGGGACTCTCAAGAGCCTTCTCCAACACCACAGTTCAAAAGCATCAATTGTATGGAGCTCAGCTTTCTTCTTCCAACTCTCACATCCATACATGACTAGTGGAAAAACCATAGCCTTGACTCAGTGAACCTTGGTTGGCAAAGTAATGTCTCTGCTTTTTAATATGCTGTCTAGGTTGGTCAAAACTTCCCTTCTAAGGAGTAAGCATCTTTTAATTTCATGGCTGCAATCACCATCTGCAGTGATTTTAGAGCCCCCCAAAATAAAGTCAGACACTGTTTCCCCATCTATTTCCCATGAAGTGATGGGACCAGATGCCATGATCTTCGTTTTCTCAATGTTGAGCTTTAAGCCAACTTTTTCACTCTCTACTTTAACTTTCATCAAGAGGCTCTTCAGTTCTTCTTCACTTTCTGCCATAAGGCTGGTATCATCTGCATATCTGAGGTTATTGATATTTCTCCTGGCAATCTTGATTCCAACTTGTGCTTCTTCCAGCCCAGCATTTCTCATGATGTACTCTGCATATAAGTTAAGTAAGCAGTGTGACAATATACAGCCTTGACGGACTCCTTTTCCTATTTGGAACCAGTGTGTTGTTCCATGTCCAGTTTTATTTGTTGCTTCCTTCAGATCAGATCAGATCAGTCGCTCAGTCGTGTCCGACTCTTTGTGACCCCATGAATCGCAGCACGCCAGGCCTCCCTGTCCATCACCAACTCCCGGAGTTCACCCAGACTCACGTCCATCGAGTCAGTGATGCCATCCAGCCATCTCATCCTCTGTCATCCCCTTCTCCTCTTGCCCCCAGTCCCTCCCAGCATCAGAGTCTTTTCCAGTGAGTCAACTCTTCGCATGAGTGGCCAAAGTACTGGAGTTTCAGCTTTAGGATCATTCCTTCCAAAGAAATCCCAGGGCTGATCTCCTTCAGAATGGACTGGTTGGATCTCCTTGCAGTCCAAGGGACTCTCAAGAGTCTTCTCCAACACCACAGTTCAAAAGCATCAATTCTTTGGCACTCAGCCTTCTTCACAGTCCAACTCTCACATCCATACATGACCACAGGAAAAACCATAGCCTTGACTAGATGAACCTTTGTTGGCAAAGTAATGTCTCTGCTTTTGAATATGCTATCTAGATTGGTCATAACTTTCCTTCGAAGGAGTAAGCATCTTTTAATTTCATGGCTGCAATTACCATCTGCAGTGATTTTGGAGCCCAGAAAAATAAAATCTGACACTGTTTCCACTGTTTCCCCATCTATTTTCCATGAAGTGATGGGACCGGATGCCATGATCTTCGTTTTCTGAATGTTGAGCTTTAAGCCAACTTTTTCACTCTCCTCTTTCATTTTCATCAAGACGCTTTTGAGTTCCTCTTCACTTTCTGCCATAAGGGTGGTGTCATCTGCATATCTGAGGTTATTGATATTTCTCCCGGCAATCTTGATTCCAGCTTGTGTTTCTTCCAGTCCAGCATTTCTCATGATGTACTCTGCATATAAGTTAAATAAGCAGGGTGACAATATACAACCTTGACGTACTCCTTTTCCTATTTGGAACCAGTCTGTTGTTCCAAGTCCAGTTCTAACTGTTGCTTCCTGACCTGCATACAAGTTTCTCAAGAGGCAGGTCAGGTGATCTGGTATTCCCATCTCTTTCAGAATTTTCCACAGTTTATTGTGATCCACACAGTCAAAGGCTTTGGCATAGTCAATAAAGCAGAAATAGGTGTTTTACTGAAACTCTCTTGCTTTTTCGATGATCCAGCGGATGTTGGCAATTTGATCTCTGGTTCCTCTGCCTTTTCTAAAACCAGTTTGAATGTCAGGAAGTTCACGGTTCACGTATTGCTGAAGCCTGGATTGGAGAATTTTGGATATTACTTTACTAGAGTGTGAGATGAGTGCAATTGTCTGGTAGTTTGTACATTCTTTGGTATTGCCTTTCTTTGGAATTGGAATGAAAACTGACCTTTTCCAGTCGTGTGGCCTCTGCTGAGTATTCTAAATTTGCTGGCATTTTGAGTACAGCACTTTAAGAGCATCATCTTTTAGGATTTGAAATAGCTCAACTCGAATTCCATTACCTCCACTAGCTTTGTAGTGATGCTTCCAAAGGCCCACTTGACTTCATATTCCAGCATGTCTGGCTCTAGGTGAGTGATCACACCATCGTGATTATCTAGGTCATGAAGCTCTTTTTTGTACAGTTCTTCTGTGTATTCTTGCCACCTTTTCTTGATATCTTCTGCTTCTGTTAGGTCCATACCATTTCTGTCCTTTATGTCCTTTATCTCCATTCTGTCCTTCTATATTTATGGTGATGACTTCCAAATGTATATCTTTAGCCCAGAACTCTTTTTTTAATTTAGGCTCAAATATCCAGCTCCATAAGTATCACAGATATCACAGCCAAAAGAAATCCACAGTAGAGCCCTTCATTTCTCCTCCCAAGTCAGTTTCCCTGGTCTTGGTTTGCTTCCACATCACATCCAGATCTTTTCCTGGGCTGTTCCCACTTACCTGATATTCTTTTCATATAATCTATTCTTTCTTGTCCTTCATACCTCGAGTTTGTCCACCAAGAACTTTTTCTTCATCTGCCTGTTTCCTACTCTCCAAATCAGGGTTAGTTATTGATCCTGTACCACAGCTTCCTGCAACTTTCAGAGCAGCACTTATCATGTGCTGTCACAATGGTTGTGTATTTGCCTCTGTCTCTCACTAGAAAATTTTATTTACTTACTTATGGCTATGCTGGGGTTTTTGTTACTGCACACAGGCTTTCTCAGTTGTGGTGTGCTGGTTTTTTATTGCCGTGATTTCTCTTATTGTGGAGCATGGCTCTAGACCATGGGCTCGGTGGTTGTGGCTCACATGTACCACCTGTAACCTGTGGAATATCCTCAGACAAGGGATTGAACTCATGTCCCCTACATTGGCAGGTGGATTCTTAACCAATGGACCACCATGGAAGTCCTAGAATATTCTTGAGAGAAGAACTCTTATTGAAAGAATGTAAGCACAGTTCTGAACCTTAGTTGTCAGTTGCCATTAAATATTACTTAACTTATATGCAGAGTACATCATGAGAAACGCTGGGCTAGAGAAGCACAAGTTGGAATCAAGATTGCTGGGAGAAATATCATTAATCTCAGATATGCAGATGACACCACCCTTTTGGCAGAAGGTGAAGAAGAACTAAAGAACTTCCTGATGAAAGTGAAAGAGGAGAGTGAAAAAGTTGGTTTAAAGCTCAACATTCAGAAAACAAAGATCATGGCAAATAGATGGGGAAACAGTGGGAACAGTGGCTGACTTTATTTTGAGGGGCTCCAAAATCACTGCAGATGGTGATTGCAGCCATGAAATTAAAAGACACTCCTTGGAAGGAAAGTTATGACCAATCTAGATAGCATATTAAAAAGCAGAGACATTACTTTGCCAACAAAGGTCCATTGAGTAAAGGCTATGGTTTTTCTATTAGTCATGTATGGATGTGAGATTTGGACTATAAAGAAAGCTGAGTGCCAAATAATTGATGCTTTTGAACTGTGGCGTTGGAGAAGACTCTTGAGAGTCCCTTGGACTGCAAGGAGATCCAACTAGTCCATCCTAAAGGAGATCAGTCCTGAGTGTTCATTGGAAGGACTGATACTGAAGTTGAAACTCCAATACTTTGGCCACATGATGAGAAGAGCTGACTCATTTGAAAAGACCCTGATGCTGGGAGGGATTGAGGGCAGGAGGAGAAGGGGACAATAGAGGATGAGATGGTTGGATGGCATCACCGACTCAATGGACATGAGTTAGGGTGAACTCTGGGAATTGGTGATGGACAGGGAGGCCTGGCATGC
Source organism: Bos javanicus (assembly GCF_032452875.1). Lineage (NCBI taxonomy): Eukaryota > Metazoa > Chordata > Mammalia > Artiodactyla > Bovidae > Bos > Bos javanicus. The sequence goes on along the minus strand of NC_083869.1, from coordinate 60,736,270 downwards.
TGCCATCCATGGGGTCGCAAAGAGTCGGACACGACTGAGAGACTGAACTAAACTGATCAATCAACTTAACAGAATAAAGAATAAGATAAATGTTATAATAGTTATGTACTGGGAAATAAGTGAGTTCAGGAGCAAGAGACAGAGGAATGGCTCTCACGCCAACCTGAAAGATGCAGGCTCGGGAATGACTCTGCTAATGTACATTGTCTATCTTGAGAGGAAGAACTAGAATGTAGAGAACGTTGGAGATGAAAAGAAAGCCATGAGCAACAGCTCATGTGGGGCAATGTGAGCAAGATAGCTGGAGCACACAAGTGTCTTCAGAGAGGTCAGATTCTACAACACTAATAATAGTACATTATGAAAGGAGCTCAAATCTCAAATCTGACCATTCTCCTTTTAAGAACTTTTAAAGCGAGTTTCGTGTGGCCAGATTTATACCTCTGAAAGATCACTCCGGAAGCAGTGAGAGCTGTGGGATTGGACGCAGGAAGACAAGTTGCAGGGCTTGCAGCCATCAGTTGATAAATGACAAGGGCTGGACAAGGACAATGACAGTTTGTTAGCACAGAGGGGAGCTGCTTGTCCTGAGCAGAATGCTGCGGGAAGGTGCTAGTTGTGAACCTGAGTATTCTGTTAGTACTGTCATTTGGGGCATTCTCCAGCTGTCAGCACATTTGCTGGCCTGGCTGGAGCTAAGCTGATCGTGTTTGTGTCTTCCCAGTACCACTGCTGGAGGTGGCACAAGGGCCTTTCAGGAACCATCTGGTGAAGGTCAGTTCAATCTGAAGGATTTATTTTCATTTAAAAAGTTCCCCAAAGCACAAGTCATTGCCCAGAAAGGGAGAGATTCCATTAACTTTGATCTTGTCTGTTGTTCATTGTCTTCTGCTGCTTTTATTATTATTTTGGTGTCAGCCTTGGTTTTGAAGCTGCAAACAAGTCGTGGTGGCTGTATGTCCAATATCAGTGAAATATGGAAAGATATGCTAATCCTCAGGAATCAAATTCTGATGTTAAAAGAAAGAGCTGTACAGACTTTTCTTAGCATTTTGAATGCCTTTTGTGCAAACTGGTAACTAATTGCTAAAAAGAGGTTATGCCTCAGAGGTTGATGACACTACTTGCCTTTTTATAATCTTTCCTTTTTTGAAAAAATGTTTTAGAAAATACTAATTTATTAAGCAAACACAGTAATCTTCACAGATTGTTATCAAAATATTTCATTTGCATACTGACTCAGGCATCCGATAGGGGAGAATAAATGTGATGCAATTCATTAATATAGATGTTCCGGGTGAACATTTTCCTGGCTGCACTGTGATGTTTTTTCAACTCAGATTTCTATTAAGCCATTGGCTTTTAATACCACACATTACCATCTCTGCGGTCTTTAATGGATAATATTGTTGATACCGCTAAGCAAACAGGCACTTGGCCAAGAAGTAATTGTATGTACCTTCTGGCTCCCAGGAGGAGGCCAAGTGAGTGGCGGGGATTCAGATAAGAGCATCCAGCAGCCTCACCATAGGCTTAGACATGGCTCCCGTGCTTATCTGAATCCAGCCTGCCTGGCAGGGTTATAGCCCCAAGGAATGCTGGAGGACTAGGTCTCAAGACGGACTTCAGAGGAAAATAATTCTGTATCTAAATCAGCGTTAGGGAATTCAGAAGAAAACTAAGACTAAAGCAGAATACTAAAGCACGTGTAAGCACGTGCGATACTAACACGTGTACCAGGTTACAGAGAAGCAGTATTGCATAGAGATTAAGGGAATAGACTTTGGACTCCAACTTCCTAGTTTCTTATCTATGTTTTAGTTTACTCATTGGTAAATGGAGAATCTTAGTGTCCTCTCTCTCTCTCTCTCTCTGGGTTGTTCTGAAGGTTAAGTGGCTGTCAGGGGATAACTAGTATTTTTCCTTTTACTGTTGGTATCTAGTCCAGAGTCTGGGCAAAATTCAGTGCACTGGCATTCAGTACACACTCGCTAAAGACCTACTAGGTGTCAGTCCCTGGGCTAGGCACTAGGAGCACAGTGATAAACACAACACACTCTCTGCTTTAAAGAATACACAGTCCAGTAGAGGAGATAGATATGCAAAGGGTAGGTTTAATTCTGTGTGATGAAAAGAATAAGAGATACAGACATGAAGTTCCAGAGGTAGTAGAGTGAAGGGAGACTGTCCTCTGATTGACGAAGTTTACAAGGAAATGGTTTACATAGGTTTTAAATACTCTGCTGGCGTTTCACGTGTAAGTAGGAGTTGAATTGTCAAGAGTGTAAGTAATAGGGAGAATGAAAGGGTTAAAGTGAAAGTGTTAGTTGCTCAGTTGTGTCTGACTCTTTGCAACCCCATGGACTGTAGTCTGCCAGGCTCCTCTGTCCATTGACTTCTCCAGGCAAGAATACTGGAGCGGGTGGCTATTTCCTGATCCAGGGGATCTTCCTGACCCAGGGACTGAATCCAGGTCTCCTACAATGCAGACTCTACAATTTGAGCCACCAGGAAAGCCCCGAAAGTTTAAAGAAAACAGGTATTGAATGAAGAATAAGGGAGGAAAATATGCTGTTATCTTTCATCCATTTTGTTTGTTCATTTGTTTCTTTGGTTTGGCAGTGAGATTCTTGGTTCTGGATTATCTCCTGTTTTTAATCTAAATTTGGCAACAGTTCCATGCTTAATGGAAGCATCGTACTGGGAGAATTCCCTCCTATTCTGGGAACTGGTGGCCCAGCTGCATTTGAACTGCCACTTTATAGACCACCGGCTTCTCTCTGAAGATGGAGTCTAGACTTGGTCCATTATTGTGCTTTTTAGATGACTTTCTGGCCAAACCAAATCAAGAAACTGTTTGCATATTAAGTCCAAACTCTTAGCTATTCAGAGTTTCATTCTTTCAGGAGAAATGAGATTTTAAAACTTTGAGACAACGTACAAATTTCAAAATAAAACCATCTTCTTTGTGGAGGGAGGCTGAAGGATGGGAGTGGCGATTCTCACAATCACCTTTTCTGTTTCTCCTGCTCTTTGTCACTTGCCTGACTTTCAACAAACTATCATAGTGAGAACAGATAAAAAACCACCTCAGTTTCCAATTCATTAAAATTAAATGTGCCACATCTTACAAGTGAAAATCCAATTTTCAGATGAAGAAATGGAAACATTTTTTTCCCTTGTATTTTGCTCTTACTGTCCCCGCAGTCTCACAGTTGACAGTCTTAACTTTAAAAGGCTCAGATTCACACAGAATGTATTTTGGGAGCATTAGCAATTGGGACGGAGAAGGCAACGGCACCCCACTCCAGTACTCTTGCCTGGAAACTCCTATGGACGGAGGAGCCTGGTAGGCTGCAGTCCATGGGGTCGCTAAGAGTCGGACACGACTGAGCGACTTCACTTTCACTTTTCACTTTCATGCATTGGAAAAGGAAACGGCAACCCACTCCAGTGTTCTTGCCTGGAAAATCCCAGGGATGGGGGAGCCTGGTGGGCTGCCGTCTATGGGGTCGCACAGAGTCGGACACGACTGAAGCGACTTAGCAGCAGCAGCAGCAATTGGGAGGGAAGGGAGTTTACATGGCAGTCTTAGGAGAGCCAGCCTGTGAAGGACCTCTAAGCTGACTTAGAACCACACTCCCTGTCTTTATTTTTTAATTGATTTTACTGAAGTATAGTTGATTTACAATGTTGTGTTAGTTTATGCTGTAGAGCAAAGTGATTCAGTTATACACATACATACATTTTTTTAATGTTCTTTTCCATTATGGTCTATTACAGGATATTGAATATAATTCCCTATCTATACAGTAGGACCTTGTTGTTTATCCATTCCATGTAGAATTCTTTGCATCACTAATCCCAAATTCCCAGTCTCTTCCTCTCTGATCCCCACACGCCCACCTTGGCAGCCACAAGTCTGCTCTCTGTCTGTAGGTCTGTTTCCGTTTCATAGATAGGTTCCTCTGTGTCATATTTTAGATTGTACATATAAGTGATATCATATGGTATTTGTCTTTCTCTTAATGACATTTCACTTAGTACGATAATCTCTAGTTCAACCAGGTTGCTGCAAATGGCATTATTTTCTTCTTTTTTATGGCTAAGTAATATTCCATTGTATATATGTACCACATCTTCTTGATCCATTCATCTGTTGATCGGCAATTAAATCGCTTGCATGTCTTGACCACTATAAGTAGTGCTGCAGTGAATACTGAGAACCACCCCCCCCGGCCCTTTCTGATGGTCCCAGCCTGGCCGAATCCAACTGGTAACCAAAATGTTCATAAGTCACTTTCCCAGTGCTGTTAAGTAGAACACGACATGTATTATTTCTAGGCTGGTCGTTGACTTGCCCCTGCTTGTACCTACTGGCAGAAGGGGAACTCAGAACCATCCATTTTCTTCCCTACATCTTTTCCTCCTCCTAGATTCCCAGTCTTAGTGATGCCACCATCTTCCCTCATGAGAATCTAGGAGTCATCCCACACTTCTCATTGTCTTTAATTTTTTGTCCTAATTGGTGAGTCTTATTTCTATTCCTTTAACTTTCTTTACATCTCTTCCATTCTTATCCTTAGTGAGCATACAGCTAGATGGAGGTTTCTAATTGAGAGAAAAAAAATTTTCATATCATATTTCAAAACATCATTCATCTAGATCTCTGTAGTAGCCTATCACCAGGTCTTGCTGGCTTTGATCTCATACTTCTATTACAGAGTTACAAAACTGATCCTGCTTTGTATTTTAGTGTCTCTAAGACCAATTCTAAGCTTCTTAGCACAGCACAGAAGGCCTTCTGTCATTCAGCCTGCCTTCCTCACCAACTGTCTTTTTTCCAATTCCCTCTCATATATCTTATGCATCAGGCATACTTAACTATGAGCACCTCATCAGATATGCCTTGCAGTTTCTCTTCCTGCCTTTGCCTGTGTTCTTCCTGTTATTTGATTTCCCTTTCTCCTCTAATCTCCCTATCAAACCCCTTCGACTCATCTCTCTATGAATTCTTTCTTGAATCACCTGTGTCAGTCACCTTCTGGTAGGAAATAGCTCATTCAAAGTGGGTAACTTGAGGAGAGTTTAATAGAGAGAATATTTACAAAGATGTGAGCAGGATGTGGGGAAATCACAAAGGAGATAGAGAAGTCAGGACCCTGAGGCTGAAACAGGGCTCCTGTTTGTCCCCTCCCAGCACAAGGAAGCTGTTACCTGAACCCAGAGACAAAGGGGGCTGTTTGAGGCATGTGTGCATCCCACAGCCACCTACCTGCCCTCTTTGCAGGAAGGGAGTTAAGGGAACAAATACCCTAACCTTACTCTTTTCTCTCCCTTCAGTCTCCTGCTAGCACTCAGCATTGGCTGCAATCATTAGGACTAGGACAGGAGAGGCCAGGGAGCCTTTGGCATAGACTGCATTAGTCAGCCTTCTGGGGCACAGAGGAGGATGAAGGAGATTGAAGCATGGAACTCAAAGGATAAGCAGAAGATACCTGGCACCCCACCCAAGCTGAAGTGATCAATTTGTGACCCAGAGGGCCTGGGTCACACTTCTCTTACTGCCTTTATAATGACACTTTGCCATGGCTTGTTTGTGCATTTATCTCCTCTATGTTATAACCTTTTGGATAGCAAGATACATGTGGCTTTGGATTTGTATTCTTTGTATTCCTGTTGCTTACCATAGTGCCTGCCTTGCAGCAAACACTCCATAAACTCTTACCTAAATAGAATTGGTTTATTCAGAGAACCATGAAGAAAGTGATGGCCCTAGAGGGTAAGAGAACTGACTCTTCCCTCCTTGGGTCTTGGAAGGGAGGGAACATGTCTTGGCCACTGTAGTGAACACCAGACACTATTGTTGACACCAGCAGCCCCTCTTCATGTTCCCTGCCTTCTTGTCTGACATTTTCCACTTCTATCCTCACTCTCTCCCTCTGGTCCCTTGGTCCCCATCCTCACAGGACACTAATGTCTGGGATCTCTAAATCTCAAATCATTATCCATCCACCTTGAGGTACTAAAATAGACAAAAGACAAACCACTTCATAAAAATAATAACTCATTTCTTAGTTTCTCTATGAAGTCTTAGCTTCATTGCTGCTCTGGTTAGGTGAGCTGCACCATTTAGAAATGTTGAATTTCCTCCTGTTTGATTCTTTTCACCTAAAATATAGAGTGGAGTCATCCCCTAAGTAGATTCTTAGCTGCTTCCTCTTCTGAGTTCTAGTCTCTATTTGGCCCTCTTAGGCTAAGGATATTATAGAAAAAATATCCCCAGCCTGAAATATATCACCTGAGAACAAATCAAGAGAACCTCCTCAACTCCTGCAACTCATTCCAACCCTACAGCCAGAAGGCCTATGACATTTATAACTAATATGGTGGCTCTAGTTGGCTTCCTTTGTGTTTGCAGATGCTTATCTGAACTCTCTCTGTGTTTAGATTGCAGAGAGAGAGGCTGAGGGCTTGGAACCAAACTTTGATAAATGGAGAAAAGATGATCCTGATGGGAAAGAGCAGAACATACGCTTGTATAGTTTATTCCAGGTAGAGCTCTCTTCCATGACTCTAGGGTTGAGTTTCCTATTTTTGGTGGAGATTATAGCTCACTGAGGATATCACTGGAATTTTGCATGCTTTAGATTCCTCTTTTCTACTCAGTTCTTTTTACTACTACCTTCTTTAAAGTCAATATATATTAACTGGGCACTAAGTATTCAAGAACCTTTTTGCTATGCACTGTCTCTAGCATAGAGAAGGCATATGTTAACCGTGTGTTTAATGATGTTGTTGTTGTTTAGTTGCCAAGTTGAGTCCAGTTGTCTTTCGAGCCTATGGACTATAGCCCACCAGTCCCCTCTGTCTATAGGATTTCCCAGGCGAGAATACTGGAGTGGGTTGCAAGTTCCTTCTCCAAAGGATCTTCCCAATCCAGGGATTGAACCTGGGTCTCCTGCAGGTTCTTTACCACGGAGCCATCAGGGAAGCCTGTCTTCAGCGATGAACCTTAGCCTTTTCCCATGGAACAGGAGATGGATGTAGAGTAGAAAGCTGTGATGTACTTGAGGAAAGAGAGAGGAAATTTGCAGTAAATCCCTGGTGTGGATATTCTAACCTGGGATGGGTGTTCTTGCTATGGACTTCCTGTTCTTTCCTTGTGAGAACCCGTAATATACTTTATTATTACTTCCTTCTAAATATCTGTCTATTCCATTAGGCTGTATTTCTGCTGCTGCTGCTGCTGCTGCTGCTAAGTTGCTTCAGTTGTGTCTGACTCTGTGCGACTCTATTGAGCAGGAATTTTGCCTTATAATCCTGGAATTTAGCACAGGGACCCATAGGAGATACTCAGCAATTACCTGTGTGAAATAATGGATTTGTATTGTTTGAAGAATATCTTTGTGCCAGTATTCACTTTGTTCAATATGTAGGGCCATCTTTAGTGTAGTAGTTGTGTAGTGTGGTCATGGGAAGAAACATGATTTTATTTCTTCTGATTTTCCTGGAGGGATAAGTTTGCAAGTTGTTCTCCTGTAGCTATAAGACCCAGACAGGAGAAATGATTGTGATGTCATCTACTTATCCTGACTTGAAGGCTCTTGAGCTCTCTGAATATCATCCCTTACCACTTGGGCCACTCACTATCAGCCTGTCAAAATGGATATGTAAATCATGGAGCAGAAGTATTGATGATCATGTACTTAACTCTGATATCGGATCAATTGGAATGAAATGTGGGTCTGGAACAGAGGATGGCTGTGTTTTAAGAAAGGTGAGGTAAGGAAGAAAGGACTTTTATATATTGGTCCTTAGTGTAGGGTGAGCATAAAGGAAGGAATCAGGTTATCTGGTCATCTGACTGAGGCAGACTGGGCTGTCATGACAGAGCAGATCTGGGTGAAAGACTTTCAGGCCAGTGCCTGGAGACACAGAAGAAGGTAGGATAAGGAGAGCAGGAGTCTGCAGATATTTCACATCTTACCTGGCATTTTGCTGGGAGATTTATAAGATGGGCTAAGACAACTGGGTCTACTTTTGAGCTTAGTTGTCCTAAAAACACACATGTAGACCCTGCACATTCCCAGATGGGGAACTGAAGCTAAAGCAAGGCTTTTGGTCAACACAAATTGAATACAGTTCAAAGAGATCATGTGCACCTATTAAATGTCAATATCTTATGAGCCCCATGAGACACTGTCTCAGGGCATACATGAGGCCTGGAAGACCTCATCTTTCCCCCAGGAATCTCACACTATAGTTTTGAAGACTTCATAACAGAATAAGCCAACCACTCTTTGCCTTGTATTTAAAACAAATCAATCTTTGCTCAGTCAATAATGTAGGCCATCTGCCTTCCAGACTCTTGTCAGAGAAGATAGCCTCAAATTGTCCACTCTCTAGCCCCTATCAGAATCCAATCTGAGAGAAGAGGTAGTTAAGGAAGATAGTCTTGAAGGAATGGTTTTCAAACGTTTTCTTTTGCATCAGGTCTTTTTCTTTCAATGATACCTTACCTGGAAACTCAGTGTGGTAAATAGAGAAAAGTGGGGGTTCTCTGGTTGTAGAGGGTGAAAAGTCCTCAGCCTGTCTGTGGTCCCTGCATGTGGCCCCCTTGTCCCTAAGGACTGCAGTGTGGAAGCCACAGGTCTAAGGGAGGTATACTGGGTTGGTCAAAAAGTTCTCTTAGGTTTATCTGTAGGATGTAATGGAAAACCCCCAACAAACTTTTTGGCCAACCTGACAAGACCTTTACTCCTGTCTGAGTTCATCTCTTATAAACATGCAGATGAGAGCTACAGCCAGGACTCCTTTAGCTTAGCATGTGCAAAATTGCTACTTATGCCCTTAGCTTACCCTGGGAGCAAAAGCAAGAATATTTGTATGTTTTTCTTGTTATACATTTTTGAATTGATAGAAAAAATTATACAGAGAGAGTACTACTTTTGTAGTTTTAAAAAAAAACAAAGGAAGATGTGTAAAAAGCAGTACCTTTGGAAGATGGGTCTGGAGTAGACTTAGAATAAGTCTACTCCAGAAAATATTGAAAATATTGGAGACTCCAGGCAGAGAAGAGGTTGGAAGCTGGTGTCTTCACCTGAGAGTGATACCATAGACACCTGGACCAAGGTGGCAGCAGATACAGGATGGAGTCATCATTCACAAGACATGTTCAGTCTGAGAATAGATGGTCAGGGGAATATCAGAGACATTAGGAGAACAGACGGGTGGAAGGGCCATGACAGAAATGGCAGAAGGTACATGTGGGGAAATCCTGAGAGATTTGATCAGTAGAGTTTGTGTAAGGAGGCATGTCCCCTGACCTTCAGAAATCAGAATAAGAGAGAGCCACAGGTATTGAGAAGAACATGCTCCATTGTCATGAGGGGTCATAGAAGCTGAAGTGAATGTGAGTAGATTATATGCTTGAAGTGATAATATCAAACATTCATTGGGGATTCTGTTAACTGGTAGAAGATGCTTCTGGCTGAAACTTCTTCTGGATGAGATAGTTGCCTACATCCTGAGATCCTTTTCTGAATAATGCAATTTGATCAGATCCTAGTGACTCAGTACAAATATTTACATTTCTGTACATAATGAAGGATACTTTCCCCCAAAGGCTTTCATATCTATTCTCTTTTTCTTCAAACACTCTTTGAGGGAAGTAGAGCAAATAGTGTCCTGATTTCATGGAAAGGGATAGTGGTATAAAGTTAAACAATACCTTTGTAGGTGATAGAGAGCCAAGCCTGGGACCCAGAATATGGCCTGCAACCCTGTACTGCCTTCCCCATCACATGGGCTCATCCGTAGCTGACCCTTTTAAATGGTTTATTTAGTTTTGACTGTGCTGAGTCTTCATTGCTATACCAGCTTTTCTCTAGTTGCAGCAAGCAGGGGCTATGCTCTAACTGCAGTGCTCGGGCTTCTCTTGTTGCAGAGCCTGGGCTCTAGGAAACGTGGGCTTCAGTAGCTGTGGCACATGTTTCAGTGGTTGTGGCTCCTGGGCTCTAGAGCACAGGCTCAGTAGTGTGGCTCACAGACTTGTTGCTCCATGGCACGGGGGATCTTCCCGGACCAATGATTAAACCTATGTCTCCTGCATTGGCAGATGGATTCCTTACCACTGAGCCACCAAGGAAGCCCCCAAGTAACTGACTTTTACAATCATTCCAGGTTTCTGCTCTGTTTGGTAGTCTGCTCACCACCTTTCCAAACTTTTCTGAATTGGATATTGAATGTTGGCCACTTGGCTTGAAGGGCTGTGTTTCATTTTTCCAATGTCTCAATTTTATTCATTTAGCTGATATCTGGTGTCTCTTTATCCATATTTTATCCACATTAGCGCCAGCTCATGTGTCTGAGCTCTCATTTAATATGCATGACCAGGTGTGGTCTGCATGTTGATGGCTTCGAGGGTGTCTTCCTTGAAGCTTCCTGTCCTCCCATTCTGGATATTTTTGCTGGTCTTGTGGCTGGTTTGTCTCTGGTTCTTGTCAATGTGCTTAAAGAGGTGTCCTATACATTTTGTGTAAATGTGACCTTTGCAATGTTTCTAAGTTACCTCTTTTACTGATGAGGAGTGATCCTTCTTGCTTGTGAAATAGTGTGTAGTTAAGCACTTAAAATACACATGTGTATTTTAAGTGTGTGTGAGTGTAGTAGTTTGTATATAGTATACATATGTGTGTGTGTGTGGGTAGTATGTGTCTATCTGTCTATGTATACATGCACACACATGTACCTTAGGTTCAGGACTAGGCCTTGAAATCCAGGTATGAAAATGTCTCTAAGAGTGACCTTGAGTATGAATTATCTGTGGGAGAATATAGTCACTTTGCCTTGTTCAGCCTCCTGAAAAGATTATTCATACCAAGGGGAACACTTACTTAGAAGCACTAACTTTTGGACATACCAGTATTCTTAAAGGCTGTTACATCCAAACTCTCATTTCATACTTAACAAAGATTTTTTTTTAAATTATGGAATTAGTTTAACATCATCCACCTTGCTATGACTCAACTGGGATTGAAGCCTTGGGATTTCCTGCTGCTGCTGCTGCTAAGTCGCTTCAGTTGTGTTCGATTCTGTGTGACCCCATAGAGGGCAGCCCACCAGGCTCCCCCGTCCCTGGGATTCTCCAGGCAAGAACACTGGAGTGGGTTGCCATTTCCCTCTCCAATGCATGAAAGTGAAAAGTGAAAGTGAAGTCGCTCAGTCGTGTCGGACTCTTAGCGACCCCATGGACTGCAGCCTACCAGGCTCCCCTGTCCATGGGATCTTCCAGGCAAGAGTACTGGAGTGGGTTCCTATTTTAACCCCTACCATGTATCCCTTTCTCTCCTCTCAATGTGTAACTTTGTTTACAGGAGATAACAGATTTTAGGAAAGAAATTGAAATTAAAGTTCAACATTGTGACCCTTTAACATTTTATTGTGGATGTTGCTGTGAATCATCATATTTGATCCTGAATTGCTTGGGACCCTGTAGCACCCAAACACCTAGAAGACAGAAGCAGAGAACTGAGAGTCTCATGGGTGAAAAGAAAAGTTTTCAATGTGGTTAATTGGAAACAGGGTCTTGGGGCTTCATCTAGTCAGAGGGATCTCTTCCCTGGCCTTCTGTATGGCAGGCCACACTGTCGCCATTTCCTCTTGCCTTTCTGTCTCCCCATCACCCCCCACATATTGAAACTGTGATGCTGCACTACCCTGCCTCGCAAAGAGGATATAATTGCCAAAGGGTCTTCTGTTGCCACCACCTCGAGGCCGTCTTTTTGTAGTCACTCCAGGCCAAGAGGAGATTTTGGCACAGGGTAGTTAATTAAGTCTGTCTGATGCTGAAACAACACAATTTATGCCATGTGGTCAAACATCTGGTAAAAATCACTGAATAAAAACTGAATTGGCTGAACCTGTTAGTGCTGGAGACAACTGGTCATTTGTATCAGAACCCTTGGTCTGGCAGTTCTGTGCTGATATAATGCATGTGGAACACCACACCTGGCCCTGCCCTTGTCCAGCTTTGATGAAATAATAAGGAATTTGTAGGTAAGCTGGAATAGAAGTTTTGCAGGGGAATTCTTTCTAAATAATTTTGTCTTGCTGGTGGGGATTTTCTACCCTAAAGATATAAGTTAAGAGGGAAATCTGTGATGGGGTTGGGCCAGCATGGGGCTATGTATATGAGGTGAGGCACATAAAGGTCAGACAGCTGGTGCTTCCATGTGGCCAGGGGTGATTCAGACCATTTAGGCCATTTAGAAATGTTGACTCTATGGTCTGGGTACCAGCTTGTAACTGCTTAGTAACTCATCAGTTCAGCTAAATGAGATGGACTGGTGATGCACAGAGGCATAGCCAAGGTCCCCTATTTGTGATGTTTTATGCATGAAACAGGTCTGGACTTTGTTTCTGCCTGTGATCTTGGAATCTAAAACACCTAATTATGAGCGGGATTATGTAAATGCATAGTTGTCTCTACAACCAAGTAGCCCTAAGACTGCTAGTTTCTTTACTTATTAATAATATTTCAGTTCAGTTCAGTCGCTCAGTTATGTCCAACTCTTTGTGACCCCATGAACTGCAGCATGCCAGGCCTCCCTGTCCATCACCAATTATCAGAGTTTACCCAAACTCATGTCCATTGAGTTGGTGATACCATCCAACCATCTTATCCTCTGTCGTCTCCTTCTCCTCCTGCCCTCAATCTTTCCCAGTGTCAAGGTCTTTTCAAATGAGTCAGTTCTTTGCATCAGGTGGCCCTGAGTATTGGAGTTTCAGTTTCAACATCAGTCCTTCCAATGAACACTCAGGACTGATCTCCTTTAGGATGGACTGGTTGGATCTCCTTGCAGTCCAAGGGACTCTCAAGAGTCTTCTCCAACACCACAGTACAAAAGAATCAATTCTTCTGCACTAAGCTTTCTTTATAGTCCAACTCTCATATACATGACTACTAGAAAAACCATAGCCTTGACTAGACAGACCTTTGTTGGCAAAGTAATGTCTCTGCTTTTTAATATGCTATCTAGTTTGGTCATAATTGCTTTCTTTATTCATTCATTCTTATCTTTAATTTTTAAAATTTTAGATTATGGAAGTTATATTTTCTCTTGTTCTCCTTCCTTCAAATATTTCAGTGTGTATTTTTTAGAAATAAGAATGTTTCTAACTTGATCATAGTTTACCATATAAACATCTTCTTATCAAACTTTCATCTGTTAATTTTAGCATCCATTCATGATTCTTGCCTTATTCATTTTGAATGACCAATCTAATGAATATCTTCTATGTTTCAATTATTAGACAGATACATAGATTGACAAAACTCAGTCTCTAACCTCAGTCACGAGGAAAAGCAGACATGAAAACAATACATTATAGTCAGAGTGGCAAAGGTAAGGACAGAGAAAGGGTATTTCAGAAGAGATCACAACAGGCTCTGCCTGGAGAAAGCAGGTCAGGGAGAACCTCACAGAAGAGGTAATTCTGGAGGTGGGAGGTGGGGAGTGTCTCCAATTAGAGTTTAGGACATATTCTGAGCCATATACATTATTACTGGGATATGAAGTCCTAGCTTCTCTAAATGTGAGACATTCCTACTACCTGCATTTTTTACATCTTGATATTTCTCAGTGTTTTCAAACCTTTTGACCTCTATCCACAGTAAGAAATACACATTGTGGCATGGACACACACACAAACACTCACTTACAGAAATACAAAGTCTTAACTTTACTACTTGTGATTCATTCTTAAATTTTCTGTCCTTCTCTATTCTATTAATAAATGCAGAACTAGTACATCCAATATGTTCAGAATGAGGACCTGGAATCTACATTTCTTAACAAGTTCTCTGTGTCGTTCTGATGCTGACCTAGGGTATTGGCTTAGGAAAGGGTGAAAAGTATTCTGAGACATAAGGAGTGGCCCAAGGTGGCTCTGTTCAATAGACAAATGAATGGATTTTGAAGTTTAGCCATGGAGAAGCCCTGCTGTGGTTGATATGTTAGATCTATGTCATCAGAGGGTTCATTTGCTGACTTACAGCTAATAACGAAAAGAAGGGAACCAATGTCTAGATTTCTTGAAAGCTCAGGTCCATATGTATTTGTGGAATGGCACAAATTGATGAGAACTCTTCAGAAACAGTGGAGGAGTTCTCCCATGAGAGAGAGGAAAGGTTGCAGTGATGAGGTGAGTCATTCCATTCTGTTAATGTTTCATCCATTCCTGTTACACTATTGGAGATGCTGCTGTGTTGAAATGAATTTTAAACTTGGATAAAAGACTATGCAATTATTGGACTCTGAGAAGGGATTTTTTGTGCCTATATAAAATGCTTTAAAATGTGAACCTTTGATGAAGTGTTGGCTTACCTCCAATAGGCAGACACTTTCTCTGTAACACATTTGACCCAGAATAAGGTCTTCCATGTTCCTGTAAGCTAAGTTGGTTGCTCTTTTTTTTTTTTTTTTTAAATTTTTGGGGCTTAAGACCCTAAAGGGCCAGGATTACAGAAAGAAAAGGATACTAGAAAGTTACAAACTAACTTGGTATAAAAGGAGAAAGATGGGCTATTCCAGAGAGAACAGAAGAAGACAAGTGGTGGGCTACCACATGGTGCTGGAGTTACAAATTCTGGAAATTGTGGCAGGAGAAGCTTCTGGAGATCATGGAGGTACTTCACGGTCTTGCTAAGAGTATCTTAGACTTTATCTTATAGTGACAGTCAGTCAGTTGAGGGTGTTAGGTAGGAGACAGATGTGGTCATTCATGACTCTAAAGTGGAAGAGAAGTTGTTCACATTTCCTTCAGAGAGGAAGATACCAAGAAGAAAAGATCAGTTAGAAGCTTATTTCAATAGCATCAGCAGGAGATGCCGAAGAGCTGAAAGCCAGGAGTAGCAGTGGGGATGATGGTTTTATTTTCTAAGTATCTTCCTCCCACTCTAGTGACTATAATGTATGCTCTGTGAAAGAAGGGGCTTGATTTTTCTCTGTTCTCAGTTTTCAGCACATAGACAATTGCCTGGTTTATGGCAAATCATCCCTGAAAACTTAATATCTATAGAATTTTTATTATATCATTCAAACAACCAATTAATTATATGGGAAAACATACCATCCAGATTAATCATTTGGCCTAAATCAGAGATTCTCAATCCTGGATGCTTATTAAAATCACTCAAGGAGTTCTCTCAAGATGGAGTAGCCCATTCCTTCCAGGTCCTCCTTGTTACAAGTAAAAAGGACAGTAAGTCTCTGAAAGATTGAGGAGAAACAAAGCAGTGAGTTCTCTGAATTTCTTTATTGCCTTCTGTATATCTTGAACTGCCAGCAGGCTTGGGCTGAACAAACTCCATGAAAAGCCAGTTTCCCTGGCCAAAGAAGTGATAAAAAGGTGGCTTAGCAACAGGAAACTTGTTTGTAATATCACCTGAAGTGAAAGTGAAAGTGTCAGTCACTCAGCTGTGTCTCTTTGTGACCCTAGGGACTATAGCCAGCCAGACTCCTTAACACATGGAATTCTCCAGGGAATAATACTGGAGTGGGTTGACATTCCCTTCCCAGGGCATCTTCCCAACCCAGGGGTTGGACCCAGGTCTCCTACATTGCAGGCAGATTCTGTACCATCTGAGCCACCAGGGAAGACCCAAACTAATCTCAGTGTGACCCAGATAAGACTCCAACCAAACATCAATGTTACATCTGCACCTCTTCACTCCCTCTCCATAACTTCACCTGATCCAGCAAGAAGTTGATCTTCTGTCCCTACCAGTGGAAGCATAGATGCACTGGAAGATATCACTGGGTAGTATACCCAGGGAACAGAGAAATAATTTCCTTCCTCATGTGGCAGAAATTTGCAGTGCTCTGATGCTCCTGCCAGGAAAGTGTTGGCAAAGTACAACAGCAGCTCCACCCCTACCAAGCAAAAAGGAGGCAGAAGGTAGTGGTGAAAAGTAGGGTAGTTGACATTTGCTTCACACTCCTTTCTTATGTCAAAGGAAGCTAGTGAGGTGCTGAGTCTCTGCCTCTACTTTGCAGCAATAGTGGTTTGAGTCAGCCCTCTATTCCACACTCCACCCGCTTTTTTTTAGCCCTCTACTTCCTACCTCTCCAGTGGCAGCAAGAGGTGTAGAGGAAACAGCAGGTAGTTTAAGTCAGTGCCCTGCTTTTGCAGGGATGGCATCACAGGGGCCTTGCCAGACGTAACCAGCTGGCTTTTAAGCTATACCTCAATAAGGAACTATCTGCTAAAAATGATTAAGATGATCCAGAGTCTCATAATAACTAAAATTTCAGGAATACATCTGAAAATCACCTGTTATGGGATGAGCCGAGAAAATGACAGCAGGAATGGGAAAAGGCTTCAGGTACCAACAGAGTTAAATAGATGTGGGCATTCTCTGACAAGCATTTTAAGCAACTGTCATAAAAATACTTCAGTAAGCAATTGTAATGCTCTTGAAACAAAGTGAAAATAAATAGAAATCTCAGAAAAGAAATAGAAATTATAAAAAATAAACAAATGAAGATTATAGAATTAAAAATACAATAACTGAAATAAAATCATGGCTTAATGGGCTTAAGAGTAGAGTGGAGATGACAGAATTCATGAACTGGAGAAACGAGAATAGAATTTATCAAACATGAACAACAGAGAAAATATCCTGGAAAAAATCCAAAAACCCCAATAGTTGTAGGGACCTGTTGGACAATAACAAAAATAGCTAAAGTTTGTATTTTCAGGATTACAGAAGGGGAGGAGAAAGAAAATTGAGAAAGTATTTGAGAAAATAATGGTGAGAAACTTCAAATTTGGTGAGAAACTTCAGATACATACATCTACAGATTCAAAAAGTCAAGCAAAGCCCAGGAAAGATAAACCCAATGAAATCCTGACTGAGATACATCATAATTTAACTTCCGAACATAAAAAAAATTTGAAGTAGGCAGAGAGAAGTTATACACTATACTACCATTCATGCCATGAATTCTACAGACAGCAAAAATATTTTTATGGAATGAAGGGGATAAAGACATTTGTAGGAGAAGGAAAACTAAGAGAATCCCTCGCTAGCACACCCAGCCTTAAAGAATGGCTAAAGGAAATTCTCTAATCACAAAAGTAATTATAGCAAAAGGAAACTCAAGAACATGAGAACAGGTAAAATAAAAATATAAGACTAGGCTGTGAAAAAGGTAAATGTAATAAACTATTTCTCATAGGTTTCTTAAATTATATTTGAAGTAAAATTTTTAACAATATAAGGTGTGTTGCTCAACATATGTTAAAGGAAGTACTTTTTATAATTTAAAGTAGGAAGAAAATAAGATTTCTATACTCAAAATGATAAAACAGTAGACTATGACAAGCTACATATGCATATTTTAATACCAATAGCAATCATTAAGAACTCTATAAAGGTAAAAACTAAAAAATGCTATAAAATCAAGGTTAAAGCTTTTAAACATTAAAAAATATAGAAAGGAAGAAGAGAGAACATAGGAAGAAGAATGAAACAGAGGAACTAAACCAGAGGAAACAAATAGAAAACAATTAAATGGCAGAATTAACCCTAACATATCAAAAATTACTTTAAATGTATTGATTGTTGTTTGTTGTTCAATTGCTAAGTCGTGTCCAGCTTTTTGCAGCACTATGGACCCCAGCACACCAGGCTCCCCAGTCCTTCACTATGTTCTGGAGTTTGCTCACATTCATGTCTATTGAGTTGATAATGCTATCTAACCATCTCATCCTCTGCCACTCCCTTCTCCTCTTGCCTTCAATTTTTCCCAGTATCAGGGTCTTTTCCAATAAGCTGGCTCTTTGCATAATGTACAAAGTACTGGAGCTTTAGCATCAGTCCTTCCAATGAATATTCAGAGTTGATATCCTTTAGGTAGGTTTGACTGGTTTGATCTTCCTGCAGTCCAAGGGACTCTCAAGCATCTTTCCAGCACCACAATTCAATTCTTCAGTGCTCAGCCTTCTTTAGGCTTTCCTAGTGGCTCTGTCTGCAATGTGAGAGACCTGGGTTTGATCCCTGGGTTGGGAAGATCCCCTGAAGAAGGGCATGACAACCAACTCCAGTATTCTTGCCTGGAGAATCCCCATGGACAGAGGAGCCTGGCAGGCTACATTCCATGGGGTCTCAAAAAGTCAGATACGACTGAGCTAAGCCCATAGCACAGCAGCCTACTTTATGGTCCAATTCTCATATTCATATATGATCTACAATGACAAGGGGCAAAATATTGATAAACACTACAATGTGGATAAATTTCAGGGAAATTATGCAGAATGGAAAAAGCTAATCCCAAGTGTTTGCATACTGTATGCTTTCATGTATACAGCATTCTTGCATTGACATAAAAATGGAGAACAGATTAGTGGTTACCTGGGTTTGAGGATGGAGCAGAGGTGGGAAAGAAGTGGATGTGGCTGTGAAAGAGCAATAAGAGGGATCCTTGTGATGGAACTGTTTAGTATCTTGACTGTATCAAGGTCAGTATCCTGATTGTGACACTGTACTACAGGTTTGTAAGATGTTATCAGAGGAAACTGGGTAAAGGTTACATAATATCTGTTTGTATTATATATTACAACTGCATGTGAATCTATAGTTATCTCAAAATAAAAAAAATTAACAGTGAAAAACTAAGAAGCTTTTAAAAAAACAAAACAAAACACACACTGTTGCGTGAATTCCCCAACATATGCACTCTTCCAGATTCGGATGTAGTTGATTTTGGGGTACCGTATGTTTTAAAGGTTCTTATGAGAAGGCAGTGGCACCCCACTCCAGTACTCTTGCCTGGAAAATCCCATTGGATGGAGGACCCTGGTGGGCTGCAGTCCATGGGGTCGCTAACAGTCGGACACGACTGAGTGACTTCACTTTCACTTTTCACTTTCAAGCATTGGAGAAGTAAATGGCAACCCACTCCAGTGTTCTTACCTGGAGAATCCCAGGGACGGGGGAGCCTGGTGGGCTGCCGTCTATGGGGTCACACAGAGTTGGACACGACTGAAGCGACTTAGCAGTAGCAGCAGCAGCAGGAGATTTTAACGTGTAGTGAAGGTTGAGAACTCTGGTCTGAATATGAATTGGTTCAGACAACACAGTTGGGAAGGCAGCCTCCCCTGGCCACAAATAGATGTCTTTTCTTCCTCTAGTTGTGTCACTTGACCTTGATAAGCTCTCCACATGCAAGGAATGTGTGAGTCACTGGTACAGCTTCTAGGTCTTTCAGAGAGGCACTTACTCTACTGCTGCTGAGGGAGATGGTGATGCTGGCCATGGTGGGTAGTGTGATGACAATGAGGTCATTAATTGTCCTTCTAGTACCTATTCAAGTGAGCTGGAGAAAGGAAATGATACACTTTCCAGGACTATTTGCAAATTAGATCTGCAGGGCATCTGAGCTTGGGAAAAAGATAAATAGGCCCACTGCCTTCTCCTCTTGCATAAATCATAGTTTCTGGCTTATGCATTCTGAACATATGTTTAGTAACAATTATGAGTTGAGCATATGTTGTTTTAGGAGATTATTTAAATCTTACTCTAAATCCAAAAGAATCTTGTCTGAATATAAAGAGGCCCAAAAAAGAACTCTGAGCAGCTAGAGGTAGTGTCATGAATTCTAGCCTATTTTTCCCCCCAGGGGCATTGAACCACGTGCAGGCTTTCTGAATGTAATCTTGGTGATTTTTGTTGGTCCAGGGCTCTTATGAGAAGCTCTTTTACTGAAATGGATGGCTATTACTTTTAGTTCATTGTAATTTATTTTTAATTAGGACATTCGTTTCATTATAATTTGTAGCTGCTAGAAATAGATAAGTGTTGTCATAGCAGTATGACTGGGCCCAGAACTCACACGGCAAACATTTGTCATGAGCTAGGGCACTCTGCTGGGTAAATGGTTTGAAAGATAAATAGTTAACAGACTCCTGGGATACTATGAAGATTCTACTAATTTGGGAAAAAGTATATTTTATAAAAACTAATATCATCTCTAGTCATACTGAATATTTTCTGCATGTTGGGTTGATTGGTTTTCCCTTCTCCTTAAAAGTTATAACTCTTTCATTTTCTTTTCCTTTTCCCATTCACCACCCCTGCCCCCAGCCATAAGTACTGTATGCTGGCTCCACCTTCAAAACCTCTGCCACTGCTTGCCATACATGCATCAGACCCCTCCCCAAAACCTCTCCCTCCCACCTCCAACATCATCTCCCTGTACTTTCTTCCCACCGTGAGCGATGGAAGAAGCCATCTTACCTCCTGTCTATTGTTTATTCCATTATGTGAACTTACTCCACCCTGTTCTGTATTCTCTGTGATTGTGCTTCATCAGTGTTTGCCTTGCTCTCTTCCTATAATTTCAACCTTTCTGGAACTTCTGCAAGAAAACCTGATCAATGCTCTCCTTTGCTAAAGGATATTTTGGGTCTTCTTTCATGCTTTTAGCTGTTGACCCATTTCTCTGCTTGTTTCCTTTGTGTCAACATTTCTTGAAAGTCTTGTGTTAAATTCATGGTCCTTATTTCCTAATCTCCCCTTCACTTCTCAACGCACTGCAGTCCTTCTGAACCTGCTGCCACTGCCTCTGTCTATGTGGTTTCTGCCTGTTGTGTGACTTCCTTGAAGGCCTCCCCTGTGAAGCTTTCTCTCAGTCTTCCAGCTGGGTTGGGTACCCCTTGTCTGACCTCCTTGGGTATACCTTTCTCAGGGAGCTTACTACTCTTTTGTCCTTTCATGAAACTCCAAGGCTCTTGAAAGGCATATTTGTATGTCTAACTGCTAGCCAAAATCACTGCAGATGGTGACTGCAGCCATGAAATTAAAAGATGATTACTCCTTGGAAGGAAAGTTATGACCAACATAGACAGCATATTAGAAAGCAGAGACCTTATTTTGTCAACAAAGGTCCATCTAGTCAAAGCTATGGTTTTTCCAGTAGTCACGTATGGATGTGAGAGTTGGACTGTGAAGAAAGCTGAGCGCCGAAGAATTGATGCTTTTGAACTGTGGTGTTGGAGAAGACTCTTGAGAGTCCCTTGGACTACAAGGAGATCCAACCAGTCCATCCTAAAGGAGATCAGTCCTGGGTGTTCATTAGAAGGACTGATGTTGAAGCTCAAACTCCAATACTTTGGCCACCTGATGCAGAGAGCTGACTCATTTGAAAAGACCCTGATGCTGGTAAAGATTGAGGGCAGGAGGAGAAGGGGACGACAGAGGATCAGATGGTTGGATGGCATAACCGACTCAATGAACATGGGTTTGGATAGACTCTGGCAGTTGGCGATGGACAGGGAGGCCTGGCATGCT
The DNA here is from genome assembly GCF_032452875.1 of Bos javanicus. NCBI lineage: Eukaryota > Metazoa > Chordata > Mammalia > Artiodactyla > Bovidae > Bos > Bos javanicus. The sequence goes on along the minus strand of NC_083869.1, from coordinate 60,714,912 downwards.
GCAGTTCATGGGGTCGCAAAGAGTCAGACACGATTGAGCGACTGAACTGAACCGCTAGCCTAGTGTCTAATAAGGTAGACACTCAGTAAATGTTTGTTGAATGTGTGAATGAATAAATTAATGAATGCAAACTCCCAAATCTGTATCCGTAACCTGGTTTTTACAACATGTTCCTGAAACATACAGGGAACCATGTCCTGAACATCTAAGTTTATTATCAGATTGTCACCCTCAGAATATCCAATACTATACTTAAACATTCTCCTGAAAACTGATAAGTTCTGGATCTTAGTGAATAATGTGATTGTCAATTTATTAAACAAGAAAAAAAAATCAGTCTTTCTAGACTCTTCCTTTTACCCCAGCTACTTACTTGAATCAATCACTAAGACTCACCAATTTGGGAATTCCCAAGCAGTCCAATGGTTAGAACTCGATGCTTTCACTGCTAGGCTCTAATCAGTGAACTAAGATCCTGCAAGCCACATGGCATGACCGAAAAAAAAAAAAAAAAAAAAAGACACACCTTTATCCTTGTAAATATATTTCAAAATTATACCCTCTCCCCAATTCTCACTGCTGTTGCCTTAGCTTAAAAATGCATCATCTCACACCTCAACAGTTTTCATACTCTCTTAACAGCAGTTATCATCCCTTCCAATTAATTATCTGTACTTCCTTGGCACTGTTCATTTTAGAACTCAGATCTGATTCATTTACTCAATAAATATTTATTGAATACCTACTAATATACCAGATGCTATTTAAGGCACACAGGATACAGTAGTGAACAAAAAAGACAAATGCTTTGCCCTTATGGAGTTAACACCCTACTGATGTTATATATAAATTATCATATTGCTTCCTTTTCACCTGTAATGACCTTTTATTAGTTTCCAAATGTCTCTGTGGTAAAATAAAGAAAGCTTAAAATTATACACAAGATCTCTTCACCATCCTGCCAAGTATTTCTCAATCTGTTGTGGGTGTTCAGATCACCTGAGTTGTTTAACATGTGTGTTTGTGGGCATCTTAAGATACTATGATTCTATAGATCTGGGATGGAGCCCCCAAAACGTCATTTTTAATTAGACTTCCAAGTGATCTGAATATAGGTGGTTGATGGGCCACTCTTTGAGAAGCACTTACCTGTTCTTTGCCTGCCTCTCCAGCTTTACCATCACTTCTCCATGTTCACCTTATGTTTTAACAGTATAAACTATTTTAGTTCCTTAACCACATGTAGTGTTTATTACCTCTGTGCATTAGGGTGTGCTGGTCATATTAATTGGGCTAGTTAATACCAGCAACAACAAAATCATAGTTAATACAATGAAGTTTATTTCTCTTGTCTTCAAAGTCCAATACAGCTATTCCTGAATAGATAGCTTTTCTCGGTGGCCCTCTTTTACGTGGGTACTCAGACTCTTTCTAGTGGATCTAGGCTCCTCCTGTCCTGTGGTGCTGTCTCAGGTGCCCATATACAGGGAAAAGAATATGGGGAGGGAAGACATCTTGAATACTTCAAGGACACAGACTCCAAGGTAGGGGCATCATTTCTGCTCCTAGCTCATTGGCCAAAAATAGTCACATGGGCCCACTTAGTAGCAAGGGGGGCTGGGAAATGTAGTCTTCACTGGGAATCTGCTTTGGAGCCAGAGCACTCACTTTTAGTCATCAGAAAGATGCCCCTTCTGTCCTCTGGTCACTAAATAAAAATATCCATGTGCCCCCTTGTTTCCACACACAGCACACTTTCACTTCCCTCCCCACAAGGGCTGATCCAGAATCCCATCTGGTCATGATAACCAGCTTACAGCCTGTGATTTCTGAATGATGTACAGTTGTCCCCATGCAGTTCAGATGTGGCTCCTCTTGACTCAGCAACTTGTGAACTAAAAGGACAAGTTATACTTCCTGCCCCCACACTACACAGCCTATATTCAGTGGAGGAGCATGGCCAGGGTAACCTCAGGGCAGACACTTATTTGGGAAAAGGAAGCATGCAAGACACAGCTACTGGGCCTTAGCAGTTATGGAGCCACAAGCATTTGAAGGACTCCTACTTTGATAATGGGGGATATTCTTGTGTGGACCCGGATACTACTTTCTAGGGACAGTTGCCTTTCCATTGTTCTCCTTTGCCTCAGGGTCTGTCTTTGGGCTGTTTTGTTTTTGTTTTGTTTTTTCCTTTTGCATGTCTTCCTTGACCACAGCTGAAGGAGGTGTTGGAAGCATGCCCTCCTTGGGGACTGTCTAGGTTTTACACCCTTCTTCCTCTTGTGCTAACCAGAGCACCTGGAAGTTATTGTATCACTGAAATAGTCAAAAGACTTTTCTTTGGCAATAATGTTTCTTCAAAATTTGGTCTTCTTCTGATCTATTTGCTTCTAGTCAATTCCAGGTGCCTGTGAGCACCTCAAGGATTACTAGGCATAATAATTATGTTGATTTAGTTCATTGCTTCCTTTCTTTCATACCCCTATTTCTACCTAACTATGGCCACCTGATATTTAAAACTTCATGTGAGACAGATAAAATCTTAATATAACATTTACATTAAGCCACTTTAAGCAATCAAAGGAAGTTTTAAATGTTTGTGATTCAGGGCTGTTTGTATTTTTTAATTCTCATCTCTTAGTGTTTGGAGTCTTGACGCAGTCAGTTTTTCAACCTTACAAAGCCTGGCATACTTGCTCTTTATCCTTGTTCATTTCTGCTTGCATAGCAGCCAATTCTTTCCAAAGTAACAGTTACTACTAGAACTTTGTTTTTCAGCCTCTTAGAGGTGTAGACTGAATAGACCTGCCTGCCTCCTTACTTACCATATAAAAAAAGTTTGACAGGTGTTTTGCCTCTATATAATATGACTGCCATCCTTTCAACCTCTGATAAGCATTTTCTTGCCACCTGAGAGCAAGCCAAGGTCACATTTCTCTATTTCACTCTTCAATAAATACGTAACTCCAATTGCTTCAGACCTCTCCAGCCTGCAGGTACCAATGCCACTGGATCATGTTCACAGTTTTACAAAGAATTTGAAAAAAAAAAAATTGTGGAGCCCTGGAAAGTCTTCTGGGAATCACAATCAGTTTCCAAACAGGTTGGCTTGCATTAGATGGTTTCTGTTCTTCTGCCAGTATCCTCTGGGCACTGCATTTTGGTTCAGCTTCCATTATTTCCTGCTGGGCACCTGCTGGGCATTTCCATGTCCACTGGGCATCTGCCATCTCCTGCTGAGCTTCTCAGTCTCTGCTAACCTGCCCTTCCATAATGAACTAAATTTCTCAATGCCAAGGAAGTGCTGTTGTACACTGATTTGTCCTCTATGCTTAGTGTCACTTTTTGATGTCATTCATAGTGGCCCTGCACCATTTCAAAATTTCTTTGTGTATTAATATTTTTGCTCCTGTAGCCTATTTCTGCTGCACTCTCTATTCATAGAGCTCATACGCCATCAGGACGGTCCTGAATCCAGAAGGTGACTCTTATGCTTACTGACTTTCTCATCTCTCTCCCCAGGCACAGTCATAAAATTTCCTCCTTGTTGGTCCTCTTTTCCCAGATAAATCACTTCATTTAAGGGTCCCCTGAGGATCCTTGTGTGCACACCCTTAGGCATTTATAAATGTAAAATGATACTCTCCTATGCTCCCTCCCACAAATACATTATGTCGTGTGAATGGATAAATGTTCTCTCTTCCTAGATTATCCCCTTTTGTTTAGCCAGAGAACTTCTATTCAGTCTTTAAAACCCTAGTTCAAAGATGGCCTTCTTGGTGAACCATCCCAATTATATCTACCCCCACCTGCTCTGTGCTAACTCAGTTTGTAGTTTATTAGACCTATTAGTGAATATTAGCATGTTTGCCTCCTCTCTTTCTAGTAAAATTCTTAAATAAATTCTGCATCTTCCATATAGTGGGTATTTGGTCAATTTTAATTGAGTTTAATTTCCCTAAATTTCTTTAACAAAAAGCTCAGCTTATCTTCATACGTGGTCAAGGCTTTTCCAATCTGGTTTCCCCTTATCCAGCCAGCTTTTAGAGCGTTGCCAAGTGAATAAGGCACTGTGTGATTCTGAGATTCCCATAGCAGGTAAAGATGTGCCCCACCCCACTCCCATCCCTGTTATCTGAATAGCTGACTACCCTTGATGTGTCAAGGTTTTATCTGCTCCTGGTATTTCAAGAGTTCTGAGCAGCATGTGGCAGGAAACAGCATTTTGTCTTACAACACTTTTTGGGTTGTGACACAAGGCACCTTGACCTAATTCATGAAAACATGATACCATTTTGATCTGAAATCTGCTATAGAAAGTAATTGTCCTCTGAAACACATCTCAGACAATGTGGATACCAACTTAATTTTTCTCCGTCGCTACTGTTATTTATGAGGCACAGACAAGGAGAAGAGAAATGTTTTAAGATGGAAGGTGAAATGTTCTATTGTGGAGTATGTTTTATGAGGAGGAGAAAGAAATATATAATTTCTGACTCTGAGTTTGCATAGGCTCCAGATATCTTTTAAGTTACTATCTCAACACATTATTTAAGGCTCTGTTCTCTGGGATCTTGAAATTCTAGTTTATTTTTTGATATAAAGCCATATCATTCACAGGGTAAACTCTCCCCTAACAATCACCAAGCCAAGGACATATTTTTTTTTTCCTGTGCCTCCTCAAGGTTAAAGTGTTCAATTTACTCAGAATGTGTCTAATGAATATATCTTATAAAGTATTACGTTAATGATTTTTGCGTTTATAATATGTTATTTCCCACTGGTTTCTTTAACAGTGGAGCCCTTCTCGGCTATGGCTTAGGCTCTAGAGTAAGGACCATGAGTAGAATGGGGGATTTAATGATAAATGTGAGGACTTACACAGGGGAAGCACTTTCAGGAAATTCTTCCAATAAACCTGGTTCCAGCAGTGAATGGTCATGGACACTGGCCCAAAATTCTTCCCCAAGCCCCCAAATTGCTCAGGCGAGGTTACTATTACGGGGATGGTGGTAAATATAAGCAGAGTTGTTAAGAATTTGAGAAGTTCTCTGGCTGAGAAAGTTCCCTTTCTTTCTTTCTTTTCCTAAATGAGGGGAGTCCTGAACTGACCCTGAAAAGAACAGAGGGTTTAGACTGGCACATTTCAGAAGACTAAGGCCTTGGAGGGGCCAGAGAGAGTTTTAAACAGGCCAGTGAGCACAGAGTGGAAAAAAGGTGGGAGGTGGAGGAGGGGAAAGGGGGGAATATGGAGTGGTAGAAATGACAGAAGAGGGCTTTAAGTTACAAGGCCACATAAGTAAGAGATACTACCAGACCCCATTCTTGAGGCTGCACCTTAAAAATACAGGCATTGATTATACTTAAAGCCTCCTCTTACCTATAATGCTCATTCCTCAAACCAAGAGTTGGCATCACCTGAAGCTGAAAGAAGCCAGTGGTTCTTTTGATATCCAGAGCACCAAGCTAAGGGGCATTTGGGGCTGCTCTCTTCCTCCTCAGCTGGGGTTCCTCAGCTCAGCACCCTTGATGTCTGGGGCTGAGTAATTCTTTGTTGAGAAGAGGATTGTCCTGTGCATCATTGATCTCTACCTACCAGATGACACTAACCAACACCCTCAGCTGTGACAACCAAAAAGTCTCCAGATATTTCCAAATATTCTCTGAGAGGCAGAGTGCCCACTGGTGGAGGCCAGTAGGAAGACAAAAATCACACAGCCCCAAGCTCTTGTTTCACTCAGAATATTCTAGAATATGATTCTAGATCTCACTCTTGGTCTCTCTGAACAACATACCTTAAACCTGAATAATGATTCTCATACAACATGAGGCTATTGTTGCCTGCTGAGTCCACCACTTGGACTCCCATGTGTAGATTTTAAATTTCTCTGTAAATGGAAAATTCTTTGAGAATTATGCATAGAGCAGGAAGGTGTCAGGCATTTGAGAAGGGTTCATATAAGGATTTCCAACAGACCTGATTTTAAATTCTCTTCCTGCCATGTAGTAGCTGGGTGAACTTGAACAACTTAACTTTGTCTCTTTGAGCCTCCTTTCTTATTGATGAATCATGGTTTTAAAAAATAACACTCACCCATTTCAATGAGGCATTTGAGGAGAGTTAATGCATATTCAGTGATTTCCACATAGCAGGTTCTCAAAGAATAAACAGCAACAATTATCATCATATTGCTGAGCAAGAACGTGTATTTGGGTTGGCAAAAAAAGTTCATTCAGATTTTCCATAACAGCGTTTGGACAAATTAACTTTTTGGCCAACCCAATATTTGGGAGAGTAGTTAAGGTTGATATGAACATGAACAGACTTCATACCTGAGCTAGAGAAGAGGGATTGTACTGTCTCACTGGTTCGATTTATTATTAAAACATATTATTGTAGACCCAATGTCTTATCAGTAATATGTGCAAGAGCAAAACACAAAGAAACACAAGCCTGGTCCATGCTCTCCAGGAGTGTCACAAAGCCACGGGGCTCTGCCAAGTGAACAGGGCGGGTATTACGCATCTTAGGTCTCAGAGGAGGCCAAGATGAGGTACACCTTTGAGCCCTTCAGGTAAGCAAGGAAGAGTAAAGAACAGCACTTCAGGTGTCGAGAAGGAAAGTGTCAGGTATCTTTGGGGAAGGAAGGAGAGGTGAGCAGCTTTGACTGGGCCAGAGGAAAAGCAGTGAAGGATGTCTGGGGCCTGCCTGCGGTCTGGTGGACTCGTGATGGAGTGTAGTTCATGGCCCTTGGTGAGTGAGACTGAGTGAGGGTCATAAGCTCAGGTCCAGAGAAGCCCAGAAACTGAGGAGCCAGTTGGAGGCATAACGTCAGTGCAATGCCAATGCATATATAATCGCTATTCAAATTACAGAGGTTTAAAACTCACTTTTATCTTATGACTGAATATTAATAAGGTACTGGAAGTTTGAATTCTTACAACATTACTGGATTTCAGCTTGTCCTTTCCTCATTTCATCTTAGCTAATATTTTCTTCTGTGATATTCATTTTCTTTTTAATCTCAGTGTAGGCTTATTGAGAACATACCATCTTTAGCACTTTTCATTTTATAGCATAGAAAATGCAACTCCATTTCTTTCATAATATATTTTTAAAGAGCAATAATGAATCTTTTGGAATTTTTAACTGGCTCTTTAATGGTAGAGTTACCTTGAGCTCTAAACTCTTCTAGACAATCAATGATTGTTCTATAAAAATGCAAGAATATTCATTATTGCTGATAGTAACTCTCATCCTCCTAGCTGCATGATCCAATTTGTTTAAAACATTCCTCGTCTTACACATGAGGCTGGGAATAAATAGACAAGGAAGTGCTAAATTAATGATCACCTCATTTCAGAACCATCAGAGTCTTCTATTTTCCTGAATGTATTTTTAAGATTGGATAAGAGCACTGATTTCTCTGTGACTGGAGACACAAGAGAGGCTTTGGGAGATCAAAGGAAAGCTTGCCCTGCAGGGTCAGGAGAGGCTGTGTGTGTGTGTGTGTGTGTGTGTGTGTGTGTGTATGAGGTGGATCTACGGAGGAAGGAGAGCGACCAGGGGCTAGAAGCCAGATTGGGATCAGAAGGCAAGCTAAGAAACAATCATTGTTATTGACAGAGAAACAGAAAGGTCCTTTCTCAGGTCCAGTAAAGATCAAGGTTGTATCTTGGTCACTTGAATCAACCTCAGGGAATCAGATTTTTAAGAATATTTTTAAAAAGTATTGTGCATATTTATTCCATACCAGATATTAGTCTAGGTACTGAGGTTATGATGGTGAACAAACCAGATGAGGTTCTGTCTTCTTGAAGCTTATATTCAAATTAAGGACAGATTTTAAATACCCACAAATACATATACATATACAAGATGATGCTAGAGTGTAATAAATGCAGTAATAAAGGGGAAAATGAAATAAAGTAGTGTGATAAGCAGTGGATGGGTTTCAGATTCTCAGGGTAAGCAGTGGAGAAAAATCCCTTCATGTTTCTGGCAGGGAGAAGGGAAAAGTAACCATTTTGAAATACATCCAGAGTGTTCTACTCTCTTTAACAAAGGTCATCCCTCAAAGAAAGCTACCAGAGTCTAACCAAAGTGGGTTTTACCAGAGCCTGAGTAACATGGGATAAGGGGAATATGCAACACCATCCTCTTCCAGTCTTCCTGTCTTACCTGGGGACTGGGGGCCAAGAACTGCTTGCGAGGGTGACAGCCAGGGGCACAGGTCCACAAAAAGACTGAGACCTAACCATAGGATTATAAGATGCTCGCCTTCACCACACCTTTCCACATCAGCAGGGCCCCTGTGTTATAACAGGGAGTTACAATGGGAAGAACTGCAAAGCTCAGACTCTAAGATTTCTCTAGGGAAAACCAAAGCTAACAGAGGAGACAAAAACAGGACACTGCAGAAAAATTTAGCCTCTGACACCTACAGCTACACAAGGAGTAAACTCACAGTCCCACTTCCTAGCCAGATACAAGTAAAACTCCACACTAAAGGCCTTTTAACCACAGTACATTTACTCAATTATGTTTGGTTTTTACCAAAAAAAAATCACAAAGTGTATGTGATACTGTCATATGTAAGAAATACCTATTGGGTCTTTGTTTCCAGTTTCTGGCACAGAGCTCCTAAAACCCTTGGGATCTCTGGAATGATAGAGTGTCTTCTGTATGCTAATGAGATGACAAGTGGCTGGTGGCTTCTGGTCACCAGAAGGGCCAAGGGATGGTTAGAGGTGGAACTTTCAGTCCCAGTCTCCAGCCTCTGGGGAGGGAGAGAAGCTGGTGAATGAGTTAATCACCAATAGCCAATGATTTAACTCATAGTATTTGCATAGTGAAGCCTTTATGAAAATCCCAAACACCAGGGTTCAGAGCGTTTCTGGTTGGTGAACACACTGAGGTGTTGCCAGGTGGTGTGTCTGGAGAGAACTTGGAAGCTCTACCCCAGCCCACTCCCCCGCACATACACACTTCATTGGGTGCATCTTCTCCATTTGGCTGTTTCTTTATAACAAACCCCCAAGTGTAAGTAACATGCTTTCCTGAATTCTGTGAGCCATTCTAACAAATTATGGAACTGTGGGGGGTGGGGCGTGGGAACCCCTGATTTATAGCCAGTCATTCAGAAGTATGGGAGACTCAGGACTTGCAATTGGCATCAGGAGTTGGGAGGCAGTCTTGTGGGACTGAGCCCTTAACCTGCAGGGTCTGTGATAACTCGGTAGTTGGTGTCAGAACTGAATTGAATTATGGTGTCTCAGATTATAAAGAATCTGCCTTCAATGCAGGAGACCCAGGTTTGATCCCTGGGTTGGGAAGATCCCCTGGAGAAGGAAATGGCTACACACTCAAGTATTCTTGCCTGGAGAATTCCATGGGCAGAGGAGCCTGGTGGGCTGTGGCCCACAGGGTAGCAAACAGTCGGACATGACTTAGCAACTAAACACACACACGTGCACACACACACACACACACACACACACAGCACCCAGTTGGTATCTGGAAAGTTGGAAAATTAGTTGTGGGGAAAGAAAACCCACACATTTGGTGACATAAGTGTCATCAGAGAGAAAAGGCAATGGGGTTTCAGTAGATGAGGTGGCCCGAGAGGATTTCTCTTAAGAAGGTGTCCTTGAGTGAAGGCTTGTAAGATGAGACAGCCATTCACAATCAGGGGGGAAAGTAAGCCAGACAACAACAAGCAAAGGCAAGCTTCTGAGGTGGGACTGAACTTTGCTCAAATCAGACACAGGGCAATGGCTGGTGGATGGTGAGCAAAGTGGGAATTGGCATGAGATGAGGATGGAGAGGTGGGCAGGAGCCATGTCATGTGGGATCTGGTAGACTGTGGTTCGAAGTTTGTATTTTATTTGATTTTAATCCAGATGTCACCAACCCTTCCTTTTCCATGAATGAATTGACATGACCACTCAGGAAAGACAGGGAGCTCCCTAGGTATGGTGGCTACTGCCCCAACAGGACCAGACCCTCTGCTCTTTCCCTCTACTATTTTCCATAGGACAGGCTCCTTTAGGGTGGATGCATTCTCCCTGTGGGAAGGGCTTCCAAGTAAAACCCTGATCAGCCCCTAGACAGGCAGCCATTGGCAGGAAACCTCCATTGGTCTTGCTCCCCTGGCAGCCTGCTGTACCTTTAACATCCTGTGCCCTGCCTGTGGCTTGATGACCAGGCCCTAGCCTGTTCTGACCTGGACACAAGCTTGGCTTCCTGTGTAGGGGTCTCTAGCCATGGTTGTCCTCCTGCTGCCACCTAAGAGAGCCCCAGCCTGATCCCTTAGTCCTCAGTATTGTGTTTTGACCCATTTCCTAATAGGAAGATGCAGATCACCATTGGATGGTCTGGTGATCTCCATCATCTGGGCTTTGTTCTTTGCCCCAGACTGGCTTCTGTGAGCCCTTGGGACAGGGAGAAAAAAGCAGGTCTCCGGTCCTACACCATCCAAACTGACCTTCAAGCAGCCACACATGTTGCCTTGTTGGTGCCCATGCCAGTCAGGCTCTTCTTTCCCCACTAAATCTCGTCTCCCCTGCAGTCAGGTTAAACACCTGGAGACTGCTCAGGTACGGCTGTGACAGATGGCAGAGAGACGAACAGATAAACAGATGAAATAAAATAATCAGTGGGCTGCTGTCATTTCTGGACTCTTCATTTTATTGATTGATTTCCATAGAATAGGGCTGCTCTTTAATATAGTGCATTTATCTGAATATCCCAGTTGACAGATAATCATGGGCCCTATAAACCAAGAGGAGGAACATTTATGCTCATAAGGAGAGCAGATATTTAGCTATTTGTTCTGGATTGCATTTATTCTTTATGAGCTGTGCTTTCCTTTTGTGGTAAGTTAGAGATCACTCTTAAATATTTATCAGAGTCTCCCTCATCCTCCATAACTATTATTATTAATAATAAAATAATATTTTATTTTCTAGGATCGTAACAACCACCATTCATTTCATTTCTTCTATATGCCAGTGTAATAACATGAGACCCCTCATGCTCACCCAACCCTGTTACACACACACACACACACACACACACACACACAATTCTTACAGCAAGGCTATAATACAGAGACTTTCATTCCCATTTTTCAGATTAGGAAACTGATGCTCCTAGATGTTAGGCAATTTGCTCAAAGTTGCCCATCAAGAAAGTAGCAGAATGCAAACTTGTGGCCTCTCAGTAAAGCACCCCTGCTTTCTCTGGTGTTATCAGACTACGGATGCTCTGCAGGGCTTCATGCAGCTGCGGGTCTTGTCATTGTTTCATCGCTCCAGTGACTGCAACCTTTCAGTCATAAAAACCTTTAAGTGTCCACAGGATGGAAAAATGGATTTATTTTGCAGCAAAGAAACATATAGGTGGGTTTAACTAGCTATATGAGAATGTGTCACGGCCCACTCTTGCCTCACATACCACCCATCATGTTGTATTTTATTTTCTGTATTCCAATTCTGAATTTTCTGGTGGTCTGGGAGCTTTGCTGGGACATTCAGCATCCCTCACCCATCCCTGGTGAGAATGGTCCTTGGAGCAGAGGCAGCAGTCCATGGAAAGAATGCCTTATCTGCCCTCTTGTTCAGAGGTTGTTCCCTCCATAGATATCAACCCTGGATCCACCCTTTGCTCAGTCTCTAGCCACCCTAGACCAACTCCTTCCTCATCTGCAGAGTTACTTCTGAGTCAGCTGACTTCATTTCATTTTTTAAAATTCTGTTAGGTAATAGTTATTTTTTAATGGGTAATCACATGCACATAGTGTAAGATTCAAAAGTTTCCAAAGGGTATATGGTCATAACCAAGTCTAACTTCTTCTGTTCCTCATGTGTTCTTGTAGAAATAGTCTATGAATACAGAAGCAAATGTGTGTGTGTGTGTGTGTGTGTGTGTGTGTGTTTAGGTGTATAGTGTAAATTCTGAGAGAGAAATGGCAACCCACTCCAGTATTCTTGCCTGGAGAATGCCATGAACAGAGGAGCCTAGCAGGCTCCAGTCCATGGGGTTGCAAAGAGTTGGACATGACTTAGTGACTAAAGAAACTATGTAGTATAAATTACCCCTTCTGAGAATTGCATGTGCACTGTGCTATCCTATGTTAAAAATGTTTCATTTTGACTGTTTCTAATGTCAAAACAAGGTCCATCTAGTCAAGGCTATGGTTTTTCCAGTCATGTATAGATATGAGAGTTGGACTGTGAAGAAAGCTGAGTGCTGAAGAATTGATGCTTTTGAACTGTGGTGTTGGAGAAGACTCTTGAGAGTCTCTTGGACTGCAAGGAGATCCAACCAGTCCATTCTGAAGGAGATCAGCCCTGGGATTTCTTTGGAAGGAATGATACTAAAGCTGAAACTCCAATACTTTGGCCACCTCATGCGAAGAGTTGACTCATTGGAAAAGACCCTGATGCTGGGAGGAATTGGGGGCAGGAGGAGAAGGGGACAACAGTGGATGAGATGGCTGGATGGCATCACCAACTCGATAGACACGAGTTTGAGCAAGCTCTGGGAGTTGGTGATGGACAGGGAGGCCTGGTGTGCTGTGATTCATGGGGTCACAAAGAGTCAGACACGACTGAGCGATTAAACTGAACTGAACTGAACTGAATGTCAAAACATCTGATCCCTTTATTAAAAATTACACTGCATTACATGATACAGATCCATAAAACTACCATATAATCCCTACTTTAGTTGGACTGGATACAAAGGCTTGATGCTGCTGCTGCTGCTAAGTCACTGCAGTCGTGTCCTACTCTGTGCGACACTATGGACAGCAGCCCACCAGGCTTCTCTGTCCACGGGATTCTCCAGGCAAGAATACTGGAGTGGGTTGCCATTTCTTTCTCCATACAAAGGCTTATGTGATAGAATTACAGAGTGGCTTCCTGGTGGTCCCAATGGACTGGGGCAGCTTCCAGATGTGCCTTCACTTCAGGCTGAGTCCAAACAAGACTCTTCTGTGTCGCTGTTCACACAAGGAAATTCAACTGACCTCGGGCAGCCCCTGATCCCTGATAATAATTCTGACTTTCCTAATGCCATTGCTATCCAAAGACCTACTGAACCCATTTTAAAGACACAGAAAAGCAACAGAAGAATGGTCAACTCCTTTAACAGGTGTCACACTTGCTGAAGGGTTTAACTTTCAAGAATGGGAAATATATGCTGCTACTAAGTCACTTCAGTCGTGTCCGACTCTGTGTGACCCCATAGACGGCAGCCCACCTGGCTCCCCCGTCCCTGGGATTCTCCAGGCAAGAACACTGGAGTGGGTTGCCATTTCCTTCTCCAGTGCATGAAAGTGAAAAGTGAAAGTGAAGTCACTCAGTCGTGCCTGACTCTTCTCGACCCCATGGACTGCGGCCTACCAGGCTCCTCCATCCATAGGATTTTCCAGGCAAGAGTACTGGAGTGGGGTGCCATTGCCTTCTCCGGGAAATATATATATATATATATAGAGAGAGAGAAGTTTTATTTAAGTCCAATTGGAAAGTTTTATTTAAGTCCAATTGGTAGGTTCTAAACTTTTTAAAATCTCCTTTAAAAAAAGAAACTCATGGTTCTCATGTTTTATCTTGGCCTAAAGTGATGTCCAAAAGTATGAAAATGTGTTTCAGCCAGTTTCAGTTCAGTTGCTCAATCATGTCTGACTCTTTGTGACCCCATGGACTGCAGCACACCAGGCATCCCTGTACATCACCAACTCCCGGAGCTTGCTCAAACTCATGTCCATTGAGTCGGTGATGCCATCCAGCCATCTCATCCTCTGTCATCCCCTTATCCTCCTGGCTTCAATCTTTACCAGCATCAGGGTCTTTTCCAATGAGTAAGTTCTTTGCATCAGGTGGCCATAGTATTGGAGCTTCAGCATCCGTCCTTCCAAAGAATATTCAGGACTGATTTCCTTTAGGATGGACTAGTTTGATCTTCTTGCAGTCCAAGGGAATCTCAAGAGTCTTCTCCAATACCACAGTTCAAAAGCATCAATTCTTTGGCTCTCATCTTTCTTTATGGTCCAACTCTCACATCGATACATGACTACAGGAAAAAACCATAGCTTTGACTGGATGGATCTTTGTCAGCAAAGTAATGTCTCTGCTTTTTAATATTCAGTCTAGGTTGGTCATAGCTTTTCTTCCAAGGAGCAAGCGTCTTTTAATTTCATGGCTGCAGTCACCATCTGCAGTGATTTTGGAGCCCAAGAAAAAAAGTCTGTCACTGTTTCCCTTGTTTCCCCATTGTTTAGAAAATGATTCTAAATTTGTTTCTAAATATTTCTAAACGTTGTTTAGAAAATGTTTCTTAAGTGATGTAATTTGTTGTATGATGGTGAGTCTAAGATGATTTGTTATCACAGTCCTGGGGCCAGGTTCACTGAGAGAATCAAATAAAGGGAAACTCGGCCCAGAAAAAGAGGGAACAAGGTTCAACTTTATTTTCTTTCTGTCAGACTCTCAGACTTAAGGGATCTCTCTAAACACTTTCTTCAAACTGTCTGCTTTTGGTGAAAGGGTGGTGCTAAGCTCAGCCTCTGATCCAGATTCTTGCAGCCCACCCCTTCCAAAGCCCTCTGGAGAACCCTGGGTGATTCTCCATGGAGAGGTGAAGTGCTATATTTTGTGTATATTGCTTATGTATTACCTATATGGTCTGATTCCACCCCCCCCCTTTGTATACAAAAGTTGAATCATTTTTATCTGTAGTCTCCCATTCTACTATATCCTTAGACTGCAAGGAGATCAAAGCAGTCAATCCTAAAGGAAACCAACCCTGAATATGCATTGAAAGAACTGATGCTGAAGCTGAAGCTCCAGTATCTTGGCCACTTGACGCAAAGAACTAACTCTTTGGAAAAGACTGATGCTGGGAAAGACTGAGGGCAGTAGGAGAAGGGGATGACAGAGGATGTGATAGTTGGATGGCATCACCGACTCAGTGGACATGAATTTGGGGAAACTCCAGGAGATAGTGAAGGACAGGGAAGCCTGGCATGCTGTAGTGCATGAGGTCACAAAGAGTTGGACAGAGTTAGCGACTGAACAACAACAACAAATTCTTCTACTGGAGAACTAATCTTTCAGTGTTAGACAAGAAAAGCACTCTAGTTCACCAGTCTTTGAGTTGCTTTGTTGCCTGGGGCAAACTTCCATTCTCTGGTTCCTCCCTCTGGGGCAGGTAGAGATTTCAATGGAAACCGTCTTGCTGAACCCAAGAGCCTTTGCTTTTCTCTTTTTCCACATTAAGCAAAGGAAATTTGATGCTTGATGTTAGTGAGAGCTAGAGAAGGCAGGTGACTTTTGGTCAGAGAAAGGTGGTAACCCAATATAATGGGAGGTTAGTTTAAACCAGATTGGACTAGGACTGAAAATTCTTGGCTGACGACCTCCAATGGTTGTTTGTAGCAACTTTGTTTAGATTATAAGTTTCTCTCTGGATTTTTCTTTTCTTTTTTTCTGGAGAGGAAGGACTAGAGATGCAAGAGGTGCTCAATAAATATCCGTTTTCTTCCTTGCCTTTTCCTACATCTCAACTTTCTTCTCGCGTGTGTGTATACTCAGTCGTGTCCTACTTTTTGCAACCCCATGGCCAGGTTTCTCTGCCCATGGGATTTTCCAGGCAATAGTACTGGAGTGGGTTGCTGTGCCCTCCTCCAGGGGATCTTCCGGACATTGACAGACGAGTTCTTTAACCCTACGTCTCCTGGTGTGCCCCCTCTTGGCAATAGTTACAAATAAATTCAGAGGCATAGATAATCCCCCCCAACCAAATACCAGTTCCGTTCTGGAAGGAAGCTGAGCATGTGGAGCTTTGTCTGAAGAAGGATTCCCTGGAGGGGATTGATTGCCCTCTGAGAAAGAGGACACAGAAGGAAACTGGAGAAACTGTTTCCACATGGCAAGATATCTAAGCTTGGTGCCCAGAGACAGAGTGACCTAAGCCCAGAGCAGGGACATCCTCCTCATGTCTGAACAGACTGTAGAATGGCCCTGGCCCAGGGGTGACTGCAAGGATTCTGATTCCTGTGGCACCTTGCAAGTCAGACCTTCCAGAGTATGGAAGAGAACTTCTCTTGGCACAAAATGTCACCCTCTTTGGGTGGACACTAGCCATAGTAAAGCTCTGAGCTTTGTACACTGATGAGGGGTTGAGAGGCAGAGTACTTTTTGAGACTCTGTTTGAGACTCTCCTGGGGATGCTAGAGGTACAGAGAATGAGTATTTTGCAGCTGACTGTATTAAAGAGGTGGTACTGAGAACCAGAGAAAATAGGGATTTTTGCCTTCAGTGTGACACTGCATATTAATACATGTCCTGCTGTGTGAGTTGTGGTGAGATCAGTACAGGTCCTCCCAAGCAAATCCTTCAGCTTGTTGTTCCATATCTAAGCATATTGCATAATGACATAAAATTAATTATCAGTGGGATATCTGTTATACAGAGAGCATGCCCATGGAAAGGAAGCAGGAAATAAACATGAATCCTCTATTCTTGCTCTGATACCTAACATTAATGGAACATGCATAATGTAACGCCATGCTGCAAGCATTTCACAGAAATTATCTCACTAAATCCTCCCAACAATCCAATGAGGTAGTACGACAACCCTTAGTTTACAGATGAGGGAATTGAGGTTTACAGATGTTAGATAACTTGCCCAAAGCAATATTAATCAAATTAATTCTGACCTTCTGGTAAATAAGAGTTAATTAGTGAGTCCACTTCTGCAGTTTTCTTGGATTTCCAAGTTTTCCTCTAATGAATATAAAGCAATATAAATGCTAGACCCTGGGCTCTCAGGGAATTTAGGAATGCTTGAGACATCGATTTATGACTATTTAAGTCTATAGATTATATAATTGTAATCATATTATATGCATGTTATTTATTGCATATGTATATTATACATTGTATATATACATTGTATATTATGATAATTTAATTCTGTAACTCTATAAACTAGTGGAGGAAAATAAGAGCATGGGATCAGGTACTAAACTGCATGAAGCAGACTAAACATGTCATTAAATTTCACAGATAGAAAAGAACCATAGAGTTCAATCGAGTAAATGAGAAGACTCTTAGAAGAGGAAGGACTTGAACTTGCCTTTTGCCGGGTAGGTCACTGGTTGAGCTCTGGCAGACTTTGCATCAGCCATCCTTGCACCAACACCACTGGAAAAGATGGGTTTAAAAACTGTTGTTTAAAGTCACTGAAGGGCTTCCCTGGTGTCTCAGTCAGTAAAGGAATCTACCTTCAAAGCAGGAGACTGGGGTTCAGTCTCTGGGTTGGGAAGATCTCCTGCAGAAGGAAATGACAACCCACTCTAGTATTCTTGCCTGGGAAATTCCATGAACGGAGGAGCCTGGCGGGCTACATTCTATGGGGTCATAATAGTTGGACACGACTTAGTGACCAAACCACCACCACCACTAAAATCACTGAAAAGCTTCTAAGGCAGCAAAGACTTCTAAGGTTTTGGAGAAAAGGAAAATTCAGAGATGCAGGTATAACATTGGACACTTCCTTATCTGCCAGGATATTTGCAAATTTTATAGTAGTGGCTTAGAAGCATTTTGATGGTCTCATGTGGCTAAAGGAACAATGAAAGTGAGCATCTGCCAATGGAGAAAAGCCCTTATAAGCACTTGATGCATTCAGAGGGAACCCTTAAAGGGCTACATTCTAGGAGTAAGGACCAACTGGAAATAGACCAAGCATCAAAAATGAAGGAAACCCACCAGTCCTCATAGAAACTGAAACTCCATCCAAATTACCTCAATCCCAGATTAGATGAAGATTCACTTCTACTCTCACTGCCTGCCACAAGCAAAAGTAAAACCTTTCTTGGAGGAAATGTAACATTTGTCAGAGCTTTAAAGTGATGCTGCTGCTGCTAAGTCACTTCAGTTGTGTCCGACTCTGTGTGACCCCATAGATGTCAGCCCACCAGGCTCTCCTGTCCCTGGGATTCTCCAGGCAAGAACACTGGAGTGGGTTGCCATTTCCTTCTCCAATGCATGAAAGTGAAAAGTGAAAGGGAAGTCTCTCAGTCGTGTCCAACTCTTCGTGACCCCATGGACTGCAGCCTACCAGGCTCCTCTATCCATGGGATTTTCCAGGCAAGAGTACTTGTTATTAAAAACAAAACCCAAAGAGAAACCATAAAAACCCTAAAACTGGGCATGCAAAGGTAGGAAAACTAGCCAAGAAATCAAGAGGACTGTAGAAATTCAGACACAGGAAACCCATATATCTCAATTAGTAAATTCATATACCTGTTGTCACTGTTTTTAAGAAATTAATAAAATGAAAAATTTCATTGGAGAATTGAAAATTAAAGATATTATCAAGTGGAAATTCCGAAGTTGAAAAATATTATCACTGAACTTAAGAACTTAATATATGGGCTTCCTGGTAGATTAAATATAACTTAAAAGTAAAAAAGAATCAGACTAAACCATGGGAAGAAAAATTATCAAGAAAAGAGCATAAAAGGTATATGGAAGGTGGTAAAAAGCCGAATATATTTATGTCATTGGAGTCCAAAAAGTTAGGATAAAGAGAATGGGTGAGAAGCAATATTTGGAGAGTTATTGCTAAGATTTTCCTAAAATTTACAAGACTCCAAGCCAAAAGATTTGCTTCAAACCTCAAGTGAGATAAGTACAAGATACCCATTCCTAAGCACATCATAGTAAAACTGTTAAAAATTAAACCCCAAAAGATTTTAAAAGCAGCCAATAGGAAAAAGTATATATTACCTTTAAAGAAATAAGAAATAAGTATATCATTCAGAAACAATGGAAGCCAGAGAACTATGACTGACAGCTTCAACGAGGGGAAATCCTGCTAATTTAGAATCCTATATCCAGTAAAAAGACTCTCCAAGAGAAAGCAAAGTAAAAATCACTTCAGACTAATAAAAAGCAGAGAAATTATTACCAGTAGATCCACAAGGAAAGAAACAATTCAGGCTCTTCTTCAAATATAAGAAAAAGGATCCCATACAGAAGCATGTAAATACAGGAAAAAATAAAGAACAATGGAAAGAATATGCGAGTAAATCTAAATATCCCCTGCATAAAACAAACATAGTAATACATTACTGGGTTTCAAGTCTACTTAAAACACGACAATAAAAGCTCAAAAGGAAGAAGGAGTGGATGGAGTTAAAATGTCCGAAAGCCTTTGAATTGTCTGAGATGTATGTAGGTTAATTTATATTAAACTTTAATAAGTTAAAGATTAATTCTATAATTTCTAGAAAACCACTTACCTTTGTAAAGAGTAGTGAATAGAGGAGAAAAGTGGTGTTTTACTTTGGGTTTACCCAGAAGTAGTTTCTGTGATAAGAATTTATTAATAAATGCAAGTAGTTTATTTGGGAGGTGACCCCAGTAAAAGTAGGGGAGTGAGTGAGCCAGACAGGCATGGAAAGGAAGCCAGTAAAGCATGCATTATCAAGAAACCTATCTGTGGGAGTGTCTGAAGCTTTACACTGGGAAACATTGGGAGCCAGGATGAAACTCTAGTTAATCTCACCCTTGGGGTGATCCCATTGTTGTTTTTCCCAGGGTTAAAAATTCTCTGGTACTTCTACTTAGTGTGTAGGCAGAGAGGACCCTGGTGGCCAGAGAGACCCTTCAAGTGTGTGGTCGTGGTGTAGACAGCTAAAAGTTGGGCCAGAGTACCAGGAAATGATAAACTCCAGATGGTGGGGATGAATTAGCAATAGATGAATTAACAATGATAAAGTGTGTACATGTATGTATCTAAGACACATGGGAGAATATGCATTATCATTATGGCCCCAAACTAGCTTCCCAAGAGCACAATGAATAAATGTTAATGGATTTTTACAATGGCATCTTATACAGCAATGAAAGCAAACCACAGCCACAGACAAGAACGTGGCTGTGTTTCACAACCATAATAGTGGAAGAAGCCGGATGCTACAGAATGTTTACTGAGAATTTCACTGATACAAAGTTTGAAAATCCGCAAAAGCAATCTGTTGTGTGGAGTAATGGATAACTTTGGTTAGGCAGGGCTTTTTAACTGGATAGGGGATAAGAGATGGGCCCCCTTGGGGTGCTGATGATGTTGTATCTCTTGATCTCAGAGGGGTTACACAAGCTTGCTCTCTTCATGAGAATACATAGACCTGTACATTTATGATATGTGTACTCTTCTGTATGTATGTTAGACTTTGACTTTAAATGTTAATTAATATGAGGAAGAAATTAACTGTGTGAATGGGCAAAATGAAGTGTGACTGACCGTGCCAGTGGCTCTCTACTAGAAGCATCTCTCTGGATCATGAAAGGAGTAAAAACAGGTCAGTGACAGGAAGGTGCAAACGAACAAGATGTGTGGGGAACAGGGAAGAGGCTGGTCAATGGGAACTGGAAAATGTCATGATAGATACTGCTGGGAATATCAGGTTCAGTTAATTAAGACCAGTTGTGGAAAACTGAGGAATTCATCTTTCAGTTCAGTTCAGTTCAGTCACTCAGTCGTGTTCGACTCTTTGTGACCCCATGAATCACAGCACGCCAGGCCTCCCTATCCATCCCAACTGTCAGAGTCTACCCAAACCCATGTCCATTGAGTCGGTGATGCCATCCAACCATCTCATCCTCTGTTGTCCCTGTCTCCTCCTGCCCTCAATCCTTCCCAACATCAGGGTCTTTTCAAATGAGTCAGCTCTTCGCATGAGGTGGCCAAAGTATTGGAGTTTCAGCTTCAGCATCAGTCCTTCCAATGAACCCTCAGGACTGATCTCCTTTAGGATGGACTGTTTGGATCTCCTTGAAGTCCAAGGAACTCTCAAAAGTCTTCTCTGACACCACAGTTCAAAAGCATCAATTCTTCAGTGCTCAGCTTTCTTTATATCCCAACTCTCACATCCATATATGACTACTGGAAAAACCATAGCCTTGACTAGATGGACCTTTGTTGGCAAAATAATGTCTCTGCTTTTTATTATGCTGTCTAGGTTGGTCATAACTTTCCTTCCAAGGAGTAAGCATCTTTTAATTTCATGGCTGCAATCACCATCTGCAGTGATTTTGGAGCCCAGAAAAATAAAGTTAGCCACTGTTTCCCCATCTATTTGCCATGAAGTGATGGGACTGAATGCCATGATCTTAGTTTTCTGAATGTTGAGCTTTAAGCCAACTTTTTCACTCTCCACTTTCACTTTCTTCAAAAGACTTTTGAGTTCCTCTTCACTTTCTGCCATAAGGGTGGTGTCATCTGCATATCTGAGATTATTGATATTTCTCCCGGCAATCTTGATTCCAGCTTGTGCTTCTTCCAGCCCAGCATTTCTCATGATGTACCCTGCATATAAGTTAAATAAGCAGGGTGGCAATATACAGCCTTGACGTACTCCTTTTCCTATTTGGAACCAGTCTATTGTTCCATGTCCAGTTCTAACTGTTGCTTCCTGACTTGCAAACAGGTTTCTCAAGAGGCAGATCAGGTAGTCTGGTATTCCTATCTCTTTCAGAATTTTCCACAGTTTATTGTGATCCACACAGTCAAAGGCTTTGGCATAGTCAATAAGGCAGAAATAGATGTTTTTCTGGAACTCTCTTGCTTTTTCAATGATCCAATGGATGTTGGCAATTTGATCTCTGGTTCCTCTGCCTTTTCTAAAACCAGCTTGAATATCTGGAAGTTCACGGTTCACGTATTGCTGAAGCCTGGCTTGGAGACTTTTGAGCATTACTTTACTAGCCTGTGAGATGAGTGCAATTGTGTGGTAGTTTGAGCATTCTTTGGCATTGCCTTTCTTTGGGATTGGAATGAAAACTGACGTTTTCCAGTCCTGTGGCCACTGCTGAGTTTTCCAAATTTGCTGGCATATTGAGTGCAGCACTTTCACAGCATCATTTTTACAGGAATGCATTACAGGGAATAAAAATTAAGTGTTGCATGTGAAACTTCAGGCTCTGTTCCTGTAGTCATCTCTGACTCTTCACAAATAACTCCGTACTTGAGACAGTAGAAGTCAATTCAGAATTTTTGCTCAGTAAAATTCACAGCACAGGTAGAAACTTAATGGACAGTGATGAAATTAAAACTAGCAACAATGGGGAACTTTAGTTTACTTAAAGCAGAATGTGGACCATATTCCATACCTCATCTGGTGGTTATGAAAAGTATTCCTTTGGAAATTTCAGCCTTACATCTTGAATGAGATACCAGGAGCACAATGATGAATTCAGCTGTGTGAACCTGTCTGAACCATATTATAAGTGGGATGGATTCCACCATGAGTTTGGGTATAAGAGAATGAGCAGAGAGGCAAGTTCAAAGTAACAGTCTAATTTATGGAGGGAACTATTTTGAATACAAATATGACCAGATTTAATGATAGATGTTTAGGGGCCGTGACAACATATATTTAAGGAGATGCCATTATTGTAACAGACAGAACTTTCTAAAGAAAAGAGTATATCTAAATCTATCTACTACATTGTCTTTTTTTTTTTTCTCTTCCAACACAAAAGGCAAGTGAAAATTAAAATGGAAACTTCTGGAAGGGACAAGTAACGAGTATTCTAATTATTAAAGATTTCTTCCAAGTTTTCAAATAGCACATGAAGTTGAAACTCTCTCTCTTCAAATTCCATTAGGAGCAGAGGAGCTATGGCTGAAAATGTTATGGTGGGGTTTGGTGACAAACCTTCCCTGTCAGCAGCCCCTGCCCAAGGAAGGGAGAAAGTGAGGTTCCTCTGGTTGGATTGTGACTCATCTTTGGAAATTAACTTTCTTACTGTTTAGGTGACATAATGGATACCCCCATAGCAATGAACATTTGCCTACCAGCTGAAGATCTGAAGGCTGTTGTCTTTAATGGAAGGCAGGACAGATGATGAAATTCTTGCATGCATTCTGGATCTGGGGCAATGAGAGCTTTTTCCACTTTCCAAAGGACATGGAGAGGGCAGTACAGTGGAAGAATTATTATTACTTTCATAATAATAGAAATCTATATGAATTTAGCAGTGATTACTTGTTTATTGACTATTCTTATTGCAAGAACAGTTTACCTTCTTCTGAACAAAATACTTCTTTCAAATTCCAATCATTTCAGCTAACACCATGAACAGACAGGACTAGACTTGAACTGACTTGCACAGCTAGCTCCATGTTTTAGAATGTTGCTTCAAAACCCAAGGTCAGGTCTGCACAGTGTATGTTTTTGTAAAAGCCTGTACCTACAGGTGGTCATTGGAGAAGGCAATGGCACCCCACTCCATACTCTTGCCTGGAAAATTCCATGGATGGAGGGGCCTCGTAGGCTGAAGTCCATGGGGTCGCTAAGAATCGGACTCGACTGAGCGACTTCACTTTCACTTTTCACTTTGATGCATTGGAGAAGGAAATGGCAACCCACTCCAGTGTTCTTGCCTGGAGAATCCCAGGGACGGGGGAGCCTGGTGGGCTGCTGTCTGTGGGGTCACGCAGAGTTGGACACGACTGAAGTGACTTAGCAGCAGTAGCAGCACAGGTGGTCATAGTCAGCAGCCGGAGGGGAGAGGGCTGTGTCTTCCCACTGGATGACTTCCTGGGCAACCTCGCCCTCCTGGATGGATTCCACAGTCAGCCCTCAGGGCTTCTGACAATGTCTGCACTGACATAGACAAGCTCTGTCAGGGAGCACAATGCAAACACATGGGCAGCATGGGGAGGCTGCCTGCTAAATGTGATAAAGGCGCCCTCAACACAGCACTGGCATATGGGAAGCAGGCATGAACTTATCCTGTACTCAGGCCTCAGAAATATGCAGGCATTTTCTGTTGAACTCAAAACCCTGGGTGGTTATAAGTGCCTCTGCTCCAGCTGTGAGAAGGCTGGCGGTCTTGTCTGACAAAACATTACTAATGTAGAGCAAAAATTTCTATTCCAATTTTCCTTCTTACTCTTCTTTTTTGGCTTTGGCCATTAAGTTGCAGCTTTCTTTCTGGGTTTCTAGGCAAAATGTGTATGGGGTGTGTGTGTGTGTATATATGTGTGTGTACAAAAATAAATGAATATATTCAAAAAAATTCTCCATAAACTTCCCTGTACTGGTGAATTGCTTAGCTCTGCTTGAGCTATTTCTTCTTGTGTGATCCTGCCACACAATACTATTTTTCCAGGAAGAAACCCTAATCCAAGAAAATGGACTTCAACTTTACATAATCTTGAGGATCTTCTGTGCTTTAAGGAAATTCAGCAGAGGACCGTCTGCCCAGACACCAGTCTTCACAGGACGTGGGAATCAATAGCCACCTCTCACCGTCAGGGACCCTGGAGGGCGTAGACATTGAGTAAACTCACAAAGAGGTCAAAGGAAGCAAGGGTTGGGTGGAGGGTGAGTGGAGATGTCCCTGTGTGTAGAGGGTGGTATTTTGACAAGAGCAAAAATCTAGTATTCTTTAATCCTGATTTATAAATCACCAGGAGGGTCAAATTGAAACATTTTTCTGAATGTTTAATGTCATAATCAAGAGTTCTGCCCCCAGCAGGCAGAAATGGCAATTGACAGTCCCACTTAAATATTTTGTAAATAACCGGTGGGATAGTTTCTGGCTGGTTCACTTTTACAGCACCCGCTAACCACCTGTTCATACAGAAGTCAAGAGGGCAAGTTAACTCATGCTTCCTCCTTTTGCAACTTGTCTCCTAAGTGCTCAAGCCAAAGCCCAATGAGTATTTGGTGAAGAAGAATAGCTTGTCCTTTGAAAGCTTTTTCACTTGAATTATCTCATTAGTTCCAGAAAGTGAAAAAGTGTAGTGTCGTGGACAAGTCTGTGCTGACTTTTCAGGAGCAGGATTTGGGGGCAGGTTAAATGTAGTGTGCGAGTGCTGGTACCTTGAATGATGTTCAGAGCTACTGACACCTGCGGGAGGGTCCTCCCTCTCCCTCGTGGCTATGCTTACTCTTGTGAAACAAACAAGACATGATGTGAAATGAACTCTTCTTTGTCAGCCTCTTTTGAGCATTTTTCCTGTGGTAGTTACAGAGCTCAGAATGAGCCACTAAAGGCAGAGTCAGCACTTCCAAATTTTTGGTTTCCAGATTTTTACAGCTCAGTTAACAAGTACTCACAGGAAGAAATAAAACACAGGATATCTAGCAGGAGGAGATGTTCTTCCTTTTGAGTTGTCTTTCTGAAGAAAAAAGAGAGTTGTGTTAATCCCTGGTGTCCTATGAGCTATTCTAATAATAATGATGATGATATGATGAACCCTTTTCTACCTAAAACTTTTAGGTAGAAAATTCTTGCTTTCTTGAATTCACAATTTAATATAAATAACATAATTTAAATATTTGGATATTCTTCTGTCTTCCAATTTGTGGCCCACATGAGATGAAAACCCAACAAACATTCAACAGATTGAAATTTAAAAATTCTACTCTTATATCTCTTACCCAGTCATCTGCCCACCTACCAAACATTTATTTAGGTGATACAATCTGAAACATGCCCATCGGATCCAATAGATTTAACCTATCTTAGTATTCTAAGTCTTATCATCCCTTTCTCCTAAATCTAGTTTATTTTTGCCAAAAATACTAATAATAGAGAAACAGGAAGCCGGATGCACACAGATGCATTAACTGTTGTTTTGTATGCTTCGTGCTCAGTGGCTTGCCTGGAGGCTCAATCTCCCCACAAAGCTGCAGTTATAGCTGGTGTGTGTACCCATGTCTCTGCACAGTTCACCACCACATAAGGGTTTGCTGTGTTCTGAGAAGGTGGGGCAACAGTTCCAGGTAACCAGGTGAAAAATGCCCTACTTATAGGCTGCAGGTAAGTTCATTTTATGGATATGGTTTCCTTGGTGGCTCAGTGGTAAACAGTCTGCCCGCAGTTCTGAAGACTTAGCTTTGATCCCTAGGTTGGGAAGATCCCCTGGAGAAGGGAATGACTGTCCACTCCAGTATTCTTGCCCGGAGAATTCCATGGACAGAGGAGCCTGGTAGGCTATAGTCCATGGGGTCTCAAAAGAGTAGAACATGACTTAAGCAACTAAACAATCAGTTCAGCCGCTCAGTCGTGTCTGACTCTTTGCGACCCCACGAATCGCAACACGCCAGGCCTCCCTGTCCATCACCAACTCACGGAGTTCATCCAGACTCACATCCATTGAGTCAGTGATGCCATCCAGCCATCTCATCCTCTGTCATCCCCTTCTCCTCCTGCCCCCAATCCCTCCCAGCATCAGAGTCTTTTCCAATGAGTCAACTCTTCGCATGAGGTGGCCAAAGTACTGGAGTTTCAGCTTTAGCATCGTTCCTTCCAAAGAAATCCCAGGGCTGATCTCCTTCAGAATGGACTAGTTGGATCTCCTTGCAGTCCAAGGGACTCTCAAGAGTCTTCTCCAACACCACAGTTCAAAAACATCAATTCTTCAGTGCTCAAATACAAAAATTTCCTCGAGTTTCTACGATTCAGGATCACCACTATTGTACTCACAGAATTGCTGTGGTAGATGGGAATATCTAACCCGATCCCAGAGTACTCCAGGTTACTGCTACTTAAAAATAGCCAAGCTTGCTTTCTTGTATTAAATTGTAGTTTTTTGATTCCCTTTGCTACTAAGGTGGGAGCTGTCCAAGGTCTGTGTCTAACAACTTCCAGTGTTCTCCTGACTTGAGGCTCCACAAATGTGGTGAGCATGAGAGAGACTTGGAGATGTTTTCTTTTCAGTGGCTGTTGCTTCATTCTGGAAGGTTCAGACTCCTTTCTTTGGTTTTGTTTGTTACTTGTGGTCTTTTTTTCTGGTTTTATTGAGATATATTTGGCATATACAATTGTATGAATGTGTGTGCAACATACATATATATATAACATATTTATGTGAGTGATATATTTATGTGTGTATAAACAATAAACTAAGGTAACATTCAACACCTCACAGTTATAATTTTTTCTTGTGATGAGAGCTTTTAAGATTTACTCTCTTGCCAACTTTCAAATACGCTGTACCATATTGTGAGCTAATATGGTCACCATGCTGAATATTACATCTTCAGAACTTACTTATAACTGCAAGTTTGTATCTTTGGCCACTTTTACCAATTCCCATCCCACCCCCTAACATCACTGGCAACCACAAATCTTTTGTTTTTTTTCTATGAATTTGGGTTTTTTGGATTCTACATATGAGATACAATATTTGTCTTTCTCATTATGACTTATTTTTAAAAATAATTTTATTATTTTGGCTGTGTTGGGTCTTCATTTCTAAGTGGACTTTCCTCTAGCTGGAGCAAGTGGAAGCTATTCTTCGTGGTGGTGAGCAGGCTTCTCACTGCAGTGGCTTTTCTGACAGGAATGACCTGAAAAAAAAATGCACTTCCCTAAGTGAGAGATGATGTGCTCACATATGCAGTGCTTGGGATATCTTTCTGTGTTCATTCTTTTTGAGAATATGCGGTTGAGATGGCTCATTTGTATCACCATGTGCCCATCCCACGTTGCCGCTTCTCCACATGATTTCCATGGCAGACATTGATAACTCATCAGAGATTGATTACTGTGTTCCAATTCTGTCTCAGAATCCTTGTCCACAGAGCACTCATGGCAGCAACTAGTGATTAATCAGGCATCATATGAGATAAAAGCTATTTTCTGGCCATGGCCTACTGTATTCTAGTCCTGAATTAGAACTATAGGTATTATGAAAAAGCAGCACATGTGTTTCCCAGGTTGTTATAAATAAACTAAATAAACAGAACATATATGAGTCATTGAAAAGCAGTAATCAAATGTATCTTCTCTTCTGGAGAAGGAGAATCACTATCACTCTATCTGGTTCTTCACTATGATGGTCAAATATTGAGGTAGATGCCACTGAAAGGCTCTTGTAACCTTGGGAGTTAATATTGTATCAGAGACTGAGCAGCCCCTAACACAGCGGCTACCAACACTCATGTGTGTAAGGATCATTTGAAGAATAATGTAAAATTCAGATTTCCTGAGTCCTACCCCAAGATTCCCATTCACTAAACATGGACTCAAGCCCAGGAATCCAAATTCTTATAAGAACTTTGTTAATTCTGATCTAAATGGTTTGAGGGCTCCTCTTGGAGAAATACTCTGCTAGTGGAGTGGTCTCCAAAGCAGGGTCTGTACATGTCTGTCCCAAAGGAAGAGTCCTTTGTGGTGCAGGAACACAAGTTCAGAACTTCTTCCCATGTTTATGTTCAGAAAAGACGGCTCCTACGCTTTCTGCAGATCGGCACCAGTGTCCTGGTTGAATCTGTATGATAGTCTTCTGGTCGTGTCCTAGACAAAGTGTTTAGAATCATGATAAATTGACTGAGGGTGGAAGTTAACTTGGGTTTTGCTTACTCTGGTATAGAGAGATTTATGTTGCCTAGGGTAAATGGATTTAAGGGTCAATGATCTTGTTTAATTAAACTACCCCTCACAGCATAAACAAGTGGCTTAAACAAGTATTCTACAAAGAGCCTGTGAATTGATGATAATGCCAAAGGAGCATTATCACAAGGGAGCATAATGCCACAAGGGAGCACAAGAAAATGGCCATGCTGACAATTGTCCTGTTCATTCAAAGCTCCTGGTTAGCTCCATCAAGGTGTAAAAAAAATAGTGGCAATCTGATCAGATACAATTACCAAGAAGATGATTTCTAATATGAATTAATAGTGACATCATTAATGGTGAACCTCTCCCAAAATGCCTTATGTGTCCTGAGAGATTAACTAATGTCAATCTGATGAACAGGGAAGAAAAACTATTAGAGAAGCATTTGAAAAATTAGAGTGTAGTGCAGAGGTTAGGGCTCAAATGCTAGAGTCAGACGACTGGGTTTGAATTGAAATTTTGGTTCTTATAAGCTGTGCGACCTTGGACGAGTTACTTACATGCCTCATGACTCAGTTTCCCCATCTGTAAAATAGGGGTTGATAATAGTACCTATCTTAAAGGGTTATTATGAAGATTAAATGGGTTAATATGTGTAACATGCTTAAACAAGTGCCCAACATATGGTGTATGCAATACAAATGTTAGTTTAAACATACACTTTGTCCCATTTTATGTCCTTTGTAGATTTCTATTTATGGCATTTTATATGGGTGTGTTATAACAATTTGTAAACAAATATGCTGACATTGGAGGTCCATGCTCGAACATTGTGGCTGATAGGAGTGAGTGAGTAAAACACTTACAGTCCACTTTCCAGCAGATACTGGAGCTCCCGAAAGTGTGCTAGGTCTCAGGAGTATGAATGCTTAAATTACTGGTATAACCCTTAGCTGGGACAGGAGTCAGGGCCTCTGTTGTTTGATGAGCATTGGATATAAAAGCAAAAACATAACAACTTTTGACAATTTTCTCTGTACATCTCTTCTGTATATTAAATGTTCTGACTTGTCAGTTAATCCACTTCCTTTCATACCTTTTCATTCGAGTCCTCCTGTCATTCCAAGATAATTCCTTTATTAAAAAAGAAGGGAACAAAACAGAAGGGAAAGAGACACGTGTACCCCAATGTTCATCGCAGCACTATTTATAATAGCCAGGACATGGAAGCAACCTAGATGTCCATCAGCAGATGAATGGATAAGCAAGCTGTGGTATATATACACAATGGAGTATTACTCAGCCATTAAAAAGAATACATTTGAATCAGTTCTAATGAGGTGGATGAAACTGGAGCCTATTATACAGAGTGAAGTAAGCCAGAAAGAAAAACACCAATACAGTATACTAATGCATATATATGGAATTTAGAAAGATGGTAACAATAACCCTGTGTACAAGACAGCAAAAGAGACACTGATATATAGAACAGTCTTATGGACTCTGTGGGAGAGGGAGAGGGTGGGAAGATTTGGGAGAATTGCATTGAAACATGTATAATATCATGTATGAAATGAGTCGCCAGTCCAGGTTCGATGCACGATACTGGATGCTTGGGGCTGGTGCACTGGGACGACCCAGAGGGATGGTATGGGGAGGGAGGAGGGAGGAGGGTTCAGGATGGGGAACACATGTATACCTGTGGCAGATTCAGTTCAATATTTGGCAAAACTAATACAATATTGTAAAGTTTAAAAATAAAATACAATTAAACAACAACAACAACAACAACAAAACAAAAACCAGTG
This sequence comes from Bos javanicus, assembly GCF_032452875.1. NCBI lineage: Eukaryota > Metazoa > Chordata > Mammalia > Artiodactyla > Bovidae > Bos > Bos javanicus. The sequence goes on along the minus strand of NC_083869.1, from coordinate 60,684,724 downwards.
TTTGGGAATGGGTTAGTCAGCATGAATGAATTTCTGAGGACTCACTTGCTCCCTGATCCGTTTTTTCCTTCCAACTGTCACCCAGCCCTGTGCTCCAAGGGCTTCTATTTGTGGGCACAAATGCTCTCCTGAACGGGACATACCCAGGCCAGGTGGAGAAGCAGATATATATATACACTGTTCTTTCCTTTCCACTCAGTACAGCTAAGTGAAGCAGGATTTTTTTTCAAAAACATTATGGGGATAGCTAAACAGTAATGGGAGAAGCTCAAGTAAACAAAAATATATATGTATGTATGCATATATATATATATATATACACACACACATATGCTTACATACCAATGTTGATATATATATATATATACACATACATACAGATACATATATACTTGTCAATACACATATACCAAATCTCCATATAGCAATATGTATTTAAAAATAATTCTGGAAGAATAAATTATTAACTAATGAAATAGATAAGTGTGAGGATGTTTTATATGAAATAGATCTTTTAATTGTATGTATGCCTCCAAATCGAAGAAGGCAATGGCACCCCACTCCAGTACTCTTGACTGGAAAATCCCATGGATGGAGGAGTCTGGAAGGCTGAAGTCCATGGGGTCGCTGAGGGTCGGACACGACTGAGTGACTTCGCTTTCACTTTTCATTTTCATGCATTGGAGAAGGAAATGGCAACCCACTCCAGTGTTCTTGCCTGGAGAATCCCAGGGATGGGGAACCCTGGTGGGCTGCCGTCCATGGGGTCGAGCAGGTCGGACACGACTGAAGTGACTTAGCAGCATGCCTCCAAATGGAGACTTTCCTAAACACTATGAATTCAATAATTTGAAAAATCAAAATAAAAAGGAATAAACAAAGGCAACATCAAACCATTGAAGTAGAAAGGAATGTCCAGTCTTTCTTCCCTTTTAACTTTTACTGAACACACAGCTCTTAACCTCCTCTAGCAAACTCCCACCCAAGGTGGCTTTACATGGGATATCCTGCTCCCCAATGCCTACTTTCCAGTTGTCTGGAGGTTAGAGTTTGGACTCTGAAAACTGTCAGTTTCCTCTGTGTTCTGATTTTACCTAATGGGCTTATGTACAGGATTATTCTAGAAGACCCCAAATGTCCTGCCCCTGCCCCATCCCTGCAACTATCTCTTCCTCTCTCTCCCAGTAGATATTTCTCCAAGATTGTTTTACTAGTTTCCAAACACATCAACCTTGTTTGCTCATGGCCGTCTTGAATCTTCTCCCAATACTCTCAGCTGATTCAAATCCTATCTGGCTTCCTGCTGCTGCTGCTGCTGTTAAGTCGCTTCAGTTGTGCCCGACTCTGTGCAACCCCATAGACGGCAGCCCACCAGGCTCCCCTGTCCCTGGGATTCTCCAGGCAAGAACACTGGAGTGGGTTGCCATTTCCTTCTCCATCTGGCTTCCTAGGACTCCTCAAATCCCTCCTTTTCTGCAGGACTCTCATAGAACAGGGAGAGAGACAACCTTTGGTGCAACTCAGATCATACCCCAGAGTTGTCTATCGACTTTGCCTGTAGGACTGCATCTCATGTCTCTAAGCAAGATGGCTTGGTCTGGAGCAGAGCCGTCAGGAGACATCACTCAGGGGCCTTTTTTCTAGTATAGCTCAGCAATATCCAGAAGCATGTAATGATGAATATATGTATCATTGAAATGATGCATCTCAGATTTGGAAAAGAATCTATCTCCTACCTCTACCTAATGTGTGAGTCCCCTCTGAGCATCCCAGCGCCTCACGTGGTGGCGGCCTCACTGCCTGTCTAGGCGTCTCATTCCCCAAAGCAAAATATCTTCCATTTGTTTTGGAACAGGTATCATAAAACACAGTAGTAGTAGTAGTAGGGCATGTGTGTTTAGTTGTGTCTGACTCTTTGCGACCCCATGGACTGTAGTCCACCAGGCTTCTCTGTCCATGGACTTTTCCAGGCAAGAATACTAGAGCGGGTTGCCTTTTTCTTCTCCAGGAGATCTTCCCAACTTAGGGATTGAACCCACGTTTCTTGCATCTCCTGCATTAGCAGGCGGATTCTTTTCCACTGTGCCATCTGGGAAGCCCCCAAGACAACACAGCACAAAGTCAAAACAGAACTTAAGATTGAACTAGTGATGAATTTGGAATAGAATGAGTAGTTGGGTTCTCTGGAAACATATTGAATATCGCCAGATGATTGAGATTTAATATTTGCTTAATATGCATGCTTGGCTAATTCTCCTCAAAGTGAATATTGAAAAGGCAATGCCATTTGAGATAGATGGCCTTTTCTTGGGAAACACGGGGTGTTCTAAAATGGTGAATGGCCTGAGAGGGCTGAAAGCTCTGGTTCTTTTCTGAAATCTAAGCTTTCCCAGGCACTGGCCAGCTTAGTAAGCTTAAGCTGTTACAATTTATTGGTGCAGTATTGACAATAGGCTTGTTGCTGTGCAAATACATGCATGAGCTTTGCCTTTGGGACGTACATGGTAGATAGGGAATGCTTGTTGACAGTGTTGATTAGCTCATTTTAAACACATGGATATTTGTGATTGCTCTTGACTAGTTTTCAGTGCTTTGATATTATTTTCAACTTTATAGCTTGTCTTAGTCTCAGGGCAATCCTGTTACTCAGATGATACTTCAAAGGCCTGAATCTGCCTTGTCCTTCAGCTGTCATTTGTCCTAGGTTCTCACACTGAGTTTCCACGGTTGGTCTCTTCTGCCAGCACTGATTCCTTCACTGGTTTACCTTTCTCTGCAGTGGTTGAAGATATTGAGGGCACATTCCAGGCCTAACCCACATCTTGGAGATTAAAGAAACATTTTATTAAATGCTTTCAATGAGCTAAAAATGAAAGACAAAAGTAGATGAGGCTTTATTATATTTTGCTGTTGAATTGCCTTTCATTGGTCAAGTAGTAATAATGGCATGTGGGACAAATTGTCAAATTCCTTTGGGGTAGGTAGAATAACACCCCTTTCCACCCTCTTCAAAATGCCCATGTCCTAACCCCCTAAAGGTTTGAATATATTAATTTAGATTGATGATGTAGTTAAAGTCATAGACCTTGAGATAGGGAGATTACCTCAGATTTCCCAGATGGACCCAGTCTTATCACATGAGTATATAAAATGAAAACCCTTTCCCAGCTGTGGTCAGAGGGCGATGTTATTATCCTATGAAATAAAAGTCAGACAGATTCAACTTACTGGCTTGGAAGATGGAGAAAGGGGACCACAAGTCAAGGAATCTGAATGGCCTCTTGAAGTTAGACAAGGTGAGGAAACATATTCTCCCCTAGAATCTTCAGATGGGAATGCAGTGTTGCCGACACCTTGGTTATAGCCTAGTGAGATGGGTGTTCGACTTCTGATCTACTATAAAATAATGAATTTGCATTGTTTAAGCCACTGACTTTGTGGTAATTTGTTATAACAACCATAGAGAGCTGACACACTGTATTTCAAAAGAAACACAATGAAAGTAAATGTACTTATGACAGTAAAGGTATTTTTCATTTTTACTGGAAATATGTCATTGCATTCTGTACCCAGAAGGACTTGCAGCACAGTGAGTTACTGCCCATCCACATAATGCTAAGGGTCTCAGGAAGGTATGAATGTGCACATGCCCTGGTTGCTATTTGCATTGGAATCATGGAGAGTGGGAGTGACTGACATCTCTTCTATGAAGTTTTAGAATTCTTTGGCAGTCCAGCAATCAAATATTTTGAGGGCATCTACCCATGACCTTTTGAAAATGCTAGCTGGATGACACTCCTCATTTTAAGTTCTTTAGTTGCTCTTTGCCTTCAATAAAAGCCAGGCTTCTTAGCATGCTCTTTGAGGCTCTTCAAGATAGCTTCTGCCTGTTCCCCCAGCCTTCCATTTTATATCTCCTCTCTTCCAGCCAAAACACTGCTTGCCCCTCTTTTTTAAAAATTTATTTATCTTAAAAATGATTTATTTGGCTGCATCCATCCTTAGTCATGGTGTCGATGCAAGATCTTTCATCGAAATGCATGAACTCTCTAGTTGCAGCTCTTGGGCCTAGTTGCTCCACAGCATGTGGAATCTTAGTTCTCCTCCAGGCATGGAACCTGTGTCCCCTGCACTGCAAAGTGAATTCTTAACCACCAGACCACCAGGGATGTCCCTGCTTGCCCTCCTGAAAGCATCCTTTTTTTTCTCACCTCCATGTCATTGCACATGTTCCCACCACCATCTTCTCCCCACAGCTTGCTCCTACTTACTGATGACTCAACCTAGGCATTAGGACTTCACTGGTAGCTCAAACAGTAAAGAGCCTGCTTGCAATGAGGGAGACCCAGATTTGATCCCTGAGTCAGGAAGATCCCCTGGAGAAGGGCATGGCAACCCATTCCAGTATTCTGGCCTGAAGGATTCCATGGACAGAAGAGCCCTGTGGGCTATAATCCATGGGGTTGCTAAGAGTCAGACATGACTGAGTGACTAACACACACACAACCTAGGCATTAGCTTCCTATGGAGACCTGCTTGGTCTTCTCCAGCCATTCCCCAGCTCCTCCCAATCCTCCTCACTCCCATAAAACACCCATCTTAACATCCATGTTAGCATCATACTGTATTATGATGCAGTGCTTGTCTTTTTTTTGGCTACACTGCACATCATATTGGAGAAGGCAATGGCACCCCACTCCAGTACTCTTACCTGGAAAATCCCATGGATGGAGGCGCCTGGAAGGCTGCAGTCCATGGGGTTGCTGAGGGTCAGACATGAATGAGTGACTTCACTTTCACTTTTCATTTTCATGCATTGGAGAAGGAAATGGCAACCCACTCCAGTGTTCTTGCCTGGAGAATCCCAGGGATGGGGGAACCTGGTGGGCTGCCATCTATGGGGTCACACAGAGTCAGACACGACTGAAGCAACTTAGCAGCAGCAGCACATCATGTGGAATCATAGTTCCCCAAGCAGGGATGGAACCCATGCCCTCTACAGTGGCAGCTCAGAGTTCTAACCACTGGACTGCCAGGGGAGTCCCCTTGTCTATATTTTTTGAATGAGCTCCTTATAGACCTTTTCATCTCTAACCTTAGTGACTACTCCTGCACCTGGCTGATGTAAGAGATGCTCAAGAAGTACTTGCTACAGGAAAGACTGTGTCCTATTCTCATTGTACGTGAAAGTTCCACATTCTAGAGTGGGAGTCAAAACTTCGGCTTGGGTAATTGGAAGGTTAAATGCTTTCTTTTAAGAGCTTAGAGCTGGTCCAGAGGTTTCTGATTCTTTCTGCCCCCCCCCTTTTTTTTAAACCACAGTGTGAGATACTTCCCCTAGTATAATCAATGCAAGAAGGTACAGAAAAAAAAAAACAACAACAAAGTTTGGTGTGAGAATGTTTAGCCTGGAGCACAAGGATCCCCTAGAAATTTTATGAGTGGGTTTCACGGGGCCTTGCAGATCACTTGACTGTAGATACATGACTTATTTCGGAGTATGTTTCTGGGAGAAACTCAGAGCTTTTCTTATATTTTCAAAAGTGGCCCAGGAATTCTGTTAGAAGGGATGGTACAGCTGTGGAAAAGTAGATTCCAGAAAGCCTGCCTTGACTTCAAGCTGCTCTGGTTCAGTTTCAAGCTTTCCCCTTTTGGACACTTTTGTCACCACATTTGACCCAACAAAAGAAATTATTTGTATTCTTGCTTAATCGGTAGTTTGAGGAAGAAACCTCCCTGGAAGGATGGGTCAGCTGATACTTCTTTCCTGTTGGGAGTGAAGGCAGTGATTCTGACATTCCTTTAGTAAACAAGGAGGGGATAAGGATTAGCGGGGCTCAAACACAACAGTTTACATGGGATTTCACATTCTCTTAGGACTGACAGGGGACTTTGAAGTGTTGCTTAGTGCCACCACCTGCTTTAAGAAACATTTCAGATAAACCATTTGAGTTGAACTAAACTTCATCCCATTCCTAAGTGTACTTCCTTCACTCCTGAGGTGTTCGTGTAGTCCTAGCAAGGGCACTCTACACTTCAAGTGAAAAATCATAGATCTGTTGCTTGGAAAATATTCTGCCTCTTGCCTTTTCCATCAAGCATAAAGCAGTGGAGAGAGACAAAATGTATTCAAGGGTTTAGATCCTTTGGTTAAACAGTGTGCAGTCTTCCAGAGCTGGGCACACGACATGCTCTCTAAAGGGCAACATGCCTATGCACAGAAGTTCTTCTGCAAATAAGCCACAAAGTCACAGACTTGGGCACAGCATTTGAATAAGAGCAAGTAGAGAAGAAAAAAAAATCCTTCCCTCAAGGTCAACATCTATGTCTCTGTGAATTCATCTGGAGGCCCTGAAGAAACTATCTCAGTAATTGGGGAATTTTTCCTTGGAGAAGGACAGTTTTCTGACTTCTGCAACCAGTGCTCATCTAACATTGTCAAAACTGTGAGACCCAGGTGGGCAGAAGCTAGCCATTTTCCTCAGGAAATGATCTGTCTGTATTGGATGCTACATTAGTGGTTTGGGGATATAAGTGAACCAGATGACAGATTCAATATAGCAATTTGAATGAGTGAATGCATGCATGCATGCATGCATTAAAATGCTAGTTATTTAGGGCATCTACTGCAAGGTTTCCCAGGTGGCAATAGTGATAAAGAAACTGCCTGCCAGTGCAGGAGACATAAGAGACTTGGGTTCGATCCCTGAATTAGGAAAATCCCCTGGATGAGGAAATGGCAACCCAGTCCAGTACTCTTGCCTGGAGATTCCTATGGACGGGAAGAGCCTGTTAGACTAGAGTCCATAGGGTTGAAAAGAGTTGGATGCAATTGAAATAACTTAGCTCGCACTGTGAGGCAGGAATTATGGTAGGCTCTGAGATTGTCCTAGAGAGATTTGGTTACAATGGGCCCAGTTATTTCAGTGGAACAAATGAATGATGGCCTCTTAGCTTTGTTTATTCTTCTGAATATTAATTAATCTGCCTGCATTTATTAGACTCCTATTAATCCTCTTTGGACTTCCCAGATGATGCTAGTGATAAACAATCTGCCTGCCAATGCAGGAGATGTAACAGACTGAGCCCTGGGTTGGGAAAATCCCCTCAAGGAGGAAATCGCCACCCATTCCAGTACTCTTGCACAGAGAATCCTGTGGACAAAGAAGCCTGGCGGGCTACAATCCTTGCAGTCACAAAGAGTCGGACATGACTGAGTGTCTGAGCACAATCACCTTCTACCATGTGCAGAGCTATGAGAGTAGTGTTGGCAAAGAGATGGAGATGGAGATGATGGAGTGCTCATCCTTAACAAGTTTCCTGTCTATTACTGAGTTTTCTCTAAGCCCTCTTTTAGAAGCAGCAAGTTATACACTATAGATAAAAGTGCTTCCTCTCCCCTACTCCCCCTGTCCTTTTGAAGGTGGAGCTCTAGTATGAGTTGCTATAGTTCTCGAGTTTGCCTAAGTGGCAAGGCAAACTCAGTTTGGCAGTAAGGAAGAGCAACTAGGGCTAATTTTCCATAAATTCAGCTCACTAAAAGTCTCCAGTCCTCATAAAATCATGGAATCGGCATACAGAAAATAATTTTAGGGGGTTATTTTCCCTCTTCTTTTCTCTACATAGAAGACTATTTCAGCTGGTCCTTGCAACAGAATTTAGTCCATTATTTTTACTTAAATTCTCCATACTTTGAATTAGCATGTGTTTATGAAGCCCACTTTGCTTCTACTTTCCAGCATCTTTTACCCTTTGATCTAGGGATTCACACTGACTTCTTTATATTTTCTAGAACTGAGAAGTTTCCCTTCCCTTGAATTACAGTGAAGCCTACCAAAGTTTGGTACTTCTTCTCTTGACAATCCTGTACAATATTTTTTCCCCTGCCATTGATGAATACTGGCTGTAACTTGAAATCAAGCTAACTTTGATGTGACTGGTAACTACTTGCTATCATCACTGCAGTTAACACAACATAGGTGTGATTTTGTACATGCAGAGTTATCTCCTTTCAGGTTCTTCCCTTTCCCTCATTTTGTGCTACCTCTTTCCTCAACTCCTTTGAGGCTAAAAACAAATTAGAACAATTTTCAGAGAATATTTATTTAGCTTTAGAGGATCTCTGGACCTAAAGATCATTGTTGAGCTGGGCATTTTGTACTTAACTAGAAAATAAAGGATTTTAAGAGGTGGTAAATAGTGCTTTTGATGTTGAGTTTCAGGGAGTTTCCCTAGTAAAGAAAGGTCTAATTTAAAATTGCTTATAAATTACACCTTCATTAATAAGTCGAGAAAATAAAGGAAGAATCTCTTTCATGGTTTCTGTGCCATTTTTTAATGCTTACATGCTGTGTGTTTAGGACACAATTTCTACTGATTGGTTGGATCATTTCCACTTATAATAGAGGAAAAAGATTAATTAGAGGGATAAAGTCTAAATAATCCCTGCTAATACCGTTCAGTGGCAGAAGTGTGATAGTTCTAACTCCAGATAAGGAATAAGGTGACCCTTTTCTACGCTGGTCTAGCAACTGGTGCTTAAGATTTATTACAACCTGTGTCACACTGCATTACAATTGTTAGTGTTCTCGTTTGCTTAGCTATTATCTTGCTGATTTCTTTACTTTCTACCATTGCTTTACTGGTTGGAATATCTTTTGGCTGCAAAAGAAAGGAACTAAACTTAAACCCCCTAAGCATAAAAGGAAGTTCATTGGCTCAAATACTAAGTTTTCGACTTGAGTAAGACCTGGGTTTAGAGAGTCAAATAATTTTTTGTTAATATCGGTATTCACTCTTTTGCTTGCTGCCTATATTTTCTCTCATAGAATAAGGCTCCCACCATGCAGCCAGAGAAGATGGCCTTATGCAACCACTACATACTTGGAATACATAGCTATGTTTATATTGGAATATATAGCTTGTGATGGGAAAGTTAGTTTTTTTTTTTCATTTCTCTGAAAAGATACTTTTGAGAGGACTTTGGTCAGTTCATCTCGGGTCCCATGCTTATCCCACTGGGGCCAAGAGAATGGAGGACTTTACTGCCCATGTTTGAATCATGTGTCTACTCCTGAGGCAGGTGGATACGGTCAGTCCCACTCAGTCCACAGGAAATGGGATACAGATGATTCCCAAATGAATGGCATATTGGCAAAACTGCCTTCTTGTTAATTAAGATAGCTTTTAGCATCTAAAAGATAATCCATAATTGCTGAATAAAGAGCTAAAAAGAACACCTGTTCACTCCATTTTGGCTATTAAAACTTGTCTCCCTTCAGTGTCTGGCTTGAATCCCTTTTCCTAGATATCTTCTCAGTTCATTGCAAGCATTTCCTGCTTTTATACCTTTGGATTTATAGTTTACCTTTTTTGTCATTAATTTGAGAGTGGGGCATTGTTCTGAAGATTTCTATACTGTCTTTCCTTGATATCTGGTTCCAATATTACTGTTTCATTTTTGCTGAACCTATGAGACTGTCACTGCATACTTACTGATTTGATTTGTTAGAAAGGACTCTGTGATATGGTAACTCTGCATACTGTCCTCCTTCAATCTCAACATTTAGGATTGGGGGATGAATATACTCTATATATGTGTAGGCTCTCTTTTCCATGATATTAGAAGTACTGGGGAATGGTAGTGTGAATTAAGGTTGTAGATCTTCTTACTAGGTAGTAAGAAAATGATTTATCTTTTTCGCCTAATGTTTCTCCATATATAAAATGTGGATAGCAAAATCTTCTATTCTAGGCTTTTGTGATAATAAATTACATCTCATTTTATTTAATTGCAATCATTATCTTCACTGTGTTTTGTTAATAATGAAAAGTGGCTGATGTCCAGAGGACTGAACAAAGCCCTGTTATTATAGGAAAGGGGAGTGTGGATCTAGAATGGGGCTAGGGAATCTTAATTTCTAACAGGATCCTTAGGCATTCTGATACAAAATGAAATGGAATAGAAGAAAAAATATTTATATATATATAAAATAAGTGATCTTTAATTCTTATTTGCCTCATACTTCAATTAATTTATCATTTAATATTTCACTCACTCATTTGGTCAACAAATAATTATTTGTTGCTGAGAACAAGTAAGACAAGATCCCTGGTATGCTGCTCTACACGAGTGGCTTGAGGATCACGGACAATGGTCATGAAAGGTCTGTTTGTATAAGATTCACATGGCATGTGTGTGTGCTAAGTCTCTTCAGTTATGTCCAACTCTTTTCAACCCTATGGACTGTAGCCCACCAGTCTCCTCTGTCCATGGGATTCTCCAGACATGAATACTAGAGTAGGTGCTATGCCCTCCTCCAGCAGATCCTCTTGACACAGGGATCGAACCCATGTTTCTTATGTCTCCTGCATTGGCAGGCAGGTTCTTTACCACTCGTGCCACTTGGGAAGCCCAAAATCCACATGCTGAGCTCACTAATAAGAATGCAAATTACAGGATCCCATTCCTGGAAAGGGCTTCCCATGCAGCTCTACTGCATCTGCCTACAATGCAGTAGACCTGGGTTCAATTCCTAGGTTGGGAAGTTCCCCTGGAGAAGGAAATGGCAACCCACTCCAGTATTCTTGCCTGGAGAATCCCATGGACAGAGGAGCCTGGCAGGCTACAGTTCATGGGATCGCAAAAGTTGGATCATGACTTAGTGCTATCTTTCTTTCTTTTCTGTTCCTGCAAAGTCTAAGTGACCTCAGTAAGGCTGGTGAGAGATCCCTAAACCTCCAATTACTCAGACCCCAGGTGGCCTTTCAAAACCAATGACATAATATATGTGAAAGTTCTCTGAAGTGTGACCACTATTCTAAGGAGGTGATGAGGCTGTTCTGTTTGAGTTCACTATAGTCATGGATTAGCAGACTTGGGGAAGAAATTTGCCACTCAGCAATACTTAAATCACTCCATTATGGCTTAGAAAATGCCCATATATGGCATGGAGGAACCTCATGCCCTTACATGCTCCCAGACCAAAGTTAAAAGACTGGGCTCGTATCAGCAGTCATTGCCAAGTGATATAATCAAGAATCATTGAGTCATTTCTATTGAGTCTCCTGATATAGTATTCAGCCTTGTGAAGCTAGCTGATGAGCTGAACCTTCATCTCTGTAGTCACTGGGAAAGCAAAGGTCTAATGTGAGATTTTTCTGGCTCTGCATACTGATTTTCTTTCTTTTTTTTTTTTGCTGCATTGCATAGCATGCTAGGCCTTAGTTTCCAGACCAGGGATTGAACCTGTGCCCACTTCAGGGGAAGTGTGGAGTCTTAACCACTGGGCCACTGGGGAAGTCCTTAGATATTGACTCTGGCAATACCCTTCTTGGTTATCAGCTGAAGTTTGAGGGGCCTTTAATTGATGTCTTGTTCTCCAGTGTTCCTACAGGTTATCCCTTAAATCGAGCAGTCTTACAAACTGTATTTTTTTGAAAAGAGTGGCTCTTAAAGTTAGCCTAAATTTTAAATAGCAAATGATATTCGTACATGTAAACCACACCAACCATTTTCCCAGCTCAGCAGGCCTCTCTGCAGGCTCTGCATTTAGAGTGCCCCAGCTGATGGCTGCTTGACTTCTGAGCCCTAAATGACTGCACAGTATTCTTCCTCCTGTTGTTAGGAAACAGAACAAGTCTTGATCATTGTTCCAGGGTTTCTTCCATTCTCCATATACTTGCCTAAAACAAAACAAAAATTAGAATGGCATTTTTCTTTTTGTAAGGCAGAGAAAATTAAGTTGCATTTCATTTGTGGAGATAATTGAGTAATAAATATTTTGGGAAGAAGAATCCCAAACCCTATAGAAGCGTATTTCTCCCAAACAGCATTTTCTCTTAAAGAATCTGCATATATTTGATTGCTTAAACCCACCAAACTCAGTAGATTTTAGAATTTTGTGGCTATTTAAATTTTTAACAATTTGTATGGTTTATTTAGGTATCTACATCATCTTTTAGCAAACCAGCAAGTAATACAAAAGCATATAAGCTGTGAATTAGACTGCAGTCCCAAGTGCAATATGATTTATCACCTTTATAGACAGTAAAAAAAAAAATTCAGGTAATCCTAGGGTCCAATATCATAATAGCCATCAATTAAACAACCCAACATTTTCATTGGAATATTGCCTAAAGAAATCCCATTTAATACCTTATCTGTTACTGAAGACAACTGAATAATGGACACTTTTTTTAAATTAAAAGATATGTTATGGAATAGGTTTTTCTTTTTTTAGAACCTGAACATAGACACTTTGAAATGCATGAATTTGTTTTGAAGGATCTGAGATCCAGAGAAAATTTTGATTTCTAATTTCTCTCTAAATCAGATCATGGATTCTTCTCTCAGGGTTCAGCCATGGTCTGTCCCTCACCTCTCTTTCCTTTCTGTAACAATCACCTCAATAAGTACGGAGGTTACTTACTCAGAACTTGCTGAAGTAGGTGGTCAGCTCCCCTCACTTTGTGTCTGGCAGAGACTCAAAAGCAGGCAGAATGGTAGGAAAGCTTCATGGTGCAGAAGGAAGATGGCTGCAGTTATGCTCTGACTAGAAGTTGTTTGGGAAGCCAGAAGCAGTCTAACCCAAAATGGAGCATCTTATGCGATTGAATTTGAGGCATGTATTTGGTTTTCTCTGATTGGAAGAAGGGGCAAAAAATACGGAAGTTGGAAATCAGTGACCAAGTCCTGACCACTCTGAGTCAATTGCTGCAGAGGTTATGGTTTGACTTCCTCAACTGGTTATTGTAGAGGTTGTTCTGGATTCCTGTGCTGTTACAAAAGTTGCAAGTCAGAGTACTGTGGTCATGTGTTTGTATAATGATTTGTATAATGTGTTCAGTCTCTTGTTCTTGCTTTTAGTCATTCTCATGATTGTGAGAGGTTGAGTAATTCACAGAACCCTAGAGATTCAGATATTCCCCTCCTGCAGTTTATCTAGTTGTCTCCATAGTCACTATTATCATGAGATTTTCTAGACCCTTTTGTTATGTCATCATGGCAATCATCTCATGAGAGAGCAGCTGCGCAGAAGCATTTAAGGCTCTGAATAGAATGCAGTGGTCCAGCATCATGATCACTATAACGAGAACAAGAGCAATAATCCCTATGCAATTCTTTAAAATTTGGAGCCCTGTTCCAAATAAAATAAAAATACTGTTTCAAGAGACAAAGAAGGACAATACATAATGATGGAAAAACTATAAAGTTGGAACACAACCAGAAACCAAAACCTCACGGGGCTTTGGAACACTTTCAGATGGATTGCACTCAGCTTCCATTCTCTATGAGCTTTGAATGTATTTCAGTTATCGTATGTCTGCATTCAGTATGGGTTGAGATATTTCCTTGCCAAAAACCTACAGCCTAACAGTTGCTAAAATGCTGTGTGATTTTGTGTTTCCAACCTGGAGCAGACCAACTTTTATACCAAATGACTGAGGATCACATTTTATGAGAACCATTATCAAAGAAGGTATTATCTTCAGTAAGGTATTACCCCTCACTCAAAAACAATACTATGCTGCATTGTAGATCAACTGTGCTGTTCAGTCGTGTCTGACTGTGACTGCATGGACTGCAGCACACCTGGCTTCCCTGTCCTTGGCTATCACCCAAAGTTTGCTCAAACTCATGTCCATCGAGTCAGTGATGCCATCCAACCATCTCGTTCTCTGTTGTCCCCTTCTCCTCCTGCCTTCACTTTTTCCCAGCACTGGGGTCTTTTCCAATGAGTCGGCTCTTCACATCATGTTGGCCAGAGTATTGGAGCTTCAGCATCAGTCTTTCTAATGAATATTCAGGGTTGATTTTTTTTAGGACTGACTGGTTTGATCTCCTTGCTGTCCAGGAGACTCTGGTACCTTGCTCTCTGGTACCTCTGCCTTTTCTAAATGCAGCTTGAACATCTGGAAGTTCTCAGTTCACATACTGTGAAACCTAACTTGAATGATTTTGAACACTACCTTGTTAGCATATGAAATGAGCACAGTTTTGTGGTAGTTTGAACATTCTTTGGCACTGCCCTTCTTTGGGATTGGAAAGAAAACTGACATTTTCCAGTCCCGTGGCACTTACGGATTTTCCAAATTTTCTGACATATTGAGTGCAGCACTTTCACAGCATCACCTTTTAGGATTTGAAATAGTTCAGCTGGAATTACATCACCTCCACTAACTTTGTTCATAGTGATGCTTCCTAAGTCTCACTTGACTTTGCCCTCCAGGATGACTGGCTCTAGGTGAGTGATCACACCATTGTGTTTATCCAGGTCATTAAGATCTTTTATATATATATATATAGTTCTTCTGTGTATTTTTGCCACCTCTTCTTAATATGTTTTTCTTCTGTTAGGCTCATACCATTTTTGTCCTTTATTATGCACATCTTTGCATGAAATGTTCCCTTGTTATCTCTAATTTTCTTGAAGAGTTCTCTAGTCTTTCCCTTTCTGTTGTTTTTCTCTATTTCTTTGCATTGTTCACTTAAAAAGGCTTTCTTATCTCTCCTTGCTACTCCCTGGAAGTCTGCATTCACATGAGTGTATCTTTCCTTTTCTCCTTTGCCTTTTGCTGCTCTTCTGTTCTCAGCTATTTGTAAGGCCTCCTCATACAATTATTTTGCCTTTTTGCATTTCTTTTTCTTGGGGATGGTTTTGATCACCACCTCTTGTAAAATGTTATGAACTCTGTCCATAGTTCTTCAGGTACTCTATCAGATCTAATCCCTTTAATCTATTTGTCACTTCACTGTATAATCATAAGGGATTTGATTTAGGTTATACTTGAATGGTCTAGTGGTTTTCCCTACTTTCTTCAATTTAAGTCTGAATTTTGCAATAAGAAGGTCATGATCTGAGTCTCCATCAGCTCCCTGTCTTGTTTTTGCTGACTGTATAGAGCTTCTACATCAGCTACAAAGAGTATAATCAACTATATTCCAATACAAAGTTTTAAAAACCCAATATGTGCTTATCACCAAAATCATCTGGACATGTTGAAAGAATTGATATAATCTTTAAATTAAAATTATAAAAATCTTCAGAAACACTTGGCCAAATATTCTAGCTCTTATAGCCATATGGAGTCCAGTCCCTTGAGAACACATCTGTTATCACCTTATGGATTTGAAACTGAAAGTTCATGCATTTTAGGATTTTATTTCTGAAACTAGACTTGCCCTGCTTCATGCAGTTATGGCAAATATTGCAAAGGAGTCAAATGGCTTAGGCAGTCCTATTACCAACAATGTAAAACTGCCTTCCTACAACATCTTCTTAAATGTATGCAACATGATCTTGGACCAGAAGATTTTGTGTTTTAGAAGAGACATCAGAGAAAAACTGCTGTTTAATTTCAGTGAAAGGGACCTTAGGAAGTATTATTAATAACAAATGCAGAAATGAGACTTCAGGAAGTCTATCCTTGGGTTCATATTTCACAACTAAAGAAGCAATTCCAAATTTGACCCAATTGAAAGGATACTCCAACTCAAGACAAGAGCTCCAAAATGAAGCTTACTCTTGATTATTTAGGCATTTTTACCAGCTGTTCACATAGCTCATTTACGTGAAAAATTAAAGCATTAATCCCACTGGTGGGAATTATACAACTAGAAAGGACTGTAATGAAATTTACTAGCCCTGGCCACAGCTATTAGTAGTACTGTCTCTGCCCTAGATTCAATAGAGAGCAAGAGAAATTCATTGTCATGAGTATCAATGGGCAATTGCATTGCTCTTGATTTCTTGTTGGCTAACTATGGCAGTGTCTGTACCATTGCTAATACTTCTGTCTCTAGGTCAAGGAAATAAGCAAGATAGAACAACCTATCTTGGCCTATGGGATTTGTTCTTTTGCTCTGGGTTGACAGGGTTCCAATTTTTGTTTTTTTAGAGTAGATCCTTGTTTGCTATCTATTTTAAATATAGCAGTAGTTACATGTCAATCCCAAACTCTTAATCTGTCCCTCCTCCCTACCCATCTCTCCTGGTAACCATAAATTCATTCTCTAAGTCTGTGAGTCTGTTTCTGTTTTGTAAATAAATTCATTTGTATCATTTTTTAAGATTAGGCATATAAGCTATATCATATGGTATTTGTCATTCTCTGTCCAACTTATTTCACTTAGTAAGATAATCTCCAGGTTCATCCATATTGCTGCAAGTGGCATTATTTCATTCTTTTAATGGCTGAGTAATATTCCATTCCATTCCAGATGAGATGGCTGGATGGCATCTCCAACTTGATGCACATGAGTTTGGGTGAACTCTGGGAGTTGGTGATGGACAGGGAGGCCTGGCGTGCTGCGATTCATGGGTTGCAAGGAGTCAGACACCACTGAGGGACTGAACTGAACTGAACTGAATGGTAATATTCCATGCCATATATGAAATACATATTCTTTATCCATTCATCTGTGATGGACATTTAGGTTGCTTCTATATCCTGGCTGTTGTAAATAGTGCTATAATGAACAGTAGGGTGCATATATCTTATTGAATTACAGTTTCGTTTGGATATATGCCCAGAAGTGGGGTTACTAGGATCATGTGGTAGCTCTATTTTTAGTCTTTTGAGAAAACTCCACACTGTTATCCATAGTAGCTCTGCCAATTTATGTTCTCACCAACAGTGTGGGAGGGTCTCCTTTTTTCCATACCCTCCTCAGCATTTGTTATTTGTAGACTTTTTGATGATGGTCATTCTGACCAGTGGTACCTAATTGTAATTTTTATTTGCATTTCTCTAATAATTAACAATGTTTAGCATTTTCTCTTGTGCCTATTGGCCATATGGATGCATTTAAAAGTTCCTTGTCCATTTTTGATGATGGTTCCAGTAGAAGTAAGAAATACTCTTTGTTTCCAAGGCATCTCAAAGTCATGTATTACTCCAAGAGCATACCTGCTATCTGCATATTTGTTTACTCCCTGATCTTTGGCTAATTAATAAGCTCTGGTATGTGTGTGCTCAGTCACTTCAGTCGTGTTTGATTCTGTGCGACCCCACAGACTGTAGCCTGACAGGCTTCTCTGTCCATGGGATTTTCCAGGCAAGAATGCTGGAATGGGTTGCCATATCCTTCTTCAGGGGATCTTCCCAACCCAGGGATTGAACCCATGTCTCTTACATCTTCTGCCCTGGAAGGTGGGCTATTTATCACTAGTACTACCTAGGAAGCCCAAATAACCTCTAGTAAGTACAATAAATTTTGCCATCTGGGATGATTTTATCTCATATAGGGGATGATATTCTAAAATAGAGCTTAAATTAGTGACATCATATCCTGCTCAATAATCTCTGGTTTCAGTTTTCCATCAGCAAGAAAATGTTCAGTCAGGATTCTTGACTACAGTCTGTAACAAAGCTGTGTGAGATATAGGAAAGCTCTCTGAGTCAAGGCATTTAGGAGATCCCCCTCTATCTGGTGGGGGCAAGTGAATGGCAAAACTCAGGGTATGGCTGCAGTGAATAGTAACGTGAAGTTAGAAAAACAGTCTCATAAAAGCTTAATTGTCTGGCTGTTGTGTGTTCTCAGTCAGTAGTAACATCTGTCCAGCATGAGGAACCATGAGGTTCCATTGCCCTAAGACAGATGTAAACTTTTGCAATAGGGTCAAGGATGAGGTTATAGTAAGTAATGGGTTTTTGATGGTTCCCAGGAAGTTGAATTAAAATCCCAAGGGCTTGTCTAGATCTCATGTATAAGCAAAAAAAAAAAAAAAAGCCTTTTTGTTGTTAGGGGTGTCTAGGGAAGGAGGTTGTGGAAGAGAAGAGCCTTATCCAAGTTACAGAGGCCTGTTCATGTTTGGGTTTCCAGAAAAAAGGGTCTCTTACTGAGGAGTTGGTCAACTCACACTGAGGTGTCACAATCTCAGAAAGATTCAGCACTCATTGTCTGCAATATCCATTGAAACCTAGAAATCATGGTTGCTATTTTTTAAGGGATCTAGGATACATTAAGATATTTTTTAATATATCAGGGGAGAGAATTTTTCCTCCCTTAGATCATAAAAAATGAACTGTTTGGCAAAGAAAAAACTGTGTGTCCTTCTTTTGCTAAGGATGTGAGCAAGAAAATGGAATCCTCTTGACAGTCTTTATTGTTTTCTGAACAAAGGTTAACAGAGGCCATCTACATATTGTATTAGAACTAGATCATGATGGAAACTGAGATCGTTTAAATCTGATTGAGGAACAGGGAAAAATAGAAGGGGGCTTCAGTGAGCTTCTGGGCATGCCTTCCACGTATGTTGTTGTCCTTTCCAGATGAAGATAGAAACATAGGAATTGGTCTTGTCCAGAAACACAGTGAAGAAGGTGGATATGCTCTACTGTAGAGCCAATTACCCTTCTATTAAAAAGTAGGGGTGATGTCATAGAGTACCAGTAAAGGCCCAAAGGGTTACAGTCAAGGCCTGGAACACAGAGAAATAGATGGGTTACTTGAAATAACTACCATCTGGGTAATATGTTCTCCAGAGAGGAAGCTGGGAAAGGATGGTAGAGCTTAAAGTGTAAAAAGTCACCCTCTCATCTACCAGAGATTGATGAAGTAACCATCAGTACTTATGGTTGATTAACCTTCAGTGTTTGAGGTTTCCCTGGTGGCTCAGTTGGTAAAGAATATGCCTGCTATGTGAAACACCTGGGTTTGATCCCTGAGTCATGAAGATCCCCTGGAGAAGGGAATGGTTACCCATTGCAGTATTCTTTTCTGGAGAATTCTCTGGAGAGAGGAGCCTGGCGGGCTATATAGTCCATGGAGTCACAAAGAGTCGGACAGGACTGAGCAGCTACCTCAAGTTAATAATCAAGTTAACCTTCAGTGTTTAAGGGTAAGGTGCAATATTGGGCAATTTTTCTTTAGAACATGCTTACTGATGTGAATTTTCTGGGATTTTGTTCTGGCTTCCATTTTGCAAGCTAGGTCAATCTTTGCAGTGTCCTTTCTGTTCAGAGCATGTACAAATGTCTTTGTTATGAGGTTGGAGAGGGGGCCCCTAACTGTCCCATCTGTAGGGCCATACATTTATTTTGGGTCCTGTATGGTTTCTGTTCTTAAGGCCTTTCAAAATGTTCTGCCAGGAGCTGTAATTCAGGTAAAGGAGCTTTCTCATTCTAATTTCTGTCATTTAAGTAGGATCTAATATTAGTTTTAGTTTTGATGAAATGAGATGTGAGATGAAAGAACTGCTATTACCTCAGCACCTTCTTTATCTCCTGAGTGTTGTTTGAAGGTGTTTCCTAGTGTAGCTTGAAATTATCTTATAGTTTTTTCTTTTGTTTATATGATTGATTTATCATCTGACTGAATTTTATTAGAGTGTTCAAGTGTAGTTTCTAGGGAACTTTGACATATATTTTGACCTTTAAACTTTGTTTTTTTAATTTTGGACATTTAGGCTTATTGTGAAAACAAATATCTTATAGGTCCCTTTCTGGGACAGTCCAATCAGGTTTTGCCATTTGAGATTCAACCTCTGTGAAGGTTGAATCCAACCTTCTAACATGTTCTGTCCAACATGTGCATTTTGATATGGATCAGGTAACTCTCAGCCTTATGTACTCAAAAGAATTATAAGTTTCTCTTTGGATAGTTGCTGGCCCTCTCAGAGTTTAGGAAAATCCTTAATTATAGCTCTTAGTTCAGCTTCTAAAGATTAATTCTACAGTTTCCTGCAACCTTGCTCATAGGAAGATGGACCTTTAGAAGTAAGTGGTCTTTTGGAGTCCTAGGAAAATCACTGGGAAAAAATCAAGGAGTCTTGACAAGGCGGAGGGCAGAGGAGATGATAGCAATGAGGGAGTGCGAACAGGACAAGGGGGAAGAGTGGGCTGGATGTAGGTAAGCAATTGGAAGACCAGGAAAAGGTGGATTTGCTAGGGAAATGAGTCTAATTTATTGTTGTTTAGGTTTGTCAAATTGTTCGTTAGCCTCGGACAAAGAATCTTTTAGTAAAGCAATTTTTTATTCTGAGTTCATTTGGTAGCCTCTGCATACCAATACACAAATTCTAGCAATTTGGACTAAGTAATCTTATCCTCTCTTTTCTGTGATGTCTCTCAAATGAACAATTTTGTCGATGTCAAATGTTTCCCAGAGGAGCCACTGAAAGCCCAAATCATCCTTGGTAAGATGATGCCATTTAGAAAGATAGTTTTAAAAATAAGGATGATAATGAGAGTTTATTGGAGAAACAGGATTTTCTACTGGAAGAGAAGATTTAGACTTAGATGACCCTATGAGAGGTGGTAACAGTTGTCTACTTCATGTCCTGGGTACCCACCCCAGATGTTTGTCTTCTGGATGCAAAGCCAACAATGTACACCCCCCATAAGTGGAAAACCAGGAAGAGCACAGTCTCTCTATCAAAGTAAGGCTCTCAGGACAAACAAAATTAAGACACAAGAAAAACCTCATCAAATTTTATTGATGACTCAAAGCCAAGTTTGGGCTTCTCTTGTGGCTCAGCTGGTAAAGAATCTGCCTGCAATGTGGGAGACCTGAGTTCTATCCCTGGTTGGAAAGATCCCCTGCAGAAGGGAAAGGCTACCCGCTCCACTATTCTGGCCTGGAGAATTCCATGGACTGTATAGTCCATGGGGTCGCAGAGACTCGGACAAGACTGAGCGACTTTCTCTGCTGCTAAGTCGCTTCAGTCGTGTCCGACTCTGTGCGACCCCATAGACGGCAGCCCACCAGGCTCCGCCGTCCCTGGGATGATCCAGGCAAGAACACTGGGGTGGGTTGCCATTTCCTTCTCTAAAGACTTTCTCTATACCACTGTAAAGCCAAATTTGTCCAAACTGACACCAATCTGGTGAGAATCCCACCAGTCTGTGAGGCCAGCTCAAACAACAGCCTTATACAGCCTATGCCTGTATTTTACCCTGTGATTCTCTTTTTTATGAAAAGCAACATTTTGAAATATCACAATACAAAATGAAAGCATAGAAGGGAGCAAATGGAATGGAAAGGAATACCTTGATTCCATCAAAGATATCAAACAGATAGACACCAATAACAAAACCCAGGTACACAAATGAGAATAAATAACCAATACTTGAGAGGCAATTGTTGGTAGAGAGGAAAGTTTGCTTTAATTCAAAGACCGGCAACCTGGGGAGAAGGCAGACTCATTTCCTCAAAACCAACTCTCAAGATTCTGCTCAGCCATGACAGATGTTAAAGGGGAAAGAATGTCAGTGAATCATCAAGGAAGGAAGTTAAGCTCTGTGTCATTCTCCACTAAAGAATGGCTGACTCCTTGTTTTTGCTCTTCAGATGTTATCTTACCCGCATGGTCTGCCTGCAGGATTGCTAAGCAAGCCACTGGAGGTAGAGGGCTAGTCATTCTTTAACTACTTAATTATTCACTTTTCTTTTAATCTAGCAAAATAGTCAACAAATTCAGCAAGGTGTGGTATGCATTCAGGAGAGCTTGTCAGGGGTTAAATTGCCTCCTGATCTCATTTTTATAATTAAGGTTTAAAGGGAACAGAAAAAGGCAAGCAGAAAAGGGGCAAAAGAGCTTCTTAAATCCTCATTTGTCAGATATCATTCCATTTCTATGGGATTAGGGGCAAAGGTACAGCTTCTATAATTTCATGCTGACATAGGGCATAGTATTCTTGGAGTGGAAGATGTCAGCTAATTTGTCAGTCTGTTTTCCACAACTGGAATGTAAACTCCGTGAAGGCAATGGCTTTGTTTCCTGCTTTCTTTCTATGCTCAGAGCTGCTGCTGCTGCTAAGTCGCTTCAGTCGTGTCCGACTCTGTGCGACCCCATAGACAGCAGCCCACCAGGCTCCTCCATCCCTGGGATTCTCCGGGCAAGAACACTGGAGTGGGTTGCCATTTCCTTCTCCAGTGCATGAAAGTGAAAAGTGAAAGTGAAGTCGCTCAGTCATGTCCGACTCTTAGCGACCTCATGGACTGCAGCCTACCAGGCTCCTCGGTCCATGGGATTTTCCAGGCAAGAGTGATGGAGTGGGGTGCCATGGCCTTCTCTAGTCCCTGGCAAAGACTAAGTATTTGACAATATTTGTTGAATGCATGAATGAATAAAGTTCAGTTCAGTCACTCAGTTGTGTCTGTCTTTTTGCGACCCCATGGACTGCAGTACACCAGCCTTCCCTGTGCATCACCAACTCCCAGAGCTTACTCGAACTCACGTCCATCGAGCCAGTGATGTTGTCCAACCATCTCATCCTCTGTTGTCCCCTTCTCCTGCCCTCAATCTTTCCCAGCTTCAGGGTCTTTTCAAATGAGTCATCTCTTTGCATCAGGTGGCCAAAGTATTGGAGTTTCAGCTTCAGCATCAGTCCTTCCAATGAACCCCCAGGACTGATTTCCTTTAGGATGGACTGGTTGGATCTCCTTGCAGTCCAAGGGACTCTCAAGAGTCTTCTCCAACACCACAGTTTGAAAGCGTCAATTCTTCGGCACTCATCTTTCTTTATAGTCCAACTCTCACATCCATTCATGACTACTGGAAAAACCATATCCTTGACTAGATGGACCTTTGTTGGCAAAATAATGTCTCTGCTGTTTAATATGCTGTCTAGGTTGGTCATAACTCTTCTTCCAAGGAGTAAGTGTCTTTTAATTTCATGGCTGCAGTCACCATCTACAGTGATTTTGGAGCCCCCCAAATTAAAGTCTGTCACTGTTTCCCCATCTATTTGCCATGAAGTGATAGGACCAGATGCCATGATCTTAGTTTTCTGAATGTTGAGTTTTAAGCCAGCTTTTTCACTCTCCTCTTTCACTTTCATCAAGAGGCTCTTTAGTTCTTCTTTTCTTTCTGCCATAAGATGGTGTCATCTGCATATCTGAGGTTATTGATATTTCTCCCAGCAATCTTGATTTCAGCTTGTGCTTCATCCAGTCCAGCACTTCTCATGATGTACTCTGCATATAAGTTAAATAAGCAGGGTGACAATATACAGCCTTGATGTACTCCTTTCCCAATTTGGAACCAGTCTGTTGTTCCCTGTACAGTTCTAACTGTTGCTTTCTGACCTTCATACAGAGGCAGACCTTCTCAGGAGGCAGGTCAGGTGGTCTAGTATTCCCATCTCTTTAAAAACATTATCTAAATAAAAATATTTAATACATGCCCATCATGTGACTATTACTCTGCCAAATACTCTGGCAGATCCAAATGTTGTAGAAGACAGTCAAAAATAAAGACAAGCCCTCCTCCCCCCCCCCAAAAAAATGGCTAAGAAATTACTGAGTGCTGGTTTGACTATAAATGCTACAAAAGTTCAGAGGAAGCAAAGATTTTAAGGCTTAGACAAGGAGGACTTTACAGAGGATGGGGGAAATGGCCTAATGTATCTTGATGTTGAGGTAGAGGTACCCAGAAGGGAAAAAAAGATACTAGTCATGCTCCATCTCTACTTCATATTGTGAAAGTAGTTAAAGCCAAAAATTGAATAGGCATGGAGTCAGCCTAGACATGAAGTCACATTTCTTAACACTCAAAAGTTCTGGCTTTAGAGTTATCAGGCTAAATTTTAATGGCTTCTTCCATAATGGGTCATTCATAGTTCATGTGTTCATTCACTTTTTATAATTTCTTCAATTATTTATTGAACATTTATTTTTTATTCAGTATTGTTCTAGGAGTGAAAGTGATAAAAAAAATATGTGATATGATCTGTGAAAGGTTTTAAAAGCTTATTGAAGAGGAAAAAAAAATCATACAGAGCAGCAAAGTAGAAGCAAAATTTAGCATATAATCACATGCCTAATGACTGGCAGAGTCAATGTATATCTGTTTTTGGTATAAGTGTCTTATAGTTCAGTATTCCACAAAGTTAACATTGTTTACATCACAGTTAGTCTGTGCTTTACAGGATACATCATACAAGTACTTCATATCCTATAAAGCTCTATCCAAACATTCATTATCACTATCTGGAAGCAGGGTAGGTGACTTTGCAAAACTGCTCTCTGCTTCCGGTGAGAAATTCTAAGACTTGAGAAACATGGATATGAAGACCTTTAAGTTAGCTGACCAACTTAAAACTATGGGAGACAAACACAGAATACAAATTCTCAGGGCAAGGAACTGAACTTGCCAAACACAAATAAGAACATTTCTAGCTCAGGAGCCAGTGAGGGTCTACCCTTTTCCTGATTTGGGGGAAATACATAATTTAAAGACCTTTCATGAAATCAAAGTCAATAGGTTCCATCATTTGAAAAAGCCTATTAAGCAAAAGTGCTGTTGGTGCAGCGGAAGTTATTTTGTTCCTTCTAGAATAGAAGGGAGTTGAGCTGCTACGGTGTTCGTCCAGCCAAACTCGTGTTCCCCCTGTGCTGCTTGCTACCTCTCAGATGGCATCTTCAGCCAAAATGCATGCATTTGTAAGAATTATGCCTCAGGAGATTGTCCTTACCAGTTAGAATAAACTATGGAAACCCATTTTCTCTCCTTTATCAACAAAGTTAGATTGAACATTTCAGATTTTTTTTTTACTTTCAAGAATTGATGATATAGGAAGGAAAAAGCACTTAGATTCTAGAAGCAAAAAATTGAAGAAAACTTTTTTAAGCTTGAAGAAGTTCAAAGTGGTAAAGGAGTAGGGATGTTTTGACACAGACTCTTTTAAAAATTGATTTCTTTTTCTAAATTGATCTGAAAGCGTGACAAATGTTTACTCTGATACCCTATACAGTATTAAAAAACCCAAATGTCAGGGTGAAAATCCGATGGGCTGCAACCTTACTGGAAAGAAGGATAAAATGTCTTTTGTGACCCAGGGTTCCTGAAAATGCCTTATTTTTCCTCTGCACTATTTTAGTTTTTCTACTTTTTATTTATTCACCTCAATTGCACTCATCTATATTTCTACTACTTATGTTGCCAAAAAAACATTGTTACTCTCAAATGAAAGGATTTTTTTTTACTCTTTGGTTAAGTAGGAATGAACTTGTTAATATTGTATCTTACTTACTCTTTCAATAACAGATGTTCAGTCATCAGTTGTCTGCTTAGAGGTAATGAATCAGCATTCTATGGAAACAAAAGGCAGTCATGCCTTGCTAAAGTTTTCCTTGCACACCTCAAAAAGGTTCTTTGTGCCTCAGAATGTATTGATTTCATTAAATATGCTAATTTAGCAACTCTCTGGCTTGAAGACCATAATTACAACCCAATCCACAAACCTTTGTATATAGGCTTATTGCAAGAAGAAAAAACTTTTGCTGTCAATTTATTAATAGCAAATGTATACATTTTTTCCCCTAGCAAATGCTAGTTATAAATCTCCCTTATAGACCCACAAGGCTTTGTTATTAGAGTCTTTTATTAATAAACTGAACCATTCCATATAGTGTTAATGAGTTAGTGCTTATCTCTTGCTCTTTTTCATAGTTAAAATGTGTTGAAGAACTGGATAATTTATCTAAGCATGTGGGTGACTAAGGTACATGACAGTTTTAATAATTAGATTCCATCTATCTCTATTTTCACTGATGAAAAAAATGTTACACTTGATTTTCTCATTTTCATAGCTATATCAGAGTTCAGAGAAAACAAATCAAACACAGTAATATGATAATAGAGCTGAATTATGGAGCATTTTCACCATAAGTGGATTTTTACTGCATTCTATGTACACTGTGTTTTTGAAACAATTACTAAGACATGAGGAATAAATTTGGTTGTTCTTCGTTATTTTTTAGAATACTAATTTTATTTAAGGCACGTTTGCCTGTTTGTAAACGCGTTCTCTCTTGCCACTCTATGTCTGTCTTTTTCCTTAGGAGTCAGCTGCATACCTACCATGTTCTGGGTACTGCACAAAGAGCTTCTACTTTGTTCTGTCTACTTAGCTACTTTAACTGGGGGTGCGGGGGTGCTAGTGGAGGTGCGTGTATGTGTGTGTGTGCTGCCCTCTACTGGACTAATTTCTAAGTAAGCTTTTGGGAGGTGTTTTTTTTTGTTTTTGTTTTTTTTTTAAGAAAAACAGAAAGAAAAAGGGAGGACTATTTCTTATGGAGCTTCCCAGGTGGCTCAGTGGTAAAGAATCTGCCTGCCAATGTAAGAGATGTGAGTTCAATTCCTGTGTTAAGAAGATGCCATGGAAAAAGAAATGGCAACCCAGTTCAATATTCTTGTCTGGAAAATCTCATGCAAAGAGGAGCCTGGTAGGCCACAGTCCATGGGGTTGTAAAAGAGTTGGACACGACTAAGCAACTAAATGATATTTTCTAAGGTTACCTAAAGATTCTTTGGGAGTAGGAGCTACATTTTATATAATCCAGGAGTCTCATAGTCTAGCACAGCATCTTGTACACAGCAGATGCTCAATGTTAAGTAAATAAAGAGCTACCAGAATTTATTTTTTCCTTAGTAGATTAAGTCTATAAGGATTTATGGAGAAGGCAATGGCACCCCACTCCAGTACTCTTGCCTGGAAAATCCCATGGATGGAGGAGCCTGGTAGGCTGCAGTCCTTGGTGTCGCCTAGAGTCGGGGACGACTGAGAGACTTCATTTTCACTTTTCACTTTCATGCACTGGAGAAGGAAATGGCAACCCACTCCAGTATTCTTGCCTGGAGAATCCCAGGGACAGAGAAGCCTAGTGGGCTGCTGTCTATGGGGTTGCACAGAGTCGGACATGACTGAAGTGACTTAGTAGCAGCAGCATAAGGATTTAACCAAAGAACATCACCTCCACTTCTGAATCAATACATTCAGGAAAAAGAAAAAGTCATGAAACTTGTTAGAAACAGAGTGTCTACACAAGGTCCCTCATGGAGTGACCAACTTTGCCAATTTCAATAATAATTTGATATCATATAATTACGGATCAAGAACCAGGAAGAAGAATAGCCATTTAGACATTCACTCAATATTTTACCCAGGTGGACAAGAACTTCAGACAATGAATTTGGCTGTGAGTACCACTCCAGTGTTCTTGCCTGGAGAATCCCAGGGACAGGGGAGCCTGGTGGGCTGCCCTCTATGGGGTCGCACAGAGTCGGACATGACTGAAGCGACTTAGCAGCAGCAGCAGCAGCAGCAGCAGCAAAGCAAGTATATTAAGGAGAGGTGACCTTTTCATTAAATGTCTTGTACTTTAACCATAGCCTGGAGAAGGAAATGGCAACTCACTGCAGTATTCTTACCTGGGAAATCCCATGGACAGAGGAGCTGGTGGGCTGCAGTTCATGGTTTCACAAAGAGTCAGACACAACTTTAGCAACTAAACACACATACACACACACTTCAACCGTAGACCAAATTTCACCTCTCTGAAACCCTCACCTCTCAAAAAACAACCAGCAAGAGTAAAAGCCTTTTAAGGGTGTGCTTTAGAACAATATGAGAGAATGAAAGAAAGTGTGAGAGAGTGGCTGATTGTGAAGTGAAATTTGTTTGCATTATACACATAATAGACTTTTAGCTGGAGGGTGGTTGCCCAGCCAGGGGTTGAATTGTCCAACACTATTTGAATCTAGATATGGTCCTCTGGCTAGCCTAGGCACACACTCACCAGTGGAATGAGAATGAAAATGATGAGGGGTATTCCTGCTTCAGATTTATACCAAATTGATGACCCCTTGTACCTTCTCTTTATCTTTCCACTGTCTGGCGATGACAGCAGCGTGGCACACAAACAGAATCACTTTGTTTACCTAAAATTAGCACAACATTATACATCAGCTACCTTCATTAAAAAAATTAAAATGAAGACACATGACATGTACGGTACTGGATACAGCAGTGCCTTTATCTGAGTGACACTGAGTGCATGTGTGTGTGTATGTGCTCAGTCATGTCTGACTTTTTGCAACCCCTATGGTCTGTAGCCTACCAGGCTCCTTTGTCCATGGGATTTTCCAGGCAAAAACACTGGAGTGGGTTGCCATTTCCTTTTCCAAGAAAATCTTCCTGAAGCAGGAATCAAACCAGCATTTCCATTTCCTGTGACTCCTATATTGGCAGGAGGTTTCTTTACCACTGAGCCAGCTGGTAAGCCTGGATAACACTGAGGCAACATGTAAAGTATTCATGGGGCCCAGGCATGAAGGGAAATGGGGAAACTAACACTCTATTCTT
The DNA here is from genome assembly GCF_032452875.1 of Bos javanicus. Taxonomy (NCBI): domain Eukaryota; kingdom Metazoa; phylum Chordata; class Mammalia; order Artiodactyla; family Bovidae; genus Bos; species Bos javanicus. The sequence continues at coordinate 60,656,629 of NC_083869.1, read as the reverse complement.
GTGTGATTTTACCATGGCCAAGCCACTTTCCACTCCTGTTATGTAGCTGACTCTGCAGAATATCAGCATCTTTATCCTCAACGGACAACATCGCACTGGTTTTTAAGACATCTTTCCTTAATTAAAAAATTAACTGATTAATTAAGTTCATTTGCTAATCTTCATTCATTTGTAGTGAATGGAGATATTCAACTCTGTTTCAATAAACCTGTTACTTGAGAAAACCTGATAGAGTGTTTGCTAAGTGTAGTTCAGATGTCTCTCGGGGGATATCCTGTGACCCATGCTGAATGCAGAAAGCATCTAATAATGAGTGAGATTATAATGGACTTCTGATGCCTGCACTTTAAGCCCCATTGTTATCATCCTATTTTCATAAATGATCTTTGCATTTTTAATGGGAAAATGTGTACATAAAACTTTACTTGTTGGGTTAGAAGGTGCTCAAAGATATTATGCTTCTCTTCCTGTTCTTGTTCACATTTTAGTGTACATTTGCCTTCGGGTTCTTGAACAAGACCCAGTTTATTAATCCAATAAAGAGTACATGTAATGATGATCATTTACTTCTGACTTATAGGAAACAGGTATTTATTTTATTGGTGTAATGAAGTTTTATAGTTACAGAATTTCTTTGCTCTTTAATTTCTCCCAGAGTTCAGGATTTGCAGTTTCAAAAAAAATAAAAAGAACATGATGATGCAAATCCATGCTCCCAGAGTCTTTGGCCTTTATGGAGCTTTTTGAAATTCTGCTCCTGTTGATTTTTCACTCTCTGGCCCACTAAAACGTTTCTTGTTGGAATTTGGCCTTATCAAACACTGCTTGAAATAAACTGGCCAATTGTTGGATCAGAGGGATCTTTTTATCATTTGGAGATTGGCATTATCATGGGTTATAATAAGATTTGAACTGGAGACACAGGCAGAGATGTGTTCATGATAGCTTTGTTGTAGTTCTGCCTGGAGGCAAGGTTATAAACTAGACAACCTCCTGAGGGTTCCTATAACTCCATAACGCCACGATACTAATCTCCTTGAGTGAATCTAACATTTCTATTCCCCCTTTGAAGGGACTAGTAACCCAGGCTTTGAAAATATGTTTCTCTTTGTTCTTAAGGCATCAGAACATGTTATCAAAGAACAAAGTGGAGATTTTCAGGAAATTTGTGAGCATGAGGTTCACTTCATTTCTCTGAAAGGAAGTGGGGACACAGAAAAGATCTGTGTTTTCTAAATTTTATTTCAACTCACTTTAATCCAATAAGCAAGCACCAAATGTCTATTTAGCCAGTATTGTGGGACAAAAAGATGAGGAAATAGGTCTGGATTATTTCACCGCTTGTCGTAAAGATAAAATGAGATCACAAAGATGCACAGAACCGGGCACATGGGAAGCTGTCAATAAATAGGAGTTATTGTTGTTAGTATTAGGAAGCACCTGGACAGCTTGAAACACTTGGTAATATTTGGTTGATGGCAAATTTTCAATGTCTAAGGAGTGTTGTTCTTAACAGTACCACATGAAAGGCAATGCTGAAAGTCGTTGAGTCTCCAGCACACATGGGTTTGAATCCTATTTACATCCACCTGCAATGAGGGAGATCTGGCTTCCATCCCTGGATTGGGAAGATCCCGGGGTGGAGGACATGGCAACCCACTCCAGTATGCTTGCCTGGAGAATCCCCATGGACCGAGGAATGTGGCAGGCTATAGTCCTTGGAGTTGCAAAGAGCTGAACGTGACTGAGCAACTTTCACTTTCACTTTGCATTCTCACTACATCAGTCAGCACCAGTGATCTTATTTAGGACTGTCAGCTTTCTGAGTCTGGAAAACAGTTTATGGCAGGCTTGGTCAAAGGTATGGAGAAGGCAATGGCACCCCACTCCAGTACTCTTGCCTGGAGAATCCCAGGGACGGGGGGAGCTTGGTGGGCTGCGGTCTATGGGGTCGCACAGAGTCGGACACGACTGAAGTAACTTAGCAGTAGCAGGTCAAAGGTAACCACAGTTATGATTACAATGTCCTAGGTATCTTAGGCTAGGCCTTTCTCAAAGTGGAGCCTGAATCAGAGCCTTGGGTGTAAGTGCATGATTTGGGAAATTAAGTCCAGGGTGTAGGAGGGAGGGGCTGGGATTGTGAACAACGGAGGGAGGGAAACCCCTATGAAGTGATTGCATCAGTCACTGCTACAGGTGACATATTCACTTGAGTGGTAAAGAACTCCAATGCAGGAGATGAAGAGACTCAGCTTTCAATCTAGGAAGATCATCTGGAGAAGGGCATGGCAACCCACTCCAGTATTCTGGCCTGGAGAATGGGGTCCTTGGGGTCACTAAGAGCTAGATGTGACTGAAGTTACTTAGTGCTTTAACTCTTGTCAGGACTTTCTGAAGAGTCTAATGAAAGGTATCTTAAAATTGTCTAAAAAGAGAAATGTATTAGGGTTCCCTGGAGAAGTAGGCTGGAATGTCTACTGGAAACGCCAGTAGATTAGTACTTCCCAGATAGCACTAGTGGTAAAGAATCCACCTAACAATGCAGGTGATGTAAGACATGAGTTCAATCTCTGGGTTGGGAAGATCCCCTGGAGAAGCATATGGCAACCCACTCCAGTATTCTTGCCTGGAGAATCCCATGGACAGAGGAGCCTGGTGGGCTATAGTTCATAGGGTCACAAAGAGCTGGACATGACAGAAGTGACTTAGCAGGCAGGCAGAGAAGTAAGACCAGAAGAATATAGAGGAGATTTAATCTGATGATGCAGGTTGAGAAATCTCATGATCTCCCATCTGTAAGCTGGAGACCCAGGAAAGTCAGTGATGTCATTCCAGTCAGAGTTCCAGGACCGCAGATTTCGTGGTAGATTGCTTTAAAGAACTTCTGTATTTCTATAAAGTCAGCTGATAGCAGCTTTGGAGATCTGAAGTGACATGCAGAGGGAGGGAAAATTTGAGATCTTCACTCAGCTGCCACTAGGCTTTGCCTTGAGGGTTATATAAAAAGAATAGATTCGCTCTAATAAAATAACGCTCACCATTTAGAAAACAGTTGATTAAAGCATAGTTATATGTCTCCGAGTAGTCAGCATATGTAACCTAAACAATGTCATGGCTTTATATTACTTAGTGAAAAATTTTAAAAAGTCATAGACCTTTATTACTGAGTGAGAACTTAGGAGCTAAAGATTGGCTGAAAATAGTGAAAACATTCATCTCTTGTTTTTCATTTCTGTGTCACATTTTAAATTGTTTTATTGTTATAAATAATGTAAAATTGTGATTTTATGATTTCTAATTCTTGGATTATTTTGTGCCTATCATTGATTTAGAATTATGTTTCTATCAAAATATCATAGGTGTATACGTATCAGAGATAAAATGCCTTAGTTTAAAAAAAAAGTTGCATTCTTTATTTGTAACATGCCTTATTTTCAACAGCATTTATTTATGCTTGACTGAAAATTAAGATTTTTACATACAGTTTTAATCAAAATGTCTATCAGTACTATCTCAGTATATTGATTATTAAATTAGTTTTCTTTTTAAAAACTGATTTTATTTCAAGTTTCTAACTTCCCCTAAATTATAGTTTTTTAAAAAATCTTCCATGATAAAACTATTTAATATTTTGGGCATTGTCTTCCAAAAATATATGTAAAATTTATCAATTATACCATAGGTCTTCTCTGACTTACTAGAGGGATCCATCTATCCAGTAAGATAGTTTTAAATTAACTCTTAATTAGGAAGAAAAATTAAAGTTCCATGGCAGTACAAAAGACAAGCTGGTGAAACCTGTTTGACTTTAGCAATTGGGATGGTTCATTTTCCTCTATTCCCACACCTCTTTCGTCTTCCTCCTAATTACTAGGATGCCTGTGCAAACTTTAGAAATGCAATGGAAAGGTAAAATACTGAAATAAGTTCCTTTTCATTGTTCTTTCTCTTGAGAAGGAGAAACAGTTTTCTGATTCTCTCAATAATGAGTCAGGGCCCTTCTTTTAAGAAGCTGAAGTGAAATATTTGAAAGAACACTAAATGAATTGATGCCACTTAGAGAGTTAATCAGCAGTGCCCATGTCTGCACAGAAGTATTAGTTCATCTCTTTTAACTGAAATAATTGGTCACTTTCAGCAATAGATTTAAGAGATCTTTAAGGCTAACCTGAAAAAAAGACATTGTTTACAGGCATTACGTGACCTTTGGGACTGAATGTTTCACTGTATTGACTAAATGACCTAATTAAGAGCTGGGTTTAACATTCTGTCTACATAGGGTGACCATCCAAGCTTAGCCTGTACATGGAGGGTGGAAGGCCATTGCCCCAAAACATTTATTTTTGTGTGAGGACAGGGCTTTATTTTCCTTGAAAGCAGCTTCTTTCCTTTTAATGTTGCTAATTGTGTCTAAGCTGGTGGTCTTTTATTTCAGAAACATTGCTGCTTTTTATGTCCATAGACACCTGGAAAATGACATTTCTAAGAATAAAAATGATACTCCCTCGGGAGTTAAAGATTGGTTCAAAACCCTTTCATCTCTTACAGTTTTCGAGCTCAGCCTGAGTAAACTGTTGGCCTCATTTCAAGGGTAGCATCTCTACCCGTTGATCACATGAGAGTGGCAAATGAAATATTTAAGTGGTGTTTTTGAAGACTTCCACTTATTTGAATTTTTTTTATCTCCTCTTTCAGACAAAACACCTGAACAAATGAATGCAGATGCTCCCTTAAATTAGGCAGATTTGAAAGCTGAGCCACATGCTTGCAAAGTGAACTGGTACATTAAAAGAAGTGCAGTGTTCTGCTTTCCTCTGGCACTACTTGCAGAGGTTTCATCTTCCTTCAGACCCATGTGTACGTGTCAGGAATTGGTTATCGGTTTATTCGCTTGGAAGGATTCATTAATTTTATAACATAACATCTCTTTACAATGAATAGTTCCACAAATGGGGAGCTTCATTATTTTATTCATCTTGAACCTGCTTAGCATGCTGCAGGATTCTTCTGGAATAGAGTTTTGTAGGATGAGACTACTCCCATTTTAAATAACCCACACATCTGTTCATGCGCCTCACCAGTAAAGCAAATAATAAACCACTGTCAAAACCTATAAAAGGCTTTCCTCCCGATTCAAGCTGGAGCATAATCCTCCCAAAGATCAACTCTTACACAGGTCACCCCAAAAATAGTGTGAGTAAATTATCATGGTTGTTAACAAGTCAAGCCATGGAAAGAGGGTGGAAGAAGATGCCTGAGCTATGGATTCGGCAGATCTGAGTTCAAATCGTATATTTTGGAAATGTTATCCAATATATCTGAACTTTAGTTTTCATGTCATAATAGGGACAACAGTGGCTTCCCCATAGAACTGACATGATCGCATGAGATAAATACATGTAAAGGCTGGATGCATTGTGTGCTCAGTCGCACCTGACACTTTGCAACTTCACGGAACTAGCCCGCCAGGCTTCTCTATCCATGGGATTTTCCAGGCAAGAATACTGGAGTGGATTGCCATGCCAAGGTCGGAATTCCTGCATCTCCTGCATTGCAGGTAGATTCTTACCACTGAGGCACTGGCAAAGCCCAAAGGGTGAGTGTTCCCTCTCAATTATTGGTTGATACTTTAGTTAGCAATTCTATCAATTAGAATAATTTGTGTTTCAAGTAATTAACATCCAACATTAATGGCTTAATAAGATGACTGTTAATAAGACCTTTGGAAGTAAAGCAAGTCCAAGGTTGGTAATGCCTATAAAGATGTAGATCCTTCTAACTTTCCACTAGACCATTCTGAATATTCTCTTTGGGCTAGCTCTCTTCACAAGATGGTTTCTTTAGTTTAGGGATCACATGTTCATCTGGAAACATCCAGGAGTCATAAAACGGGGCTTTTACCATTGTATCCATTTGGAATTGTTTAGACACTTTTCCCTCATCAGTAATTGTGCCCCATGCCCATACTCCCTGCTCTCCAGTCACAGGGAAGAGAACAGGGACCATGGGATCACCATGATCAGCATAAACCAATTGTGACTTGTTCCTTGAGCTTGAGGCTAGAAATGAAGCTTAGACCTCATGAACCCTGGGGCATCTGGACATGCCTCTCTGAAGCCTAGGTACTGTTAGTGATATTGAAGGTGAGGAATAGCTGTTGGACCAGCAACCAAAAGTGTCTGGTACACAAGTACTGTCTTAAATTCCACCTTAAATTTCTGATGGAACCAAATTCTGAGAAAACACAAAAGTTGTTCCCTAGAAGGTAGAAGAATTGGGTTGGAGGAGACAAGAGATTCAAAGCAAACTCTAATGAAGTCTTACCTGGCACAAAGCGTGGCTTCTCAAACTTGAATGTATATATGAATCACTTGGGAATCTTACTAAAATGCAGATTCTGATTCAGCTGGCCCAGAGTGGAGCCATGATTTGTCATTTCTAGCAAACTTCTGGGTGGTGCTGATACTGCTGGTGTTTAGATCACACTAAACTAAATCACTAAAGTAGCAAGGGCATCGACCATATTTGTTGCTGTAGGAAGAATAGAAGCCAAAGTGCTTCTCAGAGGTGGCAGAATACCATATGGGCTCTAAAGTATGTAGGATTTTGATAGATGGAAGATATAAAATATGCTTTGGGATCTTTTATGAGAGTATATTTGTTAACTTGATGATAGCAAAGGAAAAGTGGCTGTTAAGATATCAAAAATGAGCATAAATTTTCTGGACTTAACAGCAAGTGCATTGTACAGAAACGCCATGGCTCTTAGGATTACTTGATCTTTTTTTCTTGAATTTTAATGCCTGAAGAATAAATAGACATAGTGACAGTACGCTTGTATCCCAAAGCAGAATTGCAGGCTAAGTGAACTCAGGCAGAATTTGGATAATGTCAAATGAGAAAAAACATACAACCTAAAACTTGTGAGTTATGTTTTATTCTTACTGAGAACTAGAGCTTGGGAGACAGAGGCTTGGGAGACAGCCTCTCAGATAGCTCTGAAGAACTGTGCCAGAGAGGTAAGGGAGGAGCCAATATATATACATATACATATACATACATACATACATACATATATATATATAGGGGTTTCTGCTGCAGAGAAAAATACCTACAGTCAAACATGGAAATATTGCTAATCACAAAAAAAACAGACGTTTCAAGTTAATGATTTTAGTGCTTTTTTATGCATGGAAAGATAGAAGACTCTGGGCTCACTGAAATTATTCCTTCTATATGCATTTTAATTGTTTAGGGCCAGTATCCCATTTTTCTTCATCTCGAATTCCCCTCGGGGTACACTCTGGCTACAGTGGCTGACGGCTTGATGGCAGGCAACACTTGCTGCTTACTGAAATGGCAGGCAGCGTTTTTCGTCCGCAGATATATTTTCACAAACCGAAGTGAGGCTCTGCCTAAAAAGAAATAATTAACCTTTTTTTGGAGGGTATTTCTTACCCCTCAAAAAACTAACAATACCGTTATCTTAATGATGCAGTTTTTTTTTTCTTATTGTTATTTGTTTTGTGAATGAGTTAGATGAGTCACTTCTTAGAAAATCAAGAACACGATGAGAGAAATTAAAGACAGTGAATGTGTTCCTTAAATTAACTTTCTCTTAAAAAGTATGTGTGTAGAGGTAAAAAGGCAATATTATAATTGAAGTTGGCCAACCAATAGGGCTGCAGAGGCAACACCCCAATGTTCCTGGGTTATAATAATGTGATTCTTCTTTTGGAAATATAGTCAGAAATTCCCAGGAAGCTCAAGAACAATGAAGCTTTAAAAGACTAGAAGGAAGAAATTATAAGTATGGGATGTCATGGATTACACAGCTAATTTTCAGACTGTTCATTGAAAAGCTTTCCTATCCTCCTCTGGGAAGGCCAGGAAGCTGGTGTTTTGGAATATCCGGGAAGCTGCTTCATTTTTACAAGGATTAAAATGAGCAGGAATAGAAAGTGGAAATAACAGAAGAGATTCTAGTTCTGAATCCTGGATTCTTCTGTACTCAATGAAGAATGTGAAGAATGCTTCACATTCTTGAGTATTATCTTTTACTTTTATGCGGTATTGTTGACCAAATGAAAAAAACAAAAACAAAAATGACAGGCTTAGGTCATTAAACTAAACTGGGAGGTTAGGATGCTAGCCCTGGTATTACGATAAATGAACTGTCCAAATCTCAGTTCCTGACTTGTAAGAAATGGGAGAACTGAATTTGATAGTGTTCTCAGAACCTGCTGAGCATCATAGGAGTCTCAGGAGATTGTTAAAAGCACAGCTTCCTTGGGCACCACTTGACATGTGTTGGAATGGAATTCCTGAGGATAGGATCCAAGGAGTATACATTTTAAAAAGTCTCTTGGCTTTTTCTCAGTAGCTGTCTCTTCCCAAATCAGAGGACATCACATTTGGAAACGACTGTACTAGAAAATCCTTTAAGATACAGTTCATCCCCAAATGCTATGATTTTCCTGCAACAGTTAGATTGGTGATTTAGGAATAGAGACTGATAGAAGGGGAAATTATTTGGATAATCACAACAGAAGTCTTCTTAAATTATCAGTTTACTGTGAAATGCTTTTCACAGTAGTTGGGCTCCAAGGACTTTCCGTCAGTCTTGCCTTTCCTTTGGGAATGCCCACCCATCAGTGCAGAGCTGATTTGAAGGCAGAGACAGGGAGAGAAACCACTTTATTTGCACTCACAGATCCTGGTCTGCATTTATTCAAGCACAATTAAAAACAGTAGGGTTTCCCAGTTAACATTTGCTAAAGCTCACAAAAGATTGTCATTTTGCTTATTGCTTTGAGAAGCCTGTCGGGGAGGAAATGTGTTTTGACAAAAAGTATTTGTCTTAGATCTCCCAATGTGTAATTGTGTGATGGCTTCCACATCAGGGTTGGTTGGTTCTACAGCACGTTGTGGTCCCCTCTGAGGGCCACTTGAGGGTAGGAACTCTTTCTGTGTCTCATGAGCCACGGTGCTTATGTGTCTTAAAAGGATGGGCTTCTTGTCTTGAAGAATGACGAAGGATTGTTAGAGATTTTGTGTTTGGGTAGTGCTTTTGCCTTATTGACTGTTAAAAATGGTGTAGGAAAACTGCATTTTGCGAACATACAGATAAATCTCATCAGGTGGGTGGGCCTTCTCTGCACTTGTGCCTTTAAACCAGACCAATCCCTGGTCCACACAACTGGTACCCAGATACAAGGAGCTTTGCTATCCTGGCTGTCTTGTATGCTTGTGACGATTACCCTCCCCCAGCCCCAGTCCTCCACATACCAGTTGTGTTAGCTCGTTTTGCTTCAACTCCATACCTGTGTTTACCTGGCTTCCGGCCGTCTGTGTAGTCCTTAATCCAAAGGACAAAGTTGGGTTTGAGTGTTGTGTTAGTTTCTCTTTGCTAGCCCCAGGTTGTGTGCCTCCTGACTGGGTCTGCTGCTTTAGGTAACCTGAAGACAATTTCAGCCCCTAACATTCCATCCTTGGTGGGTCTGTCCCTCCTCCTCCTACCCCACCCCTATCCCCTTCCTAACATTTCCTCTCTGCACCTGTGTAAGGAGACTCTACCGTTGTGTGGGACAAATGGTCTGTGTGTCTTATTCAAGACCTATCACAGCATGTATGTGTGTGTGTGTGTGTGTGTGTTAGTCGTTCAGTCATGTCTGACTCTGTGATCCCATGGACTGTAGCCCACCAGGCTCCTTTGCCCATGGGATTCTCCAGGCAAGAATACTGGAGTGGGTTGCCGTTTCCTTCTCCATCACAGCATGATGGAGTTAATAGTATAACACACTACCCCTCAAACTTCCATGTGCGGATGAATAACCCGGGGATCTTATTGAAATACAGATTCTAATTAAGTAGATCTGGGGTAGGGTTTTACTAACAAGTTCCTAGGTGATGCAGTGCTGCTGGTTGGCAGACCACATTTTTCGTAGCAAGGGTGTAACTAATCCCAGAGGCAGTATGATACAGAACAGGATTCTCCAGCCTCCACTCTTGATAGTTTGTGCTGGAGAATTCTCTGTTTGGTGGTAATGGGGGGGTTGGCCATTCTGTGCACTATAGGATGTTTAGCCACATCCATGGCTTCTGCCCACTAGATGCCAGTAGCGTTCTCCCCTTTCACTCATGACAATCAAAACTGTCTTCAGAAATTGCCTAATATCCCTTGGGGGTAAAATCACCCCTGGTTGAGGATCACTGGTATAGAGGTTAATATTAAGGGCTCTGGATTAGAATGCTTGCACTGAAATTCTGGCTCACCAACTTACTGGGTAAATGGCTATGGGTCCTCAACTTTTCTGTGCCTCAGATTTGTCCTCTATAAAATGGAGATAATAGTACCTATGTTGGTATTCTGGAGAAGGTGATGGCACCCCACTCCAGTACTCTTGCCTGGAAAATCCCATGGACGGAGGAGCCTGGTAGGCTGCAGTCTATGGGGTTGCAAAGAGTCGGACACGACTGAGCGACTTCACTTTCACTTTTCACTTTCACACATTGGAGAAGGAAATGGCAACCCACTCCAGTGTTCTTGCCTGGAGAATCCCAGGGATGGGGGAGCCTGGTGGGCTGCCGTCTATGGGGCTGCACAGAATTGGACGAGACTGAAGCGACTTAACAACAACAACAACAATGTTGGTATTCACAGAGTTGCTGGGAGGATTAAATATACATGAAGTGCAGAGAGCTATATGCATGTGTAGAATGGAAAATTAATTTTATCATCAGATAATATTAATACTTAGATAGTATTATGTCCATTTTATAGAGGGCAATTTGAGGCACAGAAAAGTTGAGTACCTGTGGCCAAATACCTAGTAAGGTTGTGAGTCAGAATTTCAGTGCAAGCATTCTAATCCAGAGCCCTTAATAATAACCTGTATACCTACCAGTGATTCTGAGCTGGGGATGATTTTAAATATTTGTAGTATTCAAAGAAATCTATAGATTCATCAAATCCCTTTCAAAATACTGAAGACATTTCCCACAGACCTGGAACATATATCCTGAAATTGACATGGAACTACAAAAGACTGAATAGCCAAAGCAGTCTTGGGAAAGAACAAAACTAGAGGTATTATGCTCCCTGATTCTAAATTGCCCTGCAATGTTACAGTGATCAAAACAATTCAGGGGTTAGTCTTCCCAGTGTAGGACCCTGGACTGAGGGCCTGATGGTGGGCTCAGAAGTTTTGCTTCCTGCTCCCTACGTTCAGACTATATTGAAGCTACAGTAATCAAGACAGTATGGTACTGGCAGAAAAGCAGACACACAGATCAATGGAACAGAATAGAGAGCCCAGAAATTAGCACACCCTTAAATAGTTAATTAATCTACAACAAAGGAGGTAGGAATATACAATGGAGAAAAGACAGTCTCTTCAATAAATGGTGTTGGGAAATCTGGACAAAGTTACAGGGAAAATAATGAAGCAATAGCATTTTCTTACATTGTATGTGTTAGTCACTCAGTCTTGTCCAACTCTTTGCAACCCCATGGACTACAGCCTGCCAGACTCTTCTGTCCATGGAGATTCTTCAGGAAAGAATACTAGAGTGGGTTGCCATTTCCTCCTCCAGGGTATCTTCCTGACCCAGGGATCGAACCTGGATCTCCCGCAATGTAGGCAGATCCTTTACTGTCTGAGACACCAGGAAGTCCACACCATATACACAAGTAAACTCAAAATGGGTTAAAGACTAAATGTAAGACTTGAAACAATAAAACTCCTAGAAGAAAACATAGGCACTACATTCTTTGACATCAGTCTTAGCAATATTTTTTTGGGTGTGTCTCCTCAGACAAGGAATACAAAAGCAAAAATAAACAAATGGGAGGACATCAGCATAAAAAGCTTTTGCTTAACAAAGGAAGTGAAGTGAAAGTCACTCAGTCATGTCTGACTCTTTGTGACCCCCATGGACTATACAGTCGATGGAATTCTCCAGGCCTGAATACTGGAGTAGGTAGCCTATCCTTTCTCCAGGGGGTCTTCCCAATCCAGGGATCGAACCCAGGTCTCCCACATTGCAGGCAGATTCTTTATCAGCTGAACCACAAGGGAAGCCCAAGGATATTAGAGTGGGTAGCCTATCCCTTCTCCAGGGGATTTTCCTGACCCAGGAATCGAGCTGGGGTCTTCTGCATTGCAGGTGGATTCTTTACCAACTGAGCTATCAGGAGAGCAAACTATCTACAAAATGAAAAGGCAGTGTACTTAATGGGAGAAGATATTTTCAAATGATGTATCCAATAAGGGGTTAATATCCAAACTATATAAAGAACTCACGCAATTCAATATTTTTTAAAAAATCATTAAAAAATACACAGAAGCCTTGAATATATACTTTTCCAATGAAGACTTACAGATGGTCAATAGGCATATGGAAAGATGCTCAGTGTAACTAATAATCAGGGAAATGTAAATCAAAATCACAGTAGATATCACCTCATACCTTCAGAATGGCTGTCATCAAAAAGATAACAAATAGCAAATGTTGGTGAGGAGGTAAAGAAAAGGAAATCCTCCCGCAGTATTGGTGGGAATGTAAGTTGGTGCAGCCACCAAGGGAAACAGTGTGGAGGTTTCTCAAAAAATTAAAAATAGAGCTCCTGTATGATCCAGTAATTCCTGCTTTGGGTCTTTATCTGAAGAAAACAGAAACACTAATTCATAAATATTTTTGCATGCCTATGTGCAAATTATAATTATTTATAATTGCTAAGATATGGAAGAAATCTAAGTGTCTATAGATAGACAAATGGATAAAGATATGGGATATATATACAGTGGCACGTTAGCCTTAAAAAGGAAGGAAATGTTGCCATTTGTGACAACATAGATGAACCCAGAGGGTATTATGCTTAGTGAAATAAGTCAGAGGAAGACAAATACCATGTGACTTTACTTATATGTAGGATAAAAAAAAAAAAGAAAAAGAAACAGACTCATAAATACAGAGAACTGGTGATTGCCAGAGGAGAGAAAAAAATAGCCAAAAAGGATTGAAGTGGTACAAGCTTCAAGTTATAAAACAAATGAGGCACAGGGGTTTAACATATAGCATAGGGAATATATTCAATAGTATTGCAATAACTTTGTTTGGTGATAGATGGTTACTATACTTTTGCACATGTGCTGTGCGTGTGTGCTCAGTCAAGTCTGACTCTTTGAGACTCTATGGTCCGAAGCCCTCCAGGCTCCTCTGTCCATGGAGTTTTCAGGTAAGAATACTGGAGTGTGTTGCCATTCCCTTCTCTAGCACCCCACTCCAGTATTCTTGCCTGGAAAATCCCATGGACCGAGGAGCCTGGTAGGCTGCAGTCCATGGGGTCGCAAAGAGTCGGACACGACTGAGAGACTTCACTTTCACTTTTCACTTTCACACTGTCCCAGGGACTGAATCCACATCTGTTATGTCTGTTGCATTTACCACTGAGTCACCTGGGAAGCTACTGTACTTATTTTGTTGATCAATTTGTAATGTGTATAAATGTCAAATCTCTGTCATATACCTAAATCTTATACAATATTATGTGTCAACTGTATTTCATTAAAACATTTTAAGAACTGTATGGCTGTGCATATCTAGAAATTAATTAATGTTAGCAAATATTATCATCAACATTTTCTATGCACTGGCCTTTTCATTAGAGGATGCTAATTTATTGTGAACCATGTTGATCAATCACAAGAAAATAACTTTGACATATTCTTGTGTTAAGACAATGTAGTTTATTTACTTACCTAGATTAATACTGGAAACAACACCTTATTAAATATATATCTTGGCATTTTGTATTGACTTGCTTTAGTTAATCATGATGCTGTATTCACTGATTAATTAATGTTCTTGTACACAGTGTAGCAAGGGGGGGGGGTGGGATGTATCATGCCTCTGTATCTGACTCCCAACAGAACGGTAGCTAAGCTAATTACTATTCAATCCACAGAATTCTGAGACTTGGATAATTGTCCTGCAGTTCCCAACTTCTCTCAGAGTTTGCTGCCTACGTCTCTTCTGCTTTTTTTGTTTTGTTTTGCCTGCACTGAATCTTCGTTGCAGCTCACAGGCATCTGTAGTTGCAATGGGCGGACTCTAGCTGTGGTGCATGGGCTCAGTAACTGCCATGTGTAGGCCCAGTAGCCCTATGGCATGTGGGATCTTAGTTGCCTGACCAGGGATCGAACTTGCATGTCCTACATTATGAGGCAGATTTTTAACCACTGGACCATGAGGAAAGTCCCATCTCTTCTGCTTGTAATAAATATTATTTTCCAGGTTGGCAGTGATATGACTGGTTTTAGTTATTCATATATTTAGCACCTAATTTAAGCCACCTATTTTGCTTGGTGGGTGTTTTTTTTAGGAAGAGTCTTTCCTTTCAGTCTCAACATTTTTGCTGCTGCTGCTGCTGCTGCTAAGTTGCTTCAGTCGTGTCCGACTCTGTGCGACCCCATAGACGGCACCCCACCAGGCTCCCCGTCCCTGGGATTCTCTAGGCAAGAACACTGGAGTGGGTTGCCATTTCCTTCTCCAGTGTGTGAAAGTGAAGTCGCTCAGTCGTGTCTGACTCTTTGCGACCCCATGGACTGCAGCCTACCAGGCTCCTCGGTCCATGGGATTTTCCAGGCAAGAGTCCTGGAGTGGGGTGCCATTGCCTTCTCTGTCAGCACTTTTGCCAGGATGGCAAATAGTTAACTTTGAAGAATACTCTCAATCACAGTATTGAATTGTTTTTTTTCTTAATCTTTTGCTGCTCTCTGACCTTGCATGAAACTTTGCTACTCTCTTCTTTAGCATTTACAGATCTCTATGAAGCAGCTAAGTTTGTGAAGTTAGAAAAAAGACTGTATCAAAGAAAATATTCACTTAGTGCATTTCTTCAGGATGATAGAGTAGCTGGACATTTTGGTAAGAAAAAGCCTACTGGTATTTGATTTTCTATTGATTGAAAACAAAAGGATGAAGAGATAAATTTAAAACTGTTGACTGAATTTTTCACTTGATGTCACTGCATTAGATCTCTAAACAAAAATGAAATGAGATTCATACCAGTTTTGTTATCCAACCCCAGTCATGTGTGGACAACACTTGTTGAGTATGTATTGTATGCTAGGCTCAGTGTTTGGCATATGGTGTGAATTATGTTGACTTGGTCCTCTTCCTGAAATAATTTATGTTCTTATTTCCTCTTCTTCATTTTAGAGTTGAGTGAATGGAAATCTTGAGAGATTAAGTTAAGGTCACAGGGCTAGTTAAGGAATGGGGCAACACTAGGACTAAGGTATTTTTTAGACCTAACAGCGTCTCATAATGCTACATTATTTTAAAAAATTCATCAGTTTTCACACTCTGCTGCTACTGCTAAGTCACTTCAGTCGTGTCCGACTCTGTGCGACCCCAGAGACGGCAGCCCACCAGGCTCCCCCATCCCTGGGATTCTCCAGGCAAGAACACCGGAGTAGGTTGCCATTTCCTTCTCCAGTGCATGAAAGTGAAAAGTGAAAGTGAGGTCGCTCAGTTGTGTCCGACTCTTTGCGACCCCATGGACTGCAGCCCACCAGGCTCCTCCGTCCATGGGATTTTCCAGGCAAGAGTACTGGAGTGGGTTGCCATCGCCTTCTCCTTCACACTCTAGATGACAGTAACAACACTCTGAATGTGTTAAATGGAAATTCCTTGGTACTTTTGGTTGAGGAATCATTTAATTCACATACGAAACAAATACATATACTCTCCTTCAGTATCGTTGGCTCACTGCCCAATCTTATTATCTGTTGACATTTTGAAAACATCTCTAACAATGTCTTGACTTCTTGGAAGTACTTATATTACTTTAATAGACTGTATTTGCTATCTGTTTTCATTTTCATAGCAAGAGAAGACCAATTTGCTGCTCTATCAACTATCCTCTTTTACTTATTAAAATGACTATAAATTCAGAGCTGTTGAAAAGTGTTAGATTGATAGTACTGCTCTAGGAAGCCACAGAAAGGAAGTGTAAAACCTTTACCTAACTTCCTGCCAATGATCTCTGACCAAAGCAAGGATGGAACATTTTTAGAAAGGAGAGACTAATTGGTGGTCTGAAACAGCCACTCTAAAATTTCCTTGAAAGCCCCAATTAGGAAGCAAAAATATTCACTAAAGTAAAGAGGAGTTTAATCCTTTTGAGTTGTAATGATTAAAAGAGAAAACACCTTTGGAAAAAGAGACTGTGTTTATTAATCACCTTTAAACTGTTAGGAAGGATGAGTTCTTATTTATCTTAAAGTTTTATGATAAAGTCATGGTTAGTTTCTTCAGGTCCATGGGAGTTAACCAGGATGGATAACTATTCTCAAAATGATACGATTTTGAAATTGATAGTGAAAAGTGGGAATATTTGCATTAAATGAGAGAATAATGAGGGGCCTATCATAATTATACTAAGATACTTAAAGATCTGTTATGTTAGTAACAATTATATTAATAATATATGCACTATACTGATAGTTTTGTTGTTAGGCACATTATACACATCTCATGTAATTCTCGTGATGATGTCGATTATCTCCATTTAATAGACAAGGGTATAGATCATAATGATGGTTCATGGTAGACTTAGAGTTTCATCTGCTTTTTGTAACCTTTTCTGTCAACCACAATACATAGTCTTCTCTGAAATGAGAGCTTAAGTTGATTCTTATCACATTCAGCTCATGAAAACAGATCCATTACTAGTAGATAAAAGTTTCAGGATGGAATATTAAGGGTGTGTATCTAGGTTTAAGAAAGTGAATTTAAAGGCATCTACTTTTTCATGTTAAAGAATTTTAAATTTATCTTTTAGGCACTTGGGAGCCATACAACAGTTTTTATTTTTAGCAAAAGCATATCAGATTTGTGGAAGGCAAGGAAAATAAAATAATTATTTTATCTGAAGTTCCTTGTAACAGTCCAGACAAAAGATGGAGTCTGGACTTCAGGAAAATATTAGAGGGGATAGAGTATAGGAGACAGATTCCAGGGATGCCTAACAGGTAGACAGGAGAGACTAGTAATGAAGTGAATGTGGTAGATGATGTAGAAAGAAGAGTCACGGATGTTTCTGAGGGTTCAGCTTAGGCTACTGAATGCCTAGTGCCAACATTAACCTAGTCAGGTTAAACAAGTTGTAAAAGAGACTGATTTGGGGTCGCAGGGTAGGAAGTCATGGATTTTGTTTTAGACTTGCTGAGCTTAAGGTGACTGTTCACATCAAGGTAGAGATACACCTCAGGCAGTTAGAAATGAATCTAAAGTTCAAGGGAAAGAGCTATATATTGAGTTGTGTGGCCTCTCTAGTTGAAGCTGTGGGTGTGAATGGAAACTCCAGAGTTGTCATGTCTGTTCTGTCCATTTAGCAGGAGGTTGCTGTTGGAGGAGCACCACAAAGGGAAAATTAGATGATGAAGTCTCAAATCACAAGGGAAAATGTTGTCTTTTTTTTGAGATTGTCTGCTAAATAAGGCACTCTGTGTGCAGCTGAACATTTCCAGTCTTCTCTTAAAAAGACTCCCAGTAGGGTAGAAGCAGGAGAAACTGGTTCCAGGGGCTATGATTTAGATTGGTTTTCTTAGGACCTCTCCTTCCATTCCTCCCCATGTCCCTTCACCACAATAATCTGGGAATTAACACCTCTTTTCAAAATTATGCTTTGCCTATGTTCTTATGTTCTAAAGGGTTTCTCTGCGTTAATGATGTTTCATCCTTGAAGCAGGATAAAATACACTGGCATAGCATCAGGGTTTTTTTTAAAGAGCCGAAATCCATTTCTCTTCCATTTTATCTTTCTAAAACTTGTCTTCAACTACAGGTAAACTGGTAAAAAGGCCATCTCACATGTGTTCTTTGCTTCTGTTTCTTGACAAGCTGTATGAACTTGTACAGGACACCTCAGCTATCTGGGTCTCAACTTATCCTTATCTCTTAAATACAGGAATTGAACTATATTTTCTCTGAGGCTTCTTTCAACTAAAAAGTTTTGTGATTCCATAATTCAAGCTCTTGCACATAAGTGCCTTTTAAATGTCATTGGTTAGATCACCAAAAGGCTAATAATTGTATAATCAAGGATAGATCAAATGCTGAATTAAGGTTCCTTAAAGATTGAAAAAGTTCTCTTTATAGGAATGAAATAGGAAGCATTTTTTTGTCAGGTAAAAATCTCCATCTTGGTATGAGCTCTAATTAAATTAAATCTCGAGAAATTTAGGCCAGATATAGAGAAGAACTCTCCTTCCTAGTCTGACTCTAAAGGTTGCATGTTAACATATTTTGGGGGAAATGTTCAGACCTTTAAGAGACTTGAATATTGTCTTAGCTTAAGCTGCTATAACAAAATATAATACTCTGGGTGGCTTAACCAGTACATATTTGTTTCTCAAAGTTCTGGAGACTGGAAGTCTGAGGTGAGGATGTCAGCATGATCAGGTTCTGGTGAAGGTCCAATTCCTGGCTTGTAGACAGCCACCTTTTTGCTGTGTCCTCATATGTCAGAGACAGACAGAGAAGGGGGATGCAGAGATGGAGGGCATGGAGCAGAGACGGCGGGGAGAGAATGAGCATGCAAACAAGGGCAAGAGCAAGTGAATTCTTTGGTCTCTCCTTCTAAGGGCACTAATTCCATCATGGGGGCCCCACTTTTATGATGTAATTTAAACTTAATTACCTCCCACAAGCTCCACCTCTAGATATCATCACACTGGCATTTGAGGTTTCAACCTATAAATGTTATGGGGAGACAAACTTTCTATCCATGACAACTATCTTGCAGGGGAAATTGTAACTCTAATCAATGACCTAAAATGGGAGTCTTCTTTGACAAATAAGAAGGCCGAGGTCAGACTAGACCGGGTAGGGTGTTTTCCTCAAACAATTGGAGCAGTTTATCACTTGAGAGATGGGCTACATCATGGTTGACATGGAAGACCAATTGTACTAGTAGGAGAAGCATGGTGATGGGAGCCAAAGGGAGGTCATAAACAGGAAGCCAAGTCAAGGAGTCAGTGATGGGGAGGATCAGGAGGAAGCTGTAAGAATACATGTGGGGAAAGCAGTGCTGGATGAAGACTGATACACTATGAAGGCCTTCCTCTATATGACACCAGCTACCTGGCCTGAACTATTTTGAGAAGCTGGATAAAACCAAATATTACAGGATCAACTACCTTTAGTCTCTGGACATCCTCAGTCTATAGAGAGGAAATTTCTAAGGAACACAGAGGGCTTTCCTTTTTTGAAAGCTTTAGAAATTGGTCCAAAGTTATATATAATGTTTGGTATCAACATGTGCTTGTACATTATGGCATCTTCACTTTCTATTTTCTCTGATGGACTTAGAAGCAGACCCTCTAATCAATCCTGTCTCCCATTTCATCACCACCCTTACTCCCCCTCCCCTGATCTTGGGTGAGTCATTTCCTTCTAGAACAGTGACAGCAACCATCAAAATTGAGAACTCAGTGTGACAAAAGGGATGTTTTCCCAGTTCTCTGGCAACATAATATATAAGTTCACCACATCAGGCACATCATCTTAATCACCGGGGTCAAAAGAACCTCTAGATGTGACAAGTAGCTGCCTCTTTAGTTAACTTCTTCCTTCTGATTGGCAAGGAGAAGACTGCAAATCACCAGCATGTGGATGATCACTTCACTGTTTCATTTCTTTAGATTTGCCTCCATCAGTTGGAAATAAGGATTTCAGTCTGAGTCTTTTGTATTAAAAGGTTATATGGAAAAGAAGCCAAGAAGAGATAAAGATGAGAATGGGCAGCGGCATCAGAGTTTCTCAGTAAACTGACAAACGCATTTCTTTAGTTCGTGTCTACTGAGCATTTAC
The DNA here is from genome assembly GCF_032452875.1 of Bos javanicus. Taxonomy (NCBI): domain Eukaryota; kingdom Metazoa; phylum Chordata; class Mammalia; order Artiodactyla; family Bovidae; genus Bos; species Bos javanicus. The sequence continues at coordinate 60,636,745 of NC_083869.1, read as the reverse complement.
TCTGTGGGCCTGGCATTGTTCCCATAGGCAATGAGCAGTACATGAGTGAGCAGGTGATCCAAGTTTGGCTCTAAGAAAGCCTAAATTCCATGGACAAATAAAGATATGGCAAAACCCAAATACTGTGACAAGTACTACGCAAAGAACCAAGTAGGGGGAATGTGTTAGGGAGAGACTAGAGGTTACTTCATTTGGGTATCCTCAGGGCCCTCTCTGAGGAAATGATACTGACTTTGATATCTGAATGATGACGAGGCAGCCATGTGCATATCTAGGGAGTTAGCATTCCAGGTACAGCTCAAAGGCCCCAAGACAACACTAAATGGGTATACAAGGCTGTGGTTTAGCGTCAACAGAGTAGAAGAGATGACTTCTCAGAAAGCGGCCAGACACAAGGAATTTGGAACCTATTCTGAGTATACTGGGAACTGATTGGAAGATTTTAAGCAGGGAAAAGATTTTATCAATGTACCATTGAAAAAGATCACTCTGACTGCTGTGGACGATGGGTTGTGTAAGGACAAGGGTGTAAGAAAGGAGGTCAGATAGGAAACTGCTACTGTCACTGACATGAAAGACTGTGATAGCTTAGATCAGGATGAGGATAGTGGAGATAGAAAGAGATAGATGCATGTAGAATTTTTTGGGGGGATAGAAATAATAGGACTAGGTATTTCTATGTGATTAAAGTGAGAGAAAGGATTGAGGGATGATTTTTAGAGCTTGGGGTTGAACAACATCATGGTGCTTTATTATAAGACAAGGAAGATTGGAGGGACAGCAGGTTTGGGGAGGAAAATCAATGTTCATTGTGAAGTACATAGGTTTGGTGGGAAATGAATGAATGTTTGGTTCAAAGTACTTAGATGATGCCAGTAAAGATGGCAAACAAATATTTAGATACAGAGTTGAAGAACCAGGGACACTACACAAGTTCCCTCTGCTAACCTGTGTTGGTCATACAGGATAAGAGAGAAATAAACTTTTTTGTGTTAAGCTACCAAGGTTTGGGGGTTCATATGTTACTGTAGCACAACTTAGTCTATACTGACTACTATAGCCAGAGAAATGGACTTAGGCATTTTCAGTAAAGGATACTACCTGAAATCATGGGAGTGGACATAATAACTTAAGGAGAAAGTGTAGATGGAGAGGAAAAGGGAGCCCAGTCTGGAACTTGAATATGATCTAACACACAGGTATTGGGTAAAAGAGGATTGTGTGATGCCTAGGAAGCTAAGAGAAGAAATGAGGTGTAAAAATGGCATCCTTAGAGTGCAAATCCTGAGTATTTGAGCAGAGGGGTGATTTTTCAGCATGCATGGACATTTCAGGGCTTCCCTGGTGGCTCAGATGGTGGGGAATCCAGCTGTAATGTGGGAAACCTGGGTTCAATTCCTGGATTGGGAAGATCCCCTGGAGGAGGGCATAGCAAGCCCCTCGAGTACTCTTGCCTGGAGAATCCCTATGGACAGAGGAGCCTGGTGGGCTACAGTCCATGAGGTTTCAAAGAGCTGGACCTGACTGAGCGACTAAGCACACAACACACGGACATTGCACTGTCTGTTATGTTTTCCCTAGGTTGTTAGTTGTGAGAGAGTCTGTACTGTGATTTTTTAAGAGTGAAATCATGAATGGAACATAGCACACTGTGAAAATGCTACAATGGTAAACTATTTCAAGCCAGGAGGTCACAAAATCTGAGGAACTTTTCTGTTTTTTATCTATGGTTCTGATTTTGGGCCAGATAGATCCATTCTGGGAAGCTGACACTAGGTTAGATGCTTCTCCTGGAGGTTTCCACCATATCCACACGATGTCTCTGAAGCTTCTCTGTACTCACTCGCCATCAGTCACCCAGTCATATATGACTCTTTGAGACCCCCATGGACTGTAGACCACCAGGCTCCTCTGTCCACGAAATTGTCCAGGCAAGAATACTAGGGTGGATTGCCATTTCCTACTCCAGGGGATCCTCTGGACTCAGGAATCAAACCCACGTCTCCATCAGCTCTTGCTTTGGTAGGCAAATTCCTTACCACTAGTACCCCTGGGAAGCTTGTTCTACTGAAATTTAACTGTCTGCTTCCTTGGATAATCTTCTTCTGGACTCTCCTCAGTGCTCACAGTGGCATCTGACACAGAGCAGGTTCTCACAGTGTTTGTTCAATGAATGAGCAGTCTTGACTGGCACCGGCAAGGTCGACTCACACACATGTGAGGTGGTAAAGGTCCTGGTTGTCACAAACATGAGGTGATAAGTGTTTCTCTTAATATCTTATGACCAAAGGAAGCCTAAAGTTTTTGTTCAGATTCTTCATGTAGTTAGTCCATCAGCAAGTTCTTACTGAGTGCCTGTAGTAAAACAGAAGCTGAAAATTGAAGGGAAGAAAGGAAGTATGTTTCTCAGCGTCTACCCTCTAGGAAGAACAATGAAGTTGAGAGAACTAGGCTAATGGCTAGGAAGGCATTCGAGATCAGTATGAGATGGTGTACAGTTAATTGAAAAACTGAATGGCCCAGACGGTGAACATTATAGGAGTTTGGTAAAGGGGAAAATTAAATATATGTGAAATGAAATTAGGTCTAGGAAAATTTCTTAGGGGAGGTCAGATCTGTAAGGCTGAGGAGGGAGACATGGAGAGGTGCTGAATCAGAGCTTCATAGACTGGGAAAGGGTGAGTGAGGAGACCCTTGAAACCAGAGGGAAGAGTGTTATCAGACAGTGGCAAGAAACAGGGCTGGAAAGAGGATGGAGCCAGAGTGGGAACGATTTCAGGACTCAGCAAATTAATATTCTTTCATTCATGAACTTTTTTTTTTTTTTTTTTTGCGGGGAGAGGGTATTGTTCTGGGTCTTCATTGTAGCATGTGAACTTCTCTAGTTACAGCGCATGGGCTTTGTTGCCTCGAGGCATGCAGGGTGTTAGTTCCTCGATCAGGGATTGAACATGCGTGCTCTGCACTGGAAGTCAGCTTCTTAGTCACTGCACCACCAGAGAAGTCCTGCATTCAGGAACTGCTTGCTGAGTGCCCATCATGTGCAAGGCACTGTTGGGTGTGTACCTAGCCCCTAACCTCACTGGGCTCACATTCTTGATGAGAAGATAGATAATAAACACTGAAACAACTGTGTGGCAAAATTTCAGATTGTGTTACATGCTGTGAAGCAAAGTAAGGCAGGATAAGAAGATACAGAGAAATGAAATATGCCATTTTCTTTCCATAGTTGAGGATCGGGGAAGGCTATTCTGAAGAGCTGATATTTATGAAGGGACCAAGTGACGAGAGGAAGAGAATAGGAAGTTCCTGGGAATCAAAGTGACAGAGTAAAGAAGATTCCAGGAAGATAACACATGCTATGGAGAAAGGTGGACAGTCAATGAGGTAGCACCAAGGAAAATGGTGTAATTCAGAATCTAAGATGAATATAAGAGAAAGTTTTAGTTATGAAGTTTCCGTTGTGTAATTTTTTTTCAACATAGTATGTATTGGGAATTTTTTGTTTGCTAGATAATTGGGTATTATAGTTTAAATGACTAAGAAATGACAGAAAGCTCTTCTCTTTGTCCCACCTCATATATTACAGTCAAGAACACTGTATCTTGCAATCTGTTGGCAATATTGTCATTCCCAGTGTCTTTTATCCTTTCTACCTGTAAAGGCACATGCTGCCCATCAGAGACTGCTGTCCTTGGAAAACAGCAAAATAGAAGTTAGAGGCTCTCTTGCCCATCTCATCAAAGTTAGGCCTCTGAGTATTGTGTGGCTTTGTGCCCAGTAGAAAAGGATTAGGGTTGCCAAATCTTTGGATAATAACAAGTTCCAATCTACATAACACCTGGTCTTTACAAACCAAGTCATTATGAATGTAATCCAAGTTGTCACTCCAGGGGTTTTATTGTTTCCAAATTAATCAGAGTCATTTCTTATATATATGGAGGTTGCCTGCTCATGTTCTCTTTTTTAGTGTGGATGGAGTGACAACCTCTCCAATTTGGCTATGGCTTGGTGATGTCAGAAAGCTGTGGGGAAGAAGGGATCATCCATCAGAGCCTAGATCTTCTTGGTCAGTAAATATTATTGGAGGCTGAGCAGCAAAATAGAGAATGTAGAGGACACTGGGCACGGAGGAAGAATTCTAGAAAAAGGTTCAGAAGTAAAGTTCCCAGAGTTGGTCATATGAGGGTGGGGGGCATGCTCATCGCTCTTCATCCCATTCGCAGATCAGATGTGTGACAAGAAAACAGACCCAGGGTCCAATGACTGAAGTCGAGAATTTAGGATTTTGGATCCTGAGGTAAACAACTGGATGCCAGCCTTGGGGAGAGGTAGGAAGGCAGAAGGAAGAGATGGGCAGGCCTTTAAAATACCCCTCTACCCGTGCTGTTCTCTTTGTTTCCATTCAGCCACCCTCATCTCTTGCCTGGACCACTGTTCATTCCACTCTCGCTAATCTGTCTTTGTAAGACATGCAGGTGACCTTCTTTTAAAAACACTGTATTTATATACTTATTGTTTTGACTGCGCCAGATCATAATTGCAGCACCTGGGATCTGCAATCTTTGTTGCAGCATGTGAGATCTTTAGTAGTGGCATAGGAACTCTTAGTTGTGGCATGTGGGATCTAGTTTCCTGACCAGGGATCAAACCCAGGGCCCTTGCACTGGGGGCGCAGAGTCTTAGCCACTGGGCCCCCAGGGAAGTCTCTTTGAAAGGTCTTGATTAGACTGTGTCATCCACTAGCTTATAGGACTGGCAAGTTCTGCCCAGCCTGCCCCTCTGCCCTATGTCATGAGATGTTCCTCCAAGCTCACCAGTCTGCAGCTCTTTTAGGTCCTAAAGAGTTCTCTGTGTGCCAAGCTTTCCAAACCACAGGGTCTTTGGTCCTGTTGTCTGCCTTTTCTCTCCTCTTGGCTGCTATCCACTTGTATGAGATGCAGTGTCTCTTAGGGGTTAAAAATTGTACACATGACTGCCTGATCAAATCCTAGCTCTCTACTCATCAGCCGTATGCCTTTGAATAAATTGCTTAAACTCTGTCTCCATTGTAAAAAACAAACTTGATCACAGTGCCTACCTCATGGACCAGTTATGAGGATTAAATAATATTTGTAAAGGATTTAGCCTATACCTCATATCTAGAAAAATTTCAATAAATGTTAATGTGCTTAGTCACTCAGTCGTGTCCAACTCTTTGTGATCCCATAAACTGTAGCCTACCAGGCTCCTCTGTCCATGGAGATTCTCCAGGTTGCTATGCCTTCCTCCAGGGGATCTTCCCAACCCAGGGATCGAACCTAGGTCTCCTGCATTGCAGGCAGGTTCTTTACCGTCAGAACCATGTTATTTACCTCTTGTCCTTTGGGTCTCAGCCTAAACATTGTTTCCTCTGAGAGCACCCACCTGACTTTCATCCTTCCTTTCTATTCCCTTCTACTCCACTGCATCCTTTCTCACAAAAGTTGTTTCTTTCTTTTTGTGTGTTTGCTATCATTTGGATGCCTGTTTGTTGTCTTATGTCCCTGTTAGATTGTAAACTCTATGAGGGAAGGACCCCGCCACTGTACCACCAGACAACCACCATGGTGCACAGAGCCAGGGATGCAGAAGACATTCAACAAATGTCTTGATGGGTGAGTAACTAGGGCTTGTGTCTCAGGACTGAGTAGATCTGTGACTACTCAGTGTCCAAGGGAAAAGTGTTGGTGCCTCTGAGGGACTAAGGAGGGCCAGAAGCCAGTGGAGTTCCACTTCACTGCTTTTCAATACATTGTCTTTACATTGTATTTTGATGTTAACACATAAAAATCATATTACTGGACCAAGCTCAAAACTTACATTTGTATGCCAAGATGAAGTGCTCTTTTTTGGCAGGAAAAAAAAAAGTTCAGATTCGCCATAGAACCTCATCTAACCTGGAATTGGCCTGAATGAATTGTGTGAATGAAGCAGTCATGGTTCCCCCTACCTCCCCACTCCACTTCTGCCTCCCAGGGCGACTGAGCAGTTGATTCAATTCACTGCTTTCAGAGACGGGCTAATGTAGACCTGGGCAGTGACTTCCTGAGTGCAGAGCCCAAGATACTGGCTCAGGCTTGCATTTCTCTCTCTGACTTAAAAATTAGACTGCTTTTTCTGCATGCCTTTATTATCCCTTATTTATTTAATGCCAATGCTTGTCTGTTCTATGTACACAGCACTTTCCTATCCAAGCTTGTTAGACTATATGGAGAAGGTGGTGTTCAGAAAAAACAGTGAGAAATATGAACAAAACCAAAAATAAACTCCAGTGTTGTTTGGCTAGTATAGACTTGCTTTCCTCTGTGGCTCCTCCTTGTTTCTCATCAGGGACTCCATCCCAAGAGACCTCCTCCCACCCCCTCTCCTCTTCTATTCTATTGTTTCCTTTCATCCTTCCTGGAAGCCTAGAGGGGATTAGAGGCTTTGGCATCTGTGTGTGAGGGGTTGTGAGAATGTATAATCACCAATTTATTTTCCATTTGGAATATTGATCTATTCCTTATACATAATAATGACACCTATTTTTTCAAGGCCATCTTCTTCCAAATTCTTTGTTTGGTCATTCCCCCTCACACCCACCCATCCCCCCAACCTTCATTGAAAATGTCTCTGTCCCTGCCTAGATTATCCTTTTAATCTAGATTTTGAGGGATGTATTTTTATTAAAAACCAAAAGCTGACTGTTTTGGCAGGAAACTCATATGCTCAGTAAAATGTGTATTTAAAATACAAATTGGGAATATGAACTAGAAACATCTGCTTTTTCCTTCTACTAGATTTTTGTATGCAATTGAACAATATTAGAGAAAGTTTAGCATCTTATACTATGTATCAGGTATACTGAGATACCTGCTGTTGGCACAGTGTCTTAATAAAAAGTGACTATTTTATAGTTTAGAGGAGTCAGTAAGCTAACAAGAGGTAGCAATGCTTAAAGTTTAAGGTTCTTTGTAATTTAGATATGATTTAGATTTTTATCCTTATGAGTTTCTTATTTTTGATTAAGAATCCCAATGTATAGGACATGATTGCCATATAGGTATTATCTTTTATATCCAAATTCAAAAAAGCAGGAGACCAAATCCAAACAGTGCAACAGAGAATGAAAGTTACTCTTCAAAAATCAAAATATTCTTATAAATACTATAATGATCACTGATATGGAGCAAGGAGTTAATGAGAATGGGCTAGCATATTAAATTAAAATGCACATTGAAGTCAAATTCCTAGCCTAAAGAAAAACGTATGTATTGGTGCCTCTGAAGAGGGAGGAGAATACAAAAGTGTAAAAACATGCATAAATGACATACTCCAAAGTGGGTCCTTGATAGCCTCTTTCTACAAGGACTGCAAACACAGATCTTTCTACCATATGGATGTGTACATGGGATGTGGTCTGAAAACGCTGTGTTGATTCTGGAAAGACCAGAATCTGGAAAGCCAGGATGGAACAGTTCAGGAAAACAGATGTTTTTCTTTGGCTATTGTTCCTGAAGTTACTTAAATGAGACTCTTTGGCTATTGATCTGTATATATTGAGATTACAATAAAACATAATGGACCAGTTTCTTTTCCCCCTGGCTCATAGGATTGGCATTTTATTTCTTGGGAGTAATAAATCATGGTCTTGGATTTGGGGAAATATTCTAGGATCTGGATGGCAGCTGATTTAAGAGAGTGATGTCAGAAAGAAAGGCACAACTCCGAGTGTGATGCCAGCGCTCACTGGGAGAATAGCAATTGCTGTTTAAAATATTAAACAAGGCAGGTTCCCTCTCCCGTTTTCAGTATCCAGTCCCACAGCAAGGTGGATCAGAACCCCTCATCATCAGATTCACATTTCCCTTTCCACTGGCACTTACATTCTTTTATTTTTCCCCCCTGTGACAACCCTAGCTGCTCTGTTTATCTCTTAAATCTAATTTGCACTATGACATCAAGCTTTAATTTTCTCAGGATTATTTTGCTTCTTTTGAAGCACCCATGGTGTGCCAAGCGTTGGATAAATTCGAAAAGATACAATTCCTGCTGTTGCTGGGTTCACACATTTAAAGAGATATGATAGGCAAAATACCCTGTAATTGGCAATAGGTAGTCCTCATGATTTTTTTTTTTCCTCTTTTGGAGAAACTTCGTCTCGGAAGGAGCCTAAGAAGTTCCCTAGATCAAAGTTGTCTAAAACCTGAAGGGTTTGGAATGGTGTCAGAGAGTAAGGGGAGGATTCTCAGCTGTGACTGCTCCAGCCTGCCCACGTGCTCTCTGCATGCCTGCCTTACCTGAGCGGACTTGGGTCTCCTCACTCGCCACTTGCCTCTACCACCCAGTTGCCATAGACTCTGCTCCCGCCCCCTCCCTCCCAAGGACAGCACACCCGTCTCCCCCCTCCTGCAGCCACGACACGAATCCTTTGAAAAGCAGATTGAAACTAGGCTCGGGTCTGGGTGGGCTGACAGTCTCTGGGATCCCCTCTAGGAGGAGATGTCCAGGCAGGACCCATAGCTAGGGACACGCCCCCCTCCCTGCGCTCCCCCAATCACCCTGGATTTTCCCTTTTTCACCTATCCAGCTAGGATGTTCTTTGTCTTTTTCCCTGTATCACTGAAGCCCTCTCGTGCCCGGGGACTGCAGAGGAACGCCAGGCTATCCACAGGGCAGGACGACTCTGCCTGTGAGTGTTGCGTGTGTTTGTGTGCGCACGTGAGTGTGTATGTGTGTGCGTGTGTGTATGTGTTGCTGAGGGGCTTGGGATTATAACTGAGGAGTAAAGCACCCCCTCACTCTCTTTGCCTCCTTCTCCCCTGTCACTCCTTAGATTCCCCTGAGGCGGAAAGTGCTTGCCCCTGCCCGAGGCTGTCGGAGGCTTGGGTACCCCGGGGCTCAGGCTGGTTGGGGAGTCCCTTTATCCGGCCCACGCCTCCACCCTGAAGCTTCAAAGTTGCAGAGAACAACAGTCTTGAGGAGCAGAGGCTGGCGCTTGAGGCCGGTGCGCAGTGGCTCTCATGGGGGAGGGGGCTAAGTGGAGGTTCGGGTGAGCCCACCGCTGGGAAAAGGGGAGGAGGAGATTGTGGAGCGGAGACGGAAGAAGGGAGGGGAGGCGGGGAGCAGCTGCTGGGGGCGGTGAGGCGCAAGGTGGCCCCCAGTGGCCCGAGTCCGCGGTTCCCGGGATGCGCCAGGCAGCCAATGGCAGCGCAGAGGTGTACAGCAGATGGCGTCCGACTGCGCCGTTCCTTCCTCCTCCTCTTCCTTCAGTGCTGAGGAGCCAGAGTCGCCGCCGGGTTGCCAGACGCTGGAATGGGTGGTCTCCCGATACGCACCACCATCTTTTTTGCACTCAGAAAGCTCGGGACTCAGCAGCTCCCAGAGGCTGCGGCAGCGGCACGGGCGAGGCGGGTGAGTACCACCGCGCTGCGCCGCAAGCCAGGGATGCCCGGCACCCGGTTGGTGAGGTGACCGGGGCGGAGGGGGGCGCGCCCGGGGCACAGACTTTGTTTTTTTCTCCCTGGGCAGCCTCCTCTTCTCCTTCTCCGGGCAGTACACTGGAACTTGCAAACGGAGCTTCCCGGACACCTCTGGCTTGAGGCTGCAGAAAGGGCGGGCTGCCAGGGGCGCAGCCTGCGGAGACCCCTGCGCTGGGAAGGCGGAGATACCCTACACACGATGGGCATAGACCTCAGGCCACCGGACTGAGCTCTGGGAGTGGGACGGCAAGAGCTCTACCCCCTACACTTCCAACTTGCTTTGGGGGTGCTGATGAAGGAAGCCAGGGGTCCCCCATCCTGAGCGCAGAGCCTCGAAGCCCAGGATCAGAAAGCGTAGAGTTCTGCGGCTTTGCAAACAGGTTGACTGAGGGTTCCCTTTCCGTAGTTCTGACTGGGAAATCTGTGCGTGGGCGTTCAGTGCCCCGAGAGGATAGCCGAGCAAGCCAAGAAGTTTGCAGCTTCTTCTGATTTATCAGTGGAGTGTAGGGAAGCTGCAGCAACAGTTTATACTTCCACTGTCCCTGCGAGGGGCGAGCTGGGGAGAATGGGTCTTGTGGGTCTGGTGTTACATCACTCTGTTTATGAAGAGAGACCTGGGAATGGTGCTTGAGAGTAAGGGACAGGAGGAGGACACGGGTAATCTCTAAAGCATCACCCATATGCTCCTACCACCTTTCCCTTCTAACACCTCCAGTAGTATGAAAGTTATTTGAATATGCAAATGAACCCATCCTCCCCTTTGTGCAGTCCACAAAGTATGACTCTTGAAGTTGGAAAGCTTGGGGGGCGGGGGTGTTTGGAGAGGAAGTGTTAAGCTCTCTCAATCTCTTAGGTCAAGGGAGAAAACTATTTCTGGGAAGGGCGGGTGGTACTTCTTCTTGGAATTATTCTGGGCATTCCTCAAGAGCTATAACAATTCCGTGATCTTTGGTCAAGGGGGAATTGACCAAGATCACGTTACATTGACCTCTTCTGTGGGAGATGCCAGGGTTATTTGGTGCTCTGTTCATTGCCAGGGTGATCTGCTGGTAATTTACTGTTTTCCACCTTTACAGTGCATTTGTGCTCTTGTAAATGACAACCTGGCTGGAGAAGCTTTCTTGGTGTTTTTCAAGAGGGCATCTGTGGGTGCTGTGTTATCATGAAAATGGTAACCCATGTAGGCAGGATGCATGCTGGCATGGTTGTGGAGTGTCTGTTTGTGTGTGTGTAGGTGTGTGCACATGTGCATCTGGAGTTTCTTTTGCCAGGCAATCTTTGGATGTCAAAGTGGTATGCTTCTCTCCCAGGACAGTAATGGTTTCTTGGGTAACTGGGAGGTAGTGATCTCCAGGGAGGCTCCTTTATATTTTGGACTATATTATAGCTGTTGGTTAAGGCTTCTTGAAAGCAACTTAGGGTGTTCCTAAACAAATCAAGAAGTCCTATCCAGTGGTAAAGGAAGAGTCTCCTGTATTTGTGGTTTGAAAGCTATATAAAGTATGTATCTTGAGGCTTCACTTTGATGCACTGCTATTTTTAACCTTGATACCATTAATATCCGCTGCCTTCTTTTAAAACTTCATTTTGCCAGTTCTCTGCTTTCTGTGGGTAGATGAGCCAACTGGGTAGATTGGAAAATGCCTGGAATTGGCTTCTTACTATGCCTGGGCATTGTGGATTTTTTTTTTACCCGCCTGCTGGGAGTTGGGGACTGGAAACTCTTCGGCATTTACATTTAAGTGAAAAATAATTTTGAAGATAATTCTCTTGACCCTGTAACAACATATACAGATAAAATTGTTGACTTAGAAAATGTGGGAGAGTCTTGTTTTTTAACACAAACAGTTCCAGCAGTTGTAAACACCTGCAAACCATTCAGGGTTCTGAAGATTTGCAGTTAAGCCGTGTGAGGACTTGGAGATGTGTGTTCCAGCAAAGGTCTGCCAATGGGCTGATAGACTTTCAAAGTCCATTTCAGTGGTTCAGAAAAAGTGGGCTTACTTTATATCTACTTTAATATTTAAATTCATACTTGAAAAATTATCTTTATAATATTTCATAGTCCTCAGTACTCACCCTCATTATTTTTTTTTAAGGTATTTTGTAGTTTATTTGTTCAATGCTTATGTTTAGTAGACTAAAGTTTAGTATGCCCAGGTGGCGCTAGTGGTAAAGAACCTGCCTGACAATGCAGGAGACATAAGAGATGCAGGTCCAATCCCTGGGTCTGGAAGATCCCCAGGAGGAGGGCATGGCAACTGACTCCAGTATTCCTGCCTTGAGAATCCCATGGACAGAGGAGCCTGGTGGGCTACAGTCCATAGGGTAACAAAGAGTTGGACACAAACTGAAACAATTCAGCACTCTGCATCTCATTAAAGCAGGACCACGTTTCTTTTTGCCTATTTCCATATTTTCAGTACCTAGCAGGACCTAGGTATGTCTGTGTTTGTGTGTGCTTAGTTGCTCAGTCATGTTCAACTCTTTACCACCATATGGACTATAGCCCACCAGGCTCCTCCATCCATGGGATTCTCTAGGCAAGAATACTGGAGTGCGTAGCCATTCCCTTCTCCAGGTGACCCAGGGACCGAACCCTAGTCTCCTGCATTGCAGTGGATTCTTCACCATCTGAGCCACCAGGGAAGCCCCAGCCCCATTATTTTTAGTGAAAGTTGTTAACTAGTTGAAGAGCTAAGAAACAAGAGACACTATTAGATGGGCAGACAATAATTGCTGATGATAAAAGCAGTATAAACGCAGTCTCCAATTTTGAGGATTGACATTAATAAATTGGCAACTGAAAATACCTTTCTGTTCTGTGCTGAGTGTGCCTTTTGAAAGAAAGAGGTAAAGAATTAGAGAAAAATGATACTGCTAAAATGTACTTCATGAGAAAGCCTATTAAGGACCTCATCTACTTGCTTCAGATCCTGTTTCTGAAGGAATTCTTTTAGTAATATCTGCTTAAAACACTTTGTCCTTAAATAATAGACTGAATAAGCAGGATAAAAACATAGGAACTAAGCGAGTGAAAGAGGAGTGTCCAAACAAACAAAAATTTCCAAGACATGTAACTCATTTTAATTATATTTCACAAACTGAAGCTAAAGTCATTTGATTCCTTCAAAGAAAATATCTTTCCCAAACTGCAATTTTGCTGTTCTGCACACCTTTATAAAGATGAGGCATGAAAGTAATAACATCATTTCAAAGTTTGAATAGAATGATGAAAAATAGTTGACTGGTCCTATTGAGTTAGGAGTCAAAAAGACAAATGATACAGTATCTTAAGTACACGATCAAGATGAACAGATTAAAAGATTCTAAGTAGTGACAACTATACTATTAATACTTGGTGGAGAAAAGCACAGCACCATTGACAGCGTAGTTCCAGAGACACTCTCCAGAAGTATAAAAAATGGATCTTTGACTAAATAGAGGGTATTACAGCATCCAAAACTATTTACATGAGCTACTTAGATATCTTTTTGGATTTTTTGGATATGAATTGCACATAAGTGCTTTATATTTTTAAAAGAAGACATTTGCCCAGATTATAGCTATAAAGGAAGCAGCCGCATTCCCTTTAACACCAGGCAGCTTCCCAAATATAACACAGGTCCTTAACTTAGTGCTGTTAACAGGATTATATCTAAGTGATAATTAACACGTTAAATCTGTGAAAGTAGAGGATTTTCAACTCTACTTTTAATTCTAGAAATTGAGAGTTCAAGTGGGATTAGTGTTTTTGCACCTGTGAAGTCTGTGGCAACCTTGCTCCAAGACGACAAATATTGTATTCACCCTTTTAAGTTTCTCATTTGTTGGGATTATTTTGTTGATGTTTTGACTAGCATTTTCATGGATGGTTATTCATAAGAGCCAACAGTAGCTATTGATGAAAGCAAGCCAAAGAGGATTAGGTGCATTTCCCTTCAGCTTGTATGTAGCTTTTGACAGAGGAGGAAATAGAGACCACAGTCCTTGAATCCTAGGATTGCACTTGCATTTGGAGCCATGTTGCCTGGAGCCGGCCAGGTAAATCAAGTATAAAGACTTAGTTATTTTCATCCATTTTAATCTGCTGATGATTTGTTATGAGCATTCTGTAGCAACTAGGTCAAGCAATTCATTTGAAGGGGAAAATAGAATATTAGTGAAATCCAGTTACTTCATGTCTTTCTTTTTTTTTAATGGGTATACTATTTTATTAATGTTTAGACTTCACCAAGAGTTCAAGTACATGCTAGCCTTATGTTCAGACTGTTGAATGAAGACTAAAAATGGACAAAGCTTTAAGGGTGCAGTGTATTGAACACTGCACAATATATTAACTAGACAACCTAGAGGGTTGTGTAACTATGTATTTAGGAGCACAAGCATAGGAAGAAGCCCTGGAATTTGAGGAAAAACCTGCCATTCAGGACCGAACAGAGGTCTTTGGTTGCTGACAGAGTCTCCCCTTGACTTCAGATTTGAGACAAACCGACAGAGTCTGTCGGTGTACAAACACCACTGAATTCAGGACAAACAATAACAGGATAGATTGCCCAGAGGCAAATCAGATTCTGGGGGCCCCGGGTTGGCTGGAGGTTGGGATATGTTCCAGCCAGAAGTCCAGGACCTGTAGAGAACAGCCATCTACTGAAAATCATCCATTTCAAACAAATTCCTGAGATGCTTTTCCCAAAACAGGGTATCTCATGTCTTTTGGCCCACTTCTGAAGCCAATCCTAGAGATGCTGGAGAGTAGAGTTTCTCTGGTGGCCAGGATTCAGGCTTAATGAAGGGATGGAACAGTCAACGTTCAGTTTGTAAGCCAAACAATTAAGTCATCCAGCATGTAGAAGAACTACTATATTTGAAGAGTAGGTGTGTGCTCTTGTGATGAAAAAACAACAACACAGCACCTTTAAAACTTTTTATCTCACTTTTGGTCATTAGCTTATTTCACATTTTTTTCCTGTGATGTGGGAGTCTGTAGACTTTTATGAAATAAAAAAAAGGGGGTCTTCCCATCATTAAAGGTTGGACTTTGACTTAGATGTGAGGATTGGTGAGAATGAAGAGATGTCCCCTACATCATCAAGGCTGTCATTGTTCAACTTAGGTATTTTGCATCAAGGGACATGATGCCTTCTTTTGATTTTGCCTCTCTAGGCATGTTTTAATTTTGAGCCTCTTGTAATTAAATATGCTGCAGCTAAAAACAGAATCCTGAGTAACTAATGCATAAATGATCCTTCCATGCCTTCACGGGAAGCAGCTCTTTGCTGTGTTCTACCACTCGTCTGCGTGAGGGTTGGCTGGAGATTTGTGTCCTAGTGTTATGTTATTGAACAACTCTTTATTTCTGGAAGAATCACAATGTTGGGAAAAGCTCTTAACTTCATGGTAGTCAGGCACCATTGCTTGGTCTTAAACTGTAGTTTTGGAGTGATGCAGAGTTGAATTTAGGTTTCTTTCAGGTGGTTATTTTGCGAACTATACCATGTAATACACATAAAGGAAAGATTTTAATTATAGTAAGACTAAAGCTTGCAGTCATCTCTGCTTGTAGAGTTGGCTCCTGGGCACTCCTCTATTGATTTCTGCCTTGCTTGCTTACGTTAGACACATTCCGGGTGATTTGACCACTGATACAGTCTTGCATGTGCATGCGTGTGTGCTCAACTGCTTCAATCGTGTCCGACTGTTTGTGACCCTGTGGACTGTAGCCTCTCAGGCTCCTCTATCCATAGATTCTCCAGGCAAGAGTACTGCAATGGGTTGCCGTGCCCTCCTTCAGGGGATCTTCCTGACTCAGGGATCGAACCCGCGTCTCTTATATCTCCCTCACTGGCAGATGGGTTCTTTACCACTAGCGCCACCTGGGAAGAACCTGATACAGCCTTGCTGGTTGTAAAAATATTGAAATCTGTACCAGTAGGTAAACAGGTGTTGTTCTAAGCCCCCCTGAGGACCCTATTACCACCTCAGTCCTATGGCTATTCCCCTGACATTTCTTAGATCATCTCTTATTACAGCAACTCAGACAGATACTAGTTGGTGTGGTAGGAGGGCCTGGGGACCCACCCCAGGGGTATTGCTAGAATCTGTTCTGGTTGGTTGGCACTCGAAGCCCTGCCACTTGGTAAGTATTTCTAGTATCATTTCTTGATATTTTTTACTCATGACATGAATCAGTGCAGCCATTGGTGTTATCAAGTATTTGAACATGAAATCTGTTTTTTATTTTTTAAATCTCTAACATTTATATCTGTTAAAAACAGATATAAATATTTAGCTATTAATGTTTAATGTTAAAAACATTTAGCTATTAGTATTTGCATATACTTATGTGAACAAAGAGCCCCGAATACCTAGACCACTTTGGGTTGAGCTGTCAATTTCTATAAAGCCACTCTGTTGTCATGTCATGAAAATCACTCAGTCATGTCTGACTCTTTGTGACCCCATGGACTGTAGCCTGCCAGGCTCCTCTGTCCATGGGATTCTCCAGGCAAAAATACTAGAGTGGGTTGCCATTCCCTTCTCCACAGGATCTTTCTTGACCCAGGGAACAAACCCACGTCTCCTGCCTTGCAGGCAGATTCTTTACCATCTGAGCCACCAGGAAGCCCCATAAAACCACTCTACATTCTCTTGAATTTGCCCCTCCCCCCCCACCCCAATATAACTAAGCATACTAAGTCAAAGGGCAGAGACAAATTTCTACCCCAGGTCATCTGCTGCAACTGTATCTCCTCCTACACACAGCTGTCTCAGACCACTTATGTATGTATGTATGTATGTGGGAGTAGTTCAACAAGGCTTTTTTCTTTTGCGGGAAAAAGTAATTATTTTTTCCATCTCCATTTCTGGTCTTCAGAATTAACTCAATTTATTTCATATCGACTTCCATTCATTTTTGTGATTAAGTCTTGTTAACAGGGCTTGGTTTCACTGGGATTAACCTCTTCCATGAGCTAGAATATCTCTGGCCAATCAGGGAGAGGGAAGGGATGATTCCAGCCTTGCGGACTCTATAAGGAGAATTCTTTGGTGCATTCTTCCTGATGTCTTCTGGCTAAAATGAAACAGTGTTAAATGGGCCCTGAGAAACACAAGTTACACTTCTCTTGTGAACAAGGAAAATATTCCAGGTCCTACATTATATCGACCTTCTGCTATCAGGCCTGTCTTCCTTACGTCAACCACAAGACCCACCCCAATTTCACAAGTCCCCACGTGTTGTTTTTTCTACTCCCAGCTCCCAGTTATCCACATTTTACCTATTAGTCAAGATCCACTTTTAATTATACTTCCACTGAGCTTTGTCTAATTATGCCAATTCACAAAGCCCTCTTTCTGTCCGAGCAACTCAGGTGGTAAATTCTAATTTTAATGTTTGATTGAATCTATTTTCTTATCAGCATCTGCTTGTGCAGTTTGGATAGTAAAGGGCTTGAATCAGAAAGGGTACCACTCTATTGAAGATTCTGAAACCTGTTGGAAAGGAGAGTGTGATGGAAAGAAGGGTGACAGTGGCCCTTTGAGGATCTCGGGGGCAAAGTTGAACAATATCCAGGAAGGTGACAAAAGTGACTACTAATTGCTTATCTGTGACATGCTGTATCGCCTAGGTACGTAAGAGTCAACGTGTCTAGGCTTCATAATAGCACTGCAAAGTGGTTTCTATTATTTAGCCTCATTTTTCATACTAGGAAAGGGAGGCTGGGGGACCTTTGGCACAGGGTGTGAGGCCAGGATAGCTGGTAAGCCACAGAGTAAAGATTCACATTCCAGTCTGTCTGTCTGCAAGACCCATATTGCTTCTGACACACTAGACTGCCCTCGAGCCTGAAGTTTGAGTCAGCAAGTTTAATCTTAACCTCTACTGGAATGCAAGCATGCACACACACACACACACACACACACACACACAGTCACTCACACTCACCTACCGCCAGAGCCTACACATGTGATGGATGGAGTCCACTGACAGGAAGAGCAATGCTAAATCATCTCGACCTGGAGGCAGACATGTCATCAGGACACAGGGAAAAGGCTACAGTTTGATTTGGCGCAGACCTTATGTATAAAGTTTATAGTATCTTAGAATTGTAAAGAGCTTGAGACATACATATATAAAAGTGTGGGCTTATTGAGAAACTGTTGGAAGATTCTGAAAATCCGCACATGTGTAGGAAATCCACATGGTATTCCTTTTCATTAATGGCTTATCATTAAGACAACTGTTCTCCTGAATATGCAAATATTCAAGGCATTAGCTTTGAAATTAGCACCAGGAGCAGGAAAAGGGGGAAAAGTGGTCTCCAGATGTGAGTGTGGGTAGACGGGCAGTGGCCTTAGTCATTCCCATGACTGGGCGGAGCCACTGATCCGGTGTGTGTCCTTGTCTGTCCTCTTTTTTCCACCTTCCAACAGCAAAGTATCCTTGGTTGAAAGGGACAACTCTGCTAAAAGAGAAAGGTTGTTCTTGGGTGAAGCATGTATGATGAATCACATTTTTGAAAATTTGTTTTCTAAGAAGGTCTTGCTGGGTCAGCATAAGGTCTCTTGACATGAACTTCCATGGGAATGTATAATATCCCAATTTCCAATACCAAAGTCTTTCAACAATTTCTATAGAAATATAGCATTGGAATATGACCAGTTTCTCTCTTTGCCTCTGGCACAATCGTATATAAAGAAGCTCAGAAGATTCAGAGTTGCAAAGAGAGACTTTTACTCATTCCAGGAATAAACTTTTTCACATTCAGAGAAGTCCAGGAATGCCATATCTCAAGAAAACGTGGGTTCCCTATCTTTGGGGTTATTCAAATAGAGGACTAGAACCTGCATGTCACCATATTCTGTAGAAAGGACTTGTGTGCAGGATATTAAAACCAGCTTTAACAAACATATACTGTTGACTGAAAAAAATATACACAACGTGAGACCAGTGAGTTAAGTTTTACTGGGGGCAAAATGAGGAATATAGCCTGGAAACAGATTCTCAGGTGGCTCTGAGAAACTGCTCCAGAGAGGTAGTGGAGAAGGTCAGCGTTACATATGACTTCAGTGAAGCAGGGGTACATGGAGTCAAGCACACTTTTTGTCAGAGGCTTGTTGCTGGTCATGAGAAGCAGAAGTCGCTGTTGCTGATTTTAGTGTTTTTCTAGATATGAGGAGGTGCAAACATTTGGGCTAATAAAATCTTCTGAAAATATCTAACTATCTGTAGGCTTTTTCTGCCCGTTTTCCCAGAGCACTGAATATCTTGTTTCTGCTGTCCAGCCTGAACTCCTTTCAGGGGGTGTTGAAGGTCCATGCCTGCAGTGACTAGTGACTTTGTAGAGGCAGGTAGTAAGTGACAGGTTTTAGTTGGTGATACTATATGCTCGATACTGTTCCACATGTATGAATTTATGGAATCCTCTCAAAATTCTTAGAGTTGATTGCCTTATCATTATTCCCACCTTACATATGCAGAAACAGTAAGTGACATCATCCAGGTCAGGATATGTACTCAGGCAGTCTGATTCTAGAGCAGCACTTTTTAATGGAAATAGAAAGCAAGCCACAAGTACAATGCCTGTATACAATCACACATTTTCTAGTAGCCACATTAAAAGAGGGCAAAAAGGACATTGAAGTTTAATTTAATAATGTATTCTATCAATATCAAACTAATGTACTTGGAATATTATTTCAAAATGTATCAATTATAAGAAAATTATTACGATTATTTTCCTATTTTTATTTATTTTTTTATTGGTGGAAAATTGCCTTACAATTTTGCGTTTGTTTTTACTGTACAGCAATGTGAATCAGTCATAATTATATATATATATATATATATATATATATTCCCTTCCCTCTGGAGCTCCCCTCCCCCCACCCCACCCCTCCAGGTCATCACAGAGCATCAGGTGATGGTGTATCAGCCCAGCACAGGCTGGGCTCCCTGTATTATTTAGCAACTTCCTGCTAGCTTTTTTTCATGTGATAATGTATATATGACAGTGCTACTTTCCCTATTCATCCCACCCTCGCCTTCCCCCACTGTGTCCACAAATCCGTTCTCTTACTGGGTTTATTAGTACCATTTTTCTAGATTCCATATATATGTGTTAATATATGATGCTTGTTTTTCTCTTTCTGACTTCCTTCACTCCGTGTAAGAGGATCTAGTTTCATCCAACTCACTACATCTGACTCAGATTTGTTCCTTTTCATGGCTGAGTGATATTCCATTGTAAAATTGTACCACAACTTCTTTATCTGTTCATCTGTTGATGGGCATCTAGGTTGCTTCCATGTCCTGGCTATTATAAATATTGCTTCCGTGGACATTGGGGTGCCTGTGTCTTTTAGATATGTGGTTTTCTCAGGGTATATACCCAGTAGCAGGATTTCTGGTTCATGTAGTAGATTTATTCCTAGTTTTAATGAAATGTTTTAGAGCTTTGTTGTACCAAATCTTTGAAAGCCAGTCTGGAATTCACTCTTACAAATATGTCTCAGTTTAGACTAGCATGTTTGCAGTGCTCAGTAGCCACATGTGGCTGGAGTGGCCTTATGGGATATAACTAGAGCCTGTGCTGTGAACAGCCCCACTCGACTGTTGTCTGTTGGCTGCCAAGTTTCCTTCCAGAGCGCATACCATTGGCCTGCATATATGAGGTCATTCAGCTAGTTATTAATTTTGTTCTTGAATACCAGTATGGATTATCTCTTCAAAAAAGCCAGCTTAAAATACTTCTATGCTTTTCTCAGGAGCCTATTTACTTTTAAAACCTGTAAGGTAGGAAGAGTTCTCTGTGAAGTGAAGTGAAGTTGCTCAGTCGTGTCCGACTCTTTGCGACCCCATGGTCTGTAGCCCACCAGGTTCCTCCGTCCTTGGAATTTAGCAGGCAAGAGTACTGGAGTGGATTGCCGTTTCCTTCTTTAGGGGATCTTCCTGATTCAGGGATCAAACTCGGCTCTCCTGCATTGCAGGCAGACGCTTTACTGTCTGAGCCACTAGGTAAGGTAGGAAGAGTTCTCTGTATCGTCAGTCAAAAAATTAGTCCCATGTGTTCATTTGTGGCGGTGGATCATATCCCGATTTCTTCCAGTTTACAACTGTTCACATGCATAGTCATCCTGCCCTTGTTGTGTCCAGGCTAAACAATTACAGTTTCTTGTCCTGTTTTTTATTATCATTGTTTTTTTTTAATTGGTTTGCTAGGATGTCTATGTAGCCTGATGCATATGAAATGGGCATAGGTGAGAATCAGCTTATCTCTAATAAGAACGAGAAGAGAGAAAAGCACCTTTAATGAAGAGTGAACTTAAAATTTTTCTCACTTGCTAATGTTTCTCAGTCTTCTTTTACCTTATTCTTATGATTCCTGCAGTCAGAAGTGACATGCAGCCCACCAAAGTGATATTTCTGATCAAATCGTAGTAATTTCGGGTACGTTTGATTCATGACTTGGCAGGTAGCATTCTTCTCAGTGATCTGAGGGCTTTTCTCAAGTTGAATTTCTGACAGTAACCGACCCTCCGGGTTGTGGCATGCTTCAATTGAAAAAGCAGAATGTGACGTGCCTTTCATTGCGTGAAACATAAAAAAAAGTCATGCATCTCCTTTGTGAGCGTAACCTCTATTCAGCTGTACGTGAGAATGTGGAACATTTTAATAATTCCAAGTCTCTTTGTGGGGAGGGAGGAGCATTTTACATGGGTATCTTAAACCTGACCTGAGTTGCTTACTAAAAGAAAATTACTAAGAACAGGGCTGCAGTTGGGAAGAAAAAAATTCTAAACTTCATAGGGAGGAATTTCCTTTTGGAGACAGACTCTTGGGATATGTCATCTAATATTATGTGCATGAATATTAGATATTTCACTTGGATTATAGAATTGGTAGAATTAAAACATAATGCTTGTGGACATAATATATCCCCTGTGAAGCACATCTTTTTCTTTTTTTTAAACTAAGAAGTCTTTACACAGCAAGACAAACCAATGGAAAATGCAACATGCATTTGTGAGCTGTGTGAATAAATTCAGTGTATTTATTGAGGGCCTGCTGTGTCCCTGGCACAGAGTGGATAAAAGCAAATAGAGGATACCAGCCTCAATCTCCAGGAATTTGTATTCTAACTGGTGAGATTAGACTTGCACGTCCTCTGTCCTTGGCCAAGCCAAATCACCTTATTTATATACATTTAGCTCTCTTACTAAGTATGAGCTGTAAAAACACAGAGAATGCATCTTACTTATATTTGTATTTTCAACAACTTGCAGAGAATAATTATGCAGGGGCTTCCCAGGTGGTGCTAGTAGTAAAGAACCCACCTGCCAATGCAGGAAACATAAAAGACATGGGTTTGATCTCTGGGTTGGATGATCCCCTGGATGAGGGCATGGCAACCTACTCCAGTGTTTTTGTCTGAAGACTCCCATGGACACAGGAGCCTAGTGGGCTATGGTCCATAGGGTCTCAAAGAGCTGGACACGACTGAAGTGACTTAACATGGACATATGTACACAGGTATGTGCTGGATTAAATGAAAGTAGTACATTAATTTTATTTATATTGTGAATTAAAGTACAACTATAATATCATATTATAATAGGACCATTTCTATAAAAATTCGCATTTTAAATAACGAAGACAAATCAAGTCTAGTCTCAATTCCTCTGTGTCTCCTTTGGCTGGATCTACTGTGCTGAATCCAGTTGGTAACTTCTGACAGCTCCATTGCAGTTGAAAAAAGATAGTCTTAACCTGATGGACATGTGGAGCCTCTTGTCTCAGCATGCCAGGGTCATAACATGATTTAACCTCAGTAACAGACACTTTGAGTACACCAGAAATGATTCTGTTTTGTTCTGCGGATGAAGAACTTTGACATTCAATCACGTTAAGTAATTCTTGGAGGTCGGTATGCAAGAGGTGGGGAGCAGAGTGAGCTAAAAATATTTTTACATGTACCTGCGTAGTGTTTCCAATGACAGTTGAAGAATACAGGGCTAAACAATATCAGGAGAATACTTAGTGTCTTTGAACAAAAGGAATCAACTAGAAGTTAGCAAGTCTGTGTAACCTACAGAGCTAGAGCCCCCTTTGGCTGGACTGTCCCATCAAGGCATAGAATATGCTGCTTTGCTAGTGTGGCTGTTTAAGCCACTTTCAGAAAACTTAACATCAGCATGAACACATCAGATCATCAGGAAGACATTTCTTTAGCATTTTGCCTGAAAGGATTTCAGTACACTTTGATAGATTTAAAATAATTCTTCCCCACCTACCAAGTTCCTCAAGGAAAATAACAATATTAACCAGAAATAGACTCACAGACAAGGAAAACAAACTTGTGGTTACCGAAGGGAAAAGGTGGCAGAGGGAGGGATAAATTAAGAATTTGGGATTAACAGATACACACTGCTACTATATATAAAATAGGTAATCAACAAGGCCCTACTGTATAGCACAGGGAGCTCTACTCAATATTCAGTAACAACCTTTATGAGAAAAGAATCTGAAAAAGAATGGATATTTGTATATGTGTAACAATCACTTTCCTATACACCTGGAACTAATACGACATTGTAAATCAATTAAACCCCAATATAAAATAAAAATTAGAAAATAATATTAGAAAGAAAATACTAACCAGTAAGGAGCACTGTGTGTCTATGGTGTGCTTTGCACTATCCTTGGCCTGGCAGAATATACAGCCATATCCCCAAACTGGCCATCTGCTTAGGGAATAGTCATGGAATTCATGTGGAGGTAGGAGAAAAAAAGGAAAGATATACTACAAAGATAAAAATTGCACCTGTGGAATTTTATGGACTAATGGATTCAGCATAAGGAGGAATAAATGTGGCTCCCCATCACCATATTTGTTTTACTTACAGTTTTTCCAAACATTGCTTTTGATTCTGGATCATATATGCTAGTCTGTAAGACTGGATATCTATATTCTCTTTAATCTAAAGCCTTATTTCATGTAGTATTTTGAAGTTCATGGCTTAAGAAACCTCTTCAAGATTCAATAAAAAGAATAAAAGCAACTGCAAACTCCTCTGCAGCCTGGAAATGTGGGCAGAATGGCTTATCCCTGGTTTACTGGCCTGCGTAGAACTTGATCTCATTCTCAAACTCTTTGATTTGAAAACTTGTGATGCTCACAGTCTAAATAAAGTGAGACCCAAATCCTTTTAATCTAAGGTAAATAATTTTGTCTTGGCATGTGTCAGCATGACGGGGAAATGTACACAGGGACAGAATTATCCATTGATTTGGCAACAAGTTTGGCAAGCATGGATGTTTGGTAAATGGCTACAAGATAATCTGAATTATCAAAGTAGTCAATCAGCCCCAAGAACTGAGAGCGAAGAGATGTTCAGATTTTATAGTATGAAATCAGATAAGCTATGAAGGCATAGGAAGTGAACAGAGGATGATGGGAATTTAGTACAGCACATGTGACCATGTGCGTGTGTGCACACACACACACACACACACACTCTGAAGAAAACATACACATATTTAAATGATAGCAAAGTGATAGCAAATCCAAGATGAGAAATGGCAGGAAAAGAGGGAAGAGGAGGCAAACAATTTACCTGAAAGGGAATTAGCACTCTTATCTACTGGGACTTGTCATACCATTCCACTGAAACCAACAAATGACTGTTTGAAGGGTGTAGAGGACAAAACTTGTGAAAGAAAACCTGCCTCTGATTTCAAAGGTTGAGCCTGTTACAAAGGAGGGAGAAATCTGTGTAACCCAATCATACTAGGCATTCTCTCAGATTTAGAAAAATTATGAACAAGAATAAAAACAAATGGAAGTGCTTTGAAGCAGTAGTTGACATTGTGATATTTAATGCTCTATACAATGTACCATCAGAAATTCATATATTGCATATATAAGCATAAGCCTTTCTCATGTAAAACAAAGAATCTACTATTGACTCCCTTTCCAGTTACCTCATTATCTCTTGTCTTTTTTTTCCAAATCTACCTTATGAAACTAGTAGAATTTTCTCTGTCTTCACTATGCATTCACTCTTCGAATCACCGAGCCTGGATTCTGTCCCCACTGTTCCAACTGAAATTAGTTCTTGCCAAAATTTTGAATGATTTCTTAGTTGTCAAATCCAATGGACATTTTTCAGACTCATTTTATTATGATGATTAAAAGTAGAATCTTAGTGTATTAGAAAAGCCAAAAATGAATTGGCAATGTTCCCATGATCCTGCCATTTTGAGTCTCTGTTTAAAGCTGCCAAAATAACTATTGGAGATTTAGACAAGCAAAATGGGTAATTTTGGACTAACTGTAAACTGGAAAAGATTGAAATGTATGACACTTGGCCAAAAAGGATAGCTTGAAAATAAAGTTGAGATTGGAATATTAGCCTTTAGAAATGGAGAAAGATGTGGGTAAGTAGAAGGAAACTTAATTAGAATTTATTAGTAGAAAATATAACAATCCTTTATAGAAGATACCATATTAACTCCTCAGGGGGTGAGGGGAAATACTGATTAGTACACACATATGTTCCCCTTACTGGAGAGTTTTAAGAAGTTAAACGAGGCAATTTTAAGGAAGACATAAAAATGAACATGTGCTTAGTCACTGATGCTCTTATGAGCACCAAACTTATTGATTCAGAGTGTCAAGAGGATGACGTGTCTGCTTGTAGAGTTCCCTGGTTGACATCATCACCACTGAAATCATCTTTCAAAGAAAATCTCGATCCACTATCTAACAATTGCAAGTGGTTAGGGTTTCCCCATGAAATTGGTAGATACCTGTTTGCAGACAAT
Source organism: Bos javanicus (assembly GCF_032452875.1). Lineage (NCBI taxonomy): Eukaryota > Metazoa > Chordata > Mammalia > Artiodactyla > Bovidae > Bos > Bos javanicus. The sequence continues at coordinate 60,611,434 of NC_083869.1, read as the reverse complement.
AGACTTATTCCATATTTACCTTTTCCTCAATTTTGTTGTTGTTGTTGTTAATTTGTTCAGAAACTGTCCCTTTAAGAAAACTCAAGAGAGAAGAGATTGAAGGGGATAAATGTTAGGTCAGTCCTTTTAAAAGCGAAAAGGCACACTAATGCCAGTGTAACCATCGAGAGTAGACATTTATTAAACACCTGCCCTGGTCCTTTAAGTCAGCTCTAAGGTCTGCGAGGAAGTCCGAGAGCTCAGAGGCTCTGCAGGGAAATTCATCTAGAGAAAAAGAACACATCAGCTCATTTTTAAAAAAGACTCAGGCCTACATGCCATCCCCAAAGTGCTCTTTCAAATCCAACGAGTCAAGCAGAACTATATATAGTTAAATGATATGCCTGTGTTTATCAGAGCTGACATTATGACATTAAGTAAAATTTATGATACATTAGGGTTTACATTAGAGGTTTATTTTTGTGCTGTGTATACACTTGAGAACATTGGGTCTCACTGTATAATTTCTACATAATTATTGTCCAGTTTTGGGGACACATCATATTAAATGACTGCCAGGGTTTTTTGCCAGTTTTATTTGTTTTGTGACATGATATTGAGTATATTTATGTGCGCATATGTACATACATGTACATTCTTTTAAATGCCATTTCCTTGATCAGACAGAGCACTTAAGTCATACTTTATACTGTTTTTCCTTTGGGAAATATAATCTGATTTGTGATGCAGTTTCTTAGGACACACTATAGCAGAAAGAAAAGAGTTTTTGTTGGCAAGCTGCATTAATATAAATATTATTTTGTAGCTTAATTTATGTTTTGACTTTTTCATATGAATATTATAACTGCTTTAAGGTTCCACAACTTGTATTACATTTGGATTCTCTCCATTATGCTGAGACTATTACTGTGTATATAGTAGGAGCTAATTTAAGCATTTCTTAAATGAATCATATTAGAATAAGGAAAAAAAACACTTGGAAACTTCATTGAACATACTTTAATCTTGCTTTGATGATTTAGAGTTCCTTTTGGAACTTGGAGTATTCTCAGAAACACTGAGAAAATCAACTACCATTGAATGGCACTATAAATTCTGTTTATTTACATTTTCTGGGGTTTTAGACATTTAATAAATGGGATTTTACTATAAGCAGGAAGAGATATGCATACATGCAGACCCATTTAGTCTACAGAAATCCAGTGGGAGAAAGTGGATAGATTGGTTATGGATGCAGATAACCAGTCCTCTGGTTATAGGGGGACCATGAGGCAGTCCTGGGGAGGGATTGACGTCAGAGGTGCTGAAGAAGGTGAAGGCATCTGGCCTGTATCTGGGTGAAATTTGAAGGTTATTGCAGGCTGACTGTTCACTTCTCCTCTGTTTCGTTGGTGAATCTGATTTCCTCTCTGCAGGGTGAGCAGATTCCACTTTGCCCCAAGACTCACCATTCTTTAGTGTCCACCTTTGGCTTGCTTTTCATTTTCACTTTATGGAAAGGATTCCCCCCTCTACATATTATTCCTTTGAGTAGTGAGAATCACCTATGAAGTCCTTCATGTAAGTTTCTCTTTCAAACCCTAAACTTTCTAATAAGTATATAAGCACAACTTTTTAGACGCTTTATCCAAAATCTGATCTCTTTGGACCAACATTTGAGTCCAATAGGCACTTAGTTCTTTTCAGACTCTCATGAACAATCCAGGTGGCATTTTCTTAGGGCTCCCCAGAGTTCCTGAGCCCAGAGAAGTGTCAAACAGATACATATTGACACCTATAATTAAAGAGCTAACTAATTAGAAGGGAAGGAACCATTGTGAATATAAATATCGATGACAGACACTAGTGCATAAAAAAATATGTGAAGTTGCATATAGTTTATGAGTTAAATGCATGAAATATGTAGGTGTAAAAGCTAGCTTTTAAAATCACTGTATGTTTTCATGACATCTGTGTTTTAAACGTGCATGTGTAATAATTAATAGGGGCTTTCCTGGTGGCTCAGATGGTAAAGCATCTGCATACAATGCAGAAGATCCAGGTTTGATCCCTGGGTCAGGAATATGCCCTGGAGAAAGGAATGGCTACCCGTTCCAGTATTCTTGCCTGGAGCATTCCGAGGGACAAAGGAGCCTGGTGGGCTATAGTCCATGGGGTTACAAAGAGTTGGAAATGACTGGGCGACTAACACACACACAAGTCTGATAATATAAAATAGGAGCTATTTAACAGTGGTCTAGCAGATCCCTTGGAGGACGATGTGGCAACCGACTCCAGTATGCTTCCCTGGAGAATCCCATGGACAGAGGAACCTGGTGGGCTATGGTCCACAGGGTTGCAGAGAGTCATACACAACTGAAGCAAGTTAGCATGCATGCATGCAATAGTTAATAAGTTTTTACAAATAGATGTTTTCAATGTAATATATATGCCAAAGAGCGATAGAGAGTATGTGTTTTGTGTGTGTGTGTGTGTGTGTGTGTGTGTGTGTATTTCAGGTTGGTCCCAAACAAATTAGTTTGCATTTTATCATTGGGAAAATGGAGCACTTTTGGCCTACTGACCACTTCCTTTGTCTATTATGGCCCTTCACATTAGTCTATTATGGCCCCTTGTTGCCTCTGTACACCGGTGCCAGATTAAATCTCAGAGACAGATTTTTGAATGAAGTAAAAAAGAATAGCTTTATTGCTTTGTCAGGCAAAGAAGGCCACAGCGAGATAATGCCTTCAAAACTTTGTGTCCCATCCTGGAGGGTGAACACTGTGCAAGAAGTAGGATGTGATCAGCTCAGGGACATTCTTCTGATGGCTTAGTTGGTGGTGAGGTAATTGGGAGTCAGCATCATTTCATTTCTGGTTCCAACCTCTCTGGGGTCTGAATGCTTGTGGGTAGCATACAGTTAACTTCTTCCACTTGGTGGAGGTTCAGTATTTGCAAAACAGCTCAAAGGGCATGGCTCAGGATATTATCTATAGTCCTTGAAGAAGAATTAAAGTTCCTTGATGGTGTTTAATGGCTTGTTGTTGTTGCTTAGCTATGTCTGACTCTTTGTGAGCCAATGGACTGCAACACACCAGATTCCCCGTCCTTCGCCATCTCCTGGAGTTTACTCTAGCTCATGTCCTTTGAGTCGGTGATGCCATCCAACCATTTCACCCTCTGTCATCCCCTTCTCCTTGTCCTACTTGACTGTTTTCTTTGTGCATTTTCTCACTTCTCAGATTAAATTGATTCTTTGACTAAAGTTTTTATACAGACAAAAGGCAAGTGGAGGACATGGGTAGAGGTCTATTCTGGGAAAGCCCTAGCAGGTCCTGCTCAGTTACACTCTCACCGCTTCCTACCCTGGCAGACTCCATGTCCAACCTCTGCCGAGCTCTCTGGCCTCCCCCTAGTTCACACTGCTGTCTCTTTGTTGACCAGGTACTTTGCTCCAGCCTTTCTCAGGTCCCTGTGCCTTGATCCCTCTCTACCACAGGGATAGTAGCCCTGCCCTGGCTTTATTATTACTATTTTTCCCTGGTATAAGCTTTCATAGCACCATGTTTTCTCTTTTAAAATATAGTCAGTTCTGTTGTAATGTAACATATACATTAAAAAAAAAAGTGCTATGCTGTGCAAAATGGCAAAATAAATACCACAGGGTTTATAGGAAAATGAGGTAGGGGCACAACAGTTAAAAACCTCTCAGTGACACCTAAAAAAAAGATTGGAAGCTAACCAAAGTGGTAGTATGCTTTTGCATATGTAAAATCATTAAGAAATGCACAGTGACTCCAATAAATATGGTATTCTACCTTGAAAAAGACTGGAAGTTTACTCGTGGAAGTAGGCTTCATAAAGCTGCTGCTTGTGAGATATTGTGAAGTGGCGGGCAGAGGGTTGTCTGAAATCCTTGGGGAAGTCCTACAGCCAGATGGGCGTGGCTCCCGGTGAACCAGATCCTAGGAAGAGGTCTGTGCTTGTGTTCTGTTTGTGTACGCCTACCTGGTTCTCTTCAGCTAGGTGCAGATTTTTGCACATTCATCCAGTATGTCTCACAGATGAAATCCCATTCTGGTCAAATTGTTTTTTCACATGTCAATTTCATCATTTCAAAACAAGTGTCTTAGTAGAACTGAGTGTACACAGTTGTAAGTTTACGTTTGTCTGTGTGATCTTTCACAAATGCCCATATTCCCCATTAGACTAGAGACTAGGACACAGGGAGGGCTGCATCTGCTTTCTCTCATCTTTGTATCCCCATCGTCTAGCATGTTGCCTATTTAGTAGCACTTGACAAATAAAGGAAACATCTTTCAGTCTTCTTTTGTTATTGAAGGAAAGTTCATGTGCCTGATGCCCAGTGAGGCCAAATGGACCAAAATCTTGCTGGCTTCTGCTCAAAAAGACCCGAGCTCCCTGAAGCGTTTCAGCAAGGCATTTTTAAAGGTCAAGGGAGTGAGGGAGGGGTATCCCAGGGCATGTGATCAGCGCATGCACAAGTCTCTGATTGGTTGATGTTGAGGTAACAGTGCAGTGTCAACAGGGGTTAATACTATCAGTCCTTAAGTGTCAGTAGATCTGCAGGCTAGGTGTTTAACAAATAGTGGATTTTTTCCATTGGGTGGTGGTTTTTAGCATCTGAAAATCTCAGGAACTATGCATGAGATATTATTTAGGTACTTCTGAGAGGTGCTATAGCAGTGGATATGAGGAGTAGACTGTCCTGGGAAGATCCCATAGGATCCTGCTTGGTTATACTTTCCTTCATCTTCTTTTTCTGAGGACTCATGCCTATTGTATATCCTGTGAGTGAAAGGTTTATAGCTGATTATGGCTTAGTGTGTTTTTCTACCTAGAGAGCAAAATCTTGGGACAGTTTCTTTATTAATGGTCTACATGGTTGTTCTATCAGGCAGAATTGAGCTGGGAAAACAGAAATCAAACCAAGTTGTTCAGTGGAGGAACCTTAAGATGGGTAATTGTTCTAAAGGTGTTTTTGAGAACTAAAAATAATAGTTTGTTAATGGATGAATGGGCAAAAAAATTGTGGCACACACACACACAATGGAATATTATTTAGCCTTAAAAGAGGATTCTCCCAGCATGGATGAATGTGGAAGATGTTATGCTATGTGAAATAAACTAGACGTAGAAAGGAAAAATGCATGAAAGTTCTATATGGAAGTTAAAAAAGTCAAATCTGTAGAAGTAGAGAGTAGAATAGTGATTACCAAGGGCAGGGAGGCAGGGGAAATGGAGGTGTGTAGTTCAAAGGGTATAAAGTTACAGTTGTGTTACATAAGTAAGCCCAGAGATCTAATGTGCAGCGTAATGACTGTAATTAATAATGCTGTATTGAATACTGGATATTTGCTGAGAGTAGATTTCAGGTGCTCTCTTCACACACGTACACACACATACCAGTTACTCTGAGGAGGATATAATAATTAGTCTGACTTGTAGTAATCATTTTACTCCGTGTATGTTTAACAAAGCATGTTGTGCATCTTAAATATTCACAATTTTTGTTAAAAAATAAGTAAATGGGGGGACTTCCCTGGTGGTCTAGTGGTTAAGATGGCAAGCTTCCACCACAGGGGTGATGGGTTCAATTCCAGGTCAAGGAACTAAGATGCTGCATGCTGTGCAGGGTGGCCAAAAAAAAAAAAAAAATCCCCCCCCTTTTTTTCTAAATAAATGGGATGGTGAGGCAACTCAGAGCTTACCTATAGCAGGAACCTACTGCTCACTGGAGAGACCAGTGGAGGAGGTGGTCTTACCAGAGCCCAGGGGCAGAGCTAACCAGAGGGACCTGGTGCCACAAAGGAGTCATAGCCGTGAATGAAAATATTGCCCTAAGTTGAGAAATAGAGGGTCTAAAAATACCCACCTCATGCGAAGAGTTGAGTCATTGGAAAAGACTCTGATGCTGGGAGGGATTGGGGGCAGGAGGAGAAGGGGACGACAGAGGATGAGATGGCTGGATGGCATCACCGACTCGATGGACATGAGTCTGAGTGAACTCCGGGAGTTGGTGATGGATAGGGAGGCCTGGCGTGCTGCGCTTCCTGGGGTCACAAAGAGTCGGACACGATTGAGCGACTGAACTGAACTGAAAAATACCCAGCTTCTCCTGTCCTTCCACCCCCAATCTCCTGCCAGATCCTCTGACTATAGGAACTTAACCAAACACCTATTGTATTGGAAAGGGAGGGTGGGAATGCAGTTTATAGGAATCAGGTCCCTGCCTTACAGTGCAGAGAAGGATTAAGGCAGAGAGCAATGAGATGAATGATCTATGTGGCCCCATTGTTTTGTTGCCTTCTTTGCAACAGAGAAATTGATCAATGGTATCAGTGTTGCCTGATGGATCCCTCTGTGAAAGCCTTCTTCATTAATTTGGTAAGAGAAATTCACAATAGTTAGAATTTTGTTTGAGTTATCTTGAGAAAACTTATTGGTTAATGGATTATTTATATCAAATGTGTGAAGTGTAGGTCACATAGATCCAGTGAACCAGAGGGGAATAATATGTGTCATTGTGAAACTTCTTCCCTAATTAATCATAAGGCAAAATACTTTTTAATAGTTGAAATCTCTCCCTGACTTCAAATGATGGTAGCAAGGCAGTGCTTCTCACCTCCACCCTGTCTTTCTTCTTTTCCTTGCAATTTGTAGGCAGTAGTGTCCTCCAAAAATTATATTTCCAGCTAAATATTAAAGTATTCTCCAGGGCAAAACAAAACTAATCAAAATGGAGCTTTTACAAATAATGATTTTGAGAACAGATTCTCCCTGAGACTGAGAACATTCTTTCTGTTCAGGCTGCCTTTTTATTTGGTTCATTCCTTGTATCATTTAGAACAACAATGCTATGTATACAGCAGAAATGACTAGATTTTTTTTTTTTTTTTGGAAGATAGAAAAAGGTTCAGGCCGGTGAAGACTATTACTCTGTAGGCTTATTTTTTGTTTTTGTAAAATATATGAAAGAAATTGAAAACGCACAAGAAAAGGGTCATGAACTCTTATGAAGATGCTATACTATTGAAATAAAAGTGCAATTTAATTTTAATCAATGTATCTTAAATTTCAAAAAAAGTTTCAAATTTCTCTAAGGGAAACTAAGAGAAGAAGTAATGATGACAGCTTTCACAGAGGGATCTGTAAGGCATGTTCTATAGTTCTATTTCAGAACCAACATTTTGTTCTGAATTTCAAAGGCATTATATGCAAGGTTATTTTTATTCTTAGTCTACAGAGTCATCATCATGGTGAAGTATTTGTTAGCCTTTGTTAGTAGCACTGCAAACTGCAATTTACAAGGCAAGTTACACTGATATCCACTGGCTCTGTAAATGTAGATAAATTTTATTAGTGACCATATTTTTAAGCCACATACTTGAGTGCAAATAAGTACATTTCATTATTTTTCTCTTGTGTGACAATCTTTATTTTCAGAATGCCTTTCAACCTAAAATGGCAGAATTGTGGGTTAACTTCATTATGTCTCTTTCTTTTTCATTCAGTTTTGGATATTCTCTTGCCTCTCTCCCCTGGACGGCACTTGTTCTGGGAGAGGCATCTGACCCTCAGGGGTCTGGCATGGTCCAGTTGGCATCCTCTGAGAAGTAAAGCCTTCTGGTGTTGGGCATTGTCAGGCCTTCCTGACATGCTGATCTCTGTAGAATATCCCAGCTCCCACGCCTCCTCTCCCTCCATTAGGTCCATCCTGCTCTGCACACAGCATCCTCCTTCACTGGGGGAGGCCCTTCAGGTCTGCTGTCTTGCCCTGCATGCCCCAGCCTTGGTCTTGAGGGGAATGTTCGCTTGTTCCCTCTGCTCCGTCAGGTCACGCAGAGGGCTCAGTGAGGCAGTCCACCTGCTCTGCCTCGCCGCCCCCCAACCGCTCATCACCACCTGGGCTGCTGGGCCACGGCAGCATGAAAACAGTAGGATGTGGGGATAGGAGATCACTTCCCATTTCTCAGTGTCCCAGAGAAAAGAGCAGGACAGAACTCTGGGGTCTGCTTGTTCCGCTTTATCCCCTTTCTTAGAAACTGGAACTGTATCTAACTTTTTTTTTCTTTGCAGTTTTCAACTCCTTTTCAAACACATATACAAGGCTACCTTTAAGCCTAAACATTCAGAATTTGAGATTTGCATCTTTATTCTCTTTTGACTTCCTCTTTATTCAGTGGGCCATTCAGTAGTGGTGCTTGGATTTGGGGGAGAGTCCTTAAAGTCTCAGCCAAGAAATTCAGTAAAGCTGGGGTGAGGGTGCCTCAGACAATACCAAGTATACTTTTTTAAAGCGGGTTCTGTAGCTCTTGGGAACCTGTTTTCTCATTTGTAAAAGAGGATTTATAATACTCAGCTTGGTGGTTATTATGAAAATTAAATGTGATACCTTACGTCAGGTACAAAAGCCCAGTGACCAGTCAAAAACTGTTAGTCCTTTCCCCTCCTGCCCCCCTCCTCCATAGAGACAGAGAAAGGTTTAACTGAAGTAGATACACGAGGATCAAATACAATCAGAAAGGCATTTCAAGGCTGTAGTTCAAAACATCAGCTCATTTAACTATGGTGAGACAAAGCCTAAAATACGTCTTGCATTATTGTAGAAGCAGTAAATGTGCATTGTAGAAAATTAGACAATACTTAGGAACAAAAATAAGAAAAAGCACACCATATTCCAACATGCAGAGATGACCACTTTGAACACTTTAGTATGTTTGCTTCTCTCTTTCTCTCTGTACATATGCATGCATATGCATATATAAGTTTATAAATTAATTTTCATCTCATCTAGAACCAGAGTGTTCCACTTTTCCTTGTGACCCCAAATATCTTTCATTGCTCATTATCTCAATCAGCATCCAGAAGAGGACCACATATTAATTTTGTTTGTTACGCCTCTTATGTTTCTTTTAACTCAGCACGATCAGTTCACTCATTAATGTCATTGGCTTTCGAAGAACCTGTCCAGTTCTAGTTGTCCTGTGAAATATCTCACCTTATTGGTTTGTCTGATTGCTTCTTAAGGTGTTCTTTAGCTTATTATTCTGTTCTTTTGAACTAAACATTTTTGTCTAAAGTATTTATTAATTTTGCTTAACTTTGCTTCATTAGTGATGCTTTAGATTGCATTATATCAGAAGAAACAATCTTAGTGATACTACAGTTAATGGCATGATTAGGGTGTTGAATCAGATCCTTCCATTTTGCAGTTATATGTTTCCCCCTCTGTCTAGCAAGTAATATGTATTGGGTTATTTTGGTATTATTGAGTGTCTGATTCTCATCAACCATTCAGGTAATAATTTTAGCACCAGGTATAATGAAGAAAGTTATAATAAATCAAAAGAAATGGCTAGATATACTACAGGGATGGAGATTGGTATCAGTTTCAGTTTCAATTTAGTCCCTCAGTCGTGTCCAACTCTTTGCGACCCCATGGACTACAGCATGCCAGCCTTCCCTGTCCATTACCAACTCCCGGAGTCTACTCAAGCTCATGTCCATTGAGTCAGTGATGCCATCCAACCATCTTATCCTCTGTCATCCCCTTCTCCTCCCACCTTCAATCTTTCCCAGCATTGGGGTCTTTTCCAATGAGCCAGTTCTTTGCATCAGGTAGCCAAAGGACTGGAGCTTCAGCTTCAACGTCGGTCCTTCCAATGGATATTCAGGACTGATTTCTTTTAGGATGGATTGGTTTGATCTTCTTGCTGTCCAAGGAACTCTCAAGACTCTTCTCCAACACCATAGTTCAAAAGCATCAATTCTTCGGCACTCAGCTATCTTTATTGTCCAACTCTCACATCCATATATGACTACTGGAAAAACCAAAGCTTTGACTAGGCGGACCTTTGTTGGCAAAGTAATGTCTCTGCTTTTCAATATGCTAAGTTGGTCATAGCTTTTCTTCCAAGGAGCAAGCGTCTTTTAATTTCATGGCTGCAGTCACTATCTGTAGTGATTTTGGAGCCTCCCAAAATAAAGTCTGTTACTGTTTCCATTGTTTCCCCATCTATTTCCCATGAAATCTTCATTTTTTGGTTGTTGAGTTTTAAGCCAACTTTTTCACTCTCCTCTTTTACTTTCATTAAGAGTCTCTTTAATTCTTCTTTGCTTTCTGCCATAGTAGTGGTCTCACACATCTGCATATCTGAGATTATTGATATTTCTCCCCGCAATCTTGATTCCAGCTTGTGCTTCATCCAGTCCAGCATTTGGACTGGAGATTGGTATGGCAGATCTTAAAAAACGTAGCTACATCAGGATTTCCCTGTTCAGATTAGGAAGGAGGCCAGGTCTTCGTAATCTTTGAGTGAGACATATCTTGGTTATGTATCTTACCAAGATACACAGAATTGCCAGAAATACCAATAATTGAGCCTAAAATTCAGAAGAAAGCAGAGTGACTTTAGCAAACTTTGATTTTGAGTGTACGCCTACCTGGGATCAGTGTAAGAAGAAGGTGAAAGTTTAGAAAGTGATGAAATCCATAATCTTATGTTCTTTAAAAAATGTAAGACTCCTTTAAAATGAAATCTAAGATGCTTCAAAATTGAAGTTGGATAACTTTTCTTTCAAGGAAGTCTTGAGTTGGAATACTTTTCCTTTTAATCTGTATAGTATTGTTTAGACCAAGTTTAAGAATTTTATGAACTCTGACAATTTCTTCATAAGCCCTGTGTTTTCATCTCTTCAGATGTAAATTATTCTTTTCCATTTGCCAGGAGTAAATAACCCTGTCCTCTGGCACACAGACTACTTCTAAGGTTGCTGGGAGGATTAAATGGTATTGAATTCTCAAAGAGTTTCAAGAGTTAGTTTTTAGGAACAGGCTGCTTTGTAAAAAGGTGCCTAGAGTGTAAGTTTAGAAAAGGCACCAATTTGACTGGTCTGTTTCTCCCCTGGGATGATAAGATCAAAATCTCTTAGAGAGAGTAGTATCTGGAGTCTTTCCTTGGGAAATATAAAGATTTGTGGGTTTTATATTTGTGGTATAAATTGGACTTTTACCTTATTACTGATTATATTACTGGAAGCATATTGCTGTCCCTTGCTCAGTTGCCTCCTGTCCATAGCTTGACCATGTGGTATGCTTTGACCAACGAAATGTGGTAGAAAGTTATGAGTGTTGTTTCCAAGCAGATGTTATACAAACCACAGTGAAGGCTCACCAATGCTCTTCTCTCCCTCTGCCCAAGGACTGGCATGCCCCAGACAGCAGCTGCTCTTTCAACTTGGCTTTTAAGTCTGTGATGAAAATGTAGCATATTCCAGAAATGAGCTGGGTTTATTTGGTTTGTTTGTTATTGCAGCATAACTTAGCCTAAACTGACTGCTACAGAGGAGAAATGAGATGCATGAATATAACACAGGATTGTGCTGATACCATCTGGAAGTTATGGCTGAGAATTTTAAAGATGGTGATCTGCTTTGCATAGCTGACTTGAAGGCAACTGGATTTTCTTTTCCTCACTGTGATTCAGTGAAGTGAGTTGCCAAACCAGAATGGAGATAAGGTGTCCATTGGAAGACGTCTTAAGATATTAGAGTCATGCCTAACACTATATATCTCAACTGATTGCAAGAATGAGAAAGAGTCTCTGATTGGAGCATTGTTCTGTTCGGAGGTTAGCACTAGTGATCTGTTGGAACAATTCAGTGAAAGTGAGTGGGACTTTTAAATTATTTTCCTTTCATATATGCTATTTGAGATAGTTACTTGAATTATATTGTCACATTGTGAAATAACACAACTGTTGCTTTTAAAGTTACACAAATTAATTTTCAACTGAAGTATAAATGTCGACTGATGTATGTCATACTCAGCTTAAGAAAAAAAATCCTTTATACTTGATTTTTTTTCCCTTTGGAGAAAACATGCTCAGAATAAACTGTGAGTGCTATGAATTGAGAGGGAAAACCATTCTCTTTTCAATTCAAATTAATTTATCAGAACTGAAGCAGGATAAATGCTCCTGCTGAAGTATGGGCCTGAATTACAAACCTCAGGGACTCAGTTTCAGCATCCAAACCTGCGCAGTGTGCCTCAAGTCAGCCCAGTTACACTAGGGGCTTGGTTATAAGTTGTTGTTTTGAGTAAGGGGAGTTATATAAAAATTAAGAATTAGAGATACACCACTCTTCTTGTCACCTGGTTGAATGAAATTGATTTTCAAAGTGATGTTCTTTTCAACAGATCATTTTGCTACATATTGGAAGTTTTCAGAAACATGTAGTTCAGGCAATCAAGAAACAGAGATGAGGGTCTATAATTCATAATTGAAATTTAGCCTTCAGATTAACTTATTAGTATGCCGCTGATTAGGAGGTATGTATTTAGTAAATGAGATGACCTCTAGATTTGCATATTCAGTACAAAACTAGGTTCTTGGAGATGTAAGGATGTTTAAGTATCACTATTTAAAGGGCTATTATTGCCAAATTTTTATATTAAAATTGTAACAATTTGGCTTGTAAAATTTTTAGAGTTTTTGAAATTGCTTGCAGGCCATTTGCTTGTACACTTCAATCTTCAGCAAAAAAGTTATCTTTTTAACATTCAAAATAAGGTGAATATAGATTTCCCAACCCTGAAGAATTGATAATTTTTACTTAGTTTTAATTAGAATAAATAATTTCTATTTGGTTTACCATACACTTCCTGTGGGCTATGCTAAACTGGTGATAAAAATGTTAGGAGATTTTCTCCCTGCCCCCAGGAGGCTTATAGCCTTATAAAGGAGATAGACACTGAAACAAGTTGTAGCTTGATAAATACGTACTGGGAATATTTTAGAGGAGAGAGAAATTCCTGCAGTTATGGTAAATAAAGAAGGATGAGTAATGGAAGTGTAATTATTTTCAAAGTTGGCTTCTGAATCTGAACAACTGCAAAGTTAAGATGAAAATGCAAAGTGAAAGTGTTGATCATTCAGTCGTGTCTGATTCTTTGCGACCCCGTGGACTGTAGCCTGCCAGGTTTCTCTATTCATGGAATTCTCCAGTCAAAAATACTGGAGTGGATTGTCTTTCCCTTCTTTAGGGGATCTTCCTGACCTAGGGATTGAACACAGGTCTGCATTACAGTCAGATTCTTTACTGTTTGAGCTACCAGGGAAGCCCAAAATTAAGATGGACATTATAAAAACTTTGTCTAGGGGATAGTTTAGAGAATGAATATATAACTTTTTCATTCCTAGTTCTTACAGCATGTGATATTACGTGAGCAAGGGATGCTTCAGTTTCAATGGCAAAAGGAGTGGAGCCCTATGTAGAGGTATCTAGGCTCACTTCATCCCAAATCGATCTAGAGCTTTTCCTGGGCCTGGGGAAAGCAAAGGGCTTTGTCTTCGGAGCCTGACCAAATTCTAAGCTCACTGTTGCTTCTTAATTTTCTGTAGCTTCCTGGTGCCTGGGAACCTTTCCTCCTGTGGAGGGTGTGTATTTACTGAAATTCACCCTTTCCCACTCCATTTTTCAGGACTTCCCAGGTGATATTAGTGGCAAAGAATCCACTTGCAATGCAGGAGACACAGTTTCGATCCCTGGGTTGAGAAAATCCCCTGGAGGAGGGGACGGCAACCCATTCCAGTATTCTTGCCTAGAGAATCCCCAATGGACAGAGGAGCCTGGTGGGCTGCAGTTCATAGAGTCACAATGAGTTGGACATGACTGAAGTGACTTAGCACACACCTCCCATTTTTGAGGAATTATGTTTCCCCACAGGTAATGAACTTCACTGACTGAATGGGGGCAAGAACAGATAATACAAGAAAATGTGAAGGAAAATAAAAACTATTTAATATCTCAACATACTAAAATAATATCTGGCTACTTGTATTGAACTAGATATTGTTATCATATCAAGACTTCAATTCTATAACAAATCTTATTTGTTCATTATAGTTAAAACCCTTCCTTCAAGCCTCTATGAAGCTTTTATCAATAATTTTTCATAGTTATCTCCACTTTTATGCCACATTTCTATAATGTGTATAATTTGTGTAGCTAATAGAGCTTTCAAGTACATATTACCTACTTTTCTCTTGTTTCCTATTGTCTGGGTTTAAACATTTTCTCTGTGAAAGTATGAAAGTCCTTGGAGATTTCTAGGACTGTAATTTATACTAGCTCCACTATGATAATTAACACATTGATAGTAGTAAAAATGCTACATAGGGCTTTTACATTAGCATTGGATAATGGCATCTGTGTAAATCCAGATCTATCTACACATCTTCCTTCCTTCTCCAGAGGATCTTCCCGACCCAGGGATCAAACCTGAGTCTCCCGCATTGCAGGCAGACGCTTTACCCTCTGAGTCACCAGGGAAGCCCCAAGAAAGAATACAGATCAACAAAGAGAGAAAACAAAACTACAGCACAACTGAGAGACCTAAGACATGATAGACTTCCACTGACCACAAATTAGAGAAACATGTAAGCCCACCGGAGAAAACTAGTAGGAGAGGGGAAACAGGAGGATTGATAGACACACAGAAAATAGTCACCTGTAGAAGGGAAAGTACCACCTGTATTGGCGATTTTAAGAGGAGATCTAAGACTTGGTAGATCGGTTTTGCCATTGGGGTATTAAAAGGAATGTTTATGGGAACAGACATGACATTCACAGGGAGGAAGTGCATCTGGTGAAGCCGGTGACTTGGCATGAGAGGACATCCTTCAGACACTTGGTAGTAATGGGAAAGAAAGAAAAATTAAGGGTCCTAGAGAAATGGAATCATAGAATCAGAAGATATAACAGTCCATCCATCCCCCCTGTCCCCCCAAAAAACCCTGCATCTCTTTGTGCCAGTTGACACTGCTTTTGGACAAAGAAACCTGGTAAGGTGTAGTTATGTAACCATCTCTATAAGCCAGTTGTTTTCTTAACTGCATCAAAACGGCAGGGTTAGTTTTTTGTTTTTAATATGACAACTTTATTGAAGTGCCATTTACATACCATACAATTAACCCATTTAAAGGGTACTATTCAGTAGTTTTAAGAACATTAACAGAACTATGTAATCATCAACACAATAAATGTTAGAACATTTTCATCCCCCCACAAAAGATACCGCGTTTCCATTTACAGTCACGCCTTCCCCTGCCTCCCTGTTCAAGCCCTTTGCTATCCTAATCTGTGTAGTTTCTTTCACCATAAATTTTTCTATTCTGGAAATTTCCTACAAATAGAATCATACAGTATGTGATTTTTTGTGACAGGTTTCTGTCACTTAGCGTATTGTTTTCAGAGTTCATCGATGTTTTTCAATATTCATTTCTTTCTGTTGTCTCCTAATATTCCATAGCATGGATATACCACATTTTATACATCAGCTAATAGCCACCTAAGTGTTTCTACTTTTTTGCTTTTATGAGTAATGCTATGGCCATGCATGTACAAGTCTTTGTGTGGGTCTGTTTTAATTTCTCTTGGTGAACCTAGGCATAGAACTGCAGGATCATAAAGTAACCTGTATTTATAACCTTTTAAATGACCAGACATTTTCAAAGCTCCATTTTGCCTTCCCACCAGAGTATACAAGATTTTAATTTTTTCACATACTTGCCAACCTTTGTTGTTATCTTTTTGATACTAGTGGGTGTGAGGTGGTATCTCATGCTTTGGGTTTGCATTTTCTTGATGGCTAATTGTGCCGAGCAGTTTTTCATGTCACCACCTAGAGTTAGAACACTTCCGTCAATCCCTCAAAAATTCTTCTGTGAGGAACTTTAAATGCGTATTACTGAGTGAAAGAAGCCAAAAGCAAAGAAGGCTACATACTATGTGATTCCAACTCGGTGACATTCTGGAAAAGGCAGAACTGTGGAAATGGTAAAAAAGACCAGTGATTTCCAGGAGTTAGGGGAGCAGAGGGATAAACAGGAGGAACCCAGAGGATTTTTAAGGCAGTGAAACTATTGTGTACAGTACTGTCATGGTGGGTCATATATATTTGTTAAAGTTCATAGAATTTACAACACCAAGACTGAATGCTAATATAAACTATGGACTTTGGGTGAATGTGTCTTTTGAAGAGGAAATTATTTAATTTTGATACAGTACCATTCAGAAAATTTCTTTTCTTGTTCATGTTCCATTGATTGACTTTTAAATATTAAATCAATCTTATACTTGTGGAATAAAACTGCTTGATTATATATTATCATCCATTTTATATATTGCTGCATTTAAAAATTTGCTAACATTTTCTTTAGAATTTTTGTATCTATGTTCACAAGTCATAACAGCCTCTAATTTCTTTTCTGATAATATTCTTCTTGAGTTGATATCAGGATTATGCTAGTTGCATGAAATAAATTGAAAAATATTTCCACTTTATTTATTCCATAAAGGGGTAGGTTTAAGTTTGATATTGTTTCTACCTTAGGTGTTTGAAGGCATTTATCAGTAGTAAAGTGTTCTGGGCTTTCGTGGAATGATTTTTAATTATGGATTCAGATATTTATTTGTGTTTTCATACATT
This sequence comes from Bos javanicus, assembly GCF_032452875.1. Taxonomy (NCBI): domain Eukaryota; kingdom Metazoa; phylum Chordata; class Mammalia; order Artiodactyla; family Bovidae; genus Bos; species Bos javanicus. The sequence continues at coordinate 60,594,936 of NC_083869.1, read as the reverse complement.
TTAGTAATTGTATTTTGCAGTGAATTTTTTTCCTTTCATCTAGGTTGAAAATTTGTTCCTAATATTCTCTTATTATCTTTTTGTCTATAGTGATTCCCCTCATTAATTCCTGTACTTGGTATTTTTTCTTTTTCTCTTGTTCTGTCCTGCTAAGTATATATCAATTTTCAAATCTTTTAAGAGGAGCAGCTTTTTGATTACATTGGATCCTACATATCTGCTTTCTGCTTCATTAGTTTTTGTCTTATCTTTTATATTTCCTTTCTTATACTTTGTTCAATTTTAATTTTTTGTTCTTTGTCTTGAGACAGCAGCTTAGATAATTGATTTTCTACCTTTATACTCTTCTAATGTATTCATGAAGCTAAAATTTCCTTCTGAGCACTGCTTTAACTGCCTTGCATAAGTTTTTATAAGTTACATTTTAATTTTCATTCATTTAAAACATTTTGTAATTTTGACTTCTTCCTACTCAGTTTTCAAGGTGGATTTTTCAAGTTACCTTTCTTCTTTTTATTTCTAAATTAATTCTCTTGGGAATCAGAGCACATTGTCTATATGATTCAGTCCCTTGGGATTTGCTGAGTTTTGCTTTATGACCCAATACATGATCTTCTTTGGAAAGATTCTCTCTACATTTGAAAAAAATGTGTTTTCTGAAGCTGCTGGGCATTCCTTTAAATGCCTTTCATTAGATCAGTTTAGTTCATCGTGTTTTTCATGTCTTTTCCATCCTTCCCAATTTCTTTTGTCTGCTGTTCTTTCAGTTCTTAAGACTATTAAAATCTCCTGTGATGATAGTGGATTTGTCTAGTTCTGTTTGTTTCCCTGCAGTTTAAAATTTTAGGATTGCCACATCTTCTACTTTTACCAACAATTTTATATTTATGAAACATCCCCATTTATGTGTGCTCTCAGAGTCTACTTCATGTAGTATTAATATAGGCACACCTGATTTTTTTGATTAGTATTTACTTGATATAATTTTTTCTATTTCCTTTTGACTTATCTATATCCTTCTATTTGAGCTGTTTATCTTATAACCGATTATATTAGTTTTCTATTCTGCTGTAGCAAGTTACCATATACGTGTTGACTTAAATAGCACAAATATGTTTCTTATGGTTTTGGTAGCTGGAAATCCAACTAGGGTCTCACTGACTAAAACTGGGGTGTTGGTAGGCCTGCATTCCTGGTGGAATCACTAGGGTAAAATCCATTTTCTTTCCTCTTCTAGCAACGAGAGGCTGCGCACATACCTTGGCTCCTGGTTACCTTCCATATTTAAGGCCAGCGGTGGCGTTTCCTCACGTTGCATAACTCTGATGCTAACTCTCTTGAGTCCCTTTTTCACTTACCAAGACAGTTGTGTTTACCTTGCCACAGTTGAACAATCAGGATAATCTTCCTGTTTTAAGATCCTTAATCATATCTGCCAAGTCCGTTTTGCCATGTAAAGTAGCAAAGAACATGAACATCTTTGCAAGAGCTGTTACCCTGCCTAACATACCAGCATACAATTAGCTATTGTTATTTTTATCTATTCTCACAGTTTTTGTCTTTTTATTGTTAATCTATTTACATGTAATTCAGTTAATGGCATAAATGAGTTCACATCTACTATCTTGCTTTTTGCTATTTGTTGCTCTCTTTTTCCTGCCTTCTTAGAGATTACAAAAGAATTTTATTGCTCTGATTTTGCTCATCCAGTCTTTTTATGCATACTTGTATTTTTTAGGTTACCTTAGAGATTTCAATAAGCATCCATGGCATTATAGTTCATCTTGAATGATTTACCTTTATCATATATTTTTTAAAGTTCTTGTATGCTAACTTTAATACCTGGGTTATTTGTGAAATCTGCTTCCATGTCTTTTTTCCCCTTGATTACCTGTCTTATTTGCATATTGAATGTGTACACATATAATATCTTACCCACATTTACCTTCTTCTCACCTAGAGAGTGTTCTTCTGACTCTACGTTCAGTTCATTTAGTCTTCATTGCTCCCATAGCTTTTTGAGATCTTTGAAAATATGATTTTTGAAATTTATATATTTTTTAGTAGTTTCAGTAGGACTTCAACTGGTGGCTATGGCCTCTGCAGCCATCCTAAAAGCATGAGTCAGGAAATAGCATTTATGAGGGAATAAAGTTAAAGGGACCTCAGAGAGCATGGTAGGAAGATGTTAGGGAACATGATGTAGACCCTGGCTCAGCCTGAGAAAGGTCATTAGCTGGTGTTCAAGGACACTTTCATGCTTGTTTTTTTGTGATTCTAGTATGTTCTTCCTGGAGAGGTCTGTAACTTTGGACATAGCAGAGATCCCTGCTGGAAGCTGTAAACTTCTACAGTAGACTAGTTGGCTATCTAATTCACACAACTCTGAGATGTTCTGTCTGGAAACTAGACTAGTTGTTGTTCTTTAGTCGCTCAGTTGTGTCTGACTCTTGTGAGCCCATGGACTGTAGCTTCTCTGCTCATAAGATTTCCCAGGCAAAATACTGTAGTGGGTTGCCCTTTCCTTCTCCAAGGGATCTTCCTGACCCAGGGATTGAACCCACATCTCCTGTGTCTCCTGCATTGCAGGTGTGAATTCTTTACTGCTGAGCCATCAGGGAAGCCAGGTATAGTTGTACAAAGGTTTTGTTGAAACCTTTTAAGAGTGCATTATAAGAGGTGGCTCGGTGGTAAAGAATTTGCCTGCCATGCAAGAGACGCAGGAGATGCGGGTTCAAGCCCTGGGTCAGGAAGATCCCCTGGAGTAGGAAATGGCAATCCACTCCAGTATTCTTGCCTGGAAAATTGCACGGACAGAGGAACCTGGTGTGTTGTAGTCCATGTGGTCGCTCAGTCCATGAACTGAGCCGCTAAGCATGAACATGAGAGTTGGGTACTACCTGTAGGTGGTAGTAGAGAGTCATTTAGTTATCAAATCTAATTCAGGATCTTCAGTGATTAATTATTCAATCATAAAATTGAAATATTCCCCAGTACTTTTAATCTTTGTGCTTCTAATCAACTCTGGGATTTTTCAGTTCATCTAAAGTCAGTATTCGTTAATATTTTGAAATAGCCTCTTGATGAAGTTACAGGCATATGATAATATAAATTATCCCAAGCCTGAGGTCATGAACTTGTCTTTTTCCTTAAAGGGCTTCCATTTTTAAGATTAGGAGTTTTTTTTATTTAATAGTGATTTAGAATTATAAACTTCTTCTATATCTGGGGCATTTACAAAGAAACCTGACTTAAATTTTAAAAGTGCTTGGCAGAATATTCCATTGTCAGCTTTACTGGCCAAGATATTAAGATGCTGTATTTGATAATCTGCAAAAAAAAGAGAGGTGAATATTCATTTGATTTTGTCAAAAAGAAGAGCAAGAATAATTACTAATAAGTGAAGTATCTGGGACATTTTTGGTAGAAATCCAATTTCTGTTCACATAGGAGACTTTGAAAAAAAGCTGAGTAGTATGCCTGTGAATCAGTATATTCAGATCCTGGAGGCAGGGTATTGAGAGAGCATGAGAAATTTTCTTTCTGGGAAATTATGCTGGTCTCCACTAGTTGGTTTACATACTCATCATTTCCTTTCACGACTGCGCCCCCTGCCCCCCCCACCCCGCCCTTCAGTCAGGGGAAGGATTTAAATTGCCACATTTTTCTAGTTCTCTCAAGCCCGTGAGTCACTAAAACATACACATTAATTATATAACCTCTCTACATTTTGAATTAATGGATTTAAAAACAATTCCGGGGAACATAAGTCTTTCTGTAGGCTACCTCATCAGCATAAACAAACTCAGAGCAGACATCTGCTGAGAGAACACTCACTAGTGCAGAGAAAAGACCGTGGAGTAGGGCTTATTTGAAATGGGCATGCTCATGTGTTGCATATAAATATGACATTGATTACACATATCACACACACATAATGATTGTCCGTGATCTTTTTGAGACAGGTCAGGGGGAAAGCAATGCAGTTTTGCACACATTATAATCATTTTTTATTGAGTGTAGTTCATTTTCTGAACATTTAGAGGAAACATTTTATGGTTTGCATTTTATTCATCTTTCCTTTTTGGTCTTAGCATTCAAACAAGGTGTTTAGCCTGATGATGTCAACTGATACTGGTTTCAAAGCATGAGTACATTCTCACAAAGAAAATGGCAACTCTAAGTATTCACTACCGTATGTAAACACTTAAGAGTTAATGAAGTAGGAAATGGAAACCCACTCCAGTATTCTTGCCTGGAAAATTCCATGGACAGAGAGCCTGGAGGGCTACAGCCTATGGGGTTGCAGAGGGTCGGACGTGACTGAGTGCACACACACAGAGTTATTGAAAACTAGAACTTCGTCATGGGGTATTTTGCATACCTGGACCAAATGGGCTTATGAATTTTGTCTTGCCATTTACTATATCTGACTTTTACTTGGAGGCAGTTATACACAGGGCAAGCCACATCCTTGCAAACACTGCTATGTAAGATGATTCTGAGAGAACTTAAAGGGCTATCATTACTAAAATTAAAAGAACCTAAAAAAATTATGCATATTAAGTTTATGTTTATTAAACTTATTATGTTAATTAAGTTTATTAAGTTTTGTTCTCTACTATTATCTTTTCTCTACTTCCTACATGGAATATTATTTCCTGATCCCCTACCTGAGGCTCAAGGATAGCTCTGGGTTGATATAGTACATTAAGCTCTAAAATTGTACTTTTCAAATCAATTACTTTAGTTTGACTGTCTTCCCTCCTTCATTAGGAAAACAGAATTTAAGGGGTGTATTGCTTAAATCTTCCAAGTTCACAACCCTTATTTTGCACCTCAAAGAATGCCTGATCTTCTTTTGATTGTGGATTAGTTTGATTGGCTGCTAACCACGTGGGAATCGTTCCTTGAAAACTCTGCATCCAGTTCTTGGGTCTCTTTGCAAAATTGCCAGTTACAGGGATTGCTTTAGGTACCCTTGGATGCATTCCGAAGGGAGGGGGTGTGGTGGTAGGGAACTAACCTAGCATATTTTCATGGGGTCATTTACAGCATCTTGAGTAGCATAGTTCTGCATTATGTAAGACTATTCTGCATATTCTAGAATACATAGCATCCTTGTTCCCTTCCCTGTCTCAAAAATGCTAGTTTCTACCTTAAGACCAAAAATGTCTATACACATTTCCAAAAGACCCCATGGAGAGGTGGTATTGTTCCAGGTTTGGAATCACTGACAAGCTATCAACACTGTTCTAAAACCAAATCAGTTACAATCAAACAGGCTAGTAAACATTTTTTTACTCTCTTTCAAAATCAGTACTGTCCAAGGCCACACTGTCTGTGACCACTGTCTGTGGAACTTACGTAAAACAGTAATTGTTTGCAGTTTCCCTAGCCAATTGCCTCTAAACACCTAGACACCCATAAGCCTTGATGTAATTGATAATAGAAGTAGCTCACAATGTTTTCTTCTTGGGTTTGTAGTCTTTATTCATTTCCTAACTTCCTTTAGCCTTTACCCAGAAATTCACTTGCCAGTTTTGGCATCTTGTCCTAGTAGACTTTCATATTGCTACTTTCAGTGTGAATCTGTACATTTTGGGGGCTCATCTAAAATTCCCCTTTGCAAAAACTTAATGCTGTCTTACTTGTTGAAGGAATCCCTTTTCCTACTCTTCTTTTCTAAACAAAAGCAGTATCTTCCATCTACACTTGCTTTGTATGATAGTTCTTAACACTGTTATCTCAAGAAGAAAAATAATTTATTTTCATATTGTCCAATCTCTTAGTACAGAATACATTTAGGAAATATTTTAGGAGATTGAGCAGATAATTTTAACACTTACGTTCTACAAATGTTAGAAATGTGTCTTTTTTAAGCAACTAGAACCATCAACTGGAACCCATTTATTTAATTTCAGGGACCAAAAAAAAGAATCCTTTGTTCATCAATAGTTTTCATAGATTGCTTTTTTTTCCAAGCCAATTTCACCTTCAAATTCACTGACCTGTGTATCAAGCATGTCTATAATTTAATTCAGGTCATTTTAGATATACTGTAAATCATTACCTCCTTTTTAGCCAATCAGCATTTGATTTTTCAGAGTTCAAAATTCAAAGTCACTTTCCAAAGGTCATTTTTTAAAACTGAAGTACAGTTGATTTACTATGTTGTGTTAATTAATGCTGTATAGCTAAGTGATTCAGTTATATACACACACACATATTCTTTTTTAGTTATTGTTTCCATTATGCTTTATCATAGGATATTGAACATAATTCTCTGTGCTGTACAGTAGGACCTTGTTTTTTATCCATTCTATATATAAAAGTTGCATCTGCAAACCCCAAGCTCCCACTCCATTCCTCCCCAACCACCAGTCTGTTCTCCATGTCCCTGATTCTGTTTGTTTTATAGGTATGTTCATTTGTGTCATATTTTAGATTCCACATATAAGTGATATCATATGGCATTTGTCTTTCTCTTTGTGACTCCCTTCACTTAGTATGATGATCTCTATTTCCATCCTTGTTGCTGCAAATGGCAGTATTTCATCCTTTTTATGGCTTAGTAATATTCCATGGTATATATGTACCACATCTTCTTTATCCATTCATTTCTGAATGGACATTTAGGCTTTTTCCATGTCTTGGCTATTGTGAATAGTGCTGCTCTGAACACTGGGGTACATGTATCTTTTTGAATTATAGTTTTGTTGAGATATATGCTTCCTGGGCTTCCCTGGTGGTTCAGATGGTATGCTTTCCAGCCTTCCCTGGTGGCTCAAGTAGTAAAGAATCTGCCTGCAATGTGGGAGACCTGGGTTCCATCCCTGGGTTGGGAAGATCCCCTGGAGGAGGGCATGGCAGCTCACTGCAGTATTCTTGCCTGGGGAATCCACATGGACAGAAGAGCCTGTTGGGTCCCAGTCCTTGGGGTCACAAAAAGTCAGACATGACTGAGCCACTAAGCACACACACAGCAGTTATGTGCCCAGTAACGGGATTGATGATTTTATGGTAGTTTGTTTTTTTTAGTTTTATGAAGAACCTCCATACTGTTTTCCACTGTAGCTGCACCATCAAAGTCACTTTTTAGTTATGAAGAGTATTTGAGTATACATGTGTGTGGGTGTGCATATGCACATATAAACACGTAACTACCTGAGCATGGGCTCGTCTTTATTTGTATATTGTACATAGTCTTTTTGTCACTGTGGAGTAATTCTTTTTGGATTAGTGTTAATTTGACAGAAATGCAGAACTTTCGGAGATTAGAATATTGCCTTTTTAGTGGCTGCTAAGTCACTTCAGCCGTGTCCGATTCTGTGTGACCCCATAGACGGCAGCCACCAGGGTCCCCCGTCCCTGGGATTCTCCAGGCAGAACACTGGAGTGGGTTGCCATTTCCTTCTCCAATGGAGGAAAGTGAAAAGTGAAAGTGAAGTCGCTCAGCCGTGTCTGACTCTTAGCGACCCTGTGGACTGCAGCCCACCAGGCTCCTCCATCCATGGGATTTTCCAGGCAAGAGTACTGGAGTGGGGTGCCATGGCCTTCTCCCCTTTTTAGTGGGGATCAACATAAATTTCTCTATCCTCAAGTAAGTTATTCTTAAGACTCATTTTAATTAATATATCTCTGTACATACAACAGCAATGCCACTGTTTTAAATCTCAAGGCAAGTCACTTTGATTTTACTTTTGTTCTTCATAATATGGACATGACGGAATCATTATGTAAATATAATAACTAATACTTGAAAAAGGTAATTTGAAAGAAGGAAGCTTTTTAAAATGTGAAGAGTTTTCGTTCAGACATGCATCTACTTTGGATAGACTTAAAAAATATTCTGATGAGTGGTGGTTTATAGAAATTTTGTTTCCTTTGAAAAAACAGTTTTATATTATTTACCTTAAGAAAACCCTGACTTGTTCATATCTGAACTCCTACGTTAGTTCTCATATTAAATTAAGTTCTATTAATCTTTTATGTAGTATATCCATAAAAATGTCTATCAACTCAACAAACCAACAAAATTTTATCCATCCATTATATTTGCATCTATTTCAACTATTTTTACAGTAACCTTTTTGTCTGTGTGTGTGACTCTTAGATTACACTGCCTGGGTTTGAAATTGTGTCAACCGTTTCCTGGCTTATTTTACTTCCCCTTGGTTTATATTCAATATCTGTGGGTGGGTGATTATTTTGTGGTATCTTCCCCACAAAGTGAATTGTAATATTGTGTGACTTGTTGCTGTCAAATCAGAATAGCAAACTTTAAACCTGTAATCAAGGGGAAGATGGGTATGTTCATCTGTTAATCACATAACTACGTGAATCTGTTCAGAGTAGCATATTGTTTAACTTGTATCAAATCAATGTTTGCAAGATGAGCTATTTTTCAAGTAGATGCAGATTTGTATAGGCTTTCATCATTTCTTCATCTTTTCTGTCTTTACATTTGGGATGGACAAGCTAAGACTCTGTAGGAGCTAAATGAGAGAAGAGAGAGGAGGAGGGAAGGAGAGATTGACAAAGAGATCCTGAGAGAGGGATACTGAGAGAGAGAGGGAGGGAGAAAGAGAAAGATCAACTCTCTGGATTTTCTTCTCCTAAGCTTCCTTGTTCTAGAGAGCACAGAACTTATGTAGTATCCAGAATAACCTAAGATCTTGCAGATTTTTATTTTATGGCCTATGTGGTTCTCTGAGCTTATCACGTGCTCACCCTGTTTGTCTGCCAGTTAAACTCCTATTCATCCTTTAAGACACACCCAGAGCTACCTCATATGGAAGCCTTTCCTGACTTTCCCAGGTAGACCTGGAGTTTATTCTTCTCCTTCTCCCTCATCCTCTGTACATTTGTCATCCATTCTAGGAATGGTCCTAAATCCTTAAGGTTTGCATGTCTGTGCTCCCCAGGATAATTTATCGCTTGGAAGGCAGAGATGTTTATTCTGACAAATGATGTAACTTTCAGTGTAATCTGCCATGACCGCTGGAAAAACAGGGGTACAAATAACTTAAAATTTTTTTTGGTATTTTTTAAAATCATTTTTAAGTATAGTTGACTTACAATGTTGTGTTAGTTTTTGTTGTACAGCAAAGTGAATCATTTATACATTTATTTACTCTTTTTTAGATTCTTTTCCCTTATAGGTTATCACAGAGTATTGAGCAGAGTTCCCTGTGCTATAGAGTAGTGTGTGTATATATTAATCCCAATCTCCCAATTTATCCCTCCTCACCATTCCCCCTTGGTAACCACAAGTTTGTTTTCTACATCTGTGATTCTATTTGTTTGTAAATAAGTTCATTTGTACTATTTTTTAAATTCCACATGTAAGCAACATCATGATACTTGTTTTTGACTTCACTCAGTATGACAATTTCTAGGTCTGTCCATGGTGCTGCAAATGGCATTATTTTCTTCTTTTTTATGACTGAGTAATATTCCCTTGTGTATATGTACCACATCTTTATCCATTCATCTGTCAGTAGACATTTAGGTTGCTTCCATGTCCTGGATATTGTAAATAGTGGTGTAATGAATACTGGGATGCATGTATCTTTTTGGATTATGGTTTTCTCTGGATATCTGCCCCAGAAGTGGGATTGTTGGATCATATGGTAGCTGTATTTTTAGTTTTGTAAGAAACCTCCATACTGTTCTCCATAGTGTCTGTACCAATTTACATTCCCAACCAACAATGTAGGAGGTTACCCTTTTCTCTAGCATTTACTCTTTGTAAAGGTTTTGATGATGGCCATTATGACCTACGTAAGGTGATACCTCATTATAGTTTTGATTCACGTTTCTCTAATAATTAAAGATGTTGAATGTCCTTTTGTGTGCTTTTTGGCCATTTGTATGTCTTCTTTGGAGGAATATCTATTTAGATCTTCTGCCCATTTTTTGATTTTTTTTTTATATCGAGCTGCATGAGCTGTTTGTATATTTTGAAAATTAATCCCTTGTCGGTTGCTTCTTTTGCACATATTTTCTCTCATTCTGAGGGTTGTATTTTTGTTTTGTTTATGGTTTCCATTGCTGCGCAACAGCTTTTAAGTTTAATTAGGTCCCATTTGTTTATTTTTCTTTTTATCTTCATTACTCTAGGAGGTGGATCAAAAGAGATCTTGCTGTGATTTTTGTCAGAGGGTTTTCTGCCTGTGTTTTTCTGTAAGAGTTTTATAGTATCCGACCTTACATTTAGGTATTTAATCCATTTTGAGTATTTTTTTTGTGTGTGTGTGTATGGTCTTAGAGAATGTTTTAACTTTATTCTCTTACATGTAGCTGTCTAGTTTTCCCAGCACCACTTATGGAGACTCTCTTTTACTCCCCATTGTATACTCTTGCCTGCTTTGTCATAGATTTGGTGACCAACCATAGGTGTGTCCGGAGAAGGCAGTGGCAACCCACTCCAGTACACTTGCCTGGAAAATCGCACGGGAGGAGCCTGGTAGGCCACGGTCCACGGGGTCGCTTAGAGTCTGAGCAGCTTCGCTTTCACTTTTCACTTTCATGCATTGGAGAAGGAAATGGCAACCCACTCCAGTGTTCTTGCCTGGAGAATCCCAGGGATGGGGAGCCTGGTGGGCTGCCGTCCTTGGGGTCGCACAGAGTTGGACATGACTGAAGTGACTTAGCAGCAGCAGCATAGGTGTGTCGATTTGTCTCTGGGCTAAAGTAAAGGAAATCTTGAATTTTTTTTCAGTTCAGATTTCTCGTTTTACAGATGAGAAAAACTGAGTTTCCCCAAAGTTCAGTTTCCATTCTGTAGACACAGTTGTGTCTGGAGTCATTTGAGATAGTGTTGGAGGAACCCATTTTAAGAAACAGAGATGGTGGAGCTAGTCTTGTCCATCCTCAGTCCTCTTAGAAGGGCTGATTTTGATCTCAGATCGAGGTAGTTAAGACCACTTCTTCAAACATGCTTCACATAGTTTGCTTTTCCTCCTTCCTCTCTCCATTTCAGCATTCTCTGGTTAATCTCTACATTAGGAAAATAAAAATGGCAGAAAAGCCAAAAAACAGCCCATTAAAGAGGCACTAACAAGTAGAAAAGAGTATTTGAAACAGAGGAGGGTGGTTTGAATAGTGTTGTAATGCAGTTGGCAAGGCAGTGAGTGGGGCTGTGTCTGCAAGCTGGGATGTGAATGTGCAGCTTTGAATGGATAAATGAGGGCAGTAATTTTCAGCACATGCTGTGATATGGAGGGCAGGAACTAAAAGGAGACTTCAGAGGAGGAAATGATAGTATCTTAAACCAGAGCATTATATCATTCTGGTTGCATAATGTCGACGTGTGGTTAAACTGTTATTGTAGAGAAGTGGCTTCTGCATATTTAGGGAGCTGCTTGTATTGAAATGAGTGGCTGTTGCAATAACACAAACCCATGTGTGGTTTCCGAACAGTTAATAATTGTTTAATAAGCAATTCCTTGTAAACCTCCCTGGGTCCTACTAACTCGGGTAGAGATGGATTATTCTTCCCCATTATTAGGGACAGAATAAGAAATAGCTGGTAATGAGGAAAACACTTTAAATATAAGGGGAACATTAATGGGGTAAATTGCCAATTACCATCACGAGAGATTTTCAAAGCTGACAGAAATGTACCATGTGGGAAAGGAAGCGAGAACAGCCAGAGGCAATACAATCCCATGGATCCTTGGAGAATTAACTGCCTTTCATTTCCAAATAGATTTCGGCAATATATGTACAGCGAAGGCAGAGGGGAAAGCTATGCAGTAGCAAGGGAGCCAGAATATTTTGGCTAAAGTACTGACTTCCTTTGTAACAGGCGCAGGAAACACAGTTTCTCTTGATTTCAGAAATGTACAGAGCAAGAGTGAAGTCTACCTGTCCTCAGATCCTTTCTCCTGAGAGGATAACAAAGCCTTCCATCAGCAAACTGCTATAATTGCTTTACGATAATCCAATGTTGTGGTCCTTCAAGCTTCCCTTCTTGTATATTATTGACTATAATGCTTTTTAAAATGATTTATGAATTAAAGTATATATACATGGGACATTTGATCACTGCTTTTGTACCCAAGGATGGGCAAAACTCACTATGATTTGTCTACAATGAAATATTAAGCAGTCCGCTAAATATTTAATTCACCTGCTGAATTGCAACAGCTTGGTTTGGAAATGTGAGACCTTCCTCTCCACTTAGAGGGACACTTTCTGTATAATCAAATGAATTATTAACACCATTATTATTATTCAGCTGTTTATTATCATCTAATGATGGACATGCAAAGAAACATTTCTCTTGAAACAAAAAAGAATTCATATCTAACAACAGATCAACTATTATTTTTCAGGGAGTAAATCTAAGCTCAGAAAAACCTAAGCATCAGTTTAGATTAAGTAAAGGATGTTCATTTATAACAATATTTGATAGACTATGTAGTAATATTCTTCATATTAGGGGTTCCTACTCTATGGATATATCATGGATCAAATAGTATTTCCTGGATTTTATACACACACACACACACACACACATACATACATATATATATATATACACACACACACACATAAAACTCTTTGGTCTGTCTGCATATTCATTGTTAGTCACTTAGTTGTGTCTGACTCTCTGCGACCCCATGGATTGTAGCCTGCCAGGCTCTTTTGTCCATGGAGTTCTCCAGGCAAGAATACTGGTGTGGGTAGCCATTTCCTTCTCTAGGAGATCTTCCCGATCGAGGGATCGAACCTGGGTCTCCCCCATTACAGGCAGATTCTTTACCATTTAAGCTGTCATTACACATATAATAAATATATACTATGAACACTCGACCATAAAAAGAAGAAAAAACACATTCTCCACCAAAAAGCTAATTGAGCTATTGTGATTGAATATTAATTTTGGTGCTGGTTTTCCTGGCAGTCAACATAGGGAGGCATATTATGATGGTTGTAACATGTCAATTTTTAATGGTAAACTTAAATCAACATAAAATTCTAAAAGACATCTTTTACATAGGACCACATATGGAAGACTTCAGATATAGTGAAAATTAAAGGTCACCAGTGGCTCTTTGGTAGAAAATACAGACATAATTTTTTTTACCTGGATGTTTAATATAGGATGAAAAAAATGAGATTATATGCTCTGCACAAAGCTGGGAACAGTATGACTTCTGAAGAAAATGTGGTGCATTGGAAAGAGTTTTCTCTGTGAATATTGTTTGGCTGTTTGTATCTGGGTGGTCTTCAGCAGTTAAATTACCTTCCTTGGCTTGGGTTCCTCAGCTGCAAAGATTTTCCTTAGAGAGTTATGGAAATGATATAATGAATTATTTGTTATGAATTCCATAACATCTTATGGAAAAATTTGAATCAACTTTTTGACCAACCCAGTATATGCAGAAGTTGAAACTCAATGTTAGTTCACCCCTATGTCCCTTAGCATCAGTGTTATAAATGGTTGTCCTGATACATGCACGCATACACACACACACACATGCTCAGACGCCTTTTTCATTTGAGATTTATCCTTAAATATATCAATGCTGGGGAAAATAGAGCTCATTCTTATTGAATTTAAAGCCATGAAGATCAATATGATTATCAACGTTTAGCTTGGGGTGTCTCAGTAATGTTATGGTGCTTTGTAAGTCACTCAACCAGAATAATAAAATCTTGGGCATTATTCTCTGGAAGTTTCAAATTGTGTTGAAGAAGAGGCTGTGTATATTCCTGCCTATAGACAACCTGGAGCTAATTAGCTATTTGCATCCCTTTTTCTTGAAGTCGCTTTTTTAGTTTGGATTATTTAAAAGAAGTCCCTTTAAAGTAGTTTCTATTTGGGTTATTTCTTTTAAAGAAAGCTTGCTTAATTACCAAGACTAAGATGTCATGGTGCTTCTAGATAAGCATGATTTCGTTGGAGTCAGGATCAGCAGTTTGGACCACTCCAGGTTTCCTTTTTGTTTTAGGAAAATGTTGCTCCCTGTGCTCATTTGATGGAAATGGTGCTCCAGGAGTTGGGCGTTTTTGGGCTGGTGGCTAAACACACTTATAAGTGCATGATGTTCACATTGCAGACTGGTTCTTGCATGCTAAGTCACTTCAGTCATGTTCTACTCTTTGTAACTCTATGGGTTATAGCCCACCAGGCTCCATCATCCCTGGGGATTCTCCAGGCAAGAATACTAGAGTGGATTCCCATGCCCTCCTCCAGGGGATCTTTCTGGTCCAGGGATTGAACCTGTGTCTCTTTTGTCTCCTGCATTGATAGGCGGGTTCTTACCATTAGTGCCACTTAGGAAGCTGAGCTAAACCTTCAAGGACTCAGGGCATGGCTGTTCTTCCATTTTTTTCCCTAGTAAAATACTGAAAGTACAAGTGATTCAATACAGTATCTTTATTGCTCTTGGAAAGAACTGATCAATTACTAAACACTACTTCTTATCAGTTCCCTTCAATTGCTAGACCTTCTTTTGGAATGGACTCCACTATAGTGGTATTTAAACAGTGATCAAACTTCGGTCATTTTAGGTTCTCTTGAATTAGAATCAGAGGGCTATATATAGTACATTAAAAGAGCATTTTTATTTCCTGACCAGGGAGATAGGAGAGATAATCTATTTTGTAAGTCGGAGTGAGACAGCTTCTAACTCTACAATGGCAGCAATGAGAACACATCTTCCTGAGTTGAACGTGATTAGAATCATTTGTAATTGTGTATGGTTAGAATAACTAACCAGCTTCCTTTGTACGTTGAAGAGCTGCTTTTGCCCTTCCAGATCCATTTTCCCCTTTAGTTTATCCTGCTGTGAGCTCCAAGTGGCAGAACCATATCGGCTGCTTCTTCAATTGGCTTTTGTTTGGGTTTGCCCAGTAGAAGGCACCAAGGGTGGGAGAAGAATAAGAGTGGAGCCTTTTAGAATTTTTACTTTATTGAACTATAGTTGATTTATAATGTTGTATTAATTTCTGCTGTAAGCAAAGTGATTCAGATATCTATATATATTTATGTGTGTGTGTGTGTGTGTGTATGTACACATACATTGTTGTCCATATTTTACATTACACTTTATCACAGGACACTGAGTATGGTTTGCTGTACTGCACAGTAGGACCTTGTTGTTTATCCATTCTATATGTAACAGTTTGAATCTGCTAACCTCAATTCCCATTCTATCCCTCCTCTACCCACCCTCTCCCTTGGCAACCATGATTTTGTTCTCTGTAAGTGTGTTTCATAGGTAAGCTCATTTGTGTGATATTTTAGATGCCACATATAAGTGATACCATATGGTTTTTGTCTTTCTCTTTCTGACTTACTTCACTTAGTATGATAATCTATGGGTTTATCCATGCTGCTGCAAATGGAAAAATTATATTCTGTTTTTTTTATGGCTGAGTAGTAGTCCACTGTACATATATACTGCATCTTCTTTATCTATTAATATGTTGATGGACATTTAGGTGGCTTCCGTGTCTTGGTTATTGCAAATAGTGCTGCTATGAACATAGGGTTGCATGTATCTTTTTGAATTATGGTTTTGTCTGGATATAGACCCAGGAGTGGAGTTGCTGGATCGTATAGTATCTCCATTTTTAGGTTTTTGAGGAATCTCCATACCGTTTTTCCATAGTAACTGCACCAATTTACATTCCCACCAACAGTGTAAAAGGGTTCTCTTTTTTCCCACACCAAGAGTGGAACCTTTATTCCCCCGGGGCCCTCACTGCAGAGTCTGAAGCTTCTCAAGTGGTCTTCCTCACCTAGCTCTTTGTCTTAGGCAGTTAAGTGTTCTGTCTTCCTGTCCTCTCAGGTTTGGGGCTGTAACAGCTCTGCTGTTGCTCACTCTGGGGCACTGTATTCTCCTTCATAGCTTCTCCATCTGGAAGGTCTCAGTTCACATACTGTTGAAGCCTAGCTTGGAGGATTTGGAGCATGACCTCGCTAACATGTGAAATGAGTACAATTGTGTGGTAGTTTGAACATTCTTTGGCATTACCTTTCTTTGGGATTGGAATGAAAACTGACCTTTTCCAGACCTGTGGCCACAGCTGAGTTCCAAATTTGCTGGCATATTGAGTGCATCACTTTAACAGCATCATCTTTCAGGATTTTAAGTATCTCAGCTGGAATTCCATCACCTCCTACTAGCTTTGTTCGTAGTAATGCTTCCTAAGGCCCACTTGACTTCACACTCCAGGATGTCTGTCTCTAGGTGAGTGATCACACCCTCATGGCTATCTGGGTCATTAACACATTTTCTGTACAGTTCTGTGTATTCTTGCCACCTCTTAGTATCTTCTGCTTCTGTTAGGTCCATTCCGTTTCTGTCCTTTCTTGTGCCCATCTTTACATGAAATGTTCCCTTGGTATCTCTAATTTTCTTGAAGAGGTCTCTAGTCTTTCCCATTCTGTTGTTTTCCTCTATTTTTTTTTTTTTTTTTGCATTGTTCCCTTAAGAAGGCTTTCTTACCTCTCCTTGCTATTCTTTGGAACTCTGCATACAGATGGGTTTATCTTTCCTTTTCTTATTTGCCTTTAACTTCTCATCTTTTCTCAGCCATTTGTAAGGCGTCTGGTAAATATGACCACATATAACTTGGCCAAGGCTTTGCCACAGTTGACTCTTTTCCTCTGGAGGTCATACCTTTGGAGCTACTTCTTCAGGATTGTGGAGTTAAACATATTTTCTTTTTGCCTTTCCAATCCTTGGCATTTTGGAAGTTTTAGGAATTGTCTTATGGAGTCAAAATAGTATACTAAATAGAATGTGGGCTCTGGAGTCAGGAAAACATAGGTTTGAGTTCCATTTGCCTTACTTCTAGGCTGCATGGCTGTAGGCAGTTCATATATTCTTTATTTTTATTCTGTAAAATGCTAGAGTAATACTTGGCCCAGAGAGTTGTTAAGAGACTACATAAGATGATGTATGCAAACTAGCAAGTATCGTGTGTCTATCTATAAATGGCAACTTGGCAAGAGGACACATAAATATGTTATATTCAGTCTTCATTTTTTTGAATAAGCTTTAGGTTTTATATTTACAGAAAAATGTAAATATAGTAAAAGTCCTTAGATCTCCTGCATTCAGTTTCCCCCTTTAGTTGGACCATAAAGAAAGCTGAGCACCAAAGAATTGATGCTTTTGAACTGTGGTGTTGGAGAAGACTCTTGAGAGTCCCTTGGACTGCAAGGAGATCCAACCAGTCCATCCTAAAGGAAATCAGTCCTGGGTGTTCATTGGAAGGACTGACGTTGAAGCTGAAACTGCAGTACTTTGGCCAGCTGATGCGAAGAGCTGACTCATTTGTAAAGACCCTGATGCTGGGAAAGATTGAGGGCAGGAGAAGGGGACAACAGAGGATGAGATGGTTGGATGGCATCACCAACTCAATGGGCATGAGTTTGAGTAGACTCTGGGAGTTGGTGATGGACAGGAAGGCCTGGAGTGCTGCAGTCCATGGGCTTGCAAAGAATCGGACATGACTGAGTGACTGAAATGAATTGAACTGAACATCTTATATCACCTAGGCACATTTATCACAATTGACAAATACTCATCTATTATTAATGAAATTCTATACTTTATTCTAATTTCTTTCATTGTTCTCTAATTTCCCTTTATGTTCCAGCATCCCACTCAAGATATATTTGTTATCAAGTGTAGTTGTCATGTCTCCTTAGGGTCCTCTGGACTGTGACAGTTTTTCAGACTTTCCATGGATTTAATGACCTTGGAAGTTTTGAGGAGTACAGGGTCAGGAATTTTGTAGAATGTTATTTTATTTTGGGGGTTGCCTGATATTTTAATCATGATTTATTTGTGGTTATGGAATTTTGGGGAGCAAGACCACATAGTTGAATTATTTTTCTTGACATGTCAAGGGTGTGTATTATCAGTGTAACTCATCACTGTTGATGTTAACCTTTTAATCTTCATCAGCTGGCTGAGGTCATGTTTGTTGGGTTACTTTTTATTTCTCCCTTTTCTATCCTTTGCTCTACTTAAAGTGTGGGAAGTTGTGTTCTGTCTCCTTGAAGGGAAAATATTTGCATAAATTATTTGGAATTTTTCTGTATGGGAGATTTATATCCTGTCTTCCCCCTCATTTATTTATTTATCCAATTATTTATATCAGCATGCAATCATGACTGTCATACTTTGAGTTAAAATGCAGTCTTCTGTTACTTATTTTGTTACTCACATTATTCTCATTTTGGCTATTCAATGCTCTTTACTTCTCTCTCCCTTTGACAAACAGTCATCATTTTGGTTTGTTTGTTTGTTTTGAGTGCATCTTTACTTTCTGGCTTCCTGGGTTTCCCTGGTGGCTCAGAGGGTAAAGCGTCTGCCTGTAATGCAGGAGACCTAGGTTTGATCCCTGGGTCGGGAAGATCCCCTGGAGAAGGAAATAGCAACCCACTCCAGTATTCTTGCCTGAAGAATCCCATGGACAGAGGAGCCTTGTAGGCTACAGTCCACGGGGTCGCAAGAGTTGGACATGACTGAGTGACTTCACACTTACTTTCTGACATGGTAATATTTCTTGCCTGTTGTATATTTCCTGTCCCAGTCCTAGAACCAGTCATTTCTCTAAGAAACCTTTGTTTCTTTTATTGGAACATAATATTTTAAACTAAGATCTGGACACTGGGTGTGTTCTTTACTTCTAGACCCTCTCAGTGGATAGAGCTAGGAGTACATGGATGTATAGAGTATCTTTATTAAGCTAAACTTGACTTCCTACTGATATCACTGATTCTAATCACCACATGCTTGGCCATAATCTTCCTCTGCAAGAAACGTGGTTTCCACCATCAGTCATCCATTTATTTACTTGTCTAATCCAGGTGCACATGTATAATGCTTTCAGAATTTTTAAACTTGTATGCTCCTGAGAAAAAACTTTATTAACTAAGGTACACTCTTAGGGGTAGTTCCTTTTGCTGTAGTTTTTAAAAGTGTATAGCCATTTCTGAAGTTATATAGATCAGCACCTCTTTTCCCCCACTCACTTCAGTGAGGTTATGCCATACATTTGAAATAAAGTTAGATTCTTTTGTCAAAATCTGCATTCCGTCCTGGGATATCTCACCCTCTTGATTGATTTTTTTTCTTATTTTACATGCATTATGGTACACTCTTTGTATTTTAAATTTCTGTGGTTTTGAAAAATGTGTAGTGTCATGTTTTCACCATTGCAGCATCATACAGAATAGTTTCACTACCTCCAAAATCCTCTGAGCTTCACTTACTCATGTCTCCTGCCTCACCCAATACACTTCTGGCCATCATTAATCTATTTTTTTGTCTGTGCTTTTGCCTTCTCCAGAATGTTATATAACTGAAATCAAATACTATGTAGCCTTCCCAGACTGGCTGCTTTCATAGAGCAGCGCATGTTTAGGATTTATCCATGTCTAGTCAAGGCTATGGTTTTTCCAGTGGTCATGTATGGATGTGAGAGTTGGACTGTGAAGAAAGCTGAGTGCTGAAGAATTGATGCTTTTGAACTGTGGTGTTGGAGAAGACTCTTGAGAGTCCCTTGGACTGCAAGGAGATCCAACCAGTTCATCCTAAAGGAGATCAGTCCTGGGTGTTCATTGGAAGGACTGATGCTGAAGCTGAAACTCCAGTACTTTGGCCACCTCATGCGAAGAGTTGACTCATTGGAAAAGACCCTGATGTTGGGAGGGATTGGGGGCAGGAGGAGACGGGGACGACAGAGGATGAGATGGCTGGATGGCATCACCGACAAAATGGACATGAGTTTGAGTGAATTCTGGGAGTTGGTGATGGACAGGGAGGCCTGGCGTGCTGTGATTCATGGGGTCACAAAGAATCGTACACGACTGAGCGACTGAACTGAACTGAACTGAACTGAATGTTGTTGTGTGGGTTAATTACTTGTTATTTTCATCAATCTATAGTATAATCTGTAGTGTGGATATACCACTGTTTGCACATCCATTCACCTATTGAAGAACAACATGGTTGCTTCTAGGTTTTTCAGACAGCTACTATAAACTTTTGTGTTTTTGTATGGACATATGTTTTACATCGGTTGAATAAATACCTAGGTGTGTGACTCTCCGCTGGCACTAACTGAGAGTTCCTCTTGTCTCACATCTTCAGTAGTGCTTAGCATTGCCAATTCTTTTCATCCCGAGAATTACCTACATTTACATACATGTATTTCCTATGTCAAATTATTCTATAGCTAATTTTTTTTTCATTTTTCTGCCTTCTTGTGGATTTCTTGAGCATTTTTATGAATTTTAATTTATGTATAATATTGTTATTATATCTTTGTATGTATTTTTAGTTGTCGCTACAGTTATTACATTAATATACGTAACTTATCAGAGTATACTATTTTTAAACTTATGACCAAAGTTAATGCTTCCTGGGGTCATCTGATCTTTTTAAAATCTGTGTCCTTGTGTTAGAGGTTTGAGCATCTTAATTGCCAACTATAGCTTACTTTTTCTTAGAAGTCAGAAGTGCCTAACATTATCTTTTTTAATGCCTGTAAGAAGTTTGGATACTTGCCTAATTCACTGTTCCCTGGAAGTGCTAGTTTCATATATTCACTTATTCATCAAATATTTATTGAATACCTACTATATGTTGGGCCTTAGGTATAAAGCAATGGAAAAAAAAAAGACAAGGCCATTGTAGTTATGGAGCTTCCATTGTGGGGAACAAAAGCTTTTCATATAATATAATATAAAGCAATATAATGCAATACAAGGGAGTGATATGCCTTCCCAGGTGGCACTAGTGGTAAAGAACATACCTGCCAATGTGGGAGACGTAAGAGACACAATTTTGATCCTTGAGTCTGGAAGATCCCCTGGAGAAGGTAATGGCTACCCACTCCAGTATTCTTGCCTGGAGAATTCCATGGACAGAGGAGCCTGGCAGACTACAGTCCATAGGGTAGCAAAGAATTGGACATGACTGAAGTGACTTAGCACATACATACACAAGGGAGTGATAAATGCTATGATCCAACTAAAACAGGGTCTAGGACTCTGGAGAACACTGAAGTTTTCAGGAGAGGGTGAGCGATCAGGGAAAGGCTCACTGGGAAGATGATGGTGAGCAGGTATCTGGTAGTGGTGAGGGAATGAGCTAGGTGGATGTCCAGAGGTATGAGCATTTCAGGAAGAGAGAAGCATGGGAACCAATGCTTGGAAGTGGCAGGATTCTTTCAATTTTTGAGGAGCAGTGATTTCTGTGGCCAGAGTTGAGTAAGCAAGGGTGGGGGTTGTGTAAAGTTGGAGAGAAAGGGTAGGGCCAGGTTCTGTTGGTTTTGGTAGACAATACTTTACAAACTTTAATGAGCTGGGGCATCATCTGGGAGTCTGTTGAAATGCAGATTCTTTTTTATTTTTTTTAAATTTTATTTTATTTTTAAACTTTACATAATTGTATTAGTTTTGCCAAATATCAAAATGAATCTGCCACAGGCATACATGTGTTCCCCATCATGAACCCTCCTCCCTCCTCCCTCCCCACACCACCCCTCTGGGTCGTCCCAGTGCACCAGCCCCAAGCATCCAGTATCGCGCATCGAACCTGGACTGGCAACTCGTTTCTTACATGATATTCTACATGTTTCAATGTCACTCTCCCAAATCTTCCCACCCTCTCCCTCTCCCACAGAGTCCATAAGACTGATCTATACATCAGTGTCTCTTTTGCTGTCTCGTACACCAGGTTATTGTTACCATCTTTCTAAATTCCATATATATGCATTAGTATACTGTATTTCTGTTTTTCCTTCTGGCTTACTTCACTCTGTATAATAGGCTCCAGTTTCATCCACCTCATTAGAACTGATTCAAATGTATTCTTTTTAATGGCTGAGTAATACTCCATTGTGTATATGTACCACAGCTTTCTTATCCATTCATCTGCTGATGGACATCTAGGTTGCTTCCATGTCCTGGCTATTATAAACAGTGCTGCGATGAACATTGGGGTACACGTGTCTCTTTCCCTTCTGGTTTCCTCAGTGTGTATACCCAGCAGTGGGATTGCTGGATCATAAGGCAGTTCTATTTCCAGTTTTTTAAGGAATCTCCACACTGTTCTCCATAGTGGCTGTACTAGTTTGCATTCCCACCAACAGTGTAAGAGGGTTCCCTTTTCTCCACACCCTCTCCAGCACTTATTATTTGTAGACTTTTGGATCGCAGCCATTCTGACTGGTGTGAAATGGTACCTCATAGTGGTTTTGATTTGCATTTCTCTGATAATGAGTGATGTTGAGCATCTTTTCATGTGTTTGTTAGCCATCTGTATGTCTTCTTTGGAGAAATGTCTATTTAGTTCTTTGGCCCATTTTTTGATTGGGTCATTTATTTTTCTGGAGTTGAGCTGTAGGAGTTGCTTGTATATTTTTGAGATTAGTTGTTTGTCAGTTGCTTCATTTGCTATTATTTTCTCCCATTCTGAAGGCTGTCTTTTCACCTTGTTTATAGTTTCCTTTGTTGTGCAGAAGCTTTTAAGTTTAATTAGGTCCCATTTGTTTATTTTTGCTTTTATTTCCAATATTCTGGGAGGTGGGTCATAGAGGATCCTGCTGTGATGTATGTCAGAGAGTGTTTTGCCTATGTTCTCCTCTAGGAGTTTTATAGTTTCTGGTCTTACGTTTAGGTCTTTAATCCATTTTGAGTTTATTTTTGTGTATGGTGTTAGAAAGTGGTCTAGTTTCATTCTTTTACACGTGGTTGACCAGATTTCCCAGCACCACTTGTTAAAGAGATTATCTTTAATCCATTGTATATTCTTGCCTCCTTTGTCAAAGATAAGGTGTCCATATGTGCGTGGATTTATCTCTGAAATGCAGATTCTGATTCAATAGGTCCAGGGTAGGACCTGAGATGTTTCATTTCTAGTAAGCTTCTGAGTGCTAGTTCATGGATCCTACTCTGAATAGCAAAGCTGGAGATTTTGATCATGGTTTCATTCTGAATGAGAATAAGATTGAAGAGGATTCTGAGCATTGGAATGATGGGATTTATTTTTTTCTATGTGGACCATTTCTTTTTTAAGTCTTTTTTGAATTTGTTACAGTATTGCTCAGTTTTATGTTTCGGTTTTTTGGCCCGGAGGCATATGAGATCTTAGCTTCCCAACTAGGGATTGAACCCACACCCCTTGCATTGGAAGATGAAGCTTCAACCACTGAACCACCAGGAGGTACCTGGGAATGATGTGATTTGATTTAGAAGTTTAAAATCTCTTCAGCCTATTGTATGGAGAAGGCAGTGGCACCCCACTCCAGTACTCTTGCCTGGAAAATCCCATGGATGGAGGAGCCTGGTAGGCTGCAGTCCATGGGGTCACTAAGAGTCGGACACGACTGAGCAACTTCACTTTCACTTTCCACTTTCCTGCATTGGAGAAGGAAATGGCAACCCACTCCAGTGTTCTTGCCTGGAGAATCCCAGGGATGGGGGAGCCTGGTGGGCTGCTGTCTATGGGGTCGCACAGAGTTGGACACGACTGAAGCAACTTAGCAGCAACAGCAGCAGCAGGCTACTGTATGGTGACTCTTCTGAGGATGCAAGGGAGAAAGCCAGGAGACTGGCTTTGAGACTACTGCTGGAGGCTGGCTGTAATATTCCAGTGCTTGGTCTTGGGTGATGATGATGGCAGTATAGAGAAAAATGGCAGCTGGCAGTTGTGTGATTTGTGTACTGCACAACGTTCTAGCAGAGTGAGTGGATCAAGCTGGCATGTCAGCTACATTCTACTTGTTAAGCCTTTCACTTTGTGATTCATCAGTCTAGAAGGGGAGAGGGAGACCCTTTCTACAATTCTTCCTCCCCAGAAAGAGGAGTTGCCTTTTTATAATTCATGCAAAGGCATGGTATGTGTTACCCATGCTCAGGGAAAGAAGTGGTCGGATTTAGTGTAGGAGATTCTGGGTAGTTAGCACGTAGAAGTGGAGAAGGCAATGGCAACCCACTCCAGTACTCTTGCCTGAAAAATCCCATGGGCGGAGGAGCCTGGTAGGCTGCAGTCCATGGGGTTGCAAAGAGTCAGACACGACTGAGCAACTTCACTTTCACTTTTCACTTTCATGCATTGGAGAAGGAAATGGCAACCCACTCAAGTGTTCTTGCCTGGAGAATCCCAGGGATGGTGGAGCCTGGTGGGCTGCTGTCTGTGGGGTCACACAGAGTCAGACACAACTGAAGAGACTTAGCAGTGGCAGCAGCATGTAGAGGAGAGGAGTGTGACACTAGCCTTTCTCCTTCTGTTTTTACTTATGCTGTCATGTGCTGCTGCCTGACTTCATGGCCCATGAAAGCTTTTCCTGCAAAGCAAAGCAGCCACAGAGGAGCTCAGCCGAACTTTGAATTTTCCAGAGTGTAGTCTTTCAAAGCAATTGCTCCTGCCATAGGAGAAGGAAAACAGACCCCAGTCATTTATTGCAGGCTTCTCCCTGTGAGCAGACAGAAGTGATATCTTTTTAAAAATGTCTCTGTGCGACTATAAAAGTGGTCACTAGGTATAGAAGGAGAGAGCCATAGATTCCTCTGCCTGGTTCTGAGCCACGTCTGGTAGTTAATCTCATGCTCCCCACTGCAAAAGTGGTCTGAAGATATGTCTTGTCCAATAATGCAACTGCAAGATACTTCATGTGTTCTGTAGCTGCCAAAGTGGTGTGGCTTCCCTGGGGTGTCTTAATCAAGCTGGACGTTGGGTGATGCTTACACTGGGTTTCTTTATGAAAGGAAACATCACCCTCATGGCTTTTCTCATGGCACAGTGGGCACAGCAAGGCGATGTTTAGCTGTATCCTTTCACTCCGTGTCTTTAGCTGGTGTGTGTGCCATTTTCACTAACTTAGTTAGACATGTGTTCCTTCCTTGCGGACCATGCATTGGTGCCAAACCCTTCTGAAAGATAAAGAAATAAATGTGATGATGTTGTGACCCTTGAGTCAGCAGTGCTCCTGGCATGGAGTGTTCGAGTTTCTTTATGGGGGTAACATGCCTGACTTGTGCTTCTGGGCTAAACGTGAAGTGATAGGAATGGCTTGGACAGACACTGGGGATATACTGCCCCCAACCCCCAAGTGGCAGAGGCTCCTTGTGGGTCTCGTTTCCTCTTCAAGTCCCCTCTGTTGATGTGGTTTCTATCCTTCAGCTTCTTTCTAAAACACGCTGAATGTTGGTGAATGTGGCATGCTAGCCTGTCAGCAGGATCCATCCATAACTCATTTTATGTCAGGTTAGGTAGGAGTTAGAACTAAGCTCTCAACTGCAAACACAGTTTGGGAAGAATTTATTTTGTAGAGTAGAGGACCCCCAAATCCCATACCTATTGAAATTAAGTGTGGGTCACAATCAATGAATACAGAGAACTGGGAGGACCTGGAGCGCACACAGCATTCAGAAGAGGACAGCCACTACTGAGCTCATGCTGTCACTTTGAAATATTTTGACAGAAGCCAGAAATGGTGGGTCTTGTTTAAAATCTCCTGATTTTTAAATGATGGAAACTAATTCCAAAAGATGCTACACATTGTTCAGACCAAGCAAGCCATGTCTAAAGGCTTCAAAATGACAAGGACCTACGTATAGCACTGGGAACTAAATTCAATATGCTGTAAAAACCTAAAATGAAAAAGAATCTGAAAAGAAATTATGTGTATATATGTATGTAATTTGGCTTATGTATATGTATATATAACTTTCACATGTATATAAAACTTAATCACTTTGCTATATGCCTGAAACTAACACAACATTGTAAATCAGCTGTATGTCAATAAAACCCCCCAAAAAACTGGAATTTTAATTAGCAGCCCCCCTTCCCCAAGCTAAGTTATTTATTAAAAGATTGTCTTGGGTAACTTGATGCACAAAAGCAAGCCGGGCTTTTCTGTATATGGCAATATGTTTCCTATGTTCTCCTTGGCACATATACATCAATGCTGAAACTTTTGAGAGTATAAATCCCTCAATAGCAGGAATTCATTTTATTCTACTTGCTTTGGGTGTAGAATGGCTATCTGAGCACATAAGATTTAGAATCCTAGAACTTTAGAATGAAAGAAATCTTGGAGATCATTTTATTCCAGTTTATTTATTTATTTATGCAAAAGCATTAACTCTACACACTAATACTTTCTTAAAGTTAATATACCATTTTCCTCCAAAATTATACCAATATGAATGTGGCAAAGAGTAAGTCTCCTTCTCAAACAGAATCTCCAGGGCCTCAGTTTTCCTCTCTGCCAACAGCTACTATTACCAGTTGCTTTTGTAAAAATACTCTATCTAAATAAAAATACTTACTTCCAATCTTGTAAAGTTGAAAAAAGATAAGTATTTTTTTATCTTTAGCATAAGATAAAAAATAAAAGCTGGATTCAGCCACTGAAATACTTGTTCTCGATTAAGCTCCACTGTAGTATATGAATATCCCATCTTTTTCAAAATAAAATGTGTTAACAATAATGATAAGCTAATGAGCTGAAAAAGAGCTGAGGAAAAGAACTTTTTATAAAAATAAATAATTCTTGTGAACTGTGTAATAACTATCAATAGAGTCTAAAGAAATGACTCAATGGTAATTGCTGAGCATTCTGTAATCTAGATCATGATCCATCCCCAGGAAGACAGAGAACAGAGCTCCAGAGTAGGAGAGAGCACCTTCGTTTCTCTCCTGTTTCTCTTGGCAGTTCACTTGCATTTATCCTGTGCAGAGCTGAGACTGTGTTTTACAGTTGAGAGTTTCAACTCTTATCTAAACTAACATGAAAAGAATTATTAAATGCAATATAAAGCAAAATACTTGGTTAGAGCAGTCTTTTCCAAACCTTTTAGGATCTTGTGAATCATGAATGATTAATTCATTCTAAATAAAATATAACTTGGATTTTTAAATATCCAAAATCTGAAAGCTCATTCTGGAGCCCTTCAGATTTGCATTGGAGCACAATTATTTCAGCCTGAAAATGGTAATTTTTTTTTTCTTAAGTGGCCAACACTTATTTATTTAGTTATTGTCATGAAAACTTTCAATTGCATGTGGAAAAGAATCTTAAAAAAGATTACAGCAGTAGATTGACCTGAAACTTGATAGTTGACTATAATATATTAATATATGTTTGGCTCTCTGTAAAATAAAAACAATCTGGAGAAGGAAATGGCAGTCCACTTCAGTATTCTTGCCTGGAGAATTCCATGGATAGAGAAACCTGGCGGGCTACAGTTCGTGGGGTCGCAAAGAGTCGGGCATGACTGAATGACTAACACACACACACAATAAAAATCGCGTTTCATGCTGTATATGATTCTGATAAGATGTTGAAGTAGCTGTAAGCTGAAACTTAGAATCTGAGCAAAATAACAAAGTGTTAATAATAAAAGTGGTGCTAATAACAATTACTATTTGTGGAAAAGTTTCTCTGTGCCAGGCACAGTGCTGAATACTTTACATACATTATCCTATTTACTTATCAGAGCAACTCAAAGAAATAGGTATCAGTATCTTCCTTTCCTAGATGAAGATGCAAAGTTGGAAACTAAGCAATTTGCTGTAGGTCACACATAGAGAGTGTGGAAGGCAGCCTCAGGTCTCTTGTACTTTAATGTTACCACCATGAGCTTTCTGAGTTATCTCACTAATAAATGACAGGGCTCGGATCTTCTAATTCAGGATACTATTGTGTTTTGGACTATAGTATACTTTGCTACAAAAGTATATTATTTTTGAGAGTTCACATAAGCAGTCTTTATTGGGCGAATATGGATCTATTTACATACATCTGATGATGCAAATGAGCTAAGCTAGTTGGCATTCAGCCCGCAGTGAGTGAAATTGCCCAGCTATCATTAAATCAGTTGATTTACGAGATAATAAAAATAATATGGTTCAATAAAAGTGTGTCTTATGTACCATCTTTTTCTAATGTTTAATTACTTTTCCTCTCTTTGATTAATATCCTTTCTGAGGTCTCATACTGGCTTCATCTTGATGAATATGCAATGATTTTGTCCCAGTATGCCTACATCAGTGTTGAAGGAAAAATATTGACCTATGTGTCAAAGAATCTTTCCCTTTTATTCTTATTCTTAATTAAAACCATTTAACCTGCCCTCAGACCCACTGTGCCTCATTGGAGACTGCTGAGCATTCAAACCCTTTGGATTAGCCCCACAGTGTGACCACAGAGCTCATGCTGGTTGGCAGGTTAATGATGGATGCGTCTCATTTCCCAAGAGAAGGAAAAATGGAGCGACTGCTCTTTGAAATGACTTCAACACACACGTGGAATTGACAAATGGCTTGACTGTATTTACACTGATGTTAGTTGGGAGACAGCTGCAGGTTTTTAACTCCTGATTTCAGGTTTGAACTTATACAACATTTAACGTCAACTGCAAAATTAAGAATAATCTTGCTGAAAAACGCTGTGATTGAATTCAAGTGTTCCTCAGTCATGGTTTTAAAGGGAGCTCCATGGAATGATTTTTTAAAAATTATTTTCAGACATGTAGGGTGAAATGATAGACATATTCTTCGAAGTGAGATTACTTGTTACATTTACTTAATGAGTCTGAGCAGCTCATTTCTATGCTACTGACTCTATCACATTTCTCTTTGAGATTTCATTAATTTCTGCATTATCATCCTCAGTTGACAGGGAGCTTTTCTCTGATTTGTAGAAAAATTTTGTGAGTGAAGTGATCCTCACTTGACAGATGGAGATCGTGGCTCAGCAAAGTGACTCGGTGATCTGTCCCTTAGCTGGTGTGTGGCAGTGCAGGGCCTCTGGTTTTCTGACTTGGGCTGTTTCAGACCCTTGCATTCTCTGGGTCTCACAGGGTTCTGTTGGACACGTGCTCCAGAACTATGACTCAGGAACTTTGACTTCTGTTATTCTTCTATATTTGATCTGGGTCTGGACAGTTATGTAAACTGAATACATTTCTTTGTTCCTGCCTGAAGATGCTGAAATTCTCAAATATAATGAAGTGAAAGTCACTCAGTTGTGTCCAACTCTTTGAGACCCCACGGACTATACAGTCCATGGAATTCTCCAGGCCAGAATACTTGAGTGGGTAGCCTTTCCCTTCTCCAGGGAATCTTCCCAACCCAGGTATCAAACCCAGGTCTCCCATGTTGCAGGCGGATTCTTTACCAGCTGAGCCACAACAATGAAAGCAGGCCTTTAATGGGAAGAAATGGAAAAGTTAAAGGTCTCTTATTCATGTGTTAGCTCAGTCATGTCTGACTCTTGGTGTGACCCCATGGACTATAGCTTGCCAGACCCCTCTGTCCATAGGATTCTCCAGGCAAGTATACTGGAGTGAGTTGCCTTGCCCTCCTCCAGGGGATCTTCCTGACCCAGGGATCGAACCTGGGGCTTCTGCATTGCAGGCAGATTCTTTACTGTCCAAGCCAGACTGACACAGATGAATTTCAGAATGGATTTGCTGGTAATTATGTATTGATATGGGCTTCCCAGGTGGCACCAGTGGTAAAGAACCCACCTGCCAATTCAGGAAACACAAGACACTCGGGTTCAATCCCTGGGTTGGGAAGATCCCCTGGAGGAGGGCACAGCAACCCACTCCAGTGTTCTGGCCTGGAGAATCCCACAGGCAGAGGAGCCTGACGGGTATGAAGTTCACCAATTGTAGTTCTTCTTTGAAGTCTTTTTTAAAAAAACTTTTTTGGATAAAATCAGTTCAGTTCAGTTCAGTCGCTCAGTCGTGTCCGACTCTTTGCGACCCTGTGAATCGCAGCACGCCAGGCCTCCCTGTCCATCACCAACTCTTAAAATACATGTTGACAAACAGTTTTCTGTATATGCAAAAAAGTCTTTAGGAAAATTTACTGTAAACACTGAACTTTTACTTTCATCCGTTCATATAAGCAATACCATCACCATCCTTGATGGTCTTTATTAAAAACAGGGGCTGGCAAGCTGTGATCTGTTGGATAAATCTAGCCTGCTGCCTGCTTTTGTATGACTCTTGAGCTTAGAAAATACTTTATATTTCTCAAGGGTTGAGAAAAAAATAAAAGAGAATATTTCATGACATGTGAAATTATTGTCATATTCAAATTTTAGTGTCTAGGAATAAAGTTTTATGGGAATACAACCACACTTAGCTCGCTCATTTACATACCAGTGGCCACTTTGCATAAGGACAGAATCGAGTGGTTGTGACAGACTGTATGCTCTACAGACTCAAAAGTATTTACTATATGGTTCTTTTTTAAAAAACATAAACTTTTTTTTTTCTACTGTTTATTTGTTTATTTGGCTGCATTGGGTGTTAGTTGCAGCATGTGGGATCTTTCACTGCAGTTCACAGACTCCCAGTTGTGGCATGCAGGCTCAGCAGTTGTGGTACATGGGCTTAGTTGCTCCATGGCATGTGGAATCTTAGTTCTCTGACCAGGGATCTGACCTGTGTCCCCTGCACTGCCAGGCAGATTCCTAACCTCTGAAGCAGCAGGGGAATCCCTATATGGCTCTTTACAGAAAAAGTTTGCCAAATTTTGATTTCAGGAAAGTTACAGGAAAGTATATCTGTATTGCTTTAAATACATTTTTCATTTCCTACATGTATTTCTTCTTCAATGCGGGAGACTTGGATTCAATCCCTTGGTTGGGAAGATCCCCTGGAGAAGGGAAAGACTACCCACTCCACTCTTCTGGCCTGGAGCATGCTGTGGACTGTATAGTCCATGGGGTTGCAAAGAGTCGGACACAACTGAGTGACTTTTGCTTCACTTTATTGCTTCTTGGATTTCAGAGGGAAGAAGCCAAGGATTCAGTGATCTATAAGGAGAGTTGAGTAGATCAGTCAGGCAGAAAGTTGTTAAATGTGTGGCCTGTTCTAAAAGATGCTCCCTGGCTAACATTCCATGACTCTTGACTTGGTGCTCTAAAAGACACTAATTTGGATTAAAACATTGTTTAAACTTTGTTAAACTATACCCAGGTCACCTATCAGCACCACTGAGTTGGTATTGCCCATGTGTTTCCTATTGAAATAGACAGCAGTGATGTAAGTGTATGAGATAGTTTATTACATGCTTTTGTCCTTTGATCCAGGTGTTTATTTTAAGATATATTAGAAAAAATAATTATGACATCAAATCCTTAATTTTATGGTTGATGTGTGACCAAAACATTTGCATAAAAACACGAGTCCATGTAAAGAAGGAATAGAGAGTAACAGATAATCTGTAAGTTGGTAGATAATATAAATTTAGGAAATAAATGAGTCATTTGGAAAATACTATTTTAAAAAGATGGAAACAAATTAGGTTATGAATTCAGTTGGAAGATCCAGGGCATTTGAAAGTGAGGTTGTTCTTCTAGTGGGTAGAGAGCATCAGAGGAGGGATGTCAGAATTGGGCCTGGGATTATTTGGAACATGAAGAATGTATTTCTCTGTCCCACGCTCTGTAGATTTTATTCACATATTGAGTGAAGAGTTTCTTAACACTATTTCATTATATCTGATTGCATTTTATGGGAGAGATTATTATATTGATGCAGGTGGATATGGGAATTTGAGAAGCTTAGAAGGTATCTTTTTATAACATTAAGTGTCTATTACATGCATACATCTTATGAAATAGAGGAAATTCTGCCTCTTCAATTTGGTATCCTGGTTTAGTAGTATATTATTTAAGGCTGGTGCATATTCTTGAAGTAAAATATGAGTTTAACAGCTATGTAGGGTACTGTTGCATATGTGGAATGTCGTTCTCTATTCTTGAAATTCTGGATTTTTTTAAAATAAATAACACTTAGATAAGCAAACTTGATCTTCAGTTCTAATTATTTTCTTAGGATAGATTTTAAAATTTTAATTAATTATTGATTGATTGATTTTTGGCTGAACTTGCTTTTTGCTGCTTTGTGCAGGCTTTCTCTAGTTGTGGCTAGAGGGAACTACTTTTCATTGCAGTTTATGGGCTCTCCTTGTGGTGGTTTCTCTTGTGGAGCACAGACTCTAGCTATATGGGCCTCAGTAGTTGGACGTAGGCTTAGTAGTTGTGGCTCACAGTCTTAGTTGCTCCACTGCATGTGGAAGCTTCCCAGACTAGGGATTGAACCCATATCCCTTGTATTGGCAGGCAGATTCATTTTCACTGCATCACCAGGGATATCCTAGGATAGATTTTTACAGAGGGTTCCTTGTTATGAAAGATATACATATTTGTGAGACTTAATATGTAATTAAGAAGAACTATACAAAAAAGATCTTCATGACCCAGATAACCACGATGGTGTGATCACTCACCTAGAGCCAGACATCCTGGAATGTGAAGTCAAGTGGGCCTTAGGAAGCATCACTACAAGCAAAGTGAGTGGAAGTGATGGAATTCCAGTTGAGCTCTATCAAATCCTTAAAGATGATGATGTGCGGCACTCAATATGCTAGCAAATCTGGAAAACTCAGCAGTAGTCACAGGACTGGAAAAGGTCAGTTTTCATTCCAATCCCAAAGAAAGGCAATACTAAAGAATGTTCAAACTACCACACGATTGCACTCATCTCACACGCTAGAAGAGTAATGCTCAAAATTCTCCAAGCCTGGCTTCAACAGTACACGAACTATGAACTTCCAGATGTTCAAGCTGAATTTAGAAAAGGCAGAGGAACCAGAGATCAAATTGCCAACATCTGCCAGATCATCGAAAAAGCAAGAGAGTTCCAGAAAAACATCTGCTTTATTGACTATGCCAAAGCCTTTGATTGTGTGGATCACAACAAACTGGAAAAATCTTCAAGAGATGGGAATACCAGACCACCTGACCTGCCTCCTGAGAAATCTGTATGCAGGTCAGGAAGCAACAGTTAGAATTGGACATGGAACAACAGACTTGTTCCAAATACTCCAAAGGAGTATGTCAAGGCTGTGTATTGTTACCCTGCTTATTTAACTTATGTGCAGAGTACATCATGAGAAATGCCGGGCTGGATGAAGCACAAGCTGAAATCAAGATTGCCGGGAGAAATATCAATAACCTCAGATATGCAGATGACAGCACCCTTATGGCAGAAAGCGAAGAAGAACTAAAGAGCATCTTGATGAACGTGAAAGAGGAGAGTGAAAAAGTTGGCTTAAAACTCAGCATTCAGGAAACAAAGACCACATTATCTGGTCCCATCACTTCATGGCAAACAGATGGAGAAACAATGGAAACAGTGACAAACTTTATTTTGGGGGGCTCCAAAATCACTGCAGATAGTGACTGCAGCCATGGAATTAAAAGACACTTGCTCCTTGGAAGAAAAGTTATGACAAACCTAGGTAGCATATTAAAAAGCAGAGACATTACTTTGCCAGCAAAGGTCCGTCTAGTCAAAGCTTTGGTTTTTCCAGTGTTCATGTATGGATGCGAGAGTTGGACTATGAAAAAAGCTGAGCGCTGAAGAATTGATGCTTTTGAACTGTGGTGTTGGAGAAGACTCTTGAGAGTACCTTGGACTGCAAGGAGATCCAACCAGTCCATCCTAAAGGAAATTAGTCCTGAATATTCATTGGAAGGACTGATGCTGAAGCTGAAACTCCAATATTTTGGCCACCTGAGGTGAAGAACTGACTGATTTGAAAAGACCCTGTTGCTGGGAAAGATTGAAGGTGGAAGGAGAAGGGGACGGCAGAGGATGAAATAGTTGGATGGCATTACCAACTTAATGGATATGAGTTTGAGTAAGCTCCCAGAGTTGGTGATGGACTGGGAAGCCTGGTGTGCTATGGTCCATGTGGTCACAAAGAGTCAGACATGACTCAGCAACTGATCTGAACTGAATATGTAATGCCAGATTAATATGTATAGCCTCCAGAAAGGCTATACAGATTTACCTTTTTTACGGAGAATGTAGGTGAATGACATTTTGTTTGTTCATTTACTAATTTTTATACCTTTATCCCTATATCTAAGAAAAGCTTCACAATGTTTTAATATAGCATTTGCACATTTCTCATAAATATTATACCCATATACCCATTTATCTGTTTGTATGATGAATGAGCATCTTTATTCCATTATTTTCCATAGACTTACTGTTGGTATTTTAAGAAAACAATGCTTTGTGGTATATTTTGTATATGGTCATATTGTCAGTCTCACCTATTCATTCCATACGTGTGTGAGATGAATCTCTTATTTTGCGATTGGACAAGCAGAGAGGTTAGAGTAGATCCTATTAGGGTTAGTTGCTCAGTCGTGTCTGACTTTTTGCAGCCCCATGGATTGTAGCCCTCCAGGCTTAGGAGTGAACATCTTCGTTCACTGTGTGTGAGTCTCTCTTGTTGTTTTGTTCTTATCTGAGTCAGAAAACAATGCTAGTAGGAAAAAAAAGATAGGACTGTGATACTGTTAGGACTGACTTTGGGTGAACACACCTGATTAATCTGTAATTTTGAATGCTTCCCTTTACAAGTAGAACTTTTAGAAATACTAGGATCCTGTTTGGTGTTATTTGTCAAATTTATTTTTTATAAAGGCTATTTTTGTTGTTGTTTTCAGAAAAGTATTGTGTTCAGTCTTATAAATAACCTAGAATGCGTTAGGCAATGACTGTAGGCCCTTGTTTCCTTTAGCTTAAAACAGAATTTATGTTTTAATTTAGTTTTTCCAGCCTCTATGTGAAATTGTTTAACATAAGGGTTAAGGTCAGGGGTATAAAAAAGATCACTGATTCCTCTTTTCTGATTTTTTTTTTTTTCCATTTTGCAGAGTGTTCATTGGCTTTCAAATAAGTTGTTTTTTAGAGGACTTGATTTGGCTGCTTATAGCACTAATAAAATGGTGCTGTTATAAAGGAGAATTTTTGTTTTAGGTACTTTTGGACTTTTATGCTCCTGATATCTTGGCATCTCAGTAGAGAATTAGGTGTTTATGCATGGGTGAAAGCAGATTTAATGAACATGAAAACAACCAAGAAGCTATGTGCTTAATACTTTGTTTTGCTTGTTTCTTCTCAATCCTCCAAAGTCAACACTGGGAACAAAAGGATCTAAGCTAGTGTCCTTGAAAAAGAAAAAAGGGCCAAAAATCTCTGTCAAATTGTCATTCATCAGGGGTTTTGAAAGTCAAGATAATTATTTTTTTTAAGGAGACAAAGTTTGATTATGTAAATGCATGAATAGTACACATCTGCTGTTTGTCCTGCTCGGTACACCTTCTTTCTTTCCTTGGAATTAGGACCTTAATCTCCTTTGAGAGAAAATTGCTACTCAGTCTTTCTCTCACTGTGTTCTAGGATAGGGTTGAAGTCTCCTCTGGCTCTAGGGGTGGATTTAGGATGCAGACCTTGTCCATCCTAACGTCCTCCCCCTCCTCTTCTCACTCCGCCCCTGCCCCTTAGGGATTTACTCTGGAATGCGACATGAGGTGAGCAAAGGTCAGTGGACATTGATTTTAGGACTTGTCCTGTATCTGCTGGGAAAGAGGCACTTCCTTCCCTTGGGATGACTAAATGAATGTGATGAAAGGCTGGACTTGGAGTGGCCACCTGAGCCACCACTTGGGGAGAGGAAATCAGAGACAAGATCTGACCTGGACAGAGCCAGTCTCTCCAGGTCCTCATTTAAGCCCCCAGTCCAGCTGTGGATTAAATGAGCTTTACCATGAATGTGAAAATTACATTAGCTAGTACAGTCCCTTTGTTCCCCCTCCTCTTACTTCAGTGAAAGGGTTAGGGAGTGTTTTGAGGCTTCCCAGGTGGCTCAGATGGTAAATCATCTGCCTGCAATGAAGGAGACCCATATTTGATCCCCGGGTCAGGAAGATCCCCTGGAGAGGGAATGGCAACCCACTCTAGTATTCTTGCCTGGAATATGGACATGGACAGAGGAGCTTGGCTTGCTACAGTCCATGGGGTTGCAAACAGATGGACATGACCGAGTGGCTAACACTTTCACTTTGGTCATCTATAATGGAAAGAATCCTAAGAAATATATTATTCTCCTCCTTGCTCAGTTCTTTCTATTCCAGCCGCATTGGCCCTTTGATGTGTTTGAAACATGCCAGGTACCTCATGCCTTTTGCATTTGCTGCTCCTTCTGTTTGAAAAGCTTTTCTGTTCCCCATGGCTATGGTCATTACCCCTTCAAGTCTGTGCTAAATTGTCACCTCCTCCAAGAGTCCTTCTGGACTCTCTATCTAAAATGAAAGGACACATGTACTTCCATAGCCACCCTTGAAATGCCTTCTAGAACACTAAATCCTTAATTATTTGTATATCAGATTCCCCCACCTCCTCTGAAATGAGATCCTTGAAGGAAGAGATGTGTCCAGATCAGGTGGGTGCTCAATAAATATTTTTGAACTGAATATAAAAGGATAGCTAATTTCTCCACATATTGTTACCTACAAGGGGGAAATGGTGCCTTGTATGATGGAATCACTGTTTCCCAAGTGATCAAAGTCACTATCACCCACAATGGGATGAATTGACATTTAGTGCCTCTTAATGTGAAACTCCAGTACTTTGGCCACCTCATGCGAAGAGTTGACTCATTGGAAAAGACTCTGATGCTGGGAGGGATTGGGGGCGGGAGGAGAAGGGGACGACAGAGGATGAGATGGCTGGATGGCATCACTGACTCGATGGACGTGTGTTTGAGTGACCTCCAGGAGTTGGTGATGGACAGGGAGGCCTGGTGTGCTGCGATTCATGGGGTCACAAAGAGTCGGACACGACTGAGTGACTGATCTGATCTGATCTGATCTGAATGTGATGCATTGAAAAGGACACAGCATCACTTCTGCCATCTTGCCATAGGTTCAAGGAAACATAGGAAGACATCAGATAAATCCAACAGGAGGAGCATTCTGTAAAATACCTGGCTTGTATTCTCAAAAAATACCATTTTATGAATGATCAAAGAAAGGCTCAGAAACTTTCTGGATTAAAGGAAACTCAAGAGACACGACAATCAATGCAGTGTGTGATTCTGGATTAGAAAACACATGTACACCCGTGGAGGATTCATGTCAATGTATGGCAAAACCAATATAATATTGTAAAGTAATTAGCCTAAAAAAAATAAAAAATTAAAAAAGAAAAAAAAAGAAAACAATACTATGAAAGTCATTACTGGAACAGCTGGAAGAATTTGGGTATAGACCATATATTACACACCAGGAACATACATATCAATGTCACATTCCTGATCTTAATGATTATCCTCTGATTACATAAGATATAGTTCTTGGTCTTGTGAAACACACTGAAGTATTTAGGGATAAATTATTATGGAGTTTGCAACTTAAAAAAATTTCAGCACTATCTAGCTATCTGTATATCTATACCCATATTTATCTATGTATCTGTCTATCTATCTATCTATCAAGCAAAAAACCAAATGCAAGAAAATGTTAGCAGTTAGAGAGTTTAGGTGAATGGTAAATGAAAATTCAGTATATTAAAACTTCCAGATTAATTGCAAGAATAATATTAGGATGACCCATATGATATAATCAATATGTGGCCATATCTTACTAGTAAAATTGCCAGTTTCATGTTGCTCATCTAATATTCTTGCCACTTTTATGTAAGTTTGATTTTTTTTAATTAAAAAAACTCTAAAAACGAATGTGGCAGTTATGGCTGGACAGGTCTTTACTATTTGACATGTTTATGTGAAACATTTTTTCCCGTAATTTATATCAGCTTGACCACTTAAGCACCCAGATTCCATGTATTTGTGGAGAGATGGAGAAAGAAAATGGGGGCCAATTAGTGGCTTTTCGGTCACTATTGATAATTTTGTCATACTTGATACTCATAATTAGTTTGAAATTCTACACTGCATGCCATATAACAGTTCAGAGCTCCCTATTCCTGGCCTCCTAGAGTGTGTCTGCTGGGCCTGGCTCCCATGGGGTTGAATTTCTTCCCCTCCCTCTTACATCCCAGACAGCTCAGCAGGTGGTGGTAGGTGGAGGTAGAATTGGGGTCAGGGCTGGGAGTCCTCTCCTGAGACTGACAAGCACAGCACCTGGACCAGGTGAATAGAGGACCTTTTTCCTCTGTTACCACTTGCCTCTCTGGCTAGTGCTGGAAGTGCATATTCATGACTTCTGTAAGGCTTTTTGTTCTGTTTGACTGTGGTCCACTGTTTCTCATGCC
This sequence comes from Bos javanicus, assembly GCF_032452875.1. Lineage (NCBI taxonomy): Eukaryota > Metazoa > Chordata > Mammalia > Artiodactyla > Bovidae > Bos > Bos javanicus. The sequence goes on along the minus strand of NC_083869.1, from coordinate 60,556,781 downwards.
TTGGTGTTAGTACAGGCAATGCATGTGCTACCCTGGTTCCAAACTCAGTGACATGTAGCAGGGAGTTTGTCTGCACATCTTTTTATAACCTTACCAGTGAGCTTTACTATAGCCCACTTGTGACTGTGAATCTGCCTGGTATCTTGCAAACTTTAGCAGGGCACAGCCTTGCAGTATGCATAGACCCTACTAGGAGTTCAGTAAATGTGTGCAATGCCAATAAAGGTTCGTCTAGTCAAAACTATGGTTTTTCCAGGAGTCAGATATGAATGTGAGAGTTGGACCATAAAGAAAGCCCTGACCCCAATTCTACCTCCACCTACCACCACCTGCTGAGCAGTCTGGGATGTAAGAGGGAGGGGAAGAAATTCAACCCCATGGGAGCCAGGCCCAGCAGACACACTCTAGGAGGCCAGGAATAGGGAGCTCTGAACTGTTATATGGCATGCACTGAAGAACTGATGCTTTTGAACTGTGGTATTGGAGAAGACTCTTGAGAGTCCCTTGGATCGCAAGGAGATCCAACCAGTCCATCCTAAAGAAAATTAGTCCTGAATATTCATTGGAAGGACTGATGCTGAAGCTGAAACTCCAATACTTTGGCCACCTGAGGCTAAGAACTGACTCATTGGAAAAGATCCTGATGCTGGGAAAGATTGAGAGTGGGAGAAGGGGATGACAGAGGATGAGATGGTTGGATGGCATCACTGACTCAATGGACTTGAGTTTGAGTAAACTCCAGGAGTTGGTGATGGACATAGGGCCTGGTGTGCTACAGTCCATGGGGTCGAAAAGAGTTGGACACGACTGAGAAACTGAACTGAATTGAAAATGTGTGCAGAGACATGGACATGAATGACCAGCCACATAATGAGAGGGCTTGGCCCTGGATCCAGGCACATCACTCTGAAGGGAGAGAATGAGCCAAATTCACACTTGTTATTCTTGTTCAGTCACTCAGTTGTGTCTGACTCTTTGTGACCCCATGAAATGTGGCACATCAGGCTTCCCTGTCCTTCACTATCTCCCTGAGTTTGCTCAAATGCATGTGCCTTGAGTCGGTAATGCTATCCAACCATCTCATACTCTTGCCCCCTTCTCCTCCTGCCTTCAGTCTTTCCCAGCATCAGGGTCTCTTCCAGTGAGTCAGTTCTCCACATAAGGTGGCCAAAGTATTAGGGCATCAGCTTCAGCATCAGTCCTTTCATTGAATATTCAGGGTTGATTTCCTTTAGGATTGACAGGTTTGGTCTCCTTGCTGTCCAAGGGACTCTCAAGAGTCTTCTCTAGCACCACAATTCAAAAGTTGTGTTCAGAATATTTACACTAGGAAGGACAAAGTAATCAGGGCATAACTGGAGGACAAGTTGGGAGTTATAAATGGGAAGTTCAACACTCTTTCCTCTTGTACTTCTCTGAATTATGTAGAAACCAGTGGACTGTCCTCCTTGGTGAACGGATTGATCAAAGTTATGAGGACTGTGGCTCTGAGACCCCATCCAGACTATGCCTCCACCAGACTCACTTGAGAATGATTTAATTTCAGCAAAGAATACCTTAGGTTGTTTCCTTAGGTGTGTGTACTGAAATACCAAATCCAAGGGGGCATATTGTCCTTTTAGAATTCTGCTGTCATAGGTCTTCTCTGAAGCTGGTTGCTGCTACCACAGTTTTATAATGGTCCTTCAGTGAAGGATGGAGGAGAGTCAGGGACTCTTCAAGTATGTTAGCATTTGCAGCATTTAGTCCTCAGACGAGCAGAGCAAATGTGTGAAATAGGCTTTATTGCTCCCATTTCACAGATGAAGAAAAAGAGTGATACAGTGGAACTTGTTTACAAAGCCAAAAGAGACTCAAAGACTAACCAGTTTATGGTTACCAGGGAGGGAGGGCCAGGCATGAGGGACAGACTGGGAGTCTGGGATTGACATGTACACACTGCTAGATAAAATAAGAGAACCAACAAGTACCTATTATATAGCACAGGGAGCTCTGCTCAATAGTCTGCTAAATCACTAAGTCGCTTCAGTCATGTCCAACTCTGTGCGACCCCATAGACAGCAGCCCACCAGGCTCCCCCATCCCTGGGATTCTCCAGGCAAGAACACTGGAGTGGCTTGCCATTTCCTTCTCCAATGCATGAAAGGGAAAAGTGAAAGTGAAGTTGTTCAGTCGTGTCCAACTCTTAGCGACCCCATAGGCTGCAGCCCACCAGGCTCCTCCAGCCATGGGATTTTCCAGGCAAGAGTACTGGAGTGGGGTGCCATCGCCTTCTCCAGCTCAATAGTCTAAAACAACCTAAATGGGAAAAGAATGTGAAAAAAAAACTTATACATGTATATGTACATAACTGTGTCACTTTACTGTACACCTGAAGCTATCACAACGTTGTTATTCAGCTATGTTGTTACTGTTATTTAGTTGCTGACTTGGGTCTGACTCTTTTGCTGTGCTGGGGACTCCTGTAGCCTCACCAGGTTTTCTCTGTCAATGCGATTTCCCAGAGAAGAATATTGGAGTGGTTTGCCATTTCCTTCTCCAGGAGATGTTCCCAACACAGAGTTTGAACCTGCATCTCCTGCTTGGCAGGCAGATTCTTTACTACTGAGCCACCAGGGAAGCCCAGTCAACTATGCTCTGATATAAAACAAAAATTAAACAAATAGGTTTTGAGAGGTTACTTGGCTATTGCATACTACAGTGAGGTTTTGATTCTAGCTCTGATTGACTTGAAGCCTGTTGCTCTTAGAAACCCTGTCTTAAAATATGCATGACTATGTCTAATAATTGGCTTAAAGCTCAACATTCAGAAAACGAAGATCATGGCATCCGGTCCCATCACTTCATGAGAAATAGATGGGGAAACAGTGGAAACAGTGTCAGACTTTATTTTTCTGGGCTCCAAAATCACTACAGATGGTGACTGCAGCCATGAAATTAAAAGACGCTTACTCCTTGGAAGGAAAGTTATGACCAACCTAGATAGCATATCAATATGCTTTTCAAAAAGCAGAGACATTACTTTGCCAACAAAGGTCCGTCTAGTCAAGGGTATGGTTTTTCCCGTGGTCATGTATGGATGTGAGAGTTGGACTGTGAAGAAGGCTGAGCGCTGAAGAATTGATGCTTTTGAACTGTGGTGTTGGAGAAGACTCTTGAGAGTCTCTTGCACTGCAAGGAGATCCAACCAGTCCATTCTGAAGGAGATCAGCCCTGGGATTTCTTTGGAGGGAATGATGCTAAAGCTGAAACTCCAATACTTTGGCCACGTCATGTGAAGAGTTGACTCATTGGAAAAGACTCTGATGCTGGGAGGGATTGGGGGCAGGAGGAGAAGGGGGCGACAGAGGATGAGATGGCTGGATGGCATCACTGACTCGATGGACGTGAGTCTGAGTGAACTCCGGGAGTTGATGATGGACAGGGAGGCCCTGGCATGCTGCGATTCATGGGGTCGCAAAGAGTCGGACCCAACTGAGTGACTGAACTGAACTGATGTCTAATAACAAAACGGAGGAAGTACCCTGTGGAAGAAGCTAGGGAAAGAAGGCCTAGGACGTGAGGACATATGCTACTATGTGTAAACATCACCTTGCAGAGTGTTTAAAAGAGAGGAACCCCACCCCCCCACACACACACCCTGAACCTCCCACGCCTCATGATTCAGAGGGTGGATTGGGGACTCCAGTATTTTTAAAAGCACCCAGATAATTCTGATGTCCTAATTGCCCTGGAGAGATAGCTAGACTTAGCCATACATGTTAATTAAATTGTTCACCAGAAGAAAACATGAATTCTCATTTATTTTAGAGAGTATTGTTAGAGATCTTTCCTTGAAGAAGATTGGGCTGAAATGACAAGGCAGAATTATCAATCAGTTCAGTTCAGTTCAGTCGCTCAGTCGCATCCAAGTCTTTGGGACCCCATGAACCACAGCAGGACAGGCCTCTCTGTCCATCACCAACTCCCGGAGTTCACCCAAACCCATGTCCATTGTGTCAGTGATGATCCAACCATCTCATCCTCTGTCGTCCCCTTCTCCTCCTGCCCTCAATCTTTCCCAACATCAGGGTCTTTTCAAATGAGTCAGCTCTTCACATCAGGTGGCCAAAGTATTGGAGTTTCAGCTTCCATATCAGTCCTTCCAATGAACACCTAGGACTGATTTCCTTTAGGATGGACTGATTGGATCTCCTTGCAGTCCAAGGGACTCTCAAGAATCTTCTCCAACACCACAGTTCAAAAGCATCAATTCTTCGGCACTCAGCTTTCTTTATAGTCCAAGTCTCACATCCATACATGACTACTGGAAAAACCATAGCCTTGACTAGATGGAGCTTTATTGACAAGTAATGTCTCTGCTTTTTAATATGCTGTCTAGGTTGGTCATAAGTTTCCTTCCAAGGAGTAAGTGTCTTTTAATTTCATGGCTGCAATCACCATCTACAGTGATTTTGAAGTCCAGAAAAATAAAGTCAGCCACTGTTTCCACTGTTTCCCCATCTATTTGCCATGAAGTGTTGGGACTGGATGCCATGATCTTAGTTTTCTGAATGTTGAGGTTTTTTAAGCATCTCCTTTTATGACTTGGTTCTTATTCAGAATCATTGACCCAATGCATGCTTTCTGTTTGTGTTTTTTAATGCATATCATCTGTAAGAGGAGGTGTATTGCAATGTAAGTTACTCCTTTATGAGAAGGTGGAGATAATGGACAACCAAGAAGAATAGGGCTCTTTGTAATAACATTTGGAAATTCCTCAACTATCCTCCAGTGTGGGCCATTATGACCCTGCTGATTTGAAGGTAGTCAGCTGCTCAAACACATTTTATTACTTTCTTCCTCAATTTTGGTTTCAATTTCTTTTTTCTTGTGTCAGACAGTACATGCTTGGCTTAGCAGAAAGCAGATGATACAACTTTTTAGAAGCATAGTTGAAAACACAAGATCGTGTTCATACAGTTATCAGTTAACCTTTCCTCCTGCATCTCTCTTTTGCCTTGTAAGGTCTTCTGTGTCTTTTGCCAGTAATAGCTTATTTTTTTCCCTAAACTTGTGTCTTCACATATTTACTTCTTTCTACGTAAAACTGGCCTAACTTCTGCTTTTCATGACATTCCCATTTGCTCTTTATTTTCCACAAAGATCTCATCTGAGCCAATTTATTACCTGGGCAAATTTTCTAAAGTTCATTTTTCTTGTCTTCCTGATTTTTCTCCTGCTTTCCTCAAAGTTTAGAATCTACCATTGCATAGTTGCTTCTAACATTTATTTCAGCAAAGAAATTTTTGTGTGGTTCTTTACTGAATTAACAAAGGACATCTGGATTAGTCCCTTCTTTTGCATTATTCCTATTAGTATTAGAAAATTGACCAAGATACAGAAAAAATGGATCTGATGAACTGTTGTCAGTTCTCTAGCAGACTTTGTGGCAAGTAGTTCCTACCATGATGATGGTCATAATTGATGAAAATAATTGTTAATATGTGTTGAGTGTGTACTGAGGCTCAGACTTTGTACTGAACATTTTGTGCTTATTATCTCCTTTAATCTTCACAGTAATGTGCTGAGCTCAGTCCTCTTATTTTTTTTCTATTTAGAGAAGGAAAATATGCTCTTTTACTGGGAGTGAGGTGGTAGTGATGGATGGTTTAAAGGCAGAAGCTTCTTGGAAGGAACAGTCAAATGGAGGTGGTCCCTTGAGGCCCTGTTTAGGCTGAGGATGCCAGAGGACTGTTTCATGGGGTGCCCTTTACCCATCACCTGTCTGCCCCACTCCTGTGCCAGGGTACCAGGGAAGATAGGAATATAGGCTATAATCATTGCACTCCTGTTGTTGTTAACCAGAGTGCAAGTAATCTGTCCTTTGTGGATTTTGATGCCACAGTTTTAATGGGAAGGTTTCACGTGGAAAGACTTGGGGGATGTTGAAAGAGCCGGGTGTCTGTGGCACTGGTGTGACAGGAGGAAAAATGGAGTGAGAAGAGGACCTAGAGGCGGATCCCAAAATCCAAAGGCTATTTTGAATGGTTTTTAAAATGCTATTCCATGCTATTTTATGCTTTAAAAATACTATTACACAAGAGGAAAACAAGGTGAAAAGCAATTAAGAAACTTTCCTGAAGATGCAATGCAGTAGCCGAGATAGATAGTTGCTTTTGACATGTTTTGTCCCTTTTCTGCTTTTCTTTCTTAAAAATTATATAAATATGAATTGTAGATTTAGTATTCTTTTGTTATTTATAAGCATATTCTGATGATTGGCTATCATGAGACTAAGATCCTTTTTTTTTTTTTTTTGTTCACATCTGCAAAATGATTTTCTGCTAACTTGGAACCTCATTTTTGGGAGCCTTATCTAATATATAAACCCCAAAGTTACTTCTTTCAAAGGCCTCTTCCTGGCATGCTGACAAACCATTTTGTGTGGCTGAGCTTTGGTATTTTGAATATACCAAATATAATCAGTGTTTGACTGATTAAATATGTTACTTGCAAAATATTTTATTAGGTTTGCAAACTCTAATACATGGCCTGCTGTCCTGTATCTGATAGCTCAGGGAGGATGTGGAAACTTTTAATACATGGAGTGTCTTCTCTTTGCTGATAGATGTTTCTCTAAAAAATGGATAAGGTGATGAGATCAGAATCAGCTGTGTTTCTTATGCAGAACCAGTGCTGGAGATGCATGCTAAGTCCCAAGCTATGCATCTCATTAACTTGCCTAGCAGTTGGAGATCTGCATACTGACTTTGAGAATATTTCATTACTGTATTTTTCCAAGGGAGGCTTTACATTTGCCAAAGAACTGACAAGATATGTGTCTCTATAACTCAACTAGTTTTATATTATGATCAATATGAAAGATTGCCTCTGATTACCTGGGGATGCCATGAAACTGTTAAGATATATTAGGATTCTGGTTTACTTTCTGATTGACTGGGTCCTGTAAAATTTAGGAAAAGGAGGTACAATGAAGAACATTTTCAATACTGTTTCTTCCTACTCAGGCTCTTTTCTTTAAACAATCTTCATTTCATATTGGCTTCTTAATTTTATAATGGTGTAAAAGAAAAATGGAAAGAGAATTGTCCCCATTTTACAGATTTCAAAATGTAAAGAAAAACAAGTTAGTTTTCTATTGCTGCCATAAAAAATGATTGCAAACCTGATGATTTAAGTTTATTGAACACATTTATTATCTTAGTGGTCTTTAGGTCAAAAGTTTGACATGGGTTTCACTGGGCTAGAACCAAGGTCTAGGCAGGACTGTGTTCAGGTCTGGAGGGTGCAGGAGATAATCTTTTTCCTTGCCCCTTCCAGTTTCCAGAGACTGCCTGCTTTTCTTCACTCGTGCCCCTTCTGCTGTCTTCAAACCCAGCAACAGCAATTCAGTTACTCTGATATTTCCAGTCTCCCTCCTTCTTCCCTCTCATCTCTTTAACCCATCCGATGAAGGTTCTCTGCTTTTAAGGACTCCTATGATTAGATTGGGCCCACCTTGATAACCCCCTCACATATCACTGCCTTGTTGTGGCAAAGGGGCTTGCATTACTTAATGAAGCTATGAGTCGTATCTTGCAGGACCACCCAAGATGAACAGGTCATAGTGAAGAGTTCTGACAAAACATGGTGCACTGGAGGAGGAAATGGCAACCCACTCCACTATTCTTGCCTGGGGAATCCCATGGACAGTATGAAAAGGCAAAAATGTATGACACTGGAAGATGAGCTCCCCAGGTCAGAAGGGGTCCAATATGCTACTGGGGAAGAGCAGAGAGCAGTTACTAATAGCTCCAGAAAGAATGAAGAGGCTGGGCCAAAGTGGAAATGATACTCGGTTGTGGATGTGTCTGGTGGTGAAAGTAAAGTCTGATGCTGTAAAGAACAATATTGCATTGGAACATGGAAAGTTAGGTACATGAATCAAGATAAATTGGATGTGGTCAAGCAAGAAATGGCAAGAGTGAACATCAACATCTTAGGAATCAGTGAACTAAAATGGATGAGAATCAGTTCAGTTCAGTCACTTAGTAATGTCCAACTCTTTGAGACCCCATGAATTGCAGCATGCCAGGCTCTCCTGTCCATCACCAACTCCCAGAGCTTGCTCAAACTATGTCCATTGAGTTGGTGATGACATCCAACCATCTCATCCTCTGTCGTCCCCTTCTCCTGCCTTCAATCTTTCCCAGCATCAGGGTCTTTTCCAATGACTCAGTTCTTTGCCTCAAGTGGCCAAATTGGAGTTTCAGCTTCAGCATCAGTCCTTCCAATGAATATTCAGGACTGATTTCCTTTAGGATGGACTGGTTGGATCTTCTTGCAGTCCAAGGGACTCTCAAGAGTTTTCTCCAACACCACAGTTCAGAAGCATCACTCCTTCAGTGCTCAGCTTTATGGACCTTTGTCGGCAAAGTGATGTCTCTGCTTTTTAGTATGCTGTCTAGGTTTGTCATAGATTTTCTTCCAAGGAGCAAGTGTCTTTTAATTTCATGGCTGCAGTCACCATCCACACTGATTTTGGAGCCCAAGAAAATGAAATTTGACACTGTTTCCACATTTTCCTCATCTGTTTGACATGAAGTGATGGGACTGGATGCCATGTTCTTAGTTTCTTGAATGTTGAGTTTTAAGCCAGATTTTTCACTCTCCTCTTTCACTTTCATCCAGAGGCTCTTTAGTTCCTCTTTGCTTTCTGCCATACTGGGAGAATTTAATTCAGATGACCATTGAATCTACTACTGTGGACAAAAATCCCTTAGAAGAATGGAGTAGCCCTCATAGTCAACAAAAGAATATGAAATGAAATACTTTAACACAGTCTCAAAAATGACAGAATTATCTTGGTTCATTTCCAAGGCAAACCATTTGACATCACAGTAATCCAAGTCTATGTTCCAACCACTGATGCTGAAGAAGTTTATGTTGACTGGTTGTATGAAGCCTCCCAACACTTTTTAGAAATCACACCAAAAAGAGATGGGCTTCAAAATCACTGCAGATGGTGAGTGTAGCCATAAAATTAAAAGACATTTGCTCCTTGGGAGGAAAGCTATGACAAACTTAGACAGTGTACTAAAAAGCAGAGACATCACTTTGCTGACAAAGGTCTATATAGTCAAAGCTATGGTATTTTCAGTAGTCATGTATGAATATGAGAGCTGGACCGTGAAGAAGGCTGAGCACCAAAGAATTGATGCTTTAAAATTGTGGTGCCAGAGATGACTCTTGAAGGTCCTATGAAATGCAAGGAGATCAAACCAGTTAGTCCTAAAGAAAATCAACCCTGGATACTCATTGGAAGGACTGATGCTGAAGTCAAAGCTCCAATACTTTGGCCACCTGATGTGAAGTGCTGGCTCATTGGAAAAGACCTTGATGCTGGGAAAGATTGAAGGCAAAAGGAGAAGGAGGCAGCATATGATGAGATGGTTAGACAGCATTATGGACTCAATGAACATGAATTTGATCAAACTCAGGGAGACAGTGGAGGCCAGAGGTGTCTGGTGTTCTATAGCCCATGGGGTTGCAAAGAGTTGGCACAGCTTAATGACTGAACAGTAACAATGACAGCCTTGAGAACCCAGGACTGTGTCCCCATCTCAAAATCCTGACCATTGCAACGTCCTTTTGCACTGTGAGGTACCATATTCACAGATCCTGGGGGTTAATATATGGACATGGTGCTGGTGTGGGGGAAGGCATTGTTCTGCCTACCATGGATTCTCCAATGCCTTGCACAGATGGAGGAAGGAATGTTAGTCTCATCCTTTTACTTATGAACTTATATACTCTGAAGTAGACTTTCTGAAATACAAAGTCATTCATAATTATTTAAATGTACAGCAGTGAAACAGATTTGAGGAAATGAAACAGACATTTTAGACATGAAATAGAGAGGCTCTGTTCCATAAATTTCCTCAGGTTAAGAAGCCAAAGCCCTAGCATTAGAATTGAGAGAGTACATTGTTATCTTCTGAGGCTTAAAATTGTTTTGTACATTTGTTGTAGTTCCCAAATAAACCTGAGTCCTCAACAATACTGAAGGAGGTGTATCTGACTCATCCTCTCTTTCCTAAAGGGTTGTGCTCAATGTAGAAGCCATGGTCTCTTTCCTTGTTGATTGCTATTCAGGAACTGTTTGATTACTAACAACTCTGATAGGGCTGGTCCAAAGAACAGTGGGCAAGGTACTCTGATGGTGCTTTCTGATTTTAGCCTCTTTCTTTCTCTTCTTTTCTATGTCTCTTCTTTTCTGTGTCTGTTCTTACCTCTTGTGGAAGGTAAGAGGAGCCTTTTGTCAAAGCAAAATTGGTTGTTAAATTTTTCACTCATGATATTCTGGATAGGTGTGTTTGCATTGTAATAGTCATGAAAATTACCAAAGAGAGAGGTGATGGATCTTCAGGTACAACCAGTAAATGGAAGAGGGATTTTTTAGCTATAATGCTTTCCTAACTAGCAGAGATATGCCCTTCAGCTGCTCAGTGTAGCTGGATGACATGCTTGTACCCAGGCTGTCTCACTGCTGGATGTAGAAAAAGCAGAGGAACCAGAGATTAGATTGCGAATCTGATGTTCTGGATCCTAGAAAAAGAAAGGGAATTCAAAAAAGTCTACTTCTGCTTCATTGACCACGCTAAAGCTGTTGACTGTGTGGATCACAGCAAACTGTAAAATATTCTTGATGAGATGGGAATATCAGAATACGTTACCTGCCTCCTGAGAAACATGTATGCAGGACAAGAAGCAATGGTTAGAACTGGACATGGAACAATGGTTCAAAATTGGGAAAGGTATACATAAAAGCTGTATATTATTACCTTGCTTATTTAACTTATATGCAGAGTACATCATGTCAATGCTGGACTGGATGAATCACAAACTGGAATCAAGGTTACCAGGAGAAATAGCAACAGCCTCAGATATGCAGATGATACCACTTTAATGGCAGAAAGTAAAGAGGAACAAGAGGAACTAAAGAGCCTCTTGATGAAGGTGGAAGAGGAGAGTGAAAAAGCTGGTTTAAAACTCAACATTCAAAAAATTAAGATCATGGCATCTGGTCCCATTTGTTCATGGCAAATAGATGAGGAAAATGTGGAAACAGTGTCAGATTTCATTTTCCTGGGCTCCAAAATGATTGTGGACGGTGACTGCAGCCATGCAATTAAAAGACATTTTCTCCTTGGAAGAAAAGCTATGACAAACCTAGATAGCATTCTAAAAAGCAGAGACATCACTTTGCTGACAAAGGTCTATATAGTCAAAGCTGTAGATTTTCCAGTAGTCATGTATGGATGTAAGAGTCAGAACATAAAGAAGACTGAGTGCTGAAGACTTGATACTTTTGAACCATGGTGCTGCAGAAGAATCTCGAGAGTCCCTTGGACTGCAAGGAGATCACACCTGTCATTCCTAAAGGAAATCAACCCTGAATACTCATTGGATGGACTGATGCTAAAGCTGAAGCTCCAATACTTTGGCCACCTAATGTGAAGAGCTGACTCATTGGAAAAGACCCTGATTGTGGGAAAGATTGAGGGCAGGAGGAGAAGGGGATGACAGAGGATGAAATGGTTGGATGGCATCACTGACTCAGTGGACATGAGTGTGAGCAAACTCAGGGAAATAGTCAAGGGCAGGGAAACCTAGCATGCAGCATTTCATGGGGTCACAAAGAGTTGGACACAACTTCGGGACTGAACAATAACAAGTGCTTTCCTGGCGGTTCCCTAATCACAGTAGACTCCTGATTTTCTCTGCACTGGGATATGTATCCATCTCTACATGTCCGGTGATAGAACAGAAGTGACCTGATGTTACCGTAGCAATAACTTGGAGCATAGTATCTAACTCTGGGTAGATGTATTGATTAGTTGGTTAATTTCTGTATTTATATCATTTATGTATTTATATCTCTTTCTCTTTGACAACAGAGTTTCTGACTTCTCTTATTAAAAGGCAGTGCTGATAAATAGAAATCTAGTATTAGAAAACCAGAACAAGTGGAGGAAAAGAAAACATGCTAAATATTAGTGTGGTTAATGTAGTTTCTGTGATTAATGAGCAGATTTGGCCTTACAGTCAAACTATAGCAAAGAGAATCATGAGAAGTCACCAGTCCCCCTGGTAATGTTAGGTCAGCTTCAGACTTTTCCAGGATTTCTGTCCCAATTTTTCTAAAAATTTCTCACTGACTTGGACTGTTCAGCATAATAAAGTGTTACAATAATCAAGATATTTAGAAAACTCACATGTATGGTATTCTGCTGTCAGACCTATGTGGATCAGCATCCTAGGAAAAAAAAGATAAGCAAGTGTTCTTGAAACATGTAGAACAAATATCATATATTAGCACATGTGTGTGGAATCTAGAAAAATGTATAAATGATCTTATTTGCAAAGCAGAAACAGAGGCACAGATATAGAGAACAAATGTTTGGATACAAAGGAGATGTGGGAGGAATTGGGAGATTGGGACTGACACATATCCACTACTGATACTCTGTATAAAATAGATAACTAATGAGAACCGACTGTATGGCACAGGGAACTCTACTCTACGCTCTGTGGTGACCTGAAGTGGAAAGAAGACCAAAGGTGAGGGAATATAGGTGTATGTATGACTGATTGATTTACTGTATAGTAGAAACGAACTCAACATCGCAAAGGAACCATACTTCAGTAAACATTAAAAAAATAAAATATAGGAAAAAGAGAACACGGAACATGTGTGGCCTTAAACAGCAAGGAGAGAGAAACTTTAGTTCCCCCAATCAGGTGAATGATAACAATTCCTCTGTACACCAAAGGATAAAAACAGAGTCTTATTTGAGGAAAGAATGTTCCTCGGATGGCCAGCCTCTGTTGTCAGCATGTTGTCACCGTTTTGTGGAGGTGGACAGTGAAGGGGTGAGTGGCAGAAAGGACCTCAGAGCCTCAGCTGCTAGGTGGAAAACGTGGACGCTCTCCCACTGCTGTGTGTGTGTCATGGACTCTTTCCTTTAGCAGAAGATACATGCAACTTTCTTGAGTTTATACTTACAGAGATATAGCCTGCAGTTGTCAGTAGAAAGATATGAGATATTTAGAGACAGTTACACAGAAGGGTGTTGTGTTTGTGTGTGTGCGTGTGAGAGAGAGAAAAAGTGAGAGAGACAGACAAGAGAGAAAGAACTATAGAGAGATAAGTATAGACAGGGGATAAAAGAAGATCATTTCATGCTTTGTTTCAGATTACAATAATTGAACTTAGCCCTTTTCTTACCTTTTTGGCTGTTCCAGGGAGAGAGTACCGGTTTTTAGAAAATATCCTAAATGTGTCTGTCTTTTGTTCTTGTGTGTTGTATGAGTGGACACATGACATAGGAACCAAGAAGATGCTCACAGATGAGTGAAGACTTGCCAATTGGAGATCAGGAAGTTCCCTGCACTTCTGACTTCCAGCTCCTCAGCCCATTCTTCTGTATCACCTGACCTCTCACCCCACTGCAAGTGGCTAAGGTCTGAATATAGAATATCAACACGTATTCAATATCTTATAATAACCTATAGTGGAAAATAAAAAGAACAAGAATATATATAAATGTGGTGTGTGTGTATATAACTGAATCACTTCGCTGTAGACCTGAAGTTAATACAGTATTGTAAATTAACTATACTTCAATAGAAAGCAAAAAAATAAAAATAAAAGCCATGTTACATGCAAACAGAAAAAAATGGCTAAGTTCTCTGATAACCTTTAGTTCTCTAAATTCAAAGTCCTCATCTTACCCTTTCAAGGGCATTTGGCATTTATCATCTTGTCTTCAAAATTGCCTTTCCTGTGTTCCCTTCTCAGTTAATGACACTGTCATTCATTCTGTTAAGCACATCAGAAACTCAGGAGCTGCCCCGGGCCACTTCAGTTTTTCACACCCTCATATCCACTTCATCAGCAGATTTGGTTATCTTTATCTCATCCATCTCCATGGCTACCACCTGGGCCTTGCATGTTGTTATCATTTCTAGTCAGATCTGTTGAAGTTGTCTCTTAAACACCTCCCCGTATCTACTCTTGTCCTGTTCCATTCCTTTCCCCACACAGCTGTCAGACATTCCATCTGAAGACATTTTCACCTCACAGTGAAAGTGCTAACCTGGCCTACAGGACTCAGCATGCTTGGTGTTGACTTGCTCCCGAGCATTGTTTGCTAGCCACATAGCAATGATGCTAACTATGTGGCCTACTTTCATGTCCTCAGATGTGCTAAGCACCTACTTACCACAGGGCCTTTGCACATGCTATATCCTCAGTCTCGAGTAGCCTTGCCTCTTCTGCTTCACCTGCTTAATGCCTTTCTGTTCTTATATATTAGTGTTAGTTTCCCTTCTGAGAAGTGCTCTCTGAGTTCCCTAAGTAGATTCTTTCCCCCTTTTATCTCTCATGTTGAAGCATGGGCCTTTCTAATAGGTATCTGTTTCCTACTAGATTATAAGCTCCAGGAGAGCGGAAACTATGCCTGTTTCTGCACCGGACACAAATTGTGCAGTCAGTAAATATTTGAGTGAGTAAAATCTTACTATGAAGTCTTTGTTAGCTTTCTGTAACATGAATTCTCCCTTCTCAAATATCCATCACTTCAGTGTGAGTGTTCTCTGCTCTCTCTTTTCTTTAATGTGTATTAGAGTTTTCTTTTAACTAGATAGTTAAGTTCTATAAGGGCACACTGTCTTTGAAGACAAGAAGCATATCTTATGCTTAAAAAAAAGAGAAGATTCTCCAGAGTGTGCCCAATGATTCGTAGTACAAAACAGGCTTGAGGAGCCAAGACTTGAGGACTGATTTATCTTTGTTTCATATATGTGGAGGGCTTCCCTAGTGGCTCAGATGGTACAGAATCTGCCTGCAGTGCCAGAGACCTGGGTTTGATCCCTGGGTTGGGAAGATCCCCTGGAGGAGGGCATGGCAACCCACTCCAGTATTCTTGCCTGGACAGTCCCCATGGATAGAGGAAGTGGCGGGCTGCAGTCCATGGGGTTGCAGAGTCGGACACGACTGAAGTGGTTTAGAACAGCGTGCACCTCTTTTCTTGGCTTTCTCTTCCAGCTGCCCTGGGACACAGAGCTCACGCGGGGACAGATAAGAGGTGGCAGTAGGTCACTAATTTGCATCCACTTCTCTGCAGGAGCTTTATGGAACCTGAGAGAGGGCAGGCTTCCAGTCCTCACCTTTCAGGTTGGAGACTGAAACCAGAGAGGAGCCACTCTTGCCTTTCAGAAGGCAGGTGTGCAGTAAATTGGACCAGGTTACATAACTAATTAGAAGAAAAGCTGTGGCCATAACCTGGGTCCCCTGACTCCAGGCCCATTGTTTTTTGCTGGGTTGTCTTATTTAAATTTAGAGAAGAAAGATTAAGCCCTCATTAATAGGATGAGGCACACATGCTGGCAATCTAAATTAATTGAGGCAGGGAAAGCCAGGAAGATCCTGCGGGGGACATATGGGTGTGTGGGTGAAACCAGCTGAGGGAGGGCTGGGTTATATATTTGATGAAAACTTTGTTTAGAATTTATTTTTGTTTGGAGCATATATGCTTTATCTTTTTTCCTTTTGCTTTGCCACTTTTTATTTATGGAATAATTATACATTAAAACATTCCTTTAAAAAGTCTTCTTACCGCTCTTGCCTCCTCTTATGTTTTTTTAAATCTATTATACAGGCTCTAAGTTGTGACCCCACAGGGTGTCATGTTGGCAATTGTGAGTGGTTGTGTATGTGGCTGAGTTTATGTTCACATACAAATCTGATTGCTTTTCTTACCAGGCCTTCTGCTCCTTTTCTTTTTCTAGATACCAGATGCCTTTTTCTTCCTTGTGCACCCTTGTGTGAGTGTACACACACACACACAGACAACCCCCTCCTCCAAGTGCATAAACAAAGATTGAGCTGAAGTGAAATACTGTGACATATGGTACCTGAAAAAGCAGAGTCTCAATAGTAGGGCCGTAATCAAGGGTGCAGATGTTTGGCTTTTGACAAATGAAATTTTTTATGTAAAACTTTTAGTACATTAAGTTAAAAGATGGAAAATTAGCTACATCCTGTAATGAACATTTTTTTTTCCATTGAAAATGAATAAAACGGGGAACTTAAGCAAACAACTTAATTCGGTCCTAAGTGATCTCCTGAATGTGTTTTTTCAAGTACTCACACTTCTTTTTTTATTTTCTCTTGGGGATTCTTTATCTCTGCCTTTATTATTCAGCTTACATAGTGCATTATGGTGTTTTGAGTTTCACTAACCTTAAAGTATTTGAAAATAGAATTTCAGTAACATGCTGCAATGTTTCCTTTCTCTACTTTCAAATGTGTCTGTGAGTGCAAATTTTTTTTCTATGCTTTCCCCTTTCAGATTTTTCAGTTACTCATTTTCTTCCAGTTTCTAAAATCTCTTTCCTTTTTATGTGATTAACTTAGATAGTTTAAATGGACAGTGGGACAGTGGGTTATTTTTTGCAAATGTATTTCGTTGGCTGTAATATTGTTATTGCATTTAGTTCTGTTTGTAATTTTTTACTTACTTATACCCTGTTCAGCATTGCTCTGAGTTTAATGCTTGATAATTTTTCACTCTATCTTGACTGTACATCTTTTGAAATTAGGAGTTAGATCTTGTGGCAAATGAAACATAAATACCTATTGATTCTTTTTGAGATTGTTTTTAGAAAAGGAGGAGTTGCATTACTTAACTGAAGATGACATATGTGGATCAATTATAAATACATGAAACAATCATCAACTGGTAATTGCCATCAATAAAACTATTTTCTGTTTTCATCCTGTTTTCATCAGAGGCAACTCAAAATGATATTTCCTAATAGTAAGAGTATCTTTACATTAAGAAGAAATAAGGATATTAACTAAAGATTAAAAATAGTAAATGTACATATTTAGTAACTATTATTTTGCAATGCTTTTTGATATTCAATATTATGTAAGTTTAAGTTATACAACATAGTGATTTATAATTTTCAAAGGTTATAATCCATTTATACTTATTATGAAATATTGGCTATAGTCTCGTGCTGTACAGTATATCCCTGCAGCTTATTTATTTTATACTTGGTAGTTTGTATCTCTTTATCTCCTACCCCTATCTTGCCTTTCTTCCCCTTAACTCTCCCAACTGGTAACCATTAGTTTGTTCTCTATATCTGGGAGTCTGTTTCTTTTTTATTATTTTCACTAGTTTATTTTTTTTTACATTCAATATTTAAATGATATATAGTATTGATCTTTTTCTGATTTATTTCATTAAGCATAATACCCTACAAATCCATCCATGTTGTTGCAAATAGGAAATTCCATTCTTTTTCAAGGCTGAGTCCTATTTCTTATGTTATATATATTATATCTTTATTTATTCATCTGTTTGTGGGTACTTAGGTTGCTTTCATATCTTGGCAATTTTAAATAATGCTGATATGAATATTGGGGTGCATAGGTATCTTTTTGAATTCAGTTTCAGTTCAGTCTCTCAGTCGTGTCTGACTTTGTGACCCTATGGACTGCAGCAAGCCAGGCTTCCCTGTCCATCACCAACTCCTGGAGCTTACTCAAACTCATGTCTATCCAGTCGGTGATACCATCCAACCATCTCTTTTTCAATTAGGGAGGCTTATTTGGAGGTATTCCACCCAGGAGTGGAATTACTGGGTCATGTTATTGTTGTTCAGTTGCTAAGTCATGTCCAATTCTTTGCGACTCTATGGACAGCAGCACAACAGGCTTCCCTGTCCTTCACCATCTCCTGGAATTTGCTCAAGTTCATGGCCATTGAATCGGTGATGCTATACAATCATCTCATCCTCTGCCTCCCTCTTCTTCTTTTGCCTTCTATCTTTTCTAGCATCAAGGTCTTTTCCAATGAGAAGGCTCTTCACATCAGGTGGCCAAAGTATTGAAGCTTCAGCGTCAGTCCTTCCAATGAATATTCAGAGTTGATTTCATTTAGGAATGACTGGTTTGATCTCCTTGCTGTCCAAGGGACTCTGAAGAGTCTTCTCCAGTATCACAGTTTGAAAGTATCAGTTCTTCGGTTCTTAGCCTTCTTCATGGTCCAACTCTCATATCCATACGTAACTGCTGGAAGAACTATAACTTTGACTATACAGACCTTTGTTGGCAAAGCAAGCAATGTCACTGCTTTTTAATATGCTGTCTAGGTTTGTCATAGCTTTCCTTCCAAGAAGCAAGCACCTTCTGATTTCATGGCTGTAGTCACTGGGTCATCAGTTCAGTTCAGTTGCTCAGTCATGTCCGACTCTTTGCAACCCCATGCACTGCAGTACGCCAGGCCTCCCTGTCCATCACCAACTCCCGGAGTTCACTCAAACACACGTCCGTCGAGTCAGTGATGCCATCCAGCCATCTCATCCTCTGTCGTCCCCTTCTCCTCCTGCCCCCAATCCCTCCCAGCATCAGAGTCTTTTCCAATGAGTCAACTCTTCGCATGAGGTGGCCAAAGTACTGGAGTTTCAGCTTTAGCATCATTCCTTCCAAAGAACACCCAGGACTGATCTCCTTTAGAATGGACTGGTTGGATCTCCTTGCAGTCCCAAGGGACTCTCAAGAGTCTTCTCCAACACCACAGTTCAAAAGCATCAATTCTTTGGCACTCAACTTTCTTCACAGTCCAACTCTCACATCCATACATGACCACAGGAAAAACCATAGCCTTGACTAGACGGACCTTTGTTGGCAAAGTAATGCCTCTGCTTTTCAATATGCTATCTAGGTTGGTCATAACTTCCCTTCCAAGGAGTAAGTGTCTTTTAATTTCATGGCTGCAATCACCATCTGCAGTGATTTTGGAGCCCCCAAAAATAAAGTCTGACACTGTTTCCACTGTTTTCCCGTCCATTTCCCATGAACTGATGGGACCAGATGCCATGATCTTCGTTTCCTGAATGTTGAGCTTTAAGCCAACTTTTTCACTCTCCTCTTTCATTTTCATCAAGCGGCTTTTTAGTTCCTCTTCACCTTCTGCCATAAGGGTGGTGTCATCTGCATATCTGAGGTTATTGATATTTCTCCCGGCAATCTTGATTCCAGCTTGTGCTTCTTCCAGCCCAGTGTTTCTCATGATGTACTCTGCATAGAAGTTAAATAAGCAGGGTGACAATATACAGCCTTGATGTATGCCTTTTCCTACTTATGGTAACTCTAATTAAAAAAGAAAATTTTTATAAACCTGCATAATGTTTTCCACAGTGGTTGCCCAAGTTTATATTCCTATGAACAGAGTACTAGGGTTAAGGGTTCCTTTTTCTCTGCATCTTTGACAACATGTTTTTATTTGTGTTCTTTTTGGTAATAGCCATTCTGACATGTGTGGAATGATATCCCTTGTGGTTTTGATTTGCATTTCTCTGATGATTAATGACATTCAGTGTTTTTTCGTGTGCTTGTTGGCCAGCTTTTTGGAAAAAAATGTGTATTCAGATTGTCCACTTTTTGTTGATTTTTTGATTTTGATTTATATGAGCTATTTATATGTTATGGATATTTGTCTTTTTCGGATAATTGTCATTTGGTAGGTTGTCTTTTTGTTTTGGTGGATTCCTTTGCTGTGCTAAAGCTTTTAAGTTCCATTATATCCCATCTGATCATTTTTGCTTTTATTTGCTTTGCTTTAGTAGACAGATCCAAAAAACACTGCTATGATTATGTCAAAGAGTGTTGTGTCTATGTTTTCTTCTAGGAGTCTTATGATATCATGTCTTAGGTTTAGGTATTTAATCATTTTGAGTTTATTTTTGTGTATGGTGTGAAATAATATCTTATTTCATTCTTTTACATGTAGCTGTCCAGTTTTCCCAGCACCTGCCACTTATTGAAGAGACCATCTTTTCTCCATCGTGCATTCTTGTCTCCTTTGTTGTAGATTGGGTGTAGGTTTATGGGTTTACTTCTGGGTTCTCTGCTCTGTTCCATTGGCCTATATATCTGTTTTTGTGTCAATATTATACTGTTTTGAAGATTGTAACTTTGTAGTCAGAGAGTATAATACTTCCAGGTGTCTTCTCTTTCTCAAGATTGTTTTGTTTATTTGGCGTCTTTTGTATTTCCTTACAAATTTTAAAATTATTTCTTTTAGTTCTGTGAAAAATGTCATTGGTAATTTGATACGGATTGTGCTAAATCTGGAGATTGCCTTGAATAATATGATCATTTTAACAATATTGATTTTTCCATTCCATGAACAAGCTATGTCTTTTCTTTTGTGTTGTCTTCAATTTCTTTTATTGGTCTATTATAGTTTTTCTAGTATAGGTCTTTTACCTCATTAGGTAGGTTTATTCCTAGATATTTTATTCTTTTGATGTGATTGTAAATAGAATTGTTTTCTTAATCTTTCTGATAGTTTGTTGTTAGTATAGACAAATGCAATAGATTTCTGTATATTATTTTAATATTCTGCAACGTTACTGAATTTGTTGATGAGCTTTAGTAGTTTTTTGAACATATCTTTATTATTTTTAGGTATGGTTCCTCTATACTCACTTTCTGAGTTTTTTTTTTTTTTTTAAATCATAAGAGGCTATTGAATTTTGTCAGGAGCTTTTTCTGCATCTATTAAGGCAATCATATGATTTTTATTCTTCAATTTGATAATGTGATTTATCACATTGGTTTGCAGCTATTAAAAAAATTCTGCATTCGAGGGATAAATCCCACTTCATCATGGTATATGATCTTTTTAGTGTCTTGTTAGATTCAGCTTTGTAATACTTTCTTAAGGATTATTTGTGTCTATGTTTATCAGTGATATTGGCCTGTAGTTTTCATTTTTTGTTATATCTTCATCTGATTTTGATATCATGGTAATTTTGGCCTCATAGAATGAGTTAGAAAGTATTCCTTCCTCTGCAAATCTTGGAATAGTTTGAGAAGGGTAAGCGTTAATTTTTCTCTAGATGTTTGGTAGAGAAAGGTTCAGTAGTTAAGAGTCAAATGGTTTTGAAGGCTTTATAAATTAATCCTCCAAGTTTAAAAGTAAAGGGCAATTAGGTGTATAGATCTTGATTATTTCCTAGAACCTTCTCTTTTTCTCTTTTTTAATATCAATTAGTTATCAATTAGCTGTTTGGTACTTTAATGACCCGTCTTTTTCTGTTTTAGATTTAAGACAGTAATTATAGCTAATCTTGGCTAGATAACTATTAAGGGTCAAGTGTGGGTCTCATAATTTAAAGGACTCTGTAGTGAATATTGTTAGAAATATCCTACTTTGCAATTTTACTTTTGTGTATTCAAAGCCACATTTCTAAAAATTGCTGATTTAGAATCTTGTTGATAGAGGGGAGTGTTTTTCACTCAGGCAAAGTGCAAAAGGCCAGTAGAATAATTTAGACTATCGTTAAACACCTTTTTTTTTTTCTCATGCGTAATAGGTCCACTTGCTCAGCCTTTGAAGATGAGGGAATGAAAGGTGCTTGAGGTCAGGTGGAAGAAAAGTTTGTTGAGACATAGATAATCACTTGCATTCATAAAATGGTCAAATTCCCTATAGTTAAAATACTAAAAATATTCACTGTAATTTTTATTCCTTGTCTAACATGTATGGTATAGCACCCAAATTCTCCCCCAATACTTTTGAGATTTATTCCTGGGATTTTGGAGTACAATAATGTAGCTAGAACTTGTATCAAAACTTCTTCCTGCTGAGCAGTTGTTATGACTAATATGTAGTCCTGTGACCACAATTGGTTATAAGAATGTTGAACTATTTCCCTAGTGGTTGGTAAAAGTGACTGTCCCAACCTGCTGAAATTTCTCAGAATCAAAGAGTTAAAGAGTTACTGTTTAGTACAATAGAGGCCACCATGGACCTTGTACCTTGCCAGCTCCTGCTGGTGGCTGTTTTGAGTGTCTTCCAAGTGGTAGATATCACGCCTTAAAAAAGCCCCATACATCTAGGCAAGAGTGAGCAGGTGTGCTTGTTTTTGGTTTCTTGTTTTGTCACTAGCATTATGTCCCAAAGGAATGCACATAGGCTGAGTGCATGAAATACTTGTGGAGTTCTCAGAGTTTTGTGCTGGAGGTGTTTAAGATTGGTAATTACAGGTTTCATATCTGTGAGTGTAAATGCAACACATTCTACTTGAATGGCTTTGACTTCAAGATTTGCTTTGATTCCAAGATTGATTAAGAAAAGAGGACATTGGTGGCTTCTGACAAATTTATGTTGCCTTCTGTGTTTTATGCAGTAATCAGTTGAATGTTTTAAATCATGGATGAAATGAGGTTGGATGTAAATAAATGTTAAAATGTACCTCTTGTCTCGTTTTATCCTCATCAAATCAATGATCAATGAGAAAGGTGCTACTCTCTCTGTTTTATAGAGGTTAAGTGACTTGACATATTTCTAAAGCCAAGACCTCAGATCTGCCTCCAGAGCCCACATGACATCATTCACACCACTCTGATACTGGGACATCTCACAGTTGTCAACACCCCATCTCCATACAAAACCCAGCATTTCAGATAAAGTTAGGAAAAGCTTCTAGGTCATGAAACAAAACAAAATGAAGCAAAGACATCGTTAATTATAGAAAAGGGATGCTCTTTTTTATGTGTCATTCATGAAAGTAGAGGGGAGTAGGATAATACTTTGAACTCTCTGAATCCAGTATAATACTTTGGTGACTGCTAAACCATATTTTCCTTAGTTATTTAAGTAAGATTCTTAATGCTTCCCTGCCTCATAGAAGATGTTACTGAATATGAAGAAACTGTTAAATTAGGAATACCAATGATGTAAACGATCATGATGTAGAATGTGAGTTCATTAAGCTTTGCTATTTGTGCGCAGGCTGTGGCTGTAACATCTGCCCCTTCACCGATGTCAGGGGTGGACTGGGCCCTTTGGCAAGCTGACTTGGGTACCTTCTCTCTCTTCACTCTGTGGGCCACCTTTTGAGTTGTATCCTTGGTCTTCTTGGGAAGTTAACCCTATTATTGGTCATTGATTTTAGTATTTTCTTGATTAGACATGAACACTAAAATATGATCTCTTAGATTTTTAGTTTCCAAAAACAGTGGAGAAATAAAAGACGGATATACATTTTTCCTGTCTGGAAACATGCTATACTTCCTGAATGCTCCATTCTCCAAGAAAAAACGGTGGTACGCATTTGAGATGTCAGATCAAGGACTGAGTCTATCCCTAATGTTGATAAAAGAAAACACAACTTCGAGCTGCATTAGGACAGAGAAAATGACTGAGAATGAATGAATGTTTATCTTTGCTTTCAGGGAAGAAATTAAACTAATCTCATCAAAGTTATTTAGGAAGTTTCTGACTGTACTCTTTAATCTTTGTTTCAGAAAACAGCAGACTGCATTATTAAAAAGGAGCTCATTGCATGTGGGAAGAGCATTCAGCGGGTGTCTGTTTTCAAATATGAAATTAAAGAATTTGAAGTTAATTTCAGAGCTGAAGAAACTGCTAGTCAAAACAGAGCAGGCCATTTTGGAAATGTTATTACATTCTTTAAAACATATTTATTCAAAAATTGTGTATGTGGGCTGCTATACAAACATCTCATGGGTATAATCGCAAGTGAGAGTTTCACTGATGCTGAGCTCCAGCTACAAATTGAACAGCAATATTAATTTGGTCTCATTTTTTGAGTTGGTTCATACTCAAATTTTGCCAAAACTGAGAGAAGAGAATTAAGAAATGCTTTTCCATCTTCACTATCAGTAAGTGTGTGTGTGTGTGTGTGTGTGTGCATGTGCACATGCGCACACATGAATATATACACATGTACAATATTTTAGCCATATATCTAGTCTAGTTCTGTGGTTAGCAGGAATGAGATTCGTTAGTTTATGCACATTAACATTTTATGTTCATTATGGCAATCATTAAAACCACCTTGCAACCTTATATCCTCCAAGGGAGTTTAAAACTTACTGGCTGTTGTTACCCCATCAGTTTTCCTTGATGCATCTCTGCTGCCCCATCCTTTCCTGGCCTCTCAGTGTTGGAGTGCTCCAGAATTCAGCACTTAGACCACTCCTTTTATCTAACTACTGCCATTCCTTACGTGATTTTATCTATTCCCGTAGCTTTAAATGCCATCTATATCCTGAGGTTGTCCACATTTTGTATTTCTAGTCCCAGTAGCTCTCAAGTTTCAGACTTTTGTGTTGATTTTCTACTGTATATCTCTCCTTGGATGTCTAAAGCCATCTCAAATCCAGTGTGTCTAAAATAATAACTGTTGATTCCTGCACATCTTTTCCCCCTTCTTTCTCATCTCAGCGAATGGAGTTAGCACTTACCCAGTTCCCCAGGCCAAAACAACCAGGGATTAGTCTTGAACTTTCTTTCTCATTGTTCACTTCACCTTCAGTTTCTTAGCAGGTTCTGTCAGCTATACTTTCAAGGTATATCCCACGTATATTCCAAAGTAAGTCATAGTAATTCAACTTACATTTTCCTAGATTGAACTGACTTCATCTTCTCAAAAGATTTGTGTCCTCTCTTAACCTGACAATGGCCAGTATTCCACCTTCTATATTCACTGGGAACCATGGAAAATATAAGATGGATCTGCCACTCTCTGTCTTCCAAGGGCTTCCTGTCTTACTGAGAATGAAATCTCAAGTCCTTATCCTGGTCTGCAAGGGCAGCCATAGTCTGGACATCATTGTCTGTCATTCTTTGCACATTTTCTACCACTTCTGTCCCTGCTTTATTCACTTTTCTTTAGCTCTACTGGCCTCCCTTCTGGCCACCAGCTTTCTATCTCAGGGCTTCTTTTCCCTCTGCCTTCAATGTGCTTCCCCTAGTTATAGGCAAGGCTTACTCCCTGTCCTCATTCAGACCTTCTTTCCCTGCCCCCAGATGCCCACAGGCTTCCGTCCTCATCTCATTTAGAACTCTGTTCTTGACTACTCTAGTTAAAACAGCAACCCTGTAATTCTTTATCATTGCTAAATATTTTATAGCACTTCTCATTACCTGATGTCACATTGGCCATTTAACTTGTTTGCTCATTGTCTGTCTCCTCAGAAAGTATGGACGCTCCCTTTGGACATGACATGGTGTGTCTCTGCTACTGTGTCTCCAGCATGTGATGAATGAATGAATAAATGATGTAATTATGTTAATCTTTCTTCCTTGATATCCTTACCTATTCTCTAATTTTCATCTTCTGGTGATTTAAGGTATCTCTTTATATCCTAGCCTACATTGCTCTGAATACTCAACAGCGTTCTGGTCCCTTTAGATCAGAGGAGCATCTGATTGAAGAGGCAGTTTAAAAGCCTAATGGGTCCAGGCACAGCACTCAGAAAGAAACAGATCTGAGCTTAATGCTGGCTGTCTAATAATGACTTTATTCGTGGACATTTTCACTTTGTCTGACCTCGTTCCTTATTTGTAAACTGGGGGTAATGACATTACACTAACTTATTTGTTTGTGGTAAAGAATAAATACAATCATGTATATAGAGCTCCTAAGCGAGCTTCCCAGGTGGCGCAGCGGTAAAGAATCTGCCTGCTAATGCAGGAGATGCAAGAGACTCCAGTTCCATCCCTGGGTCAGGAAGATCCCTTGGAGTTGGAAATGGCAACCCACTCTAGTGTTCTTGCCTGGAAAATTCCATGGACAGAGGAGCCCGGTGGTCTTACAGTCCATGGGGTCACAGAGAGTAGAGTATGACTGAGCATGCGCACACATACACTTAGAGCTCCCAGGTTAGAGCTAATGCTCAGAGTACTTGCTGTTATTTCTTTGGTATGAAAGGATTGTGTAAACAGATTTTCTGGTGACCGAATCATTGATCATCACGTAATCACATTTGTCAGTCTTTTTAAGTTTGGTGACCTGGTTGTTATTCTGGTTGGTTCATTTCTTTGTTTTTTTAGGGTCTGCTTTCTCGGATTATGATTTAAATATAGAGGGAAGGAGGGTGGGCAGTTTGCTTCACCATTCCTAATTGAGGAAGGTGGTATTTTGGGGTTTGATAGAGGCACAGTGGGCCTTTTATCATTTACATATGAATAGAGTCAATATTTAAACAAATACAAATGAAGCTGTGTAATAAATGTAGCTTTCTTATTTTCTGTAGTTGATCTCATTTTGCATGTTAACTTCTCTCCACCTAGTACAGGGTTTGGGGAAATGGAAAGTTGCAAACAAAAAGGCACACCAGCCTCTTTTCGTTTAAAAAGGTAGTCATTTAATGGTAGTCATTTAATGGGTTTTTTTTTTTTTTTTGGCAGGTAAATATCCACCTGTATGGAGTTTCTCCCCTCTCTTTGTCCTCCTTCCCAGGATTGGGTCCCCATGGCAGGAGAGGCTTGTGAGGCTGGTACACTGCCTTCAAGTATTTGTTGGAGTATGATGGGCTCTGGTTCTGGGCATCTGGTGTGTCTATAGAGGTGTGACAGGCCTGGCGTGCATTTGGAGAGTGGGGCACTGCTACTAAAATCTTTTTTTTTCTTTGAGTTTAAATATCTTCCACCAGCCTTATCTGTATGTACAGATCTCTTCAGATTCCTTTGTTCTCTCAGCCCTTGGAGACCCCTGGGCAGTGGGGAGGAAGCCAGGACCTCTCAGCTGCTTAGTCTCACCAGGCCGGACATCCAGAGTCAGCGAGACAGCACGCTAGTTCACCTCAAAGCCTTTGTCATCCATTTCTAAATCACCTATGAGACACTGTCGTGTTGCTCCCTTGCCATGCTGAGACAAAGGAGCTGGCAGATTTTCCTAGATTATGCTCTGAGGAGCAAAGAGCAAGTGGCCCTTATCCGGAGTTTCCTCCTTAACTTGAAGGTTTCTACATCCTGTCCATGGCCTGAGTGTCACTCCTGGCTGGGAGAATATTCTTTCCATCTCTTTCTTCTCCCTCTCTTTCTCTAGCTGCTGCTAATGAGGACCAGGGGAAAAAATAATTCCTTCTGCTTCCAATCAGATGCAAGTTTCCCTGGAATCACATCCTCCAGCTCAAGTCCCCTAATGGCTTATAGTAAAACCCTATGATCTGAATTCAACATATTTACTTTTCTTATATAAATGGGGAGCTTATAATAGAGAAAACTTAGGACTTCTTAGTTTTGCTATAAAACCTTGACTTTGGAGATTATTGTCACACTGCGGACTCATTAACTTAAGCTTGAGACTCTACATCTAGCACTGACCATCTTCCTTGAGGTGGAAACCTCCCTCATCTTCTCAGGAGCCGCTTGACCTTAAACGTAGGGTGAGAGTTGGGGATAAGGGAAAAGATTTTCAAAGAAATGATCAGTGCACTCTCTTAATGTATTGATAATATCATTGCATGAAAATGTTTTGTAATCTCCTTTTTCTGCTAGTTCTGTGGGGCCTGATGAGCAACTAGAACTCACCCACTTATGTTGGTTGTGCTAATTTCATGATGTCCAGCAAAGAAATAATACAGATCTGGAAAGATGTATATATTTGAAGTGGAGTTGTGGGCTTTAAAATGACATCTTTTATATATATGTCTTATTTCAGATGGTATAGTCTCTGGTGGCTCAGACTGTAAAGAATCTACCTGCAATGCAGGAGACCTGGGTTAAATCCCGGGGTTGGGAAGATCCCCTGGAGAAGGGAATGGCAACCCACTCCAGTATAATGACAGCCCACTTGCCTGGATAATTTCATGGACAGAGGAGCCTGGCAGGCTACAGTGTATGGCGTTGTAAAGAGTCAGACACAACTGAGTGACTAACACTTTTCACTTATTTTAAGGATATGTGTTCATTAAATACTTTAAAAATCATAGTATCATCTTTTAATATAGAATTTGAACATTTTCCATTCATCAAGTTTTAGTTGGAGTATTTAAAATCAATTTTATATTCTACATAAATTGAAACAGCTAAATATTCAGTAGCTGTGTGTGTATTAGTTGCTCAGTTGTGTCCAACTCTTTGTGGTCCCATGGACTGAGGCCTGTCAGGCTCCTCTGTCCATTGAATTCTCCAGGCAAGAATACTAGAGTTGGTAGCCATTCCCTTCTCCAGGGAATCTTCCCAACCCATGGATTGAATCTGGGTCACCAGCATTGCAGGGAGATTCTTTACTGTCTGAGCCATCAGGGAAGCCAGTGAAAGCTCAACCTTTGTTTACTAAGCATTTATTGAGTGCTGACTATGCGTCTGATCGGAGAAGGCAATGGCACCCCACTCCAGTACTCTTGCCTGGAAAATCCCATGGGCGGAGGAGCCTGGTAGGCTGCAGTCCATGGGGTCGCTAAGAGTCGGACACGACTGAGCAACTTCACTTTCACTTTCCACTTTCATGCATTGGAGAAGGAAATGGCAACCCACTCCAGTGTTCTTGCCTGGAGAATCCCAGGGACGGTGGAGCCTGGTGGGCTGCCATCTGTGGGGTCGCACAGAGTCGGACACGACTGAAGCAACTTAGCAGCAGCAGCAGCAGCATGCATCTGATATTGTGTTATGGCTCTTTGGATATTAAATTGAAAAGACATGGATTTTGGCTTCAAGGAGAATTTCAATTTAGTAAACAGGAAGATAAAATAGTAAGTACAAGGCAGATTGATAGCACAGCTATAGAAATATGTATAAGAAGACATACGGAGTACAGAGCGAGGAAATGCCATTTCTATTGGGTAGTTTTAGGGCAGGTCAGGAAAGGCTCTCTAGGGAGGTTACCACTGGAATCAGAGGTTGAAGATAAACTTGGCAGAAAGGGAACAGTGCAAGAAGAAACAAGGTAGTAAACATGGTCAGTTTCAGGGATTTTAAATAGATTTACATGTTTTGGGCATAGGAATTTTGAGGAATTGGCAAGAAATGAGGGTCAGATCACAAATGGCCTCAGATGTCTTACAAATGAGTTTGAAATTTATCCTAAAAACGGGGGCTGTTGGCAAATCTTAAACATAGGAGGGGTACGGTCTGACTAAGTTCCAGGGAACATTCTCTGGGCATTGCCCTGAGAATTGCCTCTTGGAGAATGAGCCTTCTGGGAAAGCATGTAGGAAGTGGCAGAAGATGACATAGGAAAAGGGAGGAAGACGGTGTCGAGAGGCCTGAAGTAATGAAAATGACAGCTCAGGAGGTTAGGGCTGTGGGAAATGAGAGGGAAAATGTGGAACGACTCCAGAAGTTTTGGTTTGTGTGATTGGACAGTTGGCGGTGTTACCAAACAATAGGAAAGTCAGCAAGAAGAGCTTTCTAAACTATCATCTATGCAGCTGGCATTTATTGAGCACTTGTTGTGTGCCTTGCTCTTGGTGTTCCTTACTCTTAAGTCTGCTAACAGTCCTATGACTTAAGAACCATTACTATCCCCCAGTTTACATACCAGGAGCCAGAATTCCAAGGGATTTGATACCTTGGCCCAAGTCACATAACTAGAGGTGTCAGATATAAGATTTGAAGCCAGTAGTACTGACTTCATGATCTGCTTAAAAATATTTTAAATTTGTATATTTATTATTTAAGGGCTTCTCTGATGGCTCAAATGGTAAAGAATCTGCCTACAATGCAGACCCTGGGTTCAGTCCCTGGGTCTGGAAGATCCCCTGAAGGAGGGCATGGCAACCCACTCAAGTACTCTTGCCTGGAGAATCCCCTGGACAGAGAAGCCTGGCGGGCTACAGTCCATGGGGTTGCAAAGAGTTGGACACAACTGAGTGACTAACACTTAACACAGCACACAGTTATTTACTGTTTAGTATTGCTCTGTTTTAAAGGAAATGAGCATTCATTATATAAAAGAGGAAATATCTAAAAACAGGAATAGGAAAAATGGTCATTCAAGGTCTTGTTACACAAAAAGCCAAATCTGCTTCATTGTTGTGGGTGAACTTTCAAGTAGGGTGAGGGGAGCTTGAGATGTCTCCAGGGTATATTATCTAGGTGCTTGAATATATGAGTTTGGGTCTCAGACTCATAATCAGAGCCAGAAAAACATTTGGAAATCATCAGTAGATAGGTTTGGAAACCATAAAAATCATCGGGGTCCATGCAACTGTATGGACCCTGACCTTCTATGAAGAAAACAAAGATTTTAGATTGTGTCTGAAGAAATGAAAAGATCAATTGTATAAGCAGATTTATATCTCATATTTAATTCTCACAAGAAAGGTTCTCAGAGATTCTGGAGATTTCTAGTGTTTTCTCATGTTAGTCTGTTGCTAATTTGTCAGTGTCTCCTGCTTCACCAATAATGGAACCTAAATTCTTCTAGCAGGCTAATTGAACTATAAAAATGACACTCTGAGGCACCTAAGTCTGTGGAAGCATGAATTTGTCAAATAAAAGGATTTAAAGACAATTGCTTTTAAAGAATAGCTTGCACTCTTATGTTATCACTTCCTTTTTCATCCAGATGATTTCTGTGTTCCTGGGAAAATATCAGTATTCATCATTTTAAGTTGCAGGAAAAAGTGCTTCACCGGATTTTTTTATGGATGTCAAAAGCTACACAGGAAGTAAAGAACACCACGTGCTCGGTCCTATCAGTGTGAAACAGCTAGTGTTCCTTGTACCTTGTCCAAAAATAATTGACTCATTAATCTCAACTATATCAATCTGGCCCCATTATGAGGGTCAAAGATAGGTTAATTCTAATAAGTGGATGAATACCAGTTCATAAACAGGCATGCGTTTAACAGATATTATCTTAGCAAGAAAGCAATAATTAGAACAATTACTTAGTGAGGTGATTTCAGGGGAAAAAATGTCATAAATACAGCTCCTGTTTTCTCCCTCTGGATTATCAGGAGGATGAAAAGTAAGCTATGTTCTTAAAATTGACATTTGAAAGAGGAATGCAGAGTAAATTATTTTCTCTTTGGGAAAACATTTTTTAAAAATAATAGGCAAAATATTTTCACTAAGGGAGCAATAATTTCACTCAAATCCTCGTACAGTGAAAATAGAAAAATATGGGAATTTGACATCAGATTACTTTGGTTTTGATCCCATAACTTCACTACTTGACTTTGGGTAAGTAATTTAATTTTAACAGGTCTCTGTTTCTTTTTCCATGAAGTGGGGTGACATTTCACAAAGTTGTTTTAAGGATTGTACAAGAAAACATGTGAAAGCTTCAAACACAATCCTTCATGTACTGCAATTATTCAGTCAGTGTTCTTTATTTCCCCTGAATGATGAACTCTAATCAAATCTTTGACTGGTCTCCCTTTCCAAAAAATAGCTGTTGTAATTTTGAAGATGAGCAAAATAACTGTTCACTCATACCAAATGGTTTTTCTTTTTGCTCTACTTGGATCCCTACTAAGATCTTGCTTTCTTTTCTTTCATATATCTTAACAGATTTAAAAGCACTGTTTATACTTATATTGTCAAGAGTAATCATTCATTTTGAAGTAAGGTAATGTCCCATTGTTTTTATTGGTGCCTGTTGGGGGAAAGTTAGAATTTTATCAAGTCTACTTAAATCTTACATTTCTTGCATTTCCCAAGAGGAATTCTAGCTTCATCTAAAGTTATCTCTAATGATTCTCATGTTAACGTGTTTTTCCTCAAAACAGAATCTTATTCCTGAATGTCCTGTTCTTTTCTCCTGCATGGTAACCATAAAAATGGGAAAAAAATGTTAACACTTAAGGGATAATTAAGAATTGACTATCTGCCATGCACTCTCTTATGGGTGACTTTTGCTAGATAAGACATAATTATTGTGATACTCTAATAGAAGAGACAGATATATGAAGACCCAATGGCAATCAGTGGTATGACAAAGTTACGCCCTCCATTATTGTAGGTATCTAAAGATGATCCATGTGAGTAACTTATCCCCTGGTTTGAAGATGAAAGCTACATAATGTTGAAAGTGAAAGTCACTCAGTCATGTCCGACTCTTTGTGACTCCATGAACTGTAGCTTGCCAGGCTCCTTTGTTCATGGAATTCTCCAGGCAAGAATACTGAAGTGGGTAGCCATTCTCTTCTCCCGGGGATCTTACCAACCCAAGGGTTGAACCCAGGTCTCCTGCATTGCAGGCAGATTCTTTACTGTTTGAGCCACTGTAAAACTTTTTGTCTGTACTGGACAGGTGAGGAAGTATCCAATGTAAGGCCCCCTGATGGTTCTGAGGTGGTCGCTTATCTGTTGTCTTGTCATGTAGTTGGCTGGTTCTGGGATAGTCCCTGTTCTCATAGGAGCACAGGAGTCCCTTTTGAGCTCCGGTTTACTCCACCTGCATGATGGCAATGTGTAAAGTACCAGTAGTAATGAGGATCATCCATGGTGGGCTGCAGACTCTCTGAGAAGCCCGAAGCCTCCCTGGCACGAGAGCACAGTGCTCCCTATACCATGTGGCTAGACCTTCAGGACTTTCATCTTTTTTCTTTCTTTCTTTTTTTTTTTTTAGGATTTCTGTATATGATTTTGTTTCTGAGAAAGTTGTATTAGGGTCCAGTCAGGTGAACAAAAACCATTCTAGATATTTCCAGCAGAATTTAACATAGGCGATTGGTAACATGGGTGATGAAAGAGCAGAGAAGCCAAACAATGGACAATGTGGCTACTAGGAAGTCACAGCTAGAAGCTACTACCGTTCTTGAGTCTGGAGAAACAAGGGGAGGCAGAGGTGTTGCTGAAGCCCAGGAGTTAGGGCCACTTGATGGAGGCTGGGTTTGCGGTCAACCCACCTATTGGATGTTGACTCTCCAGAGGGCGGAAGTTTTCAGCAGGAACTGGAACCAGGGAGGAGAGGCCCCCTCAAACAGAGAGACAGGGAAAGAGTACCCTGGCTTCTTTCCTCCTGCTCTCTAATCACTTCCTGTTGGAACCTAGTAAGGGAACTGCGAACTTGGGAAAGGTAGCTTGTTAGAGAAGAGTCCAGGTTGATTCTGAGTGCAGACAGGTGATGAGCTCTGAGACCAGTATGGAGGGGGACCCTTCTCTAGGCAACAACTAGCTGAAGGAAGGGTGGTCAACCGATTTCAAGTGTCAGCTCCTTCAGTTTGTCCCAGATACAGAGAACCTGGTGGCCTGGGGGCACACCCGACTCGGGCAGTGAGAGAATGTGGAAAGGTCCAGTCCTCCAGGTTGGAGGTGGCATGACCCTAAGAGCAGTGTTCTCTTCAAAACTCCAAGATGGGTTGGAGACTTGTGGAGTCTGAAGGTCGGTTTGACTTCTCCTTAGGCCCAGTTCTGCTTCACCCTTCTTCCTTTCACAGGTGTTGATACCTCAGAAATGTCTTGTACCTCAAACTCCATTTCAGCATCTGGTTCTAGGTAGCTTGAACTTGGAATCAGACATACTTAGCAGCTCAAACCTTAGACAGGATCCAGGACAGAGGGAGACATGTACAGGTCTTGGATCTGGGAGGGGAAACCAGATCATAATTCTCTGTACAGGTAAGAGATATGCCAGAAAAGAGCAAGTCCTTCCAGCGCCGGGACCTTGGACCCATTGTTATGGAGGAGGAGAAAGGAGAGGGGGATTGGAATAGGTGGGTGGCTGTGTACAGGGGATTCTGGAAAAGATGAAGAACTCAGTTGAAGGTATAGTGAGAGTTCTCATGCTTAGTGCAAGAGGTAGTGCAAGAATTTAGGACCAGTCCTGGGTCCTAAACTCTGCTCCAGGGGAGGGCTAGAAGCTCTGATAATAGAAAGAGGTTTTTCTTTTAAATCTAGCAACATCTGGGGGAACATATTTCACAGTATGCCAGAAAGAGGCGTGTGGATTCTAAATAAGCTTTCTAACAAGATTTTGCATACTGGCTCATTTTTTTTTTCTTGCCCCATAAAAACTTTTAATCACAGTAGCATAATTGAACCAGGTAGAAAAAGCCATTGTTTAAATACAAATTATTATTATTTTTTAATTTTCTGGGATTTCACATTAGAAAGCAAGAAAATCAGAAAGGCACAATTATAAGCCATTCCATAATGGAATGGTGTGCTAACCTATAATGACCTTTGGTATAGGAAAGGAGTTGTGTGATAGTACACAAAGGCAAGGTGCGCTTTTTCTGTTTCTTCCAGAGTAGATTTAGGTGTCTGTGAGCATGGATTTATCAGGCTCCTAAAGAAGATAACTATGCTAAAAATGCAAATGGTATTTTATAGCTGTGTTGAGGAAGAGAGATATCATCAAAAATTATTCCTGAACATTTGGGAGCTTAAATGGAAGGTTCCTACTGATTTCTTGGGATATTATACAACCTGAGGATATGTTGTATACATTGAAGGTGTATTAGGCCATTGTCATTACTGACCATGGTGGGTGGCCCGAGGTGAGAACTCTGGAGAGTGCAAGAGATGGTCAGACATCTTTCTGTGACTGTCCCTCATCTTAGCCCTGGGAACACTCATTAGATTTCTAAAACCAATTAAAGATACTATATTTTTATCCGTGGTGGATACTTATCACCAGGGGTCAAAGCAAGACAGGAAAGCCTTCCTGATAAAATGAAGCCCCAATTGCCATGGCTAGCCGTATCCACAGCAGTCTGGGCTTGAGCTGGGTGGGCTTCACAAGCCATTGTCTTTTCTGATAGAGATCTAAATACAGTGACCAGGGAGAGTCAGGTACTGAGACAAATCTTTGAAAGACAATCTTAGGATTCTCTTTTATGCTTAGTGTTGTGTGGGAAGGGAGCCATAACTAGGCAATGCAATCATTTTGTTCATTAAAGAAATGAAAACACTTTCTGCTGTGGTAATTTTATAATAAACTTTATATATTGCAAGGAGCAGGAGCAACACCCTAGTACCTGCCTGATTTTCTTTAGTTATGAAGCTGATGTTAAATAATCAACATGAGAATTGTTTATAGATGCTCGTGTTTTATTAAAAAGCACTTTGTGATTCCATTTTAACCTTACTTAGTAATTCATCCAGAGTACAAGCTACAAAGACATCGTCATAATTATACATTGAAAATTGCCCTACTAGGATATAACTTTTTACTCCTATGATGTAGAATTCAGTAAGAATATGACCCATGCTTGGTATTTGGAAAAGAAAATCATGCACTGAAGCCTGGGTTTTATGATACACAAATTTCCATATTAACTTTAGCACAGCATTAGAATTTATTAGCAACTCTTTCCTAGTACTCTATTGATGTGCAATAAATATCAATAATAAAAATAATGGTGAAAAGTTGAGATTTCAATTTTTATATGAAAATGAATCCTACTGGATCCATATGTAGCTATGTAGGTTATTTAGAATTTATGTAAAGCTTAGTTCGGCCCACAGGAGACGTATTTGAAAGTTTCTGTCTGATACGATTTTCCTGTGTGCATCTGCCTCCCTTTCCCCGACTTTTATTGCTGAATTAAATGTTGGAAGGAAGATGTATTATGAATACATAGTTAGTGTGGATGGAAATAAATGAAATCATTTTGGTTGGGAATAAACCTTTCGGCAAGGAAGCCTGCTACCCTATTTTAAAAACAGACTCTAGGCCTGGCTAAGGTGCCATCATGCTAATAAACTCAGGGAGAACCAAGAATAAGCCCAGAATGAGAGAGTCCATCTGGAATCTGAGAGTGGATCTTCCATGACAGAAATGAATGTGCACTGAGGTTTTTTCAGCAGTCATGTATGGATGTGAGAGTTGGACTGTGAAGAAAGCTGAGCGCCGAAGAATCGATGCTTTTGAACTGTGGTGTTGGAGAAGACTCTTGAGAGTCCCTTGGACTACAAGGAGATCCAACCAGTCCATTCTGAAGGAGATCAGCCCTGGGATTTCTTTGGAAGGAATGATGCTAAAGCTGAAACTCCAGTACTTTGGCCACCTCATGCGAAGAGTTGACTCATTGGAAAAGACTCTGATGCTGGGAGGGATTGGGGGCAGGAGGAGAAGAGGACAATAGAGGATGAGATGGCTGGATGGCATCACTGACTCGATGGATATGAGTCTGAGTGAACTCCGGGAGTTGGTGATGGACAGGGAGGACTGGTGTGCTGTGGTTCATGGGGTTGCAAAGAGTCGGACACGATTGAGCAACTGAACTGAACTGAAGAATTCTCTTCAAAGCAATCTTTGGAGTCACCAGGTCTCATTGTTGAGTGGCACTGCACGCTGGGAGGGGCAAGGATATTCTGGGAGGCATGGAATGCTTTGTTTCCTAGAACAAATGGGATAGGTATTCCTGGGAGGGGTAATATGCCTTTCAGAGAAAGTCTTGTTGGCCAGTTTGGAATAAAGTTAATTTATTTCTGGATTTAGTATTAACTTGGAATTGGTAACCTGTGTGGTTTTCTATATATAGTATATTAATATTCCTTTAAGAGATTTCTCTGTGGTAGGCCCAAGTAAGAGATGTGTGTATGTGATTATCAGCTGACTCTGAGGGGCTCAGAGTCCTTGAACTTAATAGGGTCTCTCTATCAGTGCCCACATAAGGCCTGACCTAAGTTGCATCCTTCAAAACCATGTCAAAGTCACCTCCCTAGTGGTCCTGTGATTAAGACCTTCAATGCAGTGGGTGCGGGTTCAATCAATGGTGAAGGAACTAAGATCCCACATCCCTTGTGGGGAAAAATCCAGAACATAAACAGAAGCAATATTGTAGCAAATTCAATAAAGACTTTAAAAATGGTCCATATGAAAAAAAAAGAGAAAAAAAAATCTTAAAAAAAAAAAAGAAACATGTCAAAGGGCAGGCCAGCAGATCTTTGGCTTTGAGATTCTTGTCTATGACTTTGATTTTTACTTGATGCTGGCAGGTTCTTTTTCCACTCCAGGCTTTTATTTAGTTTGGATGAACACATTAGAAGCAAAACTTGTGGAATTCTAATACCACAGAGCCCATCTCCACTCGTTGTTTTTTCTTACAGAAAGGCATTTGCTAAGTCTGCCATGTGCATTTGAAAGTTCTTCTCATGACTGGGTTATTGATCATGGGAAAGTACAGAGACCATTATTTGCGACATCAAAAATGTAAGGAATCTCAGAGGTCTTCTAATCCAGGCTGCCCACCAGTGTATGAATTCCTTGCAGAGCCAGCCTCTGGCCGGAGTGGTCAGGGCACCACAAGTAACACTTGAGATTTGGAAACTGCGATCTCCTACGATGTGACCCAGGGCTTCTAGACTGTAACCTGTAGCCCCATCACCTGGAAGTCTTGTGAAGCACACACTCCTGGAGCCACTCCTGTGGCTTTTGATTCAGTAGGCCTGGGATGAGGCCCTCAAATTTGCATTTCTAACAAGTCCCTGAGTGCTGGTATGGAGATGATACTTTGAGAACCAAAAATATAACCTACAGTTTTGGATGGTTCCTGAGATTTGAAAATGAACAAAAAAGAACATACAATAAAAAGACATATGCTAAATTAGGTGTACAATATAAATTCTAATAACTTTTTCAAGTATGCTTCTCATTTGACAATCTTAATTTTAGATTTTATTATGTTCTTCTGAATGTATTTGTTGAGAGCAAGGAAGACTTAAGACCTAAGCATTTATCAGATCTTTTTTATTCATCTTTTTGCCAACAAGCAAGTCTGCCAATCATTTGGAGAAAGCTGTAGGGGTATTAGTTATGCAAAGTTTTGTTGAGGATGAAATGTTCTTATTCTCTTGAAAGTTTGTTCAGAGATACATTAGATTGAACAGGATTTTCAGTGGTTTCAAAATTCATAATTAATTTCTTTGTGATCACAAATTCCCAGTTTCTTTTCCTCTTGTCTTGTCCTCTGTCTTCTGGTTTTAGCGAATAGTAACATTGACAACAGCAGCAACAAAATAGCCACTGCTATTTATTGAGTGACTGAGTGCTTTTTATTCCTAGCACTTGAATGTATGGGGCATCTGAGTCTTCCAATACTTTTGTAAGTTAAATTTTTAAATGTCTGTTTTCCAGGTTAGGAGACTGATACTAAGAAATGTCACAAGACTTTATTTAGAAATGTATGCAATTTGATATGTTAGGTTGTAAAGACTAGCATTTTCCTTATTACAAAACACATTTTCCACAAATAATACATCTAGTTTCTGAAGCACTTTATCTTTGTTTATGTCAGTACTGTTTGAGTGAAGTTTAATATACTCAGATATTGAGTGATGTGATGCTATGCATTTTATATATGTGAGTTAATTTATTTCTCACTATACCCTGCAAATGAAGTAAAGCTAACCTCTAAGTAAAAATTTAACTTACAAAAGTATTGGGAGACTCAGATGCCCCATACATTAAAGTGCTCGGAATAAAACCACTGTCATTCAGTAAATAGTAGTTGTATTTTGTTGTTGTTGTCATCAGTGTATTATTTGCTAAAACCAGAGGACAGAGGTCAAGAGGAAGTAATGTGAACCAAATGAAGTAAAGTATACCCTGCAAATGAAGTATGCTAACCTAATTTTGAGAATGAGAATTTTTAAGCTTCGAAAAAGGGCAAGGGTCCTACCTAAATAATTTGCAGAACAGTGTTTGAACTCAAGTCTTTCTGGCCCCTAAATCCTTTCGAGAGATACCACAGTCTTTCCTTAAGCCTTGAGATGGTCTTCCTTGAAAGGTTATTAAAGTTGATGACTGTTGCAATGAGTTCCCCTCACTATAGTCAGTCTTACCCATGGGCAGAATAGGAAATTTTGCTGGAGGGATTTGTGGATTATAAGAGAAGTCCAGTCTCCACCCTGCCTCCCTGGGAAGCTATGCCGGGGCTGTTGTTTCTCCATTAGTGTTTCATAAGTGTAAATGCAGCCTTGTTCTCTCTGGTCATCTGTTGCAGGCATGTCCACCCTTGAGAGGGCTGCTGCCACTAAAACACCCTTCCAGATTGATTTTACTCTCTCCTGAATTAAGCTGAATGGTCTTCAGGAAAAAAATGTTCAGATATTTTTTGTTACAGAATATGAGAGGAATACAGAAAAATAAAGCAAAAAATATAATGTGTATATATCACCCAGCTTTATCAAGTCTTAGTAATTTTTCATACTTGCTTCAGAAGATTTTCTAATACTTTTTTTTTTAACTTGGAAGTTTCTTATTTTGTTTCAAACCCATTCTTCTTCACCCATCTGCTGAGTGAGCACCAGGCTTTATTTGGTGTTTGTAATTCTGATAGGTATTTTTGTTCTATTGCTGCATATATATGCATTTATAAAAATATGTTGTGCTGTTTGATGTTTTTAAACTTTACACGAATGTTTTTTTTGCTTCATACATGATTCAGCAACTTGATTTTTCACTTAACCTTATGTATTTGGAGGTTTATCTATGTTGATAAATGTAATTTTAGTTAATCGACTTTCATGACTCTTGAATGCTGTATTGTGTGAGTACACTAAAGGTGATTTATCCATTCTCCTATGGCCATTTAGGTTGATTCCATATTTTGCTATTAAAAACAATGATGTAGTAAGGATCGCTTTTTTAATATACAAAAAATTGTATATTTTTCTCTTTGAGGACCTTTGAAAGATTTCTGTAGTATACTAAAGGAAGATAAGGCAAGTAATTTGAGATAGCTAGAGGTGGAACTGCAGGCATAAAAGGATGATACATCTTTGAATTTCCCAGATAATGCTACTTTTCCAGAAGGATTGTACCAGTGGACACTATCACTAGCTGTGTGTGAGTTCTTTATTACAGACTATAATATCAGATACATTTTTTTCAGTATGGAAAATATAAAATGATATGTTACTGTGGTCTTAATTTTCATTTTCGTAACTAGTGTTGCTGAACATTTCTTTCATATGTTGTTTGGCAATGGGAAAAGTAGGAGACTCGGGTTCAATCCCTGGGTTGGGAAAAGCCTCTGCAGAAGGGAATGGCAACCCACTCCAGTATTCTTGCCTGAAGAATCCCATGGACAGAGAAGCCTGGTGGGCTACAGTTCATAGGGTTGCACAGAGTCAGACAAGACTGAGCAACTGAGTATGCACACATGAAAAAGATGGTTTTACCTCTTTTGAACCAGGAGGAAGAATTATGTTATAGTTAACTGTTTGTTTTAAATTCACTAATGCA
This sequence comes from Bos javanicus, assembly GCF_032452875.1. Taxonomy (NCBI): domain Eukaryota; kingdom Metazoa; phylum Chordata; class Mammalia; order Artiodactyla; family Bovidae; genus Bos; species Bos javanicus. The sequence goes on along the minus strand of NC_083869.1, from coordinate 60,516,806 downwards.
CTGGCATCGATATTTTGTGTTCATTATTACTTATATCCTACATACCAAGTTTATTTTCACTTTTCTTTTTTCTGAAGTGTATTCTTTAATAGTTTAAATTTTTTCTAGTATTTGCATGCCTAAAACTATATTGATTCAGGGTGATAATTTATTTGGTTATAAAGCTAGATATTTAAATTGATTTTTCCTCAAACATTTAAAGACGTTTCTCCATTAAAAAAAAAAAAAACAAACTAAACTGCTGATGAGAATTCTGTTGTTAGAGTAATTGATCCATTATAGATCATCTTTGTTTTAATTCTGAAAATTTATAGTCCTTTAAAATTTGTTGTGTTCTATTGTTTTTTGTGATACATCCAGATATAAATTTATCTTTAATTTCTTGCTTGGACCAAACATATTCTTTTGATCTGAAGATTTATGTCTTTCCTAAATTATGTCAAGTTCTCATTTGTTATCTCTGTAAGTATTCTTGTCCATCATTCCTTTTATTCTTTTTTTGCAGATATCAGTTGCATGTTCTGTTGGCCTTCATCCTACCCTCCATGTCTCTTAGCTTCCTTATTGGTGCTATTTTCTCCTTTGTCTTTGTATGGATTCTGGGTGAATTCTTATATACTTTCAGATTAGTGTAGACTAGCATTTAACTCATTGTACTATTAGCTATTGTTCCTTCAAATCATCTTTGAATTCAGTGGCTTGAAACAAAGATCTCTGTAACAACTATGTTGCTTAGACATCTGTAGCACTTGGAAATCAGCTCACCTTGATTGGGCTCAGCTGGGTTGGCTTGTTTTGCACGTGTCTCTCATCTTGACCCGGCGAGCCAGAGAGAGATGCTCTTCTCATGATGCTTGTAGAGGTACAAGAAGGCAAGTTAAAGCATTCAAAATTTCTTAAGACTTAGTCTTGCCTCATGTCTAGTGCTTTGTCATGGACAAAGTAGTCTTTGTTGCCTGAGCCCAAAGTCAAGGGATGTGGAGATATAGTCTGCTTTTATGGGAGGAATTCCCTTAAAATAGAGACTTCGGTCTTTCTGCAAGGAACTAACTTCTGTCAACAACCTAAATAAGTTTCAAGTGGATTTCCCCAGGGCCTCCAGAAAGGAACTCAGCCCTGGTGACACCTTGGTTTGGGTCCTGTGAACTCTGAAGCAGAGGAGCCAGGTGAGCCAAGCTGTGCTCAGATTTATGACCCAAAGAACTGTGAGATGATGGTGGGTGTTGTTCTTAAGCTGCTGAATGTGTGTTAATTTGTTGTATCAATCCTATAAAACAAATCTAATCTCCATGCTTTCAATTGTATTCTTTCTATAATAGTTTAACATCTTTTAATATAATATATGTTTATCTTTATTTCCTCTTTTTACTAGAAGTCATTTTTATTTTATAAGGGAAAGAATGTCCTGGATAACTTAATTTTTATAGTTATACACAAAATCTGGAGTTAATTCAGGTTCTATTTGTTGAGATACTGGCTTGTCTTCTTACCATTAAATTTCTTCATTATTTTTGAAATTTTGGTTACAAAACTTTGCAGGTAATTTAAAATTTTTAGAAATTGTTTCAACAGAACAGCTAAAAGAAGTGTAGAGGAATGCTTATGTCTTCTTCAGTTTCCCTAAATATGTTAACATTTTGCTGTATTTCTCCCATCCCCCCACCATCTCTCTGTGTGTGTGTATATATATATACACACACAGAGGCCAAGTGAAAAAGTTGGCTTAAAACTCAACATTCAGAATATGAAGGTCATGGCATCTGGTCCCATCACTTCATGGCAAATAGATAGGGAAACAATGGAAACAGCAACAGACTTTATTTTGGGGGGCTCCAAAATCACTGGATAGTGACTGCAGCTATGAAATTAAAAGACAGTTGGTCCTTGGAAGAAAAGCTATGACCAACCTAGACATCATATTAAAAAGCAGAGACATTACTTTGCCAACAAAGGTCCATCCAGTCAAAGTTATGCTTTTTCCAGGAGTCATGTATGGATGTAAGAGTTGGACTATAAAGAAAGTTGAGAGCCAAAGAATTGATGCTTTTGAACTGTGGTGTTGGAGAAGACTCTTGAGAGTCTCTTGGACTGCAAGGAGATCCAACCAGTTTATTCTAAAGGAAATCAGTCCTGAATATTCATTGGAAAGACTGATGCTGAAGCTGAAACTCCAATACTTTGGCCACATGAGGTGAAGAACTGACCCATTAGAAAAGACCCTGATGCTGGGAAAGACTGAGGGCAGGAGAAGAAGGGGACGACAGAGGATGAGATGGTTTCGACAACATCACTGACTTGATGGACATGAGTTTGAGCAAGCTCTGAGAGTTGGTGATGGACAGGGAAGGCTGGTGTGCTGCAGTCCATGGGGTCGCAAATGACTGAGCGAATGAACTGAACTGAACTGATATGCACGCACACATGGTCTTTTTCTGACATGATGCACATCATCCCTAAATACCCTGTGTGTGTCTTCCAGAAACGAGGTCATTATCTTACATGACCACTGTACACCACTTCTAACAGGGAATCCACACTTCTTCATTCATTCATCTGTCGATGGACATTTAGGTTGCTTTCTGTGTCTTGGCTATTATCAACAGTGCTACAGTGAACACTGAGGTGCATGTGTCCTTTTGAACCATGGTTTTCTCTGGATATCTGTCTAGGAGTGAGATTTCTGGATCATATGGTAGCTCTATTTTTAGCTTTTTAAGGAACTTCCATACTGTTCTCCATAGTGGCTGTATCAATTTACATTCCCACCAACAATCTGGAAGGGTTCCCTTTTCTTCACACCCTCTCCAGCATTTATTGATGGTAGTGGTAGGCTGCAGTCCATGAGGTCACTAAGAGTCAGACACGACTGAGCAAATTCACTTTGACTTTTCACTTTCATGCACTGGAGAAGGAAATGGCAACCCACTCCAGTATTCTTGCCTGGAGAATCCCAGGGACAGGGGAGCCTGGTAGGCTGCCATCTATGGGGTCGCACAGAGTTGGACACAATTGAAGCGACTTAGCAGCAGCAGCAGCAGGCTTTTTAAAGATATCCATTCTGACTGGTGTGAGGTGATATCTCATTGTAGTTTTGATTTGCATTTCTGGGGATATCCCGGACCCAGGGATCAAACCCACTGTCTTATGTCTTCTGCATTGGTAAGTGGGTTCTTTACCACTAGTGCCACCTGGTAAGCCCCAGTAATTAGCAGTGTCAAGCATCTTTTCATGTTTTTTTTTTTTTGGCCATCTGTGTGTCTTTGGAGAAATGTCTATTTAGATCTTTTGCCCATTTTTTTAAAAAAAATTACCATCTTAATCTTTTTTGGGGGTATACTGGGTCTTCGTTGCTGATCTTTTGCCCATTTTTAAAAAAAAAATTACCATCTTAATCTTTTTTGGGGGTATACTGGGTCTTCGTTGCTGTGTGAACTTTTCTCTTCATTGCAGTGCACAGACTTCTCTTGGCTGTGGCTTCTCTTGTTGCAGAGCACAGACTCTCGGGTGTGTGAGCTTCATAGCTGTGGTTGTCAGGCTTTAGAGCACAGGCTCAGTAGTTGTGGTGCACTTCCTTAATTGCCCCATGGCATGTGGGATCTTGCCAGACCAGAAATGGAACCTGTGTCTCCTGCATTAGCAGGTAGGTTCTTTACCACTGAGCCACTAGGGAAGTCCTGCCCATTTTTTTGATTGGGCTGCACACTCCCATTATGTATTGTATCACTCTATTTTCCTTCATAGCATGTATCACTCTCAGAAAGATGTCTGTATAAGGATTTATTTACTTCTTAATATCTTCCATATCAGTACAGAGCGGGCCCTTGTGGTCTAAGGATAGTTATAGGCATGTTGTAGATTTGTAATAAATGCCTGTCAAATGAAAGACTGAATTATTTCTATGTTACTAAGATGGAATCAGACACAAACTGGGCATTTAGGGAGTTGTATGCTTAGTTGCTCAGCCATGTTCAACTCTTTGTGACCCCATGGACTGTAGCCTGCCACGTTCCTCTGGCCATCGGATTTTTCTGACAAGAATACTGGAGTGGGTTGCCATTTCCTTCTCCAGGGGATCTTCCCGACCCAGGGATCAAACCTGCATCTCCTGTGTCTCCTGCATTGCACACAGATTCTTTACCCTCTGAACCACTGAGAAAGCCCAAATACCTTTTTAACAGACTGAGGCCAGCTCTTGCTTGTTACATTTCACCTAAAAGCTCTTATTATTGCTTGCTGTGTCATGGTTTTTTTCCAAATTTTCTGTGAAATGACTTTTAATGTCAGTGCTAAATCCTCTCTTGAACTTAGGTCAATTTACTTATCTCTTGAAGTGATAGATCACTCAGTTATCATGAGCTTCATATTTGAGTAGTGTTCAGATTCCTATGAATTGTTTTCCTTAAATCTTCATTTTAGTACTTTCAGTGAGAGAGTGAGAGAAAGAGAAAGAGAGAGAGGCAGGGGGATGGGAAGAGAGAGAAAGAGAGAGGAATCCCAAGATTTCAGAAACTACATTTTACGCATGCCTAATTTTCCTTTTTTAGAATACAGACCTAGATTGGTTTCTTAATGTGATGTTGCTCTGTTTTGAGTGAATTCATTTCATCTAGCACCAGAAATGTGGCTCGTCCTCTGTGAAAAATCACTTGATGTATAAGCATTAAATTAAAATTTCACTTGGGTATATTGATTTTAAATTGTCGCCAATTTGGAAATAGTTCACACAATTATGGGACCAAACAAAATGACAAGTTCTTGAATTTCCAGAATCAGGTTCTCCTTGTGACGTTTGGCACGTCCTTCCTGGGCTCAGGCTGTTGGGTGGAAGTGCTCTGATCCTGTGGGACTCACATGCCCATGGCAAGTCCATATTTTCATTTCTGCTCAATGCAGCAGTCGGTGGCTGAAAGTGATAGCCACTTGTGTGTCTCTTTCCCTAATCCTGAAAGTGTTAAACCTGATGCCTCTTTTCTAAGTTCTTTTAGGCACACTGTGAACATTTTCTTCCCGGGGGTTAATTTTGCCCTTGGATCTCTTTCCTAGTCTATATCTCTGAACTGTTTCTACACCTCTGTGAAATCTGCTAGCATAATTATGAAGTGGAGGCAGTATCGTATATCTGCAGGAGTGATTTGTGGTCTACCAGATACGGTTGCTAAATTCATATGGCTCTGACAAACCTCACGCAATAATGAAACAGTTTTACAATAATTTGAGGGAGAAAAAGGAGTCTTATCTTTCATAATAATGGTTCTCTATTGTTGAACATGATGTATCATCTTTCCTCTGTCTAAGCTAAACCCTGTCTCCTGCACCTGCAGTTTAAGCCCATTTCTTGCTGTTCTAGCATCTGTAGAGAATAGTGGTTTGCCTCCCTTGTCTATTACTCATTGTATTGCTTGAAGGCGATTATATTTATTCACTGGCTGTCTTCTCTTTTTATTCTGAAATATTTGTAGTTTCTGTAGCCTTTTTTCCTAAGCCTAGTATCGCAACTTTTTATTCTGAATGGGAATAGCATTACAAACAGATGTCTTAAAAACATAATTGAGCATAGCATTTGAGGGAAATAATTAACAATTTAAATGAAAAGAGATTTTTATTTAGATATGCTAATTAAAAACAATTTAGAGTGGTGATTATTAAATAAATAGTTCTTTAGGCTTGGGCAGCACATTTTTACTATGTTTTTGGAATATTTTCTTTGGGGCATTGAAAATAATCTAGTTTGAAGAAATCAACAAATAATGAACATTGAAAAATGAATCTATAGATCTATCCAGTTATAATTGTGTCTATTTGGGGAATTTCAGACACACAAAAGTGTGTTTCCTTCCAGACTTTAATTGCTATTGTCATTATCTGTTCAATCCACACAATATAGGGCTAATGGTCCTTTAGTGTTTTTTGTCCATTACCAGATCAACCTTGGGCATCCCATAAAATGCTTAGGTAATATGTCAAAAATATGTTCTTTTATACAATATACACTATTTAGCTCAGCTGGTAAAGAATCCGCCTGCAATGCAGGAGACCTGGGTTCAATCCCTGGGTTGAGAAGATCCCCTGGAGAAGGAAACGGCTACCACTCCAGTATTCTGGCCTGGAGAATTCCATGGACTGTATAGTCCATGGAGTTGCAGAGTTGGACACAACTGAGCGATTTTCATACACATACACACTGTGTTTGACAGCAGCTTCTGCTAATGCTGTGCTTTATTTATATGACCTATAACAGTGATGCCAGTGTGATCATGTAGCTTCATGAGTCCAATCCATTTGTTGTTATTTTTATATTCCTTTTCAGTATGTGTTAGAATGCTACACTGGGAAATTGGCCTAATATTTCCAGGTGATGGAGTACCCTTTTCCCTCCCATTATCTGAATTACTCTTGCTACCTGGAGTGCAAATGGGGGGGAAAAAAAAAAACCTCATGCTGGTGTCCCATAATGTCTTCCCATAGTGTGCTCTTATTGAATTATTTCCAGGTGGATGCGACAGATGTTCATCAAGTCGCTCCCAGCTTCCACTGTTAATTGAACCATAATGGGAGTGACAGCAGGGAAGGACAAATTACCGGAGTAGAGATACAATTTGAACTCTGCGTTTGTATGACCTCCTGGAAACGGGTTGGGCTGACAACTCCTTCTTTCACATGCATGGAAAGAAATGTGAGAGTTTCAGCTACATACGTATCAACAAACTAATGTCCTCTGAAATTAGTAGTGTTTTACAGTTGACACTTGTTATCAATCAGCTTGTTATTTATTTAAATATAATGTGCCAACAGGTTACTAAACCAGGAGCCCTCAGTCCTAACTATGAATCATGGCTTTAGAGAAGTCACTTAATCGTGATGAACTATGATTTCATTTCCAGAAAGAGCCAGTATTTTCTATTTTAAAGTGTCTGAAAGGAGGCTGTCACATGCTTGTGAATAATTTTTGTAAGCAGATAAGGACTATGCATGGGCCTATTTTAAAAGCCATTTTAACTGAAATTAAAAATTTTCCAGTCACATAATTATATTTGGTGCCAAAAATGGACTAATGTCAGGGAAGTTAACAAACATTGTACAGATTGATAGGCTAATAGATGGCCATTACAGCAGCAGCAGAGGAGGGCGCAACCACATTCGTGGAGAATAGCATTTACAGAGTTCCTAGAGACAAGCTCAGAGGAAGGGTAAGTGGTAGTTACCAAGTAAAATGAGGGAGAAAGGTACTGATTGGAAGGTTGGTGTGGTCCTGAATGTAGACCTGCCTGTGGGCGGTGCTGAGAGACAAGACTGAATAGTCAAGTATATGCAGTCCCACAAAGTTTTTTAATATTTCTTGGAAATAGTCACCTTACAAACTCTTTGGTATTTTTCTTAAGAGGAGCGGTATGACTCTAAAAGAGAAGACCAGAACTGAATACGTCAGGAAATGAAGGGAAGGGAGTATTTCGACACCTTAGTTGAACTGTGGTGGGAATGACAGCAGGGATGGACCCTCCGTTTGCCTGTTGTTGACCAATGGATGAAGAGAAGCGAGAGAAACAGATCATGCTGGGAAGCAGCGCTGGAAGAGTTAAGTGTGGAGCCTAGTTTAAAACTGGAGTGGATTAAAGAAGATGCTTCATGTTTTATATGAGGAGTTGGGGATCTTGGAAGGTCAGGGAAGTCAGATGAGAGATAACGTAGACTAGATGGAGATGTGAGTGGAGGGAGCACATTATTGTTGATGGGGGACCTGGTGCCATCCTGGGTCTCCTCTCCTCACTTTTGTTACTTTGGTGACATCATCCAACCTCACACTTTAAAAAAATTGAAAAAAGCATTGCCTATCTACTACTATCGTTGTTTTAAAAAGATTGATTTCTTTACTTTTACATTTATTTTTGGCTGTGCTGGGTCTTCATTGCTGCACATGAGCTTTTTCTAGTTGTGACCAATGGGAGCTACTCTTCATTTCTATGCATGAGCTTCTCATTGTGGTGGCTTTTCTGGTTGCAGAGCTAGGCTTTAGGGAACGTGGGCTTCAGGAGTTGGGACTTGGAGTCTCCAGACTGTGGTGCACAGGCTCAGTTGTTCCATGGCATGTAGAATCCTCACAGACCAGGGATCAAACCCATGTTTGATCGGCAGGTGGATTCTTAACCACTGCACCACCAGAGAGGCCCTCAAGCTCACACTTGTTGCAATGCCTTCCGAATATCACCAGCTCAGTGCTCTTCCCTGAACCATGGATTTATAATTTCCTAGTTGTCATTTCTACTTGGATCCGTAAGAAGCATTTCAATCTTAACATCCAAAACTGAACTTTGACATCCCTCCTACCTCACCTTTGCTCCTGTCACATCCAAGCCTTCCCTCTCTATTAGTAACACATTGTTCTTTAAGTTGCTCCTGCCCATAATCTTGGAGTCACCCTTGATTCTTTTCTTTTACACACATCTAATCTGTCAGCAAATCTCATTGCCACTGCCTTCAGAATGTTCTAGAACTTGACTTATCCTTACCGTCTTTCATCATCACTTCCTCATATCCAGTCCCCCTGTTTCTATATGTTCCCCTCCTGCAATCTTTCTCAATACACCCACTGGAGAGATCCTGTTGAAATGTAAGTCACATCCTGGCATTCTTCTGTTCAAAACACTTCTGTGGCTCCCCACCTCTCTCTTAGAAAAGCCACCTTGGTTGAAGGGTTCTTTTGATGTCCTATACTCATTATGTTACTTTTCTAGCATAGTTTCCTCTATTTCTCCTCTGGCTTCCTTTTCTCCAGCTTCACTGGCTTCCTTCAAGGACCTTGGAAGTTACTGATCCTTCTGCCTAGAACACTGTTTTCCAGTTATCTGCATAGCTCAGCTTATCTGCTTTAAGTTTGTTTTGTTTATAGCTATATCTCTAGCACCAAGACAATACTTGTATGAAGTAGGTACTCACTATATTTTGAGAGAATGAAATTATTTTGAGTTAGGAGACGTGCCCACAGGCTAATGATTTGGGTAGCATGGGAGGGATTTACTAGAGAAGTGAGATGGCCCTGTTCTGACACATATAGGAGGCAAGACCTGGCATAGAAACATTTTGTGAGCAACAGAGGTCTAATTTTAGAATCTCATTATTCTGTGGTTTGTCTCCTATATGGTTTCTTCCACTTACCTGTCAGCCTGTGAATTGTCTTTGGATTTTTATTCAGTTCCTATTTATTGAGCATCTCTTCTGTGTTGGATCTGATGAGGACAGGTGTTCAAGAAATTGTGTCTCATTGAAGACAATCCCACAGTAATCCTGTTCATTAGGTTTTATTATTCTCATTTTGCAGGACAGGTGGAAAGAGAGGTTCAGATGGATGAAGGGACTTGATCAGAATCACAGAGTAATCCAGTGATGGAATGAGGACTTGTAGTCCTCATTTGAGACTCAAAGTACTCAACTTTGAGTCAAGTTCACCCCTCTTTCCAGTCTTTGATCCATCAGTAGTAAAATGTAGTGTCTCTTCTCTCAAAGTCATTGTCACTTACTTTCCTTTTTCTTCCTCCTTTCAGGGATGAGATCTAGAAAAACACAAAGAACCTAAGTGTATTAATCATTATTGCTGTATAACAAATTTCTCCAAGGTTGAAAAAGTTTAAAACAACTATTCATGTTTATTGCCTCAGTCTCTGTAAGTTGGGAATCTGGCCCAGGGTCTTTGATGAGGTTGCATTGAGGACTTCAGCTGGGGCTTTAGTCAGCTAAAAGCTTGAGAAGGGCTGGATGATCTGCTTCCAAGGGGACTCACACATGTGCCCAGCACATAACTGCTGTTCGTTTTCAGGAGGACTCAATTTCTTGCCACCTGGACACAATAGGATTGCTGGAATGTCCTTATGACGTGGCACTTGCTGTTCCTCAGGTGAACAATCTAGAGAGCTTAAGGCAAAAGCTGCAGTGTCTTTTATGCCCTAGCCTAGGAAGTCACCCTCCTTCACTCTCACAATTTCCTATTTACTGTGAGAGCGTATGAATACCAGGAGATGAGAATAGGACCCTGTCTTGGGGCCTGGCATCCACAGTCTTCCATAGTCCTATGTCCCCACGTGCAAAATGCATTCCCTGCTATCTTGGTCCCCCAAAGTCTCATGTTACAGAGCATCAGCTCAGTGTCCAAAATCCCATCTTCTAAGTTAGGTCTAGGTATTATTGCTATTATTCCACAAAATTTCCCCTCCCATACTTGTCAGGTCATTTTTTCCCTCAGCTTTGCTAGACATTGAACATTTAATAAGCATGGATTAATTGTCTCTCTCTGCTAGGCAGTATGCTGGGCAGATTATCATGGTGGAGCTCCCAGGCTAATGGCTGAAAGAGATGTCTAAAGGATTATTGTACAGCATACCGTGGGATCATAAATAGGGAGAAAGTGACTCTGCGCAGATGTGCTGGAGAAGATCCCACAGATGAAGTGCCATTTGTTCTATCCCTTTGTGCTGCAGAAAAGTTCATTAAGTCATCAAGTAAAAAAGAGAATTTTATCTGGAAGATGCAACATAAGCAAAAACTCCTTCTTCTTCCTCCTGAGTATGAGAAGACTATTAGACCTCGTCCTTAGATTCCTACTCTTTCTGTACTTGAAGAGCTGGCCTGATTTTCTGCTTCTGGACTTGAATACCAACTTTAATGGGCCTGATTTTCCAGATCACCTCTCTAACTTGGATCCCTCTCAGCTCTACTTCTTCAGCTCCCCAGTAGATGCTATAGCTTGAATGTTACATCATTATATTAAAGTCATGACAAAGCAAAGCTTGTCATCACTTTCCTTTACCAACTTCTTCCAACTCTATTTCTCATCTTGAGACCTCATTGCTAGTTATGGCCACTTCTTCTGTCAGTTCGCACTTCATTTGTCTCATCTCTTGCTGCCTGTCCATTTTTCTTTTTCTGTAGTGGTCTCTCTGTAGCTCCAGAAGGTCTTCTTCACATGTGAGTTACTGCCAGAATCTTCTACTTTGAGTTCATCTTCTTTAATCTGCCCTAAATATTGCTGTCCGTTATATCCCAAAGTACAGTGTTAAGTTGTTTCCTCTTGGAGAAACACTTGATCACTTCACCATTGCCTATTGAGTAAAATCAGAAGCTTTTATATTTCAGATCATTTACCTTGTAGTCAATCTGTTTCTAAAGTGTCACCCCCAACATCAGTACAAGACTTCATGCCATTCCCTTGCTTGAAATTCCATGTATTGTCCCATGTTTCAGTTTTTTAAAATATCTACCCATGTTTCAAATTTCCCTCCTTGAAGTCACCCTGGAAACACTGAGGATGCCTTTGGTCTGTAATGGGAAATTGGAACTTGACTCACTATATGTCAGGTAATTGTAATTCCTTGGTGAACATGCTAAGAGGGGCCTTATGCAACCCTTCTTGTTTTCTCTTGAGTCCAGTACTCTTCCTTTGTCTCTACATTCGGGTATTTATTAAGTATTTTGTGATGACTTTCTTCACTATGAAATACTGTGTTAGAGAGTCTTCCCTTGTGGCTCAGCTGGTAAAGAATCTGCCTGCAATGCGGGAGACCTGGGTTTGATCCTTAGGTTGGGAAGATCCCTGGAGAAGGGAAAGGCTACCCACTCCAGTATTCTGGCCTGGAGAATTCTGGGGTCGCAAAGAGTCGGGCACGACTGAGTGACTTTCACTTCACTGTGTTAGAGTAGGAACAGAATCCTGAGGTCCTGTTCACTGTGTTGCTGAGATGTAATATCATGGAGTTACCTTTGTGTCAGATTTTAACAGCGTTCAGGGGACCATCCAGATGCTTTTGTGCTAGAATTCATGTAATATTAAGTGAAATCAGCTGGCAGTTGGCTGGGGTAAGTGACTATGGTAGAATTTGGCCTCAGTTTTCTGACTTGCCAGCCAACTGGAGCACAGAATGTTGGGAAAAGATATTATAGTGGATTTGGGTTGGCTAAGGAGACTAGGAAGTGGGTCCCATGGCTGGCTATAACTATGAGGAGTGGGAAAGGAGAGCAGAAGGGGTAGACATGTTGATCTCTGATTCTAAGCTTTCATTATTGAGCCCAGAATTGCCTTCAACACAAATAAGTCAAACTGAGATTCCCTTCTTGAAAGAGGCAAATCTTCTCCATTTATTTTAATTTTCATGATAAAAGATATAAAAGTTATCCTGCAACAAGCCTTGATTATTTCCATGGGATCATAAAACCGAAGGGTCTGCTTCCTTTCTTGCTCGAGGCCATTTCCATTAAAAGTTGATGGTAACCGTGTTAAGATGCACTTTGTGAAGCACATAGGAGTGGGGAGTACATCCCCTCTTTGCTACTTGGGGAGGAATGGCTACATGGGGAGACAGCACTATTTTAAAAACAGTCATTAAACTTTCTTTTGCAGCAGATTATTTTTCTTCCTGGGAAAAACATGGTTTCGTTGACAAGTTGCCAAAATCCACACAGTGCAGTGAAATGGCCTGGCTGAGCTGGCTTCTTCAAATAGGCACCAGATGCTTATTAAGCACTCAATATACTCTCCAAGTTGTGCCTCATCTGGTATTGGGTACATGCAAAGTATTCTCCAGGTTTTCTTTCAAAAACCTGTAAAATAAAGGTAGTCTGAACTGCATATCTTAATTACATTTTTTAAAAGCATGAGTAAGTAAGGAGACAAAGAGGAATAAAATCTCTCATGTTTCTACCACTTAAATACAACTAACATTCTTCATGTGTTTTTTTTTCCTGAAAAAAATTTGTAATGCATACATTTTCCCTCATCATTTTAGTCACATATAATAAATATTAAAGTTTTTAAAAACATATTATATGCACAGTTTCCATATTTATACCCTTCTTAACAGCATGATATGGTTTTGAGATGATGTAACAGTTTTAATCATTTCTTTTGAGTAAACATTTAGGTTACTGTCTTTCTAATTAACATTAAACATGTTTCTAATTAATGTTAATAATAATCCCTGATAAGAATACTTCTGTGCACAACTTCCCCCCCTGTTTCTGGGCCAGTGGTTCCCCCACCCAAATCCCCTTTACATGGCCAGAGACTGTGATTCTGGGTGCCAGTGGCTCACAGCCCTGTCCTTTTCCAGAGAACTGACCTTCACCTTCTGGAGACATGTCTGGATAGAGAGTTCATATTGGTGAAGGATGTGGAAACCAAGAATAATGGGGAGTAGTTGAAAGAGCTGGACATGTTTAGCCTAGAAAAGAGGAAAATCGAGTTTTGTCTTGTTGCAGACAGATGAGATATCCTTTAGCTATAACTGCATAGGGAAGAGTTAAGATTGAAAGCTTTAGATAAGGAAAGAACAACTATTCTGGGTTGAGACACATGTCCTAGTAATTGGAGCTATCCCAAAATGGAATGGGTTGCTTTGTAGGGCATTGAATTAATTCCCTGTCATTGAAAATATTGAGTTACTGCTAAGAGTATTTGAGAAGGTTTGAGTTATAGAATCTCTTCTAACTTCCTTTTAATTCTTTGACCTTTGTAAGTGTCAGTACTATTAATATTCTTTTACATGTTTCAGCATTGATTTTAGCATCCATTTTTTTGTGTTTGTGAGCTAGAAGGTGCAAGAAAAGTTGCTTTCCAGGAAGAGGAGAAGCAGGTGTATAGAAAACTGGTGGCATCTATTGGAAATTGTCAAGGGACTATGAAATCATCAGTTAAGAAGTGGTGTCATCACTGGAAGCTGACATCACCAGTTTGAAGTGGTGTTCCTCTCTTAAGACTATTGCTCCTATGTAAATGTCAGTCTGCTTTTTAAAATAGTGTCAAAGATTTGCTGGAGTGAATCACCTCCCCTTATATAGGCTTAGTGAACACCCACAACCTTTGACAATGAAAATTTCTAAAGCAGATGGTGGATTAAAGTACATCTGTGGCCACAGAACAAAGGGATACAAATGACCCACAGGTGACATATTATTCTATTTGTTGTCTCATTAATCTACAATTCCACCTGAGTATGATTTGATCAGCTTGGATGATGACCTTTATCCTCTGCTTCACTCCAAAATATTAACACCTATGGAGTGAGTGTGGTTTCACTTTTTCAGTGACATGACCAACAGGTTGAAATGGAGATTCCTTTTTAAATATTTGTGAGAATGGGTGTTTTAGTTCCACTCTTGTCATTTACCTAGTTTTTCATAAGCTCATCTTGTGCTTGCATTAGTGCGTTCAGATTCCATCATTTTCATTTGAATGACTTTAAGAGGTTTCTCTCTCTCAGACTATAGCTTTTATTCCCACAGACATCTTTTCCTGACCTTCAGATTTCTGAGCATTATTCCTCTCCATCTAACCAACTAGAGGTCATAACAGGTTGCTGTTAATATCTGTTGCTCTGTTACAGCAAATAGAGAAGATGTGTAGGAAGTTATATTTTGAATTTTAATAAAAAACACTGTGCTGACATATTATATTAAAGATACAGATCCTTTGATGGCTTCCTGAGATTTTATTTTTAACTTGGGAAAAGTGAGTCATTATTTCTAGAAATGATAAGGCATCCGACAGCTCAACAAAACTACTAGTCCAGGGGACAGAAGTAATTTTATTTTCTTTATGAAATTTGCTGGTTTGTTAATTAATGTTTGCTTGTTTTACCAAAATATGTGCTTGGCATTTCATTTTCTATGTACTGTTACACTCAAAAAAGTTACCCTCCATGGAACCCTAAAGGTCCTGTAACATTGTACCTCATTCCAACTGTGGAATTGGCAACAGTCTGGAAAGTGTATGTTAGAACAAGTGTAATGTTGACATTGTATGTGCTCAGTCATGTCTGATGCTTTGTGATCCCATGGACTGTAACCCACTAGGCTCCTCTGTCCTTGGAATTTTCCAGGCAAGAATACTGTAGTGGATTGGCATTTCCTCCTCCAGGGGATCTTCCCAATCCAAGGATCAAATCCATGTCTGCCAAATCTCCTGCATTGGCAAGCAGATTCTTTGCCACTGAGCCACCTAGGCAGTCCGTAATGTTGACAGGATGGACAGTAAACATTAGATCTAAGAAAGTTTGTGGGAATGGAATTTTGCAGTGTTCAGAGGGAAGTATAATTAGGATAAATATTTATTTTTTTGTATCTGTTTGAAGATACTGGCTTTCTGAGCCCACTTTTTTCTGTTAATTATGATTTTGTTAGAATAGAACGCATCCTTTTTGTACCTTTTCACTTCATTAATTCCTTCATTTATTCAACATTGGCTTTGTACCTGCTGGGTCTAGATAAGAGACTACAAACTCAAAATACAAAATGGAGAAAATATGACCCCTGCCCTTAATGAAAGAACTTTTTGGTTGGACATTACAGAAACTCAGGAATATTGTTGAGGATTTTGAAAATGCGTGTCTTTAACAACCTAGTGAAATGGCTACCCACTCCAGTAGTCTTGCCTGGAGAATCCCCAAGGAGAGAGGAGCATGGCGGGCTACAGTCCAGGGGTGACAAAGAGTTCGACATGACTAATCAACTAAGCACAACAACCTAGAGAAAGTGTTAGGCATTCAGTCCTGTCCAGCTCTTTACAACCTCATGGACAGTAGCCCACCAGGCTCCTCTGTCCATAGAATTCTCTAGGCAAGAATACTGGAGTGGGTTGCCATTCCCTTCTCCAGGGGATCTTCCCAACCCAGGAATTGAACTCGGGTCTCCTGCATTGCAGGCAGATTCTTTACCATCTGAGCCACCAGGGAAGCCCCAACATAGTATCCTAAGTAAATACTTGGATTCATGCCAAGAACAGAAGTGCAGACAAGTTGACGGGATTAAACTGATGTTATCCATCCTCTTGGTTGTTCCTAACGGACCAATGCTAACATTCAGTGTACTTAGGGGAATAACTTAGGTGCTCACTACTGGCTCATTTGACTTCTCTTGAAGCCCATGGGTCTTCATGCAGTGAGGAACCACTTCCGGCTCAGTTGACCGAGGATAGCATGCAAAGAGATATTTTTTTCCTATATTTTACCAGGGGATCTTTTCTCTCCTCCATACCCACAGTTTTCTGCCTTCATGACTGAAAATGAATGGTTTAAACATACTTTCCAGAGTGGATGTTTTCAAAGAATATATTATTAATATGTAGTAAATATTTTTAATGAACTATGGGTTACCAGGAATATAATTTCACAGAAGAGATGCATCCTATTGCTGTTTAATTAAAATCTTTCTGCTGATGGAGAGTTCTCTCTCTGGTGTTTTCTTTAATGCATTCATGATGCTTCTGTCTGGGCTCCCCTGCTAGAGATATCTTTCATTATAATCCACTTATCTAAGTTTGTAATTAAACTTCTAAATGTAAAATTTGCAGTGGAAAATTGCCAGGGTACCTAGTGAACTTTTTTTCCTTTTTCTCTGAGAGAAATCACTCTTTGAAAATTTTGGTTTTGTGTCTTGGTCTCTTGGTCATTTTATTATTTTAAAAATATCTGTGTGTGCATACATGTATGTGCACTTTTGTGAAGTACTTTTTATTTAGTATCATCAGTTTCTGCTTGTTTCTGTGAAATTGGAGGTAGATAGTATTGATTAAATAAATGTACTGCATTTTTTTAAGGTATGAAGGTGGTAAATGAAATGTATTTCAAAACAAGTGCCTTCAGTCTTTGTTGATCTGTTTGAAATGGCTAGAAACAATGAAAAACCAAACTGAAACCCTTGGATATGCTGGTAGAAAGAATATAGTCTGTTTTCCATTGGTCAAGCATGTTCTTGCAACTTTTCTTATAGTTTATGCAATAAAGGAAGAATCTAAAATCACAATTTGCACTTCAACTTCGTTTGAAATGTTGTCTTGCAGATATCACTCCATCCTTTTGGCAACAATGAGATGAGACAGGATGAAAATAATTTCTATCAAATCTCATGCAAGTGATGAGCAACTTGTTAATGGTCAATGCCCAGTTGTAATAAATGAACACTTATAAAAGATAATGGAAGAGACTGCTGGAGAATTATTTTATAGGCTTATAAACATGTTATTATTTTTATGTCAGCTGTTAACACAATTCAAAAAGTTCCTTTGCAACAGTAGATGCATAATTAATCAAGAGAACACAAAGCTATATTTACAGTTTAACTGGATAATTCTCCTGACATTAAATATTTAAAATCTTATATTGGAGAAATATTACTGAGTAATTAAGTATTTTTTTTTAATTTCAAAGGTCAACAGTGTTTGAGCAGAGAATTTTATCTTGTTCACACATTCAAGTTTTCCTGAATTCTTATAAACCTCTTTAGAGTAACTGTTAAATATAAGCCCACATAAAATTATGCTGTGTCTATACTCATACATATAAAACACATATAAATGAATATTTATCTGTTTGTAAGATGTGGTAAAAAGAAGTTATCAAATCCTTCCCTGCATCTTCAAGAAGGTTGCACTACTACAGGCTAACACCATTAGGTGCCTATTTTATTTCCTAAACTATCTCCAGAAGTGATTGTACTAATTTTATTACTCTTCTAGAGTGCAATGCTTTAAAATTGAATACAATTTCTTTTTATTAACCTAAGCTTCTCTGAACAGGAGATGACACAGATTTTATTTTTTCTCTAATGACTTCATTATGTTTTTTTCATATAATTTCCATCAATCTATTTAACTTTTTTTTCTACTTTATAAAAAAATAGATTATTTGCCTTGAGGATTTAAAAAGCATAGACCGTATCAAACTTTTAATTCTTTGGATCTTTTCTTGGTAGTACACTGGGATGTTTGTAATTTATTTGTAAAGTAGAAAGAATCTTTCAGCTATTTACTGTTGTCCATACTGATTTTTACCATTTCACAAGTTACCTAAATTAACTTTACTGAGCACAGAGAAGAGAATTCAGAAATTCAAACTAATGTGGAAATATGGGCTTCTCCATCCATCTGTCTCCCATTATATGGAAAAGCCTTTTCCTCAGGATTGTGGTCTGAGATCAAGAGAATTTAGGGGAAAAAAATCTACAAATGTAGACTCCATAGTCCTTTCATTTGTGTAGCTAATATTGAATGAACACTTACTATTTTCCAAGCAATATACTGGGTGCTGGGCATATAACAGTGAGCAAGATAAACTATTTAGATGATACTAGAGGAGAGGAAAATAAATAAACCAATACACACTAGATTGTCAAGTATATCTTTTTTAAGTGTTACAAAGAAACAGAAGAAACAAACATCAAGGGGATGGAGTGCTTGCAGTTGTGCTGAACAGATGGGTTTGGGAAAGCCTTTGAGGTTAATGACCTGAGGAAGCAAGTCATGTGAATGGGTACCTAAGAAACAGTAGTGCAAGGGCCTTGAGAATATATATCCTTGCTGCTGCTGCTGCTGCTGCTGCTGCTAAGTCACTTCAGTCGTGTCCGACTCTGTGTGACCCCATAGACAGCAGCCCAACAGGCTCCTCTGTCCCTGGGATTCTCCAGGCAAGAACACTGGAGTGGGTTGCCATTTCCTTCTCCAGTGCATGAAAGTGAAAAGTGAAAGTGAAGTCACTCAGTCGTGTCCGACTCTTCGAGACCCCATGGACTGCAGCCTACCAGGCTCTTCCATCCATGGGATTTTCCAGGCAAGAGTACTGGAGTGGGGTGCCATTGCCTTCTCCTATATATCCTTGAGGAACAAGAAAAGGTCCAGTGTGTCTGGGCTACAGAAATGAACGGAGAGTGGTCAGAACAAGAGAAAGCAGAAGTCCAACCAACAGAATCTTTAAATTTTATTCTAAAGTCATGAGAGGACTTTAAAGAGGAAGGTGCATTTTTCTTCCTAAAGATTATCCTGTATTTTCTGTGGAGAATGCATAGAAGCAGCCCGGAGTGAAGGCAGGAAAACCAGGTAGGAGAATCTTCCCATAGCTCAGGTGAGAAATGATGGTGGCTGGCACTAAGCAAGAGGATGGGAAGTGGCTTGATGCTGAACAAATTGGGAAGGTTGTGCCCACTAGTTTGACTGATGGGTTGGTTTTCAGGTGTGAGAAAAAGAAAGGAGTTTAGGAGAACTCCTGGTCTTCTGGGCAGTATGATGCCTTTATGGAAATGGGGACACTGAGGGGAGAATTAGACCATGGATGACACAGGAGAATCACAAGTGTCTTGATGTATGTTCCATGTGAATTGCGCTCAGATATCCAAGTGGTGATATTCACTGGTAAGTTGCAAGTGTGAGTTAAGGAAAGAAGTCAGGACTGGGGATACAGGATTGAATATGGAAAAATTAGAATCATGAAGCACTGTATGTAAAACTGAATGGCTATATAAGATCTACTGGGGAGTGAGCAAAGCTAGAGAAGAAGAGGAATTTGAGGACCAAGTTAGAGGTATACTCATTTAGAGCTCGGAATAAGAGGAACTATTTGGAAAGGAAGCTGAGAAGAAGTGGCCAATGAGAAGTTAAAAAATAAGAGAGAGAGAGATTTGGTGGCTCAGTTCTGACTGAAAAAAGCCATTAAGGAGGGAATCATGAAAGATTTGAGCAACAACCAGGAATTTAGTCATGAGGATGTGATGCCATGAGGTATCAAGATGATTTTCCATCAGGTGATGATGAGTTGGTTCCAAAATTACAAGAATGTGTCTTAATACCTTCCAAACCAGGGAGAGCTTGGCAACTGTGTAGAAGGTTGCTCCAGAAATATGTTCTTATTTTAGACTCTGTCGCTATGGGTGGATTGTTCTTATTAGGGAATCTGAGGCAGCGTGCTAGGGTAATTACTACCATTCTCTCTTAGATATAGTTCATCATAGAGGACATGCCCCCTTTTTCACTGTGATGACACTCATGAAAAATAGTGACAGATCTGGCTACTTTTCTTTGGATAATGCACGTATTACCTAAAAAAGCCAGGATGGGGAGTAAACCAACCTCGCTTGCTTAGAAATGGGGACATACTTGTCCAAGTTTCCAGAGAGGTTAGGTGTGTTGCTTGAATCATGAGAGAAGTTGTTTCAATCTGTAGAATCCGCAGAGACAGAAACACACACACAAATAGGTCTGCTATAAATAGACACTGTGAATCCAGGGACCTGGGTGCTGTAGGAGTTGCTTTCAGCTCCTGTAACAGAAAACAAAAATGTGGCTTTGAATAAAGGAGTCTGTTTTTCACACAAATCAGAAAGTTCAGAAACTGCCAATCTAGGACAGATCAGAGAGTCCAGAAGTAGTTGCTATAGCTTCCTCATGGTGTCTGAGTCTCAGGCTTTGTCTGCCTCCCGCTGCATCTCTCTTAGTGAGTGGTGTTCATCCCATGGTTTTTGGATGCCGCTGGTACCTCCAGACATTACTGTCTGTGTTCCAGGCAGGGGTCATAGGAAAAGGGGCCAACAGCAAAGAACCGCATTTTTTTCCCACATTTTTGGGGGGATATATATATATATATTTTTTTTTTTTTAAGAAAAATTGCCTTTTTTAAGAAAAATCTCCTTGACACTTGTAGATCATTGGCCGGAACTGTCATGTGGCCACCTTTGCTACAAGGAAATCTGCAAATGTGATTTGTTTTCAAACAGGGCTGGTGGACATTCTTTAAAAGTTGTAATTCTGGAAGACAGGGTAAAAATAGTACTGTCTGCCACAGCTACCAAGTTGGTTTGGGCAAATTGATTTCTATCAGTAGTATGTCCTGTGGCAAAAGTTTGTTTGCAGATATGTAAAGCATTTGTGTGTATTTTGTGAAAAATTTTCAGAATTTATTATGTGATGCAAACCTGTGGCTTTGAGTCATACTGTAAACCAAAAACCACATGATTGGATATTTTTTGTGATATGCTTACAGGTCCCCCATGCTTGTATTTGATATAATTTAGGATTCTGCAGTGAGGTTCATGGAGGAAGAGGCTGGTGGTTAAAAGACTTAAGGAAGTTACTAAACATCTTGTGATTGTGAGGCTAGAGGTTACCTTCTCATAAAATAGAGATGATAATACCTGTTTTCTCCTTCACAGTGTCAGTGTGAATCTTTAGTGGGGCTCTTGGTACAGAGTGCTTTTAGCTCTTCAGAAATAAGGCACACAGTCAGAGATGGGGAGGTTGAAAATATTATCCCCCAGTCCTTTGCCACAGGGCAGGATAACATTCAAACCCTCCCTGAAACGTTTCTTGACTCAGAGTTTTATTTTTTCTTTTATGTAATATTTATTAGTTTATTTATTTGGCTGTGCTGTGTCTTAGTTGCAGCATGTGGGATCTTCAATCTTTGTTGCAGGATTTGGCATCTTTAGTTGAGGCGTGTGGGATCTAGTTCCCTGATCAGGGATTGAACTCTGGCCCCTTGCATTGGGAGTCCCAGTCACTGGGTCACCAGGGAAGTCCCACAGAATCAAGGCTCTTCTGAATTTTGAGAGAATCATGATAATAGGGAGCCTCCCCGATGGCTCAGCAGGTAAAGAACCTGCCTGCAGTGCAGGAGACGCAGGAGACTTGAGTTCAATCCCTGGGTAGGGAAGATACCCTGGAGGAGGAAATGGCAACCCACTCCAGTATGCTTGCTTAAAAAATCTCATGGACAGAGGAATCTGGTGGGCTACAGTCCAAAGTGTTGCAAAAAGGCAGACATGACTGAGTGACTGAGTATGCAGGCACTCATGATAATAAGAACAATGATACCCTTTTAGGGAGTGCTCACTTTTTGGCAAGTACCTGGCTGGTGCTCATCTGGGAATGTTCCCTCCATTATTTGATTTCATCCTTACCCCCCAGGACTGTGGGATGATGGCCTTCATCAATTCATAGGTGGGACCCTGAGGCTCCCAGGCTGGTGACCCGCCAGAGTCACCATGTGTGATGCTATAAACAGATATGGGCTGTGGGGTCAGGGCCATTTTGTAATTCAGCTGTGATGTTTTCTAGCTGAAGTGACCTTAGGATAATTATTTAACCTCCTCAATGATCAGTCTCTTTTACATCTGAAAAATAGGAATAGTTGCTCATAGTATAATGTGAGGATGAAGTGAAATGATATGTAAATTGCCTTGTACAAGCTGCTGAGAGATCCTACGCAGGGTTAGAACGGAGCTACATTTTTAAGGCTATGAAAAATGACTTATGTTGGCATTGGGTCACAGTGCTAGTTTCAGAGGAGGGTCACTGAGTTTCATCGCAACAACTTACTACCTTTGTGACCTGGGGCTTGTCACTTACCTCTCCGTGCCTCAGTTTCTTTATCTCTAAAACGAGGGCTAACAAGAATATCTATTTCATAAGGCTATAGTGAGAGTTCAGTGAAGTGCTTAGGACAATATTTTGTATATTGACAGATTATGTGGGATGGGATGGAATTCAGTGCACAATACTGCAATCAGAAATTAGGCAAAAGGCTGAGAAAAAGGAAATGCTTCTCTGGCTTCTTTACCAGTGTTTAGTTAACAATCCCTTGCCCTTGGCAACTGGTCAACAGAGATGATCTGAACTGTGGGCACCCTCCCCTCTAGCCGCTGCTACTCAGGCATCTTTACTGAGCCATGGTCTCTGCAGAGTTGCCATGAGATGGCGCTATGGGGGTGTGCACAGTCAAGTTTGCTGTTCTCATTGCTGTTCCTTCGGGCTGTAAGCAAATTGCAACAGTTTTTATTTTATTTTAAAGTTTTTTACCTTTTTAAATATTCAAGGACTTCAACGATAAGAATACATTTAAAGGAAAATGAAATGCATATGAAGTGTAAAGCACATTTTTCATAGTTTGAATGGCCTTTAAATGATTAGAAAACTGAGGCTAAAAGGAGAAACTATTTTTTTATTTCTCTTAGTATTCATCAGTTTAGAGCTAACCTTGCAAATACATTTTGGATGCTAAGATGTATAGTAAATAAGTTGATTTGGAGACTCAACGACCTTCCTGATATAAATTATTCATGCCGTTGTGAGTAGCACATGCTTCCTGAATAATATATTTTTTCATGGTAGTTACAGCATTTTTCCAGTTGTGTTTTACAAACAGAGAAGTGGCAGCTCTAATTGTTTCTTGTTTCCTCTCATTGTGTTTCTTGTGAACTCTTGTGTGGCTTTTAAAGTCATGGATACAAGTATGACTCCTAGTGTCTTCCCAGGGATAACTTAGTGAGTTTCAGGTCTTTAGAGGGAATAGAGGCAGCATAGTTTAGTGGAGTAAGACAAACCTGTGTTCAAGCTCCATCCTGCACGCTCCATCAACTCAGCAGAGATTCTCCATTTACGAGTGGATATAAAGCATGGCAAATGGTGGAAACTTCTTCAAGCCTAATTTCCCATCCTCTGTTCTCACGTTTCTTGGGAAAAGAGAGGTAACGAGGTATAGGGTTTTAGCTAGTACAGATGCTAAAAATGTGTGGGTGTTTTTAGGAGTAAAATTGCTGTGGCCTCCTGAACTGAGATGCTTTGGTGCATTCTCTAAGATCTCCATTTCATTTTTTTTTTTAAATCAAGATTAGTTGTAGGTTGCTACTGTCACTATCCTTTTTTTAAAAAATTAATTTTATTGAAGTATAGTTGATTTACAATATTGTGTTAATTTATGCTGTACAGCAAAGTGAATCAGATACACACATAGACATATATATATATATAGTTCTTTATATGGTTTATCACAGGATATTGAATATAGTTTCCTATGCTATACAGTAGGACCTTGTTGTTTATCCATCATCCATCCTTTGCACCTGCTAGTCCCAAAGTCCCAGGCTCCCTCCCCCTTGGCAACCACAAGTCTGTTCTCTATGTCTTTACTGTCATTATCCTTATTAATCAGTGATAGCCAGGAGATAATGATGAGGACAGGAGTCTGTAAGCCACTTTCTTCAGTGATCTACCACTGGCTTAGGTGAACACAAAAGGACCCTTAAAGCCAGTGGGTCCCTTTGCAGAGTTAGTACGGAGCTCTGTGCCAGTGAGGAAGCCTACTTCTTGTAATCTCACAGCAACTCTGTTCAGGTCTTGCAATAAAAAAAAACCAAAGATTGATGCAAAATTCAAGATATTTATATATACATTTATTTATACATAAATTATTGTCTAATCAATCCAGCTTACGCTTACATGCAGTCTCACTGGAACTCCAAATCCTTTTAAATCTTTTTTTGACTTCTCACTTATGGCCATTTAGAGTTGAACAAACATGCTTTCAGCCCTCCATCTCTTTGGCTTACATTGTAATGACACGAACATGCTCTTAGATATGCTGAAAGTCTGTCTCCCACAATGAGAATGAACAAAGTCATCACCTATACCCTGGTGATTTCCTATCACAAAAGAAGTGGTCTCAGTAGAGAGCTGGTCCTGCTGGTTAATTAGTGTATTAATAGTAATAATAATAGCGTAAGATCAACTGCCCTAAAACACGAATCATCCTTTTTATCAAAAGTTCTCTGACATTACAATGACTTAAACCCATCATTATACAGAAAGCCAATTCATTTGCTTTCCCAGGGGTATTTATTTTTAGGCTAATTTGATTTGTAGGATTCACTAGGAAGTTATCTTGTCTTTAAAATTTTTTTTCATTGAAATATAGTTAATTTACAATTTTGTATTATTTTCAGGTGTACAGTAAAGTGATTCAGTTAAACATTATATATGCATTCTTTTTTGGATTCTTTTTCACTATAGATTATTAAGAGATATTGAATATAGCCCCCATGTTATACAGTAGGTCCTTGTTAGTTACCTCTTTTCTGTATAGCAGTCTGTATATTTTAATCCCAAGCTCCTAATTTATACCTCCCCCTTTTCTTTTTTAATGATCGTTTGTTTTCCCTCTCTGTGACTCTACTTCTGTTTTGTATGTAAGTTCATTTGTACTATTCTTTTTTAGATTCCACATATAAGAGACATCATATGATATTTGTCTTTCTCTGTCTGCTCTAGGTCTACCCATGTTGTATAATGAGGGCAGTATTTAGGTATTTTTCAGCTGCCTTCATGGAATTAATGGTAATGGTACCTTCTAAAAAATGTGCACACCAAAGTTTTTGTAGCAAATCTGTATTATGAAGAATGAATTGACTACTTGCATGCGTGTGTATGTGTGCAGACTTTAAAATATCATAGTGAAATTCGCAAACCTTTCCTTGTTGTGTTGCTTGTTAAGCACGTGGTTTTGCCATTAGCAACCTGAAATACCCATCGTCTAAAGTATATGTATGTATATGTGCACAGAAGTGTCTCATGTAAGGGTACAGCATGGGTCTCATCCAGAGGTTTATGAAGTGTGTCCAGTAGTGCCTCACAGGTTCCATGGGATAGTCTAATAGGCCACTCCTGGGAACAGTCAAGCAGGGGAGCTCTGTTTCGTTTTAGCGGCAGCACTCCACTCTTTCGATATTGGTATGCAATGCAGAAACAGAAGAGAAGCTTTTGGTTGCTTATCCAAGTATTCTCTTCATCCCTGGACCAAGTCAAGTCATCAGAGAGCCGTGTACTTGAACTTCGTTGCTTGACTCCTTGCAGCATCATTTTCACTGACTTGTACTTTGTCCCTGTACCCTTGGAGTGTTCTACAAGAGCCGGAGACCCCACTGACTGCAGATTGCTGTTGTCTGTTTTATTGATGAAGGGATGCGTTGAGTGCATGACTCAGCACGGCATCTGTGTTGATGAGAACTCTCGGGGTTGATTCCACCACTGCTTGGGAGCAGGGTGATGGCTTCTCCTAAAACAATATGAAAAGAACATATACTTTACTCCTCTGTATATGAGGGCTGTAGTAGCCACTTCTTTTTGTCTTTTTTTTTTTAACTAGGAAATTCACAGTCAGACTTGCTCCCCACTTTCCGCAATTCTTTGGTAAATGTTTATGGACAATAACTTCTATCCTTGACACTCTTACTGTTTTATCCTTTTATCACCTTTTATCTATCAGTGTATTTTCCTAACATATGTAATATTTTTCTAACATATCCTTTTTTCACCTTTTACCTATCAATATATTTTTCTAACATTATGTATTGGGGCAGGTCAGGAAGATCCCCTGGAGATGGAAATAGCAACCCACTCCAGTATTCTTGCCTGAGAAATCACATGGACAGAGGAGCCTGGCGATCAAGGGATCACAAAGTGTCAGACACAACTAACAAGTAACTTTCGTGTTCACCCTAGATCTCTTTAACTCCGTGTAGAATCTTCTTATGTCTTTTGGGAAACTACCTGCAGGATTGTGTCCTGCAGGCACATCAGATTTGATATTCTCTTAAGGAAATTGTCTTAATCTTCTTTTGAAAATCTGCTCCTCTTCCTGTTTCTCCTTTTTGGTCGAGGGGTCCCATCAGCTCTGGAATCTGTCTTTCTATCTTATCTCTCTCATACATCTCATCCAATTGGTAACCAAATCCATCACATCTAGCCTGTAAACTAAATTTTGAAATTTCTTCTGATCCTTTCATTTACCAGTACTTGTCTGGAATATTTACCTAGTTTCTAAACCGGCCTCAATTTCTTTGTGATCCATTTTGTTCACTGATGTCAGTTATGTACAATTCATTTGCTCCCTTGTGATTCTTACTGATATTTACAGAATGGACCCCAAAACCCTCACATGACATTCAAGGCTCTTTATAATTTGCTCCCAACCTATATGCTAAATCTCATCTCTGTCCATTCCACCCTCCCCTTTGTGTCCTTCATTGTAGCCACTGGCCCATTCCCTGGTCCCAAATACAAAATGCATCTCAGCACCTAGTTCTCTCAGCCAGCCTGAAATGCCTTCCTGACACGTTCAAGCCCTTTTCCTCTGGCTTATCTCAAATGTTACCTTGTGTGAGAGTTCCCTTTTTTTTTTTTGTTTTTGTTTTCTCATCACAGAGGAACTAATTGCCTTCTTCTAAATCGTTCCTTCTCACTTTCTTAATACCACTGTTAGAGCATTCATTGTCCTATTTTGAACTTTGCTGTATATGCTGATCTTTCTCCCCAAATCATGGGATCCTCAAGGAGTTTGACTGAATAGAAGGAGAGAGTATACTAGGTATCTGCCAACCCTGCTCTTAAAAACAAAGATAAACTGTATGGGGGACTGTGGACAGTGCGCTCACACACAGAGTCCTTAGAATTGATAGCACCTGCCATGGGTAAGGGCTTCCCAGGTGGCACTAGTGGTAAAGAACCCGCCTCCCATGGGTAAGGATTGAAAACATGGAATAATTCACATCTGACCTTAAAATATTATTAACAATATTCCATGTACTCTCTTTATGATCTTGAACATTTATAATGCCATTTTGCTAAAAGTTCTAGCGGTTGAAGTGAGTTTTTGTAATTTCTTTACAGAAGAAACTTACATGATGTTCTTTTTTTTTCATTTAGGAATAGGAAAGTCAAGAGGTTGAATTCTGAAGAATGTTTCCGAAGTATAATCTGGCTGTCACTGGCTGGGTATGGAGGAGCATGAGGAAGCTATTTCTGTTACTTTCTCTCTTGCTGTCCCATGCAGCTCATTTGGAAGGCAAAAAGGATAATCAGTTCATCTGGAAACCAGGTAGGCATGTCCTGGATGTTCCTTTGTCCCATTTTCATTAACGAGAAGAATATTCTGTCCATTCTTGTCCTTTTTACTCATGGAGGAGTGGGAAATCTCCAGAGAGGAGAAAAACTAGGTTCTTCTTTATAATACATTTGATTCTTATTCCTGTATTGTCACTTCCAACCGTGATGCTTGTTATCCTTCTGAATTTTCATGTTGTTGTCAATTAAAGTTATGATCTCCATAGTTACGTCTGCTTCTCCTTTGTCAATATATCACCACTGTGCAACACATTTGTAGTGAAAATGGCATCTGAATTTAGTTGATATCCTCAAAATGATTTGAAATATTAATTTGTGTCTCTTTCTTTTATGGTAGAAACTAGCTAGGTATTTATTATTGTATATTTTCTAGCATACCTTCTGAATATTTAAGTTTTGAAGCATGGAAAATTATCCGAACAGCTTTGCCCATTAGTTGTGATTATACAGTGGCCTTAGTGTGTCTGGAGATCCTTAGCTACCTTGTACATGAGTATATGAATAAGTTGAGGTTTGGAGACTTGCATATAAATTATTTTCTTTTCTAAATATTTCCTTAATGTGACTGTGGAAGAGCACTGTTTAATTTTAAAGGCTAATACTTTATCAACTTAAATCATAAACCCAAACATCTTGGCTCTTTATATCACTGATGTTTTTTCTTTGTTGTAGATTTTATGTTTCTCCAAGTTTCACAATCAGATCATTTAAAATACTATTACTGTTTCAAGAGTCCATTCTAGCAAATACAGATAACTTATACACCTAATATCTTAGAATTGGAAACTGTGATGTCATAAAAGATCTATGGTCCTTGGAGAATTTTCATTTTAGGCTCATCATCTGTAAATTAAATAGACTGAAAACATATTATGTCACCATGGAAATATGTATAAAAGTGATATTTGTAATATTTAAATGGCTTTGCAAAAACGAAAGTGAATTATGCTTTAAAGTAAATTAAGTAAAACCCCAGCACCATTAGAGATACAGTCTGGAGGAAATTTAATTGCATTAAAGCCCTTATAAATTAATTTAATTGTGGACTCTAATACCACATTAGTGATTTTCATTTTTTACCTCACAGTAGTTTTAGAAAGCTTTGGAAATAGTTGTAAAAGTCAAGATTGCATTTTTGCAAAGGGGTTATTTTATTTTAGTCAGAAAAGACTTCACATTTGATCAAATCCAGATAAACACATTTGTATGGGTGTACTCTGGTCTAAAGTTCTCAAAAAAGTGCAATTAAGATGGAGAGTAGAGAATCTGAAATGTGAATGGCATGTATTAAGAAAATGGGTTTATTTTGAAGCAAACTTTAAAAATAGGTGTGCTTTTCTAAAAGTAGGTCAATGGAGCAAGGTGGCACAGACCCACTCTACCGTGAGGGGCACTGTGGCGACTGTCACACTGAAGTTTTAGAAGTGAGAATCCTTCCCATCGGATGCTTTGCGCTGTTCAAAATGAATATCCATGTCATCACTCTCATTTTCCCTGGTATTCGTTACTTCTTTCTCTCATTTATGTGCCATCAAAAAGGTAATGTATGTTTTCCTGTATGGTTTCATTCATAAATTATTAATTTATTCCTTGTATGTGATCAGTCATTTTAAAAGTAAAAAAGATCTCAGAAATATAAAATTAAAAGCCAAAGTCTAGGCTGTGTATTCCAATTTCTTATATATCCTTCAGAAACATCCCTTGCACATGTAAGGAAGTACCTCTCTATGCATAGTTGTATATATAAATCCCAAATTACACACACATATGTTTTATTATTATTACTAGTTATGGTTCTGCCTTTTGGATGGGAAGCTGAGTGTGAAATGGTAGAGAATGTGGATCTGAAAATTTCTGATTTGTACATACCTATGTGTACATATGAGCTTTTCTGTTGGCTCAGTGGTAAAGAATTCTCCTGTCAATGCAGGATATGCTGGTTCAATCCTGGGTCAGGAAGATCCCTTGAGAAGGAAATGGCAACCCACTCCAGTATTCTTAGAGCCTGGGAAATTCCATGGTCAGTGGAGCCTGGCAGGCTACAGACCATAGCGTTGCAAAAGAGTCGGACACAATTTAGTGATTAAACAACAGCAACAACATGTACATACAGACACACAGTACTTCATACAATCAGAATCATACTTGGTGGTGTCTTACTCTGCATGTTGCTTTCAGCATGTAATGACTTGGTGAATATTACATACTAGTGCACATGGGTCAATTTCATCTTTTATTGGTTGCATAGTTTCCTTTTGCAGTTTTATGAATTTATTTAATCAGTGCTTCATTTGCTTATCTATTCTTCCTCTATTGCATGGCCATTTCACTAGCTTTTAGCTTTTTGTTATTATGAATAGTACTGACATGAATGCACTATTCTTTTAAAGGTAAGAGATAAATCAGTTTGAGAAGTCACATGCCCTAGAGCAATTCTGGGTCATCACCTAGAAAGACAACCTCAGGGCTTTCCCAGGTTCTGCTAGTGGTAAAGAACCTGCCTACCAATGTAGGAGGTGCCAGAGACATTGATTCAATCCCTGGGTCAGGAGGATCCCCTGGAGGAGGGCGTGGCTACCCACTCCAATATTCTTGCCTGGAGAATTCTGTGGACAGAGGAGCCTGGAAGGCTACGGTCCATAGCGTTGCAAAGAGTCAGACATGACTGAAACAAGTTAGCCCGCTTAGCATCTATACCTACTTATGTGTGGTTTATTATATTTTATTTGAATTAAAAACTCAATTGCAGTTGAAATTAGCTGCATTTTTGGAGTATATTATCAAACCCAACAACTCAGGTCCAGTATAATCTGGAATTTGAACAGATTTCCATGGAGACCCAGATAAATATACCTTATTTTAGAAACCTAGAAACCATCCTCCCTATTTAGATTGTAGTGCCAGTCATTTAAGCTCTTTGCTTTATCTATTGTTTTTCCGGCATACATAGATTAGGTGTTAGTCAACCTCAGCCAAATCAGAGGCATTTCTAAGTGTGTCTTGGCTGTGGAAAAACAATGGATTGATGAATAATAAGTGAGTGATGTATTATGTTGCTATGTTTTCTCTACTAAGAGAGAGTCTGGTGAGGTACAGGCTGTGGGGTCATTGATCCAGCAAGGCTATCGAATGCCTGTCATCATTGTGATGAGATCCATTGATCTATATTTAGTGTTTGGCTTCTGTCAGCCAAGAAAGAAGGATCATGTCAGCAAAAATACCAGATAAGGAGTGATGCTGTTTGTTGTCTTAAGTAAACATATACTATTGCTGTCTGCTTGCTTCCTGGAGATGAGCACATTATGGTCTCTGAAGCTATGATAACTAGTGATCTCTTTAAAAATTCCTCAGTACTGGTTCTGAGAGGTTGCTTCATTCTTCTGATCCTTGATGAGACCTCGCTATGTGCCAGGTGTTCTTAGAAAAAAGTTGAGAATAAAAGAGACAAATCCTTGATCTTCATGAACAGATTAATAAACACAGTCCAGAAATTAAACGCAGTGTATTGGTTGGTGATGAGGGCTTAGAAGGAAAGGTAAGGAAAGGAAGAGGGATATGCAATGATAGATGAGAGATGACTATTTTTTTGTAGTTTTTAAAATTTATTTTTTATTAGAATATATTTGATTTGCAATGTTGTGTTAAGTTTCAGGTGTTCAGCAAAGTGATTCAGTTATGTGTATATTCTTTTTCATATTCTTTTCCCATATAAGTATTACAAAATATTGAGTAGTAGTCCCTGTGCTATACAGAGGGTTCTTACTGTTTATCTGTTTTATGTATAGTGGTGTGTATCTCTTACTCCCAAAATTTTTAATTTATCCCTCCTTCCCACCTTTCCCTTTTGGTAGCCATAAGTTTGTTTTCTATGTGGGTAAGTTTGTTTCTGTTTGGTAAATAAGTTCATTTATATCCATTTTTAGAGTCCACACATAAGTGATAGGCAAGAGAGTGACATTTGAAATGGGGGGGGCTAGGGGCTCCCCCACTGAGGAAGGGAATTTGAGTAAAGACCTGAAGGAAGTGAGGGAGCCAGGCATGGGAAAATCAGGATGAATATCCCACAGGAAGAGAACAACAAGGTCAAAAGGTCCTGAGACAGATGTAGGTGTGGCTTGTTTGAGGACCAGAGAAGAGTCCAACATTCTGGAGCAGAGCAAACATGGTGGGCAGTGATGGGAGGTCAGAGGGGAAAGAGCACCCAAATCAGGTATGTCTTCATAGATCAGGATACAATTTTGGCTTTTGCTCTTGGGTGAGATAGAAAGGCATGGGGAGTTTTTAGAGGGTGGTGACATGATCTTTTTTTTTCTTTTTCTTTATAATACTTTAATAGGATTATCTTGGGTGATCAGTCGAGGAACTGGAACAAGGAGACTAGTTAGGAAGCTACTGTAGAAATAAGGTCAGTTGATGATAATAGCTTGAACCAAGGTCATGTCAGTGAAGGTGGTAAGAAGGGGTTGAGTTTTGCTATATATAAGGTCTGGTTTTCAATCAGGGAAAATTTTGCCCAGCAGAGGACATTTAGGATTGTCACAACTGGTTGTCACAACTGGGGTGTGCTACCAACAGCAAAGTAGAAGCCGGGGATGTTGCTAAACATTCTAAAATGCACAGGACAGACCCCCACAACAAAGAATTATCCCTTCCCCACTTGCCAACAGTGCCCAGGTTGAGAAACAGTGTTTTCAGGTAAAACCATCATGATTTACTGATGTAGTGAGGAGGAGGGAAAGAGATACAAGGGCAGTGGCCTGAAGGTTTGCTCTGAGCAGCTCGGAGAGTGGAATTGCCATTATTTAACCTGGGCTGACTGGGAAGGAGCCTGCCTGGGGGAATATGAGGAACTTGGCATAGGACAGGTTCGATTTATAAGCCTGTTGGAAATTCACATGGATATGCTGATCAGGAAGTTGGGTCTGAATTCAGGAGGCAGGTCGCTCCTAGAACCAGATGTTTGGAAGTCCATATCAGCGAGGTCAAATTTAAATGTACAGTGTTAGAAATGTAGAGGCAGCCTTGAAATCTGTAATCCTGTGTAGGTAAAGGGTAAGTTTCTAATGTACTTCCTGGGGGCCAAATGCCTTTAAAAAAAAATTATGGTGGTAAAATACACATAACATAAACTTTACCATTTTAACCATTTTAAAGCGTACAATTCAGTGATATTTAGTATATTCATGGTGTGTTGGAAACATTGCTGCTATCTAGTTCCAGAACATTTTCACTATTCCAAATTACATTTTACAAGTATTTATAAAAAGACTGAAAAACTATTTGTTATGAATAATGAGGTATGACAGGAAAAAAAATTATGTATTTGTTTCTTTGTGAGAGGTTGTTCTAATGATCCTAAGTCATCTTCAGAGATCACTCAGTGTACTAGGAAGAGTGTACTTTGTATACTTTGTACACAGGCAGATTCACACTCAAGTCCCAAGGGTCTAGAGAGGAGAAAGTTCTTTAATCTCTCTGAGCCCTATTTATCTATCAAAATGAGGGTAGTACATACTTCAGAGAACTGTTTTGAAAATTACAGTAAAACAAATATATTGAAAAACCTAGTGTATAGTAGCTACTCATAAATGTTCAGTTCAGTTCAGTTAAGTCGCTCAGTCGTGTCCAACTCTTTGCGACCCCATGAATCGCAGCACGCCAGGCCTCCCTGTTCATCACCAACTCCCGGAGTTCACTCAGACTCATGTCCATCGAGTCAGTGATGCCATCCAGCCATCTCATCCTCTGGCGTCCCCTTCTCCTCCTGCCCCCAATCCCTCCCAGCATCAGAATCTTTTCCAATGAGTCAACTCTTCGCATGAGGTGGCCAAAGTACTGGAGTTTGAGCTTCAGCATCATTCCTTCCGAAGAAATCCCAGGGCTGATCTCCTTCAGAGTGGACTGGTTGGATCTCCTTGCAGTCCAAGGGACTCTCAAGAGTCTTCTCCAACACCACAGTTCAAAAGCATCAATTCTTCGGCGCTCAGCCTTCTTCACAGTCCAACTCTCACATCCATACATGACCACAGGAAAAACCATAGCCTTGACTAGACGGACCTTTGTTGGCAAAGTAATGTCTCTGCTTTACAGTCATAGCATAATGTCTATGCTATCTAGGTTGGTCATAACTTTCCTTCCAAGGAGTAAGCGTCTTTTAATTTCATGGCTGCAGTCACCACCTGCAGTGATTTTGGAGCCCCCCCAAAAAAAGTCTGACACTGTTTCCACTGTTTCCCCATCTATTTCCCATGAAGTGATGGGACCAGATGCCATGATCTTCATTTTCTGAATGTTGAGCTTTAAGCCAACTTTTTCACTCTCCACTTTCACTTTCATCAAGAGGCTTTTGAGTTCCTCTTCACTTTCTGCCATAAGGGTGGTGTCATCTGCATATCTGAGGTTATTGATATTTCAATAACCTCATAAATGTTAGCTGTTACTTTTATCATTGCTATATATTATTTGATATTTGAAATATTTATTCTTGCTTTTATGTTATACAATTTTGTATAGTTTTTTCCTTTAGACTCAAAAAAGAGGTGAGATCAATCTGACAGCTATATGTACTTTATTAGGAAATGATCACAAGTAATTTGTCTGACTTTTTAGCTCTAAAACTTTCTATATGAGACTCTTGGAAAGTTTAATTTCAGTAATTCCTTCCCAGTGAATGAAAAGGGTGAAAAAAATGACCTGTGTTCTAGGAACTAAGTAAATAAGTCAAAATTAATCAATCTTTTTGGAAGAAAAAAGGATTATGAAAATGATGTTGGGTAAGAAAAAAGGATCTTAGATTAATATTTAATTATAGATTGCATAATAATGTTTTCAATGTTGAAAGGACTTTAAGGAAAAATGGTGTTTTATATATTTGCATATATTTAAGTTTAGGAATCTTAGAGACAGTACAACTTTCTTAGGAGAAACCTGATTTTTTTTAATATGTGCTAGAATTTTGTGAAATATGTCTTCTGAGAATTTGATTAAATTGGAATCGTTTGGTTACATCTATTGATATTAATTTGTCTTAGCCATGTGTATAATAAATTCTCAGTGGTGTTATTTCTGTGATATCAAAAAAACGTAGACTTACATGGCCTGGGATTCATGTCTAATCATTTTTCCTAGGGGACCACAAGCCCTAATTTTATAATTCTCTCAGTAAGCCAGAAAAAGTATATATTACCTAAATAACTTGAACTAAACTACTCTGATTTTTTCTAAATAGTACTAAATGGAGGCTCCCTGAGGAAAGAGATGCTATCGATTTTATTCACTGATACTTTCTCAGTACCTACAACATGAATAACTGTTGCACAGAATATCCCTAGCACATTAAGTACTTGTGAAATGAGGGCCACTGTGAGTGTGTATTTATGGAAGTTGAGAAGTAAGGAGTAGAGACCGAAGAAATAGAACATCAGATCCTTGTTATTCTAGAACCTGAAATATATATTGAAGAAAGGATATGAAATGATGAAAACCAAAGTCAACCTTATAAATCAGTAAATATGAAAATTAATCATCCTTATTTTCTTGTTCCTTGGTTCCAGTACCATTTTTGATCATCTCTAGAAAAGGTGTTGAACACAACTGTCATAAAAAAGAAAATAGGTACACAGAGTAAGAAATTTATTTCTGTAATTTGGCTCAGACAGTAAAGCATCTGCCCACAATGCGGGAGACCCGGGTTCGATCCCTGGGTTGGGAAGATCCTCTGGAGAAGGAAATGGCAACCCATTCCAGTACTCTTGCCTGGAAAATCCCATGGATGAAGGAGCCTGGTAGGCTACAGTCCATGGGGTCGCAAAGAGTTGGACACGACTGAGCAACTTCACTTCACTTATGTTGAAATATTACAGTTGCATGTTGTCTTCCATTTAATTTCCTCAGAGGCGGCCAGTTTTGACTTTTTGCTTACCTCCAGATTTCTAAGTAATGTACTCATTATTGATGTTCCTTAATTTACATGTTGAATATTTGCAATTTATTTTCTCTTATGTTAGTTGAGACTTTTTCTCTCATCTACCTACATCTTTCCCTACTTACTGCCTCCCATGAAAGCAGTTATATCAGAATACTTATATCAATGAACAGTGACTGTATTATTATTTCTACATAGATAAATACTCTGCTAAGTCAAGCAGTATACTACAGCCTCCTTTCAACTTTTTGTCTTATATAGAAATTAAAAAATTACCTCATCTTTTCTTTGCTTTGCCTTCTTCAAGTTTACTGCTGCTTTCCTCTGATGCTCCAGTTGACATGCTCATTATTAGTTTTTTGAAATTTCAGCACAATTCCGAACACTCTATTGTATTTTTTCTTTGGGAGATATTTCCACAGCCCCATGTCCTCTATTCAGTGTGGACTGCTGCAGTTTCTCATCCTGAACTCCTTGTTTTCCTGGTTTTGTGTCTCTCTGCTTTTGTTGCTTTATTTTCTAGAATTGCTAAAATAGGATACACTGGAAGTAATTTTTCATGTCTGAAAGGGTCTCTGCTTGACTGATAGCTTGGGTGTAGAGTTCAGGGTTAAAAAGCACTTTTCCCTCAGAATTTTGAAGGTTTTGCTCTACTCTATTCCAGCCTCCTGGGTTGTTTTTGCTGCTGCTGCTAAGTCGCTTCAGTCGTGTCCGACTCTGTGCAACCCCATAGACAGCAGCCCACCAGGCTCCCCGTCCCTGGGATTCTCCAGGCAAGAGCACCAGAGTGGGTTGCCATTTCCTTCTCCAGTGCATGAAAGTGAAAAGTGAAAGTGAAGTTGCTCAGTCGTGTCCGACTCTTAGCCACCCCATGGACTGTAGCCTACTAGGCTTCTCTGTCCATGGGATCTTCCAGGCAAGAGTACAGGAGTGGGGTGCTGTTGCCTTCTCTGGTGTTGTTGCTAGGAAGGTTTATGTCATTCTGATCTTATCTCTGTATGTTACGTGTTTGTTCTTTCCCTCTTTCTGAATCTTCTTTCTATCCACAAAATTCTGAAATTTCTTAATTATGTATTTTGAAGTGAGTCCTTTCACCTTTATTTTATTGGCCATTAGGAGAATATTTTACCAGTATGCTCATGCTCTGCAGTTCTGAGATTTATTTTGTGTTGTCTCTCTTCCTTCTGAAACACCTTGGAATGGTGTTTTACCTCTCTAATTGATCTTCAGTTTTCCCCTGTTTTTTTATTTTGTTTGCATTTTTATTGTAATTTGTAAAATATTTATTCTGTTTCATCTTTCAAACCTTCCTTTGAATATTTTTTATTTCAATGAGTTCTATACTTTATTTTTTATATGTATATATATATTTATTTTTTAAAGAGTAGTATTTTCATTAAATTTTTTTAAATTTAAATTTATTTATTTTAATTGGAGGCGAATTACTTTACACTATTGTATTGGTTTTGCCATACATCAACATGAATCCACCACAGGTGTCAAAATATAAACAGCAGAAGGAATATTGTAAAAAATTCAATAAAGGCTTTAAAAATGGTCCATATCAAAGAAAACTTAAAAAAAAATTTTTGAGTTCTATACTTAAAAAATTTTTTAAAAAGATTTCTTTGATATGGACCATTTTTAAAGCCTTTATTGAATTTTTTACAATATTGCTTCTGCTATTTATATTTTGATCTGTATGGCAATGGGGTATGTGGGATCTTAGCTCCCCAACCAAGGATTGAACCCATACCCCCTACACTGGAAGGCAGAGTCTTAACCACCAGACCACCAGAAAAGTCCCTGTTCTATACTTTGTAAAATTGAATCTTCTTCACAGATGCAGCGTGCTTTCATTTAGAGGATGTTAATAATAATTTAATTGTTTCCTTTTTAATGCTCTGTACCATTTATGCTTCCTCTAAATCTATTTTCTTCTTTTATTGATTTATTTGGTTGATCATAGCTTCTGCTGTGGGCAGGTTTCTTTTAATGTCTATTGATCATTGGCTGTCTCTTTAGTGTTTTCGATTATTGAGGGTGAGACATTAAAAGCTGATTGACATTCTGTGTACCTGACTCAGATGTTTGGGCTTCACTGTCAGACTCTTCTAAGTCATGAACTGGCTTTTTTATTGGAAGATGGGTTTCTCAAAAGTTTATATCCATCAGTACCTGAAGGTCTTTTCTTCAGGGCTCATTATGGGTGTTATTTAAAGTGAAGGCTAAGCTGCTGTAACAACGATGATCCCAAATATATGGCTTAAAAAAATTAGCAGCTCCTATCTCACTCATTAGAAGGTTTCATCATGGACCAGATTGTCCAGTGGTTCTGCTCCATATGTTTGTTCAACCACAAAGCTTTCTTCTATCCTTTTGAAGGACATTATCCTTCTTTGCCCATTCAAGCTGGATCACAGACATTTCCATATTTTGGTGATGAAAAGAGCACAGAGCTAAAATCTAAAAAAAGACACTGCAACAAATGACATAGAAGTTCCATACATGTTCCGGTTCTAACAGCCACTCCAAAAGTGGTTTCAAGCAATTGAAGACTGTCTTCAATTTGGCTTTTGCATCTGGGGGTGGGTGGGTGCAGCTGGGTGTTCCTCCCTTGTGTTTGGATAAGGGCAGAGGGTGGCTTATCTGAAAGGCTTCTTTATCCACTTATCTGGTACCTGGACTGGGAAGACTCATACAGCTGGGGCTGGAATGATGGGGACTCTCTGTTCACATATCTTTCTCTGTGTGGTTGTGTCTGCATGTTCTCTTTAATGGAGGCTGCAGGGTGATGGGAGTTCTTACATGATAGCTGAAGCTTCCAAAGAGAAACAGGCAGGAGCTGCATGGCTTTTTCTAATGTAGCCTAAGAGTCACTCATGGTCACTTGTGCTGCATTTTTTTGGTTCGAAGGGCGTCTTTAAGCAGAGGACCTAGATTTCATCGTTTGATTGGAGGAGTGGCAAAGAATTTGCAGATAGATGTTTTAAATTTTCCATGATCCATCATTTCTGGTCACATTCCACTGGTGAGAATGTACTCATATGGTTGCTGCTAGCCACAAGGGAAGATATGAAATGTAGTTTATAGTCAGACAGCCATGTGATGAGAAGGGAAAATAGATTCAGTCATGATTAACAGTCTTCATAACAGGGACTATTCAATGTTTGGATCATTCAGGGATTTCCAGAGAGAGAGAGGGAGACAGAGAGGTAGGGGGAGGAAGGTGAGGGATGGAATTGATTTAGTATAAGGAATTGGCTCATGCAGTCATGGAGGCTGAGAAGTCTGGAGGCCGACAGGAAAGCCATTGGTTAGTCCAGCCTGAGCCCAAATACCTGAGAATCAGGGGAACTGATAATATAAGTCCTAGTCCAAGTGAAGGGGGAGAGCAGTGTTCCAGTTCGAACAGGCAGAGAGTAGGTTCTTCCTTCCTTTGTATTAATATTTTTATCCTATTTAGACTTCCAACAGATTGGATGATATCCACCCACACTGAGGAGGGCCATCTGCTTTACTCTGTCTACTGATATAAGTGTTAATCTCATCTGAAAGGACCCTCATAGATACATACATAAATAATGTTTAGTCTGGGCATTCTGTGGTCCAGTCAAGTTGACACATGAAATTTACCATCATAGTGTCTCCTAAAATGAACCCTGCCTACACTGGACTACTGATAAAAGAATAAGGGCAGAATCTTAGCAGAAATGGCTCAACACTTAGTCCTCAGCATTTCACTTAATTCCTCTCTTTTAAATATGATACCTCATCACTGTCTTTCACTTTGTGTGCCTGCCTCAAAAATGTCCTTATTGAGTGCTGAGTTCTGTTGTCTCTTTTCCTACAGATGTTGAGAAATGGACAGAGCAAAAGACTGGTGGGGAGGGGCAGGAGAGGAAAGGATTGTGTGTGTGGGGGGGCTAATTGATTTCATTTATAGGCTTTAAATTATCCCCCATTTCAAGCCATAAGCCTTATTGCTTTTTTTCCTAGGGTCTCTAGGTTTCAACTTGCCCAGAGTTCTGCTAGTATAAATTAGCTTTTTCTGTTGTATTCATCTGTGGGCAGAATCTCCGGTTTCCTTCACATTTCAAATTACTGCTCCTCTACCTGCTCTGAATGTTCCAAAGTTCAGTGCTACTTGTTCACCTCTAGCTCCATATTTTTGGTCCTTATTGGGTTTTATCTTGTAATGCCTTTACTGTCATTTCAAGAGAGTGTCAGGAGAGGAGTGAAAAAAAAAAAAAATATATATATATATATGTGTGTGTGTGTCATGTCCTGCAAGTTAATTGGACATCTTTAACTTGCTTGTCCTAAAACTTCTGTTTTAGGATATTTATTATGGAATAGAAGGATGTTGAAATGTTAATTTTTTGTGGTGACTGACTCCCTTATTCTGTTGGGCACGTACTACAAAATCTGTTTATAACAAAACTGACCAGACTTTTCCCAGGTTAAAATTTGTTTTAATTTAAATGTTCACTGGGTCTGTATGATTGTTTCAGACTGAGCTGTTGGATTAGAGATAAATAGGGGAACAATTTCTCCCTAAAGTTCAGATTATCAATGGAGATTTCTTTATGACCCCCTGAAAATTATCTTCCTTCAACTTTTCCTTTCATGGTAGAATTCAAATATTTAACATAAGGTTGAATTATTTTTAACTAGAAAAACAGAGGATTCCATTCAAAGAAATAGAGAAGTCAAAGATGAAAACAAGTCTGAGCTATCAAAGTGGGATTGAAATATGAATTAAAGACCAAAAGGCAGTATTACAAATTCATAAAGCAAGCTGAAAAACTTATGTTGTAAAGCTCTTCGTGATCTTATTTACCCTGAAGCACAGGCAGTGTTGATTGGAATTAAAAAGGGAAAAAAAAAAAAAAGAAGCTTACCTTCTTGTGGCTTGATTATGGATTTACTCAGTTCATGAGGTTATTTTGATATATGAACAAAGTTCTCCAAAATACAGCCACAGGTGACATCTGTGTGATAGATGTTAGTGCCACTGATAATATCTAAGACTTAATCAGAGAAATAATTTCAAAAGTGTGTGTTTAACACTATTCTTGTTTACTACTCTCTTTAATATTATATCTGTTAAAGCTTATTTTCATAGCAAGTGTATGAATATGAATTAAACATCTCATCCTTTTGTTTCTTTTCTTCTTTGGAATTACTATGGTAACAAACTGTGGTTCCTATAGGGAATCTGTGATATTATTACCCCCTTATCTTGATTCTCCCCAAAGAGGAGAATAATAAGCTGTTGTGGAAATAAGTAACTTTATCACCCAACGGTAAATTTCATTCATGGATACACTTCACTACAAAAGCAACACAACAACTGGTAACAATAACATATGGATATGTTTTTTTGTGTGGATTTTTCCTCAAGGTTAATAATTTTTTTAATTGAATGCAGCTGCTCAAGAATTTTTGTTGCTAAGTATGCTCACTTTTTGAAAACAAATGCTTCCTTCTAAATCATTTTTAGATAAATGTTTTGAGGCTTAATTACTTAGCTGTATTTGTAGAGAACCTGTAAACAATAGAGATGTTGGCTCCATATACTAGGTAGGGTGATGGGGTGGTTCAGATCACAGATACCAAAGTCAAAACTGTCTGGGTGTTATGTGAAGGTGTGTGACCTCAAACTTATGCCTTTACTTTCTCATCAATAAAATTGGAATAAATGAAGGACTCTATGTAAAGCATAGTTCATATTCTATACTACATACTCAAGGGTACATTTCTATACTCAAAGTATTACATGATGAAAGTCACATTAAGTACTCAGTTAAGCTACCTTTTTATTTGTTT
Source organism: Bos javanicus (assembly GCF_032452875.1). NCBI lineage: Eukaryota > Metazoa > Chordata > Mammalia > Artiodactyla > Bovidae > Bos > Bos javanicus. The sequence continues at coordinate 60,475,575 of NC_083869.1, read as the reverse complement.
TTAATGGATGCTACTCTAAGAGATTATTTACTGTTCCTCCCACCTGACATGTGGAACTCAAGTTAGTTTGGATATATAGAAATGCAGCTATAATGAATATAATTTCTCCCAAGATGTTGTTTGCTATTCTTTTTCTTCATTTTAATGTTCTAAAATAAGTCAGCCATTAAAAAGAATACATTTGATTCAGTTCTAACGAGGTGGATGAAACTGGAGCCTATTATACAGAGTGAAGTAAGCCAGAAAGAAAAACACCAATATAGTATACTAACACATATATATGGAATTTAGAAAGATGGTAACAATAACCCTGTATACAAGGCAGCAAAAGAGACACTGATGTATAGAACAGTTTTTTAGACTCTGTGGGAGACGGAGAGGGTGGGATGATTTGGGAGAATGGCATTGAAACATGTATAATATCATATATGAAACGAGTCGCCAGTCCAGGTTCGATGCACGATACTGGATGCTTGGGGCTGGTGCACTGGGACGACCCAGAGGGATGGGACGGGGAGGAAGGAGGAAGGAGGGTTCAGGATGGGGAACATGTGTATACCTGTGGCGGATTCATGTTGATATATGGCAAAACCAATACCATATTGTAAAGTTAAAAAATAAAATAAAATATATAAAAAATTTCCATTTTATTGCTTATTTCTATTGCTTATTGCTATTTCTATCCTTCATCATGCACTAGCTGTTTCAAATATTGGACCTCCAATAATATCATCCCCTGATATTTGTTTATAGAATTCTTTGACTGTTTTTCAAAGCAAAAGCTGGAGATGTTATTCAAAATGGTTACCGAGTAGAATATGGTCTCAAAGCTTTCTAAGAGCCAAGAATGTGTAGCCTGTTTCACCAAACTTAGGATTGACCTTAGGTGCATCTATATGATTGACTTTCTTCATCTTCAAATTTGGAATGAGAATGATCAAGGATGTAAGTGACAACTTTATATTTGATGGTAAGTTCAAAAATTAGCATAATACATTCTCTTTTATTTATCTCACATGGTCCTGAATAGCCTGAGATGTTCTGGGAAGGGTAGGGAAGAAACCAAGTTTGAATAGCATAGATATTAAGTGATGGAACCAACACTAGCCCACTGCCGATTTCAAATTTTGGTTAGGTTTTCATTATGCAAAGGTTTTTCCTTGTTTGAAACTTTGAACTTAGAGCTACTTATGGTGCTTCCATTCTTAAGATTTCATGTTAGTTGGTTATCATTTTGGTGGTTGATAATCCAGATAAATGTTTTATGCCAAGTGGAGGCTTCTCTGCAGCATTCTATGCTGTTACAATACTAGTAATTATTAGCATGAAAGAGTGATTCTTTTTTATCAGCTTTATTGAAGTATAGTTTATATGCCTAACATTTACTCTGCTTTAATTATTTTTACTGCATTAACCAAGTTGAGCAACTGTCACTACCACAAAACTATTTACAGTTAATCCCTATTCCTATTCTCCAGCCTTAGGCAAGAACTGACCTAGTTTTTGTCTCCATGAATTTTCCTTTTCTAGATATTTCATGTAAATGGAATCATACAGGAAGTGTTCCTTTGTGATTGGCTTATTTCACATAGCAAAATGGAGAAGGCAATGGCACCCCACTCCAGTACTCGTGCCTGGAAAATCCCATGGACAGAGGAGCCTGGTAGGCTGCAGTCCATGGGGTCGCTAAGAGTCAGACAGGACTGAGTGACTTCACTTTCACTTTTCACTTTCATGCATTGGAGAAGGAAATGGCAACCCACTCCAGTGTTCTTGCCTGGAGAATCCCAGGGACAGGGGAGCCTGGTGGGCTGCCATCTATGGGGTCGCACAGAGTCGGACACGACTGAAGTGACTTAGCAGCAGCAGCAGCAGCAGCAGCAGCAATATTTCTGAACTTCATATTATAGGACTATCAATGTTTCATTCCTTAATATTGCTGAATAATATCATATTCTGTTGTATTGATATGACATTTTTTTAAATCCATTTATAAGTTGATGGACATTTGGGTTATTTTAAATTTCTTTAAATCCATTTATAAGTTGATGGACATTTGGTTATTTTAAATGGATAATGCTGCTGTGAATATATGTGTACAAGTCTTGGTATGATCATACATTTTCATTTTTCTTGGGAGTAGAATTGCTGGGTTGATGCTTAATTTTTTTAAGAAATTGAAAGCTGTTTTCCAAAGTGGCCAGAGCCTTTACATTACCACCAGCAATATATGAGGGTTCATATTTTGCCATACTTTCTTTCTAACAATTGTTATTGTCTATATTTTTTATTAAATTTATTTTAGTGGGTATGAAATAGTATCATAGTTTTGATTGGCATTTCATTAATGACTAATAATGATGTCTTTTCATGTATTTATTTGCTATTTATATACTTTTTTTGAAATGTCTAATCTAGTCCTTTTTGCATTTTTAAATTCTATTAGCTGTCTTCTTGTAATTCAGTTTCAAGTGTTCTTTTTATGTTCAAGATACAAGACCTTCACTGGATATGAGCTTTGCAAATATTTTCTTCCTGTCTGTGACTTGCCTTTTCAGTTTTTAATGATGTCTTTGAAGTACAGAAGTTTTGAATTTTGAAGTTCAATTTATCAATTTTTCCTTCATTTATAGATTGTACTATAGCTAGGAAATCTTTGCCTTATTCAAGCTGTCAGATAGTTTTCTTCTGTTTTCTGAAATTTTTGTAGTTTTGACTCTTGGATTTAGGTTTGTGATAAGTTTTTAAATACTTTTTTTTTTTGTATGGTGTGGGTAAGGGTTTAAATTCATTTTGGGGGCCATATGGATATCCCATGTATCAACATTGCTTATTGAGAAGACTATACTTTCCTCATTGAATTGCCTTGGCATCTTTGTGAAAGTCAATTAACTGTAAATATCAGAGCTTATTTCTGGACTTTGAGCTCCATTGCATTGATCTATATGTCTATTCTTATGCCATAACTACACTGTCTTGATAACTGTAGCTTATTTTGATAACTTTATCATACATTTTGTAACTGGAAAGTTCTCCAACCTCATTTTATATAAAAATTCCTTTTGCTATTCTGAGTCTTTTGCATTTCTGTTTCCATTTTAGGATTAGTTTGTCTATTTCTATAAAAGCTTGTTGGACTTTTGATAAGGGATTATGCCCAAATCTATAGTTCAGTTTAGAAAGAATTGCTATCTTAGCAATATTGAATCTTTAATTTATGAACATGAACTGTCTCTTAATTTCTTTTATTTCCCCTAGTAATATTTTCTAATTTTTAGTGGATAAATCTTATACTTCTATTATTAAATTTATTCATAAGTATCTTATTCATTTTGAGTGAAGTTGTCCTCTTAATTTGATTTTAAGATTATTTACTGATAGTACAAAGAAATGAAGTTTATTTTTATATTGATCTTGTATGTTGCCAGGATTGGTTATTAAGCTTATTATTTTGTGATTAAACTATTCTCTGATTTAAAATTGATCATACTAGGGAACTATGTAGAATTTTTTGGACTGCCAGGATCTTAAATGTAGGGGTAAAATTTATTTGGACTACTTCCTGCCTAATAAAAAAAGGAGCTTGTAGTGTGTTACAACTCACTTGGAATATAATAGTGGGAAACTGAACCTTTTAATGATCTTTGCTACCTCTCGTGCCCAGAGGTTTCTCCTTGTACCTTATCAAGGCAAAATCTTTTTTCCAGCTAACCAATAGAGAACACATCCTTTAAAGTATCAGTGAACCATGTTATGAAAAACACTCTTTGTTAAGTGAATACACTATTAAAACATAGACAAATTTATGTTTATAATATATTAGGATTTTTTCTTCTTAACACACCTCTACAAATAGCAAAGATTCTATAATAAGTGAAAAGCTCTGATTGCCAGCTGAATTGGGAGCTATTCTCCATTAACTCCTTCTAAATACTATTTTACTTAAAAAAAAAAGACATAGCAGAACTTGGCCAGTTTCTTTTAGCTTATATATATTTAAGGATACTTGGCTTGTGTGGAAAAAAATGTATTGTTTTTCTGTTTCCTAAAACTCTGTTTAAAGATCAGTACTGCAGTCTGTGTCTGGTGCTCTATTATTCTAGCCTCTTGGGAGTTAAGTGTCTTGTTTTTGTTTTAATATTTATCTCTGTTGTGTATTATTATATGCTTCAAGTAACTACTATTTATCATTTCAACTATATAATGTAAAGATGTTTATTGCATTCTTAAATGTGATTTTAAAACTGTATTCTGACACTGTAACTTTTATTCTGGGGACTCCTGTCCAGTTTTATAAGATAAATCTGTTGGACAGCATATTTCAGTTAACATAAACTGGTTTTGTTCAAGAATATGCCTTTAATTTCCAGTGAATCAAGCTATATTTAGCGTCCTGAAATAGTGGGAGGTTTTTAAAAGTTCAAAAAGTAGCAAGTAGGTGAGAATCTTGTACCTTGCATTTCACTGGGTTTATGTTAAAGCTGTAAGTGGGGTTCCTAAAATTGTTGGTGGGGAAATTTAAGAATTATGAATACCTAGATATTCATGTGTTTGATGGGCTTCCCAGGTGGCGCTAGTGGTAAAGAACCTGCTTGCCAATGCAGGAGACGTAAGAGACTTGAGTTCAATCACTGGGTCAGGAAGATCCCCTGGAAAAGGGCATGGAAACCCACTCCAGTATTCTTGCCTGGAAAATTCCACAGACAGAGGAGCCTGGCACGCTGTACTCCAGAGGGTTGCAAAGAGTTGGACACAACTGAAGGGGCTATTCTGGAATGTGAAGTCAAGTGGGCCTTAGGAAGTATCACTATGAACAAAGCTAGGGGAGGTGATGGAATTCCAGTTGAGCTCTTTCGAATCCTAAAAGATGATGCTGTGAAAGTGCTGCACTCAATATGTCAGCAAATTTGGAAAACTCAGCAGTGGCCACAGGACTAGAAAAGGTGAGTTTTCATTCCAATCCTAAAGAAAGGCAATGCCAAAGAATGCTCAAAATACCTCACAATTGCGCTCATCTCACACACTAGTAAAGTAATGCTCAAAGTTCTCCAAGCCAGGCTTCAGCAATACGTGAACCATGAACTTCCAGATGTGCAAGCTGGTTTTAGAACAGGGAGAGCAACCAGAGATCAAATATTTGCTGGCTCATCGAAAAAGCAAGAGAGTTCCAGAAAAACATCTATTTCTGCTTTATTGACTATGCCAAAGCCTTTGACTGTGTGGATCACAATAAACTGGAAAATTCTGAAAGAGATGGGAATACCAGACCACCTGACTTGCCTCTTGAGAAACCTGTATGCAGGTCAGGAAGCAACAGTTAGAACTGGACATGAAACAGACTGGTTCCAAATAGGAAAAGGAGTACGTCAAGGCTATATATTGTCACCCTGCTTATTTAACTTCTATGCAGAGTACATCATGAGAAACTCTTGGCTGGATGAAGCACAAGCTGGAATCAAGATTGCTGGGAGAATTATCAATAACCTCAGATATGCAGATGACACCACCCTTATGGCAGAAAGTGAAGAAGAACTAAAGAGCCTCTTGATGCAAGTGAAAGTGGAGAGTGAAAAAGTTGGCTTAGAGCTCAGCACTCAGGAAACAAATATCATGTCATCTGATCCTATCACGTTATGGCAAATAGATGGAGAAACAGTGAATCAGTGGCTGACTTTAATTTTTGGGCTCCAAAATCACTGCAGATGTTGATTGCAGCCATGAAATTAAAAGACGCCTACTCCTTGGAAGGAAAGTTATGACCAACCTGCTGCTGCTAAGTTGCTTCAGTTGTGTCCGACTCTGTGTGACCCCATAGACGGCAGCCCACCAGGCTCCCCTGTCCCTGGGATTCTCCAGGCAAGAACACTGGAGTGGGTTGCCATTTCCTTCTCCAATGCATGAAAGGAAAGTGCTCAGTCATGTCTGACTCTTACTGACCCCATGGACTGCAGCCTACCAGGCTCCTCTGTCCCTGGGATTCTCCAGGCAAGAACACTGGAGTGGGTTGCCATTTCCTTCTCCAATGCATGAAAGTGAAAAGTGAAAGTGAAGTCGCTCAGTCATGTCTGACTCTTACTGACCCCATGGACTGCAGCCTACCAGGCTCCTCCATCCATGGGATTTTCCAGGCACGAGTACTGGAGTGGGGTGCCATTGCCTTCTCCAATGACCAACCTAGGCAGCATATTAAAAAGCAGAGACATTGTCAACAAAGGTCCATCTAGTCAAGGCTATGGTTTTTCCAGTAGTCATGTATGGATGTGAGAGTTGGACTATAAAGAAAGCTGAGCACAGAAGAATTGATGCTTTTGAACTGTGGTATTGGAGAAGATACTTGAGAGTCCCTTGGACTGCAAGGAGATCCATCTAGTCCATCCTAAAGGAAATCCATCCTGGGTATTCATCAGAAGAACTGATGTTGAAGCTGAAACTCCAATATTTTGGCCACCTGATGCAAAGAGCTGACTCATCTGAAAAGACTCTGATGTTGGGAAAGATTGAAGGCAGGAGGAGAAAGGGATGACAGAGGATGAGATGGTTTGATGGCATCACCGACTCAATGGACATGGGTTTGGGTGGCCTCCGGGAGTTGGTGATGGACAGGGAGACCTGGTGTGCTGTGGTTCATGGCATCGCAGAGTCGGACACGACTGAGTGACTGAACTGAACTGAACTGAAGGGGCTTTGTGTGTGTGATTCTGAAAAAATCTTAATATATTAGAAAAGGAAAAAACCCTAACATACTATAAGCATAAATTCTTCTGTGTTTTAACATAAATGCACATGTGTTTAGTACTTACCAGCCTTTATGTTAATTTCAGATAGTCAGAAGGATTTTGATATTCCTAAAATACTGCATGGTAAGTATTATAAGATATGTTAAGATTCAATCATAGAATGATTTAAACAAAGTTTAGGTGCTATAGGACTTCCTAGGTGGTACAGTAGGAAAGTAGATTCTTACAGTAGGAAAGAATCGACCTGCTAGTGCAGGAGCCACAGGACATACGAGTTCAATCCCTGGGTCAGGAAGATCCCCTAGAGTAGGAAATGGCAACCTGCTCCAGTATTCTTGCCTGGAAAATCCCATGGACAGAGAAGCCTGGCTACAGTCCTTGAAGTCACAAAGCGTCAAACACAATTGAGTGACTAAGCACAAACACATGCACGCACACACACATATGTTCTATAATTATTAACATGTTGATAACATGCTGTGGATACTTTGCTCTCTGCCTTGGTTGTGCAGCCTTCTGAACATAGCTTGTCTGGTATTGCCTGATCATGAAGAATGACTTTTCAAATTAGAATTTAATAGAAAAATTTTGTGGTTTGAACATGAAGCTCTACTCCCTGTGTGATGAGTGGTTTCATTTCTTTCTCAGCAGTTGGGTAATGATTATGGCTCCAGATGCATTGAGAGTGATAAAGAGATTGATTAATTTCACTTGAAAGGCCATGTGTTCAAAGAGCATCCTATTGGAGTGCCATGAATGAGGATCTGACATCTTTGTAGTGGAGAGTTGTACCTTTACTTGGTATCCCACCAGTGCTGGAAACAGGATCTCCAAACCAATGATTCTTAACCCCTTGATCTATAAAGTAGTGAGTCTGACTCATAAACTAGTGCACACTTGTGTGAGTATATCTGTTTTTGCTCTCTTTCTCTGAATTTGCAACAAACTATTTGTGACTGTTGAAAAGGTTCCTTCTGCTTCTTTACCCTAGGGATGTCTTTGTGTTGTGTGTTGTTATTGATCAATAGCACCAAAGTTGCTTCAGAACCATGGCTTAATTTAAGACACACACACAGACATAGCACATAGCTTAGCACAGTGCAATGAAGACTTTCTATATTTTAGTGTGGAAAAACATTTTCAATATTAAAGCAGTGTGACCATAATGAAAAACCTTTTATTATATTTTATAAAAAAAACAAACAAAAAAGGGTCTATTTATCTAATGCTTTGTCAGCTTGCATCTATTTGATACTTCATAGTTTCAAGGAGCACTTCTTATCTTAAATATATCTTTTACATACCACTCCCTTTCATTTTCATATATTCTGTAATTTTTAAAATAAATCTTTTATGACAATTTATTAAGAAGTGTCTGAAAATTTAATTTTTAAAAGAAAAATAAAACATCCATCAAAATTGACTGTCTCAAATTTTGATGAAAGAAAGATAAGTATGCACAGCTGTGATTTTAGCATGAAGCTTAAACTTAATGAGTTTTGTTTCTGAGTCTGAAAATGAGTGGATGCATTTCCCTGAATAAATAAAATACATGAACCCTCCTAAAATACATGAAATCTCTCTCTCAAGGCATGAAGTGAGAGGATTGTATAAATTGATTATGCTTTGAAGACCATCATAAGAACTTATACTCAATGCTTCTGTAAATCAGGAAAGTATTCTCATTCCTTGGATTTGCTGATTGTTTTAATAGAGAACTTTTGATCTGTGATGTCTTAGCTTTTTTTTTTTTTTCTTGTCTTTATGGTTGAATGATAAAGTTCTATTCATGCAGCAAATATTATTAGTTCTTGAGTGTTACTCTGTGCCAAGTGCTATGCTGTGAAAGTTACAGAGTGAAGTAAGACACAGCTCCTGTTTTTAGTAGGAAAGCTGCCATTGACTGATCTCAACGTGGAGCAAATAGACCATGGCCCACGAAGACCCATTCTTAAAGAACACCAAGATTGTTCCTCTAAGTTATATTGATGACAAAACTTTGGATATTTTAAGAATACATCCTTTCTTTAGTGCTTCACACTTCTTTTTTAAAGCTCTGGGTTATTTTCTGAGAAAATCCAAGTACTTCTTAATCATTGCATTGTGAAACAGACAAGGCCAGTAAAGGGTGGTAACAAGATGACTGGAAAGAGGATGTTTGAGAAGAACTTAACAGATACTTAAACATTCCTCAGCCCTTAGGTAAAAATTGTATAATTTATTGAGAATATCACTTTAGCTCTCTAATTAAGTTTTTCTGACCTGCTTTTAATGACCTGCTATTATGTAGACTATGGAATATGGAATGGGAACCACTAAAATTCCATTAGGGTGAATTTTGACAAGGAGAGATGCTTCCCAGGGAGTTTTATTTGTAACACTCAAGAAAAATATATATCCTCAATAAGAGTTTCACAAATTAAGGGTACTTTTTAAAAAGTATTTTTGAAGATAATTTTGTACTCAATATTAAAGCCACTCATGCATTCAAAGGTAGTCTTTGCCATCTCATTCCATTTTTGTTGGACTCTCTGATTTGTTTGTCCTTGATTAATTTTGAAATAGATGTGCCAGCTTTCAGAGCAGGAGAATGATTTAATTATTTCAGAACCCAAAGCCCAAAATCAGATTTGATGGTGTGTTGAAACAGAGTTCAGGATGAGTTAGTGAACAGCTGTGGTGTATATGTTACTGATATCTGATATCCCCATGGTGACCTAACAGTGGTGCCTTTCCTTTTAGGTCCTCAGTTCTACATGTGAAAGGGTTCAATTTATTGGTGCCTCTTAATCTGGGATGAGTCCATTTAAATCTCATCATGGAAAGTGGGGGCTGATAAATAATCTAGAGCTTAGACAATGGAGGAGATGACAAATGCAAGATATACTTAATTTCCTGGATGGGTAGGGGCCACACTATAGGATGCTTAAATTAGCAGCCTGAACACAGATGCCACTGCTGCCACCAGAGGTTAATGTACAATGCATTTTCTAGTAGCTTCAAAAGTTATTATGAATTATTTGGACCCTTATGAGACATGTATTTAAGCACACATTTTCATAGAATTTTAGAGCTGGAGGATGGAAACTTGAGATCAGCAAACCTGGCCTTCTCACCAACAGGTGAACAAACTGCGGGCCAGGAAGGCAGCTTGGGGCATCAAGGATGGGATGGGAGATGGAGGCTTTCCGTCCATCCTTCGCACTCCCTTTTAGGTATACTTCACTTTCCTCTTCCACACGGGCTGATGATAGAAAGACCAGAGCCTGGATGTGGGGGAGCAGATAGTGGATTTTAGTGGTTCCCATTCCACATTCCATAGTCTACATAATAGCAGGTCATTAAAAGTGAAAGCTGAAATGAGTGAATTCAGTAGAGACTCCTCAGGAGAAAAGATGGATGAAAAATACAGCAGAGATGTCCAGAATGGCTTGCCAGAAGGTCAGGATTCTTCTCCCATTGTTAGATAGAGGAGGAGCATCTGAGAACCTAGACTGGAGTTGGCAGCTCTAGAACCTGATGAAGAAAAGTGGCTACTTAAAAATATTTATGTGGAGGAAAGCTCATTTAATTTTATTTTTTTGTTTCTTTTTAAATTAAAATATAGTTAATTTGCAATGTTATGTTAGTTTCAAGTGTACAGCAAATTGATTCAGTTGTATATATATGTGTATATATATATATATTCTCATATATGTATGCTTATATATGTATATATATTCTTTTTCAGATCCTTTTCCATTATAGGTTATTACAAAATAGTGAGTAGAGTTCCCTGTGCTATACAGTGAGTCCTTGTTGTTTATCTGACTTATTTATAGTAGTGTGTGTGTGTTCAGCCCAAACTCTATATATCTCTCCCCTTACCCACCCTCTACCAGTATCCCTTTAGTAACTATAAGTTTGTCTTCTATGTCTGTGAATCTATTTCTATTTTTTAATAAAATGAAACTTCACTTTAAAATCAGTGCCAACAAGTTTAGGCCAGGACAAAGGCATTTCCAGATTGGATGAAACTGGTTTGTGTCTGAGCTTTGTTCTTATTAGTTTGTGAGTGTGGCCTACTTGTACATCCTCCCCATGCTTCAGCGTTCTCCTTAGATCTGTCTGCCTTCCCTCATTCACTTGATAAACACTTATATAGCATTTATTATGGTCTCTATCATATTCTTTCAAATTGGGTTATATATATGTACCCCAGAAAGCTGTTTTAAAATGTGAAATTGGATAAAGTAGTAAAACATTTGTCAAAATTTAGATAAATTGGAGCTGGAGTTGCACTATTGGCATAGGGAAACCGTGGTGGCACCTGGCCGAGGCTTCCTGTCCTGTGGCAGGGGCCATCTCTGGCCTAACTAATTAGGGTTAGGGTTAGGGACTCCCAGGTGCGGGGCAGCTGGGGCTGAATCACTGATGGTGCATCCCAGTTGGGGAGGAGTGAGGAGTATGGGGACTTTAAAAAACCTTCAGTGATTAACCCTCAGATCTCACTGGCAAGTAATCTTGGAACAGATGAAATATTTTGGACAAAGGAGTTAGCACAAACTGAGAGAAAAGAAAAAAAAAATGCCTCCAGCAAATGTATGTTTCATTTGATGTAATTTTGTTTTCATTCATCTGAGAATTTCTTTAGTGTAGCTGGTGTAGGGATTCCTCAGGCTCTTACAGTGCTGCTGGTGCTGATACACTGCCTATTTTTTCAGCTAAGGAAACTGCATCTGTAGGAAGGGAAGTGACTCGGTGATGGACCCTTTGGCTTTCATCTTCATGTTTGTCTAATGTGATCCTTATAGCAACTTTAGGGGATGTATAGGTAAGTTACTGTCTCCACTTCCGTGTGGGTTGCTTATGATATTGCAGGAAATCATTGGCAGAGGTGGAATCAAAATCCAGTTTTCCAGATCAGTGATTGGGTGCTCTTCTCATCATCCTACTTCATTGGTAGTGAACTTTGCAAAACTTGACCTTCCTATCTTCAGTTAACTGTCAGATATTTATGAGGTGGTTGCCATGGTATTTACTGTTATACTTGCTAGGCCCTAAGGGTCCAATGATGATATCCTTTTATTCACATTCAGGAAGTTAACCATCTAGTTGGTTACATAGCACATTAAGCAGACAATTACAGAAAGAAAAACCAACAAAGATATCAACAAACCAACAAAGATATTCTTATGATATCTTAATCATAAGAATATTGTATGAAAAATAATGCTTTGGACAGTGGAAAAGAGCTATCATAGTCTGCATACCAGAAACTGTGCTAAATGCTTTGCACAGATTATTTTATAATTTAGAAAGAAGTTTTCATTGGTCCTGAGTTAACATCTAGGTTTATAGTCATCCTTCCTAATCAAGATAGTGCCTGTTCTCTTAGCATATTTCAGGAATAATACATCACTTTTTGTTGTAGGCAGATAAACCAGTGATAACCAATTATACATTGAAACATATCATCCTGGATTATCTAAAATCAAGGGAATACGTAGTCTCTTGCAAAGACAGAAAAGCAGTGGGAGTCAGATGGAAGGGGACATTTGCAGCTAGCATGAAAACGTCTTTACATTGGGGCAGGGAGGGAGACATGCAGGTGGCTCTGAAAGTTGGAGAACAGTGGGAGACACTCCCAGCCACAAGCAGAGGCAGACTGGGGCATTTTCCTGTGAATGTAAAATGAAGTTCTCAGTCGCTGGTAGGAGAGCCCAGCCTCAGCATTCTGGACCATTTATCCTGGTCTCCCCCACTTTCTCTGCTCTCCTTTTTGTGACCTGTTTTCTCATTTCCTCTCCATTTCTTAATAAATGTCTTTACAATATTCTATATTCCTGTGTTTATCCTATTTCCCTTGTTTGGGTTAAATTTTTAGGGGAATCTGAGGTTAGGAATGGACTTTCAATATTCAGCTGCAGGCAGATATCCTATGACAGTCTCCTAACTTAAAAAATACCTGGTCTTCCAATGTGTGTTCTGAATATTGTATAGAAATAAAAAGTATATGTCTTTCTCTCTCTCTCTCTCTCTCTCTATATATATATATATATATATAGTGCATATATGTGTGTGTGTGAATAAAGAGGGAGAGGGAGAGGTGAGAGTTGAGGGAAAGGGAAAGGCAGAGAAAGGTGTTTAAGTGGGGAAAGTGCACACATTGATTTTCTTGTACTTGTAGGGTATTCCCTTAGTAAAGAAGGAGGATTTATTTGAGGCAGGATTGGGGTCACATAAAATAAACCTGAAATTTTGGAGGTCATTATACATACAGCCATTATGAAAAACAGTATGGAGAGTCCTCAAAAATTAATGTGATCCAGCAATCCTATTTCTAAGTATATATCCAAAGGACATGAAATCACTATCCCGAGATACCTGAACTCCCATGTTCACTGCAGTATAATTTACAGTAACCAAGACATAGAAACCACCTAAGTTACTACTGACAGATGAATGGATAAAGAAAATGTGTTTTACATGTGAGCATGCATGTGCACACACACACATGCACACACACCCAATAGTATTCGGCCATAAAAAAGAGAAAGTCTGCCATTTGAGACAGCATGGATGGATCTTGAGGGAATTATGCTACGTGAAGTAAGCTAGGCTACAAATGCAAATACTGTAATGATTTCACTTATATGTAGAATTAAACACATACAGAAAATTTCTAGGTAAGAAATGTGAAAAAGGTTTCATTAGCTCTCTGATTAAAAATGGACAATGAAGAAAGCATGTAGAATTAAGTAGTCTTCAAATTTTATTCATTGAATCAGTTGCAAAAGTAGGAAATATTGATTATTTTTAAAATTTTGAACAAATATTTAAATTTTGTATTTTCAAATCCATACAAGTCAATACATTTCAATCCACTTGTTTGTTCACCTACATTGGATCATTGGTTTGATAACCAAGAGAGAAAATACAAAACAAAACAAGAAAATATGATAAAGGCCATAGAATAATTTTGATTTTTAATGTTTAAATAATAAAAACTGGTATTATCTTAATAAATTTTACACCTAGAAATAATTGACAATTTAGCTTCGTGAACTGTTTTGCCAATTTACTATAGTAGTGAAAATTGACTTAAAATCTGAAAATTTTTATTTTGTTTAAGAGAAGCTAAAGTGACAATTTAGAGTGATAATTGGGCTTCCCTTGTGGCTCAGCTGGTAAAGAATCCTCCTTCAATGCAGGAGACCTGGGTTTGATCCCTAGGTTGGGAAGATCCCCTGGAAAAGGGAAAGGCTACCCACTCCAGTATTGTGGCCTGGAGAAGTCCATGGACTGTATAGTCCATGGGGTTGCAAAGAGTTGGACATGACTGAGCGACTTTCACAAAGTGATAATTGTGGTATTAAATAATGAAACATTGTATTTTTTTTTTCTTCTTTTGAAAAGACAACTGCTGTATTTCACTGGCCTACAAAGCTTTCAGTTTAGAGGTTTTTGTTTTTCCTTCTTATTTTCCTTCTTAAAAATAAATGTCACCAACGTTAAACAGTGGGATGTCAACTTTAGTGCAGTATTTTAGGTGATAGGTATGACACTAATAGTAGAGGAAATTTGACACAGGCAACTATATTTGATGAAAAAACATTTATCTGAAGTTTTTATATTTGCCTGAAAATTTAGTATCTTAAAGTTCTCAAAAATTGATTCAGTTTTCATTTAATCTTTTCAGAGAGTTTATAAGACAACTTTGATTTAAAACACTTCATGCTTTTTAGTAGTTTTAATTTTTTTATTTTGCAGAGAAGTGTTGAGTAGAGATGCCAAAATTTGCTTCCTAGGCTCATTTAAAAATCTCTAGAGCTACATAAAATACTGTCATGCACAGAATTAATAACCTATAAAGTAAATCTTTTAAAAATTCCCACAGATGTGCTAGAAATAATAGCAGTGATAATATTTATATTGATTGACCAGTTATTACACCCTGGTTTCTTTTAGTTGCTTTATTTCATTGATTCTTCATAAATATCTTATGAGATTATTATCTCCAATGACATCTGAGGAAACTGAGTCACACAGGGAGGTGAGTAGCAGATTGGACTTTGAACTAGAATATTCTTTTTTCATTTTTATTGAAATATAGTTGATTTACAATGTTGTATTTCAGATGTACAGTAAAAGTGCATCAATTATACTATCAGATCAGATCAGATCAGATCAGTCGCTCAGTCGTGTACAACTCTTTGCGACCCCATGAATCGCAGCATGCCAGGCCTCCCTGTCCATCACCAACTCCTGGAGTTCACCCAGACTCATGTCCATCGAGTCAGTGATGCCATCCAACCATCTCATCCTCTGGCGTCCCCTTCTCCTCTTGCCCCCAATCCCTCCCAGCATCAGAGTCTTTTCCAATGAGTCAACTCTTCGCATGAGGTGGCCAAAGTACTGGAGTTTCAGCTTCAGCATCATTCCTTCCAAAGAAATCCCAGGGCTGATCTCCTTCAGAGTGGACTGGTTGGATCTCCTTGCAGTCCAAGGGACTCTCAAGAGTCTTCTCCAACACCACAGTTCAAAAGCATCAATTCTTTGGCACTCAGCCTTCTTCACAGTCCAACTCTCACATCCATACATGACCACAGGAAAAACCATAGCCTTGACTAGATGAACCTTTGTTGGCAAAGTAATGTCTCTGCTTTTGAATATGCTATCTAGGTTGGTCATAACTTTCCTTCCAAGGAGTAAGCGTCTTTTGATTTCATGGCTGCAGTCACCATCTGCAGTGATTTTGGAGCCCAGAAAAATAAAGTCTGACACTGTTTGCATTGTTTCCCCATCTATTTCCCATGAAGTGATGGGACTGAATGCCATGATCTTCATTTCCTGAATGTTGAGCTTTAAGCCAACTTTTTCACTCTCCACTCTCACCTTCATCAAGAGGCTTTTTAGTTCCTTTTCACTTTCTGCCATAAGGGTGGTGTCATCTGCATATCTGAGGTTATTCATATTTCTCCCGGCAATCTTGATTCCAGCTTGTGTTTCTTCCAGTCCAGCATTTCTCATGATGTACTCTGCATATAAGTTAAATAAACAGAGTGACAATATACAGCCTTGACGTACTCCTTTTCCTATTTGGAACCCATATGTCCAATCATTTTTGTGTGTGTGTGTTAAATTAAGTTTATTAATCAGTAGAAAAGCAACATGTATTCAATTTTAAGGTAATCCACAAATACTTCTTGGTCAAATTTATGAAAATCAGACTAGGTTTAGATTCTTCTCCCATATAGTTCATTACAGGGTATTGAGTAAAATTCCCTGTGTTATATAGTAAGTAAAGTAAAAAGTCACTCAGTTGTGTCTGACTCTTTGCGACCCCGTGGACTATAGCCTATCACGCTCCTCTGTCCATGGGATTCTCCAGGTAAGGGTACTGGAGTGGGTTGCCATTTCCTTCTCCAGGGGAGAAGTTACTGCTGCTGCTAAGTCACTTCAGTCGTGTCCGACTCTGTGCGACCCCATAGACGGCAGCCCACCAGGCTCCCCTGTCCCTGGGATTCTCCAGGCAAGAGCATTGGAGTGGGTTGCCATTTCTTTCTCCAATGCATGAACGTGAAAAGTGAAGTTGCTCAGTCGTGTCTGATTCTTAGCGACCCCATGGACTGCAGCCTACTAGGCTCCTCCATCCATGGGATTTTCCAGGCAAGAGTACTGGAGTGGGGTGCCATTGAGGTCCTTATTAAGTTCTCTGTTTTATATAGTAATGTGTATATGTCCGTATTCTTATTAACAGCCTTGTGCTTCTAACCAATTGCTTTTAAAAATGGAACACTGAGTCTGCAGATGGGAGTCCATCATGGCCATCATGAACCTTGGGGGTCTCATTTGGAGGAGACAGCCTACTCTAGATCCATACATCATCCACATAGGGCATCACTTGCAGATGCATTCATGCCCGTAAATTGTAATTATTGAATGGACAGATAGAGAACATAGTTTTGAATGAGGGATCTTATACCTTAGTCAGTTGCATTGGCTGTATCAAAAACTGACTACAAGGACCTAGTGAACTGGAGTTTTCTGTATGGGGAAGAAGTTGGACATTTTAGAGGCATACTATAGAGACTTATATTTTCTGAATACATAAAACAGAGTATCCCTTGATAAGACAAGTTATGGAGACAATGGAGCAGATTTATTAAATGTAGCTGCCCTCAAAAATGCACCTGAGTATTCTCTTTAGCTTATGTCACCAGAGAGTAGGAGAGGAATGAAATGGGAAGTTTAGGTGCCTAAAAGATGGCAAGATATGGGAGGGGTCAGATAAATGAAGGGTGGAGGGTGAGAAATGAGGCAGGGGGAAGTGCCAAAGAGACAGGAAGAGGATGTTTCATGTCTTGTCCATTACAGACAATGGCTGGTACCCTGCTATTCACACTCCTAGAGTAGAAACGCTTTGTGGGCAAGAATATTTCTTACTCATCGTTGTACCCCTCATAGTTTGATTTCAGAGTCTTGCTCAGTTTTTTTTTAATTAATTTTTATTGTAGTTGGTTTATAATGTTGTGTTAGTTTCTTCTGTACAGCAAAGTGAATCAGTTGTACATATACATATATCCACTCTTTTTAAGATTCTTTTCCATTATAGAACATTACAGAATATTGAGTAGAGTTCCCTGTGTGGTACAGTAGTCCTCACTAGTTATCTGTATTAGATACAGTGGTGTGTATATGTCAGCCCCAATCTCCCAATTTATCCCTCCCCTCCCCTTTCCCCCTTGGTAACCATAGGTTTGTTCTCTAATCTGTGACTCTGTTTCTGCTTTGTAAATAAGTTCATTTGTACCAAAAATCTACAAGAAATAAATGCTGGGGAGGATTTGGAGAAAAGGGAACCCTCTTATACTTTTGGTGGAAATGTGAATTGTTGCAGCCATTATAAAGAACAGTATGGAGGATCCTTAAAAAACTAGAAATAGAACTACCATATGATCCAGGAGTCCCACTCCTGGGCTTTTATCTGGAGAAAATCTATAATTTGAAAAGATATATGCACCCCAACGTTTTTGTTCGGTTTTGAGGTGAATGAACCTGCAGTGAATAGGAGAATGAGTGTATGACAAAATACACACATGCCTTTTGAAAATCCAGTTTGAGCTTCTATTTATTTGTGAAACCCTGAATACTATTTAGTTTGTCTAATATATATATATATATATATATATATATATATATGTATAAGAAATAAAGGGAAAATGTCTGTGGCATTGTTAATGGAAGTTGTGTGAATGTACTGTGACAATGTTCAAAATTCAGTTCAGTAAGTTCACTCGCTCAGTCCTTTCAGACTCTGCGACTCGATGAACCGAAGCATGCCGGGCCTCCCTGTCCATCACCAACTCCTGGAGTTCACCCAAACTCATGTGCATTGAGTTGGTGATGCCATCTAACCATCACATCCTCTGTTGTCCCTTTCTTCTCCTGCCCTCAATCTTTTCCAGATGAGGGTCTTTTCAAAAAATCAGCCCTTCGCATCAGGTGGCCAAGTATTGGAGTTTCAGCTTCCATATCAGTCCTTCCAATGAACACCCAGGACTGATCTCCTTTGGGATGGACTGGATGGATCTCCTTGCAGTCCAAGGGACTCTTAAGAGTCTTCTCCAATACCACAGTTCAAAAGCATCAACTCTTCTGTGCTCAGCTTTCTTTATATTCCAACTCTCACATCCATACATGACTACTGGAAAAACCATAGCCTTGATAGACAGACCTTTGTTGAAAAGGAATCTCTCTGCTTTTTAATATGATGTCTATGTTGGTCATAACTTTTCTTCCAAGGAGTAAGCATCTTTTATTTCATGGCTGCAGTCACCAACTGCAGTGATTTTGGAGCCCCCCAAAATAGAGTCGGCCACTGTTTCCCCATCTATTTGCCATGAAGTGATGGGACCAGATGCCATGATCTTCGTTTTCTGAATGTTGAGCTTTAAGCCAACCTTCTCAGTCTCTCTTTCACTTTCATCAAGAGGCTCTTTAGTTCTTCTTCACTTTCTGCGATAAGAGTGGTGTCATCTGCATATCTGAAGTTATTGATATTTCTCCTGGCTATCTTGATCCCAGCTTGTGCTTCATCCAGCCCAGAGTTTCTCATGATGTACTCTGCATGTAAGTTAAATAAGCAGGGTGACAATATACAGCCTTAACGTACTCCTTTTCCTATTTAGAACCAGTCTGTTGTTCCATGTCCAGTTCTAACTTGCTTCCTGACCTGCATACAGGTTTCTCAAGAGACAGGTCAGGTGGTCTGGTATTCCTGTCTCTTTCAGAATTTTCCAGTTTATTGGGATCCACACAGTCAAGGGCTTTGGCATAGTCAATAAAACAGAAATAGATGTGTTTTTTTGGAACTGTCTTGCTTTTTCAATGATCCAGCGGATGTTGGCAATTTGATTTGTGGCTCCTCTGCCTTTCAACTGGCTTTAACCAGCCTGAAGATCTGGAAGTTTGTGGTTCATGTATTGTTGAAGCCTGGCTTGCAGAATTTTGAGCATCAGTTTACTAGCATGTGAGATGAGTGCAATTGTGCAGTAGTTTGAGCATTCTTTGGCATTGCCTTTCTTTGGGATTGGAATGAAAATTGTCCTTTTACAGTCCTGTGGCTATTGCGGATATATTGAGTGCAGCACTTTCACAGCATCATCTTTCAGAATTTGAAATAGCTCAACCGGAATTCCATCACCTCCACTACCTTTGTTCATAGTGATGCTTCCGAAGGCCCACTTGACTTCACATTCCAGGATGTCTGGCTCTAGGTTAGTGACCACACCATGGTGATTATCTGGGTCATGAAGATCTTTTTTTGTACAGTTCTTCTGTGTATTCTTGTGACCTCTTAATATCTTCTGCTTCTGTTAGGTTCATATCATTTCTGTCCTTTGTTGAGCCCATTTTGCATGAAATGTTCACTTGGTATCCCTAATTTTCTTGAAGAGATCTCTAGTCTTTCCCATTCTATTGTTTTCTTCTATTTCCTTGCATTGACCACTGAGGAAGGCTTTCTTATCTCTCATTGCTATTCCTTGGAACTCTGCATTCAAATGGGTATATCTTTCCTTCTCTCCTTTGCTTTTCACTTCTCTTCTTTTTACAGCTATTTGTAAGGCCTCCTCAGACAGCCATTTTGCTTTTTTGCATTTCTTTTTCTTGGGGATGGTCTTGATCCCTCTCTCCTGTACAATGTCACAAACCTCCGTCCATAGTTCATCAGGCACTCTGTCTGTCAGATCTAGTCCCTTAAATCTATTTCTCACTTCCACTGTATAATCATAAGGGATTTGATTTAGGTCATACATGAATGGTCTAGTGGTCTTCCCTGCTTCCTTCAATTTAAGTCTGAATTTGGCAACAAGAAGTTCATGATCTGAGCCACAGTCAGCTCCCGGTCTTGTTTTTGCTGACTGTATAGAGCTTCTCCATCTTTGGCTGCAAAGGATATAATCGATCTGATTTCAGTGTTGACCATCTGGTGATGTCTATGTGTAGAGTCATCTCTTGTGTTGTTGGAAGAGGGTGTTTGCTATGACCCAGTGCGTTCTCTTGGCAGTACTCTATTAACCTTTGCCCTGCTTCATTCTGTACTCCAAGGCCAAATTTGCGTGTTACTTGAGGTGTTTCTTGACTTCCTACTTTTGCATTCCAGTCCCCTATAATGAAAAGGACATTTATTTGGGTGTTAGTTCTAAAAGGTCTTGTAGGTCTTCTTAGAACTGTTCAACTTCAGCTTCTTCAGCATTACTGGTCAGGGCATAGACTTGGATTACCATGATATTGAATAGTTTGCCTTGGAAATGAACAGAGATCATTCTGTTATTTTTGAGATTGCATCCAAGTACTGCATTTCAGACTCTTTTGTTGACTATGATGCCTGCTCCATTTCTTCTAAGGGATTCCTGCCCACAGTAGTAGATATAATGGTCATCTGAGTTAAATTCACCCATTCCAGTCCATTTTAGTTCATTTGAATAATAATTCCAATAATAAATCCAAAATTATGTGATACTTTAGTATTCAGTTCAATTCAGTTCAGTCACTCAGTCGTGTCTGACTGTGACACCATGGACTGCAGCACGCCAGGGCTTCATGTCCATCACCACTTCTGGAGTTTACTCAAATTCATGTCCATTCAGTCAGTGATGCCATCCAACCATCTCATCCTCTGTCATCCCCTTCTCCTCTCACCTTCAATATTTCCCAGCATCAGGGTCTTTTCAAATGAGTCATCTCTTCACATCAGTTGGCCAAAGTATTGGAGTTTCAGCTTCAGCATCAGTCTTTCCAATGAATATTCAGGGCTGAATTCCTTTAGGATGGACTGGTTGAATCTCCTTGCAGTCCAAGGAACTCTCAAGAGTCTTCTTCAACACCATAGTTCAAAAGCATCAATTCTTTGGCGCTCTGCTTTCTTCACAGTGCAACTCTCACATCCATACATGACCACTGGAAAAACCATAGCCTTGACTAGATAGACGTTTGTTGGCAAAGTAATGTCTCTGCTTTTTGATATGCTGTCTATGTTGGTCATAACTTTTCTTCCAAGGAGTAAGCGTCTTTTTATTTCATGGCTGCAATCACCACCTGCAGTGATTTTGGAGCCCAAAATATTAAAGTCAGCCACTGTTTCAATTGTTTCTCCATCTATTTGCAATGAATTGATTGGACCAGATGCCATGATCTTTGTTTTCTGAATGTTGAGCTTTAAGCCAACTTTTTCACTCTCCTCTTTGACTTTCATCAAGAGGCACTTTAGTTCTTTTTCATTTTCTGCCATAAAGGTGGTGTCATCTGCATATCTGAGGTTGACTTGTTATTTCTCCCAGAAATCTTGATCCCAGCTTGTGCTTCATCCAGCCCAGCGTTTCTCATGATGTACTCTGTATATAAGTTAAATAAACACAGTGACAATATACAGCCTTGATGTACTCATTTTTTAGTATTCATAACATGACAAATGACTAAGTCTTTTTATGTTGTTGTTTTGTTCTGGTTTTGGGTATTGTTGCTCTTCATTTTTGTGCATGATATCCTTGGGGATGAACACAAATTACTGACATATTGGGATGACTCAGTGAGAACTTTGAGAGTAGAATAGCATAGGAAGGAGTTGTTGGCAGGCAGAGAAGACAGTTGTGTTCTTAGTCTTATATTGACTGCTGGGGCCCCTGTGGAGTAGGGAACTTTCTCCCTTGGTTTGAGCCACTTTCAAGAGCAGGGCTGAGGTTTCCCAGGGAAAGAGGAATCATATAGTGTGTCATCTATGGAGAATTCTGTGGGAAGGGAGAAAACATCTTCAGCTACAAACATCTAGAACTGAGACTAGTTTAGCAACAGACGTGGGGCAGGAGACGAGCCAGCATTAAGAGAGTTGAGACAGGAAGGGCTGAGAAAAGCCAACAATGTAGATGATCCTGCAACTAGTCCTTTTCCATGGTGCAGTCATTCTAGAAGGCATACTTTTAGGGATAAGGGGCAATGTTTTGAGAGGGACTTACTCATCTCCATGTGGGATTTGATGGTTCTTGTATATATTTGAGAATCTAAAGTAAATTGAAACTCAAGAGCATTTTCTAATTTGCACATGGGTTTTGTGGTTGATCACGTATGGATAAAGTCTACAGAATTCATGGTCCTGAAGCATTAATAAATGTGAAGAAAACATTTTTTTATTCAGAGGGTTTTTTTGGTACATGGGGGAGAGTCAAAGTACTTTGTGTATACAGACTTTTCATGGGGTTATGAATGTGGGTTCTGGAAACACACAAACATGAGTTTGAATGCTGGCTCTGCCATCTCATAATCATATAATTTGGAGTAAATTTCTTAAATTCTCTTACTTTCTTTGTGTATAATGTTGCAGTTTATGGTACCTGAATTATAAGGTCAAACAAGATAATACATAGTTCATTATTTAGTCAATAACAGGTACATAATAAGGGATGATGCTAAAAGAACATGGGGAGATATTAATTTTGGGTCAGCAAAGTCAACTTGAAGGCCAGCTTTTGGTGAATGAATATATTTGCCCTTTCCTCTAATAGTATCAAGTTTATGTTTTGCTCATGGAAATTTTAATATTTTTGCCCACTGAGAACATTCAGAGTGATGACTATGTTGATATGACCCAGATTCACATTGAAATTTCTTTCTAAATACCATTCTTTAGTAATTCTTTGATCATCTTTGTGTTTAATAAAATTGATAAAATTGCTTTCATTGTTTCTTTATAATATAAACCTTTTGGTGTTTCTCTGGAGATTGTATTGATAAACTCTCCCTTAAGCATACATCCAAATTAAATGTGAGAACCTGCAGCTAAAAGAAATTGCTTCTAGGCAATGATTCAGTAGCATGAAAAATCAATAGCAGTTTCATTAAGGAAGGAAAAATAGTTTAGACATACACCTACCTGGCTTTCTTCTTACTGAAAGAAAAGAATAATTGTTGATCATGTCTTTCCTTTCAGATATAATGTTCATATCTTAGTAACGTGATCGTTCTGTAGTAAGATTATACACATCCCTTCAAATTTCCTGGGTTTCTTGAATAAAGCCAGTTGTTAGGTTTTGAAAAAATTGATACTCATTGAAAGCACTGTTTCTTTAATAATGCATTCCATGCTGAACCTACTACAAGTGAGCACTTTACAGCCACCAAATCCTACTGATATATTAGAATTAGTTAAATTCCAAATTTCTTTCTAAGCAAATGCTTAATTCCTTTTTCTTTCTCCTCTACTGCTTGGTTGATAGCTGGATGGGGAGATAGGCAGATAGATAAAAGGACAGATGGATGATGGAAGACAGAAAGGAAGGAAGGAATTTGAACTTAGTGTAGTGGTAAATGTGCTTCCAGCTCTGTGCTTTCCATCTCTATGACCCTGAGCCACTTACTTACACTCGTTCTGCCTCACTATTATCATCTTTGAAAAGGTCATAATAACAGATATATAATATTGACTGTAATATAGTATTATATTATATCTTATATAGCTATTACTATGACTTTATAGCACAACTATTATGAAATTGAAAATGAGTTATGTGAATTGTGATCATTCTGTACCCAGTGATAGGTACTTTATAGTTATATAATTTGAGCTATATGATTAGTAACATTACTGAAAAGATTAAGAGATAGATAAGATAAATACAGTGAAACTTTTAAGATGCCCTTTTGTACTAGAACAATTCAAGATAATAAGTGCACTCTGGCTAGAAGGAACACAAATATGGCTTCTGGGTTATCTTAGATGTTGTGCAATAAAATATCCCAAATAGAAGTGTGTATGTGTTAGTAACTCAGTCATGTCCAACTCTTTGCAACCCTATGGACTGCAGCTTGCCAAGTTCCTCTGTCCATGGGATTTCCCAGGAAAGAATACTAGAGGGTTAAAGTGCTCGATCTTCCCGACCCAGGGATTGAACCCAGGTCTCCTGCATTGCAGGCAGATTCTTTACCATCTGAGCCACCAGGGAAGCCCATATGATATTAGATATTGTATAATATTATGATACGATTATTATGACTTTATGATATAACTTTATTATGATGAAAATGAGTTATGTGAATTGTGGTCAGTGTCTATCTGATGATCTGTATTTTATAGTTATATAATTTCAGCTATGATTAGTAACATTATTCAAAAGAGGGTAAAGAGGTAGATAAGGTAAATACACTGACATTTTTAGGATGCCATTTTGTACTAGAGCAAGTCAAGATAAAAATAATTGCACTTTAGCTAGAAGGAACAAAAATATGACTTCTGGGTTATCTTAGATGGGAGATGGACTGTTTGTTCAATAAACTGTCTCAATTAGAAGAGGGTTTTATCTGTAGGGTGGGATCTCAGAGAGGTGGAGGGAAACCACCTCCATGCAATCGAGTGAGGTACCAGTCTTTTTCAGGACATTTCAGTGTGGAGGAAACATTCATATTGGGGTTAAACTACTGTAAAATGAGTTGTGAGACTTAAAACAATCTTTTTCAAAGCAAAGTGCAATGGTTAGTTTTTCAGTGTAGCAATGATCAGTGATTCAGATCAGCAATGATCACTCAGTCAAGAGACAGAGAGATCACTTTATCATGCATTGCTTTATGTCCTGTATCAGGTGTAAATGCGGTGATAGGATGCTGTCTCTCCTGTGTGGCAGCAGGCACCATGAATATGGGAGAGTTTTTCAGTGACTTTACTATAAAATGTTATTTCAGACTCTCCAGAGTTTAGCACAACCAATCTTAATTTATCACATTTCTCTCAAGACCTATGGGAATCACTCAGTGATAACTAAGCATAACTGCTAACATTTACTACTTTTCTTAACAGTAAGGCACTGTTCCAATTGCTTTGCATGCATTTTAATATTCTTTTGTGGCTGGTGCTATCAGTATTTTGATTTTTGTCAAACTTGAGACTGAGGTGCAGAAAGGTTAGATACTCACCCCCAGGTCACACAGCAAGTCTGTAGTGGAGTAAGGATTCAAACCCACTCTGATTTCAGAGCCTCGATCCTAAACTAATGCTTTATAAGTGCCTAATATTTTCAGATAGTTATAATAATATCTACAGTTAAATATAGCCAAAAAAAAAAAAAAAGACGTCTCTGCTCAGCATGACCCTTCATTTCGAGGTTTGTAGGTTTGTGTCAAGTGTGTGAACGTGAAGCACATTTAATAATGATTGCAGAAGTAACCCACCCTTCCTTTCCCTTCTGGGGAAACAGAGACAAAGAGCCATTCTTCCTTTGCCTATACTTGTTTAATTGCTTTCTTTTTGATCTAAATTTTGCTAAAGGGAGGAAGGAAAACAGAAACTGAAAGATTTTTAGTTTTTCAATCTACTTCTAACCACAGAAAGAAAAGTGCTAGAAAGCATATTTCAGTGTGCTTGTTAAATGTAAGGTTGTTTTGATTGTCTGTGGTTGTCTTTGATTGGATAGGAAGAGCCTGTTCTAGCCTCTACCCATGATGGACAATGAGAATATCAGGTTTATTGGTTCAGATTGAACTTTGTGGCCTTGAAAGGATTTGGTGGCTACAAGTAGCAAGTGTAGTAAGAAAGGTGCTGTTTATGGAGGAGCTACCACACCAGGTAGACTAGTTAAGATGTGTTTTCTCATTCCTTACAACAGTGTCTAGAAGACATGGTTATTCTATATTATAGCTGAGAAGAGCCAGGCATCAAGATGTTCAGAAATTTGCTCCAAGTCACAGAGCTCATGAGCAATAGAGCTCAGCTATGAACTTGGATCTCTGGAACTCCTACCCACTTCCCACCTCTTATAGTGCCTTTTATAGTAGTCCAAGCCAGTGATATAGAAAATGTTTTGTCCCCATTGCTTCTCACTGGACATAAAGAGCGCTTCCAGCAAATGTGGCTTTTCTGGAGTCTCTCACCTCTCCTTGCCTCCTTTTTGATCCAGGTAGTTCAGCCATGTTGGAGCTGCATCTGGCCACAGTATTTAGCCATGCTGCACACTCATAGTAGGGATGCAGAAGGCCAATAGCATTTAGTACTTTATAGTGGGAAAGGACCTGAATTCTGATCCTGGTGGCCATGAATCAGTGGTTTCATTCTCTAGTGATGGCATCGCACTTCTTTGAATTAGAACTCAGGGCTCCTAATTAAATGGATAATTAGTGTTATCCAGCCTGTTATAGTCAGTATTATTATGAGGTTCTCAAAATAAATTTCGTAGAAATGACTAGAAAAATAGCACTCAAAATTGAGGCTGGTAGTAGCAATCTCATACAAGAAGCAATTTGGATAAACCATCAATTAGTTACATGAGGAACGTTTCAAATATACTTTGACTTTTTCCAGATGATGAAAGTACCCATTCTCAAACTTTGGAGCAGAACTTTTGAATTTACATGAACTCTGTAGGATGGTAGTATTATCATTCCCCACTTTATTCCTATTCTTCTAGTTCTTCTTGGTAAATGGACATATATTTGCTGCTACAGTGTTTTTAGATATTCTTTAGCTTATGGAGATAGCATATGTTACTGGGCTCTTTCATGTGGGAATGACAAAGGCTGATGGATGTCTGGTTTTGTCTATGGCCTCCCAAAGCCAGCTCTTGTCTAATTGAGTCAGTGAGTCAGCTTCCATTTATTGAGCTCTCAGCTGGGAGTAGGGTAGAACTAGGCATTTTAACCAGAATTGAGCATCTGCTCAGTACTTAAGTAGCCTGAGCCTCCAGACTCTGGCTAGCCTAATGGACTCTCCACTGTGTCTCTGCCATTGAACAGTGATTACTATACAGATTGGGGCATATTTGGTTTCAGTTCAGTCTGTTCCCACAGATGAGGCCTGAGTATGATCACATGATATAAATTTTTTAAGGTGCGGCATCTGTGTAACCTGAGCCATAAGTAAAAGTTGGCCCTCCGTCTGTTCTGTCGCCCTGGAGGACTCTTTGTTTTCCAAAGGAGATAGTCCATCTTGTGAACTGACATCATTAGAGTCATAAAAATTCAAATGTGCCTTGAGCGATTTCTTTACTTTGGCAAAAAGTCTCAAGTACAATATCCAAAAGCTTAACATCCTTTCACTGAAATACAGTGGTTTAGGTTTGGGTGGAAGAAATTTCTGGAACACTAATTGTAATTTCAAAGCAGTGTTACCAGTTACCAGTTGTAGTCTGCAGAAACTCGAATCTGTACGCCATTCATTTTTATGGACTCTGAAAAAATTTTTTTTCAATTGTAAAATTAGTTTGATTATAAATATATTTAGTCACAGATTACTTGGAAAATGAAACAGAGCACAGAGATTATTCTCCCATAATCTCTTTAATTTGATTGTGAAGAACTCTGGGTCTAGAAACAAAATCTACTTGTTGAAGGTCACACCACAACCTAAGTCACCTGATTTCTGGAATAACCTTTCTGTTACATTGTGTCCCACTCACATAATCTTATTTTAGAAAAGATCAAAGTCTGGGTCTCTTTCATGTACATTTCTCCACTCTTTCAGCAAGTTGGAAATAGAAAAGTAAAGAGGAACTAAATCCATCTCCCCTTTCCTCTGTTTGAATTACTTGCTAAATGTAATCATTACATTCTATCTATTCTTATCTTTGTCTGCATAAGACCTGTTCATTGAGCCTGTGCTTATGTTTTCCTAAATGTGTGTAATAAAGACATTGGGGTAGAGTGTAGCAAGGGGCAGCAACCCTGACGTTGTAGGTCTCATAATTGTAGACCTTTGCTAAAGGATTTATAACTTGCACTCTTTGCAGTGAAGGATAACGACAGAAAGTGTCCAAGGCTTTTCTTTCTTCTCTGTGATAGGTCTGAATTTGAACGGCTGGGACAAGACAGGGAACCTGGCCTCTAGTGATTTTCCAGAAGTGCTATATTAAATTGGCTGTCCCACTTAAGGAAATTATCTAGTCTCAGCCAATGGAGTTCAAAGGAATGTTAGTTTCTTCAAATTGATCTCTTCCCTTTCTTAGTATATATACTGTCCTTGTCAGGCCTGGGCGAATAAAAGTAGACAGCTCCTTTTTAACACCTGGAGGCCTGAGGCGTGAGTGTGGTGAGTTTAGAGCTGGCAAGACTTAGCATTCTCCTTGTGGAGGCATTTTTACCTCAGGTCTTCCTCGTTAAACACTCTATTTAGAACTCCTTTAAAAAGTAGCTTTAAGTCCTTTAAAGGACTTTAAAGAAGTGCTTCCCAAGCCCCAAAGCGAAACTATTTCCTAAATGGTGAATTCCTTAAAAATGCATGTGATTTAGGATAGCCTAGTAAATAATTGTCAATTCAATAGCTTTAGTTCTTTTTACTCTCTTGAAACCCTTGACTGAAGATGGCACTCAGATAAAACCACCATAAAAGAAATAGTTGCTCAAAATAGTAATACCATGGAGTATATTCTTCCCTCTGCCACAATGGATTCTTGATTATTTCCTGGTAATTAGCCCTAATCTCCTGCAGGACCAAAGGAGGTAATTTCTCTTTCAGGGCTCCCCTTCCCTTTCTTATCTACACTTATTTTAACCTTAAGCATTCTGCTCTTTAGGAGCCCGGCTTGCTACATTCTGATGACCCAGATTAAGTTATGTTAATGATTGTTTATCCTGTCTTTTTTTTTCTCCGAAGAATGCTTACCTCCCAATAGATTTATTCTAAATGTGCAGCATCTTTTTTTTTTAATTTAATTTTATTTTTAAACTTTACAAAATTGTATTAGTTTTGCCAAATATCAAAATGAATCTGCCACAGGTATACATGTGTTTCCCATCCTGAACCCTCCTCCCTCCTCCCTCCCCATACCATCCCTCTGGGCCGTCCCAGTGCACTAGCCCCAAGCATCCAGTATCATGCATCGAACCTGGACTGGCAACTCGTTTCATACATGATATTATACATGTTTCAATGCCATTCTCCCAAATCTTCCTACCCTCTCCCTCTCCAACAGAGTCACTTAGACTGTTCTATACATCAGTGTCTCTTTTGCTGTCTCGTACACAGGGTTATTGTTACCATCTTTCTAAATTCCATATATATGCGTCATCTTAATTCAGAGAACTCCATCTATGATTGTGGCAACAGGCGTGTCCGAATAGAAGTTCACGAAATATTTCATTCTGGAGACTGACAAAGAATATCATATTGACAGTCATCTCACTTTGCTAATGTGCACAGCTTTTATACATAGCAGAAGCTGGATTTTATTTCTCTTGTGAGGTTACATAGGCCAGGTAAGAGTACTAAGCTAGGGAAGGTAGAAAGCACAGTTTGATAATGAAAAAGGTAAAATGTTTGGAATTTGTTTCAGATGTTACTAACTCCTGACAGTACTGTCTTAAGGACTAGATGGTAATTTCAATTTGGCATTTCCTTGGTTTTCTAGGTTTTTAAGATTTTTTTCACGTTTTCATAATTATGGAATTAATTAGCATGTTAATGGAAAATCATTAGATAATGGAATTCATAAAGGCTGTGTTTTTGCAAACCATTATTTATAAAACAGAGCACTGTGGTTTTAGCCAGTAGAGCATTGGGCCAAATTGAACCCTGTCCCTAGACTATGAGGACTTAAATATCCCTTGTCTTTCTGATTGGCTGTCACTTTGCACAGGAATGGATATTTTACTTAGAAGCTTCCTGAGTTGTAAATCTTCCTTGGAGAAATTGGAGCCTGGGTTTGCTTCTGTACTTTATAATATTCGTTTCTTTTCAGTTTTTATTACCTAACCTCAGCTATGCTTTCGTACACCTTAGCAAAGGAATCAAAGGCCCCAGTGTTGTCTGCAACATTTTTTTAAATTGAACTATAGTTGCTTTACAATGCTGTGTTAATTTCTGCTGTAAAGCAAAGTGATTCAGTTATACACACACACACACACACACACACACACACACAACCACCCCCCCCACGCCCACACATACATGCATACATTTTCTTTTTACATTCTTTTCCTTATGGTCTGTCAGAAGACACTGAAAGTAGTTCTCTGTACTATACAGTGCTACCTTGTTTTCTGCAATATGTTTTTAATTTCTCCTTCACTGATTGACTTCTTGGTTCTCAGAAACATGCTTCCCACCTCTGATGGAACTGAGCTACCAAGCGCAATGTGACTGTGTCTGGCATGGCATCAGTTTTTCCTTAATTCCCACTTGGCTGCCTGGTCTACTGTGTGAACTCAGAGTAGATGGCTACTGCAGCCATTCTCAGACCAGAAGGATTGATGCCACACATTGTTATAATGTGTCATAGAGTTATATATCATAAGTTTAGCCCCCTTTCCCCCCACCTGATTCTACTGAGATGATGCCCTTCCTACTCCCTCCTCCCCATAATCAGTGTCTCTAGGTAGGAATCTTGTGAATTCCAGCTTTCTGAAGGTATTGGAAAGGAAAAGGGAAATGTATCTAACAAGTTACATTATTTTGAAGGGGAATATCACTTATTTGGACATGATGTAATTTCCAGTTGATAATCTTTTTAGCCTATCAACCAGAAATTATACTTTAAAAAATGTAATAAGCTTCCTTATCTCTATATGTTTCCATTTTCAGTTTCTCCAGTCAGCTGGAAATAGAGAAATGAGATGTACATTCTGTTTGCTATACTTGATTGATGAACTGTTGTTTGCTACATTTAACTTTTAAAGTAGATAACCTTGACAGAATTATATACTTTTCTAAAGTAAAACTGTGTAGTATGCTCTTTTCCATGACTAGTCTCCATTTTTATCAAGCTAGCCATAGCCCACCTTTGCAGTAAAATAACAAAGCCAAACTTCTAACCCCTTTATTTGCACATCAGAGAACATTGCTGCCCTGTAACATTTCTTTCACCCCAATTGCCCTTCCTGTCTATGTTCACGTGAGCCTGTGGTTGTTTTCCAGTGTTTTTTGATTGGAGTAAAAAGCACGTACCATAAAATTTAACATCGTAACCAGTGTTAACTGTGTAGTTCGGTGTAGTTGGATATATTCACATTGTTGTGCACAGATCTCCAGATCTTTTTCATTTGTGACACTGAAGTTCTTTACCCATTAAACAGTAATTCCCCAACCTCTTCCTCTGGCAACCTACCTCTGTTTCTATGATTTTCACTCCTTTAGTTATTTTGTATGAGTGAAATCACACAGTATTTATTTTTGTGACTGGCTTATTTTGCTTAGTAAAATGTCTGCAAAATTTATCCATGTTATAGCATATGAAAAGATTTCCTTCTTATATAAGGCTGTATAATATTCTATTATGTTTATATAGCACATGTTCTTTATCCATTCATCTATTGATGGACATTTGGGTTGCTTGTGAATAAAGCTGTGATAAACATGGATATGCAGATATTCCATGGATATGCAATCTCAAAAACGATACAATGATCTCTGTTCATTTCCAAGACAAACCATCCAATATTACAGTAATCCAAGTCCATGCCCTGACCAGTAATGCTGAAGGCTCTGAAGTTGAATGGTTCTATGAAGACCTACAAGACTTTCTAGAACTAATATCAGAAAAGATATCCTTTTCATTATAGGGAACTGAAATGCAAAAATAGGAAGTCAAGAGATGTCTGGAGTATCAGGCAAATTTGGCCTTGGAGTACAAAAAAAAGCAGGTCAAAGGCAAGCAGAGGTTTGCCAAGACAATGCATTGGTCATAGCAAACACCCTCTTCCAACAACACAAGAGAAAATTCTACACATGGACATCACCAGATAGTCAATACCAAAATCAGATTGATTATATTCTTTGCAGCCAGAGATGGAGAAGCTGTATACAGTCAGCAAAAAACAAGACTCGGAGCTGACTGTAGCTCAGTCTTGCTAAATTCAGACTTAAATTGAAGAAAGTAGGGGAAACCACTAGACCATTGAGGTATGACCTAAATCAAATCCCTTATGATTATACAGTGGAAGTGAGAAATAGATTCAAGGGATTAGATCTGATAGAGTGCCTGAAGAACTATGGACAGAGGTATGTGACATTGTACAGGAGGGAGTGATCAAAACCATCCCCAAGAAAAAGAAACACAAATAGGCAAAATGGTTGTCTGAGGAGGCCTTAAAAATAACCGAGAAAAGGAGAGAAAGTAAAAACAAAGGAGAAAAGGAAAGATATACCCATTTGAATGCAGAGTCCCAAAGAATAGCAAGGAGATATAAGAAAGGCTTCCTCAGTGATCAAGGCAAAGAAATAGAGGAAAACAATAGAATGGGAAAGACCAGAGATCTCTTCAAGAAAATTAGGGATTCCAAGGGAACATTTCATGCAAAGATGGGCTCCATAAAGGATAGAAATGATATGGACCTAACAGAAGCAGAAGATAGTAAGAAGAGGTGGCAAGAATATACAGAAGAACTATTCAAAAAAGATCTTTATGACCCAGATAATCACGATGGGGTGATTACTCACCTAGAGTCAGACATCCTGGAACGCAAAGTCAAGTGGGCCTTAGATAGCATCACTATGAACAAAGCTAGTGGAGGTGATGGAATTCCAGTTGAGCTATTTCAAATCCTGAAAGATGACGCTGTGAAAGTGTTGCACTCAATATGCTAGCAAATCTGGAAAACACAGCAATAGCCACATGACTGGAAAAAGTCAGTTTTCATTCCAATCCCAAAGAAAGGCAATGCCAAAGAATGCTCCAACTACCACACAATTGCACTCATCTCACACGCTAGTAAAGTAATGCTCAAAATTCTCTAAGCCAGGCTGCAACAGTATGTGAACCATGAACTTCCAGATGTTTAAGCTGGTTTTAGAAAAGGCAGAGGAGCCAGAGATCAAATTGTCAGCATCCGCTGGATCATTGAAGAAGCAAGAGAGTTCCAGAAGAACATCTATTTCTGCTTTATTGACTACGCCAAAGCCTTTGACTGTGTGGATCACAACAACCTGGATAATTCTGAAAGAGATGAGAATACCAGACCACCTGACCTGCCTCCTGAGAAATCTGTATGCAGGTCAAGAAGCAACAGTTAGAACTGGACATGGAACAACAGACTGGTTGCAAATTGGGAAAGGAATGCATCAAGGCTGTATATTGTCACTGTGCTTATTTAACTTATATGCAGAAAGCATCATGCAAAATGTCAGGCTGCATGAAGCACAAGCTGGAATCAAGATTGCCAGGAGAAATATCAATAACCTCGGCTACACAGATGACATCACCCTTATGGCAGAAAGTGAAGAAGAACTAAAGAGCCTCTTGTTGAAAGTGAAAGAGGAGAGTGAAAAAGTTGGCTTAAAACTCAACATTCAGAAAACTAAGATCATGGCATCTGGTCCCTTCACTTCATGGCTATTGATGGGGAAACAATGGAAACAGTAACAGACTATTTTTTTGGACTCCAAAATCACTGAAAATGGTGACTGAGGCCATGAAATTTAAAGATGCGTTCTCCTTGGAAAACAAGCAATGACCAACCTAGATAGCATATTAAACAGCAGAGACATTACTTTGTCAACAAAGGTCCATTTAGTCAAAGCTATGGTTTTTCCAGTAGTCATGTACGGATGTGAGACTTGGACTAAAGAGAGCTGAGAGCTGAAGAATTGATGCTTTTGAACTGTGGTGTTGGAGAAGACTCTTGAGAGTCCCTTGGACTGCAAGGAGATACCACTCAATGCTAAAGGAAATCAGTCCTGAATATTCATTGGAAGGATTGATGCTGAAGCTGAAACTCCAAAACTTTGGCCACCTGATGCAAAGAACTGACTCATTGGAAAAGATCCTGATGCTGGGAAAGATTGAAGGTGTGAGGAGACGGATATGACAGAGGATGAGATGGTTGAATGGCCTCATCGACTCAAAGAACATGAGTTTGATTAAGCTCTGGGAGTTGGTGATGGACAGGGAAGCCTGGTGTGCTGTAGTCCATGGGCTTGCAAAGAGTTTGACGTGACTGAGCTACTTCACTTTCTTTCTATCACTACATAGTTAACTTATTTTAATCTTTTGCTACCAGCTAAATATTTTATTACCTGCTATATGAACTTTGCCCTCACCACCTGCCTTGCACACATACACACTTGGTGAGAATGGGCTTATGGTAGTAGGACATTCAGGCATGCTGATTTCCAGGGCACATTGTCTTTTCATTGTTATGTTGCCTAAGACATGGTTTGAGTTTCAGGCAAATTGACTTCTGGAATGCTAACAAGTGGATTTTCTTCTACTGCTGCTGTACCAGACTGAGCATCTTTTGACATTTAGATAATGGTATGGGATCCCATTAAATGATTGGCTTCAGGGATGGAGCACTTGTTCAAAGTACAGAACAGATAAAGCCACCTCTATCTGTGTAAGTCTCAAACAAAACTAATACAATTAAGTAAAGTTTAAAAAAAAAAAAAAGATTGTCAAACTGCAGGGCATTTAATTCGCATTTCTGAGCAGTGGGTGTTGCCTTCTGAGAAGGTTGACTTGAAGTGGAGATTTTCCAGATCAATTTTTGACAACAGTTATTTCAAAACAATTGTTTCTCAAGATGTGGTCAAGTTAAAGTCCTTTTGATAGTCTGTCAGGCCACACTGGATTATATCCATTCTTTTCATTTGCATCCTCTCCAGGACTGAAGATCAGGAGGGAGGGAGGTGGGAGAAAGAGAGGCATTTTGTATACATATATATATTTTCTTCTAAAAGTCAGCCTCAATCTGATTTTTTACAACTTTGTATATAGTCATATAGCTTTTAGTATTTTGAAAGCATTTATATAGCATTTTTTTCCAGTATAATTCACGGCATTCTACTTTTGACATTATCTTAAGTCAATTTACAATCATATATTAACAACAGTATATGATTATACCCCTGGTGTAACTCAAAGATTATATATTTAATGGTCTAGGTTTGAAGTGGCATTCCTGATTTGGAAAGGTAATCATTTATTTATGTTAGTGATTTAAAGAGAATGTAACTATATTTTACCTATAGATGTATAGCCCCAGAATTCATAATTGAGTGGTATGCATCTTATTTCATTTTGAGGAAGTCTAATATTAAAAGATCCATTCAGGAAAAAAAAAAAAAACAACAACAGCAAATATTTTTAAAAGGAAAGTCATAAAATAAGTTTATTGCAGATTTTGAGGAGCCCAACTCAAATAAATCTACAAACTGGGTTGATGGAAGAGTCATAAAACATAATGCATACAAAAAGGAAAAAAGCTGTGGAAAAAATAACACTTTTCTTTTTTTCCCTTTATTTTAATTATAAAAAATCATGGAAATTGTTCTATAAACATGAGTGAGCTAAAAAATATTGCCAGAGTATTAGTTACTAGAGAAACAGAAATGAAATTTGGAGTTGAGATTTATCATCTTCTCACTTTAATTTGTACTCCTGCTGTACTGTAAATGTAATAACCATCAACATGAAAAATGTAACAGATTGATAATACCATTGAGTTTTAATTAAACCGCTGAAATGAAGAGGACCCAGATGGATAACTGGGAAATGTAGTTATCCTTTATGAAATGTGCTGGATTGCCCGTTTGTTCTGTTCCTTATAAATTAATGCTCTGCCAAAAACAGTGCCCCATCAGAAGATTTACTAAAAATTAATCATTTCAGTTTATAAAACAGATGGTTGCTTTAGTTTATTCAATTTGGGTTTGAAACACTTATCACTGTAAATCAGCGGATGTTCACTTTCCTGATCTCTTCCTGATCTGACTTCCCATTTCTGTGCTTTCTACCTAAATAGATCAGTACGTATATCGTGTTTTTCTGCAGGGTCATTGGTCTAATCTCTTTGCTTCAGAATGTCAGGTATCTGCATCTAATTTTTAGTAAGTTTTATGTTCTTTGATATTTTTCAGCTAAGAAAAGAAAAAGAAATGGCAGCGTGAGAAGCCACTCAGTTGGAAAGTTTTCATCACTCCTTCAGAAAATAGCGACAACTCACATCAGTTCAGTGAAGACATGACGAACTGGTGTTTTTCTTATTAGCTTGATGTAAGCCTGAACTGGCTGCTTAGGATTCAGGAGTTAAGGTTTTCAGTTATATTTAGGAGACGGTTACTGGCGTCCCCATGGCAGACTGCTGCCGATCGGTTTGTGTGCAAGAATACTGGGTCTCCCCTGCGCAGGAGTTGCATGCCAGGAAATGGTTGTGAACATGTGCACTTTTCAGTTCCTGGCTCCCCAATGTCACATGACCATCTGAAGATGACCTTTATCTAGCAGCAGAATTGGACTTAAATGTTGAATTAGAAACATAACATTTTCATGATAGCTATAGAGAAATGAGACAGACGAGTTTAATCACAGAGCAGTTCTGTTTGTTTTTAATCCTGGGGTTAACTGTTTAGGGCATCAAAGTTCTCTGTTTGCAAAGGAACATCTAATTTTTGTTGTTGGTGCCCGTTATGCTTGGCACTGTGAGGACAAGGTTTCTAAGGGAGGTATCAGAGAGGAAAGTGACTCTGAGATGTGTCTCTCATCTCAGAGCACCTATAACCTAAATGGAGAGATGGCAAAACAAATAAGTAATAAATTGTTATATAACTGAATCCACTTGGATGCTGTAAGAATGCAAGGGCAGGAAGGATCAGTATGAGTTTCATATCAATACAGGACAAAATTGGAACATTGGTTTGTAATGGATGAGTGGTATTTGGAAATGGAAGAGGAGATGAGTTTAGCTAATGAGATTAGCATAATCAGAGGCTTGGGGGAGAATGATTGTGACATGATAGGGAATATTAAAGTATTTGAGAAGAATGGTTCATCTTAAGGAATAAGGATGGCTGTAAAGGACAGCCAGACATTAAAGGGGCTTTAAGGCCATATGGCAGAGGTTTGATTTCTTATGACAGGCCACACAAAACCATGGTAGGTTCTTGAAAACTGAAGTAATATGAAAGGACAGTGATGGGAAGATGAATCTAGAAGTGGTACCCACCTAGAAAACTGCTACAGTCGTACAGGCTGATCAAAGTATTTGAGACGTGAATAGTGACGAAGTGTTAGTCGCTAAGTCATGTCCTGCTCTTTGTGACCCCATGGGCTGTAGCCTGCCAGGCTCCTCTGTCCAAGGGATTCTCCAGACAGGAATACTGGAGTGGATAGCCATTTCTTCTCTAGGGAATCTTCCTGACCCAGGGATCGAATCCAGGTCTCCTGAATTGCAGGCAGATTTTTTACCATCTGAGCCAACAGGAAATCACCCCTCCCAGCCCCCCAGCCCCCCCAAAATGAAAGAATATATTAATTTTAGAAAATGAGGAATCCAAGATGCTAAGGTGGTCTTTGTAAAGACCAGCGTCTATTTCTCCTCAGGAGGCCCACCCAGTCTGTTAGCTGACAACTCATGCTCCTTAAGTCCTGCTCAAGCTGGTTCAATACATTAACACATTCCCTAGGGCAGAGTGATTTGTCTAGCCTTAAATATTTAACTCAATGTGGGACAATAAGAGTGCTTTCCCAGTTTTTTTTTTTTTTTTCCTGATTATCCTACTTAGACAAAATCCTATTTTCCCTCTGGTCACGAAGCCATAAAAATACAAAATCAGATCTGCCTGACACTATCCTTACAGCTTCGTGGGAGAGCAACCTGAGAAAGTGATGTCAATGCAGGAAGATGGAATGAGAAGATCAGTGATTAAAGAGTTGGAGGGAAATGTGTGTGCATGTGTGTGTGTGTGAGTATGTGTGCACGCACATGTTCATGAATACATTAGTGCAGTCCTAGGAATATAAGCCTTTCTAGCTGCATTTAAAGAAAAAACATTGAAATGCAGTTGATTTCTGATGTCGTGTCAGTTTCAGGTGCTTACAGCCTCATATTGCAGATGAGGAAATCATCGCTCAGAAAGCCAAGCAATTGGTCAAGGCTAAATAGCTACTAATCTGGTAGACTGAGAGTTAAAACCTAAGTTTAATTCCAAACCATAACTTTTTTTTTTTCTTTATGAGACTGCCTGTTTCTATGGTGGTAGAGGGTCTATTCAAACTAAATAAGTATTAGTTGCATTTTCCTCGTGTTTCTTTTATGCTTCTAGGGTATATTCTCAGCAAACACAGCCATTGTAGTTCTGCTCTTTGCTGTAGGAAGGTGATACTTTCTTCTTCACATCCACATGACTCTCACTAGAATGAAACATGGAGAGCTTTTCTGTCTATAAGAAGCGTCACAGAGTATTGAGTCAAACGTTAGCCACAAAAATCTATTATTCATATTATAATCTGTAGTAATAAAATAATAAAAATGTGGAATGTGGTGTTGCCAAAGAAAAAGCAGCAAAATTAAACTAGGACTAGCTTTTAATGTATAACACTTAAAATATATAGGTTGCTGCTAAATCACTTCAGTCATGTCCGACTCTGTGTGACCCCATAGACGGCAGCCCACCGGGCTCCCCCATCCCTTGGATTCTCCAAGCAAGAACACTAGAGTGGGTTGCCATTTCCTTCTCCAATGCATGAAAGT
Organism: Bos javanicus; assembly: GCF_032452875.1. Classification (NCBI taxonomy): domain Eukaryota; kingdom Metazoa; phylum Chordata; class Mammalia; order Artiodactyla; family Bovidae; genus Bos; species Bos javanicus. The sequence goes on along the minus strand of NC_083869.1, from coordinate 60,436,918 downwards.
GAAAAGTGAAAGTGAAGTCGCTCAGTCGTGTCCGACTCTTAGCGACCCCATGGACTGCAGCCTTCCAGGCTTCTCCGTCCATGGGATTTTCTAGGCAAGAGTACTGGAGTGGGGTGCCATTGCCTTCTCCGAATATATAGGTTAGAAGGAGTTAAAAGGTTTTTTCTAGATGGGGAAACAGTAGTGGAATTTTCTAATGACATTGGAGGCGCTTTTCAAATTATTTAATATAGACAGTAGTAACTGATATTTTCTCCATTAAATTTAACATAGATTTACTAGATCTAATGTTTTTAAAATTTACATTTAATGTAGAGAGTACTTGTTCTGATATCTATTTCAATTACATTTGTAATTTTTTTCTCAGAATAGTTATATCCCATTTCTGTCTCTTTGGTATAATTTTCTAAAGTTCTGGCACCAGAAATAATATACTTATTAGTGATTATTTACCTGAACCGTAAGCTCATTAATCCATTTTTAGCTCATTATGGAGATCAAAGTGAGATAGAAGGGTAAAGAGAGTTATAAAGTTATTTTCCTAAAGAAAATTTACTGAAAGTTTGAAGAGATATAGAAGTTGAAGAAGTAGATACTTAGTTATGAGAATGAAACTGAATATTGATTTCTTGAGGTGGAATTACTTGAGTCAGACTGGAAGACATAGAAACTGAAAATACAAAGTTAATTCTGTAAGATGGTAAGGAAGCAAGAGGGATCAGAAGTTTCCCTTTCTGGCCACCAGGGGGTGGTGATGTGCCAAAGAAGCTTGGAGGGCACCATATGCAGTAGGGCTAACTGGGGTGAAGTTATAAGAAGAGAAAAGTAATACTTGTAAATCTGGTTTCTATCACTCAGCGGGTATCTTAATATCAGACTTTATTCAGGGGGTAATTACTTCATTTATAGACTGTCTATTTTGTTTCTATTTAGTGCTTGACTATTTAATTGTTTCTTTAATGCATTGTGTTTTTAAAACGACAGACTTTTTCTATGACTTTTTTTAAAAATGAGGTATAGTTGACTTACAATGCTATGTTAGCTTGAGGTGTATAACACAGTGATTCGGGTGTATATATTTATATTAATCTATCTGTATATTTTTTAGATTTTTTCCCCTTATAGGTTATTACAACTTCCCTGTGCTATGCAATAGGTTCTTATTGGTTACCTATTTTATGTCACAAACTCTTAATTTATCCCTCCCTCCTCCTTTTAATACATTCTTCAGTAGGTTGGACTCAAAAAACAAAAGCTAAGTTTAGATCCATTGTGATTGCTATACGGCAGTGGTCATTAAAAATTCTTGATTTGTGAAGAGGTTCCTAGATAGATTTTAATTACATGAATCTCATTTCTGTAATCAGTATCTTTCTCTGTCTCACTCTTTTTCTCTGCTTCCCATCTCCATTCCCGCCCCCAGTCATTCAGCATTATCATAGAAATGAAGTGTCTACTCTTTTTTCATATCCTACTGCTGGATTATATTAACCTAATTGGTTATGGATCTAACTGATTGAATTTTAAAACAATTCCTAATCTAGTCTACTGACCTCAAGTGACAAATAAATAAGAAACAGGTATAAAAGTGCATGGATCTTCCAAATCTATAGCTATTTAGGTTATGCTGTTAACTGAAGTTCCCAAACTAGAAGTGTATTAATTTCCCCCTCTTTGGAGACACATCAGTTCACAGATTCAGTTTTGTCAGGCAGCCTTGCTCTACAAGCCAGTCTACACAAAAGGCATTCGTCTAATTAAATTAGGGGCTAGTAAATCCACGGATTAGCATACAAAGTTAGAAAAATCAATATCTTATTAGTTTCAAAACCTTTCATCTAGCTCCTCTTGAATTTTTTCCAGAAACTTTTTGTAGTGAAAAATTTGATTGAAAGCTTCCCAAAATTTGGTAATCAATAATTGATTTCTAGTCACTGAGAAATTCATTAACCTCTGTACTTATTGTATTGCCACATATCCGTATTGAACTCTCTTCTAATCACCACATTATTCTTGACTGAAAACACATTAGCTATAAAAATTCATGAAATGAGAAATATAATATTATAAAGACTTTGTTTAGGTATAGTAGTTAATGGATTGTGCAGAACTCTGAAACATTCTCTTATTTCCAGTAAAAATAGATTTATATCTTCCATTGTTTTATGCCTAAACATGGATAACTTCACTGCTTTATCTTTGCATAAACAAATTATTGCCAAATGAATTTGTAGACCCACAGAATTTTTGTCTAACATGATGCAGGAATCTCAGCATCTCTTTTAGATGAAGATAGACAACAATTGTATATGCACTGGGGGAAATTCGTTTTTAATGATGAGAGATTAGTGATCAGAATTAACTTTAGAAAATAAATGTAGGGTAGCAAAAAGAAATTAGGGATACCTAAGCCATTTGAGTATTTTAGCATATAATTTCCCTTTTTTTGTCTGTGTGCATGTTAAATTATAATCATTTCAGTCTAGCTCAAAATTTCTACTAGTGCATTCTATAAAAATGCTAAATCATATGTATTTTGATTTTTATTCTTAAAGCACATAATAATTTTAGCTACTGAATAAGCAGGCTAATGCTGACTTTATAATTCATTATTTCTAGAGCTTTCAAGAAACTTTTAAAATTAAGATGAATGTAAAACTGCAGTATTTATGCAGAATGTGATCATGAGAATAGGCTTATGGATCCAAAGAAAATTAAGGGTTCATTTTCATACTTGAAAACTTCCAAAGACGTTTGAGAAATGATTCAGATAGAAAACTACCTTCTTGTCTATGTTCTGACTTCAGCCAATGTTTGTACTTATGTATAATTCTACTCTATCTCCCTTTGAAATATTTTTTGATAGGCTTTGGATCAGATAGACCTTCTTGAACTACTTTCTATTGGTGGGGAAAATTATTATACTATACTTTTCTGAGCCTCACTCAACATTTTCATCTACATGATGGGGGTCCTTATACCTCTATCATAGCATCATCGTTAGGATTTGATGAGGAGAGTATCTGAAAAGTGTTTGCTGCTGCTGCTGCTAAGTCGCTTTAATCGTGTCCGACTCTGTGCGACCCCATAGACAGCAGCCCACCAGGCTCCCCGTCCCTGGGATTCTCCAGGCAAGAACACTGGAGTGGGTTGCCATTTCCTTCTCCAATGCGTGAAAGTGAAAAGTTAAAGTGAAGTCGCTCAGTTGTGTCCGACTCTTAGTGACCCCATGGACTGTAGCCCACCAGGCTCCTCCGTCCACAGGATTTTCCAGGTAAGAGTACTAGCACATGCTAATAACAATGTACTTAGGTTACTTTTATTATGTCATTTTTATAATGTAGGGAATAGAGCTAGATGGAATATATTGAATATATTCTAGGATCCACCAATCACTAGCCACTTTAAGCTATTTGTATATCAAGAGGATGAATGAATTTAGGGACACATGTTTATAATTTGATGGAAACATTCCATGGGCTAAAAGACAGCAGACTATTGAGATTCAGCTATGCTGTGAACTTGGTGTTGTTTCTCTAATATGAAAAAAAATCAGATGAAACTAATATAATTTGTTCTTCCCAAAACCATGATGAATGTAAACCAAGTCCATGCTGTGTGTGCTTAGTCACTCAGTCGTGTCTGACTCTTTATGACCCCATGAACTGTAGCCCTCCAGGCTCCTCTGTCCATGGGGATTCTCCAGGCAACAAAACTGGAGTGGGTTGTCATGCCCTTCTCCAGGGGATCTTCCCAAGCCAAACTTTGGAATAAAAAAGAACATTGATAAGAAATATACTCTGTACTCTGTGAAGAATGCCAGGGAGTAGACTTAAGGAACAATGATGGTCACACAATTTGTGGTATATACAGAGATATTTGTTAGATTTTAGACTAATTATATAAGACAGAACTTTGAAGATCTTTCAGTGACAAGGATTGTCAAGACCATCTTCCCTCCCTTTTTAAAAAAACAGCTTTATTGAGATAGCATTCTTGTACGATAACACTCAACCATGTAAAATGTTTGTTATACAACTGTATTCTAGCTGTAAAATTTTTGTCACCTCCCACAAAAGAAGCTCCACATCTATTAGCAGTCATTTTCCACACCCCCTGCAGCCCTAGTTATAGGGAATCACTGAAAGTCCCTTGGACTTCAAGGAGATCTAACCAGTCTGTCCTAAAGGAGATAGTCCTGAGTGTTCATTGGAAGGACTGATGTTGAAGCTGAAACTCCAATTCTTTGGCCACTGTGAAAAACTGATTCATTTGAAAAGACCCTGATGCTGGGAAAGATTGAAGGCGGGAGGAGAAGGGGATGACAGAGGATGGGATGGTTGGATGGCATCACCGACTCAATGGACATGAGTTTGGATTGGTGGTGGACAGGGAGGCCTGGTGTGCTGCAGTCCATGGGGTCACAAAGAGTTGTACATGACTTGAGTGACTGAACTGAACTGAATCTATTTTCACTTTTCCCCCTCATTTTTGAGGCTTTCTCTTGCCTTTTCTCTGATTAGAATCTCTACTCCAGCCTCTCTGGTTTACTCCAGTTCTCCAGTAAATGGTTTTGCTTTGCCGTTTCTGTCTCTTTGTCTCATCATTTCCTCCCTCCATCTTGCTAACCCTGTCCCTTTCTTTTCTAATTGTGTCAACCCAATTAATCCCAGCTCACATCTCATCTCCTCTGTAAAACCTTTGCTGACATCTCAGGGTGAATTGAATTATGTCTTCTCTGAGCCTGGATCGCTCCAGTTGGCAGGCATATTTTATATAGTCTCGTGCCAAACCTTCCACTGTTTTAAACAGAAATCTTATTTAATTGTTCATATATTGGCATTATTTTCCCACACTAGTTACAGGCTGCTTGATCCCTAGGTATCCTACAGAATATTTAATGGTTCTTTGTATGGAATGGCTATTCAATAAATATTTGTTAATTTTTAATCTCAAAGCACAAATTAATATTAACTATCTTGTCTATTCACTCATCTGTTTGACACAGTTACTCAAATAAAGATTTAAGTCATCTCAATTTTGTTATGAAAGAGATCTGCTTTTTGGACCTATGGTGGATTCTTTTTGTCTGGAAAAAACTGTAACTTCGCTAGCAATGGAAGAGATCTTGCGTTTAACTATCAAAGAAACAGTTGAATTGAGCTCTTGCTTGATTTTGTGATTGATTAAATAAAATACTTGCATAGTTGGACAATGGCCTTAAATAGGTGCATCTCTAATGAGTAGAGTTTGTATCAAGACACTCCGCTCCTATCTTACTTGATGCAGTTTGAGTTTGAATAAAGGAAAAATATAAGGGTACTTCAACAGGTAAAAGATGTCCACCAAAAAGTATGAGGTACAGGAAAAGGTGGGAAGTCCAACTCGGTTAGACTTGAGCTGTGCTTCAGAATCTGCCTTTTGGCTACATTGAAGGATGCTGATGTGGATGGGTGGTCCTAATGACTAGAGAGACAGTCCCAGGAGAGAATAAAGTGCTCATCCTTTGTAAACAGCTGAATATGGGGTTTTAAGTGGAGGCAGGCTTGAAAAGAATAAAATAAGCCTTAGTCACTAAACAGACAAGAATGCTAAGACAGGAGGGGAGAAGGAAAGGAAAATTGCTGAACCTAGAAACTGAGGAGCCAAAGGAAGATAAAGGCTCAAGTTTATCCTTCAGTGGGCAAAGGTGATCAGAAATGTTTTCTCTTTCTTTATTTAAAACACTTAAACCTTAATATGGACAGGGAGGCCTGACGTGCTGCAGTCCATGGGGTGGCAAAGAGTCGGACATGACAGCGACTGAACTGAACTGAACTGAAACCTTAATATTAAGGCTTCCCTGGTGACTCAGATGGGAAAGAATCTGCCTGCAATACAGGAGACCGGGGTTTAAACCCTGGGTTGGGAAGATTCCCTGGAGGAGGAAATGGCAACCCACTCCAATATTCTTGAGAACCCAGTGGACAGAGGAGCCTGGCAGGCTAGTTCATGGGGTCACAGATTCAGACACCACTGAGCGACAAACACTTTGACTTTCACTTTTCAAACCTTAATATTAGCACTGCCTCATTTTTCCTCACATGCAATGTTTTTATTTATTCCATATGTGTATCATACCCACATATACACAGTTTTCGTTTGCTTCACTTTTATTCAGGCACTTGTGGTATGTAGGATCTGAAATAGATGTTCTTTTCCTTTAGTTTGGAGTCACATCAATGTTCTTGGCTATTGTTACAGCAGAGATTAGAATGTATTGAAACACATTTTCCCTTTCTGTACCGTGATACATCGCTGGGAAGGTGGTTATTTGATGCTGCAAGGAGTGGACAGGGCTTTTGTAAAGAAAAATAAGATGAAGACCTGAATTGATGAAGCCCTCATTGTGTCTGTGTCTGTAACAGAGTGATGATGAATAAACCAATCTGACTTTGTGTGGCATAACAGAGGTGGCTGCCAAGATAGAACTTTTGTTCTCATGCAGACAGAGAATTAATGGGGAAAAAAGAAAATAATACAACCCACAGTGTTATAGAAGTCAAGATACAGCTATGTGCCTTGACAATAGTAATGGAAAGGATCATACATAACTTCTTTGCTGTTCCTTGGTTCACTCCTGGTCACTCATCCACCTGGCCATGCAAAACAAGATTCCATGGCATCTTTCAGCAGGTCTCAATAAAAATGACTTTCTCATCCCTTTCATTGGCTTCATCATTTATCTGGTTACCTGAGTTCTCATTCCTACAGCTCCTAGTTCCCTCAGTTCCCTCATTTGTCTCCCAAGTCTAATGAATTTCCATGTGAGATTGAGCATGTCTTCAAATTACCTTTGCATTCCTATTGCTGCCACCCTAGAAGCAGCCTCCAGATTTTTCTGCATTGTTTGAACATGTTCTTTAGTAATCAACTCTGAAATGGAAAGTACTTGATTCATCTTCTCCAGACACAAACACAATATGTTATCTTGCTACTCGGGGTTTGTAACTACCCTCAGCCCCATTACCTATAGTTAGGAGTCCCCTTCACTTTACCAGCCTTTATGACTTTATTACTTGATGCCCTGTGATTTTTTTTGTCTTTTCCTTTAAATTTTTTTTTCATTTATTTATTTATTTATTTTGACTGCACTGGGTCTTTTTTCCCCGCACACGGGTTTTCTCTAGTTGCGGTAAAGAGGGGGCAATTCTTGGTTATGGTGCTCAGGCTTCTCATTGTGGTGGATTCTGTTGCTGCAGAGCATGGGCTCTAGGTCATGGCCTCAATAGTTATGGCACATGGGCTTAGTTGCTCTGTGGGATCTTCCCAGAGCAGGGATTGAACCCATGTCCCCTGCACTGGCAGGCAGATTCCTAACCACTTGACCAGGGAAGTCCACTCTGTGATTTTCTAAAACCATTCTTAGCAAGTTAGATCTTTCCTATTACCATAAATGTGGTATATACCTTTCTTATCACCAGCTATTTCTTGAGCCTCAGCTCATCTCTGTCTCTTCCATGCAGCCTTTGTTTCTCTCTGACAAACAGCAGTGGTCTTTTCCTTTACAGAACCATCATAGCAAATGCTCTGTTATAACTCTCATTATTGTAATGTAGCTGCATCTCACCGTCTCCCATCTGGGCTGTCTGCTCCCTTCACTCTGTTTCACAGACACAAATTGTACCCCTAATTCTGTTCAGCCCTCTTGTAAAGATGCAGCATTTATTAGAGGGACCTCCAGGCAAGATAATTTAAATTATTTAGTACTCCCTCTTCCCTCACTCCCTACCAACTGCCCCTGCCATCTCATCCCAAGGGACTCAATGGTGTTCCAGAGCTTTAATTTTTTGTGTAAAAAGATGCATATATTAATGTCTGTAACTACTATCCTAGCCAGGACATCCTTCCTTGTGTGTAATAAATGGGGTTTGAAGAACTAATCATCAAATAGGTTATTTTTAATATAATCTTAATATTTATGATTTTATATAGCTAAGAGAAAGTCTTTCTCCAATCAGGGAAAGTATTGCAAACTTTATTTCCTGTTTTTTGCTGTGTTTTCAGGTGTTACCATACTGAAAAGCAAAACTGGAGAGGTGAAAAATAGCATAGACAGAAAGGGTAGTTAGAAATATTTGGTTAAGTGAGATATTTGAAGAATTTTTGAGATTATTTTTCTTCTCATGTTGTAAAATCTCTGATTATTAAATATTTATTTCACCTTTAAAATAATTCCTTAAGCAAACAGGGAGGGTATCACATTTCAAATTGTTTCCCAAATTTGTTGGAATGTCTTCATAAAAAATGTTACCTTTTATAACAGAGAAAAAATATATCAAATGCCCATCAAGGATTGAATTTCCATTTAAAATACTGTGTTATAGATTTGACATCCTGGAGGAGAGATAGGTTAAATCTAGGGATTTGTGTTAACAACCCACCCTGATCAGAAAATTATCCAATTTGCAGATTACTTTGCTTTCTCACTCTCTTTCTTCTGTTTTTCTTTTTTTTTTTTTTTAATTTTATTTTATTTTTAAACTTTACATAATTGTATTAGTTTTGCAAATATCAAAATGATCCTGGTCATCTCCCATTAAGTGAACAATCAAAAGAAGGGAAATCCTACTTTGATCATTGATTCTAAGATGTATATATAAATACATATGCATCAGACTGAACTTCTATAATCTGTTAATTTCTATAAATCATGAGGGATTTCTATAGATCACTTTTTATAGAATTGTGGCTCTGTGAGTAATAACTGATGCATTTTTCTTTGTCACTTTTTCTGTCTTGGAAACATGGCATCCCAAATAGACATTCACAAATATGTCTCTCCCTGCCATGTTCCGTCTTGCCAAGAATGTCCTCCAGGTATGTCACCCTGACGTATCCCAATGGGCTCTGTCACTTCTGCCCCACACCTGAAACTTGGGCCTTTGTGAATGATGATGTGAATATCTTTGTGTTCCTTGTAAACTGAGTCTTATCAGCATTGTAATCAAAATCCAAGAAAGCCCAGATAGTAACTTCCAAATCTACATGACAGTGTTTTGTTGGAAAGGATGGTATGATAGTGTTGATGGGTTTTTTAATTCAAATATTTCGGTTAGGGTAGTCAGCAGCGTTAATCCTTGCTCCTTGCTGGTCAGAAAGAAGAGCTACCACAATTTCAACCTAAATCATAAATCAACTTCTCTCTGCCATTACAATGCAGGTAACATCATCAAGATAAAAAAAAAATCTAATAAAGATACTTTATTAAATAAAGAGTGACCAGGAAAAAAGTAGCACTTACAATGTACTCATTTAAATACCATTAACTAAACCTATTTCAGTGGATCATGATATGGAAATAACTTTGGGATTTAAATTGTTCTTTGTCAGATTAATTATTTTAATGAGCTTGTCCTGCACTTGAATATGAATTATATACTGTAGCTTCTTTTTCTCAGTTTCCATAAAAGACCATAAATGCACTGAGAAGCATAGTCTGGGTAGAAGACTGATATATTCTGGTTGGAAGATTGTCTTGTGTGTGAATATTGTTTCCTTGTTGTTTATTGAATCTCCTTTCCTAGAAATCTCTGAGTTGATTTAAGTACAGGCTTGTTCAGTGGCAGAGAACTGATCTTTGAAGGTTTTTTGCATAGAAAAGGCCAAGGAACCAGAGAGCAAATTGTCAGCATCCGTTAGATCATGGAAAAAGCAAGAGAGTTCCAGAAAAACATCTACTTCTGCTTTATTGACTATGCTAAAGCCTCTGACTGTGTGGATCACAACAAACTGTGGAAAATTATTCAAGAGATGGGAATACCAGACCACATTACCTGTCTCCTGAGGAATCTGTATGCAGGTCAAGAAGCGACAGTTAGAACTGGACATGGAATAATGCTGGGGTCCAGCCCCGGTGGATCCAGGGAATTCGAAGCGGGGACGGCATCGTCGAGGATCAGGAAACAACTGCTTAATTAAATGTTAATTAAGGATATAAAGAATAATAGAATAAGGATAGCTCAGTGAGGAAATTCAGTGGAGAAAAGAGGCTGAAATAAGGATAGCTCAGTGAGGAAATTCAGTGGAGAAAAGAGGCTGAATAATTCAGCCAGAAGGTGAGAGAAAGAACGACAGGGGGAGACCAAGTTTCTGTGAACAAGGTCCACACTTTATTTTTCAAAGTAGTTTTTATACCTTAAGTTATGCATAGAGGATAATGGGGGAAGGGGTAGAGTCATGCAGTAAGCCAGGCTTTCTTCCTGCAAACTTATCATATGCAAAAGTTTAGGTGATTTTCATCATCTTCTGGCCCGGAGGCCTGTTAACATTTTAAGACCCTTTCTTCAGAAAACTTATTTTTCTCTAAAGGTGATTAGGCAGGCGCCACCCTCCAAAAGCATTAAAGTTGCATTCCTATAGGGCAAAGGTATGATGGGCTACAACAAGAAAAAGAATTAACTCAAGAGTCTAAGGTTACAAACATTAAAGCTACTACTTACACCAATCATATTAATCAATACACTGCCAGGGACACAGCAGGTAAGGGATATGGAGACTTAGCAGCAAACATTGGCCCAACAAGTGAAAAACCCTTCACCAATACAATTTCTAATCAACCTTTTAACTGCTCAAAGGAATCTGTATTTAGACAGTTTAGAACATCTCATGCCTCTCACAGTTGGGATGCTCTGAACAATCACATGTGGCCAGAAAAACCTATTCAGGCAGGCTAGAGGACTTCCAAAGGAGTCTGTAGGTTGAAACACTATCACACCCAGGAACTTTATTAACTGGAGCTGTAAGTTAACTCCTTTTTTCAGAGAGGTAGTGGGGGACAGCCCCCTGTAAAGTCAGAGGTGTAGGTGAGAGCACAAAGCAGAAAAGTAGGCAGACTCTGGTTTTGGGGGTAGATGCTCGAGAATTTCCAGGGGGACTCCTGAGGCTCGATTCCGCCTTTGCATATACTGAGCCTCCTTCCTCATGACCTTTGCCATGGGCGGAGCTCCTGCTCCCTGCAGAATAATAGACTGGTTCCAAATTGGGAAAGGAGTACATCAAGACTGTATGTTGTCACCCTGCTTATTTAACTTATATGCAGAGTATATCATGAGAAATTCTGGACTGCATGAATGAAGCACAAGCTGGAATTAAGATTGCCGGGAGAAATATCAATAATCTCAGATATGCAGATAATACCACCCTTATGACAAAAAGCAGAGTAAATGAAGACTCTTGATGAAAGTGAAAGAGGAGCATGAAAAGCTGGCTTAAAATTCAACATTCAAAAAACTAAGATCATGGCATCTGGTCCCATCACTTCATAGCAAATAGATGGGGAAACAATGGAAACAGTGACAGACTTTATTTTCCTGGGGTCCAAAATTACTGCAGATGATGAGTGCAACCATGACATTAAAAGACGCTTGCTCCTTGGAGAGCTTCCCTGGTGGCTTAAATGGTAAAGCTTCTGCTTGCAATGCAGGAGACCTGGGTTCGATCCCTGGGTTGGGAAGATCCTCTGAAGAAGGAAATGGCAACCTATTCCAGTACTCTCACCTGGAAAATCCCATGGATGAAAAAAACTATGACCAACCTAGACAGCGTATTATAAAACAGAGACATTACTTTGCTGACAAAGGTCCGTCTAGTCAAAGCTATGGTTTTTCCAGTAGTCATGTATGGATGTGAGAACTGGACCATAAAGAAAGCTGAGAGTGGAAGAATTGATGCTTTTGAACTGTGGTGTTGGAGCAGACTCTTGAGAGTCCCTTGGACTACAGGGAGATCAAACAAGTCAATCCTAAAGGAAATCAGTCCTGAATATAAGGACTTATGCTGAAGCTGAAGCTCTGATACTTTGGCCACCCTATGTGAAGAACTGACTCATTGGAAAAGACCCTGATGCTAGGAAAGATTGAAGGCAGGAGAAAAAGGGGATGATAGAGGATAAGATGGTTGGATGGCATCACCAAGTGGATGGACATGAGTTTGAGCAAGCTCAGGGAGTTGGTGATGGACAGGGAAGCCTGGTATGCTGCAGTCTGTGGGGTTGTAGTCAGATATGACTGAGCCACTGAGCTGAACAGTAAATCATCTAAGAGGCCTAAATTTATCTTAATATTTCTACTCTGTGAATTCCTACTACTGTGCCAAATGCATGATTTATTGCACCCTAAAGAATTTCTCAAAGAACTTAAAATTCTTTGTGTATTTTATGTTGATTATGGTAAAAAGAAGGTGTTTATTCTTTTTTTGCCTTAATGATGTTCTCTGGAATAAAATTCTATGAAGATCTTTAATCCATTTCACCTTTAACAGTTCAGTTCAGTTCAGTCCAGTCGCTCAGTTGTGTCCAACTCTTTGAGACACCATGAATCTCAGCACGCCAGGCCTCCCTGTCCATCACCAACTCCCAGAGCTCACCCAGACTCACGTCCATCGAGTCAGTGATGCCATCCAGCCATCTCATCCTCTGTCATCCCCTTCTCCTCTTGCCCCCAATCCCTCCCAGCATCAGAGTCTTTTCCAGTGAGTCAACTCTTCACATGAGGTGGCCAAAGTACTGGAGTTTCAGCTTTAGCATCATTCCTTCCAAAGAAATTCCAGGGCTGATCTCCTTCAGAATGGACTGGTTGGATCTCCTTGCAGTCCATGGGACTCTCAAGAGTCTTCTCCAACACCACAGTTCAAAGGCATCAATTCTTCGGCGCTCAGCCTTCTTCACAGTCCAACTCTCACATGCATACATGACCACAGGAAAAACCATAGCCTTGACTAGGCAGACCTTTATTGGCAAAGTAATGTCTCTGGTTTTGAATATGCTATCTAGGTTGGTCATAACTTTCCTTCCAAGGAGTAAGCATCTTTTAATTTCATGGCTGCAGTCACCATCTGAAGTGATTTTGGAGCCCCAAAAATAAAGTCTGATACTGTTTCCACTGTTTCCCCATCTATTTCCCTTGAAGTGATGGGACCAGATGCCATGATCTTTGTTTTCTGAATGTTGAGCTTTAAGCCAACTTTTTCCACTTAGAATTACAGTTTCATATGGATGCTTTCAAAACAAATGTTTATGTTAGTTTATAACTTTAACCAAATCACTTAAGATAAAGCACATGTCATTTGGATAAAGCTATACATTCCTTGGCACCCCACTCCAGTACTCTTGCCTGGAAAATCCCATGGATGTAGGAGCCTGGTAGGCTGCAGTCTATGGGGTCGCTAAGAGTCGGGAATGACTGAGCGACTTCACTTTCACTTTCATGCATTGGAGGAGGAAATGGCAACCCACTTCAGTATTCTTGCCTGGAGAATCCCAGGGACAGAGGAGCCTAGTGGGCTGCCATCTATGGGGTCCCACAAAGTCGGACATGACTGAATCGACTTAGCAGCAGCAGCAGCATACATTCCTTAGGAGAAATTGAACAGGTAAATAAAGTAACATGTGTGTTAACATGGCAAGAGACTATTACTGATCCAATAAAAAGTGGCAGAACATTACAAAATTAAAGGAGAAAATGTATATATAGAAAAAATAGTAATATAAACATGGTCAAAATTGTTCACTTATAGTTTTTAACTTGTACTTTAAGAACAAAGGAATGGACAGTTGAAGACTCTCTGGATGAAAATTCACTCCTAGGTTAATTTTGTAGGAAAGACAAGCTTCTTTATGTGACTTAAAGGCTAAATAACTCCTTTAAAGACCCTGCTGCTTAATCTGATTACTGATTTCAAAGAACACATTAAACTATTTTAGAGAACAACTATTTTCAGCTTTAGGAACTTCTCATCATATTAGTTTACAGTATTTACTACCCAAGTAATAAGGGACTCAAACAGAGAAACAGTAAAGAAAGAATTGTATATCCTAATATTTAAGCTTTCCTGGTGTATGTAGAGATTATTTCTGGAGTTATTTCATTATTATGCTGCTTATGTATAAATGTATGTGGCTCAGTGAGGGATGACCTGGGTCAGGTTTAAATGGAGCATCATAATGGAAGAAGGATGACCCCTCAGAGCCAACCCACCATTTTCATGCATCAGCCAACCATCACTTCCTTTCTTAATTAATCTCCTCCATCCTGAAAAACAAGTACACATGTATTCCCAAAGCACCAATAATTCCTAATCCTTAAATAGCTTTGTTATTCTCCTCTGAGAGTCTCATGGACATTCTCTTGTTTACTATGCTCATTCTTTTCTAAGGGGTTGAGAGTTGTTAAAATTGCTGATGTTGCCAGAGCTGGAATGGGAGATATGTTTGCTTAGTGACAGACATGTCAGAAATACAGCCTCACCCAGTCATCTAAATGGTGACATGCTTCAGAATTTTATTCTAGAATCATATTCTAGGGGATACGAGAGTTAGATGGTTCATTTAGTTGTTCACTCAAAAATTGCTTAGTGTGTTATTTATTGCATGGCTAAATGCTGGGGAAGTAGGCATGATCCATGCAGTCACTGAGTCTGCAATATAGTAATCAGATATTTAAAAAAAAAGAAAAACATTATTCATCATGAAGTCTTGATTGTAAAATGTGCTCCAAAAGAGAAAAATGGACTACTGTAGGAGTTTAATGGGGATGGAGTGCTGGGGAGCTCATCTGGCCTGGGATTCAGGAAGGTTCTCTGAGGAGGTCATGTTTCAGCTGAGATTTAAAGAAACCCATCAAAGGGTAGCCAGGTGAAAAAAGGTAAAGTGTTTTGCAAATATCCCTTGGTTTATTCATTTCATAGTAATTTTCCTCTTCATTTGAAATATTGACTAGTTAGTATCTCTACTTTGTTTTTAAGACATTACATAAAAGGTTTCCTATTCTTTGTCTTCTGGTTTTTTTGTTTTTTTCCTTGTCTCTTCTATTAGATAGTAAAGGAATATATTTCTGGGTTCTCAGCTTTCATGCTAGAGTATCCAGATCTTTAGTTTCTGATTGAACATTTGCATAGGGTTGCCTGTAGTCATTTCTTTGTATGTTTAAACAGGCTCTAGAGTGAAACCATTTTAGTTTTTATCAGTAGATTGTAATCTTGCTGTCTTAGTGGTTTTTTATCCTTCATTGAAGTCCACCTGTTTGTATTGATTTTTATCAGAGGGACCCCAGAAGACTATGATGGAGAGGGAAGGGGAGATCAGTCATCCTACTGGTGTGGAAATGAGGACCACCCACTGGTGAACCTGAGTCCTGACTTGGGAAACTCTGCCCTTTTCTGAAACCAAAGACTTAGCAGTAGAATTGTGTGCAATTTAAGGTGACTCTCAAATAGCTGGAATATATTGGGTCACCTTGATAGAGCTGATGTATAAACGGAAATTTCAAGAGCTATTGTTTGCTCTGATCTTTAACTGAGTAAGTTTCAGCCTGTAATAGCCAGTTGTCATAACTTAATTTAGAAAATCACCTAGCTAAATCAGCCTCACTCCAGAAGGGAATTGGATTTGATATGACTAACATAATCTACTCTGTATAGATTCTTCCCATGTGTTAATAATAGCTTCCCATGTTCCTTAGAAAGGAAACTCTCAGAGAAACAGATGTGCCGTGTCAGGAAATCCAGTCACAGAATCAGTCCTCAGAGTTCCTATAAAACTGTAGGTTTCTTAATTTTTTCAGTATCAATTAGTTTTAGAATGTGTTTTTTAAATCATTTTTTTTCAGATTTTAAATTCTATAGAAATTACTTAGAGTGTTGTGTACAAAGGATGTGAATATAAAAGTAGGACAAAAGTGAGAGCATTTCATTCATAAGAGGCAGCAGAAAAGAATATAAAAACTACATGTTTTCTTGCACATAAAAAAGTTAATGTTCTTACTCTCAGGCAGTAGAAATTTAATAAAAAAAATCAGGCATGGAGTAAGATTAAATTTACCGTAAATTCTTTAAATACATAAAGAGACCAGCTGTATGAATTCTGAACTAAACCTTTGATCTCTAAGGTACTTTGCAAAGCAGATATGACTGGTTTTTAACTGCATGTCAGCAACATAAATTCTTTGGCCTCACACAGTACCAGTTTGGCCCCGAGTGAGAATGGAACTTACATTGGCTGAAATGGAAAATGTGATTGCATGGCTTGCAAATCTGAAAGAAATCTCTTGGCTATTTGCACCTGGAAACATTTCAAGCTTGCCTATTAGTCTCACTGATAGCAATCTACCTCTGTTTTATCTGGCAAAGTGTTTTCTTGTGGTGAGCATCCCGTAAGATTTTGATGATGCTTCCATGGTACCCATCTGAGGTTTGGGCCCATTCAACCTCCATTGGCTCTGGTTACAGTAGCTCAAATTCCCACTGCCTTCCTCAGATTGTACTGACCAAAGGCTTTCCTCCTGTATCCCAAGAGCATGTGAGTTGTTCTGGCCAATCAGTGTCATTTAGTTCCTATGTTGGTTTGTTTAGTTATTCCCAGACCTTGAGCTGATATTACCACAAGGAGACATGCTTTTTCAACCAGGAATTGATTCTGAGAGGTCTAGAGTACTAGCTACTAGACCCCACCTTGTTCCCTTGTGCAACCAGCATGGAGAGAAACAGAACCCAGAGATGGAGAGAAACTAGGTCCTGATTGTACCCTATGAGCCCAGAATTCTGCTGTGGGCTATTGTGACTTTTCAGTCAAATGAGCCAATACAATCTGTTTTGCCTTGACTGGTTCAATTATCAGCATCATTGTTTTTTTAAAAAAATATATTTATTTATTTATTTTATTTGGCTGCATAGGGTCTGAGTTATGACACACTGGCTCTGTAGTTACAGCACTCTGGCTTAGTTCCCCCTCAGCCTGTGGGATCTTAGTTCCCAGTAAGGGATTGGACCCATGTCCCCTGCACTGGAAGGCAGATTGTTAACCACTGGACCACCAGGGAATTCCCTGATTATCATTACTATTACTATTTTCTTTCTGAATATTAAGCAGAGTCCCATTAAAGAGCTTTGTTGGTCTGACTGAAGCATTTCATTTTCTTTGTTGTTGTGTTGCAAAGAGCCTCCTGAGTTTTGTATCTGGATTAAACCTCTCTACATCTGTGTTAATGTGGTCATGTATATTTCAGTACATTACATGATGCCATATCTCATCAGTTTGTGGGTAAAGTTTGAAAAACTTGACCCAAATGATAGTTCAAAGCTAGAGGGATTCTTGACTAACAAAGGGCTGTACTTGAATTGTGAGGAGTAAAGCTGCCATATTACCCAATACTAGTTGCTAATAGCTTGCCTTACGGTTGGTAGTAATTTAAATCTTGTAGTATTTTTTTCAGTATTTTGGATTTAACCATCAATGAAGATATTTACGAGTGGGACAAAAGCTGAAAGTGATGATTAATATTTTACATACCTAAATCAAGACATGCAATGGTCTTCAATAACTAGGGTAATTATTTTATGTACCAAGGTGAAATTTAGTGGAGTTCTAATTTTTTACAGTGGTACACAGAGGTAAGATTTGTCAAGCTTGTTTTTCTTATTAATTACAACATGTTTGAGCTTCCCTGGTGGCTCAGATGGTAAAGAATCTGCCTGCATTGTGGGAGACATGGGTTCAGTCCCTGGGTTGGGAAGATCCCCTGGAGGAGGGCATGGCAACCTACTCTAGTATTCTTGCCTGGAGAATCCTCATGAACAGAGGAGCTTGATGGGCTACAGTCCATGAGGTCACAAAGAGTCAGACATGACTGAGCGACTATAAACACAATGCAACAGCAACGGCATGTTCAATGTATTTACCAAAACAAATTAAAATTTATTTCCATCTGAAGTAATTTACTTTCTGGAAACAAGTTCAAATATAGAAGTAATGAATGAGGAGACAGAGGAAAGATGTTTTTTAATTTATCAAAATGCAGAATTGGAAAGTCCATTTTTTAAAAAAAGTGAAAGCAAAAGTAGCTCTAAGGATTTCTATAAGTATAGATCTAGAGTTATGTCCTTCAAATAAGCTGCAGACTGCCTGAGCACATGGTAAAGAAGACGTGTGGTTCATTAGCAGCACTATGAAAATAATTCAGTGGTTTTAGTTGATTGCAAGAATAAATGACTTAACAATCTGGTGTACTGGCCAAAACAGTTAATTTGGACACATTGATTCAGATGTATGTTGGTTTAATTCAGTAGGGAGGTAAACAGTCACCTTTCATTCTGGGATCATTATCCCTCATCTGAAGAATCAGGGAGTTGGTTTTGGCTTTGTGCTTGATGGATATTGATGAAAGTATGGGCTCAGAGGAAAGGGAAAACAAGGGGGAGAGAATCTGTCATTATTCTGAGGAAATTAGAAGTGTTTGCCTTAGAGGAATGAAGACTTAGGGTGAACATAACTGTCTTTAAATATTTGAAAGGTGTTTATACCGGAGAGCGAGTCAGTTTATTCCAGGCAACACTGAGGAACGAAACTGGGTCTAATATCTTACTGGTAGGTTTCCTGGGAGGCTCATAGTCAGAACTGCCCGGCATTGGGCTGAATTTCCTCCAGAGTGGGTTTCAGACAGACAGGTGTCAGAGAGATGGTGTTGCTGGTGGAGGAGGTGGTAGGGAGGGACATTGTACCTGGCTTTTAGGATTCCATCCATCCTGAGATTCTGGAACATTCTTTCAGAAGTGGAATAGGTTTCAAGTGGTATCAGTGGCAAATGCACAAGGAAACATAAGCGAATAGATTCTGTCTCAGAATCCTTAGCACATCTGAGAGCCAGGAACTACTTTGATATAACACAATTTCAACTCATTTGCTTCAGTCGTGATGACATTATCATTTCCTGCTTCTTTGTCTGCTTGTCCAGCTTTCTTCCCAAAATGATAGTCTTGGTCGCTTGTGATGTGCTCAGTCATATCCGACTCTTTGCAACCTCATGGACTGTAGCTCAACAGGCTTCTCTGTCCAAGAAAATTTCCAGGCAAGAGTACTGGAGTGGGTTGCCATTTCCTACTCCAGGGGATCTTCCTGACCCAGGGATCAAACCCACATCTCTCGAGTCTCCTGCATTGGCAGGCAGATTCTTTCCCTACTGAGCCACTGTGGTCACTTAGGGCAGTAGAAATTGATTCAGATAAGCTCCTGCTCTCTGCTTGGAACATAGCTCAGCGTCTTTTCACTGCAATTTACAGCATTTGTCAAAGTGAATCATTGAACTGTATTCTGATGTCCTGTCTCTTCTTGTCATGGAACTTCTCATTCTCTGAATTTACTGCTTCATTTTTCCTCTAAACACAGGTTTTAGAGAAACCTGCTACTTTCCACATTCTTTTAAAATTACCTGGTTGTCAAAACACTCATTGCATGAACTTTTTCAAATAACGCATTTTATTTGGTTGGAGGAATCATTTTGAGTTTCTTTGTTGGTGTTTCAACAGGGTGGGCTGAACTTCAAGTCACTTAAAACCATTTACGGCTCCTCAGCCAAGTGTTTTTCGACCTGGAATCTGAGTGACCAGAAATAGACTGCACATCTAAAAAGATGGAGCTGTTCCTGCCCCTGTCAATTCCCTGATACACATATTGCAGACTTAGTTTGGAGTGCTTCTGTGCTTGAAATGATTCTGAAATTTTTCTTCAAGTGAAGTGAAGTCTGGCAAGAAAAGCAAATTCTGCAGGGGCACTTCAGAGACTTCTGCAGGTATCAGATATTAGGTTTGTGGAAAGGACCAGGACACTGGGCTAGAGGAAGGATTTCCTGGTGTAGAATTATGATCGCCCAGATTAAGAGCTCAGAGCTGAGATGCTCACCATTCTGAACTTGTGATTCTAGATGGTGTTTGGGTGATACTGCAGTGGATGGATGACTCATGTCTCAAAGGCTCCTTAGAGGGAGTTCAGGAGATTGGGACCCAGACTAGAATGGTCTCTAAGGGCTTTTTCAAATGTAGGTTTCCATGGATTATCTATCCTTGCTGGTAAAGATAAGGTGGCTTTAGGACAGGAATGCCTTTAGGCTTTCCATGAGCTGCTTCAGCTTCGCTCTGTTCTTGAAAAGGGGTATTTTACTGTCCTTTCTAATAAGCACGTTTCAAAGAGTCGCTCTAGTGCACAGCCCCTCACGCCAGGGCTTCCCTAGCCAACATAGTTCCTATCTTGTTTGTGTGGAGAAATTCAGGAGCTGCCACTGTCACTTTCGGTCCAACAAAGAGAAGAATGGAGGGTGACGTGTGGGCTTCTCGGGGTGCGGGTTGGGTCGAGTGGGTAATGACTTAACAGAAAATTGGAGACAAATAGTTTTGGAAAGTTCTCAGGTAAAAGTCAAGGATTTTGCTTCTGATGGAAAGCTGTCATATTGAATTATAGGTGTTATTGGCATTTAGGCACATGATTTTAAATGTAAATAGTTCAACTGGAAGGCATGCCCAGAATGGATCATTCCTGGCAGGGCTTGGTGCCCTTTACTGAGGATGTCTTCCAACATATGCATGTCCAACTGAAGCAGGGGGGCATTTGTTACTGGGCATTTATTGATTCTTTAGCTTTATATTTAAGGAAGATAAATGATCACAGCAGAGGGAAGCCCAAGTGGGCTGTTTATGAACAGGGCACTGTGGTAAGTTCCATTTTCTCTAATAATGGAAGTGAATAGAAGCCTCAGACAACTTCCAATTACTTACTCTATCAGCAAGGGGATTGGAACTAAAGGAAATGAATTTGAGAACTTAAAAAGATTTCTTAGATTTTGTAATCTTTGTTTCTGTGGTAGGCAGAATAATGGCCTCTTTGCCTACCTAATACCTGGGACATGTTGTGTTACATAGCAAAATGGAACTGAAGTTGCAGATAGAATCAAGTTTGCTAATAATTTGAACTTGGAATGAGGAGATCATCCTGGATTTTCTGAATGGGCCCAATGTATTCCCCAAGGTATTTATACATTAAAAAAACGAAAGAGTGAGTATTAGAGTGAAGCCCCATGAAATGGACTAGACTGGCTGTTGCTGGCTTTGAAGATGGAAGGAGGCTGTGAGCTCAGAACATAGGTAGCCTTTAGAAATTGCAAAAGGCAAGTATGTGGATTCTTCTCTATAACCTTTAGAAGGAGCATTGCCCTGAAGACATCTTGATTTTAGCCCAGTGAGACCCATGTTAGACGTCTGGCCTCTGGAATTGTAAGATAATGAACTTGTGTTGTCTTAAGCCACCAAGTTAGTGACAGTTTGTTATAGCAACATAGGAAATGAATACACTCTTAAAATCTATTGTCTGTTTCTTCACAGTGGATGAATGAAAATCCTAAAAGTTGAGTGAGCACTTGCCTTTAGAAATAGCATATTTGTGGAAAGTTGGGGTGACTTTACCCTATCCCACAGTGAATCTTGAGTGGAAAGGATGAAGGCAGCAACTCTAAAGTAGTGCCTGTCACGTCAGTCACTGAAGACACAGCAGACAGTGTTGGAGATGGTTGAATAGAAGAAAGGGAGGGAGATAAGAGTTGCTCTGGGCTGGAGAAACTTCCCTAAGACTTTACTGTAGAAATATGACATTTGAGGAAAATTTCTCAGTAAAATGATGTTACATTACTATATATTTTTGCTGAGAAATTTAACTTCATAAAGTTAAATGATCTATGATTTTTCTTATGGGAATAAGTGTGTAGCAGTATTTTTGTCATTTGTGAAACGTACATACATGAAAAAGAATATGTGTTTGTATAATCAAATCATGTTTCTGTACAGCAGAAATTAACACAATATTGTAAATCAGCTGTACATCAATAAAATTTTAAAAATACATAGAGTTTGAACAAAGGAACTTAAAAACTAATGCTTCAGTTTTGATTATAAAATGTTTTTCTTGAAATTCAGGTTTTTATTGTTGTGTTGAAGTGCTGTTTGTTTCAACAAAAAGCAAAGTATAAGTTCTGATGGAATTTCAAATAGAGATTATATTACTGCTTCTGAATATTTTTCCAGAGATAGAGGTAGTAGCCCTTTGATTGGTGTGAGAATTGCATAATGAAAATATATCACAGGGATGAATGTATGAATTTTTACCATTGCTTTCCTGTCCCGTGGAAAACTTTGAACTGGCCTGTTTGGTCTGTATGGTCTCTTACATCTTTCCCACCCTGCCCTTCCTTTAATTTTGCTTGTTACAATAATTAGTAGGGAAGAATAAAATAAGGAAAGATAGACAATTTATTGGAAAGGCTCAGGACTTGCTCAAGAAAAGTGAAAGGAATGAAGACAACAGGAAAGGGAAATGAAGATAAAGGAGCAGCTCCTGTTCCAACTGAGTGTCATGGAAGTTTTGACTGGGAGAGTTGAATAAATTGTGGCAGAGAGTTTCAGGGTGTCCCTGGGTGAGAGAGTTACTGAACAGAATGGGAATGTAGTGTTCATATGGTTTGAATTGCATCTTCTCAAGTGTTCTTTGAAAGATATGAGTAAATAATTCCTTCTGATTACTAGACTTTGTGTATGTCTGGGTTAATATGCTAACATGGTGAGACTAGGCCATGGAGGCTCTGCTGTTTATCTGGGTTGCAACTATGCATCACTGTTATCACTGCTAGTCATGGTGGTTAAACCCAACCCTTCATCCACTAAACAGTTGCACCTGTGCAATTGAACATAGCTTAAAAATAATCCACAATTTTGCTACTCAGTGTTCTCATTTAAAATTCCATACCCCCAAATTCCCATTGGCACTCAATAATATCTAAGGATTTTATACATTTCCTTAGTAGATTCGTTTTCTCACACCTATGGTAACTTTTTAGATCTTCTTCTTTTTTTCATATATTCTTAAATCAGACTCAGTTTTCCTTTTACTAAGAAAGGAATCAGAAGAGAATTGCCTTATCTTTGGTCAATTTGCATCCAGGCTAGACCTTGCTGCCTTTCCCAATGGGGTCATTGTCTTTCCTTCTGGCTTGGGGGCTGCATTTCCAACCATGTGCATCAGAATTTACCCCCTTTAGACTTTGAAAGTGAAAAGTGAAAGTGAAGTTGCTCAGTCGTGTCCGACTCTTTGCAACCCCATGGACTATAGCCTACCAGACTCTTCTGTCCATGGGATTTTCCAGGCAAGAATACTGGAGTGGGTTGCCATTTCTTTCTCCAGGGAATCTTCCTGACCCAGGGATTGAACCCAGGTCTTCTGCATTGTAGTCAGACGCTTTATGGTCTGAGCCACCAGGGAAGTCAGGGTATCATTTTATTAACTATATCCCTTCTTCTATTTTAATAACTTGAACACTGAACATTCTCATTGTTATACAAATATTCTGTAGCATCTCCCATCTCCAAACAAAACCAAAGACATCTCTCTAACTATCATCTCATTTCTCTCCTTCTCTGTATAGCAAACCTTGGAAGAGTTGTTTGTACTCCTAGGTTTACCTCCTCCCTATCCATGAATGCTTTTACCCATTTCAGCCTGGTATTTTTTTATTCTGCTCATTTGAAATTGCCCTTGTTTAGGTCTTCTTCCAAAATCGTGTTGCCCATTCTCTGTCCTTGTGTTATCTGGCCTTTCATATAACACAGTTAATACACCTTCCTCTTGACACACTTTCTTGACTTAGTTTTCAGGCCATCCTCTGTACAGGCACCATTCTAGGTCCTGGAGTGATAAACACTAAACATAAGTCCCTGCTTTCATGGGGTTTATATGGGATGAGATGGAAAGAAAAAAATATAAGTAACATGCATGGTGATAAGTGCTGCAGTGAACACAGAGCATGGGGATGAAAGAGTGCTGAGGGTTAGAGTTTCCAATAAGAGGATTAGGAGAGGTTTCATTAAGAAGATGACATCTGCAAAAAGATAATGAAGGAAGTGAAGGAACAGCCATGGGTAAAGTGCTCTTTTATCTATGGAGGGGACTAGTGCAGAGCTCTCCCCTCCCGGTGTGGCTTCTCTTCACTTCACATCAGTGGCACTGCTTTCCTGAAGTGTACCAATGACTTTCTGATTGTCAGTGGCATTTTAAAGATCCCTTCTGTGTCCAGTTCTCCTTGACTTCTTTGTTGTGTTTGCGCTATTAGTCTTCCTTCAATCACTTTTCTTTTCTTTCTAGTTGAGATAATCTGTTTTGTTGGTTTTTTTTTTTTTTTTTGAGTTTTGTCTCTTATTTTCTTGGAATATATCTTAAGTTGTTTTATTGTGAAAAGAACACTTAATGTGAAATCTACTTCCTTAATGGGTTTTTCCCAGATGACACTAGTGGTAAAGAACCTGACTGCCAGTGCAGGAGACGTAAGAGACGTGGGTTCAATCCCTGGGTCAGGAAGAGCCCCCAGATAACAGCATGGCAACCCACTCTAATATTCTCACCTGGAGAATCCCATGGACAGAGAAACCTGGCAGGCTACAGTCCATAGCGTAGCACAGAGCTGGGCATGACTGAAGCAACGTAGCATGCATAGGATCGTTAGCTATAGGGACAGTGTTGTATAGCAGATCTCTTGACATTGTTTATCTTGCATAAATGAAACTTTGTACCTGTGCTAGGCTGAGGGGAGTGGGGAGTCGCCAATCATGGTAATTCTTGAATGTTTTTCTTCTTCTCACTTCTTAAATTTGTGAATTTCTTCTACTTTCTCCCTATAATGCTTTTTCTGTCTTCTTAACTCAAAGTTCCTATAATGATATACCAGACATGGTTGGTGCTTAATACATGATTTTTCAGTAATTTCATTAGAGATCCTTTTACTTCTCTAGATTCAGCTTCCACTTTTCTGTGCATACATCTTCTGCTGAGCTAACTTTTTTTCCTGAGTTAATGCTTTAATTTTCCAAGACCATATTGAACTTTTGGGCTTGATTAATCAGCTTCTGTCTCATTATCTTCTCAATGCTTAAAATTGAACTAATGTCTCTCCAGAATCTCCTCTTCCTGCCAACCTTCTTTCTCACAATGGTCTCAAGGGTCTTGCTGTCTAGACTTTAAACCTCAGAGATGGCTTTAGGTTTTGTCTCCCCTACCAGCAACTTTATATTAATTTTTCCTAAATAATATTCTTGAGCCAGTTTCTTCACTTTCATTTTTAGCTCAGGTCTTTATATCTTTTTGTCTTGACTGCAATAGTACTATGATCTCTGAACTGTGTTCTTTATCTTCTGTTTGTTTTCTCATCTCCTTTTCAGCTAGTGGAAAAAAAAAAAAATCTGGTTCATTCTATCATCCCTATGTTGTGTTTGCAGTTCCTCTAATTCTTCCCAGACTGGTTTGTTTAGTGTCTTCTGAATACACTATTTAGCACCATCTCTGACTGGAAATACTTTTTGTTCCTTCTGTCTAAGTTCTATTCATGTTCCAAGATGCAGATCAAAAGAATGACCAGTCATAAATGGTTTCCTTTCTCTGTCCTATCTGTCCAGTCATCTATCCTTCCTTTTCCCCTATGAAACTCCGTCACTCATCATCTCTGTATTTCGTTTACCTTTGCCTTTTATTTAGCTGTTATTTCCATTACATATGATCCATGTCCTTGGCTAACATTTAAGCTTCCTGGGGAAGAGTATACTGCTTATATTTTCATTGTCCTTTACAGCACTGAGCATGGTACCTTGTAAGCCGGAGGTCCTCAAAAAAACAGTTCTGGGTTGACTTGAAAGAAATGATTGCAGTGGAATTATATTCTCAATGAGTATTTCAAGCCTATTGGGTATCTCTACAGAGATGTACACAAAAGGGGTTAAACTCAGTTTGCCCGAGAAGTTCTTATCATGCTCACCACCTTTCTCCTGTTGAGTCAACTTTCCCACCTCCCTCTATTGTCTTTACTAAATGGTGGATTTATCCTACTAGTCACCTAAAAAACGTCTTGACGCTATCTCTACATCTGTTTCTCCTTGCTATTGTGACTAACCATTCACCAAATCCTTTAAATTCTCTCTATTGTGGTAACTCAGATGCATTCCTTTCCTTCCTCCTCTCATTGTCCAAGACCTCAGGTCTTCTTAGTTGTTGCAATAGCCCATTTTCTACTTTTGATTTTTTTTTCCTCCAAATCTGTTGCCTTATTCATGTATGCAAAATCTTTATGTATTTATTTTGTTTTTTGTTGGTTGATATTCTTAGGGAAAATACATATAAATGTAGGTTTATAGAATAATTGTGAAATGAACCATAAGGCAACCACCCACACCAAGAGGTATTGTCTGTACCCCCATGTGCTTTATCCTTATCACAATCTGCTCCTTTCCTTATCAGCCAGAGGGAAGCACTTTCCCTGATGTTTGTTATAATGTGGCCATTTCTTTAGAGTTATCACTGATGGATGCTTCCCTAAGGAAATTACTTGGTTTTGAACTTTATGTAAATAAGATGAGATTCTATGTGGATTTTCTGTGATTTGTGACTTTTAGTCCACTTGGGTTTCTGAGATTCATCCACGTATCACTACATGTTGTTATTGCAGTATTATTCTATTGAATGAATATTCTATAAGTTGCTTTCTCATTCTATTATTAATGAACATTGGATTGTTTCCATTTTTTCACTATTGCAAATGGTACTGCTCAGAACATTTTAGAAATGTTATACTATGGAAGTGCATGCATTTCTGTGGGGTTTGCGTGTTGGAGTAGATTTGCTCAGCATGTATCTTTATTTTCTTTTCCATTATGGTTTATTACAAACTATTGTTTATTCCCTGTGCAATATACTACGACTTTATTGTTTATTTATTTTATACCTAGTGGTTTGTATCTGGTAATCCCAAACTCCCCATTTATCCCCCACCTCCTTTCCCTTTAATAACCATAAATTTGTTTACTATGTCTGTGAGTCTTTTTACTTTTTAAAATAAGTTGATTTGTACTCTATTTTAGATTCCACATGTAATCGATACCATATGATATTTGTCTTTTTCTGTCTGACTTACTTTACTTGGTATGATAATCCCTAGGTTCATCCATGTTGTAGCAAAAGGTGTTTCTTTTTTTTATGGCTGAGTAATACCCCCTGTATATATGTACCACATCTTCTTTAACTGTTCATCTGTTGATGAACATTTAAGTTGCTTCAATGTGTTGGCTATTGTAAATAGTGCTGTTATGAACAATGGGGCACATGTATTTCTTTGAATTAGAGTTTTCTTCATATCTACGAGCATGTATATCTTTAATCTACCATTCAGTTCAGTTCAGGTCAGTCTCTCAGTCATGTCCGACTCTTTGTGACCCCATGAATCGCAGCACACCAGGCCTCCCTGTCCATCACCAACTCCCAGAGTTCACTCAGACTCACGTCCATCGAGTCAATGATGCCATCCAGCCATCTCATCCTCTGTCGTCCCCTTCTCCTCCTGCCCCCAATCCCTCCCAGCATCAGAGTATTTTCCAATGAGTCAACTCTTCGCATGAGGTGGCCAAAGTACTGGAGTTTCAGCTTCAGCATCATTCCTTCCAAAGCAGTCCCAGGGCTGATCTCCTTCAGAATGGACTGGTTGGATCTCCTTGCAGTCCAAGGGACTCTCAAGAGTCTTCTCCAACACCACAGTTCAAAGGCATCAATTCTTCGGCGCTCAGCCTTCTTCACAGTCCAACTCTCACATGCATACATGACCACAGGAAAAACCATAGCCTTGACTAGACGGACCTTTGTTGGCAAAGTAATGTCTCTGGTTTTGAATATGCTGTCTAGGTTGGTCATAACTTTCCTTCCAAGAAGCAGCGTCTTTTAATTTCATGGCTGCAGTCACCATCTGCAGTGATTTTGGAGCCCAGAAAAATAAAGTCTGACACTGTTTCCACTGTTTCCCCATCTATTTCCCATGAAGTGATGGGACCAGATGCCATGATCTTTGTTTCCTGAATGTTGAGCTTTAAGCCAACTTTTTCACTCTCCACTTTCACTTTCATCAAGCGGCTTTTTAGTTCCTCTTCACTTTCTGCCATAAGGGTGGTGTCATCTGCATATCTAAGGTTATTCATATTTCTCCCGGCAATCTTGATTCCAGCTTGTGCTTCTTCCAGCCCAGCATTTCTCATGATGTACTCTGCATATAAGTTAAATAAGCAGGGTGATAATGTACAGCCTTGACGTACTCCTTTTCCTATTTGGAACCAGTCTGTTGTTCCATGTCCAGTTCTAACTGTTGCTTCCTGACCTGCATACAGATTTCTCAAGAGGCAGGTCAGGTGGTCTGGTATTCCCATCTCTTTCAGAATTTTCCACAGTTTATTGTGATTCACACAGTCAAGTGATGAAAGTAATTTACATTAGCTTTGATATTATACGGGTATCTGTATTATTCTATAAACTGATAATATGTATTGTAACCTGCCTTTTAAAACTTTTGTTTTTGCTTATGTATGAATATTTATGTGTTTAAAGTCTTTATAGCTGTTTGTTGTTGGCCTCATCATATGGCATATGGGATCTTAGTTCCCTGATCAGGGATTGAACCTGTGCCCCCTTCTAGGGAGCCACAGAGTCTTAACCACTGGACCACCAGAGAAGTCCCTCTGTTTGTAGTTTTTAATTAGCATTTTTGTGATTACTGATGAACTTGAGGATCTTTTCATGTTTATTGACCATTTGGATTTTCTTTTTGCTAAATACCTCTTCAAGTCTTTTTCCCACTCATCTATTTTGTTTTCCCTTTTGCTCACTTACGTAAAGAATTCCTTATATGTCCTTGGGTTGAACCCTCTGTTGGTCATATGTAATATACATGTATTTTCCTGCTATATATTTTCATCACTTTTTTAAAAATCAAAGTTCTTAAGTTTAATGTAGACAAATTTAATCACTTATATTTAGTACATTTAGAATCTAAGAAATCCTTTTCTATGCTGAACTTTTGCAGGTTTTCCCCCGTATTATTTTCTGGAGGCTTTTAATACTCGTCTTTATTCTATCTTTGGTTCTTGTTTAAGCTGTTAAATAGAAGGAAGCAGCCTTCTAACTCTTTTCTCCCTCCTCTCATCTACCTCGTATTTTGTAGCCAGACTCATGGTCTCTAAAATAATAGCTTGGATGGTTTATGTGTGGAGAGTGTGCAGCGTGTAAGTCAGCACACTGTAAGAATTAACCTCAAAAGTCTAGTTCATTCTCAAAAGCTTTCCAAGTCCCTTTAGTGGGATATGTTTGCTCTGCTCTCCTCTTCCACTACCTCATCTTGTCTCCCAGCACTGGTTAAGGAACACCTCTTCCCTCTCTGAAATACCACAAAACAGATCTTGTTTTAAAGTTAGTTGTGCTGGTGTCTCCCTCCTGAAGATTGTCAGCTATTTTGCAGAAAATGTTTAAATCTTAATTTTGGAATCTCAGAGGGCATCAAACATGCCTTACATATTGTAGGATCTCAAAAATATTTTTTGAATCCCTTTGATCATCAGTTCCTCCTCTTTCTTATTCTTTCTTAATATGAGGTTATAAAGGTTATCTAATTATGAGTAATTTGTTCCAAAAATATTTTGTGAAAAATAGTGAAAGTGTAAAGAAAGGAATAAATGAAGACCTCCAGTCCTCATTTGCTGTACTGTTTCCAGAACATATCAGGCAGGACATAGAGAATTTTTCTTTAAAGAAACTGGATAAGCTAAGAGGAAAGTCCTAGAAATACCAGTGTTTGAGAAACCAAGGTTCCCCTAACAAAAAGCTACCACCTACTCACCTTAAGTGAAGCCCATCCGTTGACAAGCTTCCAGCCAGCCTTCCAGTGTTTCCTGTGCCGTATCACTGCATATCCAGGGAACACTGTACGTGTGAGAGAAGCCTGTACTATGAAACTCACAAACTAGAAGAGCAAGGCAACCACACACTGCAGCAGCTGGAAGGAAGATGAGACAATGCAGAAAACAAAATACTTTCTAAAATTAATATCTTGAGAGAAATAGGAGAAAATATTGAATGCATGACACAAAATCAGTATACTTAAAAAAAAAAACTCAGAATATCAATGTGCCTTAGGAAATTAAAAAGAAAAGAAAAAAAATCAGACAGTGATGTCACCAATATGGTGATATATAGATCATTCCTGACTTTGCTCCCTTCGTAAGAAGAACAATTAACAGCTATTAAAGAATGAGATGCCACTGAGAGAATCCTAGAGGCTGAAGCACCCCCTGCACAACAGAGACTAAGACTGCATTAAAAGAGTAAGAGGAGCAGCTGCACATGGACTGCCGCTCCCCCAGGCCAGCACAACAGTGCAAAGAGAAGTCTTCCTGAGCTTGTGGTTCCTCCAGTGAGAAAAGAGAACCCCAAAGTGACAAGTGGACACCCCCAGCGTTGTAAGTTGCTGAAGGCAATGGCACCCCACTCCAGTACTCTTGCCTGGAAAATCCCATGGACGGAGGAGCCTGGAAGGCTGCAGTCCATGGGGTCGCTAGGAGTCGAACACGACTGAGCGACTTCACTTTGACTTTTCACTTTCATGCGTTGGAGGAGGAAATGGCAACCCACTCCAGTGTTCTTGTGTGGAGAATCCCATGGACAGAGGAGCCTGGTGGGCTGCTGTCTATGGGGTCGCACAGAGTTGGACACGACTGAAATGACTTAGCAGTAGCAGCATTCTGATATCACCTCCACCCTACCCACTAGGGATTACAGGGAAATCTGAGGAACTCAACTGCTGGAATGTGACTATGACGGAGAAGGAGGCAGGGACTTGTAAAAACCAGCACATGGATATTGGCAAATAAGTTCATCTTTGCAGTGCCCAAGGAGTCATCGCAACCAATGCCTTTGCTCATCTGCAGAACCAAGTGGTGATGTACTCTCTCACCAGGGACCTTGACAGGTGCCAATTTGCTTTAGTTCAGTCCTCAAATGAGGAATTTTGGTGGCCCTGGAGGCTGGTTTAGTCATGCCCTAGCAAGGAGCTGAGTCATAGCCCCATCTGCTGTGGAGAGTGTCTCCTGACCACACCTAACCAGAGGGGCTGATGGAAACACCTGGAAACTGTGTACCTCACTCATCCTTGAGCTGAGAGGTGAGTTGGTGGAGCTGATTGCCCCTAGACCAAAGCCAATACTGGGCATGGAGAGTTCCCTTGCAGGGAATACCTCCATCAGCAGGTATTAATTCAGAGCCAAGGCTGAGAGTAGCTTCTAGCCACTTCTAAAAGAAGAACCTGTTGTCAATTTGTTGCCTGGAGTGTCCCATCCCCTTCCCACTCAGACAGGGAAACAGATAAAGCCCCACCTACTGAGGCTCCTGGTCCCATATGACCAGAAGTGATGGCAAAAATATCCGGGATCTCTGTGGTCAGAGGTTCTTGAGCTGAGAGAAGGACAGGCAGAACTGAAGTTTGTAGAGCAAAGTAAATAGTCTTGTTAAGGCAGGGAACTTGGGGTGCAAGTTAGCTTGATTTAAAGCACATAGGGCTTTACCAGATTTGGTGCTGCAGCTCTAACTATGGCCAGACTAGGAAACTACCATGCTCAATGCTGAATACAGTCTTCAGTCTACCTGACTAGGGAACCTAACCATAGCATATGGGAAGCTGTGTAGCCCACCCAGCAGCTCTGTTTACAGTGACACTTAACATAAAGCACAGCCTGTGGCTTTCCATGTCTGGAGGGCAAAACAGGTGGCCTCACCTGACCAGGGAATGCAGGGCACATTCTTGCCTGAATAAGGTCCCCAAATAACTAGCCATATAGGACCTGGGTTCCTTCCTATTGCCCTGATAGGGAGGGAAGCCAATTCATTGTCCCATCTACTGCTGTATAGAGTACCCAGTCCTAACCGTCTAGTAATCTTGATCAGGGAATTCTGGCAACTGTGGAGCCCATTCTCAGTTGGGAAGGGAAGCAGGCTAACAGTCCTATCCAGCTGTTCTTAGTTTGTGTCACACCACTTACTTGGACCACAGAGCTTGAATAGTCACCTCATCTCAAAATAAATCACAGCAGTAGGCCCTACCCAACCATGGACATTACCAGCAGACACACCCAGAAACACAACTGAGCTATTTAATAAGTGGTGAAGATCTGTCTTTACCAAAACAAACCTATAAAGTTTGGAAAAGGAACTCAATTATACAAGTGCATGCATACAAATGTAAGGAATGAAGGAACAATACCCACTCCCCCCACCACCACCACACACACACACAAAACAGGTAAATATGATACTACCAAAGGAAACTAATAGAGCCCTAATCTGTGCTGTGCCTATGGTCAGTCACTAAGTCATGTCCAACTCTTTGTGACCCCATGGACTATAGCCCTTCAGGCTCTTTTGTCCATGGGATTTGCCAGGCAAGAATACTGGAGAGAGTTTCTATTTTCTTCTCCAAGTCATCTTCCTGACCCAGGAATTGAGCCTGCATCTCCTGCCTTGGCAGGCAGATTTTTTATTACTGAGCCACCTGGGAAGTCAAATAATAAAGCCCTAATAACTGTTCTTAAACAAAAGGAAATCTACCAACCTTAATACAAGGGATTCAGAATAATTATCTTAAAGAAGTTTAGTGAACTGCAAGAACACTCAGACAACTACATGGAGTTAGAAAAACAATGCATACACAAACAAGTTCAACAAAGCAACAGTAGAACCATAAAAAATGCTGAAGTCCTAGAGTTGAAAATAAAGAAGCTGAATAATGCAATAGTTTCAAAAGAAGACTCCACCATGTAGTAGAAAGAATCAGTGAACCAGAGGATAGGACATGAGAAATTTTCCAGTAGAAGAGCAAAAAGAAAAAAAGAGTGAGAAAGTGAAGAAAGCCCATGAGACTTATAGGACACAATGAAAAGAAATAATATTCACATTGTGTGAGTTCCAGAAAGAGAACAGAAAGGGATAGGTAGTATATTTAAAGCAATAATGGGAGAGACCTTCCTAATCCTGGGAGAGAAGTGAACATACAGATCCATGAGGTCTTGAGGACCTCAAACAGGTTGAAAATGAATAAAGCTCCACTGAGAAACATAAAATTAAATTGTCAAAAGTCAAGGGCAAAGAAAGAATTTTAAAAGCAGAAAGAAAAGATAGAAGTTACATACAAAGGAACCATCATAAGACTGACAGTGAATTTTCTTAACAGAAACATTTCAATATAGCAGAGAATGGGGTGACATATTCAAAATGTTGAAAGAAAACTACTGTCAACCAAAAATACTGTACCTGGCAAATCTGTCTTTCAGAAATAAGGAGGAATAAAGATTCCCAAACAAAAGCTGAAGGAACTCACAATACTAGCTAGTCTTACAAGAAATGCTAATAAGAGTTATTTGAATGGAAGTAAATGGATGCTAATTAATGTCATAAAAACATAAAAAGATAGCCTACAACTTACTGCTAATGATAAATACATAGTCAAAGTTAGATTCTATAATTTGATGATACTGCTGCTGCTAAGTCATTTCAGTAGTGTCCGACTCTGTGTGACACCATAGATGGCAGCCCACCAGGCTCCCCATCCCTGGGATTCTCCAGGCAAGAACACTGGAGTGGGTTGCCATTTCCTTCTCCAATGCATGAAAGTGGAAAGTGAAAGTGAAGTCGCTCAGTCATGTCCGACTCTTAGCGACCCCACAGACTGCAACCCACCAGACTCCTCCATCCATGGGATTTTCCAGGCAAGAGTACTGGAGTGGGGTGCCATTGCCTTCTCCAATTTGATGATGATGGTACATAATTCACTTACAGCTCTAGTTTAAAAGGCAAAAAAAAAATGCACATAATATGATCAGTAAGGTATTAATATCCAACATCTATAACCATCTCACACAAC
The DNA here is from genome assembly GCF_032452875.1 of Bos javanicus. Taxonomy (NCBI): domain Eukaryota; kingdom Metazoa; phylum Chordata; class Mammalia; order Artiodactyla; family Bovidae; genus Bos; species Bos javanicus. Next base: position 60,403,310 of record NC_083869.1, on the reverse strand, counting down.
TTAACATGAAAAAAACAACCTGATGAAAATTGGGTAGAAGAGCTGAATAAGACATTTTTCTAAAGAAATGTAGATGGCCAACAGTCACATGAAATAACACTCAACATCACTAATAATTCAGTTCAGTTCAGTTCAGTTCAGTTCTTAAGTAAAAATATACCTATCATATGACTTAGCAGTTCTACTACTGGGTATATATATATATATCCAAAAACACAAAAATACTAATTTGAAAAAATACATGTACTTCAGTGTTCATCAGATCAGATCAGATCAGATCAGTCGCTCAGTCATGTCCGACTCTTTGCAACTGCATGAATCGCAACACGCCAGGCCTCCCTGTCCATCACCAACTCCCGGAGTTCACTCAGACTCATGTCCATTGAGTCAGTGATGCCATCCAGCCATCTCATCCTCTGTCGTCCCCTTCTCCTCCTGCCCCCAATCCCTCCCAGCATCAGAGTCTTTTCCAATGAGTCAACTCTTCGCATGAGGTGGCCAAAGTACTGGAGTTTCAGCTTTAGCATCATTCCTTCCAAAGCAATCCCAGGGCTGATCTCCTTCAGAATGGACTGGTTGGATCTCCTTGCAGTCCAAGGGACTCTCAAGAGTCTTCTCCAACACCACAGTTCAAAAGCATCAATTCTTCGGTGTTCAGCCATCTTCACAGTCCAACTCAGCAGCATTATTTACAATTGCCAAGATATGGAAGCAACCTAAGTATGCATGAACAAATAAATGGATACATAATATGTGGTGTGTGTATATATATATGCAGTGGAATACTATTAAGCCATAAAAATAATAAAATTTGCAGCAACATGGATGAACTTGCAGGGTGAAGTAAGTCAGACAGAGAAAGAAAGGTGCTATATGATATCACTTGTATGTGGAATGAACTCATTTATATTTGGAGTATTTGGAGTTTTCACTACTATATTTGGCTTTATTTTTTATTGAGTTATTTTATCTTTATGTTATTTTATTTCTGTTTTCCTACATTTTGTTGTACTGATTAATTTTCCATTAATGTTTTCATTTCTTTGAATGTTTGAAAAATGTTTCTTATGTATTCTTATGGTTTACTTGAATTTTAAAATTTTTAATAAGTATAATGGATAAACATTTATATGTAATTTTATCTTAAATAAAATAGTTTTAGTATATTTAAAAAAATAAAAAAATACAACAAACTAGTGAATATAACAAAAAAGCAGATTAAATTATCTAATCAAAAGATATAGAATAGCTGAATGAATTTTAAAAACCAATATTCACTGCCTCATTACATAATTTTACAAAGTATTTAAAGAAATAACACATTCTTCTTAAACTCTTTCAAAAACTCAAACAGGAGGGAACAGTCTCAAACTGATTTTACAAGGTTGATATTATCTTGATACCAAAACCAGAAAATGATACTACTAAAAAGGAAAATGCAGACCACTATCCTTGGTGAATGTAGATGTAAAAATTCTCAATAAAATACTAGCAAACCAAATCCAGAAGCACGTTGAAAGGCTCATTCACCATTATAAAGTGCGATGCAACAGTGATTCAAATGCATCCAAATTAATCAATGTGATACATCACAATAATTGAATGCAAGAAAAGAATCATGTTATCTCCACAGACCCTGAAAAAGCCCTTGACAAAACTTAACATCCATTCATGATTAAAAGTCTTAACAAATTAGGCATAGAAGGAACATATCTCAACATGATAAAGACCTTATATGACCAGCCCTTAGCTAATGTCATACTCAATGGTGAAAGGTTGAAAGCTTTTCTTTTAAGATCAGGAACAGGACAAAGGTGTCTGCTCTCACTACTCCTATTCATTATTGTACTGGAAGTCCTAGTTAAAGCATTCAGGAACAAAAAAGAAATAAAAGTATCAGAATTTGAAAGGAACAAGTAAAATTGTCTCTATTTGTGGAAGCGAGTTTGCAGATTACATGATTTTATATAGAGAGGATTCTAAAGACAAAAAAAAACCAAACTTTTTTTTTTAAATTGGAGGATATTTGCTTTAAAATGTTGTGTTGGTTTTACTGAAAAAAGCTTTTAAAACCTATCAATTAATTCAATAATGTTGAAAGATACAGAATTAGTGTATAAAATCAGTAGCATTTCTATATATTCCCAACAGATTTTCTGAAAAAGAAATAAAGGATTTAATCCTATTTACAATAGCATATGGAGAAGGCAATGGCACCCCACTCCAGTACTCTTGCCTGGAAAATCCTATGGACAGAGGAGCCTGGTAGGCTGTAGTCCATGGGGTTGCTAAGAGTCGGATACAACTGAGCCACTTCACTTTGACTTTTCACTTTCATGCATTGGAGAAGAAAATGGCAACCCACTCCAGTGTTCTTGCCTGGAGAATCCCAGGGATGGGGGAGCCTGGTGGGCTGCTGTCTATGGGGTCGCACAGAGTTGGACACGACTGAAGTGACTTAGCACAATAGCATAAAACAATGAAATGCTAAGAGATAACTTTAACCAAGGAGGTGAAAAATCTCTATTTTAAAAGCGATAACACTCTGATGAAAGAAATTGAAGACACAGTGGAAATGTGTCCTGTGTTCATAATACCATAATATCAATAATTAATACCGTTAAAATGTCAGTACTTCAAAAAGCTATCTATGGACTTAATGAAACCCTTATCAAGATTCCAATGGCATCTTTTGACAGAAATTAAAAAAAAGAGTCCTGAAATTTATATGGAACCTCAAAAGACATTGAGTAGCCAAAGATATTCTGAGAAAGAACAAAGCAGAAATTTTAACACTTTCTGATTTAAAGTTATACTATGGAGCTATAAGAATTAAAACAATATGATTTGATATAAAAATATACCAGTGAAACAGAATTAAGAGCCTAGAAATAAACTTAGGCATGTATAGTTATTTGGCAAGGGAGCCAAGAAAACTCAGTGGAGAAAAGACAGTATCTTCAATAAATGGTGCTGGAATAATTGGATATTCACATGTAAAAGAATGAAATTAGACCTATATCTTAACAGTGGAAATAGTGGCTGACTTTATTTTGAGGGGCTCCAAAATCACTGAAGATGGTGATTGCAGCCATGAAATTAAAAGACATTTACTCCTTGGAAGGAAAGCTATGACAAACCTAGACAGCATATTCAAAAGCGGAGACATTACTTTGCCAACAAAGGTCCATCTAGTCAAGGCTATGGTTTTTCCAGTAGCCATGTATGGATGTGAGAGTTGGGCTGTGAAGAAAGCTGAGTGCTGAAGAATTGATACTTTTGAACTGTGGTGTTGGAGAAGACTCTTGAGAGTCCCTTGGACTGCAAGAAGATCCAACCAGTCCATCCTAAAGGAGATCAGTCCTGGGTGTTCATTGGAAGGACTGACACTGAAGCTGAAACTGCAGTACTTTGGCCACCTGATGTGAAGAGCTGACTCATTTGAAAAGACCCTGATGCTGGGAAAGATTGAGGGCAGGAGGAGAAAGGGACGACAGAGCATGAGATGGTTGGATGGCATCACCGACTCAATGGACATGGGTTTGGGTGGACTCCGGAAGTTGGTGATGGACAGGGACCCCTGGCGTGCGGCTGTTCATACGGTTCATGTGGTTCGTGAGGTCGCAAAGAGTCAGACACAACCAAGCAACTGAACTGAACTGAACTTATGCCACTCCCAAATATTAACTCAACATTTATTGAAGACTTAAGACCTAAAACCATAAAACTTCTAGAAGAAAACATAAGGAAAAAAACTCCATGATATGAATCTTGGTAATGAATTTTAAGATGTGACACAGGCAGCAAAGTAAGTCAGTGGGACTATATCAAACCAAAAAGGTCTGTACAGCAAAAGAAACCATCAATAAAGTGAAAAGACCACCTATGGAAGGGGAAAAAAAACATATTTGCAAACCTTATATCTGATAAGGGGGCAATACTCAAAATATAAAAAGAACTTATAGAACTCAATAGCAACAAAAACAAAAAATAATCCAATGTGAAAGGTGGGCAAGGACCTGAATAGACATTTTTCCAAAGAAGATATTCAAAAGGCCAATTGGTAGATGAAAAGATGGTCACCACCACTGCTTATTAGGGAAATACCAATTAAAACCAAACCACAGTGAGCTATCACCTCACTCTTGTTAGAATGACCATTATCAAAAAGATAAGGGATAACAAATGTGGCATAGATGTTAGCTGAATCTATTGTGGTAATCATTTCACAATAAGCAAATCATCATGTTGTATGCCTTAAACTTATACAGTTACATATATCGATTATTTCTCACTAAAACTGGAAAAAAACAAAAACAAAAAGATCAAATAAAATTTTAGAAGATAAAGTTGAAGAATGCTCAGAATCCAATAAAACACACAAAGGTAACAAAAGAAAAAATGTAAGAAAGAATTAAAGCAAAAGAAAATGTAAAACCATTTAAAAATTCAACTTTAGAGGTCTAACACTTGACACACAATTTCAAAAATACAGAACTCAAAAAAGAAGTGCTAAAATAGTGTTATAAGAAATTTCCCAGAGTTGAATTATATCAGTAACTAGATTGAAAAGTCCTATCAAGTTCTGACTCACTAAGCTAATGAAACAAATCTATTCCAAAAGCTCCTCTGTCCATGGGATTCTCCAGGCATGAATACTGGAATGGGTTGCCATACTCTCCTCCAGGGAATTTTCCCAACCCAGGGATCAAACCCAGGTCTCCCACATTGCAGGCAGATTCTTTACTGTCTGAGCCATCAGGAAAGCCCACTCCAAAGTATAGGTAATGAAATGCATAACATCAGAGATAAAGAGAACATCCTGATTTTTTTTTTTTTAGAGAAAAAGAATGAAAAACATTTTATATACTGAGAACTGAGAATAAAATTGCTTTGGATTTCTAGACAGGATGATTGGAAGCACTAAAGTAATATATTAAAACTTTTAAAATTCTAGGCAGGTAATTATACTTAAATGTAGAATAAAGAAACTTTCATACTTTATTTCAAAAATTAATTTTTCAGGCAGCTACTTAATGATGTGTTCCAACAGAACAGTGTACTTCTCTCAGAAAGCAGAATCTACTGGAATATATTCTCTACCTAAATAAAGAGAAAAACACAAGAACCATACACAGAATATCCTAAACAAGAAGGAGTAAGACAAGGAATTCCCAGGAGGTCTGTGATGGGACATTTCAGAACTATGGCTTGCTGTCCTAAAAAGCAGCTGGTCTAGTTTGTGGCTGGAGAAAGGGGAACACAAGGAGGGAGCTCCTTAATTAAAAACACCTTGATAGATTATTATGTGTATTTATGGACACCGTCTTGGTTTTCCAGGTACAACCCTGAGTTATACTGTTGTTCTGGTATAATCATTGATAACACATACTTTCACCCTTAGAAGTGTCACAGGTAGGATATTAAATTATATGGTCACACCAGACGTGTTCTATCATGTGAAAAATTATCACGAATGACTTATGTATTGTGTAAGAAGAAAAAGCTATAGACCAAAATAAACTAAGCAAATGAAAAATGTGACACTTTTAAATTCCAAGAAAATTAACTATTACATAGAAAAGCAAACATAAACATTGTTTATCATGGTACAAAACAGTCCAGAAACAGAAAGAGGATCATCTCTGTGGAAACCTCTTTCTTAGGATCTAGGAAACCTTTCCCAGTCACAGAAACCTTTGTGTCAGTCTCCATGACAGGATTCGTTATAAGTCTGCACCTAAAACCCTATCACTGTCAAGGAGAAAGGACCATCACAATGGGCTTAGAGTCTTAGAGCAAGGCTAAATGTTGGATACGTAACCAACATAATGCTGAACTTGGCTGCATACTTCTGAATACTTCCTATTCAGAAGTAGTGAGAGCTGTGTTCTTATATACAGTGGAACTTGGTATATGATGTTCAATTTGATGAATTAAGATATAGAAGTATGAGTATATTATTTAGAAATTTGGTGGTCAGTATCAGCAGTAAAACCAATTTCAAAGCAGTTACTCTGGGAAACAGGGAGAGTAGAAGTTTATTTTTAGAAAATACTTTATTATGTCTTTCAGTGTTATTTGGTGTTTTAAACAATGTGCATGCATTTGATAGAATTCAATTTAAAAAGTAAAATAATAAAAGATCTAATACCATAATTTTAAGTAACAGCATAACCTTCCATTACATAGTTTCCCGTAATATTTAACCAGATTATTACTGGTTGGAAAGTATTTAGATTGTTGAAAAATTTTCCCATTGCAAATTATGAAGGGATCGTGAAATGTGACCTTTAGTTCATTGAAAATGCTTTAGATATACTTATAAATATTAAATAACATTGGGTTTAAGGCAATATTAGGGAGAAAGTCATAGAGGGTTAAAGTGGTGGCTTGACTCTAAAATGGTATAGCACATTTGCATCATCTGCAGGGATTTTCTTGTTGTTGTTCAGTCATTAAGTCCTGTGCGACTCTGCCTCCCTGTCCTTCACTGTCTCCCAGAGTTTGTTCAAACTCATTTCCATTGAGTTGGTGACGCCATCCAACCATTTCATTCTCTGTCACCCCCTTCTCTTCCTGCCTTCAATCTTTCCCAGCATCGGGGTCTTTTCCAGAGTCGGCTCTTTGCATCAGGTGGCCAAAGTACTGGAGCTTCAGCTTCAGCATCAGTCCTTCCAGTGAATATTTTATAATATCTCAATACTAGGGCTGTACCTCAGAGCAACTGCATCAAAACTTCTTTTGGGGTGAGGCAGCTTCAAAGACACGTGTTTGTTTTGAAAACTCTTCCAATGCAGGTTTGAAAATCACTGGATGCAAGGAGAACATTACCCTCCCCCTCCAAAAAATCATGATTTAAAACATTTGTTAAGTCACTAATATAAATTATATGATTCTTAAAACCATTACTTCCCACTACATAATCTTCTCTCGTCTCAGTCTTGCCTTCCTGGTCACTCACAGTTTTACCCCCATGCCTCAAGGCAAGGAATATTGGGAAGTGCAAAGGTTATAATTGGGAGGTATGGTTTCTTTCTTCTTCCCCTCCTTTATACTGTCACCAGTCTTTTCATTTTTCTACAGGAGTAGATGATGTCTTGTCTGTACTGGCTATCAGAATTCTGTGCTCTTCCTTAACTGACCTAATTCTCTGGAGTTAATGTCTTATCCATTTTTATACCCCTCATATTTGGGTTCTTTTAATATGAAGTGGTCCTGCATTTCAACGTGGAATACTTAGTTTTGAATTTTACATCCTATTTTGGCAAATAGATTGAATTTAAAGATTAAATATTTGGTTGGCCAAAAAGTTCATTCAAGTTTTTCCTTAAGATGACACAGAAAGACTGGAATGAATTTTTTCAATCCAATAACTTTGTTTTTATTTTTTCTGTACTTTTTTATAATGGTGTTTTTAAAAATCAGTGTTTTTCATTACATGGAAAGCACAATTCATCATTTTCCAAAATTATTTGTAAAAATGGATTTTTGTCTTCAACATATTCATGTTATTATTGTACCAGTAGAAAAGTGTCTTCAATTTACTTTTCTGATCAGAACCAAACTTGACAAATATATTGTACTGCTATGCCATCTGTAGTAAGCTGTTGTAATTGCCCATCTGTTTCAAATTGCTGTTTTGTTAGCACATTATTGCATTTGGTGTTTTCCATAATTAAGTTCATTAAAGTAACACCCTTGAGTTATAATATTTATGGTAATATTTTTGAACTCTAGCATTCTGGAGAGTACAAGTTATTATGTTGGGTTTTGGTGAAAGCAGTTATTTTATTCCTTTGTGACCTGTATAGGTTAGGGAAACAATATTTTGAAACTAAAGTTTCATGAGAAAATGCTCTGTATAGCCACAGATTTCAAAAGAATTTTATCTTTAATGGAAGTTAGATCAAATGGAAGTGATTAAGTAATGATGATTCAGATTATGCTCTTTTGCTTGTTATGATTTATGTAAGAATTTAATGAATATTCATCTGAACTTATGGCATTTATTTTTATCCTGCTATTGAAAATTACTTGCTCCTTACATTGTATATTGTTATATCTGTGATATTTTGGTATTCTTAGGATTCAAAAATGCTTTTATATGGTTTGTGTTAAAATATGTGTGTCTTTGTGTGTGTATATGTTAATTGCTCAGTTGTGTTAAAATATGTGTGTGTTTATGTGTGTATATGTTAATTGCTCAGTTTGTGTGTGTTTATGTTAATTGCTCAGTGGGACCCTATGGATTGTAGCCCTCCAGGCTTCTCTGTCCATGTAATTCTCCAGGCCGGAATACTGGAGTGGGTTGCCATTCTCAAGATATACCATTTGCTTGTATAAAAAGTTTTATACCTTATATTTTATATTGAAATAATATAAAATGTGAATTTAATTTTCTTAGGTAAAATTTAGTAATTAAGAAACTAGAGATATTTAAGTTTTTTTTTAAATTTTATTTTATTTAACTTTATTATATTGGTTTTGCCATATATCAAAATGAATCTGCCACAGGTATACATGTGTTCCCCATCCTGAACCCTCCTCCCTCCTCCCTCCCCATACCATCCCTCTGGGTCGTCCCAGTGCACCAGCCCCAAGCATCCAGTATCGTGCATCGAACCTGGACTGGCGACTCATTTCATATATGATATTATACATATTTCAATGCCATTCTCCCAAATCATCCCACCCTCTCCCTCTCCCACAGAGTCCAAAAGACTGTTCTACACATCAGTGTCTCTTTTGCTATCTCGTATACAGGGTTGTTGTTACCATCTTTCTAAATTCCATATATATGCAATAGTATACTGTATTGGTGTTTTTCTTTCTGGCTTACTTCACTCTGTATAATAGGCTCCAGTTTCATCCACCTCATTAGAACTGGTTCAAATGTATTCTTTTTAATGGCTGAGTAATACTCCATTGTGTATATGTACCACAGCTTTTTGAATAAAGGTTTCATGTTGATCTTAAAATATAAAAGAATTAATGTAGACTATTCTCTTTCTGTGATGCTTTGTGTAAGCATCACAACTTTGTCTCTATATATTATAATTTTAGACATAGTTTATTAGAAATTGGTTTTATTTTTCTCCTACATGTGTTTTAAAAATATTCACAATCATCTGGCAACACTGGATAGAATGTTGCATTTGGTGGATAGTAATAATGAGATGGCTGGATGGCATCACTGACTCGATGGACGTGAGTTTGAGTGAACTCCGGGAGTTAGTGATGGACAGGGAGGCCTGACGTGCTGCAGTTCATGGGGTCGCAAAGAGTAAGACACAACTGAGCGACTAAACTGAACTGAACTGAACTGAATAATGATAATAATAATATAAACATCTATTGAATGCTTTTCACATGCCAGAAACTGTGTTGAAGCATTAACCTGCATCTTTTCTTTTAACCTCACCTAAAACAAACAACAATAATAATAACTTCTTAAATAGATATTGCTATTGAATTTAGTTTATATGAGTGAATAGAGGTTTCCAAGGTGGTGCTAATGGTAAAGAACCCACCTGCCAACACAGGAAACATAAGAGATCCAGGTTCAATCCCTTGGTTAGAAAGATCCCCTGGAGGAGAGCATGGAAATCCTCTCCAGTATTCTTGCTTGGAGAATCCCATGGAAAGAGGAACTTGGAGGGCTAGAGTCCATAGGGTCACAAAGAGTTGGACACAACTGAAGCAACTTAGCATGCATGCATGCGAAGACTTAGAGGTTATGGAATTTTTCCAAATCCACATGTCTTAGGGCAAATATGTTAGAAAAAAATTGTGTCTTATTTACTCTTATACATTTAACAATTGCTCTTTCAAAATACATTATATATTATGTTAATCATGCTCCATTCAAGAGATAGTACATATTGTAGGTATTTTAAACAGAATAAATTTAGTATGCATGAATGCTCAGTCACGTCAGGCATGTCCAACTCTTTGCTGCCCTATGGCCAGTAGCCAGCCATGCTCCTCTGTCCATGGGATTCTCCAGGCCAGAATACTGGAGTAGGTTGATTTGCCCTCCTCCAGGGGATCTCCCTGATGCAGGGATCAAACCTAGGTCTCCTGCATTGCAGGCGGATTCTTTACCTCTGAGCCACTGGAGAAGCCCTACTTTAGTATAGACATTGGGACATTGAGAAAATATCAAGTAGACAAAGAAATAACCAAGAAATTGCTACTTGTAATTGTGGAAAGTATTAACAGCTAATACTCCTATGGCTGGGATAACAAAGGGAAGAGGTCATGCCGTGAGAACCTAAGTAGGTCAAGGAGTGGCCACCATGGAACCAGGACTGGTAACTGAGAAACACTACTCAGTGGGCTAGAACCTTTGGGAGAGTTCTGCAGAGCTGGTCTTGGTCTTCAGGTGTGTCATGGGGCTGCTCCTCAGATGCCAAAGGGAAGGGAAAGAGCCAGCCACTGTTATTAGAAGAGTATGGACAGGAATTGGAAACAAAGCCCTAGCTCTCCTTTGCTCTCCTTTCCATCTTGCTCATCTTCCATCAGTCTCCTATGGACAGAAGCTAACCAAAAGGCCACTGTCAAGGGAATCTGAGAAATGTATGTAGTTCTCAGACTTCTAGCCCCAGTGTCACAAAGCAGAGCATGGTGACAGTGACATAGTGACACTGACATATGTCAGAGCATATGTCAGTGACACTGACATATGTCAGAGCATAGTGACAGTGTCACTGTCAGGGAATCTGAGAAATGTATGTAGTTCTCAGACTTCTAGCCCCAGTGTCACAAAGCAGAGCATGGTGACAGTGACATAGTGACACTGACATATGTCAGAGCATATGTCAGTGACACTGACATATGTCAGAGCATAGTGACAGTGTCACTGTCAGGGAATCTGAGAAATGTATGTAGTTCTCAGACTTCTAGCCCCAGTGTCACAAAGCAGAGCATAGAAGATGTGGACTTGGGTAGAGACAACTGATAAATAAATGGAACATATATTCTGAAGTTTAAAAGATGATATGTCTAAGATTATCCTTGAGGAGACAGCTTATTACTTTATTTTGTTTTGAGACTAAAAAATGTTAATTACTGAGCAGTTGATCAGATTGTTGCATAAAGTGTGTGATTTGTTAGGCTGGTCAATATAAATGAATTTGTGCATCTTGGTAACTGAACCGAACGGTGCAGACAGTGATCACATTTCTTAAGAACTGGCTACTATTCCCAAATGGCTGAAATGGTTGGGGAAGGATCGATTTGAGTTTGTCATATCATTCAGTTCAGAAGCGTAGTGAAGGAGACAGAAGAAGTATATAATTCAGTTTTTTAAAGGAGTGTTTGTTTGGTGTAATTTGTCTCTTATCATTTAATTTGTTTGCATTGCCTAATATCATTATTTGTTGGATATATGAATGCTTGTGTGTAGGTATGCCACAGTAGAAAACTAATGTTACATAGGAATAGGAGTGAGTAATCTAAAAAGGTATACTTACTGTTAATCCATAATGCCTTTAAAAATACTTTGAAACAAACAAAAAATACTTTTAGGTAACAGTTTATAGTTTTTTAAATGCTTCCCAAAGTTTTCTAAGACGGACAGTTGCTTTAGCTGGTATATACCCCTCTGTCTTCATAGTTGGTTCTATAAAAGGTGCACACATGTCTACTCAGTAATGTCTAATTTTTGTGACCCCATGGACTGTAGTCTCCCAGGCTCCTCTGTTTATGTGATTTCCTAGGTAAGAATACTAGAGCAGATTGCCATTTCCTCCTCTAGGGGATCTTCCTGATCCAGAGATTGAACTTGTGTCTCTGTGTACTTTTAAATTTGGGTCTCCTGCATTGCAGGTGGATTCTTTCCCATCTGACCTACCAGGGAAGCCCAAATATGTATGTATGTATGTGTGTGTATATATATATATATATACACACTCAAACCAAGAGGAGACAGAATAAATGAATCCTAAATTAGACATGTAGGGAATACAATTAAGTATCTTTATTTTTCTTTAAAAATGACCTTTTAACTCAAAATAAATATATACTTAAAAAAGATTTACTTCTTTGGCTGCCCAGGTCTTAGTTGCAGCGTGTAGGTTCTTTGATCTTCACTGCAGCACGCGGGCTCTTTAGTTGTGGCGTGAGAACACTTAGATCCAGCATGTGGGATCTAGTTCCCTGCCTGGGGATTGAACCAGGCCCTGCATTGGGAGCCCACTGGGAGTCTTAGCTACTGGACCACCAGGGAAGTCCCAGTACATAATTTAGATATTAAAGTCAATTGTCACCTTATACTATATTTTGCAGAGGTCAGGTCTCTCTGTTTTTATTAGCCATGCCTTATCTTTATGCTAGGTTCAGTTTTATAAATCCTGAATGAATGCCTTCTCTTTTTTCTCTCTATACATTTTCTCTTTGTTATGAACTTATCTGGAAAATCTTACCTGTCTCCTTTGATCTTTTCCCACTCAAGTTTTCCAGTCACCTGTGTTACAGAGCCTTGTGTGCCTTCTTGTAATCATTGGTGTACTAACTCTCTGCCACTGACAGGAGGACTTGGTACTCATCTGTAGTCTGGTGCCTATCATACTGCTTGACTCTGACAGAGGTCTTGAGAGCCATTATGCAGAAAGCACTGGGTTGTGTTTTCAGGATACCACGATGAATGTGATTCCATTGTGTTCTCAAGGAGCTTACAACCTCGATAAAGGACAGATACAGAAATCATTGACATATAGTGTAAGATATTTGTCTAGAAGACTTCACTTATATGTGGAATCTAAAAAGAATTCTATAAAGGAATTTATTTATAAAACAGAAATAGACTCACAGACATAGAAAATAAATTAATGGTTACCAAAAAGGAAAGGGGAAAGGGATAAATTATAGACTTGGGATTAACAGATATGCAGTACTGTATATAAAATAGGACACCAACAAGGACCCACTGTGGAGCACATGGAGGTATATTCAATCTCCTGTAATAAACTTTGATGGAAAAGAATGTGAAAAATATTTACTATATATATAATATATATATATATATATATATATATATATATATATATAAATCACTTTGCTGTACATCTGAAACATTGTAAATCAACTATATTTTAATTAAAAAATAATATGGCAAAAAAATGTCCTGTATTAGAATGAAGACATTGCATGATATACATGATGTGGTAAATATAACGTGATTAGGTCCCTCCTTTCAGGAACCACTGTTTGCTAACCTGGACTTCAAGAGTGTGCTTAGTACGTAGTGCAGCCATGTGGAATGGAAAGTCTGGACAATCCAAACACCTCAAATTAATAAAGGTTCATTGAGCACTGAGTGTACAATCTGATGTGTTTTGTAAGATGCAAAGTGTAAGCATACCTTTTGCCCTTAATTTAGCAATTCTCAGACAGGAAAACAGGATATGAAAGCCTGGAAATAAAGACTTTTTAAAGAAAATATTCCATAAGCACTAACAAGAAAGTCTGTGATAATTTATCAGGTGGACAATGAGTATGATGTATGAAGTCCATGTTTTTTCACTTTAATAGGTATTATCTGCACATTGCATCTTATATAATTGTCTAGCTGAAAAGAATGTGAAATGAGCAGGTGTGTAGACACAAATAACATAGGCCTGAAAAAGTAGAGGTAGTTGGAATGCTTCTCCTGGATTGTCTACGGAAATGTCAAACAGGAATGATGCTGTTCAGAGTCAGTTCATTATATGTTATCTGAGAACATGAATCACAGGGTAGGTAGCCATTCCTGCCAGCATCAGTGGGAATACCTTTGTAAACCATCATCTGAGAAAGTTTATTTCTGTCACTTTGTCAGTTCCTATTCATAAGAAAGCATGACTCTAAGGATAACGTATAATTTCGGAAATAGATCTAATGCTATTTTGACATACTAAAAATTTGTCTAGTGGGTTTGAGGACTAAGTTAGGGCCATCCCAGAGCCCAGGATACTGGTAACAGCCAAAGTGGGGACTTTATTATTTCAGTTCAGTTCAGGTACTCAGTCATGTCCTACTCTTTGTGATCACCAGGACTGCAGCACACCAGGCTTCCCTGTCCATCACCAATTCTGGGAGCTAGCTCAAACTCATATCTATTGAGTCGGTGATGCCATCCAACCATCTCATCCTCTGTAATCCCCTTCTCCTCCTACTTTCAATCTTTCCCAGCATCAGGGTCTTTTCCAATGAGTCAGTTCTTCACATCAGGTGGCAAAAGTATTGGAGCTTCAACTTCAGCCTCAATCCTTCCAATGAATATTCAGGACTGATTTCCTTTAGGATTGACTGGTTTGATCTCCTTGCAGTCCAAGGGACTCTCAAGAGTCTCCTCCAACACCACAGTTTGAAAGCACCAATTCTTCGGCACTCAGCTTTCTTTATAGTCCAACTCTCACATCCACATATGACTACTGGAAAAAACATAGATTTAACTAGATGGACCTTTGTCAGCAATGTCTCTGCTATTTAATATGCTGTCTAGGTTGGTCATAGCTTTTCTTCCAAGGGGGAAATGTTTTAATTTTATAGCTGCAGTCACCATCTGCAGTGATTTTGAAGCCCAAGAAAATAGAGTCTGTCACTGTTTGCATTGTTTCCACATCTATTTGCCATGAAGTGATGGGACCAGATGCCATGATCTTAGTTTTTTAATGTTGAGTTTTAAGCCAGTTTTTTCACTCTGCTCTTTCACTTTCATCAAGAGGCTCTTCAGTTTCTCTTCACTTTGTGCATAAGGGTGGTGTCATCTGCATATCTGAGGTTATTGATACTTCTCTCAGCAATCTTGATTCAAGTTTGTGCTTGATCCAGCACAGCATTTTGAGTGTTAAATAAGCATATAAGTTAAATAAGCAGGGTGACAGTATACAGCTTTGACATACTCCTTTCCTGATTTGGAACTAGCCAGTTTTTTATGTCCAGTTCTAACTTGCTTCTTTGTCTGAATACAGATATCTCAGGAGGCAGGTAAGGTGATCTGATATTTCCATCTCTTGAAGAAAATTTTCTACAGTTTTTTGTGATCTACACAGACTGTAGGTAAATTGGAAGTGGTCAAACAGGAGATGGCAAGAATGAAGATTGATATTCTAGGAATCAGTGAAGTAAAATGGACTGAAATGGGTGAATTTAACTCAGATGACCATTATATCTACTACTGTAGGCAAGAATTTCTTTTCAGCAAAGTCAACAGAAGAGTCCTAAGTATAGTTCTTGGGTACATTCTCAAAAATGACAGAATGACCTCTGTTCATTCCCAAGGCAAACCATTTAATACCACAGTAATCTAAGTCTATACCCCAGCCAGTAATGCTGAAGAAGCTGAAGTTGAATGGTTCTATGAAGACCTACAAGACCTTTTAGAACTAACACCCAAAAAAGATGTCCTTTTCATTATAGGGGACTGGAATGCAAAAGTAGGAAGTCAAGAAACACCTGGAGTAATAGGCAAATTTAGCCTTGGAATATGGAATGAAGGAGGGCAAAGGCTAATAGTTTTGCCAAGAGACTGCACTGGTCATAGCAAACACCTTCTTACAACAACACAAGAGAAAACTCTACACAATGACATCACCAGATGGTCAATACTGAAATCAGATTGATGATATTCTTTGCAGCCAAAGATGGAGAAGCTGTATATAGTCAGCAAAAACAAGACTGGGAGCTGACTGTGGCTTAGATCATGAACTCCTTATTGCCAAATTCAGACTTAAATTGAAGAAAGTTGGGAAAACCATTAGATCATTAAGGTATGACCTAAATCAAATCCCTTGGGATTATACAGTGGAAGTGAGAAATAAGTCCAGGAATTTGATCTGACAAAGCACCTGAAGAACTATGGACAAAGGTTTGTGACATTCTACAGGAGGCAGTGATCAAGACCATCCCCAAGAAAAAGAAATGCAAACAGGCAAAATGGTTGTCTGAGGAGGCCTTATAAATAGCTGAGAAAAGACAAGAAGCTAAAGGCAAAAGAGAAAAGGAAAGATATACCCATTTGAATGCAGAGTTCCAAAGAATAGCAAGGAGATATAAGAAAGCCTTCCTCAATGATCAATGCAAAGAAATAGAGGAAAATAACAGAATGGGAAAGACTAGAGATGTCTTCAAGAAAATTAGAGATACCAAGGGAACATTTTATGCAAAGATGGGCACAATAAAGGACAGAAACGGTATGAACGTAAGAGAAGCAAACAATACTAAGAAGAGGTGGCAAGAATACCCAAAAGAACTATACAAAAAAGATCTTCATGACCCAGAGAATCACAATGGTGTGATCATCCACCTAGAGCCAGACATCCTGGAGTGCGAAGTCAAGTGGGCCTTAAGAAGCATCACTATGAACAAAGCTAGTAGAGGTGATGGAATTCCAGTTGAGTTATTTCAGATCCTAAAAGATGATGCTGTGAAAATGCTGTACTCAATATGCCAGCAAATTTGAAAAACTCAGAAGTGGCCACAGGACTGGAAAAGGTCAGTGTTCACTCCAATCCCAAACAAAGGCAATGCCAAAGAATTTTCAAACTACCACACAATTGTACTCATTTCACATGCTAGCAAAGTAATGTTCAAAATTCTCCAAGCCAGGCTTCAAAAGTACATGAACTGTGAACTTCCAGATGTGCAAGCTGGATTTAGAAAAGGCAGAAAAACCAGAGATCAAATTGCCAACATCCGTTGGATCATTGAAAAAGCAAGAGAGTTCCAGAAAAACATCTATATGGCTTTATGACTATGCCAAGGCCTTACTGTGTGGATCATAACAAACTGTGGAAGATTCTTCAAGAGATGAGAATACCAGACCACCTGATCTGCCTTCTGAGAAATGTGTATGCAGGTCAAGAAGCAACAGTTAGAACTGGACATGGAACAGCAGACTGGTTCCAGATCGGGAAAGGAGTACGTCAAGGCTGTATATTGTCACTGTGCTTATTTAACTTATATGCAGAGTACATCATGCAGAATGCTGGGCTGGATGAAGCAAAAGCTGAAATCAAGATTGCCGGGAGAAATATCAATAATCTCAGATACACAGATGACACCCCCCTTATGGCAGACAGCGATGAAGAACTGAAGAGGCTCTTGATGAAAGTGAAAGAAGGAGTGTAAAAACTGGCTTAAAAGTCAACATTCAGAAAACTAAGGTCATGGCATGTGGTCCCATCACTGCATGGCAAATAGATGGGGAAACAATGGAAACAGTGACAGACTTTATTGTTTTGGGTTCCACAATCACTGCAGATGGTGACTGCAGCCATGACATTAAAACACTTGCTCCTTGGAAGAAAAGGTATGACCAACCTAGACAGCATATTAAATAGCAGAGACATGGCTGACAAAGGTCCATCTAGTTAAATCTATGTTTTTTTCCATTAGTCATGTATGGATATGTGATTTGGACCTTAAAGAAAGCCAAGCACTGAATAATTGATGCTTTTAAACTGTGTTGTTGGAGAAGACTTTTGAGCATCCCTTGAACTGCAGGGAGATCAAACCAGTCAAACCTAAAGGTAATTAGTCCTGAATATTCTTTGGAAGGACTGATGCTGAAGCTGAAACTTCAAACTTTTGCTACCTGATGTGAAGAACTGACTCATTGGAAAAGACCCTGATGCTGGGCAGGACTGAAAGCAGGAGGAGAAGGGGATGACACAGGATGAGATGGTTGGATGGCATCACTGACTCTATGGACATGAATTTGAGCATGTTCTGGGAGCTGGTGATGAACAGGGAAGCTTGTGTGCCACAGTCCATGGGGTCGCAGAGTCAGACACAATTGAGCGACTGAACGGAACTGAACACAGACTGTGTTATTTAGCCCCTCCAAATTCACTCACTTGAGACAGCACCATGTTGTCTTCATACCTGTCATCAATACAGGAAGGTAGTTACCGTTATCTCCATTTCTCCAGTGAGAGCAATTAGATTCACAATGGTTCAAAGAATATGTCTATATGTCCCCAATCTATATCTGTCCCAAATGGCATTCAGAATGTGTCCTAGAGAGCAATTGAAAGAGAGCTCTTTTGATTTTGAAGTCATTAACCAGGAAAGATAACTATGACTGCTGCAGAATCAAAGACTAGTATGTCCTTTTTGGGAAGTAAACTGGGTGGGAACTGCTGGAGATATTTATTTATTACCTGATACATAAATAAATTGTTTACCTTCAAAAATGTAAAAAAAGAAAAAAAAAGTGAAAAGTGAATCAAAAGGTCACCGCACAGGGAATGGTAACAAAGAACAAGAAATCAGCATATTAGGCCAGGTTTAAATGGGAAATGATGATCTCATCTCTACTACAAGGAGAGAGAGTTGAAGCAACCTTGGAGATTAGAAACATCAAGTTGGGAAGGGAATAGTAATAAAGGTGTGGAAGGCCATCATTTTTAGCAGTCTTTCATCACAAAACCAGGCTTCTGACTTTGCTTCAGACTTGTGTCATTTTAACTCAGTTTGGATTATTCGCTCAACATTTCACATAACCTAGTAATTGTGTCCTTTTGGATTTGATCATGGAAGTGTGCCAGATTTTACTTTCTGTTTACCAAAAAATTAGTGAAGAAGAAATGACACATTATTTTTGGAGTGAAAACTATGTCTCTGGCAATATTATCAAGTGGTTTATTAATAAATGGTCCTTAGATTCAATTGAAGGAAGAAAAGAGGAAAAAAATCCTTTTTCATTGTATAAAAATACTGTTCTGCTTGAAACTGAAAGCCAGGGCAACCCAACTGATTAAGACCAAAAATTTAATTTTAAAACAATAGCAGCAAAGCTTTATTGAGGTCTAATTTACATTCCATAAAATTCACCCATTTTTAAGCATTCAATTTAATTGTTGTTTTTCACTCAATTGTTTCCAATTCTTTGTGACCCCATGAACTTCAGCACACCATGCTTCCCTGTACTTCACTAGTTCCTGGAGTTTGCGCAAACTCATGTCCATTGAGTTGGTGATACCATCCAACCATCTCATCTTCTATTGCCTGCTTCTCCTCCTGCCCTCAGACTTTCCCGGAATCAGCATCTTTTTCAGAGTCGGCTTTTCACATCAGGTGGCCAAAGTATTGGAGCTTCAGGTTCAGCATCAGTCCTTTCAATGAATATTCGGGACTAATTACCTTTAGGTTTGACTGGTTTGATCTCCCTGCAGTCCAAGGGATACAAAAGAGTCTTCTTTAGCACCACAGTTCAAAAGGATCAATTCTTCAGTGCTCAGCCTTCGTTATGGTCCAACTCTCACATCCATACATGACTACTGGAAAAACCATAACTTTGACTGTATGGATCTTTGTTGGCAAACTGATATCTCTGTTTTTTAATATGTTGTCTAGGTTTGGCATAGCTTTTCTTCCACGAAGTAAGTGTCTTTTAGTTTTGTGGTTGCAGTCACCGTCTGCAGTGTTTTGGAGACCAAGAAAATAAAGTCTGTCACGGTTTGTATTTTTTCCCCATCTACTTTCCATGAAGTGATGGGACTGGATGCCATTATCTTCATTCTTTTAATGTTGAGTATTAAGCCAGCTTTTTCACTCTCCTGTTTCATCTTTTTCAAAAGGTGCTTTAGTTCCTCTTTGCTTTCTGCTTTAAGGGTGGTGTCATTTACATATCTGAAGTTATTGATATTTCCCCTGGCAATCTTGATTCCAGCTTGTGATCCATCCAGCCCAGGATTTTGCATGATGTACTCTGCATATAAGTTAAATAAGCAGGGTGACAGTATAAAGTCTTGATGAACTCTTTTCCCAATTTGGAATCAGTCTGTTGTTCCATGTCCTGTTCTAACTATGGCTTCTTTTCCTGCATACAGGTTTCTCAGGAGGCAGGTTAGGTGGCCTGGTATTCCTATCTCTCTAAGAATTTTCCACAGTTTGTTGTGAGCCACATAGTCAAAGGCTTTAGCATAGTCAATGAAGCAAAAGTAGATGATAATGTTTGATATATATACTGCGTTACCAGGCAATCATGAAAATTCAGTTTTAGAACACATCCACCAAACTAGTATGATCCATGGTGCCCTTTTTTAGTTAATCCACTTCCCCTTCAGCCCTAGGCAACCATGAATATACTTTAGATTTCCACAGATTCACAAAGGCTTTACTTTAAGGAGAACAAGATGGGCCAGGAAGATTTTAGGTTGAATTTGGCTGTCTCTGACCTCAGAAGTAGGATAGGGATTCTGTGATCAGGTATTGTAGTCTGAATTTTGTAAGACTTTTGGTTTTTTATCTATTTTACAAGAGATAGACATGGGTATTGGAAGAAACAACATGTAATCTGAATTTGTGAGGAAAAACTCACAAGCCCAAATGTGGAAATCCATGACAGGTTCTCAAGGTTATAGATACATTTCTCTGGAAAATGAAAATATTTTCAGAAGATGAGGACAGAGTTCTGTGATCTGTAGCCACTCCAAGGACATTCTTTGCTGGAAGCTCCCCACACATGAGCCAGATTACTACATGTCAGTGGAGGCCAAAATCACGTGAGGCCACACTCTGGCCATAGAAAGGAGAAAACAATCTCAATCCACACTTAAAAAAAAATTAATTTTTATGGAAGTATAGTTGCTTTATGATGTTGTATTTTTACTGTACAGGAAAATGAATTAGCCATACATACACATATATCACCTCCCTTTTGGACTTCCTTCCCATTCAGGTCACCACACTGCATTAAATAGAGTTCCTGTCTAAACTTCTGAACTCTCCCTGGCAGATTTGGAAGCAAGGATGCCCTGTTCTTTATTTTCCATTCAAAATCTGTCTCTCCTTTTGCATTCAGAATCAAGTCTGCCAAATCTCCAAGAAGGCTTTAATGCCCCAGTAACTCTCCTTCTTTTATTCATTCTTTGAACAAGATTTTGTCATTGAGAACATTGTTCTATTCTGGATAATAGGAAGACAGGTGTGGATATGAAAAAAAAAAAAAGAACAAAATTTTCCCAGAAGTTTCCCAAAAGTTGTTCCCCAAAAGTTTGTTTTAGTAAGGAGAGAAAAATAATAGACAAATACATACGGTAAATTTAGACAGAGGTCGATGATACAAAGAAATCAAAGTAGGGTCTTAGAAGAGATATGATTGGTGATGCAAGATGGCATGGTTAGTATAAATAGGGTATCAGGAGAAAGCCTCTAGGAGGAGATGGACATTTCAGCCGAGACTGGAATCACACAGGGAGCCAGCCATTTGAAGATTGACTAGATGGGCATTCCAACCAGAGAGTGTAGCAGTCACTATAATTAGAAGGGCACGAAGTTGGTGTGTTTGAAAGATCCAACTAAGATGTCTATGACTGCAATGCAAGAAATGAGAGAGTATCCAACATGAGATCAAAGAGCCTGGGCCCTGTGGCATTTGGAATTTATTCTAGGTGAAATAGGAAGCCATGGGGGAGAGTGAAGGGGCATGTGATCTGATTGATACTTAATCAAGATTACACTAAGGGTTAAGTGTCAAATACTATCTAGGGCTCGTGGGGGGAACCTGGGAGATCTGTTTGGAGGTCATAATGGCAGTAGCTCCTATTAGGATCCTAGTGCCTTCTGGCAGTTTCACATGTTGATTCTTCCTTTTTTTTTTTTTTTTTAATGTATTTGGCTGTGCCAGGTCTTGGTTGTGGCACATAGCATCTTTGATCTTGTTGCAGCATGTGGGATCATTAGTTGTATCACTTGAACACTTAGTTGTGACTTCTGGTGTCTAGTTCTCCAACCAGGGATTGAACCGCAGCCTCCTGCATTGAGAGCCTATAATCTAAGCCACTGGACCATCAGGCAAGTCCTCACATGTTTATTCTTTACACGGTGCTTTCTCTCCTCGTTCTTGGTGCATCCATCCTGTTAGTTTATCTTCGTTTTATTTCCTTTTTAAAAAATGGTCTTATATAATTGGCTAACTTACAGTGAGGATGACTTTAATCATTGAGTTAGAAATATTCTTAGAGATAATATAGTGCAAGCTCCTTATTTTGGAATTAAGGCAGCTGAGGTTAAGAGCAAAATTGGTGACTTGTTTGAATTTCTACATCTAAATAATGATGGAGCCAAAAGAAGAACTCAGGACTCCAGGTATTTGATTGCTCCTTCCCCTAAGGTCCAGCCTGATTTCTGTGCTCTAAAAAAATGTACTCGTTCTAGTATTCTGTGATATGAGGATCAGACAGATGGGGCAAAGGAAAAAGAGGCCTGAGCTAATAGGACATGCTGGCAGAGTCTATCGTTGTGTCAGGTCAAGGTGATCAAGATGTCTGAACAAGGGTGGTGGAGAGTCAGCAAATCGACGGGACTTTAAAAGGTCAGAGCGATGATGAAGGCAGCAGATGGACAGAGCGGTAGGGGGCAAATGCCAGGCAGGGAGCCAATGAACCTGAGCTTGTCTAAGGACATTATAGGACAGTCAACAGCTTGGATGCGTCGACACGTGGGGTGCATGGCACTGTCATTGACACTAATTACTTGTGATGGAGGTGCTTTGCAAAACATGGGGGGAAATGGCCTTATTTCATAGGACATTTCCTGTTAGGCTGGACAAGTTCACAACAACTTTTTACACTAAATGCACTCGATTGAGGAACCAGGGAAGTAGTTGGAGTTTGCCCTTCCCTCTCACATTCCATGTTTGAGATGAAGAGATACCAGTTAGGAGCAATGCCTGGCCAGTGGTATTTCTTCTCAGTACTGTGCATTTTCACAAATTGAAATTCCCTTACATCTAAAATATTCAGAAATGAAACAGTGCAAAACCTGACAGATAAGGTGCTTTCTTAACACAAATCAGCAGGTAAAACAGGAGATTCAGACATTAGGAAAGACATTGAAACTATCGCAGAATCTCCACTGGCACAGTTGGATAGCAAAAACAAAAAAAAAGAATAAAAAAGAAGGGGGTGTGCGTGTGTGTTAATTGCTCAGTCAGGTCCAACTCTTTGTGACCCCAAGGACTGTAGCCCACCAGGTTTCTCTGTCTTTGGGATTCTCCAGGAAAGATTACTGGAGGAGATTGCTGTTCCCTTCTCCAGAGGATCTTCCCGACTCAGAAATAGAACCCTTGGTCTCCTGCATTGCAGGCAAATTCTTTACCATTTGAGCTACAGGGTTATCTGTTAAATGTAAAGAGTCTGAACAATTACAGGATTCAATATAAAGACTATACTTTTTAGCTTATCAGGAAGTACTAGATAATAATTGAGCATTTTAACTCAAGATTTTTTTTTTTTTTTTAGCAATTCTAATGGGCCAAATGCAGTGCTGAGTTCTGGTGAAGCAAAGTTAAGCACAGTAGAATTGTAGATCTCAAATCTCTCATTATTAGTCAGGGAGAACACATAGAAATTGTTTCTAACATAACTGCTATTATGGAGATAGGTAAAAAATAATATTTTAGTCCCATGAATGACAAGCTTTTGTGATAATGAGAGTGAGAAAATATATTAAAATATTGAGGTCAACTATGATTCTGAGAAAGATGAGTTGACTTAATGATATATTTGCAAAATATTGTCTCTTCTTGAGTTCCTTTGGTGTTATTGGAAGTTATGAGTCTAACTGGGTGGGCAGACAGAGGTGGAATGGAGGGGACCTCTTCTCCCTCCATTTCTGTCCATGCATCCCTTTTGCTTCCAAGTTAAAAATCTCTGAGTGGTAGCTGGGTGAGTCTCCGTGCATCCCTGAGGAGCTGGAAGAGATGGATAAATTGAGTCCCATGGGTCCACTGGTTTGTAAACCATTTCATTTCCTAGTCCTTGTTAAGGCAGCAGGAATTACAAATACTACCCAGCCCTATTTGCATTTGGTCCTCACTGCCATTCTTTCATCCCATTAATTTTTCTTCTACTTCACTTCTTTCCTTCAAATTTTCTTATTTCCTAAGTCAGACAGAGAAAGACAAATACTGTTTAATATAACTTATATGTGAAATCTAAAAAATACAACAAACTAGTGAGTAAAACCAACAAACAGAAAAAGACTCACAGGTATAGAGAACAAAGTAGTGGTGACCAGTAGGGGAGGGAAGCAGGGAGGAGCAAATAGGGGTAGGGGGTAAAGGGGCTACTATGGGATCATATGAAATGATGTGTGTGAAACGTTTGAAAATTGTCAAGTAAAATTTAAAGGATCTTCAATTCAGTTTTTGAAAAGCCAAAAAAATTCTCATTTCCTCACTATTGCCCCATGGCCAAATGAAATTTGTCAAGAGTATTTTGGAAGTTATATTTAGGTTCATAAACTGAATGCCAAACCACCACATTGGTTTTCACAATTTTGGGAAGCTTGTCTGGCCCTAAAACAGGATTTCTTCCTTGGTTTCTTCCTCTTTCATTAGTCACTTTAGTAATGTTAGACGCTCAGTTGTACACTTGGTGTGTGTGTACACTTGATCATGTCCAACTCTTTGGGATCCCATAGACTGTAGCCCACCAGGCTACTCTGTCCATGGGATTCTCCAGGCAAGAATACTGGAATGGGGAGCCATCCCCTTCTCTAGGGGATCTTCCTGACCCAGGGATCAAACCCAGGTCTTTTACCATCATGAAAATTCCAGAGTCCCCTTCAGCATTTACATAAGCTACAAAGTCATTCTCAAGAAAACAAGTTAAATGTTATCCTCATTGTCTCTCTTTCCCAACACACCAATATGTAATTTTATCTCAGACTTGGAAAAAATCATTTAGTTGATTGATACAGCAATAAAAAGACATTTTAGATCAACCAAGATAAAAAGCTTGACTAAAGAGTCTTTGTTTCACAATGATCTTCCTTCTTCAGTTACCAAGACCTTATTTAAATGACTAAAGTATGGCACATAAAATTTGTTCTCCAGCAAAACTCCCACTGATGAAAGGCTGTAATGGATCTGAAAGTATTTACATCTTAAAATGTCATTTGGGCTCTGTGGAAATCATGGGAGCCAATTTACTTGTTTGTTTCACGATAGTCTAGTATTTCTAGTGTACATATTTATTGTGGGTCTTCCAGCAGCATATCCAAAGATCAGGATTGAGGGAATAACAGTTACTTGGTAAGTATAGGAAAAGCCTATAGGGAGGAGGGAAGCGATGGAGGAAAAAGAAGGTAGTCAATAAAGGTGCGCTATTAAACCAGCCTTACAGTGGGCGTCTGGAATGTAGTGTAAAGCACACAGCACACTGAATCTCAAGACATCGATTGAAGACTGCCCTGTCCCCGAGGGTATTAACTCCTTGGCACTTCTGGCCTGCCATGCAGTAGCACATCTGGGCATGCCTTTACATCATTTCAAGAGCAAATTTCAACCGCTGGCAGTTGGTAGTCAAACTGCACCCAGCACACAGAATGGTTCCAGGAAAATGCAGGGGCCATTGACAGAACCTACTACAATCGGCTGGTCCATTTTTTGTTATTGTTGTTAAGTCACTAAGTTGCATAGGACTCATTGGGAACCCATGGAATGTAGCCCACCAGGTTTCTCTGTCCATGGGATTTCCCAGACAAAAATACTGGAGTGGGTTGCCATTTCCTTCTCCAGGGGATGGTCCATTTTTAGATTGTCAGGAAAACTGAGCAGTTTTTAAGCTATTAGTTATCTTTTCTATTTATCTATAGTCTAATCAAGAGATTTGAGTTCCTTCTATTTATATTCTTGCCCTGGAGGAAATACTCAGATGATCAGGCAGCGGGCAAAATGAATAGAAACAAAGCTACACGAATGATTCATAAATTGGAGAAGCAGACCATGCACAATCAAGGGTTGTCAGAACAGGCCTTTTCTACTAAGAGGAGACTTTAGCTATTTCAGCTGAATATAAGAACAAATCAGCTAGTGCTTGTATCATGGTCATAATGTCATACATGTAGTAGGCATCTCCATTTGAATGTGACACTTTTAGGCAATATAAAAGGCAAGTCAAACCAGTGTGCTTCTTGCCTCCTGGAGTCTAAAATCTGAGTAACACACTGAAATGCATATAAAGTATAGTCCAGGGTGCACAAAAACAAGTGCCCATAATGGCCATGAAGGTAAAGTGAGTTAAAAGCAAGCCAGGCATAATATGACAAATTAGTAAGTAACACTTAGCCTCAAGGTCAAGAATGGAATAGTGAGAAGTGATGTTCTTTAGTAAAATGAAGGTCTTGAGCTCTGTCTTAACTGATGTCTTAAGCACATCTATAAGGAGATGTGGTCCCTGCACCCTGCAGTTATGAATCAACTGGACTTTCCATGCTGTTGTTCAGTAGCTCAGTCATGTCCAACTCTTGGCAACCCCATGGACTAGCACGCCAGGCAGGCCTCCCTGTCCTTCACCATCTCCTGGAGCTTACTCAAACTCATGTCAATTGACTCGGTGATGCCATCCAACCATCTCATCCTCTGTCGCCCCCTTCTCCTCCTGCCCTCAGTCTTTTCCAGCATCAGGGTCTTTCCCAATGAGTTGACTCTACACATCAGGTGGCCAAAGTATTGGAGCTTCAGCTTCAACATCAGTCCTTCCAATGAATATGCAGGGTTGATTTCCTTTAGGATTGACTAGTTCGATCTCCTTACAGTCCAAGGGACTCTCAAGAATCTTCTCCAACACCCCAGTTTGAAAACATCAATTCTTGGGTGTTCCACCTTCTTTATGGTCCAACTCTCACATCCATACATGACTACTGGAAAAGTCATAGCTTTGACTATGTTGGTCTTTGTCGTCAAAGTCATCTCTCTGCTTTTTAATAAACCATCTAGGTTTGTCATAGCTTTTCTTCTATATGGACCAAACATCTTTAAATTTTATGGCTGCGGTCACTGTCCTCAGTGATTTTGAAGCCAGATAAAATAGTCTTTCACTGTTTCCATTGTTTCTCCATCTATTTGCCATGAAGTCATGGGACCAGATGCCATGATCTTCATTTTTTGAATGTTGAGTTTTAAGCCAGCTTTTTCACTCTCCTTTTTCACCTTCTTCAACAGGCTCTTCAGTTACTCTTCAGTTTTTGCCATAAGGGTGGTGTCAGCTGCATATCTGACATTATTGATATTTCTCATGGCAATCTTTAAGGGTTTTTTTTTAAATTTTCTTTATTTTTTATTGAAGGATAATTGCTTTACAGAATTTTGTTGTTTTCTGTCAAACCTCAATATGAATCAGCCCTAGGTATACATATATTCCCTCCCTTTTGAACTTCCCTCCCATCTCCCTCCCCACCCCACCCCTCTAGGTTGAGACAGAGCCCCTGTTTGAGTTTCCTTGGTCATACAGCAGATTCCCATTGGCTATCTATTTTACATATGGTAGTGTAAGTTTCCACACATCTCACCCTCTCCTCCCCTCTCCCCATGTCCATAAGTCTATTCTCTATGTCTGTTTCTCCATTGCTGCCCTGTAAGTAAATTCTTCAGTACCATTTTTCTAGGTTCCGTATATATGCATTAGAATATGATATTTATCTTTCTCTTTCTGACTTACTTCACACTCTATAATAGATTCTAAATACAGATTGAACGTGTGGAGGTCACAGTTCATGTATTCTTGAAGCCTGGCTTGGAGAATTTTGAGCATTACTTTGCTAGCCTGTGAGATGAGTGCAATTGTGCGATAGTTTGAACATTCTCTGGCATTGTCTTTCTTTGGTGTTGAAATGAAAACTGACCTTTTCCAGTTCTACAGGCACTGCTAAGTTTTCCAAATTTGTTGGCATATTGAGTAAAGCACTTTTGCAACATCATCTGTTAGGATTTGAATAGCTCAGCTGGGATTCTATCACCTCCACTAGCTTTGTTGTAGTGATGCTTCCTGAGGCCCGTTTGACTCCACACTCCAGGATGTCCGGCAAGTGATCACACCATCATGGCTATCTGGGTCATTAAGATCTTTTTTGTATAGTTCTTCGGTGTATTCTTGCCACCTCTTCTTAATATCTTCTGCTTCTGTTAGGTCCAAATGGTATGACCATTTGCATGAATGTTCCCTTACTCTCTATAATTTTCTTGAGGTGATGTCTGCTGCTGCTGCTGCTAAGTTGCTTCAGTCGTGTCCAACTCTGTGAGACCCCATAGATGGCAGCCCACCAGGCTCCTCTGTCCCTGGGATTCTCCAGGCAAGAACACTGGAGTGGGTTGCCATTTCTTTCTCCAATGCATGAAAGTGAAAAGTGAAAGTGAATTCGTTCAGTCATGTCCAACTCTTCGCGACCCCATGGACTGCAGCCTACCAGGCTCCTCCATCCATGGGATTTTTCAGGCAAGAGTACTGGAGTGGGTTGCCATTGCCTTCTCTGGCAGCGATGTCTAGTCTTTCCTATTCTATTGTTTTCCTCTATTTCTTTGTATTGTTCATTTAGGCAGGCTTTCTTATCTCTCCTTGCTATTCCTTAGAACTCTGCATTCAGTTAAGTAACTCTTTCCTTTTTTCCTTTGCTTTTAGCTTCCCTTCTTTTCTCAGCTATTTGTAAGGCCTCTTCAGAGAACCATTTTGCCTTTTTCCATTTCTTTTTCTTGGGGATAGTTTTGATCACTGTTTCCTGTACAATCACAAACCTCCATCCATCATTCTTCGGGCACTCTATCAAATCTGATCCCTTGAATCTGTTGCTTTCAGTGTATAATTGTAAGAAGTTTGATTTAGGACTTTCCATAGTAGGTATATGGATGCTCATGTGACATTGTTGAAAATTTCAAATGAGTAGGTAATTCATAAACATTAAGAAACACTATGGAGCCCAAATAAAATATATTTTCTATGAAGATTCAGCATACAGACAAAATTTAGCTGGAGTTCTCTGACACAATGACATCTACCAGATGACTTCCATTGCTGAATTGGAAGAGTTGTGTGTTTGTGTGCGTGTGTTCATAAAAGATAGAATAGCCTTTGGTTCATGAGGAATATATATATATATATATATATATATATATATATATATATAGTGAGTAGTAAAGCCAAAATCCCAGAGAAGCAGAGACCAGCATCACTGAGAAATGGAGAGAGTAACAGTGTTTCTTCTTCTCTTGATTCTCTGAGATAAATACATATATATTTATGTGTATAAATGTATACATACATATTGAAAGCAATGAAATAAGTATATTTTCTGAAGAGATGGGTAGGGAGGATGTATACCTGCCCTTTCAAACATGTTCCCACTCAAGGCTAATTCTACTGTTGCTACATCACTGAATGGAGAAGGAAATGGTAACCCACTCCAGTATTCTTGCTTGGAGAATGCCATGGACAAAAGAGCCTGGTAGGCTACAGTCCACGGGGTCACAGGAGTCAGGCATGACTTAGTGACTAAACCACCATCACCACATCACGGAAACCTTAACTTTATCAGAAAAGATTTTTGCAAGAGGGATTTCTTGGTGTGCACACAGATTTGGAGGGAAATCCCAAGCTGGATGGATCTGGCACAAGAGGTTTACCCTGATCATTTTGTAATAGAGGAGAAAGCATGAGAGGTTTGTAAGGACTTCAGATCATAGTTTGAGAAGAGAAGTAGCATATATTGAAAGTTTCTGAGTACTGAGTCCTGAGAGAGGTACTTTGCCTTTGTTATGTCACTTCGTTCCAATAATAATCTGGTATGGTGTTAAGAGGCAGTTGTAGGAAAGGGAAAATATTCCCCTCTATTTGTCCATGGACACAAGACCTAGAGTTTAAATAACTTGCTCAAGATTATAGAAATAATGCATATAAGTACCAAGGCTCACATACAGATCATACTCCTTAAAGTATGTATGCAGCCCTGTATATATGGTTTTCTAAGCAGTAGGAATTGTTTACATTTTCCAGAAAGTAGGACACTAGGCATTAATTTGTATTTGTGTATGGTATTCTGGTCTGGAATGTAGGTTGACAAATGCTGTTCAACTGGGGACTTTCAGTAGAGCTTGTATCTTTCATGGTGCCTGATCTAACCTGACTGCATTACTCCCCATGACCCATTTGTCTGGTGGAGTCTTTCCAACAGTTTAGCTCGATTTTCAGAGCAGTGTGTTAAGCTGTCAATAGACATCTGAAGCATTTCAATACTTGCCCCGGGAGTAGAGGGGCAGGGTCATTCTCCTTAACCCAGAACTTGATGGCTGAAAATGGCTGCCTCAGAGCAAACTCTGGTGGAGACTGTGATCTGAAGGTGGGACATGGATGTTTGCCAAAGGCCATTGAATGGGATGTGTCACCAGCAAAAGTTGGGTTGGATGTGGAGGTGGAGAAGGGGAGATGAACAGATTGTGAGTAGTAAAGTCAAAATCCCAGAGAGATGCAGGGACCAGCATCACTGAGAGATGGAGCAAGTAACAGTGCTTCCTCATCTCTTGCTTCTCTGAGCTCAAGCTCTTCTTTCTTCCCGTATTTCAGTTTGGTTTTCCTAATTTTTCCACTAAATACCTATTTTTAATTCATACTAGTCTGAGTATGTTTCTGTTTCCTTAAATGGACTGACCCCATCTGAGGAGGGCATTTCTTAAGGGAAATGTGATGTGAATCAATATGGAAGCCATCATTTTCTCCTGACTTCATCCTTTTCATTGGGAAGAGGACATGATTGGCACCTTCTACTGACTTCATCATCTTCTAAGGACCCCAAATCTCATGCATCTCACTAAGAAAGAAAGGTGGTTGTTATCTGCTTTTGTCCTTTTCATTTTAATGAGGAAATCAAGGGGAAAAAAACTTGTTGAAGGCAGAATTCTACGTGCTATATTGAGTCGATTTTCAGGGCTATTCATTTTTAATGCTAGATCTTATTTATAGCTGAGTGGAAGGAGAATAGAGTACATATCATCACTGTAATCAGAATCAATAGCAGTGTGTCCCATGTTAGAATATTTTTTTCAGCCCTCATCTTTAGATCTAGCAACTGATTTTTCTCCTAAAGGTTTTAAGGAATTTGCTTTATATTTTCTTTATCTCATGTAATATTTTGCATCTTTGAACAGCAACATATAATTTTAAAATGTGAGGGTGTTATTTTAAGTTACACTAATTTTTTAATGCATGAATCCTGTATGTGTTGACAACTCTGCCGAGATGCTGCTGGAGCATTAATTTCTATTTTCCCTAATCTGTCTGCACACAAGGTTAGCAGACAGGAAGAAGTTACTTCACAATTCAGTAGGTAATTGGAAAAGACATTGCAACTGTTTTAATTACTAACAAATGAGGCAGACTGTGTTTTTAACACATGATTTAGAAACATACCTAAAATGCAGATTGGTTCTTTTAATAACATAATTTCATCATTAATCGGTACTCATTGGCTCCTTTGAAAAGAGTGTGTTACATGCCAAAGCAAATACATCTAACACATATATAAAAGTGTAAATAAATGATTGTGAGAGAGCTGTCCTTTGACTTTACTAATAAAATATTGTAGTTCTCTCTGATGTTGGCCTGAATTGGAAACATTCATGATTACATTTTTATGCACTGAAGTGATATAAGGGAGAGGGTTATCTTTGTGTTTTTTTTTTTTTTTTTGCATGGGTGACCCTTTTAATGGTGAATTCCAGGTCACAACACAGTAACTGTCAGTTCAACTACACCAAGGTTCTGAAGACAACAGCTTCTCCACCAAGCAGGTTGTAAATAAATTTCAAATGGAACCTGGCATCACCCTGAAGGAATTCTAATTTCACACTGTTGGGGTAGTTTACCAAAATGGCTTCAGAGTAGACTAACTTTACATAGCACATTAAAAAAAAAAAAAAGACATTTATTCAGCATCATGATCAGACTATTACATTTAGCAATCAACAGCATGGGTGCAAAAAAAAAAAAATCTACATTAAAACCCTTTGTTGGAATGCTTTACACTTTTCACAGAACAGAAACTAAAATAACCTGTTATACAATTAGTCACAAGTACAGTCCTCGAGTTTTTTGCCCATACACATGAGTATTGTCTAAAACATGTCTTCTTTGTAGCAGCTAGGCCCTGCCACCACTGTGCTTGGCTGAGTTCACAAATCTGTTGTAAGCTGTAGCTTCCCTGTCACTTCTCTGGCTCTCCTTTCCTGCTAAGCTTTGTTTCCTGGCAGTAATTAAAACCTTCTGCCACTGCCATAGCTACTGCTGCTGCTGGAGCCACCATAGCCACCTTGGTTTCGTGGTTTGGCAAAGTATTGGCCTCTACCACCATAGGGGCCAGAACTTCTGCCTCCAAAGTTTCCTCCTTTCATGGGTCCAAAAATTGAAGATTGATTGTTGTAATTGCCAAAATCATTGTAGCTTCCGCCACCTCCATCATTACCAAATCCATTATATCCATCCCCACTGCCACCATATCTGCCACCACCACAGCTGCCACCAAAGCCACCTCGACCACTGAAGTTCCTCCACGACCAAAGTTGTCATTCCCACCAAAACCACCTCCACGACCACCACCAAAGCTTCCAGAACCACTTCGACCTCTCTGGCTGGATGAAGCACTAGCCATCTCTTGCTTAGACAGGGCTTTTCTCACTTGACAGTTGTGGCCATTCACAGAGTGGTATTTCTGAATGACAATCTTGTCTACGGAGTCATGGTCATCAAAGGTTACAAAAGCAAAGCCTCTCTTTTTGCCACTGCCTCGGTCAGTCATGATTTCAATTACTTCAATTTTCCCGTACTGTTCAAAATAATCTCTCAGGTGATGTTCTTCAGTGTCTTCTTTAATGCCACCAACAAAAATCTTTTTCACAGTTAAGTGGGCACCAGGTCTTTGAGAATCTTCTCTTGAGACGGCCCTCTTTGGTTCCACAGCTCTTCCGTCCACCTTGTGTGGCCTTGCATTCATGGCCGCATCCACCTCCTCCACCGTGGCGTATGTGACAAACCCGAAGCCTCTGGAGCGCTTGGTGTTTGGATCCCTCATTACCACACAGTCTGTGAGCGTTCCCCATTGCTCAAAATGGCTCCTCAGACTCTCATCGGTTGTTTCAAAGCTCAATCCTCCGATGAAGAGCTTCCACAGCTGTTCGGGCTCTTTGGGAGACTCTGATTTAGACATGACGGCAGTGGAGGCGGGGAAGACTTCAACGATGCTTTCTCGGCGGCGTCCACGGGCAGAAAAAGCGGGTTATCTTTGTTGAATGCATTTTCTAAGTAGTAATGGCAATTATTTTTTCTTACTTATTTTTGAACATCTATAATGGTTCATTGTCCTGAGAAAAACAGTCTAGTTATGCAATTATAACTCTAGATTTCAGAATCTTCTTTCAGTACTACAAAATTAGTCATAATAAGCATCAAGGATTATTTAAAATTGAGGAGTAGAATAAACTGTGCTGAATCTGTAGCAAGCTGAGAACATTTCTCGTGTGGGAATGTGCTTCTCTTTTCTCCCTCCCTTCTTTATCTCCTCCTTATCCTATGTTTCTCCTCTTCCTTTTTTAGTTAAAATCCCACTTACAAAATTGTTTTATTGACATTTCCTTTATTCTTGTAAAATTAGGGTACAAATAGAAGACAAAATCCATATGATTGAGTGATTTGTTTAATTGAGGCTTAAAGTATAAAATATCTTTTACAAGTCATGGCCTTTTTTTTTGAGTACATGTTATAGCCTCAACTCAGTGGAGATAATATTTTTTTATTTTTATTATAAATTTATTTATTTTAATTAGAGGCTAATTACTTTACAATATTGTATTGGTTTTGCCATACATCAACATGAATCCGCCACGGGTATAAACGTGTTCCCCATCCTGAACTCCCCTCCCACCTCCCTCTCCTTACCATTCCTCTGGGTCGTCCCAGTGCACCAGCCCCAAGCATCCTGTATCATGCATCGAACCTGAACTGGTGATTCGTTTCATATATATTATACATATAACCAATGTAGTTTTTTTTTTTTTTAATTGCCTCTCTCCATTGATTTTCTGCGCCAGCCGCTTGGAAAGTGGGAAGCAGGTGCATAGACACCACCAGAAGGTGGCAGAGGAGGTGGTGAAGCCTTGAATCTCTGAGAGTAGAAGAGTGAAGAAAAGTAGAAAAAAGTAGCAGAAACAAGTGATCAGTCACTATGTCCTAATTTTCCCCCTTTAGTCACAGCAAAATAAATGTGTTTAGTCACAGAGACATGTGTGCATGCTAAGTCGCTTCAGTCGTGTTCGACTCTTTTGCGACCGAATGGACTGTAGCCCATCAGGCTCCTCTGTCCATGGTCTGTGGGGAAGTGTCCTGGAGTGGACTAAGAAAAAAAAAAGCTGGGGATTCAGCAGTCACATCTTAGCAGACAGCTTCACAAGTACTCAGGAATGGGTAGCCTAGCTGAAGACACTGACTGAAGACCCATGCAAAAACCAGGGACCCCATTTAATCCCCATGGCACCACCTAGCTTCCTACTCCCCTTAAGGTGCCATTTTGGGAAGAGATTGCATTAGAAACCCCTAAACCCTATAATTTATCCATAAAAGACAGAATTTACCTCCTAAAATAATCTTATAAACAGAAAGCAATGGAAAGAACTTGTGTGTTCACCCTTAAATCTGCCGTTCCCTGATGCCTCACCATTCTCATAAACAGACTGTGAGCATCCAGACCAGGTGACAAGGTGCCCCCTGCCACAGATTCTCCTTCCGACCTTCCTCTGAGTGACCTAGTGACATTCATTCATGTTGGTGTGGACCCCCCCTTCACTTCTCCCGATCAAGCCACTTGCCCCTAGTTCCTCATTCTCTGATTCCCACCTGCTTGGCTG
This sequence comes from Bos javanicus, assembly GCF_032452875.1. NCBI lineage: Eukaryota > Metazoa > Chordata > Mammalia > Artiodactyla > Bovidae > Bos > Bos javanicus. The sequence continues at coordinate 60,368,653 of NC_083869.1, read as the reverse complement.
AGCCCACGCCCTGGCCGTTCCCCACAGGTCATCCCATCATGGACTGATGTAACTGGCTCTCTGGGCTCTCTCAGTATAATAGACTCTGTTTTCTCCCAAGCCTCTTTTCTATTTTCTCTGTGTCCATCCCTGATTGATCATCTCATAAAAGAATATAAAACAAGACAGAGGGAAGAAAAGCTGAAGACACCTCGATTAGAAAATTTAACATTCTTTTCTCCTTGCTTTTGATGAAGTATGAATATGTTTTTCTGTACATCTGATCATGACATGTGTAAATTCCACACCCTAACTCCCATGGGGACGTCTAAGACTCTTTTCTCTGCATCCTGTCTGTAGATAAATGGGAGAAGCACTACTAATGGCAGAGGCTGGAAGATTTTGTAAGTTGTAGTGAGAAATTTGACTTTAAGCATAAAGCTTTATAGGATCAAGTTATGTGGAGTAGTGGTTTTTGAGAGGGAATCTTTGCTGGCTAGAGTAGCAAATGGTCCTCCTGGCATTCATGTACAGGCTTGCTTTCATTTACTGCTTAGGGCACTTTGTGGTTCCTTTCAGGAGAGTGGGAAGGTCGGGTCTCAAGTTCTTAAGTTCTGAGTCTAAAGCTGTTGCAAGAAGCAAAAACCTAAGTGACAGCTTGGAGAAGCTTAAAAACACACTTAGTGGGTAAAGAAGAAATTACGGCATTCCTTTTTGTCATCATCTATTTTATGTTCCTTGAAGTAATCCTCATCACACAGGCATATGTGTGCTTCCTTTCCTTTTGTCCAAAGTGCAAGTATGGGGGAAGATTCTGTTCAAGACTCTCCTTCTTGTTGGAGTCCTAGCCACACATCTCATTCCTTCTTTTCAGTATCTATTTTTTTGCCTTCCCTATTTATGGACTCATTTTGCCTCAGGAGTTATCAATAGTATTATGAGTATTGCTGCTTCCTCAGGAAAGATGATAAGCCCCATAAAGACAGCACCCAAGCCCTATGATCTCAGCCTACACTTCTGGGCACAAAGGAGATTACCTGAATCTTGATAACTAAAACGAAAGCTGTGCGACTATCCCAAATAAAGAAAAATTCTTTTAGACATTCCTGGTGAATGCTTTTAATCAGCTCTACTAAATCATGTTTAATAAAAGATTGAGCATGATAAATTTGTGTGTTGACTAAAAAAAAAAAAGAAACAGAACTAGGAACTAGGAATGTTCTGCCTGAAAGTGTGGAAGATGATAGATGAAGTCAGAGATTTTGTTACCTGTTCAATCATGGTGGTGGTTTTGATTTATCCCTTTGGCTTATCTATGTGAACTTGGCTGAACTCTCCCTAGAAATACTGACAAATGACAGCAGGTAAGGGATTAGTTAATTCCCCAAATCTAAAAGTCTGTCCCCTATCCTCCTAGCGTATGATTTTGGCATCTGTCTCAGCGGCAAGCTGCTATGAATCTGCAGTATTGTGAGAAGAAACTCAAAATATTTAAGAAATTTGAGCATACTGTTTAGATTACATATTTCAAATATTGCACCTCCCGCTTAATGTCTGACTAAAGCCCAGCTGGGATTTCATTTTGGTTCAGTGAAAGTTGTATGCCAATTTGTATTTTTCAAGTTTTACTTCAAGGCTCAGTCAAGAGAATCCATCCTGTGCTAACACGCTCACTTTGGTACTTTTTGGAAATGGATGGAGAACAGTTGGATTTCCAAATCTAATTATGTGAAATAGTCCACACTTTTTAAGGGTGGATTACAAAATTCCATTGGAGAAATTTCACTGGAGAGTCCTACTGTGTTAAGACAAATTCTATTTACTGACTTTTCAGAAATTGCAACAGGAATGTCTCAATACAGATATATATATATCTGTAAAAAAATTTTTTTCCCTCTCCAGAGGGGTTCATAACCATTTCATGAGGCTGAAAAATGAATCTTACAGACTTAGGATGTAATGGACAAGACATTACACTTGCTTGTTATGCTCTGAGGGTCGCAAAGCAAAAATGTTTACTAAGTTCCCCTCCCCTTTACTTTTTCCCCTACACTTAGTTTTTCAAAACTTATGGCCACTATAATTGAATTTTGTTACATGATCTAGAAATTGTGAAATTCGTAACTCTCGGGAGCTGTGTTGACACCACAGAACCTGCAGTATCTTGGAAAGCCTTTAAATGCTTAATCTCATTAAGAGTAGCATATTTTAACATTCTTCACAATTGTGACTATCTTTAGCACTTAAGAAAGACTGATCCTGTGAGGTTTGACTATTAACTCAGTTTTTATGTTCCTGGTATATTCATGAAGCTGTTTTGTAATGCACCCATAATTTATTTTTATTTTTTATTTTGGAAGCATTGTTATAGGTTAATTGGCTCTATATTTTACAAGTTTGCATCACTAATACCAATAAAAGTCTGTTGATATTGTTCTTCTGGGATTCTGATTGCATTAAGGAATCATTAGTTCTAATTATGTTCTGTAGTCTGGGCTAATTACAATCAAATAAGACTTTACATAAAAATGTGAAATTGTGAAGTCAGTGCACTTTTGATCATTAATTAGAGAACTACCAGGTATACCTTTGCAGATGTTCTTATTTTATTTTTTTACTTTTAGTTATAAGAAGAAACTTCAGCAAGCCATTGCATTTTGAGTGTCTCTCATAGTTATTACAGAAATAATCTGGTTAATTATAAATATGAGTGATGTTCTTCTATTTCACTCCTCCTGAGAACTAAACTGACCTCAGTTGTTTCTCATCCACCCTCCAGGTAGTAATATTATGTTTACATTACAGAATAAAAATGGGAGGCTGAAGGTTTTAAGAGCATGTGTTCTATTAGATTGCCTCATTTAACTTTTATGCACTGAAGTCGTTTTCACGTTTGACATTTCTTTGAGTTCTTTTTAATGCCATGGATTCCTTTGGCCTCTCCTGTGTGAGGTGGTAATGATACCTCTACCCGTTCTTCCCTGGTGTGGTGACAACTAATGAAGGGTAGAATTTGCCCTACACACCTGACTTTTTAAAATTGTCTTGCTTACTAGGAGTGTTGAATTTCATATGTAAATGTGGATAGGGCAAGCAGGCTGGAATCATAGTTTATGGCCACCTACAACGTTTTCTCTCCTTTCACGGGAAGTACTGAATGAGACGGTACCTTTAAAACAGCTTGATTCCTGGTACATGGAAGGGTTCAATAAATGTTAGCTCAGATTATAATTATTGTTTGAATTGCATTGCATTTGCTATTTCTGGAAGTCCAATTTTAGACCAATGAATTGTTTTTGAGCTTTAGGAGGAAGAAAATATGTTTCATCAGAATTTTCCAACAATTTCACTTCCTCATCTACACTTGTACTGCTTGGAGATGCTTCAAATTTGGCAGTTAAAATATTTGCAGAAGCCAGACTCTTTTGGCTGCTTCAATGACCCTGAAATGCCCATTGCAGTACTAAAGGCTGCAATTCAGAAATAATGCTCAATCTCTGACCATTTATCTAACTTCCAACCTGAATCCGCTTTTGCTAAAACACCTACTCATTCATTTCCCTTGTTTATCAATCCAACAGCTATTTTTCTACTTTTCTGACTTTTTATTGTTATTGTTCAGTCATTCAGTCATGTCTGACTCTTTGCAACCTGATGGACTGCAGCATGTCAGGCCTCCCTGTCCTTCACCATCTCCTGGAGCTTGTTCAAACTCATGTCAATTGACTTGGTGATGCCATCCAACCATCTCATCCTCTGTCACCCCTTCTCCTCCTGCCCTCAGTCTTCCCCAGCATCAGGGTCTTTTCCAGTGAGTCAGCTCTTTACATCAGGTGGCCAAAGTATTGAAGCTTTAGCTTCAGCATCAATCTTTCCAATGAATATTCAGGACTGATTTCCTTTAGGATTGACTGGTTTGATCTCCTTGCAGTCCAAGGGACTCTCAAGAGTCTTCTCCAACACCACAGTTCAAAAGCATCAAAGTCCACAACATCAATTCTTCGGCGCTCAGCTTTCTTTGTAGTCCAACTCTTAACATCCGTACATGACTACTGAAAAACCGTATCTTTGACTTTACAGACCTTTGTGAGCAAAGTGATGTCTCTGCTTTTTAATACGCTGTCTAGGTTTGCCATAGCTTTTCTTCCAAGGAGCAAGTGTTTTAATTTCATGGCTGCAGTTACCATCTGCAGTGTTTTTGGAGCCCAGGAAAGTAAAGTCTGTCACTGTTTTCATTTTTTCCCCATCTATTTGCCATGAAGTGATGGGACTGGATGCCATGATCTTAGTTTTTTGAATGTTGAGTTTTAAGCCAGCTTTTTCACTCTCCTCTTTCACTTTCATCAAGAGGCTCTTTAGTTCTTCTTTGCTTTCTGTCATAAGGGTGGTATCATCTGCATATCTGAGGTTATTGATAGTTTCCTAGCAATCTTGATTCTAGCTTGTGTTTCATGCAGCCCAACATTTCACATGATGTACTCTGCATATAAGTTAAATAAGCAGGATGACAATATACAGTCTTGACAAACTCCTTTCCCAATCTTGAACCAGTCCATTGTTCCATGTCTGGTTCTAATGTTGCTTCTCGATCTACATACAGGTTTCTGACTTTTAATGGCACCTAAATTTCTTTGTTCCCTTTGTTCAAACATTTTTCTTTTGCCCCTAGAAAATATTTTTCTCATTTTTCAGATACTATTTTCATTATTTTATACCTATATATTTTCTGAGGTTGCCTTGTCTTCACTCAAGCATCTGGTCTCCAAGACCCTCCCCTATTTCCCACCTCTCATTACTGTTATTTCTGACTGAGTCCACATGGCGGCTGACCAGATAGGAGTTTTGTCTTTCTCATATGATTCTCATTTCTTGCTTTGGAGTTTTGTACATTGTTTTGCCTATAATTTTCTCTTTGACACTTTGTCAATAATCCACTCCCTTATCCTCTTTTAAATTTCACTCTGCCCCATCTCCCACAGAATAACTAAATACATGTGTTGCTATTTATCTGTTTTTACCACTTAATCTATTCTGAAGACTGGGTCCATGCACACTGAGGCATAGGTCCCTCATTCCTTTTAGTTCCTTGTAGTTTATTTAACCATTAGCAAATTTCTGTATGAACAGACATTTAGAAACTATACTTAAGTGCATAAATTCTGTAATCAACCTGTGAGTTTGAGTATGATTTCAAGCTTACCAGCTGTGAAACATTGAGTAACTGCCCTTATAAGGTTCTTTTGCCTTGGTTTTCTCATTAATACAGGTGATATAGAGTATCCTCAAAACACGATTATGAAGATTTAGAATTTGCATGTGTAAAATAGTTAACAACACCTGGCACAAAGTAACCCCTCAATAAAGTGACGTTTTTGGTTTTTAAATTCTATTCTTTCAATAATTTTTGTCTCAGTTATGGAGTATGCCCTCTCGTGAACTGGAGTTATAGAATAAACTTTGAGCCCGTGTAGTCAGATCTCCTCATGTTACATATGAGAAAACTGAGGTCCAGAGTGACTCACTTGGGTGGTCCCAGGTCATGAGAGCATTTAGTGTCAGAACAGGGCCTGAGTGACTGCAGATTCCATGCCCTTTCCTTGAACCTGCTCTATCTCAGACCAGTCATGCATGTACCTTTTCCCTTCTCAGTTATTTTATAAATTCTTAAAAATTGGGAACTATACCTTTTTCTTTTTGTCTTCTATCATCCTATATAATCTTGAACACAAATTGAATTCTCTAGAGGTATTCACTTAATTTTGGTAAATGGCACTAAATATTGTCTAGATCACTCTATCAGTTTTGTTTTGTTTTCTGCCTTAATTTCTGTATTTTTATTCGATATTATTGTCCCCATTTATTTTCCTTTTTCTTCTCTCTATTTTTTTGCCTTAATCCCCTATTCCCATTACTTTAAAAATTATAGTTATCTAATTCATGCTAACTTTATATTTTGTGCTCAGATATTTTTCTTATATTTCTCATATATTAACTAGATTTTAGTTAGAAGATAAAATGTAGTTTATGGCTCCTTTTTTTAAGCAGGTGGACAGCAGACGGTCAGGTACTATGGAAATGTAGAAGTCCTTGAGTTTTGTTTGGTATCTGAATAAATTAAGCCTCTATGTCTAGCTCAAGTCTTTTGTCTAGTCTACAGTAGTTCCTTCATCAACTTTTGAAATTTTTGACATTTTTCACTGGGAAATCTATTTATTGGTTTGTAAGCCAGTTAACACCAATATGGTAATCTGCCTAATGGGAAATTTTTTTATTAGTTTGTAAAATAGTTAACAATGGTATGGTAATTTGCCTAATGGTAAGTGTTGAACTAGATGCTGTTTTTCTGTGTTGATGTAATGGGAGCATCCAGACATTACTTTGTATTTTTTAACTTTTTTTGAACTTTTAATTTTATATTGGAGTATATATACCGACTTAAGGACATGAGTCTGAGCAAACTCTGGGAAATAGTAAAGGACAGGGAAGCCTGGCATGCTGCAGTCCATGGGGGTCGCAAAGAGTCGAACATGACTTAGCCATTGAACAGCAACAACAAACACCCAACTAACAATGTTGTGATAGTTTCAGGTGGACAGCAGGGCAATTCAGCCATTCATATATATTTATCCATTCTCCCCCAAGCCCCTTCCCAGACATTGCTTTTTTTTTAAATTTTATTTTATTTTTTAACTTTACAATATTGTATTGGTTTTGCCATATATCAACATGAATCTGACATTGCTTTTTATAAATGCATAACATATAAAACTCAGATGTAATTTGATTGTCTTGGAGTCCTACTCTTTTAAAACAATATTGAAAAAGAAAGGTTGAAAGTTTTGCTAAGGAAGTGGGAAAGCCATTCCAAGAATGAGAAAAGGCAGAATTAACTGCTTAGAAGAGAAGGAGGGAGCAAGTTACTGTGTTTCCTGCCTTGAACAGACATGAGAGAGTAGGTTAAAGAGAAAGTAGGGTCTACAAACAGAAGAGTGCTCAAATTCTTGATGTCAGTGAGCAAAAATCTCCTATTTGGTAGAAGGTAAAACATGGCAGCTATTGGGATGAAAACTCAGTTAAATGAAAGTTTCTTTTCCTTTGCGGGACTAGAAAGGCTCTGACTTTCAAGTTAATTTCTTTGAAGTACCTGCTGTGGATGATCTTCTTCACATAGAAAGACTCTTCGTAAGCCCCTGCTTAATGTACCTACTCTGTGTTACACCTTACTTTGCATTTATCAGCTTATCAGTCATCACAGCTAATCCTGTGGGGTGTGTTATCAGTTCCATCCATCTTGAGGACAAGGGAAGAGGGTCATCAAGAGTCAAGCAACAAGCCCGTAGTTAAGCAATATAGGTGGTAAAGTGAAGATTCAAATTTGATGTTTAGTCTGGCTTTATAGCATGAATTTTTTTTCTCCATGCTTGTTACTTCTTGGTATTAAACATCATATCAGTTCAGTTCAGTCGCTCAGTCGTGTCCAACTCTTTGCAACCCCATGAACTGCAGCACGCCAGACCTCCCTGTCTATCACCAACTCCCAAAGTCCACCCAAACCCATGTCCATTGAGTAGGTAATGCCATCCAACCATCTCATCCTCTGTTGTCCCCTTCTCCTCCTGCCCTCAATCTTTCCCAGCATCAGGGTCTTTTCAAATGAGTCAGCTCTTCGCATCAGATGGCCAAAGTATTGGAGTTTCAGCTTCAACATTAGTCCTTCCAGTGAACACCTAGGACTGATCTCCTTTAGGATGGACTGGTTGGATCTCTTTGCAGTCCAAGGGACTCTCAAGAGTCTTCTCCAACACCACAGTTCAAAAGCATCAATTCTTCAGCGCTCATAGGTTGTGTAAATTTTAGTCACAAAACACTACCTGGTCTATTCTTTTCCTTTGATGCCAAAAAACAACACCTTTTCCCTCCCCCACCCCTATCGCTGCCTCCTGAATGTAGTTGTGCTATCAGATGCAGTTATAACTCTGCCTTTGTGTCTTAATTGTGAAAAGATGGAAAGTCTCTGGAAAGTCAACATTAATTGATAATTACAGAGGGAATTATTTTTCATCAGTCAAAAGAAAACATGCCATTGCATTGAGGGTTCAAAGATGCCTTGCCTTTGTATAAAATTAGAAGTATGCAGATTTACACTTTCATAGATAAGGCTGCTGACCTTTATCCACCTTTATCCTTCTTCCCCTGATTGAGTATGCATGTGTATGCACACACACACTGTCACTCACACATACTCATACTCATCATTCTAGAAGAATCACTGTAAGGTCATGTGGCTATATCTCTTTGTTCTATGAATCACATGATTTGTTCTTAAGGGGACAGTTATTTACTTATTGGTTAGTAGAGATTACTAAAGTATTTCAAAATACTACCTAAGATGGATTTTTAAAAAGCCAGTGAAATACAAGTAATAGGCTTTTTCCCCATAAAGGAGAAAATAGCATAATCTGACTCAGATATAGTTGTCTTTCTGCAAAATTATGATTCTGTACCAAACTATGAAAAAATCCCAATAATATTGTGATGATATTGATACCATTTTAAATTCTGTTGAAAATAATCAGCCAAATGGACACTTCATTGAACCCAATGATTAGAGAAAAATTTTCAATTTTCTTATGAATATTTACTTTCGAGACTATCAGATCAGATCAGATCAGATCAGTCGCTCAGTCGTGTCTGACTCTTTGCAATCCCATGAATTGCAGCACGCCAGGCCTCCCTGTCCATCATCAACTCCTGGAATTCACTGAGACTCACATCTATCAAGTCAGTGATGCCATCCAGCCATCTCATCCTCTGTCATCCCCTTCTCCTCCTGCACCCAATCCCTCCCAGCATCAGAGTCTTTTCCAATGAGTCAGCTCCTCGTATGAGGTGGCCAAAGTACTGGAGTTTCAGCTATAGCATCATTCCTTCCAAAGCAATCCCAGGGCTGATCTCCTTCAGAATGGACAGGTTGGATCTCCTTGCAGTCCAAGGGACTCTCAAGAGTCTTCTCCAACACCACAGTTCAAAAGCATCAATTCTTCGGCGCTCAGCCTTCTTTGCAGTCCAACTCTCCCATCCATGCATGACCACAGGAAAAACCATACCCTTGACTAGACGAACCTTTGTTGGCAAAGTAATGTCTCTGCTTTTGAATATGCTATCTAGGTTGGTCATAACTTTCCTTCCAAGGAGTAAGCGTCCTTTAATTTCATGGCTGCAGTCCCCATCTGTAGTGATTTTGGAGCCCAGAAAAATAAAGTCTGACACTGTTTCCACTGTTTTCCCATCTATTTCCCATGAAGTGGTGGGACTGGAAGCCATGATCTTCGTTTTCTGAATGTTGAGCTTTAAGCCAACTTTTTCACTCTCCACTTTCACTTTCATCAAGAGGCTTTTGAGTTCCTCTTCACTTTCTGCCATAAGGGTGGTATAATCTGCATGTCTGAGGTTATTGATATTTCTCCCAGCAATCTTGATTCCAGTTTGTGTTTCTTCCAATCCAGCGTTTCTCATGATGTGCTCTGCATATAAGTTAAATAAACAGGGTGACAATATACAGCCTTGACGAACTCCTTTTCCTATTTGGAACCAGTCTGTTGTTCCATGTCCAGTTCTAACTGTTGCTTCCTGACCTGCATACAAATTTCTCAAGAGGCAGATCAGGTGGTCTGGTTTTCCCATCTCTTGAAGAATTTTCCACAGTTTATTGTGATCCACACAGTCAAAGGCTTTGGCATAGTCAATAATGCTGAAATAGATGTTTTTCTGGAACTCTCTTGCTTTTTCCATGATCCAGCGGATGTTGGCAATTTGATCTCTGGTTCCTCTGCCTTTTCTAAAACCAGCTTATACATCAGGAAGTTCACGGTTCAAATATTGCTGAAGCCTGGCTTGGAGAATTTTGAGCATTACTTTACTAGCGTGTGAGATGAGTGCAATTGTGGGGTAGTTTGAGCATTCTTTGGCATTGCCTTTCTTTGGGATTGGAATGAAAACTGACCTTTTCCAGTCCTGTGGCCACTGCTGAGTTTTCCAAATTTGCTGGCATATTGAGTGCAGCACTTTCACAGCATCATCTTTCAGGATTTGGAATAGCTCAACTGGAATTCCATCACCTGCACTAGCTTTGTTCATAGTGATACTTTCTAAGGCCCACTTGACTTCACATTCCAGGATGTCTGGCTCTAGGTGAGTTATCACACCATTGTGGTTATCTGGGTCGTGAAGATTCTTTTTGTACAGTTCTTCTGTGTATTCTTGCCATCTCTTCTTAATATCTTCTGCTTCTGTTAGGTCTTCATTTGTTAGGTTTTTATACTGATTTGAAATATATTCATGAATTCACTGAATTTTTATTGTAAAAGGTATTTCAACTTCCTTAGATCATATTTAAATCATTATATTGTTCTTTTTTTGAAGTTGGATATTATGTAAAAGTACTATTTACTCGTTCATGTAGTCATTTTATGACTTTTTTTGTAAAATATTTTTATAAGCTAAACATTTTATAAGCTAAACAAATATACATCACTGCTCAGAAAATCCTATGGAATGTGTATATTATATACCAAATGAGACTTTTGTGCCAATTCTTTGAAGCACTATTTGGTACAAACCAGGAGAACTGGAAGGTTTTCAGGATTTTTAAATGAAAATATGGTTTTAGTACTCAGCCAACTTATTTTAACAATTGTTTTCCTCCTGAGCCAACAAATGTTTATGAAGAAGTCAGCTGATGGAGTTGAAAGATTCTAAAACCTGCCAAAGCATGTTGGTTGTTTTAGGTTTGAATTCCCCAAGGACAAGGAAAGTAGGGTATGAAGCAGAAAATGTGTATTATTTGCTCAGTTGTGTCCAGTTCTTTGCAACCCCATGGGAAGCAGAAAATATCATCTGCTATCTTGTATCCCCAGGGCATTAGCTCTGTTTGGCCATCAGTGAAACTGCCCATCCCTGAAGACTCTGTGGTCTCCTTGTGACCTTTAACATCAGTTGAACTGTGAGATGTTAGAACATTTGGAGACCAGGCTGCATGTGTTGGCATGACTGTAGGGAGAAATTGAGATATCTGAGCAGAAGTGATTGTATTCCCGTATTGTTGGCTTCTCTGTGCCCTAGTGACGTCTGCAGTTGCCAAGTTACATGAATTTCAAGTTAGCCAATTAATATGGTTTCTGGTGTAGAAAAAAATGAACCTGCAATCAAGGCTTCTCATTATACACAAAAGAGAAAGAAAAAGCTTATTTTTCTAGATTCTTTTGTGTATAGCTCAAATAGCACAGTTGTTTCATGTTGTTAACTGAAGTTTCACCTTCAAAAGAATTTCTTTTTGTCTCTGCCTGAAAATTAAACTAAATCAAATAAAGTATTGATTACGTAGTTTTATGTGTTACTGGAGTGAAGAGAGAACTCATTTGAAATTTTATGTGTGTATATGTGAATGTGTATACACATTTATAATAAATCATAGACTTTACATCTTTTTCAAATTGTTAAGAAAGATCTGAGCTAATAACAACATTGAATATTATAGAAAACCATTTTCACACCTCTAAATACAAAGGCAATGAGAACTGTCTCAAAAAAAATTGTGCCATCTGAGCTGTTTTAAGGAATAAATCTGGGTTGTTTGTATGAAGCATGTGCATTTGATTGTGACACGGACTGGAATTTGTGTAGTGAAAGTTAAAGAATGCCTCTTGCCATTTTCATCCTACTGGCTTGTTTGACAAGTCTGTGCTGTACTTCTAATCCATCCTCTGCCACTAATGCTGAAAAAGAAGATGTAACCAACTCTCTTAACATCAGCAAGACATAACTAAGTAATTAAATATTTATCTCAACTTAGGTTAACCCTGTAACTAATGTGAATTAATTAAATGTGACGTATCTCATTTCATATTTATTGGCCATTTTACATTTTTCAAATTCTGGGTCATTTAGAACTATAACTCTGTAGTTCAAATATTTCTCAACATCAGTTCAGTTCAGTCACTCAGTTTTGTCTGACTTTTTGGAACCCCATGGACTGCAGCATACCAGGCTTTCCTATCTATCACCAACTCCCGGAGCTTGCTCAAACTCCTGTCCATTGAGTTGGTGATGTCATCTAACCATCTCATCTTCTTTTGTCCCCTTCTCCTCCTGCTTTTAGCCTTTACCAGCATCAGGGTCTTTTCTAATGAGAAATCTCATCAGAGATTGGAATATTTTTGAAACTATATTCATGACCTCTATGAATCTGTGATGTCAAAGCTAGAATATAAATAATTTAAAGGAAAGTTTTCCATGATAAAAATGTAAATTTTACTCAAATCCATGTTGTGCACAACATTTTCTTCCTAACTGTGTAGATGATGGCCAAATTAATCTTAGTATTCTCTTAGTTTTGAAAACACTACATTTAAATCCATTGGGGTAACTTAAAAAAATTTTCTATATCACATCATTGCCTGTGACTAATAGTAAACATTTGCATGTAGACAGATATTCCTGGGTGTGAATGTGTAGGCTGTCTCAGTTCTAAGATGGTAAATATTCATATTATAAAAAGGGGCAGTAGTGATTGAAACTGGAGTTAAGTCAAACATTTGTCACTTTAAGGGAAGTCACTTTGTGGGCAGCTTAAATTAGGTTTGAGAAAACTTTGATGACTAAAATGTATACTAATTATCACAGGAATGTTTAAATTACACTGTGAAGCATTTTAACAATTAAAAGTTTCCTGTGGATTTGAATCACATTAACATCCAGTAAAGACAGATGACCATCTAATGGAGGAATGAAGGCAGGGACTCTGTGGAAAAAGATTAGAAGTGCCTAATTTAATATGCTTCCATATCATAGCATAAGCAACTCACAAAAAAAGTACAAGCTGATAGAAGATCGCTTGTAAAGTTTGCGTCAATGAAAGAAAAATTAAGTCGGTAGCTTAGTCCGACCTTGAATTCTATACTCAGACCATTAATTGTTGCAAAGGTACAACATAGGAGATAAGAATTACAAAAAGAAATTCTTGTGCCATTTTTGTGGTGACATAAAAAAGCAGAAATTAAGGGAAACTTTACAGTAATATTTCTATACGTATCATATCGCCAGTGAAAAAGTTGGACAAAGAACTGTATGTGGTGAATTCATGAGACTAGAAGTCTTTTGATTTAACTACGAGTCATATAAATATCACTTTAATTCCAGATTAATTGATGGTATCACTAGTTCTTTATCTATGAAACAAATATCCATCATAACATATGGAGTGATGTGTGGACTACTTTTCTGAGCATAATTGATATTAGTTGGCTTGGTTTCAGCAGTAATTACTTGAAGGATTCTGCTATCCAGATAAATTTTATATGATGTCAAGGCTATGAGCCTCAATGGTTTCCTATCTAATCCATTCCATTAGCAAAGGCATGAATAAGTATTGTATTATCAGAAAAAGAGTATATCCTAGATTGGAGTGGATCAGGAAAATATCCTGTGGCCAAAATCTCTATTTGCAACTCAGAGTGGAAAATCCTTTCCAGATCATCTACCTTTTGCAGGGCATTTGTTAAATCATGTCATGATAAAGGAATGGATAGAATAACATCTTAATGAAAATGTTCTTTCAACAATGAGTTGAACATGTAGAAACAAATGATTTTAAGAAGTCCCATTTTGTACAAAAAGAGTTAAATAAAATACAAGATGGAAATCAACTTTAAAGGGAAACTATGAAACAAATCATTAAATCTTTAGGGTACCCTGCATCTTCAAATGTCTGTCTCTGTTAGCTATTAATAAAACTGAATTTATAACCTATAAGAGAAACCAAAGTACTTGGTTTATTTCTTTAGTTCTCCACGTGAAGTAGGGTCTCTCAGCATAAGTTTAAATTTTTCTGCTCTTTTGTTGATGTGGTTGTTGATTTCTCTGTGTGTGTGTGTGTGTTCAAAGTTAAAAGATAGAACTCAACTTTTCTATAAGAGCTTACCTTATAGTAAGATTTCTATTTACATAGACATCGCAATTGACAGAGCACTTTGTCTAAATAGGGCTTCTCTGGTGGCTCAGATGGTAAAGCATCCCTGCAATGTGGGAGACCTGGGTTCAATCCCTGGGTCAGGAAGATCCCCTGGAGAAGGAAATGGCAACTGACTCTAGTACTCTTGCCTGGGAAATCCCACAGACGGAGGATCATGGCAGGCTACAGTCCATGGGGTCGCAAAGAGTTGGATATGACTGAGTGACTTCAGTTTAACTTTGTCTAAATAAATGAGTTGAGTCATATTAAAGTGATCATGGCTTATGAAGGAGATTAGTTCAGTTCAGTCACTCAGTCGTGTCTGACTCTTTGCGACCCCATGAACGGCAGCACGCCAGGCCTCCCTGTCCATCACCAACTCCCGGAGTTTACCCAAACCCATGTCCATCGAGTCTGTGATGCCATCCAACCATCTCATCCTCTGTCATCCCCTTCTCCTCCCGCCCCCAATCTTTCCCAGCATCAGGGTCTTTTCAAATGAGTCAGTTCTTTGCATCAGGTGGCCAAAGTGTTGGAGTTTCAGCTTCAGCATCAGTCCTTCCAATGAGCACCCAGGACTGATCTCCTTTAGGATGGACTGGTTGGATCTCCTTGCAGTCCAAGGGATTCTCAAGAGTCTTCTCCAACACCACAGTTCAAAATCATCAATTCTTCAGCACTCAGCTTTCTTTATAGTCCAACTCTCACATCCATACATGACCACTGGAAAAACCATAGCCTTGACTAGATGGATCTTTGTTGACAAAGTAATATCTCTGCTTTTTAATATGCTATCTAGGTTGGTCATAACTCCTTCCAAGGAGTAAGCGTCTTTTAATTTCATGGCTGCAGTCACCACCTGCAGTGGTTTTGGAGCCCCAAAACATAAAGTCTGACACTGTTTCCATTGTTTCCCCATCTATTTGCCATGAAGTGATGGGACCAGATGCCATGACCTTAGTTTTCTGAATGTTGAGCTTTAAGCCAACTTTTTCACTCTCCTCTTTCACTTTCATCAAGAGGCTTTTTAGTTCCTCTTCACTTTCTACCGTAAGGGTGGTGTCATCTGCATATCTGAGGTTATTGATATTTCTCCCAGAAATCTTGATTCCAGCTTGTGCTTCATCCAGCCCAGCATTCCTCATGATGTACTCTGCATATAAGTTAAATAAGCAGGGTGACAATATACAGCCTTGATGTACTCCTTTTCCTATTTGGAACCAGTCTGTTGTTCCATGTCCAGTTCTAACTGTTGCTTCCTGACCTGAATACAGGTTTCTCAAAAGGCAGGTCAGGTGGTCTGGTATTCCCATCTCTTGAAGAATTTTCCACAGTTTATTGTGATCCACACTATTAAAGGCTTTGGCATAGTCAATAGAGCAGAAATAGATGTTTTCTGGGACTCTTGCTTTTTCAATGATCCAGTGAATTTTGGCAATTTGATCTCTGGTTCCTCTACCTTTTCTAAAACCAGCTTGAACATCTGGAAGTTCATGGTTCACGTATTGCTAAAGCCTGGATTGGAGAATTTTGAGCATTATTTTACTAGTGTGTGAGATGAGTGCATTTGTGTGGTAGTTTGAGTATTCTTTAGCATTGCCTTTCTTTGGGAATGAAGGAGACAGTGATAGCTAATATATTGCACCTCTTTTTAACCACTGGAGGTGTAAGTGACCTTAAGTGGCTCCTTTCATTCTTTCCTTTTTGAACTAAATCCTTTGTTCTACATTCATGTATAAACTATTGTGTAATTTCTGTTATTTGCTACATCAGCATGGGATGTTAAGAAACCATTAAGAAAATGGTTGACATAAAAATGCTTCTGACAGTCTCTGAACCTAGAATGCCACATCGGGTTTTTTTTGTCCTGCAGAGAGTAAAGAACCAGAATGAGGTAAAAACCACTGGGAGTAACTTCTATAAGTCTCTGATGTAATATCTGGCACTAGAATTTAAGACCCAGATTCCTATAACATAGGAATCATTTTGACTGAGAGCTAAGGTAGAGAACCACAATTTCCTCTTCTGACTTTCTCAGGAGTCTGGATACAGGTACAGCTTCCCTACTACTTCTAAAGCATCTTAGTATTGTCTATTATGGGGCTGGACAGGGAGGCCTGGCGTGCTGCGATTCATGGGGTCGCAAAGAGTCAGACATGACTGAGCGACTGATCTGATCTGATCTGATTATGGGGCTTAGCATGTTGAGTTGTTATTCTTTGTGTGCCTAGAGTCTTTGAGGGCAGAATTTCTTCCTTTTGAACTTTCTGATCTACACCAAGGTTTCTTAAGCTTGGTACTCTTGATGCTTTAATCCAGATAATTCTTTGTTGTGGGCCTGTTTCATACATTGTAGACTCTTCAGGACCATATCTGACCTCTATTGATTAGGTGTTGCAGTGCCTCACCCACCAGTCATGACAATCAGAAATGTCTCCAGATGAACAACAGCTTGATATCTGGCACATAGTTTACATTAAGTGAGTATTTTCTGGCAGTTATTGATGCTTCATAAAATAATACGAGTGAACCCAGTAGTCTATTCTGGGCTTAAATGGCTCTGAAAGCATCATTTGGTCACATTCTAGGGCTTTCCTGGTAGCTCAGCTGGTAAAAAAAAAGTCTGCCTGCATTGCAAGAGACCCCCGTTTGATTCCTGGGTTGGGAAGATGCCCTGGAGAAGGGGTAGGCTACCCACTCCAGTATTTGTGGGCTTCCCTGGTGGCTCAGACAGTAAAGGATCTGCCTGCAATGCAGGAGACCTGAATTTGATCTTGGGTTGGGAAGATCCCCTGGAGGAGTACATGGCAACCCACTCCAGTATTCTTGCCTGGAGAAACCCATGGACAGAGAACCCTGGCAGGCTGTAGTCCATGGGGTTGCAAAGACTTTGACGTGATTGAGTGACTAAGCACAGTCATGTCAAAATGGAAAGGCAGACTGATTTCCCAACCCCAATTCTGTTATTTAACTCTGAATGAATGTGGATGACTTTCCCTGTTGCCCTTTCCATTCCCTCCATGTTCCTGCTTTGGGACTTGTGGCTTTGCAATGCTGGCAAAGTCCTGATGGTGGGTCATCCCACTGTGTGGACAACTCTAGCTCATTTTGACTTGAGAAGTGGTAGAATCCATAACGGTCAGATACAGAGCCATGCATAGACACCCTCGCAGACAGCACAGGTGGAAGAAACTAGATATTGACAGAGTGAAGATAAATCTCCATCTTTAGTTATGTGTGTACTTCCAAATAATAACACGGTATGAATCTTAATATCTAAGGTGTCCATATATAGCTATAAGAATCTCATCTTCACCTTTAAACTGTGTAACTTTGGATGATTCTGCTCAGCTCTCTGACCTGCTGTTTTCTCACTGATAAAATTAAAAGAATAGTAATATCTGCCTCCCTTGACCCTGTTATGGATCCCTATGATTCCCTCTTACTCTCAATATTCTGTATTGGAATACGTATCAGGTGGTCGTAATTTTTCCATTGATTGCACTCTTACTCGCCTGTAAGGTATAAAGGGGCAACCTTAGATCTCTCTTACTCACCAGAGTTAGGGTCACGGTGCCAGTGCATGTTATTCTTAACGTAAAGACACGAAGAATGAAGCGAAAGTGTTAGTCACTCAGTCATGTTCAACTCTTTGTGACGCTATGGACAGTACCCTGCCAGGCTCTTCTGTCCATGGGATTCTCCAGGCAAGAATACTGGAGTGGGGTCCCATTCCCTTCTCCAGGGGATTTTCCCAACCCAGGGATCGAACCCAGGTCTCCCGCAGTGTAGGCAGATTCTTTATCATCTTAGCCACCGGGGAAAATGCTCGGTAATGGCAGAGGCTATATAAACGTTAGTGCGGGTGCTCAGTTGCTCAGTCATGTCTGACTCTTTGCGACCCCATGGACTGTAGCCTGCCAGGCTCCTCTTTCATTGGAATTTTCCAGTCAAGAATACTGGAGTGGGTTGCCACTTCCTACTCTAGGGGATCTTCCTGACCCTGGGATCAAACCCACTTCTTTTGCATCTGCTGGCATTGGCAGGTGTATTCTTTACCATTAGTGCCACCTGAGAAGCTCCATAAATGTTAGTAATCATCATTTATTCATTGAATAAATGTTTACTGAGCACCTTTTCAAAGCCAAGTTGGGGGACGTGCTAGATCCAGAAATACCTATAGCAGGGAATAGATGAAAGTGCCTTCCTTCATGAAGCTTGCATTCTAGTGGGTCAGGCAGTCAATAAGAACCTAAACCTCCATTCATCATCTCTCTACTTGCCTACCTATGACTTACCTATCTACCTTTTAATAATTTCTGATAGCTGTAAAATGAGTAAGTGCTATGAAAAAAATATACCAAGATGAGATGAGCGTGATGGAGGGACCTATTTTATAGAGAGTGGCAAGGGAAGGTTTCTCAGGAAGTAATTAACATCATAATTTTTTATCATTAGCATAATTAATATTACCATCAAGTGATGCTATTAGTCTTTAATTAGGAGAACTTGTGCTTTGACTTATCTTCCTAATAGAGATGCTGAATTAGTTACATTCTCTGACCAGCTTCCCCTTGAGACCAACAATAGGAAATGAGGTTAGGGTTAGATCTTATTGCTTTCATAAGACATATGCACAGAGTGAATCAGACTTATGGCCAGTGTTACTGGCCTTAATTGGCCAGTGTGCATAGGAAGCCTTCTATAAGGAAGCTTTACTTCTAAACTTAGAGGTAAATTTATATACTGTTTGTTTTCTAAACAGCCCCCTTTCTCCATTGTTTTTCTCTCTGTTGGTATAAAGATGGCAGCTTCAAAGGTAGCATGGCTGAACAGTCTAAGAAGGCAATTTCAGTGAGCCATTTCAAATCCTTTTTAATCTCTTCTTCAAGCAAGGTTTCTCAGCCTTGGCACCCTTGACATTATGGGGCAGGTGATTCTTTGCTTTGAGGGCTGTTGTGTACATTCTGGAGAAGGCAATGGCACCCCACTCCAGTACTCTTGCCTGGAAAATCCCATGGATGGAGGAGCCTGGTGGGCTGCAGTCCATGCGGTCGCTAAGAGTCGGACACGACTGAGCGACTTCACTTTCACTTTTCACTTTCATGCATTGGAGAAGGAAATGGCAACCCACTCCAGTGTTCTTGCCTGAAGAATCCCAGGGACAGCAGAGCCTGGTGGGCTGCTGTCTATGGGGTCGCACAGAGTCGGACACGACTGAAGCGACTTAGCAGCAGCAGCAGCAGTGTACATTCTAAGATATTCAGCAATATCTCTGACCTGTACCCACTAGTTTCCATCTCTCTAGTTGTAAGAATTGAAAATGTCTGTGGACATTGTCACATTACCCTTGAGGACCAAAGTCAGCTGCAGCTGAAAACTTCTGTGCTATATGAATCTTTTCAGTCTTTTCAGCTGTCTTAAGTGCCTCCTGCAAAGGCTGTTGCTTCCCCACTCATATTTGCTAGTGCAGCATCACAAGCCCCTTTATCTTCTTCCATTCTATGAATCCTCCCCTTTTTTTAAGACTCAGCGAGAGCTTTCCCTACTGCCTATAAGCCTCCTCAATGCACTCTAGCCTGTTTCATCTCTTTTACTTCCTAATTCCTATTTTGAGTCTTTCCTGTTTGATCATTCTCCATCTTCATCCATTAGCCATGCCTACTGCTGTTTACTGAAAGGTTTACATCTTTTTATCTAAACTAGGTTATAAATTCATGCCTTAGTCACCTGTGCATGAGCACCTAGAAAAATCTTCCACCAGCAGTCCCAGCCTTGACCAGGAGAAGTGACAGATAACCTATGGTATTGTCTTCATAACTATCAGCCATTTTGGGAAATTATTTTTTATAAATCCAACATCTGATTCCAGTGTAGCAAATACCATGGAGGCTTAGTAACTGATACCAGAGGAATTGAACTTAGAGAACTACATGTTCTGAAGGAAGATAATAACTAGAGTGATTCAGAATTTGGAGAGTCAGACACTGTAAGTAGTGGTCTTTTACCTCAGCAGTAAGGCTCCACATAATTTAGCTCTTTATGCAAAAGGGGGTCACCTAACCATTTAGGACCATGAGGTTGATCATTACTAGTAACAAAGTAATGAGGTCTTTTGAGGAGAATATTTGGAAAGGGACATCCATTCAGGTAAATTGTACATGTGTCTTTCTAGAAGTTGATGTGCATGCTAAGTCACTTCAGTCATGTCTGACTCTTTGCAACCCTGCCAGGCTCTTCTGTCCATGGGATTCTCCAGGCAAGAATACTTGAATGGGTTGCCATGCCCTCCTCCAGGGGATCTTCTCAACACAGGGATCGAACCTGAGTCCCTTACATCTCCTGCATTGGGAGTGGATTCTTTTCCACTAGAACCACCTGGGAAACACCTAGAAGGTGATGCTTTGGATTTACTCTTGGAAGGAAGGCATATAGGTGTCACTGGAAGAAAATCCTGCGTATTCAATTCTTTATCTGTCTGAAAACAACTTTTAAACAAATTTTATTCATTTGGCTACATTGGGTCTTGTTGCGGCAGGCAGCGTCTTCACTGTGTCATGCTGGATCTTTTATTGCAGCGTAGGAATTCTCTAGTTGTTACAGTGCACGGATTCTCTAGTTGAGACACACAGACCCAGTAGTTGCAACACATGTGCTCAATTCCTCCATGGCAGTTGGAATCTTAGTTCCCCAACCAGGGATCAAACCTGCATTTCTCGCATCGCAGGGCAGATTCTTAACCACTGGACCACCAGGGAAGTCCCCGAACACAGCTCATTATTCAGAGTGTATCGATTTGTTCAGTAAATTCAGTACTCATGTGACATTCAGGTAATTATTAAAGGTTGGTGAACCCAATTCAAGTTCTTTGTAATGACATTTGAGAAGCATAGGGCAACCAAAGCTTTCTGACATCACCTTCAGGTCTCCTGGTGGTTTTCTACCACTTAATGTCATGATTGATAGCGATTCCTCTGTTTTCAGATGCACATTTCACAGACTGTGTAGGGATGTCTGAAGCACAGTCCTGTCTCTTACTGCTCATAAATAAATTCTTTTAAATTGTCAAGTAAATTGTTTTATTTCCACATATAACAACTGGATATAAACTGCCTGTGGTCTGCTGCTGCTGCTCTAAGTCACTTCCGTCGTGTCCGACTCAGTGCAACCCCATAGACGGCAGCCCACCAGGCTCCTCTGTCCCTGGGATTCTCCAGGCAAGAATACTGGAATGGGTTCAGGCAAGAATACTGGAGTGGGTTGCCATTTCCTTCTCCAATGCAGGAAAGTGAAAAGTGAAATTGAAGTCGCTCAGTCGTGTCTGACTCCATGGGCTGTAGCCTACGAGGCTTCTCCATCTATGGGATTGTCCAGGCAAGAGTACTGGAGTGGGTTGCCATTTCCTTCTCCAGCCTGCAGTCTAGACTTACGTAAGAATTCCCAATGTGGTGACAAAGGCCATACCTACTGAGACAGATTCATTTTAGCCATCAGGATCTTTCTGCATGAAATTAAGTATTTACTAAAATCATTGTGAGGGTACAGTAAGGGTCTAGGTTATAATATCTGGATTATTTTATGTGCTAGTTGGTTCACATGTAGCCATTAAATAAATCCTAAACAAAATTTTTCATGAGGTTTCCCTGTAGAGGATCCCCTTTTGGGTGTTGCTTGTCATTTTACAGAACCTTCTTTAATGTCCTTCCTCTGTCTCATTCCCCATCTCCCTACAAGAGGGCTCTGGGGCCAGGCAGGTGTGTGTGATCTACTGCCCCTAGGATAGAGGTGGGCACTCGGGTTCTCTCCTGGGAATTAGGAATTACGGTTTGTAGAAACTAGTCAGTCTCTTTTAATAACTAAATGTTAACCCAGAGGTTATGGAGAGCCACAGTTTACCAGGTTCAACTCGGAGGAACAGAAGATGTGGAGGAGAAAGTAAAGCAGGGGTGGAGAATCAGAGCTTTGAGAGAGTAATTATTTTCCACCAGCTTTCTTGGGTCTGCTTCCATTCCCCTGGGAGACCTGACTGCATGTCCTGCCAGCAGGTTCCATGTCATCATCCTCATTCTGAAAACAAAGTCCTCTTCTTTTGCTTGTGTTGGTTGACTGCGTTTCTGCCAGCCATAGAGCCTTGAAAGACCATTATTTTCTGTTTTCCTAATGAGAAAATTGAAGTTCAAAGAGCCTAGTAAGTTACCCAGAGCCATGCAGCTGGAACAAGGCTGAGTCAGGATTTAAGCCCCGTGCACAATGTTCAGATATTGCTGCAACTACTCACATAGCTGTGGTTTCCATAACTGAAGATTAATGTGGTTGCAAATAATTTTAAAGAATAGATACGTTGTGAGTGGTCTTGGGATGGAACACTCATGTGACTGGTGGTCCTTACTTTGGTGCTGCAATGCCTGTGTCCATTGGGCTTGTTGCTTAGGGTGCATCTCCTCCCCTGCAGGCCAGGATTGCTAGTTCTCTTTTCTGTTTTTCCACAAGAACTTATAGCCATGCCTGCTCTGAATGAATGACTCAGAGTCATCCATTCTCTCAGCTTAGAGTTTTCAAGGGTTGTCAGCCCTAAAGTACTCTTATTTGGTCCATTAAAAATGCAAATACCTCTTTTAGCTTAGGCTACTTTAATAAAATACCCGTAGTCTGGGTGGCTTACACAAAACAGGTATTCATTTCTCACAGTTCTGGAGGTTGGAAAGTCTGAGATCAGCAAGCCAGCATATGCGAGTTCTGGTGAGGGCCCACTTCCTGGTTGGTGAATGGCTGTCATCTGGCCCTATCCTCACATGGCAGGGGTGATGGGAGGTGGGGAGAAGAAGAGGGAGCTCACTGGTCTCTTTTTTTAAGGGCTGTAATTCCATCATGAAGTCTTCTGTCACTGTTTCCACTGTTTCCCCATCTATTTGCCATGAAGTGATGGGACCAGATGCCATGATCTTAGTTTTCTGAATGTTGAACTTTAAGCCAACTTTTTCACTCTCCTCTTTTACTTTCATCAAGAGGCTCTTTAGTTCTTCTTTGATTTCTGCCATAAGGGTGGTGTCATCTGCATATCTGAGGTTATTGATATTTCTTCTGGCAATCTTGATTCCAGCTTGTGCTTCTTCTAGCCCAGCGTTTCTCATGATGTGCTTATGACATCATCCAATCCTAATTCCCTCCCCAAATCTGTCTCGCTAATATTATCACAATGATTATTAGGGTTTCATCATATGAATTTTAGGGGGACATGAGCATTCAGTCCATAACAGTACCCTGGACTAGAAATATTTTGTATCCAGTAGGGGAGAGATCTCTTCCCTAAATTAATTTCCATTTAATGCCCTCATTAATTTACAGGAGCACATACCACAAGGGCTTATACGTTGCCACCACATCTAGCTCTTTCAAGCTTTGCCCAGGCTTCTTTGATCCCCCTTTAAGGTCCCCATCCAGGCTGCTCAGCATCTGCCTCTCTCTCATCTCCCTCCCTGAGGGCTTTACCTGATTTTCATGGTCATGGCAGCAAGGGCTGCCCTGACCTAACCATGAACTTCCCTGGTCAGTTCATGGAAATCATTCAGAAAAATTTGTCCTCCGCAATCAGACCTCAGCCTCGCACAGACCTCATTTAAGTACATTTCCTTCTTGCTTTCTGTGCTGTAGTCTAACTAGACATCTTCTGTTTCCTTAACTACATCACATTCTCTCTTCTTACCTCTGGAACTTTGACCATGCTGTTCTCCCAACCTGGCACACTTCACCTGCCTAACTCCTCCTCACATTTCCAGGCTCAGTTTTATGTGCATTACCTCAGAGAGGTCTTTTCTGACTCCTAGGCTTGTTTCTGTGCTCTTGAATCCACTTTTATCTCCGATTTCCTGTATCATATCACCACTGCTTATTAAAATTACTGTTAAAGTGTCTATCTCCCTTATTAAATGATAAACTCCCAGGAGCCAAGTGACCCTATCTTTTGCTCACTCATGTATGCCAAGTATTTATCCCAAATAGGAGTACAGAATCATAATGATGCTAACTGAAGCAGAGGTTTTCAGTCTTATTCCAAGACACAGGCATCCAAGGAATGTGGCCTTTATTTATTGCTATGAGTCGACATATTTTTTGATTCTGAGTTACTCTGATAGACTGTTAGGAAATTCAACTTAGTTAGACTTGATTGTGTCGTAACATTAGAGGTTTTCTACTTATTACTTATATCCCATGTGTCCGCAGAGATTAGATCCATTGTTTCTACAGGTTTCTGGTGTTTTGGTATCATGAGTGGGACTGGAAATCAGTGGTGAAGATGAATACCTCAAGGCCTTCAAAACTCACCTCCCTTGACATACCATATTTCACAAGAAATTCTGTATGAATTTCATTCTCCTTTGTCATACCATATTTCATTCTTACCTTAAAAGTAATTTCTGCCTCTGTGGGTGCAGTCAGTATCATAAGAACTGAACACTTATTATTCTAGAATCCAAGACTTCTGTTATTACTCCTGCTTTAAAGTTTCTTTCTAATTTCAGGAGACCTCTCTTTGCCTCCTGCTTCTCTGACTCTATCTCTTACTTAAACACCAGCCGTTCTCTTTTCTTTCCAAAGTAGACTTTGGTGTCCTATGAATTTCAGCATCTGAACTAGTAGCACAGAAATCAGTTCCGGTTTCCTTGAGATCAGGGAGGGCTTAATCATCAAAACCTTCTGAGAAATGAAGAGAAATGGAAATATTTGGGTTCCTTTCTTCTAGTGCAATTGTGAATGCTAAAACAAAGTAATTGAATTTGCATAATATAAGAGCCCGAGTATTCAGGTTCTGCCACACTAACATTTGTTGAATGCTTACTTACATGTTAGCCACTCTGTTAAATGCTTTACGTAGAAAGTCACATATAATTGTCACAAGAACCCTTTGAGGTAGGTAATCTACGAAACAGAGGCTCAGAGAGGTTAAGTCATGTCCTGAAGTAACTGAGAGGATTCCTGCTCAGTGAGACTCACCTCAGAGCCCTCAGTCTTACCTCTGCTGTTGTTTCTTTTGCAAAGACTGAAAAGGGTTTGTTAAGTGAATAATTAGATAAAGGAGACCCTTGAGAGCTTCCCTAACCAACTAATACTAAGATGAATTTATACCAGCAGCTTTTTGGAAACAGGTAGCCTATTTTATTTTCTAAAATAGAAGAATAACAACAAGCATGAGAGTTTCAGGCTATAATGAATATTGTATCCAGTAGACTTTTGGAGACATTTTTGACAAATATCACCTGTCACCATCTCTCTCAAAGTATGTCTGTTAGAGAGCTTCAGTTTTGACCTCAGTTTGAAATGATGGTGCATATCTGTTAGTCACCTCCGTGGTGAGTTGGACAAATATTGACATCTGACTGTAAAATTCTGTCACTACGCTACACATCTTTCTGGGAAAACTGATCTACAAGGGTCCTAGCTGGGAGAGTGGCCATGGTGATTCTCTCTTTTTATCTGTTGGTTCTCGTGGGAATCATCAAGTTTTATTTTATTAAGATAACTCTCCACACTTACACCAGAGGACATACTCTGAGAATATTAAATGGTATATGAAGAGTGTCTAGACATGTTAATGCACCTTAATGTCATCTTGCAGTGTGAATTAGACCACAGTTCTTTAGATGGCTTCTTAAGTTGGAAACCACTGGTGTTTGAAATCAGCCTCTGTATTTATCAAAGACATTAGTGTAGATACTTCTGTAATTGCTCCTAAATATTGAGATTGATATGAAAGATGGTACAGGTTTATAGTCCTTTCCTCCAAATACTCGGGGCCAGATGTTTTCAAAATACAGGTGTTTTAAAAATGTAATAGATTGCACTCAGACTTTATGTTACAGAGCACCCCTTCCCCAGCACACTGTGTCAGCCTTCCAGAGTAATATTTCCACAGCAGAATATGATTATTCTTGTCAAGTGTCATTTTAGGTTTTACTGCCAAATTAGAAGATCAGGAGTGGTCCTCAAATGACTTGCAAAATAACTTGTTGATTTTCACAGCTTTCTGTACATTAGCACGTGGATGAGAGATTGTGGACTTACAGTATGTATCCCCTGCTATTAACCAGAGAGAAAATAAAAATGATGTAATAGTAACGAAGCAAAACTGCAATTGAAAGAAGGGGTTCTGTGTGTTGTCTGTCTGTGTCTTTCTTTTTGTAAGATAAATTAGTCATTAGTGGGATGGAAACAATTTTGGGAAGAACTTGCAAGAGAGACACACACCTTTGAGAGAACAGGAGAGAAAGGACGGCCAACTATTAGGCAGGAGGAGAGCATGAGTGACGGAATGGCTTGTATGAGTTGAATGGAGGCAGGACATAGAGGTACAGGCCTGACGCTCTGGTCCTCCAGTTTTTGTGTATGTGTGTGTTAGTTGCTCAGTTGTGTCTGACTCTCTGTGACCCCATGGACTGCAGCCTGCCAGGCTTCTCTGTCCATGGGATTCTCCAGGCAAGAATACTGGAGTGGGTTGCCATTTTCTTCTCCAATGTGATTTATAGGGGCCCAAATTCCCTGATGGAGAAGGCAATGGCACCCCACTCCAGTACTCCTGCCTGGAAAATCCCATGGACGGAGGAGCCTGGGGGGCTGCAGTCCATGGCGTCGCTAAGAGTTGGACATGACTGAGCAACTTCACTTTCACTTTTCACTTTCCTGCATTGGAGAAGGAAATGGCAACCCACTCCAGTGTTCTTGCCTGGAGAATCCTAGGGACAGGGGAGCCTGATGGGCTGCCGTCTGTGGGGTCCCACAGAGTCGGACACGACTGAAGCGACTTAGCAGCAGCAAATTCCCTGATGGGTCAGATGGTAAAGAATCTGCCTTCATTGCAGGACACACAGGTTCGATCCCTGGATTGGGAAGATCCCCTGGAGAAGGGAATGTTTACCTACTCCAGTATTCTTGCCTGGAGAATTCCATGGACAGAGGAGACTGTCAGACTACAGGTTCATGGGGTCACAAAAAGTTGGACACAACTGAGCAACTAAATATCATCTGCTCAGTGTCAGAAGGGCAATATTCAGGTTGGAAATGGCAGATGCCAATGTGTGAAACAGACTGTCAAGCAAAAGAACAGAATAGAGGAGACAGCTGAAGGGTAGACTCCTGGTTCTTACACTTTTGATGTCAGGGCATCCCTTATGTTTTGTCCGTTGTGTTGTATAGGCCTTATTAGTCCCTGGGTGTTATGGGTACTTCTCTACTCAAAGTGGTATGGTGTCTTACTGTGTCAGATGCTTCCATGGCTTTTTATTTTTTTTTTCCCACTCCTAGTTTGAAAAGTTTTAGAAAATCATTTTTAGCTTCTAAATGTCTCATCAAAAAGGAATATCCCATTCCTTTTTCTTTAATCCTGAGCAGTTGGATTAAAAATTAATGCTTCATCTTAGCTTGCACTATTATAAATATACTACCAAGATGTCTGGTGTATGAGACACAGAAAGAGAAATTATTAACATCTGTGAGGCTAAAGGAGTAGATTCTCCCCTTTCCTCAATCAAGAACTCTGATGTTTTTCAGCCTCTTTAAATGCCAATCAATGATACTGTGCATTGAGAAACTGAGTCTTCAGTTCTCTCTTTAAAAAAAAAAGAAAAAGAAAAAACAGCAATCTGTCCTTAAATTGTAAGGAAAATGCATTATAAATGCATTTTATTTTACTTTAGAGTAAAATATCATTAAATTCAGAAATAGCACACAGATAGCATTTTAAAATTTGAAAAAATTTCAAAACAATTTAAGAATATTGTAAAATAAGACAACAGAGTATACTTAGCCCTTAGTGTGTTTCCACATAGGCATAAGAACATTTGTAAGATTTCAAAACAACGATTTATTGGTTGGTAATGAGGTTACAAAGATGGTAGTTGCTATTGCTGCTGCTGCTAAGTCGCTTCACTCGTGTCAGACTCTGTGCAACCCCATAGACGGCAGCCCACCAGGCTCTGCCGTCCCTGGGATTCTCCAGGCAAGAACACTGGAGTGGGTTGCCATTTCCTTCTCCAATGCATGAAAGTGAAAAGTGAAAGTGAAGTCGCTCAGTCATGTCCGACTCTTCGAGACCCCATGGACTGCAGCCTACCAGGCTCCTCCACCCATGGGATTTTCCAGGCAAGAGTACTGGAGTGGACAAAGATGGTAGTAGGTAGATCCAAAGAAGCCTCATAAGACCACAGTAGAGTACTGAAAACAAGCTGAGTTTATCTTTGGAAATGTAAATAACTGTGCTCTAAACACAAAACTTTGAGAAACACACAAGTATATATAAGCACACATCTGTGGTGTCAGAGTGATGCTGTCATCAAATGAAATATAACTTCTAGAAAACTCCATTGTATAGTTATAAGTGCAGGTTACAAATTTGCAATGAATTCATGTTTTGCTGTGCAAGAGACCTAGAGCAAGAAAACAAATAAAATAGGATTTGTTATTTTAGTAAGCTCAAACATGTAATTTTGATAAGTGAGATGGTTAAATATTTACCATTATTGCCAACAGATGCAGTGATTTATAAAAAAATAATGTAAGTATGATATTATTATCTGGCATTCCATTTTTTATTTCCAATATTTTTTCTATTCTATTTTCTTTTTGTTTGTTTTGTTTGTGAATTATGGGCAGTTTTCTCTTACTGTGTACAAAGCTGAATGTAGACTCTTCTCTGCAAACTCACTGCTTCTTCTGTTCCCAATACCTTGCCTCTCTATAAACTCAGTGGACTAAAGATTTGCAACACAATGCCTACTCTTCTCTCTACTTCTTCCTTATCCCTTCCCCTTTCTCTCCACTTCTTCCTTGTTCCTGCCCACTTTTCTCTACTTCTTTGTACTAATACTTTCTACTAATATTAAAACATTAATATTATTTACTAATATCAATTTTTACTAGTAAAAATTACTAGTAATTTTTTACTAAATATTTTAATACTTTTTGTGAGATAACTCTCAACTGTTCTCAAATATATTTTCAATCCCCTCATTTTATCCCCCATTTAACACATTCTAGTCCATCCTTCAGCCACTCCTAGAGCAACATCTCCTCTGGGGAGCCATTTCTGACATGTGTAACCTCCTGCCATTCTAACCAGTGCTCCACCCTCTGTGCCTCCTATCACCCTGCACACAGCTCTGTCCAGAAGTCACTCTATTTTTCTCTGATTGTTAATGTATTTGATTCTTTCCACCACCCAACTGGAAACTCTTATTTATATCTCCAATTTCAATAAGATACTTGGTACTTGATATATACCTAAATATACTTGATATATACTTGTATAAGTGAAAGAGGTGCCCATGTGTTCTGACCACCTTGTGCCAAAAAAATCCTTTTTGTGGCTCTGTTACCCACAGAATACCTTCCAGCTCCTGTGAGTGACAAAGCAAGCCCTTGTAACCTGTCCTTGACAGTGTTTCCTCATGCTGCTAGACTATTTTTCAACCCTCTGTGGACTTTTCTAATTCTTTGCCTTTGCACATGAGTTTTCTTCATCTAGACTATATCACCCTGCATCTCCCCACCCCCATGCCATGACTTTGATCAAGTCCTTTCCACCTGCTAAACTTTCATACATCTTGCAAACCCACCATAAATGGCATATTTCTGAGAATCCTTATAATTCTTAGGTGAAGTACATGTCTTCACCAAATGTGCTTACTGTATGGTGACCATATTTAATTCATTATTTGCTGTGTCCTCGGAGCCTAACTCAGGGCCTAGTGTCTATCAGATGCTCTGCAAATGTGGTTTGATTAAATGATGTGTCCTGAGTTTATGGAATAGTACAGGAATAAAAGTTAGGTTTTTGGAGACAAAAAAACAGATTTAGTGTGAATACTGGCTATAACAGTCATCCTAAGTGTGACCTTAGGCTAGCTACATAATAGCTTTCATCCTTAATTACTTGTCTGGAAAATGGGGGTAATAATTCACACCGAGCAGGTCTGTGAGGATTAAGGTAAAGAATATGAAAACACCACAGAACTGTCAATAAACAGTTGCCCAGTGAAATACAGCTCTTATTATTATTAGCAATAGGAGTCTTTCAGAAGGCAAGATCATTCACATTGAGGGTGCATTTCTAAGAACTGTGGTTTTTGTTGTTGTTCAGTCACTCAGTTGTGTCCAGTTCTTTGTGACCCCATGGACTATAGCATGCTAGACTTCCCTGTTCCTCACCATCTCCCAGAGCTTGCTCAAATTCATGCCATTGAGTCAGTGACACCATCTAACCATCTCATCCTCTGTTATCCCTTTCTCCTCCTGCCTTCAGTCTTCCCCAGCATAAGAATCTATTCTAATGAGTCAGCTCTTCGCATCAGGTGGCCAAAGTGTTGGAGCTTCAGCTTCAGCATCAGTCCTTCCAATAATTACGCAGGATTGATTTCCTTTAGAATTGACTGATTTGATCTTCTTGCAGTCCAAGGGACTCTCAAGAATCTTCTCCAACACCATGAAGGAAGAATGAGATCCAAATAAAGCTAAACTTTTTTGGGGGGATTTATGTCAACTCTTGGAGAAGGCAATGGCACCCCACTCCACTACTCTTGCCTGGAAAATCCCATGGACAGAGGAGCCTGGTAGGCTGCAGTCCATGGGGTCGCTAAGAGTCGGACACGACTGAGTGATTTCACTTTCACTTCTCACTTTCATGCATTAGAGAAGGAAATGGCAACCCACTCCAGTGTTCTTGCCTGGAGAATCCCAGGGATGGGGGAGCCTGGTGGGCTGCCGTCTATGGGGTCGCACAGAGTCGGACACGACTGAAACGACTTAGCAGCAGCAGCAGCGTGTCAACTCTAATTTTAAAAAAAGATGTGTACACTTCAGTGTTCATAGCAGCACTATGTACAATAGCCAAGACATGAGGCAACCCAAGTGTCCATTGGTGAATGAATGAGTAAAGATGTGGTACATATATACGATGGAATGTTACTCAGCCATAAAAAATAAAACAATGCCATTTGCAGCAACATGAATGAACCTCGAAATTGTCATATTAAGTAAGTTAGACAGAGAAAGACAATTATCATATATTGCTTGTAAGAGTAACCTAAATAATGATACAAATGAACTCATTTACACAATAGAAATGGACTCACAGACATAGAAAACAAACAGTTACCAGACAGCAAAGAGGGGGAGGGATAAAATAGGAGCTTGGGATTAACATATACACACTAGATAATCAATAAGGACCTATTATAGAGCCCAGGTAACCACACTCAATATTTTGTAAAAACCTATAAGGGAAAATAATCTGAGAAAGAATAGCTTTATATCCCTTCTGATTGGTGTGAGGTGATACTTCATCATCAAAAAGTCTATAAATAACTGCTGGAGAACATATGGAGAGAAGGGAACCCTCCTCCATGGCTGGTGGGAATGTAAATTGATACAGCCTTTATGGAGAACAGTATGGAGATTCCTTAAAGAAAACTAGGAACAAAACTACCATATGACCCACTACTGGGCATATATCCTGAGAATCCCACTACTGGGCATATATCCTGAGAAAATCACAATTTAAATCCTCCCAATCTCACTACTGGGCATATATCCTGAGAAAATCACAATTAAAAAGACGTGTGTACCCCAATATTCATTGCAGCACTGTTTATGATAGCAAAAGACCCTGATGCTGGGAAAGATTGAAAGCAGGAGGAAAAGGGGATGGCAGAGGGTGAGATGGTTGGATGGCATCACCAACTCAATGGACATGAGTTTGAGCAAACTCCAGGAGATGGTGATGGACAGGGAAGCCTGGCATGCTCCAGTCCATGGGGTTGTGAAGAGTTGGACAGGACTGAGCAACTGAACAGCAACAAGGACATGGAAGCAACCTAGATGTTCACTGACGGATGAGTGGATAAAGAAGATGTGGTACATATACGCAATAGAATATTACTCAGCCATAAAAAGGAATGAGGTTGAGTTAGTTGTAGTGAAGTGGAGGAACCTAGAGCCTATTATGCAGAATGAAGCAGTCAGAAAGAGAAAAACAAATATTGTATATTAATCTATATATATAAAATCTAAAAAAGTAGTACTGATGACCCTATTTGCAGGGAAGGAATGGAGATGCAAACGGACTTGTGGGCACAGAGGGATAAAGAGAGGTTGGGATGAATTGCGAAGGTAGGATTGACATATGTACACTATTATGTGTAAGATAGCTGATGAGAAGCTGCTGTGTAACATAGGGGGCCCAGCCTGGCACTTTGGAATGACCTAGAAAGGTAGGATGGAGGGGAGGGGAGGGATACTCAAGCAGAAGGATACATGTGTAATTGTGGTTGATTTTGATTTTTAATATGGTGGAAAGCAGCACTACATTATAATTTCCCTCCAATTAAAGAATAATTTAAAAAAGAATAACTTTATGTATAATAGAATCATTTTGCTGTATATCTGAAACTGATACAACATTATAAATCAACTCCAATTGAAAAAATAAAGACAAAAATAAATTACTTTTAGAAAGATGAAAGAAACAGGTGTCACTGTAGACAGAGGTAGAGCCTGAGCAGTGTTAAACAGGTCAGCCAGGCAGGGTTCTGAGGGAAGAAAGGAAATAAACCAGTAAAAGTAGAGGGTGGAGGCACATAAAGGCAGCAGGCAGAAAGGTCCAGATGGTGGGGGGCCTTGCTTGATAGACTGAGGGGCTGTTGACTTCTTTCCAGAACTGCTCTGCGGCTGCAATCTAAAGAGACCATTGTTCCTGCTGATTTTCTCACAATGTGATCTGTTGCTGTCCATTGAAAAGGCATGTGTATCACCCAAGGCCCCACCGATGGGAACACACAGAAGTAGTGCAGCACGTTGGAGCTGTGCCAGGCTTCCCATTATTTCCCAGAGAAACTAACCTCAGTGGTCACCCAAGAGAGCAGAGCCCCCGAACCCTGCACACACCCCTCAAGTGCTCCATTAGCAGAAGACAGTCCCTACCTGTTTCCTGTGGCCCTTCTGTGTGGCAGGCAGCCAGTGTATGGAGGAGCCATAATTTCATGTCGTCTTCCAGTTTCAGCTGTCAGCTTGTCAAAGAGAGGGACCTGTTGAGCTGAGCATCAGCTTCTCTTTGTAAGTGTGTGCCATCTCTGCTCATCGTGCTAAACTCCATTGTTCATGCAGAAATAGGGGTTGGTGGGGGGACGCTGTAATCTAAAACAATTACCTTTTATTTGCTTAATCATTTTTTTAAACAAGCGAGTTTAAGGAGGAAATGTGCATCTTGTCTAGGAGACAGCATCCTGTTAGCTGGCTGAGGAACTGTCTAGAGAACAATACCTCTCTATAAGCAGTTTGTCACAACTGGTTAGTTTTTAATACCATGGAGGTTTCATTACCTCTTTTGGAATTGCAGAGTGTTTAGAATAGAAATGTTCATTTCTTTGTAGGAAGTATGCTTTCTGGGAGTAGTATTGTGTGGCCATTTCCCTCTCTAATGCCTCAAATTTGGCTCTATTTTTAGTCATCCTAGCCCAAAAAGAGGATCTCAATTTACTCTGTGTAATGCTTTGACAACTAGTTGTATCTGGCTATTGGGTACTTGAAATGTGACAAGAGGGATTTGAGGATTGAATTTTTCATTTTTAAAATTTAAAAGCCGATATTTGATTCAGTTATTGAAAGACTTTCAGCTATTGGAGAAACCTGATTATGTGAATTATTTTTATTAAAATTAAACATTTTATTTTGTAGATGTACATGCAGGTGTAAGAAATAGGAGAGAGAAATCCCATGTCTCCTTTACCCAGTTTCTCCAATGATAATACCTTGCAGAATTGTAGCACCAGACCACATACAGGATTTTAACATTAATGTAGTTAGAGCACTCCCGTCACCAGAGGGGTCCCTCATGTGCTCTTATGCATTTTCTTAGTCACACCCACATCCCTCCACACCTCCCTCCCTCATTTCTAACCTTGGCAACCACTACTCTGTTCTCCATTTCTGTAACTTTGCCATTCCAAGAATGCTGTAGAAATGGAATCATAGACTAAGCATCTTTTTGAGTCTCAATTCTTTCACTAATTCATTTGAGAGTTATTCATATTGTTCCATGTTTCAATAGTTCGCTCCTTTTCATTGCTAAGTAATAGTTCATGGTTCGGTTGCATGACTGTGTGACCACTGACCTGTTGGATAGCAGATGCAGATTTTTCAGGTTCAGGCTATTATGAATAAAGCTATCTTAAACATGTGCATACAGATTTTTGTGTGATCATAAATTTTTATTTAACTGGGATAAATGCCCAGGATTGCAAGGTTATGTCAAGGTGTAGGTGCACGTTAGTTTTATAAGAAATTGCCAAATTATTTTCGGGGGCACCCTACCATTTTGCATTTCTGCCAGCATTATATGAGTGAGCCAGTCAGTTTCTCTGCATCTTGGCCAGCATTTAGTGTTTGTCACTACTTTTTTGTTTTATTCATTCTGCTAGGTATGCAGTGTGAATCTACTTTTTCAATTGTAGATTTTATGAGATCTCCATAGAGTTCAAGTATTTGTTATGAAAATTTAGCGTCCAATATGAAATGTGCTCGGAGAAGGCAATGGCACCCCACTCCAGTACTCTTGCCTGGAAAATCCCATGGACGGAGGAGCCTGGTAGGCTGCAGTCCATGGGGTCGCTAAGAGTCGGACACGACTGAGCGACTTCGCTTTCACTTTTCACTTTCATGCACTGGAGAAGGAAATGGCAACCCATTCCAGTGCTCTTGCCTGGAGAATCCCAGGGACGGGGGAGCCTGGTAGGCTGCCGTCTATGGGGTTACACAGAGTCAGACACGACTGAAGTGACTTAGCATAGCATAGCATATGAAATGTGCTTATGTATAAAATCCTCCCTGAACTTTGAAAACTCAGTACTAAAAAATGTAAAATATCTCAACAGTTTTGAGATCAAACCAATCAATCCCAAAAGAAATCAACCCTGAATATTCATTGGAAAGACTGATGCTAAAGCTGAAGCTCCAACACTTTGGTCATCTGATGTGAAGAACTCACTCATTGGAAAAGACCCTGATGCTGGGAAAGATTGAAGGCAAAATGAGAAGGGGGTGGCAGAAGGTGAGATAGATAGAATCACCGACTCAGTGGGCATGAATGTGAGCCAACTCCAGGAGATCGTGAAGGACAAGGAAGCCTGGTGTGCTGCAGCCCATGGGGTCGCAGAGTCAGACACGATTTAGCAAATGAACAGCAAAAGGATTATAGGGTGCATTGGCCTAGATAATATATATTTTTAAAATTAGTTTAACATGTTTGTTTTTTTGAGTGTGGTTACTAGAAAATGTAAAATTACAAGATGGCTTAGACCAGGGGTTCCAATCCTCCTTAGGAACTGGGCTGCACAGCAAGAGGTGAGTGGTGGGTGAGCAAGCAGAGCTCCATCTGAACTTACAGCCACTCCCCATCACCGGCGTTACCACCTGAGCTTTGCCTCCTGTCAGACCAGTGTGGCATAATAAACATGAAATGTGCTCGAATCATCCCCAAACCATCCCTTCTACCCCCGCCCAATCCATGGAAAAATTATCTTCCACAAAACCAGTCCATGGTGCCAAAAATGTAGGGGACTGTGGGTTTAGACCATGTTTCTGTTGGACAGTGCTGGTCTAGCCTGATCGGATCACATAGCCCACCTGGGCCTCTCAGTGGAGTGTCTTGTTTTATTTATTACAGGAGTCAGTGGACATGTTCTACAAAAGGCCAGTCAGTAACCATTTAGACCTCATGTGCCATAAAGTTACGTAAAGCTTTATGCTTTCAGAGTCCATCTTGTGGGAACTACTGCCATACTGGGGGCTTCCATTAAGGGTTGGAACTACAGAGAAAATGATTCTTACATGGGAGCACACTCTTGAGGAAGTCCACTGGCTGCCAGAGGTTCCCCCGCTACCTTCTGTGTCTCCAGTCTTCCACAGGTGCCTTGCAGTGAGTGGTCCTACATCAGGAATGCAATTTGACGAATGTGGTACCCCACAAAGTACAGCAGAGCCTGGGATGCATGGGGATGACATCTGAGTGCAATGCCTTTTCAGTCCACAGATTAAACGTAGATGTAGAGGGAAGTAAGGAACTTCGAGCTAGACTACAAAAACAGCCTTTTGTGCCACACATTTCCTCCCTTCATGTGCACTCTTTTTGAGTAGTTTTACAAGTTAATCCCTCAGGGAAGATGGTTAGTCAAGAAAGAATAAGATAAAAGGCCTGAGGACTAGACTCTTCAGAAAAGTGAAAGTCGCTCAGTCATGTCCGACTCTTTGCGACCCCATGGACTGTACAGTTCATGGAATTCTTCAGGCCAGAATACTGGAGTGGGTAGCCTTTCCCTTCTCCAGGAGATCTTCCCAACCCAGGGATCAAAACCCATGTCTCCCGAATTGCAGGAGGATTCTTTACCAGCTGAGCCACAGGGAAGCCCAAGAATACTGGAGTGGGTAGCCTATCCCTTCCCCAGGACCCAGGGATTGAACTGGGGTCTCCTGTATTGTAGGTGGATTCTTTACCAACTGAGCTATGGGTTGAAATATGAGCTGGAATATGAGTGAAGGAATATGAGCTGGCAGTTTGTAGCTGGAGGAAGTGTTACAATTTTTCCTTCTGGGTATGAGCCACCATATAATATGAGATTGGAAAATAGGAAAACAGAATTTCACTCCAAATCCAGCTAGTGGACAAGACATTTTTTTTTTTTTTTCTCTTCTGATTTTTTGCCTTTTTCTCTTACTACCTGAAATAATGTAAAATCTCAATTTGGCTTCAATCTGTTCCTGAGTTCCAAGAGCTGGGTTTGAAAGTGTAAAGGAAAAGGCCATTGATGACATGTTCATTCTTCTTTGAAATGATATCCATCCATTGAAAATTTCTCTCTTTTCTCCTCATTGTATCCTGTGGTTCAATGTGGAGTAATTGTATCCTGTGGAATAATGTGTGGTTTCAGCACTTTTGGGCTTGTTTCTTTGGAGGCAGCATTGGCACACACACACTGGGTATGTGTGTAGGGATCTCACTTACAGTGTTGGCATGCTTTTGTTCAGAGCTGCCTGCCAAGGAAGTGGGGCTTAATATTAGTAGGGGTACTTAGTTAAGG
Organism: Bos javanicus; assembly: GCF_032452875.1. NCBI lineage: Eukaryota > Metazoa > Chordata > Mammalia > Artiodactyla > Bovidae > Bos > Bos javanicus. The sequence goes on along the minus strand of NC_083869.1, from coordinate 60,331,549 downwards.
ATCTAAACTTGTATTCTCTAATCAGCATCATTCATTATACATGTGATATTTAGATCTCTTTACAGTTGCTCCCTGGATTTTTTTATTAGTTGATTTCAAATTTTGGAGTAGTAGAAGGATATGATAAATTTATCTAAATCTCCAATGTTAAGCAGCCCTCTATTATTCTAATAGGGGTGATCTGAGAGCAAAAGACATATTAGCATGCCTATATTCAAAGTTGACATTTAATGCATTACCTGTGTCAGGAACTCTGATAAAAATACACATACACATGATTCCTAGTTCTCTCACATCTAGTCAACTGAATAGTCCCCCAGTTTTTCAAGTCTCAGTAAATAACAACACTATCCACTCAGCTTTTCAGGTCAAACATACAGATATCATTGTTTTCTCATTGAAAACTTGAGAAATGAGGATATCCACAATATCCAATCTATGATTTTCTTCACCCGCAATACCTATATACAGGCTATTTCAGCTCTAGCTTCAAGGTACAGTCCAACCTGACCACATCTCGCCATCAACAACCACTGGCCTTTGGACAACTGCCCCCACCAGGCCTTGTCCTACGGTAGCCTCTAGTCTGATCCTGTCCTTCCATCTTGCCTTCCTAAAGCCAGTCTCCATGCAGCCAGAAGGATAAACTACATCATTTATGTCATGCTTTTGCCTAAAACCTTCCAAAAGTTTCCTGTTAGACTCAAAATCTATCTAATTGTCTCACCATGTAAGACCCAGATACCAGCTAACCATCTTTCTCTCTCTCTCATCTCCCTGTGCTCTTCCACATGGGCCTTTTTGGTTTTCCTCAGAAAATATAAAATTGGTTTATACCGTAAATGTTTCACATGCTATAGTTTTTGCTCCAGACACTTGTCCCATAGATTTTGCCAGACTACTCCTTGTTCAGCTAAAATTAACCTCTTTGGAGAGACCTTCTTTGATCTTTGTATTTCAAGAGGTCACCCAACTAACTGGGTTATAGTTCTATCCATCACCCTGTTTGGTTTTGTTTTTTCCTAAGAACGTCGCTATTTGGAATTTTATGTGTGGATGTGGATTATTTAGAAAAGGCTAAATGATAGAAATAGAGAGATCCACAAACAGTATCCTAGTTTTAACAGTACAGAAGTTAATCTGTTGCTCATGTAATAGTTCAAGGTAGGTGTTCTTATTTGGGAGGCCACTCCCCTCCATGTGGGGCTTCAGAGTCCTAGGTGCCTCTCGTCTTGTGACTGCTTTTCTCTTGAGTCTGTAATCAGCAGCAGAAGAAAGTGAGTGTGTGGGAAGCATGTGTGCATGTGTGTATGCTCAGCCGTTCAGTCATGTCCGACTCTTTGCAACCCCACAACTGTAGCCCACAAGCTCCTCTGTCCATAGGATTTCCCAGGCAAGAATACTAAAGTGGTCTGGCCTTTCTTAGTCTAAGGGTTCTGCCTGACCCAGGGATCTAATCCGTGTCTCCTGCATTGCAGGCGGATTCTTTACCCCCGAGCCACCTGGGAAGCCCATATGGGAAGCATGCCTTTTCTTTTTTTCTCATGAAGAGCATAACTCATGCTCAGCCAGATATTCCAAAGCCCCTTTTCAGATACTGCATCCATCTCAACATCCGAATCTCTGAGCCATGCTCAATTCTTCCTATCCGATCCTGATATGGTTTGTCATGTTCTGACGACTTAATTGAAAGATGATCTTTCATTCTCCTACTGCTAAATAAGACAGTAGAACAGGGACAACGTATGTACACCCTGAGTCCCAGTCAAAAAGGGAAGATTGAGATTCACACAGTCAATAGTGCAGAACAGTGATGGAATCTCCGGGACAGGGATCATAGACTCTGCTTTTGCAGTGAAGAAAGTTTCCTCATTGGAACCTAGATTGCATTGGGAGGACCTCCCTCGTCCATTGTTCTCTGTGGTTCTTTGCTTCGCCTTCGAAACTTTCCCTTGCTCGGTTTCTTCCATGGACATATCTGTAGTGAAGTTTGTGAGTTGGACTTCCTTGGATTCTGTGCAATTTTTGCAACTTGTTTCCTGCTTATAGCAGATATTTGGGAGAATATGGACTGCTTTAAGGATTTAAGAGTCCAAGGCTTTTTAAAAACCAGACCCATGGTATCTTTGGCAATAAAGTTCATCAAAACTTATTAGCCTTTTCGTCTGTTTGCTTCTGATCAGAATTGTGTGTCTGTTTCTCTACCCATGTTTTTTTTTTTTTTCTATGTATCCCTTTGGAAGCTACTTTGGTTCTTTGCTTCCTCAAACCTATGCCTCTCACCCGCAGCCTGACAGCAGCCTCTTGAAACTATATTTTGGGAAGCAACACTCATAATCATACTTTTGTTTCTAGCTGAGACTATTTGTTTAAATTAGAATTTTTAATAAACATTTGTTCTCATTTTTTATTCTCATCTCCTCATGTTTGTGGTCATTGATCATTTGTCTCTCCACCCCAGCAAGTCCCCTAGTTTCTATTTGCTAAGCAGTCACCTTTTCCCCTAGTTTATTAGTTTTTATAATACATTGGAAAAAGCAGTAGCTATAACCCAATACTAACTAAAACTCAGAAGTTATGCTTCTTGGAACTATAAGCTAAGTAGATGCTAGGTCAGCCTTCCCAGTTGTTGTAGGCAACAGTGTTCTCAAATATGTAACTTTATATTATAGAGCTTCGTATTCCTAGTCTGTGATATCTGTTCCATGACACTCAATGCTTGGCCATTAAATTAATGCCACATATTTAGGTTATTTTCATGGTAGCAACCAAATCACGGCGCCACATTCTATATGGTTTAGGATGGTGTTAACAGCTTTAACAAATAGTGCGTTTGTGCTCAGTTGCTCAATTGTGTCTGACTCCTTGCAACCCCATAGACTGTAGCCCGTCAGGCTCCTCTGTCCATGGAATTTTCCAGGCAAGAATACTGGAGTGGGTTGCCGCTTCCTCCTCTAGGGGATCTTCCTGACCCAGGGATCTAACCCGTGTCTCCTGCATTCGCAGGCCGATCCTTTACCACTGAACCACTTAACCTCGTGTTATAATGGCTGAGCCCATAGATGGCTGTTTGGACTTCCCTGGTGGCTCAGATGGCAAAGATTCCGCATGCAGTGCAGGAGACCCAGATTTGATCCCTGTGTCAGGAAGATCTCCTGGAGAAGGGAATGACACCCACTCTAGTATTCTTGCCTAGAGAATTCCATGGACAGAGGACCCTGGTGGGCTACATCCATGGGGTTGCAAAGAGTCAGACATGACTGAGTGACTTTCACACACACACACACACACACACACACACAGCTGTTTATCACTCACAGAGTGGTCCAGGATATGTCTTCCTGATTGGCAGTCATCTTTCCTCTGAGTAGTGATTTAGAAACTCAGGCAAATTCCCTGCAGAGGCTCCTCTATTTCTCAGGACTTCATTGTTATTACTGTCTTCATTCATATCACAGAAGGAAAATGATAGGTGGGGATTGCACCCCACACCAGATTTCTTGAAGCCTTTGTTGAAAAGGAACACAAATCTCTGTAACTCACATTCAGTTGGTAGGAAGTAGTCACATGGTCATGTCTGTATGCCAGAACAACTTATAAATTTCATCCTGGCTGAACAGCTGCTTCCCAGTGGCAAATATATTCTATGAAAGAGGAAATAAATGTTTTGGTGGAATTTCAGCCATCTTTGCCATATGCCTGCCTGTGCTTAGGTTTCTGTCTTGATTAAAATGTAAGCTCTAGAAGCCCAGGGACTTTCTGTTTGCTCTGTGTCCTGGGACTATACCAATAAACAATGTCTTGATTAGAATAGGTACTCAGTAAATATTTGTAGAGGGAATGACTGTGATTAATAAATTGGACTCCGGGATATATAATCTTGACTCTGGAATTCATTGTAAATTTAAGATCGTTGCTTCAATTTCCCCATCATCAAAGAGTAAAATCTTATTATCTACTTCATAAAGTGAGGGTCAAATTAGATAAGGTATATATATCACTTAGCATCATTCCCAGCACATGGTAAGCATCTAGTACATGTTAGGTAATATTATTATTATTCCTGTTATACACACACACACACACACACACATATATATATATATCCCAAGTAACATATCTTGAAAATTTGAGGATAATTTAATAGAATTTCACTAGAATTAAGTATTAAATAGAATTAAAACAGGTTCCAAATAATTCACTGTTTTGGACTAAAAAACTTAGAGGATTTCATTGTGAAAGTGAAAGTGTTAGTCATTGACTCATTTCCAGCTCCTTGCGACCTCATGGATTACAGCCTGCCAGGCTCCTCTGTCCATGGAATTCTCCAGGCGAGAATACACTCTAATATGAAGCAAATTAAGAGCTTCAAACAGGAGTACATATTAACATTATAGTACTTAGGTTGTCATGCTGATAAAATTATGTAAGAAATAGCAGCAGTGCATATATAATCTTACAGTACTTAGTCATGCTGGGAGAATTATGTAACAAATAGCAGTGACCTCTATTACCCTTTAACTTGGTATGGAGGAAATGACTTGTAGGTAAAGTTTCATGGGAAATTTAAAGTACTGGCAACTTATCCCCAAAATCAGCTACCTTAATAATAGATATCATTTAAAGGGGGGAATGACCATTGTTGTTCCAGAATATTGATATTTTTTTGCCACACTTCATGCAACATATATAGGAAATGAGAAAATATCCAAACTTTCAACTTTTAGTAAATGTTTAACACTTACCATGTACATACAATCACTGTGTTAGACACTGGGCTTACAGTGATGAACTGGAGACATCTATAAACCTAGTCTAGAAGGTCAAGAAACAAGTACTGAGAAAATAGGATTCTATGTTGTAAATGCCATGATTGGAAAGAATACAGCATAGGGTATCTACAGCAGATATGGGTTCCTAGATGGTTTCTCAAAAGAAATTGAATCTAATCTCCGACCTGAAAAATAAGGCTAGTTAGGTGAACAAAGCTTTGGCTCCCTGATGACCTATAATTGGCTTTTTATTTTACAGTGAGTTATATTAAAATATAGAAAAAACATACAGATACATGTATATATTTTACATATCCCATCAACTAAAGAAACCACTGTTAACATTCCAGTTTATTTCATCCATATATTTCTGGGTAAGTTATATATAATTGAAATAGTATAGTATATTGATATATTGATAATTGATATATATAATAATAATAATAGTATATTGATCATGGTATCCTACTTATACAGAGCTCCTGATAGGGCTAGTGTTCTATGGAGCACAGATCTATAAAGACTTATTTATTATAACTTGTAGGCAGCCTGCTGCTGGCTGAAAGATTATATTAGCTAAGGTGGGAAGAGATGTGCCTTAATTCAACTCATATTTGGCAAATATTTGTGTACTGTTTAATACTGAGCTACACCCCTTGGGGTATATGTTGGCATATGAGAAGCAGATCCTGTCCTTGAGGGCTGAGTATATCAAGATAACTATGTATTAGTACATGTGCATGTGGGAGGGCGTGAATGTATGCATATAGAGAAGGCTTAATGTTATAAACACAAATGCACAAATGTCTATATTATATACACTCAGTCATGTCTGACTCTTTGTGACTCCATGGACCGTAGTCTGCCAGGCTCCTCTGTCCATGAAGTTCTCATCCAGTCAAGAATACTGGAGTGGATCACCATTCCCTTCTCCAGGGGATCGTCCCAATGCAGGGATCGAACTCAGGTCTCCTGCATTGTAGGCAGATTCTTTACCATCGGAGCTACCATGGAAGCCCATATTGTATATAGACCACAATAAATACTCCAGGAGAGAGACATATAGGATACTTAGAGAAAGGAAATTTCATAGCTTGCCACAGAGCTTAGGAAAATATATTTTAATATACATGTGGGTGTTGGGGGCATTTCCTTTGGAACTCTTCATTGTTAGTGATATGAAGTATTAGATTAAGTTTAACCAGAATATTTATAGTTACCAGTCAAGACAGCCTGCTGGTTAAGAATTTGGGCTGTGAATCAGAAAGTTGTGCATGTAAATTTGATCTCTGCGATTCAGGAGGCAGGGGAACTTGAACAGATATTTTAACCTTGCTAGGTACAGCTTCCCATATGGGGATAATTGGTGTATTGTGAAGATTTAGTGAAAATATATGTTAAGCACTTGACACAAAGTAAATTTTCCATAAACACTAGATTATTGTTATATTATTTTATTAATTTTATTAATATTATATTAATTTATTATTATTATTATATTACTTTTTAATACTCATGCCCCTACTACTGGCCTACCATAAAAAACTAGAGTGAAATGTTAAAGCAGCGAGCAAATCTTAACATACCATTACCAGTTCTCTGTGGCCAGCAGTCTCTTAAGTAGTGTCATTTTTATTGATGCCCTTGTATTTTGTCACCTCAGAAACAGTGTGACAGGGATGACACTACAGCATGATCTCCATGAGAACAGTGACTCTATGAGGACACATATACTCAGTGACTAATACAGCATTTAGCTAACAAGTGGACCTCATTAAATGTATACACAAAGGAGAATAATAAAATATATTTGGGAAATATATCTGCTTTAAAATTACCCATGTCAACACATCACATTGTCTTACCAACACATTACATCATTACCCAACCACTGCATGCTTTTTGATAAGCTGGGACAGGGTCTCAGAAACCTTTTTCATACAATATTTTCTGAGCACTCTGATCAGTTGAGGCCTGAGGTTTAAAAAGTATCCTTTGTTTTCTGATGATATTTGACTGCAGGCCTTTTGTTTGTTACTTAGATCCCTGACTCAGACTTGTTGATCTCTCTAAAGAGATCACATTTACTCAAGGACAGCAGCCTTGTCTTCATTATCTCCATATATATTCATATCTAACACTGTACTAGGCGTGTGATAGGTGCTCAGCAAGTATTTTTTGAGTAGGTAAATGTTGCCAAATCCAAATTCATTCTGCTTCCTACGCTATAGGCCAATAAATTGGGAGATAAATTGTTGGGGCAAAGAATAATGACGTTGTTTGGAAAGTCAGCAGACTGAGAAGATGGCGGACTAGTGTCCCAAAGAACAGTCTTATCCCAGTCAAAATTCAGGCTTCTTTTATATTAAAAATGAGAGAGAGGGTGATTGTTTGCTGCTGTTCCTGCAGCTGTCCATGTAGGTCAAGTCACGAGGTTCCTGTAAACCACCACCAAGACAATTGTTATTCTCTGTTCTGCGATGTTTTATCTCTTTATGGACTCTTAAAGATCAGAACCCTGATAATAGGCTATCCTCTATATATCAGGCTATACACTATATTCTTTTTCAAGATGTGTAGAGCGAGCATGACTAAGCACAGGCCACAGAGCACAAAGGTTAAAGAGAAAGAAACAGATCCAACATGGAGTCAGATTTGCTCTTCCCTATTACATAAAGGATTGAGTAATTCCCAGCTCATAACTTAATTCATAATATTCTCTGTCAGTTCCAGGTCTTCCCCCAAAGGAAAAATTTCTCTCCCGCAGATGGTCACCAGTGCCCCACTTCTCTTAGAATAGCCTCATGACTTCCTTAGAATGTATTAGAATACTTAGTCAACTTAGCTTTCCACAACTTGGCACAAAAATTCCTCCAGGAAGGCCCTAGTTAATAAAGTGTTCCCCTATCATACAATGTGTTTGCAAAAAATTGCTTGAAAAGTAGATTATTCAAAAATTAGATTATAGTTTAAATGCCTATTAGAGCCATCTAATGGATCTTTTACAAAGCATGGTAATATCCTATAATATGTCTAGTACTCTCTAATTTGTCATTTTTATAATTGTGATTTTCATGTCTAGCAAAATTAAGATTATATGGCACCCTTATGAATAAACCATACTGGATAATTGGAGTTTTCAGAGGTTTTGGACTTTTTTCCTTTTATGTATTTTTAATGGCTCCTTCAATGGAAATAACTCTAATGTGTTCGTGTATCTTTGCCTAACTCAACAGAGGATCAGGGTAGACTTTAATCTTTTCTAGTGATTCAAGTTCATCATTATGCAACAGATAATATTTGCTGAAATTCAGTTACATTAGTTATTACTCCGTAACAAATACTTCAAAATCCACTGGCCTAAACTAATAATTTTATTATTTTATTTGTATCTGCAGACCAGCTAGGTGGCTCTTCTTATCTGAGCTGGACCCCACTGATCTGGGCTGGACCTGCTCTTGCATCTTTAGTCAGTGAGAGCATCTGCTAGAAGCTGGCTGAGCTAAGATGGTCACAGCTGGCATGATTCATGTCTGCTCCACATGGTGTCTCATCTGCAAGCAGGCAGCCTGGGCTCGTTTACAGGACAGTGGCAGAAGTGGCAGGAAACGGGTATAAGGCCTCTTGGGACCTCTGTCAGAACTGGCACAATTACTTCCTCTGCATTCTTTTGCGAAGTAAGTCATGGGGTTAGCTCAGCTTCAGGGGGTGAAGTAAATATCACATCTTGATAGAATTGCTGCAGAGTCATATTGAAAAGGGTATAGATGCAGGGAGGGCTGAAACTTTCAGGGCTCTTTCTTGCAAATAATCTACTATTGCCTCATTAAGAAAGCATGAGCTCCAAGATTTCAGCACCTGATGCTAATTGGCTTCAGACCAGTGTGAACTTTGAGCTCTTCTATTTGCTTTTGGGGGAATTATGTGGAACTCTTCTTCTCTTTAGGCTCTCTAAATTATCCTCACTGTTGATGCATCTGCTTCTCAAAGCCATTCAGTTATATCTTTTCTGATTTTCTTTGAAATTTTTTACTAATTTTTCTAATTTTACTTGGACTCACTTGCTTAGAATCCCATTGACTAACGTGGGTTAGGGATCTGGGTAAAGTTAATTCTCAGAAGGGTTTATGGAGGAGCTCTACTGTCTGTAATGCATTTTTGTTACTTGGAAGCTTAGATTTTTTGCTGCTAGAAAATATCATTGAGAGGTGTGTTTTCAGATTGCAAGAGTGAAATCCAAATCAGAGGAAAGGTATTAGATTGTTTTGTTTCCCATAAATGAAAGCATTTCACATATTTCATAGTAAGGTTCAAGAGGGAGGCCAGGAATGGTGCTTTTAGTATTTCCACATCATTCTATCCTCAGGTCCTAGCACAGTCTGTAGCTCATTCTAGTAGAATGAATGAATAAAGGCATGAATGATTTAGAGTATTTCTAAACCTAGGTAGACTTGTGAAAATCCCAAGTGCTCTTTATGTTCTAAAAAAGGTTGTGTGGGTATACTTCCTTGCCTCTGAGGGTATTTTAAGGCTTAACTAATGTCAGGAAAGGGCTTTGATAAACGTAGATGAAGGGCGTCCCATAACTATAATGTTTTATTGTTATAATACTATAAAATGCTTTTTGGGACATATAGCTTACATATTTTCCATAAAATTAATCCATAAATCATGTGCAAAATGTATCAAATCCAAAAGAAATAGCTTTGACCTTAGAATTGCTGCAGCGGTGGTTTGATGATATACTACCTACTACATCAGCAGTACTCCAAAATACATAAAATGTGCTTCCATACATTCAAAATGTGCAAACACTTAAAACAAATGACTGCTTTCAAAAAAAAAGATTAAATGATTCAGAGGTTTTTCGTGTGCAATTATAAGTATTTTTAGGACTATCACAAATGCTGCAATTTTTAGTTATTTTCACCAGTTCCCTTGAAATACTCACTAATCACTTAAAAATGTTTGCTAGATCTACCTTATGATCTCTCTTTTTTAAAAAAGATTATCTTTATTTTCTGATGTTCCTGCTTAATAGCTGTATTAAATGTCCAGATGTACAAATGTACAAATGTCCAGAAAGGTTTTAATGGAATGTCAACACACATCATCTTTTGGTTATATCTTTGTTTTATGTCACCAACATGGTAAGTACATGTGCAATTTTTTCTGAGAAATACTAAATTTCTCTTTTTTTAGCTAGAGTATCCAACTTATGAGGGATGAACTGTAAATGATGGAAATGTTATCATCATTACCAGTGTTGCAAAAAGTGGTTATTCACTTACATTGAATGAACTGTAACAACTTTCTGTGATTTTTCAAAACCATAAAAAGATATACCTGTAACAAGTAGAATTTTTGCTTAAATAAGGTTATTTTGAATACCTCCAACTGCTACATAGGGTCTGTAGAACAACATCATTCTGCAAGTATTAAATCAGAATGGTGTGTGCATTCCATTCCCAGAACAACTTAGCAAAGAGCTGGAATATCATTGAAAGGGTATTGAGAGGGTATACCTATCATGAATGCAAGGTGAAAAAAACCCCCACAAAAACAGCCATCACATTTAGAGGGATGATGACTCATCTCTACCAGATTTCTCATCTGTTTCACTGTGGCTGAGCTGAAACTTTCTCTCTGCTTCCCTCCCATTTGATTAAAAAGATCAAGATACTTTGGAATGAATTGCCCACTCCATTCCCACTTTCTACCTCTATCTTTGCAAAGAAAGTGTGGTTATCACTTTCTTCTGTTCACAAGAAAGCTCATTTTCTGAGTGAATAATTTTTCAGATTCAAGGTTTCTGAAGCTTTTGTCGGTTGGATGTGGAGCAACTACTCGTTATTCTTTATATTAACATTATTCTAGCTAAGTTTTCTTCCTCTCTGAGATTCTAAGCCATCTTTGGGCTTAGAAATGACTTCTTGTATATCACTTTTTTATATTTCTAATTTAATTTTGATATCTATATTTTCTGCTTAGCATTTTCTTAATACTAAGTTGAATTAAGTTTATATATGAATACTATAAGTAGTGCTATAATGCTGCAGTAATAAATAGTATCACAGTGCTAATTATAGTATTTACATTGTACTGTGATGCTATTTATAGTACTTAATACTGAATTGAATACTTCATATAGGAAGGTACTTTTCCAACTCTTCAAATATTTTATGCTTATATACTAAAATTATTTAAATATAAACAGATGCTAGATTATTTTGCTTGGACTCTGAAGGCCATGTAAAATAAAGCCATGTTTTTTGAACTGAAAATATATATCATATATATATATATATATATACACACACATAGATAGATAGAGGTGTTTATACCCAATACATACAGTTGAGCCTCTGTATCTGAGGTCCTATATCTTTGAATTCAATGAACTTCAGACAGAAAATATTTGGGAAAAAAAAATTCCAGAAAGTTGTAAAAAACAAAGCTTGATTCTGCCACATGCTGGCAACTATTTACATAGCATTTACATTGTATTATGTATTATAAATAATCCAGAGGTGATTTGAAGTATACAAGAAGATGTGCATAAGTTACATGCAAATATTATACCATTTTATATAAGGGACTTGAGCATCCATAGATTTTGATATCTGTAAGGAATCCTAGAATATATCCCCTGTAGGTACCAAGAGACTATTGTGTAGATATTATACACACACACACGCACACACATATATATGCCTGCCAATGCAGGAGACATAAAAGATGAGGGTTCGATCCCTGGATTGGAAAGATCCCCTGGAAGAGGGCATGACAACCCACTCTAGTATTCTTGCCTGAAGAATCCCATGGACAGGGAAGCCTGGCGGGCTACAGTCCATGGGGTCGCAAAGACTCGGGTGTGACTGAGCACACACGTCAGCATACATTAAACACACACACACACACACACATATATATATGGCTTCTCTAGTGGCTCAGACAGTAAAGAATCTGCCAGTAATGTGGGAGACCTGGGTTCGATCCCTGGATTGGTAAGATTCTCTGGAGACAGGAATGGCTACCCAGTCTAGTATTCTTGCCTGGAAAGTTCCATGGACAGAGGAGCCTGGTGGGCTATACAGTCCTTGGGGTCACAAAGAGTCTGACAAGACTGAGCGACTAACACGATTGCTACTATTATATATATATATATATATATATATATTAAGAATATTGCACTTTTATGCTAAAAGGACAGACCTTTCTGAATCTAGTTTGTTTTACCATGTAACTATAGTCTGCTATTTTTATTTTTCTCACTTCTGTATCTGAAAGTCCTGTTTTTATTTCCCAACAGGTCTTAACCTGTTGTTCAGTCACTCAGTCATGTCCAACTCTTGTGACCCCATGTACTGCAGCACACCAGGCTTTCCTGTCCTTCACCATCTCCAGAGGTTGCTCAAACTGATGTCTATTGAGTCAGTGATACCATCCAACTATCCCATCCTCTGTTGTCCCCTTCTCTTCCTGCCTTCAATCTTTCCCAGCATCAGGGTCTTTATTAATTGGTCAGTTCTTCTCATCAGGTGGCCAAAGTATTGGAGCTTCAGCATCAGACCCTTCAATGAATTTCAGGGTTGGTTTGCTTTAGGATTGACTGATTTGATCTTCTTGCAGTCCAAGGAACTCTCAAAAGTCTTCTCGAACACCACAGTTTGAAAGCATGAATTCTTTGGCACTCAGCCTTCTTTATGGTCCAACTCTCACATGCATACATGACTATTGTAAAAAGCATAGCTTTGACTAGATGGACCTTTGTTGGCAAAGTAATGTCTCTGCTTTTTAATATGCTGTCTTGGTTGGTCATAGCTTTTCTTCCAAGGAGCAAGCATCTTTTAATGTCATGGCTGTAGTCACCATCTACAGTAATTTTGTCACCCACTAAAATAAAGTCTGTCACTGTTTCCATTGTTTCCCCATCTATTTTGCCATAAAGTGATGGGACCAGATGCCATGATCTTCATTTTTTGAATGTTGAATTTTTAGTCAGCTTTTTCACTCCCCTCTTTCACGTTCTTTTTCACACTCCTCTTTCACCTTCATCAAGAGGCTCTTTAGTTCCTCTTCACTTTCTGCCGTAAGGGTGGTGTCATCTGCATATCTGAGGTTATTGATATTTCCACTGGTGATCTTGATTCCAGCTTGTGCTTCATCCAGCCTGGCATTTTGTATGATGTACTCTGCATATAAGTTAAATAAGCAGGGCGACAATATACAGCCTTGATGTACTCCTTTCTCAATTAGGAACCAGTCCATTGTTTCATGTCTGGCTCTAACTGTTGCTTCTTGACCTGCATACAGATTTCTCATGAGGCAGGTCAGGTGGTCTGGTATTCTCATCTCTTAAAGAATTTGCCACTGTTTGTTGTGATCCACACAGTCAACAGTTTTAGAATAGTCAGTGAAGAAGGTGTAAATGTTTTTCTGGAATTCTGTTGCTTTCTCTATGATCTAGTGGATGTTGGCAATTTGATCTCTGGTTCATCTGCCTTTTCTAAATCCAGCTGAACATTGGAAGTCCTTGGTTCACATGCTACTGAAGCCTGGCTTGGAGAATTTTGAGCACTACTTTGCTAGCATGTGAAATGAGTGCAATTTTGAAGTAGTTTGACCATTCTTTTGCACTGCCTTTCTTTGGGATTGGAATGAAAACTGACCTTTTCCAGGCCTGTGGCCACTGCTGAGTTTTCCAAATGTGCTGGCATATTGAGTGCAGCACTTTCACAGCATCATCTTTTAGGATTTGAAATAGCTCCTCTGGAATTCCATCATGTCCACTAGCTTTGTTCATAGTGATGTTTCCTAAGGCCCACTTGACTTCTCACTCCACTTGACCTGGGGGCCTAGAAATCACAATTTTGTTTTTTCCCCTCTTCTCTTCAAGACAGGAAGAGAGGATAAGTATCTTCTCTTCAAGCCTTAAGAAGATAAATATGGATTTACCTGGCTAAAGTACTTCCTGCACTAACAAGTTGTATCTTAAGATTGCTGTTTCCTACATGCTCACATGTTTGCAATGTGAGAAGGCAGTATAAATAGTGCAGTTTGTACTAGCTGCATTCTTAGAGTCTGGTAAAGCGTATTTAGAGGACATTAACAATAACTTTAAGAATGTTAAGGAAGATGTTTTGAAATAGGGCTAATGCATAAAGCAGTATCTGCTGTGGTCATATCACCTATGGAAAGGATAATCCCAAATGTTCTTATTTATGTGTGAAGATTTTCATCTTATTTAATGCTTCAGAAAATAAAAATGTTTTCTTGGCCACTTTCTTTGGAAAACCACTCAGAATTTTTTTCTTAACTTTGTATAATTTTAACAGAAAACCGAACTCTTACCCATAGTTTTTCATATCATTTTGCATTTGGGACTCAAAATGGTGATAGAGTTATTGCTCAGTTTGGAATTTAAGGGCTGTGTGACTTTAAAATTGTCCTTTCTCAAGAATGTTTCATGAGTTTTGAAGTTGTAGAAGTGGAAAGTGATTGGAATATTTGACATTTTCTCTGTGAGATTTATTTGAGCATCTTGTTAAGACGTCCCCATTCAAAATCACTAGATGGAAGGGGGTTGAAAGCCAGTCAAGTTCCAGCACAACTGATGAGAAGAAATTAGTCCTCTGAGCTGGGCAACAGGACTTGGCTGCCCCCTTGTGGACAGTTCCCACTGGTATAAGCCTGGCCCCTTTCCGTGGAAAAGAGCTGCCAGTGCTTTTGGCCATTAACAGGCACTCTTGCGGGGTCCATTTCCACAGTCTCTTAGGCATAAACTAAATGGGGCAGTTGGGTTATGTTTGACTTGTGTTCAATTTGTTGAGGAAGTTGGATTTAAAAAAAAATTTAGAGTGCATTTGACTTACAGTGTTGTGTTAATTTCTGTTGGGTATTGTGAGATGTACGGTTAGTTGGGTTGTGTACTGCAAAGTGATTGTTACTCGTGTACATACATTCATTCTTTTCCGATTTTTTTCTCATATAGGTTAATGCAGATGATTGAGTGAGTTCCCTGTGCTGTACATAGGTCCTTATTGGTTGTCTATTTTATATTTTTGATTTGCATTTCTGTGGGGAAGATATGACAAATCTTTAGAGCTTGTGCATGAGCAGAGTACACTGAATGAAGGGGAAAGCATGGCACGGCCTGTGCTGACGGTTCTGCAGAAGAGGGCTGAGGGCAGGGTTTCGCTCCACAACTCCAGCTGTGTACCTTCTACAGTTGTGCTCTGCATAGCAGGTTGCCCTGTAGAGATGGCTATCTACTCAGCTGGGAAGTCCACAAAATCCAGTTTGTCCTTGTGTAGGATACAAGGGTGAGATTAAATTACCTGCCTGAAGCCACATAGCTAGGAAGTGGAAGAACTGCAGCTCAAATCCAGGCTGTTGGATTGTCAAGTTCAGGCTGTCTTTAGAGGGAAGGAGGAAGAGGGAGAGAAAATGGACCTTAATCAAGTAGCACTGAAATATGTGGGAGGGTAGCCCTGAAAATACGGTTATTGAAAGTTAATAAAACTGGAGTAAAGGTGAGACATGTAGCCTGTAAACCTTGCTTTGGCCAGTCAGAAGTTGGACATAGAACGCTGAGTACACATCAGTGGTAGTTCGATTCGTCTTCTTTAAAAAATACCCATTTTAAAGATGTGGAACATGGGAGTAGAGCTCAGGCTCTTGGCCCAAGGTCCTGGATCTCCCCTTACTACCGCTGGGATCCTACACAGTTCATGTGGCTTCTTTGTAGAATGGACAAGCCACCCATCTCCTGGGATTTTTTTCAGGATTAAATGATGCAGTGATGATCGGGGCACTTTTGCTCCTATGGTACAATTGGCAGTGTCTGGAGACACTTTGGATGGTCACAACTGGGGATGGGGGGGTACCAGTGCCATTTAATGCGGAGAGGCGAAGAATGCTTCTAACCATCCTGTAATGCACAGAACAACCCTCCACAACAAAGAATCATCTGACCAAGTGTCAAATGACAAACTTGAGGTCAACAAATGTGTAAGTCAGGAGCCTGGCGACAGATAACACCTCCCACGTGGATCTGTTGTTCATTCAGGGCTCGCTGTGTGGCAGGCACTGTGTCAAGGAGCTTTACATGGATCATCTCAGTTCTCTCCAGCCTGTAGGTTAAAACGGTTGATGATGGAGGCCAAAAATGCTGCTTAAGGTCACAGAGTGCTGAATGGCAAAATTAAGATGTGGACTAACATCTGCATACCTCCGAAGCATTTCCTACAAACCTGTTTCTTCCTGGTTTAAAGTAGGTGTTGTCCTTGGCTCTTCACTTTAGATAGTTAAAAGAATAAATTAACATAAGCATTTAGGGTGAGTTTGTCAAGATGTCCCACCCACGACACTGTGCTTCTGCCCACCCATGCCTGGGGCATCAGGAAAGGCCCTAATGTTCTCGTAGTTCCCTGCTGCTTCCTACTCCCTAGTCAGGACAGGCCTCCAAACCAAAGAGTGCTCCGTCTGTAGTCAGCCCTTAGGAGAGCTAAACGTTTGGCCACACCATGAGTGATGCCCTGCCTCCACTGTTTGTTGTGGCTGTCACAAGAAAGAAGCAAGTCAAAGAGGCGATGTAGAAGTTCACTCCCAAAGGGGCTGTCCAGTGATGACTCCAAAGGCCGGCTAGTGCTTAAAATGTGTTCCAGTGGAAAAGCAGACAGGACCTCTGGGGTCACCATCAACCCCAGACAGTATATAAAAGCTAATTGTGATACTTCCCCTCCGCTAGATGACAGCAAAGATGTAGCATGATCTCTTTCTAGGACCTAGTAGATCGCTTGCCTGGCATATCCCATGGTTTATGTGGTCTAGTTGGAAAAAGTAAATGACAGGGATACGTGCTGAGACTACGTCTGTCTTGAGCAGAGTAAGGAAAAAAAAAAAAACACCTCAAATAAATCTTAATGTAGATTAGGAAGTGTGGACTTCAATTACTTCCAAGTGGTATAAGCTTTTGATAATGTGTTTCAGCAGGGTAGGAATTATGAGGTGCTCAGACTAATTCTCTGAAATCACAAGAGGGATAAAGAGTTCTAATAGCATGTTACAGTAAGCTAGTGCCCAGGGAGTCGAATTTTATGGTTCATATTAAATTTCCTCACATCGAGACCATGAATTAAGTATTGATTTTTGGAGAACACAGATTTAACAGAGTATAGTTCACTCTAAAAGGACAATGAATGTAAATTAATCACTTTGTGCATGATTCAGTATTTCAGCAGTTTCTGTGTGGTCTCTGTATGGAGAGAGAAAAAGTTTATTATGTGTTGGATATTAGTATGCTGATGTTTGTATTCATAAGCATAGTATTTTAAGTAAGGGAGACAGTTGCCCATTTGTGGAGAAGAAAGAGAAGCAGAAAAAGATTTCTCAAGGTCCTTGGTGGTGGGATGAGCTTGGAAGATGCTGGAAAGCAGTTCTGTCTGTAATTGAGTCGATGCATATTAGGAGGACTATTGAGATGTACTAATGAAATATACTCAGAGGTTAACTGAATTAGTAGAAAACATACATGTGGCATTGTGTGTGTATGTATGTATGTACGTATTTACACATACTCATAAGCTCAACAGAATGGGAAAGACTAGAGATCTCTTCAAGAAAATTAGAGGTACCAAGGGAACATTTCATGCAAAGATGAGCACAATAAAGGACAGAAATGGTATGGACCTAACAGAAGCAGAAGATATTAAGAAGAGGTGGCAAGAATACACAGAAGAATTATACAAAAAGATCTTCATGACCCAGATAACCACGATGGTGTGATCACTCACTTAGAGTCAGACATTCAGGAATGTGAAGTCAAGTGGACCTTAGAAATCATCACTATGAACAAAGAGCGCAGGTGATGGAATTCCAGTTGAGCTATTTCAAATCCTTAAAGATGATGCTGTGAAAGTGCTGCACTCAATATGTCAGCAAATCTGGAAAACTCAGCAGTGGCCGCAGGACTAGCAAAGGTCAGTTTTCATTCTAACCCCAAAGAAAGGCAATGCCAAAGAATGTTCAAACTACCACACAATTGCACTCATCTCACATGCTAGCAAAGTAATGCTCAAAATTCTCCAAGCCAGGCTTTAACAGTATGTGAACCATGAACTTCCAGATGTGCAAGTTGGATTTAGAAAAGGAAAAGGAACCAGAGATCAAGTTGACAACATCTGTTGGATCATCAAAAAAGCAAGAGAGTTCCAGAAAAGCATCTACATTGCTTTATTGAATACACCAAAGCCTTTTACTGTGTGGATCACAACAGACTGGAAAATTCTTCAAGAGATGGGAATACCAGACCACCTGACCTGCCTCTTGAGAAATCTGTATGCAGGTCAGGAAGGAACAGTTAGAACCGGACATGGAACTACATATTAGTTCCAAATCAGGAAAGGAATGTGTCAAGGCTGTATATTGTCACCGTGCTTATTTAACTTATATGCAGAGTACATCATGCAAAATGACAGGATGGATGAAGCAAAAGCTGGAATTAAGATTGCCGGGAGAAATATCAATAACCTCAGATACACAGATGACACCACCCTTATGGCAGAAAAGAGGAACTAAAGAGCCTCTTGATGAAAGTGAAAGAGGAGAGTGAAAAACTTGACTTAAAACTCAGAAAACGAAGATCTGATCCTATCACTTCATGGCAAATAGATGGGGAAACAGTGGAAACAGTGAGAGACTTTATTTTGGGGGGGGGGGCTCCAAAATCACTGCAGATGGTAAGTGCAGCCATGAAATTAAAAGACACTTGCTCCTTGGAAGAAAAACTATGACCAACTTAGACAACGTATTAAAAAGCAGAGACATTACTTTGCCAACAAAGGTCAATCTAGTCAAAGCTATGGTTTTTCCAGTAGTCATGTATGGATGTGAGAGTTGGACTATGAAGAAAGCTGAGTGCCAAAGAATTGATGCTTTTGAACTGTGGTGTTGGAGAAGACTCTTGAGAATCCCTTGGATTGCAAGAGATCCAACCAGTCCATCCTAAAGGAAATCAGTCCTGAATATTCATTGGAGGACTGATGCTAAAACTTCAATACTTTGGCCACCTGATCACGAAGAACTGACCCATTAGAAAAGACCCTGATGCTGGGAAAGATCGAAGGCAGTTCAAGAGGGGGACAACAGAGGATGAGATGGTTGGTGGCATCACCAACATGATGGAAATGAGTTTGAGTAGGCTCCAGGAGTTGGTGATGGACAAAGGAGCCTGGTGTGCTGCAGTCAATGGGGTCACAGAGTCAGATACAAGTGAGCAACTGAACTGAACTGATAAGATCATACATATATATTCAACTCATACATATGTACTATGTCTATGGTTATATTGCAATTATGTATGTTTATTTATATACTACATAGTATACAAGTGAAGTCACTCAGTCGTGTCCGACTCTTTGCGACCCCATAGACTGTAGCCTACCAGGCTCCTCCATCCATGGGATTTTCCTGGCAAGAGTACTGGAGTGGGTTGTCATTTCCTTCTCCAGAGGATTTTCCTGACCCAGGGATCGAACCTGGGTCTCCTGCATTGTAGGAAGACACTTTACCATCTGAGCCACCAGGGAAGCCTGGTATCAGATCAGATCAGATCAGTCACTCAGTCGTGTCCGACTCTTTGCGACCCCATGAATCGCAGCACACCAGGCCTCCCTGTCCATCACCAACTCCCGGAGTTCACTCAGACTCACGTCCATCAAGTCAGTGATGCCATCCAGCCATCTCATCCTCTGGTGTCCCCTTCTCCTCCTGCCCCCAATCCCTCCCAGCATCAAAGTCTTTTCCAATGAGTCAACTCTTCGCATGAGGTGGCCAAAGTACTGGAGTTTCAGCTTTAGCATCATTCCTTCCAAAGAAATCCCAGGGCTGATCTCCTTCAGAATGGACTGGTTGGATCTCCTTGCAGTCCAAGGGACTCTCAAGAGTCTTCTCCAACACCACAGTTCAAAAGCATCAAGTCTTCAGCACTCAGCCTTCTTTACAGTCCAGCTCTCACATCCATACATGACCACAGGAAAAACCATAGCCTTGACTAGACGAACCTTTGTTGGCAAAGTAATGTCTCTGCTTTTTAATATGCTGTCTAGGTTGGTCATAACTTTCCTTCCAAGGAGTAAGCGTCTTTTAATTTCATGGCTGCAGTCACCATCTGCAGTGATTTTGGAGCCCAGAAAAATAAAGTCTGACACTGTTTCCACTGATCCCCATCTATTTCCCATGAAGTGGTGGGACCGGATGCCATGATCTCTGTTTTCTGAATGTTGAGCTTTAAGCCAACTTTTTCACTCTCCACTTTCACTTTCATCAAGAGGCTTTTGAATTCCTCTTCACTTTCTGCCATAAGGGTGGTGTCATCTGCATATCTTAGGTTATTGATATTTCTCCTGGCAATCTTGATTCCAGCTTGTGTTTCTTCCAGTCCAGGGTTTCTCATGATGTACTCTGCATATAAGTTAAATAAACAGCGTGACAATATATAGCCTTGACTAACTCCTTTTCCTATTTGGAACCAGTCTGTTGTTCCATGTCCAGTTCTAACTGTTGCTTCCTGACCTGCATACAAATTTCTCAAGAGGCAGATCAGGTGGTCTGGTATTCCAATCTCTTTCAGAATTTTCCAGTTTATTGTGATCCACACAGTCAAAGGCTTTGGCATATTCAATAAAGCAGAAATAGATGTTATGATCTAGCGGATGTTGGCAATTTGATCTCTGGTTCCTCTGCCTTTTCTAAAACCAGCTTATACATCAGGAAGTTCACGGTTCACATATTGCTGAAGCCTGGCTTGGAGAATTTTGAGCATTACTTTACTAGCGTGTGAGATGAGTGCAATTGTGCGATAGTTTGAGCATTCTTTGGCATTGCCTTTCTTTGGGATTGGAATGAAAACTGACCTTTTCCAGTCCTGTGGCCACTGCTAGTTTTCCAAATTTGCTGGCATATTGAGTGCAGCACTTTCACAGCATCATCTTTCAGGATTTGGTATAGCTCTACTGGAATTCCATCACCTCCACTAGCTTTGTTCGTAGTGATGCTTTCTAAGGCCCACTTGACTTCACATTCCAGGATGTCTGGCTCTAGGTGAGTTATCACACCATCGTGATTATCTGGGTCGTGAAGATCTTTTTTGTACAGTTCTTCTGTGTATTCTTGCCATCTCTTCTTAATATCTTCTGCTTCTGTTAGGTCCATACCATTTCTGTCCTTTATCGAGCTCATCTTTGCATGAAATGTTCCTTTGGTATCTCTGATTTTCTTGAAGAGATCCCTAGTCTTTCCCATTCTGTTGTTTTCCTCTATTTCTTTGCACTGATCGCTGAGTATATATAATGAAATATGTAAACTATAGTTTGCATAAGAAATGTTGTTGTTTAATCACTCAGTTGTGTCTGACTCTTTGTGACCAATGGACTGTATGTAACCTGCCAGACTCCTCTGTCCCTGGGATTTCAAAGTAAGAATACTGGAGTGGGTTGCTATTTCCTTCTCCAGGGAATCTTATGGACCCAGGGATTGAACTTGCATCTCTTATATTTACAGGCAAGTTCTTTACCACTGAACCAGTGGAGAAGCCCCATGCATAAGAAATAGAATTGTCTAAAACATATAACTTATATATATAATATTAATGTCATGTGTACTATACCTTTAATATAATATAATGCTAATATAATTGCATAAAATATGTATAAACCAGTCCTGTTTATTGTGTATTATTGTAGAATATCAGATTCATGTAATGGTCCCTGAATGGCATATAGACAATAGGCTGTGTTCCAAACTTGGAATCAGTGATTACATTGTTGCAATTCACTAACATGTTGCCCGCAAAGTACACCTTGTTATATCCTGAAGTAAAACCCAACATGGTGGCAGTTGGCTGTTTAGTCACTCAGTCCCGTCCATTTCTTTGCAACGCCATGGACTCTGCACAATTTTCCTGCTAGGCTCCTCTGTTCTTGGGGTTTCCTAGGCAAGAAAGAGGAAAGCCCATTCGAGTGGGCTGCCATTTCCTTCTCCATGGGATCTTCCTGACCCAGGGACTGAAGCTGCATCTCCTGCACTGCAGGCAGATTCTTTACTGACTGAGCCCCATTGAAGCCCCAAACACAGCATAGTACAAACTATGTCTGAAATGATACAGAAACTCTAAACCTTGATGTGTACTACATTTTAAGTCCTTTTACTGAACTGTAAATTAATGATGTGTTCAGGGACTGTTCTGAATTGGCTCGTGCCTTTTTGCCGTTAAGCCTTGGCACATTCCATGTGCTTTGATCTTGTGTTTTAGGTCTTTGAAAGTGCTCAGCTATTGCCTAACAACTGCTATCTCTGCTGTGTGCTTTGTGTCATCTCCTTTGTGGACAGGTGGCAGATTTTTTACTTCTTCTGAAGCATTCTTTGTTTTGTGTGTTTGTATCCTGGGAGGAATGTATGTGCTAGTCTTTGGAAGTTGCTATTTAACCTTAACTTAATATACAGACTCTGAAATTAAAATTATAAAAATGTTTTTCTTTCATGTTATCTCAACTTATTAAGGTTATAAAATATGATCAAGTACCTCAGCTAACAAGAGAAAAGCATCACATATGCAAAATATTTTCTCTGTGTCTGCCTCTAGGGAAAGAGTGAAGTCAGCAAAGGTACTTGTGAGTGGTACACACTAGGGATAAATTCTTGGAAATTCACATGTACATTAAAAGCTTTTACGTACATTGGAAAAGTCCTACAAAGAAGAAAACCTTAAATTTGGTTTAACTCTGCATTGTCCCCAAATTTATTTAATAACAGAGCCCTTCTTTGGATTTTTATCTCAGGGGATGTCTTTGTTCCTCTGAAAATATTTTAGGAATTCCTGAATGATGACATGTCATCTCTGATGAGAATCTGATAATACAGGAAAGATGGGGAGATAGAACAGTATTTCCTTGTCCCCAGGAATGGTTAAAATCCAGCAGGTTTTTTTTTTTTTTTTCTTAATCACTTGTGTATTAAGTCTACAAGTGATTATTAGTTGTTCAGTTGCTAAGTCATGACTGACTTTTTGCGACCCCATGGACTACAGCATGCCAGGCTCCTCTGTACTCTGCTGTCTCCTAGAGATTGCTCAAATTCATGTTTATTGAGTTGGTTATGCTATCTAACAAGCTCATCCTCCGTCACCCCCTTCTACTCCTGGCTTTAATCTTCCCCAGCGTAAGGGTCTTTTCCAGTGAGTCGGCTCTTTGTGTCAGGTGGCCAAAGTAGTGGAGCTTCAGCTTCAGCATCAGTCCTTCCCTTCAGGGTTGCTTTCCTTTAGGATTGACTGGTTTTATTTCCTTGCTGTCCAGGGGATTCTCAAGAGTCTCCTCCAGCACCATGATTCAAAAGCATCAACTGTGGTGCTCAGCCTTCTTAATGGTCCAACTCACACCTCCATACACAATTACTGGAGAAACCATTGCTTTGACTGTATGGACGTTTGTTGGCAAAGGGATGTCTCTTTTGATCTATCTATGTTTGTCATAGCTTTCCTTCTTTTCCTTTCACTTTCCTAAGTGACTATTACCTTATAATAATTATTATTTTCATTATGTGAATGCAAACTACCCCCATATCTCAAATGACATTTCTTCAGTTCACTTTCACTGTAAATTAATTCCCACAAAGCACTCTGGGAAATTCCCATCATGCATGAGTGGGTGGGTTGAGGGGCTAAAAGGAGTTGACCCAGGCTTCAGGCCACTGCCCTGTGCTCACCTAGCTAGAAAAGAATCATGAGGATGTATTTTCTCAGTGTGCTATCCATCAAAGGGCTTGAATGTCCCATAGGACTCTCAGCTTAATGGGTGGTTGGGGCTATATTTATTGTTACTCCTCTGATTCCCCTGAACTCTTATATGTGGTAGTGATACTCAGTACCCATCTCAGCTAAGAACTTTGGGTGCACCACTGTGTAGACTGAATAGATCATGAACCCAGGTAGGTCTTCTTCATCTCATGCCAATCCATGGCAACTTATAAGAATGTCTGATGCACCCTCGCTCTTGAAGACTTAGGCTGCCAGTTCTCCCAATGGCAACCTTGACCTTGATGAAATACTTTCTTGAGGTTCCACTTCTTTCAAGAGGGACAATGTCTAGTCCAGATTTTCTTGTTTAATATTTAGGCAGCCAAATATTCAAGTTCTTTGTATTGATTTTACTTGAATTCAGAAATGAATCAGCTTTATCTGTTCTTTGGTGATTAACTTTCATTTTGTTCCTCAGTCTCATTCTGCCTAGAATTAAGCACTGGCCTTAGAATGAGTGGCTTAGATGGTAAAGAATCTGCCTGCAGTGTGGGAAATCTGGATTCAATCCCTGGGTTTGGAAGATTCCCTCAAGAGGGGAATGGCTACCCACTCCAGTATTCTTGTCTGGAGAATTCCATGCGCAGAGGAGCCTGGCAAGCAACAGTCTTTGGGGTGGCAGAGAGTCAGACATAACTGAGTGACTTTCAGTTTAGAATGAGTAATGGCAAGGAGTGGGAGGTTCCTCTGTTTGGATTCCACCAGGGACCAGACCTGGTGGGCGTCGTCCTTTATCTCTCTACCCTCCTGCTTCTGCCTTACTGACTGGATGCATTCTTATGGCATTACACTTCTAGTTCTTGCAAGATTTCCTCCGAATAAATGAGTGAAACACCTCCAGAAAACTTAGATATGCAAAAAATATACTTTTTTCATTCATTTTTAGATTAGTTTGATTATTTTGAGCCCTCTTACCACTGGAGTCCCTCCTCTTTTCTCTGGGAAGTCTACCTATTCCTCAACTATCAGTTCATACTGGCCACCACTTGGATGGCCCTTATTCTTGGTAGCTGTCAACTCTCTCTAGAACTTCTGTGTCATAGCTGGTTCTTTGTGTAACTTTTCCACTGTGCTGGATCTCAGAGGTTCCCATTGGCCCTGGCCTTATCTGCCTGGACATCCACAGCTGCCATTTTCTTTCTGGGGAAGGAAGATATAAGGTCTCTATGTCTCTCTGTCTCACTAACATCAGGATCTCTATTATTATCAATTTTGTCCCAGGTAGAAGAAACAGGGATAAACTTTTATTTTTGAGCCAGCAGGCATGTGGCAAGGGAAGGAGACCCATTCTTCAGGAACATCCAACAGAACCTTAATGGACTGGACTTCTGTCTACACAGAAGTCAGAGGCTTATTGTGCTATGTTTGGTTTCAAAAATATCTTCAGATCACCATCTAATAAATCTCTGTGCTTCTGTAAGCAAAATATACCTTTCAACCATGGTTCTTCCATCTGTCAACCCCATAGGAATGTGGGTACTGGGTCTTTGACCTAAACACCCTTCCGAATAATGGTGCCACTCAAATCCCCCTAAGATGTGAGCATGAAGGTATCTCCACAGAATGTTTGTGGTTCCACTGGAAACCTGTATCATGGCAGGTTTCTCAGCTTTACCTCTGTGTCTGGGGCTTCCTCCTCAGGCTGAGCAGTGTCCCAAGTTAACAGTTTTAAAGCAAGTCTTCCAGACTCCTCTTTTCTTAGGTGTTTTCCTGGGTGTCTGAGAATATTATCGTGTCAACAAAAGACCATATTTGCTCTCTTTTTTCTCTTTCTGTAAAGTTTCCTGAAAATATTTAGGGAACTTAGGGCATCTAGGAGTCCTTTCTAAATTAGCCTACTTTTCAAGGCTGCTTTGGGGATTGAGTAATATGGTTGTTATTAAACGTCAGCCACAGTGTCTGCTACTGTGTCAGCGCTATTATTGTAACAAGCCTTTGACCACCATGATAATTCTACCCCCTGTCACTTTTTAGGGTTGTGAGTCATAGACTGGGATGGTAAGATGTGATATATAATTCTTATTTATTTGAATCCTCTAAGAGAAAAAAATGATTATAGCATCTTGTTCAGTAATGTGCCTGAAGCAACTAGGATATTCTGATTAGAGCCATGACTAAGATCAACTGTATTTCTGTAGACAGGTATTTCATTTAACTAACAACCCTTAGAAGATTGGACACTCCATCCCTGATTGCATGGGCTTCATGGAGCCTGGCAATAAGGAGTCCAAAGAGTTGCAGCAAAGAGTAATGGGTATTACAGGTGGGGTTTTGTAAAACCAACATTTAAGAATCCCATTGGGCATTATGTTGGATGTTTGTTCTTTGAAGCATAAGCTAAGGAAACACAGGAGCCTCCCTGGTGATTCAGTGCTAAAGAATCTGCCTGCAGTGCAAGAAATGTGGGTTTAGTCCCTGGGTTAGAAAGATCCCCTGGAGAAGGAAATGGCAGTTCACTCTAGTATTCTTGCCTGGGAAATCGGACGGACAGAGAAGCTTGGGGGCTACAGTCTATGGGGTTGCAAAAGAGTTGGACATGACTTAGTGACTAAACAGTGACAAATCCAATGGAATATTACTCAGACATAAAAAGGATTTATATATTCTTAAAGCTTACACATATAATTCCAACATTGCTGCCTTTTCTGTGAGCCTCTAATAGACAACAATAGGCAAGGCCTTCCTCATGAAGCCCAACACATATTGATTATTCACTGTGGAACTTGGTTTCTATTTTCTGGGTGGAGGCACAGACTACAAATTTCAACATCCTAAGAACTTGCTCCACTTTGCTTTCTTTGTGGTATAAAACAAACACATCTCTGATCCTCCTGAAGAGTCATCACTGCCTAGTGATCAATAAGGAAAGGGAGAAAGTCCTTTAGAATACTGGGCAGAGTTCAGCTTTACTCTATGTCTGGCCTACACTTCATTGCCTTTCTCACTGAACTGATGCAAAACAGCTGAAAAATTGGTTTGTGTGTGTGTGTGTGTGTGTGTGTGTGTGTGTGTGTCTTCAGGGAATTGAGAGGGCTTAGCTGAAGTGTTTATTGCAAGTAAAGTCAAAGTTGAGTGGAGCATATATGGGATGAGAAAATCCCATTAGTATCCCTTGACAGGTATCAAAGCCCCAGGAGTTCTGGAGCCGTCAGGGAGCTGGGCCATTGAGCTGGGACTCTGGCAAGGCTGAGGGGTGTAGGCAGGAGAGGAAGAGCAGGACCCCGAGTCCCTCACCCAGCTACCCTCAGAATAGACCTCCTCCTAAATATATTTTACCTAAGGGGCTTTGCATGGCTTTATTTGCTCAAGAGATATGGCTTCTAAAAATAGGTAAACTGCAGTTACAATGGGAAATATTTGGAGTCGATAAAACTGAAGAGTACAGTATCCGGACAACCGAGCCATTTACCCTGAGAAAGCTCTTTGACCTCAGGCTTTGCTGACCTCATTTAGCAAAGCACACCAATCTCAGTAATGATATGGGGAAGATAGTAAATGTTTCAAAAATGACAACTGTTACTATTAATGCTATATTTACTCTAAGGACACATCACTTCTTATTGGTGCCTATGACTTTCTTCGTGTGCTGAACCCCTAAGCCTTGTTGGATGTACCCAAATAGTAACTGTGTCCATGTTCTCACTCACACTGAGACAGGAAGGATCCCGTTTCACGTAATCAGCTCTGAAGGGCCTCTGGGAAGCTGTGTGTTCCTAGCTGGTGATCTAGGAGATTAAATTCCCTCAGCATTCACAGTCGGGTTGATGCTCATATAAAGTGCGTTTCTATGGAATTTCCATTTGTTCGTTCTGTTTTTCCTCCTTTTCCACCTTGGATGACAGACCGTTGATGGAGCCCTTTTTTCCCCTTGCAGTTGTAGAGTGTTATAACAGAAACCAGTGTGATATACTGTAAAGATCACTGGATTGGGCTTCTGGAGGGCCATGATCCATTCCATTTCTGCTCCAAATGACTGCATGACCTTGAGCAAGTCATGGATTTTGTTTGGACTTCACTCCCTGCTCCAAAAACTGGGCTATAAGATTTTCTTTACATTCCTCCAATCTTGGTGGTTTGCAGGCTGTATATATGAGTGATCTAAAAAGACCCACTTTATGTCAGGATGCAATGAAGTATATGAGGTTTGAGATGCCCTTTTAGGCTTCAGAATTTTTAGAAACCAGAAATATTGATAAACAATTTTTAAAAGGTAGTTTTCTGTCTCTATGGTGTTTGCATGAACTGATTAGCCATTCAGATAGATTTCTAATCTGCTCCGCTGTCAAGTACTTTTAATGGATGTTCTGGCTACTGGCAACTAATAATTTATAATCATAAATGATAAGTGACAGAGGCATCTGTCCATAACGATGAAATGGACTTAGAACGTGCTGTTAGATGTCAAATAGAACACAATCATGCAAAAAGAACTTGGGATGTTAGCAGCAATGTATATGCTTACTGGAAGTGTATATATGCAGTCCAGATACTCTGTGGTGGTCTGGAATTTGAAATCATGAAAAATATTCAAAAGTGTATCTTTATACTTATGAAAATAATGTTTACTATCTCTCAACTGTTGCTGTTAAATTTTTTTAAACTTATTTTTCAAAGTCCCAAATATGTATTTTGAAAATAGTTTTAGTAGTAATGAGGGTTTTTTGATTGCTATGAAAAATACAATGGAATTTTTTAAAATGCTATTTTATGCTTTTTCAGTTCAGTTCAGTCACTCAGTCTTGCCTGACTCTCTGTGACTGCAGCACACCAGGCTTCCCTGTCTATCACAAACTCCCAGAGTTTACTCAAACTCATCTCCATTGAATGATTACCATCCAACCATCTCATCCTCTGTCGTCCCCTTCTCCACCCACCTTCAATCATTCCCAGCATCAGGGTCTTTTCCAATGAGTCAGTTCTTTTCATCAGGCGGCCAAAATATTGGAATTTCAGCTTCAGCATCAGTCCTTCCAATGAATATTCAGGACTGATTTCCTTTAGCATTGAGTGGTTGGATCTCCTTGCAGTCTAAGGGACTCTCAAGAGTCTTCTCCAACACCACAGTTCAAAAGCATCAATTTTTCGGCACTCAGCTTTCTCTATATAGTCTAATTCTCACATCCATACATGACTACTGGAAAAACCATAGCTTTGACTAGAGGGACCTTTGTCAGCAAAGTAATGTCTTTGCTTTTTAATATGCGTCTAGGTTGGTCAAGGCTTTTCTTCCAAGGAGTAAGCATCTTTTTATTTCATGGCTGAAGTCACCATCTGCAGTGATTTTGGAGCCCAAGAAAAGAGTCTGTCACTGTTTACATTTTTCCCCCATCTATTTGCCATGCAGTGATAGGACTGGATGCCATGATCTTCGTTTTCTGAACGTTGAGCTTTAAGCCAACTTTTTCACTGTCCTCTTTCACTTTCATCAAGAGGATCTTTAGTTCTTCTTCACTTTCTGCCATAGAGTGCCATACGGGTTATCGATATTTCTCCTGGCACTCTTTATTATGCTTTTTGATGTGATGGTAAATGGGAATGTTTCCCTGATTTCTCTTTCTGATCCTTTATTGTTAGTGTATAGGAATGCAAGATACTTTTGTGCATTAACTTTATATCCTGCAACTTTACCAAATTCATTGATGAGTTCTAGTAGTTTTCTGGTGACATCTTCAGGGTTTTCCATGTATAGTTTTATGTCATATGCAAGTGGTTATGGTTTTTCTTTTCCAATTTGGATTCTTTTTATTTCTTTTTCTTCTTTGATTGTCATGGCTAGGACTTCCAAAACTACGTTGAATAATAGTGGACAGAGTACACATCCTGTCTTATTCTTGATCTGAGAGGAAATGCTTTCAGTTTTTCACAATTAAAAACGATGTTTGTTATGAGTTTGTCATACATGTGCTTTATTACATTGAGGCAGGTTCCTTCTTTGCCTACTTTTTGGAGAGGGTTTTTTTTTTTTTTATTATAAATGGGAGTTGAATTTTGTCAGAAGCTTTTTCTGCATCTATTGAGATGATCATTTTTTTTTTTTAGTAACTTTTTCTCTCTTTTTATTAATCTTTTTATTGGAGGATAATTGCTTTACAATATTGTGTTGGTTTCTGCCATACATGAATCACAGGTATACATATGTCCCCTTCCTCCTGTAACCTTCCTCACCATTCTACCCCATCCTACTCTGAGGTTGTCACAGAGCACTGGGTTGAGCTCCCTGTGTCACACAGCAAATTCCCACATACTATCTCTTTTCCATATGGTAATGTATGTTTCCATACTATTCTCTCAATTCGTCCCACCCTCTCCTTCCCCGACTGTGTCCACAAGTCTGTTCTTTATGTCTGTGTCTCCCTTGTTGCCCTGCAGATAGATTCATCAGTACTGTCATTCTAGATTCCATATACATGTGTTAATATGCAATATTTGTCTCTTTCTGACTTCACTCTGTATAATAGGCTCTAGGTTCATACACCTCATTAGGGCTGACTCAAATGTGTTCTTTTAAATATCTGAGTAATATTCCACTGTGTATATGTACCACAATTTCTGTATTCGTTTATCTGTCAGTGGACATTTTTTGATGGATCATATGTTTTTTATTTTTCAGTTTGTTGATGTGGAGTGTCACATTGATTGATTTGTGGATATTTTAGACTCCTTGTATCCCTTGAATGAATCTCAGTTGATCATGGCATATGGATGATCCTTTTAATGTGTTGTTAGATTCAGTATTTTGTTTAGAAACTCTGCATCTATGTTCATCAGTGACATTGGCCTATAATTTTCTTTTTTTGTGGTATAATATCTTTGTATGGTTTTATTATCAGGGTATTGGTGGTCTTGTATAATGAGCTTGGGAGTGTTTCTTTCTCTACAATTTTTTGGAAGAGTTTCAGAAGGGTAGGTGTTAATTCTTCTCTAAATACTTTATAAATTCTCCTGTGAAGTCAGCTGATCTTAGACTTTTGCTTGTTGGGAGATTTTTAATCACAATTTCAATTTCAGTACTTGAGATTTCTCTGTTCATATCTTCTATTTCCTTATGGTTCAGCCTTGGAAGGTTGTACCTTTGTATGAATTGTCCATTTCTTCTAGGTTGTCCATTTTATTGGTGCATAGTTGCTTGTAGTAGTGTGTTACGATCCTTGATATTTCTGTTATCTCCATTGTAACTTCTCCTTTTTCCTTTCTAATTTTATTGACTTGAGTCCTCTTCCTTTTTTTCTTAATGAGTCTGGCTAAAGGTTTTGTTTATATTCTCAAAGAACCAGTTTTTAGTTTCATTGATCTTTACTGTTGTTTTTTTGTTCCTATTTCTTTTATTTCTGCTCTAATCTTTATGGTTTATTTCCTTCTACTAACATTGGGTTTTGTTGGTTCTTCTTTCTCTAGTTGCTTTGGGTGTAAGGTTGGGTTGTTTGTTTGAGATTTTTCTTGTTTCTTGAGGTAAAATTATATTGCTATAAATTTCCCTCTTAGAATTGCTTTTGCTGTGTCAATTGTTTTTGGATCATTGTATTTTCATTGTCATTTGTCTCTAGGTATTTTTTTATATTGTCTTTGATTTCTCCAGTGATCCACTGGTCACTTAGTAACATGTTTAACCTCTGTGTCATTGTGTTTTTTACAACAGAGACTTGGATATAGAACATGTGTTACATATATGCAGTGGAATATTGTTAAGCCATAAAAAAAGAATGAAATAATGCCATTTTCAGCAATGTGGATAGACCTAGAGATTGTTATGTGGAGTGAATTAAGTGAGAGAAAGATGATATTGCTTATATGTGGAATCTAAAAGAAGGGTACAAATGAACATATCTATTGTACAAAGCAGAAACAGAGTTACATATGTAGAATACAAATTTATGGTTACCAGGTGTTAAGATGGGGAAGAATAAATTGGAAGGTTGGGATTGACATATATACACTACTATATATAAAACAGATAGCTAATAAGAATCTACTCTACAGCACAGGGAACTCTACTCAATACTCTGTAATGGCCTATATGGGAAAAGAATCTAAAAAGAGTGGGTGTATGTATTTGTATAGCTGATTCACTTTTCTGTATATCTGAAACAAATGTGCTGTGCAACACTGTAAGTCGCTTCAATTGTGTCCGACTCTTTGCAACCCTACCGACTGTGAGCCCACCAGGCTCCTCTGTCCATGGTGCCCTCCTCCAGGGAGCTTCCCTATCCAGGGGTCGAACCCATGTCTCTTATGTCTCATGAATTGGCAGGCAGGTTCTTTACTATTAGCACCACCTGGGAAGCCCACTGGAAACTAACACAACATTGTAAATCAACTATACTCTAATGAAAAAAAAAATCTAATAAAATCCATAAAATAAATGAAATGCATTAGGGTTTAAATTCCTTCCCATTAATTTTTTTTTTTTCCTGTCTCTCCATTTTCTGTGTTGTGTGCCTGTTTCTATCAGAGGCATAACTCACAAATGGATATATCTAATAAGCAGGTTTGCTCTGAAAGGTTAGAAAGTGTTGGGTGACTTTATACATCCCCTGCTAGTGGAAGTTATTAATTATTATAATATATTTTGAAATGTAGACTCAGAAGCTATCATCTCTTCTGACTTTCATTACTATACCTGCCTTCAGTGGTCCCTCTCAACTTCTAGGCTTCTGCTTTTGATTTAATAAACTCTGGGAAGTCAAATTAAGATTGTTAATGCTGTGTACAAGCTAAGTGTAGACAACCCTGAGTGGCCTGATGTCCTTTCATCAGCATGTAGGCATTATATTTAGTGCACAGTTATTATGAGATGTATTTAATGTCTCATTCATTTTTATATTCCCAGAGTCTAATACACTACTTGTCAAATAGCAGATAATGAATAATGGTTGTTTCAGTGAATAAATGTTCACTGGCCACTTTTTCTCATCCCTTGGGTTCTTTGATGTATTTTAGAAAGTGTGATTTCCTAGATAATTGTCCACTGTGTAATGGAGATATTACTTTAATTTCTCCATGATCAATGTGAAAGCTTTTTGAGATGTGAAAGTTATGACAGAAATTCCAAGCAATTTCTTGTAGATGAGACATCTTACAAGTGGATCAATGCTGTTTTATGTCACATTGTGTAATGCTCAGGTTTCTGAGTGCTTTGGTACAGTAATTATCCACCAATAATTTGTTTAGAACAGTAAAGCTCAGCCATGTCATCCATGTCATTTCTCAGTGTTCTTGGTCGAGTTAAATATAAAGCAATGTTAGGATAATAAAAGCAGTGGTTGAAAGAAAGTGAATAATAAAACAAACATCTCTTCCTATTGTGTGAATGGTATTAAATCAAGTTTGCTACTTCAAATAGTGGTGAGAACAGTGTGAATGCTCCTGGGAATATGTTTATTCCCTGTTCTCTGGAGTGCTTTTTTTCCCCTTGGTTGCAGGCTTCTTAATACCGCACCTAATATTCAGGCATCCTGTGGGCTGCTTTAACTGTGATGATTTAGATTGGGTGATGCATTCATCAAAACTAATCCACTTAAGGATAACTTAATTAAGAGAATACAATTTGCCAGAACTTACAAAAAAAGAGGAATCATAGAGTTATAAAGGTGAATGTAACTTGAGATTTCATCAATTCTACCCTGTGTCCAAAAAAATTCACTTCTATACCTGACCTGCCTCTTGAGAAAGCTATATGCAGGTCAGGAAGCAACAGTTAGAACTGGACATGGAACAACAGACTGGTTCCAAGTAAGAACAGGAGTACGTCAAGGCTGTATATAGTCACCCTGCTTATATAACTTATATGCAGAGTACATCATGAGAAACGC
Source organism: Bos javanicus (assembly GCF_032452875.1). Taxonomy (NCBI): domain Eukaryota; kingdom Metazoa; phylum Chordata; class Mammalia; order Artiodactyla; family Bovidae; genus Bos; species Bos javanicus. The sequence continues at coordinate 60,298,115 of NC_083869.1, read as the reverse complement.
TGGGCTAGAAGAAGCACAAGCTGGAATCAAGATTGCCGGGAGAAATATCAATAACCTCATATATGCAGATGACACCACCCTTATGGCAGAAAGTGAAGAGGAACTAAAAAGCCGCTTGATGAAAATGAAAGAGGAGAGTGAAAAAGTTGGCTTAAAGCTCAACATTCATAAAACAAAGATCATGGCATCTGGTCCCATCACTTCATGGGAAATAGATGGGGAAACAGTGGAAACAGTGTCAGACTTTATATTTTGGGGCTCCAAAACCACTGCAGATGGTGACTGCAGCCATGAAATTGAAAGACGCTTACTCCTTGGAAGGAAAGTTATGACCAACCTAGACAGCATATTCAAAAGCAAAGATATTACTTTGCCAACAAAGGTCTGTCTAGTCAAGGCTATGGTTTTTCCGTGGTCATGTATGGATGTGAGAGTTGGACTGTGAAGAACGCTGAGTGCCGAAGAATTGATACTTTTGAATTGTGGTGTTGGAGAAGACTCTTGAGAGTCCCTTGGACTCCAAGGAGATCCAGCCAGTCCATTCTGAAGGAGATCAGCCCTGGGCTTTCTTTGGAAGGAATGATGCTAAAGCTGAAACTCCAGTACTTTGGCCACCTGATGGGAAGAGTTGACTCATTGGAAAAGACTCTGATGCTGGGAGGGATTGGGGGCCGAGGAGAAGGGGATGCCAGAGGATGAGATGGCTGGATGGCATCACTGACTCGATGGACGTGAGTCTGAGTGAACTCTGGGAGTTGGTGATGGACAGGGAGGCCTGGCGTGCTGCAGTTCATGGGGTTGCAGAGTCGGACACGACTGAGCGACTGAACTGAACTGATACAAAAATGTTAGCATGTTAATTAGAACTGATGTGACTTGAAATACTTCACAGTTTATTGCAGAGTAGCTGTGTTTATTTCATAGAAAGGGTAATGAGTCACAGGTGGATGGTGATTTTACATAATCTTAGTGCAGGTAAACAAGTAGAAAATTACTATTCCTATTACACCATTGAAATGTTTTCAAGTTTTAGTTTAAAACTTATCTATGTAATTATGTATGTAATTAAACTTTTAAACCTTTAATTGTTCTCAATTTTGTGTTTTTTTGGTTTTAAATTTTTATTTTATGTTGGTATAGAGTTGATTTGCAATGTTATGTTACTTTCTGCTGTATAACAAAGTGATTCAGTTTCAGTTCATTTCAGTTGCTCAGTCATGTCTGACTCTTTGTGACCCCATGGACTGCAGCAGGCCAGGCTTCCCTGTCAATCACCAGCTCCCTGAGCTTACTCAAACTCATGTCCATCAAGTTGGTGATGCCGTCCAGCCATCTCATCCTCTATCATCCCCTTCTCCTCCTGCCTTCAATCTTCCCCAGCATTAATGTCTTTTCAAATGAGTCAGTTCTTCACATGGGTGGCCAAAGTATTGGGAGTTTCAGCTTCAGCATCAGTCCTTCCAATGAATATTCAGGACTGGTTTCCTTTAGGATGGACTTGTTGGATCTCTTTGCAGTCCAAGGGACTCTCAAGAGTCTTCTCCAACACCACAGTTCAAAAGCATCAATTTTTTGGTGCTCAGCTTTCTTTATAGTCCAACTCTCACATCTGTACATGACTATTGGAAAAACCAAAGCTTTGACTAGACGGACCTTTGTTGGCAAAGTAATGTCTCTGTTTTTGAATATGCTGTCTAGGTTTGTCATAGCTTTTCTTCCAAGGAGCAATCATCTTTCAATTTCATGGCTATAGTCACCATCTGCAGTGATTTTGGAGCCCCCAAAAAAGTTTGTCACTGTTTCTATTGTTTCCCCATCTATTTGCCATGAATTGATGGGACCAGATGCCATGATCTTAGCTTTCTGAATGTTCAGTTTTACGCCAACATTTTCACTCTCCTCTTTCACTTTTATCAAGAGGCTGTTTAGTTTGTTTTTTTTTTTTCTCCTGCTTTCTGCCATAAGGGTGGAGTCATCTGCATATCTGCATATATATATGTGTGTGTGTATATATATATATATATATATATTCTTTTTTTCAGATTCTTTTCCCATATAGTTTATTACATAGTATTGAATAGCATTCTATATGCTTGGCAGTGGGTCCTTGTTGATTATCTGTTTTATACATAGTTGTGGGTATATGTTAATTCCAACCTCCTAATTTATCCTTTCTTCTACCTCCCTTTCCCCTTTGGTAACCATAGATTTGTTCTCTAAGTTGTGAGTCTGTTTCTGTTTTGCAAATAAGTTCATTTGTATCATTTTTAGATTCTACATATAATTGATGTTTGTCTTTCTTTGTCTGACTTCACTTAGTATGATAATTTCTAGGTCCATTCATTTTGCTACAAATGGTATTATTTCACCATTTTCTATGGCTAAGTATCAGATCAGATCAGTCAGATCAGTCGCTCAGTCGTGTCCGAGTCTTTGCGACCCCATGAATCACAGCACACCAGGCCTCCCTGTCGATCACCTACTCCCAGAGTTCACTCAGACTCACGTCCATCGAGTCAGTGATGCCATCCAGCCATCTCATCCTCTGGCGTCCCCTTCTCCTCCTGCCCCCAATCCCTCCCAGCATCAGGGTCTTTTCCAATGAGTCAACTCTTCGCATGAGGTGGCCAAAGTACCGGAGTTTCAGCTTAAGCATCATTCCTTCCAAAGAAATCCCAGGGCTGATCTCCTTCAGAATGGACTGGTTGGCTAAGTATATTCCATTGTATATATGTACCACATCTTATTTATCTTTTCATCTGTTGATGGACATTTAGATTTTTTTCCGTGTCTTGGCTATTGTAAATAGTGCTGCAAAGAACTTTGGGGTGCATATATATATTTGAATATGGATTTCTACATATATATGTCCAGGAATGGGATTTCTGGATCATATGGTAGTTCTATTTTTAGATTTTTAAGGAACCTCCAACCTCAAAATGGATTAAAGACCTAATTATATCACCAGATCAGAGAAGGTAATGGCAACCCACTCCAGTACTCTTGCCTGGAAAATCCAATGGACGGAGGAGCCTGGTAGGCTGCAGTCCGTGGGGTTGCTGAGTCAGACGTGACTGAATGACTCCCCTTTCACTTTTCACTTTCATTCATTGGAGAAGGAAATGGCAACCCACTCCAGTGTTCTTGCCTGGAGAATCCAAGGGACAGCAGAGCCTGGTGGGCTGCCATCTATGGGGTCGCACAGAGTCGGACATGACTGATGTGACTTAGCAGCAGTAGCAGCAGCATATGACCATGGTATAAAATTATGGAAAGCATAGTCAGAACACTCTTTGACATAAATCAGAGCAGTATCTTGTATGGTCCATCTCCTAGAGTAATGAAAATTTTGTTTTATTTGTGTTACTTGAAGCCTATTTCCAATTAAAAAATATAAAATGATTATTGTTTGTACATAGATTTTTTATTTGTGTCTTTAGATTATTTATCTCAGATGTATATTCTGAATATAACCATATGTTTTATATATATGTCAAATATAAAAGTGATATTCTTTTTTCTTCATGCAACTGCTCAAAATTTTAATCAGCTCTTCTATTTCTGCACTTGGACAAGGGATTTAAGATTTGTCATACTGCAGGTCACACTTTACTTCAATATGCATGTTTTTTGAAAAGGCAAAATCCCTCAGGGCTGTATGATTTTCACTAGTGTGTGTGTTTTAAGTTCATAGCCAAACGCAACTGAATAAATCATGGGACACATTTTTCTCTCCATGTCTGAAAAATGCAAATTGTTATAGGTCAATTGCTGAGAGGTCTTGTCATGTCTCAGATGTCTTGTTTACAATTTGTTTTTCATTTTTTCCAAGCATAGCCATTTACTTGTTATTCAGATTCTTTTCAGTTGTCTGCAAAGTTCACTTTAACATGTGGAAAAACTATTCTCCCTCGACCATGCCTTCCTAAATGCGGTGACTTAAGTTTATAAACATGCGTGTGTCTTAGTATGCAAAAACTGCTGTCCTAAATTCCCAGGGTCAAGAGGGGGAAATCCTGCGCCGCCACAACCTTGATGACTTGTTATACTCACATCCAAAGGAATATTAACAAATTGGAGAGATTGTAGCTAAGTGAAGAAACGCATTTGCCTTGTGATTTTAGGATCACACATAGCAGTGCACACTGTAGAAAGGGTCTTTTCAAATGTAGGGCAGGGGCCCACACTTGGGATCACACAGATCTGGAGTTTCATTCTAGTCTATCACACACTAGTTGTGTGACTTGGGTGTGCATTGTAACTTCTAAGAGTTCCATTCCCTTCAACTGATACAATGAGCAAAGTAGCCCCACTTCATGGGATTGTTATAAGGAACAGAAGGAAGGAAGGCACTTATCAAGTCACCAGTGATATAAGATAAACCAACTGGCTCACTGTTTAAAAAAAAAAAAAAAGCCTTCATTTGCCTTGATTTGTAGTGTGATGTAAATACTCCCACCATGGCTGATTTTAAATCATGAATGATTTAATGACCACCTGGTAAAATTCCTGAATATTTAACAAGAAAACAAATACAGTACAACACCACTAGGCTTTAACAAATGGTAGTAATTATTTCTTTCTATTTATTTGTTTTTAACTGGAGGATAATTGTTAATAATTATATTTTGTCTTCCATTGATCTAGAAAAAAATGTGGCTGTTTGTAAAATTCTATATAGATGGAGAAATGAAAGCAAAGGGAAGAATAGTAATTTATATAGTTTAAAATATTAATGATTTCAAATAATAAAAAAAGCTACCTTAACAGTTTTGAAAATGGGCAAAAACTTAGAAGAAAACAGAATGTTAATAATAAGAAAATGTGTTAATCAAATATTTTAAAATTAAGAATAAGGATCACTTTGTAAGAAGTTCTAGATTGATTAAATTTACTGTTAGCTTTTCAAGATTGGTTAGAAGAGGCTCCCTATTTTCATCTTACATTCTTTAATATACAGGAATAAATCCTAAGTATAAAGTTGTATATACTTGATACCTAAACAAATAGAAACTGACAGCCTATATTTTAAAACCCAGTGTTTTAGCAAAAAAAGCTTTGTTTTCATTTTAACTAATAACTGTTTTAGATCATTCAAAACAGATTTTATTTATTTAATTGAAGTGTAAGTGATTTACAATGTTGTGCTAATTTTGGGTGTTCAGCAAAATGATTTAGTTATATACACGTTATATACATTATATATAGTTATTATATATACTTATACATTATATGGATTTCCCAGGTGGTGCCAGGGTAAAGAATCTGGCTGCTAGTGCAGGAGACACAGAGACCTGGGTTTGATCCCTGGGTCAGGAAGATCCCCTAGAGTAGGGAATGGCAGTCCACTCCAATATTCTTGCTGGGAAATCCCATGAATAGAGGAGCCTCATGGGCTACAGTGCATAGGGTCACAAAGAGTCAGACATGACTAAGTGACTGAGCACATAATGCAGTATGTGTATATATAAACTGAACATTTGTATATATAAACTGAATATATAATCAGTTATATATATATAAACTGTCATATAGTCAGTTACACATATAAACAGTTTTATATATGTGTTTTATATATATATATATATATATATATATATGCTTTTTCAGATTCTTTTCCCTTGTTTGTTATTATAAAATATTGAGTACAGTGCCCTGTGCTATACAATAGGTCCTTATTGGTTGTCTACTTTATATATACTAGTATGTATATGTTGGGCTTTCCTGGTGGCTCAGGCAGTAAAGAATTTGCCTGTATATGTTAATCCCAAATTCCTGGATAGATCAAAAATTAAAATCTAATTTTAATGGATTAAAATTATTAAATAATTTTAAATGATTAAAATCTAAAGATTTAAAAAGTTTCCTACAATCACATATTTTTTGAAATAAGTAACCGTGGATTTGGGTTTTGTAGTTTGTGTTTTTAATGATAGTAAATATTCGTATGCGGGGTCTGCGATGCTGGGCAGGGAGTGGCGTATTGAACCTGAATCTGTTCCAGAACATCTAGACACCTGGAGCCTGCAAATAACCATCATGTCACAGTGAGCATCTCAGTGTACAGAATACTAAGCTGTGGGTGATTCAGGAGGAAATAATCAGAATTAAAGATGATTGATTAGTCGACCTGTGCTGAACGCTGCACTTTCCATGCACACTGACTGTGCCTGAGGAGACAGTGCTGGGACAGCTCACCCCGGAAAGAGTGTGGGAAACCAAAGGGCATTTTGGTGACTGTAGGCTGACTTCATTCAGTAAAACTCTGTTTCAACGAGAAATGGAGCACCACACTCGAGTGTGGGGGCACCAAAAGAAGATGAGAGTACATTTTATTCTCTTTCACAAAGTGACAGAAATCATCAGCACTGAAATTATCAACATGGTATTGCCTAGAATAGCAGGTCTGCACACCCAGGGCTCGGGGAAAGAACTGGTGGACTGGGTACATTACAACCTCAAAAGTATTGCCCTGCCACAGAGAGATCCTCATTGCAGCAAATGCAAATACCTGTTTCTCTGGGGAGGCACATGTCTCTTCCTAAATGCATGTTACTATACACATTTACTGCTCCTAGAAATGTACTAGATGTGCTTGAAAATGCATTCCAGGGACTAATTAAGTGACATGTTGGAGTTTGATCAGATTTGAGGAAAGAGAGAAAGACCTCACCTTCTTTCTCTTGCTTGTGGAAATTAAAGGATTTCTCGGGGTGTGAGTTGCCTTTATGGTGATTCCAAACCTAGGAAAGGGGCAAATATAACAGTGATAAGCTTCTTTTTTCAGGCTCTTATTAAATATTTAAGTAAAGAGAAAAGGAGGAAACTATTTTTTTCCCATTGACACAAAATGTGATTACTTGCTGTCTTTGTGGAAAGATCGATGATCAGCCTAATGGATGAGGCCAGCCAGTGTGTTTATAGTTAGGATGCAAAAAGAAAAGCGAGAAACGTCAATGGGTAGTGCTTTTATCTGTCCATTTCTTGAAATTTTCTCATAAAACTAATTCATTAATTAAAAGATTTGGCATATTACAAGCTAATGTTGGAAGTTATTGTTGTTTAGCTGCTAGGTCATGTCTGACTCTGCGACCTCATAGACTGTAGCCCACCAGACTTTTCTGTCCTTGCAATTTTCCAGGCCAGAATACTGGAGTGGGTTGCCATGCTTCCTCTTCCAGAGGATCTTCTTGACCCAGGGACCAAACCCACACATCCTATGTCTCCTGCATTGGAGGATTCTTCACCACTGTGCCACCAGGGATGCCCTTGGAAGCTTTACCCAGCCAGTATATTTCAGGGATTATAGGGGCAGAATTTCCACAGACAGTTCAGTGCTGCTGTTTTTTAATTAACTTCACTTTTACCCCTGTATCACATTTTTCTTTTTCATTCTGTAAGTAAAAACCAAAACTGAGGACAGTATTTAGAAAGCAAATATATATTTAGGATGCTTTTGCAAGTTATTTTTTTAAATGTCTTTTTCTTCTGAGCTTATACTTAGGTTGTGAGCTGAAGAATTGGAAACATGAAAAATCCTAGTTTATTAAAATCCTGGATTTGGGGCTATTCTTTTAGATGAAACTCTGCCTAACTTGAAAGTATTAATATTGAGTTAGATATATAGGCTTTGAGACATAATAATTATAATGATACCAATCATTTATTACATGTATATTGTTACTTGGAATCACATTTTATTATTGATCCTCAGAAAAACTCTACAAGTCAGCACTTTAATTATCTGTTCCTGTAGGTGGGAAACTGAGACTTAGGCAGTTGAGGTAACTCATCCAAGTTGACATTGCTGTAAGAGATGGACTGCAGGTTTCAAGAAGGGCCAACTGATGTAGAGTAGAATCCACTTTCTTAACCACTAAGTTATTTTTTTTTTCTCGTATTTCACAATTTCACACTGCTTGTGTCTCAAGGTGTACAGATTGACCTGTTTCTGTGTGGATGGTGGCCTGGGATCTTGGAGTAATCGACCCCTTTGTCTTTTCTACCCGCAGGCCCCTGGGGAAGGTGTACAGGAAATTGTGGGCCAGGCGGAAGCCAGAGTCGTGCCCTGTGGTGTTTCCACTCTGAGGGGTGGACGAGCCACCTGTCTAACTGTGATGAGCACAACAGACCTCCGAAGGAAAGAAGCTGCTTCCGAGTCTGTGACTGGCACAGAGACCTCTTCCAGTGGGAGGTTTCCGACTGGCACCACTGTGTACTCGCTCCTCCTGCCCTGGGCCCCGCCAGGCCTCGGGCTGCAGCGTGTGTGACCGCCCAGCACGGGTTGCAGCATCGGACGGTGCACTGTGTTCAGAAGCTGAACAGAACCATGGTTGTGAATGAGATATGTGAACACTTTGCCCCTCAGCCCCCCACGGAACAAGCGTGCCTCATCCCTTGCCCACGGGATTGTGTGGTGTCTGAGTTCTCGCCGTGGTCTACGTGTAGCAATGGGTGTGGGAAGCAGTTACAGCACAGAACTCGCTCAGCTATTGCCCTCCCTCTCTATGGAGGGTCACAATGCCCTAACTTGACTGAGTCAAGAGCCTGTGATGCTCCCATTTCTTGTCCTCTTGGCGCAGAGGAATATACGTTTAGCCTTAAAGTTGGACCATGGAGTAAATGTAGACTGCCTCATCTCAAAGAACTTAACCTAAGTGGAAGAACCGTTCTGGATTTTAGCTCTGAGTCGAAGGAGTTGGTCACTTTCAGACATCACAGTTACAAGGCGCATCACCATTCCAAGTCCTGGGACATAGAGATAGGTTTTCAAACCCGCCAGGTTTGGTGTACAAGGAGTGATGGAAGAAATGCTGTGTTAAGGTAGGAGGTCTGTGGTGTTTATATCATGGTTCACCTAAATATTTTACAGTGTAATTTTATAAAAAATTTCTTCATGGTTTTCTACAATGGGAAAATTGTAATCAGGTTTGGGATTTGAGTTTTTAAAAGTTGCTCTAGAAAAGCTTTCGGTGTCAAGTATAAACATTTTTGAGTCTAGACCAGAAGTACACTGAACTCCAGAGTAATTAATAGTGTGACTGTATAGGACAAGTCATCCATTTTCACATTTTATCAATATATCAGTCAGCTAAAAATATAGATCTTGTACCCTAAGTCCTCATCAAGAGATGACCGGATAAAGAAGGTGTGACAGTAGACTACAGCTCAGCCATAAAAAAGAATGAAATTCTGGCATTTGTAGCAACATGGATGGTCTCAGAGGGCAATATACTAAGTGAGATAAGTCAGAGAAAGACAAATATGGTATGATATCATTTGTATGTGGAACCTAAAAAAATACAACAAACTAGGGAATAAAACAAAAAAGAAGCAGACTCATATTTGGAAGACAAACGAGTGAGGTTACCAGTGGGGAAAGGGAAAAGGCTAGGGTAATATAGTACTGGGGGAAAAAGGGTTATTATGGGATTACATGAAATCATATGTGTAAAATTTTAAAAATTGTAAAGCACTATTGAATTTAAAGACTCTTTCCTTCCATAAAAATGTTTTTTTTTGTTATTACAGTAATAAAAATACTGTGATTTATTATAATGACAAAATTTAAATTATTCTCAAATTTAGGATATAAGCTATATAAATATTTTTCATTTAAACTGATTTTTGTTTGTTTACTTTGTTTTGAGGAGTAAGCAGATTCTCTTATTTCTGGGTTGTAGATATTTTATAGTAGTAGTAATACCAATAAGGTAATCCAAGAATGTTTTCTTTGGCATTGATTTGATGGAAACATTATCTTGCACAGCAATAATTAGAAAGACAGATTTTAGAGGGAATGGACTAAAACTTTTAAAAGCAATAGTTTAGGCTACAAAATTATTTGTAATTGTTTACTTTACACTGTATTATAGTGTCGTGACATAAACCATAAAAGTGTATTAAAAGTAGTATCTGTTTACTTTTCCCTCAGAAGTTCTTAAGTGTAATCCCTGGTATATTGCTAAATTTCTTCCAAATTAAGATGGCTTTCAATAGTTGGAATTATCAACAATGAAACACTCATGGATGGAATTAATCATTATCATCAGTTGCTCATTTCTGAGGATCCACAGCTGGCACAAAGGACTATCTCAGAACAACGTAGTGTGATGATTGTTTTTTTATTTTTTCCCCCATTCTGCTTTACAAATATTTTGTCTTTGATGCTTCATTCTGATTTATGCCATATAACTTGGCAAGTCCATTGAAGAGTGATTTTCTGCCTTTTATTCCCTGCTTCTGTGAAACAAAAGATTAAGCAGATGATTGGGTTGATTATTGTCTCAGTATGTATGTGGGATCTGTACAAACATTGTTTGTTAATATTCTCTACTGGAATATTACACAGAATGTTTTCAGCCTATAGTTGGCTTTTTTTTTTAAACTAAAAAATGTTGGCTTTTTTCTGTTTTTAAATTAATTTCTGTTTAAATTCATAGACTTTATTTTTTAGAGTGATTTTGGGTTTACAGAAAATTTGAATAGCAAATCTAGAGCTCCTATGTATCTCCTCATCATTCCCTCTCCACACATATACTGTTTCATACACACATCTTGCATTAGTGTAGTTGTTTGGTACATTTGAATACAACGGATGAACCAATACTGACACATTACTGAAACTCATAGTTTACATTAGAGTTCACTCTTCGTGCTGCACGTTCTGTGAACTTGGACAAATGTATAATGGCATGTATCCAGCAGTACTATATAATACACAAAAGTTTAACTACTCTAAGAATCTTCTCTACTGTCTCTACTAATTCCACCTTTCCTCTTCCTAAACCCTTGGCAACCAGTGATCATTTTACTATCACCTGCAAGTTTCAGCAATTATAAATAAAGTTGCTGTAAACATTAGGTGCCAATTTTTATGTTAATATAATTTTCAGCTGGTTTGCTTAAATACCAATGGGCACTGTTCTTGCTATGATGATGAATTTATGTTTAGTTTTGTAAGAAACTGCCAAAATCTCTTAAAAAGTGACTGAGTCATGAAAGCACCTTTTGCTTCATACCCTAGCCAACATTTGATGTTATTAGTGTTTTAGATTTTAGCTATTTTAATAAGTGTGTAGTAGTATCTTGTTGTCTTAATTTGCAGTCACTTCATATCATATGATGTTTAGCATCTTTTCACATGCTTACTTTCCATCTGTTTTTCTCCTTTGGTGAGGTGTCTATTCAGATCTCTTGTCTGTTTTATTTTTCTTATTGTTGTGAGTTTAGAGTTCTTTGTATATTTTGGATACCAGCCCTTATCAGATACATGTTTTGAAAGTAGTTTCTTCTAGTTTTTGATCTGTCTTTTCATTTTCTTAACAGTGTCTTTCACAGAAAAGTTATTCTTTATCTTAATGAATTCCAGTTTATCAATATTTCTTCCATGGGTTGTTCTTTGGCATTATATCTGAGAAAACATTACCAAACCCAAAGTCAACTAGATTTTCTTCTATGTTATCTTCCAGGAGTGTTACAGTTCTGCATTTTACTCTATTTTGAGTCAATTTTTATGAAAGTCTTGACTCCATTTTGAGTCAATTTTTATGAAAGTCTTGTGTTCTGTATCTGGATTTTTCTACTTATGGATGTTCAGTTGTCCTAGCACCGTTTGTTAAAAAGACTGACTTTTCTTCATTGAACTGCCATTCCTTCTTTATTGAAGATCAGTTGACTATATTTGTGTGGATGTGTTTCTGGGCCCTGTATCATTATTCCATTCTTGTATTTTATCTATTCTTTCCCAATAGCACACTGTCTTAAATGCTAATCTTTATAGTAAGTCTTTTTTTCTTTTTTTTTTACATAGTAAGTCTTCAAGTTGAATGTCAGTCCTCTGAATTTGTTTATATTTAATTATTGTGTTGACTTTTTGGAATTCTCGCTTTTCCATATAAACTTTAGAATCAGTTTGTATTTACAAAACAATTTGCTAGGATTTTTATTGGGAATGCTTGTAATGTATATATCAACTTGGGAGGAACTAACATCTTGATAATATTGCATTTAGTCATGTACATGGAATGTTTCTCCATATATTTAAAACTTCTTTGATTTCTTTAATCAGTTTTGTACTTTTCCTCATATAGATCTTATATATATATATATATATATATATATATATATAGTTAGACTGGTACTTTAGTATTTTATATATTATTGGTTCTAATGTAAATGTATTGTGTTTTTACTTTCAAATTCTAATTATTCATTGCTTTTATATAATAAAGCAGTTGACTTTTTATATTAACCTTATATCCTGCACCTTGTTATAATGTATTTGTTCCAGGAGGGTTTTTTTTCCATTTTTGTTATTATTGCCATTGTTGATCCTTTGGAATTATCTATGTAGACATGTGTATAATTTTCAAAAAAGACAGTTTTATATCTTTCTTTCCAATGTGACATATTTTATTTGATTTTTTTGCTTATTGCATTATCTAGGACCTCCAGTATGTTATCAAATAGGAGTAGTGAGAAGGGACATTCTTACCTTACTCCTAATCTTAGTACAACATCTGGTTTCTCACCATTAAGTGTGATGCTAACTACAGGTTTTTTTGTTGATATTCTTTAGCAAGGTGAAAAACTCTTCCTATATTCCAAGTTTGCTGAGAATTTTTAATCATACATAAGTGTTGGGTTTTGTCAAGTACCTTTTGTGCATATACAGGTATAATTATATGATTTTTTTTTTTTACTTAGTCTGTTGATAGGATAGATTACATTGATTGATTGTCATATGTCAAACCTATATTGTATACCCAGAATAAATCATACTTGGCTATGATGTATTAGTATTTTTATATGTTATTGGATATTATTTGCTACTATTGTATTGAGAATTTTTGCATATATGTTCATGAGAAATATTAGTCTTCTTTTTTTATAATGTCTTTGTCTAGTTTTGATAATAGGATAGTGCTGGCCTCATACAATGAATTGAGAAATCATGTCCTCTGCTTTGAGAAGTAAGTTGTCAAGAATTGATAGTATTTTTTTCCTTCTGGGGTCACAAAGATCCCATGACTGAGCAACTAACACTTTCTTTACATTTTTGGTAGAATTCAACCCATCTGGGCCTGATGCTTTCTTCTTTGGTAGGTTATTAGTTATTGATTAAGTTTCTTTAATATATATATAGATCTATTCAGATTATAGATTTCTTCTTGTGTGAGTTTTAGCAGATTGTGTGTTTTAAGGACTTGGTCCATTCACCTAAGTTAGGAAATTTGGGGGTATAAGCTTGTTCATAGTATTGTTTTATTATCCTCCCGTAGCCATGGGGAATTTCAGTGGTAGTCAGAACCTCTTGTTCGGTACTGTTGTTAGTGCTTTGTTTTCTCTCTCTTTCACTCACTCACTCTCTCCTCCTTCTGTTCTTCCTTTGCTCTTAGTTAACCCATCTAGAGGTTTATGAATTGTATTGACTTCTTCAAAGGAACGGCTTTTGGTTTCAGTTATGTTCACTATTGATTTTCAGTTTCTCATTATGTTGATTTCAACTCTAATTTTCAGTATTTTCATTCTGCTTATTTGAATTTAATTTAATTTTCTAATATTCTAAGGTAGGAGTTTAGTTTATTGATTTTAGATAATTCTTCTTTTCTAATATGTGAATTCAGTGCTGTAAATTTCCCTCTAAGTGCTGCTTTTACTGCATTCCACAAATTTTAAAAAGCTCTATTTTCATTTTTATTTAGTTCAAAATAATGTTTAATTTATTTTTAGATTTCTTCTTTGCTCATGTATTATTTAGAGATGTTCTATTTAATCCTCAAGTATTTGAGTGTTCCACAACCATCTTTCTGTTTTTGATTTGTAGTTTAAGTGCATTGTGTCATGAGGGCATACTTTGTATGATTTCTTTTTGATTTGTTAATGTTGTGTTTTATGGCCCAGAAATATGGTTTGTTTTGGGGAATGCTCTTTATAAGCTTGAGAAGAATGTGTATTCTGCTATTGTTAGATGAAATATTCTATATAAATGTCAATCATATTCAATTGATTGGTGATGCTCTTCAGTTCAGCTGTGGTCTTACTAATTTTCTGCTTACTGTATCTGTATGTTACTGACTCCTGGAGTCAGCAATTCTGGGAGTTGGTGATGGACAGGAAGGCCTGGTGTGGTGCAATTCATGGGGTCGCAAAGAGTCAGACACGACTGAGCGACTGAACTGAACTGAACTGATGTTACTGACAAGAGGGGTGTTGAAGTCTTCAACTATAATAAAGGATTCATCGATCTTTCTTTGCCGTTCTATTAGTTTTTGTCTCATGTCTTTTGATGCTGTTGTTAGGTACATGCATAACAAGGATTTTTATGCCTTCTTGGAGAATTCACCCCATTAGAGTTTTGCAATGCCCCTCTTTATTCCTGATAATTTTCTGTGCTTTCAAATCTGCTTTCTCTGGAATTAATACACTATTCCAGCTTCCTTTGATTACTGTTAATATGATATTTTTTCTCTATGACTTTACTATTTAATCTGTCTGTATCTTTTTACTTAAAGTAAGTTTCTTATAGGCAACATATAGTTGTATTTATTTATCTACTCTGAGAGTCTCAGTCCTTTAATTGCTATATTTATATCATTGATATTTAAAATGATTATTGTTATAGTTGGATTAATAGCTACCACATTCATTGTTGTTTTCTGTTCACTGCTGCTGTTGTTCTTTGTTCTGCTTTTTTTGTTTTCCCATTTCTCTATTTTTAATTAATATTTTATAATATGCCATGTCTCTTTTAGTATCAATTTATATTTTTTGAAATCTTTTTCAGTGGTCGCCCTATGGTTTGCCATGGAAATTTATAACTAATCCAAGTCACTTTCAAATAGCAGTATAACATGTCACATAGTGAAATGCATTATAGAGTATTCCCCATCCATTTTCCCCATCCCTTTAGATACTGTTGTCATTAATTTCACTTACCCATAACCTATAGTCACCAAATACGTTGTTATAGTAATTTTGAACAAATTATCTTTTCTCAAGAAGAAATAAAATATTTTATTTTATCTTCATTTATTCCAATAGTTCTTTATGTAGATCCAAGTTTCTGAGTATCAACAAAATCAGTAAACAAGGCATTGAAACATGTGAAACGTCATGTATGGAACGAGATGCCAGTCCAGGTTCAATGCACGATGCTGGATGCTTGGGGCTGGTGCACTGGGACACCAAGGGATGGTGAGGAGGATAGTTCAGAATGGGGAACACATGATTCAGATATAATAAGGAATAGAAGAGAGTTTTACTCAAGCCAAACTGAGGACCATAGCGTGGGAGACACAGATTCGAGAAATACTTGAATTGTATTCTACCAGACTACAAAATGGAGGAGATATGTATAAATGAAACCACAAAATCGCATAATTTATTTGTCAAGAATTGGGGTTGGAGCTGTCAAGAAGTGAGGGTGCTTGATAAGCAAGTTTGCGTAATTACCAGGGGGAAACTTGAGACTGCACCTGGCAGCTGCTAGCAGATATTTTTTTTGAAAATGGTGGGTGGTCTTAAGTTTGATATATTTCAGAAAACTCACATTTTCATTGATGCAGGAACGTAGCTGAAAACACGTTCGTAACGGCCACCTGGCTCCAGCTTGGATGCCTGAGCCATAGTTACTTCATTTTTATTTTTAAAGTATGGTCATGAGCTATATTATTTTCATTTCTCCGAAAAGCTTCTTTTAACATTTCTTGCAAGGCAAGTCTCCTGGTGACACATTTCCTGAATTTTTGTTTGAGAAAGTCTTTATTTCTCAACTTTTGAAAGATAATTTCACTAGATATCAAATTTCGGTGGTGGTATTTTTCCTTTCAACACTTCACTCTCATTTTGCTGAAATGGTTTCTGAAAGAAATCTGATGTAGTATTATCCTTGTTCCTCTCTAGGCATTACTCCAACACCCCCATTTCCATACCCAGCTTCTTTCAAGAATTTTCTCTTTGTATTTGATTTTCTGCAATTTGAATATGGAATACCCATGTAGTATTGTTGGTTTTGTTTTGTTTTTGTTTGTCATATGCTATCTGTTCCCTGAGTATCCTGGTTATGTGGTTTGGTTGTTTGTCATTAATTTTTGGAAAAAGTATCACTGATAGTCACTTCAAATAATTTTTCTGTTCCTTTCTATTTTTTTTCCTTCTAGTATCCCCATTAAATGAATGTTACTCCATTTGTAATTGTCTTACAGTTCTTGGATATTCTGTCTTTTTCACTCTTCTGTTTTCTTTACATTTTAGTTTTTGGAGTTTCTATTGATGTTTTTCAAACTCAGTGATTCTTTCCTTACCTTTGTCCAGTTTATTGATGAGTCCATCAAAGGGCATTCTATGAAGAAGGGCATTTCTGTTTCAGTCTTTGATACCTATCAGTTCATTTTGATTCTTCCATTGAATTTACATCCCTATGCTTGTAATGTCCATCTTTGGTTGCACTTTGTCTATTTGTTTTACTTTAGAGACTTTAGCATATTAATCATAGTTGTCTTAAATTCCCATAGTTGTGATAATGCCAAAATTTCACTCTATCTGAGTCTGAATGGGGTGCTTCCTATGTCTTTTAGACTGTATTTTATATTTTAGTACACCTTTTGTTTCCTTTCTTTTGTGGAAAGCTAGACTTAATGTACTGAGTGTAAGGAATGGAGATAACTAGATTTTTAGTGTGAAGTTTTATACTTACCTAGCTAGGAGTTAGGTCGTGTTTGCTGATGCTCTAGGTGTTAAAGTCTAAAATTTTCCTCTGGTGTCCTTGTTTTTCCTCTTCCTTCTTTTTCTAGGGGAGATTCCTTAGATAAATCTCCCTAAATCTAGGACATGCAATTCTTTCTGTTTTAATCTCCTTTTATTATGCAAGAGACTTATTGATGATATGTCAGATTTTGAGGAGAGGAGGAGTGTTTTCTAGTCCTGTGATTATATCTCAATCTTTTATTGAACTTGTATCCCGGCAACATGGTCTTCACAAACATTCCTCAGTCCTTCTTCCAGAGGTAAAACAGGAAGGCTAGAGGGTAGAGTTGAGTGTTTTCCTTCCAATAGGCTAATTAGGCTTGGTAAAATCTCAGCTGGTTAGGCTTGGTAAAATAGTTTCCTTTGAGGACAGGCTTTTAAAAAAAATTCTCTGGGTGTATTTCAAAATGGCTAGGATTCCCATTTCCTGCTGGGAGCATGAAGAGATTTTTATCTTTACTATGATAACCTGGTAGGACTTCTGGAAGTGAAACTTATGAAAATGTAGATAGAATATCTACTAGGACTCTCCCCAAGTGCCCCAGAGATTTTAACTGAAAAGCTTGTCCATACTCAACCACCAGAAATTTGTCAATTTCAGTTCAAGTTTTCCTACCCTGGTACTGACTCCAGTGGCAGTTTCTGCTTCTGGTCTCCTCTTCCAATAGTAATTTGTGGTACCCTGTATCTGTCTTTGTCTCTTCAATGTTTGGAGCTGTCATCTGCCCTGTGACTACAATTTTCTGATGGATCTAAGATTTTTAGTTTGTCCAGTCCTGTTGTGAGGACTGAAGTGATGCCTTCCAAGCTGTTTACATGCTGAAATGGGAGCCAGAAGTCACCCTGTTCTCTTTTGAGTGTGTGTGTGCTCTGTCAATCAGTCGTGTCCAACTCTTGTGGCCCCAGGGACTGTAACCCACCAGGCTCCTGTGCGCATGAAGTTTTCCAGTCAAGAATACTAGAGTGGGGTGCCATTTCCTACTCCAGGGGATCTTCCTGATCCTGGGATCAAACCATATCTCTTGCATCTCCTGCATTGGCAGGCAAATTCTTTACCAATAGTGCCACCTGGGAAGCCCTCTCTTTTGCGTACTATGCAGTGTATCAGACTGAAGCAACCTTTTTAAAACCATTATTCCATGAAATTGATTGTATTCATTCCATTTAGTCATTGAAGCATTATAAATTGACTCACAGACTAGGGAAATATGGTGTTACTTGACTTACTAGGAAAATACAGAGTTCAGTGGGGACATTTCTGTTTTCTCTCTCTTCCACTGTAATCAACAGAAATATCCTGGAGAGCTGTGTGGTTGAGTTATTGACAATATTGTCTTATTTGTATCAAAGGTGTATCAATCCTGATCCACAGGATTTTTGCCAAAAAGGCTCAAATCCATTTCTAAAAAGCATACATTTTTCTTTCTGTGGGTCTGGTTCATTTAAGAAAATATCATCATTTAAATGTGACGGTTGACCTCTAGGATGAACTTTGTTTCCCTTAATAGGTACAAGTTTTCCTATAGTACAGATACCTTTCACTCTTTTGTTCCACCTTTAGATGAGTTTTATTTTGGTGTTCTCTGTGATACTGTTGGGACAAATGTCATTTTGCTTCCCCTGTTTTGATTATGGCAATGTCTGGTTGTCCTGGCATTTAGAATAGGAGGACCTCATCTTTACTTCCATAATGCATGCTCCTGCTTGTGCCTTGCTGGAATGTCATTTTCTTCATCTAGGACAACACAGAGCTTTAAGTAATGTCCTTTAGTAGCTCTCTCATTGATTTCTTTAACTTTTGATAATCACATCAAGCAATTTTCTCTTCAAAGTTACGTGTGCAATGTGATAGGCAGTTGTATTACTCATGGTGCCACTCTGCTCCCTCCTCATTGATTTGCCTCTTGGGTTTAAAGATCTTTTGTTTTTAACTGTCTCATTACATATCCTGTTTTGCCTTTTAGTTTGACAGGACTTTCTCTGAGGTTTCATTATTACATTTTAAAATAGCTGTCCTATAGCCTGTTAGCCATTCCTTTTCTCAAATATCAATGATACTGTTATTGAGCTTTTTATAAAGCCTTGACTTAATGAAATGAAGTTGTTTTCTCTATTGAGTTTTTTTTTTAATGATTCACTTTGTTTCTTTTACTTTATTTTTTTTAAGTAGAAGGATATCTGAGTTAGGAATTTTGATCTGTAGACTAGACAATCTGTTCATATGAATAGGAAAATGATTCTTATGTATTGCTTGGATGAATAAAATTCAGATGAATGAATTTTACTTTTATTTTAATATAGAGGGAAATTTGGCATGGATAAGCTGTGATCATTTGATTTTTGTTAAACATGCCTTAATTTCTCTGACCACTGTGGTCGAATAAATACTTTGATTTCTCCTGAAAAGAGTTTCTGAAGGATAATAAATTTTAAGACTATAAAGGAAACATCATTTCTAAAGCTCAAATATTATTGTTGCTGTGTTTGTTTGTGTTTTATCTCCACCACAAAAGTAGGTTTGGAAAGAAATTTTCTATTTTTATAGTCCCCCAAACATAAAAAATGCAGACCCAAAACGAAAGAGTTATTTTCATACTTTATTCTTTGAAACCAGTAGAGAATGTTTTGGTGGTAGGAATGAAAATGGAAGAAGAGTGAGAAAAGAATAAATTTTGTTTGTTGTTTTTTCCAATTTTAAGTTTTAGATTTTAGTTTTCCCCTCTTCATCTTTATTGATTTAATTTTTTAAATGGTGTATCATATATCTAAAGCCAAATGTATACATAAAGTTAAATTCAAAGAAATGATACTCCATTCAACTTACTTTCATCCTGTCTTCTACTTCTTGTAGATAATATACTTTCTTGTTTTCCAGCTTTTGCTCCTTGTATTTCTTTATATTTTCTCTTCTTTCTTTCACAAAAGAAAGCATACTATCTACTGTCTTTGGATTTTTTTTTACTTACTATTATTTACTGGAAATTGTTCCACATCAGTTACTGAGTTATTGAGTTATTCAAGGTCTTCTTCCTTTTTTGACATTTGCTTAGAATTTTGTTGACTCCCTAAACCACTTATTTGAACAAATTTTTATGCTTGGCCTCTTGGTAGATTCCAGTATATTTTAATTACAAATAATTATTTGGTAGGTAAACTCTGGATCATGTATTTTGATACTGTTGAAGGTATATCTTTAGGATAAATTCCTACAGGGTGATAGCTGGGTGAACGGATTAATGTATACAAATTTTGTTAGGTTTTGCCAAATTTCCCTTCCTGGAAGTGATGCCATCTTAAATTCCCATCAACAAATTTACAAAGAGAGTGTTTTGTCAAGCTTTTGGAATTTTTGCCAATCTGAAATATGAAAAATGATATCATAATTGTATTTCTCTTAATATGTGTGAATTTGAACATTTGCCCATATATTCAGGGACCGCATTTCTAGTTCATTTTGCAAATTGTCTATCTTTTGTTTGCCTGCATTTCTATAGGAAGTTTTGTCCAAGGTGTCATTTCCAAGTCTTTGTATCAATAGTTAAGGATATTAGCACTGAATCTGGGATGTGTGTTTTCACATTGTCTTTTAGTTGTCAATTTGTGTTTCAACTTTGCTTATGATATTTTTTATGTAAAAGTTTAAAATTTTTTCTAAGTAGTCATATTGGTCTCTATGTATAATTTATTGCATTTGAAGTTTAGTTATGGCCTTTTCCACATCCAGTTTGAATGTATTGATGGTTTCAAGGTGCTACTAATATTTATGCCAGAGCAAATGGGTAATGTGGGATTTTTCCAGGCCATCTGGTTATTATGTCACCCTACATATGATGCATTTTGTGCATAGACCCTAGATAACCTCTTGTCAGTGGGTCCTATGTGTGTAAAGCTACTCTTTATTTATAAGAGCAAAATATAAGAAAGAATGTCAAAAGGGAATACCATAACTAAAACTTACAATACAGGACACTAAACAGCAAAGAAAAGAAGTAAACTAGATTTCTCTGTATATCGAGATTCATGGATATCCAGGATATAAATGTAAGGTGTGAATACAAGATTCTAGAATGTTATGGATAAATATATTTTTTATATAATAGTAACTGATAGTTATAATTAAATATAGTCCCAAGTTACAATAGTGGTTCCTTCTGGTACTTGGAAAAGGGAGTCCTGGTTATGGTTTAAGGGGAATTAAACTATTATATTAACATCTTATTTCTTTGAGAATAATTTGAAGCAAGTATGACAGTTGTTAAAATCAATGGATCTAGATTGGAGTGAGGTAAATGTATATTTTAAGAAACATTATTCTTTATATTTTCAGTGACTCTTTTTCTCAAAATAAAGATAAAATAATACCTCAAAAGTGTATCCATGGTTTTGATAAATTACAGTGAGTGGTGTTGGATTCGTGATCTCTGAAGAAGATTTAACTTCAGGACCAGGGACCAGGCTTGATCACTCAAGAACTTTTGTATAGCAGAGTTTTACTAAAGTATAAAAAGGGACAGAGAAAGCTTCTGACATAGACATCAGAAGGGGAATGGAGAGTGCCCCCAATCCCTAGACTTAGCAAGGGAATTATATACTTTTTAATTGGTTATTACAATAAATCAAAAGAATGTCTCAAGGTTGTAAAGATCTTACTAGACCTACTCCCATAAGATAACAGGATTAATCAGAAGGTTTTCAGGAAGGAGAAATATGTCCTCAAACAGGATACATTATTGCTATATAATCTTTACTAAGGAATGTAGGGAAAAAAGTTTGTCGTTTCCTCCTCCTTGAGAATTCCAGACCCCTTTCTCCTCCTTGGGACCCTGGACTTCTTATCAACCTGCCTAGGACTTGACTCTCTCTTTCCCCCTTTTATTCTAGGAGAATTATGTTGCCAAGGGAAAGCGGTGTCATCTTTGTTCCATAACTACTTCCTGCTATTGAGGGGCATCATCCCTAAATTGTTGAGGCAACATATTCTCCTGATCCTCATATTGAGGGTCTCTGATCAATGGGCCCTCTGTAATAGTTGGAGGAGGCTGTGGTACTCATAGGAACCTGGACAACTATTTGTAACTTAAAAGCTTTCAGACAGTTAGAAACAAACCCTGTTTTAGTTGCTGATTTAAGGCAAAATAATCGTTAAACCAAGTTAAAACCTAATCAAAATTAAAGTCACATTATGTCCATAGTTGAGGTACAATATGTTATACCAGTTCATCTTAGGATTGTTAGATGTCATCAGATCAAGAAGAGGTGTCACATACAATTGTTGTTGGTGAAGGTATTTGCACAGTTGAAGAAACTCCTTGCCTTGAAGTGGAGAAACCCACCATGGGAAATCTTCAGTTAATGAGGAGGTTGAAAAGCTGAAAGCTGAGTCACATAGTTAGTTCTAAGGCTTTAGGATCTATGACAATATCTGTGTGCAAAAACAGTCTGTCATAGAGACAGACCCTTCTTCTTAAGGGTGCTTTAATGAGAGCTTTTGAGCCCTCATTAAACCTATGGGTAAAATATTAAACAAACTGTCTTGTGTTTTCTGAGTTAACTTTCACAGATGCCTCTGAATAATGTCATTAGCCTTTTTAACTTTAAAAAGGCTATGGCCACACCCCTTTAGTTACAGTAGCTTTAAAGACAGAGCATTGTTGCTCTGAACTTTAGAGTTTAATGACTTCTCAATCATGAGAAGTCAGTACAGTAAGATTTTGCCTATTAGTAAACTTATGAGCTTTCAGTTCAGTTCAGTTCAGTCACTCAGTCGTGTCCGACTCTTTGCGACCCCATGAATTGCAGCATGCCAGGCCTCCCTGTCCATCACCAACTCTCAGAGTTCACTCAGACTCACGTCCATCGAGTCAGTGATGCCATCCAGCCATCTCATCCTCTGGCGTCCCCTTCTCCTCCTGCCCCCAATCCTTCCCAGCATCAGAGTCTTTCCCAATGAGTCAACTCTTCACATGAGGTGGCCAAAGTACTGGAGTTTCAGCTTTAGCATCATTCCTTCTAAAGAAATCCCAGGGCTGATCTCCTTCAGAATGGACTGGTTGGATCTCCTTGCAGTCCAAGGGACTCTCAAGAGTCTTCTCCAACACCACAGTTCAAAAGCATCAATTCTTCAGTGCTCAGCTTTCTTCACAGTCCAACTCTCACATCCATACATGACCACAGGAAAAACCATAGCCTTGACTAGACGGACCTTTGTTGGCTTTAGGCATTAGCAAAACAATAGTAGCAGTTACCCTTCAGAAATGTGGCCATAGCTTTTTTTCAGTAAGGAACTAAATTTTGATCCTGTGGGCAAGCTCAAAGCGGGAGCCTGCAAAAGAGCAGTTTGAAGGGCCTTAAAAACCTTTTGAGTCTCTTGGGACCAAACCAGCTTGTCAGTTTGGGCCTGCTGATTCTGTTATAAGTT
Source organism: Bos javanicus (assembly GCF_032452875.1). Classification (NCBI taxonomy): domain Eukaryota; kingdom Metazoa; phylum Chordata; class Mammalia; order Artiodactyla; family Bovidae; genus Bos; species Bos javanicus. The sequence continues at coordinate 60,274,948 of NC_083869.1, read as the reverse complement.
TATAGAAAGGCCAGGCAAGTTCTGTATAACGCTGAATCCAAATGAAACAATAGCCTGTAATGTCCAAGGATCCTCTCAATTGTTTTAAAGTCATAGGTGGAGGGTGATTTAGTATAGGTTTAGCTCTAGAAAGTATCCTTCAAATCAATGATTGAAAAATATTTGGCTCATTTAGGAATTTCAGACAATAAAGTATAAGGATTAGACACGTATTATTTGTATATCTTGAACAAGTCTTCATTTATCATTTGACTTTTCTTACACCTAAAATAGGAATGTTGCATGGACTAAACCCTTCCTTAACCTTGGACATTAATGAATACTGCTTTTAATGTGGAAATAAGTGAGGGTCTGTGAGCTTGATAATGACAGGAACAACATTTTGTGCTTGACCCATAGTTTTTACATCAGCCCACACTCTAGTATTTACATTTTGTTCAGTTAAAAAGACTGGGTTCCATATTCATGAAAACAGAGGCCTCGACCTTCTTGAGTATATCCCTCTCCAGAAAGGGTGAGGGAGACGGATACAATCAGAAACTCCTGTGAAAATAGCACAGAGTCTCAGTTGCAGCTTAAAGGATGACTGAAATAATAACGTTTGGCTTGTCCTGACAGTCCCATTACAGTAGGGGATTGGGAGAAAAGCAGTCCAGGGGCTTCAGTGAGCACAGAGAAAGTTGCCCTAGTGTCCAGAAGAAAATCAACTGATTGGACCCCCCCCCAGTTATTAATACCCAGGGTTCCTCAGATGTTATTAGGATGGGAGCTTGTGTGGGGATGCGCAGGCATCTTCAGTCCTGATTGTCCTGAGAGTCCAACCCCTGGGGCCTACGCCTCTGGGGGCAGACTCTCCTCCAGTGTGGTCCTTTACTGACCGGACATGGAGCCGGGGTGACTTAGATGCCTGAGGGCAGTCCCGCTTGAGATGCCCCTCCTTTCCACAGTAATAGCAAGTCGGTCTCTTCTCACCTGGGTCCCTCTGGGCATTTTTCCTCAGCCTGTTTCATAGCAGTTTTCATAGCCATCACCAGAGCCTGGGCCTTTTCTTTGGTTCTTTTCTGCTGTCATTTTTCCTCCTTATATTCTTTACTGTAATATACTGAGTCAGCGGCAACAGTTTTTCTAAAAGACGGATTTGGTCCAAATGCCTGTTTTGGTAGCTTACAGCAGATAGCTGGAGTCAACTGAGTGAAAAATCTATCTTTAAGGTTATTTCTCCCTCTGAACTTTTGGAATCTATGTCAGTAAACTTGTGGCGAGCCTCCCACAGTCTAACTAGGAATTTACCAGGAGTTTCGTTCTCTCCCTGTCTATGTTAGCCAACTTAGCATAGTTTAAAGTCTTAGCATGTGTTTGCTTGGGTCCTACAAGAATACATCCAGCAAAGTGGCTCTGTTATGGGAACTGTTTGGCTCCCAGTAGGAAGGAGAGCTATTTTGTCTTTCCTCTTTCCCCTTGTCTCATGTTGAAGCCATTCAACTCCAAAAGTAGTAGCTTCCCCAAAACTCGAGCTCTCAAGTCAGAAGTTGGCGTCTGTCTCAAGACATACATTACATTTCTCCAAGTAAGCTCATAAAGTAAAGTTAGTCCCATAAAGGCTTCTGTGTGCTTTTTGGATCCTCTTGATAGTCTTGACTACAATTGGGACTGTTTGAATTTTTACCAAGACTGAGGGAACCCCTTCTGGAAGGGTGCCCTGATTCTTAGCCTATTCAGTTGGGAGCCTCAGATACAGGGGCAAAATAAGAGAATAGGAGGGAGCTGAAGGTTTCATACCCAAATCTGTACACTTAGGACATAAGTCTGGCATGTCTCACAGAGAGATAAAGAGCTACACATATGTCACTTCTGCCCATTTCTCTTGTTTTGTACAGAACTGATCTAATTGTAAGACAGTATTATAATTGAGATTCTTTAACTGGCCAGCATTCATGTATTCCAAAGGATACTGATCACAGAAAAGGATCAGATTGTCTATTTAAATTCTGGGGAATCAAACTCGTCCCAGTTTTTTTTAACACATTTTAAAGAAGTGGTTCTGGAACTGTTAGCTCCCATCAGTAAGAGAGAAAACAGTGGCATCCACAGCTGTGGCTTCTTTCCACCGGAGGTGTCCCTCCCTGTTCTAGATGAGAGCGTTCAGTTCAGTTCATCTCAGTCACTCAGTGCTGTCCAACTCTTTGCAACCCCATGGACTGCAGTACGCCAGATGGGGATATAGACACATTTTACACCGAAGCTTTCCTTCCCTGGTTGGACTTAGTCTGTCCCTTACTAATGCAGGTGCCGTATTCATCTCTCCCAGCTCTGCCACCAAGGTGGGGTGGAGATGCACCAGGGGTAGACCTGATGTTATCCCAGACTGATTTAGTTCCATACCACCAAGACCTTTGTTTGATTTGCCCTTTTCTCTGATGCCACCCGGGGTGGAGCAGAGCAGATTTTGGAATGTTTTCCAAGCTAGTACTTCTAGGGGAATCATCTATCTTACATGTGCCTGTGCACATTCCTGAGTACAGTCCTGACTTCAGTAGAATGGTGAGTCATAAAGGGATGAACAACTAAGATGTCCCTTCTGAGTGTCACCACACCAGTATAGCAAAAGCGGTGGTGGAGGGTTGGCCAGCCAGGAAAAAGTGATATTTGTCCTCAAGCTACTAGGGCCAATCTTTCCAGTTTATTCCCACAGATTTCACAAAATGAATATCTAGAGAGTTGAGACAAAAGCCACCAGAGAGCCTCCTCTAGTCCACTAAGTGCTAGCACTACCTCAGGAAGAAGCTCATTGCACTTCCAATCTGACTGTATCCTGCAATTCCCAATCTGTGTCTTCAAATACATTATGGTCACCACCTGTGCTTCTATCCACGTAGATTAGAGGCAAAACCATGACAAAGACTCACTTTCAGGTCGCTGGCCCCCGAGGCAGCCAGCCAAGAGAGTGATCTCTAGCCTGAGACATTCCTGGAGCTAGAGCTCTGCCTCAATCCCAAACGTGCTCTTGTAATGTTTGGCTCCTAGCAGGGCAAGGCACTTCCATACATGGGGGTCTAAATAAAAGTACATATTAACACCATGGATCACAAGTCCCTTGAAAGCCTATGATCTGACAGATTAGGCTAGTTGTTCTAATTCCCCATGCAATTATGAAATGGTCAAAGAAACCAGGAAAAGTTGACCGAGAAAGGAAAGTTTGGTCCACATGCTTCGCCCATTTCTGGCCGCTCCCCTCACAGGGACCTTGGGGTCTCTTGGCATTGGTAGGTCGGTATAAACCCCCACCAAGTAGCCCCTTTCTGGGGCTGCCTTCGGTCATTACGAGGCATTGTGAAACTGCAGAGCAAGGCTCATCTCTTTCTTCAAACAGGGCATGTCATTCATTCACATAAACACACCTTAGAGTTAGTAAGTGAACTGAAAGTTGCTCAGTTGTATCTGACTCTTTATGACTCCATGGACTACAGTCCATGGAATTCTCTAGGCCAGAATACTGGAGTGGGTAGTCTTTCCCTTCTCTAGGGAATTTTCCCAACCCAGGGATCAAACCCAGGTCTCCCACATTGCAGGTAGATTTTTTACCAGCTGAGCCAACAGGGAAGCCCTGATGGAGTTAGTAAAGTAAAGCAGAAAATGTGTTTACTGAGAAAGCAGAGTATAGAGCTCTGAGTGTTCTTACCTTGTCCTGAAGATCCTGGATGAGCCCCCAAGATGACAGCTTACGGTGAATTGTGTTCGATTCGTGATCTCCCAAGATGATTTAGCTTCAGGACCAGGCTTGATCACTCAAGAGCTTTTGTATAGCAGAGTTTTATTAAAGTATAAACAGGGGCAGAGAAAGCTTCTGCCATAGACATCAGAAGGGGATGGAGAGTGCCCCCAATCCCTAGTCTTAGCAAGGGAATTATATACTTTTTAATTGGTTATTACAATAAATCAAAAGAATGTCTCAAGGTTGTAAAGATCTTACTAGACCCACTCCCATAATAAACATTTTAAGATAACAGGGTTAATCAGAAGGTTTTCAGGAAGGAGAAACATGTCCTCAAGCAGGATACATTATTCTTATATAATCCTTACTAAGGAATGTAGAAAGAAACATTTGTCCTTTCCTCCTCCTTGAGAATTCCAGAGCCCTGTCTCCTCCTTGAGAGCCCCAGACCCCTTTTTCCTCCTCGGGGATCCCGGACTTCTTATCAACGTGCCTAGAATTGACTCTTTCAGTTTCTCCTAGTGTGTGACTAATTTTGTTTTTATATTTGAATCTTTGATCAATTTACACTGGGTTCTTATATATGGTATAGGAAATGGATCTTATTTAGTCTTTTCCCCAAAGTCTTTCCAGTGTTCCAGTGCTATTTATTTTATAAAAAAGTGTCTCCTTTTGACCCTATAATTGAGATACCATCTTTATTATGTGTTATATTTTTATACATAGTTGGGTCTCTTACTGGGCTTCTATTCTATTTGTCTATCTATTTATGAGCTGCTGCTGCTGCTGCTAAGTCGCTTCAGTCGTGTCCGACTCTGTGTGACCCCATAGGCAGCAGCCCACCAGGCTCCCCTGTCCCTGGGATTCTCCAGGCAAGAACACAGGTCTGCCGTTATTTTAATTAGAGGGTCTTTGCTAACATAATATCTCTCTGGGTAGTCATTTCTCGTAACTATTCTTTGTTTGTATTTCTTGGCTTATTTGAAAGATAATCATTCCTTATAAAATTTGTGATCAATTTGTCTAGCTCAATAAAGTTAGCTCACTGGAATTTTTATTGTGATTACATTAAATTTATAAATTAACATAGAACTAACATTTTTAATAATACAGATTCCTTTATTTTTATATTGAGATATATTTTATGTATAACATTATGTTATACATAGGTATTCAATATAATGATTCAATATCTTTGTATATTTCAAAATAGTCACAATAGTTTTAGTTAACATCCATCACCATACATAATTATAAAAGTATTTTTTCTTGTAATGGGAAGTTTTAAGAACTATTCTCTTAACAACTTTCAAATACTGAATACACTGTTATTACTAACTATAGTAACCATGCTGTACATTATATTTCCATCTTTATTTTAAAACTAGATGTTTGTACCTTCCTTTACCCATCTCTCCCCTCATTCATGTCCTATTTCTTCAACCACCAATTTGTTCTCTGTATCGATGAATTTGGTGTTTTGTTGTAGATTCCACATGAGATCATATGTTATTTGTCTTTCTCTGCCTGACTTATTTCACTTTAGCATATTGCCTTCAAGGACCTTCTGTATTGCTGCAAATGGCAAGATTTCATTATTCATTTTTATGACTGAATAATATCCCATTATATATATAACATTATATTATATATAGAATAAGTAATATATATGGAAGTATATACATACACAGGCTTCCATGGTGGCTCAGAAAGTAAAAAATATCTCCCTCAATGTGGGAGACCCAGGTTCGATCCCTGGGTCAGGAAGATCCCCTGGAGAAGGGAATGGCAAAATACTCCCTAGAGAATTTCAAGGACCGAGAAGCCTGGCAGGCTGCAGTCCATGGGGTTTCAAAGAGTTGGATATGATTGAGCGGCTAACACTTTCACTTTCACCTTCATATATCGCACAGATTTAGAATTGCTAGATTAGTACGGTAGTCCACTTTTACTTTATTGAGGAACCTCTCTACTGCTTTCCATAGTGACTGCATCGACTTATATTCTCACCAAGAGTGTACAAGTCTTTTCTCCACATCCTTGCCAAATTTGTTATTCTTTGTCTTTTTGATGATAGCCATTCTGACAGGTGTGAAGTTGTATCTTATGATTTTGATTTATATTTCCCTAATGCCTTGGAATCGGAGAAGGCAATGGCACCCCACTCCAGTACTCTTGCCTGGAAAATCCCATGGATGGAGGAGCCTGGTAGGCTGCAGTCCATGGGGTGGCTAAGAGTCGGACACGCCTGAGCGACTTCACTTTCACTTTTCACTTTCATGCATTGGAGAAGGAAATCCACTCCAGTGTTCTTGCCTGGAGAATCCCAGGAAAGGGGAGCCTGGTGGGCTGCCATCTATGGGGTCACACAGAGTCGGACATGACTGAAGCAACTTAGCAGCAGCAGCAGCAATGCCTTAGAATATGGAATGAAGCAGGGCAAAGGCTAACAGAGTTTTGCCAAGAAAATGCACTGGTCATAGCAAACACCCTCTTCCAACAACACAAGAGAAGACTCTACACACAGACATCATCAGATGGTCAACACTGAAATCAGGTTGATGATATTCTTTGCAGCCAAAGATGGAGAAGCTCTATACAGTCAACAAGAACAAGACTGGGAGCTGACTGTGGCTCAGATCATGAACTGCTTATTGCCTAATTCAGACTTAAATTGAAGAAAGTAGGGAAAACCACTAGACCATTCAGGGATGACCTAAATCAAATCCCTTATGATTATACAGTGGAAGTGAAAAATAGACTTGAGGGACTAGATCTGATAGATAGAGTGCCTGATGAACTATGGACAGAGATTCGTGACATTGTAAAGGAGACAGGGATCAAGACTATTCCCATGGAAAAGAAATGATAAAAGCAAAATGGCTTTTTGGGGAGGCCTTACAAATAGCTGTGAAAAGGAGAGAAGTGAAAAGCAAAGGAGAAAAGGAAAGATATAAACATCTGAATGCAGAAATCCAAAGAATAGCAAGGAGAGATAAGAAAGCCTTCCTCAGTGATCAGTGCAAAGAAATGGAGGAAAACAATAGAATGGGAAAGACTAGAGATCTCTGCAAGAAAATTAGAGATACCAAGGGAACATTTCATGCCAAGATGGGCTCAATAAAGGACAGAAATTGTACGGACCTAAGCAGAAGCAGAAAATATTAAGAAGAGGTGAAAAGAATACACAAAAGAACTGTACAAAAAAGATCTTCATGACTAAGATAATCACGATGGTGTGATCATTCACCTAGATCCAGACATCCTGGAATATGGAGTCAAGTGGGCCTTAGAAAGCATCACTACGAACAAAGCTAGTGGAGGTGATGGAATTCCAGTGGAACTATTTCAAATCCTGAAAGATGATGCTGTGAAAGTGCTGCACTCAATATGCCAGCAAATTTGGAAAACTCAGCAGTGGCCACAGGACTGGCAAAGGTCAGTTTTCATTCCAATCCCAAAGAAAGGCAATGCCAAAGAATTGCAACTCAGACTACCACACAACTGCACTCATCTCACACGCTAGTAAAGTAATGTTCAAAATTCTCCAAGCCAGGCTTCAGCAATATGTGAACCGTGAACTTCCTGATGTTTAAGCTGGTTTTAGAAAAGGCAGAGGAACCAGAGATCAAATTGCCAGCATCTGCTGGATCATGGAAAAAGCAAGAGAGTTCCAGAAAAACATCTATTTCTGCTTATTGACTATGTCAAAGCCTTTGACTCTGTGGATCACAATAAACTGTGGAAAGTTCTGAAAGAGATGGGAATACCAGACCACCTGATCTGACTCTTGAGAAATTTGTATGCAGGTCAGGAAGCAACAGTTAGAACTGGGCATGGAAAAACAGACTGGTTCCAAATAGGAAAAGGAGTTCGTCAAGGCTGTATATTGTCACCCTGTTTATTTAACTTATATGCAGAGTACATCATGAGAAACGCTGTACTGGAAGAAGCACAAGCTGGAATCAAGATTGCCGGGAGAAATATCAATAACCTAAGATATGCAGATGACACCACCCTTATGGCAGAAAGTGAAAAGGAACTAAAAAAGCCTCTTGATGAAAGTGAAAGAGGAGAGTGAAAAAGTTGGCTTAAAGCTCATCATTCAGAAAACGAAGATCATGGCATCTGGTCCCATCACTTCATGGGAAACAGATGGGGAAACAGTGGAAACAGTGTCAGACTTTATTTTTTGGGCTCCAAAATCACTGCAGGTGGTGATTGCAGCCATGAAATTAAAAGACGCTTAACTCCTTGGAAGGAAAGTTATGACTAACCTAGATAGCATATTCAAAAGCAGAGACATTACTTTGCCAACAAAGGTCCGTCTAATCAAGGATATGGTTTTTTCGTGGTAATGTATGGATGTGAGAGTTGGACTGTGAAGAAAGCTGAGCACCAAAGAATTAATGCTTTTGAACTGTGGTGTTGGAGAAGACTCTTGAGAGTCCCTTGGACTGCAAGGAGATCCAACCAGTCCATCCTAAAGGAGATCAGTCCTGGGTCTTCATTGGAAGGACTGATGCTGAAGCTGAAACTCCAATACTTTGGCCACCTCATGCGAAGAGTTGACTTATTGGAAAAGACCCTGATTCTGGGAGGGATTGGGGGGAGGAAGAGAAGGGGAGGACAGTAGATGAGATGGCTCGATGGCATCACCGACTTGATGGACATGAGTTTGGGTAAAGTCTGGCAGTTGGTGATGGAGAGGGAGGCCTGGCGTACTGCGGTTCACGGGGTCACGAAGAGTTGGACACGACTGAGCGACTGAACTGAACTGAACGGAACTGAGCGACTGAACTGAACTGAACTCTGTTATCTATTTTAACTATAGTTAGTTTATGTCTGTTAACCCCAAACTCCTAATTTATCCCTACCCCAACCCTTTCCTCTTTGATAAATTTCCCACGTGGTGCTAGTGGTAAAGAATCTGCCTGCCAGTGCAGGAGATGTAAGAGATGTGAGTTCAATCCCTGGGTCAGGAAGATCCCCTGGAGGAGGGTGTGGCAAGCCAGTCCAGTATTCTCACCTGGAGAACATGGAGAGATGAACAGAGAAGCCTGGTGGGCTACATTCCATAGAGTTACCAAGAGTTGGACAGGACTGAAGTGACTTAGCACACATACATGCAACCATAAGTTGTTTTCTATGTACGTTGGTATTTTCTGTTTTGTATGTAAATTCAATGGTATCATTTTTGTTTTAGATTCCATATATAAACAATGTTAGTTTCTTTATCTGTCTAGCTTACTTCACTTAGTATGATAATCTCTGTAATCGTTATTATGGAATCTTTTACAAGACCTGTCCTCTACTTTCTGCACCCAGTAAATTGAGTCTGAAGGGGGTCAATGGATAATCTGTTAGAATATTTTCTGTTTACTTGTGATTTGAACGTAAAGGTGTGTGTGTGTGTGTTTGTGTATTTTTATGTGTGTGTGCTCTCTTTATCCAGTAATGGTGAACACAATGGTAATATAAGGTTTGTTTCACTCTTACTGTTTTTTGTGGGGTAATGGTGGTAGGAGAAATTCAGAGTTAGGTAACTACCATTGTTCTCCAAACCTGAAATCAAGATAGACTTTTTTTTTTCTGTTTTTTTTAATTTTTATTTTTTAAATTTTATTTTTAAACTTTACAATATTGATTGGTTCTGCCATATATAGAAATGAATCTGCCACAGGCATACACATGTTCCCCATCCTGAACCCTCCTCCCTCCTCCCTCCCCATACCATCCCTCTGGGTCATCCCAGTGCACCGGCCCCAAACATCCAGTATTGTGCATCGAACCTGGACTGGCGACTCATTTCATATATGATATTATACATATTTCAATGCCATTCTCCCAAATCATCTCACCCTCTCCCTCTCCCACAGAGTCCAAAAGACTATTCTATACATCTGTGTCTCTTTTGCTGTCTCGTATACAGGGTTATTGTTACCATCTTTCTAAATTCCATATATATGCATTAGTATACTGTATTGGTGTTTTTCTTTCTGGCTTACTTCACTCTGTATAATAGGCTCCAGTTTCATCCACTTCATTAGAACTGATTCAAATGTATTCTTTTTAATGGCTGAGTAATACTCCATTGTGTATATGTACCACTGCTTTCCTATCCATTCATCTGCCGATGGACATCTAGGTTGCTTCCATGTCCTGGCTATTATAAACAGTGCTGCAATGAACATTGGGGTACACGTGTCTCTTTCCTTCTGGTTTCCTCAGTGTGTATGCCCAGCAGTGGAATTGCTGGATCATAAGGCAGTTCTATTTCCAGGTTTTTAAGGAATCTCCACACTGTTCTCCATAGTGGCTGTACTAGTTTGCATTCCCACCAAAGGTGTAAGAGGGTTCCCTTTCCTCCACACCCTCTCCAGCATTTATTATTTGTAGACTTTTGGATCGCAGCCATTCTGACTGGTGTGAAATGGTACCTCATTGTGGTTTTGATTTGCATTTCTCTGATAATGAGTGATGTTGAGCATCTTTTCATGTGTTTGTTGGCCATCTGTATGTCTTCTTTGGAGAAATGTCTATTTAGTTCTTTGGCCCATTTTTTGATTGGGTCATTTATTTTTCTGGAATTGAGCTGTAGGAGTTGCTTGTATATTTTTGAGATTAGTTGTTTGTCAGTTGCTTCATTTGCTATTATTTTCTCCCATTCTGAAGGCTGTCTTTTCACCTTGCTTATAGTTTCCTTTGTTGTGCAGAAGCATCAAGCTACAAACGGTATTCTTCACTGAGCTAGAACAAATAATTTCACAATTTGTATGGAAATACAAAAAACCTTGAATAGCCAAAGCTATCTTGAGAAAGAAGAATGGAACTGGAGGAATCAACCTGCCTGACTTCAGGCTCTACTACAAAGCCACAGTCATCAAGACAGTATGGTACTGGCACAAAGACAGAAATATAGATCAATGGAACAAAATAGAAAGCCCAGAGAAAAATCCATGCACCTATGGACACCTTATTTTTTACAAAGGAGGCAAGAATATACAGTAGATTAAAGACAATCTCTTTAACGAGTGGTGCTGGGAAAACTGGTCAACCACTTGTAAAAGAATGAAACTAGACTACTTTCTAACACCATACACAAAAATAAACTCAAAATGGATTAAAGATCTCAATGTAAGACCAGAAACTATAAAACTCCTAGAGTAGAACATAGGCAAAACACTCTCTGACATGCATCACAGCAGGATCCTCTATGACCCACTTCCCAAAATATTGGAAATAAAAGCAAAAATAAACAAATGGGACCTATTTTTTTTTTTAATGCAACTTTCAGTTCTTATACATTTGAGTCTCTAACAAGAACTCTCACATGGATCAACTGTAAATATAATTTTGGCTTAAAAGCCGGAGAAATTTAATTTTAGTCTTGGCCATTCTGTATTCTTGCTGTGTGCCCATTAGAAAATCACATAACATTTTTGAGGCACGAGTGTTCTTTTCCATAAATTGAAAGTAGAAGCTAAGACCTTCAAAGATTACTGATATTGCTTTCATCTCTAAGCATTCACAAATATATACCAACATATCATTCTTAGTACTCTAAGAAATTTGGAGAAGATAAAATCCATTTTATTCTGAGACTTATACTGCACTTTAAATTCTGTTGAATAATGTTTTCTGGTAACAGGAAATGAGCACAATACTAAAAACATTCCCTTTTGATAAAATATCACTCTCAAGGATATTTCTTCTCAAGAATGTAATATCTCAGTCTGTGTTCTGATCTCTTTATCTGTAGAAAAATCTCTCTATCCCACAGAAGCAACTGAACAGTGTATTTAAAATAGAATTTCATGTTGCTATTTTAGCTCTAGTGCATGATTTTAGGTTTATTATCTATTGAATACTTTAAAATGATATAAATCACAATAAGAAATTAAGAAGCATTTTAAGAGCTCAGCTTTACTATATTGTGGATTAGAAGAAAACAATTTATATATCTCAATTAGAGGCTCCCATTAGTAATAAATTCTAACCTAACATAAATGCCTTTTGTCATATAAGACATAAATTATCCCAGGTTACTGTGACCAGGAAGGGCATTTAGAAAAGGAAACTCGTAATCTTCCAGTTAAAATTTCTCAGGAATTCTTAATTATTTTCATGATAATTTTAAACTATTTCTTAAATTTGCAAAGTTGGTTTCCAGACAAAATTTTAAAAAGTCAACTTTTTCAATTGTCTTTACTCATTGAATCATATAGGCAGTAGGCAGCTTACTTTTAGTCTAGTTTCTAAAGTGGCCAGGGATTTCACATAAACCTGATATGTGCATGTTTTTCTTCTTCAGGTTACTATTCTTATTTTCTGAGCTATTCCTATTAGTTTGACTGATGGGAGAAAAATGAAACCAATTTGGAGTCAAAATCATTAAAAATAAATAGCATATATTCTATCTGGTTTCCCAAATCTATTCTCTCAAGCCTATCTGGGTTCTGGTTCTTCTCTCTCCATTTTCCCATTCACATTTTATTCCCTGGTGTTATTTTCACAATGTGATCTTGAAATCATTCTCTATGTTAGAATGTGTAAGCCCTAGAAGCAACTGTTCTCTGCTTATTATGCTATAATTTGGGTAGCTGCTACCATATGGATAGCAGTATTTTTGCTAAATAATTGGAATATCTGTACATTTGAACAGCACCCAGTTTTATTAAGCTTGCTAAAGTACTTTCTTAGTTAGTTGCAATTGTACTTCTATAAAAATAACCTTTTAACTGTTAAGTGTATTTTGCAAGTACTAAAGGCTGTAAACAAATATTACATAATTTAGAACAAGCATAATAGAAATGAAAATTCTTTCACAATTCAATATTTCACTCATCCATTTTTAATTACTTCTAGCCAGTGTTTTTCCACATGTAGGGAAGATTGAGCTCTGTGGGAATATGTTGATTTATTGAATAGATAATTATGTGGCTTTTGCAAAGCATTGTGTCAAAGGACTTTTTCAGTTTTTGGTTAAATATGGCAGACCGAACATAACCATTTATTACTGCTGTATTCTGGAACCCCACTTAAATAACAGTAAAGGAATAAAAAAGGCATGAACTCTCAAGGAGAAATATAATAGAAAATGATATAATAGTTTAAATGAAATGTCAGCAAATGAGGGAAGCTGGAAAGTAGATGGATGCATGGTGGTTTACCTAGCTGGGTGGAAAAAGCTGAATGCTCCCCCTTCAGTTGGTCGACCTGCCAAAAGCAGACCAGTTTACATGACACAGCTGTATCAGACACAAAGCCATTTTCCTGTCACGTTTTTGCCTCTTCCATCACACACGGAAAGATATTTAACTGTCTTCTTTGCAGTTTTACAGGAGCCATCTGACTGAGCTCTGGCCAATGCAATGTGGGCAGGAGTAACAAAAGCCATTTATAGGTCAAAATCATAAATCACTCTGGGCTATCCTCTTGCTCTCTCTACCTTTCTACCTAAAGGTGAACTTGGAAGACACATATTCTAGATGGTGAATTTATAAGATGAATACAGGGGCTTCCCTGGGTCCAGTGGCTAAGACTCCATGCTCCCAGTGCAGGGGGCCTGGGTTCAATCCCTGGTCAAGGAACTAGATCCCACAAGCTGCAGCTAAGAGTTTGCAGCCACAACTACAGTTGGAAGACCCAGGGTGCCTCAACTAAGAATCCACATGCTGCAATGAAGATGCAAGATCCTGCCTGCCACAGCGAAGACGTGGCTAGCCAAATTAAAGAGAGAGAGAGAGAGAGAGAGAGAGAGAGAGAGAGGGAGAAGGGTATGAACTGAGTTCTCAAGTCTTTAGGTAGAAGAGACTCTTCTAGGAAGGTTGATAAACTGCATCAAAGACTAAAGTGTTTGTGAAGAGAAAATGAACATTTATTTTGTTAAGTCATCGAGTTTCCAGGGTTTATTTGTTACCAGAATATAGGCTATTCTACTCTGACCAATATAAGACTCTTAGAAGGTTTAAGAATTATAGGCAGTGGTAAGAAACTCTGATGACAAATATGTTCAGTATGCCTAAAAATTATTCCCTTCTCTGAAGAACATAGTCTTAAGTGTGAAACATTGTCCACTGAACATGCAGGGTAAGTGAAAACCCATCCATAGTATGTGAGTATTCTGACAGCTCTTTCTCTAATCAGTTTTCATAAAGTTGAAGACTGGTTCTATACACATAGTGCAAGAGATAGCAGAAGTCCTATCTTAGGGAAAATGTGAGCTACAGAGTAGAGACTGATGGAGACCAGCATTTGACGGTCTCCAATAAAGTAGTCTGAGTTCTGCATAATCACCCAACAGAAATGTTTCAATGAGCCTCGCCTGTGATCAAAGAGCTTCCCATCTGTGCTGATGGTAGCTCATTTTACTCGATAAGAGTAAAGGATCACTAAAGTTAAAAAAAAGTTATATATAATATTGTCAAAGATATTAAATATTTCACTCATGAAATAAAAGTAAAATAATATTAAAATAAATTAGGAAACAAGAAAAAAATGTTGGACATTAAAATTTGATTGTAAAATATGTTTAAATTAATTAAAAAGTTTAAAGATAATTGAGGAAATCTCTTTGAAAGAAAAACAATACTGAAAATAGGGGGAAAAACAGAATTATATAGGTTAAACAAGGACAAATGAGTTTATTTATTTATTTATTTATTTTTTTTTATTCTTCCAATTTTATTTTATTTTTAAACTTTACATAATTGTATTAGTTTTGCCAAATATCAAAATGAATCCGCCACAGGTATACATGTGTTCCCCATCCCGAACCCTCCTCCCTCCTCCCTCCCCATACCATCCCTCTGGGCCGTCCCAGTGCACCAGCCCCAAGCATCCAGCATCATGCATCGAACCTGGACTGGCAACTCGTTTCCTACATGATATTTTACATGTTTCATTGCCATTCTCCCACATCTTCCCACCCTCTCCCTCTCCCACAGAGTCCATAAGACTGTTCTATACATCAGTGTCTCTTTTGCTGTCTCGTACACCGGGTTATTGTTACCATCTTTCTAAATTCCATATATATGTGTTAGTATACTGTATTTATGTTTTTCCTTCTGGCTTACTTCACTCTGTATAATAGGCTCCAGTTTCATCCACCTCATTAGAACTGATTCAAATGTATTCTTTTTAATGGCTGAGTAATACTCCATTGTGTATATGTACCACAGCTTTCTTATCCATTCATCTGCTGATGGACATCTAGGTTGCTTCCACGTCTTGGCTATTATAAACAGTGCTGCGATGAACATTGGAGTACACGTGTCTCTTTCCCTTCTGGTTTCCTCAGTGTGTATGCCCAGCAGTGGGATTGCTGGGTCATAAGGCAGTTCTATTTCCAGTTTTTTAAGGAATCTCCACACTGTTCTCCATAGTGGCTGTACTAGTTTGCATTCCCACCAACAGTGTAAGAGGGTTCCCTTTTCTCCACACCCTCTCCAGCATTTATTATTTGTAGACTTTTGGATCGCAGCCATTCTGACTGGTGTGAAATGGTACCTCATAGTGGTTTTGATTTGCATTTCTCTGATAATGAGTGATGTTGAGCATCTTTTCATGTGTTTGTTAGCCATCTGTATGTCTTTTTTGGAGAAATGTCTATTTAGTTCTTTGGCCCATTTTTTGATTGGGTCGTTTATTTTTCTGGAGTTGAGCTGTAGGAGTTGCTTGTATATTTTTGAGATTAGTTGTTTGTCGGTTGCTTCATTTGCTATTATTTTCTCCCATTCTGAAGGCTGTCTTTTCACCTTGCTAATAGTTTCCTTTGATGTGCAGAAGCTTTTAAGGTTAATTAGGTCCCATTTGTTTATTTTTGCTTTTATTTCCAATATTCTGGGAGGTGGGTCATAGAGGATCCTGCTGTGATGTATGTCGGAGAGTGTTTTGCCTATGTTCTCCTCTAGGAGTTTTATAGTTTCTGGTCTTACGTTTAGATCTTTAATCCATTTTGAGTTTATTTTTGTGTATGGTGTTAGAAAGTGGTCCAGTTTCATTCTTTTACAAGTGGTTGACCAGATTTCCCAGCACCACTTGTTAAAGAGATTGTCTTTAATCCATTGTATATTCTTGCCTCCTTTGTCGAAGATAAGGTGTCCATATGTGCGTGGATTTATCTCTGGGCTTTCTATTTTATTCCATTGATCAATATTTCTGTCTTTGTGCCAGTACCATACTGTCTTGATAACTGTGGCTTTGTAGTAGAGCCTGAAGTCAGGTAAGTTGATTCCTCCAGTTCCATTCTTCTTTCTCAAGATCGCTTTGGCTATTCGAGGTTTTTTGTATTTCCATACAAATTGTGAAATGATTTGTTCTAGCTCTGTGAAGAATACTGTTGGTAGCTTGATAGGGATTGCGTTGAATCTATAAATTGCTTTGGGTAGTATACTCATTTTCACTATATTGATTCTTCCAATCCATGAACATGGTATATTTCTCCATCTATTAGTGTCCTCTTTGATTTCTTTCACCAGTGTTTTATAGTTTTCTATATATAGGTCTTTAGTTTCTTTAGGTAGATATATTCCTAAGTATTTTATTCTTTCCGTTGCAATGGTGAATGGAATTGTTTCCTTAATTTCTCTTTCTGTTTTCTCATTATTAGTGTATAGGAATGCAAGGGATTTCTGTGTGTTGATTTTATATCCTGCAACTTTACTGTAGTCATTGATTATTTCTAGTAATTTTCTGGTGGACTCTTTAGGGTTTTCTATGTAGAGGATCATGTCATCTGCAAATAGTGAGAGTTTTACTTCTTCTTTTCCAATTTGGATTCCTTTTATTTCTTTTTCTGCTCTGATTGCTGTGGCCAAAACTTCCAAAACTATGTTGAATAGTAATGGTGAAAGTGGGCACCCTTGTCTTGTTCCTGACTTTAGAGGAAATGCTTTCAATTTTTCACCATTGAGGATAATGTTTGCAGTGGGTTTGTCATATATAGCTTTTATTATGTTGAGGTATGTTCCTTCTATTCCTGCTTTCTGGAGAGTTTTTATCATAAATGGATGTTGAATTTTGTCAAAGGCTTTCTCGGCATCTATTGAGATAATCATATGGTTTTTATTTTTCAATTTGTTAATGTGGTGTATTACATTGATTGATTTGCGGATATTGAAGAATCCTTGCATCCCTGGGATAAAGCCCACTTGATCATGGTGTATGATCTTTTTAATGTGTTGTTGGATTCTGATTGCTAGAATTTTGTTAAGGATTTTTGCATCTATGTTCATCAGTGATATTGGCCTGTAGTTTTCTTTTTTTGTGGGATCTTTGTCAGGTTTTGGTATTAGGGTGATGGTGGCCTCATAGAATGAGTTTGGAAGTTTACCTTCCTCTGCCATTTTCTGGAAGAGTTTGAGCAGGATAGGTGTTAGCTCTTCTCTAAATTTTTGGTAGAATTCAGCTGTGAAGCCGTCTGGACCGGGGCTTTTGTTTGCTGGAAGATTTTTGATTACAGTTTCAATTTCCATGCTTGTGATGGGTCTGTTAAGATTTTCTATTTCTTCCTGGTCCAGTTTTGGAAAGTTGTACTTTTCTAAGAATTTGTCCATTTCTTCCACGTTGTCCATTTTATTGGCATATAATTGTTGATAGTAGTCTCTTATGATCCTTTGTATTTCTGTGTTGTCTGTTGTGATCTCTCCATTTTCGTTTCTAATTTTGTTGATTTGATTTTTCTCCCTTTGTTTCTTGATGAGTCTGGCTAATGGTTTGTCAATTTTATTTATCCTTTCAAAGAACCAGCTTTTGGTTTTGTTGATTTTTGCTATGGTCTCTTTTGTTTCTTTTGCATTTATTTCTGCCCTAATTTTTAAGATTTCTTTCCTTCTACTAACCCTGGGGTTCTTCATTTCTTCCTTTTCTAGTTGCTTTAGGTGTAGAGTTAGGTTATTTATTTGACTTTTTTCTTGTTTCTTGAGGTGTGCCTGTATTGCTATGAACTTTCCCCTTAGGACTGCTTTTACCGTGTCCCACAGGTTTTGGGTTGTTGTGTTTTCATTTTCATTCGTTTCTATGCAAATTTTGATTTCTTTTTTGATTTCTTCTGTGATTTGTTGGTTATTCAGCAGCGTGTTGTTCAGCCTCCATATGTTGGAATTTTTAATAGTTTTTCTCCTGTAATTGAGATCTAATCTTACTGCATTGTGGTCAGAAAAAATGCTTGGAATGATTTCTATTTTTTGAATTTACCAAGGCTAGCTTTATGGCCCAGGATGTGATCTATCCTGGAGAAGGTTCCATGTGCGCTTGAGAAAAAGGTGAAATTCATTGTTTTGGGATGAAATGACCTATAGATATCAATTAGGTCTAACTGGTCTATTGTATCGTTTAAAGTTTGTGTTTCCTTGTTAATTTTCTGTTTAGTTGATCTATCCATAGGTGTAAGTGGGGTATTAAAGTCTCCCACTATTATTGTGTTATTGTTAATTTCTCCTTTCATACTTGTTAGCATTTGTCTTACGTACTGTGGTGCTCCCGTGTTGGGTGCATATATGTTTATAATTGTTATATCTTCTTCTTGGATTGATCCTTTGATCATTATGTAGTGACCTTCTTTGTCTCTTTTCACCGCCTTTGTTTTAAAGTCTATTTTATCTGATATGAGTATTGCTACTCCTGCTTTCTTTTGGTCCCTATTTGCATGGAAAATCTTTTTCCAGCCCTTCACTTTCAGTCTGTATGTATCCCCTGTTTTGAGGTGGGTCTCTTGTAGACAACATATGTAGGGGTCTTGTTTTTGTATCCATTCAGCCAGTCTTTGTCTTTTGGTTGGGGCATTCAACCCATTTACATTTAAGGTAATTACTGATAAGTATGTTCCCGTTGCCATTTACTTTATTGTTTTGGGTTCGAGTTTATACACCGTTTTTGTGTTTCCTGTCTAGAGAATATCCTTTAGTATTTGTTGGAGAGCTGGTTTGGTGGTGCAGAATTCTCTCAGCTTTTGCTTGTCTGAAAAGCTTTTGATTTCTCCTTCATACTTGAATGAGATCCTTGCTGGGTACAATAATCTGGGCTGTAGGTTATTTTCTTTCATCATTTTAAGTATGTCTTGCCATTCCCTCCTGGCTTGAAGAGTTTCTATTGAAAGATCAGCTGTTATCCTTATGGGAATTCCCTTGTGTGTTATTTGTTGTTTTTCCCTTGCTGCTTTTAATATTTGCTCTTTGTGTTTGATCTTTGTTAATTTGATTAATATGTGTCTTGGGGTGTTTCTCCTTGGGTTTATCCTGTTTGGTACTCTCTGGGTTTCTTGGACTTGGGTGATTATTTCCTTCCCCATTTTAGGGAAGTTTTCCACTATTATCTCCTCAAGTATTTTCTCATGGTCTTTCTTTTTGTCTTCTTCTTCTGGAACCCCTATGATTCGAATGTTGTAGCGTTTAATATTGTCCTGGAGGTCTCTGAGATTGTCCTCATTTCTTTTAATTCGTTTTTCTTTTATCCTCTCTGATTCATTTATTTCTACCATTCTATCTTCTAATTCACTAATCCTGTCTTCTGCCTCTGTTATTCTACTATTTGTTGCCTCCAGAGTGTTTTTAATTTCACTTATTGCATTATTCATTATATATTGACTCTTTTTTATTTCTTCTAGGTCCTTGTTAAACCTTTCTTGCATCTTCTCAATCCTTGTCTCCAGGCTATTTATCTGTGATTCCATTTTAGTTTCAAGATTTTGGATCAATTTCACTATCATTATTCGGAATTCTTTATCAGGTAGATTCCCTATCTCTTCCTCTTTTGTTTGGTTTGGTGGGCATTTATCCTGTTCCTTTATCTGCTGAGTATTCCTCTGTCTCTTCATCTTGTTTAAATTGCTGAGTTTGGGGTGTCCTTTCTGTATTCTGGCAGTTTGTGGAGTTCTCTTTATTATGGCGTTTCCTCACTGTGTGTGGGTTTGTACAGGTGGCTTGTCAAGGTTTCCTGGTTAGGGAAGCTTGTGTCGGTGTTCTGGTGGGTGGAGCTGTATTTCTTCTCTCTGGAGTGCAATGAAATGTCCAGTAATGAGTTATGAGATGTCTATAGTTTTGGGGTGACTTTGGGCAGCCTGTATCTTGAAGCTCAGGACTGTGTTCCTTTGTTGCTGGAGAATTTGCTTGGTATGTCTTGCCCTGGAACTTATTGGCCCTTGTGTGGTGCTTAGTTTCAGTGTCGGTATGGAGGCATTTGATGAGCTCCTGTGAATGAATGTTCCTTGGAGTCAGGAGTTCCCTGGAGTCAGGGTTTGGACTTAAGTCTCCTGCTTCCGATTATCGGTCTTATTTTTACAGTAGTTTCAAAACTTCTCCTTCTATACAGCACCATTGATAAAACATCTACATTAAAGATGATAAGTTTCTCTACAGTGAGGGTCACTCAGAGAGGTTCACAGGGTTACATGGAGAACAGAAGAGGGAGGAGGGAGTTAGAGGTGACCCAAATGAGATGAGGTGAATCAATAGTGGAGAGAGTGGGCTAGCCAGTAGTCACTTCCTTATGTGCACTCCACAACTGGACCACTCAGAGATGTTCACGGGGTTATACAGAGAAGAGAAGAAGGAGGAAGGTAACAAAGGTGGCCAGAAGGATAAAAGGGGGAATGAAAAGGAGGGAGACAGATCCAGCCAGTAATCAGTTCCCTAAGTGTTCTCCACCGTCTGGAACACTCAGAAATTCACAGAGTTGGGTAGAGTAGAGAGAGGTTAGGGAGGAGACACAGGCGACCTGGTGGAGAAAAAGGAGGGTCCAAAGGGAGAGAGAGCAGTCAAGCCAGTAATCTCACTCCCTAGTGAAAAATGGGTCCTGAAGATTGGGTCCTTAAAGGTACAAAATTGGTAACAAATACATAAAAGCAAAAATTAAAAATCTAGAGTAGAGTTTGGAATTTCAAAAATACGATGTTAAAGAAAAGAAGAAGGAAAAGAAAGAGAGAAAGAACGAACAAACAAAAACAAACAAGGTCGCAAAAATTATAAAGAAAGTACAGGTACAAAATTGATAACTAATACCAGAGAGCGAAAATTAAAAATCTAGAGTATAGTTTGGAATTTCAAAAATACGATGTTAAAGAAAAGAAGAAGGAAAAGAAAGAGAGAAAAAATGAACAAACAAAAACAAACAAGGTCGTGAAAATTATAAAGAAAGTACAGGTACAAAATTGATAACTAATACCAGAAAGCAAAAATTAAAAATCTAGAGTAGAGTTTGGAATTTCAAAAATACAATGTTAAAAAAAAAAAAAAAAAGAAGAAGAAAAATAAAGAGAGAAAACAAACAAACAAATACGAACAATGTCACAAAAATTATAAAGAAAATACAGGTACAAAATTGATATCAAATACCAAAAAGCATAAATTGAAAATTTAGAGTAAAGTTTGGAATTTCAGATATACAATGTTATATAAAAGAAGAAGAGAAAGAAACAGAAGAAGAAGAAAAAAAAAATCACAGAAATTATATAAAAAAAAACTATAGGTACAAAATTGATAACATATACCAAAAAGCGAAAATTAAAAATCTAGAGTAGAGTTTGGAATTTCAAAAATACAATGTTAAAGAAAAGAAGAAAAAAACAAAAACCAACAACAAAAAAAACAAGGTCAAAAAATTATAAAATATATATATATGAAGTTTGCTGAAGAAGAAAAAAATAGGGTCTTTTTTTTTTTTTTTTTTTTGCAAAGTAATAGGTTATAAAAGTGAAAATTAAAGGAACAATAGAGGACTTAAAATTTTTTTTTTCTCTTAAAAAAAAAAAAAAAAGAAAGAATGATCGTAAAAATAATAAAAATATATCTAGGACTTTTTTGTTTCTTTTTTTGTGGGTATTGTGGGTTCAGTTCATTTTTGGCTAGTTCCTTGGTCAGATTTATATTTCTCAAGATCTATAGGCCCCTTCCTATGTAGTCCGTAGTAACCACAGGGTTTTGATCTATTGCCTGTAGCTTCCAAGGCGTTTCCCTCTGTTATATCTTCTTCTGTTTGCTAGTCTCTTCAGTATCTGGTTTCCGCCCTGACTCAAAGGGCACGGTGGAGGACACTTTTTTTTTTTTTTTTAGGCTTACTTGTTCAGTCGCGCTGTGGGGAGGGAGGGAGGGAGGGTGCAAACAAATAACACTGGCGTGGGCTCGCAGTGCCTCAGCCACCCTGGGTCTGCCCCCGCTCACGGCGCGTGTAGCCTCCCTGTCCACACTGCTCGGACTCTAGGTTGTTCCGCCGGGAACAATCCGAGGCTGGCCCTGGGCTGCATGCACCTCCCAGGTCCAAGCCGCTCAGGTTCAGGCACTCGGGTAGTCCTCAGAGGCGCAGACTCAGTTGGGCCTGCGTTTTGTACTCTTCCCAGGTCCGAGCGCCAATTTGCTCTTCCCAGGCGAGCGCCAATGCTGCGACTTATCGCCTCCCCGCCACTCGGTTATCTGGATGTAAAACCGGCGCACCTTCTCAGGCAGATGTTGACCGTCCAGACCCCCAAGAAGTTTTAGTTAGCAAAGAAGCCTGCTTACAATTTTATAGATAATGTCTCTCTGGGGCTGCGATTGCCCCCTTCCGGCTCTGGCTGCCTGTCACCGGAGGGGGAAGATCTGCAGCCGGCTATCTCTGTTCAGTCCTTTGTTCCGTGCGCGGGCCTGGCGGTCTTAGGTTAGGGCTGGCTTTTTGCGTGGTAGGTATCCCACAGTCTGGTTTGCTAGCCCAAATTATTTCGCTCAGATAGTGCTCAGGGTATTCAGGCCAGATTCTTTCAGCGATGCAGCCCACGCCGCGCCTCCCTGCCCAGCCCCGGTTTGCTAATGGCGGATGCAGGCGCCTGCGCTGCTTCTCTGCTGGGGGAGTTACCGTAGGGCTCGCAATCTGCGAGTTTTAAATTGTTTATTTATTTTTTTCTCCCTGTTATGTTGCCCTCTGTGCTTCCAAAGCTCGGCACAGATTCGGCAGTGAGAAGGTTTCCTGATGTTTGGAAACTTCTCTCTTTTTAAGATTCCCTTCCCGGGACGGAACTCCGTCCCTCCCTCTTTGTCTCTTTTTTTTTTGTTTTTAATATTTTTTCCTACCTCCTTTCGAAGAGTTGGGTTGCTTTT
This sequence comes from Bos javanicus, assembly GCF_032452875.1. Taxonomy (NCBI): domain Eukaryota; kingdom Metazoa; phylum Chordata; class Mammalia; order Artiodactyla; family Bovidae; genus Bos; species Bos javanicus. The sequence goes on along the minus strand of NC_083869.1, from coordinate 60,252,169 downwards.
CTGGGTGCCTGATGTCCTCTGCCGGCATTCAGAAGTTGTTTTGTGGAATTTACTCGACGTTTAAATGCTCTTTTGATGAATTTGTGGGGGAGAAAGTGTTCTCCCCGTCCTACTCCTCCGCCATCTTGGCTCCTCCCCTGACAAATGAGTTTAATGTTGATGTTTCCAACATAGGAGTTCCTTCCTATAAAATACCACATATGAAAATATATATCAAATTGAGTGATGACCTAAATAGGAAATCAGAAATATAAAAGTTCTCTAGAAGGAAAAATATGAGAGTGTAGCTTATGACATTGGGATAGGAGAAAAAAAGTTTTGTACGTGGTGAAAAAAAAAAAGGCACAAACTATAAAGGGAAAGACTAAAAAACAAACTATTGCATATCACTATATACACTATATATATCAGAAACACTATATACAAATTAAAAATAATATTACGAGAAAAGTTATGTAGCATAAAGAAGAAACAACAGGTTACTATGTAGAATTTGTATTTCTCTCTCTGTATTTACTTTTATCACCTATAATGTGTGTAAGTTTTCATCTTAAATAAGAAAAAGTCATCCCACTAGAAATATGTATTAGTTTCCTATAGATTCTATAACAAATTACAACAAACTAAGAGGCTTAAAACAGTGTAAATGTACTAACTTATTGTTTTGGAGGTCAGAAGCCTTAGGAACTCTTGAAATGAAGGTATTATTCTGTTTTTCCCTGTAGGTTCTAGGGGAGAATCTGTTTTCTTGCATTTTCCCTGTTTCTAGAGGCTGCTCACTTTCCCTGGGTCGTGGCCTTATATTATCCCAGCCTCTGATTCTGCTGGGCTTCCCGGGTGGTGCTCTTGGTAAAGAACCCACCTGCCAGTGAAGGAGGACATGAGACGTGGGTTCTGATTCTGTTATCACATCTGCTTCTCTGTCTCTGGCCCGTTTGCCTCCCTTTGGACTCTTTTGTAGTTACATTGGGCCCATCTGAATAATCCAGGATCATCTCTTCCTCTCAGTATCTTTAACAGTTGCATCTGCAAAGTTTCCGTTGGCAGGTAAGGTTCACAGCTTAGACGTGTTCGCAGCTTTCAGGAATTAGGATACGGACATCTTTGGGGGACCACTAGTCTACCTATCACAATGCACAAATAATATGATGGTAAATTCATAGGATAGAAATCTGAGTAGTCACTAATGATTCAAGAAAAATATAAATACAGCTCAGTGGTAACCTGGAAAAAACAAATACAATTACTCAACATTTGGGGAAAAAATAAGTCTAATAATACCAAGAATTTTTAGCATGTAGGAAAGGAAAAATATCATAATACCTATTATATTGCTTTACATGAATATTTATGGCCCAACTTCAGGCAAAAATACTAGGGAATTTGCTCACAGATGTATAGCAACATAGAGACATGCAAAGGAAAGTTTAAAACATAATCCTATGGAAAAGAAATTAAGCACAACCAAAAGGTATACTAATGAGAACATGAATAAATAAATTTCCCTGTATTCTTATTGGAATATTGCTCACTAATAAAAATGAATGTGCCATATCTGCATTTTTCAAATGGATGTAGAAGTCATAATATCAAATGAGAAAAATGATTTCCAGAGTAATATGAATAATAAAGAAATATTTAAGTAAAAAATTTTAAAACATACCAGACAATAAATATTATTTCTGAACATATACCTACTTAAAATATAAAAATGTGTAGAGAATAATAGAAATCAATTTCAAGGTAGTGGCTGTGTATGAAGAAGAGACATGGAACTAAGATTGTAAAAGACATAGGTTATTTACCTGAATTTATAATTTTTAAACATTTAATGAAATCTGAAGCTAAATGTTAGCTTTTGCTAGCAGAGTATGGGAGTGTTTGTTACATTACTCAGCTTTTCTGAATGTTTCTTTAATATTATCTTAAAGTAGTAATTGAAGCGTAAATGAAATGAGGGTAATTTTCTGTTGGTTTTATAAGTGTTTCTGTCCTTATTTTGTAAGTAAAGAGATTTCCTTACATTTCCAGAGGAAGTAATATTAACTAGAGTAATTTTTGGTTTCAAAGGTTTCCTTTACAGTTGAATACTTGTGAAGTAATTTGCAAATGACAACATACTCTATAAATGTCAAGAAGGTTTAATTACCTTGGCTTTTCTGTCTTTTTTTTTTTAAAGCTAAATTAGCAGTATATGTCTGTTTTATTAAAAAGCATATCACCTTCTGTGAAAGAATTGAGTCTTATTTGTGTATAGACAATACTCTTTGTTTGGGGCTTTAGTTTGTAAGGTGACTCTACTTGGGCTGAAAGATATTAATACTCTAACTCTGGACAGGGTAAGCAGATCACATTTTATTATTCTTTTTCCCATAGATAATGAATCTAAGTAGCCTTGAGACTAAGGTCATGGAAATGTATTTTGATACAGAATTCAGGATACAGATATTTCTGATATACCCTTTAGTGCTTAATCCACTATTTCAGAAAAAGAACTAATCTCACTGATTATGTTAGACCAGGGCTTTATGTGGTACCTTTTATGATTACTCTTTTCAATAAAGGAGGTAAGTTGGTAAAAATAATATTAAATATTGCTATTAACTTATAACATTAAAATAGTAAATATGTAATCATTAAAACATATGCCCATCCTAATTCCAAGAATTAGAAGCTGTTTTCAGAATTACAAAACCCATTGATTAATTCATCCAACTCCATGCAAATGCTTGTACTGTTGAGTCTTACCCCTTCTTCTGGTCCAATAGGAAAAGTTAGTTCAGGGAAGATGAGAATGACAACTGGTAAATGCTAAGGACCAAACCACTACTTCTGTAGACAAAGAACTGTATAGTGTGGGATCTTCATTATGAAAAGAAGAAGAAAATCAACTTTGGAAATTAAAACTCTTTTAAAGTATACACACATTTAAAAACGTTATTAAATCCATTTATTAGGGCTACCTTAACAAAATACCATAGACTGTAACTTAAACAACAGATATTTATTTGGTCACAATTCTGGAGGGTGGATCAGGTGTCAGCAGGACTGATTTCTTCTAAGACTCTCTCCTTGGCTTGTAGAAGGCTGTCTTCTTTCCATGTCTTCTTATACTCTTCCCTCTGTTTGTGTCTGTGCCCTAATCTCTTCTTATAAGGACACCAGTCATACTGGATTAGGGCCTACCCTCATGACCACATTTTAACTTAATTACTGCTTTAAAGACTCTGTCTTCGAGTACAGTTACATTCTGAGATATTGAAGGTTAGGACTTCAACGTATGAATTTGTGTCAGGACATGACTCAGCCAATTATGTTTTCTGAAAAGTCAAAACCTAGAAACTTGTTAATCAACAGTTTTCTGTTGTGTCATAAGTTTAAAAGAGGTGGTCCTTCCTTCCATTCTCCCCATTGTACAAAGATGGTACATTATGATTTAGGTGGGAAATTTTCAACAAAGATTCTTCCTATTTTCTCTCAATCCCAAGACCCCCAAATATCTAATTGAAGTGAGTAATGATAATGAGGTATACATTGCTTTTTTCATTTTGAAGGGGATCATATGATCTGAATAGACTTTAAAAAATACTGTACCAAAAGTATATAGCGTTGTGAAATTTGAAAACCATACTAACTCTCTGTGGTTTCATAAAGGATGCATGCAAGCATGCTTGCTAAGTTGCTTCAGTCATGTCCGACTCTTTGCGACTCTATGGACTGCAGCCTGCCATGCTCCTCTGTCCAAGGGATTCTCCAGGCAAAAATGCTGGAGTGGGTTGCCATGCCCTCCTCCAGGGAATCTTTCCCACCCAGAGATCGAACCCGTGTCTCTTAGATCTCCTGCAGTGGCGGGGGGTGGGGAGGTTCTTTACTACAAGTGCCACCTAGTGCCCTTCATGAAGGACATCTGTACTGAAATTTCACCATATTTTACTCATTGATCTGGCCAAATGTAAACATATATTATTCTCCCCTGCACCATCTTCTATAATCTATTTCTTTATTGGCTCCCTTAATTTTCATTATTTTTCCAAGTCAGAAATTTGGAAACATTTTAATACTTATCTCTTTTTAAATACATACAAAGTAACCGTTGCCAAACTCTATCTGTAGGGGTTGTTCCACCCGGTTTCACAGGCCCAGTTTTGAAAGTCAGTGTTTGAACAGTGTTTAAACCCTTTCTTTGATTTATATTCCTGTCAAAATTATGCTTTTCTTTCATTCGAAGTAATGGATGTCTTTGACTGAAGAAGGGAAATACTAACAAGATGAAAAAGAAACGAATGTCAATTAATACTTGAATTATTATTATCTTCCTACATGAATGTTACTTCCTCCACTTAAAATTATTTAATACTCAATTAAATCCAAAGTCCTTAGTCCATGACATGAAGCTTTTCCAGACATACTTTTTACATAACCACATTCCTAATATTTGTCCACTTTTCTCTTTGAATTTTATGTGCCCTAAATGTGTCCATTATGGCTTTTACTTTCTCCCATTGGCGTGCTTTTGAATAGTTGACCACCAGTTCTGGTGGTTGAAGGTTCAGAGTAGGGTAGGGGGCTTGATTTGTAGCATTTGCTGATTTCTGTAGTGTAACTACTATGACCATGGCTAAGTTTAAGCTAGTTACATGAAATCAACTGGCTTGCAAAATTCTGGAAATTTTACAGTTGGTTCTTGTTGAATAGTATATCCAGTTCTAGCATACCACTGGTTCCTATGCCCACAAATTTTACCTCCAGGCTTCAAATATGCTACTTACTTGACTTGATTTTAAGTCTTCTTTCTGTGCCCGAGAAGTTCCCATTAATTTTTTAAAGTGTGTTTCGGATGTCCGTCCGTCTTAGAATTGCCCCCCTATCCTTACCCCAGCTTTCCCGTGTGGTCTATCACTGCCTCATTGGTTTTTCTCTTCATCATTGGGAATGGTTTTATGTTGAGTTCACCACATTATCATATCTTTTTATTTATTTATCTGTTTTCCAATTACACTGTTAGCATTTAAAGCACTTCAGTCTTGCAGATGAGGAAACTGATGTGCAGAGCCTAACAATATGGGGAAACATAAGGCCACATTTGTTTATTTTTAATAGACCAGTGTGCAAAAGAATGGACAGATTAATACTCAAAAGCTTACATTTACTTTTCTGTGACCTTACACAGATGATTTAGCCTTCCTGACCTTACGTTTTCTCATCTACAAATGGATGTAATAATAGGTAAACTCATGAGACTGTTGTAAGAAAATGCCCGTGAAGCACAGGGCAGTATCTGACACTGAGGAACCAATGAATAAAGAGGAACTGTAGGCTGTGTCAGAAAGTGCAAGCACATGAGAAGAACCTCCATTGTTTCGGAGGATGCTTTGAACAAGGTACAGGATAGACTCATCTTACTTATGTGTCTTGTGAGGGTGAAACATTGTAACTTCACAGTTTCAGATGAAATCCAGTGTTCATTCTTAACATGTAAGACCTTCAATAGGTTTATCATGATACCTCTAACATTAAAAAAATTTTTTTTCTCTTACTTTAGAGCTTATCATGAAAACTTGAAAAACCCAGGTTTCAGGTTTGTTTGTTTGCTTTTAATCCAGACTAGGTGCTTCATTATGTGATTGCACTCTCTTAGCCCATGGCCTGCTGTTTTCTGTTTCTGTTCCTTCAGCCTTTGCATGCAAGATTCCTTCCCTTTGACTGTCCAGTCCTGCATCATGCCGAAAGACTGTGAAACCACTGAGTGGTCTTCCTGGAGCCCCTGCTCTAAGACCTGTCGTTCAGGGAGTCTCTCACCAGGATTTAGGAGCAGGAGCCGCGATGTGAAGCACGTTGCTCTTGGAGATGGAAAGGATTGCCCTGAACTTACCGAGAAAGAAGCCTGCATTGTCGAAGGAGAGCTTCTGCACTTATGTCCCAGGTATTGTGTATTCTTTGGCATGAGTGTTCAGTTCTATATAATCTGATTTTACGTGATATAGACATGTTACTGATCACTATAGCTGTGTCTCGTACTTGTCGAGTCTTTACTCAGTGCAAAGTTTCATATTAGGCAGTAGAATGCAATGGGGTTAGGGCATAGGCTGCGTTGATTCCCTGGCCTCCAGTCCTACTTCTGAGACTTTCCAGTTATGTGCATTTTGGCAAGGGAGTTAAATCTAGTGCCTTAGTTTGCTCTTCTACTAACTGTATTCACTTCATCTAGCACCTGCCACAGCATAAATGTTTAATAGCCATTAGTTATCATTACCTGATGTGCCAGACCTAATTTTTCTGATAATCTGAGAAGTCATTCATCAGCATCTTCATTTTGTAAATAAGGCCATTGATGCTCAGAGAGATTAAGCAATTTCTGAGGTTACATAGTTAATGAATGACAGCCCCCTGATTCTAATGACACTCTTTCTCTGAAATTCACTGTCACCCTGGGGCACTGTTTCTATTTCAGGTCCCTAGGGAAATGGAAAATGCTGGAAACGGGTTGACACAAATTAATAGCTAAATTGAAGACCTTGATATTGGTTATATTTTGCCTGATTGTGTCGCCTTTGGTGAAGACCCCAGTGTATTTTCATCTGGTTGTTGGCTTACAATGGACTCAGTCTGATAATGATAGAAGTTGTGCAGAAGTCAGTTGGGGATGAATTTGTGATAATTCCTGCTGCACAGCTGCCCTGAACTATATCTTAAGTCTGTAGCTATATTAGATAGATCTTTTCTAGTTTCTTATTGTATCTAAGATTTCAGACCATTTCCTCAGTGAAACAGTGAAGCAAAACATACCGTACTGTAGGAATTAATCACCTGGGATATGTGGAGTATAAGCAGGTTACAGACTCACCTGGTGTTGTGGATGGGCCTGGCTATTCCTTATACTTGAAAGAATGAGTGAGAGGAGGGCAGAGGTTGGGGAGTGGGGTATCGCTGAGCAAGTTCCTTTTTTCACATTCTTAGTCACACACTTCTTCCACCTCACCATAGAAATCGGGGTTGATTCAACATACTCCTTATATAATGATTGTTCATTTTTTAGTAAGATGACCACTTATATTTACATCATTTCTTTCCTGAAAAAGAGAGAAAACAGATGCAGTTCCTGATTCTTGACAGGTTAACCTACTGTCACAGAATCCTTCCTAATTGTATTGAGTGTGTGTTCAGTCTTTCAAGACACTAATTTTGGGGCAAAGCATGAGATTGGAAATAAAACCTGAGGTCTCTGTCCTTTTGAACTTGGATAGACCTTGGGTTAAAATTGTATACCATTACTTTTTAGCTGTATGTGTTTGAAAAAGCTATACAACTTCTTTAAGACATTCCCCTCGTCAATAACATGTGTCTAAATATGCCGCCTGTGTTGGAGGTTTAAGAAGCTGCAGACTAGCACTGTCTATCCCACTGCTTAGCACATAGGAGGCACTACAGGTGTACTGATTCTTATTGTTATTTTCAGGTGGGTTCATTTCCCCCAGTAAGAGAATCTCCTCTTGGAAGGCATACTGTAACGAGTTCAATTCAGTTGCTCAGTAGTCTCTGACTCTTTGCAACCCCATGCACTGCAGCATGCCAACCTTCCCTGTCCATCACCAGCTCCCAGAGCTTGCTCAGACTCATGTCATCCAACCATCTCATTCTCTGTTGTCCCCTTCTCCTCCTGCCTTTAATCTTTTCCAGCATCAGGGTCTTTTCCAATGAGTCAGTTCTTTGCATCAGGTGGCCGAAATATTGGAGCTTCAACTTCAGCATCAGTCCTTCCAATGAATATTCAGGACTGATTTCCTTTAGGTTTGACTGGTTTGATCTCCTTGAAGTCCAAGAGACTCTCAACAGTCTTCACCAATACCATAGTTCAAAACCATCAATTCTTCAACACTCAGCTTTATAGTCCAGCTCTCATATCTATAAATGACTACTGGGAAAACAATACCTTTCATTAGATGGACCTTTGTTGGCAAAGTAATGTCTCTGCTTTTGAATATGCTATCTAGGTTAGTCATAACTTTCCTTCCAAGGAGTAAGTGTCTTTTAATTTCGTGGCTGCAGTCACCATCTGCAGTGATTTTGGAGCCCAAGAAAACAAAGTCTGTCACTATTTCCATTGTTTCCCTATCTATTTGCCATGAAGTGATTGGACCGGATGCTATGATCTTACTTTTTTTTAATGTTGAATTTTCAGCCAGCTTTTTCATTCTTCTTTTTCACTTTATCAAGAGGCTCTTCAGTTTCTCTTCACTTTCTGCCATAAAGGTGGTGTCATATTCATATCTGAAAGTGAACATGAAAGTGAAGTCGCTCAGTCGTGTCTGAATCTTTGTGACCCCGTGGACGGTAGCCCACCAGACTCCTCTGTCCATGGGATTCTCCAGGCAAGAATACTGGAATGGGTTGCCATTTCCTTCTCCAGGGTATCTTCCCAACCCAGGGATCAAACCCAGGTCTCCCACGTTGCAGGCAGACACTTTACCCTCTGAGCCACCAGGGAAGCCCATATCTGAGGTTATTGATATTTCTCCTGGCAATCTTGATTCCAGTTTTTGCATCATCCAGTCCAGCATTTTGCATGATATACTTAAATAAGCAGGGTGACAATATACAGCCTTGATGTATTTTTCCCAATTTGAAACCAGTCCATTTTCCAATTTGAAACCAGTTCATTGTTCCATGTCTGGTTCTGACTGTTGCTTCTTGACCTGCATATAGATTTCTCAGTAGGCAGGTGAGGTGGTCAGTATTCCCATCTCTATAAGAATTTTCCAGTTTGTTGTGATCCACACAGTCAAAGGCTTTGGCATAGTCAATGAAGCAGAAGTAGATGTTTTTCTGGAACTCTCTTGCTTTTCCTATGATTCAACAGATGTTGGCAATTTGATCTCTGGTTCCTCTGCCTTTTCTAACTCCAGCCTGAACATCTGATAGTTCTTGGTTCATGTACTGTTGAAGCCTTGACTTGGAGAATTTTGAGCATTACTTTGCTTCTGTGTGAGATGAGTGTAATTGTGTGGTACTTTGAACATTCTTTGGTATATTATCTATTCTATAATAACTTAATAGAATAGAAAGTTATTCTTCTGAGTGATTTGAAGATTATTTTTTTCCCTATGGAGGTCTAGTTTAGGAATATTCTCAATGTTATGCTGCCAGGAATAGAATCTGAGTTAAATGATAACTTCACGTGTGTCCTTTTTTCCTTCATCCTTTTCAAGGAATGGCTGATGACTTTCTCCTGATATTTTCAACAGTTTTTTGAGTTATAAATATCCTCCATTTTCCTCTTTTTTTTTTGTCAATAACTATACAATTCTCTTGTAAGAGTGGTACCTCCCTGAAGATGTTGAAGAAGTTGGGTTGTATCAACTTTGTTAAGCATGACTGCCTTTTATTGAGTATATGCTTTAGGTCAATAAATTTATGAGAGATATTATAAAGATTATTTAGAATAATATGACGTTTATCATCTAAATGGGACATGTTTAATTGTAAAAAGTGATGTAAATTGGTATTGTCTCTTTTGATTCAAGTTGAAGTCCATTTGGCTTCAAGGTCAGTGATCTTTTCAATACCTCACACTGACTCTCATGTTAGTGAAGACATACACCCAGATGAGGGTATAGATACACATATATGTGCATTCATACGTGTTGTTTTTCCCAACATAATACCATGGAATGGTAATACTTCAAGATGTCCAGTTCAGTTCAGTTCAGTCACTCAGTTGGATCTTTGTTTGCAAAGTAATGTCTCTGCTTTTTAATATGTTGTCTAGATTAATGATAGCTTTTCTTCCAAGTAGCAAGCGTCTTTTAATTTTGTGGCTGCAGTCACCATCTACAGTGATTTTGGAGCCCAAGAAAACAAAGTCTGTCACTGTTTCCATTGTTTCCCCATCTATTTGCCATGAAGTGATGGGACCAGATACCATGATCTTAGTTTTCTGTATGTTGAGTTTTAAGCCAACTTTTTCACTCTCCTCTTTCACTCTCACCAAGAGGCTTTTTAGTTCTTCACTTTCTGCCCTAAGGGTGGTGTCATCTTCATATCTGAGATTATTGATATTTCTCCCGGCAATCTTGATTCCAGCTGTGCTTCATCCAGCCATGCATTTCACATGATATACTCTGCATATAAGATTTATCCAAGATTAATTTCTACTTTGAGCTTCATTTAATTGAACCTTCACATCAGAAAACAGGTCCTGACAAAAAGTTCATTGGAGGTTAACCTGGGCCTCTAGATCTGCTGTATAGAAATGTTACTGAGTATGACATTTTCTAAAAACTTTCTCAAATAGTGAATTTGTAGGAGATAGGAGTCTTAGAAAATTCACCGAATACCAACCAGTGTTCTCTAGGGAGAATGATGTGTTTACTAATGATTCTAGTTGGTGGTGGGGAGGAGCACACTTAAATAACAACAACAAAATTAACATTGGCTGACATTCTTATTTGTCTGAGACCTGAGCTGTGGCCTCTGCCTCAGGAAGGCATAAAGACTGTGTGTTAACTTTTGTTTCTAGTTTGACACCGGTGATTAAAATTCATTGTGAACAAGGGAAATAGAAACAAAAATCTCTTAGGGATCAAAAATATCCATTTCTCCTTTCCCAGAATTCATGAGCACTTCATATGTATCAAGAAATTTAATTCACCACCCTTCTCCTTAGTAGGAAAATGTCCTCTCTTGGAATGTCACTTGGTTTTACCCTTCTACCAGCTTTGCTGTAGGAGATGTTTTCCTTTGTTCAATAAATATACTCTTAAACTCTTGCCATATGCCAAGCACTACACTAAATGTTTGGGATATCTCAGAAAATAGATTGGACAAAATTCCCTTCCTCTTATGGGACCTAAATTTTAGTGAAGATATACTAAATAAATGTAATAAATAAAATAAACTATATATTTTGTGTATGAAATATAGAAAAAATGAATCATTAGAACAGGGCAAAGATAGAGACTTCTGGAATGCTGTAATGGGGGTCAGCTCAGGTTATAGAATTAAAGAGTGTCATTAGAGAAACTTCCTTTGAACAAGCAGGATCAGGGACTGGGGTTTGGAGGAGGACTTGAAGGAAGTGAGGAAATTAGCGTTTCAGTTAATGAGAGGAAGAATATGTATTCTAAGAAGAGATGAGCTAGAGATGTGTTTACTTCCTACTTCCTCCAATAATAATACTGTTCACAATGGTTTTTAGTTGTATAGTTCAGGGGCTACTCTTTTCACTAGCTAGACTCCACTAATCAACATTTTCACTTGAACACTGTGAGTGCCAGTCCCTAAGGCATGAAAGCAATTGTGACCAAGAAGAGCCCCTGCTAGAAGAGCTCCCTGACCCTGAACACTTTGGAGATTCCTTGAAGCATCGAGCATAAGTTAACCTGAAAGGCTGAGGCCAGCCTGTGTTAAGCTAATTTGGGAAAATTTATTTTTTTTTTTAATTTAAATTTATTTATTTTAATTGGAGGCTAATTACTTTACAATATTGTATTGGTTCTGCCACACATCAACATGAATCCACCATGGGCGTACATGTGTTCCCCATCCTGAGCCCCCCTCCCACATCCCTCCCTGTACCATCCCTCTGGGTCATCCCAGTGTACCAGCCCCGAGGATCCTGTATCGAACTTTAGAACTACAGTTGCTACTTGAATAACCGGGGTTTGAAATGTGCAGGTCCTCCAAGACACAGACTTTTTTCAATAGTAAATAATACAGCACTACACAATCTGAGGGTGGTTGATTTCATGGATAAAGAACCTTGGATACAAAGGGTAGACTAACAGACCAAATTTTCTGACTATGTGGAACATCATCACCCCTAACCTCTTATAGTTGTTCAAGAGTCAACTGTATAAGGGAGTTAGCAGTATAGCTTTAAGATCTTTGTGAGAGAAAGTGCTTAAGGCTACTTTCACAGAGTCGTACACGACTGAACAACTAACACACACACTCATGTACACACACATATAGCCTTAAGTTTGTTTTCAAAAGGATGCTATTTTCCCATCTGTTTGCCATGAAGTGATGGGAACAGAGGCCATGACCTTCATTTTTTGAATGATGAGTTTTAAGCTAGCTTTTTCACTTTTCTCTTTCACTTTCATCAAGAGGCTCTTTAGCTCCTCTTCACTTTCTTCCATAAGGGTGATGCCATTTGCATATCTGAGGTTATTGATATTTCTCCCGGCAATCTTGATTCCAGCTTGTGCTTCTTCCAGTCCAGCGTTTTGCATGATGTACTCTGCGTATAAGTTAAATAAGCAGGGTGACAATACACAGCCTTGACATCCTCCTTTCCCAATTTTGAACCTCTGGTTACTGGATAGCATAAGAAAAGGCAGAGGACACAGACAACTGGGACCTGACCTGATGCTACAACAGCTATGACTCCAGACCCTCTGTACTTTAAGCATAGAGCCTGTTCTGGCTGAACACACTGTAACAGACAAGAATACTGAAAAATGTCAGCATCTTTCTTGGAACTGACACCTTGGATGACCTACCAGCAACTTCCACAATCTCCCCAGGAGACAACAGCTTTCACACTGAAATGACTGTTGTATTTCTTAAATGTTAATTCAACATTTAAAATTTAATATAAGTATAAGACAGTGCTGTTAAAAGGTAACAGTGACCACTATAGAGTAAAACTTTTAAGAAGGTCTCTAGGCAGACACTGTATTGCTGATATTTTACATAGAGTGTGTGAATTACTGCCCAGAAAAAACAATTTCCTAAACATTGCTTCAACACTCTGGTCTGACACTGAAAAATATGGGGCCTCATAAACTGTCTCTCCTTACCTCTAGTATGTGTTAATTTATCTCTGTTTTGGGTAAACTAGAGATTCTTCGTAAAAGGTCTGTCTGTGCAGACTCTGAGAGGTCTATGTGGGTCTTCTACCCACTTTGATGTGCTTTTAAAACAACCTGCTGTGGCCAGGCTGTTCCTTCCTATTTTCTCTTTAAGGTATTTAACCTGATTTTAAGTTTTATAGATAAAGTTATTTTTCCTTGAGAAAACTCTGGGGATCAATTGATGACCTTTTTTTTTTTTTTTTTAAGATGACTGTTAAAGCCAAGTAATGGTGCCAAGAGAAGGGATGGTGGATAAAAGTTGGCTTAGTGTTTGGCTTCCTTTGCCCATTGGAATGAAGTGAGTGTTAGAAGAGGGATGTTGTGTCTTGAAGAGATGTTTGTTCAACACCTGCTTAGCCTTCACTGTGCTGATTGGTGGAAGACTCAGGAAATTTCAGTCTGTCTTAGTTCACTGATTTTAAGAATCTTGTATAATATTCTCATTAAAAACTAGCATGTCTTCAAAGCTTATAACTATGTTCTTTAAGAGTGTTTAATAGTTGGTAATGTTCCCTTAACTCATCCCAAACATATGGATTTTTTGTTAGTTTTTTTTTTTTCTGCCTCTACTTCAGAGTGGGTAGCATCTATAAAAGTGCCTGGCTTAGAGTAAATGCTCAGCAGACAATGGATAGATCATCAAATGTAGGGCAGTTCCAGAACAATTTTATGCACAGGGTGCTTTATTCCATGCTGATACTTAATATGACATGTGTGAATAATTCAAGTCAGTTTGTATAACAGGCATCTGAAATTGGCTTCATAAAGAATATTCAATATGGACATCTCCCCAGGGAAGGAATGAACACACAGAACTTGTAAAGTGGTCCCCAGTGGCTGCCTTGCTTTTGCTAAGTGTGTCTGGATTTCCAGAAAAGAAGTTTCTGTCATCATTAGTTATAAGAGTAGGTTCAAGAAGGGTGAGAAATGAGACCACAATTAGTTAGTGTCAGTCAGTCTTGTCTGACTCTTTGTGACCCCTTAGGCTGTAGCCCACCAGGCTGCTCTGTCCATGGGATTTCCCAGGCAAGAATACTGGAGCGGGCTGCCATTTTTTCTCCAGAGGATCTTCCTGGCCCAGGGATTGAACCTGGGTCTCCCATATTGCCGGTGGATTCTTCATTTGTAAAAGTCTGACTTCTGGAAAAGAAGGGCACAAACATTGCCTACCACATCTACTGATCTTTTCCCATTGATTGTCTACCATAGTAATACCTTGCACATACTAGAAGCTCAGTCAGTTCAGTTCGGTGCAGTCGCTCAGCCGTGTCCAACTCCTTGTGACCCCATGAATCGCAGCACGCCAGGCCTCCCTGTCCATCACCAACTCCCGGAGTTCACTCAAACTAATGTCCATCAAGTCGGTGATGCTATCCAGCCATCTCATCCTCCGTTGTCCCCTTTTCCACCAATAAATGGTGGTTAAATGAATTAATGAGTTCTTTAAGGAAGCTTTTTAAAATTGTTTTAATTAAGCAGCTTTTTTACAGCACTTGAGGAGTAAAGGAGTCATGACCTGGAACCTCAAGAGAATCTGTTTGGGAAAGAAATAGCAGTTTCAAAGAATCTGTAAATTGTTTCAGCAGAAGGAGACTGATGCCTTTTTATTGAGTCCATCTTTTATTGGTGCGTATTTTTTCATGAGTCCCTGTTGTTCCACTTTCAGTTCTCCTGGATGGAAGATTTGCTCCCCTGTTAGTGTAAGAAAGTTAACGTATTGCTAAGTGCTGTGCGTAGTGATAGAAATCTATTAATAATGCATACATGGAGTTTGACTGGCAAAGTCATCTGCCGAAGAGCAAAGAGCTTTGCACTTGAGAGTAGCTTACCATAATCAATAGTCCCACTCTATTCAATAAAAAATTACTAGAGCGTAAAACACATAAAGCTCGATCAGTTCTCTTTATTTTGGTTGTCTGTTCAGCAAAAAATGACAACTTCTTTTCTAAATGCATTTACAATTTTAAAAGGACTACAGACATTATCATAAATTAGCCATGCTGCAGTACACGGATTTTTAATATACGCACATTTAATTTGAATATATTGTGCTAGGGTTTCAATTCCAAGAGTGTTTGCAAAGCTATATGTGCTTAGTCAAAACACGACCATTCACTAATGCAATTATTCTTTCAATCTGTCATTGTTAGATCACTGAAGATTCTATTCCATGTTGCTTTGCTTTAGATCTAAGCCTTTAGAAGGAGGAAAGAAATCCACACTCTGTAAGCAATTCTAAGCCTTCTGAAAGTGACAAAGCATGCATTCTAAAGGGCGAGGGTTGCTGTAAAACTCTGGTGGTCTTGCCATACTGCTGCTATTAAAATCAGTTTATGTCACCTGAGTAGGATGAAAGTCTTTTTAAAATAGTCACCAAATGTACGTACTTTTCTAATTTGACTTTGCTAATTTAGAATGTCTCTATTCCTTGCTTCAGAGCAATGCATTCATTCCTTACCCCTTCTAGCCTTCCCCCATAAATTTGGAGAATAGTTTGAGGACAGGTTTCCTAGGGTTAGACAATAGTACTCTCAGGAAGACAAGCTGGCTACCCAGAGGATAAGATTTCCAGGCCTTGGGGAGCTTTTTCTAATCCAGAAATTGTCTCCTCTATTTCTTTGTGGAAATGTGTATGCCCACCACTAGAGATTTCTTTCTTTGGTTTAATCTTGATTTCTTCTTGTAAATTGCATATACCTTTTCAGAATGATGAAATATTTAATAATAACTCTTAATATATGGAGCTTCCCAGGTGGCACAGATGGTAAAGAATTCGCCTGTCATTTCAGGAGACACAAGAGACCTGAGTTCGATCCCTGGGTCGGGAAGATTCCCTGGAGTAGGAAATGGCAACCCACTCCAGTATTCTTGCCTGGAAAATTCTATGAGTAGAGGAGCCAGGAAGGCTACAGTCCATGGGGTGGCAAAGAGTTGGACATGACTGAGCAAGCACACATGTGTAACTTAATAGTATCCTGTGAATACATTTATTGACCGTTTCCTAAGAGTAGACTTAAATTATGGGGGACATATGAAGAAATTGGCTAGTGAGTTCCAGGTGTGGGAGACAGCTTCAAAAAGCAGAGTATAGCAGTGAAATTCAGGTTTTATTCATTTACCTGATATCTGAGTTCTTGTCCCGTTTCCTGGGCTGTTTCAGGTAAGAATTCAGTGCCAAGAAATTGTGCTACTAGTACTTGGGGCAAAGTAATTTGGAATCATTCTTTTTTATTTATTTATTTTATATGGCTACACCTGGTCTCACTTGTGGCATACAGAATCTTTGGTCATGGCATGCAAACTCTTAGTTGAGGCATGAGGAAGCCAGTTCCCTGAACAGGGGTTGAACCTGGAACCCCTGCATTGGGAGTACAGATGTTTAGCCACTGGACCACAAGGCAGGTTCCTGAAATTATTCCCCACTCCTCTCTTTCTCTCCCACTAGTGCTTAGTTGCTCAGTCGTGTCCGACTCTTTGCGATCCCATGGACTCTAGCCTGCCAGACTCCTCTGTCCTTGGGATTTTTCAGGCAAGAATATTGGAGCAGGTTGCCATTTCCTTCTCCAGGGGATCTTCCTGACCCAGGAATCAAACCTGCATCTCCTGTGTCTCCTGCTTTGAAGGCAGATTCTTTACCCACTGAGCCATTGGGGAAGTCTTCTCCTACCCACATCTAATCATCAGAAGGCTGTCTCCACCTTCACAGAATA
The DNA here is from genome assembly GCF_032452875.1 of Bos javanicus. Classification (NCBI taxonomy): domain Eukaryota; kingdom Metazoa; phylum Chordata; class Mammalia; order Artiodactyla; family Bovidae; genus Bos; species Bos javanicus. The sequence goes on along the minus strand of NC_083869.1, from coordinate 60,235,602 downwards.
TCCAGAGTCTGATCACTTCTCGTATTCACTGTGAGTGCCCCAGCTGAAGCCTTAGCAGCATGTTTCCTAGAGTAACAAATGCCTCTAAATTTATCTCCCTTTTTCCACTGCCCTGTAGTATGTCCTTCAGTCAGTGGCCAGGATGACTCTTTCACCCTCCTCAAAACTTGACAGTGGTTTCCTAGCACATTTGGAATAACACTCATAGTCCTCCCTCTGTAGCCTGGCCCCTGCCTGCCTCTCCCTCTTTCTCCCTCCTACCTTGACCTGCTTGTTCCAACCACACTGGCTCCTGAGCTTTCCTACAAAGCGCAAAGCACTCGCCTTCCCTGGGACCTTGGAGCATACTCTCCTCTAGAATGCTTCTTGTCCACCTCTTCTTGTGCCCACTGCTTTATTTTATTCAGCATTCTGCAGGCTTTCCTGATACAGCATTGAACTAGCTCTCCTCATCCATCTCTCTCTGATGGACATGTTATCTGATGCCGAATTCTGTTTTGGTTCATTTCTGTCTGTCTACCACCCTAGAAGGTCATCTCTTCAGGGTCAGGGGCTTTGTCTTGATCATTGTTATTCTTTTCTATTGTCTGAATCCATCCTTGACATGTAACTAGAGTTCAAGAATTACTTCTTAAAAGAAAAAAGGAATAAATGCATGGTTGATTAAGTAATTTGCTTACTATTGGGCAGGCTTATTTCTGTTCCTAGAGAGTCCTACTTTTAATTCCTTTCTGCCATCCATCTCGCATACATACCTTAGCATTGATTGAAATATTCTTAACACAAGTTATTTCCCTTGGGTATTCAGTATATAAGTGGCTGACAGTGTGACGTCTCACTAATGGTGAGGTCATTGGAATCATTTTCACATAAAAGATTGATGTCAGGTTTCCCTAATACTCATGGTAGCCAGGCAGCAAAATGGTGAGTTTGATTTCAGGGCCTTGAAAAGGTATTAGTCATCAGAAAATTGTCATTTCAGCATTTTGTGGGAACTTGAATTTTTACAGTTAGATACATTTATTGGGTTTATATTTTATTTTTCTCTTTAACTTGTTCTTATCTCCTGAAAATGCTAGAATTTGACCCTATGTGACCACAGTGTTCAAATTCTAACGGCGTGCTTTAGTCCATGGGGTCGCAAAGAGTCGATGGCTGAGTGACTTAACTAAACTGAACCTAACTGATGATATTCTCAACAAGTCTCTTTACAGACGTGTTGGGAAGACTATATGAAGTTATACACCTAGATTGGTTAACGTGGTGCCTGTAACAGACTTAGCGTGCAGAAGACTTTGATTGTTATTATTGCTTCAGGTGTATGTCATGATATCCTAGAAGCCTTAATAAATGAATGCCTTGTCTCTGCTGTTCAGTCAGGCCATGTGACAAGACAAATGGATCCATTCATGAGGGGCTACATTCATGAGGGGCTACGTCCATGAGGGGCTATGAGGATTGACTAATTGGTTTCATGTCATGGCCGTTTACTTTACTTGAGGCATTTGTATAGTTGATTTCAAAGTGTTCTTTATCGACAAGAGGCAGGATCTTGGCCTTTGAGACACTTCCTATTTCTCTCTTAAGCAGAAGGACAAAGTAAGGCTTGAAAGGCAGCAGAGTTGGGAGAGAGAGGGTGGAAAGGCCTGGTCTTTGATGTGGACTTGGACATTAAAGAGAATGTCCCTGGCAATCAGGAAGCCAAGTTGTCCAGAGGCTGGAGGGCTATTCCTGTCACAGCCTCTGAGGGAGATAACAGGCAACATTTAGCTGAGAAGACTCCTTTGATTTCTTATTCTATCAGATCCTAGAGACAATTTCCCAGGTTGGATGAGTTCAGAATGTTCAGTTTTCCTGGCTTCTAGGTGATTTGTGACTGAACATACTGCATTTGAAAAAAAATAAAAATAAAAAGGCAAAGACTATGAAAAGACCGGCATGTTAAAAAGGAATATAGAAGTCCTTCACTAATGTGCTTTTTCCTTTGCCTCTTGCTAGGTTGGTGTTTTCTCTGAGGTGGTAAGCAATAGCAATCATGATAAATGTCTACTTCTTTTTTCTTTTTTTTTTTTTTTAAGAATTTGTTGTTTGCCAGTGAATGGAGTTTGGGTGTTTTTGGTTAAAGAGCTACGAACAGGGTTTTTGTTACTTTATAGAAAACCATAGTCATTAAACTTTTCATTTATCTCTAAAATGACTCCCAAAATTCCTCCATTGCTAATTCTTATAGGGTCATGATAAATTAATTGAAAAAGCAGTTTATGCAGCATGGTCCATTCCTTTCAAACAAGTGAACAAATTGCTGTGACTTGCTATAATTCTAAATGCTCTAAGTTTCTTTTATGTTCTTTACTGAATTTTGATTCTTGGAGGTAAGACTATGGCATTCCTGGATCCCTAATATTAACTTCTGATAAAATCAATTAAGTTCTCATAAGTACAATGTTGGGTGTGTGTGTGTGTGTGTGTGTGTGTTTTATGTCAGCAGGAGACCAAAAAACAGGTGTAAAAGGATGTAAAAAAGGGAATTAACATTTACTGAACATTTGTTATGTGCTTTGATCCACATTCAGTGTTATTACCCTTATTTTACAGTTAGGAAAATAGAACTGAGCCAAAGTCACATGACTAGTAAGTGGAAAGGCTCAGATTCAAACCATGTCTGTTTGATTCCAAAGCATGCTTGTTGTCCACACCTTACTGCACCTTTTCCCCACCTTATTTGCTATAGGAGCCTTAGGGTAGAACTGCTCTGACCTCCTTAACAGCTAGAGAGCCCTTTTAGGCAATCAGTGGGGGGAGAGGATTTGAAATGAGAATGTGGTAACTGTCCAATTAACCCACCCCTACCACACTGTGCCTTGCCTTAGAGTCCAGAGACAAGAGAACTTACCTGTGCCCTGAGACTCAGAGACACAAGAGACAAACCTTCTGCCTGAGTGACCATGGAGTCTAGGTGACCCCTCTGTCTAGTGAGGAGAAAGAGCTTTGGATCATCACCTCTGGAGAAGAACCATCTCTGGGAAGACTTAGACTTTCCTCCATCTTTCATGCCCAGGAATTAGAAACATGTTATTGTCTATATTCCCCTAGTGTAAGCAGGACTTAGCTCGACACTGCAGACTCTTGTCCAGCTCTCTGACTGATTTTCACTTGGAAAACCCTGTGAAAATGAAGTAGTGAGGCAAAGGGAGCAGAATCCTGTTACTACAAACCCCACAGGATTATCCAAATTCTTTTACTACAAAGGGCTTTTCACAAGACTGATGAGCCTCAGCTTTCAAGCTTTTTAGAATGAAAACCCTCCTTGTCTAGGGCTTTGCTCACTCTTAGGTACTTCAGAGATTTGCTTCCTGATTTTGATGTCTGTTACTTGATTTCAGTTTTACTCTAGTTTTTATAAGGCCAGGGCCTTGGTGAGGCGTGTTTATTTTTTAGTACTATTTTTTTTCTTTGAACAATCCCCAAACTAAGAAATTTTTCCTAAAATATGAAATGGGACAGCAGAGATGAGAATGTTCTTATATTTGGCTTGTTACTCCAGTAACTAAGGAATCTTCTGATATTTATGTGAATTCTGTTGGGTTATCGTAATGCTATGGGCTTTAGGAATGCTCTCATAAACCACAAAAGTAGATTCTGTCTGAAACCTACTTTTGCATTCTCTAGGTATGAATGTAGTATTATTATCATTGTTTTATTTTCTGTAAGTTGTGCAGAAACTTCATCATGCCTTCCCCCTTCTTTGTGTGTGCATGTGTCTATCTCTGTGTATCTCAATCAGTTGTAAACCAAGAAGACATTCTAAGTCAGTATAACAATGGCATGTCTGTAAATGTGTGAAAAAAAGAAAAACAACTCACCAATTAAATACAGTGGTACATAGAAGCTGAGCATCAAAGAATTGATGCTTTTGAACTGTGGTGTTGGAGAAGACTTTTGAGAGTCCCTTGGACAGCAAGGACATCAAAGCAGTCAAACCTAATGGAAATCAGTCCTGAATATTCATTAGAAGAACTGATGCTGAAGCTGAAGCTCCAATACTTTGGCCACCTGATTCAAAGAACTGATTCACTGGAAAAGACCCTGATGCTGGGAAAGACTGAAGGCAGGAAGAGAAGGGGATGACAGAGGATGAAATGATTGGATGACATCACTGACTCGATGGACATGAGTTTGAGCAAGCTCCAGGAGCTGGTGTTGGACAGGGAAGCCTGGTGTGCTGCAGTCCATGGGGTCACAAAGAATTGAACACGACTGAGTGACTGAACTGAACTGAACTGATGGTGAACTCGTTTTTAATACATATACCTTTATTCCAATGGGGTCGAATTGATAGAAATACCTGTATCAATAAGGTTGACAAGTTGGAGGTAGTCTCTGTTCATTTAAAATAATATACTCAAACATTCATACACTGTCCTACTAATTAAAAAAGAAAGCTCAACTTTCACACAAAGTCATCTAAAAGTTTGTGGAATTAAACCCCATGATGAGTTCACCTGCTAGAATTAAGCTCATTTAGTTTCCAGCTCCTTCCTCTAATTTTTTTGGCCATGCTGCGTGGCATGTGGGATCTTAGTTCCCCAGCTATGGATCAAACCCACACCTGTTGCTTTAGAAGCATAGAGTATTAATCACTGGACTACCAGGGTCTTTTCTCTGATTCTTTATTCTCTTAGAACTTTAAGTCTGAGACATCTCTACTATTTACCCATATTTTCCTTCATTCAATCTTCTGGTCCTGTGCTATTAGCATGATAGACTGCCTACTTTTTCTCAAGGAAATAAAAGAGGTTTAGTATTCAAAGCTGGTAAATGTCTTTATCCATAGGCGGTGATTTGATACTAGAAAGAGAGATGATTACATACATTTGATGTCAATAATTTTCCTGTGTAATTCTGTGTTTTCCTTACTTCTTCTTCTTCTTTTAAACAAATCACACCAAACAGGTATTCCTGGAAGACCTCTGAATGGAAAGAATGCCAAGTCTCTCTCCTCGAGCAGCAGTACCTCCACTGGCATGAGACGGGACCCATTTGTGGAGGTGGGATCCAGACCCGAGAGGTGTACTGTGCCCAGAGCACACCAGCATCCACAGCACAGAGGGCCAAGGAAGGTAGGCAGCCAGTACTGGGGCCAGAGTCTGCTGCTGATTGGAATGGAAATGCATTCCAATACCATCTCCTCATATTCTCCTTGGTATAATGGACCTTCAGCATTCACAAATGTAAAATTGTATTGCCTATTTGCCAACTATCCTTAAGTTCTGCTACTTGCAATAGTTAGGAATAGTTAAAAAATACTAGTGATAATAATTTCCTCATTGGAAGGGATCATTGTGAAAATTAAATGAGAAAATAGACCTAAGATCAGGAACAGAAGTGAATGCAGCATGCTAAGGGGCTAGTGTGCTGGAGTCAGCCAGTTGGCAAAGAAGTAGTAACAGTCTTTTTCTTTTTTTCTATAAGAGAGGTTTTTTTTGTGAATGTGCAAACTTCTACGGACATATCATTTTCAGATATCAAGGATCTATTCTCTTATTGCCAGAGTTTAAATAATAAGAGAACAATAAGGAAGAAAGTGGGGGAGGAAAAACAACTTTGTCCATGGTATGCTCTCATTAGGTGTATACAGTCCTTTTGTTTCAGAGTTTGGCATGGTGATAACATATAAGAACTGAAAAACTGGCCCAGATTTACTTAAGTCAATGGATTGAAAAGCCAAGAGTATGCAGTAATGCTTCCAGTCTAGAAAAAATGTACGGTCTGTACCAGACACATTGGAGGGGCACTTAGCAGTGCCCGCTATAGAAGTGGTCAAGATGGAAATGCTTCCTTGAGAATGTGCATGTACGTTTCTCTACTGTCCAACTTGGTTAGGGAGAGAGGTGTGAGCTTTCTTATTGTGGAGATATATCCGTTTTATCCTGTGACGTTTTTCACCAGGTGCCTTTTTTTGTGACATGGCCTCTCATCATTTCAGAGGCCATGACCATAGCCTTCTATGATTCACTGCATGACTAATAGAGGGGTCATCCTTACAGACTCCTTAGAATTTGCTTCAACAATTGAAGTTACAGTGCTGCATTTATAGGGCTAGAATTATTTAATAGGTGAATTTTTTTCCTTCTCTAATGTCTCTTTTGGAAAGTGAAAATTTACACACTTTCTCTTCCAGGATAGACATGACTATGCTTACTTTTCTAAATTTGGAGGAATAGAATTTAGATTTAAAAAATTCAAATTTTTCTTTCAGACATTGGTGATCTTTCTATTTCACTTTCTCTTTCTTCTCCTTTACTGTTGTCTACAGAAATAAGGGGCTTCAGGGGTCAAAACATATATAAAATTTTTTAGAATTGATATATTATGATTATTTTCAGCTTCAACATTGAATCTTCTATTGACATCTTCCTAAAGTTTCTTTAGTAAAAATAGCTTTCTTATCTTATGGATCAACTATTTCTAAAGTTTTTTTCAACCTTAGTCTTTCCAGCTTTCTTAATGGAAACATGCTGGGCAGGAAGTTTGTAATTAGGAGGAAATTGGAAGGATGGTGTTCTAGGGTTGGGAATCATATGCTACATGTTGGGAAATGTTAAGTAGAGGAAGGATGTTAAGTGCACATTTAGCAGCCTGTTAAGCCCCAGGACAATATTCTTCAAGCACCTAGAAAAGAGGAAAAAATCTTAGGACAAGGCATACTTCTAAATTAATACTTTGGTTCACATGGAAACAGAAAGTGATTAGAAAGCCTAAGCTTGGTAACCCAGGTCTTGGGTGGTGGTTGGTGGAGGTGCTTAGATGTGGGGACAAGATACATACCCATGGATGTATATGATGAAACTATGTTCTTGTCGAAATTTGAGTAAAGTAGTCAAACTGTTGCTGATTGGAAAATACAGGACAGCCACATTGGATTAAAGGCATGGTATAGTTTACTACTTATATTTGTAGTCATTAACAAAGGTCTGATTTTGCTGTTGTGTGGACGTGAACCAAAAATATCATTTATTAGTTTTGTTTCTTATAAATGCTTTCATTTTCTACTATTACCATTTATGGGTTGTTGTTTAGTCACTAAGTTGTGTCTGACTCTTTTGTGACCCCGTGGACTATAGTCCACTAGGCCCCTCTATCCATGGGATATCTCAGGTAAGAATACTGAAGTGGGTTGCCATTTCCTCCAGGGGATCGTCCTGACCCAGGTATCCAACCTGTGTCTCCTGTTTGGCAGGCTTATTCTTTACCACAGAGCCAAGTTGGGAAGCCTGTCATTTATGGATATACCTTGACAAATCTGGCAATGTGAAAATTTCTTCTTGGCTCAAGTGAAATACAAGAAAACAATTGAATTGCAACTGTAAGAGACCAAAGAGTATGTTTGCCTAATTAAAGAGGCATAATTTAAATATTTCTAACCTTTCTGCTAATGCAGTAACAAAGGCCAAACTTTGGCAACTTTTTTTTTTTACATTTCCATTTTTGTGAAGATCAGCTTTTTTTTTTTTTTTATTCTTCCAATTTTATTTTATTTTTAAACTTTACATAATTGTATTAGTTTTGCCAAATATCAAAATGAATCCGCCACAGGTATACATGTGTTCCCCATCCCGAACCCTCCTCCCTCCTCCCTCCCCATACCATCCCTCTGGGCCGTCCCAGTGCACCAGCCCCAAGCATCCAGCATCGTGCATCGAACCTGGACTGGCAACTCGTTTCCTACATGATATTTTACATGTTTCATTGCCATTCTCCCACATCTTCCCACCCTCTCCCTCTCCCACAGAGTCCATAAGACTGTTCTATACATCAGTGTCTCTTTTGCTGTCTCGTACACCGGGTTATTGTTACCATCTTTCTAAATTCCATATATATGCGTTAGTATACTGTATTTATGTTTTTCCTTCTGGCTTACTTCACTCTGTATGTTTGTTTGTTTGTTTGTTTTTTTCCCTATTATTGTGTCAGATTTTGTTTTGAAGGGAGAGAGACATTTAATAGCATTGACTTTGGTAAACTTTTCTCAGTCACACTTGACTTTCCCACCAAGTTAAGTTTACCTTTGGCTATAGAATATTCTGTTTACTTTCTGGAGTGGAATTTCTGGATTCTTCTTCCTTGGAAATCCCACCATCCACTGTTAACTAGCTGCTCTGCATTCCAAGAACCTGATCTTAGAGGAACCTACAATTTTCAATAAATAAATAAATAAGGTTTATTTCCAGGATCTCTCATGAGATAAGATGCAATAGAATTTCTAAATACCAGAAGAAAAAAAAAATTGAAAGGACTACTAATTCTCTCCCAAGGTCCTCCGAGTCTCATTCTGGCTGGTGAGGCTGAATTAGGATCTCAGTGCAGTTCTGTTGCCAACTTATTCTTGTTGATACCCAATTCTCCATTTGACCTCAGTTCATTGTATGTGTAGTAGTATAATATGGCGTATTTACCTGGTTCTGCTATTCAGTGACCATGTGGTATTTTAATTGCAGCAAAATTAATGCTGTGATATTGAATATGAGAAGTGTTGCTAGTAATAGTTACAAGCCAAGCCAATAGTAATAGTAATAGACAAGTCAATGTGTGAATCAAACTATAGCAGAATATTTATGATTTTGTTTACCAGTTGCTATTGTAGTAGAGAAAATTGTATTTCTCTTTTATAATTCAGAAGCACCTGCCAGAGTGATGCTTGCCTATAAATCTAAACACTTGGATTCGTTGAAACCATTTTATTCTTGCCCCTTTCTAAGGTGAAATTAAAACCACTCAGCCTATATTCAAGAGTCATTTCTCAGGTGGTAAAATGTTGAAACAATGGACATACCATCATTAATCTAATAGAAAGAGGGAAAAATGTATTTCATTCAAGAGAGTGTAGCCTAGAGATTGGCATATCAACAAATGCAGGTTGAAATAACATACAGATATAATGTATTTATATGGTGAATAAAACAAAACAGAAACCTAAAAGCTAAAAAAGAAAGACTGGAAAAAGATACTGGTGTGGTGGCAGTTAAAGCAGAATATTACCTAGATATTTTCCCATCTTTTAGATTTATTATTTGCCATTAAACGGACTCAACTACTTCAGAATGGACACACTTTAGCTTTTAATTGTTAAGTATATTTACTTGACCACTCCACACCAGTTAAGAGCAAATAGTTCTTGAGTCCTATGTCTTTATGAAGCTAGGCCCAGAGTTGGCATTAAGGCAGTACATGATATGTCATAGTTTTAAATGTGCTGGTTTGCTGAGTAAAAAAATGGATGACAGTCACACATACGTTGTTGTTTTTTTTTTTCCCCAAATGATTTGTTATGTACTAGCTATATTTTAGGGCCTGTCCTAGACGCAGGAATTATAAAGATGCCTCATTAACTTATAGTCTTTTAATTGTGACAACAGTTGTACTAACAATTATGCTATAGTGTCTTAGGTTGTGTATTTCAGTAATCTTGTATAATATGTTGTTGTTGTTCAATTGCTCAGTTATGTCCAACCCTTTGCAACCCTCATGGATTGCAGCATGCTAGGCTGTCAATATATATGTGTGTATATGTGTATATATATGTTTATGCATATGTTATATATATGATGTTGTTGTTTAGTCAACAATGCATGTCCAACTCTTCTGCTACCCTATGGATTATAGTCTGCCAGGCTCCTCAGTCTGTGAGATTTCCCAGTCAAGAATACTGGAATGGGTTGCCATTTCCTTCACCTGGGGATATTCCCAACCCAGGAATTGAACCTGGGCCTCCTGCACTGCAGGCAGATTATTGCTGAGCAAGCCCCATATATATGGCATAGTTAGAACCATTTAATGATGCCTGACATTAATCTTCACAATGCAGATGATGCTTAAGAGAGAGTTTGGAGAATCAACAGAAGAAAGTACTCAAAGTCAAGACTGGGAGAACAGATGAAAGTATGTAGAAATGTTTATATTCAACAGTGGCATGTGAACTGTTATAAGAGGAGCATAGGAAGTTAGATAACACTTAAAAACTAGGCTCTGAGAAGAACATTACATAATGATTAAGGTATCATTCCAAGACGAAGATACAACAGTGTATATGCATGCAACATAGGAACACCTGAATACATAAAGTGAATAACAACAGACATAAAGGGAGTAATTGACAGAAACATAAAAATAGTTGAGGACTTTAAGATCCCATTTACACGAATGGACAGCTCAGACAGAAAATCAGTAAGGAGACACAGACCTTAAATAACACATTAGACCAATGGACTTAATAGATATTAGTAGATCTATAGAGCATCCAGTCCCAAAACAGCAAAAAACAAACAAACAAAAACATTCCTTTCAAGTGTACATTGAGCACTTAAGCAGGATAGATCACATGCTAGGGAATAAAATATCTCATTAAATTCAAGAACATTAGAGTAATATCATGCATCTTTTCTGGCCACAAAGATATGACTCTATAAATCAACTACAAGAAAAAAAAATTCAGAAAATATAAAGACATGGAGGTTAAATAATATGCTACTGAATAGCCACTGAAAAAATAAGAAATAAAAAATACTTGGAAACAAATGAAAACAAATAAACTAAAAAGCATGATGATCTGACACCTATGGGACACAGCAAAAGCAGTTCTGAGAGAGAAATTTGTGGGAATTGTGAGTCTATGTCAGCTATTTGTAAGGCCTCCTCTGACAACCACGTTGCCTTCTTGCATTTCTTTTTCTTGGGGATGGTTTTGGTCACCACCTCCTGTACAATGTTCTGAAGCTCTGTTCATAGTTCTTCAGGCGCTCTGTCTACCAGATTGAGTCCCTTGAATCTATTCATCACCTCTACTGTATAATCATAAAGTATTTGATTTAGGTCATACCTGAATGGCCTAGTGGCTTTCCCTACTTTTTTCAATAAGTCTGAATTTTGCAACAAGATGCTGATGATCTGAGCCACAGATCTTGTTTTTGCTGACTGTATAGAGCGTCTACATCTTTGGCTGCCAAGAACATGATCAATGTGACTTCAGTGCTGGCCATCTGGTGATGTCCATGTGTAGAGTCATCTCCTGTGTTGTTGGAAGAGAGTGTTTGCCATGACCAGTGCATTCTCTTGGCACAACTGTTAGCCTTTGCCTTGCTTCATTTTGTCCTCCAAGGCCGAACTTGTCTGTTACTCCAGGTATCTCTCGACTTCCTACTTTTGCATTTCAGTCCCTTGCGATGAAAAGGGACATCATTTTTTGGTGTTAATTCTTGGAAGTCTTGTAGGTCTTCATAGAACTATTCAACTTCAGCTTCTTCAGCATTATTAGTTGGCACATAGATTTGTATTACTGTGATGTTGAATAGTTTGCCATGGAAACAAACTGAGATCATTCTGTCGTTTTTGAGATTGCAACCAAGTGCTGCATTTCAGACTCTTTTGTTGACTATGAGGTCTACTCCATTCTTTCAAGGGATTCTTGCCCACAGTAGGAGATATAATGGTCATCTGAGTTAAATCCACCCATTCCTGTCCATTTGAGTTCACTGATTCCTAGAATGTCAATGTTTACTCTTGCTGTCTCATTTGACCACATCCAATTTACCTTGAATTATGGGCCTAGCATTCCAGATTCCTATGCAATATTATTCTTTATAGCTTCAAACTTTACTTTCACTACCAGATGAAACCACAACTGGGTGTTTCCACTTCGGTCAGCCTCTTCATTCTTTCTGTAGCTCTTTCTCTGCTCTTCCCCAGTAGTATATTGACCATCTACTGACTTGGGAGAGGGGTCATCTTTCAGTGTCATATTTTTACCTTTTCCTACTGTTCATTGGATTCTCAAGGCAAGAATAATGAAGTGCTTTGCCATTCCCTTCTCCAGCAGACTATGATATGTCAGGCCCTAACTAGCAGAGACATGGCCTTCAGCCACTTAATGTAGCTGGATGACATGCCTGGTGCCCTGGTTGTCCCATACTGGTCCTTGTTAAGCATGTAAACCTTCATTTTCCATCGCGTATCGGTCAGTGTGTGCCCAAGGGTGGAGGCAAAGGCCCTGCTGGAGTGGGTGGGAAGGGGGTCTGGGGAAGGGTGAAACTAATGTTGGAGGATGCCCGGGAGCAGAGGGTATCCTGGCCTCACCACTGCCTCTGTCGCCTACTGAATGCAGAGTTCCAGACAATAGCAAGGATAGATAAAGATAGATAAGAAAGCCTCCTTAAGTGAACAATGCAAAGAAACAGAGGAAAACAGTAGAATGGGAAAGACTAGAGATCTCTTTAATAAAATTGGAGATACCAAGGGAACATTTCACACAAAGATAGGCACAGTTAAGGACAAAAACAGCAAGTACATAACAGAAGTAGAAGAGATTAAGAAAAGTTGGGCATTTCTCTAAAGAAGACATACAGATGGCTAACAAACACATGAAAAGATGCTCAACATCACTCTATCAGAGAAATGCAAATCAAAACCACAATGAGGTATCATTTCACGCCAGTCAAAATGGCTGCGATCCAAAAGTCTACAAGCAGTAAATGCTGGAGAGGGTGTGGAGAAAAGGGAACCCTCTTACACTGTTGGTGGGAATGCAAACTAGTACAGCCACTATGGAGAACAGTGTGGAGATTCCTTAAAAAACTGGAAATAGAACTGCCTTATGACCCAGCAATCCCACTGCTGGGCATACACACTGAGGAAACCAGAAGGGAAAGAGACACGTGTACCCCAATGTTCATCGCAGCACTGTTTATAATAGCCAGGACATGGAAGCAACCTAGATGTCCATCAGCAGATGAATGGATAAGAAAGCAGTGGTACATATACACAATGGAGTATTACTCAGCCATTAAAAGGAATACATTTGAATCAGTTCCAATGAGGTGAATGAAATTGGAGCCTATTATACAGAGTGAAGTAAGCCAGAAAGAAAAACACCAATACCATATACTAACACATATATATGGAATTTAGAAAGATGGTAATGATAACCCTGTATACGAGACAGCAAAAGAGACACAGATGTATAGAACAGTCTTTTGGACTCTGTGGGAGAGGGAGGTGGGGGGATGATTTGGGAGAATGGCATTGAAGCATGTATAGTTTCATATATGAAATGAATCGCCAGTCCAGGTTCGATGCATGATACTGGTTGCTTGGGGCTTGTACACTGGGATGACCCAGAGGGATGGTACGGGGAGGGAGGAGGGAAGGGGGTTCAGGATGGGGAACATGTGTATACCCGTGGTGGATTCATGTTGATGTATGGCAAAACCAATACAATATTATAAAGTAATTAACCTCCAATTGAAATAAATAAATTTATATTTAAAAAAAAGTTGGCAAGAATAAACTGAAGAACTGTACAAAAAAAGCTCTTAATAACCCAGATGACCATGATATTATGGTCACCCACATAAAGCCAGACATCCTGGAGTGTGAAGTCAAGTGGGCCTTAGGAAGCATTACTACAAACAAAGTTAGTGGAGGGTATGGTATTCCAGCTGAGCTATTTCAAGTCCTAAAAGATGATGCTGTTAAAGCACTGCACTCATGCCAGCAATTTGGAAAACTAACAGTGGCCTCAGGACTGGAAAAAGTCAGTTTTCATTCTAATCCCAAAGAAAAGTAATACCAAAAAATGTTCAAATTACCATACAAATTGCACTCATTTCACATACTAGCAAGATTATGTTCAAAATTCTTCAAACTACGTTTCAGCAGCATGTGAACTGAGAACTTCTAGATGTACTTCTTAGAAGAAAATATCAGCAGAACACTCTTTGACATAAATCATAGCAATATTTTTGTATCTGTCCTCTAAGGCAAAAATAAACATAAAAGCAAAAATAGGACTTCCCTGGCAGTCCAGTGGTTAAAACTTTGCCTACCAGTGCAGGGGGTACAGATTTGATTCCCAGTTGGGAAACTGGGATCTCACAGCCCTTGTGGCCAAAAATCCAAAACATATAAGAAGAAGAAGGAATATTGAAACAAATTCATTTACATTTTAAAAAAATTGTCCACAAAAAGTCTTTAAAAAAATAAAAGGAAAAATAAATGGGACCACATTAAATTTAATAGTTTTTGCACAGCAAAGGAAACCATCAGTGAAATAAAAAGCCAGCTTGCTGAATTGGACAAAATATGTGCAAATGATGTGAACAATGAGGGGTTAATATCTAAAATATATAAGCAGCTTGTACAACATTACTTCAAAAAAAATAAATCATCCAATTAAAAAATAGAAGACCTGAATAGACACTTTTCCAAAGGAGGCATACAAATGGCCGAGAGACACATGATAAGATGCGCAACATCATTAATCATCAGAGAAGTACAAATCAAAACCACAATGAGATTACCCTCATACCTGTCAGAATGACCATAGTCAAAAAGACCAGAGATAACAAATATTGGCTAAGATTTAGAGAAAAGGGAACCCTCATACACTCTTGATGGGAGTGTAAATTGGTACAGCTTCTGTGGCAAGCAACATTGAAGCTTCTCAGAAAACGAAAAATAGAACAAACCTAAGATCCAGCTATTTCACTCCTGGGTATATATCTCAAGAAAGCAAAACACTATATTAAAAAGATATATGCATGTCAATGTTCATTGTGCATTATTTATAATAGCCAAGTTATGAAATCAACCTAAAGTTCATCAAGTGTATGAGTGAATAAAGAAGATTTATACATTTATACAATGAAATACTTTTCAGCCATAAAAAAAATGAAAACTTTCTGTTTGTAGAAACATGGGTGGATTTGGAGAATATTATATTTATTGAAATAAATCAGGGAAAGACAAATAGTGTATGATGTTATATGTAGAATATAAACTATACAACAAATGGATGAATATAAAAAACATAAAGAGACTCAGATATTGAAAACAGCTTAATAATGGGGAGAGGCACTATCAGATCAGATCAGATCAGTCGCGCAGTTGTGTCCGACTCTTTGTGACCCCATGAATTGCAGCATGCCAGGCCTCCCTGTCCATCAGCAACTCCCGAAGTTCACTCAGACTCACGTCCGTTGAGTCAGTGATGCCATCCAGCCATCTCATCCTCTGTCGTCCCCTTCTCCTCTTGCCCCCAATCCCTCCCAGCATCAGAGTCTTTTCCAATGAGTCAACTCTTCGCATGAGGTGGCCAAAGTACTGGAGTTTCAGCTTTAGCATCATTCCTTCCAAAGAAATGCCAGGGCTGATCTCCTTCAGAATGGACTGGTTGGATCTCCTTGGAGTCCAAGGGGCTCTCAAGAGTCTTCTCCAACACCACAGTTCAAAAGCATCAATTCTTTGGTGCTCAGCCTTCTTCACAGTCCAACTCTCACATCCATACATGACCACGGGAAAAACCATAGCCTTGACTAGACGAACCTTTGTTGGCAAAGTAATGTCTCTGCTTTTGAATATGCTGTCTAGGTTGGTCATAACTTTCCTTCTAAGAAGTAAGCATCTTTTAATTTCATGGCTGCAGTCAGCATCTACAGTGATTTTGGAGCCCCCAAAAATAAAGTCTGACAGTGTTTCCACTGTTTCCCCATCTATTTCCCATGAAGTGGTGGGACTGGATGCCATGATCTTCGTTTTCTGAATGTTGAGCTTTAAGCCAACTTTTTCACTCTCCACTTTCACTTTCATCAAGAGACTTTTGAGTTCCTCTTCACTTCTGCCATAAGGGTGGTGTCATCTGCATATCTGAAGTTATTGATATTTCTCCTGGCAATCTTGATTCCAGCTTGTGTTTCTTCCAGTCCAGCGTTTCTCATGATGTACTCTGCATAGAAGTTAAATAAGCAGAGTGACAATATACAGCCTTGACGAACTCCTTTTCCTATTTGGAACCAGTCTGTTGTTCCATGTCCAGTTCTAACTGTTGCTTCCTGACCTGCATACAAATTTCTCAAGAGGCAGATCAGGTGGTCTGGTATTCCCATCTCTTTCAGAATTTTCCAGAGTTTATTGTGATCCACACAGTCAAAGGCTTTGGCATAGTCAATAAAGCAGAAATAGATGTTTTTCTGGAACTCTCTTGCTTTTTCCATGATCCAGCAGATGTTGGCAATTTGATCTCTGGTTCCTCTGCCTTTTCTAAAACCAGCTTGAACATCAGGAAGTTCACGGTTCACATATTGCTGAAGCCTGGCTTGGAGAATTTTGAGCATTACTTGACTAGCGTGTGAGATGAGTGCAATTGTGCGGTAGTTTGAGCATTCTTTGGCATTGCCTTTCTTTGGGATTGGAATGAAAACTGACCTTTTCCAGTCCTGTGGCCACTGGTGAGTTTTCCAAATTTGCTGGCATATTGAGTGCAGCACTTTCACAGCATCATCTTTCAGGATTTGGAATAGCTCAGCTGGAATTCTATCACCTCCACTAGCTTTGTAGTGATGCTTTCTAAGGCCCACTTGACTTCACATTCCAGGATGTCTGGCTCTAGGTCACCTATAGAGGCACTATAGGAGTAAACAATTCGAGTACAGATGTCAGTGTGCTAAGAGAATTGTTATGAATTGTCGTGTCCTATTTGCAGATTTATTTGAGTATCCAAGAACATTTTGAGATTTGAAATAATTTACATTATAAACAGATGAACCGATTTCTTAAGAGACAGTTGAAGGAGGTGCTCTACCATCATTTGAAGGTCTAGAAATGTCCTTTACCTGTCTTTAGAAATTGATTTAAAGGTCAATAACCTCATTTGGATGTGAGAAAATTGTCAGGAAAGTAATGTGCTTAGAAATTTCCTTAGTGTGGACCCTTAGAGGAGAAATGAGACTGTTTAAATGGGGTTACAGAGTTTTTTTCTTCTTGTTTTATAGTAATAGAGATGCACAGATAACTAGACAAAGTAATTCCTGCCAATTAATAGCTGTGTATCGAATGGCAGTTCACATGAGACCAAGAGACAGAAACGTCTGTTGACCTGTAATCTTTCTACCTTAGAAACATACTCAATTATTGGGAACATATAGCGTATATGCAAATGTAGCTCAAATATTCTCTCCAAAAGTGTGAAAGCTAAGAAAAGTTGAAAATGAAATACTTATAGGGAATTAGGTCATGAGGAGTCTAAGTTGAAATTGGTTTCTACTGATTCTGTTTCACTGCATTTGTATTTCAGTGATTTTTTAATCAAGTGTAACAAACATCTTAGTATAGCAAATGTTTTTGAATTATTGAACTTAGTAAACAATTTTGAAGAGTGTCTACTTTAAGCATTCATTAGATTATCAACCTGTTCTTGACATTTGTTGTTTTTTTCAGTCACTAAGTCAAGTCTGATTCTTTGCAACCCCATGGACTGCAGCATGCCAGGCTTCCCTTTCCCTCAATCTACAGGAGTTTGCCCAAGTTCATGTCTATTGAATCGGCGATGCCATCCAACCATCTCATCCGCTATTGTCCTCTTCTTTTCTTGCCTTCAGTCTTTCCCAGCATAGGGTCTTTTCTAATGAGTCAGCTCTTTGCATCAGGTGGCCAAGCTTCACCTGAAACTGAAGGAGCTTCAGCATCAGTCAGATGAGATGACAAAGAGTCTCTGCTCCCCAGCCATGTCATCTCACTGCATTGTAATTGCACTGCGTGTGTTCACTGTTAACCAGGCTACTGTGCAAGGTCTATGAGGTCTGTGACGTCACTGTCCCACCACCCCAGCACTTAGCACAGTGTCTGACACACAAAAGATGCTTGAACTGAATTCAAGCTTTGTCCTCTCTCATGTTTCTTTTACCACCTTCATCTTTCTTTCTCTTGGCTGATGCTCTGTAGTAATGTGATTCTTAATCCACTTTCAGACTTGGGTGAAACACCATGTTGTTGTTCCTGGGATCTGGCTTCCTGAGCAGCAGTAAGAGGGGCTCGATAGTTCGGACTGGGAAATACAACCCAGAAGGAGAGGAGACCTAGATCCTTGAGGAATGAAACATCATCAGAGGGAAATACAATTTAGGAGTGACGTAGGCTACTCCTGGGGCTTCCCTGGTGGCTCAGTAGTAAATAATCTGCCTGCCGATGCAGGGGATGATCTCTGGGTTGGGAAGATCCCCTGGAAAAGGAAATGGCAACCCACTCCAGTATTCTTGCCTGGATAATTCCATGGACAGAGGAGCCTGGCAGGCTACAGTTCATGGAGTTGTAAAGAGTCAGACACAACTTAGCAACTAAACAACATCAGCAATGACAACAGGTTATTCCCTGTGCACCTGTATATGATTCCAATACATTTTTTTAACCCTTCTAGAGAAATTCTGTTTTCCAAATACTCAAATCTGCTATATATCATGTGGTGCATTGTAAAATGGTAGCCTGCAAAACACATCACATAGCATTACTTCTTATTTTCCCTGCTTTACCCATAGGTTTTTTTTTTTTTTTTTTTTTCTGTTACTGCCTGGTAAGCCTTGTATCTCACAGATAAAGTATTAACACCCTAATTCTCATCATAAGCTCTGCTTTCTAGAGGGCTCAGCAACAACAAAACTCAAGTATGTATCACAAGAAAAAATGAGAGACACTATTTTGAAGGATTTATTATAACAGTCTACATGAGACGTAGTATGAGCCTGAAGTACAGTGGCAGCGGTAAACATTATTTTTCTCCTTCATTTTCTTCTCTTCCCCCCACACTGCAACCTCATTTTCCTTCCTCCTCCTTCTATATATTCCTTCTTCCTCATCATTCATTTTTTTCCCATTTCTTCCCATTCCTGGTCCTTTTCCTCTTCTTTTCATCTGACATGAATCTTTGTGAGCTGTAACATTTTCAGTACCTTTGGTCAACTTCACAGCAGTTAGTATATCATCCAGCAAAAGTAGGAAGAGCTCAGTAGGTATTTCTTGAACAAATGAATAGAAACCTCTGCATCTAGTTTCACCATTCAGTTTCAGGCATTTATTTTCACTTTGGAACAGTTTTTCTCTTCATTGCAGTTATTCACATACACCTGCACTTCATTAATGAACAGTTAAGATCTCCATTCAGAGTCGAAGATCGTATTTTGGGGGGGAAAAAAAAAACATGTTGAGACCAGTGCATTTACAATCTTTAGTTAGGTGTCTCTCTAAACTGTCACCTGGATTACATTTTCCTCGAACATGAAGCCAAGAGGTAATGAGGTTTCTCTTGGCAGTGCAGTTTCTGAAACAAAGTTGTTCCTTCCAAATCTCTCTCTCCAGTCTTTTTGAATATCTGAATGCAAGTAGGACATTGAAGACATATCAACTTTTTGTCCAGCTCTTCCTTCATGAAAGTTTCATAACTTTCTCACCAACTTATTATAGTCATTAGCTTTCTTCTCTGCTCGAGGTTTGGGCTTCTTGCCAGATTCTGTGTTCGAGATGGAAGAGTCATTTAGATCTTAATCATAAGGTCTCTGTGTATTTAAGAATGGTTAGATGACTCTTTATGTCTTCTGCCATTTTCTCAATACTGGAGCAGAGAATCAGTTTCCATGTTAGAAAAAACTGAAAAAAGAATAGCTGAATCATGATACCCCTTCTAATTCTAAGAGTCTCTGTGTTTCAGTGTGGAATAAATAATTGTAGTTCATTTTATTCTTTCAAGATCTGCTTTTCTAAGACTTAAATGCTCTTTCTGACTTGATGAAATGTTTCTGAGTTGTCCTAGTTATTTTAGGCATGGAGGTCAGTACAGAACCCAGATATTTCTTTTGGAGTAAACCATAGCATTTTAACTACAATGTTCCCCAGATTGGACTTTTCATTGTTCTGCCCAACAGCATATCAGATTCTTTTCCAGGGCTTCAAAATTCAGGAAATTTTCTCTCTTCCTGCAAACATTTGTACTAGAAACCTGAACAATATCCTTGGCACTTCTCTTGTCATTCACCTCTTTGCCCACATTTAGCTTATCACTAAATTTTGTTAATTTTGTTGTTCCATACTGAAATTTGCATCTACTCACCCACATACAGTAAAGCCAATGTACTGACACTGGATTGTGGTGAAGGAGAGTGCAATGATTATGGTAGGACACCAGACAAGGAGTCTGGGACAGCTAGTACTCAAAAAGCCTGAATTCCTGGATGAATTTCAGCAAAATATTTTTAAAAGCAAGGAGGGAGGGGAGTTGCAAGGTACGTGATCAGCTCGTGCATGATTCTCCAGTTGGCTGATGGTAAGGTAACAGAGCAGTGTCACAGGGGTCAAGAGTATCAACCCTCAGGTGCCAAGAAGTCTGGAGGGCCATATGCTCATGGTCATCAAGTAGTTAATGTCTTCCATTTGGTGGGGTTTTTGGCATCTCTAAGACAACTCAGGAGATATGCATCAGATACAGCTATTATAGGTACTTCAGAGGAGCTAGAGGAGAGGATACTGGGAGGGGTCTGTATTCATTGGAAGAACTGATGTTAATGCTGAAGTTCCAATACTTTGGCCAACTGATGTGAAGAGCTGACTTATTGGAAAAGACACTGATGCTGGGAAATACTGAAGGTAGAAGGAGAAGGGGGCAACAGAGGATGAGGTGGATGGATGACTTCACCAACTCAATGGATGTGAGTTTGAGAAAACCCTGGGAGTGAAGGACAGGGAAGACTGGCATGCTGCAGTCCATGGGACTCTCAAGAGTCTTCTCCAATACCACAGTTCAAAAGCACCAATTCTTCGGCGCTCAAAAAGTCACAAAAAGTCAGACATGACTGAGCAAATGAACAGCAACTATTCTGGAAAGGCCCACAGGGTCTTGATTGGTTACCTCTCTACTTCTCTCTCTTTGTTTCTTTGTTTGTTTATTCTGCTTATTTCTATCTCCACTTCTAGCAGTATTTCTCATATGGACTACTATAATAGTTTTCTGACTTATTTCCCTCTTTGTCCTCTTAGCCCCATATAAATAGAGTGGGGTGTATTTAATGTGGTTCATAGAAACATTCAGTTCAGTTCAGTTCAGTCGCTCAATCGTGTCCGACTCTTTGTGACCCCATGAATTGCAGCATGCCAGGCCTCTCTGTTGATCACCAACTCCCGGAGTTCACTCAAACTCATGTCCATCAAGTCGGTGATGCCATCCAGCCATCTCATCCTCAGTCATCCCCTTCTCCTCCTGCCCCCAATCCCTCCCAGCATCAGAGTCTTTTCCAATGAGTCAACTCTTCGCATGAGGTGGCCAAATTACTGGAGTTTCAGCTTCAGCATCATTCCTTCCAAAGAACACCCAGGACTGATCTTTAGGATGGACTGGTTGGATCTCCTTGTAGTCCAAGGGACTCTCAAGAGTCTTCTCCAATCAGATCAGATCACATCAGTCACTCAGTCATGTCCGACTCTTTGCGACCCCATGAATAGCAGCACGCCAGGCCTCCCTGTCCATCACCAACTCCCGAAGTTCACTCAGACTCACGTCCGTCGAGTCAGTGATGCCATCCAGCCATCTCATCCTCTGTAGTCCCCTTCTCCTCTTGCCCCCAATCCCTCCCAGCATCAGAGTCTTTTCCAATGAGTCAACTCTTCGCATGAGGTGGACAAAGTACTGGGGTTTACTGGAGTTTCAGCTTTAGCATCATTCCTTCCAAAGAAATGCCAGGGCTGATCTCCTTCAGAATGGACAGGTTGGATCTCCTTGCAGTCCAAGGGACTCTCAAGAGTCTTCTCCAACACCACAGTTCAAAAGCATCAATTCTTTGGTGCTTAGCCTTCTTCACAGTCCAACTCTCACATCCATACATGACCACGGGAAAAACCATAGCCTTGACTAGACGAACCTTTGTTGGCAAAGTAATGTCTCTACTTTTGAATATGCTGTCTAGGTTGGTCATAACTTTCCTTCCAAGGAGTAAGCGTCTTTTAATTTCATGGCTGCAGCCACCATCTGTAGTGATTTTGGAGCCCCAAAAATAAAGTCTGACACTGTTTCCACTGTTTCCCCATCTATTTCCCATGAAGTGGTGGGACCAAATGCCATGATCTTCGTTTTCTGAATGTTGAGTTTTAAGCCAACTTTTTCACTCTCCACTTCCACTTTCATCAAGAGGCTCTTTAGTTCCTCTTCACTTTCTGCCATAAGGGTGGTGTCGTCTGCACATCTGAAGTTATTGATATTTCTCCCGGGATTCTTGATTCCAGCTTGTGCTTCCTCCAGACCAGAGTTTCTCATGATGTACTCTGCATATAAGTTAAATAAACAGGGTGACAATATACAGCCTTGACGAACTCCTTTTCCTATTTGGAACCAGTCTGTTGTTCCATGTCCAGTTCTAACTGTTGCTTCCTGACCTGCATACAAATTTCTCAAGAGGCAGATCAGGTGGTCTGGTATTCCCATCTCTTTCAGAATTTTCCAGAGTTTATTGTGATCCACACAGTCAAAGGCTTTGGCATAGTCAACAAAGCAGAAATAGATGTTTTTCTGGCACTCTCTTGCTTTTTCAATGATCCAGCAGATGTTGGCAATTTGATCACTGGTTCCTCTGCCTTTTCTAAATCCAGTTTGAACATCAGGAAGTTCACGGTTCACATATTGCTGAAGCCTGGCTTGGAGAATTTTGAGCATTACTTTACTAGTGTGTGAGATGAGTGCAATTGTGTGGTAGTTTGAGCATTCTTTGGCATTGCCTTTCTTTGGGCACATCCACTTTCTTTCTTCACATCCATACATGATTACTGGAAAAACCATAGCCTTGACTAGACGGACCTTTGTTGGCAAAGTAATGTCTCTGCTTTTGAATATGCTATCTAGGTTGGTCATAACTTTCCTTCCAAGGAGTAAGCATCTTTTAATTTCATGGCTGCAGTTACCATCTGCAATCACGATGGTGTGATCACTCACCTAGATCCAGACATCGTAGAATGTGAAGTCAAGTGGGCCTTAGAAAGCATCACTACAAACAAAGCTAGTGGGGGTGATGGAATTCCAGTTGAGCTATTTCAAATCCTGAAAGATGATGCTGTGAAAGTGCTGCACTCAATATGCCAGCAAATTTGGAAAACTCAGCAGTGGCCACAGGACTGGAAAAGGTCAGTTTTCATTCCAATCCCAAAGAAAGGCAATGCCAAAGAATTGCAACTCAGACTACCGCACAATTGCACTCATCTCACACACTAGTAAAGTAATGCTCAAAATTCTCCAAGCCAGGCTTCAGCAATACATGAACTGTGAACTTCCAGATGTTCAAGCTGGTTTTAGAAAAGGTAGAGGAACCAGAGATCAAATTGCCAAGATCCACTGGATCATCGAAAAAGCAAGAGAGTTCCAGAAAAACATCTATTTCTGATTTATTGAGTATGCCAAAGCCTTTGACTGTGTGGATCACAATATACACATTACCTCTGTCCAAATTTTCACTCTACCCCTTACAGGGGAGATGTGTGAAATGATGATCATTCCTCACTTATAGACTGCTGTGAGGATTAAATGAGCATACATATGCTTACGCATTACTTAGAGCCTTATGCACTGTTACTTAGAGCCTCTCTTCCACTCTCCAGATGAAGCAGCTTCACAAGAAAGCTTATATGAATCTATCGTTCCCATGCAAAATGACTTCAGTGCCCCTGTCTGATTTAAAACTTCACCTCTCTCACAGAGCCATGTATGATCTATCCCTTGTCTGCCTCTCCTGGCTGCACCCACCCTTCCATTCATCCTATCCCAGCCACACAGTGTGGCCTTGAGCAAGTTAGTTGACCTTTCTGTGTCTGAGTTTCCATGTTGTGTGGCAAGAAGATAGCCTTGCATCATACAGGCAGCAGAGAACAGGGAACTCATCTTGATTCAGAACTGACACTCTTTCACAGTATACTGAAGAGACTAGTCATTTTCTCCCTGTTTCAGAAGAGTAAGGGAATGGGGATTAGATGTCCCTGAAGGGTGTGACCTCTGGCTAATTAGCCATTTTCTAGCAATAGCTGTACACGTTGGAAGATAATTGGAGGGTAGCTAGCTGTCTCTGCCACAGGTATTCTTTACTATTAATTACACCCCTGTATTAATTTCCTATTGCTGCTATAGCACACTTAATGACTTAGCACAAATTGATTAATAGTTCTGGAGGTCAGAATGTGAATGGATCTCACTGGTCTAAAATCAAGATGGAAACAGAGCACAGTTCCTTCTGGAGACTCTCAGGGACAGTCTTTCCGTCACTTTTATCAGCTTTGAAAGGCTCCCCTTATTTGTTGGCTCATGACTCCTTCCTCTGTCTTCACAGCCATCCAGCAACATAGCATCCTCAGATATCTTTCCATGACCCTTATTCCTCTCTCATCCATTTATAAGGATCCTTGTGATTACACTGGTCCCACCTGGATAATCTAGCATAATCTCCCATCTCAAGGTCAGATGATGAACAATCTGAAATCTACATGTTATGGAGTCCCAGCTCACTCTACTTGCTGCATGACAGGCCAACACACTGGGAGACATGGTGTCGAGGCAAGGGATAGCAACTTTATTCGGAAAGACAGCAGACTGAGAAGATGGTAGACTATTGTCCCCAAAAACCATCTTATTGGGGTCTGGATGTGTTTCTTTTATAGAGGGAGGAGGTGAGGAACTAAAGTAAAAAGGTCATTAGTTTTGCAAAATGTATTCTGGCTTGGCCAGCATCAGGGAGGGGATATGTTAATTTCTTCTTCTTTGCAGCCATTCAGAGGTAGGCAGAGTCTGATCTCCCTGTGAGCTGAATAAAGGCACTTTAGATAAACATTTAGGCAGAGGTGCAGGATTCCCTGAGTTAGGTCATTATGTATGACTATAATAACAAAAGCAACAAAAAACAAAGGTTAAGGAAAAGAAACAGATACAACATGGAGTCAGGTTTTGCCCTCCCCTGTTAACCTATACAAACTCAGTTACCCTTTGCCATGTAACCTAATGTATTACACACAGTAGGGGTAAGATTTAGATACTATTCTCCCTTTTGAAGCATTTTATTGAGAAATCAATACTTGGGGGTTACTAAAACTAAGGGAGGCCTGGCGTGCTGCAATTCATGGGGTCGCAAAGAGTCAGACACAACTGAGCGACTGAACTGAACTGAACTGAAAACTAAACTAGAGGGTGATTCTCATGAATATATGGGTTATATGTCATGATGTTAAGACATACAGAGGTCCAATTAGCTTATAATTAACAATTTAAGCTCTGAAGTGGGAATTGGAACGTTTGAGTACTAGCTCTCCCATTTGCTCCCTATATGATGTTGGACTGGCTTCCTTGGTGGCTCAGTGGTAAAGAATCTGCCTGCCAAGAGGCATGAGTTGGATTCCTGGGTCCAGAGTATCCCCTGGAGAAGGGAATGAAAACCCACTCCAGTATTCTTCCCTGGAAAATCCCATGGACAGAGGAATCTGGTGCGCTACAGTCCAGGTTGCAAGGAGTCATATACAACTTAGTGACTAAACAAGACCAATGATGTTGGGCAGGTCACATAGCCAGTCTGTCTCCAGTTTTTTCATCTGTTAAATGGAGATAACAATAGTTATCTGGAGTAAATGAGATGATCTATATTTAAAGGAGAAAAAATCACAGCTCGGTGCTTGATATGTAGTAAACACTCAATATGTAAAAAGTGTTGTGATTATTTTTTTCTTTTATAGACAATAAAGGCTTTGCTTTCTTGTGCACTCACATTTATTGGAGCCTTGCCATAGGCAACATAGTGAATCAAATATTAGGGACAGAGGGGTGAACAAATCAACCTTGGCTATTAGGAGTCAAAGCCAATTTGGAGAAGGAAACACAAAAATAAATTATGCAGATATAATATAAAGAATATTATATTACAAGTAAGTAAAATTATTTTTCAAGTGCAAGATTACACAACAAGCCACCCAGAAAAGGAGGAGTGTGTATTTTAAAATTTGTGTTAAAATGCAAATAGTTCAGCTTCTCATCTGTAAATGAGGAAATTCGAATATGATCCAACAACAAAGTTTCTTTCAGTAATAAGACTATGTGATCATTTCTCTCTGGGAAAGGGCATGACCCAGGATTGGCCAGATGCTTTGCTGCCCTGAACCTGGTAAGATGGGTATAGAAACAGTCACTCCTTAAGTTCTGTGTCAGTTACCATCTACCTGAGATTAGTCAGTCACCAAGAACATGGCACTAATCTGTACATTCTGTCTCAATACCTTCAGAATCTACAACTAACAGATTTGGTACTTCCTTAGAAATTTGAATGGGATCTCTTTCAAACCATCTCATTTGACTTTAATGGATGAAGTCTACAGGCCATGACTTAAGCACTCTGTTGCCATAGTTTGACATAGAAAAAAATGGGTGATAGATGAGAATTTTAGAATAGTATAAAAAATTTTTTGACTTTTTCAAAATACTGCCCAAGGCTATTCAGTTACTTAATTGAGATGACAAGTCATAAAATTACGCTCCTGGATTTCTTAGTATGTAAATAAAGTTGAAAGACAATTTTAAAGGAATTATGCAGTCTTTATAGCAAGAGCTATCAGTAAGCTCAAATGTGGATAACTGACACACACACGTCAAGAACAGTAGAGGGTCTCAGATATTATTCTATTTGCCAGCTAACATGTTTGCCTGCAACCTTTTCATAGATGCTGGCAGAAGACATAATATCCCTTGGTCAGAGACAAAGGGCATTTGTTACTTATAGCCATGTCAATTGCCAGAATATCATCAATTGGACTGGTTTCTGGAGCCCTGGTTCCCATCGTGCGACTCACAGGGGCCCTTAATGCCTGCACACATGGTAAGTTACGTAACAGGAGGGAGACACTGAGCCTCCACGGTGGTGGTGGTGGTGGTTTAGTAACTAAGTTGTGTCTGACTCTCTGAGACCTCATGGACTGTTGCCCACCAGGCAGCTCTGTCCATGGGATTTCCTAGGCAAGAATACTGGAGTGGGTTGTCATTTTCTTCTCCAGAGGATCTTCCCAGGCCATGACTCAAACCTGGGTTTCCTTCTCGGCAAGTGGATTCTTTACCACTGAGCCACCTGGGAAGCCTGACATTGAACCTTAGAGACCCCAATCCTTCAAAACGGGCTGAAAGCAAACCTGTACAGCCTTTGCCCCAGAGGGTAACAGAGCCTTTTTTCCCAAGGCTAATCACTATATAAGCATACTTTAAAAAATAATCTGAAACAAAAGTTGTCAGTATCCTGATCATAGGATATGCAGAAATAAGAAAGATCATGAAGAAACTGTCTCTCCAAAACAACAGCAACACACACACATCACATAGACACATATTGGTTAATATGTCCCTTTCAATGAAAGATATAACAAATTATATACAGTGAGTGATCTTATGGTTTTCTGATTATAATCAGGAAGTAGTATCTCCATTGTGGTGGTGGTAATGTACAGTCGCTATGTTGTGTCCAACTCTTTTGAGACCCCATGGACTATATCACACCAGGCTCCTCTGCTAAGGGGATTTCCAGTCAAGAATACTAGAGTAGGTTGCCATTTCTTTCTCCAGGGGATATTCTTAGACCAGGAATCAAACCCATGTCTCCTGCATTGGCAAGCAGATTCTTTACCACAGAGCCCCCAGGCAAGCTCTCCAATACATGAGACCATAAAGTGGCTCTCTGCCCTCCAAAATCTTTGATTGGCTAAAAGCAACCTTGTTTTTCAGTATCCTAGTTGTGATGTTAGTTCATAGAATGCAGTTATTACAGTAAAATACATACATACAATCAACAGATACTTCTATTTAGAAAACGTCTTTTCTGTCTTGAAAATTGCAGCATTCAGACTCCTGGGAACTTCAGACAGACACTATAGAGGTATTGGGTTATTGATGTGCAGCTTTATCCAGCAAACTGTAAGAAGAATGTATTAAGCATAGAGAAATAAATATGTAGCAGATTGGCTTCTCCTGCAGAAATTTTTGAGATGTGAACTTTTAAATGATTCTCCCAAAACTATTGGTTGCTGCTGCTAAGTCGCTTCAGTCGTGTCCGACTCTGTGCGACCCCATGGACGGCAGCCCACCAGACTCCCCTGTCCCTGGGATTCTCCAGGCAAGAACACTGGAGTGGGTTGCCATTTCCTTCTCCAATGCATGAAAGTGAAAAGTGAAAGTGAAGTCACTCAGTCGTGTCCGACTCTTAGTGACCCCATGGACTGCAGCCTACCAGGCTCCTCTGTCCATGGGATTTTCCAGGCAAGAGTACTAGAGTGGGGTGCCATGCCTTCTAGAGCCACTATTCTGGAAGTTCTGCTCTAGAAAATGAAAGGTTTCTATCTAGAGATTGCCACCTATTTATCTCAAGGTAATATATTTTTTAAAGATTTTATTGTGGGAATATTCAAATGTACATGAAACTGAGATAATAGCTATTACACTTTGATAAATGAAGTTATGTGAAAAGAAATACTGGACTGGGAGTGAATAGAATTCTAATTCTGTCTGTGTCACTGTTGATGATCCCTAGCCTTGGGTAGATGGGTTACTCAATTCTGGCTTCAATTTATCCTTTTATAAAGATGATAGAATGTATTCATTTTCATCTCACAGGTATATTAAATATTAGTGTAAATATAAGTGAAAGAAATAGTTGCATTCTGAATAAAATTTGTTTATATGCATTCTTGTTATCATATAATCTCCTTTCCTTGAAATAGAATTGATTGAGGACACTAAAGGTACATAATTTCCCCAAAATTCTATGTCTGCAACTTTCTTTTTTTTTAGTTAGGATATATTATGAAATTGGTCAGACTCATTTAGTATCTTTAGACCGGATAAAGCTTGAACCCACATCTGTCATTTTTAAGACTGATACATTCATTTAAATATGAATTATTTGTTGATTTAAGAGTACTTTTCCACATTTATGTGTTTAGGCTATGAGAAACTATTGTTTGAAGCAAGATCTAAAGAAATGTAATCTTGGAACTGAGAGAAAAATTAGCTATCATTTAAGCATAAATTATCAACAAACCCAGTGATATGAATTACCTGTAATACTTGGCAAAAGTATGCCTTCCTCGGCTCCTCTCCTGACATTCTGTTTCAGTGCGTCTCAGAGCCTTGAAATTTGTACATTTTTAAAGTGATAAAACAGATGATTCTTATAAATGCAGAAGATTATGGAAAATTGACACAATTCAATACTTTTATCCTGAATATGCAACTTGAGACCTGCAGTAGATGAATTTGCCTGATTCTCAAATTTGATTAATTGCAGACCTAAGGGTAAAGCCCGTGCCTTAAACTTCTAACTACCCACCTCTCCATTCATTACCCTGGCCTAAAAGTTAATGTGCTTACAAAGTATGCACCATCTGTACTAACTTACACTGATTTTTCTTCATACAAGTTTAACAATTTTCTTTCAAGCTCAGTTTAGCAAGTATTCAAGTTCTAGGGGCTGGAAAGCAGCCCCAGGAATTACAGAGTTGCTATAAGAACTTGTTCCAATGATAACTTTATGTCAGGACTTGGTGCAAGGTTTATAGTTTTAGCATCAAAGCTTTTAATGACTTGCTCTTAATTGTTTTTACCTAGGATTTTATGGATTTCTGTTTCCTAGTTACTCTTACATTTTATATAAGGTATATGGTTTTTTCTTTATGACCCTGCAGGAATTGTCTAATGTGATAATATGGTGTCAAAGATTCTTGAAAATCTATATAACCTGTTACAAAGATGAAGATGATTATTTTTGTACTTAGATTCCAAATAGCTTGAGGTAGATTTAAAGCTTAAAAAAGCATGGTGGCTATATTACCAGCCATCAATCTGATCACTCGCATCTTAAAACTGTGAAGCTCAGTTTAGTAAGACTTTGTCTGGCTTTCCCTTTTATCTTTAGTAGGAGGGAAAACCTTGTACAGTGTAATTTAGACCTTGTTATCACAGGTCAATGTGCTTTTGCTTCTTTTATGTCAAAAAGAAGGCTTCTTATAGAAGCTTTATTTTCTTGTTCTGCTCATCCTATTTTGAACATTATGTAATACTTTTAAACTCAGTTTTCCACAGCAGTTTTCTTATTCCATTTACAATTACAAGCATTTTTTACCTATGCACTGACCATTTTTGTCATGGGCAGGGAACCTATGAAATACATCCATTTTTGAGTTCCTCATGATCATTTCCAAATGAGAATATGGGTGAGATTTTTAGGGGAAACATAGGACATGAAAGAAATTTTTATTCTAATGTACTTGGTATTTGATGTTAGAGGACACACTGGAATATGGCTGAGTTTTGATGTTTTTCTAGAAGATTGTTGAAGTTGGGGGAGAAAGGAGATGGTTTGTAAATCAAATAAGTAAGAGCCACTCTGGAGGGGGCTGCAGTGGAGAGAGAGAGGGGAGCAGAAGGGGCAGGTGGGTGAGACCATAACTAATTTTGGATATGGGAAGGTGAGGCTGATTTCAAAAACTTGGATGGGACAGTCACTGAAAAGACATGTTGCATGACAAATTCCTTCATATATTTTAACAGTATATTGTTGCCTTACTTGCTCAAAGGGTTGTCCTGCATCATGCTTTATAATCCCTATAATTAGTAGAATCCCCACTCCTTCCTCGAACCCACTTCCATTTTCAGAAACAGCTTGTGTCTATTTGTCCTTAGAAATGTTTCTCTTTTTTTGGGGAATAAAAACCTTCTCTACTGGTAAGATAAGGAATCTTTCTTATGTATGTTCATGTAACGTATGTTCATGTAACATTTTAGTGGTACACGTATTAAGTGCCCAATATTAAGTGACTGCCTCTCAGTTCCAAACTAACGTGCTCTGTCTTTATGTAGGTGGAGGTTAGAAGGCTGTTAGTATGGTGGTGACCATTCCTGTTTCCTCTACAGCCTGAGATAGTGGAATCATAGTGTCTTGTAGTTTGGTGCAAACCTGTCTCAGACAGTGATTTCCTTTTGAAGCATTTCTCCATATGGTTTCAGATTGCATGCTAGTGATAACTAATTTATTATGCTATACATTTCCAATTACTATGTAGACGTCTCTCATGTTGTATAGCTTCTTGTTAATTTCCATCCATTTCTCCCAGTTTTATACTTAGGGGCTACCTAAAACTGATCTATTTTGCATATGAAAACCCTTCAAAAATCTAAAGCTAGCCACACTATACTCCTTACTTTTTTCTCTCTATACCAAACACTCCCAGTCTTCAACTTTTTCTTCAAGGGTCATATTTTCTATTCTTTCATCATAAAGGATGCTTAATGAACCCTAATCATCTCATAATGAAGTATGATTTCCTTTCTGTGTGGTTACTGTCTATTTAAAAATAAGCCTTTGAATTTGGCCTGGGATTATTATCATACTGAATATCCCGTGGAATTCACCCTCTTTCCCTTTTCAAAATTGGGTTCTTTTCTACCTCCATTTTCATGTCTAAAGCTTCTCATGTAGTAAGGCCTAGAATAATTTACCTTGAAGCAGCCTAAAATGACAGAGTTCCTTTGGTAAAGGTGGGGAGTAGCAATTTTTTATATGGTCTTTAATTGATAGTTAAATGAAATGTGAAGTCTATAAAAAGGAGAAGTTGGGTAACATGTGTGCTAAGTGGCTTCAGTTGTGTCTGACCCTTTGTGACACCATGGACTGTAGCCTACCAGGCTTCTTTCTCTTCCATAAGATTTTCCAAGGCAAGAATAATGAAGTGGGATGCCATATCTCCTCCAGGGGAACTTCCTGACCCAGGGATCAAATCCGTGTCTCTTAACATCTCCTGCACCGGCAGGCAGGTTTTTTACCACCAGTGCCAACTCAGAAGCCCGAAGTTGGCTAGATGGGGCCTCAATTTCTTTCTTTTTTTTTTTCACTTTTCATTTTATTTTACTTTTAAACTTTACAGTATTGTATTGGTTTTGCCAAACATAGTCAGTTTCTTTATCTACTAGAGTGAAGAGGGATTCCCCTCTCTGCCAGGCAGACAATGCAAAAGGCTATCTGGTTTTCCCTTTAGAATACTGCTCCTCAGATATAATGTGCATAAAATTACCTATCTTTTAAAATGCAGATTGTGATTCTATAGGTCTGGTGTGGTGTTGGGATCCTGCATATCTAGGCTCCTAGAAGACTGCCTGCACTGTTGTTCCATGGACCAGGCTTTGAACAGCGCTATCCAACAGAAGTCTAATACTCAGTTCAGTCCCTCAGATGAGTCCGACTCTTTGCAACCCCATGAACTGCAGCACTCCAGGGTTCCCTGTCTATCACCAACTCCCGGAGCCTACCCAAACCCATGTCCACTGAGTCGGTGATGCCATCCAACCATCTCATCCTCTGTTGTCCCCTTCTCCTCCGGCCCTCAATCTTTCCCAGCATCAAGGTCTTTTCCACTGAGTCAGCTCTTCACATCAGGTGGCCAAAGTATTGGAGTTTCAGCTTCAACATCTATCCAATGAACACCCAGGACTGATCTCCTTTAGGATGGGCTGGTTGGATCTCCTTGCAGTCCAAGGGACTCTCAAGAGTCTTCTCCAACACCAAGTTCAAAAGCATCAATTCTTCTGTGCTCAGCTTTCTTCACAGTCCACCTCTCACATCCATACATGACTACTGGAAAAAAAAAATAGCCTTGACTAGATGTACCTTTGTTGACAAAGTAATGTTTCTTCTTTTTAATATGCTATCTAGGTTGGTCATAACTTTCCTTCCGAGGAGTAAGCGTCTTTTAATTCCATGGCTGCACTCACCATCTGCAGTGATTTTGGAGCCCAGAAATGTAAAATCAGCTACTGTTTCCACAGTTTCCCCATCTATTTGTCATGAAGTGACGGGACTGAATGCCATGATCTTAGCTTTCTGAATGTTGAGCTTTAAGCCAACTTTTTCACTCTCCTCATTCACTTTCATCAAGAGGCTCTTTAGTTCTCCACTTTCTGCCATAAGGGTGGTGTCATCTGTGTATCTGAGGTTATTGATATTTCTCCCGGCAATCTGGATTCCAGCTTGTGCTTCCTCCAGCCCAGCGTTTCTCATGATGTACTCTGCATATAAGTTAAATAAACAGGATGACAATATACAGCCTTGACATACTCCTTTTCCTATTTGGAACCAGTCTGTTGTTACATGTCCAGTTCTAACTGTTGCTTCCTGACCTGCATACAGATTTCTCAAGAGGCAGATCAGGTGGTCTGGTATTCCCATCTCTTTCAGAATTTTCCACAGTTTATTGTGATCCACACAGTCAAATGTTTGGCATAGTCAATAAAGCAGAAATAGATGTTTTTCTGGAACTCTTGCTTTTTCCATGATCCAGTGGTTGTTGGCAATTTGATCTCTGGTTCCTCTGCCTTTTCTAAAACCAGCTTGAACATCTGGAAGTTCACAGTTCACATATTGCTGAGGCCTGGCTTGGATAATTTTGAGCATTAGTTTACTAGCATGTGAGATGAGTGAAATTGTGAGGTAGTTTGAGCATTCTTTGGCATTATCTTTCTTTGCAACTGGAATGAAAACTGACCTTTTCCAGTCCTGTCGCCATTGCTGAGTTTTCCAAATTTGCTGGCATATTGAGTGCAGCACTTTCACAGCATCATCTTTCAGGATTTGAAACAGCTCAACTGGAATTCCATTACCTCCACTAGCTTTGTTAGTAGTTATGCTTCCTAAGGCCCACTTGACTCCACATTCCAGGATGTCTGGCTCCAGGTCAGTGATCACACCATCCTGATTATCTGGGTCATGAAGATCTTTTTTTTTTTAAATACAAATGTATTTATTTTAATTGGGGGTTAATTACTTTACAATATTTTGTTGGTTTTGCCATAGATCAACATGAGTCCTCCACAGGTACACACGTGAACCCCATCCTGAACCCCATCCCTCCTCCCTCCTCATACCATCCCTCTGGGTCATCCCAGTGCACCAGCCCCAAGCAACCAGTATCCTGCATTCAACCTGGACTGGCGATTCATATCTTATATGATATTATACATGTTTCAATGTCATTCTCCCAAATCATCCTACCCTCTCCCTCTCCCACAGAGTCTACAAGACTGTTCTATGCATCTGTGTCTATTTTGCTGTCTCGCATACAGGGTTATCATTACCATCTTTCTAAATTCCATATATATGCATTAGTATACTCTATTGGTGTTTTTCTTTCTGGCTTACTTCACTCTGTATAGTAGGCTCCAGTTTCATCCACCTCATTAGAACTGATTCACTTCAGTTCAGTTTAGTTCAGTCGCTCAGTCGTGTCCGACTCTTTGCGACCTTATGAATCGCAGCACACCAGGCCTCCCTGTCCATCACCAACTCCCGGAGTTCACTCAAACTC
The DNA here is from genome assembly GCF_032452875.1 of Bos javanicus. Classification (NCBI taxonomy): domain Eukaryota; kingdom Metazoa; phylum Chordata; class Mammalia; order Artiodactyla; family Bovidae; genus Bos; species Bos javanicus. Next base: position 60,201,390 of record NC_083869.1, on the reverse strand, counting down.
ATGTCCATCGAGTCAGTGATGCCATCCAGCCATCTCATCCTCTGTCGTCCCCTTCTCCTCTTGCCCCCAATCCTTCCCAGCATCAGAGTCTTTTCCAATGAGTCAACTCTTCGCATAAGGTGGCCAAAGTACTGGAGTTTCAGCTTTAGCATCATTCCTTCCAAAGAAATGCCAGGGCTGATCTCCTTCAGAATGGACTGGTTGGATCTCTTTGCAGTCCAAGGGACTCCCAAGAGTCTTCTTCAACACCACAGTTCAAAAGCATCAAGTCTTCAGTGCTCAGCCTTCTTCACAGTCCAACTCTCACATCCATACATGACCACGGGAAAAACCATAGCCTTGACTAGGCGGGCCTTTGTTGGCAAAGTAATGTCTCTGCTTTTGAATATACTATCTAGGTTGATCATAACTTTCCTTCCAGGGAGTAAGCATCTTTTAATTTCATGGCTGCAGTCAGCATCTACAGTGATTTTGGAGCCCCCAAAAATAAAGTCTGACAGTGTTTCCCCATCTATTTTCCATGAAGTGATGGGACCAGATACCATGATCTTTGTTTTCTGAATGTTGAGCTTTAAGCCAACTTTTTCAGTCTCCACTTTCACTGATTCAAATGTATTCTTTTTAATGGCTGAGTAATACTCCATTGTGTATATGTACCACAGCTTTCTTATCCATTCTTCTGCTGATGGACATCTAGGTTGCTTCCATGTTCTGGCTATTATAAACAGAGCTGCAATGAACATTGGGGTACACGTGTCTCTTTCAATTCTGGTTTCCTCGGTGTGTATGCCCAGCAGTGGGATTGCTGGGTTATATCCTTTGCTTTTCACTTCCCTTCTTTTCACAGATATTTGTAAGGCCTCCTCAGACAGCCATTTTGCTTTCTTGCATTTCTTTTTCTTGGGGATAGTCTTGATCCCTGTCTCCTGTACAGTGTCATGAACCTCTGTCCATAATTCATCAGGCACTCTGTATATCAGATCTAGTCCCTTAAATCTATTTCTTACTTCTACTATATAATCATAAGGGATTTGATTTAGGTCATACCTGAATGGTGTGCTGGTTTTCCCCACTTTTTTCAATTTAAGTCTGAATTTGGCAATAAGGAGTTCATGATCTGAGCCACAGTTGGCTCCCGGTCTTATTTTTGCTGACTGTATAGAGCTTTTCCATCTTTGGCTGCAAAGAATATAATCAGTCTGATTTTGGTGTTGGCCATCTGGTGATGTCCATCTGTAGAGTCTTCTCTTTTGTTGTTGGAAGAGGGTGTTTGCTATGACAAGTGCGTTCTCTTGACAAAACTATATTAGCCTTTGCCCTGCTTCATTCTGTACTCCAAGGCCAAATTTGCCTGTTACTTCAGGTGTTTCTTGACTTCCTACTTTTGCATTCCAGTCCTCTACAATGAAAAGGGCATCTTTTTTGGGTATTAGTTCTAAAAGGTCTTGTAGGTCTTGATAGAACCATTCAACTTCATCTTCTTCAGCATTACTAGTCAGGCATAGACTTGGATTACCGTGATATTGAATGGTTTGCCTTGGAAAAGAACAGAGATCATTCTGTCGTTTTTGAGATTGCATCCAAGAACTGAACTGAACTGCATTTCGGGCTCTTTTTTGACTATGATGGCTATTCCATTTCTTCTAAAGGATTCCTGCCCACAGTAGTAGAAATAATGGTCAATACTAGAGTCACAAATGTAAGTCACATAGTACTTTTTCTAGTAGCCACATTAAAAAATTCAAAAATAAAAAAATAGGTGAAATTAATTTTCAAGTAATATTCTAACCCAACATATCTAATACATTATTATTTCAACATGCAGTCAGTATAACAGTAATTGACCTATTTTAAATTCTTTTTTGTATTAAATGTTGAAAATTTGTATATAGTTTGTATTTATAGCACATCTATTGGATTAACCATATTTAAAGTGCTTATTAGTATATGTGGCTTTTTTTCTACTGGCTACCGTATTGGATAGTACAGCTCAAAGTATAGAGAGTTGGATTTCTCAGAACCTGGAAATAACACAAATAACTAGTATTTGTTGATGCTTGCTTTGCACATGGCACTGCTAGGAGATACAAGTACCATATAAATGCTTTAGATGAGTCATTATTGTCCCCATTAAACTCATAAGAAATCAAGGCTTTGAACTGGCAGTAACTAGCCTAAGGTCACAATGGCAGGGCTAGGATTTGATCTAGAATCTGACTCTGGAGCTTGTGTTTTTCACCATTTATCCAGGGCAGGGGACTTCTGAGGGAAGCAAGTCTTCAAGGAGTGGGAGCAGCAGGCTTGGCATTCGGGAAGAAAAGACGATTCTGTGAGCTGGTGTGGCTACTAAACTCTGATCTCGAGGTGCAAATTGCTTTTTAAAGGATGAGTATATATAGTTTCCATATGATATCCTTAAGCCTTTGGTGGTGTTGATTAATTTCTACAGTTTAGTAACAGAGGCCTCCTGTTGACAGTGCCTCTGGGGATTGAGATTGGTGGGGAAAGAAGGAGGATTTGGGGCTTATACTTGCAGCCATGGCAACAAGGCCACAGAGGCTCCTGGGTCATCTGGTCCAGTGTCTAGAGGGAGACGGGGTCGGCCCCAGGAGGTGCTCCTGCTCCCTAGGTGAATTCTTACACCTATTCCCAGGGATCAGGCCTTCCACACCCATGTGGGGTGAGGGCTTGGATGACTTTTGTTTTTATACCAAAAGAAAACAGTGAATCTGTGGGTTTCTTTCTCCCATCTCAACACTGGTTGACGCATTGATTATATAAATTCCACCTCTTCTGGGTTGTAATTTTACCTGGAGCAGGAGGTTGATTTTATTTTGACAAGCTGCAGCATCTCTTTACCAGCTTTAGATGTCTGATCCCTTCTCAGCCAAGATGTTTCTAGCTTTTTCACCTGTAGACAAGGATCTCGGTAATAATAGCAACAATGGAGTTTGAAAGGTAAACTACTGAGTGGTGCTTCCAAAAGCAGGGTCTGGACTCTGAATGCTGTATTCAGACATGATCATGTCCCCCACTAGCTGTGTGACTTAGAGGAACTTATTATCTTCTAGGAACCTGTTTTCTACAAGCCTAAAGTAGAGCTAATTAATGATAGCACTGGTTTCACAGGGCTGTTGTAAGCATCATATAAAATAGTAAACATATACTACTTAGCTAAGTCAGAGAAGGCAATGGCACCCCATTGCAGTACTCTTGCCTGGAAAATCCCATGGACGGAGGAGCCTGGTGGGCTGCAGTCCATGGGGTCGCTAAGAGTCTGACACGACTGAGTGACTTCACTTTGATTTTTCACTTTCATGCATTGGAGAAGGAAATGGCAACCCACTCCAATGTTCTTGCCTGGAGAATCCCAAGGATGATGGAGCCTGGTGGGCTGCCGTCTATGGGGTCGCACAAGGTTGGACACAACTGAAGCGACTTAGCAGCAGCAGCAGCTTAGTACCTGATGTTGAGAAAAAAATGCCATGAAAATTGACTATTAAATTACCATTGCTATTCTAGCCCTTATATCATTATTCCATTTGCCCAAGCTGAAAAATCATCCAGTTGTCTTATTTTTCTTACCATAAAACTTTTAAAGTACCCTTTGCCCTCTTTTGCATTCTTTAACATTTTTACAGGCCCATTTTATTCCAAGCTTTAGTTCTTATAATGTTATTATAATGCCATGCTAAAGTCACTAACATATGGTCTTGGCTGTGTTTCCTTCTTTCTAAATTTGTGCAAGACTTTAAACTGTGTGCTCCTTGGAGAGTTCCCTTGCAGCCCCACAAAACCCCTTGGAGTTTTATTCTGTCAAATCTTCTTTGGTGTTCTTGTAATATTTGGGAGGATCAAAATTCCCTTCAGGGTGAGGCATTCACTTTAAAATGTATTCCATCTTACGAAATTTAGCCCTTGGCTTTTGGAATGTGCATTTCTGAATTCTGGGTGCAAGTCTAGCTCAGCTCCCTGCCTCTGTCACAGACTCTTAAGACCTTGAAGGGAAACCAGGGGGAAGCAGGACCGGTCCGTGGCTGGTCCCAAATGGACTCATCTCCATTTTAGAACAAGACTCAGTCTCTGAACATAGCCTCCAAATAGAGCTGCAATGAAACAATGATATTTAATGTGAAACTGATGTTTTCCTGAAGATTTGAAGAAATCAAAAATGAAGAGATATGTATTACATCAAACTCTTCAACTCAATACATTCCTCATTAGGCCATTAGATACATTGTTCTGCTTCAGTTTTTTTGTTTTGTTTTGTTTTTGTTTTTTAATTGGAGGATCATTGCTTTACAATGTTGTGTTGTTTTCTGCCATACATCAACAGGAGTCAGCCATAGGTATACATATGTCCCCTCCCTCTTGAACCTCCCTCCCACCTTCCACCCCATCCCAACCCCTCTAGGTTGTCACAAAGCACTGCATTGAGCTCCCTGCTCCATACAGTAAAATCCCACTGGCTATCTCTTTTACATACAGTAATGTATATGTTTCAGTGCTGTTCTCTCAGTTCGTCCCACCCTCTCCTTCCCCTGCTGTGTCCAGAAGTCTGTTCTTCTGTATGTCTTCTGTCTCAGTTCTGTCTTTGGTATTCTTATTCTCTCCTGGCTTCTTTATCTTTTTTGTCCTCTTTCAACTCATATTCTTCTCCTCCTCCCCCTGCCCCACAGTCCTCCCCCATCATTCCCCCCCCTCCTCCAAGACAATTCAGTTCTTTTCATGTTAACCAAGGACTTCCCTGGTGGCTCAGCAGTAAAGAATTCCCCCCGCAATGCAGGAGACAGAGGAGACATGGATTCCATCCCTGGGTTGGGAAGACCCCCTGAAGGAGGAAATAGAAACCCACTCTAATATTTTTGCCTGGAGAATCCCATGGACAGAGGAGCTTGGTGGGCTGCAGTCCAGGGGGTCACAAAGAGTCTGACGTGACTGAGCACGTACTTGTACTATACTGAGCCAATCACAAATTTGAGGACTAGAAAAGTAGTGTCTATATACTTCCATTAAATAGAACCGTAGGGGACAGAATCTCAGTTAATCCGATTCAAACCCTTTCTTTCTGCACTCTTGTTATGTTTTCAGTACCAAAGATAGCCTCTCATTTGTCAGACTTATTTCTGGGGTGACGGCTCCTTTCCCTACTTGCTTTACAACTTCCACTATGAATGTACTGCCAACAGAATTTTCCAGAAATTTTGGTTTTAGTTGAATGAAATTTTCATAAAATATTTGCACAGCTGACATTCTCATTTTATCTTAACATAGCTCTGTGATTTTTAATTAAGGTGTATTTTATATACATACAGTTTATATTCAATGAAATATTCAGAAGATAAGAGTATATTTTAATGAATGTATCTTTAGAACCAACATTTCTGTTGCTCCCAAAATTTTGCTCTGTCCCTTCCCGATCAGTCCCATTTCACTTCCAACCCCAACTTCCACCAGAAGCAACCATTTATCTATCTATAACCTTCAGTCAGTTTATACAGTTCTAGACTTTTATATTGGAGAAGGAAATGGCAACCCATGCCAGTGTTCTTGCCTGGAGAATCCCAGGGACAGGGGAGCCTGGTGGGCTGCCGTTTATGGGGTCGCACAGAGTCGGACACGACTGAAGTGACTTAGCAGCAGCAGCAGTAGCAGCAGCAGACTTTTATATAAATGGAGTAATATATCATGTACCTTTTTGTGTTGTTCACTCAGCATGATATTTCTGAATCTGATTCATGTTATCCTCATATTATAGAGTAATATATCAGTGATGAATATAACACAATTTCTTTTTCCTCCTGTCAATCAATATTATGTTTTTCATTGTTGTTTATAAAACTATAACATTCATATGCTTATTTGTTCACAGAAAGAAACATTTTTCTGTGAATGAATTCCTTTATTTATCTTGGGTAACTAGCTAGGAATGGAATTTCTAGGTAATAGGTTATGTAGTTTTATTTTTTAAAACGTCTCAAAAAATTTTCCCCCAATAGATTATACTCTTTTACATACCTTTCAGCTGTGTGTAACAATGAGATTCTCATTGCTTTATATCTTTATCAGCATTTGATAATTTCAGTCCTTTTACTTTTGGCTGTGTTGGTGGATGAATGTCTTATTGTGATTTTAATTTGTGTTTCCTCATGACTTGGTTGGTTTTTCATTTGCTTATTGTATGTTTTGCGAAGTTGGAATTCTTACTCATTGGAAGAGAACTGAGATGGTTTTCAGTGTAAAATAACAATGTCCAAGTCTGTTAGCAGCTTGGCTGTGTTTACCAAGGTTGTTAAAGGTTGCTTCTCTTCCTTTGTCCCTTTTTGGTGCCCTCCTTGAACAATACATCACATGTTTAGATCCACTGATTTCCAAGCAGGTAAGCAGAGCTGTGGCATTTAGTGAGAAAATGTAAAAACATTATATTCTGTCAATGTTACAGATTTGAATTATTTTCCTCCATCCTTCTGAATATAAAATTGTGGAGGGCTATGCAGGTACCATACACCAGTTGAATGCTTTAGCCCAGCAAGTCATGGTATTACTCACCACATCTTATTTACCTCATCTCGTTATCTTTCTAATTCGTTCTGTATGGTGGTATTACTGTGCTATTTTAAAGTTTCCCAAGTATTTATTCCTGTGTATTACTGAATATCTTCTACTGTTGTCTTTTTCTGTCATCCCATTCAACATTCTGTCCTTTGTCTATTCCACTTTACAGCTCTACATGGTTCTTTTCCTTTCTTTGCTTACATTTTCAGCTTGAAGGTTACCCTATAGTTATTCATTGAGAGTAAGTGCTGTGTTAAAATTCAGCACCTACTATTTGGACATGTTGCTGGTTGAGAGTAGGGTATGTGCATAGAATTGTTTTCAAATAATATTAACTAGATTGCCATTAGTCATCCCCACACTCCTAGCAGATTATCTGATAAGTTCTTTTGGGAATTTTTATGTGGGAAAAGCTAAATACTGAGAGGATCTGCTGTCCTAGATGTAAAGGAATGCATTTTAAAGGATGTAGTGTACGGCCAGCATGAAGCAGTTGTGAATCCGCCCAAGGAACAGTGCTACAGGGGACCACTAGCTGAACCAGGAAGCAGCCCAGTCACAGTAGGGGTCTGGTATTAAGATGGTTGAGAAACTACTGGGACTCCCCTGGCGGCACAGTGGTTAGACTCTGCACTTACCGTGCAAGGGCCTCGGTTTTAATCCCTAGGCTGGGAACTAAGATCCCACATGCTATCTGTAGCAACCAGAAAAAATACATTTTGAGAAGTCATCTAAAAAGATATACATACATATATGTGTATGTGTATATATATATATATATATATATATATATATATATATATAATTTTTTTTTAAGAAGGGTAAGGAGCTATCTATTGGTAGTCATTTAAATTCCAGGTGTGGAATCCTGAATGTTCCCTCACAAGCCCTTGAATAGTTTGCATGATATGGGATGAGGAATAAAAGGAGATTTAGACATTCCTATATACTGCTCTTTGATTGATGCGGATATGGAATGATCCCTAGGAAGCCCTCCATAGTAGAAATATTCTAGCTGAAATTCTGCCATTAGGATTTTATTCCTTTGGCTTATGAACTATGTTTGAATAAAAGTCTCTTCGTTAAAAGGATAGCACATTGTATCAAATATCTTACGATGTTATTTGTCAAACGTACTTTAATCTGAAGTAGTTTAATGAGACTACATTCCATTTACTTTTTACTTTTTTCTCATCAGATTTTATTTATAAAATAAATGCACTAATATAAAAATTTATATAGAAAATATATAGTACAAAAAATTCAAACATTTCCCTCAAGTTTGGTCTAGTAATCTCACTGATTACTAGATTCTAGTGATTCTCAGTTATTGTAAATGAATTGGTATAAATACTTCCTGGTCTAATTTTGTATGTACGGAGTGTGCATGTGCATACACATACACACACACACACACACGCATCTAAATGTGCTTTCAGATCTGCTTTTTCCTTATCACATAAGATAATTATACCTAACATAATTTTCTACAACTTACCTTTTGCTCTTTCATTTTTTCCTTGATAGTAAATATATAGGGATCCCTCATAATAATAATTGTTTAATATCCATGGTAAGATCCTAGTTAATTTAATTATTTTACATTTGAAGGGCATTTAAGAGGTTTTTTTTTAATGATAACAAAAAAGTGTTGAGGAAAACATCTAGCTATACACCTAGCTTTGTTCAGATTTTAAATGTCAGTATTTTAATAAGATTCCTAGAAGTGAAGTTATTGCATTTGGGGATTTCAAACTTGATAAATACTGCCAAAATTCCTTCTAAAACTGCTGTGCCATTTTAAATTCATTAACAGTGTCTAAGGATGCCAGTTTCTTCCTATTCTTGCCAGTACTAAGTGTTTTCATTTGTTTACAGTTTTTGCCAACTGGAAAAGAGAGAACTGTAGTCTTTGTATTTAAAGTTTCTCTTTGTGATCATTTGTGAGAATTTATTTATTCAACAAATATTTATTAAGCATCCATTATGTGTAGGAAATATTTTAGATACTTGGAACATAGCTGTAAACAAGATAGTCAAGTCTTTTTTGTGATATTTATATTCTGATGAGGAGAGAGAGATAATGACTAATTTGGGGAAAAAATACACATTGGAGGGTGATAGATGCTATTAAGGGGCTTCCAAGTTTGGCTCAGTGGTAAAGAATATACCTGTCAAGCAGGAGACACAGGAGACATTGGTTTGATCCCTGGATTGGGAAGATTCTCTGAAGGAGGGCATGGCAACTCATGCTAGTATTCTTGCCCGGAGAATTCCGTGGACAGAGGAGCCTTGTGGGCTATAGTCCATAGGGTTGCAAAGAGTAGGACATGACTTAACAACTAAACAGAAGCAGCAGCAAGCAGATGCTATGAAGAAAACTAAAGCAGACTAAGAAAAAAAAAACTGCTGAATATGTGAGTAAAAATATGAACTGCTTCAAACAGTGATATCAAAAATTCTTTCTCAAGAGGTAATATTTCAGCAGCTGCTACTGCTGCTAAGTCGCTTCAGTCATGTCTGACTCTATGCAACCCCATAGACAGCAGGCCACCAGGCTCCCCCATCCCTGGGATTCTCCAGGCAAGAACACTGGAGTGGGTTGCCATTTGCTTCTCCAGTGCATGAAAGTGAAAAGTGAAAGTGAAGTCGCTCAGTCGTGTCCGACTCTTCGCGACCCCATGGACTGCAGCCTACCAGGCTCCTCCATCCATGGGATTTTCCAGGCAAGAGTACTGGAGTGGGGTGCCATTGAGCAGAGACTTCAGTAAAAGAAGAGAGTGAGAGTGGTTCTCTGGGAAAAAGTGTTCCAGGCAGAGGGAACAAGTACAAAGTTCCATGGTAGCTGTGTGCTTGTAATATTCCCTGATGAAGCAAAAAGCCTCTCACACAGAGGCCTGTGAAACAGGGGAGATAGGCAGGAGGTGATGGTGAACCCAATCAGAAAAAAGCAGACAACAGAGTAGTAGGTGTCAGGTGATCTAGTGATACACGGGCATGGGTGTGGCAATAAAGGCATCACAGAGAGGTCCTTGTGGTGATGGAGCCATTCTGTATCTTGATGGTGGTGCAGGCAATAGTATTGCATAGAACTACATATAGCAGTGGCCACAGGACTGGAAAAGGTCAGTATTCATTCCAATCCCAAGAAAGGCAATGTAAAAGAATGTTCAAACTACCACACAGTTGCACTCATCTCACATGCTAGCTAAGTAATGCTCAAAATTCTCCAAGCCAGGCTTCAACAGTATGTGAACCGTGAACTTCCAGATGTTCAAACTGGATTTATAAAAGCCAGAGGGATTTCTGTGTGTTGATTTTATATCCTGCAACTTTACTATAGTCATTGATTATTTCTAGTAATTTTCTGGTGGACTCTTTAGGGTTTTCTATGTAGAGGATCATGTCATCTGCAAATAGTGAGAGTTTTACTTCTTCTTTTCCAATTTGGATTCCTTTTATTTCTTTTTCTGCTCTGATTGCTGTGGCCAAAACTTCCAAAACTATGTTGAATAGTAATGGTGAAAGTGGGCACCCTTGTCTTGTTCCTGACTTTAGAGGAAATGCTTTCAATTTTTCACCATTGAGGATAATGTTTGCTGTGGGTTTGTCATATATAGCTTTTATTATGTTGAGGTATGTTCCTTCTATTCCTGCTTTCTGGAGAGTTTTTATCATAAATGGATGTTGAATTTTGTCAAAGGCTTTCTCTGCATCTATTGAGATAATCATATGGTTTTTGTTTTTCAATTTGTTAATGTGGTGTATTACATTGATTGATTTGCGGATATTGAAGAATCCTTGCATCCCTGGGATAAAGCCCACTTGATCATGGTGTATGATCTTTTTAATGTGTTGTTGGATTCTGATTGCTAGAATTTTGTTAAGGATTTTTGCATCTATGTTCATCAGTGATATTGGCCTGTAGTTTTCTTTTTTTGTGGGGTCTTTGTCAGGTTTTGGTATTAGGGTGATGGTGGCCTCATAGAATGAGTTTGGAAGTTTACCTTCCTCTGCAATTTTCTGGAAGAGTTTGAGCAGGATAGGTGTTAGCTCTTCTCTAAATTTTTGGTAGAATTCAGCTGTGAAGCCGTCTGGACCGGGGCTTTTGTTTGCTGGAAGATTTTTGATTACAGTTTCAATTTCCATGCTTGTGATGGGTCAACACACAGAAATCCCTTGCATTCCTATACACTAATAATGAGAAAACAGAAAGAGAAATTAAGGAAACAATTCCATTCACCATTGCAACAGAAAGAATAAAATACTTAGGAATATATCTACCTAAAGAAACTAAAGACCTATATATAGAAAACTATAAAACACTGGTGAAAGAAATCAAAGAGGACACTAATAGATGGAGAAATATACCATGTTCATGGATTGGAAGAATCAATATAGTGAAAATGAGTATACTACCCAAAGCAATTTATAGATTCAATGCAATCCCTATCAAGCTACCAACAGTATTCTTCACAGAGCTAGAACAAATAATTTCACAATTTGTATGGAAATACAAAAAACCTCGAATAGCCAAAGCGATCTTGAGAAAGAAAAATGGAACTGGAGGAATCAACCTACCTGACTTCAGGCTCTACTACAAAGCCACAGTTATCAAGACAGTATGGTACTGGCACAAAGACAGAAATATTGATCAATGGAATAAAATAGAAAGCCCAGAGATAAATCCACGCACATATGGACACCTTATCTTTGACAAAGGAGGCAAGAATATACAATGGATTAAAGACAATCTCTTTAACAAGTGGTGCTGGGAAATCTGGTCAACCACTTGTAAAAGAATGAAACTGGACCACTTTCTAACACCATACACAAAAATAAACTCAAAATGGATTAAAGATCTAAACGTAAGACCAGAAACTATAAAACTCCTAGAGGAGAACATAGGCAAAACACTCTCTGACATACATCACAGGAGGATCCTCTATGACCCACCTCCCAGAATATTGGAAATAAAAGCAAAACTAAACAAATGGGACCTAATTAACCTTAAAAGCTTCTGCACATCAAAGGAAACTATTAGCAAGGTGAAAAGACAGCCTTCAGAATGGGAGAAAATAATAGCAAATGAAGCAACTGACAAACAACTAATCTCAAAAATATACAAGCAACTCCTACAGCTCAACTCCAGAAAAATAAACGACCCAATCAAAAAATGGGCCAAAGAACTAAATAGACATTTCTCCAAAGAAGACATACAGATGGCTAACAAACACATGAAAAGATGCTCAACATCACTCATTATCAGAGAAATGCAAATCAAAACCACTATGAGGTACCATTTCACACCAGTCAGAATGGCTGCGATCCAAAAGTCTACAAATAATAAATGCTGGAGAGGGTGTGGAGAAAAGGGAACTCTCTTACACTGTTGGTGGGAATGCAAACTAGTACAGCCACTATGGAGAACAGTGTGGAGATTCCTTAAAAACCTGGAGATAGAACTGCCTTATGATCCAGCAATCCCACTGCTGGGCATACACACTGAGGAAACCAGAAGGGAAAGAGACACGTATACCCCAATGTTCATCGCAGCACTGTTTATAATAGCCAAGACATGGAAGCAACCTAGATGTCCATCAGCAGATGAATGGATAAGAAAGCTGTGGTACATATACACAATGGAGTATTACTCAGCCATTAAAAAGAATACATTTGAATCAGTTCTAATGAGGTGGATGAAACTGGAGCCTACTATACAGAGTGAAGTAAGCCAGAAGGAAAAACATAAATACAGTATACTAACGCATATATATGGAATTTAGAAAGATGGTAACAATAACCCGGTGTACGAGACAGCAAAAGAGACACTGATGTATAGAACAGTCTTATGGACTCTGTGGGAGAGGGAGAGGGTGGGAAGATTTGGGAGAATGGCAATGAAACATGTAAAATATCATGTAGGAAACGAGTTGCCAGTCCAGGTTCGATGCACAATGCTGGATGCTTGGGGCTGGTGCACTGGGATCGCCCAGAGGGATGGTATGGGGAGGGAGGAGGGAGGAGGGTTCGGGATGGGGAACACATGTATACCTGTGGCGGATTCATTTTGATATTTGGCAAAACTAATACAATTATGTAAAGTTTAAAAATAAAATAAAATTAGAAAAAACAAAAACAAAAACAAAACAAAAAAAAATAAAAGCCAGAGGAACCAGAGAGGAAATTGCCAACATTGGTTGGATCATTGAAAAAGCAAAAGAGTTCCAGAAAAAAACATCTACTTTTGCTTTATTGACTACGCCAAAGCCTTTGACTGTGTGGATCACAACAAACTGTGGAAAATTCTTAAAGAGATAGGAATACCAGACCACCTGACCTGCCTCCTGAGAAAGCTGTATGCATGTCAAGAAGCAACAGTTAGAACTGGACATGGAACAACAGACTGGTTCTAAATAAAGATAGGAGTACGTTAAGGCTGTGTATTCTCACCCTGATTATTTAACTCATATGCAGAGTACATCATGTGAAGTGCTGGGTGGGCTGGATGAAGCACAAGCTGGAATCAAGATTGTCAGGAGAAATATCAATAATCTCAGATATACAGATGACACCACCCTTATGGCAGAAAGCGAAGAAGAATTAAAGAGCCTCTTGATGAAAGTAAAAGAGAGTGAAAAGTTGACTTAAAACTCACCATTCAGAAAACTAAGATCATGGCCTCCAGTCCCTTCACTTCATGGCAAATAGATGGGGAAACAATGGAAACAGTGAGAGAGTTTATTTTGAGGGCTCCAAAATCACTGCAGATGGTGAGTGCAGCCATGAAATTAAGACACTGTTGCTCCTTGGAAGAAAAGCTATGACCAATCTAGACAGCATATTAAAAAGCAGAGACATTACTTTACTAACAAAGGTCCATCTAGTCAAAGCTGTGGTTTTTCCAGTAGTCATATATGGATGTGAGAGTTGGACTATAAAGAAAGCTGAGCTCAGAAGAATTGATACTTTTGACCTGTGGTGTTGAGGAAGATTTTTCAGAGTACGTTGGACTAAAAGGAGATCCAACCAATCAATCCTAAAGGAAATCAGTTCTGAATATTCATTGGAAGGACTGATGTTGAAGCTGAAATTCCAATACTTTGGCCACCCGATGCAAAGAACTGACTCATTAGAAAAGACCTTATGCTGGGAAAGATTGAAGGCAGGAGGAAAAGGGGATGACAGAGGATGAAATGGTTAGATGAAATCACTGATGCGACGGACATGAGTTTGAGTAGGCTCCGGGAGTTCGTGGTGGACAAGGAAGTCTGGTGTGCTCCAGTGTATGGGGTCACAGTCAGACACAATTGAGCGACTAACTGAAGTGAACACACATGTACATATGCATATGCCATTAGTATATGTAAAATTGTAAACAGTACCCATGTCCATTCCTTGATTCTGATATTCAACACCAATTATGCAAGAAGTTGCCATAGAAGAAACTTGTTGAAAGTACACATCCAAGCATATTTATTCTTATTTTTTGGTAACTTTCTGTGAAAATATAATTAGTTCAAAATTAAAAGTGAAAAATATATATATATCACAGGGAACCTATGATACTTAGCAACATGAATGATAAAATACTCTTTCCAGGGGGCAGACTACTCCCTCACCCCACTCTTGGTACTTAGTACTACAGCCTTCAACTTATGTGCAATATTTTTTGTTTGTTTTTTTAATTATTTTATTTTAATTGGAGGATAATTACTTTATAGTATTTTGATGGTTTTGCCATACATCAATATGAATCAACCACAGGTATACGAGTTCCCCCCATTCCGTACCCGTCCCCTCCCTCCCTCCCCACCCTGTCCCTCTGGGCTGTCCCAGAGCACTGGCTTTGGGTGCCCTTCTTCATGCATGGAACTTGCACTGGTCATCTATTTGCAATGTTCTTTGTTACCTTTGTCTGCAAAGCACTTGGATAATGGATAGAGGGAACTAGGTTTTAATATAGGTCAAGACATACATATAGCTACAAGTTTATTTAAACTCTTACCAAAAACTATATAGTATATAGTTTTTTATGTATGAGGCTCCATACTTTGATAAACAATTTGCTAACAGTGAGCTTCCCAGGTGGTACTAGTGGTAAAGAACCTGCCTGCCAATGCAGGAGAAGTAAGAGCCTTGGGTTCCATCCATGGGTCAGAAAGATCCCCTGGAGGTGGGCATGGCAACCCATTCCAGTATTCTTGTCTGGAGAATCCCATGGACAGAGGAGCTTAGAGGGCTACAGTCCATAGGGTTGACCAGTTGCAAAAAGTCAGACACAACTGAATCAGCTTAGTATGCACACACTCATGATAATAATATTTTTTATTAGCAGGGAGAGCATTACAAAATATAGTAAGTAGCTTTAAAAAGTAAACATAAGGGAAGTCTAAGAAACTAAAGACAATATATAAAACTTTGTGAGATAGTCCTATAAATTCTTAAGTTTATTTGATAAAAAAGGCTTCTTAAGAATATTTGAAGTTCTTAAGTTATCTAGGCAATAATCATATAAATGGTAATGTTTATCTTTTCTCATTTGATATTTATAACTATTGTATCTTTTTAAGTTTTATTACACTGGCAAGGCAATCCTATAGAGTTAGGTCATAAAATGTTAGCTGGTATCCCTGCCTTGTTTCTGACTTAAATATATGGAGTTTTTCACTTATAAGTATGATTTGGTCATGTTAAATGACATTTACTGAGTAAGGAATTTGTTCTTTTATTTTGGGGAGAGTATTGGGATATTTTTTATTAATGGCTATGAAATTTATATATAAATAGCATTTGTATATTATATTATAATTATTATGCCATATTATATCAAGTATTATGTCATTGTAAATATATATACATATATTTTTTTTTTTTCTGAGGTGAATTTTTGTGTTTCTTCCTTCAAGCTGTTCTTATAGTAAGTTAAATTAGCAGATATACCAATGTTGAACCATCCTTGCAATTTTAGGGAAAAACATTTCTTTTTTAATTTTCAAATCTTTTAGTGTTTTAATGTGCTACTGAATTAAATTTGCAATATTTTAATATGTTGTTGAGTTAAATTTGTAGTTCTTTGAACATAGTAGATTTCCATAGTAGATGATTATCATTTGGATTTTTGCATATTTATTTATAAGTGCAATTTCATTTTATAAGAATGTTTTTTCTTCTGATGTTCTCTAGCATCAGGTAACAAAATACCAACTGTGATCAGTTACATGGTGAGAGTGGAAATTTAATATAGAGTAGAGAGAAGAACATTGGAGTGTTAAGAAGCCCAGGCTTGCATCCCACAAAAACTGACTTGCTGTCCCTGATCTATTTTCTTCTGGGAATACCTGCCTCCTGTACAAGTACTAGGCCCATGATTGCCTAATTACATACCTGTTGTTTAAGAATGCTTAGTTTTTATATGCAAATCTAGTTCATTTGTTCAGGTTATAAGGTCAACGAAATATGGGATGATATGGCCTCTTCTCCAGCACTTTCTACCAGTGCCTAGAAAAAGGGCTGGGCATTAGTAACTGTTGCCTTGGAGAATCAGGCAGTGGGATGGGGAGGGGGATTTAGTGGTTTTCCATTTTATTGCAATTTCAGCTCAATTGTTTTGTCTTATTTGACAGTGATTTGTGTTTAGCAGATCCTTTCTGCTTCCAGAATATTTCCTCTAGTGATGAATGTAGCCTTTCCTTTTAACATGACACTGCTTATTGCTAAGAGGTTACAAAAGGTAAATGGCCTCATGTGTACACTTTCACACTACTTCTATTTAAATTTTTGGACTTTGGAATCATTAGCGAAAAATATAACATTCTGACTTTTAATGAATGTCTCTATTAACCACATTCTTTGTTCTAGCCATGTTTCACTCCATGCCTTAGTATCTTAACACTAAAAAACTACATTAGCTAATCTCAGACCCTAAGACTTGGTTTCTGATTACTTCTTTCATCTACTGTGGTTTTACAGTGAATGGGGTATGGTAAGGTTAATCAAGGAAATTAAAAAAAAAATCTAGAGGCAGCATAAATAAGTCAACTAAGTAGCAAGACAGAATTCTAGGTTGATACTTACACAATCTGTTGATCTTGGACAAGTTATAGAACCACTATAGACTTTGATTTTCTCATTTTTAGAAATAAGGTATTATATAAGACACTACTTGAGTTTGAGTGAACTCTAGGAGTTGGTGATAGACAGGGAGGCCTGGCATGCTGCAATTCATGGGGTTGCAAAGAGTCGGACATGACTGAGCGACTGAACTGAACTGAAGATCTATTCCATTACAAGATTCCATGAGGGAGCTTATCTCAGAGGGGAAAGACATTTCAAGTAGATTTCCATTTTCTTTAAGTTCTGGCTGGTTACTTTATGAGACATAAAACTTTCTCAGACCATACAAGCATCAACTCAAGAGTAGGATTGCTAAGTTTCTTTTTTTCTAAAACTGTAGCAGTGTATATCTGGTTTTGATCATTACAAACTGACAAAATAACTTCAGATGAAAAGTGTCATATATAATTAATTAGTTGGCAAGCCATGTTAAGTAAAGAGGACAAAATTGGTTATGGCCTGGTGGCCTGCAGGATGTGGTCCTGTATTTGTTCGCAGCATAAGACATATGTTAGAGAGCAGGAGTGGTGATGGTAGAAGTCCCTGTAAAGCTTAGGTTCTGTTTGGCTAGAGAGGATGCAAGATGGTTCTGGTTGGTAACCGTTTGGTCCTCAGGTGAGGTGACTCATCATTCTCTGTAAGGCCCATAGGGAGTCCTGAAGGCTGACTTTCATATTAAATTGCTTTCTCTACTTTAAAGATCTCTAGCTGCCAAAGGTCTGAACATTTTCTGACCAATCATGCTTACTGTTCTTTCAGGGTCCCCTCCACCAAAAAGTATAACCATGATAAACATGACGTACCTTTGATCTTTACCAGACTGAACAAAACAGTGTTTTTGTTAGAAAGACTCAATTTAGATACACAAACATTAGAAAAAAATCAATTGTTGCATGCGGTGGGATCTCATTTTATGGTATAAAAAATCTGTATTACTTTGGAAAATTCAGTTCCCTCTCCCTTTTAAAAATAGGTAAGAACACTTTCAGAATTAATATTCTTTTGTATTTAAATAGCCTATGGATACATCCATACTGCTTTAATATAAAATCATCTATTTTTTAATTAAATAATTATTTCAACAAAATAATTTGTTGCTTTTTCTCTCAAATTAAGACTTCATAGAAAAGAGCTATAATATTTAAAAATATAAATCACTGTCCTCTTGACATTGTAACCTGTTTTGCTCTGATGATATATTTAAATGTACACAAAATTAGAATAGGCAACTTCTCAGGGAAGATTTTTAATACCTTGATTACTGTTTAAATAAAAAACAAAATTTATAAAATTCTACAGCCTTTCAGCTGTTTTAAATGTCTGTATTCTCTGCATGTATCAGTATTCTACCAGAGAATAGCTTATCTTATTGATTAATAATATGTTATCTTGTTAATGTATTATCTCCTGATTATTGCAAAAAATTAGCATGTAGATTCTAAATTCAAGCAAAATACAGATATTGAGGAGCACTGGAGTCAAATTAAAAAAGATAGATTCCAACCTACAGCCATAAAAACAATGCACTGGACCCAAGAATTTCAGAGCTTTGAGCTGGAACAGCCTAACATGGTAAAAACAGGGCAAATCAGAATCACACTGGCTGGGTTCAGGGCTTGCCTCTGCTTTTGCTAATTATAGAAGCTTGGGCAGAGTTCTAAAATTTCAGATGTCTCATTGGAAATTGGAGACACTGGTAGTACTTGCTGCATGGAATGTTTTGCTAATAAACTCAGAATACACTTGTAGATTGCTCAGCCTACAAACTCAAGTTCAATATATGGTCTAGTCCATGCATTCCCAAAGGGGATGATATTGCCCCCAAGGGGACACAAATGGTTCTTGGGATGAAAAAAATCTTTTTATATATAAAGTCTGCTGCTGCTGCTAAGTCGCTTCAGTCGTGTCCAACTCTGTGCGACCCCAGAGACGGCAGCCCACCAGGCTCCCCCGTCCCTGGGATTCTCCAGGCAGGAACACCGGAGTGGCTTGCCGTTTCCTTCTCCAATGCATGAAAGTGAAAAGTGAAAGTGAAGTCGCTCAGTGGTGTCCGACTCCTAGCGACCCCATGGACTGCAGCCTACCAGGCTCCTCCATCCATGGGATTTTCCAGGCAAGAGTACTGGAGTGGGGTGCCATTGCCTTCTCCAATATAAAGTCTACATGTACCTATATATGGGCTTCACAGATGGCAAAGTGGTAAAGAATCCACCTGCCAATGCCAGGGACACGAGTTTGATCCCTGGGTCAGGAAGATCCCCTGGAGTAGAAAATGGTAACCCACTCCTGTATTCTTGCCTGGAAAATTCCATGGACAGAGAAGCCTGGTGGGCTGCAGTCTGTGGAGTCACAAAGAGTCATAAGCCACATGTATCTATATATAACCAATTTAGACAGCATATTTGTGTTGTGAAAATGTCATAGGGGATGGAAGGACAATTAGGGAAACAATGTTTACAGAAGCTCACAGGGAGGAGATAATATAACAAAGGTGAGAAACATTAGATAGTCTATTTTGTTGTTCAATCATTAAGTCATGTCCAACTCTTTGCAACGCCATGGACTGTAGCCTGACTGGGCTCCTCTGTCCATAGTGATTTCTAACCGAAAATACTAGAGTGGGTTGCCATTTCCTTCTCCAGAGGATCTTTCCAGATCAAGGATCAAACCCCTGTCTCCTTCACTGGCAGGGGAATTCTCCACTGAGCCACCAGAAAAGCCCATAGTCTGTTTTACAGAAGTTCAATTGCTAAACAAGTTGCCCAATTTACACAGGCAATGGTAGACTTCCAATTTAATGGATTTTAATGATAGTGTTTGGCCAGTTGGCTTTTCAAAAATCATACTCCAGAAGTTATTCAGGGCATTGACTTTCCAACCTGCTAATCATAAAGAGTTTCAAAGATTTAAGTTCTAACTATTCTCTCTGTTTCCCCCTTCCCAGTTCTGACACAATTCTTGAGTTGGGTCTCCCTTTGATCCCATTGGTTTAGTCAGGTTAGAAGCTACTACTTTATAACATTGGCCTCGACATAGTGAAGAGCTTACAAGGTAGGACTTATAATATAAAAATAGGAGGAAGAGAGGAAAAGAGCTTTCATCAGGTTTTGTAGTGCAGAATTTTTGGTTTGTAATTTTTGTGTTTCTCATAAAAATACCTAATGCTGTTTCTCAGATGAAAGAATGAACTATTCTGCATTTAAGAATTTATTAGATGGTGTCTCGTTCCTATCACTACTTTGGGACCTAGTGAATCCCACGAGCCTTCCTTTGAAGTCAAATTAACTTATTCAGTCTAAAAGGATTTGCATATTTAAAGCAGCATATGCTAACAAGGTACAGTGAGCCCTTTCTTTAAAAATAAGATGGTATGCATATTTATTTTAGAGAGCGATAGTTTTTTCTTGGCGCTCTAAAATCATTATCACATATTTCCCTACTGGTTTTTTGGTCCCTTGGAAGTGGCTTTAAGCTTTGGAGTTTGCAGTGTTCTTCTTGGAGGACTGGGTCATCTCAGAGAGTATGGATTTCCTCTTCTTACCATTATTAAAAATTTCTGTTTAGTTGTTCCCAAGTTGAAACATCTGTGTTCGAAATCCACACATGTGAAGACCTGTCTTACTGATGGACTCACGGGGGCATCCTGTGGTTGGTACTGAAGACTTGGAGACCTAGATCTGCTTTCTTTAGCCATGTCTGATCTTTCTTACCATATCTCACTGTTCCCTGCTCCTGCTCTCTCACATACTCTTAATCGCAGTCATTAAAAAAAACAAACAACAAAAAAAAACCCACCTTATTCTGCACTTCCCTGGTGATCCTGTGGTTAAGACTCCACCCTTCCAATGCAGGGGAAACAAGTTTGATCCCTGCTTAGGGAAGTTCCACATGCCTCAGGGGGTGGCCAAAAATAAAATAATTAACTTAAGAAGTATATCTTTCCAATTCTTGCCCATGAACTTAGAAACATTCTACTGTTACTTGTATTTTTCCTCAGTTGAGGGATTAGATATAGTTGTTAAGGAAAAAGACCTGTGCTAGTGATGCTAGGTACCCAGAGGAGGGTGAGCTTTACACCCACTTGCCTTCCTTTCCAGGTTCCAACCTGCCTTAAAGGCTCCTTTGGTCATCCTTTGCTCTTTAAGAAAATCTTGGTGGCGGTGGGAGGGAGTGGGTCTTATGGTGAACTCATTATAATCCCTTGGGAATGGCTCTAAACTTAAATTTTATTATGAAAATAGTCATTCTATTCAAATTTCATTCTCTTCATCAACCCGTTAGTAATAATTTTAAGTACCTTTCAGAGTCACATCAAAAATACTCGACTAGATCCTTAATTTCCTTTAACAACACTTACTTTTCTGAGTTTTGGCCTTTACTACTCATATTTTTTTAGAACTATTTAAAAAAATTTTTATTTCAGCTTACGAATTTCCTTAGGGAATTCCTTGGTGGCTTTGTGGTTGTTCAGTTGCTCAGTCATGTCCAACTCTTTGCCAACCTTGCCTGGCCTTCACCATCTCCTGGAGCTTGAACTCATGTCCATTGAGTCAGTAATGCCATCCAAACATCTCATCCTCTGTCATCCCCTTCTCCTCCTGCCTTCAATCTTCCCCAACATCAGGATTTGTTCCAATGAATTGACTCTTCGTATCAGGTGGCCAAAGTATTAGAGCTTCAGCTTCAGCATCAGGCCTTCCAATGAAATTCAGGATTGATTTCCTTTAGGATTGACTGGTTTGATCTCCTTGCAGTCCAGAGGACTCTCAAGAGTCTTCTCCAACACCACAGTTCAAAAGCATCAATTCTTCTGTGCTCAGCCTTCTTTATGGTCCTACTCGCATGTCCATACATGACTACTGGAAAAACCATAGCTCTGACTATACAGACCTTTGTTGGCAAAGTAATGTCTCTGCTTTTTAGTATGCTGTCTAGGTTGATCATAGCTTTTCTTCCAAAAAGCAAGCATCTTTTAATTTCCATTTCCATTTTCCCTGGTGGCCTAGTGGTTGGGATTTTGGGCTTTCGCTTCCATGACCCAGGTTCAGTCACTGGTCAGGAAACAGATTGCCAAGCCATATGGCACAGTCAAAAAAGCAAAAAGAATTTTTTTAAGGGGGCAAAACATCTACTTTTGCTTTGTTGACTATTCCAAAACCTTTGACTGTGGATCACAACAAACTGTGGAAAATTCTTGAAGAGATGGGAATATCAGACCACCCGACCTGCCTCCTGAGAAATCTGTATGCAGGTTAAGAAACAATAGTTAGAACTGGACATGGAACAACAGACTGGTTCCAAATCAGGAAAGAAGTGCATCAAGGCTGTATATTGTCACCTGCTTATTTAACTTATATGCAAAGTACATCGTGCGAAATGCTGGACTGGATGAAGCAGAAGCTAAAATCAATATTTCTGGGAGAAATATCAATAACCTCAGATACATAGATGACATCACCCTTATGGCAGAAATTGAAGAAGAATTAAAGAGCCTCTTGATGAAAGTGAAAGAGAAGAGTGAAAAAGTTGGCTTAAAATTCAACATTCAGAAAACTAAGATCATGGCATCCAGTCCCATCACTTCATGGCAAATAGATGGGGAAACAATGGAAACAGTGAGTTTATTTTTGGGGGCTCCAAAATCACTGTAGATGGTAAATGCAGCCATGAAATTAAAAGATTCTTGCTCCTTGGAAGAAAAGCTATGACCAACCTAGACAGCATATTAAAAAGTAGAGACATTACTTTGCCAACAAAGGTCTGTCTAGTGAAAGCTGTGGTTTTTCCAGTAGTCATGTATGGATGTAAGAGTTGGACTATAAAGAAAGCTGAGCACGGAATAATTGATGCTTTTGAACTGTGGTGTTGGAGAAGACTCTTGAGAGTCCCTTGGACTAGAAGGACATCAAACCAGTCAATCCTAAAGGAAATCAGTTCTGAATATTCATTGGAAGGACTGATGCTGAAGCTGAAACTCCAATTCTTTGGCCACCTGATGTGAAGAACTGACTCATTGGAAAAGACCCTCATGCTGGGAAAGGTTGAAGGCTGGAGGAGAAGGGGATGACAGAGGATGAGATGGTTGGATGGCATCACTGACGTGATGGACATGAGTTTGAGTAGGTTCCAGGAGTTGGTGATGGACAGCAAGCCTGGCATGCTGCAGTGCGTGGGGTTGCAAAGAGTTGGCCATGAATAACTGAACTGAACTGAAAGTGTTCACTTATTTATTTTCTGACTATTAATGCTACAGTTGCTCATTTCTATCATAACTTTTATTGCCAATATAAAATCATACTATAGCATAGTGTTAAAGGGTATTGGCTTTTAAGGGTCCTGCACCAGGATTGTCATTTATTGCTTTTGGCATGCTCAGCAATAATTTGTCCTCAGTTATTTCATCTATAAAATGGGAATAATGATTTTACTTATCTTGCAGTGATTTTCATGAATGAATGAGAAATTGCATTTAAGTGCTTCATGCAGTATTTTGGGACAAGTTGGTTAGTAATATGCATTAGCTATTAATTCTATCATTAATCAGTGAAATACACATTTGCAGTCATTCATGGGAAAACTGACTCTCATTTTTTTAATGTATTCATTTATTTTATCTTTTTAAAGATAGTGTATTGTATGTACTTATTAAATGTGAGAAATTACTATATAGGATGCTAATCTTCTTTGAGAAAAATCGCAAAGCTTAGTGTTTTTTGTTTGCTTGGGTTTGTTTTTTGTTTTTTCAGCCATACATATACAGGCATCATTCTCCCCCAAACTCCCTTCCTATCCAGGCTAAAACTGACTCTCATTTTAATCTTGTTATTGTTTCTATTGCAAAATGAATTCCAGGTTGCAAAGTGCTGAGAAGAAGAGTGTTTGAGCTGAGTCACTTCAGTTGTGTCCAACTCTTTGTTACCCTATGTAGCCCACCAGACTCCTCTGTTCATGGGACCCTTGCTCTAAAACCTCTTTAAAAGCTGTGCTTCCCTGACGGTGCACATTTCTATCCTTGATAGCTTGGAAGATAATTCTTTCTCTTACCTGCCTCTCTACCTTTTTACTTTTTCTCTTTGCCTGACCACTTCTCTACATTCTCTTATTTCCTTTCCATTCTCTCTCAACAATAATGGTATTTTTAACTCTGTAAGATGTAAAAGATACCATTTAGGTCAGCTGTTATTCTTTCCACCCTCTCTATACCTTCGTTTTAGCTCTGAGTTAAGAATCTGAGAAATGATCAGACCAAAATCCTCAAAAGAGGAACAGAGAAGAAACCACAGAAATATGTGAATATAGGGTTGAAAACTCCTGTATTTCTTCCTTAATTTCATAATTGTTGGATATTGATCTAATTACTTCTAAAACTGCATACATACATTTATTCTGTATTCATTTTTATTCTGAATATTGTTTTCAATCTTTACTTAATCGTGTTGTTACTCTGTAACATTAAAATCACTAGTCAGTAGTCATTTTCTAATTTGCTATGTGAAATGAAGGAAATTTGGAGAATTTTTTGACATGTGGCCAAATTTCACATAATTATTTTTAATTGCAGGAATTATTTTTAGATATTATATTTATTGTACATACACACGCAATCCTCCTGCCAAACTGAATTGCACAGTACTTTGCCAAGAGTCACAATATGGCTAAAATTAAGCTTTATTAGATATAATAGGATGAGATGTGATTTAATTCTTTAAGGTCTCTATAAGTGCTAGAAGACATATTTGCTTTAATCCTACCCACTAAGTTAAAAGAATGATACCTTATTTTGCAAATCCCAGTGGTAAAGGCAATTGAAATAATACATGAAGCTTCTTGAAGGAAAATAGCTTTCTGGTTAAAATTGTAATTTTATTTGTCTTTTCTCTTCAACTGTTTGACTCCTTCAGTTTGTAGAAGAAGTCTATTTATTTTAGCAGTAAGGTCGATTGAATTTCTGCCAAGTCAGTGTACTCCCCTAAATGAATACGTCAGAGGGAATATTGTTTCTCAAAAGTCATTTAGAAAGCAGGATTTTTACATAAGTAGGCCCTTTCATTAGTTTTGAATTAAATCTGAGCAATTGCTGCATATATTATGGTGCTTTCCTAGACATCTTGTGGAATGTGGGGGTCCTGAATATTGAGTGAGAATTCCCATTGGGGTTTACAGGGCCTACATTTGATTCAGAAAATTGAAACAAATATAACATTTCTGTCTTAAGTTTTTTGTGAAGGCTGATGTCTTTCTGCAAATCAAATATCTTATGTAAAATAAGCTGACTGTAGAGTGTAGGGGTACTCAGGTACTCCTAAGATAGAAAGCAGGGAAAATCATCAAGGTTTTAAGAGTTCTCAGGAAATAGCATCTTTATTTTCTTTTCTTCTCTACCTCCCTGAAAATATTGGAAAAAAATAATAATCAGTATCTTTGACTAATTTCTCACCCATGATCAAGATCTTTCTTTCTGTTCGGAGGGAAAGCTGAGTTCCATTATGCCACAGCAGAATTGCCTCAAACATATCCTAAGTTTTTAAAGACTGACTTGATGTTTTATCCAGTAATAGACATTAAAAAAAAATATTGAATCCTGTGATAACATTTTTACATTAAGCAAACATTCCTCATTTTTAAAAAATAAACTACAGAGGTGTACCTAGTTATTAAGTATAATTAACTAATTATCATGATGATGATGCAATTTTATCTAATTTCTTTTTGAGGCATTAAATGGCATTGAAATTTAGATCTTAAAAAATGACCAGCAGTAGGGGTGGGGGATAATATACTCTTATTGAATCTTTGCCAATTTATTTCTGTGTTGATTAGAGCTTGATTTAGTTTCAAAGAATGAAACGTGAAGGTACTCATTTTTCTTTACAGTGGTGGTCACATGCTAATGATCACAACAGGCATTTTTCTTCTTAATTACAAATCATTTCAATTGAATTTGTATGTCCATGTAAGATCACTTTGTGATTAAGGAAAAGTATGACCTTTGTACATTTATGGAATTAGAACAGTTTTTTTCTTTAATATTAAATATAGCAGCTACCCAGAATATTTGCTCCCCTTTGTTAATTAGCATTCTGTTCATGGAGTAATTCATCATTTAAGGTTACTTTGCAATCATTAGTAGCAGACTTGCACATTTCTTGTAAGGCAGGTCAATTTAATAATTATCTTATTGCAAATGAAAAATTCCAGGTTAGGCACCAAAATATTCAAAGCATTAATGACTACTGCATATGTACAATCACTTACACTGTAATGTATTCCCTAGCATTTAAAAAGCTTCTGCTATGTAGTGATCTTGGTTGATCTGAGTGAAAAGTTATTTTTTCTCTTTAACACTTGTGGCCATGAGAAGTCTTTATAGGGACTAACATTGCCGTATACAAAACCTAAATATCCTATAAAACTTTGGGTAATTGTTAACCTAGTCAGGCAACTGGTCAACACAAGAGTGGCAGAAGATGTCAAGGTGACATGGCCAAAGGCAGCTGGAGAAAGCAGGGGCAGCACAGACCTTCACTGAATAGGGACACTGATCACATCAGGGGTCCACTGCATTAGAGCAGATAGAGTTAGCAAATAGAAATAAAGTTGTTTCAGTCAGTCTGTCTAAAGAAAGATTTCAGGTGACTAAAAAAGCAAGGACTTCAGGTGACTCTTCTTCCCACAAACATCATGACTGGAGTTTGGTCAAGAAGAATTGAGGGCTCATATAAAGCAATACAGTTAGGGCATTTGTAGTAATGTGGATGGGCCTTGAGAGTTTCATACAGAGTGAAGTAGGTCAGAAAGAGAAAAACGAATATCATATATTATCACATATATGTGGAATCCAGAAAAATGATAGAGATGATCTTACTTACAAAGCAGAAATAGAGACACAGATGTAGAGAACAACAGGGAAGAGAGGTGGGATAAATGGGGAGATTGGGATTTACACATACACATTATTTATACTACGTCAAAAATGGATAACTAATGAGAATGTGCTGTGTAGCACAGAGAACTCTTATTTAATGCACTGTAGTGACCACAATGGTAAGGAAGTCCAAAAGTGAGGGGTCATATGTATATGTATGGCTGATTCATTGTGCTGTACAGTATAAATTATTATAATACAGCATTGTAAAGCAACTATTTTTTGTTTGTTTTGTCCAGTTGCTCAGTCATGTCTCAAAGACCCCATGGACTGTAGCACACCAGCCTTCCCTGTCCTGCACCATCTCTCGGAGCTTGCTCAAACTCAGGTCCATTGAATTGGTGATGCCCTCCAACCATCTCATCCTCTGTCATCCCCTTCTCCTCCTGCCTTCAGTCTTTCCCAGAAACAGCGTCTTTTCTGATGAGTCAGTTCTTTGCATCAGGTGGCCAAAGTACTGGAGCTTTGGCTTCAGCATCAATCTTTCCAATGAATATTCAGTGTTGATTTCCTTTAGGAATGACTGGTTTGATCTCCTTGCAGTCCAAGGGGCTTTCAAGAGTCTTCTTCAATACCACAGTTCAAAAGCATCAATTCTTCCACACTCAGCCTTCCTAATGGTCCAACTCTCACATCTATACATGACTACTGGCAAAACCATAGCTTTGACTAGATGGATCTTTGTTGGCAAAGTTAAACTACCTCCCACAGCATGAATGCTACAAATAAAAGTATAGTTGTTTAAAGTGAGCAGATATTTGGTCTCATTACCTTCTGCTTAGTTGGGGAGATCTGGGATGGGGCTTAAAGGGGTTTTGAAGTAGCAATGAAGTAGGAACAGAATTTGGATTTTGTTTAAAGGGTTAAACTGAGTCTTCAACTTTGGTAGATATCTTTGATCTGTTGTGTCACTGGTTGCCTCCACTGAGGTCACTGTAATTCATAAACAGTCCAGAAGACCTCATCTGTTCTGTCGGTTGCCCTCTTCCATTGAAGGAATGCCAAGAGGGACACGTGGAAATGAGCCAGCCACCTGCGACAAGGCTCAGGTCTTACTCTGCCTTGGACTTGCTGAATGAACTTGGAGAAACTACCTAAGGTCTTTGGAGTACAGCTTTTCAGTGAAATTGATGAATTAAACTAAATTAGCTCTAAAGCTCCCTTCTAGCTCTACAAGTCAATAGGCGTAGCAATATCCTGTGTTCACTATTTTCAAGGAGATGATTACCTAAGTGTTCTGAAGCTGGTAAGTGCTTTGTGACTTACTCATGATTTATTTCTAGAGAAAATGTCTCCCGGGGGGCTGAAATAGAGAAAGGTTGACTGAAACCCATTGATTCAAAGCCTAAATGAAGCATTTTAGACATGTCTCTGAGACTGGAAGAATTTATTGATATGGATTAAGATCAACTGTCTTTCAAAGCAGCAGGTGCTGAAGCTGCGTGCATGCTCTGACAAATGGCCTCACTCACACTCCTGAGCCTCCAGTTATGCCACTGAGTAGCCTCCAGGGAAATGCCCCCATTCCTCACCAGCATACCATGTCTCTCCTTACCTTCCATTAGCCCTAATGTCCAACAGTCAATTGACTGACAGTTAAGTGTTTATCAAAAGGGACCTTAGAGGACTTAACCTCTCACCTCCTCAAAATCATCAATAGCCCTCCGAAATAAGCCAAAGAAACATAATATCTGTAAAAGCATTGTCCTTGACATATGCAGTTTTAGGACAAGTTCCCCAGTTTCTTTCTAACTACATTGCCAATCCCAAAGCTTAACTGCCTTCTGGACAGTTAAGCTATTCTGGAGCTTCTAAAGAGATTTAGTGCAGATCGACTCAGAGCCTGGGGATTGCACTGGTGGATTGGCCAGTTTCAACTACAGGACCCAACATCAAGTTCAGTGATTGTGGCAGCAAGTGTCTGCTGAGTCATGGAGCTGAGAGTTTGGGGCATCTTCTAAGCGCTGATCATCAGATCCTCCAGGTCTAACTGGTGTTACAGGGAGACAGCCATGGCAAAGAGAAGCAGCAGTAAAGCATATCCGGGCTTGTTGAGGCTCATGGACTCATGAACATTTAATATCAGTTCACATTGGAAAATGGGCTCCCTGAGGACAGGGACCTTGTCTGTTTCGCTCACTAATCTGGCTTCAGCATCTAAAAGAACCTCACACCTTCAGTGTTAACTCATGGAAGTACTTAGCTGTGTAGTTTGAATGTCTGATGATGAGGCCACCTTGTGCAGTGGTCCACAGCACAGATTCTGGGGCCAGACCATTTGTTCCAAATTCTGGCTCCACTGCTCACTGATTGGGAATGTGAGCAAGTGAGTAAATCATGTCTCAATTTACCTGTTTTAAATTAGGACTAATAATAATACACGTCTCAAAGTTATGCAGGTTAAATGAATTGATGTTTATAACCAGTACCTGGCATGCACTGTAAATTTTTATTAAACAGCTAGATTAATCAGTTTACACTCTCCACTTCATTTTCCATCATTGACTTAGGTTTTGGTTTTGGAATTAAAGTTTGAGTTTATGAGAATACATGCTAACCAAACATGGGGCTGGGCCCAGATACACTTCAGTGTTAAGACCTCTGGCTGTGCACCTTTCCATTTATGCAATGCTCTGAAACATCTCTTTCCAACACTTCTGTTAAAATGCGATTTGACTTACCCTTCTTGACTGAGAGTTCCTTCAAAGCAGACAGCATCCATAGGGCATGATTTAGACGGGTGCTCAGTAGTTTTGGAATGAATGTGTGATGCACTCAGTGAATGGCTGCCTTGTGATTATTTTATTCTTGGAGAAGGAGTTACAGACTTCTGCCTCCTCTCTCAGATTCTTCTTTACCTGTGTGCAGCCCATCAGTGTCATGTATGCATCCATAGTTCTGGTTACCCCATCCTCCCCACCCAGCTGTTTTCTTTAGCCCAGTCTCTGAACATCAACACTCCTCAGCCTCAGGAAAACCTTTTACTCTCCCCCAATATCTGTTCTCTCTTCCTTTGTTTATCTTTTCCACATGGCTTGCAAGCTTTGACATTTACATTAGCAATCTTGCTTTTGCTGCTCTCTGCTGCTGCTGCTGCTGCTAAGTCGCTTCAGTTGTGTCCAACTCTGTGCGACCCCAGAGATGGCAGCCCACCAGGCTCACCCATCCCTGGGATTCTCCAGGCTAGAACACTGGAGTGGATTGCCATTTCCTTCTCCAATGCGTGAAAGTGAAAAGTGAAAGTGAAGTCACTCAGTTGTGTCCAACTCCTAGCGACCCCATGGACTACAGCCTACCAGGCTCCTCTGTCCATGGGATTTTCCAGGCAAGAGTACTGGAATGGGGTGCCATTGCCTGCCCCTCTCTAAGTCAGATCAAATCCTTTTGATAAACTAAAAGAATTCTAAAACTTAAAGTGATAAACTCACTTGCTCACATTCCTAATCAGTGAGCACTGAAGCTAAAAAAATTATTTGCAGATAAACCATTATTATTTTCCTTGGCAACCTTTTGTTTTTCCCATTTACTCTCATAAGCACCTCAAGCCCCTCCATTGTTCACTAGAGACAGTTCTTTTCCAATGGGTTAGCACATCTCAGAGATAGTATTTTTTGATTTTGCTTTTGCTTTGGTTTACATTCAAAGTTCTGCTGATCAGAGCTGTGATTTTTTGCCATCTCTATCTGCATCTTATGTAAAGAGTGAGGAAGCAAAATAGATCAGGTGGTTTACCACCCTATTGTCTCATACCAGTCTCCATCTTTGAAGTATTTCTCATCTGCTTAACTGGAGAGAAGTGCTATATAGGAAATATTTCAACCATAGTACAAGGCAATCTGTAAGATAAAAACATCTGATCTTAAACCATTGGCTCAACAACTGAATTGCTCTAAAACTTGCTTATGTGGGATCACACTGTGCAAGTGTAGCTAAGCATTTGGGTGTTCTTTTATTGGGTCATTTTGGAGTATTGCTATCCATGTTCCTAATATATTATAATCTCCATATGGATCAGGATCCTATCTTCTTCATCTGTGTATTTCCATGGTTCCCAGAATGGGTCTGCCTAGAGAGGACACTTGACAAGCACCACCACTGGACAGATGGGTACTGCCTCCCGCAGTGACCCAGTTCTGGGCTTCTCTGGGTGCAGGAGCACATCAGGAAGACCCGGAAGTTTCCTAGTTGGCATTCCCTGTGGCTCCTCAGGCACTCCTTGTGCCTCTGGGTTGCTTCACTAATGAAACTGACTTCTAGGGGCTAATTCTGAAGTCACAGATCCTGATTTTTCTTTTTATTCTAAGAGCCATTTTTCTTCTGTGTCTTCAAGAGCTCCACCACTCCGGGGAGTAATAGCAGTAGATTGGTTATGCTAAACACCCCACCTCGGGGTTTGATTTTGAATTTTTCACAGCAACTCAGTCATTTGTATAGTCGAGATAGACTCATCTCGAAGATTCACAGAGCCACGTAATTTTTTTTAAATTCATAACTCTAGATAATTTGTACCTAAATTGCTAGTCCTCTCTTGGATTCCCAGGGAACACTCTGTCAAACAGAAAACTTAAATGCATGCCCTTTGTCACTGTCTTTTCTTGCCTTTCCTCACCCCAAATGCTAATAATGTATAGCTAAGTAGCACATATTGGAAGAGTGTTGATATTTTGTTTGCATATAAACTGTTTAACCACAAAGCTGATGTGAGCAAGGCAGGTACACAAATAGACAGGGAAAATTCTAGGGATGTTCAGAGAATGTGACTCCGGCCATTCTTTTCTCATCCATGCAGTCTCTAGACCTGTGGCAAAGACATTATGTTTGGGACCTGCCCCTTCGGCCTCTCAGCTCTGCAATATCCCTTGCTCTACAGACTGTATAATGTCTTCCTGGTCGGCCTGGGGCCTGTGTGTCCATGAAAACTGCCGTGATCCTCAGGGGAGAAAAGGTGAGTGCCTTGTTTACATGTGCTTCAATTCCTCAGTGCACACAGATTTATTCTGGTTGCTGAAAAGCTCCTTAAGTTTGCTTAGGACAATATTTGTCTATAAAATGTAGATAAGTAGCTCTGACAGCATTCAGTTATTAAGCAGACATTGGGGATACTTCTTTGGAGCACAGTATCCCACTTTAGTTGACCTTTTAATTAGGCTTATAGTTGATAAAGTGATTATTATGCAAAAATGATGTAACTTAACTCTGCGAGACATTTGGTGCTGACCAAAACACCTAGAAGACATTTAGTTCACACCAAAATGCCCTTGATAGTTTCTCCTGGCCAAAACATCCATCAGCATATTTGGTCCATGTTGCCTAGGTTTGGCTGGGAATAAATTTCAAGGACCTTTTGCCTTGCACCAAATGTCTTATGGATATTTTGGGCCAAAGCAGATATTTGCTGACCATAATGTAATGTTTTTAACATATAATGTTTATACTGCAGAAACTAGACATGGCTTCTGTAATCACATCAAGAAGCAACTGTTTTGTATATATTTTTTATTTTTAGATTTCCAAAGGCTGAATCACATGCTCAACTTGATGTTATGGTTCAAATTTTCATGAAGGGCACTTATTGTTGTTTACTTTTTTGATGTTGTCCTCAAGCTTAAACGAAATCTTCAAACTTTGTGTCCTTGTTTAACTGTGTAGGTCTTGGCAATCTTGTTTTCTTTTGTTTGCTGTTATATACACATCTGCATCTTCAAACATTCATCTTTGGTGACATCTTTTATTGACCTTTCAGTTTGTATTGATATCATGCTCTCTTCAATGGCAATGCTAGAAAGAAATATTACATTTAGTAAGAGAAATGAGATGCAAGGGCATTCTACAAGTTTGTTGTGCTTAGCACTAGCGTGTTAAGCACTAATTCCTCCAGTTTTCCTATGCAAAGAAAAACTAATGTGGCCAAGTGCAGGATGCTACAGAACTGGTGCCATCAGCTTAATTCTATGTCCGTTTGAAAACCCACATTTCAGCACTCCCCACAGGGCTCACAGGCACACATGGGCATATCTAGGAACATGGGGAGATATTGATTAAAGGGTACAAACTTCCAGTTATAAGATAAGTACTATTTGAGGATCTAATGTCCAGTATGGTTTACAGTAGTTAACAGCAGTATATTATGTACTTAGGTTCCTAAGTGAGTAAATCTTAAAAATACCCACCACACATATACATGTAAGGAAATTTTTATTTTAGATAATAAATAATGTAGAAAGAAGTATATTCCTTAATAATTTCAGGGATTCCTGGAGTTGAATCTCATTGGCTGCTTTGTGTCATGTGCTCCTCTCTGACCCAAATACTCTGACTGCAGAATGTAGGACTGACCCAGCCAGGTCCTGAGCATGTGGCCACCACTGCAGGGATAACTCCACCCAAGTTTCACAGATAGAGTAAGAGAGGGACAACTCCCTTAAGGAAATTTGAGGCCCTGATACTGCAAGAAGGTAGAGCCAATGCAGGGGTCAAACTTAACAGATGTTTATTAACTGCTTCTGCCCTTTGTTCTGGCCTGTAGAGTCTCTGTAACAATTCAGAAAATACTTGTTTTTCCAATTGTATGTTGCTATTTTGTTCACTTGAGCCAAATTTTCATAAAACCCTGTGTGAAAAACTACACTTTCAACCTTTATTTCAGTTTTCCTCTTCCGCATAACTCAGAACAGGTCTATGGAACTCATCTGGACAACTCAAAATATTCCGGCTCTTTCTTCCATTCAGCCCATTTGCCCAAGATGCTTTTATGCCAGACATCTTCAGCGTCGGCTTCTATCCCTCTCTTGTGTAAGTCAGCTCTGACAAAGGCACTGTGGGGCACTGTTGTCGGACACCACCTGCTGCGGTTAAATTGTGTTCTCCAGAAAGATACGTTCAGTACCAAGCCCTGGGCATGTGAACATGCCCTTATTTAGAAGTAGGGTTATTGGAGAAGTAATCACGTTGAAATGAGGTCATATTAGATTAGGGTAGGTCCTATTCTAATGACTGACATCCTTATACAAAGAGGAACATCTGGACACACAGCTACACTCAGAGCGGAGGGCCTTATAAAGAGAAAGACACTGAAGATGCAAAGAGAAGGTCACACGAAGACAGAGACAGACATTAGGGTTGGGCCTGTACCAGCCAAGCATTGCTGGTAATTACTAGAAGCTGAGAGAGAGGCCTGTAAACAGTCTTTCCCTGGAGTGTGGCTTCAGTCTTTCCCTTCAGAGGGAGCATGGCTCTACTGACACCTGGATTTGGGGCTTCTAGTCTCCAGAATTGTCAGGCAAATTGATGTTGTTTTATGTTATTCAGTTTATGGTATTTTATTTTGGTCATCCTAGGCAACTTTCATACTTCCCAACTTTGTGTCAGCATTTAGGCTCAGCGAGGATCCAACACTTCCTAAAATGCCAAGACCAGAGTGTACAGAAGTAAAGAAATTATCCTAAGTCCTATAGTGACTTAATAATGGCCAAGCCAGGGCCAACATGCTGAGTCCAGTGTTCCTTCTAGCACTGGTTTCTTTAGTGATTTTTCTCATAAGTATAAAGAAGTTTGGATCAAGACAGAAGTCCAATACTGAGCTTAGAAGAAGCCCTCTGCCCATGGGAACCACTGGCTTGGGTATGAATCACTGTGCTGATGAAGGAGATACAGTGTGAGGCATGGGATTCAGTTTAGCTTCAGTGTGTCATCTTCAGAGAGAAAGGAAAAGTAGATTGCAGTTGTATGATAAGGGGAGGGTGTTCCAAGAACAGCTTGAGAGCACCAGCTAACTGGGATGTGTGCTTTTTGCCTTCGTCAATATATTTTTCAAAGAAAAGCTCAGCCTTTGGGACTGAAGGTAAGCACAGAGACAGAAAAACTTCTTACTTGAAGGTAGTAGTGTCATCAGCCACCTGCAGAGTATGGAGGCATGTTGGAGTTGATGAGAATTACTGAGGCTAAGTGACCTGCTCTAGGAACTAAGTAATCATAGCCAGGAGAGAGTATAAACCTCAGTGATTGTTATTGGAGTCTCAGAGTGTGCTCTTTCATAAATGTTTCACCAGAGCAGAGATAATTTTGGTTTTTAAGATCTTGCTAAAACCTTCCAGGACCACCTGCCTATCATCCCTCTTGGGAAGAATAACAAATAGAGTTTTCCCTCCAGGGAAATGATTCTCTGCCTGAAAGGAATCCAAGCGTGTTATGATAAGGCTAAGTTATCTTGTTATTTCTACCAAGTCATCGTGAGCATGAGTTCTGGGATCCTCTCAGTCTCAGCGTGTCCTGTGGTCCTGCCATGGTTTCTGCCAGAGTCTTTGATAGGCACATACTAAATGCAGTTGCGAATTCCACAGAGGCTAGAATACAGAGCTAATGCATTAAACATGACACAACTCTAGGATGTAAACTGAACTGCTTAGTTTCATATTTGAATTGCCTACCCCAAAGAAATGCAGTGAACCTCCTCACAGCAATCTGGGATAGTCATACTTTCCTAGATATTTTATACCCCTTTTTTGTGTGGATGGTGGAGGATTTGAGGAGAAAAAAACAACCACACCCACCAGTGCAAGACATAAATGTGTGATGCTGGAGGCTATGACTTTTTCTTCTCACTTGTCTTTTTTTCCAATCACGTGTTATTGCTTTGGTTTGCTTCCTGTGTTCACATTAAAAAAAAAAAAAAAAAAGTAGTAAAGGATGGGAAAGCAGGAAATGATTTATCTAATAGAATAAATTAGTTATTATAGAAATTATCTTCACGTGGCTGTTATTCTTAGGCCGACATCCTTCAATCAGGAATCCTCTGAGGTTTGTGGCTGTCAGCTGTTCAAAGTACATTAGAAAACCTGCCATTGTACACAGGCTTCACGCCTTCCATCAGCTCTGTGACAGGCAGACAAGGGGAACAGTGCTTGGCAGGCCAGTGCTTGTCAAGTGAAGCTAGAATGACTTTCAGAGGAATTTAAATTGGATCCGGTTTTATCATTCATTGCTTTATCTTTGATATTCTCCCAGAGAGTTATAATTAGAGATATATGAAAGAGAAATAACCTGGAAAACTTGCTGATTGGTGAACTCCATAGGTATAATGCATTTTTTAAAATTATTTTTGATACATGGACATATAGTTATATGACATCCTTGTCCTTTTACAGACACATTCTAGAAAGGCAACCTTGTGTACAGAAGTTTTTGTAAAGAGGAATTTGATGGAGGCTTCCTGATATGGTCTTACAATAGGGAATGCTTAAGAGGTAGGACTCCAGAGAATCCTAAAGTAGCCCTTACCCCCACCCTATTATAAAACCTTGTTGCTTTTCAGTCGCTAAGTCACGTCTGACTCTTTGTGACTCTGTGGACTGCAAGACACCAGGCTCCTTCCAAAGTTTGCCCAGATTCATGTCCATTGAAACGGTGATGCCATCCAACCATTTCATCCTCTGCTGCCCACTTCTCCTTTTGCCTTTTCAGTCTTTCCTAGCATCAGGGTCTTTTCCAGTGAGTTAGGTCTTCGCATCAGGTGGCCAAAGTGTTGGAGCTTCAGGATCAGTCTTTCCAATGAATATTCAGGGTTGGTTTTCCTTAGGATTAACTGGCACTTAACGGTCTAAAAATCCCCATAGGAAAAGACACTATGAAACAGAACCTGTGACCATCTTTATGAATACAGTCTTTTATGCTCTCAGACAAATCAATTTAGATAATATGCTAAAGTAGGGAAATGCTGACATGTTTTAGATCTTATGTAACAATGATGGAAAAAAATTTCATTTCCATCTGTGCCTCCTAGAAAGTTCCACCATTATGAGAAGTCTGTGAAATAAGTTTGCTTTGTTACAGATTAAATGTAAGATATATTTTTTTCTCTATCCTTTTTTCCATGTTTGTGTGTGTTGGAGCTTGTAGGGGGCTATGCCTATTTCTCATTCTGAACATTGAGGGTTCTCATGCTCATGATCTTTGGCTTCTTATTCTCTGTATTCGTAACAGGGTGTCAACTTATAATAATACTATAAAATGCAACACTTACAGAAATGGTAGCTGATAAGAGCTGGAATCAAAGATTCAATCTGCTCAGGTTCTTTGACTCAGAGTTGTTCCCCAGTGTCCAGGGCTGCAGAGTTCAGGAGCAAATGGAATGCTTAGAGAATAAACTTCTTTTTTTTTTTTAATTTTATTTTATTTTTAAACTTTACATAATTGTATTAGTTTTGCCAAATATCAAAATGAATCCATCACAGGTATACATGTGCTCCCCATCCTGAACCCTCCTCCCTCCTCCCTCCCCATACCATCCCTCTGGGTCGTCCCAGTGCACTAGCCCCAAGCATCCAGTATCGTGCATTGAACCTGGACTGGCATCTCGTTTCATACATGATATTTTACATGTTTCAATGCCATTCTCCCAAACCTTCCCACCCTCTCCCTCTCCCACAGAGTCCATAAGACTGTTCCATACATCAGCGTCACTTTTGCTGTCTTGTACACAGGGTTATTGTTATCATCTTTCTAAATTCCATATATATGCGTTAGTATACTGTATTGGTGTTTTTCCTTCTGGCTTACTTCACTCTGTATAATAGGTTCCAGTTTCATCCACCTCATTAGAACTGATTCAAATGTATTCTTTTTAATGGCTGAGTAATACTCCATTGTGTGTATGTACCACAGCTTTCTTATCCATTCATCTGCTGATGGAGAATAAACTTCTGTATTTCATCTTTGGTCAACCTGCTGGGTATTGCTTCAAGCCTGTCCTGGTGGAGTTGGTAGGGGACAAATGTTGGCCATGGTGGTTTCATAGAAGTTCACGTGGACATTTTTGGGCTATAAGCATGGGAAGATATAGGTTCTTACACCTGGATTGATCCTCCAGAGCCTCCTTCAATTTTTCTATGGCTTCAATTAAAAAAACATTGACCTGTCTTCTAGCATTTGTGCTTCTTTCGCTTTCTTGCCCCATCTCACAAATCATTCTTTTCTAATTTTCCTCAGTAGAATATGCACTAAAATATTAGATTACATACTAAATCCTTGGGTCCAAAGGGGAAAAAAAAAAACCTCAAATATTAGTTTCACTAAAGGTGAACTTAAGCTCTGGTCAGAAAGTAATGATTAGAACTCTTTCTTGCTACCCAGCACCTAACATTCACCTATCTAATCTGTACAACTTTATTTTAAAGAAATGATACATGGTAACTTTCATATTCACTGTTTGAAGTGGGGCTAGAACATGTCATAAAGTGCTGAATTGAATCCTTTCTTGTAAAGAGGTCACAGATCAAGAAGACCTCAGCTGGATTTCATACATATCCATTTTTTATTGAAGTGTAGTTGATTTACTATATTGTTCTAGTTTCAGGTATATAGCACGGCTTTACACATATACATGTATATACAGTTAAGTGTATGTATATATATGTGGTTATATATGTATGTATATATGTGTGCATGTATATATTCTTCAGATTCTCTTCCTTTATAGGTACACAATATTTGCAAAATATTGAGTATAGTTCCCTATGCTATACAGTAAGTCCTGTTGATTATCTATTTTATATATAGTATTATGTATATGTTAATCCTAGCCTAATTTATCCTTATACATATCCATTTAATCAGCAATGTGCCATAGGAGAAGTTATAAGGTATCATCTAGTCTTAATTTTCACATGTGTAAATGAGAATAGTAACTAATGACATAGTTTAGGGGATTCATTGATTTTGTGTAATAGAACTTAAGTGGCTTGGTGTAGGGTAGATGCTTAGTTAACATATGTGCTCTTTGCCTTCTTGGACTGTATGCTCCGTGAAAAGTGGGTTTGTGTTTCCTGTTCCTCCTGTGACTACCCATGGTATATTACTCTGA
This sequence comes from Bos javanicus, assembly GCF_032452875.1. Lineage (NCBI taxonomy): Eukaryota > Metazoa > Chordata > Mammalia > Artiodactyla > Bovidae > Bos > Bos javanicus. The sequence goes on along the minus strand of NC_083869.1, from coordinate 60,162,937 downwards.
TCTACATATGGCAATTAATGTATATTGAGTGATACTCTGTGATTAGTATGAAATTCAGCAAATGAAGGTAAGTGGTTGGCTGGCCCCAGCCACCATGGACTTGGCAGTTTTGTATCTTTCAGAACAGAAGCTCCCCGGGGAAGCCTGACATCTGTTGCAGCCATGAACACCAATGTGTGATTAAAGCTAAGTGCTAACAAGAGAATCCAAGGTTTTTGTTTTATGCTGAGCTTGTGCTTTGATGTGAGCCTGGTTAGAGTCAGGACAAGGGCAACACAAATGAAGAAGTGAAAGAATTTATTGACTGAGGAGATATAATCTATAGATTTATGGTGAGATGGATGCAACTGGATTTATAGAGGAAAGCTGCACCTGCCCCTCAATGGGGTTGAGCTCTGGGTAATAGGACAGCCAGCCTTCCTCTGTAAAGATGGCTAAGTTTCTGGGCCGATTGTCAAACATCATAAATCATGGAGACCCAGGCCGCGTCCTGCTCAAAGATATAAACTTAAAACAAGTGCAGGCATAAGACAATAAATAAGCAGCATGTGGGTCTTACGTGAAAGAACAGAGGTCATCCAAGTTGTGTGGCAGGGAGGGCTCAGAGGTCATTGTAGGTTGATGTTCATCAAGTAGAGCTCAGTCCTGTATTTTTCCTGCCGCTCTTCTCAAGGTGGCCTGGGAAGGGAGCTGACCTCTTCTGCAGGTTTTATTTTGACTAATTAATGACATAGGCTTGGAGGTGTGAAGTGTGGTAGAAGCTATCTACTGCTTTAATTACCTCTGACCTTAATACTGTCCATGCCTGGAGGATATGGTCTCTGATTGACTGAATGATGCCTCCCCACAGGTGACCATTCCACAAAGTAAGAGTCTAATAGTCTTTTGTAAAGGGGGCTGATGGGTTAGCCCTAGACAAAACAAATAAAGCCCTTAGGACTGTGTCTCTAAAACACTTACCCAACCCTGCAATATTCTAAGGGAGCTCGGCTCCCTCTTGTGGCCTAAAAACATGTGTCCATTTGTTCCATCCTCCTTGACTACTTTATAGGAGCCAGTCTTTTGCCAACTACATCTTGAGCTTTCTATCCTTCCTTGTGGGAAAATAGACACAGCCCTGCTAAACTGATGTACAACTGGCTTAGTTACTGCTCATGCACCCAAACTTGCCTTTCTCCCCTTTTCTTGTGGGAAGGGTTGTGGGGTATCACAGTCTTTGGCTCTGAGTTCAGTGTTCTCAGGCATTCTATCTTCCTAGCTAAGTCTATCTGCCTACCTATCTATATTTTTATATCTTTACCTATCCCAAGAAATAATCTCAAGATGCTATTATGTAATAAGATTGGGTTTCATTTTTTTTGAAAGAGGAGTTAAATCTGTTGATTGAATTTGGACAATGAAAGGATGGACAGTAAAATATGAGATCCATGGGAGGTAAGCCTAGCTCTTTTTTTAAAACAAGATATATTTATGTATTTATTGGCTTGTGCTGGTCTTAGTTGCAGCACGTGGGATCTTTGCTCCTTGTTGTGGCACACTGGACATTTAATTGCAGCATGTGGGATCTTTCAGTTGACGTGTGTGTGCACGAGTTCAATCACTAAATCATGTTGGACTCATTGCAACCTCATGGACTGTAGCCCACCAGGCTCCTCTGTCCACAGGACTTTTTAGGCAAGAACACTGGAGTAGATTGCCACTTCCTTCTCCAGGGGATCTTCCCGACCCAGGGATTGAACCCATGTCTCTTGTTTCTCCTATATTAGTAGGTGGATTCTTTACCCCTGGGTCACCGGGGAAGCCCTCTTTAGTTGCAGCATGTGGGATCTAGTTCGCTGACCGCTGATGGAACCTGGGCCCCTTACATTGGGATTGTGGAGTCTTAGCCACTAGGCCACCAGGGAAGTCCCGGGCCTAACTTTTAGAAGTGATATATCCTGAAGGCAAGAAATGGAAAACTAAAAAACAAAAGGGTTGCATCTTGTTCTCTGTCACATTTTAAAACTTATGTGGCTTTTAAAAACATAAATTTGTTTCCATCATTTAAAAATAGATTTCATATGAAAACTGAACATAGCTTGGACTTCTGGTGTCTTAGAATCAGAAGATTTGACAACAGAAGGTTCACATTTTCCTGTGGTAACTGTCAGTGGAGCCTGACTGAAATCCGTACACTTTAAATTCAGCACATGTCCTCCATTTTACCACAGACTTCACCACTTCCTACAGTCTTGTGGTTGACCCATATCCCTCCGTTTGTATCTGATGAGTTTGTGACTCTGTAGGCATGTAGCATGGAAGGTCCATTCACATCCTTATTATGGCATAACTTTTGTCCCTAGTTCCACAAAACATTTTTGAAAAACTGAGTAGTTGTCCAGAGACCTATGTCTAGCTAGGGTGGGGCATGCAGCCCCAAATAGTCCTGCCTTCACAGGGCAGGCTGACCTGGAAATGTCAAGGGAGCAATGCAGGGAACTCTCAAGGCCTGAAACAGTGACCAGGAATGTGTCCAAATGTAGATGTATTTCACCTTCATACAGACTAATCAGATCAGGTCAGATCAGTTGCTCACTTGTGTCCGACTATTTGCGACCCCATGATTCGCAGCACGCCAGGCCTCCCTGTCCCTCACCAACTCCCGGAGTTTACTCAGACTCACGTCCATCGAGTCAGTGATGCTATCCAGCCATCTCATCCTCTGTCATCCCCTTTTCCTCCTGCCCCCAATCCCTCCCAGCATCAGAGTCTTTTCCAATGAGTCAATTCTTCTCATGAGGTGGCCTAAGTACTGGAGTTTCAGCTTTAGCATCATTCCTTCCAAAGAACTCCCAGGGCTGATCTCCTTCAGAATGGACTGGTTGAATCTCCTTGCAGTCCAAGGGACTCTCAAGAGTCTTCTCCAACACCACAGTTCAAAAGCATCAATTCTTCGGCGCTCAGCCTTCTTCACAGTCCAACTCTCACATGCATACATGACCACAGGAAAAACCATAGCCTTGACTAGATGAACCTTTGTTGGCAAAGTAATGTCTCTGCTTTTGACTATGCTATCTAGGTTGGTCATAAATAAGAATGTGAAAAACAGTAACAAAAGAACATGGGGTTTATCTATGTTCAGGCTATTTCTCTGTTGTTGTGTAGTCACTAAATCATGTCCAGCTCTTTTGTGACCCCATGGACTGTAGCCTGCTTGGCTCCTTTGTCCATAGGATTTCCCAGGCAAGAATACTGGTGTGGGTTGTCACTTCCTTCTCTGGGGGATCTTCCCACCCAGCTATCAGGAATCTGTGAGTCTTCATTTATTTGTACTGGTTTACTGATACCCTTGAACATTTGCTGCTTATTAGTGCATTTGATTCTGCCTGGCCTCTTCAACTCCTAGACTGTAAACTCTTGGAAGACAGATTTCCTGCTCTAGTTCTTTTCCCTTCTGTCTTTTGTTCTTCCCCTTATCTTCCAATTTCCCATAAAATAAAACACATTAAAAGAATATGTGGTTTTGATCTTTCAGTCAGTTCAGCCGATTATTCATGTCCAAATTTTTGCGACCCCATGGACTGCAGCATACCAGGCTTCCCTGTCCATCACTAACCCCTGGAGCTTGCTCAAACTCGTGTCTGTTGAGTCGGTGATGCCATCCAACCATCTCATTCTCTGTTGTCCCCTTTTATTCTTGCCTTCATTCTTTCCCAGCATCAGGATCTTTTCCAATGAGTCAGTTCTTTGCATCAGGTGGCCAAAGTACTGGGGCTTCAGCATCAATCCTTCTAATGAAGCAGTTCAGTTAAGTTCACTTAGTCATGTCTGACTCTTTGTGATCCCATGGACTGCAGCACACCAGGCTTCCCTGTCCATCACCAACTCTTTCAGCTTGCTCAGACTCATGTCATTGAGTCAGTGATGCCATTGCAATGAATATTCAGGACTGATTTCCTTTAGGATTGACTTGTTTGGTCTCCCTGCAGTCCAAGGGATTCTCAACAGTCTTCTCCGATTTCACAGTTCAAAAGCATCAATTCTTTGGTGTTCACCTTTCTTTATGGTCCAACTCTCACATCCATATGTGACCACTGGAAAAACCATAGCTTTGACCAGACAGACCTTTGTTGGCAAAGTAAGGTCTCTGCTTTTTAATATGCTGTCTAGGTTGGTCATAGCTTTTCCTCCAAGGAGCCAAATGTCTTTTACTTTAATGGCTGCAGTCACCATCTGCAGTGATTTTGGAGTCTGAGAAAATAAAATCTGTCACTGTTTCCATTGTTTCCCCATCTATTTGCAATGAGATGATGGGACCAGATGCCATGATCTTAGGTTTTTGAATGTTGAGTTTTATGCCAGCTTTCTCACTCTCTTTCATTTTCATCAAGAGGCTCTTCAGGTCCTCTTTTCTTTCTGCCATAATGGTGATATCATCTTCATATCTGAGGTTATTGATATTTCCTCTGGCAATCTTGATTCCAGCTTGTGCTTCACCCAGTCCAGCATTTTGCATGATGTACTGTATATAAGGTGAATAAGCAGGTTGACTTATATGATTGATGTAATCTTTTCCTATTTGGAACCAGTCTGTTGTTCCATGTCCAGTTCTAACTGTTGCTTCTTGACCTGCATACAGATTTCTCAGGAGGCAGGTAAGTTGATCTGGTATTCCCATCTCTTTAAGAATGTTCAACAGTTTGTTTTGATCCACACAGCCTTTGACTGTAGTCAATAAAGCAGAAGTAGAAGTTTTCCTGAAACTCTCTTGCTTTTTCTATGATCCAACAGATGTTGCAATTTGATCTCTGGTTCCTCTGCCTTTTCTAAATCCAGCTTGAATATCTGGAGTTCTTGGTTCACATACTATTGAAGCCTGGCTTGGAGAGTTTTGAGCATTACTTTGCTAGCGTGTGAGATGAGTGCAATTGTGTGGTAGTTTGAGCATTCTTTGGCACTGCCTTTCTTTGGGATTGGAATGAAAACTGCTCTTTTCCAGTCCTGTGGCCACTGCTCAGTTTTCCAAATTTACTGGCATATTGAGTGCAACACTTTCATAGCATCATCTTTTAGGATTTTAAAAGCTCAAATGGAGTTTCATCACCTCTGCTAGCTTTGTTCATAGTGATGCTTCTTAAGGTCCACTTGACTTTCGAATTCCAGGATGTCAGGCTCTCAATGAGTGATCACACCATTGTGGTTATCTGGTTCATGAAGATCTTTTTTGTATAGTTCTTCTGTGTATTCTTGCCAACTCTTTTTAATATCTTCTGCTTCTGTTAGGTCCATACCATTTCTGTTGTTTATTGTGCCCATCTTTGCATGAAATGTTCCCTTGGTATCTCTAATTTTCTTGAAGAGCTCTCCAGTCTTTCCCATTCTACTGTTTTCCTCTATTTCTTTGCATTGATCACTGAGGAAGGCTTTCTTATCTCTCCTTACTATTCTTTGAAACTCTGCATTCAGATGGGTATATCTTTCCTTTTCTCCTTGCCTTTAGCTTCTCTTCTTTTGAGATGTAGATGTATAAATAAAAGTTTCATCAATTTCCTGGCTGCTGCTTCTTTTCCTTTGCTAGATCAGGATAGATCCTCAGAACACTTTTTTCTTTTTTGTTTTAGGTTTTAGAATGAGACAGCGCCATGTCCTCATGGAACCTACGGGGCCTGCGGGCCGTTGCCCTCACTTGGTGGAATCTGTTCCCTGTGAGGATCCTGTGTGTTACCAGTGGCTGACGTCAGAAGGGATCTGTATCCCTGACCATGGCAAGTGTGGCCCTGGACATCGCATCCTGAAGGCTGTCTGCCAGAATGAGCAAGGTATGACTCAAAGAAACATGGAGATTGAGTAATGTCTGCCAAATAACACATCACCACTCTCAGATCATCTTCCACAAGGAGAGAAACAGTCTTTCCTAGTCTTGTATATCCATGTTTGAGTTGATGACAGTGACATATTTCTGCAGAGAAAGCTGCTTTGACTTAATATAGAGCTGTGTGCTCTGTGACAGAACACTGATTCTACCTAAATGCAGTGCAGAGAACTCAGAGGGATCTCTGGAGTTCTTAGTTTATTAAGACATGCACAATACAAAAAGTGTCTGGAGAACCTCCAACTCATTAATACAAAAACAAGATTTATTTGTGTTTATTGGTGTTATTATGTAACATGCTTTTTATATGTTATCATTTTTAACAAACACCACCTTGTAAACTGCAGGGCTGAAGCCCCCTCCAAGTTAAAAGGAAAAAAATAAAAAGTAAAAAGCTGCATCTTTTCAGTTATATAGTATTAGATTAGAATCAGTTCTAGACATAATACTAACAATTCTAAAGAACTGTGTTAAAATATAAGTTGTCAAGATTAACAAAACTATTAAAAGTGGTGTCTTTCCCTCATCACCAAACTTCTGGTACAGTGGTTTTGTGCAATGAAGGGTGATTTAGCAAATACATAAGTCACATGGAAATGAGAAAAGTGACATTTAAAACCTTTATCTTAGAATTAAAAAAATATTCAGTCTCCTGGAAGAGTATCGAGTATGTCTATTAATCAGTCCTGTCATGAATAGTCATAATTTATAATACTCATGGTGTGTGGAGTGAAATGTTTTGACTTATGGAGTGAAGAGATCCACAGAATAGAATGAAATTACAAAGTGGATTCAGAATGGATTTTAGCATTCACACAGGGTTGGCATTCAGCAGTGTATTAATATTTCCTCTTCCCTTCCTTCCTCTTGCCTCTTCTCTCTCATTCCCTCCTTTTCTCCATCACTTCCTTCTTTCTGTCCTTCCCTCTTCCTTTCTGCCTCCTTCTCTCCCTCCATACATCCTTCCTTTTTTAAATCACTGCCATAATTATACAAATAAACATTTATCAACTGATGTAATTGATTACCTCATGAAGCCAGGTAGTTGTTTAATTAAATAGAGAGCCACACCAGATTGTACTAGCTATAGTCCTTTTTGACTAAATCATTTAACAGTAGATTCTAATATTACCAAGCAATTTTTGAATTGTGGTGACATACATGTGAATTATTAACATGAGCACCTAAGATCAATTTTTGAATTCAAAAAGAGTAGAACAGGTGTTTAAAACCTGAGCTCTAGAGTCAGACAGGTTGGAATTTCCAGTCTGCTACTGTTCTGGTAGATGGTCTTAACTGTGGAGACATCTTTTCCTTCAGCTGGAAAGTAGGGATAATAAAAACCTACCTCTCACTCTCAGATTGTAAATTACTTATATGAAAGTGATAAGTGAGATGCCTGGCACATTCAAAATAAGCTGAGAGCTTATTTCATTTGTAATGCACACTTATTGTTTTCTGTCCTAGGGGATTTGTGCAAACAGCATTCTTTTATACTAGTAAAATGGAAATAATAATGGAGATTAGAATGACCATACTAGTTCATCCTCCCAGCCTCTAGCTGTGGAAACGAGATCATTTGTTTGATTGAGACCCAGTGACAGATGACTGCCCAGCTTTGTCATAGCAGGTTTTGAAGATTTTAACAGCTGCTGGGGACTCCTTTCACAGTGTATACTGCCCCTTCTTCAGTATTGCTCAGTGAGAGATTCTGATTTATAATTAGAAGAATCTATCTGGTCTCCATCCCTATTCTAGCACACGGCTTGTAAAATCATTGGCATTTCCTGAGCAGTACGAGCAATGGGAGAAGCTTTTGGTGTAACATTTGGCCAGTGGTCCTCAGTTCCTGAAATCATGTCCATAAAGTTGAAATTCGCATCTTGTTATTCACACCAAGCCCCTTTCTACCACTACTGGATTTATATTAATGAGGTGACTTTGGAAAAGTACCTAAGGGTGAGGTCTGGTTGCCCCAGGTAACCATGAATAGAAGATTAGAACTTTCAACCCCATCCAATGATATCTTGGGAAAGGGGAGGGGCTGGAGGTTGACTGAAACACTAATGGCTAATGAGTTAATCAATCATGCCTGTGTAAGGAAATGTCCATAGAAATCCAAAGGACATGGTTCAGAGAGCTCCCAGATTGATAAATACATAGATATTTGGGAACAGCAGCAAATGGAGGCTCTTTGTCCTTTCCCGTGCCTTGCCCTATGCATCTTATCCACCTCATTGTTCCTGAATTTTATTCTGTTATAACAAAATGGTTATCTAGTAAGCAAATGGGTTTTCTGAGTTCTGTGAGCTACTCTAACAAATTAATCAAACTGTAGTAACAGGTCGTGGGAACTTCTGATTTTAGTCAGTTTGGTGAGAAGCACAGGTAACCTGGACTTGAGATTAGTGTCTCAAGCGAAGGGCAGTCTTGAGGGAGTGAGCCCTTTACCTGTGGACTCTGATGCTACCTGCAGATAGACAGTATCAGAAATAAGTTGAATGGTAAAGCAGTTGGACTGGGCAATTTGCTTGATGTGGTGTGGGGAAACCACCCCCTCCTGCACATACATGTAACGTACACCTTGGAGTTGAGGGCAGAACATTTTTGACAGAGCTATCAACTTTACCATTTTACAGCAGCTCTGGAGTTCTATTGCTTATTCCTGTGAAATAACTCATTTTTCAGCATGAGTTTCTATGGGAGATGTAGGAATTACTACTTGTTCATTTCAGTTTCATGAAGTCTTTGTAGTTTTTAAGTGCTTGGATGGCTCCTTCAAAATTTATGGGGCAACAAGCACAGTCATGGTTACAAAAATGCACTGGCCTCCATGTGGCTGATGTAGTCTTTGATCCAGTGAGAAACTGAAAATGTGATCTGGTTGCACTTTTTGAAGTTCATCATCTATGAAATTCTAGATGATTGATGACCCCAATTTGCCAGAGAGTGCTCCTGTTTGACTCTGCACATATTGTCATAAGGACTTTCCTGGTTACTCGGATGGTAAACAACCTGCCTGCAATGCGGGATATCCGGGTTTGATCCCTGGGTCAGGAAGATCACCTGAAGAAGGAAATGACTACCCACTGCACTATTCTTGCCTGGAAAATTCCATGGACAGAGGAGCCTGGTGGGCTACAGTCCATGGGGTTGCAAAGAGTAGGACACGACTGAGTGACAAACACATGCGTATTGTCATGGTCTTTATACAGTTACAGAAGTTGACAGGACTCTTGACATTCATTTAAAGGCTTAGAGAGAAAAAAAGGGTTGAGATCTATTCAATGGATCTCCTGTGATTTTTTTTTCTTTTAACAATTGAGACTTTTCTTTACTCTGAGTCTATTGTTTCATAGGCTTTTATTTCAGAATTTATTCATAGGTAAATGGATGAGACCAAAGAAAATAATTTTTTATTAAAAATTAAACTCAAATCTAATTAGACTTGAGACTTGCTGTAATTTTCAAGGTTAGTTACTTTGTTCTTTAAGACTTGTCCATATTGACTCACTCCAGGTATCCCTTATACCAAAAGGATTCAGTATCCTTGCAGAAGTGGACAACCCATTCAGCTTGTGGAGCCAAGAGATTTTCTCATAGCTGTGATCAGGATTCTGTAGGACTCTTGACAGTGTCTTGTTCAGCATAACTCCCCTCACTAGAAAGGCATGTTTCTCTTTCCCTCAAAAGTTCATTCCTACCATTAGCTTGAGGACTTAAAAATATCTATGCTACACTGAAACTACGAAGTAGCTGTTATCCCTAAAACTTGTGAGTTTAAAAACGAGATCTACTTTGGATTACTTAAGAGTCAAGTAGTCATATATGATTTTCTACAGGTATCTCTGTAGATATCTAGTACTTTGACCCTTTCTCTATTTTTATTTATCACTGATGCTCTTCAGTGACTCTCACTAATGTTTCTATTTCTCACCCAGCCTGTGATGGTAACAGATAATGTTAGTCAGTAGTGTTTATTTTGAGTAATAAAATTATATCATAGATTATATGAATGAGTATTCTGATATGAAATCTGATTTCTAGTACTTTGGTAAATTAGCTTTGATTTCTCTCCTCTGCACATCTAATAATTATTATGAATCAAAAGAAGTCTACTGAGTATAGAGTATACATAGGTTTTTCTTGTCTCGTTAACAGGTGTGTTTCCTACATCTCCAAGAGGGTATTTAAGTTTCCATGGGAATTTTTTAATTGTTTGGTCTAGTTCTGTAGAAAATGGCATTGGTAATTTGATAGGGATTGCATTGAACCTGTAGATTGCCCTGGGTAGTATGGTAATTTTAATAGTATTGGTCCTTACAATCCTATAGATTATCATACTAAGTGAAATAAGTCAGACACAGAAAGGCAAATATCATATGATATCATTTATATATGAAATCTTTAAAAAATGATGCATGAACTTATGAACAAACATAAATAGACTCACAGACATAGAAAACAAACTTATGTTACCAAACAGAAAAAGAAAGGAAGGGATAAATTAGGAGTTTGGGATTAACAGATACACATGACTATATATAAAATAGATAAATGACAAAGTCCTACTATATAGCACATTCATTTTATGTAACTGAATCACCACAAACTAGCATAACATTGTAAATGGTTTATACTTCAATAAAAAAAGGGGGGAGCATTTAAAAGTAAATGAAGTGTGATGCAAACTGCAAGCTGACATATATCTCCCTTAGATTAAGTAAATTCACTGTTTTCACCTTTGTTTCTTTGACATGTAACTGGTTTATTGTGCTAGGTTTTGCTTGCAGTTGAGGAAGATGGAACATCAGGGGACATCTTCCCAGAGCAGGTTGGGAAAATGCCCATAATGCCAGGGCAGTGGACAGCATTCCCACTGACTGGCAGGTGACCACTCTTTACCTCTGTTCATGTCTCCATGATGCAAAATGGGCAGAGGACACTGCAGTGCCATTGTATAAATACCAAACTTCCCACTCGAGCGATCAGATTCTGAGTACTCAGCACATATTTTACTCTATAATTTGCTAAATAGGCTGTTTAAAAAAAAAGTGTCTGTATATTTCAGGAAACATGTTTATTAAGGAATAATGCAGTGTACATTCTGTACTTATAGAAAGCAAATATCCATCGTGGAAAAGACCGCAATACATCAGGAAGAACAAGGTTCACACACTGACAGGTACATGGAGTTGAGTTCTCTGGTACCTCTGTATCACTCCCTTGAATACAAGGTTTCTTGTTTTAACAGTTCCACTAACCTCCTCCATGCAAATATTTTCCTTAAGTGGTATATATGTTTGCACAGAAAGCATGAGAAATGATTTCCCATCATTACAGTGACTTGGCTTTTCTTTTCAGAGGCATATTTCTGTGAGTTCTTGCCTTGCATCATTAACCTTGAACAAGCCAAAAATGTGATCTTTAATCTTAGCTAAAATGGCATGTGTTTGCAATCCTTAACACTGTCGTGCCTTTTCTAGGATGACTTTAATTGGTGGAAAGCATGCTAGAATAATCATTTACTTGAGTTGGTTACAATGTTTAGACATGTTTATATGTCTGTGATTGGAATTGGAAGTTTTATTTTGTTTATTTTTATCTTTAAATCTCAAGAAATATTCTTCGGCTGACCTGTGAGAATAAGGTCAAACTTGATTCATATGGGAATTGGTTGATCAGAATATTTTGTGATTCACCAGAATTCTAAATAGAACCACATTTGTATTTTCAACTTACTATTTTTTAAAAAAAACCTTTGATCATGTTGTGCTTTATTTGATTAATAAGCACTGCTTTACTTTTCTGCATATCTTTTTTTCTTTTTTAAACAAGACTTTCTATTTCAGCATAATATTTGTTTTCTTATATTTTAGGAAGAAAAAGGAATAGATTATTCATCAGAACGGAGAAGGCAATGGCACCCCACTCCAGTACTCTTGCCTGGAGAATCCCATGGACACAGGAGCCTGGTGGGCTGCAGTCCATGGGGTCGCTAAGAGTCGGACACGACTGAGCGCCTTCACTTTCACTTTTCACTTTCATGCACTGGAGAAGGAAATGGCAACCCACTCCAGTGTTCTTGCCTGGAGAATCCCAGGGACAGAGGAGCCTGGTGGGCTCCCCTCTATGGGGTCGCACAGAGTCGGACACGACTGAAGTGACTTAGCAGCAGCAGCAGCAGCATTCATCAGATATTTCTTTGCCATACAAGTATATTCATGCAATCAATCAACCTATTTAAGAGACATTATAAAATGAGAGCCATGATAGAGAATACAGTATCTCTAAATTAAATTGCAAATACAAATCTTCTAAAAATTTTGAATAATGGCAGCATTGTTCATATAAACATACAGTTTATTAAGATGTGCATTTTGGAAAGGATAATAGTAATTGGAGTTCTATTTTAAGAATTTTTCACCATTGAGGATAATGTTTGCTGTGGGTTTGTCATAAATAGCTAACAGATGTCCATCAGCAGATGAATGGATAAGAAAGCTGTGGTACATATACACAATGGAGTATTACTCAGCCATTAAAAAGAATACATTTGAACAGTTCTAATAGGTGGATGAAACTGGAGCCTATTATACAAGTGAAGGCCAGAAGGAAAAACATAAAGTAACGAATGGCATTGAAACATGTATGAGAAGTCCAGGTTCAATGCACGATGCTGGATGCTTCTGGGGCTCAAGATATCTCTAGAAACAAATGCTTAATGGAGAGCCAAGATACATAAAAAATAAGTAAAGATTATAATTGAGAATTAAAAAAAAAAAGAAAGTAATTATCATTTCTCCTTTTAACTTTTTATTTATTTCTATTTTGAGTTAAAAAAAAAACTTATCTTTGTGCAGGGTTTGAAAATCTTAGAACTATGTTACCAGGTGTTCAGAGGAAATCGAAAGAGGAGAGAATAAACATGGACATGCATTTTATATTAGCAGTGTAAATTTAGATTAATGACTTTTTGGAGCAGTCAGACTTAGCAAGTACTCTTCTTTCCTGGCCAGATCCTCTTAGCCATACCATGTCTGCATGCCAGCTAGAAATTCAACTGACACCACCTGCATCTCTTTGCCTAAGGAATTTCTCCAGCCACTGGAGCCTTCGTTGCTCATATACGCAGTCAGAAGTGCCAGGGAATTAACAGTTCCAGGAAGCAGCCTTCAACCAGTGATTGAGAGGTGGTGTATAAATGCCAGTTACCTTACCCCTCAGATGGAATAACCTTGAGGTTATGTTCTATGCTGTATCCTACAATTTGCAGTGAGATGAAGCACCGGTTACTAATAGTCTGATTTTTTTTTAAATGTACACACTTGGTGGCAGCAGCAAAGAATCCGCCTGCCAGTGCAAGAGACGTGAGTTCGATCCCTGGGTCGGGAAGATTCCTTGGAAACGGAAATAGCAACCACTCTAGTGCCCTTGCCTGGGCAATCTCATGGAAAGAGGAGGCCATGAGCTACAGTCCATGTGGTTGCAAAAGAGTCAGACACAGCTTAATGACCAAATAATAAAATCAGCCTCCTTCCGTGTACTGTCTCGCTCCCCGACTCTTGTGCCGGTTCCTTGGCATTATTGCTCAGTAAATACAATAAATAAATGCCCATGATTCTTTGTCACAGAGTTTGGTTGTAGTGCAACTCAAACTGTGACAAGGATACTTGAAAAGATATTTAATGGATCCACTCCTGTAAGAGATACGGGGTTCAATTCAAATCATACCATAGTGATAATGATGTTTATCATTATTATTATTATTAAATATTTTATGTGGCAATTTTAAAAAATCTTTATTGAATTTATTGCAACACTCAGTTCAGTTCAGGTCAGTCGCTCAGTCGTATCTGACTCTTTGCGACTCCATGAACTGCAGCACACCAGGCCTCCCTATCCATCACCAACTCCTGGGGTTTACCCAAACTCATGTCCATTGAGTCGGTGATGCCATCCAACCATCTCATCCTCTGTTCTTCTCTTCTCCTGCCCTCAATCTTTCCTAGCATCAGGGTCTTTTCAAATGAGTCAGCTCTTTGCATCAGGTGGCCAAAGTACTGGAGTCTCAGCTTCAGCATCAGTCCTTCCAATGAACACCCAGGACTGGTCTCCTTTAGGATGGACTGGTTGGATCTCCTTGCAGTCCAAGGGACTCTCAAGAGTCTTCTCCAATTGCAACATTGCTTCTGTTTAATGTTTTGGGTTTTTTTGGCCCTTAGGCCTGTGGAATCTTAGCTCCCTGCTGCTGCTGCTGCTGCTAAGTCACCTCAGTCGTGTCCGACTCTGTGTGACCCCATAGATGGCAGCCCACCAGGCTCCCATCTCTGGGATTTTCCAGGCAAAATACTGGAGTGGGTTGCCATTTCCTTCTCCAGTGCATGAAAGTGAAAATGAAAGTGAAGTCACTTAGTCGTATCTGACTCTTCGGGACCCCATGGACTGTAGCCTACCAGGCTCTTCTGTCCATGGGATTTCCCAGGCAAGAGTACTGGAGTGGATTGCCATTGCCTTCTCCTTTAGCTCCATGAGTAGGGATCAAACCTGCAATCCCTTCATTGGAAGATAAAGTCCTAACCACTGGACTGCCAGCGAGATCTCCATGATGCTATTTAAAAATCACTTTCTAAGGAGGAAATGATATAGTTTCTCATGTGACTTCATTCATTATTTTGAGCACCTCCTACTGTTTATCAGTTGTTGGGTAATATCTGAAGGGCTTCAGTGTGCTGCTTGTGTCCTTCTTTTGAAAATGTAAAACAAAACAAAAAACAACTAAACATCAGTGAATCCTATTTCTTTCCCAGTTAGACAGTACTGGTAACTTATACCATCCTCCTGAGTCTTGTTTTCCAACAATCAAGTCAGTTTGTGCCTCTCAGGGGAGGACTAGGTTATTCATATTTTCATTTTGTAGTAATTCCGGAGGGTATTGGAATGTTTTTGAAGAAGAACAAGAAAAACAGACTCTTCTGAATATTAGCAGACTTATTTGTGTAGAAAAATTGGGTCTGAAGTGAAAGGGGGACATGTTGCTTTATCTCCTTTTTTCTATGTTGTTGGTTCTAAAACCGATTATATATAAGATGGATATTATATATCCATCACTCAGATGGATAATAAAAATGCAAGATTCTGACACTGCTTCCCCCAACTTCAGATGCTATGGTGCTGGTCCAAGGACTGTACTTTGAGAAACTCTGTTCTAGAAAGAAGAGGACCTATGGGCAGCCTCATCATGTTAGTACGTAGCAGAGGTAGACTGAAATAGTGAAAGACAGGTCTTATATTTCAACATAATCAGCAGTGATATTGATTCTAATCTATTTTTTTCTTCTTTCTGGCTGGGAAACTTTTTCTTGAAATTTGTGAAATATATTACTGTCATTCCAGAAGGAAGCAGTGAGTAAATGTTCTTTTATTTCTTTATTGTTACCTAGATGGATTACTGAAAGATCGAATGGTGGAAAGCAATAGTGTACTCTTGCAGAAACAGAAGACGTATAATATATGAGATGAGTTATTTAGGTTTAGAGAAGAGAATTTTCATTTCCCGCAAGCTATCTTTCTCAGACCACCAACTGGTAGCAGTTTGGTGTCAGTGTCCTTACCGATGGAAGTGTGGTGATGACAAATACATTGTATTAAGTTTTGAAATGAATCTGGCGTTGCAGTTGAAAGTGCCAATAAGATCAGGCTGCTATTCACACTACAGGAATCAGACTGCAGAGGAGATTAAATTTGAGAGTTCCTATAGCCAAGTTCATCATTCCCTTTCATTTAGATGTCTTGCAGTGAAATTAAAGGTGAAACTTTAATAATGTTTGGCAATGAGGGGGATCCGAAAGAGAAAAATAAAGATTTTATTCGAATCAGAGTTTTCCCATCCATATTTGAGGGGAAGGTGGTGAGTGGATGTAAACTGGTGAATCAATTTAAATGCTAAGGAGAGAGGGACTGCAATGCAGTTTTAAATGTATTTATTGTATGTTATCTGTTGATAAACAGGTATTGTATTTGAAATTATTTCCTCTTTCCACTCTGCTACCTACCCAGATTTTGCAGGACAGCTTTGTCTCTTTTCTCTTTTACTGAGATACCTAAAGAAATGACTGTTTTCACATCACTACCCAGCGGTATTCTGCAATCAGACTAAATATAGTCTGAATTCTCCAGATTTATAATATTTAGAATAGCTTAGAGTAAATTGCTTCCTGAGTGTGCCTACGTCTCTTATAGAAAGAATGCTTCCTTTGCCTATCTCTTCTGAAATTCTCACTAGGCAATCAACTTTCTGTTCCCATTCTTTATGATTCAGAAAGCAAACTAAATCATAAGTTATACTGATGCTTCAAAACGTAGCTCATATGATTAAGCGGTCATCTTAGCCTTTCAGTGGGAATTACTGTGAGATCACCACCATTCCCATGACTTTCGACTTTCTGAATGTACTCTGAATTTTCCCTATTCCATTATGTGTTCCGCTAGTATTCCTAACAGGGGTTACTTACAACATTAGTCACGAAGATGTAATTTTGATTTCATTTAAAATGCATTTTAAAGTTGTATATGGCTGTTTCATTTGGTCTTTGGGTAGATATTCCTGACATACCATCTCTCTGTTTTGTTTTTTTTTTTCTTTTTGTAAACATAGGATAAGTAAAGAACATGGGTTAAAACGCGATGCTAGGATGATGGAGTCATTTCCACTGATAAGACAGCCAATATGACTCAATTAGGGTATGCAGTAAGGGGCTACCTGTGCTGTACCCACTTCTGTGTTTTCAAGAAAATATAATGAAATAAATCTACCCTGGAAAGTCTAATCTATCCCAAAATAGATTAGAAGAGCAATTTTTTTAGACTTATATTTAAGAATATTTGTCTTTCTAAATTAACTGATGATTCAAAATTGAGAGTTATTAGTGTGTTACTCTTTATGCTGCATAGTTATTCCATACACTGAATTGTGTGCTATGCCCAAAGAATTGTATATTTTAATTTTCTGTGGAGAGATATCTAAGAGGTAGAAACAAAAAAAAATTTGAGAAATCATATATTTGATAGCAAAGAAACATAAAGTAAAAATGTGTTGAAAGTTAATTTAGTGACATGTTAAGACCATGATACTTCTCTTACTCTGTAGGTAGATTTCAATCAACCACAGATATTTCGGGAATCCATAGCTCACTGTAAATGCTACTGCTACCTGTTACTTCTATCCTAATTTGCCTCCACAATCATGATCATGTTACCCCTTGTCTGGAGATGGTCATCCTCCTCTTCTTTCTTTGGCCAAATTCTTACTCATCCTTTAAAAACTTGGATTGATGTCCTACAGAAAACCATCTCATTGGTTTGGAATCTCAAGTGAATATTACAGTTACCACCTATCACCAATTCTGTGTCACAGTCAATAATGATAATTCCATTTCCTTTATAGATGATTAGTTCAGAAATGTGTCAGGTGAAATATGTTTGAACCAATGAGATGAGGGAAGAGGGAAATGAGTAAGGCAGGGAATTTAAATTGCTGTCGTAATCCATTGTGTAATTTGGCTTCAAGATGCAGGCACTGCTGCTTACAGTAGGCAGAGATGTGAAGACCCTGAGTCCTGGAGAACACCACTGAGCCACCGACTCGACATTTTGAGCCCTGGCTGTAATGTTAGTCAATAGATTTCCTTATTATTAAGCCAGTTTATATCAGCTATTGCAGAAATCATCCTACTTGATAGGGTGACTCTCTTCTGTGTTCTTATAACACTTGGTGACTCAGTTATCCGTGTCTTTGCTACATTATATTGGAATCATCTCCTCACTTAATCCTTTTTTCCCATTTGATTCTTAACTTCTTAAGGGCAGAGAACTTGACTTATTCCTTATGTTACTCTTGGGGTGATGCTAGAGTGTCAGGTGTATTAGAATGTACTCAATAAATATTTATAGAATTTAAAAAGAGTTATTTCAATTGATTTTCACAGAAGCCCAATTGGGAATTATAATTATTATTTCTATTTTATTGATGAGGGTGTTTTGGCCGAGAGATATTGATAGCCCACTGTCACTCAACCAGTAAGTTTTAACACCAGAATTTTGAATTCCAAACCTGGGACTCCTAATTAGTAGTTGTTCTAACTGTATCAGTGTCAGCAAATACATATTGCCTGTATCAACACTGAGGTTACTGTGTCTCAGACCCATGCAATAACTTTTATTGGTTAAGATGTTATTTTTTGTTAAGTGAGGCTTGGGCTGAGAGTCATTCTTAATGCAGCACTAAAGGCAACCACTGCCAGCTGACTGATATAGGTCCAAAAAATGAAACCCATTTCTATATGCACACTAAGCATTTTGACTCTTTCTCCTGGTGTGAGCTAATAGCAAGAGAGCGATCCCTGGATACAATGAAAGAATGAAGCCCACACATGCTTCCTGTCTCCCTCTGGCACAAATTGTCTTGGAGTTTGATATATAGGATTTAGTTATCTGTTCTCCTTGGCAACTTTACTTCTAATCTTGATTATATTCAGACAGCTAAGCAGCACAGAACTTATTCAACATTCTAGATTGAGAGCACAAAGAGAATGAGATTCTCTGAAAAAGGAGATATATGAAACCATAAAGGAGAAGGTAGAAAAGACAACTCATTGGGGACAGCCAGCTTTTCTCAGCTTCACAGTAGAAGAGTTACAGAGAGAATCAACAACAGAACTACACACAATCAACACAGATACAGTGTTATTAGCAAATAACACTGTATCATGCAGTTTTGGGGAGTTTCAGTTCAGTTCAGTCGCTCAGTCATGTCAGACTCTTTGCGACCCCATGAATTGCAGCACGCCAGGGCTCCCTGTCCATCACCAATTCCCGGAGTCCCCCCAAACCCATGTCCATTGAGTCAGTGATGCCATCCAACCATCTCATCCTCTGTCGTCCCCTTCTCCTCCTGCCCCCAGTCCCTCTGAGCATCAAGGTCTTTTCCAATGAGTCAACTCTTCGCATGAGGTGGCCAAAGTATTGGAGTTTCATCCTTAGCATCAGTCCTTCCAATGAACACCCAGGACTGGTCTCCTTTAGGATGGACTGGTTGGATCTCCTTGCAGTCCAAGGGACTCTCAAAAGTGTTCTCCAACACCACAGTTCAAAAGCATCAATTCTTCGGCGCTTAGCCTTCTTCACAATCCAACTCTCACATCCATACATGACCACTGGAAAAACCATAGCCTTGACTAGATGGGCCTTTGTTGGCAAAGTAATATCTCTGCTTTTTTTTAATAGAAATTTATTTATTTTAACTGGAGGCTAATTACTTTACAATACTGTATTGGTTTTGCCATACATCAACATGAATCCACCACGGGTGTACACATGTTCCCCATCCTGAGCCCCCCTCCTGCCTCCCTCCCCATACCGTCCCTCAGGGTCATCCCAGTGCATCAGCCTCAAGCATCCTGTATCATGCATCGAACCTGGACTGGCGATTCATTTCACACATGGTATTATACATGTTTCAGTGCCACTCTCCCAAATCATCCCACCCTCTCCCTCTCCCACAGAGTCCAAAAGACTGTTCTATACGTCTGTGTCTCTTTTGCTGTCTTGCATACAGGGTTATCATTACCATCTTTATAAATTCCATATATATGCGTTAGTATACTGTATTGGTGTTTTTCTTTCTGGCTTACCTCACTCTGTATAATAGGCTTCAGTTTCATCCACCTCATTAGAACTGATTCAAATGTATTCTTTTTAATGGCTGAGTAATACTGCACTGGGAGAAGGCAATGGCACCCCACTCCAGTACTGTTGCCTGGAAAATCCCACGGATGGAGGAGCCTGGTAGGCTGCAGTCCATGGGGTCGCTAAGAGTCAGACACGACTGAGCGACTTCACTTTCACTTTCCACTTTCATGCATTGAAGAAGGAAATGGCAACCCACTCCAGTGGTCTTGCCTGAAGAAGCCCATGGACGGAGAAGTCTGGTAGGCTGCAGTCCATGGGATCTCACAGAATCAGACACAACTGAAGTGACTTAGCAGCAGCAATACTCCATTGTGTATATATACATCTCTGCTTTTGAATATGCTATCTAGGTTGGTCATAATGTTCCTCCCAAGGAGTAAGCATCTTTTAATTTCATGGCTGCAGTCACCATCTGCAGTGATTTTGGAGCCCAACAAAATAAAGTCTGATGCTCTTTCCCCATGTATTTCCCATGGAGTTTAGTGAAAAGCAAATAATTTCTTTACACAAAATGGTTCTTCCTATTACACCAGTATTCTTAGACCATTGGACTTCCCTGGTGGCTCAGCTGGTAAGCAATCTGCCTGTAATGCAGATCTGGGTTCAATCCCTGGGTTGAGAAGATCTCCTGGAGAAGGGAATGGTTACCCACTCCAGCATTCTGTCCTGGAGAATTCCATGGACTATATAGTCCATGGGGTCACAAAGACTTGGACATGACTGAGTAACTTTTACTTACTTAGACCATTACTTAGACTTAGACCATTACTATAGTTTAATCCACATCTGACACAATAACAAGTTATATGACTCTTTTATGAAGGCTTCCTATTTCTTTTACTTCAAGAATGTTGGAAATTGTGCTCATCACAAAGAAGAAAAGTAGCCTAGCAATAAAAACAAAGAGAAAATAAAGTTGTAATAATGTTTTAATAGGCATGGTAAGTATGCATGAAATCATTACAACATTTTTCTCAACACCTGTCAATCATTGTTTTACTTAACCCATGTTAATTTAATTTTATTCTTTTTTGATTGGAATATAGTTTCTTTACAATGTTGTGTTGGTTTCTACTGTACAGCAAGGTGAATCAGCTGCACGTATACATACAGCCCCTCTTCCTTGGATTTCCTTTCCACTTAGGTCACCACAGAGCACTGAGTAGTGCTCCCTGTGTTACACAGTAGTTTCTCATTAGTTATCTATTTTATACATTGTAGTGTATATGTGTCAATCCCAATCTTCCAGTCCATCCCACACCCCCTACATTTATTTAAATATACTTTAATAGTAATTCTTTGAGTACATAATTTCCTTATGACACTGTTCCAGAAAACAAATGGGTAGAAATTAAAAGATGACGAAATTTGGTTTAACGTCTGAATATGTATCCCACAGGTATCTGGCGATGGTGATTAGAATGACAAGCTCATTTTCACTTAAGGCATTTACACAGAGGCTGGAGACCTCCTCTCAGGGTTCCTACAGTAAGAATCTCCACAGTATTCTGCCTGAGAGGGTTATTATGTGGATTTTCCATTACCATTTTGGACAGGACAGTTCTGCATTGTTCTTAATTTTCCTACACTTGAAGATGATTAGCATATCCCTTTCTCTCCTTAAAACACCACTTGTCATTTTCTAACCATTGTGTCAGCCCAAATCAAGCCTCATGTATTTTCAGACACCCCCAGAAGAATTTCTCCTGATGGAAAATCAAGGACAAGGAAATGCCCAGTTCGTTTCAAAGTTACCAAGAAATGGTTAGGCTTAATTAAGTAATGAATTCTAATGAATTGATTGATGTTAAATACTTAAGACAAATTAAGACAGGGAAATTTTCAGCATATTGTGAATACATTGCAATTCAAAGAACTTGAGTAAGGACCATGCTGCAAGTTAAAATTTTAGATTTCAGTAAATAGGAATTTCACTTGTCCAGAAAGGCCAGTTTCATGATTGGTAAATAAGGTTTCTTATGTTACAGGATGTTCCAGGGGATGTGAGAGAAATAATGTGATAGAGAAGTGTGTCTACCTCTTTATAGGAATAGTATTGCATGTGGGAGTGTGTTATTGAGATAAGTAGAACCCCTTTCTTTAGGCACCTAGTGGGAGCACAACTTCATATCATTTCCATCCGATATTTCTCACAAGTGCTGCTGAGAGAAACGTTATTAGTCCACATAGTCTGCAGTCTTTCCCTGAATTAAGTCAGGGAAGAGGAGAGCTGTATGCTTGGAGCACGTAATTACTGACAACCTATAAATTGTCTTTACAGAATCATATTACTGTGATATCAGTTGCCCATAGTTTTTGTTGTTCAGTCATTCAGTCGCGTCCAACTATTTGGGACCCCATGGACTGTAGCCTGCCAGGCTTCCCTGTCTTTCACCATCACCTAGAGCTTGCTCAAACTCCCATCCGTTAAGTTGGTGATACCATCCAATCATCTCATCCTCTGTCATCCCCTTCTCCTCCTGCCTTCAATCTTTCCCAGCATCAGGGTCTTTTCCAAGGAGTCAGTTCTTTGCATCAGATGGCCAAAGTATTGGAGCTTCAGCTTCAGCATCAGTCCTTCCAATGAATATTCAGGGTTGATTGCCTTTAGGATTGACTGGTTTGATCTCCTTGCAGTCCAAGCAACTCTCAAGAGTCTTCTCTAGCACCACAGACTCTTTCCCACAAAACTCATTGTCATTTCCTCAAAAGGTCTGAGAGTTAAGTCCTTCAAATAATAAGTAGCAGCATCTTGCATGAGGATATCTAGAAGAAGGGCTGTCTGGGCCTAGATTAAGCATTCTTACCATAACCTGATCACCTGGTGGGCTTTTGTTGAACTCGCTCAGAAAACTGCACTGTTGACCTGACACCCCAATTGCCTCCCTCCTGGATTCACTTCATATTCACTCTCTTAGCTCCTGTATTTCTTCCCTGCCATTTGAATGTTGTCATGTATCCTGGGTATCATCCTCATTTCCCCACTTGCTAAATATGTGACCTTAAGAAGATTACTAATCTTCTTGTCATCTCTGTTTTCTCATGTGCAGTAGAATTAGAATGTGATCTACATCATAGGGTTGATGTAGGTATTGATTTGATCTATGTCAGATTTTTAGGACAGTTCCTGGCATGTGGTTACTGCTGCAAAAGTGTTAGCTATATTTTTTTTAATTACAATTATTATCTTCTATCTTATATAAATAAACTTGTAAATCCTTACAAATGAATTGCTGGTATAAATAATGGAAATGTTTAGTGACTTGAAGGCAAATGATTACCTAGTATCTAGACTCTTGGAAATAGGATGCTATTTTATGAGATTTTTTATTTTATTTTTTTACTTTATATTCAATATTTTGAGCTAATTTTGGACTTACAGAGGAGTTGCAAAAGCAGTACAGTCACACACTTCCCCCATTGTTAACATCTCACATGACCGCAGTTCAATTGTTCAAAACCAAAACTGAAATTATCACGATAGACCTGGTTTTGAGGGCTAAATAGAACAATAAAAAGGTCTAAAGGAGGATCTGGCAGCTATTTTGATTTTTCTAGAAGTGGATCTTGATTACAAAGAGTTGGGTGTGTGGTAATCTTTAGTAAGGATGTTTGAAAGCATCACTTATCTGTGGGAGATGGAGAGGGTGGGATGATTTGGGAGAATGGCATTGAAACATGTATAATATATACCATATATGAAATGAATCGCCAGTCCAGGTTTGATGCAGGGTACAGAATGCTTTGGGCTGGTGCACTGGGATGACCCAGAGGGATGGTACGGGGAGGGAGGTGGGAGGGGATTCAGGATGGGGAACATGTGTACACCCGTGGTGGATTCATGTTGATGTATAGCAAAACCAATACAATGTTGTAAAGTAATTAGCCTCCAATTAAAATAAATAAATTTATATTTAAAAAATAAATAAAAAAGAAAGCATCACTTAAAAATGATGATGGTATTTTTTTAATTCATTTATTTTAATTGGAGGCTAATTACTTTACAAATTGTATTGGTTTTGCCATACATTGGCATGAATCTACCACGGGTGTACATGTGTTTCCCATACTGAACCCCCCCTCCCACCTCCCTCCCTAACCATCCCTGTGGGTCATCCCAGTGCACCAGCCCCAAGCATCCTGTATCATGCATCGAACCTGGACTGGAAATTCTTTTCACATATGATAATATACATGTTTCAATGCCCTTCTCCCAAATCATCCCACCCTCGCCCTCTCCCACAGAATCCAAAAGACTTTTCTATACATCTGTGTCTCTTTTGCTGTCTCTCCTACAGGGTTATCGTTACCGTCTGTCAAAATTCCATATATATGCATTAGTATACTGTATTGGTGTTTTTCTTTCTGGCTTACTTCACTCTGTATAATAGGTTCTAGTTTCATCCACCTCATTAGAACTGATTCAAATGTATTCTTTTTAATGACTGAATAATACTCCATTGTGTATATGTACCACAGTTTTCTTATCCATTCGTCTGCTGATGGACATCTAGGTTGCTTCCATGGCCTGGCTATTATAAACAGTGCTGCGATGAACATTGGGGTACACGTGTCTCTTTCAATTCTGGTTTCCTCGATGTGTATGCCCAGCAGTGGGATTGCTGGGTCATATGGCAGTTCTATTTCCAGCTGTGTCCACTCACCCACTGCACAAGCTCTCTGAGCTTGTCAGACTTTAGTTAAGCCCCCAGGTGAGTGATGTGCATTCGAACATCATCCATCATAAAAAAAAAAAAAAAAAGAAAATGCAAGTAGTATAAAATGGTAAAAAAAAAATGATGATGGTAAAAGATGTAGAACTTTTAAATTTCAAGGTGCATGCTTAGCTCAAGCTTCAGGCTCAGATTATATTCTAGAAAAGGATCGCTTTTGTTTTTTAATTAATTAAAGAAAATGCCTTGGTAGCAGCAGAGTTCACAATAAATCCTGTCATATCCCTGTAGTAATAGGGAGGAAACTTAGTGACCTCAGGCTCGAGAGTAATGTGAGTCAAGCGACTGTGTGATCAGCTGTAATTATACCCAGTGTCAACACCGAGGACCCAGGCATTGATGGATATGGATCTTTACGTACAAAAGGAAAGAGCATCTACGGAAAATCAATTTCTTTGTTGTGAAAAATGACTCATTGTCATTTTTAACATTTTACTTTGGGCCGATTTCATTTTTAGAGTTCAAAATTTGTTTATGGTATGCAATAATGATGAAAAATACATATGTTTTCTGACAGTTTTGATTAAAGGTAATGGTACCTTCCATTTTTATAGTACTTTGCACTTTACAAAACACTTTCACTTACATTATTTCATTTTATCTTTCACAATTGCCCTGCATGGTAGTCAGGAGTTAGTGGCTTACCCTCATCTACAGCAGAGGAGATTGAAGATGTGAGAGGTTAAGTGGCTTGTCTCAGGTCACAAGGCAAATGCTTGTGTGGCCTTCGTACTCCTAAACCAGTATATTTCCAAAGTTTGGCTACAGAATCCTGGAATTCTAAATAGGAAAACAGAGTCAAGACAACTATAACCAAATAATGAAATATAGATGAGACACTGACTAATATTTATATTCCCTATGGGGAAATTTTTAAAAATCCACATCTTTATATCCATCCCTATCTGTATCACCTATGCCTATATCTGCATCTATAAATCTATATCTGTACCTGAACGTATGCATGCTAAGTCACTTCAGTTGTGTTGACTCTTTGCAACCCTGGAGTGTAGCTGCCAGGATTCTCTATCCATGGGATTCTCCATGCAGGAGTAC
Organism: Bos javanicus; assembly: GCF_032452875.1. NCBI lineage: Eukaryota > Metazoa > Chordata > Mammalia > Artiodactyla > Bovidae > Bos > Bos javanicus. Next base: position 60,137,548 of record NC_083869.1, on the reverse strand, counting down.
TGGAGTGGGTTGCCATGCCCTCCTCCAGGGGATCTTCCCAAGCCAGGGTTTGAACCCATACCTCTTACATCTCCTGCATTGGCAGGCAGGTTCTTTCACTAGCGTCACCTGGAAAGCCCCGTAGGTGATGATAGGTTTGGGGGATACGAGACTTCATTTCACTCACCCCAAATGACATTATTGGAGAGTTCTTTACTCTCTCTTTGATTGCATGTATTTATTTATAGTCACGGATAACCACTTTTTAGCTTTCTGTTTTCTTTCGTCATTTTCCTATTGACTCATATACTACAGCAGCTAGTGTAGAATTATATTGTGCAGAACAGGAAGGAGAGGCTTGGTCAAATGTTTGAATATCCCCCCAAAGGAATCCCATAAATGGCAAATGCCAACTTAAAAATAATAAGTTCCCATAATACAATCAACATATTAAAATGAAACAAAACCAAAGCTTATTAAAGAAGAAAATGTGGGGACTTTCTAGCCACAGGGCTAGCAGCAAACTTTTATCCTGGGTGCCTTTTAAAAGCCCTGCTCACAGAAGCCAGGTGACTTTGGAGACAGGATAAAGAGAGCGTGGGCTAGGCTTCCCTACGCCTTATTGTGATTCTGTCACTACTGGATGACATTTGAAAGCATTTTGTGTCTGTGAAGCTCAGTCTGTTGCCTAATCTTTGATACTCAGTAACTACGGCTCTTCCAAACTGCTTTGTGAAGAAAGAGGAAGGCATCAGGGAGTGGCAAGATCGCTTCTCAAGGATTAGGAAAGACGGTGGGCAGGGGAACCAACCAGAGTGTGAATGCATGTCGGGAAAGGATGAAGGAGATACGTGGGCTATACACGGTGACCCGCCATGTGGGTTTGACACAGTTTGACACCAAGAGCAGTGCCACTTTTTATAGTTTAGAGATCCGGGAGTGTTTTGGAATCGAAATTACTTTGTTTTTTCTGAAGTTCTGTTCTGAAAGAGTGTTATACAAACTATTATATATAGGGTGGGTAAAGCACAAGGTCCTAATGTATAGCACAGGGAACTATATTCTATATCCTGTAATAAACCATAATGGAAAATAGTATTTAGAGTGTCTGTGTGTGTATAATGCACTATCCATACGGAGCTTCCCAAGTGACAGTAGTAGTAAAGAATCCACTTGCCAATGCAAGAGATGCAGGTTCAATCCCTGGGTGGGGAAGATTCCCAGGAGAAGAAAATGGCAACCTGTTCTAATATTCTTGCCTGGAGAATCCCATGGACAGAGAAGCCTTGTGGATTATAGTCCATGGGGTCGCAAAGAATCGGACCTGACTGAGCACACACTTAAACATACATATACATACACACATACATATATATGCATGTATGTATACACATACACACATACATGGGCTTCCCTGGTGGCTCAGCTGGTAAAGAATCCGCCTGCAATGCAGGAGACCCCTGTGTGATTCCTGGGTTGGGAAGATCCCCTGGAGAAGGGATAGGCTATTCACTCCAGTATTCTTGAGCTTCCCTTGTGATTCAGTCAGTGAAGAATCTGCCTGCAATGTGGGACACCTGTGTTCGATCCCTAAGTTGGGAAGATCCCCTGGAGGAGGACATGGCAACCGACTCCAGTATTCTTGCCTGGAGAATTCTATGGACAGAGGAGCCTGGCATGCTGCAATCCATGGGGTCGCAAAGAGTCAGCCATGACTGAGCCACTAAGCACACACATATATACATACATATATATATATACACACACACATATACACACACATATGTATATATTTTTTGCTATACACCAGAAACTAACCCAGCATTGTAAATCAACTATACATCAATAAAATGTTTACAAATGAAACAGTGTTAATAACATTGAGTAAATGTTACAGGCCAGTGCACAGCTTGTTGTTGTTGTTCGGTTGCTCAGTCATGTCCGACTCTTTGCAACTTTGTGGACAGCAGCGCACCAGTCTTCCCTGTCCTTCACTATCTTGCAGAGTTTGCTCAAACTCATGTCCGTTGAGTCAATGATGCCATCCAACCATCTCATCCTCTGTCACCCTCATCTCCTCCTGCCTTCAATCTTTCCCAATATCAAGGTCTTTTCCAATGAGTTGGCTCTTTGCATCAGGTGGCCAAAGTATTGGAGCTTCAGCTTCAGCAACAGTCTTTCCAATGGATATTCAGTACTGATTCCTTTAAGATTGGCTGGTTTGATCGCCTTTCTGTCAAAGAACTCTCAAGTCTTCTTCGACACCATGGTTCAAAAGCATTAATTTTTTGGCGCTCAGACTTCTTTATGGTCCAACCCTCCCATCCGTACCTGATTACTGGAAAAACCATAGTTTTGACTATACAGACCTTAGGCAGATATATTCCTGAATCCCTCTGCTTTTTTAAGACACTAAAAGTCCAGGATTTGGAGATACGATTTGGAGGGCCTGAAACGAATGCCAGCTCTGCTGCCATGCCAGACCATGCATGAAAATCCTGAGAGAGGGGGCTGAGCTGTGGTGAAAGAAGTATGTTATTATTAATTTTTCATGAAATAATATCCTGTGCTGATTAGAATATATGTAGTTCAATGTTTTTCAATTTTTAGCTATATTCAATTTCCTTTCAAATGTACCCTCTATCCACACTCTTTCCTAACACTATATATTCAAGATGTAAGATTTTTATGCCAAGTTTGAAAAAAAAAAAAAACCCAACATTTTCTTGTTTGCTTTCCATGGGAAACCCCCAGAGGATAAAGACATCAGCTCCAGACACTACAAAATAGGTCTCATTGCTCATCTTATAGCTTTATAACAGTTGTAAAGAACTTGACATACATTAGACAATAAGGATTTGCTTGATAAGTTAAAAGAATGCTACATTGGCACATAGAAATCCTAAGATTTATGAGCTGAATGATGCTCAGGCATTAAATTCAACCCTGCCATTATATTGAGATTCAAAAAAGCTTGATTTCTCAAAGTGACAGAGTTGAATTTGGAATCTAGTCACCTAGCAGCCTGCCAAGTCCTCTTTCTCTCACTTCGTTTATCAGCAGATGGAGATTCCATTTCTCAAAGCAGAACTACTTTGATGTTCCTGGTTTTATGTGTTGGGACATTGTGAGTAGATATTATATCTGGAAACCTAACTAATCCTTGTAACAGAGTGTTTTCCAAATTATGTATCATGGACCATTAGTTACAGTGCTTTCCAATAAGCAAGCTAAAAAAAAAATAATAAGTTTCTGGTTAAATAAAAGCGGAAAGTGCTGTACACTTTTTCTTATGGTAACTCCTAGTGCACATTGCTACAGAGAGGGCTCCAAGAAGAACACCTTTGAAGAAACCTACTTAACTGTATTTCCTTGGGAGTTTCCCAAAATTGTTGGAGCATTGAACACTTTATTTGTTATGTGTATACCGATGCTTTGTAGAAAAGTGTTCCCAGGGATGACGTTTTGGGGACTGCTGGCATCTAACTTCCAGAGTTGAACAAGTTACCCAATAATATTCTGTGGTTCTTAGAAGCAGCCTATTTCCTATGCTACTGTGTCTACAGATAACATGAAGGCAGAACTGAACTTTTTTTGCCAAAAGATGTTAGTCACACCTAAGCATTTGGTACTAGGAAGGACAGAAGAAGGGTTTTGTGTAGAGTGGCTGTTCACCTGATTTGCTGAGTAAAACCAGTGTATTCTATTGTTCTTCTATAAACACAAATGCCACCCATTTTCAATCTCAGAAGCGTCCTTGTGTGGACACATAGTAATTGTCCCAAGTTCAGCCCCACCATATTTGGCACCATTTCTCTTCAACTCTTCTCCCCTTTGGCAGGTGGCTCCCATCCCGTCTTCCTCCTTGACTTTCCTCCATAACACATTCAGTTCTCACTGCTTCTCCTACTGCTGCTGTGTTAGGCAGAGACACCTGCCAGATTTGTGAAACCTGAGGGCCAGCTTTTTTCACCAGAAGTGAGGCTTTCAAAATTCTTGATATGGAAACTGGTTTCTCTCTACACAAGAATTGTCATGATGTTGTTAAGAACCTATAAAGGGGGAAAAAATCAGAAAATTAAAACCAACAAACAGACAACTGTATATAAACCGGCCCTGTAACATAATCTCTGGCTGGGGTCCTGTGTTGTCCACACCCATTATGATGTCCACTATAGGTCCTGCCCTTTCTCATGGGGCCTGCAGGTTCATTGGGTAGGAGCGCACGAGACTCACATCTTCCATGGCCTGCACTCTCCAGAGCTCAGGTTCAAGCCTGCTTCATCCACAGGAACCTCTGGATTCTTTACTCAGGTCTTCTGGTCCATTGACTCCTTTCCTCTACTGGTCATGGTATGTTTCTCTGCATTGCAGGTGGAGCCCACTCTGCCTATGTTTTCTGTTTTTGTCTGGGCTTTCTTAAGAAAGGGAGTTGACTGACAACTCCCTTCTTTCCTTTCCTACTTATCCTATCTCTGTGTAGCTATTACTACACAGCTTTACACTTAATTCTTTAACTGTATTCTTTTAACCTGAGCTTCTTTCTTATAGTGTATACTCCTTGGAAATAGAGACTGTCTTAATGATTCTAAATTTCCTGCCTTGCCTCATATATCATAAGGCTCAAATGAATTAGGGAGTTTCAGTCATAGAAGGTGTTTTAGACATCATCTTGGTCAGCCCTTAAATGTGTACAGCAACTTGCATGAAGTCACTTGTGTGTTGAAGTCCAGTCCAGGTTGCCAGGAAAAATTGTTCATTCCAAAGCAGGGAGTAGCCTACAATTAAGACTGGTTGAAGCCTTACTCTGGCTTTGACTGACTAGGGAATCTACCCTTTTCTGTGGCCTCAGTATTTCCCATCATTGGTGGACGGAGATGATTTTATGAAATTTGCAAGCTTGAACTGAGGGTTATAAGTAAGACAGTGTCCATGTCAAGTGTTATTCAAAATCTGGGGTGTATCAGGCACTTACTATATTACAGTTCATATCAGTTGTTTACCAATTTTCTTCTGTGTTGATTGAAAACTGAAGCAAATTGCCTGAGTTGGGGCAGCATATGATGTGGCGTCAACATCAGAACATCTGTTCCCAGCTGTCTCTGAGGAGGGTGGGGGCTGTGGGGTTGCTATGGTGAAAAGGATTCTGCCAGACCCACCTGCAGCAAAGGACTTGCTCTTTTTCTGAACCCATTGAGTTTGACGACACTTGGCAAAAGCCTCCTTGGGTGTTTATGGCTTCAATTTTATTTCTGTACTGCATGGCTTTCCTGATTATCCTTTTCTGGGCTTTCATGAGTCAGAGTGACAACTTCAGCACTAAATATCAGACAAGGCTCCATTGGGAGCTGGTTATGCATGTCTACCACTTGAATTCATAGAGGAAATGAGTTGTAGTTCACACTGTCAGGAAATCACATTTCTGAAAAATGCAGGCTTTTTTTCCCCTGGGTTTTAAGGGGATTGCACCTTTTCCCTCTTGTGCAGAGTCGACGGGTGCATGCCCCCATCAGCTGCCACTGGTGCCCTGGGAGACGGCTGGCCACTGACTTCCTGCTGGCTGTTAGCTGGAAGTGAATTGTTATATGTCTCCTCGGGGCAGACCGCTTATCAAGGGCCAAGCCATGGTTGAGAGCTGCCACATTTCACAGCCACACAGCTGCTGACGGGATTGTGCAAGCCAAGCTGCCCATTGCAGTGTGCCATCAACCTTACAAGAGGTCTTGGGGACCAGGAGGGGCGTCTCTCTTCATGAGGGTTTGCTCAACCTGCAGAGAAGCTGCTGGTAATCTCAGCAGATGAGATCAGTCTTCTCAAGAATGGAAGCAGGTTTAAAAGCAGATATTTTGCCACCCTAGTGACCTTCTCTACTGGCCTGGGGAGTATTTATTCAATAAGAGACTTGTCCATTACTGGCAGGATTTATGATTTCCTCCTCCACTTCATCATCTCCACCCTGGTTTGCTATTATAAAATATCATTGTGGTTTTTTTAATAGTTCAAATGTAATTAATTTTCAGAAGTTTGCATGAATTCTCTCATTATCACTTGTATTCATTTATTCCTTTGTCATAGCCTCAAGATTCAACTGGGGACTTAGTCTGGGGCGTAGGTTGGAATGAGGGCTTATCTAGCTACTTTGCCCCAGCCTGGCATAGGAATAGGGAACCTTGTGCTTATTTTAATCCTGCTGTGTGTGTGTGTGTGTTTTTTTTTTTTTTAACTAGGCATTTCTAGATGTTTAGTAAACTACGTTGTGTCCCCCAGGCTTAGGCTTCTTCTTGCCTCTGGAGTTTTATTCACACCTTTGCATCTTTGTAACACTCCCCCATGTCTGCCTTCCATCATCACTCAACCCCTCATCTCAGTTTAGGTGATGTCTCCTCCAGGAAGCACTCTCTGGCCCTCCACTTAGTTGGGGACTCCCATTTATTACCCCCGTTGTAGCATGGGTGCAGTCTTACTCAGCCCGGATTCTGCAGAAATGGATTTTAGCATATATACTGAATAACAACCTACTACTGTGTTATGAGCACTTTATGTATCATTTATATGCTTTTCTATATCATTTTTGATGACTTCTTTGTGTATCATAGGACAAATATGATTTATTTAAGACTCATCTATTTTTGGATACTTAGGATGTTTTGGTTTGGGGGTTATTTAAACAATGCTGGGATGACTATGTATGTAACCAAATCTTTATGCTTTCCTTAGAATGAGTTGTTAGAGAAGGAATTACTGCCATCACCACTTATTTTTCATGAGTTATTACCTCCTGTGTTGTTACTGGGATGGGAAAGTTAACCTCAGAGTGGGAGAAAAGATGGAGATAGGGAGAGTTCTGTGACTGTGTAAGTTTATTCCAGTTTGATCACGGGTGTATCATAAATAATATGCTATTATACAGCATGTGTTGATTCAACAGAACAGAGTGAGGGCATGTGTATAGTTCTAGAATGTGGGAAGATGCGTGAAATAATCACTAAGGATTTTATAGTACAGGAGGTGAACCAGATGCATTCAGAAATGGTATAAGCAAGGAAAAAGCCCATAAGGGAAGAGTAGTTAAAGTCTGTTGGTGATCAATCACGAATGTCTTTTCTGGCCAGGGTGACTGGGGTTAGAGGAGCTTTCTGGATAAGGTGGCATTTCAAATGAGACTCAAAGCACTGGTGTGATATACTGAAGGAGAAAACTGGGAGATGGATAGAAAATTCTAAGTGCAAAGAATTGTGAAAGCAAAGCTTGGAGGCAGAAAAGCAATTGGCATCTTTCCAGGATGGTGGGAGTTTCCAGTTGCTACGTGAATAAGAAAACTCTGTGCTTATTTCTCTAAACTCCTGTCACTTGCCCGCCACCTTTATGCTTCTTGCTGTAACTGTGTGCTTTGTTCATGCTATACACATTTTGAATCTAATAACTCTTATTAATTAAATAATTATATATAAAAATTTTTTCCATAAAAGGAAAACCACTGTTTCCTTGTTCATCTGTGTTTAGTTGCTCAGTCATGTCCAACTTTTTGAAACCCCATGGTCTGTAGCCCACTGGGCTCCTCTGTCCATGGGATTTTTCAGGGGAGAATACTGGATTGGGTTGCCATTCCCTTCTCCAAGGGATTTTCCCGACCCAGGGGTCAAACCTGGGTCTTCCTGAATTGTAGGCAGATTCCTAACCAACTGAGCAACCAGGGAAGCCCCTGATCACCTTAACCTTTTCCAAAGGGACAAAGAAAGGAGCCGTAGAAAATGCTTAGTGAAGTTTTTCCACCATTTGGTTCAGTTCAGTTCAGTCGCTCAGTCATGTCCAACTCTTTCTGACCCCATGGACTGCAGCACACCGGGTTTCCCCGTCCATCACCAACTCCTGGAGCTTGCTTGAACTCATGTCCATCGAGTTGGTGATTAGACTAAGTTATTGGAGATACTATTTTGAAGCCTGGTCTTGACATGTTTTCCCATAGCCTACAAAGGAAAGCTTGACTGTTTGTGTATATGTATGTAAGTTTTTATGTGTTTGCTTGGCAGATAATCAGATCAGATTAGTAGCTCAGTCGCGTCCGACTCTTTGCGACCCCATGATCGCAGCACGCCAGGCCTTCCTGTCCATCACCAACTCCCGGAGTTTGTTGAGACTCACAACCATGGAGTCAGTGATGCCATCCAGCCATCTCATCCTCTGTCGTCCCCGTCTCCTCTTGCCCCCAATCCCTCCCAGCATCAGAGTCTTTTCAAATGAGTCAAGTCTTCACATGAGGTGGCCAAAGTACTGGAGTTTCAGCTTTAGCATCATTCCTTCCAAAGCAATGCCAGGGCTGATCTCCTTCAGAATGGACTGGTTGGATCTCCTTGCAGTCCAAGGGACTCTCAAGAGTCTTCTCCAACACCACAGTTCAAAAGCATCAATTCTTCAGTGCTCAGCCTCCTTCACAGTCCAACTCTCACATCCATACATGACCACGGAAAAACCATAGCCTTGACTAGACGAACCTTTGTTGGCAAAGTAATGTCTCTGCTTTTGAATATGCTATCTAGGTTGGTCATAACTTTCCTTTCAAGGAGTAAGCGTCTTTTAATTTCATGGCTGCAGTCACCATCTGCAGTGATTTTGGAGCCCAGAAAAATAAAGTCTGACACTGTTTCCACTGTTTCTCCATCTATTTCCCTGAAGTGATGGGACTGGATGCTGTGATCTTTGTTTTCTGAATGTTGAACTTTAAGCCAACTTTTTCACTCTCCACTTTCACTTTCATCAAGAGGCTTTTGAGTTCCTCTTCAATTTCTGCCAGAAGGGTGGTGTCATCTGCATATCTGAGGTTATTATATTTCTCCCTGCAATCTTGATTCCACCTTGTGCTTCTTCCAGCCCAGTGTTTCTCATGATGTACTCTGCATATAAGTTAAATAAGCAGGGTGACAATATAAAGCCTTGATGTACTCCTTTTCCTATTTGGAACTAGTCTATTGTTCCATGCCCAGTTCTAACTGTTGCTTCCTGACCTGCATACAACTTTCTCAAGAGGAAGATCAGGTGGTCTGGTATTCCCATCTCTTTCAGGATTTTCCACCGTTTATTGTGATCCACACAGTCAAAGGCTTTGGCATAGTCAATAAAGCAGAAATAGATGTTTTTCTGGAAATCTCTTGCTTTTTCGATGATCCAGCGGATGTTGGCAATTTGATCTCTGGTTCCTCTGCCTTTTCTAAAACCAGCTTGAATGTCAGGAAGTTCACAGTTCACATATTGATGAAGCCTGGCTTGGAGAATTTTGAGCATTACCTTACTCACGTGTGAGATGAGTGCAATTGTTGGTACTTTGAGCATCCTTTGACATTGCCTTTCTTTGGGATTGGAATGAAAACTGACCTTTTCCAGTCCTGTGGCCATTGCTGAGTTTTCCAAATTTGCTGGCATATTGAGTGCAGCACTTTCACAGCATCATCTTTCAGGATTTGGAATAGCTCACCTGGAATTCTGTCACCTCCACTAGCCTTGTTCCTAGTGATGCTTTCTAAGGCCCACTTGACCTCACATTCCAGGATGTCTGTCTCTAGGTCAGTGACCACACCATCGTGATTATCTGGGCTATGAAGATCTTTTTGTGCAGCTCTTCTGTGTATTCTTGCACCTCTTAATATCTTCTGCTTCTGTTAGGTCCATACCATTTCTGTCCTTTATTGAGCCCATCTTTGCATGAAATGTTCCTTTGGTAACTCTGATTTTCTTGAGGAGATCTCTAGTCTTTCCCATTCTGTTGTTTTCCTCTATTTTTTTGCATTGATCGCTGAAGAAGGCTTTCTTATCTCTTCTTGCTATTCTTTGGAACTCTGCATTCAGATGTTTATATCTTTCTTTTTCTCCTTTGCTTTTCGCTTCTCTTCTTTTCACAACTATTTTTAAGGCCTCCCCAGACAACCATTTTGCTTTTTTGCATTTCTTTTCCATGGGGATGGTCTTGATCCCTGTCTCCTGTACAATGTCACGAACTCAGTCCATAGTTCATCAGGCACTCTATCTATCAGATCTAGGCCCTTAAATCTATTTCTCACTTCCACTGTATAATCATAAGGGATTTGATTTAGGTCATACCTGAATGGTCTAGTGGTTTTCCCTACTTTCTTCAATTTAAGTCTGAATTTGGCAATAAGGAGTTCATGGTCTGAGCCACAGTCAGCTCCTGGTCTTGTTTTTGCTGACTCTATAGAGCTTCTCCTTCTTTAGCTGCAAAGAATATAATCAATCTGATTTTGGTGTTGACCATCTGGTGATGTCCATGTATAGAGTCTTCTCTTGTGTTGTTGTAAGAGGGTGTTTGTTATGATAATCAGAGGGTATGTACTAGTTGTGGAAATATTAAAATAGTTCAGCATGCTCAGTAAATAGTTGCTTATCCACCCACCCATAGATGGACGTGGTACTATACTTTTCCACAGTCCAGCCCCTGGTGAATACCCATGGCACACCAGTAGGTGTGTGTGTATGTGTGTGTGTACATACACACCTCTGAGCATTAATGTATGTGTGTAAGCTGGGTTATATGTGACTGTACGCTAGCTTATTTTGGAGAGGACTGTCAAGATGGAAGTTACAGGACAAATCTGATTGAGAAGAAAACATCTTGAGGCCATAGACACTGGTTTTTTTTTTTTTTTAATTTTATTTTATTTTTAAACTTTACATAATTGTATTAGTTTTGCCAAATAGCAAAATGAATCCACCACAGGTATACATGTGTTCCCCATCCTGAACCCTCCTCCCTCCTCCCTCCCCATACCATCCCTCTGGGTCGTCCCAGTGCTCTAGCCCCAAGCATCCAGTATCATGCATCGAACCTGGACTGGCATCTCGTTTCATACATGATATTTTACATGTTTCAATGCTATTCTCCCAAATCTTCCCACCCTCTGCCTCTCCCACAGAGTCCATAAGAAGACGCTGGTTTTGAAGGAAAAGAATGGCTACAGATTCTCTTGGCAGTAGTAGGTCCTACGTTATTGATGTCCTCATTAATAAGCATGCCTTAGACTTTGTATAAACAGAGTAGATCCTTATGAAATCAAGAATTTGTTATTTAGGGTGTGCTAGTTACATAAACTGGGTTATGAAAGCCAGAAGTCATAGTATAGGGGATGTATATAAAACTTCTGATCTTCACATCTTGAAGCATCAAACTTTTCTTAAACCTAGATGGCAAATCATAGAAATAAACTTGTGCATCCGAGATAATACTCTAGACTGTATATTTTTTAAGTTCCTTATCTCTGTAGCTATTTGACAGTGAATGAGAGTGTGAATTTTCAGTTTTAGCTTTCTCATCTGAGAATTAAGTCGACAGACTAACTTCACAAGTTTCCTGTAAAGATTAAATGAAGTACTGGCCAAGGCAATGCAATCCATGTAAAACTGATATTCCCTACTTCTCCTCCACAAACAATAGGAAATGGTGAGAATAACAAGTAAAACCACACACAGTCCACAGCCTAAGTATAACTAGAAGGCAGAAAAGAACCAAAGCATTTCATCAAGTAGAAAAACTACCACCAAATCCAGTGGGCTGTCTCCAGAACCCTTGCCTTCAGGGAGTTCAAGGGTAGGGAGAGACCAATGCAGTGTAGGAAGAGAGAACAGATGAGCCGACATCAGAACTAAAATTGACATCAAGTCACCACAAGGAAGGAAAAAACAATTACTACATATGAAAATATTTTTAAAACTGCCCTCCAGTTGAGAGCTCTTACTTCTGGGAAGAGATGTAAGAGGGCATGCCTGGGGAACTTGCCTGGAGACTTTGTGCTCCTCATATAGGGAGACCAGGTTCGATCCCTGGTCAGGGAACTAAATCCCATATGTCACAACTAAGAATTCTTAGGCCACAGCTAAAGATGCTATGTGTCACAACTAAGATGCAGTACAGCCAGATAAGTAAATATTTCTCTGCCTGATCCGAGAAACCGACCCTGGAAAGATAATGGTCCTCAGACGGAATGAAGTTTCTTTGTTTATTTGATTTTTTATCTTATTTTGGCTTTGTCACACAGCTTGTGGAATCTTAGTTCCCTGACCAGGGATTGAACCCATACCCTCAGCAGTGAAAGTACAGAGTCCTAACAAATGTGTTGCAAGGGAATTCCTAGTATTTTTATTTGGATTGCATTAATTATATAAATTACCCTAGGGAGCAGTTCCATCTTTAATGTTGATTTTTCCCATCAAAGAACAAAGGTGTCCTTCAGTTCAGTTCAATTCAGTCTCTCAGTCGTGCCCAACTCTTTGCGACCCCATGAATCACAGCACGCCAGGCCTCCCTGTCCATCACCAACTCCCGGAGTTCACTCAGACTCACGTGCATCAAGTCAGTGAAGCCATCCAGCCATCTCATCCTCTGTCGTCCCCTTCTCCTCCTGCCCCCAATCCCTTCCAGAATCAGACTCTTTTCCAATGAGTCAATTCTTCTCATGAGGTGGCCAAAGTACTGGAGTTTCAGCTTTAGCATCATTCCTTCCAAAGAAATGCCAGGGCTGATCTCCTTCAGAATGGACTGGTTGGACCTCCTTGCAATCCAAGGGACTCTCAAGAGTCTTCTCCAACACCAGTTCAAAAGCATCAATTCTTCAGTGCTCAGCCTTCTTCATAGTCCAACTCTCACATCCATACATGACCACAGGAAAAACCATAGCCTTGACTAGACGGACCTTTGTTGGCAAAGTAATGTCTCTGCTTTTGAATATGCTATCTAGGTTGGTCATAACTTTCCTTCCAAGGAGTAAGCATCTTTTAATTTCATGGCTGCAGTCACCATCTGCAGTGATCTTGGAGCCCAGAAAAATAAAGTCTGACACTGTTTCCACTGTTTCTCCATCTATTTCCCATGAAGTGATGGGACTGGATGCCATGATCTTCTTTTTCTAAATGTTGAGCTTTAAGCCAACTTTTTCACTTTCCTCTTTCACTTTCATCAAGAGGCTTTTGAGTTCCTCTTCACTTTCTGCCATAAGGGTGGTGTCATCTGCATGTCTGAGGTTATTATATTTCTCCCAGCAATCTTGATTCCAGCTTGTGCTTCTTCCAGCCCAGCGTTTCTCATGATGTACTCTGCATATAAGTTAAATAAGTAGGGTGACAATATACAGCCTTGACGTACTCCTTTTCCTATTTGGAACCAGTTTGTTTTTCCATGTCCAGTTGTAACTGTTGCTTCCTGACCTGCATACAAATTTCTTAAGAGGCAGGTCAGGTGGTCTGGTATTCCCATCTCTTTCAGAATTTTCCACGGTTTATTGTGATCCACACAGTTAAAGGCTTTGGCATAGTCAATAAAGCAGAAATAGATGTTTTTCTGGAACTCTCTTGCTTTTTCCATAATCCAGCAGATATTGGCAATTTGGTCTCTGTTTCCTCTGCCTTTTCTAAAACCAGCTTGAACAACTGGAAGTTCATGGCTCACATACTGCTGAAGCCTGGCTTGGAGAATTTTGAGCATTACTCTACTAACGTGTGAGATGAGTATAATTGTGCGGTAGTTTGAGCATTCTTTGGTATTGCCTTTCTTTGGGATTGGAATAAAAACTGACCTTTTCCAGTCCTGTGGCCACTGCTGAGTTTTCCAAATTTGCTGGCATATTGAGTGCAGCACTTTCACAGCATCATCTTTCAGGATTTGAAATAGCTCAACTGCAATGTCATCACCTCCTCCAGCTTTGTTTGTAATGATGCTTTCTAAGGCCCACTTGACTTCACATTCCAGGATGTCTGGCTCTAGGTCAGTGATCACACCATCGTGATTATCTGGGTCACGAAGATCTTTTTGAACAATTCTGTGTGTTCTTGCCACCTCTTCTTAATATCTTCTGCTTCTGTTAGGTCCATACCATTTCTGTCCTTTATCAAGCCCATCTTTGCATGAAATGTCCCCTTGGTATCTCTAATTTTCTTGAAGAGATCTCTAGTCTTTCCCATTCTGTTGTTTTCCTCTATTTCTTTGCATTGATCGCTGAGGAAGGCTTTCTTATCTCTTCTTGCTATTCTTTGGAACTCTGCATTCAGATGCTTATATCTTTCCATTTCTCCTTGCTTTTCGCTTCTCTTCTTTTCACAGCTATTTGTAAGGCCTCCCCAGACAGCCATTTTGCTTTTTTGCATTTCTTTTCCATGGGAATGGTCTTGATCCCTGTCTCCTGTACAATGTCCCGAACCTCCGTCCATAGTTCATCAGGCACTCTATCTATCAGATCTAGGCCCTTAAATCTATTTCTCACTTCCACTGTATAATCATAAGGGATTTGATTTAGGTCATACCTAAATGGTCTAGTGGTTTTCCCTACTTTCTTCAATTTAAGTCTGAATTTGGCAATAAGGAGTTCATGATCTGAGCCACAATCAGCTCCTGGTCTTGTTTTGCTGACTGTGTACAGCTTCTCCATCTTTGGCTGCAAAGAATATAATCAATCTGATTTCGGTGTTGACCATCTGGTGATGTCCATGTGTAGAGTCTTCTCTTGTGTTGTTGGAAGAGGGTGTTTGCTATGACCAGTGCATTTTCTTGGCAAAACTCTATTAGTCTTTGCCCTGCTTCATTCCGTATTCCAAGGCCAAATTTGCCTGTTACTCCAGGTGTCCTTACCTATGTTCAAATCAAGGTTTGTGTTTTTCAGGACTGTTTTAATATTTTTCTTATGGAGGTTTTATAAATTTCACATTAAAGTGGTTCCTAAATATTTCATTCTTTTGTTGCTGTTGGAAATAGTTCATTATCCTCCCTTTGTGTCTTCTAATTATTTGTGTAAGTGAAGACTAGTAATTTATGTTAATTTTATAGCTTGCTATTTATTAAATTATTTTGTTATTTGCATATCTAGGGTTTTCCAAATACATAATTATACTCACATAAAAATATTATTTTACTTTTTTTAGTTCAGATGTTATCTAAGTAATTCATTTCTGTTGTCTAAATGCATTGATTAACGCATGATGAATAGTGACAAGAGTGAGACATTTTACTTTTACCTGGTCTTAGTACAGATATATTTAGTATCTCCCCATTAAGAAAAATGCTGGCTTTGGGGCTAAGGTAAATGTATTTTAAGAATATATCTAACAATTCCTGTTTTATTATATTTTAACTGAGAATGTAGGTGGAATATTGTCAAATAGTGTGTTATATAAACAGATTCCCTAATGTTGAACCAGCCCTGCTTTTCGTGGATAAGTCCATTGGCCATGGTATATTATTTTCTTGGTATGATATTAATATTAATCATATTATTATAATTGTATTCACTAATATTTTATTTTGAATATTTCCATTAATATTTAAGCATATTTTGTTATTCCTTGTTATTTTAAATAGTTTTATCAGATTATTAATGATCTTTTCTTTAACAATATATAGTATAGAGTATGAGGGCTCTCTCTGTTTTTTGAAGGTGGAAAGAATTGCCTTATGATATGGGTATGATGTGGTTCTATGATAACAAACTTAATTTATTCTTGGAAAATTCATCTGTTTCAGCTTTCTATTTTTATGAGATGAATATTGGTAAATGTTTCTCTAGGAAATTATTTGTTTCTTTTGATTTTCAAATTTATTTATGTGAAAGCCAATTGAAATAATTTCTTGTTTTTTTTTTAAATCTCTTCTGACTGAAAATTATTATTTCCTTGTCATTGATTATTTTATATATCATAGTTGAAAGGGAAACACTGGGAGAAACTGGGAGAAAATGATAAGAAAACCAGTATAACATTTTGAAAAAGCATAATAGACAATTCACAAAAATCGCATAGATCAATGGCCCTTGAACATATAAAAATTCACCTTTACTTACAATGGTACAAATGAAAATGGCCCTGAAATATGATATCTCAGTTATCAGATAGATTGGCATGTGTTAAAAATTATAACACAATCTGTTGATGAAAATGTGGCGAAAAAGACATTAAAACATATTGCTGGTTGGAATAAAAATTAGTATTGACCCTTATGAAGTGAAATTTGGAAATATCTAGAGAAATTATATATGTTTTTATATTTTGGTTTAACATGCCCCGTTACAATAGAAGACGTACCTCCCACAGTACATATATATATAGCACAGGCTATTCATTATGGCATTGTTTGTTATTTAAGAAGGCTTGTAAATATCTATATGCCCATACATAGGAGAGATGTAGAATGGACAATGGTTAATAAACTATGATATATCCACATGTTGAAGTCATATACAGCTATAAACAAAAAATGAGGAAGATTTCATGAACTGTTGTAGACTAATTTCTAGGACATATTGTTAAAGATACAGAGTACAAAAAAAAATTACTGTACTGTACTAACTTTTGAGTAAGAAATATTAAGAAATGGAGCAAAGAAACCTCAGCGATAAAGATTGGTTACCTGTAGTGTGTGGGTAGGAATTGAGTGGAAAGAATAGAAGGATTTGGGGATGGTCATGGTAGATACAGAATGACACTTTTGAATATCTTTTAAAAAATAATTTTATTTATTTATTTTTGACTGTTCTAGGTCCTCATTGCTGCAAGCAGGCTTTCTCCGGTTGCAGAGAGTGGGGGCTCCTCTAGTTGCGGCACCTGGCTTCTCACTGTGACGGCTCCTCTTGTGGAGCACATGGGGTCTAGAGCACAGGCTCAGTGGTTGTGGTGCGTGGGCTTAGTTGCTCCATGGCCTGTGGGATCTTCCTGAATCAGGAATCAAGCCCCTGTCTCCTGCATTGGCAGGCAGATTCTTTACCACTGAGTCACCAGGGGAGCCCTATCTCTTTTAGAGACCTGATCTTTAGAATCATGTTAATGTTTCACATATTAAAAATAGATAAAAAAGGATCAAAAGAAATAAAGTGCACAGAGTGCACAGGGAGGTGGAGTTAAATCAAAAACATATTGAAATAAATAAACTGAGAGCTGTTTTTAAAATGAGTAAATATAGTCACAGTGAAAGAGGGAGAGAACTAACTCAAGTAACTTTTAAGCAGAGTACTTGAAACATATGCTTTTGATCAAAAGACAAAAAATAGCAAGTAAGTCTAAAGGTATATTGAACTCTAATTGTCTAACAAAAAGTTTCCTCTGCAGAGGCATAGTTTAGAATTCTGAAACTACTTTTTATTCCTTCTGTGGGGCCGGTTTTCCACTGTTGGATAAATGAGTTTCAAATCTGGAAAGGGGAAATCATGGAATGAACTCTAAGCTTGGTTTAGAATTGACAGTATAACTATGAAATTATGGCCTGCAGTACGTGACGACCAATAGAGAGAGAGAGAAATAGGTATGTAGATAGATAGACAGACAGACAGACAACTGACAATATGATAGAGACATCTGGCTTCAATTCTAACATGTAAAGATCTTGAAAGTCTTTGCTTCCATATTTAAAATAGGAACACGTGGGAAAAATTGAAAACTAATTTTTTGGATGCATCAGAGATCCAAGGTCTCAGCAAATTGTCCTTCTAACATCTGGAGAGACAAGTGCATCCACAGAAATACCACACCTGAGATCTGTGTATATTGAACAGAAGCAGCTGGAACTATAAATAAATAGGAACACATAAATTGTAATTTTGACCAAGTATTAAAAGTGGCATGTGGGTTAGCTTAAAAGTGAACAACTCCTAGAAGCTATAGTCTTAAGGCATGGGCCCACATTGTTATGGGCTCTCCCTTCAGGAATCTGAACAGGTTCTTATGTTAAACATGCCAGAAGCTTTATCCCAGCCAGGGGAAGAGGGCTTTTCCCTCCTCCAGCCCTTCTCTCACTTAAGTGGGAATAGGAATAAGCCACGGAGAAGGCAATGGCACCCCACTCCAGTACTCTTGCCTGGAAAATCCCATGGGCAGAGGAGCCTGGTAGGCTATAGTCCATGGGGTCGCTAAGAGTCGGACACGACTGAGAGACTTCGCTTTCACTTTTCACTTTCATGCATGGAGAAGGAAATGGCAACCCACTGCAGTGTTCTTGCCTAGAGAATCCCAGGGACAGGGGAGCCTGGTGGGCTTCCGTCTATGGGGTCGCACAGAGTCGGACACGACTGAAACGACTTAGCAGCAGCAGCAGCAGCAGCAGGAATAAGCCAACAGAGTGAATCCATTAGAGTAGATTCTAGCTGAAGCCAGAGAAGAGACGAGGGGGAAAAAAAAAAAGGTTTAGTATCATAGAAACACTGTGAAGCTCACAGTCTCAAGGCACAGGATCACTAAAAGACTGAGATGTAATCAGAATATTGTAGATTGCTCCTCCTTCCTTGAATTTTAGCCCTTTCCACCAGTGCTTCATGATAATAACAGTAGATTCCCTGGTGGCTCAGATGGTAAAGAATCTGCCTGCGATGCGGGAGACCTGGGTTCTATCCCTGGGTTGGGAAGATCTCCTGGAGAAGGGAATGGCAACTCAGTCTAGTATTCTTGCCTGGAGAATTCCATAGACAGAGAAGCCTGGTGAGCCACAGTCCATGGGGTTGCAAAGAGTCAGCTACAATGAGTGACTAACACTTAGGGCTTCCCAGGTGGCACTAGTGGTAAAGAACGCAGCTGCCAATAAAGGAGACATAAGAGGCTTGGGTTTGATCCCTGGGTTGGGAAGCTCCCCTGGAGGAGAGCATGTCAACCCACTCCAGTGTTCTTGCCTGGAAAGTTCCATGAGCACAGGAGCCTGGTGGGCTACAGTCCATAGGGTCACAAAGAGTCAGACGTGACTGAAGTGACTTAGCACAGTACAACTGAAAATTCTGTAAAACACAGATTCTATTCAAGGTGGGATATTTGAGCAACCCCAAAGTCAAGAGTTGGTGATGGACAGGGAGCCCTGGCGTGCTGTGGTTCATGGGGTCGCAAAGAGTCAGACAAGACTGAGCGACTGAACTGAACTGAACTGAACTGAAAGTCAAGAGGTAAGACAAAACTAAGGATCTAATGATACTTAAAAAACACACACACACAAACTGGAAGCCTTTGATATTTATACTTAGAAGCAAAATTAAACACAGCCCAGTTTTTATCCAGGTTAACATAAGCCCACACGATAAAGTTTTATTTACCTCAGTTCTTACTGCCTGGTACAGCATGTCCAACTTTCAATAAAAAATTGCAAAGCATGAAAAAAGCAAGGAAAAAGAAAAGCAATCATTAGAACCAGACTCACGTATGACACAGATGATGGAATTATCAGACAGGGAATTTAAAATAATAATTAAAATGTTAAGGGCTCTAGTAGAAAAAGTAGTAACATGCAACAATAGGTGGGTAATATAAGACACAGTCAAAGGAAGTGCTCAAAATAAAAATTACTGTAACAGAAAGAAAGATGCCTTACTTCATAGACTGTACACAATAAGGAAAGAATCAGTTAGCTAGAATATAAATCAACAGAAATGTCCCAGAATAAAATGAAATGAGAAAAGAGAATGAAAAAGATAAAACATTCAAGAACTATGGGACAATTTCAAAAGGAATCAGTTGAGTTCAGTTCAGTTCAGTCGCTCAGTCATGTCTGACTCTTTGCGACCCCGTGGACTGCAGCACGCCAGGCCTCCTTGTCTATAGGCAACTCCTGGAGTTTACTCAAACTCATGTCCATTGAATCCGTGATGCCATCCAACCATCTCATTCTCTGTCATCCCCTTCTCCTCCTGCCTTTAATCTTTCCCAGCATCAGGGTCTTTTCCAATGAGTCAGTTCTTTGCATCAGGTGGCCAAAGTATTAGAGCTTCAACTTCAGCATCAGTCCTTCCAATGAATATTCAGGACTGATTTCCTTTAGGTTTGACTGGTTTGATCTCCTTGAAGTCCAAGAGAGTCTCAACAGTCTTCACCAATACCATAGTTCAAAACCATCAATTCTTCGGCACTCAGCTTTATAGTCCAGCTCTCACATCTATAAATGACTACTGGAAAAACAATACCTTTCATTAGTTGGACCTTTGTCGGCAAAGTAATGTCTCTGCTTTATGATATGCTGTCTAGGTTGGTCAGAGCTTTTTTTTTTTTTTTCCCCAAGGAGTAAGTGTCTTTTAATTTCATGGCTGCAGTCACCATCTGCAGTGATTTTGGAGCCCCCCAAAATAAAGTTTCTCACTGTTTCTATTGTTTCCCCATCTATTTGCCAGAAGTGATGGGACTGGTGGCCATGATCTTAGTTTTCTGAATGTTGAGTTTTCAGCCAGCTTTTTCACTCTTCTCTTTCACTTTCATCAAGAGGCTCTTTAGTTCTTTGTTTTCTGCCATCAGGTGGTGTCATCTGCATATCTGAGGTTATTGATATTTGTCCCAGCAATCTTGATTCCAGCTTGTGCTTCATCCAGCCCAGTGTTTCTCATGATGTACTCTGCAGATAAGTTGAAAGGCATAATATGATATCAAAAGGTATAATGTGATACAATTGACAGGAGAAAGGGAAAGTGGAATAGTATAGGAAGCTCTAGAATAGGATAAATACCAGGAGCAATCAACAACAAAAACACTTAGGTAGTTTTCAATGAAACTGCAGAAAACTAAAAGAGAAAATCCTCAGAAAAGCCATAGGGGGAAAATATATGTTTTAATAATTTAGGATGAAATTCAAACTGACAAAATGATCTGTGTTACACTGTTTGAAATTCTTCACTCAAGAGTGCAGCAATTACCTAAGTAACTTTGGAAATGACTGAAAGTATTAAAATAAAGGCAAAAGGAATGATACATAAACAAGTCCAGATGATTAGACTGTTCCTCATATGCAAGGTTAACAACTCAGAAATCATTATACATGTATACTGGAATTGAAGATTTAAATAGATGGTGAATAATGGGAACCAGATTTCTCACTATAAGAATGGATGATTACAAAGAAAAGGGTTAGAAAGATCCATATGGTAATAGGTGAGAGTTTGAGACATCAGTTTTGCTCATAGCAGTAAATACTCCTGGGCTTCCCTAGTGGCTCAGGTGGTAAAGAATCTGCCTGTCATGCAGGAAACCCAGGTTTGATCCCTGGGTCAGGAATATCCCATGGAGAAGGGAATGGCAACCCACCCCAGTATTCTTGTCTGGAGAATCCCATGGACAGAGGAGCCTGGTGGGCTACAGTCCCTGGTGTCACAAAGAGTCTGACACGACGGATCCACTAACACTTTCACTTTCAGTGAATACTTCTATATCCCAGTTCTTGGTTTCTAAATGTCATTCTCCACTAAAATAACTCTGGGCTCCTTGGAAAAATAGCCAATTCCAGGACTGAGTTAGAAAAAGGATAAGCTGAAACTGGAAAATCTTCTGTGCCAAAAATAAGAAAATACTCAAAGAATGGTATGGTTATTACAAAAGAATGCAGGGGCTGTTTTGAAGTGGCTCCTACTAGCCAAATCTTGGATGATTGAAACCTCAAATCAATTATAGTTAAGTATTAGAATCTATTGGTTAAAGTATAAATCTGCTTTGATTGAATGAACGAGGAGAAGGAAAAGCTCTTCTTGGCAGAAGAGAGCTAACTAATAAATATACAATAAATTAGAAACTTACATTTGGAACCATTATAATAATAATTTAGTCAGGCAAGAATATCAGTGGATGTTGAGACTAGTGGATGAACGTTGGAGGAGGAACAGGATACTTATGCGGGGTTTCCAAGGTGGTGTTAGTGATAGAGTCTGCCTGCCAGTGCAAGAGACACAAGAGACTTGGGTTTGATCCCTGGGTTGGAAAGATCCCCTAGAGCAGGAAATGGCAATCTACTCCGGTATTCTTGCCTAGAAAATTCCATAGGCAGAGGAGCCTGGTGGGCTGCAGTCCATAGGATCCCAAAGTGTTAGACATGACTGAGTATGACCACTACCAGGATATTTACATAATCTGAAAGTCTGTGCCCACAAGATACATTTTCATTCCAAAGAGTAAAGTGTTACCTTTACAAGTTAACAGATATCACTTTGAACAACCAAATACCAGTAATGATGAGGCTAATGAACAGTCCTCCTCTTATGACATCCTAAGAAAAACTCAGCATCATTTCTGTGGTAGCCCTGCTAACCAAAGCTGTGTACCTTGAATCTAATCCTGATGGATTACCTAATAGAATCAAGAAGAAACTTTGGACAAACACAAATTAGAAATATTCTGCAAACAACCTCAAAAAGGTCAGCCAGGAAATACACAGAAAGACTGAGCAATTTTTTCAGATTAGAAGAGAAAAAGTGTTCTGATAACTGAATGCAAAATATTGGATGATTTTGGATTTGCATTATTGGTGTAAGTAGCAAAATCTGAAAAAGACTTGGAAAGTTGATGATATTATTTTCAACATTAAATTATATTGTTTATGAAACAGAGACAGAGCAATAATCTAGTTTAGTGTGTAGTAAAATATAACATTCAGGCATTCTTGTTGAATGGTTGGCAGGAATATTTTACTTTATTCTTATAATTTTTATGTGAGTCTGTGTCTTAGTCTATTCAGGCTGCTCTAACGAAACACTATAGACAGATTGGAAAGTTCAAAATCAAGGTAATAACAGATTTTGTGTGTGCTGAGGGCTGGCTTCCTAGTTCATAAATTGTCATCTTTTCTCTGTCTGTGACATGCAAGATGGCCCCAGGGAGTTCTGGGGTGTCTTTTATAAGGATCCTAATCCTATTCACAAGGGTTTCACCCTCATGACCTAATCACCTCCCCAAACCACACATTTGGATACCATCACATTGGGGACTGGACTTTAAATAACTTGTGAATTTGGGGCGACAGTCTATAGCAGTGTGAAATCATGTACAAATTTAAAAATAAATTAAAATTAAATGATCAAAATAGATGTCAGTTAATAAGCATTTATAAGATAGCACTTCCCTGGCAGTCCAGTGGTTAAGTCTCTGTATTTCCAACGCAGGGGTCGTGGGTTTGTTCCCTTGTTGGGGAACTGAAAACCTACATGCTGCATGGTACAGCCAAAATGAATAAATAAATACAGTATGGTTTATAAATAAATAAATATGATTCATCCACTAAAAAAAGCATTAAGCAGAATAAATAGAGACACACCAGACTATATATAGAGAGAAGTTTGGGCATTATGAAATGGGAAGTTATTAAAGGTTTGAGTCGGCAATGTCACAGTAAGTCATGAGTCTGATGAAAATGAATCGGGGTTGCATTAAGCACAGTTAGCATCTCAGAAATGCTCCAGTCAGAAGGCACAGGAGGAATCTTTGTTCTTGGGTTCAGGGTGAGTAAGAATCTTTGTTCTTGGGTTCAGGGTGAGTAAGAACATCCCTGAAACAACCTCAACATTATCTTCCCTTAATCTTAGGGCATCAGCATTTGTTGAGAGACTTTGGAACACACTGATTGTGAAGGCTGGGGATGCATGATTCCCTTTAGCGTAGGCAGTGGCTTTTATATTAACGAGAGTGAGATTTTCTCTGTAGGGTCATTGATAGCCAACTGAGTCCTGTATCAAATCAAATGACTTGGGCCATTTCCTGTGTAACATGCGGTTGTGCTCAGTGTATGCATGTACAGTGTGTGTGTGTGTGGGATGGGGTGGCGAGTAGCTGGTGGATAAGTTCAGTTTTTTATTTCCAAGGACTAGCAAGTACATCCTTCATGCCTGTTTCTACTTCATCTTTCTGCTTGCCTGCTCTTCAATTATTTAGTTCCTACTTTTCATTACTTCTTTACCAAAGGGGAAAAAGTGAAGCAGAAATACTAATGAGTCTATATGGTCATTTATCAGAAATTCTTCAGAGGCATTACGGGTACAGAAATCAATGGGATGAGTGGGTTTCTCTCATCCTCATTTGTTTTCTTCCTTTTGGGAATCCTCTCTCCACTGCTTGTCTGTCTCCCCTGATTTTGAAGAGTGAATATGAGAAGTGGTATTTTCTCCTTGTAATTGTTCAGTGCTATAACTACCTCATCATCCCTAAACCTCTGAAGGGAGACCTGGACACTTAGAGAGGGAAGAGAGAGGGATGACTTCTATTTAATGAAAATCTGCTCACTGAGAGTAAATGGCAAACTTTACATGTCCTCTGCAATTCCTCCCAAGCTTTTAGAAGCTGCACTTACAAAACTATTCTGCTGCTGCTGCTACCACTTAAGCTTCTGAGGGAAAGAGACTCAGGGTTTCTGCAGCTAGTTTGCAGACACCTGAGTGTCAGATCCTTCCCTCCGCATCCCTGGTGTAGATGCTCTTTGAGTGGTAGAAAATGTATTTATGAAAAGGAAAAGGGAGGTGATTTATACATTCAGTGGGAAGATGTATATTGATTAGCTCCTGATTTCTGTGGACTCTCGTTAAATGGTTATATCGCTCAACACAAACCTTTACTCTGAGGTTGATAAGGGAGCAGTTATATCTGAAAAATCTTTTGGAAGATGCTTTTGTTTTCTAGATAAAGAATTTAGATTACCATACTGTGTTTTTTTCTTATTTTTTTGAAAAAAAAATTTTTTTTCTGAAAATGAAGGTTTTTAAAATTTTTATTGGTTCTCTCTTTTAAATACAGCAGTGTGTACATATTGATCTCAAACTCCCTATCTATCCCCATCCCCCTGTAAGTTCATTCTTTAAGTCTTTGAGTCTGTTTCTGTTTTGTAAATAAGCTCACTTGTATCCTTTTCTTAAATTCCACATGTTCATTTCAGTTCAGTTCAGTTCAGTCGCTCAGTTGTATCCGACTCTTTGCGACCCCATGAACTGCAGCACGCTAGGCCTCCCTGTCCATCACCAACTTCCGGGTTCACCCAAACCCATGTCCATCGAGTCAGTGATGCCATCCAACCATCTCATCCTCTGTCGCCCCCTTCTCCTCCTGCCTTCAATCTTTCCCAGCATCAGGGTCTTTTCAAATGAGTCAGCTCTTTGCATCAGGTGGCCAAAATACTGGAGTTTCAGCTGCAGCATCAGTCCTTTCAATGAACACCCAGGACTGATCTCCTTTAGGATGGACTGGTTGGATCTTATTGCGGTCCAAGGGGCTCTCAAGAGTCTTCTCCAACACCACAGTTCAAAAGCATCAATTCTTTGGCACTCAGCTTTCTTGATATTCCCACTCTCACATCCATACATGATCACTGGAAAAACCATAGCCTTGACTAGACAGACTTTTGTTGACAAAGTAATGTCTCGGTTTTTTAATACACTGTCTAGGTTGGTCATAACTTTCCTTCCAAGGAGTAAGTGTCTTTTAATTTCATGGCTGCAATCACCATCTGCAGTGATTTTGGAGCCCCAAAAAATAAGGTCAGCCACTGTTTCCACTGTTTCCCCGTCTATTTGCCATGAAGTGATGGGAAGCGATATCATATGATATTTGTCTCTCTCTCTCTCTGACTTACCTCATTTAGTATGGTGGTCTCCAGGTCCTTCCATGTTGCTGCAAACAGCCTTATGAAAAAAGAATGAAGTAAATTACCTTACTGTTATTTTAACTCTTATTATTTAAATATTAAGATACCTTTGGAGGGGATATTGCTATGGTTTCAGCTAAGAATTTTGAGTTGGGAAATTTGAATGTCCTGGATTTGAATTATTAATTGGAATGAATGACCAAATCTGGAAAACTCAGCAGTGGCCACAGGACTGGAAAAGGTCAATTTTCATTCCAGTCCCAAAGAAAGGCATTGCCAAAGAATGCTCAAACTACTGCACAATTGCACTCATCTCACATGCTAGCAAAGTAATGCTCAAAATTCTCCAAGCCAGTCTTCAGTAGTATGTGAACTTCCAGATGTTCAAGCTGGATTTAGAAAAGGCAGAGGAACCAGAGATCAAATTGCCAACATCCCTGGATTACCAAAAAAGCAAGAGTTCCAGAGAAACATCTACTTTTGCTTTATTGACTCCACCGAAGCCTTTGACTCTGTGGATCACGACAAACTGTGGAAAATTCTTCAAGAAATGGGAGTACCGGACCACCTGACCTGCCTCCTGAGAAATCTGTATGCAGGTCAAGAATCAACAGTTAGAACTGGACATGGAACAACAGACTGGTTCCAGATCTGGAAAGGAGTATGTCAAGGCTGTATATTGTCACCCTGCTTATTTAACTTATATCCAGAATACATCATACAAAATGCCAGGCTGGATGAAGCACAAGCTGGAATCAACATTGCCAGGAGAAATATCAATAAACTCAAATACGCAGATGACACTACCCCTATGGCAGAAAGCGAAGAAAAACTAAAGAGTCTCTTGATGAAAGTGAAAGAGCAGAGTGAAAAAGTTGGCTTAAAACTCAACGTTCAGAAAATTAAGATCATGGCCTCCAGTCCCATCACTTCATGGCAAATAGATGGGGAAACAATGGAAACAATGAGAGACTTTATTTTGAGGGGCTTCAGAATCTCTGTAGCTGGTGACCGCAGCCATCAAGTTAAAAAATGCTTGCTCCTTGGAAGAAAAACTATGACCAACCTAGATAGCATATTAAAAATCAGAGTCATTATTTACCAACAAAGATCCATCTAGTAAAAGCTATGGTTTTCTCAGTGGTCATGTATGGATGTGAGAGTTGGACTATAAGGAAAGCTGAACACTGAAGAATTGATGCTTTTGAACTGTTGTGTTGGAGAAGACTCTTGGGAGTCCCGTGGACTTCAAAGAGATCCAACCAGTCCATCCTAAAGGAAATCAGTCCTGAATATTCATTGGAAGGACTGATGTTGAAGTCAAAACTCCAATACTTTGGCCACCTGATGTAAAGAACCTACTCATTGGAAAAACCCTGATGCTGGGAAAGATCGAAGGCAGTAGAAGAAGGGGATGGCAGAGGATGAGATGGTTGGATGACATTACCAACTGATGGACATGGGTTTGAGTAGGCTCCTGACTTTGTGATGGACAGGGAAGCCTGGCGTGCTGCAGTCCATGGGGTTGCAAAGAGCTGGACACAACTGAGCAACTGAACTGAACTGAACTGAACTGATCAGAATAATGGATGATTTTAAGGCTCCTCACCATTCCAGGAGAGGGCTGGAATTATGCATCATGTCCAGCACAGAACTGTGTGACCTACCATGTGATTGGATGCATAATGGCTATGCCCTCCCATTACACAAGTGAGTTGTATTCGGTATTCTTCTATGTCTAGCTCTTCAATGGCAAGGGTGAACCTGCTTCAAGAACAGTGCTTTTCTCAGGCTTTTATTTTTATTTCTCTTTCTGCCCTAGAAAATACATTGAAAGAGACTATGAGGAACTTAATCTTTTAGAGGGCATCCCTGGTGGCTCAGCAGTAAAGATTCTGCCTTCCAACCTGCAGGAGATGTGGGCTCCATCCCAGGGTAGAAAAGATCCCTTGGAGAAGAAAATGGCAACCCATTCCAGTATTCTTGTCTTGGAAATCTCATGGACAGAGAAGCCTGGCAGGCTACAGGCCATGGAGTCACAAAAAGAACTGGACAAATCTTAGTGACTAAACAGAAACAGTCTTTCAGAACTTTAAGAAGAATTTGCAGTATACAAACTTTGCTATAAATATTTTTAGAATTAAGAATATATGTAACATTGAAAATGAGTGTTGCCCATAACAAAGCCCTTTCCCCAATCAGCATCTACTCCCAATAATTGATATGATTTGACATATTGACTTACTCACATATACCCTGGTAGCTTAGATGGTAAAGAGTCCGCCTGCAATGCAGGAGACCTGGGTTTGATCCCTAGATTGGGAAGATCTCCTGGAGAAGGGAACGACTACTCACTCCAGGATTCTGGTCTGAAGAATTCCATGAACAGAGGAGCCTGATGGGCTATAGTCCATGGTGTCGCAAAGAGTTGGACATGACTGAGTGACTTTCACTTTCACTTAATATCTATAAATATATGTTTATATCTGTCATGGATAAAAATTCAGACTTACGAGGTAATGCCTTTTAGTTGATCTCTAAGAATCCTAAATATTTGGTTTTAGTGGTGAGCATTCTGAAAGGATAGTGAAAGCTAATTCCAGTACTCATTACATGGGGAGAAAGAAAACAAACAAACAAGCAAGCATCATGCTGTGATGAAGATTCCTAAGAGATAAACATACCACATTGCATCTTTCTTCTGATAAGTGAGGGTAATCTGTTTTCCTATCTCACATTTTTGAAAAGTTCTGTTTATATTCTGCTTAACTAAGGGAAATGTGCAAATATAAGAATCTTGCATTATACTTTGAACTTTACCTAGAAATAGGTTTTATAGAGAAAATTAAAAATATGAAGCTAGTGAAAAATATTTTGAGTGGCCAGGTGACTAGAATTATTAATGAGAAAGAAATGCTAGTATTCAAATATTTCTAGAGATATAAGTGATTTTTGGGAAGAGAGAGTCTCAGAATCAGACCTGTATATTGCAGAATCTTCACATAATTATGTTATTTTACTTCTACAAGGAACATTGGAAACTTGAATATTTTTCAGTCTTTAATGATTTTCCCTTGACTCAAATCCTTACATCTGTACCACTGAATTCTGCCTTAAATATTTCAGACATATATATCCTTTTTCTGTGATGGCTATAAATTATTCAATATAATGGAAGTGCCTTTTTACTTGTATATTTCTATATACATTTTGCTGTATATTCATTGCATTAGGAATATAAAGATGAAAAGATGTGATCTTGAATAATTTATTTATGAATTGGTTTAGGCTACTTACTCTTCAGATTTTTATTCTTTCTTGGTTTTTTAGGAACTGATTTTTTAAAATGAGTTTATCCTATTTGTGAAGTAAATCTTTATATACTATAATATACATATGGAAATCAGCATAAAATGAGTTTCCCTGTATAAAGTTTTAAAATATAATTGCACGTTCACACAGTACTCATATTAAGAAGCAGAACATTTCTAAGGCTCAGAATACCTCCTTATGCCCCAGTTCTTTATATACACTCTCCAAGGTAGCTACTACTTTGACTTTAACATCATGGCCTAGTTTTGCCTGTTTTTGAACTTTATGCAGAAATAACATATCTTCCATATTGTATTTGTAGGATTCATCCATGTGGAATATTACAAATATACACATAGTTTATTGTCTTTCATTAGTTAAAAGCATTCCATCTTTGGATTATAAGAAGTTTGTTTTTCTATTCTGTGTTGACAGCTGTTTCTAAGAGTGACTTTTTAAAAGCTTGGTGCAGAATTGCTATGTCATATGTTGTTCATATGTTCACTTTTAGACAAAGCTGCCCACAGTCTCCAGTGCAGCTCTGTGCAGCTGGAGCCACAGCGTCAGTGGACAGTGCTGGGTTCTCTACAACTGTGTCAGTTTGGTACCATTATTTTTTTTCCCCTCTTAACCACTCAGTGGGAGAGTAGTAGTGTCTGATGTGTGGTTTAATATTTATTAAATGCAAAAGATAGCTTTCCTTATCTTTGTCAGCCATATCTATTCTGTGAAATTCCTTTTCAGGTCTTTGTCGATTTTCCCAATGGACTCTCTGCCTTTTTCTTGTTAATCTCTAAGAGTGCTTGGTTCTCAACGTATTCTGAATATGGGTTCTTTATTTCACACAGCTGTTTCCTCTACTGTATACTGTGGAATTTCACATTCATCACAGTGTCTTTTGAAGAAAAGATTTTTCATTTCCATCGAACAAACTTATTACAGTTTTCTTTTAATGATTCTGCTTTTCCAAATGAGCTCATGTATAATTTTTTAAAAAGATTTTTTATTTTCCTTTAGTTTATAGTAGAGTGAATAGTACTTCTCAAAGAGATATCTGCATCAAATCTCTGGAACCTGTGAACATTACTTTATTTGGGAAAAAAAAAAAGGTGTTTTTACGTGTGATTTCAAGTTTAAGGATCTTTAGAGGAAGAGAAAATTCTGGATTCTCTCAAGTGGGCCCTAAATGCTGTTCCAAGTATCCTTATAAGGCAGACACTGGAGGAGGAGGCTCAGAGAGAAGGCAAAGTAAAAAGACAGAAGCAGATTCTTATGTGACCATAAGCCAGAGACCGGCTGAAACTAACAGTCACTAGAAAAAGAAAGGAACAGATTTTCCCCTGGAGCTTCTGTAGAGAGTGTTTTACCACTGATACCTTGATTTTGGACACTTGGTCTTTGGAACTGTGAAAGAATAGGTCTCTGTTTTCTGAAGCACCAGGTTTATAGTCATTTGTTATAACAGCCCTAGGAAACTAAAACAGGTTTTATCAGGCTTCTTATATTTATGATTGCATAAATGTAGCCCAGATTCACAGCAAGAATGTCCAATGAGCTAAGTGCAAAGATTGCAGATTCTAGTCTCACCCCTGTGATTCCATCTTTCTGGAATCCTGACCTACAGATTGCTTTATGACTTGACAATTCTTTTTTTTTTTATTTAAATTGGAGACCAATACAATATTGACAATTCTTGTACAGCAATCAGTCAATGGATTGATAAACAGATAGACGAACAGTATTTTATTAGACTTCTCTGTTTTTTTCTCAGTGTATTGTTGGCATGTATCCAACTATTCCATCAGAGCCCAAAGCAGAAGTCTTATGTAAACCGCCGTTAAAACTGAAATTCTTCCCAGTTTTTCTCTGAATTTACTTTGTTCTCTGGGAAGAAAAATAACTATTTCTAATTCTTGAATAAGGTATTTCTTGGTCTAAGGTAGCAAGCAGTGTATAGATTAAGAACTATCTTTCTTATTGATATTTTAAATCCCTGAAATAAGGTTGTTTCTTGATTTATTCTTCCCTAGATAGTAAAATGATAATTGTGTTCAATTTCCAGAGATTGATATGAGTATAAGGGAGTGAAGACAGATCATTCAAATTTTAATAAGGTACATTTTTCTAGTTCTCGGTAGTGGAATGGAAAGTAAATAATATCTAATTATATTTGTTAAATAAAGTGTAATTTATTAGTATGTATGCAGATTGCTTAAGGCATTTAAGAACTGAGACAGCTGATAATAATACTGGGAACTTTAATTTTTACATTGGAATAGAGTTGATTTACAGTCTTGTGTTAGTTTCTGCTGTAGAGCCAAGTCACTTATGCATACACATACATCTGCTCTTTTTTAGATCCTATTCCCATATAGACTATTTCAAAATATTTAATAGACTTCCCTGTGGTATTTAGTAAGTTCGTATTAATAATTTGTTCTATATATAGCAGTGTGTCTATGTTAATCCCAATATCTGAGTTTATCCCTCTCCCCCCATTTTAACCACAACTTTGTTTTCAACATCTGTGGCTCAACTTCTGTTTGGTTTTTTTTTTTAATTTTATTTTATTTTTAAACTTTACATAATTGTATTAGTTTTGCCAAATATCAAAATGAATCCATCACAGGTATACATGTGCTCCCCATCCTGAACCCTCCTCCCTCCTCCCTCCCCATACCATCCCTCTGGATCGTCCCAGTGCACCAGCCCCAAGCATCCAGCATCGTGCATTGAACCTGGACTGGCATCTCGTTTCATACATGATATTTTACATGTTTCAATGCCATTCTCCCAAATCTTCCCACCCTCTCCCTCTCCCACAGAGTCCATAAGACTGTTCCATACATCAGTGTCTCCTTTGCTGTCTCGTACACAGGGTCATCGCCATCATCTTTCTAAATTCCATATATATGCATTCGTATACTGTATTGGTGTTTTTCCTTCTTCTGTTTTATAAATAAGTTCATTTGCACCATTTCTTTAGATTCTACATATCAACAATATCATAAGATATATGTTTTTGTCTGACGTCACTCAGTTTCTAAGTCCATCCATGTTGCTGTGAATTGCATTATTTGTTCTGTTTTAGGACCGAGTAATATTACAGGCTTCCCTGGTGGCTCAGAGGATGAAGCGTCTGCCTGCAATGCAGGAGACCTGGGTTCGATCCCTGGGTTGGGAAGATCCCCTGGAGAAGGAAATGCCAACCCACTTCAGGATTCTTGCCTGGAGAATACCAGGGACAGAGGATCCTGGCGGGCTACAGTCCATGGGGTCGCAAAGATTCGGACACGACTGAGCGACTTCACACAATATTAAATTATATTTATGTACCACATCTTCTTTATCTGTTCTTCTGTTGATGGGCATTTAGATTGATTCCAGGTCCTGACTATTGTAAATAGTGCTACAGTGAACATTAGAGTGTATGAATCCTTTCAAATTATGGTTCTTTGAATACATGCCTGGGTATGGGATTGCTGGGCATATAGTAGCTCTAATTTAGTTTTTTTTTTTTTTTTTAAGGAATCTCCATACTATTCTCTATAATGGGTGTACCAATTTACATTCCCACCAAAAGTGTAGGGAAGTTCTCTTTTCTCCACACCCTCTCCAGCATTTATTGTTTGTAGATTTTTTTGATGAAGGCCATTGTAACCAGTGTGAGGTGATAGTTCATTGTAGTTTTGACTTGCATTTCTCTAAGAGTTAGTGATGTTAAGCATCTTTTCATGTGTGTTTTGGTCATTTGTATGTCTTCTTGACACTGGAAACTTCAAATCATGCCAACAAGGAATAAGGTGTAGGTGTTTGTTAAATAAAGTAGGGTCTTGCCTAAACAGACATTTCTTCAAAGAAGACATACAGATGGCTAACAGGCTAACAAACACACGACAAATGCTCAACATTGCTCATTATTAGAGAAATGCAAATGAAAACTACAGTGAGATACCACACCAGTCAGAATGGCCATCATCAAAAAGTCTACAAACAATAGATGCTGGAGAGGGTGTGGAGAAAAGGGAATGCTCTTGCACTGTTGATGGGAATGTAAGTTGATACAACTACTATGGAAGACAGTATGGAGATTCCTTAACAAACTAGGAATAAAACCACCATATGACCCAGCAATCCCAACGCCTTGGCATACACCGTGAGGAAACCAAAATTGAAAAAGACACATGTATCCCATTGTTCATTGCAGCACTATTTACAATAGTTACAACATGGAAGCAACCTAGATGTCCATGGACAGATGAATGGATAAAGAAGTGGTGGTATATCTACACAATGGGATATTACTCAGCCATAAAAAGGAACACATTTGAGTCAGTTCTAATGAGGTGGATGAACCTAGAACCTATTATACAGAGTGAAGTAAGTCAGAAAGAGAAAGATAAATATTGTATTCTAATACATATATGCAGAATCTAGAAAAATGGTACTGAAGAATTTATTAACAGGGCAGCAATGGAGAAACAGACATAGAGAATAGACTTATGGACATGGGGAGAGGGGAGGAGAGGGTGAGATGTATGGAAAGAGTAACGTGGAAACTTAAATTACCATATATAAAATAGACAGCCAACAGGAATTTGCTGTATGGCTCATGAAACTCAAACAGGGGCTCTCTATCAACCTAGAGGGGTGGGATGGGGAGGAAAATGGAAGGGAGAATCAAAAGGGAAGGGAGATATATGTATACCTATGGCTGATTCATGTTGAGGTTTGACAGAAAACAAGAACATTCTATAAAGCGATTATCCTTCAAAAAAATTAAGAAAAAAAAGTAAGGTCTTGGAACTCAAGAAGATAGAGTCCGGTGGGAGCATGAGAGTGCTCAGTGAGAAACAGAAGTATGTAAAAGAAAGATTATCATAGACAACCTCAAGGGAAAAGTAACAATTTAAAGCAGCAAGGAAAATAATGCCAAATGTGTTTTTTTTTTCCTGAATGTTAATGTGATGATAATTGGAATAGAACAACAGACAAGAGTTGTGCTGTTGAGTTCTCTGAGATTTCTAAATAGAAGACAGTCTATTGCATGGTACCTGTGATGGGCATCATATAAATAGCATTCCAGTCTGTTTATGTGGCTACTTTTTCTGTTTTTCCAAAGAAAAATCAATTTTTTAAAAAAGTTGCTTTACCATTTATCTAAATAAGCTTAAGATATGAATACATCCAAACTCTACTGAGGAGCCACAGAGAAATATTTGTTCTCACCATTATTTTTGGCCTCCAGTAGGAAATGCCTAATAATAGTCAGGAGGCCCATGGTGTATGTTATTTCCCCATGGTGCTGTGGTCTTCAGCTTTCCATATCTTTTGTGCTGCAATGTCAGCTGTGAATTTTTATTACAACCTTTTGTATGTTGACTGCTCTGCTGTTCAGTTGTCTATGGGTGATTGAGATCTGAGGTGGGTTAGACTTGTTGAGAAATTGTAATTGACATTCTACAGTTGATGTTTATTAAAAGGAAACCATTTCAAAAATGAGACTGTTTCTTTTAGAAATACATCTATAATTTCTGTTTATATACACATACACTTATTTAGTATAGATGTGGCTTTGTCCGGGCATATTACTTACATGAACCATATAAGGAAACCAGAATCAATTCAAAATCTTAAGAAGTTATACTTGTAAAGTGTGATTGTGATATGTAACATTTTTCATAGCTCATGATGTAGTA
Organism: Bos javanicus; assembly: GCF_032452875.1. Classification (NCBI taxonomy): domain Eukaryota; kingdom Metazoa; phylum Chordata; class Mammalia; order Artiodactyla; family Bovidae; genus Bos; species Bos javanicus. The sequence goes on along the minus strand of NC_083869.1, from coordinate 60,103,228 downwards.
GGTTTTATAGAGAATTTTAGCAGATTTACTGAAAAGAAAAAATCACTAAAATATTAGCATCTGTAAGACTATGAAATGATTAACAAAAATTGGAGTCAAGGAGAATCACTAATGCATGACAAAACCTACATCATCACAGAATACTGGATCCGAATATGACACCCAATCACTGTGTGAGAAGAGAGAGGTCAGGGTACACTGCCAGTTGTTGTTGTTATTGTCCAGTTGCTCAGTCGTGTACAACTCTTTGTGACCCCATGGGCTGCACCTCACCAGGCTTCCCTGTCCTTCACCATCTCCTGGATCTTGCTCAAACTCATGTCCATTGAGTCAGTGAGGCCATACATCCATCTCTGCAAGTAGATGATCTAAAAACAGGGTCTTTGATCTATTACCCACATCAGTTTCTTTGTTGTCTCTGCATAAACCAGGTATAAATCCCCTATTGTCCACATTTCAGTGGAAGGAAGATGGCAGGATGCTACTGGGTACCATTTTTCTAATGCCAATTTTATTGCTGAATAGAGTGTTGACAGTGGTTAAAGAAAAAGAAAAAAGGATTTTTTAAGTGAAGATTCCTGGGACTTATAAAAGTTGTTCTTAGGCATTTAAAAGTCTGCCATGTAGAACATGTGTTAAACTTGTTCTATTTGGTCCCCTGGGGACTTGACAAAATCCCAAGGATTCTTCTACTGCAAATGAATGGGTTTGTAAAACATCATTTCAGTAACTATAAGAGAGATTTCAATTCATTGTCACTGGAAAAATTCAAGTAATAATGGACCACTCATTGAAAAGTTTTCCAAGAAATTAAGGAAATTGGATAGTTAAACCCAGTCCTTTGATTTTATTCCATTTTTTAATTCTGTAGTTTTTTGGTTTTTAGTTCTCATTTGGTTGGTTTTTGTACAGTAGAGGCAAATGCTATTTCTCACTGTTATCCCTGAGTTTAGTGTATGAGACCTTCTCAGTGGTACAGGTTTGGATGACTTTGACCATCAATCTCAAATTTGGATGTTCTTTATCTCCTAATATGTTCCTTTTTACAAACTTCAGGTGGATAGAAATGGCTCCATATTTTAAGATTCTAGGGTCCTGGAGAGCCCTACTTTTGCATTTAAATATTTTTACTTTTAACACTGAAAGTGAGAGTGAAAGTCACTCAGTCGTGTCCGACTCTTTGCGACCCCATGGACTATACAGTCCATGGAATTCTCCAGGCCAGAATATGGAGTGGGTAGCCTTTTCCTTCTACAGGGAATATTCCCAACTCAGGGATCGAACCCAAGTACCCTGCATTGCGGGCAGATTCTTTACCAGCTGAGCCAAAAGAGGAGCCCACTTTTAACATTATGTGCATCTTAATCCCAGGGAAGTGGTTTTACAACAGTTCAACATTTATTTTACAGTAGTTTGCATTAATTTAGACCCTACTTGCTCTAATACATTATTTATCATTGTGTTTAGAATAATGTCAGCGGCAAGATTGCTGTCAGCATATTTCTTCATATTAATAGCATCTACTAACTTATTTCCTTATATGACGCAAGTTCATTGCCAATACAAATATGTACCTCTTTTGACAAAGAAAGTAGTTTATATTTCCAGCAAAGATTCTCTCTTTTTTTTTAATTTCTGTGTCTCATATTTCCTTATTTTTTATAGGAAGTAGATTGAAGTGGATCATTTTGGAGGCAGGGCATTTTATTTTTAATCGATGCTTCTTTAGCAGCTGTTTAATACTCTATATTGGAGAAGGCAATGGCACCCCACTCCAGTACTCTTGCCTGGAGAATCCTATGGACAGAGGAGCCTGGTGGGCTGCAGTCCATGGGGTTGCTAAGAGTCGGGCATGACTGAGCAACTTCACTCTCACTTTTCACTTTCATGCACTGGAGAAGGAAATGACAACCCACTCCAGTGTTCTTGCCTGGAGAATCCCAGGGACGGGAGAGCCTGGTGGGCTGCCGTCTATGGGGTCGCACAGAGTCAGACACGACTGCAGCGACTTAGCAGCAGCAGCAGTAATACTCTATATTTACCTTCCAACTGATCTCATTTAATTCTTGACACTACCTGGGAGTGGGATTCCTCATGAAGTTCTAAAAATCAGGATGCTTGATTATGGGAGGTTAGATGACTTGCCTAAGGCCACGCATCTAGTACCTGGACAGACTTAATATGAAAATGGTCTTTATATTTAACAATGAGGGAGATGCAAGAAACATAAATGAAAATAGTAAAAGTTCCAAACATACAATCCTTTGTAGTCAGTTGTCACTCTCAGATTCTTAAGCCTCATTGCACATTTGAATTACCTGGTGAGCTTAAAACACACACACACACACACACACACACACATTGAGCACATCCTCTGTGCTTTTTCTGTGCTGCTGCTGCTAAGTCGCTTCAGTCGTGTCCGACTCTGTGCGACCCCATAGACGGCAGCCCACCAGGCTCCCGTGTCCATGGGATTCTCCAGGCAAGAACACTGGAGTGGGTTGCCATTTCCTTCTCCAGTGCATGAAAGTGAAACGTGAAAGTGAAGTCGCTCAGTCGTGTCCGACTCTTCGTGACCCCATGGACTGCAGCCCACCAGGCTCCTCCATCCATGGGATTTTCCAGGCAAGAGCACTGGAGTGAGGTGCCATTGCCTTCTCCATTTTCTGTGCTAGGTCATTCATTTTGCTACCTTTCATTGCCTCTGCAGTGTGTGGGATGTTAGTTCCCAGACCAGGATTTGAATCTGTTGGGTCTGTACCCCTTGCATTGGAAACACAGCATCTTAACCACTGGACCACCAGAGAAGTACCACCTAGTGAGCTTTTAAAAAATATCAGTGGGCCCAATCCCCAAACACACTGATTTAATTCAACTTGGATTGAACCCTAACAGCATTATATAGTTTTAAAATTCCCAGGGGATTCTACTATGCAGAGAGGACTGAACATCACTGTTCTCTATGTAAAAATTGAACAGAGCTCATGTTTGAACAAAATAAACTCTTGGAAAGTTCAGTGCAAAAGGGATTCTGGATAGGGAAAAGAGGTATGTTTTGTGGTAGTGAATCTGAGTAAGGGTAAGGATATGTTTTGTTTACCAGACAGTCCATTTCGTGGGCACGTTGTTTACGGAGACCCACTCAGTAGTTGAAGTTGAATCAGAGAAGAAAAATAGATGCAATTTTGTGGTTGGAGCTGTGAATACAAATTAATATATTGAGAGAAATAAGAGCAATTAGATAAGCAAGGATTTGATCTAATTAAAGCAAGAATGTGTATTATTCACAGAAGGGATGTGAACCGATTAGGTGAGGCTTGAAGACAGTTATCACTGGTTTTCTAGAAAGGAAAGCGTAGGGGAAGAAAATACTGATGTTAGAAAGAAATAGATACTTAAAATAGATAATTTGGACAGTGTTACAATGAGTGAGGAGACAAGGCAAGTTGTAAAGGTAAAGAGGAGGAAGATGATGGTAATCCATCAGCTAACGGGATACCTACTTGTTTTGGTGCCTTCGTGTGTTAACGACTAAACCAAGTATAGTTCATTATCAACATTTATTTACTACCAGTGAGGAAGCTGGGCTTAGCAAAGTCACATAATTTGCTCAAGTTCAGAAGATTAGAAACGGATGATGTTATTGCTTTAATCTAGATGTTTCTGCTCCGAAGCTTGGCTTATTTTACTATTGATACATCTCTTTTCTACCAAACCCCATAGCCCTGTAACACAACAAGAATGGATGCATATTATAAAGAACCCTCAGGTAATCAGACTTTATTGAATTAATGCACATGAGGCAGCAGGTGGTGACAAACCCCTGCACACTGTTTGGCTGGTCACCCTTTGGCCACCAGAGCAGGAGGCAGATCATTTGCAAGAAGAAAAAGATATCAACAAATCATGCAACATAAGAACAGGTGGAAAAAATAAAAGAGAAATGAAGGGTAGCCAGTGTGGCTTTAGGTATTAAGAGAGGGCATTGAATTGAATATTTTATAGATAGTAGGGGGTGTGGATCCCTTTCATACAAGCGTCAGTTCCTTTGCTACCACTTCGATGAAGCCTTCTCAGATCTCTGCACACGTAATGAACCACACCCTCCTTTGTGCTATCACTGCTATTCTCAAATACCTGTAACACTGATCAAATAGGTCTTTACTTACATAGCTGACTCCACTGGAGTCAGACCCTCTTGAATGCAGGAATTATGCTTTATTTCTTCTTGAATCCATAACTTCTGGCACGGAAAGTTTTCAACATAAAAAATAAATGGATAAGAAAAAAAACGTGTGAGTGAATGGACTGGGTTTAATCTCTTCACCAGTGACTATTACTAGGTCCCACACTGTGCCTGATTTGTGATCAGACATAGTTAAGAGGGCCAGCAGTAATTAGGTTATTTCCAATGTAGTTGTGACTGTCTTGCTTACCTAGAAATGATGTAATTATTGCTATAGCTTTTAAATTTTAAAAATCTGGTAATATCTAGAAACTCATTTGGGTAACATTTAAATTTAGGAATGGGAACTAGGTACTGATGGATTCTGCAAGTGATTAAATCGCTTAAATAATGCTCAAATAATCATTTAATGTACCTGTAATTCTAACTACAAGGAGATAGAGAGCAGGTTACCAAATAGTATTTGAATTTAAGAAACGAGATGCCAGTCCAGGTTTGATGCATGATACTGGATGCTTGGGGCTAGTGCGCTGGGACGACCCAGAGGGATGGTATGGGGAGGGAGGAGGGAGGAGGGTTCAGGATGGGGAACACATGTATACCTGTGGCGGATTCATTTTGATATTTGGCAAAACTAATACAATTATGTAAAGTTTAAAAATAAAATAAAATTTAAACTTTAAAAAACAAAAACAAACAAACAAAAAAGAAACCTGAGAGTTACAGCAACTTGGCACATGTGATGGGTTGAATTGAGTCCCCTGGAAATTCATGTGTAGAAGTTCTAAACCTCAGTGGCTCAGAATATGACTGTATTTGGAGGTAGGACCTTCCACCAAGTGGTTAAGTTAAAATGAGGTAGTTAGAGTTAGGGCCATAATCTAGTGTGAGCAGTATCCATATAAGAAGAAGAAATTTGCATTCACAGTAGGGCACCAGGGGGTGCATACACAGAAGAAAGACTATGTGACGACACAGCTAGAAGGATGCCATCTTCCAGCCACGGAGAGAGGCCTCAGAAGAAACTAAGTCTGCTGTTGACACCCTGATCTTGAACTTGCAGCCTCCAGAAATGTGAGAAGATATCTTTCTGGTATTTAAAGCCACCAGGCTGTGCTATTTTGTTATGGCAGCCAAGCAAACTAAGACAGCATGCTGTTTATTTTTCCTTAGGGATGCTACATCACCTAAGTTCCTCATAGTTTATCAAGCTTTCACTTTTTGATATTTAAGTAGCTGTTACCACTAATCAGTAAGCATAAGTAGCTCATGCCTGAGCACATGGGCATATGATATTAACAAGTTCTGCAGCTTATAGTTGGAAAACATTTGCATAATGGGTGCAGAGATATTTGGAGAAATGAAGTACCCTATAAAGTGAGGTTAAAATATATGCATTTGTTTTAAATTATCTATTGAAGCTGATTCAAGTATTTGCTGTTACAGTCACATAGGAACCTCTGTTATTACATATTTTTTTTCTTTTCAAGTTTAAACATTGAAATCATTCATGGATAAATCTCTTTCTAAAATACCTATAAGTCATTGTCAAAACTTTATAAACTATGAGTGGGAGAATTTTATAAGAAATTACTAGCCTGACTTGCTTTGATGTGTGGCAATATTTTTACACAGCATTTAAACTAGAGATGAGAGGTATATCAAAGACTATGGCAATAAACAATAATTTCTGAAAGTGCTTAATGTTTCTCTTGTACAGTTTTTAGGTTCACTTCTGCATTATGCCATTTAATGAAATTAAATTCTAGTTGGAGTTTTTAAAATAGTTATTTCAGAAGATAAAACTTAGCCCTCTAGGTACATCAGGCTTTGGGATGTCATATGGCTTTTGAACTCTGTATCTGTCTTTCAATTTATTTTGAAGAATTTTTAGAATAATTCATTTTGGGAAAAAAAGACATTTTTTCCCCTATTATAATTGTTTCTTTCAAACTTTGATCCTGTTGATTGCAGGAACATTAGCCATTCTTTCTTAGCTTTGTTTTTGGGCCTTGATTTTGTGTGTCTCTGGAGTTCAGCAGCTTGTGAAGGTGAACATTCATTGAGAATCTATTATATGGCAAGGTGCTTCCTAGTCATTTAATGTTTCAAAGGTAGCAAGTGATCTCAAATATCTTTCACATCTGCTTAGGAGCTGAGATTTGCACAAATAGATACTGGCCATGAGAAAATGTTTGATATTTTTGTTCATAAAATTTGACATTGAACAATGGGACATAGACTATTTAAAACTATCAATCCACCTTCACTGTCTGTGACTTCATTCATACTCTACTCATCCTACATTCATGGCACACACACACACAACCACACAAGGTTATGCCATAATTATGGTTTTTATGTTTTAAACTCAAGACTTTCTCAATAAAGCCAGTATTTTATATGAAAAATATTATGAAACACTAATGATTTGGGAGGCATATATGTATGTTGTATAATTTTTATTTTAAATAATTTATATTAATATTATAAGTCTTTTAACAATTTAAATGAACTTTTAGTATATAAATTATAAATGATATTAGTAGGAAGACTCACATTTGAACTATGGCTCTCCCATGTGTTAGCTGACTTGGCACAACTCAGTTAATCTTGTACCTCAGATTCCTTGTGAAAGTAAGATGATAATGAAAATAAGATGATATGACTCACAAATGGGAAATACGCTAATTGACAGATAAGTGCTGCTTAAGTTTATTTTTTGCTGGTGGTGGTGTTAATTTTTCGTTGAAATTATGGTTATTATTTCAAGTAGTTTTTCATGGAATTTGCAAGAGTACCTACCTACTATCAGATAACAAAAAGAAAATCGAGGATTGAAAAACAGCCTTAAGGCATTTGAATTGGAAAATAAAAAGTAAAACTGTCTCTCTGCAGATGACGTGATCTTAAATGTAGAAAATTCTAAGGATTCCACCAAAAAACTTTTATTAATAACACAAAATCAGTAAAGTTTCAGGATACCAAATCAACATACAAAATTCAGTTCTATTGCTATACACTGACAATGAACTATCTGAAAAAGAAATGAAACAGTTTTGTTCAAACAGCATCAAAATACTTAGGAATAAATTTAACCAAGGAGGAGAAAGATCTATACCCTGAAACTAGAAGACACTGATGAAAAAATGAAAAGATATCCTGTGTTAGTGAATAAGAGGTGTTAATATTATTAAAATCTCCATACTATCCAAAGTCATCTAGGTTTAATGTAGTCCCTTGCAAAATTTCATTAGAAAAAGAATGTTAAAGTTTGTATGGAACCGAACAAGACCTCAAATAGCCAAGGCAAACCTAAGGAAGTACAATGATGAAGCCATCACACTTCCTGATCTGAAACTGTATTACAAAGCTCTAATAATCAAGGCAACATGATACTAGCATGAAATCAGGCACATGGAACAAGGGAGCAGAATTGAGGGCCCTTAAATAACCCCATGTGTCAAATACTAGTCAACTAGTATTTGAGAAGAGACCCAAGAAAACTCAGGGACGAAAGGATAGTCTTTTCAATAAATGGTATTGGGAGAACTGGATATTCACATGTAACAAAATGAAATTGGATCCTTATACTACTTACAAAAATTTACTCAGTGGATTAAAGACTTAAAAGTAAGATCTGAAACTATAAAACTAGAAGAAAACAGGGAAGAAGCTCTTTGGCGTGCATCTTGGCAATGATTTGTGGAGTATCACACCAAAAGCGCAAGCAACGAAAGTAAAGTTAACAAAGGAAGACTGTGTGAAGCTCAAATGTTTCTGCCCAGCAAAAGAAAACAACGAAGTGAAAAGACAACACATGGAATAGGAGAAAGTATTTGCAAGCTACATATCTGGTAAGAGGTTAATATCCAAGATATATGAGAAACTCATACAGCTCGATTGCAAAAACAAACGTAAGATCAAATATCTACAACTGAGAAATTAGCAAAAAACTTAGACATTTTTCTGAAGTGAAAGAAAAAAAGTGAAAGTTGCTAAATTGTGCCCGACTCTTTGTGACCCCATGGACTATACAGTCCATGGAAATTTCCAGGCCAGAATACTGGAGTAGGTAGCCTATCCCTTCTCCAGGGGATCTTCCCAACTCAGGAATCGAATTGGGGTCTCCTGCATTGCAGGTGGATTCCTTACCAATTGAGCTATCAGGGAAGCCCATTTTTTGGAAAAAGACACACAAATGGCCAACAGGTACATGAAAAGATACTCAAGTTCAGAATGTTCAAACTGCCACACACTTGCACTCATCTCACACGCTAGTAAAGTAATGCTCAAAATTCTCCAAGCCAGGCTTCAGCAATATGTGAACCGTGAACTTCCTGATGTTCAAGCTGGTTTTAGAAAAGGCAGAGGAACCAGAGATCAAATTGCCAACATCCTCTGGATCATGGAAAAAGCAAGAGAGTTCCAGAAAAGCATCTATTTCTGCTTTCTTGACTATGCCAAAGCCTTTGACTGTGTGGATCACAATAAACTGTGGAAAATTCTGAAAGAGCTGGGAATACCAGACCACCTGACCTGCCTCTTGAGAAAGTTGTATGCAGGTCAGGAAGCAACAGTTAGAACTTGACATGGAACAACAGACTGGTTCCAAATAGGAAAAGGAGTACGTCAAGGCTGTATATTGTCACCCTACTTATTTAACTTATATGCAGAGTACATCATGAGAAACGCTGGACTAGAAGAAACACAAGCTGGAATCAAGATTGCCGGGAGAAATATCAATAACCTCAGATATGCAGATGACACCACTCTTATGGCAGAAAGTGAAGAGGAACTCAAAAGCCTCTTGATGAAAGTGAAAGTGGAGAGTGAAAAAGTTGGCTTAAAGCTCAACATTCAGAAAACGAAGATCATGGCATCCGGTCCCATCACTTCATGGGAAATAGATGGGGAAACAGTGGAAACAGTGTCAGACTTTATTTTTCTGGGCTCCAAAATCACTGCAGATGGTGATTGCAGCCATGAAATTAAAAGATGCTTACTCCTTGGAAGGAAAGTTATGACCAACCTAGATAGCATATTCAAAAGCAGAGACATTACTTTGCCAACAAAGGTTCGTCTAGTCAAGGCTATGTTTTTTCCTGCAGTCACGTATGGATGTGAGAGTTGACCTGTGAAGAAGGATGAGCGCCGAAGAATTGATGCTTTTGAACTGTGGTGTTGGAGAAGACTCTTGAGAGTCCCTTGGATTGCAAGGAGATCCAACCAATCCATTCTGAAGGAGATCAGCCCTGGCATTTCTTTGGAAGGAATGATTCTAAAGCTGAAACTCCAGTACTTTGGCCACCTCATGTGAAGAGTTGACTCATTGGAAAAGACTCTGATGCTGGGAAGGATTGGGGGCAAGAAGAGAAGGGGACAACAGAGGATGAGATGGCTGGATGGCATCACTGACTCGATGGATGTGAGTCTGGGTGAACTCCGGGAGTTGGTGATGGACAGGGAGGCCTGGTGTGCTGCGATTCATGGGGTCTCAAATAGTCGGACATGACTGAGTGACTGGTCTGATCTGATCTGATGTACTCAGTTGTATCCAATTCTTTGTGGCCTGATGGACTGTAGCCCACCAGGGGCCTCTGCCCATGGAAATTTCCAGGTAAGAATAATAGAATGGGTTGCCATTTCCTACTCCAGGGGATCTTTCCAACCCAGGGATCAAACCCATGTCTCTTGTGTCTTCTGCATGGCAGGCAGATTCTTTACCACTGGTGCCACCTGGGAAGCCTTAATTATCAGGGCGATGTAAATAAAAACCACAATGCAGTGCCATTTGATACCTGTTAAAATGGCTAATATCTAAAAGACAAGAGATAACAAGTATCAGTGAGGATGTGGAGAAATGGGAGCTTTATTGGTGGGAATACAAATTGGTACAGCCACTATTTGAAAACAGTATGAAGATTTCTCAAAAAATTTAAATAGAGCTATCATATGATGATCTCTCTTCTGATTATATATCTAAAAGAAATGAAATCCACTTCCCATTTTCCTTGCACCATTACTCAGAGTAATCGAGACATGTTGTTTAAGCTATTGACAGAGAAGGAAAAATGTGGAATATTCATACAATGGAATATTATTTTGGCCACAAAAAGAAGGAAGTGCTTTCACTTGCGACTACACTGATGAATTTTGGGAGCATTACGCTAAGGGAAATAAGTCAGACAGAGAAAGATAAATACAAAATAATTACACTTATATGCGGATTCTAGAAAATTGAGTTCACAGTAGCAGAGAGTAGAATGATAGTTGACAGAGGCTAGAGGGTGGGAGAAGTGGGAAGATGTTGGCCATGGTACAAACATTCAGTTATAAGATGAATAAGTTATGGTGACCTAATATACAGCATGGTGACTATAGTTAACAACACTGTATTGTATACTTGAAAGTGCCTAAGAGAGTAAGTCTTAAATGTTCTCACCATCGATGCAACAGAAAAAAGATGTTGATTAGATGGGGTGAAGTATGTGTTAATTAACCATATTGTGGTGATCATTTTGTGGTATATATGTGTATCAAATCATCACATTATATATCTTAACCTAAAATAACATTATATCCAGTTATACCTCAATAAAGATGGAGTGAAAAATCAGCCTTTCCTGTTAGTCCTACATTCATTCATTGAATACAGATGTATTGAGTTGATATTATGTGCTGTGATCCATGATGGGAGGGAAGATACTATGCTGAGGAAAACAGAAATAGACTCATCTTGTAGCTTAATAAAAGGAAAGGGGCATTTTATATTAAACCACATTTTTTTAAAAATCACACAAATGTAAAACCACTAAAGTATTTGTGCTGATGTCTTCTAATATATTCTTGAAAAGTCAACAGTTTAAAAATATTTATGTTATTAAATATCTTTAAATGCTACATTTTGTATAGTTATGTCACTTTTTTTTATTCTGAATTTAATACCCTTAGATACTGGCCAGTTTTTAACTATTGTTTTTGGCAGATATAATTTTATATATATATATATTCTCCTGGATTCATTTGGTCATGAGTGAACTTTTGGTTTAATTTTCAAAGTTCTTATCTCCATTAGCATTTCAGAGCCACTGAAATGGTACAGAATTGGCTATTCACAACAGAATTATAAAAAGACTTCTCAAGGAAACTCTTTATCCATATTTGGGAAAATTTGAGAATACTTGAAAATTATTCAGAACTAATTTGATTTGTCAAGAAATTTTGTCAAACAAGGTAATTGAAAATATGCCCAAGAGAAATAATATGTAATACAATTTTAAGGCAAATTGAAACAAGTGATTTTGAGACCAGTGGCTTTGAAAGTTGATGGCATTGAGAGCTGATATGGTAATACCAAGTGCTTTAAGGCTGGCCCCACCTCTAACTTGGCATTGCTTTAATACACAAAGAGTATCATTTTTGTCCTATGAATTTTAGTTCAAAAATTATGTAGCTCAAGGCAACCTCTAGTCAGTCATGAACATAAAGTATATTTAAGAAGAGTTCTGAGTATGTTTAATATGTAAAATGATGCACTGAGTCTTAAGAACAGCTCCAGGGACAAAACTTAAAATGCTAGAAAGTGGAGGCCTGGAAAAGAACAGCAAATCATATAAAATAATGGATTAGTAATTAAAATAAAAACTAGAATACTTTTCTTGATAGATGGTACCTGAATAAGTGTTCAAAGACAGGAATATAGTTCAACTCAGGCCCAGATTCATAGAATCTGCCTAAACAGAAATTGTGGTAAATTCTATAAGCTAGCATCTATATGTTCAAAAAAGTTACATGGAAACCTTATCAGATATGTAATATCTTTGAAAGTTTGCATTTGAAGAAGACTGTGAGATATTTCTAAATACACTGAGGAGTATTAGCCTATTGGGGCTGACAAAAATTTTCTCCTTTACCAAACTTTAGGCAAACTCCTCTGAATCCTCAGCTCAACTAGATCACATCTTGGACTTTCTTATCTGTCCTAAAAGAGTCCAGTTTTAGCAAGAGTCCTGCTAAGTCAAATTAGAAAGAAGCCATATCATTGATATCTGATCACTTTCAATAACTGCCAAAATTCCTTATCCGTCATCACCTCCAGGTAATATCTAATCATCCTAGCACGTCTTCAGCAAGAATCCTCTTAGGTCATTTTAGCAAGGATAACACTACCCTCTTAGGAGTTTACCACCCATCAGCTCCCCACTCTGCTCCTTGGGTATAAATCCCTACTTTTCCTTATTGTGTTCAGAATTCAGCCCGGTTCTATACTGAGGTCTCTTTCGCCCACTTACAAGATTCCTGAATACAATCTGTTTTTATCACTATATTATCCAACTCTGGTTTTTGTTTGACAGAGCACATAGCTTCCATCAAAATTTTCTGTGATTACTTTTAAAATTTATATTCCAAATGATATATCCTGGAACGTGAAGTCAAATGAGCCTTAGAAAGCATCACAGGGACAAAGCTAGTGGAGGTGATGGAATTCCAGTTGAGTTATTTTAAATCCTAAAAGATGATGCTGTGAAAGTGCTGCACTCAATATGTCAGCAAATTTGGAAAACTCAGCAGTGACCACAGGACTGGAAAAGGTCAGTTTTTATTCCAATTCCAAAGAAAGGCCATGCCAAAGAATGCTCAAACTACCACACGAATGCACTCATCTCACACACTAGTAAAGTAATACTTAAAATTCTCCAAGCCAGGCTTCAGCAATACTTGAACCGTGAACTTCCAGATGTTCAAGCTGGTTTTAGAAAGGCAGAGGAACTAGAGGTCAAATTGCCAACAATTGGATCATCGGAAAAGCAAGAGAGTTCCAGAAAAACATCTATTTCTACTTTACTGACTATGCCAAAGCCTTTGACTGTGTGGTTCACAATAAACTGTGGAAAGTTCTGAAAGAGTTGGGAATACCAGACCACCTGACCTGCCTCTTGAGAAACCTGTATGCAGGTCAGGAAGCAACAGTTAGAACTGGACATGGAACAACAGACTGGTTCCAAATAGGAAAAGGAGTATGTCAAGGCTATATATGGTCACCCTGCTTATTTAACTTATATGCAGGGTACATCATGAGCAATGCTGGGCTGGAGGAAGCACAAGCTGGAATCAAGATTGCTGGGAGAAATATCAATAACCTCAGGTATGTAGATAACACCACCCTTATGTCAGAAAGTGAAGAAGAACTAAAAAGCCTCTTGATGAAAGTGAAAGTGGAGAGTGAAAAAGTTGGCTTAAAGCTCAACATTCAAAAAATTAAGATCATGGCATCTGGTCCCATCACTTCATGGCAAATAGATGGGGAAACAGTGGCTGACTTTGTTTTTCTGGGCTCCAAAATCACTGCAGATGGTGATTGCAGCCATGAAATTAAAAGACACTTACTCCTTGGAAGGAAAGTTATGACCAACCTAGACAGCATATTAAAAAGCAGAGACATTACTTTGCCAACAAAGGTCTGTCTAGTCAAGGCTATGGTTTTTTCAGTGGTCATGTATGGATGTGAAAGATGGACTATACAGAAAGCTGAGCACCAAAGAATTGATTCTCTTGAACTGTGGCATTGGAGAAGACTCTTGAGAGTCCCTTGGACTGCAAGGAGATCCAACCAGTCCATCCTAAAGGAGATCAGTCCTGGGTGTTCATTGGAAGGACTGATGTTGAAGCTGAAACTCCAATATTTTGGCCACCTGATGCGAAGAGCTGACTCATTTGAAAAGACCCAGATGCTGGGAAAGATTGAGGGCAGGAGGAGAAGGGGATGACAGAGGATGAGATGGTTGTATGGCATCACTGACTCAATGGACATGTGTTTGGGTGGACTCCTGGAGTTGGTGATGGACAGGGAGGCCTGGCGTGCTTGGTTCATGGGGTCGCAAAGAGTCAGACATGACTGAGTGACTGAACTGAACTGGACTGATACAGATATATATGTATATACATACATAGAATAATAGATATCAGCTATCAGATTTATCTACGAGAATGGAATGGCAACCCACTCCTGTGTTCTTGCCTAGAGAATTTCATGGACAGAGAAGCTGGGAGGGCTGCCATCCATAGAGTTGCAAAGAGTCAGCCACAACTCAGTGACACACACACACACACACACACACACACACACACCACATATATATCTGAAACATCTTTAGTACATCTAATATTGTTGTGGTTCAGTCACTAAGTCATGTTACACTCTTTGTGACCCCATGTACTGCAGCATGCCAGGCTCTTCTGCCCTCCATTATTTCCAAGTTCATGTCCATTGAATCAGTGTTACTATCCAACCATCTCATCCTCTGTTGCCCCCTTCTCCTTTTGCCTTCCATGTTTCCCATCATCAGGGTCATTTCCAATGAAACAGCTGTTCACATCAGGTGGCCAAAGTATTAGAGCTTCAGCTTCAGTATGTCTTTCCTATGAATATTCAGGGTTGATTTCCTTTAGGATTGACTGCTTTGATCTCCTTGCTGTCCAAGTGACTCTCAAGAGTCTTCTCCAGCACCGCAATTTGAAAGCATCAGTTCTTTGGTGCTCACCCTTTTTATGGTTCAACTGTCACATTCATATATGATTACTGGAAAAAAAAACAAAACTTAGCTTTGACTATATGGACCTTTGTTAGAAAAGTGATATCTCTGCTTTTGATATGCTGTCTAGGTTTATCATAGATCTTATTCCAAGGAGTAAGCATCTTTTAATTTCATTACTGCAGTCACCATCCTCAGTGATTTTGGAATCCTAAAAAATAAAATCTGTCTATGCTTCCACTTTTTTCCCTTCTGTTTGCATTAAGTGATGGGACCAGATGCCATGATCTTTTTAAAAAAAAAAATATTCAGTTTCAAGCTGGCTTTTTCACTCTCCTCTTTCACTTTCATCAAGAGTCTCTTTATTCCTCTTCATTTTCTGCCATTAGCATGTTATCATCTGCATATTATAGACTTCCTTGGTGGCTCACACGGTAAAGCATCTGCCTACAATGCAGGAGACTGGGGTTCAATCCCTGGGTTGGGAAGATCTCCTGGAGAAGGAAGTGGCAACCCATCTGCATATCTTGAGGTTGTTGATACTTCTCCTGACAATCTTGATTCCAGCTTGTGATTCATCCAGCCTGGCATTTTGCATGATGTACTCTGCATAGAAGTTAAATAAACAGGGTGACAATATACTGCCTTGTTGTACACCTTTTCCAATTTTGAACCAGTCAGTTGTTCCGTGTCCGGTTCTAAGTTACTTCTTGACCTGCGTACAAGTTTCTCAGGAGGCAGGTATGGTGGTCGGTATTCCCATCACTTGAAGAATTTTCCAGTTTGTTGTGATCCACACAGTCTAAGACTTTAGGGTATTCATTGAAGCAGAAATAGCTATTTTTGTGGAACTCCCTCTCCCTTGCTTTCTCCATGATCCAACAAATGTTGTTAATTTGATCTCTGGTTCCTCTGCCTACTCTAAATCCATCTTACACATCTGGAAATTCTCTGTTCACATAGGGCTGAAGCCTAGCTTGAAGAATTTCAAGCATTATCTTGCTAGTATGTGAAATGAGCACAATTGTATGGTAATTTGATATTTTTTGGCATTGCCTTTCTTTGGGATTAGAGTGAAAACTGATCTTTTCCAGTCCAGTGGCCACTGCTGAGGTTTCCAAATTTGCTGACATGTTGAGGGCAGCATTTTAACAGCATCATCTTTTAGGATTTAAAATAGCTCAGCTGGAATTACATCACCTCCAACAGCGATATTCATGGTAATGAACATAGTCAAGCCCACTTGACTTCACTCTCCAGGATGTCTGGCTCTAGATGAGTGACCACATCATCATGGTTTTCCAGGTCATTAAGACATTTTTTTGTACAGTTCTTCTGTGTATTCTTACTGCCTCTTCTTAATCTCTTCTGCTTCTGTTACGTCCTTGCCGTTTCTGTCCTTTATCATGTCCATCCTTGCCTGAAATGTTCCCTTAATATTTTCAATTTTCTTGACAATATCTCTAGTCTTTCCCATTCCATTGTTCTCCTATATTTCTTTGCACTGTTCATTTAAGAAGGGCTTCTTATCTCTCCTTACTATTCAATGGAACTCTGCATTCAGTTGGGTATATCTTTCCCTTTCTCCTTTGCCTTTTGGTTCTCTTCTTTCCTTGGCTATTTGTAAAGCTTCCTCAGACAACCACTTTGCTTTCTTGCATTTATTTTTCTTGGGAATAGTTTTTGTCACTGCCTCCTATACAGTTTTAGGACCTCTGTCCATAGTTCTTCAGGCCCTCTGTCTACCAGATCTAATCACTTGAATCTATTCATCACTTCCACTGTATAGACATAAGGGATTTGATTTAGATCATATCTTAATGGCCTTGTGGTTTTCCCTGCTTTCTTCAATTGAAGACTGAATTTTTCAGTAAGGACCTCATGATCTGAGTTACAGTCAGCAACAGGTCTTGTTTTTGCTGACTGTATAGAAGTTCTCCATCTTCAACTGCAAAGAATATAATCAATCTATTTTTGCTATTGATTATTTGGTGATGTCCATGTTAGAGTTGTCTCTTGGGTTGTTGGAAAATGGTGTTTTCTATGACCAGTGTGTTTTCTTGACAGAGCTCTGTTAGCCTTTGTTGTGCTTCATTTGGTACTTCAAGGCCAAACTTGCCTATTATAACAGGTATTGCTGCTAAGCTGCTGCTAAGTCGCTTCAGTCATGTCCGACTCTGTGCGACCCCATAGACGGCAGCCCACCAGGCTCCCCCATCCCTGGGATTCTCCAGGCAAGAACACTGCAGTGGGTTGCCATTTCCTTCTCCAATGCATGAAAGTGAAAAGTGAAAGTGAAGTCGCTCAGTCGTGTCCGACTCTGTGTGACCCCATGGACTGCAGCCTACCAGGCTCCTCCGTCCATGGGATTTTCCAGGCAAGAGTACTGGAGTGGGGTGCCATTGCCTTCTCCTATAACAGGTATTACCTATCACTAATTCTTTCTCTCTCTGCTTAAATGTTTTTTTTTTACTAAATTAACAGATAATTATAGGTATATAATTGCAACATATAGTATATAATATATGGTATATAAAATATTTAATACCTTTGAATGTAGTCGATACTATTAGTCTAACCTACATAATATAAAGGTAATGTATGATATAATATTTTTAGGTTATAGCATCAAGTTAATACTATGTTATATATAGTATATAATATAATATACCTTCTATTGTACCATAATACAATTAATAAGTATGGTATGGCATATATAATAGCAGATAATCACATGTAATAGCATGATAACAGATGGTCTATTGACTAACTGTGTGATTATCTGTTATTATATATAGCATATCATACTGTTAATTACATAAATATATCATTATCTACTAATGCCAAAACAAAATTCAAGTTGTAATGCTAAGAATTGCCTTCTTCATCCCCAGTGCATTCTTAGCCAAATAGAGCTGATAAAACCAGTACCACCAAGCTCATTTTGGAATCTTGATATTGATTCTGAAAATCTCAGCCAGACTTAGGATCTAGAATTGTTCCCATGCTCTTCTAAACCAAAGTAGACAGTAGCCATCAGGTGATGATAAATGGCAGGCTGGATTGGGTCACAGAGCAGTCTCAGGAGAGCCCAGCTGGTTACTCAGGCTCATCCCAGGCATTTCTCTCACCTCACAATAAATGTAATTCTATATTTTGTGTGATTAAAGTTTTTAGGGTTCACTTATTGCATTAGGATGAAAATTTAATATACTGAAGTCATGAATTCAAGTTCTATTTATATCTTAATGTCTATAAAATTAAATTCTGTGCTATTTAAAGTTAAATAAGATAGCCTTTTTAACTTCTAAAGGTAGGCACAAAAGTCTCATCTTCTTTTCAAATAAAAAAGAAAAAATTAAAGATCAAAGTTAAACCAAAGACCTCAGCCAGTGTTATTTGCTCATGCTTGTCATTAGAGTGTCCCAATTAAACAAATGATGTACAAGCATAGCTTTAAAAAATGCTTATTCTTGTTATATATATTTACTATGATGTGGATGTGCTAGATATACATGTAAGGAAACTATATATTGTATATTACATATGCCCTTTAGATAATGACAAAAGTCTTTGTTTTCAATTGGATCATTATATTTTATTTCCTAGAATAACTGGAACATCAAGTTAACATAATAGAAAGAGGAAAGATTACTGATAATAAGCTAACATTGAAAGTTAAAATACTTTTATAAATGTTTTCTTTGTAGTAAAATTTGGAATCTCATGTAATTTTAATAATAGTTATATTATTGTATTTTATTATGAGAATCTGCATGCCTGTATGTTTCAGGTATGAGGAAAAGAAATTAATAACTTGAAGGCTCTGACTCTAACTGATAACGTTATACCATAGGTTTTATGTATTAATGGCAGAATATGTGCTTTCTCATAGAAGCTGTTTTTCTTTTTGGCAAATAAAGAATACTTAATATTGTTACTATATGTATTTATGTACTTTTATCTGGATTTTCCTTCTGCTTACCATCTTTCGTATGTTTAACATATAAGGTTACTGACATTAAGAATTAGGAAAGATTAAGAAGTAGGAAATCAACCTATTAAATAAGAATATGAACTCTAATAAGAATCTCTAGCCTGATGCATAATAAATATTCAAGTTTTAAAAGCCGTGCCTTTGGTAGAAGCTAAAGAGACACACAAAGAGAGATGTGAGCATTTTATTAGGGACTGTTCTCACCTTCTTCTACAAGCAAGGCAGATCCCAAGGCAGGTTATACAAATTTTAAAAACACTGTAAAGTAGTTGCTGCTGCTACCTCCAATTAAAATAAATAAATTTATATTAAAAATAAATAAATAAAATCACTTCAACAACAACAACAAAAAAACTAACACTCAAAATCCCCATAGAGGGAGAAGTCATTTGGAATAAGGTATTCATTATCTGTAATAGATAGAGGAGAAATGGTGGCCTGAGGAGTGTTATATGCCTTCAGCAGAAGGAGATATATAGGTTAGGAAATTAGAACAATACAATAAGTTTGAAAATGCTCACCTAATAAAGATTACCATCTAGAGGTAGTCTTTACTGTCTTGGCAAGGTTTTGATTCAATTCTAGACCTTGCGAGATGGTGGGAGAAATACTTGCTTTGGAAAGTTTGTGTTAAGACATTGGCCACATTTGTTGTCTTCTTTAATCTCGTGGTCTTTGTGGACTAGTTTTTGGCTTCTTTTGAACAAGTGGAAATGTTATTTCTGAGTTCTGCTTGAATATTTCTTCTCTAAGGTGCTGTAAGTAATTTATCAGGATAACTGTCTAAGAAATCATGGCTTCCTTAACTAGGTTTTTAGATTAAACTGTGAGATAGACCCAGAAGTACATAAAGATAGTGAAATTCTATTTGCAGTTTCAGTGTTTCAATATTTTATGAAATTAGCAAAGCTTTATTGTATTTTCTGCCTGGGTACTCAATTGAATAAAGGGTATAATAAATAAGAATTCAAAGGCAGAATTTTGTTGAGGAAGAAAATAAATTAGAAACAGTAATGCAATCATGCTCATATATATTTTATGAATTTCATGCATTCTGTGTTTGGAAGTTTATCAAGATATGCTTGGATATTAAAATATAGATTAACATTTAAAGTTTTATATTTTTCTCTGTTTACATACTTATTCATTTGCACACATAAGTATAACAACTTCTGCCAAAATCATTTGTCAGTATATTCTCTTCTATTATAATAACTGAATAATGAAGAATATTTTCAAAGTTAAAGCAACAATATTGCTTTCTCTAACTTTGGGGATTTTGAGGAAAATTAGCACACATATTTCTTTTTCATTGACTAATCTCAGTTTGGAAGAGTGGGTCAAAATTGTTCTTTACAGATGTGAGGTTTGGGATAAAGCAATTAATAAGGAAAACAACAGATTTCCCCTTCCATGTTGCTGAAATTTCATAGGTATGAAATTATAGAAGCCTCTGTCAAACCTGATAGTAAAAAATGTACAATTACTTCTGAGTTGGACACAAGTGCCCCGTGTTACCCAGATGTCCAATGATGGGTTTGGCATGGTTAGCAGAGATCTCATAGGTCAGCCAGGCTTTCACTTGCTGTATAAAACAGGTTGGTGATCCAGTTCAGTTCAGTTCAGTCACTCAGTCATGTCAGACTCTTTGCGACCCCATGGACTGCAGCACGTCAGGCCTCCTTGTCCATCATCAACTCCTGGAGTTTACGCAAACTCATGTCCAATGAGTTGTTGATGCCATCCAACCATCTCATCCTCTGTCATTGCCTTCTCCTGCCTTCAATCTTTCCCAGCATCAGGGTCTTCTCTAATGAGTCAGCTCTTTGTATCAGGTGGCCAAAGTATTGGAGTTTCAGCTTCAACATCAGTCCTTCCAATGAACACTAAGGACTGATCTCCTTTAGGATGGACTGGTTGGATCTCCTTGCAGTCCAAGGGACTCTCAAGAGTCTTCTCCAACACCACAGTTCAAAAGCATCAATTCTTCGGTGTTCAGCTTTCTTTATAGTCTAACTATCACATCCATACATGACCACTGAAAAAACCATAGCCTTGACTAGATGGACCTTTATTGGCAAAGTATTGTCTCTGCTTATTAATATGCTGTCTAGGTTGGTCATAACTTTCCTTCCAAGGAATAAGCATCTTTTAATTTCATGGCTGCAATCACCATCTGCAGTGATTTTAGAACTCAAAAAATAAAGTCAGCCACTGTTTCCACTGCTTCTCCATCTATTTGCCATGAAGTGATGGGACTGGATGCCATGATCTTAGTTTTCTGAATATTGAGCTTTAAGCTAACTTTTTTACTCTCCTCTTTCACTTTCATCAAGAGGCTCTTTAGTTCTTCTTCACTTTCTCCCATAAGGGTGGTGTCATCTGCATATCTGAGGTTATTGATTCCATCTTGTGCTTCCTCCAGCCCAGCATTTCTCATGATGTACTCGGCATATAAGTTAAATAAGCAGAGTGATATACAGCCTTGATTTACTCCTTTTCCTATTTGGGGCCAGTCTGTTGTTTCATGTGCAGTTCTAACTGTTGCTTCCTGACCTGCATACAGATTTATCAAGAGGCAGGTCAGGTGGCTGGTGATTAAGCTTTTGCGGTTTGTGAGATTTCATTGGGAAATAAAATGTGGTTTTCTGAGCTTTGGCTGATCTGTGCAATGGAGTTTGGAAAGTCGCAGGAAGCCAGGTTTGTAAACAAAATAACACATCACATGCTCAGACTACCACTGTCAGCTCATATATTTTAAGGATGCACAAATAGCACTGTCTCTGTCACCTCTTCTGACTGTCTCAGAGCAGGTTTGCTTCTGCATCTTTTGAGAGCTATGTATAGTGGGAGTTTGACCCTTTTGTAAAATATTCTTCTATCTTCCCCTTGGCACTTTCAGTCATTTTTGATTATCTAAGTGAGACCCCCTGTGGTAACCTTTCCTTTTGACATGTTCCTATTGCCAGTCAGCATTGTTTCTTAGCATATCTGCATGAGGAAATATATGCTAATGTAGTATTACCTGAAGCAAGATAAAAACCACAGATAGGTAAACCCACTGCTTACGCAAGCAAACTGACACATCAGATGAGCCTTGCATATCTTTACATAAATGCTTTTTGGTATATGTATTATTTTCTACATTCTTCCTAACTTCTCTCCTGTGCTAGAATAATCTTTCACATATTCATTTATATCTGTAATGAACTTATGCAGAATCTAAAGGCGTTAAAAGAGGTTGGTAGACATATGTCATCTTCATTGTTTTGATCAATTCCCATATTTAGATAAGGAAACCATTTTGTAGAGAATTGAAATAACTTACCCAATGACACCCAACTACTAAGAACAAGCTAGAATTGAAACTCACGTCTTTCTGTTTCTAAATCAATGTCCTTATTCACAATAGTAGGACCTTTATCAGATATATTTGTGTTGCTCATTCTTAGGTATTTAAAAATGTCTTCAATTTGTGCTGCCCCTATGGATACCAGAAATGTCTCAGACTTTAAAACATCTGTTCAGTTCAATTACAAAATTCACATTTATTGAATATTTATTATGAAGGAGGTACTGTTCTAGGCACTGGGTGTTCAGAAATACATAAGATACATCATTTTTCTGGCCAAGCAAGCAATATAATGAGCTAAAGACTTACAACATTATACAATCTTAAATTTGTTGAGCAGATGTTTCCTTTCATTTATTATGTCTCAGGGAAAAAGTGCTTATTTACAAATAACCTAATAAGCGCTGTTTTAACTGCCTGGAAAGATTAGAAAATTATTCTTCTAAGCAGTGGACCAGTTAGAATAAGATAAATGATCTGAAATATCTAGTGCTGCTAAATTGCTTCCAAAGAAACCATGCCTTGCAGGCAGTAAATGTCAGCATAATTATTAATGATGTAATTAAGGATTTGACCTCTTAAGTAAAGCAGACACCCCCAAAAATAATATTTATTTCATGAAATCAGAACATGTTTCTTTCTGGGCTCAGTGCAGAACAAATAGGAGTACACAGATTTCAAATGTCTGTATTCATCTTTTGTTACTCTGAGAATACAGCTTGAATCAATTGTCATAATTACTCTAATGAAGTATCGAGGAGAATTTGGCAGTGGTATAAAGTAAGATTTGGATTTTTTAAATATTTGCTTGAGTTTGTGCCTCGTGTTTTAAAATATTTCAGCATACATTTTATTTTGATATTTTAAATTTCATTGATTTTTTTGGGCTACTTGAGATTGGCTTGAAAAAATGGCAGTGCCAATTGAATTATCATTGTAATTGTAGATAAGTTTGGGGAAGATAGACAAATAGAGATAATGTTTATTCCACTTTATTATTCATTCAATTGCTGGAAGACAACAGTATCAGTCTGAAGATAGTACTAGTGACATATAGTAGGTAAAAATTATAGTAGAAGTCAAAAAACTTTTGGACCTTGTACCACCCATGTAATTAATCTAGGTACAAAAACTTTTTATTTATTGTACATACAGATTTCCACCTGAAATCAATTTGACTTGAATAAAAACTTTAATAAACCTTCCGTGTTCATTTTTTCACCACCCTGTTTTTCTAATTATTATTTACCTAATTTTCATTTGGAGGTTTTACTTTTTTTTCATTTGTTTATAAAAGACCAAACTACATTTTTAAAAACCGTTTGTTCTCTGTTTTGATCTCAAATTCTGACCAATAATGAAACATATTCTGAAAATCAGTTTATGTGCCCTCTGGTCTTAGGTACTGTAATTCTCTATTTGAAAATAAGTTTGTGAAGCAGACCGGAAAAGTAGAATCCAGTCATTATTTTAGAGCCTTAATTAGTTTGTAGCATTTCAATGAGAAAATGATAGAGTATGATTTTCCACTAGATGAACATGGCAAAGCATCACGTAGATTTGCAGTTTGGTGTTTTATTATACTTCTTCAATATGGTGCAAAAGTAATCATTAGACCCCTGCTATGTTTTACAAAATTGAATAGGAACAGTTTAATAGCCAGGGGATCAGGAATAGGAAAAAGACATCAACAACGCTTTTGAAGGGAAATGGTATAGTTGTCTTCTGAGAATTATATGATCAGGAATATTTCTCTGCTTTAAAATGTTCTGCTTTTGTAGAATTCTTTCCCCAGTAAAAAATCCTTCGAAGATGTTGGTGAACTTTACATATTCTTCTTAGATCCCAAATTGTGTAGAGTCTGAGGGGAAGGATTGGCAATTTCACAGTTCCCACAGTTGTAAGCCTGTGAATTAGACACAAAATAAAAGCATAGACGAACTAAAGAAAAAAGCAAGTTTATTTCGCCTTTCTTGTAATTTATTCAAAGACAAGCTTCCCAGAGGCTTGAGCTGAAACTTGTGTTTGGATGAAAATAGTTTGCCATGGTCTGTAACTTTCAGTATGTTTCTCCCACAATTATATTAATATACAACTACTTGTTCAGCCGCTAAGTCATGTCCAACTCTTTGCAACCCCAAGGACTTCCCTGGGTTTGATTCCTGGGTTGGAAAGATCCCCTAGGAAGGGAATGGTGTTCAGTCACTCAGATGTGTCCAGCTCTTCGACCCCATGGACTGCAGCTCACCAGGCTTCCTTATCCTTCACCATCTCCCAGAGCTTGCTCACACTCATGTCCATTGAATCAGTGATGCTATCCAACCGTCTTGTCTACTGTTGTCCCCTTCTCCTGCCTTCAATCTTTCCCAGCGTCAGGGTCTTTTCTAATGAGTCAGCTCTTTGCATCAGGTGGTCAAGGTATTGGAGCTTCAGCTTCAGCATCAGTCCTTCCAGTCAATATTCAGGTTTGATTTCCTGTAGGATTGACTGGTTGGATCTCCTTGCAGTCCAAGGGACTCTCAAGAGTCTTCTCCAACACTACAGTTAGAAAGCATCAATTCTTTGGTACTCAACCTTCTTTATGGTCCAACTCTCACATCCATACATGACTACTGGAAAAACCATAGCTTTGACTATACCAACTTTTGTTGGCAAAATAATGTCTCTGCTGTTTAATATGCTGTCTAGGTTTGTCATAGCTTTTCTTCCAAGGAGCAAACAGCTTTTAATTTCATGGCTGTGGTCACCATCTGCAGTGATATTGGAAGCAAAGAAAATAAAGTCTCTCACTGTTTCCATTGTTTCCTTATCTATCTGCCATGAAGTGATGGGATCAAATGACATGATCTTAGTTTTTTGAAAGTTGAATTTTAAGCCAGCCCTTTCACTTTCCTAAACCTTTATCAAGAGACTCTTTAGTCCTATTTGCTTTCTTCCATAAGGTTGATGTCATCTGCGCATCTCAAGTTATTGATTTTTCTCCTGACAGTATCAAGTTGTGCTTCATCCAGTCTGGCATTTCACATGATGTACTCTGAATATAATCTAAATAAGTAGGGTGACAATATACAGCCTTGATATACTCCTTTCCCAATTTAGATAGGTATCAGAAGTAGGGTTAGAGGAACTTCCCTGGGGGTACGAGGGCTTCCCTCATAACTCAATCGGTAAAGAATCTGCATGCAATGCAGGAGATCTGGGTTCAATTCCTGGGTTGGGAAGACCGCCTGGAGAAGAAAATGGCTACCTGCTCCAGTATTCTTGCCTGGAGAATCCCATGGACAGAGGAGCCTGGCAGGCTACAGTCTGGGGTTGCAAGAGGTGGATAAGACTTAACGACTAAATCACCAGCACCCCTGTGGTACAGGGGTTCAAGACTTTGCCTTCTAATGCAGGGATGTGGGTTTGATCCCTGGTCAGGGAGCTAAGATACCACATGCCTCTTGGTCATAAAACCAAAATGTAAAACAGAAGCCATATTGTAGCACTTTCGAGAAAGACTTTTAAAATGGTCCATATCAGGAAAATCTTAAGAAAAAAAAAAGAAAGTAGAATTGGAGCCCAGGCAGTCCGACTCCAGAGTCCATTATGCTGTGCTCTCTCTCAGTTAATAGTGGGTTATTAACCCTGACCTGTCTCCCAGTTAGTGCCTGACATCCCCTAGATGGATTCATCACAGTTATCTCTCAGTGCATACTGCACTGAGGTTCGGTTGCCTACTATAAAGCATAATCTATGGTTTGCTTATACCTTAAACAGGCTAAATATCTTTCCTTTCTCATTCATTTCTTCAGTCAGAATTTTTTAAGACCTAATAGACACCATACATTGTGCCAAATGTTTGATGCAGCATCACAAAAGACCAAATCCCATCTTCCTACATTGTCCATTATACTGTGTGAATACAACATAAGTTGTGTACCTAGAAGCTAATTATCATTGCATGACACATATCATCAGTATGTTATAATGCTGACTCTCAACTCTTATATCAGTAAATACTTGTCATGGAAACAAATTGCAATGTTTGCAAAATGTGTGTGTTTTGTTAGACACTAGGACACACTAGTTAGAGACGTCTCTGTATCAAAATTATGAAGTTTTAGATCCTAATATGTAAGTTTCAAATAAGTGTTTGTTTGCAGCAGACAATCCACTTTCTGTTCCTTCCTGAAAATTTGTCTTTTTGAAAAACAAACTGGATATGGTGTAAAAGCACAATGCATGAAGGAGAAGTTGACAAATGGAACTTAAAAGTTTAATTAAAAATGAAAACTTTGCTTTGAAAAGATGCTGATGGGGAACACGTGTATACCTATGGCAGATTCATGTTGATGTATGGCAAAACCAATAAAATATTGTAAAGTAATTAACCTCCAATTAAAAGAAATAAATTTATATTAAAAAAAGTACTGCTGAGAAAAAAAAAAAAAGAAAGAAAATGAAAAGAGGAAACACTCAGACTGTGAGCATATATTTACATATCACAAATCTGACAAAGGACTTATATCTAGAATATATGCAGAACTCTTAAAACTCAGTGAGAATAGCCTGTCTTAGCTGCTGCTGTTGTAACAAAATACCATAGACTGGGTGAACTGAAAACTGACATTTATTTGGAACTGTCCTTGAAGTCCAAATTCAAGGTGCCTGTAGATTGGTGTCTGATGAGGGCCTGCTTCTTGGTCTGTATCAGCCACTTTCTCACTGTGTGCTCTTTCTTCCTCTGCTTATAAGGACATTAAGCTCAGAATGAGAGTTTCACTGTCAGGACCTCATGTAAAGCTATTCACCTCCCAAAGGCCATACCTCCAAATAACCATAACATTGGGGGTTGTGAATTTTGGAGTAATAGAAACATTCAATCCATAACTTAATCCAAATAAAAACAAAGTCAAAGATTTGGATACACACTTCACCAATGAGAATGTAAAAATGGTAAATAACAACATAAAGAGATATTCAGCACCATTAGTATTGGGAAAATATAATTCAGAAAACTAAGATCATGGCATCTGGTCCCATCACTTCATGGGAAATACATGGGGAAACAGTAGAAACTGTCAGACTTTATTTTTGGGGGCTCCAAAATCACTGCAGATGGTGATTGCAACCATAAAATTAAAAGACGCTTACTCCTTGGAAGGAAAATTATGACCAACCTAGATAGCATATTAAAAAACAGTCATTACTTTGCCAACAAAGGTCTGTCTAGTCAAGGCTATGGTTTTTCCAGTGGTTATGTATGGATGCAAGAGTTGGACTGTGAAGAAAGCTGAGTGCCAAAGAATTGATGCTTTTGAACTGTGGTGTTGGAGAAGACTCTTGAGAGTCCCTTGGACTGCAAGGAGATCCAACCAGCCCATTCTAAAGGAGATCAGTCCTGGGAGTTCATTGGAAGGACTGTTGCTGAAGCTGAAACTCCAGTACTTTGGCCACCTCATGCAAAGAGTTGACTCATTGGAAAAGACCCTGATGCTGGGAGGGATTGGGGACAGGAGGAGAAGGGGACAACAGAGGATGAGATGGCTGGATGGCATCACCGACTCGATGGACTTGAGTTTGGGTAAACTCTGGGAGTTGGTGATGGACCGGGAGGCCTGGCGTGCTGCAATTCATGGGGTCGCAAAGAGTCGGACACAACTGAGCGACTGAACTAAAATCAAAATGACAATATATTACCGCTATATCCCTATACGTATACACAATGGAGTATTACTCAGCCATTAAAAAGAATACATTTGAATCAGTTCTAATGAGGTGGATGAAACTGGAGCCTATTATACAGAGTGAAGTAAGCCAGAAGGAAAAACATAAATACAGTATACTAACGCATATATATGGAATTTAGGAAGATGGTAACAATAACCCGGTGTACGAGACAGCAAAAGAGACACTGATGTATAGAACAGTCTTATGGACTCTGTGGGAGAGGGAGAGGCTGGGAAGATTTGGGAGAATGGCAATTAAACATGTAAAATATCATGTAGGAAACGAGTTGCCAGTCCAGGTTCGATGCACGATGCTGGATGCTTGGGGCTGGTGCACTGGGACGGCCCAGAGGGATGGTATGGGGAGGGAGGAGGGAGGAGGGTTCGGGATGGGGAACACATGTATACCTGTGGCGGATTCATTTTGATATTTGGCAAAACTAATACAATTATGTAAAGTTTAAAAATAAAATAAAATTAGAAAAAAAAAAGAATAATAAAAATTAAGCAAGCAGTAAAAGAGTTGTCATACCATATGCTGGTAGGAGACAGAGCAACCAGAAAGCTCATACATTGCTGATGAAATGAAAATAGTCTGGACACTTTGAAAACAGTTTGACAGTGTCTTATAAAATCAACACTTACGTATGATCCCATATTTACCCTCCTAATTATTTACCCAAAGAAATTGAAATTTATATTTACACAAGAACCTGTATTTCAGCTTTATTCATAGTCACCAAAATGTGGATACAATGCAAATGTCCTTCAGCTGAATAGACAAACAAAATGTGCTGTATCCACGAAATGGAATACTACTCAGCAACAAAAAAGAATGAACTATTCTTCTTATATGCAGCAACATGGGCACATCTCAAATGCATATTGGTACAAAAACTACAAGCTGTATAATTCCACTGTTGTGACGTTCTGGGGGACAGAAATAAAACTGTAAGAACAGAGATCATATCAATTTTTCAGGGGGAGATCGGAGGATGTAAGGGATAATTCCAAAAAGGCAGCACAAGGAAGTTTTTTGTGGTGATAGAATTGTTTTGTCTCATAGTTTTGATAATGGATACAAGGCTCTATGTATTTGCCAAAATGCACAGGATTGTATAGCACAGAGAGTGAATTTTATTGTGTGCAAATTTTAAAATGAAGGTAAGATAAGGAATAAAAAACTAAAAAGCAAACTGGCACTATTTTCCATGCAAGGACTTCAATGAAGTTCATATTCTTTGACTTTATTTTTCCCTTTCTAGAAATTTATTCTTAGGAAAGCAATCAATGATTTAATCAACAATGTTCTTTGCAGTATTGCTTATCAAAAGAGGAATTGAAAACATCTTAATTGTGCCATGAAAGTGAAGTAGTTAAATAAATCATAATATATTTCCCACTTAAAGGCATTAAAATTATGTTTCTGAAGGTTAATTACAGAGAGAAAATGACCATTCTTTACTGCTCTTTTATTGGTTTACTCTGTTGACTTCCTCAGTTTAACTTAAAAATATTGATTTTCAGAAAGCTTTTAGACAAATTTAAGTGCTTTCTAAAGGTATACCACATATTCAAGCTGGTCCAAATCCTTTTCTTAATAGCTAGTTATATAGCTAGATAAGTAGATGAAATGAGTAACATTATTTCTTTATAATCATTTCAGTGCCCCTTATTTTTCTAGCTATGACAAAATTGAGATGGAGAAGAAAGATAGTATCTTTGACTTAAATCATTTTCCTATTTGGAGTGCCCTTTAGCCCCATTTTCACCAATAATAAAAAGCTACATTATATATAAATGATGCTTTGCAATTTCCAAAGCATTATTTTACATTAGCCTCTTTGATCTATCATCTGACCAGATAATATAATCAAGGATGATAGCAGTGCCCCACCTCCTACTTACACAAGGCTTCTGGAGCCTAAAAAAGCTTAACCATTTTTCGTGGCCACATTTTGTTAAGTGTTCAAGGCAGAACTCAAACCCAGATGTCACAGCTCCTCCCAATATTCTGTCCTTTATCATGTGCTGTTAATTTACTCTGAGATTTTCTCTTTTGTAAAAGCATGTCTTGCATTATTAAGTATATTTATTCCATTATTGTCCCTCTGGATTAATCTTTTTTAAAATTAGAATCTCTATAAAATTCTCATGAGAAACAGGATTTCCACACTAAGCAGATGTCCTCAAATTATGTTTTAAGACGCGTGAGTGCTTTTCTTTCGGTGTCTGCTTCTGTGCCTTACTGGACAGGACCTCCCCCACCTTCCTGCCCCACCTCAGTAGATTTCTGAGCTATCCACTGTGTCCACAAAAGTTAGGTTATTATTATATCTCAGATGCAAACAGAACAAGTAAGTGCCCCAAAATGAAATCTTAAAGCTCTTTTCAGGGACAATAATCCTGAAAAATTGACTTTCTTATGCAAGAGGCAGGTGTATGTAAGAAAAGCGTTTTATAAGTTCTGAAGAGCTCCCTCCAGAGATTAAAATGAGAGGCCTGAAGTCTCAGAATACAGATTTAGCACAAGCCAGACTTCTGCATTAGATGGTTTCCTGGATCAGAAAGAAGGAATCTAGGGAAGATTTTGAGAAGTACATGGACATGAGGTCCCTTGGCTCCTTTTCATTCTGCAGTTGAAATGCTGGGCTGAGGAAATGAAAACTGTGGACATTTCAGATAAGTTAAAGGGAAAACCAAAGCAGTAGGGCTAGTACTTCCTTCTCTGGTTTGAGCCTGCAGAAAGAGACTGCACACAGAGTTCCTTGTTTCCCAACAAAAAGCGATGGGGCTGCCACAGTGAAGCAGTGATTGCTGTGTTCAGGCACAGAGTGGGTCTGAGCCAGCTGCTCACCACCTTCCCAATGGGGTCTCCCCAGTTTCCTGGTAATATGGGGGCAGTCCTGAAATCATGCCCCACTATAGGATGTGGAGGTGCTGACCCCTCCAGGAAACTGGACCTAGCTTGGAGTCAAGTCTAAATGAGTATAAAGTGTGTGGATTAGAAAGTCAGTAGCTGTGATAGGAAACCTTGAAATTAGAGTGGATGCAGACGCACCTTTAAGGACTAGGTAATGGTATACCAAAACCAGGTTGATGGTAATAGCTCAGTAGGGATCCAACAGAATTCAAAGGAGAATGTGCAGCTCTGAGACAGACATTCTTCTTAGACTCAGCTGCCACCCAAAGAGAAGGGAAGAAAGGAGAGAGGGAGAAGCATTGAAAAACTGAGATGGAGTTAACTTTGAAATGATACAGTTTGATCATGAGTTGCTAAGTTACTTTAAATGGATATGTTTCTGTTTCTCCCCTCCTTCCCCAACTCCCATCTGGCCCTGACTACCGACCAGAAATTGGGGCTGTGAGCAAACTGATGTCATTTGTTAGAAAAGAAGAAGTTATTTTTCAAGGTCACATTTTGGAAGGTGTCAAAACCAGAAATATATAAATATTTTTTCCAAGCCTAAATCAGAGTGCATAATTTTCAGACCTTTTTCATACACATAAAATAGTGGTTACTGCCCTCTGGAATGTGTGACTGAGACCAAGGAAATGTGACGTTTCCCCACTAAGAATTTTATTAGGTTTTACTTGGAGTTTTTTTGAGCGATTGTAGTTTGCTCCTAAATCATAGACTGTTTCTGCCCTTTTGCATCTTCTCGCACCCTGAGTAACACACAGAATTCATGAGCTAAATGTGTTGGGATGCTTCACAGTTCACTGATTCTCCACTGGATTGAGTTTTGTACAGCTGGGTACATAAATTGTCCTGACATTGAGTCGAAGGTGTAC
This sequence comes from Bos javanicus, assembly GCF_032452875.1. NCBI lineage: Eukaryota > Metazoa > Chordata > Mammalia > Artiodactyla > Bovidae > Bos > Bos javanicus. Next base: position 60,071,652 of record NC_083869.1, on the reverse strand, counting down.
ATGTCAATACAGCGTTGCCTTTAAGAAATGGGCTCTAGAGCCAAGTTACCCAGGTCCAAATTCAAACTACCATTTTACTTGTGTTTGACTTTGGGCAGGTAATTTTAACTCATCTAAGACTCAATATTCTCCTCTATATAATGAACATAATGGTAGTGCTTATGGCATAGTATCGTGACGTCCAAATGAGTTGATATATGTAATTCACTTAGAGTAATAACTAACATCTGTTATGTACAGTATACATGTTTACTATTATTGATGTTTTTGAGCGTCAATGAGTTACTAAATACATGTAAAGTGTAACATTATGCTGAGTACATTCTAAATGATCAAAGTGTTAGCTGCTATTATCAATATATTCTTGTATGCTGAGAAACTTGATACAGCTGCTCAGTTAGACAGACTTCTGAACAAAGAGCTCACCTGCCATTAGATGCAATTTCAGCTTCTGGCCATTGTAAATATGTTTATCTTGGAAATATTGTTTTCTTATATTTAGCTGTTATTATTTCTTACCTAAAGTCTTTTCCTTTTAATGTTTGAGTTTTCCCCTATGTTTATTTTAGCCTTTGCTCTTATGTTCTCCTTTCTTTTCTTTGATCAGCTATTAGAAGTGTATTGTTATTCTGCTTTGTGAGCGTCCTTAATCATTACTGGGCTTCCCAGGTGGCGTAGTGGTAAAGAATTCACCTGCCAACACAGGAGATGCAAGAATGGGTGTTCAATCCCTGGGTCAGGAAGAACCCCTGGAGTAGGAAATGGCAACCCATTCCAGTCTTCTTGCCTCAGAAATTCTATGGACAGAGGAACCTGGTGGACTATAGTCCATAAGATCACAAGAGGCAGATACGACTGAGCATGCGTGCATACAGTTGTGTGTGTGTGCTCAGTCAGTCAGTCATGTCCAGATCTTTGGGGCTCCATGTGCTGTAGCCCACCAGGCTCCTCTCTCTGTGGGATTCTTCAGGCAAGAATCCTGGAACACGTTGCCTTTTCCTTCTCAAGAGATCTTTTCAACTCAGGGATCGAACCCGCATCTCTTGTATGTCCTACCTTGGCAGGCAGGTTCTTTACCTCTAGCGCCACATCATTATTATGTTTAGCCTGTGTTTGTGTCATTTATCTAATCATACAGTGTACTGTTTTTGCTGAACATCCATACTTCGTGTTCCTATTTTGTCTTGCCTTCTATCTTGTTCTTCCAACTCTGCATGATGAACTCTTTTTCATCTGCTTTTCTATTTTTGAAAAATATCACCCTGTTCTGCCTCATCTTATGATGTAATTCCTAGATAATTAAGCTGCTCACTCCTTTGGGCTGATTCTTTCCAATACTAAATATACTTACTAGCTGACAATGGATTGTATAGAATTCTTTCTTCATAGTTTAGTATCAGTTAAAAGTAATATGATGAGAAAGGCGTATGTGACATATGAACCATGACACAATACAGCAAAATAGTTAAGAATATAGCTTTTAGGGTCTAGTTGGTATGTTTTCCAGTTCTAGGTCAGACACTTACCAGCCACATGTTTCTTGAACAAGTGGTTTTAAGCTCTCTGTACCTCAGGTGTGACAGTAATGCCTCACTAATGATGTCAGTAGGGCAGCAAAGGAGACACAGACAGAAAGAACAGACTTTTGGATCCATTAGGTGAAGAAAAGGGTGGGATAATTATATATTATATACATATAATATATATATTATATATTACCATGTATAAAATAGACGGTCAGTGGGAGTTTGATGTCTGACACAGGAAATGCAAAGCTGGTGCTCTGTGACAACTTGGAGGGATGGGGTGGGGAGGGAGGTAGGAGAGGCTTCCAGAGGGAGGGGACACATGTTTAACTATGACCGCTTCATGTTAATGTATGGCAGAGGCCATCACAATATTGTAATTATCCTCCAATTAAAACTTTAAAAAATTTGAGGAAAAAAAAAGCAATGTGGTTTGTGCAGCGTACAGCCCACTCTATACTTTCCCAGATATCACACGCTGATGTTATTTTATTACTTCAGTTGTTTTTGTTATTATAAATATGATAATACTTAACATCATATTTTTAAAATTTGCCTTCCTGTGTGTACAAACTAGATAGATAAGCTTCAAATGGTAAAATTCGCAAGCAGAAACATTAATTGCATTGTTGGCATTGCAGAGTTGCACATAACTTCTGTTTAGCCCTTAGCTTTCTTTCGTATTTTGTTCTTTTGAAGTATAAACGTTTCCTTAGCTGAGTAGAGCCCCAGTCCAGAAGTGGCTAGGGGCTACTTACATTTAAGGAGATAACATTTAAATTTAAAAAATGAAATTAAGTGCATATGAATTCCAGGAAATTTGCTGTATACCATCCACTGACATCTTACTAGCTGTTGGCAAGCATTTAATCAACGTTTATTGGCATTCTTCTCAGATTTAAATAGGACATAAAATTTTATGACGTGTAAAGTATTTTCAATAACTGCTTCGTTATTTTCCATAGATAGTGTAATAGTATACAAGAGGAAATATTGATGAAGTACCCAATTTGCATTATTTTTTGAAAGAGTAAGATAGTTTAAATTGTGTATGATGACAAAATGCTAGTCTACTTTTAAATCAGACTGTAGATTTGTAGCTATCTGGTTTCTCATTTTATTTCTATTTTGTCTATATCTTTTCTCATTTTGGATACATAGTACAGGTCAGAAAAATAAGAAACATAGCTGTTTGTTCTATTATTATAAAGAGAGATGGTGGCTTATAATATTAAATTCTAGTTCCTTAGTATTATAAAACAAAGGATGCCACAGGACATAGGATATAGCATAGGTGTGGCTGAAACATTAATTTTATGTGGGAGCCAAAGTCTGAAAGCTACGTTAGTGTTAAATTTACATGGCCACCATAGACAGTCTGCTGTGAACTATTTATACTTTAAGTAGCATATACATTTGAACTGGAAAAAAAGAAGATTTTCAGGGAATCGTGAGTTTATTCATGTGTTCAAGAATCTTTCTCTCATTTGGACCTAGAGATTACCATGCTAAGTGAAGTAAGTCAGACACAAAAGACAACTATCTTATGATATCAGTTATATGTGGAATCTAAAAAAAAAATTATACATATGAACTCATTTACAACAGAGAAACAGACACATAAATGTAAAAGAACACAGTTATGGTTACCAAAAGGGAAAAGATAGGAGAAGGGATAAATTTGGAGTTTGTGATTAATAGATACATACTATGGGCTTCCCAGGTGGCCTCAGTGGTAAAGAACCTGCCTGTCAATGCAGAAGATGTAAGAGATGTGAGTTCAGTCCCTGGGTTGGGAAGATCCCCTGGAGAAGGAAATGGCAACCCACTCCAGTACTCTTGCCTAGAAAATTCCAAGGAAAGAGGAGGCTGGTGGGCTACAGTCCATGGGGTTGCAAACAATCAGACATGACTGAGCATGCACACATACACGATACACTCTACTATATTTAAAATAGATGAGCAACAAGGACCTAGAGTTCAGTTCAGTTCAGTTGCTCAGTCATGTCCGACTCTTTGGGAGCCCATGAACCGCAGCACGCCAGGCCTCCCTGTCCATTACCAACTCCCGGAGTCCACCCAAACCCATGTCCATTGAGTCCGTGATGCCATACAACCATCTCATCCTCTGTCAGCCCCTTTTCCTCCTGCCCTCAATCTTTCCGAGCATCAGGGTCTTCTCAGATGAGTCAGCTCTTCGCACCAGGTGGCCAAAATATTGGGGTTTCAGCTTCAACATCAGTCCTTCCAATGAACACCCAGGACTGATCTCCTTTAGGATGGACTGGTTGGATCTCCTTGCAGTCCAAGGGACTCTCAAGAGTCTTTTCCAACAAAACAGTTCAAAAGCATCAATTCTTTGGTGGTCAGCTTTCTTTATAGTCCAACTCTCACATCCGTACATGACCACTGGAAAAACCATAGCCTTGACTAGACGGACCTTTGTTGGCAAAGTAATGTCTCTGCTTTTTAATATGCTGTCTAGGTTGGTCATAACTTTCCTTTTAAGGAGTAAGCGTCTTTTAATTTCATGGCTGCAATCACAATCTGCGATGATTTTGGAGCCCAGAAAAACAAAGTGAGCCACTGTTTTCACTGCTTTCCCATCTATTAGCCATGAAGTGATGGGACCAGATGCCATGATCTTAATTTTTTGAATGTTGAGCTTTAAGCCAACTTTTTCACTCTCCTCTTTCACTTTCATCAAGAGGCTCTTTAGTTCCTCTTCACTTTCTGCCATAAGGGTAGTGTCATCTGCATATCTGAGGTCATTGATATTTCTCCTGGCAATCTTGATTCCAGCTGGTGCTTCATCCAGCCCAGCGTTTCTCATTATATACTCTGCATATAAGTTAAAAAAGCAGGGTGACAATATATAGCCTTGACATACTCCTTTTCCTATTTGGAACCAGTCTGTTATTCCCTGTCCTTTCCAACTGTTGCTTCCTGAACTGCATACCAGTTTTTCAAGAGGAGGTCAGGTGGTCTGGTATTCCCATCTCTTTCAGAATTTTCCACAGTTTATTGTGAATCACACAGTCAAAGGCTTTGGCATAGTCAATAAAGCAGAAATAGATGTTTTTCTGGAACTCTCTTGCTTTTTCAATGATCCAGCAGTTGTTGGCAATTTGATCTCTGTTTCCTCTGCCTTTTCTAAATCCAACTTGAACATCTGGAAGTTCACGGTTCATGTTGAAGCATGGTTTAGAGAATTTTAAGCATTACTTTACTAGCAGGTGAGATGAGTGCAATTGTGCGGTAGTTTGAACATTCTTTGGTATTGCCTTTCTTTGGGATTGGAATGAAAACTGACGTTTTCCAGTCCTATGGCCACTGCTGAGTTTTCCAGATTTGCTGGCATATTGAGTGCAGCACTTTCACAGCATCATCTTTCAGAATTTGAAATAGCTCAGCTGGAATTCCATCACCTCCACTACCTTTATTCACAGTGATGCTTCCTATGGCCCACTTGACTTCACATTCCAGGATGTCTGGCTCTAGGTCAGTGGTCACACCATGGTGATTATGTGGGTTATGAAGCTCTTTTTTGTACAGTACTTCTGTGTATTCTTGCCGCCTCTTCTTAACATCTTCTGTTTCTGTTAGGTCCCTACCATTTCTGTCCTCTATCGAGCCCATATTTGCATGAAATATTCCCTTGGTATCTCTAATTTTCTTGAAGAGATCTCTAGTCTTTCCCATTCTGTTGTTTTCCTTTATTTCTTTGCATTTATCACTGAGGAAGGCTTTCTTATCTCTCCTTGCTATTCTTTGGAACTCTGCATTCAAATGGATATATCTTTCCTTTTCTCCTTTGCTTTTCATGTCCCTTCTTTTCACAGCTACTTGTAAGGCCTCCTCAGGCAGCCATTTTGCTTTTTTGCATTTCTTTTTCTTGAGGATGGTCTTGATTCCTGTCTCCTGTGCAATGTCACGAACCTCCATCCATAGTTCCTAGTTCCATAGTGGACCTAGAGTGACTGTGTAGCATAGGGAGATATATGCAATATCTTGTATTATGTATAATGGGAAAGAATCCAAAAATGATTCCTCTGAGCCACCAGGGAAGTCCCTCTTATGCACACACATAATTGAATCACTTTGCTGTACACCTGAAACTAATACAGCATTGTAAATACACTGTACTTTGAAAAAAAGAAAATAATCTTTCTCTTATCTAAGAACTGTTGTTTTTAGTCATGAATGGGCAAGCATGAGAATGGTACTATGACCCACGGGCAAGACCGGGTCACCCAGTTATCTAAGCCAAGGTCTCTAGAATCACAAAGAATAGAGATGATGGACTGTAAAAAAATTGTGATTTATCGAATCCTACTGAAATATTTACTCTAAAATGGTTAATTTTATGTAATGGGCTGTCACCATATTAAATTTTTTTTTAAAAAGTCGCAAAGTTGGAGCAGCACCCTGTACCTTATTTTCAGAATTACAACTAATTTAAAGAAGTCTACTCCTTCAGGAGAGATAATCCACTTTGTCATTGTTGATATCAGGGAATCTGATGAGGACAGGGAACAATTTGAGAGTCTTCTTGAAAGATGAATTCAGTTTCTTAAATATATTCAGTTTTATTGCGACACTAGATTATAAGAGCTTGTGAAAATCACTTTTAATGACTAGGTTTCTGTCCCATGCGCTGCTTTATTTCCCATGCTTACCTGAGATTTCAGGTGGTCTCATTGATCCATCCATGAAAATGAAAACAGGAAAGAATAAATGCTCCCCTTTTGATATGGGTTCTCTCTGCAGTAGGAAGACAATTGTACCAGTGTAGATGGGCTAATGAGCTTGTTCAGGCTCAAGTGCTTTATTTTTGGCTTTTAAATGGATTAGATGAGTCACATATAAGCAAAGTTATCTGGATAATTATAAGCATTCATTATATATTATATGAACTAGTCTGTGAAGCTGTTGCTGGTAATGTGTACGTATGTATGCATGTTAGAGCAAGTGCTTCTCATGGCTATGGCATGCATCTCTAGATTTTTAGATCAAGAATGCCGGTAGGTTTGGGTGGTGTAGTGTAGTGTTAGTTGCTCGGTTGTGTCCAACTCTTTGTGAGCCCATGGACTGTAGCCCACCAGGCTCCTCTGTTCATGGGATTCTCCAGGCAAGAATACTGCAATAGGTTGCCATTCCCTTCTCCATTTGGTGGTGTATGTCTTTGCAGGCATTAAAAGAAAAAACAATTTATTTAATTGGAGGCTAATTACTTTACAATATTGTAGTGGGTTTTGCCATACAGTGACAGGAATCAGCCATGGGTGTACATGTGTCCCCCATCCTGAACTCCCCTTCCACCTCCCTCCCCATCCCATCCCTCAGGTTGTCCCAGTGCACTGGCTTTGAATGCCCTGTTTCATGCATCAAACTTGGACTGGTGATCTATTTCACATTCCTCTATATTGTCTCCTCCCTCTGTTGTTGGAAACACTGCGGTGTATTTTGCATTAGTGATTTCTAATCCTTAGACTATCCCTGAAATGTAGGTGTTATTATTTCATTATTGCAGATAACAGAGGTTCAAAGAAGTTAAGTGATATGCCCCAGAGGATAAGTGGTCCTAAGCTCCACCTTCAGATACTTAACTCTGTCTGACTAGGTTACCCATAACTAAGATCCCATTGTGATCTTTTCTTTGGCAAGGTTTCTTATAAAATAGCTCACACAAGAACTGAATAGCCTGCTTATGACTATTAGCTTGGCTTCACTAAAGAACAACTTATCTGATTGCTCACATTTCTGCATTGGCCCATATAGACAAGCTGTCAAAGTGTTGGTGGGAGTATTGACATTTCACTGCCCTGTGTAAATGGACGTATCAGTTTATAGGAAAGCTTAGGTTTTAAAAACCATTCCAGCACTGGAAGTGAATACTAAAGCTACTAGATGATGGATGACCTACAGGGTGTTAAATTTGGGTCGTGGGAAACCTGGGCGTTTGGGAATTGAATGAAGGTGGAAATAGAACTGGTGTTTCAGTCTGTTATCCAGAATTTGATGTCAAACAACTCTTCCAACATATGCTTTCTCTTTTCCCCATGAACCCTCAGGTTTAACTGCCTTCCACATAGCTTGTATTTTCCTATCATTATACCTTTGTTGACACTTGTATTGACTGACATGCCCTCCCTGGTTGCCACCAGTTCCTAATCTTTCTCTTTTTCCTTATTGAGAGTCTTCTACTCTCAGATTAGGTCCCCAGGGAGCTTTCTCTTCCCTAAATCACTACAGGATTCTCTATTTGAAACACACAGTACTTGACATTTACTTTTGGACTAGGTTTTATCTTTTTGTATTTATAGCTCATCTCTGTTATTAATCATGAGCTCTGGGGGGATAAATCACAGTATCTTCATTTATATTTATCCCATTAATCCTTGGATGTAATACATGCTCATCAAATAGTAGTTGATAATTTTATAACTCTTGAAGGCAGGATTTTTCTCAAAGCATATTGATAAAAATAAAATTTCTGGGAGAGATGCTCCCCCAAAAGGAAAACCATTAGTCAAATAAGACTGAAAAATACTACATCCTATTTGCATCAAAGGGAGTTTATGTGATAATTGGCATTTTTAACACTTACTACTCTCCAGTAATGAGACCAGTTTTACTATTTTAATCTAGTACTTCTCAGCTCCACCCTCCCTTTTAAAATAAGAACCTTCAAATATCTTATTCCTCAGAATGTTCTTTGAAAGACACTGCTTTGAAAAGTTTTTGTGTAGAAGTTATGCTCATAATATTCATGAATGTGGAAATTGAATTTTTGTTAGATGTAGTTGGTATGTTTGTTTGACCTGCCTACTTCTGTACTTGGGGAAGCCCTCTCCCTAAGTTATATTGGGGGGTGTGTGTGTGTGTGTGTGTGTGTCTGTGTTTACATGTAGTATACAGTGTAGATTCAACAAGAAAATAGATTGAGACTGAAAAAAGAGTGATTGGAACTGGTCTTTCAGCATGATTATCTGCTAGAATCTCTATTACTTCCTATAATATGCTTGAAAAGTTTTATTTTCCCTCAAGCGCAGTGAGCCTGGTCTCATTTACAAATATGAATGCAAATTTTAGGAGGACACTAGCTTCTCGTCCAGGGAGTCTTGCTCACTGACAGCTGTTTTATTTATTTGATTGGTCAAAAAGTTTGTTCAGGTTTTTCTGTAAGATTGGGTGTAAAAAACTGAATGAACTTTTTGGCCAACCTGGTACGTCCTTTAAAAAGAACTATCTATCTCTTGGAATTAGACACAATATAGTTAATGGAGAAACCAGAATTTCTGGAGTCAGAAAGTTTTCATTTGCTTCCCTACTCAGGCCTGTGAGCAAGTTTTGTGACCCTGAGCAAGTCTTCCTTCCAGAGCCACTGACACCTCATCTACAAAACAAGATGGGTCACGCCTGTGTCTAGGACCATCTTATGAGGACAGTGCCTTGCACAAGGGAGATGCTGCATAAATATTAGCCCCCTTTCACAGTTACTTTTTGTGTCAGATTATGACAGGAGAATTCCACGGGCATAAAGTCACAAAGAGGAAACTGCCTGTCTCCTAGACCTGCCATTCCACATTTCATGTTGTTGCTTCAAACCATACATGTTTTTACTATTGTTCATGTCTTCTGTATTCATGAGGTGACTGTGAAGGAGGGGATAGTAAGAGTGGAATTGTTATCTATAAAGAGGAATATTTGAATTCTAAAAGTAGTGGATACATAACCTAAAAGAGAGTTTAGAAAAAAAAAATTCATTATAATCATTTGTGATATAGAATAGCAACTTAGAAATGATCCCCTTGGCTGTGTCTGTTAATTGTAAAACTACATTCCCCATTATCATGTGTGTGTGTGTGTGTGTGTGTGTGTGTGTGTGTGTGTGTCTGTGTCTGTGTGTTTTGGTTTGAGTAGTTCATCAAAGGGGGTATAGATTTGGGAAAATTGGGGGCTTGCGTTCACCATTTGTTTCAACATAGTGTATAATTTTAGCCACAGGTTCATATCCACTGTGGCTTTGGATTATTTACCACTATGCACAAATAGAATAAACGAGTCATTGTGCAATAGTCTTCATTAAGATTGCATATTTAGAGACGGGGCTTCCCAGGTGACACAGTGGTGAACAATCTGTCTGCCAGTGCAAGAGCTGCAGGAGACACAGGTTTGATCCCTATGTTGGGAAGATCCTTTGGATTAGGAAATAACAACTCAATCCAATATCCTTGTCTGGAAAATTCCATAGACAGAGGAGCCTGGTGGGCTACAGTCCATGGGGTTGCAAAGAGTTGGAAATAACTGAGGACACACACATGCATTTGGAGATGAAAACACCCAACAGAAAATTAGACTGATAACTTGGGAAGGGAGTACAATAGATGGCTCAGCATAAATTGTGGTTTTTCAGGTCAGCAGATGCTTCTAGCTCCAATTTTGCAGAAATGCATGTACTTGTTACATGTGGTTGTCAATAGCACGTCAGTCTGTCCCCAGCCATCTCGGCTAAATTGTTTCTGGAAAAAGCCCACTTGTCCCTGGGAAGGATGACAAAAGGCAGTTTTCCTATTGTATCTACCTTTCTAAATGCCAAATTATCTCCTAAAAGTTTTTCTTGACATAAATATTGTGAACGGCTGAACAACAACAACAACAAAAACATTATTGGTTTAGACACAAGGTGAAGTCTTCTAAGCTAAGCTGAAGTCATAGAGGAAGAGATGAATCTGAATGTTCCTGGACTGGCCTCGGTTTTCCATTCATCAGCAGCTGTATTGATCTGGTTGATTACAGGAGAAGATGTATCAGGGAGTCTCTGCCCAGCATCTCCACCTCCTGAACAGATGGCATGTGAAATTCCCTGCCGGATGGATTGTGTGGTGAGCGAGTGGACAGAGTGGTCATCCTGCTCTCAGTCTTGTTCAAATAAAAACTCAGATGGGAAACAGACCAGGTCAAGGACTATCCTGGCATTGGCTGGAGAAGGTGAGTAATAAGAAAGGTTTCTAGTCCCTAAATCTACGTAAACAATTTGCTTTCCAAGCATTTCTCTCTCCCTAGTTGATCTATGTTGGGTTCCCATGATTAACATTACTTGTTTTAGTAAAAAATCTACCTGCCAATGCAGAAAATGCAAGAGACGTGGGTTTGATCCCTGGGTCTGGAAGATCCCCTGGAGTTGGAAATGGCAACCCATTCCAATATTCTTGCCTGGAAAATTCCATGGAAAGAGGATTCTTGTGGGTTACAGTCCAGGGGTCTCAAAGAGTCGGACACAACTGAGTGACTGAGCACACATGATATATCATAGCACTCATGCACATTCAGGTCATGGCAGGCAGATGGGTGTTAGTTGTTATACATTTTTAGGGAAGAAGACAAGACTTCATTGGTAAACATCCAGCTTCTGATAGCTCATGCAGTTGGGAACATAATTGGAATATGCCTGGTAGAATGAGTTCAAAATTAGGAATCAAGAGATGTGACTTCTTGACCTGGAGCCGCCACTAACACTGGCAAAGTACCTGATCTGCATGTCCTCATTTCCTGCTCTGTCAGGCTGGCACACTGTGAGAGGGAAAAAGATGAAGGCTGTGAAAATGGCACTGAAGAAGCTAAAATGTTCTATGGGAATGTAAACGGGTGACTTGAGGACAAATTAGAGGAGCGGCTGTTTCTATCACTTAGAGCAATGGTCTCCATCCCCAGACACACATGCCATTTCATTTCTTTTAGGCCCTCCCTTGGCTCTGTCTGCCATCAGCTCAGTGAGGACAACAGAGCAATATGGCCACTTGCTTTGAGGAGCTCCTTTTAAGATAAGATTCTGTCCTGTGATCATAAGAAATGGGGTCAGGTTCAAGAGAAATGAAGATTTTCATGTTCTCAAAGTGCAGTGGCTTCCTCCTTTTGTCTGTTATTTTTATGGAAGGAGAAAAAAGTCAATAGTGTTTAATGGGGGGAAAATAACAAGAATAACAAAATCAAGGTCACAAATCTTCTCAAGCATTTGGCCCCCTGAATAAATCATTATGCTGTGGGAGAGTCAGGGGGAAGCATCAATGCTTTAGATAAATACCAGTTTTTACATAGATATAACATTGTGAAAGAAAAGATAGTAGTGAAATGTGATTGTCTGACTCACCCACGAGTGTAGGAACGCGCAATCGTCTGGTCTCCCTGCCAGTGGATAACACATTGTCAGATATGATTTCAGAGTTTAAGGGTGAGCTCTCTCCTGCCAAACTTGAAGAGAGATTTCTGGATTTCTCAAATTGCAGTAAAATGCACTGCTTGAGGCAGGATGGATGTCTTAAAGTGGTTCTCTGAGAAAAATCATGCTGTCTTAGGAAAGAGAACCCATATGCAGGTAACGTGTGTGAGTATTTGTGTTTGAATAATACCACTTCAAGGTCATGGTCTATTATATCTAACTGGCTAATTTATGTCAGCATAATAATATTAAAATAAAAGCAGGTATCTTTGGGATTTATCTCAGAGATACATGACACAGAGGTGAGCAGTAGAATCGATTGATCTTTTTCAAGCAAGGCTTTTTCAGGGCCTCTGCTGCACCAAGGGGTACTGGGAACACACAGCAACAGGTTCCCTAACTTGCTCGCGCACGTGGGGGTGAGGGTAAGGGTGTGTCCAGGGCTCGTGGCTGGAGGGGTAGTTTAGCTGCTTTGCCCACCCATTAATGTTGTGGGCAGGAGGCATGTTCAGTAACCTGCTTTTGCTCCAGGCTCTTCAAAAGTGACAGTTGGATTTTTTCATCTCTTTGTACCTTGTGTTCCGAATTTGTCCCAAGTGGGAGTGCACAGCGTTATTTTTAGTCCCATACAGTTTCTTTGTATTTTGTTGCTGGAGGAGAGGTATGTCCAAGTGAATTGATTTTTTTTTTTTTTTACATACTGTTGCCTGTTACTGAGAAGAGAAAGGTGAAGTATATCGTCCTCAGGTTGTTACTCATGACAGAACAACCGTGCTCATAGAGTCAGAAACATTGTACAGTGGCTCAGGTCTTAGGAAGATTGTTCCAAAAGGCCATCTTTCTAGAACATTGAAACAGGAAAAACAACAAGAATGACAGGAATAACAGCAACAATATGCTAATAACAGCCACAACGATGTATTCTTTTTTTCTTTTGATATTTGCAGGTGGAAAACCATGCCCTCCTAGTCAGGCCCTCCAAGAATATCGCTCATGCAATGACCATTCATGCATGCAGCTCTACTGGGAGACATCACCTTGGGGTCCCTGTTCTGAAGACACATTAGTAACTGCCCTTAATGCAACCATTGGCTGGAATGGAGAAGCTACATGTGGTGTGGGCACTCAGACACGGAGAGTCTTCTGTGTCAAGAGTCACGTGGGACAAGTGATGACAAAAAGGTATGATCAATAGTTTATTGAAAGTACATGGGATGATTGCATAGTTGAGTGCTTTTAGTCAGATGCATTTTTGAGCACTGAATATGTCCCAGTTTGTACTAGAGTAAGAGGTTTTTGTTTTGTTTTGTTGGAGTCTTGTCCAAAGGTAGACACTCTTCTAAGTTCTAATATATGCATTCATTGAAGGATAACAGTAAATATAATGCCCACAAATTTGAATCTGTTTGAATAATCAACTTTTCTACAGTTGATATCAGTATTTCTGACTCTTTTCCAATCACATGATGACTAGGTTCACAACAAGGTAGGTTATGTACTTTGAAATATGGGGCTGTGTTATACTCTTCTTTAGATCCCATTGGCCTTGTCTGAGGTGAGACATAAATCCATACAGCCATTTTGAATAGACTAATTCATGTCCTCCAGTATGTTTACAATCTCAAGGCTGCTCTGTTCTGCACATAGAAATGTAAATTGAAAAAAAAAAAAAAGAATTTGGACATGGGGTCTAGGATAAGAAAAGGCTCAGGAATAGTTGCAAGTGATGGAGGAAAAAAGAGTAATTGACTGGAGAGCTCAGCTGTGGGGGGTTCTTCTCTAGACCAAATGAGAAAACATAACTCTTCTTCAAGTGCATGCAGGAAGGCTCATGGAAAAGAAAAAGTAAGTGACCTAGTTATACACAGAGACTGGGTGACCGGCTTGTCCATAGAGATTTGCAAGTGGCCATGCTGAAAGACCCTACCCCAACCACAGTACTGGTGGGTAACCAGGATGGGTTGGTTCAAGCCTTGGTCTAGTGTCACAAATTCCTCCAAAAGTTTTAAGCTGAGAAAATGAACTCTCTCTTCTTTCTGTTCATGATGCTCTAAGTATTTGAGTGGAGAGTTGCCATGCCATGGTCACGCCTGGTGGAAAAAGCACGAAGAGAGAGTAAAACTAGAAAGAGAGAAACTGGAACAGAACAAATATCAAGTTCTGGTCCCTTCTCACTTAAGAGCCCTCCTGCTTTTCCTGGCAACATAGGCAACTACATTTGCTCTTCTGCCTAATTCAGTCCAGTTTGTGTTGCTGTCATGGACAACTTAAACCTGATTAACTTCATCTCAGGGCACCATGATGATAAGCTCTGGGCCTTATCCACAGTGTCATGGAAACTACTTGAGTTGTGTGTAAGGAAAGTCACAGAAGCTCAGTTAAGGGAAACAAACTGCTAATGGCAAAAACAGGACAGATTGGCCAGATACTGCTGGTGTTGGAGCATCAAATGAGCAGATGGCTATGAAAATGGAAGGGAAGATAAATTTGACTTGAAGCACAATCAAAAAGACTTCCTCTCTTTCCCCTCCTAAATGTGGCTTCCAAAGGTTGGATGTAGCTGGGGCTGGATGATCTTCCTTGTTGCCACTGCAGATTTTAGAACCATGACTGGCATGTCATTATTGTCCAAAAACATTTTTAGAATTCATGAATTAATTAGACCTGTGTGTAGGAAAGTAAAATGATTTGACAGGGGATGGATATGAGATGCAGAAGTTTGAGAAGCTGATGTTTATTTTTTGCTTTAATAAGAAATATTTTATCTACCATGGTAAAGTTTGGCAAAGGGGACTGCCATGAAAAGTAATAAACAGATCACATGAATGAACTTTTGCTCTTATTAACTCATAAATGTTAATTCTGCTTTAGCATGTAACTCTGGGTTGCTTGTGATATTTTTAGAACATCAAATTATATCACTTGTATGTTTTAACTTACCTGGTATCCATAACACCATGTGGACTGATAGAGTCAATGGGAGATATAGGCAAACGCGAACAATAATGTTTGCATATCACTTCGTTCAGGTGTTAATCTAATTCTTGGAGTTATGGTAAAATCCTGAAAGATTTACAAAGATATTATGCAAACAAGAGAACTACTTTTATCTTGAGAAGGATTGCAGCCCTGATAATGTTCATTTTCATAATGTAGATTTTTCAACTGCTTAAAAAAAGATGCCAGAATTATTAGCTTGAATATACAAATAAAAATAAACATAGCTTAGATATAGGAATAAATGCTATGTGAAATGCAACAAACTATTATTCTTTAGAATGATGAGAAAAATTAGCATTCCTGAAGCCTGATCTCCCTTCCATAAAACTTTTCACCTCTGGCCCAAAATAGGAAATATCCACACTTGCTATGAATGTAGTTTATTTTTTTCTTAGCAAAGGAACAGTAGAATTGAGACTGACAACTGCCAAATACATTATTAAACCTATTTAGACATGAAAGGTTGGGTTATATGTTCAAATAGGCCTCTGCTTCCTTATCTAGCCTTATGATTACATTGAATGATAGTTTTTTTTATAAAAGTTTCTAAGCTCATCAGCTTATACAAATATTAACTGAATGATATTTTGTGACCAGATAAACCAGAGTCAAAAGGTTATAGTTTAAAACATAATGAACAAATACATATGGATTTGTTTGATAATTTTCATAAGACTAAAATATTATTACAGTGAATAACCTATCGTGTTAACTCAGTTTTGCAACAGAGAAAAATGAATTGCACAGATGTTTTCCCTAACACACACATACATACATGCCCACACATAAGGACATTGCTAATTACTTTTTGCACTTTTAATGAGGCTAGAGACTTAACAGCCTAGTTTTAATTCTTACTGTATGTCTCCAAACGATCCTGCTAAACAAGAGGAGGCTGCATTGACTTAAGTAAAGTTAATTAAAATTCTTGAGGTTAATGAGATTAATTGAGCTAAGAAAATAATACCTAGTGTCCAGTGAAGCACATAGTGAGATTATCAGCAAGAGAAAGTATCCTTTGCTTTGCCCTTTCAAAAAGTATGCTTTTGCTCTTTTTTATGTGAAAGCTGTTGCAGAGAAAAAAAAATTCCCTGCCATTTGTTAAATCCTTTGGGTGAAGGTAATGGCAATAGGAAAAGAAAATATCCTAAAGAAAGAGTGGCCTTCAGAGTAGAAAAAAAGAAATGTGTCTCCATAGACTGGATGGGCTTAACAAGATGTGTTTGATACTCTAAACCCATTGTACTGGGGTGCACAGAACTCCTTGCAGTTCTTTGCTTCCCAGGATTGGGGTTCTGGTTTCCTTGTAACTGTATAGGTAAGAATGTTACCATTGTATGAGTAATAGAACTGATCACATCAGAAAATGAGGACTAGCTAGGGTGCAACTCAAACAGGAGTGAAAGCTTGAGAGCTTATTGGGATATGTGGCTTTGTTTCACTTCTCTTTTTCTTTTTTTCCCAGTTGCAATGTGTGAAAAAATGATAAAGATTAAAATCACACAACTCAGAACGTTCCAAAGGTCATGTAAGGCACTTTCTGAGAAAACACTGGGCATTTGGTGAGACATAGTAATGGGGAGCTCCATTAACACATTGAATGTTTACAAAGTTGGCAGGTTGGGATGGCCCCTCAGTCCCGGGGTTGAATGACTATGTCTACCTCATGATTATGGGCACATAACTGAGAAATGGCAGACCCCTGTAGATAAGTTTGATGCCTTTCAGAGCAGGAATGGAAGCCTCCAGGGCAACCAGGAGGCAATTGTGGAATACTCCAGTGTAAGTTCTGGAAAAATATATGTGTTGAAATGAAATGCATTCACCCTTTTAGCAAGAGTATTGCCAATCTAGGATCAGAGTGTTATATAACAGTAAAAAGTATAATTTATGACAAAAGGCAAGAAGCCATACTGTGTTTACTAGCTAAAATGTGAATCCATATGTTACCCTAGTTTTTAAGGTTTCAAATTTGTTTTGGAAATGACTAGATAAATGTGCCTTATTTCCCCAGGGATTTGTCTTCAGGCTCCAATGGCACAGAATGCTTTTCAATCATTCAGTTAGTATTACTAAATATTTACACAACATTAAGATCTGGCATTTTTTAAGAAATGATATGAGGTGAAACTCTACCATGAAGTCATTAAAAATTAGTATCTATATAACGCACACCTATGTGCGCGTGCATGTGCACACACACACACACACACACACACACAGAGAAAACCAGCAGTGCAACAAATATCAAAAACCTTTTAGTGTCAGTAAACAATAAATAAAATAAACATTATATTTCTTAGGAGCTATGTGGAACTTAGGAACTTATGTGCTAGCAACTTAGCACATAAGTTGCTAATGGTCAAGGAGAGTATTCTTGATGATTCAGAGAAAATTTATGAAAATTGAAAATGTGATCCTGGGAAAGGTAAACATCATGTAAATAGAAAAGAAGAGGTAATTGACCTTTAAGGAAATTGATGTCTTCTAAATAAACCTTATTGGCAGAAGAAATGAACAAAAGGTTTCACTAGCAAGAGAATATTTGGCTCTTATCAGACCAGAAATCATACTTCAGGAAAGCCCTTAGTTCATGGCCTCTATAAAAGCAAGATAACCTGAATTTGAGCTTTGTCCCTGAGGGGATGATAGTGTTTCTGTCTTAAGGACTTAGACGAAGAACACTGGGAAAGGGGACCATGATATGAAGAATTGATATTATGGCCACTGAGTATTTATTGTGAGTGATGCTAATAAATCAGAAATTTAGAAGTAGGCCATATCAGTTCCCCAAAAGAGATTAACACCTCCCTTACATAAAAATAAAAACCAAAACCAAGGGACACAAGGCCACTTTGGGAGGTGTGGGATGGGTCCATCACCTTGCTTGTGGACATGGGAACACAGGGGTTCGCATATATTCAAACTCATCACATTAAATGGGTGCAGTCCTTTCCGTATCAGGTATACACAGAGGTAGAGAATCTGCCTGCCAGCGCAGGAGATGCCAGTTCAGTCCCTGGGTTGGGAAAATCCCCTGGAGAAGGAAGTGGCAGCCCACTCCAGTATTCCTGCCTGGGAAATCCCATGGACAGAGGAGCCTAGCAGGCTATAGTCCATGGGGTTGCAAAGAATTGGACATGAGTGAGCACACACACACACACAAAACAACATAACAATATACCTCAATAAAGGTATATTTAAAAGTTGAAAAAGAGATTAAAACCTACTTCTAATTGAAATGAACAAAGTCCCTGGGGAATAAACCACCCTCTCCAGAAAGCCTGAAGCCAAGCCAGCACCACAGGCATTTCTGAGCTGTTTGTGATGTCTGAGCATGTCCTGGCTGGGTTCCCTGTACCCTCAAACCCTGCTGCCCCACTGGGAACACAGAAAATTGACATGTTTCAAGTTGCACTTTCGTTTCCAGACAGATACCAGGAGAGACTGGAGGGGAGATGGAGTAAATAGCAGTTCAGTTTAATTTTAGTAGTTTTCAAGGGATGACTAAAGAACTTGGGGATGAGTTTAGTGCTTTTTGCTAGTTCTACTAAAGCATGACATCAGTTTTCCTTAACAGAATAGCTTGCTTAAATAATACTTTGTGCTCTAAAGACACTGTTTTTTCTTTCTATTGTTATGTTCATTGAATTGACCTATTTGATAGACAGTTTTTATGTGTGTATATTAAGGATGATTAATAATAAGGCCACCAATAATTAATTTATTGAACAGTTCCTTTTCTGTGAGTATATACATTCCCATTTTAATGTGTTTTCAAGTATTATATGCTTCTATATATTATTATACAAGTATAATAAAATAATACAAAGGGCCTGATGGTGAAAATTGGCCATACCTTCCTCCACTTAGCATCCCACATCCCAAATACAACCCCTTTTTAATGATTTTTGTATTTCATTTCTTCCTTTCTCTGTCTTTATTTTGACTGGATAAGCATTCACATGGTTCATAAATTATAACAAAATACAAGGAGACATATAATATACAACGATGAATGGCCTTGCACTCAACCCTGCTCTCATCCATCCCCTTCCTGCCTCCTGTCCTGCCCCTGGCAACCACTTTATTTCTTTCTTTTGCTAAATCGCTTCAGTCATGCCCATCTCTTTGCTATCCCGTGAACCTTTGTCCATGGAATTCTCCAGGCAAGAATTCTGGAGTGGGGTGCCATGCCCTCCTCCAGGGAACTTTTCCAACCAAGGGATCGAACCCGCATCTCTTGTCTCCTGCATTGACAGGTGAGTTCTTTACCACTAGTGCCACCTGGAAAGTCCTTATTACTTTCTTACCTACCTCCATTGTAGATATAGCATTATGGCTACCAACTACCAAGTGTATATCCTTACCCTCCTCCCTTTCTGATGCTTTAGTCTCTAGGTCAAGAGAAATAAAGTTTGTTGTATGCTCTGCCTCCTGCTCTGAGTCCTTGGGCGAGTAGCTTCTCCTGGATCTTTCTCCTCATGTCTGTAAAAGGAACAACAGGGTCTCAGTGTTTTTAGTTATGAATCCTATGGTTCTGTGTCAAACTACTTACTTTCTCCAGGAGATATTGATCGAGTCTTTCACATTGGCAGATGTCCAGAATCTACTCGGCCAGAAACTGTACGCGCTTGTCTGCTCCCGTGCAAAAAAGACTGTCTCGTGACTGCTTTCAGTGAGTGGACTCCCTGCCCAAGGCTGTGCCAACCAGGTAGGTTGCTGTTTCCTTAGTGCTCTCTGCTTCCTGACCACTTGATTGCCTCCTCCACTACTGAGTCAGTGAGAGATGGGGGAGCAAGGGCTCCCTTCTTTTCCTTTTGCATATAACCCAGGCAATGAAGTTTGTAAAATTTGTAAATGAAGTCTTAGCTTTCTAGAACCATTATGATTTGGCAGGGAAAATACATTTTGTTGTTCTATGCCATGATTTTACAGCTGTGTGCTGTAGGAGTTCTTGTCTTTTGTTAACACTGTTGTGGTATTTTGAACAGCCATTTAAATGTGGCATGAATACCATCACAATTTATTTGTGGATCCTGTGTGCTTAAGCCTGACTCCAGGCATCTTCATTAGAATGCAGGGCCTTCTGAACTGTGCACATATCACTGATAAATATAAGCCTGTGGAAGAAGAGGGGCCAATACATTAAAAAGTATTGAACAGGTGCAGAAGTCAGAAGTATATGATTTGTTATTTCTTTACTCTTAATGGTGATGCTTTATACACTTAGGTATATTTGGAATGCTATGATCCAGGATATTTAATAGCTAAGTCCTGACAAACACAGAGGAGCACTTTTGTAAAATGACTGCCTTTCTTAGAATGGGTCTTCTCCCCCATACCTGTTTCAGTTCCCTGATGAGCTAGTTCCTGTTGAGATACAAGAACTCCTAGTTCTAAGGCCCTGTTTTGACCTAAGACCTGGAATTAATAACTTGGTCCCTTTTCCATAGTCTCATACTCTTACCTTGGGTCCTATGGATCTCACTATTGCCAGAGTAAGAAAAGGCACACCCAGGGGAAGGAAGGATGGAAGCATATTAACACTAGTGCTCAAAGCAAAGTGGGTCTCATCCACATCTCCTTGGCCTTGTGTTGGCAATAACATCCTCTCATTCAGGGCCTGGCTCTTCCTGTGTCTCTGCATTAGCCTCCTGGAAGAAGGGAAAGGAAAGCAGGTCATTCTGCAGGAGAGAACCTGCCACAAATACTGAGCTTATTAATATGTTTCCTCGGAAGTCCAGCCTTGGGCATCTAGGATCCCCCGGTCATTCTTTGACTTACACATCTTCACGGCAGTGACATGATGTTGCAGCAAACACCGACACACATCTGTCTGCCACTTCAAACCGCCTCTCAGTGATTGGCAAGGGGGCAGTGACAGCTCTTGAAGGTTATCATCATCAGTGTCTTACATTGCACTGGTGAGGTAGCCACATAAAGTTTTTCTGACTGTACCATTTCATCTTTTTAATGATCTTCTGTCACAGTGTTAACAGAGTAGCATGCAGTAAATGTTGCTTATGGGTAGAATCAGAACTAAACATATGGAATACAGAAGAGCTTGGAAAATACAGTGGGATATTTATCTTATCTTTTGAGGGGTGGAGACAGCAATCTCTTTTAGGAACTCTCCAAAACTTGTTTTCCTAAATAAAAATTCAAAGTAATTGAGCTGAATGTTTGAACAGGGTATGTGGAATAGCCAGGGGAATGTTATTTCCAAACAGAATGGGACAGAAAAACTGTGATCTTTATTCTAAACCATTTGAAAGGCAACATCGAGGAGGATGGATTTTGAAGTTTTAATACTAATGTACCTGAATAATATTCAAGCTTTTAAATATAAGTCTTGGAAAAATGCAGGAAGATAATATATGAAGATGGAGGTTTATTGAAATGCAGCTGTTTCTTTTAGTTTCTGTCTCATAAGAGATTAGCATAATTCCTCTGTTAAATGGCTTTAAGAAAGGAAAAGGTTAAATTAAAAATAATACCCTACTGGCAGCCAGATATTGGTGGTAGAGCTGTCAAGATCCCTGGACACTTAAGAAGGCATATTAGTTTTGTTGAGTCTGTGTGCCCCAGTGGCCAGAGATTACTTTAGCTACTGCTATTGCATGCATTCTATTAGTACTTTTGAGAAAATTCTCTCTGCTGCATGGGCATCTTCTCCTAGCACTGTGAAAGGATGGAGGAGTCATAAGCCATGTGAAATAATTGCTCTTCCAGCAATTTCAGATTTTACTCCAACTTCCAGAGATTCAATTAGTTATTTAAATGGGTGGCATTATAATGAAAATAGTTCTAAGCCTCTGTGGTCTCTTTTTAGCCTCCAATTTTTCAAGTCTAGATAATTCTTTTCACAGCCAGACAGTCAGGGGACCTGGAGAAGCATAGATTCAATTTTCAGATTTCTTTCAGCTTCAATCCTATTTACCCTGATGTTTAGTTCATACTTTGGGACCAATATATTATTAAATAACTGTGGGTTAATTAGGGGAGACTATGATAGGGAGGTTATTGGAGGAATTGGTATTGCTAATTCTATGGTTTTCAAATTGCATTGACTCTGAATCACCTTGAAGCATTATGAAAATGCAGGTTTTCAGCTCCATGGCTAGAAATTCTGATTCAGTAAGTATGGGATGTTTCTAAAAATTTGTGCTATAAGAAGTCACAGCTGAATGGTGATGTATTATAGTTTCACCCTTAAGATAAGAAAGGATCGTAGATTTGTGAACAAATGCTTGACCTCTAGGCACACAGCCTGTTTTTCAGCTTCCTGAATGCACCATATTCTTCCCAGCTCAAGCATGCTGGAGTATGATGGCTAAGAACAGAGGTGCTGGAGGCACATGGCCAGAGCTGAGTTCCAAGTTTTGCTCTGTGACAGTGGATGCCTTCCTTAATCTCTCTGTGCCCCAGTTTCCTTATCTGTAGAATAGGGTTCATAACCGCACCTACTGAAAAGGAAAATACTTAGAGCCCACACTGCCTTGAATGGAGCAGGCACGGGGCAAGCATTCCTATCGTCGTTCCAAGCCTCTGCATCTGCCTTGTGGGATGCTGGAGCTGTGTTCAGCTACCTCTCCTTGGTCCTCCAAACTCTGTATCAGCACAGAACTGCTGTAGCAGCCTTTTTTGAGGAATGTTATGTTCACCTTCCTAACTTCATTAGACCCTCCCCATCCATCTCCCCATCGACGTTAACTAATCATCCTACAGCATCTTGCATCTCCCCTTTATGGCACTCCTATACTTATCCTTCCATGTTAACGTTGCCTTCCTAGACTGCAGGCCACAAAGGCAGGGACCGCTTCTGTCATCCTCACCACAAGATCCTTTAAACCTGGCATAGTGTAGGGTATAGTTGTCACTGAATAAACATTTTTTGAATGGACAGATGTTCCGTAAAGAGAGAGGAAAGTGTGTCTTTGAATCCGGGCAGTAGATTCTCTGTCCTTGACAATGTCCTTCAAAACATACTTTGGGAAATAATGTTTTAAAGCAATACTTATCAAATGTAAATGCTTACACGAGTCTCCAGAGGATCTTATTAAAATATTATGTAAGTTATAATTCAGTAGACCTGGACAGGACCTGGAATTAGACCTTGGTATAAGCTCCCAGGTGATACCTGTATGTTGATTACAAAACTCCAGAGGTAAGGGTAGGATAAGTTAGACATTTTTGACCAAGGCAATGACCTGACCAAAGTTATAAAGTGAAAAGTGTAGACTAGGGACAGACTAAAAGATGGGGACATGGGTAGGGTGGGTTGAGGGGTGGAAAGAAGTGATTTAGCCTAAGTTGAAAGATGAGAATGGGATGGGGGTGGCAACTACTAGTGAGGATGGAGGATGCAAAGATGGATGAGTGTGAGAAGAGTTTACATTCCTACCCCCAAATTTGCCTACACAATGGGGTCATTTAGAGATCTCTAAAATGTCCCGATGCATGAATCCTACTGCCAGACATTACGATTTAATAGGTTTTTTTTTTTATGACCAAGGAAATTGCATGATTACATGACTCCAAAACCAAATCCATTCTAAACCTCTCAAAAAGCCAAGGTGGCTTCCTAATGGCAGACTGTCCCTGGAGTGATTTGGGTTTTAGCAATGGATAAGTTGTATCAGGTTTTATTTGGTCCTGGCTGGGTTTATGATCCAGATTCTTACAACTTAAAAGTATTCTCAAGCCATGAATAATCTCGTTTGTAGCTACTCATGCTTCCTGTCTTTTTACTCCTGTTCATCTGAGTATCTCCTTAAAGGATTAATGGTAGTCCCACATTCTTCTAAGCAAATCAAATAGCTATCAAGCTGTGGTCCTATTGTGGACTCTCCAAATTTTAAGTCCCAGTAAAAACATTAGCCAAATAATCAAGAACCATTTGGTGATGTTCTTGTTAATTTCTCTATTCTTCCTTCTGTCCGTAAAGCAAGTCAGTCAGTTCAGTTTCTCAGTCGTGTCCGACTCTTTGTGACCCCATGGACTGCAGAACCCAAACCTTCCCAGTCCATCACCAATTCCCCGAACTTGCTCAAACTCATGTCCTTCAAGACGGCGATGCCATCTGAAATCTCATCCTCTGTCATCCTCCTCCTGCTTTCAGTCTTCCCCAGCATCAGGGTCTTTTCCAATGAGTCAGTTCTTCACATCAGGAGGCCAGAGTATTGCAGTTTCAGCTTTAGCATCAGTCCTTCCAATGTATATTCAGAATTGATTTCTTTTAGAATTGACTGGTTTGATCTTGCAATCCAAGGGACTCTCAAGAGTCTTCTCCAACACCACAGTTCAAAAGCATCGATTTTTCCGTGCTCAACTTTCTTTATGGTGCAACTCTCACATCCATACATGGCTACTGAAAAAAAAAAAACATAGTTTTGACTAGACGAAACTTTGTGGGTAAAGTAATGTATCTGCTTTTTAATATGCTGTCTAGGTTTGTCATAGCTTTTCTTCTAAGGAGCAAGTGTCTTTTAATTTCCTGGCTACAGTCACCATCTGCAGTCACCATTCACAGTGATTTTGGAGCCCAAGAAAGTAAAGTCTGTCACTGTTTCCATTATTTCCCCATCTATTTGCCATGAAGTGATGGGACTGGATGCCATGATCTTAGTTTTTTGAATGTTGAGTTTTAAGCCAGCTTTTTCACTCTCCTCTTTCACTTTCATCAAGAGGCTCTTTAGTTCCTCTTTGCTTTTTGTCATAAGGGTGGTGTCATCTGCATATCTAAGGTTATTGATATTTCTCCCAGCAATCTTGATTTCAGTTTGTGCTTCATCAGGTCTGGCATTTCCTATGATGTACTCTGCATGTAGTTAAATAAGCAAGGTGACAATATACAGCCTTGACTTACTCCTTTCCCAATTTGGAACCAGTCCATTGTTCCACGTCTGATTGTAACTGTTGCTTCTTGATCTGCATACAGATTTCTCAGGAGGCATGTAAGTTTATCTGGTATTTCCATCTCTTCGAGAATTTTCCACAGCTTGTTGTGATCCACAAAGTCAAAGGCTTTAGTGTAGTCAATGAAGCAGAAGTAAATTTTTTTATGGAATTCTCTTGCTTTTTCTATGATCCAATGGATGTTAGCAATTTGATCTCTGGATCCTTTGCCCTTTCTAAATCCAGCTTGAATATCTGGAAGGTCTTGGTTCACCTACTGCTGAACCCTAGCTTGGAGAATTTTGAGCATTACTTTGCTAGCATGTGAGATAAGTGCAATTGTGCAGTAGTTAGAGCATTCTTAGGCATTGCCTTTCTTTGGGATTGGAATGAAAACTGCTCTTTTCTAGTCCTATGGCCACTGCTGAGTTTTCCAAATTTGCTGGCATATTCAATGCAGCACTTTCACAGCATCATCTTTTAAGATTTGAAATATCTCAGCTGGAATTCCATCACCTCCACTAGCTTTGTTTTTAGTGATGCTTTCTAAGGCCTGCTTGACTTCACATTCCAGGATGTCTGGCTCTAGGTAAGTGATCACACCATCGTGGCTATCTGGGTCATTAAGATCTTTTTTGCATAGTTCTTCTGTGTATCCTTGCTGCCTCTTCTTAATATCTTATGCTTCTGTTAGGTCCATGCCATTTATGTCCTTTATTGGGCCCATCTGTGAATGAAATGTTCCCTCAGTATCTCTAATTTTCTTGAAGAGATCTCTAGTCTTTCCCATTCTATTGTTTTCTTATATTTCTTTGCATTGACCACTTAGGAAGGCTTTCTTATATCCTTGCTATCCTTTGAAACTCTGTATTCATTCAGATGGGTATATCTTTCCTTTTCTCCTTTGCTTTTCATTTCTCTTCTTTTCTCAGCTATTTGTAACGCCTCCTTAGACAACCATTTTGCCTTTTTGCATTTCTTCTTCTTGGGAATGGTTTTGATCACCACCTCCTGTAAAATGTCAGGAATCTCTGTCCATAGTTCTTCAGGCACTCTATCTATCAGATCTAATCCCTTGAATATATTTGTCACTTCTACTCTGTAATCGTAAGGGATTTGATTTAACTCAAATGGCCTATTGGTTTTCCCTACTTTCTTCAATTTAAGTCTGAATTTTGCAATAAGGAGCAAAAATAAAGCAAATGCCTGAATAAATATTCAATATTATTTGCTTAATAATAGCTGCAATTTATTGTAGAGGTTCTCAGACTCAGGCCTGCCCTGGTGGCTCAGACTGTAAAGAATTTGCCTGCAGTGCAGGAGATTTGAGTTTGACCCCTGGGTTGGGAAGATCCCCTGGAGAAGGGAATGGCTACTCACTCCAGTATTCTTGCTTGGAGAATTCCATGGACAGAGGAGCCTAGTGGGCTACAGTCCATGGGGTTGCAAAGAGTTGCACAAGACTGAGGGACTACCACATTGTTTTCATTTCTCAGACCTGTGAAGTTTTGTTTTTCAATGAACAACCATCTGAGACTCACCTCAGCCCACGTTAGAATCTCTTCATGCTAAAGGGACATATTCAATTTTAAAACCTACTGTTAGTGACACCTGTAATGGGGCAGGGATGAGACACACTCATTTAGTACTTTATCCTTTCAGGGTATCTTCAAATACATTTTAGCCTATCATTGATAATTACCTGGTTAGCCTTTAGAAATTAATTATCTTGGCCAATGATCTCATAACCATCATACTTAATGTTTTTACTTTAAAGTCACAAATCAGGACTGATTTTCCAAAATTTCTCTCCAGTTACCTTTAAAGAGTTTCACTTTAAAGTTTCAACATTTAATAATACAAATATCAGACAGGTAATAAAATTAATATAATGCTAATAGAAAATGAAATCGTTCAGTCATGTCCAACTCTTTGCGATCCCATGGACTGCAGACCACCAGGCTCCTCTGTCCATGGAATTCTCTAGGCAAGAATACTGAAGTGGGTAGCCTTTCCCTTCTCCAGGGGATCTTCCCGACGCAGGGATCGAACCTGGGTCTCCCTCATTGCAAGCAGATTCTTTACCATCTGAGCCACCAGACTTCCCTGGTGGCTCAGAGGTTAACGCATCTGCCTGCAATGTGGGAGACCCGGGTTCGATTCCTGGGTGGGGAAGATTCCCCTGGAGAAGGAAATGGTGGGCTACAGTCCATGGGGTTGCAAAGAGTCAGACATGACTGAGTGACTTCACTTTCAATAGAAAATATTACGGATTAATAGAATGTAGTCTTATGTGGCCATCACCAAGTAAAAATGATCACCAGCTCATGGCTACCCTTGTTTTGCTTGTATTACTGTTACCAATATTTCATTGCCAGTGGATATTTTTGTAATGATTCCGAGATGTGTATATCACTTCCATGGAAGGTAAAAATATGTAAGTGGTAATGTTATTTGACAGTTTGGTAGATAAAATGTGGCATATTCAAAATAGCTTTTCTCATAGATTCCTAGAAACTATGGAGTTAATGATTATTTGTAAATTTATAGAAATTTTAATAATTTAAAGCTGAGGGAACTCCTTTAACCTTCCTCTCTAAGGGGCAAGCTGGTGAGCAGTGTCATGGTAACTGGAAGACTGAAGGCAAACTGCTGCTGGGATTTGCTAGGACGTTTCATTTGGTGGGGTCCTTTGCTCTTGCATCAGACCTCCTGGAGTTATGTCTTGAGTTTCCATTATCAATGACAGTTTGTTGTTGTTTTTTCTCCAATGTCCAGGTGGTATACTATATAGTGGTTAAGAGCATGGAATCTCAAGTTAGACTCCCCTGACTCAATGCCCATTTCTACTGTACAAGTTACTTTAGACTCATTTTCAGTTTTGTTGTGTTTCAGCTTTCTCGTTTCTAAAATGAGATAACATTGACACCCAATTCATAGCCTGGTCATAAGGATTAAATAAGAATAGGACACATGGCAGAAATTTCAATGGTAATGATGATGTAAGTTCCTTAAAATCTGGTAACTTGTCTTCATTATGTTGTTACCCTGCACTGTCTAGTCATCCACGTGCTAGTATTATGGCACTTATTTCCTGTCTGCGTTTTTCTTGGACAGATTATAACATCCAGAGGGCACATCATGGGCATTCAGTAAGTGTTGTTGAATGAATGAGAGAATAAACTCCATATCTTTCCCATTACCAGTTCTAATTCCCAAAGATGTTGCTCCCAATTAAATGAAGCCAAAACACTAAAAGGTTATTCAGTTGGTCCAGGCCAATTAGGGGAAAAGGTATTGGTCATTCAGAATGTCAGATCCATCAGAAGCCACATTCTGTCCACTCAAAGGCATACTAGCATCAGCCTCTGTCTTTATTTACTCTTTTCATGCAGATATGGTCCCCTCCTTCTCCCCATAGGCTCATACATACTTTAAAAAAAATTAATTTTTTTTAATTGCAGGCTAATTACTTTACAATATTGTGGTGGATTTTGCCATATATTGACATGAATCAGCCACAGGTGTACATGTGTCCCCCATCCCGAAACCCCCTACCACCTCCCTCCCTATCCCATCCCTCTGGGTTATCCCAGTGCACCAGCTTTTGTCCTCCTGGAAAACAGAAGATGGAATGCTTATTTACACCCAAGTAATGGTGTTTGCATAATCAAAGATATGGGGCCTGGTACACCAACACCCAAAATAAGGTTGAAGGTAATATAATGATCTAATGACTTACTTTAAGAAAGTGACTTAGTCCAAATCTAAGTTACAACCCCTATAAATTTTGGATGTTTTCTATTTCCAAGTGTTTTTCATAAAATAAGATGTGTATCTCACATATACATACCAATCCACAACCCAATACCCAGAGTATGGGTGCCTTTGTTTTTATAGGCTCCATTGGGGGAGGCTGTGCCCCCTTTACTGTATAATTTAAAGCCCATAGATCCCTACATAGCCCGGTACTCAATAAATATTCTTGAAAATTTAGCAGGAGAAATGACAAACACTCAGGCTTGTAGAAATTACAGTTCTCAATCATCCTCCTGCCAAACCGAGGAGTTCTGCTGATAAAAGTCATAAAAGACACAAACACTTTACTTCAATTCATACATAGGAAAAAAAGATATACATTAAATTATTTTTTTTTCCTCACCTGTGTGTGTGTGTTTCCTTAAAAATTGGTACCTTCTGTCTGTCCCTATTAAAAGTCTGTATGTGGTAGATTTAATTTGACAAAAAAATCAAGTTTGGCAAAAAGAAAAATTTTTTTAGTACAGTTCACTAGAGTGCTATGATCATCCAGTTGTGGAAGAACACCTTTGGGTTGTAAGGAGAAATGCTGCTTGGAGGGCCGGGCTTGTAATTGGCTTTATCTGCATCCCCCACTCAGAGGACATTTTAGTCCATGTGAGAGCGGACAGGGAAGCCTTCTCGGTCCGCACTCTTCCTCCTATCCCTACTCCCTCTTCTTTCTGGACCAGAGATAGATGTATATTTACAGGAACTTGGAGTTCACAGTATCTCTACTGGGATTTATCTTTGCCTCCTCCAGTGGCCCCAGGCATGCATGTATCCTCAGTTGCTAATTCCTGTCCAACTCTTTTGCAGCTCCCTGGACTGTAGCCCACCAGACTCCTCTGTTCATGGGATTTCCCGGACAAGAATACCAGAGTTAGAGTGGGTTGCCATTTCCTTCGGAGAAGGCAGTGGCACCCCACTCCAGTACTTTTGCCTAGAAAATCCCATGGATAGAGGAGCCTGGTGGGCTGCAGTCCATGAGGTCGCTAGAGCCAGACACGCCTGAGCGACTTCACTTTCACTTTTCACTTTCATGCATTGGAGAAGGAAATGGCAACCCACTCCAATGTTCTTGCCTGGAGAATCCCAGGGACGGGGGAGCCTGGTGGGCTGCCGTCTATGGGGTCGCACAGAGTTGGACACAACTGAAGTGACTTAGCAGCAGCAGCAGCAGCAGCCATTTCCTTCTCCAGGGGATCTTCCTGACCCAGGGATTGAACCCACGTCTCATGTATTGGCAGGCAGATTTTTTTGTTTGTTTGTTTGTTTTTTTAACCACTGAGCCACCTGGGAAGCCCTTCACTCCAGGAGGTAGATTTAATTGTATGTGATTAACAGGTGAGGAATGCCTAGCTTAAAAAGATAATGTAACTGGTCGGAGGTTACCCAGCATGTCAGAAGCAGAGCCAGGGTTGGAAGTGAGATTTCTCTGACTCAAGGGACTGCCTGTTTTCATCCCACAACAAGCCCTGTTTTCACATGGGCACAGCTTATCTTGCTTGTTTACTAGCAATTCAAGAAAAAGCTGGATATCCTCAAACCTATGGCACAGGCTCTGTACAGCACAGATCTGCTCCATAGAACTTTTACTTGTGCTCTCTCATTGACCATCAGGACAGTTTCATGATAAAGGAGCAGCTGTTGTGTTAGTCCTATTTCATAAAAGAAGCAATGGGATCTTCAAGGGAAGCACTCCTTATTGCCTGGTTCAATGGGAGGAAAGACTGAGTTGAGATACCTAGTTTATTATTTTTTTAAACTTTTTATTTTATTTTTTAAAAAATTATTTATTTTAATTGGAGGCTAATTACTTTACAATATTGTAGTGGTTTTTGCTATACATTGACATGAATCCACCGTGGGTTTATATGTGTTCCCCATCTTGAACCCCGCTCCCACCTTCCTCCCCATCCCATCCCTCTGGGTCATCCCAGTGCACCAGCCCTGAGCACCCTGTCTCATGCATTGAACCTGGACTGGCGATCTGTTTCACATATGATAATATACATGTTTCAATGCTATTCTCAGATCAACCCACCCTCACCTTCTCCCACAGAGTCCAAAAGACTGTTCTATACACCTGTGTCTCTTTTGCTGTCTTTCATACAGGGTTATCATTACCATCTTTCTAAATTTCATATATATGCATTAGTATACTGTATTGGGGGAGATTCCCTGGTGGCTCAGATGGTAAAGCATCTGCCTGTAATACGGGAGACCCGGGTTCAATGCCTGGGTCGGGAAGATCCCCTGGAGAAGGAAATGGCAACCCACTCCAGTACTTATGCCTGGGAAATTCCATGGATGGAAAAGCCTGGTGGGCTACAGTCCATGGGGTTGCAAAGAGTCGGACACAACTGAGTGACTTCACTTCACATACTGTATTGGTGTTTTTCTTTCTGGCTTACTTCACTCTGTATAATAGGCTCCAGTTTCATCCACCTCATTAGAACTGATTCAAATGTATTCTTTTTTAATGGCTGAGTAATATTCCATTGTGTATATGTACCACAGCTTTCTTATCTATTCGTCTGCTGATGGACATCTAGGTTGCTTCCATGTCCTGGCTATTATAAACAGTGCTGTGATGAACATTGGGGTACATGTGTCTCTTTCAATTCTGATTTCTTCAGTGTGTATGACCAGCAGTGGGATCGCTGGGTCATATGGCAGTTCTATTTCCAGATTTTTAAGAAATCTCCACACTGTTCTCCATAGTGGCTGTACTAGTTTGCATTCCCACCAACAGTGTAAGAGGGTTCCCTTTTCTCCACACCCTCTCCAGCACTTATTGCTTGTAGACTTTTGGATAGCAGCCATTCTGACTGGCATGAGATGGTACCTCACTGTGGTTTTGATTTACATTTCTCTGATAATGAGTGATGTTGAGCATCTTTTCATGTGTTTGTTAGCCATCTGTATGTCTTCTTTGGAGAAATGTCTGTTTAGTTCTTGGCCCATTTTTTGATTGGGTCGTTTATTTTTCTGGAATTGAGCTGCAGGAGTTGCTTGTATATTTTTGAGATTAATTCTTTGCCAATTGCTTTGTTTGCTATTATTTCCTCCCATTTTGAAGGCTGTCTTTTCACCTTGCTTATAGTTTCCTTCATTGTGCAAAAGCTTTTAAGTTTAATTAGGTCCCATTTGTTTATTTTTGCTTTTATTTCCATTACTCTGGGAGGTGGGTCATAGAGGATCCTGCTGTGATTTATGTCAGAGAGCGTTTTGCCTATGTTTTCCTCTAGTAGTTTTATAGTGTCTGGTCTTACGTTTAGATCTTTAATCCATTTTGAGTTTATTTTTGTGTATGGTGTTAGAAAGTGTTCTAGTTTCATTCTTTTACAAGTGTTTGACCAGTTTTCCCAGCACCACTTATTAAAGAGATTGTCTTTTCTCCATTGTATATTTTTACCTCCTTTGTAAAAGATAAGGTGTCCATAGGTGTGTGGATTTGTCCCTGGGCTTTATATTTTGTTCCATTGATCTATATTTTTGTCTTTGTGCCAGTACCATGCTGTCCTGATGACTGTAGCTTTGTAGTATAGCCTGAAGTCAGGAAGGTTGATTCCTCCAGTTCCATTCTTCTTTCTCAAGATTGCTATGGCTATTCGAGGTTTTTTGTATTTCCATGCAAATTGTGAAATTATTTGTTCTAGCTCTGTGAAAAATACCATGGGTAGCTTGATAGGGATTGGATTGAATCTATAGATTGCTTTGGGAGATACCTAGTTTAAATCAAACTTGCTACATTGCTTTGCCTGGTGAACCTGTAAAGTTACAGAAAAAAGAAAAAAAGCCAGATAAATTCATACTCATCCCTAAAACCTATAACTCCTACATTGCTTTGCTTCATACCACTGCCTCTTCCTATAAAAGTAAAAATACCTATAATTTATTGACATGTACAGTCCTTTTAATAGTTACTTCAATTCTATATGGAAAGGACTATTACAGCCTCATCTTACACGGGAGGAAACAGAGACTTAGATATGAGTCCAAAGATTTCAAAAGGAACAAATGGCAAACCATGTAGAATCCTAGGCTCTTCACCATTCATTCAGCAGTAAATTATTGCTGAGCAATCACTGTGTTCCAGGCACTGTGCTGGGTACTGTGTGCATGTGTACTTAGAGTGGTGTGTGAAGCACACACAGCCCTGTCTTGTGGGTAGTGCTGAGTAGTGGAGGAATATAGAAGCATTGAACACATAGTTGCCTAGATGAATGGCAGTTACAAAAGACAGTAGGAGCTCTGCAGAAATGCAGGGACCTACGAGAAAAGCTAGTAAGGAAAATCAGGATTTCCTGTGTCTAGATTATCTTTCTCCTCATCTCTATTCATTGCCCATCCTACTAGATGTACAGCCCTGCTTGCTCTGTGGAACTTGACCTGATCATCCTGCTGGAAATAATCACTTCTCACTCCTGAGTCTCATAACACTGTCTGAATGGCTTGCATTCTCACTATTGGTAAATGTGTTTCGTGTCCCTCTGAAGAAACATGAAGTCCGTGAAGGCTCAACCCTTTTCAGTTTCTATTCCTAAAGTGCCTGGTAATAAACTTAACAGAATAGAATTCAGTATATCTGTGATAAATAAATGGATGCCAGTTAGAACTTACTTGCTTCAGCAAACCTAGCAGACTACTAAAAGGAATGATGCTCTGCCTTTGCAATTAAATTTCTTTTATAACACACGATGATGCTGGCAATGGAAGATGTGGCAATTTGAAAATCAGATGTCATCGGTTTCCTGGCAAATGGGATTAAAACGGAAACACATCCCAAGTCTTTATTCATTCATTCACTTGCTCACTCATTCAGTCACTCATTTTTTGTCTAGTAAATCTGGGGTTTTAGCTATTAATATTTCAGTGAGTTTATATGAGTATCTTAAGGGAAGCAAGGGCTATTGGATTTCTAATTCCTAAAAGTATTTTCCTACTAGAATTCCACACTTTAACCAAGGTCACCAGCTGAGGCAAAGTATCTAAGGAAATGCAATAAAGTCAGAGTCTTTTTAATATATAACTGAAGGGTATAATGTTGAATTGAAAAAGTGTGATCATTGCAGTCTTTCAGTGGCCTCAATTGATTCAGAGATAAAACTTAGAATAGTTAGAAGGTAGTTAGGTTTCTGAAGGTTTGGACAATATAATTCTAGCTCAGAATTACCTGGAATGCATGTTAAAACCCTAAGAGACTCCGATTTTGAAGTCAGGATTGAGAGTTCCAAATCTTCATATTTAAACAAACTGCCTAAATCATTTTAAGACACATTAATGTTTGAGACCCACTGACCTGGAGAAACATTTAACTATGAGTCAATGGATTCTTTAAAAAATGGTGTAACTCACCTTTACTATATTGTTCTAATCCAGTCTGTTTTGGTTTTCAAGAAACAGAGGTCTTTCTATAAAGCTTTCAAAGCTACAATAAGTAAAAAGAGGCTTGTTGGGAAATTAGAACAGGAAATCTCACAGATGTCCAAGTGTACATGTAAGAATTAGAAATGCAAACAGGACCTGAGGGTTGTTGCTTCAACTCTCAGAGCCAGTGTGATTCTCCCAGCTCTGCTTCTCTGTGTATATCTGCTGTTCTACAGATTCTAACAGGTGTCATTTGAATCTCTACTCTTCCAAGTAGGAGATATAAAGTCCCCAAATGACTGTCTGCTCCTTACTCTACAAAATGTTTTAAGTCAAGAACCCAGCATGATAGAAGCTTCCTTCCCTTCAGGTTCTTTATTCAACTTATTACCAAGAAAGAGACTTTGTTGGCCTAGTTTGTGTCAGTTTGGTCCTTCTATCACACAGCAGCCCATGGATTCATCATTCTCCTCAAGTCAGGAGCCTTCTAGAAGGGGAAGGCAGCAGGAACTGAAAGGGACAGTGATTGTTCCCTGCTGAGACCAACCTCTCCAGGATACCCATGTTTAGCCCTTTGGGAGAGAATTCAGAACCTAACTTCCTCTCTTAGGTTGCTGTCCACCCCTCTCGGTGCTGAACAATAGGCAGAGGAGTAGCTGAATCTGCCAGCCTGCTTCAACTCCAAAAGTCATCCTTTTTTCACGTCAAAGTTTCACTTTGGGAAGAGAGCTGTTGTAAATTAAGTGGAAATACAGAGAAGGAAAATGAAACTACAGGGAATATAAATGCAGTAGAATGACAACTTCGTGTAGAACAAACTGGGAAGAGAGAAGGCATTCACCCTGAATGTGATCTGGGCCAGAAATTTCACTTCAAACAGATAAAATATGGACTTTCCATGTACTTGAATTCATATCAAAATGCTTATGATATTATTCCTATCCAGAGTCTATCATAAACAGTCTTGTCTTGGTTGTTTTTTTTTTTTTTCAGAAAAGCTAACATACCATACAAAATCAAATCAATAAAAAATCAAACAAAATAATCGAATGTAGATTTGATGCCTGAAGTTCTGTCTTTTACACCTGGAATCCACTGTTGTACCTTCTAGTTTGCATTTAAAAGTTGGTTTCAAACTCTATTAATCTCCTCTATTCAACAGTCAAGCTACACTACCATAAATAAATCCTGTGGTTCACATGGATATTCATAATGATTTATTGTTAGCCTTGGTGGCAAAAATCTGTGTTTCTTTGAGGGTGAATGCTCTTTCTTTTCAATATGTTTTTACTTCTGGCTGGTTTATTTCTCACATCTATAGAATTCTCTGCAGACAATACAATATAACAATACAATATAATCCTTATTTGCCTATATAGGTGAATGAGTTGCCTTTCAGAAACCAAGGTACCCATTCTAATTAGTAGTTTATTTTTAGACTCTCAGTGTACTTTCTACAAAGAAATAGAATAAATTGCTTTTGCTTTAGCTTGGGTATTACTTTCAGTTTATTAAATAGTTTTCTACAGTTAAAAAGGATAAATTAATTATTTTTCACTTCCTTGGCTTTGATCCAATGTAAATGTGACTTTCAATGAGAGTGTGGTTTCAGGCAATCTTTGACTCATTGGACTAGCTAATATGATGGTAGGCTTTTGAATGATTTAATTTGTATTACTAAAACAAAGCCTAAAGTTGAGTTAATGTTGGGATCTTAATATATCAGTTTGGAGCTACAGTGTTATAAGGACGTCAAATAATTTATGTATGGTAGCAAATCAGGAAGATATGAAATCCATACTCAAAATGAAGCAGGTGGTTAATGGTTTGGACAACCAACTTTTAAGTGTTCAGTAGAAAAAGTGTCACTGAATATCCTGCTAATCTCTTGAGGTTCATTCATGATTAAGTTACTACATGGAGATGGTTCAGATAGAGTAGCTACTGAATAACATGGTTTCATTGATAAGGAAGAAAATATCCTAAAATAAGTATGCTAGGAATGATAGATCCTCTGCCATTTGAAACCCAAGTTTAATTTTGTTTGCTCTGATACCTAAAATATGTATTATCATGCATATTATCATAACTTTATTTGGAGACCTTATGGGTGATAGCCAGGGTCCAAATGTAGCCTGCATGGGTGTGATGACAAGTTCTGTGGGAGGTATGATCTAACTTGAATCAACAATACCTCCCACACTGCTGAACAACCACAGCACTTTTTCAACTGTTATTTGATTACATTCCATTTCACACTTAATTATATCCTGTCTTGAGCTTCTTTCTAATTTGTTTATGTCTAGTGTGAGAAGCTCAAAGACCTTGGGAATCTAACACACAGCAGACTCCTGATGCTGCCTTTTCTCAGTCGTGTGTTCTGAAATTTAGATAACCTCTCTGAGAATCTGTTTGCTCATCTTTAGCAAAAATATAATGTGTAGCATAGCAAGACAGCTTGGTTCCTAGGGTTCTCTTACCCTCTGTGAAGAGCTGCTGCTGCTGCTAAGTCGCTTCAGTCATGTCCGATTCTGTGTGACCCCACTGACGGCAGCCCGCCAGGCTCCCCTGTCCCTGGGATTCTCCAGGCAAGAACACTGGAGTGGGTTGCCATTTCCTTCTCCAATGCATGAAAGTGAAAAGTGAAAGTGAAGTCACTCAGTCATGTTCAACTTTTCGCAACCCCATGGACTTCAGCCTACCAAGCTCCTCCATCCATGGGATTTTCCAAGCGAGAGTACTGGAGTGGGGTGCCATTGCCTTCTCCGTCTGTGAAGAGGCTGCCCCAGTAATAGTTGCTCAGTTGATAATCCCTACCTTGTCCTCCCACTCATAATTTGTCTCCCCTGGCTAAGCTGTAGGATCTGTGAGTACTCAAGTGTAAGCCATAAAAATTATCTATTTTATAAACAGGAGATACTTAAGGGAATGTGTGTGCATGTTTAAAGAGAAAATGAGAAAGAGAAGGAGAGAGAGAACACACCTTTTTCTAGAAGGACAATAATAGGAATTTAGTAAATATTGTATTACATGGCTTGAAATATGAAGCAACATTATACATGACCAAGAAACCCACACAGGGTCTTAGACTTTGAGGAAGTCCATCCTTCTCACCTAACTCTCCCTCACTCTGATTCAGTAATAATTGAGTTCATCAAAGCAGAGGGAGATCAGAATATCAGCTGATTCTCAACCCTAGAATTAATTAAACAGACTTAACTACCTGGCCTGGTCACAGCCCCTGTTGAGCCCCTAAAAACTTGAATGAGTGTGGCTGAGAACAGATCAGAATATATGCCTCCTCTGAGCATATGTATTATGAGGAAAGAGATGGTGAGAGAAAGAAGGGCCACATATGCCCACTTCCTTCACCCAAAGTCGTGATTTAGGTGCCATTCATCATTCCCAAGAGAAGAAAATGGCAACCCACTCCAGTGTTCTTGCCTGGAGAATCCCAGGGATGGGGGAGCCTGGTGGGCTGCCGTCTGTGGGGTCACACAGAGTCAGACACGACTGAAGCGACTTAGCAGCAGCAGCATTCCCAAAAAAGGCACCTCTCCTTCTTGGGAGGTGATGAGAGTTCAGGGATGATGAAGGCTGTAGAAGTGGAGCTCCCTTCACATGGACGAAATCATCAGGAGGGCGCCACCCTTGCTCTCTCTTGCTAAGCAACTTTGTGAACTCAGGCACTAACTCCCACCATTTCTTTCAGTTCCCTCCACTGTGCTGGCCTCAATTCTGACCAAGCTTGTTCAGAATTTCATTTGCTGTTTCTTCTCCCTATTGTGTTCTTCTTCCAGCCTTTTGCATGGGTGCCTTTTGATCAATGTTTTGTTTTCAGTTCATATGCCGTACTTCAAAGTCTTTGACAATCATAGGAATCATCTTTCACTTCTCTCTCTTGTTCATCAACCCATGTTAATTTTCTCACTGCACTGCCCTGTGAGGGCAACTAGACCAACTAGGCCCTAAGTACTATGGTCTCCCAACTAGACCATAAGTTCTATGTCTTGTTCACTGTTTAGACACACGAAAGAGTGGCAGCCACAAAGTGGTAAAGTGCCTAAATGGTTATTGAATGAATGATGATATCATTAGTTCAGTGAAAGTTTGCATAAGACCTACTATACCAGGTTTTGTGGCTACTGCCAGTAACATTAAGATAAGTAAGGTGAGGTTACTTCAATCAGGGGTCTTTTTATGAGGGCATTCAAATGTGTAAGCATCTTCTTTAACTAAGGGGAGTGAGCACAGTATATTCAGCAAACAAGAGGAGAATGTCTTCCCTTAGCAAAGTGGTTAGAGGAGACAAGATTCAGCAAATTAGGAGTTTCCCAGTAAACAGGGGGTACAATTATCTTAAAGATGGGGATATGTGTAAAGAGGCTTGGCAATGTGAAAATCTGTTTTAATTAAATGACTTACAGGCAGCTTGCAATGCTTGGGTTGTGTAATGCATATGCGGGAGTGATAAGAAATAGGGTTAGAGAGACAGGCAAGAGCCAACTCATGAAGAGATTTATGCTATTCTAAGAAGTCTGGACATTACCCAGAATTCTGATAGACAATTTAAATTTGAAGCATGGGTATGATAAAATCAGACTTAGTGTTTTAAGGGGAAAAGAAAAGTACAGAAAATAATGAGGTTAGGCAGCATTGGAAACCAATGGGAAAAGTATGAGTCTATTCAGTTATCTGGCTAAGAAATAAGGAGACTCTGTTTTCTCAAATAAAAAAATAAAAATATATAGGTAAGCATATAAATTTCCATATCTCAACATTGTTTAATAGCATGTTTTTGTGACCCAGAGTTCCCCACCCATCCTGTGGAGTTCACGTAACTGGAGGATTATGCAAATCCTCTTTCCAGCTCAAGAGATGTCAGTGGTAAGAGAGAAACACAGTAAGGAACTCCAGGATGGAGCAGATCCTTCCTGATCATCCTTCTGAGTGTATACTTCCAAGCAGTAAGATAAGCCCAAAGACAAAGAAGCCTTCACTATTTCATACCATCATCTATTATTACCAGGACCAGTGCATAATTTGCAGGATCCAGTGCAAGATGAAAATGTGGGTGCCTTGTTCTAAAATTACTAACACGTTTAAGGTGTGGGAGAGCATTAAACTAAGAGCCCCAAGAACCCCATTGAGCCTGTGCAAACTCACACAGATCATAGGCCCACTGTGCTGCCCTGGTTCTCACTGGCTTTCTGTAGGGGTCAGATTCCTCACTGACTTTAAGTTTTGATTCCTGAGAACAGTTGTCATATCCTGTAACTATGACATTAACCTAGGTTGCTAGATTACTGTTGCATTGGATCACAATTCTTCCTGTGCTCAGCTGAGAAGGTTAAATGATCCCTCCTGGGTTTCAAATCTACTCTATCTCTTTCCTGGCACCTTGGACAAAGGACAAAATCTCTGTACTTCTATTCTCTAACCTGCAAAATGGGAATGATGAGAGGAACTGTGTTTTAGGATTATAATGAGGACTAAGTGATTCATACTTGGCAAGTGAATGAAACATAGTAAGTGCTTGGATCATTTTTGTTATTGTTTTGGAGATTGTATCCTGGAGAGTGAAGCTTAGTTAGTTCCCTGTAATGCAACAATTACCATTCAGGGTGAGGCTGGTCATGCAGTGGGCAGAAACGCTTAATTTCAGTGAGGTTGAATTTACCAATCATCTACTTTATAGTCGATTTTATTGTTGTGTTTTAGGATATGTCTTGTAATCACAAAGACATAAAGCTTTTACCCTATCTTTGTCTTTGGAAAATTTTATGTGTATCTGTAATAATTCATTTTATGTATCATATTAAATCAATTTCTAGGGTAATTCATTAGTGGTCCAGTGGTTAAGACTATGCACTTCCCCTTCAGAGGGCATGGGTTGTGTACTTAGTCAGGGAACTAAGATCCCACATGGTATGCAGTGTGGCCAAAAGATAAAATTTAAAAAAAGAATCCAATTTCTTTTTCTATATGGAGTCACTGACCTTTTGTTTCTTCCCTTTGCACCCCAGTATAGCCAGTGATCTAGCCATTCTTCTCTCTCTTGCTCTTTTACTCTGGGCCTTTGCAAAATTATTCCCTCTGCCTAGATTCCTCTTCCCTTAGATACTATTCAGATGAGTGCCTCAACCTCCTTCATGTTCCAGCTCAAATATTCCTTTCTTATTGAGGCTTTTAAGCTTAAAATTACCCACAAAACACACACACACTTTCCTTAGCACTTCTTTCTACATCGTCTTTTGTTGTTTTTTCTTTTTTTTTGAGCAGCATTTAATTGCCATATAAAATACTAAATATTTGACATTTATTTTTTGTCTTTCTCTCCATTAAAATGTAAAGTCTATGAATAGGGGGATGTTTTTTCTTGTGCTGTATTCTCAAATTCTAGAACAGTATTTCCCCCTTAGAGGATTTCAATAGTCCCTTTTCAGAATAATCCAGAACAGTTTATAAACAGTTATATCTTATTATTCTTCTATATAGAATAGTAAAAATTCTAGCTTCACACATATATTAATAGAAGGCATCTGATTAGGAAATCTCTGGCTGACTTCTTTTTTTTTTTTTCCCTTGATTCCTTCTGGAAACAAGGCCAAAACAGACAAGCATCTCTACTCTTTCTGTTTGTCAGCATAGGTGATTTCCTGGTTCACACATGAAGGGATTCAGGCTGTGTGTGTGTGTGTGTGTGTGTGCATGTGTGTGTGTGTATGTGTGGAGTCGGAAGTGCTCTGGCTACAGGATTTCTCTCTTGTTATCTGATTTACCACATCCATTAAAAAACAAGCTCTTAGAACTAGCAATGCAGATATCAGTGCACCAAAATTTTTCCTGAATGTCCTATTTTTTTAGCAATGCATTTATAAAATATTTTAAAATTATTTCAACGAGAAGTGCAAAGGAAACAAAAATGAGGAGACTCCTGTAGGACATATCAACCAATAGTAATCCAATGGACAACTGGGACCCAAATTATAGCCCAAAGACAGTTGGGTATTTGCAGGTATTTGGGGATTACAGATAGCAATATTTCTATGTATAATAGTGTTCCTATGTTTATTGGGGATAAATTATAATAATATTTCTATATATGATAGTATTCCTACAGTTGTGTTTTAAAAAAAGAGCTCTTATCCTTTATGAATCTATTCTGAAATATTTATAAATGAAACCATATGATGTCTTTGAAATAATTTGAGTGTGAGTAAATGGATAAGGGTATAGATGTAACAAGCTTGGTTATATAATTATCAAAGCTGATGGATGAAAACATTGGGTTTATTTGATATGTTTGAACATTTCCAAAATTTAAAAAGATACTTTTAAACTGAATTAAAAATTCACCAGTGATATATATTTTTCCTGAGCCAGCAGAGTTTCTCCATATATGTTCTCTGCCTTGTGGGTAGAAACTAATATTTCCAACCAAATATTTGGTTGATGTTCATATTATTCACGCAGTCGTGACTGTGACTTCATCTTTTTATTCATTCAGCAATCATTCTTCAGCTGTGAACCAGGTTTTACAAACTACAACAAAACCTGGAGAGGCTTCCTATTTGGAGACAGAACAAGACAGTCCGGTGCTATGGGGATTTTATAGAGAGGTGGGAGCTTTGGGAGACAGCGCCTTGGCTGAGGGTAGGATGGAAAGACTTCTTGAAAGAAAGACTTTGTTCAGTGTCAAAGGAAGTTTAGTGGTTATCTAGATAAAGAGGAAGAGGAAATACACTTGCCCCATTCTCGACACTAACTTGTCTACCAAGGAACAATTTTATATATGTCAGTTCAGTTGCTAAGTCATAGCTGACTCTCTGCAACCCCATGGGCTGCAGCACACTAGGCTTCCCTGTCCTTAACTATCTCCCAAAGTTTTCTCAAACTCATGTCCATTGAGTTAGATGCCATCTAATCATCTCATCTTCTGTCACCTTCTTCTCCTCCTGCCCTCAATCTTTCCCAGCATCATTACCAAATGCCAAATGCTGAGCTACTTTACATCTCTTTTCCTAAGTGTTCTTGTTAAAAATCCCAAACAAGGTATTCTAGTTATTAGAATAAAATACCTTATTTCCCTTTGATATACCAGGATATAAATAATTTTTCCAAGTTCATAAACCTGGAATTCTAGATTCACTGAAGTCATGTTATCCCACCACTACTAAGCCAAAAAAGGAGTTTCAAAACCTAGTGACTTTATGTTGACATTGCAAAATAATAAAGATAGTAAGACAGGGGATAGCACAAACCTAATATATAAAAGGGATTATTAAGAGACTTTGTCTACATTATTCTAAAATTTATAGTTGAAAATGCAAAACTTTATTTTG
This sequence comes from Bos javanicus, assembly GCF_032452875.1. Classification (NCBI taxonomy): domain Eukaryota; kingdom Metazoa; phylum Chordata; class Mammalia; order Artiodactyla; family Bovidae; genus Bos; species Bos javanicus. The sequence goes on along the minus strand of NC_083869.1, from coordinate 60,029,485 downwards.
ACTATTTGCTCTCATAGTTATTTTCCTTTAACGTATCCTACCACTATTCCCAAACCAACTTTTAATGTCACAACTGATATTAATGTGTGATTGATTCCTTGCATGTTACATTGATTCCCTGCACTTTGCATGTAGATACATCCTGGAATGGATGTTGCAAAAAGTTGCAGAAACCAGGATTTATGTGGTTGAGCCATCATGCTTGATGATGCATTTAAAGATGTCAGACTCCATACTGCAAATGGTCAAATGCTACACTTCACTCTCTTGTAAAAAGACTGGGGGATCTGAAGTTCTAAAGTTTCTATCCCCAAAGGTTCTGAAGTCTCTGTCCTTACTGTGCTATGACACATGAGCTTGAACTGGAAACGCTTCTGTCCTCTGGCTGTCCGCACAAGACTGGTCATAGATATCATCGTTTCATGCCCATGAAAGCATAAAGCATTAATGGGCTATGGCAACACACATTATTTAAAAGGATTCTTCTAATGTATAGTTGTGGATCCATGCCTAATAATGATGACAGCTTCTTGAGCCTGTGTCTTGGCTGACATCTGTGTCCCCCTAAAACCTGCTTGTATACAGTGCAACATGGCATTGCAGCATAGTTCAGTCTTGGTGTTGATAGAGTGCAACACATTAGGGAGCACTGTGGCAGGCAACCTCCAGACACTTCATCTGTGAAAATGAAAAGGAGTTAGGTTGGGGGGAATATAAATCCCTGTCATTTCCTCACTCACTGGCACGAGGAAAAGACAAGAGCAACAAGTAGTTTTGTTAACCCTCCTTCTTTTTAGCACACATTTCCAATTATACCCATTATAATGCACTTGGCTAGAGGGCAGGTTTTAAATGTGTTGACAGCAGCCTTGATTTAGCTGGTGCTCATTTGTTTTCTATTGCTTGGTTAAGCATGCTGCATTCTTTTTCCTGTTTTACATACTGGATGAATATGAGATGCTAGCTGTCAATGAGCTAAATCAGTGGTTTTCTGCCCTGGAGATTTTTTGAACAGTTCAATGCTTGGGCCCCACCCCTGAGATATTCTAATTTAAATGGTTTGGATTGAGGGGTATTAGGAATCTATAAAAGCACCCTTTGAGATTCTAATATGCAGCTAGGGTTAAGAACCGCATGGACTGAGTCCATGCATGGCAAGATTAGCTATGCAGGACTTAGTTTTAATATTTAGCAAGAGGAAGGACTGGCCACTATTTGGAAGGTTAACTCTCCAGATTGGAGATATTTTAAGTACATTGGTATTTTAAGTACATTGGTAGTTGAGGATAGCAAGTAAGGAAACTGGAGATAGTCCTTAGTTCAGTTCAGTTCAGTTGCTCAGTCGTGTCCGACTCTTTGTGTCCCCATGGACTGCAGCATGCCAGGCTTCCCTGTCCATCACTAACTCCTGGAGCCTGCTCAAACTCATGTCCATTGAGTCAGTGATGCCATTCAACTGTCTCATCCTCTGTTGTCCCCTCTTCTCCTGCCTTCAATCCTTCCCAGCATCAGGGTCTTTTCCAATGACTCAGTTCTTTGCATCAGGTGGCCAGAGTATTGAAGTTTCAGCTTCAGAATCAGTCCTTCCAGTGAATATTCAGGATTGACTTCCTTTAGGATTGACTGGTTTGATCTCCTTGCAGAGATTAGAACTATTGCTTAGGCCTCCATGAGTGCCTGCCATAGAAAGAAAGTGTTTATTTGCCTTGACTGTCATCCCATGCAGATGTAAACATGAATTGTTCCTTTTGAAATCTATGTTAAAGACTTGCATTAAATCTAGTGGTTCTGTATATATTATATTGACATATATAACATTTTCAAATTCCTTTAAATCTCACTTAATTAAACATTCCTATCAACTATCTTGTGAATTGGCTTGACAATATTATCCATATAGGACAAGCAAAAAAATTGAAGTTCTGAAAGGTGAAGTGCCATGTGCAAGGTCATATAATGATTCAGTAATGAACTGGACTTAGAAGCCAGAGCTGTGGAGGTCTTGTCTATTGGCAGAGCCATTGAATTTGACCTCTGAGGCAAAGTGAATGATGATTATGAAAATTTAAGAACATAGAATATATTTTTTCAGACAAAATTTCAAAATGAAAAATCTATATGGATATCCTGGAGCCTTTTTTTTAGCATTCCTGGGAATTTTAAAAGAAAAAGCTTTGCAATTTTAATTTTATCCATATATAAACAGGCTCATTCATTTTTTAAAATTTTTAGTTTCTGCTATAAAACAATGTGAATCAGTCATAATCATATATATATCCTTTCCCTCCTGAGCCTCCCTCCCTTACCCCCATCCTACCCTTCTCAGTTCAGTTCAGTTCAGTCGCTCAGTCATGTCCGACTCTTTGTGACCCCATGAATAGCAGCACGCCAGGCCTCCCTGTCCATCACCAACTCCGAGTTCACCCAGACTCACATCCATCGAGTCAGTGATGCCATCCAGCTGTCTCATCCTCTGTCATCCCCTTCTCCTCCTGCCCCCAATCCCTCCCAGCATCAGACTCTTTTCCAATGAGTCAACTCTTCTCATGAGGTGGCCAAAGTACTGGAGTTTCAGCTTTAGCATCATTCCTTCCAAAGAAATCCCAGGGCTGATCTCCTTCAGAATGGGCTGGTTTGATCTCCTTGCAGTCCAAGGGATTCTCAGGAGTCTTCTCCAACACCACAGTTCAAAAGCATCAATTCTTCGGCATTCAGCCTTCTTCACAGTCCAATTCTCACATCCATACATGACCACTGGAAAAACCATAGCCTTGACTAGATGGACCTTTGTTGGCAAAGTAATGTCTCTGCTTTTTAATATGCTATCTAGGTTGGTCATAACTTTCCTTCCAAGGAGTAAGCGTCTTTTAATTTCATGGCTGCAATCACCATCTGCAGTGATTTTGGAGCCCAAAAAATAAAGTCTGACACTGTTTCCACTATTTCCCCATCTATTTCCCATGAAGTGATGGGACCAGATGCCATGATCTTTGTCTTCTGAATGTTGAGCTTTAAGCCAACTTTTTCACTCTCCACTTTCACTTTCATCAAGAGGCTTTTGAGTTCCTCTTCACTTTCTGCCATAACGGTGGTGTCATCTGCATATCTGAGGTTATGGGTATTTCTCCTGGCAATCTTGATTCCAGCTTGTGCTTCTTCCAGCCCAGCGTTTCTCATGATGTACTCTGCATATAAGTTAAATAAGCAGGGTGACAATATGCAGCCTTGACGTACTCCTTTTCCTATTTGGAACCAGTCTGTTGTTCCTACCCTTCTAGGTCATCACAAAGTCCCAGTCTGGGCTTCCTGTGTTGTTTAGCAACTTCCCGCTCTCTATTTTACACTCAGTGTTCATTTGGAAGTACTTGGAGTTGTAAGCTGGAGGGGAATTCTGGGGGAAGAGGCTGCTTTTGATGTATTTGCTCTATATATGGGGCACCAAGGTGAATAGGGAGGAAGAGATAAAAGCTTCCTACTCATAGCTGTTCTAGGACATTGCATTTGTTACTACTTAAACCTTCTAATCCCCCTTGAGCAAAGAGAGAACATACCAGATTAATGGCCTTTGGAAAATAAATACGATGTTTAACTGTATTTTCTGAATGCTTATAGAACTATGGAGAACTTCTACATTATCATCTCTCAATCATGTTTCACTTCTGCTTTACTGGAGAGATTTAATACTACATATATGTACACGTCAGTGTAACACATAGCACTTAGGTACGTATCCTCCATGTATGGTGTGGTGTGGTGTTAGTCGCTCTGTTGTGTCCAACTCTGCAACCCCATGGACTGTAGCCTGTCAGGCTCCTCTGTCCATGGAATTCTCCAGACAAGAATACTGGAGTGGGTTGCCATTCCCTTCTCCAGGGTATCTTCCCAACCCAGGGATCGAACCCATGTCTCCTGCATTAAGCAGACTCATTACCCCTAGCACCAAACATGTTGGTAACTCCATGTATAGCAGATACATGATAAAATATTTATCAATAATGACAACACTGTATGTGGTAAGTACTTCCCTCTGAGAGGTCAGGGTCACAGTATGTATTTCTCCAAATTTAAGTGAGAAAAAGTTGGGATGGTGAATCCTGGTTTGGTACTTTTTCTGAAAAGGAAATCAGCTTCAAATCTCAAAAACGGTTGTGATTAAGGTAGAAGGGAGTATTCTCTTGTGTATAGTGAATCAGTAAACAGAATCTACATTTTAGGGGATTTGATGTTCATGAACCTGGACTGCCTAATGCAATATTACAACCTCTGTCTATAGAACTGACTTAGAAACAGACTTCTTAGTAACCATTTGGAATCTTTGCCAAGTGAAACTTTGTCCTCTGATGCTCCACTTTGATTCATTGTTGGTTCCCAGTAGTTACATAGCATCTATTTGTGATGTTTCTATTATAATGACACATATCAAGTAGGTCTAGTTGATTATTTTGAAGTAAGCCCTATATTCTTCTTTCCCTTTAATTTTTAATTTTATGAGTTATAAGGAAGTGTGCTTTAGGCATAAAACAGTTTTCTTCAAATGCATGAACTGCTGTCTCAAGCAGAGTTCCGTGGCATAAGATAACAAGATCAATGATCAGACTGAATAGATAATTTTAAGAACAAGGCAGTCTACATTTTCCACACATTTGAAATGCAACCCTTTGGTGCAGTGAGAAACAAAATGTGCTTGTTTTCTTGCATTGGCATGGAGGTGATGGTCTTTTTATGAGTTATCATTTAGTTTTTTATACAGAGGCCTTTCTGAAAGTGAGTAGATGGTATTTCTGAAAGTGAGTAGATGAACTATTAATATTTAAGCCAAGATAATAGGCATTAATGAAGACTGTCCTGAGCAAACAGGATTGTTTGATCCCCCTACCCATTCCTCTCCAGTGATATCAGAAGGTGGTCGGAGCTAACTGCCTTGTAGTTGGAGTTTAATTTACCAGAAACATGGAATGATTTCAAGCCACTCACGGTCCACCTTTAGACGCTCAGAACATGAATGTGACCCACCATTGTACAGAAGACTGTTTTGCCACATTTTTATTTTAATTAGAAAAAGCCTCAACTATTGAAGCTTTTATCCTCCTCTTTTCTTAAACACTTCCTTCTCACTTTCTCTCATGAACTTTTATGACTCTGGAGAAGATTCCCTGTACCAGCAGTGCTGACATGCTTTACATGTGTATCTCATTTAATCCTCAAAGCAGTCGTATGAAATAGGAGCTTGTAGTCACCCTGTTTTATAGCCAAGGAAACTGAGGTTCAGAGTGATTAAAGGAATTGTCTGAAATCTAATACGCACTAGAGTCGTAACTCCACCCCAGGATGTATGGATGTTTACAAGCCCAGGTAGCACTAGTGGTAAAGAATCTTTCTGCCAATGCATGAGACACAAGAGACACAGGTTCATTTCCTGGGTTGGGAAGATCCCTGGAGGAAGATTGGCAACCTAGTTCAATATTCTTGCCTGGGAAAATCCCATCGACAGAAGAACCTGGCAAGCGAAGGTCCATGAGTTGGACATAACTGAGCACATACACAGGCATTGGCTTGTTTATATGATACAGATCTTAAAATATCACTGGTACCATCCTTTGGCTTCAAGATCTACTGGTTAGAGAGGAATCATCAACAGACTTTTGGTTTTGTTTTTAATGGTGAACTGGGTGTGTAAGTGGGGAGGAAGAAGAAGAGCACTAGGTGGCAACCAAGAGTTACAAGTCTATAAGCCTAGCAGGATGATGGTGCCTAGAAGCAGAGTGGGTTGCTGAAATCCATTAAACCTGTTAGTAACTGAAACAATAGAGAAACCAGGGAAAGCCAGAAAGGTCATTTGTTATCAATGTACCATCAAAATTCTACAGATTGGTGTTGGAAAAACTTCCATGATTTGTTGATATCCATCTATCCTGCATCCCCTTTGCACATGCTCTTTTTATTTGTTTATTTTTTTAAATTGAGGTATATTTGTTTTACAGTGTTATGTTAGCTTCTGCTGTACAATGAAGTGAGTCAGCTATGTGTATGTATGTATGCCCTCCCTTTTGGACCTCCCTCTCAACCCCCAACCTCATGCATCTAGGTCATCACGGAGCACTGAGCTGAGCCTCCTGTGCTTCACAGCAGCTTCCCGCTAGCTGTCCATTTACACATGGCAGTGTAATACACGTACATCCTCTTTCCTTTGGGAGCATTTGCAAACCTGCCTCCCCATCAGCCAGAGCTGATGCTCACCATGCTCTACTTGCTCCCTGCTCTCACATTTCAAATCAATTGGAAATATAGAGGTTAAAGTCTTTATTTCAAATCACTGATTGAATAACCCTGGTATCAGGGCTCAACACCCTTGACTCTTTGGGTCAGTGTGATGTGCCCCAGCTTACCTGGCTGTGAGTCATCCAGAGGTACTGTTTTTCTCCACCTTGGCTACCATCTGTCTAGGAAAGACTTCACTGAGAATCTCTAAATATCCCTCAGTGTTTGCAGTCCACTCATATACTTTCCTCATGAAACACGGCTGTTGATCTTTAAGTTGCCATCTTTTCTAAATGTTATGTCTTTTGACTATAATTAATAACTTAAGTTTAATTATGTTCAATGACCTATTAATGATAAAGTATGTGTAAATTAAAGCTGAATGTAGAATAGTTGTTTATGAGCCATAATCATGCTTGAGCAATTGTTTATGTTTGCAGACAGGCACTTTCATTTATTGGTATTTTTCATAGGCCTAATGAGGTTGAAAGCATCAACAAAGCCCTACGAACATTGCTTTCAATGATACTTGGAGCTTTCTGCCAACAGGGTACAGTTGAAGAATTGATTAGGAAAGAAGTGTCCCTTGGGAATAGCAGAGTCCCTGTGGCATGAACTCCTGCTTGGAGTGCCCCTTTCTTTCTCTTCATCTTGTTCTAAAGTCTCTTTTATGGAAAAATCATGGGTTTTGATATCTACCTAGCCATTCTTTTCATCCTAGACAGGAAATTATTTTGTGGAAAATATTTTGTAGAAATTATTGACCCCTTCTGACCTCCATTTTCATGTCTGTCAAATGGGTATCATAACAATAATGCTAATAACAAAACAATAGTAATAATACCAACCTCATAAAGTGTTGTAGTAAAAGAATGAGATATGGGGAGGGAGGAGGGAGAGGGGTTCAGGATTGGGAACACATGTACACCTGTGGTGGATTCATGTTGATGTATGGCAAAACCAATACAATATTGTAAAGTAAAAAAAAAAATAATAATAATAAAAGAAAAAAGAAATTCACTTAGAAATCTAACATGTTCTAGGTACATATGTAATACAAATGTTTTCCTCCTGCAAAGCCATTATCTTTGCATCTCAATATTACCTCTCAGAAATCATTTTCTTATGTATTCAAAGGCAATGGAAACTGACATCACTTCCTGAGAGCTTCTACTTGGCCTTTTGCTCATCCTCTCTTGTCTGGCTTCAAGCCATGATCTTGGGTGCTGTCAGGAGCGTCCACTCCTTTTGTTGCTAATCACCTCTCACATTTCTGAAAGTATTGTCCTACTTTGATACAAAGCTACTACCCTCATGCTGCCTTCGAAATTCATGTGTGAGAAGACGATTGGCTGCTTCATCTCAAGTGTAGACCTGCCTGCTCTTGACTTCCCATGACATCAGCTAAATCATGTCCATTCTGCAAAACCAATTCTGTTGTCATAATTTGAAGCACTGTACATCATAGGGAAGGGGAAAATCCTTTAAACCTGAGTGCTAAATTTGACTGGAGAAGGCAGTGGCACCCCACTCCAGTACTTTTGCCTAGAAAATCCCATGGACGGAGGAGCCTGGTAGGCTGCAGTCCATGGGGTCGCTAGAGTCGGACACGACTGAGCAACTTCACTTTGACTTTTCACTTTCATGCATTGGAGAAGGAAATGGCAACCCACTCCAGTGTTCTTGCCTGGAGAATCCCAGCGACGGGAAGCCTAGTGGGCTGCTGTCTATGGGGTCACACAGAGTCGGACATGACTGAAGCGACTTAGCAGCAGCAGCAGCAGCTAAATTTGACTAGTCCAATGTTCAAGAAACACATGTTCACTTACAATGAGAAAGTCTTAACTGGTGTCTCGTAGATCCTGGGGGTGTTTGCCTTTATTAAGAGGCTCCCTTATTTCTCTCTCTCTCTCTCTTCATAGACATGAAATAATTCTTAATTTCTGTGGTGCCAATCAATTTTTTCTCTGGAAAAATGTGACCTCAGTTCTAAAAGTTTATTTTTCCCATAGAGTGTATCCTTCTCAACCTTCACCTCGAGATCTATAGAGTATGATAATTAATGTGACTATTTTTCTAAAACTTTGAATTATTTGACCTGGAATTACACGATAAGGAAGAATACATCAAGTGTGAGCTTGCACTCTGTGTGTGTGGTGTGGTGTGGTGTGGTGTGGTGTGGTGTGTGTGGTTGTGTGTGTGTGGATGTGGGTGGATGTGTGTGTGTGTGTATGTATGTCCTATGAAAGGAGAGGCATTGATCTATGTTCTGTCTCAATATGGGATAAAGTCAACCCCTTAATTGTTCCTATTGTCTTCAATGGTTATTTCTGGACTCTTAACACTTGGACAAAGCAAACAGACACACACACACAATCCCACACATCCTGAGGGTAAACAATAATTACCAGTGTAAGTACAATGTAATTGGAATTAACTGGGGGTGGGGAGGAGAGAGACTTTTTCCTAAAGGCACAATTATTTATCCAGATTGTCTCCACCCCAATAAAGATAGCTTGCATATTATTATGTAGAACTGTTTTAATTATACTTTTTTCCCTCCTTCTTAGCCTTCTTTTTCTATACTCCTCACTGGGCCTTAACCACATTAAAAAGAAGTTAATTATAGCATTCTTCTCAGTCAAATAATAGCAACTGTCCTTTGATTTGATAAGCATGTCCTGGTAGGAAATAGGTGGCCCACTCAAATGGGGAAAATTAAATGAAGGAACAGTTTATAATACAAAGGAGAGGACAGGGTTAATGGAAACTAATAGTACATGGCTAGGGACAGTTGGGAGCCTGAAAGCTGATACCTGTAGGAGCTATTAGAAGATCTCGAAGAAAGTAGTTGCAGGTGAGAAATGGCACCCCACTCCAGTACTCTTGCCTAGAGAATTCCATGGACTGAGGATCCTGGTGGGCTACAGTCCATGGAGTCGCAAAGAGTTGGACACGACTGAGCGACTTCACTTTACTTTTTACCGCTCCATTAGAACTGTGGCTCTGGGGAGCAAGGGAACCAACTTTGAGGTGATTTAGACAATGAAATCTGGTGGAATAAGTACCCTGATCTTTCTTCTCTCTCTGTCTCCCCTTCCTCTGTCAACTTTTATCTTTACACTGTGTGCCCCAAACCACCTTTGACCAAAGCTGACCAGAAGCCAATGGACAAGGTAGCCACTAATACATACCTTCTGTGGTTGGATCTCTGAGTTCAGTTCAGTTCAGTTCAGTCACTCAGTCGTGTCCGACTCTTTGCGACCCCATGAATTGCAGCACGCCAGGCCTCCCTGTCCATCACCAACTCCCGGAGTTCACCCAGACTCACGTCCATCGAGTCAGTGATGCCATCCAGCCATCTCATCCTCTGTTGTCCCCTTCTCCTCCTGCCCCCAATCCTTCCCAGCATCAGAATCTTTTCCAATGAGTCAACTCTTTGCATGAGGTGGCCAAAGTACTGGAGTTTCAGCTTTAGCATCATTCCTTCCAAAGAAATCCCAGGGCTGATCTCCTTCAGAATGGGCTGGTTTGATCTCCTTGCAGTCCAAGGGACTCTCAAGAGTCTTCTCCAACACCACAGTTCAAAAGCATCAATTCTTCGGTGCTCAGCCTTCTTCACAGTCCAACTCTCACATCCATACATGACCACAGGAAAAACCATAGCCTTGACTAGATGAACCTTTGTTGGGAAAGTAATGTCTCTGCTTTTTAATATGCTATCTAGGTTGGTCATAACATTTCTTCCAAGGAGTAAGCGTCTTTTAATTTCATGGCTGCAGTCACCATCTGCAGTGATTTTAGAGCCCCCAAAATAAAGTCTGACACTGTTTCCACTGTTTCCCCATCTATTTCCCATGAAGTGATGGGACCAGATGCCATGATCTTCCTTTTCTGAATGTTGAGCTTTAAGCCAACTTTTTCACTCTCCACTTTCACTTTCATCAAGAGGCTTTTGAGTTCCTCTTCACTTTCTGCCATAAGGGTGATATCATCTGCATATCTGAGGTTATTGATATTTCTCCGGGCAATCTTGATTCCAGCTTATGCTTCTTCCAGTCCAGTGTTTCTCATGATGTACTCTGCATATAAGTTAAATAAGCAGGGTGACAATATACAGCCTTGACATACTCCTTTTCCTATTTGGAACCAGTCTGTTGTTCCATGTCCTGTTCTAACTGTTGCTTCCTGACCTGCATACAGATTTCTCAAGAGGCAGATCAGGTGGTCTGGTATTCCCATCTCTTTCAGAATTTTCCACAGTTTGTTGTGATCCACACAGTCAAAGGCTTTGGCATAGTCAATAAAGCAGAAATAGATGTTTTTCTGGAACTCTCTTGCTTTTTCCATGATCCAACAGATGTTGGCAAAGAAGGGCCAAAAAAGGCAGCAGATGGAAAACACCTCATGGCAGTGGTGGTGGTTTAGCCGCTAAGTCGCATCCAATTCTTGTGACCCCATGGACTGTAGCCCGCCAGGCTCCTCTGTCCATGGGATTTTCTAGGCAAGAATACTAGAGTGGGTTGCCATGTCCTTCTCCAGAGGATCTTCCTGACCCAGGGATGGAACCCAGGTCTCCTGCATTGCAGACAGATACTTTACTGATTGAGCTACAAGGGAAGCCCCCAAAGGCCTCATGCATCTCCCTAACTTTTAGTCTCCCCTTCTCATAATCTCATTAAAGTGGTAGAAATGGATTTTAAAATTCCCAATTCTTTGTCAAAAACAAAGAGTTCCGTCAGTGGTTGAGAGATCTAAACTTGTTTATGAAAGATTCAGTGGACAAAGACTGAAGAGCATAGAAACAGACCATGCAGTACAGGAAGACAGGACTTAATATAGCAGAAAGTGGATGGCAATAAAAAAGGAAGTTCATCTGCCCGGAAAGACTCTTTAGAAACATAGTGGCTGATCTGATGGAGGATGGGAGTAAGAAGTGGGACAGAAAAAATGCAGGTTATATAAAACCTTTAAATAATGAGGAGAGGCATAAAAATCGTGATACAGTTATAAAAAAAAGTTGAACAGTAGTGGAAAAAAATATTCATCGATTACAGAAGAAAGTCAATAGATGATGTCTAAAGTTAAGAAAACAACTAGTGATGACATGTACATATTATTTATAGATTTGGAGGTAACCACAGAAGAACTAAATACAGATAGAGTTCAGAATGTTCTGGAAGGAGGAAGACAGGGAATGGCATGTAGGTCTGTTGCTTCTCACTATAGGAAGTCTTTTTTGCATTAATTATTTTTGAGAAACCATATGAATATATAATTTTAGTAAAAGCTCCTTTTTTTTCCTTTTTTTTTTTTTTTGGCTCCACTTAGTTTGCTGGCTATAGAAATTTCCTTCTTTGTATGATTAGGTTCATTAGCTGTCTTAAACCTAAAAATTAATTTGGTTTTCTCCTAGGCATCTCCTCTCCATTCTTTATAACCTTCTCTGTGTTCTTCCTCCAGCCACCAGAAGCTCCCGCACACAAGCCCCACACACATACACCCTCCTGAATGCAGTTCTGTTCTCTTTCTCTGTGAAGTCCATGCACTCTTACAGCTTTGTGTCTTTTCTCACACTGGTTCTTTGACCTGCAATGGCTTCAGACTTTATGTTTTTCTTTTTTTTTATTGAAATACAGTTATGTTAATTTCTTCTGCAAAGTGATTCATATATATATATATATTCTTTTTAAAAATATATTTTTCCCATTATGGTTTATCACAGAATATTGAGTATAGTTCTGTGTGCTATATGAGGACCTTCTTGTTTATCCATCCTATATGCATCTGCTAATCCCAAATTCCCGATTTTTCTCCCCCGCCACCCCACCTTGACCACCACAAACCTGTTTTCTATGTCTGTGAGTCTGTCTGTTTCACAGAGGTCCCGTTGTGTCATATTTTAGATTCCACATATAAGCAATATCATCTGGTATTTTTGTTTTGCTTTTTGGAAAAAAAAATTGTTTTTCTACTTATCCCTCCAATGCCAGAATAAAATCCACCTTCTCTAGGAACTGTCTTTGGTTTCCCCACATGATTATGCTTTCTTCTGTACTCTCCTAATACTGTGCCAGTGTCTGACGCATCTCACTCTGCAAAGCCCAAATAACTAGGTGTGTGTCTGTCTGCCCCTTCTTCTTTCCATTTCATTGCAAATTCAAGACTTTGTATCTGTGTATCGAGCACAGTATCTTACACATGGCAATTGAAATAGTTGCTAAGCACTGTCATTGATTTTGGAAGTAGTTGTTGATTAGAAGGCATCTAAAGATTATGAAATGAATGCCCCACACATTAAAGTGAACATCAGCTGTCTTTTTATCCAGGTGCCTATTACTACTTCTGTGGGTCAGCAAAATAACCAGGAAGATAATGTTTGTTCTGTTGTAATTTTACTGCCTCTTCTCTAAATTCCAATTATACACATATTACCTCAGGTTGTGAGGAATAAGAAATCTAATAAACTAATTCTCATTAATAAATATGTTAGTAATGTATTAATTTTAATAAGTGTTTGCATAGTAAAAAGTAGCCTAAAGAAGGAAGTACCCCACCTGAGGGAGAGAATTGCTAATAGTAAAACGTTAACCCCCAGAGCTGTTGCTTTGAGATCAAAGAGTATTTCAGGGGCCTTTCAGATTATGCTGAAGTATATGCAAAATATAATATAGATTCTGATTAATTAAAATATATTATCAGTGGGAAACAATCTTCCCATATTAGAACATACAGATTTGAAATCACAGTTAGTAAGTGTGATGTGTCTTTCTCATAGAAGTAAGGTTGAGTATTAATCTCTGGTCTTTTCTTATTATTCTCATTTCCCAGGTAGTCTTTCCATAGGTTCTTCTTTTTTCTTTTTTTTTCTTTATTAAATTGCTCTCTATCCCTGGACTTTTCTTTGCCTCCACATAAAAGGGCACTATTATTTTATTTTTCCTTTACTTCAGGAAATGCTACAATAAAACAGTCTCGATATAGGATTATCATCCAAGAAGCAGCCAACGGAGGCCAAGAATGCCCAGATACCTTATTTGAAGAGCGAGAGTGTGAAGATGTGTCATTGTGCTCCACATATCGGTAATTACTTACTTTCAAAATAATCATTAGACCTTAGTATAAGCCATGACCTATTTGCTCTTATATAGTATGTGGTTATTATATGAAACACTTGTAGTGAGAAATACAAAGAGGTAGTATTTTTTTTATCTTCAAATATCTCACCATTTTCCCCTTTTCTGGAGTATGTTTTGAGAGAGTAAAGAGTATGAAAGTCTAATTTAAAACAAAAAAGGTAACAGCCAGATTTTGATTGCAGTTGAGCTGTTTGACTTCAGCCACCCAGGTAATCAGTTTTCAGGATTAGGATTCAAAGATATGCAGGTTGAGGTCCTTACTAGACACACACACACACACACACACACACACACACACCTTACCTCATTCTATTTTTCTCATCCTAAAGCCTGTAATCAAGAACTAAGAACAAATGTATACTGCCTGAACAGTTGTTTATTTTAGTTCAAAAATGGTTTTGGTTCTCAATTTTTGTCATGTACATATTTTAAGAAATCTTAGGAAAAAATTTTAACCTATGGGTAATTTTTTGTCTTTAGAAAAAGAAAATGAGTAATATTTAAACTATATATGTTACCCATATTTGCCCCTCTGGGAAGAAAGTGATTATTATTTATAAAAACAGTACCTGAGGTTTGTGTCTTTAGTCATAAACTTTCATTCTTTTAACATCAGATTGAAGCACTGCTTTAAAGTATTAATACTTCTGGATTAAATTCAATCACTATTGGGTTTTATTGATTTGTGGAAACAAGCCCCAGGTCTTAATAATCATGTTGTTATCAGCATACTTAAAAATGCCTTTATTCAAAATGTCTAGGATTTTCCCTGATTGAGAAACTGTATCTTAAGTCTATGTGATTCAAGAGCTAATTTTTTCTAGGGACTTCCTGGTGGTCCAATGGCTAAGACTCCAAGCTCCCAATGTAAGGGGCCCAGGTTCGATCTTGGGTCAGGGAACTGGATCGCACATGCCACACCTAAGAGTTCACATGCCTCAACTAAAGATCTCACGTGCTGTAACTAAGACCAGGTGCAACCAAATAAATAAATACAAATAAATATATTTTTAAAATGAGCTAATTTATTCTGGAAAATATAAGTTTTGTCGTGTTTTGTTTTTTAAGAAGGCCTCCCATTAGCTAGAAAGAAGCCCCAATCATGATCAATTCATCATCACTTACTCCTTTGTTCCTATCTAACAACCAGTTTGGGAAAGACATGAATCAGCCCTGGAACAAGCCCAGACTGCCAGTATTTCTTCATCAATGGCCAGGCCATTGTGGGAACACTGTCAATATCCATCCTATTGTGCCACATTTAAATATTGAAACTTCTAGTTCAGTGAAAGAGCTGTCAGAGAAAGTAGTCAATTGAAAAAAACAATAGCCAAATCAAGTAATGTTACACATTTTCTGAACCCGGTGCTATTATAATCAGAGAAAATCTTGGAAACTGTTAGCGGTCTCTCTTCCTACTCTCCACTCTCTTTGCCCTCTTGTGGTACTTCAGTGTAGCCACTCATTCTTGAACCTGTTTCCATAAAAGACCTCCTGCCATTTTCCCAAAAAATTAGTTCCACTCTTCCTGGATTGCCTGATTGTATCATGTCTCCTGATGCTGATAGTGTGTCCAACTTATCAGCATGAGTCTCTTAGTCAAACACCCTTGAATTTTAAGCATACAGTTCCTCTTTAGGTTTTGCCTTCCCTTCATTGGTGAAGAAGGCAATGGCACCCCACTCCAGTACTCTTGCCTGGAAAATCCCATGGATGGTGGATCCTGGTGGGCTTCAGTCCATGGGGTCACTCAGAGTCGGACACGACTGAGCGACTTCACTTTCATTTTTCACTTTCATGCATTGGAGAAGGAAATGGCAATCCACTCCAGTGTTCTTGCCTGGAGAATCCCAGGGACGGGGGAGCCTGGTGGGCTGCCATCTATGGGGTCGCACAGAGTCGGACATGACTGAAGTGACTTAGCAGCAGCAGCAGCAAGATGAGACATTCACAATTTAAAACAGAATCACAATGTCTATAGAATTTTTTCTATGAATTTGAGCATTTCCCACTATGTTAATTTTAAGTTAGTGTTGGGGAAAGGAAATTTTCCCCTCTACACTTCATGAGTTCTTATAGCTCTCTTAATAATAAAATTGACATGAGATAGATTATCATGAGATAGGTTAGTATTAAAATGCAACAAATGTTAATTCATATGCATGGAGATCCCATAGAAATTGAACCTAAGAAGTGGCCAAAGCAGGAAGCTTTTATCCTTTTTAGACAGAGAAACAATAAATTAGTAAAGAACTGACTGGATGAGTAAATGTCGGCTTTGGGTGCTCAATCCATGAAAAATCTAAACAGAGTCTGAGCTTGGGGTATTAAATTTTAAAAGTATCAAGGTTTATACAGCCTGAATTCCCTAGTGGTAAGGGTTTCCTTCTACCTTCAGATGTGGGCGGGAAGGGCACCGCTCACAGAAGAGAATTATTTCCTGCTTTCAAGGGGAAGCAGAAGGAAGGAGGCAGAAGGAGGGAAGCAGAAGGAAAGTCAGAGTGCCCCTCTTGTGTTGGCCATTTCTTAAGTAACGTTCATTCAAGATAGACAATATTCAATTGAGTCACATTTGGATGGCTGACAATGTAAGCAAGAGGGAAGACGGTGTGGGTGATATACCCCTAAATACAATCGGCAGTGGGATGTCTCCCAGAGTCTGTGGCTGAGCATCTAAGGATTCAGGACCGACAGCTGGCCTGCCCTTTCATGTGCAATCTCAGGCATGTCACGAAACGGCTCTGAGCTCAGGCTTATCCTTCTAAAACTGTGAATCTAACAAGAGTTCTTGACATTTCTCCCTTCTATTTAGCACACTAAGCTAAATTGAATTCCTTGGTCTCACTTTAGTAAGTATTTTAGGAACTTGAGGGATCTGAGTGAATGACATATCCCAGTTGAAAAGCTAGACTAAACTCCCTTACCATTTCCGTCTGTGTTTTAGAATTATACTTAATGAGTCTTTGCATCTACAAAGCAAATTTCTAACTACTTAAAAAGTATTAGGTGATTTTTTAAAAAAATGGGGCAGATTTTTCTGTTGTTTCCTGGTTTCTCTCCAGCTCTTCAGTTGTTCTTAATATGGAGGTCACTTGAATGAGGTCACTGATATGTATTTTTTTTCACTTTTACATTTTAATGTACTTTGCTTTTCTGCAAGACAGTCTGTATCTATTTCTTAACACCCTCACTGCCTCACCTCCAGTAAGTGAGATTCACTTAGTCTAAACAGAGGAGAGGGTGGTGATTGCTGAGATAAATGATGTTAATTAATTAATATGTGGGTTATACTAAGTGATCTTCACATGCTATATTAATCTATGTTCACATAACTAAAAGGGTTCCTTAAGGTGATTTTTCCTGAACAAAGGAAGTCTACTCCATGTTCTGTTATACATTATTGTTTCTCTTGCTGAGATTTCTTTATTATTGTGATAAAAATCATATAACATAAAAGTTACATTGTAACCTTTTCTTTCTAAATTAGCTTCTTTTAATGAAGTATAGTTGATGTACAATGTTGTACCAATCCATAATGGAAAAGGATATTAAAAAAAGAATGCATATATGTATAAACCTGGATCACCTTGTTGTACAGCAGAGATTGCCATCTTAACCATTTTTAAGTGTACAGTTCTATAGTTTTGATTGTATGCACATTGAAGTACAACCACTCTCTCGATGTTTCTCATCCTGACAAACTAGTCAATAATATTTTTGCTATGGTTCTGTTTCTTTTTTTTTAATTAGCACCTCTTATCAGAGGTATTGGATTATGTGAAAAAGTACAAAAATGTACTCAATGAAAGAGCAAAATCTGTGGCTACATTTAGGGTTTGGGTTTTCTGGAACATTCCAAAGACACAGGTTTAAGGGCTCAAGTCACAGTCTGCCCTGCAGGTCATAAAAGTAGAGTTCTATTCACCTTAAACACACACACACAGACGCAGGCAAGCCAGAAGGATTCCGTACATACTCTTCCCTCTGTGGAGAAGAAATATGGGTCATTCCTCAGAGACAGTTCCATTTCTCTTCTCTGAGAGAAACCATCGCATAAGTTAAGTCCCTACGGCCTCCTGCCTTGTCTTTATAACCTATTGAGATGTTTGAGCTACCCTGAAGTTCTGGGAAGCACCTTGTAAAAATTTTGAGGCAGAAGATCAAGTATGAAGGCTTGTTCCTAAAATTTTCACATGTTATCACCTTGATTCTCTAATGCTCAGATGGGGCATAGGAATTTTCTTTCTTTGATTTTTTTTTATATTGTTTTTCTTTAAACAATTTTAAGTTCATACAGAGCTAAACCTTCTAGATTTGATCTGTGCCTCTAATGTTTCTTTATGGCCACTTTGCTATATCCACTAAGGCTTCTGTGCAAAATGTCCACATTTTTAAAAAATGGAATTACTGCTTTAACTATGGATCTGGGGCAGAGAGACTAATGCCATCCCTAGTGTGTGCCAGGGCTCCCTTTTATAACATCGGTTTCAAATCCATTTTTATTGAATTACTACCTTTATGCTTTGGGTTTCAAATTCATCTGTTTCCAGTATTTGTTTTGTATGTTTGCCGTGGTGAAATTTCTAGTCTGCTGTTCTTTGTCATCACAGATGGAGGCCACAGAAATGGAGCCCCTGTGTCCTCGTGCCAGAGTCTGTCCGGCAGGGACTAATGGGCACCAGTGAAACCTGCGGAAAGGGAGTGCAAATAAGAGGTAAGGGGATTTCAAAACAGTTTTTCTAATCAAATGTAATTCAAAGTTATATTGCTTTTATAAATTGGTATCTCTTTTTATATTTGGATAAGTTGTGATCTTGCTGGATTGGATTGTTTATGAGTGTTTGAGTTTAAGGTTGACATTAGTTCATGCTGATATTAGACCACCTTGTAACCATAGCTAGCTAGTGCACCTAGGGACTAATGCAATGTAAGAAAGTACATGTTCTCAGTCTTTAGCATACCCTAGTGCTGATGGTCCAAATGCACATTGGATATTAGTCAAAGAATGAAGGGATGTGTTGAAATTGGATCTGATAATATATATTGTACATTTTAGATGCTCATTAAATACTTGCTGAATGAATTAACTAATCATAGCAATCATGATTTACACCTGATTGTTATGTACGTACTTGCTGTATGTTTCATATGGAATATGCATAGAGAGGAATTATTAAAATTTCTGGTGCTTGCTTCAGCAGCACATATACTGAAATTGGGCCAATACAGAGAAGATTAGCATTTCTCCTGTATAATGATGACATGCAGATTTGTGATGCATTCCATATTTAAAAATTTTTTTCTGGAAGATCTTGTGAAATGACTTCTGGATCTGCATGTAAGTGCCTTTTATCATCAATGTTGAGAAAGTATGGCATATTGAAATCTCTGAAAAGCACTCAGAAAGTCATCAGGTTGCTTACTGTTCTGTTTCTTTCAGAATTCACATGCCAATAATATAAGGCTTAACAAGAAGGCTTTGTTCTTAAAACCTGACCGCTCTGTCACTAAAGGGATGTATGTAGCCAAACTCAAACCTTGTAGGACTGGCTGTGTATCACTGGTTTCATAATTCAGCTGAAAAGCATATTGAGAATTATTTCTCTTCCTATTGCATAGGTTATCATATTAGTCAGGATCAGTCATCTCAGCCAGCATAATAACTCCCTTCTTTGTTGAGTCCCGGGTGTAAGAAGCCCAGTGTGGGTGGGTGGCAGTTTTCAATTCCCGTTCAAGGAAATCATAGCTGTTTTTAGTGGAAGCATTCTTCCCTCTGGAAATAAGACTGTAGGGCAGCAGAACATAAGACTGCAGAGGAACTACAAGCAAACACTTTCCTAATGGATCACTAGGGGTAAGAGTAAGTTATGCCAGTGCCATTTCCACCCTTGACTCCTGGACCTGCGAATCCTGGATACGGGAGAAAAAAAGAAAAACACCACATGTTGGATGCTTCTGGAAAGCTTTTCGCTAGCCCTTCAAGGTATTGCCCGCTAACTGGTGCTGTAATTAAGTCTTCAAAAGACCTTTTCACCCTTATATCAAACCAGGATAGTGGGGGACTTGGTAAGACCGGTGGAATCAATGAGTATGGGCACATTGCCAGATCTCAATTGCTGGAAAGTGAGATCCTTGATCCAAAACAATGTTGTGTGGAATATCATGATGATGGACAAGGTGTCCTGTAAGTCCATGGATGATAGTGTCAACTGAAAAAAAATGCAGCAACATGAGAATTGTGAGTTAAGTAGCTGAGGAGCTACTCCAGAGAGGGACTGGGGGAGGTCAGTATTATGTATATGTTTGTTGTGAAGGGGGATACATTTTATCAAGCACACCTTTTGCCAGAGACTTGCTGCTAGTCTTGAGGAACAGATGTCTTTGTTAATGATTTCAGTGCTTTGCTAGATATAAGATGCAAGAATTTGAGCTCACAAAATCTTCTCTTGAAAATACTTAACTATCTGAAGGCCTTGTCTGCTAGTTTATCACAGAGCACAGAGTGCCTCATTCCTGATCATTGCCCTGAACTCCTTTCTGAGTGTGTTGAAGATCAGTGACTGCAGTGGCTAGTGACTTCATCCTTGTAGAGGCAGATGGCAAGTGATCATTTTTATCTTGCAGTGGGTAATTTTGATAGAAGCATTGCAGGCAGGAAAGGCAAATCCTTATCCTATTTGAATAAGTACCTATCTGGTAAGAATAAAGCACTGCACCTCCTATGATGGAAGTAGTCCAATGTAATCAACCTGCCACCGTGTAGCTGGCTGATCACCTTGGGGAATGGTCCATACTGGGGGCACAGCACTGGCCCCTGATGCTGGCAGATTGAGCACTCAGACATGACTATAGCCAAGTTGTCCTGGATGCGTGGAAGCCCATGCTGAGTCCATGCATAACCTTCCTTCCCACCACCATGGCCACTTTGTGCAGGAGCTCATTAGGTAATGGCAGGGGTAGCTGAGGACAGAGGCTGACTCCTATCCACAGAATAGGTCATCCTATTCAATTGCTTATTAAAATCTTTCTCAACTGAGGTCAGCCTTTAGGAAGCATTCACATGGGATACAAATATTGCATACAAATCTGTTTACATTGTTGCCAATTCAGAGAAGCCTATCCACATACCACTTGCCTACCTTTTCTTGTCACCAATTTTCTAATTGTGTTCCTTTAAGTCCCTGGCCATCCAGCAAAATCATTGGCCATAGCCTGTGGGTCTGTACTTAATCCCACAGCTGGCCATTTCTCCTTCCAAGCAAAGTGAACAACCATACATGCTGCTTGAAGTTCTATACATCAGGATGACTTCCTTCACTCTGTCTTTCATGGATGTCTCAGAAAGGGGTTAGTGTCACAGCTGTCCATTTGGGTGCCCCCCAATGTAATATATGATTACATATATACCATGTCCATGTGATGATGGGGTGCTGCTGTGCATGCCCTACCTGTGGCTTGATATCTCAGATAATATCCAGTTCATGATGGGCAGCTCAGGGTGTGTGGTTAAGCATGCAGCCTCTATGAAGGCCCAGTAGCTGGTCAAAAGCTGTTTCTCAAATGGAGAGAAGCCCTTTGCAGAGGACGGCAGGGCTGTACTCCACAATTGGAAGGACCTAAACAGCAATTCACCTATAGGAACCTCCCATGCACCCCAGAGAGCATCTGTACCTGCCACTGACACTTCAGGCACCACTGGATCTGCTGATCCTGTGGCCCAAGTAGCAGAGCAGCTTTCCCAGCAGCCTGAACCTGTTACAGAGCCTGTCTGTTTGTTTTTCTTTCCTAGGCCCCACTTAAAACTAGCAGCTTGTCAGATCCCTTGGCAAATAGGCTGGAGTAACACACCCAAATGAGGGCTGTGTTGCCTCCAAAATCTGAAGAGACACAATATGCTAGATGTTGTATCTCTATTTCAGTTGTAGACGGGGCCATATATAATGAGGTATCTTTCCCTTAGAAGGGGTTCAGCATGCTTCACATGGCTGGACCTTCAGACCTTTCACTGGAGGTGAAAGCCCCTGAACTTTCTCAGGGCTTCTCTGGTAGCTCAGATGGTAAAGAATCTGCCTGCAGGATACCTGGCTTCAGTCCCTGGGTCAGAAAGATCCCCTGGAGGAGGGCATGGCAACCCATTCCAGTATTCTTGCCTGGAGAGGCAAGGGGACAGGAGGAGAGGCAAGAGGACAGAGGATCCTGGCAGCTACAGTCCATGGGGGTCACATGTACTTTCTCAAATTTATTTCTAACTCTCTGACATGAAAACGTCCTGCCAGTGAGTCTAGTGTTGTTTCTTCTTACTCATTATGTCCAATCAGTATAAAGTCACCAGTGTAATGGGCCAGTGTGATATCTTGTTGAAGGAAAAGTGATTGAGTTTGGGTTAGAATTCAGTCCCTAATAGTTATACCTTGGAAATGATGTCCTTGTCAGAACACTTGCAGATGTAAATTTGATGTGCAAGGTAGTTAGATTTAGGAGTTTTCAGAAGCTATACAGTGGCTATGAATTACAGGAAGGAACCACTTCCTAATAACATTTTGTTTCCGTATGTCAGAAAATTGTTATAATAATATAATCTTGTTATTCGAAGGCTTGTACTTAACTTTCTGCTGCAGAGTTGTTATTAAATATTTAGATCAGCAAAATCTACATAAATGAAGTATTTTAAAAATGGTATCTTTGGGACTTCTGTGACTGTCCAGTGGTTAACACTCTGTGCTTCCAACACAGGAAGTGCGGGTTTGCTGCCTAGTTGGGGAACTAAGATCCCTTATGCCATGCTGTACAGCCACAAATAAAATGGTACCTTTGTGCAGGACCCAGTGTAGCTATATGGTGACCTAGACTTTGATGCTCTGTGATACTAGAGATAATTATGGTTTGTTTCCATTGCAAAATCACTTAGTGAATTCTGCAGAGAGGATGCTCTTAAATTATGTAGAAAGTTACCCTATAGTGGCAAATTATTGTATCTATCTTAGAAGTGTTTTCAGTGGATTCTAGCTGGAGCCCAGATAGTCCTTCAAAGTAGACAAGGTAGATACCTGTTGTTGTTCACTCACTAAGTTGTGTCTAACTCTTTGTGACCCCATGGACTACAGCCTGCCAGGCTTCCCTGTCCTTCACTATCTGCTGGAGTTTGCTCAAACTTATTTCCATTGATTTGATGATACCCATCCAACCATCTCATCTTCTGTTGACTCCTTCTCCTTCTGCCCTCAATCTCTCCAAGAATCAGGGTCTTTTCCAGTGAGTCGACTCTTCACATCAGATGACCAAATTATTGGAGCTTCAGTTTCAGCATCAGTCAGTCCTTCCAATGAATATTCAGGGTTGAATTCCTTTAGGATTGACTGGTTTGATCTCCTTGCTGTCCAAGGAACTCTTAAGGGTCTTCTCCAACACCACAGTTCAAAAGCATCAATTCTTCAGGCTCAGCATTCTTTCTGAGTTTTCCCCAAGTTAGACCCCAACATCAGAGAATTCTTAGTATTGGCTTGTTTGGAAATTTGCACTTCTAAATTAGTAGGATGGATCTCCAGTTTTAAGATAGTGGATCAAAGGTATTTCTACTCTATTCTTTTCTCTAAAATTACTTTATAACCAGCAATAAAAACGTGAAAGAGTAATAAAAATGTAAACTTCAGTGAGATTCCTTTTATAAAATTGTTACCAAAGAACAAGAAGCACAATAAGCTCACCTTCAAGCAAATTTAGCAGTCGTCTATAACCTCAGTCATAGGATGTGGAAAGTGGATGGAGATACAAGTAAAATATGGGGTAACATGGAAAAATCTGAACAAACATTTTGGCCAACCCAGTAATTTGCAGAGCAGGGTTATACCTAAGTGTGTATGGGGATGGAGGGTTGAAGAGAAACAAGGTCCTCTGGCCTGGACAACTCCAAAAAAGCACCACCTTCTACAGAAGGAAGTGTAGAAGGAAGTGCAAGGCTGTGTGTGGGCGTGTGTGTGTGTGTGTGTGCATGCACGCATGTGTATGTGTTGGGGGTGCGAACAAAATCAGGAGCTTTTGAGAGTCTGACTAAAGAGCCAGCTGTGTGCACTCGCCTCACCCTGCCCCTCACCCTGCAGTCAGGCTCCCATCTTTTCTGATTCATGTAGGAGACTGGAGGTTTTTTCTGCAGATGTAGAACCAGAGAGGTTGTGGATTTAGGACTACAGTCAGAGGGGGAAGAAGCCAAGGGGCTGTGTGAAGTCAGGAGGATCAAAGTAAGGAATTAGGAGATGCTCAGCCCCTTCCTCTGCTGCTATAACATGCTGGTCAGGTGGCTTTTACACCTTTCTGTCCCATGGAAGCCCAGCAATCTGCAAGCACTTACTATTTACATTTTGCTTTGAGGATTTTTTGAATCACAGAAGGAGCATGAATTCAGACCCTAAAGTCCTGGAAAGGCCAGCTTGAGATTATAAATTCTCACAAGAGAGTTTGGTCCCCTTACCATCTCGGATTAAATTGTAGACATACAAGTGGCCATGGCAAAATGTGTTACTTGGCATGTCTCTTTCCAGTCTATCCTTACGCTGAGGGCGAGTCATCATTTCTGGCATGAAGTATTTTATGAAATTCTCCATAACAGGCCTTAAAGTCATGAAAGGGAAACTAAAGTCTCCAAGATTTTGTAGAAACCCTGATGATAAAGTTTGTCTCTCTTGTGTACCTTGCATCCTGAGCTTTTACTTTGCTTGTGCATTATTGGTTCCTTTCCTCTGGGCCAACCCTGTGATCTTTTTAGAACAGATATATTTTACCTAATTTTGTTTGTTTGTTTGTTTTCCATGAAGAAGGATTTTTATGATTTCTAAGCAATTATGTCATCCCAAACAGAAGTGCTCCTTGTTTTATCTCACTGTGTTCATATTGCTGATTAACTGATTTGCAATAAGAATACCTTTTTACTCAAAAACAGGAAAACAAAATATAGAAGGGCAAATAGAATTACAGCTGTCACTTAATATCTATACAGTCTTCAAGGAAATGGGCATTCAGATTCCTTTGTCCTAACTTTGTCATCCTTCAAGGAAAGACTGGGTATTCTCTCTACACAGCTTCTTGTGCTTGATCTGAATTAAGAAGAGATGATAGGGACTTCCCTGATGGTCCAGTGGCTAAGACTTTGCTCTCCTAATGCAGGGGGCCTGGGTTCAATCCCCAGTCAAGGAACTAGATCCCAAATGTCATGAACTAAAGATCCCACAGAGCCAAATAAATAAATAAATATAAAAATAATTGTGTAAAAGAGAAGGAACGATAGCTCAGCTTCTGTGGAAAATGAAAGTGTAAGAGGAAGAAACCTAAATACTCCAGCATACTTTGATGTGTCTACCCTTCATAGGGTAGAATATCAGTACTAAAATAAGAACGAGAATGTGGGCATGTTAGAAGGGGAGTGAGTTTGTCTGTGGACACTGTGGTCTGATTCTTGTTTTGCTGTTCACAGTGACTACTTTAAAGCTAGTTTAATGGACTTAGCAGTATTTTTCTTTAGGATAGTGCTTTCCTCTCATTCAGAAGTCTGTGGGTATACTCTATCATAGAAGAGAGACTTGACGTCTATGACACTATAATGAATACAGAGTAAGCACTGGAGATCAAAATTGTGATGCCTTAGATATTCTTGACTTCCATGAAGTCCCTGCATTCTCTTTTGGTTTGTTCTCACTGAACAATGTTTACAGGGACCAAGGGAGGCCGATCTCTAATCTTCTATCAAATCTTTTTGTTCTTCCTTAAATTGGTTTTTATCACCATGAAAGGCATAGACTTCTTCCACAATAGTTTTGATGGAACCTGTATGTTTTCTTTTTGTTCAGAGGATCTCATTATTTTTTTAATTGAGTTATAATAAACATACAATATTATATTAGTCTTGTGTACAACATAGTGTTTTGATATTTTTATTCATTCATTTTATTCACTGTTCATTGTGAAATGATCTTAGCAAAAAGATCAGTTATCATCCATCACCATGCAAAGTTGTTACATTATAGCCCGTATTTCCTATGTGTACATTACAACCCCCTGACTTATTTTATAGCTGGCAATCTGTACTTTTAATCAAGGGTTCTCTTTAAAAGTTTTGATGTATAATGCAGGGCACCCAAAGCCTGTGCTCTATGAAAACCTGGAGGGATGGGGTGCGGAGGGAGGTGGGAAGAGGGTTAAGGAGGGCGGGTACATATGTATGCCTATGGCCAATTCATGTTGATGTGTGGCAAAACCCATCACAATATTATAATTATCCTCCAATTTAAATATAGATTTTTACTTTTTTTAAAGATGCTCTTCCAGAAAAAAAAAAAAAAAACTTGGGCAAAGTAATCCACTTTCAGTATAAGTTCTGGGTTACTTTTATTTTTAAAAGTCAGAGAGTGAGAAATAGGTAGAATGATTTTAGGGCTTCCCTAGTGGCTCTGTGGTAAAGAACAAGCCTGCCAATTCAGGAGACTCAGGAGACGCAGGAGACAAGGATCCCATCGCTGGGTTGGGAAGATACCCTGGAGAAGGAAATGGCAACCCATTCCCATATTCTTATCTGGAGAATCCCATTGGACAGAAGAGCCTTTCTACAGTCCATGGAGTCACAGAGTCTGACATGACTGAGTGCACACACATATATGCACACAGATACACATGAGGATTAAGTTTGCTAATACCCTTTCATTTTAAGAGTTTAAGAGAATATCTCTGAATGATTGGACTTTTTAATCTCCAGGTGGAGGCAGTCATAGTCCTTTAGTCATATAAGTTGCACAAATTTATTTTTTGTCATATTCATCTACAATAGATCACAGCAAGAAATTGTTTCAGTAGATTCAGAGAGGAAAACAAATATACAGAATTTATAACTGAACAATAGTCAAAAACAAATATTGTCACTGTCATCTCTATTTTTGTGTTTGGTGAAGGAGGGAGAGGGGGAAGATAACTTCTTCCATTTAGCTTCAAAACTTGAACGGAAATGAGCTACATTAGCTATGAACTGTGGGCATTTCCAGGAGAGAGTCAGGAGTAACTCTAGCTACCTCCAGAACTCGGTCCACAGATGTAACTGTTTCTTAAATGATTAAAGATATTTGGTGATATCTTTCCTGTCTATTTCAAGAAGGGAGTACTTGATACCACTTGTGACCCCATATCATCTAGGGTTTCCAGTCTAGACAATGAGAAACACTATTTTCAAAAACTTTCATATTTTCATTTTTTGGTAACTGTGAGTTCATCTCATAGACAATAAATTATCCAACCCCAGGATTCTTTGTGTCCAAGATCATTCTTAGAGGAATTTGTAACTTCGGTTCTGATTTCAACATCAGAATAACCAGTTGGAGGACATGACGTTCTTTGTTAATTTGTCTTACTAATCATCACCTGATACGGAAACAATTTATTATAAAGATTCTAAGAAACTTTAAAAATCTCTTTTAAATATAATTTGTTAAAGTATGTAATAAAAAAATCAGGTTAGAGTGTAGAAATTAAATTGACAATGTAGGGCAGCTCTCTAAGTGAAAATATCTTGGATTTTAACAAAAGAGCAGATTTTATAATACCGTAGGCATTGGTTTAGAGAGTAAAATGTGGGACTTGTAGCAAAGATTGCATTTTAATAAGTGAATAATGATTCTGAGTGGTTATTTTTCATTTCTTTGCATGTTTTAGGGTAGGATTAGCTATGTGGCTTTCATGGTTCCTGCAGGTAAAATATGCACATTTTTTTCAAAAATTGGCAATAAATTAGAAATAAATATTAAAGGAGGTGAGTGACCTAAGGCGTGGGCATGATGCTTTAGTTAACGTAATGTGAACTAAAATTCAGAGATGTTGTCTCATGCCTGCCTCTCTATTTTTAACATAATAAGGTATCATGCAAAGCACAAAGTAACTCCTCTGTCCACCTCCACCCCACCCATATCACCAGCAAATATTTTTTTCTGAGGGAATGAGGAGTGGAGGGTGGGAAGGGATTTTTTTTTTTTTTTCCTTTGAGAAATATAGTTATTCACTAAACCAGGAGCAATAATTTTCTCTTATGACTTGCATGGCTCTTAGTTACAAAACTATCTTCCCTTCAGGAATGTTAATATGAATTTCAAAGTCTACTGCAAGCTGTGTAAATGTAATAGGATTATGCTTCTCTTGTTCAGGACCAGAATTCAAATAGATATGAACCTCCAGGCCTCCCTAAACTCTCAGGTTACTAAGGTCAAGGTATTCATTTCTATTTAGCCCAGAAGCTATTTTGGGGTTGTATCAGAAGGAGGTTAAGTTTACATTTTTATTTGCATTTCTAAAGGAAACAGAAACCTCAGCATTCCTCTAGCAGCAGCAAGAGGAGAATGAGCCCTCACTTACATAAAAGGCTCTAAAAACTAATAGAAGAGCAACAAAACTCAGACAAACCTCTGCTCTGGATTTGAATACAGTTGACTCTTGAATAAGAAGGGTTTGAAATGCATGGCTCCACTTATATGCAGATACTTTTCAATAAGCATAAAGGTAGCTCTCCATATTCATGGGTTTCATATCCAAGGATTCAACCAACTGTGGATCAAGTCTTCATTTGTGACTGGTTGAATCCACAGATTAGGTATTGGTTTGATCAGTGGATACAGAGGATCATTTTATATAAGGAACTTGAGCATTAGTGGATTTTGATATCTAAGTGGAGCTCCGGAACCAAAGCCTCTCATACACCAAGGATTGACTATAGTCTCAAAAGTTATAGAACAAGTGCTCTTTTTAGGCCAATCACGTTTTGAAGGATTCACGTGGTGACACAAAGCAGTCTTTTAACCCAGATGCATGCCTGTGTGTGTGCTCAGTTGCTTCAGTCCTGTCTGACTCTGTGTGACCCTATGGACTGCAGCTGCCAGGCTCATCTGTCTATGGGATTTTCTTTAGGTAAGAATACTGCAGTGGGTTGCCATTTTCTCCTCCAGAGGATCTTCCCGACCCAGGGATTGAACCCACGTCTCTTGTGTCTCCTGCATTGCAGATGGATTCTTTTAACCACTGAGCCATCTGGGAAGCTGTGAAGAATGATAATTAAAAATCTATTATAGTCAATTAAACTCAGTAGGTTTAAGGATGATCAACCTCATAAAAAGATCCTGAAAGGAGAAACTCAATGCAAGAAGGCTGGGTTGGGGTCAACCAAGGCTTTGTAATTACAACACAAATGGTTTTGAAAGCCTATACCACAGTAGTAACTTTGGGAATGGATCAGAGGGAATATACATAAAAGGAATTTTATGGAAAAATAAGAATGTGTAGCTACAATTATACACAGTGTTGTACTGTGCTTAGTCACTCAGTTGTGTCCAACTCTTTGCAACCTTGTGGACTGTAGACCATCAGGCTCCTCTATCCATGGGAATTCTCCAGGCAAGAGTACTAGAGTGGGTTGCCATGTTCTCCTCCAGGGGATCTTCCCAATCCAGGTATTGAACCCAGGTCTCCCACATTGCAGGCAGATTCTTTACCATCTGAGCCACCAGGGAAGCTTCATTTATATACAGAGTAAAGGATAATGAGGACTTGTAAAAGATTCAATGGTTTTAAAATGTCCAATGAAAACAGTATCATCACAAAAATTTGATATAAATGACATAAATACAATCATAAAAATGGGAAGGAGAGAGAGAGAGAGGAGAGAGATACACAATATTTGAGTATTATTAAAAAAAAATTCAACCTAGTAAATTTGAAGATGTAATTGTCTTTATTAGGTGATTCATGACTCAGGCAGCAGCCCATCTAGCAACTGGCAGGGTGCTCCAAGGAGTTGTACAAATTGGAAGATTCATATAGGAAGAAAGATGAGGCAAGGGAGCTATTAACAAAAGAAAAGAAAGGACTTTGAGGCCAGGACTTCCATTTTGTGGTGGAGAAGGGATGTTAGAGTTGTATCATGCAGATTTCTTCTTCCTCTGGGGTTACAGAGGCCTTATGTGGCAGATTACCTCATTGGTATAGACCAGACAATTCTAGACTGGTACTTTTCTGGAAAAGGTCAAAAGTTCAATTGTGTTAGGTATTAAATCTAGATTTGCCATCATGGGCCCTGTGTTTTTCTCTTTAATAATTACCCGCTTTTGATCAGATTTTCAGCCTAACTGAGCAAGATGATAAAAATTTAAGGCCTTAGCATTATCTCAGCTACTGCTTTGTTGACCTTTGATATGGTAATCATAGGTCATGATCATGATGTTTTTGGTGAAATTCAGATCCACAGTTTTTAAGTTGGTTATTCTCATTGCTTCTTCTCTGATGTTTTGGTCTTAGGGAGAGTGTGTTCCTGCTGGTCAGTGGATGTGAACATGCGTTTGAAACTCATGAGAGGATACAGTGCACCAGGGATATTATTAGTCTTATAAACGGGATAATTTCCAATGTTTGCAGTGCATTTCAGAGCCCTGGTCTCCAAGACCCAAACCAGTCAAAGAAACCCTTTGAAGGATTTACCCTTTTAAGCTAAGTGGCTTACTCATTGATCTTACATACTTGAGTTTCAGCTTCCCCAGAAGTGTCAATCCAGGTATGGCAAGTACAACACGGCACAGGCACCTCCTTGCTCAGCCCAAGAATGATCAAGAGCTATCCTATTATCAAAAACAAGCTTGGTCTGAGAGTCCAATAGTTTTCTTGGAGGAAGCTAATATCTTCGTAATGGAATCTGCAGTGTCTCTAAGAGTTAAGGAAATGTTCCTGATCATAATCTCATTTGTTATTAACTCTTAACCAGGGAAGTGGAATCCTGCCAGAGGAATCAGTTCCTGAATCTTGAATGCCTCCTGGTGGGTCCTTCCTTGAGCCCTTAGGAGCATAGTTAGGTAGCCTAAGATGGGAGCCAGCCATCTAGGCATTGATAGGTCTAAGGAGAATAAGGAGAATGATTACTATCACAAACACAAGACTTACCGGTGCAGTTCATTCCTGTTTGGAAGTATAATGAATGGCTTCATTCACAAGGACTGTTGTGTTTACCCATTCAAGTCAGGAGTCAGTCAGAATTTAAGCACACATTGGAAGACAGTGTCCTAGCCTGCAATAGAGTCATCCTAAATTCTAGGGGTTGCTCCCTCACACCCCTGTACAATGCCTTATGGAAATGATAGCATTATCTTCCCAGGCCAATGAAAATGTGAAGAAAAAAAAAAAAGTTGTTTTTCATGTTTAGCTAAAGGAGGAAGTGTTGATCTGGCATCTTGAACCAAAGCAGTCTACCTACGTTGATGTCAGCTACTTCCCTTTCTTTAGTCAGTGCTCTCCAGCATTTGCATAAGACCAGGAGAAGGCAATGGCACCCCACTCCAGTACTCTTGCCTGGAAAATCCCATGGATGGAGGAGCCTGGTAGGTGGCAGTCCATGGGGTCATGAAGAGTCGAACACAACTGAGTGACTTCACTTTCACTTTTCACTTTCATGCATTGGAGAAGGAAATGGCAACCCACTCCAGTGTTCTTGCCTGGAGAATCCCAGGGATGGGGGAGCCTGGTGGGCTGCCATCTATGGGGTCGCACAGGGTGGGACATGACTGAAGCGACTTAGCAGCAGCAGCAGGTATCAGGTGGAGTCCTCCTGAACTGTGAGATGTGTGTCAGTACATTTCTAGTTTTGCAGCAATGTCAGTGGTCAGGAGTTCATGGTGAGGTCCTTTACAGTGGGGCTTTAGGGCTGTCTTTAAGCTCCCTTCCAGATCAGAAGGGTGGGAGAAAATTGGAAACATTAGTTTGGTGAGTTGTAGCCAGATATTTGAGGAAGCTAGAACAGTTCAAGATCCAAGTTCACAGGTATCTAACAATTGGGGCTAGTGCACTGGGAGGACCCAGAGGGATGGTATGGGGAGGGAGGAGGGAGGAGGCTTCAGGATGGGGAACACATGTATACCTGTGGCGGATTCATTTTGATATTTGGCAAAACTAATACAATTATGTAAAGTTTAAAAATAAAGTAAAATCAAGTTAAAAAAAAAATCCCCAAAGATAATTAACAGGACTAGAATCTAATATTTGCAAAGTTGGAAACATAGTTTTTCTGTCTACAATTACTTCCATTTTTTTTTACCAAATATAATCACAATGAAACTCATGTGCTTGTATATAACTTAGCCTGCTTATTTTTTATTATTACTTATTTTTAATTGAAGGATAATTGTTTTACAGAATTATGTAGGTTTTTGCCAAACATCCAACATGAATCAGCCATAGGTATATATATCCATAGGTATCCCCTTCCTCTTGAGCCTCCCTCCTGTCTTCCTCCTATCTCACCCCTCTAGGTTGTTACAGAGCCCTGGTTTGAGTTCCCTGAGTCTTTTAGCAAATTCCCAGCAGCTATCTATTTTACATATGGTAATGCAAGTTTCCATGTTGTTGCCTAGTCGTTGATATAAGTGAAGCAATAATAATGATTGATCATAAAAATTATCTTTTAAGACAGCTTTGCTGAAACCTTATAAGCCAGGCTGATTTTTCTAAGCAGTTGCTTAAAGCTCTATGGTCATATGTAGGTCTATTCACAACTCTCTCAAAGATGACATTGCAGTCAAAGTGATGGGGATATGTATAGTCTTTCTAATTGTGCCCTATTACAAGGAGAACAGATTCTTACTAAACTTATATAGACAGATATATTGTCATGAAGATAACACTTGCTGAAAATTTCTGAGTTTTGGAAGGATCAGGTAGGAAGAAAACATCAGTGTTTCATCATTGTAAAGCATAATTTACCAGGTTCATGTAAGTCATAAATAGCTTAGGAGAAAAGGTCTCCTTAAATCTGGAAAAATGAAACATTAGAGCATCCTCCTTGGTTTAGTGGTTTCATGTAACTACTACTTGTTCTGCTTGAATTCAGTTTTTCCATTAGTTCTCTCCATCTTGCCTGGTGATTGAGGGTGACTGGGTGGCGATAATTCCCAGAAGTTTGCCAGGTTTTCATTAAGGCTGATATGATTTGCCCAATGAAGTGGTACCTCGATCATTGGAGATAGTGGAAGTTGTATACCAATTGAAAAACACATTTTGTAATGCTTTCTTTGCCATTGTGAGGGCACCAGCCTTGTGACAGGGGATGGCTTCAACCCATTTAGAGAACATGCGTACATACAATAAGAACACACTGAAAACTCACGCTAAGTGACAGTTGAACAAATTTCTGCTGTAGATGTTCAAAGGGTCCCCAGGGAGGATATTTGAGACTTCTAAGGATGAAAACAGTTTTGCTTAAATGTACTATGATAGGTGAAGAAATGCAAAGACCCAGAAATGGGGTTTACCAGAGGGTCAAAAAGAACTAAGTGGTTGTCTTGGGTTTCCCATAGTTTGAACTGTTTGTCTCATTTATGGTTATCATTTAACTCATCTTAATTTCTCTGATTCAAGAGCAGATGGTTGCCATGTTACAAGGACATCAGGATGGCAAAAGTTTGGTAATGAGAGGTCATTTTTTGCAGAAGCAGAATGAACTTTATCCACCTCTGCCACAATCATTACAGATTCTCTTGCTGCTGCTTTAATATGAAAGTTAGTAAGGGCACCCCCCCACACACACACACACACAGTTCTCAGGTTCATTTATTCCTCTTAGTGTTAGCATCAATTTTGATGACAGGCAACAGTTTATGTCAGGACATATCACACTTCTAGGAATTCCACATAATTTCATGTATTCCTAAATAGACACAATGTCACAACTTCTTATTTGACTGTGTTTCCCATGTGATTTAACATATTGAATATCAAGTAAGTCTAATTAGCTTGACAAATAGTCTGGAATGTTCCAGGGGTTCTCTGGAAAAATCCCATGGTTGCTTCCAGGTCATAAAGACTTTATTTTAAGAATTTGATTTGGGGAAGTTTGTCAAAGACATCTGGGCTTCCCGGATGACACTAGTGGTAAAGAACCCATCTGGCAATGTTGGAGACATAAGAGATACAGGTTCCATCCCAGCGTTGGGAAGATCGCGTGGAGGAGGCCATGACAACCCATTCCAGTATTCTTGGCATGGAGAATCCAACGGACAGAGGAGTCTGGTGGGCTATAGTCCACAGGGTCACAAGGAGTCAGACATGATTGAAGCGACTTAGCATACATATAGCACACACATCAAAGATATCAAAAGATTTGAACACTTGACTAAATGGGATCACAGATCAATATGAAACAATAGTTATCTATTTAGCAATTGAAAAAAATTAAGTTTTAGTTTTATATAAGTACACTGATATTAAAGCATAATTAAAAGATAAACCTTTATAATAGTTTAATTTTTGCCTGCCTGATTACACAAGGAAAAATTATCTTTCTCTCTTCAGGCTTTTATACATACTTTTGGAGCCTTTTATATACTTTTGGTTTATTCTTTATACCCAGAAGTTCTAGTTTAGACAAAATTACTCTCATTTTCCTGAACACAAATGCACCTTTATTTCTCATCTTTTTCTTTAGTCAAAAACACATCCTACTTTTCTTGCATAAGGAAAGGTTTCCTTTTTTGTTTGTTTTTACAATTTTCAATTACATTTGAATTCCTAACCCTTTAGAAACTTTAATTTTTAGTGAAAATTTAGGAAGTAAAGAATCATGGGCTGTCTTTTAAATGACTATTTTTTTAAATGACTGTTACATTAACAAAATAATAAATATTTTTATAATCTCTAGAGACGTGGAAATTTCTCAACATGACACTAAACATGTTTATTGATAGAACCAAATTTATCTTTAGTATCTTTGTAATAAGAAACCCAAAGTAGATAAACCTATGTTTGTTAATGTTTCCATATTTTTTTTTCTTATTTGGAAATACTCTATATATTCAATGAATTCTCATCATTTAACTTAACTTAGCAAAGCTCTAAGATACCAAAAAGAATTTTGGAAGCTATTTTTAAGTACATATACTATAAAATGTAATTGTTGCTAAAGTGTTTTTCTGTATCTCTTATCCAAATTACACTGCATCTATCTGAGTCATTTGCTCCCACAAATTAGGTTTAGATTACCTACGAAAACTTCATCATACCAAGTTATGTTTCTTCCTGACGAATTGTAAGCCTAAGTAGAATAAAAGTATTATATTTAAAGCTGATAGCTCCAAAGCTATGTCTGTTTTAGTAACCCAACAAAGTTAAACTAGCTTTTATTTACCAAAGATAATCTTGGATCACATGAACTTGAAATAATCATTTGGGTTGGTTTCTGTATTTCTGATGAGAGTTTTAGAATAGTCAGTCCTTAAAGTGCTTGACCTTCAACCCAATTAAGTAGAGTTCCTTTACAGATTAATTTTGATATGCTATCTTCAGTTTAGTTGCTCAGTCGTTTGCGACCCCATGAACTGCAGTACGCCAGGCCTCTCTGTCCATCACCAACTCCCAGAGTTTACCCAAACTCATGTCCATTGAGTCAGTGATGCCATCTAACCATCTCATCCTCTGTTGTCCCCTTCTCCTCCTGCCTTCAATCTTTCCCAGCATAGGGTCTTTTCAAATGAGTCAGGTCTACTCATCAGGTGGCCAAAATATTGGAATTTCAGCTTCAACACCTAGGGGTAGAAAAATACCACTTATCTACAACATACATACATATGGGCGTATGGGCAGACACATAGACTCAGACACCTTATAATTTTTAATATCTATTGAGGAGACTTGTAGATCTGTGAGACTTCTCATTAGCCAAATTTCCAAATGTTTTCTGTTTCCCTTCGTGAGAACCATTTGCATTTCAAATAATGGTTCTTAAGTTCTAGAGAAGATGGGTGTAGAAAATCTATCACAAAGGCACAGAGAAGGTGTCCAAGATTCTTCTGACATGGAGTTTTGGGAGCCAGATTTGCAGGACATTTCTGTTTCAGGTGTCCCGATACCTACAAGTATTTTGAGATAGATACTTACTTTTAGGATTGGCAAAAGGACTGACATCCTTGGTCCACATATTATTGGAATGTTTCTTTCCATCCTGGTACACCTAGCTTAGGAGGAGGACTTAAAAAAAAATTTTTTTTTTCTAGCAGGCACTGATAGTCATGACCAAATTTCAGACTTGTGGATTCCCATTTTATTTTTCACCTTTTTATTTATTCATGGATTTCAGGAGGTAATCCATTTACAAAACCTTTTCAGGATCCTTCTTGAGTTTAGAAAAGTAATTATGGCCTTTCAATTGACCTTTGACCTATAAGTGAAAGGTGTCTGAGTAAGGTCTCCTGTAGTCTCAAGGTATCCCTATTTTAACATACAGAGTACTCAAATAAAAGGGGATTGAGCAGAGCCATAGAGAGGATGCCAGTCATTAGGAGACTCCAACCTCTGGCATCTGATGCCTGATGATCTCAGATGAAGCTGATGTAATAATAATAGAAATAAAATGCACAATAAATATAATGCACTTGAGTTATCTCAAAACTATCCCTCCTCTGAGTGCATGGAAAAACTGTCTTCCACAAAATCAGTCCATGGTACCAAAAAGGTTGTGGACCTCTGTATATATCAGTCTTACCATATTTTCATTTCAGGCACCTTTAATCTCTAATTTATCAGTAGCCTTTTGCAATGATTCAAGAAGCTATTTTGGATTTTTGAAAACATTTGGAGGCTTCTGCATAATCCTTGTTTTTTATTTTCCCCATAATTTTTGCTTTTAAGTGAACTTTTAAAATGATTTTATCTATTTGGAACACTCCCCCATAATGGTCATTTTAATTCTAGGTGGTTTTTAGTAAAACTTTGCCATTTTATTAAATATATTCAGCTCCTAGGACCATCGTTCTTAAACATAAAATAAGCAGTTGTGGCAGAAAATAACACACTCCACTCTTTGGATATAAAATATACCATTTCTTTTAGCTGGGCCTTTGGGTTTCTCAGAGCCACATTAATCAGCTTCCAGTTACTTCTGATACTCCCATCAATAACTTTTTTTTACTTAATATCTACCTGAGGCTTCCCACTGAACCCAGTCCAGCAAATGTCAGACTCAGTCTGGTTCTTAAATCAGACAGTCTGATCCCAGACACAGTCCTGTTCTTAAATTGGACCCAGTTTAACACCAAGGTAACCTAGGTAGCATATTCAAAAGCAGAGACATTACTTTGCCAACAAAGGTCCATTTCGTCAAGGCTATGGTTTTTCCAGTGGTCATGTATGGATGTGAGAGTTGGACTGTGAAGAAAGCTGAGCACCAAAGAATTGATGCTTTTAAACTGTGATGTTGGAGAAGACTCTTGAGAGTCCCTTGGACTGCAAGGAGATCCAACTAGTCCATTCTAAAGGAGATCAGTCCTAGGTGTTCTTTGGAAGGAATGATGCTAGGGCTGAAACTCCAGTACTTTGGCCACCTCATGCGAAGAGTTGACTCATTGGAAAAGACTCTGATGCTGGGAGGAATTGGGGGCAGGAGGAGAAGGGGACGACAGAGAATGAGATGGCTGCATGGCATCACCGACTCGATGGACGTGAGTTTGAATGAACTATGGGAGTTGGTGATGGAAAGGGAAGCCTGGCGTGCTGCGATTCATGGGGTCACAGAGTCAGACATGACTGAGCGACTGAACTGAACTGAACTGAACCACCACCAATTCCCGTGGAATTTTGGACTGAGGAAAACCCAGCAGACCTCAGAAAATGAGGATCATGGACGTGTGATTCCACATAAGTGGAGCACTGTAGCTGCCAGCAGTTCCCAGCATGCAATCTGTGGAAGGATCACAAGCAAAGAATTATTGACTAAACCATCAGCCATTCCCAGTGTGAAATCCAGAGGCAGAGGCCCAGGGTTTTCCACCCAGGGAACTACTGTCTGAAAAGCCAATTAGATCTGGAATTCAGAAGCAAAAATGTGAGGGTCAACCAAGAGGAACTCACCAGTAGTCCTTGGACATGAGAGAAAGGCAGTGAACTCAAAGGATCACAGGGTGCCTCACCTATGTTTCTCCTTGCCCCCAGATGCCATCAGAAGTTCACTTCAGATCTCATTGCCACCGATTTATTAAAAAACAAAACTCAGCTGAGTACATTTGAATCTCTAATTAGCTTTCTTAGATGATTCTTGAATCAGACAGCATCCCATTCAGCAATTAGAAGGACATTCCAAGGGGTTGTACAAAATGGAAGATTTATGTAGGAAGAAAAGTGGGTCAAGGGAGCTATGCACAAAATAAAAGAAAAAATTATCTTCAGGTTATCCAACTTATTTGGTGATGTCTGTGTGTGTTGTGTTAGTCGTGCTCAGTCATGTCTGACCCTTTGTGATCCCATGGACTATATGTAGCCCACCAGGCTCCTCTGTCCATGAGATTCTCCAGGCAAGAATACTGGAATGGGTTGCCATTTCCTTCTGCAGGGGATCTTCCTGACCCAGGGACTGAGCCAGGGTCTCCCATGTTCCAGGCAGATTTTCTACCATCTGAGCCATCAGGACAGAGAGAATGGGAAAGGGTATGTGTGTATGTGTGAGAGAGAGTGCTTTAAAAAAATATTGCAATATGGTTGATTTACAATGTTGTGTTAGTTTCAGGTGTACAGTAAAGTGAATCAGTTATACATATATCCACTTTTTTTTAAAGATGTGTTTCCCATAGAGGCCATTGCAGAATACTGAGTGGAGTTTCCTGTCCTATACAGCAGATTCTTATTAGTTATCTATTTTATATATAGTAGTGTGGTTGTATAGACCCCTGTCTCCCAATTTATCCTCCCTGACCTTATCCCCTATGTTTTCTACACCTGTAACTCTATTTCTGTTTTGTAAATAAGTTCTTTTGTATTTTTTTTAATATTCCATGGATAAGTGATGTAGGGTATCTGTTTTTCTGTGTCTGACAACTTCATTCAGTCTGATCATCTCTAGGTCCATCCATGTTGCTGCAAATGGCATTATTTTGAGTTTTTTTGTGAGTGAGTAATATTCCATTACTCAGCCATGGAATGGTAAAGGTTTTCTCATTAAAGGGTAGAGAGAGCCCACAGGACAAGTTACCTCATGCTTGCTAACTAGAAAATTCCAGACTTGTTGGCAAAGAGTACATTTCTGGGAGAGGGTGAAACTGCATCTAAGTTAGTTATTAAATCTAGATTCTGTATCATGGCCTTTACCATGAATAGTCATTTCTTGTGAAAAATACAGACTACAGAAAAGTAGCCTGTATTTTTAAAAGTTGTAGTTGTTGCCAGTTTTTTTTTTCTTAAATGAAAGCATAGAGAAAGAGTAGAGGTATAAGACCTAGAAGTGGTCTGGTGTGGTGTCATGGAGACTGTTCCTTTGCTTTGAAATATGAAAGACTCAAATAACAGTTATGACACTCACTTTTTGTATGGATTTGGTCAGATCACTTAACCCATCTGTGCCTCAGATTTCCCTTCTACAATGGAAATAATAATTTTGGTTTCTTGCTCTTTTTACCAGTGTTTATAGTCGCTGAGGATGTGTTAACTTCCTTTCCTTTTATAAAAATTGGAAGATGGGAATGTTTAGAAACCAGGGAGAATGAACATATTGCAAAATAGGGTTTATTTAAGTAAATGAGTAGGAATACGTGGAGAGATTCATTGGTTACATTAAAAAAAGAGTTCTGTGATGGATCAAATAATCTTCCTCTTGGAAATTCTCAGAATTAACATACTGAAGGCTCTTAGATGGGCTGTGATGAAAAGATCTATTACTTTTTTTTTTTAATAAATGGAGAGTTTTCCTAAATCCATTTGTCCATAGAATCTGCTTTTCACAAAATAGCAACTGACATCTTTATGTTTTTGAGAAATGTGGGTACTTTATCATAAATATCACAGCATGGAACTTTTCAGAATATATGTATATGATGCTGCCAAATGTTTTGGAAATAATTGTGTAAATAAAGAGGGAAGAAATGATTTGACAACTAAGGGGATATATCTGAATATTCATATCTAGTCTTATCAAAATATTAATAGTCATAGAATAAAAAAAGAAAAAATTAGAGACTTCCCTGGTGGTCCAGTGATTAAGATTCTGAGCTTCCAACACACTGGGCATGGGTTTGATCCCTGGTTGGGGAGCTAAGATTCCACGTGCCAAATAGTGCAGACAAGAAAGCAATAACAATAACAACAACAACAAAAACAGCCCCACTCCCCCAAAAAACACAGTTTTAAAACCAAGAATTGAGACAAAACAGATTGAATAAATGACTTCACAGAATATTTGTCAAAGGAAAGAAGTAGTCTTATAGCTCAGGGCTCAAAGAATGGAGATAAGACCACTTTGCAAAAGTAGGAAGAACAGACAGAATTAAGTGGTAGGGAAAATATATTGAAGCCATTCAGTTCAGTTCAGTCGCTCAGTCATGTCCGACTCTTTGCCACTCCATGAACAGCAGCACGCCAGGCCTCCCTGTCCATCACCAACTCCCGGAGTTTACCCAAACTCATGTCCATTGAGTTGGTGATGCCATCCAACCATCTGATCCTCTGTCATCCCCTTCTCCTCCTGCCTTCAATCTTTTCCAGCATCAGGATCTTTTCAAATGAATCAGCTCTTCACATCAGGTGGCCAAAGTATTGGAGTTTCAGCTTCAACATCAGTCCTTCCAATGTACACCCAGGACTGGTCTCCTTTAGGATGGACTGGTTGGATCTTCTTGCAGTCCAAGGGACTCTCAAGAGTCTTCTCCAACACCACAGTTCAATTGAAGCCATTAGAGGGGGGGTAAAATACTAAAATGAGCAAGATTCTAGAGCTAGGAGGGTATGTAACTGCATGTAGAGGTAAATACAGGAGTGAAAAAGAATAAAGTCTTTTTTGTTTCTTCTGAACCCTAAAGAAAAATATCAGAACACAGATGCAGGGTCAGGAAAGAAGATGAAAGAGCTTTTATAAAATGGCTCAATGTCCTTAGAAACCACTTCTCCAGTAGTCGCTGGTAATATTTTAATTATAAATGCAGTCATCTTCTTTTAAAGCCCAAAGGGTCTAGCTTGTCCCATTTTCTCCTAGAACATCTCCATTTCTCTTAAATACTTATATTCCATTTTCTAAGCTTGACTTCTCTTTCTTCACTCAAACTTTAACTTCTTCACAGTTCTCCTCTTTGCTTTTATCATCTCTATGTATAATCTCTCCCCAAGTAACCCCAGCTTCTCCCAGGATTTTAGCCCTTGAGATAATCACTATGTGTTAAGGAAAGTATCTCTCTTAACTGGAGATGAGAATTTTCCATGTGCTCAACATTCATCACCATACAGTCTACTAATGGTTTAAATTCATTGTTTCCAAAAGTAAATCTAGTTTCTACCTTCTGAAACTAGATTTCTTTCCCCTGTGTTTTCAATCTCAATGAGTTGCATATCCATTCATTAATAGTGTCAGCCAACAAATCCTGTCAATCCCATCTTCTTAAGACCTCCACTGTCTCTTTCACCTTTTCTAGACCACATTTACTGTC
Source organism: Bos javanicus (assembly GCF_032452875.1). Taxonomy (NCBI): domain Eukaryota; kingdom Metazoa; phylum Chordata; class Mammalia; order Artiodactyla; family Bovidae; genus Bos; species Bos javanicus. The sequence goes on along the minus strand of NC_083869.1, from coordinate 59,988,639 downwards.
TCCTCCCATTTGTTGTTTCCAGGCACGTTTCTTTCCAATTGAAAGCCTTTACCGTGCCCTAAATATCCTCCTAATTTCTGTTTCACTTCTCCCACTATTGTCTCTCCGAGTCCCCAACACCTAGCCATTGCCTAAGCCATTACCATAAACCACAGGGCACTTATTTTGGCTTGGGAATACTTCCATTCCTCCGCTTGTTGAGATTCCATACTTCCTCCTGGTCCCATCTCAGATGTTAGCTCCTTCTCCAAATAGTTCCATTCTTTTTGTTATAAGTAGGAATTTCTCAGTGTACACTTCCTTCTTACCCATACTTTATGTTTTGTAATTATGCCCTGAATGTCCACCTTCTTATTTTTGGTTGGCTAAAAAATTCATTTGGATTTTTCAGTAACATCTGATGGAAAAACCCAGATAAAGATTTTGGCTAACCCAATATTTTACAAGTCCTAAAATGCAAAGTGTGTATGCTATTCATCTCTATATCACCAATGCTCCCCAAATATCCCTCTACTATGTGCATAGTAGTTATTCATTACATTTTTGCTCAGTAATCATTACTCTGTGTACCAGAATAAAAAGTTCAGAACTTTAGCCAAGGATAAGCAATAAAGGTACATGCAATGCATGTCTAGTTTTTATTCAGTAAATGCAAAATAGAAATTATAAGGTATTAAAATTGCTATCATAAAATATTATATCTATGCTTAGATCGAGTAATAGGAAAAGGAACTATAGTTCTGAGAGCTTAGCCTCCTAGAGAGTAGAGGCTTTACTCTACAGTGTGCATATTTTATGAAAATGAAAGTTGCTCAGTCGTGTCCGACTCTTTGCCACCCCATGGACTATACAGTCCATGGGATTCTCCAGGCCAGAATACTGGAATAGGTAGCCTTTCCCTTCTGCAGGGGATCTTCCCAACCCTGGGATTGAACCCAGGTCTCCAGCACTGTAGGCAGATTCTTTAGCAGCTGAGCCACAAGGGAAGGCCAAGAATACTGAAGTGGGCAGCCTATCCCCATATATTACTTCAAAAGTGTATTTCTAGTGAAAAATAATGAAATGATGATAAAGTTCTAATCATACAAGCTGATTTTCTCCTGTCAAGATCAGGGACTGAACTTCCATAGTTGCCAAAGAAAGGAAGTGAAGTCACTCAGTCCTGTCTGACTCTTTGGGACCCCGTGGACTGAAGCCTGCCAGGCTCCTGCATCATGGAATTTCCAAGCAAGGATACCAGAGTAGGTTGCCATTTCCTTCTTCAAAAGCAAGGATACTGGAGTGGGTTGCCATTTCCTTCTCCAGTGGATCTTCCCAACCCAGGTATCCTGCATTGCAGGCGGACTCGTCACCATCTGAGCCACCAGGGAAGCATAGTTGTCAGGTAGGTGCCTTTCCATGAATTTGTGAAAAAGTGGGAGGATTTTGTCCTTCACCTGTAGCAGAGTGGACAAAAGGTGTTGCTTCACTTTCTCTAGAATACTGGTTTTCTCTGATGAGTGAATCTGCTCCCCTGGAACATATGCCAACATCTGAGACTTTTTTTTTTTAATTTATTATAATTTTCGCTGCACTGGGTCTTTGTTGCAGCACATGGGCTCTTCATTGTTGCATGCAAGCTTTTTCTAGTTCCATTGAGTGGGAGCTACTCTTCGTTGAAGTGCCTGGGTTCTCATTGCACTGGCACGAGGGCTTCAGTAGTTGTGGTACATGGGCTTGGTTGCTCCTTGGCAGGTGGCATCTTCCCAGACCAGGGATCAAAACCATGTCTTGCATAGGCAGGCAGATTCCTAAGCACTGGATCACCAGCGAAGTCCCATGGAGACATTTTGATTGTCATGACTGGGAAGCACAAGGCACAACAGACATAGCTCTGACACACCAAGAGTGCTTGGCATACCAAGGTTGAGAAATGCTGCTTCTAGAACCAGAAGTATAGTGTTCATACACTTCCTCATGATTAAACAACTCTAATTAAAAATGGCTTTTCATTTAAAGGACTGATCAGAATGTTTCCCATATAAATAATACTTCTTATAGCTTATACACATTGTTAATAATTGGTTAACTGCATGCTTAGTGGTAAATTCATTACAAATGCATTTTAAGCTGGAGTCATGCTAAGTGCTTTTTTAAAGAATTTGTGGATCCAGAACACTTCAGACTTTACAGTTGGAAGGAGGATGGTAATATGACAATTTCAAACCTGCAGACTCATAATTAAATTCTGAATCACTTGTGCAGACTGAAAATTTGAGTACTGTGCCATCTTACGAGCAACTTTCCTTGAAAGTCTGGGTTTGGAGATGATATAAATATCATTGTACTTCACATAAAGAATTGTTTATTCTATGTTTATATTCTAGAACCTGCTAAGTTTAATTTGTATTGGTATTATTTTAATCATCTAATCTACCATTAACACAGTTTGCATTTAATAAGTACTTTTTCTTCTTTATGTTGCCAGTAAAATGACTTGGTCTCCACAACTGTTTTTATCTTCTAATGTTTTATTAGGCTATTTATTCCCTTGTACTAACTACCCATATTTATTAGGTATAAAGACCCTCACATTTCCCTAACTTTCAGCAGCAATTCCATAAACCCAGTTATCTCTAATTCCTCTAAACCATGACTTTGTCATGACCCCTGTGTTGGCTGTTATGTATGTAGCATCACTTGCTCTTCCTTTTTTTCATCTTATAGGTTAAATTTCTATATTAACACTCTGTATCTCCACCTGCAATCTAATAAGAGCAATAAATTTTCTTATGTCTTGGAAGAACTATCAATCAAATTGCCTACCCTCTTTGCCAAGGTATAGATGGCATAATTTCCCAGCCAGTCATTAAGACTTTAGTCTCCTAGGTTTTCAGTATTAAGTTGAATGAACCAACTGTAGTAATTTCAGAAGAATCTCCTTGCTAGTCAGACTTAAAAACTGCTAGTCAGACTTAAAAACTGGTTTTCATTTTATGATATGGTATCACTATTTTTTTCTTCTATCATTAAAATGATTTATATCCTTCCTTTCTCCCTACCTTTCTCTCTGTTTCTCTCTCATCTCTTTCTCTCTTTCACTGGCCCTTTGGCTTAAATTCAGTTCAGTTCAGTTCAGTTCAGTTCAGTCGCTCAGTCGTGTCCGACTCTTTGCGACCCCATGAATTGCAGCACGCCAGGCCTCCCTGTCCATCACCAACTCCCAGAGTTCACTCAGAGTCACGTCCATCGAGTCAGTGATGCCATCCAGCCATCTCATCCTCTGTCGTCCTCTTCTCCTCCTACCCCCAATCCCTCCCAGCATCAGAGTATTTTCCAATGAGTGAACTCTTCACGTGAGGTGGCCAAAGTACTGGAGTTTCAGCTTTAGCATCATTCCTTCCAAAGAAATCCCAGGGCTGATCTCCTTCAGAATGAACTGGTTGGATCTCCTTGCAGTCCAAGGGACTCTCAAGAGTCTTCTCCAACACCACAGTTCAAAAGCATCAATTCTTTGGCACTCAGCTTTCTTCACAGTCCAACTCTCACATCCATACATGACCACTGGAAAAACCTAGGTTAGTTGGGAGTTAATTATCTTGATTGCAGCTTTAAATCCCTAGCTGATATACACCAATACTCTGAACTTGTTATTCCAGTATCCCGTTTTTAAAAGGATGGTGTTACTGTAAAGTTATTCTGGACTCTTCTCGCTTCTTAAGTAATTATATCTTATTAAGCATAAGATCTTATAGATTCTATCCCAAATCTTCCTTCTACCTCAAATGAACTCTGGCTTCTTACTACTGCCAGTTTAGTTCAATGCCTCATTACTATTTTTAGACTCTATTACATTAATTTTCAAATATTTGCCCAATATTTCTAAATGATTTTTCTAGGATTAATATTTCCTTGTGTCACTAACATTTTGAGTACATCTCTGTTCACTTCTAAAACATGACATATGGAGCTGCTCATGATCTGGCTCCTGGTTTCACTCAACACCTTATCTGGAGCTACCCCTCCAACACCTAACTCAGCCCCACACTGAATTTTCCTGGATTGTTTGTCTTCTCACTTCTCTTGGGTCAAACACTTTACTGTGCTATCAGAATAGGAGATTTTTACTCTCCCATGCCATCCTGCTTTTAGTCTCATTTAGTGCGAGTTGCCATTGTTGGTTTCCTTATCTGTCTCCTGAAAAGAAAGTGAAAGTAGTTTCAGTTCAGTTCAGTTCAGTTCAGTCGCTCAGTTGTGTCCAGCTCTTTGCGACCCTGTGAATCACAGCACACCAGGCCTCCCTGTCCATCACCAACTCCGGGAGTTCACTCAAACTCTTGTCCATCAAGTTGGTGATGCCATCCAGCCATCTCATCCTCTGTTGTCCCCTTCTCCTCCTGCCCCAATCTCTCCCATCATCAGCGTCTTTTCCAATGAGTCAACACTTCACATGAGGTGGCCAAAGTATTGGAGTTTCAGCTCAGCATCAGTCCTTCCAATGAACACACAGGGCTGATCTCCTTTAGGATGGACTGGTTGGATCTCCTTGCAGTCCAAGGGACTCTCAAGAGTCTTTTCCAACACCACAGTTCAAAAGCATCAGTTAATTCTTCAGCGCTCAGCTTTCTTCACAGTCCAACCCTCACGTCCATACATGACCACTGGAGAAACCATAGCCTTAACTTGACGGACCTTTGTTGGCAATGTAATATCTCTGCTTTTGAATATGCTATCTAGGTTGGTCATAACTTTCCTTCCAAGGAGTAAGCGTCTTTTAATTTCATGGCTGCAATCACCATCTGCAGTGATTTTGGAGCCCCCAAAAATAAAGTCTGACACTGTTTCCACTGTTTCCCCATCTATTTGCTGTGAAGTGATGGGACCAGATGCCATGATCTTCGTTTTCTGAATGTTGAGCTTTAAGCCAACTTTTTCACTCTCCTCTTTCACTTTCATCCGCATGGACTGAAGCCTGCCAGTCTCCTCTGCTCATAGAATTCTCCATGCAAGAATACTGGAGTGGGTAGCCATTCCCTTCTCCAGGAGTTCTTCTCTACCCAGGGATGGAATCCAGGTCTCATGCTTTGCAGACGGATTCTTTACCCTCTGAGCCATGCAGCACAGATGATCTGTCTCCTAGTGGTGGGTTAAAATTCTGTTTTATCCATCTCTGTATCCCCTATACATAGTATCCAGCACATTCTAGGTGCCCAATAAATACCTAGAAAATTGATCATTTGTTGCTTATCTTCTCTTATTGTCATGGAATTCTAAATAATGATGACATCTTACTTTTTATTCTGGAGAGAGTTTCAAAACTCCAGGTCTCCTGCATTGCAGGTGGATTCCTTACAGTCTGAGCCACCATTCAGAGCCTATTCGCCACTGAGCCAAATACATACACATGTACCCATATTAACTAATTATTAATGCACTACTTTCCCATTTCCTTTATCCCTCTTCTTCTGTTCCTACTATCACTGCTGACATTTGTTCACATGTCTTGAGTGTAATTTCTTAAGTGAGCTTCTAATTTTCTCCATTTTCTTCACATTTCCTCCTTGGAGTCACTATAGACAAACAACAGAGTCTGTACCAATTAAAACACTATCACAGCCAGGAATATCATAACAACAAATGCTAAAGAAATAGTCTAAATAACACAAAGTGTTAATTGAATAAATATTTATGTTTTTGTTTTATCTAGTTTATAATATATTTTGCAATGACAGGTTTTTTCCATTTTCTCTAAAATACATTTAATGTAGATATATGATACTCATCTTCTTTTATTTTTTTTGTATCTCTTCCCGCTGTAAGATTCCCTTGGGAATTTTTCTATGTATCATGTTCCCATTCTTTGAGCACAGCAAAATACCAAGCAGACAATGAAAAATGTATCAGCGTTAAAGAGAACACCTTGCCCTAGTGAAAGAGAAATCCTTTTAGCTCATAGACTCTCCAGGCTTATGCTTCTTTAAATGGTCAGGTTCCCAGTGGCTGATTTGTTTCCATTAATATACGTATTCCCAAAATATTTTGTCTTCTGTTGGCTGAGCTAGATTAAGCTATGTAAATCTGTGTCCTGCATGACCTGACCTCTTTCACCGACTGAGGACTGAGTTCTTCCTTTCAATTTTTTTTTGTGCAGTACATGTTTTATGGGTATCAGTAAGTCATGGTATAGCTTATTAACCTAGGCCATCAGAAGTCAGATACCACTAACTCTTGTTGTAAGTGGATCACAATTCTTTTGGGGAAAAAAAAATCCATTTGTGTTGAAAATGACTTTTTCACAGATTTCTTTCAAATATTTTCCTTTGAGCCATGAGCTCATAGATGATGAACAGAATGTATGCCGTATTATTTGTAAATTTATTAAGTCATGTATATTATGTTTAACTGGAAGTTTTTGCTGATTTTCTTCAGCTTGACTCTTATTACACATAAAGATTACCTTTCTTTCATCTATTTCTTAAACACTGTCTGCTGTTACTTTCTTGGTTTCAGTGACTCAGTTTGCTACCCAACTTACATAGGACTTTCTGCCAAATAGATGTATCCCACAATGGGAGGCTTTGATATGTGAGTTAATAGGGCATCATTTATGGAGCTGTTGAAGCTAAGTAATTATCTCTCAGTTCAGTTCAGTCGCTCAGTCATGTCCGACTCTTTGCAACCCCATGAACCTCAGCACACTAGGCCTCCCTGTCCATCACCAACTCCTGGAGTCCATCCAAATCCATGTCCATTGTGTCAGTGATGCCATCCAACCATCTCATCCTCTGCCGTCCCCTTCTCCTCCTGCCCCCAATCCCTCCCAGCATCAGAGTCTTTTCAAATGAGTCAGCTCTACTCATCAGGTGGCCAAAGTATTGGAGTTTCAGCTTCAACATCAGGCTTTCTGAAGAACACCCAGGACTGATCTCCTTTAGAATAGACTGGTTGGATCTCCTTGCAGTCCAAGGGACTCTCAAGAGTCTTTTCCAACACCACAGTTCAAAAGCATCAATTTTTCAGCTCTCAGCTTTCTTTATAGTCCAACTCTCACATCCATACATGACTACTGGGAAAACCATAGCCTTGACTAGATGGACCTTTGTTGGCAAAGTAATGTCTCTGCTTTTTAATATGCTATCTAGGTTGGTCATAACTTTCCTTCCAAGGAGCGTCTTTTAATTTCATGGCTGCAATCACCATCCACAGTGATTTTGAAGCCCAGAAAATAAAGTCAGCCACTGTTTCCCCTGTTTCCCCATCTATTTGCCATGAAGTGATGGAACCGAATGACATGATCTTAGTTTTCTGAATGTTGAGCTTTAAGCCAACTTTTTCACTGTCCTCTTTGAGTTTCATCAAGAGGCTCTTTAGTTCTTGTTCACTTTCTGCCATAAGGGTGGTGTCATCTGCATATCTGAGGTTATTGATATATCTCCCAGCAATCTTGATTCCAACTTGTGCTTCTTCCAGCCCAGCATTTCTCATGGTGTACTCTGCATATAAGTTAAATAAGCAGGGTGACAATATACAGTCTTGACGTACTCCTTTTCCTATTTGGAATCAGTCCGTTGTTCTGTGTCCAGTTCTATTTGTTGCTTCCTGACCTGCATACAGGTTTCTCAAGAGGCAGGTCAGGTGGTCTGATACTCCCATCTCTTTCAGAATTTTCCAGTTTATTGTTATCCCCACAGTCAAAGGCTTTAGCATAGTCAATAAAGCAGAAATAGATGATTTTCTGGAACTCTCTTGCTTTTTCGATAATCCAGTGGATGTTGGCAATTTGATCTCTGGTTCCTCTGCCTTTTCTAAAACCAGCTTGAATATCTGGAAGTTCATAGTTCACATATTGCTGAAGCCTGGCTTGCAGAATTTTGAGCATTACTTTACTAGCATGTGAGATGAGTGCAGTTGTGTGGTAGTTTGAGCATTCTTTGGCATTGCCTTTCTTTGGGATTGGAATGAAAACTGACCTTTTCCAGTCCTGTGGCCACTGCTGAGTTCTCCAAATTTGCTGACATATTGAGTGCAGCACTTTCACAGCATCATCTTTCAGGATTTGAAATAGCTCAACTGGAATTCCATCACATCCACTAGCTTTGTTCATAGTGATGATTCCTAAGGCCCACCAGACTTCACATCCAGGATGTCCGGCTCTAGGTGAGTATGAGTGAAGTAGTAAAGGCATTCCTTTTGCCTTTCAGATAGTGCAATTGAAAACAATGTAGCTGCTATAGACTGTAACCCTGTGATGTCAGAGAGGATTTTACATAGTTTTCTGAAGCTTATATTTAGCAGTTGTTGGTTAAAACCATTGGGCCTCCCAGGTAGTTCAGTGGTAAAGAATCTGCCTGCCAATGCAGGAGACATAGGTTCGATTCCTCGGTAAGGAAGATCCCCTGAAGGAGGAAATGGCAACCGACTCCAGTATTCATACCTGAAAAATTCCATGGACAGAGACCCTGGCAGCTCACAGTCCATGGCGTTGCAAAGAGCTGGGCACGATTGAGTGATGGCACACATACACACAGGGTTAGCACCAATAATGTGGTTGAATACTAAATGACAAATTTGACAAGAACATACTCTGCATATATATGGACAGATAAAATGAAGATATTCTGAAGAACCTCTTTAATTCCCTCACCGTCATCATAGTTGGCAATAAATACCAGAAGTAACAGTTGTCAGGGGCTTCCGAAATGGTGCCAGTAGTAAAGAACTTGCCTGCCAATACAGGAGACATAAGAGACCTGGGTTCAATCTCTGAGTAGGGAAGATCCCCTGGAGGAGGGCATGGCAACCCATTCCAGTATTCTTGACTGGAGAATCCTCATGGACAGAGGAGCCTGCTGGGCTACAGTCCATAAGGTCACAAAGAGTTGGACACAACTGAAGTGACTTGGCACACATGCACGCACAGGTGCTATCAGATGCAGAATAAGACTCCTATCCCCTGGGCCTCCATCTGGTTTCTATACAGAGAGACAGAGAGAAAGAAAGAGACAGAAATAGAGAAAGAGAAATAGAAAGAGAGGTTGATTGATTATAGGGAATTGACTCACAAGATTTTTGAGGCTAGAAAGTGCCAAAATCTGCAGTGGTAATACTGGAGACTGAGAGGAGTCAATGGTGTAAATATCCATCTGAGTGAACCTGGCTTGAGCCTCAGGAAGAGCCAGAATGAAGCAATATTCTAGCTCAAACAGACAAGAGAATTTCCCACCTACTCATTTTTTTTTTTTTTTTTAATTCAGGCTTTCAACTTACAGGGTGAAGCCCATTCACACCAGAGAGGGCAATCTGCTTCACTCAGTCTCCTCCACCCCTCAAAAAACACTGAAACCTCCCCTCCCAAATCAACCTGTCTTCTTCAAATTTATTCTTTTCTATAATTGGTATAGTGGATTACTTGGCTCATGTTTACTGCTTTGCCTTTTCTGTTGGTTTCTCCAGCAAAAGAGTTTTTGGTTTGTTTTTTATTTTGACTGGACTGAGTCTTCTTTGGGCTGAGTCAGCTCTCTAGTCACGGTGTATGGGCTTCTGTAGTTGTGACTCACAGGCTCCAGAGTGTGCGGGCTTAGTTGTACCAAGGCATGTGGTATCGTAGTTCCCTCAAAAGGGATGAAGCCCATGTCCCCTGCATTGGAAGATGCATTTTTAACCACTGGACCACCAAGGAAATCCTGGTGAATGGTTTTATTATTATTCTTTTAATGTTTGGATTTGCACACTCTTGCTTAGATCTGTTGTCTTTTCCAAAGAATTATAAATGAGAGGGTCAGAGGGGATCTCAGAAAATATCTACTAGGGTGACCTTACTATCATACTGTTCTTTCTTCAGCCTGCCCACATATTATATAGGTAAATATCCTGAGTTCAACTAGGTCATGTTTGAAATTCTTTTAAAGCCAAAATTCCAGGTAAGTAATACTCATACATTTAAAAGGGAATAAATTGATCAACAAAAGGTGATTCCATAAATATGGCAATTTAAATATTTAAAGCCAAGTTCTATCATGACTCAACACATGATATTGAAATTTGTATTGTACATCATTTCCTTCTCTCATATTCTTGGAGTGAATCCAAAGTGCCTAACTTGTATGTGTGCATGTGTGCTAAGTCACTTTAGTCACATCCAACTCTGTGTGACCTTATGGACTCTAGCCCTCCAGGCTCCTCAGTCCATGAGGATTCTCTAGTCAAGAATACTGAAGTGGGTTGCCACGCCCTCCTCCGGGGGATCTTCCCAACCCAGGGATCAAACTTATGTCTCTATGTCTCCTGCATTGGCAGGGGGTTCTTTACCACTAGGGCCACCTGGAAATCTCACCTAACTTCTCTAGCACAGTCAGTATTCTATAGCAGTTTTACTAAATTAATTTGTTGTAGTCTTTATTTAAACATGTATAAATATATTATTAACTATAAGAGCCCTTGATTTTATTTTGTGTTATTGAAAGCTTCCATTTAGCCTTTTCAGATCAAGAAATCTCAGAGAGTGAGGTTTTAGAATAGAAAAATTTTAGTGCAACTATCAGCTACTTTATTAAAATATAGAAAGATTTAAGGAAACATCTTTTATTTGAAAACAATGTTATACTCTTATTACACTTTAAAAATATTTAAACTTGTGGGCTTAACTGGCTGTTAAATATAAACATTATAGATATTTTAAACTTTGAATCGTCTCTATTGTATCATGGGTTTTTCTCTATTCAGTATACCAAATTGACTTGGCACCAGTGAATGATAGATATGATCTTTAAACTTTCTCTATAGATTTGTTATATTTTTGAGAAATTGTTTTTATCATAAAACATGACATTATATGCAGTCTTTTACATCTGTTTTCTCAATTGGGCAATAAAGTATTGAACAATGTTCCTTACAGGAGCATTACTGTGTCTCACTGCTATGTGCTTGATGAAAAGTATTTTATCTACTTTTTGGAATGAATAGGAGTAGATAAAGGTTGATTATGATTTCTCAAAAATCTGTTTCATAAGTGAAATTATTCCTCTACATTTTATGTGCTAAGGGAAATCACATAGGAATCTCATACTTAGTATTTATAAATTTAATGCTATTTGAGTTGATTCATTTTCCTACCTGCTGCTGTACCTAAGCTTCCAAGCCAGAAGAGAGGAAAAAGTTAACTATTCCAGTCTAAGTATCCACACTGATTATTGCAATATTGTTGAATCTGAAAAAATTGACAACTTAACCTGGGAAAGTTACTGTGTAATTTACACAAGGTTATGAAAATTTAAAAGCTTTCCTTCCCTCCTTCCTTTCTTTGAATAATAATTGTATGGTATGCCATCTCTATTGCATCTCTCCTTTTAGTGACATAACTCAGTCCACAATTCTCGGATAAGTTTGTGTGTGTATGTGTGTGTGTGTATCCATCCAACTGCTGTTCCTTACAACATTTCACATGGAAGTGAAATTTCAAAATTTTTAACAATCCTATGTGAAATAGAGGCAATAAATTGTCCTTATCATGTAATTTATACTGGCTGAAAATCTAGAGAGGGGAAATTTATAAGAATTGATTAGAGGATAACAGTAATAGAAGGTACATTCTGGAAAAAGGAAAAGTGAAACCAGCCAAGAAAATTCACTCATACTTATGATGGTCATTGATTTGAATATGGCAAAAATAAGAGACGGTAGGACAAAGGTGCATAGGAAGAAGAAATGAAAGGTGTTTTGCAATGGTTGAGGAAAGTAGAGGGCAACCAGGACAGTGAGGACTGAGACAACAGGGAATATTCTGGAAAAGGCATGAAAGTTCTAGAAACCATATTGGGAGGGGGTAGAGAACAAAGTAGAGGTAGCTGTAATAGGTAAAAAGTTCTTTATTGTGATTCTCATCACTGACAAAACAAGTTGTCTTTTTGCAGTTGGAATTTATAACCTTTCATATAATTCATGAAACAATATAAAAACCTCCCTCCCACTTGCTCTTTAAAGAAATTACTACACCCAGCACTGCATCACAGCCAGCCCATTAATGTTTATTATGGGCATTAACCCATCTGCCCTCAGCTTCTTTTGGAAGTGCTGCTCTTGCTTTTCCCTTTCTGACTCTCAAGTAACTGACTCTGAACCCATTTTCAGTTCATACTCATGGCTTAGTAATTCACTCACTTATTTATTTAGTTATTAATAAATATTTATACCTACAGTATCATAAGCACCAGTTCTAGATGCTGAAATATAATAATCAGCAATTTAATTCTGGCAACTTATGTACCATGAAGATAAATCTATTAGGAACAACAACAAGAAAAGGAATGATATGCATGTCAGATGGTGATAAGTGGTAGAGAAATACAAATCAGGAAAAGAGGGGTCATGAATGCAGGAGTTGGTTAAAGAGAACCATATTGTGAACAGCTTTATAAAGACTTTTACTTTGATTGGTATTCTGTATGAAATGGGCAGCCATTGAGGCATCATGCGGAAGACTTTATGATCTGACTTATATGTCTGTTGAGTGGATGGTAAACTATAAGTGGAAGGATCCAAGCAATAATCCAGTTAGGAGGATATTAGAATGATGTGAGCAATGAGGAGGAGGATTTTGGCCAAGATATTGTGTTTAGAGGTGTGAAATGGTCATTCAAATATGTTTTGAAAGTGGGATTGCTGGGTATTTGCAAAATATTGGATACATGTTATGAGAGGAAGGTTATTCTAGAATGACTGAAGATACAACTTTGGGAGTCATAGGCCCATAGTTGTTACTTAAAACATGAGACTGGATGAGATCACCAGGGGATTCCATGTAGCTGGGAAAGAGTCCAGGGATTGAACCAAGGCTAAGATGTTGGGGAAATAAAGAGTAACCAGGAAAGGAGATAGGAAAAGAGATCAGGAGTATAGGAGGAAGCCAGGAAAGGGTAAAGTCTTGGATACCAAGAGAAATAAGTATTTTAGAAGGAGGAGCTATTTATTGCACTCAATTTTGTCAAAAGAATAAATAAAAGGGGATGGAGAATTGTCTGTAAGATGTAAAAATGTGGAGGTCATTGTTAATCTTGACAGGAACAGTTACATAGATGGGTGGGGACAATTGCAAGAGGATAAGTACAGTGAGTTTAAGGCAGAGTTGGAGGGAATCCCCTGGTGGTCCAGTGGTTAGGGCTCTGCTTTCACTGCTGAGGGTGCAAGTTCAATCCCTGTTTGGGAAACTAAGATCCTGCAAGCTGCATGGAGGACTAAAAAAATAAAGTGGAGATAGTAGTAACTGGTGGGAAAAAACAAAAAACCTTATAACAACTTTGTGAAGGGAATGAAGAAGAGGGTTGCTCACTTATTTTCTTTCCATTATTGGAAACATAACAGCTGAAGGGAATGATTCAGGAGAGAGAGAAGCTCCTGGTGGACAAAGAGAAGAGAATTGCTGGAAGGATGTCTTTAAAGGCAAGAAGGGATGCTGCTACTGCTGCTGCTAAGTCACTTCAGTCGTGTCCGACTCTATGTGACCCCATAGACGGCAGCCCACCAGGCTCCCCTGTCCCTGGGATTCTCCAGGCAAGAACACTGGAGTGGGTTGCGATTTCCTTCTCCAATGCATGAAAGTGAAAAGTGAAGGGAAATCGCTCAGTCGTGCCTGACTCTCTACGACCCCATGGACTGCAGCCCACCAGGCTCCTCCGTCCATGGGATTTTCCAGGCAAGAGTACTGGAGTGGGATGCCATTGCCTTCTCCAAGAAGGGATGAGTTTTACTTTATTCCTCTATGTATTAAACAATGAAGTTATGATCATTAAAAAAGAAAAGAAAAAAATATATAATATAAATGCAATCCTTAACCTTCATTCCTCCCACCACAATCTCACTTCTCTAATAAACTAAAGAGTAACTTGATGAAATGCCAGACCACCTGACCTGCCTCCTGAGAAATCTGTATGTAGGTCAAGAAGCAACTGTTAGAACTCGACATGGAACAACAGACTGGTTCCAAATCTGGAAAGGAGTACATCAAGGCTGTATATCGTCACCCTGCTTATTTAACTTATATGCAGAGTAGATCATGCGAAATGCCAGGCTGGAAGAAGCACAAGCTTGAATCAAGATTGCCAGGAGAAATATCAATAACCTCAGATATGTAGATGATATCACCTTTATGGCGAAGAAGAAGCACTAAAGAGTCTCTTGATGCAAGTGAAAGAGGAGAGTGAAAAAGTTGGCTTAAAACTCAACATTCAGAAAACTAAGATCATGGCATCCAGTCCCATCCATCACTTCATGGCAAAAAGATGGGGGAACAATGGAAACAGAGACTTTATTTTGGGGGGCCTCCAAAATCACTGCAGATGGTGACTGCAGCCACAAAATTAAAAGACACTTGTTCCTTAGAAGAAAAGCTATGACCAACCTAGACAGAATATTAAAAAGCAGAGATGTAATTTCATCAACAAAGGTCTGTCTAGTCAAAGCTATGGTTTTTCCAGTAGTCCTATATGGATCTGAGAGTTCGATCATAGAAGACTGAGCACTGAAGGATTGATGCTTTTGAACTGTGGTGTTGGAGAAGACTCTTAAGAGTCTCTTGGACTGCAAGGAGATCCAACCAGTCCATCCTAAAAGAAATCAGTCCTGAATATTCATTGGAAGGACTGATGCTGAAAGGACTCCAATTCTTTGGCCACCTGATGTGAAGAACTGATTCATTGGAAAAGATCTTGATGCTTGGAGAGATTGAAGGCAGGAGGAAAGGGGACGACAGAGGATGAGATGTTGGATGGCATCACCAACTCTATGGACAAGAGTTTGAGTAAGCTCCAGGAATTGGTAATGGACATGGAAGCCTGCATGCTGCCGTCCAGGGGGTGGCAAAGAGTCGGATACGGCTGAGCAACTGAACTGAACTGAACTGAACTGAAGTTGATATTTATCTCTACAGAAATGTATGTGCAAATATCCACACAGACACACAGAGAGGCACTTTAAAAATACAAGTTCATACTGTGTTACAACCTTTGCAGTTTTGTTTACTAGAGAAACAATAAGTTGGAGTTATTATCTTACTTGTGTGTTTCTTAGTGGTCATATGTTTATTTTCATTAATAACACTTAGTCTATTGTTTCCTAAAAATTAGAATGTACCACTGATGTCTAAATGGCGAAGTAAATCTTCCTAAATTTTAAAAATTAATTAACTAATTCAAGAAGTATATCTCAAGCACTGTATGCTAAGCATTATTTTAGAAAATCCAAATGCAGTAATTTCAATGTAGATAGAATTCTTGCCTTATAGAATTTACAATTATTTTAAAAATAAGAATATTAGACATGAATCCATTTTTAGAAATAGTAATAAGGAAAGGTTAAAGGCAAAAATTTTATAAATGATAAAAAATTTTCTGGTGGCTCAGACGGTAGAGAATCAGCCTGCAATGCAGGAGACCTGGGTTTGATCCCTGGCTCAGGAAGATCCCCTGGAGAAAGAAATGGCAACCCACTCCAGTATTCTTGCCTGGAGAGTTCCATGGATAGAGGAGCCTGGCAGGCTACATGGGGTCCCAAAGAGTCAGACACAACTGAGTGACTTTAACATTCAGAGGGATCGGATGGGGTGGAGGGTGGATGGGAGGTTCAGGAGGGAGGGGATATACATATACATACCTATGGCTGATTTGTGTTGATGTGTGGCAGAAACCAATATAACATTGTAAAGCAATTATCCTCCACTTAAAAATAAAAATCACATGACTTCATATTCTCTTAGACATCTAAATTTCTGCAATTTCTTCACTAGTATGTTTATTGTTACATTTCTAGAAATTCTTCTATATGTTATTAATTATGTCAAACCACACCACATTTAGCTTCTTTGTCTGTGAGTCATGACTCTTGTTAGGACTACTTTTTCTAAAGTTTCCTTTTTTGTTTATGTGTTTAAGAAATGATGTTATGCATTTTTCATAGGAACTGTGTATCATAACTGTACTTTCAAGATTTTGATTATACAGTCTTTGATGGTGAATGCTATCTTTTTGAGCATGTATTCATGGAACTTTCTAGACCTAGTACATGATTATAAAATTAAGACTTGAACTTAGATTTAGTTCTGCTTCTTTTCTCTTGAATTCATATTTAATTTTTCTTGGCTTAGTTTTTTGGGAGCCCTGATATGGTAAATTTTCTGATATCTTCTGTGTTCTAAAATGATTTTATTTTCTCCTCAAAGTGAAATGACAGTTTGACTGAGTACAGCAATTCTGGATTTGAAATGATTTTTCTCATGTTGCAGGTCAGAAATCTTATGCCAACCAGATATTCATAGTACTAGTTAGGAATCTATTCAAAAAGCAGAACAAGTAGGAGTTGTGGATTTATTGAGAGGCTTGGCTTATGTAATTATGGAAACTTGTGAAGCTATCTCTGAAAGGTAGTGTATGATATTGAAGCTTGAAGTTTCCAGGGTAAGCATGCAGGAGGAAGAAATTATGAGTAGCCTGACCTCGTGAGCACTGTTTAGAGGATGAATTGACACTCTGGCCTGTCCTGACCTTGAGGTATCCTGCAGAAGCTGTTTTCTTGTCAAAGTTAAACACACAACCTGGCACAAGAGTGTGAGACCTAAAAACGGACCCAGATGAAGGACAGACAGTTCTAGTTTAGCTGCTGCTTCATTCCAAGGAAACAAGTCAGCAGATCAGCGACAATGTATATGAGCTATGGAATGGTTATAGCTTCTTCTCCCCCTTTGAAATCTAAAAATCTCCCTTATGTGTCAGTACAACCTGAAATATACATCTAAGGGAATTCTGGGAAAACTAGCCAAGTTTCTGGGAAGCTAGCTAAGTTGACATGATACAAAACCATCGCATGCTTTCTTTTTTAAATGTATTTTTTAAATTGAAGGATAATTGCTTTATCGAATTGTGTTTGTTTCTGCCAAGTATCAACATAAACCAGCCATAGATATATATATGTCCCCTCCCTCTTGAGCCACCCTTCTACTTCTTTCCCCATCCTTCCCCCTCCCACCTTAGTTTATACTTTCTTTTCAAGTAGTCTGTGTTTGTGACCTTTTATTTCTTTTCTCAAACTTTATTTTTTACTCTGTACTTCTAAAATTTTACCAGAACTTGCTTTGTTTATCGTCACCATTATCTTCATTCTCATCCTCATCTATATTATTTATTGTTATAATAAGACATTGTTTTTGTTATTTTAGTCTTTCTGTAAAGTTAGTGGGCAAAATTTGAAGGTTTACATGTCTCTGTAGTAAAGAATTCTATTTTATGAGGTCTAGAATTTCTGTTCTTTTCTGTGATATCTTTAGACTGATAGATATCTTCTATCTCTATCTTCTATACCTTAATTTTCTCTTATTGTCTCTTTCTTTTTCCTTTGGATCAAGAAAAAAATATTGTCTTATCTGATATGGTTTTCAGCTTTCTGATATGGTTCTAAGCCATGTCTATTCTATTTTTAACATATTGAGTTTTTGTAAATATCAATCATGTTTTTTTTTAGTTAAATTTTCTTATTTTTTATTGTTTCTTTTTTCAAAATATATAAGGAAGACATAGGTAGATAGGTAGCTATGTAGGTAGATGATAGAACATAAAAATATTTTCAAGTACCAGCCTTTTAATAAATGATGCAATGTCAAATCTTGAAGAATAGGATTGCTTTAAATTCTCTTCTGTAATCTGCATTATCTCTGTTCATCTTGGCCTTTAAGCCTTGTTTTTCCTGAGGGTTCTGGGGATCCTTCATTGTTTATTTATATTTCCTCTGAAGGACTAATTTGAAGTATAGGGTTCTGCAGCAGGTTTACAAATTGGTGTATCCCATGGAAAGAAAGGATTATTTGGGGATTAGCCCTTCATTCAGTTTTAATGACACATGCAGTTTCTTAATGGAAGAACAGCTCAAGTTGACTTTTTGTTACTAATACCTTTGTTGCTGGTGCTCCCAGCAGACCCACAAAAGGCTCCTTTTTCAGCCCTCCTAGCAGAGACCGCCTTCCGGCAAAGTAATTCCCAGAACCCTACTAATGTCAAAACTTGGCCTCTGTTTACCAGTGCCAAATAGAAATGCGGAGACAGAGTTTTGGGTGAAGTAGAAAAGAGTAGCTCTTATTGCTTTGCCGGGCAAATGGGGCCACACTGGGCTAATGCTCTCAAGAGCAGGTGACCCACCCTGGAGAGGGAGAGGGGAGTTTTATAGTGTTCAGGGAGCAAGGTGTGATCAGCTCGTGGATGGTTCTTGGATTGGTTGATATCAAGATGAAGTTTCAAGCATCATCAGTTTTCTGATTTCAGTTTGTCTAAGGTTTATGTTCTTGTGGTCATCAATTTTTATCTGGAGGGGTTCTGCTTCCTATAAAACAGGTCAGGAATATTTTTCAGACCTTTATATCTTTCAGGGAACCTGGAGTTCAGTGATCCTGGTATATGGCAGAATTGTAGTTTGAATAGTTATAAGTTCCCTAGCCCAATATCTATTCTTTGTTTCTACATCTTTACATTTCTTAATCTTAACTCTTTCTTTTATAAATTAATTATTTTAATTGGAGAATAATTACTTTACAACATTGTTTTGTTTTTTGCCATACATGAATCAGCCACAGGTATACACATGTCCCCCCCATTTAAACCCCCCTTCTACCTTCCTCCCCACCCTGTCCCTCTGGGTCATTGCTGAGCACCAGCTTTGGGTGCCCTGCTTCATGTACTGAACTTGCACTGGTCATCTATAATATATGGTAGTGTACATGTTTTGCATTCTCTCAAATCATCCCACCCTCACCTTCTCCCACTGAATCCAAAAGTCTGTTCTTTACATCTGTATCTCCTTTGCTGCCCTGCATGTAGGATCGTTGATACCATCTTTCTACATTCCATATATTTGCTTTAATATACAGTGTTTGTCTTTCTCTTTCTGACTTACTACACTCTGTATATTAGGCTACAGGTTCATCCACTTGGAGTTAGAAGTGACTCAAATGTGTTCCTTTTGATAGCTGACTAATATTCCACTGTGTATATATATCACAAATTCCTTGTTAATTCATCTGCTGATGGATATCCAGGTTGCTTCCATGTCCTAGCTATTGTAAATAGTGCTGCAGTTAACATTGGGGTACATGTATCGCTTTCAATTCTGGTTTCCTCTGAATGCATGCCCAGCAATGGGATTGCTTGGTCATATGGCAGTACTATTCCCAGTTTTTTAAGGAGAAAATCTCCACACTGTTCTCCATAGTGGCTGTTGTTGTTGTTCATTCGCTCAGTTGTGTCTGACTTTTTGCAACCCTATGGATTGCAGCACACCAGCCTTCCCTGTCTTTCACCATCTCCTGGATCTTGCTCAAACTCATGTCCATTGAGTTGGTGATGGCATCCAACCATCTCATCGTCTGTCGTCCCCTTCTCCTCCTGCCTTCAATCTTTCCCAGCATCAGGGTCTTTTCCAATGAGTCAGTTCTTCACATCAGGTGGCCAAAGTATTAGAGTTTCAGCTTCAGCATCAGTCCTTCCAATGAATATTCAGGACTGATTTCCTTTATGATTGACTGGTTTGATCTCCTTGAAGTCCAAAGCACTCTCAAGAGTCTTCTCCAACACCACAGTTCAAAAGCATAAGTCCTTTGGTGCTCAGTCTTTTTTGTGGTCCAACTCTCACATCCATACATGACTACTGGATAAGTCCTAGCTTTGACTATATGGACATTTGTTGATGAAGTAATGTCTTTGCTTTTTAACATGATGTCTAGGTTTATCATAGCTTTTCTTCCAAGGAACCAGTTTGCATTCCCACCAACAGTGTAAGAGGGTTCTCTTTTTCCACACCCTCTATAGCATTTACTGTTTGTAGACTTTTTGATTATGGCCATTCTTACCAGTATGAGATGATACCTATTGTGGTTTTGATTTGCATTTCTCTAATAATGAGTGATATTGAGCATCTTTTCATGTGCTTATTAGCCATCTGTATGTCCTTCTTTGGAGAAATGTCTGTTTAGGTCTTTTGCCCACTTTCTCATTGTGGTGTTCGTTTTTCTGGTATTGAGCTGCATGAGCTCCTTGTATATTTTGGAGATTAATTTTTTGTCAGTTGTTTCATTTGCCATTATTTTCTCACATTCTCAGGGCTGTCTTTTCACATTGCTTATAGTTTCCTTCATTGTGCAAAAGTTTAAGTTTAATTATGCCCCATTTGTTTATTTTTTTTTCTAATTTTATTTTATTTTTAAACTTTACATAATTGTATTAGTTTTGCCAAATATCAAAATGAATCCACCACAGGTATACATGTGTTCCCCATCCCGAACCCTCCTCCCTCCTCCCTCCCCATACCATCCCTCTGGGCCGTCCCAGGCAACCAGCCCCAAGCATCCAGCATCGTGCATCGAACCTGGACTGGCAACTCGTTTCCTACATGATATTTTACATGTTTCATTGCCATTCTCCCAAATCTTCCCACCCTCTCCCTCTCCCACAGAGTCCATAAGACTGTTCTATACATCAGTGTCTCTTTTGCTGTCTCGTACACCGGGTTATTGTTACCATCTTTCTAAATTCCATATATATGCGTTAGTATACTGTATTTATGTTTTTCCTTCTGGCTTACTTCACTCTGTATAATAGGCTCCAGTTTCATCCACCTCATTAGAACTGATTCAAATGTATTCTTTTTAATGGCTGAGTAATACTCCATTGTGTATATGTACCACAGCTTTCTTATCCATTCATCTGCTGATGGACATCTAGGTTGCTTCCATGTCTTGGCTATTATAAACAGTGCTGCGATGAACATTGGGGTACACGTGTCTCTTTCCCTTCTGGTTTCCTCAGTGTGTATGCCCAGCAGTGGGTTTGCTGGATCATAAGGCAGTTCTATTTCTAGTTTTTTAAGGAATCTCCACACTGTTCTCCATAGTGGCTGTACTAGTTTGCATTCCCACCAACAGTGTAAAAGTGTTCCCTTATCTCCACACCCTCTCCAGCATTTATTATTTGTAGACTTTTGGATCGCAGCCATTGTGACTGGTGTGAAATGGTACCTCATAGTGGTTTTGATTTGCATTTCTCTGATAATGAGTGATGTTGAGCATCTTTTCATGTGTTTGTTAGCCATCTGTATGTCTTCTTTGGAGAACTGTCTATTTAGTTCTTTGGCCCATTTTTTGATTGGATCATTTATTTTTCAGGAGTTGAGCTGTAGGAGTTGCTTGTATATTTTTGAGATTAGTTGTTTGTCGGTTGCTTCATTTGCTATTATTTTCTCCCATTCTGAAGGCTGTCTTTTCACCTTGATAATAGTTTCCTTTGATGTGCAGAAGCTTTTAAGGTTAATTAGGTCCCATTTGTTTATTTTTGCTTTTATTTCCAATATGCTGGGAGGTGGGTCATAGAGGATCCTCCTGTGATGTATGTCGAGAGTGTTTTGCCTATGTTCTCCTCTAGGAGTTTTATAGTTTCTGGTCTTACGTTTAGATCTTTAATCCATTTTGAGTTTATTTTTGTGTATGGTGTTAGAAAGTGGTCCAGTTTCATTCTTTTACAAGTGGTTGACCAGATTTCCCAGCACCACTTGTTAAAGAGATTGTCTTTAATCCATTGTATATTCTTGCCTCCTTTGTCAAAGATAAGGTGTCCATATGTGTGTGGATTTATCTCTGGGCTTTCTATTTTATTCCATTGATCAATATTTCTGTCTTTGTGCCAGTACCATACTGTCTTGATAACTGTGGCTTTGTAGTAGAGCCTGAAGTCAGGTAGGTTGATTCCTCCAGTTCCATTCTTATTTCTCAAGATCGCTTTGGCTATTCGAGGTTTTTTGTATTTCCATACAAATTGTGAAATTATTTGTTCTAGCTCTGTGAAAAATACTGTTGGTAGCTTGATAAGGATTGTGTTGAATCTATAAATTGCTTTGGGTAGTATACTCATTTTCACTATATTGATTCTTCCAATCCATGAACATGGTATATTTCTCCATCTATTAGTGTCCTCTTTGATTTCTTTCACCAGTGTTTTATAGTTTTCTATATATAGGTCTTTAGTTTCTTTAGGTAGATATATTCCTAAGTATTTTATTCTTTCCGTTGCAATGGTGAATGGAATTGTTTCCTTAATTTCTCTTTCTGTTTTCTCATTATTAGTGTATAAGAATGCAAGGGATTTCTGTGTGTTGATTTTATATCCTGCAACTTTACTATAGTCATTGATTATTTCTAGTAATTTTCTGGTGGAATCTTTAGGGTTTTCTATGTAGAGGATCATGTCATCTGCAAATAGTGAGAGTTTTACTTCTTCTTTTCCAATTTGGATTCCTTTTATTTCTTTTTCTGCTCTGATTGCTGTGGCCAAAACTTCCAAAACTATGTTGAATAGTAATGGTGAAAGTGGGCACCCTTGTCTTGTTCCTGACTTTAGAGGAAATGCTTTCAATTTTTCACCATTGAGGATAATGTTTGCTGTGGGTTTGTCATATATAGCTTTTATTATGTTGAGGTATGTTCCTTCTATTCCTGCTTTCTGGAGCGTTCTTATCATAAATGGATGTTGAATTTTGTCAAAGGCTTTCTCTGCATCTATTGAGATAATCATATGGTTTTTATTTTTCAATTTGTTTTGTGGTGTATTACATTGATTGATTTGCGGATATTGAAGAATCCTTGCATCCCTGGGATAAAGCCCACTTGGTCATGGTGTATGATCTTTTTAATGTGTTGTTGGATTCTGATTGCTAGAATTTTGTTAAGGATTTTTGCATCTATGTTCATCAGTGATATTGGCCAGTAGTTTTCTTTTATGAGGCCACCATCACCCTAATACCAAAACCTGACAAAGATGCCACAAAAAAGAAAACTACAGGCCATTTGTTTATTTTTGTTTTTATTTCTGTTACTCTAGGAGGTGGATCATAGAGGATCTTGCTGTGGTTTAGGTCAGAGAGTGTTTTTCCTATGTTTTCCTCTAAGAGTTTTATAGCTTCTGGTCTTACATTTAGGTCTTTAATCCATTTTGAGTTTATTTTTGTGTATGGTATTAGAAAGTGTTCTAGTTTTATCCTTTTACATATAGTTGACCAGTTTGATCAGCACCATTTGTTGAAGAGACTGTCTTTTCTCCATTGTATATTTTTGCCTCCTTTGTCAAAGATAAGGTGTCCATAGGTGCATGGATTTATCTCTGAACTTTCTATTTTGTTCCATTGATCTATATTTCTGTCTTTGTGCCAGTAGCATGCTGTCTTGATGATGCAGCTTTGTAGTAGAGCCTGAAGTCAGAAAGGTTGATTCCTCCAGTTCCAGTCTTCTTTCTCAAGGTTGCTTTGGCTATTCAGGGTCTTTTGTGTTACCATACAAATTGTGAAATTATTTGTTCTAGTTTTGTGAAAAATGTCATTGGTAGTTTGATAGAGATTGTATTGAATCTATGCATTGCTTTGGGTAGTATACTAATTTTCACTATATTGATTCTTCCAATCTAAGAACATTAGATATTCTCTATGTATATTTCTATTAAAGAATATTAGGTATTCTCTAGGTATATTTCTCCATCTATTTGTGTCATCTTTGATCTCTTTCATCAGTGTTTTATAATATTCTGTATACAGGTCTTTTGTTTCTTCATGTAAATTTATTCCTAAGTATTTTATTATTTTAGTTGCAAAGGTGAATGCGATTGTTTCCTTAATGTCCTTTTCTGAATTTTCATTGCTAGTGTATAGGAATGCAAGGGATTTCTGTGTATTGATTTTGTGTCCTGCAACTTTTCTGTATTCATTGATTAGCTCTAGTAATTTTCTGATGGCATCTTTAGGGTTTTATGTATAGAGGATCATATCATAACTATTGAGTCAGCATTTTACTTCAGAAGACATGGGCACAGGGCTTTGTACATGATTTCACTAAGACAGGGAGTGCAAGGTGACCATAAGCATTCAAAGAATAAAAGAAACACTAAACTTTCCGGGAATGTGTGTTGACAAGTCAGGAATAGAAGGCATCTCTGAATCAATATCAATTTCTACTTCATTCTGAATCCAAAGGTGGTGATAACTTACCTCCTGAAGACATAATAGAAAAATCATGAGACTGTTCTGGATAGACTGCAGTGTTTCTTATTCAAGTGTTGACATGGGAAGCTCAGATGCCAAATGTGAAATGTGTCCCTAAAAATCCTATTAGGCTTCCATTCCTAGGAGACTATCCAGATATTTTCATGAAAGGTAAAAGCAATGGTCATATACCACTGAACATGATTTTACTATTCTGTGTGCAATTTGGACACTGTTAAACATCAACTGGATTTATGTTGCACAAACATCAGTTAAATTCTTCTCAGAATGAACTGTAGGATTAGTATGTATTTTAGGATTTATTATTCTTGGCTTCAGTGCCTTTGTCCATCAGAGGATTCCAGAATCTCACCAGCAAGGATGTCCCTCTCTGGGGACTTTTTCTGATGACAGAGGAAGCCTTAGCCCTCACTCACAAGAACTGCTATCACCTGTCAACAGGAGGTAAGAATTCTTCTGGGAGGTAGGGGTGCAAACAGGGCAAGATTTCCTGTCATACCAGCTGTTTATCATTCTGTCCCTGCCATCTCATTAGATACATATTTGTCATGCACCATAGGGAAAAATATGGAGGCTCTCCATTCCCCTTCTTTCCAGGTGTTCAGCTGATGTCTTCTTGTTTCTCCTACTTATCCTACAAGACTGTGCACATCACACTCATATAAACTCAAGACACAGACCCAGCTGCAATGGACATGGGCCTGCTCTATTTGAGCTTCAAGCAGAAAAGATCTCCAGGAGGAAAGGGTTGAGCCTTTTCAAACAGTACATGATGATTCATTTTATTGGCTCTGAGTTTCCTGATCAGGTTCCAGACCAGGTTATTTCATCTGTAAATAGAGATCCAGCAGAAACAATTCTCTACTTTGGAGTTGTGTAGGGACTTTCTAAGTGATGGGGTACCATTAGATATCACAAGCCACATTTAAGAAGACCTATTTTAGATTTTGTTCAGAATCACTATCCATATTTGATGTATCATAGCCTTAAATTGTCCCTTAGCACACATTAATGGATAGCTGTCAAGTTACAGTTTTCAGACAAGCAACTTCTATTTTTGGCATGTTTTATGCGTTTATGGAATTTTATTGGTTTCCAAAATAAAAACTCTAAAAGTGTTGTATATTGAAGAAAATCCCCTTATTTCATAGAATTCTGAAGAAAATAATATCATAAAAGTCACCTGAACTATTTATTTAGTAACCAAACTTCTAAACATCTTTTTATACATATATACATGAAAACATTCTTGCATTTTTCCTTCCTAATAGTAATAGACATTTCTGAGTGCATTTATTATGATACAAAGCCACTGATGTATGAAGGCTCCATTTTGTGGTAATCAACTTATTACTGACAGATGTGATGGTGTTCCTCTATCAGGAACACCACTCACTACCACTTTGTTCACTTTTGACTTGAATTTACCGCTAGAAATGCCAAATCAGAGAACTTGTGTCTTTAAAAATTTCACTAAATATTTTCAAGTTGGCTTCTAGAAATGTTGTATCATTTTATTCTCTCAACATAGAAGCATAGGGTTATGCCTATTTCCCATGCCTTTAGCAAATGCTAGGTCTAGCCAATAGTTTTAACATTTGTCAATCAAAATGGATACGTGTGTTGACTGAAAAGATACAAACAACCTAAAATTGGAGGGTTATGTTTTATTTGGCAGAAAGTCTTAGGACTTCAGGCTCAGGAGTTAGCACCTAGAGTAACCCTGAGAGAAATGCTCTGAGGAGACAAGGGTGGCAAGCCAGGTTATATAGAAATTTTGCAACAGAGGACAGAAGGCAGATTATTCAAAGTCATGTTTTAAACATCAAAAGATTATTATTAATTAAAGGAAAACCAGATATTTCAAGTTAAGGAATTTAGTATTTTTCTATGGAAAGATGCAAGAGTCTGGACTCACTGAAATCTTTCATTTGATACACACCTTATCTATCCGGGGCCAGTGTCTTGTGCTTTCTTTTCACATCCTGAGTTTCCTCAGGGCTCACTGTAGGGAGTGGCTGCAGTCTAATGACTGCTAGATGGCAGATATTCTTTTCTTCCTGAGTTCCCTCAAGGTTCAACAGCTCACCATTTGTGGTAGCTGCAATACCCGATGACTGTGACATCGTTTGTTTACTGTTATGGCAGGAAATATTCCATTTCTCAAGTGATAGCTTATTTTTCTACTCATATTTCTTGCATAGCTAGTTTTTCTTAGCCAATTATATTCCTTTGTAAACACTGTTGTTGTTGTTCAGTCACTCATTTATGCCCAACTGTTTGTGACCCCATGGACTGTTTGTAAACATTGCCTCTCACATTTATTTGTCTATTTGTATACTAGCTTTTTGTCTTTGCCTATGTCAACTGAAAAGATGCAAAACCTGAAAGCTGAGAATTACATTATTTGGTGGATTTTCGGAGACCTCAAGCCTGGGAGGCAGACTCTGAGATAGCTCTGAGGGACTACACAGGAGAGGTAGGAGAGGAGCCAGGATATATAGGAATTTTTGCAACAAAAACCAAAGAAAACATCAAAAGATGACTATTAATTAAAGAAATCCAGGCATCTCACATTAAGGAATTTAACAGTTTAAAATGAGAAGATGCAAGAGTCTGGTCTTATTGAAATCATTCCTTTGACATTACCTTACCTATCTAGGGCCCATATTCTGTTCCTTCCCATCCTGATTTCCCTTAGGGCTCTCTGTTGGGGGTGGCTGTAGTGGCTAACGGCTGCAGCATCCTTTGTTTGCTGACATGACAGGCAACCTTTTTCATTCACACATATAGTTTTTAAATGTCATTTAATATATTATGAATAATAAAACTTTATTTGTACTATATTTTAAAAATATGCTCCCAACTTGATATTTGCTTTCAACTTTGTTTGGAATTTTTTGTGTGTTTTTAAAATTTATTGGATAAGGTTCAGGGATTGATGTATTCAATTTTTAAACATTTTCTAGTGGCATGTCTATCAACTTTCAATTTTTAGCTTCTAAATTTGTTGTTATAACTAAAAAAGTAAAAAAAAAAAAAAAAAACTAACCTTACTATTGAGCAGATAATCACAAATTATGATGGAAAGTGCCGAGGTCCAGCCCCAGCTGATCCAGGGAGTTCAAAGCAGGGATGGCGTCGGTGAGGATCAGGATACAATAAATAGCTTCAATTAGATATTAATTAGAGATGTAAAGAGTAATAGAATGAGGATAGCTCAGTAGGAAAATTCAGTGGAGAAAAGAGGCTGAGTAGCTTGGTTTACGCGGGAGACCAATAAAACTTCAAGACAAGAAGTTTGCACCACTTACATAGGCCGCAGGCGTCCTTCCATTCTCCCGAAGGAGGAGAGACACTGAGGCCTCCCCGGTTGGATCTTAGAAGCCCAGGCATAATTAGTAAGCTTGGTGGGTTCCGCGCTCCAGATGGAGACTTAGCCAGAGTTTGAGAGAGAGAGCGACATGGGGAGGCCAGTATTTCAAGAAACTGATCCCAATTCTTTATTTTCCATGGTCTACTTTTAGACACTGAGATGTTACGCAAAAGTCATGTGGGGTCAGCAGTCCTGACTTTTATCAAAGTCAGGTGCTTCATACAAATGTATACAGAGGTCTTAGGGGTGTTACATCATCTTCTGGCCATGGGGCCTGCTGACAATTTATGACCCTCTCCTTATGACAGCGGTCAGTCAACCAGGACACTTATTTCTCCAGGGGTGATTATTCTTAAAAAAGACTTCACCTTCCGAAGGCACCAGATAAAGTTACATTCCTATAGGGTGAGGGTGTAATGGGTTTTAATTAAGGAAATAATTTACTTAGCCTAAGGTCTACTGTGATTAATATCAAAGGTTAATACTTATTTCTTCTATATATTCATTAATGTGTATAAGGGCAGGGGATGTGGAGACTTAGCAACAAACATTGGCTCAAC
The DNA here is from genome assembly GCF_032452875.1 of Bos javanicus. Lineage (NCBI taxonomy): Eukaryota > Metazoa > Chordata > Mammalia > Artiodactyla > Bovidae > Bos > Bos javanicus. The sequence continues at coordinate 59,960,658 of NC_083869.1, read as the reverse complement.
AAATGAAAAACCCTTCACCAATACAATTTCTAATCAGCCCACTATACTTATACTAATGGTTTTCTAACTTTTCTAAGGAACCTGTTTTTAGAAGGTTTAAAGCATCTCGTGCCTTTCACAGTTGGGAGGCTGTGAGCAATCACATGTGGCCGGACAAGCCTGTCAGGCAGGCTAGAGAACCTTCAGAGGAGTTTGTAGGTTAAAACACTCTTGTCACGCCCAGGAGTTTTTATTAACTGGAGCTCTAAGTTAACTCCTTCTCTGAAAGAGGTGGTGGGGGACAGCCCCCCATAAAGTCAGAGGTGTAGGTGAGAGCACAAAGTAGTAAAGTAGGCAGGCTCTGGTTATGGGGGTAGATGCTCGAGGATTTCCAGGGGGACTCCTGAGGCTCGATCTCACTTTTGCGTACATCGAGCCTCCTTCCTCATGACCTTTGCCACAGGCAGAGTGCCTCACGCTGGCCCCCAACAGGAAAGTCCTAAGTAACTGAGATATTTAGATTCTTCAAAGTCATAAGTGTACAGTACTTAACAAAGAGGAAAATTAGAGGACAATGAAAAATTAGCAATGAAAAATTAAATGATAACTTTGAGCTTTATTTACAATATCAATAACCTGAGGTAAGGGGAAAATGATTCAGTCCTGCTAAGAGATAGCTCAGCTAATCCATCAGCAAATATTTTGAGACCAAAAAAAAAAAATGTTCTTGAATGATTTGTTGAAAGATTTCCAAAAGTTGGTAATTAGACAATTTATCATGAAGAAAGGGAAGCACCTAAAATGTAGGCATTATTATGTATCCGCTCTGTAGCCTAAATCTTCTAATAGATTAGTAAAACAGTCATACTGTTGGTTGTACAACTACCTTTTGTTTGCTTTCACTTGGTTGGCTTTCTAAGGAAAAAAAGTGTTTGTTCTTTGAAACATTTTGTATACAACCTGGAGATAAATATTTTGATGACACAATTTCAGCTGAAGAGTATTTTTTTTAAATAAGAGAAACATGGAATTTTGTGTCATTAACCATTTTTTACAATAAAAAGCATATTTAGTCTGTGGGAAAAAGTCCCTCTACACAAGATTATAAAAGTATGTATTTATACTTTCTTTTTCTGTTATGTTAAAATGTTTAATTATTGTATTATGTTGGAATATATTTGGAGGAAAGGTTGAAAAAGAGATTGAATGTTTTCTTTTCTTTTCATTTAGCCAGCCAGTTATCCCCAACTATCCTATAATCTTAAAACTGCCTACCAAAATTTCTCATTAGGGTCTGTTAATGGGCCCTATTTTCTTTCTTTGATCCTTCTATTCACATGATAGTAATTCCACTGTTATAACACTCGTACTTTTGTAATATGTTTCAATGTCTACTAGGTCATTTTTTTTTTTTGCATTGTACAGTTATTTTCAGAATTTTTATATATTTATTCTTGTGAATTTTGAACACTTTATTAAATTTTTGACTTTTAAGAACTTCATATTGTGCACATTCATAGATTTTATATCACCTCAGATTATTATTTGGATTAAATTTAGGACTTTTGCAAGATAAGTCTGGTGGAAATATATTGTCAGTTATAGCAAAGATGTCTATAGTATCACAGATTTGTAGAAGTAGTCTTCATATAGGTTGTGTGTTAAAAACATTAGCATAAATGGTAGGTTCAAATGAATCCTTAAGACTAAGAAGCTATAGGACATGGTAAAGGTTGAATGATTTATCTGAGCAGAATGCCACCATCTTTGTTTCTGTGGTAAAAATAACCTCTGACACTTAGTCAAAAAAAATTATTAAGAAATTACTGGAAATTCTCTGGTTATCCAATGGTTAAGACATTGGCTTTGGCTTTCCATTGCAAAAAATTTGTATGGGTTTTGTATGGGCATGGGTTTGATCCCTGGTTGGGAAACTAAATTCTAAGATACCACATGGTACAGCCTTAAAAAAAAATGGTGTGGCTGTTTTCCTAGAGTGCTTATTTCCCTTTCCCCAATCTTTTCTATAATGTTGCCCAAAATATTAAAAAAAAAAATCTAGGTTCACATAAGTCTGTTGTCTAAATAAGAACTAACTGCTATGAAACAACACAATCAGATTTGTATATTTTTTAACTTGGGTGGGAAAAATGAGAGATGAAGAGAGTGAGCCAGTTAAAGAAACAGGATTTATAATCACTGAGTGTTGTTAACATTATATAAGTTTATTACTCCCAGTGGATAATTAAGGCTTTTAATTTTATGACTTGGTGTGTTCTGACATAATCTGTATTTTGAGTAAAAGTAAAACCATAGGGGGAAAGTCTGTAGAATTTAGAGTATAAATTGAAACATTTTATAAAAGTAATTCTTATTCAGGGTGTTACACTGATCCTTGAATGCAGTTGACAGTTTTTCCCATGTGATGTTGATATATAAAATTCTGTATAGCATGATTTTTTCTGTTTCTTTGCAGAATATTGATCAGGTATTATTTTTTTTTATCCATAAACTCACTTTGTCCTACATAGTAGTTGTCCGGTCTATTTTTATTTTCCTGAAATATCTGTGAGCAGTTACTTCAAGTAGTTTCATATATAAAATAGAACATCTTTATGAATGCAAGATGTTTGGATAGTGTTTATTGATAATTGTATAAGGAGCCTACTACATATAAACAGTTTTCATGGTATGCTGTTATTATATTTTCTACAGTTGCCTACTTGTAGATGCACTTTATGAAATACAGTGCATGGACTGTATTTATGGAGTGTTTATATTAGAGTGTTATTTAGAGGATCAAGTGATATCAGATCAAAAAAATATAAGGACTCTAAGAAGGTTCTTTGTAATCAAATACTTTTATAGTTTATGGATAGACATCTCCAGAGGGGAAAAAGTCCCAAATCTGCTCAGAGTAAGACAGTTCTACTAACTCACAACACATGAGTTCTAAAAATTATTGATCCTAGATTGTGTGTGCGTGCGTGTGTGCGTGCCCGCTCAGTCAGTCAGTCATGTCTGACTCTTTGCGACTCCATGAACTGTGGCCTGCCAGGGTCCTCTGTCCATGGAATTTTCCAGCCAAGAATACTGGGGTGGGTTGCTACTCCAGGGGATCTTCCTGACCCAGGGATCAAACTCTCATCTCCTCCTTCTTCTGTATTGGCAGAAGGATTCGTTTTCACTGAGCAACCAGGGAAGCCCTAGGTTACATGTATAGTATTTCCTGATTCAGTCCTAAATAATCAATATTAATTACATCATATAGTTACATCCTATTTTTTATCTTTTATAAACTGACTTTATTAGGTGAGATTGTTTTCATTGCTACAACAGAAAATATAACAAACTAGGTCAATTATAGGAGAAGGCAATGGCACCCCACTCCAGTACTCTTGCCTGGAAAATCCCATGGATGGAGGAGCCTGGTGGGCTGCAGTCCATGGGGTCGCTAAGTCTGGTTTTTCTCTTACTCCGATAACTTATTCACTGTGCTCTTGTTCAAAGTTTTAGGAATGATTTCTCTGGAAGGTTTTTTCTCACCTCCAATGTTCTCTGCCAGCTGCTGACTTTCTTTTCCATATGATAACAAACACAGTTGTATGTTGCTACCTACAGCTGTAACTCTCACCTGAGGACAGTATATCTCTGTTCACTTGCCACTTTGCCTGAGATAGACACAGAAGAGCTCTGAATAATGCTCTTAGCAGAAAGAGTCACTTATTAGGTATTCCTCATGACAATTGCTGTATCTTAGTATCTGCATGCCCAAGCCCCTTTAATCTGGCTGATTCCTGTTTAATCACCTCATGTTCAATATTGTGTAGACTGCAAAAGCACTTTATAAAGAGTAAGACACCACAAAGAATCCATCATTACTCTTACTGCTATTTTCTCAACTTATTTAACAGTTTGGATTTTTGATCACACACTATGGTGGAGACTAGCTGCCTGCTTAATATTTATTTTCTTTTCCCCTAACAACAGATTTTGATATTTTTAGGGATTCCCAGCTTTAAAAAATATCATTGCTTCCAAGGCTTCCTCAAGGAAGTTTCAAGGCTCAAAATTACTGACTGGGCTTTCTGGGAAATATCCTCAAACAGAAGTGAACCGGCTTGTCCCTCTGCTTGTTCTTGCCTAGCTCATGGGTGAGATTGTTGGAGCTCCAGCTGCCATATTGTGTCCTTGAGGATGGAGGGCATGCACCAAGGATTACAGAGCCAAAAGACAGAAAAGCCTAAGGGAGTTGTTCTCAGCCTTGGACCACTTATCACTGTTTTTATTTTATGAGAGAATGAAATTGGAAGAGGATTTAATGCATTCAAACCACAGAATGGATCTCTGTTACTAGCAGCTGAATATAATTCCTAATTGTTAGGCTCCCATATAGACTCTTCCTTTATTTTATTTTATTTTTATCGTAGTATCAACATTTTGCACATGATCTCACAAAGTCTAAAGTTATCGTAATTATATTACATTGTAGCCCATCATATATTCTATCAAATATTTTTTCTATATGTATCATTGCATTTTGTTACATAGCACAGTGCTGTTAAAGATTTTTAGCCTACTATACCATACTTCAGAGAAGGCAATGGCACCCCACTCCAGTACTCTTGCCTGGAAAATTCCATGGATGGAGGAGCCTGGTAGGCCGCAGTCCATGGGGTCGCTAAGAGTCAGACACGACTGAGCGACTTCACTTTTACTTTTCACTTTCCTACATTGGAGAAGGAAATGGCAACCCACTCCAGTATTCTTGCCTGGAGAATCCCAGGGACGGGGGAGCCTGTTGGGCTGCCACCTATGGGGTCGCACAGAGTTGGACACGACTGAAGCGACTTAGCAGCAGCAGCAGCAGCAGCAGCAGCAGCAGCATACCATACTTAAACTAAAGAAAAAAAATAGGAAAGTGCCCTTTTTCTCCAAAAAGAATCATCCAAGTTTATTGCAAAGTATTGTTGCTGTCATTGTTTAGTCACTAAGTCATGTCTGACTCTTGTGACCCCATGAACTGTAGCCCACCAGGCCCCTCTGACCATGGAATTTTCCAGGCAAGAATACTGTATTGGACTGCCATTTCCTTCTCCAGGGGAATCTTCCCAACCCAGGAATCAAACCTGTGTCTCTTGCATTGGCAGACAAATTCTTTACCACTGAGCCACTAGAGAAGCACTTTGGAAAGTATAACTGTTTTGAAATCACAACCTTCAGTAAGATATAATAGTCTTTGATTAAGGAAATAACATTATATGAAGAATTGTCCTTGATTTTGAGCTCATGTCTGCATATTTAGGCCATGTTGAATTTGACTATAGTATTTGGACTAATGTTAGGGTTATAAATTTATATAAATGCCAAGGTTGGGCTTCCATGGTGGCTCAGTCATAAAGAATCTCCTGCCAATACAGGAGACATGGCTTTGATCCCTGATCTGGAAAGATCCCACATCCCTCAGAGCAACTAAGTCCGTGCACCACAACTATTAAGCCAGCACCCTAGAGTCCGGGAGCCTCAACTACTGAATCCCATGTGCCCTAGAGCCTGTGCTCTGCAACAAGAGAAGCCCCCGCAATGAAAAGCCCCCACTTGCTGTGACTAGAGGGAAGCTCACACAGCAGCAAAGATGCAGCACAGCCATAAATAAATAAATAAATAAATAAATAAATATCTGAGGTTATGCTTTCATATCTAAATTGAAGGAGAAATATATATATATATATATATATATATATCACTATATGTGTGTGTAAAGAAATTTATATATATATGTAAATAAAATGCAGTGCTCACAAAAGTGAGCTGAAAGGAATTATGTCCAAATCAGAGGAAATTCATTAATTTTTCTCTATACCTGGCTTTACCTTGAATGCCCTTTGCCTTCTTCTTTGTCTGATAAAATCCTACTTATCCTCAAAGCCCCAAGCAAGTGGCACTTTTTCTATGAAACCTTCCTAGCTTCCAAGACAGAATTATTCTTCCTCTTTTCTTGCTTCCCAGGGCACTGAAGAAAAATGCATTTGAGCTCTCATCCAGACTCTCTGACTTTGAGCTTTAGACAAGTTTTGTGCCTTAGATAAGTTATTAATATGTTAACCCTCAGGTTTCTCGTCTTAAAAATAACCATAATAGTACCCATGCCATAAAGTAGCAATGAAATTAAATGAAGTTAGTTATATAAGGTCTTCACAAAGCAGTCAACCCCTATTTAACATTCAAATTACAGAAGCTTTCATCATTCTTATCTTCTTCATTAGCCTTATGAGAATTATTCTTTTCATTTTAGCACTTCACATATACTGAAGTTTAAAGCATTGTGTCTCTTAGAGGCTCATTTCTGTACAGTGTAGAATTATTCATCTTTGAGTAGCCTCAACCTAAATGGTGGAATAACATAGTTATTGAACAGGATTAGTGTACCGATAAAACAAGTATCTTTTGAGTGAATGGATTTAGTAGTAACAATTGAGTTTGCATACTTTGTACTTTGTATACAAAGATCATGTATATGCATTCTGAACTATTATAAGAGATGTGTTTTGTTTGTGCTACTGAATCCATATATTTTTTATCTGATCACCTACTCCAGAAGGAGTACAACAGGGGTGAAATACTGAATCAAATATGACACCCCAGATGGGAAAGATACCCATGCCAACAACAGAGCCAGCCAGTCACTGGCATCTTAAGAGTGAAATGAGTGTCAGTGTGTAAAGTGGATTCTTCTGGAGTGAAATATCTGTGAAGTGGTTGGCAATAGGAAAATCCAGCCCACAAGGACATTCAAATCTATACTCTGGGATGGTGGGCATCCCTTCCAACAACCTCCAAGAAATACAGATATACCAACCATATTGTGTTATTTTAGTCCAGGCTGAATTTCATGGAGTATAAATTCTTGTCCAATCTAAGCACATCTGTTCATAATAATTAACTCCTGTGCCTTGTGAGCAGAAAAGCGGCATCAGCTATACAGTGAGATGCATTGGCTTTATTTCTGTTTGTCATAATGATTCATTGAGACATTATGGGGAAGCAGATGCTTTTTTTGCACTCCCAGCCTCTGCATTGTGGCTGCCTATGCATTGCTATTACTCCTTATATGTTAAATTAAACAGGGTTTTGCGGAGAAGGCAATGGCACCCCACTCCAGTACTCTCGCCTGGAAAATCCCATGGGTGGAGGAAGCCTGGTAGGCTGCAGTCCATGGGGTTGCGAAGAGTCGGACACGACTGAGCAACTTCACTTTAACGCACTGGAGAAGGAAATGGCTACCCACTCCAGTGTTCTTGCCTGGAAAATCCCAGGGACGGGGGAGCCTGGTGGGCTGCCGTCTCTGGGGTCGCATAGAGTCGGACACGACTGAAGCAACTTAGCAGCAGCAGCAGCAAACAGGATTTTGAGTTTGTAGAGCACTGAGGTTGTTAAGTGTTAATGCCACGGTGGGAGTATAATTTTGAAACTTTAAAAAGTCATTTGCTCGTTCCAAAACTCGTTTCCCTTTTCCTCCCTGGTATGGGATCATAATTTCAACCTTAATCTTGATTTTGAGTAGAAGCTTTTATAAAGTTGCAAATCACTGGGCTGGAAGTTCCCATGAAAACTTTAATTCCAGCCTGAGGTCAACCAACTTCTGGTGTCAAAGACAGGCGATAACACATTCCCAGTAGAGATGTTATGATGATTGAAATGCAATCATGGGAGTAGAGCATGCAGTGGGGAGCCTGGCATATAGTAATAATAATAACTAATTAAAGTGACCTTTCAGCTCTAACTATATGAATTGTATTTTATGCTCAAGAAATCCTATTAGGTGGGTACTATTTTTGTACCCACTTCATGTATGAGAAAACTAAATCTCAGAGAATGAACTCTGCCAGGCTCATTTATCATGAAAGTTTGGAGCCAGGATTCAATCTCAGGCAGTTTTACTCCAGAGTTGGCATCCTTAACTGTGCTTCTTTTTCCCTTCATGAATGTTAGCTGATAAATCTTTGACCAAAGGTGAAAAAAAAAATCATTTGGACCTTGAGTTGAGATATCATGGGACATTGATGAACATGGGACATTGATGGGATGGTTATGATAAATTTAGATGAATATAAGAAATTTCCAGGAATAGCCTCTAATCCATTTCAATTCCTAGACTTAGATCATTTCTGAACATCACAGAGCCTCACCTTGTTGTCTTGAAGGTACAAACACCTAGTTTTAGTTGGTGTGGGAATTGAACACAGAGAAGAGGATTTCATTGTCTCTACCACAAGCAAATCAAGAAATTGACCGACACTCACACAGCTTCTGTAAAGGAAAGTCATTCCAAAGTTCCCATTGAAAGGGCATTCCTTAGCCAACCACCAGTATTACTATTTGGCTCCACATTCCTGGCTCCTGGAAAAGGCCATTGACCTAAGTCAGTTAACACATAATGATGCACATAGTTCAGTGGAATCTCCAAGAATGTGATGAAAAACAAGCCGAAAAGTCTATGATGGATCATGTTCAATATGAAATTTTGGATGAAAAAAACTATGAGTGAACAGAATTTGTGGGATTAAAAATAACTTACAAAGTAGAAGAACAGCAATACACACACACACACACACACACAAACCCAGCAGAGCTGACAGAGAGTTGTTTATTTGCTAAGTCAGGTCCACCTCTTTTGTGGCCTCATGGACTGTAGCCCACCAGGCTCCTGTCCTTGGGATTTTGCAGGCAAGAATACTGGAGCGGGTTGCCATTTCCTTCTCGGAGGGATCTTCCAGACCCAGGGATTGAACCCAAATCTCCTGCATTGCAGGTGGATTCTTTACCACTGAGCCACCTCAGAAGCCCTCACAGAGAAAGTGGACTGGAACAAATAATGTAGAAGTGAAGGTGGTGTGATAGAAATGCCATCCAACCCATGAGCATGGAAACAAGTAGCCTAACCTTCTGGATGCCGTGGACCCTAGAGTCTTTCTCACACTGGGAGCTAGGTATCAAAGTGTTCCCATGAAATCTCCCTCACTTATTGCCTGACAGAATAACCTTCCAGCACTCTCCCTCTTTCCTATTGAAATATCATAAATAACTCTCTCATGTTCAATCAAAAGAATGAAGTAACGCTTCTGTTTCTCACTGTCTGTGCTGAAAGATAGTGTGTGGCATTAAGGAAAGAATTTTAGCTGCACACAGCTCTCTTCTTTGATGCTTATTAGCTATTGAGGGCCTGAAGGAACCTATTTTGATGAAGTAGTTGTGGCTAAGTGTTTCATCTCTTGCTTATATGAATGAATTTGACTGGAAACTGGGTGACAAATTGGTCTCCAAGCCACAGTGGAAATGGACTGCAGTGAATTGGTAGTTTTGAAAGATATTAATTCCATAAATTTCACAGATGAATATTCATCATTTGATATAAGAAAATTTAGGAAGACGAATGAGACTCTAGTTGACAAGAATAAATGGTCCAGTTCTGGCAAAGAAAAATGCTGCGTTATTGTCAGCAGTAATGCCTTTCATTTATTTCCATGTTTTCCCTAGGTCATAATCATTTTGCAAGTGAATTTTAAATAGGAAAATACATCACTCTCTGAGGCTTATAGCAATGAGTGACCCAAAAAGACATCATCATTTTAGACTTAGATTTCTTTTCCCCTGTTGTCAAAACTCTTAGGAATATAACATATTTCAAACATGAAAGTAAGAGGTTGTACTGGGAAGTTCGTGCTGTATTCTTCTTTCACTTATCACATTGTTTTACAATTTGTAATTACTTCTTTTGTCCTCAACACTCTTAGGCAGAGAACAAACCCTTTAACATCTACAGCCCTAAAGTCCTGAGTAGTTGAACACACAGTTGGCACTCAATGTTTACACACTTAATGAACAAAAAAATAAACCAAGGATGTTATATCTCATCCTTAATGAGTTATGTGTTCATGGTTATATTTACAATACTAGAATTAATACTCCTGTGGAGAAAAAATATAGTCAGCCAATAAATAATGAAATCTATCGTGTTTATTCCATTCAGTGAGAAATTATTAAATATTTTAGAATCCATTCATTCATTGCTTTGGATTCTATTAGACACCTTTTGAAATAACAAGAAAAAGAAAGTAACGTTTATAGTTCCTACCCTTAAAATGATTATGTTTAATGGAAAACTAAGTGGCATGATCATTAACAGACATACTTTTTGGAGGGATTGTGACTTACTCATTGATTTGTAAAGCAGTTTTTCTCCCTTTGCTAATAGTGAACTATTTAAGAAAACAAATGTGTATTCCCATAGGAAAATACAAATTCAAAGACTATTGTTTTGTCATAGTATGAAAGCAGGAGGGGATTAGTTCAAAGAAAGAACCAAAAAGCCAAATTAAAATGGAGTCAGAGCAAAGTCAGAGCTCCATATAACTGATATTTTTTCCAAGGAAGTTTCCCCCAAGAGGAAAAATACCTCAGACCTGAGTCAAATTGATCAATGCAGGCCCCTTCCTTTGGAAGAAGAGCCAACTAATTTCATAGCTAACTGCATTCAACTGGTTGTTTTTTATGATATGATATGACAGATTTACTCAAATTGTGTTTTTTATTTCTAATTCAGTGGGGTTTTGCCATAAGTGTTGTCATTAATTGTTGGGTCTGTTTGGGATTTTGTTGCTATAGAAAGAAATAGTCACTAGACAAGCAGTTACAGGTTAATGAGAAATTATCTCTGAATCCCATTAATAGCTGTCTTCCCCACCTCCTCTTAAAAAAAAAAAATCTGGTCCCAGACAGAAGGTCTACATCCAGGGCAGGGAGACAGCTCTAAATTGAAGACAAAGTAAGTAGTTGACCTGTACTTTGGCTTGCTTTTCATTCATAACTTTTCATTATTATTATTTCTCTTTTCTTTCCCATGGGAAAAATCAAGGACAGCAGTGAAATCAGGTTGAAAATCCCTGTACCCAACAAAATGATTTTTCTGAAGGAAACGTGATGTTGGGGTTCACCAGCATTGCACTAGTTTTTTTTCTTTTTCTTTTTTTCATGCACTAGTTGCTTGACAATGGTGTAATTACATATCCTTTATCACTTTCATGATCTTTAAAATGAGAAGACACAATGTCAGATGATTGTTTCAGAGCTTAATGAGATTATTTGCAAAAAAAGTTAACAGAATGTAAAAGGGATTTCCCAAGTGACACTAGAAGTAAAGAACCCACCTGCCAAGCAGGAGAGATAGGACAGGCAGTTCGATCTCTGGGTCAGGAAGATTCCCTGGAGGAGGGCATGGCAACCCACTCCATGTTCTTGCCTGGAGAATTGCATGAACAGAGAAGCCTTACAGGCTATAGTCCATAGGGTTTCAGGGTCAGACTAGACTGAAGCGACTTAAATGGGAATAATACCTACTTCTTGTATTTGATGAGATGAAATGAGAGGCAAAAACTGTACTTACAAGGGTGTTTTTGGCTGCAAACTCTCTTCAGATTCTCCCACTACCCAGATGTCAAGATATGGGTCTGCTTCATTTTTTACCTGTCTTGACTCTGTTCATTGCAACCTTCATTTACTGGCTTCTCCATGGCTGTACAATTCCAGACTTAACATCCATATGTTCCCATACCATCCAAAGGAGAGGAAACACATCTTTCCAGTGTCCTCTTTTAAGTAAGAGAGAGACTTTTCCATAGAAACCCTTGGAAATCTTCCTACATGTATCACTGCCTTGGTTTGTGTTGCAAGCCTCTTCCAGAAACAATCTTATTGATAAAAGAGTAACAAAAACTGATTTGTTTGAATTCTTGATTGAGTCAGTAGCTCTAGGAAAGTTACCTTTAGAGTCTTTAAGCCTCACTTTGACTCTGACTAGGACCTTAACTTTTATTGAGGTATAAGATCCTGGTAGAGAGGGGTAGATGCCCAAAGGAAAATCAGGGTTCCATCAGGAATAGAAGGGGAAGAGTGAATACCTAATGTGTGAACATCCAGCATCATTTCAACACAATTGTGAACATGTTTCATCTTTGTCAGGAATGTAGTTGCTCAACGTGAACTTAAGCAATGAAACGTCATAGTAGGTTATACAAGGCTACTTAGATTCCTAAGTCATAGGTAAATGGTTGATAGAGAACAGTGCTCTATTTTTTTTTTTAATTGTGATACCCTCCCAAAATCATGTCCTCAGGTTCTACTATCCTTCTTAGTATGAAAAATTGTCAGTTAGTCCAAGGCATTGATTTCAGGTCCATCAAATGCAGAGCTACGGAGATATCAAAATAAATAGAAGACACTGGAATGAACTTTCTTTGGAAACAAAATATTGATGAAACTAGATGTACACAAGTGAAAATGACTTGAGTCTTCACAAAATAGCGAATAAACCAGCACAAATCAATATAAGAATGTCACAAGAATGCACCCCTCCCTTGGAAAAAATAGTCGTTTCAAAGGCTGCTTATCAACCTGTTAACTTGTATGTGTCTGTGGCCTTTTTTTCTTCGTAAACACCAGACTTTCTAAGAGTGTATGCTGGAGAGAAGACTCCTACACACAACAGGCATGCTTAAATGTGTTTTGTGATAAATATTCAAGTGTGAAAATAAGAAATGCATAAAATCTTTCTGTGGGTCAATGCTGGAACACTTAAGTTGATTCTTTCCTGGAAAACACATTTATCCACACATTTCGTGGTTTTATTTTAAGTCATATTTCCTTCCATAGTGGCTAGTAAGTTATGTGTTATTGCCAAATGAAAGCTGAGTATATTTACTGCAGTTTTTGCCTGTCTCCTCCTACTGAGATTTCTGTTTTAAAGAGCAGACAAGCATTAGATCAAGGTGGGAAATCTGGCTGGATGAGGATCTGGCAAGCTCAGGCCACTGCCAAGCTAAACAGATGCAGTGACATGTGCTACATATTGTGGACTTCACTTTTTAAAAATTAATTTTATTGAAGTATAGTTGATGTGCAGTGTTGTGTTCATTTCTACTGTATAGCAAAATAATTCACTTATATATAGTTTCTTTTTCATGTCCTTTTCCACTATGGTTCACACAGGATATTGACTATAGTTCCCTATGCTACGTAGTAGGAGCTTGTGCATCCAAGTGGACCCTCATTAATCTTGCCCAAGAGCGTCAGTCCCTACCAACTAGCCAATGGATTCAGGCTGTAATTGGTTAGCTTGATTTGTTACTGTTAATATTAGAAGTACCTCACATAGTTTTTTTTTTTTTTTTTTAAGCTTATCATTTTTTTTAGCTTTTCACCAAGGAGTGAAAACTCACATTGTCTTACTATGATTAGTTAATCCAACCTGTGGTCCACGCTTTTCCAATGGTGTCTTTCTCCTCTTTCTTCTGTTGATTCTGCTTTCTCTCCTCCATCTACATTTCCTCTTCTTCACTACCTCTATTCTCCTCTGTCTCTCCTCTCCTTCTACTCACCCTCTTTTCTTCTTATGTTTCTTTCCTCCTTTTGTACTTCCTCCATCTCCCTTCCTTTCTCCTCTCCATCATTAAATATTTATTGCAAGCTTATTGTAGATAGATCAATAAACACGTGTGAGACTGTGATTTATAGTGTGTGATTTTAAATGAGCTCTGACTTTCTAGAGCTGGATGTAGTAAAAAGATGTTTTCTAGTAACAATTTCAGTGCTGTTAGAGACTGAAGAAAATCATTCTAATCATTAGTCCAACATGTGTATTTCTTTATAGCACAATAGCTGAATGGCATTATTTATTTTAAATAAAAGCTGTCAAATTCTACAGATTTGGCCTTTGGAGGTTCTCGATTATTCTTCAGGGGTCTTTTTGTGAAAGGTATGCTGACATTTTGAAAAGCAAATAGTCCAAGTTGACATTTTTTTCCTTAGTTGGATGAGTTTTCAAGACACCACTGAGGCAAAACATTACAAAGTTCTTACGCTGTCTTTCTGGTATCAATATGGGGATTTTGGGTTTCTAATTAGCTATTTAGAAGTAATTGGCATTTTTCATTGCTTCTTTGTAAGTGAGACACGGTTCTGTAAGATTTGACATCTTATTCTTAGGAAAACATGTGTGGACCTAATCAATTAGATAAAACACAATTTTAGAAAATATATTGAAAAAATGTCTACTCATTTTCATTGGATTTATTTTATCACAAGAGTTTCTCTACTAAAAATTAGATATAAAAAATGTTCATGAACAAGTACAATAGACAGTTTCTGGTAGCAACAGGTTATCCCCTTACTCTAAGGATTGATTATATTGTGTTTCTTGGGGAACACTTCTGAAATTTCACATGAAACAATTCAGTGTTAAATGGGACACTATTAATTATCCCATTAAAATTAACATATTATTTTTATTTTGCTATGACAAATAAAACCAAAATTATCAATTTTGGTTTTTATTATCAATCTAAAACATGAATGTGAATCAAGAAAACAGAAAAGATACAAATGAACTTATTTATAAAACAGAAATAGACCCAGAGACATAGAAAACAAACATGATTACCAAAGGGGAAAGGGGGTCAGGGATAAATCAGGAATCTGGGTCTAACCTATATACACCACTATATATAAAATACATAACCAACAAGAATCTATTGTATAGCACAATTTTAAAAACATAGAAGAATCTGAAAAGGACATGTGTGTGTATATATATATATATATATATATATATATATATATATATATATAAAGTTGAATTATTGTGCTACATAGCTAAAACTAATGCACTGTAAGTCAGCTATACTTCAATAAAAAAAGAAAACATAGTTGCAGAATGTATACTAGTAGTGATTATATTTCTTAGAAGGTTCTGCTCAGTGATGCCTGACTAGTTTTCCAGTTCTCCACCATACCTTCTCAAATTCTATTAGCACAGAAAGTTTTAGCAAGCCATCGAATGTATTAGGTATTCATGGAGTCATATGTATCCAAGAACTAAAGAAACCAACTGCATCAATTCACCATAAGTTGTCCAGAGAAATACTGGGAAAGTCTGTGAGGTAGAGGAAACTATAATACCAAAGGAGAAGAAGTTAGCCCAGGTTGGCAGTATTGGGGTCATCCCAAACATCTCTCCCCCTTCATCTCCAGCCCAGCACCAAGTTCTCACACATCTGTCTTCTAAGAACTCACCATCTCCATCACCACCCCACCAGGTCAGATGAATATTTCAATCCATACGCTCCTCTACTGCTCAGGTGTTGTCTTAAATGATACCATTTACTTGCCTAAACCCTTTAGTGATTTTCCTTTACTCTTAAGATAAAGGCACAGTCTTTTTTAAAAATAATACAGTTTTGCTGACTATATTCACTATGCTTATTTATCTACTAGCTGTAAACTTCATCTTAAACATCTCCCCAATTTCTCCCCACCAACCCCAGCCTCTGGTAACCAACATTCTACTCTCTGCTTTTATGATAGTGACTTTTTTAGATCTCACATTTAGGTGAGATCATACAGTATTTTTCTTTATTTTTTAAACATTTTTATTGGATTCTAGTTGCTTTACAGTGTTGTGTTAGTTTCTGCTGTATAGCAAAGTGAATCAACTATACATATACTCCCTCTTTTTTGGATTTCCTTCCCATTTAGGTCACCACAGAGCATTGAGTAGGGTTCTCTGTGTTATAACAGTAGGTTCTCATTAGTTATCTATTTTATACAGTTTCCTTACTGTATATGTGTCAATCCCATCTCCCAGTCCATCTCACCCCCTTTTCCCCTTCCTTGGTATCCATGATTTTGTTCGCTACATCTGTGTCTCTATCTCTGCTTTGCAGATAAGTTCATCTGTACCATTGTTCTAGGCTGCACGTATATGAAGGCACGGTCCTTAAAATGGTTGGCAAAGGCCTGAATGTCAATGCCCTTTTCCAGGCCTGGAAAAGCCCTTCCTACCTCAGACTCCATGCTCTAGCCATACCAATTTTGCTCAGATCCTAGAGCAGATGCTCCTCTCTTTCACCCAGACTCCATGCTCTAGCCATACCAGTTTCGCTCAGATCCTAGAGCAGATACTCCTCTCTTTCACCCAGACTCCATGCTCTAGCCATACCAATTTCGCTCAGATCCTAGAGCAGATACTCCTCTCTTTCACCCAGACTCCATGCTCTAGCCATACCAGTTTCGCTCAGATCCTAGAGCAGATGCTCCTCTCTTTCACCCAGACTCCATGCTCTAGCCATACCAGTTTCTCTCGGATCCTAGAGCAGATGCTCCTCTCTTTCACCCAGACTCCATGCTCTAGCCATAGCAGTTTCTCTCGGATCCTAGAGCAGATGCTCCTCTCTTTCACCTCCAGCCTTTAGCAGCACTCTTCTTGCTTTCTGAGAGCCTCTCCTCAGTGTGAAAAATTTCTTTCTCCCCTCGACTGCTAAGATCTTTCTATGACAGCTCATGTCTTTGTAGCACTTACCACAACTTTCATTTATGAATTTGTAGGATTAGTTGATTAATATGTACTTTTTAGTGAGTGATTTGATAAGACCAAATTGTAAACTCCATGATATCCAAATTATAAACTTGAGTCTATTGTGCCAACTCCTGGTTTCCCAGTATTTAGTATAGTGCTTGGCAACACTAGTTGATGTGTATATAAAATAAATGACTCTTCATGCAAGGAATGTAGAGAGTAGTCAATGTGAGTTCGGGTTTTGATATCAAAGAGACTGGAATTCCAGTGTTAGCTTCCTTGCTATCTAACCTTGGTCAACTTAGGTAATCATCCTTAGACTTAGTTTCCAACAAGGCTCAGAATGTGACACATGGTGATTGGAAATAGTTTTCCCAGGTGGCTCAGTGGTAAAGAATCTACCTAAAAAAAAAAAAAAAAGAATCTACCTGCCAATGCAGGAGACCCAGGAGATGTGGGTTCGATCCCAGGGTCAGCAAGATTCCTTGGAGGAGGAAATGGCAACCCATTCCAGTATTCTTGCCTGGAAAATCCCACAGACAGAGGAGCCTGGCTGGTACAGTCCATGGGGTCACAAAGAGTCAGACACAACTTAGCAACTGAGCATGCACGTGTAGTAATTGTAAAGATTAAATTAGATAATATCTCATCAAAATTATTGTCAGGAATGTTATGCCATTACTTATATTTAGCTCTATGGTAATATTGCATTAATCAGCACTTTAATTTCCCTTAAGAGCAGTTTATAGTAAGCTAGTCAAATGTATGGTTAGTATGATGCTAAAAATTCAGTCTTTATTTGCAAGTATTTCTTTGAAATTCATTTGAGCCATCAGACATTAGGAATTGAACATTATTCCTGTATCTCTTTTCTTTAGTTGTCTATGCTATACAATTTTGGTTTATGGATTTTTATCTACTTTTTTCTAGTTGTCTGTGCTATAAAATTTTGAATATTTTCTACTGTCTTGACTGTCTTTTAACTGGCTTTCTTTTATCATTGAAATGTTTCCATTGTATCTTTTCTTCAGCATGAAACCATTCAGAAAATTGTGAGTGTTGGCATAGTAAGCATGCAATGGAGAGACAATATTGAAACGAAAAAAAGTAATGATAAAATGTCCACCTTTTCAGAATGCAATTTCCTAAAATGGTTAAGAAATAAAAATCTTTCATGCAAATACATTTATTTTCCAATTGCAGCCTCTTGAAATTCAGGAAAATTTAGAGAAGATTATAAAAATAGCGGTACTTCAGATAGTGCATTCTGAGAATTTTCAGAGATGCTCACCTATCTAAATTAACTCTTGTATTTACTTGTCTCTGAGCACTTCTACACAAATAAATAGCTTCTGTCCCTAATCCATCAATTGGTCACTCTTGATTACGTTCCTCAACCTGTGTCTGGACTGTAGCAGACACCAAGGAAAGCGTAAAAGGCATATAGCTTTTTCACATAAAGAAGATTTTGTCTAGTTGAGAAAATAAGATCCACATGTGGTTTGAAAAGAGAGCCAGAAAAAAGACAAAATCCCAAATTTTATAGTGTAGACAAGTAGATAAAAGAGAATGGCAACCCACTCCAGTATTCTTACCTGTAGAATTCCATGGACAGGGGAGTCTGGCAGCCTGTAGTCCATGGAGTCGCAAAGAGTTGGACATAACACAGAAACACTAACACGCTGAAAGAGTCATTTGACTTTTGGTAAGAAAGGTGGCTTTCCATGGATGGCTAAAGATATTCCATTTTCTTTTGATTTCCCGGGTACTTGCTCTACACTTCCCGTGCACTTAGGACCACTTATCATCCTGTCCCCTAGCCTCCCTGGTATCCTTCTGTTTCCTGCCTTGTCTCCTTCTCGTGCATGGAATCCAGGGTCACAGTAGCCTACATCAGGATGTGCCTGCTGATGGTGGGTGAGGTGGAGAAGAGAGGTTTGGATGGAGAAGTTCTGTCTCTTAATGTGATTTTCCTTAATCTGTACCTCAACCCATTCTCTAGTATGGATCTAAACTAGGAGTCAGCGAACTTTTTCTGTGAAGCTCCAGATAATAGATATTTTTGGTTTTCTCGACCATATGGTTTCTCTCATAACTACTCAACTTTGCTATGAAGCACAGAAACAATCATAGATGATACATGGACATATGAGTATGGCTGTGATGCAATCAAACTTTATTTACAAGCCAGTATCAGTCCAGATCCGGAGAAGGCAATGGCACCCCACTCCAGTACTCTTGCCTGGAGGCCACAGTCCGTGAGGTACTCTTGCACTGGTAGGCCACAGTCCATGGGGTCGCTAAGAGTCGGACAAGACTCAGAGACTTCACTTTCACTTTTCACTTTTCCTACATTGGAGAAGGAAATGGCAACCCACTCCAGTGTTCTTGCCTAGAGAATCCCAGGGACGGGGGGGCCTGGTGGGCTGCCGTCTATGGGGTCGCACAGAGTCGGACATGACTGAAGCGACTTAGCAGCAGCAGCAGCAGCAGTCCAGATCTCTCCCATAGGTTGTTGCCTGGCTGCACTCCAAAGACCTACGAGGCCTGCACATGCCAAGGTTTAAGACTGAAGAAAGAGCCTGAAGTCAGCAAAAAAAGACATCGGTGGTTTAAAGGATAGGGGAACTTACACATCTGAGGCAAGGTTCTGGAGTGACACCCCACTGTGTATATCACAGGGCAGGCAGAACACGACAGGCCATCTTCGCCCCTGGGAGTTAGGGGAGATTACCAGTTGCAGAGAAATTGACCTCAGGTGGGCACGTTAGTTACCAGGGAAACCAGCAGAGAGGCCTGCCCCTCATCACCCCTTTGATAAGCTATCATGGTGGGGATATTCTGATCTAAAGATTAGAACAATCACCAAATGGGTGCAGACAAGTATGTAGGAAGACCAGTCGTGTGAGTAGGGTGTAGGTGAAGCAGGTCGAGCAGGGGAGGTACAGCGCACAAGAAAACAGCCATCTTGAGTGACCTGACCATACAGTTGTTCTATATCAGCCCTATGCTATTGACCAAAGAAAGAGGAGAAAAATTCAGGAAAGCATTTGATATATTTTATCCCACCATCTTTCCTTCCTTGCTCAGCTTATCCAGCCCAGCACCTGTTCCACTAGAGCAGAGCAGGGAGAAAGAAGGGAAGTGATGGGAGGGAGGGGATAAACCCTCTCTGTCTTTGTTCTCCATACCCTGATTCCACTCCCAAGCCCTTCTATCATACCCTGTGTCTTGTGCGGAATTCTTCCTAACCCTCCAGCCTATTATTAACTCCTCAGCATGCCTCCCACAAATGCTTACGTTCTCTCCTTTCCCCAGCTCCCCTCTCCTGTGAGCTCTGCCCACCAGGTCAGCAGCAGTGACTGGCCCAGCAGGACATCTGGCAAGGACATGTATTCCTGGGATTCCAAGGTTACTTCTCAGTGCATTTTCTCCATACAGATTGTTACAGAGGACAGTTAAATATGCTCAAATTGAGTTAACTAGATTTCTATAATGTATATGAGGAAAATTGTATTTATATAGGCAAACACAGTAGTTATTTGGAGATTCAAATTGAGTTTATCATGACATATGAACGTTTAGTTAATGATGACATAATTTCGTAAGTTAGAAACTATTGATACTTCTGCATTCCAGGTAAGCCAAGAATTGCTTAGTGCTGGAGTATTTTGAGCACTCACAGATAAGGTAACCAAGGCACTGTTTGTGAGTCAGAGATGATCAAGAAGGGTAATGCTCTCCATGGGTTCTGGAAACAGTCTCTGATAATCATCTTTCTGCTGTCTCCATGAGGAGACATGAACATGCTCTATTCATAGCAGAACAGAGAACAGATTAGGAGCTGATGCATCAAATCTTGCTTATTTTATCATCTCTTGGAAGGAGTTTTATTTTAACCTTTCTTTTATCTTCTCCTCTTGTAAAGAGTTTTTTGTTATCCACATTGAATTTTCCTGCCAAAGTGACTAACCGATGCTCACAGCCCCTAAATAAATCAGCAGCAGTTGGTGATAATATTGGTTTAGGAAGAATACATGCTTGGCATGTATTACATTAGTTAGACAGATTGGAACCAGATTAAGGACGAGAGGGCAGTAAGGTGATTTTGAGTTGTAGTTATTGACCTTCAGTGCACCTTGTGTAAATGGGCCAAATGCTGGTTTCTAAGATAACAAAAACCTAAGAAAGACCAGAATATTGATTTGAGATGATTTTACCTGCACAGAGAATGGCGATTAGGAGTCAATGGTAGTACCTTCAGAGGAAACATTTCTTGGGTTTTTAAGTGAAGAACATTGCCCTGCCAAGTTTGAAATGTGTGTTTTTTTTTTTTTTTTTCATGGTTTTAGTATTTTTTTTCTGATGCTCTATTTATTTTTAAATTTTCTAAATGCCCTTGGGGCTTCATTCTGGTGGCAAGATATTCCACTAGTGCATCATTAATGAATATTATTTAATAGCCTTACCTTTCAAAGAACACAGATGCTTCTTAATTAGATGAGTATTAAAAAAGTATAAAGTCTTAAAATCTGCTGATCATTAAAAGATAAGTGTTGCTTTCTTGAGACAGAAGAAAGCTCTCAATTATCAATACTAATGTGTCGAGTGTTAGTCGTTCAGTTGTGTCCAGCTCTTTGTCACTCCATGGTCTGTAGCCCACCAGGCTCCTCTGTCCATAGGATTTCCCAGGCAAGAATACCAGAGTGGTTTGACATTCTCTTCTCCAGGGGATCCACATGACCCAGGGTTTGAACCTGGGTTTCCTGCATTGCAGGTAAATTCTTTATTGTCTGAGCCACCAGGGAAGCTCCCTAATGTGTCAGAGAAGCAGTTAGTTATGAGAATTAAGTCATCCAAAATATTTAAGGTGACTTTCAATGTTTGGGCACTATTAATAGTCCAATATTTATGTCTGATGTAAAGAAAAATAACTGTGTGCCAAGTCTGAATTATAAAGAGCTGAAGCAGGAAAAGTGATCTGCCTCCTCCCCACCCTCTACTTTTATTAATCTTTGGAAGCTCTGCTGGAACTAAACAATGGCTTCTGACTGACTCCACTTCAACCCACAAGTTTTATTCTCATATTTCAAATCTTGGTTCAACCTACTAGGCAGGATTTTGCAGGGTTCAAGTGCCAGCCAAGGATCCATGCTGTGCAACAAGAAAATTCTTTACACAGGTGGTATTAGAGAACCTATACCTTCTTCCCTTCCATGTCCACCTCCAGAATGATTTGCGTAGCAAACCAAAATCAAGACCTGTGTAAAACTCTCAACAGCTCAATTGCAGTTGCAAGATGGCAGCTCTCTTCATAGCCTTACTCGCTGTGCTGGAAACCTGAAAAGCAGTGATGACATAGACCACAGGATAGGCCATTAAGTTATGAAACTGTGTTTTTGGATAGAAGATCACACAACTGTGTTTGTCAGTTTTTGACTTATAGATCAACTTTTTTTTCAAATATTTATTAAAAACATTACATATATGAAAAATCTTATTTTTTAAAATGTCTTTTAAAATAGCCATTTAAATGTCTCTTCTGCAAGAATAAAATGAAACAACTTTAGAGGTCACACCCAATCCTCCTCTGATGTAATTTTGTGATTATTGATATTTACTATCTATTTAAGATAATTTTGACCTAAAAACAGTTGCATAGTGGTACATGGATCTTTTTGTATGCCAGCTTTTCCTGCTGTGAACATCTTACGTGATAACAGTGATCATATAGTTATCTAAGCCAGGAATATAGTATTTATACAATAATATTAGGAGTCTTCAGACTTTACTCAAGTTGCACCAGTTGTTCCATGAATTCCTTTTTTGTTTTGTTTTTCTGGTTTAAAGTACAGTCCTGAATTCCACATAGCATTTTGTTTTCATGTATCCTTCTTTTCCCTCCATCTGAGAGTTTCTCAGTCTCTCTCTGGTGGCCCTGACAGTTGTTAAGATCATCATTTACTTTTGCACTATGTTTCCCAGTTTGAGTTTGTCTGAGTTTTTTTCTCATGAGTAGATTAAGGTTATACTTTTTTTTTTTTTTAAGCAGGAATAGGTTATACCTTTTTTTAAGCAGGATTAGCATAAAATCAGGAGTTACATGATATCAGCATGTCTTATTATAGATTCATCTTGATCCCTTTGCTAAGGTGGTATCTGACAGGTTTCTCCACTGTGAAGTAGCTATTTTTTATCATAATAATAAGTATTTTTGTGGAAAGTTTGCATGCTAAGTTGCTTCCGTCATGTCCAACTATGTGCTACCCTATGAACTGCAGCCTGCCAGGCTCTTATGGTCATTGGATTCTCAAGGCAAAAATACTGCAGTGGGTTGTCATGCCCTACTCCAGGGGATCTTTCTGATCAAGCCTGTGTCTCTTAAGTCTACCTGTACTGGCAGATAGGTTCTTCACCACTTTTTGAGGCTATACAAATATCCTGTTTCTAGTTATTCTTTGCCAATGGAATTTAGCAGCCATCAGTGATTCTTATCAGCAAAAATTATGTATGTGATATTTGTCAAGTGGTGATTTTCTATCATTCTGACTGTATTTATTGATTTGAATACTGCTGGCAGGAAAATTGTCTCTTCTTCCCCATTAATTTAATTATTCAATTATTTATATCAGTATGGACTCAGGGATAGTTATTTTAGCCAATGAGAATCCATTACTATCATTATGTTGTTGCTCAAATGTTCCAAATTTGGCCTTTGGGAACTCCTTCAAGTTGGCTCCATATATTAACATTTTCCTAAAAAGAAAAAAGTATGGACACAATTCTATTTATTTAATGTTATGTAACAAACTCGCAAAGAGTCGGACACGACTGAGTGACTGAACTGAAACTGAAACAAACCTCAAACTTAGTGGCTTAAAACAGCATGTTATTATTATTTCTTGTGCTTCTGAGGATGGACTGAGTTTGGTGGTTTTCACTTGGGACCCCTCAAACAGTTGGACTCAAACAGTTGCCAAGACTGCTGAAGGCCTCTGTCCTTACATGTCTGAAGCCTGACCAAGAATTTAGAAAAAGTGGGGCTCATCAGGTACTTCTTTTTCCATGTCTTTCCTTCACATGGCTAGTTAGGCTTCCTCATATTATGGCAGTCTCAAAATAGCTAGACATCTTAGATGATAGGTAGCTTTTGATAGAGTGCATGTCCCAAGGGCTTCAAGTGAAAGCTACAGACTCTGGAGAGCCCAGCCTCAGAAGTTCCACATTATTGCTGTTGCCACTTCTGCTGTGTTCTGTTGATGAGGACAGTTACAGGCCAGTGAGTTCATGTTTGGCAATTTAGGGGCTTGGCCTTCTACTCTCAGAGGGGGAATAGCCTACACAAAATGGAGAGAAGAAAATGATGGCATCTTGGAGATGGATCACTACATGTGCCCAGTTTTGATTTAAATTAGTTTAATTTTAATATCATTTAAATTTATATAAAGCTAAGAAATATTTTCTATGTTTGCAGGGCTTTTGATTGTAAACTAATGCAAGTTAAATGTAAGAAAAATTAGAAGTCCCATGTATTTTTAATTAACAATATTAATTTAGCATGACAGTTGATGTTGTTTCACTGAAACCAAAATTCTCCTTAGGATGCTGTCCTGAGTGCTGTGGATAAGGAGGTTATGAATCTGACATACCATAACCTCATTGTTTAATTAATTACAAAGCCTCTAGGTATACTGTGCATCACGAAATCATTTACTAATGGAAGGAAGTAGATGGGGTAGAGGACAGAAAGCTAGTAGAGCTTGTGTCTTTACTAGTGAATTATTCTTCAGAACTTTTATTAAGGTCCCTGAGCATCAGGAAGTTATATTTTCTATGATTCTGTAACTGATTACTTATATGTATAACTGATTACTTATATGTAGTTACAGATAACATATATAATATTAATAAATATAGGTCTCCACTCTCAAGGAACTTATAATCTATTTCTCTCTAACAAGGAAGTACCAGCCTGAACCTTCTCTTAAAAACTGACACAGGATAAACTTTTTTTCCTGGAAAAAAAAATAGCTTTTGAAGACAAACTACAGACTGACCTCTGGTCCTTGTCTTCTGTGAACAGTGTCATCAATCGGAGTCCTGAGCCATTAGCAACGCAGTCCTTCTGCTCAGACAAATAAGACAACTGTTTCTGTCAGATGGCGGGCATCCAGTGCATCCAGAAATCACTGGAGCAGGTGTGACTGTGGTAGATACAGAAATAACTGGAAAGAGCAAATGAGCACAAGCTCCGTAATGCTCTGCTGAGTGCTGGGAGAGAAGGAGAAATAGAAACAGCCAGAGCAAGTCTTTCTTGCCATACTTGGGAATATAGGATGGGACGAAGCAGAGGAAAGCATAGGACTGTGACGAGAAGGATTGGGAACTGGGGTTATTCAGGTCAATGCCTTTGTCTCTAAATTGATTTATAAAAAGGAAAAAGGACCCTTCACTTGGGGGTTGAGGTTTGGGGGAAATTTATAAGGCAGTTATTGTTAATAAATTGGTGTCTCAATGAGAATAATACAGGAAAGTGCTTTTAACCAAGTGGTTATTGTGATGCGACCCTAGGAGTGGGGCCACCATGGGGAGGAAGCAACAAGTTATGTTTTCTAGACACAGACTTCTCTGAAAAATGGCAAGATGTGCTTCAGAAAGAAAAAAAAAAAAAAAGGAAAATAATGGGATAGTTTCTATATCAGATAGACCTGAAATTTCATCCCAGTTTCTCTAAATACCAACCAGGTGTTATTTGGCAGGTCAAGGAATCTTCTAATACCCTAATTTTCTTTTCTCTAGAGTGATGATGATTTAGTAATTACATCGTAGGATTATTTTGAAATGAAAAATGTTTAGCTTCTCTATCCCTAGATACCAAATGCCACGTAGTTGTTGTGACAACCACGATGCTTCTCATTTTTAAATCCTACCTTGAGCAGGACTGTTCCGCCAGCTGAGAACTTCTGAACTAGACTAGATATGTATTTGTTTTAGAAGAAGGGATATGTTTTCAGATGTTAGGCTGACTATATGCTGTAGAGCACAACTTCCTCACTTAACCCTTAGAAATGGTAGAAAAGTGAATTTAATGCATAACTTTCAGTTCAGTTCAGTTGCTCAGTTGTGCCCAACTCTTTGCAACCCCATGAATTGCAGCTCGCCAGGTCTTCCTGTCCATCACCAACTCCTGGAGTTTACCCAAACTCATGTCCATCGAGTCGGTGATGCCATCCAGCCATCTCATCCTCTGTCATCCCCTTCTCCTCCTGCCCCCAATCCGTCCCAGCATCAGAGTCTTTTCCAATGAGTCAACTCTTTGCATGAGCTAGCCAAAGTATTGGAGTTTCTGTTTCAGCGTCAGTCCTTCCAATGAACACCCAGGACTGATTTCTTTTAGGATAGACTGGTTGGATTCTTTTGCAATATATTGATTCCTTGGTGGACCAGAAATTGCTAAAATGGAAGATTAGAAAGGTGATGGAAAACAGTGGCCTCAAATACCTATGTTCAGCTCTAAGGTGTCTGATACACAGTGGGTCTGCTTTACTCCTTGAGTTCTGAATCAGTGGAGAACAAAGACAATGGGCTAAGACTTGGAATGACATATTTGGCTTCTTGAAACTGATACTGGAGAATGTGCCTTATATGATATCTCAGGACAAGTGAGTTTGTGTATAGGAGCATGAAACAGACCTCCCAGCCAGCCAAGGCAACACCAGACTGGAGCAGACCTTCCCACATGAAGAGATGTGGTTGCTGCCCTTGTAAGATCCATAGTATAGCAGAACAGAGAAGATATCATGATTTCTGAAGGCAGGCACTTTGGAGTGAGGGAAATAAGAAGTCTCTGAGTTTGGTTTGCCCACGTTATTTTATTTTATTTTTTTTATTTTCCCCCAATTTTAAATTTATTCAAAATTTTATAGAATATACTTGCACATTTAAATAACTTAAAACAAGAAAAAAAAAATCTCCTTATTCCTTTTGTCCCCAACAACCCAGTTTCCTTCTTTGTAATCAAAACTGCAAACAGAAAGAAATGTCTGGTACTATTTTCTTATTTTGGGCTGTGCATTAAGAAGAAGGATTATATCAGCATAAACCTAGGGTCCTGTAGCAATTTTTGAAGGGCTGGAAAGATCAGGTTCCACTGAGAGGCCTCTATTTCCTGTTAGCATATAAACAGCTTGGTGGTACAGGAGGGACCATGATAACCCATGCTTGAAGGTCCTAGAGAAGATGGAGATGCAAGGTCCCATCACAGGAGGGTCGGGTCAGGACACTCCTTCTGTGTAGCAGTTCTAGGGCCCCTTGGGGTTTGCTTCTGAACTGTACGTCTTATTCTGTGTCATGAACACATGAGTTGTGCAGAGATGGGAGAAGCCACCTAATTATCATGTTCTCCAGGAGGGTGTTCAGTTCTGCAGAATTTGGCCATTGCTTTGCCAGGTTATTTCCACTACAGTTACCTCATTCACTGTAATGATATTTTGTTTTCAAAGAAAGTGAAAGTGAAAGTGACTCAGTCGTGTCCAACTCTTTGCGACCCCATGGGTTGTACAGTCCCTGGAATTCCCCCGGCCAGAATACTGGAGTGGGTAGCCTTTCCTTTCTCCAGGGGATCTTCCCAACCCAGGGATCGAACCCAGGTCTCCTCTAATGCAGGAGGATTCTTTACCAGCTGAGCCACCAGGGAAAGCACTTTGTTTTCAAAGTGGTGCGTCTTTCTGTGAGTATGTGTGAGAGACACACAGCATGTCAGCATACCTCAATCTATGTCCTCCCCTCTAGGGGAGGGATATTTAAAGGCAAGAGATAGACCAGAAGTGTTATAGCTAGCAAAGCTTCCTTCATGTAGAGGAAAGATCCTGAGTTGGGAAGAATCATTTTCCTCTAATGATAACATAAGAATTAACACACCTGGAAAGAGTGAATATAAAGAGTGTGAGAGTGGTCCAAGGGCAAATGAAAGAATATGTAGTTATTAACAGAACCAGAATGGGTTGACCCTTGCCTATCTCTCTACTCGAGCCTGGGTTAAACAGCAGTGGTGGAGAGACAAGTTACAAGATGGAGCCTTGTATATGGTAGCTTATATGGGAAAGACAAGCTGGTGATACCCAAGTGGAATAAGCAGTGTGCTGTGCAGAGACTGACCCCAGGGTCTTTGACTACATATTCAGCCTCCTACTCCCTCCTTCTTAAAAGAGATGTGAGTACAAACCACCAAAGTCATTTCTTGCCTTCCCTAACCTCCACCCTCAGACAGACTGTATGTATTGATACATCCAATAGTCATGCAGAAAATTTCAACTACAAACTAATCCAAATAGCTATTAGTCATTGAACATTTAAGGAAAGACAGCATCACCAAAGCAAGGAAGAAAACTGAATGAATGGAGGAATCACCTACAAAAAGGGTTAATGGAGGAAGCACACATAGAATAAAGTAAATAGTGATTTTGGTTTTCTATCTCAGCATTCTGGCTACACCAGGAGAATGCAACAGTGCCTCAGAGAGCTAAGGGAAACAACTTGCCACCTCGAATTTTATGCCGAAATTCTCCTGGGCATAAAATTCTATTCCTGTGTGAAAAGAAAATAAGGCTTTTTAAAAATTAGACATGCAAAAATATGCAGTGCTTTCTAGACATAGATCTCTCTAAGGAAATGCAAACATGTACCTCAAAAAGAAGAAAAATAATTTTAGGAAAATAATGCGATATAAGAATCAAAGCTTCTTAAGTACTTAAGGGTATGATCAATTGAACTGGGGTCTCCTGTATCGCAGGTGGATTCTTTACCAACTAAGCTACCAGGGAAGCCCTCGATTAAAATTAGAGATAAACATTTAAAGGGCAAGAGGAGAGAGAGAGAACATGAATGAATGAATGACTGAATATAGAGTCCAAGCAGTAGTGACTGTGAACAAGAAGATCAGTTAAACAAAGACAGCAAGGAAACATAGGAGTTCATCAGGCCTAGATAACCTACATTAGAACAGAAGGAAGGAGGGGTCATGAAGAGATCATGGACTTGATAGTTTGTCAAACTAGGAACGAAATCTTGGATATAAGCAATTTAGCTGATTAAAAATAAATAAACGATGAAAAGAAAAAAGTAAGCAGTAACAGAAATCTAATAAGAAATATTTATTTTTTAATTTAGTAAATGCTTATACCACCCAAGCCCTCCTTGATGAAGTGTCCTGGGTTGCTTAGTGTGGAGAGGAGATGGGGTAGAGAACCTGCCCCTTTGTTTCTGTGTAGACTGAGGTGCTGTCAGCTGCTTCTTGGCCTTGTGTACATTCCCTTACCTACTCTGTGTTTGTTTCAAGGGCTTCTTATTTTATTGTAGTAAAAACACACATAACAGATAATTTGCCATCTCAACCGCTTTTACGTGCACAGTGTAGCAGTGTTAACTACATGTACATTGTTGTACGGCAATCTCTAGAACTCTTTTTTTTTCCTGCTAGTCTGATACACTTGTTGTTTTCACTTGCTCAGTTGTGTCCGACTCCTCATGAGCTCATGGACTGCAGCAATCCAGGCTTCCCTGTCCTTCACTATCACCAAGAGTTTGCTCAGATTCATGCCCATTGAGTCGGTCATGCCATCCAACCATCTCATCTTGTTTCCCCCTTCTCCTCCTGCCCTTAATTTTTCCCAGCATCAGGGTCTTTTCCAATAAGTCTGCACTTTGCACCAGATGGCCAAACCATTGGAGCTTCAGCTTCAACATCAGTCCTTCCAATGAATATTCAGGGCTGATTTCCTTTAGGATTGACTAGTTTGATCTCCTTTCTCTCCAAGGGACTCTCAAAAGTCTTTCTTCAACACCACAATTTGGAAACATCAATTCTTCAGTGCTCAGCCTTCTTTATAGTCCAACTCTCATATCCATACATGACTACTGGAAAAACCATAGCTTTGACTAGATGGACCTTTGTTGGCAAAGTGATGTCTCTGCTTTTAATATGCTGTCTGCTGCTGCTGCTGCTAAGTCGCTTCATTTGTGTCCGACTCTGTGCGACCCCACAGATGGCAGCCCACCAGGCTGCCCCATCCCTGGGATTCTCCAGGCAAGAACACTGGAGTGGATTGCCATTTCCTTCTCCAAGGTTTGTCCTATAGCTTCTCTTCCGAGGACCAAGTGTCTTTTAATTTCATGGCTGCTAAACATTATACACAAGGAAAAACTAATCCCCTCATCCCCTCCCTTCAGCCCCTGGCAACCACCATTCAAATTTCTGTTCCTATGTTTGACTACTTTAAAAACTTCCTCGAAGTGGAATCATGTAGTGATTATCCATTTGTGATCGATTTATTTCACTTAACATAACGTCCTCAGAGTTCATTCATGTTGTAACATGTAACATGATTTCCTTCTTTTTTAAGGCTGAGTAATATTGTATATACACCACGTAATAAACAACATTTTCTTTATTCACCCGGCAGTGAACATTTTGGTTGTTTCTACATTGTGGTTGTTTTGAGTGATTTTACAGTGAACAAATATGCAAAAATCTTTTCAAGATCCTATTTTCAATTCTTTTGGATATATATATTCAGATATGAGATTGTTGGACTGTATGGTAATTCTATTTTTAGCTTTCTAAGGAGTTGCTCTCCTGTTTTCTTTAGTGGTTGCACCATTTTATATCCCTACCAATGGTATACAAGGGTGCCAGTTTTGCTACAACCTCACCAAGCTTGTATTCACTTTGGTTTTTGTTTTGTTTTTCTGATAGTGACCATCCTAGTGGGTGTGAGGAGAATTTCATGGTGGTTTTGATGAGCATTTCCCTGATCACTAGTAATGTTGGACAGCTTTTGATATGCTTGTTGGCCATTTATGTATCTTCTTTAGAGAAGTGTCTATCCACATTTTTTGCCCATTTTTAATCAGTTGATTTGTTCTTTTTGTTGTTGAGTTGTAGGGTGTGGCATGTAGACAAGTGGCATTACTCAGGGAATCTAGCCTGGCATTTCACAGCAGCTACACTTAAATTGGACCATTCATCATTTTGTTTGTGTTAATTCAGCAATGTGGAAAAGTCTATGTGGAGGCATTTGATCCATCTTAAATGCTCTCATGTGAAGAACAATACTGTGATAGAATCAAATGCAAAATTTCACAGCTATCCAATTGCTGTAGACCCTCAACAAAAGATATGATTAAAATGTCACCAAAAGACCAGATAGATTCAGGGAATACAAGGTGGTGTCAAAAGACAAGCCTGATTTACTAACTAGAAAGCAGTTGTTTGCCACTGAATGCATAGTGACAATATTCATAACTGCATGGCCAGATGTTTAAACTCATGCTTTTTTCTTGGTGTTTTCTCTAGTTTTTGATTTCCTGAATGCTGTTAATCATATGCCCTCGATAGGCTGTGTTCAATCCATTTCGTTAGCCTTTTATCATTTTAAACAGTTACAGATTATGTCTCCATGGATTTTGCTAGAAATGCCCTTACGTTGCATCAGCCTATGCTTTATGAGATAAACAAATGAGTAATTCAGCTTTGCAGTGTGTGCGTGTGGCACATAAGGGCCACTCATAATTTTTGCATTGTCTGCCAATGCACATTAAATCAAAGTGTCTCTCTGAAACAGTGGTCATATTTCATGAACTAGATAGAATAGTTCATTATCCTATCTCTAAGAACGCTTCTTCTTTTTTCTTTTTTTTAACCTTTCAAGTATTACTTAGGGAGTGGTGGACCAAACAAGTTTTAACTTAATTAAGGTCAAAGTCAAGGCACTGGAATCTAAATGCTGGGTTTTTTCATTCTTATTGTCTTCAACATTTAGATAAAATAGAAAACCAGTACAACTTTGATGTATGTAGCAGGGAACCCAAAGCTGCTGCTCTGTGACAACCTGGAGAAATAGGATAGAGAGGGAGGTAGGAGGGGGGTTCAGTATGGAGGGGACACATGTATCAGTTCAGTTCAGTTCAGTCGCTCAGTCGTGTCTGACTCTTTGTGACCCCATGAACCGCAGTATGCCAGGCCTCCCTGTCCATCACCAACTCCTGGAGTCCACTCAAACCCATGTCCATCGAGTCAGTGATGACATCCAGCCATCTCATCCTTGGTCATCCCCTTCTCCTCCTGCCCTCAATCTTTCCCAGCATCAGGGTCTTTTCAAATTAGTCAGCTCTTCTCATCAGGTGGCCAAAGTATTGGAGTTTCAGTTCAGCATCAGTCCCTCCAATGAACACCCAGGGCTGATCTCCTTTAGAATGGACTGGATGGATCTCCTTGCAGTCCAAGAGACTCTCAAGAGACTTCTCTAACACCACAGTTCAAAAGCACCAATTCTTCGGCGCTCAGCTTTATAGTTTAACTCTCACATCCATACATGACCACTGGAGAAGCCACAGCCTTGACCAGACAGACCTTTGTTGGCAAAGTAATGTCTCTGCTTTTTAATATGCTGTCTAGGTTGGTCATAACTTTCCTTCCAAAGAGTAAGCATTGTTTAATTTCATGGCTGCAGTCACCATCTGCAGTGATTTTGGAGCCCAGAAAAATAAAGTCAGCCACTGTTTCCACTGTTTCCCCATCTATTTGCTGTGAAGTGATGGGACCAGATGCCATGATCTTAGTTTTCTGAAGTCGTTTCTGATTCTTTGCAACCCCATGGACCACAGCATGCCAAGCCTCCCCGTCCACCACCAACTCCTGGAGTTTAACCAAACTCATGTCCAATGAGTCGGTTATGCCATCCAACCATCTTTTCCTCCATCATCCGCTTCTCTTGCCATCAGTTTTTCCCAGCATCAGGGTCTTTTCCAATGAGTCAGCTCTTCTTATCAGGTGGCCAAAGTATTGGAGTTTCAGCTTCAACATCAGTCCTTCCAATGAACACTCAGGACTGACCTCCTTTATGATGGACTGGTTGGATCTCCTTGCAGTCCAAAGGACCCTCAAGAGTCTTCTCCAACACCACAGTTCAAAAGCATCAATTCTTCGGCACTCAGCTTTCTTTATCGTCCAACTCTCATATCCATACATGACTACTGGGAAAACCATAGCTTTGACTAGATGTAACTTTGTTGGCAAAGTAATGTCTCTGCTTTTTAATATGCTGTCTAGGTTGGTCATAACTTTCCTTCCAAGGAGTAAGCATCTTTTAATTTCATGGCTGCACTCACCATCTGCAATGATTTTGGAGCCTGAAAAAAGAAAGCGTGTCACAATTCCACTGTTTCCCCATCTATTTGCCATGAAGTCATGGGACCAGAAGCCATGATCTTCGTTTTCTGAATGTTGAGCCTTAAGCCAATGTTTTCACTCTCCTCTTTCACTTTCATCAAGAGGCTCTTTAGTTCTTCACTTTCTGCCATACGAGTGGTGTCACCTGCATATCTGAGTTTATTGATATTTCTCTCAGCAATCTTGATTCCAGCTTGTGCTTCATCCAGCCCAGTGTTTCTTATGATGTACTCTTCATATAAGTTAAATAAGCAGGGTGACAATATACAGCCTTGATGTACTCCTTTTCCTTTTTGGAACAAGTCTGTTGTTCCATGTCCAATTCTAACTGTTGCTTCCTGACCTGCATATAGGTTTCTCAAGAGGCAGGTCAGGTGGTCTGGTATTCCCATCTCTTTCAGAATTTTCCACAGTTTTTTGTGATCCACACAGTCAAAGGCTTTGGCATAGTCAATAAAGCAGAAATAGATGTTTTTCTGGAACTCTTGCTTTTTCGATGATTCAACGGATGTTGGCAATTTGATCTCTGGTTTCTCTGCCATTTCTAAAACCAGCTTGAACGTCTGGAAGTTCACGGTTCACATATTGCTGAAGCCTGGCTTGGAGAATTTTGAGCATTAATATACTAGCGTGTGTGATGAGTACAATTGTGTGTTAGTTTAAGCATTCTTTGGTATTGCCTTTCTTTGGGATTGGAATGAAAACTGACCTTTTCCAGTCCTGTGGCCACTGGTGAGTTTTCCAAATTTGCTAGCATATTGCTTGCAGCACTTTCACAGCATCATCATCTTTTAGGATTTGAAATAGCTCAACTGGAATTCCATCACCTCCACTAGCTTTGCTCATACTGATGCTTCCTAAGGCCCACTTGACTTCACATTCCAGGATGTCTGGCTCTATGTGAGTGATAACACCATCATAATTATCTGGATCTTGAAGATCTTTTTGTACAGTTCTTCTGTGTATTCTTGCCATCTCTTCTTAATATATTCTGCTTCTGTTAGGTCCATATCACTTCTGTCCTTTATTGTGCCCATCTTTGCATGAAATGTTCCCTTAGTATCTCCAGTTTCCTTGAAGAGATCTCTAGTCTTTACCATTCTATTGTTTTCCTTTATTTCTTTGCACTGATCACTGAGAAAGGGTTTCTTTTCTCTCCTTGCTATTCTTGGAACTCTGCATTCAAATGGGTATATCTTTCCTTTTCTCCTTTGCTTTTCACTTCTCTTCTTTTCACAGCTGTTTGTAAGGCCTCCTCAGACAGCCATTTTGCTTCTTTTGCATTTTATTTTCTTGGGGATGGTCTTGATCCCTGTCTCCTATACAATGTCATGAACCTCCATCCGTAGTTCATCAGGCACTCTATTAGATCTAGTCCCTTAAATCTATTTGTCACTTCCAGTGTATGATCATAAGGGATTTGATTTAGGTCATACCTGAATGGTCTAGTGGTTTTCCCCACTTTCTTAAATTTAAGTTTGAATTTGACAATAAGAAGTTCATGATCTGAGCCACAGTCAGCTCCCAGTCTTGTTTTTGCTGACTGTATAGAGCTTCTCCATCTTTGACTGCAAAGAATATAATCAGTTTGATTTCAGTGTTGACCATCTAGTGACATCCATGTGTAAAGTCTTCTCTTATGTTGTTGGAATAGGGTGTTTACCAGTGCGTTCTCTTGGCAAAACTCTATTAGCCTTTTCCCTGCTTCATTCTGTACTGCAAGGCCAAAGTTTCCTGTTACTCCAGGTGTTTCTTGACTTCCTATTTTTGCATTCCTTTCCCCTATAATGAAAAGGACATTGTTTTTGGTTTTTAGTTCTAAAAGGTCTTATAGTTCTTCATACAACCATCCAACTTCAGCATTACTGGTTGGGGCATAGACTTGGATTACTGTGATATTGAATGGTTTGCCTTGGAAATGAACAGAGATGATTCTGCCATTTTTGAGACTGCATCCAAGTACTGCATTTCAGACTCTTTTGTTGACTGTGATGACTACTCCATTTCTTCTAAGGAATTCCTGCCCACAGTAGTATATATAATTGTCATCCGAGTAAATTCACCCATTCCAGTTCATTTTAGTTTGCTGATTCCTATGGCCAATTCATATTGATGTATGGCAAAAACCATCACAATATTATAAAGCAATTATCTTCCAATTTAAATAAATTAATTAAAAAAAAAAAAACAAATTTGTGCATGTTGGTAGAACATCTCTGGGTACAGAATATTGTTCTTTACTTTTCATGAGGTTTTAAGAAGTGAAAATAATCTGAAAGTCCTGAAAAATCAATAACAGTATACAATAACAGGTTTTTTTGCCATGTAAAATGGTAATTTTCTGAATGTGAATTTGTGTGCCCGTGTGTATTTGCCTAACTATTTCCTCAGTCTGTGATACATTTAGGTAAGATTGGTGATTTATTTTGTCCTGTGGCAAAGCTCTTTATTTGACTCTGATCAAAATGAAAAATGTTTTCAGAGGCATCCATTGAAGTCTATTGCTTTAGGAAATCATGTAGAAATAATCACGGGGATCTTCAAATCAAACTAGCTTATTTTTCCTATGGAGACATCATTTTGTGATTTTTCTCACAGTGTTTTTTTACCCATTTGTCACTCTTTATGGAACAAAATGACCATGAAAAGGAATATTATTAATTTGTGGTGCTGATTGCATTCCTTTTCAGTTGATTAAAGCCAGCCGGGACACAGTACCCCAATGCTCTTTGTAAGAATCATGCCTGGCATGTGCAGAGTTCATGAAAATCCTTGGCAATTTGTTAAATAATGTGCCAGGTGATGGCTATAGATTTGTAATATTTTAGAAAGGTCTATCTTTAATTCATGAATCTCTCAATTGCCTTAAAAACTTATGCCAGGAGGGCAAAGCTGTCTGACCCACTTACTGGAAACTGTGCTTCCAGTTACAGTTTCAAAGTAGGCTATTGCCATTGCCTGCTGTGTTCAACATTTTATTGAGACCATTTTTCTTTCACTCTTGAATACCCAGGTAGTTACTTGTGATAGTTATTTCAAGTTTCTATTCTCTCATTTTTAAAATGAGTCCATGCTTTTTTAAAATCTTGCTCAATGATAAGCCAACAAGAACTGTAATATGCTGAAGGTATAAAAAGAACTACTTTTTAAAAAGTATCTTCTCTTGCCTGCCAACTCTGAATCATAAGGTGTGCCCATTCTTAATCATTATTTGCTAAATTATATTTCTCATAATTTTACTATGGCACACACAGTTAGAGACTATAAATAGTGATTTGCCATCAAATATTACTAAAAATGTCTCTTAAATATTAATTTTTTATTATAAATTATTTACAAATGGAAGTACTATTTGATAGCCTGCTATGTTCCAAGGTACCAGGGATAGAGTGGAGAACAGAAAACAGTGCAGATATTTTAATTTAATGATGCAATTATGTACTGAACCAATATATTTTTAGCAATTCTTATCCTTAGAAGTGTTATAAATGAAAAGTTCAGAGTGAAATGAGTGAGTGTAATGATGTGGAGACAGGATAAAAAGAATTTGATTGATCAAGAACAGGAGACAAGATAGTTCCAACAAAGGAAATAGTATGTGTAAATCTGTATGTAAGGATGTTGTTTACTGCAATGGAATAATTGAAATATAACTACTTTGTGTTGGAAATAGAGTGTTGGAAGTAAAGCTACACCAGTGGGAAGGGAAGGAGGCTTATAGGAGAGCATGTAAGCCATGGAAATAATGTACTTAGACGTTACGATGAAAGCAGTGCAGTGTTTGGCTGCAGAGTGGCATGATTAGATTTTTGTTTTAAAAAGATCACTCTAACAGCAATATGGAGAATAAATTGAGAGGAAGGATGACAGGAATAAGAGAGACTAGGTAAGAGGCTGATTTCATAATCCAGTGAAGATAGGCGAGTGGCTTTGATTATCAAAACAACAGTGGAAATAGAAAAGGATATGCTGGAGACATATTTAAAAAGTAGAATACCCAAGATTAATTGAATAGGGAAGTAAAATGAGAGAAGTATTTAGGACAACACTCAGGTTTCTGGCTTGAGCAAGGATAGCATTGATGGTGATTCCACAAGTGAGTTAGCATTTAGAGTAGAACAAGATGGAAAGAAGATCATTAATTAAACTTTGGACATGTCATGTTTACCTAGCCTGAAACAAATACTCTGGAGAAGATGCCTAGACAGCTGGGGCTAAATGGAAAGGTCTGAGTTACAAATTCAAGCCTGGTATTACCAATGGTAATTGAATCTTTGGAAGTGAGTGTGATCTGCTAATCTAAGAGAGTATGTTAAGTGAGAAGAGATGAATGCTTAAGACCAAGCCCAGAAGAACTCCAACATTTAAAGATTAAATGGGAGGGTGGTAATAAGATGGAGGAGGAATAGTACGGGGAGACCACTTTCTCCCCCCACAAATTCATCAAAAGAACATTTGAACGCTGAGTAAATTCCACAAAAAAACTTCTGAATGCTGGAAGAGGACATCAGGCACCCAGAAAAGCAGCCCATTGTCTTCAAAAGGAGATGTTTTATCATCAGTGCTGTATAGATGGAGAATCATGAGGCTACTGTAAGAATAAGACTGAAAACCAGAGGCAAGAGGCTTAAGTCCAAATCCTGAGAACACCAGAGAACTCCTAACTCCAGGGAACATTAATTGATAGGAGCTCATCAAATGCCTCCATACCTACACTGAAACCAAGCACCACCCAAGGGCCAACAAGTTCCAGAGCAATACATACCATGCAAATTCTCCAGCAACACAAGAACAGAGCCCTGAGCTTCAATGTATTGGCTGCTCAAAGTCACTCCAAACCCATTGACATCTCATAACTCATTACTGGACACTTCATTGCACTCCCAGCTCCACCCACCAGAACAAACAAATCAAGCTCTACCCACCGGAACACCAACACAAGCTTCCCTAACCAAGAAACCTTGACAAGCCACCCATCCAACCCTACCCACAGCGAGGAAACTCCACAATAAAGAGAACTCCACAAGCTGCCAGAATACACAAAGGCCACCCCAAACACAGCAATATAAGCAAGATGAAAAGGCAGAGAAATACCCAGCAGGTAAAGGAACAGGAAAAATGCCCACCAAACCAAACAAAAGAGGAAGAGATAGGGAATCTACCTGATAAAGAGTTCAGAATAATGATAGTGAAAATGATCCAAAATCTTGAAAACAAAATGGAGTTACAGATAAATAGCCTGGAGACAAGGATTAAGAAGATGCAAGAAAGGTTTAACAAGGACCTAGAAGAAGTAAAAAAGAGTCAATATATAATGAATACTGCAATAAATGAGTTAAAAAACCATTCTGGAGGGAACCAACAGTAGAATAATGGAGGCAGAAGATAGGATAAGTGAAGTAGAAGATAGAATGATGGAAATAAATGAAACAGAGAGGAAAAAGAAAAACAAATAAAAAGAAATGGGGACAATCTCAGAGACTTCTGGGACAATGTTAAATGCCCCAACATTCAAATCATAGGAGTCCCATAAGAAGAAGACAAAAAAAAAAAAAAAAGACCATAAGAAAATACTTGAGGAGATAATAGTTGAAAACTTCCCTAAAATGGGAAAGGAGATAATCACCCAAGTCCAAGAAACCCAGAGAGTCCCAAACAGGATAAACCCAAGGTGAAACACCCCAAGACACATGTTAATCAAATTAACAAAGATCAAACACAAAGAACAAATATTAAAAGCAGCAAGGGAAAAACAACAAATAACATACAAGGGAGATTCCCATAAGGATAACACTTGATCTTTCAATAGAAACTCTTCAGGCCAAGAGGGAAAGGCAGGACATACTTAAAGTGATGAAAGAAAATAACCTACAGCCCGGATTACTGTACCCAGCAAGGATCTCATTCAAATATGAAGGAGAAATCAAAAGCTTTACAGACAAGCAAAAGCTGAGAGAATTCAGCACCACCAAACCAGCTCTCCAACAAATGCTAAAGGATCTTCTCTAGACAGGAAACACAAAAAGCGTGTATAAACTTGAACCCCAAACAATAAAGTAAATGGCAATGGGATCATACTTATCAATAATTACCTTAAATGTAAATGGGTTGAATGCCCCAACCAAAAGACAAAGACTGGCTGAATGGATACAAAAACAAGACCCCTATATACGTTGTCTACAAGAGACCC
This sequence comes from Bos javanicus, assembly GCF_032452875.1. NCBI lineage: Eukaryota > Metazoa > Chordata > Mammalia > Artiodactyla > Bovidae > Bos > Bos javanicus. The sequence continues at coordinate 59,921,853 of NC_083869.1, read as the reverse complement.
ACCTCAAAACAAGGGACACATACAGACTGAAAGTGAAGGGCTGGAAAAAGATTTTCCACACAAATAGAGACCAAAAGAAAGCAGGAGTAGCAATACTCATATCAGATAAAATAGACTTTAAAACAAAGGCTGTGAAAAGAGACAAAGAAGGACACTACATAATGATCAAAGGATCATTCCAAGAAGAATATTTAACAATTATAAATATATATGCACCCAATATAGGAGCACCGCAATATGTAAGACAAATGCTAACAAGTATGAAAGGGAAAATTAACAATAACACAAGAATAGTGGGAGACTTTAATACCCCACTCACACCTATGGATAGATCAACTAAACAGAAAATTAACAAGGAAACACAAACTTTAAATGATACAATAGACCAGTTAGACCTAATTGATATCTATAGGACATTTCACCCCAAAACAATGAATTTCACCTTTTTCTCAAGTGCACACGGAACCTTCTCCAGGATAGATCACATCCTGGGCCATAAATCTAGCCTTGGTAAATTCAAAAAAGTTGAAATCATTCCAAGCATCTTTTCTGACCACAATGCAGTAAGATTAGATCTCAATAACAGGAGAAAAACTATTAAAAATTCCAACATATGGAGGCTGAACAACACGCTGCTGAATAACCAACAAATCACAGAAGAAATTAAAAAAAAAAAAAAGAAATCAAAATATGCATAGAAATGAATGAAAATGAAAACACAACAACCCGAAACCTGTGGGACACTGTAAAAGCAGTGCTAAGGGGAAGGTTCATAGCAATACAGGCATACCTCAAGAAACAAGAAAAAGTCGAATAAATAACCTAACTCTACACCTAAAGGAACTAGAAAAGGAAGAAATGAAGAACCCCAGGGTTAGTAGAAGGAAAGAAATCTTAAAAATTAGGGCAGAAATAAATGCAAAAGAAACAAAGGAGACCATTGCAAAGATCAACAAAGCCAAAAGCTGGTTCTTTGAGAGGATAAATAAAATTGACAGACCATTAGCCAGACTCATCAAGAAACAAAGGGAAAAAAATCAAATCAATAAAATTAGAAATGAAAATGGAGAGATCACAATAGAAAACACAGAAATAAAAAGGATCATAAGAGACTACTATAAGCAATTATATGCCAATAAAATGAACAACTTGGAAGAAATGGACAAATTCTTAGAAAAGTACAACTTTCCAAAACTGAACCAGGAAGAAATAGAAAATCTTAACAGACCCATCACAAGCACAGAAATTGAAACTGTAATCAGAAATCTTCCAGCAAACAAAAGCCCAGGTCCAGACAGCTTCACAGCTGAATCCTACCAAAAATTTAGAGAAGAGATAACACCTATCCTACTCAAACTCTTCCAGAAAATTGCAGAGGAAGGTAAACTTCCAAACTCATTCTATGAGGCCTCCATCACCCTAATACCAAAACCTGACAAAGATGCCACACAAAAAAGAAAACTACAGGTCAATATAACTGATGAACCTAGATGCAAAAATCCTTAACAAAATTCTAGCAATCAGAATCCAACAACACATTAAAAAGATCATACATTATGACCAAGTGGGCTTTATACCAGGGATGCAAGGATTCTTCAATATCCGCAAATCAATCAGTGTAATACACCACATTAACAAATTGAAAAATAGAAGCCATATGATTATCTCAATAGATGCAGAGAAAACCTTTGACAAAATCCAACATCCATTTATGATAAAAATGCTCCAGAAAGCAGGAATAGAAGGAACATACCTCAACATAATAAAAGCTATATATGACAAACCCACAGCAAACATTATCCTCAATGGTGAAAAATTGAAAGCATTTCCTCTAAAGTCAGGAACAAGACAAGGGTACCCACTCTCACCACTAGTATTTAACATAGTTTTGGAAGTTTTGGCCACAGCAATTAGAGCAGAAAAAGAAATAAGAGGAATCTAAATTGGAAAAGAAGAAGTAAAACTCTCACTGTTTGCAGATGACATGATCCTCTACATAGAAAACCCTGAAGACTCCACCAGAAAATTACTAGAGCTAATCAATGAATATAATAAAGTTGCAGAATATAAAATAAACACACAGAAATCTCTTGCATTCCTATACACTAATAATGAGAAAATAGAAAGAGAAATTAAGGAAGCAATTCCATTCACCATTGCAACAAAAAGAGTAAAATACTTAGGAATATATCTACCTAAAGAAACAAAATATCTATATATAGAAAACTATAAAACATTGGTGAAAGAAATCAAAGAGGACACTAATAGATGGAGAAATATACCGTGTTCATGGATTGGAAGAATCAATATAGTGAAAATGAGTATACTACCCAAAGCAATCTATAGATTCAATGCAATCCCTATCAAGCTACCAACAGTATTTTTCACAGAGCTAGAACAAATAATTTCACAATTTGTATGGAAATACAAAAACCTCAAATACCCAAAGCAATCTTGAGAAAGAATGGAACTGAAGGAATCAACCTGCCTGACTTCAGGCTCTACTACAAAGCCACAGTCATCAAGACAGTATGGTACTGTCACAAAGACAGAAATATAGATCAATGGAACAAAATAGAAAGCCCAGAGATAAATCCACGCACCTATGGACACCTTATCTTTGACAAAGGAGGCAAGAATATACAATGGAGAAAAGACAATCTCTTTAACAAGTGGTGCTGAGAAAACTGGTCAACTACTTGTAAAAGAATGAAACTAGAACACTTTCTAACACCATACACAAAAATAAACTCAATGTGGATTAAAGATCTAAACATAAAACCAGAAACTATAAAACTCCTAGAGGAGTACATAGGCAAAACACTCTCTGATATAAATCACAGAAGGATCCTCTATGACCCACCTCCCAGAATATTGGAAATCAAAGCAAAAATAAATAAATGGGACCTAATTAAAATTAAAACCTTCTGCACAACAAAGGAAACTATAAGTAAGGTGAAAAGACAGCCTTCAGAATGGGAGAAAATAATAGCAAATGAAGCAACTGACAAAGAATTAATCTCAAAAATATACAAGCAACTCCTGCAGCTCAATTCCAGAAAAATAAACGACCCAATCAAAAAATGGGCCAAAGAACTAAACAGACATTTCTGCAAAGAAGACACACAGATGGCTAACAAACGCATGAAAAGATGCTTAACATCATTCATTATCAGAGAAATGCAAATCAAAACCACAATGAAGTACCATTTCACGCCAATCAGAATGGCTGCTATCCAAAAGTCTACAAGCAATAAATTGCTGGAGAGGGTGTGGAGAAAAGGGAACCCTCTTACACTGTTGATGGGAATGCAAACTAGTACAGCCACTATGGAGAACAGTGTGGAGATTCCTTAAGAAACTGGAACTAGAACTGCCATACGACCCAGCAATCCCACTTCTGGGCATACACACCAAGGAAACTAGAATTGAAAGAGACACGTGTACCCCAATGTTCATTGCAGCATTATTTATAATAAGCAGGACATGGAAGCAACCTAGATGTCCATCAGCAGATGAATGGATAAGAAAGCTGTGGTACATATACATAATGGAGTATTACTCAGCCATTAAAAAGAATGCATTTGAATCAGTTCTAATGAGGTGGATGAAACTGGAGCCTATTATACAGAGTGAAGTAAACCAGAAAGAAAAACACCAATACAGTATACTAATGCATATATATGGAATTTAGAAAGATGGTAATGATAACCTTGTATGTGAAACAGCAAAAGAGACACAGATGTATAGAGCAGTCTGGACTCTGTGGGAGAGGGTGCGGTTGGGATAATTTGGGAGAATGGCATTGAAACATGTATATTATCATATGTGAAATGAATCACCAGTCCAGGTTCAATGCATGATACAGGATGCTTGGGGCTGGTGCACTGGGATGACCCTGAGGGATGGGATGGGGAGGTAGGTGGGAGGGGGGTTCAGAATGGGGAACACATGTACACCTGTGGCGGATTCATGTCAATGTATGGCAAAAACCACTACAATATTATAAAGTAATTAGCCTCCAATTAAAATAAATAAATTTATATTTAAAAAAAAAGGTCAAATGGTAGAACATGCATTTAGGTGCCATTTAATAACTTAAGTAAGTAATTAGCAAGATATGTGCTTAACATTGAACATCAAAGTCATATATTTAATATATTTTTTGTTTTTTTACTTTTTTATTGAAGTATAGTTAATTTACAATATCATATTAGTTTCTTTTATCTACACCATAGTGTAGATCTACACCATGGTGATTCAGTTATACATACATATATATATATATATATGTATATATATGTATATCTTTTCAGATTATTTTCCCTTATAGGATATTACAAAACATTGAATAGAGTTCCCGGTGCTATACAGTAGGTCCTTGCTGTTATCTGTTTTAAATGTAGTAGTGTGTATGTGTTAGTGGGGCTTCCCCTGTGGCTCAGATGGTAAAGAATCCGCTTGCAATGCGGGAGACCTGGGTTTGATCCCTGGGTTGGGAAGATCCCCTGGAGGAAGAAACGTTAACCCACTCTAGTATTCTTGCCAGGAGAATCACCATGGACAGAGGAACCTGGCGGGCTGTAGTCCACAGGGTTGCAAGAGTTGAACATAACTGATTGACTAAGCACAAGCACAGGCACAATGCAGGAGACGCAGGAGATGGAGGTTTAACTCATTCAGGGGATCAGAGGAAATAGCAACCCACTGCAGTATTCTTGCCTGGAAATCCCATGGACAGAGGAGCCTGGCAGGCTGCAGTCCATGGGGTCTTAAAGAGTTGGACACAGCTAAGTGACACATATATGTTAATACCAAGCTCCCAATTTATCCATTCCTGTCTTTACCCTTTGGTAACCATAAGTTTGGTTTTGTGGTATATATTTTTAAACTGCCGTGCAATGAAGTACTGTATTTTCACCTGGACACAGACAATATTTCTGAGACTTCAAGCAAGTCATGGCCTCCAAAGCTTCAGTTTATTTGTCAGTAAAATTAAAGACTACCCAACTGTGCATAAGCAGAGTAGATTATCATTTTAGCAGACATTTTTACTAAGGATGATTTCCAGCTAAATAGAAAAAGAGTTCTGATAGAATGAAGCATCGGATGAGTGAGTCTTGATAGAGTTTAGGAAATAGGTGAAATGTAGAGACTAGGAGCATGGGACTCTGGGTGACTTGCAACATGAGGACCCTGAACACATGGGAGGGAGGTGGAAGCACCGATGCAGCTAAGACAGCTAGGACATGGGATGCATGGAGATAAATGGTGCCAACTACAAGTTTATTTAAGGATGGCCTTTCAATAATACTGAGCATTTTATTTTAATCCTCCCTCTTGCCTGGAAAATCCCATGGACGGAGGAGCCTGGTGGGCTGCAGTCCATGGGGTCGCAAAGAGTCGGACGCGACTGAGCGACTTCACTTTCACGCATTGGAGAAGGAAATGGCAAGCCACTCCAGTGTTCTTGCCTGGAGAATCCCAGGGACGGGGAGCCTGGTGGGCTGCCGTCTATGGGATCGAACAGAGTCTAACACAACTGAAGCGACTTAGTGGTGGCAGCAGCAGCATACCACCAAATAATTGCATTATTTATTATATATTCAAAGCAACATTTTACCTAAAAAAAGAAAAGGAAACGAGGGAGGGGGGAAGCATTTTATATAATTATAAATGAAAGATGGATTCTTATATATATATATGTTTTTTAATTGGAGTATAGTTGCTTTACAATATTGTGTTAGTTTCTGTTGTACTACAATGTGAATCAGCTATATGTGTATTTATGTCCCCTCCTTCTTGGGCCTCCCTCCCACCCCATCCCCCATCCCACCCATCTAGGTGTTCACAGATGACTGAGTTGAGCTCCCTGTGCTATATAGCAGCTTCCCACTAGCTGTATATTTTATAAATCATAGTGTATATATATGTCAGTGCTACTCTCTCAGTTTGTCCCACACTTTCTTTGCCCACCCCATGCCCAGAAGTCTGTTCTCTATATCTGTTTCTCTGTTCCTGCCCTGCAAATAGGTTCATTAGTGTCTTTTTTGCGGGGAGAGAGGGAGATGGATTCTGAGTGCTAGAGGACAGAACAGAGGTTCTGCTCTGTCTTACCTTTCTCATCTACCTGCATGATCCAAATGAAGTTAATGGATGGATGAATCACCTGAGATGACCATAGTTGCTTCTGAAAGTCCCCAGGTTTGAATGCATCTATTTTAAGGAGGGACAGAAACCTATTGCCTTCCTATTCAAAAACAGTTTGGGTAGGAAACTTTGTTGGGACTTCAGAAACCTGAGCTGGCTCTTGCTTTACATAACTTAATCCTCTCATCCTTGGTGACTCTGTAACCAAGTTATTTCTAAGTCATTGTCTCATGGTTTATGGGGTTTGCCTAGAGTAGGATTGACAGGATTCAAAGTTCCTGCCATGACTACAGCCCTCGTTTGAGGCAAACGTCCACCAGTGGATCCTGACATATAAATTGCTGAGTATGTGTCATGTATCTCTGACCCTCGGCCCACAACTCATAGAAGCAGATCTCAATATTCTAGTTGAAGCCATCTCAAGCAGTTTTTCCCGAACTATAGATTAAGTGGACATGCTTTTAAATATTGAGTGTGATAAAAAGTTTTCAAGACAAAAATAAACTCTTATCTTAAAAGTGATTCCTTTAACAATTCAATACAGTTAAAAAGGTTTTCTTTTTTTCTTATTGAAACACTTTAGAGTCTTTATATTTAAGTCCACATTGTGAGTTTCCAACAGGTATGAATTTTCCCTAGCTCTTTTAATGCAGAACAAACTGATTAACTTCTCCTAGAAGCTGTGTTCCCTGGAATATAGTAAAATGTTGAGTTATCTACACAAGGGAGTGAGTGAGTGAGTCACTCAGTCATGTCCAACTCTTTGCAATCCCATGAACTATACAGTCTATGGAATTCTCTAGGCCAGAATACCAGAGTGGGTAGCCTTTCCCTTCTCCAGGGGATCTTCCCAATCCAGGGATCAAACCCAGGTTTCCCGCATTGCAGGTGGATTCTTTATAAGATGAGCCACCAGAGAAAAGGAGTAGGGACCTATTAATTGGCCTAGATCTGGAATTCTCTTCAATTCAAGTGTTCTATATTAGTAACTGATTCAGTTGGACTCACTTTTTAGAAAGACAGAGGTGAAGAATTGGAAAGAAATCAGGAATACCTGGAGATGTGGATAACAAGAAAAGCAGTCAGAAAGAAACTGAGTGTTAGGTGTGGTGGAATGCTAACTTAGGGAGACACAGACAACCTCCTCTGAGAGTTTAGCAGCTTGTGTCAGTTAGATCATTCCTGTTGTGGTTGGCATCAGGTTGGTGGTGAAGCTTGTCCTGTTATCCACAAGGCCAAGTGTTCAGCAATGGGCAGTGATCCTTGTGTCCCAGCCTCCCCCCTTCACTGCCCTGTCCAACCAGGCTCCTTTTCCTAGAAGCTGGAGGGTGTTCAGAGTAGGAGGGGTCTTTCTTATATGCTGGACAAGGGTCTGAATTTCCCCCAAAGAATCACAGGACTGAGAAATCATTCTTCCGGACCTCCTGGAGCCCATTGTATTGACAGATTAGGTTGTTTGTCTTCACGCCTGGCACTCTTTAGCAGTGAGAATCTACCTGGATTCATTCTGTTCATTTTTCTAGATAAAGACTTGTAAGTAAATACATATGAATAAAAATGATCTTTAACTTACTTCTGCCAAACAAAATAGAAGCTTCAGCCACAGAGAAGCCTTCCTTCAAACTTTTCAGAATCTTCATTTTCAATATTGCAGGAGCTTCCACATATGGTTGGAAAAGAGAGTATATTTTAGAAGAATTAGTAGGCTATAGCCACAAGGAAAAAATACAACACGTTGAAATCAATTTCTATGTCACTTTTTATTAGAGAAGGACGATTTTCCAGCCATATGGTCTGCTTTTCCAGCCCCCCGCTGGGTCTGATGTCTGATCTTGTCTCAGACTAACCCTGTTTGTAACTACACGACTCTCCCTAGAGGTAAACTGCGTGTTTGTCTCCCCTCTGCTTCTCGCAACTATGTGCATCTCTCCCCTGAAATATTTCATTACATTTGTGTTATAGTCACTCGTTTATGTATTTGTCTTTCCCATGAGATAATGAACTTCTTAAGGATATAATGTCTTTAAAAAAAAGAAAAACGTTTATTTAGTTAGTTATTGGCTGTGCCAGGTCTTAGTTATGGCATGAGGATTATTTTGTTGTGGTGCATGGACTCTCAAATTGTGGCACGTGGTCTCAGTAGCTCTATATAGCATGTGAGGACTTCTCCGACCAGGGATCAAGCTCGTGTCCTCTGCATTGCAAGGCAGATTCTAAACCACTGGACCACCAGGGAAGTCCCTGGTGTAGTGTCTCACTTGCCTTTGTCATCCCCATACCTCATAGATCTTGGATGTTCAGTGCATGAATAATTAATACAGTCAGGAAAGAACTCCTTACTCTGGATATCTTAATTCCAGTAAATGTGTAGTGGATGGCACATTACCTTTTAAGAGTCTCTCTTTTAAGGAGAAAAGGAAAGTGCTTAAATACCCTATAGGTAGACTTTTGGGAAGAACCAATAACTTGTAATCATATTCATAATTTGACCAAATAGGTAGGTTTTTCTTTAAAACTCATACATGCAAATCCTCTGCTGAGCAATATAAAAATCACATATTCTTACATTTAGATTATTTACATTTTAGATTTTACTATAATTAACTTTTTACTTTTCTCCTTTTAAATAACAAAGGGTACATCTGGCATGTAGAAAATAGCTTAAAGTTAAGAGTTTTACATCAGGTTTCATAATAGTTTGTGATTGAGTTGTTTGGCAGTTGCCTTTATGGTTATGTATTCTATTATGAAATCTATGGTAATCTTGCATATTTTTGGTAGCCGTGAAATTTACAATCAAGGTGGGACTATTTTTGTTCAAAAAACAGCTGACAAAATAAGTCCTATTTGATTGAAGTTTGAATTTTCAGGTCCCTATGGGTATCTGAGCAGTCATTTTTACTGTGTCTTGATCATTCTAATCAAAATGGAATATTCTAAATGCATTTTCATTTTGCCTGAAATTAACAGTGAGGCTGCAAGCAGATGTTGTAAGAGATTAGAAATAACTATTAAATAAAAAGAATAGCAAGGGACTACTGCAGTTTAGCAAGGAAATGGTAAACTAAACAACAAAATAAGAAAAATTTAGTTAAGCATCCACTGCAAGTATCTTTAGTAGATTTGGAATAATTCAAGTTTTTGATGATTTGTGAAAGAACAGTCATAAATAAATTTCAGACCTCAAATATTTATGCTTTTCTTAAGAAGAGCCATGCACTTTAAAGCTTTTTAAGTACCTCGTCTCCTTAGGTGGGTTTTATTTTTGCTGGAGCGAAGGCAATAAAAATAAACGAGTTGCTATCAACTCTATCATTGAAATGTGGATGGTCATTTAAATACCAGAAGGCCAGAAGATCAGAGTGGCCCATAACACATTACAAAATAAGTAATATTGTTTGATTGATGTTTATTTAATATGAACTAAACAACATGCTTATAAGTAGGAAGATTTCCATAAGAATAGAAGATTTCTCTTTTTAAAGATACATTTTAACACCTATATATTCTTTTTTTAATTGGACATTAATTGCTTTACAGTGTTTTGTTAGTTTCTGCTGTACAACTATGTGAATCAGCTATAAATATACATAGATCTCCTCCCTCTACCCCCCACCCCTAATCCCACCACTCAAAGTCATCACAGAGCACAGGTTGAGCTCTCCGTGTTACATGGTGGCTTCCCACTAGCTATCTGTTTTATCCATGGTAATGTATATATGTCATTGCTACTCTATTTGTCCCACCCTCTCTTTCTCCCACTGTGTCCACAGGTCCATTCTCCACATCTGTGTCTCTATTACTGCCATGCGAATAGGTTCATCAGTACCAGTTTTCTAGATCCCATCAGTTCAGTTCAGTCACTCAGTGGTGTCCGACTCTTTGCGACCCCATGAACTGCAGCACACCAGGCCTCCCTGTCCATCACCAACTCCCAGAGTCCACCCAAACCCATGTCCATTGAGTTGGTGATGCCATCCAACCATCTTATCCTCTATCGTCCCCTTCTCCTCCTGCCCTCAATCTTTCCCAGCATCAGGGTCTTTTCCAATGAGTCAGCTCTTCACATCATATATATGCATTAATATATGACATTTGCTTTTCTCTTTCTGACTTACTTCACTCTGTATGACAGACTGTAGGTTCATCCATATCATTTGTAGAAATGACCCAATTTCGTCCCTTATCATTGATTAATATTCCATTGTATATATGTACCACATTTTCTTTGTCCATTCATCTCTCAGTGGGGATCCAGGTTGCTTCCATGTCCTAGCCATTGTAAATAGTGCTGCAGTGAACATTGGGGTACATGTGACTTTGGTTTTCTTCAGGGTTTGCACCCATTAGTAAGATTGCTGGATCATATGGTAGTTTTATTCCTAGATTTTAAAGGAATTCTCATACTGTTCGTTATAGTGGCTGTATCAATTTACATTGCCACCAACAGTGCAAGAGAATTCCCTTTTCTCCACATGCTCTCCAGCATTTATTGTTTGCAGGTTTTTTGACAATGGCCTTTCTGACTGGTGTGAGGTGATACCTCAATGGAGTTTTGATTTGCATTTCTCTGATAATGAGCAATGTAGAGTATTTTTCATGTGTTTGTTGGCCATCTCTATGTTTTCTTTGGAGAAATGTCTGTTTATGTCTTCTGTCCATTTTTTGGCACGGTTGTTTGTTTTTCTGATATTGAGCTGTAGTCCAGCTTGTACATTTTAGAGATTAATCCTTTGTCAGTTTCTTCATTTGCTATTATTTTCTTCTATCCTGAGGGTTGTGCTTTCATCTTGTTTATTGTTTCCTTTGCCATGCAAAAGCTTTTATTAGGTCTCATTTATTCATATATATATTCTCCTAAAAACATCTCAAGAGAGAATGAAAAGGAGAAGAAACATCAATTTACTACTGATAAAAATAAATATATCTTTGCCCAGACACAGACATCTGGGAAGGGAGTAGAGGTATGGTTAAGGTTAAAACGTACTAATAGACAATTTCCAATTCATGAATGCTTTTTAAAATTAGCATGGAATTTCCAAAGAGTTGCAAATATAGTTATAATACTAGTTTTTGTAATTAATTAGCCCCCTACAAAGTCAGAATGACCAGTGGTTCATAGCCCAGGTTCTAGAATCAGACTTTTAGATTTTAAGTCCTAATTCTGCCAGGTAACAGTATTTTGAAAAGTTAATTAGCTTTTTTGGCCTCTAATTCCCTTCTTTATAAAACGGTAATTATAATAGAATCTAAGTATGGTGTATATACTAGAATCTGGCACATAGTAAGAGCTCCATAAAGTTAACACTGTATTTATTTTGCACATCTGCCTGGATCTTATTTGTTCCTGAAAATTATGGAGGTGGTAGTTTGTCAGGCAATTCAAAAAGGGAGAGAATGGGCATGCATGAAGTCCATTGCAGGCGTGGCTTCTCAGTGAGGCAGAGACTTGTGATTGAAAGCTGATCTGCTGTGGTGGTCCTGTGGTTCATCCTTGCTGACTGTCACCTGGCCACGAGGGTTCTTGTGTAAAGACAGTTTCACAACCCTTGGGATGAATTCTGGCCAAGAAAGCACTGTGGTGGGTTACCAATTTTGCATATCTTTATGCTCAATACTTTTATTTCTCACACATGTGCACATCTCAGTGCCATACCTGGCCTAGGATGTCCATTGAGGACAGAGTACAAGATCCAGCAATTCATGGACAAAAATTTCCCCCACTTCTCTCTATAGGAATCACCCTAAAAAATTAGACAGCTCTTCACTTAAGTCCTCACTGTCTGCAGATGACATGATTTTATACATAGAAAATCCTAAAGATGCCAAAAAAAAAAAACTACTAGTCCCATCAATGAATTCAGTAAAGCTGTAGGATACAAAATTAATATACAGAAATCTGTTGCATTCCTGTACACTAATGACAAACTATCAGAAAGAGAAATCAAGGAAATACTTTCATTTACTATTGCAATACAAGACTTAGGGATAAACCTACCAAAGGAGATAAAAGACTGATAATGTGAAAACTATAAGAAATTGATGACAGAAACTGAAGATAACAAAAATGTAAAGATATACAATATTCATAGAGTGGAAGATTTAATATTGTTAAATTGACCATACTACCTAGGCAATCCCCAGGGTCATTGCAATCCCTATCAAAATTCCGAGGGCATTTTTCACAAAACTGGAACAGATAATCTTAACATTTGTATGGATACACAAAGACCCTGAGCAGCTAACAGAATCTTCAGAGAAAAAAACAAAGCTGGGGTAGTCATGCTCCCTGACTTCAGATTATACTGCTGCTGCTGCTACTGCTGCTAAGTCGCTTCAGTCATGTCCGACTCTGTGCGACCCCATAGACGGCAACCCACCAAGCTCCCCCGTCCCTGGGATTCTCCAGGCAAGAACGCTGGAGTGGGTTGCCATTTCCTTCTCCAATGCATGAAAGTGAAAAGTGAAAGTGAAGTCGCTCAGTCGTGTCCGACTCTCAGAGACCCCATGGACTGCAGCCTACCAGGCTCCTCCATCCATGGGATTTTCCAAGCAAGAGTACTGGAGTGGGGTGCCATTGCCTTCTCCCTCAGATTATAAAGCTACAAATATCAAAACAGTATGGTACTGGCACACACACACACACACACACACACACACACACACACACAACACAAAGATTAACATCATAAAGACCAGAAATAAGCATAAAAGCATAGTCAATTAATTTAAACAAAAGAGGCAAGAATATACAGTGGAGAAAAGACAGCCTCTTCAATAAGTGGTGTTGGAAAACTGGACAGTTACATGTAAAATAGTGAAATTAGATTATTCTCTGCTGCTGCTGCTAAGTCACTTCAGTTGTGTCCTACTCTGTGCAACCCCATAGATATCAGCCCACCAGGCTCCCCCACCCCTGGGATTCTCCAGGCAAGAACACTGGAGTGGGTAGATTATTCTCTAACACCATAAAAAAAAAAAAAAAAAAACTCAAAATAGGTTCAGTTCAGTTCAGTTGCTCAGCTGTGTCCGACTCTTTGAAACCCCATGGACTGCAGCACACCAGTCCATTACCGACTCCGAGAGCTTGGTCAAACTCATGTCCATCAAGTCGGTGATGCCATCCAACCATCTCGTTCTCTGTCATCTTCTTCTCCTCCAGGCTTCAATCTTTCCCAGCATCAGGGTCCTTTATAATGAGTCAGTATTTCCCATCAAGTGGCCATAGTATTGGAGCTGCAGCTTCAGCATCAGTCCTACCAATGAATATTCAGGACAGACTTTCTTTAGGATTCACTGGTTTGACCTCCTTACAGTCCAAAGGACTCTCAAGAGTGTCCTTGAGAGTGCTCAGTATTCTTTAGGGTCCAGCTCTCATATCCACACATGACTACTGGAAAAACTATAGCTTTGACTAGACATAACTTTGTTGGTAAAGTAATGTCTCTGCTTTTTAATATGCTGTCTAGGTTGGTCATAAGTTTTCTTCCAAGGAGCAAGTGTCTTTTAATTTCATAGCTGCAGTCACCATCTGCAGTGATTTTGGAGCCCAAGAAAATAAAGTCTCTCACTGTTTCCATTGTTTCCACATCTATTTGCCATGAAGTGCTGGGACCAGATGCCATGATCTTTGTTTTTTGAGTACTCAGTTTCAAGTCAGCTTTTTCACTCTCCTCTTTAAATTTCATCAAGAAGCTCTTTAGTTCCTCTTCACTTTCTTCCATGAGGGTGGTGTTATCTGCATACCTGAGGTTAATGATATTTCTCCAGTAATCTTGATTCAAGCTTGTGCTTCATCCAGCCTGGCATTTCTCATGATGTACTTTGCTAAGTTAAATAAGCAAGGTGACAATATACAACCTTGACACTCTCCTTTCCCCATTTGAAACCAGTACATTGTTCCATGTCCAGTTCTAAGTGTGGTTTCTTGAGGTTTCTCAGGAGGCAGGTAAGGTAGTCTGGTGTTCCTGTCTCTTTAAGATTTTCCACAGTTTGTTGTGATCCACACAATCAAAAGCTTTAGCATAATCAATGAAGCAGAAGTAGATGTTTTTCTGGAATTCTCTTGCCTTTTCTATGATCCAGTGGATGTTGGCAATTTGATCTCTGGTTCTTCTGCCTTTTCTAAATCCAGCTTGAACATCTGGAAATTCTCAGTTCACATACTGTTGAAGCCTAGCTTGGAAAATTTTGAGCATTACTTTGCTAGAGTGTTCGGTTCAGTTCAGTTCAGTTCAGTCGTGCAGTCATGTCGGAATCTTTGTGACCCCATGAATCGCAGCACGCCAGGCCTCCCTGTCCATCACCAACTCCCGGAGTTCACTCAGACTCACGTCCATCGAGTCAGTGATGCCATCCAGCCATCTCATCCTCTGTTGTCCCCTTCTCCTGCCCCCAATCCCTCCTACCATCAGAGTCTTTTCCAATGAGTCAACTCTTCACATTAGGTGGCCAAAGTACTGGAGTTTCAGCTTTAGCATCATTCCTTCCAAAGAAATGCCAGGGCTGATCTCCTTCAGAATGGACTGGTTGGATCTCCTTGCAGTCCAAGGGACTCTCAAGAGTCTCTCCAACACCACAGTTCAAAAGCATCAATTCTTTGGTGCTCAGCCTTCTTCACAGTCCACCTCTCACATCCATACATGACCACAGGAAAAACCATAGCCTTGACTAGACGGACCTTTGTTGACAGGTAATATCTCTGCTTTTCAATATGCTATCTAGGTTGGTCATAACTTTTCTTCCAATGAATAAGTGTCTTTTAATTTCATGGCTGCAGTCACCATCTGCAGTGATTTTGGAGCCCAAAATAACAAAGTCTGACACTGTTTCCACTGTTTCCCTGTCTATTTCCCATGAAGTGATGGGACCGGATGCCATGATCTTCGTTTTCTCAATGTTGAGCTTTAAGCCAACTTTTTCATGCTCCTCTTTCACTTTCATCAAGAGGCTTTTTAGTTTCTCTTCACTTTCTGCCATAAGGGTGGTGTCATCTGCATATCTGAGGTTATTGATATTTCTCCCGGCAATCTTGATTCCAGCTTGTGCTTCTTCCAGTCTAGCGTTTCTCATGATGTACTCTGCATATAAGTTAAATAAGCAGGATGACAATATAAAGCCTTGACGTACTCCTTTTTCTATTTGGAATCAGTCTGTTGTTCCATGTCCAGTTCTAACGGTTGCTTCCTGACCTGCATACAGATTTCTCAAGAGGCAGGTCAGGTGGTCTGGTATTCCCATCTCTTTCAGAATTTCCCACAGTTTGTTGTGATCCACACAGTCAAAGGCTTTGGCATAGTCAATAAAGCAGAAATAGATGTTTTTCTGGAACTCTCTTGCTTTTTCGATGATCCAGCGGATGTTGGCAATTTGATCTCTGGTTCCTCTGCCTTTTCTAAAACCAGCTTCAACATCAGGAAGTTCATGGTTCACGTATTGCTGAAGCCTGGCTTGGAGAATTTTGTGCATTACTTTCCTAGCATGTGAGATGAGTGCAATTGTGCGGTAGTTTGAGCATTCTTTGGCGTTGCCTTTCTTTGGGATTGGGATGAAAACTGACCTTTTCCAGTCCTCTGGCCATTGCTGAGTTTTCCAAATTTGCTGGCATGTTGAGTGTAGCACTTTCACAGCATCATCTTTTAGGATTTGAAATAGCTCAACTGGAATTCCATCACCTCCACTAGCTTTGTTCATAGTGATGCTTTCTAAGGCCCACTTGACTTCACATTCCAGGATGTCTGGCTCTAGGTCAGTGATCACATCATCGTGATTATCTGGGTTGTGAAGATCTTTTTGTACAGTTCTTCTGTGTATTCTTGCCACCTCTTCTTAATATATTCTGCTTCTGTTAGGTCCATACCATTTCTGTCCTTTATCGAGCCCATCTTTGCATGAAATGTTCCCTTGGTATCTCTATTTTTTTTGAAGAGATCTCTAGTGTTTCCCATTCTGTTGTTTTCCTCTATTTCTTTGCACTGATCTTTGAGAAAGGCTTTTTTGTCTCTTCTTGCTATTCTTTGGAACTCTGCATTCAGATGCTTATATCTGTCCTTTTCTCCTTTGCTTTTTGCTTCTCTTCTTTTCACAGGTATTTGTAAGGCCTCCCCAGACAGCCATTTTGCTTTTTTGCATTTCTTTTCCATGGGGATGGTCTTGATCCTTGTCTCCTGTACAGTGTCACGTACATCATTCCATAGTTCATCAGGCACTCTATCTATCAGATCTAGTGCCTTAAATCTATTTCTCACTTCCACTGTATGATCATAAGGGATTTGATTTAGGTCATACCTGAATGGTCTAGTGGTTTTCCCTACTTTCTTCAATTTCAGTCTGAATTTGGTAATAAGGAGTTCATGATCTGAGCCACAGTCAGCTCCTGGTCTTGTTTTTGTTGACTGTATAGCGCTTCTCCATCTTTATCTGCAAAGAACATAATCAATCTGATTTCGGTGTTGACCATCTGGCGATGTCTGAACATTCTTTGGCATTGCCTTTCTTTGGGATTGGAATGAACACTGACCTTTTCCATCCTGTGGCCATTGCTGAGTTTTCCAAATTTGCTGGCATATTGAGTGCAGCACTTTCACAGCATCATCTTTCAGGATTTGAAATACCTCAACTGGAATTTTGTCACCTCCACTAGCTTTGTTCATAGTGATGCTTTCTAAGGCCCACTTGACTTCACACTCCAGGATGTCTGGCTCTAGGTGAGTGATCACACCTTCATGGTTATCTGAGTCATTATGATCTTTTTTGTATAGTTTTTCTGTGTATTCTTGTACCTCTTAATATCTTCTGCTTCTGTTAGGTCCATACCGTTTCTGTTCTTAATTGTGCCCAACTTTGCATGAAATGTTCCCTGTGTCATTCTAATTTCCTTGAAGAGATTTCTAGTCTTTCCCATTCTATTGTTTTCCTCTAAATTTCTTTGCATTGATCACTTAGGAAGGCTTTCTTATCTCTTCTTGCTATTCTTTGGAACTCTGCATTCAAATGGATATAGCTATCCTTTTCTCCTTACCTTTTGTGTCTCTTTCTTTCTCACCTATTTATAAGGCCTTCTCAGACAACCATATTGCCTTTCGGCATTTCTTTTTCTTAGGGATGGTTTTGATCAGTGCCTCCTGTAGTGTTACAAACCTGCATCCATAGTTCTTCAAGCACTCTGTTTATCAGATCTAATCCCTAGAATCTATTTGTCACTTCCACTGTATAGTCATAAAGGATTTGATTTAGGTCATACCTGAATGGCCTAGTGATTTTCCCTACTTTCTTCAATTAGAGTCTGAATTTTGCAATAAGGAGTTCATGATCTGAGCCACAGTCAGCTCCCAGTCTTGTTTTAACTGACTGTATATAGTTTCTTCATCTTCAGCTGGATATAATAATATAAAATGAATTAAAATGGAATGCAAAATGGATTAAAAACATAAATTTAAATCAGAAGCTATAAAACTCCTAAAATAAAACATAGGCAGAACACTCCAAATATATTTTTCAAAGAGGAATTATTTCCAGTGGTTTCATTTAAAGTATGTCCAGATGTTCTCAAAACTAGTATATGGTAAGAGGAAGAAGAGAAGTTACTATATGACTACTCGATTACACTCAATTTTAAATGGTGGTGTTGGAGAAGACTCTTGAGAGTCCCTTGGACTGTAAGGACATCAAACTAGTTTATCCTAAAGGGAATTTGTCCTCAATATTCATTGGAAGGACTGATGTTGAAGCTACAACTCCAATACTTTGGCCACCTGATGTGAAGAACTGACTCATTGGAAAATACCTTGATGCTGGGAAAGATCGAAGGCAGGAAGAGAAGGGGACAACAGAGGATGAGACGGTTGGATGGTACCACTGACTTGATGAACATGAGTTTGAGCAAGCTCTGGAGTTGGTGTTGGACAGGGAAGCCTGGCATGCTGCAGTCCATGGAATAGCAAATAGTCATGACTGAGTAACTGAACTGAAATGAACTAAGACGTTAATGGCCAAGTGTACAAAATTTAGTAATTCACAATTTTAAAATGTTATACTCTTTAGAGTTATCAAATATTGGATACATTCCCTGTGTTATACCATATATCCTTTTAGCTGTTTGTTTTTTATATAGTAGTTTGCACCTCTTCAATCCTCTTGTCCCTCCCTCCTTTCCTCTCCTGATTGGTAATCTGTGAATCTGCTTATTTTTTGTTTGTTTGTTTTGTTATATTCACTAATTTGTTTTATATTTTTAGAGCGTACATACAGTGATGATATATATTATTTGTTTTCTCTGACTTGTTTCACTTAATGTAATACTTCTAAGTCCATCCATTTTATTGCAAGCAGCAGAGTTTCATTCTTTCTAATGACTGAGTGGTATTCCATTGTATATACCTATATACACCCCTTCTTCTTTATCCTTTCATCTGCTGATAAACATTTAGGTTGCTTCCATATCTTGGCAACTGTAGATAATGGAGAAAATGGATATTCTAATTTGTCACTCTTTTGATCACTAGTGCAGCACCAGTGCTGGTACCTCACTCTCTAATGTTTTATATCCATATGTCAAGATGTTGATCAACACTGTTGTAGACTGAGACAGATAATAGTGATGGAATTGCAGGAGCCCTGTAACACCTGTATAATTTACTCTGCAGCTTATACTAGTCGCACCTATTACAGCATCAAGTGATGAGGTTTTACCCAGTACTTCAAATATCTTCCTTCTCCAGTTTTTCACATTTCAGAGCAAAATATTTCTCTGTTTATTCTCTTGCACCTTTGCCCTTTTTAATGATGTTTTTTTTTGTTTGTTTGTTTTTGGTTTTGGCTGAAGTGAGCATTTGTGCCCTGAAGCACCAGTCCTGGATGTTGCTTGTTTCAAATATTTGAGAACAAGTAAAGCAAGCCTCTTTTTCAGGATAGACTGCAAAAGAGAAGACTTTTTGTCGGTTTTTTTTTTAACCTAAAAGGAAGTCTGAGATTTCTACTGAAATTTCCTTGTGGACACGTTCCCTGAAAAGACATATCTTTAAATTGGTAGTCAAGGCTCTAATGAGAACCTCATTTCTCTTTCTCTTGTTTTATAAAGTGGGTCAAATAGACCTAACCTTCAATCTCATGTAATAGCATTTTTTGAGACCATTTTTGGTCATGATTAAGATCTAATTTAATTTGCAGACAGTAGCTGATTTTGATATAAACTTATTAAAACTATAAAAAATGTTTATTTAAAAGTGGGTAGAAATATGCTAAATTAATTTGAAAACAAATATCATAAATGCTTCCCGGTGGCACTAGGGGTAAAGAATCCTCCTGCCAATGCAGGAGATGCTAGAGATTCAGGTTCGATCCCTGGGTCAGGAAGATCCCCTGGAGTAGAAAATGGCAACCCGCTCCAGTATTCTTGCCTGGGAAATCCCATGGGCAGAGGAGCCTGGTGGGCTACAGTCCATGGGGTTGCAAAGGGTTAGACACGACTGAATGATTGAGAACAAATCTTAAACAGTGTTAAATGTGTTATTGGTTTATGAAGATAACATCCCAGGGGAAAAAATGGGAATACATTCTAGAGAAAGAAAGTGAAAGTCACACTCAGTTGTGTCCGACTTTTTACGACCCCATGGACTATACAGCCCATGGAATTCTGCAGGCCAGAATACTGGATTGGGTAGCTGTTCCCTTCTTCAGGGGACCTTCCCACCCAGGGATCAAACCCAGGTCTTCCACACTGCAGGTGGATTCTTTACCAGCTGAGCTACCAGGAAAGCCACACATTCTGGAGAGTGGCTCTCAAATGAGAAGCCCTTTTGGCAGCTCCAATGACTTCCTGCATTCTGCTTTTGTCACTTATCACCACATGGAGGTTTGAGGGAAACGAGACCTATTAAGTGTTGCTTCCAGGATCGATGCATGATACTGGATGCTTGGGGCTGGTGCACTGGGACGACCCAGAGGGAGGGTATGGGGAGGGAGGAGGGAGGAGGGTTCAGGATGGGGAACACAGGTATACCTATGGCAGATTCATCTCGATATTTGGCAAAACTAATACAATATTGTAAAGTTTAAAAATAAAATAAAATTAAAAAAAAAAAAGAGTTGCTTGTAGACCCATGGAGGGCAGAAGCCATATGTTACAGTTTGGATACCTTCAGTACCAATGCAGTATCTTGGGAAGGTGCTTAGTTGATATTTATTCAGTGGGTGACTGTTTCAACAGAGTTTTATTAACTGCTTTTTCGGGCATCTTAACATGGTTGTCAACTTTCATAAACCATTTATATCAATGTCCTTTATTGTAAGCACATGGATTTGTGGGTTCTTTGGCTGCCTGCAGCTGTTCTCAAAGAAAGTTATTACTTATGGACATTCATCATATATCCTAAAACACATATTCCTCTGCTAAAATCAAACAAAACAATTTTCACAGATTTTCATTATCTGTAGAGACCAAGCCCTTAATAGAACATCCAGGGCCTTCCTCAGTTTTGTGTTTGCTTACTTTGATAGTCTTATTTCCTACTTTTCCTACTTATTTCAATCTTTGGGTTTTAGCCTGAGAAGGACTAATTAGGCTTGTTATTCCTCCTCTGTAGGATCTCCTCCTTCCTCATGTTATCAGGCAGAATTGCATGCATTCTTCCTAGGTTCCCCTGGTGGCTCAATGGTGAAGAATCTGCCTGCAGTGAAGGAGACCTGAGTTTGATCCCTGGGTCAGAATATAGAATTTCATAATTATTTTTACGTTTTAATGTTATTTCCTTTGCTGTCATCTCTTTTATCATATTTTCCTACCAAAATACCTTTACATTCTTTTTGAAGTCAATATTAACAGAATTACTTCAAAGAACAGAGTATGAGAATTTTTGTTTTGCTTTTTTACTACCAAAATGATGATATTTCATATTGAAATTTACTATGTACTTTTTCAGGATTAATCCTTCTGGACAGATAAATAGATAAAATAAAAAATAAATGACTTATTTTTTTCCTTTTTTGCTTGATATTTCCCCCAGGTCTCCATGCTTCAAGTAACCAAATTATTTGCTAGCCTAATGTCCTGGTGCTATGGTTAACTAATGCATCCCTTAGGTGGGCTGTGTAGCAGAAAACCAGATAGGTTATCAATAAATCTGGATTCTAGACCCCTTTTTCATTTTAATTACTTTCTTTAGCTTGGGCAAGTCACCTTACATCTCTGGACTTTATTTTCCTCATGTATAAAAGGAGAGGATCAGCAGTAACCAGAGTAACTAGCAAGAATCAAGTTACACAGATGTCTTATTAGGGCAGGACAATGCAGTTGACAATCATGGGGCTTATGTGAAACTATGAAGACCCAGGTTCAATCCTTGGGTCAGGAAAATCCCCTGGAGGAGGAAATGGCAACCCATTCCAGTATTCTTGCCTGGAGAATCCCATGGACACAGGAGGCTGGTGGGCTACAGTCCATGGGCTCTTACAGAGTTGGACATGACTGAGCAACTAACACACGACTCCTAAAGTATTTTTTTTTTTTTTTAGTATTTTTTAACTCTATGAATATTTATAGGCTAATTCAGAAGCCCACCAGTTTTTAATCCCTTGGTATGGATATCCACGAGTATGTTTGCAGCTTTAAAATCCTGTAATATTTATTACCTGTATTAGTGAACTCAGGGCTGTCATAACAAAATACCACAAACTGAATGTCTTCAACAGAAATTTATTTTCTCACAGTTCTGGAAACTGGAAGTATAAGATCATGGCGTCAGCGTGGTCAGGTTCTGGTGAGAGTTCCCTTATGTGCAGATGGCTGCCTTCTACCTGTGTATTCACATGGTCTTTCTTGGTTATGCACATGTAGAGATCTCTCTGTCTCTTTCTTCCTCTTTCTATAAGGCCATTAATTCTATCTAAACCCAATTATTCTCTAAAGATGTCATCACCAAATATCATCATGTTGGGGGTTAGGTCTTCATGTTGAATTTTAGGGTACACAAATATTCAGTCCATAGCATAACCATTTAGTGTGTCTGCCTGGAAATGTTGGAAAGGATAGATTAAGCAGTTAAAGGTTCTAAAGGACTCACTGCCATTTTTCTTTGATGGTGTATGATTGAGAAGGAAGAAGAGCATTCCTACATCTGAAGATTATGCAGATAATGTGAGCTCATTGTTTTCTGTCTCTGTTATTGAAAGAACAAGGAACTATCTTCCAAATTAAGGAAGGATGAATTTAGCATATATAAAAGAAAAAAAAATCTAAAAGTTAACCAAGTCTCCTGATTAAAAAAAATAGGGAATTTCATGCTAAGATTCCTTACCAAAAGGCTAAGCTATTTTTCCTTTCCTTTTCTCCTTCATTTTTTTCATCTTAAAAGTAAAAAAAAAAATTGGAATCCGTAAACAGGCATTTGTTTTAACCTTTGGGGTTCCTCTAGCCATAGGAAAATTATGTTATCAATAAAGAGTATATTAGGTAAATTAATGCTGGATTCTTCAACTAGTTTCTGTGCAATTGTTTGCAAAAGGATAACATATAAACTCAGTTTATTTTAATCTAGACTCATTTTGTCAATGACATCATGTTCATATGTTTGGGTTTCATTCCAAACATATTTTTACTGTGCTAATTTAGACAATCAGAATTGAGCATTATAGAACCAAGAGCATTAAACAGGTAAAAAACAGATGTAATGAAAGTTTCTACTATTTGGAAAGTAACTTATAAGGAAACTAAATTTTCATATCAATCCATTCATTATTTTAGATACTGTGTATTTTAGCTTTATCCTGATTCATTCAGTTTAGTTCAATTCAGTCGTTCAGTCATGTCCAATTCTTTGTGACCCCATGAACTGCAACACGCCAGGCCTCCCTGTCTATCACCAACTCCTGGCGTTTACCCAAACTCATGTCCATTGAGTCAGTGATGCCATCTAACCATCTCATCCTCTGCCATCCCCTT
Source organism: Bos javanicus (assembly GCF_032452875.1). NCBI lineage: Eukaryota > Metazoa > Chordata > Mammalia > Artiodactyla > Bovidae > Bos > Bos javanicus. The sequence goes on along the minus strand of NC_083869.1, from coordinate 59,898,767 downwards.
CTCCTCCTGCCCTCAATCTTTCCCAACATCAGGGTCTTTTCAAATGAGTCAGCTCTTCACATCACGTGGCCAAAGTATTGGAGTTTCAGCTTCAACATCAGTCCTTCCAATGAACACCCAAGACTGATTTCCTTTAGGATAGACTGGTTGGATCTCCTGCAGTCCAAGGGACTCTCAAGAGTCTTCTCCAACACCACAGTTCAAAAGCATCAAATCTTTGGTGCTCAGCTTTCTTTATAGTCCAACTCTCACATCCATACATGACTACTGGAAAAACCATAGCCTTGACTAGACGGACCTTTGTTGACAAAGTAATGTCTCTGCTTTTTAATATGCTGTCTAGGTTGGTCATAACTTTGCTACCAAAGAGTAAGTGTCTTTTAATTTCATGGCTACAATCACCATCTGCAGTGATTTTGGAGCCCCCAAAAATAAAGTCAGCCACTGTTTCCACTGTTTCCACTGTTTCCCCATCTATTTCCCATGAAGTGATGGGACAGGATGCCATGATCTTCGTTTTCTGAATGTTGAGCTTTAAGCCAACTTTTTCACTCTCCACTTTCACTTTCATCAAGAGGCTCTTTAGTTCTTCTTCACTTCTGCCATAAGGGTGGTGTCATCTGCATATCTGAGGTTATTGATATTCTCCCAGCAATCTTGATTTCAGCTTGTGCTTCCTCCAGCCCAGCATTTCTCATGATGTTCTCTGTATATAAGTTAATTAATTTCTAACTATTGCCTATCCAGTAAATGGGTCCATTATGACCACAAGAATGCTACCATCATGTAATTTTCAGAATATTCCATCCTATATATATATATATATATATATATATATAAGTATAGTTCATTTACATTGTTATGGTGGTTTCAGGTATAGAGCACAGTGGATTAGTTATATATACATATATTTATTTTTTTTCAGATTCTTTTCCATTTTAGATTATTATAAAATATTGATTATAGTTCTCTGTGCTATACAGTAGATACTTGTTGGTTATCTATTTTATATATTGTCCTGAGTGAATGAAATAATGCCATTTGTAGCAACATGAATGGACCTAGAGATTATCTTGTGAAGTAACTCAGATAAAGACAGATATCATATGATATTTGGAATCTTTAATCATATTTAAATAACAGTCTGCATAGAATTTTTCAAACTCACTCTCATTTTGATGTAGATTACTGAGTCATCTTGGTCCCCTTTATGTGGTTCACATTTTCCAAGAAATAGGCTATTGGGAAACTTGAATGTTAGTGCTACCTAAATGTGTTAAAGCCAGATGTTTTAAGAATATTTTCATCATTTTCACACCCAGGACACCAAATGCTTTCTTGGATGTTTAGGTTTGCACTTGCCCACTGTCCTTCCTGGCTTTATTTTATTTTGTTTTGAAACAACTTCAGATAGCATCGCACATTTGCATCCCTTTTCCCCAAAATGTTGCACGGTTTGAACAGAAGCAGATCCCTCACAGTCACTAATGAGCTTGTTATGGCTGAGAATAAAGTGAGATTATTTTGGCTTGGGTTTGATAATTGTGGTCAGCAGTCTCTTAAGTTGATGTCTGGTGTTATTTGCTTTAGCAGGCAGCAGCTTGGAGGAGTAGAAAGCCCTCAAAAACAGAATTCATGTCCAGTGTCTGGGATTTGCACTGGACTATTTCTCTGTGACTTGTAAAATCAAAGGGATACAGAAATTAAAGCTACTTTCTTAGAAATGGAGAAAAAGCAACATGGAAATTAAATCTGAGATTATGTTATTTTTAAGTTAGTAATTGTCAGGAGCTAAATGTCCTGAAAAAGGCAGAATAGTACTAAATAAGGAAATGAATTTAGTGAACTCACTAAGGAAAGAACTTGTAAGTAACCAGCTATCTTTGCCTTTCCACACAGATCAGTAATAATTATCCTCCCATGTTAGCCCAGGTGTTCCTCCTAGTTCCTGTCTCATTATGAGCCAATGACCATTGCATTTTATATTCATCTTTTTGATTTCTGTCATCAGCAGTTTTCTCTACATCCTGTTCTAGTTTCTCGTTTGGAGGTTGAAAGTAAATTACATCACCCATCTAACCAACCTCCTTCCCAACCAACCACTTAAGTTGTCAAAAGCCAAGGACTGGAATTCTTTTTCATGTTTTTACTTTATAATGCCTAATAGAGTACCTGGCACATAGTAAGCCATTAATAAAGGAAATGCATGGCTAGCTGTTTCTGCTTTTTTCACAAAGTTGGAAGAAAAAAAAATCTGCCACGTTTTCATGCTGTTGTTTTTTTGTTGAGAAAGATAAGAAATAAATAGGTAGAATATTAAGAGTATCAAAATATAGACTTATGCTCCATTGTATTTTATTGGCAAAAGGAAGCAAATTGGAAAGACTTTGTATGTATTTATGATGTATAATCCAGTATATTATGTATTTGATTTAATATACTATTATATATATATTGTGAGAGTATTTTAAAGATGTTAGACTTAATCTATTTTAATCATTCCCTTATTCATTTTTATCTTTAGCAAATGTATATATGTGCACAATTCGAAGGGTAAATAGTTCTACAATAAAATTTAAAAAATATTCTGTGACATTTGCCTTCATTTGCCTCACCCCAAGGTCAACTACTTTCATTTATTTTAGCTAATTATGTTGGTTTTTTGAAACATATATCCAAAAATTGTGTTTGGCTTGTGGATTTTTCTTTTTTCAGACTTACGCATTAACTACTGCCTTCTCACTATGAATTATAAGGATGTGTTTCTTTTGTCTCACCCTATCCTAATTAGATAGTCACCCTTCCTGTTACCCCATCTAGTAATTATGTAATTTTATTAGATCAATATATTCACTGTTTTTATTGGTTTATCAGTGTTTTTGAAATCCTTGACTTGTATAAGTAAACTATGATAATCATTTTTTTCATGTAACATTTTATTATCCCTGGAGTTATTCATATTCTAGATTTTTTTCTTACTTTGTTATTTGTCTTCTCTTGGCTGGAAAAAACCCCAAACTCTGATGATTCAGTAAATGTTTCCTCAAGATGATCAGATCCATCAGTTTCATATTTCAGAAAAAGCTCTCATGGCATTTTTGATCTATTCAATCTCAGCTCAATTATTATATTTATATCTGTCATCCTGGGACCTCTTTCCTCATCCACTTTTCTTCTCATTCTCTCCTCTGCTCTTGTTTGATTTACTCTTTTCTTTTAGTGAAATTCACCCTTCTGTAGTTTCCTGAGAAAGGATTTGGAGTTAAAGTTTTCATAACCAGGAGTGTCTGAAAATACCTTCATTCTGTTCTCACCCTTGAATGACAATTAAATGAGGTATAGAAGTTTAAGCTGGAAAAACTTTTCCTTCAGAATTTTGTATATGTTTTGATTCTGGATTTCATTAGGGGCAAGACATTAGAAGCTTTTGAGATCTTTGTCTACCTTGTTCTAAAATTTCACTAAGATTTACCTTCTTAGGGATCTATATTAATTGAGTTTTTTATAGACAGGGAGGCCTGGCGTGCTGTGATTGCAAAGAGTTGGACACGACTGAGTGACTGAACTGAACTGAACTGAAGCATTCAAAATTTCTTTTAATTTAGAAATATATATTCTTGACATTTTCATGAACTATTTTTGTTTTAATGATTTGCTTGCCTAATTTCTTTTATTCTCTAGCTCCGGAGCTCCTAAAAGCCAAATGTTAGACCCTCTGGATATGTTTTCTAAATTTTTTTCTCTCCTAATTTCCATCTGTCTTTTTATTCTACTTTGAAAGACTTCCTCAACGTAATCTTATCCTCTAGTGAGTTTCTCTTTTAGTTTCTGCTACTTGTTTGAAGGCTTCCCTGGTTGTTCAATTGGTAAAGAATTCACCTGTAATGCAGGAGACCCCAGTTTGATTCCTGGGTTGGGAAGATCCAATGGAGAAGGGGTAGGCTGCCCACTCCAGTATTCTTGGGCTTCCCTAGTAGCTCAGCCAGTAAGGAATCTGCCTGCAATGTGGGAGACCTGGGTTCGATCCCTGGGTTGGGAAGATCACCTGGAGAAGGGAATGGCTACCCTCTCTAGTATTCTGGCCTGGAGAATTCCATGGATAGTCCATGGAATATAATCCATGGGGGAATATAGTCCATGGGGTCACAAAATGTTGGACATGATTGAGTGACTTTCACTTTCACCTTTCTCTTTGTTTAAACTTCTGAAAGGTCTTTATTTGCTCAACATTCTCTTTTCGGAGTGTCCACTTCCAGTGACATGGTAGAAATATATATATGAAAAAAATGGTAGTGATAGCCTTTTATTTTCTGGTTCTCCCCATCAAGGTTTTTTCAAATTTATTTTTAATTGGAATATAATTGCTTTACAATGTTGTATTAGTTTCTACTGTACAGCTATGTGAATCAGCAATATGCATACATATACTCCCTCCCTCTTGAACCTCCCTCCCGTCGGCCACCATCCCGCCTCTCCAGGTCATCGCAGGGCACCAAGCTGAGCTCCCTCTGCTACACAGCAGCTTCCTACTAGCTACTTGTTTCACACATGGTAGTGTATATATATGGAGAAGGCAATGGCACCCCACTCCAGTACTCTTGCCTGGAAAATCCCATGGGTGGAGGAGCCTGGTGGGCTGCAGTCCATGGGGTCGCTAAGAGTCAGACATGACTGAGCAACTTCACTTTCACTTTTCACTTTCCTGCATTGGAGAAGGAAATGGCAACCCACTCCAGTGTTCTTGCCTGGAGAATCCCAGGGACAGGGGAGCCTGGTGGGCCGCCGTCTAGGGGGTCACACAGAGTCGGACATGACTGAAGTGACTTAGCAGCAGCAGAAGCAGCGTATATATGTCAGTGCTACTCTCTCAAGTCATTCCAAGCCCTCCGTCCCCAACTGTGTCCACAAGTCCCTTCTTTAAGTCTGCATCTCTATTACTGCCCTGCAAATAGGTTCAGGAGTACCATTTTTCTAGATTCCATATACATGCATTAACATATGATATTTGTTTTTCTCTTTCTGACTTATTTCACTCTGTAGGACAGACTCCTGGCTCATCCACATCACTACAAATGACCCGATTTCATTCCTTTTTATGGCTGAGTAGTATTCATGGGGTCGCAAAGAGTTGGACACGACTGAGCAACTGAACTAAACTGAACTGAATATTCTATTGTTTATATGTACCACATCTTCTTTATCAATTCCTCTGTCAGTGGACATCTAGGTTGTCCCGTGTCCTGGCTATTGTAAATAGTGTTGCAATGAATATTGAGGTACATGTTTCTTTTTGAATTCCCCTTATAAGATTTCAACGTGTCCCAACTTACTTTTATTCTATAGTTTGAATTGGTTACTCTTTTTATGTCAGACATTTTCCTCAGGTACCTGATCATTCTTGTTTTTCTGCTTCTCTTTAGAATTAGCAAGGTTGAGTTATATGAAGTTGGCTGCTCATGCTAGCTTAAGAGTAGAATATCTACCTGGGCTGTTCAGTTGGAAAACTTCTCACGTCAACAGAGTTAAGCCTTTCCTCTTGAACTTTGTATTTCCTAGAACAGACTTCCAAATTGGCTGCCTGGAGGAGGAAGACTTAGTTTTCAGTCTCTGGACTGAGTTAGGGAAGCTGGTGAGAGATTTCAGTACGACCATGATCAAGTAAACTTCTCAGCTGGGTGTTTGGCTTCTGGTTAAGTGAGCCTATAACATACTTATTTTAAAATCCAGTCTTTTGCAAAAAGGGTGGGTAGAAAGGAGTCAGTATCCTTGCTATGTGACCTGGCAGTGAGTTGTGGAGATGACTGCTTTGTATATACTCAAGGTGAGTTATTTTTTAAAAAACACCTATTTCCCCCCATTCAGCCACACTTCTGGATATTCTATGATATAAGTCAGATTTGGCTTTTGCTGTTTCTACTTTAAAATTTAATATTTTGTTTAGTCTGTTTAATCCTTTAACTCTGCTCCCCGGATACAAAACTTCTGGAATCATGACACCATTCTGTTCTTTCTCATTTTCTCAGTGTGTTAAATTTTAATGATATTTAAGATAGTGCTAGCAGTAAAGAACCTACCTGCCAGTGCATGAGACATAAGAGATGTGGGTTCAATCCTTGGGTTGGGAAGATCCCCTGGAGAAGGGCATGGTAACCCACTCCAGTATTGTTGCCTGGAAAATCCCTATGGACAGAGGAGCTTGGTGAGTTACAGTCCATGCAGTCGCAAGCAGTCAGCTACAACTGAAGCAACTGAGCATGCACACAAGCAAAAAGCGCAAGTGCATGTAAGTTTCTTCTCTGCCATTTTTACCTGGAAGTCTACATTTTATGTTATCTAAAATGATTTCCGGAGATAAGTATGGAGTTTTTTTTTTAACTAAAATTAGAATATTTTCCATTGTATGTTAGCATGCTATGTGTACTTAGGATGTCACTAAATGAAAGAGAAACAATTATGCATGAATGTTTGTTTTGTTACTAAGTGTCTGTGCTAATCTTACGAGTTTTCAATAGAACCATGAACTGTAACGTACCCACCAGAGTACTTTGTACATGCATGTACTCATAATCAAAGACTATTCAAGCTCAAAGAGACCCAGCACATACTGGCCCATCTCGTTCATTTTGCATATAAATACACTGGAGTTTCAAGGAGCCTAGTCCAGTGGGTCCTGCAGCTATTATAGGAAAAGCCGGAGCCAGGCTCATCCTCTTGGCTGGCCATGTTGCCTCCTCAGATTGTCCTGGTCACCGGCATGACCTCTGGTGGAAAAGCAAGTTTCATTGGATGCTGTGAGGACTTGAAGCAAATATGTAAAATAATGTAATTTTTAAGAGAAGATCTGATTACAGGGTCAGGTTAGCTTTGGGTCTGAAATCAGCATTCAAGATGTCAGTACTTCGTCAAGTAGTATGTGAATTGAATAGTCACATTAAGATTCATTATTTCTCAGTACTTAAAGGTAAAAGTAGATCAATTTCCTGACTTTACTCATAACTGCTAAGATGCTGGAAGACAGTTTTAATCTTAATTCAGCTAATTTTAGCTGTTAAAAACTTATACATAAGATATTTGGAGGCATTTGATTTTGAGGTATGTATCATTTTAAACAAACTCAGTTTCACATAAGCACAACATTGACTATTTACATTGAAAAATGCACCTTTGAGGTTAGAGGTCATTATTCTGGATAGAAAGTCTTCCCATAGCAGGCTTCACTATTGCATCAAAATAAATTAATTTCCTTCACATTTCTTGCATACAATTTTCAGGATTCCATCCACATGTTACATAAAGTGAATTGTTCTTTATTAAAAAGTCTTGTGAGAGAAAAGAAATTGCATGACCAATGAATATATACAGTGCATATGATTTTCTGAAGTCATCATTACTCAGACTTTTGTAATGGGATTTTATTAAGTTTGAGATTCTCGAACTGAATTAAAATGTAACAGTTGTATGTATCATAGAGAATGCCACAAATGCATGGTCTCCAGAGGCCCAAAGAGGAAATGGAAATGAATAAACATAATTGCAGCAGCATTTTGGCAGAGTGTATGGAGGAGGAGACAAGAAAATGAAAACAAATGTCTTCTTGACATGACATCAGCTTTGGACATAACCGACAATTTATTATAATGCTGGTGATTATGGTTCTATGTAAAGCATGAGTACCCATAGTGATCTCAAAGAGGAAATCATTTGTAGAAAAAGGAGAGTTCCTTAGAGATGTTTTAGTAGACAGAACCACAAGAGAATGTAGTATGCTTTAATAACGGGGGAAGATAAATATGGATATAGGGCTGATTTATTGTTTCTCTGTAGCAATGCGATAATTAGTATCCTAGGTCTTTGAAGTTGTTTTTCAATAGAGAACACCAAATTATTTTGAAATTTGCATTTCACATCTCATTGGATATTGAGATGTGAATAGTTACTGTTACATCTCATTAGTTACTGTTACTGGGATGATTATATGACATGATGTTTAGCACTCATTATCAAGATAGCTTATTTCATGGCAGATATAGTTACAATCTTTGTTTCACAACGGCTTTGAAGAATCTTACCTCTTAAGCTCCTAAAGTAAATTCTTTAAAAAAAAAATCTATAATTACCTGCTGCAGCAATTTGGCCCAAGTCTTCCCTGTGGCTTTCTGTGAAGTGCAGTAGGTAACTAAGCACCATCCATCTGTCAAACTCAGAGCAACTGTTAAAAAAATACCCAGCCCATTTTTTTCTCCTCATTTGGAAGTTGGTTACACAACAGCTGTTAGCAGAGATACAGGTGAATCTTATGTAAATACTACCATATTCCTTTAAAACTGGAATAAATCACTTTCTACATGCAGTGTATGAATTAGCATATTTATTCGTTCACACCTGCCAAATATACATTACTTTGGTTCATGTACATAAAATAGGGACCAGAGAAGCATAAAGCTTCTAGCATATTGCATACTTCTAGACAATATTCTGTAGAATGAAGTGTGTATGAATTTTCCCTGACATATATGAAAGAAATGTCAAAAACTTCCATACTTGACTTGAGGATTTCATTTGACACAAGACAAGAATTTAGATGTGGGAGATATTTCTGAAGAAATCTGATCTGATGGGTTTTTAGTGGCTGTGAGAAAAATGACTTGGAAATACTAGAAAGCATCTCATCATTAGTTTACACCTCTAATGAGCCCACGATATAGAAAGAAGGAAAGAAAAAACACATTTTAAGGGGAGCTAGGTGATTTCTTACCTGAAAGATTTTTATAACATGGTAAGAAATTAACTCTTAACTACCATGCGATGATTGTGCATACTGAATACATTTAAATGCAGGTGGTTCATAGATGTTTGTATATTTAGTGAATTTTTTCACCCCACTTGCTGGAATTTGAGTATTCTATATAGATTATTATTCTGTATAGATTATTATCTCTCATAGGGCAGAGATTTTTTATCTTCTATTAAACTGTTATGTTATGTCCACAAAATAGAGTTCTGCAGAATTCTAACTTAATAAATATAGCACCACAGAAAGTCTAGGCAAATGTATTTTTCCCTTAATGGAGGAAAACATTTAAAAAAATAATTTAAAAAATTTTAACATTCTTACTAATTGTCTATGAAAGCTAATATAAGTGGTTTGGGGCATAACTTTAGGGAGAAAAATTTATTTGCTTACTGGTAAATAGTTAATTCCCAAGATTTCTGGACATGCAACATCTAATTGAAAATTTTGTGCCATGATTTCTGAACTCTTTCTTCTAAAATTTTATTTGATTCAGAAAGTAACTCAGAATACTTACATGATGAAGTTTTCCTAGTAGCTACATTGAGAGAAAATTCACTCTTTAAAGTGTATAATTTAGTAGTTTTTTAAAAAAATATGTTTATAGTTATACAACCATCACCACACTCAAATTCCAGGACATTTTCATCACCCCCTGCCCACCCCCCCAAAAAAAAAAAACAACTCTACCATAAGCAGTCATTCCCCACTGAATGAAAGAAAGTCAACTGAGATGCATGAAGCTACACTGCTGCTGCTAAGTCACTTCAGTTGTGTCCGACTCTGTGCAACCCCATAGACGGCAGCCCACCAGGCTCTCCGTCCCTGGGATTCTCCAGGCAAGAACACTGGAATGGGTTGCCATTTCCTTCTCCAAAGCATGAAAGTGAAAAGTGAAAGTGAAGTCGCTCAGTCGTGTCTGAGTCCTAGCAACCCCATGGACTGCAGCCTACCAGGCCCCTCCGTCCATGGGATTTTCCAGGCAAGAGAACTGGAGTGGGGTGCCATTGCCTTCTCTGTGAAGCTACTCTAAGGTATTATAAAACCAGGGAGGGAGTCGCTGATGTACAAAAAGCTTGGTTGCAATAATGACTCCTTCATATTCACTGTCATGAATTAATTTATAGTTATGTCTGCAAATGTGATGAATTGATGCATTTTTAAATGGTGGTCTTCAATACAGGTTTTAATGTTTCTCTGTAGGAGGAAGGACTCAGAGAGGCAGTTTAAATTGAAGGAAAGGCTAAGAACTTTATAGCTGACTTTTCATAGCCTGGTCTGGTCTACTCTGAGTATTTATTTCTCGGGTCTCGTTTAGGGGAGAGGTGGTTGGAGATTAAGAGACTTGTCTTGCACCGTCTTCAACAAGCGAGCTACCCTCTGTACTTAAATATTTGAGTAGTTTCACTGTGATTAATGGAAATCACTGGGGGTCTAAAGCTCATGCAGACACCACTGTCAGGTGACACTGTGCCTAGCAAAGGACAATGTAATGCTTTCCTCCCTTAGATTTAAGATTCCTAATGATTACTCCTTCTCTCCTCCAGTTTTTGAAGGTGCCCACCATACTCGTCTGGAACCTCTGGTTTCCTGCCTTGATTTGTTAGTCAACTTGCTCCTCCTGTGTTTCTCATGCCCCAAGGCCCACAGCTCATCTGGCTCCATTTGCTTCCCAGCAGTGGCTGGGTATCTTGACCACAGGCCTAGCATTCCCTTCTAGAATCTGCCACACCAGACCAGCAGTCAGAGCTTAAGATCCCCTGCCCTCCCTTGTAACTCACCTGTTTTTGGTATCCTTTTTGTTTGTTTGTTTTTCTTTTTGATATAATTTTTGTATCAAAATTTGTAATTTTATTCTGTCCACTTCTTTCCTGAAGTATTTAATTCTAGCCAGTATTTTTCAATTAGGGGACAAATCCTTTGAAGTAAAGAGCCCTGCCTGTATATGCTTCCTTACTTAGCTGTGGATAGAGAGAGCTTTGGGGCTTAAAAATCCCCTGGAATTAAATCAATGGGCATTTTTAACTGTTCATTTCCTGATCATGCATTAAAACCTAAATAAAGTGCTTCAAGGGACTAAGGGACTAAGTCTACATTATTAGCTTACTAAGCATTTCTTATTTATTTGAAAATTCTTTTTTCTTTTTTTCTGGGAGGGCACCAATAATTGGGGAATATGTTTCCAACATGCAAAATGAATTGTATCTTTCCATAAGCAAGCCTATAATTGGGCTCCTGCAGCCACACAGCTTCTCATATGGTACTTATGAGTCAATTAAAGCACCCTAACAAGCAATTACACGTTTATTGTTTAATTCAATTTCCACAACTCATGCTGTTCCACTCAAAAGTTGCATATATGTCATTCAGCATGTAATAATAAGCACACATTTTATTCAAATATAGTTTTTGAAGAATGGGATCTCCAAATACCATGCTTTCACCCACTGTGCTCTGCACAGGAAGAGAAAAAATACTAGGAGAAAATGAAAACACTTGGAATATGGAAAGAACTGGCTTTTCATTCCAGATTGACTCATTTGGATGATAGCAAGTGAAAATGTCTTCTCCACTACCTATAGTTGTCACAGAAATGGAGTTGCTGGGACATCCACTGAGAGAATTAGGGTACATGAGACGACTGGTAGTTTGAGCTTTGGTGGTTGACGTCTGAAGGGGAAGGGCCTAGGTTTAATCCTTGAGTGAAGTTGGCTTGGTCAGTCCTGGGTGACCCCAGTCTCTGCCCTGGGAAATGCCATGGTGGGGGCCTCCATCCCTATTGCCAATGATGATACCAGGGCTCCTGGCCATGCCCCACATTAGCGCTGGCCACTTGCATGAAGGATTAGAACAGAGGCCAGAGTAAATAGGCACAGACAAGCTGGGAAGACAATTGCACACAGCATGTGGGAGCCCATATTGATATCCATTACATCCCTGACCAGCTTGTGGCTCTCAAGCTTGGATGGTGGCTCAAGGCTCTCCTCTCTAATGGTGGACAGTTCAAAGCAGGAGCAATAAGGCATGCTTCCTGTGAATGAGAGTTTAGACTTAGCCTTCTTTTCCAGGACTCACATGCTCAATCACTAAGTCTTGTCTGACTCTTTGAGGCCTCATGAACTTTAGCCCACCAGGCTCCTCTGTCTATGGGGATTCTCCAGGCAAAAATAATGGATGGGGTGCCATTTCCACAGGATCTTCCTGACCCAGGGATCTGAACCCATATCTCCTGTGTCTCCTGCATTGGCAGGAGGGTTCTTTACCACTGAGCCACCAGGGAAGCCACTTTTCCAGGACTTAGAACTTCCTATTCCTTCTAACTGTTCTCACTCCTTCTCAATTTTAATATTTCTCTGCAGAGACTGTTCCTTTATTCATGAAGCCAACAATCCAAGGGTTACAATTGGATGGGGGGAAAGTGGCTTTGCATTTCCCATGGCTCAGACTACCCCCAATCCTGGTATTTGCCACTGAAATGCACTTCTGTTTAATATAGATGTATGCAGTCTTCCTTATGCTTTGTCTTGAATAAGAAATGAATCTGTCTGTTTTCCCTAAGGGTACCCAACACAGGGTGGGGAGAGTAATTCTAAAGGTGCCTGAGTGGCTGAGGGAAGTCAGGCTGGGTGATTGAAAAACCAGAGAATTAAAACAAAACCAACCTGTTGTGAGAGTAAGGACGAGGGAAGGCGTGGTAAGCCTGATTGTGTCAACTCTGTTTTTCCTATTTTTGCAAGTAGATGAGGTAGGCTTGATTCTTATTCCAGTGGATGAGCTATGAAGAAATACCTTTGCTCTATATTGTAGGCTGGCTAAAAGCTCCCCAAAATGCACAAGCCCTAATCCCAGGAACCTGTGATATCTTATTTCCATGGCAAAGAAGACCTTGCAGACGTGATTAATTAAGTTAAGGCTGTGAGGGGAGAATATGCTGGATCACCCAGGTGGATCCAATGCAATCACAACAGAGCTTCAAAGTGAGAGGGAGGCAGGACGCCCTTTGATGATGCAGAAATAAAGTGACCTGCTCACATGCTCATGCCACACTCTTGGATTTGAAGGCTGAGGAAGGGGCTAGGAGTGACGGATGCAGGCATCCGCTGGAACTAGAAAGGGCCTGGTGCCTGATTCTCCATAGAACCTTCAGAAGGAACTGGTCCTGATGACATTTGGACTTCAGCCCAAGGAAACTGATTTTGGACTTCTGATTCCTAGAACTGTAAGAGAAAATATTTCTGTTCTTACAAGTTGCTAAGTTTTTGGTAATTTGTTACAATGACAACAAAAAACAATAATACCCTGGAAACAGTAACATGAAAAAGCATCTCATGGGTCTTTCCTGAAACTAAAGGACCAATAGTTGAGCTCTTGAGTAGAACAGGGGTCCCCAAACTCTAAGCTAAACATTGGCATCTGCTGTCAGAGCAATAGTGTAAATAGGCTAGAAATAAAGTGCATAATAAATATAATGCACTTGAATCATCCCCAAGCCATCTACCCCTTCCCTCTCATCCCCCAGTGTGTGGAAAGATTGTCTTCCATTAAACTGGGTCCTGGTGCCAAGAAGGTTGGGGGCCGCTGCAGTAGAGCATTTAAGTCCTTCAGCACCTGACTCCCAAGGCAACGTGCCTAGTGACCCCTGCCTCCTACATTGTGCTGGGGTTTCAAAAAACCCTTCTATTTTATGTGTGTGTGTGTGTGTGCACGTACACACTCAGTCATGTCCAGCTGTTTGTGATCGCATGGACTGTAGCCCACCAGGCTCCTCTGTCCTTGGGATTTTCCTGGCAAGAATACTGGAGTAGGTTGCCATTTCCTTCTCCAAGAGATCTTCCTGACCCATGGATCAAACCCGTGTCTCTTGTATCTCTTTCGTTGGTAGGTGGATTCTTTACCATTGTGCCACCTGGGAAGTCCTCTACTGTATTAAGGGGAAGAAGCACATTAATTTGTAATAAACATCCTTATACCAGCCAGTCACAGGCTCTACTCTCCAGATCTCAGCACCTAGTGGTAAAGCACATGTGTGGCAGGCTTCATATTTTTTAGATGTCTTTAAATTTTTATCCTTAATCCAATCAAAATTTTCTCTCTGCGTCTTGTCTGTCATTATGGCTTCATGGAAAGGGACAAGATAAATGTCATCTCAGATAGGAGATGGATGTGTCTATCAATCAGAAAGAATGCAAAGCCCTTGTCTTTTTGCCTGGGTGGGTGATTAGTAGTAAAAGAAAAGCTGGGGTGGGGAAGCCAAGCAAAAGTAACTTGTGTCATGATTTTTGCTGACTCAGGACTGATATAAGAGGGTGGAGAGTTTAGCTAAGGAACCAGCAAAAAGCTGAAGGATTTTTGCTCCATGTCTTCTTCAGAACTCTGGGAAGAGAGGCCCTACAGGGGTGCCACTCCAGGAGGAGGGCCTCATTGCCTCTTCAGAAGCTCCCTGAGTTTCCTGTGTTACAGAGTCTGCAGAAATGCCCCTAGGCCCTGGGAAGGTGTGGTAGCTGCTGGTGTGGGCAGGCTTCACAGGAGAACATACTCTGACTCTCCCAGAACACTGATCACAGGGCCCCAGCAGGAAGTTCCACGCGAGGTACCAGGTGGGCTGAGCCCTCATCAGCTTAGAGGATAACAGCCCTCTGATGAGGATCAGGCTGAGAGGGGAGCGTTCCTGTGATTTTCACCCTGAAAGGGGACTTCCCTGGTGGGTGAGCAGCCACCCAGTGGACAAGGGCCACTGTCACTGTAGACACTGGCAGTGACTCGGGGCACTTCTGAAGGACCTTCATACAGATCTGAGACCCCTGATAGCTATTGGGCACCTAGATTCCTTCCTGGAGGGGAGAGGGGGAAGTGGCTAGAAGAGAAACTGCACATTTACTTGAAAATAATTATTTTAAATAGGAAGGAGGCTAATTAAAATGGCCAAATCTGAGATAGCTTTAATTGGCAATTGCACCTTTCCTGATTACCTACAAGGAAGGGTACTCTTAAGAAAGATTGCATCAGTGTATGATGAAATAATTGGAGTAGAATGCAGTTCTGCCCTTAGTCTCAGTAAGAGCTGACCTCCATGCCTTAGATCACGGCTGCCAACCTTCTGGCACCAGGGACACTTTTTCCGTGGACAAAGTAGAGAGTATGGTTTAGGGAGAATTCGAGCACGTTGCATTCATTGTGCACTTTATTTCTATTATTTACATCAGCTCCACCTCATCAAGCATTAGATCCTGGAGGGTGGGGACCCCTGCCTTAGAGCACCCTTCTCTGGCCCCTTTCCAGCCTGTTCCTTCTCAGAAGCAAGGATGCCATGATTCCTCATCCACTCCTTATCTAAACTCTGCCTAGTTGTCAGAACCTTGGAATCCCCTGTCTTAAGAGCCCTTATGGAGAAGGCAATGGCACCCCACTCCAGTACTCTTGCCTAGAAAATCCCATGGATGGAGGAGCCTGGTAGGCTGCAGTCCATGGGGTCGCACAGAGTCGGACACAACTGAAGGGACAGCAGTAGCAGCAATAGCCCTGAACCAGCTTCAATAACTTACAGGAGCCTCTTCTCTGAGTCTGACCTGTGATCAGCATTTGCACTGACTCCATGTACACCCTAAATGTGATGGGTGTACAAGGGTGGCCGATTTGTGAATTGAGCTTTGGAGTATTGACTATAGTGCCCACTCACAAATGTTAGATGTTCCTTCTGGAGGTAGAATCCAGCTGGGAGTGAGAGGAGGACTGGCCAGAGACTCAGGCCTGGGCCCATCGTTCCTGAGCTGCCACATTCCAGCCTGAAACTCCAAGTCATCCCAGAATTTATATTGGAACTTCATGTTCCAAGTCATGAAGACGTGTATTTTAATTAGAATAGAACTGATCTATTACAGGCTTGTAAATTTCAATGATAACATCTAACTCTTTAGACTTACCATCTGTGACCTCCTCTTGTATTCCAGTGCCAGTCCCCACATGTATAAGGGGCAACCTGGCATTGCATCATTAAATTAGTTGTTCCTGTTACACAGACATGGAACAGGTAGTCACAAATGTTATGAGCCTTATCAAAGAAGAGGTACAGGATCTTAGAATGTGTATAGCAAGGGCCAGAAGCCAGCGCATCTGCTTATTCCTCTGCACAGATGTAAGTTGTGCCAGGCCCCTGGTCAGACTCATGTCTTCACTGTGCACGTTCTTCAAGCCTCCCCTCCATCCAGGAAGGCTCCTGGTTGCCCAGTGCCTGAGGCCCCAGAGTCCTGCCCTTGCAAGACCCTGAGTGGAATGAGCTTTTATTTCCATGTTTCTTTCACCTGTGTATCCCAGGCCTCTGTTGCAGGGTCTGCCCTGTAGAATATATTGTTCGAATGTTGTGTGAGCTGAGCAGTAGCTGCCCCCTCCTTTTCGATGTACATATATTGAACTCTACCTGAACTGAAGTGGTTCACAGTTTCAGAACAGCAAGCTAATAGAGCTCTTCTATTTTTCTAGCATGTCACCCTCCTTTCCTGGAAATCATGAACTCTTGAATCAAGTTTTTCCTACCTTTTCTTGTCAACTATTAGAGTTGGACTCTAGTTAGGAACAACTTTGGGAAAGTAATGTGACCTTGGTGAAGGTGATGAACACGAGTAGATCTGAAGTAGTGGATTCCATCACTTATTTAGTCATTCCAGGTAGAATATTACCATTTCTTATCATAAGGCCAGCAACCCCTGCCCTCTTCATATCATAATTGAATAGAAGACAAACTTATCATGGCATGTCTCACTATCAGAGTTTAGAGGTAATGGGGGCAGAAAGTATAGTCATTTAGTGGTAGTTAATAATCTGCTGATTTCAGTCATCATTAAAGCCTAAGAAGGCTGCCTAACCATCTGACATTGACAGCCGGTGTCCTCCAAAAATTAACTAGGAATCACACTGAGACTACATACAGATCCTTGCTTTATTTCTTTTGCTAAATTCTCAGATAATTTTACATTTCCTGCCAGGCCATTCCTTTTCATGCTGATAGAATTGAAAAGAATCATGTACCATGGGAAAGCAATTAGTAACTCTTTTCCCCTCTTTGGTGATTTTCTTTTTTCTCCCAAGACTCAGGCTATGTCATGATTAAGAGAAAGATAAAGCTGAACTCAATTCTGTGCTTTCTGCTCATTGCTAGACACTATGGATAAGAAAACCACACAGACATGTGGAGGGTTCCAGGTCCTCCAACCACACCCACTCGCCAGGTGACTGTTGTCATCTGAGAACTTCTGTCTCCGTAACTCAGCTCACCCACCTGCTTCTCCATCATTCCTTTAATGACAGTGCCCAGCTGTTCCAGGCAGTCTGGAGAGCCAGTCTGAGAGCTTTCTGTCCAAAGCTTAAGATAGCTAAATCTCAAACAACACACAAGACTGTTCTAAAGCTATTTGAGCTAATTGTACTTGAGAGTACAATTTTCCTCCAGTACAGAGAGCCATATTTCAAGTTTAATTAATAAATTGTAATTAAGCATTGATTTGCTATTCCTCTTAAAAGATTCATTTTGGGTAGAAATACATGACAGGGATGATCAATAGTAAATACCTCTTCCTTGCCTGATGAAAAGACCTTTCCCACTAGTACAGTACAATGCTTTCAATACTTAAAAACACCAAAAGAGACATCATTTCTCTAGATTGTGACCTTCAAGTGATGTGCTATGATCCAAAAAGTTCCAGAACTCAGAGTTCGACTAAATAGCAGATGTCTGACAGGTCCAGTCTCTTCTTATTTCTTTCCCGCCTGTACCTTATACATCATTTCCATCCAAGAATGAAGTACCTGTTTTTCTCTTGTGTACCAGGATTTCCAGTTGGTCATTGCCATTAGGGAAACTGCATTAATGTGCTGCTATTATCTGTGTATGTGCTTACCTCTGCCACTACAGTAGCGTCCTTGAAAGATAGATTTATATGTACATGTATATTTCCTTGCACACACACAAAATGCTTTTATAATTATTCATAACTCCTTATATTTTGTAACCAAGTGAGCAGATGGATGGATGAATAAATGACTCAATTTCAGTAACTTCTATTAGCGGAAAAGGTGTCAGTAATAAAGGCCCAAAATTTGATAAGTTTATCTACTTACCGCCTCTGATTTAGTTCTCAAAAAAACTCTGACTTAAGGAGTTTATACACGCTTAATATTGCCCACAGAACTATATGTGTGTGTGTGTGCTCCATTGTGTCTGACTCTGCGACCCCGTGGGCTATAGCCTGCCAGGCTCCTCTGTCCTTGGGATTTCCCAGGCAAGAATACTGAAGTGGGTTGCCATTTTCTCATGCAGAAGAGCTTCCCCACCCTGGGATCATACCCATGTCTCCTGCATTGGCAGGCAAAGTATTTATCACTGAACCACCAGGGAAACCAATATAGTTGAATATAGACATTCATAAATCCATTTGTACTCTAATTTAGATAGCTTGCCAAACTTAAAAATATCATTGAATGTTTATTGTATAGTTTTCAAGTTTTAAACTTAAATGAAATTATATAAAGTATTTAAAAATGTTTTATCATTGGAAAAACTCTTAATTTGTATATTTGTAGAGGTTTAGTTTTCAAATAGCAATATTTTTTCAAAGTGTTTAAAATTCCTCTTTATGTTATTCATTACACTGTCATCTTGGAAAATAAATTAGCATGGTAAAAATCCCCTAAATTGACTCCAAATTAGTTATCTAAGCATGAAATTCAAGTAAACATTTGCTTGTACCCTACTTGAGAAAAGATCTTGCACTGTATTCATCATTAATGGCTATAATATTCCCAACAAAGAAAATGCAGGTGATGTTGGCTTGATGTGCAGTGGATTTTGTTCCTAGGATATGGACAGAAACAAGAATAAAACTATTCAGAATGAATGAATAGCCCCACCTGCTTCAGAGCAGATGTACAAACTGGGACATATTGTGTGTGCAGCCATTGTTATTTTAGCTAATTCCTTGGTCCTAAAGCATTAGATACATTTGGCTTTCACCACTTCATAAATAATAAGTAAATAAATGGATGGATACATGGATAGATAATATTCAGATTGACTTGTTTTTTGTTGTGCTCCAGATAAAGAAATTCAGAATATAAGAGAAATGGACAACTGAAGGCCCTTTCATATACTTACCCTGTGCTAGAAAAGTTTATATAAACAGTTCTTAACAACAGTGTTCCTAGTTGTGGTCTCTTTATTCCTTTTAATTTGGTAGATTTTAAAGAGCTGTAATAAAAGTGATCCTAAACAGTTTGTTCTTAGGATGCTAAACTCAGCAAATATCCATTAACACATACCATTTCCAAAGACATCATGCCAAAGGCAGGTGGCCATTGGACAGGCTGGATCAGAACCACCTGGGACACTTAGAGACAAAAATATTTCTAGACTTCTTTCCCAGAGATGCTGTTTGAGTAGATCTGAAGTTATGCCATCAAATCTCTGTATTCTCGAAGACATCCATGGTTAGAAATCAGTTGAGAGGTGTAGTTGTCAACCAGGGGGACATGTCAATGTGTAAAGTCATTTTTGGTTTTCAAAACCAAGAGGGTACGTGTGCTATTGGCATCTAATTGGCTAAGGCCAAGAATGCTGCTAAGTATCTTACTATGTGCAAGACAAACTTGTGTATCCACAAAATGAAATTATCCAATCTAAAATGTCACTGATGCCAAGTTTGAGACATGCTGGTCTAGAAAGTAAAGATATATCCTTTGAGTCTATAATTAGGGTGAATCAAAGAGGCACAAAATATCATTTGTTCATAATTGAATACAGTGGCATTAGTCTAAAGACTCAAAAATTAAGCAAAATCAAAACAATGTTTTACCTTGAAATAAGTTCATGGTATGACTGCAGACAATTCCAGTTGAAAAAGTATGTGAGGAGCATAGAAGAGTTATCTGCAATTGGTAGGATATCTGTAATGGGGATTATCTGGAGACATTATGCCTGTACTTGGAAAAAATGATTAAAAATTTTACCTTATCCTGAAATGTTAGTAAGGGGAAAAAATGGTTTACTTGTAGAAAGGGAAATTTATTTTTAAATACTGACTGACAAACATAGGACCATTTAAACATAAGTGCTATTTAGCAAGTTAACAAAAATCAAATCTATGAAAGATGCAAATGATTTTTTTCATGGTTTGGTCCTTTTTCATCTTTGTATTGTTCTGTTGTAGATTCTGTTTTCTAGTTTTATACCATCTCTAGAGATCAAATGCTCACAAGCAGGACATACAGAAAATTACTGAACAATTATTTTGGTTGCTGTCAGTGCAGGGTTTGGATTAATAATGAAACCAATTAAATTATCAAATACCTCCACTGGCAACAATAAACATTTAATTTCCAGAGAGAAATAAGGTTAGCTATGTTGAACACCTTTTGCAATCACAGTGATAACAAAATTTTTCAAACATTGGGGAATTATGCTATTTCGTCCAAGAATCAGCAGCAGCTTGATTTAATTAAAATAGCAACAAAAGCATCCTTTTTTTTTTTTTTTTTTTTAGCTGTCTCATGCATCTCTGATAATAACCAATCAGCAGAAATGACGGAATGCCTCAAGCAGATGAACGGCATGCCTCCCCTCATGCAAGAATGTACAGTCCCATGTCGCAATGACTGCACCTTCACTGCTTGGTCCAAGTTTACACCCTGCTCCGCAAATTGTGAAACGACTCGAAGTAGAAGGCGACAGCTCACAGGTAGGTTGTGCATTTTATTCTTTAGTTTCAAGCAGGTGATGCTGTCCTGAACTTGTTGAGGAGAATATCCATTCCAGAAGGATGGGAAATTATATCATCTCTCCCTTTCCCCCCACCCTCCCTGCCATTATGTATCTCCTAGGCATATGATTGACACACAATATGTACTCAATTAATACTTGTGAAATAAATGAAAGATATGAACCATTCCAAAGCTATGAAGTTCCTCTCTATATAGCTTTTTAATTTTTATAGTGATAAACAGCAGTATATCAACCAACTTCCTTAGAATAGTAAATGGCAGAGTTTCTGGTATTTTTCATGCCAGGATCTCAGCAAGCTTGAAAGAAGTACCTGATTTGTTAAAAGCATCAAAGACAGACCTCACCTATATCATTGTCTTTTGCCATTACCTTATTGGTGGGTTCAGTTGCTCAACCATGTCCCACTCCTTGCGACCCCATGGACTGCAGCATGACAGGTTTCCCTGTCCTTCACTATTTCCCAAAGTTTGCTCAAATACATGTCCACTGAGTCAGTGATGCCATCCAACCATCTCATCCTCTGTTGTCCGCTTCTCCCACTGCCTTCAATCTTTCCCAGTATCAGGGTCTTTACCATTACCTTATAAGTAACTTGATATTTTAAAACTTTAGTACTGGAAGGCAAAAATTGATTATATACATAGATTTTGCTTTTGTGTGTGTGTGCTATGTTGCTTCAGTCATGTACAACTCTTTGTGACCCTATGGAGTGTAGCCCACCAGGCTCCTCTTTCCAAGGAATTCTCCAGGCAACAATATGGGAGTGGGTTGCCATGCCCTTCTTCAGAGGATCTTCCTGACCCAGAGATCAAACCAACATTTCTTGTGTCTCCTGAAATGGCAGGCAGATTCTTTACCACTAGCACCTCCTGGTCGACAAGAGACTATTGGATCCCACCATAAAAAGATACCCCATATCCAAGAGCAAAGAAGAAGCCCCAGAAAAATGGTAGGAGGGGCAAAATCACATTTAGAATCAAATTCTATACCCACCAGAGATGCTTGGAGGGCTCAAATAAACCTTGTGTGCACCAGGACCCAGAGACACCACAGAGACTGAGCCAGAACTGTGTTGAGTATCTCCTGTGGAGGTGCAAGTCAGCAGTGGCCTGCCGCAGGGGCAGGAGCTCTGAGTGTAGCAGACTTGGGTTAGGCATAAACCCTCTTGGAAGAGGTCACCATTAACCCCACCATAGAAGTGCCAGAACTTACACAGGACTGGGGAAACAGACTCTTGGAGGGCACAAACCAAACCTTCTGTAACTACCTCCACCATAGTTTGGCCTCAGGTCAAACAACAGGGAAGGAACACAGCCCTGCCCCTCAACAGAAAATTGGATTAAAGATTTACTGAGCATGGCCCCGCCCATCAGAAAAAGACCCAGTTTCCCCTTCAGTCAGTCTCTCCCATCAGGAAGCTTCCATAACCCTCCTATCCCTATCCATCAGAAGGCAGACAGACAGAAAACCACAATCACAAAAAACTAACCAAACTGATCACATGGAACACAGCCTTGTCTAGCTCAGTAAAACTATGAGCCATGCTGTGTAGGGCCACCCAAGACAGATGGGTCATGGTGGAGAATTCTGACAAAATATGGTTCATTGGAGAAGGGAATGGCAAACAACTTCAATATTCTTGCCTTAAGAACTCCATGAACAGTATAAAAAGGCAAAAAGATAGGACACTGAAAGAGGAACTCCCCAGGTCAGTAGGTACCCAATATGCTACTGGAGATCAGTGGAGAAATAACTCCAGAAAGAATGACGGGATGGAGCCAAAGCAAAAACAACACCCAGTTGTGGATATGACTGGTAATGGAAGTAAAGTCCGATGGGGTAAAGAGGAATATTGACTAGGAACCTGTAATGTTAGGTCCATGAATCCAAGGCAAATTGGAAGTGGTCAAACAGGAGATGGCAAGAGTGAACATTGACAGTTTATGCATCAGTGAACTAAAATGGACTGGAAAGGGTAAATTTAACTCAGCTGACAATTATATCTACTACTGTGGGCAAGAATCCCTCAGAAGAAATGGAGTAGCCATCATAGTCAACAAAAGAGTCCAAAATGCAATACTTGGATGCACTCTCAAAAACGACAGAATGATCTCTGTTCATTTCCAAGGCAAACCATTCAATATCACAGTAATCCAAGCCTATGCCCTGACCAGTAATGCTGAAGAAGCTGAAGTTGAATGGTTCTATGAAGACCTATAAGACCTTTTAGAACTAACACCCAAAAAAGATGTCCTTTTCATTATAGGGAACTGGAAAATGCAAAAGTAGGAAGTCAAGTGATACCTGAAGTAACAGTCAAATTTGTCCTTGGAGTACAAAAGGAAGCAGGGCAAAGGCTAATAGAGTTTTGCCAAGAGAACACACTTAGAGCAAGCACCCTCGTCCATTAGCACAAGAGAAGGACTCTACACATGGACATCACCAGATGGTCAATACTGAACAGATTGATTATATTCTTTGCAGCCAAAGATGGAGAAGCTCTATACAAGTTAGCAAAAAACAAGACCAGGAGCTGACTGTAGCTCAGATCATGAACTACTTATTGTCAAATTCAGACTTAAATTGAAGAAGGTAGGGAAAGTCACCAGACCATTTAGGTATGACCTAAATCAAATCCCTTATGATTATACAGTGGAAGTGACAAACAGATTCCAAGGGCCTATATCTGATAGAGTGCCTAAAGAACTATGGATGGACATTTGTAACATTGTACAGGAGATGGTGATCAAAACCATCCCCAAGAAAAAGAAATATGAAAAGGCAAAATGGTTGTCTGAGGTCTTACAAATAGCTGTGAAAAGAAGAGAAGCTAAAGGCAAAGGAGAAAAGGAAAGATATACCCATTTGAATGCAGAGTTCCAAAGAATAGCAAGGAGAGATAAGAAAGCCTTCCTCTGTGATCAATGCAAAGAAATCGAGCAAAAAAATAGAATGGAAAAGACTTGAGATCTCTTCAAGAAAATTAGAGATACCAAGGGAAGATTTCATACAAAGATGGGCACAATAAAGGACAGACATGGTGTAGACCTAACAGAAGCAGAAGATATTAAGAGGTGGAAGAATACACAGAAGAACTGTACAAAAAAGATCTTCATGACCCAGATAATGATGATGGTTTGATCACTCACCTAGAGCCAGATATCCTTGAATGCAAAGGCAAGTCAATACAAACAAAGCTAGTGGAGGCAATGGAATTCCAGTTGAGCTATTTCAAATCCTAAAAGATGATGCTGTGAAAGTGCTGCACTCTATATGCCAGCAAATTTGGAAAACTCAGCAGTGGCCACAGGACT
The DNA here is from genome assembly GCF_032452875.1 of Bos javanicus. Taxonomy (NCBI): domain Eukaryota; kingdom Metazoa; phylum Chordata; class Mammalia; order Artiodactyla; family Bovidae; genus Bos; species Bos javanicus. The sequence continues at coordinate 59,874,895 of NC_083869.1, read as the reverse complement.
GGAAAAGGTCAGTTTTCATTCCAATCCCAAAGAAAGCCAAGGCCAAAAAAGTTCAAATTACCACACACTTGTACTCATCTGATACACTAGCAAAGTAATGCTCAAAATTCTCCAAGCCAAGCTTTAACAGTATGCGAACCATGAATTTCCAGATGTTCTAGCTGGATTTAGAAAATTCAGAGGAACCAGAGACCAAATTACCATCATCTGTTGGATCATCAAAAAAAAAAAAAAAAAAACAAGAGAGTTCCAGAAATAAAAAAAATCTACTTTTGCTTAATGACTATGCCAAAGCCTTTGACTGTGTAGATCACAACAAAATGTGGAAAATTCTGAAAGAGATGGGAATACCAGACCACCTGACCTGCTTCCTCAAAAATTGGTATGCAGATCAAGAAGCAACATTTAGAACTGGGCATGGAACAACAGACTGGTTCCAAATCGGGAAAGGAGTGTGTTAAAGCTGCATATTGTCACCTGGCTTATTTAAGTTATATGCAGAGTACTTCATGCAAAATGCCTGGTTGGATGAAGCACAAGCTGGAATCAAGATTGCTGGGAGAAATATCAATAACCTCAGATATGCAGATGACACCACTCTTATGGCAGAAATTGAACAACTAAAGAGCCTCTTGATGAAAGTGAAAAAGAGTGAAAAAGTTGGCTTTAAACTCAACATTCAGAAAACTAAGATCATGGCATCCAGTCCAATCATTTCATGGCAAATAGATGGGGAAACAATGGAAATGGTGACAGATTTTATTTTATTGGGCCCCAAAATCACTGCAGATGGTGACTGCAGCCATGACATTAAAAGACACTTGCTACTTGTGGAAGCCAAGCTATGACCAACCTAGACAGCATATTAAAAAGCAGAGACATTACTTTGCCAACAAAGGTCCATCTAGTCAAGGCTATGGTTTTTCCAATAATCATATATGGATGTGAGAACTGCACTATAAAGAAAGCTGAGCACTGAAGAATTGATGCTTTTGAACTGTGGAATTGGAGAAGACTCTTGAGAGTCCCTTGGACTGCATGGAGATCCAAGTAGTCTATCCTAAAGAAATCAGTCCTAAATATTCATTGGAAGGACTGATGTTGAAGCTGAAAATCCCATTACTTTGGCCACTTGATGTGAAGAATTTGACTCACTAGAAAAGACCCTGATACTAGGAAAGATTGAGTACAGGAGGAGTAAGGGATGACCGAGGATGAGATGGCTGGATGGCATCACTGACTCGATGTTTGAGTAAGTTTGAGTAAGCTCTGAGAGTTGGTGATGGACAGGGAAACCTGGCATGCTGCAGTCCATGGGGTCAGAAAGAGTCGGACATGACTGAGTGACTGAGCTGAACTGAGTACCATCTGGGAAGCCCACATATAGATACATACATACGTACATACATAGATTCTGCTTTTGTGGTATATGCTTATTATTGGTTCAATTTACTTCTTTGAAATTTAATGAAAACTAAAGTCATAAGTAGTTTAATCAAAGTCTTAGAGCAGTTTTTGCGATAATATATAAATAATTGACATTGTAATATATCTAACTTCTTATCTAGATAAATATTCCAGAACTTCTCTTCATTGTAGGTTTTTTCATATAGGCAAAAAAAAGCTTAATTCAGGAAATGAGAACCAAGAAAAATACCAGAATAATAAGTAGGTTAATAATATTGGTATTGACATTGAAGAATTAAGGAGAGATGACCATTTGTTCTCATGAGCAACTCAAGTGCTAATTCCCTTGGGTTCAAGACTCCCCTTTGTTTGGATGCATTAGATACATGATTATTTTACATTTAACTTACTCTAATGGATTGACAAAATCCATGAGAGTCCTTAATAGTATTTCTGCATGCAGATCAGGAACCCATCTGTAGGTAAGGTGAAACATGCAGTCACAAAGAGAAACATTAAATTACATGTTATACTTTAATATTTTGTCTATAATAAGTGCTCATATATAAATTTATGCAGCATAAAACATATCTTCTGCTTCTAAGATAAAACAGATTTTTTATTCTTTAACAATATCAGTTCAGTCCAGTTGCTCAGTCATGTCTGACTCTTTGCGACCCCATGAATCGCAGAATGCCAGGCCTCCCTGTCCATCACCAACTCCCGGAGTTCACTCAGACTCACGTCCATCGAGTCAGTGATGCCATCCAGCCATCTCATCCTCTGTCGTCCCCTTCTCCTCCTGCCCCCAATCCCTCCCAGCATCAGAGTCTTTTCCAATGAGTCAACTTTTCGCATGAGGTGGCCAAAGTACTGGAGTTTCAGCTTTAGCATCATTCCTTCCAAAGAAATCCCAGGGCTGATCTCCTTCAGAATGGACTGGTTGGATCTCCTTGCAGTCCAAGGGACTCTCAAGAGTCTTCTCCAACACCACAGTTCAAAAGCATAAATTCTTTGGTGCTCAGCTTTCTTCACAGTCCAACTCTCACATCCATACATGACCACTATGTAGTGGGGTAGAAGATATGTGGCAGGAATAATCCCATGTTAAGGGACAGTTTAATGGAACTTGGTTTGCATGTTCATGTATCATGTTTCAGAAGCCATTATCTTAACAGCTCTGTCCATATATTTGAGATGAGAGAGAATTTCCTTGAGAGGGAAAGAAAATTTTTAATTCGTGGCCAATTTTTTCTTCCTTTTGAAGGTTTGTTAATGATAATTTGTCAGTAAATTGAGAATGAAATAATTGAAAATCCTAGGATATTTATTTATTTTACAGCCAGTAAGTTTGTGTTATCAATTATCATAACTTTAATGACTTTTATTTAACATATACTTTTAAGGTAAATCTTGAAAAACCATTATACTCTATCCTAAAAATTACACACACACACACCAAAAAAAAAAAAAAAAAAACTACCTAGACTTCATTTTCTAAATCATTAAATGCTAAGGTTTTGCCTAGCTAATTGATCTTTGTATGTCTGAGTACCTAGATGACCTAAACAACTGGCCGATTTCATGAAATACATGAACTGTTTAAAAAAATCAGTCAAATGGATTACATAGTAGTGTCAATTGAAAGAAAAATGCACAATGTGGTAGTTAAGGTGTATTCATGGCCTTAACTGGGGACTACAGCCCTGGAGACAGCCTCTCAAGTAGCTCTGAGAAACTGCTCTAAGGAGGTAGAGGAGTAGGCTAGTTTATATGTGATTTTGTTTCTGTTATAGAATTCGATACAGCATACCTCTTAGTGAAAACTATTAGTTACAGAGAATAGAAGTCTCAACTTTATGATCGTAGTGTTCTGGGAATATGCAAGAAGTGAAGTTTATTAAAATTCTTCCTGAAATACATGTAACTATCTATGGCTCTGTTTGTCCAAAGCACACAGTCTCTTTTTATTTTCTTTAGCATCCTCTGTTGAAAGCATAGAGTGTACTGAGTCAGTCAAGGAGTATAGTGGATTAATCTTTGCGGACTTGGGTGGAGAGTGGGATTGTCTTTGCTCTTTTCTGCTTGAGTGCCCCCCTTTTGGTCATAAATTCAAAGTTGGGGAGGCATTTCATGTCCCATAGCCCTAGGAATGTTCATTCCTATGTCAAGGTCAGATTTCATTGATAAACAATCCAATGTGCTATGACTAGGTCCTTCTAATGGTAACCATAAATAGCTCTGGACTACCTGTCTTACTAGTCTGTATGATCCAGGAAATGATTCTCCCTTGTTGTTTCTTCTTACATCTACTATAGCACTACTATAATCATTTTAATTCTATATAGAACTGAATATGCAGTCAGTCATTTCAAGTCTCTTAGTAATCATTACTTTCGTCAGAGACTCAGCAGAATAAGCAGAATATATGTTACATTACCAGAAGTAATAATAAGGTCATAATGGGGATTCATGCACTGAACGGCCAGCATCAAACCAGTTCTTAAGAGATCACCAAGACTAGGGAACAGACTGTTTAAGGCAGAAATCTGATTTTCTTTTTTGTTTTTAATGTGGGTGATTAAATGTGTTCTATTAACAAGTCCAATTAAGTCATTACTCTTAAGTGACTCTTGCCATATAAATCCAGTCCATAGCTGAGGAAAGGCCCCTCCTGATAAGTGGGAAGTTATGGTTTTCTAGTGAAATTTAGCTTATTGTTCTGATTGAGCTTGAATAACTTTGATAGAAAATTCATATTTATGTTAAAATTTTCAAAGGGACCATCCAATCAGAGTGTTAGAAATCTACCAAAGTGAACCAGAAGTATTGGACGTAGATAATTGACCGTAGATCAAAACATTAGATTTTTAAAATTTTTCATAGGATTGTGCCTGTGTTAGAAAAACATTTGATTCCTATGTAGAAGTCCCAAGAAATCAAGATCTGCTCTGGTACTTTGGAATAAATATCTGCTTCTGATGCCCTCATCTTCTCTTCCTATTGTGGATGCTGTTTTTCTTCTGTTTGAGCATTTGTGTGAAGGTGAGTTTGAGGCTAGCAATCCTCTCTACAGACAAGTCTGGTTCAGGGACCTTTTTTAAGTGGGAAATATGAATCTAAGAGTCAATTTCCTTTAGTTTTGTTGTGCATAAACAAGCTAAGAGTAGCTGATAAAGGTCTTTCCATCTAGGCGGGAGAGAGTCCTTTAAATGATATATTTTTTCCAGTATATATTCTCCGGAATGTACTTCATGGGGTATCTGATCCTTATCCAAAGACAGATTACTGTGATAAACTTCAGAAACAAGCTTAAAATGTCCTTTTAACAATTCATTTAAACTTTTGTGACACTATAATATATCAACAGGAGCCATTTAGGACTATAAAGGTATATTACTGAAATTTTTTTTCCTATAAAATTATCCTCATTTCCACCAAATACAGCCAAACTAAGACTAATTTAGTAAGTTTGGTTTCAATAAACTTGGCCTGATTATTTATATAAGTGTACCAAGAATAGCAATTGTTTATATAGGCTCTTTAAATTTGGTTGCATTTTTTTTTTTAATTATAAACAGTCCCAGACTAAAGTTTATAAGACTTCTCAAAGCCAGGAAAATTATGCCTAGGGCTTGCCATCAGATTTACCTATGATACCTATAGATTTGGGTGAATTCCTCTCTTCTCAAGTCCCCCAGATAGCTTGAGAGTCCTTTCTTATTCACCTGATAAGGTTGCTGAAAGAAAAGAAAGTGTTGCTCAGTCAGATCCAACTCTGTGACCCCATGGACTGTAGCCCACTGGGCTCCTCCATCCATGGGATTTTCCAGGCAAGAATACTGGAGTGGGTTGCCATTTCCTTCTCCAGGAGATCTTCCCAACTCAGGGATTGAACCGCAGATCTCCTGCATTGCAGACTGACACTTTACTTTCTGAGCCACCAACCAAGGTTGCCAAGAACCCTGAAAATAAGGGAGTAGGCTGTCACTCTAAGGGGTTTCATGGCTTCATAAAGTCTTTCTTGGGGTTTCGCACGTGGCTCAGTGGTAAAGAATTCGCCTGAGACAAAGCTAGAGGCTCAGGAGACACAGGCTGGATCACTAGGTCAGGAAGATCCCTTGGAGAAGAAAATGGCAACCCACTCCAGTATTCTTGCCAGGATAATCCCATAGACAGAGAATCCTAGCACACTGCAGTCCATTGGATCGTTAAGAGTCGGGTATGGACATGAGCACAACTGAGCAACAGAGCAAGCACATACGCACAAAGTTTGTATTAGTTTTTTAAAGCTGACTGGTTATATCTGATTCTATGTTTATTCTGAAACACAACATTCCAGTCAAAGCTATAATAACATAACCAATGTTTCCATTGTGCCCTGTTAAAAGGAGAACAGATTTTTATTGAACTTATGCAAATAACTTTATTTCCATGAAAATAAGAATAAAAAGTATCCAATTCTGGAGGGATCAGGTAGGAAAAAAAGATAAATGTTTCACTTCTACTTACAAAGGTATAATTTATCAAATGATTGTTAGTCATTGTACAAGAAATATTTCCTTATATCTAGAAAAACAAAGCTAAGCAGTGATATTTTAGACAAAAAGTCTAAAGAGAAAAAATAGTCTAAAAAATTATAACCCTATCATCAGTTCATTCAGTCCTAGGCAATTAATTTTGTTGCTTTCCTGTTAACAATTTTATGAAGTCATCAGTTTGTTCATTAGAATTCTTTAATTTCTTACCCAGTTCTGTAGTATAATCTGAAAGTTGTCAAAAACCTGTAATTGTCTGTAAAGCAATTATCCTTCAATAAAAAATAAATTAATTTAAAAAATACCTGTAATTGTCCCCAAAAAAGCCCTTTCTATGAATCTTCTTGAAGATGAAGAATTTTCATAAAAGTAATAGAATAAAATAACTATAAATGACAAAAGACTTTTAAAATGGCATCTTTAAGGATCTGATTACTATTGACAAAGAAATTTGGTTATTTCTGTTACATTTTAAGATAATTTGGACTATAAATGATAACATAGGACAACTAAATTTTAGCAATTTCATATAAACTCTAGAATATTTACATTAACAATATTTATTCATACAATATTACCTAAGATTCATCATCATTCATTTAACAATGTTAATCATATAATTAATATATCAAGTAAACATAAATAATTTAATAACTTTCTCTGTTTTTTTTTTTTCTTTGATTTTTCTGGGGCTCTCTGAGAAATGCCAACATTAGCAAGAGGTCATAACAGAGAGATTCAAATTCTAGTTTTGCAAAAGTTTATTTTTAATATTAGAATTCTTTCAACCAATTAAGTTCATGTTAATCTTAGCCAGCCCTGACTGTACATCAAATTCTTTCTCAAGATTTCTTTTCCATAAGCCTATAATTTGCATTTTTTGTTTTAGATTTTATCCTTTGAGTTCTCTTTTTTCTTTTTCTCTTAGACTGTCTTTTGAAAATAATTACTTTGTTTTCCCTTAATAGAATACATTTCCTTTCTATTTACCCTTTTAAAAGTTTTTTTGCATATGAAAACATTTTCTTTATTTTAGTGGTTCTAATTTCACATATTAATCATAATTTTCAAACCTTAAGAACTCCATCTTTAGTGAAAACCAAGAAAAAACAGTTGTGAACTATCACATTAGCATGCCTGATTGTCAAACTTATGAACATATTCCATTACCTCTAGAAACACACATTTTTCCACACTGTAATTTTTTCTCCAATGTGGTACAAGACATGTGCCCAGTGAACCAAACATCTTTATTTTTTTTTGTAAGAATATGAAATTTGAGATTTTAATTGCTAAGCAAGTATAAATTTTCCTGTATTTTATTTGGAAATAATCTAGACAGTTGATCAATCCCTATCATTTAACTTAGTAAAACTCTAAAGTTTCAAGTTACCAGAAGATCTAGAGAAACTATCTTTAAGTAGAAATAGAGTAAGACATAAACGTTCTTAGCATTCACCTAAAAATCATGCTTGCATTGAAATTTCTTTATGAAAATATCATTTTTCTTGCTGACAAATTTTGTTAGTGGTAACATGATCTTTTTTGACATTCAGCAAACATAGATACAATAATGTTGTCATGCTATTGGTTTTTTACTTAAACCAATAAGCTTGTTTCTATTGGGTAATGATTAATCCTCAATCATGTGATCTTAAAAAAAATTGGGTTAACTTGTATTTCTGAGAATTTCTTGAAGCACTTCATTATATTTAAGCCAATTAAATAGGTCTCTCTTACAGTTTAATTTTTATAAAACATTACCAAAGGTAGAAACATATAATATTCTATAATATATACACAGACATATAATCAGAGATCTCACACCTTCATTTTAAAACTTAAGACATGAATCTGGTATTACAATATAAAACTCACTAGTTTATAATAACTTGGAATGAGTTTATTCTTGGAGTTTACTCTTGGATAAAAGCTAACCACCCCCCCTTTTTTTTTCAATCTCAGAAATTAGAGATGGTCTAGATAAGAGTTTCTGAGAAGACCTGGTAGAACATTTACATCTCAAAGACTCAGGGAGATCATTGTAAGCTCTTCCTAGAAGGACTTTTGTTCCCTTAGGGTAAGAATTTTGAAAGAATATTATACAAAGCCAGCTTTTTCTCTAACTGCATATGTAAAAGCCACTGTTGGAATGTCAGGAGAGTCCCATCAAGACCTTTTTCAGGATGAAGTTTTCTTAATTTCCAAACTACTTGTAAGTATAAGCTCATATATATATATATATATATATATATATATATATGAACCTGGCAGGATATGAGTCAAAGGTTTATCTGACACCACTTTCTTCTGCTTTGAAGCCTTTGTTTCCCATTTAAATGTCAGTTTGTCAGAATAAAAGACTGCATGGTGGGCTGGTATGCTGTTTGGCTTAACACCTCTAGGAAGCACCCTGGATTCATCTCAGCTCTTTCACATGTCTGTTTCTCCCTCTGGCTGTATAAAATTTCCATGGATATTTGGAACACTGGATGACCAATGTTATATGTGTCCCCAAAGCCAGTGTCTTTGAATTAAGTAGTGGGTCTCCTCATGGGACCATTGCATGGTGTGAGGGCTTGCCCTTGCCACTGTCATAACTTTCCCAGTTGACTAAGAAAGCTGTAACTGGTTGGGAAAAGCTGTGTCTCTTATCTTTGGAGCTGAAAGTGCTCACATGGTAACTTATTCAGACAAACTCTGCTTAAAGTATTCAAGAAAAGATGCCAATCAAGCCTCCTATGTAATCATCCAGTCCAAACTACTCTGTGTATTTCAACTGAGCAAGCTCCCAACCTCTCTCAACTGGAATAACCCACTCAGTAGCTTTTAACTGAGCAAAATCTTCCCATTGTCTTTCATCCGGGTAACCTAGTTACCTCTTCTTGAATATAAGTTGAAGGAAAACTTACTCTTAATGGCAAGGAGTTTAACAATCACCAAAAAAAAAAAAAAAAAAAAACCCTTAAGAACTGTGAATCAACACAGGAGATCCAAGACCTAGGAGAGACTAACCCAGTTGTCTAGATTCCCTGAGGGTGTAGATTAGCACAAAGGGCCTTTTCTGGAGGGTCAAGGCCCCAGATAGAGTTCAGGCAAATGAGACAAGTATATTCTGAGTCCCTTAGTGGTCACCAAAATTTTCACTGAAAGACAAATGCACAACACTCATGCTGTGAGTATAGCTTTATCCAGGGTCTGAATGATAACTATAGCCCAGGAGATAGCCTCTTAGATAACTCTAAGGAACTGCTACAAAGATGTAGTGGTGAAAGCTAGTTTATATGTGACTTAAAGGGACTATTTCATGCAAAGATGGGCTCAATAAAGGACAGAAATAGTATGGACCAAACAAGCAGAAGATATTAACAAGAGGTGGAAGAATACACAAAGAACTGTACAAAAAAGATCTGCATTACCCAGATAATCACGATGGTGTGATCACTCACCTAGAGCCAGGCATCCTAGAATGTGAAGTCAAGTGGGCCTTAGGAAGCATCACTATGAACAAAGCTAGTGGAGGTGATGGAATTCCAGTTGAGCTATTTCAAATCCTGAAAGATGATGCTGTGAAAGTGCTATACTCAATATGCCAGCAAATCTGGAAAACTCAGCAGTGGCCACAGGACTGGAAAAGGTCAGTTTTCATTCCAATCCCAAAGAAAGGCAATGCCAAAGAATGCTCAAACTACCACACAATTGCACTCATCTCACACACTAGCAAAGTAATGCTCAAAATTCTCCAAGTCAGGCTCAACAATACATGAACTGTGAACTACCAGTTGTTCAAGCTGGTTTTAGAAAAGGCAGAAGAACCAGAGATCAAATTGTCAACATCTGCTGGATTATCAAAAAAGCAAGAGAGTTCCAGAAAAACATTTCTGCTTTATTGACTATGCCAAAGCCTTTGACTGTGTGGATCACAATAAACTGTGGAAAATTCTTAAAGAGATGGGAGTACCAGATCACCTGACCTGCCTCTTGAGAAATCTGTATGCAGGTCAGGAAGCAACAGTTAGAACTGAACTTGGAACAACAGACTGGTTCCGAATAGGAAAAGGTGTACATCAAGGCTGTATACTGTCACCCTGCTTATTTAACTTATATGCAGAGTACATCATGAGAAACGCTGGGCTGCATGAAGCACAAGCTGGAATCAAAATTGCAGGGAGAAGTATCAGTAACCTCAGATATGGAGGTGACACCACTCTTATGGCAGAAAGTGAAGAAGAACTAAAGAGCCTCTTGATGAAAGTGAAAGAGGAGAGTCAAAAAGTTGGCTTAAAGCTCAACATTCAGAAAACTAAGATCATGGCATCTGGTTGCATCACTTCATGGCAAATAGATGGGGAAACAGTGGAAACAGAGGCAAGACTTTCTTTTTTCAGGCTCCAAAATCACTGCAGATGGTGATTGCAACCATGAAATTAAAAGACTCTTGCTCCTTGGGAGGAAAGTTATGACCAAACTAGACAGGATATTAAAAAGCAGAGACATTACATTGCCAACAAAGGTCTGTCTAGTCAAAGCTATGCTTTTTCTAGTTAGTCATGTGTGGATGTGAGAGTTGGACTGTGAACAAAGCTGAACACTGAAGAATTGATGCTTTTGAACTATGGTGTTAGAGAAGACTCTTGAGAGTCCCTTGCACTGCAAGGAGATCCTACCAGTCCTTCCTAAAGGAAATCAGTCCTGAATATTCATTGCAAAAACTGATGTTGAAGCTGAAACTCCAGTACTTCAACCACCTGATGCGAAGAACTGACTCATTTGAAAAAACCCCGATGCTGGGAAAGATTGAAGGCAGGAGGAGAAGGGGACAACAGTGGATGAGATGGTTGAATGGTATCATTGACTCAATGGACGTAAGTCTGAGTAAACCCCAGGAGTTGGTGATAGACAGGGAGGCCTGGCGTGCTGCAGTCCATGGGGTCACTGAGAGTCGGACACGACTGAGTGAAACGAACTGAACTTTTGTTGTTAGGTAATGCAGTCAGCATGCATCTTGGTAGAAACCTACCGCTAGTCACAAAAAACAGAAATCTCAATGTAATGATTGTATTGCTTTTATGTATTGGAAGATGTTAAGAAGTGTGATTTATTGGAATTCTTTCTGAAGTGCATGTAACTGTGTAAGGGTCTGTTTGTCCAAACCACAAGCATTCTGTCATTGTCTTTAATTTCCTCTGTCTGAAACATTGAGTTCACTGTCAGTCAGCAACTACAGTGGGTTAATCTTTGTAAAGTTGAATGGAGAGCAAAATACTCTTTGCTCTTCTTTTGTTTGCCATATCTTTGGTAGAAAAATAAGTAGTGAAAAATGTGCACTTCTGAAGCCTTATTTTTATTGTTGTGATACGAATGCTTGTATTTTGGTTTCCCCCATGTAATTTGGTAGTAAATAAAATAAGCAATCTCAAACATGAATGATAGTATTAAAAAACATGGGCTTAGACTATAAAGCAATGCTATTCTGTAACATAGACACACCCAGATAAGCATACAGACATGAATACAAGCCCTTTGTTGTATAGGGGACCATCTAAGGTGTTTATTTTTTCTTTTTCCATTTTTTTAACTAGAGTCTTCAGTTTAATATCTGAGTGTTCTCTGTGTTTTATGCAAATTAGATAATCACAAGTTTTAGATTTAGTGATAACTAAAGCAGTTGCTTATACAGTACTGTAAATTATCAGTCTAAAAAAATAGAAAATCTACCTAGGTTACTAAAAAATGATATATTCAAAATAACTGGATAACTAATACCTTTTAAATATTGTAGATTTGTGTTTTTGTAGAATAAGTTATAAGTTTCTAATTTAAGGTGAAAAATGTCCTCAGAGTTGTAGTGGAGATTGATTTTTTTAAATATTTTTAAAATACTAGCTGGTTCTGAATCCAAAGATTAATACTGATTATGACTAGAATGTAATCAAAGTTAGTTCATTTCAGTTCAGTCGCTCAGTTGTGTCTGACTCTTAGCAACCCCATAGACTCCAGGACTCCCAGTCCATCACCAACTCCCGGAGTTTACTCAAACTCATGTGCATTGAGTTGGTGATGCCATCCAACTGTCTCATCCTCTGTGGTCCCTTTTTCCTCCCGCCTTCAATCTTTCCTAGCACCAGGGTCTTTTCAAACGAGTCAGTTCTTCACATCAGGTGGCCAAAGTATTGGATTTTCAGCTTCAACATCAGTCCTTCCAATGAATATTCAGGACTGATTTCCTTTAGGAAGGACTGGTTGGATCTCCTTGCAGTCCAAGGGACTCTCAAGAGTCTTCTCCAACACCACAGTTCAAAAGCATCAATTCTTCAGCACTCAGCTTTCTTTATAGTCCAACTCTCACATCCATGCATGACTATTAGAAAAACCATAGCCTTGACTAGACGAACCTTTGTTGGCAAAGTAATGCCTCTGCTTTTTAATATGCTGTCTAGTTTGGTCATAACTTTTCTTCCAAGGAGTAAGCACCTTTTAATTACATGGCTGTAATCACCATTTGCAGTGATTTTGGAGCCTGAAAAAAGAAAGTCTGACACTGTTTCCCCATCTATTTGCCATGAAGTGATGCAACCGGATGCCATGATCTTAGTTTTCTGAATGTTGAGCTTTAAACCAACTTTTTCACTCTCCTCTTTCACTTTCATCAAGAGGCTCTTTAGTTCTTCTTCACTTTCTGCCATAAGAGTGGTGTCACCTCCATATCTGAGGTTACTGATACTTCTCCCTGCAATCTTGATTCCAGCTTGTGCTTCATGCAGCCCAGCGTTTCTCATGATGTACTCTGCATATAAGTTAAATAAGCAGGGTGACAGTATACAGCCTTGATGTACACCTTTCCCGATTCGGAACCAGTCTGTTGTTCCATGTCCAGTTCTAACTGTTGCTTCCTGACCTGCATACAGATTCCTCAAGAGGCAGGTCATGTGGTCTAGTATTCCCATCTCTTTCAGAATTTTCCAAAGTTAAGGACCACCAATAATTTGTTTTTTATTGTGAAAATTATCTCTGCATTAACCAATTTGCTCAAAGCCTTCTTCAAACAGTGATCCCATGTTATTAAGAAAGATATCACAAACATAGAGACAGCATACATTTTACAGAATATTTGTTCTGCCAGTAACTTGGTTACATTGTACATGAACATTTTCCTTATTCCCATTCTTTCTCTCTCTTATGTCTTCCTTTTTTTCATCTTTTTAGAAAACTTTGTTCAATTATTCAAGGAATAATTTTTATCATTTATGTGTGCTAGACCTTGGAGCTCTACAAAGGAATAGATAGACTTGGTTTTAATTTAAGAGCTTCCACTATAATTTATGGAGAAGACAATGGCACCCCACTCTAGTACTCTTGCCTGGAAAATCCCATGGACGGAGGAGCCTGGTGGGCTGCAGTCCATGGGGTCACTAAGAGTCGGACACGACTGAGCGACTTCACTTTCACTTTTCACTTTCATGCATTGGAGAAGGAAATGGCAACCCATTCCGGTGTTCTTGCCTGGAGAATCCCAGGGACGGGGGAGCCTGGTAGGCTGCCATCTCTGGGGTTGCACAGAGTCGGACATGACTGAAGTAACTTAGCAGCAGCAGCAGCAGCAGTATAATTTAGGTATTTTTGGTATGGATAGTGACAATACAGTATAGTGCCTGCTACAATAGCTGTTATGTAGGGTGCTTATTAGTTCTTTTTTTTATTACTTCTGTAACAAATTACCACAAATTTTATGACTTAAAACAATGCAAATTTATTACCTTACATTTCTTTTTGTCTGAAGTCAGAGATTTTACAGGACTATTAACAAGATGTTGTCAAGATAGGATTTTTTTTTTTTCTAGAAGGTTTAGCGGAACATGTTTTCTTTCCCAGCTTCTAGGAGCTGCTTACGTTCCTTGTTTATGGTTCTTTTCCTCCAAAGTCTTGAAATTCAGTAACATTGTATGCCTTTGATTATTCTATCACACTTATATCCCCTCTGACTCTACTCAACCTGGAAAAGTTCTCTGAATTTGAGATCATGTGATTATGTTGAACCCAACCAGATAATTCAAAATGATCTCATCCCAACATCCATAATCTTAGTTACATCTACAAAGTTTATTTTACCATAGATGTTTAGTTGTTCTAGGGATTAGGATGTAAACGTTCTTGGAGAGCCAGCATTCTGCCCATCAGATGCTACCCAAGTCCAGAAGAATACCTCTTCTAGAACAGAGATAAAGAGTGTGTTCAAGGATGACTTTCTGGAGGAGTAATTCCAGTTTGGACCTAAAGGACAGGTAGTCATTAACTAGGCTATATAGAGAGGGTAGAACTGGTGACCATTCCTGGAATAGAACATGCAAAGACCAGAAGTTAAATGAGTGGCTTTTAGGAACTAAAAATTCTCAGTATTATTTTTAATAATACTGTCATGTTAAAAATAATACTGAGAATTTTTAGTATGACACAAGCAGAGTGGTGCAGCATATTTGTGAGACAAATATCAACAGACCCAATCCTATGGAACTTTGGTGACCAAAGTGAAGAATCTAGACTTTATTCCATGAATGGTGTAAACCACTGGAAACTTTTAAGTAGATGAATGATATGATCAAGTTTCTAACTTTGTAAGTTGGTCCTGACTGAAGTGCAGGGAAAAGATTGAAGGGAATGAGTTATGGTGGCCATAAAATCTTGAAAGCAGCCAGTATAGTGATTTAAGCTGGGAATTTGGTGGAGGGCTAAATATGAGTATTGGTAGAACTGGGAAATGTAGAAGGAGAAGGAAAAGTTATGATGGTCAGAGTGAGTGAGTGTTGCTGTTGCCAGGTTGACTTTGATCCTTTAGGTGTAGATTTTCAGTCTTCGGCCCTGAAGTTTGAGTAAGAAATCTGAGCTGAAGATAATAATTAAGGACTTAAGGGGTACAGAGGATTATGCTCTTTGTGAGGATCAGAAAAGAGAGTATCAGTCTATGCCTTTGGAAACCCATTAGTTAAGAGAGGTACAGAGGGAGAAGAATTCAACAAATAGATGAACAGAATATGATATGCCCAGAAAGATGGTGGGGGTGTGAAGCAGAGGTGAGGGACAGAAAGGTAAGGTGTGAAAGGACATTTCAAGAATGATGGTGTAGTCAATGCTCCAAGGCTATCATTGACTATCAAGTCTGAAAGATAAAAAGTAAAAGATAGTTCAGGATGTTATTACTCCGGCAAGAGTTAGCAGTTTTAAGGAATAGGTAGACTGAAAATCTAGAGTTAAGTGTGTTGAGAAGAGAATGGACACATAAAAGATGGAGAAAACTGTGCTTTTTGGACATGTGAGAAGCACTAGATACTTGGGTATGTTGAATGCTGATAAGAAGGTGTTAATCCTCCTCACCCACTGATATGTCTCCCATGCAGTAAATGCTCACAGCAGAGATAGAGGGAGTGCTCCTCAAACTTATTCTCAGTAAGTGGCCTTAATGGTAGATGCAAGAAATATATCCCCCTGGAGAGACAGTGATGTGTCCAAAGCTTCTACAAGATCTTTCATAACCTATAGGAATCCTTATTTATTGAGTCCAGAAGCATCACAGAAGAGATACAGCTGGTCCTCCAGGTGACAACTGTAGAATTGTTGTGTGTAATGTAAACTATCTGGAGCCTCCCTTATAGCTCATCTGGTAAAGAATCCACATGCAACATAGGCTCTCACGTTTGATTCCTGGGTCAGGAAGATCCACTGGAGAAGGGATAGACTACCCATTCCAGTATTCGTGGGCTTCCCTAGTGACTCTGAGGGTCAAAAATCCACTTGCAATGAGGGAGACCTGGGTTCAAAGATCCCCTGGAGGAGGACATGGCAACCTACTCCAGTAGTCTTTCCTGGAGAATGCCCATGGACAGGGGAGCCTGGCAGGTTATAGTTCATGGGGTTGCAAAGAGTTGGACATGACTGAGCAACACAGCACATGTAAACTGTTTCACAATGAGAAAGTAATCTATGTATCATCAACTTATAGCAAGCATTTCCAAAACAGCCATTTAAGACTGGAAATAGATTAATAAAGCTCCCTACTATTTAAAATAACCAGCCGTGACTCTCACTAATGGCCCACTAATGAAGAAACAAAGAAAAAGTATTAAATCTGGGAAAACTTAAAAATCTAGAGGAAGTGTGTTAGTAGCAAAGTTGAGTCAAGTTACAGACTGTCTTAGAATCCATTAAACATAATTATCAAGTACTCACAGCTTTGAAAAATGACTCTGCATTGTCATTACTCAAAAGTTGGGACTACACCTAAAAGGTCCATAAAAGTCAACTGGTAATGTTAGGTCATATTCTAAAATCTTTAAGTTAAAAAGGTCTCTCAAAGTGCAAGTCATATCTTTTTCTCAGATTAAATTACCCAACTTGCTTTGAGCATTTATTTCAATATATTGTTTCTGTCAGCATTTCTGAGTTCCTGATAACAGGAATCAAAATAAATTACACTTTGTCCGCCACACCCCAGGTGACACCCAGGCTAACTCCAAGGCCATTGTCTGGGAGGATATAATTTTTTTCCTTGAATAAACAAACTATTTTTTTAAAAGTCACTTGAAAAAAAGGCAGAGTTATACTTACCCCATTTTGTTCACTTCCCTGGAAACCATTACTTTCAAGGAAAACGGAGACAAGGTAGTCAGTTTTTATCAACAAATTATAAAGACATCAATATAAATCAAGAATTTTTCTAGTTCTCAAGCCACTGTAGCAATTTTTTCTAAATATTTTTTGCCACTCTCCAATATGAAGCCTTTTTTCCCCCCAATTAACTTAAATTTCAAAGTTGCTGTGGGAATTGCTTCATTGTCCTAGGATTTACTTCTGTGTTAAAGGAAAAAAAAGTGGAAAAAAAAAAAAAAAGGCTTTATTTGACTTAATTGCTTAAGAGCTTTGAAATGTGAACAACTTAGCAAAACAACAGATGTGAAATTAACACATCCATGTCTCTTGTTGGAACAGGGAAAAGCAGAAAGAAGGAGAAATGCCAGGATGCTGACTTGTACCCTCTAGTGGAAACAGAACCATGTCCTTGTGATGTGTTTACATCTCATCCTTATGGAAACTGGTCAGATTGCATCCTTCCTGAGAGAAGAAAGGAGCCTCATAGAGGACTGTGGCTACAAGGAGATACCAAAGAATGTGGACAAGGCCTGCGCTTTAGAGCAGTAGCCTGCTCTGATAAAAATGGAAGACCTGTTGACCCTGTCCACTGCAACAGTTCTGGTAAGGAAATGGGTGAGGAGTAACCCATGAGAATACTGACATGTAGCCCAGGATGTGTGTCCCAGGTCTAGAACTCATAACCTTGTTTCTTAATATTTGCTTCAGTTTTCCTTTGTCAAAAACACACTGCCTCTCATTAAGCATGAATATACGAAATGTACATATACAGTGGTTATCTGGAATGTGAGTGTTCGGATCTTTGACTCACGTTTCTCTATACTTCTATGTGTGAGCACAGGCTTTCTCTGAGAGAGCCAAACCTAACACAAATGAATATATTTTATGCTGTTTATTGGTGCTTTAATCACTTATATAGAAGGCATCAGACCTTCAGTGTCTCATAAGGATGTTGACAAAATACCAATGAAAAAGTTAATATTAAATGTTGTACAGTACAGTGTGTAAGTACACGTAAATTAAGACTAGAATTGTAGAAAAGAAATTAGGCAAGCTGGAGGAATTTTTGAAACTGTAAACAGGGAGTTCAGTTCAGTTCAGCTCAGTCGCTTAGTCGTGTCCAACTCTTTGCGACCCCATGAATCACAGCACGCCAGGCCTCCCTGTCTATCACCAACTCCCAGACTTCACTCAGACTCACGTCCATCGAGTCAGTGATGCCATCCAGCCATCTCATCCTCTGTCGTCCCCTTCTCCTCCTGCCCGCAATCCCTCCCAGCATCAGAGTCTTTGCCAATGAGTCAACTCTTCACATGAGGTGGCCAAAGTACTGGAGGTTCAGCTTTAGCATCATTCCTCCAAAGAAATCCCAGGGCTGATCTCCTTCAAAATGGATTGGTTAGATCTCCTTGCAGTCTGAGGGACTCTCAAGAGTCTTCTCCAACACCACAGTTCAAAGCATCAATTCTTCGGCGCTCAGCCTTCTTCACAGTCCACCTCTCACATCCATACATGACCACAGGAAAAACCATAGCCTTGACTAGATGGACCTTTTTTGGCAAAGTAATGTCTCTGCTTTTGAATATGCTATCTAGGTTGGTCATAACTTTCCTTCCAAGGAGTAAGCTTCTTTTAATTTAATGGCTGCAATTACCATCTGCAGTGATTTTGGAGCCCCCAAAAATAAAGTCTGACACTGTTTCCACTGTTTCCCCATCTATTTCCCACGAAGTGATGCAACCGGATGCCATGATCTTCATTTTCTGAATGTTGAGCTTTAAGCCAACTTTTTCAATCTCCACTTTCAGTTTCATCAAGAGGCTCTTTAGTTCCTCTTCAATTTCTGCCATAAGAGTGGTGTCATCTGCATATCTGAGGTTATTGATATTTCTCCCAGCAATCTTGATTCCAGCTTGTGCTTCTTCCAGTCCAGCGTTTCTCATGATGTACTCTGCATATAAGTTAAATAAACAGGGTGACAATATGCAGCCTTGACGTACTCCTTTTCCTATTTGGAACCAGTCTGTTGTTTCATGTCCAGTTCTAACTGTTGCTTCCTGACCTGCATACAACTTTCTCAAGAGGCAGGTCAGGTGGTCTGGTATTCCCATCTCTTTCAGAATTTTCCACAGTTTATTGTGATCCACACAGTCAAAGACTTTGGCATAGTCAATAAAGCAGAAAGAGATGTTCTTCTGGAACTCTTGCGTTTTCCATGATCCAGCGGATGTTAGCAATTTGATCTCTGGTTCCTCTGCCTTTTCTAAAACCAGCTTGAACGTCAGGAAGTTCACGGTTCACGTATTGCTAAAGCCTGGCTTGGAGAATTTTGAGCATTACTTTCCTAGCATGTGAGATGAGTGCAATTGTGCGATAGTTTGAGCATTCTTTGGCATTGCCTTTCTTTGGGATTGGAATGAAAACTGACTTTTGCCAGTCCTGTGGCCACTGCTGAGTTTTCCAAATTTGCTGGCATATTGAGTATAGCACTTTCACAGCATCATCTTTCAGGATTTGAAATAGCTCAACTGGAATTCCATCACCTCCACTAGCTTTGTTCGTAGTGATGCTTCCTAAGGCTCACTTGACTTCACATTCCAGGATGTCTGGCTCTAGGTGAGTGATCACACCATCATGATTATCTGGGTCATGAAGATCTTTTTTGTACAGTTCTTCTGTGTATTCTTGCCACCTCTTCTTAATATCTTCTGCTTCTGTTAGGTCCATACCATTTGTGTCCTTTATCAAGGCCATCTTTGCATGAAATGTTCCCTTGGTATCTCTAATTTTCTTGAAGAGATCTCTAGTCTTTCCCATTCTGTTGTTTTCCTCTATTTCTTTGCATTGATTGCTGAAGAAGGCTTTCTTATCTCTTCTTGCTATTCTTTGGAACTCTGTATTCAGATGCCTATATCTTTCCTTTTCTCCTTTGCTTTTCACTTCTCTTCTTTTCACAGCTATTTGTAAGGCCTCCCCAGACAGCCATTTTGCTTTTTTACATTTCTTTTCCATGGGGATGGTCTAGATCCCTGTCTCCTATACAGTGTCACGAACCTCATTCCATAGTTCATCAGGCACTCTATCTATCAGATCTGAGCGCTTAAATCTATTTCTCACTTCCACTGTATAATCATAAGGGATTTGATTTAGGTCATACCTGAATGGCCTAGTGGTTTTCCCTACTTTCTTCAATTTAAGTCTGAATTTGGCAATAAGGAGTCATGATCTGAGCCACAGTCAGCTCCTGGTCTTATTTTTGTTGACTGTATAGAGCTTCATCTTTGGCTGCAAATAATGTAATCACTCTGATTTCAGTGTTGACCATCTGGTGATGTCCATGTGTAGAGTCTTCTCTTGTGTTGTTGGAAGAGGGTGTTTGCTATGACCAGTGCATATTCTTGGCAAAACTCTATTAGTCTTTGCCCTGCTTCATTCCACATTCCAAGGCCAAATTTGCCTGTTACTCAGGTGTTTCTTGACTTGCTACTTTTGCATTCCAGTCCCCTATAATGAAAAGGACATCTTTTTTTGGGTGTTAGTTCAAAAAGTCTTGTAGGTCTTCATAGAACCGTTCAACTTCAGCTTCTTCAGCATTACTGGTTGGGGCATAGGCTTGGATTACTGTGATATTGAATGTTTTGCCTTGGAAACGAACAGAGATCATTCTGTTATTTTTGAGATTGCATCCAAGTACTGCATTTTGGACTCTTTTGTTGACCATGATGACTACTCCATTTCTTCTGAGGGATTCCTGCCCGCAGTAGTAGATATAATGGTCATCTGAGTTAAATTCACCCATTCCAGTCCATTTTCATTCACTGATTCCTAGAATGTCTACATTCACTCTTGCCATCTCTTGTTTGACCACTTCCAATTTGCCTTGATTCATGGACCTGACATTCCAGGTTCCTATGCAATATTGCTCTTTACAGCATCAGACCTTGCTTCCATCACCAGTCACATCCACAGCTGGGTATTATTTTTGCTTTGACTCCATCCCTTCATTCTTTCTGGAGTTATTTCTCCACTGATTTCCAGTAGCATATTGGGCCCCTACTGACCTGGGGAGTTACTCTTTCAGTATCCTATCATTTTGCCATTTCATACTGTTCATGGGGTTCTCAAGGCAAGAATACTGAAGTAGTTTGCCATTCCCTTCTCCAGTGGACCACATTCTGCCAGATCTCTCCACCATGACCCACCTGTCTTGGGTTGCCCCACGGGCATGGCTTAGTTTCATTGAGTTAGACAAGGCTGTGGTCCTAGTGTGATTAGATTGACTAGTTTTCTGTGACTATGGTTTCATTGTGTCTGCCCTCTGATGCCCTCTTGCAACACCTAACATCTTACTTGGGTTTCTCTTACCTTGGGCGTGGGGTATCTCTTCACAGCTGATCCAGCAAAGCGCAGCCGCTGCTCCTTACCTTGGATGAGGGGTATCTCCTCACTGCCGCCCTTCTTGACCTTCAATGTGGGATAGCTCCTCTAGGCCCTCCTGCGCCCGTGCAGCCACTGCTCCTTGGGTGTGGGGTTGGTCCTCCTGGCCGCTGTCCCTGGCCTCGAGCGTGGGGTTGGTCCTCCTGGCCACTAAACAGGGAGAAGACTCTCTTTTTATTATCTTTGAACCTTGACATAATTTAAAAGATATGGGTGAACAGAGAAAAGAATGATGGTTAAATACAGTTGGTGTAAACATTGATGGAGGAGGCTTGACTATTGATAGCAGTGGAGCTTATCTAGTTCCTGCTCTACTTTTTGGTTTTTAATTACCTTTAAACAAACAAAAACTAAAGAAGTTAGGGATTTTATAGAAGGTATGAATAGAGAGAATTTATGTTTGAGTGGTAAACTCTAAAAAAATAAAATAAAATTGATAGATTTTGGTCACTATCATCAAGGCTTTTATATTTTATTAAGTTTTCTCAGTAACCAGAAATAACAAATTGAATTCACTTTTAACACACAAGTAAATGATAGTTTGTCTTTATTCTATATTGCTAGTATATCAGCTCATTTTATTTAGGCTATACCTGGATCATTATAGGAATGCAATTTGAGATTTAATAATTTTTAGTTAGCACAGTCATTGCACTGCCTGTTGAGTTAGTCTGCAGTGTTGTATTCTGTGATTTTACTTTCAGAAACATTAAACACATCACAGACAAGTAACGGACCCATTTGGGAAAAGCTAGAGTTGATTACTCCGATCTTTGTTTTTCACACAAAATACATTGTTGTTGTTTAGGGCTTCCCTGATGACTCAGGTAGTAAAGATTCTTCCGCATGCAATTCAGGAGTCCTTAGTTTGATCTCTGGTTCAGAAGGATCCCCTGTAGAAGGGAATGGCTACCCACTCCAGTTGCTTAGTCACTAAGCTGTATCTGGCTCTTTTGTGACCCCATGAACTGAAGCCCTCCAGGTTCTCTGTCCATGGGATTTTCCAGGCAGGAATAATGAAGTTAACTGTCATTTCCTTCTCCAGGGGATCTTCCCAACCCAGGGATTAAACCCATCTCCTGCATTTCGGTAGGTGGATTCTTTACCACTGAGCCACCTGAGAAGCCCTTAGTATACATAATGGTCTATTTTTAAAATTTTCTTGAAATATATTTGATGTATAACATTCATTGCATAAATTTAAGGTGTACAGTTTAATTCAAGACATTTGTAGGTTGTAATATGATTGCAATTGCAATGATGATACACACATATAATATTATATATTTATCATTTCTTTTCAGTGTTTGGAATAATTCTAGTCTCAGTAAGTTTGGTTATAAGACTATATTGTTGTCCATATTACTGTACTGTGCATTAGATCTCTTTGGCTTCTTTACTGCTCATTCCAAGTTCATACTGTTAAAAAAAATTATTCTATCCTTGTCTTATCCCTCCACTCCTATCTCCTGGAAACCACCATTTTACTGTTTTTATGAGTTTGACACTTTTAGATTACACATATAAGTTGATATAACACAGTATTTCTCTGACTTGTCTCAGTGTACTATCCTCTAGGTCCATTTACATGGTCACAAATGGTGAATGTCTTTCTCATGGCTGGATAATAGTCCATTGTTTATATACACTACAAGTTCTTTGACTCATCTGTTGATGGGCACATAGATTGTACATATAGCTGTGGGCAACACAATTCAGTAAATTCTAAATTACCTATGCTAACCACACAATTGCACTCATCTCACATGCTAGTGAAGTAATACTCAAAATTCTCCAAGCCAGGCTTCAGCAATATGTGAACCATGAACTTCCTTATGTCTAAGCTGGTTTTAGAAAAGGCAGAGGAACCAGAGATCAAATTGCCAACATCCGCTGGATCATGGAAAAAGCAAGAGAGTTCCAGAAAAACATCTATTTCTGCTTTATTGACTATGCCAAAGCCTTTGACTGTGTGGATCACAATAAACTGTGGAAAATTCTGAAAGAGATGGGAATACCAGACCACCTGACCTGCCTCTTGAGAAAGTTGTATGCAGGTCAGGAAGCAACAGTTAGAACCAGACATGGAACAACAGACTGGCTCCAAATAGGCAAAGGAGTACGTCAAGGCTGTATATTGTCACCCTGTTTATTTAACTTATATGCAGAGTACATCATGAGAAACGCTGGACTGGAAGAAGCACAAGCTGGAATCAAGATTGCCAGGAGAAATATCAATAACCTCAGATATGCAGATGACACCACCCTTATGGCAGAAAGTGAAGAGGAACTAAAAAGCCTCTTGATGAAACTGAAAGTGGAGAGTGAAAAAGTTGGCTTAAAGCTCAACATTCAGAAAACGAAGATCATGGCATCCAGTCACATCACTTCATGGGAAATAGATGGGGAAACAGTGGAAACAGTGTCAGACTTTATTTTTTTGGGCTCCAAAATCACTGCAGATGGTGACTGCAGCCATGAAATTAAAAGACGCTTACTCCGTGGAAGGAAAGTTATGACCAACCTAGATAGCATATTCAAAAGCAGAGACATTACTTTGCCAGCAAAGGTCCATCTAGTCAAGGCTATGGTTTTTCCTGTGGTCATGTATGGATGTGAGAGTTGGACTGTGAAGAAAGCTGAGCACCGAAGAATTGATGCTTTTGACCTGTGGTGTTGGAGAAGACTCTTGAGAGTCCCTTGGACTGCAAGGAGATCCAACCAGTCCATTCTGAAGGAGATCAGCCCTGGGATTTCTTTGGAAGGAATGATGCTAAAGCTGAAACTCCAGTACTTTGGCCACCTCATGTGAAGAGTTGACTCATTGGCAAAGACTCTGATGCTGGGAGGGATTGGGGGCAGGAAGAGAAGAGGACGACAGAGGATGAGATGGCTGGATGGCATCACTGACTCAGACGTGAGTCTGAGTGAACTCCTGGAGTTGGTGATGGACAGGGAGGCCTGGCATGCTGCGATTCATGGGGTTGCAAAGAGTCGGACACGAGTGAGCAACTGAACTGAATGGATTTTATGGAATACTCAAACCACAGATAATATTAGCCCGGTCTCTTTGTCTTTAGGAATATCACTGAGGGGACCAGTATTAAAATTATGCCTCGTTTAAAGCAAACAGAACACTTAAGAGTGGAATTTGTGTCTGTATCCTGTCAGCAGATCTTTGCTGCTGTTGAGTTCATCACTGTCTAGTGTCAAGGTGTTGGTTTTTCAACTCTATGTGACAACAGGCCTGGATGATTACCTAATTCAGTCAACAGAATAGAATGTGCCAAAATAATGATACTTTGGGAGAGTTACGTCCAGTTATGTCTCTTATCCCAGTGATATTATTTTCAAAGAATAGGACATGAAAGCACCCCACACCTCAACATACTCCATTCTCTCCGCTATGTCCTGCCTTCATTCCTTCCTTCATTCCTGTCTCTGCTCCTAACAAATCTGTGCCCAACTCCTATAATAAATCATTCTTCATCACTTCCTATTCCCCATTCATGTATGTGTGCTAAGTTGCTTTATTTGTGTCATACTCCATGAGACCCTATGGACAGTAGGCCTCCAGGCTCCTCTGTCCATGGGATTCTCCAGGCAAGAATACTGGAGTAGGTTGCCTTGCCCTCCTCCAGGGGATCTCGAACTTATGTCTCTTATGTCTCCTACATTGACAGATGGGATCTTTAACACTAATGCTACTTGGGAAGCTCCTTATTCCCCTTACTAGTCTTTATCTTTCTTCATGGTACTTAATCACTAACTAAAATATTATGCATTTACATTTTAAAAACACTTTCTCTCTCTCTCCTATGATTGGATAGTAAAATTCCAATAAAGAAAGAACTGCTTTTTATTTTTTACTTTTCTTTTCAGCTATATCCACGGCACCTAGAATGATGCCTGAAAGTTAGTAGGTATTTAAAACATATTTGTAAACACATGACTAGACCATCAGGTCTTAATAAGTTTGCCTCCTAAGCATTTTCTCAAGCTTCTCTTTTCCTCTTGCTGTCTACTACATCCAGTGACAGATGTTACAATATTGTCTTAACCACCTGATATCTATTATCCACTAAGAGCCATCAATCATCACACTAAAAGACATGTGTGACCATGCCAGTGCTGTGCTGGCAGTTTCTCCTGGTCTCTTCTGCATATACCAGCTCCTTAACAGGACCTTAAAGGAGTTCCATGACTATATATTCCACCTGGCACGCTCTTTTTCCTCCTTTCATGAGGCTCCTCTTCCTTTGAGATAAGACAAAGTGATGCCTGATCCAGGAAGCACTTTTCCTACTTCCATTTCCAGGGTAGGTAAGAGGATCATCCTTTTTTTCCTTTATCAATATATTTAGATTTTTTTTTAGCCATATACTGCCAAGGTCCAGCCCCGGCTGATCCAGGGAGTTCGAAGCGGGGATGGCATCGACGAGGGTCAGGATACAATAGCTTCAATTAGATATTAATTAGAGATGTAAAGAGTAATAGAATGAGGATAGCTCAGTAGGAAAATTCAGTGGAGAAAAGAGGCTGAGTAGCTTGGTTTACGCGGGAGACCAATAAAACTTCAAGACAAGAAGTTTGCACCACTTACATAGGCCGCAGGCGTCCTTCCGTTCTCCCGAAGGAGAGGAGACACTGAGGCCTCCCCAGTCGGATCTTAGAAGCCCAGGCATAATTAGTAAGCTTGGTGGGTTCCGCGCTCCAGATGAAGACTCAGCCAGAGTTTGAGAGAGAGAGCCGACATGGGGAGACCAGTATTTTGAGAAACTGATCCCAATTCTTTATTTTCCATGGTCTACTTTTAGACACTGAGATGTTATGCAAAAGTCACGTGGGGTCAGCAGTCCTGACTTTTATCAAAGTCAGGTGCTTCATACAAATGTATACAGAGGTCTTAGGGGTGTTACATCATCTTCTGGCCAGGGGGCCTGCTGACCATTTATGACCCTCTCCTTGTGACAGCAGTCAATCAACCAGGACACTTATTTCTCCAGGGGTGATTATTCTTAAAAAAGACTTCACCTTCCGAAGGTACCAGATAAAGTTACATTCCTATAGGGTGAGGGTGTAGTGGGTTTTAATTAAGGAAAGAATTTACTTAGCCTAAGGTCTAACATGATTAATATCAAAGGTTAATACTTATTTCTTCTATATATTCATTAATGTGTGTAAGGGCAGGGGATATGGAGACTTAGCAACAAACATTGGCTCAACAAACGAAAAACCCTTCACCAATATAATTTCTAATCAGCCCACTATACTTATACTAATAGTTTTCTAACTTCTCTAAAGAACCTGTTTTTAGAAGGTTTAAAGCATCTCGTGCCTCTCATGGTTGGGAGGCTGTGAGCAATCACACGTGGCCGGACAAGCCTGTCCAGGCAGGCTAGAGAAACTTCAGAGGAATTTGTAGGTTAAAACACTCTTGTCACGCCCAGGAGTTTTTATTAACTGGAGCTCTAAGTTAACTCCTTCTCCAAAAGAGGTGGTGGGGGACAGCCCCCCATAAAGTCAGAGGTGTAGGTGAGAGCACAAAGTAGTAAAGTAGGCAGGCTCTGGTTATGGGGGTAGATGCTTGAGGATTTCCAGGGGGACTCCTGAGCCTCGATCCTGCCTTTGCGTATGCCAAGCCTCCTTCCTCATGACCTTTGCCATGGGCGGAGTGCCTCACGCTGGCCCCCAACAATATACTTTTCTGTTTCTCTTACTAACCTATTTGTTTATTGAATCCGGTTCATTTCAATTCAGGTGTATTGACTCAAGTTCATTTCTCCATCCCCAGGGCTTAACACAGGGTCTGGCACACAATAGACTTTCAGTTATGTTGGTTGAATGAATGAAAAGGTGAGTTTAGATATGACCAGAGGCAACGTGCATGCCTTGATAAAAGTTGTGTGTGTGTGTGTGTGTGTGTTAAGAGTTGTTTGGGTAGAATAGCTGAGTATAATAAGTAAGGAACCACAGAGAAGTTGACTCTAAAACACAAGGCCAGACAAACACTAGAATATTTTGTTTTATTTTGCCCTTAAAAAATGTTTGGGATTAGGGGAAGTCCTAATGTACTGGAATGAAATTGTATTGCTACCAGTAGACAAGGAATATTTTTGAAAGAATGGGAAAAATGCAGAAAAATAATTTTCCTAGTGATCCAGTGAGAACTATGTGAATAAAATTTTAATTCATCAGATTATAAAGTGAAAATGGAAGTTGTTTCATATCTGATTCCAGATAAATTATGATTGAGTTGGAGAGGCAATTAATGATCTTATATTAATGATCACTTGTATTTCACCCAGAAATAACTTGGCATTTGCAACTTAAGTCTTATACAGCAAGTCAACTAATTTGCTGTTATATATAAGGAGGTATGGATAGCAAGCAAAGCACAATAAGAAATCTTTGTGATTTAAAGAATAATATTTCATGTACTTGCAGTTACTGACAAAATGGGAATTTAATCTTAGTACATTTAGAAAGTTTAGTTTCTATGACTGTTGCAGGAAGGGGGACCCCTTCCAGGGCCCGAAACTGGGCTCTTGTCCAACACTCGGAAATGAATTGTCTGAGGAGACACATGTGCTGACAAAGCAAGAGATTTTATTGGGAAAGGGCACCCAGGTGGAGAACAGTAGGGTAAGGGAACCCAGGAGAACTGCTCTGCCACGTGGCTTGCAGTCTCGGGTTTTATGCTGATGGGATTAGTTTCTGGATGGTCTTTGGCCAATCATTCTAATTCAGAGTCTTTCCTGCTGGCGCACACATCGTTCAGCCAAGATGGATGCTAGCAAGAGGGATTCTGGGAAGTGGACGGACACGTGGTGTCTCCTTTCAACCTTTCCTGAACTCTTCCGGTTGGTGGTGGCTTATTAGTTCTGTATTCCTTATCAGGATCTCCTGTCATAGAACAACTCATGCAAATGGTTACTATGGTGCTGGGCCAGGGTGGGCAGTTTTAATCAGTGTGCTTCCCCTAACATGACTATATTGAATTTTATATTATTGAAAAGATTTAGCTCAACTACTTATGGGCTAGTTTATTTTGGCCAAGATAGACTGAAATTTACATCTTTATTAACTGAATTGTTTAAAAGAGCATTTTATGAAGTGTCCTGGCAAAGAGTTGTGTGTTTCAAAGATAGGACAAACTTTTAAAGGTATTGTGAGCTCTCCTTTATGAGTCCACCAGGCAGAGAGACTGAGTAATTATATCTCTTGCAGAAGGAAATAGCAACTCTTTAGTCATCTGCAGCTTTTGCCAAATGACCTATTTCCTAAATCTTCTGCACCTGTATGTTTTTTCAGATGTTGAAAAGCTCTTCAAATCATCATTTGAGAAGGAATAATAGTGTCTACTCCTTAGCAAATAAATTTAAGTTTGACAAGATGGATATGCGTCTGTATTTTCTGTGTTGAGATTTTGCTTCCTTTGCTTCATTTTTCCTGTGAATGTTGCTATAAAAATTCATATGAAATCACTACTTAGAGATGCTTTGATCCTCTATCCGTGTTTCTCCATTCCAGTGGTTCTCCCTGATTTGCTCAGATTCCTTACCTTTCCTTAGATCCACAGCAGTGAGGACCCACTACCTGGCCTTTCTCAGTCCTTCCTTCCACCACCCTTTGGTCCCATTCCAATGAGAAGAATCTTTCCCACAGGCTGGTATCATGATCACTGCCATAGATTTTTAAACTCTCATTGTCAACTGACTGCCCAGGCCACTTAGTGTGACATACAAGACCCTTCATGGTTTTTCCCTTTGTTAACCCCTGAAACCTTATCCTTTTTCCTTCCCATGCTGAGCCCCAGCCATCTTAGAACCTTGCATATCTCAATGCATACCATTCCTTCTCATGAGGCTTTTGCCTTCTCTACATACACACTTTAATTTTTTCCCCCTTGCAAGCTAATTCTCTAGTAGACTCCTAGTAACCTTTCAGGACTTAGGTTAGAAATGTCACCCTTTCTGGGAAATTCCAGGCAATCCTGCTAGTCAGTTCTTTCCCAAATCCTAGAACCTATTAGGAGTTAAGTATATCTGCTGTATATACCTTGAAAAAACAGGCTCCCAATCCTAGTACTTCTCATATTTTACCTGCTGTATGTCTTAGTCTGTCCTGCCACAGAGGAGTATGGCATCCTTGAGGGAGGGACTGTGTCTACTTCATTACTGTGTGGTCACAAACATCTGGCAAAGAGTCAATGCATCATACATACTTGTAATTAACAAAACATAGAATTTAAATCTATGCTTCTATGTAAAGAATTTTCATATACATATATGTAGTAGTTTTTTATGACTGCTCTAATAATACCACACAGAGAAGCCAATGGCACCCCACTCCAGCACTCTTGCCTGGAAAATCCCATGGATGGGGGAGCCTGGTAGGCTGCAGTCCATGGGGTCCCTAAGAGTCAGACATGACTGAGCGACTTCACTTTCACTTTTCACTTTTCACTTTCATGCATTGGAGAAGGAAATGGCAACCCACTCCAGTATTCTTGCCTGGAGAATCCCAGGGACAGCAGAGCCTGGTGGGCTGCCATCTGTGGGGTTGCACAGAGTTGGACATGACTGAAGCGACTTAGCAGCAGCAGCAGCAGCAGCAGCAAGAATTCCACAACCTTGGTTGCTTAAGATGACACACTTACTCTTTCACACTTCTAAAGGTCAGAAATCCAAAATCGGTATAACTGAGTCAAAATCAAGGTGTAGTCAGAGCCTCACTCCCTTCAAAGCCTTTAGAGGGAAATCTATTTCCTGACCTTTTTCCAGATTCTAGAGCTGCATTCCTTGGTTCATGGCCTCTTTCTCTGTCTTCAAAACCAGTGGTATAGCATCCTGTTTGGTGTCTTATTACTTCTTTAATGTCAATTCTGTCCCAATCTTTGTTTTCCTCTTGTAAGGGCACTCAGGATAGCCCAGATTTATATTCCCACCTCAATATCCTTGATTTAATCACACCTGCAAAGTCTCTTTTCACATATAAGGGGCCATTCAGAGGTTCCAGAGATTAGAACTTAGATATCTTTGGGGGCCATTATTTAGCATACCAGAATATGTTAAGGCTGTTGTATTTTTGCAATTAAACCTTTTAAAGATGTGCAAATGAAAAAGAATTGGAAACTTCTCATGTATAAGAACCACTCACAAAGTGTTATTTTTTTTTCCTGTGTGTAGTGTCTGCACAATAGGCTTTATATGTGAATAGTTGATACCATAATCTGCAAATTATTAGACAAAATATCATGGCTAAAATGTAATACAGAAAGCAAACACAATGTATAGAGACTCACAGAATGGAAGATCATATTTGCAAATGTGTATCTGATAAAAATAGATTTGCATCCAGAATAAAGTCTTTTCAGTCAACAACAAAAAAAGACAACCTAGTTGAAAAATTGTCAAAGAATTTAAACAGGCATTTCTCCAGAGAAGATATATTAAGTATACATGGCTTTTAAACTTCTGAAAAGATGCTTAATATCATTAGTCATTAGGGAAATGGAAATCAAAACTGTAATCAGATGTCACTTCATATCCACTAGTCAAAAAGGCAATGTGTTGGTGAGGATGCAAAAAAACTGAAATCTTCATACATTGCTGATGAGAATGTAAAATGATGAGACTACTTTGAAAAAGTTTGACAGCTCCTTAATAAAGATAAACACTGAGTTGCCATATGACCCAACAGAAATGAAATATACACCCAAGAGATTTGAAAGCATGTATTCACATAAAACATAAATATTTTGCAACATTACTTGTAAAGCCAAAATGTGGAAACATCCCATATTTTCATTTGCTAATAAATGGATAAATAAAATATAGCATTTGTATTTCAAATTAGCTTGGCAGTTAGAGGAATGAAGTACTGATACCTAGGATATACTCATTGAAAGTATTAAGAGATGGTTCCTACAGGCTGCCCCCCAGGTGGTGCTAGTGGTAAAGAACCTGCCTGCCAATGCAGGAGACATAAGGTACGTGGGTTCAATCCCTGGGTCAAGAAGATCCTCTGAAGGAGGGCATGGCAACTCACTTCAATATTCTTGACTGGAGAATCCCATGGACAGAAGAGACTGGCAGGCTATAGTCTGTGGGTCACAAAGAGTCTGCCTCATAGATAAGATTGCCAGAGGGTAAGAGAAACCCAGAAGTCCTTGTCCTAATGCTACCTTTCTCCTACTGACTCTTCAAATCCCAAACCCCCCGAACTCTCAATATGTTGCTGCTTTAGAAAGTAGGGTTGTTAACCAGGGGTGTGCTAGGGTTCTGTATTTATTTTAGCAAAGTATTTCTGGCTGCAGAGTTGAGGTTAGATTAAATAAAAGAGAAAGGTAGAGAAATCATCAGAAGAGGGTTGCAGTAGCCTCTGTGAGAATGAAAAATGAGAGTCCATGGGGAGGGGAAGAGGAGAAAGTATTTGAAAGTCAGGAGGGATAACATTTATTAAAGTTGGGGAAACAGGGCAGAGTTGGGAGAACTTTTGAAAACTAGGTCAGTGATGGATGTTGACATTAATAAGGGTAAGGTACAAGCTTGAGAGTAGAAAGTGGAAAACTCAGTATTGAACAGTTTGAGAACTGAGCAGAACAATTATTAGAGATGTGAAAAACCCACACAATTGAAAATATTTGAGGTCAAAGAGAGAAATATCTGTAATTACAGTTTTGGAATATAGATTTTAGAATAGCTTACAGGTGGCAACGTAGGTGATATAGATGACATTGACAGGTGAAAGTGATGACCCCCATCAGACTAAAATATTTTTATTTGGGATGGTAATAGAAGAGTCATGTTCCTTCTACTTAAATCTTCTCACCAATTAGAAGTTTATTACTGTAACAATCAGCTGAAGTGCTCTAAAAATGGCAAAGGTTTTGATTTTTTAAAATCAAAATGCCTTCCTTCATTGGTTCAAATAACATTATTCAATTAAAATAGATTTAAAATATTGTCTGCCTAAGATCACTTCCAAAATCTGAAAATATATGTAATGCCTCTCATATTAATATCAATAAATTTTAAATGTTTTATTTTCCAGGTTATCCAGAGTGCCTTGTGCTCTGACTCATGTGCAATTTCTGGTTTCTTCACATTGTGCTTATTTTTCTTCAATACGTTTCCGTTTGGCAACTAGTGCTTAAATGATAGTTGCGAGGACAAGATGCCCCAGTGTCACTTTCAGCACCCCCTTTCCTGTACCACGTGCCCCGTCCACACTGGACTCCTCCCACCTTCCCCACGCACCTTCTGTCCTTGTGTGACTGCGTTCCTTTGCCCGTGTTCTTTCCTTTGTCTGGTGTCTTTTTCTTTTCAAAGTGAACTCCTGTTCATCTTTTTGAGCCAGATATCAAGTTGGCTTCTTCATAGAGCCTTTTCCCCAAGTTCACTAGACCAATTCTATATTTTCACAGAAACAGCGTCATACTTTCATGTGGAACATTATTCATATTAGACTTTACCTATTTTTTTTTTTTGCCACACAAGGCATGCAAGACCTTAGTTTCCCCACCAGGGATCAAACCCACACCCTCTGCAGTGGAAGCAGGGAGTCTTAACCACTAGCCCAGCAGGGTACACCAGGGTACTCCAGACCTCACCTCTTTACATGTCTTCTTCCAAACTATTGGTCCCCAGTTCTTCTTATTTATTCATTAATTCAGGATTTATTTATTGAAATCCACTATGTGTCAAGTACTGTGCTACACCTTGATTACACAGTTTTAGACAAAGCACTTGGTCCTTGCCTTCATGGAGTTTGCAGTCTAGTGACAAGAGAGATTAAGAAGTATAAACACAGAATATATAAGTTCAATTTGTCCTAAGTGGTATGACAAACTTGACCAGGATACTATAAAAGAATAGTAAAAGGGAGCATCATTTAAATTGGGGAATCAGAGAAGGCCATTGCAGGATCTAAAATTTGAAGAATAAGTGTCCAATAGGCAAAAAATACTCTTTCAGCCAGAGTACACACTCAGATAATATCTTTTGTATGTACAATATTCCTAATGTATTATATTTTTCCACATTCTTTGGACCACTTTAATAGTATTTTTGTGCAGGTTCTGTCTTGTAAACTATCTCAAATATTTCTTGGTAGATGAAGTTTACATTAAAATTTAATTAAATGTTTAATTTAATGTATAGTGACTATTGATGTATTTTCAGTTTACATTAAAAGAAAAAATTCTGAAGCCTGTTACTTAGGAATGGCTATAATGTTTTGAACCCTATTCTGAGTATATGTGTTCAGCTATCTTTTGGACACCATAATGCAAAACTATGCTTCCCACTGTGTTGCCTTTCATATTCTTAGTTGTAGCTCATTATTCCAGCTTGTTAAGCTCTCTAAATCTTGATTCTGACATCCAACATATTAGCTATAACTCTCAGCCTTATATCATCCCCAAATTTGATAAGCTTGCCATCTGCGTCTTCATCTGAGGTGTTAATCAAAATGCTAAACAAAAAAGAGCCAAGCATTTCCCCCTCAGCATCCAGCTACATGGAGCCATCCCTCAGGAAGGCCCTGATCCATTAATCAACATTGCATAACTATAGAAATTCATCCAGCTCCTTTTAGTTGTTTATGATGGTGTCAGGAGGGATTTGGGGGGGTGGTATATTGCTTTCTACCTATGGCATCTTCTCCTTTCTTCTCTACTAGTCTAGTAATCTATCAAAAAAAAAAAGAAAAGAAAAAGATATTAATAGCTTTCTCTGAATTGATCTCAGCCAGGTGGTGCTAGTGGTAAAGAACCTGCCTGCCAGTGCAGGAGACATAAGAGACATGGGTTTGATCCCGAAGTTGGGAAGATTCCCTGGAGGAGGGCAAGAGAGCCCACTCTAATATTCTTGCCTGGAGAATCCCCAAGGGCAGAGGAGCCTGGCAGACTACAGTCCATGGGGTCACAGAGAATAGGACATGACTAAGTGACTTTGCATGCATGCACATGAGCTCATTTTGATGCCCAATGCCCACTTCTATTTTAAAGTACCAAATTACTCTTTAATATATATTTATGGGCTTTTGCCAGAATTGGCCACTTCCATGGCTTTATGTTAACCTCCTCTTGACTAACTCTAGCCAGACTGGGAGAAGGTAGAATCTCAGTGACCTGAATCCCAGGCCAAGCTGCACAGAGCCCAGTGAGGGTGGGTCCCTTAACAGCTCATTGTTCCTTTCATATAGTGATGCTATTCAGGGGCCTGGTTGGACACCATAGGGATGTAACTGTGGGATATATTTCCTACCCTGATTTAATCCATATTTTAGTTTTACTGTGTTTGCTTTCCATATTCTGTGTGTTGGTCTACAGATAATATTGGCTACAATTACTGTTCTTCAGTTATTGTTCTGTTACCTACTCTCTTTTTTGTTGTGGACAATTTTAAAAATCTTCATTGAATTTGTTACAGTGTTTCTTCTATCTTATGTTTTGGTTTTTTGGCCAGGAGTCTTGTGTGATCTTGGTTCCCCAACCAGGGATCAAGCCTGCACTAAGGCAAAGTCTTAACCAATTGACTGCCAGGGAGGTCCCCCTCTTCTACTTTCTTTACGGAAACTTGAGCCTCCTCTACCCTTGATTTTAGTCTTGTGCTCAGTTTTATACTTTTCTTGTCCATTTTTTTCCCCTCTACTTCAAATTTGGCTTAAATTCCTATAGTTCATGCGAGTTGCAAAATATTCTTTGATTCTCTACTTTGTACTTAATTGTTTGCCAAAACATTTATTATATTTCTAAGCCTGCTACTGCTAGCTAAGTTGCTTCAGTTGTATCCCAACTCTTTGTGACCCTATGGGCTATAGCCCGCCAGGCTCCTCTGTCCGTGGAATTCTCCAAGCAGGAATACTGGAGTGAGTTGCCATGTCCTCCTCCATGAGTTTGTTAGCAAAAATACTCAGTTATTATCTTCAGTAGTATCTATACTACTAGCATTTTACTTTCTATATTCTCCTTCCTCTTCTTTGCCAAAGGCTTCTTCTTGGGAAAAAAACAAACAAACACACAAACAAAAAATAGTACCATCGGTATCCCCCTAAGGGCCTTATCCTCATATCTAAGGCTATTAAGTCCCAGGAACTTCATTCCAGTTTTCTCTTCTATTCCTTTTCACTTATGTCATCTATATAAGTAGCAATCAATTCATTTTACATGTTTGGTAGGTTTTTCTTGGATATTGGAGCCGTGATTGGGAAAGGTTAAGATTTTAGCTTTTTTAATGCATGTTATGTATAGGCAATCTGCTCAGGGCTTTGCTTTTATTATTTTACAACACCTGTTTAACAGGAATAAAATCTCAAGGCCCACACACCCTTACTCTTGATATCTTATCTCCTTGGAAGAAATTAAAATATTAAAAAATTTTCAAACTCTTGACATGATACAAAGGGGTGGAACAGTGGATTTTAGGCACAGAGATCTTAAATACACCATTTTTCCCATTTCTGTCCCAGCAATTGTCCCCTGTGGGGCTTTGAGCAGGACAAAAATAACAGTTATCTTGAAGGTCATTATAGTAGTTTTCAGCGTTTTTATAATTTATGTCTCAAGTTGAACCAAAGCACTTTGTCATGTATGCCCTAGGCAAATTTTCTTTGAAGTGTCGCATCAGACAGGTGTAGTATTAGACTATTTTTAATTTCAAAGGATGAAGACAAACAAATAACCTCAGGTCTTAGGGCTCATTGCTAGGTACGTGGAGAGCTAAGGGAGCAAAGAGAACCCCCTCCACCTCAGGAGGAAACATACAGTGGTGCCAGTTCTGCCCTTTGCTTCTATTCCCCGCAGTATGACTCTCATTTTCATGAACGTGCCTTTGGTCTGCTGAGTCTTGCTTGACAACCTCGCCTTTGCCTTCCTCCTCTGTATCTACCTACTTCTCTGTGTTTCTCATTTAAAATTCCTGGAGAGAGGATCTGACTAAGGTGCTGCATTCTCTCATTTTAAGTCCATGTACATCCTTCTTTTATTTTTAATTTAGTTTTATAATTTCCCCTATCACTCTGTATCTCCAATCCTATTAGCTTCCCTCATATTTAATTTATAACCTTCCAGCCCTCTCTACATCTGTTTATATTGAAGCCTATGTGTTCCTGAAGTGTGAATATAATTATTTAGCTTGTTTTGATGTACATTTAGAGTATATAACCATCTTACTTTTTTACCTTTGTTGGAGTATAAGCGACACGTAAGTTTGTATATATTTAAGGTGTACAATTTGATGTTTTGATAAACACATACATAGTGAACTACTCCCCAGAGTCAAGCTTATAAACATATACATCACCGTACATAGTTAGCATTTTTTGTATGTATGGTAAAAATAACTGAGATCTACTCTCAGCAGATTTCAAGTATATAATGCAATATTATTAACTACTTCAGATTTTCATCTTGTGCAAATGAAATGTCTCCTTTGGCCAGCATCTCCCCACTGCCCCAACTCTGTAACCTTTGGCAATTTCCATTCTACTCTGTGATTTTATGAGTTCAACTATTTTTAGATTCCACATGTAAGTGAAATTATGTAGTATTTTTCTTTCTGTGTCTGGCTTATTTCACTTAGCATAACACTCTCCAGGGCTTCCAGGTGGCTCAAATGGTGAAGAATCTGCCTGCCAATGTAGGAGCCACAGGAGAAGTGGGTTAGATCCCTGGGTTGGGGAGATCCCTTGGAGGAGGAAATGGCAACTCCAGTATTCTTGGCAGGATGATTCCACAGTCAGAGAAGCCTAACAGGCTATAGTACATGGAGTTGCAAAAAGTCTGACACCACCAAGCATGCCAGCAACACAAAATGTAACACCCTCCAAGTTAATCCATGATGTCACAAATGGCAAGATTTTGTTCTTAGGTTGAATAATATTTCCTTGTTTGTGTATACATTTTATTTATCATTCATCCATGGATGGACAGACAGATTGTTTCCATATCTTGGCTATTTTGAGTAATGCTGCAATGAACATGGGAGTCTAGATGTTTCTTCGACACATTGATTTCATTTTCTTTGTATATATGCCCGGTACTGGAACTGCTGAACCACGTGGCAGTGCTATTTGTTTGTTCCCTGATAATGATAACTAACATCTATTGAACATTTAAAACAGACTATGCTGCTGCTGCTGCTAAGTCTCTTCAGTCATGTCTGACTCTGTGTGACCCCATAGATGGCAGCCCACCAGGGTCCCCCGTCCCTGGAATTCTCCAGGCAAGAACACTGGAGTGGGTTGCCATGTCCTTCTCCAATGCAGGAAAGTGAAAAGTGAAAGTGAAGTCGCTCAGTCATTTCCGAATCTTAGCGACCCTATGGACTGCAGCCTACCAGGCTCCTCCATCCATGGGATTTTCCAGGCAAGAGTACTGGAGTGGGTTGCCATTGCCTTCTCCGAAAATAGGCTATACCTGTCTCTAAATGTTCTTTGTTAACTCATGTTGTTCTTATCAATAGTCTAAATTAGATGTTTTATCATCAGGTTGTTGTTATTCAATCAATAAGTTGTGTCTGACTCTTTGAGACCCCATGGACTGAAGCATGCCAGGCTGCTCTGTCCTTCACTATCTTCAGGAGTTTGCTTGAACTCATGTCCATTGGGTCAATGATGCCATCCAACCATCTCATCCTCTGTTGCGCCCATCTCCTCTTGCCCTCGAGCTTTCCCAGTTTCCACATCTTTTCCAGCGAGTTGACTTTTTGCATCAGGTGGCCAAAGTATTGGAGCTTCAGTCCTTCCAAAGGAAATTAAGGAATAGGGAGGTTAAGGATCTTGCACAAGCTTGCTCAACTAAGAATGTCAAGCTTGTTTTCTCTTCCAGGCAATTTGGTTCCAGAATGCGTCTCTTAACATATTAACTGCCTCTATTCATTCTTCTGTATGCAGAATTGTTTATTCTTTTGGGGGCACTGCATATTATCCTATCTTTTACACGTATTTATCATTTTATATTTCTTTTCCCATAGTGATAAACTGTCTAGGCTTTACTCCAGTCTTTTTTTTTTTTTTTGGTTGTTTCATCTCCTGATTTATTAACTAGTCATAGACCCCATCAGTGACAGAGGCAGTCTCACTCTTGTAACAGTAGTTTTAAAAGTATGATTTTAACCCAGCTATAGACATTAACATGCTGCTGCTGCTAAGTCGCATCAGTCGTGTCCGACTCTGTGCGACCCCACAGATGGCACCCACCAGGCTCCGCTGTCCCTGGGATTCTCCAGGCAAGAATACTGGAGTGGGTTGCCATTTCCTTCTCCTTTACTCCAGTCTTAACTCATCAATGAATGGTGCGAATAGCCTGTTATGGCACCTGTGCTACAGTATGATTATTAGGTAGATAGTAAGATAGTATTAATATAATTTACCAAAAAGAAAACCAACAACAACACTAAAAACAATAACATTAACAAAATAAGGACAAATATACCAAAACACTAATAGCTGAGAGTCTTTGAACTCTAAGGATATTTTCTCCTTCCAACTGCTTTTTACTTTTGCTTTCCATTTCTATACCTCTACATTTATAATTGTACTGTTGACAACTCTCAGATTTTGAGTCTCATATATGGAATCAATGTTAGAACAAAATTTTTAGGTCTGCTGTCTGTATTATGTCCCTGGAGTTCTGCTTAATCCAGGTGTGGGTTGGTTTCACTTGATTATTTCCAACAGCTCCAAGACAAAAATCATACCTTAAAATACCTTAGTTGGTACTATCTCAATCCTCTTAAATGATAAGACTTGAGGATTTTATCTCATTTCTTTTTTCTGAATCATCTTTTGGGACGCTGGAAGGATGAATACAGACATGTTAACTCCAGATGGCATACTCAGCACATTCTTGGACCAGAGTTACACTCTGAAATATACACAGTTTACATGATGATTGTGAGGAAAGGAAAGTGAAAGTCTCAGTCCTGTGCAACTCTTTGCAACCCCATGGACTATACGGTCCATGCAGTTCTCCAGTCTAGAATACTGGAGTGGGTAGTTTTCCCTTCTCCAGGAGATCTTCCCAACCCAGGGATCAAACCCAGGCCTCCTGCATTGTGGGCATATTTACCAGCTGAGCCTCAAGGGAAGCCCAAGAATACTGGAGTGGGTAGCCTATCTCTTCTCCAGTGGATATTCTGGACCCAGGAATCAAACTGGTGTCTCCAGCATGGCAGGCAGAGTCTTTACCAAGAGAACTATCAGGGAAACCCTGATAATTGTAAAGATATCCCTATAAAGCTAGGATGGTTGTATAGAGCATGAAGTAGAACAAAAGAAGCTGTCTTCAGTGCTTCCTGAATTATATCTCCATATTTTGAACTTATTACCACCTGTTGGACATTGTAAAGGTACAGAGTTTCATAATGGAGAGACACTGAAGCAGTAGATTATAGAAGTCCCTGTAAGTCATTTCAAAACAGCTGGGACTTTAACAAAGGAGTAGGATGGGGAACAGAAGGAGGAACATGATTGGTTAAAACTGGGGATGATAATGTGCTTCTCTGTGAGATGATGGATGTTCACTTAACTTATGGTGATAATCATTTCATGATGTATGTAAGTCAAATCATTATGTTTTATGCCTTAAATGTATATAGTGCTGTATTTCAATTATATCTCACTAAAAGTGAAGGGAAAAATAGCCTATACAATTTATACTTTCTCTCACAGTGAAGGAGAAATAGATTTTTCACAAACTTATGCAGTAAATTTGTAGTCTTGCTTCCCCAAGTTAATTTTTTTTCAAATTTTATTTATTTATTTTTGGAAGTGTAGTTGATTTGCAGTGTTGTGTTAGTTTCAGATGTGTAACAGGGTGATTCAGTTATGCATACCTATTTCAAATGCTTTTCCATTATGGGCTATTACAAGATATGGAATTTAATTCCCTGTGCTAAGCAGTGGTCCTTGTGATTTATCTGTTTTATTTGTACTAATGTGTTAACCCCAAGCTCCTAATTTATCCCTCACCCCCTTAAGTTTTTAATGGACTATATCAAGTTGTATAGTCCCATATTCCCTTGGGATTTATCCCAACTGGGAATGTGAGGCAGAGAATACCACAATAAAGAAATTTAATTAGCAGAAATTGTATAGCAGAATATAGTCTGCTTGTTACTCGAATACTTCGAGTTTCCAATATGAAGCAAAGGGTAATCATGGCTTATAGTTGTCATGCTGGATGGGCATTGCAATAACAGATGCTGCAAGGTTATTAAGGAGGAACTTTTTCCAATAATAATGATAATACTTGACCTATATTAAGCACGTGATTGCCTGACAGGTCCTGTGCTTGTTCTTACTCTCAATGTGTTTTTCTTTAAAATCTTATAACGTCACTTCAGTCTCTAGTGGCCTTCAAGCTCTGTTTGTTCAATATTCTAGATATTTCTAGTATAATTGGCATGGGATTATTAGTTGTCATGTACTGAAAGATGATCATTGTCTGTTCTGTTTGTTTGTTCAACAGACAAAAATTCATATGCACACTTTCCTCATTCCCCTATGAAATAGAGGTCTGGGTCTTGATGTGAAAGTAACTTTTTGCAAAGACTCAAGATGTTGGATCTTCTCCTATATGTGATTTCTCAAGTTGGGACTGTCTTCCTACCTCCCATCTCCATTTCATACACCAAAGATGATACCATAACTTCTTTGTAATGAATAAGAATAGTAGTCGATGCTGTTTGTTAAGTTGCTTCAGTCGTGTCTGACTCTTTGCAACCCTATGGACCATAGCCTGCCAGGCTTCTCTGTCCATGGGGATTCTCAAGGCAAAAATACTGAAGTGGGTTGCCATGCCCTCCTCCAGGGGACCTTCCCCACGCAGGAATCAAACATGCATCTCTTACATCTGCATTGGCAGGAAGGTTCTTTACCACTAGTGCCGCCTGGAAATAGTACTGCTGCTAAGTCGCTTCAGTCGTGTCCGACTCTGTGCGACCCCAGAGACGGCAGCCCATCAGGCTCCCCTGTCCTGGGATTCTCCAGACAAGAACACTGGAGTGGGTTGCCATTTCCTTCTCCAGTGCATGAAAGTGAAAAGTGAAAGTGAAGTCGCACAGTCGTATCTGACTCTTAGCGACCCCATGGACTGCAGCCCACCAGGCTCCTCTGTCCATGGGGTTTTCCAGGCAAGAGTACTGGAGTGGGGTGCCATGGCCTTCTCCGGGAAATAGTAGTAGCCATGGTTAATTTCGCATTCCAGACGCTCTAATGCACAAAGCAATTCTTTGAAGTGGGTAATAATTACCTCCATCTGGCAGATGTGAACGTTGAGGCTTGAAGGGGTTCAATGACAGCTGCAAATTAACACCACTAGTGGTAAGTGTCCTGGTTGACTTTGAAATTAGCTCTTTCCCATTTTCAAGCCCATGCTATTATCCACCATGGCACTGTTCCTATCTTATGGAACCTGAGTGCTCACTGTGTGGTCCACACTGTTTTGAGCGCTCAATTAATCCTCATAATAATCTTATGCAGTGGGCACTATTACTATTCCCATTTTATAAATCTGATGTTGCAAACATTGTTGTGAAGATCTAGATGATAAATATTTTTAGCTTTGTGGGTCATACTATCTCCATCACAGCTAGGCACCTCTGCTGTTTCAGTGGAAGAGTCACTGTACACAGCACTTAAATGACTGTGTCTCTATTCCAACAAAACTACTTAAAAAAGAGTCCATTTGAATTTGACCTGCAAGTCACAATTGTCCAATCTTTGCTTTAGATGATACAAGTGAACCTGAGGACTTCACTGGTGGTCCAGTGGTTAAGAATCCATCGTGCAGTGCAGGGGATGTGAGTTCAGTCTCTGGCGGGGAACTAGGATACCACATGCTGCAGGGCAAATGGGTCCATGAGCCACAACTACTGAGTCCGCAGACCACAACTGGAAAATCCGTGCACTTCAACAAAGTTCCCTCAGGCTGCAACTAAGACCTGACCCCACCAAATACATAAATAAGTATAATGTTTAAAAATATTCCCAAAAAACTGCAGCTGAGAAAATTTAGCCACCCAGTGGCTCAGTGGTAAAGATTCTGCCTGCAGTGCAGAAGATGTGGATTTGATCCCTGTGTCAGGAAGATCCTCTGGAGGAGGGCACAGCAACCCACTCCAGTATTCTTGCCTGGAAAACCCCACACACAGAGGAGCCTGGCAGGCTACAGTCTGTGGGGTCACAAAAGAGTTGGACACAACTTAGTGACTAAACAACAACAGAAGATTTAGATAGCTGCTGTTAAAATGGGGGATAGGCCTAGGAAGGCATGATACCAAGGTCAAACCGTCATCCGTGTGTTAACTCTCTTTCTTACCATAGTCTTCATTCCTCTCTCTAAGAGGTTGAATTTTGTCCACCAAAATATGTTAAATACATTAAAGTACCTCCAGTACCTGTGAAGGTGACCTTTTTTGCAACCAAGTTGTTTGCAGATATAATTAAGACAAGGAAATTAAGATGAGATCATCCTGGATTTAGGCTGTACTCTAAATCCAATGACTGACATCCTTCTAAGAGGAAGGAGAGGGAGGTTTGAGACACAGGCACTCGGGGAAGACGACCTTGTGGAGAGAAGACAGCAACTGAGGGTGTGCTCCCACAAGCCAAGGAATGCCTAGAGTCATCAGGAGCTGGAAGGGCAAGGAAGGGGGTTTTCTTCCACAGACTTTGCAGGCAGCACAGCCCTACCAATACCTTAATTTCAGGCTCCCAGCCTCTAGAACTATGAGAGGATATTTTCTGCTTTTTTAAGCCACCAAGTTTGTGACTATTGATTATGACAACCCCAGGAATTGAATAAACTCTTTTCTGTCACTTTTTGTTCTCTCTTCTGAAAGACACTTCTGGTCACTCTTGAGACTTTCTCTTGATGTAAAAGGCCCTTTCTCTTTGTGAATTGGAATCATCTGCAGTTCCTTGACATGATTACTATAACTAGAAGATTATTGACTATTTCAATTTTCTTATAGGAAAAGTAAACATCTCACCCTTTCTTTGCATCTTCTTCTGTTCATTTAGCAGTTATATCATGAAATATCAGTAAATAAAATCATCAGATATCTATTTGTCTATAGAAGACAAGAGAAACCTAAATGTAAATCTCTGGACTGGCTGATCCACAATCCATTAGGAAACAAATTTATTGGTGAGTGAAACAAATTCACCATTATCAGCATGCAGTATAAATCAAGGCTAGGAGTCCTATTTAATTTTACACCTTGGTGATATTTTAAAAGGTTTTTTACAGTAACTTGCAAAGAGTTAATGTGCTATGAATTCATTCCAGTACATTGATTTCTGCATTAGCTCAGTGAAAGATGCAGTTCTTTGGCAAAAGCAAACTTTTGGAGGTAAATTTGATTGGTCGTGTAATCCATAATTTAGAATCTTTAATAACAACTTATTTCATTGTTCATGGATAAAAATCACTGTCTGGATGACTCAACATTCCGGCAAATAAAAAAATAATTGATGTTTCATTCTGAAGTTTATTCTATGCACACCTCAGCACAGAATGAGCTTTATTCTGTGCCCCAGGGCTTGCAGGAAGTTGGCTCTGAATGAGGATGTTGTCATCTGCCTCTTTCTAGGTATTCATTCTGTAGTAGATATTTTTGATGTCTCTTATTGCCACCTTTAG
The DNA here is from genome assembly GCF_032452875.1 of Bos javanicus. Classification (NCBI taxonomy): domain Eukaryota; kingdom Metazoa; phylum Chordata; class Mammalia; order Artiodactyla; family Bovidae; genus Bos; species Bos javanicus. Next base: position 59,831,215 of record NC_083869.1, on the reverse strand, counting down.
GAATTATGTTTAAATGCTGGTGCTCGTAAGATGCAGGGTACTGATGGCCATAGAACTCAATCCACTCAGTGAAGTTTAAACTTCAGGACCTCTCTCTTGCATGCACCTTTTCCAAAGTGGAGCTTTCTAGGTAGACTCCTCCTGTATTCTTTCATGTGATCAGATATGGAATGGGTTAAAAGAGATTGGAGACCTGGAGTCCAGTTAAGGAGCCATTATAATAGTCCAGGTGAGAGATAACGAGCATCTGGCGTTGGCTGGTGGCAGCAGACTTGGAAAGATAGAGATGGACTCAAAACACAATTGATTTACTGATCCAGTAAAAAATTGCTCATTTTGTCAATGTTATCTTAGCCTTTAATTTATATGGAAATGATCTGGAATGAGAAATGGCACCCAAATTTGAAAATTATTACCCTATAATTTTTCTGCTTAAGCATCTTTACAGAATTATGTTCTCTATCAATCACTAGCACAGAAACAAGATAAGGAAAAAACATTTTTACCTTGCTATATAGCTTTTAGTAATGGTAAAATATTAATATGCTGCTTGTATTATATGTTATTTTTCCACTAACTCCTGCTTATTATATTTTTGACCTTACAGTATTAAAGAGAATTTAAAAAAAGACATGCATTCTTACATTTTTATTTTCACAAGAGAAAATTGAATGATTGAGATTTAATATTTTATTCCAGATCACATAAGGTCAGATCTTGATTTATAATCCATATCACTAGTCCTTTTTTAAAATAATAAATTATACATTTTCCTGAAATACGTATCTATAGGCTCAACTTTTGCAAAGTCACATTCTTATTGGATTGTGCTGCCATTCAGACTGTGCTAACTACTGATACAAGTTAATCTTATTTTCCTAGGACATTATGTATAGATGCTCAAACTACTCTAAATATTTTTATGACCAACCTAGATAGCATATTAAAAAGCAGAAACATTACTTTGCCAACAAAGGTTGGCAAGTCTAGTCTAGTCAAGGCTATGGTTTTTCCAGTGGTCATCTATGGATGTGAGAGTTGGATTATAAAAAAAGCTGAGTGCCAAAGAATTGATGCTTTTGAACTGTGGTGTTGGAGAAGACTCTTGAGAGTCCCTTGGACTGCAAGGAGATCCAACCAGTCCATCCTAAAGGAGATCAGTCCTGGGTGTTCATTGGAAGGACTGATGTTGAAGCTGAAACTCCAATACTTTGGCCACCTCATGCGAAGAGTTGACTCATTGGAAAAGACCCTGATGCTGGGAGGGATTGGGGGCAGGAGGAGAAGGGGACAACAGAGTATGAGATGGCTGGATGACATCACCGACTCGATGGACATGAGTTTGGGTAAACTCTGGGAGTTGGTGATGGACAGGGAGGCCTGGCGTGTTGTGATTCATGGTGTTGCAAAGAGTCGGACATGACTGAGCGACTGAATTGAACTGAACTGAGTGCTCTTTACTTGATCTTCTGAAGATATACTTTCTTATGCCACTATTGATGCGTTAGGATAAGATAGGTTATGGTATGGTAACAAATGAAACTGACAGTTTCAAAATCCCAGAGATTGAAAGCCATTAAAATCATTCAGTATCCATGTCCATTGTGCATTGGCTGGTGTTTTTGGACCCTCTGGTATATAGAAAGAAAGGGGGGGACAAATTACAGTCCAACTCTCTTGTATTAAAAATAATTCATTACTTAATTAATTTACTTGGTTGCTCCTGGTCTTAGTTGCAGCATGTGGAATCTAGTTCCCAGACCAGGGATTGAACCTAGGTCCCCTGCATTGGGAGTATGGAGTCTTAGCCACAGGACCACTGGGGAAATCCATACACTTGAGCTCCTAAAGCTGCCACCTGGAATGGCCACACTTCACTTCTACTTACACTTCACTGGATAAAGCAAGAAGATCACATCTCAATTCTAGAGGCAGGGAAGTGTAATCATGCCATGTGTCCAGAAGCAAAACCAAAAGTATTTGGAGAATAGCACTGATGACATGACAAGAATAAGTGTCTCAGATGTGCTCTGAGATCAGCTCTCAGAACTTTGAAAGAAAATGTAAATTACTGATTGGTGTAATTTAAGTCAAGATTTTCTCAGGGCAAGGAGATGTCATGAGAGGACTTTATACAGGCTCTTGCAGCCACAGTCCTACAAATTACCCAGTAATATTGTCTTGTCTGCAATCTTCAGCTTTGCAGTATTTCAAATGCCAAGTTTATTATGTGGTTAAAGCATTCAGTCACTTTAATTCTAACAGCATTTATTTGCAGTAATGATAAAAACTGCTTTGGTACATACAGTCCTAAGTGAATGGTTCAAATGGTTCAAATGTTTCTGTGTCTAGTGTTTCATTTGTCCTAACATCCTTAATACCTTCTAAGAGCAAAATATCTCTTCTGTCTGCCTAGAGGAGCCAGATACGAGGCTATTAATGCTGAAACTCTGTCTATATGAACACCTGCAGATACCATCTATATTAAATTACCTGGGTAATTCAATTTAGAAGATCAGTTCTTTATATGATTTGATTGATTGATTAAATTGACACTGATACATTTACTTTGAGTAAGTGAACCAGGTTGAGCAATTACTCAAAAACCTGTGCTTCCTAAAAAAATGTGCCAATCTTTTATTTTCATGTGATGGACAGTTGAAGCCAGAATCCATTTGTTACCTCAGATTGTTGTATGATTTATATATATTATTTGTATCATATAGTTAAAGTCATTGATTATATACTATGTGTTTTTTTTTTCTTATTTATAAGACAGCTTTCTAGCAAAATGTGAATTTCTTTAGGGCCAGGGTTGATTTTCTGATTTGTCACTCTAGAACCAAAGAGAACATTCTGAGGTCATAATAATGATTTTTTCTTACTTGATTGTGAGCTGTGTATCTCCATCAAGTCTGGATTCAAGTTCCCTTTCTAATTCTGACCAGTCTATAAGTTGAAGCTTTTGACCTTAATGACTTTCAATAGCTTTTCATCTGAAAGTTCACCAATAAATTATATTTTTAATTAAGAAAAATAGTTGACACTTAGATGATTTTCTTTCTGGTAGATGTAATAAAATTTAATACATAATGCTATGAAATATTTGAGTTTTAGGGAATCCAGAAAACTTTTTCCTTAATGTGATTATTAGAACTTTGTATGGTTTCTTATTTAGCTGCATTCAGGTATCTGATGAGGTTGTGGATCCAAATAAGCTACTTTGTTATTTGCAGTACCATAACCATATTTTATAATGGTTAATATTAGAGAGTCTGTGTTGATGGGTTTTCATATATGCAGTAAAGATATTCTTCTACCAGTAGGGAGTATATTTTCAAAACTGTTCTTTTTATTGTTGCTATTGTTATTCAGTCGCTCAGTTGTGTCTGACTCTTTGCAGCCCCATGAACTGCAGCACACCATGTTCCTCTGTCCTTCACTATATCCCAGAGTTTACTCAAACTCACATCCATTGAGTCGGTGATGCCATCCAACCATCTCATCCTCTATCATCCCCTTCTCCTCCTGCCCTCAATCTTTCCCAGCATCAGATCTTTTCCAATGAGTCAGCTCTTCCCATCAAGTGACTCTTCACATCAGGTGGCTCTTCGCATCAGCTCCAAAGAATTGGAGCTTCAGCATCAATCCTTCCAGTGAATATCCAGGGTTGATTTCCTTTAGGATTGACTGGTTTGATCTCCTTGCTGTCCAAGGGACTCTCAAGCATCTTCTCCAGCACTGCAGTTCAAAAACATCAATTCTTCCATGCCATAAATCAAAAATTTAAAGGAAGAAACAATGGTACTTTAGGTGCTTTCCAACTCTTCCCTTCTCAGGCCTCCAGATGCCTAAACACTGTTGGGCCCATTTTTGAAAGACTGCATCTTTGAAAGAACGTAACTGCTCTTTATGAGCAGTATTCTCAGTTCAAAATATAAATGCACATCAGCAAGCTGGCACTTCAGTTAGTAGTGCAGCACACTACTTAACCACATGCTAATGGACTGATTTTTTTTTTTTTAAACTGTACATAATTGTATTAGTTTTGCCAAATATCAAAATGAATCTGCCACAGGTATACGTGTGTTCCCCATCCTGAACCCTCCTCCCTCCTCCCTCCCCATACCATCCCTCTGGGTCGTCCCAGTGCACTCACTAGCCCCAAGCATCCAGTATCGTGCATCGAACCTGGACTGAGATTTTAAACAGATGTTTTGTCAGTGTTTCCCTTGAGAACAATGGCATAGTATTGCTCTAATTTCTCAAATTCTTTCCTGTGATAATAAAACATCTGCCCCCATGCTTTCCCCATTTTTCCTGAAGAATATCTAAACCATTCTGACTTAAGTCATCACATACTTTTAAGTACAGTATATTTTACTTATTGCACGATACTGGATGCTTGGGGCTGGTGCACTGGTGGGGAGGGAGGAGGGAGGAGGGTTCAGGATGGGGAACACAGGTATACCTGTGGCGGATTCATTTCGATATTTGGCAAAACTAATACAATATTGTAAAGTTTAAAAATAAAATAAAATTAAAAAAAATAAATAATAGGACTAAAATGTATAAATAAATCTTTAAATATGGACAAATGAAGACATGATATCATTCGAACTCACAAAGTTCTCCCAGGTTTTCACTTTGAACTGGGGAAGAGATGAGCAGCATTTTATTTTTGGTAGTGTGTTTTTATTCTTTTAGCAGTGTTAGTCAATAGAACATTCACTATCTAGGCAGATGTTTGCTATTACTTTACACAGTGGGAAAATATAAGTAAATTAACCTAGGTTATTTCCTCAGGCTTAATATCATCAATATTTCCTTCTTTCACATCTTCCAAAACAAGATTTTCAGGGGACAGTGAGAGGTGTGAAGGGGAAGTGTTAGTAATTGAATGCTAAAAGAAAAATATCTACAGCACATAATATCCTGAGAAGTGGTCTTATTAAAGAGGCCATCATACTTAGAGAGCTGTGTTTTTACCTACATCTATTGAACTAACCTAAAGAGCAATGGGCTGCCGTCTATGGGGTCGCACAGAGTCAGACATGACTAAAGGGACTTAGCAGCAGCAGCAGCAAAGAGCAATATATGGGGGTTAGTAATATAGATTGAAACCAGGTTCCTGGGCTTCAGCCCTATTGGGGTTAAGTCATTCAATTCCTCCAGCTATAACATACAGATTCTATTAATAGATTTTATTCAGCTCATCTTTATCTGTAATATCAATAGATACTTTTTGAATACCTACTATGTACAATGTCTTATAAAATCACTGTTGTTGCATTCTCTACTGATAATTTTGTAATAACTACTTCATACTCAATTTCATATGCATACAGATAACTAAAATAGAACATGAAGGCATCCACAGGTCAAGTAAAATGTTGGTCCAAGCAACACATTCTGCTTATAAATTATAGTGTAAAATATTTTTGGTAGAAAAAGTACTTCTTTCATAGCAATTGGATTTAGATTTATGAATGTTGCCAAGGCAGTTAGTCTGTAGTATGTTTTATGGAAATGAACTTTTAAAACATTATTGAAGTTTCCATAGTCAGAAATTGGAATTCTCTTATGGTAGGTTAACTTGTAGGTAGTCACATTTGATCATATTCTACTACCAACAGTTGTAGGTATTATAAGATAGGTATAAAACTATGCAGTTATTAATGGTTCTCAGTATGGTCTTTCCTTTGGGGTATACTCTAGCATGCCAATAACTTTTTTGAAAAATAAATGTCACCACTGCTCAAATCTGTTGAATTTCAGAATTATATTTTACTCATTGAATTTATGACCTTGATTTTCATAGAGATCCTCTGGTTTCATGTCTTATCACAGGGAAAAAAAAACATATCACTAAGAGGCCCTATAATTAAAAATCCTTCAATATGCAAATATAGATATTTATATTAAGTCTCCTTGATTTAAAAGAGCATCTAATTCAAAATCTACTTTAACATAGAATCTAAGTAGACACACAAGGATTAACAAGTTAATTTATATGAAGTCTCCTAAAATTTCATATTTGAAGCATTTACACCATGAAAATTAATTGAGTGAAAAAATTAATTTCACTCAATTACTAATCCACTTTTTTCATTCAGTAGCAAATGGAATCATTTTGTGACTCAGTTTCTTTATAAAACCAAGTAATGCCTGTGGCCTCTAGTTAATCCTATAGTTAGCATTTTTTATATACCTGCTACTGCTGCTGCTGCTGCTAAGTCACTTCAGTCATGTCCAACTCTGCGACCCCAAAGATGTCAGCCCACCAGGCTCCCCTGTCCCTGGGATTCTCCAGGCAAGAACACTGGATTGGATTGCCATTTCCTTCTCCAATGCATAGAAGTGAAAAGTGAAAGTGAAGTTGCTCAGTTGTGTCCAACTCTTCGTAACCCCATGGACTGCAGCCTACCAGGCTGCTCCGTCCATGGGATTTTCCAGGCAAGAGTACTGGAGTGGGGTGCCATAGGCTTCTCCGTTTTATACACCTAGTACTAAATTAATAACTAAAACTCCTTAGTAATGACTGTACAATTATAACTATGATAAACAATAGAGAATGTTAACAATCCCAAATAGAATTTGTTTTCAACCTCGGAGGGATCCCTCTTGATGACTTAGGTGTTTAAAGTGTGCTCTTTCTTATCAGTGAGTGTTATTTGGGGAATGTACAATCATTCTAGTATTAATGTATGAGAAATATAACTCTAAAATTAGAGAGTGAGACAGTGTAGAGAGATAGAAAATGGTGAAAAGATGGCTTATATAAGAAAATGCATATCTTTTCCATTGTGATATGAAGATAGAAGAAAAATATGGAAGTTCATACAAATATAGTCATAGGAAATTAAAAGAGTTCGTATTCACTCCTATTTCTTCTGAAAAAGAACAGATCTTAAAAGTTTGAAAATAGGAGAGGAGGTTTGGCAAAGCTGTCATGTGGAACTGGAGTGAGAAGAAAACTCAGAAGAATCACCAAGCAATGTATGGCATTAGCACTGCCTTAGTCTCCACTTGGTTTCCAGTATTAAGCACAGGGTAGGAATGTAGTTGGACCAATTTAGATCTGAAGTTTTGCCAGACTGGGCATGGCAGAGGAGTGATGGGGCCAGATGGTCAACCATACTTCAAGAGAGTAGTTGAAGTGTGTGTGTGTGTGTGTGTGTGTGTGTGTGTGTGTGTATGTGTTAGTCGCTAAGTTGTGTCCGATTCCTTGCGACCCCATGGACTATAGCATCCGAGCCACTAGGGAAATAATGAAAGCTAAACTGGTTAGAGGAAGAGCAGGTGTTTTCATGAGGAAAAGCATAAATATTATTGGAGAAGATGAAGTAGTCTATGTGGAAAGATTTCAAGATATAGGAGAGGGAAGGGCAGGAGGAAAACAAGTCAGGGAGGTTGTTCTGAGACTAGGTTATGCATTAGAATTCTCTGGGGATCTTTGAAAACTACCATTGCCTAGGTCCCATCCTCTGAGATTTCGTTGAATTAGTCCCTAGTATAATCTGGCCAGTGGGAACATATTTTGTGGCCAACGTTGAAAATCTTTGTGTAGAGCCACTTATGAAAAATCTTATAGTTTTTGCAAAGTGGTTGTCACTTTATTTTCAAGACAATAGAGAATCAGCAAAGGTTATAAAAGGACTAGTGTAAATTATTATGTATTTTAGAATAGTAACTTTTTCCTCAGAGTGACTGACCAATACCAAAGAGAATGATTAGGAGAAAAGGAGACTCGTGGGGAGAATATTTCAGTATTCTGGGTCAGAAATAGTTGAACCAGGGATGAACCAGAAAAATTATAGGTGTACGAGACAGCAAAAGAGACACTGATGTATAGATCAGTCTTATGGACTCTGTGGGAGAGGGATAGGGTGGGGAGATTTGGGAGAATGGCATTGAACCATGTATAATATCATGTATGAAACGAGTCGCCAGTCCAGGTTCGATGCACGATACTGGATGCTTGGGGCTGGTGCACTGGGACGACCCAGAGGGAGGGTATGGGGAGGGAGGAGGGAGGAGGGTTCAGGATGGGGAACACAGGTATACCTGTGGCAGATTCATTTCGATATTTGGCAAAACTAATATTGTAAAGTTTAAAAATAAAATAAAATAAAAAAAAAGAAGAATTATAGAGTAGGGGACATTGTTGTGATGCTTCAACATAAGAACTAATTAGTATATGTGTAAAATGATGGAGGCTGGTCTAAGGTAACTGAAATATTTTTTATTTTGGATAATCTGCTAGCTTTCAATTGCTGCATAACAAATTAACATAGACATAGCACTTCAAAACATGTATTATCTCACAGTTTCCATGGGTCAGAAGTACAACCGTGGCCTCTCTAAATTCTTTGCTGAAGGGTCTCACCAGACTGTAATCAAGTTGTGAGTCAAGATTTAAGACTCTACCCAGTGTGATTGAGGGAAACTCCTCTTCCAAGTTCCCTTGTAATTGTTGGCAGAATCATCTTCATGTATTAAAACCCGCAGAGCTGAGACCCCTGTTTTCTTGCTTGCTGAGAGCCAGGGGCTGTCCTCAGGCCCTAGAAGCTGGCTGTGGTCCCCTGGACTGTGGCCACACTGTAGCATTTTATAGCACAGCTATTTGCTTCTTTAAGACCAGTAGGAGAATTTTGTTCTACACACACACACAGACAAAAAGCCCAATCACTCTTTTAAAGATTTTCACCTGATCAATTCAGGACCCCTCAGAATAATCTTCCTTTGGATTAATTCAAAATTTGGCATATTAATATCTGTGCATTCCCTTCCCTTTTGCCACATACCATAATCTAATCAGGTCTTGCCCAGATTCAAAGGGAAGAGATTATACAGGTATATACACCAGTATGGGCTTCCCTGGAGGCTCAGATGGTACAGTGTCTGCCTGCAATACGGGAGACCTGGGTTCGATCCCTGGGTCGGGAAGATCCCCTGGAGAAGGAAATGGCAACCCATTCTAGTACTCTTGCCTGGAAAACTCCATGGTCTGAGGAGCCTCATAGGCTACAGTCCATGGGATCACAGAGTCAGACAGGACTGAGCAACTTCATACACCAGTACATAGAAATCAGATATGCTGCAGTTAATTAAGGTAAGGAATATAAGAAAATTAGAATGTTCTAGGAGAAAATCGGTGACCTCAGCTTTAGACATGTTAAATTTGAGGGGAATCGGGCATCTGGTTAGAGTGTATCAGTAGGTGGCATAGAATTTATTGGAGAGACGGAAATTGGGAATACATATCTGGTGACCAAAATCATTGCAGATGGTGACAGCAGCCATGAAATTAAAAGACGCTTACTCCTTGTAAGAAAAGTTATGACCAACCAAGATAGCATATTCAAAAGCAGAGACATTACTTTGTCAACAAAGGTCCGTCTAGTCAAGGCTATGGTTTTTCCAGTGGTCATTTATGGATGTGAGAATTAGACTGTGAAGAAAGCTGAGCACCAAAGAATTGATGCTTTTGAACTGTGGTGTTGGAGAAGACTCTTGAGCATCACTTGGATTGCAAGGAGATCCAACCAGTCCATTCTGAAGGAGATCAGTCCTGGGTGTTCTTTGGAAGGAATGATGCTAAAGCTGAAACTCCAGTCCTTTGGCCACCTCATGCGAAGAGTTGACTCATTGGAAAAGACTCTGATGCTGGGAGGGATTGGGGGCAGGAGGAGAAGGGGACGACAGAGGATGAGATGGCTGGATGGCATCACTGCCTTGATGGACGTGAGTCTGAGTAAACTCCTGGAGTTGGTGATGGACAGGGAGGCCTGGCATGCTGTGATTCATGGGGTCGCAAAGAGTCGGACACAACTGAGCGACTGAACTGAACGGAATGATCTGTAGATGTGATGGTTAATCAGAGAAAAATTGTAGCAAGAAGTGGGTTGAGGACAGAATAAGAGCTAGGAAAGCTAGAACATCTGCAACTGTATTTCAACCTTCACCTCTTGATTCCAGTCCAGTATCTCATGTACAGCCTTTCACGATTCCTCTTTTCTTTCAGTAGTATCCTGCTCTTCCTAATCTGTGGTTCAGTCTTTGCCCTCCTCCTTCATTCAAGTCACACTACAGCAGTGAGAATCAAGATCTTTCTTTGTGAAAGCTTTGCAGATCGAAGGCACTGAGATTGACTATATTATGCTCTCTGTTCCCAGAAAAGGGAATGTAGATCCATTGCAGGGGGGTGATAGTGCCATCATTAACCCTGAGCTGCTTCATTTCTTCTTATTAGAAAGGAAGATTTTGCACTTTTCCCTTCTTCCTTCCTCAATCCCAAATTTGCCTATGAAGTAAGCAGATGGCACAAATTTGGAATGGAGAAGTAACCATATGTATCTCTCTTGGAAATCTTTTGTCTGTTTATTGAAACCCCTGCAGCAATATTGTTAGGTAATATGATCTCTAATAAAGTAAACAAAGTAAATTTGATCAGTACATTTTGATCAGACTTTCTTCACTTCTTTTATATCTTTTCCAGGCTATATTCAAGAAGAATGTGTCATTCCTTGCCCATTTGATTGCAAGTTAAGCGACTGGTCAAGTTGGGGGTCTTGCAGTTCATCTTGTGGGATTGGAGTGAGAATTAGATCGAAATGGCTGAAAGAAAAACCATACAATGGAGGTCGCCCATGTCCCAAATTGGATCTCAAGAATCAGGTAAAGTACATGAAACAACAAATACAGAGCAGAAAAAGTATCTCCTTTATTATTTCCTGTTGAAATTGAAGTCATTATCTTGTTCTAAGTAGCTCATAAAAAGTTATTAGACGTTCAGAAGAGTGGATAAGAGGGTAGAAATTAATATAATAGAATTAGTAATAGAAGCTTTGTCCACTTCTAGGCAATGCTGAGAACGACTTGGTAATATTAGCTATAATGATGTTTACAAAAATTAAATCCAGTTGGTTTTTAAATTATCTTGAAATGTTATTTGATTAATTATATTATAAAAGGTTTCTGTGTGTGTGTGTGTGTGTGTATGTAATAATGTTGGGAGAATATAAATTACTTTATGGCTATAGATATAATTAGCGGTCTTATCTGCATACTCCAAAACTGGTGTTCTGTTTTTCCTTTACATAACTCTTCATCGTAATTTTCTTTGTTCCTAATCTTGTCAGTGTTTTCACAGCTCTTTCTGTCTCTTCTGAGCTATTTTTCTACCTTTCCCCCTAAATCAAAGCCATTTTCATAAATGGAACCTAAAGCATACACTGTCATGCAGATATCAAATGAAATTTCCATCTTAAGCAAAATTGATTAGAATATTTCATTTAACTTTACCCATATAACAGAAACTAAGATTTAATGAAGAATTATGATACAGAACTCAAATTTCTCCCATTGTTGCATACTGTTATTATACATGGACTGATATATATATTTTAATTAATTAGGTGAAGTACAAGATGACAGTTGTTAATAAGTTCTTTATTCTTAAGTGACATGCGTCTTAAACATGAGCCTGCAGATCCTTTATGACTCTGAAACTTTTAGCAGAATAGCTACACAGGCTTCTATTACTAAGTCTATTTATTTCTTCCCTCTAATCCCCATTTTGATCAGACTTTATATAGAGATTGTTTAATGGAGGGGAAATCCAATGTCTAGTCAATTAATATAAATAACATATCTAGTACTACTTCTATTTAGATATCATTTGTCATTTCAAGACTGACATCTCTAGCTGTTTTTGTAAGTTTTGATAAAAGATACATAATTTGCTGAAAATGAAAAATTATTATAATGGCAAAAAATGTTTGTGTTCTAAGACAGGGCAAAGTATTAAGCTAGTCTTTTTTTTTTTTTAAGTTATGTAGAGTAAAATGATGATCCTGGTTGCTTCCTTCAAAGCAAATATAAAGCATATTGGGGAAAAAACAATTCAGAGTATTGCAAAATCCACACAAATTTTGTCAAAAAAAAAGAAAAAACTTCTCAAGTACAACAGTTTGGGAAAGGGAAGGTTGGGATATGATTAATGAAAATAGGAGGGAAACAACCCAAGTAGGGGGAGTTTGAGGAGAGAAACCTCCTCAGTATGAAGAAAGGTATGACCCAAGTTGATGATCAGAAAGAGGACTTTGAAATGAATCCTCTGTCTGAAGACTAGTTTACCTCCCTAGGGGATTTTCCAGGGATTTAAAGAAGGAAATAACTGCTAGGCATTTGTAATTATAAATAATGTGTGATAATTCTTTTGTCTCCTCAAAACCATAAAAGAAAACAAAGCCTTTATAAAACTAGTGTTAAACACTAGTTTTAATACACTACTTTTATGAACTAGAAAATTATCCAGGGAGTAAAAGGACTTCATTTGAGTGCAGATCCCAAAACTGTATTCTTACTGTGTGTATGCAAATGTATCAAAAACTGTCTATCAAATTTGAGACTATGGATAAGATAAAGTACTTGTATGCCTATTAGGACTTAAAGGAAACTTGTTCTAAACACTTAGTTCAGTTCAGTTCAGTCACTCAGTCATGTTCAACTCTTTGTAACCCCATGAATTGCAGCACGCTAGGCCTCCCTCTCCATCAACAACTCCCAGAGTCTACCCAAACCCATGTCCATTGATTCAGTGATGCCATCCAGCCATCTCATCGTCTGTTGTCCCCTTCTCCTCCTGCCCCCAATCTCTCCCAGCATCAGGGTCTTTTCCAATGAGTCAACTCTTCACATGAGGTGGCCAAAGTACTGGAGTTTCAGCTTCAACATCAGTCCTTCCAAAGAAATCCTAGGACTGACCTCCTTTAGGATAGACTGGTTGGATCTCCTTGCAGTCCAAGAGACTCTCAAGATCTTCTCCAACACCATAGTTCAAAGGCATCAATACTTTGGCACTCAGCTTTCTTCACCATCCAACTCTCACATCCATGCATGACCACTGGAAAAACCATAGCCTTGACTAGATGGATCTTTGTTGGCAAAGTAAAGTCTCTGCTTTTCAATATGCTATCTAGGTTGGTCATAACTTTCCTTCCAAGGAGTAAGCATATTTTAATTTCATGGCTGCAATCACCATCTGCAGTGATTTAGAAGCCACCCAAAATAAAGTCTGACACTGTTTCCCCATCTATTTGCCATGAAGTGATGGGACAGGATGCCATGATCTTCGTTTTCTGAATGTTGAGCTTTAAGCCAACTTTTTCATTCTCCTCTTTCACTCTCACCAAGAGGTTTTTTAGTTCCTCTTCACTTTCTGCCATAAGGGTGGTGTCATCTGCATATCTGAGGTTATTGATATTTCTCCCAGCAATCTTGATTCCAGCTTGTGCTTCTTCCAGCCCAGCATTTCTCATGATGTATTCTGCATATAAGTTAAATAAGAAGGGTGATAATATACAGCCTTGACGTACTCCTTTTCCTGTTTGGAACCAGTCTGTTCCATGTCCAGTTGTAACTGTTGCTTGCTGACCTGCATACGGGTTTCTCAAGAGACAGGTCAGATGGTCTGGTATTCCCATCTCTTTCAGAATTTTCCACAGTTTATTGTGATCCACACAGTCAAAGGCTTTGGCATAGTCAATAAAGCAGAAATAGATGTTTTTCTGGAACTCTCTTGCTTTTTTGATGATCCAGCGGATGTTGGCAATTTGATCTCTGGTTCCTCTTCCTTTTCTAAATCCACCTAGAACATCTGGAAGTTCACGGTTCAGGTATTGCTGAAGCCTGGCTTGGAACATTTTGAGCATTAATTTGCTAAAGTGTGAGATGAGTGCAATTTTGAGGTAGTTTGAAAATTCTTTGGCATTGCCTTTCTTTGGGATTGGAATGAAAACTGACTTTTTCCAGTCTTGTGGCCACTGCTGAGTTTTCCAAATTTGCTGGCATATTGAGTGCAGCACTTTCACAGCATCATCTTTCAGGATTTGAAAGAGCTCAACTGGAATTCTATCACCTCCACTAGCTTTGTTCGTAGTGATGCTTTCTAAGGCCCACTTGACTTCACATTCCAGGATGTCTGGCTCTAGGTGAGTAACTGATGTTAAAACTTGTGCCCTTAAATAGTACACATTAGAAATTAATCCTATGTTCAAGAATCTTAGATAAATTCCATATGTGAAGGCTAAGCAAAGATAGGTTTGTCTGCAGGAGGTGTTTCTAGCTTTTGCATTCGGGAAGGAAGTGGGTAGCATTCCAAAGACATTGGTTGTGATGCTCAGAATTGAATCCTGAGATTTAGTTATCAGAAATCAAATTTAACATGGCATGTACTCTGATGCAAAGAGGTTTCAGGTATTTATAATACATGTGGTTTAAACTTGAAAAACTTCACCCTAATCCATACTTGATATTTTAACATAATTGATCAAGATAGTAAATAATAAGCCCTCCCTCTCACTTGTAAGTCTATGAATGGCAAGGAAAAATGCAACACATAAGAGCAAAAATATAATGAAATCTATAGACAGCTTTCCACAAATACACTTTAAGTAAAAGTATGCTTTAGAAACGGAGAAGGCAATGGCACCCCACTCCGGTACTCTTGCCTGGAAAATCCCATGGACAGAGGAGCCTGGTGGGCTGCCGTCCATGGAGTCGCTAAGAGTCAGACATGACTGAGCGACTTCATGTTCACTTTTCACTTTCATGCATTGGAGAAGGAAATGGCAACCCACTCCAGTGTTCTTGCCTGGAGAATCCCAGGGACAGGGCAGCCTGGTGGGCTGCTGTCTATGGGGTCGCACAAAGTCGGACACGACTGAAGCGACTTAGCAGCAGCAGCAGCAGCATGCTTTAGAAAAGAAAGGCCTCTAGTGACAATTTCCTTTATGTTTAGTATTTTTTACAGTAGCATTTTTCCTTGTGTGTGTGTGTGTGTGTGTGTGTTATTTGTTGAAATTTGTTGAAGTTATCCACATTTTCTTAATTCATCTGAAAATAAATTGTCTGGAATTTTCTTTATTTATGAAATATTCCCCAGCTTCTATTATTTATGGCAGTTCTTCTATAGAAGAGCTTGCTATTTGTTTCTCTATGCTGGAAATTAGATCCAGTAGAGGTACACTGAGGCTGTTTTGTAAAGTTCAATTTTACTACTGGCCTTAGGTTATTGGTCTTCTTTCCAATTGGTTTTTAGGTCTCAATTTATTGTCCTATTTTTGGAACCAGAGTAATACTCTCTCATGTATTCACCCATAAGAAAGAGCTTAAAAAATATAACCAAATTATAGCAGTGAGAAAAGTTCATATCTTTGGTACCTGTGCATAAAGAAGATTCAGTATATGATGGATTGAACCTAACATATCATTTGAAAAATATTGAATTTTCTTACGTGTGTGTATTGTATATACTTATTGTACACACATATGTATACCTACATATATACGTATATTATGTGCAAGCTGTGTAAATGTTAGTACACGTGCATGCACTTAGTCACTTTCCTCCTTTGTTCCGTTTCAGAACATGGGGTCTTTCCAAGGGCGAGGGCTGTCTTTCTGCTTTTGTAACTCATTCTAGCCCCTGGTCCACCATCCAGTGAATTGTCAGATTACATCCATTGGATGCTTTATTTGAAAAGAAGCTGTCTCTCTGGATGAGTGGGTGGCTAGCTCTATAGAAAGAATAAAATACGTATTAGAACTCTGGTCTCTTAAGCTGTGATTTGTCATTCGAATTCTCAAAAAACTTGAGCTCTTCAGGAAGAAATAAGAACTCCAAATTGTCCTAAGGATTCATTAACGATTTGCCTGGAAAAGTCCTGTGTTTGTATCTCCATTGAAATTTAACTCAGTGATATAAATGAAAGAGTTGGTATTATGTACACAAGCTCATAAACTGCTCTGAGTCAGTTTGTGAAGTTGATATTTATAATCTCTCATAAAAAGCCTCCCTTTTCAACTAAAACTTATCAATGTGATAGCTCTTTCTCCAGAAGCACCAAAGTGACAGCAATCCTTTGATGGCTTTCTGCTAAGTGTATGTGTGATGCTAAATAGCTCTAGCATGCAGCTTACCCAAAGCTTTCATATAGCTAGAAAACTTCTAAATAGTTTATTGAATTATCAGGTCAGTTGCCTGATGTCCTTGCCTCTACTGTTCAAAATCAAATAGATAATGTATTTTAATTTTTTACAATCTATAATGTAGTGAGTGGATTTAAGTGCACTTGTACTGTATCTTTTTGCTGTATTTTTTCTTTTGTAATTCTGCTTAATAGAAGATTAAATATGAGGACATTAAAGTTCCATTGGATTAACATTTCCCTTTATGAGTTCTTTACACAATCGAAAGCAAGGGAGGGGCAGGAAATTCCATGTTGTTTATATGTTGCAAATCTATGTGTTCAGTGTGCGTGAGCAGAAATCTTACATTGGGATTCATCATCTATACTTTAAAAAAAATCTACCCTATCTATTTAAACACATTTTTGAAAGAGTTTTGATTATGTTTGCACCTGAATGAGAGGATATAAATTAAATGAATGTTTTCTAGAAACAATTTCTATTTTAAATGTGTGTCTTTACTCCAAAGAGAAGTGGCCTAAATTTGTAAATGATGAGTATAATTCATTTTATTTTTCATAGCTAGATAATACTATTTTAAAGAATACTTTCTTTCCAAAGATAAACAGTTGTATTTTAGCAGGAGCATTTCTCCCTTAGAAGGCAACTTCAGATGAGAAAAGTTTTCCGTAGAGAAGTAGCTTATGTACATTTTAATATTGCTTCATTAATTGTTAGTAGCATGTTGGGATGTGGAAAGAGGATAACTGTCATTCAATCTGAATGTTTGTTTACCCAGAAAAATATGGCTACACTTAATGCTTAATTTGATTTAACCAATTTTGGCCTCTTGGTTTCTTTGGACCTGCCCAACTTCCACTCATCCTAAGCTAGTCCAAATCATTCTTGGCAGAGTTCTGCTCACTCTGGAATTGGCAGGAGCCCCAGACTGTAATGGAGCAAGAAGTCATCTTCTTGAGCATTAATATAGAAGGCCCACACTTATCCATGATCAAGTACATTCAGGTGTACTGTTCTTGCATAGGGAGGTATGGCTTGGTGATTAATTATACCTTTGATAACTCATTGTAATTATGAAATATCATAGGTCAAAAAATTAAGAGATGCAGCATGATTTATTTCTTAGGGTTACTTGGGAGGATTTAATAAAGACAGATACTACTAAAACATTTCACCTCTCCCTGACATAGTAATTATTATAGCAAAACTCAGGTACATGTCACCCCATCTCACAGACAGAGCGAAATTCCTGAAGGCTGGTGTTCACCCATTCATATCCGTTGTGGCTGTCTGCCAATCCAAGTGCTGTGCTTTCTACTTGTGACAAACCACTAACTGAGCTGAGTAGAGCTTGCAGGAAAGGCAATCTTTCATTTTTGTTCTTGCTCTGTCGCCATTTCCAAGCAAAAAATAAAAGAAAAAAAATCATATTTTCCTTCTCAAGAGCTTCCTCTCCCCGCTACACTTGTTTCTACATATACCCTATTGTTGATCATTCCAGAAGGACTGTCCCTCAGACTTGTTGAAATCTTAAGCAACTTTGATCATGTTTCTTGAGAACTGCCAGTGTCACTCATGAGAAGCAATTGTCCTCTACATGTTGTCCACTCTCTTGCATTTTACTGTGTTTTTTAATACTGGGTATTGCCGCTCTGCACATACTCAAACTCATTTTTAGTTTTTATGAAAGAGATTCCTATGTACCTCTAGATAGTTCTCTACTAATGTGGCTTGGCAAATTTCCCCAATGCTGTTGCTAGGCAGGGTTTCCAGGATTGGCAGGAGATAGCTATAAAATTGTGAAATGGGCAAATTTTGTCAAATTTTGTCTTTGGAACCCTTTCAAATGTGCTGTTACACCTCATATTATTCCTAGTCCTTTAACTCCTGAAGTTCTGAAATATATTAGGTAATATTAGCCTCACATTGGAGATGGCAATGGCAACCTACTCCAGTACTCTTGCCTGGAAAATCCCATGGATGGAAGAGCCTGGTAGGCTGCAGTCTATGGGTTCTCGAAGAGTCAGGCAAGACAGAGCACCTTCACTTTCACTTTTCACTTTTATGCATTGGAGAAGGAGATGGAAACCCACTCCAGTGTTCTTGCCTGGAAAACTCCATGGACGGAGGAGCCTGGTAGGCTACAGTCCATGGGGTCTTGAAGAGTCACACAAGACTGAGCGCCTTCACTTTCACTTTTCACTTTCATGCATTGGAGAAGGAGATGGCAACCCACTCCAGTGTTCTTGCCTGGAGAATCCCAGGGACAGAGGAGCCTGGTGGGCTGCTGTCTATGGGGTCGCACAAAGTCAGACACACCTGAAGCGACTTAGCAGCAGCAGCCTCACATCATCTGTATTGGAAATTTTGCAAAACTGTCTTCTTAACAAAGTACTCAGGTAGAAGTGCTTAGGTACTTTTCTAGAAAAAAGTATTGGCAGAATCTACTTTTCAGATCTTTCCTGAATCATCCTACCTTTTAAGTTTTAAATGCAAATCGGAAACGTCCCTCCTCCTGTCATACATTAAAAATATGACTTTAACCACAAGCATTAAGAAAGTTAAGCCATGTACTGATGGGAGTTTTGCTGCATGTGCATGCTCAATCACGTCTGACTCTTTGCAACCCTGCAAGGCTCCTCTGTCCATTGGATTTCCCAGTCAAGAATACTGGAGTGGGTTGCCGTTTCTTCCTCCAGGGCCTCTTCCCAATCCAGGGATCAAATCTGAGTCTCCTGCCTTTCCTGCATTGGCAGGCGGATTCTTAACCACTGAACTACCTGGAAGCTCTTCTAAACATAGCCTACTTAAGATTCATTTCAAAGAAAGATTCTAAATGGCACATTAATTTTCCAATTTTTTTTTTAAAACTGAGATATAATTGACATATAACTCTGTGTAAGTTTAGGATGTACAATGTGTGGATTTGATACATTTACACATTGTAATTTGATTGCCACTATAGAATTAGTTAAAACACCTCTCACATCACGTAATCATCATTTCCTTTTTTTGTGGTGAGAATAATTAAAACCTAGTCTCTTAGTCACTTGGAACTTTATAGTACAGCATCGTGAACTATAATCACTATGCTGTGAATTTGATCTCCAGGATTTATTTATCTACTAATTGTAAGCTTGTGCCCTCTAGATTTTTCAAGCTTTATCCCTTGATTAAATTACCAAAAAAGCCAATTACCAAGGTCTTGACTAGATCCTTTGATCAATCCATGCAAAAACACTCTTTCAATCAAGATTTAGTTTTTTCTATATGACTTAATGCTAGGCTGAATGAAGCACAAGCTGGAATCAATATTGCCAGGAGAAATATCAATAACCTCTGATACTCAGATAGCACCACCTTTAGGGCAGAAAGTGAAGAGGAACTAAAGAGCCTCTTGATGAAAGTAAAAGAGGAAAGCAAGAAAGCTGGCTTAAGACTCAACATTCAAATAACTAAGATCATGGCATCCAGTCCCATCACTTCATGACAAATAGATGAGTAACAATGGAAACAGTGACAGACTTTCTTTTCTTGAGTTCCAAAATCACTGTAGATGGTGACTGCAGCCATGAAGTTAAAAGATGCTTGCTCCTTGGAAGAAAAGCTATAACAAACCTAGATGGCATATTAAAAAGCAGAGACATTACTTTGCCAACAAATGTCCATCTATTCAAAGCTATGGTTTGTTCAGTAGTCATGTATGGATTGAGAGTTGAACCATAAAGAAGGCTGAGTGCCGAAGGATTGATGCTTTTGAACTGTGGTGTTGGAGGAGATTCTTGAGAGTTCCTTGGACTGCAAGGAGATCAAAGCAGTCAATCCTAAAGAAAATCAATCCTGAATATTCATTGGAAAGTCTGATGGTAAAGCTGAAGTTCCAGTACCTTGGCCATCTGATTTGAAGAGCTGACTCGTTAGAAAAGACCCTGATGCTGGGAAAAACTGAAGGCAGGAGGAGAAAGGGACGGCAGAGGACAAAGTGACTCAGTGACATCGCTGACTCAATGGACATGAGTTTGAGCGAGCTCCAGGAGATGAAGAAGGACAGGGAAGCCTGGCGTGCTGCAATCCATGGGTCTCAAAGAGTTGGACATTACTGAGCAACTGAACAGCAAAAACAACATGACTTAAGAGTCAAGATAAAAGTAGTCTCTCTGAGAAGCTTATCTGAATCTTTTGTAATATAGAGTTTGCTTCATAATCTTTACTGATCATGAGAGTAGAAAAATCACCATGGGTGGAGGAAAGGTTGGTATAAAACACTTTCCCGCGCCCCTGCTCTGCAAACTGTGGCCAGCACAAGAGTAAGTTCAAGAAGGCATGTTTGTTAACAAAGCTTTGTCTTTGCTCCTTTTTCTGATCAGGCACATTGATGAACACTGCTGAATTGAGAATCTTGTCACTGAGGTGATAATTTTTGCTGAAGTCAGCTCTGGAAAATATTTTCCCTGCAGTTGCCTTAGCATGCCCTTTCTAATATCTACAGTGAACACAACCACTAGTTTTTTCCTACTCCAAGCAAATTTGGGAGTACTCTCCCATTTCACAGAGGAATAGACTAGGGCTTAGAGGGGATGATAAGTTGCTCAGGTTGACCCACTGATGTGTGAGGCAAACGTGATAACCACTACACTATGGAAATGATGTTTATAAGGGGTTAAAAGTCATTCAGGTCTGAGGTCAAGTGCTACTCTGCCCCATTCTAGCTGTGAGAACATGAGAAAATTATTTAACCTTACTAAATCTCAGTAAGGTTATTTAACCTTACTGAGTTTCAGTTTCATAATTTGTTAGATGAGTATAACAATAACAGCTACCTTTTAAGATTATTGTGTTAATTAATATAAAATGAAAGTAAATATAAACTTCCTGTTATGTTGTTTGGCAAAGACTTAAGTACTTGATAAATATTAGTATTATTTTTTCTTGGTCTCTGACACATAATTTCCATTTCCAGTTCAGTTTGTTTTCACTTGTATTATTTGATATTACATTTTTTCCTAGTGGCAAAAAAGGATATAACTTATTACATATTTGTAACTAATTTCCTATGACCTTGAGGTTCTTTGGATCTTTACTTATATAAATGTTATTAAGGTGTGTAACAGAAAGATACACAAATCAATATGAATAGAGCTCCATGACTTTTCACAAAGTGAATCTTCCCATTCAATCACCACCCACATCAAAAGTAATACTTTATCAATATCTCTCATGCCCCCTTTTGAACTCTAGTTCCTTCTCTACCATCTTCTTCTCACCAAATGGAACTATTATTTGGACTTCTAACAGGATAAATTAGTTTTATAATTTTTAAAGAAACTTTACATAATGGATTCTGCACTATGTACTCTTTTTCTGTCTGCCTTTTTCTCCTCTGCATATTTGTGAGATTTGTCCATATTGTGATGGATAGCAATAATTTTGTTCATTTCCATTGCTTTATGTAGTGTCCTTGTGTATGTCCCATTATTAGGTTGTATACCACATTTTATCTGTTCTCATTAATGGATGGACATTTGAATTATTTCCAATTTAGGGTTATTACAACGAACATTGTTGCAGCCATTCTTGCACATGTCTTTGGTGCTTATGTGTGTGCATTTCTATTGGACAGACCTAAAAGTAGAATTCCTAGGTCACATGCTATGCACATACACAACTTTAGTAGATAATTGGCACTTCATTTTAACTTATACACTGCCACAGATCATTCTGAATATAGGTAGCACATAATTCTAGATAATGACTTGAAATATGACCTGTCTGACATCATGTAAAGAGATGTGAAAGCCATATGGATGTATTATTTATCTCATCACCTTCCATATCACAGCACATCAGTGATTGCTGTCTCCTACCACATATATATCTCTTCCCAAAGAGATCAAATGTGTGAGCACTGCCTTCTTGCTGCCATACCCATCATGCTTCCTCTGCTTCTTTCTTGTTATCTTCAGGACAAAACACAAACTACATGATATAGTTTATAAGACATTTCATGATCTTGACCCAACCATATTCTATGAGCCCAGAGTCATGGCCTTTACCATGAGCAAGTGACCTCTTTGAGATTAACTGAACATGTGGTCTTTTCCTGTGTGAGGGAACTTACCCGGAGGCTGTGCAAATACCTATGAATAGGTGGAAACATATATCGCATGGATCCATGGTTTGGAGTGGTATGATAAGATGGTAGATATATTTTGCTTTGTAGTTCTCAACAGATATCATATGTGAATTCTCATGCTGTATAATTAGGGACATTGGAAAGAGACATATAAACTTGCATTGTGGCAGGTACAATTATATAAGTGCATGCTGTGGATAGGGACTTCTAAGCAATAGTAATTTATTAATGAGCCATGGTAGCTTTCAAAAAGAGAAGAGGTAAAAATAAAATTGAATACTGGGTAATTATAAATACTTTGGAAGATAACTTTAATTCTCTGCACCTGTGCCATTATTCATTCATTCAGCATATGCGTCTCTAGAATGACAAGCCAGGAGGAGTTTGCTATTCTGCTTTTCAGTCCCTCAGTCATCTCTGACTCCTTTGTGACTTTATGGACTGTAGCCCACCAGGCTCCTCTATCCATGGGATTTCCCAGGCAGGAATACTGGAGTGAGTTGTCATTTCCTCCTCCAATTTCTACTCCACTGCGCCACAAGTTTCCACTGGGAGCCTGCATTCATGGAAACTCAAGAGAGAGGTTGAATGGGTTGAAATTATGGACAATCAGGCCATAGATACTTTCCATTTTGAAAAATACATGAAACCAACATGGATTCAATCAGAAAAATTTCCTGCTTCTCCTCTCTATTAGGATGCTTTGCAACTAACCAAAACTTCAATCCAAACTGGCTGAAACAATAAGGAAATGCATTACCTCATATAATAAGAAACCCAGTGGTTCTGTGGGCTCCAGGGTTGATTGGTTTTGTGGCTCAGCAATGCCATCAAGGACATAGTGGGTTTTTTTTTTTCAGTTTCTCTGCTTTTTCATCATCAGTGTTGGTATGAAGTCAGCTGAAGAATGAAAGATAAACCTCAGGATGACAGCACAATCAGCAGTGTCAGGCATAGCCTCCTGATGCAACAATGACTAGAAGAATAAGAATTCTCTCTGCTGCTGCTGCTAAGTCGCTTCAGTTGCGTCTGACTCTGTGTGACCCCATAGATGGAAGCCCACCAGGCTCCCCCGTCCCTGGGATTCTCCAGGCAAGAACACTGAAGTGGGTTGTCATTTCCTTCTCCAATGCATGAAAGTGAAAAGTGAAAGTGAAGTCACTCTGTCGTGTCTGACTCTTTGCGACCCCATAGACTGCAGCCCACCAGGCTCCTCCGTCCATGGGAGTTTCCAAGCAAGAGTACTGTAGTGGGGTGCCATCGCCTTCTCTGAAGAATTCTCTCTAGAGAATCTTAAAACCAGTAAAGTTTTCCAGAGCCTCCTTCACTCCCCTAAAGGACTATAACTCACATCTGTCACTGAAGTTGGATATTGACAGAGCTTGCTAAAATTCAGACTCTCATTCAGTTGATCTGGTTGCTGTTGTTGTTTTAGTCGCTCAGTCATGTCCGACTCTTGTGCAACCCCATGGACTGTAGCCTGCCGGGCTCCTCTGTCCATGGGATTTCCCAAGCAAGAATACTGGAGTGAGTAGCCATTCCCTCCTCCAGGGGATCTTCCTGACCCAAGGATAGAACCTGCATTGCAAGAGGATTCTTTACCCCTGAACTACCAGGCAAGGCCAGTAGGTCCTATGGGGAAGGGAAAAAAGGCTGCGATTTTAACAGGCTCCCAGGTGGTGGCAAGGCTGCTAGTTTGCAGATTATACCTTGAGATGCTAATATGTGTGACCTGGAAGTTCTCCCTTAGGCTAATCATCTGGGGTGGAATGCATGATGAAAGAGTGAACCAAAATATCCACTGTATACTCTTAATTTTACTCTTTTTGACATTTAACTTCATAAGAATATAATTTGCTTTAAATAACATTTTGAGCCTTAAAGCTAGATGAAAAAATTAAGTAGTGTTTTTTATTGAATATTTGAAAGTCTATTGTGTTAAGAAATATGAGGTAATACTTAGTCCCTATGAAGATATGAATTGCCTTGACTAGGTCTATTTCTTGATACTTTTTTTTTTTTTTTTTTTGACAAGGACATCATGGTTCCATTTTGTAAATTATTTGGCATAACCAACCTACCTGTGCCTCACTCTATATGATAAATAAGCAGACAACTACCAGATAAGTAATGCATTCATATACCATGTGTCTCTCCTATTTTCCCTGCTCTGTGTAGCCCACACAACCCTTTCTTGGGTTAATTATCAGTAATTTAAAGTCATGTTGGAATTATGCACATAATGGGAAGAGTTCAAAAGAACTCTAATGAAGGAAACCAAGGGCAATATCTTTAGATTCCTGTAGAACATTCCAATCCAAGTAAACCTTCTATAGACTATTCAACATTGCAACACCATTTGGTAATGAGAGTAACAGTAGCAGATGGTAAGAATAAGTAGAGCTGAATATCATTTTGTACGAGGTGAAATAAGAGCCCATATTTATAGAAAAGAAATCTCAGTGAAATTGTTCATTTAAAGAGATTTATATATTTAGATTGAGATATATAGCTGCTTTAAAACATTTTAACAGCCCCTGAGGGATGATACATTCAGAATAGGTACAGGTGGAATCTTAGAAAATCCAAACAATGAGACATCAGACACTTAGAATGTGGTTTAATATGTGCATCCCTATGTAGTTATTTGTAATCTTCTTTTTTTGTTTGTTTGTCTGTCTGTCTGTACCATTTCATCCTGAGACTTTTGGCTTCTACAAAGTAGATATTGTTTTCTATTGTCATCATAATTGTTCCAAGACTGAGCACTCACAACAGTGTTACTACATTCCATGTGCTCTCCTAACAATGTAAAGGAAAACAAGGAAAGAAAAATATTTTAGAAACAAATGGATTTTTTATATGTGTATAGAATATCCTATTTTTATTTTTGGCTGCATCAGGTCTTAGTTGCAGCATGAGGGCAGTTCATTGTGATGTGTGGGCTTCTCTCTAGTTGCAGCATGCAGGCTCTCAGTTGTGGAGCATGGGCTCAGGAATTGGCCCGGGACACTTGGAATCTTAGTTTTCCAACCAGGAATTGAACCCACATCCCCTGATTGGAAGGCAGATTCTTAACCACTGGACCACACAGGGAAATCCCTGTGTGTAGAATTTCTGACATGGTGAAAGTTTAACGCTGCTGCTGCTAAGTCACTTCAGTCGTGTCCGACTCTGTGCGACCCCATAAACGGCAGCCCACCAGGCTCCTCTGTCCCTGGGATTCTCCAGGCAAAAGCACTAGAGTGGGTTGCCATTTCCTTCTCCAGTGCAAGAAAGTGAAAAGTGAAAGTAAAGTCGCTCAGTCGTGTCTGACTCTTCGAGACCCCATGGACTGTAGCATACCAGGCTCCTCCGTCCGTGGGATTTTCCAGGCGAGGTAAATTATGAGCCATTGGAGGGTAGGCTGACTGCTATAAACTTGGTGTATGTTTCCACCCAGCGTATATATTTTGATCCCTGATTCCTAATGTGATAGAGCATTTGAAGATGGGGCTTTGGAAGGTGATTAGGTTGTAAGGGTGGAGTGCTCTTGAATGGAATTTGTGCCCTTATAAAAATTACCCTGGGAGCTCCCTAGACCCTTTCTCCAAGTGAGCAAACAGAAAACATGTCTGTCTGTGGACCAGGAAGTGGGCTTTCTCCAGACATTGAACTTGTTACCACCTTGATCTTAGACTCTTAGCCCCCAAAACTGTGAGAAATAAATCTCTGCTATTTAAAAGTCACCCAGCCTATGGTATTTTTGTTATAACAGCCCAAACTAAGATAGTGGTGCATGTATATTTAGATACTTCATGTTCGGATTCCATTTTTAGTCTTATATTTACTGCCCTTATGGCTTCTTTATGGTGTTTGAATTTATCACTCAGCAATGACACCCCAGTCCAGCACTCTTGCCTGGAAAATCCCATGGACGGAGGAGCCTGAGGGGCTGCAGTCCATGGGGTCGCTAAGAGTCGGACACGACTGAAGTGACTTAGCAGTAGCAATTAGACAAGCAGAAGCAATCCCTGAGTTCTAGAGTAAGAAGGGAAGTTTAGTGCAGTCATTTCGCTCTATCAGTATGATTCATTCTCTTTTTGGTAAAAAGAAATTGCAAATTTTTATTAAAAACTGAATTTCCAACTGTGTCTACTTTTTTAAAAAATGGTGATTTTTCTACATGTAGTGACGGAAGCAATGTCTATATGAATGAGCAATTCAGTAAAGTACAAGGAAGAGAATCCACAAACATGAAACATCTGGTGACTTGATTATAGACCTATCTGCATTCTACTTTTTTTCTCCTTGTAATTATAGGCATTGGAATTAACTCTCCATGTCTAGGAAACCAAACCAGAAAGATAATTGAGTTAAAAGGCTGAATAATTCTGGGGAAGCAATTGGTCAAGTTAGCTATTTAATGTTAAATAAGAATAGCAAAGAACTAAGAGGAACTGAAACAGCTTTGGAATGTAAAAGTGAAATATGCACATCTGGAACTCAATATATGATAGTCTTTGCATGAATTATTGCCTGTTATTTGAAATGCACATTAATCAAAACTATAGAAAAATCTGTTCTGGCTTATTACTTAATTAAAAGTAAGTTATGAGCATTTTCAATCTTTATGTAATTTATATCATTTGCAAGTCATGAATTTCCCATGATTCTGTCGGCCTTAAGCATAAGGAAAAAATAAATAAAACTATTGCTGTACTTAAGTACAATCTCTGTGCATTTTTTCCCTACTTTCTAGCAGATGCTACACAAGCTATCACAGCTGGTGAAAATTGATATTCAAAAGAATAAAACATGGCAGTGAAAAGATTAATTTTCTGTACTTAATGCCCTTGATTCTTGAAAACTTTAAACTTTCTTCACAGTCAGGCCAGTGGTTTCATTGTCTGGTTGGCAGTGGGCAGATGATAATGTTCTGCTCTATTTTACTTTATCATGAACCAAGGAGGACTGGTTGTTTTTGTAATGATTTTGTAAGAGATGCTTCAGTGCTGACATCCCTTGCACTTCCATGATGGGGAAGTGAAAAGCAGTTTAACAACTTTCTAAAATCATCACCATTAGAGCGAATGAAGCACTAAAATATATACCAGATGTTTAAAATGGTTAGATTTGGGAGAAAACATACAATTAATTTACATTTTAGTGCTAAGTACAAATTTTAATTTATTCTTATTAACTGCTTTATAGCCCATCTAGAATACCATTTGAAGGAGCTATGGAAAGGCTATAAACGAAATCATAATCAAGAGATGATACTTTATTGGCATAGAAGCAGAAGTTTTTGCTCAGAAGGGTTCAGGTTTCACTTGCCCAGAATCTGTTATTGAATAACAGACTTGGAATCAATATGGAAAACAGATTAATACACTTAATTACAATTTGTGCCAAAGTTTAAGACCTCCACAGACCAAGTAAATTGTTCTAACCTATGTGCACATACTTTAACCTTGCCGTAGTCAAGTCACTATGCAAAAGCGTAAACAGAGTTCTTGATAAGACTTATTACAGAATAGACTGGTTAGGTGAAAACTGATGGTTCAACTCCAAAGCTTTTTCGTAGATGAAAACACATTTTAAAATATGAATGCTATTGAGAGAATGTGTTCAGTGGTCCTAATATAATGCCTGGCTTTGTATGAGGCATTCTCTAAGTACTGTCTATTTCCAACATTATTAATCATGAGTCTGGTGGGGATTCTGAGAGAAGGTTTTTGGAAACTTTCTTCAAGCCCAGGTATTATAACCTGGTGGTCCATTGGCAAGCTCTAGATGTCAAAGTGTTCTTTGTACTGTTCAGGGTTTGCTACCAGGTGTTAATACATTTGATTAGTTGTCAAGTTTTAAAACATGGAAAAACTTGCATTAAAATTTGGATTTCTAAAATCTTTGCAAATATCAGAAGCTCTGGCCAATTTTCTGAATCTGAGAATGCTGCTGCTGCTGGTAAGTCACTTCAGTTGTGTCCGACTCTATGAGACCCCATAGACGGCAGCCCACCAGACTCCTCTTTCTCTGGGATTCTCTAGGCAAGAATACTGGAGTGGCTTGCCATTTCCTTCTCCAATGCATGCAGGCATGCTGAGTCGCTTCAGTCGTGTCTGACTCTGTGATACCCCATGGACAGCAGCCCACCAGGCTCCTCTGTGCAAGGGATTCTCTAGGCAAGAATACTGGAGTGGGTTGCCATTGCCTTCTCTGAAGGCAATGAGAATCTGAGAATACCTGTCCTCTTTAAGAGGGACTGTACTAGTATAATGAGTATCTTCCTTCTCTCTGTCCACAGAGCTCTCCTATGCCTAGGCCAATATCCAGGTTCATCCCTAAACATCTGTGAGCCAGGGAGAGAACACAAAAAAGATATCCACATTTCCTCTATTTCCATAATTAAGTTACAAACTAAGGTGAAAAGAGTTTCTACAAAATACATTTTTTTTTTTTTAATCATCCTACCTTAGCAAATGGGCTTCCCTTGTGGCTCAGCTGCTAAAGAATACACCTGCAATGCAGGAGCCCTGGGTTCAATCCTTGGGTTGGGAAGATCCCCTGGAGAAGGGTAAGGCTACCCACTCCAGTATTCTGGCCTGGAGAATTCCATGGACTCTATAGTCCATGGGGTTGCAAAGAGTAGGACACTACTGAGTGACTTTCAGTATACCTTCAGTCACAACTGAGAAAGCTAAATTCAGATTTGAGATTCTCAAAATTCTGTTGTGGAATGTGATGCCATTGGGAGATCGAGTCTTCAGCCTGTGGTTTGTGCTTCCACTCTGGCATCTTCAGCTCTGTCCAGACACCCTCGTCTACTTGCACAAGATCTGCCCACTGCAGACAGACACCCTGGTCCCAGTCTTCAGGCCTAGGGATGCTCATGTGGGGAGAGGGTTGCAGTCTGCATATTTTTCAAATGGAGATTATTTTACTCTTTTATGTCATATGCCCTGTAATTTGTTTGCAGGTGTTTGAGTTGAAGCACTTGGTTTAGTCATCTTCCTCCTATCTGAATTTCAGTGTCTTGTTTATGGTGCTTAGTGGCTGCTGGAGTGGAATGTTAGTCACCCATTCGTTTCAGACTCTTTGTGACTCCGTGGACTGTAGCCTGGCAGTCTCCTCTGTCCATTTCTCCAGGCAAGAATACTTGAGTGGGATGCCATTCCCTTCTCCAGAGGATCCTCCTGACCCCTGGATCAGACCCAGATTTCCAGCGTTGCAGGCAGATTCTTTACTGAGTTACAGGAAAGTTCCTTAGTGACTACTAGTGAATATTAATTGTTTGCCACAATGCCAGAGTGTAAGAAGGAAATTAGGAGAGTTTAATCTAAAAAAACATTTTAGGAAGTGCTCTTAAACCAGTGGTTCTAGGAACCTTTAGACTCTCAAAAAGGCAAGAGGATCTCAAAGAGCTTTTGTTCATATGGGTTGTATCTACTTACATTTACTGTTCTCTAAATTTAAGATATTTGAAAAATTATTAATTCATTTTAAAATACTAAATATTAATTAAAATGAAATTCCTTATATGCTAACGTTAATAATACTTTTATTAAAAATAACTATTTCAAAGCAAATAGTTTTAAAAAGAGGCACTGTTTTACTTTTTGCAGATTTCTTTAATAACTGGCATCATAGAAGTTAGCTGAACTCTCAGTCTGCCTCTGCATTCAGACTTTGTAATAGAATGCTTTAGTGAAGTAGATGAAGAAACTCCAGACTTACACATATACGAAGATAGAAAAAGGAAAAGTGCTTTAGTAGGCCTTTTTTAGGTAACTTTCTTATAATATTTTTATTGGACTATAGTTGAATTACAATGTTGTGTTTAAAGTGTACAGAAAAGTGAATCAGATATACATATAACCAGTCTTTTTAGATTCTCTCCCTTATAGTCCTTTATAGAGTATTGAGTGGATTTCCCTGTGCTATACAGTAGGTCCTTATTAGCTATTTATTTTATGTATAGTAGTGTGTATATGTCAGTCCTAGTCTCCCGATTTACCCCACCCCCCCTCACCCCACTGCATGCCTGCCCAGGCTTGTCCACTGATAAACGTAAGTTTACTTTCTACATTTGTGACTCTGCCTCAGTTTTCTAAGTTCATTTGTACCCTTTTTTTGTTTTTCGTTTTTTCAATGTTGAGTTTTTTTTTTTTTTTCATTTGTACCCTTTTTTAAAGATTACACATATAAGCAATATCATATGATATCTGCCTTTCTGTGTCTGACTTACTTCACTCAGTGTGAAAATCTCTAGATCCATCCATGTTGCTGCAAATGGAAGTATTTCATTTTTTTCAAGGCTGAGTAATTATTCTATCATATATATGTACCACATCTTCCTTTCTTTTGTTGATACACATTTATATTGCTTCTATGTCTTGGCTGTTGTAAATAGTGCTGCAGTAAACACTGGGGTGTATATATATTTTCTAATTATGGTTATGGGTATACGCCCAGGAGTGGGATTGCTGGGTCATATGGTAGTTCTAATTTTAGTTTTTTAAGGAACCTCCATACTGTTCTGCATAGTGGCTGTACCAATTTGCATTCCCACCATCAGTGAAGGAAGGTTCCCTTTTCTTGACACCCTCTCCAGCATTTATTGTTTGTAGATTTTTTGATGGTGGCCATTTTGCCTGGTGTGATGTGATACTTCATTGTAGTCTTGATTGGATTTCTCTGACCATCTTTTCATGTGCTTTTTGGCCAAGTATATGTCTTCTTTGGAAAATGTCTATTTAGATCTTCCATCCATTTTTTGAATGGATGGTTTGTTTTTTTATTGAGCTGCATGAGCTGTTTGTGTATTTTAGAGATTAACCCTT
The DNA here is from genome assembly GCF_032452875.1 of Bos javanicus. Lineage (NCBI taxonomy): Eukaryota > Metazoa > Chordata > Mammalia > Artiodactyla > Bovidae > Bos > Bos javanicus. Next base: position 59,800,261 of record NC_083869.1, on the reverse strand, counting down.
TGTCGGTTGCTTCTTTAGAAATACTTTCTCCTATTCTGAGGGTTGTCTTTTCACTTTGTTTATGTTTTCCTTTACTGTGCAAGATCTTTTAAGTTTAATTAGATCCCATATGTTTATTTTTGTTTTAATTTTCATTACTCTAGGAGGTGGATCAAACAAGATCTTGCTGCAATTTATGGCAAAGAGTGTTCTGCCTATGTTTTCTTCTAAAAGTTTTATAGTGTCCAGCCTTACATTTAGGTCTTTAATTCATGTTTAGTTTATTTTTATTTATGGTACTAGAGCATGTTCTAATTTCATTCTTCTAACTTTTTTACTTACCTAAAAAGTTAACTTTGGATAGTGTTTGGTAGTGTAAGCAAACTTGGCAGGTGGTAATTTTTTCAAAGTTTAGTTGCAGTGTGAAATCTGAAATCTAAGCAATACACTTTTCCTACACTGTTACATTAAAATACATTGGACTATCTGGCACTTTGAATAAGTCTTTAATCCATGCATGATTTTGTAACCTCATACATTGTTCATTTGGAATGTATTTGTCTATTGAGTTTTGCTGAAATGTTGACCTATTTCACTACATAGTATCAAAAATTCCTATTTATTCATATCACCACTGATCTTATCAAAAAAGTCATTATATATTGAGAAGCTCCCAAGCTTATGGTGACAGAATCATGTTTTCCAAAATTTTAGTTTTCACTTAACAGCTTGAATTTTATCATTGCAAACAAATACACTTAGTTGTTTTACTTAAAATGATGGACTAACTTCATATTTTGAGAAATTGTCTGCTAAATATTTAAGTCTCTATAACCAGTTTGTCTGCAAAATATTCTTTTTAAGTAAAAGTGTTGTTTCATGATCAAAGGAGCTCATTCAGCCTGTACTTTAATTGCACAAATATCTTTTCTCGACAGACCCATCAGATTTCTGTATGCAGAGTGCTTCATGAATACTTGAAAATTAGGCAGAATATTATAACGATGTGTAATTAGAGTGGAGTGGTGAGGAATACAATGATAACTAGTATAGTTTTGTGCCACTCCTTGGTATGTTTAGGGACCACCATTTTTACACACCATTGCTTTTGAATTTTTACAAATGTGTTGAGTTAAAAAAATGACATCTCTATTATTATGAAAATAATTGTGATCTTTAGACCCTCTGGAATGTGTCAAGCACTCCCTGCTGTTGCTGCTGCTAAGTTGCTTCAGTCGTGTCCGACTCTGTGCGACCCCATGGACTGCAGCCTTCTCTGTCCATGGGATTCTCCAGGCAAGAACACTGGAGTGGGTTGCCATTTCCTCCTCCACAAACACTCCCTATCTGTCCACAAACCATGCTTTGAAACCTACTACCTTAAAAGTAGAAGAATGAGTGTAGAACCCTTTGAAAGAGAGAAGAAAAATTGCATTTTCTACTTATACTTCCCTATTAGTCATTAAAAACATCCATTATAAGACAATCCAAGGTTTGTTGTTGTTTTTGTTGTTGTTTTAAGAATACTGCTTAACTACTTTTTCCAAGACATCACAATTCTTATGCTCCTCACTTTGAGAAAACCATTTTCACTCATAACTAAAATCCTCCCATTTGACTTTTCTTTGTGTAAGTGCATAGTCTTCCCATGTCATTTATAACTCCTCTCTGCAAATACTGCTCTTAAGTTACTCTTCAATCATCTACTTTTTTTTTGTTGTTGGTAATTTTCAGCTTTTTTAAAACTTCTATAAGTTTTCAATTAATCTTTCCCCTTGGATTCTTTTCATCTTATTCCGAGTTTCATTTAAGTCATCAGACCTGAAAGGAACCAATGGAATGATTTCAGATTTTATTTGTCAAAGTCTACAGGCTTTTCTCTCTCTTCCCCTAGCTTTACCAGTGCCACTTTCTTTCTCCATTCTCCCAAGATAGAGACTTTGTATAAAGTCAACTGAACTTGACCAAGATGTATGGAAATGCCAGATATTTCACAAGAACCATTCCTTTATACACTCTTCTAATACTGATGTTAGTTCAGAACTCTGATCAAATGACAGATACCTTAGATTGTTAAGATTTTTAAAGAGCTATTAGTACTTTCTTGACCCATCTTTTGATTTGCTCTAATTAGTTAACCTCTCTTCAGTGTCTTAGGACACAGCTAAAAGGGCCTAGGCATTGGATTCTGGTAAACATATCTTAAAATTGATAGTCATTTATTTATTATTTGATCTCTAGCAAGATTAAACTTTCAGCATCCCAATATCCTGATCACAAATGGTGATGATGGTATTTATATTATTGATACATAAAAATGATACACAGATGCCACAGTCTGTGACTAGATTAATCTTCAATAAGTGGGAGCTGTGATTGTTAATGTCAGTAAATTATTTTGAGAGTTATATTCCGTTTCTATTCACTTGCTGTCTTATTTCTGTAATGTTATAATTCTGTGTAATTCAAGTATAAGTCTCACCAGGACTGGGTGTTCTTTTTTTCAGGGACTCTAAGAAAAAAAGAAACTCTTTTCAGAAAGGCCAGTGTCCTCAGTGTGCTTGAGTGATGTCATTTATTCTCCTTATATATTTCTACATAAAGAGTCTTTGTCATATGTATTTAGATATACACTCAATATTCAATTCTTCAAACTTTTCACTTTTGAAGTACTTTTAGAACGTTCTTTAACATTTGGGGTAAGAATATAGGATTAGACTACCATTTGTGAGTCTAAAGAGAATACGGTCAAGATATTCTTTTATCAGCAATTTAAAATCATAGCTATTGTCTCCACATTTACAAAAATTCTGTGTCCATGCTATCTTACAGAATTTTCAGACACTCGTTTTGATTTATAATATATGACACTAATTTAAAATACCAACACTATATTTATCATAGTGCTCACATAGTTCTCATCAAATTCTGCAATTCAACCAAAAAAAACTAGCTGTAAATATTAGATTTTTTTCATTAAATTTACATGTAGAGTGTTCTACATACCGAGCAATTACTCTGAAGTTCTATATTTATTGAGAAAAGATGAAAAGTTTCACTTTTGATTAAGCTAAATTGTATGTTTCAAGAACTTTCTAATTAATTATATTTCAAATAGAGATTTTCATTAGTGTTCAGAAGAGGTTACATTTAAGTGTATTAATAAATTAACAAGATTAAAATTTTAACCATGTGAAGGAATGTGGGAAGAGCCTGGATTTTTAAAGAGAGTACTTTGTGAAGTTTTTTAAATGAAATCAAAATTATGGGGAAAAAAACTCTCCCAGAAGTACTCTGTGTTTAACTGTTGCTGCTGCTGCTGCTAAGTCACTTCAGTCGTGTCCAACTCTGTGTGACCCCATAAACAGCAGCCCACCAGGCTCCCCGTCCCTAGGATTCTCCAGGCAAGAACACTGGAGTGGGTTGCCATTTCCTCCTCCAATGCATGAAAGTGAAAAGTGAAAGTGAAGTTGCTCAGTCGTGTCTAACTCTTCGCAACCCCATGGACTGCAGCCTCCCAGGCTCCTCGGTCCATGGGATTTTCCAGGCAAGAGTACTGGAGTGGGGTGCCATCACCTTCTCCCGTGTTTAACTGTTAGTTACCTCTTAAAACTCTGAGACTTTATTCATGCTATGACTTTTGTGACTCATATAGAAATATCAGTTTTTGATGTTTTAGTTTTACTCCTATGACAGTTTTAAAGTTTTGTGCTGGCACTAGAGGAGGTTATTAACTAGGCATTTTCCATACTGAAATAATGTGGATAAATTCTGTAAGATTATTTTTAGAAAGATGTCATCTAATTCTTAAAAAATAATCTGAGAAGTCAGTGTCTGCAAACTTCTTCTATGAAGAACCAAATAGTAAATATTTTAGGCTTTGTAGGCCACATGATCTCTGCCAGGACTACTTAGTTCTGCTGAGGCATGGCAAAGGCAGTCATAAACAATAAGTAAACAAGTAAACATGTCCGGATTACCTTAAAAAAAAAAAAAGAAAAACAAACTTTACACAAACAGGCAGTGTACTGAATTGGGCCTGTGGACTGTAGTTTACCAACCCTCACTGCTACTGCTACTGCTAAGTTGCTCAAGCCCCCTATAAATGAAGAATTTTTTAGAATATCTGGAGTTAGAAAAGATATTAAAAATCAGAGATCACATAAATAACAGATCCCTTTCACACATCCAAGGACTGTCAGGAACAATGCCTCTAAAATTAGATGCTGTGGTTCCTTTGGGAACCAAAGGAACCAAATGCTAGTGGAAACTGCATTCTATATGAGCTTAGCCATAGGTTCATTTTTGCATATAAAACCGTTGGCTACTTTAGTTATTGTATAGGCCAGCTTTTCAGCTATAATCTGCATGTTCACTAAGAAACTAAAAATAAGGGTAGAGGGGATTATGTAAATTCTCATGTCCAGATTATTTTCAGAAACACAGGATTTATCAAAACTAAATGTATTTGTTTGCTTTTTATTTATAAAACTTTTTATATATACCATGATGCAATGGCAGTATGACAGTGTGACAGTGACCGTATGGTGATGATATATTTCTCAAACTTATTTAATCATAGAATCTCCATGGAGCAATCACTGAAAATATATGGAACATAGTTTGAGAAGAGCTAGTCCACGTAGTCCCAGCTTGGGTGTATGCCTGACAGCTTTCTTAATTCTGACTGGGCCTCTGGAAATAACTTTCCCAGCTAAAAGGCTCCATATCCTCCTAAGGATAACTATTTCTTCTCGTCAGCCTCCGCTTAGGTCTGTCTGTCCTCAACCTGTACTCCCAGACCTCGCTTTCCACCTTGATTATGTTCCAACTTCTCGCTTTGTTCCACAACAGAAAAAACCGACAAGGGTGAGGTGAAAAGAAATAAGACTGGGATAGATCCTTATACCCAAAGCAGCCTTGGTTCTCTGAAATACAGATGAAGGATACTTGAGACCCCTGGACACATAAACATGCGGAGTGCTCTGGTTCTCACAGCCTAATGAGGCGGGAGGCATGGGGAGTTATCAAGAGACAGAGCCATAGGTGAAAGCCCAGAAAGTATGTTTTGTCCCCTTTGAAATTGAGAAGTGTCCCTAAGAAGACCTACACTGCTCTTCCCTTGGCCGTCTTCTGCACCAACTGTTATTTTGTTCCGGTGTTTGGTGACTCTCCTGCTCGAGGGAATTATGGTAGTAAGAGTTTCAACCAGTAAGCAGAATGTTTTACCTCTATCATCTGTTTTAGTTGTTGGGTTAATCCTCTGAGGAAGGTACTGCTATCATGCTGTTTTTATGGATGAGGAAAAAAGTTTTAATAATTACCTAAAGTTATATAGCTACTAAGTCATAGATCTAGGATTAAAACCCAGGGAAGCTTGTCCCTAGAGTCCTAGCTAATGCCTGTTTCTAATGACCCAGTGCATGAGGGAGCAGAAGCCCCTAATCCCATCTGAAGTCTGTAAAGATCACTCAGTGCTGAGCACTGTGCGGGAAGCAGGACGCTCAGAAGTGAGTGTGATCTAGCCCTTGCCCGGGTGACACTTACCCATGGCACCTTCTTCTTTGATCTCTAGTTACTGTTTATTTGTTTTTATATTTTTATGGATGGATTTTCAGAAGCTCTTAGGGAGAAACAATTGATTTTATTTAATGAAGTTAGGAAAGCTTCCATAGAAGAAGTAGTAACTGTCTCTAGGAGAATTTTAACCAATAGCAAACAGAAGAAAGTCCTCCTGGAAAGGAGAAAACAAAAAGGCCCACAGCCCTTGGTGTAGGCAAGGAGCAGTGAATTGTCAAGTATAGCGGGTTATAACCTATGGAATCATTTCAGAGACAGAATTTATAAGACATGTTGATGCATCAGAACTTGAGGCAGAGAGAGCAAGGGAAGAATCATCTTTCATGCTTGGATGGCTGGTGAGATGCTGACACTGTTAATGGACAGAGAACACCTTGAGGGCTGGACATGATGCAGTTATTTCAGACATGTTTAGCTTGAGCTTTCTTAAGGTAGTTAGGTGCAGATTTCCAATCAATAGATGGATATTTAGATCTGAAGTGCAGGAAAATGCTTAACATGGGGCACACTGAGCTGGAACTAAAAGGGTGAAATATTTCAACTGGTAGTAACTTTTATAATCAAATCAGAAGTAACTTCTTACACTTAATGTTATGAAATAAATAATAAAGTATTCTCAAATATATATGTATACACATACTATATGTGTGCGTGTGCCTATATATATTATCTACTCTCTCTCTCTCTCTCTATATATATATATATATATAAAATCTATGAGAAAAAGCACTTTGTTTTTCTAAATACTGATATAGAAGTAGATTTGTGGGTGTGACTTTGTTTCAGAATAGACCTCTAGTAATTTACAGTGGGTATAATTATAATGCTAACAAGTAGAAAAGACATAGCAATCAATGATTTCTTCTAATATATCTCTTCTTCTCAAGAAAATAGTTAATCCACCCAAACCCATAAAAAATAAGAGATGATTAATGATTTGTTTCTCTACTGTTTATGAATTTTGGTGAATGCAAATTGCTTTGTTTTTGTTTTAAGAATTGCATTTTAAATCAAATATATATATATATATATATATATTTTTTTTTTTTACCATAGCTTTTAGGATCACTGTTGAGTCACTCTGAAAGTGATATGATCTAGATTAATCATGATTTGAATAGTTAAAAATAGGAAATCCTGACATAGGGCCTCTAGTTAACAATACAGTGCTGTGTACCTAAGAATTTTTTAGGAGGATAGATCTCATCTTAAAGATATTTGCAAAGAAAGGGGCACATGGAAACTTTGGAGATGACGTTTATGTTTATTCCCTTGATTGTGGTTATGATACCATAGGTCGATGTGCACATGTCAAGCTAATGACATACACATGCCAAACATCAAATGGTATGTATCAAACATGTGGTTTTTAATGTGTGTCAGTGCATACACACACACAATGGGATATTACTCAGCCAAAAAAAGAAGGCAGTGATGCCGTTTGCAGCAACATGGATGGACCTAGAGATTATCATACTAAGTGAAGTTAGAAAAAGACAAATATCATATGATATCACTTTTGTGGAATCTAAAAAGATGATATAAATGAACTTATTTACAAAACAGAAATAGGTTTACAGACAGAAAGACAGACTTGTCTTTTTCAAACCTATGGTTACCAAAGGGGGAAGAGGGGAAGAGGGATAAATTTGGAATATGGGATTAACAGATACACAGTACTATATATAAAACAAACAAGTACCTACTTAATGGCACAGGGAACTATATTCCTTATCTTGTAATAACCTATAATGGAAAAATCTGAAATGAAAAAAATATATATATATAAAACTGAATCACTTTACTGTATACCTGAAACATTGTAAATCGACTGTACTTCAATCAGTCAACCAATAACTTTTAAAAATTGGAAAAATTAAAAGGAATTCCTGAATTGCAACGCAGCACTATTCTTGATGTGTATACACATGCATTCACACACTTACTACAGAATATTCTGTATTAGAATAAATACAGAATTTTTTGTGTTGCCATCCTGAACTTATCTGTTATATTTCAAATCACTCAGAGTTTGAAGAGAAAATCTCTCCTCCTTGCATTGTCTCCTTTGGCAATTGCTACACAAACATCACAGATTGTGAAGTCCAGGGAATAATGTTCTTTTTCTTTTTTTTTTTTTTTGTCCCAGTATCATATAGAGAAATAGTTGAGCAACTCAAGAACTATAGGTATTCATTAGAAAAACTCATCAAAGAAATCAGTGGTGATTTGAGTTTTGCCGAGGAGAAATGCACATAGATTGAACAGAACATAAAATCAGAATAATCACCAAGCTAACATGGATGATAACGTTATAAACACTGGTCAAGTGAGTACAACTAAAATGTGTATATTTCCTGGCCATTAATTAGCATTTAACCACTAACATTCAAAAGATACCCATTAAGTTCCAACTAGGAGTAGTTGGTAATTGATAGGATGGTGACTTTTTAGAAATTTACTTTTTTTAGATGTTATAACATTTGAAGTATAAATTTTAATTCTTTCATGTTGATAATTCACAGTTTAAGTACACAAGATCATACTCTTAAAAATTCATTCCTAATGATGTTAGAAAGCAAAGTAAGTTAAAGATTTTAACAAGATGCCAGAACATTTAAATTGTTTTTGTTGTTGTTTTTTGGTCCTTCAGAAGATTCTAACAGAAGCATTGTTGTTGGAAAGTAATAAGTAAGCTAATTTTCTATATGAAAATTTATTCCTCTGGAGTCTGAATATCCCCAGAGGATAATGCACATAGTCTAGACAGCCCATAAATTTTTCAAGAGAACTATGCAGGCATGTGTTTATGATTATTTTAATTACAAAGATAATTCTTGTGAAAAGAATACATTTATGTATTACTTATTCTGGCTTATTCATATAAATACTGTATATGCAAGCAAGTGATATGGTTAGTTGAATCATTTTCACATTTCTGTTTCTGAACACACTAGTAACAAGTAATTAAATGATTTATTTTGAATCTTAACTTGAGATCCATAAACTAGTGATGGTTACAGTTGACTCTCTCTCTTTTTTTTTTTCTTGTGGTAAGAACACTTACTGTTCATGGGGTTCTCAAGGCAAGAATACTGAAGTGGTTTGCCATTCCCTTCTCCAGTGGACCACATTGCATCAGACCTCTCCACCATGCCCACCCGTCTTGGATGGCCCCACAGGGCATGGCTTAGTTTCATTGAGTTAGACAAGGCTGTGGTCCTAGTGTGGTTACATTGACTACTCAGCAGTGGACACAGGACTAGAAAAGGTCAGTTTTCATTCCAATCCCAAAGAAAGGCAATGCCAAAGAATGCTCAAACTACCGCACAGTTGCACTCATCTCACGCTAGTAAAGTAATGCTCAAAATTCTCCAAGCCAGGCTTCAGCATTACGTGAACCATGAACTTCCAGATGTTTAAGCTGGTTTTAGAAAAGGCAGAGGAACCAGAGATCAAATTGCCAATATCCACTGGATCATCAAAAAAGCAAGAGAGTTTCAGAAAAACATCTCTTTCTGCTTTATTGACTATGCCAAAACCTTTGATTGTGTGGATCACAATAAACTTTGGAAAATTCTTGAAGAGATGGGAATACCAGAGCACCTGACCTGCCTCTTGAGAAACCTATATGCAGGTCAGGAAGCAACAGTTAGAACTGGACATGGAACAACAGTTCAGTTCAGTCGCTCAATCATGTCCAACTCTTTGCGAGCCCATGAATCGCAGCACGCCAGGCCTCCCTGTCCATCATCAACTCTCGGAGTTCACTCAGACTCACATCCATCGAGTCATTGATGCCATCAAGCCATCTCATCCTCTGTCATCCCCTTCTCCTCCTGCCCCCAATCCCTCCCAGCATCAGAGTCTTTTCCAACGAGTCAACTCTTCACATGAGGTTGCCAAAGTACTGGAGTTTCAGCTTTAGCATCATTACTTCCAAAGAAATCCCAGGGCTGTTCTCCTTCAGAATGGACTGGTTGGATCTCCTTGCAGTCCAAGGGACTCTCAAGAGTCTTCTCCAACACCAGACTGGTTCCAAATAGGAAAAGGAGTACGTCAAGGCTGTATATTGTCACCCTGCTTATTTAACTTATATGCAGAGTATATCATGAGAAACGCTGGACTGAAAGAAACACAAGCTGGAATCAAGATTGCTGGGAGAAATATCAATAACCTCAGATATGCAGATGACACCACCCTTATGGCAGAAAGTGAAAAGGAATGAAAAAGCCTCTTGATGAAAGTGAAAGAGGAGAGTGAAAAAGTTGGCTTAAAGCTCAACATTCAGAAAACTAAAATCATGGTATCTGGTCCCATCACTTCATGGCAAATAGATGGGGAAACAGTGGAAACAGTGTCAGACTTTGTTTTTTGGGGCTCCAAAATCCTGCAGATGGTGACTGCAGCCATGAAATTAAAAGACGCTTACTCCTTGGAAGAAAAGTTATGACCAACCTAGATAGCATATTCAAAAGCAGAGACATTACTTTGCCAACAAAGGTCCATCTAGTCAAGGCTATGGTTTTTCCAGTGATCATGTATGGATGCAAGAGTTGGACTGTGAAGAAAGCTGAGCATCGAAGAATTGATGCTTTTGAACTGTGGTGTTGGAGAAGACTCTTGAGAGTCCCTTGGACTTCAAGGAGATCCAACCAGTCCATTCTGAAGGAGATCAGCCCTGGGAGTTCTTTGGAAGGAATGATGCTGAAGCTTAAACTCCAGTACTTTGGCCACCTCATGTGAAGAGTTGACTCATTGGAAAAGGCTCTGATGCTAGGAGGGATTGGGGGCAGGGGGAGAAGAGGAGGACAGAGGATGAGATGGCTGGATGGCATCACCGACTCAATGGACGTTGAGTCTGAGTGAACTCCGGGAGTTGGTGATGGGCAGGGAGGCCTGGCGTGCTACAGTTCATGGGGTCGCAGAGTTGGAGATGACTGAGTGACTGAACTAAACTGAACTGAAGAACACTTAACATGAAATATTCCCCCTTTGTAAGTTTTTAATTGTACAGGACAGTATCATTAACTAAAGACACAATGTAATACAGCAGGTCTCTGGAACTTACTCATCTGTGTAACTGAAACTTTATACCTGTTCAATAGCACCTCCCCTCTTCTCCCTTCTTCCAGCTACGGGCAATGACCATTCTGCTCTCTGCTTTTCTGTTTTAAAGATCTCATATAAGTGGAAGCATGCTGTATTTGTTCTTCTGTACTGGATTATTTCACTTAGTGTGATGTCCTTAAGGTTCATCCATGTTGTCCCATACTGCAGGATTTCTTTCTTTTTTAAAGCTGAAGAATATCCTACTGTATGTATAATATATACTGCATTTCTTTCTCCATTCATCTGTCAATGAGCATTTAGGTTGTTTCTATTAATAAATCCTGGCTATTTTAAATAATGCTGCAGTGAACATAGAAATGGAGGTTTTTGTGCGTATTTCCCTGTGTTTTGAACTTAGAGACATATTGTCTCTCATTATTACAAGGATGTATTCTTCAGCAGATAGGCTGCTATTGATATGAGTACTTACTGTGTGCAAACACTGTGTGATAAAGCTAGGCACTCCCAACAAAAATAGATGAAGTTTTCAGTTGATCCTTGAAGGAAACACACACACACAGACACGCATGCATGCAGCCTATACACATACACCAGAAATAGTGATTTTTTTTTCACCTTTGCCAGATTTAAAGTGAAAACAAGCGGGAAGGGTGATGAGAGAGAGAAACTATATTCATCGTTTTTTTTCCCCTGAATTAACTGCTGAAAAAGACTATGAGGAATTATGGTGTGGATATCTCTTTATTGGACTATCTATCAATGGACATTTAGATTTTTTCTATATCTTGGCTTCTGTAAATAATGCTGCATGAATATGGGATGGAGTTTCTGACTTGTCTGTTAATCTGGGCTTACATAATAGCTGCAAACCAAAGGAAAAAAAAGTGAACTGCTCAGTTCTGTTTCGGAGAAGGCAATGGCAACCCACTCCAGTACTCTTGCCTGGAAAATCCCATGGATGGAGGAGCCTGGTAGGCTGCAGTCCATGGGGTCGCTAAGAGTCGGACACGACTAAGTGACTTCACTTTCACTTTTCACTTTCATGCACTGGAGAAGGAAATGGCAGCCCACTCCAGTGTTCTTGCCTGGAGAATCCCAGGGATGGGGGAGCCTGGTGGGCTGCCGTCTATGGGGTCGCAAAGAGTCAGACACGACTGAAGCGACTTAGCAGCAGCAGCAGCTCAGTTCTGTTTACAAAATGCCAAGCATTGTGTTAACTGATGACTTTTAGTTCCCAGTCCTCAGTATTTTTATCTAGATGGACTATTGTCTTTCCGTCATATGAATACAAGTTTGGATGCTAGGTAGTCAATAGATTTAGCTGTTGACAATTTTCACCCTGTGGGCTTCCCTGGTGGCTCAGATGGTAAAGAATCTGCTTGCGATGCAGGAGACCTGGATTTGATTCCTTGTTTGGGAAGATTCCCAGAAAAGGGAATGGCTACCCACTCCAGTATTCTTGTCTGGAGAATTCCATGGACAGAGGAGCTTGGTGGGCTACAGTCCATGGGGTTGCAAAGAGTCAGACAAAACTGAGCGACTAACACTTTCACTTTCTAGATTCACCCCAAGCTGCTGGAAGCCAGCACACTTTGATCCAAAACTTGTTTTATGGTACACTGGTTGAAATTATATTCCAATTCCTTTTTGAAAGATTATGCCTTTCCTGATTTCAATCTCAATTGAAAGACAGCTAAACTATTTAAAAGTTACAAGTGGCGGGGCGGGGGGGGGGATTGTTTGAAGGAAATGAATTACACTGTTCCTAGAAGATTAGTGTACAACTCTATTAATTTCCGATTGTTTCTGGTATTCTATGTACTGTGATTATTACCTGATTTTATTAAGCAATCCATGCTGTTTGATCTTTGCAAAATCTAAAGCTGTTCTTTATTATTATTATTTTTTCTTAAGAGTACTACTTCTAATCTGGTTTTGGTCTAAGCTAATCTTTGCATTTCAACAAGGAAGACCAGAGCAATTTCTTGATTAGCTCTATTTTCAACTGTATCCATCCTTTATAGTTTGACATTTAATGCTGAATTCCTTTTCTGCTTCTTCAAGGTAAAGTACATAGCCAGTATTGCAATGGGACAGAAATGAGACTATCAACTGAATGGAAAATATACAATATAAAATATGTGAGTTGTGTTATTCAGGACTCTCTAAGGACTATAGCCCAGGAAATAGCTTCTCAGTAGCTGTAAAGAGACTGCTCCAAAGAGGCAGGGGAGGAGCCACACACACACATATATACACATACATACATATCCACATGTGCATATATATATAATTTCTGACACTTTATTTTTTTAATTGAAGGATAATTGCTTTACAGAATTTTGTGTTTTTCTGTCAAACATCAACAAGAATCAGCTATAGGTACACCCATGAGCCCTCGCTTCTGAACCTCAGTCCCAATTCCACCCTTCTAGACTGTCACAAAGCCCCTGGTTGAGTTCCCTGAATCATACAGCAAATTCCCATTGCCTATCTATTTTATATATGGTATTGTAAGTTTCCATGTATATATATACATATATATATATTTATTTTTCATGTTATATATATATTTACATATAAAATTTTTAATTATACATATGAATTTTTTGGCTTGGAAGCACATGTCATCAAGCATATATCACCGGAAAAGATTACTGGTAATCACAAAGAACAGATATCTCATGTTAATGATTTTAGTGCTTTCCTATATAAGGGAAGATGCAAGAATCTGGGGTCATTGAAATTTGTCTTTAGATATGCATGTTAAATATCTAGGGGCCTATATATCTGAAGCACAGAATCCTTCATTCTGTTTTACCCCTCCTGAATTCCACTCAGGGCACACTTTCTGAGGCCCACTGCAGTGGATTGTATACACTTTGTGCAATAGGATAATGAATGACATTCTTTGTTTTGTTTGTTTATTGCTTCTCCCTTTTGATCATAAATTTGACAAAGGTTTTGGAGGCATTTCATAACCAGTTTGTCCCACGGTGCTCAGTTCAGTTCAGTTCAGTCGCTCAGTCGTGTTCGACTCTGCGACCCCATGAACCGCAGCACGCCAGGCCTCCCTGTCCAACACCAACTCCCGGAGCCTACCCAAACTCATGTCCATTGAGTCAGTGATGCCATCCAACCATCTCATCCTCTGTCATCCCCTTCTCCTCCTGCCCTCAACTTTTCCCAGTATCAGGGTGTTTTCAAATCAGTCAGCTTTCCACATCAGGTGGCCAAAGTATTGGAGTTTCAACTTTGATATCAGTCCTTCCAATGAACACTCAGGACTGATATCCTTTAGGATGGACTGGTTGGATCTCCTTGCAGTCCAAGGGACTGTCAAGTCTTCTCCAACACCACAGTTCAAAAGCATCAATTCTTCGATGCTCAGCTTTCTTTATAGTCCAACTCTCACATCCATACATGACTACTGGAAAAACCATAGCCTTGACTAGATGGACCTTTGTTGGCAAAGTAATGTCTCTGCTTTTGAATATGCTGTCTAGGTTGGTCATAACTTTCCTTCCAAGGAGTAAGCGTCTTTTAATTTCATGGCTGCACTCACCATCTGCAGTGATTTTGGAGACTCAAAAAAGAAAGTGTGGCACTGTTTCCACTGTTTCCCCATCTATTTGCCATGAAGTGATGGGACTGGATGCCATGATTTTAGTTTTCTGAATGTTGAGCTTTAAGCCAACATTTTTACTCTCCTCTTTCACTTTCATCAAGAGGCTCTATAGTTCTTCTTCACTTTCTGCCATAAGGGTGGTGTCATTTGCATATCTGAGGTTATTGATATTTCTCGTGGCAATTTTGATTCTAGCGTGTGCTTCCTCCAGCCCAGCGTGTCTCATGATGTACTCTGCATAGAAGTTAAATAAGCAGGGTGACAATATCCAACCATGATGTACTCCTTTTCCTATTTGGAACCAGTCTGTTGTTCCATGTCCAGTTCTGATTGTTGCTTCCTGACCTGCATACAGGTTTCTCAAGAGGCAGGTGCTCATTCCCAGGACAACTCAGGATTTCACTGATAGGCCATTTCATGTGCTATATCTGGATTAGGCCCTGTTAATAATATAAAATTCTTTGGATCACTGTCTTACTAGTCTGTTATGATCCAATAAATGCATTTCCTTGTTTCTTCTTGCCATATCTGTATTTGAGGTTTGGAATGATTTCAATGAATTTGGCCTGATTTGTTTTACATAATTGTGTTTGATCAGACAAACTCTTTTAAATTAATGTAGACCGTTTCATAAGGAGTCTCAGGTTGAACTGTAAAAGGCTTCTCAAGACCAAGAAAGCCATGCCAAGGACTTGTCATCACATTCTGCCTATAATATCTAAATATTGGGTCGATTCCTCTCTTCTTGAGGCTTCTGGTATATCTTGAGATTCCTGCACCTGCCAGGAAGTAGCCTTCCTTATTCACTTGAAAAGGCTGCTTGGGTGGCCTTTAAGCACTAGGTTGTTTTTCCAAGGGGCTTTACTGCTTCATAAAGTCTACCTTGGTTCCTTGAAGCTGTCTGGCTATATCTAATTCTATCCATATTCTCAAATATGACATTCCAGTCAAATCCATGGTAATATAAAACTGTTTACTGTTATAAGGGCAGGTTCTTATTGAACTTAGGCAAATAACTATGTTGTTATGAAAATAATATTTGGTGGGGGGGTAAGAATGCTCAGTAAAAATCTCCAAATTCTAAAGGGATCAGGTAGACCGCAAAGACAAATATTTCAGTTCTGTTTAAAAAGTTATAATCTCCCTAATTATGGTAAAGGATAGATCAAGAGGGAAAGTTTTTTCTTATATCTTGAAAAAAATAATAAAAAGCCAGTTATATTTCAGACAAGTCATAAAAATTATCATTCAACCTATATAACTAATTCTTGTAAATCTTGATCTTCTGTTAACAGTTTTATGAATCCATCACATTTTCCATTAGAACTCTCTAACTTCTTACCCAGTTTAGTCATGTGACCTTAAAGTTTTTAGAACTCTATACTTGTCAAAAAGTACTTTCTATGAAACTTTTTCAAGATGAAGAATTTTTATAAAAGTACTAGAGTAAAATAATGTCTATACATGACAAAAAAAAAAAACAAACAACTGGCAAGGTTAAAGCACTCACTGCAATATAATTAACAAGGAAATTGGTTATATCTGTGACATATAGCATTTTAAGATAATAACTAGAAAATGAGTTCATAACATACCAGGACATATATTGCTGCTGCTGCTGCTAAGTCACTTCAGTTGTGTCTGACTTTGTGCGACCCCATAGATGGCAGCCCACCAGGCTCCCCCATCCCTGGGATTCTCCAGGCAAGAACACTGGAGTGGGTTGCCATTTCCTCCTCCAATGCATGAAAGTGAAAAGTGAAAGTGAAGTCGCTCAGTCGTGTCCGACTCCTAGCGACCCCATGGACTGCAGCCTACCAGGCTCCTCCATCCATGGGATTTTCCAGGCAAGAGTACTGGAGTGGGGTGCCATGACATATATTAGTATTGTCCAAATTTTAATAGTTGTATATAATAATTTGTACCTGTATAGTATAATCTGAGAAGGTTTATCATCACTCATTTGATGATGTTTACCATTTAATTTAATAATCCTAGTTAGTATCTCTCCTTGAGATGTTTCATGGGCTCTCTGAAGCATCCTAAAGTTAGCTGGGATTTAAAAGAACTTTAGAATTTGATTGAAGAAGTTTTTCAAAGCTATTAAAAGGTTTTAAAACAATATGTCAAATAGGACTTGTCACTGTGAAACAATACTATTCACTTAACCAAAATGACAATAAAAGATTTTAAAAGGAAATATTGATAGTTATATAAGATTGCATAATGTTTTGCAGTCTGTTTTCAGAAGTAGAACAATATTTCAAGAAATGTTGTCCTCTTAACAAAGAAAGAGAACCTAATTGTAGTCTGTATTACCAAACCTTTAATATTAAATTTAATTACTCAGTTAATTTTTTTCTGATCTTATTCAGTCCTAACTACACATTAAGCTCTTTTTCCCAGGATTTCTTTTCCATAGTCTTCTATACATTTCTTTCTTACCTTGATTTTGTCTTATGATTTTTTCTCTCTTTGCTTCCTCTCCCCTCTTTCTCTCTCTTTCTGTCTCTCTTAATCATTCTCTAGAGCAAAATTACTTTCTTTTTGTTATTTTCTATAACAAAATGCATTTGGACTTGTTATACCTTCTTTTCTCATGCATACAAGGATGTTTTCCTTATAAGTTTTCGGTGGTTTTAATTACATATTTTAATTAGAATCCTTGACATTTCAAAACCTTAATTTCTCATGAAAGCTAAGAAGTAAGCAATAATGAATTTTTACTTTAGCATTTGTGTATTGGCAAACTTCTAAATACTATTTATAGCTTCTAAAAACGTGCTTTCTTACAGAAAAATGTCTCAGTGTAGCCATAAACATATTTACTAATATCTTATGGACTGCAAGGAGATCGAACCAGTCCATCCTAAAGGACATCAGTCCTGAGTGTTCATTGGAAGGGCTGATGTTGAAGCTGAAACTCCAAAACTTTGGACACCTAATGCAAAGAACTGACTTATTTGAAAAGATGCTGGTGCTGGGAAAGATTGAGGGCAGGAGAAGGGAATGACAGGATGAAATGGTTGAATCACATCACAGACTCAATGGATATGAGTTTGGGTGAACTCCGGGAGTTGGTGATGGACAGGGAGGCCTGGCGTGCTGCGGTCCTTGGGGTCACAAAGAGCTGGACAGGACTGACCAACTGAACTGAGCTGGACTTAATTTCTCTGTAAAAGGAAACCTGTTTCATAATTAATTTCTCAATATTTTATCTTATTTGGAAATGATCTAGACAGTAAATTTTTATCGTTTAGCTTAATTCAACAAAGTGCTCAAGTTTCAAGTTAACAAAAACCTGAAGAAACTATTTTTTAGGTAGTCATATCATAAAACATTATTCTTAAAAATTATGCCTAAAAGCTCTTACCCTGTTTATATTTATTTACTTCACTTGTTTTCAACACTTATATTTAGATTGCAGTTTTGGAAATTTCTAGAGAAATTATACTAACTCCAAGCTATTACTCTTACTGAATAATTTTGTAACAGAGTTAACGTGATCTTATCTGAATTTTGGTAAACCTAGGTGAGATGAAAGTAAAACATCTTAGTTCAGTTCAGTTCAGTTGCTCAGTCATGTCTGACTCTTTGTGACCCCATGAATTGCAGCACGCCAGGCCTCCCTGTCCATCACCAACTCCCAGAGTTCACTTAACTCACGTCCATCCAGTTGGTGATGCCATCCAGCCATCTCATCCTCTGTCATCCCCTTCTCCTCCTGCCCCCAATCCCGCCTAGCATCAGAGTCTTTTCCAATGAGTCAACTCTTCACATGAGGTGGCCAAAGTACTGGAGTTTCAGCTTCAGCATCATTTCTTCCAAAGAACACCCAGGACTGATCTCCTTTAGAATGGACTGGTTGGATCTCCTTGCAGTCCAAGAGACTCTCAAGAGTCTTCTCCAACACCACAGTTCAAAAGCATCAATTCTTCGGTGCTCAGCTTTCTTCACAGTCCAACTCTCACATCCATACATGACTACTGGATAAAACATAGCCTTGACTAGACAGACCTTTGTTGGCAACGTAATGTCTCTGCTTTTGAATATACCATCTAGGTTGGTCATAACTTTTCTTCCAAGGAGTAAGCGTCTTTTAATTTCATGGCTGCACTCGCCATCTGCAGTGATTTTGGAGCCCCCAAAAATAAAGTCTGACACTGTTTCCACTGTTTTCCCATCTATTTCCCATGAAGTGATGGGACCAGATGCCATGATCTTAGTTTTCTGAATGTTGAGCTTTAAGCCAACTTTTCTACTCTCCTCTTTCACTTTCATCAGAGGCTTTTTAGTTCCTCTTCACTTTTTGCCATAAGGGTGGTGTCATCTGCATATGTGAGGTTATTGTTATTTCTCCTGGCAATCTTAATTAGTAATTAAACCAACATATGTAAAGTAACTTAATCAGTTCAGTTCAGTCGCTCAGTCATATCTGACTCTTTGCAAAGCCATGGAATGCAACACGCCAGGTCTTCCTGTCCATCACCAACTCCCAGAGTCTACTCAAACACATGTCCATTAATTCAGTGTTACCATTCAACCATCTCATCCTCTGTCATCATCTTCTCCTCCCACCTTCAATCTTTCCCAGCATCAGAGTCTTTTCAAATGAGTCAGCTCTTTGCATCAGGTGGCCAAAGTATTGGAGTTTCAGCTTCAGCATCAGTCCTTCCAATGATTTTTCAGGACTAATTTCTTTTAGGATGGACTGGCTGGGTCTCTTGCTGTCCAAGGGACTCCGAAGTGTATTCTCTAACACCAGTTTAAAAGCATCAATTCTTCGGTGCTCAGCTTTCTTTATATTCTGACTTTCACATCCATATATGACTACTGGAAAAACCATAGCTTTGACTAGACAGACTTTTGTTAGCAAAGTAATGTCTCTGCTTTTTAATATGCCTTCTAGGTTGGTCATAACTTTTCTTTCAGAAAGCAAGAATCTTTTACTTTCACGGCTGTAGTCACCATATGCAGTGATTTTGGAGCCCCCAAAATTAAGTCTGTCACTATTTCCATTGTTTCCGTATCTATTTGCCATGAAGTGATGGGACCAGATGCCATGATCTTAGTTTTCTGAATGTTGAGCTTGAAGCCAACATTTTCACTCTCCTCTTTCACTTTCATCAAGAGGCTCCTAGTTTTTCACTTTCTGCCATAAAGGTGGTGTCATCTGCACATCTGAGGTTATTGATATTTCTCCCAGCAATCTTGATTCCAGCTTGTGCTTCATCGGCCCAGCATTTCTCATGATGTACTCTGCATATAAGTTAAATAAGCGGGGTGACTATATACAGCCTTGAAGGACTCCTTTCCTGATCTGGACCCAGTGTGTTGTTTCATGTCCATTTCTAACTGTTGCTTCTTGACTTGCATACAGATTTCTCAGGAAGCAGGTCAGGTGGTCTGGTATTCCCATCTCGAAGAATTTTCCACAGTTTGTTGTGATCAACACAGTCCAAAGCTTTGGTATAGTCAATAAAACAGAAAAGATATTTTTCTGGAACTCTCTGGCTTTTTTGATGATCCAGCCGATGTTGGCAACTAGATCTCTGGTTCTTCTGCCTTTTCTAAAACCAGCTTGAACATCTGGAAGTTCACGGTTCATGTATTGCTGAAGCCTGGCTTGGAGAATTTTGATAATTACTTTGCCAGTGTGTGAGAAGAGTTCAGTTGTTTGGTAGTTTGAGCATTTTTGGCTATAAAGAGCAATATTGCATAGGAACCTGGAATGTTAGGTCCTTGAATCAAGGCAAATTGGAAGTGGTCAAACAGGAGATGGCAAGAGTGAACATCGACAATTTAGGAATCAGTGAAGTAAAATGGACTGGAATGGGTAAATTTAACTCAGATGACCATTATATCTACTATTGTGTCCAGGATCCCTTAGAAGAAATGGAGTAGCCATCATAGTCAACAAAAGAGTCCAAAATGCAATACTGGATGCAATCTCAAAAACGACTATGATCTCTGTTCGTTTCCAACGCAAGCCATTCAATATCACAGTAATCCAAGTCTATGCCCCAACCAGTAATGCTGAAGAAGTTGATGTTGAATGGTTCTGTGAAGTCCTACAAGACCTTCTAGAGCTAACACCCGAAAAAGATATCCTTTTAATTATAGGAGACTGGGATGCAAAAGTAGGAACTCAAGAAATACCTGGAGTAACAGGTAAATTTGGCCTTGGAATACAGAATGAAGGAGGGCAAATAGCTAATAGAGTTTTGCTAAGAGAATGCACTCATCATAGCAAACACCCTCTTCCAACAACACAAGAGAAGACTGTACACATGGACAGCACCAGATGGTCAATACCGAAATCAGATTGATTATATTCTTTGCAGCCAAAGATGGAGCTCTATACAGTCAGCAAAAACAAGACGGAGCTGACTATAGTTCAAATCATGAACTCCTAGTTGCCAAATTCAGACTTAAATTGAAGAAAGTAGGGAAAACCACTAAACCATTCAGGTATGACCTAAATCAGTTCCCTTACAATTATACCATGGCAGTGACAAATAGATTCAAGAGATTAGATTTGATAGAGTGCCTGAAGAACTATGGATGGAAGTTTGCGACACTGTACAAGAGGCAGTGATCAAGACCATTCCCAAGAAAAAGAAATGCAAAAAGGCAAAATATTTATCTGAGGAGGCCTTACATATAGCTGTGAAAAGAAGACAAGTAAAAAGCAAAGGAGAAAAGGAAAGATATACCCATGTGAATTCAGAGTTCCAAAGAATAGCATGGAGAGATAAGAAAGCCTTCCTTGGTGATCAGTGCAAAGAAATAGAGGAAAACAATAGAATGGGAAAGACTAGAGATCTCTTCAAGAAAATTTCATACGAATTTCAAACATTTTATATAAAGATGGGCACAATAAAGGACAGAAATGGTATGGACCTAACAGAAGCAGAAGATATTAAGAAGAGGTAGCAAAAATACACAGAAGAAATAGACAAAAAAGGTCTTAGTGACCTAGATAACCATGATGGTGTAATCACTCACCTAGAGCCAGACATCCTGGAATGTGAAGTCAAATGGACCTTAGGAAACATCACTACTACTAAAGCTAGTGGAGGTGATGGAATTTCAGTTGAACTATTTCAAATCCTAAAAGATGATGCTGTGAAAGTGCTGCACTCAATATGCCAGCAAATTTGGAAAACTCAACAGTGGGCACAGGACTGGAAAAGGTCAGTTTTCATTCCAATCCCAAAGTAACCTTAATACCAAATATTAATTTAATTTGAACATTTCCCAGATCATATGAACTTGAAATTCATTTGGGTTGGTTTTTATTATTTAGAAATATTTAATTAATAAGCATTTACTTTTTTTAAATATAGTAATATTTTTTTATTTTATTTTTTATTTTTTATTTTTAAACTTTACAAAATTGTATTAGTTTTGCCAAATATCGAAATGAATCCACCACAGGTATACATGTGTTCCCCATCCTGAACCCTCCTCCCTCCTCCCTCCCCATACCATCCCTCTGGGTCGTCCCAGTGCACTAGCCCCAAGCATCCAGTATCATGCATTGAACCTGGACTGGCAACTCGTTTCATACATGATATTTTACATGTTTCAATGCCATTCTCCCAAATCTTCCCACCCTCTCCCTCTCCCACAGAGTCCATAAGACTGTTCTATATATCAGTGTCTCTTCTGCTGTCTCGTACACAGAGTTATTGTTACCATCTTTCTAAATTCCATATATATGCGTTAGTATACTGTATTGGTGTTTTTCTTTCTGGCTTACTTCACTCTGTATAATAGGCTCCAGCATTTACTTTTAAGTCAGGTAAATAAAGCTCTTTTATTAACAAATTTTGATAATAACATCTAAAGGTATAGACATAGCATATCTATAGGTACAAACAGACATAAAGATAGATACAAGCATAGATCTCATAGCTTTATTTTAAACTTAATTATAAATCTGGTATTACAATATAAAATTCATTAGTTTGTAAATAACAGCTAGAGTAAGCTAAGTTTACTTGCTTGAATTTAAAGAAAGCCTCTTCCACCCCTTCCCCTCCTAATTCCTAGAATTAGAGATGATCTAGATAAGGGTTCTCTGACCTGGTAGACTATTTACATCTCAAAGGCACAGGGAGAGAAATGCAAGCTTCTTCTAGAAGGACTTTTGTTCTCTCCAGTTTTGAAATGTCAAAGTGCCCCACTGTGAAAGGAGGAGTTAGGGAGTTTGGGATGTACATGTACACACTGCTTATTTAAAATGGATAGCCAACAAGGTCCTACTGTATATATAGCACAGGGAACTCTGCTCAATGTTATGTGGCAGCCTGGATGGAGGGGAGTTTGGGGATGAATGGATACATGTATATGTATGACTGAGCCCCTTTGCCATCCACCTATCACAACATTGTTAATCAGCTATACTCCAATATAAAAGTAAAAGTTAAAAAAAAAAAAAAAGTGCCCCATATTAGCCGTTTCAGGGCAAAATGTTTTTAGTTCCCAATTTAGTAAGTTCTTGCAAGTATATGTTCTATATGTAGGTAAACAAGGTTGGGCTGTTAGTTGGAGGTTGGTTCCCTAGCACCCCTCTTTCTTCTGTTTTGGAAACTTTGTTCTCCATTTCAGGATCAGTTTGTCAGGATAAAATTACTGTTGAAGACTGTGTGATGGCCTGGTGTGCTATTTGTGAGCCTGGCTCCTCTAGGTAGCAGCCTCCTCTAGGTAGCACCCTCATTTCATCTCTTTTATATGTCTTGGTTTCTCCTTCTAGTAGTCTAAAACCACCACAGGCATTTGGAGTGCTGGATGGCCAATCCTCTTGTGTATGTTTCTAGATGCGCTAGTTTATTTAAATTAATGAGTGTGTTTCCCTATGGTACTATTGCACAGTGTGAAGACTCGCCTATTCCACTCCCATAAATTTCTCAGTTACCTGAGAAAGTCATAATCAGCCAGAAGGAGTTATGCCTCTTATCTTTGGAGCTGAGAGCTTTCATTTGGTATCTTCACTTTTATTCCAACAAATTTTACTTAGTAGTCATTTCAAAGAAAAATGTCAGGCCAGCGTCCTACATATTCTTCAAGATGGTGAACGGGCTCAAGGAACCCTTGATCCAAATCCTCCTGGAGTTCAAGTGAGGGAGAAAATTCTGCTCTGGGTCCCTTCATTGGTGCCAAAACTGTTGACTGAAAGAAAAATGCGCCATGTAAAAGTTGTGAGTTAAGTTTTCTTCAGGGACCTTACTAAGGACTTTAGCATGGGAAACAGCTTCTCAGTGTCTCTGAGCGTACTGCTCCAAAGAGGTAGGGGAGGAGCCGGTACATATATATGAGGTTTTTCACTGAGAAATATATCTTGTCAAGCATACATCTTGGAGAAAGATTACTGCTAAGGGAAACAACTTCTCAAGTTAATTATTTTACTGCTTTTCTATTTACAGGAAGATACAAGAAACTGGGATCATTGAAATTCTTCCTTAGATATGCATCTTTACTATCTAGGGACCCATATGTCCAAAGCACAAAATGCTTCATCCTATCTTTTCCCTCCCAAATTCCCTCTGGGTGCACTGTCATTGAATAACTTTGGTGGGTTGTAACAACCCTTTGTATAACAGGATGATGACTGACACCCTTTGTTCTTTTTGCTTACAAGACTTTATCTTCCAACTTTCAGAACAGACTGCAACCTTAATTAAGTAGGGCCGTCTAACAACAAAATGTTTCATTTTAAAAACTTCCTCTTAATTTTATCTTGTACTTATTTTCCAGAATTCAGTGTTCCTATCCACCAAATGTCCATTGTGTCTCTGTGCCTGTTAGGAACCTCTTTCATTTCTGTTTAGACACCTTTCTGCTCCCACCCTTACATCAAGTAAACCAACTCCAGGGGAGAAATCATCTGAAATGAAACAAGTCTGACTAAGGTGAAAATGAGTAAGTGGCTAATAGGCATAGTATTGTCATCTGCCCAGTATTAATTTTTGCCTTGCAAAAGAAAAATTCCTAATTCAAGCTAAGTAAAGAGGTGGTAGAAGGTCTGCATGAAAAGAGTTTGAAATATGAGTCAAGAACAATTTTTTAAAAATATATATATGTATATTTTAACATTTGTTTGGCTATACCAGTCTTAGTTGCACCATGTGCTATCTTTAGTTATGGCATGTGGGATCTAGTTCTGCAACTAGGGATCGAACTTAGACCCCCTGCATTGGGAGCTCAGGGTCTTAGCCAGTGGACCACCAGAGTAGTCCCAGGATCAAGAACACTTGAATAATCATTCTAGCCCCATTTTAATCTCAGTTTCCTTTGTAAAAATACTTAGCAATTTCTACTTTTCAGGAATCTTGCCATGATTAAATTAGATGATACATCTAAAGTGCCAAGCACAGTGTTTATTAATTAGCAGTTAATAATGCAAAAATTAGCAGTTTGAAATAACTCAATTTTAAGTACTGTGGCAATAAACTAAGGAAGATATTTTCAGACAATAGTTGTTCTTTTTTTTCTTTTTCTTTCATGTTATATCCGTAGTATTCTTTGAATCTCTTGTTTTTCTGGATAGATATTTATAGGAAGCTAGGAGCCAAATTCACAGAGACCTTTCCTTTATTGTTTTAACACTTATTTTCTCTAAAAGCTTGTAGAATGGGTCTTATTATTTTGGCCACAAAGATGCAAGTTAAATGTCAGCAAGAAATTAACTTTATTATATGTTATCAGAGAATATTCTAAGGCTAATAAACTGTGATGCAGCCATGCCTGGCTTCTGTTGTCCTAAGAGAGGCTTCCTCCTGCTCCCCACTGCTATCACCATGTCACACACTTGAACAGTAAGGTAAGTGAGGGCATTCATGGCTCACAAGCTCTACTGCAAGGAAAATCTATTATCATGTTCAAATAAAAGAATGACTGGTGGTAAAGGTCAGCTCATGAGTCAAGTTATACCTTTAGTTTCTGGTTCAGAGAGAAACAAAGTCATAAGATAAAAGGCAAGGTGCTGACAACCTTTAAGAGCCAAAATTTTCCAAAAGGCAAAGAATAGTAACATATTGGAAATGTGTTATCCCTTGTTCCTACTTTATTATTATTATTACTATTATTTTCATTTCAATTAGAACATACTTTAAGAAGAATAATACCAATACTCAGGAAAAGCTGTGTACCATTGGATATTTTACCTTCTGCATTATTTTGGAAAATGATAGTGTTAAAAGTTCAGCTTATTCTTCACATTTCATACAACTTTACTCTTTTATTGTATGCAATGATCTGCTTAGTAATTAAATTCGATGCATGATGGTTTTGACTATACATTTTTACTAGTAAGAAAATTGAAGAATGGCATATCATTTTCCTAAGAGGAATCAATCTTCCTGCCTCTTGATTAACCAAGATGCATGAAGAAAAGACATTTATTATTATATTTTAAAGTTGTGGTTAACAGAAAGGTACTAATTTAATCTTTACTGTTGAAAATAGCTTAAAAAGTATTATTCTACTTCATAGCCTTATTAAATAGAGGATGGTATGCTGGATATAATGAATAGGATATTCTGTGATGTTGTATCCTTATATTTCCTTAATGTCATCATAGTGTACCTAGGAGTACAGTAGATGAAATTTCATAAGATATAGGCAGTGGATTGTATCACCTATAATATATTCCTTAGAATTTATTTTTTTAAAAATTCGATTGGTACATAATGCCAATTTTTCTTCACATCGTTATTTCTATAAGTACAAAGGAAAAAGGATAGTATTTAGTTGAGATCTTGTACATTCTGGTTTCATTCTAAGCAATTATCATGCAGGATATGTAGACAGAGAATACAGTCTGTCTACTTATTTTCCTACCTCTTTAAGGATCTAGATTAGCAGATAAAAGCAAAAGAGAAATTTCACTTTCCCTAAAAAGCATATGCATTTATTAAGCATCAATTGACCATCTCTGCTCAGTAACCTTTTTACTCTTTCTGCATATTTTTCCTAGCTTATATCCATTTTTTCTTAAGCTATATTTTGCTTCCATAATAATTTTTATAGAAAAGAAAATTGGTGAGTTGTAGTTTAAGCCATCCTTTGAAATTCTATAAGTAGAGAGATATCAAAGAAAGTTAATTTTTAAAGCTATCAAAGACTTTCAAGCTCCAGTAATGAGCTCCCTTATTTTACAAGCAATGGATAAAATCCAGACTCAATGCTCTTAGGTGACTTTCTTGAGGCCTCCTTTTACAGCCAAAAAGTGACTGATTTGTTCATTTCCTGACAACCAAATCAATACACTTTCTATCCTAGCTAATGTAGGTCTGTCTCCTCTTACATTTTAAAGATAAACTCATCTAGTTTAAAGATAAACTCGTCTAGCCCTATTAATCAGGGCTCCCTGTCAAAATGTTGTTCCCTCCCACATTATAGACCCATTTCTAAACTATTTGAGTTCTCTTTGTTTTATGGATTTTTTTTTCACGCCCAAAAACTTCGCCAACTTTTATTGTATTTAGATTTCTTTTATACAGCCAACTCTTTTAAGTTATTACTAGCTATAATTGCCATTATGTCAATAACTTATCTCATTCAACTGCACTTTTAAACAACCATGGACAATATTTGATTTTTCCAATAGCATCAATCTCTGATCCACTTATTTATAAGATAAACTCTTATAATTGGAAGAGTTCTAAAGTGATCATTATGTTGTAAACATGCTGTGAGTGGAGACCATTTTAAAAATTGAGTGTAATTTATAGTCATAGAGTTGTGGCTTCTCATTAACTTTTTTCATAAAGATAATTTTTTTAATGTAGGCATAATTTTGAGTGTGTACAGCATACCTGACTTAGAGATCTAAAAATTAATACATTCAGTGATTACCCTTGAGAGATTTCAGATATCTATTCTTCTGGGGTCAGTGAACCACTTGAAATAATAGGGAAAATTTCTATGTGATTGTTTGTTGATTTGTTTACTTTCTGCAGAAAATAGCCATAATTATCATTTAGTTCTTCAAAAGTTAACAATAATTTATTAAAAAAAAAAGAAAAAGGTTAAATTTAATCCCAGCCAAGCACTGGCCAAACTCAAATGCAGACAAAGATTTCCACCAAGATTGTTGGTTAGTGTTAGATTTCTTACAGGGGAAACTAATACACAAATTCACTTTAAGCCTCTTTCTGTTTGTTAAAGAATATAAAGTACTGTTTATTAACATTATATATTATATATATTGTATAAATATATATAGTTTAGATTTATATAGTTTATATAATTAATATAATCTGAGATTCTAAAAAACTTTTTTCAACTTGTTGGTAAATTGCATAGATTGAACCCAGGTCTCCCACACTGCAGGTGGATTTCTTTACCAACTAGAACCAACAGGGAAGCCCAAGGATACTGGAGTGGGTAGCCTGTGCCTTCTCCAGGGGATCTTCCTGACCCAGGTTTCAGACTGGGGTCTCCTGCATTGCAGGTGGATTTTTTACCAGTTGAGCTATATATATATATATATATATATATATATATATATATATATATATATATATATATATATAATTAATATAATCTGAGATTCTAAAAATATTTTTCAACTTATTAGTAAATTGTATAGAAAACCATGAACAACATATTATTGGCCATGGTTATTTTAGCCCTGTTTTAAGACTAGATTAATTTCCAAATACACCCATTGCATATAAACTTTTTGTAATAGAATACAGGAAAAAAATTACCCAAATGAATAATTTCCCCTGTAAATATGAGGAAAATTGTTGACTCCTTTAAAAAATCTCTAACAATAGTATAACTTAATTCCGACTGCCAGAGGCTACTGAGTAAAATTACCCTTATAACATAAAGGCATTATTAAATAGCAGGAAAGTTTCATGACTCCTTCAATGGCTCCCATTTTTAAAGTCACATATGTTCAGCTTTAAGAGAGTAACTAATATTGGTTTTCATGGAAAGCTGGTTTCCTTTTAAGGTTCAGAAATCTCAAAGAAATATTTTCTATCAAGATGAAACAAAATGTAACCTTCCTGTTGAGATTATAGATTCGACTATAGATTCATCACTTCACTTTTCTTGTAACCCTGAATGCTCAACACCATAGGATAATTCAGTGAACCATAGAACACTGGTTTCACTACCATTGCAATTTGAATATCTAAGGCATAAAAAACTTAGCCAGATATAAAATAATATTATGATAACTAATATTTCTTAAGATTTTCAAATATTTTTAGATAAATATGAAATGAAATTATTTATAAATTATAGTACCTCCTCTGATTTCATTGAAGATGTACTTTATATTGTGATTTCATTCTTTGTTAATGTATTTTAACACAATTTTTAAAGGTTACACTCCATTTACAGTTATTATAAAATATTGACTATATTCCCCATGTTATACAATACATCCTTGTAATCTGTCTGAAACCTAGTACTTCAAAACTCCCACTCTCCTCCCCTATATTGTCTTTACCACCCCCCCCACCATAGGTTGTTTTTTTTTTTTTTTTTTTTTTTTGCACTATCCCCCTCCCTTTGTGCCAAGGTATTATGTTAGGCACAGAGAATAAAAAGATAATTTAAGACTATTGAGTTTAGTATATCACATCTCTGTAAAGGAAGAATGAAATCTTGTTTCACATGTAGAGCACTGATTATCATGATTTGGAAAATTCTAATTGATTTCATAACCAAGTAGCTCTAAGACATTGCTTATACCTCTGAGGTCTCAGACTCTTATCCTTAAATGAAAGCATCGATGAGATGATCATATATCATATATATCTTCTAAACTTGCATAATCGAAAACAGATGTCCTACCAATCTCAAACAAAGCTTCAGAATTAATAAAGTTTACTGGCAGTGACCTTCTTTGGATATATTCTATGGGAATATTTTTGATGAGAGGATTCAAAGGTGGGAGGAGAAGGCTTTTAATTTTCCATTGGGCATTTTGTGGTTACCTACATAAATCATTCAGAGACAAAGGAAGACAAAAAGAGCAAGGTTAGGAACTGGCTATTGGATTCAATGTGAGTAAGAAGGAAGAGAGATGAATATTATGTCCTGAAGGAAATCATGATCATGGTAGACTTTGTGAAACTCTATGCTATGCTAAGTCACTTCAGTCGTGTCTGACTCTGTGTGACCCCAGATGGCAGCCCACCAGGCTCCACCGTCCCTGGGATTCTCCAGGCAAGAACACTGGAGTGGGTTGCCATTTCCTTCTCCAATGCATGAAAGTGAAAAGTCAAAGTGAAGTCGCTCAGTCGTGTCTGACTCTTAGCGACCCCATGGATTGCAGCCTAACAGGCTCCTCCATCCATGGGATTTTCCAGGCAAGAGTACTGGAGTGGGGTGCCATTGCCTTCTCTGTGTGAAACTCTAGGAGAGAGCAAACTATCTCAGGGCCTAAATGAGGGTGAGCTGTGCTATGTTGGGAAAGGGGATCTATTCCCCACTTCTGCCAAGAATACAGTGATGTTTTCTCCTCTGAGAGGTTGAGACAGATAACATTCAACATGGATGTAAGCATGGCCATTACCACTAGCAGAGGCAGTACTAAGACACCCTTGGGTGGCTTCCTGGACACAGATATGGCTGAGGAGGTTCTGGAGCTCCTGTGTATGACTGTGATTAAGGGTTTATAAGCATCTGTAGACTCCTGTTCAGAATTACAGGAGACTTGGGGGTATTTGAGGAGGTATACTGGGAGCAGATGGGGCAAGATCATGAAATCTTCATTATTAGTGTAATGGGGACAAATTGTATACACGCACACACACACACACACATATATATATATAAAATACAGTGGGATGATGATGTTCAGTTACTCAGTCCTATCTGACTCTTTGTAACCCCATGGACTGTATCATGCCAGGCTTCCCTGTCCACCACCGACTCCTGGAGCTTGCTCAAACTCATGTCCATTGAGTCAATGATGCCATCTAATCATCTCATCCTCTGTCATCTCCTTCTCTTCCTGCCTTCAGCCTTTCCCAGCATCAAGATCTTTTCCAGTGAGTCAGATCTTCACATCAGATGGTCAAACTATTGGAGCTTCAGCTTCAGCATCAGTCCTTTCTTTCAATGAATATTCAGGACTGATTTCCTTTAGCATAGACTGGTTGGATCTCCTTGCAGTCCAAGGAATTCTCAAGAGACTTCTCCTCCAGCACCACAGATCAAAAGCATCAGTTCTTTGGTGTTCAGCCTTCTTTTTGATCTAACTCTCACATCCATACACGACTATTGGAAAAACCATAGCTTTGACTTTACAGACCTTTGTGGGCAAAGTAACGTCTCTGCTTCTTAATATGCTGTCTAGGTTTGTCATAGCTTCCCTTCCAAGGAGCAAGCATCTTTTAATTTCACGGCTGCAGTAACCATCTGCAGTGATTTTAGAGCCTAAGAAAATAAAGTCTGTCACTGTTTGCACATTTTCCCCATTATTTGCCATTAAATGATGGGACTGGATGCCATGATCTTAGTCTTCTGAATGTTGAGTTTAAAGCCAGCTTTTCCATTCTCCTCTTTCACCTTCAGCAAGGGGCTTTTTGGTTTCTCTTCACTTTCTGCCATAAGGGTGGTGTCATCTGCGGAGAAGGCAATGGCACCCCACTCCAGTACTCTTGCCTGGAAAATCCCATGGATGGAGAAGCCTGATAGGCTTTAGTCCATGGGGTCGCTACGAGTCAGACACGACTGAGCAACTTCACTTTCAATTTTCACCTTCATGCATTGGAGGAGGAAATGGCAACCCACTCCAGTATTCTTGCCTGGAGAATCCCAGGAATGAAGGAGCCTGGTGGGCTGGGCTGCCGTCTATGGGGTCGCACAGAATCAGACACCACTGAAGCAACTCAGCAGCAGCAGCAGCAGCAGCAGCATCTGCATATCTGAGTTTATGGGTATTTCTCCTGGCAATCTTGATTCCAGCTTGTGCTTCATCCAGCCTGGCATTTCACATGAGGTACTGAAAGGTTGTTGTTGAATCACTTTTTGTTTGTTGACAAACTTTGTCCAAATAAGTGAGAACTGTCACGAAATCCCTGGGGCAAAACTGTCCAGGTTAACTAAGAAGCTGGCTGCGTAGGGTCTTCAAAGGCAAATAGAAATTGACTTTCTTCCGCCAAAGGCACTGAATAGAACATGAAGTCGCTCAGTCATGTCTGACTCTTTGCGACCCCGTGGACTGTAGCCCACCAGACTCCTCCATCCATGGGATTCTCCAGGCAAGAATACTGGAGTGGGTTGCCATTTCCTTCTCCAGGGGATCTTCCCAACCCAGGGATCAAACCCAGGTCTCCCGCATTGCGGACAGACACTTTAACCTCTGAGCCACCAGGGAAGCCCACTGAATAGAAGGCATCCTTTAAATCAATTACTGAGAAATATTTGGCCCGTTCAGGAATTTCAGACAATAGAGTATAAGGATTAGGCACCACGGGGTGTAAAGGAACTACAGCCTCATTTATTATTTGTAAATCTTGAACTAGTCTCCATTTACCATTTGATTTCTTTATACCCAAAATAGGAGTGTTGCAAGGATTGTTACAGGGAATTAATAGTCCCTGCCCCTTTAAATTTTCGATGATGGATTTTAACCCTTCCTTAACTTTAGGTTTCAGTGGATACTGCTTCTTATGTAGAAATACGTGTGAGTCTTTGAGCTTAACAACTACAGGAATAGCATTTTGTGCTCGACCCACAGATTTTCCATCAGCCCATACTCTAGGATTTACATTTTGTTCAACTAAAGGGAGAGAAAGGGAGGGCTCCATATTCATGAAAACAGAGGCATGGACCTTGCTCAGTATATCCCTTCCCAAAAGGGGTGAGGGAGATTCTGGCACGATCAGAAACTCGTGTGAAAATAGCACAGAATCCCAGTTGCAAAATAAAGAATAACTGAAATAATACCTTTGGCTCATCCAGACAGTCCCATTACGGAAGCGGATTGGGAAGAAAGTGGGCCAGGGGCTTCAGTAAGCACAGAAAAATTTGCCCCAGTATCTAAAAGGAAATCGACAGATTGGCCTGCCACAATTATTAATACCCGGGGTTCCTCAGGTGTAATTAGGACGGGAGCTTGTGTGGGGATCCCTGGGCACCTTCAGTCCTGATTATCTTGAGAGTCCGACCCCGGAGACCTACACCTCTGGGGGCAGTCTCTCTTCCAGTGTGGTCCTTTGCAGACCGGACATGGAGCCCGGGGCGACTTAGATGCCTGAGGGCAATCCCGCTTGAGATGCCCCTCCTTTCCACAGTAATAGCAAGCCCATCCCTTTTCACCTGGGCCCCTCTGGGCATTTTTCTCAGGCTGTTTAAGAACGTTTTTCATAACCATGATGAAGGCTTCCGCCTTTTCCTTTGTCTTTTTTTGCCTTTCTTTCTTTTCCTCATATTCCCTACCATAATAGACTGTCTGAGCCAGTTGTAACAGTATCTAAAGACTGATTTGGTCTATATGCCCGTTTTAATAGCTTACAGCGGATATCTGGAGCCAACTGAGTGAGAAATCTATCCTTTAAGATCACTTTTCCCTCTTCACTTTCGGGATCAATCTCAGTGAATCTGCAAAGGGCTTCTCTCAGTCTATCTAGGAATTTACCAGGAGCTTCCTTCTCCTCCTGTTCTATGTCTGCTAATTTGCCATAGTTTAAAGGCTTAGAACGCGACTGCCTAAGTCCTTCAAGAATACATCTAAGAAAATGACTCTGATCCCATCTTCCTTTAGCTGTGTTGTAGTCCCTGTCTGGTTCTATAGTTGGGACTGCCTGATTCCCAGTGGGGAGGGCCACTATCTCATTCTCCCTCTTCCCTACTGATTCATTACCAAGCCATTCATCTACATAAGCAACCGCTTTTCCCAAAACTTGAGTCTTTGACTCGGGAGTCAACGTTTGTCCCAAGATATACATCACATCCTTCCAAGTGAGGTCATAAAACAGAGTAACACCTTTAAAAGCTCTAATATATTTTTCTGGGTCCTCTAAATAGTCTCCCAGATCCTCCTTGATTCTTTGTATTTCTTGATAAGAAAAAGGCCTATTAACTTTCACAGACTGATTATTTCTCCCAGTGGGTGTTTCATAAAGAGGCAACAGCTTGTGTGACTGTTCCTCAGTCTCTCTGGCTACTCTGTGCATATGATCCCAGGGATAGATTGGAGAAACCTGTTTTTCTTTTTCTCTCTGTAAGGTTTCACACCCAAATCTATAAACTTAGGACATAAGTCTGGCATATTTCACAGAGAGAAAAAAGGCAACACATATGCTACTTCTACCCATTTCCCTTGTTCCTTACAGAACCAGTCTAATTGCAGAACAGTATTATACTTGTCACGTGAGTGTATGTTCCTCGGTTCTTTGTCTCGTCACAACAAAGATTTGGAGCAACGGACATTAAAGCCCTTGGCGCATCACAGCTCTCGAGTCTTAGACAAACCGTGTTACAGCTTTTAAGCAAATCAGTGTTACAGCTCTATTTTATTTAAAAGATAGCAGGAGAGTGAGAGAGAGAGAGAGAGAGAGAAAGAGAGAGAAAAGAGCGCACGCACGTGGGAGAGAGAGTCCAAGAGAAAGCGCTTTGGCTCCTCCTTTTATATGTTTTTTTCCTCCACCTGGGCCTGCCCTATGCAAATTGGGCTTAGCCAGGAGTGCTGTTTGTTCTGTTTGTTCTGCCTAAAGTCTTCACTCTGGTCCTCGGACCTTCCTTGTCTTTTAGCCACTGCCATTTTGGACTCCTTTTCCCTATTCTACCTACCTAACATACTTAAGAGACTCTCCAACTGGCCACCGTTCGCTGTCCTCCAATGGATACCGTGGCCATGCAGTATCACATAGGAAGACCAGGTGTGTCTTCTTTAAGCCCAGTTTTTCAGGATACAGTTCAAAGGAGTGAGGCTGGAATTGTTAGCTCCCATCTGTAAGAGAGGAAAAAAGCGACCAAGGCCATTTTTCTACCAGAGGCATCCCTCCCTGCTCTAGATGGGGGTGTAGGCAGATGTTACACCAAAAGCTTTTCCGTCCTGGTCGGACTTAATCTGTCCTTTACTGACACAGGTGCAGTCCGCGTCCCTCCCAGTTCTACCACTGAGATGGGGTGGGGACGTACCAGGGGTAGACTTGATAGCATCCCTACTTGACGTCCAGCTCTTCACCTTTAACCTTGCTTGCCTCTGATGTCACCTGGGGTGCAATCAGAGTAACCTTCCGGAATGCCTCCCAAGCTAAGACCTCTGGGGAAAACATTTGTCACCTGAGTGCCTGTGCACGACCCTGAGTATTTCCTGACCACAATAAGACTGACACAAACATAAAACTGAGATGTTCTTTCTAAGCATCACCACACGAGTATAATAGCCTCCTCTGATCCACTAAAAGCCGGCATTACCAAAGGAAAAAACCCATCTCAGTCCCAATCTGCATAACCTTTAACCTCAGAGATGTTCTTGGAGCTAGAGCTCCATCTAGCTTCTGAACTTTCGATTCCTAGCGAGGCTAGGCGCTTTCTTGACTACCAATCCAAGTTTGGGACCTAAGCCTTAGTATATAATAACAGTATAGATCACAAGTCCCTTGAAAGTCTATGATCCGATA
The DNA here is from genome assembly GCF_032452875.1 of Bos javanicus. Classification (NCBI taxonomy): domain Eukaryota; kingdom Metazoa; phylum Chordata; class Mammalia; order Artiodactyla; family Bovidae; genus Bos; species Bos javanicus. Next base: position 59,765,392 of record NC_083869.1, on the reverse strand, counting down.
GATTAGGTTAGTACTTCTAATTCCCAAGGAGTTATGAAATGGTCAAAGAGACTGAAAAATTTGACCGAGAAAGGGGAGTTCGGTCTACACGCTTTGCCCATTTCTGGTTGGTTCCCGGACACAGCGGGTGCCTCTTGGCATTGGCAGGTTGGTATAAACCCCTGACAGGTTTCTGCCATAAGCTGTATGAGATCACCGTGGAACCGCAGAGCAGGGCTCCTTACTTGCTTCACGTAGGGCATGCCATTCATTCACACAAGCACACCGTAGAGTTAGTAAAGCACAGCAGAAAACGTGTTTGCTAAGAGAACAAAGAACTAAAGCTCCAAGCATCCTTACCTTGTCCTGAAGGATCCCGAATGAGCCCCCAAGATGAAAGGTTTTTGTTGAATCACACGAAGACACCGGGATTCTTGGCCCCCGGAGGAGAATTCAATCCAGGGCCAGAGACGAGGCTTGATCGCTCAGAGCTTTTGTGTAATAAAGTTTTATTAAAGTATAAAGGAGATAGAGAAAGCTTCTGACATAGGTATCAGAAGGGGGGCAGAAAGAGTACCTCCTTGCTAGTGTTAGCAATGAAGTTACATACTCTCCAATGAATCCAAAGAATGTCTGGAGGTTGTAAAGACCTTATCAGACCTACTCCCATAATTTACATTTTAAGATAACAGAATTAGCCAGAAGGTTTAGTCCAAAGACTGTCCTCAGGCAGGATACATCCTTGTAAAGACCAGGTCTACTCCCATAATTTACATTTTAAGATAACAGAAGGTTTAATCCAGAGACTGTCCTTAATCCAGAGACTGTCCTCAGGCAGGATACATTATTGTTATATAATCCTAAGGAATGTAGAGAAAGAAAAAAAGTTTGTCCTTTCTTCCTCCTTGAGAATTCCAGACCCCTCTCTCCTTGGGGACCCCTAGACTCCTTATCAACCTGCCTAGGAACCGACTCTCTCAGTACTCTGTATATAAGTTAAATAAGTGGAGTGATACTGTATATCCTTGACACACGCCTTTCCCATTTTTGAACCAGTCTGTTATTCCATGTCTGATTCTAACTGTTGCTTCTTGACCTGTATACAGGTTTCTCAGAAGGCAGGTAAGATGATCTGGTATTCCCATCTCTAAGAATTTTCTACAGTTTATTGCAACCCACACAGTCAGAGGCTTTAGTGTAACCAATAAAGCAGAAGTAGATGTTTTTTTGGAACTCTCACTTTTTCTATGATCCAACAGATATTGGCAATTTGATCTCTGGTTCCTCTGCCTTTTTAAAATCCAGCTTAAACATCTGGAAGTTCTCAGTTCACGTACTGTTGAAGCCTAGCTTGGAGAATTTTGAGCATTCCTTTGCTAATATGTGAAATGAGTGCACTTGTATGGTAATTTGAACATTCTTTGGCATTGCCTTTCTTTGGAATTGGAATGAAAACTGACCTTTTCCAGCCCTGTTGCCACTGCTGAATTTTCCAAATTTGCTGGCATACTGAAAGCAGCACTTTCACAGCATCATCTTTCAGGATTTGAAATAGCTCAGTTGGAATTCCATCACCTCCCCTAGCTTTGTTCATAGTCATGTTTCCTAAGGCCCACTTGACTTCACATTCCAGGATGTCTGGCTCTAGGTGAGTGAGTAGACCATCGTGGTTATCTGGATCACTAAGACCTTTTGTGTATAGTTCTGTGCATTCTTGCCACCTCTTCTTAATATCTTCTTCTTTTGTTAGATCCTTACTGTTTCTGTCCTTTATTATACCCATCCTTGCATGAAATGTTCCTTTGATAGCTCCAATTTTCTTAAATTCTCTTGTCTTTCCCATTCTATTGTTTTCCTCTATTTCTTTGCATTTTTTATTTAAACAGGACTTCTTATCTCTCCCTGCTAGCCTCTGGAACTCTGCATTCAGATGAGTCTATCTTTCCGTTTCTCCCTTGCCTTGTGCTTCTCTTCTTTCCTCAGCTATTTGTAAAACGTCCTCAGACAACCACTTTGCCTTCTTGCATTTTTTTTGTGTGTGTGCCTTTAGAATGGTTTTGATCACCACCTCCCATATAGTGTTACAAATCCCCATCCATAGTACTTCAGGCACTCTGTCACCTAATCCCTTGAGTCTATTTGTCACTTCCACTGTATAATCATAAGGGATATGATTTAGGCCATACCTGAATGGTCTAGTGTTTTTCCCTACTTTCGTCAATATAAGTCTGAATTTTGCAGTGAGTATCTCATGATTTCAGCTACAGTCAGCTCCAGGTATTATATTTGCTGACTGTATAGAGCTTTGAGAATCCCAGGGACGGGGGAGCCTTGTGGGCTGCCGTCTATGGGGTCGCACAGAGTCGGACACGACTGAAGTGACTTAGCAACAGCAGCAGCAGCAGCAACAGAGCTTTGCTATCTTTGGCTGCAAAGAACATAATCCATCTGATCTTGGTATTGACCTTATGATGATGTCCATATGTAGAATTATCTCTTGGATTGTTGGAAAAGGGTGTTTGCTATGACCAGCTTGTTCTCTTGACAAATCTGTTATTTTTTGCCCTGCTTTCTTTTGTACTCCAAGGTCAAACTTTCTTGTTATTCTGGGTATCTCTTGATTTCCTACTTTTGCATTCCAATCCCCTTGTCCTTTCCAATGAAAAGGACATGTTTCTTTTCTTTTCTTTTTTTTTTTTTTGGTATTAGTTCTAGAAGGTGTCATAGGTTTTCATTGAGCCAGTCAACTTTGGCTTTCTTGGCATTGGTGGTGGGGCATAGACTTGGATTACTGAGATGTTGAGTGGTTTACATTGGAAACAAACTGAGATTATTCTGTCATTTTTGAAGCTGCACATGAGTACTGCATTTTGGACTCTTGATGACTATAAGGGCTACTCCATTTCTTCTAAGGGATTCTTGCCTATAGTAGTAGATATAATGGTCATCTGAATTAAATTTGCCCATTCCGTCCATTTTAGTTCACTGTTTCCTAGATGTCCATGTTCACTCTTGCCACCTTCTGCTTAACTGTGTCCAATTTACCTTTATTCATGAGCCTAACATTTCAGATTCCTGTTCAATATTGTTCTGTACAGCATCGCACTTCACTTTCACCACCAGACACATCCACAGCTGAGTGATATTTCTGATTTGGCCCAGCTGCTTCATTCTTCTGGAGCTGTTAGTAATCTCTACTCTTCCCTAGTAGCATGTTGGACACCTTCCAACCTGGTAGGGGCGGGGAGCTCATATTCTGGTGCCATATATTTTTGCTTTTTCATACTGTCCATTGGGTTCTCTGGGCAGGAGGACTGGAGTGGGTTGCCATTTCCTCCTTCAGTGGACTGTACCTTGTCAGAACTCTTCACTATGACTCATCCATCTTGGGTAGCCCTGTATGGCATGGCTCATAGTTTCAATGAGTTACACAAGTATTAAATAGCTTAAGTTCTTACCAGCATCCATCTGTGGATAACACTGTTCTCTCCAACTTCTCTACGTGCCATGACAACCGGAGCTCTTTCAAGCCCTCATGAATTGCACAGTGGCAGTGGGGAACATTTCTCAGTCCGTTCTCTTCTGGAGCTGAGCCAGAAGAGAACTGACTGAGAAATGCCTTGTGGTGACTGTAGCTGAATGATAAGAATGTGATTAGATGTATCTGTGCACCTTGAAGGCTATCAGATATTCTTGCAGAAGGAGGGCATTGCGAGAGGTCAGGCAATACAGTGTGATCCAGAAAAAATGAGGATACTATGAGGAAACTATGTAAATCCTGGAAGAAAAGATGAGGGTAAAATCTTCTAAGACCAAAAAGAAATTCAGCTCATTAAGAAAAATAGGATAATATATAAAAATCGTTATGGTGTCTAATCCCTGATAATATAGAGAAAAATTTTAAAAAGCATGTTCATTTCAAGACACTGTTTCAGGAAAGAATTGAGACAGAAACCCTCAATTCCAATTAAAGTCTCCACATTCTTTGGAAAAAAACATCATTCACTAGTGAAATCCTGGCCTAATTAAAATACTCATTTTGAAATCTTATTTTGAATAGAGAATTGAATGTTGAATAGCAAAGCCTATGTAAGTGCATAAAATGAGATATTATAACAACCTAACAAAAGTATAAACTTTAACTCTATGTTTAGATCTCCTATAGGAAATACACATTAAAGCAATTATTTGGATATGCTCTCGGGTGGCATCAGTCTGCAATTACTGGAGTGGGCCTTGGGTTCCCAGCCAGAGATTGAGGCTGTGATGCACCACATCCTATCCACTAGACCAGTGGTCAGTGACAAGGGCCTGGCTCTTCACTTTGCAGAAAAGAATTTTTATAAAAATGGGAAGTAGTGAAGCAAGTAAATTATTTATTAAGAGGAAAAGAATTCAGTAAGTGTGGATAGACACATGGGCAGACTCAGAGGCAGAGTCCCTGAGTTGCACCCTCATGACAGTTTAAATCACTTATATGGGGCATTTCTTTTGGTTTTCCTTTGACCAATCATTTTGATTTGCCTGGTTCCCAGTCCATATGTCGTGTTTCTCAGGATCCTTCCATGTGTGTGCATGCAAATCTTAGCCAGGATGGACTCTACCACAAAGGCATATGGGTAAAGCATCCCTTGACATCACTCCCCCTTTGGCCTCCAGGGACCTATCTGGACATGTGTGGTGCAGAAGAGGTATCCAGACTTCGGGAATGAGAAATATGTGGTCTGGGCAGGGCCCAGCCTCCTCCCTTAGTTTTCCTACTATTCTCATCTTGGAGTTTCAGTCAGTAGGGAGTGTTTTACCAATTGCTTTACCCTGAGTAGAGGGGAAGTCTACCTCCTGCCTCAGATAATTCAGAGACATCTTTTTTACTCAGTAGCAAAGACCTTGATATGTAGGTGTGTATATTCAGGCTGATAGCTCAGTTCTCATTTCAGCTCAATATGTGTCACTCTTCTGTTGAGTTTCCAGGGTTTAGAGTTGACTCACCTGGAGAAGGAAATGGCACCCCACTCCAGTACTCTTGCCTGGAAAATCCCATAGACAGAGGAGCCTGATAGGCTACAGTCCGTGGGGTCACAAAGAGTTGGACATGACTGAGCGACTTCACTTCACCAATAAAGCACAGGAAACAAAAAAAAGAAAAAAGTCAGGCCCTGCAGCTCAGTCACTACCACTCTCTGAAGTTACTTTTTAAATCTGTAAACTAGGCATATATACTATATTTTTCTGAGGTTTTCTATGAGGATTAAACAAAATAATATTTTCACATTTTCTAATATAGAAACTGACATTCAGTAAGCTTTCAGTAATGTGTATCATTTTGTTTATTACAGATTAATAAAATACATTTTGAGCATTTCTAAGTTCTATGGCACACATGAGAAGTGCATACCATATATTTGCTAAGTTTATCACTTAGTGACTTGTTATAGACTAGAACATAGCAGTTACCCAAGAACGAATTATTGAAAATGTACATTGTAACTTTAAGCTTAGAATTTACTGATTGTGTGGCTTCTTGTATTATAAAGGGGAAAAAAAGCAGAAAAAAAAAACCACAGAACATCTTCCAATTTTGTTAGAATTGTAAGATTAAATATTCTAGTGCCTCACACAAGAGGAAAATCAACTGCTTGGCAGGCATAGTTAACATTTAGAATCACCCTGAACTGTGACATTTACTTTAAAAGGGCAGTTCTTTTAGGGCTTTACCTAGCACCCATTTATAAAATCATGTAGCTAAGACCTCTTTCGTCTTAGAATTAGATACCACTGATATAGGGAACCAGGGCCGACTGGAAAAAAAAAATGTACAGCCTTAGAGTTATGAGTTAAATTTTATTTGGGGCAAAATGAGAACTATAGCCCTGTAGACAGCATCTCAGAGAGCTCTGAGGAACTGCTCCAAAGAAGCAAAGGGGATATCAATATATATGTGATTTGTGTAAAGAGGGATACATGCAGTCAAGCATACATTTTGCAGAGACTGGCTGTTGGTCATAAGAAGGCTGGTTCTAGTCATAAGAAACAGATGTCTCCATTATTTATTTTAGTCCTTTTCTAGATATGAGAAATCTAGATTCAGCTGATACTGAAGCTGAAGCTCCAATACTTTGACCACCTGATATGAAGAGCTGATTCAATGGAAAAGACCCTGATGCTTGGAAAGATTGAGGGCAAAAAGAGAAGGGGGTAGGAAAGGATGAGATGGTTGGATAGCATTACCAACTCAATGGACAAGAATTTGAGCAAATTCCAGGAGATAGTGTGCTTCCCTGGTAGCTCAGCTGGTGAAGAATCCACTTGCAACGCAAGAGACCCCAGTTTGATTCCTGGATTGGGAAGATCCCCTGGAGAAGGGATAGGCTATCCACTCCCATATTCTTGGGCTTCCCAGGTGGCTCAGTGGTAAAGAATCTGTCCACAATGCAGGAGACCTGAGTTTGATCCCTGAGTTGGGAAGATCCCCTGGAGGAGGGCATGGCAACCCACTGCAGTATTCTTGGCTGGAGAATCCCCATGGCCAGAGGAGCCTGGTGGGCTACAGTCAATGGGGTTGCAAAGAGTCAGACATGACTTAGCAACTGAACAACAACAACAACCCAGTTGGCTCAACAGTAAAGAATCCCTTCCCAGTACAGGAAATGAAGGAGATGTGGGTTTGATCTCTGGGTCAGGAAGATCCCCTGGGTTGGGAAGATAACCCAGAGAAGGCACCTGCTCCACTATTCTTCCTTGGGATATCCCATGGACAAGGGGGCCTGGGAGGCTACAGTCCATGGGGTTGCAGAGAGTCGGACATGGCTGAGCAACGAAGCATGCACACACACAATACAATAAGAGGGTTTACATCTCCCCACAAAGTATCTAGTGAAATGCTAGCCCAGTATGTGTGGAATGCTGGATGAATTTATTCCTAATATTAGGATTTCTTCAGTATTAGTGGAGGTATTCTGTATTTATCTTTTGAAACAAAATAATACTTTCAGAGGTCAAAATAGATAATCGCAAAATTTTTTGATTGAGTTCTACTCTATGACATAAAATAAATACATTCCTCCATTTATTTTGCTTTACTCATATTGGTCGATGCCTCTTTAGAGATGGAAAACTTTCCTTAAAAAAGAACAAAAGAGATGCTCTTCCCATCCTCCCCTCCCTAACCTGCCCCCACCACACACACACACTCACACACACACACTCACACACACACACGCGCACACGCACGCACACACACATGCACTCACACAAAGGGTCATCGGTGTATTAGCAATTTGATTGAGCTTATAGGAATCACTCAAGTAATTTGCATTTAACTCAAGATTCCTTCAAGAAAATTGCCTATGCTTTACTCTTCTAATTGTGGGTTAGCAAGAAAATTAACATCTCTGAAACCACAGCAGAGCAGAGGCAAGTTAAATTCAGCAGCTAATTATAAGGGAAATTGTAGAAATGTAAGCTGGGCTTGCTCTCAGTGAAGAGCATTGAGTTTCCCTGAATTTGCAAGTGGAAGTATCTTGGCTCCTGTGGTCTGGCTAATGAATTGAGTAAACAGGAAAGGATTAAATGGGCACTGATGATCAATGCATAAGATAAAAAGTGTTGATTTGTCAGCTCTTAGTGTTTATCCTAAGCCTAAATACAAGAATGTCATAAACCAATGAATGAGACACAGTGAAACATTTTAGCATAAACTGAAAATATGTTAGCTAATAAAACCAATGATGATGAAGTCAAGTTCTGTGCATTAAGGATAGGATCCTTGTATTTATTATTCTTCCAACATTAGTGTTCTTTCATCATAACGATTTTGCACTTTAGCAGTTCTCTTACTAAGTCAGAGAATAAAATCAGTTTAGGAGTTCACTATGCAACATCCTAATGATAGAGGACTAGATACATATACATACATGTATATGTATACATGTATACATGTACGTATACTTTGTCCTCTAATTACACATGTATATATATGTATATACACATGTATGTATATGTATATACACACATGTATTTATTAATATGGGCTTCCCTGGTGGCTCAGAGGTTAAAGTGTCTGCTATGCATTTGTGTACATCTAGAGAATGACAGAAAACTAAGATCATGGCATCTGGTCCCATCACTTCATGGGAAATAGATGGGGAAACAGTGGAAACAGTGTCAGACTTTATTTTGGGGGGCTCCAAAATCACTACAGATGGTGATTGCAGCCATGAAATTAAAAGATGCTTACTCCTTGAAAGGAAAGTTATGACCAACCTAGATAGCATATTGAAAAGCAGAGACATTACTTTGCCAACAAAGGTCCGTCTAGTCAAGGCTATGGTTTTTCCAGTAGTCATGTATGGATGTGAGAGTTGGACTGTGAAGAAAGCTGAGCCCTGAAGAATTGATGCTTTTGAACTGTGGTGTTGGAGAAGACTCTTGAGAGTCCCTTGGACTGCAAGGAGATCCAACCAGTCCATTCTAAAGGAGATCAGTCCTGGGTGTTCTTTGGAAGGAATGATGCTGAAGCTGAAACTCCAATACTTTGGCCACCTCATGCGAAGAGTTGACTCATTGGAAAAGACTCTGATGCTGGAAGGGATTGGGAGCAGGAGGAGAAGGAGACGACAGAGGATGAGATGGCTGGATGGCATCACTGACTCGATGGACGTGAGTTTGAGTGAACTCCGGGAGTTGGTAATGGACAGGGAGGCCTGGCGTGCTGCGATTCATGGGGTCGCAAAGAGTCGGACATGACTAAGTGACTGAACTGAACTGAACTGAACTGACTGAGAGAATGACAGAGACCCAGAGAAAGAGTAGAAACAAGCCTGACATTTGAAAGGGAATGCATTGATTCTATTAATGCAACCTCAAGGGCAAAATGAATATAATCTAACTTCTTACTAAACTTGACCCTGGGCACTAAGTAAATGCTTTCCAAGCACTGTCTTTTTTGTGGATTAAGATTAAAATGTGATGAAAGCAGCTGCCTCTGCCAAGTTAAAATTGTCATCATTGCTGCAATAAATATAAGCTGAATAAATCAAATGAATTGAGATTTTTATACCTTGGGACAACCCCCACTTTAATTAATACAATGCTGATGTTACCAAACAAAATTTATGTGCCGAACACAGTGAGGCCAAACAAACCAAAATATCCAAATTTGGAGCAGAGATAGGTTTATTGCAGTGCAAAGCAAGGAGAACATGTGGCTTATGCTCAGAAACCCTGAACTGCCCAATAGTTTGGGGGAAAAATTTTCTGCAGACAAAATTTGGGGTGAGGAGTGCAGGCTATATGACTTTCTTCTGATTGGTTGGTGGTAAGGTATTAGGGCTGTTCTCTAGAAATCTTGTGGTCAGCCTGAAGATTCCATCCTTTATCTGGCTGAGAGTCTTAATTCCTGCAGACGGCTCAAAGATGATATTCTGTGTATTCCTTGAGGAAGAAGCAGGCCCCTGCCCCAAGACTGCACCCATGTTTTTGGACTGCTTCTCCCCTGTTCCTGTATCCCCTCCCCTCCCTGATTAGCAACTGTTTGAACCTTCCCTTTAGAACTCAGGCAAGATGCTGGAGGATAAATGAAGCCTATTTCATGCAAACTGGAAACAGAGGACACAGAAAGGATTTGCACTGGGAGCCCCAAAGGGTCCTGCTTGGTTTCACTGACACACTTTGTCCTCTAATTACTCCGAAGGTCACTTCTAGTCAATCTCAGCCCTGTATAATATCTATGACTACGTGGGTCGTGGTTGGCAATATTATTTTCAAATTGAAAAATTTATGTTCTTAGAGTTCTAAGAAAATCATGTAAATTGTGTATATTCACATAATACAATACAATCATGAAAAAAAATCCCTATGTCATTTTTACAGGATGAGAGTCATTATTATATATTTTATATAATAACAGGCTGTAAACAGTAAGAAATCTTTTCGAAGAAGCAGCCAGGAGAAAATGCACATTTTTAAGTAAAACTTCATTCTGTCATTGCTATTTGCAGAGATTTATGCATCCAGAAAGAAATATAATCTTCAAGTGTTACCATTATTGTAACCCTGGGACTTTTTTTTTAGTGATATTATTAATACCAACTTTAGAGATTTAATTTATATATAATGAAATTCATTCCTAAGTGTACAGTACAGGTCAGTGAGTTGTGACAAACACATACACTTGTGTAACTGCCAACTGTAATAGTCTTGCCATTTAATGCAAAGGCTAAATATTTCTACCACCGGAAGAAATATGTAGAATGTTCTTCCCAAAAAAGGTTTCCTCATGCCCTTTTTTCAGTCACCATCATTTTTGCTTCAGTTTCTACTATATGGCTTAAAATCAAAGATATTCCCCATTTTAAGCTTGTCTTTACATTCAGTACTAATCATGCTGTGGGTTGGGGAACACAGACATATGAAAGTATTTTGAAAATTGTACATGTATATAGTACAGTTTTTAAATTTTATGTTTATATTTTTCTCATGGGAAGAATATTAAGCAAAATATATGGAGAGTAATAAAAACAGCCCTGGGTTTCAGTGGTTTCAAATTCCAGATTACTTACTTGCTTGGTGCATCATTTTCATTCAGGTTGCATAACTTCTATGAACCCTGGTTCTCTCCCCTGTTAGAGATGACATCTACTTACAGGGTATAGAAAAATGTGGCAAAAAAGGAAGTAAATTAGACCCTAGGGATGATTCATTCAGGGCAGTGATTGTTACCTTTATGATGCTAAGCATGCCTTATCCTCAAATTAGTTTTATTCTGAAGACTACTGGTCAATCTTCACCCTGGACAAGATCTGTAACTCCATATGTCATCATTTGTAATATTTATGTTCAAGATGATGAATTTATACTATTCTTAGGCTACCCACTCCAGTATTCTGGCCTAGAGAATTCCATGGACTATACAGTCCAGGGGGTCACAAAGAGTCGGACATGACTGAGCAACTCTCACTTCACTTAGAATACTGCAGAAATTGATTAGAGGTATATATGTTAATACATGGGATACAGTGTTTTCTTTTCCCTGTGTAGTATCTAGAAGATGATAGTCTTTCTTGTATCTAACTAATCTAAGTGTATCCTCGCCATTCTCCATCAACTCCTATTGTGCTTCTGAGAGATCAGTTTCTAAGGTTGGTGTTGGATTATTTCCCTCCCATCTAATCCACATAGATTAACTATTTTTTTTTTCCTTTATGAGCTAACCCACAATAACAGTAGAAACTTCAAATTTTTTTTTTAATTGAAGCATAGTTGGAGGTGATGGAATTCCAGTTGAGCTATTTCAAATCCTGAAAGATGATGCTATGAAAGTGCTGCACTCAATATGCCAGCAAATTTGGGAAACTCAGCAGTGGCCACAGGACTGGAAAAGGTCAGTTTTCATTCCAGTCCCAAAGAAAGGCAATGACAAAGAATGCTCAAACTACTGCACAGTTGCACTCATCTCACACGCTAGTAAAGTAATGCTCAAAATTCTCCAAGCCAGGCTTCAGCAATATGTGAACCGTGAACTTCCAGATGATCAAGCTGGTTTTAGAAAAGGCAGAGTAATCAGAGATCAACTTGCCAATATCTGCTGGATCATCGAAAAAGCAAGAGAGTTCCAGAAGAACATCTATTTCTGCTTTATTGACTATGCCAAAACCTTTGATTGTGTGGATCACAATAAACTGTGGAAAATTCTGAAAGAGATGGGAATACCAGACCACCTGACCTGCCTCTTGAGAAACCTATATGCAGGTCAGGAAGCAACAGTTAGAACTGGACATGGAACGACAGACTTGTTCCAAATAGGAAAAGGAGTACGTCAAGGCTGTATATTGTCACCCTGCTTATTTAACTTCTATGCTGAGTACATCATGAGAAACGCTGGGCTGGAAGAAGCACAAGCTGGAATCAAGATTGCTGGGAGAAATATCAATAACCTCAGATATGCAAATGACACCACTCTTATGGCAGAAAGTGAAGAGGAACTAAAAAAGCCAGTTGATGAAAGTGAAAGAGGAGAGTGAAAAAGTTGGCCTAAAGCTCAACATTCAAAAAAGAAGATCATGGCATCCGGTCCCATCACTTCATGGCAAATAGATGGGGAAACAGTGGAAACAGTGTCAGACTTTTATCTTTTTGGGCTCCAAAATCACTGCAGATGGTGATTGCAGCCATGAAATTAAAAGACACTTACTCCTTGGAGGGAAAGTTATGACCCACCTAGATAGCATATTAAAAAGCAGAGACACTACTTTGCCAACAACGGTTTGTCTAGTCAAGGCCCTGGTTGTTCCTGTGGTCATGTATGGATGTGAGAGTTGGACTGTGAAGAAAGCTGAATGCCAAAGAATTGATGCTTTTGAACTGTGGTGTTGGAGAAGACTCTTGAGAGTCCCTTGGTCTGCAAGGAGATCCAACTAGTCCATTCTAAGTGAGATCAGTCCTGGGTGTTAATTGGAAGGACTGATGCTAAAGCTGAAACTCCAATACTTTGGCCACCTCATGAGAAGAGTTGACTCATTGGAAAAGACTCTGATGCTGGGAGGGATTGGGGGCAAGAGGAGAAGGGGACAACAGAGGATGAGATGGCTGGATGGCATCACCGACTCGATGCACATGAGTTTAAGTATTCTCCGGGAGTTGGTGATGGACCGGGAGGCCTGGTGTGCTGCGATTCATGGGGTTGCAAAGAGTTGGACACAACTGAGCAACTGAACTGAACTGAACTGAATAGTTGATTTATAATGTTGGTTAGTTTAAGGTGTATAGCAAAGTGATTCAATTATACAAATACATATATATATATATATATAATTTCAATCTTTTTCCATTATGTGCTATGCTGTGCGTAGTTGCTCAGTCGTGGCTGGCTCTTTGTGACCCCATGGGCTATAGCCCACCGCACATCTCTGTCCATGGGGATTCTCCAGGCAAGAATACTGGAGTGGGTTGCCATGCCCTCCTTGAGAGGATCTTCCCAACCCAGGGATCAAACCGAGGTCTCCTGTGTTGCAGGTGGATTCTTTACTGTCTGAGCCACCAGCGAAGCCCATTATAGGTTATTACAAAATATTGAGTATAGTCCATGTGCTATACAGTAGGTCCTTGTTTGTTATCTATTTTATTTATAGTAATGTATGTATGCTAATCCCAAAATCCTAATTTACCACACCCCCTTTAGTTTGTTTTCTATATCTGTGGGTCTATTCATGTTTTGTATGTAAATTCATTTGTACTGTGTTTTTAAATTTCACATGTAAGTGATACCATATGGTATTTGTCTTTCTTTGTCTGATTTACCTCACTTAGTATGATAATCTCTAGGTCCTTCCGTGTTGCTGTAAATGGCATTATTTCATTCTTTTTTATGACTGAGTACTATTCCATTGTATATATGAACCACATCTTCTTTATCCATTCCTCTTTTGATAGACATTAGGTTGCTTCCCTGTCCTGGCTATTGTAAACAGTGCTGCAATGAACATTGAGATGTATGTATCTTTTTGAATTATGGTTTTCTTCAGATATATGTCTATTCCTTGGATTGATTACAGGATAATATGGCATCTCTATTTTTATTTTTTTAAGGAAGCTCTATACTGTTCTCCATAGTACACCTATTCTTTAAACAAGGGTATTTATTACTCTCTTTACTTAAAATGGCTATTGATGTAATACAAATACAATTGAATTAAACAAAAATTAGATCCTCACTGCATATTTGGTAAATTGAAGATATTTTGATCATTTTTGTGTAGTCATCTTGGATCCAACATCCATCTGTACAGTATTTAGTCTTGGATCATAAACTCAGAAAGAAATATATAAAACTGCTGCATTGCTAGTGAGGCATTATTTGGAGACATGTATATCTGTGTGTATATATATCTGTCTACTCCTCAGTCATGTAACTGCAATTCCAACCAGTTTCTTTGTGTCAGTTTTGCAACCTCTGCAGACCTAGAAAGCTGCCACTTGAAATGGTACAGGTACAGACCTGTATGTTATCCTAAAGGCAAACTTTAAGACAGAATAAAAGCCTTAAGCAAGTTATTGGGGAAAAATACCTGTAAGAAGAAATGCAATGTGTTGAGTGAGCCATTGTACCACCATGAGGGTCTGACCCCAGGTGAAGTATAGAAGGAATGAAAGAAGGATGGTGCCAACATCTTAGGATCTAGCCCCAAGAAATTTACCAAGGCTGTCACAGAGTCCTTGAGCCAAATTTATCTATCAGGGGCACCCACATTTCCTACGAATGGGACTGCATGGTATTCCTGCTGATATCAGTCATGAGTTGGGAGTGGCCCATGGAAAGCCTGGTCTCTGTGCAAACACTGTGAAGGATTTCAGAGTTCAGCACCTTGCGCGTCTACTACACATGGGTGGTCCTTTTCCAGCTTCAGTGAGCATACAAACCACTTAGGGTTTCCATTACATGCGGGCTCTGCTTCAGGAGGTTTTCGGAGGGAACTGAGGTTCTGGAGCTCTCACTAGCAAACAGAAGCTGCTTAAGCCACTGGTCCAAGGACCACCATTGGGTTGCAGTGGTAGGATCACCCCATGTTTATGGATTCATTATTCCTTTGTTCACTTGCAGTCAAGGAAGCCTGGTTACATAGAACTTTTGTACCAGACCAATTCCTAGGCCAGTGTCCAGTCTGTAGATGGCTGTTTCATGTTGCATGGTCATCCCTGGACCAATAATCTGTGACCAACTTTCTGAGATAATGTTGTACAAAGTGTGGTAACCATGAATGATAAATAGCTCATATTATAAACTATAGTGAATGAATAGACAACTGTATGTCTAGGATGCCAGCAGATCAGAAAAATGACTGCCATTGAAAAAAGTAGTTTCATTGATTAAAAGGAGGGGGCATATCAAACCATGAGGAACCATACTGAACAGGACAAAGGTTGGCAGGTAGTATAGGAAGAGATGGGGGGACAGTGGGCGAGAGCCTTTATGATGGTTTCTACAGGAAGCAACAAGCAAGGCAGATAATCAGGATTAGAATGGATGATAGGCAGGCTTAAATGATTCCAGCAGGCTCTGGAACATAGGCACTGTCTCAGGTTGTCTGATATTTGGCCCTGGGGTGATCAGATCAGGTGTATAGTAGTCCACAGTATAAGAGCCCGATAAGGAGATTGTTGAGAGTGAGCTATGGATTGATTGTGAAGAATGCCCATGAGAAAAAAAAATGGATTCCTCCGAAGGAATGGTTGGACTGGAAGAAGGAGTCAGGAGGCCATGGCTGGGTGAGTGGCACATTGACAGATTGTCCAGAACTAGGGATGTCTAGCATAGGCATGTAGGTTAGATATTTAAGTGTCAAATTTACAGAAGCTGGAACTATCTTTAATACAATTCAGCAGTGACTTGTGGGTACAAAAAGCCCTTGGATGCCTCTTCATCCTAGGTATTACTACTCGTACCCAGGACAATTAGCTCTGGAGTTTTGTTTTGCCCTTGCAAGAGCTACTTTCTAGTTAGAACAATAATTTTCTACCTCTCTTCTTGATTTCTATAATATTCCTGGATGAAAACTTAACCAAATTCTTCCTTCTATACAAATACCAGTTAATGTCCATTAAAATAACCCTTTTATTTTTCTAAAAAGGCTGAATTGAACTTTGTTTGACTCCTGGTTATTATCAGTTCACCATAATTTATCAGATAACATGGCAGAGCAGCAGCTGGCATCACCCACTGCTCACCAACCAGCCAAGAGCTCCACAACCAGTGACTTTTACAACCACCGCCCCCGTACCCCCATTTGCAGATGAAGGAGCAGAGCCTCAAGTAACCCACCCCAAGTCACACAGCTGACAGGTGGCAGCACCAGGATGTGAACCCAGCTGTCTAACCACAGAGCTCTCCCTCATAAGCAACTTTCAAAAGTTGCTTTGTGGAGAACAAAGATGGTAATGAAAAGTCTAAGATACACACTCAGGAGGGAAGGTCAGGAAGGCCCACAAGGCTCATACATTAGCATTTACCACAAAATAAAGCTTCAGAGTGGGCATCTTTTTCTCCAGAACTCTTTATCCTACAGTGTCCTTTTATGTTTTTTTTTTTTTTTTGATGACCTCATAATGAAAACCTGATTCAGTGGTGATGGACTTGAAGCCTTTGTTGTCTGGCAATGTCTTGGAAGCTATGGTGAGTTGGCTGGGCTCCTAGGTTTCAGAGACAGCAAATAGTAAGAATCTCTGCATCAAAAAGGAGTCCCACAAAGCATATTTAAAGAAAGGTGAATTGGCAACCTTAAACTCAGCAAACACACTCATCCCCAGAGGCTTGCGAGACATGACAATCCCATAATTGGTGTTCTCTGAAGAAAGTCATGTTTACTTTAGAATAACAATAGAAGCTTAGCTGGCAGGCTCGAGGGGCTTAAAGATATTTGGGAGGGCAGCACTGTACATAATTATATCCTTGTAAAGAAAATAGATAATCCCTCCAGGAATGGAGTATTCTCATTCATCCAAAATCTGGCCTGTTTGTCAACCTTCATCTTGCAATGACAGCAGGGGGAGGGAAGTTACAAATGGGTCTCATGCCAGTGCCAGTAAGTAACAGTCCTTCCTTCCGGCTTCTCTTCAAACTGCTGAAATAGAGCCACCTCAACACAAAGTCCAAGAATTGCCAGCCTTGGGGAGAGGTCAAACCACAGACACACATTGTGACTTTGGGATTTTCAGAATTTAAATCATACCAGAAAGTCCTCAGAAAACAAAATCCCCTGACTTTGGTGGTTTAAAATTTCTGGAGTGCCATTTGATGGAATAAACTTGGTGGGGTCCAAGTCAGTTCTGTGTACTAGCTATTCTGTGACTTAGGGCAGGTGGCTTAACCTCCATGAAGTCATCAATCTCTGCTTCCTCCCTCATGACTTTAATAAAGGCCTGAAATAGGTAATAAATGGTAATCAGTTGGGAAGATCCCCTGGAGTAGGAAATGGCAACCTGCTCCAGTATTCTTGCCTGGGAAATCCCATGGACAGAGGAGCCTGGCAGGCTATAGTCCATGGGGTTGCAAAGAGTCGGACATGACTGCAACTGAGCACACACACACAAGCTCCTTGAAAAGTTATAATGTCTCTTGAATAGCAGATTAATTTCAAACCTAAATCCTTCTTGCTGTGTTCAAATCCATTTTCTTTTCTCTTTCTTTCCATCCTTTAAAAAATAATTATTTGTATTTCATGAAAGAGATTTCTTTAGAAAGATGTTTTAAGTTGAAAGCATTAGCCCAATCGATATTTTTTCTGTTTATATAGGATATATAGGCTTTAACTAACATAGCATAATGATTAAGAGCAAGTATTATGGAGCCATGCTCCCTGGGATTAAATCCTATCCTCGCTAACTAGCTGTGTACATAAGGTCAGGTTACTAAACTTCTCTGTGCATCAGCTTCTTCATCTTTAGAATAGGAAAAAAAAAAAAATAGCATCTACTTCATGAGAGTTAATATTTGCCAAACAATTAAGAGTAACTGGCATACAATAGTTGCTATATTTGTTAAATAAGAAGATGCCTAAAGTATTATTTGAAAAGTAAGTAACAGGTTGAATTGACCTGAGTTTAGATTACAGTGGTTTGAAATAAATAATTTTGAAAGTAAATTAATTAAATTGAATTTTTGTGCATAGGTATAGTATCAGCACCGCCCTTAGACCTGGGAAAGCAGGTCTTCTGTCTCTTCTCAAGGACTTGGAGTTTTGGAATACCCTCCTTTATACAGTCCATGGGGCTACAAAGAATTGGACACAACTGAGTGGCTGAGAATGCACGCACCTTGATAGAAAAGGTGGAATCGTCTAGCTGCAGTAACTATCTGGGTCCTGAGCCAGAACTACTCGAGGTTTTGTCTTGTTTGCCGCCTTAGAGAAATCTTCAATTCTCTATTCTATGCAGGGTTATTGTTTTTGTTTTTTTTTCCTGAGCTGGGTCTTTGTTCCTCCATGCAGGCTTTTTCTAGCTGTGGCGAGTGGGGCTGCTCTCTAGTTGAGGTGTGTGGGCTTCTCATTGCGGTGCCTTCTGTAGTTGCAGAACAGAGGGTCCAGGGCGTGTGGAGTCATTGGTCGCAGCAAATGGACTTGGTTGCCCTGCAGCATGTGGACTCTTCCTGAATCCACCTGCATTTGTAGGTGGATTCTTAACCATTGGACCACCAGGGAAGTCCTCCATGCAGGGTTAACCAAGAATTCCCAGGACACACAGCTGTCTTAGTATATGATAGAAGGTTCTGGCCAAGTTCTGGTTCTTGAAGGAAAACCTGGCAAGGGAATTATTCTTGCCAACCTGAGAAATATTTATTTTTCAGGCAAGATCAGGCTTCTGTAAGAGCGCTGATATTGATTTTGGAAGACTCATTTACAGAGACAGGAGCACCATCAAAAATAATTTCCCAGAGATTTGCAACATCTATGACAGCCTTTGTAGTCTAAGATCACCTTCCTGTGTGTTTCTTCACTTTTTTCATATATTTATTTAGTTTTGTTTTATTTCTGTACAACCATTCTAACTATACAATGAGTGAAAAGAGTTCTGGCCGCTACCAGGATCAAGTTTTAGAAAATTTCCATTATCCCTTACATTTTCCACTTCCCCTTTTGCAATTACTCCTCTGGTTAGAAACTTCTACTTTTATAACTGTTAAAGGCTTGTGATTTATTATTCCTTTTATTATTAAATATTAAATTCCTTTCTCTAATTATATTTCTTCTCTTGAAGTCTATTTTGTCTGCTATCAGTATAGCAATCCCATCTCTTTATTATTTATTGTTTGGTTAGTTTAACTTTTTCTATCCCTTTATCCTATTTACATCTTAAAATTTAAACCCCATTTCCAAAGACAGTATATAGTCAGAATTTTTTGCCCAGTCTGAAAAACTGTATTATTTGATATGTTTTGTAAATTCACATAAATATAATAATTGATATGGTTTGATTTAGATATGTTATTTGGCTACTTGTTTTCTATTTCATTCATTTTTTATTCTATTTTTCCTTTCATTTATTTATCTTAATAATTTTGCCCTCTACTGACTCTTTAACTATATTACTTTAATTTTTAAAGTGGTTGCTCTAAAGATTATAATATCATCTTTACCTTGTTATAATCTAAGATAAAATAGCACTGACTTCTGATAAAAAACAGGAAATTGTACAAATGTACCTCCATTTCTCCCATCCTTGCATTGTTAAGTATACTATATCTCTATGTATTATAAGCCCCCAAATATAATTTTATAAATTCTGCTTTATACAATTCTTAATCTTAAAGAAGTTAAGAAAAGGGAAGTGTGTGTGTGTGTGTGTGTGTGTGTGTGTGTGTGTGTGTTTATGTATGTGTGTGTTTTACACATTTACTCTATATTTACCATTTCTGGGGCTCTTTATTTTTCCCAGTGTAGCTAAGTCATCATTTTGTGTTATTTCCCTTCAGCCTAACGGACTTCTTTTAGTATTTTTTATAGTATAGCCATCCCAGGAACAAATTTGTTATAGTTTTCTTTATTTTGAGAAAGTCTTTATTTCACTTCATTTTTAAAGAATGAGTTTGCTGGATGTAGAATTCTTCACTGATTTTTTTTTCTCCTGTTAGTTCTTTGAACAGCATTCCAATGTTTCTGGCTTCCACTTTCTGAAGAAAATTCTGCCATTAATCATATAGTTTTTACTTTGTATGTGTTTTGTCATTTTTCTCTTCTGTTTTCAAGATTTCCACTTTATTTTACGACAGTCTGTATCAACAGTAGACTATCATGTATCTAGGTACACTCTCTTAGAGTTTATTGAATTTCCTGTGTGCATAAGTTAATTTTTTTTAACCAATTAGGGAATTTTTGACCATCAGTGTTAAAATATTTTTCTTCCTTCTTCCCTATTTCACTTTCTTCTGGGGCTCCAATTATTAGAGTGTTGAAATGCTTGATACTGTATTACAGATTTCTGAGACTCTACTTGATTCTTTTAAGCACTTTTTCTCTGCTCTTTTAATTGAGTATTGATCTGTTCTTAAATTCATTTGTTTATAATTTTCATGTTTTCAAATGCTTTGAATGTGTTTTCCTGTAATTCTTCGTATACATTTTCCTTCAGTTTGAGCAGATTTAGAATAGCTACTTTGAAGTCTTTGTCTTCTAAATTCACTTCAAGTCAGTTTCTATTGACTTTTTTCTCCTGGGCATTGGTAACTTTCTTATTTCTTAACATGTCTAGTAATTTACTTTGTGAGAGAGTGAACCATGTAGATGATATGTTGTGGTTACTTTTATGTCAGTGATCTTTTATTCTGAGGATTGTTGTACTGTTTTGGCAGGCAATTAAATTTCCTGAATTTAAGCTGCAAAATCTGTATGCCCTGCAGTGTACAGTCCCAGTGTATTTATTCAGTGTTTGAGAGGTTGGACCTCTTGCAGAGTTCATGGTCAACCAGTGATGTACACAGGCATTATGCTCCAGTAAGATTTCCATCCTCTGTCACCTGCGCTATGTGTTGGTTGACAAATGGTCTCAGAGGCATGGCAAATGCTCAGTGCTCCGCAGGTTTCCAGTTTTCACTGGAATCCCTGGTGTGCCCCTCCTGCATGTGTAGTTAAGAATAAGCCAGGGATGTGTGGAGAGTGTATTTTTTCCAGGTTTTCTACATCTTCCTCACTTCCAAACTTCCTCCCAGAAATTTCTAGTTGTTTTGCCACCTGCTGTGAATTGAGTCCGCAAACACCAATTGATACAGCAACAGGATTGTGCCACCTGAGATTAAAGAATGGAAATATATCTAGCACTATGGCCATAAAATCACGTCTTATGAATGAATTAGCAGTTTCAAAAATAAATAACCCTCAAGTCATTGCTTACCTTTAGTCATTTTTCAATGTCCTGAAATGATTATTTTTAATAATTCTGACCTATTTAAATTTTTTCTTTTTATTTTAAATGTTTCCATAAATCATTTTAAATCATTCATGGAATCTTTATGTATTTAAGTTTATTTTTTTAAATGATCATGAGATGTTTAAAAGACTCTGAAAATCCTATAATTAAAAAATACTATGTATTTAAAGATTAACTTAATGCTGACACAGTTCTACATTCATCACACATAATAATTTTATCTTCAAATCATTCCTGTGAGGAAATATTATTATCCTCATTTTCAATGAGTAAATCAGGATAAATGACTTCCCAATGATCACCAGCTACTAAATTACAGAGCTGAATTCAAATTCAGGCATTCTGGGATAATCACCATTGCATGCAGTCTCTTCTTTCGTAATATTAGAGAAACAAACCTGACATAATATCAAAAGTTCTCAAAGACTGTTACTTACCTTCTGACACTGGGTGAACTAACAACTGTGACCAAGTTGAAAATGTCCAAGCTGCAGTGCCAGAACCTCATAAGGGTGTACACTGTGATTTCTGATATTTCCCAGTGTCTTCCTGAAGCTTTCATACATTGGAAAAACTCAAGGTTCTTTAGCCATTGGGGTATATTTACCATATTTTTTAACAATGCTATTTCTCTAATTCACATCCCATACTTTGTACCATCAATCAGTCAAATAATAATATAGTCAGTTACATTGCAATTCTGCATGAATTTTTTGAGGTCAAGAATTTTTGAAAGTTGGGAATTTTTACTGCAACACATATCTGAAAGGGCATAGTAAAGTGAATTGTTGAAAAATTCATGACATCTCTATAGCATTGATGTTTTAATTGGAGGTAGGAGAAATGGAAAATACAGGATCTAGCTTCACGTAAAAATCTAGACTTGATCAATGGAGCAGAAAAGCAAAGATAAAATCCTCAAATTTGTAGTCAGAAAACTATGATCCAAATAGTGCAAGTAAACATAAATATGTTATATACATTGACAACTTCAAACTTTCCTAATAAGAATCTTGTGATATAAATTTGACCAGAAAACATTAACTCATATAAGTAATTTTTTTCTTAAGAATGATTTTCTTTGCCTTCTGTCTTATTCAATGTACTCTAGAAAACAGACTGACACAAATCTAGAGGAAGTGTGAAGGGTGTTCTGGAACCAGTGCTTAATTGGGTTGTCTAGACAACAAGTTGAGTTTGCAGATGAGGCAGTGGTGAAGTGGGGAATCTATGAACAAAGCCAGAGTACTAGGAGACATGTCATACCCAGAGGCTCTGAGAGGGGATGTGAATTGTGTCAGACACAGTTTGACTATACCATTCCATTTACCTTTGTAAAATATAATGTTTATATGTCTCAAAGTAGTAATTCAGTTGTCTTCTGCCTCTGTATCTCACTTTATTTCTCTTTTTCTCCCCCTTTCTTTGACCAATGGTCTAATTTCATTTCTGATAGTGTTTTCTCACTGGACAGCAACTGAAAATTGATGAATACCTTAGAATTGACCTTGCATCCTCCTTTCCTGCTAATATATATGACAGAATATGTGATATGTACTATATTGTGCCTGCGTGCTAAGCTGCTTCAGTCATGTCCATTTCTTTGTAACCCTATGGACGGTGACCTGCCAAATTCCCCGTCCATGGATTTTCTAAGCAAAAATACTGGAGTGGGTAGCCATTCCCTTCTCTAGGGGAATCTTCCTTGACCCAGGGATCAAACCCTGCCCTCCTGTATTGACAGGTGGGTTCTTTACCACATCTGGGAAGCCAGGCCCATGGGAAATGATCAAAGTGCTGCTCAATTCATTTGGAGACTTAAAAAGCAATGTTTATGTCTTATTTCCAAGTCTTATAAATTTACTATGGATTGTTTCAAAATTACAATAAAATACACTTAAAATGTTCATAACATGCTTAAATAAGTGGTGCCTAACATTGCATAAGGAGAAGGCAATGGCACCCCACTCCAGTACTCTTGCCTGGAAAATCCCATGGACAGAGGAGCCTGGTGGGCTGCAGTCCATGGGGTCACAAAGAGTCAGACACGACTGAGCGACTTCACTTTCACTTTTCACTTTCATGCATTGGAGAAGGAAATGGCAACCCACTCCAGTGTTCTTGCCTGGAGAATCCCAGGGACAGTGGAGCCTGGTGGGCTGCCGTCTATGGGGTCGCACAGAGTCGGACACGACTGAAGCGACTTAACAGCAGCAACATTGCATAATAAGGGTATTTCAGCCTAACAAATCTTTAGTTCTAATTCTTGCTAGCCAGATTGAGCTGGGTACATAACTTTTCTAAGAATTATTTTTCTCATCTGTAAAGTGGAAGTAAAAATACAATCTTGAAAAGTTATTATAAATTTGTAAACATCATTGTAAAAATAAAGTGTATCTTAATCCAATACCATTGTCAGTCAGGAAACGGACACCAATCTGATATTTAAGTCAGAGAATTATTTTTTTAATAGAAATGTATTAGAAGAGCTGGAGAAGTAAAAGGAGAAGATGTTACCCAGATGATAGGTGGATACTACCATTCCTGGACTGATCCCCGTAACAGCATTCTTGCCCCTAAGATTGTTAGAACAGTCATCTTTAAAGCTACTAGAACCACAGCAGGCGGCTGTGAGCAGGAGCTGTCGTCTCTTCACTTGATGGAACTGCTTCTAAACCACTTAATTAGTAGAACTCGGGCTGCTGATCGTGTCGCTGTTGCTACCACTTATAGCAGGGGTCACTAACCTGCGGGCCAAGGACTGGTACCTCCTGTCAGATCAATGGCAGCACTAGGTTAGAAATAAAGTGCATAATACATGTACTGCATCTGAACCATTTCCCGAAACCATCCCTCCTCCCCAGTCTGTGGAAAAAGTGTCCTCCATGAAACGCCTCTGGTACCAAAAATGTTGGGGACCGCTGGCTGACAGGATTTTCTGCCAGATACAGGATGTCTAACTTTTTACTGATTTCCATTTCAGCATGAGTAATTCTAAGTGACGATATAACCAGAAACTTGCTAGCAAGGAAACCTGCAAATTGAAGTTTGCAGGCTCCTGGTACTAGCGGTTTTGAGGTGAATCTAGAAGGACAAGTTTGAGGCTGAAAAGTAATAGGTAAATGTCTCACACATTAAAAGGAAACAAAAAAATAAAGTATCTGCCATGAGGTAGGTGGTCTTAGTGTTCCTATTTTTTATATATTTAGAACTTCTTATTATATATTTGATATCTTCTTAATGGTTTCTGAAGCAGTTCATAAATACTTAAAATATAGAAACAGTGGCTTTACTTGGTCACTGAGACTTTTAAAAGGAAACGTTTGTCAAAGGATGAATGGGGATTCCCTGGTGGTCAAGTGGTTTAAGACTCCACCCTTCCAGTGTAAAGGGCATGGGTTCAAACCCTGGTCAGGGAACTAAGGTTCCACATGCCATGTGGTGTGACCAAGAAAATATTTTTTTTTTTTAAAAAGGAATGAATGTCAGCAAGAGACTATAAAAATTTCAATACCAATTGCCATTTCCTTGCTGACAGAGAGCCCTGAGGTATGGGAAGCATCGTCACAGGAACTTGGCAAGAGAGATGATAATAGAGACCTCCTGGTGCAGTACCCCTGCTGTTCAGTCACTCAGTCGTGTCCAACTCTCTGCAACCCCAATGCCCTTAGTAACCTAAAAACATTTTTTTTTTAAATCATTTAATAGTTG
Source organism: Bos javanicus (assembly GCF_032452875.1). Classification (NCBI taxonomy): domain Eukaryota; kingdom Metazoa; phylum Chordata; class Mammalia; order Artiodactyla; family Bovidae; genus Bos; species Bos javanicus. The sequence continues at coordinate 59,740,792 of NC_083869.1, read as the reverse complement.
TGTGAAAAATCTCTAGACTTGGAGTTAGGATGTATTCCTATTTTAATTTTTCTCCCTGCTTTCTTGAATGATTTTGGTGTACTATATTGGTTACCATGGGCTTCCCAGGTGGCCCTAGTAATAAAAAAGTGAAGTCACTCAGTCGTGTCTGACTCTTTGCGACCCCATTGACTGTAGCCTACCGGGCTCCTCCATCCATGGGATTTTCCAGGCAAGAGTACTGGAGTGGGTTGCCATTGCCTTCTCCAGAGGATCTTCCTGGCCCAGGGATCGAACCCGTGTCTCCCACAGGGTAGGCAGACGCTTTACCATCTGAGCTACAAGGGAAGCCCCCCACTACCAATGCAGGAGACATAAGAGGCACGGGTTACATCCCTGGGTTGGGAAGATTCCCAGGAGGAGGGCATGGCAAAGCCCTCCAGTATTCTTGCCTAGGGAATCCCACGAACAGTGGAACCTGGTGAACTACAGTCCATAAGGCCGCAGAGTCATACACTACTTGGCATGTGCATTGGTTAACAGTGTGCTGTCTCTTCTCTGAAGAAAAAAGAGAGCTTGGATTACTTGTTTCTTAAGGTCTCATCCAGCTTTTGTTCTGCGTAATTGATGATGACAGAGTCTACAACTAATCCATACACCAGATACTATACACTGAATGTAAAATTATCATCTTTATGATTATGTTTGAAGCACCCCTTTTTAACAGAAGAGCAAATTAGGTATAAGGAAGTGAACTAGTTACTCTTCTTATGTGAAGACAGCTGAATACAGAACTGAAACTAATTTTCAGCTCTCCACTAAGAGCTTTAAATGGGTACGAGGAAGATGCCCATAACTACTACAAGTGGTTTATGTCTGAAGGCTTAGTAGGGACTGTAAAAGGAGAAACACTTGGCAGAATGATAAGGTCATGCATTGACTGATTTCCGTTCGTTTACTATTCTTTGCTGTAAGAAAGTTTATCTTCAGTATCTTTGTCTTTATACTTCAGCATAGCATATGTATTAGGAAGCCAATAAAGAGCGCAATGCTTCATATTAAATTGCAATTATATGCAATTATATATTATTGCTTTCATAATACTCAAGACTGATGAAATTTCTACAGAATTACTTTTGATAATTTAATATACTGGATGATTAGTGCTTAAAAATCATCAGCACTTGGACTTTTAATATATTTCCAAATTGCTTGAAAGTTATATCTAGTGAACTCTGTGGTCAGACAGAGAGAGAACATTAGCACCCCCAATTTCCAGTCCTTTCTCTGACCCGGAGTGGGGCTGGGGTGGGGTGGTAGTTTCTGCTGTCTGGCAGTACAGCTGGCACAGGCCTGAAACTGCTACAGAGGCACTTAGTCATTTAGGCACAGTATGTGCAATAAAGTAATTTGTATGACGTTCTGGGTGAGAAGGGACTGTTCCTGGGATCTCAGGACCCTACTTTATAGAAATGTCACAGTCCTTGTTCAGTAGGAATTCTGCCTCAATTCATCATCACAGCATCATTTTTCACAAAAAAAAAAAAAAAAAATAGCACAAGAAGGGAAGGTGGGGCTGGGATGGCCTAGGAAATTGGGATTGATGCATATACACTCTTGATCTCTCTGAGTGTTGAGTCTCCTCAGTTGTGTCCAACTCTTTGTGACCTTATGGACCATAGCCCACCAGTGTCCTCTGTCCATGGAATTCTCCAGGCAAGAATACTTAAGTAGGTTGCCATTCCCTTCTTCAAGGGATCTTCCCGACCCAGGAATGGAACCCATGTCTCTTACGTCTCCTGCATTGGCAATCGAGTTCTTTATCACTAGCACCACCTTAGATAACTAATAAGAGCCTACTGTATAGCACAGGAAACTCTACTCAGTACTCTGTGTTGGCCTAAACGGGAAGGAAATAAAAAAAGGAGGGGATATATGTATATGTATGGCTGACTCACCTTGCTCTACAGCAGAAACTAACACACTGTAAAGCAACTATATTCCAATAAAAAAATTAAAAAGTAGCAAAAGATACTTATTGAACTTTCACTCTATGCTGGCCATTGTGCCAGCTGGAAGCTGTGACTACTGAAGGCAGTGAGACCATCTCTGTTACCAAGAAGAGGGGACTCTGATAAGTAGGGGGAACTACTCAAGAGTTAAATTAGAATAGGTCACACAGAGTGCATCCCTGGCTTGTCTAAGGAAAAGCCTAGAGGAAGGCCCATCACTCTCCCCTTGCCTCTTTGCCCTTCTCCTCGTGCCTCTTTGCCCTCTCTTTGGACCCCTTCCCTGCCCGTGCATTTGTTGCTCACTGGCAGGGCTGCCCTGATATAGGGAACAGAGCTGTGAGCATCTCAACCCTCTTTGCTGTTTGTGATCAGAGCATGGCTGGAGGAGGCAGAGATGCCAGCTGGCAAGGCTGTTGCTGGTAGATCAGGGACAGTGGAAGGATGCTGGCATCTGCCTGGCTTTTGTCGCTTCTCTGACAATCTGGCTCCCCATAGAGCAGGAGTGCTCCTTAGCATATGGTCACTGTATCACTTGGGGACCACTAGAGGGCTTGTCAATTATAGGAATCCACACTGCCTAGCAGGAATGTGTCCCTGGGCTGTTAAGCAACCTCAGCCCATGTTCTGTCTTACTTTTGAGCATGAGATGACCAGTGCTTGAATACATCCCGAGGCTGTTATAAAGCACACTCTAGGTCTTACTTGGCCCTGCCCTCTATAAACATGTACAGCCTTGTACATGGAGGTAAATTTCCCTTTCTCCCAAACTCAGTCCAAGGACTGTATAGGTGGGCCATCTTTTTCTGAGTTTTGGACCAGCTCAGATAACCCTCTCTTGTAATAACCAAGGTATCCCCACAGATGCTCTAAATTAATAGCATCCTGGAGTTAATTACGTAAGCTTAATTCCTAACTTTGTACATGTTTCTTTTGCAGAGGAGTAAGTCAGTTTATGTATGTCAATTCCTTTATCTCAAACACAGAATGATAACAAGCCAGAAATTCCCTAGTATTGTGATTGCCTTGAATGTTTGTTTTTCTTCGTGGTTACCATATTTCTCACCATGGAGGAATTACTTAATAAATTGTTGAGTGAATTTCAGGTGAGAGAAAGAAAGCAATTCCAGGTGTTTTTTAAATTTTTTTTTAATAAGTGAGGAAAGAATAGAGATGGGGCAAAAGTGAAATTCCTTAGTGATTTAGAAACTTTATTGCAACTCCTTAGCTTGTGGACTTTTCAGTCCTTTGTATTATGTCATTGACATTTTTACAAACCCAGCTTCATAAGGGCACAGTTTTGTAGTAAACGCACCTGCTACTTGAATGAGAACAAAGCACGTTTTGATTAGAAATCTCTCAGCAGAGCAGAACAGAGCGCTTAGAATCACGTTGTGATGCAATATCCATTTACTCCAAATAGATCATTTCTGCACTTAAGATCCTACCAATTACTACCATTAGTGCTGGATGATTGCATTCACACTATTTTTTTTATCTGTCTGATGGCAAGGATCACATCTTATTCATCTTCAAATATTCCTATCATATGGCAGAGTACATTCTGCATAGTGGCTACTAAGCAGACTGTGTCTTCAGTGAATACACTGAGGAGTAGAGTTTGATATTGTAAGTGCCACAATCGAAAAATCTGCAAAGGAGTGATGAACTTTCTTTAAACCAGTATAATTCTATAAATGTCACTTCAGATTCATGGATATAGAAAAACACTGTGCAGATATTGAATGCTATGATTATAGATGGCTTTTGTTATTTTAACAGCTTTTTCTTTTATTTATTCAAAGTTCAAGTTTTGCTACATTAATTTTATTTGTCAGTATAGTCTTCAAATGTGTCCATGATATGTCTCCTTAAGAGACCATCATATTTTCAGTGCCAGAAAGCCTTGGTCCTTCTCACACCTGAAATTTCCCATAGTGTCTTGAATCACAGGATTTTACAGGTAAGATTTGTTGTTCAGTTTTGTCCAACTCTTTGCTACCCCATGGACTGCAGTGCACCAGGCTTCCCTGCCCTTCACTATCTCCTAGAATTTGTTCAGACTCATGTCCACTGAGTCAGGGATGCCATCCAGCCATCTCATCCTTTGTTGCCCCCTTCTCCTCTTGCCCTCAATGTTTCCTAGCATCAGGTTCTCTTGCAATGAGTTGGCTATTTGTATCAGGTGGTCAAAATATTGGAGCTTCAGCATCAGTCCTTCCAATGAATATTCAGGGCTGATTTCCTTTAGGATTGACTGGTTTGGTCCTTGATGCCAAAGGACTCTCAAGAATCTTCTCCAGCACCGCAGTTCAAAAGCATCAATTCTTTGGTGCTCAGCCTTCTTTATATCCAGCTCTCACATCCATACATAACTTCTGGAAAAAGCATAGCTTTGACTAGATGGAAATATTGTTGGCAAAGTTATGTCTCTGCTGTTAAACATGCTAAGTTTGTCATAGTTTTTCTTCCAAGGAGCAAGCATCTTTTAATTTCATGGCTCCAGTCACCATCTGCAGTGATTTTGGAACTCAAGAAAATAAAGTCTGTCACTGTTTCCATTGTTTCCCCATCTATTTGCCATGAAGTCATGGGACTGGATGCCATGATCTTAGTTATTTGAATGTTGAGTTTTAAGTCAGCTTTATCATTCTCTTCTTTTACTTTCATCAAGAGGCTCTTTAGTTCCTTGTCGCTTTCTGCCATTAGGGTGACATCATCTGCATATCTGAGGTTATTGATATTTCTTGTGTCTATATTGATTCCAGCTTGTGAATCATCCAGCCCGGCATTTCTCATGATGTACTTTGCATATAACCAGGGTGACAATATACAGCCTTGATGCACTCCTTTCCCAATTTTGAACCAGTTCATTGTTCCATGTCTGGTTCTAACTGTTGCTTCTTGACCTGCATACAGATTTCTCAGGGGGCAGGTAAGGTGGTCTAGTATTCCCACCTCTTTAAGAATTTTCCACAGTTTGCTGTGATCCACACAGTCAAAGACTTTAAATTATTGAATCCAATCCATAGTTCCTGAGCCATTGTCAGTAACTTTGTATGCTCACACAGAACAGGAGGTATAGGAGAAGAATTGATATGATAAATACTGTTACTTTCAAACTATGCTCTGGTAAGTTTCCCATCTCACTCTGAAATTGTCTAAGAATCATTTGAGATACTTAGAGTCTGTGGCAGGCACAGTTGGTTGCCCAGCCACTGCCCAATAGCCATTCTTCTTTCCATTCCTTTCTTCATGTCCACAGAACCCAAATGTGTTCACTCATTTATACATCCAACTTCCCTAAGTATATCAAGATGGTCTAACTGAGACATGGTTATTCTATTATGTTGTTTCAGTCAGCCCATGATCTAGTTATTGCAATCTCTACTTATGAATACATCTCTAGGGTAAACTCTTTGTAAGCCCAAGGGTGGGGCTTGGGAACCATCATTTTTTAAAGATCATTTTATATTCTAAATATGAAGCCAAGGTGGAAAACTACTGCTGTATCATTCTAAATGTTCTCAACACGTGCCTCTTAGTTAAAAAAAATACATTGAGGGGATTTAATTTCATGTCAAAGTAGTTTTTTTTTTTTATGGATTTTCTCCCCATTACAATTGTCTATTAATCAATTTCTGGATTTCATCCAAACTCTATTTACAGTCCACTGAGTGAAACTGCATATGTGTTTACTGCGTTGAAACCCAAACAATGGCAGCAAATGGAAAATCCTGCTGTTTTGAGTTTTGTAACTGTCAAAATGTCAAAAGATTTGGCATCAAAACCTCATTTTAAGAGAATGCCTTGAGATACTAATAGGATATTCAGTAAGCCACTGGAAAAATTCCAGCCTAGCACGGGGAGGCCGTGCAGTTAGCCTAAGAGACATTTTCCAACTCATGAAGAAGTTTGTCATGTGGAACCCCCTCCTCCCCATTCTTGCCATGGGCCACGGGAATTTGCTGCTTGGCAGTCAGCACAACAGGGCTCATGCTCGTTAGAGCTCATGGTTGATTTTGCTTTCTTTCCTGCTGTATATTATTTTGGGGTTCAAGATATTTTGGAGTACAAGTTGCCTCCTCACCTTCCCACACAATCCAGAACAGAAGTATCTAGAGTTTTAATAGGTGGCTGCAATGTCCTTGTTTCTGTTTGCGGAACCAAGGTTAGAGGGTCAACCGCTGTGCATTAAATGTCGACTATGAAACAATGCCAACATGCAGAAAGCTTATATTATGTTTTATAAGCATCGAGTGTGCAGAGAAAAAATGTACCTGCCTAAGGTCAGGAAATCCATGTGCAGTGGTTTGAGGTGAGCTTCCCATCTTAAGTTGTCCCATCCTCTTAGGACAGACCAGCCATGGGTAGGTACCTGTTGGTACTTCCTCTGATATTTTGGTGATTCTCCTTATTGGTGTGTCCTAGACAAAAGGAAAAGTGTTATTCTTCACCATACTTCTGACACCAAATATGAGGGATGTTTTTATAATACCAACCAGTTCTCCAGCTCTGTGGACACCAATCGGGTATTTTATAAGTTCAGTTCTGATACTAACTACTCAAGGTTGGTGTCAGATGTTACAGGCTTAAGGACTCAGTCCCTCAGTCACAGGTGTGGGGTCTCCAGGGTACCTATCCCTCCATCTACCTTGGCTGTAAAGTTGAGGATTCATACAATCCTTCCCCACTGAAATTTGATAATTTGCTAGAACACCTCATCAAAGTCAGGGCAACATTTATTGATTTATTACATTCACTGATTTATTATAAAGAGTGTTACTATAAAGGATACAGATGATCAGCCAGTTAAAGAGGTACTTAGGGTGTGGTCTTAAAGGGTCTTGTACACAGGAGCCCTTGTCCCATTGGAGGTGGGATGTGTCAACCTCTGGCACATGGATGTGTTCCCCAACACAGAAGATCTCTGATCCCCTTTATTTAGAGTTTGTGGAATTCCAATACATAGGCATGCTTGATTAAATCATAGGTCATTGGTGGTTAATTCAACCTCCAGCCTCACTCTCCACCTTGAAGATCAAAAGTTGGGGCTGAGAATCCAGGCTTCTAATCATGACTCATCTCCCTGGTGACCAGTCTACATCCTGAAGCTATCTGGGAGCCCAAAAAGTGTTGCATCATTAGAACAAAGGATGCTCCTATAACCTAGAAAACTCCAAGAGATTTAAGATTTAGGAGCTCTGTGTCAGGAACAGGGGACAGACTAAATATATATTTCCTCTTATGTTACACAGCCAGGGAGGCTGAAGTATTTTAAATATCATCACTGTTCTAGAACTTGTCAGTTCAGTCACTCAGTCCTGTCTGACTCTTTGTGACCCCATGGGCTTTGGCATGCCAGGCTTCCCTGTCCTTCACTATCTCCTGGAGTTTGCTCACAGTCATGCCCCTTGAGTTGGTGATGCCATCCAATCATCTCATCCTCTGTCACCCCCTTCTCCTCCTGCCCTCAATCTATCTCAGTATCATGGTCTTTTCCAAAGAGTCTGCTCTTTTTATCAGGTGGCCAAAGTACTAGAGCTTCAGCTTCAGCATCAGTCCTTTCAATGAATATTCAGGATTGATTTCCTTTAAGATTGACTGATTTGATCTCCTTGCTGTCCAAGGGACTCTTAAGAGTGTTCTCCAGCACCGTAGTTAAAAAACACCAATTCTTTGGTTCTCAGCCTTCTTTATGATCCAGCTTTCACATCTATACATGACTACGGGAAAAACCATAGCTTTGACTATATGGACCTTTGTCGGCAAAGTAATGTCTCTGCTTTTTAATACACTGTCAAGGTTCATCATAGTTTTTCTTCCAAAGAGCAAGCATCTTTTAATTTCATGGCTGCAGTCACTGTCCACAGTGATTTTGGAGCCCAAGAATATCTATTTGCCATGAGTGATAAGACCAGATGCCATGATCTCCATTTTTTGAATGTTGAGTTTTAAGCCAGCTTTTTAACGAGAACTTGTATTCAACTGAATTATGGATAACATTTTTTTAAAATTTGCTATTTTCTCTCTTTTCATGAATGTTAACAACCAGGATTGAAGATAGGAGTTTGCACTGCATGTTCTGGGGTTGTTGTTTGTGTGACGTTTTGTTTGTTCCTTGACTTGGATCTGATTTATATTTCCCATATACTTGGCACACCCTTGGTACTTAGTATGAAATAAATATTTGTTGTTTGGTTAGGAGGTTCAGCATACCAAGAGTAGTGGATATGCCTGCTCTTTAGCAATATTGTTCCAGTAGATGGCTTTGTAGACAGGCAATGTTGCCTGCCATTCCAGTAAAGTATCAAGCCATCAGCTCCCCATCCCTTTGAAAGTGTGCCCTGAGAGGAATTCAAGATAGAGAAAGACTGGAAGTATTATGGATACTGGCCCTAGAAAGTGAATTTGCATATCTGAGGAACAATTCCTTGAGCCCAGAGTCTTGCATTTTCCCATTCACAGAAAAATGATGAAATCATTAACTTGAGATGCCCAGTTTTTGTGATTAACAGTAGTTTTTTGACATTTGACTACATGTTTTGTTTTGTTTTGTTTTTTGTTTCTCCCCAGTCATAAACTCCTATGTATCCTGGCCCATCCCTTACCTCTTTGGAGCAGTTCCTGAGAACTATCTTAGAGGCTATTTCCCAAGCTCTAGGCTTCTATAAGTTTCCCTAATTAAACTTAACTGGCAACTTTTAGGCTTTATGTTTTTCTCCAGTAGATAGTTTTTAGAATATAAATTGCCAGAGAGACAATAGGTGGCTCAAAAGGTAAAGAATCTGCCTACAATGTGGGAGACCAAGATTTGATCCCTGGGTTGGAAAGATGCCCTGGAGAAGGGAGTGGCTACCCACTCCAGGATTCTTGTGTGGAGAATTCCATGGACAGAGAAGCCTGGTGGGTCCCTAAGAGTTGGACATGACTTAGCGACTAACTCTTTCACTGTTTTTGTTTTTTTTTGAAGTTTGACTACTTCTTTTATTTTTGATTTTGCTTCCCCCCCCCCAAGCCCCAAATCCTATATATTTTGGCTCCTCCCTTACCTTTTGGAGCAGTTCCTCAGAGAAATCTGAGAGACTATCTACCAGCGTCTAGTCTTCTGTAAGTTCTCCTAATTAAACTTAACTGGTAACTTTCAGGTTGTGTGTTTTTCTCCAGTCGATAGTTTTAGAACATGACCCCCTAAAGTGACAACAAAATAGACACCATACACAATTTCTAGCACTCTATGTCACTGACCACAGACATCTCGGTGGATTCTAATTCTTAGCATCACAAAAGAGAACCACAGCCCCAGATGACATCTGAGGTGAGAACTTTCACTTCCTTGGTAGCAGCAAATCTCTTCTCATTTTGCAAGCAACTTATTGGCATGCCTTTGGAGCATGCATTGCATGAGGCAAACCCTTTTGCAAGGCTGGTTACTTTTTTATCCATTTCCCAATCATGTACAATTCTTCTCTCTTCTCTTGAAACTCCTAACTGCTGCTCAGGGACAATTTTAAAGAACTCTGTCATTATGCAGCTTTAAGTAGTGTTTTGCATTTCTAATTTGTTGTGTTGATTGATGTGGGCCACACTTGGCCAACATAATAGTGCATTTTAATTTGTTTAAATATCATTTATACCAATATTTCATGATCTACCGTGCTTACAAATGGAAATATTATAGTCAGGAAGGAGCAACTAATGGGAAGAAGAGCTGGAGAGCAAAGAGCTTCTGGTGAGTTCACACGTGTATAAGTATTTAATGAGTCAGGGGGGGCTGGATAAGTAGGTGTCTGTGTAACCAAATGACTCCCTCTGCTCCTAGCTTGTAATACAGTCGTGCATCCCAATTTAGGAATTACTTAATAGCCAGCTTCACCCAGTTGTTACAGTCGGAGCACCAGTCGGCCCCTTCCTCCTGAGTCTATCAGTACCTCCTCTCGTGTCCCTGGTCTTTGGTTCTAGGCACTCAAAGTTCAGCTTCAGATATTTGCATCAACCTAGCTCCTCCCAAATTCACAGCCATATGGCCTGTTTTCACTGCCTCACTTCTCTCTCCTTTCCCCAGTTTCATTACATTTATAGCCTGGATTGAAGTAGGTATAAAGCTCTGCCTTGCAGGAATAGAAAAATGACTCCTGTTATGTTCCCTCTCTAACCTTTTCATCCAGAAGGATGGAGCAAAATCAACTTTTTGAAAATATGAAAGACTCAGTTACCATATGACATATATCTAAACTCATTCAACCAGCTTTATTATTTATAAGACACTGTTCTGGAGGCCGAAAAATCAGAGCTGTGACCTCAATGAGCTTTCACTTGATGCAGGAATAAACTGTTATTTTAGTTTAGTTAATCTTGTTTGTGTAATTAATTTTATTATTATGGTACGCATACTTCAGTGTGGCACACTGCTAAATTTTTGGAATAAGGGGCTCTCAGTATAGAAGGGTGGTGTCTTAGAGGCTTGAACTGTGGTTTGAAGAATTAGCAGGTTGAAAATTAATACTTATACTCAGAAGTATATAAAATATTGCAGAAGAGAAATATGCCCAGAAATTTTGAAACAAAATTCTGAAACAAACTGAAACAATCCACCAAAGAGTTTGATCACTAAAAACCTTCCACTTTCTTTATAGAAATGAGTGATTTGGGAAAAATAATAAAAGATATGAATTGCTAGAAGGAAGTATTGATTAAAGAATTAATTTTGATTGAGGAATGATTGTAGCTCTATGTGCACACACATTAATTTAAATTTTTTAAAAGTGCTTGTGTTCGATTGATCAGTGGGTTATTTTGAAAATGAAATGACAGAATTCAATCAGTTGTTTACAGAGTAATCTTATTTGAATGGATTTAATTAATATGAACAAAGGCATCTTATAGATATGTGTGTGTGTATAGAGAGTCCATCTAAAGGCACATTCTTTGCTAAAATATATTTTATTTATTTTGGTGGTGTGTGATCCTGAGGGAAAAGGGCAATTTAGGAAAGTGTCATCTAAGTCTTTATGACCCTATGGACTGTAGCCTACCAGGATCCTCTGCCATGGGAATTCTCTAGACAAGAATACAGGAGTGAGTAGCCATTCCCTTTCCAGGGGATCTTCCTGACCCAGAGATTGAAACCAGGTCTCCTGCACTGAAGACAGATTCTTTACCATCTGAGACACCAGGAAAGCCCAAATTCATCAGAGTGTAATTGATTCTGTCAGAAAATATAAAACCATAGTGAGTTAACTTGCTCTTTAATAACACAGTAGTTATTTGCTAGTGTTGTCTCAAGGTTGAAACCCCAATTTTACTTCAAACAACAATTTTCCCCTACTTCTTTGAGATATTTGCCCAACTCCATGCTGGACCCACAGGTAAACAGTAGACTCCCACATGGAGAATCAGAGTACTGAGTAACACTGGATATGGGGTTGACTGAGGGATAGACACATGACCCAGTAAGAACTACAGTTGATCTTTGACAGAGAATACTGGGGAGAAAAATGTGCTCTCTTTCATTAGATTGAACTTTAGAAGGTTTGAGGCTGGAGCTCTAGAAGAAGCTATCTTGCCATGATGAGTGGAGCTACACATGGAGACAAAGAAAAAGCAGCCAAGAGATGAGGAGGGAGAAACTGGTTTCTAGAGTTATTTTTAGTTTCCTGAATCAAGTAATACCTGGTCTATCATGGACTATCATGGACTTCTCAGCCTTAAGAATCAATACATTCCCACATTGCTTAAACCATTTAGGCTTAAGGTTTTGCTGGTTGCAATAAGGACAGTCCTGATACAAGCAAATTGGATACCTGTATTTTTAAACTTTAATAATATCAAGTTCATGTTAAGCTTTGTCATGCACAAAACTGATGTCTGCTGCATCTCATTGTGTATTTTGAAAGTTATTTTGCAGTTATTTGGAAAGGCAACATGGCATAGAGGAAGGAGTCAGACAGACCTAGATTTTAATCTACACTCCTATCATGTATGTATTGGGTAACATACAATACAATGAGCATGTCATTTCAACTCCTGGAGCCCTTATTTCCTTAGAGATAGTAAGAACTACCTACTAGGGTTTTTATGAGGCCAAAGTGGGATTGTTGTTTTGCACTTGCTAAGTCATGTCTGACTCTTTGGAACTTCATGGACTATAGTCTGCCAGTCTCCTCTGTCCATGGGATTTCCCAGGCAAGAATATTGGAATGGGTTGCCATTTCCTGCTCCAGGGATCTTCCAGGACCAGAGATTGAACCCACATCTTTGGCATTGGCAGACAGATTCTTTACCACTGCACCACCAAGAAAGCTCTTAAAGTAGGATGCTGCTGCTAAGTCACTTCAGTCGTGTCCGACTCTGTGCGACCCCAGAGACGGCAGCCCACCAGGCTCCCCCGTTCCTGGGATTCTCCAGGCAAGAACACTGGAGTGGGTTGCCATTTCCTTCTCCAATGCATGAAAGGGAAAAGTGAAAGTGAATTCGATCAGTCGTGTCCGACTCTTAGCGACCCCATGGATTGTAGCCCACCAGGTTCCTCCGTCCATGGGATTTTCCAAGCAAGAGTACTGGAGTGGGTTGCCATTGCCTTCTCCATATGTTTTGGGTATGCTGCTGCTAAGTCACTTCAGTCGTGTCAGACTCTGTGCGACCCCATAGATGGCAGCCCACCAGGCTCCGTCATCCCTGGGATTCTCTAGGCAAGAAGACTGGAGTGGGTTGCCATTTCCTTCTCCAAAGTAGGATAGTATATTGTATAACAAGGTAAGAATGACAGATGCTAGAATATTGTGAATCAAACAAAAGATATTTCAGTACCTCTATTTATAGATCATTCAGGTACAATCTTGTTTTGTGCAAGAATGATAGCAAGGAACTAAAGCTGTTTATAATCCTTATCATTAAAATTTACCTTTCTTGCCTGATCTAATGTCAAAGTCTGTTAGCAATGGAAAATTAAGCCTCCCAGCATAATGCAGCCTGAGTGCTGCCTGTTTAATAACCCCCTTAGGTTTCCTGTTGACACACATGGCACTTCTCATGATGTCATCTGTGGACAACCTGAATCAGAACCACCAGAGATGTTGCAAATGTATATTCCTGGAATCCAGTGTAGACCTCCTCCCTTAGAATCCTTAAGACTTTCTAGAGTGAATGCCAAAGCTCAAGACCTACTGGTCCACAGGGTAAAGAGCACACTGCTTGGGATGGCACATAAAACATTCAGCTGTTTGGCACTTTTTAGACTCCTCTTTCTAGCATTTTGTTATTCCTCCATCTGCTACATTCCAGCCACACGGAAAATTCTTGGCATTCCTTGAGCATACGATTATCTTCAGTCATTAAATTTTCATTCATGTAATTATTTTCACCTTCAAAATCTTTCATTTTACTCTTTAGCAAATCCCCATTTATCACTAGTGATAGCATGCATGCCTGCTAAGTCACCTCAGTCATGTCTGACTCTGCGACCCTATGGACTGTAGCCTACCAGTTTCCCCTGTCCATGGGATTCTCAAGGCAAGAATACTGGAGTTCGTTGCCTTGCCCTCCACCAGGGATCTTCCCAACCCAGGGATCAAACCCATGTCTCTTATGTCTCCTGCATTGGCAGACAGGTTCTTTGCCACTAAAGCACCTGGGAAGCCCTATCACTAGTAATAGAGGTTAAGTTAAATCTTCCAGGATTTCCCCACTATAACAGAATCCTTTTTCTTTTTGAAACCATTTTCACTTTTATGAATTGTTTTTCCATGATCGTCACCCACCCATGCTCCATCATTTTCTCCACTGGACTATGAGTGATCGAGATATGATCACTACTATATAATGAGGTCCTCTATAGATATGTGTTGAATAAAAGATTGAATGATTCATTGTGACAGGCATTAGAAATATAATGACACAGTGAGGCTTTTCAATCCAGTTGGGGAATTAGCTCTTTCACCTAAGGTTTATTTAACAAGATAAGGCCTGTTTGTGCTAAGGGACTAATGACTGTTTGAAAGATAAAGGCTAAATAATTTCATTATGCTTAGGGAAGCCTCATAAAGGAAGTAAAGTAAGAGTTGAGCCTTGAAGGAGAAGAATAAGCAAGCAGTAAAAACAGGCTAGTATAGAATATCCATGGAATCTGGATATTTTAAGGAATTTAGAATCCTCCGCTGCTGGAGTCCAGCCCCGGCTGATCCAGGGTATTCGAAGGAGAGATGGCATCGGCAACCTATTTATTTAAATATTCATCAAAGATATAAAGAGTAATAGAATGAGGATAGCTCAGTGAGGAAATTCAGTGGAGAAAAGAGGCTGAATAATTCAGCCAGAAGGTGAGAGAAAGAACGACATGGGGAGACCAAGTTTTGGTGAACAAGGCCCGCACTTTATTTTTCAAAGTAGTTTTTATGCCTTAAGTTATGCATAGAGGATAATGGGGGAAGGGGTAGAGTCATGCAGTAAGCCAGGCTTTCTTCCTGCTAACTTACCATATGCAAAAGTTTAGGTGATTTGCATCATCTTCTGGCCTGGAGGCTTGTTAACATTTTAAGACCCTTTCTTCAGAAAACTTATTTTTCTCTAAAGGTGATTAGGCAGGTGCCACCCTCCAAAAGCATTAAAGTTGCATTCCTATAGGGCAAAGGTGTGGTGGGCTACAACAAAAAAGAATTAACTCAAGGGTCCATGGTTACAAACATTAAAGCTACTACTTACACCAATTATATGAATCAATACACTGCCAGGGACACAGCAGGTAAGGGATATGGAGACTTAGCAGCAAACATTGGCCCAACAAGTGAAAAACCCTTCACCAATACAATTTCTAATCAATCTTTTAACTGCTCAAAGGACTCTGTATTTAGACAGTTTAGAACATCTCATGCCTCTCACAGTTGGGAGGCTCTGAGCAATCACATGTGGCCGGAAAAACCTATTCAGACAGGCTAGAGGACTTCCGAAGGAGTTTGTAGGTTGAAACACTGTCACACCCAGGAATTATTAGCTGGAGCTGTAAGCTAACTCTTTTTTCAGAGTGAGGTAGTGGGGGACAGCCCCCTGTAAAGTCAGAGGTGTAGGTGAAAGCACAAAGCAGAAAGTAGGCAGGCTCTGGTTTGGGGGTAGATGCTCAAGAATTTCCAGGGGGACTCCTGAGGCTCGATCCGGCCTTTAATTGTGCCGAGCCTCCTTCCTCATGACCTTTGCCATGGGCGGAGTTCCTCACGCTGGCTCCTGGCAGTGATAGAATTCCAGTTGAGCTATTCCAGATCCTGAAAGATTATGCTGTAGAAGTGCTGCACTCAATATGCAATATGCCGGGAGATGGCTCCCGGCACTCCGTTTTGTTTTTTAATTGAAGTATAGTTGATTTACAATGTTGTGCTAATTTCTGTTGTATAGCAAAGTGACTCAGTTGCACACATATATCCCTTTGTTTTTTATATTCTTTCCTGTAATAGTTTATCCTGGGAAATTGGATATAGTTCGCTCTATGCTATAGAGTGGGATGTTGTTGTTTATCCGTTCTAAATGTAATAGTTTGCATCTGCTAATCCACACTCTCAGTTTGTTCCTCTTCCTCCCCACCTCTCCCTTGGTAACGACAAGTCTGTTTCATCTTGAGTGCATCTGTGCTCAGAAAAACATAGGAACTTCAGAAATTCAATTTGAAAGTTGAAGCTTTTAGAAGAGGATGTTTTTAACCATCAGGAGAATAGCACTGTCCATTAGATATCACATTTACTTTTCTTGCTGTGGTTGAGATGAGAGGTGAGAAAAGAGATGTGTGGGCTTAGAGTGTGGCCTTCTGACTACATGGCAGCACTTAGAGAAGTGTCCTGTCACACGGTTCAAATTTGAGTGACAAGTAGATGATCATTCAATTAACATTAAAAGGGAGAAAAGTGCCTTTTAAGTAGTTCATGGAAAAATTAAGTGGAAAGGAGCTTTTTAAAAAATTTTAACTTCTCCCTCTAAATATTGACTGTTAATTGAAAAAATTACTGTTAGTTATGCAGCATGTTCTGTAGTATACCTGGGAGGATTAGCATTTAAAACTGCAGATCTGTAGGAAAAAATCAGAATCCTACTGTGGCTTTTGCAATTAGTGTCGAGATGCGTTTGTCTCTTCTGCCCTTTGTAGTCATCAGTTGTGGACTAAATAATGGATAAAGAAGCTCGAGGGACCCAAAATGAGTCAACCGTGTTTACAAATGGAACTTTTGAATGTTTTTCAGAGCATGTTCCAGGGATGTTATAAAGGCTATTATCAGATATTCTGCTTCCCAAAGGATTCTGTATTAAAATAAGTTGGAGAAACATGGATTTTAACAAATTCAAATGTGTTTCTTTCTGGTAGTCTCAGAACTTATATATGAATACACATTATGAAAGAAACGTGGTATATGTATATATATGTATGTATATATGCAGTCTCACAAGTATTTTTGACTATAGACCTTATTAAAATTTGTGAATGTTTCATAGGTTTACAGCTTTTCCTTTGACCACAAAGATGCTGCAGTCTGATCTATTATGCCATGTGTGACATTTGCATGAGGATGTTGCTGCACATGGCTAAAAGATCTGCCAGGCTTCACCATATTTCTCAGTGACAAAATGCACTATTCATATTGATGCCCTTGTTCCTGAAGATGGTGTTGATGGAGCATGCCTGAAATGAGACAAAACTGCAGTAGAAATGATGTTTCTTGGATCTGTCAGATGAGCCTTCCAATGACAAGATAACACTTCATTGACTTTGCTTGGATAATGATGCTGTTTTAGCACCAAACTCTTTTATTTTCTCAGACAGGAAGATGAGTTATACCATTGAGGGGAAAATTAGGAGGTCCAAAGAGGCAGCATTAAGGAAACTCCTGGTGATTGATATCGCAGGTCTGATTTGAGGGGCCAGGATGCAGAAGAAGGACCTCAGGAAGCTCACTGCAGATGGTGACTGCAGCCATGAAATTAAAAGACGCTTACTCCTTGGAAGGAAAGTTATGACCAACCTAGACAGCATATTAAAAAGCAGAGACATTACTTTGTCAACAAAGGTCCGTCTAGTCAACACTATGGTTTTTCCAGTAGTCATGTATAAATGTGAGAGTTGGACTATAAAGAAAGCTGAGCACTGAAGAATTGACGCTTTTGAACTGTGGTATTGAAGAAGACTCTTGAGAGTCCCTTGGACTCCATAGAGATCCAACCAGTCCATCCTAAAGGAGGTCAGTCCTGGGTGTTCATTGGAAGGACTAATATTGAACCTGAAACTCCAGTACTTTGGCCACCTGATGCAAAGAGCTGACTCATTTAAAAAGACCCTGATGCTGGGAAAGATTGAAGGCAGGAGAAGGGGACGACAGAGGATGAGGTGGTTGGATGGCATCACCGACTCGATGGACATGAGTTTGGGTAAACTCCGGGAGTTGGTGATGGACAGGGAGGCCTGGCATGGGGTCGCAAAGAGTTGGACATGACTGAGCGACTGAACTGAACTGAAAGCACAAAGTTGACTAAAGCATACAGGAACGAGAATAGGACCTGTGATTAGAATTATTGTGAGGGATAGAGTCCCACCAATAATATGGCCAGACCTTAGTAGTTGGAATTAGAACAGAGAGGAGGACAGGCACCATTGGTCCTAGAACTCTGCTATTTAACCAGGTAGATTGTCCATTCTCAAATACCCAAACAGGCAATATTTGGGTTCTATTTTCTATCATACTGAGCATTTTTGTAGCCTAGAACTTTTTTCTTAAAAGATGGGCTTAGCAATCACAACCTCATTGTTTCCATCACCAGAAAATAAAATGACAGAGTGTAAGCTAATTCTATTAGGTTGGCCAAAAAGTTAGTTTGGGTTTTTCCATACCGTCTTATAGAAAAACCTGAACAAATGATTTTTTTTTTTTTTGCCAACCCAGTACTAGGAGAGTATAGGCATTCTATCTCACAGCAGTAAGGACTTACCTAGTGAGGTACCCTTCTTGCCTCTGACAAGGACACTGAACTATAAAATATTTACAGTCCTTAGATTCTGAAGATCAGTAAAGCAGTCTTATCAGAGTATAATGTTTTCTACAATGAATGGTGACATTTAGGCCTAAAACTAAGAAGATATTCTGTCACCGATGCCCTTGCCATATCACTTTGTTGGAAAACCTATGGGTATGAATCAAACAATGATTGACTGTAAGGCAGGCCCCTAGACTAAGAATTGTTAGTGTGAAATGCAGTTCTTAAGCACAAAACCCAGATGTGCTCTCACTTACTGAAAAATTTTATGAAAACTTATGTTCATATCAGAGTTTCTGTGCTAGAGTTTTTTAAGCAATACAATCATATGGAAATTCATTTAATTATACCTATAATTAGCTAATAATTGGCATAATTAACCAAAGACTCCCTTGGGAGGGTACAACTGACCAGTTACAGACAGCCAATTTCAGGTGCAATTTAAATCTGCATGCAATTTCATACACCTGCAGTTAATTGTAAGGGTTAGAGGTACACAGAGGAAGAGAAGTCTATGAGACTGAATCTTCTCAATGTGTGTGGGTTTTCTGCCACTACTTAGTGCTTATGCTTAATTCAGCTTCATTTTATATTCTCAGTAGGTAAAGTGTCTTCCTGGAGTGACATGTAGACTTTGGGTGGGTTGTGATATTTTGCTCACAGAATATCAAGTAGTGCTTTCTTGGAAGAGAAATGAGCTCTAGTCTAGGACTCAGAACCAAATAGAGATGATTAGACGCCTATAAAATAAACAGAGAGAGTGTATTTGACAGAGCAAGGTGTACTTGAAAGGAAGAACTCATTTTAATTGTATTTTTGGAGTTGAATCTTGAAGAAGTGAGGTTAGGAGCTCTGATTTACCAAGTTAATTGCTTAGCCTGATATTGAGGCCACATTAAGTGTCAGTAAATGTTTGGGGAATGCAATTAACTTTAGGACCATTTTGAATCTGTGTCTTGGGGGATCATTAGAACCATCTTGATCAAATGTATTTTGCTAGTTTCTCTGCATATCAAATGCCAATAAAGGATGTTTTTCTAAACAGATGAAGCTATTACTGACTTAGCTTCTAAAAGAGCAATTCTTAGATCTTTGCTATTACTAATTACTGAAGAAACTAGAGATACTCTAATTATAGAAAAGGTAAAACTTTTAGATTAAGAAAAAAATAGAATTATTCTAGATTATTCTGATTCTATTTGTTTTACAATTTACTAAGTTCCTATAAAGCACATTTAATTTAGATTTAATTCAATGAGATCACAGCCTTTGGGGAAAAATTAATACCTTGGAAGTAGGATTTTCTTATTAGAGAATACATGGAATTAAATGCTTCTCTATAAACAATTAAAATGTTTGGTTGTGAAATTTAGACTAAATACATTTTTCCCATCCCTCAGAGTTTGTCTCCAGGTACAGAGTATGATTGACTTTCTCCTTGCATCTTCATTTCTCTTTCTTATTTTAACTCTGCTCTTATCTGTAGGATTTTACAATATCACTTGTGTGTTTTTTTTTTAAATTTTATTTTATTTTTAAACTTTACAAAATTGTATTCGTTTTGCCAAATATCGAAATGAATCTGCCACAGGTATACATGTGTTCCCCATCCTGAACCCCTCCTCCCTCCTCCCTCCCCATACCATCCCTCTGGGTCGTCCCAGTGCACCAGCCCCAAGCATCCAGTATCGTGCATCGAACCTGGACTGGCGTCTTGTTTCATACATGATATTATACATGTTTCAATGGCATTGAAACACTTGTGTTTTTTTAATGATGAATGATTTAGAAATTTTATAATAACTGAACATGATGAAAACAAGTCCATAAACTTGCTAGCAAGTGACTGTATGAACAAAACCACAGTGATTAAGACAAATAATTCTAATGACAAATAATGAATCAAAATAGTGAATAAACCATGATTTTGATATTAAAAATTTAATCCATACATCTTAAAATATTTGGGTTAAAAGATGGGGAAGTGAGTATTTGACCCACACATTGCTCACATTGTGGCTCAGCTGGTAAAGAATACACCTGCAATGTAGGAGACCTGAGTTTGATCCCTGAATTGGGAAGATTCCCTGGAGAAGGGAAAGGCTACTCACTCCAGTATTCTGGCCTAGAGAATTCCATGGACTATATAGTCCATGGGGTTGCAAAGAGTCAGACATGAGTGAGCGACTTTCACTTTGTTTTCTTGGATAAGATATACATACATACATATATATATATATATATATATATATATATATATATATGGTATAACTATCTGGCATATCTATAATATATATATAAATACAAACATATCATATATATAATATGATATGGGTATAAATGACTTCTGAATGCTAATTTAGTTTCTCTAAATTGCATTGTTCTTGGCTCACTCCTCTAGTATTAGAAATGTTCCAATTCCCTATAACATGACTGTCCAGAATATTGTCTTAGAAAATAAGTAAAATACAGAGTAAAACCTGTTACTCCTACTCTGATTAAATCTACATCTCTTTATATTCAGATGAATAAAAACTCCTCTGTTATGTTATTATACAACTTTCAGACTTACCTTAATCCACTAACTTCTTCATCTCAGCACCCTAATTAAAAAAAAAAAAAAGATCCTTGCCCTTCTGATAGTTAAAAGTTAAGCAAAGCTATCGAAGCATTAGTTGTTTTTGTTATTGTTTCAGATTTTGCCTTGTTTGTTTTAGACCTCCCATTCCAACACAGGCTTTGTTTAGTGACTCAGTCAACTGATATGCAAAGCAGCATATTTCAAATGTTATGTAAATAAGCTCCCTGCACTAGAAGGAAGTAATAATCCCCCAGATAGATTAGTATATTTGTATTAATATAGTCATAGGATGCCCATCCTAAGCCTGGGCTGCCACTGGGCTTTCTAAGTTATGAGATTTCAGCAAGTTGCATCTGATTAGACTCAGCACCAGCAATTTGCCTCTGATCATGTTATTTGTTTGACTGCCTGATTGGTTCTCTCATTAGATGGAAGTACAACAAAAACTTTGACTAAACACTTAATTTGTCAGCTCCAATCTTTGGCACTTTCTCTTTCCTATATCACTCTTGTTTATTCAAATATTTTCAAAGTATATGTTAAATAACTCTGTCCATGCACTCATGTTCACACATGTGCCCATATGCATGGATGTGCATGCAGGCACACGCACACACACACACACACACATATGCACACACACACAGTTAACAATGTTGGCAAAGTAGCTTGTTTTGTTCCAACTTTGATTTCCACAGAGTTTGAAACACTGATTATTTTCCCAGTCCTTCCATTTCCCCTTTGCCTTTGATCCGAGCTTATTCCTCCATTTTTAGTTTCTGTACCATCAAATAGAAAGAGTCATTTCCTTTTCTGCCTTCCTACCTATTTTTGGAGAATTTCAGGAGATTAATGAGAACCAGGGTTCTAACAGCAGTACATCTATTTTTTAGATGTCATTGGTGGCTATTAAATAGTGTGTAACGATCTCTTTTATGTCACTGTGGGTGTTGAATAGTGTATTATGACCAACTAGGAATTGTATTCTTTGAAAAATAACACTGATGAGATTCCTGGGCAATGTGGTGATTTTTTTTTTTTTCCTTGTTTGGTCTTTGAGGAGACAACAAAAAACAGGTACTCTAAGGAAAGAGGTAGCATGTTTAAGTTGTGTCTTCATTAAGCTTTTCTATCTCAAATTGAAAATGTGTATAATACCTAATTCATTCTTACCACTGTGCACCAAATACCAAATAAATGCATAACTTAAGGGGAAATTTTCTGTGTGTGAAGGGTAGTATGGCTGGAGTTGAATGAGCTAGAAGGAGAAAGTTGGAGATACTTTTAGGCAAATGGCAGGGTGGGGTCACTTAAGGCTCAGTGGGCCATGAGGAAGAGAACCACAGGTATGGTTTCTAAGGGTAATAGGAGCCCTGCCATATTTTGAGTGGTCACATGAATTGGTCTGAACTTGTGTAATGGAAGTGCTATGGATCCCATTCTCAAGATAGACTTGGACTTCATCTAAGGATATAGAACATATGCATTTAAAAATCAAATCTGTTGAGCCTCAGGAATTCAGGATAGTATGGAGGCACAGGTTTTGGAAATTTTAAGGTAAAATAAAGCAAGACCTAAATTGATCTTTAAAGAAAGAATAGTATTTAGACATGTGGAAATGGAGTTGGCCCAGTGGGAATGTTAAGCAGTATTTCTTTAACCATGTATGTGATAGTAGTATTTAAACCAGAGGTAGCCAAAAGTAGTTGTATAACTGATCCACTTTGCTGTATACCTGAAACTAACACAACATTGTAAATCAACTATACTCCCATTAAAAATTTAAATAAAGCCAAGGAGAAAGTGGAAGCTGCAAATAGAGGTAAAGTTGTTAAAATATCTCAAAATTTTATATATTTTAGCCAGAAGTTAAATAATTATAGAACCAATATTTTTTTTAAAGCAGAAAAACAAAAAGTAATAATTGTAATTTCTGGAGAACAACTTAGTTCTTCAGAGTACAGTAAGATTCCCATATCTAACATGTTTAACAATACTTTGGAAAACATCTTCAGTATGCATCTTTGGGAATAAAAAAAAAAAAGAGGTACTTTTGATGCTTTTATGCATTGCCTTATAGAAATTTAACCATCTATGTAAAAAAAATTACTTATTATTTTCATGGAGAGAATTCTTGGTCTTTAATGTTAATAATATGTTTGTTTTTTTACACATATTTCTACATACTTGCTCTGGAAGTGCAGTGAACTGAAGTTTTAGCAATCCTTGGACCATGGAGCTATATGCCTAGAATCCTACACCTGGAACTCTAATGCTGGACAGTCAAACATGTAGGATATCTGCACAAAAACTAGAGTAAAAGAAGTAATACACTCAAGTTTCTCTGTTCATTGATTTAAATTCCATCCATGGGCAGTCATCATCATGATTTGGTAGTAATATTAAAATAGTACATAAATCATTTCCAAAGAGTGATTCTAATGTGCAATAAAATAATCATGTGAACATTGTTCATTAAGCACTTAACTCTGAGTTAATTGTATCTAGCTGTTATCCTGAAAACAGATATTTTCTAACGTTAGAGATTTTCCTTAGCTTCTTATCATTAAGGATTTTTAATCCTTATACTATCTCTAAGCCAAAAATATTCTTCTTTTGATTACCCTATATAATTTAGACCTGGCAAATGTATGAATTTTAATACTATCTATGAAACAGTAATAGTAAGTGTGGTCACCTCATATGTTTGTGAAGCCCTTTGGGTTCAGTGACTTCTGATTTTAAACAATCATTAATTATACTTTATGATGATGGTGGGTTGATTCAAGTGTGGTTAGAATTTCCAAGATGCAGGTAAATGGATGTTTAATCAATTTACCCAAACTAGTTCCTTTGGAACTATTATTCTGTAAATTAAGATTTCTGATCTGTCACCTAAAAGAGTACAACTTGATTTCAGATTGAAAATGAATTTTTAATTTGGGTTATAATTTTTAAATGTATTTAAATCTTTCTTTCTGCTGTATTTACATGGAGCCTTGGGACTGCCTTCATTCACTCACCTTTTTAAAATATTTTTGAAAACTATCTACTCAATCTAAAGTACTGGATATGTATTGAGAATACAATGATGAAAAACAGAAAAATGATACTAACCCTGCCCTCAGGGAGCATACAGTCTATTTGTAGAGATGACAGTAATTAGATAAGCATTTGAGTAAATTCAAAATTTTAATCATCATAAGATTGAGGAATAAAAGTACATGGTGGGGTGAGGAGTGGGCAGTAAGACCAACTGTCATTGCATCCATATTCTAAGATTTAGTCTGAACAGTATGTGCTATAAGCTTCAAAAATAATAAATCTTGTGTATTTTTTCTTTATTTTGCCATAACTAATAAGCTGTGACTAATACTTGTGCTACTTCTTAGGGAGTTTGGATTAAGCTTCAGGGCGTTATAGTATTCCCTTAGGATTTGGTCTTAGGAATCAGCTCTCATAACCAGAGGACAGGTGGAGAAAATCTACTTAACTTTCTCAGATCCATGCCTTCTTTTTTTCACACAATCATATGTTTGATGTCCATGTAAAGGGAGTATTTTGCTTGAAAGTTAGGTGGGAAAAATTCAAATTCAAGCTAAAGTGTAAGCTGTTAATTTTGAATAACCAGGGGAAAGAATTTCTACTTTTTCTATTTTGCATTATAATAGCAGCTTAACTAATGCATATATAATTTTCTTTCCCTTTTGCTTGTCATGCACTGCCAACATGGACTTCTACAAAGGCTCAGGTTGGTGTTGCAATCTGTTTTGATCTTTACTGTTTTCATTTAGTGAAAAGCAGCTTTGATGTTGTCTTTCACAAATCAGCATTTTTCTCTTTGTAAATCCTGATCAAAACATTGTTCACACATGGACGAAAAAAATTCTCCCACAGGAGAGTCAGTTACTTGTATGTTGCTGTTGAATGAATTCCTTTACATCAACAAAGTAGCTATTTCAGAAATCCAGAAATTTGATATCTATCTTCTTAAATTGGCCATGCTGGGCTTATCTTACGATATAAAGAAAACAATACTCTGAGATTTTAGAATCAGCAAAGCATACCAGACTTCTAAAACATTTCTGACATTAAACTTTCTACTTTCAGAGTATATGAGATGGCATTGTGCATGATCTCTGTAACTCCAAACTTAGTATTAAGAATTCCATACATAGCTTCCTATCAATATGCTGATTCTAGGATCACCAAATTCTTAACAAATAGTCTTCAGAATATCAATAGCTTTTACTCTTTCAATCTCTCTCTCATTTTCTTTTTAAAGATGTTAATCTTTTTTCAAGATTACATCAATATCTCATATAAATCTCAGGTTCTTCACTTTTATAGTTTTAATAAATCCACAAGCTATTTCTGTCCACCACAATTTTATTTGAAATACTGTTGGTCATATAATGAACAAATACATCAGTAACGTTTTCAGAAGCTACCTGTGTAGTAGACTAGAGTGATGTTTATGATGCCTTAGGGACCAGGAGCTAAATACAGCTAAAGTGAGTTTTTCAGTCACAGGAGAATCCAAATTTTTTCAGGTGCAAAGTTTTACAGGGACTAACAAAGAACAATAAAATAGCTTAGTAGTTTGGATTCCATGTACTGGGGAGGGAATAAAATGTACAACTCCAGACCTACCAGTCTTCTGTTAATTGGGGTCTAAGGGTAAATTCAAACTTTTATGATATCATACCTCCTGTTGTGGCTAAGCTTCATCTAAGTGCTCAAGTGTCTTGGGATATAATATAAACTATGGCGAATATAGTCAGTAATACTGTGTTAACTTTGTATGGTAACAGATGGTAACTAGACTCATTGTGATGAATATTTAGAAATGTATATAGACATTGAATCGCCATGTTATACACCTGAAACTAATATAATACTATATGCTAGTTATACTTCATTTTTTTACATATTTAAAAGGAAAGGCTAGGGGATAAGATGTCCATAGAGGTTTTGAAAAATCCTGACTATTTTCCGGAAATGTAAAAGGCTATATACACCTGCCTGGGGCAGTGCACATATTCAGGAAAGCCCTGACAAGACCCTCTCTGCTCAGACCTTGAGTCTCTGTGCAAGCAGAAAGTGAAGACAAAGGTGGAGTTGTAAATAAACTAGCTGCGTGTTGAGTGTGTGCTCCAACATATAGAGACCCTTAGCATTTACTAGAAGACTTATTGGTGCCAAGCATTAAAGGACATCTCTGTCAGATCATTAGACAGATACATCTTTAGACATGTAAACAACACAGATTCCTGATAATTACTTACCAAAAGTTATTAAACAAACAATAGCAGTAATAAATAGCCAAAGCAACAAACACTACAGAGAGTAGGGAAATCTGGTCTCCAGAATTGCCATATTAGGTTAAGTATTCAGTTTTCAACCATGCACACACATACACACACACACACACACAATAACATGAATGGAAAATGTACGGTCCATATAGAGCAAGCAGGGAATAGATACTATTTCTGAGAAAGCTGAGAAGTTGGATTTATTAGGCAAAGATTTTGAATTGATTATTTTAAAAATGTTGAGAGAACTCAAGGAAAATATAAGCGTGGTGTCAAACAAAACAGAGAATATCAATAACAAAATAGAAATTATAAGGAAGAATCAAACCGATAACCTGATGTTAAAAAGTACATAAACTGAGATTAAAAAATTAACTAGAGGGCCCAGACAGTATATTTGGGAAGGCAAAAATAAAGAATCATTTAATTGGAAGATATGCTGCTTGAGATTATCCAGTCTGAAGAATAGAAAAAATGAAATAATGGAGGTAAATTTATAGAGCCTATAATCTATGAGACACTATCAAGAATACAGACATACGCATAATGGGAGCCCCAGGGAAAGAGGAAAGATGAAACAAAGATTTTTTTTTTTAAGAAACAAGGTCAAAACTTCCTAAAGTTAGTGATAAAACGTTAATCTACACATTCAAAAACTCAACCAACTCCAGGCCAGGATAAAGTCAAAGAAATATACACATAGATACATCATAATAAAAACTGTCAGACACAAAGAATCTTAAAAGAGCAAGAGAGAAGGGACTCATTGTATACACATGTTCACCATTATCAGGATTAACAGTTAAGTTCTCATCATATACCATTAAGACCGGAAGACAATGGGAAGACATATGGGAGAAGATAAAAAGATTCAATCAAGAATTCTATATCCAGTAAAATCATTCTTCAAAAATGAGGAAAACTTTAAAAACTCCCAAATAAGCTAAAGCAGATGGAACTCGTTGCTAGCAGGCTGGGCCTACACAAAATGCTAACGGGGGCACTTCTTATCACAATGAACGGACTCTAGACAGTAATTCAAGTCTACATGAGAAAACAAAGAGTACTAGTAAAGGAAAAGGTAAACTATCAAGCACTCTGGCAAATAACATTGGAAAATACATTCTTCTCAATTGTGCATGGAACATTCTTCAGGACAGGCAACATGTTAGGGAACATAACAATCTCAGTAAATTTAAGTGGACTGAAACCATACAAAGTAAAGTATTCAAGGGAATCAGAACAGCTAAAATAATCTTGAAAAAAACACAAACACATTTTGAGGATTCACTCTCTGAAATTTCATAACTTACTACAAAGTTACAGTAATTAATAGTGTGTTGTACCTAAGGACAGGCCTGTAGATCAATGGAATAGTAACAAAAATCTTGAAATAAACCCACACATTTATGACAGTTGATTTTTGATGAGGGTGTTCCATTAGTTTCCTGCTTCTTCTGTAAGAAATCATCATCATCACAAATTTAATGACTTAAAACAACATGAGTTGTCTTGCCATTCAGGAGGTAAAAAGTCCAAAGTCTCACAGGTGGCAGCAGCAGTGGTTCCTTCTGCAAGCTCTAAGGGATCTGCTATTTCTTTCCTCTTCCATTTTCTAGAAGCTGCCAGTATCCATGGCTGTGCATATGTGCTAATTCACTTCAGCCATATCCGACTCTGTGACTCTATGGACTGTAGCCCATAAAGCTCCTCTGCCATGGGATTTTTCAGGCAAGAATACTGTAGTGGGTTGCCATGCCCTCTTTCAGGGGACTTTCCCAACCAAGAGATCGAACCTGTCTCTCCTATGTCTCCTGTGTTGGCGGGCAGGTTCTTTACCACTAGCACCATTTCTGCTTCATTTTCATATCAGCTTCTGTATCTGACTATTCTGTGATCCTCTTAGAAGGACTCTTTTAATTACATCTGGCCTACCTTATATTCCAGGAGTATCTCTGGATCACAAAATACTTAACCACATCTGCAGAGTCCCTTTTGCTATATAAAGCAGCATTCATTAGCTCCAGGGATTAGGACATGGATATCTTTGTCAAGGTTTGTGAAACGTAACACAGATGTCAATGCAATTTAATGAAGAGAAAATAGTCTTTTTAACAAATAGTGTTTGGACAACTGGATATCCACATGCAGAGAATGAATTTGTACCATTCTCTCAGGGCGTGCATTAAAGTTAGCTCAAAATGGATCAGAGATCAAAATGTAAGAACTAAAACTATAAAACTCTCAAAATAAAACATTAGCATAAGTCTTTGTAATCTTGGGTCAGGCCATGGATATCTCTGAAGGTCAGGCAACCAAAGGGAAAAAATAAATTTCATCAAAATTTAAAACATTTGCATTAAGGGTGGGATGATTTGGGAGAATGGCATTGAAACATGTATAATATCGTATATGAAACGAGTCGCCAGTCCAGGTTCGATGCACGATACTAGATGCTTGGGGCTGGTGCACTGTGACAACCCAGAGGGATGGTATGGGGAGGGAAGAGGGAGGAGGGTTCAGGATGGGGAACACATGTATACCTGTGGCAGATTCATTTTGATATATGGCAAAACCAATACAATATTGTAAAGTTAAAAAATAAAATTAAAAAAAAATTTGCATTTCAAAGGACATAATTGAGAAAGTGCAAACACAACCTATAGAATGGGAAAAAATGTTTGGAAATTATATATTTTATAAGGCTCTAGTGTCCAGGGTATATAAAGAACGCTTGTGATTCAGAAGTAAGAAGACAAATCACCTAATTAATCAATAGACACTGAACTTCAATAGTCATTTCTCCAAAGAAGATAGATGACCAGTAAGCACATGGAAAAGATGCTCAGATGCTAGCATAAGTATTTATTAGGGAATTATGAAACAAAACCACAATGAGATGTCACTTCACACCTACTAAGATGCTTATAATAAAAAAACCGACAGCAATAAGTGTTAACAAGAATGTCGAGAGAGTAACTGTAACCATTGTAACCCTCATGGATTGTTGGAAATTTAAAATGTTGTAGCTGTTTTGGAAAACTCATGGGCATTTCTTCAAAAAGATAAACAGAGTTTTCTAAATATATTTAGAAGTAGAATCTACAGAGCAATTGTACTTATAAATATATAACCAAGAGAACTGAAAATATATATCCACAGAGATACTTGTACACAAATGTCCATAGCAGAATTATTGATAAGATCCAAATGATGGAAACAACACAAATGTCCATCAACTTGAAGAATGGGTAAACAAATTTGGTATACCCACGAAATTGAATGTTATTCAATCATAAGCAATAATGAATACTTACTGATTTTGTGACATGGATGGGCATTGAAAATATTATGCTAAGTCAAAGTAAAAAGATACAGAAGGCCATGTATTGTATGATTCCCATTTATATGAAATGTCCAAATAGGTAAATCTCCATAGAAGCAAAAAGTAGATTAGTGGTTAGCTGCCAGGGGAGGGAGAAGCAGGGAACATGTAGTGACTGCCTATAGATAAAAGGCTTCTTTCTCAGGTGAATAGAATATTATGAAATTAGCGATAATGGTGATGGTTGCACAACTTTTTAAATACATTAAAAGCCATACTTTACACTATAAAAGAGTGAATGTTTTGATATATAAAATATATCATTTTTTTTTTAAGGAAAAAGATAGGTGGCAAGTCAAATCTGAACCATGGACCATACATTTTCCAACACCTACATTAGAGAAAATAATTCGTGTCATCTTTGCCCAGTGTCTAAGGAGATTCTGTGTCTTACAGAGTAGAAATTCAGTATATGTCTAACTAATTGACCCCTTCGTAAAAAAGTAAATACAGGAGATCTAGTTGCAACTATCAAAAGTTCCCACTATCAAAAGATTAACTGTTATCAGATGACATTTATCTTTAATGAAAAGTAGTTTTCATGATAGTCATACTTCCTTTTCTTTCTATTCCTAATCAATACCCTTTTCTTTACCTTTATGTAGCAAACAATTCCTAAATGCTAATAGTTTTTGACTTTAAGCATAGCACACTCTTTACATCTCAGCTATGAAATTAAAGAATTTTCCTTTTTAGGAGTAATCATTTCATGCTAAAGAGAAATTTCAAATATTGATGTGACTATGGAATTGTAAAAAGCCTTGATGTCAGTTTATTAGAAATAATAATGCTATTTCTAGAATGACTCAGGTTGTTTTGCTGATTTACCTGTTCCTGATTGGGCTTCTTTTTCTAATCAATATATTAGGGGGTGTGGAGGAGGAAGAAGGATAAAAATTCAAGGCATTTGTCTCTTCCCATCTGTCAGTTCTCCCATGTTTTGAGGGTATAGTGTTAACACCTATTCAAAGTTTATTAGTTTAATCTAGATGAGAATACAGGTGTATTTTTGATGAAGAAAATAATGCAGCTGAAGCAGATGATCATATGGTTTACTTCCACCTCTAACATGTCTTCAGCTCATGTGTGTGTGTGTGCACTCAGTTGTATCTGACTCTTTGTGACCCTCTGGAGTACAGCCTGCCAGGCTCCTCTGTCCGTGGGATTTTCCCAGCAAAAATACTGGAGCAGGTTGCCATTTCCTACTCTAGGGTTTCAATTCCATGCCTCAATGCTAATCGTATTAAAAAAATACTACTTTTTATAGTGAACCCTTTCGGACTTTCTATGCTCATATACCTTACTGAAATTCTCTTGAGAATAAGTATTAACATTAGGTTATAGAGAGAAAAGCTAAACCCCAAGAGATCCTTCAGGAAACTGCCAGGAAATTAATGGCAGAACCTAAATCATAATCACTTTCTCATGGCTCTCTTCATATCTTCTGCTCACTAGACCACAGATAATCTTTAGCACAGAGTAAAGGATCACTTCACCCATCACTGAAATGAATCCACCCCTACAGAGGAGCACATTATCAATTTAATAGAATCTAACCAAGAAATCCAATAATGGAGGACAGGAATCCAATACAAGTAAAGTAGTTGATGCTGCCCATCTCCTAAATTGCTCTACAGATGCCGTGTCATCAATCCAAACCAGTGTGGTTCCTGCTAAGGAAGTATATTATAACAGACCCCTCCACCCTGGCAAGTTAGATGCCAGCTGAGATCTAGAACCATAAGCCCCATACTTCCTAGTGTTCAGTTGGACATGCACTTAATTATGAGCCTATTATTGTCCCTTCACGTGTTAGATGCTAAGTGCAACATAAGAGATGTGCGAGAAATGGCCCCTCCCTTCAGAGAGATCCAGTTGTCACTGTGAGCCTGGCTCCCTCGTGCAAGCAGGGTCTGCCTTTAGTTAGCAGGCATGGTGAGTCCTGAACATCTTGAATATTATCTGCCTACAGGGAAAGAAACCGACATTTTAGAAGCTTATGTATTTTATAATCCATTCAAGGCATCCATGGTTGGGATAGGGAAGTAGGGCCATACAGTCCAAGTACCATCATCTCTATTCAGAGGAGTCAAATGAAATCAGAGATGAGAAAAATTTTAAATAACCAAATCTAAGAAATATTCAATTCATTTGGATATCTACTTTAAAATGTTGGACTAGGGTACAGTTACAAGCAATTAGACTTGAATACTTGATGAATAATATCAATATTCCTATACAGTTAATTACAAAGGGCACAACTTTGAGCTTCAGGTGATGCCAGAATCATGGTTTGGTCTATGTATACTTTTCAGGAACATGCTTAGAGAATATTTCTGTACTAATTTTTTCATATTTCTGCCAATATATATCTATTGAGTACAGAGTGTAAACCAGAGACACTATAAATTATTTTATTTGGGGGTTAGGGGTAGGGAAAGGATTGTTTATAGAAAATATATCTGGAAATCTTAGTTATCGGTAAATATCTCAGAAAAGCTGTCATTGGTTCCACACATTTTGTGTATTTATGTTTTAGCTTTTATCAAGTCCAAGTCTGCAGATACTTGCCCACTTTATGAAAATGGCTTAATTCATCATTCTGCAGTATATTTTAAGAACTTCTTTGTCAAGTTTTTCAAATAACCTGTGTTTTGCAAGTCCAGGAATAGGCTCATCATTTATGTTGTATAGAAATGATACTTGATTGTTAGACACGACTTCTACCTTATCATCAGCTTTCTTTCCTTTGATCAGAACAATATTTACTAAAACGGAGGCCGGGGACAGGTCTGCCCTTAACTATCATTTTCCTTCAACAATGATCTTCTGTTTTTATTTTGTGAAGAAACTAAAAGGTCCACATCAGTCCCTGTCTTTCCCTAACTTTCTGCCTCAGGGGAAGACTGTTGCCAGTAAAATGTTCTTTATTCCATAAGGAGGCAGCTTTCAATTAGCCCCTAATAAGAGTCTCCAACTGATGAAATTAGGGTGGGAACCAGAGCCAAGATCCCAATTTATTACCATGTAAGTGAATGGCAGAGATTCCATTAGCCAATCAATCTTGCCTCTCATTTCTGCAAAGGTCAGGCTGTGCCATCCTGGTTATAAAACATCACTTGGGGCTCTATGTTTCACTTTAACTTTGTCTTAGACACCTAAGCTTTGTTATGGAAGGACTCACACCAAGAGTTCATATTTTAAAAAGTCATTTTGTGCTGTGCCTGGCCTTGTATTTTAACAAGGAAAAGTGTTAGAGCGCAATACAGCCTTAGAACTGCTTCCTGGCACATTTATCTGTAGAAGAAAGACTACTCTGTGTGTGTGTCTGTGTGTGTCACACATAACATCTTTGTGCAAAAAGTCTGTAGGGATATTTTGTAGCATTTTTTATTTTCTTTCTCTTTTGCCTCAAACTACATATAAATAATAATTATCTTTTTTGTTTTCCCTTAGTTGAAAAGATAAACTGTTCCTCTCCTCTTCTGCCTTTTGTGATGTCAGGAGCATGTATAAATTAGCCAATATAGGAATAAAGTTTGTAGACTGAAATTCTTTTCTCTTTTCTACTAGATAGAAGAAAGGCCATTTCTGATGGCTCGTTCTTTTGTTCTGTTCTCTCTAACTCCCTGATAGACTTTGGAGTAAGTGATATTTGAGAACCAATGCATTTTAGAGTAGGAAAGATTTGTTTGTTGTAGTGATTAAGAGACAGTAGCATGGTGGGCCCAGAGCTCCCACTGCATGATAGGAAATATGTGAAAAGTAATTTCTTGCCAATTATGGGATTTTCCTTTTGGGTTTGGTCCTAGAAGCCAGTTTTGTTCTTGCCTACTGTGAATACTGGGAAATTCTGAGCAAACCCTTCAAAGACTAGAATTCTTTTAGGTCACTCATGACCTTAGATTTAGCCCTACTAAGCCAAGATATGATAAAATAAGACAGTAAAAATATTATAAAGAAGTTTTATTGACAAACCCCCAAGAGTTTCTGCTGCTATGCTCATTAGCAATACTCCCTGGAATTCAGGACATCAGGAAAGCTGATGTCTTATCTTCTTACAATTCTGTTGGTAAAAAAGAGAAAACTTTAATGTGTCACGAGGTTCTAGAATATATTAAGCTTAAGTGATTTCAAAAAGTAGTCCTGCCACCCAATGCGAAGAACTGACTCATTGGAAAAGACCCTGATGCTGGGAAAAATTGAAGGCAGGAGCAGAAGGGGACAACAAATGATGAGATAGATGGATGGCATCACCGACTCTATGGATATGAGTCTGAGTAAACTCTGGGAGTTGGTGATGGACAGGGACACCTGGTGTGCTGCAGTCCATGGGGTCACAAAAAGTTGGACACAACTGAACAACTGAACTGAATAATGTTTTACTTATCTCTTTCATTTTCACCACCAAATCTTGGTATTTCTCCTTTCTTGTTATGTTGGAAGTTTTATGAAAAAGGTAGATCATGATCATTTTTTTTGGTAACCATAATCTCATATTGGAACCACTTCCCCTTTCCCAGCCTTCTCACGCATCTCCATCTCATTTCCCTCAGTTGAAGGTGATTTATGTGCCCCAAACCTCATTTGGAATATTCTCTCGTGTCATGAACTTCAGAAGTCTTCATGGCTCCCATTGTCTACCAATTAAATTATTCCTTGTCAAATTTCCTATTTACTTACCCCAGGTAGCTACAGTCCAAGCTTCATCTTGTAGGAACCAGGGCCTTGTACATAGTTTATGAGATTTAGATTTTGGTTTGTTTACTTGGTTGCTTGACAAATTTCTCATCCAAAGAAGGTCATGGTAGATTAATTCCAACTAGAGCTACTTATCCTTGTCCTTCTGGATCTGATAGTTCATCCACACAAACATAGGATGTCTTTACCTAAGGAATGTTCAATTTAGATCATACTGCTTCTTTATACACATTTATTTTTTATAACTCAAACTAGATTGATTTCCTAAGCATGCTGCAATAGGCTCTTATATTCATCAAGTGAAAAGACAATTGCCTGCATCCTAGAGTAGGGATAGCATGATGCTCTCAACTATTGAGAATGGGTGAGAGCAGTCCAAGACCCTCTCCCAGCAAAGGCCACTAAAGAAAGTAAAGGTTTTCCCCAAAACTTCCCTTTTGTTGGACACTTACATAATGAGTTTCGAGTTTATATGTAAGGACTTAAATCCCATCTCCTCATTTTCCAGATAAACTCCAAACAATACCATATAGTGTTCTGACTTACCCTCTGGACATCTATTTCGAAGAACTGAGATCTGCTCATCTCTGCTTTAGCATTGCCTCATGGCTATAAACTTTTGTAACCTGCAGAAGGAAAGCAATCTCTATTTCAGGTTCTTCTTTCTGTTGCATCAGAGAAAGAAAACTTTCCTTTCTCACCTGATTTCTGATGGTCCTATTCTGGATCCAGACTTACTTTTTGCCTGTATATTTGTCCCCCATATCTATCTGTCTGTCTCTCAATCCATCCATCCATCCATTTATCTAATCTCTGTACTAGACCCCTAGACAGTATCTAACAGATGCTAAGAACAGAAAGTTTCTTTCACTGGTCAGTTTTCCATGGTACAACCCAACCCCCTGTAAGATATGTAACTCTTCTTAATTTTATAGAGGTAAGAACCCTTAATATAAGATAGCCCTCCCCACTTAATGGTTTTTTAAGTATATAATGCAGTGTGGTTATCCATAGGCTGTATTATACAACAGATGTCTAGAAGTTATTCATCTTGCATTGCTGACATTTTATACACATTGATTAGTGATTCCTTATTTTTCCCTCCCTGCAGTCTCTGATAACCACCATTCTACTCTTTGCTTCAGTGAGTTTGGCTATCTGATATACCTCATACACATATATTCATGCAGTATTTATCCTTAGGTGATTGGCTTATTTTATATAATATGCTCAAGATTCATCCAGAACCTCTTTTCTAAAGGGTTATGAGTATAGCTATTACACAGTATTCTGGAAGTATCAATCAAATTTGGCACAGGTTTACTTATTTTTTTTCACTTCAGCTTGATAACTGCAATCTGTTCTGTGAAGATCCAAAGGGCAGCCATGACAGTAGTCACTGGCATACTGTGAGCAACCTACAAAATTCCCTCTGATCTCATCTCACAGCATGGCCGTGGGTGGTATCTCCCAGGGGATTGGAGAAGACAGTCCAGATTCTGGAGTGAGTCTCCTCTCATCCTACTGGTTATGATTGTTTAGAGTACTGTGATACAGAGTGTGGGCTTTATAGTTCAACTTGCCCCAAATTGCTTGTGTCACTATGCTCCCTCAGTTCTGTATCACATACCAGGTACAGAGGGATTCTGATCAGTGCTCCTGTGTGTGCACTCACATACACACACACTTTATTGTAGAATACCCTGTGCATTATGAGATCTACACAGCAAAAATTTTTGTTGTTGATGTCCCTTACCATATAGTTTCCTTGAAGACCATGGATTATTTTTATAGTCATTTAAATGATATACAATAAGAAATGTAAATCTGTTATAAAGGGAAATATTATGCAATAAAAACTAAGGCAATTATACTTATTCACCATTATAAGTAAACTACACCAGCACAGATTACTGAGCTTAACCATGGCCATTTGGATGAGGGCTTTGCGGTTCCCCTCCATTAAATACTCTCTGTAATGGGTGACATCCTTGACAGGGAGAAGGAAGCATGGGGAAGAGGAAGAAGTAGCATGACTTGGAGCCACGCTTATTCGCTGTAAGCAACCAGCTCTCCCACCCCGCATCTCTCCACCCTCTGCCATGGGAGGAGGAAAATAGTACTGCATGGATGTCAGAGACGGTTTAGCTTTGTATGGGTGTTGGTCTTGATAATAAGTACCCTGTGCTTAAAACATCATCAGTGATATTTAGACCAGAGGGAAGGAGTAAAGTGCCATAGGCCACTGGAAAATGAAAAGTAAAAAATCTGGAGTTTAGATCTTCTCAGGAAAAATTTATTTCAATATGTAGTTTTGGAAGGAGGGCTATTCTATACAACACAGTTTATCAGGATATAAAGAGTATAGGGCATAGCCTTCTTGTTAGTTACTTATTCTCTTCTTTATATGAAAAGACAGTGGTTCCCTGAGTGATATGAGGACCTCATGTTCTAACCCAGGACCAGTTAGCCTAGGTTGGGAAAATTCTTAATGAATGACTTCAAATTCAGCAGTTCTTTCAAAGAGAATTAAAACTTTTAAAATCACAACATTCCCTGCGTTCATGTGACAAGTGGTAGGACTAACATTTGTGAGATTATATTATTCATTGAGACTACAGAGATTTGGAATGAGAATGCATTCACAGGCCCTTTTAAACAATGTGACAATTCTCCAGGTATGCACATCAAACTTGGGAACCATGATTCTTAGGAGATGGAGAATGAAGCTACCATGGTCGTTATTTTAATAAACTTCTTATCGCCTTTAATGTTCAACAGTTTATTTGTCCATAAATCTTGCAGATAAAACTCATCCAGCATTATTATTGTCATTCTTAGATTTTTAATATCAAGATTGAAAAGAACACATATAATGCATATTTAAAACCAATGGTGAATCTTATAAACCAGGAATGTGGGTAAGCTCAGAGAATTCTGAGGAAGTCTTTTTGGTTGCTAGGTAGCTGAGAATATAGTGTAAGAAAACATCTGGCGAGAGGGGCTTAGCCAGGGCCATAGACTTGAACATCTGGGCTGACACTGACAGTTATCCAAACCCTGTACATATCACCAGACTTCAGAACATTCTGACTCCAACTGCTGCCCTTTAGAGCATCTCATAGCACAAAATCACAGACATAATTATTTTCCCCAAAATACCAATTTTAAAACATTTGTGGATATATTTTTTTAATCCATCATCTTCACCCAAAGAGTTAAAACCATTCAAAAGACAGAGGCCTGGTCTTGCTTTAAATTTGCATTAGTTTTCTGAGCCATTTTTGAGTATTTTGAAATTGAGAAAAGAGATTTCATACCCAAAGACTAGAAATGAATTGCTTAGGCAATTTTTTTTCTATTTAAAGTTAATAGGATTTATTATGTAAACATCTTTTAATATTCAGCTTTGGGTTTTACTTTTTCAGGAATTTATACATGCTAGCAGTATCTTCATCACTGAACAGATGATGGCTATCATGGTATTCTCATTCAGTCTGAACAGGCAGAGCCCATGAGCTCTGGACATCACCAGAGTAGGATTCTCAAATCTCAGTTTGAGCACCAGCCTTGTGTTTTATAAGCCATAAATGACAGACTTAGCTTCTTCTAATCACAGCAACCTTGTCTAACTCAAGGTTGTGATGATCTAACTCACAGTTGTGATGATCTAACTCATAATTTTGATGACCAAACCCAAGACATAGACTATCTTGTACAGACATAAAGATCCACAGAGCATCACTGTGTGTCCATTGATGACCAGGGACTGGTGAAAGACAGGCACATTGTGGCTGCAGTTGCATTAGGACTGAATTTTTTAGCATTGCACAGACATACTACACCATGGACCAAACAATTATTGATACTTTCTAGCTAGTCAGATAAATGTTAAGGAGGGAGAGCATAACTCCATAGCCGAACTCCATAAGAAAAGAGACAAAGGGGCTTCCCTGATGGCTCAGCAGTGAAGAATCTGTCTGCCAGTGCAGGAGAAACAGGTTCCATCCCTGGGTTGGAAAGATCCCCTGAGAAGGGAATGACAACCCACTCCAGCAGTCTTTCCAGGAAATCCCATGGACACAAGAGCCTGGCAGGCTATAGTCCACGGGGTCGCAAAAGGGTCAGACACAACTTAGCTACTAAACAAAAACAACTAGAACTCACATTTTCGAGGAGAAAGAAACCCATAGTGCTTTACTGATCTTAACAGACCTTGGTTCCGACTGGCAGGAATTTCTAGTTTCAGTTCTGCCTGTGAACTGATTTTCAGGTTCTACTAAGTAGCCACAGTCCCAGCATGGAGTCTCAAGCATGAAGATCTCTACTGCAGTCTTGGCTGGCAGCTTTACTGGAGCAAAACATTATTGCTACAGAAAACTGGAGGCTGTGAATTTTCCTTTCTTTATTGTGTGCGTGTGTGTGTGGTTGTTGTTGGATTATTTGCTTTGTTTGAGCCCTTGAACCCTATGACTCTGATATATAATAATGATACCTGCTGAACCCCAATGAGATGCTGCCTCCAAGTTTTTACCAGTTAGTCTATAGTTGGAGAGTTGTATCAGAAAACAGTACTAACAAAATTGATCAATTACAGTACAGTAATTGATCAGGTTTACTTAATAAATATTTAAATGACTGACTCAATGAATGAGTTTAAGATGTGATTCTTGAAATGTGAAATTATAAAAACAGCATTCCCCAATAAAGAAATAACACATAGGACTCATTAGCAGGAGAATGAAATGCTACTTCTGTTAGAGGTTTTAAATTTTCCAGTGGCATTTCTTAGCACTGGTGGCCCTATTAAGCCCTGTTATTTTCTTCCTAATTTGCACCATTTAGAAATGATTTTCATTTAACTTTCCCATGGCTCATTTTTCTCCTTTGGAACATTTCCATATGATTCTCTGATAAAGTCCAGGCTTTAACACATTTCCATCATGAAACTCTAATAAGGACCAACTAAATAGCAATATGAAATAGCCAGAACATAAAGGACTGACATGAGAAGAAATTGGGCATCTGGATAGTACATTTTTATTCTTGAATGCCTGCTGCCTTTTTGCCTCTTGTGGGTGTTGATCCTCTAGGTAAGAATCCATGCCTGATGAGCAAGGTCTCTAAAGAAACAACTCACAATTCTTTAAAGACAGCCTTTCTTTCCTGTAGCTAAATCATCAGGCAGCACCTTTTGATAACCGTGATGGATATCCTTCACCAAAGCCCTATAATGGAAAGAAAAGGATTTCATTTTTGTTTCCTCTTAATATCCTTTAAGCTTTGTAAAATACTTACATGTTCCATTCACGAACTTGTTTTCTCTAGAAAATTAGGTGAGGATTGTTTAGCAATCAGTGCCCCTTCAAAAATTAGTTTCAATTCAACAAATACTGACTGGACATCACCCCCTCCTCTACAATATAGACATCATAGAAACAGTTTCTGCCTTCCTAAGATTTACAGGTTTTGTTCAGGTACTCATGTTAACACACACTGATATATCCAGGTCTGACTGGTTAAAACCAGAAGCATATTTATGAGTGGAGTTTCAAATTGTGTTTCTCTTGGCATGATCTTGCAGTAGATTTATGGTACAAAGTAGACATTAAGACTAGTGAGAAAAAAGAGCTCCAATAAGTGAGAAAATAGGAGAAACAGAGAGGAGTCAGTATTTGGGTCATCTGATGTGAACAGCTGACTCATTGGAAAAGTCCCTGATGCTGGGAAAGATTGAAGGCAGGAGAAGAGGCATCAGAGGATGAGATGGTTGGATGGCATCACTGATGCAATGGACATGAACTTGGGCAAACTTCAGGAGATGGTTAGGGACAGGGAGGCCTGGCATGCCGCAGTCCATGGGGTTGCAGAGTCCTACACAACTGTGTGACTGAACAACAACAGAGGTGCCATGGGGTCTCAAAGAGTCGGACGAGATTGAACAAATAACTGAGTACCAAAGACATGCCAGGTGGAGTCATGGGAAAGGCCCTGTGGAAGTGGTGGGATTTACTTGAACTTTGAAGGAAGGAAGAGGTGTATCAGCCAGAAATGACTGTAAAAGAAATATTAAAATGGCAGATGCATACAGGGGAAAAATAGGCAAATCCATGTGATGGAGAATCTTCTTCAAGAAGTCCTACTTTTCACAGCATTATTTAAGAAGGTGGGTCAACATCTCCCTGCACAGACCTGCTCCCTCTCTTCTCATAGCTTATCAGCAAAGTTAGTGACTTCACTACACTGTGGTGTTGGAGAAGACTCTTGAGAGTCCCTTGGACTGCACGGAGATCCAACCAGTCCATTCTGAAGGAGATCAGCCCTGGGTGTTCTTTCGAAGGAATGATGCTAAAGCTGAAACTCCAGTACTTTGGCCACCTCATGCGAAGAGTTGACTCATTGGAAAAGACTCTGATGCTGGGAGGGATTGGGGGCAGGAGGAGAAGGGACGACAGAGGATGAGATGACTGGATGGTGTTACCGACTCGATGGACGTTGAGTCTGAGTGAACTCCGGGAGTTGGTGATGGACAGGGAGGCCTGGTGTGCTGCAATTCATGGGGTCACAAAGAGTCAGACATGACTGAGCGACTGAACTGAACTGAACATGTCGATTACTGGAGCATAAAGAATAAAACCAGTAAACTAGTGCAAGACCAGGAGTTCAAATGTGTATATCAAAGATACATGCAAC
This sequence comes from Bos javanicus, assembly GCF_032452875.1. Classification (NCBI taxonomy): domain Eukaryota; kingdom Metazoa; phylum Chordata; class Mammalia; order Artiodactyla; family Bovidae; genus Bos; species Bos javanicus. The sequence continues at coordinate 59,700,124 of NC_083869.1, read as the reverse complement.
TAAACAGTTTTTCATTTCCCATCTGACCCTGGGGCTTTATATGGGAGGGAGGGTGAAAGTGTAAACTGCACTTGCTACTGAGAGCTTTAGAAAAATAGGTCCCTCTCACCGAGAATATCCCATCCATTTGCTCTCAGATCCATGTATGAGCTGTGGGAAAATTACTTTTTTAATTAAGTTCTTCACCTCTCCCATTTGTGCAAGTGCTTTAGCAGGCTTTCTTCTATCTCACACATGTGTACTCAGTTGCTCTGTCATGTCTGACTTTTTGTGACCCCATGCACTGTAGTCTGCCAAGCTCCTCCATTCTTGGGACTATCCCAGCAAGAATATTGGAGTAGCTTGCCATTTCCTACTCCAAGAGATCCTCCCGATCCGGGAATCGAACTTGCGTCTCCTGTGGCTCCTGCATTGGCAGGCAGATTCTCTACTGCTGCGTCACCTGGGAAACCCCCTTCTATCTCATAGGAAAGCCAAAAAGCTTTCTTTAAATTATCTGATACATATTGAAGAGTTTATAGAACAAACTTGTAAATTTAGTGAAAGCTTAATTTCCATGAAGTTGGGTCTGCTAAAACCTCAGCCATCATCAGCTTAGTTTCCTAGTGTCTCTTGGATTTGGGTCATGTCTTTTCATTTTTATAGATTTTTATCTTACCTATACTGCCCTATGAGTTTCGGGGGAGACAGACTTACCTCCCTTACAAGTTGTCACTTCCTTATTCTAATGCAGGCACTGCTTCTAACCCTTTCATTCTGTTCTTATCAGCATTCACAGCATGAAATGTGATTCTTCTATTACTTAATTCCTTCCTTTCCTCTCACTCATTTCCACTCCTATTTTCCCATCTCCTTTCATTTCACCCTCACATATTTTTCACTTTGCAGTTTTCCTTATCATCATATGCTCGACATGAGAGAGCCAAATCGAACCCCACAGTTAAAAATAGTTTCTGACATTATTTGCGATTCCTAAGATGTAGCCTCACAAATTACCTTTTCTCATCTGATTTCCATCTCACATGCTGACAGTGCTCCAATCTTGGTTTCTGATTATCCCATTACATAGTGCTTTCCCTTACATTTAGAGGAAACTTGCAAGTCATGGTTCTGTTTGGATAGCACTGCCTAGTCATCATTTACAATTTTATGGAACTGGAAAGGCCAGGAGAGGAAAGACATGGGGCTCAAGTTCTTGTTTAAAAGGGAAAGCATTAAATAACTATTTTGGTAATAGTTAGAATCACTACTCATCATCGTGCTGCACTGGAGCCACTTTGTGATTGAGAGTAACATACCACATTACCAAGTCGTGTCTGACTTTCTTGCTGTAGCCCACCAGGCCCCTCTGTCTATGGGATTTCCCAGGCAGGAATTCTGGAGTGAGTTTTTATTCCCTCCTCAAGGGGATCTTCCTGACCCAGGGATTGAACCTGCATCTCCTACATTGCAGGTAGATTCTTTACTGCTGAACACTGGGAAATCATACTAAAACATATTAGTATCATAGGACAGGATAACTGTTTTTCTTACCAAGGGGGAATGCTGTGTTCTCTGTTGAGGAGTAATGCATTTAAAATTCATTCTTAAAAAGGCAAATGCAATTGCCTACACAATGTTATAATATTTCAGGAAAAACTCATCACAAATAAATGCATAGGAATTAACCTAACAATTCATTTACTGCATTCATTGTTTTTACTATATAATCTGCATGTATTCAGTCTGTCATCATGCACAGCATTTATCATGTGTGTGTGTTTGTCTTGTGTATGTGTGTGTCTGTGTTTTAGCTATGTTCTGAAAACATCCTATAAATAGCTAAATTCATGTAAAGCCACAATGCCCAGAAGGCTGGATGATTACCTGTTAGCATTGATCGTTTGGGTATAGAAAAAGAAATGTCTAATACAAATAATACCATTTTTCTTATGCATTCTAAGAACCTCTTATATTCAAGAGTAAATTTTCCTTACATATATTCATTTCAGTTGACCTCGTAAAGTACATTGGAGAGTACAGTATACCATGTAATTGAGAGCCGGACCTCTAATAGATGCTATGTGAGATCTTTGGGGGAATGAAAAGATAATGGAATTCCTATTCTTGGTGGGAGATAATAGTCATTATTATCCTTTTTTCTCTTCTGCAAAGGCACACTATCATATTCTAGTTGATGGTCCCCATATGTTTTTTTAGGTACATTAGTAATTTCAAAGAAGCCAAATATATCTTGCTTTGAGGGAATGCAGTTTAGCTCTTGGGGCCAGACTATAGCTCCTGGATTATGTTCAGCAGACTTTACTAAAAGATAGGCTGTTTTTCCATGACTTGGATAGTTCCACATAATTTTCTTCTCCTTTCCTGTTCTTGACAGGTGCATGAGGCAGTCCCATGTTACAGTGAGTGCAATCAGTATTCCTGGGTTGTAGAGCACTGGTCTCCATGCAAAATCCACAATGAGCTGAGGTCCCCGCGCTGTGGAGGAGGAACGCAATCTAGGAAAATCAGGTGTGTGGCCATGGAGACATTTGGGAAATGTGACAGTGGAACTTACATATTTTTATGAAAACAACAGTGTTGCTGATCCAAGTACACTCTGCTTCTCAAACCCTATCTTCTGGCTTTTGCTCATCATAAAAAAAAATTCATGTATTTATTTAGCTGCACCAAGTCTTTGCTGTAGCATGAGGGATCTATTTCCCTAACCAAGGATGGAATCCAGGACCCCTGCATTGGGAGCATGGAGTCCTAGCCACTGGACCATCAGGGAAGTCCCTGCTCATCTTTAAGTATTCCTGAACACATAGGACCCTTGAGTTGCCATGTATATTGTGGGATTCTATCTGCATGGCAGCCACAGTCCTGAACATTTCCTGCAAATGACTTCAGTGGAAAAACCAACTGCATGGAAAACCATCACATCCCTCCAATGATGTATGGCCATCACTGCTGACAAATTAGATGATTTAGACTCTGATGCCAGGTCACTCTTTTGCTCTATGGTTAGTATAACTGATGGACATTATCTTAATTTTGGATGTCAATACCTTGAAAAAGTCAATGTAAACCCCCAAAATTAGATTTCAGAATGCAATATGAGAATAACCTGTGACCAACCTAGATAGCATATTAAAAAGCAGAGACATTACTTTTCCAACAAAGGTCCATCTATCTAGTCAAAGCTATGGTTTTTCCAGTAGTCATGTATGGATGTGAGAGTTGGACTATAAAGAAAGCTGAGCACAGAAGAATTGATGCTTTTGAACTGTGGGTTGGAGAAGACTCTTGAGAATCCCTTGGACAGCAAGGAGATCAAACCAGTCAATCCTAAAGGAAATCGGCCCTGAATATTCATTGGAAGGACTGATGCTGAAGCTGAAACTCCAAATCTTGACCTGAAGTGAAGTGCCAACTCATTGGAAAAGTCTCTGATGCTGGGAAAGACTGAAGGCAGGAGGAGAAGGGGTTGACAGAGGATGAGATGGTTGGATGGCATCAGCGACTCGATGGACATGAGTTTCAGCAAGCTCCAGGAGTTGGTGATGAACAGGGAAACCTGGCATGTTGCAGTCCATGAGGTTGCAAAGAGTCAGACATGACTGAGTGACTGAACTGACTGAACCAGTGGTCCAGTGGTTAGGATTCAGCACTTTCACTGCCAAGGGCACAGTCTTAATCCTTGATCAGGGGACTAAGACCCCACAAGCTGGTTTGTGCAGCCAAAAAAAAAAAAAAAAGGTCTATTTAGAAATGATTTGGGAAAAAAGAGGATAATTTTATTATCAACTGAGGAAAATAGCAATGAATGTTAAAGAAAATCATAAGCCAAAGTATTAATCGTAAATAATGATTTAGTATGTAAGCTCAAGAAGAAATCAACAATAGTGTAGTCATCTTTTCAGTTGCATGAGTGTAGTATGTCATTCTGCTATATTTAGGAAGCTTCATTTCAAATTGACACACTATGGCTGAATCGGGTATCTCCCTAACGAGTTATCTTTGAGATTGAAGTCAGTTGCCAGGGAACACCCAACTTCTATACGTTGGTGTAATTCAACACCAGTGAACTTAGTTTATGCAGTGATTCAGGATATATCCACCATTTATGAGATTTGGCCCCATTGTCACAAAGTCACTGGTAGACATGTTGAAACAGCCACTGGCAAAATTGCAGAGGTGCTCCTCATCACCAACCCGGGCAAAACGCTCGTAAACATATTGTCTTTCTTTCCATTTTCACTGCCTTTTCCCCTGGGGAAAGCTCAGGCTGTCACAGACTTGGGCTTCTACCTCTTTTTCTTCAAAGTCTGTCTCTTGTGTCCTATTTTCTCATGGCTTTGAGAAATGACTGACTAGCCTAGCTTATCAGGTAATACGTGTAAATGAGCTGTGGCATCACTCACTCTCATCCCAGCCTGGCCTCTTAGCAGTATTAAAGCAAAGTCCCACGAGAGAGAGGAAAGCTTTAAGAGAATAAATTGCTACCGGCAGAATTGTGGCAGGTTGATTGAGGAAAAACACACTTGAACAAGAGGGCCTTTAAGCCATACCTCTCAGCTCAAATGGATGAAGCCTGGTATAATAAAAACAGTACAGCTACCAAATATCATGTGTTGTGGGTTGAACTGTGTCCCTCCCCCCGCTAAAAAAAAATCTATGTATTAAGTACTAACCTGCAATACCTGAGAATGTGGCTGTATTTGGAACCCTAACCCTCAACCCAAAAATGGCAAAAGGAGGGATTTTCAAAAAAGAAAATGTAATCAGTGGTTTTAATGATTCTGAGAAGTTTACTAAAACAATAATTGACTATTGAGTTTGGGGCTTCCCTGGTGGCTTCGACGGTAAAGTGTCTGCCCGCAATGTGGGAGACCTGGGTTCAGTCCCAGGGTTGGAAAGATCCCCTGGAGAAGGAAATGGCAATCTACTCCAGTACTCTTGCCTGGAAAATCCCATGGACGGAGGAGCCTGGTAGGTTCATGGGTCGCAGAGAGTCAGACAGTACTGAGCGACTTAACTTTCACTTTCACTTTCATTGAGTTTGGCAAAGGGGAATCTATTGATGATATCAGTTTTGTCTGGAATGATGATAAAAGTGTGATTAAAGTAAGTCCAAGAGGTAATAAGGGAGGAGGAGGATGTGGGGATAGTGGATATAGCCATGCTTTAAAGCAGTTTTGTAATGGCTTTGAGTAGAAATGAAAATGATGACCAAAGGGAGAGATATGGCAAGGACATTGATGCAGGATATGCAACAGCATTTTCATTTGAAAACAGCTTCAGTTTCAGTCTATGTAAGTCTTTACTTTTGTGTTTGTCAGAATCACTGGAAGACTCTCTTCTTAAATCACATGTGAAATAAATAATCCTAGAAACCTATATTTTGGAAACAAAGTGAAAGAAGGCTAATGTGGTAAACAGAATGATAGTTCCCCAAAATATTCACATTCTAACCCTTGAAATTTGTGAATATGTTACGTTAAATAGGAAAAGGGTCTTTGCAGATGTGATTAGGGAGGATTGTCCTGGATCCTCTGGATGGGAACAATTTATTCACAAGTATCCTTAAAAATGGATGAGGGGATGGGAAAGGAAAAAAGTAAGACACAGAGAGGTACAAGGCTTTGAGGAGAGAGAAAGGGGCCATGGCCCCAAGGAATGTGAGTGGCTTCTAGACTATGAAAGAGGTTAGGAGACGATTCTGCCCTAGAGCCTCCAGGAAGGAATGTAGCTTTGCCAGACTGCTGATGTTAGTCTAGTGAGTTCCATGTTGGATTCCTATACTACAAAATTGTAAAATAATAAATGTGCATTGTTTAAGTCATGAAGGTAGTGATCATTTTGTTCACTATGTTAACTTTCCTTAAACCTTGTTATCAGTGTGATGTTCCCATCCTTAGTTGGGCCATGTGTTCTCCAACTCAAAGACCTGTTTTGTGACCCTATACAGATACTAAACCTTCAGTTGCCAGCAGGGGCAGGGTTGGGGTCATCACCTAGCTCTGTGTATTGGGAAAGGGCATCTCAGAACTTAGGTACTTCTTAAACATAAACACAATAAATCCTCCAGTTTTTCTGCCTCACCTTTCACATTTCCAAAGGTACTTGGTGCCACAGATTCCTGAATTTTTCAAGTATTCTGATGTGTGAATGGAATTACTTTCTTTGTTTTCTTTTGAAGGCTTAGTGATCAGTTTTCTCTGTGTGCTAAGACACCACTAGCCCATCTATTTCCCTTCGTTGCCTTTGTCCTTTCCCGTGTTTTTTGTCCTTGCAAGATAATGCATTTCCTTCTCCCCTGTTTTTTTTTTTTTTTTTGTATTAAATTCCTTTGCTATTGTTTTTGTGGCATATTGGGAGCAGACAAAGACTAATGCATATGTCCAACTGGACACCATTGACCAGAAGTATTACCTCTTCTTTTTTAAGCGAAATCATAAAGGAATATCAGCTGAAGAGTGTACAGGCAAGAAGGAAAGCAATTTTCAGCTTTTAAGTTTGCCCAGGGAAAGGCATTAAAGCCATTTAGTGGTTCCTCCTTCCAGTATTGACTATTACCACAGGAGAAATTAAAGTCTATAGATGACTCTGTACCTTGCCTCCCTACATTAGAAGACATGACTTACATCTCCTCTCTGTTTACCATTTTCTGTTAACCTGCTTTATACAGTATCTATTTTTTTTTTATTACTTAGCACCTCATAAAGTTTATTTTGTACCAGGTCATAGACTTCGGTGCAGTTTTCCTTAATAAAAAAAAAAAATTATATAAAAGAAACTCCTAATGCATAGGGTAATTCATTCCAGTATAGCATGATTTGTAAAAGCTAAAAGCTTTTCCAGCTGAAGCTTTCCAGCACAGCCCTCCTAAGTTGCTTATTCCTTGGCTGTGGCTTTGTATCTGAAAGTAGCAGATCAGCAAATGGCACCATTTGTCTTAACATCATTGTCATTTTCACCTTTACTTTGATCATTATCATTGGAAGAAGGAATCTTGTCCTTTTTTTTTTTTTTTTCCTTTCAGTTCTGTACCTTAGCACCCAAGTAAAGGCATGGTTCAAAGTAAGCCCCTCAAAATATTTAATAAATAAATCATTATTAACAAATTACTTTGTATTCCAACACCAAACAAAAGAGGCTTATATACAGCAAGTCTTTATCAAATATTTTTGAGAAAATAATTTAAATATTAACTTTGAGTTGGGATATAATATAAATGGAGAGAAATGGCCACAGCATAGGGTACAGCTCCATGAATTTACACAATATAAACTCATCTGTGTAACCAACCCAGAGGCCAAGACACAAAGTTTTACCAGGACTATGTAAGCCCCTATCGGTCAATAACCATTCCCACAGGGGTAACTGCTATTCTGTCTTCTGACACCATAGATGAGTATTGCCTGTTAAGTGTCTGTGAAGGGAACTGTATAGTCTGTACTCTTTTCTGTACTTTTTGTGTCCAGCTTCTTTTTTTCAACATTGAGGTTGTGAGCTCCATTCATGCTCTTTTGTGCAACAATAGTAATGAATTCTTATTACTTAATTATCGCAATATATTTGTCCATTTTACTGTGGCTGAATAGCTATTGTAGATATACTACTATTAATTCTCCTTTGGCTAATTACAAATAGTGGTGCCATAAACATTTCCAAGCAGGTTTTTTTTTTTTTTTTTTTTACAGGGAGATCCACATTTCTCTTCTGTATATAAATAGAAGTGGAACTGTTGGGTTACATTGTGTTTATATGTTTAGTTTTAATAGACATACCACCAATTAGTTTGCCAAAGAGTTTATGCTCCAACCAGCAGAGTGAGAAGAGTTACAGTTGCTCCATATTCTTGCCAACCCTCACTATTTTCCATGTTTTTGATGTAAGCCATTCTGGCAGGTATATAGCAGTATAACTCTTTGGTTTTAATTTGATTAAATCAGCAGCATGATTATTTATCCCATCCTCATCAGCATTTATCTCAGAGCAACGATAATACGTGCATCAGTAGCACATGCTCAACTGCTGCAGGAAAATGCTTGCGTGTTGCCCTTTGGTTTATAATGTGAAAATTCCTTACTGAAATGCAGAAAATACCTAAAAGAAAAATATGTTCAAATGTTTTTTCAGTACTTTGCCATGACCTTAAATATATTGAACAAAAACTAGGGAACTTTAGATGCTCTGAGCTAGAAGTCCAGGAAAAGTCTGAGAGAGTCATAGGAACAATCCAAGGTCTAGTTATTACCAAGTGATGGATTTATTCAGAGGAAAACGTTCAAGATTCGTTACAATGAAAAGACCTAAGTAATATATTGTAGATAGTTCTCTTTAGATGGAGAGTTCTTCAAAGATGAGTATTGTCTCTAGTCTTTTCCTGCTCTGCTGAATAAATGGCTCTGCCCTGAGTTACCACTCAATAAAGCCTGGTTGGGCTTCCCTCGTGGCTCAGCTGGTAAAGAATCCACCTGCAATGCGGGAGACCTGGGTTCTATCCCTGGGTTGGGAAGATCCCCTGGAGAAGGGAAAAGCTACCCACTCCAGTATTCTGGCCTGGAGAATTCCATGGACTGTGTAGTCCACAGGATTGCCAAGAGTTGGACACGACTGAGTGACTTTCACTCACTCACTCAAAGCCTGACTGACTGAAAGGTTTTTTTGTTTGTTTGTTTGTTTTTTGCTCTGGTTTCTCTATCAGTCTTATTTTATGTTTAATTATCTTTGAGGGGTAAGTAATTAGGATATATCATAACTATTGTAAATTTACTCCTCACTGTTTTAAGTGTTCAAGCTATCTTATGATCTTGCATTATAGATGCATGAATGCTGCTGATGGTGAAGGGGGAGCTGTGGATAACAGCCTGTGCAACCAGGATGAGATTCCCCCAGAAACCCAGTCCTGCTCTCTTCTGTGTCCCAACGAATGTGTCATGTCTGAGTGGGGACATTGGAGCAAATGCCCACAGGTAATCTCTCTCCCCTTGTCACTGTTCTAATCCTCCAGGACTGCCATCACTTTCATTCTCTGCATTTGCACAGTGCAGCTCTCCAAAGCATCCTTCTTGTAATATGGGAAAATAATTTTGCCTGAGAAAGAAAGAAAAAAAAAAAAGAATTCAGCAAGTAAGACAGAACAATTTAAAATGCCAGTGCTTCTTTAAGGCCTTTATCCTGGGAGTACGAACAAGGGAAAGGAACCTAAAATGGTCACACTAGGATTCAAATGTATGCCCACTGCTAAAGGGGCTTCTTTGGTACCAAAATCATCCTCATTATAATATGTTGGTTCTGCTCCATTCTTCCGTAGCAGAATCAATATGTCTTAGTACCTCACTGTGTTATTTAGCTTCTGTTAGTGATAAGTGATGATCTGTTTTGCCTCGTGCTATTTTCCCAAAGATAATATGTTCTTTCGCCATGTTCTTCTTCCAAACCTGACAGAAAGTCCTTTTTTGAAAGTCTAAAGCATTTGCCTTTTCCCTCTTTTTTTTCCAAAAAAAAAAAAATTGGAAGTGTAACAGGAGTATGGCAAAATAAATATTCTTTAAGTAGCACAGTTCAATTTAATATTCTCAGAAGATAAAGTTGGATATTTTAGACTTATGTTTCTGCTTAAAAAGCTAAAAGAGAAAATGAAGATAAGGAGCATATTATATGGCTCCAAATATTGGGAAGGAAAGAATTAGGACACTTTGATTTCAGTGGTGATACTGATTTGTGAAAAGATTGTAGAAAATCTTTGTATGAAAATGGAAAATGCATTTTTAATTTTATTGAAGTATAGTTGATTTAGAATGCTTCATTGATTTCTTCTGTACAGCGGAGTGACTCAGTTATGCATACATGTGTCTTTTCTATATTCTTTTCCATTATGGTTTACCACAGGATATTGAATATAGCTTCCTGTGCTATGCAGTAGGACCTTGTTGTTTATGCATCCTATATATAACAGTTTGCCTTTCCTAATCTCAAACTCGCCTTCTTTCCCTCCCCTCCCCACCGTGACAACCACAGGTCTCTTCTCTATATCTGAGTCTGTTTATCTTTCATAGATATGTTGATTAGTATTGTATTTTAGATCCCACATATAAGGGATATCATATGATATCTGTCTTTCTGACTTACTTCATTTGGTATGATAATCTCTAGGTCCATCTTTGTTGATGCAAGTGGCATTCTTTCACTCTTTTTGATGGCTGAGTAATATTCCATTGTATATATGTACCACATTTTCTTTGTCCATTCATCTGTCTGTGTACATTTATGTTCTTTCCATGCCTTGGCTACTGTAAATAGTGTTGCTGTGAACATAGGGATGCATGCATCTTTTTGAATTATAGTTTTTTTCCTGGATCTATGCTCAGAAGTAAGACTGCTAGATCATATGGCAACTGTAGGTTTGGTTTTTTTGAGAAACCTCCATCCTTGTTTCCATAGTGGCTGCACCAACTTACATTCCCACAGTGTAAGATGGTTGTGTTTTCTCCACACCCTCTCCAGCGCTCGTTACTTGTAGAGTTTTTAGTAATGGCCGTTCTGACTGGTGTGAAGGTGGTACCTCATTGCAGTTTGATTCACATTTCTGTAATAATTATTGACATTGAGCATCTTTTCATATGCTTATTAGTCACCTGTATGTCTTCTTTGGAGAAATATCTATTCTGCCATTTTTTGATTGGGTTGTTTGTTTCTTTGTTTTTGAATTATATGAGCTGCTTGTATATTTTGGAAATTAAGCCCTTGTCAGTCACATAATTTGCAAATATTTTCTACCATTTCATGGGTTGTCTTTTCATTTTGTTTATGGTATCCTTCGCTACTCAAAAACTTTTAGGTTTCATTAGGTCCCAATTTTTGGTTTTGTTTCTATTGCCTTGGGAAACTGAACTAAAAAACTTTGGTGCAATTTATGTCAAATAATGTTTTGCCTGGAAAATACTTTAAAATCAGTTAATATCCTATATTTTCAGTTTTTGACTATTGATTCCTTATTAATTATTGCTTAGTTGTATCCAACTCTTTGCAACCCATGGACTTTAGCTTGCCAGACTCCTCTGCTCATTGGGATTTTCCAGGTGAGAATACTGGAGTGGCTTGCCAGTTCCTCCTCCAGGAGATCTTCCTAACCCAGGGATTGAACCCATATCTCCTGTGTTTTCCTTTATTGCTGGTGATTTCTTTACCTGCTGAGTCATAGGAAATCCCTTTGTTCTTTGGGGATAGGTTCATACAATGTTAAGTTAAAGAGGCACCAATAAAGGGTAACTTGTAGGAATGGAATGTCCTACTAAGTCATATATTTTGTGTGTAACTTGAATATAATAAAAATTAACATTCCATGAACACTTATTTTGTGCAAGGCACGAGTAAGAATGCTTCCTAAATTTTAGCCTTTGCGATAATCCTACTTAAGTGCATACTGTTATCAGTCCCATTGTATAGCTGAAGGAACTGATTCTCAGCAAGGCTCTTAAAGTAGCTTGCATAAGGTTTCACATTTCAGAAGTTATGGAGCAGTTCATGAGTCATCTGATGGAGCCAGTGCCTTTGATCTCACATTCTCAGCTCACTTATCTTAGAAGAATTAAGGTGGATTTAGACTCAACACTTGTTTCTTTAAGATGCAACAGTTGTTTTAAGAACAAAGCTAGTTACTTGAGCTATCTGTATGATTATTCCATGACTGAGGACATAAATTCACATTTTAGAAAGTGTGGCCGCATATATTCTTTATTAATCAACTTGCAGAAGAATTACCAACCTGAAAAAGTTTAATTGTAGAGGTTAATATCTTCCTCTGAAGTTTGCAATAAGGAGTTCATGATCTGAGCCACAGTCAGTTCCTGGTCTTGTTTTGCTGACTGTATAGAGCTTCTCTATCTACATCTGCAAAGAATATAACCAATCTGATTTCAGTATTGACCATCCGGTGATGTCCCTGTGTAGAGTTGTTTCTTGTGTCCTTGGAAGAGGATGTTTGCTATGACCGGTGCATTCTCTTGGCAAATCTCCATTGACCTTTGTCCTATTTCATCTTGTACTCCAAAGTCAAACTTGTCTGTTACTCCAGGTATCTCTTGACTTCCTACTTTTGCATTCCAATCCCCTATGATGAAAAGGACATCATTTTTTTGGTGTTATTTCCAGAAGGTCTTGTAGGTCTTCATAGAATCGTTCAACTTCAGCTTCATGCCCAAAATTCTCCAAGCTAGGCTTCAACAGTACCTGAACTGAGAACTTTCAGATGTTCAATCTGGATTTAGAAAAGGCAGAGGAACTAGAGATCAAATTTCCAATGTCTGTTGGACTATAGAAAAAAACAAGAGAATTCCAGAAAAACACCTAGTTCTGTTTCATTGACTACACTCAAGTCTTTGACTGTGTGGGTCACAACAAACTGGAAAATTCTTAGAGATGGGAATACCTGACCACCTGATCTGCCTCCTGAGAAACCTGTATGCAGATCAATAAGCAAGAGTTAGAACTGGACATGGAATAACAGACTGGTTCAAAATTGGAAAAGGAGTATGTAAAGGCTGTATATTGTCACCTTCCCTTATTTAACTTATCTGCAAAGTACATTATGCAAAATGCTGGGCTGGGTAAAGCACAAGTCAGAATCAGGATTGCTGATAGAATTATCAGTAACCTCAGATATGCAGATGACACCACCCTTATGGCAGAAAGTGAAGAGGAACTAAAGAGCCTTTTGAAGAATGTAAAAGAGAGATAAAAGCTGATTTAAAACTCAACATTCAAAAAACTAAGATCATGATATCCAGTCTCATCACTAAATGGCAAATAGATGGGGAAACAGTGGAAATGGTGACAGACTTTATTTTCTTGTGCTCCAAAATCACTGCAGATGGTGACTGCAGCCATGAAATTAAAAGACATTTGCTCCTTGAAAGAAAAGTATGACAAACCTAGACAGCATATTAAAAAGCAGAGACATTACTTCAGTGACAAAGGTCTGTCTACTCAAAGCAATGTTTTTTCCAGTAGTCATGTATGGATGTGACAGTTGGACCCATAAAGAAGGCTGACTGCCAAAGAACTGATCCTTCTGAACTGTGGTGCAGTAGGAGGCTCTTAAGAGTCCCTTAGACTGAAAGGAGATCAATCATGTCAATCCTAAAGGAAATAACTTTGAATATTCTTTGGAAGGATTGATGCTGAAGCTGAAACTCCAATACTTTGGTCACCTAATGTGAAGAGCCAATTCATTAGAAAAGACCTTGATGCTGGGAAATATTGAAGGCAGGAGGAGAAGGGGACAACAGAGGACAAGATGGTTGGACAGCATCACTGACTCAATGGACATGAGTTTGAGCAAGCTCCTAGAGATGGTGAAGGACAGGGAAGCCTGGCAGGCTGCAATCCATGGGATGACTGAACAACAACAATAACTATCTCCCTCTCTTTTTTTTTTTTTCTTCTAGTTTGCTCACAGAAAACTCCATTAAGCTATGATAACTTGGCCATGAAAACATTGCCCCTTTAAGTCAGTGTTATCTTGCCACTGACTGAGCTGGAATGCTTGTCTCAGGAGCATGTTATGATGGCCTGGCATTCTGCGTTTCCTTCTTCAAGTTTCCTGGAGGCAATTTTCTTTAAGGTTTGCTTCTCTAAACATAAGCACTCTATTTTTGGAGTGTTTAGAAACTGGAGCTGGAGAAGAGAGTTTAACTTCCCTTCATGTGTCTAGAAGATGACACAGACATTTACTCGCCTGTCAGCATGAAGTGAGGGAGTTGTTTCTTCAAGTGTTTATATTCCTTCTAAGTTACGTATTAATAATAATATCTCTGACAACAACAATACTGTCATTGAGCCCACCGTATGTAACTGACCCTGCACTTTTCTATGATGTCAGAACACTTACCCACGGTCACTCAGGTCTCTCCAACCACAATGGCCTCATTCTTTCTCAGATGCACACTGCTCTCCAGTGTAAATAAAGACATTAAAATGGAAAAGAAAGGTGATCAGGGATCGTGCCTGATTATTGTCCCTATCTTCAAATATGTTGCATCATTTTAATAAATTGCATCATCTTAGCATAATGTGCCAACATCATGGGTACTTTAAGTGGTGCTCAATGGTGATCATCATCATGATTATACAAAGTTAGTGAGCTGAATCTGTGTGCCTGAAGTTTAACGAGCACTTCAATGAACATTTTCTGAGCAAAACGGAAACAATTATTGTAAATTGTTCTGTGTACTGTGTGCTGATTCTAAATATTGGCCATTATTTGCCAAGTTCTCCTTTGACAGTCTGCAGTGTGACATATGTTAATGAAACCAATTCACTGTGTTATTTTTTTTCTTATTCTTTTTTTTCCCCTAGGTCAGTTCTTTAAAGACAAATACATAAACATACAAACAGAAAATAATTTTTAAGCCAGAATATTTTTGAGACAAATACACATTTATCTTATATATCCACAAAATCTGAAATTTATATTTTGATTTAGTTATAAGAAAGTTATTTAATGTGAAATAAGCTTAATATTTTAAAACATAGTTAAGTAAATCAATTTGGCAGTTAATTAAAGAAACTTAGGAAAACCAGTTAACTAATTAAAACTGTTTCTTGAATCCCTGTATTTGTCTTATATTCTGAGGCCAAACGCATATATCCAGACTATCAGTGCATTGAGGAGTTTCCAATTCTCAGTATCTTTTGTTAATACAGTATCTTTTGTTTAGGTGTAGCAAAGGATTCAGTAACTACTAGCAGTCTGTTTATTAGTTCACACAGTGTTCTCTAATAAGATGGTAGGCACTATATAAAATAAGTTAAAATATACTTTCTAACCTCGGGGTCAATGATTTTTACCCAGCTCCTCTGTCCAGTCCTGAAATTGAGTCAGTCTGTCTGGGGTGTTTCCCATGAGTTTCCATGTCTAATAACTTTCCAGGTAATACTCGTTCTGCCATTCTAGGGACATGCTTTAAGTCACAAGGCTCTTAGTCATTGTTATGTCATTGTTATGTCATTATGACATTGTTATGTCATTGCTCTTAGTCATCTTCAAATCCTGTTCTTTGTCAATCTCATTTTAATTACATTTTTTTTATAATCCTACTTATTTATTTTGAGGGGAAATGGCCTTAAAAAATTTACTTCTATGTTTATTGAAATATAAAGGACATACAGCACTGAGTAGTTTAAGATATACAGCTTCATGCTTTGACTTTTAATTAATTGCAAATTAATATGTAATTTGACATAATGATGCACATTATGAATTGATTATCACAAAAAAATTAGTGAACTTCCATCACCTCATATAGATTCAAGATTAAATAAATAGAAAAAAGTTTCATCTTCTGATGAGAACTCTTAGGATTTACTCTCTTCAGATCAGATCAGTCGCTCAGTCGTGTCCGACTCTTTGTGACCCCATGAATCGCAGCACGCCAGGCCTCCCTGTCCATCACCAACTCCCAGAGTTCACCCAGACTCACATCCATCGAGTCAGTGATGCCATCCAGCCATCTCATCCTCTGTCATCCCCTTCTCCTCCTGCCCCCAATCCCTCCCAGCATCAGGGTCTTTTCCAATGAATTACTCTCTTAGCAACATTCATATATAACACACAGCAGTGTTAATTACACGTATCATGTTGTACATCGTGCCCCTAGTACTTATTTCTCTTTTAACTGGAAGTTTGTACCTTTTGCTTGCCTTCCTCCAGTTCCTCCTCTCCGCACCCCTGCTTCTGGTAATCACAAATCTAATCTCTTTTGCTATGAGTTTGTTTTTGAAATATAATTGACCTACAACACTTTGTTAGTTCCTGTCACACAGCATGGTTTGTTAAGAACTGAATTGTGTGCCAAGTATAACAAAGAGGACATAAGATGGAGGCATTAAAATTTGTAATGGGGCCATTTTAACTGTCCTGGGAAAAATTGGGGATCAAAAATGGATCAAGCAAAAATAAACACAATTCAAGACAGAATTTGAAGAAAATGGAAAACTGTGTGTTTAATTTATTTTCATTTCTCATTTTTTCTTGTTCCCGTAAGACACACACATACACACACACACACTAATCAATATATATATGTAATTTATTTTTTGATTCCATTGTGCTCACTTCTGTAGAATGCTTTAATGTGAAAGAAATCTTGTAGAATTATACATATAAAATTTTTTGAAATCCTGTTTACTCTTTAAAGATATGTGTGTATAAAAACACATGCATATATATGCATCTATGTATATATACATATTTATATTTTATATATATAATAATTTGTTGTTTGTGGCACAATATTCCTCTCTTATCTACCTAATATTTTTTCTAGTTTTTATCCTTTGCCTTCATACTTCAAAATTATGCTGATGAATATTCATAAAATCTCCAGGAGAGGTTTACAAATTTCTAAATTCAGAAACTGCTCCATCCCTGACACATCTGAAGGACTACATGGTTCTGTTTATTTACAATGCCAACCCTTACAGGAAATTTCCAATGTGTAATAATGATTTTCTATTTATGAGTGTCCCTGGAGGCTTGACAAAGACATTTCTTAAACAATTATATAGATAAGAAAAAAACAAGGAGGGTCTTGGAGATTAATTTCCAAACTGCTATAGGCTTTACAGAAGCAAGCCTTCAGAAACTCTCCCCAGAACGACAACTCAAGTTTTAGCAAACCCATTTGAACTTTAATTGATTCACTCCCAGCTGAATGCATCAAAGGCAGGCTAATACCATCGCTGGGCATCCTCTCACACTGTGAGAACTGGACTCATTAAACTGTGGTCTGAATGCAACCTCATGATCAAACAGTGACTCAAATCTTGGCATTATCACCAGAACAACCTGTGGAGAAAAAGCACAAAGGGAAATTTTGCAAAGAAACTATGGAGGGCTTCAGTTCAGTTCAGTTCAGTTCAGTCGCTCAGTCATGTCCGATTCTTTGCGACCCCATGAATCCCAGCACGCCAGGCCTCCCTGTCCATCACCATCTCCCGGAGTTCACTCAAACTTACGTCCATCGAGTAGGTGACGCCATCCAGCCATCTCATTCTCTGTCGTCCCCTTCTCCTCCTGCCCCCAATCCCTCCCAGCATCAGAGTCTTTTCCAATGAGTCAACTCTTCTCATGAGGTGGCCAAAGTACTGGAGTTTCAGCTTCAGCATCATTCCTTCCAAAGAAATCCCAGGGCTGATCTCCTTCAGAATGGACTGGTTGGATCTCCTTGGAGTCCAAGGGACTCTCAAGAGTCTTCTCCAACACCACAGTTCAAAAGCATCAATTCTTTGGTGCTCAGCTTTCTTCACAGTCCAACATCCATACATGACCACTGGAAAAACCATAGCCTTGACTAGATCGAACTTTGTTGGCAAAGTAATGTCTCTGCTTTTGAATATGCCATCTAGGTTGGTCATAACTTTTCTTCCAAGGAGTAAGTGTCTTTTAATTTCATGGCTGCAGTCACCATCTGCAGTGATTTTGGAACCCCCAAAAATAAAGTCTGACACTATTTCCACTGTTTCCCCATCTATTTCTCATGAAGTGATGGGACCAGATGCCATGATCTTCGTTTTCTGAATGTTGAGCTTTAAGCCAACTTTTTCATTCTCCTCTTTCACTTTCATCAAGAGGCTCTTTAGTTCCTCTTCACTTTCTGCCATAAGGGTGGTGTCATCTGCATTTCTGAGGTTATTGATATTTCTCCCGTCAATCTTGATTCCAGCTTGTGCTTCTTCCAGCCCAGCGTTTCTCATGATGTACTCTGCATATAAGTTAAATAAGCAGGGTGACAATATACAGCCTTGACGTACTACTTTTCCTATTTGGAACCAGTCTGTTGTTTCATGTCCAGTTCTAAACTGTTGCTTCCTGACTTGCATATAGGTTTCTCAAGAGGCAGGTCAGGTGGTCTGATATTCCCATCTCTTGAGGGCTTAAGTGTTATCAAATCTAGATTCTATCATAGTCTCAGTGTACTTCCAAAATACATCTTTTTCCTATACTTTACTTTTCTCTCCGTTCTTTATATATGTGCCATACACTAGTGAAATCAGTGCAGATATATGTAGGCACATAAAGACCACCATTAACCCTGCAAGTGAAGACAGAAGACACTGCTTTAAAAGAGAAAGAGAAATGCATGCTGGTTTTCTGACAAGTGCTCCAAAATTAAGGTTTGAGGTTAAGAAAAATACCTTCCCCTCCCCCCGCCCCCCTTGGTGCTCATGTGTTATTTTTGGTAAGGGCTGTCAACAGCTACATTCAGTTACTGATGACTCAGCATGTTTAGCACCTTAGCATTGCCTCTGAAAGTTATGTTTCCAGGGAAGCAATTTACCCCAATATTTATGACTAGTCTTCATCTCCAAATGCTTCATCAGCCTCTCCTCACAGTCTGCAACATGCACATGACAACCTGTATTTGTCTCTGGAGGACGTGTCTAATGGTCACAACCCTCAAGCTATCTCGTGCTTTTCTTTGGCTCAGAACTAAAAGCCAGAGGAGAAAGACGATAGTTTTCTGTGTTCTGATTGCAAATTCTGGTTGCCTCTGTTACACTGATATTGGCTCTTGTCAGAAGCCAATAACTCATTACTCAGGGACTTGCGGAGTATTTTACCCCTGTGAGCAGTGAGCTTTCATAAAACTCAGAACTATTCTTATTTCCTCAATCAAATTAGGTCCTACAAAAATAGGTGTCTCATTTCATGCAGGTTAGCAGCAAATGACAGTCCTATAAAAGCAGCCTTTGAGCTGCTTCAGTTTTTAAAGTTTAATATGTTTGTTATCACTTTTTATACAGTACAATTTCTTTGACTATCACTATTACCTATTTAAAGTACAAAATAAGGTTTCCATTGCTGTCAATCTCTTCTCTCTCTGACTCTCTCTCTCCCTTTCTTTCTACCTATCTTTATCTATCTCTATAATTTATAAAATTATATAAGCCCCCTAAATTAATCACTCAACTTCAATATTGATCACTCAATTTCAATATTGATCGCTCAGCTTCAATAATTATGTACATGACAGTTTTACTCATTTCTTCTCTAGTTCTTATCCCTTCTCCTGTAAGTAACTTTAATGTATATCCCACACTTCATCTCATTTCATCTCTAAATATTTTTATATATCTTCCTGAGAAATATGGCTAATTACAACAAAAACAGAAAGCCACAGTATTTTTTATACTTTCTAGGAGGATGGTTTTCAAAAACTTAAAAACATGATTCTCATACGAAGTGTCAAAAATTAATTAACTCGTTAATAATTAAAGCAGCATGATTGTAAGGTTCAGGGATTAGAGAGGACAGAAAACTATTAGCAAGGTTGGAATAGCAATTGTTTTATTTGAAAGAGACTGCATTTATGCTCCCACTGTAAACAACCAAAGAGCAAAATATGTAAAACAGTTTTAAGATATTGGCTCATATGTAGCATGCAACCATGATCCCAAGAGAAGAAAACCAAATGATGTCTGAGTGTTACAAGCACCGTGGCTTTTTGGGTAAAGGAATTATCTGGATGGTGATGCCGGGGATGTGATGCCTACAAGATCATGGTGAGGAGGCAGAGGTCAAAAGTCAGAGATGTGGAGAAGGCTGAAATTTGAAGAGTTAAATAGTGAAGGTGTGTGTGTGTGTGTTTGCCCCATCGTGAAGTCATACCTGACTCTCTGCAACCCCATGGACTGTAGCCTGCCAGGCTTCTCTGTCCATGGGATTTCCCAGGCAAGAATACTGAGTTGGGTTGCCATTTTCTTCTCCAAATGAAGAGGGTCAGTTCAGTTCAGTCACTCATTCATGTCCGACTCTTTATGACCCCATGGACTGCAGCATACCAGGTTTCCCTGTCCATCACCAACTCCCAGAGCTTGCTCAAACTCCTGTCCATCGAGTCAGTGATGACAGCCAACCATCTCATCCTCTGTTGTCCCTTTCTCCTCCTGCCTTCAGTTTTTCCCAGCATCAGGATCTTCTCCAAATAAACAGTTCTTCACATCAGGTGGTCAAACTATTGGAGCTTCAGCTTCAGCATCAGTCCTTCCAATGAATATTGAGGACAGATTTCCTTTAGGATTCACTTGTTCAATCTCCTTGCAGTCCAAAGGACTCTTAAGAATCTTCTCCAACACCACAGTTGAAAAGCATTGATTCTTCTGTGCTCAGCTTTCTTTTGGTCCAACTCTCACATCCATACATGACTACCGGAAAAACCATAGCTTTGACTAGATGGACCTTTGTTGGCAAAGTAATGTCTCTGCTTTCTAATTGTCTAGCTTTTCTTCCAAGGAACAAGCATCTTTTAATTTCATGGCTGCAGTCACCATATGTAGTGATTTTGGAGATGAAGAAAATAAAATTGGTCAGTCTTTTCCATTGTGTCCCCATCTATTTGCTATGAAGTTATGGGACCGGATGCCATGATCTTCATTTTTTGAATGCTGAGTTTTAAGCCAGCTTTTTCACTCTCCTCTTTCACTTTCCTCAAGAGGCTCTTTAGTTCCTCTTTAGCTAGGCAAATGAAGAAATCTATTGTTGGCCAAAAAGTTTGTTCTGATTTTTCCAAAAGATATTACAGAAAAACTTGAACAAACATTTTTGCCCAATCCCATAGACATCTAGATGGAGGTCTCTTTAAATTCTTGTTTAAATACTGATTTACACATCCATGGAGTAAAACTCCATAAGTCCACATAAGAAATGGCTCCTGGGGAGCTACAAGCTTTACACATTCCACAGATCACCTAAGTCTGAGAGATATTTTAATTCTATCCAACCTGTAAAGAGGTAGCTCTGAGAGCTCTCAAGGATCTAACAAGGGTTATGCCTTAGGAGGAGGGCTGAAGTAGACCTAAAGTCTACTCTAGAATTACCCTAATAAAAGTTACACAAAACTTAGAAGGATCAAGGAGATTCACAAGTAACTTCACTGTGTGGCAAAACAAACTTCAGCATACTTATATGGAAGACAAAAATTTTAATTAAAAACAAAAGTTTAACAGTATGGCATTCAGAGTGTCTAAGGGTGGTTAGTAACTAGTAGAAGGCATGATCTGGGCTTAGGCAGTGCTGATAATATTTTGTTTCTTGAACTCTGGGCTGGTGTCTAATTAAACTATTGGATGTTTTATGTATATCTTGCATTCACCATATTTCCTAACTTTTCTTATTTTGGTTGCTTTCTTTATTGGTTCACATATTTAGGTTTTCCTAATCATATGATCATGCAAACTATATATAATCATATAACCTGCAAATAATTACTTTTATCTAACTTTTTGATATTTACATAACTTTCTCTGGACATATTTTATTAGAAAGAGCTTTCTAAATAATGCTAAAAATCAAATTAAAATTATTTCAGTTCTTTCCTGGTGTTTATCATAATATGATGTTTGAGCCATTTTTTTAAAAGTTAAGTTTAGTTTCTTTACAGTGTTATATTACTTTCAAATGAATAGCATAGTGATTCAGTACTTTACAGATTATACTCCATTGAAAGTTATTATAAAATAATGGCTATAATCCCCTATGTTATATAATGTATCATTATTACTTACCTATTTTATACATAACAGTTTTTATCTCTTCTACTTACCTGTCCCCACTGGTAATCACTAGTTGGCTTTCTGTATCTATGATTTTATCTCTGTTTTGCTATATACATTCGCTTCATTTTTTTTAGATTCCACATATAAGTGATATCTTACAGTATTTGTGTTTCACTGTCTTACTTATTTCACTAAGCATAATATTCTCTAGGTTCATCCACGTTTCTTTAAATGTCAAAATTTCATTCATTTTAAGGGCTGAATAAGAATATTTCATTGTATACATAAAACACATCTTCTTCATCCATTTGTCTATTGATGGACATTGAGGTTGTTTCCATATCTTAGGTATTATAAGTAGTACTAATATCAACACTTGGGTGTATGCATCTTTTTGAATTACTGTCTTAGGTAGGTTTTGTTTGCTTTTATCTGTTTTTTCTGGATACATGGCCAGGAGTGGAATTGTTGATTCGTATGGTAGTTCTATTGTTAGTTTTGTGAGGAACCTCCATACTGGTTTCCATAGTGACTGGACTAATTTACATTTGCACCAACAGTGTACAAGGGTTTCCTTTTCTCCACATCCTTGCCAATATTTGTTATATGTAGATATTTTAATGATAGCCATGCTGACTGGTGTGAAGTGGTATCTCATTGTGGTTTTGAGTCACATTTCTCTAATAATTAGTGATATTCAGAATTGTTTCATGTGCCTGTTATCCACTTGAAAAAAAAATGTCTATTCAGTTCTCCTGCCCATTTTCTTTATTTGGGTTGTTTGTTTTTTGGTATTATGTTGTACGAATTGTCTGTATAGTTTGGATATTAACCCCCTGTTAGTCATATCTTTGACAAGTCCTTTCTCCCATTCCATAGATTGTCTTTTCATTTTGTCAACAGTTTCCCTGATACGTAAAAATGTTTCAGTCTGTCCCATTTGCTTATTTTCACTTTTATTTATTTTGCTTTCGGAGATAAATTCCCCCCAAAATAGTGCTATTGATTTATATTATACGGTCATCTGCCTATGTTCACTTCTATGAGTTTTATGGCTGCAGATCTTACATTTAGGTCTTTAATCCATTTTGAGTTTATTTTTGTATATGTGTGGGGTAATGTTCTAATCTCACTGTTTTTCATTTAGCAATCCAGTTTTCCCAGAACTACTTATTGAAGAGAATGTCTTTAATCTATTGTATATTCTGGCCTCCTTTATTGTAGATTAATTAGCCATAGGTGCTGTGTGCTTAGTTGCTCATTCGTGTCCAACTGTTTACCACCACATGGACCGTAGCCTGCCAGGCTCCTCTGTCCATGGGGATTCCCCAGTCAAGAATACTGGAGTGGGTTGCCATGCCCTCCTCCAGGGGATCTTCCCAACCAAGGGATCGAACCCAGGTCTCGCACATTGCAGGCGGATTCCTTACCGGCTGAGTCACCAGGGAAACCCACATAGGTGTGTCAGTTTATTTCTGGGCTCTCAGTTTTGTTCCATTGATCTGTGTTTTTGTGCCAGCACCATTCTATTTTGATTCCTGTAACTACCGGGAATTATTACCTGGTATTATTACCAGGGAGAATGGGCAGAAGGAAAGTGGGCAGAAGAACTGAATAGACTTTTTTTTTTCAAGTGGATAACAGGCACATGAAAAGATTCTGAATATCACTAATTATTAGAGAAATGTGAATCAAAAGCACAATGAGATACCACTTCACACCAGTCAGCATGGCTATCATTAAAATATCTACATATAACAGTTATTACCTAGCTGTTATTTAAACTATTACCAGCTATTATTTAGACATTCCTAAGATGTCTTTTTGTGGTACAGTCTAAAATCAGGAAGTGTAATACCTACACCTTTGTTCTTCTTTCTAAAGGTCACTTTGGCAATTAGAGATCTTTTGTGATTCCATATGAATTTTAAGATTATTTGTTCCAGTTTTGTAAAAAGTATCATGGGTATTTTGATTGGTATTGCATCAAATATGTAGATTGCTTTGGGCAGTATGGCCACTTTAACATATGGCAACCCACTCCAGTACTCTTGCCTGGAAAATCCCATGGACGGAGGAGTGTGGTAGGCTACAGTCCATGGGGTTGCAAAGAGTCAAACATGACTGAGCGACTTCACTTCCAATCCGAGAGCACTAGAATATCTTTCCATTTCTTTATGTCATCTTCAATTTCTTTTATAAATGTTTTATAGTTTTCAGACTACAAGACTTTCATCTATTGGTTAAGTTTATGCATAGGTATTTTATTCTTTTTGATATGATTTTAAACAGGATTGCTTTTTTACTTTCTCATTCCTATAGTTCAGTATTAGTGTATATTTGGCAAAACTAATACAATTATGTAAAGTTTAAAAATAAAATAAAATTAAAAAAAATAAAAGAAACAGATTTCTGTATGTTAATAGGGTATCCTGAAACTTTGCTGAATTTATTCATTCTAATAATTCTCAGGTGGAGACTGTAATGTTTTATGTACAAAGTATCATGTCATCTTCTAGTAGTGACAGTTTTACTTCTTTCCAATTTGAATGCCTTTTATTTATTTATTATTTTTATATTATGCCATGTTAAGAGTGGGCATCTTTGTCTTGTTCCTGAATTTAGAGGAAAGACTTTCAGCTTTTCACTGTCAAGTATGATGTTAGCTAAGTGTTTGTCATAAATTGCCTTTATTATATAGAGAAAAATTCCCTCAATACACACTTGGATGAGAGTTTTTATCATGTATAATGTTGAATTTTGTCAAATTCTTTTTCTGCATCTATTGAGGTGATCTTGCAATATTCATCTTTCCTTCTGTTCATGTGGTACATCACAGTAATTGATTTGTGAAATGTCAATCCATCCTTATAACTGATATAAATCCTACTTGATCATGGCGTATGATCCTTTTTATATGTTGTTGGATTTGTTTTGCTAATATTTTGTTGAGGGTATTTTCATCTATATCCATGATAGCTATTGGCTGGTAATTTTCTTTTTTGTATTGTCTTTCTCTGGTTTCGGTATCAGGGTAATGATGGCCTTGTAGAATGAATTTGGGAGCTGAGCTATTTCAGCTATTCTCTTGTATTGTTGGAAAGGGGTGTTTACTTTGACCAATGTGTTCTATTGACAAAACTCTGTTAGCTTTTGCCCAGCTTCATTTGGTACTCCATGACCAACCTTGCCTTTTACTCCAGCGATCTCTTGACTTCTTACTTTTGCATTCCAATCGTGTATGGTGAAAAAGATGTGTTTTTTTGTGTCAGACCTCAAAGATCTTATAAGACTTCATAGAACCAGCCAGCTTCAGTTTCTTTGACACCAGAGGTTGGGGCATCAGTTCAGTTCAATTCAGCCACTCAGTCATGTCTGACTCTTTGCAGCCTTGTGGACTATAGCGTGTCAGGCTTCCCTGTCCATCACCAACTCCAAGAGCTTGCTCAAACTCATGTCTATCGAGTCAGTGATGTCATCAAACTATCTCATCCTCTGTTTTCCCCTTCTCTTTCTGCCTTCAGTCTTTCCCTGAATCAGGGTCTTTTCAAATGAGTCAGTTCTTTGCATCAGGTGGCCAGAGTATTATAGCTTCAGCTTCAGCATCAGTCCTTCCAATGAATATTCAGAACTGATTTCCTTTAGGATTGATTGGTTTGATCTCCTCGCAGTTCAAAGGACTCTCAAGAGTCTTCTCCAACACCACAGTTCAAAAGCATCAATTCTTCGGCACTCAGCTTTTTTCACAGTCCAACTCTCACACCCATACATGACTGCTGGAAAAACCATAGCTTTGACTAGATGGACCTTTGTCAGCAAAGTACTGTCTCTGCTTTCTAATGTGCTAGTTAGGTTGGTCGTAGCTTTTCTTCCAAGGAGCAAGCATCTTTTAATTTCATGGCTGCAGTCACCATCTACGGTGATTTTGGAGCCCAAGAAAATAAAGCCTGTCAGTGTTTCCATTTTTCCCCATCTTTTTGCCATGAAGTGATGAGACCAGATGCCATGATCTTTGTTTTTTGAATGCTGAGTTTTAAGCCAGTATTTTTCACTCTCCTCTTTCACTTTCATCAAGAGGCTCTTCAGTTCCTTTTCGCTTTCTGCCACAAGGGTGGTGTCATCTGCATGCCTGAGGTTATTGCTATTTCTCCTGGCAATCTTAATTCCATCATAGACTTGGATTACTCTGATGTTGAATGGGTTGCCTTGGAAATGAATGAAGATCGTTCTGTTATTTTTGAGATTGCATCCAGCTAATGCATTTTAGGCTCTTTTGTTGACTCTGAGTTACTCCGTTTCTTCTAAGGGATTTTTGTCCACAGTAGTAAGTACAATGTTCATCTTAATTAAATTTGCACATCTGAATTACATTTGTCCATGCCTGTCTATTTTAGTTCACTTATTACTAAGATGTCTGTGTCCACTCTTGCCATCTCCTGCTTGACCATGTCCAATTTACCATGATTCATGGACCTAACATTCCAGGTTCTTATGCGATACTGTTCTTTACAGCGTCAGACTTGATTTTCCCCATCAGACACTGAGCGTCTTTTCCACTTTGGTGCAGCCATTTCATTGCTTCTGGAGCTATTAGTAATTGCCCTCTGTTCTTCCCCAGTAGCATACTGGACATCTTTTTCCCTGGGGGCCTTATCAACTGCTATCACATCCTTTTGCCTTTTCATACCTTTTGCAGGGTTCTTGCTGCAAGGATACTGGAGCTATTTGCCATTCCTTCTTCCAGTGAACCGCTTTTTGTCAGAACTCTCCACTGTGATCTATCCATCTTGGCTGGGCCTGCATGGCATGGCTCACAGCTTCCTCGAGTTAAACAGCCCCCACTGCCACGACAAGGTTGTGATACATGAAGGTGCCATTTCTTCCTAATGGCACCTTGTCTAATTTGTTGACATATAGCTATAGTTTTATCTTATGATTTTTTTTTATATTTCTGTGGTATCACTCGTCATTCCTCATCTTTCACTTCTTATTTTCTTTATTTGTTTTCCTCTTTTCTTCTTGGTGAGCTTGTGGAAAAGTTTTATCAATTTTGTTTTTCTTTTTTTAAAAAAAACCACACCTCTTGGTTTCACTGGTCTTTTTTTTTTTTTCTTGTCATGATTTTCTTTCTTCTCAGATCTTTTTTATTTTCTTCCTTCTGCTGACTTTGGGTTTTGTTTGTTGTGCTTTTTCTAGTTCTTTTAGGTAGCAGTTATTTGAGGTTTTTCTTGTTCCTTGAGGAAGGACTTCACTGTTAGAAACTTCCCTCTGAGATCTGCTATAGTGCATCCCATAGATTTTTGAGTCTTTTGTTTGCATCTTCATTGACTCACTGGTTTTTCAGTAGCATGTTGTTGTTCAGTCTCCGTGTGATTGTTATTTTCCCATTGTTTGTTATTTATCTTTCTATAATTGATACCTAGTTTCATAACACTGTTGTTGGAAAAAATGCTTGATATAATTTGTTTGTGATTTAGCATGTGATCTATAGAACATCTTGTGTACTTGAAAAGAATATGTTTTTTGCTGTTTTGAAATGTAATGTCTTGTAGATGTCTGTTAAGTTCTACTTGCCTATTGTGTCATGTAAGACCACTGTTGCCTTATTGATTTTTTTCCCCCTCTGGATGATCTGTCCATTTGTGTAAATGACGTATTAACATTCCCTACTACTGTTGTAATATGGTCAGTTTCTGCTCCTATGACTCTCAGTATTTGCTTTATGTATTTAGGTGCTCCTATATTTGGTGCACATATGTTAATGAGTGTAAACCCTCTTCTTGTATTGATCGCTTTATCATTATATAATGCCCTTCTTTACCTTTTGTAATAGCCTTTGTTTTAAAGCCCATTTTATCTGATATGAGTATTGTTACCCCTGCTTTATTTTCTTTTCATTTTTCATGAAATATTTTTAATGCCCTCACTTTTAGTCTATGTGTTTCTTTAGGTCTAAAATGAGTCTCTCGTTTGCAGCATATTGAATGGTCTTGTTTAGCTATCCAGTAAATATTTGTCCAATTCATTGATACTTAATTATTGAGAGCATGTACCTATTTCATTACTCTTTTTCCAGATGCTTTTTTAACTCTTTCTGTTCATGGATTCTTGTTGTTTTTTTCCCCTACAGACTGACAACTTACTTTAGGAATATATTTGTGTTTCTTTTTAATTTTGTTTAACTATTACAGATTTTGATTCATGACTACCATGGGGTTCATATACATTGAGCTATATCAAGTTATAAATCGATAATTGTTTATGGTCAAACATCCTACAAGATTTATATTTTTCACTTCCTTCCCCCACATTTTGTGATTTTATCATATTTTGCATCTTTATGCTTATCACTTTACTGTTTATTATAGCTATATTTGCTTTTACAATTTTTTTATCTTTTAATCTTCATACTTACTTATTTAAGTGGTTGACCCTCAATCATTACTATATATTTGCATTTCCTAGTGGAACTTTCCCTTTCCTGTATGTTCTTTTTTTCTCTGCTTAGAAAGCCCTTTTATCATTTCTTTTAGGATAGCTTATGATCAATGAATTATTTTTGTTTTAACTTACCTGAAATATTCTTTACTTCTCTTTCTTTTTAAATGATAATCTTAGTGGGTAGAGTATCCTAACGTGCAGGATGTCCCATTTCAGCATTTTAAATATATCATGCCACTCCTTTCTGCCTGTAAGGTTTCTGTAGAAAAGTCAGCTGACAACCTTAAGGAGATACCCTTTTATATGCACTGTGATTTTCTTTTGCTGCGTTTAGAATTCTCTTTCTATCTTTAACTTTCGCCATTTTAATTATGATTTTTTTTGATATGGATTGATTTTAGTTCATCTTATTGGGGACCCTCTCTGCTCCCTGTATACTTGGATATTTATTTCCTTCTTCAGTTTTAGGAAGTTTTCAGTTATAATTTCCTCAAATACATTTTTGATCCCCATTTCTCTTTCTTCTCCTTCTGAGACCCCCACAGTGTAAATTTTGGTATGCTTAAAGTATCTCAGCAATCTCAATTATTTCCATTATTTAGTTTTTGTTTGTTTTTACTTATCTGATTGGATGATTTCCAGTATTCTGTCTTCCAGATTACTTATACCTTCTTCTGTATCACTTAGTCTAATTTTTTTCTTTTTTTTAATTTCATGTGTTGAATTCTTCATTTTTCATTTTATCTTTTATGTTTTATATTTCCTGTTAACACATTCACTTTGTACATCAGTTCTTTTCCCTAATTCAGTTACCATTTTTTCAAGGCATATATATATATGCCTTGAAAAAGGCTGCACAGCTAATCATTGCCCCTAGTTCTTTCTCCCCTGTCCTTTTGTGGAACCACTCACCAGGGCTGGTGGGGCCCATGTGGACTTGTATCAGGGGGTAAGCTGGGGTGGAGCAACTGCCATCAGAGATCTGGGCTCCTGCAAAGGTGATGCTTGAATAAACACCAACAATGGCTACCACAGCCCTACCCAGGCCCCTCTCTGGGAACAGGTTGCCTTTGCATCCTATGGTCAAGTATTTTCCTTAGTCAAGGCCACTCCAAATCCAGTGCCACAGCATGTAGTGAGTAGAGCTGGAGTGTTCACTTTGCTTGGGTTGGGACATGTGGCAAGGTAGTACAGAGAAACCCACCATCTACTAGAAGAGACCTCTCTCCACCCTGCTTTAGGGGCTAGCCAGCATAGCACATTCCTCATGAGCTGTGTCCAGGCTTCTTACAGCCCTTGTCTTATTCCCATTCATTCTCCAACCAGCCAAGGAGAACCTACATATTGTCTCCCCTGCATATTATCTCCTCAGCTAATTTTGAGAATATATATACACACATACCTATATATATATATATATAGAGAGAGAGAGAGAGAGAGAGAAAGCTCAGATGGTAAAGAATCGGCCTGCAATGCAAGAGACTCAGGTTCGATCCCTGGGTCAGAAAGATCCCTAGAAGAAAGGAATGGCTATTCACTCCAGTATTTTTGCCTGGAGCTTTCCATGGGCTGAGGAGCCTGGCATGCTACAGTACATGGGGTCATAGAGTTAGACATGACTGAGTAACTAACTCATGTGTGTGTGTGTGTGTGTATATATATATATATACACATACACACACACACATACATATATTTAATATGTTTAAAAATTTCCCTGGGGGAAGAAATTTTTGTATCTTTTACTGTATCTCTTTTCATTGTCATTTCATTTATTGTTTTTTTCTCTTCTTTTATTTTAGTTAGATTTTCCAGAAGTTTGTTCATTGCAGTGATTTTAATTTTTTTTCCAATTCTTATCTTTTTATTTTCTAATTTATTTTTGTTTGTTGTACTTAATCTATTTTCTTTGAGTTGTAAGGTACTTATTTTTCCAAATAAAATAAGACACTTGTTAATGTATGTTAATACAGCATTTTGTAGTAATGAAAACATTTAAGGATGTTAATACCAAGGACATTTTAGTATTTATTTATAATAGAATTGGGCAGTGTAAGAACAGCTGGAATATTGAGAGTTTGGCTCTGTCTATAAATTTGATATGAAGTACTCTCATTGAACAATCACATTCATCTCTCATGCTAGTAGTAAGGTCATGCTTAAAATCTTGCATGCTAGGCTTCACCATTATGTAAACCAAGAACTTCCAGATGTCCGAGCTGGGTTTAGGAAAGGAAAAGGAAGTGGAGATCAAATTGCCAACATTCACTGGATTATAGAGAAAGTAAGGGAATTTCAGAAATACATTTAACTCTTTTCATTGACTACACTAAAGACTTTGGCTATGTGGATCATGACAAACAGTGGAAAGCTCTTAGAGAGATGGAAATACCAACCCATCTTACCATCTTTCTCTCCTGAGAAACCTGTATGCGGGTCAAGAAGCAACAGTTAGAACCCTGTATGGAACAACTGATTGGTTCAAGATCAAGAAAGGAGTGTGACAGTACTATCTGCTGTCACCATGTTTATTTAACCTGTACACTGAACACATCATGAGAAATGCTGGGCTGGATGAGTTACAAGCTAGAATCAAGATAAGCAGGAGAAACATCAACAACCTCAGATATGTGGATGATACCACTCTAATGGCAGAAAGCAGAGGAGCTAAAGAGCCTTTTGATGAGGGTGAAGGAGGAGAGTGAAAGAGCCAGCTTAAGACTAAATATTAAAAAAAAAAAAAAAAACTAAGATCAGGACATCCAGCCCCATTCAGTTCAATTCAGTCACTCAGTCATGTCCGACTCTGCGACCCCATGAATCGCAGCACACCAGGCCTCCCTGTCCATCACCAACTCCCAGAGTCTACTCAAACTCATGTCCATCGAGTCAGTGATGCCATCCAGCCATCTCATCCTCTGTTGTCCCCTCCTCCTCCTGCCCCCAATCCCTCCCAACATCAGGGTCTTTTCCAGTGAGTCAACTCTTCGCATGAGGTGGCCAAAGTATTGGAGTTTCAGCTTCCACATCAGTCCTTCCAATGAACACCCAGGACTGATCTCCTTTAGGATGGACTGGTTGGACCTCCTTGCAGCCCCATTACTGCATATTAAACAGAGGGGAAAATGGAAGTAGTGACAGGTTGTCCTCTTCTTGGGCTCCAAAATCACTGTAGATGGTAACTGCAGCCATGAAATCAGAAGACGATTGCTTCTTGGCAGGAAAGCAATGACAAACCTAGGCACTGTGTTGAAAAGTAGAGACATTACTCTGCTGACAAAGGTCCATGTAGTCAAGGCTATGGTCTTCCCAGTGGTCACATATGGTTGTGAGAGCCGGATCATAAAGAAGGCAGAATATCAAAGAATTGATACCTTTGAACTGTGGTATTGGAGAAGACTCCTGAAAGTCCCGTGGACAGCAAGGAGATGAAACCAGTAAATCTTAAGGGAGATCAACCCTGAATATTCACTAGAAGGACTGATGCTGAAGCTGAAGCGCCAGTATTTTGGCCATCTGATGCAAACAAACAACACATTGGAAAAGTCCCTGATGCTGGGAGAGGTTGAGGGCAGAAGGAGAAGAGGGCATCAGAGGACGAAATGGTTGGACAGCATTACTGATGCAATGAATATGAATTTGGGCAAACTCTGGGAGATGGTGAGGGACAGGCAGGCCTGGCATGCTGCAGTCTGTGGGGTCGCAAAGAGCTGGACATAACTAGGTGACTGAATACCAACAACTCTCATTTTCAGTGTTATCTAATAAGTCATTAAGATACACATGTTCTTGTGCCTTAAATAATTTTTATGAAATATATGTAAGTTTTTAAATTTCAAAGATGTTTTTACTTATTTACTCATTTTTATTTATTTCTATTTGCTCTAAAAAATGTGATTTGGGAGACTCATGTATGATCAATATTTGTTAATGTTCCACTATACTTGAAAAATATTAGCTATTGCCTTTCTTAGGATGCAAGAACATATATGGAAAAATTCAGCTCTACTTATTATAATTTTCAATATTCTTGTGTCCATGTTTGTCATTAGCCATTTGAAAAGTTACAGACTTTGGTCTACTAGAGTAAGCTATTACAATTTTATTTCTGTCAGATTCTCCTTGCCTTTATAATTGTGTTTCATTTCCATAGTTTGATACCATAGTATTTAGCACAACAAACTTCATAAATGTTTGCTTCAATAATTTTTAATAGATCTTTTTTCATCAAAACTTTGCCTTTTTATTCTATTTTTGTCTTCCTGTTGCTTTACTTTCTTTTTATTTGTGTTATCTTTGTGCATATTTTTCTATGCTATTTTCTTTTCAAAAAGACTTCTAAAACAAGTATACATTCATTTTTTGGTTTTTCATAGGACTGTTTAAAATTTATTCTAATTTTTACAAACTGACGACTGTTGTGTTTTATGTTTTAAAAGAAGTATCCTTGAAATTTCAGTTGTTTCCATTGGCTTCATGGGCTATGCCTTTTTTCCATGCACTAGAATAATTTAACATTATTATTTTCTTTCATTTTTATAAACAAAATTGAATATATATATATTCCTCGATTCTAAACTTCTGAAAAACAGTATATTATGAACCCTGTATATCAAACTACTTAGCTTGCTATATTTCTCCCTAAAACCTATCTGAGTCACTATGTGCTTAGGTGTTCAGTCATGTCCTACTCTTTCTATCTCATGGATTGGAGCCTGCCAGGCTCCTCTGTCCTTGTGATTTGTCAGGCAAGAATACTGGAGTGAGTTGCCATTTCCTCCTCCAGGGGATTTTCCTGACCCAGGAATCAAACCAGCATCTCTAGCGTCTCCTGACTTGCAGGCAAATTTCTTTACCCACTGAGCCATTGCTGCTGCTAAATCGCTTCAGTCGTCTCCGACTCTGTGCGACCCCATAGACGGAAGCCAACCAGACTCCCCCGTCCCTGGGATTCTCCAGGCAAGAACACGGGAGTGGGTTGCCATTTCCTTCTCCAGTGCATGAAAATGAAAAGCGAAAGTGAAATCGCTCAGTTGTGTCTGACTCTTCTAGACCCCATGGACTGTAGCCTACCAGGCTCCTCCACCCATGGGATTTTCCAGAGGAAGCCCCAATTGTCATTATGATCTTATCTGATATTATACATATACGTAGATGATTTTGTCAGTTTCTGTGTCTCACATAATCATATATTATTTGTAGATGTCTACGTAGGAAATGTTAATCTTTTTCTCTTTTTTATTAGACTATTTTTGCTTTTAAGTGCATGTTACTCTTGTTCTACTTATAAATATCACCTCAAGCAAGTTGAAATGATACCTCATTTTTCTGTTTGCTTCATTTTAACAAAATTTCAAGTGCTTCAGTGTATTCTAAGGCCATTACCATTTTTCCTACATTTTACCTCTCATTTTCACCTATTGCCAGATACTTTTTTGTCCATGTTGCGTTATTCTGTTACCCACTGTTAGATGGTTTAGGTTTTTACATGGGCATTTTCCTCTTCCAATTCTAGGACTTCTTTTTAACTTTCCATGTTATATTAGAGTATAGCCAATTAACAATGCTGTGTGAGTTTCAGGTGGACAGTAAAGGGACTCAGCCATACATATGCATGTATCCATTCTCCCCCAGATTCCCCTTCGCATCCAGGCTGCATGTAATGCAGAGTGGTTCCCTGTGCTAGTAGGTTCTTGCTGTCTAGGACATTTTCAGTAATCGTTACAAATTAAAATGCACAAAAGTTAAAGCTACAATTTTATGCCTTTTTACTTTTTATACATCTGACTAAAAACCAAACACATCAAAATACGGGCTGATTTTAGCACCCTTCAGTCAGTTCAGTTGCTCAGTCCTGTCCAACACTTTGTGACCCCTGTCTAGTCAAGGCTATGGTTTTTCCAGTGGTCATGTATGGATGTGAGAGTTGGACTGTGAAAAAAGCTGAGCACTGACGAATTGATGCTTTTGAACTGTGGTGTTAGAGAAGACTCTTGAGAGTCCCTTGGACTGCAAGAATATCCAACCAGTCCATTCTAAAGGAGATCAGCCCTGGGTATTCTTTGGAAGGAATGATGCTAAAGCTGAAACTCTAGTACTTTGGCCACCTCATGCAAAGAGTTGACTCATTGGAAAAGACTCTGATGCTGGGAGGGATTGGGGGCAGGAGGAGAAGGGGGCTACAGGGGATGAGATGGCTGGATGGCATCACCAACTCGATGGACGTGAGTTTGAGTGAACTCTGGGATTTGGTGATGGACAGGGAGGCCTGGTGTGCTGCAATTCATGAGGTCTCAAAGAGTCGGACACGACTGAGCGACTGAACTGAACTGAAACTGAATTGAACTGCACTGTGCCAGGATTCCCTGTCCATCACTAACTCCAAGAGCTTGCTCAAACTCGTGTCCATCAAGTTGGTAATGCCATCCAACCATCTCATTGTCTGGCGTCCCCTTCTCCTCCTGCCTTCAATCTTTCCCAGCATCAGGGACTTTTCCAATGAGTCAGTTCTTTGCATCAGGTCACCAAAGTAGTGGAGCTTCAGCTTCAGCATCAGTCCTTCTAATGAATATTTAGGACCGATTTCTTTTAGGATTGACTGGTTGGATCTCCTTGCAGTCCAAGAGACTCTCAAGAGTCTTCTCCAACACCACAATTCAAAAGCATTGATTCTTCAGTGCTCAGCTTTCTTTATGGTCCAACTCTCACATCCATACATGACTACTGGAAAAACCATAGCTTTGACTAGACAGATCTTTACTTTTCAGTATATATGCAGAGTTCCCTGCCCCAACTTAGTCACTCTCTGTATTTCTTTCACACATTTTACTTTTGTCTTCTTGTAGTAAGAATAATATAATATCTACTCTTTCATATGTGAAATTATTAGCTCAATAGTATGTCTTTTACATTATATAAATGGAATCACACAATATATGTGTGTGATTAGCTTATTTTGCTCAATATGTCTTTGAGATTTATAAGTGTTGGTGAGAAGGTCAGTAGTTTTTCCTTTTTGTTGCTTAATAGTATTTTATTATAGGCATAATTTATTTTCATTTCTCTTGTTAGTAGACATTTGGGTCATTTTCAATTTAGGACTATTATGAATATAGCTTCTTTGAGTATTCTATGAATCATTTGTGGATGTATGCACTCATTTTTCTTGAGTACATATTGAGGAAAGAAATAGCTGGACCATAGAATAGGAGTATATTATGAGAAATGGTCCTGGTGGCTCAGAGGTTAAAGCGTCTGCCTGCAATGCAGGAGACCTGGGTTCGATCCCTGGGTCAGGAAGATCCCCCTGGAGAAGGAAATGGCAACCCACTCCAGTATTCTTGCCTGGAGAATCCCATGGATAGAGGACCATGGTGGGCTACAGTCCACAGAGTCACAAAAAGTCGGACATGACTGCGACTTCACTTTCACTTTCTTTCACTTTCAAGAGGAATGGTCAGACATTTTTTGAAGTTATAGAATTATTTTAGATAAATTTCAGCAATATGTGAAAGTTTTAATTCTAATACATCCTCATCTATACTTGAAGTTTTGGGTGTTTTTTTTTTTTTTCATTCTTTTTTTAATTTTTTTTTTATTGAAGTATAATTGCTTTACAGAATTTTGTTGTTTTCTGTCAAACCTCAACATGAATCATCCATAGGTATACATATATCCCCTCTTTTTTGAACTTCCCTCCCATCTCCCACCCCATTACACCCCTCTAGATTGATCCAGAGCCCCTGTTTGAGTTTCCTGAGCCATACAGCAGATTCCTGTTGGCATCTATTTTACATATGGTAACACACGTTTCCATGTTACTCTTTCCATACATGTCATCCTCTCCTCCCCTCTCCCCATGTCCATAAGTCTGTTCTCTATATCAGTTTCTCCATTGCTGCCCTAAAAATAAATCTTTAGTGCCATTTTTCTAGATTCAGTATATATGCGTTAGAATATGATATTTATCTTTCTCTTTCTGACTCACTTCACTCTGTATAATAGGTTCTAGGTTCACCCAACTCATCAGAACTGACTCAAATGCATTCCTTTTTATGGCTGAGTAATATTCCATTGTGTATATGTACCACCACTTCTTTATCCATTCATCTGTCTATGGACATCTAGGTTGCTTCCATGTTCTAACTATCGTAAAAAGTGCTTTAGTGAAAAATCGTATACATGTGTCTTTTTCAATTTTGGTTTCCTCAGGGTAAATGCCTAGGAGTGGGATTGCTGGGTCGTATGGTGGTTTTATTCCTAGTTTTTTAAGGAATCTCTGTACTGTCCTCCATAATGGCTGTATCAATTTACATTCCCACCAACAGTACAAGAGTGTTCCCTTTTCTCCACACCCTCTCCAGCATTTATTGTTTGTAAACCTTTTGATGATGGCCATTCTGACCCGTGTAAGGAGATATCTCATTGTGGTTTTGATGTGCATTTCTCTAATAATGAGCAATGTTAAGGATCTTTTCATGTGTTTGTTAGCCATCTGTATGTCTTCTTTGGAGAAATGTCTATTTAGGTCTTTTTCCCACTTTTTGATTGGGTTGTTTGTTTTCCTAGTATTGAGTTGTATTAGCTGCTTTTATATTTTGGAAACTAATCCTTTGTCAATTGTTTCATTTGCTGTTATTTTCTCCCATTCCTAGGGCTGTCTTTTCACCTTGCTTATAGTTTCCTTTGCTGTGCAAAAGCTTTTAAGTTTAGTCAGGTCCCACTTGTTTACTTTTGTTTTTATTTCCATTACTCTAGGAAGTGGGTCATAGAAGATCTTGCTTTGATTTATGTCATTGAGTGTTCTGCCTATGTTTTCCTCTAAGAGTTTTATAGTTTCTGGTCTTACATTTAGGTCTTTAATCCATTTTGAATTTATCTTTGTGTATGGTATTAGGAAGTGTTCTGATTTCACTCTTTTGCATGTAGCTGTCCAGTTTTCCCAGCACCGTTTATTGAAGAGGCTGTCTTTGCCCCATTGTATATTCTTGCCTCCTTTGTCAAAAATAAGTTACCCATAGGTGCCTGGGTTTAGGTCTGGGCTTTCTATCTTGTTTCATTTTTCTATGTTTCTGTTTTTGTGCCAGTATCATACTGTCTTGATGACTGTAGCTTTGTATATAATCTGAAGTCAGGAAGGTTGATTCCTCCAGCTCCATTCTTCCTTCTCAATGCTACTATGGCTATTCAGGGTCTTTTGTGTTTCCATATGAATTGTGAAATCTTTTGTTCTAGTTCTGTGAAAAATGCCATTGGTAATTTGATAGGGTTGCATTGAATCTGTAGATTGCATTTGGTAGTATAGGCATTTTCACAATATTGATTCTTCCTACCCAGGAACATGGAATAACTCTCAATCTGTTTATGTCATCTTTGATGTCTTTCTGTGTATATCTTTTTGATTTTCTGTGTACAGTTTGTTTGTCTCCTTAGGTAAATTTATTCCTAGATATTTAATTCTTTTTGTTGTAATGGTGAATGGGATTGATTCCCTAATTTCTCTTTCTGATTTTTCACTGTTAATATATAGAAATGCAAGTGATTTCTCCATATTGATTTTGTATCCTGCAACTGCACCAAATTCACTGATTAGCTCTAGTAATTTTCTGATACTATCTTCAGGGTTTTCTATGTACAGTATCATGTCATCTGCAAACAGTAAGAGCTTTACTTCTTTTCTGATCTGAATTCCTTTTATTTCTTCTTCTTCTCTGATTGCTGTAGCTAGGACTTCCAGAACTATGTTGAATAATAGTGGTGAAAGTGGACACCCTTGTCCTGTTCTTGATCTTAGGGGGCATGCTTTCAGTTTTTCACCATTGAGAATAATGTTTCCTGTGCTGCTGGTGCTAAGTCACTTCAGTCGTGTCCGACTCTGTGCGACCCCATAGACGGCAGCCCACCAGGCTCCCCTGTCCCTGGGATTCTCCAAGCAAGAACACTGGAGTGGGTTGCCATTTCCTTCTGCATGAAAGTGAAAAGTGAAAGTGAAGTCGCTCAGTCGTGTCCAACTCTTCTCACCCCATGGACTGCAGCCCACCAGGCTTCTCTGCCCATGGGATTTTCCAGGCAAGAGTACTGGAGTCGGGTGCCATTGCCTTCCTGTAGGCTTATCATATATGGCCTTTACTATGTTGAGGTAGGTTCCGTCTATGCCCATTTCTTGAAGAGTTTTAGTCATAAATTGGTGCTGAATTTTGTCAAAGTCTTTTTCTGCATCTATTGAGATTATCATATGGTTTTTATCTTTCAATTTGTTAATATAGTGTATTGCATTGATTAATTTGCATATATTAAAGAATCCTTGCATTCCTGGAATAAACCCAGCTTGATCATGCTATATGAGCTTTTTGATGTGTTGCTGAATTCTGTTTGCTAAAATTTTGTTGAGGACTTTTGCATCTATGTTCATCAGTGATATTGGGTGTAGTTTTCTTTTTTTGTGTTGTCATTGCTTGGTTTGGTATCAGGGTGATGCTGGCCTTATAGAATGAGTTTGGAAGTGTTCCTTCCTCTGCAATTTTTTGAAAGAGTTTTAGGATAGGCATTAGCTCTTTTCTGAATGTTTGATAGAATTCTCCTGTGAAGCCATCTGGTCCTGGGCTTTTGTTTTTTGGGAGATTTTTGCTCACAGCTTCAGTTTCAGTACTTGTAATTGGGTTGTTCATAATTTCTATTTCTTCCTGGTTCAGTCTTGGAAGATTGAACTTTTCTAAGAATATATCCATTTCTTACAGGTTATCCATTTTATTACCATATAGTTATTCATAATAGTCTCCTATAATCCTTTGTATTTTTGTACTGTCTGTTGTAACCTCTCCTTTTTCATTTCTAATTTTGTTGATTTGATTCCTCTCTCTTTTTTTCTTGATGAGTCTGGCTAAAGGCTTTCAGTTTTGTTTATCTTCTTAAAGAACCAGTTTTTAGTTTTATTAATCTTTACTATTGTTTCTTTCATTTCTTTTTCTTTTATTTCTGCTTGGATCTTTATGATTTCTTTCCTTCTACGAATTTTGGTGGGGGCGGGGAGGGGGGAGTTGTTCTTTTTCCAGTTGTTTTAGGTGTAAAGGTAGGTTGTCTATTTGATGTTTTTCTTGTTTTTTGAGGTAGGATTGTATTGCTATAAACTTCCCTCTTAGAACTACTTTCACTGCATCTCATGTTTTGAGTTGTCGTGTTTTCATTGTCATTTGTTTCTAGAAATTTTTTGATTTCCCTTTTGATTTCTTCAGTAAGCTGTTGGTTATTTAAGAAATATGTTGTTTAATCTCCATGCATTTGTGTTTTTTACAGTTTTTTTCTTGTAATTGATATCTAGTCTCATAGCGTTGTGATGGAGAAGATGCTTGATATGATTTCAGTTTTCTTAAATGTACTGAGGTTTGGTTTGTGACCCAAGATGTGGTCTATCCTGGAGAATGTTCCATGTGCACTTGAGAAGAAGGTGTATTCTTCTGCATTTGGATGAAATGTCTTGACGATATCAATGAGATCCAGATCATCTAATGTATCATTTAAGACTTGTGTTCCTTATTAATTTTCTGTTTTGATGATCTGTCCATTGGTGTGAGTGGGTGTTAAAGTCTTCTACTCTTATTGTGTTACTTTCAGTTTCTCCTTTTATGTCTGTTAGTGTTTGTCTTATGTATTGAAGTGCTCCTATGTTGGGTGCATAGATATTTATAATTGTTATGTCTTCCTCTTGGGTTGATACCTTGATCATTATGTAGTGTCTTTCCTTATCTCTTGTAATCTTCTTTATTTTAAGGTCTATTTGTCTGAGATGAGGATTGCTACTCCAGCTTTCTTTTGCTTCCCGTTTGCATGGGATATATTTTTCCAATCCTCTTACCTTCAGTCTATATGTGTCTTTAGGTCTGAAGTGGGTTTCTTGTAGACAGCATATATATGGGTCTTGTTTTTGTATCCGTTCAGCCAGTCTGTGTATTTTGGTTGGAGCATTTATCCGTTTACATTTAAAGTAATTGTTGATATATATGTTCCTATTGTCATTTTCTTAATTGTTTGGGGTTGATTTTATAGATCTTTTTTCTTCTCTTGTATTTCTTAACTATGTAAGTCTGTTTAACATTTGTTGGAAAGTTGGTTTGGTGGTACTGAATTTTCTTAACTTTTGCTTGTCTGAAAAGCTTTTTATTTCTCCATCAATTCTGAATGAGATCCTTGCCAGATACTGTACTCTTGGTTGTAGATTTTTCCCTTTTAATACTTTAAATATATTCTGCATTCCCTTCTGCCCTCCAGAATTTCTGCTGAAAGATCAGCTGTTAAGCATATGGGGTTTCCCTTGTATGTTACTTGTTGCTTCTCCTTTGCTGCTTTTAGTATTCTTTCTTTGTGGTTAGTCTTTGTTAGTTTGATTAGTATGTGTCTTGGTATATTTCTCCTTAGGTTTATCCTGTGTGGGACTCTTTGTGCCTCTTGGACTTGACTATTTCCTTTTCCATGTTGGGAAATTTTCAACTATAATCTCTTCAAAAAATTTCTCATACCCTTTCTTTTTCTCTTCTTCTGCTGATGCTGCTGCTAAGTCACTTCAGTCGTGTCCAACTCTGTGCGACCCCAGAGATGGCAGCCCACCAGGCTCCCCCATCCCTGGGATTCTCCAGGTAAGAACACTGGAGTGGGTTGCCATTTCCTTCTCCAATGCATGAAAGTGAAAAGTGAAAGTGAAGTCGCTCAGTTGTGTCCAACTCTTTGCGACCCCATGGACTGCAGCCTACCAGGCTCCTCCATCCATGGGAGTTTCCAGGCAAGAGTACTGGAGTGGGTTGCCATTGCATTTTCTTCTTCTGGGACCCTTATAATTTGAATGTTGGTGCATTTGATATTGTCCCAGAGGTCTCTGAGACTATCCTCAGTTCTTTTCATTCTTATTTACTTTATTCTGCTCTTCAGAAGTTATTTCCACCGTTTTATCTTCCAGCTCACTGATTCATTCTTCTGCTTCAGATATTCTACTATTGATTCCTTGTAGAGTATTTTTAATTTCAGTAACTGTGTTGTTTGTCTCTGTATGTTTATTCTTTAATTCTTCTAGGTCTTTGTTAATTGATTCTTGCATTTTCTCCATTTTGTTTTTAAGGTGTTTGATCATCTTTGCTATCATTATTCTGAATGCTTTTTCAGGTAGTTTGCTTTTTTCCTCTTCAATTGTTTGGACTTCTGTGTTTCTAGTTTGTTCCTTCATTCGTGTAGTATTTCTCTGCCTTTTTATGATTTTTTTTTTTTTTAACTAATTATGTTTGAGGTCTCCTTTTCCCAGGCTTCAAGTTTGAATTCTTTCTTCCTTTTGGTTTCTGCCCTCCTAAGGTTGGTCCAGTGGTTTGTGTAAGTTGCATATAGGGTGAGATTTGTGCTGAGTTTTTTTGGTTTGTTTTTCCTCTGATAGGCAAGGCTGAATGAGGTGGTAATCCTGTCTGCTGATTATTGGGTTTGTATTTTTGTTTTGTTCATTGTTTAGGTGAGGTGTCCTGCACAGGGTGCTACCAGTGGTTGGATGATGCTGGTCTTGTATTCAAATAGTTCCCTTTGTGTGAGTTCTCACTATCGGGTACACCCTAGGATTAGTTTTCTGGTTGTCTAGGGTCTTGGAGTCGGTGCTGTCACTCCAAAGGCTCAGGGCGTGATCTCTCCAAAACACCAGCCTAGGTCCAATCTACCAAGAGGAATTTCACCCGAAATGAAAGGGCCTTTACTTGAGTTCCAAAAGCTAGGGCACAAGAACCCAATGGAGATCTCTGACTCAGTGGAAACTCGATATTGCCTGCCACATGGACAGGCCTCCTTGGATGGCAACAGATGACTAGAGGGTCTATCCTTGGCAGTGGTCAGGAGAACTCTCTTTCATGCTTAAATTTTAGATATTCCATTGGGCTTGTAGTGATATCTCATGATTTTAATTTGCATTTCTCTGAAGACTAATAATAATTAATAACTTCTCATAGGCTTATGGCCATTTAGATATCTTATTTGTAAAATAACTGTTCAAATCATTTAAATATTTGTTTTTTAAATCTATTGATTTATTTTGTGGGTAGGGGAAGTGGTTTATTCCTCCTATATTTACTGAGAAATGATTAACAAATATCGTTGTATAAGTTTAAAGGTATATAATGTAATAATTTGCTATGCATATATATTGTGAAATGAGTTCTACAATAAGGTTAACACATCCTTCAACTCATATAAATATCTTTCTAGCTTTATGGTGAGAACATGTAACATCTACTATTTTAGCAAATTTCAAGTGTACAATACATTATTATTAACTATGGTTATCATGCTATATATTAAATCCCCAGAACTTATTTATTTGTAAATGAAAGTTTGTACCTTTGACCAATATTTCTCTGCTTTTCCTACTTCCTAGCCCATGGCAACCACTATTCAACTCTGTTTTTATAAATTTTTGACATTTTTTATTCCACATATAAATGACATCATACAGTATTTTTATTTTTCTGTATATGACTTATTTCACTTAGCATAATGCCCTCAAGTTTTATCCATGTTATTGCATAT
Source organism: Bos javanicus (assembly GCF_032452875.1). Lineage (NCBI taxonomy): Eukaryota > Metazoa > Chordata > Mammalia > Artiodactyla > Bovidae > Bos > Bos javanicus. The sequence goes on along the minus strand of NC_083869.1, from coordinate 59,657,590 downwards.
GGCAGGATTTTCTTTTTTAAGGCTGAATAATATTACATTTTATATATGTGTGTATATATATATTATGTGGCCTTCCCAGGTAGTTCTAGCTGTAAAGAACCCGACATGCCTACCAATACAGGAAACATAAGAGACATGGTTCATTTCCTGGGTTGGGAAGATCCCATGGAGAAGAGCATGGCAAATCTTTCCAATATTCTTGCCTGGAGAATCCCATGGACAGAGGGGTCTGTCGGACTACAGTCCATGGGGTTGCAAAGAGTTGGACACAACTGAAGCAACTTCGCAAGCACACATATGTATATACCGCCTTTTCTTTATCCATCTGTCGACTGACACTGGCTATTTCCATATCTTGGCTGTTATGAATAATGCTACAACGAAAATCGAGATACATATAACCTCTTCAAGATAGCAATTTCACTTCCTTTGGTTGTATACCTAGATATGAGATTGCTGAGTATTATAGTACTACTATTTTAAATTGTTTGAGGTACCTCTCTACTATTTTCCATAATAGCTGTAGCAATTTACTTTTTCAGTGACAGTGCGCAATGCCCAATGGTTTTCTCCACATCCTTGCTAACACTTGTTATTGCTTGTATTTTTGATGGTAACCATTCTAGCAGCTAATAAATGATATTTCATTGTGATTTTGATTTGCATTTTCCTAATGTAACATCTGGGAGAAGGCAATGGCACCCCACTCCAGTACTGTTGCCCAGAAAATCCCATGGATGGAGGAGCCTAGTAGGCTGCAGTCCATGGAGTCGCTAAGAGTCGGACACGACTGACCGACTTCATTTTTACTTTCCACTTTCTTGCATTGGAGAAGGAAATGGCAACCCACTCCAGTGTTCTTGCCTGGAGAATCCCATGGATGGAGAAGCCTGGTAGGCTGTAGTCCATGGGGTCGCACAGAGTTGGACATGACTGAAGTGACTTAGTAGTAGTAGTAATGTAACATCTCTATAGATGTTATGCATCTTTTCCTATAGCTGTTGGCCATTTGTATGTCATTTTTAGAAAAGATATCTAGTTGGGTCCTTTACCGTTTTTAATTGGATTATTTGATTTTTTGCTACTGAGTTGTATGAGCTATCTTTAAACTTATGTATGACTTGCAAATATTTTAGTCAATCATATGTGTTGGCTTCTCGTTTTGTTGATTGTTTCTTTTATTGTACTCTGTTTTGTTATCAGGGTAATGCTGGCCTTTTAAATTGATTTTGGAAGTATTCCCTACTCTTCTATTTTTTGAGAGTTTGAGAAGGATTGGAATGAATTCGTCTTTAAATATTTCGTAGGATTTTCTGGGTATGCCATCTGGTCCTAGGGTTTTCTCTGTTGGGAAGTTTCTGATTCTTGATTCCATCTCTTTATTGATGTTTGGTCTATTCAGTTTCTATTTCTTCATGATTCAGTCATGGTAGATTGTATGTTTCTAGGAATTTATCTGTTTCTTCTAAGTTGTCTAATTTATTGACATGTAATTGTTAATAGTTGGCCTTTATGATCCTTTTGTATTTCTATGGTATCAGTTGTAAATCTTTTTTTTCATGTTAAAATTTATTTGAGTCCTCTATCTTTTTTTCCTTGATGATCCTCTCTAAAGGTTTGTAAGTTTTTAAATCCTCTTGAATAACCAAGTCTTATTTTTCCTGATATTGTTTTTATTCTCTACTTATTTCTCCTCTCATCTTTATTATTTCCTTCCTTTTTGCTAACTTTAGGCTTAGTCTATTCTTTTTGTAGTTCTTTGAGTGTAATGGTAGGTTACTTATTTGAGGTTTTCTTTCTTTTTTTTTCTTTTCTTTTTTTTTTTTTTTTAGTGTAACCTTTTATAGTTATAAACTTCCCTCTTAGAACTGCTTTTGTTGAATCCCATACATTTTCTTTAAAAAAAAAAAAAAACATTTTGGTAGGCTATGTTTCCATTTTGTCTCAAAATATTTTTGGATTTTCCTTTTGATTTCATCTTTAACCCATTGATCATTCAGGAGGGGGTTGTTTCATTATGACATACTGTGAATTTTGCACCTTTTCTCATGGTACTGGTTTTTAGTTTCATATTATTGTGTAGGAAAACATAGTTGATATAATTTAAATTTTCCTGAATCTGTTTGGACTTGTTTTATGGCTTAACATGATCTCTTCTGAAAAATATTCTGTTGAAAATTGAGAATAATGTATATGCTACTGCAGCTAAGTGATATGTTTATATATGTCTGTTAGGTCCATTTTGCCTATGATACTGTTTAAATCCACCATTTACATTTTCACTATCTGTCTGAATGCCTGTCCGTTTGATAGAGTATTAAAAAGTGAAAGTCACTCAGTTGTGTCCGACTCTTTGTGACCCCATGGACTATACAATCCATGGGATTCTCCAGGCCAGAATACTGGACTGGGTAGCTTGCCCCTTCTCCAGGGGATCTTCCCAACCCAGGGATCAAACCCAGGTCTCCTACATTGCAGGCAGATTCTTTACCAGCTGAGTAGCAAGGGAAGCCCAAGTTCCTTACTCTTACTATATGCTATTTATTTTCCTTTTAGTTCTGTAGGTATTTGCTTTATATATTCAGGGGCTCTGGTGTTGGGTGCATACTTATAATTGTTTCATCTTCTTGATGAATTGATCCATTTATTATTCTATAATGACGATCATTGTCTCCTGTGACTGTTTTTAACTTATAGGCCACTTTGTCTGACATAAGTATAGTCACTTCTGCCCTCTTCTGGTTTCCATTTTCTTGGAATCTTTTTCTTCCTTTCGTTTTCAACAAATGTGTGTTCTTAAAGCTAAAATGACTCTCTTGTAGGCAGCATATTGTTGGATTTTTTAAATCTCCATTCAATTATTCTGTGGTTTTTGATTTAGAGAATTTAATCTGCTTCAGTTCAGTTCAGTTCAGTCACTCAGTCGTGTCCAACTCTTTGCAACCTCATGAATCGTAGCACGCCAGGCCTCCCTGTCCATCACCAACTCCAGGAGTTCACTCAGACTCACGTCCATCCAATCAGTGATGCCATCCAGCCATCTCATCCTCTGTTGTCCCCTTCTCCTCCTGCCTCCAATCCCTCCCAGCATCAGAGTCTTTTCCAATGAGTCAACTCTTCGCATTAGGTGGCCAAAGTACTGGGGTTTCAGCTTTAGCATCATTCCTTCCAAAGAAATCCCAGGGCTGATCTCCTTCAGAATGGACTGGTTGGATCTCCTTGCAGTCCAAGGGAATCTCAAGAGTCTTCTCCAGCACCACAGTTCAAAAGCATCAATTCTTCGGTGCTCAGCTTTCTTCACAGTCCAACTCTCACATCCATACATGACCACAGGAAAAACCAAAGCCTGGACTAGATGGAATTTTGTTGGCAAAGTAATGTCTCTGCTTTTGAATATATTATCTAGGTTGGTCATAACTTTCCTTCTAAGGAGTAAGCGTCTTTTAATTTCATGGCTGCAGTCACCATCTGCAGTGATTTTGGAGCCCCCAAAAATAAAGTCTGACACTGTTTCCACTGTTTCCCCATCTATTTCCCATGAAGTGATGGGACCAGATGCCATGATCTTCGTTTTCTGAATGTTGAGCTTTAAGCCAACTTTTTCATTCTCCTCTTTCACTTTCATCAAGAGGCTTTTTAGTTCCTCTTCACTTTCTGCCATAAGGGTGGTGTCATCTGCATATCTGAGGTTATTGATATTTCTCCCAGCAATCTTGATTCCAGCTTGTGTTTCTTTCAGTCCAGCATTTCTCATGATGTACTCTGCATAGAAGTTAAATAAGCAGGGAGACAATATACAGCCTTGACGAACTCCTTTTCCTATTTGGAACCAGTCTGTTGTTCCATGTCCAGTTCTAACTGTTGCTTCCTGACCTGCCTACAGATTTCTCAAGAGGCTTATGTTTGGTCAAAGTGAAAGCGTTAGTTGCTCAGTCATGTCCTACTCTTTGCGACCCCATGGACTGTAATCTGCCCTGTTCGTCTGATCACGAAATTCTCCAGGCAAGATGACTGGAGTGGGTTGCCATTCCCTTCTCCAGTGGATCTTTCCACCCCAGGCATTGAACCCAGAACTCCTGCCTTGAGGTGGATTCTTTACCACAAAGCCACCAGGGAAGCTGCAAATCTATTTCTAGGCCCTTCCCTGGTGGCTTAGTGGATAAGAATTTGCTTGCCAGTCCAGGCAACATGGATTCAATCTCTTGCCCAGGAAGATTCCACATGCTGTGGAGCAATTAAGGCCGGGCTTATTTTTGAAGTATTAATAATTATTCGTGTACCATCTTATTGCCATTTTGTTGATTGTGTTCTGACTGTTTGGTAGTTCATTTCCTCCTCTCCTGCTTAACTTCATTTGTGATTTGGTAACTTTTTATGGTGGTATGCTTTGATTCTTTTATCTTAACCTTCGGTGTATCTACCACAGATTTTTCCTTTGTGGTTACTATAGGGTTTGCATAAAATACTTTACAGCGATAATATCTTATTTTAAGCTGATAACTTTGTTAATAATATTTTAAAAACTCTATTTTTACCCCTCTCCCCCACTCATGTTTTAGGTTTTTGGTATTATAACTGACATACATTATTAATGTTTTATATCCCCTAATAAAGTATTATAGTTATAGCTATTTTAAATACCTTTTACTCTACATTTGAAACTAGAGTTGAAAGTGATTGTTTTTCACTGAAAGTAGGGGTCTGGCTAATTGCTCCTTGGAAGGCAATAAAAAAGCAAGGTTGTTAGAAGGCAAGTTTGCTTTATTTTGGATGCTGACAGCTGGGGAGATAAGGCAGACTCCTGGTCCAAAGCCTGACTTTTATAGATAGAAGGAGGAGGCTACATGCAGAAACAGCACAGTCAGCTGTGACAGTCACCTTGAACTTGGTCATGTGGTGGTCTGATCAGCATCATCCTGATTGTTTTAGGTACTGTTAATCTTGAATTCCAGGGTCAGTTCATTCCCATTTCTTTGAGGCCCATTCTCAGAATGGTGGAAGTTTATGTTACGGCTGTAGTGTGGTCACCATGTAATTACCTTCTTCAACTGGGTGGGAGTTTCCGTATCTATAAGATGGCTCACAGGATATGCCTCAATTGTATCTATAGCCCTTGAGAAGGAACTAAAGGTCCTTGCTTGATGACTAAACTATTATTTTGTCCTGTTTGACTGCTTTCCTTTGCTTCTGCATTTTCTCACTTCTCTGATTAAGCTTGTTGTTTGGCTTAAGCTTTTCCACAGGCAAAAGGCAAGCAGAAGACATGGGGAGTGGGGGCCATAATAGGGCCCTGCTCTATTTAAATGTATGCACCATCAATATATACTAGAGAATCTGACCTTGACTGTATCTTTACTTGGGATTTTTATACATGTATATGTTTTTATGTATGTTTTGTGTTGTGATTACAAAATTCTCTCTTTGTATTCCACTTTTGACAATTTATTTATGTCTTGGTGTAACTCATTTTAATTTCAGCCTGTTGGGGATTTGTAGCTTCATGAATCTGATGTTCACTTTTCTTCCCACATTTGGAAAAATTTTCTGCCATGATTTTTTAAATAGACATTCTATCCTTTTCTACCCCTCTTCTTCTGGGATTCCCATAATATATATATTCTTTCTTTTGCTGTCCCATATGCGCCAAAGGCTTTCTTCACTCTTTCATTCTTTTTGTTTTTTTTTGCTTTAACTGGCTAAGTTCAAATGACTTATCTTTGAGTTCTCTGATGTCTTTTCTGCTTTGTCAAGTTTGCTGTTGAATCTCTCTATTGAATTTTTTAGTGCAGGCATTGTATGTGTCAGCTCTGGGGTTTCCTGTTTTGTTTGTCTAATTGTTTTCTTTTTTTTTTTTTGATGTGTGTGTGTGTGTGTGTGTGTGTTTTATCTTTGTTGAATGTCTCATTTTGTTCATTCAATGTTTGCCAAATTTGTTTTGTTATCTGTATGTTCACTGAAATTTTTAAGAGGATCATTCTGAACTGTTTGCAGATAGTACCTGTATCTTCATTTATTTAGAATCAGTTTTTGGATTTTATTATTTTTTTGGTATTGTCATGTTTTTATGTTTGCGTTATTCTTTGTGATCCTTCTGTCTCTGCATTGGTAGCTGTGCATCTCAGGAAGCAGCCTCTTCTTCCACCTTGTAAAGTTTCCCTTAAGCAAGGAAAGACCTCATCAGTCAGCTTAGTTTGGGGGTTAGGATGGGTTACCTTGTAATGTATACAAGCGGATGAGGCTTGCTGTTCTGATCTCTAGTTGGGCCAGGCCGTTGCCCAGGCTCTGAGGTCAGGGGTGTGCTGGCCAGGCTCCACATTCGAGTGGGACCATGGGATTGGCTCACTGGTGAAGCCAGGCTGATGGTTTGGATCTACATCAGATGGAGCCATTACCTAGGCTCAGTAACCACCATTGGTTGGACAGGGTCACAGGCTATGTTCCATGACAGCATGGTACCACTTGTGAGACTCCATAATTGGACAGTGTTACTGGCAGTGTTCCCTGCCTGGGTGAGGACACAACTGCTCAACAGTTGGGCAGGACCATAGGACAGACTCTGTTGCTGGGTGCTGTGGTATACTGAGTTCCAAAATGTAGGATTGGCTGCAAGCCTGCCCATGATAACTGTCAAGCTCCATGGTTAGGCAGGCCTGGAGGTTATGCTTTGTATTTGGGTTAAACTGCTGGCTTGCTCTTGCCTGAGCAAGGCTGTAGGATGACATCCATGGTTGCCCAGGCTATCTGGCTGCACTAACTGATTAGTCATAACTGGAGGCTCTCCCTAACAGCTGTGGAGGGCTGCTGGCTTGGTCCTCTAATAAAACTGGCTGTTGGGTGAACTCTGTAGTTAGATATGGTGTCTGGCAAAGCTTCCCGGTTAGGTGGGACTAGAGGCTTGGCTCAGTAGTTGAGCAGGGCTGCTGATTTGCTTCATTGTCCAGGTTAGGCTATAAAATGGTGTCCACGGCGAGGGTGGCCCATTTGCTGGGGACCCAAATCAGACCTGCTGATTTGGCTTCCTGGCCACAGAGAGCCACCAGCTCAGCTATGCACATGGGCAAAGCATATTGGGTGCCACAAGCAGAAGAAACATTGTCTGCCAAGATCTGTGTGCTGGTTGCTGTGTATCCCCTCTACTTTCCTATCTGTAGCTGATCCACAGTGGACTGGCTTATGGTTCTCCCAGTGATCCCCATGAGGCAAGACCTAAGGGGGGCCTTCTGAGAGCGTCCTGCAACAATGGAGAAGCTAGTTGTGCATCCTGGGCTCTCTTGCTACCACTGGAGGAACTGTAGGTCCAGGGCAACCCTGTGGAGACAGCAGTGTGCCAGCCTGGGTGGGGGGTGGGGAATTGCAGTCAAAGTGAAACCATCCGTTTTATTTTCTAATGTAGTTTTTCTCTTTCTCTAGTGCACAGGGTTGCTTCAATCTCATCCTCGGGTTCTGGAATTTTTACAAAGGCATCTTGTCCACAGACAGTTGTTATTTTCACCATTTTGCAGACATCACTCTATCTTTATTATTGATTTAAAGAAATTCCTTAAATATTCTAGATATAAGTCCTTTGTCAGATAAATGCATTATTAATATTTTCTCCTAGTAACCTCTAGTTTGTTTTTTTTTTACTTCATTACTATGGGTTTTTTGTTTTGTTTTAGCAGAAGATTTTAGTTCAATGTCATCCAGTTTATTGTTTTATATTATGCTGCTGCTGTTCTAAGTCACTTCAGTCATGTCTGACTTTGTGTGACCCCACAGATGGCAGCCCACCAGGCTCCTCTGCCCACAGGATTCTCCAGACAAGAATTCTGGAGTGGGCTGCCATTTCCTTCTCTAGTAATATATTATGGGTCATATCTATTTTCCCTAACCCAGAGCTATAAAAGCATTCTCCTTTATGTTTTTCTAAAAAGCTTATAGATTTCATTTTCATATTTAGATCTACGAAAGTAAAGTGAAAGTGAAGTCACTCAGTCATGTCCGACTCTTCGCGACCCCATGGACTGCAGCCTACCAGGCTCCTCCATCCATGGGATTTTCCAGGCAAGAGTACTGGAGTAGGGTGCCATTGCCTTCTCCGTGAGGATAGAGACTGTACCTTTTTTCCTGTTTCCCTGGTTCGCAATAACATCATTCTGGTGGGGAAAGCAGACCAGTTTTGGCAGCCCTGGTGGGAAACGTGGATCTTGCATTTACCTAGGTTGGGGGCGGGAGGACCCTCTCTGGAGGGAATGCTAAATGGGTATACATTTAGATCTATGGTCCACCTCAAAAGTGTGTGTGTGTGTGTGTGTGTGTGTGTGTAACATGGTTTAGGGTGTATCAGGTTGGGTTCTTCCAAAGTTGGATCCTAAGCCAATAGTTCAGTATAAATGAATTATTAAGGAGTATTCTAGGGAGAAACCAATAATGTAATAAGGAAGAAGAACTGAAAAGAAAATAAAGCCACATAAGGGTCCCATTTCAAAGGAAGTCCCTGATTCAGCCTGATTTTGAAAGCAGAACTGGAGCATAATTACAAAAAAAAAAAAGTTGTTCCTTCTTGATGCAAAGTGACGCAAAGTAACTAGATTCATGTATCTTGCTACTAGTCTTTCACCCACCATAAAGCCGCCTTTTTGGGTCACAAAGAGTCGGACATGACTTAGGAACTAAACCACCGTTAAATCATATAGGTGCTTTTGATTCTCTTTACAGTTTCAGAAAGGTAGGAAAATGTCCAAGGGAAATTATCTGAGAGTCTCAGTCGTTAGCAGCAGAGCATGCAGAAGCAAAAAAAAAAAAAAAGAAAAGAAACTCTGAGCTATTGCAAATATGCAAAGTAATCTGAATGCACTAACAATATATACCATAAAATGAATGCTCTCTGCCTCCATACAAATAGCTCATTTCTCCAGCATCATTTATTAAAGAGACCTTCTTTTCTTCTTTTTGAATACCATGAAGTGAACAGTTATGTGTGTTTCTATTTCTGGACCGTTTATTTCATTTATCTGTTTATCCACATAACAATATCACATTGTTTTAATTACTATAGATTTAAAATAAGAATTAAAATCTTCCATTTAAAAAAAATTCTTCAAGATTATCATAGTTATTCTGTGTCTTTTGCATTTCCATATAAATTTTAGAATGCAATCGGCAATTTCTTCCACCAAGGCCACTGTGTTTTGATTAATATTGCATGGAATTAGTAAATCAGTATGGAGAGGATTACTATCTTAAAGATAGTCTTCTAATCCATGAACCTGGTATATCTCTCCACTTTAAGATCTTCTTTCATTCTTTTCAGCACTGTTTTATAGTTTTCCATATAGAGGTCTTGTATATCTTAACATATCCCTTCTATTTTTATATTTTCAATGTTACTATAAATGAAATTGCTATTTTCATTTTCCTATTGTTGATATTAATTTTCAAAAATTATCCTTAAATGTCATTACTTATGCTAAAATCACTAGTGATAAAAGCACTCTTTTTCTGCAGAAAACACGATCTTTCCAGTGTTTATAAGATAGACTTCCTTCCTCATATTTCATCACCATACTGTTTATGGCCTCTAAAACCTAAATCCCTCTCTGATGCACTTCCTATGCTACTTTCTTCCAAAATGACAATATTTAATTAAAAGGAGATATGAAAATATTACATCTGCTCCTATTATTTGCCAGTCTGTTCATATCTTCTCATGGAAAGTAGTATGAAAATTGTGGTGAATTTCATAAATCTTGGCATACTTTATTATCCGATCTATAGCATATGGCTGAATAAGGAGCTCAATAGCAGACACATCCTAACACACAAGAGACACAGAGTCTCAGAAGACAGAGTGATGTAATACATAAAAGTGTTTTCTGATTGCTAACATTTTGTTGTCTTATTTGTGTAAGTCCAAATCTATTTTGGTTTAGCTTAAAATTTTTTTTAAATATTGACTCAGAACAATTTAAGTAAAGATTTACTATGTTGACTTGGTTTGGAAGTACTCAACTTTCCCTTTGATCAGGATGAACTATCTTTGCATATAAACTAATATCCTTTTTTGCTGATTGTCCTTTATGAAGAATCTGATTTAAAAAATACACACACACTATACATTTCCACATATACTAATGAAGATATTAATAGATATATAGATCCATCATGAATGATATGTTAGTCACACAAAACCTCTTAAAATAATATCAGATCAGATTAGATCAGTCGCTCAGTCGTGTCCAACTCTTTGCGACCCCATGAATCGCAGCACGCCAGGCCTCCCTGTCCATCACCATCTCCCAGAGTTCACTGAGACGCACGTCCATCGAGTCAGTGATGCCATCCAGCCATCTCATCCTCTGTCGTCCCCTTCTCCTCTTGCCCCCAATCCCTCCCAGCATCAGAGTCTTTTCCAATGAGTCAACTGTTCGCATGAGGTGGCCAAAGTACTGGAGTTTCAGCTTTAGCATCATTCCTTCCAAAGAAATCCCAGGGCTGATCTCCTTCAGAATGGACTGGTTGGATCTCCTTGCAGTCCAAGGGGCTCTCAAGAGTCTTCTCCAACACCACAGTTCAAAAGCATCAATTCTTTCTTCACAGTCCAACTCTCACATCCATACATGACCACAGGAAAAACCATAGCCTTGACTAGACGAACCTTTGTTGGCAAGCTAATGTCTGTGCTTTTGAATATGCTATCTAGGTTGGTCATAACTTTCCTTCCAAGGAGTAAGCGTCTTTTAATTTCATGGCTGCAGTCACCATCTCTAGTGATTTTGGAGCCCAGAAAAATAAAGTCTGACACTGTTTCCACTGTTTCTGTATCTATTTCCCATGAAGTGATGGGACCAGATGCCATGATCTTCGTTTTCTGAATGTTGAGCTTTAAGCGAACTTTTTCACTCTCCACTTTCACTTTCATCAAGAGGCTTTTGAGTTCCTCTTCACTTTCTGTCATAAGGGTGGTGTCATCTACATATCTGAGGTTACTGATATTTCTCCCGGCAATCTTGATTCCAGCTTATGTTTCTTCCAGTCCAGCGTTTCTCATGATGTACTCTGCATATAAGTTAAATAAGCAGGGTGACAATATACAGCCTTGACGAACTCCTTTTCCTATTTGGAACCAGTCTGTTGTTCCATGTCCAGTTCTAACTGCTGCTTCCTGACCTGCATACAAATTTCTCAAGAGGCAGGTCAGGTGGTCTGGTCTTCCCATCTCTTTCAGAATTTTCCACAGTTTATTGTGATCCACACAGTCAAAGGCTTTGGCATAGTCAATAAAGCAGAAATAGATGCTTTTCTGGAACTCCCTGCTTTTTCCATGATCCAGCGGATGTTGGCAATTTGATCTCTGGTTCCTCTGCCTTTTCTAAAACCAGCTTGAACATCTGGAAGTTCACGGTTCACGTATTGCTGAAGCCTGGCTTGGAGAATTTTGAGCATTACTTTACTAGCGTGTGAGATAAGTGCAATTGTGTGGTAGTTTGAGCATTCTTTGGCATTGCCTTTCTTTGGGATTGGAATGAAAACTGACCTTTTCCAGTCCTGCGGCCACTGCTGAGTTTTCCAAATTTGCTGGCATATTGAGTACAGCACTTTCACAGCATCATCTTTCAGGATTTGGAATAGCTCCACTGGAATTCCATCACTTCCACTAGCTTTGTTCATAGTGATGCTTTCTAAGGCCCACTTGACTTCACATTCCAGGATGTCTGGCTCTAGGTCAGTGATCACACCATCGTGATTATCTGGGTCATGAAGATCTTTTTTGTACAGTTCTTCTGTGTATTCTTGCCATCTCTTCTTTATATCTTCTGCTTTTGTTAGGTCCATACCATTTCTGTCCTTTATCGAGCCCATCTTTGCATGAAATGTTCCTTTGGTATCTCTGATTTTCTTGAAGAGATCTCTAGTCTTTTCCCATTCTGTTGTTTTCCTCTATTTCTTTTCATTGATCACTGAGGAAGGCTTTCTTATCTCTTCTTGCTATTCTTTGGAACTCTGCATTCAGATGTTTATATCTTCCCTTTTATCCTTTGCTTTTCACTTCTCTTCTTTTCACAGCTATTTGTAAGGCCTCCCCAGACAGCCATTTTGCTTTTTTACATTTCTTTTCCATGGGGATGGTCTTGATCCCTGTCTCCTGTACAGTGTCACAAACATCATTCCATAGTTCATCAGGCACTCCATCTATCAGATCTAGGCCCTTAAATCTATTTCTTACTTCCACTGTATAATCATAAGGGATTTGATTTAGGTCATACCTGAATGGTCTAGTGGTTTTCCCTACTTTCTTCAATTTAAGTCTGAATTTGGCAATAAGGAGTTCATGGTCTGAGCCACAGTCAGCTCCTGGTCTTGTTTTTGCTGACTGTATAGAGCTTCTCCATCTTTGGCTGCAAAGAATATAATCAATCTGATTTCGGTGTTGACCATCTGGTGATGTCCATGTATAGAGTCTTCTCTTGTGTTGTTGGAAGAGGGTGTTTGTTATGACCAGTGTAATAAAATAATATAGTTTATTATTTTAAAATAATATAGTTCATTACAAAGTCCTTTAGGGGAGAGTTATGTTCGATGCCTACTTAATATGTTAATTTTCAAGTGATTAAGTATTAAATATGCAATAATGGCACAAATGGCAAAAAAATAGAGATTATACAAAATAGTCAAATATATTTCAGTCTTTAAATCTTATTGTAGTGTCACACAGCCTTCCATGGTGGCTCAGGCAGTAAAGAATCTGCCTGCAATGTAAGAGACCCAGATGCAATCCCTGGGTCGGGAAGATCCCCAGGATAAGGGATTGGCTACCCACTCCAGTATTCTTGCCTTGAGAATCCCATGGACAGAGGAGCCTGGCGGGCTACAGTCGATGAAATCACAAAGAGTCGGACACAACTGAGAAATTAATCCTTTCACGTAGGGTCATAAGATCACTGTAAACCCAAGAAGTGGAGAAAGACAATAGTTAGTCATTAAACACAAGCAAAAAGCATGAATGCATACTGTATGATATAGCATATTCTATGGATAGGGAGAACGTGTCTTACCTAAAGTACAATGTAGCTATTTTCAAACTTCAAGGATTCTTCTAAACCGGAGCAGAGAACAGAGGTTTTGAATGGCAGATTAAGAAATTATTTTTAAATTGCCAGCATATAGATTTAGCATATGTTTTGAAAACTGCACATTTCCTAAAAACTTTCATTAAAAATATTCCTTTAATTGCACTTCATTTAACAGTGTGTTCAAACATCATTTTCTGATTGCTCAGATGAGCAGGTAAACCTCCTGAAACCAAAATCTTACCATCATAGTCAAACATATTCAGATCGGATATCAAACAGTTTCTAGCTATATCTCAACTCATATTTATCTTGGGCTTCACTGATAGCCCACTTGGTAAAGAATCCGCCTGCAATGCAGGAGACTCCGGTTCGATCCCTGGGTCAGGAAGATCTGGTAGAAGGAATAGTCTACCCACCCCAGTATTCTTGGACTTCCTTTGTGGTTCAGCGGGTAAAGAAGCCACCTGAATGTGGGAGACCTGGATTCGATCCCTGGGTTGAAAAGATCCCCTGGAGAATGGAAAGGCTACCAAGGCTACCCATTCCAGTATTCTGGCCTGGAGAATTCCATGGACTGTACAGTCCATGGGGTCGCAATGAGTCGGACGTGACTGAGCAACTTTCACCTCACAAAATAAAATTAACTGACTTCACTCAAATTGATCCACATACACTCAAGTTGAGTTAATGTGCGAGTTGAGTTGTGTTCTGAATTTCTAATATGTATAGTTTCTTTTACTTTTCTTCCTTCTCTCTCCTTTTTCTTCTCTCTCTCCTTGATCTCTCCCAATCCATCTCCATCTGCCTTTCCTCTGTTCCTCCTAGTGCTCCTCCCATCCTCCTCCTCTGACTTCTCCCCTCCTTCCTTCTTTCCCCTTCTCTTCCCTTCTTTTTCCTCTTCCTACGCTTCTTCTTCCTCTATTGTATTTTTTTAAATTTTATTGGAGCATAATTGATTTCTAATGCTGTGTTTCAGGTGTACAGCAAAGTGATCCAATTATACATATACATATATTCATTCTTTTTCAGATTTTTTTCTCGTATAACTTATCACAGAATATTGATTAGAGTTCCGTGTGCTATACAGTAGGTTATCATTGGTTATCTATTTTATATGCATGTTGTGTGTGAATCCCAAGCTACTCATTTATTCCTCCATAACCATGTTCCCCCTTTGGTAACCATAAGTTTGTTTTTGATGCCTATAATTTTTGTAAATAAGTTTATTTGCATCTTTTTAAATTAGATGCCACTTATGTGTGATATCATATGATATTTGTCTTTGTCCAGATGTTTACTTAGTATGATGACCTCTAGCTCCATCCATGTTGCTGCAAATGGCAGTATTTCATCCTTTTTAAGGCTGAATAATATTCTATTCCATGTATGTACCACATCTTTTTATCTATTTATCTGTCAGTGAATATTTAGATTGGTTCCATGTCTTGGCTATTGTGAATAGTGCTGTTATAAACATAGAGTTGCATGTTATCTTTTCAAATTATGGTTTTCTCCAGATATGTGCACAGGAGTGGAACTGCTGGATCATATGGTACTTCTGGTTTTGTTTTTGTTTTTTTTAGGTTATTTAGGGAACTTTATCCTTTCTTTCTCTTCATAATTGGTAGTACTGTGTGGTATTTTCTATGGTCCAGTAACAGTGGATTGATCAGTACATTTACTCCTCCATTACTATATACTCGACATTATTTATAAAGGTTTGAAATGAGATAATGAAAGCAAGATGAGTATGTATAAATTTCAGATATGCTACATGTGTATTGCCATAGAAACAATAGAATATAAGAATGTAATATTTGGTCATCACTTTTGTAAATATTTAAGTTATTTTATGGTATTTCATACACAAAAAAACATTTTGTAAATAGTATTTCTGATAGTACAGGTTCCAAGTTCATGGGTATGAGGTAGTCTGTGATTTTAAAATTTTGTTAGAATGGATATTAGTAAATTGGAAGTTGCTAATGTTAGTGTAATTTAAGAGTAAATCTTAGCACAACTTTGAAAAAGTTAGATATATGGAAGCTATAAAAAAGGGTAAATTTTATTATACAATATATATGCATTTTCTCTCTGATCCTCCTACATGTACACACACATACACAAACACACAAAGTCACCAAAGAAAACTATCAAATACAGAATAAAGCTAGTTCTTCAGAAAGTGTTGATGAGTGCTGAGGAAACCACAGTAACATTATAATTGCATACCTTCACATATATGATCTCACAACCATACCATGGGAACCAGGGACAGATATGATCACAATCATATTGTATATGCGAATACGAGGCTAACTAGTTATCCTAGAGTACAACAGCTAATTATGGTCTAGTCAGTTTTCAAAAATTAACTTATTCTGATTATTTCCTCTATTAAGGGGTTAGTGAAATCTTAGGCCTATTTTTAATAAAACACAATATAGCACTTTAATTTTCATTAATAAAGAGTTTTCTGCCCTTTTTCTGCTCTTCCGCAACTCAGACTTTGACTTTTCAAAAGAAGTAGGACTGAGAATTACTTTGTTCATATAGTACACCCTTACACTTATCTTATTCTCATTGCGAATGACCCTTAGTTTGAAAGAAATGGGCTGAAATTATAGTTGAGCAACTTTTTGTAATAGAACACCATTGTAAATAATACAACAAATTTTACTGTTGTCATGGACAATTGAATGAGTCAGGGAAATAAAATAGAGTGTTGGACACAATCTTTATCATAATGGCATTTAGAATAATGGAATTCTGCCTGTATTATCAAACACCTATAAAACTGAGCTATAATTCTCTGACTTTAAAACAATCTTAGACTTTAGAACGCTCAGATGTCCATCAGGCCTCAGGGCATGGTCCTTTAGGGCTTGAAAACAGATGTCTTTGTATTCAAAATGCATCGGCTGTTTGAGCTGTCAAAGTCATTTACTAATTCAAGAAGATTTAATGTGCAAATGTGGGAGAAAGCAACTGTTGTTTTACAAAAGACAGTGCTTGTTTGTAGCTATCTCCTGGCTGCAATATAATTTATCTGGGAATCATAAAAAAGAGTCGGCTTGTAGTTCACTTTCCCCTTTGCATAAATGACAAGGATTGTCTTGATCAGTGGCCAAGAGACAGAAAATCCAAAGTTCAAGCAATTGCAAGCATCATAAAGACACAAATGGCAAATAAATATATTATGATCCAAACACACAATATACTTCCATTTTGTAAAACTTAGCCATCTAAACTTGTAAAAGATCAATGTTCTTTTCACTGAGTTTTCTAATTTGAAATTTATAAAGGATAAACAGTTTTGGCAGTTATAGGTTAATTACCTTAAAGCAGGGCTACAAGGTTTATTGGTAAGACACTGACTATTCAATTGTAATTATCTATATCTAGTAATGTAGTCCTTGCATTTTATATCTATAAAAAGTTATTTAGGTAACTCTACCTCAAGGGGTTCCTGAGAAATAAACAATAGGACATATGATGATTTAGCATCAGATCAGATCAGATTAGTCGCTCAGTCATGTCCGACTCTTTGCGACCCCATGAACTGCAGCACGCCACGCCTCCTTGTCCATCGCCAACTCCCAGAGTTCACTGAGACTCACATCCATCCAGTCAGTGATGCCATCCAGCCATCTCATCCTCTGTCGTCCCCTTCTCCTCTTGCCCCCAATCCCTCCCAGCATCAGAGTCTTTTCCAATGAGTCAACTCTTCACATGAGGTGGCCAAAGTACTGGAGTTTCAGCTTTAGCATCATTCCTTCCAAAGAAATCCCAGGGCTGATCTCCTTCAGAGTGGACTGGTTGGATCTCCTTGCAGTCCAAGGGACTCTCAAGAGTCTTCTCCAACACCACAGTTCAAAAGCATCACAGTTCGGCGCTCAGCCTTCTTCACAGTCCAACTCTCACATCCATACATGACCACAGGAAAAACCATAGCCTTGACTAGACAAACCTTTGTTGGCAAGGTAATATCTCTGCTTTTGAATATGCCATCTAGGTTGGTCATAACTTTCCTTCCGAGGAGTAAGCATCTTTTCATTTCATGGCTGCGGTCACCATCTGTAGTGATTTTGGAGCCCAGAAAAATAAAGTCTGACACTGTTTCCACTGTTTCCCCATCTATTTCCCATGAAGTAGCATAGGGCTTCCTTTTGCTGCATCTGTCACTCAATCTCTCTCTCTCTCTCTCATGCCTCTCCCTTGTCTCTTCCTCACTCCCACTTTCTTCTTTTCTCTGTTTCTTCTTCACCTAAGTCTCCAAGCCTTATACATGTGGTTATTTGACAAAGAACTCAGAAAAGCCCCAAACAGTTTTGTCTTGGTGCAGGTAGAATGCAAATTGGTCTGATGCCATAGTAGCCTGGCAGGTGGTACATTTTCCAGACAATTGCCAAGTATGCTTAGAGATCTTCAGAATCTGAAATACATCACTCTGCTACATCTGAAACATCTAGGATATAGGATCAGGAATAAAAGATGATTTTTTTTTCACACCTTAGAAAATTTCAGCAAGGAAAGGAGGCTCTTTGTCATTCAGAACTCAGAAAACTTTGTCAGACTACAGATTCTGCCATGCATTCCAGAGCTGTTCATTAACTCACAGAATAACATGCTTACAGGATAGCTAGTGAACATTTACATTGGCTGTACAGTAAGTTAGGAGACAAGCATTTATTAGACAGTTAAAACTGTTCAAAACCCACTAGAGATGCATTCACTTTAGTTTAAGGGTTGCACATTTCCCTATAAATGGCTTGTTGTGAATAATGTAAATGCGCCTCCCTGAGAATAAATTAAATACATTTCCTGCTATTGTTAATGTGTTAGAACAGTTGTGCCATAAATCACTTGAACAGCATTTATAGATTACTATACTGTATCTAGGCCAAGCTTGTAAATATCAGTGTAACTCATAATTCAATGATTTGTAACCCTCCAAAGAAAACCTTAGAGATTTTTCTCCTGTTTTTTTTTTTTTTCTCCCTCCTCATATGATATCGACAAACATCTAGCACAAAGAAATTCATTTTGGATGCTTTTATAAAGCATTTTAATAGAAGCTAGATGATTTAATATCTAACAAGAAGGAATCCACTAGAAGTATATGGAGTGGCTCACTGTTCATAGCTGGGTCATCACTCATGTATCCTTCTGCCCTTTCCCTACCAAGCCATCCTTCTTAGAAGACTCAGGAATGACCTGCAAGTTTGTAGTCACAGGGACTAACCATTTTCCAATGCCTTTAAGCTTCCTTTGTGCTCTGTCTTTTCCCCTCTTCCTTCTCCTCCTCCTTCCATCCTCCCACATCCCTCCGTATACATTATCATATGAGAACCAATGCAGACACTTTTTATCTACCCTGAACTCCATCAATTCTATTAGAATTTAGGGCTCACCAGAAGTAAAATTGGCACTGAGCTTTGGAAACAATACAGACCATTTATTTCAGTTATAACCTTAGAACCAACCTTCTAAATATCTCTGTGCTAGGTGTTTTGTATGCATTATATTATGTAATACTCATATCATTATTGGCTCCCTTTTATTAGGGAGGAAAGTGAAAGATACAGAAGTAAAATAACTATGAATAATTATAATACCTGAGGTTGCAGAGTCCGAATTTGACATCGAGCCTACTTCAAAAGCCAGGATCTGGGTTCTTTCAGCTTAACTTATTCAAAACTATCACAGGTTGTTCTGCTCTTATGAAAATTCATCATGTCTATTCATTAGACTGTTCTGAAATTTTGACTCCATTAACTATGCTTGAGTTTCCAAACTTGCAATGACCAACCCTCTCTCACATTTACTTCTGTTGCTTTCCTTTGGCTCTATCTGTCACATGGACCTCCAGAATAAGAGAACATACCTTGCTTCTTAAGGGAATAAATACACTGCAAATTATCATTTTAAAGTGTTGTTTATTTCTGAGTCTGGGAAGTTCAGAGATTGCTTGCAATGGGGCATTCTATTGGTGCCACGCACATGCATTCACTGTCCCGAAAGACTGCTTTAGCAGATATCAGCCTTCCTAACATGCACTGACTCAAAGTCCAGGATCTGACTGTCATCTGTTTTGTGCTCCACAAATTTTCAGTTTGTTTCTGATGACACTTGATTGAGTGGCTCCAACCTTTGGGTAATTGGTGAAGAGTTGGGTCTTGATAGCTCTTGGTTTTCATGCTGAGCCACTGTATCACGGTACAGATCAGCCAGAACTCCCCCCTCACCCGAGCCCTGCGCAGTTGCAATTTGGACAGCACTACTTTGTAGAATGTCTTTTGTTCTTCAAAGTGCTCTCAAGCTTGTCTCAGTCTTGACTTCACTATGAATTATGTGTTAGTTGCTCAGTTGTGTGCAGCTCTTTGTGATCCCCTGGACTGTAGCTCACAAAGCTCCTCTGTCCATGGAATTCTCCAGGCAAGAATACTGGAGTGGATTGCCTTTCTCTTCTCCATGGGATCTTCCCGACCCAGGGATTGAACCCAGGTCTCCCACATTGTAGGTGGAATTTTTACCATCTGAGCCACCAGGGAAGCCCACTGCGAATTATACATAGGGTAAATCAATGAGTGAAGAAACAAAGACACAGAAAAGAAAATGACATTTATTTATTTTTGGAGGCAATAACTTTAGATTTGACTTCTGACAATGTCTGCTGCTTAATCACAATATGATAACATAGGATCTCAAAATTTCTGTCTTTATAGGATAGTTTTGACATAGCAGCACCCAGATCATTGAACAGTGTACTTGGAAGATTTTAGTCATTCAGTCAATTTAAAATGGGCAAATGACTAGTTAGCCACTGTTAGAATAAAAAAATTAGTGATCTTGGTACTAAATGAATATTGGTCAAACATTATTCATAAAACAGGTATATAAAGATAGTAATTGATGAAAGTGATTTGTTTAATAAACAAATATGTTGGTATTAGGAAATTTTTTTAAAATATAGTACTGGATGCAATTCTTGACATTTAGGAAGATAACAAAGAGGGGATATTGAGATTCTGGTTTCTGTTCTGCTTTTTGTGTTGTGTCACTTTGACAGCTTGCCAACACATTTTGAAACACTTTACTCGTCTGTAGAAGTGAGTATGATAATTGCTTTCTGGAATAACAAATGTGTTTTTTATTGGGATTACAAATCACGAAAAATTAGTATATTTAAAATTTTAAAAGAGGCAGAACCCAAATTCACTTGTAATAAATGCTTTTAATTGCTCATAGCTTTCCGAAAGTAAGTACAGTTTTCTTCAAAAAGTATGAAAAGAGTGACTATTCCAACTTTTTAAAATAATGAAATATAAAATTTAATTTTTAAAATGACTCAATTTTTCATTGATCTAAGATGTCTTCACTATCAATGATATTTCATTATTATGATGGCTTTTTTAGCTTTAGTACCAAACCATGTATTAATGATTTTGAATTCAGGTTTGTGATCTATATTCCATTTTACTTGTGATTTTTATTCCATCTCAAATGTATATTTCATGTCCAAGAAGAAAAGGCCATGTTTTCACTTTGAATTTTAAACATATGTTTACAGTACATGAAGGTTATTCTACAAATCCTTCTTTGCATCATTTCAATCCCCCAGGTTGGTTATATGGGGAAAAAAATGCAGAAAAGTAATTTCCCCTATGGTGCATCAGGGCTTCCCTGATGGCTCAGATGGTAAAAAATCTGCCTGCAATGTGGGAGACCTGGGTTTGACCCCCGGGTTGGGAAGATCCCCAGGAGGAGGGAATGGCAATCCACTCCAGTATTCTTGCTTGGAGAATTCCATGGACAGAGGCTACAGTCCATGGGATCGCAAAGAGTCAGACATGACTGAGTGACTGACACTTCCATTCTTTGACATGGTACACTACAGCATTGATTGCCAGGGAACCTCTCCATAAAATGGTGTGTCTCATGGGTCTTAATGGACAGAGAGACTTCTTGCTGATTTCTATACACAATTCAGCTTTTATAAATTTATGTGTTCTTCTTCAAGCCTTAACTTTCTTTCCATTTTGGTTATAGTATACATATGCCTTGAAAAAGCCCTATGAATAATTCTTAAGGATGAAGTGTGTTTAACTGTATTAGATTTATCATATCTTATTAGTATTCATTAGTTTTCATATTTGTAGTATTTTTTTAAGTTTTAAAATACCACATTCATTATATGATAGAAATAGAGAAAAAGCTAGTACTTGTAATAGAAATACTGATGTTTTTACCTTAAAATTCATTTATAATTACAGATTTTGTGGAGGTCATAGTCCCTTCCCCTAGATTTTTTTTTTTCCGGTTCCAGGAGATGCCCAGATAAAATTCAATTTGGTTGCATGTCTTATTTTTGAGTTCCTAATTTCCATGTGGAAAGGCAAGTGTGAGGTACATAGCAATGCTATATGAGCAATTATAGGGAATAAGTCTGAGATTTAGAAACAGTCCAGATTCACTGTGTTTTCCTTCCTTTGTGTTTCCCTTCTTAAGATTGGTACTTCAGGAAACTTATTTAACCCCAGTAAGTTAAATAGTTGGAACAGTAGTGCACATCTAAGAAGTTAGAGTAAGGACTGATATGTGTAAATCATTTAGCACAGTGTCTAGAATATAAGTACAAAATGAATTGTGAATATTACATGAATACCAATATTAAGTGCCTTCTCTGTGCCGAATACTATGGTAGGCATTGGGATTATGGCAATGAAGAGTCCTTGTCCTCATGGAATCTCCAGTCTAATGGGGAACACAGAAAATCCCTAATCAATTTCAAAAGAGTAGAAGATGTTAATAGAGAAAAAAGTAAAAGGTGTCATGAGAGCATATGATGGCACATTTTCTAAACCCAGGAAGAATTGGAGCAGTTTTCCAAGGAGAGACTATTCATAAGAAACCTCAGAGATGAGTAAGGGTGAGTACTCTTGCCTGGAAAATCCCATGGACGGAGGAGCCTGGTAGGCTGCAGTCCATGGGGTCGCTAGGAGTTGGACACGACTGAGCGACTTCACTTTCACTTTTCACTTTCCTGCATTGGAGAAGGCAATGGCAACCCACTCCAGTGTTCTTGCCTGGAGAATCCCAGGGATGGGGGAGCCTGGTGGGCTGCCATCTCTGGGATCACACAGAGTCGGACACGACTGAAGCGACTTAGCAGCAGCAGCAGCAGCAGGCAAAAGAGAGTAGAGGAGTGAAGGGAAAAGATGGAGGGAGGGGAGGAAGAAAAGATTCAGTGTGAGTGGAAAGCCTTGAGCAATGTGTGACTAGAAAGAACAAACCCAGATCAGAATCCCATGTGGACGCCCTCTATGTGTTAGCCCCATGTCCAAAACTTAGTAACACCACTTCCTCTAGTAAACCAAATAACTTTGGTTACCCAAGTATAAGAGGAAAGAGGTCCAATACTCATTGGTGGGAGAGGAAAGGCACAAATGAAGAGTGTGATCCCAGACACATTCTAGATGCAATGATGAACCTTTGTTCTTTGATTTATGGTGGGGACTGAAAATGGAATGGATCACAAACAGTAAAACTAAAATATCACAGAACTGACTCCCGTTTAGTCTTCTGGAACCCAGCACTCCTATTCTGTTGGCAGAGACCAAATCTTTTGTCCTGGTATTCTCATTCCAGACAGCAACCTGGGGCTTATTACAGGCCAGGAGCCCCAGTGCAGTTTATTGCTTATTCTGACTTGTCATTTTATTTGAATGGTTGGGGTTTAAGAGTAAAGAGAGATGAGCATCACATGGAAAATTTTTGAGAAGGAGAAAAGGAAAGAAAGGAAAAGGAGAGTGATTGAGATTAGGAGTTTATCTCTAATAAAGGGCAGTTGAATCTGCCCTAAATTCAACTAGGAGTTGCCACCTCTGGGTGCCTTAGAGATGGTTATGAAGTGGACTTTATTTTTTGATTGATTGATTGATTTGGCCATGTCATGTGGCTTGTGTGGTCTTAGTTCCCTGACCAGGGACCAGACCTGGGCCCTCAGTAATGAGAGTGTGCAACCTTAACCCCTGGACCACTAAGGAATTCCCTGAAGTGGGCTTTATGTATGTCATTCATTAGTGGCCCCTGAACATTGATGTGCCAGGGTCATTTATGATTCTCTCTTACTTAAAAAGAATTATTTAGAAATATTTTAAATTTAAGGGAAATTCACATCAGTTTTTAAGTTAGCCACCTATGTTTTATTAACTTTCTCTGTTCCCCTATGCACCCACATATATACACATATGAAAAAATAGTGTTATATGTATGCATACATACATACACTATTATTATTTCTGAACCATTTGAAGATATGTTGAAGGTATCATACCCCTCTACCCCATAATATTGTTAATTTGGCATGCATTTCCTAAATACATTTTCTAGCACAATCACAGAATAGTCAAGCAATTCAGGAATATAACATTGATGCAATAGTAATCTCTAGATAATATCTAGGTCATATTCCCATGTTCTCAATGGCCCAAATAGTGCCCTTGATAGTATTTATATTCCTTTCATTACAGGCTCCAGACCACATTGCATTCAGTAGTCACAACGCTTAAGTGTCTTTCAACTTTCTTTGTCTTTCATGACTTTGAAAGTATTTTGACTTGTGTTTGGACCATTCTCCCTTCTTCATTTCCAAGCTCCAACAATGATATAAACAGGTGACAGCCTCAGATTCTTCAGTTGGATGTGCCATACATCACTCATATCTTCTAAGGCCTGTGATTGGATGATAAATAAGTACCTTCACAAATTGTCAATGTTATAAAATATCAAGTAAAGGGACTAGGTGTGGTTATCTCTGACCATTACAAAATCTTTACACAAATATCTTGGCTAAGCAAAAATCTCCTGCTATTTTTGTGTCATCCTAACATGCTCTTAGCAATAGGCCAGCAAATCCTTACTGGGGCTTATACATCCAATGATATCATAGGTTCTACCCTACTCTTGACAGTCCCATTATACTGAGACATGTGTCTGTCCCTCTTTCCAGTTAACTCCCTAAATCTGACGAGGGAGCCCCTAGACTAGGAACATCTTTCATGAACCATGGGCTCCTCCAAGGCAGGCAGGAAGCCTTAGTCATAGATCTGTCCCTCACTTGACTCTCCCATTGTGCAGTCTGTGATTTACCTTGCTTTTTGGGAGGCTTCTCAGCTATAATAATGCTTCCCAGGTGGTGTTAGTGGTAAAGAACGTGCTTGCCAATGCAGGAGACATAAGAGACACAGTTTTGATCCCTGGATCAGGAAGATCCCCTGGAGGAGGGCATGGCAACCCACTCCACTATTCTTGTCTAGAGAATCCCATGAGCCTGTGGGATACAGTCCATGGGGTCGCATAAAGTCAGATATGTCTGAAGCAACTTACGACACATGCACACATGAACTGTAATTCCTTATGTCTGTTCTGTCTCTCCTTTCCATCTCTAATTACCATTGTCCATTCTAAATGTTTTCCAGGTCAAAATAAATAGCAGTCACAATAACCATAATCTCAGAGAAGCTCTGTGATGCACTGTGTTACCCACTGTCCCTACCTCAAAATGGTCCACAGTTCAGCAACTCAGTCATATCCGACTCTTTGAGACCCCATGAACTACAGCACACAGGGCCTCGCTGTCCATCACCAACTCCCAGAGTTTACACAAACTCATGTCCATAGAGTCGGTGATACCATCCAACCATCTCATCCTCTGTTGTCCACTTCTCCTGCCTTCAATCTTTCCCAGCATCAGGGTCTGTTCAAATAGGTCAAGTCTTTGGATCAGGTGGCCAAAGTATTGGAGTTTCAGCTTCAACATCAGTCCTTCCAATAAACATCCAGGATTGATCTCATTTAGGACGGACTGGTTGGATCTCTTTGCAGTCCAAGGGACTCTCAAGAGTCTTCTCCAACACCACAGTTCAAAAGCATCAATTCTTTGGCACTCAGCTTTTTTTATAATCCAACTCTCACATCCATAGATGACTACTGGAAGAACCATAGCCTTGACTAGATGGACCTTTGTTGACAAAGTAATGTCTCTGCTTTTTAATATGCTCTAGGTTGGTCATAACTTTCCCTCCAAGGAGTAAGCGTCTTTTAATTTCATGGCTGCAGTTACCATCTGCAGTGATTTTGGAGCCCAGAAAAATAAAGTCTGACACTGTTTCCACTTTTCCCCCATCTACTTGCCATGAAGTGCTGGGACCAGATGCCATGATCTTAGTTTTCTGAATGTTGAGCTTTAAGCCAACTTTTCTACTCTCCTCTTTCACTTTCATCAAGAGGCTCTTTAGTTCTTCTTCACTTTCTTCCATAAGGGTGGTGTCATCTGCACATCTGAGGTTACTGATATTTCTCCCGGCAATCTTGATTCCAGCTTGTGCTTCATCCAACCCAGTGTTTCTCATGATGTACTCTGCGTAGAAGTTAAATAAGCAGGGTGACAATATACAGCCCTGACGAGCTCCTTTTCCTATTTGGAATCAGTCTGTTGTTCCATGTCCAGTTCTCACTATTGCTTCCTGACCTACATACAGATTTCTCAAGAGGCAGGTCAGGTGGTCTGGTATTCTCATCTCTTTCAGAATTTTCCACAGTTTATTGCAGTCCACACAGTCAAAGGCTTTGGCATAGTCGATAAAGCAGAAATAGATGTTTCTCTGGAACTCTCTTGCTTTTTCCATGATCCAGCGGATGTTGGCAATTTGATCTCTGGTTCCTCTGCCTTTTCTAAAACCAACTTGAATGTCTGGAAGTTCACGGTTCATGTATTGCTGAAGCCTGGCTTGGAGAATTTTGAGCATTACTTTACTAGCATGTGAGATGAGTGCAATTGTGTGGTAGTTTGAGCATTCTTTGGCATTGCCTTTCTTTGGGATTGGAATGAAAACTGACCTTTTCCAGTCCTGTGGCCACTGCTGACTTTTCTAAATTTGCTGGCATATTGAGTGCAACACTTTCACAGCATCATCTTTTAGGATTTGAAATAGCTCAGCTGGAGTTCCATCACCTCCACTAGCTTTGTTCATACTGATGCTTCCTAAGGCCCACTTGACTTCACATTCCAGGATGTCTGGCTCTAGGTGAGTGATCACACCATCGTGATTATCTGGGTCATGAAGATCTTTTTTGTACAGTTCTTCTGTGTATTCTTACCACCTCTTCTTAATATCTTCTGCTTCTGTTAGGTCCTTACCATTTCTGTCCTTTATTGAGCCCATCTTTGCATGAAATGTTCCCTTGGTATCTCTAATATCCTTGAGGAGATCTCTGCTGCTGCTGCTGCTAAGTCACTTCAGTCATGTCCAACTCTGTGCTACCCCATAGACTGCAGTCCACCAGGCTCCCCCATCCCTGGGATCTCTAGTCTTTCCCATTTTGTTGTTTTCCTCTATTTCTTTGCATTGATCACTGAGAAAGGCTTTCTTATCTCTCCTTGCTATTCTTTGCAACTGTGCATTCAAATGGGTATATCTTTCCTTTTCTCCTTTGCTTTTTACTTCTCTTCTTTTCACAGCTATTTGTAAGGCCTCCCCAGACAGCCATTTTACTTTTTTGCATTTCTTTTCCATGGGGATGGTCTTGATCCCTGTCTTCTGTACAATGTCAGGAACCTCATTCCATAGTTCATCAGGCACTCTATCAGATCTAGTCCCTTAAATCTATTTCTCACTTCCACTGTATAATCAAAATGGATTTGACTTAGGCCATACCTGAATGGTCTAGTGGTTTTCCCCACTTTCTTCAATTTAACTCTGAATTTGGCAATGAGGAGTTCATGATCTGAACCACAGTCAGCTCTGGTGTTGTTTTTGTTGACTGTATAGAGCTTCTGCATCTTTTGCTGCAAAGAATATAATCAATCTGATTTCGGTGATGACCATCTGGTGATGTCCATGTGTAGAGTCTTCTCCTGTGTTGTTGGAAGAGGGTTTTGCTATGACCAGTATGCTCTCTTGGCAAAACTCTGTTAGCTTTTGCCCTGCTTCATTCTGTACTCCAAGGCCAGGTGTTTCTTGACTTCCTACTTTTGCATTCCAGTCCCCTATAATGAAAAGGACATCTTTTTTTGGGTGTTAGTTCTAAAAGGTCTCGTAGGTCTTCATAGAACCTTTCAACTTCAGCTTCTTCGGCGTTACTGTTTGGGGCATATACTTGGATTACTGTGATATTGAATGGTTTGCCTTGGAAATAAACAGAGATCATTCTGTCATTTTTGAGATTGCATCCAAGTACTGCATTTTGGACTCTTTTGTTGACTATGATGGCTATTCCATTTCTTCCAAGGGATTCCTGCCCGCAGTAGTAGATATTATGGTCATCTGAGTTAAATTCTGAGTTAAATTTCAGTCCATCTTGGTTCGCTGATTCCTAGAATGTTGATGTTCCCTCTTGCCATCTGCTGTTTGACCACTTCCAATTTGCTTTGATTCATGGTCCAAGCATTCTAGGTTCCTATGCAATATTGCTCTTTATAGCATCAGACTTTGCTTCTACCACCAGTCACATCCACAACTGGGTGTTGTTTTTGCTTTGGCTCCATCCCTTCATTCTTTCTGAAGTTATTTCTCCACTGATCTCCAGTAGCATATTGGGCACCTACCAACCTGGGGAGTGCATCTTTCAGTGTCCTATCCTTTTGCCTTTTCATACTGTTCATGGGGTTCTCAAGGCAAGAATACTAAAGTGGTTTGCCATTCCCTTCTCCAGTGGACCACATTCTGTCAGACCTCTCCACCATGACCTGTCCATCTTGGGTGGCCCCACACGTACTGCTCATGGTCAACAAGCACTGCTAGTTTACAAGTAGATCAGTTGAAGATAGGAGCAAAGTAGCCCTCACAGATTCAAATCCTGGTTTGAGTGCCTATTATAAGGTTGTTTCATCCTTTGAGATTCAGTTTCATCATCTGTAAAAGCACACATATTCAATGTACACCTGGATTATTGGGAGACTGAAGGACTTTGGGAGATAATCCTCATAGAATGTTCACCACAATGCTAGGTGTGTGTTCACAGTATAAAATGGTGGTGGTTGTTATTATTTCTGGGATAGGGACTCATCCAAAATGTAGTCTCAGTCTCTCTTGTTATTATCCACTTAATCTCTCAAAAGACAAGCAGAAGCTATAAGAGGCTATTCTGCTTTACGTAGGCTTGCAGTTCTTGTTGGACCCCTCAAATATAGGGTAAAGTATCAGAATAAATAGAGAAATCATTGTAGGACCCAAGCATCCAACCTGTGGCCCTTTTGTTTGACCAGTAATTTAGTTTGCAGTATTTTAATATCTGATCAGGTTTGCTATGATGTCATCATAAACATTCCTTTGTTGTATGCTATCTTTTGACCTGTGCAAAATACAGTAATAATAGGAGTTCACTGCACTTTCACAATCTGAAATTTCCAGAAACCCAGAATGCTTGCATTCATTAGTTCCATTTAACTCATTAAATATCACAAACTCTTGAAGAGATAAATATGATCAATGTTTTTTCTTTTTTAATTTGAGCCAATGAGATGGTTAGAGTGCCCTTGCAGGAGTTGGATTGTCATTAGTACATTGTTTGTGGAAATCTGTTTATTGAGTATTTCTTACGGACCTGGGCATATTCCAGGTATTGGAAATATCAGTAATCAATGAGAATATCTAGTGGGTTTTGATTTGCATTTCTGTGATGATTAGTGATGTTGAACTCCTTTTCATATGCCTGTTGACCATCTGGATTTCCTCTTTTTAGAAAATGTCTATTCAGTCCCTCTGTCCATTTTTTAAATGGGTTTTTACTTTTTGATGTAAATTGTATGAGCTGTTTATATATGTTGGATATAAGGGATTACTGTATTGGTCATATCACTTGCAAATATTTTCTCCCATTCAGTAGATTGTCTTTTCATTCTGTCGATGATTTCCTTTGCTCTGCAAAAGTTTTAAGTTTTATTATGTCCCATTTGTTTGTTTTTGCTTTTTTTTAAATTTTATTTTATTTTTAACTTTACAATATTGTATTAGTTTTGCCAAATATCAAAATGAATCCACCACAGGTATACATGTGTTCCCCATTCTGAACCCTCCTCCCTCCTCCCTCCCCATACCATCCCTCTGGGTCATCCCAGTGCACCAGCCCCAAGCATCCAGTATCGTGCATCGAACCTGGACTGGCAACTCGTTTCATACATGATATTATACATGTTTCAATGCCATTCTCCCAAATCTTCCCACCCTCTCCCTCCCCAACTGAGTCCATAAGACTGTTCTATACATCAGTGTCTCTTTTGCTGTCTCGTAAGAAGGAGATGGAGCTAAAATATGCTGCGGTTTATGTCAAAGAGCATTTTATGATTTCCTCTAGGAGTCCAGCCCTCACAGAACTTACATTCTAATAGAGGGGAGGGAGATAATTAAAAACAAACAAAACACGTAACCAGCACCTAGAGTCTTTAAGTCAGAAAGAGAAAAACACATATCATATATTAACACATATATATGGAATCTAGAAAAATGGCGCTGATGAACCTATTGGCAGGGCAGGAATAGAGACACAGACATAGAGAATGCACTTGTGGACATGAAGTGGGTGGCAGTGGGAGGGAGAGCATGGGACAAACTGAGAGGGTACACTGACGTTTATACGCTACCAGCTGTAAAATACATAGGTGGTGGGAAGATGCTGTATAGCAGAGGGAGCTCAGCTTGGTGCTCTGTTATTAGAGGCGTGGATGGGGAGTGTGGGGGAAAGGCTCCAGAGGGAGGGGATATATGTATATACATAGCTGACTCATGTTATTGTACAGCAAAAACTAACACAACTTTGTAAAGCAGTCATACTCCATTAAACACACACACACACAGAAACACCACTGGCTTATTATATGGCATATCAGCTAGTAGTAAGTGATATGGAGGGGAAAAAAGACAAAAAGTGATGTGGAGGAGTTGCTGATATGTTCATGTAGCCTGGTCAAAGAAGTCCTCTCAGATTTGAGCAGGTGCCTGAAGAAAGTAAGGGAGCAAATCCTACAGGTGCCGGAGGGAGAAGAGTGCAGGTGGAGGGAACAGCAAGAGCAAAAGCCCAGAGACGAGGAGGGCCTGGAGCTGTCCAGGAACCCCGAGGGGGCTGAAGTGCTGACTGAAGCAGTAAACAGAGTGCAGAAGGCTTCGAGCACGCACAAGCAATGCGGACAGACTGCAGAGGACTGTGTAGACCCTAGCAAAGGACTTGGTTTTCATGCTAAGTTGGGAAACCATTGAGGAGAGGAGTTATGTGACCTAACTTCCATTATTTTAAAAGGATACTTCTGGCCCCAGAATTGAACATAATCTCTAGAATAGGAAGGGAAAAATCAGATAGGAGGTCATTTGTTATAATCCAAGTGAAAAGTGATGGTGACTTTGACCAGGGTAAAATTGGTGCAAATGGTGAGAAGCAGCTAGAACATGGGTTTTACTTTGAAGTTAGAGCTGAAAGGATCTGCTCAAGGTATGGTTGTAAGATGTAAGGAAAAGAAGAATCAAAGATGACTCCAAAATTTTTGACCTGAGACTCTGGATGGCTGGAGTTGCCATTAAGAGACAGGAAAGATTAGAGAAAGATGTTGGGATATGGAAAATGAGGAGACTATTATTTTGTACATAGAGAATTCAAGCTGGCTTGAGGACAGTGGCTTTCAAACTACAGAGTGTATCAGAACCAC
The DNA here is from genome assembly GCF_032452875.1 of Bos javanicus. Classification (NCBI taxonomy): domain Eukaryota; kingdom Metazoa; phylum Chordata; class Mammalia; order Artiodactyla; family Bovidae; genus Bos; species Bos javanicus. The sequence goes on along the minus strand of NC_083869.1, from coordinate 59,626,837 downwards.
CTGAAGGGCTTCTTAAAAGACAGGTTGCTGAACCCAACCCCTGTAGTTGTTGGGGATTTCCCCCCAGAGATTTTTACGGGATCCATAAATTGCATTTCTAGCAAGTGTCCAGGTGATGCTGATGCTGCAGGTCTTGGGACCACGCGTGGAGAACCACTACTCTTGGGTATTGGGTATATCTGCAGAAGAGGTTGGCTATGGTCAAGAGAATGCCCAGATAGTTAAATGAGAGAGATTACATTACAGGTGCTGGAATGTTCTTTATGTCTCACTGTGGAAGCACCACCTTAGAGCTAAGATCACAGAGTATTCAGTTCAGTTCAGTGCAGTCGCTCAGTCGTGTCCAGCTCTTTGTGACCTCATGAATTGCAGCATGCCAGGCCCCCCTGTCCATCACCAACTCCCGGAGTTCACTCAAGCTCATGTCCATTGAGTCCATGATGCCATCCAGCCATCTCATCCTCTGTAGGCCCCTTCTCCTCCTGCCCCCAATCCCTCCCAGCATCAGAGTCTTTTCCAATGAGTCACCTCTTCGCATGAGGTGGCCAAAGTACTGGAGTCTCAGCTTTAGCATCATTCCTTCCAAAGAACCCAGGGCTGATCTCCTTTAGAATGGACTGGTTGGATCTCCTTGCAGTCCAAGAGACTCTCAAGAGTCTTCTCCAACACCATAGTTCAAAAGCATCAATTCTTCAGCACTCAGCTTTCTTCACAGTCCAACTCTCACATCCATACATGACTACTGGAAAAACCATAGCCTTGACTAGACGGACCTTTGTTGGCAAAGTAATGTCTCTGCTTTTCAATATGCTATCTAGATTGGTCATAACTTTCCTTCCAAGGAGTAAGCGTCTTTCAATTTCATGGCTGCAATCACCATCTGCAGTGATTTTGGAGCCCCAAAAAATAAACTCTGACACTGTTTCCCCATCTATTTCCCATGAAGTGATGGGACCAGATGTCATGATCTTCGTTTTCTGAATGTTGAGCTTTAAGCCAACTTTTTCACTCTCCACTTTCACCTTCATCAAGAGGCTTTTGAGTTCCTCTTCACTTTCTGCCATAAGGGTGGTGTCATCTGCATATCTGAGGTTATTGATATTTCTCCCAGCAATCTTGATTCCAGCTTGTGCTTCTTCCAGCACAGAGTATTAGCTTATGCCTAAATGAGGAACAACAGTTTCTGAGTGCTGATCCTACTTTTTATTATGTCACAAAGAACCCTGTGAAAGTGAGTACTCTGAATCGAATTGCTCTTCCAGTACATAAAAAGTTAACCTAGGCACTTCCTTCACTCTCCCCTCTGGCTGGGTATAATTTATCCAACTAGAGCACAAACACCAACCACCACCTGCCCCCTTACCCCCACCTGTTTCCTGTGCAGAAAGATATGTTTAAGAAATTAAGTTTTTGCTTAAGATTTACATTTAAGCATCATATTGTGCTTTTTAAAAATTTCATATTGGAGCACGGTTGATTTAACAGTGTTGTATTATTTGATCCCATACAATAAATGTGGGTTCTCTAGATACAAACTTAATTTAATAATTGTTTTATCCTGAAATTAATCCTGTGTTTAAAGAAGAAACAAAGTTTTTATGATAAAGAAAAATACTATGGAAAGAAAAATGTAATGAACATTCACCCCTTTAAAAAAGTCACAGTTCATATTTGCAAAATAAAAAGCACATGCCTGTGGCTTCCTTGGTGGCTCAGATGGTAAAGAATCTGCCCGCAAGGTGGGAAACCTGGGTTGGGAAGCTACTCTGGAGGAGGGCATGGTAAGCCACTCCAGTATTCTTGCCTGGAGAATCGCCATGGACAGGGGGGCCTGGCAGGCTACAGTCCATGGTGTTGCAGAGTCAGACACAACTGAAATGACTAAGCACATGGAATAAACAGTTTTTCAGTAATGACCATGACAGGCTATTTAATAGAAAAGCTATTTTGATAATCATGTATATTAGATTGGTGGCTTCTAAATATTTTTGACCATGGCACATAGTAAGAAATACATTTTATATCACATATGATCGTGTATATAGTCACTTACTTATGGAGACATATATATGCATATATAAAGATAGAAGAAGAGAGAGAGAGAGATCTATATATAGATACAGATATAAATATCTGAAATGTTCCATGAAATTATTTTCACCCTGAATATATGACAGATATTTCTCATGCTATGATTTATCAATTTAGAAAGTGCTAATTTTGACCCACTAAACTGAGAACATAGTCCATATGGACTGTGCGATAACACATTTTGGGAAACATGGACTTGCAGATTTAAAGACATAAATGAATGGAAAGTTCTTGATAAATTACAAGATTATTAATTTATTATCTATAGGAATCAATTGTTATCCTTAAGAATTCCTCTATAAGTTTTTTTTTTTTTTTTTTTTTGCCATTCTATGCAGCTTGTGGAATCTTAGTTCTCTAACAAGGGATTGAACTCAGCAGTGAAAGCAGAGTCCTAACCACTGGCTGCTGCTGCTGCTAAGTTTCTTCAGTCTTGTCCGACTCTCTGCGACCCCACAGACGGCAGCCCACCAGGCTTCCCCATCCCTGGGTTTCTCCAGGCAAGAACACTGGAGTGGGTTGCCGTTTCTTTCTCCAATGCATGCATGCCTGCTAAGTTGCTTCAGTCGTGTCTGACTCTGTGCATCCCCAAGGACAGCAGCCTACCAGGCTCCCTGTCCACAAGATTCTCCTGACAAGAATACTGGAGTGGGTTGCCATTTCCTTCTCCCCCTAACCACTGGACCACCAGGGAATTCCCTCCATTCACTTTAAATAAATAGTTTTTGAGAATACATTAAATGCAAGGCACTGCACCAATGAATAAAACATCATCTCAGGGAGGATTTTGCTTTTATGCTATCAATTTCCAAGAGCTCATGCCTTGTCTCCCCAAAAGATTTACATTTTACAAGAACATCTTAAGGTTTTATAAGGAAGTATAGTTATTTCATCCTCCCTATAAAACAAAAGTGTTTACTAAATTTGCCTCTGAGGAAATTAAGTTTAATTGACTCAACCAAGTTTAAGCCAAGATTTCAGCCCCATCACTCCAACAGTATGTGCTAAGTCGTTTCGGTTGTGTCCAACTCTTTGTGACCCTATGGACTACAGCCTGCCAGGCTTCTCTGTCCATGGGATTCTCCAAGCAAGAATATTAGAGTGGGTTGCTGGGCCCTCCTCCAGGAGATCTTTCCAACCGAGGGATCAAACCCACGTCTCTCACGTTTCCTGCATTGGCAGGTGGGTTCTTTACCATTAGAGCCACCTGGGAAGCCCAATGTATAGTATAATAATGGATAATTTGGAAACACAAATAACCCCAAATTGTAGCTGATCAAATGAAATATAATGTTATTTCTCTCCCAGCAAACAGTCCTAAGGATTTGCTGGTGGGGAAAGGATACTCTCTGCTCCATACAGTCATACTGGGATGCAGGCTACTAGATTGTCTACCACCTTCAAGCTTGGCTTTCAAAACCATTCTACTCATCACCATGCCTGCTCCCTCGAGAGGGTGAAGGGCATGGAGGAAACATGTGGGAGGTTTTAGGGTGAGAGGTGGAGTGTCACACATAGCCTCCCATTTACCTTTCGTTTATCAAAGCTCAGTTACCTGGTCACACCCACCTGCAAAGAAACCTTGGATATATGGTCCACTCCTGTGCCCTGGAAGAAAGGAGACAATAGATTTTGATGACTTAATAACAGTGTTACAAAAATCTTTCTTTAGGACTATTTAGCTCAACATTTCCAAAATGGATTTGATTATGAATCTCTTTTCTCTCAGCACCTATGAATGCACTGTAGAATATAACATTCTTTGGAAAAAACTGCAATCTGGAGACTGTGAAACCCCATAATGAAAAGAAACCTAAATTTCCCAGCATGATAGATATTTTTAAAAACTTTTAAAAATGTTAATTTAAAAAAATTATTGGACTATAATTGATTTATAATATTGTGTTAGTTTCAGGAGTACAGCGAAGTGAATCAGTTACACATACACATGTATCCACTCTTTTAGATTCTCTTCTCGTATAGGTCATTGCAGAGAACTGAGTAGAGTTCCTTCTGCTAAACAGTATGTACTTAGTTATCTGTTTATATATATACATATAGCGTATATATATCGGAGAAGGCAATGGCACCCCACTCCAGTACTCTTGCCTGGAAAATCCCATGGATTGAGGAGCCTGGAAGGCTGCAGTCCATGGGGTTGCTGAGGGTCAGACACGACTGAGCAACTTCACTGTCGCTTTTCACGTTCATGCATTGGAGAAGGAAATGGCAACCCACTCCAGTGTTCTTGCCTGGAGAATCCCAGGGACGGGGGAGCCTGGTGGGCTGCCCTCTATGGAATCTCACAGAGTCAGACATGACTGAAGCAACTTAGCAGCAGCAGCAGCGTTTTATATATATATATATATATATATATATATATATATATATATATATATATATATATAATATTAGTCATTCAGTTGTGTTCAACTCTTTGCAACCCCATGAACTGTAGCCCATCAGGCTCCTCTGCCTATGGAATTCTCCAGGTAAGAATACTGGAGTGGGTTACCATTTCCTTTTCCAAATACAGAAAACCATGTAAAACAAATTGTACAATTTAGTTATCAGGCAAACGCTTTTGAAACAGCCACCCAGGTTATGAAATAGAAACTTGCCAGCGACTTACAAAGAGCTTCACAGGTTATATCCTCCTCACTCTGGTAAAATTAAACTCTGTAAAGACTTCTATGATAATCTTTTTTCTTACTTTCCTTTAGATTTGTAGTCTGAGTGGGTCAGCCATTAAGTTCAAACCTGTTTTTACATATGCCTTTAAATCTCCTTAAAGCTAGCTTCTCTCATTGCTTTCTTTTTTTCTTCCTAGCAATTTACTGGTAAGGAAATGGGTCGCCTTTTCTACTGAATTTCCCAGTATGTCTCTTAAATTGCATCCTTGTGGTGAAATTTAACATGTTCCTCTGTCCTTAAATTTCCCATAAATTGGGAATAGCATGCAAAGGCTTAATCAGAATCATGTCTTTGGCAAGACTCCTTCATAGAAGACGTGCTCTTTCTCAGGAGGCACATAATGTATGGTTATAGCTTTTTATGTGCTTGGCTAACATCGATGGTCAAAGCTTAAACTCATTATCATTTAGGAAACAGAAAACGGCAAACTTCCAATTCTATTATCCTTTCACATTTACTTGTGGGAGTACTACTATAAGGAGAAATTTTTATCCCAACTGATATTTAATCACCTACTGCTCTATTATGTAATAGAAAAGGCAAGGAAAATGCTTATTCGCCATTTATTTACCATTTTTCACAACGAGGAGTTGTTTACCTAGCATCTTTGACTATATGTGACTATTTCTGTATCATAATGAAATCATAGATTTAAATAAATTTGATATATGTTAACTATTTTCAGTGATCACCTATACGAACGCTCAGCTTGTCCTAGTTGTAGTGTGTTTTAAATTTGTTCTATGAACACTTTAGTCAAGACTCTGGTGGCCTTTGTTAGCCTCCTTGTTACCCACTATGGTGCAACGTTTCAGGCTTATTTTATACATTTTCTTTGCCAGACTTAGAATCAGCTGTTTCTCTCTAAAAACCCCTGGGTTCTTTTGGTGGAAATAACTCTTTGGTGCCATAAGAAGAACTTCAGGGATACTGAACTTACTGGGTTCCACAGCTGCTAGACCATTTCAGTGAGTGGAATTTTGAAATATATGCTATTATTTCCTTTATTTTGAAGATGAAATACTTCTTGAGTTCATGTTATGAACTAAAGGTATTTACTTAAGTTCTATCTTACATCTATATCTGCTTTATTTTATACTAAAAATCCACTTTTTCAAAGATACTGGAGATAGAACAGAATATTTCATAATTATACATTTGCCCTATTCAATATAACACAGAAAATAGTCCCTATACTCCACCAACATGAGTTAAAATGTTAAAATGCAATAAAATTTAAAACGGTCATATCTTTTACATAGGTTCTCTCATTCTTTAACATTTGTATTTTATCTGTGTTTTATTTATGTGTTCTTTCATATTTTGTCATTTCCGATATGACCAACCACTTATTTTTTAAATAGGAGTTTTCATCTGTTTTTTTTATGCATGTCTGTCTTCTGCAGTTTCTTATCTATGGAAATGTTATTCTTTAATCCACTTTTCCTCTTAGCACCATTTTGTGGGATTTGAATTTGATTTCTTTCTTCACTTATTTCTCCAGGAAATCAATTTTTATGAACTTTTAGAAGCAGGTGTGATTGAGGCTTGTTTTTAGCTAATTTCATTTTTGTGGTCCAGGGTTCTCTGCTTTTGTTTGCTTGCTTTGAGTGGTCAAAAATTTAGCAGATTCATGAAATTTACTGGATCCATTTTCCTTCCAACTTTGTTTACTGGCCTTTCTTTTCCTTCACTGCTAGTCCTCTTATTTTGAGCAATTTGGAAACTCTTCCCACCAGTTTCTTTTCAGTGCAGAAAATCATCCTGGAAGGCAGTTTTGGCTTATAGTGTTGAGAATTCACTGGATTCAGGTTGCATCAGCCCCCAGAACCTGTCCATGGATTCCGTATATTTGCTTGCTATTGGAGTATGCAAAAGCCTCCTACTCCATGGTTTAGTTTTCCAGTTTGGTGTTTTGGGGTATACCAGACACTCCATTTTTTCCTGGAAAATCCCATGGACGGAGGACCCTGGTAGGCTATAGTCCACGGGGTCGCGAAGAGTCGGACACGACTGAGTGACTTCACTTTCACTTTTCACTTTCATGCATTGGAGAAGGAAATGGCAACCCACTCCAGCATTCTTGCCTGGAGAATCCCAGGGGCAGAGGAGACTGGTGGGCTGCCATCTATGGGGTCACACAGAGTCAGACACAACTGAAGTGACTTAGCAGCAGCAGCAGACACTCCATTTTACCTTCTCCTTTCCCCTGTTGGATGCTGATATCACACAGGTTCTGTAACTTCAGTCCTTGGTCCTCTCCTATTCAAATTTTGAGGTTTGTGAAGAAAACTTGTCATTAATTTTACTGAGCATGTGGTTGGTTTAAAAGGTTTTGATTTTGCTCTTCTTGTTGCACTGTGATATGCAAAAAACTTTTTTTTTCACTTTCTGTAACCATTTTCTCAGAATCTCTGAGGAAGTTTCCTTACATAGCATTGTTATACTATTTGGCATCTTTTATCCCACTTTTTCAAAAAAAACAAGACTCAACTTCATAGCATATATATTCCCTTTTTTGCCTCATGAAATATAGAGAAAGGACTGATTAGCTAAATGGAGAGATTGTCTCAGAATTATCAGAATTTTCCATTCTGTAACAGAATAAAAACCTTGGGTTTCAATATCTGATGAAAGCTGACAAGGCCAGGCCTTGGGGATTCATGCTTACCTCCAGACAAGAAATTTAGAGAGTGAGTTAAATTCATAAGTACCTGGACTTATGCCAGGTTTTATTAAATTATCATTGTTAATATTAATAGTTCAGTATTAGAAAAATACAAAATTATATATTCTTCATTGGATTTATTTAGGATATAGCATCTAAGTTATCTTTTATTTTTATATGGGTAATTTAACACTCATTTACTGTTATAATTTATTCATTTAATGGTAGATTCTATTATTCTGGGAGCTGTCATTTGGATTTTATGGAAAAAGTATGGGAAGGAGAGAAAATATTATATTATCTTTTTATCAAGAATGCAGACCTATGGAGAAACCTTACATTTAGGCAATGTGATCATAATCCAAGGTTAACCATTTGTCACTAAGGGCAGTTTACAAAAATCCAGTCTTATTACCCAGGAAGAAGCAAATTATCCTACACCAAATATTTATTATTTAGTTTTTAGGATAACCAAACATTATCCTACACCAAATGTTTATTATCTACATACTTTGTCAGAGACATAACAAGGCTCTCAATGTCCAAGAAAATTAAGACACACATTCTCCAAATAGCCCATGGGAAGGAATGCACACATATCAATACAAGTACAGTGGAAATGTTTACTTGATAAGGTGAGTCCACTTATAAGGGTGCAAATAAATCAATGGAGGCTCTCAGAGGGAATATCTGATTTACTTTTGACAGATGAATACAAATATTCAGGTCAGGCCCAGGGATAGAGGCCTCACTGCTAGAGAGAAAAAAGGTATGAAGGTGCAATATTATATTGTAAGATTAAACTTTAAGGTAAGTGCTGGTTTTCAAAGTTTAAAAACCTAATCTCATAAAGGGCTTATATACTAGATACTATTGGTTCTTATTGGTCATCTCCTTCCCTAGCAAATAAACTTTAGCTATCTAATGTTGTCCTTTATAATGAGACTGGTTTAAAGTTGATTTGGCGTTAGTTATCCACACATCACATTCTCACTTCTCTATTTAGGAAGTTGACAGTGTCTTTTTATGAATATTCTAGGGGAGAGGAAATTCAGGTTTATATTTGAAGAGTTTTGATCCAATAAAGAAATCATCTAGATATAAGGCTCCTTTGCCATCCATTTTTTTTCTTAGCCAACCCCTATCTGCCTTGTGACCTAGTCATTATTTTATGAACTTCCTATAAAGAGCTAACAGAGAGAAAAGAGTAAGGAGAAACACTAATTCATCTATTAGTTGTTAGCAGTGCTAGGGCAATTTTTATAAGGTAGAATATACAGATACCATATGAGATTAGGTTGGATTGTGTTTGTGGATTTCATTCACCTTCTTTGCCTGTTTCTCTGGACAGCGTTAGTAAGAGAGTTAGCTGCAGTGCTGGTTTTCAGTATATTAATTTCTAGAAAGTGATAATTAAAGTCTACATGGTTAAGAATGACAATCAGAGAGTATCATTATAAAAGCATATGTAGCAGACTTAGAGACTGATAAGAGTGTGAGGTATGAGGGAAGGTACTCTTAAAAACTACCAAATTATGCTCCTGCCCCTTTCTCACCCAGGTCTGGATGAAGAACTGAGATATAGAATATGTAAGTGAATTGTTCAAAGTTACATAATTTGAATTGTGTATGCATGTTTTCATGTGTGTTATTTTCTCTTTTGCTTTCTTTGGTGGTCTAGACTAAGCAAGTTCATAAATCTTATACACATTCACCTTGTTCAATCATTGACTTTTTAAGGTAGAAAAGTAGTAGAACACTAATCAGGAGTAACTTTTAAGATGCTTTCATTTTCTTTCATTGGTAAATCATTGAAGTTATCACTCCTTCTCATAAGAACAATCAAATTAATTGCTGAATTAATAGTAAATTATTTGTAAGCGTTAGCATGGGATTCCTTTGGAGATAATTAAGAATAATTACCTGGTTTCAATGGCCCTTCTTGATCATCTAGAGGCAATTTGATGTAATTAAAATGTAAAAATACTTTATAAGTATTGACAGATTATCCAACTATAAAGTCACATAAATAGTAAATGTGTTTCCATGGCTCCAAACATTTGAAAATAGAAGAGAATTTTGTAGCATTTTTCTATATATTTCAGTGTATTCTAACATTATCACTTTGCTTAGCAGCCAAAATTAAGTTTACAGGTTGTGTTCTTGCTACAGTGTCTGAAAAGGTAAAAGAATAAAAGTTAAAAAAAATCCCAAATATGAAAATGATGGTTTGATGACATGAATTCAGAGACTTTTCTCTTTCCTGTGGTTTAAACATCTATGTGCCTCTAGATTTCTGGATCTGAATTATGTTGTATATAATGGTGTTACCTGAACAACCATGTGTAAAATATATACCAGAATTTTCAGGGAGTGACACAGGAAGTAGAAATCATGCTCTATTATGTCCTCCAAGAATTTATAAAGAAAAGGAGGAGATGGTATAATAAAGAAAAAAGAATGATCATATAAAGGCAAATGCAACATATATGTTTATGTTTGGAGTCAAATACTGTCTAGTAATTCTTGAACATGGGTGGAAGCTTGCTTAGGATGGAAGAGAAGGACTTGTTATTATTAAAAGAAAGACTGTCAATGATGAAGTCTTGATTAGTGTTCTGAAGAAGAAGTAGGAGGAAGATAGGATATAGGACATGGGAAAGGAGATTATTCTAGTAGGGAGAGCTTCTGAAGGTCCTCTGTGAGTAGAGTAGATGGATGACAGATGGCAGGCAGGTTTACCTGGCTCAAGAATGTCATATGCATTGAGGCAATAAGAGGACATGTAGACCCATAAGTAAAGTGACTTTTGTGAGAGATTTTTGAAGTTCCTGTTTATACATTTATTTTGCTGAAAGGGCAACTGCATGAAGTAACTAATCTGTGGATCATAAGGCCTCCCAAATAAGTGGAAAGTTTTGTTATATTGGCAATATTGATTTCATAATTCCCTCTCTTTGTTCTGTTTTTTAAAAATATTTTCTCATTAAAGTGTTCTGTGTGGTTATTTATTTGGGGCTGGACTAGCCGGAGACACAAGGGATATTGTCTTCCTTTTCTCATTCATTTATACATTCAAAATGTGTTCATCTCTTGCTACCTGGCAAATCAATTTGAGAGTACAGAGTGTGTTTAGTGGATGAAAATGGTCCCCACGTGCCTAATTATTCATCATAATGTAGAACAAGAAAGAGTTGTCAGGTAGAAAAACCAGAAACTACTTACATTGAATCCCATAATGATTTTATTTTCTAAATATTCTGTTTCATACTCTATGCAATAGTCTCTTCCCTGTAGGTGTTGTACATGTGCCTCCATGTATACAGATCAGCACATTCAATTTATCAACAAACATAAGTTCTTTCTAACTCTGCCTGCTCTTTGATTTTCATAGTCGTGTGATCCGCACACAATGCAGAGAAGAACCCGTCACCTGCTGAGGCCTTCCTTGAGCTCGAGGACGTGTGCTGAAGACTCACAGGTGCGGCCCTGCCTTCTCAATGAAAATTGCTTCCAGTTCCAGTACAATCTAACAGGTATGGCTGTAAACCACAAACCATGGAATCATGCTGTCCTAGAATGCAGCTCTCTCATGGCTTTTGTTATTTCAAGAAACTAAAGCTTGTGATGTACTTGCTCTACGGGGCTCACCAAGGATAAATGGCAGGCCTGACTGGACAGGGATATTTTAGAGACCTCCTTATTCAGACGTGGAATACCACTGTGTTCAGTGTCTGAAACTAAAGGACTGTATAACTATGTTGATCTGTTCCATGCAGCAATGATACCCAGAATGCCATGACATGTGGAATCAGGTTAAGTTTCAGCATTGACTTCAGTACTGATAACCAAATGGCCAGCTGCCTGAAGGGGCAAAACAGTTGCCTTTTTCTGAAACAAATTTTCCACTGAGGTCACAGTGGCACTACTGAGATTTCTCATGTAGAAAACCTCTAGTAAATTCTGTGAGACTGTCTTTATAGGTGAGAGTTGACCTGTTGTATTTGTCCTTTTTCCTTCATTAAAGATCCTTTAGATCATTAGTTTTCATACTAATTTTCCAAAAATAAAATAAAATTTGCTCTACTGAAAAAGCATGTCTTTAAAATGCTGATTTTGCTCTACATGGACTTGCTCTTCCTATTAACTTTTAGATCATCTACCAAATATGAAAAATCTTCTTAGAGAGGTTCTCACTGTATATGATTGAGGATCTCTTTTTCTACCCACACCAAAATAAAATTTTTTAAAGAATTAGTTATGGGATGATTTATTCTAACTCTCGCTGTTGAGTTTGTAATACAGTTAGCCAAATCTACAAAACCTTCTCTCATGAGAGAATAATTTTATTAAAGTGAGAGTTTTCAAAATGGCCCTTTTAGTCATGACTTCTTTCCCTTTGGGGGTACCTTTCTTGGCTCCACTGTACCAAATATACCCAATGATTTAGATAATTATATTTATTTTTTGAAAATATCTTCAAGTTGATATCACAGACTAGCATCATTTCTGTATGTTTTTTCTTTCTCAATTACATCCAGCAATTAGATGATTCCAAACTGGTGGTCATTTGTGCTTAGGTTTTTTCCTTTTCCTACCTCGGCCACCTATGAGATGATTTCTATAAACTATTTGGCTTCTGACCTCAAGAAAGCAAATTCACTTCTATTTGGTGATCTGATTGATTGATTGTTTTGTAATTAAAGAATTGCATAATGCTTTTTTAAGCCACATAGAAATGGTTTTAGGATTCTGTGTGCACTATTCTCCACTGATGCAGAGAATCAAAGCTTTGTTGTCTTTTGCTCACATGGTCATAACTTTGAAACTGAGTGTGGTGACCCTATGCCCGTAGAGTGGAGCACATGCCAGCTGAGTGAAAATGCAACCTGTGGGCAAGGCATCAGGACCCGCCTTCTGAGCTGTGTGCGCAGTGATGGCAAGCCTGTTGCCATGGACGAATGTGAGCAGGTAAATATGTGTATCTTGGTCTGCAACCTTCACAATGCTTACTATAAATGACCCTCCCAGTTTCTTCTCATCACAGCTTAGGTTCAATTAGAGTAAGAGTTACTAGTATTATACAGTTACAACTCATGAGTTTGAACTTAGTTAAAATGACAGGAAACGTCATTTTGCATTGGAGAAATGGGTTCATTAAAAATATAGTTCTTCATTATTTCTAAGAACTTATTTAGATGTACTTGCTTGCCAACTAACAATTGACATCATTGACTCTAAAATTGATTTTTAGTATTGGGCAGATGATTCAATTTGCCTAAGTAGGAAACACTGTCCCTTGCATGTAAGATGCATAGTGATACTTGCTATTAGAATACTCTGCTAATTTTCTTAGCAAATGTTTGCTAGGTAATAAACACAGTGCATTTTTCATCTTAAAATAAGCTAAATGTCTCTCTACCAAGTTGGGTAGAGTTGGTGGGTTTTGAATCTTTCTAATTTTATATTTTTCCCCATCACAAAATATGTGGAATTTGGACAAAAGCTATAATCAAATCTCTTCCCCAAAAGCTGACATTTCCTCCCCAACATATAAGTGAAATGCCCTATGATGGCAGTTTAGAAACAAAGATGACCATACGCTATCACATTATAAGAATCACTAAAACAATCTTTGGAATAATTGGAAATGTGTGGGGTCAGTGAACTCAGGTTTCACGGGAATGTCTTTAGCAAACTGACAAAATAAAAGTTGTCTCATTCTCCTTAGATAAGTAGAGTCCACAAGTGAAAATTAAAATTATCAGAACAAAACCTCCTCACTGATCCTGAGTTAACCTTATTAAGTATTACCATAACATCGCTTTCAACCAGCAGTATCACCATGGACCAGCAGAAACCCTGAAACTAGACCATGTGAAATCAGATGTGCCTTTAATGAAATTCTGAGACTGGTTCATACAGAGTTCTCTCTAACAAGTGTCATGATTTAACATTTTGTTTCATCTCCCTCTCAAGACTGTTGTCTGCTTCAAGAAAAATAAATCACCAACCTACAACAACTCAAGTAAAAAATTTACATTTAGTGTACATAGTAAATCTTTCCTTTTGATATAAAAGCAGTATAAACTATTCATTAATAGAAAAATTAGTTTCTCTTCTTTCTAAATACATGTTCAACAAATATTTAAAGTCCCAAATTATTAACCTAAGCAGGATATCCACATATCTCAAATGGATCAAAGATCTTATGATGTCATTTCTAGTTCATTTCTAGTTTGCCCATATAGTAAGTAATCATGCTGTAATCAATAATTTTAGCTCAGAATAGACATTGCTAATATGTAACATATATTGAATGTTAGCATTTTCCTCAATCACACAATGTACAATTCCTAAAACTGAATATTTTGGTATTCTTTCTGTGTCCCTTGGATGATTTACTCTTTCAATAAGACCTCTTTTACACTGGCCATTAGAAAATGTGTGATTTTGCCTAGATGTGGGTTTAAGAGAGGACAAGAGGAAAAGAAACCGTATCGTCAACTTTTCCCTTGATTAAGATCATGTTTATGTTTTTAGCTAATCGGTCTTTTGTATGAACTTTAGATGGGTTGTTGATTTCAGTTTTATTCTTCTACTTACTGTTTAGCCTAGGTTGCTGTTAGTGTGAGCTCTCTATATACTATTCTATATACTATTGGTCTATCCAGAGGGCAAGATGCCTGAATTTAGCACTGAGGCATCCCTCTGGTTCCTTGCTGGCTGAGTGACAGGACAGATCTCTGTGTAACGTAATTGCCTGCTTTCCTGGTCCCTTAAATGTGGGTCTATTCTAAAGTTGAAGGTTTTATCAAAAGAAATTTGGACTGACAAGTTTCTATGTCATGAAGTAAGGATCATCATTTTTTCAGACTTGCCATCAGTTTCTATAAGCCAGGCTATTTTTCTCACAAAAACATAGCAAAATTATTCTCACAGAATAGAGATTATTATCCCACAAAAGGATAGTGATTTGATTTGATGTTGCGATGAATTCTCCAGTACAATCATATTTCCTTCCCATCTGCAGCGTAACTTGGAGAAGCCACAGAGGACAAACCTTCACTGCCTGGTGGAGTGTGTGGTCAACTGTCAGCTCTCAGGATGGACAGCTTGGACAGAGTGCTCACAGACTTGTGGCCTCGGAGGTATGTGGCTTTCCTGTGTTGGTTTCCATGAAACAATTCAGTTTTTAAGTACCTCTTTGTATGCCATAGCTTGATAAATGAGCATAAGGCATGTTGGCCACTTGAGGCTGACCCAGGGGAGCAGAGAAAGGGAGCCTGACTTCTTAACAGTCCTTTTGTTTTATTGTATTTTATTTCTTGAAGTATACTTCACTTACAGTGTTGTGTCAATCTCTGCAAGATGACTCAGTTATACACATATGGACATTCTTTTTTTCTTAATATTCTTTTCCATTATGGCTTATCATGGGATATTGAATATAGCTCCCTGTGCTATACAGTAGTACACTGTTGTTTATCCACTCCATATATAATAGTTTATCTCTGCTAATCCCAAACTCCCACTCCTTCCTTCCCAAACTCCCTCCCCCTTGGAAACCATGAATCTGATCTCTAAGTTCATTTGTGTTATATTTTGGACTCCATGTATAAGTGATATCATATAGTATTTGTCTTCCTCTTTCTCATTTACTTCCCTTAGTATGATAATCTCAAATTGTATCCGTGTTGCTGCATATGGCATTATTTTGTTCTTTTTTATGGCTGAGTAGTACAAGGCAGAGGGTGAAGAACTGGCCTGGTAACAGTGGCAGACACCAGAGGGGGCACTGGCCCTGTGAGATGGTGTTTATTCTGAAGGTCCTAAGTTCAACAAACTCAAAAAATGTTGACCTCCATGGTTTTTGGAAGAAGTGTGTGTTCTATAAGTCAAACTGGCTCCTATATCAGGTAAACCCCTAATAACAGTGACTTTGTATCATATTGTGCTGTGCTTAGTCGCTCAGTCATGTCCAACTCTGTGACCCTATGGACTGTAGCCCACCAGGCTCCTCTGTCCGTGGGAATTCTCCAGGCAAGAATACTAGAGTGGGTTGCTATGTTCTCCTCCAGGAGATCTTCCCAACCCAGGAATCGAACCCAGGTCTCCCACATTGCAGGCGGATTTTTTACCATCTGAGCCACCAGGAAGCCCAGAACTGGTATAGGTAGCATATCCCTTCTCCAGGGAATCTTCATGACCCAGAAATTGAACCAGTGTCTCCTGCATTGCAGGCGGATTCTTTACCAGCTGAGCTACCAAGGAAGCCCCTAGTATCATGGGTTAGAGACTAATTTTTCACTCACATAAAGGGAGGCATAGTGTCTGCTTCACAGAGTCCATCAAGAACACAGGTTGATGGAGCCCCTACCACTTAAACATAATCAAATTTTTCTGGAAGATGATATCACGCTGGTCCTGTGGAGGTTTTTATGGACCAGGGTGGAAGTTATATACATCTCTACTATCTTTACTCTACTGAATAAAATTTGGTCCCATTTCTCCAGTTCAGTGCAAGATAGCAGAGCAGGAAATGTAGTTTCTTGATGACCAATCACTTCTTAGCAACAGTATTATGGAGGAAACAGTTCCTGTGGAGGAAAGGGAGGATAAACCTTTGCTGAACAAACAGCAATTAATACCAAAGTTCCCAGGTAAGTAATGCACAATGGCAGGGAATGCAGAAGGCAGCTGGTGCTCGGGAGCTAGGTAAATGGCAACATGGATGGCACTTGAGCCAGGGACCAAGACATGTGCATGTAAAGAGAATAAGGAGAGTGTACCAGAAAAGCACAGAGCTGAGGTTTAGGATAGGATTCTGGTCCCAAAAAAGAGTTACAGTTTATCTAAGGTAAATGACAGAAATTTGGAGTAGGGACCTAGGGAAAATCCTGCTATATAGGTAATCACAAAGTAGAGGAGGAGAAAGAAGAACTGCATGTTGCAGGAATCATGGAATCTGGTAGGGAGATGGGGCTAAAAACCCTGGATCTGATCACCAGACAAAGACAGTTGGAAGGGATTTTTTAGAAGCTCTGTGATTGGACCACTGCCACTGTGATATGGGCTCATCTCTAAGCTACTCACAAGTGAATACGCTGGGACTGTTAATACTTCTCTGCCTTAGTTGGGATTGTCTGAGGGACTGAGGCAGGATACAGCATGGAAGAGGGTCTCCTCTGTGAACTCAGCTCTCAGAGCCTGGAAAGAACACAGCGGACAGCAGTACTCAGGATATGTATTAGGAAAACGTAGCTAAGGAAATTGAAATTTACTTCCTCAAAGAGCATCACTCGAAATGAAAATATGAGGCTCACAATGTCCAGTGATAACAGCATGCCATTTCGTGCACATCTGAGAGCCTGCAGAAGCACATCAGGAAACCAAGTGGTAAATCTCACGACCAAGATTTTGGTGAGTGACCTAAATTATTTTCTCAATTATTCTGATTGGCAGCATGGTGTAGTTCCCAATTAGGCATCCACTTTAAGGTTGGGTAAATCCAGGTTTGAATTGTAGCTTTTTAGGCAAACGACTTACTCTTTCTGAGTCTCAGCTTCTTCTTCTCTAAAATGGAATTCATGCACATTAGAGGCTTTGTTTAGGATTTGAGAATTAAATACAATGAAGTATATGTAGCCATAGAGCACAGTATCTGACACAGCATCGGTGTTTATTGTGTGTTAATGTTCATCTCCACCCTCCTACCCACCAGTAGGAAAGACTTTTATCAGAGACTCCCTCCGATTTTATAAAGATTATCCCACTGACTCACTTTCTCTCATCATCTACTCTCACATCTCATCCTTCACCCCACTTAAAGTCCATACATTAAAATCACAAGCTAAGCAATGTTTTGAAAATGCAAATCTGAATAATGGTTTTTCTACTGACTTGAGTCATTTATCCATTAAATAAATACTAATGTGCCATTCATAGTACAATGAGTTGGACATAAAGCAGTGAGGGGAAAAAAGACAGTTTCCTTATTCCCATGATCCCCTGATACCTACAATCTAGTTGAGGGACAACAGACAACAAGCAAGTAGGTAATACTATGTGGAAATGAAAGCACTGACAGATCACTAATTATTTGCATTAGCGATGTGACGAATGGTTGCTATCCTGTCCAGAGTGATCCACCCTGATTATCCCACAGCCAGAAGCCCTGTAGTCTTATGCTCATGGCCCTCTGCCAGGAGGTGTGACTCTCACAGTGGTAAAGAGTAGCATTAAAAAGCAGAGAAAGGATGAAGTCCTGTATGGTGAGCACAGACCACAGGACCTGTAGGATCTCACAGTGCCTGTCTGTCTATTCCCACCACCCTTCTTTATCATGTTGGATCTCTCTGCTGCAATGTAGTATATTTCAGTCATAATCTTGAGTGTCTGCTTCCTTACACTTTGCCTCCCATGGAATATCTCACTGTTATCCCACTATCACTCGCTACTACTTTAATATGTATAAATTGAATCAATTTTCATATCTGTCTAAGGAATCAGTGATCTTTTTGGAGTTCTTCATGGGTGAATCCCTCTAGTTCCCATCAAACACGCTACATGGCATATCAGGGGAATCTCAGCTAACATTTGTCATTGCCCACGTGGTTCTGTGGCCTCCCAGGTGGTACAGTGGTAAAGAATCCACCTTCCAGTGCAGGAGACACAGGGGACGTGGGCTTAATCCCTGGGTCAGGAAGATCCCCTTGAGACAGGCATGGCAAACCTCCCCCCTGCCGCAGGATTCTTGACTAGAGAATCCCATGGACAGAGGAACCTGGAGGGCTACAGTCCATGGAGTCACAAAGAGTGGACATGACTGTGTCATTGAGTACACAGAAGTGGTTCTGGACCATAGGGGGAAAGCTGGAAGGGGAAGAGCTTGCAGACTGGATCACAAGCCCAAAGGAAGTCAAACCCTGCTAGTGGTTATTTTCCTCTCTCTCTAATTGACATCATAAGTCTTAGGTATCATTAGTCCAGAATGTGTTCAATGCAAGGAGACAGATCCATTTATTATTATTCTTG
Organism: Bos javanicus; assembly: GCF_032452875.1. Classification (NCBI taxonomy): domain Eukaryota; kingdom Metazoa; phylum Chordata; class Mammalia; order Artiodactyla; family Bovidae; genus Bos; species Bos javanicus. The sequence continues at coordinate 59,608,347 of NC_083869.1, read as the reverse complement.
TCCCCAAATCTTAATTCTGCCACTGTACAAAGTCAGTGAAACATGACAGATCTTCACGTTATGCTGATAAACAACCTTTGAAAATAGGACCCCAAATTGTAAGTTTAGTACCATAAAATATTACTTTGATTTTTTTAAGGAGTTCTGTTGGTGCTGTGGACTCATCAGACCTTGTTAGTCTAGTAGAAAAACAAAAACAAACAAGGAAAAGTCCTTTCCAAGTCTGAATCCCACTATTGGAGATTTCTAGGCAATTAGAGTTTGAACTTAAATTCATCTTTTGTAATCTTTAGAATAATAAACACTCAAAAGTTCCTAAGGAAAGTCACTGCGTGAACGAAGGCACAGAATGAATTGCACAAAGCATTTGGAAGTCATGTGATAGCTTCTACTGCACATAAATATAGCGCTAGTTACAAATCATTTCTAGCTAGCTTCTAAGGGTCTGCTAGGATAACTTCTTGGGAATCCTTTCTTGACCTTGATCTCCTAAATTAAGATGCAATAGTGTCTTTTAAAAATATTCCATAATCCTGATATTTGGCAAACCCTCCAGGAATCTAAATGTATATGTACTCCATTTTCTTTATTTATTCAATCAAAATTTATAAAGTTTACACCTATTATCCTGACACCAACTGGTATATACTTTCATTGTCAAAAGAGATACTGTGGAAAAGAAATTATATGGAGATGCTCCTATTCTCACTTCTGTTCTTGAAGGCAGAGCTGTAGAGAAGTTTGCTCACATATTTCACAACTACTCATTGGAAGTTTCCCCAAAGCCAGGCATTCTCCCAAGAGCTAAAAACACACTGTGTATAGAAAGGCTAAGATCCCAGGGAAACAAAGTCCCCTGACTTCATAAAACTAACATTTTAGTAGAGGACTAGATGGCAATGATAAGAAAGACAGGCAGATGACAAATAAATAAGTAAACATACACAAAGGTAACACACATCAATAAGCGCCATGTTAAAAAAGTCATGAGATGGAGAATAACAAGTATTTGCAGGGAAGTGAGGGATGAAAGAAGAGAGGCCACGAAGGAGGTATTTCTGTCGGAATTCAATGATGAAGTGATGCTGTTCATGTCATTGCTGTTTTCTTCACTAGGCTTTTCAGGGTTTAATCTCTAAACAAGCCTTTTTTGCATACCTGTTGCATCCAAGGCTCTATATCAGGACCTCCAGACTTCAGTATAACAAGGACTATTTTTCTGATTTATTTGTGCCCAGTCTTTAAGAGTGGAGAAGGAAATGGCAACCCACTCCAGTGTTCTTGCCTGGAGAATCCCAGGGACGAGGGAGCCTGGGGGGCTGCCATCTATGGGGTCGCACAGAGTTGGACACGACTGAAGGGACTTAGCAGCAGCAGCAGCAGCAGTCTTTAAGAAATAAAATGAAAAGGACAAAGAATAGGACACATAGCCCTTGAATTTTTAGGCATAGGCAGTTACCACCAGAACCATGCTGAGACAGTCTTCAGGTTCTATTCCTTTTATCTATTCTATTCCCGTCTATTCTATTCCATTCCAACCCACCAGCCCTCAGGCTACCTCCCATTCCAGCCTTCCAGGTCTAGTCTTCCAGCACTGCTCTTCCCTGATCAGTAATCCCTGGCAGCTGGAGAACTCTGTATTTAAACCATGCCTTAATCCCCATGCAGCACAAGCTAAAAGCAACAAACAGTGAATAGTCAAAAGCCACAACATGTGGCACAGATGAACTTGTTTCTTAAAAGAAACTAAACTCCTGGCGCTGAAAAGGTTGGAAGCTATCATTGAAACACATCTGTGCCTTGTCTCTTCTAAAACGGTGTGCCCGCAGCTGTCTTTCAGATGAGCCGCTATCTTTTTCCAACTAGTGATGGCAGCGGGGCAGGGACCACAAGAGGAGACAGTTTATTTAGTTACATTCAAGTATGCAAACAAGTTGCTTGGGAGTCTGCCTTCAGCACCTGCTGCTCTCTGTTGACTTCTTTATCAAAAGCAAAATGCACACAATTGTCTCCTTTTAGGAAGTCACTGGGTTGTCAGAAAAATCCTGGTGAGCTGGGTGTTCCAGAAGCTTCCCCAGAGCCACACTTTGCCATCTGAACCAAAGAACTACCTTGATCTAAGATGAAATTTTGAAATGAGCTCTTTCTTTATTTCCGAAAGTCTGGATTATCTCTTTAATGTGCACCCTATGCTTGGCATATACCTTCTAATTGTGTTAAAGATGTCAAGGTCAGAATAGCTTGAATCTAATTTATTTCATGTTAAAGAGAGACCAATTCTAGGTTTCCACTAAGGGATCCTTTTAGATAGATTTCAAAGATCAAAGCGTGTAATAGAAGAGCTTAAATTTTGGATTAGTCATGTTCTTTGATGAATTTTCACCAGTTCAGTTTTATGCTGAACTCCCTAAATTTAGCATATCATGAATTATTCATAATTATTATTTAACTGATAACATTCCAAAAGGGTTATTAACCCCTTATGATTTGTTCCTCTTTCATATTTTAATTCAGTGCACATGAGTTTATAGTATTTTTCTACACTGTGTAACCCAGCCTGCCGCTTGTGTGTCCCAGATGGCATATGATTATCCTGTCAACTCTAACCCATAATGAAAAAATAATTTTATATTAACTGCAGAGAATCACAAGTTTGTGATTCCAGCTTTTTCATTTTTCTTTTTTTTAAAGACTTTAAAAGGCAAGCCAGTAACCTTCATTGTTAGTGTCAGAATAAATTATGATCACTGTAGTATGCCTGATCATATGCAGTCCAATAGCTGTAACAGCTCAAACTTATTTACTATATCAAATAATTAGTTCCTATGACAAGGAACAAGAGGCTAAATTGTAGAATGGAAAAAAAAAATAAAGACTAGACAAGAATATCTAGTTTTCAAGGTGGCTTTTCCAAAGGCAAGTTAAGACTCTTGAGCCACCATTTGTAGACTTCACTTGAACTTTTTATCTGTAAAATGATGAATATTAGAATAATTACTCTTTAATATCTATTGGTTAAAGGCAGTTATTGGTGCCAGGAGTATTAGAATAACTCTTTATGAAAGTATTATGAAATTATAGGCATAATTGTAAAGGTAAGGTGACAGGCAATTAACCTGCTCAAGGTCACACAGCTTGTCAGTTGCAGAGGAAAGATTTGAACCCAAGTTCAGGTGTCTCCTAAGCCCCATTTTCTCCATTGTGCCCCTTCACATCTGACACTGTATATGTAAGTGTTCACGTTATGCACATGGCCCTGGGTTGGGTACTAGGTTATTTTATTAAAATTCTCACAATTTATAGGTGTATTTAAGAACAAGCAGAAGAAGTGGATCACAGGCTGAAACACAAAGGGCGGTGAGGGTTTTAAGACTCTCTGAATTGTAAGCCTCCTAAATGTATACTTGTTTCCTAATTGACAATGTTGTATATTATCTAGCCCATCTAATTGGAATATAGCTGTGGGGAACCAACCTTCTAGATAGGGATAGTGTGAATCTGATGGACAGAGAGCTTTATGATTGCCAGAATCACTTTCTGTGTCCTTCTCGTATTGCATCCCATGGGGAGAGCCTCATTGTGGGTATTTCTGCTGTATATTTACAGTGATCTGTTAAGTTTTGATACATTGGGTTTGAAATGTGATTGTTGGGAATGGAACTGAAAATAAGCAACTAGAATCAGTTCAGTCGCTCAGTCATGTCCAACTCTTTGCAGCCCCATGGATTGCAGCACGCCAGGCTTCCCTGTCCATTACCAATTCCTGGAGCTTGCTCAAACTCATGTCCATTGAGTCAGTGATGCCATCCAACCATTTCATCATCTGTCATCCCCTTCTCCTCCTGCTTTCAATCTTTCCCAGCATCAGGATCTTTTCAAATGAGTCAGTTCTTCGCATCAGGTGGCCAAAGTTATTGGAGTTTCAGCTTCAGCATCAGTCCTTCCAATAAATATTCAGGACTGATTTAGGATTGAGTGGTTGGATCTTCTTGCAGTGCAAGGGACTCTCAAGAATCTTCTCCAACATCACAGTCCAAAGCATCAATTATTCGGTGCTCAGCTTTCTTTATGGTCCAACTCTCACATCCATACATGACTACTGGAAAAACCATAGCTTTGACTGGACAGACCTTTTTTGGCAATGTAATGTCTCTGCTTTTTAATATGCTGTCTAGGATTGTCTTCACTTTTATTCTAAGGAGCAAGCATCTTTTAATTTCATAGCTTCAGTTAGCATCTTCAGTGATTTTGGAGTCCAAGAAAATAAATTGTTACTATTTCCACTGTTTCGCCATCTATTTGCCATGAAATGATGGAACCAGATGCTATGATCTTAGTTTTCTGAATGTTGAGCTTTAAGCCAACATTTTCACTCTTCTCTTTCACTTTCATCAAGAGGCTCTTTAGTTCTTCTTCACTTTCTGCCATAAGAGCGGTGTCATCTGCATATCTGAGGTTATTGATATTTCTCCCAGAAATCTTGATTCCAGCTTGTGCTTCCTCCAGCCCAGCATTTCTCATGATGTACTCTGCATAGAAGTTAAATAAGCAGGATGACAATACGCAGCCTTGACATACTCCTTTTCCTATTTGGAGCCAGTCTGTTGTTCCATGTCCAGTTCTTAACTGTTGCTTCTTGACCTGCATACAGATTTCTCAGGCGGCAGGTCAGGTGGTCTTGTATTCCCATCTCCTTCAGAATTTTCCACAGTTTGTTGTGATCCACACAGTTAAACGTATTGGAATAATCAATAAAGAAGAAGTACATGTTTTTTTCTAGAACTCTCTTTCTTTTACTATGTTCCAACAGATAGAATGCATACTCACTATCATGGAAAAATCTGGAGCTCTATTTCCAAGCAAAGGCAAAAATGCCTAATCTTCTGCCTTAACAGACCCACCTCTTTTCTATGATACCATGGTGTATCTTACCCTCTAAAATGTAATCTTGTTACTTCCTTGCTCCACTAACCTCACTCCCAAATACACGGTCATGGCTGGGACTGGTCTCTTTTACTCTGAATAACTTATGGAATCTTTGCTTGCCTAACCTGAGTGTTCTTTAGGATGAAAGATGTCTGGGTGCCTGAAGCAATTTTTAGACAAGTTAAGGAGTCCCTCTATAGGGGAAACTTGGGGCTTCCCTGATAGCTCAGTTGGTAAAGAGTCCACCTGCAATGCAGGAGACCCTGGTTCGGTTTCTGAGTCAGGAAGATCTGCTGGAGAAGGGATAAGCTACCGACTCCAGTATTCTTGGGCTTCCCTTGTGGCTCTGGTGGTAAAGAATCTGCCTGCAATGCAAGAGACCTGGGTTCGATCCCTGGGTTGGGAAGATCCCCTGGAGAAGGGAAAGGCTACCCATTCCAGTATTCTGGCCTGGAGAATTCCATGGACTGTATGGGGTCGCAAAAAGTTGGACATTACTGAGTGACTTTAACTTTCAGGGACTGTGGCTCTGAATGCAGGAATATTACTGCATCTTCTGTCTCTCGTGATGTTAAACATATGCTGAAGATCTATCTTTAGCTAGCAGCTCAAGACAATAATTTTTCTCCACCCTGTTACATTGGAAAATAACCTTGATCCCAAATCCATGTCAATGCAGGATGTATACTTAAACTTGGCACTTAAAAATAAATTTGGATAAAAATTCCTTAGTGATGTTTGTGAAAAGTAGTAAAAAACAGATGTCCAGCATAAAGAACTGCATGAAATTAACTGAGCATTTTATATACAACCTGACTTCCTGATGCTTTTGGAAATTTACTCTGACAAATACCCAAAAGTGAATGAGTTGTCACAGGGAAAGTACTAGTGACATAATTTTAATTACCATTTTTTTTCTAAAGGAAAAATGACACACATAAATATAGGTGACACATTTATTGCAGAGGGCAGACCTAAGTGTACTTCTCAAACTTGTTCAAGTGGCCTTGAACAGGTATCATACCTGACTTGGACCAGATAAAATTTGTTGGAAAACAGATCATTTTGGAATTAGACCTATTTTTGTTACCATCCTTCTTGCTATGTGACTTAGCTAATTATTTAACTTCTCTGGGCTTCAGTTTACCACATATGAAATATGAGACTGGGATTCTTGTTGAAGTGATAGATTCCAGGGGCATGGGGAGAGTGGGGGCTTTCAGGTGAAGGGAGGCAAAAAAATCAGAAGAAGGAAGGGAAAAGAACTAAGCAAGAATATGCTACATCATCTCTATATCCTAGGACACTGTATTCACTCAATTAATTTAGGCCCTTCCTCCATAATGAGGAATAATTTTATAATGACCAGTGGAATTATACAATAAATTGCCTTAACCACAGAAACATATGTGATTAAAATTGGTAAATAGATTGGCATGACCGGCCATTAACAAGGTTTTTATAGTATCCCTTTGTTTCTTTTTCATGTATTTTGTCATCTGCTAGTATTTTCTACTGATTAATATTAGGTTGTTGTTGTTCAGTTGCTCAGTTATGTCTGATTTTTTGAGACCCGATGGACTGCAGTATGCCAGGCTTCCCTGTCCTTCACTGTCTCTCGAAGTTTGCTCAAATTTATGTCCATTGAGTTGATGATCCCATCTTCTGTCACCCCCTTCTCTTCCTGCCCCCTCAATCTTTCCTGGCATCAGGGTCTTGTCCAATGAGTTGGCTCTTCACATCAGATCAGATCAGATCAGATCAGTCACTCAGTCGTGTCAGACTCTTTGCGACCCCATGAATCACAGCACGCCAGGCCTCCCTGTCCATCACCAACTCCTGGAGTTCACTGAGACTCACGTCCATCGAGTCAGTGATGCCATCCAGCCATCTCATCCTCTGTCGTCCCCTTCTCCTCTTGTCCCCAATCCCTCCCAGCACCATAGTCTTTTCCAATGAGACAACTCTTCACATAAGGTGGCCAAAGTACTGGAGTTTCAGCTTTAGCATCATTCCTTCCAAAGAAATCCCAGGGCTGATCTCCTTCAGAATGGACTGGTTAGATCTCCTTGCAGTCCAAGGGACTCTCAAGAGTCTTCTCCAACACCACAGTTCAAAAGCATCAATTCTTCGGAGCTCAGCCTTCTTCACAGTCCAACTCTCACATCCATACATGACCACTGGAAAAACCATAGCCTTGACTAGACGGACCTTCGTTGGCAAAGTAATGTCTCTGCTTTTAAATATGCTATCTAGGTTGGTCATAACTTTCCTTCCAAGGAGTAAGCATCTTTTAATTTCATGGCTGCAGTCACCATCTGCATTGGAGCTTCACCATCAGTGCTTCCAATGAATGTTCAGAACTGATTTCTTTTAGGATTGACTGGTTTGATCTCTTTCCTGTCCAAGGGATTCTCAAGAGTCCTCTCCATCACCAAAGTTTGAAAGCATCAATTCTTTGGCACTCAGCCTTGTTTATGGTCCAACCCTTATATCCATACACGACTATGGAAAAACCATAACTTTGACTATATAGACCTTTGTCAGCAAAGTGATGTCTCTGCTTTTGAATATGCTGTCTAGGTTTGTCACAGCTTTTCTTCCAAGGAACAAGTATCTTTTAACATCATGGCTTCAGTCACATTCTGTAGTGATTTTGGAGCCCCCCAAAATAGTCTCTCACTATTTCCATTGTTTCCCCATCTATTTGCTATGAAATGATGGGACTGGATGCCATGATCTTAGTGTTTTGAATGTTGAGTTTTAAGCAAGCTTTTTCACTCTCTTCTTTCTCCCTCTTCAGGAGGCACCTTAGTTCCTCTTCACATTCTTCCGTAAGGATGGTGTCATCTGCATATCTGAGATTACTGATATTTCTCCCAGCAATCTTGATTCCAGCTTGAGCTTCATCCAGCCCAGCATTTCACATGATGTATTCTGCATATAAGTTAAATAACCAGGGTGACAATATACAGCCTTGATATTAATATTAGGTAGCCAAAATATTAGGTGCCAAAATCTTAGGAATAAATTCATAAGAAAAAATACTTAAAGGCAGACACCTTTTATTCAGTAACCTAATTTTTGAGTGCATATCAGGAAGGACCATCATCACAGTCAGACATGACTTAGTGACTGAACCACCAAGAAGGACTATCATCACCTTAAGGTCAGTGACACTGAACATCATCCTTTGTGGTGTAGGGGAGCCAGCCCCTATAGATGTCAGCTCAGGAGGACAATTCCCTGCCAGTGACTGTGCACCTGCCTTGAAAATTTAACTCATATTAAAACAAACAATTCCTAGGTGGAAAGCAAACCCGTAATAATAATTTTCAAATCACATTCTTTAAGCGCAAAGTGGCATCACATGCTGGTGTTTTCGTATTTTTTATGTCTGTGGAACATTGGAGTATATAAGTATATTCATATGAATTGCTTAGACATTTTATTTAATGATATGTTTAAGGTTAAATAAGTATGTTCTTCATTGCTCTATTATTCTTGTTTCCTTTCCAGTTTCCTATACAAACATATTTGCATTGTTTGCTTGGGTCTTATTCAAATTGTCCAGAGCTATGAAAACCATGATTTTCAGCTAATTCCATCAGTATCTGTCAGTATAGTCAGGGGCTTCATTGTTTAGAGCCTCCACTGTAACAGTGTTGGTGGTTGGCTACCTGGACCTGAAAGTATGGTCAGAACAGAGAACCACTGCATTTGACTCTTTTTATGAATGTATGCATTGACAAATATGTAACCAGTTTTGAGGAGTTCTTTTACTACTTAAAGTTTCCCACACCTTCCCTTTGTCAGTGGAGCCTCAGAGCAAAGCCTGACTACTGCTGAGTTCAATGGGAGTGTGATCTGGCCCAATATCCTTTAAACTTGTGTGTAGGCAGTAGAATTGGCCTCTCTTAGGGTTCCGTGTATACATGTGTGCATGTGCATGCATGTGTCACACTAGCATGCCTCATTATCTTTTTTTTTTTTTTTCGGGAAGTCTCATCAGGCAATCCTTTTTCCTTAATTGCCAGAAATTATTGCTAATTTAATAGTAGGCCTAGTATCACTGTTGCTTATAATGAGTTTTCAATATTCCTCAAGGGAGGAGAGGAAAAGCTTTAGAGAGAATTGTAAGCAAACTTAACCTACTGTAATCTAAGGTCTTTATTAAATTGGCAACATATTTTAAAACCAATGCTTTTCTCTCTTTTATAGCCTGAAGTGTAGATGAATAAGAGCATCAGTTTCTATATCTCATTGGTATTATCCATTAAACATATTGTCTATACCAACTATTGAATTCAGGTTTCAGATAGATTCAGAAATCCAAACAAGAGTTGTCTGGAAAGTGTCCAAGAAATTTCTCTCCTCCTCAGATTGGCTGCATGCGGATGTAGATGGCAGAAACCTTCTCTTTAACACTGAGGCCAGAGGAGTGCAGGCCAGGGTGTAGCGGTTTTGGTGGGACCAGGCTGAATCATTATGGACTTCATAGTTGTGTGCACTTCATGTTATAAAGCCCAGTAGAACATGAGTATCATACTTTATATTCCCATTACAGGCTTGTTCCAGGGCCCCGTCAAGGAACTGATATAAAATAGTAGTTGTCAAAATAAATGTTTAAAAATATTAAGACTTAGCCAGCACCTGCTATATTTCAGATATGCTGTAGTTTCTATATGGTGTATTTTAATTCATATAACCAACATGAAGTTAGTCCAAGGAGTCCTCATCATCTCTTTAGTCTTCACCTGAATCAGCATAATTGTAAGATCTATAGGAAGCAGAACTCCTCATACTATCAAAATACCCACTGATGAACTGACCACTTGTAAAGCCATCCCCCAGTCAATGAGCCTTCTGGAGTAACACATGTGCTCTGCCACTGCATCAGGGTATTTGCTGGTACATGTCTAGCTGCAAGTGGAATGTGTACCCATAAGAAAGGGGCACAAAATCAGGTAGTCTGTACACCAAAGATTAAAGGGAGCTCTTGAGAAAATTGATGAAAAGTAACTAAAATAAAAAGGTTCTATGACCAAACTATGAAACCCAGACGTGACAACAATAAACCTTTCATAGGGTCATCATAAAATTATGTAAGAAATATCAATATTTATTCTTTCTGTTAATAACTACATAGTTGTAATTATCTTCATGTAAAAGCCTTTGACTGTGTGGATCACAATAAACTGTGGAAAATTCTGAAAGAGGTGGGAAGACCAGACCACCTGACTTGCCTCTTGAGAAACCTATATGCAGGTCAGGAAGCAATAGTTAGAACTGGACATGGAACAACAGACTGGTTCCAAATAGGAAAAGGAGTACGTCAAGGCTGTATATTGTCACCCTGCTTATTTAACTTCTATGCAGAGTACATCATGAGAAACGCTGGGCTGGAAGAAGCACAAGCTCAAATCAAGATTGCCAGGAGAAATATCAATAACCCCAGATATGCAGATGACACCACCCATATGGCAGAAAGTGAAGAGGAACTAAAAAGCCTCTTCATGAAAGTGAAAGTGGAGAGTGAAAAAGTTGGCTTAAAGCTCAACATTCAGAAAATGAAGATCATGGCATCTGGTCCCATCACTTCATGGGAAATAGATGGGGAAACAGTGAAAACAGTGTCAGACTTTATTTTTGGGGGGCTCCAAAATCACTTCAGATGGTAATTGCAGGCATGAAATTAAAAGACGCTTACTCCTTGGAAGGAAAGTTATGACCAACCTAGATAATATATTCAAAAGCAGAGACATTACTTTGCCAACAAAGGTACGTCTAGTCAAGGCTATGGTTTTTCCAGTGGTCATGTATGGATGTGAGAGTTGGACTGTGAAGAAGGCTGAGCACCGAAGAATTGATGCTTTGGAACTGTGGTGTTGGAGAAGACTCTTGAGAGTCCCTTGGACTGCAAGGAGATCCAACCAGTCCATTCTGAAGGAGATCAGCCCTGGGATTTCTTTGGAAGGAATGATGCTAAAACTGAAACTCCAGTACTTTGGCCACCTCATGTGAAGAGTTGACTCATTGGAAAAGACTCTGATGCTGGGAGGGATTGGGGGTAGGAGGAGAAGGAGATGACAGAGGATGAGATGGCTGGATGGCATCAGTGACTCGATGGACGTGAATCTGAGTGAACTCCAGGAGTTGGTGATGGACAGGGAGGCCTGGTGTGCTGCGATTCATGGGGTCGCAAAGAGTCGGACATGACTGAGTGACTGAACTGAACTGAACTGAACTGTACTCCTTGGAAGGAAAGTTATGACCAACCTAGATAGCATATTCAAAAGCAGAGACATTACTTTGCCACCAAAGGTCCATCTAGTCAAGGCTATGGTTTTTCCAGTCGTCATGTATGGGTGCGAGAGTTGGACTGTGAAGAAAGCTGAGCATTGAAGAATTGATGCTTTTGAACTGTGGTGTTGGAGAAGACTCTTGAGAGTCCCTTGGACTGCAAGGAGATCCAACCAATCAATCCTAAAGGAGATCAGTCCTGGGGTTCTTTGGAAGGAATGATGCTGAAGCTGAAACTCCAGTACTTTGGCCACCTCATGCTAAGAGTTGACTCATTGGAAAAGACTGATGCTGGGAGGGATTGGGGGCAGGAGGAAAAGGGGACAACAAAGGATGAGATGGCTGGATGGCATCACTGATTCGGTGGACGTGAGTTGAGTGAACTCCGGGAGTTGGTGATGGACAGGGAGGCCTGTCGTGCTGCAATTCATGGGGTCACAAAGAATCTGACATGACTGAGTGACTGAACTGAACTGAACTGAATGATACTAGATAAAATAAATATAATTGATATTATATAATGATAGTGGTTGTTGATATTAGATAAAATGAACTCACATATTTTTAGTTCCAAAATAAGTCCCATTTAGATATTATTTATTTAAAATAATGTAATTCCTATTTGAAATAACCTAATTTTAAGTGGCATTTTCCCCAATGTGAATTATACTCATATAATGAGGACTATCTGTGTACTTAATTTGATTTTACAGAAAAGGAACTTTATGCTTAGAGAAGTTAAAGTACTTTCATACGGTCACATCATTTACGAGCTGTTAATTTGAGAGAACTGTTTCCAAATAGAGAATTTTGATGCCAAGTCCAGGTTTATTTGCATCATACATCAGGTGTTTTAAAATGATCTTTCTCATATTCTACAACAGATCATAATTTTAAATACCTTGCATTTGGCTACATTCTCCACTATCTCTCACATGAAAATCACTATCATCAAAACAATTCCTTAAGTATTCAGTCCTTAAAGTTCCCTTTTAGAATAATTGTGCTGAGAGATAGGTGCGTGGTTGAGTATTCCATCCAATATGATGCTTAGAATTCCAGAGACCATTGGAAATGGCAGGGCTCCTTGTATTCCATGTAGCTAGATAGTATATTTGCAACTTCAGGAATTGTGGGTAAAGTGCCTAATTGTGGGATACTTTCTCTGATTATTTAGTTTATAAGATTCCTGATTTAAAAAGAAACTTATTAAAAGATAGTACCTCACAGAAACTTAAGGTACAGCAAGTACCTTTTATACTCTGATGCATTTATAAACAAAGTTTTCTTACTGAATGTTAATATTAGCCAGTTAAACATAATATCAAATATTTGTTTTTCTCTTTCTGACTTACTTCATTCTGTATGACAGACTCTAGGTCCATCCATGTCACTCCAAATAACCCAATTTGTTCCTTTTTGTGGCCTAGTAATATTCCACACATATATATATTATATATATATCACATCTTTTTAATTTATTTTTAATTATAGTTACAATATTGTGTTGTTTTCTACCATACATAAACATGAATCAGCCACAGGTGTACATATGGCCCCTTCCTCTTGAGCCTCCTTCCCACCTCCCACCCTACCTATCAGGTTGTGTTGGGCTTCCCCAGTGGCTCAGCGAGTAAAGAATCTGCCTTCAATGCAGGAGATAAAGAAGACACAGGTTCAATCCCTGGATCAGGAAGAGCCCCTGGAGGAGGAAAATGGCAACCCACTCCAATATTCTTGCCTGGAAAATCCTATGGACAAAGGAGCCTGGCAGGCTACAATCCAAAGGGTCACAAAGAGTTGGACACAGCTGAGCGACTACATCGGAGAAGGCAATGGCACCCCACTCCAGTACTCTTGCCTGGAAAATCCCATGGACCAAGGAGCCTGGTGGGCTGCAGTCCATGGGGTCGCTAAGAGTCGGACACAACCGAGTGACTTCACTTTGACTTTTCACTTTCATGCATTGGAGAAGGAAATGGCAACCCACTCCAGTGTTCTTGCCTGGAGAATCCCAGGGATGGGGGAGCCTGGTGGGCTGCCATCTATGGGGTCGCACACAGTTGGACATGACTGAAGTGACTTAGCAGCAGCAGAGTGACTACTTTATCCTATAAAAGCAGTACAGATGAACTTAATAGCAATGCAGGAATAGAGATGCAGACATAGAGAACAGACATGTAGATATGATGAGGAAGGGAAGGGTGAGACCAATGGGGAAATGAGGACTGACACTAATTAGGACTATACACTACCATAGATAGACAGCCAGTGAGAAGCTGCTGTAGAGCACAGGAAGCTCAGCTCTGTGCTCTGTGATGACCTAGAATGGGTGGGATGGGGAGAGGGGATGAGAGGGAGGCTCAGGAGGGATGGGATATATGTATACATATAGCTGATCCACTTTGTTGTACAGCAGAAACTAACACAACATTGTCAAGCAATTATATTCCAATAATAAAAAAGAAAAAAAATGATAATATACTTCAAAATATAGAATTATATGCTTCTTGGTAATAGTTGACATTGTTTGAACTTATCTTTGTGTTTGGATAGCAAAAGGCAGAGAAATCATATGGCTGTCCTTTCAGTGAGTGGTTACAGGACTTCATTATTTTTTTTCTATTGACTTTATTAGGTTCCCCCCACCACATTTATGTCCAGCAGAAAATATGTGTCACTTTAATGGAAATAAATAAAATAGTCCTAAAGGAATGGCAGTGATGCATGCTATCAATTCAAGAACAAGCTTGAAGTTATTTGGTTTTAATGAAATAGAATCTCTTTAGCTGTGATAAAGGTGACACCACATTGTCATTAGTTTTACAAAGATGGATAGAGAACAGGATGCAATTATAATGACGTTAGAATAATAGATATTTAGTTCAAGAGAATAAACATAAAGATTGTTATAAAACTGAAGAGTATTTAAGTAAGAGTTAATGTGAAATATTGAGCCAAATGTATCCATGAGCAGGGACAATGTTTCACATGAATAAGGTGATGTCCACCAAGTATGATTTGGTTTGAGTGATGTTGGGAGGGAACATTGGTCTAAATGTAAATGCTCTGCTCTGTGCCCAGGAATGCATAATTTGTAGATTCTGTTGTTCACAAAGCCTAAGTTACTGATGACACAAACTTTACTGCTACCTCAAGTTTCTTTTCTGTTTCCCATACAGACCTAGATCAGTCCTTTCCTTGCGGTCTTGTCTGGGTCCTCATGTGATGTTCTCTTGCATTCACATCTTGGCTAATACAGTCACCTCTGTAGCAAAACTTCCTGAGTTTGAATCCTGTTCTGGAACTTACTATGTTTTTGACCTTAAAGAAGTGACACCTCTGTGCTGCAATTTCCTTATCGATAGTATGTGACAATAATAGAATTTTTCTCTAGGATTGTTATGACTATTCAGTGAGTCAGTATATAAGTATTTAGAAAATTGCTTAGCAATAGCATCACACATGTTTGCACACCAGATAATATCACAGAGACAGTTTACAAAAATATGAATTAAACAAATATTCAATTCAGTTCAGTTCAGTCGCTCAGTTGTGTCCGATTTTTTGCAACCTCATGAATCACAGCACGCCAGGCCTCCCTGTCCATCAGTAACTCCCGGAGTTCCCTCAGATTCACGTCCATCAAGTCAGTGATGCCATCCAGCCATCTCATCCTCTGTCATCTCCTTCTCCTCCTGCCCCCAATCCCTCCCAGCATCAGAGTCTTTTCCAATGAGTCAACTCTTCACATGAGGTGGCCAAAGTACTGGAGTTTCAGCTCTGGCATCATTCCTTCCAAAGAAATCCCAGGGCTGATCTCCTTCAGAATGGACTGGTTGGATCCCCTTGCAGTCCAAGGGACTCTCAAGAGTCTTCTCCAACACCACAGCTCCAAAGCATCAATTCTTTGGCACTCAGCTTTCTTCACAGTCCAACTCTCACATCCATACATGACCACTGGAAAAACCATAGCCTTGACTAGATGAACCTTTGTTGGCAAAGTAATGTCTCTGCTTTTTAATATGCTGTCTAGGTTGGTCATAACTTTCCCTCCAAGGAGTAAGCATCTTTTAATTTCCTGGCTGCAGTCACCATCTGCAGTGATTTTGGAGCCCCCCCAAAATAAAGTCTGACACTGTTTTCACTGTTTCCCCCTCTATTTCCCATGAAGTTATGGGACCAGATGCCATGATCTTCGTTTTCTGAATGATGAGCTTTAAGCCAACTTTTTCACTCTCCTCTTTCACTTTCATAAAGAGGCTCTTTAGTTCCTCCTCACTTTCTGCCATAAGGGTGGTGTCATCTGCATATCTGAGGTTATTGATATTTTTCCCGGCAATCTTGATTCCAGCTTGTGCTTCTTCCAGCCCAGCATTTCTCATGATGTACTCTGCATAGAAGTTAAATAAGCAGGGTGACAATATACAGCCTTGACGTACTCCTTTTCCTATTTGGAATCAGTCTGTTATTCCATGTCCAGTTCTAACTGTTGCTTCCTGACCTACATATAGGTTTCTCAAGAGGCAGGTCAGGTGGTCTGGTCTTCCCACCTCTTTCAGAATGTTTTACAGTTTATTATGATCCACACAGTCAAAGGCTTTGGCATAGTCAATAAAGAAGAAATAGATGTTTTTCTGGAACTCTCTTGCTTTTTCCATGATCCAGTGGATGTTGGCAATTTGATCTCTGGTTCCTCTGCCTTTTCTAAAACCAGGTTGAACACCTGGAAGTTCACGGTTCACGTATTGCTGAAGCCTGGCTTGGAGAATTTTGAGCATTACTTTACTAGCCTGTGAGATGCGTGCAATTGTGTGGTAGTTTGAGCATTCTTTGGCATTGCCTTTCTTTGGGATTGGATTGAAAACTGACCTTTTCCAGTCCTGTGGCCACTGCTGAGTTTTCCAAATTTGCTGGCATATTGAGTGCAGCACTTTCACAGCATAGTCTTTCAGGATTTGAAATAGCTCCACTGGAATTCCATCACCTCCACGAACTTTGTTTGTAGTGATGCTTTCTAAGGCCCACTTGACTTCACATTCCAGCATGTCTGGCTCTAGGTGAGTGATCACACCATCATGATTATCTTGGTCTTGAAGACCTTTTTTGTACAGTTCTTCTATGTATTCTTACCACCTCTTCTTAATATGTTCTGGTTCTGTTAGGTCTATACCATTTCTGTCCTTTATCGAGCCCATCTTTGCATGAAATGTTCCCTTGGTATCTCTAATTTTCTTGACGAGATCCCTAGTCTTTCCCATTCTGTTGTTTTCCTCTATTTCTTTGCACTGATCACCGAGGAAGGCTTTCTTATCTCTCCTTGCTATTCTTTGGAAATTTGCATTCAGATGCTTATATCTTTCCTTTTCTCCTTTGCATTTCACTTCTCTTCTTTTCACAGCTATTTGTAAGGCCTCCCCAGACAGCCATGTTGCTTTTTTGCATTTCTTTTCCATGGGTTGGTCTTGATCCCTGTCTCCTGTACAGTGTCACGAACCTCCGTCCATAGTTCATCAGGCACTCTGTCTATCAGATCTAGTCCCTTAAATATATTTCTCACTTCTACTCTATAATCAATTAGTGCTTCATATATAGGGAATTTCATGTTAGGGACAGATTCTCAGGCCTCAAGGAATTTAGAATCTAGTGATGAGAATGTCCTCGCTTTCTTCAAAGATCTTCTTAAAGAGAGTTGGTTTCCCACCATATCTATGATAATATTCTGGTGACCACTAAGAGGTCTAGCCCACTGACTGTGTTAGTTCCTCTTCTCCCTGAACTTGAGGACATCTGAGAATTGTGCTTACCTAAGGTTTTCAAGTGAATTCTATGCAGAAGTGAAGTCATTGCTATCTTCCCATTTCTCTTAAAATATAAATGTATAATCTTTGATTCTCACTTTTAATAGCTTTAACAGTATTCCCTCAGTCTATTCTGTCCCTTGCTCTCTTTTTGTCCAGCCACAATGGTCTTCTGTCAGCCCCTGAAACCTGTCCTTCTCCTTTGTATCTCATGACCTATTCACATGCTCTTCCTTCTGCGGGTCAGTGGGCCATTCTCTGTACATTATGTCTGACTTACTCCTTCAGATTTCTGTTTAAAGCTCAACTGCTCAAGGAAATATGCTCTGATTCTTTCTCAGACTGGGTGGCATCCCTATAACATGCTCTCAGAGAACCTTCTGTTTTTCCTTTCACATTTATCACAAATACAATCACATAGTTAATTTTATAACAACAGTGGAAGGGCATTGGATTCTCGGATAACTAATATTAAGGAAACTCTATGCATACCATAGTTCATCAGTAGCAAATGAGTAAAGACAAGAGTGGGAGAGAGAAACGAAACATTTAAATTCCCTCCATTATTCCTATTAGTGAGTTTATGACCTGATGCCTAGCAGTGGGTATAAGATGACATGAGAGTCCTGCTCTTTCCTGAACCATTCTTATTAACCAATTTCTTCTCATTAGGAAATGGAATACTGGTATTTGAAAAAATGTTTTACAACCATCACAGCTTCTTCACACAAGATAACAACTTTATCTTATATTCAGTGAAAAAGAGAACTTGGCCCTAAACTCTAGGAAAACTGGTCATGTTGAATTAATGGAGTGACAGTATTGGAACCATACTAGGGAATTTTCTAGGGTAATCTTGGCATCTTCCTAGGAAATTTTCTAGGGTAATTTGGATTATGTGCAATTTTCTAGCTCACTTGATGATTTAGAACCTAACATAAGAAACACTGTTCTCTTTTTGCTTAATATTGGTGATCCTAGCCTAGAATGTAAGGTTTGTGAAGGCAGGAGGTACATCGGGCTGTTTTATCACTGTAGCCCCTAGCACATAGCAGGATGCTTTGGTTATTCTAGAGCTTAATAGAGAAATATTTATGAAATGAATTAACATTCTGCCAGTGTTTACGGGCTCAGTCTGTTTGGCAACAGTACAGAGTTTGGATGTAAGATGGCTGAAGTAGAAGACAAGAGTTTCAGATCCACAAGCATATGCAGACCTTGGATAACCTGTATCTCCATGGAAACCTAAATTAAAATAGCAAAATAACTGAAACCTGGACATGACAAAGTTCAGCATGTTTTAGTGAAGACCTTTGTATATATGGCAACATTCTGTTCTTTAATTCCTTTTTTAGCCAAACTCTAACGGAAAAGTTGACATTGTCCTTCTCATTTTAGGTCAAAGGAGCCGGACTCGATTTATCCTTATGCCATCCCAAGGAGAAGGCCGGCCATGTCCCACAGAGCTTACCCAGCACAAAACTTGCCCAATGACCCCCTGCTACAGCTGGGTCCTCAGCAACTGGTCTGCATGTAAACTGGAGGTAAGTCATATAATGGCATTTAAAGAAATGTTTCTCAGTCTGTCCAAAGTACTTGTCTGTTGAAACCTACAAGCTGATGAAACAAACTTCACAGCACCACGGGCCTGGCAGAGTATATTTTTATGCCATAGAGAGCATGGAAAAAAAAACCAAATGACTTAACTTCATGCAGAGTGATATTGCTAGGAAAATAAATGCCCATCATTATCAACTATTTGTAATAAGTTGGATCAGGGGACTTTCAATCTTTTTAGCATCTTAAAGAATTCTCTATCTTCTTGGCTTGTTGGAAATATCAAAGCATTATGCAATTAGGCAAAACCCTGATGGTATAGAAATGCACAACTTGTCGTAGACTGTATTTCCTAAAAAAGCACTTTTAGGCTTAGACAAAATCTTGCATGTGGGCAGAAATCCAAAAGTGTATGAAAGATATATTTTAACATTATTACACAAACCAAGGTTACTACATTTTCCTCAATGATTGCTTTTTATTGACCTGAAATACAAATGCCTAGTAACATCATAATATATCATATACCCAGAGCTTTTGCTGGGTCAGCAATGATGCGCTATGGCATTTTCTCTCTGGTTTCTTGTGTAAGAAAAAAGCACATTGATTTTTCTCTATTTTCTTGTTTTACTAGTTCATCCTTCAGTTCGTATTCCAAGGCAGATTTAATTAGGTAACAATAATTTTGATTATGCATTAAGATATCTGCAGAGTATTCTCATAGTGTTCCTGTCAGGATGACATTGTTGTGCAGCATCATTATCTTGCAGAAGTTAAATGCCCATGTATTGTAATAAGTCCCAGAGGAATAAAATGTGTGGTACATTTGTTCAGTCTGCTTGTTACAGAAAATAAGGTACCATGCTAATTAATTCAATAGTAACCTAATGGCTTTAAATATGAATACTTTGTCTCTTTCCTAAACCTTCAACAGTTTTTTCAGTACTGCTTAGAATCACAAATAAGAAATGGAAGGAAGATTTCTCCTGATAGTTGTTGAGAGAGTAAAGAAAACAAATTCAAAGAATTTAGGAACCCATTGCAGGAGAAGAAAGAGAAAAGACAGGAAGAAGAAGGGAAGGATGGGGGACAAACTCCACACTCTGTGTCTCACCAGCCATACAGCTGCTACTATACCTCACTTGTTCTTTTGTATTCAGATGGCCAAAAAGTTCATCTGGGTTTTTCTGCAAGATGTTACAGAAAATCCCAGGTAAACTTTTTGACCAACCCAATACTTTTCCTTTTATCTTCCTGGGTATCCAGAGATTTTTTTTTTTTTTTTAATAGACAAATCTGCCAGTTTGTCTCATAGGAACGTGCAGGGGAAATGTCAAATGTAATGTTTGAGATTTTGCTGTCACATACTGAACTTTAGCCAGAACCATAGAGGCCAGAGTGGTGGGTTGTGAACATTATAGCAGTACTTGTGGAGGTTGGGAGAAGGGGTTGTGGCATCTGATGGAGATACCCAGACCCAGGGGCCCTGGAGACCATGAGAGCAGGTGTATCCAGAGATTTCAAAGGTGCCTTAGATTTCTAGATGAGGTCATCCCATTCACTGACATTTCTAGTCAGGAGGAAACTGGAGTTAGCCTGAATCCAGGCAAAGCTCTCAGAAAACGTGTCTATATTAATTATTCCTGCGTGGGCACCTTATCTGCAGGAGACCAACAGCATTCTTCCCCAAGAATTTGGAATGGAATTAAAGCTGTTCAAAGATATTATATTCAAAAACTCGTCGCTGTCACATATTCCCACCTTATATAATAGATAAAGTCAGTAACTCAGAGGCAAAAGAAAAAGAGAATCTGGATGATATTTGAATTTTTGCTGAGTTTGAACTGCATTCCTGTTCTTCCTGAAGCCTGATTTTGAATGCTTTGTGAGATACATAACACAAGACATTTTCAATGAGTCCCCTTTTCTTACTCATCTATGTAAGCTGAGTTTGGGGAATTACTGATCAAAATACACATGAATCTCCACATACAAAGCAAGTGCACCTCCCTCACAGCTGTCCTTCAGCTTCTTGTTCGGTAATATCCTGCCCTGCCCAGTGTGGGTTGCAGACTTTTTCCCTTGAGGTGGTGGTTGTGATCTTGAAGTGGCTGATTGCCATCAAGTGGATCAAACCCCAAACAGAGGAGCTTACCCAGGGCATGGTGGATAGGCCAATTCTGTCACCATCGTCTGTGGAAAGAGACTTGCAAACGAAAGTGTTTATCCTCAGGCTTCATTTTTTTTCAGGGTTTCCTAACTCCTTCCAAGTTTCTTAGCTGATAACACGTATCCACACATATGTTGCAAAATCTGTTTCAGAGCTCAGACTCTGGAGTCTCTCAGGTCTAATTTTTTTAGATTTTATTTTATATATTCTTAAATATTATTTTGTAGACTTCTTCATCTATTCCTTAGTATTTCTCAGAGCTTCTCATTTTGAAAGTGGAATAACATGAAGTGATACCCTCTACTCTTCACTGCTGCTGCTGCTGCTAAGTTGCATCAGTCGTGTCCGACTCTTTGCAACCCCATAAATGGCAGCCCACCAGGCTCCCCCATCCCTGGGATTCTCCAGGCAAGAATACTGGAGTGAGTTGCCATTTCCTTCTCCAATGCATGAAAGTGAAAAGTGAAAGTGAAATCGCTGAATCGTGTCAGACTCTGTTCAACCCCATAGACAGCAGCCCACCAGGCTCCTCCGTCCATGGGATTCTCCAAGCAAGAACACTGGAGTGGGGTGCCATTGCCTACTCTTCACTAGATTCACCATTTTACATTTGTGTATATTTATAGACTCACATACATATTTTGTATTATTATTTAAATATATATCAGTAGACTTTTATTTTTATTTATTTAAAGATAATTGAGTGTTTTTAATTTTTTTTTTTTGTTTTAATTTTTGGCTGCACCCTGTGGCATGTGGGGCCTTAGTTCCCTGACCAAGGATTGAACTTGTGCCCCCCTGCATTGAAAAGCAGTGTCTTAACCCCTGGACTATCAGGGAAATCTCTAGACTGTATTTTTTTAAAGTAGTTTTAAATATACCAAAAAACTGAGCAGAGAGTTTCCATATGCCTCTTAATTTCCCAAACTTGCATGCTTCTCCCTATTATCGGCATCTTTGCAGGCCTAATTTTGGTCAAGATTTTTTTCCAGTTCCTCACTCTGCACTTTTTGCCAGGTTTTCAAACTCTCCAAACTCTGTTGACTTATGTATATCACAGGAGGAGCAGTAGTACCTGTTTTGCTGGGGGTTTTGGTAAGGATTAGACAAGTCATACAGAGAAGGCAATGGCACCCCACTCTAGTACTCTTGCCCAGAAAATCCCATGGATGGAGGAGCCTGGTGGGCTACAGACCATGGAGTCGCTAAGAGTTGGACACGACTGAGCGACTTCACTTCCATGCATTGGAGAAGGAAATGGCAACCCACTCCAGTGTGCTTGCCTGGAGAATCCCAGGGACAGGGAAGCCTGGTGGGCTGCCGTTTATGGGGTCGCATAGAGTCGGACACGACTGAAGCAACTTAGCAGCAGCAGCAGACAAGTCATATGTAGTGCTGACCATAGTACCTAAATTTAGAGCTCAATAAATTGAGGTTGTTATTATAGGGTCGATAAAAACTCTGATTTTGAGCATTAGCACAACCTGCTGATCCACATCTGGTGATGCTGATCCAGAGTAGACAGGAAGTCCATTAATGATCTGGACAGCAGAGACTTAGTGACAGAATCCTGACTATTGACCATCTTGTTCTAAGAAGCCTGGCTCTGTTTTCAAGTCCTGGTGTGTAAAGTCTTATGAGTGAGACTGGATGAATGCTTGCTTTATGAATGAAATTATCATTCTGCTGCTGATTTCTCCTCATACCGTGGCTGTTGTTGTCAAAGGTTATAAGAGATTAAGGTGGAACATGGATACATACTAGAAACATATTATTGTTTGTTTTGGTTTTGAAAGTGCTCCCTGATATTGACTAGTTTCCCTTCATTTCTGCACACTCCATCTCCTGGAATGTCAAACAAAGCTCTAGTCAATTGCATCTCCAGTTACCTGAGGTTCTAGAGAGCAGTAACTTCAAACTTCAGACATGCTGCAGTATCTTCAGACTCCAAGTTCATGAACTCTGACACTCTACAGTGAAACATATACCTTAGGCAATTTGGCCATACAATGGCCAAAAGTTACAGAAAGAACCCTTCCCCAAACCCAAATTTAACTTATGCTAGTTATTTTCAACTTTGGGGTATAAATATTTACTAGAACATTTGGTTTGGATAAATACATTGTGAATTGATTTTGAACTTCCCTTTCTCAAAAAAAAAAAAAAGTGCACTTGGGTTCATAACTAGGGCACATTTTTTTAACCATTTCACAATGGTTAGAACGGTTATGAGATACTGAGATAGCAAGTGTGGGGATTGCCATCTTAGATAAGCAAAGCACAATTCTTGTTAAAACATCTATGGAAAAGGATGTGATGGTCCCAGTTTGTGCGTCTGCTCAGATGATTCAGTCTCTAAGTTGCTGTAACTTAGACCTCCTCCAAGTTGCACCTTTTCTTTTTTTTGCCAGTATAACTTTGAATCTGAAAGAATTTTTATCAGCAGCCTCTGTACCATCCTGCATATCCGGCAGCCCGTCCACAACCTGCCCCTGATACTTAGCAGCTGCTGCCACTGTGGCTTGACCTGGCTGGTGCTCAGTAGGCCCATCAGCCTCTGAGTCACCTGCTGCACACCCAGGAGCACTGTCATGACTGCTTTAGCTGCCCACCATGTCCCTTTTCAATCCTGCTGCTGCCAGAGCCGCAGAAGCTCCAAGTTCTAGCAATGTAGTTTCTGAGTCCTGTGGTGGGAGGGAGAAATAAGGAGGAGGCGAAACTCAGTTTCCCAATGCAGAGCCCAGTTGTCCAGTTATCACCTAATAATGGGTTGTAGCATGTAGCATCCTTGTGTGCAGCGACAGAGTCTATGCAAATGTTCTTTCTCTCTCTCTCCATCTATACCAGAGGTAATCATAAAAACTCTTGGTCTTCCACCTATTTCCTGGCTTAGTGGGAGCTGAGTAACATACCTCGGAAGTATAGGGGAGTTAATACTCCCTGGGATGAAAGTTGATCAATGAGAACTGGATCCATGGAGGAGGTGGCATATAAATGCCTCTGCCTTTTTCCTGCCACCACATCTTAGATGATCCATGTGGCCTGTCTAAACAATGTTGTGACTGACCAAGAAACCAGCTGTGTTTACTATGAAGTTGAGGCCAGTTGACAACACACTACCTCGTATTTGCTTTTCCTCTGTACCCGCGATGGCTCTCTCAGCCTCACTCTTGCACCCCTGGGATTAAAAAAAAAAAAAAAACCCACAAAACTACCCTCTTCAGTTATCCAAATATCCAATGGACTTCTTTTTGAAATATGAGCACCTGACTAAACTGAGGAGATAATACTCACCTTGTGAGTATCTGCTAAAAATGTTAGAGTAGGAAGTCTTTCATCAGGCAGATGGTTGAGCTAGATAACCACAAAGCTTCAGTTTCTGTGAGAAACTGCAAATTTTTTTTCTAATTGGCCAGAAAAATCTGAGTGGGATTTGTATAAAATGTCTTCAAAGAATAATATTCAGCACAGAGGCATTCCGAGAAAATCAGCGTTTTACTGGAAACCCCAATCTAATCCACATGAAAAAGTACTGAATTCCCTACAAAAGAAAAACAAGCAAAGCAAAAGAGAAATGTACACCCTGTGGTTGTACATGCTCTTTTGGGGAGTGATTATGGATTAGGCCACTTTATCACATACACCTAGACAAATTAGGTATTGTTTTTCTTTTTCAGTCAATCCTGGCTGAGTTCCAGAATGAATCGTCATATTCTGAGTGCATAAATTTCAAGGCATAAATTTGCATTTCTGCTTCAATTGCTCTGTCAGCTCTAAGAGAATTGCTCAGGGATGCCTTATTGTCAACAACTGAAAGATAACTCTCAACAGGAGGAAGCTAAAGAAATATGCAACTGTGTTTTTTTGTTTTTTTGTTTCTTTTTCCCAAGAGGTGGCGGGAGCTAAAACTTTGAGATGTTCCTGATTTGGGTAATGCTGACAGCATCCTTTCCTCTGACAGGGTGGAGACTGTGGGGAAGGAGTCCAGACCCGCAGCCTCTCCTGTGTGGTCCACAATGGTTCAATATCTCCCTGGACTGTACGTGTAGATGATGCACTATGTAGAGAGATGCCCTTTCAAGACAGCATCTTGAAACAGCCGTGTTCAGTGCCTTGCCCAGGTAGGCAATTTTAAATGATTGGGAATGCCTTCCATGGTGACCTTTTTATTTATTTTTCTGTTTTTTGGAGTTCTCTCTCATCCAAGTTGAAGTTTGTAACCAACTTTAATCCATGTGTCATTGGTTATCACTTTGGAATATACCTAACAGCTTCTATAGAGGCAAAGTAGGCTGGCCGGGCAAGTCGGGGGCACGCACTGGACTTGGAAATGTAAGAGCTAAGTTAGAATCTGGTCACTATCACGTCACTGGCATTTTGCCTGGGACATATACTCTTGTCGCTTTGAGCAGTGGTTGCTCCATCTAGAAAATGTGTTAATAATACCTGACCACACCAAGCACATTGCCAGCATTCAAAGAACATTGACTGAATCCATGAGTAATGAACCCTGGCTGATGACATGGTGACGACAAGTAAGGGTAAAAGTTCGTGAAAGCACTCTGTTAAACAAGCAAGTCCTATGTAATTGTGAAGGTTATTCTTAGTTACATAAGATTTATGAGTTTATTTTAATCCTAATAACACAACTTAACCTTGTATGGCAGGAGCTTAAGGTGGCTAAATATATCCTTATGTGGTCTTATAATATGGCATGTGACATATATGTGTGTATACATACATTCATACACACACACACACACAAATTGTGTGTGTTTGGATTGTTAAATGAAACATTCTTTAAGTTTAAAGCTACTCTACTTCTTTCCTTTATATAATTTCTATGAACATCCATTTTATGATGTTATGATGCTCTTTAAAAACTGAGTTGCTGTAATCTTTACACGTCCTTTTAAAAATTTTATCGTCACTAGTAGACACTAGTGTTCTCTAGATAAAACTGCCATGATTTGAAGCAAAATAATGGCAGTATAGTGCTTGGCGCTTTTCATTCAACTAGATTAAACCATAAATTACTTCCTCACTCCTAGTGCTTTCTAATTAGAAAATTTGTCAGCATAGAGTTTGTAGTTTCTGGAATGCACGTGGTCACTGTGGCACCACACAAATCCGGCTGTGAACCCTGTGTGTGTAAATGGGGTCAGGGGCCAGTTTTCACACTGTTTCCTCTGCTCTGTGCTGCATGATCCTCCAGGAGACTGCCATTTAATAGAATGGTCAGAGTGGAGCACATGTGAGCTGACCTGCATTGATGGAAGAAGCTTCGAGACTCTGGGTCGCCAATCTAGGTCAAGGACATTTATAATTCAGTCTTTTGAGAACCAAGACAGCTGCCCCCAGCAGGTTCTAGAAACACGCCCTTGTACAGGTACCAAGAGCACTTTTCAACTCTCAGCCTTGATTGATCAATGCTTATTCTGCTTTGATTGAGGCATAATAGAACCGCTGTTATCGTATTTACTTGCAGGAGGTAAATGTTATCACTACACATGGAAAGCAAGTCTTTGGAACAATAATGAACGAACTGTGTGGTGCCAACGTTCAGATGGCATTAACGTCACAGGTATTCCTGCCTAAGATTCATGTGGGCACTTCGGAAAGATCTCTGAGTGTTGCTGTTGGTGAGAAGAATTAGCTTAAAAATTATAAGCAAGGGAAGACTGGGGAGTGGACTTAGATGAGCTTCATGGCAAGTTGCCATTAGATCTTTGCATCTTAGAAAGCAAACAGTTTTATATGAAGTCCCATAATATCTCAGACGGGCTACCCAGGTGGCACAATTATAAAGAATTCTCCTGCCAGTGCAGGAGCCATAGGAGACAGGGGTTCAATCCCTGGGGAAGATCCCCTAGATAAGGAAATGGCAAACTATTCCAGTATTCATGTCTGGAGAGTTCCATGGACAGAGGAGCCTAGTGGGCTACAGTGGAGTCACAAAGAGTAGATATAACTGACTGACTGAGCATACACACACACAGTATATCAGACAACTTAAAGTAGTAGTTCAGTTCAGTCACTCATTTGTGTCCAACTCTTTGTGACCCCATGGACTGCAGCACTCCAGGCTTCCCTGTCCATCACCAACTCCCAGAGTTTACTCAAACTCATGTCCACTGAGTCGGTGATGCCATCCATCTATCTCATCCCCTGTCGTCCCCTTCTCCTCCCACCTTCAATCTTTCCCAGCATCAGGGTCTTTTCCAAGGAGTCAGTTCTTCACATCAGGTGGCCAAAGTGTTGGAGTTTCAGCTTCAACATCAGTTGATACATAATAAAATTTCCTTGAATATCATGATCTAAGACAAAAACGGAAAGACACAGATGTTGATTTAAAACAGTGGTCTCTAAAATTTTAAAAGATGTACCTTTTCAGTAAAAGGTATTTGAGAACAGACCTCAAAATATCCTAAAATCCCACACTACTGTGCTAATGTATCATGTTATGAAACATATACAGAAATTGAAATTAAAAGAGTTGATAAAGATATAATAAAGCTAAGATATATTAATGATTAAAAACATTTTCCTGTAAATTATAGATGCTTATGTTCATGTACTGAAAGCTTCATTTTTTAACAATGTGGTAGCCTTGATTATTATTTAATATCTGAATATATATTGAAGGAAGGGTTCCTCATTCAGGGCAGTGAATGCAATTAGATTGTACAAATGGTCTTCTCAATCATTTTAAAGGGGTTTGTTTCGATGCCTTCTTATGAAAGAAAATCAAATTGTCATTCTTTTTACTTAGCGCTACGGCTGACTAAGAGCTCATCAGAATAGAAGAATCTTGAGTTTTCTATCAGAGAAAGATCGTCTGCTTCACCTTTTTCTAGTTTACTTGTTTTTTTCATTATTGGCTGTCCCTTTAAGTCCATAGTTTTTCCATACAACCATTTATTTTAAGTGACTTGCCCATTGTGTAAGTTATTATTAAAACTAAATATACGGTACATCTGCCTAACCAGGAACACAGAAAGCATCACTTGCTGCAGCATGCTGGGAGTTAACCAACCGGTGAGGGCTCCACTATCAGATGCGTGGAGCACCTCGCGCCCGGTGTGCATCCCAGGGCCACCTGATGAATGAGTTCAGGTTACCAGTGTCACCTGCCAAGTATCATCACAGCTTAATTTGTTAAGTTAAAGTTAAAGAAGTTAACTGTTAAAATTTAAAATGTTGGCTAAAATATACAAATTCTAACATGTTTTTCCTGGCTCCCAGGTGCTCCTCCCCCCATGGAGTATACACACTGCATGGTGGGGATCCCTGGTTTAAGGAGGAAAAAACACCACCTCCAAACTCTGTTGGCAGTGACAAGGCTGTGTGGTTACTGCCACTAACACATGATCAGTTTCACACCTACCTGCTCATTCTGGAGCCTGGTGTTTTTTTTCTTGTGGAAATTATTTTTCAAGTAACAGATTTTAGCTGTTTCATTTTTCAGAAAAATGTAGATGCCACATTCCCTACACAGCCTTAAGCACAAAACTTTCTCTAGTTACAAAATCATAATTGGCTGTGTTATGATTATATACTATATAATTGGTTGACAATTATAATAATGCAGAGACTAGAACCTATAAATGCAGCCAGTGGTATATAAATGTAGCTTCAATGGTGCCCTTGAATAATATGTCAACTTCTTTGCTGGTACCTTGAATCCAGGAAGGCATGACTAATATATAAATGAGTTTTAGATTACAGAGATATTATTCCATCTAGTTACTGAAAGCTATTTTATTTATTTTTTTTTTGAAAGCTATTTTAATGAGGACCTGCAAGTACTAGTGTCAGATGTATGATTATCCCTGCTGGAGTATATACATTTGCTCTTAAAAATATGTGTGGCAATCTGTATGTGACTCTGCATGTGTGTGTATATGTGTGTATTCTGGCTGAAATACGTTTAAAATGTTACCAAATTGTTTAATATCGTGGTCTCATGAATGGGCTAGTGGCATTCTTTTAGTGTTTGGTTGTTGGGAATTGGTCTAGTGCCTAGTTTGGGAGCTGGAAAAAAACTATATAGACAGATCTTTGAGCGTATATATTTTCTGCTCCTGAACTTCAGTTGAGATTTCATCAATTCTTTTGCTGATCCTGACACTCACAGGCTTTGCCCTCAAGTGAAGCCATATGATAGAATCACCTGGCCAACACACAGGTATAAAATCTCAACTGTAAACAACTTCTGTTAGCAGAGCCTCCCATCTCAAACAGCCCTTCCTAGAATAATCAACAAAATAAAACTGAGCCACACTGTCAGCAAACAGATTTTTTTTTAAATAAGACTGTTACAAGGTAGCCAGTGCCAGAGAGGAAAAGAAGTGAATATTTATCCTAGAAAAATCTGTAAATGATGGCGGGATTTCCTTTGTAGGAGGCTGCTCCCCTCAGGCACGCCCTGCTGCTATTCGGCAGTGTAACCCAGCTTGCAGAAAACCTTTCTCCTACTGCACACAGGTGAGTCAGGTGCTGAGGCTTGGACAGGTAATTTAATTGTGTTATATGTATGTTGTCTGATGTTTTCCAGTCTCCTGTAGCCCAAGCAGCAATTCCATGGGCCCACGATACCACCTAGAGGCGTTTGCAGAAGTAATCACAGCTATTAAGAATTTCTTTGCATGGCCATGTGTTCAAGAAAGCAGTCTTTTTTACTCTAAATCCATCTATAGCTAACCTCTCTTTCAGATATCTAATCTCTGTTAGCTCTATTTCTCCTCTGATTATCAATGTGTTCTCAGTTGATTTTATTTCCTCCATTTCATATACCTAAACTATTTTGCAAAATCTTTAAAAGGATATGTTCATGTTTGTTAAACATTAGGTACTAAATTTGATTACACTGTGATTAGTGTGTATAAATTTTTAGTTGATTTTAAATAAGTTGATAGTATGGTTATGGGTAATAATTATGGGTGTGTGTATATATATATATATATATATACACATTGTTTTGTTGTTTTTTTTTTTGCCCCATAACACCCATTTATTTATTCAGTCACCAATAAAAGTTTACTGAATGGCTGACACACAGGGAACTGTCCAAGGTGCTGAGGACACAGCAGGAAACAAACTTCCTGCCCTCATGCAGCTTACATTCTGGGGAGAGAAACTGACAACACTAGGAAGAAAAGGAGTCTGATATATACATTTTTTAAAGCAGAAATTTTTCTCCTTTTCCTTCTTTAATTCCCACCCATTACTGCTCAGGATTTAATGCAAAATGTACCATGTATTCTAATCAGTGGTACTCACAGTGTACAGTGTATAAAGAAGAAAGGTGTGCCCTGTCTCTCAAAGAAATAAGTTTCTTCTTATACTGTGTTCTTTCCAAAAATGATTTGGTTAAAATGATTCAAATGCTCCATTCTATTTCATGGACCTTCTACTTCAAGTAGAAGTAGGTTAATTCTTCGATACAGGAAAGCTAGGGATTAAGTTTCCAGTGGAAAAAAGAAGGAAAAGAGATCAGCAACAACTTCATGGGCTAATGATGTTTGTGAAATAGAAGTTGTGGCTTCCCACCAACTCTCTGGATACCCTCTGTAATAAATATAAAATACCTTTTCCCTTGAACCTTTGGCCTATATAACTGGTTACAGCTTTTCACTCAGACTAGAGACACATCTTCAAACGATAGCTTTCATATCTGAGCTTGTACCAATTTTCTTCATTAGTTTCTCCCCATTGAACATTGAGTAATGTCTTAAAGTAAAACCACTGGAAATATTTATAATGATAACTGTCATTATATACTCTCTTCCTAAACTTTAGGCATTTATTAATTATGTTTTTTTAACTTCTACTTTTTAGTTTTAGTATCTGTTGCTCCTCAATATCATGTGTTCAGTCAACAACTGATGACTAAGTAAATCAGTTCAGTTCAGTCACTCAGTCATGTCCAACTCTGTGACCCCATGGACTGTAGCACGCCAGGCCTCCCTGTCCATTACCAACTCCCAGAGTTTACTCAAACTCATGTCCATTGAGTCGGTGATGCCATCCAACCATCTCATCCTCTGTCATCCCCTTCTCCTGCCTTCAATCTTTCCCAACATCAGGGTCTTTTCAAATGAGTCAGTTCTTCACATCAGGTGACCAAAGTATTGGAGTTTCAGCTTCAGCATCAGTCCTTCCAATGAATATTCAGGACTGATTTCCTTTAGGACGAACTGGTTAGATCTCCTTGCAGTCCAAGGGACTCTCAAGAGTCTTCTCCAACACCACAGATCAAAGTATCAATTATTCGGTGCTCAGCTTTCTTTATGGTCCAACTGTCATATCCATACATGACTACTGGAAGAACCATAGCTTTGACTAGATAGACTTTTGTTGGCAAAGTCATGTCTCTGCTTTTTAATATGCTGTCTAGGCTGGTCATAACTTTTCTTCCAAGGAGTAAGAGTCTTTTAATTTCATGCCCACAGTCACCATCTGCCGTGATTTTGGAGCCCAAAAAAATAAAGTCTGTCAGTTTCCTCTGTTTCCCCATCTATTTCCCATGAAGTGATGGGACCAGATGCCATGATCTTAGTTTTCTGAATATTGAGTTTTAAGCCAACTTTTTCACTCTCCTCTTTCACCTTCATCAAGAGGCTCTTTAGTTCCTCTTCACTTTCTGACATAAGGGTGGTATCATCTGCATATCTGAGGTTATTGATATTTCTCTGGGCAATCTTGATTCCAGCTTGTGCTTCATCTAGCCCAGCATTTCTCATGATGTACTCTGCATATAAGTTAAATAAGCAGGTGACAATATACAGCCTTGACATACTCCTTCCCCTATTTGGAACCAGTAAGTAAACATGGCTGATGCATAAAGATTGATATGAGTTACCATTTAAGGCTAAGGTATGTTGAGAAAATACCAGACATAGTTTTATGTAAGGAATCCTAATAGCAAAGTCATAGAGATTCATAATCTCATGCTTATTTTCTATTCTCCTCTATTGGCTTTATGTTTCCTGGAGGAAGGAAGAGCAGTTATTTCAGTTTCACTTTCAGAGACAGATAGAAAATCTTTGCCCATTACACTGTATCATTATCAGTTTCTTTGAAAGGCTTATTGTGCATGAAAATTACCAGGAATCCACAGACAAATATGAAAGACCCATTGTCATGATGCCAACTAGGAATGTGATGATGTGGTGTGACACTCAGGTTACTTTAAGATATCTCTCTCTCTGTCTTTCCTCCCTCTCGTGGACATGTGCCTTTGGTGAAGTTTTTTTTTCCCCCCTTCACAGCCTTGGACTGTCTCCTCTGAGTGCGGAACTAAGCCTACGAGTGGAGAGCCAGTTCATTCTAGTTCGTGATCAATGATAGAAGATGATAGAGGCAGAAAGAGACCTCAAAGAGCACAAAACTCAGAGAAGAGACGCACATAATTTCTGTTGCTTTGCTTCTCAATGTTAAGGACAGATTGGAGTAAGCAGGCAGGAATCTGAGATAGTTGGGGGAAGAACCAAAGTAAATTTTTAATTAAAGCTTTAAACACCTTTGTAAGAGAGAAAAGGATGTAGTTCATATTCTCTATTGACAAAAAAATTATGATTTCAATTTGGAAGATGTAAGAATGATCAATCACTAGAAAGAACTGATAATTTATTGAAGTGTTGGCTTTGGAAATCAGAAAGATGAACTATTTATTGAATTTTCATTGCTTTGACAAGTCTGGTGCTGAAAAACCCTAAATTGCCATGACATATCATGCAACTATCGAGCAGTTCCAACAATTAAGGTGTTATTTTTTCATCTGTACAACTCACTGTGTAACCAGAAATGTATTTTTCATGCTGTAGGGTGGAGTCTGTGGTTGTGAGAAAGGCTATACAGAGATCATGAGATCAAATGGTCTCCTGGATTACTGCATGAAGGTACCAGGCTCAGAGGATAAAAAAGCTGATGTGAAAAACCTTGCTGGGAAAAACAGACCTGTGAATTCAAAAATACATGATATTTTTAAAGGTTGGTCTCTCCAACCCCTTGATCCAGGTACATATCAGTTATGAGTAAGAAATGTAGATTTTCTCTTGGGGGATTAGGGTTCATATTGTGACCACTGCTCATGATGGAAAGCATGGAGGGAAGAAGGGACAGAAAAGGCAATATGGTCTTATTCAAGGTTCCTCACATTTGAGTGCCATGTAGTGTAAAACGTTCTCACGGGTGGTTGAGAATAAGTCTGTCAACCCCAACCCCGGTCTGAGTTAAGGAACCAAATATTAATCTTTGAAAATGTTTGAATTGTAAATTATCTTTGCCAAAGACTTTATAATAAAAATTGTGAAGTTTTATATATAATTGAAAAATGAGAAAAGCAATAGATTCTCAAGAACATGGAGTTACGTAGGGAAATTCCAGGTACCCTATCTGGTTTGAGAAACACTAGTGATATAGTAAAATAGCATCAGTTTCAGAGGCCAAGAGACCTATGGGTATCAAGGATCAGAGGTACTTCCTTTGTAATTGCATGTAATTTCTTTACCTGTCTGGAACTGTTTCCTCATCTATGAATCAATCTAGGCATCTGTCCTGAAGAATTTTTGTGAGTATTAGCACAGTGTCAGGCCTATAGGACTCAAAACTTAGTGGAGATTAAGGATAAGAATGAACAGTATTAGATAATTTCTCTATACCCTATGATTCCATGCTGGTTGTATTGCATGACTCACCTCATTATATTCTTGCAACATATAATGAGATGTTGTTATCCCCACTTTAGAGATTATGATTCTGAAACTGGCAATGCAAAATAATTTGACCAAGGTCACAGCACCAGTAAGTGACAGAAAGGTATGAAAGGCAAGCCAATAAGATCCTTACACAGCACTGGCCTCTACTTTCTTCTTTAAGAACTGGACAAAAATATGAAAGCAAAATTCTCTGTGCCTAATGTACATACCTCTTCCAGAAAACAAAGTGCTGTGAATGACAGGGAGATAGCGTGACTGATGGAAGGAACCTTGAGAAGGAAGACACACATGAAGCTCAGACAAAATATACCTTGGGAACTTTCCGCCCAGATCCTAAGCCTTGGTCATACCAAAGTGCCCTGATGACATGCTCAAATGAAGCAAAACTAGAGCCCAGGCACAAAGGACCCTAGATCTAGTGGAAGAAACAAGACATTCTGTGACTAGCTTATAAGGATGACCACAATATCTTAACTTTGGTTCCATAGTACATCTGGGCATGCCATAGATATTAAAAATCATATTCATCTGTGATGTTTAGCTAGAGAAACAGACTTAAAATTGAGGGAAGCATGCTATGAAATGCAGCCAGTCTCACTCACTGCTTCTAGACCCTATTTCAGAGAGAGAATTAAGATGAGGTTCCAAGAAAATGAGTTTTCAAATCCACAAATGAAGTCCTTAAACTGGAGATCTAACTGAAGCATCAATACCATGTATGTGACTATACATGTGTGTACACATACATGCATAAACACAGACACATACATATATGTATACTCATATATACACTTGTATATGTATGTATGTATATAAACATATATGTAAAATATATATTTAGTCTGTGAGAAAGTTTATAACTTTCATTAGGTTCTCATAATGGGGTTAAAAATTTGAGCAAACTCTCAGGAAGGCAATTAGGCAAAACCTATCATACATTTTGACCTAAAATTTTCCTCCTACAAATTAATCATACAAATATACACACATATACTGAGAGAAGAATGTAAATGATATTCATTATATGATTGCTTATTATATAGCAAATGAATGGAAATAACATAAATGTCTACAAACAGAATAACAAACAAAAATATGATTCAACTGTGTAATGTCTCTTAGGGGTATTAAAAAGGATGAGATGGACCTGCCTTTATGAACTAGTATGGAAATATTTTTATTATGTATTGTTAGGTGGAAAAGTAGTACCAAAATGAATGATAAGGACAATTTGTGTCTTTTTAAAAAGTGCATGTATGTTGTGTATATACTCGCTTGCATTTGCAGAGAAAACTATGAGATGGTTCATAAATTGGTAACAGTGGCACCTGGGTAGGGAGCTCAGAGATTGGCAGGAAGACTAATTTTCCACTACATATCTTTTTTTAAAATTATTTTTTATTGTAGTATAAATGCTTTACAATGTTATGTTAGTTTCTGCTGTACAATGAAGTGAATCAGTCACATGCACACATATATCCCCTCTTTCTTGGACTTCCCTCCTCATCACATCTACCCAGGTCATTACAGAGAACCGAGCTAAGCCCTCTGTGCTATACAGCATTAGCTTCGTATAAACAGCTATATTAATTCTTCTTTAAGTAACATGATTTAAAGGTCACCCAGATCACATACCTCTGCAATAGGGATTTAAAAGCACTGGATCTTACAATAGTTCAGCTTTATGAGGTTTAGGGGTAATAAGATGAAAAGTACATTGTCACTCAGGGAAGACTTTTTTTAATTGCCAATGTAAAAAATTCAGACTAGGGGATCACATCATTAGTGTTTCAAAGAGATCAAAATCAAAGCTTTGTTAAAAGTTTTATGACCATAAAAAGGGTCATTACTATGTTGAAAACTCATTCTAAAACCCGATTGAGGCTTGAAAGTGTCTTGTAAGCCAAAACTGTAATAGATAGTCACAATATAATTGAAAGTAATAGTGATTTTCTTTCAAACAAATGTTTACAATAGATTGTTTTTTATCCCATGAAGGTCTTAGAATAAGATTCTGACATGTGTTTTTCTGGACCTACAGTTAATTACAGTCAAAGTAGTATAATGAACCTTGGTGTGTACATCTTTCAGAAAGGAGCATAATTCCTTTTGGGAAGCTAAGGAATTGCTATTATCAGTGCAATTCTAAGTTTAGTTAACTGTGTGCTCATGTAAAACATAACAAAAACCATGTGTTTTCCAGAAACAACTCAAATTTATACATACACACACCATACATACAGTCAAGGTGTGTGTCATATAGTTAAAATCACAAAATAGATCAGACTATTTGGTTCTTTTTTTTTTAACCTCTTGCAGATATTAAATACAAAATAATATATACTTCTACATGTGGATATGCTTTGTAATACTTTTGTATTAGAAGTATATATAAATGAAAATAAATTCAAAATATCCTACAAGTTGTTAGATTTTATGAAGTACTGATTAGTAGCACTGGTCTTTGGCATTGTGAAAAAATTGATAACCTATATTTAATATTTTCACCTATTTTTTGGACATTTGATAGCTGTCACATGTGAGTATTTTCACATATGCTTCTGACTTATGCAAATCTCAGAATTCAGATGAGAAATAAATAATACACTAAATAAATGAGAAATAAAAGCTTTTGTATGCTAAGCCTGTTATTTTTTATTTTAAACAGATGGCCGAGTGAAAATTTGGGTTTATGGAGTTTCAGGTGGTGGTTTTCTTATCATGATTTTCCTAGTATTTACTTCCTACCTTGTTTGGTAAGTACTAACTAGTAAAAAGTTTATACTCTATATTTTCATTGGTGGCATATTATACTAAAAGAAAACTTATGTTGAAATCTGGTCATTAAAACAGGACCCTTAAACTCACAAATAATCACCAACATTAGAATTGCTAAATAGTTTAAGTGGGAGAGTATTATCTTTATTGTCCTCATTTGAAATAACATTTTTGTATTTGGCTTTCATATAATATCACAGGTATACGAGGCAAATCATTAATCAGGGCTTTCCCATTTTACAATTTTGATTTAGATCAGTACCATTTTAACACACTGGAATTTCCTGGTACCTCTTAGTACCAGGACTTAATCACAGAGTTGTTTTTTTTTTTTTTTTAATTAAGTGTAGTTGATTTACAATGTTGTTTTAATTTCTGCTGTTAGACAAAGTGATTCAGTTTATACACACATACACACACACAAATACATACACACACCCTGGAGAAGGAAATGACAATCCATTCCAGTATTCTTGCCTGGAGAATCCCATGGATGGAGAAGCCTGGCAGGCTATAGAGCATAGCGTTGCAAAGAGTCGGACACGACTGAAGCAGCTCAGCAGGCACATATGTATACACACACATTCTTTTTCATTTTCCATTATGGGGACAGGATATAGAAAATAGTTCTCTGTGCTGTATATAGTAGGACCTTGTTGTTTATCCATTCTAGGTATAAAAGCTTACAACTCCTACCACCCTCCCACTTGGCAACCACACATCTGTTCTATATCTCTGTGAGTCTGTTTCTGTTTCGTAGACAGTTTCATTTATATACTGTAGAGTTCACATGTAGTGATATCATAGGACATTTTTGTCTTTCTCGGACTTACTTCACTTACTGTGTTAATGTCTAGGTCCATCCATGTTCCTGCAAATGGCATTATTCCATTCTTTTTTATGGCTGAGTACTATTCCATCGCATATTTGTAAAAGAATTTTCTTTATCCATTCATTTGTCAATGGACATACAGATTTTTTCCATGTCTTGGCAATTGTGAATAGTGGTGCTATGAATATAGGGGTGCATATATTTTTTCTAAGGTTGTGTACTTCCCTGGTGGTTCAGACGGTAAAGCGTCTGTCTATGATGCAGGAGACCCAGGTTCGATCCCTGGGTTGGGAAGATCCCTTGGAGAAGGAAATGGCAATCCACTCCAGTACTATTGCCTAGAAAATCCCATGGACAGAGGAGCCTGGTAGGCTGCAGTCCATGGGGTCACAAAGAGTCGGACACGACTAAGCAACTTCACGTATGGATGTATGGCCAGAATTGGGATTGCTGGATCATTTGATATTTCTATTTTAGTTTTCTGAGGGACTTCCATGCTGTTTCACACAGTGGCTTCACCAACTTATTCAATAAATTCCCACTAACAATATAGGAGGGTTTCTTTTTCCCCATGCTCTCTCCACCATCTATTATCTGTAGACTATTTAATGATGGCCATTCTGACTGGTGTGAAGTGGTATCTCATTGTGGTTTTGATTTGCACTTTTCTAATAAGTAGTGATGTTGAGCACCTTTTCATGTGCCTATTGGCCATCTGTATGTCTTTGGAGAAGTGGCTACTTAAGTCTTCTGCCCATTTTTTTTTAATTGGGTTGTTTTCTTGTTGAGTTGTATGTGTTGTTTGTACATTTTGGAAATCAAGCCCTTGTCAATCACATGATTTGCAAATATATTCTCTCACTTGTAGGTTGTCTTTTTATTTTGTTTATGGTTTCCTGTACTATGCAAAAGGCTTGTAAGTTTGATTAGGCCCAATTTGTTTATCTTTGTTTTTATTTCTATTGCCTTGGGAGACTGACCTAAGAAAATATTGGTACACGTTATGTCAGAGAATGTTTTGCCTATGCTCTCTTCTAGGAGTTTTATAATATAATGTCTTAATGTTTAAGTCTTTAAACCATCTTGAGTTTATTTTTGTCTATGGTGTTCTAACTTCATTGATTTACATGCATATGTCCAGCTGTCCCAGCACCCCTGGCTGAGCAGACTTTTTTTTTCATTGTACATTCTTGCCTCCTTTGTCAAAGATGAATTGACCATAGGTTTGTGGGTTTATTTCACCTTTTTGGTCAGGTTTATTCCTCAGTATTTTATTTTAGGGGAGTGAGATTTTACAAGGTACTTTTTTTAAATTTTCCTTTCTGCTATCTCTAGCTCCAGGAATTCTGATTTAAGCATCCAGACAACTTGACCACATGCAGGAGTAATTAAAAGAGCCCCAGGTAACTAATAGCAGGCAAGGCTGAGAAAATTCTAGTTCTTAAATTTTCTTCTCAAACTGACCTATTTTTACCAAGTATGTTAAATTGACCAGTTGGTTCAAAAAACCTATGAGTATATTTTAGACAGTAGAGTCAGGTGTTTATCTACAGTGACCAACCATAAAAGAAAATTTGTCCATTCCAGGAACCCTGTTTTGTAAGCAACTAGTTCCTTAAGTATATTATTCTCACAAAATGGTGATTACTTTATTGTATATATCTTATTTGATGAGCTAATCTTAAAACCAGACAGAAGTAAATACCTTTGAATATTTTTAAGTGTGTTGAGAATATTTTATTAGCTTCCTGAAATTTTTCAAAGGTTTTTTTTTAATTTTCATAAAGTGTTACTTTGCTTTTTTCTCTAAATCGAGATATTTATATTCATCATCTGTCTCAAACTGTTTCCTTGACAATTTTTGCCCAAGTTTTTAATCTCAATTCAAATCCAGTCTTTGTATTTTAGCTCATACTTCCAAGGTTACACAGGTTTTTAAGTCTTTGCTCTCGGTCAGTGAAAGTTAGTAAAGAAAATCAAGTGACTTTAATTCTTTCTGCCACCTATAGTGATTGAGATTGAATTTCTAGAAGTTGGATTGCTATCCAGCTAATACTTCCTCAGTGTTGCAATAAAAAAGTAACACCTTCAGTTATTTACCTTAAAATCAAATGATTTGACCAGTTATGTTTGAATTAATTTTGTATTGTCTAGATCCTGTCTTAATGAACAAATGTGAAGTGGAAAACCTTATGTGAGCTTGAGAGTGATAGGAAGCATTCGCCACTAGAAAAAATGAGGAAAAGATCTCAACTTGAAACAAAGAACATAAAGGCTTGATAGATGAGAAACTGCTCTCAAAGCAAGGGCCCAGTATAGTGTAAGATAATCAGCTAGTCTATTAGTCTGTGAAAGCTGAGATGTATTCTACTTCACAGTCACATCCCCAATTCCAGATTCTATGGTTCCTTCTTCCTTGAATATCCAAAAGATTAAAAATTAAAATTTAACATTCATAAATTCTGCCCTTTTACACTTCTCCCTTTCTTTCAGCTTAAAAGTATGTTATCCTTAATCCATTCCTTCAACAATACTTACTGTAGCCCTTCCTAGGCTCTGGGGATTGATTATAGGTACCTCACTGAATTGTGGTGACAAACATAATTTTCTAGAGAATTTTTAATGTAAAAGATCAAGGGAATCATCCCCTACTGTTTAGTGACCAAATTATATAGATACTTATGTGTATAGTATATCTATTTTTTTCATCCTCAGTATCCACCCTTAATAATCCCCCATTGGAAGTAGCAGTTAGCTCCATATTTGGAAGCCCTACAATCCTCCTTTCAACTGTCTATAGCCAGATTAGTCTTCTTAAAACTTAGCCAAGTGATCAGCCCCTTTCCTCCTCAAACACCAGCAGTGGCTTCCCATTGACACCAACATGAAAGTCATGTTCTGGCTGCCTTGCAAGTCAATAAAAGCCTTCCACTATTTGAGCCCAAACAACTCCTTCAACTTCATTTTCATATTTCTCTATGCCCCAGTGTGTTGCATAGGCTTGCTGCTAAGTCACTTCAGTCATGTCTGACTCTGCGACCCCAGAGACGGCAGCCCACCAGGCTCCCCCGTCCCTGGGATTCTCCAGGCAAGAACACTGGAGTGGGTTGCCATTTCCTTCTCCAATGCATGAAAGTGAAAAGTGAAAGGGAAGTCGCACACTTGTGTCCGACTCTTAGCGACCCCATGGACTGCAGCCTACCAGGCTCCTTGGTCCATGGGATTTTCCAGGCAAGAGTACTGGAGTGGGGTGCCATTGCCTTGTATTTAAATTGTTGCTTTATCATTGAAGCATTTAAAATCTCATTCTACATCAAAGTCAACATTTCAAGTTTACTATACTCATATCCATCCAAGTTGGTTGAGATACAACACTTCTTTCAATCTGCTTGTGTTGCTATTTCAGAGGTTTTATCTCAAGATGTAAGTATCTATTAATATATATTAGGGAAGTTTGTCATTTTATTTGTACTGCTCATGTATATTTATGATCTCCATTAAAATACTTTTTATATTGTAATCTTTCATAATATTTATAGGAGTTGAATATAAGGCTACAACCTCTTTCTGAAGGATAGTGTTTTGGGAAGCGTTACCTTACATTAGGGTACATAGTGTGGTATCTTATTTCACAAGAAAGCTTCTGCTTGCATGGTTTACTCCTTACAGTTCATTCTTCTAGAATTAATTTTCATAAGTTATTGGCATTCTAACAGTTCTTCCCAATAAAAATTTAAATGCCAACTTTTTCCTTATGAAACAGCCTGGAATAACTTGTATAAGCTGCCAGCCCTGTGGCATTTACTCCATGCTGGCATTGTAGTTACTTGTATAAACGTCTTCCAACATCTACCAAACCATAAGGACTTGGGGGTGGGGGAGAAGAGCTTTAATGACTTATTTTTTAGAGTACAAGTTTCACAAATATTTATTAAATAAGTGAATGAATCAATGAGTGGATAAGCTAAAACAATCTATTGCCCATGATCTTTAAAGGTCAAGAAAAAAATCTAATATTCACATATGTCAAAGTGCTTTACATAGGTTGCCTTATTCAGTCTTTCCAATAATCCAATAAAGTGTTGTTATTATCATCTTTATTTTAAAGAGGGAGTAAGCCATACTCAGAAAAGTTCAATAACTTATGTAAGGGTATCAGCCTGGTAAAATCAGCTCCAGATTCGTCTTAACCCTCAAATGTCTTAACCCCTTTCCACTGGGCTTCCAGTCTCTGTAATTTCTTGTCCTTGAGTAATCCTGAAAACTCTTTAGACTCAATTTAATGTCTACACCTTTTCCATTTTTTAGCAGATCTTCATTTCCCAAGAAAAGTAAGTTATAGACCTGGGAACAGACTTAGTGATATCAAAACACTTACTGTTACATATGAGCTGCCTAAAGAATCCAAATAGGTTTTCACAGCATCTATTTCTATTAAATAGCTTGCAGAAGAGTTAGAAGATGACAGTTTTGGAGATTTTATATTTTCTCCTTCAAAATAAAAAACTTAGGACAAGAGAGCTGCTATAACATGCCAGGTGTTAGGTGTATACTTTAGATGAAAGCAATTTATAATAACATTTGGAAATGTTTTTCAGAAAATAGAGAAAAATAGTCTTCTCAAGGACTGCTTTGGTTAGATATGATCCTTTGTATGTCTGCCATAAACATTTGGGTTTCTTGAAATATTACTGATGCCCTAGCTCCCCTGGCAATAAAGATCCATGAGGTCATTTAGTGGGAACGACCATTGGGTGAGCTTTTAGTTAATCTAGACATAGTGTCTGGAAGTTACTTGGAGAACCACATCTATTCTATCTTGCTCAGCACAATGCAGGGAATGGGCTCTCAAGTTTGAAGGTGATGCTGCCACCTTCGAGGCTCAGCCCTCATGAGTGGCTGACTGTTTGTGTCGTCTGGTCTGGGTCCTGTGGCTTGCAATCAAGGGTGGTGAGAAGTGTCAGCACTTACCTGTCTTTTCATAATGAACTCGCTTTTCTGGTCTAATGGGCTTATCCTTTGCTAAAATGCAAATGATCATGGAAAAGGTGACTTTAAAACGTGTCAGTCAATGATCTCTTACAGCCAGAGCTGCATAATGGTTTTCTCCCTTGTGCAAACTCTAAAAGTGGTAGTGGCTGTCAAGAGCGCTGCATTAGGAAGAATTATGAGGCTATTCCTGGGCTCAACAGGAAAGAAGTGTGTGATGGATGGGAGATGGCCACCACGGGCACAGGATGCCTGGGGGTGGTGGCGGCCCACGGGCCAGGCATTTAGGGGTCCTGATTTAGTGTGAGTGAGGTGCTCATACCTTACCTGATAGCAGAGTTGAAAAGAGAAAAATAATTTAAAAACTATTTCTAAATGAATTTCCTAATAAAGATCAGGAAGGAAGAAAGGAAAGGGAGCAGGGGCTTCTGAAGAAAAGTTTCCTATTTGCTGACTTTGCAGAGGGCAGGCCCCTACTCAGATCTTTCTCTTAGGGTTCTTTTTAACCAGCCAGGAAGCTCTAAAGCCACAGCTTCTCAGCAGCATTACCACATTATTCAGTGGTTGCTAACTTTTAAACTCACTAAAAGTTCTCAGATCTCACACATTCATGTGTGTGAAAGTCACTCAGTCATGTCGGACTCTTTGCGACCCCATGGCCTATACAGTCCATGGAATTCTCCAGGCCAGAATACTGGAGTGGGTAGCCTTTCCCTTCTCCAGGGGATCTTCCCAAACCAGGGATTGAACCCAGGTCTCCCACATTACAGGCAGATTCTTTACCAGCTGAGCCACAAGGGAAGCCCCTCACACATTCATAGCTGTGATTTTAATACATCAACTGAGAGCTTACAAGGTATGAAGAGAGACATCATGAAATGAAGCCTTTGTCACAACCATCCCAACACACACCACAAAAACCCCAAGCCTACACACTAGGAGCCACCTCTTTTTTTGTCCTAGAGGTGAGCACAACGTTCACAATTCCATACCTGTAAACTGGTGTAAAAATTCAAGTAATATTTGAGCTGAATTTTCTAGGCACAGCTCCTAGAGGCTGGCCAAGTTTAGATGTCTCCTAGGCAATATTGTCTCTTTCATGAGGGAGAGGGGGATTTTATTTTTATTGAAGCATACTTACTTTACAATGTTGTTAGTTTCAAGTGTACAGAAAAGTGATTCAGTTTTATATATATATGTGTGTGTGTGTGCATGCATGCGCAAGCTCAGTTGTTGTGCCTGACTCTTTGTGACTCCATGGACTATAGCTGCCAGGCTCCCTGTCCATGGGATTTTCCAGGCAAGAATACTGGAGTGGGTTGCCATTTCTTTGTGTGTGTGTGTGTGTATGTATATGTGTATATACATATCTGTTCCTTTTCAAATTCTTTTCCATTACAGATTATTACAAGATACTGAGTAGAGTTCCTGTGCCATAATGTAGGTCCTTGTTTACCTATTTCATATATAATATAGTATATATGAATAGTAGTGTGTATATATTAATCCCAATCTCCTAATTTAACTCTAACCACCACCTCCTTTGGTAACCAATACTGTTGTCTTTTCATAAAGAGCTACCCGTCTCTACCCCTCTTCCCCACATCCCAGGACGTCATTTCCCATGTTTCTCCTACGTAGCTGTGTGTGCTAAGTCGCTTCAGTCATGTCCAACTCTCTTTGACCCTGTGTGTTGTAGCTCACCGGGCTCCTCTGTCCATGGGAATTCCCAGGCAAGTTCTTTACTACTAGTGCTGCTGGGAAGCCCTTAACAAATGCCAGTTAGAATAATGCCATTTGCAGCAACATGGACAGACCCAGAGATTGTCATACTGAG
The DNA here is from genome assembly GCF_032452875.1 of Bos javanicus. Lineage (NCBI taxonomy): Eukaryota > Metazoa > Chordata > Mammalia > Artiodactyla > Bovidae > Bos > Bos javanicus. The sequence goes on along the minus strand of NC_083869.1, from coordinate 59,564,432 downwards.
TGAGGTAAGTCGAAGACAAATATGATGACAAATGTTATGATCACTTATTTGTGGAATCTAAAAAAAAAAATGATACAAATGAACTTACCAACAGAAATACACTCACAGACACAGAAAACAAACTTATGGTTACCAGGTGGGATGGGATATATTGGGAGATTGGGAGTCACATGCTTGTTATTTCGTCACTAAGTCATGTATGATTCTTTTGCAACCTCATGGATGGTAGCCTGTCAGGTTCCTCTGTCTATGGGATTTCCCAGGCAAGAATATTGGAGTGGGTTGCCAATTCCTTCTCCAGGGGATCTTTCTGACCCAGGGGTCGAACCCAAGTCTCCTGCACTGGAAGACAGATTCTTTACCCCTGAGCCTAGGTAACTAATAAGGATCACTGTATAACACAGGAAACTCTATTCAATACTCTGCAATGACCTATATGAGAAAAGAATCTGACAAAGTGTAGACATATGTATGTGTATAACTGATTTACTTTGCTGAACAGCAGAAACTAACAACATTGTAAATCAACTATACTCCAATGAAATAATTTTTTTAGAGAAGCCAATTCCTCAAAAAAAAAAAAGAGAGAATGGATTGCCAAATGTAAACTGTTGTATAGAGAATGGACAACAAAGTCTGACTGTATAACACAGGGAATTATATTCAATATCTTGTGATAAACTATAATGGAAAAGAACATATATACATATAACTAAATCACTGTACAGCAGAAATTAACAACATTGTAAATCAATTATATGTCATTAAAATAAATATTTTTAAAAGTGAATTGCCAGAAACTCTGGAAACACCTTTATTTTTTGCCCCTCTCTTTTCTTCCCCTAAAACAGCAGGAGATGGAGGAGGTAGAAGATCCCTATGGTCATTCCAAATGAAATTCCTCCTATTCTTTTGGACATTAGGACACCTTCTACTACCATCCCTAGGGTGGATAATAGACAAACTGTCACTTCCAATTTGTTGTAAATTCTCATTTGTGTGAGTTTTTAGTCCCTTTAAATGCAGATTAGTGTGCTCTGGACCCAAGCTGGAGCCTGGCAGTGTGACTAGAGCCACTGGATTCTACATATACATTAATATAGACAAATTTGGATGTTATTCAGATAATTATGCAGTCCCTGTTCTTTGAGAAGGGGAACAGGCCTAGGGTGAGTATACCTCTGCAGTGAATTTTGAAGCTTATTTCTGCCTCTCCACTGTTGAGGATGTTTTTGCCTGCAGCCCATGCCCAGCACTCAGTCACACACAGACACCTACTGTATGCCGGGTGTGGACGCTGTAGGATCTCTGGTTCCTGTCAATAGGCTTTTTAGAAATCAATTCTAATTCACCTCTTCAACATCTATAAATTGCTTCTAGCATCTATAAATTGTTTCAAACAAAGTTTCTCTCAGTATTTTAAACTAGGAGATTCTCCCTATAAAAAAATGTCATCAGACATGTGTCTCTTTTGTGGTAAAATGCACGCATCATGCAATTCTCAACTTTTTAGCCATTAAGTAAAAGAAGCCAGACACAAAAAGCCACACATACAGTATAATTCCATAGGAAATATCCAGAATAGGCAAATTTACAGGGGCAGAAAGTTGACAGGTGGTTGCCAGGGGTAGAGAATGCCTTATCACCTTCCAAAGGCCATCTTCCACCTCCAAATACCATCACATTCAGAGTTAAGATTTCAACATATGATTGAGGAAAGGGTAATGCAAATATTGAGTCCGTAACAGTTCCTAATTACCCCCTTTATGATACATTGCATTTTGTAAAATATATAGCCTTATATAATGCATTACATTAGTCTCCTCCTTTGGACAAATGCTGGTTTCTCGGAGCTGCCTTAAAGAATGGTATTTGGAAAGTGTCCCAAAGGCTACTTGTTCCAAAGTGTAGACTGCTTAGTGGGAAGAGTTTCCCTTTGGGGTAATGATTATGCAACATTGCAACATAATGTTCAAAATGCCAATCAACTGTACAGATTAAAATGTTTGTTTTTAATTTACATTCACTCAAAGTATTAAAAATTAACTATATGTACAGACAAAAGAGTTGTTGCTACCAAGTGCCTAATTAATAATGTGGCTACAAGGAGAATGCACTGAAGGGTTAAAAGTGTTTTTCCTGTGTGTACAAGATGCATTTGGATTCTAGGCTCTGCCACTCACTCAGTGACTTGAGGAAGGTAATAACCTCTCCAGTCCTTCTCTGTCAAGTAGTAATGATAATCCCCATGCCCCCTTCTCTCACTTCTGGCCTGGGATTTATTGAGGTGTTTCATGTAAAGTGCTCAGCACAGGGCTTGGCACTTAGTACATGCATCCAATTAATAACATGCTGCAAGAAAATAAATAGTATAGAAATCTGGAGACAAAGCCAGAGGTGGCTCCCTCTTGGTGAGGACAACCCAAAGAGCTGGGCTCTGAAGGCATGGCAAAGCCTAGACACTGAGGACAGAAGGGAGACAGAATGATGGTGGGGAAGGCAGTGTGTAGCAGAATTAAACTGTAAGTACTCATTAGTTGACATTCACCCACACTGAGAATCAAAAGGCATAATGGAGCATGGTTTGCCCCAGATCTGGGACATTGCTGAGAGTCTGGGGAATGTAACTCAGTTTCAGCTTCTCTCTGTGTGAGAAGCAAGAACAGCCCTCTCTAACCTGGCAAAGATGTCAAACTCAGGGAGCACAGAGACCGGAAGAGAAAGCTTTTGCCTGGTACATCAGTGAAATTCTCCTAACAGACCTTGGTGACTTGGCAGCTAGATGCCAGGTTTCAAGCCCGAGCAGAAGTGTGTTTACTTAAAAACAACAGCAGAGTAAAGCAAGAGAATCTGGCTGTTCTAGCTACTTATGATGTTAAAACATCTGTGCTGTGGAGGTCTTGGTAGCTTAGGAATTAGTGAGCAACAGATGTTCACATTACAGCGTATAAACAAAGGAAAGTGGCCCTTTACCAAGTTCATTGTTTCCACTAAACTATTTTTAAGATTTATAAGATTTTGGGGGGAAAAGAAAGGCTTCTCCTGGTTTAAGGGTTAAAGTACACCAGTATTCCAAAAAGGAACCCGCCAGTCCAGAGAAATCAGTCTTTTGTCTAACCACTTGGATTTCTGTACCTTACAGTTTTCTTTGGCAGATGAAACAGAGCTCTGAGAACTTTCTTCATCTCAGGAATTCTTTTCCCTTTACAGCAAGAAGCCAAAACCGCATCAAAGCACACCTCCCCAACAGAAGCCTCTGACCTTAGCCTACGATGGAGACTTAGACATGTAACCCGAAAAAAGAAATCCAAATGTAGACATCAACTGCCTTAACCGCTTTCTATTTTGTAGCTCTCAGACTTCTCAGTTTTTTGAGGAATCTCATGGTGTGATATACTGAGCAGAATACAAATACTGCAAAAGTAATATTGCCTCAACTTCATTTGGACATGGAGTCAAGGATTATTAGGTCTGCCATTTTGCTTTCCAGTTGTTTGTGGGTGTGAGTGTTTAATGTTTTTTGATTTTCCCAAGGGACCTGAAAACCCTTCTCTTCCTGTTTGGAAATGGGAGGAAGAAAACATGATGGAATTCCCACAGACTTAAGTAAATTTTATCCTCAGCAGCATGATGACAATCCGGAGAGGCCAAGGCTTTTACTGTAAATGATCAGTCTGATACTGCATTCTTATGCACTATATTAGTGCAAATCCTTATTCTTCCCATACTTCAACACTGAGTTTTCTAGAATTTACGTCAGTTCAAAGACTTTCAAATTGGCTTGCCTATTTTCACGAACACAGAGAGAATGGGTTACCATTTCAGAAATTCTGAGTTTTTACCTTTACAAATTGTATTTTGTTTTGTAGCCAGGAGGATGATGGCGCTTCATGTGTTGTGTCTATTGAAAACAAATGAACTGTGTGTAGTTGCTGGACTAGATGAAAGCTAAGTGGTTTTGAATGAAATGTGTGTTGAATGTTAGGGTGTACAAATGAAATTAGAGGTTATATTGGAAAAAAGAGGTAAATTATTTAATTACTAAAACTGTATTTTAACAAAAACTTTACCATGTAGATATAGCATTAGCCACACACAGTTGTAATTCAGTTTAATGATGACAAACTCTGCTTTTGTAATTTCAATTTTCTTATCTGAATATTTATAAATTCTTTTTTTGAATTTAATTATCTGACCTCATTTAATATACATCTAACACCGATCCTCTTTGTAGGAAGTCTTGCTTTTATAAGGTTTCAATAATATCTAAACAACACATGAAAAAGCTGAAACCATTTTAGGAAGATGAATGTTTGTAATCGTAGATGTTGGAAAGTAAGAAGGTGCCATCTTGTGGTATGGACTTGTATTTATAACAAATAAAGTGTTCAAGAGACTGAAATGTTGACTGTTGTAGACTTATTTTCTATGAAGAGCCCATGGAGTGGGTTGCCATTTCCTTCTCCAGGGATGATTTGACAAAGACAGCTTTAATAACAGCTTCCCCATGTCACTGTTTTAGAGGCTGACAGCAGAAATCACTGACAGAGAAAAGGGCTCTTTCCCCACATGCTCAACACTATTGGTTACATTGTGAAATGGAGACAAGCATGATTACACAGAGTATTTCTGAAGGCATATTTAAAGCTTAGCTAACATTAGAACAAACCACTGTGTAATATTGCAAACACTGATATATGTAAATGAACTGGGTGGCCTGAGAAAATGGAAATGTTAGAAATATGATAGAGTGAGCAAGTTAGAGAATGGTTTTACTTAAATTGGGACTTTTGCTTTTGCTAATCGTTTTAACACTAGTTGATTTTCTTCAATGGCACCATGGTTTTACATGAAAAAACTCAATGAAAAGAGAATAGTTGATGTCAATATTGTGATTGAGGGAACAACTCCTAGAGTTGTCCTTTCATTATTTCACTTTGGCTAAAAAGCTTCAGAAGACTTCCTGGTAGCCCAAGAAATCCTGCGTCAGAGATCAAATCCTAGCCATCCCCTTTACTGCCTGTGTGATCCTGTGCAAGGATGCCAAATCCTCTCCGCCTCAGTTGTGTGACCCACAAAATGAGATAATGAAATTATTTTTCTCCTAAGGTAGACATTAACAATAAATGTTAAAGGGATTCTGGTTCAAGATGGCCACATACGAGAATTCTGAGCTTACCTGCTCCCACAAACATGCCAAATCTACAGCTGCCTTTGGAACAATCTTCCACAAGAAATCCAAAAACTAGCTGAGTGACTCCTACACATCAGGCACACAAGAAAAAAATGCACATCAGAATAGGTAGGAGAGATTGAAATACAACCTCTCTGTAACTTCCACCTCTGGTGCAGTCTTCCACAGCACGGAAAACATCCCTCAGATTCTGAGAAGTAAGGCTTGAACTTCACCTTTGCACCCAAACCTTTAAGATCTGCACCTAAGAAGTCTTCAAAACATCTAACTTTGAAAATTAACAGGGTTTGTGACAATAAGACCCACAAAACCATAGGATATGAAGAAACAGTATTTAAAGAGCTTGCATAAACTTACTGTGGCCACCTTCAAGGCAGCATGCAACTGAAAAGAGTCCAGAATTTCTGTGAAAGAGGCCCATCTGCAGATCTTAAACTTTGGCCTGAAAGATAGGCCTCTAATTTAATCCACATCTAGAGGCTAAATGAAATACTCTCCAAAAGCCATGGAGACTGGTAGGCACTATTTTTGAACTCTCCCTCTGTCCTACCCCAGGTCTCCAGTATCACCTGGAAAGTAGCTTGTTCATACATCTGAAACTCTGGTTTTTACAGCAGCCATCCAGGCATGCTGCTCATCTTGACTCTGGTAAGCCAGTGGGGCTTACATTAGCAGGTCCCACAGGACTAAAACAGAACAATTTCTTAATCAGCTTCCCCCCAACCAGAACACAGCACAGAAGCAGCAGACAGAAATGCCAAGTCATCCATGAAAGAAAACTATTCCCTTATCTTTGTAGCTGTCATCTGAGATGCAGGCATGCATTTAGGAGCCAATTGCAACCCTTTGTGGAGACAAGGGAGGCTAGGTTGTGTTCAGTTACTCAGTCATGTCTGACTCTTTGCAACCCCACGGACTGCAGCACACCAAGCCTCCCTGTCATCACTACCTCCCAGAGTTCAAATTCATGTCCATTGAGTCAGTGATGCTACCCAACCATCTCATCCTTTGCTGTCCCCATCTCTTCCTGCCTTCAATCTTTCCTAGCATCAGGGTCTTTTCAAATGAGTCAGCTCTTCACATCAGGTGGCCAAAATATTGGAGTTTCAGCTTCAGCATCAGTCCTTCCAATGAGTATTCAGCACTGATTTCCTTTAGGATGGACTGGTTGGATCTCCTTGCTGTTCAAGGACTCTCAAGAGTCCTCTCCAACACCACAGTTCAAAAGCATCAATTCTTCAGTGCTCAGCTTTCTTTATAGTCCAACTCTCAAATCCATACATGACTACTAGACAAATCATAGCTTTGACTAGATGGACTTGTGTTGGCAAAGTAATATCTCTACTTTTTAATATGCTGTCTAGGTTGGTCATAACTTTTCTTCCAAGGAGTAAGCATCTTTTAATTTCATGGCTGCAGTCACCATCTGCAGTGATTTTGGAGCCCAGAAAAAGAAAGTCAGCCACTGTTTCCCCATCTATTTGCCATGAAGTGATGGGACCAGATGCCATGATCTTCATTTTTTGAATGTTGAGCCTTAAGCCAACTTTTTAACTTTCCTCTTTCACTTTCATCAAGAGGCTCTTTAGTTCTTCTTCATTTTCTGCCATAAGGGTGGTGTCATCTGCATATCTGAGGTTATTGATATTTCTCCCAGCAATCTTGATTCCAGCTTGTGCTTCATCCAGCCCGACGTTCCTCATGATGTACTATGCATATAAGTTAAATAAGCAGGGTGACAGTATACAGCCTTGATGTACTCCTTTCCCTATTTGGAACCAGTCTGTTGTTCCATGTCCAGTTCTAACGGTTGCTTCTTGATCTGTACTATTTTGGGGCTCTCTCACTTTACCTCACCACAGGTTACTGGTATCTCCTAAAAGGAGATTGTGCACATGCCAGGCACTCCAGCTTTTGTGGCTACTGCCCAGATGACATATCACTTGTTAACCATGCTCTGGTGGTCAGTGCAGCTTATTGTTCATGGGATCACCATGAGGATAGCAAACAAAGAAAGAATTCTTAATTGTCTGTTATCCCAGAGCAAAGTACAGAAAGGACAAGCAGAAATGTCCATCTCAGTCTTTTGCTGGAAGAGGTATATCTACTCAGTTTGAAAGTTGCTGCTTATAAATCTAGCAACCATTCATTCATCCTAAAGATCCTCTTACTTAGGACCCTGATGAGTCTTGGCAACCCTGAACTATTGGTAGCCACTAAAAACAAAGTAGGCTAAATGGACAACCAAAGAGGTTTGGAAAAGAACCAAGAAAGATCAGGTTACATACAAAGTTTCATCTTCTACACAAAACCAGTTTTCCAAGACTGGGAAAGAGAAGGACTAGAAACCAACACAGAGAATCAAGGAAAATAAAATAATAGAGGAATGTTCTCCAAATGAGAGAACAAGAAAATCCCTCAGAAAAGACCTTAATGAAATGGGAGACAAATTATTTACCTGATAAACAGTTCAAAATAATCATTGTAATGATGCTTATCAAGGTCAAGAGAATAATGCATGAACAAACTGAGAGTTTCAACAAAAGATAGAAAATATAAGACTGTATAAACAGAAGTCACATAGCTGATGGATACAATAACTGAACTAGAAAAGGAGTTCAACAACGGATGATATGAAATGGACGAATAGACCAGCATACGTGAAGACAAGACAGACAAATTTATCAAACAGAGTAGCACAAAGAAAAACATCAGAAAGAGTGAAGATATCTTAAGGGCTTATGGGACAAAATAAGAGGAACAATATTTTCATTATAGGATTTCCAAAAGGAGAGATGGAGTAAAGGGCAGAAAACTTATTTAAATAAATAATCTGAATAATAAATGAGCTGAAAACTTCCCTAAACCTGGGGAAGGAAACAGATGTGTAGATCCAGGAAGTGTAAATTTTTCCAAATACGGTGAACACAGAGAGACCCAAGCCAGAGCACATTATACTTAAAGTGTCAAAAACTAAAGACAAGGAAGAATCTTAAAAGAAACAAGAGAAAAAACACTTGTTAGATACAGGAATCCCATAAGACTATCAGCAATTTTCAGTAGAAACTTTGCAGGCCAAATGGGAGTGGTATGATATATTGAAAGTACTGAAAAATAAAAAAAACCCTGCCATAAAGAATACCCAGCAAAGCTGTGCTTCAGAATCAAGGAAAGATAGAAAGTTTCCAGACAAGCAGAAGCTAAAGGAGTTCACCACCACTAGAAAAGTGGCCTTACAAGAAATTTTAAGGAACTTTCTTAAGTTAAAACAAAAGGACATTAATTAGTAATAGGAAAATGTATGCAAATATAAATCTTACTGGTAGAGGGAAACACACAGTAAAAGAATAATGGGGTGAAGTTGAGGGGTTAATAATTTATAAAGGTAGTATAAAAGTCAAAAGACAAAAATAGTAGAAATACCTATAACTATAATCTGTTAATTGATATGATACCACTAATGGCAGAAAGTGAAGAGGAACTAAAGAGCCTCTTGATGAGGGTGAAAAAGGAGAGTGAAGAAGCTGGCTTAAAACTCAACATTCAAAAAACTAAGATCATGGCATCTGGCCCCATCACTCCCATAACAAATAAATGGGGAAAAACTAGAAACAGTGATAGACTATTTTCTTGGGGTCCAAAATCACTGTAGACAATAATTGAAACCATTAAGTTAAAAGAGGCTTGCCCCTTGGAAGAAGAGCTACGACAAACCTAGACGATGTTTTAAAAAGCAAAGATATCACTTTGCCAACCAATGTTCTTATAGTCAAAGCTATGGTTTTTTCTGGTAGTCATGTGTGGATCTGAGAGTTGGACCATAAAGAAGGCTGAGTGCCACAGAATTGATGCTTTCAAACTGTGGTGCTAGAAAAGACTCTTGAGAGCCCCTTGGACAGCAAGGAAACCAAACCAGTCAATCCTAAAGGAAATCAACCCTGAATATTCATTGGAAGGTTGGATGCTGAAGCTGAAGCTGCAATACTTTGGCCACCTGATGCAAAGAGCTGACTCATTGAAAAAGACTCTGATGCTGGGAAAGATTGAAGGCAGAGGAGAAGGGGGATGACAGAGAATGCGGTGGTTGAATAGCATCACCAACTCAAAGACCATGAGTTTGAGCAAACTCCAGGAGATAGGGAAGGACAGGGAAGCCTGGCATGCTGCAGTCCATGGAGTTGCAAAGAGTCAGATATGACTTAGAGACTGAAAAAATGCAAGTAAGAATACTGTAAACTGTGACATGAAAATCATAGAATGTGAGAGGAGGGATAAATATGTAGTGCTCTAGAACGTGTTATGACAGTGTTATGACTAAAATAGACTTATAAATATAAGTTGTTATATGTAAGCCTCATGGTAACTACAAAGCAAAAACCAAGAGCAGATATACTAAGGAAAAGAAATTTAAGCATACCACTAGAGAAGTCATTCAATCACAAGGGAAGAGAGTAAAAGTAGAATGAGGAAATGAGTTAGAAAAGAGATAGAATACAATTAAGAAAATGACAATCAGTCTATACCCACTGATAATTACATTAACTATCTATGGGCTAAATTCTCCAGTCAAAAGACAGAGTGGCTAAATGAATTTTTTAAATCTGTATACATGCTGCCTACAAAAGACTCATTTCAGATACAAGGACACACACAAGCTAAAAGAGAAAGGATGGAAAAGATATCCCACAGAAATGGAAACCAAAGGAGATCTGCAGTAGCTATACTCATATTAGACAAAATAGACTAAGTTAAAAAAAAAAAAAAAACTCTAATAAAAGACAACAAAGGCCATGATCCAATAGTAAAGATTTCAGTTTAACAAAAGGATTTAACATCTGTAAATATGTATGCACCCATCACAGGAACACCTAAATATAAATTAAATAATATTTAAGGACCCAGATATTAGGGACCCAAAGTGAGAAATAGACAGAAATATGATAACAGTAGATGACTTTAATATCCCACTTACATCAATAGATAGATCACCCAAATAGAAAACCTGTAAAGGGGGTTCCCTGGTGCCAGGAAGATCCCACATGCCACAAAGCTACTAAGCCTGTTTGCCGCAACTACTGAGGCTGTGTTCTAGGTCCTGGAAGCTGTAGCTACTGAGTCCACATGCCACAGACACTGAAGCCATTCACCCTAGAGCCCATGCTCTGCAACAAGAAAAGCCACCACAACGAGAAGCCCATCACACCACAACTAGGGAGCAGCCCTTGCTCGCCACAACTAGATAAAAGCCCACACAGCAGTGAAGACCCAACACAGCTGAAGAAATACATTTTTTAAATTAAGAAAATCAGTAGCGAAGCATTGGCTTTATATGACATAATAGGTCAGATGAATATCACATACATATAGAGAACATCACAATCAAAACCAACAGAATGCACTTTCTTCTGAAGTGTACATGTAACATTCTCACCAACATAAATCAGATGTTAGACCACCAAATAAATCTTAATGAATTTAAAAATATTTAAAACATATCAGGTTTCTTCAAACACAGCAACAGAAATCACTTATAAGAAAAAAACTGGAAAACATGGTATTAAACAACCAAAGGCTCAAAGAAGAAACTGAAAGAAAGAGATGAAAAAATACCTTGAGACAAATGAAAACAGAAATAAAACAAACTCATGGGATTCAGCAAAAGCAGTTATAAGAGGGAAGTTCATAGCAATAAACACCTATATTAGTAAACAAAAAGATCTCAAACAACTGAAATTTAAACTTTAAGGAAATAGAAAAGAGGACCAAATAAAGCTCTAAGTTAATAGGAGGAAGGAAATAAAGATCAGACTGGAAATAAATGATATATAGTCTAAAAATACATTTGTTAATATCAGTAAAAATAAGTACTGTTCTTTACCTTTAAAAGATAAACAGATAAACCTTTAGCAACTCAGCAAAAAAAAAAAAAATAGATATTACCCCAATAAATAAAATCAGAAATGAAAGTGATGTTACAACTGATATCATAGAAGTATAAAGCATAAGAGACTATGAACAAGTATATGTCAACAAATTAAACAACCTATAAGAAATAAATTTCTAGAAATGTACAACCTACCAAGAATTATAAAAAAAAACTAGAAAATCCAACCAGACCAATTACTAATAAGGTGATTAAACTAGTAAATCAAACCTCCAAACACACTAAAATCCAAGACCAGATGACTTCAATCATGAATTCTATCAAAAATTTAAAGAGCTAATGCCAATCCTTCTCAAACTCTTCCAAACAATAGAAACAGAGATGAAACTTCCAAATTCATTTGACAAGGCAGCGTTATACCCTGGTACCAAACCAAGGACACCACAAGGAAAGATAATTACAGGTGATTATCCCTGGTGAACTGAGGTGAAAAATCCTCAACAAACTATTATCAAACAATTTAAAAATACATTAAAAGGATCATACACCATCATCAGGTGGATTTATCCCAGGGATGCAAAGTAGGTTCAACATCCATCAATGAATCAGTGTGACACATTATCAAAACAAAGGATGAAAATCATATGTTCATCTCAACAGAAGCAGAAAAAGCAGTGGACAAAACCCAACATCTATTTATGATAAAAACTCTCAACAAACTGAGTATAGAGGGGTTGTACTTCAACATAATGAGGACATATTTGAGAAGCCCACAGTTAGCATCGTACCTAAGGTTTAATACTGAAAGCTCTTCCTCTAAGATCAGGAATAAGACAAAGATGTCTACTAAGGCCACATTTACTCACCATTGAATTGGAAGTTATAACAAGAGAAATTAGGCAATAAAAAGAAATGAAAGGCATCCAAACTGGAAAAGAAGAAATAAAAATGTCTATTTGTAGATGGCATGATATTATACATAGAAAACCCTAAAGACTCCACTAAAAAGAAACACTATAGAATAAATTCAGTTAATTTATAGAATAAAATATCAATGAATAAAAAATAAGTTTCATTTTATACTCTAATAACTATCAGAAAGAGAAATTAAGAAAATCCCATTTACAATTGCAAAAATGCAAAGAAAATACCCATGAATAAATTTAAACAAGGAAATGGAAGACAGTTACACTGAATAAGACATTGATGAAAGAAATTGAAAACAACAAAAATGAAAGGAAAAAGATTCCATGTTCATGGATTAAAAGAATTTAATATTGATAGATTGTGCATACTAACTAAATAAATCTACAGAATCAATGCAATTTCTATCAAAATTTCAATACCATTTTTCACAGAATTAGAATGATCCTATAATTTGTATGTAATGACAAAACACTCCAAATAGCCAAAGAAATCTTGAGAAAGGATAACAAAGCTGGAGACATTACGATTTTTTATTTCAAATTATATTACAAAGGTTTAGTAATCAAAAAAGTGTAGCATTAGTATAGAAGAGCCACATACATCAATGGAACCAAATAGAGAACCCAGTAATAACCCACACATATATAGCCAATTAATTTATGGTAAAGGAGCCAAAAATATACTATGGGGAAAAGGATAATCTCTTCAATAAATGGTGCTGGGAAACTGGACAGCCAAATACAAAATATTTAAATTGAACCCCTACTTTACCCTGTACCCAAAAATTAACTCAAAATGATTAAAGACTTGGATATAGACTTGCAAGTATAAGACCACTAGAAGAAAACAAAAATGATAAGCTTCTTGACATCAATCTTGGTGGTATTCTTTGGATCTGACATCACAAGAAAGGCAACAAAAGCAAAAATAAGTAAGTGGAATTCCCTCAAATTAAAAGTCTTCTGTATTGCAAAGAAAGCCACTAATGTAATAAAAATGTTATCTTCCAAATAGAAGAAAATATTTTCAAATCATATAACTGACAAGGTATTAATACTAAATATTCAAGGAAAGCATATGACTCAATGGCAAAAAACAAACACTTCTATTTCTAAAATGTGCAGAAGATCTGAACAGAGTTTTATCCAAAGAAGACATACAGTCAGTAGGTACAGAAAAAAGGGCTCAATATCACCAATCATCAGGGAAATACCAATCAAAACCACAATGACATATCATCTCACACCTATTAGAATGGCTTTTCTTAAAAAGACAAAAAAATAACAAGTGTTGGTGAGGATGTCAGAAGAAAGGGAACCCTTGTGCACTGTTGGTGGGAATGTAAACTGGTGCAGCCACTGTGGAAAACAGTATGGAGATTTTTCAAGAAATTAAAAAAGAACTGCCATATGATCCAGCAATTCCATTGCTGAGTATTTATCTGAAGGAAATGAGAGACTAACTCCTAAAAGATAGCTGCATCCCAGATTTACTGTGGTACTATTTATAATAACCAAGACATGGAAGCAATCTAAATTGTTCCATCCATCAACAGATGAATAGATAAGAAAATATGATATCTGTATAATGGAATATTATTCTGCCATAAAATAGAAGGAAATTCTGTCATTTGTGAAAGTACAGATGGATCTTAAGGGCATTGTACTAAGTGAAATAAGTCATAGAGGGACAAATGCCTTATGATCTCACTATATGTTGAATCTTAAAAAAACAAAAAACAAAAAAACAAACATGAAACAGACTGATAGTTGTCAGAGTTGGGAGGTAGGCATTGTGGGGGTCAGTGAAATGGGTAAAATGTGTCCAAAGTTAAAAACTTCCAATTATAAATAAATAGGTCCTGGAGATGAAATCCATAGCATAGTGACCACAGTTAACAATATAGTGAAAGTGAAAGTGAAGTCGCTCAGTCGTGTCCGACTCTTTGCGACCCCATGGACTGTAGCCTACCAGGTTTCTCAGACCATGGGATTTTCTAGGCAAGAATATTGGAGTGGGTTGCCATTTCCTCCTCCAGGAGATCTTCCCATCCCAGGGATTGAACCTGGGTCTCCAATATAGTATATTAAAATTTGTATACTTAAAATTTGTTAAGAGAGTACACATTAAAAGTTCTTATCACAAGAAATTTGTAACTATATATGGTGACAGATATTAATTAGGCTTTTGAGTGATCATTTCACAACATATATATATATATATATATATATATATATATCAAATTACTAGGTTGTATACCTGAAGTTAACCTAATGTTATATGTGAATTTTATCTCAAGGAAAAAAGAAAAATGTAGGAAAAACTAAAATTAGCAGTATGTATTATTAGTTCTGTTACTGTTTATAAGCAAAGATTAATAATGTGATTTTAAAGAAATAAGTCCTCAATACTATATACATATCTTAAGTATCTGGAATATTTTTGTCCCTTAAAGCACAATAGATTCACATGTACATAAGCATACTGAAAAAATATTAGTAACAAAATATATCATTCAAAGGGCTTCCCTGTGGCTCAGAGGTTAAAGCATCTGCCTCTAATGTGGGAGACCCAGGTTTGATCCCTGGGTTGGGAAGATCCCCTGGAGAAGGAAATGGTAACCCACTCCAGTATTCTTGCCTGGAGAATCCCATGGACGGAGAAGCCTGGTAGGCTACCATCCACGGGGTAGCAAAGAGTCGGACACGACTGAGTGTGTCATTCAAAGTGAAAAAGTAAAAGTGTTAGTCGCTCAGTCATGTCTGATTCTTTGCAATCCAAGGGAAGCCCAAATCTGATTTCCAAAGCAGAACATCATAAACAAAAAACCTCAGTGTTAAATCTCTTGCCTTATGTCTTAGAGGTTAGACAATCATTCATTTTCCTTTTCTGTTATCTTGAAAATTATCTAAAATAAACAGCCCTAAATACTAAGAAACGCACTAAAAATACTAAGTACATCTGAGGGTAAGCCCATAGAAAACTTCTGCCATAGTTTTTTGAAATTGCATGGTTTATGTGGTTTGGTATAATCATAGTCTTAGTAATAGTTTCTACTTATTCTAAAAATAAAATAATAACATATAATAATTAGAGCACATATCAAATGTATAATAAATACACCTACAATTAGTATAATATAGCACTTTCAGTTAGGGCCCTTAGGTCAGCCAAAGTTTTCATTCATTATAGATTCAATGATTATACATGTATTGAATTTGTGCTTTTAAATATTCAACATCCATGACATGAGTAATTTCTCAGATGACACAGTTACTCAAAATGTTCATTACACCTATTTTTCAAACATCATAATTAATAGAGATTTCATTCTCAGAACAAACAATACATATTTATTAAATGCCATGTTAGGCACAGAACTAGAAGACACACTAAAAATCAATGAAATATGATCCTTTGACTTTTAGTTTATTTGAAAATTATACCACATAAGTCCAAAGATGCAGAAGCTCCACCCCTGTAGAACAAAACTAAGAAGTGCAAAATTATATTCCATAGGTTTACACAGATTCCAAAAGTTTATCCATGAAATTTGTGCACTCTTTTCCTTAGGGGAGCATATTGCTTCCATAGTGAATAGAATTTTAACATGTATAGTTCTTACAGGAGAGAATATTGGAAGTCTTAAGAAGTAACCACAATCTATACTGTTACTAACTACCCACTGACCTAAACAAATCACCTAATTTACCTTTCATACTGCACAGTGTAGAAAAGAAACACAAGCAAAATCACCAAATGATTCACTTCATAAATGTATGTGGAAGTCCTGGATAACTAGCTTGAGAAGTATTTAGTTCTATATGCAAATGTTTTAGGTTTTTTATCAGTTACAGTCATTTGAAATTGAGAAATTTTAAACATAAATTTGTGTCTCTGTCTTCTCTAAAAACTCAGAAGATTGAGTAACAAACACCACAATCTTTCATGATTATACTTTGCTGGAACTAAAGAGGCTGCTCTCTTTAGAATGATATTCACTCTTCACTCATTCACCTAACAAATATTATTGAATATATACTATGTGCTATCACTATTCTAGATGCTCAGCAAAGAGGAAGCCAGCTCAATTGCCCTCATGACACTTAAATACTCATCAGGAGAGATAAAAACAAAGCTTGAGAACAAGCATCCAGATAAAACATATTAATGTGATGATAAATGTAAGGACAGAAACAGCAAGCACCTAGCAGAAGCAGAAGAGGTTAAGAAGAGGTGGCACAAACACACAAAATAACTATTTTTTAAAAAAAAAGGTCTTAATGATCCAGATAACCATGATGGTGTGATCTCTCACCTAGAGCCAGACATCCTGGAGTGTGAAGTCATGTAAGCCTTAGCAAGATTACTATGAATAAAGCTAGTGGAGGTGTTGGAATTCCAGTTGAGCTATTTCAAATCCTAACAGATGATGCTGTTAAAGTGGTACACTCAATATGCCAGCCAATTTGGAAATCTCAGCAGTGGTCACAGGATTCAAATAGGTCAGTTTTCATTCCAATCCCAAAAAGCAATGTTGAAAAACATTCAAACTACCATACAGTTGTGATCATTTCACACGCTAGCAAGAAAATGCTTAAAATCCTTCAAACAGGCTTCAACAGTATGTGAATCAAGAAATTCCAGATGTACAAGCTGGATTTAAGAGAGGCAGAGGAACTGGAGATCAAATTGCCAACATTCTCTGGATCATGAAAAAAGCAAGGGGATTCCAGAAAAACATCTACTTCTGCTTCATTGACTACACTAAACCTTTTGACTGTGTGGATCACAAAAACAAAACAAAACAAAACAAACAAAAAAAAACATGGAAAATTCTTCAAGAAATGGGAATACTAGACCACTTTACCTGTCTCCTGAAAAACCCGTATTTGGGTCAAGAAGCAACTGTTAGAATCGGACATGGAACAATGGACTGGTTCCAAATTGGGAAAGGACTACGTACATCAAGGCTGTATATTGTCACCCTGCTTGTTTAACTTATATGCAGAGTACATCATGTAAAATGCCTGTCTGGATAAAGCACTAACTGGAATCAAGATTGCTGGGAGAAATGTCAACAACCTCATATATGCAGATAATACCACGCTAATGGCAGAAAACAAAGAAGAACTAAAGAGCCTCCTGATGAGGGTGAAAGAGCAGAATAAAAAATCTGACTTCAAACTCAACATTCAAAAAACTAAGATCCTGGCATCCGGTCCCATCACTTCATGGCAAATAGATAGGGGAAAAAATGGAAACAGTGACAGATTTTATTTTCCTGGGCTCCAAACCCACTGTGGATGGCAACTTCAGCCACAAAATTAAAAGACACTTCCTCCTTAGGGGGAAAAAAAAAAAAAAAACTATGACAAACCTAGACATCATATTAAAAAGCAGAGACATCACTTTGCCAACCAACATCCATATAGTCAAAGCTATGGTTTTTCCAGTAGTCATGTATGGATATGAGAGTTGGACCATAAAGAGGGCTGAGCGCCGCAGAATTGATGCTTTTAAACTGTGGTGCTAGAAAAGACTCTTGAGAGCCCCTTGGACAGCAAGGAGATCAAACTAGTCAATCCTAAAGGAAATCAACCCTGAGTATTCATTGGAAGGTTGGGTGGTGAAACTGAAGCTGCAATACTTTGGCCACATGATGCAAAGAGCTGACTCACTGATAAAGACTCTGATGCTGGGAAAGAATGAGGGCAGAGGAGAAGGGGGATGACAGAGAATGAGATGGTTGGATAGCATCACAACTCAAAGACCATGAGTTTGAGCAAACTCCAGGAGACAGGGAAGGACAGGGAAGCCTGGTGTGCTGCAGTCCATGGGGTCGCAAAGAGTTGGACACAACTGAGTAACTGAACAATTACAACAACAATGATTAAAATTATACAGGACACTGGAACAGAAAGTAACTTTGATCAAATCCTATGTTCTCAATAAGTCATTCTTGAGTGATGTTTAATACGGTAAGAGTCTTTAAATTACAGCCCATTGGTTAAATCAGGCCAACTGCTTGTCTCTGTAAAGTTTTACTGAAGCACAGACATACTCATTCATTGACATAGTATCTATTGCTGCCTTTGTGTTACAAGGGTTTCCGCAGACACTACGGTCTGCAAAGCCTAAAATATTAACCGACAGCATTTTTTTGATACTCTCAATCCCCTATAACTTCCCCAACTTCTTTTTTCCATGGCCCTATAACCTCTAAAATTCTATTTATATGTTTATTTTATGACTTCTAGTCTTTTTCTCCCTTATATTAAGATATTAATACCATGGATGAAAATCTTAACTTTGTTCATATATATATCCCAAATGAATGGAATATGGTAGCTACTCAACAAATATTTATAGAATAATTGAATGAGGTTACAAAAATAAGCAGTAGACATCATACAATGATGAATTCATAATGAAGAATTTGGATTTTATTCTGAATTTATGGACAGCCACAGGAAGGTTTTAACAGTGGGATACTATCATGAGATTCAGACTACTATGATCTCATGGTTTATTATATTCCTTGTGCTGGACTGACTCAGGTCCATTCATTTGTGTTACTTCCCTGACCTGTGCTCCACATCTTACTCCAGTAAATACTTCATGAATGGGAAATATTTATGGTAATGAAATCTCAAAAGATTAGTGTTCAGTGTTGTTGTTTGGTTGTGTCTGACTCTTGCAACCTCATGGATTGGCATGAGGTAGCCATGAGACAGCCTGGTAGCCTGCCAGGCTCCTCTGTCTATGGTATTTCCCAGTCAAGAATACTGGAGTGGGTTGCCATTTTCTTCTCCAGGGAATCTTGCAGTCCTAAGGATTCAACCTGTGTGTCTTGCATTGCAGGTGGATTCTTTACCATTGAGTCACCAGGGACACCCAGTTTTCAAAGACTCTGCTTCAAAATATCCCTCTATGGGCAGAAGCCCCAGGGAGACAGGTTTACTGGCAAGCTCTGCATAGTTCTTCAATAACAACATTTAATAGCAAACTCAGTGGCTTTAGAACAAAAGGACTTTATGGGAGTTTTGTAAATTTTATGCATTAAATGTGTTAAAATGCTTATAACTTGTCTTCCAAGAAATTTATGCACAAAGATGTTAGTGTAATCAAAATACAAAAAAACCCCTACCAACCAATATACTAGAGTGCACTGGTTTTGCCTCCCATGGGTTACAGGTTTGCTAAAATATCAGTGCCTTACCACAATGGGGGCAACCAGAACCTTCCCACTCAGTTGGCCATGGCCTCATCCATTTAGCCTTGATGTGTTATAGAATTATTATATGAATGGCATAAGGTTAAGAAGTTACAATGGACACAATCATAATTTGTTAATGACATCTGTTTTCAAAAAGACAAAAAAAAAAGTCATCAAGTCTGTGGCTACTGCTGAGATTTTAAAGCTCATCAGGACAACTGGACAAAGGTATAAGTATATTTATATTTTTCATGAATTTACAAACTAGGGGAATCACATATAAACAATAAGGAACACTGATATAAATGAGCACCCAAGGTAACCTTGACTTAACTTCATTTGGGAGATTAAGGAGAGGCTTAGGAACAAAATGGAATTTGAGCTACATGCTGAAGAGTAAGGGCTTTTTGATGGGCTAGAGGAACAGTGACTGCTAATTGGCTCCATATTTCTGCCCCAGAGATATAAGATAATTTTCACATTCTGTGGAATGAGGGCCAAGGTTAGAATAATTTTCATATTCTCATGTTTGTCCAAGAATGAATCAACCCAAACCAAGATGTAACAATTCCTTCATCAAGCAGTGTGCAATGGTTTTCCATTTATACCTCCCTGACAGCAAGGAAATCAAACCAGTCAATCCTAAAGGAAATCAGTTGAGAATTCATTGGAAGGACTGATGCTGAAGTTGAAGCTCCAATACTTTGGCCACCTGGTGCAAAGAGCCAACTCATTGGAAAAGACCCTGATGCTGGGAAAGATTGAGGGCAGGAGGAGAAGGGGGCGACAGAGGATGAGATGGTTGGGAAGGCATGACCAACTCAATGCACATGAGTTGAGCAAACTCTGGGACATAGTGAAGGACAGGGAAGCTTGGTGTGCTGCAGTCCATGGGGTTGCAAAGTCAGACATGATTGAGCGACTAAACAACAACCACCTCCTTATATAGCTGGGCTTCTCAGAACCAAATCTCTAAGCACCTTCCTAATAAGGAATTTCTATGTCTACCATGGAGCAGCCTCATCAATCACATGCCAGAAGTGGGAGTAATGGAAAGTAAAACATGTGACTCAGCTACCTAATAAGAAAACCCTGCCTCAATTTGTTGCTAGAGACTGGTGAGCTGAGGAATATTTAGCCATAGTCTATACACCATATGCACAGCCCCCAAAGAGCCTTCTGAGAGTATCACTTGGCCTTTGTTGGTTATTTTCAAAGAAAAACAACAGATCCAAACAGTTCAACAATGTCAAATTTAAAAAACTGTGTAATTCAGAGGTTCCCAGACTCCTTTGGTTTATAAGATGCTTAGTGTCTCAGTAACATCCCCATGATGTTTGACAGCCCAAAAGCAAACCTAATCATTCTGTTTATGAAGTTGTTAGGTTCAAACAACTTAATAATTTATGCCCTAACAACTTAGCAACCTTCTGAATAAACAATACACATACATTAAAAGAAAAAAATTGCATTTCATTTTTAAAAAGCCACAAGTTACACATCAAATGGATTTATGCTCCTGGAACTTCTTATCAGATCACGGTATCAGATCAGATACTGCCACCCCATTTCCTATTCCATATTTATTTTTGTTCACTATTTACTTTTGTCACACCAATCAATGAAAACCCAGCTTCTGGAAGATATGACATCATCTAAAGAAATGGAATGCAATCTAATATTGAAATATCAACTGCCTTAAACTAGTAGTTCACATATCTGACTGATGCTGTGATTTGCTGGTTTTTTCTTTATAAATTTAAAATCTGGAGAATGTAATCCACAAAAGACTTTGTTACACAGCCAACTAGAATTGTGTTTCTGAAGGGCCATTAGGGTTTTAGATATCCATGTTTGTTTTCCATGGGCTTGCTGTTCATTTAGGGAAAAATAACCACTTGAGCCTCATTTTGTTGCAGTTTAGAGTCCTAAAAGTACAGTTTCAATTTGTCCCAAATCTCCCAAATATCTTTCTATCTAACACTATCGATTTGCTACATATTTAAAATCACAAGGGAAGCAATCAAAGGACTTTTTGTGTGTGATCACTCACCCCTAGAAAATATGATCTAGTACAGATATAATTTTTATAGAAGATGTCCTTAACATGGAGTAATATGCACTTTCCCCCAAGTTTTCTATTATCAGACCCTTTATCCAAACATCTCTCATTAACACCTAGTTAACATAATTGTACTTACATAAGACAAAAAAGTTACCAGAAAACATGCAATTGGACACAGATAGGAGATGGCAGGAAAAAAAGGTAAAAATGTAGAGAACTCCTCAATAACTAATATATCATAAATTGAAAGGATCCAAAGTCATTGCCATAAAAATCTTATGAAAGTTCTGTTCATAATTAAAATTGAAAATACATATATAGATGTGTATATATAGATACACATATATGTATATACATGTATGTATACACACATATATATAGGTATGTATGCATTTCCTCTGGGAACCCAAATTTAAGACCAACAAGAGGAGATCTGAGACCAGTCAAGAGTCAATATATTAATACGTTATAGAGTCACAACATTAGTCAAGAAAGAATTATCCTCACTTTACAGAGAGGTACTTGATTCCATGACACCAATAAGTTGTAATGAATCTGCTAGAATAGGCCTGCAGGTACCTATTCTAGTAGAATAAGGATTCATCTAGTAGAAAAGGGATTCATCCTTTAACCAATACTATGGGCTATGATCTGCCATCTCCTAGACTAACCAATGTTAACAATGGTTGTATATCACATTGGAAATGAGGATCTTGATGCAGGGTTGTCTGTGATGCCAAGAAAGAACATGTGACTGTGGTCCACATAGGGTAGCTGAAGAATCCTGGGTTTTTTGTTCCCATTCTTTTATCGTTAACAAGAAGAGAGTCTAGCTCCTCTTAAAGGCTCTGTATTGCATCTTCCCTTGGACACAATAACAGGAAAACCAATTAGGTTAATCACCTGCAGCGGATGGATGAGATATGCAGGTATTTTAAAGAGCTGTCAATAGCGGGGGGTGGTGGGGGAGAAGGTGGCAAACTAGTGAGAAGTTTCAAGTCCTCCCCTTTATGTACCTGATACAAAAGATGAGAAACATTCACAGCCCTCATGGAGGCTGCAGGGCATTGCCCAGCACCAGGGAGCTCCTTTCATGAGTAGTTGCACAGCAGGGCTGCCATTTTCTATATGAAAATTCCAACTACAGTTGTGTAATGTGGCAGCCCTGATGGTCATCATTATGTGGAATAATTTCCTCTAATTCTGGTGTTTTCTTAAATAAATTTATCATATTTTATATTTTAAATGAAGAAAAAGATTGAATGTTTTACATTGAAACTAGTGTACCAAAGACAGACTTGAAGTAAAAGGGGAAAAAAAAGTTCTATAAATTTATTTTTAACCTGAAAAACTGTTTTGTTGATTTTAGGCTTTAAACAGAATGCCTTTAAGTGTGAGATCTTAAATACATCAGCTTTTCATCTACATTGTATTTTTTGAATATTATAACACTACACCAGCATCTTGCCTCATCCTAAGATTCAGAATAGATTAAAAATAATTTTCAAGTACTAAATAGTCATCCCCAATTCCTTAGCTTTCTAGATTTCCCTTAAAAGATCAATTTCTTATCCATTTGCAGAAACATTAAATATACACATGACTTAGTATTTGGTGTGCTTTCTTCACTACCATTGGTCATTCTGACTCTAAGCATTATATACCATACATTCACTTTCTCCATCTCCCAAACAAAATGAAAACCTTTATAATTAAAGTTAAAATTTTTACTAATTATACCAAGGAAGAAATTGAAAAGTAGCATGTCAACATTAATTACTTTTATGGACACAAAATATTTCCATATCTCTGTAAGGCCAAACCTTTCAGTTTAATAAAAATGACAAATTTATGCCTCTTTCCAAACAAGTTTAAGAAAGATTTTTGATTGCAAATAATTTGTAGAAACCCTAACAGGGATGTGCTGAGTGCAGATACATGGTGCTAGATTTATTTGAATTCAATTCAAATGCAGAATTGATTTTCCTTCCTGGCAGTTCTCTGAAATGCACATATGGCTTTGTTTAGTTAAACCAGTTATGCCACTTGAACCTCTGAAATGCTAATATACCTGTACCCAGACTTTGAGTGTGTTGACTTTGTTTCCTTGGTGGAACAAATTTCAATCCTTTTCATGCAAAAAAACCAAGATAAGCAGATATTTGTATAATGTATATGTTGATTAAAACATACTGTTCTCTGGGGGCTGTGAAACAAAGAATGTGTTACTATGAGTATTTTAAGGCAGACATTCACTCATCAAATTCAACAGAAATAGGGGATGCTGAAAAGTGACTTGTTATAATAATGTATTTTAAGAAATAAGAGAAAGTCATGCTTTTAATAGATGTGAACTTGGATCCCTTAATGTAACAGAAATGTGGTTTCTGTCAAATATTGTGTCACCAAGATTATATAATTGCTTAACCTGAAAAATGTTCTTCACTGCCCTGCTCAGCCCATGGTAGATGGATTGATATTACCATAATAAAGAATTAGCTTTTTCATATGAGCAGAAAATTATCATCAGACTGGCACCATTCTGCCCCTGAGTAAATCGTGGGCTTACAGATCAAGAGACAAAATACAGCATATCCCAATTACTGCTGTACCCTCATGCCAGCTCAATACACAAAACAAGGAATGCCTGTCCATAAAGACAATGTATAAAAAATTTTTCTGGGATCCAAGCTGTCATCCCAGAACAGACTCACTAGAAGCCAACTTGTGTTCATCTGGTCATTGGTCCAATTCCCAAATTTTGAGGGATATTTTACTTATTGTTTGTTTTAATTCTAATGTTGGTTCCTGTTCTCCAGGTAATCATCAAGAATTCTGGGTTGGAACTGCCAACAAATTCACTCTCCTTCAGACCAATATGATCTTCCTGTTCCCTCCATAATCAACCCCGCATAAGCCTATTCTTTCCTTTGAAGAGAGAGATTTCTGATAAATGTGTGTCTTAGAAAGAATATACAAAGGATGCCACAAAGTTTCAAGCTGATCCACAGTTTTATTTACAAGGTATTGGGTATTTAGCTCATGGTTATGGCCAGGGGGCTTTTGGAAATGTGTGTTGTGGGGCTATATGTTTGCATCAACTGAAACTTGGCACCACTGGCACCCACAGAGCAAACAGCACAGAAGCAAAATGCCATTTGCAGGGCTCTATTTCAGCCTTGCTAGTACTAGTCCTGTCTAAAGGTCATCACACTGAGGAATTTCTGAACTTTGTTTGGTGGGTGAAGATAAAGCTGAAAGCTAATAGAAGACCAAGAAGGCTATCTTGCTTCTTAAGAAACTTAGGGCCTGGAATGATATCAAAAAGCTCTCAGCAAATGAGAGCTGGCAATGCAAAATGAAAAGATGTCATTGTATTGAGAGCTTCCCTGATGGCTCAGTGGTAAAGAATTCACCTGCCAATCCAGGAGATGTGGGTTCGATCTCTGGTCAGGAAGACATCCTGGAGAAAAGAAAATGGCAACCCATTCCAGTATCGTTGCTTGGGAAATCCATGGACAGAGGATCCTGGCAGGCTACAGTCCACGGGATCACAAAAATGTCAGACATGATAACTAAACAACAACACTGTATTGAGCACAGAGGACCCTTCAGAGACATTCTTATAATCACTCCAGTCCCATCACTTCAGGGCAAATAGATGGGAAAAATGGAAACAGTGACAGACTTTATTTTCTTGGGCTCTAAAATCACTTCAGACAGTGACTGCAGCCATGAAATTAAAAGATGCTTCCTCCTTGGAAGAAAAGCTATGACAAAACTATACAGCGTATTAAAAAGCAGAGACATCACTTTGCTGACAAAGGTTCATATAGTGAAAGTTATGGTTTTTCCAGTAGTCATGTATGGATGCGAGAGTTGGACTATAAAGAAAGCTTAGCACCAAAGTGCTGATGCTTTTGAATTGTGATGTTGGAGAAGACTCTTGAGAGTCCCTTGGACTGCAAGAGGATCCAACCAGTCCATCTTAAAGGAAATCAGTCCTGAATATTCATCGGAAGGACCGATGCTGAAACTCCAATACTTGGGCCGCCTGATGTGAAGAGCCAACTCACTGAAAAAGGCCCCGATGCTGGGAAAGATTGAGGGCAGGAGGAGAAGGAGACCACTGAGGGTGAGGTGGCTGAATGGCATTACTGACATGAATGAATGGCATTATTGACATAGTGGACATGAGTTTGAGCAAATCCAGGAGATAGTGAAAGACAGGGAAGCCTGGCATGCAGTCCATGGGTTGCAAAGAGACATGACTGAGTGACTGAACAACCACAATAATAAGTAAACTGAACATTCTGAAATTTATTCCTGGTGTTACATAGCGTTTGGACTGAAAGTGCTTTCCTCAAGTCAGATGATGTGCATGGCACTTGGTGTAAAGTTGCCTTCCTCAAGAGTGACTGCAACCTTCCCATATATAAGATGCTCAATACAGACCTTAGCAGAGTCTGAAAAAAGCCCAGAGATCCAAAGACACCTCCAAGCACCACATAAGAAGATTCATCACAGACTCATACAGAAAAATGCACTGAAAAACCTGAGAATCATGTTGGAACTAAATTCATATGCAAAAATCAGGCACTGGAATATCATTATTTGCCAGATCAAGAATCACAAACTCCAAGGAGATAAGGCATCCCTAGAAGCCAAATCAGATAAGAAGGGTGCTCCAGGCAAGAAGCCAGTGGTAGTGAAGGAAGAAGAGTGTTGGTGTTAAAAAGCTTTGGTGAGAAAAAATGCTGGAGCTGCCAAGAAGCCACCAGCTGAAAAGAAGCCAGAAGAAGTCAAGTCCACAGAAGCAGCTTGCTGTATAAACTAAAATTTATTTATTCCTTAAAGGTCTCATCATTCGAACAGTTCAATTTGAATAAAGATCTGATCAAAGAGGCACTGAAACACAAACAAGCAAAAAAGATGGGAGGAAAGTTAAGACTGTGAAATCAGGAAAAAAATATTTACAGATAAAAAGCTGCCTCACAGATAATGCAAAAGAATGTACAGACACACTTAAAATGATAAGAGGATTTAGTAAATCTGTCAGAGAGGAAATCAAAATATTGACATTGCCAGTTCAAGCTGGAAACAGAAGG
Organism: Bos javanicus; assembly: GCF_032452875.1. NCBI lineage: Eukaryota > Metazoa > Chordata > Mammalia > Artiodactyla > Bovidae > Bos > Bos javanicus. Next base: position 59,538,035 of record NC_083869.1, on the reverse strand, counting down.
ATCCTGAACTCTTACAGACACATCAGATCTACAGCGACATACTGAAGAATTTGCTCTGAGAAAAACCTAAAAACTAGCTAAGCAATGACCATATAGCAGGTGAATTAGGAAGAAAAAGCACATCAAAGTGGGTAGGAGAAGCTGAGATGCAATCTTGTCATAAAGCCCACCCCTAGTGTATGGACCCCCATCAGAAGCTTCTCACTGCAGAGTAAAATGTTTGAGGCCCACATCCAGCACCCCAACTTTCAAAATCTATACCTGAGATATGGGCCCCAGACATCTAGTTTTGAAAACCAATGGGGCTCATGACAATGAGACCCAAAGGCAAGAGTAATCTGAGAAATGACTGTTGAAAGGATCACCCACTTGGATGCACTTGCCCAAGGGAAACCTCTGATCTCACCCAGGGTTTATATGAAAGAGGTTCATCTGTTGATCTTAAAGAGTCAGCCCAAGGGGCAGGCATCGAAATTAACAAAGATCCAGGAGTCTTCTGGGGTCAGAGGCTGGTGGGCACCTTCTTTACACACCGTCTTTCTCTTTTCTAAAACCCTAGGCTCTTCCCTTCACCCCCTGGGGGGTGTCATCTTTATATTCTCCCTCTCTCATCTCCCCAGTCATAAAACACTACACGTTTTTCCTCTCCAGCAGGCACTATCCTTGAGCTCCTCTTCTGCCTTACTCCAGCCAGCTGTTACCATTCTGGTCTCTTTCTCTGCTACACTCCAGAGTCCCCTCTCAAAGGGGACATTTTACATGTTTCTGGTGCTCTGGGTTTTTTCCTCTGGTTCTGTCTATTGTGGGTGCCACTCTAGGCATTCACCCTGATCACCTGGCTCTGGAGGTCAGGGGGACAGTCCTATAGGGCTATAACAATCAGAGGGACAGTTCTCAGCAGATTACCAGCCCCCAACACTAGGCACTGTACAGATAGCAGAAAAAACATGCCCTAATCTTTCTGAGAAAGAGGCCTATTTGCTTATCCTGGAGTTTTGGTCTGAGGGTCAGGCTTTTGGTATGGCACACATCGAAGGGCAGAGAAATGGAATATTTCCTGCTATATCAGTAACCAAGGATATTACAGTCCTCAACGATTGCAGTCCTCCAGTATGAGCCAGTGAGCCCTGAGAAAACTCAGAATACCTCCATCAAGCAGCCATCAGACTGCAGCCACACCCTTTGGTGAGTCCTGAGGAAACTTAGGATGTGCAAATACAGGATACTAGGCCCAGATAGCTGAAGTATGTATCAAAGGAATGATTTCATGAGTCCAGACCCTTGCATCTTTTCCATAGAAAAGCACTAAATTCCTTAACTTGAAATATCTGATCTCTTTAATTAACAATAATATTTTGATGTTCCTGACTGCCTGCCGTTTGTTGCAAAACTCCTATCCTAGCTCCTCCCCTCACTTCCTTGGAACAGTTTTTCAGAACTGTCTGAATGCACTGGGCTGCAGTTCTCATTTTGCCCAAAGAAAACTTAACTCTCAACTCTCACATTGTGCATTTTTTTTTTTTTTAATAAGGTCTACTTAGGGGCTATCAGAAAACAGTAGCTGGTAGAGACAATCTTCCACCTCACTCCAGCTTGCTGGTATCTCCTGGAAAGGAACTGGAACCCTTGTCTGGTGCCCCAGTTCAGTGGTTCTATGTCACCTGGCTCTGGTTGCCAGCAGGGCTTATGCTCACAGGTACCACAGGACTATAACCAATTGGTAATGAATTCTCAAAAGCCTACCCCTTTCAGGACTCTTCCCTGGTGGCTCAGACCGTAAAGTGTCTGTCTACAATGTGAGAGACCTGGGTTCGATCCCTGGGTTGGGAAGATTCCCTGGAGAAGGAAATGGCAACCCACTCCAGTACTCTTGCCTTGAAAATCCCATGGACGGAGGAGCTTGGTGCAGGCCACTATCCATGGGGTCGCAGAGAGTCAGGCACGACTGAACGACTTCACTTTCTTTCTTTCCAAGACTCAGAGAATGCAATAGACCCAGGAACTCAGTCTTTCTGTAAAAAGGCCTATTTGTTTCTGATCATAACTGCAGTCTGAGGAGCAGAATTCTAATTAAACATACATCTAAGGACTGACTATAATCTTTTCCAGAGAACTCAGAGGGTGAGAATTACCTTTGTGTTCTCCCTCTGCAGTGCTCTGCAGTGCCAATGTCTCTCAGCTGGGAGCTCTGCCACACATCAGTTTCTATGACTGCCACCCAGGGGACACCCCTTGAGCACCTGGCTCTGGTGGTCAAGTGGCTTGCATTACTGGCTCTCAGGGACTGTAACAATCCCTGCAGTTCTTGCCAGGCTACGCCCCCAGGGCACTGCACAAAAAGCAGACTGAAACACATCCCCAGTCTTTCTGTGAAAGAGGCCTATTTGCTAGTTATGGAGCTTACCCCAAGGGCCAGGCTTCAATGCACAGTGAGAGGCTTAGAGGGGTAGAATGTAGGCCAATGGGTGGTATGCCAATCTCCCTCTGCCTTGCTACAGCTCACCCAGAAGGGAGTTCTGGTGACCAGTGGAGCATACACTTGTGGTCCCATAGTACCACACACTGATCACTTTAAAAGCTGCTATCTTACGGTCTGGCTTGCATCAGCCTGAATCCAGGTGCTGACTGAGATCTTCCTCTTTGGGATACTGACAGGTCTCTGCAAACACTCAAGTATTGGAAGCTATTAAAAATAAAATAGGCTGCTGGGACAATCATAAAGATTTGCAAAACAAAGAGCTAGGGAAGGGTTGAACAGTAAGGTTAATCTCCTACACAAGGCCACTTCTTCAAGGTTGGGAGAATTGGCTGTTTCATCTAATACGTAGTAACTAACATGAAGAGTCAGGTAAAATGAAGAAACAAGGAAATAGTCCAAAAAAAAATAACAAGATAAATACTCAGAAAGAAATCAGCAAGACATAGATAAGCAATTTAACTGATAAAAAGTTAAAGGTAATGGTCATAAGGATGCTCACTGAATTTAGGAGAATCGATAAATATGGTAAAGCTTCAATGAAGAGACGGAAAACATAAGAAAGTCAAATAGAAGTCACAGAGCTAAAGAATATAATTACTCAACTAAAATTACACTAAAGGGGTTCAACGACAGACTGGATGAAGCAGAACAATCAGTGAGCTTAAAAACAAGCCATTGGAATACATCCAATCAAAGGAGAAAGAAGAAAAAATAATTTTTAAAAAGTAAAGATAGTTTAAGAGATGAATGATACAATACCAAGTAGGCTAACATTCACATGGTAAGAGTCCCAAAAGGAGAGAGGGAGGGAGAGAGAGAGAAAACTGCACAGGTCCACTTTCATGTTAATTTTTTTTTTCCCCAAAAAATACCATAGTACTACAGAATCCATGATTGGTTGAATCCACAGATGTGGAACCATATATACAAGGAGTTGACTGAGGGAGTTGACTGAGGTTATATGCAAATTTTTTATTTCACAGGAGGACAACACCACTAACCCCTGCATTGTTTGAGGGTCAACTGTATAACATTTGTCAATATTTATTCATCCAACACAGGAGCACTTAAATATATTAAAAAAAAATTTAAATAGACCTAAAGAGAGAAACATAAAGCAATACAATAATAGTAGAAGACTTTAATGTGCCACTTACAGCAATGGATAGATTATCCAAGCAGACAATCAATAAGGATACATTGACCTTAAAAGACTGGTCACCTAGACCAGATAGACTTGATGTATATAGAACATTCCATCAAAAGCAATAGAATGCACATTCAAGTACATATTGAATATTACTCAGGACAAATCCTATATTAAGCCAAAAAAACAAGTCAATAAATTTAAGATTAAAATTATATAAAACATCTGTTTCAACCACAATGGAATGAAATTATGAATCAATTATGAGAAGCAAACTGAAAATTCACAAATTGTGAAGATTAAACATGCTAATAAACAACCAATGGGTCAAAGAAGAAACCAATGCAGAAATCAAAAAAAAAAAATACCATGAGACAAATGATAATGGAAATACAATATACTAAAATTTAGGGAATGCAGCAAAAGAGGGAAGTCCATAGGAAAACATGTCTACACCAGGAAACAAGGAAAACCTCAAATAATCAACCTAACATTATACCTCAGAGAGATAGAAAAAGAACAACAAACAAAGCTCAAAGTTTGTAGAAGAAAGAAAATAATAAAGATCAGAGCATAAATAAAATTGAGTCAAAAATATAGGAAAGACAATGAAATTAAGAGCTGATTCTTTGAAAAGATAAACAAAATCAACAAACCTCTGTCCAGACTCATGAAGATGAAAAGAGAAAGGAAAATCAGAAATGAAATATATGTAGTAACCGATGCCACAGAAAGAAAAAGGATAAGAGACTGCTATAAACAATTATACACAAATAAATTCAACAAACTGGAAGAAACATATCTGTTTCTAGAAACATATACAACCCACCAAGATTAATTCATGAAGCAATAGAAAATTTGAATAGACTGATTTCTAGTAAGGAGATTAAATCAGTAAACAAAAACCTCCTTACAAAAAGTCTGGGGCCAGACATTCTACCAAACATTGAAAGCATACATGCCAACACTTCTCAAGTCTTCCAAAAAATTAGAAGAGAAGGGGACACTACCTAGCTTATTTTACAAGGCTGGCATACCCTCATGCCAAATCAGACAAAGGATCCAAAAGAAAAAAAAAAAAATACCACCCAATATCACTGATTAGCATAGATTAAAAATCCTCAACAAAATATTAGCAGCCCAAATTCACACTATAATCAAGTGTGATTTATTCCAGAGATGCACAAAAGATTCAACATCTACAAAAGCAATCAGTGTGATACACATTAGCAAATTGAAGAATAAAAATCATATGATCATCTTTACAGAGAGAGAAAAAGCATTTACCAAAATTCAATATTCATTTATAACAAAAACTCACAACAAACTGGGTACTGAGGAAAAAACATAATGAAGACCATGTATAACAAGGCTACAGCTAACATTATTTCATACTCAATAGTGAAAAGCCAAAAGCTATTCCTTTAAGATCAGGAACAAGATAAGTGTGCCCATTCTCATCAGTTTTATTCAACATAAAACTGAAAGCATTATTCAAAACACACAAGAAAAAGAAAGAAAAGGCATCCAAATTAGAAAGAAGTAAAATTTCCATTGTTTGCGGATGACATATCATATATAAAAAACCCTAAAAGTTCCACCCAAAGAACTGTTGGAACTAACAAAATAATTCAGAAATGTTACAGGACACAAAATCAATATACAAAAATTGGTTGAATTTCAATACACTAATAAATAATCAGAAAGGCAGATTAAGGAAATAATTCCATTTATAGTTACAGCAAAGAGAATAAAATATCTAGGAATAAATTGAATTAAGGAGGTAAAGGACTTATATACTGAAATCTATAAGACATTAATGAAAGATACTGAAGAAGACACAAGTGAAAAGATATTCTGTGCATGTGAATGGAAAAAAGTAATACTGTCAAATTCCCTATACCATTAAAAGCAATCTACAGATTCAATGCAATTTGTATCAAAACTCCAGTGGCATTTCTCACAGAAACAGAATAAACAATCTCAAAATTTGTATAGAACCAAAAAAAGACCCCCAAAGCAGTCTTGATAAAGAAGAACAAAGCTAGAGGCATCATGCTGTCTGATATCAAACGATATTACAAAATTACAGTAATCACAACACTATGATATTGGCATAAAATATATACATAGACCAATGGGACCAGAAGTAAACCCATGCATATATGGCAAATTGATTTATGACAAAAGAGCCAAGAATAAATAATGGGGAAACAAAGTATTTTCAATAAGTGGGTTGGGAAAATCAGTCACAAACAAAATGATGAAACTGGATCTCTTATACCTTACATAAAAATCAACTCAAAATGGAATAATGACTTGAATGTATCAGGAAACTCTGAAACCATGAAACTCCTAGAAAAACATATCAGTGGTAACTTCCTTGACAATGGTCTTGCAGGAAACCATCAACAAAATGTAAAGACAACCTATCAAATGGGAGAAAATATTTGCAAATTACACAACTGATAATAAGCTAATATCCAAAATATCCAAAGAACAGACATAACTGAATATCAAAAAACAACCCAAACAAAAAACCAACCTAATTAAAAATTAGGCAGACCATCTGTATACACTGTATTTCTTAAGACCATCTATAGATGGCCAACAGGTATGTGAAATGATGCTAAACATCACTAATCATCGAGGAAATGCAAAACCAAAACCACAGTGAGAAATCACCTTATACCTGAGAGAATGACTACTTAAAATAATAATAATAATAATAATCAGTGTTTGCAAAGATGAGGATAAAATAGAACACTTGTGCAGTATTGATGGGAATGTAAATTGGCACAGCCAATATGGAAAACTCTATGGAGGTTCCTCAAAAAATTTAAAATAAAAATACCACATTCCGGCAATCAACTACTGGATATTTATTCAAAGAAAATGTGAAAACTAACTTGAAAACATATCTGCACACCTATGTTCATTGTAGCATTATTTATAATAGCCAAAAAAATAAAATGGAAACAAGCAAGATGTCCATCCCTGAGGGAACAGATAAAGAAGTTGTAGTATAATCTATCTAATGGAATATTACTTGGTCATGAAAAAGAATAAAATCTTGCTATTTGAGATAACACGGGTTGAACTTGAGGGCATTATGCTAACTGAAACAAGTCAGATAGAGGACAAATACCAGTGACTTCTCTCATATATAGAATCTTAAAAAAAAATAAAAATAATCTCATAGATTTTGAGAACCAAACAGTTTTGCAGTGTTGAGAGGTAGGGTTTTACTAGTGGATAGGATATGAAAAGTCAAAATGATAGAATACTGAAAGGGGAACACCCTGGGTTGGTAGCTGCCCAATATGCTACAGGAGATCAGTGGAGAAATAACTCCAGAAAGAATGAAGGGATGGAACCAAAGCAAAAACAATACCCAGTTGTGGATGTGACTGGTGATAGAAGCAACGTCTCATGCTGTAAAGAGCAATATTGCATAGGAACCGGAATGTTAGGTCCATGAATCAAGGTAAATTAGAAGTGGTCAAACAGGAGATGGCAAGAGTGAACATTGACATTCTAGGAATCAGCGAACTAAAATGGACTGGAATGGGTGAATTTAACTCAGAAGACCATTATATTTACTACTTTGGGTAGGAATCCCTTAGAAGAAATGGAGTAGTCATCATGGTCAACAAAAGAATCCAAAATGTAGTACTTGGATGCAATCTCAAAAATGACAGAATGATCTCTGTTCGTTTCCAAGGCAAACCATTCAATATCACAGTAATCCAAGTCTATGCCCCAACCAGTAACGCTGAAGAAGCTGAAGTTGAATGGTTCTATGAAGACCTACAAGACCTTTTAGAACTCATACCCAAAAAAGATGTCCTTTACGTTATAGGGAACTAGAATGCAAAAGTAGGAAGTCAAGAAACACCTGGGGTAACAGGCAAATTTGGCCTTGGAATACAGAATGAAGCAGGGCAAAGACTAATAGAGTTTTGCCAAGAAAATGCACTGGTCAGAGCAAACACCCTCTTCCAACAACACAAGAGAGGACTCTACACATGGCCATCACCGGATGACCAATACCAAAATCAGATTGATTATATTCTTTGCAGCCAAAGATGGAGAAGCTCTATACAGTCAGCAAAAACGAGACTTGGAGCTGACTGTGGCTCAGATCATGAACTCCTTATTGCCAAATTCAGACTTAATTGAAGAAAGTAGGGAAAACCAGTAGACCATTCAGGTATGACCTAAATCAAATCCCTTATAATTATACAGTGGAAGTGGGAAATAGATTTAAGGGACTAGATCTGATAGAGTGCCTGATGAACTATGGACAGAGGTTTGTGACATTGTACAGGAGACAGGGATCAAGACCATCCCCATGGAAAAGAAATGCAAAAAAGCAAAATGGCTGTCTAGGGAGGCCTTACAAATAGCTGTGAAAAGAAGAGAAGTGAAAAGCAAAGGAGAAAAGGAAAGATATAAACAACAGAATGGGAAAGACTAGAGATCTCTTCAAGAAAATTTGGCATTGAAACATGTATAATATCATATATGAAACGAGTCGCCAGTCCAGGTTCGATGCACGATACTGGATGCTTCGGGCTGGCGCACTGGGGCGAGCCAGAGGGATGGTATGGGGAGGGAGGAGGGAGGAGGGTTCAGGATGGGGAACACATGTATACCTATGGTGGATTCATTTTGATATATGGCAAAACCAATACAATATTGTAAAGTTTAAAAATAAAATAAAATTTTAAAAAATAGTAAAAAAATTTAAAAAAAATTTAAAAAAAAAGAAAATTAGAGATACCAAGAAAACATTTCATGCAAAGATGGGCTCGATAAAGGACAGAAATGATATGGACCTAACAGAAGCAGAAGATATTAAGACAAGGTGGCAAAAATACACAGAAGAACTATACCGAAAGAGCTTCACGACCAAGATGATGATGGTGTGATCACTCACCTAGAGCCAGACATCCTGGAATGTGAAGTCAAGTGGGCCTTAGAAAGCATCATGACGAACAAAGCTAGTAGAGGTGATGGAATTCCAGTTGAGCTATTCCAAATCCTGGAAGATGATGCTATGAAAGTGCTGCACTCAATATGCCAGAAAATTTGAAAAATTCAGCAGTGGCCACAGGACTGGAAAAGGTCAGTTTTCATTCCAATCCCAAAGAAAGGCAATGCCAAAGAATGCTCAAACTACTGCACAATTGTACTCATCTCACATGCTAGTAAAGTAATGCTCAAAATTCTCCAAGCCAGGCTTCAGCAATACGTGAACCATGAACTTCCAGATGTTCAAGCTGGTTTTAGAAAAGGCAGAGGAACCAGAGATCAAATTGCCAACATCCTCTGGATCTTCAAAAAAAGGAAGAGAGTTCCAGAAAAACATCTATTTCTGCTTTATTGACTATGCCAAAGCATTTGACTGTGTGGATCACAATAAACTGTGGAAAATTCTGAAAGAGATGGGAAAACCAGACCACCTGACCTGCCTCTATAACCTATATGAAGGTCAGGAAGCAACAGTTAGAACTGGACATGGAACAACAGACTGATTCCAAATAGGAAAAGGAGTATGTCAAGGCTGTATATTGTCACCCTGCTTATTTAACTTATATGCAGAATACATCATGAGAAACGCTGGACTGGAAGAAGCACAAGCTAGAATCAAGATTGCCAGGAGAAATATCAATAACCTCAGATATGCAGATGACACCACCCTTATGGGCAGAAAGTGAAGAGGAACTAAAAAGCCTCTTGATGAAAGTGAAAGAGGAGAGTGAACAAGTTGGCTTAAAGCTCAACATTCAGAAAACGAAGATCATAGCATCTGGTCCCACCACTTCATGGGAAATAGATGGGGAAACAGTGGAAACAGTGTCAGACTTTATTTTGGGGGGCTCCAAAATCACTGCAGATGGTGATTGCAGCCATGAAATTAAAAGATGCTTACTCCTTGGAAGGAAAGTTATGACCAAACTAGACAGCATATTAAAAAGCAGAGACATTACTTTGCCAACAGAGGTCCGTCTAGTCAAGGCTGATGCTTTTGAAGTGTGGTGTTGGAGAAGACTCTTGCGAGTCCCTTGGACTGCAAGGAGATCCAACCAGTCCATTCTAAAGGAGATCAGTCCTGGGTGTTCTTTGGAAGGAATGATGCTGAGGCTGAAACTCTAGTACTTTAGCCACCTCATGCGAAGAGTTGACTCAGTGGAAGACTGATGCTGGGAGGGATTGGGGGCAGGAGAAGGGGATGACAAAGGATGAAATGGCTGGATGGCATCACCGACTTGATGGACCTGAGTTTGAGTGAACTTTGGGAGTTGGTGATGGACAGGGAGGCCTGGCGTGCTACAATTTATGGGGTTGCAAAGAGTTGGACACGACTGAGCGACTGAACTGAAACTGAAGATGGGTGAAGGAGTTCAAAAGGTAAAAACTTAGAGTTATTCACTAAAGAAGACATGGATGTGATGCATGGTGACTATAGTTAATAGCACTTTATGATACATTTAAAAGTCACTAATAGAGTAGATTTTAAATGTTCCCATCATAAATGTATGATAGCAAATGTTAAGTAGACTTATAGTGGTGATTATTTTGTAATATATACAAATATTGAATCATTATGTTGTATATCTGAAACCAGTATACTCTTATGTATCAATTATACCTCAGTAAAAATTATATTGATGTCCGTTGAAGTTCTTTATACCAACAAAATATAGTTCAGTTCTCCCCATGGGAGAAGACTTGATCTAGGAATGCAGGGGGCGCTCAGGGGCCTGGGAAAGGTAGGTAGGGTAGCAGCAGCCAGTGTTGGCACTTGCTCAATCAGCACCACAGAAGCAAACCAGACTTCTGATAGCAGTGCAGCTGCTTCTGGTCCTTCAGCCACAATGCCCTGAACCCCAGCTCCAGCCTAGCAAGTGTTCCAGCCCCACCTATCCTATGCCACAGTCTTGTGCTAGATCTGGGATCACCACAACAGGGGATGGGACACACCTGGGGCTTCAAAGCAGAGCAGTGAATACCTGCACAGGCAGCACATTTGAACCTCAGTGAGTGCACAATCCTCACTTGCTTCATCACTGTCCTCCTGTGGGGCAAAACATGCACTCAAAAAGAACAGAATCTACTCAAGCATGACCTTCAGGTCTTCTGCTCCAGCACCTGGGGAGAAGAGCCTACCCCTGACAGGGTAGCAACAGATATGGAGCAGAGAGAAAGTCTCACCTCATGCCCTGCACAGGCTTTAGCTTCTCCAAAGGATGGAGCATTCATGAACAAGGTTGCCCATTCATGACACTTTCTGTTTAATATAGTATTGGAAGTCCTAACCAGAGCAATCAGACAAGAAATAAAAGGTATCCAAGTTGGAAAAGAAGAGGTAAAACTATCATTATTTGAAGATGACATGGTACTGTATATAGAGAACCCTAAAGTCGTCACCCAGAAACTAATAGAATAAATGAATTCAAAGTTGTAGTATACAAAATTAACACACAGAAATCTGTTGTCTTTCTATATGCTAATAATGAACTATCAGAAAGAGAAAAATTTTAAAACCTTGTTTAAAATTGCATCAAGAAGAATTAAAAAACCTAGAAATAAAATAAACCAAAGAGGTTAAAGACCTATACTCTGAAAACTATGAAATACTGATGAAGGAAACCGAGGATAATTCAAAGAAATGGAAAGATATCCTATTGTCTTGGATTGGAAGGATCACTATAATTAAAGTGGCCATACCACCCAAAGCAATCTACAGATTTAATGCCAGCCCTATCAAAACACCCAGGACATTTCTCAAAGAGCTAGAACAAATAGTTCTAAAATTTATATGGACCCACAAAAGCCTGAGAAAGTAATCCTGAGAAAAAAGAACAAAGTTGGAAATATAACCCTCCCAGATTTCAGACTATAGTACAGTAATCAAATATCGTGTTATTGGCCAAAAACAGATATATAGACCAATGAAATGGGATAGAAAGCCAAGAAATATACCTATGCATCTAAGGTCAATTAATTTATGACAAAAGAGGCAAGAATATGCAATGGATAAAAGACAATCTCTTTAACAATAAGTGGTCCTGTGAAAGCTGGACAGCCATGTGTAAAGCAATGAAAATAAAACATTCTCTCACACTATATACAAAAACAAGCACAAAATGGATTAAAGACTTAAATATAAGACAGGAAACCATGAAATCCTAGAAGAGAACATAGGAAGAACACTCTTTGACACAAATCATAGTAGTATTTTCTTGGATCAGTCCCCTGCGGCAAAAGAAATGAAAGCAAAACAAAGAAACGAGACCTAATCAAATTTAAAAGCTTTTGCACAGCAAGGAAACCAACAAAATGAAAAGACAACCTATAGAGTGGGAGAAAATATTTGCAAACGATGAAACCAATATATACAAATAGCTCATACAACTCAATATTAAAAAAAAAATCTGATTTTTTTACATTTCTCTGAAGAAGATATACACATGGCTAACAGGCATGTGACTAGATGCTCAACATCACAAATTAATGGAGAAATGCAAATCAAAACCACAATGAGATATCACCTAGCACCTGTCAGATTAAAAAAAAAAAAAGTCTACAAATAACAGTGTTAGAGAGGATGTGGGAAAAAAAGGAACCCTCATATACTGTTGATGGGAATATAAATTGGAGCAGCCACTACAGAAAACAGTATAGAGGTTGCTCAAAAAACCTAAAAATAGAACTACCATATGATCCAGCAATTCCACTCCCGCATATATATCCTAGAAAAATGAAAACACTAATTTAAGATACATGCACCTTAATGTTCATAGTAGCACTATTTATAGTAGCCAAGACGCACAGGCAATGCAAGTGCCCATCAACATAAGACTGTCTTAAGATGTGGATACACACACACGCACACACAAACATGTATAAATGCAATTTTCTCAGCCATGAAATAAAATACTAACAATTGCAGCGAAGTGTATGGATCTAGAGAACACTGTGCTCATTGAATTGCAGAGAAAGGCAAATACTATATGATAGCACATATGTGGATTCTAAAAAACAATACAAATGAGTGTGTTTATATAAAACAAACTGATTCACAGACCTAGAAAACAAACTCATGATCACCAAAAGGGAGAGGGAGGAGAGGAGGGACAAATCAGGGCTATGGGATTAATAGATACAAAATACTATACATAAAATATTTAAATAAACAGCAAGAATTTACTGTATAGCAGAGGGAATTATGCCCAATATCTTGTAATAACCTATAATGGAGTATAATCTGCAAAAATACTGAATGCTGTACACCTGAAACTAACACATATTTTAAATCAGCTATACCTCAATAAAAAAGACTGAAAATTTACTAATGCATTGCTTTATATCAGATCAGATCAGTCGCTCAGTTGTGTCCGACTCTTTGCGACCCCATGAATTGCAGCACGCCAGGCCTCCCTGTCCATCACCAACTCCCGGAGTTCACTCAGACTCACGTCCATCCAGTCAGTGATGCCATCCAGCCATCTCATCCTCTGTCGTCCCCTTCTCCTCCTGCCCCCAATCCCTCCCAGCACCAGGGTCTTTTCCAATGAGTCAACTCTTCGCATGAGGTGGCCAAAGTACTGGAGTTTCAGCTTTAGCATCATTCCTTCCAAAGAAAATACAGGGAGAAAAATTATATGTCTAGTGACACAGATCTAACTACAGTAGAAAATTGTAGTCTCTTATACAATGTGTGCTAAGTTGTTTCAGTCGTGTCTGACTCTTTGTGACCCTATGACTGTAGCCCACCAGGCTCCTCTGTCCATGGGATTCTCTAGGCAAGAATACTGGAGTGGGTTGCCATTTCCTTCTCCAGGGGATCTTCCCGACCCAAGGATCCAGCCCTTGTCTCTTATGTCTCCTGCATTGGCAGGCAGGTTCTTTACCACTAGCAGCACTTGGGGAAGTCCCAGACTTAAACTAATTTAAGATAATTTGAGTCTCTCAGTAGAAAAGGAGATCTTACAATGTAAGCAGAGTCAGTTCAGTTCAGTTCAGCTGCTCAGTCGTGTCTGACTCTTTGCAACCATGAATCACAGCACGCCGGGCCTCCCTGTCCATCACCAACTCCCAGAGTTCACTCAAACTCATGTGCATCGAGTCGGTGATGCCATCCAGCCATCTCATCCTCTGTTGTCCCCTTCTCCTCCTGCCCCTAATCCCTCCCAGCATCAGGGTCTTTTCCAATGAGTCAACTCTTCGCATCAGGTGGCCAAAGTATTGGAGTTTCAGCCTCAGCATCAGTCCTTCCAATGAACACCCAGGACTGGTCTCCTTTAGGATGGACTGGTTGGATCTCCTTGCAGTCCAAGGGACTCACAAGAGTCTTCTCCAGCAGTAATATACTGATTGAACGTTCTCCAGAGATACCTGTGATCATTTCCCAATATCTTTGTGTACTACAAAAATGGCAATGCACAGACCTTCTGGGTATGATTATATATTGGCTAGTATTTAATATTAGTGCTAATCCTGAGGTACTGAAAACATTAATATGTTTCATAAGTCACAGAGGGTACTTACAGAGGTCAGGTAATAGGTAAACTTCTGACTCCAATCTATCTCACAATAAGTCCAGTGAAAACTCAAATACATTCTGTGATGATTTACCCTGTCCAAGATTTAAGACTTGGTATAGATATGAAAGTGAAAGTGAAGTCGCTCAGTCATGTCCAACTCTGTGACCACATGGACTGTAGCCTACCAGGCTCCTCCATCCATGGGATTTTCCAAGCAAGAGTACTGGAGTGGATTTCCATTTCCTTCTCCAGGGAATCTTCCCAGCTCAGGGATGGAACCCAGGTCTCCCACACTGCAGGCAGATGCTTTACCATCTGAGCCACCAGGCTGATATAGATATAACCAAGTTTTAATTCTTGGAGCTTCCCAGGTGGCGCTAGTGGTAAAGACTCTTCCTGCAATACAGAAGTGGATTGGATCCCTAGGATGGGAAGATCCCCTGGAACAGGAAATGGTGACCCACTTAAGTATTACTGCCTAGAAAATCCTTGGACAGAGGACCCTGGTGGGCTATAGTCCCTGAGACTACAAAGTGTCGGACACAACTGAGTGCACACATACATAGAAATAACAAGTAGAGAACAGTAGTTTTCAAAAATTATCAAACTCTATAGTCACCTAAAGGATTGTAAAAACACAGATTGCTGGATACCACCTCCAACTTATCTTCCTCAATGAGTCTTTGATGGAGCCCATTGATCTGCAAGTTAAAGTTTTAAGTGATAGCAATGCTTCTAGCCTTGGCATCATATTGTGAGAACCTTAACTACTATAATAGATTTTGTTCTTCGGTCCAGGTAAGTCATCAGTGTTCTAAATCAGTAGTCCTCAGAAAATGATTTTCCATCCCATGTAATGAAAATCCCCTTATTCCCTTTTGTCTGAAGAGTGCAAAAGCCATCACATTCTTCTAGTATCAGTTCAGTGCAACTGCTCAGTCTTGTCCCACTCTTTGTGACCCCATGGACTACAGCACGCCAGGCCTCCCTGTCTGTCACCAATTCCCGGAATTTACTCAAACTCATGTCCAATGAGTCAATGATGCCATCCAACCATCTCATCCTCTGTCGTCCCCTTCTCCTCCAGCCTTCAATCTTCCCAGCATCAGGGTCTTTGAAATGAGTCAGTTCTTCGCATCAGGTGGCCAAAGTATTGGAGTTTCAGCTTCAACATCTGTCCTTCCAATGAACACTCAGGAGTGATTTCCTTTAGGATAGATGGTTGGATCTCCTCTCAGTCCAAGAGACTCTCAAGAATCTTCTCCAACACCACAGTTCAATTCTTTGGTGATCAGCTTTTTTTTTATAGTCCAACTCTCACATCCATATATAACTACTGGAAAAACCATAGCCTTGCCTAGACGGACCTAGCTGGCAAAGTAATGTCTCTGCTTTTTATTATGCTGTCTAGGTTGGTAATAACTTTCCTTCCAAGGAGTAAGTGTCATTTAATTTCATGGCAGCAATCACCATCTACAGTGACTTTGGAGCCCCCAAAAATAAAGTCTGTCACTGTTTCTATTATTTCCCCATCTATTTCCCATGAAGTGATGGGACCAGATGCCATAATCTTAGTTTTCTGAATGTTGAGCTTTAAGCCAACTTATTCATTCTCCTCTTTCACTTTCATCAAGAGGCTTTTAGTTCCTCTTCACTTTCTGCCATAAGGGTGGTGTCATCTGCATATCTGAGGTTATTGATATTTCTCCTGGCAATCTTGATTCCAGCTTGTGCTTCTTCCAGTCCAGCATTTCTCATGATGTACTCTGCATATAAGTTAAATAAGCAGGGTGACAATATACAGCCTTGACATACTCCTTTTCCTATTTGGAACCAGTCTGTCGTTCCATGCCCAGTTCTAACTGTTGCTTCCTGACCTACATACAGGTTTCTCAAGAGGCAGGTCAGGTGGTCTGGTATTCCCATCTCTTTCAGAATTTTCCACAGTTTATTGTGATCCACACAGTCAAAGGCTTTGGCATAGTCAATAAAGCAGAAATAGATGTTTTTCTGGAACTCTCTTCCTTTTTTTGAAGATCCAGCAGATGTTGGCAATTTGATCTCTGCTTCCTTTGCCTTTTCTAAAACTAGCTAGAACATTTGGAAGTTCACAGTTCACATAGTATTGAAGCCTGGCTTGGAGAATTTTGAGCATTGCTTTACTAGCATGTGAGATGAGTGCAATTGTGTGGTAGTTTGAGCATTCTTTGGCATTGCCTTTCTTTGGGATTGGAATGAAAAATGACCTTTTCCAGTCCTGTGGCCACTGCTGAGTTTTCCAAATTTGCTGGCATGTTGAGTGCAGCACTTTCACAGCATCATCTTTCAGGATTTGAAATAGCTCAAATTCCATCACCTCCACTAGCTTTGCTCATAGTGATGCTTCCTAAGGCCCACTTGACTTATTCCAGGATGTCTAGCTCTAGGTGAATGATCACACCATCGTGATTATCTAGATCATGAAGATCTTTTTTGTATAGTTCTGTGTATTCTTGCCATCTCTTCTTAATATCTTCTGCTTCTGTTAGGTCCATATCATTTCTGTCCTTTATTGTGCATATCTTTGCATGAAATGTTCTTTGTATATCTAATTTTCTTGAAGAGATCTCTAGTCTTTCCCTTTCTGTTGTTTTCCTCTATTTCTTTGCACTGATCACTGAGGAAGGCTTTCTTATCTCTCCTTGCTATTCTTTGGAATTCTGCATTTCAAATGGAGGTATCTTTCCTTTTCTCCTTTTCTTTTTGCTTCTCTTCTTTTCACAGCTATTTGTAAATCCTCCTCAAACAGCCATTTTGCTTTTTTGCATTTCTTTTCCATGGGGATGGTCTTGATCCCTGTCTCCTGTACAATGTCATGAACCTCTGTCCATAGTTCATCAGGCACTCTATCAGATCTAGTCCCTTAAATCTATTTCTCACCTCCACTGTATAATCGTTAGGGATTTGATTTAGGTCATACCTGAAAGGTCTAGTGGTTTTCCCTACTTTCTTCAATTTAAGTCTGAATTTGGCAATAAGGAGTTCATGATCTGAGCCGCAGTCAGATACCAGTCTTGTTTTTGCTGACTGTATAGAGCTTCTCCATCTTTGGCAGCAAAGAATATAATCAATCTGATTTCAGTGTTGACCATCTGGTGATGTCCATGTGCAGAGTCTTCTCTTGTGTTGTTGGAAGAGGGTGTTCATTATGACCAGTACGTTCTCTTGGCAAAACTCTATTAGCCTTTGCCCTGCTTCATTGACTTTTCTGGTGGCTCAGACAGTAAACCATCTGCCTACAATGTGGGAGACCCAGGTTCAACCCCTGGGTCGGGAAGATCTCCTGGAGAAGGAAATGCAAACCTACTCCAGTATTCTTGCCTTGAAAATCCCTAGGACGGAGGAACCTGGTAGGCTACAGTCCAGGGGGTCGCAAAGAGTAGGACATGCCTGAGCGATTTCACTCTTCTTTTCTTTACTGCTTCATTCTGAACTCCAAGGCCAAATTTGCCTGCTACTCCAGGTGTTTCTTGACTTCCTACTTTTGCATTCCAGTCCCCTATAATGAAAAGGACATATTTTGGGGGATGTTAGTTCTAAAAGGTCTTGAAGGTCTTCATAGAACTGTTCAACTTCAGCTTCTTCAGCATTACTGGTCAGGGAATAGACTTGGATTACCATGATATTGAATGGTTTGCCTTGGAAACAAACAGAGTTCATTCTGTCATTTTTGAGATTGTATCGAAGTACTGCATTTCAGACTCTTGTTGACTATGATGGCTACTCCATTTTTTTCTAATGGATTCCTGCCCACAGTGGTAGATATAATGGTCATCTGAGTTAAATTCACCCACTCCAGTCCATTTTAGTTCTCTGACCTTGGACATTTGGTATCTCCTCTCAGCCACTCACCACTCCAGCGCCATGCTGGATGTATTCTAGTATACATCAGCACAAACTTAATGATTCAGTGATGTCGATTTCAGTTATTTTTATGAATGTGGCATTTTTCTGGAATAAAATAACACATTCCTTGGCACGTATTATACAGATATTAACTTGATGATTTCTGCCCTTATCATTATGTGCAAAGTTAATTAGAAGCTGTTTGTCTTCATGTATTTGGGACAACAGTATATTGTTATCTTGTCACTGAGGTATACTAACCTTCACATATTTGGGACAACAGTGTACTATTATTATCTTTTCACTGAGTTATACTAACCTTCCTAACCTCCATCCATAATAAATTTCAAAGTGAGTTTGATTTTCCTGATATCCCTCCAAAAAACTATGTTGGCTCCTTATATTGATAACATTTTCCTCTTCGTACTTAATAAGTAGGAAGGAGCATATGTGTGCCAGAGGTGGGCACCAAATACCCATTAACATTTAGTGCCCCACCACATAGGTTCCTGGACCCACTGAACACATTGGTATATCTTCGATATCTTCAAAAAACACCACCACAAAACAACAACAAAAAACCAACCAACCACCATCACAAAACCCTGCCACACAGTCATCCACTGGTATCAGCGGGGGATTGGTTCCAGTACCCCTTGGATACCTAGACCTGTGGATGCTCAAGTCCCTAATATAAAAAGCTATAATGCAGCTGGCTGTCTGTATAAGAGGATTCTGTGGATGCAGAGGCCACAGGTAGGACGGCTGACTATACTTTGCTGACTCACCAATGAAAACAGACCCAATGACAGTGGTCCTCTAAATTTAGGGGTAACTATCACTTATTCTAGCTCACTGTTTCAAGATGTGTACTGTGTTAACTGGAAGCCTTCTGATTTTGAGTGGGGCCTTAAAGCAAAAAGTCTCTGCAGCAAGAATGGGATACAGTGCATGCTGCCCTGTCACTTGGGACCTGGGACTTGTAGACACATTGTTTTGGAAACAGAAGAGTGATGCTGAATGAAACATATGACAAACTCCCACAGAAGAAGCACAGTGCAGACCCTAAGGACGCTGAAGTTGAGTTATGTCCTGCTGGCCTTCTCTTTCTGACAATTACACTCCATTTGAAATGCAGCCCTTGCTTCTGCTGACTGGGCACAAGGAGAAACTGAATACTTGACTATGGGGTGCCAAGCAGGCAATCTAAATCACTTATTATGTACTTGGTATTATACAATTTACCAATCATAAAATTGGAACATTTTCAGCAGTCATTGCACTATATACTATATGGACAAAAGTGGAAATTACACACATTCCAATACTAGTAAGTCCAGAGTACATGGATAAAAAGCACCAAGAAGTTCAGATTTAAGTGCCTATTCTTGCTTCACTGACTCTTCCTTATCCAGTTTACAACCTCATGGAAAATACTGCAAGACCTGTAGATGGAAAAGGGAAAAGGGAAAAGAAAGATCTGCATTCATGATAAATTTATGGTGTTCTGTCCAAGGTGGATATAGTGAAAAGAGAGAGACAGTGGTATTGAGATATCTTCCTAGTGGGTTGGTTTTCTACTTTACATAAGATGGAGATGGCTCATAGTGAAGACTGACACCAATTCATATGTGACACTGCATCAATTCAGTTCAGTTGCTCATTCTTTTTTTTTTTTTTAATTTTATTTTATTTTTAAACTTTACAATATTGTATTAGTTTTGCCAAATAACTAAATCCGCCACAGGTATACCTGTGTTCCCCATCCTGAACCCTCCTCCCTCCTCCCTCCCCATACCCTCCCTCTGGGTCATCCCAGTGCACCAGCCCCAAGCATCCAGTATCATGCATCGAACCTGGACTGGCGACTCGTTTCATACATGATATTATACATGTTTCAATGCTATTCTCCCAAATCTCCCCACCCTCTCCCTCTCCCACAGAGTCTATAGGACTGATCTATATATCAGTGTCTCTTTTGCTGTCTCGTACACAGGGTTATTGTTACCATCTTTCTAAATTCCATATATATGCATTAATATACTGTATTGGTGTTTTTCGTTCTGGCTTACTTCACACTCTGTATAATAGGTTCCAGTTTCATCCATCTCAATAGAACTGATTCAAATGTATTGTTCAGCTTTTTGCAACCTCCATGGACTGCAGCACACCAGGCTACCCTGTCCATCACCAACCTTCAGAGTTTAGTCAAACTAATGTCCATCAAGTTAATGATGCCATCCAACCATCTCATCCTCTGTTGTCCCCTTCTTCTCCGGCCTTCAATCTTTCAACATCAGGGTCTTCTCCAAATAAACAGTTCTTCACATCAGGTGGTCAAACTATTGGAGCCTCAGCTTCAGCATCAATCCTTCCAATGAATATCCAGGATTGATTTCCTTTAGGATGGACTGGTTGGATCTCCTTGCTGTCCAAGGGACTCTCAAGAGTCTTCTCCAACATCACAGTTCAAAAGCATCAGTTCTTCAGTGCTCAGCTTTCTATACAGTCCAACTCTCACATCCATACATGACTACTGGAAAAACCATAGCTTTGACTAGATGGACCCTTGTTGGCAAAGTAATGTCTCTGCTTTTTAAAATGCTATCTAGGTTGGTCATAAACTTTCTTCCAAGGAGCAAGCGTCTTTTAATTTCATGGATGCAGTCACCATCCACAGTGATTTTGGAGCCCAAGAAAATAAAGTTTGTCACTGTTTCCACTGTTTCCCCATCTATTTGCCATGAAGTGATGGGACTGGATGCCATGATCTTAGTTTTTTGACTGCTGAGTTTTAATCTGGCTTTTTCACTCTCCTCTTTCACATTCATCATGAGGTTCTTCAGTTCTTCTTCACTTTCTGCCATAAGGGTGGTGTCATATGTGTATCTGAGGTTATTGATATTTCTGCCGGCAATCTTGATTCCAGCTTGTGCTTCATCCAGGCTGGCATTTAGCATAATATATGCTGCATATAGTTTAAATAAGCAGGGTGACAATATACAGCCTTGACATACACCTTTCCCAATTTGGAACCAGTTTGTTGTTCCTAACTAAATTCCTAAAGCAACTAACTGTTGCTTCTTGACCTGCATACAGATTTCTCAGGAGGCAGGTCAGGTGGTCTGGTATTCCCATCTCTTGAAGAATTTTCACAGTTTGTGGTGATCCAGACAGTCAAAGTCTTTGGCATAGTCAATAAAGCAGAAGTAGATGTTTTTCTGGAATTGTCTTGTTTTTTCTATGATCCAACAGATGTTGGCAATTTGATCTCTGGTTCTTCTGCCTTTTCTAAATCCAGCTTGAACGTCTGGAAGTTCTCAGTTCATGTACTATTGAAGCCTAGCTTGGAGAATTTTGAGCATTACTTTGCTGTCGTGTGCAATGAGGGCAGTTAGTTGTGCAGTGATTTGAGCGCTCTTTGGCATTGACCTTCTTTGGGATTGGAATGAAAACTGACCTTTTCCAGTCCTGTGACCACTGCTGAGTTTTTCAAATTTGCTGGCATATTGAGTGTAGCACTTTAACAGCATCATCTTTTAGGACTTGAGTCAACTAGAATTCCATCACCTATATTAGCTATGTTCATAGTGATATTTCCTAAGGCCCACTTCACTTCAGACTGCAGGATGTCTGACTCTAAGTGAGTGATCACGCCATCGTGGTTATCTGGGTCATTAAGATTATTTTTTTATAGTTCTTCTGTGTATTCTTGCCACCTTTTCTTGATATCTTCTGCTTCTGTTAGGTTCATACCGTTTCTGTTCTTTGTTGTGCCCACCTTTGCATAAAATGTTCCCTTGTTATCTTTAATTTTCTTGAAGAGATATCTACTCTTTCCCATTCTACTGTTTCCTGTTGACTGATAAGTCAGGGACTTGAACAAAGTTGACAATGAGTCTGAGAGTGAAGTTGATGAATATCTTGGCAGAGTATATTCTATATAAATATGCACAAGACATTATCTGCAACATCAGATACTCTCAATAATCAGATGGACAAGATTCCTTCTCTGAAGTCTGACTCTTTGCCTAGGCACTCTGATGTTTGCTCAGTGAGCTCATGTGCAATGAGGCCCTCATACAGGGTGGAGGCTGTACATAGTTCAATAGCCTGTACTTTATGTCACCAAAACTTACATTATTGTTGTATGTGAAACCTGCTAATAACAGAGAAGAACATTGAGTTCCAAATGGCACCATTTCCAAGGAAACCAGCTAGCCACTAGATGGCTGATTGCTTCTAACAGACCTTTCATCAGAAGCAGAACAAGAAGTTGATCTTACAGAGATTAAAATACATCTTGAGGTCAGATTTACTATCCCTTCCTTCTTTCAGCAGCTCCATTAGTGAACTTATAGAATGATCATTAATTACCAGGTGTTCCACAAAATATCACCTTGAAGAAGGGAACTCATTTTATGACACGTGAAGTATGACAAAAGGCTCACTAAATTCAGCAGTCTTAACACATGCTTCCATAAACCATAAGAAGCTGGCTCAAATGGTGGAATTGTTTATGGATGGTAACAATTAGGAGGCTGAGGATATAGTAAGTCCATTTAAGTTCTCTTACACTAGCAATGGTCTCCCCCATGAACTGGTTGTAAAATTAAAGTGCTGGGATGTGTGTTTGTGCTCATCTTTGCATAAAATGTTCCCTTGTTATCTCTAATTTTCTTGAAGAGATCTCTACTCTTTCCCATTCTACTGTCTCCTGTTGACTGATAAGTCAGGGACTTGAACAAAGTTGACAATGAGTCTGAGAGTGAAGTTGATGGCTATCTTGGCAGAGTATCAGTTCAGTTCAGTCGCTCAGTCGTGTCCAACTCTTTGCAACCCCATGAATCGCAACACGCCAGGCCTCCCTGTCCATCACCAACTCCCGGAGTTCATTCAGACTCACGTCCATCGAGTCAGTGATGCCATCCAGCCATCTCATGCTCTGTCGTCCCCTTCTCCTCTTGCCCCCAATCCCTCCCAGCACCAGGGTCTTTTCCAATGAGTCAACTCTTCCCATGAGGTGGCCAAAGTACTGGAGTTTCAGCTTTAGCATCATTCCTTCCAAAGAAATCCCAGGGCTGATCTCCTTCAGAATGGACTGGTTGGATCTCCTTGCAGTCCAAGGGACTCTCAAGAGTCTTCTCCAACACCACAGTCCAAAAGCATCAATTATCAGCACTCAGCCTTCTTCACAGTCCAACTCTCACATCCATACATGACCACAGGAAAAACCATAGCCTTGACTAGACGGACCTTTGTTGGCAAAGTAATGTCTCTGCTTTTGAATATGCTATCTAGGTTGGTCATAACTTTCCTTCCAAGGAGTAAACGTCTTTTAATTTCATGGCTACAATCACCATCTGCAGTGATTTTGGAGCCCAGAAAAATAAAGTCTGACACTGTTTCCACTGTTTCCCCATCTATTTGCCATGAAGTGATGGGACCAGATGCCATGATCTTCGTTTTCTGAATGTTGAGCTTTAAGTCAACTTTTTTACTCTCCTCTTTCACTTTCATCAAGAGGCTTTTGAGTTCCTCTTCACTTTCTGCCATAAGGGTGGTGTCATCTGCATATCTGAGGTTATTGATATTTCTCCTGGCAATCTTGATTCCAGCTTGTGCTTCTTCCAGTCCAGCGTTTCTCATGATGTACTCTGCATATAAGTTAAATAAGCAGGGTGATAATATATAGCCTTGATGTACTCCTTTTCCTATTTGGAACCAGTCTGTTGTTCCATGTCCAGTTCTAACTGTTGCTTCCTGACCTGCATACAAATTTCTCAAGAGGCAGATCAGGTGGTCTGGTATTCCCATCTCTTTCAGAATTTTCCACAGTTTATTGTGATCCACACAGTCAAAGGCTTTGGCATAGTCAATATGCATATTATACATGTTACCATAATAACATATCTATATAAATATGATATGATAACATAATATCATAGACTGCATAGCTCAAAAACAACAGAAATTTATTTTTCTTACAGTTCTAGGAAGCCCAAGATGAAGGGACTAGCAGAGTCAGTATATGATGAGAATTCACTTCCTAGACATAATAAGTCTTTTTGCTTTTACCTCAGCATAATAGTAATAGGGAGTACTCTGGGGTGTCTCTTATAAGAGCACTAATCCCATTCACAAAGGCTCCACTGTTATGACCTAATCACTTCCCAAAACCATCTCATTGCGGATTAAGCTTCAACATTGGGGTGGGGCACAAATATTCAGTCCACTGCAGGGCAGGAGTGATTCTTATTAGGATTTCAACACATCATCCAACAAAGAAATTTTACCTCTTTATGCATAGCATCTGGGGAATTAATGTGTTTAATCAATGTATTTACCAAATTTACTATTGCTTAAATTTTGATTTGTTTCTTATGAGTTTTTGTAAGTTGAATTTTAATGAACATCCTTGTAGAAGAAGGTCTTATATAGCAGAATTGCTAGTTCACATGCTCAAATAATAGTTATCTTTATGAAACAGTAGTAGACAGTTTTCCAAAGTGATTGTACTATGTTAGACTCCCAATACAAGAGTTTCAGAGGCTCTGCTGCTGCTAAGTCACTTCAGTCATGTCCGACTCTGTGTAACCCCATAGATGGCAGCCCACCAGGCTCCCCGTCCCTGGGATTCTCCAGGCAAGAACACTGGAGTGGGTTGCCATTTCCTTCTCCAATGCAGGAAAGTGAAAAGTGAAAAGTGAAAGTGAAGTCACTCAGTCTTGTCCGACTCTTAGCAACCTCATGAACTACAGCATACCAGGCTCCTCCGTCCATGGGATTTTCCAGGCAATAGTACTGGAGTGGGTTGCCATTGCCTTCTCCAAGTTCAGAGGCTCTATATCCTCACAAATACTTGGAGTTTCCAGTCTTCCTAATGTTAGCTGATCTTATATGTGCAGTTTTTGTTTTTGCTTGTTTTTCATTCTAAAATTTCATTGAGTGTGATTTGCATTAGCCATAGCATTGAAAACCTTTTCATATATTTTGTGGTCATAGGATCTCATTTTCTGCAGTGTTCATTCAAAGTTTTTTGTTCATTTGAAGAAAGAGTTACATGTCATTTTATTATTGATTTGTAGGGTTTCTTTATTTTTCTGTATATGAATCGTTTACCAGATATACTTTTATAAATATACTTTCCAAGTCTGTGGTTTGTCTCTTTACTTCCTTATCTTTATCTTTGGTATTTAGAAGATTTTATTTTTAAAAGTCAATTTTTTCAAAATATTTAATAGTGCCTTTTCTATTCTAATTAAGAAATATTTGCCTACACCAAGAGATTTGTCTATATTTCCTTCTAGAAGCTTTAAACTATTAGCTTTTACATTTAGGTTTATGATTCATTTTTTAAATTAATTTTAGTGTAAGGGGTAAGAATGAGGGGGTCAACAGTAACTGATTTTGTAAGCACTCTTCAGTTTGGATATTTGGTTTCTCCAGCAGTATTTATTGTGATGATTAACCTAATGTGTCAGTTTGAATGGGTTTAGAGAGACCCAGGTAGCTGGGAAAACAGCATTTCTGGGTGAATCTATGAGGATGTTTCTAGAAGAGATTAGCACTTGCTTCAGTAAACTGAGTAAGGACATCAACTCTCACCAAAGTGGGCATCGCCCAATCCACTGAGGGCCAAAATAGAACAAAAGAGTGAGGAAGAGTGAGTTCCTTCTCTCTTTTCTTAAGCTAGGACATTCATCCTTTCCTGTCCTCAGACCTTGGAGCCTCTGGTTCTCGGACTTTTGGACCCTAGATCTAACACATCGCCCCCAACCCCAGCCCCTCAACTCAAACTGAATTATACTACTGGCTTTCCTGGTTCTCCAACTTGCAGATGGAGCAGACTGTGGGACTTAGTCCCCATAACTGTGTGAACCAATTCCTTTTATAATTCGTTCTTCTTTATCCGTCATCTCACCTACTGATTCTACTTCTCTGGAGGACCCTAATAATTTTTAAATTAAATAACCCTCCCTTATGCTATTGAATTGTTTACTGATGCCCTTGTCAAAATCAAGTAATTATATATAGGGGTTCATCTATAGGCTTTCTTTTTGGTTTTGTTTATCTGTTCATGTATCTCTATACTAATATCCAATTGGCTCAATTAATAGCTTTACTCTAAGTCTTGAAATATGGTACATCAGTCATCCATCTTAATTTTTATTTTTCAAGAGAGCCTTGGCTTTTCTTTCCCCAGATTTATGCATATAAGTTATATTCTTAAAATGTATTATGTTCTACAATTATATAATATATAACATATTATATATTATAGTTATTTCACTAATTGTATATTAGTGCATAGTATATCGGAGAAGGCGATGGCACCCCACTCCAGTACTCTTGCCTGGAAAATCCCATGGATGGAGGAGCCTGGTAGGCTGCAGTCCATGGGGTCGCTAAGAGTCGGACACGACTGAGCGACTTTACTTTCACTTTTCACTTTCCTGCATTGGAGAAGGAAATGGCAACCCACTCCAGTGTTCTTGCCTGGAGAATCCCAGGGATGGGGGACCCTGGTGGGCTGCCGTCTATGGGGTCGCACAGAGTCAGACACGACTGAAGCAACTTAGCAGCAGCAGCATAGTATATAGTTACATATTAAAATTCTTATTAAAAAAAACTCTCCAGTTATACAACAGGATTTAAATTGGGATGGAATAAGTGGGAATCTATAGATTAACTTCCTTATTACAAAATTCAGAGTTAAATTGAAAGAAGTAAGAAATACCACTAGACCATTCAGGTATGACATAAATCAAATCCCTTACAACTATACAGTGGAAGTAATAGATTCAAGGAATTAGATTTGATAGACAAATAGATTCAAGGGATTAGATCTGATCCACAGAGTGCCTGAAGAACTATGGACAGAGGTTCATAACATTATACAAGAGGTGGTGATCAAAACCATCCCAAAGAAAAAGATATGCATAAAGGCAAAATGGTTGTCTGAGGAGGCCTTACAAATAGCTGAGAAAAGACAAGAAGTCAAAGGCAAAGCAGAAAAGGAAAAATATATCCATCTGAATGCAGAGTTCCAAAGAATAGCAAGGAGAGGTAAGAAAGACTTCCTAAGTGATCAATGCAAAGAAACAGAGGAAAATGATAGAATGGGAAAGACTAGAGATCTCCAAGAAAATTAGAGATAACAAAGGGACATTTTATGCAAAGATGAGCATAGTAAAGGACAAAAACAATAAGGATCTAACAGAAGCAGAAGATATTAAGAAAACGTGGCAAGTATACACAGAAAAACTATACCAAAAAAATCTTAATGACCCAGATAATCACAATGGTGTGATCACTCACCTAGAGTCAGGCATCCTGGAATGTGAAGTCAAGTGGGCCTTAGAAAGCATCACTGTGAACAAAGCTAGTGGAGGTGATGGAATTCCAGTGGAGCTCTTTCAAATCCTGAAAGATGATGCTGTGAAAGTGCTGCACTCAATATGCCAGCAAATTTGGAAAACTCAGCAGTGGCCACAGGACTGGAAAAAGTCAGTTTTCATTCCAATCCCATAGAAAGGCAATGCTGAATAATGTTCAAACTACCACACAACCACACTCATTTCACATGCTAGCAATGTTCAAAATTCTCCAAGCTAGGCTTCAACAGCATGGATGTGACAGTTGGACCATAAAGAAAGCTGAGCACCAAAGAATTGATGCTTTTAAACTGTGATGTTGGAGAAGACTCTTTAGAGTCCCTTGGACTGCAAGGAGATCCAACCAGTTAATCCTAAAGGAAATCAGTCCTGCATATTGACTGGAAGGACTGACACTGAAGCTCCAATAGTTTGGCCACCTGATGTGAAGAACTAGCTCATTGGAAAAGACCCTGATGCTGGGAGGAGAAGGGTAGGACAGAGAATGAGATGGTTGGATGGCATCACCAGCTTGATGGAGATGAGTTTGAGCAAGCTTCAGGAGTTGGTGATGAACAGGGAAGCCTGGTGTGCTGCCTGGGGTAGCAAGAGTCATGGGGTAGCCAAGAGTCAGAAACAAATGAGTGACTGAACTGAATTTAACTGATAGATCAACTTCAGGAGAAATGGCATCTCAATATTCAGACTTGTAATTTATGACATAGTTTATCTATTTATTTATAAATGTATAATATATATTTATATATATTTATCTGCTTATAAATAGATATTTAGATCTTTAATTTCTTTCAGTTTTCAATGTATTAGCCTTACACATAGTTCTTTAAAATTATTAGCTATATTTTGTTGTTGTTTATTTGCTCAGTTATATCCAACTCTTTGTGACTCCATGGCCTATAGCCCACTAAGCATCTCTGTCCATGGGATTTCCTAGGCAAGAATACTACAGTGGGTTGCCACTTCCTTCTCCAGGGAATTTTCCCAACCCAGGGATTGAACCCACATCTCCAGCATTGCAGGCATATTTTTCTGCCCCTAGCCACCAGGGAGGATAAGGAAATGGCAACCCACTCCAGTGTTCCTGCCTGGAGAATCCCAGGGACGGGGGAGCCTGGTGGGCTGCCGTCTATGGGGTCGCAAAGAATCAGCCAAGACTTAAGTGACTTAGCAGCAGCAGCAGCCACCAGGGAAGCCCTTATATCATGTTTTGGAGGGTTGCAATTGTATTATTTTACAATTTTATTTTTAACTATTTATTACTAAACATATATAAGAACATTTTACAATCTCTTAAAGGGCTCTGATCCTCAATTGCAATTATTATTTAATTTTCTGTGATTCACTTTTAGATAATTCCAAATGACCTTCTTTTAAGTTAATAATTCTTTTGTGTGTGTGTCCAGTCTACTTTTAAGCCAAAGGAATACTCATTTATTTTAATTCTAGAATTTACATTTTTTAGTTTTCTTTCTATGCTTAAATTCTTCACCTTTATACCATTTCATCTCTTTTCCTCTAAATTTTTGTTAATAATATTTTTTTGTTAATTCCTATAGCTGTGTCAGGTATGGTTTTGCTTCTTTTTCCCTTTTGACTTTGTAAGTTACAGTATTCTGCTACTTTGCACATTTTTTAGATGCTTGTGTATGCACTGTACTTTAGGTATAAAATAGCAGGAGAGATTCAAGTGGACAGAAATCCTTCCATAAAGGACTTGTTTTGTTCCTTTGTTATGCAGCTAGGAACTTTAATTAGTTAGTTTAGGTAATTTGTGTTCTTGTTCTCCACAGTAAGATCAAGCCCTGCTTTCCAAAGGTGCTTTGAAATTTAATCAAACATGAATTAAGCAACTTCTTTTTATTTTCTAACCAGCCTTCAATTTTCTAGGACCCCTAGAAATGCTTTACGTGGAGAATTGGTAAGCAGTCAGTTGATCTGCAGTAGTAAAATCTCAGTGAATCTCCTTTCTCCTTTACATTTTTTGCCTGTAATGGTCTTATTTTCCCATCCAATTATTGCATTGAGATGTAGATAATGCTGCTGATCTTTGCTCATTGCTGATGGCCTAATATCTTTCTAAAATTATTTTATTTAAACTTCTTTGTGCCCATAGCTCTTTGATGACTTTTAAAAGTGTTTATTTTTAAAGTTTATCTTTTTTTCTTAATGTTATAGAGTGGTCAATTGCCTTTGTGACTATCCATAACTTAACTAATATCAAAATTTCAACATACATTTTTTATTGTTATTTCAGTTTAGTCATAGATAGTCACACACAAAAAAGAGCAAAGAGCAGTGTTTCAGATTCCAGAAAGATGTATGACTGAATTGATATCTACTGGGCCTTTGTATGGGGACAAAAGAGGAAAGGTAACTCAAAGAGAAAGGATGCATGTTTACCTTATGTCCCAGAAGATTTAACCTTCACCTTTCTGCACTACGCTCTATGCTCAAAAAAAAAAAAAAAAATTCATAATTTCATCAAGGAGCTCCCTTACCCATTTAACACCAGCTGGGTTCAGTCACTAGGCCAGAGGCACTGGTGAGGAAGGGGAGAGGGGCACATCTGAACTTTCTGAGATATTGCAGTGTTCTCTTTTAGTTAATCCAGTGGTTGTTCCAAAAGTATATATAAATATATGCAAACCTTAGTTAGTCTGAAAACCTAATATTTATGCACTTCATTGTATATAGACTCTGTCTCAATTAAAATATATTTAAATGTTTCTATAACAAACATTCTACTTAACAGTTAACTATTGAGATATCCTCATGAGATGAAAAACTAAATGTAGAGGTCCACTATCTCTGCCTCTTCCCAACATTTTAGCATTGCAAAAAGCCCTCTCTTCTACCATAAAGCAAGGGGGGAAAATAAGAAAATGCATAAAGTTTAGAAAAAAATAACAAATTGGTCATAATTCAAGTATGACATTGTATATGTAGAGAATTCAAAATATTATTTTAAAAGAACTTAACAAGATCTCTAGATATGACAATATATAAATAAACATATATTA
This sequence comes from Bos javanicus, assembly GCF_032452875.1. Classification (NCBI taxonomy): domain Eukaryota; kingdom Metazoa; phylum Chordata; class Mammalia; order Artiodactyla; family Bovidae; genus Bos; species Bos javanicus. The sequence goes on along the minus strand of NC_083869.1, from coordinate 59,507,550 downwards.
CTATGTAGTAACAGATAAAATTATAAACCCATGTTTTCTTAAAAAGGACATCATTTTCATTAGTATCAAGAATGATCAGATATCACAGAGTAAAACTGAAGCTAAGACATACACACAGAAAAATTACAAAACATTTTTGAGATAAATTAAAGTGGCCTGCCTACGTAAATGGAGCTTTATACCAATTATCTCTGAATTGATCTATAAATTAAATGAAATCTCAGTGTGTGTGTGTGTGTGTGTGTGTGTGTGTGTGTGTGTAGCACAAGCTGGTTCTTAAACATATATAAGAAAGCAATGGACCAAGAATAAACAAGATAAATCTGTAGAAGAAAAAGTTGGAGGAATTTTATTATCAGATATCAAAACTAACCATAAAGTTACCCCAATTAAGACCATGCGGTGTTGGTGCAAGACAGACCAATAAATCAAAGGAATAAAATAGAGAACACACACAAAAAGCCTCTTTCTATATGTATGGTCACTTGATTTACAACAAAATTGACTCTGTAATACAGTGTAGGAAGAGTCATCTTTTCAATAACTGAAGCTGAGTCAACTGGATAGCCACATAGAAAAATATTTAATCTTGACACGTACCTCACACCATATGCAAAAATCAATTCCAGAAGGACTATAAATTTAAATGTAATAGATAAAGCAATAAAACTTCTGAAAGAAGATATGTTAGAAAACTTTAATAAGTTTCCGATTGGCAAAGATTTCTTATACTGGACATAAAAACATAACCATGAAATGAAAGACTGATAAATGAACTACATTAAAATTTAAAGTTATCTACTCACCAAAAGATACCACTACAAGATAGCAAAACATAAAGCAAGAAGTAGAAGATATATATGTACTAGAATATATGAAAAACTATTATGAGTCAATAAAAAGAAAACAACATATTAGGAAAATAAACAAAAGACCTGAAGAAAGCAAGTGGCAAAAGAGAATACTCAAATGGCCGGTAAATGAAAAAGTGCTAAATTTCATCAGTCCTCAACATATTGCAATTAAATCACAACTAGAAATCACTACACATTTGCCAAACGGCTAAAATAAAAATAAAAAGATAAGATTAGGTAATAGTAAGAATAACCTCAGATATGCAGATAACACCACCCTTATGGCAGAAAGTGAAGAGGAACTCAAAAGCCTCTTGATGAAAGTGAAAGAGGAGAGTGAAAAAGTTGGCTTAAAGCTCAACATTCAGAAAACGAAGATCATGGCATCTGGTCCCATCACTTCATGGCAAATAGATGGGGAAACAGTGGAAACAGTGTCAGACTTTATTTTGGGGGGCTCCAAAATCACTGCAGATGGTGACTGCAGCCATGAAATTAAAAGACGCTTACTCCTTGGAAGGAAAGTTATGACCAACCTAGAGAGCATATTCAAAAGCAGAGACATTACTTTGCCAACAAAGGTCCGTCTAGTCAAGGCTATGGTTTTCCCTGTGGTCATGTATGGATGTGAGAGTTGGACTGTGAAGAAGGCTGAGCGCTGAAGAATTGATGCTTTTGGACTGTGGTGTTGGAGAAGACTCTTGCAAGTCCCTTGGACTGCAAGGAGATCCAACCAGTCCATTCTGAAGGAGATCAGCCCTGGGATTTCTTTCGAGGGAATGATGCTGAAGCTGAAACTCCAGTACTTTGGCCACCTCATGCAAAGAGTTGACTCATTGGAAAAGACTCTGATGCTGGGAAGGATTGGGGGCAGGAGGAGAAGGGGACAACAGAGGATGAGATGGCTGGATGGCATCACTGACTCGATGGACGTGAGTCTGAGTGAACTCCGGGAGTTGGTGATGGACAGGGAGGCCTGGTGTGCTACAATTCATGGGGTCGCGAAGAGTCGGACACGACTGAGCAACTGAACTGAACTGAAGAATGCGGCACAATAGAAACTTTCATATCCTACAACTGGGATTGTAAATTAGTACAACTTTAGATAAACTTTGTAGATGTTTACCATTAAGTGGAATAAATGCACATCCTATGACACACTGATTCCATTTATATGTAGGTGTTCACCAAAAGATATGTAGAAGAATGTGTAACTGTACCATTGGTAATAACCCTAAACTGTAAACAGCTCAAATTTTCAATTATGGATTGGATAAAGTGTGGAAATACAATCAAGTTATCACACAATGAGAAGGATGCAAATATTTTTACATCTGAGTCTATGTATTTTCCAGCTATAAAGTACTGCTAATCTTCTGTATCTTAAACTATGTGGTACGCACTTACGATCTGTGCACCATCAGAGTGTGTGTGTGTGTGTGTGTGTGTGTGTGTGTTATTAAAAGTTTACTGAAAAAGAACCAAATATACCTTTACAAGTTTCCAGGAATCTATTTCCCAGAAAATCATATAATAGAAATTAAATCACCAGTGCATAACGACATACGTTATTGTTTAGTCTCTAAGTTGTGTCCAACACTTTTGCAACCCCATGGATTGTAGCCTGCCAGGCTCCTCTGTCCATGGGATTTCCCAGGCAAGAATACTGGAGTGGTTGCCATTTCCTCCTCCAGGGGATCTTCCCAACCCGTGAATCAAACCCACATCTTCTGCATTGGCAGGTGGGTTCTTTACCACTGAGCCACCAGGGAAGCCCAACAACATATATAATAATGTTAACTGCAGCTTTTTTAATAGAAAAAAAGAGAGGTAAAAGCCCTTCAATAAGGAATTTTGATATAAGTAATGACATGTGCACATAAAGGAATAGTATACAACTATTAAAGAATTAGAGTTATCACTGCTACTATTAGCTCAAAATATATGAAAAGCATTTGATTAACTTCAATGCTCATTAATGATAACAACTGCTAGCTAACTAATAATAAATGGGAACCCCCTTAGTCTGAGTCATCCACACACTACTAATGGAAATGTCAGAAATACTCTTCTGAAAATCAGCTGTACATCAAGGATGCACAATATGACTGCTACTATTCAATATTATTTTAAAGGTCATATCCCAAGTGGTAAGACAAGACAAATAATGGGAAAAAATTATCATTATTCAAGATGACAGAATTGTCAATATGTAAAGGCAAATATCCAAAAGCAAACTATAAATAAAAAGAGAGAAGGAAGATTTTCCCTAACAAAACTTATGTCAAAATATATACCTTTGAGATAGCTATAGGAGTTCATTTACTGCTTGCTAAGATAGAGTCATAACTTCAGGAAGACAATAAAGCTTCACAGGTCATTATACTCTGGAATGTCTCTGTCTTTTCTAGTTTCTCTAGGACATGGGGCAGCCACAACATGGGTAACACAACATCAGGTGTTGGAGACAGAAAGATGAAATAAATATCTGTGTTTTCCTTAAGAAACTCAGAGTTTATTATGGGAAAGAAAGACTCGTAAATTGTATGGTACAATAAAACATTAGGCAATAAAATGTTTAGTATAATAAAAGCATGTTCAGAATATCTTAGAGGCTCAAAGATGTTAAGTTTGCCTAGAATGATTAGGAGATATCTTCTCAAAGGATTTAGAACTGTTTTTAGGCAGATTGAGGAATGACATTCTAGGTAGATGAAACAGAGGCAAGATAATATAGAGGTATATGATACCTGAAATATTCAGAAACTGCAGTTAGACCAGAGTTAAAGAAGCATAGCTTTAAATGGGACTATGGAACGGACTTCTTGAGAAGTAGAGAAGAGTTGAATTGTAGACAGTTATCCATAGCATAAAAGTAGTGTGCAAAGTATCCAAAGGTCTGGAGAGCCATTCGATATGCTTTAGCAGAACATGACTCAGGTTTGATTTTAGTAACAAGGACTGCTGCTGCTGCTAAGTTGCTTCAATCGTGTCCGACTCTGTGCGACCCCAGAGATGGCAGCCCACCAGGCTCCCCCGTCCCTGGGATTCTCCAGGCAAGAACACTGGAGTGGGTTGCCATTTCCTTCTCCAGTGCAGGAAAGTGAAAAGTGAAAGTGAAGTCACTCACTCGTGTCTGACTCTTCACGACCCCATGGACTGCAGCCTACCAGGCTCCTCCATCCATGGGATTTTCTAGGCAAGAATACTGGAGTGGCTTGCCATTACCTTCTCTGAACAAGGACTAGTGGCAGGGTAATAGAGGCAAGGAGGAAATTGCTACAGAAACAGAAAGGAGAGGACCCTAAAAGTTATGTGGGTCTTGTTGGAGGAAAAAGATGAGTGGGGGACACATCTGATCTGAGATACCTGTAGGATCAGCAGGCCAAGATCTTTAGACCTGCATCCCTGGAAAAGGGGAATCTATCATCTTTTTAGGGTAAAAAAAATAGGGCTGTCTTCTATTTCCAAATTCCACTGGATTAAAATCTCTCTATGCTCTTTTAGATTAACCAAAAATAAGTGCAATTTTCATACTATTTAAGTTTATCCAAGTCTTTTAATATATTTATAAAAATATTATTTTCATGATCAAATTAATTTCATTTTTATAACTAAAACATTTATCTACTAATTTCAGTGAAACTGTATTTTTAGTTCTGCTACCTCTTATCTGAAATACTCAATATGTTTATTTGAATAGTTAATAAATATATAGAGAGGATTCTACTTTTTTCTAACCTTGATTTTATTTTCCTTCTGAATATTCTTATTCTTCTCCCTCTTTTATGGCAAATATTACTGCTTTATATGGTCTTATGTGTATTTAATCTACTTTTCAACCTACTTTATATTTATATAGAAGAAAATAATTGGCCTCTTCCATCTTTATTTATTATTTTTTCTTGGATATTCATTTAAGACACTGAGATACATCATAGATTTTTCCATAGCAAATCCTACTTTCTTATATTATTTTCTTGGATCAAGATAACTTGCCACCAATATATACATTTATCCCAATTTATCTTTTTAAATAACATGTATTTTTTTAGCTCATCTTGAATGCTTTTATCACAGTAATAACTCTGCATTATCTTATGGTATTTAAAATGACTTGATATTTATAACTGGTATGCAAGATATACTTCAATGTCGAAATAAGCAGTATTCATTTAAGTATGGAAGCTAAAATCCCTGTAAATTGTTATTGTCTGTCTTAATTTTAAGATTATGAAATATTGTAGTTTCAATAGGAAAGAATTCAGCATGACAATTATCCTACTCCTATTTTAATACTGAGTAATTTATTTTTTATCTGTCAGGTAGAACATATTTACATAACTGGATCAAAATTAGAACAAGATTGATACTATGCTCTAACTGTGTTCATATCCTAATTGCACATTCTAAAAATTAAATTTCCATTTGTAGTTGCTTTGAAAAAATAAAACTCTTCCTGACACATGGATGATTGAATCCTTTGGTGATTACAGTTAGAATGTCTTTCATATATTTACTCTCTAGCTCACAATGATCCCTTTTTGGAGAGAACTGCCCTCTGATCCACAGGCATGAGAGCCCAGGAGTCATGCCACATAAACTTTGGTTCCATGGCCAAGTTCCCATATAAGCTGTATTTAAGTGTTGTATGATCTTGAAAAAAGATCTTAGTCTTAGTGAGTCTTAGTTTCCTTTTTCCGAATTGAAGATGATAATTATAATACTTCCTCACTGAATTGCTGAGTGGATTAAATAATAAATATAATACTAATTCTCCAATGTAACTAAGTAATATTAATACAAGTACCACTTTTTAAGAGACTATCTGACATATGATTATTATTTTATATAAATCCATGATCCTTTTCCCCTTCTTCTTCCCAGAATGGAATGAATCTGACCAGGGATGATATCTATTTCATGCTGACTTTGCAGATGATCTCCTGGGAATATGGAGTTAATACTGAGAGATCTGGTTAGTTTCTGTTAATAAGTTAAATTGGAATAAGTGAACCTAGAAGTTGAGGTTATGGCAATGCTTATGGCACCCCACTTCAGTACTCTTGCCTGGAAAATCCCATGGACGGAGGAGCCTGGTAGGCTGCAGTCCAGGGGTCGCTAAGAGTCGGACACGACTGAGCGACTTCACTTTGACTTTTCACTTTCATGCATTGGAGGAGGAAATGGCAACCCACTCCAGTGTTCTTGCCTGGAGAATCCCATGGACAGAGGAGCCTGGTGGGCTGCCGTCTATGGGGTCGTACAGAGTCGGACATGACTGAAGCGACTTAGCAGCAGCAGCAGCAGTTTTGTTATTATTGTTGTTGTTGAGGCTCAGCTGTAGCTATTTGCTGACTTCAAGTTTTAGGGAAAACTTAGGGGTTCTTATATTCACTGTTTACATTTCTCCTTGATTTTTTTTTCAACAAAACAGACTTTAGTACTACAATATGTACAAAGGTTACATCTCTTGATTGTAAAGAAGATTTTCAATATTCTCAGAATGTTAAGGTGACTGGATTGATCCATTCAACATCTGTTCTGCTATCAACATCATTTTAGTTTTGAACTGTGGGCAGCAGCGAAGAAAATCAGATAGAATGCTGAGCAGTGCACTCAAGGTAGACCCACCTCAAAGCTACCTCCCTCAGGAACACATCCTTAAATACAGGCACAGAATGGCTTCTTTTTGACTTTTAAAACAGCAGATTTCAGATATTTAGCTGTTTTGTCCATTAAAAGAAAGAGATTGATTCTACCCAAGATGTTCCCATGTTACCATCTGTATCGCCATCTTTTCATAAAATAATTATGCTCACCTCAAAAGAATTAGAAAAGATCTTTACCTTAGAATTACTTCAAGTTCTTTTAATTAAATATTTAACTTTATGAAAAATTTCTCTACATTTTCCTTTTTTTCCTTATTTCATGATCAGTTGGTGCCAAAGCCCTGGTCTGATGGTAATTTTTATTCTTCACTTTTAGTACCTGCCAGTTCAAAGCATTATATTTATTATGTATCCTTCTCTGTCATCCATTAAGTGTTCTTCTCCTCATCATACCCAGGCAGCCCCTTGTACATGTCTGATATAGAGTCAGTGTTCAGTAATAAGTTGCTAAAGGTTGTGCCATGCATGTGATCCAGGAGAAGCTGATTTAAAAAAAAAAAACTCAGTGCATAGTTGAATGAGAATAAAATTTGGGCAAACCAAGACTTTTTTTACCTAAAATGTCCCAATCTTTACTGTAGAGAGAGCACCTAGCTCCACAATGACACACACTTAAAAAAGTCTCATTTCACCAATTATCTCTGCTTTATGGATCCAGTGATTACCTAGGGGATATCTTGAGGGCCATCCCTAATTACTTAGTTTTCCTTTTTAAAGGCATTCCTATTTTTCTAGCTTAAACAATTTCAACAGCTCTGGGGTAGACAATAATAAGTGTCTTAGAAATAAATTATAGGCTAAAGGCATTGTCGAGCCATTTGCATTTAAGACTCATTTACTGAAATTATCAGGCTGGGTTATAAAAGACTGTGGCTGAGGCACCTGCTGCTTAAGACTTTCAAATCTATTTTGACTTAGAAATGATTTCTAACATAACAGGAATCTTTTACTACTAACAATGTGAACTGAGGATAAACTTACTAGTTCTGTTAACCTGTTATCAAAGATAAAGTTCTTGTATCTAAGACTTTTGTTGTTGTTCAGCTGCTCACTCAAGTCCAACTGTTTGCAACCCCATGGACTGCAGGAAGCCAGGCTTTTCTGTACTTCACTATCTTCCAGAGTTCGCTCAGATTCAATGTCCATTGAATTGGTGATGTCATCCAACCATCTCATCCTCAGTCGTCCCCTTCTCCTCCTGCCTTCAACTTTTCTAGCCTCAGGGTCTTTTCCAATGAGTCAGCTCTTTGCATCAGATGGCCAAAATATTGGAGCTTCAGCTTCAGCATCAGTCCTTCCAATGAATATTCAGGGTTGATTTCCTTTAGGATTGACTGTTTTGATCTCCTTCCTATCCAAGGGACTCTCAAAAGTTTTCTCTAGCACCACAGTTCGAAAGCATCAATTCTTAGGCACTCAGCCATCTTTACGGTCCAACTCTCATGTCTGTACATGATTACTGGAAAATCCTTAGCTTTGACTACATAGAGTGAGGTATTTAACACAGCAGAAAGAAACCACATACTTTTGCCTTCCTGCAGAAGGGACAGTATATGACAGAAAGGTGGAGTTCTGTTCCTACCACTCCTAATTCTCAAACTCTGGCCAACTCTCTGGTTTGACAAAGAATTGGTCTTAGAAGCTGCAGTTCTTCATGCAGCTGACCTCTGAGGCTGTCATAAACTGAGAGACAGCCTCTTTCTTTTCTGGGCAAGCAGAGACTCTTATCAAAAGTCATAGTTTTTACATATTTTGAACACACACTCTAATTATATCTCCAACACCTTAAATGTTTCCCACAGGCATACATTTCAAGCAATAGATCCAACACAGGTAGTCTTGCACCAGCTCCAAAGAAATACTCTCACATAATGAAATCAATTGAATTAATCTCACTTGACCACTCAATTACTGCCAATACAAATGTTAAATCATCACTTCAAGGTAATTTGTTTTATAATTACTTGGCATAGTAAAAATTAATCACTTGGAAGCATTACAAAGTAGGTTCCATTTTTTGCCAGACAGGAAAAGAGGTTTGCAAGCGTATCTCCCACTGCCAACCCAGCCCCACTGAGCATGCTCGCTATGGTCTAACATACAAATATTCTATTGCCTGGATCCCCTCAGCTCTGTGTTTTCTAAAGTCTTCATTAATTCTCTTCATTGGTTAACTCTTCAAATAGCAAACCCCTATTCATCATTCTGCCCTCAGCCTTAAAGGTGCTTCTTTGGAGAAAATTTTCCGAATTCTAGGGTTAAGTTAGGTACTTCAGTTATGTGAAAACGCTCTCATTTTAATTACAAGATAACTTATTTGTTTGCTGCTTCTCTCACAATATTACAAACTTCATGTGATGAGGGGCTTTGCCCCTGCTACTTTTAGCTCTGTGCTCAACAATTACCACAGAGGTAGTGACAGGAGCCCCATTCATGTCTGTAAAATAACATCTAGAATATCGTGGCAGCAATGAAACTTCCAGGCCAGTCCTTAAAGAACAGTAGTAGCTATGTCACATTTTGTGATCATCATTGTGGAGCAATGAAAAAGGTGGTAGTAAACCAAATTTTCCTGGGCAACTTATCATTAAATCACAGGTTTGTAAACTCCTCTCTGGACAGGCACACATGCTATTCAACTGGGAAAAAATAGAAAATCTTAATAAATTCTCTACTGTGGAAATAAACATATGCATTCCTAGGGAATTTTGGAAATATCTGAAGAGGGAGACTCTTTCCATGTCTATATGTTCCTATAAGTCTAATAGATGGTAGCAGTGAGCATAGAACTTTAGGGAAATTCAGGTAAAGGTGACGGTCTTTGATTATTTGTCTGCCAGGAATGCCATAACAAAATATCACAGTCACAGACTATTTGAAATAACACAAATTTACTTTTCTCATATTTCTGGATTCTGGAAGTCCAAGACCAAGGTGTGAAAAGATGAGGTTTCCTGAGCCTCTCTCCTGGCATGACCATTTCTCTGACCACGTGCATCCCTGATGTCTCTTCCTCTTACATGGATACTAATCGTATTGAATTAAGATGTCCTAAGATATCAAGACATCATTTCATCTTAATTCCTTATAGGCCCAATTTCCAAATATAGTCACAGTGAGGGGCTAGGGATTCTTCTAAACATGAATTTAGGAGGGACACAATCCAGCCTATAAAATCTAATAAATTTCATGATTCTTGGATAACACAGGTATCTGCCCTGTCAAAGGAATAATCTTTAATGGTGACATATTTTGTCATGTATGAAATAAATCATACAAAGATTATTAGATAATATATATTTATGCATATAATGATCATTATACTTATGATTCTGAAAAGAATCTTAAAGTTTGCATTTTGCTGTTAAGATTACATGGTCAAGAGATGGGATCAAGATGGTGAGCTAGCATGAAAAGATGATCAACAGCACTAATTATTAGAGAAATGCAAATCAAAACTACAATGACTAGAATGGTCAGAATGGTCATCATCTTTTAAAAAGTCTATAAACAATAAATACTGAAAAGGATGTGGAGAAAAAGGAATCCTTGTACACTGTTGGTGGGACAACCAACAGTGTGTGTAAACTAGCACAACTACTATGGAGAATAGGATGGAGATTACTTAAAAAGCTAAAAAGAGAGCTACCAATGTGACCCAACAATCCCACTCCTGGGCATATATCCATAGAAAAATTTGAAAGATACATGCACTCCAATATTCACTGAAGCACTATTCATAATACCCAAGACATGTAAGCAGCTTAAATGTCAATCGACAGAGGAACGGATAAAGAAGATGTAGTATACGAATAAACAGAATATTACTCAGCCATCAAAACAAATGAATAACACCATGTGCATCAACATGGATGGACTTAGAAATTATCATACCAAGTGAAGTTAGAGAAAGACTAATATCATATGATATCACTTATATGTGGGGCTCTAAAAAATGATACAAATGAACTTATTTATAAAACAGAAACATACTCACAGACTTCAAAAACAAACTTATGGTTATCCCAACAAACTTGTGGTTACTGAAGGGGAAAGGTGTTGTGGGGGAAAGATAAATTAGCAGGAGTTTGGGGTTAACATATACACACTGCTATATATAAAATAATCAACAATGACCTACTGTATAGCACAGGGAACTCTACTCAATATTATAAAATAATATATATGGGAAAAGAATCTGAAAAAGAATTGATATATGTATCTGTAAAACTGAGGGGCTTCCTTGGTGGCTCAGCAATAAGGAACCTGCCTGCAATGCAAGGGATGCAGGTTTGATACCTGGGTAGAGCCTGGTGGGCTATAGTCCATGAGGCTGCGGGAGTAGGACACAATTTAGTGACCAAAGCATCATCACCACCATGTATAACTAACCAGTTTTCTGTACCCTTGAACCTAATAACAATAAATCAACTATACTCCAATATACAATATTTTTTAAAGATGGTGAAATAGGAAGATCCTAAGATCACCTCCTCGCATAAACACAAAAATCACAGCAATATATAGAGCAATGCACTCTGAGAACAACCTAAAGAGTAGCAGGACATCTCTTCTACAATTAAGGATACAAAGGGGAAAAATATATTGAGATAGATAGGGAAAGCAGAGACAACATCCTGTCAGGACCAAACCCCAGTGTGGTTACCTACAAACAGGAAGGGATATCACAACTTTGGGGGTCCTCCCTCAGAAGCAAGGAGTTTGAGCCCTCACATTAAACTCTCAAGGTCTGAGGATAGGCACCAGAAAGATAAGTGCCTACAACTGGCTTTGAAATCCAATGAGACTGCAGTCTAGGGGAGCCAGAGGGCTGTTCTATATTGGAGTCTGCTCTTAAAAAGCCCATTAAACTCACTCCAAGTCCCAGTGCAGAAACACCTGGAAACAAAACAAACAAACAAAAAAAAAACACAATACAACTCAAAAATGAGCAGAAGACCTAACTAGACATTTCTCCAGAGAAGAAATAGAGAAGGTCAATGGGCACATGAAAAGATGCCCAACGTCACTAATTATTATAGAAATGTAAATCAAAACTACAACATGGTTCATCAGTATCATTTCTTTTTAGCTGCCACATATAAGGGATGACATACAAATGAATTTACTTACAAAACAGAAACAGGTTTCCTAGTAGCTCAGCTGGTAAAGAATCCACCTGCAATGTGGAGACTCTGGTTCGATTCCTGGGTTGGGAAGATCCCTGGAGAAGGAACAGATTCCAGTATTCTTGGGCTTCTGTGGTGGCTCAAACAGTAAAGAATCCAACTGCAATGCAGGAGACATGGATTTGATCCCTGGGTCAGGAAGATCCCTTGAAGGAGGGCATGGCAACCCATTCCAGTATTCTTGAGCCTGGAGAATCCCCATGGACAGAGGAGCCTGGCAGGCTGCAGTCCAGTTCATGGGATCCCAAAGAGTTGGACATGACTGAGCGAATAAGCACAGGACAAAACAGAAACAGACTCACAGACTTATAGAACAAACTTAAGCTTAGCCATGGGAAGGATGGGGGAAAGGGAAAGTTGGGGAGTTTGGGATGGACATGTACACACTGCTATATTGAAAATGGATAACCAACAAGGACCTCCTGTACAGCACATGGAACTCTGCTCAATATTATGCAGCAGCCCAGATGGGAGGGAAGTTTGGGGGAGAATGGATACATGTATATGTATGGCTGAGTCCCTTTGCTGTTCACCTGAAACTATCACAACATTGTTAATCATCTATACCCCAAAGCAAAGTAAAAAGTTAAAAGAAATTACAATGAAGTACCATCTCACACCAGTTAGAATGGCATCATTAAAAAGCCTACAAAGAACAAATGCTGGAGAGGGTATAGAGAAAAGAGAACCCTCCTACATTGTTGGTGGGAATGAAAGTTGGTGCAGTCACTGTGGAAGACAGTATGGCAGTTCCTGGGCAGATATCCGAACAAAACTAAAATTCAAAAAGATATGTGCACCCCAATGTTCATAGCAACACCATTCACAATATCCAATGCATAGAAACAACCTAAATACCCATCAACAGATGAAAGGATAAAGAAGACATGGTACATATGCACATGGAATGCTACTCACAGCCACAAAAAAGAATGAACTAATACCATGTGCATTAGTTGCAACATGGATGCAAATAGAGATCATACTAAGTGAAATCAGCCTGAAAGAGAAAGACACATACCATATGATATCACTTATATGTGGAATATCAAATATGAACAAATGAACCCGTCTACAAAATAGAAAGAGACTTTCAGACATAGAGCCCAGACTTGTTGCCCAGTGGTGGGGGTGGGGAGGGGTGCTGGGAGTTAGGGGTTAGTAGATGCAAACTATTATATAGAGAACAGATAAACAATAAGGTCCTACTTTATAGAACAAGTAACTATTTTCAATATCCTGAGATAAACTATAATGGAGAAAATATAAAAAGAATATATGTATAACTGAATCACTTTGTTGTACAGCAGAAATTGAAAGTGAAACTAAAGTTGCTCAGTCATGTCCCACTCTGCAACCTCAAGGACTACATAGTCCATGTATATTCTCCAGGCCAGAATACCAAAGTGGGTAGCCTTTCCCTTTTCCAGGGCATCCCCAGGGATCAAATCCAGGTCTCTCACATTGCAGGTGGATTCTTTACCAGCTGAGCCACAAGGGAAGCCCAAGAACACTGGAGTCAGTAGCCTATCCCTTCTCCAGCAGATCTTGATCCAGGAATCAAACTGGGGTCTCTTGTATTGCAGGTGGATTCTTTACCAACTGAGCTATCAGGGAAGGCCTGCAGAAATTAACATATTATAAATCAACTGTACACACACACACACATATATATTGTGGCTGAGTGTATTTTAAAAATGAGACTCATGTATAGGTCTCTTAGAAGAGACTCACTTCAAATCTAAGATCACACCAAGACTAAAAAGAAAGGACAGGAAAAGATATTTAATCCAAATAGACACAAAAATAAAACTGGGATAGCAATACTTTTATCAGACAAAACAGATTTTAAAACAAAGACTAGAACAAAGAGCATTACATATGATAAAGAGCCAATCCAAGAAGAAAACATATTTGTAAGTGTGTGTATATGTATATATACATAATATATCCAACATAGAAGCACCTAAATATATAAGGCAAATATTAACACACCTAAAGAGAAGAATAGACACCAATGCAAGAGTATTGGGGGCTTTAATACATGGATAAGTAATCCAGAGAGAAGATCAATAAGGAAATACTGGGTTTAAATGACACCATTAAACTAGATTACCTATTAGATATCTATAAAACATTCTACCCCAAAATGGCAGCATACACATTTTTATCAAGTGCACATAGAACATTCTGCAGGAATGATCATGTGCTAGCCCACATGTTAAGAAACTACTGAAGTTATACTAGTCATCTTTTCTGACTACAGCAGTATACCAGAAATGAATTATAGGAAAAAGAAACTGGAAAAATACAAATGTGTGGAGATTAAACAACATACATTGAAAACCAATAAATAAATAAATAAATGTGTCAATAAATAAATCAAAGAGAAAACTCAAAAATAGCTGGAAACAAGTGAAAATGAAAACCCAACATTCCAAAATCAATGAGATGCAGGGACAGCAGTTCTAACAGGGAAGTTTATAGTAACACAGGCCTATCTCAAGAAACAAGATAAATCTCAAATAAATAACCAAACTTTTACTCTAAAGGTACTAGAAAAAGAAGAAAAAACAAAGTTTAAAATAGTAAAAGAAAGAAAAATCAGAACAGAAAAAAAGAAATCAAGTAAAAAAAAAAAAAGTGGAAAAGATCAGTGAAAATAAGACGTTGTTCTTTGTAGAGACAAAATAGACAAATCTTTAGTCAGACTCAAGAAAAAAGACAGGGTTCAGATAAATGAAATCAGAAATAAAAGAATTTACAATCAATATCACAAAAATACAAACATTCATTCAATTGTAATAAAAAAAATTGGATAGCCCTTCTAGAAGAAATAGATAAATTCCTGGAAACATACACACTTCTAAGACTGAATTGAGAAGAAATAAAAAATCTGAATAGACTAATATCAATAATAAAATTGATTCAGTGACCAGGAAACTCCCAACAAATAAGCCATGATCAGAAAGCTTCACTGGTGAATTCCACCAAACATTTGAAGAAAAGTTAATACCTATTTTTCTCAAATTATTTCAAAAAATTGAAGACGAAGGGAAGTTTCTGAATGTATTCTATAAGGTCTGCCTTAATGTAGTACCAAAACCAAAGACACTACAAACGAAGAAAACTGTAGTCTAATATCTCAGATAAACATGGATGCGATAATTCTCAACAAAATATTAGCAAACTGAATGTAACAATGCATTAAAAGGACCATATACCATGATCATGTGGGATTTATTCCAGGTATATATGGATGATTCAATACCCAGAAATCAACTAACATGATATACCACATCAACAAAATGAAGGATAAACATAACAAAATTCAACACTCGTTTATGGTAAAACAAACAAACAAACAAAAAAGCCTCTCAAAACAAAGTGGGCATAGAGGCAACATACTTCAATATAATAAAAGCTATATATGGCAAACCAACAGTTAACATCATGTTCAGAGGTAAAAATTGATAGTTTTACCTCTAATATCAAGAACAAGATAAGACTGCCCACTCATCACTTTTATTCAACATAGTATTAGAAGTCCAGTAATAGCAATCAAACAAGAAAAAGAAATAAAAGGCATTTAAATTAGAAGGGAAGAAGTAACACTGTCAACCATTTTCAAATGACATGATACTATATATATAGAAAACCCCAAAACTATAAAAATAAATGAATTCAGTGAGGTTGCAGGATACAAAATAAATATAAAGAAATTTGTTGTATTTCTATACAATAAAAATGAACTATCAGAATAATAAATTAAGAAATCTATCCCATTTATAATTGCATGAAAAAGAACAAAATACATAAGAATGAATGTAACCAGGTAGGTGAAAGATGTGAACTTTGAAAACTACAAGATATTAAAGAAATTAAAGATTACACAAATAAATAGAAAGATATAATGTGCTCATGGATTAGATGAATTAATGTTGTTAAAATATCCATACTAGCTGAAGCAATGCACTGTTTCAATGCAACTCCTATCAAAGTACCCATGTTATCTTTCACAGAATGAAAACCAGATAGTCTTAAAATTTATGTTGAACTACAAAAGGCTGAAAAGTTAATATAGTCTTGAGAAAGCAGAACAGTATTTCAAACTATACTACCAAAATATAGTAATCAAAGCGTTATGGTACTCACAGAAAAAGAGACACAGATCAATGAAAAAGAATAGAGAGCCCAGAAAGAAACCCAGGCTTATATGGTCAATTCTTGATGGCAAAGGAGGCAAGAATATACCATGAGGAAAAGACAGTCCCTTTAATAAACAACTTTGGGAAAACTGGACAGCCACATGTAAAAAAAACGAAACTGTTTTTCTATACTGAATGCAAAAATAAATTTAAATGGATTAAAGACTCAAACAGAAGATCTGAAACCATAAAATTCCTAAAGGAAACATACACAGTATGTTCTTTGATATCATTCTTAGCAATAATTTTTGGATCTGTCTCCTCAGACAGGGGTGACAAAGGCAAAATTAAACTAAAAGTTTTATGAAGGTGAAGAGGAGAGTGAAAAAGCTGGCTTAAAACTCAGTGTTCAGAAAACTAAAATCATGGCATCTGGTCCCATCACTTCAAGGCAAATAGGGGGAAAACAGAAACAGTAACAGACTATTTTCTTGGGCTCCAAAATCACTGCAGACAATGACAACAGCCATGAAATTAAAAGATGCTGGCTTCTTGGAAGAAAAGCTATGATGAACCTAAACAGCATATTTAAAATCAGAGACATCACTTTGTCAACAAAGGTCCATATAGTAAAAGCTATGGTTTTTCCAGTAGTCATGTATGAATGTGAGAGTTGGACCATAAAGAAGACTGAATGCTGAAGAACTGATGCTTTCAAACTGTGGTGCTGGAAAAGACTCTTGAGAGTCCCTTGCAGAGTCTCAAGGAGATCAAACCAGTCAATCCTAAAGGAAATCAACCTTGAATATTCATTGGAAGGACTGATGCTGAAGCCGAAACTCCAACACTTTGGCCAACTGATGTAAAGAGCCAACACACTGGAAAAGATCCTGATGCTTGGAAAGATTGAGGGCAGGAGGAGAAGGGGGCAACAGAGGATGAGATGGTTGGATGCCATCATCGACTCAGTGGACATGGGTTTGAGCAAACTTTGGGAGATAATGAAGGACCGGGAAGCCTGCCATTCTGCAATCCGTGGGGTTGCAAAGAGTTAGACATGACTGAATGACTGAACCAAAAACAAAAGCTTTTACACAGTAAAGGAAACCATAAACAAAATGAAAAGGCCATCTACAAAATGTGAAAAAATGTTTGCAAATGATATGTCCAATAAGGGATGAATGGACTTAGAAGGCAGTAAGACAAATACCTGGAGAAGGCAATGATGCTCCACTCCAGTACACTTGCCTGGAAAATCCCATGGATGGAGGAGCCTGGTGGGCTACAGTCCATGGGGTCGCACAGAATTGGACACAACTGAGCGACTTCACTTTCACTTTTCATTCTCATGAAAATGGAAATGGCAACCCACTCCAATGTTTTTTCCTGGAGAATCCCAGGGATGGCGGAGCCTGGTGGTTGCACAGAGTTGGACACGACTGAAGCAACTTAGCAGCAGCGGCAGCAAGACAAATACCATATGACATATACCATTTATATGTGGAATCTATGAAACAATTGAACAAACATAATAAAAAAACAGGCTTGTAGATACAGAGAACAAACTAGTGGTTGCCAGAGGGAAGAGGGATAAGTAAAATAGGTCAAGGAGATTAAGAAGTACAAACCTTCAGTTACAAAATAAATAAGCCATCCTGATATAATGTACAGCATAAGCACAGGTGGTCAATAATAATGTAATAACTTTGCTGGTACATGGTGACTAGACTCAAAGTAACTAAATCACTAGTGATTATTTTGTAATGTATAGAAATATCAAATCACAAAGTGGTATATCTAAAACTAACATAATATTGTAAGTCAAATATACTTCATTAAAAGAAAGAACAGTAAATTATGTTGTCACATATTTTAAATTGGGTGTGTTAGTCACTCAGTCATGTCTAACTTTTTGCAACCCCATGACTGTAGCCTGGCAGGCTGCTCTTTCCATGGGATTCTCCAGGCAAGAATACTGGAGTGGGTAGCCAGTCTCTTCTCCAGGGGCTCTTCCTGACCCAAGGATTCAACCTGGTCTCCTGCATTGCAGGTAGATTCTTTACCACCTGAGTCACCAGGGAAGCCCCAATTTGTTTTTACCTAAAATAAACTCTTCACACCCTCACCAAAAAAAAAAAAAAGAATATATAGTCCTTTCTCAGTATTCATGAAGGATGGGTTCCAGGAGTCCCTCTAGGTACCAAAATCTCCAAATGCTTAAATTCCTTACTTAAGATGGGTTAGTGCAAGGAATGCCCTTGACCTTCAGCCCTCTGTATGCCCTGGGTTTGCATTCACAAATTCAGTTAACCGCATTTATCTGTCTTTGTTTGAATCTGCAGATGAGAAACCCATAGATATGGAAGGCAGATGCTCTAGCCAACAGATGGTAGTTTAATCTATTTTAGGAAAGATCTTAAGGGGCATTAATATTTCTCTTGAAACAGCCTTACAAACCTACATTTACAGACACATAAATTCTGCTCTACATCATCCAGTGCACTTGAGGGATTAAAAAGAAATAGACACAAGACAGCTTTTATGTTCTTTGCATACGAGAATTGAGACCTTTGTGAACCGTTGATATGGCCGTGTATTGTACATTTTAATATTTATTGATATGAAAAATATAAAATCCATTATTGTTTTATACAGACAACAAAAATTGTTTACATACTAAGTAGAATTATTTTCTTTCTTGCTTTGTCTTAATTTGTTACTTCAGATAGACTCTCAGACTATTCCTGATCGAAGATATTTCTTTTAAATACCGCATAGTAGAGCCCATTTTATCCATAAGAAGGTAAAAAAAGCTCAACCTGAACAAATTTTCTATGTGACAAGGCTATTGTCTTTACTGAAAGTATCAATAGAAGCTCCAATCCTCTATTTAATATAATAAGAAGTCTATGAACTGTTTGAATTGAAATGAAAACCCATAATGATGACATTTATAACATCTGTCACATTAGATTTGCTTGGTCTATATATCTCTCCCTGGAATAATAGTGATTTATACAAATTGCTTCTCACTGCAATCTATATCAGTATAAAGATGCCACCAGATATATGGAGGATTTTATTTGCTTCAAACTGAATGTCTGTTTAATTGTATTTGCCACTAAATGAAAATACTACCCTCTGGCATATCTGTTTAGATATAATGGTTAATTTATTTTGTGGTTTTATAACTTCAGCTTCTCTTCCATAGTTGAAAGCCGAACTTTCTCTTTGCAAATATATGTATATGTTTCTATATATGTATAGATCATATACATAAACACCTTTATGTCACAAATATGGTAATTATAAGTTTATTACTCCATGATCTTTATTGGTTAGATATGTTTTCTTTCCCCTTGCAGGGGAAAGGAAAGAAAAAAAAAAAAAACAACCTTCCTTGGCTGCTGTTAAACTCTAGGAGTACTTCTTGATGAAGGGCATGAGGACAATCTTGCCCTCTGAAGGATACGTTTGATGACTGAAGAAATTTGGGGTTGTCACAACTTTTGACGGGTGCAGAGACTAGGGATACTGCCAAACAACCCAAAGACACAGGACAGTTATACACAACAAAATATCCAGTCCAAAATGTCAATAGGGCCAATGTTGATAAATCTTGAATTTCAGACTTGTTTCCTTAGCACTATGGGTTTCATTTTTAAGATATGCCTACCTAGAACCAGACATTTCTATTAAAAGTAAGCACCTTTACAAAATCTAAAGAAATTAATTTATATAGGCATATATCACATAAATGTATTTCCAATAAATCCAACTGCATTTTTAGTTATCATTTGAAATACTATGGACTTCTGAATTCTTTCTGGCTGTAACCATTCTGTACCCCACAGCGCAAGGCCTTTTCTGGTGTTGGCTGAGCCCAGGGGTCTCTCATGCTTTTCCCACAGACCCTCTTTTCTTGGAAGGAAGAGTGAACATGCCCCAAGAACTCATTGTCAAGCATAAATTTGACCTTCTGCTTCCCAGCAATCTGGCATCTTTGTTTTCCATAACAGGGCCCTATCTAAGATTTTCCTCCACCTCAACAACCCTTTTCTCTGTCCTTTTCACTAAATTCTCTTCTTCCCATTCTTTCCATGTGGGTATCACTCAAGGCTATAATACAGAAGCTCTTTCCCCCTCCTCTCCCCGAGGATGCTCTTTTGAAAATCTCATTTACTTTCTGCTTTCAACAGTCATTTCTAGGTGATTATTAAATCTGCAATTTAAATCCCATTCTCTTTTCTGAATTACAGATGTTTTCCTGGGCACCAGCTGCTTTGCATAATTTTGCTGCTTTTCTTAAAGTCATGTCTCATCTCCTCCTTTATGTACCTTCACTCAGTACAAAATCATGCTTGTTGTACCTCATGTACTTGCCTCATCCATCTACTCAGTCTCATATACAAATGGCCACATTTGAAAAGTAGAGATTCATTGTATGACTGCATTGCCAAAATGCACAGTGCAAACTCTTCACCGTATATATGGAAAAAGTCCTCATCCTGACAGGAGGACCTTCTCTAATATGCCCTGAACCAATCTTATTAAATTCAAAAATGTTTTCACCCAAAGAAACTCAACCTTCCAGTCAAACCAACCTGATTCTTGATCCCAAATACACCTGTATGTATATTGTCCATGTACCTTTCCCTCCAAACTGCACCACGTTGTCGCACATTTCATAGGAAGACTTAGTCCCCACGCTCTTCCATCTCCAAATTTTTCCCTTCTGTGAACACCCAGAGCACTTGTGGCCACCATTTTTTAGTGCCATCCTGATGGAATGGCCATGGGTTTTCTTGTCTTATTTGCATATCATCTGATGAAGGGCAGAGATGGCATTTCCCATGTTTGGTTTTACTCGAAAGCAGTGAACACAAGGTGCTAAACATCATTCCCAGTTCAGTAAACAGGTCATATTGAAAGTGCAATCTACTTCTTACCCTACATCTTCAACTGCTGATAGCACATTATATTTTCTCCCAAATTCATCTTGTTGCATCTCAGGTTGAACTCATCTTCCCATGATTGTAAGATTCCTTATTTACAAGTCCTTATATTTTTCAGGGTAGGTCATTTTTCTTATTAACCATGTTTTTTTAAAAAGTGAAAAAAAAAAAAAAACTACTCAGTCTTCACTTCTACACTATCCTCTTCTTTCTATAGCCATCAAATGACTTTCATTGAACAATTTATACCTGCAATTTATAGCAACCTCTTAATTAATGTTCCTGCTGCTCACTTCCTTTATTTGAACACTGACAATAGCAGCTAAGTTTGTTTTGAATGCTTCCTCTGTGCTGGGCATTGCCTCAACACTTCATAATCAGCAATTCATTTAATCTTTACAATGCTTTTATTAACCATGAGACCCAGAGGGATAGAATATCTTCCCAGTTAGTAACAGAACTATAAAGTGGTAAGCCAGATATAAACCCAGGCAGCTTGGCACCAAGGATAAGACCCTGAAAACACATGCTCTGATTCCCATCCTTGAATCTATCTCCACCTACTATCAGATTAATTATATCACTTTCCATGACATAAAAAAAAAAAAAATTCTCCATATTCTTAATAGAAGAAAAATCCTATTTCTTGTAATTCTAGATAGACTGTGTTCAATTTCTCCCAAAGGTACTGGTCCAAGCTTGTTTATGCAAGAGTGCTTTCCAGCACGGGTAGGTGCCCTGCTCTACCTGAAGTATTAATATGTCCCTCCCTTCATCATCCCTGCCTCTCTGCTTGGTTCAGGCTCCTTTCTGTACTTTTTATCTCACCCAAACCCTCCATTCATTCATTAATTCAGAAGTCTCACACTGATAGCTGATCTGTCAGATCTGGCTTTTGTGGTATTGCTTTTACAATGTGAAAGTGGAAGTTTGGGTTGCTCAGTCATGTCCAAACTATGACCCCATGGACACAAGTCCACCCAGCTCCTCTGTCTTTGGGATTCTCCATGCAAGAATACTGGAGTGGGTTGCCATGCCCTCCTTCAGGGGATCTTCCTAAACCAGGGACTGAACTCGTGTCTCCTGCATTGCAGGAGTATTCTTTACCATCTGAGTCACCAGGGAAGCCAAGAAGATACTTAGGAACTTTCTTGGCAGTCCAATGGTTAGGACTTTGCCTTCCAGTGCAGTGGATGTATGTTCAATCCCTGGTCAGAGCACTAAGATCCCACATGCCTTGTGGCCAAACAACCAAAACATGAAACAGAAGCAATGCTGTAACAAATTCAATAAAGACTTTTAAAAAATGGTCCTCATCAAAAAAAAAAAAAAAAAAAAACCACACCTAAAGATATATAAAATTATGAGGTTTCACAAAAAGATTCAGATTCCTGGTTCTTTAGAAAAATGGAGAGATCTGGCAACATTGAGTCTGTATGTTGTCTCATAATAATTGGCAGGACCTGAGTAGTTCTGAAGGAGATCAGCCCTGGGATTTCTTTGGAAGGAATGATGCTAAAGCTGAAACTCCAGTACTTTGGCCACCTCATGCAAAGAGTTGACTCATTGGAAAAGACTCTGATGCTGGGAGGGATTGGGGGCAGGAGGAGAAGGGGACGACAGAGAATGAGATGGCTGGATGGCATCACTGACTCGATGGACGTGAGTCTGAATGAACTCTGGGAGTTGGTGATGGACAGGGAGGCCTGGCGTGCTGCGATTCATGGGGTCACAAAGAGTCAGACACAACTGAGCGACTGAACTGAACTGAACTGAGTAGTTGTTGCTTTATTTAAGTGAAGTGGACCCCACCCCTCCCTACTGTCTCCTCAATACTGAGATCAAGGTAATAGTCACTATTTAATTTGTGCTAATTTTGTGTGTTGTTTAATAGCAGAACTAGAGGAAAGTAAAATATATCTTATAGTACATCTATTTGAAAAGTTGGAAAATAAAAGGTAAAATAAGATTTCTTATGATTAAGAAAAATATTTCATAAAACCAGTAAATATTACTCTTTTAATTTTAGAAACAAATAAATGTTTGTCAATGGATTGAGTGAAGAGAAATAAGCATTAGTATGCATGCAACTATTAATAAATACACATGACACCCTATAACTAGGCAATTTCCATATGTCTTTACATTAAAAACTGATCAAATCTACCTGAGGTAGGTAGTATTATCTCTGTGTAAGAGATAAGGTAACTGAGGTTCAGAAGGGGTGAATAAGTTGCCCACAATCACATGAGCATGTAGCTGCCGGGAGCCAGCATGAGGAGCTCTGCCCATGGCAAAGGTCATGAGGAAGGAGGCTCGGCATATGCAAAGAGGGGATAGAACCTCAGGAGTCCCCCTGGATATTCTCGAGCATCTACCCCCAAACCAGAGTCTGCCTACTTTACTGCTTTGTGCTCTCACCTCTGACTTTACGGGGGGCTGTCCCCCACCACCATCTCGCTCTCTCTGATAAGGAGTTAACTTAAAGCTCCAGTCAATAAAGTTCCTGGGCATAATAGGAGTGTTTAAATCCAAACCCCTCAGATAGCTCTCTAACTGGCCTGACAAGTTTACCCGGACTCCTACAGCTATGCATACGATTGTTTACAGTCTCTCAGCCCCCAGAGGCACGGGAAGCTTAAGATATTCAAATAGCTTAGAGCCTCTCAGAGAGTTAGAAACTGTCAGAATAAAACTAGTAAAAGATTTCACTGATGAGCCAATGCTTGCTGCCAAGTTTCCACATCCCCTGTATTGTATCCTTGAATGTGTATTAATTAATATATTTGGTATGTAGAAAATTAAGTAGTGGCCTTGGTGTTAGCAACTTTAGACCCTTAAGGTAATAAATTCTTTCCTTTGTTATAAACCCACTGCACTTCTGCCCTATAAGGAATGCAACTTTATCTAACACCTTTGGAGGATGGCACCAAACTTTAAAATAATTATTCTTAGAGAAAATAAGTCTTAGGGTTGACAAACCTTTATCAGAGTCATAAAATGTTAATAGGCCTTCTGGCCAGAAGATGATGTAAATCACCTAAACCATTTGTATACTATAAATTTGCAGAAAAGAAACCCTGGTTTCGATAAGGATCAAAGACTGCTGTCTTTGCATGATTTCACATCCCCTATTATCCTCTTGGAGAAGGCAATGGCACCCCACTCCAGTACTCTTGCCTGGAAAATCCCATGGATGGAGGAGCCTGGAAGACTGCTCCATGTGGTCGCTGAGAGTCGGACACGACTGAGCGACTTCACTTTTACTTTTCACTTTCATGCATTGGAGAAGGAAATGGCAACCCACTCCAGTGTTCTTGCCTGGAGAATCCCAGGGACGGGGGAGCCTGGTGGGCTGCCGTCTCTGGGATCTCACAGAGTCAGACACGACTGAAGCGACTTAGCAGCAGCAGCATTATCCTCTATGTGCAACTTAGGGTATAAAAGCCCCTGTTGAAAATAAAGTTACGGGCCTTGCTCACCGAAGTTTGGTCTCCCCATGTCATTCTTTCTTTAACATTCTGGCTGAGTCTCCATCTGGAGCGTGGAGGTCCTCTGCGACCATTTATTTGCCTGGGCTTCTAAGACCCACTCAAGAAGGTGCCTAAGGTGGGGCAACTTCCGCTATTCGAGAGGGTGCCTGCGGCCTCCGTGGTCAGAGCTAACCTGATGTCACAGGTTATATTGATTTTCTGCGTAAACCAAGCTACTCAGCCTCTTTTCTCCGCTGAATTTTCCTACTGAGCTATCCTCATTCTATTACTCTTTATATCTCTAGTTAATATTTAAATAAAGCTATCGTATCCAGTGAACTTGCCGAAGCCATCTCCCCTTCGAATTCCCTGGATTGGCCAGGGCTGGACCCAGGCATGTAGCTAGTTAGTAGTGTGGCCAGGACTCTATTCGGATTGACTTGGCTGAAACGTCTAAGCCTTTGCCACACAACATTCTTTGAGCTCACCAGATTGCTTAATAATCTAATTGACTGTTAATGCAGAGCACAGATATTGTTACTAATTATCACAGAGCCAGTGGCTCACACTAGCTAATGAGAGCCTCTTGTGTACATCTTTTCTCAGGTCATCTTTCCATGTCACATTGCATGGAATCAGCTGTGAGGGGTGTGTTTATGCCACAGAAGTTGGCAAATGCTAAAAGTTATGGCTTTTTCTTTCTTTGATGGCTAGGCATTAAACACTTACCAGCATATTCTTTTCAATGAGTAACCTGGTCATTTGAGGTTTGATCTGAAAGAATCTAATTATTCATCTATGGGAAAGTCTCCCCCTAAAATTAAGCACCTAAAAAGCTGAATAGCATGATTAAGAAAATAAACTGCCTGGTTGATGGTTCTTGTTTTAAATACCTGTCCTGCTACTAGCTACATAACCTTGGGTAAGTTATTTAATGTCTCTAACCTTCAGTTTCTTCACAACTCAATACCAAGAAAACAAACAACCCGATCCAAAAAATGGGCAGAAAATCTAGACATTTCTCCTAAGAAGACATACATATGGCTAAAAAAGCATATGAAAAGATGCTCAACATCACTAATTACTAGAGAAATGCAAATCAAAACTACAATGAGGTATCACCTCACACCAGTCAGAATGACCTTCATTACAAAATCTACAAACAATAAATGTTGGAAAGGGTGTGGAGGATGGGAACGCTCCTACACTGTTGGTGGGAATGTAAATTGATTCAGTCACTATGAAGAACAGTATGGAGGTTCCTTAAACTAAAAAAAGAGCTACCATATGATCCAGCAATCCCATTTCTGGGCATATATACAGACAAAACTATAATTTGAAAAGACGCATGCACCCCTATGATTGCTGCACCACTATTCACAATCACCAGGACACAGAAGCAACCTAGAAGTACAGCAACAGGGGAATGGATAAAGAAGATGTGGTACATATATGCAATGGAATATTACTCAGCCATACAAAGAATGGACTAATGCCATTTGCAGCAACAGGGGTGGACCTAGGGATTGTCACTAGGTCCCTTCTCCCTTCTTCCCCTGGAGAAGGAAATGGCAACCCACTCCAGTGTTCTTGCCTGGAGAATCCCAGGGGCGGGGAAGTCTGGTGGGCTGCCGTCTCTCGGGTCACACAGAGTCGGACACGACTGAAGTGACTTAGCAGCAGCAGCAGCAGCAGGGATTGTCACAGGGAGGGAAGTAAGTCAGAGAAAGACAAATATCGTATCGATTACTTATATGTGGACTCTAAAAAAGGGTACAAATAAACTCATCTACAAAACAGAAATAGAGTTAACAGATGTAGAAAACAAACTTGTTGTTACCTCAGGGTAAGTGGGTAGAGGGACAAATTGGGAGATCAGGACTGACATATATACACTACTATATATAAAATAACTAATAAGGATGTAGTGTATAGCATAGGGAACTCTACTTAATACTCTGTAATGACCTATTCGGGAAAATAACCTTAAAAGAGTGAATATATGTTTACGTATAACTGATTCATTTTGCTGTACACCTGAGACTAACATCGTAAGTCAACTATGTGTGTGTGTTCAGTCGTGTCCGAATCTTTGCAACTCCCTGGACCATAGCCCACCAGGCTCCTCTATCCATGGGATTTCCCAGGTAAGAATACTTAAGTGGATTGCATTTCCTCCTCCAGGGGATCTTCCCAATCCAGGCATCAAGCCCACGCCTTCTGTGTCTTCTGTAATGCAGGCAGATTCTTTACTGCTGAGCTACTGGGGAAGCCTAAACTATACTCCAGTAAAAATTATTTTTTAACAAGAGAGAGAATGAACTTTCTGGTTAATCAGTTCTTGTTTTCAATCCCTGTCCTGCTATTAGTTACATAACCTTGTGGAAGTTATTTAACATCTCTAAGCTTCAGCTTCTTCACCTATACTTCACAGATATGTTAATTATCTTAGATAAGGTTTATGTGGTCCAGGTATAGAGAACAGAGGCAGGTGTTCTCACAACAGAGGTTGTGTCCTCAACCTCTAAAATGCAGACCTGGACTGCTGGATAGGAAATATCTTAATCATCAAAGCTATAATAAAACTGTCAGAAGTAGAAAAACATCCATATAAATAATGAAACGTAATTTAGTTTTTTTTTTCTATATTGGTGAAAATATCACAAAATTTCAGTTAAAGACCTCTGTCTCCCTCAAATATTTTAGTTATGCTCTGCTTAAAATACTTAGCTCAAAGTACAGTTTAGAGAGTGAAATGAAATGATATCTTTAAGACACCTAGAACTGTGCTTGGCATACATAAAAGTCATAATAAATGTAGCTATGTTTATTAACCTTGTGGGGAACACACCTTCTGCTACTATTGCAAAAAAAAAAAAAAAAACTCATCAAATTTCTCTTCTCTAATGTTAATTACAAAAGCAACCAGAAAAATGTGAGCAAAAGACTCCAGAAAAACATTTGTTGAAAGAAGCCCCAAAGACAGAAGACTTAATTGCAGAAAGCTCTGTTGGGTCCCATTAGAAATAAAGGCAGGGCTTGTTCATGATTTTTTCTCACTGAAACTCATTGCACTATCTGGGAACCACGAAGAGCAAATCTTTGTCCTCATGGGAAACACTGGAGTTCAAACTTCTGGGGCCCCATGACTGTGCATTTGTACATTTATATGCATTTGTACTCTGCTAAGAATCCAGAACCTTGTCATATCTATTAGCAAACAATTGTTCACTAAATGTGTGTGTGTGTGTGTTAGTTGCTCAATCATGTTTGACTCTTTGCAGCCCCATGGACTATAGCCTGCCGGGCTCCTCTGTCCATGAGATTTCCCAGGCAGTAATACTAGAGTGGGTTGCCAGTCGTGTTTGACTCTTTGCGACCCCATGGACTATAGCCCACCAGGCTCCTCTGTGCATGAGATTTCCCAGGCGAGAATATTGGAGTGGGTTGCCATTCCCTTCTCCAGAGGATCCTCCCAATCCAGGGATCAAACCTGGGTCTCCTGCATCTCCTCCATTGGCAGGCAAATTCTTTACTTCTAGCACCACTTGGGAAGCCCTGTTCAACAAGTAATGAGATTAAATAAGGGACGTGTGCTAAGCTGCTTCAGTTGTGTCTGGCTCTTTGCGACCCATGGACTGTAGCCCACCACCCTCTTCTGTCCATGGGATTCTCCAGGCAAGAATACTGAAGTGAGTCGCCATGACCTCCTCCAGGAGATCTTCCTGACTCAGGTATCAAACCTGAGTCTCTTATATCTCCTGCAATGGCAGGCAGGCTCTTTACCACTAAGGAATTTGGGGCTTTCTATTGGTGTTTCCATGATGAGATATGAAGGCTTTGGGAATCTAAGTAAGAGTATGGCCCAAACAGAAGGTAAGAGAAGCTTGTAAAGCAGAAAATATTGGACGAGAGGGGTGATGTGGTTACCAGAGGCAAACACCTGTGAAGGAAGAGCAAGTGGTTTAAAATAGCATCTGGGGATATTCCCTGAATGATGTGATCATCCTCTTTACCTACATGAATCTTCCTTGACATCATTATTATCTAGCAAATCTTCCAAGGTTGAATATTTGGGATTTGAGGGTTTGGTGATCAAAAGCTAAGCCCAACCTGAACATGAGTAGAAGACAGAGCAGAGGCTGAAAAGGTACACATGTTACAATCAGCAACCCAAAACTTTTTACTTGATTGTTGCATTATATATGCCCTGAGGTTGCTACCTCTAAAGCATGAATTAGGCTGGGTGGCCACTGAGCTATTCATTGAAGTACACAGTGTATCAAGAACTCTGCTAGCTCCTAGAAGTATAGATGCAGCTAGTTGCCACACAATATCCATTCTTCACTTCTTCCATAAAAACAGAACTCAATTTTTATTTAGACTGACAGTGTAATTGACCTTCTACTTTTTCCAGCCTTCTTTTCAATAAGGTAAGTGTAAGCGACTACATTATAGCACACAAGATGTATACAGGCCTGTGGTATGGGACGCCCAGGAAAGCTACTTAAGAGTTGGCTCAGTTCCTTGGCCTCTCTGTCCTTTCTTCTACTTGTGTATTGTCTGCATTGAAGATAAAATGGCTTAACCCCAGAAGTCCTCTGTCTCCATGAAGCAAATTTGAAAATAAAACCCCAAAGGTATTTGAGTGGAAAACTGAAGGAATTAGATGACTGAGCCATTCATCAAATCACCACATGAGACGGGACCAGCTACCTTCTATGTGTTTTTATCCCATTGTTATTTTGGTTTTCTTTCATGCAGCCAAACTAATCCTAACTTATTTTTATCATGAAACTCCGCTAGAAACTGTCAAATGTGCTTGTTATTTAAAATAAGGAATCTTGCTTACAAACAACTGCCAAGTGTTTCCAGAGATTTGTGGATGTCCATATCACTGACTTCTATGCAGAGAACATCATGAGAAACGCTGGGCTGGAAGAAACACAAGCTGGAATCAAGATTGCCAGGAGAAATATCAATAACCTCAGATATGCAGATGACACAACCCTGATGGCAGAAAGTGAAGAGGAACTAAAAAGCCTCTTGATGAAAGTGAAAGAGGAGAGTGGAAACGTTGGCTTAAAGCTCAACATTCAGAAAATGAAGATCATGGCATCCAGTCCCATCACTTCATGGGAAATAGATGGGGAAACAGTGGAAACAGTGTAAGACTTTATTTTCCTGGGCTCCAAAATCACTGCAGATGGTGACTGCAGCCATGAAATTAAAAGACGCTTACTCCTTGGAAGGAAAGTTATGACCAACCTAGACAGCATATTCAAAAGCACAGACATTACTTTGCCAACAAAGGTCCGTCTAGTCAAGGCTATGGTTTTTCCAGTGGTCATGTATGGATGTGAGAGTTGGACTGTGAAGAAAGCTGAGCACCGAAGAATTGATGCTTTTGAACTGTGGTGTTGGAGAAGACTCTTGAGAGTCCCTTGGACTGCAAGGAGATCCAACCAGTCCATTCTGAAGGAGATCAGCCCTGGGATTTCTTTGGAAAGAATGATGCTAAAGCTGAAACTCCAGTACTTTGGCCACCTCATGCAAAGAGTTGACTCATTGGAAAAGACTCTGATGCTGGGAGGGATTGGGGGCAGGAGGAGAAGGGGATGACAGAGGATGAGATGGCTGGATGGCATCACTGACTCGATGGACGTGAGTCTGGGTGAACTCCGGGAGTTGGTGATGGACAGGGAGGCCTGGCATGCTGCGATTCATGGGGTCGAAAAGAGTCGGACACGACTGAGCGACCGATCTGATCTGATATCACTGACACAAGAACTTTTATATTTTTGATTCCTGTTGATTTCATTCATGTAGACAGTTTATTCCTGTACATTTAAGTGCATTTTTCAGCTTTTACCCAGTGATTATTTGGAGTATACTTAAAAGGAAAGAAAAGGTGGCCACTAGTAAATATTTAGCTCTCAATTAGTACCCTATACTAAGGTCACAGGTGTGGAGCCCTGTACCAAGGTCACAGGACAAAAATCTCTGGAACTGACCAAGCCCCATAGCAACTTTTGCCATGAGCCTCCTGATTTAAACCAGCCAGTTTCCTGACCCCAGATTTTGTAAAATACCCACCCTACTATACACTTTATAACATCCTAACCAATCATCTAATGCCACCATTCCAGTAGGAATTTTCTCTGTCTTGAGGCTATAAAAATTGGCTGTAATTCTGTGAAAGTGGTCAGTTCTACCTTGATTCGGCCAGGTGTTCTAACAGCCTCTTCCACTCTAATAAACTTTATTCTCTTCTCATTTTGCCTCATGTCTGGAAATTCTTTTCCAACCCACACATGGACCACAACCAATTATTTTTTTTCTAAGACATAAGTAATACTGACAAAACGCAATACTTTTACATCATCAGCAAAAAAAACCCCAACAAATGGTAGGGCCAGCCCCGTTTATTTCAATATCAGTATATCTAATTTCTGTAATTTGAAAAGAGCTCTCTACCTAGAATTCATTCCTTCCTTTCTTACTGACATTCCAATTTTAAGGGTAGCAACAACAGGTCAAGCTTAAACAAACAAACAAATCCCCCTGCATTAGCTTGCCCTTCCTCTTAAACAGTAAAGGCCAAGTGATGCAATTCTGACCAACTAGATCTAAGTAGAACTAATTAAGAGATCTTCCTTAAGAGCTTCTTTAAAGGGAATAGTCCCAGCAGATTCATTCCTTTTTACCCTTCGCCATTGCCTTCCCTCCTGCCTGGTGCTAGAATGAGAACTGACACTGGAACAGTCATCTTAAAATCATTAACGAAAAGCCAAGAGAGTTGCAGAAACCTGGACATGGACACCTGTTAGTAGCAGGACCAATGCCTGCAAGTACCTGCCTTCAGAATTCTCCCATGTGAATGGACTGTAAATCTAAAGTCAGGCAGACAAATTCAACGCCTAATAGTTACAGGGCTCAGGGAGAATAAATAAAAAGGAAGCAAATTATGTATATTTGAGGAGGTGAAATAGAAGGTGATCTTTCAAAGCTATTTTCAAGCCTCCTTTCTGTCCTTTTACTTGAAGGGTTGGCAAGACTTCCTTTTCCCATTATCTCTTCAATCATGAGAGAGGCAGGAGTCATTTGCTTCTTGTCTTTGCTTCCCATTCTTTAACAAAGACATCCTTCCCTCAGGGAACTATTTCTAAGCCTCTTACTTGTGGATAATTGAGAGACTATGTCTCCTCATTCTTTCTTTTGTACTTTCTTTCCCTAATTTCCAATTCTTTTTCTTCAGCATCCAATTACTTTCCTTCTTGTTCTACCATTCTCCTTTGCTTTTTTCTCTTATCTTAACCTTCATTTCTTCTTTCTTCTTTAATCTATTTTTCCATTTTATGCATTTTAAAATATATATTACAACTCTGAAAAATCAGTTAATTTTTGATTCATTCTCTCTCATACTTCCAAATGCCTGAGGTACTGCAATGTTGGAAAATAAAAATAGGAGGCAATTTAGCAGACAAACACCATGACTAACACTGTTACTGAACTGGCTACACACACACACACACACACACACACACACTTAGTGTGTATTTATACTTGGTCAGTGTTTTTTGGACAGAGCTTTTGTTATAAAATGATAAGAACACATTTTATTTAAAAAATCATAAAATATAAGTTCTGTTGGTACATCTTAAATCCTAGTAATTTTCATAGTGTGGCATACCATGTGTTAGCATAAAATGTCAATGTGCATGAATGTGTTGCAGGAAGGGGGACCCCTTCCAGGGCCCAAAACTGGGCTCTTGTCTAACACTTGGAAATGAATTGTCCGAAGAGACACCTGTGCTGACAAAGCAAGAGATTTTATTGAGAAAGGGCACCCGGGTGGAGAGCAGTAGGGTAAGGGAACCCAGGAGAACTGCTCTGCCGCATGGCTCGCAGTCTCAGGTTTTATGGTGATGGGATTAGTTTCCAGGTGGTCTTTGGCCAATCATTCTAATTCAGAGTCTTTCCTGGTGGTGCAAGAATTGCTCAGCCAAGATGGATGCTAGTGAGAGGGATTCTGGGAAGTGGACAGACACGTGGTGTCTCCTTTAGACCTTTCCTGAACTCTTCTGGTTGGTGGTGGTTTATTAGTTCCATGTTCCTTACCAGGATCTGCTGTCATAAAACAACTCATGCAAATTGTTACTATGGTGCCTGGCCACGGTGGGCGGTTTCAATCAGTGTGCTTCCCCTAACAACTATATAGGCTTCATTCAGCCTCCTTGACGTCCCAAAGGGTGGATTCAAGCAATTGCTAATCAGGCAAGGGAGGGGATACAGAAACAGGAGAAACAATCAAAGGTTGGTGCAGCCTCCAGACAGAGTCCTGGTTCCTACTCAAAGAAATACGCATAACAATGTCTTTGAGCCCCCACCCAGGTGGAGGATCCCGACTTCAGACTGAACACAAGATTCCTGGAGCACAGCTCTGTTGCCTCACCACCAACCAATCAAAAAGGGTCACAAACCCTGCAACCCTCACCCCAAATGTTGCCTTCTGTTTCCGGGGACCAGAGATGACCATCCTGTTAGGTCTCCTGTTTGGCCCTTGTCTATTTAATCTCTGAGAGGGGCCAACAGTTTCAAACTAAATTGCTGTTACCACAAGGGTGGAGAAGGCAATGGCACCCTACTCCAGTACTCTTGCCTGGAAAATCCCATGGATGGAGAAGCCTGGTAGGCTGCAGTCCATGGGGTCGCTAAGGGTCGGACACGACTGAGCGATTTCACTTTCACTTTTCAATTTCATGCATTAGAGAAGGAAATGGTAACCCGCTCCAGTGTTCTTGCCTGGAGAATCCCAGGGACAGAGGAGCCTAGTGGGCTGCCGCCTATGGGGTCGCACAGGGTCGGACACGACTCAAGCGACTTAGCAGCAGCAGCAGCAACAGCAGCAACAAGGGTGGAAGTTGGTTTCAGATATGGAACACCCCTACTTAGATCAGGTAGAGAGAGACTTCTGCTCTGCTAGGCAGGCCTACACCCATGCACAGCAGGAAGAAGTTACAGAAGAAAGAGACCTCCACCCCAATTCCCATATCTTGAGTATGAAGTCTCTCAGCGGGGAGTTGTTAGGGGAAGCACACTGTTTGAAACCACCCACCCTGGCCAGGCACCATAGTAACCATTTGCATGAGTTGTTTTATGACAGCAGATCATGGTAAGGAATATGGAACTAATAAGCCACCACCAACCAGAAGAGTTCGGGAAAGGTCTAAAGGAGACACGGCGTGTCTGTCCACTTCCCAGAATCCCTCTCACTAGCATCCACCTTGGCTGAGCAATGCTTGTACCACCAGGAAAGACTCTGAATTATAACGATTGGCTAAAGACCACCTGGAAACTAATCCCATCACCATAAAACCTGAGACTGCAAGCCATGTGACAGACAAGTTCTCCTGGGTTCCCTTACCCTACTGCTCTCCACCCGGGTGCCCTTTCCCAATAAAATCTCTTGCTTTGTCAGCACATGCGTCTCCTCAGGCAATTCATTTCTGAGTGTTAGACAAGAGCCCAGTTTCGGGCCCTGGAAGGGGTCCCCCTTCCTGCAACACATGTACATGAATTTCTACAATTTTATTCCAAACCAGATTAAAAGCAAATCTCCCCATTTACTATACTTAGATTAAACATGATGTGAGATCTTGAAAGTGCTTACTCACTCTAAAATTCTAATTTGTCAGTGAACTTGATATTGGAACTTAGCTCCACATCTTCTATCCACAGCTCTCTCCCAAAGTGAAAGTAAAGTAAATGAAAATTGGAATAGCCATTCACCAGCTTTACAATGATTTGTGTAATAAATCGATCTTGCCACAAAATAGTCTCTTTAGGTAAATCTGGTGGGGGAATAACAGTGCCTGCAAATGATTTTATTATTTGTTTATAACTTCAAAATCCTTTACCAGGTTTTAAAGATAATTCATGGCTTATTACCTTAGGGTCATTTCATGACAGCAAAGGTGGTTTTCCTGACATAAAAATGCCACACAGTAACTAAATGAATACAAAAAGGTGCCTCCACAAAAAGAAATGAAGTTCAGATCCTACAGCCTGCATTCTGCAGGGAAAATGGGCAAGAAAGGAAATTGAACTGACAAGGTGATGTAAGTTGTAGGTGAAAGACTGTTACTTCATTAACTGAGCAAAAGGTTCTGACCCCTCACAATACCTCAAGTGAGGTGCTTAGCCTCTCTCCTTCAAAAAGCTATTTTCCAGCAGAGTTTTGGAAATAGCATTTCAAAGCTACCCCAGTGTGAAACCTGGGACGAGCTAAAAGCATGTGATGAAAATGCCAAGAATGGACTTTAAGAAGCTTTGTTGCTTCCTTTAAATATAAAAAGAAAACACAACAAAAACAGCAATAATCCCCTAATCCTGTCTGTGTGGGAGCCTGAGCTCTCCTGTAAGCAGATTTCTCTCTTTGTCATCTTCCTCCTGTAATCACCACCCAATCCCCCCACCCCCTTAAAAAGGCAAACAGAAAGGGACCATGGCACCATGCACACTCTCATTGTCAAGAGAAAGCACAGAATTCTAAAGGCTTTCTTTTAGCCCAGACACATAGAGGATGTGGGCTCCAAAATAAATCACAGCAAACATTTGTTGATCAATTCTTCTATGCCAAGCTCATAGGAACCTTCCATACCCATCACCCCTTTTATCCTCCCAACAGCATTAGTTCCCTCATATTACAAGTTGAGTAAACCAAGGGAGACAAGTAAGTGACTCGAGGTCATGGAGCAGGTGGCAGATTAGAAGGTGAATCTATATGACTCCAGAACTTTCTTCTGAACTGTCACCAATATTGCTTTAAGGAAAAAAAAAAAAAAAACAAGGTTTAACTCTGGATTCCAAAATGCTGACCTAGATATTCAGCCTTACTACAAGCCCATTTGTTCAGCTCCTCCTCCTTGGTCTCTTCCACACCAGCTGAACACTGAAAGCAGAGTTCTCCTTTCAATGAGAGATACTGAAAGGGCATGCAGATTTCTAAGCAGCCTGAAAGGCCCAAGGTTTCTGCCTAATATTTTAGAAGTGTATGCCTTAGAAGCCTGATCCTCTCCCAGCCCTGCAGGACAATTACAACTTGTCAGTTGAAGACATGGTGCATTCAGTTCAGTACAGTTCAGTCGCTCAGTCGTGTCCAACTCTTTGCGACCCCATGAATCACAGCACGCCAGGCCTCCCTGTCCATCACCAACTCCCGGAGTTCACTCAGACTCATGTCCATCGAGTCAGTGATGCCATCCAGCCATCTCATCCTCTGTCATCCCCTTCTCCTCTTGCCCTCAATCCCTCCCAGCATCAGAGTCTTTTCCAATGAGTCAACTCTTCACATGAGGTGGCCAAAGTACTGGAGTTTCAGCTTTAGCATCATTCTTTCCAAAGAAATCCCAGGGCTGATCTCCTTCAGAATGGACTGGTTGGATCTCCTTGCAGACCAAGAGACTCTCAAGAGTCTTCTCTAACACCACAGTTCAAAAACATCAATTCTTTGGCGCTCAGCTTTCTTCATAGTACACCTCTCACATCCATACATGACCACAGGAAAAACCATAGGACCTTTGTTGGCAAAGTAATGTCTCTGCTTTTGAATATGCCATCTAGGTTGGTCATAACTTTCCTTCCAAGGAGTAAGCGTCTTTTAATTTCATGGCTGCAGTCACCATCTGCAGTGATTTTGGAGCCCAAAAAATAAAGTCTGACACTGTTTCCACATCTATTTCCCATGAAGTGATGGGACCAGATGCCATGATCTTCATTTTCTGAATACTGAGCTTTAAGCCAACTTTTTCACTCTTTTCTTTCACCTTCATCAAGAGGCTTTTGAGTTCCTCTTCACTTTCTGCCATAAGGGTGGTGTCATGTGCATATCTGAGGTTATTGATATTTCTCCCAACAATCTTGATTCCAGCTTGTGCTTCATTTAGCCCAGCGTTTCACATGGTTTACTCTGCATATAAGTTAAATAAGCAGGGTGACAATATACAGCCTTGACATACTCCTTTTCCTATTTGAAACCAGTCTGTTGTTCCATGTCCAGTTCTAACTGTTGCTTCCTGACCTGCATACAAATTTCTCAATAGGCAAGTCAGGTGGTCTGGTATTCCCACCTCTTGCAGAATTTTCCACAGTTTATTGTGATCCACACAGTCAAAGGCCTTGGCATAGTCAATAAAGCAGAAATAGATGTTTTTTCTGGAACTCTCTTGCTTTTTCCATGATCCAGCGGATGTT
This sequence comes from Bos javanicus, assembly GCF_032452875.1. NCBI lineage: Eukaryota > Metazoa > Chordata > Mammalia > Artiodactyla > Bovidae > Bos > Bos javanicus. The sequence goes on along the minus strand of NC_083869.1, from coordinate 59,471,004 downwards.
CGCAATTTGGTCTCTGGTTCCTCTGCCTTTCTAAAACCAGCTTGAACATCTGGAAGTTCACGGTTCACGTATTGCTGAAGCCTGGCTTGGAGAATTTTGAGCATTACTTTACTAGCGTGTGAGATGAGTGCAATTGTGCGGTAGTCTGAGCATTCTTTGGCATTGCCTTTCTTTGGGATTGGAATGAAAACTGACTTTTTCCAGTCCTGTGGCCACTGCTGAGTTTTCCAAATTTGCTGGCATATTGAGTGCAGCACTTTCACAGCATCATCTTTCAGGATTTGAAAGAGCTCAACTGGAATTCCATCACCTCCACTAGCTTTATTCATAGTGATGCTTTCTAAGGATATCTGGCTCTAGGTGAGTGATCACACCATCATGATTATCTGGGTCATGAAGCTCTTTTTTGTACAGTTCTTCTGTGTATTCTTGCCACCTCTTCTTAATATCTTCTGTTTCTGTTAGGTCCATACCATTTCTGTCCTTTATTGAGCCCATCTTTGCATGAAATGTTCCCTTGGTATCTCTAATTTTCTTGCAGAGATCTCTAGTCTTTCCCATTCTGTTGTTTTCCTCTATTTCTTTGCATTGATCACTGAGGAAGGCTTTCTTATCTCTTCTTGCTATTCTTTGGAACTCTGCATTCAGATGCTTATATCTTTCCCTTTCTCCTTTGCTTTTTGCTTCTCTTCTTTTCACAGCTATTTGTAAGGCCTCCCCAGACAGCCATTTTGCTTTTTTGCATTTCTTTTCCATGGGGATGGTCTTGATCCCTGTCTCCTGTACAATGTCACGAGCCTCCGTCCATAGTTCATCAGGCACTCTATCTATCAGATCTAGTTCCTTAAATCTATTTCTCACTTCCACTGTATAATCATAAGGGATTTGACTTAGGTAATACCTGAATGGTCTAGTGGTTTTCCCTACTTTCTTCAGTTTCAGTCTACCCCCTTAACCCTATCACATTTGCATTTCCTTATCACAGTGCACAGGCAGCTACTGATCTGATTATTAAATAGGTACTTCACCTTGCCACCCTGGCCCATGCGGGTGCTCTCATCTCTCCCAACCAGTCCAGTGGTGTCAATTTTGGGGGGGGGGGGGACTCGGCTGATGCCCAGTCACCCCAGGCCATTGAGTTTTTTGCCTTCTACATCTGTTCTTATCACCCACATAAGTATCCACGATGATTTCCTTTCTCTTCCCTAGAAATCTTGCTTCAAAATGCTTTTCCACCTAAGACCCAAAGGCAGTCTGATGCTGCAACCCTGTACCCTTCCACACCCTCCAGGAATTTAGTCCACGAAATACAATTAAAACTTGGCAAAAGAAAACCACCTGACATTCACAGCTTATAGCAGTCTCTCTGGACTTAGTGCGGGCTTCTGAAATCACTCTGAAGATGGGAAGGAGGATGCAAGAGCAAAATTAATGATCAAATCACTCCATTTCCTCTCCCACTGGTTGTCTCATCAAATCTAGAAAATGCTATAACAATCCATCCAGGTAGGCTGTAGACATTGATAGTAGTTTCTAACATACTAGATGGGATCCCACTTGATCAATTTGATATTTCCAGGTTACTTATTTTAACAAAATAGGCTGTTAAATTCAATCAATTAACAGGGTAATTCAAATAATTTGCCGGCCCACTGCTTTTAGCTAATTGGCCTGTTATTAGGGAATTATGAAAACTATTTTTGCACTGAACCAGTCCCCAATGCTTCCCTACCAGATTGTATCCAAGTCAAATGGCCCACGTTTTATCCCTAATAAGAAGCTATAATCTTAATTGTTATTAATTGTATACTTATATACCAAAATGGAGCTGCAGCTTTCCTGATGTCCTGATGTGACTGGAGAAGGATGCAGAAGTTCAGTTCAGTTCAGTCCAGTCACTCAGTCATGTCCGACTCTTTGTGACCCCATGAACTACAGTATGCCAGGCCTCCCTGTCTATCACCAACTCCTGGAGTTTACTCAAACTCATGTCTGTTGAGTTGGTGATGCCATCCAACCATCTCATCCTCTGTCATCCCCTTTTCCTTCGGCCTTCGATTTTTCCCAACATCAGGGTCTTTTCAAATGAGTCAGCTCTTCACATCAGGTGGCCAAAGTATTGGAGTTTCAGCTTCAGCATCAGTCCTTCCAATGAATATTCAGGACTGATTTCCTTAGGATGGACTGGTTGGATCTCCTTGCAGTCCAAGGGACTCTCAAGAGTCTTCTCCAACACCACAGTTCAAAAGCATCAATTCTTTGGTGCTCAGCTTTCTTTATAGTCCAACTCTCACATCAATACATGACTACTAAAAAAACCATAGCCGTGACTAAATGGACTTTTGTTGGTAAAGTAATGCCTCTGCTTTTTAATATGCTATCTAGGTTGGTCATAACTTTTCTTCCAAGGAGCAAGCGTCTTTCAATTTCATGGCTGCAGTCACCATCTGCAGTGATTTTAGAGCCCCCAAAAATAAAGTCAGCCACTGTTTCCCCGTCTATTTGCCATGAAGTGATGGGACCAGATGCCATGATCTTCATTTTGTGAATGTTGAGCTTTAAGCCAACTTATTCACTCTGCTCTTTCACTTGCCTCAAGAGGCTCTTTAGTTCTTCTTTTCTTTCTTCCATAAGGGTGGTGTCATCTGCATATCTGAGGTTATTGATATTTCTCCCGGCAATCTTGATTCCAGCTTGAGCTTCATCCATCCCAGCGTTTCTCATGATGTACTCTGCATATAAGTTAAATAAGCAGGGTGACAATATACAGCCTTGATGTACTCCTTTTCCTATTTGAAACCAGTCTGTTGTTCCATGTCTGGTTCTAACTGTTGCTTCCTGACCTGCATACAGGTTTCTCAAGAGGCAGGTCAGGTGGTCTGGTATTCCCATCTCTTTCAGAATTTTCCACAGTTTATTGTGATCCATACAGTCAAAGGCTTTGGCATAGTCAATAAAGCAGAAATAGATGTTTTTTTGGAACTCTCTTGCTTTTTCCATGATCCAGCGGATGTTCGCAATTTGATCTCTGGTTCCTCTACCTTTTCTAAAACCAGCTTGAACATCTGGAAGTTCACAGTTCACGTATTGCTGAAGCCTGGCTTGAAGAATTTTGAGCATTACTTTACTAGCGTGTGAGATGAATGCAATTGTGCGGTAGTTTGAGCATTCTTTGGCATTGCCTTTCTTTGGGATTGGAATGAAACTGACCTTTCCCAGTCCTGTGGCCACTGCTGAGTTTTCCAAATTTGCTGGCATATTGAGTGCAGCACTTTCACAGCATCATCTTTCAGGATTTGAAAGAGCTCAACTGGAATTCCATCACCTCCACTAGCTTTGTTCGTAGTGATGCTTTCTAATGCCCACTTGACCTCACATTCCAGGATGTCAGGCTCTAGGTGAGTGATCACACCATCATGATTATCTTGGTTGTGAAGCTCTTTTTTGTACAGTTCTTCTGTGTATTCTTGCCACCTCTTCTTAATATCTTCTGTTTCTGTTAGGTCCATACCATTTCTGTCCTTTATTGAGCCCATCTTTGCATGAAATGTTCCCTTGGTATCTCTAATTTTCTTGCAGAGATCTCTAGTCTTTCCCATTCTGTTGTTTTCCTCTATTTCTTTGCATTGATCACTGAGGAAGGCTTTCTTATCTCTTCTTGCTATTCTTTGGAACTCTGCATTCAGATGCTTATATCTTTCCTTTTCTCCTTTGCTTTTCACTTCTCTTCTTTTCACAGCTAGTTGTCGTCCCTCTTGTGTGACCCTATTATGCATGCCTCATAGTTTCATTGAGTTAGACAAGGCTATGGTCCAGGTGATCAGATTGGTTAGTTTTCTGTGATTGTTGTTTTCCCTCTGTCTGTCCTGATTGAGAAGGATAAGAGGCTTATGGAAGCTTCCTATGGGAGGGACTGACTGAGGGGGAAACTGGGTCTTGTTCTGATGGGCAGGGCCATGCTCAGTACCTGGGGCCAAACTATGGTGGAGGTAATGAAGATAATGGTGTCCTTCAAATGATCCCATGCATGTACTTTTGCACTCACTGCTCCAAAACCCGCAGCAGGCCAACACTCACCTATGCCTCCACTGGAGACTCCTGGACACACCCAGGCAAGTCTGTGTCAGTCTTTTGTGGGGCCACTGCTCCTTTCTCCTGGGTCCTGGTACATACAAGGTTCTGTTTATGCCCTCCACGAGTCTATTTCTCAGTCCTTTGTAAGTTCTGGCAGCTCCACGGTGGGGTTAATGGTGACCTCCTCCAAGAGGGCTTATGCCATACCCAAGTCTGCTGCATCCAGAGCCCCTGTCCCTGTGGCCGTCCACTGCTGACCCGTACCACCACAGGAGTCACTCAAACAGTTCTGTCTCAGTCTCTGTGGGGTCCCTGGGTTCTGGTGCACACAAGGTTTGTTTGAGTCCTCTGACGGGAATGGGGTTTGATTCTAAGTGCGAATTCGCCCCTCCTACCATCTTGCCGGGGCTTTTCCTTTGCCCTTGGGCATGGGGTATCTCCTCATAGCTGCTCCAGTGCCACGCAGCCAGATCCAAGAGGAAGGAATCAATTGTTCCCCCAAGAAGTACTCAGGTTAAGACTTGGAAGTTCCCTTTACGTGTTGCTCTCTTGTGTTGAAGAAGTACCAAATTGATAAAGATACCTTATTTGGACACTGCCTTTGGCTTGAGGCAGTATTTTCATATATGTGGAATTTAAATTGGCCACTGCTTTTGAGGCTGAAAACAAGCACAGTTAGCTAGCTAGTGGTTATCAATAATCAGTGTATCGGGAGGACCAAGATGGCGGCCGGGGAGCCGGGTGATTTGGGCGTCTACAGCTTCAGATTCCTGCCTCAGAAAACCTTCCAGTCTCTGAGCACCCCACAGACTACCAGCCGGCTCCGCCAGTGGTCTATGCTGGGTAGAATCGAGGCGCAGGCGTTCGGGTTTGACCAGACGTTTCAGGCTTATCGCAAGGATGATTTCGTTATGGCCTTTTTCAAAGATCCAAATGTTATTCCCAATTTGAAATTACTTTCAGAATCTTCTGGAGAGTGGCTTACATTAGGAACTGAAGTGAAAAAAATTAAAAAAAAAAAAAATAATCAGTGTATCGGTGGCATTGCTAAGCTGAGTCAACAATGGAAACTGACCAGCAATGGCTATGTTAAAATACAAAGGTTATTATTAAAAGACAAAAGATGTTAGTTCCTGGATGATCTCATCTATATGCCAGGGTTTCATAGAAGGCAGTGAGCATCAGCCCCATATCCTATGGTATTTTTTAAAACAATGTAAACAGACAGAGAAGTACATATTATTTTCTTATTCCAAGGGAATGAATATGATGGAAAGTGTATAGGAATTGGAATCATTTTAAAGAAAGAGATATCCAACTGAGAGGCTGGGATATTACAGAGTGAATATCTGTTTTGTGTCTGTGAATTCACATACTCAAAAGAACCCAGAAGCCATGTGATTTGCTTCCATGAAATGCTGCAGGATGCATTTATACTTGGGCAATGAAATGGTCTATCTTCAGAAAAGCCTGTGAGCTAAGATTCTCAATACAAGTCTGTAAAGACGTGTCACATTAAGACACCTGTCTCTAAATGCTCCTAAAACTATAGATAATAGAGCCTGAATCTGAAGAGTTAGTCTTGTACTAAATATGAAATGCCATATTTCTTGGACAGTCCCATAATATAGAATGTAGAATAAAAGAGGAAGGCCTCAAGTTATTGCTACTGACAGGAAATTACTAGGTTATGTAGGAAGGGTTTGGTGGCCTATGTACTAGCAATAAAAGGCCTGTTATACTGTCTGTACTTCATTTTAAAATATCTCAGTACAGACAATATATGTGTGTGTTATTGTTAATTTATAACCTAGGGGCACTGAGAGAACTCCTTGACTGGGAGTACACCAGCCTACAACCCTATAAAGTCTCTCAGCAAGAGGCTTTAGCTCTCTTTATCTCCAGTCACCAACAGGGCCTTTAGAAGTTGACATACTGGATGATACAACATGTTTTCATCAGTGAAATGAGTGACATTTAAGATGAGTGTGGAAAGAGTTATTGCTTATGGTAGCATGTCCTACCCATCACCTCTGGAAGAACAGAGAGTAACAGCCTGCAACCCAACAAGCTTAAGCTGACAGAACGTTGTCTCAGGTTTAACATTATGTATTAATACCTGTATTTTATCACTGTATTAGCATTCTCCAGAGAAACAGAAGTGATAGGCAATTATGGCAATTATTAAAAGGAATTGGCTAAAGCAATTACAGGGGGAGGCTGACAAGATCCAATATTTGTAGTCAGCAAGCCGGAGACCTAGGACAGCCAATGGTGAAAGTTCTTGTTTGAAGGCCAGCTGGCCTGAGACCCACGAAGAGCTGATGTCTCAGTCTGAGTCTAAAGTTAAGACAAAACCCATGTCTCAGTTCAGAGGCATCCAGGCAGAAGGAATTTTCCTATTATTAGGGGGAATGCCAGGCATTTTGTTCTAGTCAGGCCTTCAGCTTGAAGGCACAAGGCCCACCCACATTAGGGAGAAAAATCTATGTTATTCAGTCTATTGATTTAAGTATTAAACACATCTGGAAAGTGCACAAGATGGCAGAGTAATAGGATATAAAGCCCACCTTCTTCCACAAATAAATCAAAAATACATCCACACATGGAATGATTCTCACAGAATACCTACTCAATGCTGGCAGAAAACCTCAGACTGCTGAAAGGGCAAGAAAATCTCCATGCAACTGGGTTAAAAAAAAGAGAGAGAGAAAAAAAGAAAGTCAGAAAGGAATCAGGACGAGTCCTGCACCCCTGGAAGGGGGCTGTGAAAGAGGAAAGATTCCTGTACCCTGGGAAGCCTCACAGGTAGAGAGGTTGGCTAGGACAGAAGCGGAGCTTCAGAGCCTCAGAGGAGAATGCAGCAGCTGGTGGACAGCAGGCAGAGCAGGAGGAGAATGCCACAAATGGTCAGTGCCACCACCCTGCTGTCCTCAGCTTGAGGTGTGCATCTACTGGTGTGGGCTGGGTGCTGGAACTTGGGCTTCAGAGGTTCAACCCAGGGAGAGGACTGGGGCTGGCTATGTGAAAACATCCTGGGTTTGGGGTGGGTGGAGGCTGGAATCCAGTACAACCACAAATGAGACTGTGTGGCAGAAGCCTGAGCCACCATGGAGCCCAGTCACCATTGTTTGGGTGGTACACAAGAGGAGGGGCAGAACTCAGATTGTAGCCTTCTTCCCCACATGCACACTTGCAGAGAGCAGGACATCACCTGCATGGGCTCTCACGGCAGCTGCCACCACTGCCTGCCTAGGTGCCAGGAGTGACTTTGAGCCCCTTCCACCTCCCTCCCAGATTTCTAGAGAGGTCACAAGCTGCCATCACCACCTGCCTATACTGCAATAGTGATTTCAAACCACTTCCACTCCCATCGTGTGCCCTGGGGGCCCATCTGAGTTGCTACTGCCTTCAAGAACCCCAGGACTGGGCACAAATCCCCTCATCTGCAAACCACTATCAAAAATAATGACTAGCACACTCTGAGGAAAGAGGTGACAGACATCCATACTAAAAGCAGCCCTTGCACCAAATATATTAAACCCACACAAGCTACACAGGATGCTCTCACATATAAATGAGCCTCCAAGACCACAGTGGATAGTTGTTTCTCCTATAATAAGAGAAACAGAAGTAAAATGAGGAAGTAGAGGAACTAGTCCCACTTAAAAGACTAAGAGGATTTCCCTGAAAGACAAACAATGAAATAGACCTCTTCAGTATAATAGACCAGAGAAGGCAACGGCACCCCACTCCAGTACTCTTGCCTGGAAACTCCCATGGACGGAGGAACCTGGTAGGCTGCAGTCCATGGGGTCGCTAAGAGTCAGACATGACTGAGCGACATCCTTTCACTTTTCATTTTCATGCATTGGAGAAGGAAATGGCAACCTACTCCAGTGTTCTTGTCTGGAGAATCCCAGGGATGGGGGAGCCTGGTGGGCTGCTGTCTATGAGTGTGCCATTGCACAGAGTCGGACACGACTGAAGCAAGTTAGCAGCAGCAGCAGCAGCAGTATAATAGACACTGATTTCAAAAAGGAGATCATGAAAATACTGAAATAATTAACAAAGGCTATTAACAAAAACGTATGGACCTAACAGAAGCAGAAGATATTAGGAAGAGATGGCAAGAATACACAGAAGAACTGTACAAAAAAGATCTTCAAGACAAAGATAATCACGATAGTGTGATCACTGACCTAGAGCCAGACATCCTGGAATGTGAAGTCAAATGGGCTTTAGAAAGCATCACTACGAACAAAGCTAGTGGAGGTAATGGAATTCCAGTTGAGCTATTCCAAATCCTGAAAGATGATGCTGTGAAAGTGCTGCACTCAATATGCCAGCAAATTTGCAAAACTCAGCAGTGGCCACAGGATTGGAAAAAGTCAGTTTTCATTCCAATCCCAAAGAAAGGCAATGCCAAAGAATGCTCTGACTACCGCACAATTGCACTCATCTCACACGCTAGTAAAGTAATGCTCAAAATTCTCCAAGTCAGGCTTCAGCAATACATGAACCGTGAACTTCCAGATGTTCAAGCTGGTTTTAGAAAAGGCAGAGGAACCAGACAGCAAATTGCCAACATCCGCTGGATCATCGAAAAAGCAAGAGAGTTCCAGAAAAACATCAATTTCTGCCTTATTGACTATGCCAAAGCCTTTGACTGTGTGGATCACAATAAACTGTGGAAAATTCTGAAAGAGATGGGAATACCAGACCACCTGATCTGCCTCTTGAGAAACCTATATGCAGGTCAGGAAGCAACAGTTAGAACTGGACATGGAACAACAGACTGGTTCCAAATAGGAAAAGGAATTCGTCAAGGCTGTATATTGTCACCCTGTTTATTTAACTTATATGCAGAGTACATCATGAGAAACACTGGACTGGAAGAAACACAGGCTGGAATCAAGATTGCCGGGAGAAATATCAATAACCTCAGATATGCAGATGACACCACCCTTATGGCAGAAAGTGAAGAGGAACTCAAAAGCCTCTTGATGAAAGTGAAAGAGGAGAGTGAAAAAGTTGGCTTAAAGCTCAACATTCAGAAAACGAAGATCATGGCATCTGGTCCCATCACTTCATGGCAAATAGACGGGGAAACAGTGGAAACAGTGTCAGACTTTATTTTTGGGGCTCCAAAATCACTGCAGATGGTGACTGCAGCCATGAAATTAAAAGACGCTTACTCCTTGGAAGGAAAGTTATGACCAACCTAGATAGCATATTCAAAGGCAGAGACATTACTTTGCCAACAAAGGTTCGTCTAGTCAAGGTTATGGTTTTTCCTGTGGTCATGTATGGATGGGACAGTTGGACTGTGAAGAAGGCTGAGCACCGAAGAATTGATGCTTTTGAACTGTGGTGTTGGAGAAGACTCTTGAGAGTCCCTTGGTCTGCAAGGAGATCCAACCAGTCCATTCTGAAGGAGATCAGCCCTGGCATTTCTTTGGAAGGAATGATGCTTAAGCTGAAACTCTAGTACTTTGGCCACCTCATGCGAAGAGTTGACTCATTGGAAAAGACTCTGATGCTGGGAGGGATTGGGGGCAGGAGGAGAAGCGGACAACAGAGGATGAGATGGCTGGATGGCATCACTGACTCGATGGACGTGAGTCTCAGTGAACTCCAGGAGTTGGTGATGGACAGGGAGGCCTGGTGTGCTGCGATTCATGGGGTCGCAAAGAGTTGGACACGACTGAGTGACTGATCTGATCTGATCTGATTAACAAAAAAAAGAACACTGCAAAAATGAACTAGAAACTATAAAGCGAAACCAAAAAAAAAATTAGAATACTCATTTTCAGAGATAAAAGCTCAGTAAAGGCAATGAATAGCAGAATAAATACAATGCAGAAGAATTAAAAAATGACCTGAAAGATGGAATAATGGAAATCACCCAATCAGGAAAGCAGACAAAAAGTCAAATTTTAAAAAATGAAAGCAATATATAAGATCTATTGGAAAATATAAAGCATGCCAATCAAGGCGTAATATGGATTCCAGAAGGGGAAGAAACAGAAAGAGGGATCAAAAATGTACTTGAAGAAATTGTGGATTAAAATCTAAACAAGGAAACAGATATTCAAGTACAGGAAAAACAGATGGTTACAAGAAAGATAAGCCCAAACAGACTATACCAAAACATATTATAATAAAATTGGCAAAATTTAAAGAGAGGATTCTAAAGGCAGAAAAAGAAAAGCAAAGAGTTCCATTATAAGGGAAGCCCCATAAGGCTATCAGCTGATTTCTCTACAGAAACACTGAAGGTCAGAAGGGAGTGGTAAGATATATTCAAAGTCCTAAAAGGAAACTATCTGCAACCTCGGATATTCTGGGGCTTCCCTGCTGGCTCAGCAGTAAAGAATACACCTGCTAGTGCCAGAGATTCAGGTTCATCCCTGGGTCGGGAAGATCTCCTGGAGAAGGAAATGGCAACCCACTCCTGTATTCTTGCCTGGGAAATTCTATGGACAGACGAGCCTGGTGGCTACAGCCCATGGAGTCACAAAAGAGTCAGAAACAACTGAGCGACTAAACAACAACAAAGGATATTCTACCCAGCAAGATTATCATTTAGAATAGAAGGAAAGATAAAGAATTTCTCAGATAAGCAAAAACTAAAAGAATACAGCAACACTAAGCTTATCCTAAAAGAAATATTGACAGTTCCTCTCCAAATTGAAAAGAAGACTCAAAAGGAAAGAGAAACAATTGGAAAGCAAATCACCTAAATAAGCCAGTACACAGATTCAATCAAAACATCTGTAAAAGTGATAACCACAATGAATGGCAAAAGGATTAACATGATGATGTAAAAGAGGACATCAAAATAATAAAATGTAGTGGAGGAGAGTAAGAAATATAGATGTTTTTTCCTAGACTGTGTTTGAGTCTATATGACTACCAGTCTAAGGTGAGTAGGTATATCCAGAGAAGATATACATATGACTAAAAAGCACATGAAAAGATGCTCAATGTCACTAATTTACTAATTATTAGAGAAATGCAAATCAAGACTACAATGAAGTATCACTTTACAATGGTCAGAATGGCCATCATCAAAAACTCTAGAAATAACAAATGTCGTAAAGGGTGTGGAGAAAAGGCAATTCTCCTAGACCTTTGGTGGTAATATATTGAGTAAGGTGATGTAGCCACTGTGGAAAACAGTATGGAAGCTTCTCAGAAAACTAAAAATAGAATTTCCAAGTGATCCAGCAATCCTAACCCTAGGCATATATCTGGACAAAACTTTAACTGAAAAAGATACATGCGCCTCTATATTCATAGCAGCATTATTTACAATAGCCAAGACATGGAACCAACCTAAATCAACAGATGAATGAATAAAGATGTGGGACATATACACAATGGAAAACTATTCAGCCATAAAAAGAATAAACTAATGCCATTTGCAGAGACATGGATGCAATTAAAGATTATCATACTCAGTGAGATAAGTTAAAAAGAGAAAAATATATATAACATCACTTATATGTGGAATCTAAAATATGACACAATTGAACCTACCTATGAAACAGAAACAGAATCACGGACATAGACAACAGCATGATGGTTACCAAGAGGAAGGGGCTTGAGCGAGAGATGGAATGGGAGGTTGGAATTAGAAGGTGTAAGCTTTTATATATAGAATGGATAAAACAAGGTCCTACTATACAGCATAGAGAACTATGTTCAATATCCTATGATAAGCCATAATGGAAAAAAAATTCTAAAAAAATACACATATATGTATAACTGAAACAGTGCTGTATATCAGTAATTAACACAATATTGTAAATTCACTATGCTTTAATTAAAAATAAAAAATTATAAAGCATATCTGAAACCTCAAAAAAATGTTAAACAGAACCAAAAATACCCTCACAGAGATACTCAGAATAATGTTTGACCAAATATCTGGGCAACCCATGGCCTAGTCATGAAGGCACACAAAATTAACCATCATAACTACCTATCAGAAAACTTATCATCTGCCCCAACTATAACAGTAAGTCATTATCTCTAAAATGATGTTGCATCTGCCTCTAGTGATAATGTAAGATGACGTTGAAACAATGAAGTGAACAGAGACCGGGGACTACATCAATATTACCAAACGTGTTCTCAGATTATTTCTGTGCATGTTTGCTGATAAACCTTGGTATGTATGGTAGAATTTGTTTTCACTGTAACCTACCACCTGGTAGTGAGTCAGTAAGGGAGATACTGAGAGCTCTCAACCACTTCCAAGGTACTGCAGATTTCCCAGTTTCAACCAAAAAAGAACCTCACAATTTTGAATCATCATATCACATTGGCTTGAACTAGACTGCAGCACACTTTCTGTAAAGTCTCTGTGCAGAAAATGATTTTTCTCACTGAAGAGGTTTGAAATGCCTTTCCCATCTCAACAGCCTCCAGGATAATACTGGTCTCAGAGAGAGGACATGGATGACAGAGAGCACAGCCATGGGCCTCACCAAGAAGAGAGAAGCTTGCAAAGAGCCCACAGCCATTTTTGATAATACAAAAAAATGGGAAGCTAGCATTGAGTAGAATACATGGGAGTAAAATACAGCTTCTATGGGAATCAACTGCTAGAGGCGGACCCGTGAGCAAAAATAGAAACAAAATAAGGCATTCAAACTTCAAAACGCAGACACTAGAGCAAACCCAAAAAGATAACAGAGAAGAGCAGAACTAGACCCTTATTACATGCTTATAAATTATGATCAGTATTATGATAAATACAACAGCAAATAAAAATCAAAAGCCATCAAATTACCTTAGAGCTCATTATATGTGTGCACAGGAAATAATATGTAGTTCTTATCGTCTTTTTTTGTCCTCACATGCATTCCCAAATTAAAGAGACCTCCCTATTTTGATCAAGTATTGAATGGGAACCATCTTATAAAATTAGAGTCAAGATTCTTGTGTCCTGAGTGGCTGGAATATGTGTGGATGGAAAGCACTGTGTGTGGATAGAATACAGTCCTAATGAGGCTTAATTCTGTCTTGTATACGCCACACACATGAGGAATAATACAGTCAAAGACACAAATCAATATTCCAAAAACGTATATTTTATCCAAGACTGTACTTTTTAACTCTCTGGAAACACATTTACTTTCCAAAATATTTTCTATTTACCATTGAATGTGAAGCCCCCTTGCTTTAGCTGATGACATCTCAGTAGGACTGGAAAGGGAAGAAAATTGTAGAATTATTTGATATGGTGCTCTCTCAACTGGCTTTGTAATGCAATATATGTTTTGAGACTTAGGCTATGTGCTTTTGGAAGATACAGCAATTCTTATCTACCTTGCAGTGTTTGCTCTAGTAAGTCACCACATCAGTGTCTAAAACTGCGTGTATTCAAATGTAGAATACCAGGTAGTTTCCTCCCTAGAATAGTCTTTTGTGTACCTGATGTCTCTGGTTCAATCTATATTCAGCCTTCTACTCATTTTTCCATATCTTATCTCTTCGGGACAGTTGGGCTTATTTGGATTATTAATGTCTCTTTTTTCAGAGATATTATCCCCATGAGGCTATTTCTTACTCCGCTGTGAGCTTATACAGCTAATCTGAACATAGGGCTATCCCTGACATTAAAGGAAAATATGTTTAGAAAACATTTCCATGAGGCTTGGCCCAAAAACAAAAAAATAAAAGCGTTGTAATGACACAGTCTTCTTTCCAATCAGTTCAACCCTCCAGGCAGATTTCTATGATGATCTGAGGATGAACATTTTTGCTTCATGGATAAACCAAAGCAGCTTTGATTTTGGGTATCATTTATTCATAAATTAGAGATAGAGAAGTTGAATAGCTTTGTGTGTGTGGAATTTACTTCAGATTCTCATAATGCGGTAATGTGTATGTCTCTGTATACTGAGTTGAGAGGGCAGACATGCTGTAGGTTCTTTATATTATGACTGATTTATGTATCTGGTGTTTTACCTCCTCAGGAAGATAAGCTTTTCCATTACATATAAGATCACACGAGAAGTAAGGATAAAAAGATAGCTGGGCATTTTGACAGTACTAGAAGGGGAAAATTGAGGAATAGGAGGAAAAAACCTTTCTGAACAAAATTGGTAGAAAGTTAATTTCTCTTCTTTCATAAATCACTTGAATTTTGCCATTTCGTACAATTTAAAGCTCCGATGGTAGCTTCTCCCCATTCTGGAATATGCTTGTCACTCATGCTTAGTCACTTCAGTCGTGTCCGACTCTCTGTGATCCCATTGACTGTAGCCCGCCAGGCTCCTCTGTCCATGGGATTGTCCAGGCAAGAATACTGGAGTGGGTTGCCATTTCCTTCTCCAGGGGATCTTCCTGACGCAGGAATCGAACCCACATCTCTTAAGTCTCCTGCATTGGCAGGCAGGTTCTTTACCACTATATGCTACCTATACTTGTCACTAACTGAGGCCAAAGGGAGGAGAAGAGGGGGAAGAAATCAAATACACAAAACCATATTTACTCCCTTTATGGTAACCACTAAAATCACTCACTGAATTTAAAAAAAAAAAAAATGCTGTTCAAAGTTAATTTCAAAATGCCTCTGTAATAAGTCCAAAGTCAGTTCTCACCCTTCCACCTCATTTGTGTCCAGTTTGTCACCAATTCCAATTTTTCTCCTTCTGTCTTTCTGATTTTCACATTTTTCTCTGTAGGACTGCTCTCTTGTGATAATAAGAGTAATAGATCCAAGTCTGATTCTCTCAGTCTCTACAGTTTTCATCTATATGTATTTCCAAGCTGCAGACCTAAGTTTAGCTAAGGTAGTATGACTACGGTCTATGAGAATATCAAGAACAAATTACTCTATAATTAAAATGCAACTCTGTGTGAAGTCAATAGTTGTGTCTTGCTTTTCATCCAGTCTGATTTCTCCCTTTTAATCAGTGTATTGTCCACTTATATATTAATATGCATGCATTAAATCTGCCTTAATACTCTTCTATTTGGCTCATGAGTTTGTTACTCTGTTCCTTCTCTCCTTTCCAATTTTAGGTTAAATGAATATACTTCGAGCATTCCATTCAAGTCCTCTTTTGGCTTTTCTGCTGCACTTCTTTGCATTGTTTTCTTTAGTGGTTGCTCTAGGGGTTATAATATGAATCATGAAGTTATCACAATTTACTTAAACTTCGTATTTATTTTGTGTAAAGCATAAAAATTTTGTAACAGTATTTTCATCTAACACCTTTTGTGCTGTCTTATATACATATGTATGTGGTAGTGGTGGTTTAGTTGCTAAATCATGTCAGGCTCTTGTGACCCCATGGACTATAACCCACCAGGCTCCTTTGTGCATGGGATTTCCTAGGCAAGAATACTGGGGTGGGTGGCCATTTCCTTCTCTAGGGTACCTTCTTGACCCAGAGATCAAATCCTGGTCTCCTGCATTGCCGGTGGTCTCTCTTCTTTACCAGCCAAGTCATCAGAGAAGCCCCACCACCACCGTATTCATATCCATACACATTACACATAGAATGTTAGAATTTTGTTTTAAATATATGCCATTTTTAGAAACTAAGAGAAGAAAATGACAAAGTGTGTGGTGTTTGCTATTTCCCATCATCTTTGATTCTGGAAATACAAGATATCATCTGGTATCATTTTCCTTCAGACCAAAAGATTCTTTCTAGCACTTCTCACAACACAAAGTACTAGAGATGAATTCTGTACTTTATTTATTGCAAATGTTTTTAGTTTGTCTTCTGGTTTGAAGGATGGTTTACTTGATAAAGATTTTTTTTTTCTTTCAGCAACTTAAATATGCCCTTCCATTTTCTGCTGACCTTTTTTTTTCTTTCAGGAATTTGGCTAGTATCTTGTTATTATTCTTTATGTATCATACCACTCTTTTGCTCTTACTGCCTTAAAACTTTTTTTTTTTTTTTTTGCTGCACCATGTGGCTTGCGGATTCCAGATCTTAGTTCCCTGACCAGGGACTGAACCCAGGCCCTTGGTAATGAAAGCAGCATGTCCTAACCACTGGACCACCAGGGAATTTGTGACTTTCTTTTTAGTCCTTAGATTTCAACAGATTGGCTATGTTGTGCCTAGGTATACTTTTCATGATGTCCATCTAGCTTGCAGTCTAATAAGTGTTGCTGCTGCTGCTGCTGCTAATTCGCTTCAGTCGTGTCCGACTGTGTGTGACCCCAAAGACGGTAGACCCCCAGGTTCCCCGTCCCTGGGATTCTCCAGGCAAGAACACTGGAGTGGGTTGCCATTTCCTTCTCCAATGCAGGAAAGTGAAAAGTGAAAGTGAAGTCGCTCAGTTGTGTCTGACTCTTCGTGACCCCATGGACTGCAGCCTACCAGGCTCCTCCATCCATGGGATTTTCCAGGCAGGAGTACTGGAGTGGGGTGCCATTGCCTTCTCCACTAATAAGTGTTAATCATACACACACAACATATCACTTAATGAACTGATTATCAGCTATTTGATAAAATTTCCACATTCCCTTCCATCCATATATATCTGATATTGTACACTGCAAAATCATTCCCTAAAGTTGTTTGTCAGTTTTGACTCTCCTTTCCTCCTGCCCCAGTCTACTTTAGAGTAAAGCAATTTGGACACTGAATACAACTATCCCCAGAAAAGGGTCATCTCCTTTTGGCTGTATCTTGAATAATGATCAAATTCAAATGGTAGAAGGTTACACCAACCCATTTTAAAAATTCAGGATTCGTTCCTTACCATTTCTGGGCACAAAGCTTTTTACCTTCTGGATCACTCACCTAGAGACAGCCATCCTGGAATGTGAAGTCAAGTGGGCTTCAGAAAGCATCACTACAAACAAAGATAGTGGAGGTGATGGAATCCCAGTTGAGCTATTTCAAATCCTGGAAGATGATGCTGTGAAAGTGCTATACTCAATATGCCAGCAAATTTGGAAAACTCAGCAGTGACCACAGGACTGGAAAAGGTCAGTTTTCATCCCAATCCCAATGGAAAGGCAGTGCCAAAGAATGCTCAAACTACCGCACAATTACACTCATCTCACACGCTAGTAAAGTAATGCTCAAAATTCTCCAAGCCAGGCTTCAGCAATATGTGAACCGTGAACTTCCAGATGTTCAAGCTGGTTTTAGAAAAGGCAGAGGAACCAGACAGCAAATTGCCTACATACGTCCGCTGGATCATGGAAAAAGCAAGAGAATTCCAGAAAAACATCTATTTCTGCTTTATTGACTATGCCAAAGCCTTTGACTGTATGGATCACAATGAACTGTGGAAAATTCAGAGATGGGAATATCAGACCACCTGACCTGCCTCTTGAGAAACCTATATGCGAGTCAGGAAGCAACAGTTAGAACTAGATATGGAACAACAGACTGGTTCCAAATAGGAGAAGGAGTATGTCAAGGCTGTATATTGTCACCCTGCTTATTTAACGTACATGCAGAGTACATCATGAGAAACCCTGGGCTGGAAGAAGCACAAGCTGGAATCAAGATTGCTGGGAAAAATATCAATAACCTCAGATATGCAGATGACACAACCCTGATGGCAGAAAGTGAAGAGGAACTAAAAAGCCTCTTGATGAAATTGAAAGAGGAGAGTGAAAAAGTTGGCTTAAAGCTCAACATCCACAAAATGAAGATCATGGCATCTGGTCCCATCACTTCATGGCAAATAGATGGGGAAACAGTGGCAACAGTGACAGACTTTATTTTGGGGGGCTCCAAAACCACTGCAGATGGTGACTGCAGCCATGAAATTAAAAGACGCTTACTCCTTGGAAGAAAAGTTATGACCAACCTAGATAGCATATTCAAAAGCAGAGACATTACTTTGCCAACAAAGGTCCGTCTAGTCAAGGCTATGGTTTTTCCTGTGGTCATGTATGGATGTGAGAGTTGGACTGTGAAGAAGGCTGAGCGCCGAAGAATTGATGCTTTTGAACTGTGGTGTTGGAGAAGACTCTTGAGAGTCCCTTGGACTGCAAGGAGATCCAACCAGTCCATCCTAAAGGAGCTCAGTCCTGGGTGTTCTTTGGAAGGACTGATGCTAAAGCTGAAACTCCAATACTTTGGCCACCTCATGTGAAGAGTTGACTCATTGGAAAAGACTCTCATGCTGGGAGAGATTGAGGGCAGGAGGAGAAGGGGACAACAGAGGATGAGATAGCTGGATGGCATCACTGACTCGATGGACATGAGTCTGAGTGAACTCTGGGAGTTGGTGATGGACAGGGAGGCCTGGCGTGCTGCGATTCATGGGGTTGCAAAGAGTCAGACATGACTGAGCAACTGAACTGAACTGAATGGAAAATCCAGGCTAGTTTGGTTGGTATACTCTTTGGATAGGAACTCAGAAAAAGGGTCGTAAAGGATATAAACTTAATTCTGGTTCAGCCACTTGAGTTCTTTTATTGGACTGACATGGTCCTCAGCCAGGATAATGATCTGTTTGACTACATCGCTAGTTGAGTCCCCCTGCAGTGGCCCACTCAAGCCAAACTGAGTAACATAATAGGTTTCTACAATTTTGTAAAAAATGTCCTTTTCCCCCTTTATACCTGGCCTTTCTGAATCAGAAGTCTAGCTGTGCATGGGCGATGACTCTAACCAAAAAAAAGTGAAGTTGTCATTCTTGTTCGGTCAATAATTCGTGTCTGATTCTTTGTGGCCCCATGGACTGCGGCAGGCCAGGCTTCCCTGTCCTTCACTAACTGCTGGACTTTGCTCAAACTCATGCCATTGAGTTGGAGATGTCATCCAACCACGTCATCCTCTGTGATCCCCTTCTCCTCCTGCCCTCAATCTGAAATAGGGCACTCCGATTTTGTGATGATAGAAAGAGAACATCCTAGCGCCAGAAGCAGAAATTCCTGAGACACCGGAAGAGAGGAATGTTAACAATCTCTGAGTTTCAGAACTACCTCTGGAGCCTTTTCACAAAGGAAAATTTCCTGATTTTGTTCCCCAGAAGTGCTCTAAGAGCTTAAAATTGAACTGATCACTTGAGGTACCATCCTCCATTCCCCACCAGGCATGTGTGACTATGATTTGATCATCGTCTTTCTTAACCTTACTAAGAAGTCTAATGAAAAAAGCATCTCCTATACCTCCCACATAGTACATCTGTAAACACATATGGATATTTTTCCTACCTCCATTCTTATAGCCCTTGTTCAGTTTCATGAGGTAAAATTCTCCCAAGTGGTAACATAAGCAGGACAGATTGTACTGACTTTCCTCAAGCAGTTCCTCCAAAAACAATTGAGTTAAATCCTCATTTAATTGAACAGGGGACCCTTAGATCTATTGGCCAGACAGAGGACCATGTTGGAAGCCCTGATAGCCAGTGACCTTGACCAATGGAGGTTTTACTTTGGTGGCGCCAACAATTGTAAATAACACTTTATTCCCAAGTATACCATGTCCATTTGCTTCCTGTTGTGTAAGTCAGGTATTAACTTGACTTCCTCCTGAAAACATGGTGACTTAAGAAAGAGCTATCAGTAGACCATATAACCCTCACATGACTTTGGAAATCTCTAAAATTAGGTAAAATTCCTTACCTAATCAGGAGATTTCTGGAGAGATAAATGACTCATTATTTATACATACCCTGTGGACAATTATCCTTATAATGGGAAACATCCAATTAGTAGAGGTTGCATAAAGTTGGCCCTTAATGGAGCTGATGTGATCAATAATACCACCTCAGTTCTAAAATTCATTTAGGTAATCAACAACTCAATAGTCAGAGTTGTGACACAGGATAGAATTGCCATAGATTTCCTCTTTGGAGGACAAGATGAAGTCTGTAATCGCTGATGCCCCTTATTGTACCTGGATAACAATTGTGGACCAAGTAGACAGGTCAGTGCAGGTTTTTAAGAAAATCACCTGTATTTCTAGGATAAACCCTGATGATATATGTAATTCACTCAGCTGATTGATTCTAGCTGTGGGTAATGGTCAATACTGCAGGTTGGCTGCCTCCCGCAACCTGGATTCCTGATGATATACCCTTTTATTCTTTTACTGAAGTATAGTTGACTTACACCACTACATCAGTTTCAGATGCACATCATAGTGATATTTTTAGACACCAAAGTTTAGACTTTGTATTAGACACCAAAGTTATTACAGTATTACTATTTTTACCAGAGCTGTATATTGTATCCTTGTGACTTTTTTTTTTTTAATTTTATAAGTGGTAGTTTGTAATTCTTAAGCCTCTTAACCTATTTCACCCAACTCTCCCACCCCCTTCATTCAGCATGATAATATTTAAAGTGCCTTTTGCAAGAAAAAAACCAACAACCTAGGATACTCTCCCTGGTCAGGTATCATTAAGAATTCCAGGGTAAGCAAACTCTAAAGGACTTCATCACCATTAAGCCAGTCTTATAAGAAATGTTAAAGGGTCTTATTTAAACAAAAAAGGTCATAGCTAGAAACAAGAAAATATATGAAAGAAAAAATTCTTACTAATAAAGGCAAATATACAGTAAACTCAATGGATCAACCACTTAAAAAGCTAGTGTGAAGGTTAAAAGACCAAAAGCCCCATAAAATCAACTATGCATACATAACTCAGTCTTTGTGACCCCACGGACTATAGCACCTATGCATAGTTGATTTGATGGGGTTTTTTGGTCTTTCAACCTTCACACTAGCAATAAATAGCTAAGAAACATACACAATTAAGGGTATGATGTCAAAAAACAAAATGTGGAAGAGGGAGTAAAAAATGTAGAGCTTTTAGAATGTGTTTGAACTTAAGTGACCATAAGCTTAAAAAAATAATTTTACACCTCATAGTAAACACAAACCAAAAACCTACAATAAATATGTAAAAACTAAAGAAAAAGGTACTCAAACATAATGCTGCAGAAAAAAAAAAAAAAACCAAGCCACAAGAGTAGAGACTAAAAGAAGAAAGGCCTGCAGTTTCCACTGAGAAAACAGCTGATAGGCAAATGGAGATTCCCTTATACATGACTCCTTGTTTTTCTCTTATTGATTTCAAAATTATCTAATTTTTGCCATTTGAGTATAATACATTTTGGTGTGGATCTCTTCAGATTCATCTTCTTTGGGACTTTTTGTGACCTGGCCTGGATATCTGTTTTCTTCCCCAGGATAAGGAAATTTTCAATCATTATTTTTTCAAATAAATTTTCTGCCTCTTCTGTCCCTCTTCTCCTCCTGGGACCTTTATAATGTGAATACTAGTAGGTCTGATGTTGACTCAGAGGTCCATAAACTATCTTCATTTCTAAAATTATTTATTTTTTGCTGTTCTGGTAGAATACTATCAGAATACACCCAGACTTCTATGAAAATGCATGATACAACATGTGTTTTCTACATCATTTAATCTGCTGTTGATTCTGCCTAGTGTATTTGTATTTTCTTTTACTGCATTTTTTCAGCTCTGTTTGGTTATTTTTTATTTCTGACTCTTTAAGTTCTCATTGTGTTCCTCCATTCTCTGCCAGATTCAGTGAGGATTTATTTGTATCACTGTTTCTTTAAATTCTTTATCAGACAAATTACTTAACATCATTTCACTAGGGTTTTACCTAGTTAGAACTAATTCTTTGGCTTCGCATTTTGTTGACTTTCTGTGTTTGTTCCTATTAGGTGAAACAGTACCCCTCCTGGACTTGAAGATGTAGCCTTGTGTAAGAGCATTCCTATGCAGATTGAGTATCCCTGGTGGCTTTAGCAGGAGGCAGAAGGCAGGAGGCTGGGGCTTGAGCTGGAAACAATCTGGGGATTTTCCTGACCTGGGCTTTTTTCCAAAGTAAGGTGGGTCTACCTCGGCAGAAGGGGTAGAACTAGAGTCTGGTGCAGGCTGGAGCTTTTCCCAGCATGTGATGGGGCCCACAGCCTTGCCAGGAGGGCTGGAGCTGGATCAAGGTGTGGGCCAAGGGGCTGCTGGGGTGGTCTTGGCAGGTTATCTGGAGCGCCAGGCTCTTCTCAACCTGCAGCCTCTACACCAGGACTCACTGAGTAAGTTTGTGTGTGGCCACTTTACAAGCAGAATCTGTTTTCTATAGCCTTAGGATCTTCTAGACCTTAGCTTCACTGTATTTCAAAGCCAGTTATGGTGGTTCCTCTTTCTGGTGCCAGATCCCAGGGCTGGGGTGTCCCGTATTAGGCTTACACCATTGCTCCTACAGGTGAAACTCTGAGTTTGTGATATGCCCTCCATTTTCTGGGTCAGCACACTGTGGGCGTGAGTCCTGACTAGATCCCATCTCTTCCCCTACCTGTTGCAATGTGGATTTTCTTTACATCCTTAATTACAAAAGATCTATCCTGCTTGTCTTCAAGTTATTCTCAGAGTTGTTCTCTACATAGTTTTGGTGTGTCCATGGGAAGATGTGAGCTCCAGATCTTCTCACTACACCATCTTGATCCCACCTATAATGGCAATCTTAATTAAATGAAACATGAAGTAAATTAATGGACTTGGTCCTGATCTATGTTGTTCAGATCACTGAGCATGAAAAACAGTGGCATACTCATGGGGAAACTTGCCAGAAGCCGAGATGAGTACCAGTGAGGGACAGATACTGCTGGGAGAGGATTCTCTAGGGACCTCTTGAATTTTTGTGTGTCTTATAAAAGAATTTTCAGTCATTTATTCTGATCTGTTTAAAGATGTTTGTAGAGAGAACAGTATTGAAGATATAGTGTTTCCCCCCAGAGCAAAGATAAAACACATTCTTACCCTCAAATATAATGATGATAAAATTTCCCACTGGAGCAAAGGACAGGCATACTTATTTCCTATTAAAAAATATTAGGGCTCCACTCACAGTTTCTGTACTGTAAAACAATCTACAGCATGTGCAAATGCTTTCTGTTCCTCTTCACATAAACATGTGGGAAATGGGATTTGGACTCACAGAACAAAAAGAAAAAAACGAGGCAACTACTCTAGCTGCCACTATTACTACGAGTAATAAGCAGTTCCTTTCTGAACCAGGAGTCTCTAATCTGTCAGCATCCATAAAAATGTGGTAGGTTAACTTGTTAGTCTGCAAGAAGAATAAAATCGCAGAACCTTTAGAATCCTTGACGGTAAGGAAAGGTGAAACACTGTTCATAAGCAGCTAATCAAGTTTCCAGTAGAATGAGTAACTTAACATTGAAAGCTGTTAGGTATGCCCATCTGAGCTACTTAAAATCTTAAAAGATGATGCTGTTAAAGTGCTGCACTATATATGTTAGCAAATCTGGAAAACAACACATAGTAAAGCTTAATGTATGCTGACAGGGTGACTGGTGAAATTTTTCAATAAACTATTACTCTGAAATAGTTGTTGTTCTTTTTTTTTTGGCTACAGTTACCAACATAATACCAGAAAACAGTGACTACCAAGTATAATTGGATGGGTCCCTCCTAAAATTAATAGCTAATTCTATTTTTTTTTTTTTTAATGCAACCGATGCCAATCAAAACAACAGTTCTCACAAGCTGTCTCAATTTTCTGGTTGATTTTCTATCCAGTAGATGTCAGTAGTGATCAGTGCTGAGCTGACAAGGCTAGTTTTCTCTATTTCCTTCTAAAGTTATTTTCTTTCCCCTAACTCTTACTTGGGCTTCCCTGGTGGCTCAGAGGTTAAAGTGTCTGCCTCCAATGTGGGAGACCTGGGTTTGATCCCTGGGTTGGGAAGATCCCCTGGAGAAGGAAATGGTAACCCACTCCAGTATTCTTGCCTGGAAAATCTCATGGACGGAGAAGCCTGGTAGGCTACAGTCCACGGGGTCGCAAAGAGTCCGACACAACTTAGCAACTTCACCTTCACCAACTCTTACTTGTTTTAAACTTAAGAAATTCTCCTTAGGATTAGGTTTCAATAGTTCTCCAAATATTTTGGTATTGTAACAATTCATGTCAGGTAAAGACAATATTTTGATAGCGTGATAAAGGCCAACACTCAAGCTTTTATATATCAAGATCATCACCAAATACCTGAGAGAGTTCTTGTTTATTTTGGATATACCTGACATAGTGAAAGAAAAATAGATTCTACTACTAATGAAAAGCAGAGGAAAACATGAATTTATGTCTATAGCAGTATTTAAGTACTCATCAAGTAGAAGATGAGAAAAGGATGGATCTTCTTTTAGATTATTATATTACTATGCAAAGCCAAAGTGGAAACAATGCCCAGTTGTGGATGTGTCTGTTGGTGAAATAAAGTCCAACGCTTTTAAAAAAATATTGCATAGGAACCTGGAATGTTAGGTCCATGAATCAAAGTAAATTGGAAGAGGTCAAATAGGAGATGACAAGAGTGAACATCAACATTTTAGGAATCAGTGAACTAAAATTGACAGGAATAGGTGAATTTTATTCAGATGACCATTATATCTACTACTGTGGGCAAGAATTCCCTAGAAGAAATGGAGTAGTCCTTATACTCAACAGAACAGTCCAAAATGCAGTTCTAGGTTGCAATCTCAAAAACAACAGAATGATCTTGGTTGTTGCCAAAGCAAACCATTCAATATCACAATAATCCCAGTCTATGCACCAACCTCTAACACCCAAGAAGCTGAAGTTGAATGATTCTATGAAGACCTACAAGACCATCT
Source organism: Bos javanicus (assembly GCF_032452875.1). Taxonomy (NCBI): domain Eukaryota; kingdom Metazoa; phylum Chordata; class Mammalia; order Artiodactyla; family Bovidae; genus Bos; species Bos javanicus. Next base: position 59,446,306 of record NC_083869.1, on the reverse strand, counting down.
GGACCAGAAAAAACTAACACCAGAAATAGATGTCCTTATCAGCATAGGGGACTGGAATGCAAAAGTAGGAAGTCAAGAGATATCTGAAGTAACAGGCAAGTTTGGCCTTGGAGTACAAAATGAAGCAGGAAAAAAGGTTAACAGGGTTGTCCCAAGAGAACATACTGGTCATAGCAAACATCCTCTTCCAACAACACAAGAGATGACTCTACACATGGACATCACCAGATGGTCATTACCGAGATCAGATTGATTATATTCTTTGCAGCCAATGGAGGTCTCTATACAGTCAGCAAAAACAAGACCTGGAGCTGACTGTGGCTCAGATCATGAGCTCCTTACTGCAAAATTCAGACTTAACTTGAAGAAAGTAGGGAAAACCACTGGGCCATTCAGGTATGTCAGTGGAAGTGACCAATAGATTCAAGGGATTAGATCCGATAGACAGAGTACCTGAAGAACTATGGATGGAGGTTCATAACATTGTCCAGGAGGTGGTGATTAAAACCTTCCACAATAAAAGGAAATGCAAAAAGGCAAAATGGTTGTCTGAGGAGGCCTTACAAATAGCTGAGAAAAAAAGAGAAGCTAAAAGCAAAGAAGAAAAGGCAAGATATACCCATCTGAATACAAGAGTTTCAGAGAATAGAAAGGAGAGATCAGAAAGCCTTTTTAAGTGAACGTGTAAAGATAGAGGAAAACAACAGAATAGGAAAGACTAGAGGTCTCTTCTGGAGAAGGCAATGGCAACCCACGCCAGTACTCTTGCCTGGAAAATCCCATGGACAGAGGAACCTGGTAGGCTGCAGTCCATGGGGTCATGAAGAGTCAGACACGACTGGGTGACTTCACTTTCACTTTTCACTTTCATGCATTGGAGAAGGAAATGGCAACCCACTCCAGTGTTCTTGACTGGAGAATTCCAGGGATGGGGGAGCCTGGTGGGCTGCCATCTGTGGGGTTGCACAGAGTCGGACACGACTGAAGCAACTTAGCAGCAGCAGCAGCAGAGGTCTCTTCAAGAAAATTAGAGATACCAAGGGAACATCTCAGGCAAAGATTGGCCCAATAAAGGACAGAAATGGTATGGACCTAACAGAAGCAGAAGATATCAAGAAGACGTGGCAAGAATACACAGAAAAACTATATAAAAAAAATTCTTATTGATCCAGATAACCACAATAGTGTGATCACTCACCTAGAGCCAGACATCTTGGAATGTGAAATCAAGTGGGCCTTAGGAAGCACCATTATGAACAAAAGATGGAATTCAAGTTGAGCTATTTCAAATCCTAAAAGATGATGCTAGAAAAGTACTGCACTCAATATGCCAGCAAATTTGGAAAACTCTGCAGTGGTCACAGGATTGGAAATGGTCAGTTTTCATTCCAATCCCAAAGAGCAATGCCAAAGAATGTTCACACTACTGCACAATTGCACTAGTTTCACATGCTAGCAAAGTAATGCTCAAAATTCTCAAAGCCAGACTTAAACAGTATGTGAACCAAGAACTTCCAGATGTAAAAGCTGAATTTAGAAGAGAGAGAGAAACCAGAGATCAAATTTCCAACATCCACTGGATCATAGAAAAAGTGAGAGAATTCCAGAAAAACATCTACTTCTGCTTCATTGACTATGCTAAAGCCTTAACTGTGTGGATCACAACAAACTGTGGAAAAATCTTCAAGAGATGGTAATACCAGACCACCTGACCTGCCTCCTGTGAAACTTGTATGCAGGTCAAGAACAACAGCTAGAACCAGTCATGGAACAACAGACTGGTTCCAAACTGGGAAACTGGTACCTCAAGGCTGTATATTGCTACCTTGATTATTTAACTTATATGCAGAGTACTTTATGTGAAATACCGTGCTGGATGAATCACAGGCTAGAATCAAGATTGTGGGAAGAAATCTAAATAACCTCAGATATGCATATAACACCACCCTTATGGCAGACAGCAAAGAAGAATTAAAGAGCCTCTTGATGAAAGTGAAAGAGGAGAATGAAAAAGCTGCCTTAAAACTCAACATTCAAAAAACTAAGATCATGGCTTCTGGTCCATCACTTCATGGCAAACAGATGGGGATACAATGGAAATAGTGACTGAATTTACTTTCTTGGGCTCCAAAATCACTGCAGATGGTGAGTACAATGATGAGATTAAAAGACACTTGCTCCTTGGAAGAAAAGCAATGATTAACCTAAAAAGCAGAGACATTACTTTGCCTACAAAGGTCCAGATAGTCAAAGCTATGGTTTTTCTAGTATTCTTGTACAGATGTGAGAGTTGGACTATAAAGAAGGCTGAGCACCAAAGAATTGATGCTTCTGAACTGTGTTGTTGGTGAATACTCTTGAGAGTCCCTTGGACAGCAGGGAGATCAAATCAGTCAATCCTAAAGGAAATCAACCCTGAATATTCATTGGATGGACTGATGCTGAACCTCAAGCTCCAATATTTTGGTCACCTGATGTGAAGAGCTGACTCACTGGAAAAGATCCTGATGCTGGGAAAGATTGATGGAAGGAGAAGAAAGGGACAACAGAGGATGAAATGATTGGATGGCATCACTGACTCAGTGGACATGAGTTTGAGCAAACTGTGGGAGTTTTCTCACACAAAGGTGAAGGAAAGGGAATCCTGGTGTGCAGCAGTCCATGGGATCGCAAAGAGTTGGACACGACTTAGCAACTCAACAACAACAAATACAAACTACAACTCAGACAGTTAAGAATCCACCTGCAATGCAAGAGACCTGGGTTCAATCCCTGGGTTGGTAAGACCCTCTGGAGAAGGGAATGGCTATCTGCTCCAGTATTCTTGCCTGGAGAATCCCATGGATAGAGGAGTCTGGTGGGTTATGGTCCATGGCGTCAAACAGACAACACTTTCACTTTCATACAAAGTATTCTCTACTTTTCCTGTAGGAGGCCTATGTACCCCAAATTATTAACTTTGGTCTTACCCATAACGTGTTTTGACCAATAATATGTGAGCAGAAATTATGGGTATTGTTGATGAGTAGAAGCTTTTGGAACTATCATGTCCTTCTGCCACTGTTTCCTTTTTCCTCTGCCATGGGATTGAAACTGTCCCAAATGAGTGTTGTTCCTTCATCTTGTGTCCCGGAATGAAGAAAAGGAGTTGCATTTAATCCAAAATGAACATATAACTCAAAATGAACATATAACTTAAGCAAAAACTAAATTTCTGTGGAAGTCACTGAGATTTAGGGAGTTATTTGATACTGCAGCAGAATTTAGTATAAGATATCTGACATAGGGCAATTAGAAAGGTTAAGGGGCAATAAGAAAGGTTATTTATCACCACAGAACGTAGATAAAATTAACAAAGAACATTTTGTAATTTTGTATTGAAAAAGAATACAGCTTCTTGAAATGGAAAGCTATTAGCTTTTACTCTTATTCATTTGCAGTTTTTAAGATTGTCTATTCTATGTATTTGTTGATGTTGCCTACTATTAATCATAAAATTCTCTCTATTCATTCTTATTCTCTCCTGTCCCCCTTCTTAAGGATTCATTCAAAATACTTTATGTTCAGCCATGTGTCAGCATTGCTTTCTTCATGCCTTCTCATATCCTAAGAAAAACTTGCATGCATGCTAAGTCGCTTAAGCTGTGTCTGACTCTGTGCGACCCTGTGGACGATAGCCCACCGGGCTCCTCCGTCCATGGGATTCTCCAGGCAAGAATACTGGAGTGAGTTGCCATACACTCCTCCAGGGGATCTTCCCAACCCAAGGATCAACTGCATCTTTTATGTCTCCTGCATTGGAAGGAAGGTTCTTTACCACTAGCACCACCTGGGAAGCTTAACTATTTGTAAAACAACCACTATGTGTGAGGTTCAGCCTTCATGTTTTCATTATCAATATATTTCATAGCAAATCATGTTATACACCATTTTTATATTATATGTGACTCAAGATTCACTTTGGTTAAGGAAATTAAAGACAGTTATATGCCTGCTTAAAGAACAGAATTAAGATGTGAATTCAGTTCGTCAAGTCCTAAAGCTTCTGATCTTTCCAGTATAACATTTTAATAATGATAGCATGAGAAAACTATATGGATTATTAAATCTAATTTCCTCATGAAGCCAGAAATATGTGCAATGAAATATTAATAATGAGAAACTTATACATTTCAATTAAGATTTTAATTTCTAATCTGTATATCTTGACATTGTTGAGTTTCTTAATTTAACGCTATAAAATTGTTGAATTGACAGTATTTGGAAAATAATTAAGGTTGAAGAATTTCCTTGGATAAATCTAGGTAACTGAGATGAAAATTAATCAATTGCCTCATAATATACCTTTTAACGGAGAAGGCGATGGCACCCCACTCCAGTACCCTTGCCTTGAAAATCCCATGGATGGAGGAGCCTGGAAGGCTGTAGTCCATGGGGTTGCTAAGAGTCGGACATGACTGAACGACTTCACTTTCACTTTTCACTTTCATGCATTGGAGAAGGAAATGGCAACCCACTCCAGTGTTCTTGCCTGGAGAATCTCAGGGACGGAGGAGCCTGGTGGGCTGCCGTCTATGGGGTCATACAGAGTCGGACATGACTGAAGTGACTTAAAAGTAGCAGCATACCTTTTAAAAAAGTTGATTTTACATGACCTACCTAGTAATGTTTTGAGGGCTGAACTGGGCTTACTCAAAATAAGCCTAGAACTGATTTTTAATTTGTGAGAAGACTCATAAATAATGTTAAATTTTTCATTTCTAGTTTTATATTTAATTGATCTAGATGACTCCTCACATAAATGTGAAGAAAACTATTATCGCCATTAGAAAAATTGGAGAAAAATGATTAACATGGAACTAGATAAATCTTGACTGACTTTTTCTAAGATATATGTAAGAAGGTAATGCCAACAAAAGAAGTAACAAATGTTCTAGATAGGATATAAAAGATGGAGAATAACAAAAGAAAATTGGACATCTGATACACTAGACATATCTTGGTATATCTTCCCACCTCAAAACTATGTCCCCTTCTCTGAGAATTTCACTGGAAATGGTGTTACTAGCCCATTAGAACTAATAAGTGGGTTCAACAAGGTTTCAGGATACAAGGTCAATACACAAAAACAGTAATTGTATTTTTATATACTTGCAGTAATCAAGTAAAACAATTCCATTTACAAAGCATTACAAAGAATACTTAGTTATAAGTTTAACAAAAGAAGTGCACAAGGTGTACTCATGTGATGTTGTTTGTTGTTTAGTCACTAAGTCGTGTCTGACTCTTTGTTGACCTATGGACTGTAGCCTGCCAGGATCCTCTGTCCATGGGGTTCTCCAGGGAAGCATATTGGAGTGGGTTGCCATGCCCTCTGGGGATCTTCCCCACTCAGGAATCAAATTCGCATCTCCTGCATTTGTAAGCAGATTCTTTATCACTGAGCCACCAGGGAAGCCCGTATATTCATATACTCATAATATATACAAAACGTTGATAGAAATATCAGGCATACATATACATGTAACCATTCTTCCCCAAATCCACCTCCCATCCGGGCTGGCACATAACATTGAGTAGAGTTTCATGTGCTATACAATAGGCCCTTGTTGGTTTTCCATTTTAAACACAGCAGTGTGTACATGACTTTCCCAAACTTTCTGTCTCTCCCTTCCCTCTGGTAACCCTAAGTTTTCTAAGTCTGTGAATCTCTTTCTGTTTTGTAAGTTCACTTGATTCCACATATAAGAGATATCATACAATATTTCTCCTTCTCTTATTTACTTCACTCAGCATGACATTCTCTAGGTCCACTTGAAGAAAGAAATCAAGCTGACTTTTAACATTCATTTGGAGTTTCAGATCAGATCAGATCAGTCGCTCAGTCGTGTCCGACTCTTTGCGACCCCATGAATCTCAGCACACCAGGCCTCCCTGTCCATCACCAACTCCCGGAGTTCACTCAGACTCATGTCCATCGAGTCAGTGATGCCATCCAGCCATCTCATCCTCTGGCGTCCCCTTCTCCTCTTGCCCCCAATCCCTCCCAGCATCAGAGTCTTTTCCAATGAGTCAACTCTTCGCATGAGGTGGCCATAGTACTGGAGTTTCAGCTTTAGCATCATTCCTTCCAAAGAAATCCCAGGGCTGATCTCCTTCAGAATGGACTGGTTGGATCTCCTTGCAGCCCAAGAGACTCTCAAGAGTCTTCTCCAACACCACAGTTCAAAAGCATCAATTCTTCGGCGCTCAGCTTTCTTCACAGTCCAACTCTCACATCCATATATGACCACAGGAAAAACCATAGCCTTGACTAGACGGACCTTTGTTGGCAAAGTAATGTCTGTGCTTTTGAATATGCTATCTAGGTTGGTCATAACTTTCCTTCCAAGGAGTAAGTGTCTTTTAATTTCATGGCTGCAGTCACCATCTGCAGTGATTTTGGAGCCCAGAAAAATAAAGTCTGTCACTGTTTCCACTGTTTCCCCAATTTTTTCCCATGAAGTGATTTGGAGTTTAGAGGAACTTAAAATAGCCAAAACAGTCTTTAAAAAGAACAAAATTGGAAGACTCACTCTTCCCCGTTTCAAAACTTATTACAAAGCTGGAGTAATCAAGACAGTGTGATACTGGCATAAGGACATATAGATCAATGGAATAGAAGTGAGTCCAGAAATAAACCCGTGTGTCTGTGGTCAACTTATTTTCATCAAGAATGCCATGAGTATTCAATGAGGGAAGTAAGTCTCTTCAATACATGTTGCTAGGACAACTGGATAGCTACTCATTTTCAAAACATTCCTCTCATTCTTAGTCTTCACTCAAAGTTTCACGGCTGTTAACAGTTGCATTTTTATTCTTCAGAAATGGTTTTATATGTGTATTTACTTATACATACATAAATATATATATAGTGTTTACCTTACTGTGCTTAGATGTGTGTGTTTCCTTTACGAAATGATGTATCTCAAGTAATAATAGTTTTTACTTATATACTACTTTTTATGGGCCAGGCAACAGTCTAAGTTCTTTCATGTATCTTAACTTGATGTAATTCCCATATAAACTCTCTAGTGCTATTACTATTCACATTCCAGGATAAGGAAATTGAAGTATGTGGAATTAAATAATTCAGCCATGGTTGCCCAGCTGGAAAGAAGCAGAGTTAGGATGCAAACAGAGGTAGTCACACTGATTTTCCCTATGCTGGCTGATCCCTAGAAAAGATGGGAGAACTTGAAGACTTTACATATAGCAAGTTTCCTGTTTATTTTTATCTGTTCCCGTGGTTAAAAAGGTGAGGCATAAACATTTAAGCTGAGTCTTTCTGTATGCATTTTAAGTAATGCCATGTGAATATTTTGGATTTATTTTACTGCATAGAATGAGGTAGGGAATCCAACTATGTGTCTTTTCCTGTTATCCAGCCAGAATTTTGTTGCACTTACTTAAATGTTCATTGGTCTGTCTGTGCACATGGTCAGTATGTGTATTTTTCTCCTACACCTACAAAGTGACTACTCTGATATCCTTAAGGAATGAATAAATGAATGAATGGACAATCTATCTCTTTTATGAATTATGAGCTCATTAAGTTAATCAAGATTGCCAGGAAAAATCAACAACTTCAAATATGCAGATGCTACCACTCTAATGGCAGAAAGTGAAGAGGAATTAAAGAGCCTCTTGATGAGGGTGAAAGAGGAGAGTGAAAAAGCTGGCTTAAAACTCAACATTAAAAACAAATAACATCATGGCATCTGGTCCCATCACTTCATGGCAAATAGAAGCGGAAAACATGGAAGCAGTAACAAATTTTATTTTCTTGGGCTCCAAAAGCACTGTGGACAGTGATTGCAGTAGTGAAATTAAAAGAAGCTTTCTCCTTGGAAGGAAAGCTATGACAAACCTAGACAGCAGATACATCCCTCTGTGGACAAAGGCCCATATAGTCAAAGCTATGGTTCCAGTAGTCATGTATGGATGTGAGAGACCATAAAGAAGGCTATGCACAGAAGAATTGATGTTTTTGAACTGTGGTGTTGGAGAAGACTCTTGAGAGTCCCTTGGACATCTAGGAGATCAGTCAATCCTATAAGAAATCAACCCTGAATATTCATTGGGAGGACTGATGCTGAAGCTGAAGCTCCAATATTTTGGTCACCTGTTGTGAAGAGCTGACCCACTGGAAAAGACCCTGATGTTGGGCAAGATTGAAGGCAGGAGGAGAAGGGGATGATGGAGGATGAGATGATTAGATAGCATCATGGATTCAATGGACCATGAATTTGAGCAAATTCTGGGAGATAGTGAAGGACAGGGAAGCATGACATCCTGCAGTCCACTGGGTTGCAAAGAGTCAGACATGACTTAGCAACCAAACAATAACAAGTTCATTGAGAATCAGTCAAATAATTTACAAAATTGTGACAATCAATGAATAAACTTGGAAGTGCCGAGAAATGAAAAATGTCATATAGTTCTCCTTCTGTGTACTCTTACACGCTTCTTTGCAGAGTAGGTACTTTAAAAATACCTGACTGTGTATTCAAAATCCTAAACATTCTTTGATTTCAAAGTTGTATTTTCTGACGCTTCTAAAAGAAATGTCTCAATTTATTTTTAGTTTTCTCTGATTCTTCAACTTAATGAAAACTTTCTCTTTTCATTAAATTTCAGTTGGTCTTTGAAAAAGACACCCTAGTTTTGTGACTGTCTGCTAATCTAAGTTTGCAAGAAGGAAGCCATGGGCCACCCTACTCCTTATTGGCTGAGGTACTCTTCCCTGGTTCTCTGCTGACAGTGCCAAGATGATTAAAGGACTTGGGGAATCTGAAGAGCAGAGCACAGAATTTTGAATGTGTGAACTAGTTGTCAAAATTTTATAGTAATTAGGATCTGAACTAGGAAAAAAAAGAATGTGGTTTCTTAGAACTTGGTAGGATTTCAATGTGATGTATATTTCTTTTGAGATTTTCAAATGGCCTGAATTCATTAAGAAGACTCAAAAACTTTAAGTTCCATTTGGAAGAAAAAAGTTAATTTGTATAGTATCTTAGGTAGTGTCATTTAGATATGCATCTTTACTCAGAAGTAGTGTCTTGGAATTGATTACATTGAGCACTTACCACCTGATCTGCCTTTTCTTTATTTTTTTTAAATTATATTTTTGGCAATAGTGCACCACTTATGTGGTATTGATTCCCAGATCAGGGATCGAACCTAGGACCTGGCAGTGAGAGCTGAGCGCTAACCACTGGACCACCAGGAAATGCCCCTAATTTGCCTTTTCTGACAGGAGATTGACCTCGAACATAACTTTAAACTACATAGATCCACTTATATGTGGATTTTTTTCTATAAATATGTACTATAGTACTACGTGATCAGTGGATGGTTGAAGTTGTAGATGTGGAAACTTGGATACAGATGGCTGACTCTAAAGTTAGATGCAGATTTTTGACTGTGTGTGGGTCAGCACACCCACTCCTAATGTTGTTCAAAGGTCAAATGTAGTCAGATATGACCTTTCATTTATTTGCTCCTTCAGTCTGTTTTTGTGCCATGGGGATAAAAGCATAGACGTGGTATCTGACCTTGTGGAGTTGACAGTGTAGTTAGGACATTTCCATAGTTCTTGGTGTATCATTCACAACTCTTTAAACATTTTTAAGCATCACAATCTTCCATGATTGAGAACTATAATTGTTAACATAACTGTTTCTCTATTTGGGAACAATAAAGTTGTTTCCATTTTTTCATCAAATAAATCTAAATTTGATCTATAAATATCTTATCCTTAAATATATTATTTACCTTGCCAAAAGGAGAGTTTTGAGGTGGAACTTCTCACTTAGCACAGGGCTGGGATCAACTAATCCCAGGCAGTTTTTTCTTAGGGGAGTCCTAAGTGTTCTGTGTGGCTTTGGCAAAAGGAAATGTTTTAAAAGCCCAGTTACAGGGCATAAGATTTAGGAATCAACTTTCCTTCTTTTATTAGGATATAAGTAGGATATGTATTTTTAAACTAAGGTGGCTTCTTATCTATCAGGAGCCGATTATTTGTTCCCGTTTATAGTCAGAGAACATGAGGTGACATGTTTGTTTTGCTTTGTGTAACTGTATGATAATGGATATTTATTCTGTCATCCAAGGTTCCAGAGGAATTTAACAACTTGCATACTTGAGAACACTTTGAAAATTCTGGATTATGGTGGCAATGATACTGAAAAGAAGACTGCAAACGCTGTAATAGGTAATTGAAAAAAAAGAAGTAGCGAACTAACCTTCTTGGACAGATGCAAAGGTTTGAGGCCTCTATAAAGGTGTGTTGCCAAGGAATAGGGTATCCCTCCCTCCCCTACCTAGATTAAGTGCAATGAATCCTGGAAAACCAATCTCTCTAGTCTATTCCCGTAAGAATGGTGTAACCAGTTCACCCTAGCCACAGTAGTAAGTGTTATTATTTCATTATTTCCATGATGAAAGCCTCCAAGGGAACAGATTCAAGCTCTTCCAACTAAGCATTCACACCACCTCAGCTGGGTTTTACCCATTTCTTTGCCATTTCCTCAGGCTGTAGAAAAATAGAAATAATGAAGTACCTCTTACTATATCTCATGATTAAAAAAAAAAAAGCAAAGATACACTTCCAAGGGGAGAGTCTAAAAGTTAACAACAATTTATCAGAGAAAACAGAATGTGTAGATGAAATTCCCCAAAAGGAGCAAAATAGTAAATAAAGCAATCTTGACAATGAGGTCAGCCTAAAGAAAGAATAAAAGGAGAGATGAAAGAAGAAGAAAGGGAAGGAAGAGTGAAGGGAGGAAGGGAGAAAGGACTGGCCCATTCAAAAGTTCCACATGAGACACAGTACGGTTGTTTGCATTTTTACCACCTTAATACAAATACTTTGACTTTGAAACTTATGTGTTGAAAATGGTAAAGCCACACATAGAAAGAGCATGGATTCTTGGGAAGAAACTTGTCAGAGAGCTCTCTACTCTCAGGAACATCCATGTTAAGACATAAACTTCTATCATATATGAAACGTTATAGATAATTTTTAATGTTATTGTAGCTCGCATTACCTTAACAAAGGCATTGTGTATGCAAACTACAGAAAATAAGTCCATGATAGATGAAAACATAGCACAAAGATTGGAAGCAAATGTCTCTCATTGTTTCACATTATAAAATCTTAGTGAAATAAGAACTCAGAAATATACTAAAGCAAAATGATGCATAGAAAGTGAACTACTAATATTTTAACAAAAACCATTATTATGAGAAAGAGAACCCCAAACATCATTATGTATTTAAATTAATTAGAAAGTAATGGAATATTTCTGTTACTCAAATTACTGATATAGATGTAAAACATAATATAAAACACAGTAAATAAAAAGACAAAGATAGTAAATGCAAGTTAAAGAAATTCAACAGACAGCAGTACACCACGATGTTAACTGGTAGAGAACACTTCAGGAAATGGGGAAAACATTCAAAATATAATACAAGAATATTTTAATTTCTAAACACAAAAATGTGCATATCAAGATGTTTTCTATTTCATTTTTAAGAAAAATTTATTCTAAAAGCTTTTTGCAAATATACAGTAGGTAATCTATAAAAGGTCAAGAACATAAAAATTATTTTTAGATACTTAGGCTGGATACCTAGGCAGAAAACTCAAATTCATTGTGAAGGTGACACTAAGATTATTCAGTTCCAAGCTTTATTCAATATAAGAGACAATGGCAATGACTTCAAACTTCTGAGGAAAACAGTAAAAAAGAAAACTGCCTAGGCAAAATGTGTTTCAAAAATAAAAATCCCATTTCTAGCACTGGTGGGCAAACAATTCAGACCAATTCTGCTTCACTAAATGAGTATCTTATTCGGTACAGCTCAATTGCTCAGTTGTGTCCAACCTTTTGTGACTCCATGGACTGCAGCGTGCCAGGCTTCCCTGTCCATCACCAACTCCCAGAGTTTACTCAAATTCATGTCCATTGAGTCAGTGATGCCATCCAACCATCTGATCCTCTGTCATCCCCTTCTCCTCCTACCTGCAGTCTTTCTCAGCATTAGGGTCTTTTCAAATGAGTCAGTTCTCCACATCAGGTTGCCAAAGTATTGGAGTTTCAGCTTCAGCACCAGTCTTTCCAATGAATATTCAGGACTGATTTCCTTTAGGATGGCTGGTTGGATCTCCTTGCTGTCCAAGGGACTCTCAGGAATCTCCAATACCACAGTTCAAAAGCATCAATTCTTCAGCGCTCAGCTTTCTTCACAGTCCAACTCTCACATCCATACATGACTACTGGAAAAACCATAGCCTTGACTAGACGGACCTTGGTTGGCAAAGTAATGTCTTTGCTTTTGAATATGCTATCTAGGTTGGTCATAACTTTTCTTCCAAGGAGTAAGTGTCTTTTAATTTCATGGCTGCAGTCACCATCTGCAGTGAATTTGGAGCCCCCCCCCCAAAAAGTCTGTCACTGTTTCCACTGTTTCCCCATCTATTTCCCATGAAGTGATGCAATCAGATGCCATGATCTTAGTTTTCTGAATGTTGAGTTTTAAGCCAGCTCTTTCACTCTCCTCTTTCACTTTCATCAAGACTCTTTAGTTCTTCTTCTCTTTCTGCCATAAGGGTGGTGTCATCTGCATATCTGAGGTTATTGATATTTCTCCCTGCAATCTTGATTCAGCTTGTGCTTCCTCCAGCCCAGTGTTTCTCATGATGTACTCTGCATATAAGTTAAATAAGCAGGGTAACAATATACAGCCTTGAGGTACTCCTTTTCCTATTTGGAACCGGTCTGTTGTTCCATGTCCAGTTCTAACTGTTGCTTCTTGACCTGCATACAGATTTCTCAGGAAGCAGGTCAGGTGGTCTGGTATTCCCACATCTTTCAGAATTTTCCACAGTTTGTTGTGATTACATTTAAAATCCACTGGAAAGCAAAGCAATGAAAAGGTGAGTGCAGCACTAAAAGGATAGAATGAAGGGAATCTTAAAGAGGTGAAGCCTATATTTGTGCTTCATTTTCACTTCAGACTTTGCTAATTCAAAGTTGTGGCACAGAGTTTGAGAACGTGAACAGAGAGTATAAAAACTGAGAATCTGAGCTATTTGGACTATGTCACAGGAACAACAAAAATCAGAGCTCAGGAAACACCAGGGAGAAAAAGCCTTGTTAATTATTCCAGATTTCCAGCTGTAACCAACTCTAAAGCACTACACAGTAGGAAGGCTACACAATGTAAATAAAGGTAAACTGGAAATAAGGAGCTTTCAGATAGAAGCCCAACTTCAAATAAACTCAGTTCCTTGCTGGATTAAATTAATCTGCCCTAGCCTAACCTCATAACAGAAGCAAAACCAATCTTTGAGTGGGGTGGGAATTAAATCAGAGACAAATTAACAGTAAAAATATCAGTGCCCAAAAATATATAATATATAGAAGTCAAAACCATCATATGATCACATCAATAGTTGAAGAAAAAGCATTCAACAAAATCCAACATTTATTAATAATAAAAAACTCTTAGCAAACTTGCAATAGATAGGAACTGCCTCAGTTTGATAAATAACATCTTCAAAAAACCTACAGTTAACAACATACTCAGTGGTGAGAAACTAGATGTTTTCCCCCCTAAGATCAGGAACAAGACAAGGATCACCCCAATCACCACTCTTTTTCAATATCATACTGGAAGCTATAGCCAATGCAATAAGAAAGGGAAATAAGAGATAGAGATTCAGAAGGAAGAAATAAAGCTATCTTTATTTATGGGTACCATGATGATCTAGGCAGAAAATCTGAAAGAACTGGCAAAAAATTTTGTGGAACTAATAAGTGATCATACCAAGATTGCTGGATACAAAGCTTAAGTACAAAAGTCAATGGCTTTTCATGCAATGAACAAGTAGAATTTGAAATTTAAAACACAATACCATTTACATTAGTAGCCCCCTCAAAATGAAATGCTTAGGTATAAATCAAACAAAATATATATAAAATCTATATGAAGAAAACTATGAAGCTAATGAACAAACTCACAGAACTAAAAAATAGAGCAAGTCCATGTTCATGGATAGGAAGACTCAATACTGTCAAGATGTCAGTTCTTCCCAACTTTATCTATAGATTTAATGCAATCCCAGTTAAAATAACAGCAAGTTATATAATAGATATCTAAAAGTGATTCTAGAGATTTTATGGAGAAGCAAAAGACCCAGAATAGTCTTGTTATTAAAACAGCATGTACTTTTATAATTTTATACAAGTACTTGTATCTATCTTTATCCATCTATTTATAAACCATTCATCTATCTTGACATCTAAAAAATAACATCCAATTATGTTGATAGTAAAAATATAGATAGCAAGAATTTTGTTTCTTTGAATAAAAAACACTTCACCTTTGTGTGTGTGTGTGTGTAATAATTTTTTTACAGCAGTTCTAGCTTCACAAAATGATGGAGTTGAGAGTACAGGGTGTTCTCATACATGCCCCACGCATCCCTCTCCCCCTCTCCACACACACTAAGCTTCCCGGGCTATCACCATTCCACATCAGAGTGGCATGTTTGCTACAACTGGTGAATTTTCATTGCCCATCACCATCACCCCAAATCCAAAGTTTACAACAGGCTTTCCTCTTGGAGTTGTATATTCTATGAGTTCTGACATGTTTAATACCATGTTCACCATTACAGTATTGTATAGTTTTACCATCCTAAAAAATCTTCTCTGCTCCACTTATACACTCGTATCTTCCCTTATACCCTGGCAACCTCTGATCATTTTACTGTCTCCATATTTTTGCCTTTTGCTAGAATGCCATATAGTTGGGACTGTATAGTACGTAGCCTTTTCAGATCGTCACCACTCAACAGTTGAGGCCACAGAAGGGCATGTGTCCTGAGAGATTTCTAATTTCTCAGCATTAACATTTTATGTTAAGGCTGGGGGCAAGGTGTGTGTGTGGGGGGGTGGCAAACAAAACCCCTCCACTTTAAGCCTTAAACACTCAAAAAGCAAAAACAAAGGAGAGAAAGGGGTGGCTGGGGGGGTCGTTGTGAATCACAGCCACACTGGCCTTTGGAAAGGTTCACGTGGGTGCTGATAGAGGGAACGTACCAGAAAGCTGACTGTCCTTCTATCCCATGGGTCCTGGGTTGGGCATGGGGTTGGGGGTGGGGGGACTGAGACCTCCTCTGCATTTCACTGTTTATCCCTAGAATGAACCTTCTGGGGGTGACTTTCGTTCAACTTTTCAGATACAGCTTATATCTTGTTTGCTGGCGTTCTAGAAGCTCTGCTTGATAATTTGTACTGTTTTATATGCTAAGCTGAAGAAATCACTTTAGCTAGACAGAACAAACATCTGGAGATTAGAGGCCTAGGCCCAGGTCATCATCCACCACTCAGAGATGACTGCTGCATGAAAGAGTGCTAAAGCTAAACTCCAAATTAAATGCCTCATCAAAAGGCCCACCTAATCCCAGGGCTTCATGAAATCCTGTAATATCTGTCGTCCTAGCTCTGCTCTGGGGCCTGTGACATAGGAGCAGGCCTGGTGCCTTCGTGGGACCCCTCACAGTGGAGGAGAACATTTCCATGGGAAGGACAAAGCACTGAGTTAAACATGCAAGTCAGCGTCTGCACAAGACCTAAAACATCAACTTTCCTCTGAAATGTTACAGAATTAGGAAAGGAAAGGGCAGGACAAATTGAGAGTAGCATTGATATATGTACACTACCATGTGTAGAATAGCTAGTGGGAGCCCGCTGTACAGCACAGGAAGCTCAGCTCAGTGCTCTGTGATGACCTAGATGGGGGCAGGGGTGGGGGGTGGGGTGGGTTAAGGAGAAGAGGCTCAGGAGGGATGGGACATATGTATGCTTATAGCTGATTCACTTCATTGTACAGCAGAAACTAACACAACACTGTAAACCAATTATATTTAAATTAAAAAATAATGAGAAATTCTATGGAATCAGACAAATCAGAATCAACCAGAAAAAATATCCTTCTTTCTTGTTTTTTTAATATGCCCAAGGACAGAAATAATGTGAATTTCTATGTTAAATAACCAAATAAATGGTTGTTTTCCCATACTTTGGGAACGCACTGAAAATTTGAAGCACAAGATGGAGTTGTAGAAAAATATCTAAGTTGTAGGTTTATAGGCCACTGCTTATATATAAATGACTTTTGCTTCCCAATGTAACCTGAGCCTTAGTTTCCTTATTTGTAACATAGGTATGTATAGCCTAGAGAATTTTTGTAATAAAAGATAATAAATGCAATAAAGGTAGCACAGAGCCCAGCACACAATAGGCACACATTAAGTAATGCTTTAAATATTATCTATACACTATTTTTTCATGCCAACCGTATAGTAAGCCAATGTTGAAAATATAGAAGCAATTTCAGCTATATAACATTAGTGTGTTTGAAAGCACATTAAAAAATCATAAATTCTGAAGAAAGTATATATTATTGATATTGGTCCAAATTTGGTTATTGCCCTAATTTATCTATGAAATAAGGGCTAAATGTTGCAACACAAAAAGACAAACCGGCAAGAAAAGAAGGGAGACTATCAGCAGTCCCCAGTCTTTCTGGCATCACAGACAGGTTTCGTGGAGACAGTTTTCATGATTCAAGCATATTACATTTATGTGCACTTTATTTATATTCCTATTAAATCAGCTTCACCTCAGACCATCAGGCGTTAGATCCCAGAAGTTGGGGACCCCCAGACTATGTGACCTGAAAGAAGAGAACTTACGTTTCTTTTTTAATCCAATCCACATCAGCCCACATAGAGGGAAACCTGAGGACAGAAGGTGATCCCCGGGCAATTCTGTGACCACTACCACATCACCAGCTTGTCAGTCAGCCATTAGTGCTGATGGTATTTAGAAATGTCCCCCGGGACCACATTTCCTCTCTCTTATATCCTGCTCTCCCATAGCTATCATAAGTTTTGAAATTACAGAGAATTTCAGGTTCTAAGAAATGACTGCTCAGACACAACAGTATCCGCTCTTAACACTTTCTGTTTGACGCATCAGGTAATGTTTCCCTTAACACAGCAAAGAAATCCATGCCGGAGGCAGATCAGAGCCTGCACACATCGTACCGAAATTCAGACTGTCTCATTCCTCACAAATTATCATTTGACTCCAGAGCTTTCCTGAGAGTGGCCCCTCTTCACACACCAGGCCTCTCTGCTAACGCTACATCTCTGGAATTCACAATCAGAATAAAAAAGGAAGATGCAGCAGTTTTAGAAGAACCCTGTTTATAAAAAGACACACGCTGTTTCTACTCAATGTGGCCATCATTAGTCCCTGGCAGGCACCATGTTCTGAAGGAAAAACATTTATTATTTATGGCATTTTTCTAAATGTATAATTTTTTTCCTCAAGGATATATCTCAAATTTCAAACTCTTGTTAAGAGTGCAAGACTG
Organism: Bos javanicus; assembly: GCF_032452875.1. Lineage (NCBI taxonomy): Eukaryota > Metazoa > Chordata > Mammalia > Artiodactyla > Bovidae > Bos > Bos javanicus. The sequence goes on along the minus strand of NC_083869.1, from coordinate 59,428,807 downwards.
AGAAAAGTGTACACTGAAGAATTTTCCTGTCACTTTACTGTTTTTGTGTGTTTAGCGATGCTCATGTGTTTACCTAGAAAATAAAATGTAGATGCCCAAGAACAAGTGGTTTTGCTCAGCCATACTGCAAAGAAAAGGAAGAAAGATAGCACTAAGTTGTGTCCGACTCTTGCGATCCCATGAGCCTGCCAGGCTCCTCTGTCCATAGGATTAAGAATACTGGAGCAGGTTGCCATCTCCTTCTCCAGGGGAACTTCCTGACCCAGGAATTGAACCCAAGTCCCCCACATTGCAGGCAGATGCTTTATCAACTAAGCTATGCTGCTGCTGCTGCTGCTGCTGCTGCTGCAAGTCGCTTCAGTCGTGTCCGACTCTGTGCGACCCCATATACAGCAGCCCACCAGGCTCCCCCGTCCCTGGGATTCTCCAGGCAAGAACACTGGCATGGGTTGCCATTTCCTTCTCCAATGCATGAAAATGAAAAGTGAAAGTGAAGTCGCTCAGTCGTGTCTGACTCTTAGCGACCCCATGGACTGCAGCCCACCAGGCTCCTCTGTCCGTGAGATTTTCCAGGCAAGAGTATTGGAGTGGGGTGCCACTGCCTTCTCCACTGAGCTATGCTGCTGCTGCTAAGTCGCTTCAGTTGTGTCCGACTCTGTGCGACCCCATAGACGGCAGCCCACCAGGCTCCCCCGTCCAGGGGATTCTCCAGGCAAGAACACTGGAGTGGGTTGCCATTTCCTTCTCCACCACTGAACTATGAGGTGCTGCTAAATTAAGGCACTCTGGTCCTCAAGGCAGGTTGGCTCAATTAGGTCTTTAATTTCAGTCATAAGGACTTCTGAGAAAGAATAAATGCCTTAATTTATTTAAAACACAACTTTTGTTTTTTAATGTCTGTCTACTCTCTGTCAGCCACTAGAAATACTCGAGGTAAACCAAAATTGACCCATTTTCCAGAAACAAACAGTAATGATGCTAAAAACCTGATTAAGGACAATATTAATACTACCAGTTGCCTGGCTCTGTGTGGAGCCTTTCATGCAGTTTCATATAGAAATCCATGATCAACAATTTTACAGAAAAAGTAAAATAACTGAGGCCCATAGAAGTGAAATGAATTTCCCAAGGTGATTTAAAAATGCATATTTCACGATTATTGAGGTATGGAGAAGCCAACAGATTAGGAGACGACTATAATTAAAAAGGCAGCTTGTTACTCACAGTTCCCAAGACTAGGTAGGAGGTGTGCCATACCACTGAGTGATGCCCGGCCATGGAAGATCACGCAGGGAGCAGCAGGGTTGGTCAGGAGGCAGAAGGAGAATGAGGACCACGTGGACAAAAGACTTCATTCTCCTTCCGGGGTAAGGGACAGGTGAGAGAGGGTAAACAGGCTTAGGATTGGCTCTAGGGCATAAGGGCCGCCCCTATTTGTCTGGGAGGGGTGATTAAGACTGGGGGAGAGAGCCCCGGTGAGCAGGAATCCCATAAAGGAGGCTGTTGAGGGTACGGGCTCTGGATTGGCTGGTTTGCAGGGAAAAGGTGCACTTCCAAATGAAATTGGCTACACTTGGGAGAGGCAGCCTCTCCAGGGGTCTCCGTTATCAAAACATCAGAAACACATGTTAATAAGCAAGGTCACAAAGCTAATAACACAGAAACAGAATTTGAACCCAGGTCTGGCTACAGAAGATCAACCCTTTAATGACTCTGCTCTACTGCATCAGAAGAATGTAATAGCACTGCTTCATTCCTTTCATTTTCTGTTCAGTTTACTTCCCTTAGCAGTTGACAAAAGAAATTTTCACATATTAAAGTATGGAGAAGTCATTCCAGCTTATATATGAAGTAACTTGAATTTTATGTTAAGCAAAACAGCCTGTTTTTAGCCTATCAAACATACAAAGTACATCTGCTTTAATTATTATTACTTTTTTTTTTTTTTTAAGCAAAGGGCATACTGAGCAAAACTTAAAAAAAAAAAAACAAAAAACCCATGTTAAAAATAAAGACTAAATGCCTCCCTTCTGGGGACACATTTCAACGATGCGTCCTCTTTCAATGATCAGACTCCTTTCCCAGGCGCCAAGGTCATGTTGACTGGCTGCGTATGTGTTGATGCTTTCTGTTTGTTTTGAAACCTTGAAGAAATGTATTCCTGATTTTTTTGGTGTTTGTTGATTAGACATAAAACCATGCTGAAAACCAGACTTCTCCAAATCATTTTCTCAGAGTAATCTGAGCAGCTAGATTCCAGGCTATAGTCCTCAATTTGGCTCAAATAAAATTTTTCTATTCCTATTTTGGGCTTCCCAGGTGGCACTAGTGGTAAAGAATCTGCCTGCCAATGCAGGAGATGTAAGAGACACAGTTTCGATCCCTGGATCAGGAAGATCTCCTGGAGGAGAGCATGGCAACCCACTCCAGTATTCTTGCCTGGAGAATCCCATGGACAGATGAGCCTGAAGGGTTACAGGCCATAGGGTCTCACAGAGTCAGGCTCAACTGAAACAACTTAGCACGCACATTCCTATTTAAGACTGTTTATTGATTACTTTCGTAATCAATTAATATTATGGTAGTATTTTCTGTATTATAGTGCTAATACAGAAAAGATGCTAATTTTCTGTTCATACTATTATCAGAAGTTGAATCTCACTCTTTGGAGCTAAATCTTACTGTGTCTATTAACTAGCTTTTTTTAACCTTAAATAAGTTACAAACGTCACTGAACTTTAGTTTTCTTACCTGCGAAGAGGGAGTGATAATGCTTACCCTGCAGAGCTGTTTTAAAGATTAGAACATGCATTAGCACAGTTTTTGGAGCATAGCAAATGCTTAATAAGCACTCTCTATTTAAGAACTACCCAGGTAAGTTCCCTGTCTGTGAAATTCTTGTTGGCACAGAAATACTAGAAAACACTTAAATACTTTTTAACAAGCATGATGATGCTGGTGTTTAGACAGAAAGTACTGTTATGGACTAAATACCTGTGTCCTCACAAAGTTCATATATTGAAGCCCTCATGACAATGTGAAGGTATTTGGAAATGAGGTCTTTAGGAAATAATTATGGTTAGATTAAGTCTTATAAAGTAGGAGACACAGGTTCTATCTCTGGGTTGGGAAGATTTCCTGAAGGAGGGCATGGCAATCCACTCCAGTATTCTTGCTTGGAGAATTCCATGGACAGAGGAGCCTGGCGGGCTACAGTCCATGCGCTTGCAAAAGAGTTGGATCCGACTTAGTGACTAACCAACAACAATCAGTCATGTGAATGGGGCCTTCATGATGGGAGTAATGCCTTTATAAAAAGAAGGGACACTAGACCTACCCCTACCCACAATGAGGTCATAACTAGAACACAGCTATCTGCAAACCAGGAAGAGGGTCTCACCCAATCCAACCACACTATAGCAGCCTGAGCTAAGGACAGAAAAGCAGTGCCCTTACCAAGTGGGGGAACTCTACTGAGACCTTCAGGTGTCAAGCAGGGAAGGAAGTGCTAGGTCAGGCCCTGAGATGAGAACCCTGAGCATCAGTGCACAGGGAGCTCGGTGTCCCCCTGTTATGACAGATTCTCTGAATGCACATGAGGCCCAAGGTGATTATTCTGAAAAGAATCTTACAGGTCATCTACTTACATTATCTTGATAAGTAGCCAATGTGTGAATAAAGACGCAATCAAACATTGTTTAAAAAAATTTTTTTTAAAGCTTTCTGACCTTGCTTTCATGCTTATTTTGCAGCCTAGGGACGCAGTAAGGTACAGTAGTAAATGGTATGGATTTTGAAATTGAACAGATTTGTTTTAAAATCCCAACTCTGCCACTGAGTAAGTTCCATTACAAATCCTAGAACCCCAGGCTCCTGATCTGTGAAATAAATGTGAAAATAAAACATACCTCATGAAACTGTTGGAAACTTTACATAAGCTAATATAAGTACTTAGAGTCTACATATTTGAAAGTGGTAGTGCTTTCAGGGTTATGATTATTTTCTTCCTGATTATGTCAGCTCGGTGGTGCTGGATCACCCTGTTGCGGACTAGAGTTCTTAGATTCTTTAGTCAATAAAAATTGATAAGAGACCAGACAAGGAGTTCAGGCAAGGCTTTATCAGGTCTTGTTCTGCAGCAGACATGGGTGTATCCTACTCTTTGCGAGCCCATGGACTGCACCTGGCCAGGTTCTTCTGTCCATGGGATTCTCCAAACAAGAATACTGGAGTGGGATGTCATTTCCTACTCTAGGGGATCTTCCCAACCCAGGGATCAAAGCCAAATCTCTTGCATCACCTGCATTGGCAGGGCACAAGAAACTGGTGCCCTGGTCTTTAAATGAGGCAAGAGTAGGTGGGTTGGGCTGGAGGGGTGACTTTGTTTGCCCACTTCTCTGGTTGTGCTGTGTGCAGAGTACCCTACCTTTGCTCCCAGCACTTCAGGAGTGGCAGTCAGTTTGCAACTTTTTTGTATTTTATTGTTCATATTGCCTCTGCCATCCAAGTGTATAGTTACCTGTTCAGTTACTTTTAGTCCCTTATAGTTTCTTTCTATTCTGTTGCTGGAGGAGACATCTGACCGGGTGCAAGTGCAAACACTCTGGTAAAGGGGCCCAGGTCCCCAGCCTAGCCCAGTTCTACAAACCTGGATGGACTGATCAGGATGATATGTTCAGTCATTATTAACTGGCTCCAATTATTATTCAGCTAAACTGAATCCAATTATTGATTTCATTACTGTGTCTTACTATTCTGTTTGAACTCACTTCTCGTTTTGGTTTCATCCAGTTGGAGCGTCTGTAAGAGACAAGGGCTAATCTTTACCTGAATGAGCTAATAAATCCATTTAAGCAGGCACTGTCTTGGCTCTTTCCCTGTATACATTGTAGAGGGACGTTTGTAAGCACAGTGAGAAGATTAGCAATTAAAATAGAAGGTTTATTCAGCTTTAATATACTAATTTGTGTAAGGTGATAAAAAAAATGGATCTACTATATTAGGAAATGAAGTGGAACTAGTTGTATTTTTCTTCCTGAAATAACAACAAAGCAGGCGACACTGCCATGAAGAGTCCAAGTCTAAAATTAGGTGCTTATGCACTTAAAGCCAATGAAATGAGTTTCGTGTTTTCTTAAAGATCTCTGTTCGATTTTAACTTCCTGCTCCTCTGCAAAGCCCAAGTTGTCAGCTCCTCTTGTCATGAGGAACCCTATGGCTCCAGTACTACCAAATCCCTTTTTTATTGATTTTATCAGTAAATTGGAGATACCAAGGGAACATTTCATGCAAAGATGGGCTCAATAAAGGACAGAAATGGTATGGACCTAACAAAAGCAGAAGATATTAAGAAGAGGAGGCAAGAATACACAGAAGAACTGTACAAAAAAGATCTTCATGATCCAGATAACCATGATGGTGTGATCACTCACCTAGACCCAGACATCCTGGAATGTGAAGTCAAGTGGGCCTTAGAAAGCATCACTAAGAACAAAGCTAGTAGAGGTGATGGAATTCCAGTTGAGCTATTTCAAATCCTAAAAGATGATGCTGTGAAAGTGTTGCACTGAATATGCCAGCAAATTTGGAAAATTCAGCAGTAGCCACAGGACTGGAAAAGGTCAGTTTTCATTCTAATCCCAAAGGAAGGCAATGCCAAAGAACGCTCAAACTACCACACAATTGCACTCATTTCAACATTAGTAAAGTAATGCTCAAAATTCTCCAAGCCAGGCTTCAACAACACATGAACCGTGAACTTCCACATGTTCAAGCTTGTTTTAGAAAAGGCAGAGGAACCAAAAATCAAATTGCCAACATCTGCGTGATCATGGAAAAAGCAAGAGAGTTCCAGAAAAACATCTATTTCTGCTTTATTGACTATGCCAAAGCCCTTGACTGTGTGGATCACAATAAACTGTGGAAAATTCTGAAAGAGATGGGAATACCAGACCACCTGACCTGCTTCTTGAGAAACCTGTATGCAGATCAGGAAACAACAGTCAGAACTGGACATGGAACAACAGACTGGTTCCAAATAGGAAAAGGAGTACGTCATGGCTGTATACTGTCACCCTGCTTATTTAACTTATACGCAGAGTACATTATGAGAAACGCTGGGTGGAAGAAGCACAAACTGGAATCAAGATTGCCAGGAGAAATATCAATAACCTAAGATATGCAGATGACATCACCCTTATGGCAGAAAGTGAAGAACTAAAAAGCCTCTTGATGAAAGTGAAAGAGGAGAGTAAAAAAGCTAGCTTAAAGCTCAACATTCCAAAAACAAAGATCATGGCATCCTGTCCCATCAAGTCATGGCATATAGATGGGGAAACAGTGACAGATTTTTTGGGGCTCCAAAATCACTGCAGCTGGTGACTGCAGCCATGAAATTAAGACACTTGCTCCTTGGAAGAAAAGTTATGACCAACCTAGACAGAATATTAAAAAGCAAAGACATTACTTTGCCAACAAAGTTCTGTCTAATCAAGGCTATGGTTTTTCCAGTAATCATGTATGGATGTGAGAGTTGGACTATAAAGAAAGCTGAGCACAGAAGAATTGATGCTTTTGAACTGTGGTGTTGAAGAAGACTCTTGAGAGTCCCTTGGACTGCAAGGAGATCCAACCAGTCCATCCTAAAGGAAATCAGTCCTGAATGTTCATTGGAAGGACTGATGCTGAAGCTGAAACTCCAGTACTTTGGCCACCTGATGTGAAGAGCTGACTCATTTGAAAAGACCCTGATGCTGGGAAAGATTGAAGGAAGGAAGAAAAGGGGACGACAGAGGATGAGATGGTTGGATGGCATCACCGACTCAATGGACATGAGTTTGAGTAGCTCCAGGAGTTGATGATGGACAGGGAGGCCTGGCATGCTGTGGTCCATGGGGTTGCAAAGAGTCGGACACAACTGAGCGACTGGACTGAACTGATCAGTAAACTGGGTGTGACAGAAGTCAATTTCTATGTAATCTCTGTGATCCTTTCCAGATTATCTTTCCCTTCAAGGGAACTGGTGGGAAAAGGTACATTTTACACAATATTAGCTAATTAGCATTCTTAGAATAAAACTAAGCTGCAAATGTTTGCTGATCCTCCTGAAGTTAGCATTGATGAGTTAGGAGCTAATCTCACTGGATCTCAGGTGAGCACTACTAAGCCCAATGTCAGGATTAGTTCTTCAGTGCTAGGGAATGCATGGGTCCTCTTATTTTAAGGGGTTTGAGATGAGGAGGCTTGGGAGTAGATTAAGTGGTGGCTTTATAAACTAGTAGCCATGAGTTAATATCCTGTCGAGATTTGCAATATGTGTATGATTTGGGGCTTGTTCTGAAATTTCTCTGGGCTAAAAATCTTACGTGAAAAATGTAACTAATAAGATCTTTAAGTGAACCTCTGCTGCTTCTGCTTATAGAGTTGCCAGACTTAGCAAATATAAGTAGAAAACATCCACTTGAATTTGAATTTCAATTACACATGAATAATTTCTTAGTGTAAGTATGTCTCAAATATTGCATGGGACATATTTATACTAAAATTGATGCAGCATTTGGGACACTTCTACTAAAAAATATTCGTTATTTGTCTGAAATTGATATTTGAATGAGAATCTTGTACTTTATCCAGAAAAATTGTTCTCTGAAATTCCTTATTTTCCTTGGGAAACTACCCCACCCTCAAACTAAGCCCATATGTTTCAAGTATAGAGTTTCCTACCACAACTCTGAACAGGCAATAGAACACAAGTTTGACTAATCAGACACTAAAATTTCCTTGTCACTGTTTCCTGCTGAAAGTTGGTCATGAGACTCAAAGTGGACTCAATCCTGGGACAGAATGAAGTAGCTGTGAAAGATGAATTTGGTTTCTCCTCGGGCTGATGAAATACAGATAAAAGCCAGGGCCTGCTGGCAACCATTTCACTAACATATGAGATTGCTGGACAACTGAGCCAGGATGTCATTGTGTAGACTTCAGAGTTGGAGAGAACTGATTCATTTCAATGATATTATATAAACCCCTGAATTCACCTGTGCCTACAACTAGCTTACCCCTGAATTTGTGGTTATATGGGTCTGTTTTTAAACCACTTTTTGGCTTAAGCCATTTTGAGTTGGATTTCTGGCACCTGTAACCAGAAGAGTTCTGAAAAATACAAAGCATCAACCACATTTTGTGAATGTGAAATGAGAAATAAGGTAAATAGCTGAACAGGGGTGACATCCTTGAACACTACAAGACTCCTCACTACCCACTCCAGGGTGAGATGCACAGTTGTGAGTCATTAGCCCGCTGTGGGCCCCCTTGACTAGCAAAGCAATAAAGCTATTCTTTCCTACTTGACCCAAAACTGTCTTCATGTTTCTATTCAGCATCAGTTAACAGAGGCCGAAGTTTTGGCAACACTTGAGGATGAGATGCTTATATATTGCCATAAGTCAGAAGGCTATTCACAATATATTCTGATGGGTTCTAATATCATTCTGGCTTCTTTAATTACAGTAGTGTGTGTTTGCTTATATTTTACAATCAATCACATAACACAAGCAGTGATTTATACTAAAGGCTTTGGAGGTTGATGAAGCTGGCTTAAAATGTAGGTTCTGACACTTGTTAACCTTATGGGTGCAAACAATGACTCTGATACTTTGCAATATCACCTGAAAAATAGGTTTCTATGAGAATTAGAGATAGTCTGTTACGGATATCTGGCAAAATATCTGGAATAAGGTAAAGGCTCATAGATAGCTGCATCATGGTAACACTGAGTGTTTATAGGTTCGTCTCTGAGGGGATGGCTGCCAGATCCATCAACAGGCAATTCTTCTGTTCTCTTCAAATCCCCTGATGCTAAAACGTGTTACCACCCACAGTTTCCTCCAGTGACACTTGAAATAAATGTTGGTCAATAATCCCAGACAGGGAATCTTATAATATTCCTCATAATTCCCAAACTCTCTCCCATCCCAATTACTTTCTGGATTTGACCCTGGTGTCCTCCATTTCTTTCAGTCACCAAGAAGTTGGCATTTTAGTTTCTAGTGCAATATCCTTTTTTGTGTCTTGGACACATTTAATGAGATACTTAGAGGTCTACAATCTCTACTAGAACACAGAGATGGTAAAAAGAGAGACTATCAGGGTAGACAACACTGCAATACCCAGTTCCAGATAATATGGTAGATCATTTATTGACAAAGAGTGAAGACCACAATTTCAACCAGGTGAGAGCAGAGAAACTCCTACGCTGCAAAATTTAAGAAGGTCTCACATGAGACCGTCATGTGAGTACAGCCTCGGCCCTGAGAGTGTCTCTTAAATTTTCTCCCTGGGAGCTTCACTCATTCCACCTTAGTCCTGGCCCTGAATTGTAACAGTGTCATCACATTTGACTATAAATGTATAATAGCATTCAAAGCTTGGAAAAATATCAGCTTTAACTTGTAGTGAATTGTAGTACAAGTCAATGCTAAAATGTGTATACCATACACAGATATATTTCAGTAACAAACTACTTTATAATTAAACAACACCATGTAGGAAATGCCTTTATTCTCTTTGTTTCCAGGACCCACTGTGATTCAGAACAATAGGAAGAAAATCATAGGTCTTGTGAAAGAGTGCTTTCTAACTTGCTTTAGTTGTCAGGTACAGCCTCAATTATTTTTCTGAGACATTCAGAACATAAAAGATATCTAATGCTTTTTTTCTTCTATGAATTAGTTTTTATAAATTGGCACATTTCAGAAATCCAAATTTTTGACTATATTTGAAAAAAAGAAAGAAATGTGAGAGAGGATTTTAAGGCAGCTCTGATAGCTGAGATAGCAGCTGAGGCAGCTCTCTCTCAGCAGAGAGAGAGAGAGAGAGAAAAAAATAATACTAGTCCAAAATAAATTTAAAAATCAAAAAGGTGATAAGCAGCACTTCAAGTTTCCAAACTCAGGACTAATTAGTCAGCCAACCTTTTCCCCTAAGATTAAGGCTCGGCTTGCTTAGGATTCAAGGGAAATGTATCCTGGTGGTTAATTTCACAGTCTGAATCTGTGCGTGCTCAGTTGTTCAGTCATGTCTGACTCTTTGTGACCCCATGAACTGTAGCCCGCCAGGCTCCTCTGTCCATGGGATTTTTCCAAGTAAGAATACTGGAGTGAGTTGCCATTTCCAGGGAATCTTCCTGACCCGGGGATCGAACCTGCAGCTCCTGCCCTGGTACGTGGATTCTTTACCACTGAGCCACCTGGGAGGTCCCTGATTTCACAGAGCACTCTGTAAATTCCCATTCTTGTTACTTTCAACCAGCTGCTGTCCTTATGTTCAATGTGCACTGTCCCTAGAAGACTCCATCAGGCTAATCTTTGCTGTCAGGTTTTAGGAAATCCAAGCATTGTACATTTTCAGCAGCTGGCGCCTGTGTCTGCAGGCTGGCAGCTGTCACATACTTGCCTGCCGGTAAGGTTTGGAATGGGGGTCAGGCAGTATAAGCTCTGCCAAAGACACCTGTCTGATGATTTCTGTCACTTTTGCTTTTTGTCTGCCCTTTTCCTTTCCTCTCTGACTGTGTGTTTGTACCTTTTTATTTAGAAGAAATTTCATATGCTGACGGGAAAATGCTGATCGATCTATGGCTAGAAGGGACAGGCGGGGTTTTGATGAAATCTTAAGTTGTAGCTAGACCTTTTCCACGTGTCACTTGGCACAAAATTCACAGACGTTCTAACTGCTAGAGAAGACAGAAAGATGCTCTCATTGTTACATAGATGATTTATTTTAAATGATAAAACCTTCCTTCTTGCTGATTATCAGATAGAATCAAAGAGCAGAGGAAAGGATGAGAAAAGCCAAAACTCTGCTCCAACCAAAATGAGTTAAATTGAGGATGGACTTCCCCAGGGGTCCAGTGGTTAAGAATCAGCCATGCTATGCAGCAGATGCGAGTTTGATCACCGGTTGGGGAACTAAAAGCCCACATACATAGAGCAACTAAGACTGAGCACCCTAACTACTGAAGCTTGTGTGCCACAACTAGAGTCCATGTGCTGCAACAAGAAGTCCTGTGTGCTGCAACTAAGACTTGATTCAGCCTAATTAATTGGGGAAAATGGGTTAAATGCTCTTTCAAGGAAAACTCTTCAGTTTGACAACTTTGAAAAATGCTCCCCCTCACAAAAGAAGTGGTGAGTTCCAATACTTTTATTTTGGAGAATGCCCCTAAGAATCCCCAGGACTTTAAAGTAATTAAATTTGTCTCAATACATATCAGATCTCAGAGGCTATCTGGTATAATATAAAGAGCATTAGACTTGGGTCAGAATTTTATAGTCAAGTTTCGACACTCTAACTCTTTAAAAGACACTGGAAAGGTATTTTTTTCTTTTATGGGTCTCAGTTGCCTTATCCTTAAATACAGCATTTTAACTTAACAGCATTTTAACTATTTCAGCTCAAATAGTCCACGAATCCATGTTGTTCTATGTTCAGTGATATGGGTACACAGAAGAAGTATAAGTCACAGTCATGGCTTCATGAATCTACGGTTTAGTTGGAGATAAACGGTTATGCATATAAAGTAATAGCAAGCATTATAGTATAGACAATATTTTGTACTCCAATCGGGAAATGAGTGAAACAGATCATGAATGTCAAAATATTTCAAAAGAGGGAGAGATCAGAGTGGACTTGAGGATAAAGAAAATTTTCCTAGAGAAGGCTAGACTTTTGTGGGGCCTTTAAGGTAGTAGCTCCATCACATTGAGAGATGAAAGGGCAAAGGTAGTGGGTAATGGTAATTCAATTAATGGGGACTACATGACCAAGAAAGCCTCAGACTGAGAGTGAGCATGGTAAGGTCAAATAAGCAAATAGGCCAATATATCACCAGTCTCAAATGGTAGGAATTTGTTCATTTTTAACATGCAAAATCCCTGTTTCCAACTTTCTAACTGGTTTTGAGAAGAATCAAGCTCAAGACCTGGAGTATGATCAACAAAGCTCTCCATACTCATGGGTTTTATTTACTTCTTAGGAGAACTTCCCAACATTACACCTCATCCTCCCTTGCTTCATCTCTGGTTCTTTTCCACCTAGATTCAGCAGAAACGTTTCTAATAATTTTCCTTTTAGAACTAAAGAGTCTACTCCATTCTCTGAAACTTCTCAAAGTTTCAGTCACAAGGGAAAGAAGAGAAAAGTCTAAAGAACAGATCATCTCATTCTTTCATTGCGGCACACAGTCACTGCATCTTGATTTACTACCCAATCCCATAATACCTCATGTTCAATCATTTCCGTACATTTTGAAGTTCTCTAGATTACGCCCCTGAAACCCTATCCTTCAAGACCTTAGAGAACCTTAGATCTTGTGTTTCTATTACTATTGAGAGGTACTAATACTAATATGCTTTAGCTGTGGATATACACCTGCCCTCCCAAGTCATGGAGTAACAACTGACTCATTCATTTTCATGATTCAGACGCTGGAACTATACAGCTTGCTGTTTTCCTCTTTTCACCCACTTATAGTTTCTTAAAACTGTTCTTTTTACCTAGTGGGAAAGAAGGAAAACTGCTTGGAAACATTTGGAGTCAGAGAGCAGAATTTTGTACTGAAAATGGATGGGTAGAAATAAAGTACTGTGTCTCATATCTGGGTATCAGAGAGGCCAGGGCATGCTTTTTAGGTTTCCTCCAAAGTTATGACAAAATATATGGGCCTTTTTTCTGACCCAAGACTAAGGGAGGAGAAAACTTTCCAAGCTCTGCCTCATTTAACTCTGAGGAAACACCCTCTGATGGATATGGTCTTGTCTTGCATATTCCATCTGGTGTTCATTAATTACTAAGAACATTAATGACAATTCAAAAGCCATTTTGCAAAACAATAAAGTGATAGTTGCTCCTCAGAATATTTAATACTCCTCACATTCATTTCATTTCACCAGTTTTGAACAGGTGGGTCTATTTCATGCTTTTTGCTATTCGTCTCATATGACTGATTCTCACTCTTTCAACTTTCACAACTTCATGCTAAGTGACTAAAAAGGTGCTTAATTAAATGTGTGCTTGATAATTAGAGAAAATTCACAAGAAAGTACAGATGGAGCAAATATAATTGGATAAAGGAAGATAGCAACACAAACCACTGAGCTTCTACATGGTTGTGGATTATATGAGCAAGACATCAAGAGAGGATCTTAGTAGAAATCTAATAATGGACATTTTTATTTACATCCTCCAAATTTAACTGTTTTGAATTTTTCAGATTCATATTCAACTCACGGAGAGAAAGAAAAATGCATTCCTAATATATGAGGTCAACAGTAGGGAGACCATATGTTCAGTTCAGTTCACATGGGACAATCTCAGTTAACACTGTACAGAAGATGCTATTGTTTTCACCTATAACACCTTGATATCACATTCAAGTGTATGTCTAAGGTGTCCCAGTGCAGGCACCTGGGATTCTCCCCTATAAGAGCTTTCTCTTGGCTCAAAATAGTTTATGTTTCTGAGATTGAGTCTCAGACAATGAAAGATGGAAGATGAAGAATAAACAGCCTCTTTTCCTTTTTACCTTGGGGGATAACTCTAGAGTGATTTTCTTAGAGATTCTCAGAGGAACTGGGTCTTAGGTGACCACAGTGGTAGCTTGCTTGATGTGGATCTATTATTGGCCTCCCTCCTGTCCTTGTCTTGGTTCTTCCATGTTCCATTGCTGCTTTCTGGGATAACCTCTGAAATAAATGTCTAGTTTTCGAACAATTGCCTCCAATTCTGCATCTGGGGGAAGACACCCCAAGACATGCTTGCTGTTCTTGGGTAATTTTGAAAAGAGCCCTCTTTGTCTCAAGTTTCTCACCTTGAATCCATGTGGATGGATGAATAAATAGATAGTCATCCGTGTCATTATAAACCAGGATATAGCATTGTTGGACTCAACTGCAGAAAATATTACCTTTATTTAAAGATTTAGCTTTGAGCCAATAGTTTTAAATAGTCCTTCATTTCCTCCTCTTGAAATCTTCTAGGAGACATCTAATCGGAGTATTCTAGTCACTCTAGATGTGACTCCAGGGTGTTCAACTCATCTTTCTTTCTGTGTTTCAACAACATTCTATTTATATATCTCTTAAAGAACTTAGCATATCAAATTACAGTGACAATTTACATATCTATCTCTTCCACTTGATTGTAAGCTACTCCACATCTAAGGACACTGGTTTATTTACCTTTCAATCTCCTGAGTGTAACTGTACCTGGTGAGCTTCTCAGGTGGCTCAGAAGTGAAGAAACCACCTGCCAATGCAAGAGACTTGGGTTTGATCCCTGAGGCAGGAAGAGTCCCTGGAAAAGGAAATGGCAACCTACTCTAGTATTCTAGCCTGGGAAATCCCATGGACAGAGGAGCCTCGTGATCTACGGTCCATGGGGTTGCAATGAGTCGGACATGACTTAATGACCGAACAACTGTGCCTGGTGTGTTTAAGTGACATTCATTCAGTGAGTGAAAGAAGGAGTGAATTGTGTGCATAAATCCTCATGTCTATTCCCTTTGAAAATTAGATCTGAATTTCTGATTAGGGAAAGAATGTTCACTGGACAATTAGCCTATTGCTCCTGCCATAAGCCCAGCTACTTTTGCAGGAAAGAAGTTGCAGAAATAAATGTGGCTCATGTATTGTATAATACCGAACCTTTTTTCTTAGTCTTAGATTGTTAAGTCATGGGTTAGAGCTTGAAAGAAAGGCAGCCTCTAAATCACATTGGGACAAAATCCCACCAATTAGGGTAAGCATTTTTTGTTTGGTGGCCAAAGAGTCTATCAGTTCCAGGGACTTCCTTGGTGGTCCAGTGGCTAAGATTCTGAGCTCCCAAGGCAGGAGCCTTGGGTTCAATCCATGGTCAGGGTACTCGATCCTGCATGCTGCAAATAAAGATCCCACATACTACAACTAAGACCAGGCACAGTCAAATATATATATGTATTTTAAAAGTCTACCAGTTCCACTCTTGTGGAAATAAAATCCTAGATATATAGAGAAGGCAATACATATGCCTATCGTGTGACTCCTGAAGAATTTTTAGAGTTTCTGCAGTTTTTTCATAGGACCTGCCTACATCCCAGTGTTAGAAATATTGTAAGCCCCAAAAATTATTTAGATGAAGAACCAAAGATCTTCACCACCGTTTATATCTCAATATCTTTGAAAGAGCTGTGTTACCAAATGAAACATGTTTATACCTCCTGCTTGCAACCTTGGGAAAAAAATGAAATTCAGATATAGGAGTAGATAAATGGATTGAGTCCAAAACAAGGTATCACTGTGTCAAAACAAGTGAGGAACAGGAACAGGAGGAACATGTTCTGAAATATATTCTTTCAATCTCCATGGTTGATTTGACATTTGAGTGATGTGACTCTGAATTTTTAGTTTGTGTCAGCTTGTGCCTGTAGGTATCTTGGTGCACTTGTTTTGTGGAATAATGACTGCTGTCCCTACTCTGCTTTGGGGATGCTATAGCCTCCAGCGTGCAGAGCACCTCTCAAATTGAAGACAGAGTAACAGACAAAGTGGCCACTAAGAGCAAAATATCTAGCCCGGGCAGGTGATAGGATCTGCAGCCCTCTCCTGGGACATGCAGAGAGTGACACTCCTCCAGGACTACTTGGGGCTTAATGAATCCGTGATACAATTTTGTTAAACATTAGAGCAGAAATTGTCCTATTTTGACAAATTTCTCAGATATGAAGTGACCCCAGAAGTCATGTAAACCAGACTTTGCTATGGTAAATAGAAAAAAAAAAAAAATTCAAAGCTAAAGTCAACACAAAAAATTCAGAAGATGTCAACCACCTAATTATGTAGAGCATTCTAAAAAGGTTTTCATATAATTTGTTTCTGTTATGTCTTTATATTCATGTTTCAATAAATCTATTGAGTGGAAAGGGAAACAAAAGAACACTGGATACAGGGAAAGTAAGCCACTAGCATGCAGAGCACCTATGTATTGACTGAGTCAGTCCACGAGCTCTTCACTGTCACAAATTCAGGCAGCACATCACTCCAGTTGCTTTCTCTCACTCTATTCAGAGAACCACACTTCCTTAATCTACTTTCCGAAATAGGCACATGTTCCAAGTCTGTTTGATTATATGCTTTCTAACTGAACAAATGTTTAGGCCAAGAAGTAGACATTCCTTTTTGTTTGTTGACGTTTAGCTTTTGAATTTATTATTTTTTTGATATGCAGATGCTGAGAAAACAAAACTCCTTTGCACTAGAGTTAATAACTAAAGTATGAATCTGGAACTGTTAGAAGGTGTCTTCCCACCATTTAGAGGGATAATTTCAAAGAGAGAATTAAAAATAAAAACCAGAAATGGGATTTGAATCCCAGGATTATTCTTAGTTCTTGTAGCTCTTCCTCAAGTCCTGGTATCTTTTCTTACTTCCTAAGCCAAAAAGTGTTTCCTATTTTATCAGTTTGTTTAAGCTGCTTTGGGTTGTGCTGTTCTCCCTTGTAATGTGTTACCCATTAAAATATAAATAAGGTGAAATTATAAATCATTTATTGGAGTACAAAAATGACAACCATACAAGAGATTGAAGCTCAAAAGCAGGGATTAAGAAAACATTGGTAGAACACTCTTTGACATAGATCATAGCAGTATATTTTTAATCTATCTCCTAAAGCAAAGGAAATAAAAGCAAAAATAAACAAATGGGGCCTAATTAAGCTTAAAAACATTTTCATCACAAAGGAAACCATCAAAAAATGAAAAGACAATCTACTAAATGGGAGAAAATATTGCAAAGGTTATAATAGATAACGAATTAATATCCAACATATATAAATAGTTCATAAACTGCAACATCAAAAAACCTCAATTCAAAAATGGGCAAAAGAACTGAAAATAGACAATTTTCCGAAGAGGATATGCAGATGCATAAAAAGATACTCAGTATCACTAATCATCACAGAAATGTAAGTCAAAACCACAATGAGAATGACTTACTAAAAAGAACAAATGTTGGCAAGAATGTGGAGAAAAAGGAACCCTCCTACACTACTGGGAGAATAGAAACTGGTAAAGCCACTGTGGAAAACAGCACAGAGGTTCCTCAAGAAACTAAAATTAGAACTACCATATGACCCTGCAATTCCACACCTGGGTATATATCAGAAAAAAAAGACAAACACTAATTTGAAAAGATATATGCACACTAATGTTCACAGCAGCATCATTTACAGTTGTCAAGATATGGAAACAACCTAAGTGTCCATCAATAGGTGAATAGATAAAGATGTGGTGTGTGTGTATATATGTACACACACACACGCACACACATGAAATACTACTTGGCCATGAAAAGAATGAAATTTTGCCATTTGCAGCAACATGGATGGACTTGGAGGGCATTAAGCTAAAGTGAAATAAGTTATACAGAGCAAGATAAATACCATTCTACTTATGTGTAGAATCTAAAAAAAATAAAACAAACTATTGACATAAACATAACACAAAAAGCAGCAGACTCGCAGATATAGAGAACCAACTAGTGGTTACCAGTGTGGGGGAGGGGTGGACAGTACAAACTATTGGGTGTAAGACAGGCTCAAGGATATATTGAACAACATCTTATATAAACATAGCCAAAATTTATAATAACTGCAAATGAAAACTAGCGTTTACAATTGTACAAAAATTTTTTAAAAACTGGATTAAAAGAGTTGCATTAGCTGGGAGGTGAAGAAGGCAGTATTACTAGAGCATAGTTAAGGTTCTGAGTCACAGAAGAGAGCCTGAAGGACATGTGGGACAGGTAGAGACAATGGAGCAAAGGAAGATGAAGCTGGTATGGAACATGCAATGTGTCAGCATCAAAGATTTGAGGATAGATTACATGTCAAGAAATAGCCTAGTGCACACAGCTTGTCCACTCCCCCAGTGTACCCAGTGAATCTATGGATATCTTGCAGGTTATGCTGGTCTGCATGCTCCCAGTAACCACTGTCTCTGCCTCTTGAGCTTATAATCATGAATGATTTTCTCTCTCAACCAGCCTCAGTGACCCAATGCAACCATTAGTTTGATTTTAAAATGTTTGTCTTTGGACTGGGGTACCAATCAGTCTTCTTTAATACTGCAATCACATGTGAGCCCTGAAAAATTGATGCTTTCGAACTGTGGTGCTGGAGAAGACTCTTGAGAGTCCCTTGGACAGCAAGGAGATCAAACCAGTCAATCCTAAAAGTAGTCAATCCTGAATATTCACTGGAGGGACTGATGTTGAAGCTCTAGTACTTTGGCCACCTGATGTGAAGAACAGACTCATTAGAAAAGATTGTGATGCTGGGAAAGATTGAGGGCAGGAGAAGAGGCCAACAGAGGATGAAATGGTTACATGGCATCATCGACTCAATGGACATGAGTTTAAGCAAACTCCAGGAGATAGTGAGGGACAGAGAGACCGGGTGTGCTGCAGTCCATGGGGTCACAGTCAGACATGACTGAGAGACTGAACAACACCAATAACATACGTGAAAATCCAGGGCCTGTAAAAGCCTGCTTTCTCAAGGAAGCACTGGGCTTATTTATATCCTACTTAAGGAGCCAAGAAATTAAAGACACTGAGGAAAATGAGGATTATCCAATATTTTACTCATTTAAGCATTCACAAAATCTCTTGTTTGCTGAAGGATCACCGCCTCCGAAGTTGAACTGTTACTGAACCAGCTTTGTTTTGCCTGACACACTGCAAGCCAAAACACTGAGCCCCCTGTTGTAAATGGTTTGGATGTGGGAGGTGATACCACTCCTGAGGGATAAGTTCCCAGATTCTTTACAAGGACCATCCTTGCAAACAGGCCTTTCTAAAGATAAGTAGTCAGATTTGCTTTGTTAAGTCTTTTCCGCACAGTATCAAAGGGTGATGTTATATATGAGGGTTAAAGCTGGAAGGAGCTGAAGAGTCTGATAAAATTATGCAACAAGGATGTTACTGGTGATATTACAAAGTGCCATTGCTGCATAGGACAGGGTAAGCCATGGGTTGAGGCATAAGTAAGGGTTAAATAATTGAAAATAGTCAGTGTAGAGCCCTTTCAAGAAGATTTGGTTGTGAAGAGGCACACAGAGAAAGTAGCAGCTAGGAGTGAAAGCTGGGGAAGCGTGCTTGTTTTAAACAAGTCTGGAGCATACTGCAAAGCTAGTACACACAAGTTGGTAGAGAAAGAGAGGTTAAAGGTGCCAAAGGAAAAGATAGTCAAAACAATGACAGTTGTAGGATGGAGGAGATATATGTATGCTTATAGCTGATTCACATTGTTATATAGCAGAACCACAACATTGTAAAGAAATTATCCTCCAATTACAAAATAAATAAATTTTAAAAAAGAAGGTTTTTGCAACAGAAAAAAGGAACACAAGGAATGCGAGTTCTGAGAAGTCATTAGAGGACCAGAGGGAAGACTGGCCTTGCACTGGGAGAGGCATTTTACGTTCATTTTGACAAGAGGCAAGGCAGAACAGATGGGTTTAGGGGCAGGGAGATTTGAGGTTTCCAAAAGAAGAAGTTGAAATAGTGTGCTTCTGTTAGCCTTTGTTTACTCAAAGAAATATAAGACTAGATTTTCTGCTGTAAGTCCCACAGAGGTAAATGTTGGGAGATTAAAGAAAATAGGACAGAGTTGAATAGAGAAACTCAGGAGAAGTGACAGTCTGGTTAATGTTGGTGACTGCAAATTTATAACTGCAATGAATGCCTAGTCGGGTGACTTATTTACAGAAAATCGGGAAGGAAGAGATTTGTAGTGAGCATAGGCTACAGTTCATCTTAGGAACCCATGTGAAGATGACGTGGCACTTAGAAAGGTAACAGTGAGGATGCACGGGAGCTCTGGATACATTAGAGTGTGAAGCAAAGCTTTTTTAAGAAAATTAAAAAAGATTTATTCTGACTTGGTTTTCTTGTCTTTCATCTCAGAAAAAGCTGGTGGAGGGAGGGAAGGATTGGGAGTTCGGGACTACCAGATGCAAACTATTATACAGAGGATGATAAAAAACAAGGCCATGCTGTATAGCACAAATAACTATATTCAATATTCTTTGATAAACCATAAAGGAAAAGAATGTGAAAAAAAGTGTCTGTATATATATGTATATAACTGAATCATTGTGCTTTACAGAAGAAATTACTACAACATTGTAAATCAACTATACTTTAATAAAATTTTTTAAATATATAGAAAAAAACGGGTATTGTAGGAGTTTAATTCTTTCCAACCATTTATTGAGCATCTTTTGTATGCAATAGTCTGGATAGTACAGATGGCGTTGTAGAGAAAATATTTGCAGAGTAAAATAACCAATAGTTTCATTTACCATAGCATAAAAGGAGATAATTAAATCAAAAGCAAAAGTGATAGCTTTGATTGCCTGCTCTTTCATAAGGTATAATATCAATAATAAAAATAATGTGCTACATTATTTGGAAATAGTATGATATTTTCCTAGAGTTCCCTTGTGACTGTACACAAACATTCTGGCTTTATATTATTCAGGTTGTACATTCAAATGTCCTATATTCCATTATAATACATCTTGCTAATTAGTTATTTCCTTACTCTACAGCCATTCAAGTTTTATTTTGGGGGCTTGTTATAGATAGTGTACATTACAGAAGCAATGCTAGGAGTTGTTATTTCCTCTATTTTAATAAAGCTAGGCTTTAATGAGATGTCTGGCTGATACATAGCCCAGAATTGAGAAGACAAAGCAGACTCTCATTTGAAAATGAGGATCTAGACTTTGCTAAAAATGCCACAATACCTTGGCAGTATGGACTGACAAGAGAATAAAAAGCTATTTTTAACATTCATTTTATGGTGATGTTATTCTTGAATATGCAGGCATATTCTGATGAAAGCATTTCCATTTTAAGCTTAGGGAAAGTTTTGAGTGTAGAAATAAATTAAGAAAACAGTGTAGCATTTCATTTGTACTTCTCATTTGATCACAGCAACCCCCAAAAAGAGAAATATTCTAAAATCAGATATGCCAAAATTCATGTGGAAGAAATGAACACATCTACAATGGCACTGTGTTTATCTTTTCAGCTGACATCCTAATAAGCAGACTATCACAGATGGATCACGTTGTATTTAATACATACCTTCTTAAATGTTGTAATGCAACAACTATATATTTAGGGCCATTATATACGAAGAACAATGCTAACATCTACGGAAGATACAAATGAACCACAGTCTGAGTCATACAGAGGAAAAATGGAAAGCACAACATTTTTGATGAGTGCAAGACAAGCTGAATAAGTCCCTGAATAAGTGACAGAGAAAGGCTTGAGAAGGGAGTGATTACTCTGGTCTGTAAGATGCATCGCTTCTCAGCCTTTTGGCTAAGATCAAGTGTGGTCTGTAAGATCCAGTTACTATTTCAGAAAGCAGCAGTTCCAGAATAATGCTCCACAATAAACTCTGCCACAATTGAGCCATTTCCATCTTTGGGTCAATCCTCATCCATCCCCTCACATAAAAAGTCCGGATTAGGCTACAGACTACTTAATGTTACTTCCAAGCCCCATTTGGTTTGATGCATTCAGGATTTGCATTTGCTACTCCTTCTGCCTAGAAAGCTGTACCCAACTCTTTACCCTATGTGAAAGTGAAGTCACTCAGTCGTGTCTGACTCTTTGCGACCCCGTGGACTATAGCCCACCAGGCTCCTCCATCCATGGGATTCTCCAGGCAAGAATACTGGAGTGGGTTGCCATTTCCTTTTCCAAAAGATCTTCCCAACCCAGGGATCGAACCCAGGTCTCCCGCATTGCGGGCAGATGCTTTAACCTCTGAGCCACAACTGCCTGCACTATGTAGACCATTCAAAAGCAACTCAAACATCACTTATGCTGGGATGCTTCTCAGACCCCACTTGCTTGCTTGGTGTTTCAGTCTTAAAGTTCCTTTTCAGTTTGGTGAATATTATTCAATATCTCTGCCCTCTAACAGACATTAATCTCATCATGCTATCTCTATTCTTATGACCTCATTTAAAAAGGGCCCACCTCTTAATACTGTCATATTGAGGGTTAGGGCTTAAACATTTTAATTTTTACATGGTTTTAATTTTAAATTAAATTAAACATTTTAATTTTTAAATGTGGTTTTAGTGAAAACCACAAACATTCAGTCCATACAGAGAGTAAACTGAACCCCTGCTTCTCTTGATTGGGAGTGGAAGTTGTTCCTCTGTGATTTTTAGTTACTTTATGTACTTTTTGGTTTTGGTCAAAAACTAGCTATCAATCAGAACATGGGTACAGATAGCTTACATTACCATATGTAAAAATAGCCAGTGGGAATTTGCTGTACGACACAGGGAACTCAAACCCTGTGACAACCTACAGCGATGGGAAGTGGTGGGAGGTGGGAGAGAGGTTCAAAAGGGAGGGGACATGTGTTTACCTATGGCTGTTTCATGTTGATGTATGGCAGAAACTATCACAATACTGTAAAGTAATTATC
The DNA here is from genome assembly GCF_032452875.1 of Bos javanicus. Lineage (NCBI taxonomy): Eukaryota > Metazoa > Chordata > Mammalia > Artiodactyla > Bovidae > Bos > Bos javanicus. Next base: position 59,406,256 of record NC_083869.1, on the reverse strand, counting down.
CTCCAATTAAAAATAAATTAAAAAAAACAACTAGCTGTTGGTCAGAAGATGGGTTACAGATAGCTCTGTTTTCCATTCACCCCTATTTTAAGCAACAATAAATCAGTTCAAAGATCACAAATTTTAAAAATTTATTTCAGAGTATCCTGAATATCTTGTGGGAGAAAAAATCCAATACTTGGAGGATCTATGGCTTATGTCAAACACCTCTATTGTTTTGACATCATACCCAGAAGTTTTACACCCTGTTGATAAAGCCTTAAACAAGATGAAAGATATTTCATCATGCAGATTTCTTCTCAAGCATTCACTCACTCATATTTGAAGTATATTTGAATAAAAAAGACAGTAACACAGTAAAAATAGGTGTGGTGGTCTACATACAGGAAACAGCTAGCTTACTGATAAGCAGGCTGGCTAGGAAATGAGGTCCCACATCCAGCCAAATTGCTGGAGAGCAATTTAAGGGCCAAACACAGTCAAATAAAAATATCAGGGCTATTCACAAGATGTGGCTAAGAAAGACAACAAATAAAAACTAATTTCAGAGTACTTGCCAGGCATTGAGACCGGGAAGATGTATCTCCAATGAGTCAGAATCGCAGGGAAAAGCTGTTAGTTGTAGTTTGCATTCAGTAAGTCATTGGTTTGTGCAGCCCTCAAAATTCAAGAAAAACTCTCTGTTAGTTTTGAAAGCCTCCAAAGGCTTGAAGGCTTTCAAAGGGCCACATTTTCTTCATATATGCTATGAGGCAGAAGTCCTATTTTAGCCACACATGTATTGACTACTTCAAGCAAAGCAATGTGTGCTGACTATGGGATGTGCAATGAGGAATAACAGCAGTCCTATCTTTGAAGGATAAGGAGATTTTTTTTTTTAAAGTGTGACCAAATATTTTCAACCCAAGGCACAGTGGGTTCTATCCCACAAGGATGGTCTGAAAAAGAAGGTTTGGAAGAAGACAGCTTACCTGAACTAGTCTCTAAAGAAAGCTTTCTGAGAGAGGGTAGACTTTAAATCAGATGGTGGGAAGAGGGCAGGAGGAGACAGGAATGAGATGAGAACTTACAAAGAGTAGAAGCAACAAATCATAAGGAGATGACTTAAAATGGTAAGTATCTCTGGGTGCATAGAAGGTCAATCAGGACTAATGGAAGAAAAATCTGGAGAGAGCAGTTAGTCACAGGGTTATAAAGAAAGTTCCATGGTAGACTAAAAGGTGGTTGTGGTGAGCTATTAAATAGATCACTTCTGCGTTCCTACCTCTAATGTGCTAGGGTTTTGTACCAAGTTCACAACTTCACATCATATGAATTAAGGAACAGGAGCCATTGAGCAGCTTAAATAGACCAAAGATAAGCAAGGAAAAGAAGTCATGGGGGCCTGGGTACGCCCTTCATGCCACAAAGAATTGTACTGGGGTCAAGGAACTGCTGAACTTGCTGTGTTTCCAAACAACTGTTGTCAGACCACCTTCCTTTAATACTCTCACTTCTTAAGGATAAGTATGAAAAATGTGCCCATTGGTGGATGTATTAGTCAGGATTCTCCAGAGAAACAGAATCAATAGGGTGTGTGTATACATAGACAAACAGATAGAGAGATAGAGATACATAAGATTTAGTATGAGGAACTGGCTCATGTAATGATGGAGGCTGAGAAGTCTCACAGTCTGCTGTCTGCAAGCCAAACACCCAGGCAAGGCAGTGGTGTCATCCTAGTCCAAGGGCAGGCGACTGATGTCCCAGCTCAAGCAATCAGACAGGAAGCAAAATGAATCGATTCCTCTTTTCTCTACCTTTTGTTCTACTCAGGCCCTTGATGGAGTGGGTGACAAGACACCTCCATAATGGGGAGGGACATCTGCTTTCTTGAGTCACTGATTCAAATGCTAACCTCATCCAGAAGCAATCTCACAGACACACTCAGAAATAATGTCTAATCTGGTACCTCATGGTATGGTCACTTTGACCTATAAATTAAGCATCACAGTGGGTGAATGTTCAGATTACCTAGTCAGATTGAGTCTCAATTTGTGGAGCCTGCTATTTTTCTGTGGTGTCTGGGGAAATAAGAGAGCTGGGATTTGGAGACCTTGGGACCCATGAAATGTTGCTGTAACCTCTGTGAGAGGAGGAAGTCATACGGGAAGCTGAGATTTGGTGAAGGTACAAGTACCCGCTAGCTGCCAAAGGCACTTTGGGGCAATTTTGCTTGTTATATCATCAAAAGGTTGGAATTAACCGGGTTAACAGAGGTTACAAGCCCAAAACTCTTCAGGCATCAAACAGATAGAATAAAAAGTAAAGGAGGCAGGATTTCCCTGGTGGTCCAGTGGCTAAGACTCTGCCCTCCCAATGCAGAGAGCCCAGATTCAATACCTGGTCAGGAAACTAGATCCCACAGGCCAAAACTAAGAGTACGCATGCCAAAGATCCTGCATACCTTAGCGAAGACTGGATCTTTGCATGCTGTAACTAAGAGCCAGTGCAGCCAAATAAATTATTTTTAAAAGTAAATAGTTGGGTTTGTGACATAATGTAAATAATAACATTCAATGTTAAAATTGTAAACACACACACATGCACACATCCATCCTGTTCATGTCTTTGTCATCTGTCACCCTGATTATGCCAGGAGCAATTGCTGATCATAGAATTTGGGTAGTGGGCCTCTAAAATCAAAGAGATTATTGAGAGACTACTGAATTAGAGCAAACAAGATATAGGAGAGTGACAATAAGATAGTGGGGAAAAGGCAGTTAGGAGGAGGAGTTTTCTTGATATGTCGATATATCTTTGGATGTTCAAGGAACATATGTTAATTTTATAATGGACTAATTCATGCATGTGAAAGAAATGGAATAAAGAGAGAAACTGACAATTTCAAAAGAAAAAAATAAACAAAACATGGGTTGGAAGATATCAGCAAGAGCCTGAATAACAGAATTTGCTGACCCATCAGATGAAAGAGAGGAAAGAGTCAAGGATGGTTCAATTCATGGAAACAGGTTGGCTCAGAATATAACAGTAATATTAGCAGTCTTAAGAAATTTAGGAGAAAAGCTGGTTTTGTGAGAAGTGGGCAATAATCTGAGTTTTAGACACGTGAAATTTGAGGATTCAACCAGAATAGCTAGAACACATTCTAAACACCAGGCAGTCTGCCAAGCATTTGCTATAAAATATCCATTTAATGCTTATAATTACTCTTGCACTAGAAGCTATTATTATTATCTCCCAGTTTATTGGGAGAAAAATGAAGAAGTAGAGAAATTAAATGAATTGCTAATTATACCATTGATCTAGAAAAGCCCCACCGAAAAAAGGCGTTCTGATGCCAAAGCTAATCAACCACTAGATAAATAAAGACACAAGTTCCACCCAAAAGGCCAGATCTCAAGCTCCATCTGAAGACAGGGACAGAGGCTGTGAATCAGGTACCTTATCATGAGAGAAACTACAGGGAGCAACTGAAATTGTCTGAAGGGAACATACAGAGATGAACAGAAAGATGGCCATGAAACAAAATGCTAGGGTAGCTGAATTTGGATGGATAGTAAGGGAAAGCAAGAACATAGAGAGGAGAGAAACTGAAAGACACAAGCAGGTCTCAGTCACAGTGAAGAAATTTCAAGAAAAATTCATAATCCACAGTGTAAACTTTTACCAAAGGGGAAGACAAGCAGAAGGGTATTGAAAACTTTGGGATAACAATGACAAATATTTTAAAAGTGCTTATTATCTGTCAGGAACTATTTTAAGTACTTTATACATATTAATTACATAATAATCACAATTGTTACTGCATTTTACATACCGGAAGCTTATGCACAGAGAAGCACTGACCAAAGTCACGCAGCTAGTAAGTAGCAGAACTGTGGTGCCACCCACAGTTTAGAATAAGCATATGCATTCTTCTCCATGAGGCCACAGTTTCAGAAGAACGGCACTTGCACTGACCAGAAATTAGCAGAGCATGTTTAAAAAATGGCTAAGTGATAGTTTTTCCCATCTGGCTACACAGTAGTGGTTTATGGAAGAAACTGGTTTGTACTCTTTCTTATTTTCACAATCCTAAAAAACATACTGCCAGGGAATTTGAGTCCAGGAAGGGTCAGGGTGGTCATGTTGCCATGGCAACACTACAACATCCATGGCCCTAGGGCTGACTCTTTGCAACCCCATGGACTGTAGCATGCTAGGCTTCCCTATCCTTCACTATCTCCCGGACTTTATTCAAACTCATGTCCAAGAGATGATGATACCATCCAACCATCTCATCCTCTGTCACCCCCTTCTCCTCCTGCTCTCAATCTTTCCCAGCATCAGGGTCTTTTCCAATGAGTCAGCTCTTCACATCAGGCGGCCAGGGTATTAGAGCTTCAATATCAGTCCTTCCAATAAATATTCAGGGTTGATTTCCTTTAGGATTGACTGATTTGATCTCATTGCTGTCCAAGGAACTCTCAAGAGTCTTCTCCAGCACCACAGTTTGAAAGCATCAATTCTTTGATGCTCAGCCTTCTTTATGGTCCAATTCTCACATTTGTACATAACTACTGGATAAACCATAGTTACTATATGTACCTTTGTTGGCAAAGTGATGTCTCTGCTTTCTAATATGCTGTCCAGGTTGATCATAGCTTTTCTTCCAAGGAGCAAATGTCTTTTAATTTCATGGCTGCACTCACCATCCACAGTGATTTTGGAGTCCAAGAAAATTTTTGTTTTCTTGGGCTGTCATTGTTTTCATTTTTTCCTCATCTATTTGCCATGAAGTGATGGGACCAGATGCCATGATCTTAATTTTCTGAATGTTGAGTTTTAAGCCAACTTTTTTCATTCTCCTCTTTCACCTTCAGGATCTTGACAAATGGGCTGAGGCCTCAAAAGCCAGAATCATCACCATAAGAGTTTCTCTGATGACCTGCCACTCTCTTTTGGGCATATTCAGAGGCCAAGTGGAACCACATGACTGGTAAAAAGAAGATAAGACACTGGAGAAGAACAAGGGGGCTGAGTCAGTGTTAAACAAGAGAAAGCCCTGAGATCAAGCACGGGGACCTCTTTCATGAGGGGGTCAGGCCTGTGCTACTTGCTTTGCTGTGGCCCGCAGAGCACATGCTACATAGATTCTGGACCTTAATTGTGCAGCATGGCAGAAAGGCACCAAGGCGAAGGAAAGACTGTAAATAACATTCACCAATCTTCTGTCTTGATAAAGATCCTCCTTAACCAAACTCTGGCCAGGTCACCCAAGTCCTCTTCTCCACGAGGCCTGAACCTTGGCCTATAAACACTTGAAAATATTCATGTAGTTTCTAACAGCTCAAGGCTACATTCCCAGGAGGACCCTGTGTGTATCTTGTGTGCTTAGTCGTGTCTGACTGTTTGTGACCCCATCGACTATAGCCTGCCAGGCTCCCTTTTCCATGGGATTATCCAGGCAAGAATACTGGAGTGGGTAGCCATTCCCATCTCCAGGAGATCCCGACACAGGAATCAAACCCAGGTCTTCTGCATTGCAGACACATTCTTTACCACCTGAGCCACCAGGGAAGCCCGGGTGGACCCTAACCCCTCTTAAAGTGCCTGCCTGAGAAAACTCAAGGCTGCTAAAAGAATTTACTGTTTGTTCCAGACAACATCTGAAGATAGGTCCCCTGCCTCCCAGGCTCTGTTGTGGGGGCAGGAGCCCACCTGTAATAAGCTCCAAGTTGCAAACCCAGATGGTTTCACATGGACCAGCTGCCTTCCAGCCTGTTGTCATTTTCCACTTCCTGTCTCTACTGAGCACTGCTCACCCCCTCCTAATTCTTCATTCTCCCTTTCAAAGACACAGTCACAGGTGAGAAGTTGAGTCTGGCTCACACTGGAATCTCTTCCCATTGCCATAGTTATTACTAATTAAAATCTGTCCCTATACTTCGAATGTCTGGCTTTTTCAACAGTTTCCACAGGAATACTCTGGAACCTTTAATCTCCCTATTCATTAATTCCTCTGAGAAGGAGCATTTATGGGTTTCCCTGGTGGTTCAGACAGTAAAGAATCTGCCTGCCAATGCAGGAGACCTGGGTTCAAATCCTATGGGAATATCTCCTGGAGAAGGAAATGGCAACCCACTTCAGTATTCTTGCCTGGAGAATCCCATAGACGGAGAAGCCTGGTAGGCTACAGTCCATTGAATCACAGCGACTTGGACATGATTGAGTGACTAAACACACACAAGGGACATTTATACTTTCTTTGAAGGCTCAGCATTTTTCCATTTTAGTCCATTAGCAGGAGCAAAAGTCGAAGTGAAAAGATCCTGGAGGCATTGAGAGAGACTGACTAGGATTTCAATAACTGCTCTTATCATCTTGGAGTCCCAAAGGCCTAAATTATTCATCTGCTCTTTTGCTGAACCTAGGGCCTTTACCCTGGAGAAGGCAATGGCACCACGCCAGTACTCTTGCCTGGAAACTCCCATGGATGGAGGAGCCTGGAAGGCTTCAGTCCATGAGGTCGCTGAGGGTCGGACACGACTGAGCGACGTCACTTTCACTTTTCACTTTCATGCATTGGAGAAAGAAATGGCAACCCACTCCAGTGTTCTTGCCAGGAGAATCCCAAGGACGGGGGAGCCTTGTGGGCTGCCATCTGTAGGGTCACACAGAATCAGACACGACTGATGCAACTTAGCAGCAGCAGCAGCAGCAGGGCCTTTACCTCCCCACCTGCTCCTCGTTTAACAGTTCACATTCTTTCGGCTTCAACATTTTATGGAAGAAAGCTCAGCAATGATTCCATTGGTGGAGCACATGTACCTGGGGGAGGAAGGCAGACAAGAGTGAGGGAGCCAGGGTCACTGACCTTTCCTGCTAGGCTGTGGAAGTGAGCATGGAGAGGCACTGATCCTACCGATCCTTGGAATAGGTGCTAGAAGAATGGAAGGAAATTGTCTGTAACAGTGGTTCCCAAACTTTGCTGCAGGTTGGAAACACCTGGCATCTTTGAAAACTATGGATGCCTGGTTCCCTTATCCAGATATTCTGATTAAACTAGAATGGGATGGGCATCTGAATGTTGAAAAAAAAAAATCCCTAGGTGATTCTAATATGTAGCCAAGTTTGGGAACCACTGGTCTATATCACACTTAGCTCCCTAGGCTGCTATAGTAACATTATGAACAGGCCATAAATCTTCAAAAATTTCATGCCTGTAACTCCCAGTGATAAAAGTAATAGTAGCAGCAGCAGCCTCATTGAATGCTCCACAGGTAACAAATATTTCACATCCATTAATTCATGTAACAACCCTGAGGCAGACATTATTCCTCATTTATAAATGGGGGATCTAAGTCTCAAATATCTTTCAAATTTATAAGTTAAGTAAAGAATGGGGGGAGTCCCTTGGACTGCAAGGAGATCCAAGCAGTCCATCCTAAAGGAGATCAGTCCTGGGTGTTCATTGGAAGGACTGATGCTAAAGCTGAAACTCCAGTACTTTGGCCACCTCCTGCAAAGAGTTGACTCATTGGAAAAGACCCTGATGCTGGGAGGGATTGGGGGCAGGAGGAGAAGGGGACAACAGAGGATGAGATGGCTGGATGGTATCACCGACTCAATGGACATGAGTCTGAGTGAACTCCGGGAGTTGGTGATGGACAGGGAGGCCTGTCATGTTGTGATTCATGGGGTCGCAAAGAGTTGGACATGACTGAGCAACTGAACTGAACTGATCTGAAAGAATGGGGGCAGGATCTGAACACAAGGTTTATCTCAAAGCTGTTAACTTACACTATTGATACTATGTATGAAAGAGATGACTAATGAGAACATATTGCATAACATAGGGAACCCTACATAATGCACGGTGGTGACCTGAATGGGAAGGAAGTCCCAAAGGGAGGGGATATGTGTATATTATGGCTGGTTTATTTTTCTGTACAGTAGAAACTAACATAACACTGTAAAGCAACTACACTCAAATAAAATAAAAATCAATTTAAAAATTAAAAAAAAAACCAAAAAACTGCTAGTCTTAACCACTATATAATACTGCCCCTACTCAAGACCCATTGCTTTAACTACTTGTAAGGTAGCTTTGAACATGGAGCCTAGAGACTGCCCAGAAAAGGGTCTGGCCCAGGGAAGACTGGATCCAACAAACACATTTATGCTAGTTGGCATGGTGAGCTTTTTCTATCTGGATCTACTATGATGTCACGCCGTTTGAATGGCCTTCCTGATCCCTAAATCTCTTAGCAAAAGTGGTCAACTCTCAGGCTTGGTCAGCTGGGGATTGAGGTTACAGGAGACACAGCAGGTCTCAGGGTCGAAACTGATTAATTCTAAAAGTAACAGAAGTCCCGAGAGACGGGTAGCTAAGAATATAGGAGGAATGGAAGAGGCAGACAGGATGTAATTCAGCAATTCTCATTACATGAGAAATAGCAGCAATGACGGGGATACAGCTTGACTCCAGAGCCAAGTCTGTCTCTGTGGAAGACAACTGCAAGCAGTTGAACTGGGCTTGAAGCAGGATTTTAGTGGTCACGGTGGGAGACGTGTTGACACAGATTTTCTGATCTCCACCCTATTCATTTTGTATGTGTGAATGATATGTATCCAGAACAAACAGAAATGAATAAAGGAACGCTATGAAGCACCAACCTGGGAATATATATTTAGACAGTGTCATTGGCAGGATGGCCCAATACATGACAGATGTGTGATCTTGGACAAGTGACCTAAACTTTCTGAGCCTTTGTTTCCTTATCTCTAAAGGGAAGATGTGATTTGCTCCCATAAACTCCTTGTTGGATTAAGTAAGATAATGACATAAACATCTTGCCCATCTCTGGGCACACAACAGGGGTTCAATAAATATGGTTTCCCTTGCCTTTCTCTGCCATATTGTTCTTTTATCTCTGCAATAGAAATTCATTCCTTTTATATTTGTAATATGCAGCAGGTTCCGTATCACTTAAACTTAAAAATATCGTAGGTGATTAAACATAATAGTATATATAAAAGTGTTTTGAAAATTATCAAGTACTAAATGACTCTAAGGTATCATTATTTTAATTACATAATTATACAGGAGCAGATTCTATCTCATGGCTCTATTATCTCCTGCTGCCACCTCTCAAATCTGCATTTCTAGGACAAATCCCAAAAGTCCCCCTTTCCTCAGGGGCATTCACAAGTCTCCATTTTGCATTTCCAAAACTTGACTAATCACCTTCCCTCCCAGTGCTTCCTCCTCTTCCTACTTCTCCTATTCATCCTTTGAACAGATTTTCCCTCTGTCTTTCTGTGATGGAATGAGCAGAAGAAGGATGGTTGAAGAATCAGAAAGTGAAAGTGTTAGTCACTCAGTCCTGTCCGACTCTTTGTGACCCCATGGACCCCACCAGGTTCCTCTCTCCCATGGGATTTCCCAGGCAAGAATACTGAGTGGGTTGCTGTGCCCTTCTCCAGGGGATCTTCCTGACCCAAGAATTGAACCCAGGTCTCCTTCATTGCAGGCATGTTCTAAAACCTTGAAAAGGCAGAAGAGTACATGGTGCATATAATATATCCTGGAACCTAAGGCCTTTAGTCAACTCCCAGCTGTGACCTCAGACAAGCTACCGGACATCAATGTGCCTCAGCAGCCTCACCTATGAAACGGGGATAGCCATAGCATCACCTTAGAACCTTGTGGTGATGACTAAATGAGCCAACATAGCAAAACTACTTACAATACTGTGTTATGTATCATTATTAGCTTGGTGCAGCTTTTAGAGCTACACAGTGTTGGGTAAAATAGCTGAACCTGGAGCCTACTGGTCATCTGTGAAGTAGAATAACAATGCTTGCCTGTTAGTGAAGGTGATGATTGGATGAAAAAATAAACGTGTTGCCAAGGAGTTGGCACCATTCTCTAGGTTAGCCATTGTCCAGGAAGACGGCAGATTGAGTCCAGCTGCCTACTTAAGACAGAATACGGATGTGGTCCCCTTCTTGCTTCTCCTTTCCATGGCTGGAGTAGTCATTTAACCTGGGTTTGGCTAGCTGCTCCCTCTTAATTTGGACGCTCACTCTTCATCTCACTTGGAAGCCAGGTAGAGCTAGTCCTCAGGCTCCTGCACGGGCTGGCTCAGCACAGGTACTAGGGACAAGCACTCTTCCTCTTGTTATCTATCAGCTTCCAGCCCCCATCATGGTTGGGACTGGGAGTTAGGCTCAGACTTAAGGAGAAGATTTCTAACCTGAGCAACAGGGATTCTGCACATGGTGGATCCCAGTTTCCACAGTTCTCATTCAGTGACTGGCAGAGAATACCCACAATAACCAAGAATAATGTGCCTGCTATTTGCTACAAGTATATTTTCCTCTGTGATCTCCTAAAAACTAGGTCTAGGTTATCTCGGATACTCCTAGACTCTGGCAATAATACTGCCATAGGAGAACCCCATATTTTCCTGATTTCTAACTACCATTAAGTACTGGACTGCTGCTGCTAAGTCACTTCAGTCATGTCCAACTCTGTGCCACCCCATAGACGGCAGCCCACCAGGCTCCGCCGTCCCTGGGATTCTCCAGGCAAGAACACTGGAGTGGGTTGCCATTTCCTTCTCCAATGCATGAAAGTGAAAAGTGAAAGTGAAGTTGCTCAGTGGGGTCTGACTCTTAGCGACCCCACAGACTGCAGCCTACCAGGCTCCTCCGTCCATGGGATTTTCCAGGCAAGAGTACTGGAGTGGGGTGCCATTGCCTACTCCATGCTATTTCCATGTTTGAGGTGGTCATGCAGGCCAGAAAATGGACATTTTTTTCTTCAACCACTGGATGTTCTCACCTCCCAAGGTCCGTGGCCAATATAAAGTGGACAGACTTTCTCACCAGCAAATGGCTGTTTGCCTGCTAAATGCTCTAGTGTGCATTCTCTCAGTGACATGAGCTCAACCTTCCTGTCACTTTGGGCTCCTCCTTTTCTGTCATTGTCCACATCTTGTCAGAGTGTTGAAGTCTCTCTGATATCTCTCATTTTTTGATATCTGACTGTTGCTGTCTCCATATCCAGTTGCTTTTCTAGCTATGACAACACCAGATTCATCTTCCTAAAACAATAATTCTGATGATTCACGCCAGTGATTTTTTCCCATTGTCCTCATGCTGAGGTGAATTTGTCACAACATTAATGAGGCTTAACATTCAGGACTAGTCCCTGGCAGGGAATTCAGCATCATGTTCACACAATCATAGGCTAGTATAAAATTGGCAAAAGTAAAATAGTATAATCCAAAACCATGAAGACTGCCATGTTGTTCTGCTTTGGCGTTACCTTGTTGACACCCTCATTTTGTCCAGAGGTGACAGAGTAGTGGAAAAGTTTTGGATCTGTATAACAGGATTTTAGTTAAAGAATACACTTCAATCCAATTTAGTGCTATATATCCTTTTTGGTTCACAGTCACATTATACTATTTCCTAAATTTTGTAATGTTTTTGAGATCTCTCAGCCTTTAAAAATTTGTAATATGTTGTGATTTATTTCCCCACTCAAAATAAACATTTATTTTTCACCTAATTTTGTATAAAAACTCTTATGAGGGTATTCAATTATATATGCTTCTCTGGGGTCGCACAGAGTTGGACACGACTGAAGCAACTTAGTAGCAGCAGCAGCAGCAAGATTAAATGAAAAAAAAATCCACTCCAGCTTTTTTTTTTTTTAATCCAACTAGTTTGGGACTCAAACCCTCCTTTCTAGGATGCTCATGTTTATTCCAAAATTTCCCAATCTATCACTATCAACATGAAACTTCTATTCCTGTTGTTTACTTCTTTTCCACCAAAATTTGTGTCTCTGAATTGAACCTATCCTTTTGAATCCTAGCTACACTGCATGTCAAACTCCTAACCATTGACTCTTCTCATATGATAGGCATCATCCATGTATTGTCTTTAGTTCTTTTTTTATTGTGGTATATTTAATTTACAATGTTGTATTAGTTTTAGGTGAACAGCAAAGTGATTTAAGAATACACATATATATGTATATATGTATGCTGCTGCTGCTAAGTTGCTTCAGTCGTGTCCGACTCTGTGTGACTCCAGAGATGGCAGCCCATGAGCCCCTCCCCCACCTCCCGTCCCTGGGATTCTCCAGGCAAGAACACCTGAGTGGGTTGCCATTTCTTGCTCCAATGCATGAAAGTGAAAAGTGAAAGTGAAGTCGCTCGGTCGTGTCCGACTCTTCACGACCCCATGGACTGCAGCCCACCAGGCTCCTCCGCCCATGGGATTTTCCAGGCAAGAGTACTGGAGTGGGGTGCCATTGCCTTCTCCGGTATATATGTATATGTATATATATATATATGTGTGTGTGTGTGTTTTACTTATTCTTTTCCATTATGGTTTATGACAGGATACTGACTATAGTTCCTTGTGCTCTACAGTAGGACCTTGTTGTTTATTTTATATATAGTAGTTTTGTATCTATTAATCCCATACTCCTAATTATCCCTCCTCCATCCCCTTTCCAGGATTCCCTGGTGGCTTAGTGGTAAAGAATCTGCCAGCCAATAAAGAAGAAGATGCAGGTTCAGTTCCTGGGTCAGGAAGATCCCCTGGAGAAGGACATGGCAACCCACTCCAGTATTCTTCCCTGGGAAATCCCATGGACAAAGGCACCTGAAACGCTACAGTCCATGGGGCTGCACAGCCGGACATGACTTAGCAACTAAAAACAACAAACAACACCCCCTTTTTCCTTTTGTAACCATAAGTTTGTTTGCTATGTATGTGAGTCTGTTTTGGCTTTGTAAATAAGTTCATCTGCGTGATATTTTAGATTCTACATACAAGTGATAGCATATGGTGTATGTCTTTCTCTTTCTGGCTTACTTCACCTAGGATGATAATCTCCTGGTCCATCCATGTTGCTGCAAATGGCATGATTCCATTCTTTTCTATGGCTGAGCAGTATTCTATTACATATAGTGGAATACTATATATATATACAATATTATACATTATATATATATACTTACACGATAATATACCATAGTATATATGTACTATATGCTATACTATATATGCATATATATACTTATAGTATTATTATTGTTTTTAATTCTTTCTAAAGAGAGGGAGGCAGCATTATGTCATTCCATAGATGAAGCAGCAGAATCTTTGGGAGGTTACTTTGCCCACTGTCACAGAGCACAGACATCAGGAGCCAGCATTTTCTCTTGCCCTGCAGCAGGACCTCTTCAAAGTGATAATTCCTCCCACTTCTGCCCAGCAATATATCTGAACCCCGAAGTACTGACAGTGTCCACCTTGTAAACAGCCAACTGTTTGTGTTATCACTTAACTATTGTACACATTTCTCATTTCCTCCTCCTTGTACCACCCTAGCTGGAGTATATTAAACTAGAAATGGGAGATGAGCTCTTAAACTCCCCTTGTGTATTCCATAGAGCCCACTGCATGCAGACAAGTTAGTGCTTATTATAGAAAGGAATATTGTTCAATTAGAAAATTAAAATCAAAGCAGTTGGAGGAAGAGCTCAATTTCAATTGTTAGGAGTTTGCAAACCATGAAAATAGGTGTTTGATTCTAACATTTTAATATCAGAATAAAAGAGAGAAGTTAAAAGACAGAAACATCTTTAAATCCAGTGTCAAAACCTATACACTAAAAATATTCACAGAGAAGCACAATTCACATGTGTCTTAATAATGACAGTTCAGTATAGGTGATTATACCAAGAAGGAATTTATAGCTTTTAGAATATAGTTAAAAACTATGCTCGAATTTTAAAATCAGTTTCCATCCTTCAACCTGAAAAATGCATATTTTGCAAACCCAAAAAAAATATGATAGTAATGAGAAATAACAAATATCTTGCTTATCAAAAAGATTATGATACCAGTGGAGTTTTTTTTTTTTTTAAAGATTTGTTTTGGTACCAAATTTTCCATGTGCTGTTTCATAGATTATTGGGAGTAAGGATTATAATCTTTGAGCTGTCATTTTCTTTCTTTCTTTCTTCCTCTTCCTAATTCATTTATATTCTCTGTCTCACCCTGTCTCCTTTCATCATTCATGTATTAAACTGGATGGAATGATGGAACATTTTATTTCTATACATAAATTATAGGCATCTGCCTCCACAGAATATGCTGGAAAATTCCTCTGATATCTGGCCCTTGGAGTCATTTAATCATAGAATCTCAGGTTTGTAAGAAATGATATTATATACGGTAAAAAATTTCATCAGACTAATAATCATAGCTGTTTTGTATGTTAAGAATTATGTTGATCATACATCATTTCTTTTTCAAAAGAAATTTGCGAGATAAATACTACCTTTATTTTATCAATGAGAAAACATAGGTTTAAGTGGTTAAATAATAATAAAATAATTAACATTTATTAAGTGCTTATGATATGCCAGATAATGTTCTAAGAGCTTTATGCATGTTTATTTCTTAGCCCTCACACAATGCTGAGCACAGCCATTGTGAGGGAGGCACTCTCGTTGTCCACATTTTATAGATAACTGAGACCAGGAGAGTTCTAATGACTTGCCAAGGTCACACAGCTACTAAGCTGCAGACCTGTATTGAAAAGAGACCAATAAAGCTCTAGAAACTACCACTCTGCCCCAAATCATGCATCTTTGAACTTTTTTATTCTGAAGTCTATTTTCTTAGTTACCCTGTTTCAATCCCCTTTCCAATTACCATACTAAAGTTTATTAAGCCTCAGCTGGAACACTTGTTATTGCTTGGGGGACTTGGCTGATTCTAGAGAAAGTTCATGCTATTTTGGGACAGCTTTGTTATCAGAAAATTCTTCCTTATATTGAGCTAAAATCTACTTCCCCATCACCTATGTGAAGGGAATGGGGCTGGGAGAAAATGTCATTAGATCTGAGGCTGACGGGCAGGTAAGGACCAGAGTATTAAGTGCTTTGAAGGATATGTGTATGTATGTATATTAGTCACTCAGTCATGTCTGACTCTGTGACTCCATGGACTGTAGCCTGCCAGGCTCCTCTGCCCATGGAATTCTTCAGGCAAGAATGGGTAGCAATTCCCTTCTCTGGGGGATCTTCCCGACCCAGGGATCAAACTGGAATCTCCTGTACTGCAGGTGGGTTCTTTACCATCTGAGCCACCAGGGAAGCCCACCCACTTCTAAAGCTGATGTAGAGACAGACTCTGGTAAATGCCCATTTGTGAAGACACACCTTCCCATCCTGCAGCTGAATGGAAGGTTTTCTAACTTCAGTGCAGGAATTTACATGTATCCATCCTGCATTTGACATGGTTGGTTTCCACTCATCATTCCAACATCAAGATACTTTTGTCTTCCAATTCAACTTTTTGTGTATTTAGCTACCTTTTCTAGCTTTCCACATTTATCAATATCTTTAATCAAGCTACTGACAAGCTCCCAAGAAAGATATGACTGGATCATGTCTAAAAATTAAAATTGAAATCATCGATCACCATTAAGCTGTAAGTATTCATGCCTAGTGATAGAACATTTACCACTGGCTGCCCGCCCCCCCCCCCCCCCCCGCCCACTCTGTGCTATCCTGGGAGCTTCAGCAGCCAAATGACCACTGCGTAATAAATAATAAACATCATAAAATTTGGACTACTATTACCAGGGAGGGCATTTAATGGTGTTACACAGGAAATAAAGTGGTATTTATGTTTCTACTTAGTGGAGAATCAATATTTAGTAATGATCTAATTGGAAAGTTCCTCTTGCATACCAAAAGGGAAAAAAAAAAAAGTGTCATGGATCTTAGAAGCCTCCTCACTGCCACAGCTTTAAGAACATCATGGAGTCAAGTGGGCAGAACACAGAGTGACTATATGAGGCCAAAAGAACAAGAACACTGACTGGCTCAAGAAAGCAGTAGAAGAGGCCATTCCTGGCCATTGAATAACCTACAGCAGGCAGGCTGGCTTTCTGCAGGCTCTAGTCTTAGAAATCCTTAGAAATCCTGGTAAAGACTTTGCTGCTTAAAGTATCTTACTGGTTCTAGTTATAGAGAGGAAAAATCTCAGAAATTACAACAAACATTGTAATACAAAAAGCAATCATCCCAGCCCCTGGGAAGAGGCAGGATGAAACCCACAAGGGAAATTAACAAGTTCTGCTCAGAGAAGGAAGGAAGAAATTCTAAAGTACACCAAACCAGAAGCCATGCCCCTCAGCATTCCCAGCTGGCCAAGGATTCACCGGATAATACTAAAGACAGAAGGAAATGTAAGAGTGTGCCACTTATAACTTTTAGTTTACTATATGTAATTATTCTCAAGTTACTTTTTAATAAACTGCATATAGCTTTCACTTCAAAATGCCCCATCTATTTTCTCATGAAGTACTCTTTTATTGAAAGTTAATAATAATAATGCTCCCTGTCTAATGTCAGAAAGAGATCTGATCTGAGCTAATTCAAACTGAAAATCACATGTCAGACTCACATTTATGACTGAGGCTTACAATGAGCAGACCAGATAAGCAATCCCTTTTGCAATATTGTCTTACACAACTTACTTTCACCATACATATGTATGCTGCTATGTCTATACAAAAGTGAATTCTGTGACATCTGATGTTTGGAAGAAGGTGTCCTTTCCAGCTCTGTGCCCCTACAAAGCCTCAGCAATATCACTGGAGAAACCATCAATATCACAAGGATAGTTACAATTTACATGGCACTCAGTATGTGTCCTCACTTAATGACTTTATTTACTCCTTTTGAATTCTCATAGTAACTTTTTGGCATAGATCTAATCATCCCAATTTTATATTTGAAGAAAATGAAGTTCAAAGCCTTTAAGCATCTTTTATAAAGTCCACTAGCTGAGAGATAGGTGAGGATCTGCTTTCTACCATGGAATCATTTACACAGCTTGCAATTCTTAGGTTTTACTACCAATGCCTTTCCATTTTTTTCCTTGTGGCACTTCAAGCACTGTGATTCTGTCTTTATGCTCTGCCTTTTATGGACTGCTGCTGGCTTCCCACTCCACCTTGCTGGAGTGCTAGAAAAGCCTGCATATCTCAGTCTGGGCCATCGCTGGCTTCTGCTGGGCCCAGGGAAAGGGCATCAACGCAGACCCATATTGCATGTGTCTAAATATTTAATCTGTAGACCAAGATAACTAGCTGTTTAACAACATATGTTCAGTCCTTCTACCTTGACAAGAACATATTTATAATGACCAAAAATGCTTTGTTTGAGTTTAGAATGATCAGATTCCTTGATAATGTGGTGATGCCAAAAGAGGCAGCTCTTGGGCCCCAGGGAGCCTCTTCTCTCCACTTCTCTGCACCGAGAAGGGCCTCTCATGTTCACTGCCCTGGGCTGAGGACTGTGTATGCCAGTGATGTGATCCACCCTGAGGAGAACAGACCCAGAGGAAAACGCTGTATGGATCTTGGAAAAGGGTTTCCAGGCCACCTGGTAATGAATTCTGGGCACCTGCATCATGGCCTGGGAGGGGCAGGTACCAATTCTAAGGACATGTCCCACTGACTTCAAGGATGCCTTGAAGGGAAGTGAAGTGAAGTAAAAGTCGCAGATTCTTTACCAGCTGAACCACAAGGGAAGCCCCAGGGATGCCTTATTTTTAGGCAAAGGGCATGATTGAAATTAGTTCAGAGCGGGATGTTCTTACATGGCAGTATTGCTTGAGATTTCTCTAAATCTTGGCTTCTCTCATTGAGAATCATTGAAATAATGAGGAATCACCAGGCCAAATGCCAGACAAGTAGCTTTACAAGTCAAGCTGGTCTTTTTGAGCCAATTCCCTTTACCTCTTTAGAATCACTTCCTTCTAAGTACTCGGGGCTTTTCTGTAGATCCAAGCTATCCATCCCTAGAGGACATAATGTGAAAAATTCATCCTCTGAAATATGGTACTTTTCCTAAGGGACCTTATAAATTTTGTTTTAAAAGAAGCTGCAATCTAAACCAAAGGAATAAATTTGCTAATGGTGGACTTTCTAACAGCAGTAATGTATTTGGAGACAGGAATTTTCTTGATGTAAATCTGTGTTTACCTCCTAGGGCTGCCATAATGAATTACCACAAACTTGGTAGCTTCCAACAACAGAAACTAATCTTCTTGCAGTTGTGGAGACCAGAAGTCTGAAATCAACGTGTCAGCAGAACCATGCTTCCTCTGAAGACCACAGGGATGGTTCCTTCCCTTTGGTCCAGCCTCTGAACCAGGAGTTCCATGTGAGGCAGGAGATAGATGGGCTTCGGGCTAGACACTCACAACTGGCCTCCTATTTGCATTCCGTGGGAAGAAGTGGGCTTCTGGCTGGATACCTACAACCAGTCTGTTGTCTGCATTTCCTGAGACAAGATATAGGTGGGCTCCAGTTAAGGCATTTACAATCAGCCTTCTGTTTGCCCTCCGAAATGGAAGTAACAACAGAAGCAGGGTAAAGAGCTAGTGCTTGTCTCTTGTAAACACCTTAAGGTAAGAGTCAGGGCAGTAGCCAAGGTAATGGTCATGGCACGGACAACGAGAGGCAAAACCCTATTTGAGTAAAGGATTAAGGAATCTCCCTTCTCCCCCTTTTGGGGGCATGGGAAAACATGCACAGAAAAGCTCCCCGAGGGTCAAAAGTCAGGAAATAATGCCAGGCCATAATGAGTCTTGCTCCTGCCAGAAGCTTTGAGATCCACCTTGATTTGAGAAGTGTGTGCGCACCCAGGGTGGGTCAGGTGTGGAGAAAGAAACCAGATAATTGGCTGAAGGTAGACAAAGACCCAGAAAAACTGACCTGTATAAATGACATAACCACCTTTTTACTGTGCTCCTCCTCACTGGAGGAGGATGTCAACACCCTTTCTCTCTGGTATGTGTTTCTGCCTTGCTTCTGGCTTAACTAAACACACCGTTTCTCTGTGTGCTCTGACCCTTGTTGTGCTATGCCTCTAATGATAAACTTTCTGTGCATGCAGGCTGCGTGCTTCCCAGGTGGCTCAGTAGTAAAGAATCTGCCTGCCAATGCAGGAGATACAGGTTTGATCCCTGTGTTGGGAAGATCCCCTGGAGGAGGAAATGGCAACCCACTCTAGTATTCTTGCCTGGAGCATCCCTAGACAGAGGAGCCTGGAAGGCTACAGTCCATGGGGTCACAAAGAGTAGGACACTACAGAGCAACTAAACATGCACACACATCTCTAATGATAAACTCTGTACCTGTATTTATAGCTTTTGCTTTCATGATAAATGCATTTTTCACTGGGGACAAAGATCCTCCAGCTCTTGCTGGTCTGGTGGCTAGGATTCCTGGTTTCATACAGGTTGCATGGCTGTGCTATGCTCAGTTGCTCAGTAGTACCTGACTCTTTGAGACCCCATAGACTGTAGTTCACCAGGGTCCTCTGTTCATGCTATTTCCCAGGCCAGAATGCTGGAGCAGGTTGCCATTTCCTCCTCCAGAGGATCTCCCCCATCTAGGGATTGAAGTTGAGTCTCCTGCGACTCCTGCATTGGCTGAAAGATTCTCTACCACTGAGCCACTCAGGAAGCCCTCATCCAGGCTACCCAGGTTGAATTCCTTGGTAAGGAATTAGGAACTAGCTTCATGCCACTGCTCACTGCTGCCTTGCCAAGACCACTTGGTTTGTGGCTGCATCATTCCAATGTCTGCCTCTGTCTTGTAATACAGCAGGACCCTAGGGGGCCTTCCCAGGACGGGGTCTTCTCTACCCCCATGTCCTCTGCCTGCCTCTTGTTTGTAGAAATGCTGGAGTCTCCCAGGGCTCCCCTGAGTCACCAAGGCCTGCACTGAGAATTAATGATCAAAAGGATGTGAACATATAGTATCAAAAATGGTAGCTGGGCCACCCGAACTAGCAACAATTTCAGCAGTAAATCAGCCATTTGGGAATCACAGAATCTTTAGTTCCTCCCTGATTACAGAGATAATGGTATCTGATATATATTTCTGGAATTGTTTTACAGATGCTAAGATCCTCATCAAATGGGAGAAATTAACTATTTGATAATCATGAAGAAGTACCCCCCAGAACTACTAGAGCCTAAGGATTGATGTTACCCCATATGACACTGCCCTGATACTTCATCATCAGCCAATCAGAGAATTCTGCATGAGCTGACCACATCCCCTATGACTTTCCCTTTCTTCCCTCCCCTGGCCTTTAAAAATGCTTTTCTGAAACCCAAATGGACCCACATTTGGTTTGGTAACAATCTCACGTGGCCTTCTCCTCTCCCTCTCTCACATTTCTCTGACTTTTTAAAGGCACGTATTGGATTTAGGGCCCACCTGGAAAATCCAGGATAATCCATCTCAGGATCCTGAACTTAATTACATCTGCAAATCATCCTATTTCTAAAGAAAGTCACATTGTCAAGTTTCAGGTAGACATACCTTTTGGGAGTCACCATTCAACTCACTACACTCTCCAATTCTGCTACATGGACACTATTCTTATGCAACCACACACTAAAGACCACTCTGCTACAGGCAGAGGAAGAAGGAAATGTTAGCCTTGCAGACCTCAGGGAAAGTTGACAATCCTTCCCATATAAGATGAACCTCAACTGCAACGGAAAGATGAGAGAGAGCTACAGCATTGCAGAGCATCAAACGAAGGTTATGGCAAGGCTTTTTGGGAAGGTCTAGTCAAACTGAAGCAGGGTAAAGACCAAATCATTTCTTCTTGCTTTTCAAGGAAAAGAAGTCCAAAAGGGAGAGGATACATGTATGTGTATGGCTGATTCATTCTTCTGGACAGTAGGAACTAACACAGCATTGTAAAGCACTAGACTCCAATAAAAATTAGTTTTTTTTTTAAAGCATAAAAACAAACAAAAAACCCAACCCAACTAAACAAAGAAACAAATAAAACAGACCCTTCATTTTATCACAACTGTACCTGGAGATTATATGAGCTTAAGATCCAAGATTTAAATGCTATATTTTCCCCTAGGCAGGGGAAAGAACTATTAGTAATTGAATGCCTATTATGTCCTAAGATTTTTAACTCTATTACTTCATTTTATCTATATTCATGCTCACTGTACAAATGTGGAAACTGAGGCCATGACAGATGTTAAATAACCTTCCAGGATCCTACAACTAAGAATTATAGGTGCCGAGACCCTTAAAGTCCATGCTCTTTTTAGACCTCCACTGCCCTGGAATCAGTCTAGATAAGCCCTATCTACCCCTCTGACGCTGATTGCCTTGATCCGGCTGATTTTCCTCTTCTGAAATAGCAGTTAAGCATCTCCGCTTCCACAAGTAAGAGAAGCCAAAGGTAAGGAGCCCAATTTTCTTTTTGCTTACACTATACTGCCATCTAGTGGGAAAATAATTAATGGCAGAAAACCTAAACGAAATCAGTCCGGAATATTCACTGGAAGGACTGTTGCTGAAGTTGAAGCTCCAATATTTTGGCCACCTGATGCGAAGAACCGACTCACTGGAAAAGACCCTGAGGCCGGGAAAGACCGAAGGCAAAAGGGGGTGATAGGGGATGAGATGGTTGGACAGCATCACTAACTGAATGGACATGAGTTTGAGCAAACTCTGGGAGATGGTGAAGGACAGGGAGGGCTTGCATGCTGGAGTCCATGGGGTCGCAAACAGTAGGACACGACTGAGCGATGGAACTGAGCTGAACTGACACTAATTTGACAACAATTTTAGGGAGGAGTGCAGACAAAAATGACTAACAGATTTGCTTTTAATCATTTTTCATGCATGAAGACACAATTTCTATCCATCAAAAACAACTTCTATACTAAGCCCATGGCAGAGCTGATTCTCATACAAGTGGTGCCCAGGGCACAGGGATGTGAGTTGGCTGCTGGAGTAAGACAATCCTTGAGCTGTAGGGGAACAAAATTTGCCACGGCAAAATGTCTCTTTGCCATGCTGATTATTTTGAGCTGAAAACAATAAATGCCCAAAAGACTCAGGATGAAAACGCTGACCTTCCCCCTAACTCCCTGTATGAATGTAGATAAAGGACCTTCATGTTCCAGGAATGGAGATATCACCATGATTATAGTATGAACTCAGTGAGTAGACCAGAAGAAAACTAGCAAAGCTTGTTTGTTAAAATTCCTCTCTGTGTCCCATTGTCTCTGCCTGACCTAGCAAACATTTGTTGATCTCACTTTTCTGCTTTTCCGTCTCTATATGAGTCGCCTTCTTCCCCTCTAAAGGCCCAAACCACTACCCTCAACACCCTTTTTTTGTCTTTAGCTGAAGATGACATTTAAGGTGGGGGTTTCAGTCATTTGAGAGAGTTACTCAGCTTTTCCGGGTCTCTCTCATGTATACATGTTATTAGACTTTGGTTTCATTTTGTCCAGTTAATCTGTCTCACATTAATTCTTGGACCAGGCAGAGGAACCAAGAAAGACAGAGGATTTCTTCCTCCTCGACATTAAGTAATGCAATGATGAATGCCTTTGTGTAAATATAGACGGAAAGGTCCAGCTCTGACCACTCCCACTATAAAGTATATATTCTAAGGCTCTTAAGATGCCCATTAGTATTAGCATTAGTCTCCTGTTGCTGCTGTAACAAATTACCACACATTTACTGGTGCAAAACAACCCATATTTATTATCTTACAGTTCAGGGGGTCAGCAATCCGAAATGGATGTCAACAGGCTAAACCAAAATGTGAGTGGGCCTATATACCTTCTGCAGGCTCAGGGGAGAATCCAACCCCTAAACTTTTATTCCAGGTTCTAGAGACTATATGCCAGAGAAGGCAATGGCACCCCACTCTTGCCTGGAAACCCCACAGACAGAGGAGCCTGGTGGGCTTCAGTCCATGGGATTGCTGAGTCGGACACGACTGAGCGACTTCACTTTCACTTTTCACTTTCACGCATTGGAGAAGGAAATGGCAACCCACTCCAGTGTTCTTGCCTGGAGAATCCCAGGGACGGGGGAGCCTGGTGGGCTGCCATCTATGGGGTTGCACAGATTTGGACACGACTGAAGTGACTTAGCAGCAGCAGCAGAGACTATATGCAGGCTTGGGTCTCTTTTTCTACCTATAAAACCAGCAACATGGGGCCCAGGCCTAGTCACACTTCCACCTCTCTGGTTCTGTTTTGTCTTCCTCTTCCACTCTAAAGGATTACATTGTACCCACTGCAATACTCCAAGATAACAGCCAATATCCCCATCTCAAGAGCAACTGACTAAGCAACCTGAATTCCATCTGCTACTTTAATTCTCCTTTGCCATATAATGTACTGTATTCTCAGATTCCAGGAATCAAGGTATGGCGTCTTGGCATTCATGGGATGGGAAGGAGGGGAGTAGGAGTGTGGCAAGGAGGGTGGGGGGTGGATTGTTATGCCTCAACATCCAAAAGAGAAATCTTGAGTGAAATGTTTCATAATGGGTAATACACAGAGTTCTTTCTTTCTCCTCCCGCCCCCTCCTCACATTCATAAAGCACAAGGACCCTTATAAGCATGCATGAGGACACATTCACCCTGAAACTCTACCTTCACTTTAAAATAAAAAATTACTTATTGGCTACACCAGATCTGGGGTCTTTAGCTGCTCATGTGAACTCTCAGTTGTGGCATCTGGGATCTAGTTTCCTAACCAGAGATCCAACCCAGGGACCCTGCACTGGGCTCATGGAATTGTAGCCACTGCATCACTTTGTCCAAGTCACATTTAATAGTAGATAAGAGCATAGGTTCAGATAGACTGAAGTTTAAGATTCATCCCCAGATGTGAAAATGTGAGTACCTTACTTAGTATTAATATTTCACTTAGCATTTTTAAGTTCAGTTTCTTAATCCTTAAAATGGAAATTATATCTTCTTCATAGTATGATTGTAAGGCTTAAATAAAAGAATCTTCAAAGGTCTCAGTGGCAAAGAATCCACCTGCCAATGCAGGAGATGCAGGCTTGATCCCTGGTTGAGAAGATCTGCTGGAGAAGAAAATGGCAACATGCTCCAGTATTCTTGCCTGGGAAATCCCATGGAGAGAGGAGCCTGGCGGGCTACAATGCATGGGTTCTAAGTCCACACGACTCAGACGCTAGGCTCAGCAGAGCACAGGACACTACGTGATGATTTCAGATTGTCCAAAGGAACAATTTCTGGGAATGAGGATTTTTTTCCATTTAGTCTTCAAAGGGAGGTTAACTAAACACCTAACTAACCACTGCACTGGATACTTGGGGAACAAGGAAAGCATAAGCTTAGGGTTGCAAAGAGTTGGACATGACTGAAGTGACTCAGCACACAATGTTAAAGCCCAAGGATGTCAGATGAGATTCTTAAATACAGCTTGGCATACCACAGAGCTCTGTCTCAGCTGAGGCTGAGCCCGACTTGCGGAGGA
Organism: Bos javanicus; assembly: GCF_032452875.1. Lineage (NCBI taxonomy): Eukaryota > Metazoa > Chordata > Mammalia > Artiodactyla > Bovidae > Bos > Bos javanicus. The sequence continues at coordinate 59,381,853 of NC_083869.1, read as the reverse complement.
GGTGGTCATGACTTGGGTAATGAGGCTCCTGCAGACTGTGGAGGCAGCTATACTTTTTTTTTTTTTTTTTAAACTTTACATAATTGTATTAGTTTTGCCAAATATCAAAATGAATCCACCACAGGTATACATGTGTTCCCCATCCTGAACCCTCCTCCCTCCTCCCTCCCCATACCATCCCTCTGGGTCGTCCCAGTGCACTAGCCCCAAGCATCCAGTATCGTGCATCGAACCTGGACTGGCATCTCGTTTCATACATGATATTTTACATGTTTCAATGCCATTCTCCCAAATCTTCCCACCCTCTCCCTCTCCCACAGAGTCCATAAGACTGTTCTATACATCAGTGTCTCTTTGGCAGCTGTACTTTGGAAAGACCATCCCATGATGCTGTTGCAAATATGCTAAGCACCTCCCTCAGAGAAAATCAAGGAGCTTTATATTTGAGAAGTCATCAACCCTCAGCTTCATGTAAAGGCCCAGGCAGCATACTAATTCAGTGTCACAAGACTGCCAGCTTGGTCCAGTGGGTGGTAGCTAAGGCCACACGGCAGCAGACTGAGAGGCAGTGGGCCCTGCTAGAGGCATGCTGGAAAGGGTTCACCCAAAGTCCATCATATTTTGTTCCTCTCTGCTTCACTGGGAATTTTTTGAAAACTGAAGTTGTATAGAGTGTGGCTTTTGGAAAGAAGCAGTTAGTCCATTTCAGAACTTGGATTAGACTGTCTGATAATATCTATTTAGTACCTTACAAGTGGTAAACACTCTACTAAATACATATGCATTTAGAATTGATGTTTTTGGATTCTGGTGCTTGAAAAGACTCTTGAGAATTCATTGGACGGCAAGGAGATCAAAACAGTCAATCCTAAAGAAAATCAATCCTGAATATTCATTGGAAGGATAGATGCTAAAACTCCAATACTTTGGCCACCTGATGCAAAGAGCCGACTCATTGGAAAAGACCCTGATGCTGGGAAAGATTGAAGGCAAAAGGAGAAGGGGACGGTAGGGGATGAGATGGTTAGATTGCATTGCTGACTCAATGAACATGAATTTGAGTGCATTCCAGGAAACAGTAAAGGACGGGGGAGCCTGGTGTTCTGCAGCCCATGGGATTGCAAAGAGTCGGACATGACCTAGTGACTGAACAACAGCTATATATGTGCATTACTTATTAACCACATACCAGGTGGGTAGAATTAATCACTGATGAAACTGAGGTCTAAAGAAGTCAAAAGACTTTTCTAAGTTCACACTGAGAGCAGAGATGAATGTTGATATTGCTTTTACAACTTTAACCCTTTGATTTCCTCTATGTTGTCTAAGAACATAGCAGCTAAAACATAAACCAACAAACTAATGAGTCTTAAGCTTATTTAATGGAGTTTCTTATTTTTTATTTAACTGATCAGACTCCTCAGATGCAATTTATCTTTGTTCCCTCCTCAACTTCAGTCTCCTCTTATATCCTCCCTACTACAATATAGACAGTGAGTCTGAGAGGGGTCAGTCTCATTTCGATTGTTATGGGGTAGATTTTCATTGAGAGCATTCACAGTGGGCCAAGAACTATCATCTTCCCCTTTGGACAAGCAATGATCCACGTGATAGTGGGATTATTAAATAAAATAAATAAATAATAAAGATGACAACATAAGTATATTTTATTTATTTTAAAGTATTTACTTACTTAAAAATAATAAAATTTTAAAATAATAAAAATAATTTTTCAATGAATAAAATAACAAAAGAATAGATGAGCAGATGACTGCAATAATTATTAAGAGTAACCAGTGGGAGAAAGTGGAAGTCAATAGAATGTTTTATCCCACCTACAAGATGAAGAAAGGATAACTGTGTAATAAGTTATATTATATGCCAGATAGTAATTATGACACACTTTCTTTGTCTTCTCTAGCAATACATTGAATTGAAATCTCATTTCTACTCTGTGATTCTTTATTTATAAAATCAGCAGGAAAGGTCAATAGGTATTTGTGTCAAACTTTTGTGAATAAGTTCAGTAAGTGGGAAGAATTGTTTTGAAGTAGATTCTTAATGTATTCCCCTTCATTGGCCTGAATTAAAGGTGAAATTCAATGTCTCATCACAAGCACTTCTTTCTCCTATAATGAAAAGGTGATGATGAAAAGAAATGCATTCACACAAAACAAGGCCCAGAATGTATCATAAAATATTAGCTAATGTTTTCCTTTTCATAGTAATCAATGTTTGGGATGGCTACTTGTCTACTTAAGAAATAGGCTATATTAGTCCCAAGTTTGTGTGGCTCGATGTTCTATAATACACATAGACCCAGTTCTAAGCTAAGGTGCTCACCACTGTTAAAGCCATTAAATTTTTGGATGATTAAAAATAAGAGCTATGGATTAACAATAATTAAATGTCTCTTTAAAAAGGTCAGTGGTTCAAAAAAATACTTAATTACACTGAAAGAATAAGAAGAAGAAAATTGAAGAGAATGTATTTTTCCAACCACAAAACAGTAAAAGCAATCCAAGCTGGGAGATTTACTAATTCATAGCAATTATGTAGTTAATTAGAAGTCTGTAATTATCCTTGCCACTTCATTAAGAACTCTGTACAGATTTCCCAGTATAACTTGTTGGAAACTCTACTTATCTTGCTTATTGCCATTTCATGAGGAAACTTCTTTCAAGGTGTTAGAAGGACCTCTCATTAAAACTTTGCTCAGCCATCCATGAAAGCACAAGTTGATTCCTGTGAGTCTAATAGTTTAGGGTTTGTTGGTGAAGTGTGACTGAAACGGCACAGGACAGCACAAGTAGCTCTCTAATTTCAGATCACCAGGGCAGATAGTCACCCATTATGCACAAACATAGCCTTATTGCTTACTTGTGCAGGTATACATTATGATGGGCTGTGGCATTGCTCTGATTGGTCAGTATGCATGCTGTTTTAGTTTTTAAACATCATGAAAATCATCTGACCACAAATGGATGACTACCCTTAGAGAAGCCAGAACCCATAACAAGATAATGACTCCAGGTCACCTATCTTGGCAATGAAATGGGAGCTCAACCTTACTTCTGTCTATGACTATAACAGCCTAGACCCATGGAGATCAGTTCCTCAAAAAATGATCAAAATGTCAAATAGTGATAGAGCTCTACTTTTCCATATTTTGTTTAATAGACGGGTCCTGTGATTATTATCAGTACTACCAGAAAGCTTTCTCAGAGTATTTACAAATGTAGTGGTGAAGTGCTCTGAGTAGGTAAATAGCAAAAGAATAGTATTAATGGTAATAGTAGTAATAATGCCAACTTCATCAAGTGATATGGGAAGAATGAAATTAATGGATGTGTGGAGAAGGCGATGGCACCCCACTCCAGTACTCTTGCCTGGAAAATCCCATGGATGGAGGAGCCTGGTAGGCTTCAGTCCATGGGGTCGTGAAGAGTCGGACACGATTGAGCGACTTCACTTTCACTTTTCATTTTCATGCATTGGAGAAGGAAATGGCAACCCACTCCAGTGTTCTTTCCTGGAGAATCCCAGGGATGGGGGAGCCTGGGGTGCCGTCTATGGGGTTGCACAGAGTTGGACACGACTGAAGCGACTTAGCAGCAGCAGCAGCAACCTCTTAACTGTGGCATAGAATAAATACTCAATAAATGGTAAAAACATGAGAAGTATTTCCCTATATTTTTCAGACAGGCTACAACCTAATGTTTAACTACATACATATTTATATTTCTTCACCAAATGAATATGCTTTGATGTTTTTAATGACCTAATTATAGCTAGACATTTAGGTGATTTTGAAATTTTTGCAATTATAAACAAATCCATCATGAACGTCAGTATATATAACACTGTTTCTGCATTTTGTGTTATTGTTCATTCCAGATTTTTCGAACTAGATTGGCTGCATCTAAGGGGTGTATTTTTGTTTATCTTTTTTTAATGTGAACAATTTTTTTAAAGTCTTTATTGAATTTGTTACAATATTGCTTATGTTTTAGTTTTTTAGCCACAAGGCATGTGGGGTCTTAGATCCCTCGAAGGAATCTAACCTGCACCTCCTAAATTGGCAGTTGAAGCCTAAGCCATCTGACACAGAAGTTCTAGGATATATTTTTAAATGCTTTGTTACAAACAGACTTCCTCTCTTTATTTATTATGAGAGAATTTAATTCAGATGACCATTATATCCTCTACTGTGGGCAGGAATCCATTAGAAGAAATGAAGTAGCCCTCAGAGTCAACAAGATTCTGAAATGAAGCACTTGGGTGTAACCTCTAAAGCAACAGAATGATCTCAGTTCACTTCCAAAGCAAACCATTCAACATCACAGTAATCCAAGTCTATGTCCTAACCACTGATGACAAATAAGCTGAAGTTGACTGGTTCTATGAAAAGCTATAAGACCTTCTAGAACTAACACACAAACACACACACATACACACACACACTCACTCACAAAGATGTCCATTTCATCATAGGGAACTGGAATGCAAAAGTAGGAGTCAAGAAATACCTGGAGTAACAGGCAAGTTTGGCCTTGGAGTACAAAATGAAGCAGGACAAAGGCTAACAAAGTTTTGCCAAGAGAATGCACTGTTCATAACAACATCCTTTTACAACAACACAAGAGACATCTCTACACATGGACATCACCAGATGGTCAATACAGAAATACAGGTTATGTTCTTTATAACCAAAGATGGAGAAGTTTTAGGTAGTCAAGAAAAACAAGACATGGAGCTGGCTTGGCCTCACTCAGATCATCAGCTCCTTATTGTAAAATTCAGGCTTCAATTGAAGAAAATAGGAAAAACTACTAGACTGTTCAAGTATGACCTAAATCAAATCCCTCATGATTATACAGAGGAGGTAATGAATAGATTTAAGGGATTAGAACTGGTAGACAGAGTGTCTGAAGAACTATGGTTGGAGGTTTGAAACACTGTACAGGAGGCAATAACCAAAATCATTCCAAAGAAAAAGAATGCAAGAAGGCAAAGTGGTTGTCTGAGGAGGTTCCAATTTTCTTAATGAGAAGCGAAAGGTAAGGGAGAAAGGGAAAGATACACCCAACTGAATGTACAGTTCCAGGGAATAGTAAGTGAGATAAGAAGGCCTTCTTAAGTGAACAATGCAAAGAAATAGAGGAAAACGATAGAATAGGAAAGACTAGACTCTTGAAGAAAATTAGAGATATCAGGGAATATTTTATGCAAGGATGGGCATGATAACTCCTCTCGTCGCTGCCCCTGGCCCTTAAGCCCGAGGCCAGGGGCAGCAGGTGGGAAGAGCTACCCCACTCAGTGGCTGGAGGCACAGGAGGGCCTAGAGGAGCTATCCCACGTTGAAGGTCAGGAAGGGCGAGGGTGAGGAGATACCCCTTATCCAAGGTAAGGAGCATTGGCTGCGCTTTGCTGGAGCAGCCGTGAAGAGATACCCCACGCCCAAGGTAAGAGAAACCCAAGTATGATGGTAGGTGTTGCAAGGGGGCATCAGAGGGCAGACACACTGAAACCATACTCACAGAAAACTAGTCAATCTAATCACACTAGGACCACAGCTTTGTCTAACTTAATGAAAATAAGCCATGCCTGTGGGGCAACCCAAGATGGGCGGGTCGTGGTGGAGAGATCTGACAGAATGTGGTCCACTGGAGAAGAGAATGGCAAACCACTACAGTATTCTTGCCTTGAGAACCCTATGAACAGTATGAAAAGGCAAAATGATAGGATACTGAAAGAGAAACTCCCCAGGTCAGTAGGTGCCCAATATGCTACTGGAGATTAGTGGAGAAATAACTCCAGAAAGAATGAAGGGATGGAGCCAAAGCAAAAACAATACCCAGCTGTGGATGTGACTGGTGATAGAAGATGCTGTAAAGAGCAATATTGCATTGGAACCTGGAATGTCAGGTCCGTGAATCAAGGCAAATTGGAAGTGGTCAAACAAGAGATGGCAAGAGTGAATGTCAACATTCTAGGAATCAGCGAACTGAAATGGACTGGAATGGGTGAATTTAACTCAGATGACCATTATATCTACCACTGCAGACAGGAATCCCTCAGAAGAAATGGAGTAGCCATCATGGTCAACAAAAGAGTCCGAAATGCAGTACTCGGATGCAATCTCAAAAACGACAGAATGATCTCTGTTCGTTTCCAAGGCAAACAATTCAATATCACAGTAATCCAAGTCTATGCCCCAACCAGTAATGCTGAAGAAGCTGAAGTTGAACGGTTCTATGAAGATCTACAAGAACTTTTAGAACTAGCACTCAAAAAAGATGTCCTTTTCATTATAGGGGACTGGAATGCAAAATTAGGAAGTCAAGAAACACCTGGAGTAACAGGCAAATTTGGCCTTCGAATACGGAATGAAGCAGGGCAAAGACTAATAGAGTTTTGTCAAGAAAATGCACTGGTCATAGAAAACACCCTCTTCCAACAACACAAGAGAAGACTCTATACATGGACATCACCAGATGGTAAACACCGAAATCAGATTGATTATATTCTTTGCAGCCAAAGATGGAGAAGCTCTATACAGTCAGCAAAAACAAGACCAGGAGCTGACTGTGGCTCAGACCATGAACTCCTTATTGCCAAATTCAGACTTAAATTGAAGAAAGTAGGGAAAACCAGTAGACCATTGAGGTATGGCCTAAATCAAATCCCTTATGATTATACAGTGGAAGTGAGAAATAGATTTAAGGGCCTAGATCTGATAGATAGAGTGCCTGATGAACTATGGAATGAGGTTCGTGACATTGTACAGGAGACAGGGATCAAGACCATCTCCATGGAAAAGAAATGCAAAAGATCAAAATGGCTGTCTGGGGAGGCCTTACAAATAGCTGTGAAAAGAAGAGAAGTGAAAAGCAAAGGAGAAAAGGAAAGACATAAACATCTGAATGCAGAGTTCCAAAGAATAGCAAGAAGAGATAAGAAAGCCTTCCTCAGTGATCGATGCAAAGAAATAGAGGAAAACAACAGAATGGGAAAGACTAGAGATCTCTTCAAGAAAATCAGAGATACCAAAGGAATATTTCATGCAAAGATGGGCTTGATAAAGGACAGAAATGGTACGGACCTAACAGAAGCAGAAGATATTAAAAGAGATGGCAAGAATACACAGAAGAACTGTACAAAAAAGATCTTCATGACCCTGATAATCACGATGGTGTGATCACAGACCTAGAGCCAGACATCCTGGAATGTGAAGTCAAGTGGGCCTTAGAAAGCATCACTATGAACAAAGCTAGTGGAGGTGATGGAATTCCAGTTGAGCTATTCCAAATCCTGAAAGATGATGCTGTGAAAGTGCTGCACTCAATATGCCAGCAAATTTGGAAAACTCAACAGTGGCCACAAGACTGGAAAAGGTCCATTTTCATTCCAATCCCAAAGAAAGGCAATGCCAAAGAATGCTCAAACTACCGCACAATTGCGCTCATCTCACACGCTAGTAAAGTAATGCTCAAAATTCTCCAAGCCAGGCTTCAGAAATATGTGAACCATGAACTTCCTGATGTTCAAGCTGGTTTTAGAAAAGGCAGAGGAACCAGAGATCAAATTGCCAACATCTGCTGGATCATCGAAAAAGCAAGAGAGTTCCTGAAAAACATCTATTTCTGCTTTATTGACTATGCCAAAGCCTTTGACTGTGTGGATCACAATAAACTGTGGAAAATTCTGAAAGAGATGGGAATACCAGACCACCTGATCTGCCTCTTGAGAAATTTGTATGCAGGTCAGGAAGCAACAGTTAGAACTGGACATGGAACAACAGACTGGTTCCAAATAGGAAAAGGAGTATGTCAAGGCTGTATATTGTCACCCTGCTTATTTAACTTATATGCAGAGTACATCATGAGAAACACTGGACTGGAAGAAACACAAGCTGGAATTAAGATTGCCGGGAGAAATATCAATAACCTCAGATATGCGGATGACACCACGCTTATGGCAGAAATTGAAGAGGAACTAAAAAGCCTCTTGATGAAGGTGAAAGTGGAGAGTGAAAAAGTTGGCTTAAAGCTCAACATTCAGAAAACGAAGATCATGGCATCCGGTCCCATCCCTTCATGGGAAATAGATGGGGAAACAGTGGAAACAGTGTCAGACTTTGTTTTTTTTGGCTCGTTAATCACTGCAGATGGTGTCTGCAGCCATGAAATTAAAAGACGCTTACTCCTTGGAAGGAAAGTTATGACCAACCTTGCCGGGATCCAGCCCCGGCTGAACCAGGGTATTCAAAGGGGAGACGGCTTAGGCGAGGATCAGGATACAATAGCTTCAATTAGATATTAATTAGAGATATAAAGAGTAATAGAATGAGGATAGCTCAGTAGGAAAATTCAGTGGAGAAAAGAGGCTGAGTAGCTTCGTTTACGCGGGAGACCAATAAAACTTCAAGACAAGAAGTTTGCACCACTTACATAGGCCGCAGGCATCCTTCCGTTCTCCTGAAGGAGAGGAGACACTGAGGCCTCCCTGGTCGGATCTTAGAAGCCCAGGCATAATTAGTAAGCATGGCGGGCTCCGCGCTCCAGATGGAAACTCAGCCAGAGTTTGAGAGAGAGAATGACATGGGGAGACCAGTATTTCGAGGAACTGATCCCAATTCTTTATTTTCCATGGTCTACTTTTAGACACTGAGATGTTATGCAAAAGTCACCCAGGGTCAGCAGTCCTGACTTTTATCAAAGTCAGGTGCTTCATACAAATGTATACAGAGGTCTTAGGGGTGTTACATCATCTTCTGGCCAGGGGGCCTGCTGACAATTTACGACCCTCTCCTTGTGACAGCAGTCAGTCAACCAGAACACTTATTTCTCCAGGGGTAATTATTTTTGAAACAGACACCACCTTCCAAAGGTACCAGATAAAGTTACATTCCTATAGGGTGAGGGTGTAGTGGGTTTTAATTAAGGAAAGAATTTACTTAGCCTAAGGTCTAACGTGATTAATATCAAAGTTTAATACTTATTTCTTCTATATATTCATTAATGTGTGTAAGGGCAGGGGATGTGGAGACTTAGCAACAAACATTGACTCAACAAATGAAAAACCCTTCACCAATACAATTTCTAATGAGCCCACTATGCTTATACTAATGGTTTTCTAACTTTTCTAAGGAACCTGTTTTTAGAAGGTTTAAAGCATCTCGTGCCTCTCACGGTTGGGAGGCCGTGAGCAATCACATGTGGCCGGACAAGCCTGTCAGGCAGGCTAGAGAACCTTCAGAGGAATTTGTAGGTTGAAACACTCCTATCACGCCCAGGAATTATTATTAACTGGAGCTCTAAGTTAACTCCTTCTCCAAAAGAGGTGGTGGGGGACAGCCCCCCATAAAGTCAGAGATATAGGTGAGAGCACAAAGTAGTAAAGTAGGCAGACTCTGGTTTTGGGGGTAGATGCTCGAGAATTTCCAGGGGGACTCCTGAGGCTCGATCCCGCCTTTGTGTATGTCAAGCCTCCTTCCTCATGACCTTTGCCATGGGTGAAGTGCCTCACACTGGCTCCCAACACAACCTAGATAGCATATTCAAAAGCAGAGACACTACTTTGCCAACAAAGGTTTGTCTAGTCAAGGCTATGGTTTTTCCTGTGGTCATGCATGGATGTGAGAGTTGGACTGTGAAGAAGGCTGAGCGCCAAAGAATTGATGCTTTTGAACTGTGGTGTTGAAGAAGACTCTTGAGAGTCCCTTGGACTGCAAGGAGATCCAACCAATCCATTCTGAAGGAGATCAGCCCTGGGATTTCTTTGGAAGGAATGATGCTGAAGCTGAAACTCCAGTACTTTGGCCACCTCATGCGAAGAGTTGACTCATTGGAAAAGACTGATGCTGGGAGGGATTGGGGGCAAGAGGAGAAGGGGACGACAGAGAATGAGATGGCTGGATGGCATCACTGACTCGATGGACTTGAGTCTGAGTGAACTCCGGGAGTTGGTGATGGACAGGGAGGCCCGGCGTGCTGCGATTCATGGGGTCGCAAAGAGTCAGACACGACTGAGCGACTGATCTGATCTGATCTGGGCATGATAAAGGACAGAAACAGTAAGGACCTAACAGAAACAGAAGAGATTAAGCAGAGGTGGCAAGAGTACATAGAAAAACTATACAAGAAAGGTCTTGTGTGTATGGTTATTTGCTCAATCCTGTCCAACTCTTTGTGACCCCATGGACTGTAGCACAACAGGTTCCTCTATCCATGGGGTTTCCAAGACAAGAATACTGGGAATGGTTGACATTCCTCCACCAGGAGATCTTCCTGACCCAGAAACCAAACCAAAATTGCTTGCATTTCCTTCACTACAAGAAAGCTCTTAATAACCTGGATAACCACAATAGTGTGGTCACTCATCCAGAGCCAGACATGCTAGAGCCTGAAGTGGGCTTTAGGAAGCCTTACTAAAAAAAAAAAAAAAAAAAATTAGTGACTATGACAGAATTCCAGCTGAGCTATTTAAAATCCCAAAAGATGATGCTGTTAAAGTGCTGCATTCAACATGCCAGCAAATTTGAAAAACTCAGCAGTGGGCCACAGAACTGGAAAAAAGGTCAATGCCATAGGACATTCAGACTACTGTATAATTAGAATCATTTCACATGCTTGTAAGATTATGCTTAAAATCCTTCAATCTAGGCTTTAGCAGTACATGAACTAAGAACTTCCAGATGTACAAGCTAGGTTTTGAAGAGGCAGAGGAACCAGAGATCAAATCACCAACATTCATTGGATCATGAAGAAAGCAAGAGAATTCCAGAAAAAACATCTATTTCTGCTTCATTGAATACACTAAAGCCTTTGATTTTGTGGATCACAACAAACTGTGGAAAATTCTTCAAGAGATGGGAGTATCAGATCACCTTTCCTGTCTCATGCAAAACCAGTATGCAGGTCAAGAAGCAACAGTTAGAACCAGACATGGAACAATGGATGGGTTCAAAATTGGGAAAGGGATATGACAAGGCTGTATACTGTCACCCTGTTTATTTAACTTCTATGCAGAGTACATCATGGAAAATGTCAGGCTTCATGAATTACAAGCTGGAATCAAGATTGCCAGGAGAAATATCAACAACTTCAGATATGTAGATGATACCACTCTAATGGCAGAAAGTGAAGAGGAACTAACAGCCTTTTGATGAAAGTGAAAGAGGAGAGTGAAAAAGTTGGCTCAAAACTCAGCATTCAAGAAATAAAGATCATGGCATCTAGTCACATCACTTCATGACAAATGAAGTGAAGTGAAAGTCACTCAGTCATGTCCAACTCTCTGTGACCCCATGGACTATACAGTCCATGGAATCCTCCAGGACAGAATACTGGAGTAGGTAGCCTTTCCCTTCCCCAGGGGATCTTCCCAACCCAGGGATCAAACCCAGCTTTCCCTCATTGCAGGCGGATTCTTTACCAGCTGAGCCACAAGGGAAGCCTAAGTAGGCAAATGACAAATAGATGGGGGAAAAGTGGAAGCCATGACAGATGTTATTTTCTTGAGTTCCAAAAGCACTGCAGACAGTGACTGCAGCCATGAAATTAAAAGATGCTTTCTCCTTGAAAAGAAAGCTATGACAAACCTAGATAAAATATTAACAAGGAGGACATTGCTTTGCCAACAAAGGTCTGTATGTTTTTTTTTAGTAATCATGTATGGATGTGAGAGTTGGACCATAAAGAAGGCTGAGTGCTGAAGAATTGATGCTTTCAAACTGTGGTACTGGAGAAGACTCTTGAGAGTCCCTTGGACTGCAAGGAGATCAAACCAGTCAATCCTAAAGGAAATCAACCTTGAATACTCACTGGAAGGACTGATGCTAAAGCTGAAGCTCCCATTCTTTGGCCACCTGATGTGAAGAGCCAACTCACAGGAAGATTCTGATGCTGGGAAAGATTGAGGGCAGGAGGAAAAGAGGGGGACAGAGTATGAGACAGTTAGAATATGAGGCATCACTGACTCAATGGACATGAATCCGAGCAAACTCCAGGAGATAATAAAGGACAGAAAAGCCTGGCACGCTACAGTCCATGGTGTTTCAAAGTGTTGGACATGGCTTAGAAACTGAACAACAACAACAATCTTATTTATTTTCTACTTACTGATAATAGCAAACTACATCTGGTGCCTGAATTTGTTGAGAGTTTTGTCATGTTTGTAGAAAAGATGAACAAAAATACTACATAGCAAGTCATAAATGTGAAAAAACAAACTATTATGCAGAAACTAAGGACCACAAAACTTCAGACTTAAAGTAAGAATTGAAAATGGAATTGTGAACTCAAGCATTAATTTAGATAAAAAAGAAAGGATAGGAATATGCAGCATACAGTATACTTGCATAGAATAAACAGATGAATTTTGCTGGAATGCATAATTCATTCTTATACAGAAATAACAAGGTATCAGAGAACTCTGACCTGGATTTTCCAGGCAAGAGTACTGGAGTGGGTTGCCATTTCCTTCTCCAGGAGATCTTCCCGACCCAGGGACTGAGGGTCTCCCGCATTGTAGGCAGATGCTTTACCATCTGAGCCACTAGGGAAGTCCACAAACTCTGACCACTCTGTATGAAATAGCACCCACCCTCTTTGGTCTTTATTCTCCTTTCTCTTGTTGTTGCTGTTGTTTAGTTGCTAAGTTTGTCCTACGCTTTTTGACCCCATAGACTGTAGCACACCAGGCCTCCCTGTCCCTTGTTGTCTCCTAGAGTTTGTCAAAGTTCATGTCCATGGCCCCTTTCTCTAATTATAGTCTTTGCACAGACCACCACCAAACCTGTGCTGGTGCCCCTGGTGTTTAATTCTCCCTCTCCTACCTCTAAAATGTAAGCTCTGTAAGAACAGGGCATTGCTGTTGTTTTTACTGTGGAAGTCTCCTGTTTCAGAGATTGAAACAGTACTTAACACCTAATAGATTCTTAATAAATATTTGTTTAAGGGAAAATAAAAAATAAATAACAGGGTATCAAAAGCAGGTAGAGACCAGATAGGAAAATAGATAAGACATCTTAGTTCTATTATCCAGGCAATTCAAAAAATTAGGATTAGGATTTCTCAGTAGGTGGATGTGTAACAAGTCATTATAGAAATCTATGATTTTTTACATTGCAAGGAGGGTATAGATTATAAGTGGTTTTAAAAAATGCTAGGAACCATTGATTTGTCATTAAAAATCTAGAAGCAGTTTGCTGTTAAAAATATTTGAAAGATATAACAATAACTTTTAGTTTATGTGTCAAGAATGTTGGATTAAATATAATATTTAAATTTTAACAGATAAAATACAAAATAACTATTCATAACATTGTTAGTGCTTGCTATGTATCAGACACTGAGTGAAGTATTTTATATTTTTTATCTCATTTATCTTTCATACAACCCTTTGCAGTAGGAATCATGGTTATCTCAGCTTCATGAAAGTGGAAACAGCAGTTTAGAGAAGATAAGTTTCTTACTTCATGAAGATGATAAGTGACAAAACCACGTTTTGAATCCAGTGGCTCTAGAGTGTACACACTCTCTTCCTTCAAGTGTGGACACATTCATGATGAATATGACTTATTTATTAAAAGAACTTTACAAAAGTCCAGGCAAAGGGTGGCTCCAGGAGAAATAAAGGGGAGGAAAAGATGCAAGGTAAATCACTAAATTCAATTCTAGAAGAAAGATGAGGACAAGGACAACTTCAAGTGTTTGAATAGGGGACGCATGGAGAGCAGGAGGGCCACGAATGGAAACAGTATTACAAACCAGAGAACAAGCTGGTTTCCAGTAATAAGTTTCCATTTAACAATAAGAAAACACTATGGGTTCATTTTAGACCAAATTCAAGTTTTATAAGTATATCCTCTGAGCCCAGCAATTCCCAAAATAATGTTGTTCTTTAGTCACTAAGTTGTGTCTAACTCTTTGAGATCCCGTGGACTAGTGGCCTACCAGACTCCTCTGTCCATAGGATTTCTCAGGAAGAATACTGGAGTGGGTTGCCATTTTCTTCTCCAGGGGATCTTCCTGACCCAGGGATTGAACTCGTGTCTCCTGCATTGGCAGGTGGATTCTTTACTGCTGAGCCACCAGGGAAGCCTAAAATAATGTTAATAAGCACTAAATAAATTGTTCCTAGATGTGGTTTCAGCATAGAGCTTATTTTTTTATTCTTCCTACGATAAGACTACACAGCAATAACTAAACACACCATTTGATGAAGCAGTTCAGCTACTGTGGACATTGGTGCCCTGGCTCAGATCATTTAAAATTTCCAACCAGTCCATTCTGAAGGAGATTGACCCTGGGATTTCTTTGGAAGGAATGATGCTAAAGCTGAAACTCCAGTACTTGGGCCACCTCATGCGAAGAGTTGACTCATTGGAAAAGACTCTGATGCTGGGACAGATTGGGAGCAGGAGGAGAAGGGGACGACAGAGGATGAGATGGCTGGATGGCATCACTGACTCGATGGACGTGAGTTTGAGTGAACTCTGGGAGTTGGTGATGGACAGGGAGGCCTGGCGTGCTGCGATTCATGGGATCGCAAAGAGTCGGACACAACTGAGTGACTGAACTGAACTGATATCATTTTATCATTGTTAAGAGGTTAGTCACTATGTATGTGAGGTAAAAGTCGCTCAGTTGTGTCCAACTCTTTGCCACCCCATGGACTATACAATTCATGGAATCCTCCAGGACAGAACACTGGAGTGGGTAGCCTATGCCTTCTCCAGAGGACCTTCCCAACCCAGGAATTGAACCAGGGTATCCTGCATTACAGGTGGATTTTTTACCAACTGAGCTATCAGGGAAGCCGTCACAATGTAGACATAGTATTTTATCTAACACCAAACAGGTCAGTGTGTGTGTGTGTGTGTGTGTGTGTGTGTGTGTGTTGTATGTGTGAGAAATATCAAATAGAAAATGCACTGTTCTAAACAATAGCCCAGTGAAATATTCATTTCTCATTTACTGCCTGAACGTGTAACTCTTTACTGGCCAAACATTCGTTTCTTCATTTCTGACCTCAAGTCGAAAAGTTGTTTTCACTTGTCTTGCTTTTTCTCTTTTGTTTGTGGTGGTGCTTTTCATCAAGTATATAGAGCAAAGGTGGGCAGAGGGGGATGGGTGACAAATACCAAATCCTTCATCCTGTGTGGTTTCATTCTAAATTACATGAAAAGCCAAGAGGTTATTACAATATTTTTAAAACACCCATTTTTCCACTTTTACACATTCCTCCTTTCCTGTGCTTTATTTTGCAGATGAAGGAAAATCACTCTGAAAAAATCACTCTGCGGTCACAAAAGTATAATATCTCTTGATTAATTTTACAGACAAAATATTTATGATCTTCATAAAACTTTATCTTACAGACTCACTGATGCTATAGTAATTGTCACCAATAGACCTGTAGCCGAATTTATTATTGAATATTCTTATCAAAGTTCCTTAAAATGTTAAACATTAGAATTACCATACGACCGAGCATGTCTACTCTTTGATACCCAAGAGAAGCATAGACATATATCTACACAAACACTTGCACATGAATGGCTAATACAAAGCTATTATAGCTTCAAGGCTTGAAGGGAAGCTGACGAGGGGTTGCCAGAACCTGAGAGCTACAGCTGTAACAGAGGGGCTGCCTAACAGGAGCTTTTGGTGTAGATGAACAGCATAGCTACTGTTAATTGGTGAGAGGCAACCTGAGGGATACAGAGCTTTCCTCTTTCTGCCCTCTATCTATCTATGCCCTCCTTTGGCCATTTCCAAAAGTCAAGTGATAAAGGAACAGAAGAAAAGGGTTGAAAGGGGATCAATCACCAATGTTATTGCCTTCTTTAGTTGTATGGTACCTGTGCTTTTAAAATCAACTGATATTTAGGACATCACTGCGCTATTCTGATTGTATCTTACTTTGCCATTGTCATGTAAATATCACAAGAAACAAAATGCAAAATGAAGTGCACTTAACTATTCAACCACAATGGAAATGTGTTTAAAGGATGCAAGCAAAAGCTCTGCAAAACTAGAACATTTCAGGGACAATTCACATGTCTTTTCTAGCTAGTATAATTAGAAACCATAAAGTAATTCTTTCAACTTTGTCATGAGGCTGAGACAATTTTCAGCTGTCCCATTATTCCTCATTGTAAAGAAGACAATATGTAAGCCATGGTTATATTTTGCAAATTGGTTTTTTTTCTTTTTTTTTGGTAGTGACCCAGTGGTAGATTTGAATTCAAATGCTATCTCTAGAATAAATGAATAGCTGCTCTTCAGGAATCCTAAATATTAGTCAGTCAGTCAATCAGTTCAGTTGCTCAGTTGTGTCTGACTCTTTGCAACCCCACGGACTGCAACACGTCAGGCCTCCCTGTCCATCACCAACTCCCGGAGTTTACTCAAACTTATGTCCATTGAGTTGGTGATGCTATCCAAACATCTCATCCTCTGTCGTCCCCTTCTCCTCCCGCCTTCAATCTTTCCCAGCATCAGGGCCTTTTCCAATGAGTCAGTTCTTCGCATCAGGTAGCCAAAGTATTAGTGTTTCAGCTTCAGCATCAGTCTTTTCAATGAATTTTCAGGACTGGTTTCCTTTAGGATTGACTAGTTGGATGTCCTTGCAGTCTCTCTCAAGAGTCTTCTCCAACACCACAGTTCAAAAGCATCAAATCTTCGGTGCTCGGCTTTCTTTATAGTTCTCTCAAGAGTCTTTATAGTTCTCTTTGTAGTCTTTATAGTTCTCTCTCAAGGGTCTCTCTCAAGAGTCTTCTCCAACACCACAGTTCAAAAGCATCAAATCTTCGGTGCTCAGCTTTCTCTATAGTTCAACTCTCACATCCCTACATGACTACGGGAAAAACCATAGCTTAGACTAGACGGACCTTTGTTGGCAAAGCAATGTCTCTGCTTTAGTCAGGATGACACTATATAGACGTAATCTACTTTGAATGCAAGTAAAATAAAAATTTGAATACTAATTCATTTCACTGATTAGTCAAAAAGCCACTCATTCCATTGTAAATCCAAATATCATCCTACAGGACTTTAAATAAATATGTAAGTGCACTGTAATGTGCACAAATTGCAATGTAAAGAAATACTGTAATGTAGAGGAGTGACCACGATGGCAGAGTAGGAACATCCTGAGCTCACCTCCTCCCATGGGCAAACCAAAGCCACGATTATTTGCAGAGCAACTATTGACGAGAAAGACCTGAAGACTAGCAGAAAAGATCTTCTACAACTAAAGGCATAAAGAAGAAAGTACAAAAAGGCAGATAGGAAGGGCAATGATATAAGTTTGTTAAGACCCACACCCCTAGAGTGAGTTATCTGTCAATGGGAAGATAATTACTGATACAATCTCAGAGGTTCTTCCTGTAAACCGCTCAAGGGATCTGAGCCCACATTGGGCTCCCCAGCCTGGAGGTTCATGTACTGGGAAGATAAGCCCCTGGAAAATCTGGTTTTGAGGGCCAGTGGGGCTTATTTTCAGGAGAGTCAGAGGGCTATAGGAAATAAGACTCCACTCATAAATGACCCATGCCAAATCTCACACACTCTGAGAGCCAGGGCAGAGGCAGTAATTTGAAGGGAACCTGGGTAGGACCTACCTGCTGATCTTGGAGAGCCTCTCAGAGAGGCAGGAGGCAACTGGAGTGCACCCTGAGGACGAGACACCGGCAGCAGCCGTTTTGGGGAGTTCATTCAGCCATGAGGACACTAATGTTGGTATATATCATTTTGGAATCTTCCAAAGCTTATTAGTGCCAGGACTGGATCCATCTGCCCACTAGCAGGCTGGCTGCCTCAGAACCCACTGAGCCTCTAGGAGCCTCGGCACATGGCTCCACCCACCAGAGGGCCCATGATTCGGACTCAACAACCAGAAACTAGGAAAAGCAGAACAAGCAAATCCCAATGTTAGTAGAAACAAAGAAATCATAAAATGAGAACAAAAATAAATGAAATAGAGACAATGAAGAGTATCAGTGAAACTAAGAGATAGTTTTCTGATAAGGTAAACAAAATAGATAAACTTTTAGCCATACTCATCAAGAAAAAGAAAGTGAGGGCACAAATAAATAAAAGAGAATGAAGACAACTGATACCACAAAAACACAAAAGATCATGAGATTACTATGAACAATGATGGGCTTCCCTGGTGGCTCAGATGGTATAGAATCTGCCTGCAATGTAGGAGGTCTGGGTTCAGTCCCAGGGTTGGGAAGATCCCCTGGAGAAGGGCATGGCAATCCCTCCAGTATTCTTGCCTGGAGGATCCCCATGGAGCCTGGAGCATGGAGGGCTGCAGTCCATGGGGTTGCAAAGAGTCAGATATGACTGAGCAACTAAGCACAGCACAGCATGAACAATAATATAAAGATAAAATAAGTAACTGACAAGAAATGAACAAATTCCTAGAAATGTACAATTTCTCAAGATTGAATGAGGAAGAAATAAAAAATATGAACAGATTGATCACCAGGAACTAAATTGCATTAGTTTAAAAAAAGCTGCCAGAAAACAAAAAGTCCAAGATCAGACAAAGAACACAAAGAAGTAAAATTACAGACCAGTATCACTGAGGAAGAGAGACACAAAAGTCCTCCACAAAATATTAGAAAAACAAATTCAACAAATATGAAAAGTTTGTATACTATGATCAAGTGAAATTTGTCTCAAGGATGCAAGTACAGTTTAATATTTACAAATCAATCAATGTGAAACACCACATTAACAAATTAAAGAATAAAAATTACATAATCATCTCCACAGATGCAGGAAAAGCTTTTAACAAAATTCAACATTCATTTATCATATAAACTCCCCACAAAATGGGTATAAAGGAAACATACCTCAGTATAGTAAAGGCCAATATATGATAATCCCACACCTTACCTGATGCTCAATGGTGAAAGGCTGAAAGCATTTCCTCTAAAATCAGGAACATGACATGGATACCCAAACTCATCACTTTTATTCAACGTGATATTGGAAGTCCAAGGCACAGTAATCAGACAAGAAAAAGAAATAAAAGGAATCCAAACAGGAAAGGAAGAAGTAAAATCGGAACTGTTTGCAGATGACATGATACATATATAGAAAATTCAAGAGACGCCATTAAAAAATGAGTAGAAACCATCAGTGAATTCAGTAAAGCTGTAGGACACAGAACTAATACAAAGAAATCTATTGCATTTCTATACAGTAACAGTGAACTATCAAAAAGAAATTAAGTACATAATCCCATTTGTAATCACATCAAAAAGAAAAAAATCCTTAAAATTAACCTACCTAAGAAGGTAAAAATTTACATTCAGTAAACAGTAAGACACTAATGAAAGAAAGTGAAGATGACTCAAATAGATCAAAAGATATACTAAGGCACATGGATTGGAAGAATTAATATTGCTGAAATGACAATACTGGATAAAACAATCTATAGATTCAATGCAACCCCTAATAAAATGATAATGGCATTTTTCACAGAATTAAAATATTGTATGGAAACTCAAAAGAACTCAAATACCCAAAACAATCTGGAGAAGAAATAAAACTGAGGGTATCATGCTCCCTCATCTCAAACTTCACTACAAATTTACAGTAATCAAAGTAGTATGATACTGACACAAAAACAGACACATGTATCAATGGAACAGAATAGAAAACCCCAAAATGAACACATACTTAAATGGTCAAATAATCCATGACAAAGTAGAAAGAGTATATAACGAGGGAAAGACAGTCTCTTCAATAAGTGATGTTGGAAAAACTGGACATCTACATGTAAAGGAACAAAATTAGAACATTTTCTCACACCATATTGAAAAACAAACTCAAAATGGATTAGAGACAAATCCAAATTGCAGAACACTTTGTAACACATCTGAACAGTATTCCTCAAAATTGTCAAGGTCATCAAAAGCACAGAAAGTCTGAAAAACTGTCTCAGTCAAGAGGAGCCTAAGGATACAGAACAGCTAAATATAATGTAGTATCCTGGATAGGATCCTGGGACAAAACAAAAAAAAAAAAAAAAAAGGAAATTAAGTAAAAACCTAAGGACATCTGAAAAAAACTATGGACTTTAGTTAATGGTAATATATTAGTTGGGCTTCCCCAGTGGCTCAGAGGTAAAGAATCCATATGCAATGCAGGAGACCTAGGTTTGATCCCTGGATCAGGAAGATCCTCTGAAGAAGGAAGTGGCAACCCACTCCAGTATTCTTGCCTGGAAAATCCCATGGATAGAGAAGCTTGGTGGGCTTCGATAGGGTCACAAAGTCAGACATGACTGAAGCAACTGAGCACAATATATTAGCTGAAACAAATGTATCATACGATATATTGTGCTCAGTTGCTTCAGTCCTGCCCGACTTTGCAACCCTACGCTGGGCTGGAAGAAGCACAAGCTGGAATCAAGATTGCCAGGAGAAATATCAATAACCTCAGATATGCAGATGACACTACCCTTATGGCAGAAAGTGAGGAAGAACTAAAGAGCCTCTTGAGGAAAGTGAAAGTGGAGAGTGTAAAAGTTGGCTTAAAGCTCAACATTCAGAAAACTAAGATCATGGCATCTGGTCTCATCATTTCATGGGAAATACATGGGGAAACAGTGGAAACAGTGTCAGACTTTACTTTGGGGGGCTCCAAAATCACTGCAGATGGTGACTGCAGCCATGAAATTGAAAGACACTTGCTCCTTGGAAGGAAAGCTATGACCAACCTAGATAGCATATTCAAAAGCAGAGACATTACTTTGCCAACCAAGGTCCGTCTAGTCAAGGCTATGGTTTTTCCAGTAGTCATGTATGGATATGAGAGTTGGACTGTGAAGAAGGCTGGGCACTGAAGAATTGATGCTTTTGAACTGTGGTGTTGGAGAAGACTCTTGAGAGTCCCTTGGACTGCAAGGAGATCCAACCAGTCCATTCTGAAGGAGATCAGCCCTGGCATTTCTTTGGAAGGAATGATGCTAAAGCTGAAACTCCAGTACTTTGGCCACCTCATGCGAAGAGTTGACTCATTGGAAAAGACTCTGATGTTGGGAGGGATTGGGGGCAGAAGGAGAAGGGGACGACAGAGGATGAGATGGCTGGATGGCATCACTGACTCGATGGACGTGAGTTTGAGTGAATTCCGGGAGTTGGTGATGGACAGGGAGGCCTGGCATGCTGTGATTCATGGGGTCGCAAAGAGTTGGACACGACTGAGCGACTGAACTGAACTGAATGTAAGGCATTAATAGTAAGGATTATTAGATTTAAGATACATGAGAACTCTCCTATTTGGGGGATTTTTTTCCCCATATATTTACAGCTAATTGAATATCAAAATTTTATTTTTAAAAAGTGAGAGTAGGGAGTTCACAGTACGGGTGATTGAAGTAAAAATGTGACATAACCTCTTTAATTGATTCTAGCTTCTGAATCATGTAGATATTTCACATAGTAAAAAACAAACACATTAAAAGGACTAAAAATTACATAGTGATAAAAAAGAATCACAAAGATATTTGAAATTCCACTGAGTACTGTTGCTGCTAATAGAAATAATGATACTGTCATTTTAAAACCATTTTTAATGCTTGAAAATCCTGTGTTATAGGATAAAGCAAATAAGTAAATTAGTCAATGCACTAGAAATCATATTATTCAGGGAAGAAAAAATATAAACAAAATGTTAAAACTGAAATGAAAATATCATAAATTGCCAGGAGCCAGCGTGAGGAACTCCGCCCGTGGCAAAGGTCATGAGGAAGGAGGCTCAGCATATGCAAAGGCGGGATCGAGCCTCAGGAGTCCCCCTGGAAATTCTCGAGCATCTACCCCCAAAACCAGAGTCTGCCTACTTTACTGCTTTGTGCTCTCACCTCTGACTTTACGGGAGGCTGTCCCCCACCACCATCTCGCTCTCGCTGAAAAAGAGTTAACTTACAGCTCCAGTTAATAAAGTTCCTGGGCGTGACAAGACTGTTTTAGTTCACAAACCCCTCAGATGGCTCTCTAACTTGCCTGACAGGTTTACCCGGACTCCTACGGCTATGCATACAATTGTTTACAGTCTCCCAACCGCAAGAGGCATGGGAAGCTTAAGATAGTCAAATAACTTAGAGCCTCTTGGAGAGTTAGAAGCTGTCAGAATAAAACTAGTAGAAGATTTCAATTGATGAGCCAATGATTGCTGTCAAGTCTTCACATCCCCTATATTGTATCCTTGAATGTGTATTAATATAGTTGGTATGCAGAAAAAATAAGTAGTGGCCTTGGTGTTAGCAACTTTGACCCTTAAGGTAATAAATTCTTTCCTTTGTTGTAAACCCACTGCACCTCTGCCCTATAGGAATGCAACTTTATCTAACACCTTTGGAGGATGGCGCCAAACTTTAAAATAATTACTCTTAGAGAAAATAAGTCTTATGGTTGACAAACCTTTGTCAGAGTCATAAAATGTTAATAGGCCTTCTGGCCAGAAGATGATATAAATCACCTAAACCATTTGTATACGATAAGTTTGCAGAAAAGAAACCCTGGTTTCGATAAGGATCAAAGACTGCTGACTTTGCATGATTTCACACCCCCTATTATCCTCTATGTACAACTTATGGTATAAAAGCCCCTGTTGAAAATAAAGCTATGGGCCTTGCTAACCAAAGCTTGGTCTCCCCATGTCATTCTTTCTCTCAACCTCTGGCTGAATTTCCATCTGGAGCACGGAGGCCCGCCAAGCCTACTAATTTTGCCAGGGCTTCTAAGATCTGACCGGGGAGGCCTTAGGGTCTCCTCTCCCTCGGGAGAACAGGAAGACACCTGTGGCCTATGTAGGTGGTGCAAACTTCTTGGCTTGAAGTTTTATTGATTTTTCACATAAACCAAGCTATTCAGCCTCTTTTCTCCACTGAATTTTCTCACTGAGCTATCCTTATTCTATTACTCTTTATATCTTTGATTAATATTTAATTAAAACCAGTGTACTCGCCAACGCCGTCTCCCCTTCAACTTCCCTGGATCAGCCAGGGCTGGACCCCGGCAATAAATAATTCATGATTCTGAACTATGTATGTGTGTATTGGTGTACTTCTAGTTCAGTTTACTGACCATTTCAGAGAGTGAGCTCATGCTAGGGACAATGGGTAAAACTAGCACTGTTATCTGCTTTCTACATTTCACTCTTCACTAAAAACAGTCAGAGCTATTGGCTACTTCCATGCTTGAGGCTGGGAAAATATAAGGTGAGTCTGGATATCTTATTGTTCAGTCGATCAGGCATGTCCGACTCTTTGCAACCCCTTGAACTGCAGCACGGTAGGCTTCCCTGTTCTTCACTGTCTCCCAGAGTTTGCTCAAACTCATGTTCATTGAGGCAATTATGCCATCCAACCATCTCATCCTCTGTTGCCCTTTTCTCCTGCCTTCAAACTTTCCCAGCATCAGAGTCTTTTCAAATGAGTCAGAAATTTGCATCAGGTGGCCAAAGTATGGGAACTTCAGCTTCAGCATCAGTCCTTCCAATGAATATTCAGGGTTGATATCCTTTAGTATTGACTGGCTTGATCTCCTTCTTGTCCAAGGGACAAGAGTCTTCTCCAGCACCACAGTTCGAAAGCATCAATTCTTCAGCACTCAGCCTTCTTTATGGTCCAATTCCCATATCCATACATGACTACTGAAATACCATAGCTTTAACGATTCAGATCTTTGTTGGCAAAGTGACATATCTGCTTTTTAATATGCTGTCTAGGTTTGTCATAGCTTTACTTCCAAGGAGCAAGCATTTTTTTTTTAAATTTCATGGCTTCAGTCACTGCAGTGATTTTGGAGCCCAAGAAAATAAACTCTGTCACTGTTTCCATTGTTTCCCCATCTACTTGCCATGAAGCTATGGGACCAGAAGCCATGATCTTTGTTTTTTGTATGTTGAGTTTTAAGCCAGCTTTTTCACTTTCCTCTTTCAACTTCATCAAGAGGATCTTTAATTCCTCTTCATTTTCTGTCATTAGGGTGGTGTCATTTGCATATTTGAGGCTGTTGATATTTCTCCCCCAATCTTGACTCCAGTTTGTGTTGCATCCAACCCAGCATTTCACATGATATAGTCTGCATATAAGTTAAATAAGTAGGTGACAATACACAGCCTTGACATACTCCTTTCCCAATTTGGAACCAGTCCATTGTTCCATGTCTGGTCAAACTGTTGCTTCTTGACCTGCATAAAGGTTTCTCAGCAGGCAGGTAAAGAGGTCTGGTATTCCCATCTCTTTAAGAATTTTCCAGTTTGTTGTAATCCACACCGTCAAAGGCTTTAGTGTTTCCAGTGAAGCAGAAGTAGATGTTTTTCTGGAATCCCCTTGTTTTTCTATGATCCAATGGATATTGGCAACTTAATCTTGTTCCCCTGCCTTTTATAAATCCAGTTTGTACATCTGGAAGTTCTTGGTTCAAACCTAGATTGAAGAATTTTGAGCAGAACCTTATTAGCATGTGAAATGAGTGCAATTGTACAGTAGTTTGAACATTCTTTGGCACTGCCCTTCTTTGGGATTGGAATGAAAACTGACTTTTTCCAATCTTGTGGCCACTGTTGAGTTTTCCAAATGTGCTCAAATATTGAGTGCAGCACTTTAACAGCATCATCTTTTAGGATTTGAAATAGCTTAGCTGGAATTCCATCACCCCCAGTATCTTTATTCGTGTAATGCTTCCTAAAGCCCACTTGACTTCACACTCCAGGATGTCTGGCTCTAGGTGAGTGAGTGGCTACATCATTGGGGTTATCTGGATCATTATGACCATATTTGTACACTTCTTCTGTGTATTCTTACCACCTCTTCATATCTTCTGCTTCTGTTAGGTCCTTACTGTTTCTGTCCTTTATTGTACCCATCTTTGCATGAAATGTTCCCTTGATATCTCTAATTTTCTTGAAGAGATCTCTAGTCTTTCCCATTCTATTGTTTTCTTCTATTTCTTCACTTAAGAAGGCTTTCTTATCTCTCCTTGCTATTATTTGGAACTCTGCATTCAGATGGGTATATCTTTAGTTTGTTTTCAAAAATTAATTGGACATTTAAAAAGGATATAGGAGATACCCTGAAGGACTTCCCCTCATCTGTTTTGTATAACTTGGGCATCAAGCAACAGCAGCATTATAATTGTAATCATTGTAGTTAATTGCAAGAAGCTGCATAAATATGTTAGATTTTACATATAAGTCATATAATTGTATACACATTCCCACATATATATTTCACAATGAAACAAAGTAAAATGATTTATTCAACATTTCCCACTGGCAAACTAGACTGATTTCCAGGGAAACTTCTATTAAATATTGATCTAATTGCATTGTTTTGGAGGCTTTTCAAACAACAAAATATACCAATCACTGGTAGTTCACATTTATGTAAGATCTAAATTAGATAAAATACTAAATGGCTCAAATATACTGCAGTGATAAAATGAATAGCTCAGTTCCAAATAACATTCTCAAGTATGAGTACTGAAAATTGCTTATAATATAGGATTATCCTTTTGAGCAACCTTGGGTTTTTCATAAGTCTATAATATAAAATTCCAAGAATATTACTTGAAATCTCAAACACAAGAACAGCTGCTCAGAATATTTGACTATTAGAATCCTCCTATAATTGTTGGTGTTTGGCCTTCCTATTTTAATATGACTCTTCAAACTAAACACAGCTGTGCTCACAGATACGTCTAAGAGCTTCAACATATGGCTATTGCATTTTTCACTTAGGGATGGATTTCCATTGGCAAACAGCCTCTGCTACTTTAAAAACCTACTTTTTTCTTGTCTTGGACATGCTCAGGAGCTTTTACTTAAAATGGGTACCCTCCTTTCACTTATGTTGGGGGCGCATAAACTGCTTTTTTGACAGCTATTGTCTGTGCCATGAGATTACATACAGCTGAATCCAGGATAAGCTGATGCACTCTTGTTGCCTTAGAAGTTTACCATCTTTGTGACAGGCTTTGCTAAAACAATCTAAACTCGTATGACATACGTATCCTTCTTTTTGTGATTATATGTAGTTTATTATTAGAAAATATTTTTTGTTATAAAAGATACATCATTAACAACTGCATTCAGGAGAATCAGTCTGAAAGAAAATGCATGGAAAAAGATAAAACCACATAAATAGCAAAAAAAAAAAAAAGAGAGAGAGAGAAAAGAAAGAAAGCTGGAATGCTATACTAATAGACAAAACAGACTTTAAGACAAAAATAGTTATTAGACTCAAAGAAGGATATTTTATAATGCTAAAAGGCTAAATTCATGAAGAAGATATAACAATTATAAAAATACAAAACTAATAAATGAGCCCTAATATATATGAAGTAAAACTGTCAGACTTGAAGGGAGAAATAGACAATTCAACAAGAAAAGTTTTAGACTTCAATGCCTCACATTTCATAATGGATAGAACAACCAGGCAGAAGATCAACAAGGAAATAGAAGATATAAATAGCACCATTATCTAGCTGGAATTAACAGACATCTGTAGAACACTACACCACAATATATGCCATACATCCTACTCAAATGCACATGGCCCATTCTTCACAATGTATTGTATGTTTGAAGATAAAATAAGTGTCAATAAACTGTTGACAGGATTGAAATTATACGAAGTGTGCTCTTTGACCAAAATGAAATAAAATTAGAATTCAATAAAAGAAGGAAATTTGGGAAATTCACAAATAATTGGAAATTAACAACATACTGCCAAATAACCAATGGATCAAAGAAGAGCTCTCAAGGGAAATTAGAAAATATTTTGAGATGAATAAGAATGAAGACACAACATACCAAATTCATGAGATGGGATAAAAGCAGTGCTTAAATGGAAATTTATATTACTAAATACCTTTATTAAAACTGTAGGTAGTTTCAAACCAGTAACTTTCTATTTAAGAAAGTAAAAAATGAAGAGCAAATTAAACTCAAAGCAAGCAGAAGGACAGGATAAGTATCACCGTGTGAGAAAAATACAGAATTGAAAACAATAAGAAACTCAACAAAACCAAATGCCGGCTCTTTACAAACATCAACAAAGTTTACAAACCTTAGTAAGACTGACAAAGAGGAGAAAAAAAGAAAGTTCAAATTGCTAAAGTCAGGAATGAAAGAAGAAACATTACTATCATACAGAAAAAAAGATTGTAAGGAAATATAAATATTATATGAAAAAATTTGATAATCTAGATTAAATGGACAAATTGCTAGAAAGATGCAAACTATTAAAAGCTGATGCAAGAAAAAAATGGAAAATCTGACTAGACCTACAACAAGAAATTGAGCTACCAATCAAAAACTTACCACAAGGACCAGATGACTTCACTGGTGAATTCTACCAAATATTTAATGAAGAATTAATAGTACTTTAAAAGATCTTTTAAAAATATGGGAAGAGAAAGTACAATTTATTTTATGAGGTCAATATTACCCTGATACCATAACCAGATAAAGACCTCACAAGGAAATAAATCCTGAAGAATAATATCTCTTATGAATGAAGACACAGAAATCCTCCACAAAATACTAGTATTACAAAGAAAGAATTATACAACATGTCCATGTAGGATTTGTTCCAAATATGTAAAATTAATGCAGAGCTATGAAAAGTCAATGTATGATAACCCCCTGTAAACAACAACAACCTAGAGATAAAAGAGGACTTCAATCTGATGCAGAGCATCTATGAAAACCCACAGCCAGTATTAATTATATTTAATCGTGAAAGACTGAAAGCTTTTCTCTGAGATCAGGAACATGACAAGAATGTCCCTTACTGCCATTTCTATTTAACACTATAGATTCTAGACATACACACACACACATCCAGATTGAAAAGAGGAAATAAATTCATCTAAGTTTACAGATGACATAATCTTCTATATAAAAAAACCTAAGGACTCCCCACAAAGGAACTAAAAACTATTGGAGTTAATAAGCAAGTTCAACAAGGTTGCAGGATACAGGATCAATAGATCAACATGCAAAACAACTGTACTCTGTACACTAGCAATACAAATCTGAAAATTGAATTAAGAAACAATTTTATTTTTAATAGTATCCAAAGGAATAAAATATTTAGGCACAAACTTAACCAACCTCGTTCAAAATGTGTACTCTGAAAAGTACAAAACATTGTTTAAAGAAGTTAAAGAAGACCTTAAAAAAATGGAAAGGCTCTCCTGTTCATGGATTGGAAGATCTGATATTTTTAAGATGGTAATACTTTCCAATGGTTTCCCTGGTAGCTCAGTTGTAAAGAATCTGCCTGCATTGCAGGAGATGCCAGTTTCATTCTTAGGTTGAGATCTCTTGAAGAAGGAAATGGCACCCACTTCAGTATTCTTGCCTGGGAAATCCCATGGACAGAGGAGCCTGGTGGGCTACAGTCCATGGAGTCATAAAAGAGTCAGACATGAAGTGACTGAGCAACAACAATACCTCCCAACCTTATTTACAGATTCAATGTAATCCCTGTCAAAATTCCAGCTGACTTTTTATTTTTGCAGAAATTGAGCTGATCCTAAAATTCATATGAAAATTTAAAAGACAGAGAATAGTGTATACAATATTGTAAAAGAAGACCATGTTGTAGGATGCACATTTCTCATTTTCAAAGCTTACTACAAAGTTACAATAATCAAGACAGTGTGCAACTTGTATAAGGGCAAACATGCAGGTGAATGGAATAGAACAGAGAATGCAGATAAACAAATGCATATATTTATGGTCAATTGATTTCAACCAAGATGCCTAGTTAATTAAATGGAGAAACAATAGCGAAAAAATAATACTGAGACAACTGAATATCCACATGCAAAAGAATGAAGTTGGATTACCTTTACCTAACACTTTATATAAAAATTAACTCAGAATTAAAGATCTAAATATAAGAGCTAAAAGGATTTAATTCTTAAAGGAAAACATAGGTGTGAATCTTTATGACCTTGGATTAGGCAATGGTTTCTCAAATATGACACCAAAAGCACAAACAATTGCCCAAAATAAAAGGGATAAAATGGATTTCATCAAAATTAAAATGAAACAAAAACACATATGTGTCAAAATACAGTATCCAGAAAATAAAAAGACAACCCACAAAATGGGATAAAATATTTTAAAACCATATATCTGATGTTCAGAATATATAAAGAACACATAAAGTCAATAATAAAAACACATAAAAGGAGCAAAGGATTTGGATAGATATTTCTCCAAGTAAGATGTATGCAATAAGCATATAAAATGATACTCAAAAACATTAAGCCAATGTGCATGCTCAGTAATGTCTGACTCTTTAAGAACCTTTGGACTGTAGCCTGACAGGCTCCTCTGACCATGGGATTTTTCAGGCAAGAATCCTGAAGTTGGTTGCCATTTCTTCCTCCAAGGGATCTTCCCGACCCAGGGATCAAATCCACATCTGCTGCTTCTCCTGCATTGCAGACAGATTCTTTACCCGCTAAGTCATCAGGGAAGCCCTCAATATCATTAGGGAAATGCATATTAAAACTACAATAAGGTACTATTTCACAAAAACTAGGTTGGCTAAAACCAAAACGACAGACAATAACTAGTATTGAAAAGTATGTGAGAAAAATTCGAACACATTCATTGCTTATGAAAAAATACAATGCTCAGGCACTTGGGAAAAGTTTGTCAGTTCATCAGTTAAACATAGTTAACATCAAACAGTTACATATGATACAGAAAATCCATTATTAGATACATACCCAAGGGAGATGAAAACATATATCCCCATAAAAATTTATACATGAATGTTCATAGCAGCATTATTCACAATAGTCAAAAAGTGAAAACAACCCAAATGTCCATCAACTGGTGAACTAATAAACAGAATGTGGTGTATCCAGAAAACAGAATTTTATTTGGTAATAAAAAAGAATGGATCACTGATACTGCTATAAAATTGATGAACCTTGAAAACATTATGCTAAATGAAGGAAACCAGTCACAAAAGACCACAAG
The DNA here is from genome assembly GCF_032452875.1 of Bos javanicus. Classification (NCBI taxonomy): domain Eukaryota; kingdom Metazoa; phylum Chordata; class Mammalia; order Artiodactyla; family Bovidae; genus Bos; species Bos javanicus. Next base: position 59,351,800 of record NC_083869.1, on the reverse strand, counting down.
TTACTATGTGATTTCTTCATATGAAATTTTCAGATAGAAAGCTTTCTAAAAGGACAAAAAGTATATAGTGGTCATCTGGGGCTGGTGGTAGAGGTGATGGGAGATTGTGAGATTATGGCTAAGGGGAGCAAGGTTTCCTATGGGACAATGAAAATATTCTGAAATTTATTTGGTGATGATATTCATCTCTGTGAATATGCTAAAAGTCACTGAATGTTATACTTTAACTGTGTGAATTGTATCACTATAAAGATGTTTATAAAGGGGCTGAGTGGAGAATGAAGCAGTAACATATGCTATCATGTGGACGAACCTTGAAAATATTATGCTAAATGAAAGAAGTCAGATACAAAAGGCCATATATAATTCAATTATTATGAAATGAAAATAGGTAAATCAATAGAGACAGAAACTATATCAGTTCCCAGGGGAAGGTATAAGTAACTATTGACTACTAATGGGTATAGGGTTTGGTGATGATGAAAATATTCTGGAATTAGAGTGATAATTGCACAACTCTGTGACTATACTAAAAACTACTGAATGGTACATTTTAAAAAGTAAATGCAATAATTTTCAATTAAAATAAGTGTCAATTTATAATGTATATTGCTTAATAAATAGTAAGCTTAATTATATGACTTTGTTTGATTGTTAATCTCCTGAGGATATTTAAAGTTTATTTTGAATCAATTACGTGCTCTTTTCTAACTAAAGCTCATTAACCTCTATGGCAAATGGGTAATGATTAACACTTATAGATAAAAACATTCTTAATGAACAGAAGATTGGACTCACAACCCTTACTATTCACACTATAGGTTTTACTCAAATATTAGCTTTCAAATTGTGTGTGCTGGAGAAGACTCTTAAGAGTCCTTTGGACTGCTAGGAGATCAAACCAGTCATTTCTAAAGGAAATCAACTCTGACAATTCATTGCAAGGACCGATGCTGAAGCTTCAGCTTCAATACTTTGGCCACTTGATGCAAAGTGCTGACTTATTGGAAAAGCCTCCGATGCTGGGAAAGATTAAAGGTAAAAGGAGAAGGGGCAGCAGAGGATGAGATGGTTGGACGGCATCACCAACTCAATGGCCACAAATTTGAGCAAACTCTGGGAGATGGTGGAGGGCAGAGAAGACTAGTGTGCTGCAATCCATGGGATCAAAAAGAGTCAGACATGACTTAGTGACTGAACAACAATGATTAGCTCCAAATTCAAATACAGAACCTGGTTGAGTCACAAATATACATTCATCAGCTCTGACTACATTTAGTTAAGTCATTAGTAACTTTGATAAGAGCAGTTCTGTACACAGAACTCATTAGTCCCGGTTTTGGGTAATAAATCTGATGACAAGATTTTGACAGCAACATAGTATGACTGTATTAATTTTAATGGTTATCTTGGAAAACGCAGATTGTATTCACACATCCAGAGTTGTTCTCCCCAAGAACAGTTGGTTGATATAGTCAAATAATATATATATATATATATATATATATATATATATATAGTCTATAAGCGACTGAGTTTTAAACCTTTTCAACCATTTGTTTTTTATTTTATTTATTTATTTATTTTTTAAAATTTTATTTTTAAACTTTACATAATTGTATTAGTTTTGTTTTTGACATAATAGACAAGGGTATTGACCAGCACAATCAAGGACAGACAGGAAGATTGATTAAAGTGGCACTTCAGAGTGTTTGGAAATTTTTAAGGATTCACAAGTGACACTAGTTGTAAAGAACCCACTTGCCAGTGCAGGACATGTAAGAGACACAGGTTTGATCCCTGGGTCAGGAAGGATCCCCTAGAGGAGAGAATGGTAATCCACTCCAGTATTCTTGCCTGGAGAATCCCATGAACAGAGGAGCCTGGCAGACTACAGTCCATGGGGTTGCAAGGAGTCAGACACAACTGAAGCAACTTAGCATGTATACATGAAGAAGCAATATGAATTCAAACTAAGAAGAATCTCTATTTTAGGTTATTGGTTACAATACTGAATAACTGGGCAAAAATTTCTGTCTGTATTAAGCTTATATTTTAGATGCTAAGGAGGTAAAAATATAAACCTAATAAATAAAGTTGAGTATATTCAAGATGAGAAATTATTAATGTATTAAAAATAAGTGGAGTAGAGTAAGTAAAAGAATGTGCAGGGTGGGGGTGGGGGGAAGAGTCAAACTTCAGTATTAAAGACTGTGATCAGAGCAGATCATTTTAAAGAATGGAAGTTAAACTGTATTTAAAGTGTCGAGGAAGAGTGATCCTGAAAGGGTTTCCAGTAGGAGTAAAGTTCTTAAGGTGCAGTGCTGTGACAGCTGGCTTTGTAATTGCTCACAAAAGCTGTTATTAATAGGAATTTTGTGAGCTGGTTGTTAAACATGTTCATCATTGAACATTAAATTAGAACTTTAAATGAAATACATTGTAAACAAAAATAATAAGTATTTATAAACTCATCAGTTATCTTACTATAATTATTTTACTACACTGTATTATGATTGATGCTCCTAAAGTTCTTCATATTTATTATGTCTATATTGTGAATACTGTAAAAGGATGTATTACATGGGCCAGAAAGTTCATTCAGGTTTTTCCATAAGCCCTTACAGAAAAACCTGAATGAACTTTTCGGTCAACCCAATATGTCTGTGCATCTCTTCCCAACACTCTCATACTGATACAGTTTGAAATCACCAATGGCAGAAGCATTTATACTTCAGACATTGGCAAACACTACAAACTCGGGCTTGAATTTTTGTTTTATTGATTGTCTAGTCTTAAAGAGATAGAATTGTCAGCAAAGCATTTTGAACTTAAAAGTGTGTATCATTTTTTTCAAGATTTTAGTCAACTTCATATACAGTGTAATACTTGCTCCTGGGTTGATTTTTCTAGGAAATTGCTCTGGTTTCCTTTTCTTTTGTGTCCCTAAGCTTCCAATGACTGAAAGATTTCTCCCACTTGTTGAAGGAGGACCAGGAAGGACTGAGTGAATGTGTATAAATCTCAGCTTCACTTTAGGGTAGGAGGATAGGAATCCAACTCTATGCTGTGTATAACGTGTGGACCATAAAGAGGAGAGTGTCAACACCCATCCTAATAACCACAATTTCCAAGTAGGTAATTTTATTTCTTTATGGAAGAGCCTTGCAGACTACTCCTGGGAGTGTTACAAAGTGCAGTGTTATCAGTGTATGGGAAGGAGATATGTAGAAGAAACTGGGATAGTCATACCACGGACAGACTTAATTAGTTCCCCACTGTCTCCCCACTTTCTCATGGCTCTCCAACATACTAACTGCAGAGCAAGTATTTCTGATATCTGGCTGTCAGATTTGCTTCTCCCTCCACTGCACTAGGGAGAAGGCAATGGCACCCCACTCCAGTACTCTTGCCTGGAAAATACCATGGATGGAGGAGCCTGGTGGGCTGCCGTCTATGGGGTCGCACAGAGTCGGACATGACTGAAGCAACTTAGCAGCAGCAGCAGCAGCAGCAGCCACTGCACTATGTTCTTACTTTCTCTCCTTTTCTATGAGCCTTTGCTCTGCTATCCATGTTCTCAGTTTTCTTCATACTGCATGTCCACCAATGATTTAGTTTTACTGAGAAAAAAAATCTTTCTTCAACTATTTATTCAGTGAGATTGTCAGTCTACACATTTGTGGCCAACTAAAAGCAAGAGAAGTATGATTGAGCTGCTGGAGCCACTAGGACATCTTGACATGATAAGAGCACTGTTGCTAATGAGACAGATGTTAAGTAGAAATTCAAGAACGTGCGAATGGAGGGCAAAATTTTTTCTACCAAAATCATCATTAAAACTTAATGAACTACACTAATGATATAACTTAAATGATTAAAACTTTAAATATCTAAAAAATAAGAAATCTAAACTTACAGATACAGAGAACTGATTGGTACTTATCATAGGCAGGGGGTGGGAAGTGAGCAAAATTAGTATTTTATATTAAATGTGGTATAATCTTTGTATATTCTTTAAAGTATTTGAAATGTTAAAAGTAATTCATGGTTCTAAGCTGTGAGAAAATACAATTAAGTTTGTAAACTGAATTGGAATATTTATGGGAACTCTGTTCCTGGCTTTTGTTAATGCATTTATTAGGATTCTTATGTCTAAAAAATGAAATAGATTTGTAAATTCAGTTCAGTACACTTAAGAGAATGTACTTTGCTAGTTTTGTGAGAGTTACAGGTGCTTAATTTCAGTTAACAGATCGTTAATGTCAAATAAAGTAAGAGACCGCTCTCACTTTTATTTAAATATTACTTACATATTTAATGGAGAAGGCAATGGCAACCCACTCCAGTACTCTTGCCTGGAGAATCCCATGGATGCAGGAGCCTGGTAGGGTGCAGTCTGTGGGGTCGCTAAGAGTCAGACATGACTGAGCGACTTCACTTTCACTTTCACTTTACATAGTTAAAAAATTATTTAAAAAACTAAAAGACTTAACTAAACCAATTTTTAGTAGCATGTTAGTCGCTCAGCTGTGTCTCTTTGCAACCCCATGGACTGTAGCCCGCTAGGCTCCTCTGGTCCATGGAATTCTCCAGGCAAGAATACTGGAGTGGGTAGCTATTCCCTTCTCCAAGGGATCTTCCCCACCCAGGGATCGAACCTGGGTCTCTGGCATTGCGGGCAGATTCTTTACCATCTGAGCCATCAGGGAAGTCCTAAACTGAATACTAATTTGAAATCTCCAAACATTAAAACCCATGTTAGTATGACACAACCCATAACACAAATTTGTATCTAACATAATTGGTTATCGCCATCTCTCCATCAAGTGTCAGAGCAGCCTATAGTTTTAAATGTTTGTGGGAATGGGAAAGAATGAAAGGAGGATCAAGGAAAAAGAGATGAGGCAGGGAAACAGCAAGTAAGATTGAATGCACATGTCTGTATATAACATATTGATTCTCTGGTGGCTCAGGTGGTAAAGAATCCACCTGCAATGCAGGAGACCTCGGTTTGATCTCTGGGTTGGGATGATTACCTGGAGGAGGGCATGGCAACCCACTCTAGTATTCTGGCCTGGAGAATCTCCAGGGACAGAGGAGCCTGGAGGGCTACACTCCATGGGGTCCCAAGGACTTGGACATGACTGAGAGACTAAGCACAAATAGATATATAATATCTATATATTCCACATACACAATTGATTTTTTTATTTACTAATGGATTTATGCTAATCTACCCATTACAGAAATATACCTTTTCTTATATGATTGTGGCTATGTGGTCCTGAGTCACATCTAAGCGAAGGGCTTATCACTCCAGCTGAATAATCTTGAGTTTCTCCCCTGGAGTTGTCTTCCATGTCTTTTTAGGTAACCTGTCTCCAAAGATATCTCTTGCCCTTGGGGTTGATATTAGTCTAACTGGCTGAACAAGAACTTCAGTGTAAAGAGGCTTCATGTTCTTCATATGTTAATTACAGTAGCCTTGTATAAAACAACCTGGAAAGGGCAGGGCAACTACAAGGATGAAGCTGTGATTTATATCAGCTTGGACAATATTGGTTGATCTGACCACCCAATATATCTTCTAATATATTAAACAAAACATGTACTGGCTCACAATGGAAACTTAAAATTTCTTAACATCATTCATTGGAGGCTGTCATACAGGTCTTAGGCATGCAGTAGGAGATTTCAACACCCTTTCTACAGCTGGAAAAAGAACACATTGATTGGAGCTTGTGGAGTCAAGCATCTGGTCACTAACCTGCAAATTAGGACTCAAAGACAGAACCACCTCTTTTAAAACTGTTCAGTATGTCTTTTTGGCTTTCATTGTGATGCAAATTCAGTTGATGGAGTTCTGCCAGTTACTAAGCCCAGGGGGAAAAATCCTCTAATCAATCATCTGACCCAGGGAGCAGTTCTTGGTCCCTGAAACAAATTTCAAAAATAAAGGAAGACTTGCCCCTGAAGGCCCTTGCTTGAGCATATCTGTCTTTTTTAATGGCATATTTTTCTGGGCTCCAAAATCACTGCAGATGGTGACTGCAGCCATGAAATTAAGATGCTTACTCCTTGGAAGGAAAGTTATGACCAACCTAGATAGCATACTCAAAAGCAGAGACATTACTTTGCCAACCAGGGTTCGTCTAGTCAAGGCTATGGTTTTTCCTGTGGTCATGTATGGATGTGAGAGTTGGACTGTGAAGAAGGCTGAGCACCGAAGAATTGATGCTTTTGAACTGTGGTGTTGGAGAAGACTCTTGAGAGTCCCTTGGACTGCAAGGAGATCCAACCAGTCCATTCTGAAGGAGATCAGCCCTGGGATTTCTTTGGAAGGAATGATGCTAAAGCTGAAACTCCAGTACTTTGGCCACCTCATGCGAAGAGTTGACTCATTGGAAAAGACTCTGATGCTGGGAGGGATTGGGGGCAGGAGGAGAAGGGGACGACAGAGGATGAGATGGCTGGATGGCATCACTGACTCGATGGACGTGAGTCTGGGTGAACTCCAGGAGTTGGTGATGGACAGGGAGGCCTGGGGTGCTGCAATTCATGGGGTCGCAAAGAGTCGGACACGACTGAGCGACTGATCTGATCTGATCTTGGAAAAAATTCCAAGCAATGTCCCATTGGTTAATTTTTTTCTTCCTAAAAAGGCAATAGCAGTAAGTAGTTAGTATTTGAGATGACTGGTAGGCTACTGAAGAAGCTTCATGGAATTTTAATGATATAATCTGGGTTAGAGGAATACACATTTTAAAGTGCTAGGGTTTCTTTCTATATGGGCATAATTTAAACAATTACTTTTGTAAAATCCACAAGGCAAAAGAGTTATCATATGATGTATTAGCAGAATGAGATGAATTTTAGTACTATGAAGCAATATTAACCAAGCACAAAGTGAAAGCTTTTTTATATAAGTAGTATAAATTTCTGTATTGACAGATAGGTACCTGTGGTCCATTTGTCAAGCTATAAGTAGTCAAAAAGTGTATTCTTTGAAGGGATAGAGAAAGTATCAAATCTTTTGATAAGTTTATCTAAAAAGTATCCCAATGACCTCAAACTGTGCTAAGACCTTTTAGATCTTCAGTAGATCTATGATTGACAACCTAGAAAGAGTCATACATTTTAAAACTTTTGTATCAGTGATTTTTAGTTGAATGGGTTTGTCTGGCTGTCTTAACATTGAATTTATGTACAACAGAATGGAATCAGAAAGTAGGTCTTTTTGGTTTCAAGAATGACTAAGAGAAAATCAATCCCTTAATTCCAAGTCCAAGAAATAACAAATTAAATCAATTAATAAATACTCTCTGGATATTCTCATTCTCTAACTGAATGCATATTTAACTAAATGTCACAAAAATAAAAACACAACACTACCTTCAAGACATTAGAATGGGACGGGGAGAACAGAGGGACAGTCCATAGTTAGTGGTATGGCAGAGGAATACAGGTATATACTTATCTATATACAAGGTGCAAAAACAAGCCTATACAGTTTATAAAGGCTTTGAAATGGAAATCTACACACATTAAGCCTATTATGTTCTAGGGGGAATTGACTTAAATTGAAGTCAAATGACAAAGGAGAATTTTAATTATACTCTATCCTATATTCTACATTTCTTACAAGTTATATATTACGTATCTTTCTTAGCCTGTATCTGGATATACAGAACTTTATTCAAATTATCTTTTTGTCCAGATTAGCTATCCCTTCTGATCAAAGAGAAGAAGGCTGTCTTTCTGGAGTAATAAACAGTCCAGCAGAAATTTTCAATGCTCTAAACAGGAAAAGCAAATCTACCTGTATAAGATGGGCAATGAGCAGTGTCTTAAGCACAAGGAGATATTAAATGATCAAATGATGAGTTTAGGTTGATCAATATTACACCAAAATGACAATAACTGAATAACTGATCTTCAACAATTTATGTAGAATCAAAGTTCTAGCTAACATCAATCTACTTGTTACTGAGAAAGTTCTCTTTGAACACAGTGGAGAAATTCATGTATTGGTTTCTGTAACATATTTATTGCATACTTAAAATTCAAAAAGTACTGTACCAGGAGTAGGATAGACAGACAGGGAGCAGACAGATGATAGCTGCCTTTATCAAACTCATTTTCTAGTATTACAAAAGTACCCAACTTTGACTCAGATGGTAAAGAATCGGCCTGCAATATAGGAGACCCATGTGTGATCCCCGGGTCAGGAAGATACCCTGGAGAAAGGAACGGCAACCCACTCCACTATTCTTGCCAGGAAAATCCCATGGATAGATAGTCTAGGATAGAGCAGACAGATGAAAGGTGCCTTGATCAGACTTATTTTCTAGTATTACAAACACTAAAGAGAGTAAATATATAAAATATGTAATTAGTAAAAACATATACTATGGAAAAAATTAAAGTATTTAATAGAGGTGTTTAAGTTTTTTGATGCAAGGGTATTTACCTTTAGACAGCATGGCCAGATAAAGTCTCACAGAGAAGGTAACATTTAATTAAAGACTTGAAGGGGAAAAACTATCTATCTATCAGATCAGATATTTTCCAACAAAGGTCCATCTAGCCAAGGCTATGGTTTTTCCAGTAGTCATGTATGGATGTGAGAGTTGGACTATGAAGAAAGCTGAGCACCGAAGAATTGATGTTTTTGAACTGTGGTGTTGGTGAAGACTCGAGAGTCCCTTGGACTGCACGGAGATCCAACCAGTCCATCCTAGAGGAGCTCAGTCCTGGGTGTTCATTAGAAGGACTGATGTTGAAGCTGAAACTTCAATTCTTTGGCCACCTGATGCCAAGAGCTGACTCATTTGAAAAGACCCTGATGCTGGGAAAGATAGAGTGCAAGAGGAGAAGGGGACGACAGAGGATGAGATAGTTGGATGGCATCACCGACTCAATGGACATGAGTTTGAGTAAACTCCAGGAGTTGGTGATGGACAGGGAGGCCTGGTGTGCTTCAGTCCATGGGGGTCACAAAAAGTCAGACACAACTGAGAGACTGAACTGAATTGATTATATATGTGTGTGTGTGTGTGTGTGTGTGTGTGTGTGTGTGTATAAAGTCAATGTCTATGTAACATAAATTGAACCAGTGTACATGTCAGAAATAAAACCAATTAATTTTTCTTCTGTTCAGTAGATGGAGAGTGCTAATTCATTTTAGAATTTCTCAAATTTACAATTACAAGATCTTTTAACAGGTGGCTTCTCTGGTTTTTTGGTCCTAAATGATTGAAAATCAACAGTTACAGCAGGCACTGTGGAGTTGCAAACCCAATACTTACTCAACCCTCCTCTCTTTTGCAAGGGATTATGTCCAATGGAAATCTATATGCTCCTTTTGACATAATCTCTTACAAATAGAATAATCCTATGACACTGGCAATTAAGAAGGAAACACTTTAGATTTCTTGAAAGACTGCCGGCACTGTGGCTTAGTCTCCTTCCTTTATGTTCTGGCCTTGAATACAGAAGTTAAGTCTCATGGTGGCTCAGAGGTTAAAGCGTCTGCCTCCAATGTGGGAGACCTGGGTTCGATCCCTGGGTTGGGAAGATCCCCTGGAGAAGGAAATGGCAACCCACTCCAGTATTCTTGCCTGGAGAATCCCATGGATGGAGGAGCCTGGTAGGCAACACCCCATGGGGTTGCAAAGAGTTGGTCACGACTGAGCGGCTTAACTAACTTTGACTACAGATAAGATACCTGGATTTGGGTAGGTATTCTGGACCACTGAGTGGCAAGGACAAAGGAAAGGCCTAAGGAATCTGAGATATTATCCCTACTAATATGGCTGTTAAATCAACACCAGAAACTGCTTTACTCAGACTTTTTTTTTTTTTTAATTCCTTGAGAAAAATACACCCCTATTCATTTGGACTGCTGTAACTCAGATTTTCATACACCTGTGGCTGAAAGCTAATCTAGCTTTTATAGACAGAAACACTAGCTCATACATCTATGGTATTCATGCTTTTATACACATCATCATGTAAACAAAAGCCATTCTTGTACCTAAGTCTGTATGTCTTCTTCCACAGTTCTTAAACTCATGGCATCTCACAAATGATGAATATATTAGCTTTTCAATTAAAAAACAGTCTTTGATAAGAAAACACTCTATTTTGGAGACAATTTTAGTTCATAAAGAAGTGAATGAGTTAAGTACAAACTTGGGAACATATAATCATATTCAGATAATAAGTATTACAATAAAACTTGACTTAATATAACCCTTCTTTCAGCCACAAAGAAAATGAAACTAGGTCTTAAGAAAATATGTTAATCAATGTCCAATAACACTAAGTAAATATGTCATGATGGAATAAGAATGCCATTTACATACAGATCTTGATCTTGTGCTGTCGACAGACACATAAAGTGTGTCTGTCAATTGTACAGATATATTCAGTAGCTTCTGCTTTTAAAAACCAAACTATAACCAGCAACAGAGCATTTTCTGACTTTTAATGAGAAAAAACAACATTTTTGATACAATTAAGAAAGTATTTACAGCATCCAAGGTAGTGTAAACATATATTATACACCCTACGAAGAAGGAAAATTATACTACATATTATCACAAATTTTGTCACATATTTATTTAAAAAGTTTCAGAAGTCTTCCCCTCTCCAACTGTAACTAGTTCCATCTTCCTCTACCCTCAGTTTTAGTGTCAGAATTATATAAAAGTGTAGTAAAAGGAATCAGTAGCATTTGCTTGACTTACATGGAAAGAAACTGGATTTTAAATATTCTTTAGTGAATTGCATCAAATGAATAAAATATGTGGTTGCTGTTCAGACACTAAGTCATGTCCAACGCTTGGTGACCCCATGGATGCTAGGCTCCTCTGTGCTCCACTATCTCTCAAAGTGTGATCAAATTCATGTTTGTTGAGTCTGTGATGCCATCAAACCATCTCATCTTCTGCCATCCCCTTCTCCTTTTGCCTCAATCTTTCCCAGCATCAGGGTCTTTTCCAATGAATCAGCTTTTTGCATCAGGTGGCCAAAATATTAGAGCTTCATCATCAGTCCTTCCAATGAATAGTCAGAATTGATTTCCTTTAGGATTGACTGGTTTGTTCTTCTTACAGTCCAAGGGACTCTCAAGAGTCTTCTCCAGCACCACATTTCAAAGCATCAATTCTTCAGAGCTCAGCTTTCTTCATGGTCCAACTCTCACATCTGCATGTGACTACTGGAAAAACCATAGCTTTGACTATATAGCCCTCTGTTGGCAAATGATGTCTCTGCTTTTTAATATGCTGTCTAAATTATGCAGGTAAATATTATTTTGTATAACTTCTAATTATTTATTTGTTTTATCCAATGAGTGATATTGTTACTCTCAAGTTTTCTAAATTTGCTTTGGTTTAAATATTATACTATAATCCACTCTGGAAGATATTTGAAATGTTTCAAGGGAAAACAGTGTAGCTATTCTTTAGATTACCTTACAGCCATCTGTAAATGGAAATGAACCTAAAAATATGAACTTTAAAGAATCAGTGCATCTGTGAAAAAATTTCTCTTTTGGAATTAGAAAGTTATTCGAAGTGTGCATGTGTGTGTTTTACAAATTGTGTGAATTGAAATTAACTAGACATGATGATTAAGCAATCACAACTAAATATGAATTCTGTTTTTCTTATACTCTAAGAAAGAAAAGTTTAAATGCCTTTATTTATGAGGTTCTAAGCAAATGTTACTATGGCAGGAGAATGGACTGTATGGCTGTAAAACTTTATTTTTTTAAATCTTCATCACATGTGTTCATTAACAGCAAAAATTTGGTAAAGAGTCCTGTACAGAAAAATGCCCTAGAACTAATTTATCTTACCTCTTCCATCATTGATAAACAATATTTCAGGACAACATGCATTTACCAGATAATTGTTCACTCTCAGAATGAGTCAAGATAACATACTGAGAGTTGTGAAGTCCAAATATTATATGCTTTTTGGTATTTATTTTTGCAATTTATTTCAAGTAATTTTATAACTGACTAGGTGAATCCTTAAGGCCACTGGAAAAGTAAATGGAGATACCATCAATATTTCTTTCCAAGGCTACTGAAGGAAGCATCTTTATTTCTTATAAACATATTTAAAATTATTCAGTTCTAAAATTGTAATTCTGTTTTTTATATAATTATTATTTGAGCATCAATTAAAACCATTTTTCTTATAAAGATTCATATTTTAAATACACATATATAAGAAGTCCTTTCTGAATGTCTATTCCACTGTTGGAGCTGCTTGCCATTTTTACTAGTTTTCAAAAGTAGAGAATACTTCTTCCCCATGCAAAACCAAAGGTTCTTGTCCCATAGCTGATATTCAGCAGAGGCCTGAGAGCTAGAGAAGTGACTACTGAATCTTATTCTTCTATTCACAAATTCTGTGAATACGTCACTTGGATGAATCACTGTGTCCTCAAAATTAATGAAGTCAGAGTAACAACATACATTAAACTACTATTGAAATGGGACTCTCAGTTATTATAAACAAGGTTTGTAATTATTATTCTATTAAGTATGGTACAGGTGCATGCAATAGTATATCTTAAGCACTGTACAAATATAACTTGTTAATATTAATAATTTGACAGTGGGAAGATGCAAACACTGTAAAATTATTAGATGCAAAATTATTTCCCAAAAACTTTTATTCAAAGATTTGAAATTCTGACTATATATTTAAATGGTCAGTTTATTTGTCCATGTTACTCCTAGCTGGTAAATTCTGAGGGCTACTGCACTTTTTATCTTAATTATTATTTTATTCCAGTATCTGGCACAGTGCCTAATATGTAGTAGGCACTAAATACACAAACACACAAATTATATACACAGTAATTAACTTGTAGATGACTACATGCATGAATAAAACAGGAAAACCTTTCCTTTCTCTATGCAGATACAGCAGTGAATGGAAAGGTATAGGTGAAAGAGTATAGGTGAAAAATTAGGAGGTACAGATAGAACCAGGAGGAAATTAGTAAACCCAAATTTCTAAAAATGTGTTCAAAAGCAGAAATATCTGCGATACCATAATGGAAAAGAATGTTGGAAAAGAATATTTAAAAAGAACCTATGTCTTACATTTAGATCTTTAATCCATTTTGAGTTTATTTTTGTGTATGGTGTTAGAAAGTGTTCTAGTTTCATTCTTTTACAAGTGGTTGACCAGTTTTCCCAGCACCACGTATTAAAGAGATTGTCTTTTTCCATTGTATATTCTTGCCTCCTTTGTCAAAGACAAGGTGTCCATAGGTGTGTGGATTTATCTCTGGGCTTTCTATTTTGTTCTATTGATCTATTTCTGTCTTTGTGCCAGTACCATACCGTCTTGATGACTGTGGCTTTGTAGTAGAGCCTGAAGTCAGGCAGGTTGATTCCTCCAGTTCCATTCTTCTTTCTCAAGATTGTTTTGGCTATTCGAGGTTTTTTGTATTTCCATACAAATTGTGAAATTATTTGTTCTAGCTCTGTGAAAAATACTGTTGGTAGCTTGATAGGGATAGCATTGAATCTATAGATTACTTTGAGTAATATACTCATTTTCACTATATTGATTCTTCCTATCCATGAACACGGTCTATTTCTCCATCTATTAGTGTTCTCTTTGATTTCTTTCACCAGTGTTTTATAGTTTTCTATATATAGGTCTTTAGTTTCTCTAGGTAGATATATTCCTAAGTATTTTATTCTTTTCATTGCAATGGTGAATAGAATTGTTTCCTTAATTTCTCTTTCTATTTTCTCATTACTAGTGTATAGGAATGCAAGGGATTTCTATGTGTTGATTTTATATCCTGCAAACTTTACTATATTCATTGATTAGCTCTAGTAGAGGAGAACATAGGCAAAACACTCTCTGACATAAATCACAGCAGGATTCTCTATGATCCACCTCCCAGAATATTGGAAATAAAAGCAAAAATAAACAAAAGGGACCTAATTAAAATTAAAAACTTCTGCACAACAAAGGAAACTATAAGCAAGGTGAAAAGACAGCCTTCAGAATGGGAGAAAACAATAGCAAATGAAGCAACTGACAAAGAATTAATCTCAAAAATATACAAGTAACTCCTGTAGCTCAATTCCAGAAAAATAAACGACTCAATCAAACAATGGGCCAAAGAACTAAACAGACATTTCTCCAAAGAAGACATACAGATGGCTAACAAACACATGAAAAGATGCTCAACATCACTCATTATCAGAGAAACGTAAATCAAAATCACAATGAGGTACCTTTTCACGCCAGTCAGAATGGCTGCTATGCAAAAGTCTACAAGCAATAAATGCTGGAGAGGGTGTGGAGAAAAGGGAACTCTCTTACACTGTTGGTGGAAATGCAAACTAGTACAGCCACTATGGAGAACAGTGTGCAGATCCCTTAAAAAACTGGAAATAGAACTGCCATATGACCCAGCTGGGCATACACAGTGTATGCTGGGCATACACACTGAGGAAATTAGAACTGAAAGAGACACGTGTACCCCAATGTTCATCACAGCACTGTTTATAATAGCCAGGACATGGAAGCAACCTAGATGTCCATCAGCAGACAAATGGATAAGAAAGCTGTGGTACATATACACAATGGAGTATTACTCAGCCATTAAAAAGAATACATTTGAATCAGTTCTAATGAGGTGGATGAAACTGGAGCCGATTATACAGAGTGAAGTAAGCCAGAAAGAAAAACAACAATACAGTATAATAACGCATATATATGGAATTTAGAAAGATGGTAATGATGACCCTGTATGCAAGACTGCAAAAGAGACATAGATGTATGGAACAGTCTTTTGGACTCTGTGGGAGAGGGCGAGGGTGGGATGATTTGGGAGAAGGGCATTGAAACATGTATATTATCATATGTGAAACAAATTGCCATTCCAGTTTTGATGCATGATACAGGATGCTTGGGGCTGGTGCACTGGGATGACCCAGAGAGATGGTATGGGGACGGAGGTGGGAGGGGGGTTCAGGATGGGGAACACATGTACACCCGTGGCAGATTCATGTCAATGTATGGCAAAACTGATACAATATTGTAAAGTAATTAGCCTCCGATGAAAATAAATAAATTTATATTTTAAAAAAGAAAAAGAATATATGTATATATATATATATATCTGAATCACTGCTATACAGCAGAAATTAATACATTGTAAATTGACAATTCTTCAACAACAGCAGCAACAAAACCCAGAAATATCTATGTTCGTAGTAGAAATTTCTTTGTAATAAGACATGTTCAACAAAGGTCAGATGGCCTCCCCATCATGGCAGTAGCAATATTAGAAGGATTCACTTTCACTTGTTTAGAGGGTGTTCAAGGTAACATCTATGATCCTTCCAATGCATTTCAAACCACAGTTTTTCAAAACTTCTTTGGATACAGAAAAATTAAAATATTTCAAAAAATTATCTGGCCAATTTAGTTAATATAATTGATTTTGTCATCTTGTATTCCAATCCAAAGAACATTTTCTACATCTGACATTTGTGTACCTCACTGCAGCATAAAGCAATGAATGAACTAAACTGTCAGGAAAGCTTAAATGCTACATTCCTTTTAAAGGCTGTAGTCTTGGTTGATATTTCCTTAGTGAAATGGAGTCCCCAGCAGGCATTTGCCTTCCTACCAGCTGACATACAACTAAATATTTTATTGAAGAATTGATCAGGATCAAGGACTTTATGAATATGGCCTTTCTTGACCTTAAAAATCTGTCAAAAGATCTCCATGAGTGTTCTGGAGAGAAAAGTGGGAGCTGGCTGACAACAAGCTGAGAGTAACAGTCATTAGTTCTAAATGCTGAGTAATGGAGCATAACATGTTTCATCAAGAACAGCCAGCAGAAATGGTCCTTAAAATATCTACAGTATCAAGTATTGCAAATGAACAATTACCATGTGATAGATAAGCAAAGTGTGAGCACATAGGTTGTTATTACTGTGATCTGCTCAACATTCAGAGGGAATGACACCCACTTCTTATGAAGGAACAGGCTTTTATATACATGTGAGAGTTACCTTGTAACAATCAAACCGCAGTAAATTACAGTCCCGGTGGAATGGTTTAGTTAAATGCACTGTTAAAAAGCACAGAGTCATGAAATAAGATAGTTGAGAGGAATTTAACGATCAACCTTTTTATGTCATATTTCAGGTAAGAAAACTAAAGCCCAGATTGATTAAGTGATTTGCCTAAATGGTTTGTTGTAAGTTATTAACAGGTCTATTTGTCCTTAATCTCAGGCCAATACACCTCCAGCTATCACACAGAAATTCATTAAAATATTGATATAGTTAATTAAGCAGTCTAAGTTAACTAAATGACACATTTCAATGTAATGTGGCAAATTGGCTTTACACGTTTAACTGCTTTCCCTGCTATCTCTCTAACTCCTCCAATTCACAGAAAAATATTTATACCACATTGGAAACAACAGAGAATGCCAGCCATATGCCAGATATTGTGGAATCCCTGAAAGATATAGTACAGATGAGATCAGAACAAGGGAAGACTGACCAGTTAAGACATCATGGGTAAAGTCAAAGTCCAAGCCAGCAGAAGCAAATGTCACCAAGTTCAAAGTTAAGTGCTCAGGCAAAGGCAGTAGATGAGAAGTAGACATTCATCTTTCCAGTTCTTCTGAGCAATTCAGAACTGGTACACACAATGTCATCCAAAAAACTGACTTCTACTTTGCCTTCACTGTGGGGTGCAGGACTCTGTGTGAAAATGTGGGTGTGTGTTATTGGCTAGAGTTGGGGGCCAGCCACTGACATCCACAGTCTTGTAGTAGAAAGGCAGTACCCCCCATTATTTGGTTTGTAACAACTGACATGGACAGAGCGCTTCAGCACAGTGCCACAATGCTTCCTCCAAGTCTCATTCTTTACTGATCATAAAATAATGGACTTGTCATCCGACAGCATAATACTATAATCCAAATGTTTCCATTCTCTTACTTCCTGGGACCCAAGCGTTTGAACAGATATCCAGAATACCCTGATAGAAACCATGTCATAATCATAAATATGAAGATATTGGATCATTCAAAGTAAGAAACTTATACTCTGTGCAGCTATCACCTGCTATGGAATAAGGACAAAATTATAAAGTAAGTCAAAGATAAATTTTATTTCAAGAAAAAGAATGTAAATGTACCCAGTTGGAGCATGCACTGAGGTCTGTTATATTTTATGGCCAATGAAGATTAGAACTCAGTCTTGTAATTCAGGTGGTCAGTCCTCAGTATACAGTCTACCGCACAAGAATCTATCTTGTACGGAGTCAGAAACTTATAATATGTTTATTGGTAAGACTCAAACTTTAAAAATGATAGAAAAAGAAAATCAAATAAAAATGGTAAAAAAAAAAAAAAAGGAAACTTCAGCCTATAATTTTAAAGATTTTCCCTTTTTTAGAGTCATAAAATATAAAGATGGATGTATTGCTTCTCTTAACAGAATACTAGATGACCAATTACTGCTGCTAAGTCATTTCAGTTGTGTCCAACTCTGTGCGAACCCATAGACAGCAGCCTACCAGGCTCCCCCATCCCTGGGATCCTCCAGGCGAGAACATTGGAGTGGGTTGCCATTTCCTTCTCCAATGCAGGAAAGTGAAAAGTGAGAGTGAAGTCGCTCACTAGTGTCCAACTCTTGGTGACCCCATGGACTACAGTCTATCAGGCTCCTCCATCCATGGGATTTTCCAGGCAAGAGTACTGGAGTGGGTTGCCATAGTTTTTTCCAACCAATTACTATTATTAACTAGAATAATTAGATGACCAGTAAGATATCTAGTCATCTAATTAATTCCTCTTACTAGATTCCTTTAGTTCAGTTCAGTTCAGTTGCTCAGTCGTGTCTGACTCTTTGTGACCCCATGAATCGCAGCACGCCAGGCCTCCCTGTCCATCACCAACTCCCGGAGTTCACTCAAACTCATGTCCATTGAGTCGGTGATGCCATCCAGCCATCTCATCCTCTGTTGTCCCCTTCTCCTCCTGCCCCTAATCCCTCCCAGCATCAATCAGGGTCTTTTCCAATGAGTCAACTCTTCACATGAGGTGGCCAAAGTATTGGAGTTTCAGCCTCAGCATCAGTCCTTCCAATGAACACCCAGGACTGGTCTCCTTTAGAATGGACTGGTTGGATCTCCTTGCAGTCCAAGGGACTCTCAAGCGTCTTCTCCAACACCACAGTTCAAAAGCATCAATTCTTTGGTGCTCAGCTTTCTTCACCATCCAACTCTCACATCCATACATGACCACCGGAAAAACCATAGCCTTGACTAGATGGACCTTTGTTGGCAAAGTAATATCTCTGCTTTTGAATATGCTATCTAGGTTGGTCATAACTTTCCCTCCAAGGAGTAAGCATCTTTTAATATCATGGGTGCAATCACCATCTGCAGTGATTTTGGAGCCCCCAAAAATAAAGTCTGACACTATTTTCACTGTTTCCCCATCTATTTCCCATGAAGTGATGCTCACTATCAAAATTTTCATCATTGCTATAGCTTTGCTTGTAGTAAAAAAAAAAGGAACCTACTCACATCCACACGAGTGTTTAGTTTTATATTTGATTGCAAAGCTGTGATTTGGCTTTCTCATTTTATGGGCTGGTGTGGAAGATGATGGAGAAGGCAATGGTAAGCCACTGCAGTACTCTTGCCTAGAAAATCTCATGGATGGAGGACCTTGGTAGGCTGCAGTCCATGGGGTCGCTATTAGTCGGACACAACTGAGCGACTTCACTTTCACTTTTCACTTTCACTTTTCACTTTCATGCATTGGAGAAGGAAATGGCAACCCACTCCAGTGTTCTTGCCTGGAGAATCCCAGGGACGGCAGAGCCTGGTGGGCTGCTGTCTATGGGGTCTCACAGAGTCGGACACGACTAAAGCGACTTAGCAGCAGCAGCAGTGGAAGATGAAGGGATGAGCATCATACTTGCAAACATGCATCAGTAAATAATGAATGAGCATCAGAATTCATGTGTGATGAAGAAGATTTAAAGCCCAAATAGGATAAAAAGGTTTCTTATGGATCATTGTATTGTTTATATATATTATGCAAATAAAACACAACAATACAATATGTAACTACAAAGACAAACTCGGAAATATCATTAACATGCGTCTTTCAGTGATTTGCAAATAATTTAAAAGAAAGGAAAATACAGATACAGCATATGTTATTATATATTCAATCAGATCAGATCAGATCAGTCGCTCAGTCGCGTCCGACTCTTTGAAACCTCATGAATCGCAGCACGCCAGGCCTCCCTGTCCATCACCAACTCCTGGAGTTCACTCAGACTCATGTCCATCGAGTCAGTGATGTCATCCATCCATCTCATCCTCTGTCGTCCCCTTCTCCTCTTGCCCCCAATCCCTCCCAGCATCAGAGTCTTTTCCAATGAGTCAACTCTTCGCATGAGGTGGCCATAGTACTTGAGTTTCAGCTTTAGCATCATTCCTTCCAAAGAAATCCCAGGGCTGATCTCCTTCAGAATGGACTGGTTGGATCTCCTTGCAGTCCAAGGGACTCTCAAGAGTCTTCTCCAACACTACAGTTCAAAAGCATTAATTCTCTGGTGCTAGCTTTCTTCACAGTCCAACTCTCACATCCATACATGACCACAGGAAAAACCATAGCCTTGACTAGATGGACCTTTGTTGGCAAAGTAATGTCTCTGCTTTTGAATATGCTGTCTAGGTTGGTCATAACTTTCCTTCCAAGGAGTAAGCATCTTTTAATTTCATGGCTGCAGTCACCATCTGCAGTGATTTTGGAGCCCCCCAAATAAAGTCTGACACTGTTTCCACTGTTTCCCCATCTATTTCCCATGAAGTGATGGGACCAGATGCCATGATCTTTGTTTTCTGAATTTTGAGCTTTAAGCCAACTTTTCACTCTCCCCTTTCACTTTCATCAAGAGGCTTTTGAGTTCCTCTTCACTTTCTGCCATAAGGGTGGTATCATCTGCATATCTGAGGTTATTGATATTTCTCCTGGCAATCTTGATTCCAGCTTGTGTTTCTTCTAGTCCAGCTTTTCTCATGATGTACTCTGCATAGAAGTTAAATAAGCAGGGTGACAATATACAGCCTTGACGTACTCCTTTCCCAATTTGGAACCAGTCTGTTGTCCCATGTCCAGTTTTAACTGTTGCTTCCTGACCTGCATACAAATTTCCCAAGAGGCAGATCAAGTGGTCTGGTATTCCCATCTCTTTCAGAATTTTCCACAGTTTATTGTGATCCACACAGTCAAAGGCTTTGGCATAGTCAATAAAGGAGGGTTCAGGATGGGGAACACATGTATACCTGTGGTGGATTCATTTTGATATTTGGCAAAACTAATACAATTATGTAAAGTTAAAATAAAATAAAATTTAAAAAAAGCAGAAATAGATGTTTTTCTGGAACTCTCTTACTTTTTCCATGATCCAGTGGATGTTGGCAATTTGGTCTCTGGTTCCTCTGCCTTTTCTAAAACCAGCTTGAACATCTGGAAGTTCACGGTTCACATATTGCTGAAGCCTGGCTTGGAGAATTTTGAGCATTACTTTACTAGTGTGTGAGATGAGTGCAATTGTGCAGTAGTTTGAGCATTCTTTGGCATTTCCTTTCTTTTGGATTGGAATGAAAACGGACCTTTTCCAGTCCTGTGGCCACTGCTGAGTTTTCCAAATTTGCTGGCATATTGAGTGCAGCACTTTCACAGCATCATCTTTCAGGATTTGGAGTAGCGCAACTGGAATTCCATCACCTCCACTAGCTTTGTTCATAGTGATGCTTTCTAAGGCCCACTTGACTTCACATTCCAGGATGTCTGGCTCTAGGTGAGTGATCACATGATCGTGATTATCTGGGTCGTGAAGATCTTTTTTGTACAGTTCTTCTGTGTATTCTTGCCATCTCTTCTTAACATCTTCTGCTTCTGTTAGGTCCATACCATTTCTGTCCTTTATCAAGCCCATCTTTGCATGAAATGTTCCTTTGGTATAATCAATAACACATATCTTATATGAAACTTCATAAAAAATGTACACATATTCTTTCCTACTATGCATGGCTTTTTTATACAAATCAAACCAAACCATCCAGAGAAAAATCTAATCATGAAAGTTTAGTGCCAATATTCCATGGCCACATTGCCATAAATTGAGGAATGATAACAAGTGGAAAAGAACTTCTCCAAACTATCTTGGAAATTTTAAAATCACAAATAGGTCACATCAAATAAGAAATAAAAACTACAGTAGCACACTACTTTGAAAATAAAGACAGTAACAAAATTATTCTTATCGAAACTTGTGAACACTCAAATTAGACTTGGAATAATTTACTTCAAAATGACCGTAATCTGTGAAGAAAGATCTAAAACTTTATTCCCCTGAGTTACACAAGACCCAGAATGCAAATCCTAGACTGTTTAAATGTTTCCAAATTATAAGTTCACAATTCTTTCTAAGAAGCTCAGATCAACAAAAAGGAAAATTTTAAAATAAAATATTGCTGAAAAACAAAACCAAAAATTGTACATAAATATTAACAATTGAATTGAGTGTGATATCAAAAGGAATGTAAAGGATTACTCCAGAACTATAACAGTTTACTCTAGATGTATAACAGTAATTCAATATTAAGTCATCATATTTTTCATAGTATCAGTAAGTGAGATGAAAAAATTAACCATATGGATATAGGCCCTGCAAAAAGTGTTCTATAACAGTAATTCAATATTAAGTCATCATATTTTTCATTGTATCAGTAAGTGAGATGAAAAAATTTAACCATATGGATATAGGCCCTGCAAAAAGTGTTTGATTAAATTTAAATCCATTCTTTATATGAAATAACAAAAAATAAACCTTTTAATACACAGAATATTTCCCTAAAATAACAAAGAATGTCTAACTCAAACCAGTCAATATGATACAGAATGGAGAAAAATAAAAGACTTTCATATACCTGCTCTTACTTTTCTGAGAAAAGAAATAAGAAGGCATAGGAGGCAGAGAAGGATAAACAGTATATTTGACAGTGTCTTTAACTTTATGAAATACTATTTATAACTTGTTAAGATGTTGTCCATAAATAGAATGTTTTTCTCAATTAATTATAGAAAGACAAGTTTATAACCATTGGCAAAAATGCCTCCAATAGGAATGTGTGTGTTTATATATAAAATCTTGAGAAAATAGGTACAGGATCAAGTGACTATGAGCTTTCTCTATGACTGGAGACTGAAAGGATAGCAACTGATGTTTGACTCTTGTCAGGATATTATATATACAATATCATTCAGCCAATCAAAAGCAATGAAAATAATGCCATTTGTACCAATATGGATAAATCTAGAGATTGTCGCGCCAAATGAAGTGAGTCAGACTGAGGAAGACATATGATATCACTGAAAATCTAAAGAGATGACACAAATGAACTTTTATGTTTTATAAATACAAAACAGAAAGAGATTCATAGACACTGAAAACAAACTTACGGCTGCTGCTGCTAAGTCGCATCAGTCATGTCTGACTCTGTGCGACCCCACAGATGGCAGCCCACCAGGCTCCCCCATCCCTGGGATTCTCCAGCAAGAACACTGGAGTGGGTTGCCATTTCCTTCTCCAATGCATGAAAGTGAGAAGTGAAAGTGAAGTTGCTCAGTCGTGTCCGACACTTAGCAACCCCATGGACTGCAGCCCACCAGGCTCCTCCGTCCATGGGATTTTCCAGGCAAGAATACTGGAGTGGGGTGCCATTGCCTTCTCCAAAACTTATGGCTACCAAAGCAGAAAAGGGGGAGAGATTAAAAATATATATATTTAAAAATTATGTATACAAATATAAATATAAATGAGTTTAAAAAGTGGCAAAAATATTTTTCATGTAAACATGAAGCACAAAGCAATATTCTATTTTTTTATGGATATCTTTATTATGAAAGTATGCAGATCAAGATAAGCACATGCACCAAGTTCTTTATACTCAGGCAAGATGGAATCCCAAATGAAGACAAAAATCTAGAAAAGGCTTTATAACATTGTGTAATATTCTAAATTCAAAAGGAACATATGTCATACATGTATGTATATTAATACATATATATGTTCAGATATACACTATACATAATTACATAATTATGTATACAGAATTACATATAGTAATTATATAGTACAGAATTACATATAGTAATTATATAGGACATTTCAAGTAGATATACATAGATAGATAGATGTGATAGATAGATAGATATAATTAAAATTACCAATGGAGAAGGCAATGGCACCCCACTCCAGTACTCTTGCCTGGAAAATCCCATGGATGGAGGAGCCTGGTAGGCTCCAGTCCATGGGGTCGCTAAGAGTCGGGCACGACTGAGTGACTTCACTTTCACTTTCCACTTTTATGCACTGGAAAAGGAAATGGCAACCCACTCCAGTATTCTTGCCTGGAGAATCCTAGGGACAGAGGAGCCTAGTGGGCTGCGGTCTATGGGGTCGCACAGAGTTACCAAACTTGTTGAATTTTAATCCTTCTTTCTTTCACTGTTTGGTTTTGAGCAAGTGACCTTACTGTTCTAAGCTTCTATTTTTTTAAATTTTGATTAGTACTAACCTCATAGGTTTATCATGAGGATTAAGTTAATTTATATATTTAAATGTTTAGTACAGTGACAGCAATATAGCAATCCATAGATATGAAATATCATCACCATTTTATAAGCAGAAGAAAAAAAAACACTGCAAGCAAATATAGTAAATATAAATAATGGTTAATTCTAGCTTGTGAAATATGACTATATGCTGCTGCTGCTGCTAAGTCCCTTCAGTCGTGTCCAACTCTGTGTGACCCCATAGATGGTAGCCCACCAGGCTCCCGCATCCCTGGGATTCTCCAGGCAAGAACACTGGAATGGGTTGCCATTTCCTTCTCCAACTATATGCTATATGCTAGCTTGAATTATTGTTCACAAATATTCACTGCCCTTCTCTAGAAAAGGACTGGACTTCTCCCTCATTGGCATCTATCTTCACCTTGCAATTTGTTTTAGTCCATGAAATGTGAGGGAAATTAACATGACTCTTCTGAGCAAAACCTTGAAAAATCAGTATGTGATTCATTCTTGCTCCCTTTTCCTCTACATCAGTGATCATGAACACATGGAGATGGAGTTCCCATCAGCCCAGAGCCTTGAGTCACTATGATGTGTAAAAATTCCTTGCAAATCTGCAATGGACATGTAGCATGAGTGAGAGATAAGACTTTTACATTTAAGTCACTGAGACTTTTGCTTTATTTACTATTGTAGCATAACCTAGCTTGTTCTGACAGATTCTAAAGCATTCACATTACACTTCTGTAAATGTTTAAATTATAACAAATGTGAGAGTGGTGTGTTGTTCCTGAACAAATAACGACTCTCACGAATTGTTTTTTTCCCCAAGCAAACCTGGTTAAGTATCAGGCCTTGTCAAATCTGAGTTAGGCACTTTGGGTACAAAGAAATATATTCCATCTCTGTTCTCAGTGTGTGAATATTGTGTGTGTGTGTGTGTGTGTTTGTGTATGTGTGTATGTGTGTGTGTGTGTGTGTATGGGGATTGAAGAGGAGTATTTCCGTGCCTGCGTGCATGCTAAGTCGCTTCCATTTCAGTCATGCCCAACTCTGTGATCCTAAGGACTGTAGCCCATCCACTCCTCTGTCCATAGAATTTTCCAGGCAAGAGTACTAGAGTGGGTTGCCATACCTTCCTCCAGGGGATCTTCCTGATCCAAGGACTGAATCTGTTTCTTTTACATCTGCATTGGCAGGCAGGTTCTTTACCACTAGTGCTACCTGGGAATCAGATATTTCTTAACAAGAGTATTCATAAAGGGAGGCCACAAAATTGGGGAGAAGAGATTTATAAGGTTTTGCTTCAAACCACTCCCTGATCACTTCAAGGTAAGTGAAGGCTTACCCCAAAACCACCTTAAAGGACTTGACGGGAACCCCTGGAGACTGAAAGGATAGCAATCCATGCTTGAATCCTGCCAGAAAACCTCTCTGGGGGAAGCTGGATAAAGTGTTTTGTGTTGCAGAGGAACATAATACAAAAATTATGTGGTTTTAGAATTTCAAAAGTTAAGGAAAGTGAGATTATCACATGGGAAAAGTTCATTTCATGGGAGGTGGCAGAACTGTGCTGTGCTGCGATTAGTTGTATCTGACTCTTTATAACCCGTGGACTATAGCCTGCCAGGCTCCTCTGTCCATGGGGATTCTTCAGGCAAGAAAACTGGAGTGGGTTGTCATGCCCTCTTCCAGGGGATCTTCCCAACCCAGGGATTGAAATCAGGTCTCCCATATTGCAGGCAGATTCTTTACCACCTGAGACACCAGGAAATCACGAGTACTGGAGTGGTTAGCCTATTTCTTCTCCAGGCAATCTTCCCGACGCAGTAATCAAACCAAGGTCTCCTGCATTGCAGGCGGATTCTTTACCACCTGAGCTACCAGGGAAGCCCTATAGTCACCTTATAACACCAGTGCAGAGAGGGTCTGCTAGGGTGAGGTAACTCTGCAAGTCCTCCAGGAGGCATACTGCGCCTGCAAACCAATGGTGCTGTGGGAGGTGCTGGCTAAAGTGTGTGTATTAGTGGTTCAATCACGTCTGACTCTTTTTTTAACCCCATGGATTGTAGCCCTTCAGACTCCTCTGTCCGTGGAATTCTCCAGAAAAGAAAAATGGGTAAACATTCCCTTCCCCAGGAGATCTACCCAACCCATGGCTCAAACGCAGGTCTTCTTGCATTGCAGGTAGATTCTTTACCATCTGAGCCACCAGGGAAGTCAGCTGAAACGGGCCCTCCCCAAAGAACAAGAGGTAACACCTAAAAGAGATCAGAATATGCCTCCCCACCCCACAAACCATACCACTTTGGTCTAAAGATTATTTTAAGTTGAAAACATTTGAGACTCAACAGATAAGAAAACAAACAAAAACACCAACCAGCCTTTTCAGAGCTTGTATCATGTGACAAAAAGCAGCACCATCTGGGAAATTGAGCTACCATAAATTCTTCTTCAGGGCAGATCTACTCCCAGAAGGAGAACACAAATAAGTCCACCAGAGTTTTATGGCCTTGAGGGAGACAGGACGATCACTCTGACTTGTATACCTGCGTAGACAAACATTATCACAAACTCTCTAATTTCCTGTTTTATTTTCCTGAAAATTCATTTATCTTTCCAAAGGGTCATTTGTTTTCCCATAAGTGCCCTTTCTCCCCTCCCCATTATCTACTAAACCAGATATATTTTAAACCCCAAGCTCTTGCCACTCTTGAAGCTACTCATCCCTTAGTTTCTCTCGTGAATGCACATTACACATGTAGATAAATTCTATTTTCTTTTCTCCTGCTAATCTGTCTCTTGTCTGTTTTGTTTGCAGGGTCCCAAACACTGAATTTTGGACTTTCCTGGTGGCTCAATGGTAATGAATCCATCTGCAATGCAGGACACTCGGGTTCAATCCCTGGGTTAGGAAGATCCCCTGGAGAAGGAAATGGCAACCCACTCCTGTATTCTTGCCTGGAGAATCCCATGGACTGAGGAGCCTGGTGGGCTACAGTCCATGGGGTTCCAAAAGACTCAGACATGATTGAGCAACTAAACAACAAGAATAAAACACTGAATTTAGGAGGGTAGAGGAAAACTTTTTTCTCCCCTACATATCCTAAAGACTAAAGAAGTAGACCATAGACATCTGCCACCAAGCCCCAGGTCACAAAGAGTTGGCCTTTCCTTCAAATCATCCCTCATTTCATCCCTATGCCTGACTTCATAGGATGCAACTAGTGAGTGGATGAGAACGGAAAAAAGAAAGATGAAAACTGCAATACCTCTTCCGTCCCTCTGCAAGTCTAAAGAAACTCAGGTCACACCTAAGAGTAAAGGGGGCGGTTTGGTAGAGTTGGAAATGTAGTTATTGCAGTAATTTTGGAGAGAGACAAATGCAAATTCAATTTAGGATGTATTATGAAGATAAAGCTGATAAGTTTCACCAACGGACTGGATGTGGTGGGTGTGTAAGAAACAGAGACCAGGCTGGCTCCTAAATTTGAGGCCCAAAGAACTAAGTGATTAGAGATGATATTTCTGCTAAGATTGGAAGTGAAGAGAAGGATTGGATTTGGGGCAGAAAGGAATCAAGATTTCCATTTGGATATCAATACTTCATGTTTATTATACAACCAAGTGGAGATGTTAATTCACCAGATAGATAACAGAATCCGGAATTTAAGGTGAGGTGAAAGCTAGATGTATTAATTTGGAGACAATTAGCATTTGTTAATATTTAAATCTGTGACACTGGATGAAATTACCTAGAGAGAATTTTTTGTTGTTGCTTAGTCACTAAGTCAAGTCTGACTCTTTGTGACCCCGTGGACTGTAGCCTGCCAGGTTCCTCTGTCCATGGGACTTTCCAGGCGAGAATACTGGAGTGGGTTGTCATTTCCTTCTCTAGAGTACCCAATCCAGGGATAGAACCTGTGTTTTCTGCATTGGCAGGTAGAGTCTTTACCACTGAGTCACTAGGGAAGCCCAGAGAGCATATGGATTTAGACAACTATGAATGTTCAGGAAGCAAGACTGTCCAGAATGGTTCAGGATACATATGACTTTATGTAGAAGACACATAGGAGCCTATATAGCCATACAGTACCCAAGAGAAGATGTGAGTGAGTCTCAGCATGGTTGTCTCTCTTGTTTACACAGAATACATGAGGCAATAAAAGATAATGACTAAGCTTTCAAGATGTCAAGTCAGACAGAACTGAGTACTAACTGAAGGTCTGCCACATGCAGGCCAGTTACATTAGGAAAGTGTTCAACCTTTCCAGGTCTGTTTTCCCACCAGCAAAATGAGCATCTTCTCATCCCTGGATCATAGAGTTATGAGAAATAAATGAAAACTGAATATAAAGCACTTAGCACAATGCTTGGCACTTCTAGTTAAATGCTCAATAAGTTAGTTTTTGGTTATGATATGATGATGACTCTGGTACATTTCTTTATATTTCCTTCAAATGCATTTGCCTTTTAAACTTGTTTCAGTAGAAAAGAACAATTAAAAATCTTAATAATGAAATGGGATAGGGAAAGGAAATTCACCTTAGCTTAAATATATTTTACAATAGCAAGGAATAAAACTAAATTAGAACAAGAGGACTGAAAATTTAATCACAGAGAGAAAGATTTTGTAAGAATAGCATAATCTCACACCACACAGAGTTTTGGCTACTTCTTTCATGAAAATGAGCTTCCCTTGTGGCTCAGATGGTAAACAATCTGCCTCCAATGAAGGAGATGTGTGTTCGACCCCTGGGTCAGGAAGATCCTCTGAAGAAGGGAATGGCAACCCACTCCAGTATTCTTGTCTGGGAAATCCATGTACAGAGGAGCTGGCAGGCTACAGTCCATGGGACCACAAAAGAATCAGATACTACTTAGCAACTAAACAACAGAGACAGTGATCCACAGCTGAAGTATTCATGTAAATTAGGATGAAATCCGAGAAACTATTTGCCATAATCATCTATCCAGCTTTCCCCACTCTGCCCTTCACTAGAAGAGGTGATCTAAAACTTTCACTTTCCAGAGAGGTGATTAGAAAGGATCTGGGCAAAGGTCAAGGCCAGGGGTGGGAATGGCAGGCAGCTCCTTCTCTGGAAGTAAGAAGTCTAAATTGAGTCCCCATGCTCCTCAATTGTTAAGCCCAAACTCCCCACATCCAGTTCACAGTAAAGGTACCCAGTAATGGGCAAATTCCTGCAACTTGTGCTTCTGATTGGTCCCAGTCTATCTCATTCTGCTTCCCTGATAGCTCAGTTGGTAAAGAATCTGCCTGCAAAGCAGTAGACCTCGGTTCAATTCCTGGGTGGGGAAGATCCACGGAGAAGGGATAGGCTACCCACACCAGTATTACTGGGCTTTTCTTATGCCTCAGCTGGTAAATAATCCAGCTGCAATACAGGAGACCTGGGTTTGATCTCTGGGTAGGCAGATCACCTGGAGAAGGGAAAGGCTACCTACTCCTGTATTCTGGCCTGGAGAATTCCATGGACTGTATAATCCATGGGGTTGCAAAGAGTTGGACACGGCTGAGCGACTTTCATTTTCTTTCTATCTTATTTCAGATATATATCTTCATCTTTGTGACTGATGTCAACATTCATACAACTTAGGTGCTGTTGTAGGAAGATACGTGTATGACTTTGCCAGCTCTGATTTAAGCATGGAATAGATACAGAACAGCTCTGCTCTGTGCTCTGTGAGGCTCCACTAAGGGAACAACTCACTCTGGGAAGGCTACTGCCTGCAGGGAATCAAGCAATTTCAGAGACTCTGAATGCCTTGTGTTCCCATTGCCAAGGGCTGCCTGCTTGGTCAAAATAGACCTTAGTATGAATAAATGAAGAAAAGTATATATTCTCCAGAGGGTCAGTGTATATAAGGTTTCAGTGGGAAAATACATCTTCCCAGGAGAGTGACCTGAATAGCTTAAGGCAGCATGAACTCCATATACTTAGACAACTCATTAGGGACAATGACAGTCAGAGATATAGCTAGTTTCTACTAATATTCTCTGTAAGCCAGCACAGTCTCAGATCTTTCAGGTCTAAAATTCTCTTCTTCCTCATTGTTAAATTTTAATAATCTCATTTACTCCCTGGAGAGAGGTGGAATATATATGTGTGTAAATATATATATAATATATGTATATTATATAATATATTGAAATATATAGAGATGTGGAGATGTATATGTGTGTATATATATATATATACATAAACATTGTGCATATATATACATACGTATGTATATATATATCTTCAAAGATCTTCCCATAAATTGGATGCAAGCTCACACCAGGTCTACTTGAGTTTGGATCTGTTAATATTAACCTTCAATAGCTAGACCACTTCTCTGGATATAATTTGCTCAAGGTAATAACTGATTAACATTACCAAAAATCAATGAAAAATAAAATAATAATATATATTATAATTTTAACATGCCATATATTATCATTTATGCATGCTCAGTCATGTCCCACTTTTTGCAACCCCGTGGACTGTAGCCCACCAGGCTCCTCTGTCCATGGGATTTGACAAGCAAGAATACTGGAGTAAGTAGCCCTTCCATTCTCCAGGGGATCTTCTTGACCCAGGGATAGAACCCAGGTCTCCTGCATTGCAGGAGGATTCTTTACCATCTGAGCCAATAGTAAATATAATATATAATTTTAAATTTAATTTAAAATGACATAAAAATGAGTACTATAGGCTAAAAAATGTATTTTATACCTGCATATATATATAGCATAGATATTAATATAAAAGGTAAAAAAAATAAATTAATATTTTAATAGAGGTGATAGGTGGTGGTATGGTGATGGTTTGATTTTTTTCCATATTCCAATATCTTAAAATATTATACAACTTAAGTAAATTGGAAAATAACCTTTTTTTTGTTTAGAAACAGCCTAGAGGGGAGTAAAACTTGCAGAAGGGGTATGACTTTTTGCAGATACTTCAACATGCAGATATTCTCTGAGAATAAAGAGCTCATATTAAAAGACAGAAGAAACCCAGCTCTTAAGGAACATGAGAGTCAGTGCCTACTTGTCACTGAGGGTCAGTCTATGGTCACCAGGAAAGCAATGGTCAGCTTTGGAAGCAATATCACAGGTGACATTCCAAAGCAAACATTTCAATTTTTTTTTTGCAATGCTACCTTGTCAAATTTAAATGAAATCTGTCCTATGAATAGAAATATTCTATTAAAAAATACAATCTCACATAAGTTAAAATATAAGGTTAGCTTCTCTGACAGTGAGAGTGTGACAAGATAGTGAAAGAATTTCAACTTTTGGCCTAATCAGCAGTTTCCACAGAGCAGGGAACACTGTCTTCCTGCAACCTTGAGTGCTATCCAGCAATTACTCCAATTAGTGGAATCTTTGGCCACGAGAGGGAGCCCTCACCCAGTGAGACAAAATCTCAAAAGCGCTAACAAAAACGCACAAGAAGGCGAAATACAATCTTGATCTCACTTGCTCAGCTTTCTGTGGCGTCAGCATTCCATTTTAGAGTGAACCAGACTTTACTCTGGAGATGTTACATTCCCTCATGTCCAAAAACGTGTTACAAGCTTCACTGGCTTGGAACAAGCCCAAACACAAGGATGGAAGTCACCTCTTCAGAAGCTTGTTGCCTCACATCTGGATGCCCCTCTGAGAAAGCTGCACCTCTGTGATCACAAATCTCCCATAACAGGACAGAAAGGACTGGAGTGCTGCTAAGTTTAAGACACAGGCCAACATCGACATTGAAGCCAAAACGTCAAATACAGAACAGACATTTGCCTAGATGTATCAGAGCTGATGCTAACTTGCCAAAGCAATTTAATAGATGAGACTTGTGTGCTCCTGTTAGCTAAATATATCATTGTTGTTGTTCAATCGCTCAGTCGTATCTGACTCTTTGTGATCACATGGAATGCAGCATGCCAGGCCTCCCTGTTCTTCATTATCTCCTGGACTTTGCTCAAATTCATGCCCATTGAGTCAGTGATACTATCTAACCATCTCATCCTCTGCCACCCTCTTTTTGCCCTCAGTCTTTCCCAGCAGCAGAGTCTTTTCCAATGAGTCAACTCTTCGCATCAGGTGGCCAAAATATTAGAGCTTCAACTTCAGCATCAGTCCTTCCAATGAATATTCAGGACTGATTTCCTTTAGGATTGGCTGGTTTGATCTCTTTGCAGTCCAAGGGACTCTGAAGAGTCTTCTCCAGCACTATAGTTTGAAAGCATCAATTCTTCACAGACATTATATTATACTTACTTTTCCTGGTCTACCAGTAAGAATGGAAAAGAGGGGATGGTGGTGTTAGAAGCAGTTTCAGGCTATAGTTATAAGAAACTAAGTCTAGGATTTGCCAAAGAATATTCTGTAAGCAAAAAAGATATTTCCTTCTCAGTTATAATTCTTATTAGTGTTTTTTAAGCTGTGAAGTCCTCAGCTGTGTAATTCTGAGAAAAATCAGTCAACCACTTGAACCTCAGTTTACTCAACTATATTTAATCTGTACTCTCAAGAATTCCTCTCAAGGGAATACCTAAATCTTTGGCACAGAACATTTGGGAGCTGTTATCTCTCTCTGCACACTTCCCAATTTAAAGAGGGAATTAAAAAAATTTTTTTCCTCATGATCTCTGGTTTAAAATCTACCTGGCAAGTAAATTCTTACTTCTTCCTGCCACTTTCTGGTTTCTTTTAATAATTATTTTTGAATTAACCTATTTCTTCAAATGGCATTCCAGCCACTAAATCTTTTTAAAGAGCCCAGTGATTCTTTTTTTTTTTTTTTTTTTTTTACCATATGGAACAAAAATAAAATAATTTTTGTTCTTAACAAAAGATTGCTGCACCTGCCTAGAATTTTAAAAGAAGTGTGCCTAGGGACCCTGGGAGTGTGCAGCAAACCATGCCATGACCCCACTTTAGCAGCCATCACACGGGCAGCCAGTAGGGCTGGGGGTCAGCCCTGCATACCAGTTGCACCCCTTGTAGTCAGGCTTGTCACAGCAATGATCTATGAGATGCAGCAAAACAGCTTTAAAGAGGAAGTTTACATGAATACAAACATACCTCAGGAAACAACAGAAGTCTCAAATAAACAGTTTAACTGTATAACTAAAGTGAAGTGAAATTTGCTCAATCGTGTCCTACTCTTTGTGACCCTATGGACTATAGAGTCCATGAAATTCTCTAGGCCAGAATACTGGAATGGGTAGCCTTTCCATTCTCCAGGGGATCTTCCCAACCCAGGGATTGAACCCAGGTCTCCCCCATTGCAGGTGGATTCTTTACCACCTGAGCCACAAGGGCAGCCCCAAGGAACTAGAAAAAGAACAAACAAACCCAAGATTAGTAGAAGCGAAGAGATAATAAAGATCAGAGCAGAAATAGAGACTGGGGGAAAAAAAAAAACCAGAACAGATCAATGCATCTAAGAATTGGTTCTTTGAAAAGAAAAAGACAGATAGACCTTTAGCCAGACTCATCAAGAAAAAAAAGAGGGCCCAAATAAAATCAGAAATGAAAGAGAAGTCACAACCAACACCATAAAAATACAAAGGATCACAAGAGATTACTACAAACAATTATATTCCAATAAAATGGACAACCTAGAAGAACTGGATGAATTCCTAGAAACATACAGTATCCCAAAAATAAATCAGGAAGAAGTAGAAAATATGAACAGACTGATTACGAGTAATGAAATTGGCTTGTAATCTTTATTAGATCTTAAGTCTGATAAGTTTATTATACTTTGCAGTTCCATCTATGTGAGAAAGATTCAAATTCTCACTCCATGAGATCTAGGATTTGAGTGTCAATTTTCTTATCTGACAGAAAGTGGTTAATGACACCATCATGTATGCAATGTAAAACTACTTCACAAAGAAGCGTGCCAATGATAATCCATTAGATTCTTTTCAGCTCCAAATGTCTCTGATTCTAATAAAGAGTAAGATGTCTACCACCTAGTAAATTGAGCCCTGCTGAAAGGTAGTCAGGCAAGGAATATGGAGGGAAGGTTTCCCTTTTGTCTTTTTCTTTTCATCCACTGAGAGGGAGATGAAGTCAACAGCTGTTGAAACAAACAAGCTCACTTAGTGAGTTGAATAATATCAAACTATTGCTCAAATGAAAAGAGCAGCTGGCTTTTTACCAAGACGTCATTGTCATACACACCCTCACATTTGGGATCATTAGAAATTTACATGGGGTGAATAGCACTGGAAAACTATATTTACTTTTCCATAAATCATCAGAAAAATGCTAGCATACTCTCAGTGAGATATGAGCAAAAAAAGAAAACACACACTCACCCAAGCAGATGTGTATTTTTCATGTGAATGTGAGGGAAACTGCTAGAAATAAATCTAAGCTTTCCAGAGACAAAGAAGTGGCAGGCATTCAAAGGAAGATAGATGCTGAGAGGAAAATGGGCAAGTGTAGCAGAGAAAAATGTGATCAATTTAAAAGCATAAATTACTTCAAATGTTTTAGATAGAACTAATTATTCCTAGGCCTGTTAAGAAGTCTGACCTCAGGATGATAGCATTTCAGACCTAAGAGTGTCTAAGCACACATTTCCAAATTTTATTAAGTTTACTTTTGTCTGATTATAAAACTCCAATACAGAAAAATCACAAAGTGTAAATAATAAGACAAAATCCATAATTCATATTCTAGTAAAAGTTAACTTGTAACTCCTTTTAGTATATCTTCCAAATATTTAAACATGCTATGCTATGCTAAGTCACTTCAGTCATGTCCGACTCTGTGCGACCCCACAGACGGCAGCCCACCAGGCTCCCCCATCCCTGGGATTCTCCAGGCAAGAACACTGGAGTGCATTGCCATTTCCTTCTCCAACGCATGAAAGTGAAAAGTGAAAGTGAAGTAGCTCAGTCGTGTCCAACTCTTAGCGACCCCATGGACTGCAGCTTACCAAGCTCCTCTGTCCATGGGATTTTCTAGGCAAGAGTACTGGAGTGGGGTGCCATTGCCTTCTCCCAATTTCAACATAGAGGATATCAAACAGTACCTAAAGTTTTGAATTCTGTCTTTGTTATTTAATATTATTTTACAAATTTTTCAATGTCATTTGAAACACTTTAAAAATATTGTTAATGAATGTAAAATGTTCCCTTCTGTGAATGTTCACAATTACTAACCACTCCTCAATAATGGGAATTTTATTTTGGATTATCTTGTAACTGTAAAGTTACAAAGTAATAAAAACTTTCTTTCTTATATTATAAAATTCATAATGTTATTGTGGAAATATGGAGATTAAAGAAAATTACAGCAAATTAAAAACAAATTTTATCTCCATTTCTTTCCTTACTAAGGCAATTACCTGTAACGCATTTTTTCTAGGTACCAGAAATCTTCTATCATCTTTGGCCTTTTTCCAGATCCATCTTCCCTATGCTCCATCACATCAGTTCTTTTGGACAAAACTGTATCTTAAATTCAATAAATCATATTTCAAGTTCTTTGAAAACCCCTAAAGGAGATACTTTTGGGTGTTATGTTCAACAGATTTCTGGTGTTGCCTTACAAATTTAGATACAAAACAGGTTGCCAATTTCCTCATCTGTTGAGCTGGTCTCATATTACCTATTCAATGACAGGTGATTTCCTTTCTATTTTACCCAAATATTTGTGAGGGACCCCTAATGAGTATCAGACTACTGTTGGCTTAAGATGAAACATGTATATAGTAGCCTGTTCCATGAAGGACTCTGCTCACATTCTGATTGTTATTATTTTATTGTAAAGCTCTTTGTTACCATGTTTCTTAGGTCAGATTCTCCTCACAAAGACCTTGAGATGAGGATTCCAGTGGAAGTGATTTATTAAGAAAGTGATTTCAGAGGAAATCAGGAAAGGGATGGAGGAAGAAGAAGAGAGAAGGGGGAACCAAGAAAGGCTGTGACTTCAGGCAAATTCCAGCTTCAGCCTCATCCAACTGGAGTCCGGGGGCCAGACTTTCAGACAGTTCAGTTCAGTTGCTCAGTCATATCCAACTCTTTACAACCCCATGGACTGCAGCACACCAGGCTTCCCTGTCCATACGAACTCCCAGAGCTTGCTCAAACTCATGTCCATTGAGTTGGTGGTCCTCTCCATTCAACCATCTCATCCTCTAGCATCCCCTTCTCCTGCTGCCTTCAATCTTTCCCGACATCAGGGTCTTCTCCAGTGAGTCAGGTTTTTGCATCAGGTGGCCAAAGTACTGGAGTTTCAGCTTCAACATCAGATCTTCCAATGAATATTTAGGATTGATTTCCTTTAGGATGGACTGGTGGGATCTCCTTGCAGACCAAGGGACTCTCAAGAGTCTTCTCCAACACCACAGTTCAAAAGCATCAATTCTTTGGCACTCAGTTTTCTTTATAGTCCAGCTCTCACATCCCCATATGACTACTGGAAAAACCATAGCTTTGACTAGACAGACCTTTGTTGGCAAAGTAATGTCTCTGCTTTTTAATATGCTGTTTAAGTTGGTCATAGCTTTTCTTTCAAGGAGCAAGCGTCTTTTAATTTCATGGCTGCAGTCACCATATGCAGTGATTTTGGAGCCCAAAAAAACAAAGTCTGTCACTGTTTCCATTGTTTCCCCATTTATTTTCCATGAAATGATGGGGCCAGTTGCCAGGATCTTAGTTTTTTGAATGTTGAGTTTTAAACCAACATTTTCACTCTCCTCTTTCACTTTTATCAAGAGGTTCTTTAGTTCTTCTTCACTTCCTGCCATAAGGGTGGTGTCATCTGTGTATCTGAGGTTATTGATATTTCTCCCACAATCTTGATTCCAGCTTGTGCTTCTGATCACCCTGCCCATCAGAAAACACAGTTTCCCCCACAATTAGTCTCTCCCATCAGGAAGTCTCCATAAGCCTCTTATCCTTATTCTTCAGAGGGCAGACAGAATGAAAACCACAACCACAGAAACTAATCAAACTGATCACATGGACCACAGCCTTGTATAACTCAATGAAATTATTAGCCATGCTGTGTAGGGCCCTCCAAGACACATGGGTCATGGTGGAGAGTTCTGATAAAACGTGGTCCACTGGAGAAGGGCATGGCAAACCATTTCAGTATTCTTGCCTTGAGAACCACATCAACAGTATTAAGAATTTCAGACATTTGAA
The DNA here is from genome assembly GCF_032452875.1 of Bos javanicus. Taxonomy (NCBI): domain Eukaryota; kingdom Metazoa; phylum Chordata; class Mammalia; order Artiodactyla; family Bovidae; genus Bos; species Bos javanicus. The sequence goes on along the minus strand of NC_083869.1, from coordinate 59,314,933 downwards.
CCTAAACATCAGCCATTCCTGAAGAGCTGCTCTGAGGACCCTAACCTCCCTGATGACAACTCCTATACCCTCTGCAGAGGGTGCCAAAGGGTCTCAGATGCAGGTCTTCAGAAGCAAAATACAAGGCAGCTGGCAGAGGATTCACAAAAAGAGCAAAGGGGCTCCAGGACATCTGCTGGACCATCAATACCATTCACTGTTCTCATGGACTGAATGTTTGTTTCCCAGCATTCATATACTGAGACCTCATCCCCAATGTGATAGTATTAGGAGGTGAGGCCTTTGGGAGGTAACTAAGTCATGGGGGTGGGGTGAGCCCTTATGAAATGGGATTAATGCTTTTATGAGAAGAAAGATAATGTTTCTCTCCACCATGTAAGGATAAAATGACTGTCTATGATCCAGGAAGCAGGCTCTCACCAGACACTGAATCCATTGGAACCCTGATCTTAGACTTGACAAATCAATTGATAAATCAGTTTCTGTTGGTTAAGGCACCCAGGCTACAATGCCTTCTTATAGCATTTGTTACTGATTAATCTGCCTGCCAATGCAGGGAACACAGGAGATGCGGATTCGATCCCTAGGTGGGGAAAGCCCTCTGGAGGAGGGCATGGCAACCCACTCCAGTATTCCCGCCTGGAGAATCCCTTGGACAGAGAAGCCTGGCAGGCTACAGTCCACAAGGCTGCAAAGAGTTGGACACGACTGACAGCATGCACGCATGCACACAACTACACATATCACACACACACAAGCACACAAGACAACTACACATATCAAAATCCCCACTAAACTGCAGACCTGGGCTTTGTGACTTTATCTATCTCCTATCTAGCAGAGAATTCCATTATTAATGGTATAGCATGTTGAATTTAATCCTGTTAGAAGCTTTCACAAAATCAATTTGCTTTTAACTATTTGACAGTTAAGCTAGTTTTGATTCAGAATTCAAAACAGTTCAATATTTTTAAGATGCAGGTCTTTTTGTGGATGACCTTAGGCAGACAGAAAGTGTAAAATTTTGGAAACTGTAAGTAAAACAAGTAGTCAGCACTGAGGTTAATGCATGAAGTCTAATGTTATCTATATGTAAAGGCAATAATCAGGGTTAAATTGTATTGGGAAAAAAATGGATTTTAAGAAAGTTAGTTGTTAGCCAGATTAACCATGGAGTTAATTCTACGAATTGTTGGGACTGGGAATGACTACCTGGCAGTTCCTTCTCATGCTAACAGATGGAAAACAAGTCTGAACTTCCACATGAGGATCTGGAGTGTAAACTGCATCAACAGAGGCATCAGTGGAGGTCTAAAAATTCCCATTGGATAGGCTTTTCAGTTACAGCTTAATTGGAAACACTTCTGATCAAAATGAGACATGAGAATAAAGAGAGGTTATCCCAGGAGGCAGAGATGATATGATTTACCCATCAAAACTCAGGCAGAGAAGCAGCAAATTGTTGCACTTTCCCTCAGTGTCTTGCAATATAGGAACAGAAGCATAAACACCTGCTATGTCTGAGTCCAGATAGCACAAAAGGAGAGAAACCACATATGGTTTTTAAAACCAATTTCTTTTTGGCCTAATTACCATTTCCACTGATAACATGACTGTTTTTTAGGCGTACAAAAACCAGCCTCACAAAACAGGTAAAGCTATTCAATGTGGAGATAAAAAGAGACTAGAATAGTTTGTTCACACTTCCTGAATTGCAAGAGAATAAAAAAACTACTTGTCTATAAGCTCAAGCAGAAATATTAGGAGAAGAAAAGTAATATCATGCCTCCACCCCATCCCTGTTTTTCACAGTTTTTCTTGGTAGCTGAACTAGAATGTTCAAGTTCCATCAAGAAATCTAACACCAGATAAGAAGTTCATGCAACCACAGCAATTTATATATAATTATTTTGTTTCACCATCTGTTACACATCATGCACTACTACCAAAATAGCTTCAATGCAGTACAATGGCTATTTGTGTAAGGCACCCCAGTTAACCCCATGATGTTCCTTTGATGTTTAGAATACCTATAAAACACTCCCCCTTGACATAGGGCAACAACACTGAAATAACTTTTTTTAAAAGATCAAATTTTATGCAGTATTTGTAATTAATATACTGAAGGTTATAGATGCACCCTTTCCATGCCCATTAAGCACTGTTTTTCTCCACTATATACTCACATGCTTGATTTTTTTTTCTTTCTTTCCTTACACAACACTAGGCAAATAAATATGAGAAACCAGCTAAAGATACCTATAAATCTGAGAAGAACTTTGTGATATGTGTTTGGACAACATAGTTCAGGGGAGAGTGAGTTGAATGTTCATCAAAGACAGGCAGGTTGAGAGACTCAGGAAAAGGATGTGAAGTCTAAGTGATGTCTTATCCTACCACTGGAGGGAATGTGGCACCCTACATATAACTAGCTTTCTTTTCACCCAGAAGAAAGGAGTCAGGCTTCAACAGAAAGCACTGGCATGGAGATGTCTCCCTTATGGTAGTGGCTGCTGCTGCTGCTAAGTGGCTTCAGTCGTGTCCGACACTGTGCGACCCCATAGACGGCAGCCCACCAGGCTCCCCCATCCCTGGGATTCTCCAGGCAAGAACACTGGAGTGGGTTGCCGTTTCCTTCTCCAAAAGGAACTATAGAAAGAAAGAAAGTGAAGTCGCTCAGTTGTGTCTGACTCTTTGCATCCCCATGGACTGTAACCTAGCAGGCTCCTCCATCCATGGAATTTTCCAGGCAAGAGTACTGGAGTGGGTCGCCATTATGAATATTTATGAAATATTATGAATAATTAATTCATGATTGCATTTATATAAGAGGACAAACAGATCAGTGGCACAGAAAAGAGAACCCAGAAACAGCATCCAATACATATGAAAAGCATCAGAAGATCTATGTAGTAAATTCAATTACATGAGAAAATGATGGATTATTTAATAAACAGTACTGATACAACTAGATAAACACCTGGGAAAGTCCTCTATCTTTTAATGTTTACCAGTAAACTCAAAATTATTTATCATTGTAAATATGCAGAAAATAATAAAGGTATACATTCATATGTAGACTTTCTAGGGAACTTCATGTTAAAAACAGGCAGGGTGGGACCTCCTTAACCAAGACTGCTTCTCTTCTCTATTTTTCTCTAGCAATCATCTCAGTTTTCCCCCTTCTCCTTCATTCTTTTCAGGCATATAAAACTGGGTTTCCAACAGCATCCTGTTCCATTCAATTATTTAGAAATTCTTATCACTTCCATGTGCTCTTCTACCAGAGACTTTATGCACACAGTAAAAAAAATAGAGCTAGAATGGTCATTCATACACAGCACCTTTCCATATATCCTCCCCGCACTCTGAAGCATCAAGGAGTGAAGACCACTTTGAGTCTAGAATCTATCAGATGACTCTAGCTTCATCACGACTAGAAGGAGAAATAGTTACTTTGCCTTTCATTTTTCCTACTTACAGAAATAGATTTTCTCTTTGATTTTTCAATTGAAAGAAAAGCATTTGGCATCTTGAGCTGTTGAATTGGTATAGAAATTAGTCTGCCTAAATTAGGAAGTCTCTACAGTAAATTGGCTTCAGTATATTGGCTAACCCAGCAGAACAGACTATGGGAAATTATATTGACCTTAATTACACAGTGAATTCATACTGGATACCCATACATGCTTTGGGTCTAATTTCTTCTCATATCTAAACACCATAAACATTTTACAATAGTTTAAATGTAGATGATCAGAATTACTTTATTACAGAAAGTTTTTCTTTATCAAACATACCAGAATTTATATACTCAAATAAGTGGAGCCTCTCTAAAATATCCCATGGCACTGTCATTGCTGTTACTAAAAATAGGTTTGCTTTTCTTTTCTCATAAATTAGTTTAGATCTTGTCAAAAATTCTTTGAATCTAAGTGATCCTTTGAAACTAAATGTGCAATCTGAATCCAGCCAAAATCATAAAGAGTAAAATCCACCTTTTCATAATAATACATGAAGTATTGAATATACATAGTTATAAAGAAAAAAATTGGGGAAACTCCACAAATAATACTCTGTGTGTGCATCCACATGTATCCATAACAAGGTAATAAGTGCTAGTATTTTAGGTGTTTCAAATTTACTTTCAACATAATTCTAAATATTCAGTGTTTCTAGTCATTTTTTGATGGATTATACTTGCTATTTTATTGTCAAATTACCATTCAAATGCTGCACAGACACATAAATATCTTATTTATTCTTCCAGATCCATATGGTCCCTTCACTGAACCCAAATCAGTCTGCTCAACAATTCTCCAAGGATCTTGCTATCTGCGACTTCAAGGTATTTTTTATGTTACAAATAATCCTGGGGCTAAATGACCCTCCTCAACCCTTTGTCAACAACTGTCTAGCATTGCTTTTGAGACCTGACTCTGGATGCCACTTCGAGGTGTTCTTTTCTGTAAAATGCAATGTTTTCACTTGGAGTAGCACTTGCCTAAGAGATAAAATCCAGTGTTGTGTTTCATTACAACAGGTCCTAATCAGCTGAAGCTTATTAACAACTAGGGGCTTTGAGTGACCCTCAAACAGCTTGCCATAGGAGCATCACCTGGGAATCTGTTCAAAATGCACATTCTCAAGCCCTGGCTCAGACCTGCTGAATCAGAAACTCTGGAGTGGCACCCAGAAGTCTGTTTAAAATAAGCCCTTCAGGTGTTTCTGACCACATACTCAAATTTAACAACCATTTATCTGGGGTATCAGTAAACGTCTGTCACATTGACCCTGCCAATCCTTCTTCAGCGAAAGTTAATCTTAAGGAAACCCCACAATTCTAGGTCGATAATTGGGAAAAGACACAAAGAATGCAGTTGGAATTTTAGGCTCATAGAGGGAGATGAGCCTTTTATTAAAAATACAAACATATAGATCTTAAAAGTTCTCATCAAAAGAAAAAAATTCTGTAACTTTGTATGGTGAAAGATGCTAATTAGACTTATTGTGGTGATCATTTTGCAATATATACAAATATTGAATCATGTTATATACAACATACCTACTTCTTGTCTCACGTTTATTTTCCTACCTTCTCTTATCCTGGCTATGTGAGTCCACATACCTCTCTGACTCTTCTGGTTGCCTTCCGCAAGGCTACATATGGGTCCTGAAAAGAAAAAACAATCATCTCTAACTTTCCATCCGTTATTTGTATTTCAGTTTATCTCTCCACAGAAAACCAACTATTGATGCAAAACACAGTTTCTAGGGAATCTTGATTCATTCAAAGAGTTCTCCACCAAAACCTATTTCTCTTTGCACCTTTTCACTAAAGGTAGGACTTTGTGATATCTCACATTTTCTATGACTACTGTAGTCTTTAAACATCCAGTGAAACAGTCCCTTAACTGTTAGCTCCTTCTAGCAACAGGAGGCAAAGGTTGATTGGTGGAAAAATGGGCATGGAAGTAAGAAAAGCATGGATTCTGAATGGGATGCTGACTGGCAAAGTAAGAGAGTAATGAATTTTCCTAATCTTTTCTTTGTGCTGCTGCTGCTGCTGCTGCTAAGTCACTTCAGTCGTGTCCGACTCTGTGCAACCCCATAGACGGCAGCCCGCCAGGCTACCCTGTCCCTGGGATTCTCCAGGCAAGAACACTGGAGTGGGTTGCCATTTCCTTCTCCAATGCATGAAAGTGAAAAGTGAAAGTGAAGTTGCTCAGTCGTGTCCAACTCTTAGCGACCCCATGGACTGCAGCCTACCAGGCTCCTCTGTCTATGGGATTTTCCAGGCAACAGTACTGGAGTGGAGTGCCATTGCCTTCTCCATTTCTTTGTGCTAGGTCTTCCTAAATCATAAATCCTGTGGGCACATAATAAATGTAAATTTTAATAGCTCTTTGGAGTAGTTAGTCTTCACCTTGACTAGAACGTCAGAATCATTTGGAGAATTTTTTTAAATTTCTAGGCATAGTACCCACGTATCAGCAACTCTTAAATTTCCCAGGTGGTTCCAATGAGTAGTGAAGGTTGAGAACCACTGTTTTCAATTTCCTAGTTAAGGACTGTTAACAATTGGGTATCTTTGTTTCTCAATATTCTTGATTTTACAGTCAACTCCTCAAGGTCAGACCACAATTGGATCAAGAACCACACACAAAGGGAAACTGAGAGATACCTCAATAGCTCTAGGATCAAAATAAGACAATGATTACAAGATCAATAAGCTTTGATGCTGTTTATTTCCCTTTGTTTACAATGCTTTTTTTTGTTCTATACAGGATCCCTATGTTGCCTTAGTGACAAAGTACCCACTACTGTTGAGAAAACTATGGGACAAATCTGCTAATATTGAAGCTTCAGTGACCTGAAAGGAGACTGTTTTCTTTGGTGGATGTTTGTATTTCTGAAAGTTATCTGAAGAGGAAAACATCTAACTCAATGAGCTGAAATGACAATGACCATAATTCAGGCTAAAGCGATTTCTTTTGTCCAAGAGATATTCCCATGATGCTTTGTGTGCTGGCTCTGGGAAAGATAGTTTGCAGATTTCCAGACCCAGCATCTCATGAAAAAATATAAAGGATTGATTATATTCTTTGCAGCCAAAGATGGAGAAGCTCTATACAGTCAACAAAAACAAGGCCAGGAGCTGACTGTGGCTCAGATCATGAACTCCTTATTGCCAAATTCAGACTGAAATTGAAGAAAGTAGGGAAAACCACTAGACCATTCAGGTATGACCTAAATCAAATCCCTTAAATTATACAGTGGAAGTGAGAAATAGATTTAAGGGCCTAGATCTGATAGATAGAGTGCCTGATGAACTATGGACATCCCCATGGAAAAAAAAAAAGCAAAATGACTGTCTGGGGAGGCCTTAAAAATAGCTGTGAAAACAAGAGAAGTGAAAAGCAAAGGAGAAAAGGAAAGATATAAACATCTGAATGAAGAGTTCCAAAGAATAGCAAGGAGAGATAAGAAAGCCTTCCTCAGTGATCAATGCAAAGAAATAGAGGAAAACAACAGAATGGGAAAGACTAGAGATCTCTTCAGGAAAATTAGAGATACCAAGGGAACATTTCATGCAAAGATGGGCTCGATAAAGGACAGAAATGGTATGGACCTAACAGAAGCAGAAGATATTAAGAAGAGGTGGCAAGAATACACAGAAGAACTGTACAAAAAAGATCTTCACGACCCAGATAATCACGATGGTGTGATCACTCACCTAGAGCTAGACATCCTGGAATGTAAAGTCAAGGGGGCCTTAGAAAGCATCACTATAAACAAAGCTAGTGGAGGTGATGGAATTCCAGTTGCGCTATTTCAAATCCTGAAAGATGATGCTGTGAAAGTGCTGCACTCAATATGCCAGCAAATTTGGAAAACTCAGCAGTGGCCACAGGACTGGAAAAGGTCAGTTTTTATTCCAATCCCAAAGAAAGACAATGTCATAGAATGCTCAGACTACTGCACAATTGTACCTTCTCACATGGTAGTAAAGTAATGCTCAAAATTCTCCAAGCCAGGCTTCAGCAGTACATGAACCGTGAACTTCCAGATGTTCAAGCTGGTTTTAGAAAAGGTAGAGGAACCAGAGATCAAATTCCCAACATCCACTGGATCATGGAAAAAGCAAGAGAGTTCCAGAAAAACATCTATTTTTGCCTTATTGACTATGCCAAAGTTTTTGACTGTGTGGATCACAGTAAACTGTGGAAATTTTTTCAAGAGATGGGAATACCAGACCATCTGACCTGCCTCTTGAGAAACCTATATGCAGGTCAGGAAGCAACAGTTAGAACTGGACATGGAACAGACTGGTTCCAAATAGGAAAAGGAGTATGTCAAGGCTGTATATTGTCACCCTGCTTATTTAACTTCTATGCAGTGTACATCATGAGAAACGCTGGGCTGGAAGAAGCACAAGCTGGAATCAAGATTGTCGGGAGAAATATCAATAACCTCAGATATGCAGATGACACCACCCTTATGTCAGAAAGTGAAGAGGAACTCAAAAGCCTCTTGATGAAGGTAAAAGAGGAGGAGAGTGAAAAAGTTGGCTTAAAACTCAACATTCAGGAAACGAAGATCATGGCATCTGGTCCCATCACTTCATGGGAAATAGATGGGGAAACAGTGGAAACAGTGTCAGACTTTATTTTTGGGGGCTCCAAAATCACCGCAGATGGTGACTACAGCCATGAAATTAAAAGACGCTTACTCCTTGGAAGGAAAGTTATGACCAACCTAGATAGCATACTGAAAAGCAGAGACATTACTTTGCCAACAAAGGTCCATCTAGTCAAGGCTATGGTTTTTCCAGTGGTCATGTATGGATCTGAGAGTTGGACTGTTAAGAAAGCTGAGTGCTGAAGAATTGATGCTTTTGAACTGTGGTGTTGGAGAAGACTCTTGAGAGTCCCTTGGACTGCAAGGAGATCCAACCAGTCCATTCTGAAGGAGATCAGCCCTGGGATTTCTTTGGAAAGAATGATGCTAAAGCTGAAACTCCAGTACTATGGCCACCTCATGTGAAGAGTTGACTCATTGGAAAAGACTCTGATGCTGGGAGGGATTGGGGGCAGGAGGAGAAGGGGACGACAGAGGATGAGATGGCTGGATGGCATTACTGACTCGATGGACGTGAGTCTGAGTGAACTCCAGGAGTTGGTCATGGACAGGGAGGCCTGGGCTTGCTGTGATTCATGGGGTCGCAAAGAGTCAGACACGACTGAACGACTGAAGTGAACTGAAGGGCTTGGAGCTGATTGATGATACATTAAAAGCTGACAAATATAGACATGATGCAAAAGAATATGTAGCTCATGGCTGGGGACAGAATAGACATTCAACAAACATCCTTTCATTACTGTTTTCCTCCTTTCCCAATTACTAACTTTTTAGAATCCTTGAAAACATTTTACCAATTTTTCAACTATTCAAAAACTTAAAGCAATGTCTGATTCAGAGGATAAATACTGACTTTAATTTTTGGATTTAGATGTATTTTTGTGTATGTCAGGGCTTCTCTGGTGGCTCAGACAGTAAATAATCTGCCTACAATGCAAGAGACCCAGGTTCAATCCCTGGGTCAGGAAGATCTCCTGGAGAAGGAAATGGCAACCCACTCTAGTATTCTTGCCTGAAGAATCCTATGGACAGAGGAGCCTGGTGAGCTAAAATCAATGGGGTCCCAAAGATTCAGACACGACTGAGCAACTAACACTTTCACTTTGTATATGAGATGGGAATCTCTTCTATTTCTGAGCAACATTGATGCACATCAGTTAGAATACTTACTAAATCACTACCTGCACTACTTATGGCACTAAAATTCACTGTCTTGGTTAGTTTGAGGACTTTTCTAACCCATAAATACTAACAGCAAAGTGTGGCTTTCACATACTTGTATCTATAACTTAAAGACAATTTGCAATGTCATACTAAATAAATTGGGAGTAAAGAATTCAAAGCTCAGTAACTTTTCATTCATGTCCATCATTTTGATTATCAACTAACTTTTAAAGAGTATCTGAATAGAAAAGTTACTAAGTACAATGGAATAAAAAGGAATCTTTCACAATTTGCCAAGTTATGCACCACTTATTTTTCAATAAGCATCTTGTTTTATTTTAAATAAGAATAAAGGCAAGAAGCTTCTTCATGCATGCTGTTTCTAATCACTGTTTAAAGACAGACATGAAGAGATGATTATAGAAATCACTGCAAAAACGCTGTTCACCGAGGTCACTTCCTCCAGGGGTAAGGTCCAACCTTGTGGTCAATTGTGGTGGGTCAGTAGATCAAGATGGGGGTGTGGTGGGCAATTTAAGTATGAAATTAGATTTCCAGTATAATCAGTCATCTAATTGCACAGCCAAATGTATTCTGCATTTGCACATTTAATTAATTATGTCTTAATTGAAAGCATTCTACTCATAATGATTTGTTCTAATTTTCTTTTAAATCAAATTACCAAGGGAAAAATTTAGTTTGGGAATTCATTTATAGAAGAGTTTATATATGCATATATTGTAAAAATAATGAATTTTCAAAATGTTTCTTAAAAGGAAAAGTCTTTCAGTTTCTTTATAGGTGCAAAGGAAAACATTAAAGACAATCCAGATAAATAGATTTCATTTGAAGGAGCATCTAACCTTGAAGATGGAAAGAATATTCCTTTTACTGTTTTAGATGTGCCCATTATAATATTGGTCTAATTAGTCTTTTAGCTACAACTAAGATTCCTGGGTCAGTGCAAATGGCCTTGTTTATTTAGAAGGGAAATCCTCTGAAAAAGTGTCTCATTAGTCTGGGGTTTCAGGCACACACAGTCTGGTCTACAAATTAAAACAGTCATTTAAATGGCCTTTATGAGAATTGTGCCTCATAGGGCACTTCCACATGAAATGAGGTCTTTACTTCCACATCTAAGCAGTTCCAAAAAACCAGAAAAGGTTGATTTTGTATATTTAGACATGCTACAGTTGATAAATCCTAATATTCAGATATTAACAGTTGGATAGGTTCTTGCACTTACTGTGATTTTAGTTTTAAAGCCATCTATTAACAGTATTACAGAAGAAATGTCAGAAAATGCAGAAAAAGAGTGTTTCCAGTTATGTTTTTTGGCATATAATTGGAAAGAAGTCAGACTAAGCTTTTAAAATTAATTCCATATAATGTCACACAAACTACGTCCTACAGGATGCTCAAAGAGGTCAGTTTGTGATTCATTTGAGAGACATAGGTCTGAAATTACAGACTTGTACATAAAACAGTTTAGCTTAGGCATTTAATTTAGCATCCATTAAAGCTTCTCTTCCATACTGATCCTTGCCCTGAACAAGATGTCATTTCATAAACCTAATTAAACATGGTACTTACTGTGGCTTAAATGCCAAGACAGATTTAATGTATTGTCTAATTTCACAGATCAGCAGTGTTTCTTTCCCTGCATCACTTGTCCATGACAGTAACATAAGTGAACAGTCTGTGTCAGTGGATGTGCCAGAATTAAAATAATAAAAATATGGCTGTCTTGAAGGTAAGACCAGTTGGGAGTTTCTCCTTCAATGTGTCACAGAGTTGTTGTATATAATATGAAATAAATACTCAAAATACATAGATTTCAGCCTTTTTGAAATAAGGCAGAATGGCTCCTGGAAGACAGAAAGTCTCTCTCCAAATTGTTGAATTAAAATGCTTAATCAATAAATAAACTGGTGATATTTTCATCTACATCTGAGTTACTTTTCCAATGTGGTACATTTTCCTGATTAGAAGAGGCTTCCATTTTATTTGCTTAAATAGAGAGAAGTCAACACAGAACTGTTTCATTTTTGTCTCACACTGTCTCACCCCTTCTCTTCTCCATCCAGGTCTTACCCATCATAATGTTGATATGAACTATGTCAGGTAATATTGATTGTCTAGTTAATAACCACAATCTCTTATTCACTTAGTTTATAATAATCATATTTTGTGCACATTGCAACAAGTTTACAGAACCTGGACTCCTCTCCCAATCTGAGGGGATGAACCATGATTGGTCTAAGCCATGACTGTTGTGGTAGACTGTCTTATCGGTTCATAATTATTTGTTTCCTCTTTACATTGGTCATAGACATTGCAGAGTTTGGGCTGTACGGGGATGGAACTCATGACCTTGGCATTACTAGCACCATGCTCTAACCAACTGAGCTAACGGCCAGGTACTTGGGCTTCCCAGGTATGGGTGTCCCAGGTGGTGCTAGTGGTAAAGAATCCACCAGTCAATGCAGGAGACCTAAGAGACATAGATTTGATCCCTGAGTTAGGAAGATCCCCTGGAGAAGGGCATGACCACCCATTTCAGTTCTTGCCTGGAGAATCCCCATGGACAGAGGAGCCTGGAGGGCTGCACTCCACGGATTGTAAAGAATTGGACACGACTGAACACACATGGTCATCTAGAAGTGAGATAGCGCCTGTTCTAAGCAAAACTTTTAAGAAGCATCATGTATTTCCTTGCACTGAATTATAAAAATCGTATGTCCTAAGTAGTCTCTGTACATTAACCCAGGTCCAAGATAGAAAGACTTATGAAACACACTTAAACCTCACCCACAGTCTGATGTAGAACTGCTTCAACCAATCCATAAACTCAAAATCAAGAAATAGAAAATATGTTTCTTGACATATTAGTGTGTTCCTTTAGTTGCGTTATTGGAGCACAAATGAATATAAATGTTGATTTAATTCCTCCTTTTGTGAAGGAATGAAAAGCAAGCATACTAAAGATAGCAGTGTAGAAAAACAGAGAAAACCCTGGGTGTTTGATAACGTTGTTGAAATGTTGCAGAAAATGCGGTGTTTGCCATTTCAGAGGTCTTGTTACATAGAAAAATGGGAGGACTTGATTTCATATTGCCACTATTAAGAAATTCTCTTTTACTCTTCTATTACTTGCAAACAAATCACCAACTTCTATTACTGGCAACCAAATCACCCAAATAATATTATACATTTCTAACAATACACTAAGAAATACAGACCACATGCACACAGAAATTTTTGACTAAAGTAACATACTACATAAATTGCGCTATATTCCATTTAAAAGTGCAAAATTATATTCCTATTACCATGGTACCTATACACTGTAAGACCAACATCTTTCATTTTTTTTTAAGTAGCTGCCTAGTATTTTCTATGCGTGAATACTCTATACCTTTATATTGAATTACTAAGCTAGAAGATCAACCTCAGTGAATCATCTGAAAATAAGTTTTTAAATGTATAAAAAGATTTTAAAAGTTAAGAAAAAATTAAATGACATGGAAATTAAACCCATAAATCACATATCCACCTAAAGGAGTCACCAAGGGATAGAACAGGAAAAATAAGGAGAAGGAAACACTCAAAAAAATAATAGAAAAAAACTTTAATAGGTATAACAATAAAGAAACACATCCTACAATAATAAAGAAACATTGAAACACTACCCACTCAGTGCTAAGTTAAATGACCCTAAAGGCAGGTATGCCTTTTGAGTACATGTATGTGCACACACCTGTGTATGTATACACATAACATTTTAAAAGTTACTTTTATCAACATATCATATATGTCCATATAATGATAAAGTTTAAGCTTGATTAATTTTTACAAAGTGAGTAAAGCCATTTAACTACCTGTCAAGAAATAACATTTAACCTGAAACTCTTACCCTATGGCATGTTTCATGTTCACTCTGTTATCAGTCCTTTTTTCTTTTCCAAAGGCAACTATTTTCTGATTTCTTACACAAAAGATTAATTTTGCCTGGATACTGAACTTTATATAAATGAAATTATCTATCTATCCATGTATGTATGTGTGTGTATATATATACTATATTATATACATCAAGATGTGTCTATATATTATATTACATACATCAAGGTGTGTGTATATAATACATATAATATAATATATAGACACACTGAGGCCTTACAAATATCTGTGAAAAGAAGAGAAGTGAAAAGCAAAGGAGAAAAGGAAAGATATAAGCATCTGAATGCAGAGTTCCAAAGAATAGCAACAAGAGATAAGAAAGCCTTACTCAGCAATAAATGAAAAGAAATAGAGGAAAACAACAGAATGAGAAAGACTAGAGATCACTTCAAGAAAATTAGAGATACCAAGGGGACATTTCATACAAAGATGGGCTCAATAAAGGACAGGAATGGTATGGACCTAACAGAAGCAGAAGATATTAAGAAGAGATGGCAAGAATACACAGAAGAACTGTACAAAAAAGATCTTCACGACCCAGATAATCATGATGGTGTGATCACTCACCTAGAGCCAGACATCCTGGAATGTAAAGTCAAGGGGGCCTTAGAAAGCATCACTATGAACAAAGCTAGTGGAGGTGATGGAATTCCAGTTGCGCTATTTCAAATCCTGAAAGATGATGCTGTGAAAGTGCTGCACTCAATATGCCAGCAAATTTGGAAAACTCAGCAGTGGCCACAAAACTGGCAAAGGTCAGTTTTCATTCCAATCCCAAAGAAAGGCAATGCCAAAGAATGCTCAAACTACTGTACAATTGTACTCATCTCACACGATAGTAAAGTAATGCTCAAAATTCTCCAAGCCAGGCTTCAGCAATACGTGAACCGTGAACTTCCAGATGTTCAAGCTGGTTTTAGAAAAGGCAGAGGAACCAGAGACCAAATTGCCAACATCCGCTGGATCATGGAAAAAGCAAGAGAGTTCCAGAAAAACATCTATTTCTGCTTTATTGACTATGCCAGAGCCTTTGACTGTGTGGATCACAATAAACTGGAAAATTCTGAAAGAGATGGGAATACCAGACCACCTGATCTGCTTCTTTAGAAATTTGTATGCAGGTCAGGAAGCAACAGTTCATACTGGACATGGAACAACAGACTGGTTCCAAATAGGAAAAGGAGTACGTCAAGGCTGTATATTGTCACCCTGCTTATTTAACTTATATACAGAGTACATCATGAGAAACGCTGGGCTGGAAGAAGCACAAGCTGGAATCAAGATTGCCGGGAGAAATATCAATAACCTCAGATATACAGATGACACCACCCTTATGGCAAAAAGTGAAGAGGAACTCAAAAGCCTCTTGATGAAGGTGAAAGTAGAGAGTGAAAAAGTTGGCTTAAAGCTCAAAATTCAGAAAACGAAGATCATGGCATCTGGTCCCATCACTTCATGGGAAATAGATGGGGAAACAGTGGAAACAGTGTCAGACTTTATTTTCCTGGGCTCCAAAATCACTGCAGATGGTGACTGCAGCCAGGAAATTAAAAGATGCTTACTCCTTGGAAGGAAAGTTATGACCAACCTAGATAGCATACTGAAAAGCAGAGACATTACTTTGCCAACAAAGGTCCATCTAGTCAAGGCTATGGTTTTTCCAGTGGTCATGTATGGATCTGAGAGTTGGACTGTTAAGAAAGCTGAGTGCTGAAGAATTGATGCTTTTGAACTGTGGTGTTGGAGAAGACTCTTGAGAGTCCCTTGGACTGCAAGGAGATCCAACCAGTCCATTCTGAAGGAGATCAGCCCTGGGATTTCTTTGGAAGGAATGATGCTAAAGCTAAAACTCCAGTACTTTGGCTACTTTATGTGAAGAGTTGACTCATTGGAAAAGACTCTGATGCTGGGAGGGGTTGGGGGCAGGAGGAGAAGGGGATAACAGAGGATGAGATGGCTGGATGGCATCACTGACTCGATGGACGTGAGTCTGAGTCAACTCTGGGAGTTGGTGATGGACAGGGAAGCCTGGTGTTCTGTGATTCATGGGGTCGCAAGTAGTCAGACACGACTGAGCGACTAAAGTGAACTGAATTGACTGATGTATACAATAATATATATATATATATATATATATATATGCACACACACACACACACACCTTGATATGTATACACACACACACCTTGAAGATGGTTTGACAACTCATTCCAGTATTCTTGCCTTGAGAATTTCATGGATAGAGAAGCCTAGCAGGCTATATAGTCCATGGGGTCACAAAGAGCTGGACGTGACTGAAGTGACTTAGCATGCATGCATACATCTATTTTTTTCTTTCAGATATCTTCACTTAGTAGATTATTTTTTATATTCATCTATGCTATTTTACGTAACAGTAGTGCATATTTATTCATTGTTCTGCAGTATTCCATGTACAAGCCAACAATTTAGTGTTTTTCTTTCCAATGGCTATTTGTATTGCTTTCAGTTTTTGGTTATTATAAATATTATGCTTTAAATATTCCAATCTATTTTTATGTGAAAATATGAATGGATTTCCAGATAAACAGCAGAAACTCTGTCTTTATCTCTGGGGAAACTGGATATCTGGATTTTCAACTCTTGGCCAAGATAACAGGAATGAGATTTAAAATGTGCAATTTAAAGTCAATAAGCATCTTCTAGTGACCTTCAGGGGTGAGGTATTTTTGTTTATTTGCTTTTGGTTTGGTTTCACTGCTGGTTTATAATTAGTCTAATTGGTCTGACAACCTACCTTGATTACACAGTCAAGGGGTTATAAAAGGCTGGCTCAATGTTTTTCCTGTGAGTTCTCCAGAAAGCAGGATTCCTAGGACAGATCTTGGTGGTTCAAGCTGGAGAGAGAGTGCAATCTGTGCCAGTGAATAAGGACAGCCCTGTAAAGCTTGCTTGCAGGATGTCTTTCAGGCCCTCAGTATATTACATCCTTTGCATTTAAATGAACATCTTATATGAGTAGGTTCTGTGGAATGTGATGGTTCCTAATGTACACATATACTGAGTTTTAGAAGATAAAGCTTAGGTTTCCAAATGTTGTGCTAGCTTATGCTCCTATCAATGTGTTAATGTTCCAATTTCTCCACATTCTTATTACTCAGTATAGTCTCTTTCTCGCTATCTCTCTCTCCCTTTTTCATTATCCAGTTGTAGCTCTTTAAAAATTTTTTAACTTAGAAGTGATTTCAAACCTAGACAAAAGTGGAAAGTAAAATACAAGAAAACTTTTCTTCAACCATTTGACAGCACACTGCTGACCTGAAGCACAATACCCCTCAACATTTACTTTGGGGTATATTTCCTATAGGATAGGGAAGCCTGGCGTGCTGCCATCCATAGGGTCACAAAGAGTTGGACACAACTTAGTAACTGAACAACAACAATATTTCCTACAAAAAAGATTTCTCCTATGCACAACGAATTATCCGCATTGGTGTATTGTCACTGCTGCTGCTGCTGCTCAGTCGCTTCAGTCGTGTCTGACTCTGTGCGACCCCATAGACCGCAGCCCACCAGGCTCCCCCGTCCCTAGGGTTCTCTAGGCAAGAACACCGGAGTGGGTTGCCATTTCCTTCTCCAATGCATGAAAGTGAAAAGTGAAAGTGAAGGCACTCAGTCCTGTCTGACTCTTAGTGACCCCATGGACTGCAGCCTGCCAGGCTCCTCCATCCATGGGATTTTCCAGGCAAGAGTACTGGAGTGGGGTGCCATTGCCTAATACCCCGCTATTACCTAATCCTCAGTCCCCAGCATTCTACACTAAGCTACCCCTGTATACAGGGACTTCCCTGGTGGCTCATTGGTGAAGAATCCACCTGCCAATGCAGGAGATGTGGGTTCTATCCCTGAGTTGGGAAGATCCTCTGGAGAAGGAAATGGCAACCCACTACTGCCTGGGAAATCCCATGGACAGAGGAGTCTGCTGGACCACAGTGCATGGGGTCACAGAAGAACCGACACGACTTGGTGACTAAACATTGAAGGGAAACCCCTTTACACTCACCCTTCTCGCTCTACTGTGACTCCACCATCCCTCGGCTGTCACACTCAGGCTGTGGTCTGGAGGTTGTAGTGTCGTGTTATAATACTCTTTTCTTCCTTCCTGAGCTAACCTCATGTGGGTGCCTGCTCCAGCCTGTTCCAACTCTGACACTCCCCACCAAGCCACACCTCTGGTAATGCCTTTTTCATCTTGCCGGATTCTAGCATCCCTCACTGGCTTGCCTCCATTTCTCCACTGACACCTTCTTTCTCCCCTTCCTTGGCTCCAATAGCTAACGTTAGGTATAGCCCTGCAATACAGATGCCCTCCTCACTCTGCTTGAACTCTAAAACCCCACATTGAACTTCTTCCACAGGGACACTTTTTTATTCCCCTTTTTCTTCTGAACCTCCACTCTGTGCCACTGCCCTGACTGGGGCTCTTCTCTCACTGGCCCCTAGAACAGAAAAACAAATGCTAGAAAATACTTCTATCTGGATGGGCTCCTTCCCTGTTTGGACTGACACTGCATAGAGGGTCACCTACATGCACTGAAGCCCTTACTTAGCTCTGGCTTCAACCCACACAGGCATCCTGCATGTGTAGACACCATGCATTCCTTATTCTGTCCCACCTAATGATTTTAGGACTGAATTATACAAGAAAGGAAGGAAAAAAAAAAAAAAAGGGAAGGAAAGAGAAGGCAATGGGGAGGCGGAAGAGGAAGACAGAAAGTTCCTTTTGGTTTTACTTTACGACTTCCTCATTAGTCATTAGGTCAAGCACATACCCTGAGTTTATTGACCAGCTGGTATCCCATTCAGTGCAGTGCCTATTAAAGGTCTCTTGCCCAACTGTCAAACTTTTTTTTATTGATCTATAGGAATTCTTTATCAGAGAAGGTGATGGCACCCCATTCCAGTACTCTTGCCTGGAAAATCCCATGGATGGGGGGAGCCTGGTGGGCTACAGTCCACGGGGTCGCTAAGAATTGGACACGACTGAGCGACTTCACTTTCACTTTTCACTTTCATGCATTGGAGAAGGAAATGGCAACCCACTCCAGTGTTCTTGCCTGGAGAATCCCAGGGACAGCGGAGCCTGGTGGGCTGCCATCTATGGGGTCGCACAGAGTCGGACACGACTGAATCGACAGCAGCAGCAGCAGCAGCAGAAATTCTTTATATATTCTGGATATGAGACTTTTATAGTTACATGTATTGTATATATCTTCTTCCAATATGTGACTTGACTTTTCAGGTACCAAATTGAATATATTTTTGAATAGAAGCACTGAATTTTAATGTAGTCCAAATTATAACTTTACATTTGCTGTGTAACAGTGCTTTCCTTTGTCGTTTTTATTTTATTTGTTTTGTTTTAAAAATCTTATATCAACATCACAAGGGTATTATCACATATTACATTCTAAAATACTATTTCCCATTTCATATTTAGATCTAGAATTCACCTCAAATTAACTATTGCATATGAGACACCAGTCAATTTTCTTCTTTTCTCCACATACAATTATTTCACCCAACGCTACTTTTTAATAAACATAACTTCATTTTCCACTGCTTTACAATGTCGTCTTTGTTATAAGTCACATATCTATGTTTGTGTTGATTTCTTTCTGTCTCTTAATTCTGTTCCTTTGGATTGTTTATCTCTGGAGCTTTTTATGAGGGAAGGAGGGATTAAAATTTAATTTTGAACTAATTTAGACTTATAGAACAATTGTGGGAAATTCCATATACCCTAAAGTTTATGTATATCCCACACTAAGCTTTCCTGAATGTTTTTTTATTTTTTATCTTATATAACCATAGGACAATCATTAAAACTAGGAAACCAGCACTGGTAAAATATTATTGACCTTAGTCAAATTTCATGTGTTTCTCCAGACACAGAGAACAGACTTACGGACGTGGGGTGGGGGGTGGGGTGGATGGGATGAGGGAGAGGGTGAGGGAGAGAGTAAAATGGAGATTTACAGTACCATATGCAAAATAGACAGCCAATGGGAATTTGCTCTATGACTCAGGGAACTCAAAGAGGTGCTCTGTGACAATCTAGAAAGGTAGTGGGTGGGAGAGAAGTTGGGGAGGGAGGGGACATGAGTGTACTTATGGCTGATTCTTGTTGATGTATGACAGAAAACTACACAATTGTGTAATTAACCTTTGACAAAAAATAAATAAACAAAATGGAAAAAAATTCCATCTATTTTTCTAATAACATCCTTTCTATATTCCAGGATTCCACAGAGGATCCCACTTTGCAATTAGTTGTCATGTCTTCTTAGTCTCCTCTAATCTATGACCTCCTCCATTTTTAGAATCTTGCCAACTTGAAGAGTACTAGTTAGTTGTTTTGTAGGCTGTGCCTCAGATTTTGGTTTGTCTAATGTTTCCTCATGATTGGATTGAGGATATGAATTTTGAGCAAGAATAATCAAAAGTGATGTTCCTTTCTCAGTACATCACAGTAGGTATAAAGTGATAGTGATGGTTTGTCTTTTTATTGATGGCATTTACCTTCATCACTTCCTTGGCTAAGGATGTATCTGCTAGATTTCTCTACGTTTAAAGAGGCTATCTTGCCCATTAATATATTGAGATACTTTGATATGGTGCAAATGTCCTTTTACCTCAAACTTTTCCCACTAATTTGAATATTCATTGGTAGATCTTATCACTAATGATTATTTTGTACAGGTTGCCTAATGGGGATTTTTCCATCTTCCTCTTTATCTCTACATATATTTAGAATTTTTCTTAAGCAAGAGCTATCTTACTACTCTCTCCATTTATGTATTTATTCAATTATTTGTATGATTAGAGACTCAAATATTTATTCTATCAATAACCTCAGATATGCAGATGACACCACCCTTATGGCAGAAAGTGAAGAGGAACTCAAAAGCCTCTTGATGAAAGTGAAAGTGGAGAGTGAAAAAGTTGGCTTAAAGCTCAAAATTCAGAAAACGAAGATCATGGCATCCGGTCCCATCACTTCATGGGAAATAGATGGGGAAACAGTGGAAACAGTGTTAGATTTTATTTTCCTGGGCTCCAAAATCACTGCAGATGGTGACTGCAGCCATGAAATTAAAAGACACTTACTCCTTGGAAGGAAAGTTATGACCAACCTAAATAGCATATTCAAAAGCAGAGACATTACTTTGCCAGCAAAGGTTCGTCTAGTCAAGGCTATGGTTTTTCCTGTGGTATAGATGTGAGAGTTGGACTGTGAAGAAAGCTGAGCGCCAAAGAATTGATGCTTTTGAACTGTGGTGTTGGAGATGACTCTTGAGAGTCCCTTGGACTGCAAGGAGATCCAACCAGTCCATCCTGAAGGAGATCAGCCCGGGGATTTCTTTGGAAGGAATGATGCTAAAGCTGAAACTCCAGTACTTTGGCCACCTCATGCGAAGAGTTGACTCATTGGAAAAGACTCTGATGCTGGGAGGGATTGGGGGCAAGAGGAGAAGGGGACGATAGAGGATGAGACAGCTGGATGGCATCACTGACTCGATGGACGTGAGTCTGAGTGAACTCTGGGAGTTGGTGATGGACAGGGAGGCCTGGCGTGCTGCAATTCATGGGGTCACAAAGAGTTGGACATGACTGAGCTACTGATCTGATCTGATGGCACAAAATCCAATAATATCGTTATTTATTGTATTGCTCAAATTGCTTGAGCTTTAGCCTTTAGGTGCCCCTTCAGGATGTCTGCTATGTTCTTCCAAAGAAGACATACAGATGGCTAACAAACACATGAAAAGATGCTCAACATCACTCATTATCAGAGAAATGCAAATCAAAACCACTATGAGATACCATTTCACACCAGTCAGAATGGCTGCGATCCAAAAGTCTACAAATAATAAATGCTGGAGAGGGTGTGGAGAAAAGGGAACCCTCTTACACTGTTGGTGGGAATGCAAACTAGTACAGCCACTATGGAGAACAGTGTGGAGATTCCTTAAAAAACTGGAAATAGAACTGCCTTATGATCCAGCAATCCCACTGCTGGGCATACACACTGAGGAAACCAGAAGGGAAAGAGACACGTGTACCCCAATGTTCATCGCAGCACTGTTTATAATAGCCAGGACATGGAAGCAACCTAGATGTCCATCAGCAGATGAATGGATAAGAAAGCAGTGGTACATATACACAATGGAGTATTACTCAGCCATTAAAAAGAATACATTTGAATCAGTTCTAATGAGGTGGGTGAAACTGGAGCCTATTATACAGAGTGAAGTAAGCCAGAAGGAAAAACACCAATACAGTATACTAACGCATATATATGGAATTTAGAAAGATGGTAACGATAACCCTGTATACGAGACAGCAAAAGAGACACTGATCTACAGAACAGGCTTATGGACTCTGTGGGAGAGGGAGAGGGTGGGAAGATTTGGGAGAATGGCATTGAAACATGTGAAATGTCATGTATGAAACGAGATGCCAGTCCAGGTTCAATGCACGATGCTGGATGCTTGGGGCTGGTGCACTGGGACGACCCAGAGGGAGGGTATGGTGAGGGAGGAGGGAGGAGGGTTCAGGATGGGGAACACATGAGAAATAAAGGAATAAAAAATTAAAAAAAAATAAAAATAAAAAATAAAGGCCCAGAGGAATTAAAAAAAAAAAGAAAAAAAAATAAAATAATACCTTCCCTTTACTAGGAAAAAAAAAAAAACAAGTGCCCATATTTTTCTTGTATTTTTTTAAATACTTTAGAGCTTCCTTATTTTTTAGGACCATGAGATGTTCTGGACTCATCTTACGTTTTCCCTACCTGGTCTAGGAATTACCATTTTTCAAATAAGCACTGATACCCTTCATTGAAAAATGGCATTTAGATACCAAGGTCTACTGCTAGGTGTTCTACTGAAATGCCATTGTTTTTAGTCCTCTCACTGGAAATATCTACACACATACACTTTCCAGGGCATACTGTAAGGCTAAAATGATGAAACTTTCTCTTCAGAGGAGCTGGCCATCTCCTCACACTCTCCTCCTTGAAATCCTAACAGGATTCCAGGCTCAATAAAAGATCCAACTTTTACCATGTAAATTTGGGGACCTTCTCATACTTGGAACTATAAATATATGCCTCCAAAATTAACTCAGGAAACTTTTACAAGGAGACCATCATCACGTGTAGTCCCTTCTTCCTTGAGGAGATAAGTTATTCTTGCTTCTACTTTGTTAAATAAATTATGTGTAACTCTGTCCAGACTTTTTAGTCACTTTTTATGCTACCTTACACTCATGGAAATCTGATAATGCTTACTTAGTAACATGTTCTCTCTTTTATACTGGTTCAGAGGGATCTTTTGTTGGCAGAGCTGTTTATCTCCTTCAAACACACATACATACACCTGTGTTTCTGAATCTTTGCTTTAAAGAGATGGACGATGACTCTAGAAAGTTAAACACTGGCTGAAAGGCACTAGAAAAAGAAGAGCACAGAAGAAAACAGATTTATAGATTTGGCGGCAAAAATGGAGGAGTTTTTCATGTGAGGCACCAATTATTTCTAAAAAGTGGAAGATAAATCATTTATGGAAAGTAACAATAAAACTGGAAGAAGTGAAGGTTTACAAAGTTATAATAGTTATTATACATAATGTGAAATAGAGTTTACTTTTAAAAACAGAGTATACATGGTTGGTGAGCAGTCTTTTGAATGAGTTCACATTGATAACACAACATAACCTATTTCTTGTTACATAACAAATCACCCCAAAGCAGGCTGTGCTCTGATGCTTGTCAGCTCTCTCCTATACATCGTGGCCCATGGTTCACTACTCTGGCTGCACTTACATTCACCCAGGCATCTCTGAAGGAATGCCAATAGCTGGGCCCCACTGCCAGAGATTCTGCTGTATAGTAAGTCCCCTACATACAAACGAGTTCCATTCCAAGAGTGCACTCGTCTAATTTGTTCATAACTCCAACAAAATTAGCCTTGGTACACAACTAACACAATCGGCAACACAGTAATAGGTTTATAATACTTTTCACACAAATAATACATAAAAAACAAACTCAAATAAATGAAGAAAGCAGTTTTAATCTTACAGTACAGTACCTTGAAAAGTATAGTAGTGCAGTACAACAACTGGCCTACAGGGGGCGGCATTGAGTGAACAGGCAAGAAGAGTTCCGGGCTGGAAGAGGGAGACGAGGTAGGAGATGGAAGAACTGCAAGATTGTCAGCAATAGGAAATGGAGGACAAGCTGCAGTTTCACTCACGCCTGACCTTGATGGAACTCACATTCACATCTTTGAAATTTCACAACTTGAAGAGCTGTATGTAGGAGACTTAGTATAATTGTCCTGGAGTATGATATCAGTCTCCCGAGTTTCAAAGCTCTCTAAGTGATTCTAAAGCACTCTGAAGTTTCCCCATAACAATGCAATGTCCTCTCATTTAGCTATTCATCACCTGTGAGAGTTTTTGAAAGGCAACATCCCTGCATATTATCTGGTTTGTACAATCAGGACAAAAAGTTATATGACTACACAGCTTCCAGGGTCCAGAAGTTTCTAAGGGATACATGGCAGATACAGACTTGCAGGATGAAGAAATTTATTCTTTTTTTAATTCACTCAATAGATAGTAACAGTCTGCCACATGTTAGGCCAATGAAGGAAAAAAGAAGTTACAAGACAGTATAACCAGTACAATGGTTTAATGACCATAAGCATATACTGTAGAAACATCTAGACAAACTACAGAGGAGGAGGAGAAAGGGATGAGGAAGCACTGTAGGCAGTAAAGAACCCAAGGTTCTTAACTGGCTTCCTGAGTTCAGACTTCTTGAATTGTAGAATTAGAGTATCATAGGGGATGTTAGTGATCCTAGTCTAATCACCCACTTTTACAGATTAAGAAACAGAAATCCAGCAGTCTTAGAGCTGAAGTGAGTTGTATAGGCCTCATATCAAGTCAGTGGCAGTGCCAGGATTAAATTAGAATCTAGTTCATTGGCTACAAGCCCAGTGATACTCCTCCGATAAGTGTGGTTCTAGGATCCTGTGAGCCCAGGAGAAGGTAAGGCAGCAATAGAGCTGCTGGTGGCCATTGAGGCCTGAACCTGCATCGTGTATCCCAGGCACATGGTACAGCTTTTGAAAAAGTACAGGAGAAGGAACAAGAGTAAATAAGATCAGAAAAGGAGGACTCTGGAACCTTGTGTCAGAGACAAGTGGAGAGGTATTTTGGGGCATAGCAGGCAATGAAGACCCAAGATGGTAGATGGAAAACATCTACCATCTGAGGGCACACCTGGATAAATTCACAACAGGTCTTAAAAATAAAATCCAGTTCATATGGAGTCAAGTGAAGAGAGCATTTCTCAATTTTCTGTGTTTACAGTTGCTTAAAACCTGACCATATCAGGCAAAAACATCATCTAATGGGGCCATTCTAGAGTTTCTAGCTCTTTTTACTTACTGACCACAGAGGGCTAATACAGAGGAACTCTCTCCATTCAGTTAGTTAGCTTTGGATTCCCCAGTTTCCACATTTGTAATTATAACTCAGGAAACTTCTTTGGTTGGACAAAGATGAAGAAACATTAAAACATAAAACATTTCCCAAGTGTCCACTAGTTCACCCAGTAAGTAATTTCTTCACTACACACCAGGGGTCAGTATTGGCTTATTAATTTACATGAACTATTAATTTTTATTTTCTCAGTTTAATAACAATGAGAAACAAAATTTTAATGATCATTGTTAAGTTGAAGCTTTGGTATTAAAAAAAGTCCTTTAAGCAAGCATCATCTGGGTGGATATGCCAGATCATGAATGACTTAAGAAAAAGAAAAAAAGGACAAGACAAAGCCATGCAATGCAAGTAGCCTTTGTTCCTTAGGAAAGCATTCATAACTCATTCCAGGCATATTAATTAAGAGTCTTTCACATGATAGTTACCCTTATGTGTGAGAAATGTTCATAACGAATAATATTAACTTGCATGTTTAAAAGCTATTGGAAAGATAACCATAATGTCTAAACACTTAACCCTCTGGTGTTTAGGGCCCAGGGAGTAAGAATCTTATTAAACTCGACATATGTACAATTCATTCTACCCCTTGAATAATATATCAGTTTTAGATGGCAAAAGTTATAGATAATTTGGACAAATAAGACAGGGGTCCAGCAGTATACTAATGATTGTGGTACTCAAAGAATTTAAAAGATTTAATGGAAAGAAGAAAAGACAGATCTGATAGTATGTCTACAGATGTATTAAAGGCTTTCTACAGGAAGTGAAGATAGATCTGTGTTATGTTGCTTCAGTCAGCAAGGGGTGGAATGATAGAGATTACAACTCCACATGAGCTAGAATTTTTTAAAAACTATAGCCGTTCCAACACTTTTGCCCAGGGTGCCATAGGAACAGTTCCGGCATGGTCTATCAGAATAAACTAGATGCTAAAATCTTTGCATTTTTAAGGTTATATGAGTATATGATTGTATATGATTGCAATGCCAAAGAGTAAACATTCTTGCAGATTCCACAAATTCTAAGCCTCCTTCCAGGCATATATATTCTACTATTATGTGCCACCTGCTTTAAAACGTCTCCCTTAATCCTCCAGAACACAGTAAATACTCCTCCAGGACACCATACTTACTTCTAATATTTTAACCATATATTGCTTTTTGTCATCTTTTGGAACCTATTATACATTTCTTTATTATTCAGCTTTAGGTTTCTATATCTTAGGTACAAAATAGGTTCCTCTGTGTGAGTTTATCCTCTATAATACTTACTAGAATACAGTGGAATTGGTAGAATCTCAGATAATATTTGTGGAGTGAATAGATTTCTTTATCTACGAAGTAACAAGTAAACACACACCCACTTTCCCTGCCTCTCCATGTGGTTTCGAGGGTCAAATGAGATAAAGTGTCTAAAAGCACTTTGAAAAGTATAAACTGTTACACAAATGTAAGGGATTATTATTTCAGAGGGGGTTCTCTCAGTTAAAACCTTCCATGTCTGGTTGAAAATAATGGCAACGGAGGAATGGTTTTTGAAAAACTCAATCTGAAAAGGAACTGTCCCTTCTGGGTGCAAATTATAAGACTCCTGCAAAAAACTGTTTGTGCATATTTTTTGTTTGTTTCTAAATAGCATAATGAGCTATGGTCTTTCAGGGAGAATGTTGCTCTGATAGAAGTAACTCACAATGTAGAAAATTGCCCTTGTGTACTTTCAGAAAGGAATTGCAAACAAATGAGCTATTTTGTTTTCTCAAGCAAAGGGACTTACCGGGCATGGGTGGCAGCTGTTCAAGTCCATCTGGTCAAGAATTCACTAAGATCATAATGTGAAAGTAGCTCAAATAGAGATTTGCACAACAGTCTGCAAATGTTCCTTTAGAGACAAAATTGTTTCTCAGGCCAATAATCTGCATTTTTTTTAAGTCTCTAAATATGGGTTTCTGGAATAATTCATAACAGCTTTAAGGGACAATTATGGTACACTGGGAAAGTCACCCACATTGCATGACCTACTTGTTCTCTTGGCTTGTGAGCATTTGTTTAGACTCAGCCTTGATTATATCAGAATTTTAAGAACAAATCCTTATTTTTTTTTTAAGGACAACTTTTCTAGACAAAATATTGTAATCAAATAAAGGATGTGGTTAAATTTTTGAAGACCCTTATCAACTCTGAAATGATATTTTAAAACTTAAATAAGACATGTATGCTCATAAACAAGGGGGAAGGAAAATAATTAATTGAAAATTCATAAAAACTTATTAGGAAATATGCAAATGAGAAAGAGAAAAATGACAGAAGTATGGCCTATAATATAATCGATTTTATTTATATAACCCCTTCAAATATTTCTAGCACTTTAACATGCTTTTTCTTTTTTAAACATTTTATTGATGATAGTTGATTTACAATGTATTAATTTCTACCATATAGCAAGTGAATGAATCAGTTACA
The DNA here is from genome assembly GCF_032452875.1 of Bos javanicus. Classification (NCBI taxonomy): domain Eukaryota; kingdom Metazoa; phylum Chordata; class Mammalia; order Artiodactyla; family Bovidae; genus Bos; species Bos javanicus. The sequence goes on along the minus strand of NC_083869.1, from coordinate 59,287,644 downwards.
TATGTGTGTATTTTCATATTCTTTTCCATTATGGTTTACCATAGGATATTGAATATAGCCCCCTGTGCTATACAGCAGGACCTTTTTTGTTTTACTTTCTGGCCATGCCTCACAGCATGTGGGAATCTTAGTTCCCTGGCCAGGGATCAAACTCATGCCCCCTGCATTGGAAAGGGAAAGCATGGAGTCTTAACCACTGGATGACTAAGGAAGTCCAAGGACCCTTTTCCTTATAAGATTATATGAAGAATGTTGTAAAGTAGAGGGTATATGTTTTACAGATGAGCAAACAGATGCAAAACGGGTTGAATTACTGATCTTGTATTTCCACAGCTGAAGTACAAACATACTCTGGGTTGTCCTTTATGTCTGGGGCCACTGCTTTAGTCCTATTTGCTACAATTCTCCAGAGTACTTGACACTGATCCCACCACCTCTGAGCCCTCTCCTTATCCCCACCGTCCTACCTTCTCTAAGCCAAAAACCTGTCTCTTTTCTTCAGAATCCTCATGAAACTTCAGGAACATAGATAGGCAGGGAGCTTATTTCCAGGCTTGTTTCAGAATTATCCTCCAGTGGACTAGGGCTGCTTTAGAACTGGGAAGAGGAGCCAAAGTGCACGGGAAAGTGGATATTAGTTCTAGAGTTTGAGTGAGAGGCACTGGGGTAATCTCATCTATCCCTAGGATGTCCTAAAATCCCTGATATATCCATCTCAAGCTCAAATATCAATCCATCAGCCAAAGGCCATGGCCTGTCTTTGCAACTCAGATTACAGAATACCTCATAAATCCTTGGACAGGCACTCTTCACTCAGGGAATTCCAGGGATTTCTCACTTGTCTCCTCAGTAAATTAGGAGGTACAGTATAGGGACATCTGGCAGGCATTTCCACTGGAAACCCAACCTCAGCCCACTAGTGCTTAGGAGTTAATGCTGACTTTTGAAAGTTATGGTAGGTTTATCAGCAGGGTCTCTTACTGCCTGTTCCAATAAGCACTGCAATCAGATCAGAAAACTTTCATCCCTTCAAGATATCCAGCTCCAGCTAATCCAGAATGGTGAAATGAAATAAGCTGACGATAGATTCAGATGTTTGTGGGGCAACATAGATTTGGTAGCAAAGTGACTGAATTTGCAATTCTCCATTCTATAGTCAATAGGGTTCAAGTAGATCACCTGTGGATTGAGGGAGCAGAAGTCAGGTTCAGAGGTTATCTATTATAAAAGGCTCCTATTGACTTCTTAGGGCCAGCAGATGCATAATACTCATCTCTGGGAGGGGGAAGGTCTGGGCTTTCGAAGCAAGGGTGAATGTCTAGGTGTGACTCACAGTTCTCAGAAGGGACCCCTGGATCCAGGCCCAGTGTGTTAACAAAAACCTGGCATATCATAGGATTTTGCTGCTGCCGCTAAGTCGCTTCAGTCGTGTCCAACTCTGTGCGACCCCACAGACAGCAGCCCACTAGGCTCCTCCTTCCCTGTGATTCTCCAGGCAAGAATAATGGAGTGGGTTGCCATTTCCTTCTCCAACGCATGCATTCATGCTAAGTTGCTTCAATCGTGCCTGACTCTATGAGACCCTGTGGACAGCAGCCCACCAGGCTCCTCTGTCCACAGTATTCTCTAGGCAAGAATACTGGAGTAGGTTGCCATTTCCTTCTCCTATCGGATTTTGAGCAATATTAATAGAATGAATGTTTATGGAGGAACAACTATCTGACCTATATCTTGGTAAGCAAGATACTTAGAATTCTTCAAACATATTTCAGTTGTTTGCCTATTTATTCTGTCATCCAGAATGAGCTCTTCAAAAAGGAAACTATGTCTTGCTCATGTCCATCTCCCAGTGGCCAATATCATTCCAGACATCCAATAAGCAATCAATGTTTTCAGAAGGAACAAACCAGGTAAATCTACTTACTCATTGTCCTATATCTCAGGTGAAGAAGGGCCAGGATTTGGAAAAAGACTCAAGCACTACATTGGATCTGGGTGAATGGATCCCATAACAGAGGTAAATGGAGACCAAAGCAGCATGTCCAATACAATAGCATGATAGCAGGCAATATTCCAGGTAAGTAAATATCAACAAAGGTTTACAAATGAAATGTTGGCCTATCCACACAGATGAGTGGCTTATGAATTACAGGAAGTATAAGCAAATTGGAATGAGGGGTATCTGTCATTACAGAGTAGGGTCCAAGCCAAAGGTCTAGGATCTAGGACTGCATTTCCCCTTCCTGAGATGGGTGATGGCAGATGACAAAAGAGGACCTTGGGAAGAGGGATAAAGCTGAAGCTTAGTCACCAAACTTAAATGTTTAGAGAACAGGGAAATAAGACAGTGTGAGACAGATCTATTTAGCAAGACTAAGATATGACATTAGAGTAGAGGCAAAGAAAGCAGGATCGAACCACAGCTTCCAGACATGTTGCCATGTACATCTCCCAGCGACGTTTCAGGGTTTGTGTGGAAAGTCAAGTGAAGTGAAGTGAAAATCTCTCAGTCTTGTCCAACTCTTTGCGATCCCATGGACTGTAGCCTGCCAGGTTCCTCTGTCCATGGAATTCTCCAGCCTAGAATACTTGAGTGTGTAGCCGTTTCTTTCTCCAGTGGATCTTCCCGACCCAGGGATCAAACTGGAGTCTCCTGCATTTCTGTGGAAAGTCGAGGCAGTAGTAAAACTGCAGAAGGGCTTTACATGGCCACAGCTCAGGTAAGATAAGAGACTAGAAACCATCCCTGAACCAACATTTGCAGTACTGGATTTGATTTGGGATGTTTGTTCTAACAAACACCAATTTAATTTCCTGACATTTTCCAGGATGTTTACAAAACCTAATTTCCTTGGAAAGGATTTTTAAACATTAATTATATTATAGAAACTTATTTCACTGTGCACACTTTAGAAAAAGGTGTATTTATAGAGTTGGAGCTTTCTCTACGAGAGAAAGCAGGAGGAAATGTCTTTACAAAGTGTCTACTCCAGCTACTCCTTACATATGTATTCTTAAAATAATTACTTGACATATTTATATGTACATCTTTAGTTTAATATCTTACCTAATTGCCCAACAAGCTAATTCAATGTTGTTGGTGATGCATTAAATGAACAAAAGATAAACTGGGTAATAGAGAATGCAGGGAGCCTAGTGGCCCATGAAATCATTGGATTTGCAAAGTGATTTTCTTCTCAGTGCTGTGCACTATCTGAGAATAAAATCTGTTGGCAAAGCACTTTAGTAGCATCCAATGGATTAGAATATACAAACATTAGGAATGCTGCACGGGGTCAAACCAATGTTCCATCCAGGCCAGACTATTACAGAAGTAACATAAGATGTTTTTGGAGATCAAAGCTTTCTGGTGCAATACCAGTTTATAATGATAGGAGTATTTAATGTATCTTCCTAAAATCCCTTTGTGAACCAACATGTAACCAATTTACCATTTTATACAAACACCTGAATTTTACTTCTATTTTCCCCCTTCATGTTGTAAGTTTCATTCCCCTTTTTCTACTTTCAGACTTCTAGACATTTATACTGTTTCCTTAAAATACAAATTCTTCCTGGTATTTCAAACTGTCCCCATCCCACTTAACTCTGCAGCAATAGTTCTCAATATAATATCTCAATATTCCAGCAGCAGAACTAGCTGGAAAATTATTATTAGAAATGCAGGTTCTCAGGCCCCACTCTGGGCCCCAGAAAATTGGGGCTGGGGTCCTGGAACCTGCATTTTATCAAGCCCTCCAGGTGATTCTGTAGTATGCTCACAGGTAAGAGCTACTGCTATACAGCAAATTTATTCATCAATGTTCTGGCAAAAACATATGCATTTACTCTTCATATGTACCTTGGTAACTTTTGATCTTTCAGTTGTCAACAAAAACACTTAAAACTTCATATATTGAAATACAAAATGAAATTGGAGGAGACAATATTGGTAGTAAACAACTATAAAGCAGTTAGAGTCATTAAGTTCAGGGAAAGCAGGCATTACACCTTAAGAACACAATTAGCATCACATTTTAAAAACACACCCACAAAATTGATAATATAGAGTGAAGATCCTTAATCACAAAGACAGGACATTCATTATATTATAGTATATGCTATGCTATGCTATGCTAAGTCACTTCAGTCATGTCCGACTCTGTGTGACCCCAGAGACGGCAGCCCACCAGGCTCCCCCGTCCCTGAGATTCTCCAGGCAAGAACACTGGAGTGGGTTGCCATTTCCTTCTCCAATGCATGAAAGTGAAAAGTGAAAGTGAAGTCACTCAGTCGTGTCCGACTCTTAATGACCCCATGGACTGCAGCCTACCAGGCTCCTCCGTCCATGGGATTTCCCAGGCAAGAGTACTGGAGTGGGGTGCCATTGCCTTCTCTGATTAGTATATAATATAATATAAAATATAGTATCATTATATAAAGTCACATTCATTATATCCAAATTCCTTTGATCAAAGAATAAATTATTAAATCATTTTGGAGACATTTTCATAAAAATGAAAATCATAAATGTGTTTCAAAAATAATGAAGCAAACTGAGATACATATTAAATAATTATCATTTGAATATCTGAAATTGCCAGAAACATGTGTCCTTATTAATCTATTTGTCCTATTTGAAACATAATGTCCATTATTTTTTTTTAATAATTTTATTGTGATAAATATATACAACATAAAATTTACCATCTTAACCCTTCTTAAGTGCATAGTTCAGTAGTATTAAACATTTTCATCATGCTGTATAATCATCACCACCATATTATCTCCATACATTTTATCTCATAAAATTCAAACTCTATATTCATTAAACAATAACTCCACATCCTCCCAAACTCCATCCCCTGGCAACCGGCATTCTACTTTCTGTCTCCATGATTTTGACTACTCTAAGTAGAATCATACAGTATCTGTCTTTCTGTGAATGTATTATTTCCCTTAATATAATGTCCTGTATGTTCATCCACTGCATAGCAATTGAAGAATTTCCTTCCTTTTTAAGGCTGAATAATATTCCACTATACATATAAATATTTTGTTTATTCATTCACTCATCAATTAATACTTATTTTGCTTCCACATTTAGCTACTGTGAATCAGGCTACTATGAACACGGGTGTACAAATATGTCCCAGAGACCCTGCTTTTAATCTGGAGGGTATGCATCCAGAAATAGAATAGCTGGATCATATGGTAATTCTATTTTTAGTTATTTGAGAAACTGCCATACTGTTTTCCACAAGGGCTCTACCATTTTAGATTTCCACTCATAGTGTACAAGGGTTCCTCTTCTACATCCTTACCAATGCTTGTTGTTGTCTAGTTTTTTTTATAGTTGCTGTCGTTCAATCACCAAGTTGTGTCTAACTTGATAGTAGCCATGCTAATAGGGGTGAGGTAATATATCATTGCAGTTTTGATTTGCAGCTGCCGTCCATGGGGTCGCACAGAGTCAGACATGACTGAAGTGACTTAGCAGTAGCAGTAATTATGTACTAATTATTGAAATCAGGAAGTGTGAGTTCCAGTTTGTTTTGTTCAAAATCGTTTTGACTAAGGTCCACTAATTTTTTAAATTAATTTTAATTAATCTTTAATTAATTTCCATATTAATTTTAGGGTCATATTTTCTAATTCTGCAGAAAAAAGTCATTAGGATTTTGAAGATGTTTACATTGAATCTGTAGATTGCTTTGGACAGTACTGGCATTTTAACAGTAATAAGTCTACTACTTGATAAACATGAGATGTATTTCCATTTATTTATGTCTTCTTTAATTTTGTTCAGCAATGTTTTATAGTTTCCAGACTAATTATTTTTTTTACTGTACAGATCCCTTAAATCATGTAGAAAACAAACAGTCCAGTTACAAACCAATGTTACAATAATAAAACTTTTTATTATAAAGTTTTTACATTATTATTATATGTGTAATATAAAGCATTATATGACAAAGCTTTTATAATCACTCATGTAGTTACCATTGCTGAAATTTTTATTTCTTGCAACTTTGCTGCTGCTGCTAAGTCACTTCAGTTGTGTCCGACTCTGTGCAACCCCATAGATGGCAGCCCATCATGCTCCCCCGTTCCTGGGATTCTCCAGGCAAGAACAATGGAGTGGGTTGCCATTTCCTTCTCCAATGCATGAAAGTGAAAGGTGAAAGTGAAGTCACTCAGTTATGTCAGACTCTTCACGACCCCATGGACTGCAGCCCACCAGGCTCCTCCATCCATGGGATTTTCCAGGCAAGAGTACTGGAGTGGGGTGCCATTGCCTTCTCCCTTGCAACTTTGAGTTTCTGTCAAATGTCCTTTCATTATTTCACTTTGCAGGAGTCCTGAGCATTTCTTGCAGGGCCAGTCAAGTTAAGGAACTCCTTCAACTTTTGATTATCTGTGAGTTTCTTAATTTCTTCCTCACTTTTGAAGGACAGTTTTGCTGGAAATCTTGCTTAACAGGTTTTTGTTTCCTTTTATATTGGCCCACTGCCTTCTGGTCTCCAAAGTTTCTGATGAGAAATCTGCTGATAATCTTATTGAGAATCCCATACATGTGATGATTTGCTTCTCTCTTCCTATTTTCAAGATTTTCTCTTTATCTTGGTCTTTCAAAGGTTTGATTATAATATGTCTCCATATGAGTCTCTTTGAGTTCATTTTGTTTGGATTTCACTGATTATCTTGGATGTTTATATTCAGGTTTTTCATCAAACTTGGGAAGTTTTTAGGCATTATTTCTTCACGTATTCTGTTTTCCTTTTTTCTCTCTCTTTTCTTCTGGAGCTCCCATGATGCATACATTAGGCTCTGTTTACTTTTCTTCAATCTTCTTTCTTTATGTTTCTCAGACTAATTAATTTTCATTGTCCTAGCTTCAAACTCATTGAGTCTTTCTTTTGTATGCTCAAATCTGCCTTTGAATTCCTCTAGTCACATTTTCAGTTCAGTCATTGCGCTTTTCAGTTCGGAATTTCTTTTTGGCTTGTTTTAGATTTTCTATCTATTTCTTGATATTTCCATTTTACTCGTACACTTTGCTTGTTTGTTTTTTGTTTCTTTGTTTTTTTCTTTCTCCATATTGTCCTTTAGTTCTTAGACTGTTTTAGAGAAGTTATTTTAAAGTATTTGTCTAGTATATATGTCGTTAGATCTTTCTCAGGGACAGTTTCTGTTTATTTTTTCATTGAAAGGACCATACTTTCCTACTTCTTTGTATACCATGCAATTTTTTTGTTGTTGTTGAAAACTGACAATTTGAATCTAACAACACAGTAACTGCGGAAATCAGGTTCTCCCCCTTCCAGACTTTGTCGTTTTATGTTGTTTCTTTGTGTTTTTTTTGATTGTCTGATTGTTTGGTCTGTCTTTGTGCTGAGGGTCAGGTATGAACTTAAGGTCTTTTCTGAGCCTTTTCCTAGGCATATATGGCACTTCCTAGTTTTCCCAGGATATCAGTTCAGTTCAGTTGCTTGGTCATGTCTAACTCTTTGCAACCCCATGGACTGCAGCACGCCAGGCCTTCCTGTCCATCACCAACTCCCAGAATTTACTCAAACTCATGTCCATTGAGTCGGTGATGCCATCCAACCATCTCATCCTCTGTCATCCCCTTCTCCTCCCGCCTTTAACCTTTCCCAGCATCAGAATCTTTTCAAATGAGTCAGTTCTTCACATCAGGTGGCCAAAGTATTGGAGTTTCAGCTTCAACATCAGTCCTTCCAATGACTATTCAGGACTGATTTCCTTTAGGATTGACTGGATCTCCTTGCAGTCCAAGGGACTCTCAAGAGTCTTCTCCAACTTCCCAGGATATAGGGTTGTTTTTGAATGTCATTGTCTTTAATGTCTGTCTCCCAAAAGCAAGGAAAATAAAATGAAGGACAGACTAAAACAGCATTAGCCCTTTAAATGCCCTGGAAGTCACTTCAACAGAGAGGGAGGGACTTGTAACAAAGGAGTAGGTGGGTAAGCAAATGCTGCTTGCCTCTTTGTATGCACTTCTGTGGTCAGAAACAGCTAGCAGTGATCAGAGCACAGATCCTCAATATTTGGAAGACAGGATCACCTTTGTCTGCCTAGTCTCCAACTAGCTGCGTTCAAGGTACTGTGCACTGTTGTCAGCCACGTGATTGTGGTGGGGATGGGTAGGTACTACTGTCCTATGTGCTGATAATTGTAATTAACTGCAATTTACCATCTAGGTACTCCCCTAGAAGTTGTCTTCAACAGACTCCAGAGTTCCAAAATTGTTAGACAGATTCTGCCAGTACAACTGCTGTCTAGGTAGAGAGATAGATTCCTGGTGTTTCTCATTCTGCCATCTTCCTGTTTGTTAGCTTTTAAACATGCTCCAGAAGCTGATGATTTTGGATCAGATTTCACAATGACATTATCTCATGTGATCATCAAGGTGGCAATTTTTACACATAATGCTTTTATTTTTTAGACTGAAATGAAAACTTCATAATCATTGTCTTATTCTGAATTATACTCTCATTACACAAGAGAACTCTGTTTTCATGTTCAGTTGATATTTGTTGAAAGAGAGAATGTGTGCTGGTGTTCTAATGAGCATTTCTGGGGTCACCCTGACAAGAACAGTGTGCCAATCCCAGACCAGCTACATCACAGATTAAAATAATGGCGGAAAAAAATATCTTCCTGAGTCAATGTCCTTGCAGAACCAAGTACTCAGTCAGCAAGTGAAGAAACTGGTGCAAAACATTGTTAAATTTAGTGGGGAAAAAGAGTTGTAATTTTCTCATATTCTTTGTCACCCACTGTCTGACATGTTTTTATCCACTCAGTTGTTCTCCAGATTTCAAAAAAGATTTCTAATAATAATATAATATTCACATAATAAATGTGAATAATTCTATCATCAAATTGTTCATGTTCTTTAAATGTCTGTTCTTAATAATTATATGCTAGACTTTGAATGTGAAGATAATACCTCTGATGCAGCATTCATAATGGATATATGCCTTGAGTTATTGTGTTTTGCTAGAGGAGTAGTTTGTATCGATCCCTATCACCACAATTTAAGTTATCATGTGACCAATAGTACCACCTGCACAATGCAAGTGTGGCTTGAAACTTATACCAAATATAGGACTGATCAAACAAGCTGATGTGAGAATTCAGCAAAGGGCCTTTGGCCTCACTAACTACAGGAACTGGCAAAAGGCAGTGGTTCATCCATCACCCATTAAATAGATACTTTATTTTCAGAAAAATTCAAAGGACAAAAATAAAGACTATGTGCTACCATAAGTCTGCTGCTCTGGATACTTGAATGACAAAAGATAAAATCAACAGGCTGGGAGCTTTGCAATGGTCAGGAAGAATTAACAATGTGTTCAGGCAATAAAAGAATAGGAGAAAAGAATGTCCTGGTGACACAAGAACTTAGAATACCATGGAGCATTCTGAAGAAAACAGATGAAACTACAGGATTAGAACAAAGGGAGGTCTTTCTGAGCAAACTGGAGGTACTGGACTTGAAATCCAAGTTTAAGATTAATTCAACATTCTTCTCACACATACTTTTTAGGTATGAAAATTTTAGTAGTAGTAGTAGTGTATGTTTACAAATGTAAACAAATGTGGCTCAGCTGGTAAAGGATCTGCCTGCAATGTGGGAGACCTGGGTTCAGTCCCTGGGTTGGGAAGATCCCCTGGAGAAGGAGAAAGCTACCCACTCCAGTATCCCGGCCTGGAGAATTCCATGGACTGTACAGTTACAAAGAGTACAAAGGGTTACAAAGAGTCGGACACAGCTGAGGGACTTTCACTTTCCCAAAGATGTATAATCAAGAATATCAATCCCTGAAATTAAGGTGGTTATAAACCCTGCCTCCTCTAGATACTCCTGTATCATGCTGGTGCCTCATGTGTAAATATTAACAGTTCCCCCATTAGTTCACAAAAGTGAACGGTGTCTTGGTGTGTGTGTGTGTGCGCACGTGCACGTGTGCATAAAGCTTTGGTTTTTGTTCTTTTTTGTTTCTTTGCAAAGTTGGAATGATAGTATACATGTGGTCCTAAAACTTTATTCAATGAATATGAATCTTAGAATCTCTATTTTTTAGTTATTCAAGATAATCCATTTTAACCTACTACTTACTCTCCATTAAATATAGTTATTTAATCCTCTATTAAAAACATTTGCATTGTTTCAAATTTTGCATGACTACAAATAATTTTGCCATGCATAATTTTTTGCCATAACTTCATGCACATCTTAATATTTCTGTGGGATAAATTTTTGGAAATGGTATTATTAGACTAAAAGCCTAAATTATAATTAATATTCATCCAGTACTCTTGCCTGGAAAAGCCCATGGATGGAGGAGCCTGGTGGGCTACAGTCTATGGAGTCACAAAGAGTTGGACAGGACTGAGCAACTTCACTTTCTTTTCACTTCTCAATATTCTCAAGTATTAATTTGGAATCTTCAGTTAAATAACTCACAAACTACAACTGTTTCCCTTTAATAATATTTCTATTTTAAACTTAAGAGTTTCATTCTTTAAGTCCACAAAGATTGCTAGGCTTCTTTATATATAAAACTACAATAACCTATCAAACTAAGCTGTTTCATGTACCATAAAATTCATGAATCCTTGGCTTTTATGACTCTGTGAAGTCAGTTAAATAGTCTTCCTTGTTAAACTAGGAGGAATGGTAGGAAGAAGTAGAATATTCTGGAATCAGTTTGCTGGAATCAGTGCAGTGTGGCTGCACTGTTGTGTGTGAAGCATGTGCTGGCTCTGACTCAGAGATACCCACACGGTCATCTTCCTGTTGCTCTGGTGCCTGAGTCTGTTCCAGTCCATTAAGACATGCGTAAAAGGCACACAGGCTGAAACTCCATCCCTTTGTTCCTTTATTTCAGCCTTGCTAATTTGCTTCCTTTCTTTTCCCTTTATGTATTCCTCCTTCCTTCTACTTTTATTCCACCCCCAGCTTTTTCCTAAATCATCAAATATATACCAATAAAATGACAAGTATGGGTATTGAAGAAGACACAAGTGACTAAGATGGAGCTCTTGCCCTTGAAAAGCCCACGGTTTAGTCAGGGAGACAGACACGTAAATAAAGAATTAGACAGCCTGATGAGTGCTATAATTATGTATCTAATATCATTAACAAGATAAAGAAAACTGAGCAACTAATTTAGCTAGGAGGAATCAAGACAGCCGTACAGAGGAGACAGTACTTCTGATGTGTCTGGAAGGTCACTCCTTTCAAGCATGGGAGAGGGCTATTTGGGGACATGGACAGATGGGCCCTAGGCTCAGGACTTCATCAAACACAGGCTGCAACTGGAGGGCAGGTGATGTCATTCTGCCCTCAGTCTCTAACCCACTTAACACAGACAGTAGTAATCAAGTTGTAATACAGAAGTTTTTCTTGTACCTGAGTATGTCACTGCTACCTGAGGGGGAAAATGCTCCTGAAACAATGGAATTTAAAAAAATGAAGTAAAAGAAGAGGAAGAGGATGAGATATGTGGAGACAGTAGCATGGATGCGTATACACTATGCCCCATAGTGTATTACACTATGTAAATAGACAGCCAATGGGAACTTGCTATAAAACTCAGGGAACTCAAACTGAGACTCTGTAATAACCTAGAGGGGTGGGAATGGGTGGGAGGGAGACTCAAGAGGAAGGGGATATATGTACACCTATGGTTAATTCATGTTGGTGTATGACAGAAATCAAACTGATATTGTAAACCAATCATCAATCGATTAAAAATAAATAATTTTTTAAGACAACCTTGGAAAAAAAAGAATGAAGTAATGCCACGCATAGCAACATGGATGGACCTAGAGACTGTTATATTAAGTGAAGTCGGACAGAGAAAGATGAATACCATATGGTATCATTTACATGTAGAATCTAAAATAAGACACAAATGAACTTACCTACAAAACAGAAACAGACTCACAGTCATAGAGAAGAGACTTGTGGTTGCCAAGGGGCAGAGGTGTAGGGGAGGGATGGATTGGGAGATTGGGATTAGCAGATGCAAACTATATAGAATGGATATACGTATCCATGTATAGAACAGATAAACAACAAGGTCCTGCTGTGTACCCCAGGCAACTATATCAATGTTGTCTAATAAACAATAATGGAAAAGAATATAAAAAAGAAAAAATATATAAAAGTACATATTTATGTGTATATATATATATATAACTGAATCAGTTTGCTATATAGCAGATTTTAACATAATATTGTAAACCAACTATACTTCAATAAAATAAGTTTTACAAAAAGGAACAATGCATCTAGCTTCTATTGGTTTCCTGTCTTTGTAAAAATAATCTCAGAATCTTGATTTCCTCTCTTTAGAAGTATAATGTTTAAATATATAAAATTTTTTAATCCATCATTTTTGACATTTGTAAGGATTTCTTCATAAATTAGACCAAATGCTTGCATATTCCCATTTTATACACACTGTTCTTCATTCTGGCTTATTCCCAAAGGTCAATACATGGTGAATAGATAGGTGCCAATCATGTTGCCAAGAAGGAACATGGTGAGGCTCATACAGGTAGATGTAGTAGCTACACACATCATTAGAATTGCTAAGCAAAATCACCAGACTATATCCTACCTCTAGAATGAAGCTTCTGAGACCTACCTTCCGTCTGTGTGCATGAGTGTGTGTGCATGAGTGTGTGTGCATGAGTGTGTGTGCATGAGTGTGTATGCATTTCCTTCTAAGGAACTGAAAGTGTTTCTCAAACTTTGGGTATTTCACAATAAGTTTAGATATCATTTTTATTACTGATTCAATTTTATATAATTTGTTATTTAATCATACTGCCTTCATACTAGAGGTAACCTAGTTATATTAATCTGGACAGATTATGCTATGGTAACAAATCATCAAATCTCAGTGGCTTTAAAGCCTGAAGATTTGTTTGTAGATCACACTGCAGGGAAATTGCATGTCTGTAGGGGCTTTGCTCTGTATTATCCTTATTGAAGGGCTAAGGCTAATGGAGGTTCTACCATCTGGAACATTTCCAAGTGTGGCAGTAGGGGAAGAAGGTTCTAGATCATCTCAGCTGACAATTGTGTGGCCAGAAATGGCACACATCATATCTAGCAGTAATCCATTGTCTAGAATTAGTTGCATAGCCATGCCTAATTTCAAAGGGAGGAGAAGCAAATGCCTGGAAGAAAGCGTGTCAGAAATAGTTTTCTAGGGAGCAGGTGAGGTGCTCATGGCCTGTGACCAGGGCCTGATCCAACTGGGTGAAGTGTGGAGTTTCCAAGGAAATCAAATGGTGCAGTTGGAGTGCATAGTATACCCTGTGTGACTCTGGGTATATGGGGAAGTCAGTGCAGGTCCTGATGGAGGGGTAGGGAGAGGATGGGATGGGATGTACTGAACATGGGGACGGGGAGTGGTTCAGAGAATGGTGGAATCAGCCCTGAGGAACTGCAGCTGAGACCACTCTTCTCAGAGAAAGTTCAATTTCTAGGGATCTCAGGACTTGCAGGGGAGGCCTGGGGTTGATCTGGGTTGCCCTGGTTCTAGAGCTCTTAATTTCAGACTTGTGGGTAAGGAGTCTGGCTCATACCACCTAGCATGCAAACCCCAATACTGGTGGATACCTCACCCATGCCCTACTTGTCTCAGAGGCTCAGCCAGCTGCAAGGAGGGCTGGGGCTGTGACCCAAAGACTGTGCAGGGAAGAGACTGCCCAATGCCAGAACAGGGGAAGGAACTGCACACATGTGGGTGGTAAATCTGTACCTTTCAGGACCCATAGGACCTGCAGGTGGCACACAGAATTCTAGTGCAGAAACCTGGGGGTCCAATCCTCCATCTGCCAAGGCCCGAGGCCACAGCAACCTGAACACACTTTTCCATTGCACACTCTTGGGGCCAGCAACTGCAAGATGTCTAAAATTCATTCTGGGAGACCAACACTGCCTGTTCCTTAAGCCTTTCCCCTGAAGTGCAGACTTAGGGCATTGCTGTCTCTTTCTGATGGTAAAACCAACAGGATTTCCTCACAGTTGGGACGAGGATGTCAGAGAAACAGAGGTATACAGGATGATGCCAAGGGTTTGGGCTTCAGTAGGTGAAAGTGGGGTGGGACTAGGGTGAGGGGAGTGAGGTGCTGAAGACATAGATTTTAAGGAGGCACTCATTTTCAGGGTCATGCAAAAGCACTGTTGGCAGTTGCACAATGCTCTGAAAATCTTCAATTTCATATCTAAGCAACTCACTTGCTTCACCCTGGCTCCAGTCCTGGCCCCAGTAGAATGGTGTCACCAAGAACTGAGTTGGGGTACGCTGTAAAGAAGCAGGTTTTGTGAGAGTGCAGTAAATAGAAGAATTCTGGTTCTAGACATGTTGACTGTGAGATGGCTCTTGAAAATCCAACTGGAGGTAGCAAATGGCCAGTGCAATCACTGATTCTGTATCTCAGGAGAGAGGTCTAGACTAAAGTTATACATCAGGAAGGTATTATAGGGTTAGATAAATGCATGAAAGCAATGAGTATAGACAGATGGATAAGAGGTTCAAGGAGTGATCCAGGAAATATTTTCACTTGTTCTAAGAGAGGAGAGGATCCACCAAAGGACCTAGAAGTAGAGGAGTCAGTGAGAGAAGGAAAACTAGGAGTGCAGAGTCCTATAGACAAGTGAAGAAAATGCTTCGAGGAGTAGGGAATAATCAATCATGTTTCATGTTGCTATATCAAGTTAGATGAGGATTGAGGCTAGAACACTGGCATCCCTAACATGGAGGTCATTGATGATGCTGACTAAAAACATTCAGAGCTGGGAACAAAAGCATGAACAGAGGACATTGATCAGAGAGAGAAGAAGGAGAAGGGGAGTTCAAATTAGCAAGTATTGACAACTCTTTGAATGAACAGAGACATGGAGAGTCTGGAGAAGGAAGAGAACGTAGTTGGAGAAGGCAATGGCAACCCACTCCAGTACTCTTGCCTGGAAAATCCCATGGATGGAGGAGCCTGGTAGGCTGCAGTCCATGGGGTCGAGAAGAGTTGGACATGACTAAGCGACTTCACTCTCACTTTTCACTTTCATGTATTGGAGAAGGAAATGGCAACCCACTCCAGTGTTCTTGCCTGGAGAATCCCAGGGATGGGGGAGCCTGGTGGGCTGCTGTCTATGGGGTCGCACAGAGTTGGACACGACTGAAGCGACTTAGCAGCAGCAGCAGCAGCAGCAGCAGCAGCAGCAGTTTCTCCAGCTTTCCAATCTCTCAAGTCCAGGTTTTGCAATGGGTCTTCTGAAATCCTGAGTTTTCAGCAGGTAGGGATTTGAAATTAAAAACACATTATTCTAATGGGTGAGAAAACTTCTACAAGAGAGTTTTTTCCACCAGGACATGTGTAACAGGAAGTGGTAACATGTGGCAATTCAACAAGGATCAGCAACTTTTTCTCTGAATTTGTTTGATTTGGCAATCATTTGGCTCTGCAACTGAATCATCATTTACCATTTTTTTTTAAAGTCTCACATGCTGATGCTAGTTAAGACCAATACATTTTACCCTGCCAACTTCTGCTTATGACTGAGGATCTAAAAGTGTGTTCAGAGGTACTTTGAACAGACTCTTTGAAGATAGTGCATCTTTCAGTAGATTCACAGAATGGTAAATATAACTTGATAATCATGCCAAACATTTCTTTGCATTGTAAAATTGAATCAGCAGCTTTGCATAATAAAGGGCTAAAATTATGAATCACATAAGATTTGCCTGAAAGTTGATTGTTCAGGCTCAGAATTCTCTGCTGAATACTCTTATGCTTGCTTTTGTATTTATCCATTTTCATATGACTGCTTACAGCAGACGTTTCGTTTGCTATTGATTCCATAAAAAATAAACTGCAATAAATACGCCAAAGCCACTCCAATTGCATCTATCATATCACATGTATTATATAGATACATATTTTACCATCATAATTGACATACCAGCAGTTATAAACTTGGTTCTTTGTGGATGCATTAGGAGAAATACTCCTTTATAGAATGTAACATTTTATAATTTTATTCCTTTATTTTTTGCAGTGCTTTACAAAGCAGTTATAAAATTAGGTTCTTTGTGCTGCAAAATGGGCTATCACCAGGGTCGAGGCATAAGAGAAAAGAAAGGAGAGTTAGGATTATGTAGTATTTTTACTTAAAGTGTAGGTAAATTATAGCCCCATGGAAACTCCTGAGAAAGAATCTAGAAAGAGCAAGATCATGGAAAGTTAGTTTTCCTCAAGTAAAAATTCTGGAACAGAATTATGAAATTGCTACTTACAAATTTAATCATCTACCTTCTTATTGAATGAGGGAATTATGGAAGAACCAGGAGCGATCTCTGAATTCATCTTATCTGATCTCATTGTGCAGATGAGAAAGTTGAGCACAGTTATTCTGCAGATCACCATCAGGTGACCTAAAAAATAATGGAATCCAGGTTTCTGATACTGTTCCAATGCCCATTCGGATGGATATGATCCATCCGACAACTGTTCTGCACGTCCACCTACTACCACATACATTTATCAAGTACCTAGTAGGTACAAGAGCCATTCAATCCCTCTCTGAAGGGTACATACTTGAGGAAAAATACTCTTTGCCCTTAGGAAAACGTCCATTATCAAAGGAGAAGATAAAAATTTCAGTATCAAAAACACAAGATTCATTTTGTTAAGTACTATGGAAGTGATATAATGGTTTTAAAATGGAAAGATAAAATGAAGTTTGGGAAAACCAGTGTAAGTTCCTTCAAGGAGCAGCACTTAACTTACGATGTAAAGGTAAGTTTTCATTAAAGAAAGATGGGGCGGGGGGCACTTTCCTCGTGGTCCAGTGGTTAAGACTTTGCCTTCCAACATAAGGGGTGTGGGTTCAATCCCTGGTCAGGGAGCTAAGATCCCAGATGCCTCACAGCTAAGAAACCAAAACATGAAACAGAAGCAATATTGTAACAAATTCAATAAAGACTTTTAAAATAGTCCACATAATTTTTTTTTCTTAAAAAGAGAGAGATGGAAGAGAGATGGGGAAGAGGGTGGTGAGCCTGGCAGATGGATTATCATTAGCTTGGATGGGAAAGCACACAGTGATAAAGAAGAGAAAGTCACCAACTATGACTGGATTATCACTTACCTTTACATTTTCCTATTAGTTTACTTCATGCTCATAATTTATGGACATTTGGGGGGGAGGCATGCTGCGTGGCTTGCAGGATCTTAGTTCCCCCACCAGGAATTGAACCCATGCCCTTGGCAGTGGAAGCATTGAGTCCTAATCACTGGACTACCAGGAATTCCCAAATTAAGGCAATATTTTCAAGGAGCTTAAATATTAGACTAAAGATCCTTGTCTTAAACAGTAACTTATCAAAGTCTCTAAGCTGAAAATAACCTGATCATCATCCTCTGGACTTGGAGAACAAAAACAAGGTGTGCATGCTTTATTAAAAACTTAGAATGCACTCTGAAAGGACACAGGAAGAGAACCTATGTGCCCAACCACTTGTGTCAGTCATTCATTTGCTCCAGGAGATGGTGACGAACAGGGAAGCCTGGAGTTCTGTAGTCCCTGGGGTCATGGAAAGTCGGACATGACTGAGCGACTGAATAACAACAAAGGCGGTAGCTTGGTAGTGGTCACATTTCCCCTCGGGTTTCAGTTTTTGTGCCTTCTCTGCTGGAACATGTATCTGCCATTATATTATAATACAGAGTATTTTCACTACTCTAAAGGGCCTTCCCAGGTGGCGCTATGGGAATTCTCAGTGCTTTCTCTATTCATCCTTCTCTCCATCTCCCGCCCCTGGAAATAGCTGATCTTTTTACTATCTAAATAGTCTGCCTTTTCTAGAATGTCATATAATAGAACCATACAATATGTATTCTATTCATATTAGCTTATTTAACTAAATAATAGGCATTTAAGTTTATTCCATGTCTTTTCATAGCTTGATAGTTCAGTTCTTTTTAGCACTGAACAGTACTTCTTTTTTGTGATATACCACAGTCTATTTATCCATTCACCTACTGAAGGGCATCTTGGTTGCTTCCAACTTTGGGTAACTACGAATAAGTTTCTATAAACATCCATTGTAGGGTTTTATGCAGACATACATCTTCAGCTCCATTGAGTTAATACCAGGAAATGTGATTTTCACGGATCATATGGTAAGCATGTGTCTAGTTTTTTAAGAAACTGCCAAAATGTCTTCCAAAGTGGCTGTACCATTTTTCATTTCCACCAGCAATGGATGAGAGTTCTGTCACTCTGCATTCTCATCAGCATTTGGTGTTGCCAGTATTCTAGTGTCTAATAAGTGTATATTAATAGTTATACCTTCTTATTGTATCAATTTGCATCTCCCTGATAACATATGAGGTAGAATATCATTTCATATGCTTATATGCTATCTGTATATCTTCTTTTTGGAGAAGAAACTCTTTTTCAACACACTCCAGTATTCTTGCCTGAAAAATCCCAAGGACAGAGGAGCCTGGTGGGATACAGTCCATGGGGTCACAAAGAGTCAGACACGACTGAGCAACTAAATACATGTTTTCTTTGGTGAGATGTCTGTTAAGGTCTTTGATCTATATTTTAATCAGGCTTTGTTTTCTTACTGTTGAAAGGTAATCAGTTACTCTTTCTAGCATGCCAACTGTCCCCAGCAGGGATCTGGTACTTGCTGGTGAAATTATTATTCCTACTTCACAGCTGAAGAAACCGAAACTCCAATATTTTCATAAACTTGCTGAAGATCACATAGATAGGAGGGGCAGAGATTAAAAATTGAAATTCCATTTTGTCTATCTTCAAAGTCTGGATTCTGTGATGGATTCATTTTGATATTTGGCAAAACTAATACAATTATGTAAAGTTTAAAAATAAAATAAAATTAAAAAAAAAAAAAAACAAAGTCTGGATTCTAAAGTAACAATTTCTCTCTTTTTGGTAGACACACAAACCCTAGGGTATGTACCACATTGCCATTTCTCTTCTTTTTTTTTTCCTTTTTATTTTATTTATTTTTTTGCTTTACAATATTGTATTGGTTTAGCCATACATCAACATGAATCAATGCCATTCTCCCAAATCATCCCACCCTCTCCCTCTCCCACAGAGTCCAAAAGACTGTTCTATACATCTGTGTCTCTTTTGCTGTCTCACATACAGGGTTATCGTTACCCTGTTTCTAAATTCCATATATATGCGTTAGTATACTGAATTGGTGTTTTTCTTTCTGGCTTTCTTCACTCTGTATAATAGGCTCCAGTTTCATCCACCTCATTAGAACTGATTCAAATGTATTCTTTTTAATGGTGTAGTAATACTCCATTGTGTATATGTACCACAGCTTTCCTATCCATTCATCTGCTGATGGACATCTAGGTTGCTTCCATGTCCTGGCTATTATAAACAGTGCTGCGATACAGTGGGCCAGGCAGACAGTGCTTTTGGCTCCTAAAGTCAAAATGGCTCTTATGTCAAAGGACAAAGGGAGTAAGATGGGGGCTTGCACCCCACCTGTCACTTATGTTGGTTGATGAATCCAGTTTGGCTGTTATATTTGCTCAATTTCTCATAGTCTGTGAAGCAATGGGACCTTTATAAGTCTGTACAAAGAGTAAGTTTTGTGGGACTTCTGTAGTGATCCAGTGGCTAAGACTCTGCATTCCCAATGCAGGGGGCCTGTTTCTATCCCTGGTCAGGAAACTAGATCCCACGTGCTGAAACTAAACACTCACATGCCACAATTAAAGATCCTACATGTCACAACTAAGATCTGGCACAACCAGGAAAATAAGCAAATACTTTGAAAAATGAGTTAAGTTTTGCAGTTGTAATTTCCCCTCCTTCTCCTTGTACATTTCTTAAATTACTAATTAATGCATCAAAGAGTAAAATTCTTGGTCCTATTTTTGGGTAAATATGTAGTGTTGAGTGGAGGAAAATAAGGGCCCAGTAGAAACTTGGTCTCAGTGAACTTTAGTCTTTTGAGGAATGTCAGCCACAGGAACAGGAATTGTGAGAGGCACTCTCAGGGATCCTCAACTATAACAGCTGTTTTTAAGTGACATGATTATTACTGTAAACAGCTGTTTTTATGTGACATGATTACTTTTAATTCTACCATAAAACTTCCTCCAGCACCAGATTCATCAAGAATAATTCAGCAATATAAGTGCACAAGCCCTGGTTTGTTTTCCAGGGCTCACAGACATATAATTTTTGGAAAGCACAAAGACAAACGTGTTAAGGTAGACAAGCTCACCTGATGCAGGATGCTAAAGCTCATTCCCTTCTCACTTCAATTCCATGGTATCTCTTTACCCACATGATGTACAAAAATGCATTATGAAATTAAAAAACCTAAGAAATTAAAGGACTTCCCAGGTGGTGTGGCAAAGAATCTGCCTACCAATTCAGGTGATGCAAGAAGCAAGGGTTTTGATCCTTGCTTCAGAAAGATCCCCTGGAGAAGGAAATAGCAACCCACTCCAGTATTCTTGCCTGGAAAATTACACAGACAGAGGAGCTTGGTGGGTCACAGTTCATGAGGTCTCAAAGAGTCAGATATGACTGAGCACACATACAACAACAAGAAATTAAATGGAAAATCATAGTAGGAGTAAGGAACAGTAAGGCAGGAAAGACAAACGCTCTGATGCTTCTGAGATTTGACACCCTGGGATCCATCTGAGCAAGTTCAGTTCAATTCATTCAGTCATGTCTGACTCTTTGTGATCCCATGGACTGCAGCACGCCAGGCTTCCCAGTCCATCTCTAGCTCCTGGAGCTTGCTCAAACTCAAGTCTATTAAGTCAATGATGCCATCTAACCATCTCATCCTCTGTTGTCCCCATCTCCTTCTGCCTTCAATCTTTCCCAGCATCAGGGTCTTTTCCAAGGAGTCAGTTCTTTACATCAGGTGGTCAAAGAATTGAAATTTCAGCTTCAGCATCAGTCCTTCCAATGAATATTCAGGGCTGATTTCCTTGAGGATTGACTGGTTTGATCTCCTTGCAGTCTAAGGGACTCTCCAAGAGTCTTCTCCTACACCAAAGTTCAAAAGCCATCAATTCTTTGGCTCTCAACTTTCTTTATAGTCCAACTCTCACATCCCTACATGACTCCTGGAAAAACCATAGCTTTGACTAGACAGACCTTTGCCGGCAAAGTAATGTCTCTGCTTTTTAATATCCTGTGTAAGTTGGTCATAACTTTGGAGAGACTTTATTTTGGGGGGCTCCAAAATCACTGCAGATGGTGACTGCAGCCATAAAATTAAAAGATGTTTGCTCTTGGAAGAAAAGCAATGACAAATCTGAGCAAAGCAAGAGGGAAAACTGGACTAGCCAAGTGCTGCTGAGAGAGAGAGCAGTTCTCAGTTCTGCACTGTCCTTTTCTGTGAAGAATCACAGAAGACCTGATATGGAGGAGAAATGAACAGTGTGGTTTGTAGGAAGAATCTAACACAATCCAGCACTTGTAAGCAGGCTAAGCACTGACTTGGAAAGGCCAAGGAAGACAGAGCTTTATAACAAAGGTAACAAAAAGGAAAATTCTGAAAGAAATGGGAATACCAGACCATCTGATCTGCCTCTTGAGAAACTTGTATGCAGGTCAGGAAGCAACAGTTAGAACTGGACACGGAACAACAGACTGGTTCCAAATAGGAAAAGGAGTACGTCAAGGCTGTATATTGTCACTCTGCTTATTTAACTTATATGCAGAGTACATCATGAGAAACACTGGGCTGAAAGAAGCACAAGCTGGAATCAAGATTGCTGGGAGAAATATCAATAACCTCAGATATGCAGATGACACCACCCTTACGGCAGGGAGCAAAGAAGAACTAAAGAGCCTCTTGAAGAAAGTGAAAGAGGAGAGTGGAAAAGTTGGCTTAAAGCTCAACATTCAGAAAATGAAGATCATGGCATCTGGTCCCATCACTGCATGGCAAAAAGATGGGGAAACAGTGGAAACAGTGTCAGACTTTATTTTGGGGGGCTCCAAAATCACTGCAGATGGTGATTGCAGCCATGAAATTAAAAGACACTTACTCCTTGGAAGGAAAATTATGACCAACCTAGACAGCGTATTTTCTGTTGGCTGCTGAGGACCATATTTCCTTTTCTAATCAGAAATTCAACAATTGACCATAGATGCTCTTGTCACTAAATAAAACTTGGGCATCATTAATCAAATATAAATTAGTTAAAAAAAGAAAAAGGTGTAGTGGGATAGATAGTGTCTTCCCAAAATGTATGTGTATCCTGAACATCAGAATGTGACCTTATTTAAAAATAGTCTTTGTAGATGCAATTAGGAAGTAACAAAGAATCTTGAGATGAAATCACCCCAGATTAATCCTAAATCTAAGACAGGTTTTCTTTAAAAAATAAGGGAAGGACACAGAGACACAGGAGAGAAGGCAGAGACTAGGTTTATCTCTATATAAATACCTTCTGGGGCTTCCCCCATGGCTCAGTGGTAAAGAATCCACCTGCCAATGCAGGAGACATGGATTTGATCCCTGGGTTGGGAAGATCCCTTGGAGGAGGAAATGACAACCACTGCAATATACTTGCCTGGAGAATCCTATGGACAGAGGAGCCTCGCAGGCTAGAGTCCATGGGGTCACAAACACAGTCAGGCACAACTTAGAGACTAAAAACAAAGACAAAACAAAACACCTCTTATCCCAGAAACTCTCCATCATCTGCCCCTACTGCCACCAAGACCTTTCAGTGTTCATTCAGACTTTTCAATCCTTCAGAAGTATGAGATGAAACTCCAGAGTATGTTGCTGCTTTGAATTGAGTTATGTTCTAGGCAGTATCAGTCTCTCAGGCAGGGAAAAAAAAAGCTGAAGTAAATGTACACTTCCAGATATGTATCACCCAGAAAATATCATTCTGGATTTTTCTCACATGCCTCTCAAGAGTGATGATGCTACATATCCCTCACGGTGTCATTTCTTATTTCTAAATTAACCTGCTTTATTATGTCTCAGGAATTCAATTTTCTGATTAAGTCTTCCCTTTGCTCTTGTTGAACTGTAATGACTTTAGGATGACTGCCCTTCTTGGGGATGATTTGATGATCTAATTCCCACAGTGGTGGTGGAGGCTTTAGTTTGTGAGGTCTAGATATGCGTGTTGCATCTTACTCCTCCAGGAGATAAATTTAATGTTTAGAAAATGTGGTCTTTCATGGGACATGGCTGTCAACTACAGTTAATCTTAAGAGCTGATTCTTTTCTTTTTAATTACAAGGTAAATACAAAAAGTGTTTCTAGTTAAGTACTGTTATTTTTGAGATATAAGATCTAGGCTTTGGAAACTGGAGACAAATTGCCCTAAGGCCTGCATGACCTGATGAGATGTGTTAGTTATCATGAAAATAAAATATCAGTTTCTTAGTTTTATCATATTTATACCACAACTGAGAAACCTTAACATTTGTAAATACATGTTCACATTGCTCATAAACCCACATACAAATGTCTTACATATAACTATTTCAATATAGCTTCATTTAACAGATGAGCACACTGAGGCTCAGGTGGGTTATGGGACTTACCCAAGGCTACAAAGGCATACATTAATGCCTTTAGCATCAATGACAGCTTAACAGAATACCTTGAGCTCTTGTTTCTCAAGCTTTTTAAACAAATATTCACTTCTGAAAAACATAAATGCTTTGTGAATTTGCATGGAGTTTCTTATAAACAAATCCTCTCACTTCCCCCATAGTTCAGCTCCTTTAAAAATCACTGGTATACTTAGAAGATGGCTTATTTTCTCTGTACATTAGTCAGACTGAGCTTTTATTTTCTGGGGATGAGAAATAGATTTATTTTAAAATTTATATATTCTACCCTGATCGTTCCTCCATTACCCTCAAAATACCACTTAATGGGGCTTCCCCGGAGGTCCAGTAATTAAGAATCCACCTGCTAATGCAGGGAACAAGGGTTCAATCCCTGATCCAGGAAGATCCCACATGCTGTGGAGCAACTAACCCCATGAGCCACAACTACTGAAGCCTGAGCACTGCAACTACCGAAGCCCATGCACCTAGAGCCCATGCTTTGCAACAACAGAAGTCACCACAATGAGAAGCCCATCACCCCAAGGAAGAGTCGCCCCCACTTGCCATAACTAGAGGATGCACACACACAGCAATGAAGACCCAGCACAGCTAAAAGTAAGTAAATAATAACTAATTAACTTTCTAAAAGTTTAACTCTTCTCTCTTTAAAAATCTTAAAAAAAAAAAACACCAGTTAAGAATGGTACCATTTTAATTACAAAGTTCTTTAGTTATACTTACAGCATATTTTTTATTTATAAATGTTGAGGTGATGGGTCCAACTTATATAGACAACTGCTGATGATTGTTACAAACACATGTAAACTTTTAAATACCCTAGCTCCAATTTTTGGTTCTTCAGTTATATATGTCCCAATTCAGCCCTGTGCTGGAAGTCTGTTCAGACTAAGCCAAGTTAACATTAGGCCTTTAAATAAGATGGCTGTTCAGGAGTATGTTGTTTAACTTTGACTTCTTTTTTAATTTTCTAATTTTCCTCCTGTTATTGCTTTCTACTTTTATGCCATTTGGTGGCATACTTGATAGGATTTCAGTCTTGTGTTTGATAAGACTTGTTTTGTGACTATCAAATGATCTATCTATCCTGGAGAAGGTTCCATGTGCTCTTGAGAAGAATATGTATTTTGCTTCAGTTGAATGGAAACTCTGTATGTCTGTTAGGCCTATTTGGTATATATTGTAATCAAATACCAACATTTCCTTATTCTTTTTGTCAGGATGAGTTATCTATTGTTGAAAGTGTGGTGTTAAAACCCTTTACTATTATTTTACAGCTATCTATGACTCCCTACAGTTCTGTTAATATTTTCTTTGTATATTTAGGTGATTCAATGTTGGATGCATATATATTTTCTATTTTATATCCTCTTGATGAATTGACCCCTTTATCATTATATACTTACTTTGTTGACTTTCTGTTTCTATATTATATTATAAAACTATAATGATCAAAACAGTACAATACTAGCATAAAGCAGACATACAGACCAGCTGCAATGTCCTCTTCTTATTAGGATCAGTCCTACTGAATTAGAGCCCTACCATAAGACTTCATTTGACCTTAATTACTCCCTTAAAGGCCCTACCTCCAAATAAAGTCACATTGAGGGTTAAACCTTCAAAAGATAATTTTTTTTCATGGGAAAAGGCCACAACTCAGTCCATAACAATGATGTACACAGTCTTTCAGAGATCCAGAGTAAAAGAGAATCCAATATCTTCACTGTGCAGCTTCCATGGTCTCCCTGAGTGTCAATACCAATAGTAATAACAGACAAAAAAGGACTGAGGACAGGAGGACAGTCATCACTTTTGCTCATATCCTACAAGCCAGATGTAGTCATATGTCACCTAACTCAGGGGAGGTTGAGAAATGTTGTCTAGAATGTGCCCAGGATAAAAGAAATCTCTAGTACAGCCCTTAAGTACTCTTCAGTTCAGTTCAGTCGCTCAGTCATGTCCGACTCTTTGCAACCCCATGAATCACAGCACGCCAGGCCTCCCTGTCCATCACCAACTCCCGGAGTTCACTCAGACTCACGTCCATCGAGTCGATGATGCCATCCAGCCATCTCATCCTCTGTCGTCCCCTTCTCCTCCTGCCCCCAATCCCTCCCAGCATCAGGGTCTTTTCCAATGAGTCAACTCTTCGCATGAGGTGGCCAAAGTACTGGAGTTTCAGCTTTAGCATCATTCCTTCCAAAGAAATCCCAGGTCTGATCTCCTTCAGAATGGACTAGTTGGATCTCCTTGCAGTCCAAGGGACTCTAAAGAGTTCAGATGTGGTTAAAAAAATAATAAAAAGAGTATTTTTTTATTAGCTCTTCCAGAGCTCTAGCTCACATTGCTTTCAAGTTCTTTTCCCAAAATTTTCCACCTGCTTTTGTCTACAGAGTTTTGTGACTCAGAATATGCATTAGCAATGTGTTCATATGGGGGAAAGGGTATGTAAGACCACATAGATTTTATGTTTCAGATCTAGAGAATAATAGATGTCAGCTTGAGTATGTATGTACAATTCTGGTAAAGAACATCCAGCTCCTTTTTTTCTTTTATTAAATTGAAGTATAGTTAATTTATAATGTTCTGTTCATTTCTGCTGTACAGCAAAGTGATTTTCACACACATATATATGTGTGTATATATATACATTTTTAATATTCTTTTCCAATATAGTTTATCACAAGATATTGAATACAGTTCCCTGTACTACACAGTAGGACCTGTCGCGCTTCATCTACTTTCATCCAAGTCATGAAACCCTCACACTGCATATGCAGAGTTACCAGATTTGTGTATAGTATCTCTGTGTACACAAGAAAAGCAAAGCAAGCCCATGTGTGTGCTCTACATTTTCTGTCCTGGTGGAAAGGGGTGGGAGAGAGCTAGAATAAGACCATGGAAAGGGGCAGTGAAAAACCAGAGATAACTTCTGTCATCCCCTCTACTATTTTTCCAAGAAATTCCATGAAAAGCTTAAGAACCCTACAAAGCCCTGGCTTAGACACCTTTGACACCTTTGATACACCTCAGTATCAAAGCCCCAAGCCATTCTCCAATGCCACTGGGGTCCTTTCAGGGCACCACTCTCAGTATAAGCTACTGGATGGGTCAAGTATGCAGGGGATGGCCTAGTGTCACTAAGATAATGTGATAATCCTGGTCTCCCAGCCTCACTGGTCCATCTGAGGCAGAGAGGGCTAGGTGTGCCATTCATTCCATGATGAGAAATTCAAAAGAACAGACTCCCCATTCTAGTTAATTCTCCTGATTGAATTATACTCAGTGTTTTTTGCTCTTCTCTAAAGGGTACATTGGCGTTTGAGTGAACTCCGGGAGTTGGTGATGGACAGGGAGGCCTGGCGTGCTGCGATTCATGGGGTTGCGAAGAGTTGGACACGACTGAGCGACTGACTGAACTGAAAGGGTACATTAATGAAGGCCCATTTTTCCCCCAACACTCTACAATAGTGTTGTACAATAGTCTAAACATTTCAATTTTTGGTTTCTTGAATACAGTAAAATTCCATGACCATGAGGTCTTTTTCCCCCCACCACACAATCCCCTTTAACTGTGCTTTCAAAATAAGCCTTTTTAATCACTCTGAAGTGATTCTGTCTTTAGGCTGTCAGTAAAAACAAGCTGGCCTCTTTGACTCAGTTTGCTGAGATATGAGTGTACCGAAATGTATTGCCAAAGAAATATTGGCAATATTTCTTTTGTTCTATTGGCAACAGAAACATTGCCAAAGTTGCTCTTTTTCGATTTATGTTTGAGCCAGAAGAGTCCAAGGAGAATTCCACTTGTGTAGGTTGCATAAGAGCTGACAGACAAAGCTGAACTGGATAATAGTGTAAGGAAAATGAGAGAAGCATGAAGTGCAATAGAGGCCACAGATACTGCAGGAGAGCGAGGTTGTGACAAGGTGAAACAAGAGGCTGCAAATTTATTAAATTTATTAGGTGGCTCAATCCTTACTGAGAGGTCTCTGCCCTATCTCC
This sequence comes from Bos javanicus, assembly GCF_032452875.1. Taxonomy (NCBI): domain Eukaryota; kingdom Metazoa; phylum Chordata; class Mammalia; order Artiodactyla; family Bovidae; genus Bos; species Bos javanicus. The sequence continues at coordinate 59,259,950 of NC_083869.1, read as the reverse complement.
TTCACACAGGTGCAGATTTTGCCTTTAGTTTTACAAAGATTAGAGCAAGAAAGAAGCTGCTTTAAAACAGATGGAAAACATCATTTTCAGTGAACTTGCTGTAGTATATCCTGACGTACCCCATTATGGACCATGCAGCATTTTATTCACACATGATGCCAAGTATTTGCATGCATGAATGCGTGCTAAGTCGCTTCAGTCATGTCTGACTCTTTGCGACCCTATGGACCGTAGCCCTCTAGGCTCCTCTGTCCATAGGATTCTCCAGGCAAGAATACAGGAGTGGATTTCCATGCCCTGCTCCTCAGGATCTTCTTGACCCAGGGATCAAACCAGCATCTCTCATGTCTCCTGCATTGGCAGGTGGGTTCTTTACCACTAGTGCCACCTAGAAAGCTCTGCCATGTATAGTATAGTACAGTAGGAGCTATACTATAGTATGGTAGGAGCTTAATAAATGTCTGCTGCATTGCCCAATTTCCTATGAATTCATTATGGGGAAATAACCCATACTATACGTCATTTCTTTTTTTTTTTAATTTTATTTTTTAAATTTACAATATTTTATTGGTTTTGCCATATATCAAAATGAATCCACCACAGGTATACATGTGTTCCCTATTCTGAACCCTTCTCCCTCCTCCCTCCCCATACCATCCCTCTGGGTCGTCCCAGTGCACCAGCCCTAAGCATCAAGTGTCGTGCATCGAACCTGGACTGGCAACTCGTTTCATATATGATATTATACATGTTTCAATGCCATTCTCCCACATCATCCCACGCTCTCCCTCTCCCATGGAGTCCAAAAGACTGTTCTATACATCAGTGTCTCTTTTGCTGTCTCGTATGTCATTTCTGTGCATAATTTAAGTTTTATACTTTGAACTGATAAACCCAAAACATTTTATAAGCCAATCACCAGACTCATTTTGTCCACTCTACCATCTCTAGGCAGAGCTCTGCTAAACCTATCTTGATTAAATAGAAACATTTATATTGGGTTGGCCAAATAGTCATTCAGGTTTTTATAACATCTGATGGAAAAATCCGAATGAACTTGTTGGCCAACCTGATAAATGACTTTATGATGGTTGTACCACAAATTGCTCTAAGTAACGGAATGCGGTATCGATCAGCAGTTACTTTTAGGAAAGTTCTCCAAGTTAACTTGGATTCCAAACATCTAATGCAGAAGAGTGTGTGCTTCTCTCTTCCTGTGTACTTAGCTTTTAATGATTAGGAAAAGAACTAAGCTGTGCATGAAGCTTGCCGACCACACAATGTGCCTTTTCAACTTCGGGCTGATCAAGACATGAAAAGATAATAATTTGACAGCTTTTCTATATAAGTGCTTATTTTCACAGCTTTGCTTCAAGACTTAAGCTCCTCCACTGATTATTAATTGCCAGGAAATGTCTGCCCAGTCTATCATAGTGTCTTAATTAAGCAAAAGCACAGAAATTACATGGGGCCAGAGGCCCATGGCATTCACCAGGTGTAATGAATTCTTAAGAAGCAGTAGCTATAGATTTCCCAGGGTGTGCTAATTATACACATGAGGTAGAGGACAACAGCATTAAGGATTCTTTTTTTCCCCTCCTTTCTACCAATCTCTTCTAAAACATACTAACTCTTCAATCTTTAACTCTCAGTTTACATGTCTGCTTTCCAAAGAACTTTCCAGTTTTCATTTTCTGCCTTCCATTAGGGCCACATTCAGTGACCCTCCTCTGTGTTCTGCCAGTAAACAGCATTGCCATTGTTCTAACCACATGCTCTGTTCTTAGGATCTTGTAATCTGTTTGTCACCCCCCAGTAAGTCAATGGCCCTGTCCATCCCTTACATTAAAATATTACAAGAATTATATAAAATGCCCAGTCGACAGTTATCTCTCTGAAAACTGACTAGTGAAATGAAATGTACAAAATCACCATTGTGAGCTCCCCAGAGCACTTTAGAAACAAGAGGAGCAGGAGTTGTTTATTTTTAACTTTGAAAAATTATGCTTATGAACAGAACCTGCACTGGGCAAACCTTCAGCTAACTGCCTATTTTTGCCAAGCTGGGAACTAAAACACTGTGGATGACGTTTCCCAGTGGGCTGCTGCGTTTTTCCATAACTCACTCCTCATAGAACTTTACCAACAGGTGGGGGGCAGAGACGGACCCACTGGTGAAGAGCAGATGCCCAGAAGGCCTAAGGCATGTCTGACACATGCATGTTGGAGAAGAGGGAGAAAGGGAGCAGCAGTTCCTGCCATGACATATTTAAGAGCCTCAGGAGGTGTATGGCTTAAAAATGACTGATCCTAAGAAATCGTTGCTGTAAATGGTGTGTGGGATGTGCCCTTCTGTCCACATCAATGCAGTTGGTAAACACAGAGAAATAGCGTCTTCCCTGAGTACTTGAAGTTCAGAGAAATGTCAGGAGTAAGAAAGATAGTGCAGATGGGATCCCTGCACAACCTGGAGCTCTCGCTTGAAGCCAAGAGAGGAAGCAGCAGTTAAAAGTGAATAGGCTGGGGCATCAAGCAGCAATGATATGTGACTTGGTGCTTGTCTCAAGGAAGGAGATGAAATGTTCACTGCTTTTGAGAAAGTCAAGTGCTTACTTTCTGAGGACCTGGCTTTCCAAGAAGAAATAATTGAGCTGCACTAGATGAACAACTTCTTTCTCCAAGAAGCTGAGGGTATGGCTTCCTGAATCTTGAAAAAGAAAAAGGAAGTGTAGCCACTAATGTTCAAAGAGAAGGAAAGCCAGAAATGACCACATCGGTGACTTGCAGAGCTATTCCCGGGATGTGCATGTGTATGCAGGATATGCACCCTGAGGAAAGGCACTGACGCTACTCAGGGAATATTAATTTGGGTAATACTGGGTGAATTTCCACTCCCTTTGGCATTTGAAACAACAAAAGCTATTGGGTTGACCAAAAAGTTCATTCGGGTTTTTCCATAAGCTATTATAGAAAAGCCTGAATGAACTTTTTGGCCAACCCAATATTAATCATGTATTTTAAGCAAGGTAGTTAGGGATTACAAGAAGCGAGAGACATTCTCTGTCCTAAAGGACCTTAAGAACTTTTGTTAAGATTGTATAAATAGATTAAAACTAACTATGGATGTGAGTTGGACTGTGAAGAAAGCTGAGTGCCGAAGAATTCATGCTTTTAAACTGTGGTATTGGAGAAGACTCTTGAGAGTCCATTGGACTGCAAGGAGATCTAACCAGTCCATTCTGAAGGAGATCAGCCCTGAGATTTCTTTGGAAGGAATGATGCTAAAGCTGAAACTCCAGTACTTTGGCCACCTCATGTGAAGAGTTGACTCATTGGAAAAAGACTCTGACGCTGGGAGGGATTGGAGGCAGGAGGAGAAGGGGATGACAGAGGAAGAGATGGCTGGATGGCATCACTGACTTGATGGACGTGAGTCTGAGTGAACTCTGGGAGATGATGATAGACAGGGAGGCCTGGCGTGCTGTAGTTCATGGGGTTGCAAAGAGTCGGACACAACTGAGTGAATGAACTGAACTGAACTGAACTGAACAAACCATGGTGCATATGCTTGGCATAGAATGGGTGGTAGGTTAATACTTACATGGATTTATGCTTAGTGATAAATGGTAAAGTCTAACTGCTAGATATTACTAGATGTTAAGTACAAAGTATCACCTACATTTTGCTCAGTCCAGCAAAGGGTGAGGCCTGTGTTTGGCACTGCCTCCTCCTTAGATCTGTACACAGAGTCCCTGTGGTTCACTGTTTTCAGGGACCTCTGCCCTTTGGTCTCATGAGGCCTATTTTAGAACCTGACCCCTTGGCTCCATCCTGCTCCCTTAGTCTGGCAGCCCATTGCTGCTATTCCAGTTTACCCACCAAAAGAAACTAATCTGTGTGATGGTGAAAGTCTGTACTAATAGATAGATAAGACTGGGATCATGAGTGATGATTATGTTTAGACAGAGATTGATTAGATCTAATGCAGAAAGAAGATACCATGCTTGGAGTCAAAGTACTATCAAAGTACTTTGTCAAAGTACAGTAGTGCAAAGTACTATCTGGGTCAGTCTCTTAGGAGTGCATGCCCTTGGGTAACTCACTGACTCAGAGAGTCCAGATTTCCTCATCTTTGTAGAACAGGGATCCCAAAAATAGTGTAGGCTTTGCCAGGCCAGTGGTGTGAGTAGACAGCCTTGAGTTCATACTGCATGAACACCAGTTTGACTCAAAACACACATGTTCCTGGAAGTCCTTCACTGGTGAATGTTGACAAAGTCAAGTAAAATACAGGTTATAGCCAATGATTTGACTTCATTTGGGCCAGTTTCACGGAAACTTGGGAAATGCAGGTTACATATAATGGGAAAATATATAATTTTTCCCATAAGGTAAATATTATGACCATCTAATAGAATCTCATTGATTGCCCAAACATTTCTTTTTTTTTCACTCTTGGCAGATTTATTGAGATACAACTAACAATAAGGTATACATGTTTAAAATGTGCAGTCCCCAAACATTTCCTGAATCTATTTTATTAAAATCATTACAGAAAACTTTTTGTTGATAGTAAAAAAGAAGGCTTAGGGTATAGGGAGTAATCTGAGCTTTGTATTCTTAACCTCAAGGCAGTGGCCACACATTCTATGTTTCCTCTGGAGGTCACCCCAGCCATCAGCTTTCAGCACCTTGACACATTGATTCCATTCTATTTATTTATATGCCCTCCACAACAGCTCATAAAGTGACTTATGCAGTTCTCTACAGATGTGCCAAGTGAAAAATGAATAAAATTATAATTAGAAGTCCATAACAGCAAGAAACAGTCATACTAAGGCAGGCAACATGGTGTTTGCTGAGGAATTGCTTAGGAGCCCAGTTTGGAAATGCTATACTCATGGGTGTGCCATTAATTAATGAACAGCCAAATGCTGAGTTCAGGAACAAGAGAAGACAATTATTCCTCAGCTGCTGGTGAGGCAGTTCTTTCATCAACACGTAAGCCCTGCGTTTAGTCTTGGTTATTTCCATTTTAATAAAAACAACCTTGGAGAATCAAAGAGAAGAGAAGAATATGTTCTTTATCCCTGACAGTTTGGTTGTCTCTTAATATGAGGTTCTGCCACCTTGATGCAAAATCCTAGTTGCCAGTTTTGTTTACATTTGCAGGTACCTTCTTCTTAGCCCTCTAAGTGATGGGAGAGAGGTTGTGGGTACTCCCACCAGGCCTCTTTCCACACTATGTATAATTAGATTTTAGTCTGAGATCAGAGGGAAATGGGTAACTGGGGCAAAATATGACCAAGCCAGCCACTTTGGCATATGACTCAGATTCTTAACTCAAATGAACTCAGCCTCTCTTGCAGAGAATCCTGCCTCTGCGGAACTTCGTCTGCCCCTCCCACTGGTTCCCCCACTACTAATGGCCCTTTGCACTCAGCAGTCTTCTTTGTCACTATGTTCTTGGTAGACCCACTGACTCTTTTCCCTTTAGATCTCTGACTAAGGATTCTGGTTTCCAGCAGTCTTTGCAAGATTTTGCAACTCTAAAAGAAATGCTCTTAAGTTAATAGTTATCTGTGGATTGGCAAGAACTGAACCATAGTGGGATAGTTTTGCTGACCCACATCAAGGATTCAGTCAGAGATAAGCTGGAAAATTAAAGGCATTTGTTTGTTTGTTTGTTTATTTAAACACCATGCATGGAGAGTTCAATCAAGATAATTGAGATGCATCTGTATGCTGAAAGCAGTCCTGTAAGTGCATTTGAGCCCTGAGAGGGGAAAAGATGACACAGGATGGAACCTTCTTTGTCCAAGTGATGATGCTAAAGAACCTCAAGGGATTTGTTATCCTTGTCAATGCTGTTTTCACCAGGGGCTTAGGGTGGACATGAGGGAGGTCAGCCAGAGTCTGAGTTAACTCAGTGACCCTCCGCAGTACTGACACAAAGCCAAAGAGGAGTTAAGACTGGTCCAAGTTCAGTGAGTAGAGAAGGCTGGGTATTCTTGAAAAGCAGAGACCATATCCTGTGGGAAGGAGAGACTTCTGGGGATCAAGGGTTATGGACAAGGACAGCAGGGGTAGGGTAAATGCCCTAAAGCAATCAAGGGAAGGAATAAATAACAAATACAATATGGCCTTTTTTAGTTTTCTCTTGTTGCCGTAACAAATTACTACACGCTTGGCTTAAACAACATGGATTTTTGATCTTACAGCTGAGTCATCCAGAAGTTCAAAATGCATCTCACTGGGCTAAAATCAGGTGTTGACCAGGCTGCCTTCCTTTCTGGAGGATTTAGGAGAGAGTCCATCTTCTTGCCTTTTCCAGCTTCTAGAGGTGTCTGCATGCCTTGGTGCATGGCCCCCTCCATCAAATTCTTCTCATGATGTCATTTCTCTGTTTCTACCTCTTCCACTTTTTGGTTTTTTACCTTTTTGCTCTGCTTTTGAGGACACATCCTTCATTTTATTTTCTGACATTTCTATTGCATTTATGTTGGCTATCATATTTTTAATTTCCTTTGTCGTAGCACCCTAGTCCTATGGATATAATAACTTCTCTTATCCATTGGAGATTGCTAATAATTGTATTATTTTGCTTTGTAATCTTTCTTCCTTTTTTGGATGATCTCTATTTCCTCCATGTTCTGCATATTTAACCTTAGGTTCCTGGGCATCCTTTCTTGCCTTGCTTCCAGAGCAGTGACTGGCAGTCAGGAGCTATAACCCTGGGTAAAGGTGGAGGGGTACTCTCTAGAGAAATAGAAGAACCCCAGAAATTATTTCTGCATATCATCAGTACAGGGATCCTTGATTAAAAAAGAAAGTAAAAATTTGGTAAACCTCCCTGATAAAATCTACTAGCAGGCAAACTCTCCCTATGCACCCTGAGTGAGACTCTAAGACAATATTTAGAAGCTCAGGATTTATGGGTACAGGCATGTTGATATCTACATAAACTCTGTCTTTATTCTCTAACCTCATAAGAAAGTTATGTCTAGGTCTATCACACACTTATGCAATTTCTTCCCAGAATTATCCTTCTGAGATGTGATAGCTGCTATCTATTCAAGCAGCTATCAACTAAAAGAATATCTAGAACACAGAACTGAAAGACAAAGTGTTTGATCTGAAGAAGCCCAAGCTGCAGTGACACTGATATGCATTTAAACTGATATAATATACATTGTTTTGATAGAAGTATAATGAGGAGTTGATAAGAACCTAGCAAGATGAAAACAAAATGCAATCACTGGTGTCACAGAGGGAAGAAATGTCATCTCTGTTTGGGGAAAATTTCAGAAGGCTTTCCGCATGAGGAACCTTGGAACAAGGAGTTTCTGAAAGAACAGTGTAGATAGTAGGGTGAAATTTTCAAGCAGCAGGTAGCATTAAAAAAGGTACCAAGAAATCTGAAAATGGCCTGTTATTCTTGGAAAATGATAAGAAGTTATGGGTGATGGAATATTGGCCTTGAGGGTAAACAGTCACTCTCAGAATCAAGATCATCAGCAGTTATGTACTTATATCATAATGTTATTATACTTCAGAAAAAATCAATTGTGAACTTATTCCTTGAAAGATTTTGGGCTGCTCATTTTCATTTTCTCTCTCACTGTGCCTCTGTCTGCCCACTTATTATTTCTTTCCTTAACTACTCTGGTTCTTAATGTCTTCCACTACTCAATAATTCAGGATAGATATGAGGCTTATTGAATCAAAAGGAAAGAGAAAGGGGATTTCCCTGGTGGTCGGGTGGTTGGGACTTTGCCTTCCAATGTTGGGGGTGCAGGTTCAATTCCTGGTCGAGGAACTGGGATCCTACATGCCTCATAGCCAAGAAACCAAAACATGAAGCAGAAGCAATATTGGAAGAAATTCAATTAAGACCAAAAAAAAAAAAAAAAGGAAACAGAAATGAGTAATTCAAATATATGTGATGGGATCTGTGGATTTAATTCACGTCTACTGCTATCAGAAATCTTGTTGGATTCCAGCTTTGGCTATGAATTTCATAAGAAATCATTAAAGTATAGATATTTACAGCTAGCATAAATTTTTGCCATTATGGATGGCATCACTGACTCAATGGACGTGAACTTGGGTGAACCCAGAGACGGTGAGGGATGGAGAGGCCAGGTGCCCTGCAGTCCATGGGGTCGCCAAGAGTCAGATATGACTGGGCGACTGAACAATGACAACATTTATGGCTAGACAGTCTTTACAGACTCAGTTCAGTTCAGTCACTCAGTCATGTCCGACTCTTTGTGACCCCATGAACCGCAGCATGCCAGGCCTCCCTGCCCATCACCAACTCCCAGGGTTCACCCAAACCCATGTCCATTGTGTTGGTGATGCAATCCAACCATCTCATCCTCTGTCGTCCCCTTCTCCTCCTGCCCTCAATCTTTCCCAGCATCAGGGTCTTTTCAAATGAGTCAGCTCTCCGCATCAGGTAGCCAAAGTATTGGAGTTTCAGCTTCAACATCAGTCATTCCAATGAACACCCAGGACTGATCTCTTTTAGGATGGACTGGCTGGATCTCCTTGCAGTCCAAGGGACTCTCAAGAGTCTTCTCCAACACCACAGTTCAAAAGCATCAGTTCTTCAGTACTCAGCTTTCTTTATAGTCCAACTCTCACATCCATGCATGACCACTGGAAAAATACTAAGTATGTTATAATGTCGCACAAGGAGACCTGACTCTTAATCCTTGTGCTCCAAAAACTTAGATCTCTTTGTATATCAGCTCAGCGTTCTTTCTATTCTGTTTCAACCCTGCTTAGGTTTATAGGATCCAGAATCAATAAGATTTCTTCCTTCAACGTAAACAATGTCACAAGCTACTAGGTGGCAGTGGTTGTTTAAAGTGGATGAAAGTCAAGAATATTCTGTACTCATTGTACCTCTTTTCAGTTTGGTCACATTTGAAGACTCTTACATGTTTTAAAGCTTCATCTGAAAATCTAGCCAGATCTTTGTTTTCTATATGCCATTGTCTCAATTTCTCAGGTAAGGAAATCTGAATGATATTTCACCCTTTTAATTCTTTTATTATTATCCAATTAATCTTTACTTCTCACTAAAACAGTGCTGTTATATGAATCTTCTCAAATACTTCCAACGACTTAACTACCGCTCAGCATTAAAGCACTTCAGACTAATAACCAGTGCTCTAACAACCCTGGCCTTTATATATAACTATAGAAAAACCCAGTGTTGCACTTTGAAGGTGCTTAATAAAATCTGTCCTTTCAGTGATACTCATATATAATTACAAATAAAGAAATTTATATAAATGAAAATGTAAAGGATAATATCTTTCAACTATATTATTACTGTTGGATCTCTCTGTAAATAATATACCAAAAGCAAATGTCATTCAGAGCCTATAGGCCCTTTAAGTATAAAGATTATATATTGTAAAATTTCAGTATCATCTCAGAATTTAACCACAGACCCAGGAACACTATACATCTTCCTGTGATACTGCTGCTGCTGCTGCTGCTAAGTCACTTTAGTTGTATCCGACCCTGTGCGACCCCATAGACAGCAGCCCACCAGGCTCCGCCGTCCTTGGGATTCACCAGGCAAGAACACTGGAGTGGGTGGCCATTTCCTTCTCCAATGCATGAAAGTGAAAAGTGAAAGTGAAGTCGCTCAGTCGTGTCCAACTCCTAGCAACCTCATGGACTGCAGCCTACCAGGCTCCTCCATCCATGGGATTTTCCAAGCAAGAGGACTGGAGTGGGGTGCCATTGCCTTCTCCGCCTGTGATACTAACCAGCTTTTTTTCCATTGGGTTAACTAGTTTAGTTCATTCATTTCCAGGAAATAAATTCACCAACTGATCCGAGATTTCATGCTGACAGTAACTGTAATAATAATTTCATCTTGCATGCATATAATAGTTTATAAGTGCATAAGACACCTTTACTTACTATATCATTTAAATTTATTATGTCACTGGAGCCTGCAGGTCTCATATGAGGTTAATGGAAGAGTATTAGTTGTTCTGTTTTACAGAAAGGTGAATATAATTTTAGTGGGAATAAGGAATTTGCCTGTGGGGACATTGCTAAGAAATGGCAGAAATATGACCTACACTTCATCTCCAGATTCCTGGTTAAAATATAAACTGGATGAACTTTGAATGTCAGAAAAGAATAGGTGGTCACCTTGGCTCACTTCACTACTAGAATATTTTACCCAAGTCTGGAAGAATAGCTTTGTATCTGGGGAAAATGTAGGAAAAAATTAATGGAATTTGGTAGAAACCAAATAACTTCTTCCCTGAAACCCAAATGAGGTTTGCATACTTTTTCTTTGGCAGCAGAAACCCTTTTTCATAAGAAAACATTAACTGGAACTGCTCTGATTGAAGTGGGTAGAGAATCCAGAGAAATGCAGGCTTGCATTACTTTGTCTTCTCTACATGGCTTCTGGGGTACCCACAGAACCACAAGATTCCAAGAAATACAGTCATTAAAAAAAAATAAAAAGCACTTGCAGCATTCAAGATCTCTCTCCCTTTACAAGCAAAAGAACCTGATTCTAGCTGATCTAGGCAAAAAAGGCATGTGTTATTCACTTGAATCTTCTGAAGGAATTTGATTCTCTCACAGGAGGCCTGGAAAAGTGAATTTGAGTGCAGCTTGCCAGAAACAAGCCATGACTAATGCAATAAGGATACCACTGCTGCTGTTAAAACTGATAATGTGATGGACTTACTTCCACTGCTACACCAGAAGATTATTCTTGGTGTCAAAGCTACTGTCAGCAGAGAGACCTGCTGAGACCTTAGAGTCCTGGGGTCTCCAGTTTCCATTCAAAATCCAAGGCTGGTGTGTCCGTTTGGAAGAGCTTCACTACAGGTCCTCATGACCTTCTAGCTACAAGGGAGGCTGTGGAACCTGGGAAAAGGTGCTGCCTCCACCACAATTCACAAGGTGAGGAATTCCCCGAACACAGAGCCCAAGATCTGATTCTACTGGGCAGGCAAAGCAGGTGACCAGAGTTTGTCATACATTTGGTTCACAGGCATCATTCTGAAATGGCTGCACAGACAAATCACATGAGATTGCTCTGAAAGCAAATTAAATGACAGCATACCAAGGAAACCAACTGAATCTGAATCCCTGCACATGGGACCCAGGCTTCCATACATTTATTTCTGTCTCTACTGGGAAATCTAACACAGAGAGAGGGTTGAAAACCAACAGCTGAGATGGATTCTAAAGTAGTTCTGGCTCTATTTTTAGGATTCCATTATAAATCCAGTGCTCCTTCCACAACTTTTCGCATTTTACTTCTTAAGAAACTGAGTTTCTCACAACAAAAATGGAACAAAATCAGGAATAATCTGGGGAGAAGGGATAGTTAGCGAGTTTGGGATGGACATGTACACACTGTTATATTTGAAAAGGATAACCAACAAGGACCTACTGTATAGCACAGGGAACTCTGTTCAATGTTATGTGGCAGCTCGGATGGGAGAGGAGTTTGGGGGAGAATGGATACACGTGTACATGTGGCTGAGTCCTTTTGTTGTCCACCTGAAACTTTCACAACAATGTTAGTATGCTGTTAATCAGCTATACCCCAATACGAAATAAAAAGTTAAGGGAAAAAAAAAACAGGAATAATCTTCCTAATTTCTGCCTTTGAGCTGATTCAACCTCCTTAAGAGAAGACATTGAAGATAGAACAGTGGCTTTATATTCTCCCATGGTTGCATACACCCCTGGGTGGCTACCTATGTACCCACAATTGTCTGACATGAGACACATTTTTCTTATCATATAAAGGGAGGAATGAAAGTGAAGGAAGAAAAGTCTTCTGCTTATAAAGGGAAGGCAGCCCGGCAGTCCATTCGACTGATTAACCTATCTCATGTGCCAGGGACTGTGAGAGACACTAGGAATACACAGAGATCTACACGCAGCTCAAACACACAGTTCCTGGCCCTTGTGGTATTTCAAGCTAATGAAGATTTTTATAGATGCTTTGAAGGGAAAGATCTGTTATATTGGAGAATAACAGGTTGGAGGATGCCAAGAAAAGGACTGGATTAGAAGGGGCAGGGTGGGGCAGGGTAAGGGATTGTCCCTCTGATAAAATGACTTTCGGGTATTAGTGAATGTGACCAGATCAGATTTGAAACAGAGCCACTAATTCTCTTCCAAGTTTTTAAGTCAAAAGCAATTTCTTTATCTCTATTTAAAAAGAGGAGATCAGACAACCAGATGGGCATTTGCTCAACTGATTTGCTATTTATACTTTGAAACATATTGAGAAATACTGAATCCATTACAGACAGCAAAACACACCACATTTGGCCAAGGCTCTTGAGGAAATTTCTCAATAAGTGCTGGGGCCCATCTTCTGTGAACTATGTTTGTTTAATAGGACTAGATCTGGGTTCGCCTAGCTGGCCTTCTCAAATTATTTGTGTAACAAGGAACAGAATAAACACATATATTTATCTCTATTTAATTACTTCCTGCCTCCTGAGGGAAAACCTGCCTGACATGTTCATCTTTAAGTTGGTCAAATCCTTCTCCTTCACCATATAGGAGAAAAGATCTCACGCACTCTTTTTTGGATTTTCAAATTGATGCTGCCTATTGTGGAGGTAGCCTCTGACTGAGAGAATGCTGTCCTAACCCAAGCTACCTATATTGATGGCTTTTCTAGACCAAATTAAAATAGTAAGAACAAACCCATCAATACAGCACTGGCTGAAATGTCATTGCTAAAAGACACACCCAGAGTGGAAACTGCTGACTCATTGCCACCCACACCCCTTGGGCCACCGCCCACAAGGATTTCACTGGGGGTACATCACTGTCAGTAGCTCTGGACTCACAGCGTGTTGGCAGAGGCTACCTGGGGTTCTAGACTGAAGTCATTGCTAAGAACCAGGTGTAAAACAAAAAATGGTGCCCAGTGTCCAGTCCTACATGAATCAAGTCATTAACCACTCAGTTGCTGACCTACAAAACACCCTGAAAGGAATTCAGAGTGAAAATCAGGATTAGGCACTCTGTGCTCTGGGAGAGCAGGCAAAACGGGCCCCTAGATAGTTAGAAATCTTTTAGGAAAGATTTTTATGAACCTGGATTCTTCCCTCTTTTCATACTTAGAAAAGCACTAAAATCCCTTACTGAGATATCTGTTCCTTGTGACTAGCAGTAATCTAACTAGTTGTTTCCTCGATTGCATACACGCCTTCTTCAGCATCACATATATGTTAGTCTCTTCCCCCATCTCTTCAGAGGGGTTCCTCAGAATGACCAGAGAAGTTGTCTCCTGGGAGTACAGTCTTCAAATGAAACTGAAGTTCACAAGTCTCATGTTACATGTTTTCATTTCATTGAACACAAGAATCCTAGTTCACATACAAGCTTTTTCACATACTAGCCCTATGACCACAGGAAAACCACTATTTGGGGCCACAGTTTCTTTATCTATAAAATGGGGAAGCAGATGGATGGAACATTAAAGGAGTTAGTTTGAGATTAGTATATTAATAAAACATAACACACTTTAAAAATGTAAGGCAGGATTATTAAATCCTTCTCTTCATTTCTTCCCTGCTTCCCCTCTTTCAGGGGTCTTCCAGGAAAAGGAGACCCCTCCCCACCACCCTTCTGTGTGAAGCTTTTCCATCAGCACAATTTCTCCACCTGATGCTCTATCCCAGGTCTGAATTTTTTTCATCATTTATTTGAGGCCTTGGTTAGCAAAGGCTTTTGTTTTTTTACAAAAGAAGAGAAATCAGGAAATCATAGCAAGCCCTGAGGAAGAGGGGAAACTGAGGAGAGGAAGGAGAGAGGGGGCCTTTGAAATCATAATTAGGGAGGTGGAGGAGTACCAGCAAGATGTCAAGTCTATTGATGGACTCATTTAACAAAATGCTAAACTGATGCACTTTTTTTTAAAAGTCAAAGTAAAAATGTTTGCTTGTTCATCTATTTTAAAATTTACATACAGTAAAGAGCACTCATTTTTTCATACAATTTTAGAAGTCCTGACACATACCACAACTATGCTTAGACTACAGAATGTTCCTATAACAGGAGGGAAGTGGGGAGGGCACTACCTTTAAAAGAATGACATAGTCATAGGACATGACAAAAACTGGGTAGAACCAGCTAGGTCCAAGATGGCAGATGAGTTGACTTCCACTAGACCTTGAGGCTCATTAAACACACACTGTAACACATCAGCAAGCTAAATAACACACCTACCAATGCCATGAGAGTTCTGAGGCTAACTATAAAAGGCCAAAACGTGGGTGGTGACCCAACTCCTGGAAATGTCCACCTTTTCCTTGAAATAGTTTGAATAATCCTCCCCCTCATTAGCCTATGAAATCACCCAGCCTATAAAAATGAACCATGACATATTTTGGGGTCTCTCACCTTCTGAGAAGGCCAAACTATTGTCTGTGGAGTATATTTCTCTCTAAATAAGTCTACTTCTTACTTATCACTTTGTCTCACAGAATCCTTTCTCCAAAAAGACATCAAGAACTTGAGCTTCATTAAGTCCTGAGACCAGGTATGTGATATCAATTAACAGACTGTGGATTCAAGTCCCAGTCTGGCTCCTGACTGAGTTGGAGTCCCAGCCCAGGGGTTCAAGTCCCAATCTGAGGTGCACGGTTTCAGTCTCATTACCCTCAGAATACTCCCTCTTGTTGTTCATTTATAGTCTAACCCTCCCATCAACTTTTAACCCCTGGCCACCACTGATTTTTGGGGGGGCTCCAAAATCATTGCAGATGGTGACTGCAGCCATGAAATTAAAAGATACTTGCTTCTTGGAAGAAAAGCTGTGACAAACCTAGATAGCATATTAAAAAGCAGAGACATTTCTTTGCCAACAAAGGTCTGTCTAGTCAAGGCTATGGTTTTTCCAGTGGTCATGTGTGGATGTGAGAGTTGGACTGTGAACAAAGCTGAGTGCCAAAGAATTGATGCTGCTTTTGAACTGTGGTGTTGGAGAAGACTCTTGAAAGTCCCTTAACTGCAAGGAGATCCAACCAGTCTATCCTAAAGGAGACCAGTCCTGGGTGTTCATTGGAAGGACTGATGCTGAGACTGAAATTCCAATACTTTGGCCACCTCACGCAAAGAGTTGACTCATTGGAAAAGACCCTGATGCTGGGAGGGATTGAGGACAGGAGGAGAAGGGGACGACAGAGGATGAGATGCTGGATGGCATCACCGACTTGATGACTTGATGGACATGAGTTTGGGTAAACTCCGGGAGTTGGTGATGGACAGGGAGACCTGGTGTGCTGCAATTCATGGGGTCGCAAAGAGTCAGACACAACTGAGCGACTGAACTGAACTTGAATTTTATGCTAAGAAAACAGCCTGTTTTTAGCCTATCAAACTTACAAAGTACATCTGTTTTAATTATTATTACTTTTTTTTTTTTAAGCAAAAGGCATACTGAGCAAAATTGACTGAATGACTGAACTGAGCTGAACACCACTGATCTGTTCTCTGACTCTACCAGATTTTTAAATGCAGAAATGAAAATTTCCCACCTGGATGGTAAATGTGGTTTCCTTCTTTTCTCAGCATTGCATTACCCTTGGTCTGGATTTTGGCTTGTACTCTAGCTCAAAGTAATAAAGTTCAAAGAAGAAGGATTGCCTTCTAAGCATCCCTATCATTGTTTTGGCAAATGCTCTTCTGTCTGCGTGCCAGAGGAAGGTCCTAGGGGTGGTGATACATTGTTTTTGGCAAAAATGAACATGATCTCATAGAAAGGCCATTTTCAGCACAGAATCGCAAACCTGGTATAAAATTAGAATTGCTTCTCAATGAGAAACAGCCTTTGTTAAAGAAAGTACAAATTCTTTCAGGAGAACCCTAGGTTTGATATAACTTTTAATTAAGTTTCTCAAAAGCTGGAGCTTATTTATTCTTCCCTCTGTCTGCCATCTAACTGCAGTGAGACAGCCCCATTTTCACTGAGACCTTGCTTTGAATTCTAATTCCAATTTGAGTTCTTATACATAATTTTGGTTCATTCCATGGGTTTTCTAAAATTATTTGCTTGACTATCACCAATATTTATCTCTCCTTCTCCCTCCATTTTCTCTATGAAAATCATTCTGGATAAGGCTATTAAGGAGTGTGAGCTATCTCTTCTCAATACTGGATTACAGTTAGTATTTTAAAACCAAATTAAACAAAATGAATTCCCTACACAAATGAAATTTCAACATGCATTCATTTCTTTTCCTGACTGGAGATAAAAAGCTGATAACATGAGACTTAAGAAAATGATTCTAGCAGTAATATTATGAAAAACCCATGAACTTTTCAGTGTTTATCTGACTAGAGAAAGGCTAAATACTGTGAAAAGTTTTAATCAACTTTGGAATTCCAACCAGTGTTTCCTTTGGCATCCAAAAAATTAAAGGCAGACTATGAAACAGAGCAGGCATTTGTGGAAGGTAAATATCACTCTGTGATCATTTTTTAGGGGCGTAGGGTGGGGGGGAGTGGTATGATGTTTCAGAGGCAATATAGCCCACACATGTATTCCGAATTCTCCAAAGCAAATTTCCAAAGGAACTAAATTAATACCATATACTTTAACCATCTTTGATCTAGTCTACATTTTGCTGCTGCTAGAACTGTCCCAATTCGAAGTATTTCTTTGGACTAACAGAACAGAGAGGTTTCTTATATACTTTGTATACACGATGCCTCCTCCGTAAATCATGTGTTTACTGATTGCAAATTTCACTTCACTGCACAAAATGCATTCAGAACTAGCAACTCGGAAATGTAACAGCAGTTGTGTTTATGGGAGGCTGTCTTCTAGTTACTGAAACTGGCTGAAACTCTGTGTATAAAGTCTGATTACAAAACTTCCTGGCAAAAGAGCTAGTTCCTCAGGTTCTGTAGGTAACTACAACTCTTAGAGGCCTATATAAGAAATAATAAAAATAGACTTTGATGCTTTTTGGTTTTAAGCAGCCATCTTGATAAACAGATCTTAATTATTTTCTACTGCCTGAGAGCATATGGGTAATTACTATAATCTCCTTATGTTTTCCAAATAATTAGTGCATTATGATGGTATCATTTATGCTTAAAAATGGAAAATAGCTTGAATTTAGTGAAAGAGGAGCACCAAAGAGTCAGAGAAGGAGGCATACAGAGGGCTAAATTTCTGAGAAGAAGGCACCCTGCTTTCCCACCTGAAATCTTAGCCACAACCTGAAATCTTAGCCACATCTCTGAATGACAGGTTTAAAACCCAAGTGATCTTAAGAATTTTATAACAAGAAGTGGAAGATGGGTCAAGCCCAAATGATTTAAGTACTTGCACAAAGTCATACATGCAGTTAGTAAGCAGAGTTGCAAGAAGTAGAACCAGAAGTCACATGCTGCTCTACTTACTAACTCTGGGTGCCAGAGAAGAAAGGGACTTCTTTTCTTTCTTCTCTGGAACCTGGCTGGCTCTGAAAAGGTCAGAGAACAGAGCAGTACCAGGGGTCCCAGCCCACTGATGGCTCTTTCTGCTGAACTTACTGAACCCTGACAGATTTCCAAGAAATACCAACCAAATATCCTCCTCCTAAAACAAAGACAATCTTCCTTATGACTGGAGGGAATTAATAATCACATCTCAGCTCCTTTGTTTTAAAATTTTATAATTACCAGTCTTCTTTTGACCCTGTAAGCTATAAAAACTAAAATAGTATCATATAATATATAACATATGTAATAATGCCACAATAGTTACAATAATATATAATACAATGAAAATAGATTTTATTTTCAAGATTTTACTGTGATTATCTGGCATTCATTGAGCATTTTAAAAAATATTTTCTTGAAGTATCCTTGATTTTAATTGAACATTTAATATGTTCTGGGTGTTTTGCTTTATACCATTAAAAAAAAAATTTTAACTCTCACAATAAATTGACCTAGTAGGCACTTGTGCTAATTATTATTGCCTGTTTGCTGTCAGATTTACTTCTGGTTTTTCCCCTGCTCTGTGCAATACTGAAAGGGGCTGAGTCCTGCAAGTTACATCACCTAAGCTTTCCTACCAACTGGTTTTCAGTTAGTTTTAGTAAAGAAGGAAAGTGATAAAGATGAGAAAGTAGAAAAAGGAGAGATGCTGGGCATTTCTGCCCATTTGTTTCATCTTCAGGCAGCATCTTCAAGAGCACCTGTGTCCCCTCCATTGTTCTGGCTTTTACTACACAGGCTGGGCTTCAGGGCTTTGGTAACATGCATTCTCCCTTCATCCCTCCAACCCTACAGGTGGTAGGAGCTCCTGGTGGGGTATCTCAGCATCTCAGTTGACCATTTCAGCTCTCCTAGTACCTTTACAATTAGCTCCCAATATTGAAAATTTCCTCTTTCCTGGTGGCTCAGATGGTAATGAATCTACCTGCAATGCAGGAGATGGGGGTTTGATCCCTGGGTTGGGAAGATCCCCTGGAGAAGGTAATGGCAACCCACTCCAGTGTTCTTGCCTAAAGAATCCCATGGACAGAGGAACCTGGTGGGCTACAGTCAATGGGGTCACAAAAAAGTTGCGACTTTCACTTCACTTCACTTCACTTCACTGGACCTCTTGACATGGATTCTGTTATTTGGACTTGAATCTCATGATTGTCTTCATCCTATAAATGAAGGCCATGAAGGTTGGAGAAGCCTGTCTCACACCAGAGATTGTACCATGTGTTAGACACTGTGCCAAGCACTTTTATACAGTATATCTCATTTTCACAAAATACAGTGAGGTAGATATTATTTCTATTTTACAGACAAGAAAATAAGGCTCAGAGAACATAAATAATCTAACTAACATCTTACTATTTATAAGCAGACCTGAAGCTATGCTTGTAACAGAGCAGGATCCTACAAGGTCTGACCAGGGCAGACCCCTCCCCCATATCCTCTGTCTTAGCTCCTCTCTAAAATACCAAGATAATAGTATCTCATGCATAGTTACTGAGTTTTTCAGATGCTAAAAACTGAAAGGAAGAAATGAACTACTTGATGATCATAAACATATAGCCCCCAGATCTACTGGCACTCACCTAGAGACTGATAATGCTAACCCTATGACACCACCTTGTTACCTCATCAATCAGAGAACTGTGCACAAGCTGGTCACGTACCCTGGACCCCCCCCCCCCCCCGCCACACACACACACACCTGGCCTTTGAAAAGGCTTTGCAGAAACACTTCAAGGAATCTGGGGTTTGGGGAGCCTGAGGCACGAGTTTCCTCACCTGGCTTTGCTCCAAACTCTGATGTTTCAGTTTATTTTACCTCACTGTGCATCGGGCACATGGACTTACATTTGATAACATACTAAGATCAGCCTCTAGATCATGGTGAGCATACAGCCAATTAATTAAGATACGCCTGAAGATGGTACTACTTTTTCCAGAGTCTGATTGATCAAACTCTTCAGTAAGTTCACGCTGCAGGCTGGAAAGGGAGGTCTTTGCTGCATTAGCCAAATCAGCCAGTTTACCAAAAGGCTGTCCATATCACAGGTCTAAAAGCAGCTATGTGCTGCTAATTGTTTCACAATCCACCCTCCAGGAGAAAAAGTATTGATTCCTTTTGTTTGCCAATTTTCATAGTGTAAATATTCCCAATACGGCTGATTTTAAGCAACAAATGTGATATCAATCAGCTCTTGAGATTCCTGAAACTCCAACAATAAACTCCACTACTCCAATGGCTAAAGGAATAAAAGGTACATGGCTAGTTTTTGTTGACTTCATTCTATTAAGCACATGTATTTTCAGATTAAGTCAGGAACTAAAAGGATAAATTGATGAATTTCTATTCTTCAAAAGGCATCATCAAAAAATGAACAGCACACCACAGACTGGGAGAAGATAGTTCATGTATACACATACATTTATAAACATATGATAAGATGTCTAGAATATAAAAACAAATATTGCATAAATCAATAAGAAAAGGGGCAAATAACACAGTTTTAAAAAATGAACAAAAGACTTTAACAGGCTCTTCATTAAAGACTATATCCAACTCTTATGGTTCACAAGTATTTGAAAACACTCAGAATCATTACTCTGAGGGAAATGCAAATTCAACCACTATGCAATATTGCTATGATATATTCCCAGAGGGTCAAAGCAATAGTGATGGGTAATACCAGGATGTGGAGATGAGAATACCAGGATGAGGATGTGGAGAAACTAATATCCTCATACTTTGGCAGTGATTGTGGACATTTGCAAAACCTTGTTGCAATGCCTCCTACAACTAAACACGTGCTTACCCTATGACATTTTAGTCATGGTAACAAAAAAACATGCCTATCTCCATCAAAGACATGTACAAGAATGTTTCTATCAGCTCTATTCATAATAGCCCAAGCCAGAATAGCCTATATATCTATTAAGAGAAAAAAGGTTTAAAAGTTATGAAATAGTTATACACTATAATGTCTAGCATTAAAAAAAGAATGAATAGCTGAAGCCCCATCCCTACAAAAATATGGGTGAATTTTAAAAATATGATGATAGGCCAAAGATGCCAGACATAAAAGAATACATTCTGTGTGGAGCTTTCAAATGAAGTTCAAGAACAGAAAAAACTAATCTATGGGGATAAAAGTCAGAATGGTGGTTATCTAGAGTAGGGGGATAGGCAGTATTATTGATTATAGGCAGTAGTTAGAGACCTGGGTTCCATCCCTGCGTTGGGAAGATCCTCTGGAGAATGGAAAGGCTACCCATTCCAGTATTCTGGCCTGGAGAATTCCATGGACTCTACAGTCCATGGGCTTACAAAGAGTTGGACATGACTGAGCAACTTTCACTTTCAATCTTCTAGGATGTATACATCCATAAGATTTCTTCAACCTGTACACTTGAGATTTAAGTATTTCATTGCATGTAAATTATAACTTTGATTTTTTAATGAAAGTAATTTTGGGACCCCTTGGGCAAGTGCATCCTTTTAGTCTTCTAATCATTCACAGCCAAGGTCCCAGGTGGAGGGATGTTTTAGCTGAGAATATTCTTGAGCACGTGCCCCTGCATCAAATGCCAGAGAAGTTTGCTTACCACGACTGCTCTCTTTATAAAAATTTCTCTTACATGAACCCTTAACCTTCACTAGATCCCTAATTCAACATGAGACCTAAAACTTAGGGTCACTGAGTCAGTAACTGAGATGATCTGTATTACAGACTCAGGGAAAGCATGTTGGATGAGTTGTATTATTTTATGTTTTTCTTTCTTTCTTTTTTTTGTCAATTATCTAGTTCCTGATAATTTACCAGGTTCTAAATACTTACCAACCTCTGTCTTTGCAAGGAGATCTAGACTTTTTCAGGTGACTTTTAAAATTGTTGGTTTATTAAATAGGAACTAAGTTATTAGACTATTTCTTCTTTGTCTTATCTGATTATCACCCTTGAACATTTTGTACAAGCTTTATGTCTCTAGAACATCACTCTTTACTCATCCACAGATTTTAACATTATTTGTCTGCACAAAAAACCCTCTTCCTATTAAGTAATAATTCCCCAAATATTTCTTCTGCATTATTTTGTTTGGTTTGTTTCATCTCTAGGTATTGTGGAACTTTTTTTTTTTTTTCTGTTATAATTTAATTAAAACAAGACCATGTTAACAAAGTGTGGTTGAAACAACCGTGCCATTAAAAACAAGACATATGACATATCATCGCTTGTGTGAGCTTCAGCAATTTACATTAATAAAATATGGCCAAATGTTACCTAGTCCAGTTCGGTCAATAACTGGGACTATGCCAAAGCCTTTGACTGTGTGCATCACTATAAACTGTGGAAAATTCTGAAAGAGATGGGAATACCAGACCACCTGACCTGCCTCTTGAGAAATCTGTATGCAGGTCAGGAGGCAACAGTTAGAACTGGACATGGAACAACAGACTGGTTCCAAATAGGGAAAGGAGTATGTCAAGACTGTATATTGTCACCCTGCTTATTTAACTTATATGCAGAGTACATCACGTGAAATGCTGGACTGGAAGAAGCACAAGCTGGAATCAAGATTGCTGGGAGAAATATCAATAACCTCAGATATGCAGATGACACCACCCTTATGGCAGAACGTGAAGAGGAACTAAAAAGCCTCTTGATGAAAGTGAAAGTGGAGAGTGAAAAAGTTGGCTTAAAGCTCAACATTCAGAAAACGAAGATCATGGCATCTGGTCCCATTACTTCATGGGAAATAGATGGGGAAACAGTGGAAATAGATACAGAAACAGTGGAAACAGTGTCAGACTTTATTTGGGGGGGCTCCAAAATCACTGCAGATGGTGACTGCAGCCATGAAATTAAAAGACGCTTACTCCTTGGAAGGAAAGTTATGACCAACCTAGATAGCATATTCAAAAGCAAAGACATTACTTTGCCAACAAAGGTCCATCTAGTCAAGGCTATGGTTTTTCCTGTGGTCATGTATGGATGTGAGAGTTGGACTGTGAAGAAGGCTGAGCACTGAAGAATTGATGCTTTTGAACTGTGGTGTTGGAGAAGACTCTTGAGAGTCCCTTGGACTGCAAGGAGATCCAACCAGTCCATTTTGAAGGAGATCAGCCCTGGGATTTCTTTGGAAGGAATGATGCTAAAGCTGAAACTCCAGTACTTTGGCCACCTCATGTGAAGAGTTGACTCATTGGAAAAGACTCTGATGCTGGGAGGGATTGAGGGCAGGAGGAGAAGGGGATGACAGAGGATGAGATGGCTGGATGGCATCACTGACTTGATGGACCTGAGTCTGAGTGAACTCCGTGAGTTGGTGATGGACAGGGAGGCCTGGCATGCTGCGATTCACAGGGTCGCAGAGTCGGACACGACTGAGTGACTGAACTGAAGTTGCTTTTTTCAGAAAGTCGAGCATCTGAGAAGATGGCAGCCTAGGGTCCTAGAGTGTCATCTTATGAGGGTCTGGGTGCTAGTTTCTTTTATAGAGCAAAGAGGAGGTGAGGAAGTAAAGAAAAGCCTGGGGGAGGGGATGTGTTAATTTCTTCTTTCCTGTAGCCTTTCACAGACAGGCAAGGTCAGAAAGTCTCCCTGTGAGCTGAACAAAGGGACTTTAACATTCAGGTAGAGGAGCAGGGTTCCCCAAGGTCATCATGTAGGCTTATAGCTATAGACAGCATCTTTTTTTTTTTTTTTTGTATTCATAGATAAGCTTTATTCCAATGCTTACATAAAAATGAGTTGATGTCGAACAGGAAAAGGTTTTTACAAAGGGTTAAAATTTATCAAACAACAGAACTTGGTCCTTCCCTTTAGTTTGAATTCAGTTGGCTGAGGCATCGTTATTAGTACCCGCCCTCACTAATCATTTTCATCACACACAGTATCTAAACGTCTTCGGGTGGCACTTCCTATTTCCCTGAAGTCTCTTAAACTGCTTTCAGTTACAAGAGAAGGGCAAGGATTTTATCGGCTCATACTCTACTCCACTGGAGGCAAAGATACATCCCTCAATTCTCTTGTTTAAGTTGTGGTTGTTGGCAAAGTGTCCAAATGAAGAATTTAATGCTAACACACAAAGAACACAGTATAATCTATGTATAACAGTACCTTTGCTTCAATTTTTTTTCATTAAGAATTATTTTTATTATCTCCCCACAAGGAAGTTATAAAAATACCTGTAAAATCATTGAAAAGGCTCTTTAAAATCCTGGAATGAAAAATTCTGAAGTATAAATTATGATGCATTGTCTATGATTTGCAAATAAAGAATAAAATAAATACTACAAGTTGGAATTTCTGAATGATTTTTGGCAGGAATTTACCAGAAGGAGCCAGAATATCAAACCTTAACAATTTTCTATTTTCATCCCAACTGAGTTTTTGAAAAGCTGTATAATCTGATGACAGGTACAGTCCACAGACAAACTTGCTTCTGCTGTTAATGATGAAGTCAATCTGAAGGACAGAGATTTGTAAGCTGGATGCACCAGGCTGTTCCATGCAACTGACTGGTCTTATTTTTTTCCATCATGTTTTAAATAAAAGTAAATATATATATATATATATATATATGGTAAAAAATTTAAATGGTACAAGAAGATGTAAAATACCCAGTAAATATCCTTTTTGCCCATAACCTAGAAAATCTGATGTCTTCCAAATCATCAGTCACATGAATAACTTGCAAAGTGAAGTCAACCTTAGAGTCTCTTCATCTGAAAATTATTCTCAGGATTTCTGGAATGTGTTGATTCTCTCATATATTACCTCTGTTACAGAGGAAAGCCATGCAGTCTTCTTCTAAAAAACAACTAACTATGAAAGCAACTCGCACACTCTGCTTCGAGAGAGCAAGTCCAGGCAACACCTTGTATTCCGTGGATCTGGTCCTGGCTACAGGCAGAAGCTCTGGTATCAACCAGAGACTCGGGCGGGTGGCCAGAGCTCAGCCAAGCCTTCCTGAATGCCTCGGATCCTCCGGGCCAGCTGCACATCCTTCGGGAAGAGCGTGACGCGGCCGGCCTGTAAGGAGAGGAGATAGGCATCCTCGAAGAGATGAACTAGAAACGCTTCTGCCGCCTCTTGTAGGGCCAACAGGGCCTGGGCTTGCCAACTGAAGTCCACACAACGAGTGAATTGAACACATATTTCTCCTGCCAGGCGGCAGAAGGGGGTCTTTCTTAACAGCAGGTGTGTGGTCTTCTGAAGAGTTCGGATCTCTGTCTCTGGCGAGCAAGTGGACAGGAGGATGTGCCTAAGGACAGGGGGGCTGGCGGGCAGTGGGAGCCAGGCTCGCAGGGTGCCTCCTTGGTGTTTTGGGCTTTCGTCTCCGGCGGCGCAGGCCCATGGTGGGCGCGCAGGGCTGCGGCCCCACAGCTCCTTCTAGATCTTCTGGGTACCGGGGCAGAGGCTGGGAGGGCCGGGGCTCCCCGGCCGCGTGCCCTGGCTGGGTGCTGTTCGAATTGCCCGCACCGTAGACAGCATCTTTTTACTGATTATAGCAACAAAAGTAACAAAAAGTGAAAGTCCTCAGTGTCCGACTCTTTGCGACCCCATGGACTATGCAGTCCACGGAATTCTCCAGGCCAAAATACTGGAGTGGGTACCCGTTCCTTCTCCTGGAGATCTTCCCAACCCAGGGATCGAACCCAGGTCTCCCATATTGCAGGTAGATTCTTAACCAGCTGAGCAACAGGTAATGGAAAGCAAAGGTTAAAGTAAAAGAAACAGATCTAACAGGGAGTCAGATTTTGTGCTTACCTGTTTCACAATGACATCTTATATAAAGTCAAGGGCTGCCTATCCAGAGACTATCTTTAGGTTATCAATTATTGACAGTCTTTTGATACAGTGGCTGTACTAGCTATGAATCTACTTTTAATTTCATGAGCCCACAATAATTTTTTTTAAGATGAAGACTAATCAGGACTTCAAGGAATATTAAAGTTCATCTAGTTCACCTTCTTTCTCCACATTTACATATAACACAGAAAGTAGGGGAGGAAGCTTACATCATTTATCCAGTGTTGTTTAGTTAGTAAGGGGTTAAGCTTGTATAGCACTGAGTCTCTTGCTTTTTGGCTTGTTTCTATACTCGTGAGAAATTTAGCCAACTGTCCTGCTGAAACTAAGATTCCTGATACCCATTATTTTTGCCTGAAAATGCCAATCTATTTGAACTCTAAATTTTTGTGTACTATGATTTCCTGATTTCAAACCTCCATTCAAGGCCACTATTGGCAACTTACTTGCTAAACTTCAAAGAAACAAACACATCAAGTGAGCCAATCAATCTGTATAAAATACCTTCTTCCTCCTTTCTTGCCAAGAGAAAACAAAATGGAACTCTTCTATTTGATTATGATAATTTAACAATATTACCATTGTCATATACATAGATGCTAGGCTATGCAGCATATTACTAAGGATAGGATAAGAAGCCAGTCCAATAATAACAGTGTTCAGAAGACTATATATCAGGATGAATGGAGAACCAAAGAATTCTATGTACAATAAAAATGGATCAATTTAGGATTTTGCTAATGTTTATTCTTCTCTTTTGTTCCTTTTTCTGTTTTTTGGTATAGAAAATACAGACTGATAAGAATAAACAAGGGAAACCCTTTGCTTTTTGACCTAGCACAGAGAGTATTATATTAAGAGATAACTGGAACAATACAGAATTACTCCACTTTTTCTTTGTTCTAACTGTCTCTAACATGGAACATAATCTTCATGTTGGAAAGGTACAAAAACAGTGAGAAGTAATATGACGTAATTTTTAAAAAATGATACATGGAGTTCAACAACATAAATTTGGATCCAGACTCTTCTTTCATGAATTATATGATCTCATACAACTTATTTGCTCTGAGTCTTGCTTGATGATATCAATAGTTCCATCCCCAGAGGGTTAGGAGTATTAAGTAAGATAATGCATGGAAGGCACTTTGACACAGTAACAGTCCAAGGAGTGGCAGGTAATAGGGGACAGAAGCCCAAAGTAGGTTAAAAAATATCTAAGAATTCTAAATTTAACAATCTTTCAAGGCCTTGAAGAATCAGATCCCGATGTACTGAAATAATTTCTAACAGCAATAATGATGCTATTGCCACCAATCTTGGAGACGTCGTGGCAAATGACAGATGTGCTAAACTGCTTGCCCACATTTTCAAAAAAGAGGGGAAAAGAGGGTTCTCAAAATTTAGTAATTCCAACCAGCAACTAGATGTTTTAATCTCCACCACATTCCAGATGAGTTACAGATTATGAAATGGATATTCTAAATGCAATTTTAAAAGGAAGTTGTGATTGCTAAAACCAGCATTTAGTCAAGTGCAAGTCATGTTGAAAGCAACAAGGTTTCCTCTTTCTTTCTTGGAGGGGCTAAATGCCTAATCAGAGAAATGCCACAATGTATCTGCATTTCAACAGGGTATGTTAAGAAAGGTTTCAGAAACCTTTAATATACACTTATTAATATCCAGAGGGAGCTATTAAAATACAGTACTTTCTAGATTATTTGTCATAGTGCCTCCCCCCCGCCCATTCCCCGCCATCTGTAGAGCAGCTGAAAGAAATTAGGTTAGGCATAACATTGTAGAGAAACACAAGTCTAGTCTATCAAAGCCTGGACAGTAATACTTGCACTGGTCAGGTAGTCTTTGAGATACTGTTTATCTCCAAACATCATTTTTTAAAGAAACTCTGATAAACTAGAGTATGTCCAAAGAGGAGACCAGTGTAATGCATTATATAAAGCTATATATTTTTAAAAATGCAATATATTATAAAGAAAATAATTAGGACATGTTATGGACTCAATAACACTTATTAAAGCTCAACATTCAGAAAACTAAGATGATGGCATCTGGTCCCATCACTTCATGGCAAATAGATGGGGAAACAGTGGAAACAGTGTCAGACTTTATTTGGGGGGGCTCCAAAATCACTGCAGATGGTGACTGCAGCCATGAAATCAAAAGACGCTTACTCCTTGGAAGGAAAGTTATGACCAACCTAGATAGCATATTCAAAAGCAGAGACATTACTTTGCCAACAAAGGTTCGTCTAGTCAAGGCTATGGTTTTTCCAGTGGTTAGGTATGGATGTGAGAGTTGGGCTGTGAAGAAGGCTGAGCACTGAAGAATTGATGCTTTTGAACTGTGGTGTTGGAGAAGACACTTGAGAGTCCCATGGATTGCAAGGAGATCCAACCAGTCCATTCTGAAGGAGATCAGCCCTGGGATTTCTTTGGAAGGAATGATGCTAAAGCTGAAACTCCAGTACTTTGGCCACCTCATGTGAAGAGTTGACTCATTGGAAAAGACTCTGATACTGGGAGGGATTGGGGGCAGGAGGAGAAGGGGACGACAGAGGATGAGATGGCTAGATAGCATCACCAACTCCATGGACGTGAGTTTGAGTGAACTCCCAGAGTTGGTGATGGACAGGGAAGCCTGGCGTGCTGCGATTCATGGGGTCACAAAGAGTTGGACATGAGTGAGAGACTGAACTGAACTGATGGATTCAATATTTGTGTACCTTCCCCACCCAAACCATACACTGAAATCTTAATTCTTAAAATGATTGTACTTAGATGTGGGGGGTTCTTTGGAAGGTGTTAGGTCATGAGGGTAGAACCCTCACAAATGGGATTCATACTCTTAGAGAAATTTCAGACAGCTTGCTTATTCCTTCTTATGGGTAAAGATGTAACAAGAAGATGGCTGTCTAAGAACTAGGAAATGAGTCCTCACCTTACATGTATCTGCTAGGTCTTGATCTTGGACTTTCCAGTCCCTATTTCATGAGAAATAGGGGCTTCCTTGGCAGTCTAGTGGTTATGAATCTGCCTTGCAATGCAGGGGACATAGGTTTGATCCCTGGTTGGGGAACTAAGATTCCACGTGCTGTGGGGCAACTAAGCCCTTGAACCACAACCCCTGAGCCCAAGAGCTACAACAGAGAGAAGACTATGAGCTGCAACGAAAGATTCCAGGTGCCAACTAAGACTCAACATAGCCAAAAATAAATATTTTAAAAATGAATTATGAGAAATAAATGCTGTTGTTTAAGTCACTCATTCTGTAGTATTTTTGTTAGAGCAGTCCAAATGGACTAAGAATTACTATGAAAGAGACACCTTTGGGAGTAGGGCTATTCCATAAGTCAATTTCAAAAATTTTAATGGGTTAGTTATATGGACAAGGAATTAGAATCATTCTGTTTAAATAACCAGAGATAAGAGTGTTATGTAGAAATTATAGGGAGGTAATATGTGCAGATTTTGGCTGAATATAAAGACTTTTAAGAGCATTGGTCTTGGGATTTGACAGACTGGAGTTACATGCCTAGCCTACCACACCCTAGATACACTGAGTAAAGGACCCAACCCCTCAGAATCTGTTTTCTTATCTGCCATGTAGGAACATTCACAGAAGGACTACAAAGTAAAAATCTTATACTGAATTTGAAAAGTTCAGGCACATTAGCAGTCAATAAATGGAACTCTGATTGTGTTAATAACAGTTAGTGTCGTCCAACAAGAAAAAGGTTGAAGAACCTGATTATGGAAAGCATCTTCAGAGTGAAAATGATCAAGCACATTTTTAATCATTTAAAATAACTGAAAGCCTACTGTGAGCAGCACATGTCAGACAGAGTAGTTGTGACACAGTTTCTATCTCTCTGAACTAGCAATCACATGGGGAGCAGCCAGGGAAACGAGGCAAATACATTAATAAACCATGACACAAAGACAAATGCTATCAAAGTTACAAGAGGCTCAGAAATTAAGTACATGAGTGCTAATCCTTTGGAGGGAAATATGGAAGGCTTCATGAAAGTGGTAGCTTCAGGAGAATGGGAAAAATTTTTGTGGGTGGGGCAGCAGAAGCAGCAGCACTTTATATACAGGGAGGATCTATTATGAAGAGAGGTCCAGGCAGGCAAACACAGGGACATATTCAGATAAGCAGCAGAGTTTGCAGGGATCCAATGCAAGTCTCAATAAAACTGAAACATAAATCTACATGATTTGGAGGTGGGGGTGGGTCACAGAATGAGTCTTGGACTTGGAGATCAGTGAGGAGACAGACAGTAGATATCTGGGGGGAGAGGAGTGACTATCAAAACTGTGCTTTCAAAAACTGAATCTGGCAGTGACAATAAACTTCTCTAGGATCTGTGTGACTCCTAGTGCAGGAAAGCCAGTAAGAAAAATAGCACAATAGGTTAAAAAAAAAGGGTGGGGGGCGGGAAATCTCAAACATCATGGAAGCAATGAGAATGGAGAGGAAATCCTTAGTGAGTCACATCTGTAAAGCAGGTTGTTGGGGAAGATGTGACAGT
The DNA here is from genome assembly GCF_032452875.1 of Bos javanicus. NCBI lineage: Eukaryota > Metazoa > Chordata > Mammalia > Artiodactyla > Bovidae > Bos > Bos javanicus. Next base: position 59,230,067 of record NC_083869.1, on the reverse strand, counting down.
AAGTTAGACGGTGATGGCCTCAAGTGAAGTTTTAGTTAAAGGTAGTTTTCTGTAGGAAGATCAAGATTAAGGTTATTTTTTCTCAGCAGAATAGCACACAGTAAACCCTTATTAAATATTTGTTCAGTAGATAAATTACTGAATGATCTGGATTGAGGTCTAAATAGAAGAGTGAAAAATGGTAATAGATGAATTAAAGCTTGTGGGAGTCAGTATGAAGAGGGTGAGGCTGGCTGCATAGAGATGGGAGTTAAGCAGTTACGTGTATGGAGGGAGGCCTAGGAGCTAGATTAAGGGTCTGCTTACCGATGCAGGAGATGCAGGAGACAGGGGTTCATTCCCTGGGTGGGGAAGAGCCCCTGGAGGAGGAAATGACAACCCACTCCTGGGTTGTCTAATACTCCTGTATTTTTGTCTGGAAAATTCCATGGACAGAGCAGCCTGGAGGGTACAGTTCACGGTGTCACAAAGAGTCAGACATGACTGAGCACAAGCACACAAGGACAACCAGAGCCCATGGATCAAATCCAGGCCAGCACCTGATTTTGTGCAGCCCACAAGCTAAGAATAACTTTTGCATTGTTAACTGATCAGAAAAACATCTGAAGAAAAGTAATATTTGGTGACAAGGGAAAATAAATATTAAACTCAATTTTCAGTTCCATAAATAAAATAACTGCTTTTTGGTTGTTTTGTTATTGCTGAAAGGACCAGCCTGCCCCTTAAGCAGTACTAACATGCTAAAAGGACTTTATAAATATTATCTATATAAATCTCACTACAACCTATGAAACATAACTCATTCCCATTTTACTGATGAGCAAACTGAAGCTCGTATTTCAGTAAAGTTCCCACAGTTCATTCCAGACTTCCCATTCCCCTTGGATAAAAGCCATGGCTCTAAGTAGTGAGACCATGAGGTGCTTATAAAAGAGGGTTGAGGAGCGTGCTGAATGCTTACAGGACAGCTTTGGAAGAGAATCAGAAGAGGAGAATGGTTTAGGCAGACACATTTCTAAGACTGGTGTATGAATTAATTTAATTCTCATAACTGCTCCGTGATTTGGATTCTATTATAATTAATATCCCATGCTGGTATAGGGGTGGCCTTCTTAAAGACCATTTCCTAGATAAAAGGCTCAAACACTTTGAGTCTTTTGACAGGGGACACCATATGGCCTCCAAAGACTCATCCAATCCTGGAAGTCTAGAATCCCTTGTTCAGAAGTACTTAGGGAAGGCTTCCAATGGACTGAAGGGTTCCAGTGTCCTGCATTCTTCCCCTGTGACTGGGCTCTCATATTCCTCATTCCCAACTCCACCCTCATCCCCCAAACAGGCTTCTCAGACCTTTCAGTTAATTTGACGTTGGCTGAAACATTCACTTAGGGTTTTGGTATAACATTTTATGGAAAAACCCGAATGACCTTTATGGCCAACCCAAAAGCTCCGTTCCTGAATCACAGCAAACTAAGCAGCACCTGAAGAAATGCAGCAGAGTTTAAAGTTTAAATGTGCTGGGGTGTGAAGGCAGGAAACTCTCCTACAGAAAGCCTGGAGGCAGATGACAATCTTTTGTCAAAGATTCAGCAGTTGCCTCTAGAAAAGAAGGAAAGCCTTGAACTGGCCTGTTTCTTCTGTCATTGTTGTTACCGCTTTGGTGGCCACTTTCCCACTGGGAACTGCTGCCAGAACAGGAAGTAATTTGAATGTTGTCTGCTTTTACAACATTCTGAACTTGAGTTTTAAAGCAAGTTTCAGCAATGGATTTACTGCTCTGTGTTACCACCTCCTCTTCTTCTAAGATAACTGTGGCCTAAAATAAATAAATTTATCTTTTAAAAAATTAAAAAAAAAAAAAAGATAACTGTGGCCGGGTGAAGTCTCAGGGGCAAAGTCCTGTGCAAATACTGATTTAGTATCAGCTTTTGCACACCCAGCCTTGGCAGCACTTTCAATTCAAAGCAGGCCTGTTGTGGGGTTTGGTTTGTTTGTGTGTTTTTTTTTTTTTTTTGGATAGAACCCGGTGGGGGGGGTGAGGAGAGAAAGAAGGAACTAGGAAGGGAAAGGAAGGAAGTAAAACGTCCCTTCCCTCCCTGTCTTTCAGAAAACCAAAAATGGCATCTTCCATGAGGAGCCTGTTTACTGACCACAGCAGATACGTTGAGTCTTTCCGGAGGTTTCTCAGCAATTCCACGGAGCACCAGTGTATGCAGGAATTCATGGACAAGAAGCTGCCGGGCATAATAGCAAGGTAACAGCGGCAGAAAACACAGGCCGTCTTTTGTGCAAGGGACAAGCCTGGGCGCGCTCTGTGCAGTGATAGATGGGTCATGCCCGGCCGGCAGGCTGGGCTGCGGGATAAGGGGAACTGATGGCAGCTTGGCTTGTCCCCGAGCGGCCCTGTGCCCCTGCTGCCGCGTTTCAGTGAGCCGATCACTAGAAACATTCAAAAGCTCTGATTTGTGCGGATTTCAAGCTGCTCAGAGATAAGCGTTAACCCTTTGAAGGCACAAATTCACGTTCTTATGGGAAAAGATAAGATCCAAATCTTTGAGATGAGATTTTTTCGGCTCTCCTCCAAATTTTATGTTTCAAAAAATCCCAGAGTCTAGTGTTCTTTGAATTAGAATCAAATAATTACGAAATACTGTTTACCCCTGGGGATTGAGTGGATGCCTCTCAATTCTTCTAACACCCATTTAAATTCATTTTCCATATCCTTTATCATAGTTACCACTCTCCAAAAGAAAAATTGTCTTTTTACTTTCAAGTTAATATTAACAATGTGGCCCTACCTAAGCATTTTTCCATTATCAATGAAACTCACTAGTTCTTATCCTTCTGGCAGACTGCTTTTGGTTTGTTTGTTTTTTTTGGTGATTAATGTGTTCAATTTGTGCCAGAGCTGATAAGCATTATGAGAGTAACAGATTCCACATGGTAAAGATAATCAAATCACCTATCTGGGGGCGGACTGCTGTAACCTGACTCTGCTTCAGGAAATAATGATGGAAAACTGGAAAAAATGACTGTGGATCCAATTTGCAATAGCAAAAAAAAAAAAAAAAACAACACACACAACAACTGATATTTTAGTCTTTGTGTCGGATTTTTCTGTTATAGGCCTGAAATTCTTTAACCAGGGCAGTTAAATCTGCCTGACTAGAGAAGGCATTGTTGGATGTATAATTTATGGAATTTTGTTTCCTTTTCTATCCTTTATCTGTCATGGTTCAGTTTTCAATTTTTTTTAACTGTTATATATTAATAAATAATAGGGTAATAGGACTTCCCAGGTGGCACAGTGGTGAAAAATCCACCTGCCAATTCAGGAGATGCAGAAGACACAGGTTTGATCCCCGTGTGGGGAAGATCCCCTAGAAGAGGCAATGGCTACTGACTCTAGTATTCTGGAAAAATTCCATGGACAGAGGAGCCTGGTAGGCTACAGTCCATGGAACTGTAAAACGTTGGACAGGATTGAGTGACTGAGCACACATACAATAGGAAAATAAAGCAAAAATCAAAGCAGACAGCAAATAAACAATTTTCTATCCAAAAACAAACTATAGTTTCTTTGGGTCTTTTTGCTCATTTCCAAAATTAAAGGTAATGAGTTGATTTCTGAGTTCTTTTGCAGTACTAAGCATCTGTGTTCTAGTCTGTGGTTATGCAAATCCTTAGTTTACTTCAGCCATCAGTTTGGTTTGAAGACATATGATGGATGCACAGAACATAATGAATGATGACCCCCTGTCCTGTCTTCAAGCGTATACAGTCTAACTGGAAATACTGAATGTGAAATCTGTGAACTACTGAAGAATTTTCAAAGGCGTAACTAAGTTTGCCTTATAGTGGTAAGATCCAATTAGAAATCATCTGAATCATATTTTTTTAAAGCAATTTTTTTCTGAAGGTGATGTGAAATGAGATTTAGCTAAAGGACTTTCAAAACTGCTACTTAAAGTTGTTTATCAATTATCAATAGGCAACATGTCTGCTTAATTTTTCATTTTTATTAAAGCAAGATGTGCTCATATTTTTAAAAGTCAAATGATTCTGAAAAGCTTACAATAACAACAACAACAAAAACAGTGGTTTCCTGCCTTAACCACTCTCATTCCTGATTCATGCTCTCTATAGAGACAATGACTTTCAACATTCTGAAATCATTTACTTATTTCTTATGGAATTTTCTTTCCTAATTCTAAATAACATGTTATTCTCTTCCTTAATTTTAATGTATTAAAAGTGCTAAATAAACATGCACATCTGTCTCCCCACCATGTCAATACAATATATATATGTACATATATAGCATGTATATATATGTGTGTGTTTATACATGCATATATACCTTACATGTGTCTAAATTTTTATTAGTTTATATCATTTTGTCTGTACATATTATTCATAACTGAACAATGCATTTATACTATCATTACATTTCATTTCAGGTATAACTTTTTGTTTTTCCTAGAGTTACCTATTGATTTTAGTTTATATTCTTAGTTTTCTATGTACCTACCACTATTTATACCCTAAACAGAAATATTAACCTCTCAATATATTCCAACAGATCAAGTAATCTGTTTGTTTTTCCTCATGGGAACACTGTTTCTGGACTTCTCTGTTCTTTTTTTTCCAGTTTGGCTTGATTTGGTTTTGGCCTGATAAGGGAAGTTATTTCACCTTATAGAAATTCTCTTCTCCTCTCTCTAGTACTAAATTCTCTGATTCTGAATTCCATGTTGTGTTTTTCTTGGTTTCTTTAATCTTTCTCCCCCTCCCCCCTGCTAATCCTTTAAGGGCTTTCTAAGAAAGAGTGCATGGGAAGTAATGCCTTCTCTCTGCTCATCTTTGTTAGAGTTAAACAGTTAGGGTATAAAACTCTGCACTGAAAATGATTTTATACCAGAAATTTAAAGATATTTTTCCATGGTCTTATAACCACTAGAGGGCTTCTCTCATAGCTTAGTCAGTAAAGAATCTGCCTGCAATGCAGGAGACCCAGGTTCAATTCCTGGGTTGGGAAGATCCTCTGGAGAAAGAAATGGCAATCCACTTCAGTATTCTAGCCTGGAAAATCCCATGGACAAAGGAGCCTGGCAGGCTACAGTCCACGGGATTGCAAGAATCGGACATGACTTAGCAACTAAACCACCACCATAGCCACTAGAGTTACTACTGAGAAACCTAATGCCATTCAAATTCTTCATCTTTAGCTTGTGACCTTTTGCTACTGTGTTTTGTTTTTGGTTCCTTTCTAGGATCTTTTCTTGTATCTAGTATTCGGAAATTTTAAGATAATAATTTATGGTATGGGTGTTTTTCACCCATTTTTGTGGGTAGTCCCTGGGCCATTTCAATTAAGATTCAGATCCTTCAGTTCAGGGAAGCTTTGGTATTATTTAATCATTCCTCCCCTCTTTTTTTGTCTTTCTGGGACTTTTATTCATCAAACAGAGGACCTCCTAAATCAATTCTCCAATTTCCTTATGTTTCCAGTTTCTCCCAATTTTATCTTTCAGCCCTCTATTGTTCAGTATTGTGTTTTTAATTTCCAAGAATATTCCTTTTTTATAGCATCCTGTTCATCTTTCATAGATAGTCTACCTTCCTTTATCTATTATAAAATTTTCCTTGGCTTTCTGAATGTTTCTTCTGAATTTGCCTTTTCTGTTTCTTTTGGTCTCTCTGTCATTGCTTTCCTGGTAGCTCAGTCAGTAAAGGATCAGTCTGCAATGCTTGAGACCACCTGCAAAGCAGGAGACGCTGGTTCAATCCCTCTGTTGGGAAGATCCCATGGAGAAGGAAATGGCAACTCACTCCAGTATTCTTAGTTGGGAAACCCCATGGACAGAGGAGTCTTGTGGACTACAGTCCATGGGGTTGTAATGAGTTAGACATGACTTAATGACTAATTAGGGGAGCTCCCCAACTACCTGATAAGCCCTGGTTGTCCATCCAGTTAAATATGAGGCACTAAAAATTGGTTCAGAACCTCTTTGTGTACGTACTGAAATAGTCTGTTGAGTTGCTGACTCGTAGTAATGAGATGTGGACTTAGCTCTTGATGGAGGATTCTCAGGTACCAATATAGATAAGTTTATCGGTAAGATGGGTTATTTCCTCAGGGAGGAATTATTCAATCACCTGTCAGGAGGTAGAGAGCAGAGTGGGGAGGGCTATAGTATATAGCTATAAATAGTAGCTTATTGTTGTTGTCATCATGAGTACATCATGAGAAACGCTGGGCTGGAAGAAGCACAAGCTGGAATCAACATTGCCGGGAAAAATATCAATAACCTCAGATATGTACATTATACCACCTTATGGCAGAAAGTGATGAGAAACTAAAAAGCCTCTTGATGAAAGTGAAAGAGGAGAGTGGAAATGTTGGCTTAAAGCTCAACATTCAGAAAACGAAGATCATGGCATCTGGTCCCATCACTTCATGGGAAATAGATGGGGAAACAGTGGAAACACTGTCAGACTTTTTTGGGGGGGGCTCCAAAATCACTGCAGATGGTGACTGCAGTCATGAAATTAAAAGACACTTACTCCTTGGAAGGAAAGTTATGACCAACCTAGATGCATATTGAAAAGCAGAGACATTACTTTGCCAACAAAGGTCCATTTAGTCAAGGCTATGGTTTTTCCAGTCGTCATGTATGGATGTGAGATTTGGACTGTGAAGAAAGCTGAGTGCCGAAGAATTGATGCTCTTGAACTGTGGTGTTGGAGAAGACTCTTGAGAGTCTCTTGGACTGCAAGGAGATCCAACCAGTCCATCCTAAAGGAGATCAGTCCTGGGTGTTCATTGGAAGGACTGATGCTGAGACTGAAACTCCAATACTTTGTCCACCTCACGCAAAGAGTTGACTCATTGGAAAAGACTCTGATGCTGGGAGGGATTGGGAGCAGGAGGAGAAGGGGACGACAGAGGATGAGATGGCTGGATAGCATCACCGACTCGATGGACATGAGTTTGAGTGAACTCCGGGAGTTGGTGATGGACAGGGAGGCCTGGTGTGCTGCAATTCATGGGGTCGCAAAGACTCGGACATGACTGAGTGACTGCACTGAACTGAACTGATTGTTGTTGTTACATGTAATGCATTTAGATCCTTGCCTGGAAAAATAGCAACTTTTCAATAATTCTTAGGTATCATCATACTATATAAGATGGAATAATAATAGTATCTAACTCACAGAGCTGTTGTAAGAATTCAAAGGGTTAATTCATTACAGATGGCCAATGAAAAGGGTGAAAGTGTTAGTTGCTCAGTCTTGTCTGACTCTTTGCACCCCCATGGACTGTAGCCCACCAGGCTCCTCTGTCTATGGGATTCTCCAGGCAATAAAACTGAAGTGGGTTGCCATTTCCTTTTCCAGAGGATCCTCCAACCCAGGGATAGAACCTGGTCTCCCACCCACAGGGAGATTCTTAACCTTCTGAGTTACTAGAGAGGGCCAATCAGTTCAGTTCAGTTAGTTCAGTTGCTCAATCATGTCTGACTCTTTGCGACCCCATGGACTGTAGCATGAACGCCAGGCCTCCCTGTCCATCACCAACTCCGGGAGTCCACCCAAACCCATGTCCATTGAGTTGGTGATGCCATCCAACCATCTCATCCTTTGTCATCCCCTTCTCCTCCCACCTTCAATCTTTCCCAGCATCAGGGTCTTTTCAAATAACTCAGTTCTTCGCATCAGGTGGCCAAAGTGTTGGAGTTTCAGCTTCAGCATCAATCCTTCCAATGAATATCCCAGATTGATTTCTTTTAGGATGGACTGGTTGGATCTCCTTGCTGTCCAAGGGACTCTCAAGAGTCTTCTCCGACACCACAGTTCAAAAGCATCAATTCCTCAGTGCTCAGCTTTCTTTATAGTCCAACACTCACATCCATATATAACTGCTCGAAAAACCATAACTTTGACTAGATGGACCTTTGTTGGCAAAGTAATGTCTCTGCTTTTTAATAAGCTGTCCAGTTTTGTCATAGCTTTTCTTCCAAGGAGCAAGTGTCTTTTAATTTCATGGCTGCAGTCCCCATCTGCAGTGATTTTGGAGCCCCCAAATATAAAGTCTGTCACTGTTTGCATTGTTTCCCCATCTATGTGCCATGAAGTGATGGGACCAGATGCCATGACTTTAGTTTTCTGAATGCTGAATTTTAAGCCAACTTTTTCACTCTCCTCTTTTACTTCCATCAAGAGGCTCTTTGGTTCTTTGCTTTCTGCCATAAGGGTGGTGTCATCTGCAAATCTGAGGTTATTGATATTTCTCCCAGCAATCTTGATTCCAGCTTGTGCTTCATCCAGTCCAGCATTCTCATGATGTACTCTGCATATAAGTTAAATAAGCAGGATGACAATATACAGCCTTGACATACTCCTTTCCCAATTTGGAGCCAGTCTGTTGTTCCATATTCACTTCTAACTGCTGCTTCTTGACCTGCATACAGGTTTCCCCACAAAGCCTGAGACAGAACTTTGGGTATCTTCTGAGGAGGTATGGGTCAGCAGAGGACTGCTGTGGGGGCAGGGGCTTTGGGTGCAGTAGACCTGGTTATGGCATAAGCCCTTTTGGAGGAGGTCACCATACACCCATCATAGAGCCGCCAGAACTTACACGGGACTGGGGAAACAGACTCTGCAAGGGCACAAACAGAACCTTGTGTGCACTAGGACCCAGGAGAAAGGAGCAGTGACCCCACAAGAGATGGCCAACAGGCACATATTAAGATGCCCAACATTACTAATTCTTAGAGAAATACAAATCAAAACTAAAATAACGTACCACCTCACACTGATCAGAATGACCATCACTAAAAAGTCAACAAATTACAATTGCTGGAGAAGATGTGGAGAAAAGAGAATCCTGCTACACTGTTGATAGGAATGTAAGCCTGTGCCCTCACTATAGAAAATAGTATGGAGGTTCCTCAGAAAGCTAGAAACAGAATTATCATATGATTCCAGCAATCCCACCCCTGGGCATATATCCAGACGAAACTGTAATTCTAAATGATATGTGCACTTCTATGTTCAGAGAAGCACTAGTCACAATAGCCAAGACATGGAAACAACCTAAATGTCCATCAACAGATGAATGACTAAAGAAGATGTGGTGTATATACACAATGGAATACTACTCAGTCATAAAAATGAACAAAATAATGCCATTTGTAGTAACATGGGTACAACCAGAGATTATATTAAGTGAAGTGAATCAGAAAGAGAAAGACAAATACCATATGAGATCTCTTATATGTGGAATTTAAAAAATGGCACAAGTGAATCTATCTGTGAAACAGAATCATGGCCATAGAGAACAGACTGCTGGTTGCCAAGGGGGAAGGGATTGGGGAGGGATGGAGCAGAAGGTTGGGGTTAGCAGATGTAAGCTTTTATAAATAGAATTCATAAACAACAAGGTCATATAGCACAGAGAACTATATTTGATATCCTGTGATAAACAATAATGGAAAAGAATATAAAAAAGAATATATATCAACATATAATTGAATCACTTTGCTCTATAATGGTAATTAACACAACACTGTAAGTCAACTGTATTTCAATAATAAAAAATTTTCATATATGAAAAAGATTCATATAAATGATTCAGAAAAATGATTCATATAAATTACTTAGCTGTGCTTAGAACAATAATAAGTTGGGTATTTGTCATATGCAGACACATTTCTAAAGGATTCACATAAATTATGTCACTTAATCCTCACAGCTCTTTCAAAAAGCAGATACTATAATTATAGCCCTATATGGTAGGAGGTATTATTATCCTATTTCTTAGTAATAAAGGTACAGAGAATAATTCATTCATGGTAACATAATAGTAAGCTATGATTCCAAGCTATGTGCCTAGGTGCTCTGCTCTGTAACCTCACTATTCTATCCACAGATAGAAGCATATTCAAGAATTAATCAAGTGCACAGACAGCGATGGATATATTAAGACTCATGATCATGAGCTGGAAGATAATTAGAGGAAGGCAACTCATTCACAGATGTCGTTGACTCTATGCTTTCTAGTATTTTTAAGAACTCTGGTTGAATCTGTGTTCTTCCTATCTCTCTGGGCAGGCTCCTCACTTTAGCCAAAAACCAAGCTTGTTTAGCATCCCAAAACACAAACAAGCACCATTCTTTCAGTTCATGTTTCCCCTCCAATCTCCTCTTTTTCCTTTTCACTCTGTCATCCTTTTTCAAAAATCTCTGTATCTTCTTTCTGTTTATCGATTTCACTTTTAATCCCACTGCCATCTGACTCCAGCTCTCAACCTCCTTTAAAGCTGCTGTTATCAGATATTCATATTGCCAAATTCAACAAAGAGTTGTCTTCTTTTTTTATGACTTAGTTGTACACTCTTATGCCTCTGACACTATCGTTGGCTTTTTTCCTTCTCTAATTCTCTGATCACCTCTCTGAGTTTTGCTGTTTCCCTCTGTGTCTTCTTTGTGTGTTCCCCCATTATCCCATTACTTTTAAAACCTGGCACTGTGTCATAATCCCACTACTCTTCTCTTTGCAATATACTTGGGTGATAGAATCTATTCTCTTAGTTTTGACCATTACTCTATGATAATTCTCCAGAATACATCGTTGATCCCAATCTCTCTTCTACCCAGCTTCAATATTGCATATTCAAATATCTGCTGAATTCAGATTTATCAAAATCCTAAAAACACAAAACAAACAAAAAACTGACAAAACATAAACTTGTCATAAAATGACATCCCCCAGCATCTTTTTTGATACCGCACTTCACCTGGTCATCCAAACTGGAAACATGTGGCAGTCACTGTGCATCTCCTACTTTTTTCTGACCCATTATTTTTTTTAAAAAATATTTTACATCATTCTAAAGAAAGTCCTACTATCACATCCCAGTCCATCAAGTCCACTCTATTCCTATACAGAGTCATAAACTTGGCTTTTCTTATCTCACAATTCAACTTGAGAGAAAAGTAGTATCTTCCTCATTTTTATATATCAGTGCCTAGGACAAGCACATAATAAATGTTTAATTAACATCTGTTTATTGAAAGGAAGTTAGCAAGAGGAAGGAAAGAAGGCAACTATCATAGAGATAGTATGAATCACCTCAGCTTTTCTCCCATCTACAATGAAAGAAGTGTGTGTCACTCAGTCATGTCTAACTCTCTGCGATCCCATGGACTGTAGACCACCAGGATCCTCTGTCCATGGAGTTCCCCAGGCAAGAATATTGGAGTGGGTAGCCATTCCCTTCTCCAGAAGATCTTCCCAACCCAGGGACTGAACCCAGCAGGTGGAGTCTTTATCATCTGAGCCACCAGGGAAGCCCATTTACAATGAATGGCTTATTATAATGACCAGACTCAAAAGTCACTTTTTCTGCTTTTATTCTCCAAACAGTCTTTAAACAAATGCCATTTCCTACCTCTCAGATGTTTATAGTGCTATTTCTAAAAGTATCCCAGTTTAAGACTGTTAATGAGTGGAATCTTTACTTCCAAAGATTTGTAAAGACAGCAATATAACCACTGAAATGATCAACACCTTTCATGTTGGCCTAATTTTTGTTCACTGTAATTTCATCTGTTCTCTTTAATTAGACTTGATAATCAGATTTTATAAACTGCCTGGCACATTTTTCTTAAACTACATAATTTTTTTTTTCAGGATTGGAGACATAAAATCTGAAATTAAGATTCTAAGCATTGGCGGTGGTGCAGGTATGAACAATGCATTTTAAAATTTGTATTTCACTCCAGACATCATGAGCTTCCCTCATAGCTTAGTTGGTAAAGAATCTGCCTACAAATGCAGGAGACCTGAGTTCGATTCCTGGGTTGGGAAGATCCCCTGGAGAAGTAAATGGCAACCCACTCCAGTATTCTTGCCTGGGTAGCAGGTTACAGTCCATGGGTTCACAAGAGTCAGACGTGACTTAGCGACTAAACCACCAGACTTCATACTGCTTGATGGCAATTTTGTCCATTCTTTAGAAAAGCCATTTTCCTTTACTTTTGGAAGATATTAGTTTATTAAAACTGCTGCTGCTGCTGCTAAGTTGCTTCAGTTGTGTCCGACTCTGTGCGACCCCATAGACGGCCGCCCACCAGGCTCCCCCATCCCTGGGATTCTCCAGTCAAGAACACTGGAGTGGGTTGCCATTTCCTTCTCCAATGCATGGAACTGAAAAGTGAAAGTGAAGTCACCCAGTCGTGTCCGACTCTTAGCGACCCCATGGACTATAGCCTACCAGGCTCCTCCGTCCATGGGGTTTTCCATGCAAGAGTACTGAGTGGGATGCCATTGTCTATTAAAACTAGTAAGAGCCATATCACTTCAACTAAGATTAATGTCCCCATATATTTATGGGGTCTAGGACATCAGATTTCATTATTATCTGTAATAGAGATAAGTATGATTTTATTTTTTTAAACATATAAAAAACATGGGAAAACAAAGAATAATTTTGAAGATGACATTGAACCAGATGATTTAACTGTTCATAGTAAAGGAAAATTTCAAAAGACATTCCTTAAGCTTGTGCCACTTAAACGAGATCCATAGACTGGTTGGTGGTTTGCGAACTATTGCTGGTGCATGAGGAGATAAGCATGCCCTGTAATGTAAATCAATGCACAGCTTCTTTCATTGAGAAAGCATCCTATGCAGAAAAGTATGCTTAATGACATAGTGAATTTACCCTCTCGTGGCCCCATTCTTTGAGTTGCCGTGGCCTAAGCCATTCCTTTCCTCTGACTCAGGTTCACAGCTGCCCTCTAAGCATTCTGCACACTCCCCACCTCCCTTTCATAAGCAGTTCATGGTCTCACTACTTAGAACCGGTACTTTTACCCAAGGGGAAATGTGAAGTTTGGATAGGCAGATTAATGAGGGTGTAATTTCTAACTCTGCCACTAATGAACTGTGTGAACCTGGCTAAAACGTAAGCTTCAGTTTGCCCATCAGTAAAATGGGGGCAACAAATTATGTCTCATAGGTTGTAGTGAGATTTATACAGGTAAATTTATAAACTGCTTTTATAAGGTGCAGGTAGGTCATTTCTACAAAATAAAATAAGAAAATTTATCTCCAGACTTTGCCACATATCAAACTCCTGAGTAGTGTTTGATTTAAAGTTGCTAGTCGTCTGAAAGTCTGAGTTAATATAATGATAATATATATAGTATATATAATAATATATATTAACATAATATATAGTCATATTATTTATGTTATATAATGTATTAATATATAATAATATAGTCATATATATTATTTATGTGTTGATATCCTTATTATTGTTTTCTTTTAAAACAACCATGGAGTGATGGTTAGTAAAGGTTACCACTTGGTAACAAGTGATCACTACATTACCACTTGTCACACAGTGTTAAATACTGATTTCTTGAGTCTCTTAAGTGTAATTGTTCTAACCCTACATGAATGAGTTCAATTGTGGCAACACAACACATCTTAACACAAAGATAACCAAGAGCCCTCTAATGGAATAGGATAGTTTTTTATGTCATCTAGTGCTCATTTTTCATAAAACACACTGTGATATAATGTAATAAGGACTGACTGTTAAAGTAGTTTTACTTTATTATCATCTTTCAGCAAGAAAACAGAAACCAACAAGGACAGGTAATGAAAGATACTGTCATGAATGATCTAATACATTGTGTTTAAGCTAAAATACTCTATTATTGCTTGTGATATTTTATGTCCTAAGGATTATAAGATTGATGAATTACTCAAAGAGTGTCCTATTAATTCATTTAACCAAGACAGTCATTTCCAGTGTGTTTTGCATATGAATTTAAGGCAACCACAGGCAATGAGACTTATCATTTGATAGTGCCACTTGTGCTTGGACAAGAAGAGAAGCCCTACAAGGAAAAGTAATTAAAAACAGTCTCTACCATGGCCAAGTTAATTGACCTTTTAATATAAAGTTAATTGAATTTCTAATGTAAATTTATCCAGATGCTTATAAGCTATCTAGAGAAAGGAACATTTGCCCTAAACAGTGATTCCTTACATAAAGGTGCAAATAGGGGCTAATATAGAGAACTTTTCAGAACAGAGGGAGTAATGCTTGGTGTTCTTCTGACTGAACCTTAACATTGTATTAATAACAAGCTCTGCCTGAGGGGAATATGGGTGCCCTTTCAGGTCACTCTTCATAAGACACTGGTCAAAAACATAAGAACTGCAAGAGAAATTCAAGCTGTAAATACTTAGCCCTCACTGCTCAAGTAAGATATGAAATCAAAAGTAATACACTTAAAATTCCTAGGTCTAAAGGCCCTTGGCATGAAAGAGCAGAAAGGTGTTTGAAGGGAAAGGACACCCCACTCAGTTAGTTTGAGTGTTTATATACCAACTGGGAGATACTTATCTAATAGTTTGTCATTGACTAAATGCAAGTACTGGGTGCGCAGAAGAAACACACTTTATTATATAGTGAGGAACACTCTGTCCTCGCCTTAGAGAAATGGTCTCCCTGCATGTTTCACGATCTACAGTGTTCCTGAGATTTTGCATTATCCTGTGGCTTATGTATCCTTAAAAATCCACTGCTGAACTCCAGTCCCCAGTAGATAAGGCCATTGGCCCTGTCTTATACCTTGTGTTCTGCTCCCATAATGCGTCTTACAGGGTTCTGCTGCAGTCTTAGCTTATGAGCCTCTCTGTTTTCTCTTCCTAGATGTTTTCTTCTTGGATGCCTACGCACCTCTAGGTCATATTCTGCATATATTTAATGCAAATATTCTCTCTGCATTAATAATGGTGCTACCACTTCTTACCACCACAATGAGAAAAAAAAATCTACCAAAAGAAACAAACTAAAAACTTCCCTAAATCAGATTCGGCATTTATATTGCTTAATGTTCATGCTCTTTGGGGACCTATTTGATTTTCTTCTCAGAACCATGAGTAGGGCTGCTATGCACCCTTTCTGTCTTCTGTCTCTTCTATTTGTTGTTGCTGAGTTGCTTCAGTTGTGTCTGATTCTTTGTGACCCTATGGATTGTAGCCCACCAGGCTCCGCTGTCCATAGGATTCTCCAGGCAAGAATACTGCCATGCCCTTCTGCAGGGTATCTTCCTGACTCAGGGATTAAACTCATGTCTCTTACATCTTCTGCATTGGCAAGCAAGTTCTTTACCACTAACTCGATTGGTATTTGGGTGGAGAGGAATTTCATAATCTGAGGGAGAATGTAAGAATTTTGAAAAAGGCATTTGGCAATTCAATTCAGAAACCAACCAATTATTAAGGCTCTGTGCAGTTCAAAAGAAAGGGAATTGATGGAAAATTTCCCGATGTTACCCATAACTGATCTACCACATCAATAAAATACAATTAATAAGCAACATTATTATTCATAGATTACATGTTTACTGTTAGGAGAATGTTTGAAATAAATACTATGGGTATTCAAAGAAAGAAAGAGAGGAAATCATGAGGAAAAAATCATGTACAGAAATACAGACCATGTAGTTTTTACAGAGGCCAAATGGTGGAGGCGGTGGGTAGTCACTAAGTCGTGCCCGACTCTGTTGACCCCATGGCCTGTAGCCTGCCAGGCTCCTCTGTCCATGGGATTCTCCAGGCAAGAATACTGGAGTGGGTTGCCATTTTCTGCTCGAGGGATCTTCCCAACCCAGGAATAGAACCTGGGTCTCCCACATTGCAGGCATATTCTTACTAATTGAGCTATGAGGGAAGCCCAGAGGCAAAATAAGGAAGTGTAAAGTTGTATATGTGCATGAATTTGTGTGCTTTAATGAAATAAAGTGAGCAATGGGAATGCTTTATTTGAGGTATCACAGCATTTGTATTGTGCTGATTTCAGCAACTGTTTTTAGATATTGAGAGCAACCACATTGTATTCTAAACCTTACAGAATATGCTTTTTGGTCCATTGTCAACATTGATGCATCCTAAAATTAAACTACCCAATGGAGCTTCTTTACTATTCAACTTTTAATGAGTATTGTCTTTATGTTTGATGGTACATAGAGAAAAAGAAACCCATATTCTTTTTGCTATTAATTTGCAGTGCACACACTTATACATGGAAAAATGTTCCAGAAAGCAGTAATAGGCAATGTGTTCTCCTTGCTCTGGGCTCTGCTAAAAGGAGAATCATTTTATCTGTTTCATTGTTTCATTCTTATGTTCAAATGCCAGAAAATTTTATTAGGTTTAAATAGGACTATAACTTAAATAATCTCATTGTATCCAGCTTTCTACTTCTTTTTATTAACCTATTATGTACCAAATCAGCTGTCATACCTTATATAATAGTGTTTATATTTATACAAAATTTCAATCCACTGAAGCAACTCACATATGAAATACAGGTGGTATGGACCCTCTTATATAATTTTTCCGATAATAATTATGCTGACATGTTGAGAGGGGTTAGGTGGTTTTCTTCTATGACATATAAACATCAACATTAAGACAGAGATTAAAATATAGAAGAGAATTTAGAGATCATCAACACCCTCATTCTACAAACTAAAAACCTGAGAACAATCAAGAAAGAATAAAACCTAGGTCTGTTAACTAAAAAAGCAGTCCAACAAACTGTACTATACAGATATAAAAGTTAATTATTGACTTGGCAAAAGGCAGACTGGGTATTTAGTAAGGACCAGCCATTTGGAAATCTAATGTTATCAGATTTTTAATCTTGTTTTCTTTCGTAAATGACATGTTAAGGTGACCCTGAAGTTTAATTTTCTAAGTGAGGTGAATAGAAGTAGAAATGAATGTAATTAAGGCAAGAACTGGAAAAGTTGGTCTATCCAGTTTAGAAGCAGAAGCTGGTAGGAAGCAAAGGTTAATGTTTCCAGTGTCCAGGTAAGATGCCAGTCTACATCAGCAACTAAGGAATGATTGAGGAAATACAAGGAAATGGAGGATTTTTTTGCCTGAAAAAAAAAAAAAAAAGAATTTGAATGTGCTTATTGCCATCTTCAGATATTTCCTATTAAGCAAACCACAGAATATTTGGCCCTAAACAGCCAGTGGTTGAAAGAGAAAGTCTTTTGTTGAGTTTCAGTATTAGAGTTTATAAATGATCAAGATATGTACTTTCACTTCTGAAAGCCGTATCTTTGGACATAAAGAGCTACCTGTCATGTTAGGAGTATTAGCTTAGACTGGAAAAATACTTTTCACATATGCTATTCAAGGGACTCAGGCACTGACATCTTGGGTATTTGGGCTTTCAGTCCAGTGAACCCGTGATCTTATGAGTAACCTTCTAGAAAGAGTGGTGTGGCACCACTTTTGGTTATACTGCTGCTGCTAAGTCGCTTCAGTCGTGTCCAACTCTGTGCGACCCCGTAGACGGCAGCCCACCAGGCTCCCCGTCCCTGGGATTCTCCAGGCAAGAACACTGGAGTGGGTTGCCATTTCCTTCTCCAGTGCATGAAAGTGAAAAGTGAAAGTGAAGTTGTTCAGTCGTGTCCAACTCTTCGTGACCCCATGGACTGCAGCCTACCAGGCTCCTCTGTCCATGGGATTTTCCAGGCAAGAGTACTGGAGTGGGGTGCCATTGCCTTCTAAAGAAGTGGAATTCAAATAGAACTTCTAGACATGCAGATTATTTTTAGTCTGGATTTGAACTGCTTTATAACTTGACCTGAGTAAAACTGGTTCACTTATGTACAGCACTTCCTTCACAAACAGAAGGATATGGACCTGGGCTCAAGTTAATCGTTAGCATGTAGGATTTAGGGCTATCTACTTCAGATAATTTGGGGCCTCAGATGTAAAGTATTCTTAAAGGTATTCATAACTGTGCTATTTTAAAATAAACTATTCTCCATATGTAAATTTACCAAAAAGGTCTACCTCATTGTATTGTATTTAAAACTTTGAGTGAAGTATTGTTAAAGACAGGTATACTACAGAACTGAGAGGCATGAGCATAATACTATAGTATTGGCACCACTGTCATTAAAACCAAAGTAAACAAAATTGTTTTGGCTAATTCAATAAGGCCTAAAGCAGGAAAACAGGGATTAATGAGCAGAGTGAAGACAAAAGTATCATTATCTGCAGATTAAATGACTGTATACTTAGAAAAGCAAATAAACTCAGTTGTGCAGCCTTACAATTAATAAGAATGCACAATAAGAATGTAGTAATGGCCTGATACAGGTAAAATAGGAAGAAAGCAATATGGCAGTTCAGCATTTCTTTCTGCCAGCATTTTAATGTTTTTCATTTACAGGTTGGCTATTTACAATGTACTTAGAAAGTTCATGGCATGTGGCTATCTGTAATTTTGCTGAGGGACAGATTTGTATCTTCCCAGTTCTTATGCCAGTTTAGGACCCATTCTCTTAGTGGGTGAATGTTCTTCTACCTGACATGCACTATTGAATAAAATTTTGTGATTTAATACACACAGTCATATAACCCTGGTATAGGTTGACTATTTCCACCCTCATTTCCATCCTAATCATATATGCCACAAGGAGGGTGGGGTGGGGAGCAGTCCTAGAGATTGGGGGTCAAAACCCAGGGTCTTCTGAGGCTTTGTCTCTATTAACAATAGCAAACTGATAGAAATGGGGAAAAATATTGGATGAGTAAGCTACTAACATACAAAATATAAGAAACCTATTTGGAAGAAAACTTTTACTGAGAACAAGTTGACAAGATTTAAAAAGCAAATATGCCATAATGAGGTTACAGTGGCATGAAAGCTTTCATGTACAAAAGCTAAGAGCAGGAAATGAAATTTTCCTGAAAGTAGCATGGCCTTATGTATTAAGAACAGTAGAACAGTTCTCATATTCATCTAATGCACAAGGAGCTTGTGACAGTAGTTGTTACAATACTGGCATAACTTCGTGAACAGCCAATCCCTGCGGTCCCAACAAGGCCCCTGCTGCTCTTCAGTCCCTCCTTGTAGAGTCTGTACATCCTCCCCATTCTATGGATCTCAGCCCCCGACCTCTAAGGTACCCAGCAATGGGACTGGTCTTGCCTGCCCAGGGGTCTTCTGAGAATCTGCTGTAGTTCTTCAGCCTGTATTCTTTGAAAGAGCTGGCATCTGAGACCTGTTGTTTTGGGTTTTGTTTTAATATCACCAAAGATCAAGGTTCTCATTTTAACCATTAATTCTGGTTCTTGGTATGCATATGCAAAAAGATTTTGCACAATAATTCATGGTTCATTGTCAGATGCCTCATAATAGCAAAATGTTTAAAACTAAGTGTAGCTAACTCTATACCTTTTAAACATCACAATATTGTAAGTATAGAGTTTACCTCTCTATGTAATGTACTGAAGTAGCAAATATCTTTGTATTTAAAAAGTCTAAATTGAAAGGTAAGGCAAAATTTAGTCTTTTTTTGAGTTGTTTGTTGAATATGACTACACCTCATTGTTCAGAACCCTTTGGGACATTTTCTTTAAGTTTGTGTCTCAGAGAATATTTTGGTAGTAAGGCTTTTCTTCTGCAGTTGCAAAGCATTCAGGCGATATTCTTCCTGGGCCAACAGCCAGAAGACACGAAAGCAAATGGCAATGCCCTTTTCCGCTCAGAATTTATATTTATAATCCCCTTCCTGAGACTCTCCAGCTATTTTAATATTCTACTCTCATCTTTCCATACCAACAGAACTGCCTCCATACTGAGGCTCCCAGTGTAGAGGTGGGTGGAGAAAAGAGAGAGAGAGAGAGTATGGGGGAGGGAGAGAGTTGTGTGGGGGGGCGGGGCACAAGAGAGAGAGACACAGAAAGGGAAAGGGAAAAGAAAAAGACAAGAAAAGGGATCTCATCAATAATCTTTTATCTTTTGCACTGCAGCTCAAAATCAAGTCTGATTTTGCCCTGGTTGCAAACTCATAGCTGAAATTATTTTTCATCACTAAGCAGAGAGTTATCTGGGCAATTTTTCTCCCTAGAGACAATTTTGTGTGTGTGTGTACCTGATATTCTGGTAGAGGGAACAAGGAAGATCGTAATCTTAATGCAACATGTAATAGAATAAATTTTTTCCTGCTGATAATCTAAAGAACTCATATATATTTTGATGTGAGAAATGAAGCTAGAGTAGATGGAAATCAAATGGCTGGAGATACTGTGACTAGCCTTTAATCCTCCATTTTCTTGACCTGGAGGATGTTTTTATTTGGGGCATAGCCTCGGGGTTCTCCAGCTGGGCTTTGTGTTTCATTTAATGTAGCTCAGTCAGAAAGACAAGCCATCATGAATACATGATGAGTGCTCTTTCAAACTGTCTTTTTATTATGGAGCTGCCCATTTATAAAGGCACATCTTCATTTCCTTCTTTCCCAGCCTCCTTCAGACTTCTCTTAAATATCACCTTTTCCAGGAAGTTTACATGACCACCCAATTGAAAATCACAAACCCTCCCATCATGGCTTCACCTCGCTCTTTTTTCCCTTGGTTTTAGGACTTATCACCATCCGTCAAGGTTGAATGTTTTGGTCTATTTTATTCATTGCTGTATCTCCAGTGATTAGAACCTAGCATTTAGTAGGTCCTTAAAAGTATTTGTTGAATTAATGTATGGTAGCTTCAACTTATTGAATTATTACTATATATCATGAACTGTGGTAAATTATATCCATATAATGCCTTTAACATTTACAATGACCCTGCAGCATAGACCATATTATCCCTAATTTAGAGATATGTAAAGGGCAGAGATATTAACAAATTTGCATATTTCCATTGAATACTAAATTTGAGTCCAATTTTGTCTCTTTATAGCCTCTAACTTTTCCTTTTTTTTTTTTTTCCTTTTTAATCCAATGACCTTGGATTTTAAGCAAAAAGGCAACATTACTCTGCTATCTCATTAACTATATCCTTGAAATTCAGGAAATTAAGAAAAGTTGTCTGGACAATATGGACTCCACTCTTTCCATATTGAAATGGGAAACCAAGTTCTGTTCATGGACCTGGAGCTGAAGAATGAATTCTAAAAACTTGTAAACATACAGGCAAAGTTAATTTTAAAGGATAGAGATACAAAACTCTAAGCACAGACACTGAGAAGGGGTGAAGCACCCCAAAAGGTGCAGAGAACGGTAGTTTATATCTTTATTAGAATTGACCTGTTTGTTTTTGGTTGGTTCGGGGCCAGATGCATGTAATTTCTGACCAGTCAGTTTATATGTCGCAGTATCTAGTTTGTCATTTTTATGGCTTTCTTTTGGTTCCCAGTTTCTCAGTTTCCCCAGACATTGTGTTGCCATCCCTCGACCTGTTCTCAAGACTCCAGACCATCATTTAGGGACCAGATGTATGTTTACGAGTTAGTGGTCCACCTGGAGTTTTTTTCCCTTGATAAACTGAACAGCAGTTAATGATTGTCTTGTCCTGGGTCTGAATGTATTATGACCCTCCAGACCAGGGAAGCATTCTTCTGAATGCCTAGAAACTGGAACAAAGAGTTTAGCTTTAGGTTAAAGAAGTGAGATGCTTACTTGAGAAGACAAAAAATGAAATTAAAAAAAGGGAACTGAGGTCTCAAAGTCCTATACTGTCTAACAATTTCTGCCTCAGTATTTTTGAACTTTTTCTTTAAGTTCCACTATCAGAGGTTTCAATTATATATCCCTCTTCAAATATAGGCATGATGTGTTTAAAATATGACCCATATGAAAGCAAGATATAATCACAAAAATATCTGACTGTAAAATTAAGTGAAACACTCAACGTAGGTCAGAAAGGAGACATGTGAAGTCATTCTAAAGTTGTGGCTGATTTGATGGACAGGGTAATACAAAGGAAAGAGATTTGCAAAAGACAATTTAAAAATTTTAGTTTTCATTTAACTTTCCAAATCAAAAAGCATATTCTATTTGATAGAAAGTAACACAGGAGTGAACAGAAGAGAAAAAACGAAAAACAAAAACCACAAACCAGGCTAATAGAAAATAATTTTTGATTCATGCCAACACATGTTAGGATTTCCTAACTTTGTTCAAGCTTCACTTATTGATAAACTGAGAAAATCAGTTAACCTCATCATAAAATGCCAAGACTCCAAAATCATTGATTTGCTTTGGTAGACACAAAACGAGGTGAGGGTGAGAGAGAAAGAAAAAGAAAATAAAGGAAGATTGTATATGGGAATAAAGTTGCTTAATCACTATAATTTTCCATTTGTCACAGGAAACTTTGCAGATTTTGTTCCAAAACTAGAAACCCACAGTAAGGTTTTATCTAACTAACTGAAACAGCTGCTGGCCTAAAAGCTTAGGATGTCAACAGTAAGTAGTCTACAATTGTCAGAATCATCATTAAGCAATAAGAGATCATATTAGAACAGAGATTGACCATAAAATGAACAATGAAATGTTCATTATTTTATTGTTTATCAACAATAAAATGAATAAAGTATTGCTTTATCCCCTTTAAACGTGGTCTTCTGGACCTGACAGTTAAGATTCCCAGAAGGCTTTGTTATACACAATAAAAGCAGCAGGCTGCTGGCTTCCACATTTCTTCTGTTTACCCCTGAATTTGCTGAGAATTTCTGAATTATTTGATTGAGTCACTTCTAGCTACCTTCCCCCATTCTTTCAGCATGTTAATTTGGCTTGTGTGCTCTTTTTTAAAAATTAATTATTTTTGCTGCACTGGGTCTTCATTGTGGTACACGGGCTTTCTCTAACTGCATTGTGTGGAGGCTTCTCTCTAGCTGTGGTGCATGGGCTTTTCATTGTGGTGGCTTCTCTTGTTGCGGAACTTGGGCTCCAGAGCGCATAGGTTTCTGTAGTTACAGCATGAGGGCTCAGCTGCCCCAGGACATGTGGAATCTTAGTTCTTGAACCAGGGATCAAACCCATGTCCCCTGCACTGGAAGACATATTTGTAACCACTGGACCACCAGGCAAGTCCAGCGTGTTGTGTGCTCTTTAAAAACATTTATAGGGTGCTTAATAGCTAATATTGGAACACATTCATATTATTATGGCCCCTGCTCAGAAGGATTCAATTGAGAAAGAACAAATGATCTTCTTCCTTTTTTTCCCCCATTGTTTGAATCTCTTACTGCTGGCTAATGGTACTTCCCTGATAGCTCAGTTGGTAAAATAATCAGCCTGCAATGCGGGAGACCCTAGTTTGATCCCTGTTGGGAAGATCTGCTGGAGAAGGGATAGGCTATCCACTCCAGTATTCTTGGGCTTCCGTTGTGGCTCAGCTGGTAAAAATCTGCCTCCAATGAGGGTAGACCTGGGTTCAATTCCCAGGTTGGGAAGATCCCCTGGAGAAAGGAAAGGCTGCCCATTCCAGTATTCTGGCCTGGAGAATTCCATGGACTGTATAGTCCATGGGGTCACAAAGAGTCAGACACAGCTGAGTGATTTTCACTTTCACTTTCATGGCACTATAGTCTGTTGACCCTTCATATGCCTTTCAGTGATTGATGATCAAAGTTGCTCAGTTGCTCAAACTAGCATTTGAGTCCTTGATACCCTTTAACAAACTCATTGGAATCAAGCCTTTGCTTGTTTTACTTAATTTTACAGTAAGATATTTTTTGTGATTATATCTTGCTTTCATATGGGCCATATTTTAAACACATCATGCCTATATTTGAAGAGGGACATATAATTGAAATCTCTGGCAGTGGAACTTAAGGAAGAATTAAAAGGTTTCAGATTGATCGGGCCAGCTTTGGAGAAAACTGTCGCATAGATTTCCTCATTCTCCACTTTAGTTTCCTTCCCCTACTTCCTCCCTACCCTCATCCCCACCCACTGCCATCGCCAGCACCTGGGACATTCATTATACCATTAGACAACTCTCTTTTCCTAGTCAGGCATCTTTTGTTCCTGATTTATCTTCCTCATCTCCTTCTTCCAGCCTGCTCAGTCTTATGACCTATGCTTTTTTTTCATCTGCCATATCTAACCTTGGAAAGGTTCTGTTAATGCCATTTATGCCAAAATGTTAAAGACCAGTGTCATTTTCATATGCTAGTCTTGCCAGCACATAAGTATTTTAGTGAAGGTCAACATCATAACTATGAGAATAAAAATGCAAAACTTAATTTGGAGGCATTAGTAATAGGGAAAGAAGAGAGATTTTTAAAGAGAGGGACTCAATGATAACAATAAAAATAATGAACAGCTAACATTTATTAGGTGCCAACTCTCTTTTGCAGTGTGCTTTATGTGCATTGCCTCATTTAATCCTCACACCCAATAAATTATGTACTATCATTATTGCTGTTTTTCCGATGAGGAAAATACAGTTTGGAGAGAGAAAGCAAACAGCTGAAGGTCGTAATATCAAGTCAGTGGATCAGACAGAGGTGGAATTCAAGTCTATCCAATTTACCACAGTCTCTCTCACATCGTCACCTATAGGCTAAAGTTTCATCAGGGCAGGTGTTTATTTGCTCCTCTTATCATTTGCCTAGTTTAGTGCCTGGCACACAGTAAAATAATCAATGAATCACTGGTACATGAGTGAATGAATAAATACCTATTTTGCCATAACCTCCTTTCCATTTACTTGTCTGGAATCACCTCTTTCTTGGAGGCCCTGCCTTACCTATACATTCTAAAACCCTAAATTGCCAGCAGTCCTGTATATACAATTCCACTTCCTGTCCTCTGCCTGTAATTCCCATTTCCCCAAAAGTCCCCAGGCTAACTGTGTTACTTACCCTGTAACACAGAGCTCAAGAGTGGTCTGCCATGCAGCTTTCCATCTCTCTGGCCTCTTGTCTTATCCTCTCTGTCACCATTTCCTTCCTTCTTCCCTCCATGGCCCAAACCAAGCCAGGGTTCTTTCCATGTCCGTCTCTTCTACGAGAACATGATGTTTTTGAGGGCACGTGTCTCATACAATTTTTTATCCTTCTTTTATACCTGATATATTTTATATGATTCTGATCTAGCCTAATTTATCAATTCTACAGCATATTTTTTCATATTTTAATATCACAGATTGGTATATATCTTCCAGTTGGTGAAATCTTACAATTATAATTGACAGAGTTGTTTTTACTTTATGACTTAGTGATATAAAAGAAGGGTTATTTTTATTCTATAATCAATAGCATCTTAGATTTTACTGTAATACAGTCAGTCAGTCAGTCCAGTCACTCAGTCGTGTCTGACTCTTTGGGACCCCATGAACCGCAGCTTGCCAGGCCTCCCTGTCCATCACTAGCTCCCAAGTTCACCCAAACCCATGTCCATTGATTTGGTGATGCCATCCAACCATCTCATCCTCTGTCATCCCTTCTTCTCCTGCCCTCAATCTTTCCCAGCATCAGGGTCTTTTCAAATGAGTCAGCTCTTTGCAACAGGTGGCCAAAGTATTGGAGTTTCAGCTTCAGCATCAGTCCTTCCAATGAACACCCAGGACTGATCTCCTTTAGGATGGACTGGTTGGATCTCCTTACAGTCCAAGGGACTCTCAAGAGTCTTCTCCAACACCACAGTTCAAAAGCATCAATTCTTTGGTGCTTAGCTTTCTTTATAGTCCAACTCTCGCATCCATACATGACTAATGGAAAAACCATAGCCTTGACTAGATGGACATTTATTGACAAAGTAATGTCTCTGCATTTTAATATGCTGTCTAGGTTGGTCATAACTTTCCTTCCAAGGAGTAAGCGTCTTTTAATTTCATGCCTACAATCACCATCTGCAGTGATTTTGAAGCCCAAAAAAATAAAGTCTCTGACTGTTTCCATTATTTCCCCATCTATTTGCAATGAACTGATGGGACCAGATGCCATCATCTTAGTTTTCTGAATGTTGAATTTTAAGCCAACTTTTTCACTCTCCTCTTTCACCTTCATCAAGAGGCCCTTTAGTTCTTCTTTGCTTTCTGCCATAAGGGTGGTGTCATCTGAATATCTGAGGTTATTGATATTTCTCCCGGCAATCTTGATACCAGCTTGTGCTTCCTCCAGCCCAGCGTTTCTCATGATGTACTCTGCATATAAATTAAATTAGCAGGGTGACAATATACAGCCTTGATGTACTCCTTTTCCTATTTGGAACCAGTCTGTTGTTCCATGTCCAGTTCTAACTGTTGCTTCCTGACCTGCATATAGGTTTCTCAAGAGACAGGTCAGGTGGTCTGGTATTCCCATCTCTTTCAGAATTTTCCACAGTTTACTGCAATCCACACAGTCAAAGGCTTTGGCATAGTCAATAAAGCAGAAATAGATGTTTTTCTGGAACTCTCTTGCTTTTTCCATGATCCAGCAGATGTTGGCAATTTGGTCTCTGATTCCTCTGCCTTTTCTAAAACCAGCTTGAGTATCTGGAAGTTCATGGTTCATCTATTGCTGAAGCCTGACTTGGAGAATTTTGAGCATTACTTTACTAGCGTGTGAGATGAGTGCAATTGTGTAGTACAATAAAAGGTATTAAATACAGTTTACCACTTCTGTTTCAATGACTACACTAAAGCCTTTGACTGTGTGGATCACAACAAACTGTGGAAAATTCTTAAGGATATGGGAATACCAGACCACCTGATCTGCTCTTGAGAAACCTATATGCAGGTCAGGAAGCAACAGTTAGAACTGGACATGGAACAATAGACTAGTTCCAAATAGGAAAAGGAGTACATCAAGGCTGTATATTGTCACCCTGCTTATTTAACTTATATGCAGAGTACATCATGTAAAATGCAGGACTGGATGAAGCACAAGCTGGAATCAAGATTGCCGGGAGAAATAACAATAACCTCAGATATGCACATAACACAACCCTAATGGCAGAAATGAAGAGGAACTAAAGAGCCTCTTGATGAAAATGAAAGAGGAGAGTGAAAAAGCTGGCTTAAAACGCGACATTCAAAAGACTAAGATCATGACATCTGGTCCCATCACTTCATGGCAAATAGATGGAGAAACAATGAAACAGTGTCAGACTTTATTTTTCTGGGCTCCAAAATCACTGCAGATGGTGACTGCAGTCATGAAATTAAAAGACACTTGCTCCTTGGAAGAAAAGCTATGACCAACCTAGACAGCATATTAAAAAACAGAGACATTACTTTGCCAGAAAACGTCTATATAGTTAAAGCTATTTTTTTTTCCCTCCAGTAGTCATGTATGGATGTGAGAGTTGCACCATAAAGAAAGCTGAGTGCTGAAGAATTGATGCTTTTGAACTGTGGTGTTGGAGAAGGCTCTTGAGAGTCCTTTGGACTGCAAGGAGATCCAACCAGTCCATTCTGAAGGAAATCAGTCCTGAATATTCTTTGGAAGGACTGATGCTGAAGGTGAAACTCCAATACTTTGCCCTGACTCATTTGAAAAGACCCTGATGCTGGGAAAGATTGAAGGTGGGAGGAGAACGGGACAGCAGAGGATGAGATGGCTGGATGGCATCACTGACTCAATGGATATGAGTTTGATCAAGCTCCAGGAGATGGTGAAGGACAGGGAAGCCTGGTGTGCTGCCGACCATGGGTTCACCAAGAGTTGGACATGACTGAGTGACTGAACAACAACAACATGAATGAATGAAAGGCAATCATAACCCTCCTCAAAACACATTTTTAACCTAGTTGTTCTTCATCATAGACACCGTGTCAGGGCAACAGCTGAGTATTCTTCTTTATTTATGCTGGACTTTCCTAGAGATAGTAAAGTAGTTGAAATTGTTCTTTTCTATTCTATTCTATTCTTTTCTTTCTGGGCCAAGGTGAACTGTTCTATATGCTTTTCTTCAGGTGAAATTGATCTTCAAATTCTCTCCAAAGTGCAAGCTCAGTACCCAGGAGTTCATATCATCAATGAAGTTGTTGAACCAAGTGCTGAACAAATCACCAAGTACAAAGGTACTTGTAACCCACGATGTGTGTGTGTGCGCATTCAGTTGCTTATGGTGCTGTATATCAAATCCTATTCTGAAAGGCTTGTCATCCCACATGCATCCCTTCAGTCACTAACAACATGGTTACTGTGGTACATTCTTTGTAAGCTTATTGAGAGAAGAACCTAAGTACTTTTTTGGCAGGCATGACTTAAACACCTCAGAATATAAATAGTAACTAGAATACTGTCTCTCCATCCATCCCCTGGTCATCAACCATTATTTTTGATGTTTATTTTAGAGACAGTCATTAATTCATTCAGAGATATTTAAACAGAAACCTTACCCTAAAAGCTTATGTGTAATTGGTAACAGCAAGAATCAGCAAACTTTTCTCTGAAAAGGGCCAAATAGTAAGTATTTTAGACTTAGGCCACCTATTCAGTCACTAAGTCGTGTCTGACTCTGTGATCCCATGGACTGCAGCACACCAGGCTCCTCTGTCCTCCACTGTCTCCCAGAGTTTGCTCAAATTTGTGTCCACTGAGTTGGTGATGCTATCTAACAATCTAATCCACATGATCCCTGTCACAACTAATTAGCTCTGCCACTGAACACCAAAGGCAGCCAGAGACAATCCATAAACTAATATGTGTGGCTATGTCACAATAAAATTTTACTTGTAAACATTCAATTTGAATTTTATATCATTTTTACCTATCATGAAGTATTATTCTTCTTTTGATTTTGTTCAACCATTTAACAGTTTAATGGCACAAAATATGAAGGACAGGAGCATGAAGTCGGGAAGAAGAGTAATGTATATTTTTAGCTTGCAGTCTATTTAAAAATAGGTAGTAAGACAGATATGGTCCATGCCACAGTTTACTGATTCCTGAGTTATAGAATCATATCACCTGTTTTATGTAAATTCTCCATTGATAAAATCCACCAGTTTTTTTCTCATTAACACTTGAGATAATGTGCCTATACACAGCTTTCTTGGTGACTCAGTGGTAAAGTATCCTCCTGCAGTGCAGGAGAAGCAGATTCAATCCCTGGGTCAGGAAGATCCCCTGGAGAAGGGAATGGCAACCTGCTCCAGTATTCTTGCCTGGGAAACCCCATGGACAGAGGAGGCTGGTGGGCTACAGTCCATGGTATCGCATAAGAGTTGGATGTGACTTAGCAACTAAACAACAACAATATTGCCTGTGTCTGATCAGTATTCTCATAATTATTTTTTATTGGCTCTTTAGTTATCTCTAATTTCATTTAATGCTAGAGGAAAAACTAGGATGAACTCTCTGGTCTTCTGGAGCTGCATAAAAAAGAAAAATGTGCTTTATATCTGTTGTGTATATAATATTGATTGCATTAAAATTCTAAATGGAAATGGGTTCCAAATTTGCAATTAAAATTGATGGTGAGCTACCTTTTCTCCATATTTTAGAGCTTGTAGCCAAGACATCAAACCTTGAGAACATAAAGTTTGCTTGGCATAAGGAGACATCATCTGAATATCAAAATAGAATGATGGAGAAAAAAGAACTTCAGAGGTGGGACTTTATTCATATGATTCAGGTAGGAAATATTTATTGTTATATACTCTCAGAAAAAAAAGATTCTTCAGAAATATTTCAGAGTGCTTAATATTCTAACTTCTAAAAGATAAATGAAAATCTGATTTCTGATTTTATAAGTGAACATTATCTGTCCAAACTGAGAATGGACCAACATCCCAGAGTTTTTCTGAATCCACTTGCTTTTGCCTTCTGTTCATGACCTGGCTATTGTGTATGCGACAAAGGGGCAGGCTGGATGATTCCTCAGGTCAACAAAGTTTTACTGACATCAGTCTTTCTGCCAGAATTTATTTCCGTGGTCCAGCACTAATAGTGTATTTCTTAGAAATACAATAGTGTATTTCTTGTAAAGGGAGTGACTCTTCAGCAGATGATATGGGGACATATTTCCAGAGGTCACTGATGTATCTGAATAGCATATAGGTGTATAGGCTTTGGGTGTTGGCTACCATTAGAAGATGTACATGTTTTAGAAAAACCATGATGAACAAGATGCTTTTTGCTTTCTATAGTCTACAAATACAGTCATCCCAAAGGAATAAACTTTTTTGTAGACATTTTAAAAATTGAAATATAACTGATTTACAATGCTGTGCCAATCTCTGCTATATAGCAAAGTGACTCACTTATACACCTATAGACATTCTTATTTTTATATTCTTTTCCATTGTGGTTTATCACAGGATATTGAATATAGTTCTGTGCTATATGTTTGGACCTTGTTGATTATCAGTTCTAAATGTATTAATAATAGCCTGTATCTACCACCCCCAAACTCCCAGTCCATCCCTGTCCCTCCCCACCTCCCCCTTGGCAACCACAAGTCTGGTGTCTATGTCTATGAGTCTCTTTCTGTTTTGCAGCCAGGTTTATTTGTACCGTATTTTAGATTCCACATGTAAGTGATGTTATATGGTATTTGTCTTTCTCTTTCTGACCTACTTCAGTTAGTATGATAATTTCTAGGTCCATCCATGTTGCTGTAAATGGCATTCAGTTCAGTTTAGTCACTCAGTCATGTCCGACTCTTTGAGACCCCATGAATCGCAGCACGCCAGGCCTCCCTGTCCATCACCAACTCCTGGAGTTCACTCAGACTCACGTCCATCGAGTCAGTGATGCCATCCAGCCATCTCATCCTCTGTCGTCCCCTTCTCCTCCTGCCCCCAATCCCTCCCAGCATCAGAGTCTTTTCCAATGAATCAACTCTTTGCATGAGGTGGCCAAAGTACTGGAGTTTCAGCTTTAGCATCAGTCCTTCCAAAGAAATCCCAGGGCTGATCTCCTTTAGGATGGACTGGTTGGATCTCCTTGCAGTCCAAGGGACTCTCAAGAGTCTTCTCCAACACCACAGTTCAAAAGCATCAATTCTCTGGTGCTCAGCCTTCTTCACAGTCCAACTCTCACATCCATACGTGACCACAGGAAAAACCATAGCCTTTGAGCAGCATTCCACAGTATATATGTACCACATCTTCTTTATCCATTTGTCTGTTGATAGACATTTACATTATTTCCATGTTTTAGCTGGTGTAAACAGTGCTACTGTGAATGTAGGGGTGCATGTATCTTTTTGAATTATGGCTTTGTCCAGGTATATTCCCAGGAATGGGACTGTTGGATCATATGGTAACTCTATCTTTAGTTTTCTAAGGAACCTACATATTTTTCATAGTGGTTGTATCAACAGTGTAGGGGGATCCCTTTTCTCCACACCCTCTCCATACTTGTTTTTTGCAGAATTTTTAATGATGGTCATTTTGACTAGTGTGAAGTGGTAACTCATTGTAGTTTTGATTTGCATTTCTCTAATAATTATTGATGCTGAGCATCTTTTCATGTACCTAATGGTCATCTGTATGTCTTCTTTGGAGAAATATCTGTTAAAATATTCTGCCCAGTTTTTGATTGGGTTGTGCTTTCTGTTTTTGAGTTGTATGAACTGTTTGTATATTTTAGAGGTTAAGCCAAAAGGAATAGGCTTCTAAAAATTACAGGAAGAAATTACTTCAGGGTTGGCATATCTAGGCAATTCTACATCTTTGCTTTCTTAGCACACACAATCCTTTAACTATAAGGGAGTGCTTTTAACATTGCCCAGCAAACCTAAGACGTTTCTCTACTAGACTTACTTTTCTATCTTCTCATATAGTTGGCCCTTGCACAACACAGATTTGAATTGTGTGGGTTCATTTGTATGCTAATTTTTTCTATTTAATTTTTTTTTTCTTTGACCACATCACAGGGCTTGTGAGAGCTTTGTTGCCCAACCAGGGATTGAACCCATGCTGCCTGTAATGGAAGCACTGAGTCCAAACCACTGGACCTTCCCTGGATTTTTTCAGCAGTAAATGCTGCATGACTGGATGTGAAACTCCAGAAACAGAGAAAATGCATATGTTATATGTGAATTTTTGACTACACAGAAAGTTGGTACCTAATCCCTGCCTTGTCCAAGGCTCAACTGTATAACTATTTCATACCTTCATCTCTCTCCTTACAACTCCTGTAATCCCTTCTTTGCCACTGGTTTCCAACTGATAACTTCCCTTCCTACTCTATAGTGAAAAGAGAAATGATCAGGTAGAAAATCATCTTTTACCCACCACATTTATAGAGATGCACCTGTACCCACCATTTCTTTCTTTCTTCTTATTACAAAAGCCTCCCAGGAATCCTCTTGTACTGTCGGTGGGAATGTAAACTGATATAGCCACTGTGGAGAACAGTATCGCGGTTCCTCAAAACAACTAAAAATAGAACTATCATGCTGTGCTTAGTTGCCCAGTCACATCCGACTCTGCAACCCTGTAGACTGCAGCCAGCCAGGCTCCTCTGTCCATGGGGAGAATATTCCATGTATTCTCCCCACAACCCACTCCAGTGTTCTCCAGGCAAGAATACTGGGGTAGGTTGCCATGCCCTCCTGCAGGGGATCTTCCCAACCCAGGGATTGAACTCAGGTCTCCCGCATTACAGGTGGATTCTTTACCATCTGAGCCACCAGGAAAGCCTGAGAATACTGGGATGGGTAGCTTATCCCTTCTCTAGAGGATCTTCTCAACCCAAGAATCAAACTGGGATTTCTTGCATTGCACATGAATTCTTTACCAACTGAACTACCAGGGAAGCCCAGAACTACCATATGACTCAGCAATTGCACTACTGGGCATATACCCAGAGAAAACCATAATTCAGAAAAATACATGCACCCTAGCGTTCATAGCAGCACCATAGAGACAGAGGTGTTGAGAACAAATATATGAACACCAAGGGGAAAAGGGGTGGGTGGGATGAATTGGGAGATTGGGATTGACACATGTACACCACTGATACTATGTATAAAAGCTAACTAATGAAACCTACTGTATAGCGCAGGGAACTCTACTTAATACGCTGTGGTGACCTGAATAGGAAGGAAATCTGAAAGGGAGGGCATATATGTATATGTATGTCTGATTGATTTTGCTGTACAGTAGAAACTAACACAACACTGTAAAGCAACTATACTCCAAAAAAAGTTAATTCAAAAAACAACAAAAGCCTCCCTTTATCAAAAGCCAATCCCTTCACATATGCACTGAATCCCATTCCTCACTTGCTATAAAATGTTGCAGCTTCAGAGATCATTCTCATTTCTCTCCAAACCTCCACATTTGTTCTTTCTTTCTTATCTCTGCTTCCTCTGCACTACTACTGCCTTCCTCTCTGTCTACTCTGCATTTTTGTTATGTCTCTGTCTCCTCATTTTTTCTTACAGTCCTAACATTCTCATGGCATCTTTCAACTTAATATTCATAGTCAACTGCAGAGAATCTGTGTCTATTAGATCAATTTTCAGAGCATCTGCTATGATCGGCCTCCTCTTTTTGAGCTAGGTCATGTCAAGGATTATTAGCGATCTTGTGGACTAGCTGCATCTGGGTGCCTGTCTATGTGGTCCCTGTGGTGAACAGCATGGAGTGACATGATACTAAATATGGCCTCTGAGACCACACAGACCATGTGCAGGTCCCTTGTATTTCATTAATTCATGTGAGGGAGGCATAGCTCAGGTTACTTTTGCTTTATGCAATAAATTCTATCATGTGTGTGTACATGCTCAGTCATGCTCAACTCTTTGTGATCCCATAGAGCCTGCCATGCTCCTCTGTCCATGGAATTTTCCAGGGAAAAATACTGGAGAGGGTTGTCATTTCCTACTCCAGGGTATCTTCCCAACCCAGGGATTGAACCCATGTCCCTTGCATCTCCTCCATTGGCAGGTGGATTCTTTACCACTGCACCACCTGGGAAGCCCATAAAAAATTGAATAAAATATTGAATTTTTGTCTAAAAGAGTAGAAGATGAGACATAAAAAATAAGTGTCTATGTGGGGTAGATTCCAGGGCTATAAGCCCTCAGGGGAAAATTTCCATTGCCCATGTATAATTCCAGGCTCTATCTGTGTTAGGTGGAAAGACCTCTCCCTGCAATTCACCAGAGATCGTTCAGAGTTATTTAAAATGAGTGGACTGACACCTATCCCCTTGTGATGATGCTGCAACCTAAGGCTTTATCCAGTCCATTTTCCTAGAGAATCTGTCAACATCAAAGCTTGTCGCATTTTCTGTGATTTAAAAAAAAGCATTGGTGAGCATATGGTAAAGCTAGTGCAAAGGGCTTAATTTTGAAGCAACGTTCCATGAAATGGAATGTTTTTATGGTGCCAGCACCATTTTCTCCCAGAAGAACTACAATTCACAAAATATAGAGAAAGCACAGAATCAATGCCCCCATGTGGAGTAGAGACTGTCTGAAGCTATAAATGTTTGTGTTACTGAAGCCAGAAAGAGCAAATTTTAAACTATTTGATTCTTGTTGAGTAAATACCAGTTTCCCCTATCCCCAAATATTTTCTCTCATTATTATTCTATCTCTCCATATAACGTCTTTAACTTCTAAATTTCTTACGTGTTTTGTTGAGTAAAAACCCACTCAACTTGAAAATCAAATCTTCTAGTGAGTATCTAGTCTGAGCAACAAAGACATTGACATAGAAAAGTGCCTCAGTTCTCTTTTCCTTCATTTCTAGATGCTGTATTATGTTAAAGACATCCCAGCTACCCTGAAATTCTTCCATAGTCTCTTAGCTACCAATGCTAAGATTCTCATTATTATTGTGTCAGGTAAGTTATTTTCCTTCCACCTACATTTTAAAAAACCAATAGTTCATGTGTTTGAAGGCTGATGGTATATTTCATCTTCATTATGAAATTCTTGACCTGGCTTATGGTCATAGTCAATTAATTAACACAGTATTAGGAAAGTCCTTCAAACTTTCAATTTAGGATTTCCAGTATAAATAAATATCTGTTTCTTCTTCCTCTTGAGAAAGTATATCTTTGTTGTCCATATATAAATTATTTATTATATAACATAGAGCAAATACAACTGATAGGAATTCTTTAGAGGAGACTAAAAATAGAAAATATTTCTATGTACCTCCTTTTTGTCCCTTAAATGTCTCTTTCCCTTCTGTGATGTTTAAATAAAGGTTGAAATATTTGTGACACTGTCATATTTGATTAATTTGCATTTCTAGAGTCACTGTCAATGTTGCTCATTATAGGTTTTCTCAAATAACTATCAAAAATAGCTAGTGATTCTCTTGTTTGGTTTTGTGTTGTTGTGTTATTTTCCAAAGACAGCATTTGATCATACTTTGTTTCCAGTGATACAATTATGACACAGAGAACCTAAATAAACAGATTAGCAAATAAAACACTGACACTGTTGAATTCATTAATTCACTCCTTCATTCAGCAGTCTATAGCACACAGTGCTATTCTGGTTGACTCTAGATATACAGCAGCTTCTATCTTCCTAAATTTATATCAGACCCCATAATTAAAAACCACGTCATAAAATTCATTTATTCCTAAATATGAGGAATGGCTTTAAGGATCGCAAACACAGTTGTTGCCTATAATCCTAGCTTTGAATTTATGTGGGATTTTGGCAAATGAAAGTTCCTGTACACAACCTCTTCTGCAAGGGAACATTTGATATACTATTTTTATCTCAGGTTTGTTAAAAATACTCATTTATGTGAGAAAGTTCTAACTTCCCATTTAGGAGGGCTTATGTAAACTGGATTTTTCCCACTAACCTCTCTCCAAATGAGGACACTTGGATAAAGCACTTTGAACATTTAGGAATACAGAAGTGAATTTAGTTATCAACACTGAGTTGATAACTCAGTCTATTCTTGATAATCTGTATCAATAATACAGAAAGTGTTGCAGACAGAAATAACAGTTCATCCAGCAGTCATATATGTCTGATTTTAGAATATATTCCACATCAAATGAAGATCCACTTTATTTATATTTAGTTTATCCTTAAATATTTTCAGAAGTTATGTATTTGAGTGTCAGAAGGCAGCTCTCTTGTGAATATATACCTACTAATAAGAAAAAACCAGCCTAAGGTTTACAAAGTAGCATGAGTAGTCTACAAGCAACTGAGAATTGACTTGGTGCTCTTATGGATACAGTATTTTGCTGGCTACATCATGAATACAGTTACTAGAAACAAAAACCATTTCAGTTCAGTTCCGTCTCTCAGTCCTGTCTGACTCTTTGTGACCCCATGGATCACAGCACACCAGGCCTCCCTGTCCATCACCAACTCCTGGACTTCACTCAGACTCACGTCCGTCAAGTCAGTGATGCCATCCAGCCATCTCATCCTCTGTCGTCCCCTTCTCCTCCTGCCCCCAATCCCTCCCAGCATCAGAGTCTTTTCCAATGAGTCAGCTCTTCGCATGAGGTGGCCAAAGTACTGGAGTTTCAGCTTTAGCATCATTCCCTCCAAAGAAGTCCCAGGGCTGATCTCCTTCAGAATGGACTGGTTGGATCTCCTTGCAGTCCAAGGGACTCTCAAGAGTAATTCTTCGGCACTCAGCCTTCTTCACAGTCCAACTCTCACATCCATACATGACCACAGGAAAAACCATAGCCTTGACTAGACCCTTTAGCTTTCATCAAAAAAGTATTCTGAGTCAAAAATTATTCACTCTGCATTTGATGGTAGAAATATTTTACTAACTTTTTCAGTATAGAGCTTACACTTCTTCATGACTGCACACAGTGTGGGAGGCAGGTGTCATAGAGAGGAAAACATTGTTAACAGATAATCCTTTTAGCTCAGTGCTTTTCCTAAGATACCAACTCTTCACTTTCCCCTTTCACCCCTTCTTACTCATTACATAGAGCAGATTAACTCCCCTTTGCTCTTCCTCTCTGACCTAGATAAACCTGTTCACCTATAAACCTATCTTAACAATAATGTATTTCTCTGAGAAAAATTGTATCAGCCCCTTGGTGTAAGGAAGTAGCTGAAGTTTCCCTTTTTAAAAAGAGCAGTAATTGCTTTATTGCATTAAAAAAGCTGATACAAGTATGTATGGGTCAGCTTTTAGAAAAATAAATTATGGTCAATTTCCAACAGTGAAAACAAATTTAGTCACAAGAAGATTTGTCTTATATCACTGTCAATTAACATGTATAGAATTGATCCACATTGTCATTAGTAACTTTTTCATTTCACAGTATCACTACAAATCCCTATGAGCCAGACCAGTCTGCTAACCTGTGGATAGTAGACAGGTGTGACGAAACTCCCCAGGTCATCTGAGATGCCTGATCAACTTCCTATCTCACTCCTATTTAATAAAACCCATTATCCTAAACTGCCTTCTCAGCCCAAACTATAATTCTTGAAACCCCATTCTCCATACTTGCCCAATGAAAACATGCCTTAAACTTGACTATTACCTTAAAACTTGGAAGACCTACAACAAAATGGTTCACACAAGGCTCTGTTTTTACTCAGGTTGTTGAGGTCACTTTGTAAATGGAATTTGGTCATTATTACCTAGAAGTGGCTCTGGCTTGGTGGTAAAGAATCTGCCTGCCAATGCAGGAGACCCAGGTTCAATATTGGGTTGAGGAGATCCCTTGGAAAAGGAAATGACAACCCACTCCAGTATTCTTGCCAGGGAAATCCTATGGACAAGAGGAGCCTGAGGGCTACAGTTCATGGGGTGGCAAGAGAGTCAGACACGGCTTGGTGACTAAACAACAACAGCCTAGAAGTGAAGAAGCTTGTTTGCATATTTCCTTTGTTTCAGCAATATTGTCATCCATAGCCTCATGGCAATATAGCAACTGAGTGCTCCTTGCAAACAGACTCAGAGAAGCCTAGCACTAGTTACTCAATTAAATTTCCACGAGTACTCAGCGAGCTAGTATCTCAGCAAGGCACATAGTGGTATGTCTGGATTAACATGTTGCTCTAAAGGTCATCTTAAATATGCTCCATAGCTAAGGTTTCTTCCTGTCTATCCCAGTTGACAGTGACCTATGACTGAACTGATGTGTTGTCTCTCTGAGTAAACTAAATTACTCAGTTATTCGAGTACCATATGGAAACCCATTTTTTTGCAATGTATTCAATTGTAAGATAATGAAATATGGGATCTGTTTCTAGATTTAATTATGCAGGGCACCTAGCTTGGTTAAGGTGACAGGTGCATTCAGCATATTCAAAATATAGCTTGTAGTCTTGGTCTCAGGCTGTCTGAACAGGATAGCTATTGTGCAGATTTGGTTCATTCATCTTTTATTGAGCTCCTCTAATCCATCATTAGGTAGACATAAATTTGAGCCAACTCTAGGAGATAGTGGAGGACAGAGGAGCCTGTCAGGCTCCTATGAGGCCTATGAGGTCACATAAGAGTTGTCCATGACTTAATGACTGAACAATAACAGTTCATCACTGCTAGGCTCTGAGGTTGCAAAGATGACTATTACTCTTCCTCTGCCTTTGATAGACTCCTAATCCAATGGAAGATTGAGAGGTGTAAACACTTTCAGTAGTGTGCTAATTTCCTATCAGAGGCAACTGGGGAGTTTTTAAGGAGAGTTCCTGGAGAGCAGGAGTTCTGTTCTCTAGTCCCAGATTTTTGCAAAACCCTTGGCACATAGAAGAACACACCCAATGAATGTATTTGAATTGAAAAATGAAAGTGTTAGTAGCTAAGTAGTGTCTGACTCATTTGTGACTCCATGGACTGTAGCCCACCAGGCTCCTCTGTCCATGGGATATCCCAAGCAAGAATACTGGAGTGGGTAGCCATTCCCTTCTCCAGGGGATCTTCCCAACCCAGAGGTCGAAATGAATAATTATTATTTCTTCTTTACAATATCCTAACTATAACCGATTCTGAATGTCCATCCAAAAAAAAGAGAGAGACCATGTTTTAGCTAAAATTTACTACATGATAGACATGGAATCAGGGAATATAGAGAGTGCTAGAGAATTGAAGATGGATTTAATAAAAAGGAATAAAAGGCTCAATAAAGAAGATACACATATTCACACACAAACAGTGCATGCTGAAAGAGGCATACAAAAGCACAGAAGAGTAGGCAAGTGAAACTAATTAGGAAAAGGAAGAGAAATTATATTCAGAATTAAATGACAGTGTTTTACTGGTCAGCCTATTTGAATATATGGTGCTTGAGGGAACAGAAGCTTTGCTCTGGTTCCAAAGAACCCACTGAAGAATTAGCCCATATGAGTAAACAGTCATTTATTTATAACAGAAGTTTCTGATTATAGAGATTAAAGATCTGATTTGGGGATGAAAAAGAAGAGAAATAAGAAGAGGTAGACTCTTAAAATGAGTATCCCACACTAAAATAAAGTCAGTGGCACGTTTTTCTGCAAATACAGTAGCCAGACATTAGTTGAGAGAGTTGCTATTAATAATTAAAATGCAACTTATCTGGTTAAGGGAGATCAGTGACGTTTTCTTTCCTGACCTCTCCTTATTTGACTAAGGAAGGAGGCAAATTGTAGTGTGTTATTTTTAATACAGTGTGTGGGGGGAAAGGACCTGGTTTATATCATGTTGAATACAAAAGTAACACCATATGTTGTGCCCACTGAGAGCCATTATGATAATTTATCAGTCAGAAAGTGTCTAATTGCTCAGCTTAGAAATGGCACTGAGTCACCAAACACTGACACCAACAAATGCTCTGCAATTAGTGTTTGGTTCTTTTCTCTCTGCCAAGTTTAAAAAATAATAATGATAATACTAACAGAGCTCCTCCTCAACCACTGAAATATTTATTTTCTTATAAAGTCTTATTTGTAGGCAAATTCTTATTTGGGCAGACAATCACTGTCTTTGGAATGAAAAAAATTTTTAATACATACTTATGACCCTGATTTTTTTTCATTGAACTGAGGTTTCTTATTTTTTAATTTTTCTGCTTCATTCCAATTCTACCTTCTCCTAAAGCTTACCCTGAAGTTATCACTCTCTTCTGGAATATTAGTGGAACATCAGACCACCCTTAATGCACTGTATTCACTGTATATTTAACAGCCCAGTATTACATGCTTATATTAGAGGGTCCATAAAATTCTCTTTTGTTTTAATTTTTATTATTATTATTATAGATTTTTGAATAGCAAGTTTGTTTTTTTCACAGTCTCAAGGCTACAACCAGTGGAAATATCAAATTAATTCCATTTAATGTTCATTTATTTTCTAAGTACATATTACACATCTGCTATGTGCTTACCATTGTGCAATGATTTACTTCAATTATATTATTTAATATTCGCAGTTGCAACAAGTATAGTTATCTCTGTCTTATAGATAAGAAACCAGAGGTTCTGAAAGACTGAATAACAAACCTCATGTCATTCATGAAGAGTCAGAGGAACAATCCAACCTCTCTCTCCCTCAGATTCTGTATCTCTTAGCTGCTACTCTGGGCCAGATTTTCAATTAAATACATCATACACTGCTAATATACCCTCTAAAGCTGGGGACAAAATTTGTAAACTCAACTGAGGTGTTGCAGTCCAAGGCAGCATCTTGTAAGTGTACAGACCTGAGAGGCTATCTCATCTTTGGTTTGAGCAAACTATCATTGTATTTGCTGTGCTCTTTCTTCCATTTCAGTTTTTACTCAGACCCTCTCCTCTGAACCAGACTAACATAAACAATTGCCTTCCTCTTATCACAACCTGAATGGCCAAGAGATAGCTCAACTTTTATACTTCCAAAATAAGATGCCTGCTAACACATTGAAAAATGTTCCTCCCTCATTCTTCCCATTTCTAATGGCAGTTCTCTCTTTTCAGATGCTTGGGCCAAAATCACTGGGGTCATCATTGATTCTTTTCTTTCTTTCACTATCCAAATTGTTATTGCTAACAATATACAAGTCATTAGCAAATGGCATTGGCTCTAGGAGTGTAATATATAATGTGTGTGTGTGTGTGTGTGTGTGTGTGTGTGTGTATGAAGCAACCATTTCTCATTATTTCCAATCTTGCTGTTTCAACTTACCATCATCTATCACCCAGATTTTTGCAGTAGCTTTCTTACTGTTCTTCCTGCTTCTGTCCTTATGCCCTTGTTCTCATCTGTGTGGCCAGAGTGACCTTAAGAAAATGTAAATCAGGTCAAGTCACTCTAATGCTGTGTCATCTGATATGTAAGTCATAGTTGGCTATTGAAAGTGAAATGAATTAAAATGAAATAGCACTTAAAATTCATTTCCTTAGTCAGACTAGCCATAGTTCATGCATTCCAGAACCATAAAGTGGTTAGTGGCTACCATATTGGACAATGCAAATTTGGAACATGTCCAAGAGTCCATAACAATCTATTAGACAGCACTACAATGACTTCCTATCTTTTCCTATATGATTAAGCACCCAATCCACTCCTCACCATCACCCAACCTCATCTCTTTCCATTCTCCCCTTGGTTCAATTCCAATCTCACCAGCTCCCTGGCTAGTTCTTAATGTGCCAAGCATGTCCCTGCTTCAGGTCCTTTGCAGTTGCTCTTCTCTCTACCTGGAGTAACCTTCCCCCTGATAGATTACTACATATATATGTGCCTTGCTGTCATGTCTCTGCGCAAATGTTACATTATTAGAGAGAATGTCTGTGACCATCCTATATAAAGCAGCAATCCATCCAGCTCTTTGATCCCCCTTATCTCTTGCTTGGATTTGTTTTTCATTAGCACTTTGCACCATGTGATGTATAACTTATTTACTTAACTTTCCCACCAACCCCTTGCACTCCTTGAACTGAGCTACAAAAGTCTTTTTAGCTTTTTGAATGGACTTTTTAAATGGACTGCTCTATTCCAAGCATCTAATGTACTGCTTGCAGAGTAGGTAAGTGAAAAGAAGAATAACTGAAAGCATGAATGTTTTTCTGTTGCACAGGAGCCAGCAGCTGGCAAAAGCTATGGGAAAAGTATGGATCTCGCTTACCCCGGAATGACCTCTGCCAGTATGTCACATCGTCTGACCTCACTCAGATGCTGGATAATTTGGGGATTAAATACGAGTATTATGACCTTCTGTCCACCATGGACATATCTGACTGTTTTATTGATGGCAATGAAAATGGAGACCTGCTTTGGGATTTTTTGACAGAAACCTGCAATTTTAATACAACAGCACCACCTGATCTCAAAGCAGAAATTATGAAAGATCTGCAAAAGCCTGAATTCAGTATAAAGAAAGAGGGAAAGGTTCTTTTCAATAATAGTCTGAGTTTCATAGTGGTTGAGGCATAAATACACATCATGAGAATGTTAAAAAACTATAATTTGAACAATGTTGGTCATTCATTTGTGTATTAAAATTATAAATATATCTCATAACATATATCTTCTCTTCTACAGAAGATAGGATATATATATATATATATATGTAGATATATATCTATCTCTATATATAGAGATATAAATATATCTCTAATGTATATCTTCTACATATCTTCTCTTATATGTAAAACCTAGAAAGTTTTAAGACATTCTTGGACTTTCATATAGAATCATATATGACACTGCTGGTCTTATCTCTCCTATAGGTAAAGAGAGGACATGGGCTACATACCAAGTAATCTGAAAAATGAGACAACTAGGTTTCAGGGGGCTTACTGACAATAAAATTGACTCCATTTATTAACTGTGATGGAATTTGCTAGAATACTAATAAAATATGTGCTATTCAACTGAAGCGACTTAGCAGCAGCAGCAGTAAAATATATGCCTACTGATACATTAGACATTAAGAAAGCCTATGTTTATTGACTTTACCCTTTTGTAAAGAAGTATTTGTCTCTATACATTTCTTTGCTATAGTTTCTATCCTTATCTTTAGTGATTACTAAAAGTAAAAGCACTTAGGATGTTACAAAACTAACGCTGTCATGTGCTGTCATTTCCTTCTATTTTGGTTTCTCTTTGAACTTTGTTTATGATGCTGTAGTGTTTTGTTTTTAGATATACTGAAGTTTTCTTTATTCATTCAAATTTAGTTGTTTTTTTTTTTTAATTTCTGGATTTCTGAAAAATTTTAAAA
The DNA here is from genome assembly GCF_032452875.1 of Bos javanicus. Lineage (NCBI taxonomy): Eukaryota > Metazoa > Chordata > Mammalia > Artiodactyla > Bovidae > Bos > Bos javanicus. Next base: position 59,187,177 of record NC_083869.1, on the reverse strand, counting down.
GGCCTTCTAAATCCAAGGTCTTAAAATAGTAACATATTTTATCAAAATGATTGTATAATTTCACTGTATAAAAGTCTTTGATCTGTTTGAAGTTTACATAAAGAGTTGAGAACAAAGTGATTTTTTCACAAAAATAAAACCATCTATATCAACACAGTTGACAAAAAACAACGCCACTTACTTAAAATAAATCTTTTATCATTTACTAAATTCCTAGAAAATATTTGAGTCTATTTCAATACTTCATAGTTCCTTCTATGACAAAGATCTTCTCTAAGAGCAAGAATCATCTTTAACAGTAAGATTTCAGAGAATTTTTGAAAAGTTTTCGATAACCTTTAGTTGGTTAATCCAGTGCTATCAGAATTTAACTTTGAAAGGATTCCTAAAGTAGCTGAATGTTACCAGCTCCCAGAGAAAATTAAAACCTTGGTAGTATGATGTGGTTTCATGGTATAAAATAGATTCTTTAATTTTTTATGCAAATTTAGTCTAAAGATTAATTAATTATATTATTGAAGATCAGTAGTAGCCTGAATATTGCATGTAAACCTATTAGATATGGGCTCCATATCATGGCTCAGTGGTAAAGAATCTGCCTGCAATGTAGGAGACACTTGATCCTTGGGTCAGGAAGATTCCCTGGAGAAGGAAATGGCAACCCACATCAGTATTCTTGACGGGAGAATCCCATGGACAGAAGAGCCTGGCAGGCTATAGTCCATGGGATTGCAAAAGATTTGGATACAACTTAGTGACTGAACAGCAACAACTAATTTAATAATAAACATCTGTCATTCTTTAAAAAAAAAAGCATACCTCTTAATTGAGTAATTTTATAATTAATAAATTATAAAAAACTTAGATATTTAAAGTAAGTTTCAAAGAATGCTCAAACTACCGCACAATTGCACCCATCTCACACTCTAGTAAAGTAATGCTCAAAATTCTCCAAGCCAGGCTTCAGCAGTACGTGAACTGTGAAATTCCTGATGTTCAAGCTGGTTTTAGAAAAGGCAGAGGAACCAGAGATCAAATTGCCAACATCCACTGGATCATGGAAAAAGCAAGAGAGTTCCAGAAAAATATCTATTTTTGCTTTATTGACTATGCCAGAGCCTTTGACTGTGTGGATCACAATAAACTGTGGAAAATACTTCAAGACATGGGAATACCAGACCACCTGACCTGCCTCTTGAGAAATCTGTATGCAGGTCAGGAAGCAACAGTTAGAACTGGACATGGACCAACAGACTGGTTCCAAATAGGAAAAGGAGTACATCAAGGCTGTATATTGTCACCCTGCTTATTTAACTTATATGCAGAGTACATCATGAGAAATGCTGGACTGGAAGAAACACAAGCTGGAATCAAGATTGCCGGGAGAAATATCAATAACCTCAGATATTCAGATGACACCACCCTTATGGCAGAAAGTGAAGAGGAACTCAAAAGCCTCTTGATGAAAGTGAAAGTGGAGAGTGAAAAAGTTGGCTTAAAGCTCAACATTCAGAAAACAAAGATCATGGCATCTGGTCCCACCACTTCATGGGAAATAGATGGGGAAACAGTGGAAACAGTGTCAGATTTTATTTTTGGGGCTCCAAAATCACTGCAGATGGTGATTGCAGCCATGAAATTAAAAGACGCTTATTCCTTGGAAGGAAAGTTATGACGAACCTAGATAGCATATTCAAAAGCAGAGACATTACTTTGCCAACAAAGGTCCATCTAGTTAAGGCTATGGTTTTTCTGGTGGTCATGTATGGATGTGAGAGTTGGATTGTGAAGAAGGTTGAGCACCGAAGAATTGATGCTTTTGAACTGTGGTGTTGGAGAAGACTCTTGAGAGTCCCTGCAAGGAGATCCAACCAGTCCATTCTGAAGGAGATCAGCCCTGGGATTCCTTTGGAGGGAATGATGCTAACACTGAAACTCCAGTACTTTGTCCACCTCATGTGAAGAGTTGACTCATTGGAAAAGACTCTGATGCTGGGAGGGATTGGGGGCAGGAGGAGAAGGGGACAACAGAGGATGAGATGGCTGGATGGCATCACTGACTTGATGGATGTGAGTCTGAGTGAACTCCGGGAGTTGGTGATGGACAGGGAGGCCCGGCGTGCTGCGATTCATGCGAAGAGTTGGACACGACTGAGTGACTGAACTGAACTGAACTGAAATAATTATCTCTGTTAAAAACAGAATAAAAGTAAGGTTTTACTAAAGAGCTCATAGACCCCAATTCTCCAGTGATGAAGCCTTCAACATGGTATGATAGTCACTCTTTCACATCACAGAGCCACCACTTAATGCTGCAGTATACTCACTTAAAAGAGTTAATGCCCCTCCTTCAGGCCCAGAGAGTACACTGGAGTACAGAGTCTATTTACACCAGCAAAGTACCAAGCTTTATTGTTCATAATAAGTAAAATTGACTTGCAGGCTCTATTCTTGGACAACTTCATCAATGTTTTTTGAATTGCCAGTTCCAACAAATGAAACGACAGTTATCCAATCACATTCCTGAATACGAACCCTGAACCATTAATCATACTGATATGTACTACTGACAAAGGAAATCTGTGAAGCAGGCATGATTGATGGATATGGACCATGACGACCTTGAACGACTTCACCAAAAAGATAGAAATCAAAACTGCAGAGCAAATGATGGCTGTTTCTAAAAAGCACATGTGCAAAGTAAGAATAGAACTAATATGCTGTTTCAAGATGAAAAACAATAGCAGTATATAGATGGATGTTTGTAAATATAGTCTTTTTTCCTCATATAGTCTTTACTCTAAAATACAAGGAAAAATAAATTCTCATCTGCTTCAATCTAATACAGTGGGAATAACCAAGTCTTTTTACAAAGAGAAAATCCTCAAGAGTTCAGTGCCAGTCAGTGATGGAAAGATACAAGCGTACAAGAGGGGCAAGGGGATGGAACTCTTGGCTTCTGCTTGTATTGCATATTACAAAGGGCTTGAGACAGTCACATATTTAATTTTCTAGTCTGTTGTTGGGCTTCAGAAAAAGAAGCCTACAAGAGAATTTGGAATGTTGTTTTATATATCACTGTACATCTCCCAGTGTTTAATATGGGGACTTACCTGGTGGCTCAGATGGTAAAGACTCTGCCTGCAATGCAGGAGACCCAGGTTCAATCCCTGAGTTGGAAAGATCCCCTGGAGAAGGGAATGGCTCCCCACTCCAGTATTCTTGCCTGGAAAATCCCATGGACAGAGGAGCGTGGTGAGCTAGAGTTCATGGGGTTGCAAACAGTCAGACACGACTAAGGGACTTTCACAGTCATGCATATGGAAGATGCTAAGTAACAGAACACTCAGTGAATTCTTTTTCAAGCATTTATCTTATACCTATATGTTTATACTTTTATTATAACCAGAGCTTGAGAAAACCAGCAAAGTTGTCTGTTACACTCAGTATAAACCTTAACTTTTTTATAGTGTTTCTGAAACCTTTCTGTATTTGCTAGAGAGTACTGCCAAATCCAAAGAGGAGATATTAAATGGAGAAAAATGTTTTAGGACCTTGACTTTGTTTACTATGAAAATTGGCAAATTTCTTAATTGAAAACTCTGCCAAAAATATATAATGGAGAAATGACTCTTCAGCAAGTCATTTTGGTAAAACTGGAGAGCCACATGTAAATCATTGAAGTTAGAACATTATCTCACACCATACACAAAAATAAACTCAAAATGGCTTAAAGACTTAAATTTAAAACACGACACTATACAACTCTTAGAAGAGAACATAGGCAAAACATTTTCCAACATAAATAATAGATACCAATGTTTTCTTATGTCAGGCTCCCAAGGCAATATAAAAAAAAGTCAAAAACAAATGTTCTTTAGTCGCTCAGTCATGTCCACCTCTTTGGTGGACATGCAACATGGCATGCTTCCCTGTCCTTCACCATCTCCCAGAGCTTGCTCCAACACATGTCCCTTTAGTCAGTGATGCCATTCAACCATCTTGTCCTCTGTCATCCTCTTCTCCTCTTGCCTTCAATCTTTCCCAGAATCATGGTATTTTCCAATGAGTCAGTTCTTTGCATCAGGTGGCCAAAGTATTGGAGCTTCAGCTTTAGCATCAGTCCTTTCAATGAATATTCTATTGATTTCCTTTAGGATTGACTGGTTTGATCTTGCAGTCCAAGGGACTCTCAAGAGTCTTCTCCAACATCACAGTTCAGAGACATCAGTTCTTTGGCATTCAGTCTTCTTTATGGTACAACTCTCACATCCATACCTGACTACTGGAAAAACCATAGCTTTGACTAGATGGACCTTTTTCAGCAAAGTAATGCCTCAGCTTTTTAATACGCTGTCTACGTTTATCACCAAGGAGCATGCATCTTTTAATTTCATGGCTGCAGTCACCATATGCAGTAATTCTGGAGCCCAAGAAAATAAAGTCTGTCACTGTTTTGATCATTTCTCCATTTGCCATGAAGTAATGGAATCAGATGCCATGATGTTAGTTTTTTGAGTGTTGAATTACCTAATACAGCTTATAAGCTTTGTATAGCAAAAGAAACCATAAACAAAATGAGAGGACAACCTACAGACTAGTAGAAAATATTTACAAATTCTGCAACCAACAAAGGTTTAATTTCCAAAATATACAACTCATACAACTGAAGAAAACAATAAAAAATTGGTCCAGTACCTAAAGAGACATTTCTCCAAAGATGACAAACAGATGCCCAACAATTACATGAAAAGATGCTCAACATCACTAATTTTTAGAGACGCAAATCAAAAATACAATGGGGTATCACCTCGCACCAATCAAAATGGTCATCATTAAAAGCTCTACAAATATCAAGTGCTGAAGAAGGTGTGGAGAAAAAGGAACCCTCCTATACTGTTAGTGGGAATGTTAATTGGTGCAGCCACTATGGAATACAGCACGGAGGTTCCTTAAAAAACGAAAAATAGAGTTACCATGTGGTCTAGCAATCCCACTCCTAGCATATATCTGGAGAAAACTAATTTGAAAAGATATATGAACCCCAATGTTCATAGCAGCAGTATTTACAAGAGCCAATACAGGGAGCAATCTCAATGTCCATTGCCAGGTAAATGGATAAAGATGTGATACATATACAATGGAATGTTACTCAGTCATAAAAGAGAATGAAATAATGCCGTTTGATATTTGCAGCAACACAGATGCACTTAGAGATGATCACACCAAGTGAAGTAATCAGGACGAGAAAGACAAATACCACCTATCACTTACATGTGGGACCATAGTATGACACAAATGAGTTTATCTATGAAACAGACTCACAGACATAAAGAACAGACTTGTGGTTGCCAAGGGAGAGAGAGGTGGGGGAGAGATAGGTTGGGAGTTTGGAAGTAGCAGATACAAAGTAATATATATATATATATATATATATATATACACACACACACACACACACACACACATAATAGATAAACAACAAGGTCCTACTGTATATCACAGGGAACTATGTTCAATACCCTGTCATAATCATAATGGAGATGACTATGAAAAAGAAAAACAATATATATATATAATTGAATCACTTTCCTGTATACCGGAAATTACTACAACACTGTAAATCAACTATACTTGAATAAAATATTTTTTAAAAGCCCAAAAAACAAAAGAAAAGAAGAAAACTCTGCCAATCTGGACAAAAGAAAACCTTTAAATTTCTGGTGTGTATCTATAAAAACAGATGCAAAGGTCATAGAAAACACTAGATCTTACATCTGTGAAATAGTACAGTCCCAAGTGAATATTTAATGTCTTTATAATATTTCTTTAATAAAAATAGCTTACACATAATATTTTTTTTTCATTTTAAAAGCACATTTGCATGTATTTAACCCATCAGAATGTTATTTCTAAGAAAATAAGGACTTCTTGCTAAGCCCCACAGGGGACTGAATAAAACAGTTTTGTTAGATGGTAAGGTAGAACCAGATTTCCTGGGTTTAACTCCTGGTTCTGTTAATTACTCACTGAGAGATCTCAGGCAATTCATTTTCTCTGTATTCTTACATTTCTTCATCTTCAAAATGAAGATCATAATCCTAATAGCCACGTCAGAGGGCAGTCATGAGGATCCAGGAGTTAAGCTGCATAAATACGCTCCTAAAGTGGCAGGCTCATAGGGAATTCAAAAGTATTGACTATGATTATTATTAACAGCTCATAAAAATTCAACATAAAATGCAGAATGAATTTTTAAAATTTAAAATTAAGGAAAATTATGACTGAGGCCAGAGAAAGAGCAAGGACCTGGCGGAATCAATCTAGTCCCTGACCATGACATTTCTAGCCAAAGGTAGATGGCCTCTCTGTTAGAGCTGAGCTGGTGCTTCACAAAGCCCAAGTGCCACCAGAGCTGGGCCACTCAAGCCCCACCTGAGGGCATCTGCCTTCCTGATGCTGTAAGTACCAGTGCTCTGTACTATGAAAAGGGGTCCATCTCAATCCTGAGAAGACCAAAGGTGGCCAGCTGCCCCAAGGATGGCGCTTCATAGGCTGGCCAGAAATTGACTGCAGTAGCTTCTCTTGAAAAAAACAAAAGTGATCCTTATAATTCTGTTAGAACTTTAGAATTCCAAATCTAGGGAAATTAAGCATTCCTTCTTGCACTCATTCATGAAATATACATTCCACCAATACTAATTGTATGAGACTGTTCTAGGCAAAGGTGTTAATGCAGTAAAGAAAGTTCCCAATGTCCGTGAACTGATTTCTAGCAGGAGGGTGAACTGAAATGTAAATATTTGTCAGATAATGACAGTCACGATTAAGAAAACAAAACTAGATAAATGGAAAAGCATACTGGTGGGGATAATACTAGTTGGAATGGTCAAGGAAGGCTTATTTGTTTTTAAAGGTAAGATTTGAACAGAGATTTAAATGAATTGAAGGAGTGGCCATGCAGACTTCAGAGATGAGCATATCAGGAACAAGGATGTAAAGTACAGAGTCCCTGATGTGGGAATGAGCTTGACACATCTTAAAGACAGTCAGAAGGCTAGGTGAGTTTCTACAATAAGTGAGCTGAATCTAGTCCAGAGTAGCCACTGCTGTGGCCATATGTGGGAGGACCTCACTAGGATGCCACAGTTAGGGAGAAACAGAGCAGACCCACAGAGATAAGAAGACCCCATAGCCTTTGAACAGGAGACGCACATTGGCTGTCTTAAGTCATGCTCCTTACCATTTCCAATTCCTGTTTGAGTTCAGCCTGAAAACAAGCACCCCTTTCTCCAAGGTATCCATATGGGTGTATGACTCTTGCCCACCAAATGTCCTAGTTAGAAGAGCATGTAAGATCTCACTTGAGTTCAGTTGCTCAGTCATGTCCTACTCTTTGCAACTGGATGGACTGCAGCATGCCAGGCTTCAGTGGCATCACCAACTCCAAGAGCTTGCTCAAACTCATGTTCCTTGAGTTGGTGATGTCATGCAAACATCTCATCCTCTGCCATCCCTTTCTCTTCCTGCCTTCAATCTTTCCCAGCATCAGGGTCTTTTCCAGAGTCAGTTCTTCCCATCAGGTTGCCAAAGTATTGGAGCTTCAGCTTTAGCATCAGTCCTTCCAATGAATATTTAGCACTGATTTCCTTTAGGATTGACTTGTTTGATTTCCTTGCAGTCCAAGGGACTCTCAAAAGTCTTCTCCAATGCAAAAGTTTAAAAGCATCAGTTCTTCGGTGCTCAGCTTTCTTTATGGTGCAACTCTCTCATCCATACATGACTACTGGAAAAACCATAGCTTTCACTAGATGGACCTTTGTCAGCAAAGTAATGTCTCTGCTTTTTAAGCCGGTATCTAGGTTTGTCATAGCTTTTCTTCCAAGGAGCAAGTGTCTTTCCATTTCATGACTGCAGTAACCATCTGCAAGTGATTTTGGAGCCTGAGAAAATAAAGTTTGTCACTTTTTTCATTGATTCCCCATCTATTTGCCATGAAGTGATGGAACCGGATGCCATGATCTTAGTTTTTTGAATGTTGAGTTTTAAGCCAGCGTTTTCACTCTCCTCTTTCACCTTCATCAAGAAGCTCTTTAGTTTCTCTTTGCTTTTTTCCATAAGTGTGGTGTGCATATCTGCATATCTGAGATGATTGATATTTTTCTCTGCAATCTTGATTCCAGCTTGTGCTTCATCCAGTCTAGCATTTCGCCTGATGTACTCTGCATAGAAGTTAAATAAGCAGGGTGACAATATACAGCCTTAATCTACTCCTTTCCCAATTTGGAACCAGTCTGTTGTTCCATGTCCGTTTCTAACTGTTGCTTCTTAACCTGCATACAGGTTTCTCAGGAGGTAGGCAAGATGGTCTGATATTCCCATCTCTTGAAGAATTTTCCACAGTTTGTTGTGATCCACATAGTTGAAGGCTGTAGCATAGTCAAAGAAGCATAAGTAGATGTTTTTCTGGAATTCTCTTGTTTTTCCTACAATCCAGTGGATGTCGACAATTTGTTCTCTGGTTCCTCTGCCTTTTCTGAACAGAGCTTGAACATCTGGAATCTCTTGGTTCAAGTGCTGTTGAAGCCTAGCTTGGAGAATTTTGAGCGTTACTTTGCTAGTGTGTGAGATGATGTAGCTCACTAGGTAAAGAATCTGCCTGCAGTGCAGCAGACCAGGGTTCAATCCCTGGATTGGGAAGATGCCCTGGAGAAGGAAATGGCTACCCATTCCAGTATCCTTGCCTGGAAAATCTCATGGACAGAGGAGCCTGGTGGGCTGCAGTCCATGGGGTCGCAAAGAGTCTGGCACAACTGAGTGACTAACACTTACTTACTTGCTAGTGTGTGAGATGAGTACAATTATTTAGTAGTTTGAACATTCTCTAGCACTGCCTTTCTTCGGGATTGAAAACTGACTTTTTCCAGTCCTGTGGCCATTGCTGAGTTTTGCAAATTTGCTGGCATACTGAGTGCAGCACTTTCACAGCATCATCTTTTAGGATTTGAAATAGCTCCACTGGAATTTCATCACCTCCACTAGCTTTGTTCAAAGTGATGCTTCCTAAGGCCACTTGACTTCACATTTCAGGATGTCTAGCTACAGGTGAGTGATTACACCATCGTGATTATCTGGGTCATGAAGATCTTTTTTGTACAGTTCTTCTGTGTATTCTTCCCACTGCTTCTTAATATCTTCTGCTTCTGTTCGGTCCCTACCATTTCTGTCCTTTATTGAGCCCATCTTTGCAAGAAATGTTCCCTTAGTATCTCTAATTTTCTTGAAGAGATTTCTAGTCTTTCCCCTTCTATTGTTTTCCTCTATTTCTTTGCATTGATCACTTAGGAAGAATCTCACTTAATTCTTACTTAATGAATTTGAAAGACTGATTATGATTATCCCATTTTTGAGGTGAGACTTCCCTGTTGGCTCAGACAGTAAAGAATCTGCCTGAAATGCAGGAAACCTGGGTCAAGAAGTTCCGCAGGAAAAGGGAATGGCTACCCACTCCAGTATTCTTGCCTGGGGAATCCCATGCACTGAGGAGTTTGGCAGGCTAGAATTCTGTGGGATTTCCCAGGCAAGAATACTAGAGTGGGTTGCCATTTCCTTCTCCAGGAGATCTTCCCAAACCAGGGATCGAACCCGCATCTCCTGCATTGCAGCCAGATTTTTTTACTGACTGATCCATCAGGGAAGCCCTGGTCATCATAGATGCAGATTATTTTACAGAATTAAGACTCATCAGACTATATTGCCTTTGCCCAAATGTCCATCTGCAAATTGAATGGGATCTCATTGCAGAAAAGAAGAAGAAACAGGATGGTGAAAGGGTAGTATATAAAAAAAAAATCACTTCCTTGAATGGTGAATTAGCACTTTTCCTAAACACTATGCTTCACTAATAAGTTAGCTTTAATCCATTCCCAAATGCCTGGGTTCTCTCATCCATTTGCTTCAACTTTTCATTTTTTTCTCCATTCCTACCAGGGGGCTTCCCTGGTGGCTCAGTGGTAAAGACTCTGCCTGTCAATTCAGGAGACGTGGGTTTGACCCCTGGGTAGGGAAGATCCCCTGGAGAAGGAAATGCTAACCCCCACTCCAGTATTCTTGCTTGGAGAATCCAGTGGACAGAGGGGCCTAACAGGCTACAGTCCATTGGATTGCAAGAGAGTCAGACACAACTTAGCAACTAAACAACAAAAACAGAATTCCTCAGGTCCCAGGCATCACCCATTTATTTCGTGTTTAAATAACCTTTTCACCTATATCCTAGATTCCCTGTGATTCATATACTGTGCAGTATGCACTCATGGTATGCAATCAACTAATGCAGGGGGATTAAAGCTGTGGATTGCGTAATCCATTTCTCAATGCGATATACACTGTGAAAAGGCAACTGCAGTAAAAGGGAGGTTGATTTAAGAGGCTCCCTGGGCAACAAGAGCCACAATTTCCAAATGTGCCAAAAATTTATTAGGGCTCCATGTCAGATTGCTGCACTCTCTGTAGCAATGGTTTAATAAACACAGTGATGCACTGTTCTAGAGGCTGCAAAGACATGTTGTGGATATTTGATATGAGCAGTGTCTTCTTCCCATGATCATATTCTTCTCTTGTAGAATTATCCATGTTTCCTGATTTGTCTTAATGATACCTGAATGACTTTGCAAACAATCTGCCTATGGTAGAAATTGTTGAAATAAATCACAGAGGCTATCAACCACAGTCCAAGCTTGGTGAGTTCTCCAAAGACACTTAATACAGAAGATGCCAGAAAATGTCAGCACCTCTATTTATGTCCTACAGCTAACTAATTTTATGCTAATTTCATTTTGATACTGTGATTCCTTTTTCTACGTGTTGATGGATGGGTTTCATGAGTTAATTCTCTAGTCTCTGATGCAGGCAGACTGGACATAAATCCTAGGGTTTTGTAGAAGAGGCAGTTGCTCCATGCTACTTATTATCAGCACAAGCACATGGCAACCTTGGCTTATTTTTCAAGAGACTGCTACCATTCTGTACGTTTTCCAAATGCAGACTTCATCTACCCCACAAGAGTTTTTAATGGGAGAAGTGTAACAGTCTTTGTGGTTTGTTTATTATTATTCTTATTAGGTTTTTCTTTTATTTCTCCAGGTGTGATTGGGAGAAGAGTTTGGATTTCTTTCTCAGTTTATAAAAGATAATGAGAAAATGGCACAAGGAAATTAGCTAGGGCTTGCTGCTTCAGAAGACACCTCATGGGAATGATTTGTCTGGACAAGGTTGGCAACCCATGGGTTTGCCATCTGTGTGTCCTAGGAATGGTGGAGTAAATATTGGCTTCCGGGCTTAGCTGCTTCACTGTGTTTCCTTTGGTTTCTCTAGTTTATAGATTTCCAGCTTGAAAAAGAGTTGATCGTGGAGAAAGAGTCTTTGCTAAATAAAACAGATCTTAAAGAATTTTGAGGATTTCACATTAATAATAGTTAATATTTACTGAGAGATTATGTGTTAGGTATTGTGTTACATTATTTAATCTAATCCTTGTAATGAGCTTAGGGAATAGTTATTATTTTTATCACAATTTCACAAATAATGAAATTTTATAAAGTTGTTTATATAACTTACCCTACATTCTCACAGCTAATGCCAACCCATACAGATAAAAGCCCAGAGATCATTTTCTTAGTCTTCATAGCTTGGCTGTGTGTAATGGTGATCTTTGATTCTTCCTTGATTCCTTTCTCTCCTGACTCTCTAAGATTCCTTATAGGAATTATCTCCTAGCTTTGAATTTTCATTCTGTCTCCTGGGGACTGATCTCATCTGGTGGCTCTGGTACAAAGAGATCACTTTTTTGACCTGATCAACTTTGATCCAACATTTTATTATTTTCAAAAGCAGCTCCTATGTGGCTGTGCCTACCTTCTTGTTCAGAGGACAATCCCAAAGGGCTGATTTATTATTTTAATCTGTGTACACATATTTTCACTTAGTATCCATAACACAAGAAACTTTGCAATGGAAAATCATAAGGCCTGTCCAGTTCCAGTTGGCAGAGAGTTAAATGTAATATGGCAGATATTGTTTCCTAACAGCAATTCTTCCTTCTTCTGTGATAATATAATATCTAATATTAAATGAGGTACGTGGCTTCTTAGAGGAAGACTACATTTCCCATACTCCCTTTGTGCCACATATAGTCACATGACTGAGTTAAAGCCAATGGGATGTGAGAAGTAACATTGTAGTATATGCCAACAAAGGAAGATACATGTTATCTTCATCTGCTTTTTTTTTTTTTTTGCTTCTGGATGACTGGAATGTGGATGTGATAGTGAGCTCCTTCAGACTATGCAGACAAGAGTAGCAATGCACTAGGAAATGCAGAGCAACAGGAGCTGGGTCCCTGGCACCTGATGGAGCAGAGTTACCACATTAGGGAGTGGACTGTTTACCTTCAGACTCTTATGAGACAGAAATAACTCTCTGCCTCGTATATACAAGGCTAACTTATTTGAAATAACAGTGACTGACTCCATGCCCTATCATAACCAAGTCCTTCCCATTCTTTTCAGAATTTTTTTTAATCTATAAGGCACTCCAAAGACATATTGAAGATATAAGAAAAAAAAAAAACTTTGAAAAATACAACACAGATTAGGTCTAGGAGACTATTTTTGCAAAAAAAAAAAAAAAATCATTTTTCCCCAAGTAGAGCCAAAATATCAAGATAAGTGTACCTATTTTATCAATTACCTGAATTCTAGATGCTTAATCTTCATGATATCAAATATTCACCTAGCAGATTGCTTAGTTATTCATCACAGTATTGATATTTATTTCAACAAGTTACAGAGACATCAACATAAATAAATTCTGTCAATCATACTCGCTCCCTACTTTTAAAAATTTCAGTGGGCAGAAGAATCACCTGGGAGGCTTATCAGACATGCAAAATTCTTGGTTCCACCCTCGATCTGAACCATGTGTGAGGCCTAGGAATCTGTCTTTTTATGAACCAGCCAGGTGACTGTCTGGCCCACCAGAGCCTCAAAACCTACAAGATATGGAAGTTTGTATGGAACATTGGCAATAAACATATGTAATAGTAATTGGACTATTGTAATTAGTCCAATTGTAGTCATTGGACTCCCCAGATGGCACTAGTGTAAAGAACCTGCCAATGCAGGAGACTTAAGAGACGCAGGTTTGATCCCTGCGTTGGGAAGATCCTCTGCAGGAGGGTATGGCAACCCACTCCAGTATTCTTACCTGGAGAATCCCATGAACAGAGGAGCCTGGCAGGCTATGGTCCGTAGGGTTGCAAGGAGTCAGACATGACTGAAGCGACTTAGCACAATAGTAATAATTATAGAAATATTACATCATTCACTGATATATCTGGACCAGTATCCTCTAAAAGTTGTAAACAACAACATATAAAATGGAGTGAGCACTGATTATGTATCAGGCACTATATAAAATTTTTGACATGTAGTTTCATTTAATTTTCAAAATAAAAAGGCATTTTTATTTTTTATTTTTTTAACATTCTTAACACAATTTTTAATGAATGCATTAATATGTCATTGGTTGTAGGTATTATAATTTATCCTGCTGATGGACCTAAAGATTGTTTTCAGTTCTTAATATTATATATATCTAGTTTTATTTCTGATCAAAACAGTCTATTGGACTCTGTGGAAGAGGGAGAGGGTGGGATGATTTGGGAAAATGGCATTGAAATATGTATAATATCATATATGAAACAAGTCACCAGTCCAGGTTCGATGCACGATACTGGATGCTTGGGGCTGGTGCACTGGGATGACCCAGAGGGATGGTATGGGGAGGGAGGAAGAAGGAGGGTTCAGGATGGGGAACACATGTATACCTGTGGCAGATTCATTTTGATATATAGCAAAACAAATACAATATTGTAAAGTTAAATAAAATAAAATTTAAAAAGGCATTTTTAAAAAACAAACTGTTCTCATTTTATAGAGGAAGATAATGAGGTTTGATCAGTTGAAATGGACTTGAACACAATCGAAGACATGGCAGATCTGGGTCTCTGCTCCAAAGTCCAAGACCATAACTCTGAGATACTAAGGCCTCTTCACATTTTTAGCACTATCGTTGATCAGGGAGAAAAGCCATGTTTCAAAAGCTATTCAAGTAAGGACAGTAGTGAGTACATGTGTGTTCATTATTCTACACCTGCCATTTGCAAGATACCATATCAGTCTCAGGAAAAAAAATGCATTCAGGAATTAAAAGAAAGGGCATTAAAAATATTTTTTCTAAGTTTAAAACTCAAGCTTTCTATAAAACATGTTTGCCGTTAACATGTTCATACACACATTTGATAGATGGAAAAATGCTTTCAGTAATCCCCCAAGATTGTATCTGCTCTGTTTCATAGTTTTAAATACACTATCATTTAGCTCAAAATCCTTTAGTGAATTGTTTCATTTTTTGTAATTTAATTGTATTGATTTTTTTTTTTTTTGGTTTATACTTGGCTAAGCTGTGGTAAGCATTATTCAATTTTGTCAGTTTTTGTCTAAGTGTATATATGTATATAAACCATATATGTGTGTGTGTGTGTCTGTGTGTGTGTGTATGCCAGCCTCCAACCTGCCCATTTACGCACAAACATAAATCATTTATATGTGCACTTCCACATATTACAGCTATCAATCTCTGTGGAAAGCAGAATCATGATGTGGATTACAAATTCATGTTAATTTCACATGTATACTTGTGGATTTTCTTAATTTAAAATAATACTTACATAAGCAAGACACCAGAAATAAATCAAATCTTAAGTGGGACCCTAATTACAGCAGGAAGTTAAAAAAGAAATTAACATGCAAAAATGTTACATTTAACTCAAAGACATCAATATATCTCATGCTTCTGTTTTACAGCAAGAATTTTTAACCAACAGTGCTACTCAGGACAGAAAAAGTCTCCATTTTCAATTTAAAAAATGCTAAAATTAAATAGATTAATATCTAATTTTATACCTTCATTTATATTATGCACAAAATTATCTTAAATATTTGTTATGGATGAAGAGGCTTTCTACCAAATGGGGCCTTTTCATAGTGGAAAATGTTAACATAAATTGTTGCATAAATCATTGCCTTGTAGAATACCAGAAGGCGCATATAAAAACCCATATCTTTACTGCACATATTTCCCATTAACCATAATCTATTAGTAATTGAAGTTCATTACAAATTCTTGTAGACTTTATTGCTATCGTGCTGCATGACATACCGAACCTGGCTTGCATAACAAGAAGTCCTTGCTGGGAAATATCCTATTAACAATGACAGTGCATTTGTCATTGTGATAATAAACCCAAGAGCTGCCTGTAGATTATAAATTATCAAGGCGCCATTTGTGCTGCCCTGGCTTGAAGGTTTGTCTGTGCTTCCATTTTAAAACCCTGATTTTCAGTGAGTTGTAACTCAACTATCAGAATCTGCAGTGAGCTGCAACTCTGCATCCAAGGACTCAGCTCAAGACTTTTTGGAACAATTCTTAAGTGTGATTTACATTTTCCAATCAAAAAGAACAGAAGCCTGCTGGCATGTTCACAACAGTTTTGAAGGGACCTGTGAGACATAATCATTTTCCACCAAAAAAAAAAAAATACGTTTAGATCTGGCCCAGATACCTAAGTATTTAAAATCAGAGTTTATAACCATCACAATTTTGTGCCTTAAAAAGACATTATTTAATTTTTGCCTAAACTCAAATGTCAGGCATTCAGGGTAATGACATATGCCAAGTGATTTCTCCTTCTGTGCAAAGAGCCCCCCATTTCTACCCCTTTCATAAAATAACCTGATAAGTAAAAGAATTTACATGGTGTAGTGAGAAAACATTACTGAGAAGGGAAAGTATCATGGAGAAAGCAAATGTAATATTGAAACAGAAATAGCTACAACTGTGTAAATAGATATGCCTTTGGCTTACAGGCGAGATTTATCAGTCTGTAGTATTTCTCAGCCAAGGAGCTGGAAGCCTGCAGGGCCAAAAGGGGCTTTCTGCATTACAAGGGCAACTGGTTCCATAAACTTCGATCTTTCTTACTTTAAACTGGGGAATTAGATAACTACAGTTACCTGAACATGCATTTCTATGACTATGATCACTGTAACCAAGAAACTCAAGTCTTGGGGTTCTGCACAGAGGGACTGATTGACAGGGGCTAACTCTGGACACTTGTACACAAGACCAGAAATTAGATTTGATGGGAAAGTGCTGGTGAAGAAGCTCAACCTGTCTATGACAGCAGTTACTAACTGCTCAGGTGAACTGACAATTAAGAAAAATATAACACAAGATAAAGTAAGCCAGAAATGCAAAACTGAGCTGTAGAAACTACTTGGGGGAATGTAACACAATTAACTCTTACTAGAGAATGAAAGAAACAAATTTCAGAGACAGGACAGTTTTGTGCAGGATCTTGAAGAATTACATTGCTTTTTTTTTCTTTAGTGAGTCTGCTCCCACCCCATCACCTAGCACAAACCCCTTTTCTGGGATAAGTCATAAAAAAGAGGAGAATAATAGAACCCTGTTTCAAGAATGACCATTAACTTAGGGTTGGATGGACTAATTTCTGCTTGCCCAACTTGTAGCCAGAATGTAGCAATTGCTTAGAGGGAGCGAGGAGCAACTAAACTGTAGCCAGAAGGAATAAATCTGCTTTTTATTTCAGGGAAACTCTAATATTAGGTCCTTCCAGTCTCTTTCAATGGTACGTTGAGCCTTCAGTTTTATTCAATCATTAAGTGGAAAAAAGCAGAGCAAATGGACTCTTTTATTGAATTTATTCCCAAATGTCTTTGAAAGAAAAGGCAGATAGTTCAGGGGATATCAGGGCAATCTCTGCATAGCATCTTCACTAAGGACTGGATGCAAAAATCCTAAGCTCATGTCTCAGATAGTATGCTAGGCAATTTATGTATCTCACTGTGTTCCTGTAAATCATGAAGGTTTTAATATTTCCATTTTATAGAGGGAAAAACTGATACTTTGGCAAGCTGTAGAACCTAAAGTAGGTTAAGATTTGCCTACTATCATACAGCTATTAAGTGGCACAGTGCATCTATACCACACTCTATTCTCCCCAATTGCTATTTTTAAAATTAATCTCAAGAAATAAAGTTGAGCATTGAGAGAGCCAGCTTCCACCAGCCAAAATTTAGTGTATGTTATTAAGTACTGTGCTTTATTTTTCCTTCCTCTTCCCTCCCTTCCTTCCCCTCTCTATTTCTTTCTTTTCTCCCTCCCTCTTTTTCTCCCTCTTTCTTTCTCCAAGTAATTTGACTGATGCTTTCATTCATGTATCATTCTGCCCTCTTTATTCTCAAGAGCTCTTCCAAAAATACAGTGATTTTATATTTAACTACAGGCAAAAAATTAAATAAATGTTGTTTACTCAAACATTATTGGTTCTATCAAATTTACACAACATTCTGTTTGACTTGGGCTTCCCTTGTGGCTCAGCTGATAAAGAATCGTTCTGCAATGCAGGAGACCCCAGTTCGATTCCTGGGTCGGGAAGGTCCGCTGGAGAAGGGACAGGCTACCCACTCCAGTATTCTTGAGCTTCCCTTGTGGCTCAGCTGGTAAAGAATCCACCTGCAATGTGGGAGGCTTGGGTTTGATCGCTAGATTGGGACGATCCCCTAAAGAAGGCAAAGGCTACTCACTTCAGTATCCTGGCCTGGAGAATTCCATGGACTGTATAGTTCATGGGGTCACAAAGAGTCAGACATGACTAAGCGACTTTCACTTCACTTCACTTCACTTCACTTCTATTTGACTTATTTAGAACAAAATCCATGGTTCCGGACATACTTTTCACTTGACAATGCTTTTGATCTCTGTAACAATGAAGCATGTAGAGTTTTCCCATACCTAGATAAAATATTCTGCCATCTTAACTTCAAATTTCACAATGTGCTCAGACTCTTCCTTTCCTCTGTTAGCCTCTTTGCCATCTGGTGATAGATCTCTGTTCTTTCAAATGCCATCTTAGTGCTCTAATAAATCACATTTTTTTCCTAGCAAGTTTTATGTCCTCTTTATAACGGTAAACATGACTTGCATAGTACACAGAGTACTGGAATATTCTGAACAAATGGAGTAGGGTCATTTTGATTCCAAATATTTGCCCAGGCAATAGTTTGCCATTTGGAACCAACCTGGAAGCCAATGAAAGCATGATGAACCATCTGTTCATTCTCTCTTTCCCATACTCAAGAATTTAAAACAATTATTCCCATTACCATAGCACCTTTCTTGCAAAAATTTTGCCAATTGCCAGGTACATTATTTCATTTATCAACCCAAGCATCTTATTAAAATAAAAAATATATATTTCAGGAGAATGTAAAAACCTACTATGTATCACATCCAATGATATCGCCAGAGTTTTCTCATCATGGGAACCAAAGAATAAAGATAGCATATATCTTACCCCAAGGATAAAGCATATGACTTCAGTAAATAATGATTTCCTCTCTGCCCAAACAAATCCCCATGTCTTCATGAGCTAAAGATGGTTTGAGTTCAGAATGGTCATCGGAAAAACAGGAATGTTAGACTTGAGAGAATTCTTGTTATTGGGGGATGGAAAAGAAACACATAAGCCCAACTCAATGTCAAATATGTAAAGTAACGCAAAAGATCCTTTTTAAATATGGAGATCTGAGAGTACAGTGTATCTGGGTCTTCCACCCTGGGTCAAAGCAGGGGAGACTGCAGTCCTCATAGACCAATCTTTCTATAACCATAGGCATCTATGCAAAGTAAAACTGTTGCTTCTAGCACAGCATGGCTCAACCTGTAAGAGCAAGAGGGAAATAGAAGACACCGCACTCCAGGATGTTCTCAAAAGCCCAAGAGTGGCACAGAAAAGCATTTCTAAGATCCCTATCCACTCTGCCCTCTAATACTCAGGGTGTGCAAGGGTCAAGAAACAGCCAGTAGTCTTCATCAGATATTTTATAGATACTGAGAAGAGGCACCCAGAGAGGGTTGCTTGGGGAGAGGGGCTGGAACACACTGAGAGCACAGTGGATGCCAGCGATCAGGAAACATTGTTGACAGAAGCTGCAGCACTGTTTTGTCTACTTGACTCTTACTATGCAGATCAAATATCAGTGCTGATGCTCCCTTAGAGGGAAACCCAAACTCCCTACCTCCAAACTTACAGAGAGGGATGGGTAGAGAAAGACTTTCTGAATTTGAAATTTTCCTCCCATGGCTAAGTAATCCATTAGTTGTCTGAATTTGGACAAATCAATGATTTGTCCCACCCTTGTTAGTCGCTCAGTTGCATCCAACTCTTTGCAACACTTTGGACTGTAGCCCGCCAGGCTCCTCTGTCCAAGGAATTCTCCAGGCAAGAATACTGGAGTGGGCTGCCATTGCCTTCTCCAAGGGATCTACCTGACCTAGGGATCGAACCCAGGTCTCCTGCAATGCAGACAGATTCTTCACTGTCTGAGCCACCAGAGAAGCCCTTTTCACATTCCCATCCTTAGGTGGAAATGAAATTGAAAAAGACAGGGACTAAGTCCAATTTGTGAAAAAATAAGTTAAAGTTCTCCTTTTGTGGTGGTGATGGTGGTTTAGTTGCTAAGTCGTGTCTGACTCTTTGTGACCCCATGGACTGTAGACCACCAGGCTCCTCTGTCCATGGGATTTTCCTTGTGAAAAAATGAGTTAAAATTCTGCTTTTGTAACTTGCAAAATATCTGTCACTCATGGAAGAATTCAACTAACCCTTGAAATCTATCAATACCAGGCCATGACATGCTGTCCTTGATGGGAGAGTGGGAGTATTCCAATAACAATAAGACAGGCTTGATTTCAGATATGTTGTTTTACACTCTAATAAGCCCTTCTTCCCACTTTCATAAAACTTTCTTTTAATCTGTAGAGATCTTGCTATCCTGAGACAAACTCTGCTTTCCACACAATTTCCATACATTATTTCTTAGGCACAGTGCATCACAGTGCAGAGATTATTGATAAACACAGCCCAGTACATATGTATTCAGGCCTATGTATCTTGCCCCATGAGAAGAAATTAGTTCCTCCATAATTAGACAAAGCTATAAGAAAGCCTTCTTCAGTGATCAATGCAAAGGAATAGCAGAAAACAACAGAATGGGAAAGACTAGAGATCTCTTCAAGAAAATCAGAGATACCAAAGGAATATTTCATGCAAAGATGAGCTCGATAAAGGACAGAAATGGTATCGACCTAACAGAAGCAGAAGATATTAAGAAGAGATGGCAAGAATACACAGAAGAACTGTACAAAAAAAGCTTCATGACCCAGATAATCACAATGGTGTGATCACTGACCGAGAGACAGACATCCTGGAATGTGAAGTCAAGGGGGCCTTAGAAAGCATCACTACGAACAAAGCTAGTGGAGGTGATGGAATTCCAGTTGAACTATTCCAAATCCTGAAAGATGATAATGTGAAAGTGCTGCACTCAATATGCCAGCAAATTTGGAAAACTCAGCAGTGGCCACAGGACTGGAAAAGGTCCATTTTCATTCCAATCCCAAAGAAAGGCAATGCCAAAGAATGCTCAAACTACCACACAACTGCATTCATCTCACATGCTAGTAAAGTAATGCTCAAAATTCTCCAAGCCAGGCTTCAGCAATATGTAAACCGTGAACTTCCTGATGTTCAAGCTGGTTTTAGAAAAGGCAGAGGAACCAGAGACCAAATTGCCAACATCCGCTGGATCATAGAAAAAGCAAGACAGTTCCAAAAAACATCTATTTCTGCTTTATTTACTATGCCAAAGCCTTTGACTGTGTGGATCACAATGAACTGTGGAAAATTCTGAAAGAGATGGGAATACCAGACCACCTGATCTGCCTCTAGAGAAATTTGTATGCAGGTCAGGAAGCAACATTTAGAACTGGACATGGAACAACAGACTGGTTCCAAATAGGAAAAGGAGTTCGTCAAGGCTGTATATTGTCACCCTGTTTATTTAACTTATATGCAGAGTACATCATGAGAAACGCTGGACTGGAAGAAGCACAAGCTGGAATCAAGATTGCCGGAAGAAATATCAATAACCTCAGATATGCAGATGACACCACTCTTACGGCAGAAATTGAAGAGGAACTCAAAAGCCTCTTGATGAAAGTGAAAGTGGAGAGTGGAAAAAGTTGACTTAAAGCTCAACATTCAGAAAACGAAAATCATGGCATCCGGTCCCACCACTTCATGGGAAATAGATGGGGAAACAGTATCAGACTTTATTTTTCTGGGCTCCAAAATCACTGCAGATGTTGACTGCAGCCATGAAATTAAAAGACGCTTACTCCTTGGAAGGAAAGTTATGACCAACCTAGATAGCATATTCAAAAGCAGAGACATTACTTTGCCAACAAAGGTCCGTCTAGTCAAGGCTGTGGTTTTTCCAATGGTCATGTATGGATGTGAGAGTTGGACTGTGAAGAAGGCTGAGCGCTGAAGAATTGATGCTTTTGAACTGTGGTGTTGGAGAAGACTCTTGAGAGTCCCTTGGACTGCAAGGAGATCCAACCAGTCCATTCTGAAGGAGATCAGCCCTGGGATTTCTTTGGAAGGAATGATGCTAAAGCTGAAACTCCAGTACTTTGTCCACCTCATGCGAAGAGTTGACTCATTGGAAAAGACTCTGATGCTGGGAGGGATTGGGGGCAGGATGAGAAGGGGACGACAGAGGATGAGATGGCTGGATGGCATCTCTGACTCGATGGACGTGAGTCTGAGTGAACTCCGGGAGTTGGTGATGGACAGGGAGGCCTGGCGTGCTGCAATTCATGGGGTCGCAGAGAGTCGGACACGACTGAGTGACTGATCTGATCTGATCAGTCAGTAGTTACAGAAATTCAAAGTTTCAACAAAAGAAAGCTACCCCAGAAATCCTGGTCTCCACCATTACACAGATCATATAGAGTTCATCATTCTCTATATTTCATATGTGAAATGCCACAAAATCATTTTCTGAACATATCTTCTAACTGTGCTTGTGCTCAGTCGTATCCAATTCTTTGCAACTCTTTGGACTGTAGTCCATGGAATTTCCCAGGCAAAAATACTGGAGTGGGTTGCCATTTCCTCCTACAGGGGATCTTCCCAACCCAGGAATCAGACCCACATGTCCTGGGTCTCCTGCATTGCAGGTGAATTCTTTACCACTGAGTCACTGGGGAATCCCCCCAGTTCCTAAACTTTTCCACTGCTACTTATCGAATGCCCAGTCTATTATAACTGAAGATCCCTGACTCTCTCTCGAGAATACCTCTTTCCCCATATCCCTTTCAGATGATAACTGTTCGCTCTTTTGCAGTCTACTACACTGGGCTTATAGGAGGAATGAGCGTCCTTTATCCCTCATTGCTCCTTTCTTTGTATTTTCTCTTCCTTCTCCACAAAAACACTTTGATTCTGACATGATTAGGTGTTTCCACACACCACTTCTCCCTGTAGTGATTATCAATTCATACTCATGCCACTTCTGAATTTTGGAAGATTTTTGATCCTGGCTCTTTATCACTTTCTTTTGCACCACTTCTGCTTCTTGGTGATATCAATGCTCTTCTAGTCCAATATGATCCTTCTAGTACCCCAGCTTCTTAGTCCCTGAGCTCTTCTCTTCCCAGGATCCACTCCTCTGTATTCCTCAGCCTTCTGTTCTCATGAATATTCCATAGACCTTGTCTTTATCTGAACTGTGTCCCTTCCATATTCTATGTTCCCAGTGTCACACTCTCTGATAACCACCTATCTTTCCATCCCACTCCTTCCAGTATCTTCCCTCCAACATACATTTAAGTCCATTCAGGACCTAAAATCTATCAATGAGAACAATGATTCATTTCTCCTGATCCATTTGGATTCACTCCCTTTCTCATTCAGCCTAGTTCTGTGACCAGTAATTATAACCCCTCCCTTGCATATATCCATGGCTTCTTAACCCCTTTTCAGCTTCATTATAGGCAAAAACACAGCCCTTAATCAAATCCAACTGTTGAATCCATGCCTGCGACTGTGCATCTCAACATGATTGAAGAAAAGCATAAAACTATGATAAATGGCTTCACCTTCAATTCATGACCACTTATCTCAAATGTGCTCTTAGTGCTAACTGGAAATTATATTTCCATATCTGTTTCTCTCCCACTCTACCAGTGGACTATTCCATACTTGAAACCTCCAATACCTCTTCCCCCATCCTCTTTTGTTAGTTGATGACTTGGTTTATCCTTCTCAGCTTCATATTTTACTGAGAAAAATACAAGTCATCTAAAGAGAACTCCTTTGATCTCCCCCCACATTTCTTACCTATTGGTAAGAAGTGGTATCTCTTGGTACTTTGGATGCACAATCCATGCTGTTAGCTAACAGCAATGCCTCTACTTGTGCCCTGGGTGTCAACCCCTCCTGTCTGCTCAAAGACACTGCAATTACCCCCTCTTTTTCCTGAATCATGATTTTCTTTTCTCTGTTAGATCATTCATATCAACATCATAATTTACTGTTTATTCTCCTATGTTAAAATGTCTTAACTAATTCTACCTCCCCCTCTAGCTACATTTCTGTCTGTCCTTTTACAGAAACTTTCCTCAAAAGTTTTCTCTATGCTCACTGTCATTCATTTTCATAGTATTTCATTCTCCCATAAGCCCAGTCTCTTTAATTCATGCTACTCCACTGATTCTGCTCTTTTCAATATCACCAGTGATCTCTGGATGACTAGATGTAATAGTAAGCCTGTAGTCCTCAACTTATTCTGTTTATTAGCAGCATTGTTACCTTCTATCTTGAAATACATTCCTGAGACTTTCAGGACATCTCTTTTCATTTTTGCCTTAAACCTCATTTGCTGCTACTTCTAAGCTTTTGTGTTAGTTAGTTTTACATGTCAACTGACTTGGCTGAGAGATGCACCAATAGATGGCAAATCCTTATTTCCAGGTATGCCTGTGAGGGTGTCTTTGGAAGAGATTAACATTTGAATTGGTAGACTGAGTAAAGATCATTGCCTTGACAATGTAGGTGGACATTATCCAATCTATTGAGTGCCCGAATACAGTAAAAAGGCAGAGGATGTAAATTTGTTCTCTGCTTAAACTGGGACATCCAGTTCTCTCTGCCCTCAGACATCAATGCTCTCGGTCTTCAGACTCAGACTAGGACTTACACCACTGACTCCCCTGGTTCAAAGGCCCTTGGATTTGGCCTGAAACTACACTATCAGCCTTTCTGGGCCTCCAGTTTATGGGCAGAACATCATGGGACTTCTTAGTTGCCATAATTATGTAAGCCAGTTCCTCATAATATATCTCTTTCTAAATATGTCTATGGGCTTCCCTTGTGGCTCAGTGGTAAATGCAAGAGACATGGGTTTAATCCCTGGGTCAGGAAGATCCCCTGGAAAAGTAAAGGGCAGCCTATTCCAGTATTCTTACCTGGGAAATCCCATGGAAAGAGGTCACATAGAATTGGACACAACTTAGCAACTGAACAACAACAGCAACAAAGTATGTCTATGTCTCTACAGGAGTCCTGTTGGTTTTGTTTCTCTGGAGAACCCTGACTCACACAGCTTCTTTCTGAGTTCCTCCTCATCTCCCTGACCTCTTCCTTTTGGAGTGCCAAAGATTCTATCGTGGTCTTATTTGTCTATCTGTGCTCACTCTTCTGCCATAAGTGTGGTGTCATCAGCATATCTGCAGATATGCCCCTTGTGGCAGAAAGCAAAGAACTAAAGAGCCTCTTGATGAAAGTAAAAGAGGAGAGTGAAAAAGTTGAATTAAAACTCAACATCAGAAAACTAAGATCATGGCATCTGGTCCCATCATTTCATGGCAAATAGATGGGGAAACAGTGGAAACAGTGACAGACTTTATTTTTTGTGGGCTCCAAAATCACTGCAGATGGTGACTGTAGCTATGAAATTAAAAGACGCTTGCTCCTTGGAAGAAAAGTTATGGCCAACATAGACAGTATATTAAAAAGTAGAGAGATTACTTTGCCGACAAAGCTCTGTCTAGTCAAAGTTATGGTTTTTCCAGTAGTCATGTATGGATGTGAGAGTTGGACTATAAAGAAAGCTGAGTGCTGAAGAACTGATGCTTTTGAACTTTGGTGTTGGAGAAGACTCCTGAGAGTTCCTTGGACTGCAAAGAGATCCAACCAGTCCATCCTAAAGGAAATCAGTCCTGAATATTCATTGGAAGGACTGATGCTGAAGCTGAAACTCCAATACTTTGGCCTAACTCATTTGAAAAGACTCTGATGCTGGGAAAGATTGAAAGCGGGAGGAGAAGGGGACAACAGAGGATGAGATGGTTGGATGGCATCACTAACTCAATGGACATGAGTTTCGGTAAGCTCTGGGAGTTGGTGATGGATAGGGAAGCCTGGCGTGCTGCAGTCCATGGGGTCACAAAGAGTTGGACGCAACTGTGTGACTGAACTGAATCTCTTACTACCTTGGAGCTTTTCATTTGATTTATTTAAGTACTATTGATATGATGATAACTCTGAGATCTCTCTCTCTCTCTCAATTCTAGATTTACAGACACAACTACCTTTGTGGAATCTCTTCTTAAACATGTAATAGGCATTATACAAATTTAATATGCATAAATATTAAACTCCTAATCTCCCCAAATCCAACCCCTCATCTTTGCTCCATCTCAATGAATACGAATGCCATCCTTCCAAAAGCTCTGGCCAAACCTTATGTTCTTTCCTGAGTCCCCTCTTTCACTCATGCCTCTACATTTCTGTGCTCAGACACCACTGAGCAACTGAACAACAATTACATTTCTTTTTTTTTACATTTCTAATACTGATGATAATAATTATTATTATCTGCATGAATGCTCTTTACTCAGAAGACCCATGACTCTCTCTTTTACTTCCTTCAGGTCTTTACTTAAATTCCATCCTAAATGAGGCCTTCCCTGACTTTCTGTTTAAAATTACAACTCCCAGCACTTATCAATCACTTTCCCAGCATTTTCACCTGCATTGATCCAGCAAAATCATTACCTGACACATAGGGAGCCCCATAGGGAACTGGAGGCCCTCTCCTTAGACAACTAAGCTTCCAGGATGGAATCCTCAGGTCTTCCTGACAGACGCTCCATCCTTTTGAACATTTTTTACAGAACTTATTGCTCACTTTGACAATGAAAATACATACTAGTTTTCTTATTTAGCTGGAGAAACAATATGTGTTGACAAAGGAAAGTCATGATGAAAGGAGGTTCATTACTTTCATGACATAATAGACTCTGGCAGGGTGGCTTACTAACATATCATGATAATACTAAATATTCACTGGAAGGACTAATGCTGAAGCTCCAATACCTTAGCCACATGATGCAAAGAGCTAACTTATTGGAAAAGACCCTGATGCTGGGAACAATTGAGAGCAGGAGGAGAAGGGGGCAACAGAGGATGAGATGGTTAGACAGCATCACTGACTCAATGGACATGAATTTGAGCAAACTCTTGGAGATAGTGAAGGACAGAGGAGCTTGGCATGGTGCCATCCATGGGATCAAAAAGAGACACAACTGAGAAACTAAACAAAAACAACTACATGATAATATGGATGATGATAATTATTATAATAACTACGATTGATTGATCACTCAATAACAGAGGAAAGTTTCCAGGGAACTCTCTTTTTCCTGCCTCAGGTAAAGACAGAGAGCTGCAGCTGTGGATCTCTGAACTCCTGGGAGGGAGGCAGGAACAGCTGAGGCAGGACAGGGTTGGTGAAACTGACTCCTGCCTGATGGGAGAAAAGGTCTCTTGCCTTACAGAACTATCAGGTGTATAGATGAATGATGGGAAGAATTTACCAGGAATTGGGTAGGGAAAAAGTACTAAAGAGTTTAAATACTACATTTTAAACAAAAGACCTGTGGGGAATCCATGGTAGCGGGGGGAGTGTGGTTGTAAATCCCTGATACTTCTGAGACCCTTCAAATCTTAAATAAAGGTTATAATTCAAACATCAGTCCCCTACTTTTTCTTTGTACGCAAAATTTTGAGTCTTTTTTTTTTCTTGAGAGTTAAGTTTTAAACAAACTTTACAGATAAAGGAACTAAGAAAAAATGTTTATATGCACAGCACTATAAATTTACTCACCAAATATTTACTGGTCACAAATACGTGTCAGTAACTAAGCCAGCTGAGGAGTCATCCAGCACCAGATGGACAGGATACCAGTGTTCATAGTATATATTCTAGTGAGAGTTATAGACAAAAGGGAAAAAACAACAGGGTGTTAAATGGGGCTTTCCCTGTCTTAGACTTTGACTGAGGCCTTAAAGCTGAGAATAGCAGGTGTAATGTACTCCAAATTCTAAATCTAGTGTTAGATCGTCTATGCTGGCTCTGCAAAAAGACCGGATAGAGTCAGTTCTGCCATCTGTTTCAACACTTACCTCCTGGCCATGAACAACAGGAAACAAAAGAGGCCTGGGGGTACAGAGTGATAGACAGCGTGTTGGCAGAGTACAGCCCAGGGTTGGGGAACCAAATCCTTCATCCTTAGAAAGCAGGTGTCTGGGAGACGTAGGTTCTAATATCTTACTACTCATGACTGAGTACCTCCAACCAACCCTTCACAACCTTTGGTAGCAGGTTTCATTTAAACGTCTCTGCTATGATCTGAATGTGCCCTCCCAACATTCGTGTGTTGAAATCTAATCCCCAAAGTGGTGAAATTTGGAAATGGAGCCCTTAGGAGGTGACCAGGTCATGAGGGTGAAGCCCTGATGAATGGGATTAGTGCCCTCATAAGAGAGTTTCTAGAGAGCTCCCTTGCCCCTTGTAGCATGTAAGGTTACAGTGAGAAGATGACCATCAGTGAAGAAGTGGGCTCTCACCAGGTACTATATCTGCTAGCTCTGTGACCCTGGACTTCCCAGCTTCTAAAACTGTAAGAAATAAATGTTTGTTGTTCATAAGGTACCCAGTTTATAATATTTTTGTTGTAGCAGCCTGAATGGATTGAGACAGTCTTGCATGTGCTGGGATTGGCAATGCAAGGCTGAATTGTTTTCTCTGTTCCAGATATAGTCTTTGCAAAAGGGAACTGTACTTGGATTATCTCAAAAGTATATTGGAAAAAGGAATGAGGAGACCCCAATACAGCTGTTTGGGCGGAAGAGGCCACAGGAAGCTAGGAGCTGAAGTAGGTATAATCAACCAGCATCTTAGGTATTAACTATATCAGAAAATTGAAGAGGGGGCATCCCAGCTGGAAGTCAGCAGTCAGGCCTACAACATGTAGACAGCCCTAATGCCAGGTTACAATTACCCAAGTAGAGTAAGTTCCTTTTATGCCCCATCTTGCTCTGCCCTTGCTTCAATCCTAAAGAAGACACAGAAAGCCTATACCCTTCAGTGGGGGGAGGAGGGGTGCAAACTAAGGGAAATAGTAAAGAAGCTGATCTTATTCTCTTTGCCCAATGTAGTCTCTCCAGCTTAAGGCAGGCCAAGCTGGGCAATGTAAAAAGCTTTAAGTAGTATAAGTCTAAGAAATTGAAGTGTAAATGTTTCACTGAATTAGAATTTAATAACTGAGAGGAATAGGAGAAGCTATGGGATTATCTATTGTGGAGGATAATGAGTTAAGAGATCAAGGCTAATAGAAAGTTGTTTTCTGTATTCATACATCACCCAGCTCATTCAGTAGTCAAGTTTTAGAGAACAAATAACCTTGAAGATTGTGATTAGTGCTATGAATGAACTAACAGGTCAGGGGAGGCCTCCCTCAGGCAAGTGTCATCAAACTCTTGAGAGACTTGAATAATGAGGAAGCAAGAAAATGAAGGGATGAGGAAAGAGCTTCTCACCAGAAGAAACAACAAAAGACCATAAGGCAGAAGCTTCTAATGATCAAGGAATGGACCAAATGGCAGCTACAGAGGGAGAGAGGCCTCTAATGAGGCTGGCATTGGAGGCAAAGGCCTAACTGATGAATTTAGACCTTGGCCTTGAGTTCAAAATTAATTATAAGGGCCATAAGAAGCTGCCAGAGGATTTGAAGGTGATCAGATCTGTGTTTTAAACAAAGAAAACAACTCTAGCTTCTGTGAGGACAATGTATAGCTGGTGAGTAAGAGTGGATCCAGGGTACCGGTTGGAAGGGTTTTACTAGTGTAGATGAGACATGATAGTGGCTTGGCCTGGGTATTAGAAGTGGAGTTGAAGCAAAATGGGTGGATTTCAGACAAAAGTTGTAGGTACAACTTGAGTTGCATATTGAGGGATCAATCAAGAATCTTTAGTGAGACAGTCCCCTGGCAGTCCAATGATGGAGACTTTGCCTTCCAATGCAGGGGATGTGGGTTCAATCCCTGGTCAGGGACCTAAAATCCCACATGCCTCAAAAAACCAAAACATAAAGCAGAAACAATATTGTAACAAATTCAATAAAGAGTTCTTTTAAAAAAGAATCTTTAGTGGATGATATGGGTATCCTGTTTTTACCCTTTTTGTTGGCAGATAGACCCATTCCCCAGCTGCCATAAATGTTGGGTGCTAATTGTTCACAGCTGCCACATTTTCTGGAGAATTTTCCCCAGTAAAACAGTAGCTAAAGTTCTTGGGAAGTTCTGTCCTCCAACCTCCCATTTTAGGGAGCCAGAAACCTGACATGTGGTCATAAAACGCCAGCCTCCTAGCCTCAAGGGGACACCAACCTAGTGCACAGTTTGCTCTCCAGAGGTTGCTGTGGGATGATACCGAAGCTGGTCTCACTTAAGTCTCTTCCCCAGCCCTCTTCTATTTCCTTCCCTTTCTCCTGAGAGCATTCGTGAAATAAATCACCTGAATATCACTAAATCAGTAACAATATAATAAATCACTGGAGAATTCCTGTCTGAGGCTCTGCTTCTAAGGAACCCAACCTGAGAGAGGATTTTAATTTTGAACATGTTACGTCTGACATGAGTATGAGGCATCCAAGTGGTGGTGTTAAGTAGGCAGATTGATAGATGACTCAGCCTCAGAGAGATGGAGCATTTGGGCATCAGTAGCATATGAATGGTATTAATAGTCACAGGAATGGATGAAATCTCAAGCAGTTATGTAATTAGGTAAGAAGGTCTGGAACTGAACCCTGAGATCTCCAGCATTTAGAGGTAGAAGGCAAGGATTCCACAAAACAGAGGGTATGCTACCTTGGGGTTATAATAGGGCTCTGCTATATAATATTATGGAGTATTAGACTCTTGAGTGACTGGTGACTGTCTCTTTTAATACACAACACAGAGAAAATGCAAGAAATGTGATTCCCCTTAAAGAATCTTTTAATCATTGATACCTGCAAGCTGGTGCTTTTAGAATCTTTGTAATGCTAGGTAAGGTTATTTCATGTTAACTGCACAATTAACTCATGTCATCAATGAAGCTTTTTTCATTTGAATTAAGTCCCCAGTCCCTATAAAATTAGAATTTTCCTCATTTGCCGAAGTCTTCCAATTACTTTCTAAGTTGAATTAGTAGTGCACTAAACTTTTATTTCCAGAGAAATGAGTTCAAGCAGAGGTCATCCATGTAAATGAGTTGAGTGATCTCAAACTAGCATTTAAGTGTGTCAGAAAGTTCTATCTGTATTAGTTTATTTTTAAAGGCAAATGAAAGATAAGGGTAGGAATATTGTGAATTTATTTAAGGATACATTTCTGAAAATGACCGTACTTCCATCTAAATCTTCAGCACCCATCAATTAACTTGCTGGGGAACAAAGTTTATGGCAGGCCTGAGAATCTGAGGAGATAACAAGTCAAAGAGGTAGAACCAGCAGAAAAGATGCTCTGAGTTAAAGGTGCCATGGACAGTTAATCTGTAAATTACTAAAGCTTATGCCAAGTTATAAGGTAATGAATTCTTATGATGCCAAAGCTGCTGCTGCTAAGTCGCTTCAGTCGTGTCCGACTCTGTGCAACCTCATGGACTGCAGCCTACCAGGCTCCTCTGTCCATGGGATTTTCCAGGCAAGAGTACTGGAGTGGGGTGCCATTGCCTTCTCTGGATGCCAAAGCTAAAAGCTTTCAATTCTTATTTAACCTTGCTTGCAATGCTTTAAGTTAGCAGGTATTTTCTTCAACTTAATAATGGTGCAAGTGATTGAAAGAGCTAGACAACTTGTTGAGAAAGCAAAGTAAATAAGTGGTAGATTAGGACTCTTATCCAGGTTCTTCTGATTCCAAGGCTTATAATTTTCCCCTCTATACTAACATCAATCAAAAGGACCCAGGTTCTTCACTGTGGTAACAGAAAAGACTTCCAGAAGATAATATATAGGGGAGAAGTGATGGATGTATGCATAGTCTTTGACTCTCTCCCCAGGTGCACCTCCTCAGTTGGGTCCTCACCCACTGATCCTTGTAATCCATTTGTCCCTATAATGTAAAGACTGCACTTCTCTTGTCTTTAAGCATAGTTTATATAGACATTTGAGTCATACCATCTGAGCCACCAGGGAAGCCCACTTACTTAGACATATTTTTCTAAGGAATTTATAAAAGGTGTGTGTGTAGGGGAATGATACCAAACTTCACTTACAGTTCCAGTTGCAAAATTCAGGTGTAAAATCCTAAAATAACATGGCTGGGCCATGTCTGGAACATGGGCACTTCACTTTTCTGTGTCTATTTGTATGCTCTTTTTGCACAAGGGACAAAAAAGCTTTGGTCAAAACGGAATGGAATTCAGACCGCCAGAGCTCTGCACCCAGAGATAAAACAGATTTTATGGGTGTAGGAATTGCGTTTGAAGACCAGATTGTAAAAAAAGGTAATCTGGACCCTTTGAGACTTGGACAATGTGCATGAGACTCAATACCAAGGCTTAAGCTGTTGGATGCTATTAGTGAATCCGAACAAGTATGTTAGTTGATAATAGGACCTCATCCTGGCATCTGGTCTGGTAAGAATGGAAGAACTGCAACTCTTGGAACCTTGGGTTATTTACTGAGGATCCAAGTGAGGAATGATACAGACAATGCGTCATCCTTCTGCCTTATTCAAACACAACTCCTTTTCACTACAAAGAGGCAATGATAAGAAACCCTAGACCAAGGCTCAAGGGCAAAACAGGCAGCATTCTCAAATCCTGTAACATTCACAAATATTAGATGCAGTAGCAATGTTCCCAAGGAACTAAAACAGAGGTCAGTATTTATGAAGTTCAGCTGCTAGTTGTTTGAATATCTGTTTTTTAGCAATACAAAATAGACTTCAAAAAACTTTTTGTTTTATATTGGAGTATAGCCAATTAACAATATTGTGATAGTTTCAGGTGGGAAATAGGACTCAACCATACATATACCTTTATCTGGGAATATCTCTATTCAAATGAGTCTCAAGAGGGTCTGATTTCCTGCTTAAGTGATGGTGGGGGTGGTTTAGCCACTAAGTCATGTCTGACTCTTACAATCCCATGAATGATAATCCACCAGACTCCTCTGCCCATTGGATTTCCCAGACAAGAATACTGGAGTGGGCTGCCATTTCCTTCTCCAGGGGATCTTCCCTACCCAGGAATCAAACCCACGTCTCCTGCATTGCAAGTGGTTTCTTGATCGCTAAGCCACCAGGGAAGCCCTTCTGCTTAAGCAGCAGTTCTTTGAACTATAGAAGACGAATTCACTGTATCAGCTAACTCACTGCCATGCCCTATTCCTATTCTGGGATTTCAGAAATACTTGAGGCAGGGAAATTCTAGAAAGACTGGGCTTACCGTAGATAAGCTGGAGAGTAGTTCAGAGTAGACAGACTTGGCTTTTTATAAACTCGGATCTAAACACATTCTTTTCTGGCTTCCTGCCTAATTTTTCCTTATTATCATCTCATAACATCCATTTCATGGGTCCACTGAGGTTATAGTTTACTTAAAGACTTTGCTCCACCCTCTCATGCAAACAAGGGAATTTAACCTTTGAAGTTGCTTCAGTGTGGTTTCACAAGACACAAGTGTAGTGGGATGGATGATGTCCCTACAAACATATATCCATGCCTTATCTCCAAAACCTGTGAATGAGATCTTATTTTGAAAACGAGATGCCAGTCCAGGTTCGATGCACGATACTGGATGCTTGGGGCTGGTGCACTGGGACAACCCAGAGGGTTGGTATGGGGAGGGAGGAGGGTGGAGGGTTCAGGATGGGGAGCACATGTATACCTGTGATGGATTCATTTTGATATTTGGCAAAACTAATACAATTATGTGAAGTTTAAAGATAAAATAAAATTAAAAAAAAAGTCTTTGCATTTCAAGATGATGCTATCTTGGATTATCTGGGTACACCTTAAATCCAATGACAAGTGTCCTTATAAGAGTTAAAATAGGAGAAAACAAAAAGAAAGTCATATGAAGACAGCCCAAGGCTGGAGTTAAGCAGCAACAGGCCGAGGAACACATGGAGCTAGGAGAATCTGAAACTATTAGCAAGGTGAAAAGACAGCCTTCAGAATGGGAGAAAATAATAGCAAATGAAGCAACTGACAAACAACTAATCTCAAAAATATACAAGCAACTCCTACAGCTCAACTCCAGAAAAATAAACGACCCAATCAAAAAATGGGCCAAAGAACTAAATAGACATTTCTCCAAAGAAGACATACAGATGGCTAACAAACACATGAAAAGATGCTCAACATCACTCATTATCAGAGAAATGCAAATCAAAACCACTATGAGGTACCATTTCACACCAGTCAGAATGGCTGTGATCCAAAAGTCTACAAATAATAAATGCTGGAGAGGGTGTGGAGAAAAGGGAACCCTCTTACACTGTTGGTGGGAATGCAAACTAGTACAGCCACTATGGAGAACAGTGTGGAGATTCCTTAAAAAACTGGAAATAGAACTGCCTTATGATCCAGCAATCCCACTGCTGGGCATACACACTGAGGAAACCAGAAGGGAAAGAGACACGTGTACCCCAATGTTCATCGCAGCACTGTTTATAATAGCCAGGACATGGAAGCAACCTAGATGTCCATCAGCAGATGAATGGATAAGAAAGCAGTGGTACATATACACAATGGAGTATTACTCAGCCATTAAAAAGAATACATTTGAATCAGTTCTAATGAGGTGGATGAAACTGGAGCCTATTATACAGAGTGAAGTAAGCCAGAAGGAAAAACATCAATACAGTATACTAACGCATATATATGGAATTTAGAAAGATGGTAACAATAACCCGGTGTACGAGACTGCAAAAGAGACACTGATGTATAGAACAGTCTTATGGACTCTGTGGGAGAGGGAGAGGGTGGGAAGATTTGGGAGAATGGCATTGAAACATGTAAAATATCATGTAAGAAACGAGTTGCCAGTCCAGGTTCGATGCACGATACTGGATGCTTGGGGCTAGTGCACTGGGACGACCCAGAGGGATGGTATGGGGAGGGAGGAGGGAGGAGGGTTCAGGATGGGGAACACATGTATACCTGTGGCGGATTCATTTTGATATTTGGCAAAACTAATACAATTATGTAAAGTTTAAAAATAAAATAAAATTAGAAAAAAAAAAAAAGAAAGAGGCAAAGACAGGTTCACCCCTTGAAACTTGAAAGAGCATAGCCCTGTCAATGTCTTGATTTGATACTTCTGGCCTCTAGAACTGTGAGACAATAATTTTTCCTGTTATAAACCACTCAGTGTGTGTGTAACCTGTCACAGTAGCCACAGAAGGGCTTCCCAGGCGGTGCTAGTGATAAGGAATCTGCCTGCCAATGCAGGAGACACAGAGACTCTAGTTCGATCCCCGGGATGGAGAGATCCCCTGGAGGAGCGCACAGCAACCAACTCTAGTATTGTTGCCTGGAGAATCCCATGGGCAGAGGAGCCTGGTGGGCTATGGTCCATAAGGTTTCAAAGAGCCAGACACAAGCGACTTAGCATAGCACAGCACAGCACAGCAGAGCCATAGAAAACAAAAACAACTAGTAACGACACTAAAACTACACAATAGTTATAATACAAATATAGTAAAAAATGGAATACATACTCTAAGATTATGGCCATTGAACAAGAGTATGGTCACTGAACACCTACTTATATTTTTGGAGCATTTCGCACTCAGAATTCTCCCATATTTGTCATTTAAAACTTACAGAATCATGCAGGTGGGCAAGACCATCCCAATATTACAGCTGATGAAATTGGATCCCAAAAAGGTTAAAGATTTTCCCAGAAGACCCCTGCAATTAGGTAGGAGAGTGGGGATTTGTGTCTGGGTCTAACATCAAAACCATTATCTTTCCAATATGTCATTCAGCCTGTTCATTAGGAAACTCGTTTATTTTAAACTATTTCAAAATTAGAGTAAACTGGTGGGATAGCTGAAGATAATTTAATACAAACACTGTCTGCCAGAGATGCAGTGTCACTAAAAGCACTGTAATTTTCATCTCTCTGTATTAAAATATTTCTTCCATAATCTTCATTCTCTTCCTAGAAAGAGACTACAAACTAGCTATCTGTGAGTCAGATTTGCATTCCCCTTTGCTTAATTAAGGGCTTCAGAAAAATTTTTAGAAAGTTGAAAGTGATTCACAAAACAGATACATCTTAAGTAGTTATCCAAAAGATTGACAAAAATTGACAAAATTATCTTTGTCAAGGATGAACAATGAGTGTCATTAGAGTCAGTTTGGCAAAGTCTGATCTAAATGCTCAGTATGTTTTGGGGAGAATTCCAAAAAGTTCTGTGTTTGTCAAGGCCAGAAGAAGGTTGTACCAGGAAATTATGCCAAAACAGAAACATCATGGAATAATAACATTAAGGAAAGTGAAATCATTTGTAACTACCCCACCCCCCAAAACTTCTCAAATTGCTAATATATTCCTGGTTCCTTCCTCAGACAAAGTGAACAAACTGCTGAGACTGTGAACACGTGTTATTGTCCAACAGAAGGTGAACGATCTCCTACTGGAATTCTATAATATTTCCAGCAAGTCTACTGCAGCGTATGTCTACTTCAAATCTGATGATGTTAAAAAGGAGGGAAAAGTGCAGAGTGCAGCTCAGAAATATTTCTGCCCAGGAAAGCTAGCAGTTAAAGCAGGGGACAGGCAGGTAGGTCTGGGATAATGAGCAGTACCAAGGTACCCTGCTTAATCTGATCTGCCTCCAGGTCTCAGGATGTTGTATAGGAATGGGCTTCATTTCCATAGGGGGAAAGGAATGAAATGACAACAATCTCTTTATGGTCTCATTGTTCAGGTAGTCAGAGTTTTATATTCTTTAGAAGAAAAGTACTATGTAGATCCCAGACAAGAGCCCTTATCAAACAGGATTGTATTTATCTACTTGTTTAGCAGTTTTAGGGACTTTCTTTCCACCATTCTGTGAGCTCAGGGAAGTCTGGGCCCTTGAGGATGAAGATGGACTCTCAGAATGTACACACATCGTGCTATTGAAGCACAGCAGGTTCTCCTTAAGTGTGGGTTAAATGAATGATTGATGAATGAGACGAAGAGACAGATACAATAAGAGCAACGGTTTTGGAAACAGACAATACGAGGATTAAGTCACTGCTCCATCACCCGCCAGCTACCTGATCTTGGAGAAGCTCACAAGCTTCCTCATCTGAAACTAACCAGGCACTGGTCTTGGCCTATATCCAGTATTAGATTCACAGTGGCCATGATTAAGTTCTCAATCTGGTGAACTCCATAGACGACCTTGGGAGAACAGGCCTAGCAAGAAATTTATTTTTTTCACAGAAATTTTTGAGCACCTGTCACATGACAGATGGCACTTGAGATACACAGATGAAACTACAGGGTCCCATACCTTACCACATAATGAAGAGATGTATCACCAAAATGACATTAATAAATATGAAATGTGTTGTCTATTATTACAAAAGACATTATTGTTAGTATTAAAATAATATGAAGAATGTTGTAACAGAGCCATGTATAACAATCAGTGGGAACCCTGAAAAAGGAGGTCAGGGAAGACAAGGGAGACAGGGAGCCATGTATAGCTTTATAGGGGAGGTAGCAATTGAACTTCCTGTAGTTGAACTTATTATAAAATAAGAAGTTTTGGAAATGGGCTGAGTTGAAGGTCACTGGGCATTTGACTAACCATTGCTAAGACACAGAAGTGGTTACCAGTGTTCCTGGGGGAACTGTAAAATCTCCTTGCCCCGTCCCCTACATTCCTTCAGCAGATGTTTGCCTTTCTCTTGAACACAGCCCTGTCTCCTGCAAACATCCTGGGAAGGTGGACCACCAGGTATCTGAGGCCACAGCACACACGGATGATTAGACAATTTTCTGTGGAAGAGACCAAGTCTGCCAAGGGCAAGGCTGGGCGAGCGCAGAGCAAGGAAAGTGCCAGGTTCCATAACACATTGCCATTTTCCATAGATTTGTCAAGGAGGAACCCTACTGAATTTCTAAGATTTAGAGCAACACATGTTTTAGGGCAATATAAATCACTTCCTACACCATTTCCAAACACTAAAGGTTTGGATCTTGAGCTCTGAAAAAAGTAACTGCTGCCTCTTCACTTCCTACATTCACCTTTGGAACTGGGGTCAGCTGGGACAGGACCTGGAGCTTCCCGAGGCAGATCTCTGTTACTGTGAACTCCCCAATCCCATATTTCCCCTTTGATTCTGTAAGAGATTACAGAAAAGTTGAACATAAATGATAATGGAACAGTACCCTAAAGTGATGAAAACTGGCATGGAGGTAACATAGTATCTCTTCAATTTGTCTGTGAATTGTGAGTCATGGGATCCTAGAGCTTCCCTGGAGAAGGCGATGACACCCCACTCCAGTACTCTTGCCTGGAAACTCCCATGGACAGAGGAGCCTGGTGGGCTGCAGTCCATGGCGTCACGAAGAGTCAGACACGACTGAGCGACTTCACTTTCACTTTTCACTTTCATGCACTGGAGAAGGAAATGGCAACCCACTCTAGTGTTCTTGCCTGGAGAATCCCAGGGACGGGGGAGCCTGGTGGGCTGCCGTCTATGGGGTCGCACAGAGTCAGACATGACCTGAAGCCACTTAGCAGCAGCAGCAGCAGCAGCAGCAGCAGAGCTTCCCTGGAAACGTCCTCAAGTGCTGCCATGTGTTTTCAGGAACAAGTAGGTCGCTAAGACACCTTTCAAGCAAAGTAAGTGGCCCTTATCTGTTATTTATATTGAATTCCTATGCAATATTCTATTTAAAGAAAATGTTTTGCCACTGCAGAGTTGGAGAACACTGATCCAGAACAGTGGTTCTCAGATATGGGCAGGCATTCGAGCCACTTGAAAGACGTATTAAAACATTAATGCATTAGTCCTACCCCTAGAGTTTGGATTGTTAGTTCTAACCCCAGCGTTTCTGACTCAGTAGATCTGGAAAGGGGCTGTGGAACCTGCATTGTTAACAAATGCCAGATGATGTGGGTACCACTGGTCTGGGGATCAAACCTTTGAGAATCAATGATCAATGGAGACAAAACCAATTTGGGAAGAATGGTTCCGGATTCTAGGCCTTACTATAACACTAACCAGGAATATAAATTTTGAGAACAGCATTCTTCCTCTCTGAGCTTCAGATTCTACAAATATAAAGTTGGTGGAGATAAGCAGGACATCCTTTTTCAGGTGTTAGTGATAGAAAAATGACTCAGCCGGCTTAATGGCAAAATGGAATTGATTGGTTCATTAGCTTACAAAGTCCACATATAGATATTTGATTTCATTCACGGTTGGACATGGGTTTTCAAACAATGTCATTGGGGTTCTGAGCCCTTCCATCTGTGGGTTTGGCTTTATTTCATGCAGGCTCTCCCTCATGATGACAAGAGGGCCAGAAGCAAGGCCAGGCATATATCTGACCAGCTTAGCAACCTTAGAGAGCATCTCTTTCTCAACAGTTCCAGTGAAAGGTATAAGGGCTGAAGTTCCTTTCTTGGACTGGATTTCATGAACCAATTTGAAACACTGTTGACCAGAATGAGGACATGTGCAAACAGAACTAAAGGGCAGTGTAAACGTAGCTCAGGCCACAGGGTCTGAAAATGGAGGAGAGCAGATTCTAAGAAGTACCAAAGTGTTGCTATCAGAAGATGGGGGCGGTGAGGCAAAGTCAGAAGGTTTTATATCTAGGGTGGATAAAAATCAGATCAGTGTTTCTTGACTTTGCTTTTTAACCTGTGGACAAGCAGCCAAGAGAATTTTGTAAAACTTCCTTTAAAGGGGTTCATGCTTTGAAAGTTATTGTGTGCTGTGTGCCAAGTCACTTCAGTCATGTCATGACTCTTTGTGACCCTATGGACTGCAGCTTGCCAGGCTCCTCTGTCCATGGGATTCTCCAAGCAAGAATCCTGGAGTGGGTTACCATTTCCTCCTCCAGGGGATCTTTCTGACCCAGGGATCTAACCCGCATCTCTTCTACCTGCAGGTGAGTCTTTACCACTAGTGTCACCTGGGAAGCCCTGAAAATTATTGGAAACGTTTTTGTTCTATTTTGTAATATCAAATTACATTGAATATTCACATGTTTTTGCAAATAATGCCCCCTCCCCTAGAGATGTAATGCCCAGGATAGGATCGGGGCAGGCATTGCCAGTGAGGGAGAAGGGATTTTAGAGTCATTCAGACTCACTGTGAATTCCAGCAATAACCATTAGCCTTGTTCATTCTGTTTCTGTGGAAAGAGAATATCAATATCCATCTTGTCGCGGCAGATGACGGGCATCAAATTAGATGATGTGTGTCAAGAAGCTGCCCCACTACAGAGACTCAACAGATCACACCCATTTTTACTATGATTGCCAAATTTGGTGGGCCCATTTGGTTAAAATAGTCTATTCATCAGCTAGAAACTTAGGGTTATTTCAGTCTATGGACAATCAGATCCAGACTGCCTATTTGAATAACATCATCAATTTCACAGACTTGTGTTTGTTATTTATTTTTTCCATCTCTCAGAAAGTCCCGACATCTTGTAAATAAGAGATCTGGGGCACTTCTAGGAGTTTATAAAATAAGTGGAAAGTAGCCAGGCTGAGATGAACATAAAAAATAGAGGGAAAACAAAGAGAACCTGGAAGCAGTAGGAAACTTCATTTTCTTTAATTAGCATATTTAAGTGAAGCTTAGAAGCTGCTCCTTGCCTGAAACATTGCATTTTATTAAAAGCTGTTTAGTGCTCATAACCATTCTGCTGATTTTCTCAAAACACGTCCTCCTTATAGGCTAATGCTAAACTGTGCATATGAAATGAGCACGGCTTAATGTTGTGTTAAAAGAATTTGGTCTCCAGAGCTGTCTCTCTTCTTAATAATATGTAATCATACTCCATCTATTTAGTTTTCATTTAACTTGCCCCATGCAGGCTATGAATCCGGTTTAATTAAATGTGCCTTTAAATAGTTGAACGGCACTCATTTGCACCTAGCCAGCCTCCCTTTCATCCTATTAGGACCCCCTCAAGGTATAAAAACCCAATAAAGAGGCCATGTAAGACGTGTCTGATAATGCAAAGGAAGCCTGACATTCACTCCAGAATTTAGTGAAAGCTGCGGTAGCTTTTCGCACACTGTCACAGCTGAATGGAGACAGTGTGAGGCCTCTTGGAGGGCAGTATCTGGATCAAATCTCAACAGTGCATTTGGAGATGAGCCGGCGATCCTGGGGATTGAAGCCACGCCCAAAGTAAGGCCCACTGAGATGTCAGGCAGCTGCCTGAGGCTCTCACAGGGCATGGCCTGGGTCTCTGGTCATATTCTTGGGGACATAGGGTGGCTGCAACTGCAGTTTTCTCTTATTACAAAATTTGGTAAAAGGGCAGGAAAGTCAGTCCTGGAAATTGAGAACAGAAAAGTAGGTGGTATTTTCCTGTCAAGAAAGGATAATACTAGAGCTTTGTCGAAATGATCACCCCAATCCCTAACTGAGTCCCTCAGTTAAAGAATGGACTCTATTCAACCCAGTACATCATGATTCATGCTTTTAACATGTTATTTATCCAGTGACTGCCAACTGCAAGCCTATTACTGATCAGGGACACAACTGCAAACGAACCAAAATCTTCTTTGCTTTCTTCAAGTGTAGGTTCTAGGTGGGGGAGACAGAATAAACAAAAACAAGCAGACCACAAGAAAATAAATATATGGTGTCAGGTGGTGAGAAGAAATAAAATAAATCATGTCAAAGGGGAGTCAGATTAAAGGGGTGGGGAGGACATAGGGTCAGAGAGGACCTCTTTAGTTAGATACTAGTTTGCAGGATCAGATGGAACACATATTTTTTTAAATAGTTCTTTTGGTCATTTTATTTATTTATTTATTTTTGGCTGTGCCGGGTCTTCACTACTATGTGGGCTTTTCTCTAACTGCAGCGAAGAGGAGCTACTCTTTGTTGCATTTGTGGGCTTCTCATTTTGGTGTTCTCTTGTTGCAGAATACATGCTCTAGGCTCATGGGCTTCAGTAATTATGGTAAGTGGGCTCAGTAGCTGTGGTTCTCAGACTCCACAGAAGAAAGCTAAGTATTTGTGGCACACAGGCTTAGTTGCTCTGCAGCATGTGGGATCTTCTTGGACTAGGAATCGAACCCATGTCTCCTGCACTTGCAGGCAAATTCTTCACCACTGAGCCAACAGAGAAGCCCCTCTAACACATTCTTGTGGCCTACGTATGCTGGGCTAAATCCAGTGCTGGGGGCTTTCTCTAGGACACTGGAGATCTGGCTATAATTTATGACACTCCTTTGGTTCACTTGGTAGATTAGATTGACTGGATGAGGGTCCTTTAATTGTATCCTTCCTCAGTTCAGTTCAGTCACTCAGTTGTGTCCAACTCTTTGTAATCCCATGAATCACAGCACACCAGGCCTCCCTGTCCATCACCAACTCCCAGAGTTCACTCAAACTCATGTCCATCGAGTCGGTGATGCCATCCAGCCATCTCATCCTCTGTTGTCCCCTTCTCCTCCTGCCCCCAATCTCTCCCAGAATCAGAGTCTTTTCCAATGAGTCAACTCTTCGCATGAGGTGGCCAAAGTATTGGAGTTTCAGCTTCAGCATCAGTCCCTGCAATGAACACCCAGGACTGATCTCCTTTAGGATGGACTGGTTGGATCTCCTTGCAGTCCAAGGGACTCTCAAGAGTCTTCTCCAACACCACAGTTCAAAAGCATCAATTCTTTGGCACTCAGCTTTCTTCACAGTCCAACTCTCACATCCATACATGACCACTGGAAAAACCATAGCCTTGACTAGATGGACCTTTGTTGGCAAGGTAATATCTCTGCTTTTTAATATGCTATCTAGGTTGATCATAACTTTCCTTCCAAGGAGTAAGCGTCTTTTAATTTCATGGCTGCAATCACCATCTTCAGTGATTTTAGAGCCCAAAAAAATAAAGTCTGACCCCAGTTATTCTCACCAGCATTTATTAATGTCATATTATACTGTTCTCTATGAGGTCTGGTATATGTAAGCCTTGCTTGCCTAGTGAGAAGATAAATTCCCTAAGGGTGGGGACTCAGTCTTTTAGTTATATAGTTCCCACTCATCAGGAATGCTTGTGTAATACAGGACAACCCACATTTCCAAAATTACCATGATTTTTAAAGCTTTAAATTTTATTACTTTATGCTTTTCAAAAACTTAGCCTGTATATCATTCTAACAACCCTGCACGGTAGAGAAGCTCTGCAATGTTTAGGTATGTAGTCTTAGGCAAATTCAATTATTCATTCATTCAATAAATATGATTTCAGTGCCAGAATCAATTTCCTTGGAATTCAACTAAAAATTCCTTTCTCATATAAAAATTTAGGACATTAATGTTCATTTGAATGAAAGATATGGTGGGGTATGATAACATAGGTCTAATTACTACCATAGTACCTATAACAGGTGCCCTAATCAAAGCCATTCATGAGCACAGCTATGTATAGGCAGGTAGTGAGGATGAAGGAAAGGTGTAACATATCATGCAAAAGAAATAGCTACAGACCAGATCGTGATGGACTTTATAATAACTGAACTGTGCTGAAGACCGCTTGCAGTGTTTTTAGCTAGGAAGTGGCCTGATCATACTACAGACTGTGTAGAGAACAGATCAAAAGGTGAACAGAATAGAGGTAGAAGAACCACTTAGATGACACTATGCGTGGGAAATGATGGTGGTGTAGGTATGACAAAGGAGACAAAGAGAAGGCCATAGACACAGGGTATGGAGAGAGAGCAGCATGGACAGGGCTCAGTGGGGAACAGAATGCAGGAAATAAAGGAAATGAAGAGACTGCACCATTTTCTGAGAGAAGTAACTCTCAAGGATAGCAAGTTTGGCATTTGGTTGTTCACACATCATATTGAGATTCCTCATGAAGCTCAGAAGATAATACTAGGCAGGAGAATATGTTTGAGGCCGTGGTAATTGGTGGTATTTATAAATCCATAGAAGGAAATGAGATCACCAGAAAGGAGTGCAGCATGAGAACAGAGGGCTCTGAAGAACCCCACAGCTTAAGGGTGCTGTAAAAGCCAGAGGGGTGAGACTGAGGACCAGGGACCCAGAAGGAAAGTCACAGAAGCCACGAGGAATGACTCTAGGGGAAAGGAGTTACCTATTCTGTCAAAACCTGCTATGAGGCAAACTTAGACGAGGATTTAGCAAACAAGGTCAGTGAAGACCTTAATAAGAACAAATTTACAAGTCAAAGAAGCAGACCAGTTTGGAATGACCATGAGAATAAAGAGGGAATGATAAGAGGGAGACATTTTCAGGAAATGGTTACCAAGACTGACTATGTGCCCGGCTCTGTTCTAGATGCTGGGGCAAGAGTAGTAAATTGAAAACCAAAAATAGAAACAACATAACATGCCTGAAGACACTTCTGATATAGAGGAGAGACGGACAAAAAAACACACAAATAGTTAAATATGCAATATGTCAGATGGAGAGAATAAAGTGGTATTAAGGAGGAGAGGAACTGCT
The DNA here is from genome assembly GCF_032452875.1 of Bos javanicus. Taxonomy (NCBI): domain Eukaryota; kingdom Metazoa; phylum Chordata; class Mammalia; order Artiodactyla; family Bovidae; genus Bos; species Bos javanicus. The sequence goes on along the minus strand of NC_083869.1, from coordinate 59,143,115 downwards.
GAGTAGGGGGGCAGTTGTTGCTTTATATAGGGAAGTCCTCTCTCTAATGTTGGAGCCCAGACCTACAGAAAGTGAGAGACGGAGAATTTTTCTGGGAGCACAGTCCAGGCAGCAGGAGCAGCACAAGCAAAAGATAACTGCAAACAGGGCATTTTGGAGAAATAACAATGAAGCCAGGTTCGCTTAACTACACAAAGTGGAAAAGGCTTGGAGGTGAGGTTGGCGTGGGGGTGGGGCAGATCATGTCTGGCTTTGCAAATCTTTTCTCGTGACCTAGGCTTCTCTTCTGAGATGGGAAGCCATTGAGGGGTTGAGCCATTTCTCAGCAGGGGCTGCTTCAGGAGACAGGGTGAAGGAAGGAGGGAAGGCACTCAGGTGGCCATCGCAGTGGACGGGGAGGGATGAGAGCAGCTTGCACCAGGTGCTAGTGGTTGACAGGATGAGAAAAGGTAAAATTATGGAAATATTCTGAAGCTACAATTGATTTAATTTGCCATTAAATTGAATGCTACGGATGAGTGAGAGAAGTTAAGGATGCTGAGGCAGATGATTTAAGAAGTTAATGGTGAAGACCAGTTGAAAATATTGGGCAGTGGCTGAATGGTGATGGGGATCAAGTTGGTAGCTCAAGAACACGTCTGAATGCTAATGAGAAGACTCCACGAAGGGAGAACACTTCAAATTTTAGACAAAGAAGACATTACTGATATAGAGAGGTTTTCTCTAGGAAGGCAAAAGAGGACCTGGGTATTTGGGAGCCTTGATATCTGTAAAGCATAGTTTTTCCTTTAAAAAGAGGAGGATGGGTTTTTATGTAGGACAACTGATTTGGATGAAATGGAGGTCCCATTTCAACATTTCTGTTTTATCTCTGTGGTATGAGGCAAGGTATTCAAGGATGAAACTGAGTAGAGGTGAAGGTTAGGCTTTATTAAAAAGGTGGAAAGTATACAAACTGTATTTTAAAGCATGCAGAAGAATCTACTTAGTAGCATAGACAAGTTAGGATGCTAAGCATTTTTGAAAGCTCAGTTGAAATTTATAAATCATAGATTTATAATCATACTTTCACACAGGTATGTGGAAATGGGTGGTCACACTGAAATGAAGGTGAAGGCCATTTCAAAGTGAAGTGTGAAAGTTGCTCAGTCATGTCCAACTTTTTGTGACCCATGGACTGTACTGTATAGTCCATGGGATTCTCCAGGCCAGAATACTGGAGTGGATAGACTTTCCCTTCTCCAAGGAAGAAATAATTCAGGGAAGTGAGAGACCAGTGGGCTGAAGATGTCATAGGCGTTGTCTTTGAAGTTTTCTGAAGCTAGGGGGGCGGTGGGTGTCAAAGTTGAGGTGGATATTAAGACAATGAACAGGGCATATGATATTCAGTGAGAGTGATGTAACATCTCCATGTTGGTAAAGGATTGGTAGGATGATACAGAAGAACTCTTCCTTCTCAAAGGAGTATGGAATGATCTGAAATTAGCCCCAAGGAGAAAGGGAGATAATTCCATCTCCCACCCCTATTATTAGATAAACTCTCCATTTCTGTAGGCTATAGGAAACAGGGTTCAAATAAAATAAAAGAATAGGGACTTCCCTGGCAGTCCAGTGGTTAGGAATCCACCCTGCAATGCAGGAGATGAGGGTTTGATCCCTGGTCAGGGAACTAAGATCCCACATCCCAGGGGACAGCTAAACCCATGCATCCCAACTATGATTGTGTGCCACAGTGAAAGATGCCACATAATGTAACAAAGATCCCATGTGCTGCAACGAAGACACGATCAGCCAAATAAATAAATACTAAAAAAGGGGGAAAAAATGGACAGAGTACCTTTGCAAGATAAGCTAAGGATGAGGGAATCTGCCCACTGGGGTCATGATTACAGAGGCATGGTGGAAGAGTTTGGGAACAGCAGGGTGTGGAAGGGAAGCCTCCATGTTGGAGAGTGGAGTGGGTGTGAAAGCTGTGTGACTGGTGACTGGTAATGCTTACACTTCCTCAAACAATGGCATGAGCACCCTGCTGACAGAGGATTGTGTTCATTAGGCCTAGAAGGATCTGTCTATAAGGCCCAAACAGCTCCTCCTTTACTTCCCAGCCTGCTGGTATTAGAAGCTTCGGTGAGTGTAATTATGGACAGCAGCAATGAGAGAGCTGAAAACAGGTGGTTCTTTCCTGGGGGGCAGTTGACTGTTGGTCACAGCAGGAGCTGCAGCTCCCTCTTCCTAGTCCAATTGGGCTGGTGTAAGAAAATCAACCCAGAATATTCGCTGGAAGGACTGATGGTGAAGCTGAAGCTCCGATACTTTGGCCACCTGATTTGAAGAGCCAACTCTTTGGAAAAAACCCTGATGCTGGGAAAGACTGAGGGCAAAAGGAAAGGGGATGACAGAGGATGAGATGGTTGGATGACATCATTGACTCAATGGACATGAGTTTGAGCAAACTCTGGAAGATAGTGAAGGAGAGGGAAGCCTGGAGTGTTGCCATCCATGGGGTCGCAAAGAGGTGGACATGACTGAGCAGCTGAACAACAACAGCAACAACATGGAAAATGAGGCCCTCAGAAAAAAACTACCACTAAATCACTCTAAGTTCAAGAAACACTGTCAGGCTGACAGCACAGAGGCCAGTGTAAGTTGCAAAGTTGCTTCTCTTTGGAAGTACTTCTGCCAAAAAAGGTCACAGCCAAGGCACTCTCAGTGATGATGGGTATTCTGGTAACTCGTCAAGAGCATCTGCCTTCTTGAGGAAAACTCACATGAAACTGAACACAGATTCAAAGGAAAATGTTTCCCTGAAAATAGTTGCATTTTGCACTTCTCAGGTCCAAAATCATAAGAAAAATGAATTGTGTCAATCACTGGGAGAGGCAGATTAATATGTATATTTTAACCAAGTTTGCCCATTTCAGTACAGAAAGTTCCCTACATACAAACCTTCAAGTTGCAACATTCAAAGATGCAAGCATGTGTTCACATGTCTAATCATGTAGGTTACATGTGTCTGGCATACATTGTCACATCTGTGCATCCTCTACAAGTGGTTGTGCTTTTGGGTGCCATACTCTATAGTACTGTATAAAGTACAATAGTGCAATATCTTTATTCCAAGCCTAGGATGTCCAAAGCATTGGGGATGTAGCTGGTACTGCTAAGAAGTGCCAGTTGTTATAATGTACTACTGTACTTCTCAAGGTACTGTAAGATTAAAAATGCTTTATTTTTTGTGTTTGTTTTTATGTATTATTTGTGTGAAAAGTATTATAAACCTAGCACAGTACTATATAGTCAATTGTGTTAGTTGGATACCTAGGCTAACATTGCTGGACTTATGAACAAATTGGACTTACAAATGCACTCTCAGAACAGAATTCATTTGTATGTAGGGGCCTTGCTATAGTTGCAAGAGGGAAAGCACCTCCCCCACCCCCTCCACCCTGCAGTGAAGGGCCAGCAATACAGCAGCCTCTGGGAAGGACAGGAAACACTCAGCATAAGATCTACACATTCTCTCCCTCAGTTGCCTCCTCCTCATGGGCTCATTCCATGGAAGCCCTACAAAATATGTAACATTTAGATCTAGGCTTAACAGCAGTGGGGACATATGAGAAAAGAAATGAATAGTGAACTTTTCTACTCCTTGCATTCACAGACAGAAATATGCTCTTAGTTCTGAATTTGGAATGATGAGTATGACAGTCAGGGGAGAGACTGTGAGGGCCTGAAAGCAACAGTTGTGGATTGTTCTTGGAGTTAGAGGGTGAATAGGGCAGAAAAAAAAAAGAAAGAAAGCTTCTGGTTATATTTGCAGGATTGATACAGAGGCCAGGTATGCTTTCTTGGAACTGGGTTCTAGAATTTGAGTTCCTTCTGTACTGCACACAGTTTTCTAAACTGAGTCTCAGAAAGAGAAGGAGTGATCAGGAAATAGTGATGATTAATTGATTTAAAGTGCAATAGTGACCCAAGAACCTTAAGCAGAACAATATAGTTTACTCAAATATTCCTCACTTTCAGTAAAGAAAACAAAATGAGAGAAGGTGGATGATTACCTGTCTACTATCACCTTATTATGGCTCAGTGGTAAAGAATCTGCCTGCCTCTGCAGGAGACTCAAGAGACCTGGGTTCAATCCCTGGGTCAGGAAGATGCCCTGGAGGAGGAAATGGCAACTCACTCCAGTATTCTTGCCTGGAAGATCCTATGGACAGGGGAGCCTAGCAGGCTACAGTCCATGGGGTCACAAAGAGCCAGACACAACTGAGCACACATTCATGCACGCATCACTTCATTAATGCTTCATTATGATGGATTTTAGTAGGTCATAACCTTACTATGAGAGAGTACTATATTGAAAATACTTTTAGAAGTCAAAATAAATTAACAAAAGGTTAAAAAACCAATGATTAAATAATGAAGTGGATTAATAAAAATGTAATGTTCCAATCATATTCTTGGACCAAGCATTTTAAAGATATTTCTCAATTATATTCATGAATCTAGGGCATAGGGTCTGGCTTTCATCTACCAGACTTCAAATTCTGACACTGACACTTACTCCGTGACTTCAGGCTAGCTGCTTAACCTAAATTTCAATTTCCTTATCTGTAAAATGGGACTAATGAGAAGAGTGATTCCAGAAGAGTTGTCCTGGTGATTACATGACTAATGTGGGTTAAATGCATGTCTGGCACAGTGTAAGGTCTTAAAAAATAGTTTAACTATTAAGAAAAATGAGAGAAAGTGAGTCTTAGTCTTTGAGATGATGTGTCAGTAGGAATATAAGCCAGGACAGAAAGCTATAGGACCCTACGTAAAGATGAGTGGCCAAGGTGAAGTGTGGGCTCTGTGATATATGCCACTCTCAGAACAGACATGAAAATGATTTTTTGCTCAAAAATCAGGGGGGAAAGTGCCAGTCAAAGCACTAAAATAAACCAAGATTAATTGTCTCTTTTGACCAAATTGTCACCAGCCAGCCCCTGAAACATTTCCTTTGAATTCTCATCCATTAGTTGATAAAGTTTCCAAATTACCAGTCAGGAGTCCATATGGCTTAGGCAGACAAGGCTTAGCAGTTACCTTTCTTCTATAATATTTTATATATCCTTTGCTCAAGTATATGCTCCATTGTTCCATCAGACTTCGCTTACAAAACACATTCAAAGATTAAATGATCACGTTTCAAGACAGCAATAGTAGACACAACGCTAACTGTGGGGTTCTTATGAGGCCCTGCTCTCACTGTTTCATAATAAAAAGTGAATGGTTAGAAATGGAATCTATTAAGTAGAATGAATTAATTGGGACTTTTCAGATCTATCTGAATGAGTCAGAGGCCCAGACGTTTTTCTGCTGAACAGACCACCTAGAGCATGCTTTTCATTTAGGTGACTACAGCTGGGTTATCAACCAGTTTCACTTTGTTATGTGTGCAGAACCTACTCATACACACACAGGTTCCCAGAGAAAAATATATACCAGGTTATATAGTAAATTTCACCACAATAAAGGTGCCAAATACAACCTTAAAACTAGATAAAACTTCTCAAGGAGCACCCTGGGTCTAACCTATGCTCATCCCCAACAAACTGGATTAATAGGACGAACTCATAAGATTTGTCTGCCTAAGCCATATGGACTCCTGACTGGTAATTTGGAAACTTTATCAACTAATGGATGAGAATTCAAAGGAAATGTTTCAGGGGCTGGCTGGTGACAATTTGGTCAAAAGAGACAATTAATCTTGGACAAGGTTATCTGTTGGGTTGGAGTGGGATTGTTTCAGTTATCCCACTGCCCAGCTCATAATCAGTAGGGCAGAGAAGGCAAGTCCACACAGACTAAATGGACAAGAACAGATGAAGAGTGAGTTAATAGTGAAGTAATTAGGAACAAAGCCAAAATAGGACCCACAGGTACCCAATGTTAGAGAGAGATAAAGAGAAATGCTGATATTCTGAAAAGGGACAAGTTGGAACAGTTATTCATCAGCAAATATTTTTATACTGGGATTGGGAAGGAAGGTCTCAAAGAAAATATTAGCCCCAAAGCTGAATTTCCTTATGGGTGGTGTAAAATATGTGCAAAGTCCCCTTCCCCTTTCATACAGAAATTAACATTGGACTTCTGTTGTTTTCCAACATGGCTGTTAATTTTTGAAAGGTAATCATTTTACAAATGAGAACTTGAAACAGAGTCTACCTGATGCTTAGGAGAAAAGTTAAGGAGTATTAGAGTATTAGGAGTCTTTGAATATTAGATAAGTTTTTGATCAGGGCCAGGTGGTACAAAATAAATCTGATTCCAGTTCCACTTCTGCTATTTACTCTGTGTGACTTTTATTACATTTTACTTCCTCACTGGCCTTCAAAGTACTTCTTTGTCAAATGAAATGACTGGACAATTTCCAAGTTTCTTCTACAAACATTCTGTGATCCTTCCCTCAAAAGGACTTCACAAGGCAATGGAAGAATAAATAGCAACTAGAACTTACTCTGAAGAAAAGCTATTATCTAAGACCACATTAAGTCACCTCTACCTATATTTTATCCTGTCATACTTTTTCCATCAAGCTGCACAATCTTCCCCATGTCCTTTCCACCTATAGCAGTGAAAATGTTACTCTCAAATACTCTAATTCAGCCTGTAAGTTTGATGTTGAGTAGTTGCTCAGTTGTGTCTGACTCTTTGCAACCCCATAAACTGCAGAATGCCAGGCTTCCCTGTCCTTCACTGTCTCTCTGAGCTTGTTCAAACTCACGTCCATTGAGTCAATGATACCGTCCAACCACCTCATCCTGTGTTGCCTCCTTCTCCTCCTGCCTTAATCTTTCCCAGAATCAGGGTCTTTTCAATAAGTTGGCTCTTTGCATCAGGTGGCCAAAGTATTGGAGTTCAGCCTCAGCATTAGTCCTTTATTCAGGGTAAATTTCCTTTAGGATGGACTGGCCTGCAGTCTAAGGGACCCTCAAGAGTCTTCTCCAGCACCATAGTTCGAAAGCAACAGTTCTTCAATGCTCAGCCTTCTTTATGGCCCAACTGTCACAGCCTTACATGACTACTGGAGAAATCATAGCTTTGACTATACAGACCTTTGTTGGCAAAGTGATGTCTCTGCTTTTTAATACGCTATCTAGGTTTGTCATTGCTTTTCTTCAAAGGAGCAAGCGTCTTTTAATTTCATGGCTGCAGTCACTGTCCACAATGATTTTGGAGCCCAAGAAAATAAAATCTGTCACGGCTTCCAAATGTTTGATGACACAATTTATTTCTCCAAATTAAAATAAAATGAGATCAAACTCACAGAGGAAGTTTAGAAAAGAGTTGCCAACCCTCTTCTTTGGACTTCCATGTCCAAAGGAGAGGCTGACTTTCCAATCAGTCTGTTGTAGCTTCTGACTTCATGGTTTTTCATATCCAGAAACTGTCATGGAAGAATTTGGCTAACAATGTCCAGTAATGCAGGCTTCCTGAGGTGGCTCAGATGGTAAAGAATCTGCCTGCAATGCAGGAGACCCAGGTTCAATCCCTGGGTCAGGAAGATCCCCTGGAGGAAATGGCAACCTACTCCAGTATTCCTGCCTGGAGAATCCCTTAGACAAGGAGCCTAACAGACGATGGTCCATAGGGTTGCAAAGAGTTAGACATGACCAAGTTTTCACTAGACCAGACTTCATTAATGATTTTTCAAGGGAAGAAGAGATTGGAAGTAACTTTTTGGTGCTGACTTCAACCCCAAAATACCCTTATTGGTTCTATAAGTCAGCTCTTTCAGTTTACAGATATTTTTTTCTCTGAAAATCAGGAAAGTTTCCTTTTTTCTCCTGTGAAACATAGGGGTTGATTCTGGATATACCTATCATCTGGGCCATGAGGCTTTACTAGACTTCCTTTCATGGATAGTTACCTATATTGTTTTTAAGGAACCCCTACACCTAAGAAGTTTGCAATGTGGTTCCAGAAGTCCCTTATAAAAATAAATGAGTTACTTTAAAAAACTAAGAAGTTGGGGGACACCGACTGCTTGGGGGCCACGTAGCTATTTAGCATGCCAGTGTCTCATTTGTTATCAGAATTAACCAGACAATTGCTCCACCTTCTAAGAACTCCATACACCACCACCCATGGAATTGAGAAAGAGTTAGCAATCTGTCAATCCTGTCTGTGTCCAGGCTGGATGAGGTTTCCTGTGTTTATATGATCTAGCCATCCCAGTCCTGGGCATATGTCCGGAAAAGATGAAAACACTACATTGAGCATTCCAATGTTCACAGCAGCACTATTTATAATAGCCAAGACATGGAAGCAAGAAGTGTCCATTGACAGATGAATGGATAGAGAAGATGTGGTGTATATATATATATATACACACACACACACATACATACATACATGTATACACACACACACAATGGGATACTACTCAGTTATAAAAAAGAATGAAATATTGCCATTTGCAATGACATAGATGGACCTAGAGAATATCATACTAAGTGAAGTAAATCAGAGAAAGACAAATATATCAATCTAAAAAATAATACAGATGATCTATTTATAAAACAGAAACAGACTCACTGACCTAGAAAACAAACTTACGGTTACTAAAGGGGAAAGGGAGGGGGAAGGCAAATATTAGAAGTATGGGATTAATACACTACCATATATAAAATAGATAAGCAACAAGGATGTACTATACAACACAGGGAACAATCTTCAATATCTTGTAATAACTTATAACAGAAATAATATGAAAAAATATATATATATAAAACAATCACTTTGCTGTAAGAAAGCCTTCTTCAGCAATCAATGCAAAGAAATAGAGGAAAACAACAGAATGGGAAAGACTAGAGATCTCTTCAAGAAAATCAGAGATACCAAAGGAACATTTCATGCAAAGATGGGCTCAATAAAGGACAGAAATGGTATCGACCTAACAGAAGCAGAAGATATTAAGAAGAGATGGCAAGAATACACAGAAGAACTGTACAAAAAGATCTTCACGACCCAGATGATCATAATGGTGTGATCACTGACCGAGAGCCAGACATCCTGGAATGTGAAGTCAAGTGGGCCTTAGAAAGCATCACTATGAACAAAGCTAGTGGAGGTGATAGAATTCCAGTTGAGCTATTTCAAATCCTCAAAGATGATGCTGTGAAAGTGCTGCACTCAATATGCCAGCAAATTTGGAATACTCAGCAGTGGCCACAGGACTGGCAAAGGTCAGTTTTCATTCCAATCTCAAAGAAAGGCAATACCAAAGAAGGCTCAAACTACCGCACAATTGTACTCATCTCACACACTAGTAAAGTAATGCTCAAAAATCTCCAAGCCAGGCTTCAGCAATAGGTGAACCGTGAACTTCCTGATGTTCAAGCTGGATTTAGAAAAGGCAGAGGAACCAGAGATCAAATTGCCAACATCCACTGGATCATGGAAAAAGCAAGAGAGTTCCAGAAAAACATCTATTTCTGCTTTATTGACTAAGCCAAAGCCTTTGACTGTGTGGATCACAATAAACTGTGGGAAATTCTGAAAGAGATGGGAATCCCAGACCACCTGATCTGCCTCTTGAGAAATTTGTATGCAGGTCAGGAAGCAACAGTTAGAACTGGACATGGAACAACAGACTGGTTCCAAATAGGAAAAGGAGTACGTCAAGGCTGTATATTGTCACCCTGTTTATTTAACTCTGTATATGCAGAGTACATCATGAGAAACGCTGGACTGGAAGAAACACAAGCTGGAATCAAGATTGCCGGGAGAAATATCAATAACCTCAGGTATGCAGATGACACCACCCTTATGGCAGAAAGTGAAGAGGAACTCAAAAGCCTCTTGATGAAAGTGAAAGTGGAGAGTGAAAAAGTTGGCTTAAAGCTCAACATTCAGAAAACGAAGATCATGGCATCCGGTCCCATCACTTCATGGGAAATAGATGGGGAAACAGTGTCAGACTTTATTTTTCTGGGCTCCAAAATCACTGAAGATGGTGACTGCAGCCATGAAATTAAAAGACGCTTACTCCTTGGAAGGAAAGTTATGACCAACCTAGATAGCATATTGAAAAGCACAGATGTTACTTTGCCAACAAAGGTCCGTCTAGTCAAGGCTATGGTTTTTCCTGTGGTCATGTATGGATGGGACAGTTGGACTGTGAAGAAGGCTGAGCGCCGAAGAATTGATGCTTTTGAACTGTGGTGTTGGAGAAGACTCTTGAGAGTCCCTTGGACTGCAAGGAGATCCAACCAGTCCATTCTAAAGGAGATCAGCCCTGGGATTCCTTTGGAGGGAATGATGCTAAAGCTGAAACTCCAGTACTTTGGCCACCTCATGCGAAGAGTTGACTCATTGGAAAAGACTCTGATGCTGGGAGGGATTGGGGGCAGGATGAGAAGGGGACGACAGAGGATGAGATGGCTGGATGGCATCACTGACTCGATGGACATGAGTCTCAGTGAACTCCGGGAGTTGGTGATGGACAGGGAGGCCTGGCATGCTGCAGTTCATGGGGTCACAAAGAGTCGGACATGACTGAGCGACTGATCTGATCTGATCTGAACATAATATTGTAAATCAACTATAACTTCAATCAAAATAAATTAAAATTAAAAAAAATTAAAATAAAAAATGAGTTACTTGAAGAGATAACTCCGTATCCTATTAAAATCCTTTATCCTTTATGCCTAATTAACAAAAGACTGCAGTATGAGACAAAATAAGAATTAATGTTTAGCTCAATACAACAAATATTTGCTGAAATTCTGCTCTCTGTAAGCATCTTACCTATGTGTGGGAGATCCCAATATGAAGCCAATTCTGGCTTCTAGAAAGGTCACAAAGGATGTTACATCAGTGGGAAAATATATGACTCAAAAAAAAGGCCTGTCTTGGAAACTGTGATGAGTTATAAAAGGAGAACAAAGCACAGTTGTGTTTGAGGGGAAAGAGGTGGTGGTGGGGTTCTTTAGGAATATTTAGATCTCATCTTGACTTGCAGGCTGAGTAGAACTTCAACAGTGAAAGAAGTAAATGTAAAACTAATAATAAGATCTAATATGTTCTAAATATTTACTTGATAGTATTGATGTTTCTCATTTTAGGGAAGAAAACTTGATGAAAGTATTCTATTTGTAGCATTTCAGAATAAACTTTGAAGGCATTTTTGGTTTCAAGGCCTGAATTTATAATATTGGAGGTACAAACTAAATATATCTTGAATATACTGATGATGTTTGAGCAAGGTCCATTGTGTCCAGTGTGGTTGCTGCATCTGTGACAGAAAGAATATGGAAGATGGAGAAATCATTTAGTCCAGATTTCAGAAGGAGCTGACTACCAGACAATAACCAACACTACACTATTGAATAAGAGAGTCCTTGACTGTGTATCTTGGAGGGGGTGGTAAGGAAGAATTTTACCATGGAACACCATTAAATATTAAGACCTGGGTGTCTGAGGTAGGCTACTAATTGAATATAACTTCAGAATAATTTGCTTTTAAACATTTATATTCAGTAATTATATTCAACATTTAAAGGAGAGGCAGATCACTGCGTGGAGAATGTTGGATAAAAGGAAACCACAGAGGAGGTAGGTGGCCTTGCACATGTTTTTCTGAGTTCTGGTTCCACGCTTGCATGTAAAAGAAAGAAAAAGAAAACCTTTCCATTCATTTGAAAAAGAAAGGAAAAAACCTTATAAGATACTTACTGGCATCTATCATTATCCATTCAAGTCTTTAAAGGGTCTCATTCCTCCTAGACATTTGTCACATTTTCTGGCTAATACTTTCCCAACACCACCCCAAGGGAGAAGCCAGAGAAGTGGCTCTTTCAGCTGCCTTGCCACTGGAATTCAGAAATATGACTTGGACTCTACCAACTAGATGCATCTTTGCAATACTGTGGTAAAAAGTAAGCAGCAAAAGCAAGAACTGTACAGAATTCATTGTCCTGTTGTTGTTGACGCTGTTTTTGCAAGGTTTAAGAAGGTGTCCATCATTTGGGGTCAGTGTTACAGAAACAGAGGTCCTGACGTACAGTCACAGTACTGCACATTTTGTCATCTGGTCTATAGTGGCCTCAGCTACAGCTTCCTACCCAATGTGGTTTTAAAGCATTGCCATGAACACAGTCTCTAGCTTGCTTTCAATGGTTCTGTGATCTTCTCAATATCTTTTTAATAAATTCCTCGTCTGCTCAATCTTTTCTGAGTTAGCTTCTGTTGCTTGGAACTATACTCCTCATCTGATACCCAATTTCCTTTCCTTTCTGATAAGCTCAATTTTCTCCATATTGTTACATATCCAGTGATGTGTTCATTCCTCAACTGATGGTCTGGCAGCTGATATGGATGAGTGCCTCAGACAGCTGTTGTGACGGTCTGCTACTGAATCTGAAACTGAATGTTGGACGGAACAACTCCAGGAGGGAAGCCAGAAAGTGGCAAGCAAGCATAGATCATGGTATGGCATAAAAATAGGGACAGAGAGCACTAAAATGAAGCACTCTGGATCTGAAAAACTGTTGTTGTATAGTCACTAAGTCATGTCCAGCTCTTTTGTGATCCCATGGACTGTAGTCTCTAAGGCTCCTCTATCCATGGGATTTCCCAGGGAAGAACACTGGAATGCGTTGTGATTATCTTTTCCAGGGGATCTTCCCAACCAAGGGATTGAACCTGCATCCCCTGCATTGGCAGGAAGATTCTTTACTGGATTAGGTTATTTTAATGACATTAATTATTTGACTACTTCAAGAATGCATTAAGCTAGCTTTTGTTTGTGTATTTGCATGAATTTGTAATTTCGCTAAAATTTAATAGCACCAGGGAAGCTCAGGGCTGAAAAATAATTAGGCTCCAATTCACATCCTATCTTGGATTAACCTTGAGTTCCAGCTATGGTAACATTTGAATTTTTAGTTGCTCCCCATCTCTGAGTTCCCATAAACAGAGCACAGGTCTTTATTATAACATGTCACATGCTGTACTACAATTATTGATTCACTCATCTGTATTTCCCACTAGTCAGTCTAAAGCCAGGACCATGACATTCTTTTCTGTGTGTACCTATTAGTTACCATTGAACTGCATGGGAAACCTAATAAAAAGCAACTCTCATTCCTACTCCTCAAATTCTGTACAAATTGGTAGATAAAGTAGTAACAGCAAACACTGATATAGCATTTTCCCAAGCACTTGCTACTAACTGTTCTCATCTATAACAATCCTGTGTAAGTTAGTACAGGTATTTTCCTATTTTATACATGAGAAAACTGAGAAAGAGTTTAAGTAGTTGGACAAAGATCGTCTAACTTACAAACAGAAGTCTTTCCAGTGTCTACAGCAAGGCAGTGAAAGATTAAAATGTTAACTTTTCCATTATACAGCTGATTGAGATTCCAGCTTAAGTGAAAAGCAACAGTGAACTTTATAATACTGTACCCTCATCTCAAACAGCAAAATAAAACTGTCCAATGCATAAAAGTGAAAAGTCAAAGTGAAGTCACTCAGTCGTGTCCAACTCTTAGCCTCCCCACGGACTGCAGCCTACCAGGCTCCTCCGTCCATGGGATTTTCCAGGCAAGAGTACTGGAGTGGGGTGCCATTGCCTTCTCCAAAAGAACACTGTAGGCCTCCCCAAAGGAAGCCTCAAGCACTGAGTTTAGCACATGGCCAGGAGCAGACAAGAACACACTTTCTCTGAAGGCCGAGAGAAAGTTCAAAAAGAGAGCAAGAGACTGAGCATCCCCAGTCCCTCTCCCTATCACACCAATCTGATAATTCATTCCATCTGCCTATGAGAGGAATAAATAAGATGAGAAGAGCAAAGCCAAGAGGTTATGACTGATGTCTCTTCTCTTAGAAACATGAACCAGGATAAATGACGCTTTCTAATCAGCATTCCTAAGATTTTGGTTCTCTTCTCTCCTTTGGCTCTATCCTAAACACACAGTCAACAATGGCATGATTATCTCATTGGGGGAGAGAGTGGCAACCCATTAGGGTGGTTTGATTCTACCTTCATAAAGCTCTCCCTTATACCAATCAAATCACTCCTGAATTAAGGACCCTCCTGAGGTTGCAGATGACAGTGTAGACTGTTCCCTGTTCATTAATTAAACTAATTCAAAAACCATGGTAGCCACGTGAAATTTCTGCCTTATTTTTGACCAGTTTTGAATTATGTTCAAGTACATTACCTAATATTACTCATTGGGAAACTTCAACCAATGATAAAATTCCCAGTACCTGAATATAAACTCCCTCCCAGGATCAAATTCCTTGCGAGAAAATAAAGCTCATAGATTAGAGTATCTTGAAAGTTCAAGTACAACAAAGGTGAAAGTAATTAAATTCCAAAGTTAGATATTGTTCTTGGGTATGAAAAGACCAAAGAAAGTGAAGTCTTTTTTGTATTCTGCTTTGTCTTCGTTGAAGGTGTTCTCTCAATGACCAAAAGGAATTGGGTTCCTTCAGAAGTGACAACCTAGACTGTTCATCACTAGAATACAGGCAGTTCCTTTGGACCTTAAGAGTTGACTTCAGTTCAGTTCAGTTCAGTTGCTCAGTTGTGTCTGACCCCTTGCGACTCCATGGACTGCAGCAGGCCTGGCCTCCCTGTCCATCACCAACTCCCAGAGTTTACTGAAACTCATGTCCAGTGGTGCCAACCAGCCATCTCATCCTCTGTTGTCCCCTTCTCCTCCAGCTTTCAATCTTTCCTAGCATCGGGGTCTTTCCCAATGAGTCAGTTCTTCACATCAGGTGGCCAAAGTATTGGAGTTTCAGCTTCAACATCAGTCCTTCCAATGAACACCCAGGACTGATTTCCTTTAGGATTGACTGGTTGGATTAGTCCCACATAAAATATCTTTAATGTACCTCACTCCTTAAAGAGTTCAGAGATTTATTAGAACACAACGTATTATTTCAGAAGTGCTTCAAACATAGAAACAATGGCAATTCTCAGTCCTCAAGTCCTCATCTCAGGCAAAGAAATTTAGAATGTAGGGCTGCCAGAGAATCAGATCAGATCAGATCAGATAAGTTGCTCAGCCATGTCCAACTCTTTGCAACATCATGAATCACAGCACGCCAGGCCTCCCTGTCCATCACCATCTTCTGGAGTTCACTCAAACTCACATCCATCGAGTCGGTGATGGCGTCCAGCCATCTCATCCTCTGTCATCCCCTTCTCCTCCTGCCCCCAATCCCTCCCAGCATCAGAGTCTTTTCCAATGAGTCAACTCTTCACGTGAGGTGGCCAAAGTACTGGAGTTTCAGCTTTAGCATCATTCCTTCCAAAGAAATCCCAGGGCTGATCTCCTTTAGAATGGACTGGTTGGATCTCCTTGCAGTCCAAGGGACTCTCAAGAGTCTTCTCCAACACCACAGTTCAAAAGAGAATAGCAAATAGCAAAGATTTGATGGTATTTGAAAGAATTGGGATTATTGGTAACTTTTAAATTTTAGCTCCAAATGATGTCAATTAGGCTGATTTAAGAAGGCCATCACCTTTAAATTTAAATTCAGTTGGAAGGTCTTTTTAAAGAAAGCTTATTTGGGCACGGTGCTTTTACCATATCTGAGAGGGAGCTCCACTTATGGGTTCTGTCACCCAGAAAGTGCCATTTGACATAATGTATCTTCTGGGGTTTAGAAATTTGCAATGTAGCAGTCCAATCATCAAGTCCTTTTTGAGGTAGCATTCTTCCCCATTCACTGTATTTAAACTTTACTAACTTCCATTTCTCCTTTGGACTTCCCTAGTGGCTCAGTGGATAAAGAATCTACCTGCAATGCAGGAGACATAGGAGACCCAGGTTTGATCCCTGGATCAGAAAGATCCCCTGGAGTAGGAAATGGCAACCCACTCCAGTATTCTTGCCTGAAAAAAATCCCATGGACAGAGGAGCCTGGTGGGCTACAGTCCAAACGGTCAAGAAGAGTTGGACATGATTGAGTAACTAAGCATACATGCACATTTCTCCTTTAATCCCTGAGTCCTATTGAGCATAATTTGTTCTAGAAGCAGATTTTAAAGTAAGAATGCAGGTAGGCATTCTTACCTCTATACCTCAGTATCTATTAACCAAGTCCCTTGTGGAATTGATTAGGCCTATGGGATTTCTTTGGAAGGAATGATGCTAAAGCTGAAACTCCAGTACTTTGGCCACCTCACGTGAAGAGTTGACTCATTGGAAAAGACTCTGATGCTGGGAGGGATTGGGGGCAAGAGGAGAAGGGGACGACAGAGGATGAGATGGCTGGATGGCATCACTGACTCGATGGACGTGAGTCTGAGTGAACTCTGGGAGTTGGTGATGGACAGGGAGGCCTGGCATGCTGCAATTCATGGGGTTGCAGAGTCGGACACGACTGAGCAACTGATCTGATCTGATCTGATGAAATCGCCTCCAAGTTTCCCCCTATCTTTACCTAGGTCTTAGCAGGACCAGTATTCTGGAGCAAAGCCTTGATTGCTTCTGAAACTTGTATGTGGATGAAAATCTCTGACATGCGCTCTCCAAACACAGAAAAATGCAGCAATAGCTTAGTGATTAACTAGTCCTGAAGCAATCTGAAGCCAGTTTGTGTGTCTGGGAGGAGGTGGGGGTAGTGATATTCCAGGCTTTCAATAAACCTCAGGAACACAGAATTCTTTCCATAGTCCTGAAAATGGAATGGAATCTGGAAGTAGCAAATCGAGGTCAAGCTAACATTTACTGCCTGTGTCATACCAGTGCTCTGTATGCAGATCCCAGCCACCTTAAATTTTGTGAGGTTGTTGTTGTTTAGCAGTGGCAGATGTTCTATCCACTAATGCCTAAAATGATCTTTCAATACCAGGCCAAGCTTATCTTGAGTAACTTGAGATTAAACCATGTAGCCCATGTCCTAAGACCCCCACCCCCCGCCCCCGTTGAGCTGAGAACCTTGGCAGGACTGGCTCCACAACTTGTAAGGCCAAGTCAAAAAATGAAAATGTGAGTCCTTTGTTTAAAATTTTTAAATTTCAAGAACATGACAGCAAAATATTAACCCTAACATGGCTCTTCAAGGAGAGGAACATGTACGACTGCACTGCCCTTATACCCATGACCTGAGCCCTGCACTGTGGTGGCTCAAAAGCTGTTTGTAGACCTGGCACCATTTGCCTGACTTCAGCCAAATTTACACTAATGAAGCTGATGGAAAACTTTACATCAGTGTGAGGCAAGTTTGGTTTCATAAAACTGAGCCTTTATATTAGAGAAATTGACAATTCCTGTCATAAGCATGGAGGGCAAACCACAGACTGGTCACATTAGAACAGAAGTCTTACTGTTAAGCTGAACACATGACCAAGAACTGACCAGCAGATTGCAAAGAGAAAGAGAAGAAAAAGGGGCTGAGTCATGCCAGATTCCCCTTAAAACTCCTCAATAAAGTAGGTCACTGCCCACCTTTACTCCCTAACTGGAGAAGATGGGGGAGGGGGATAGGTGGCCAAGGAGGTTAGAGACAACAAGTGGCATCACTTCTCATAGACTCCTGAAGCTGGGAAACGGAGATGCCCAACCTGGCCTCTAGGATCCCTAGACAACAATTACTATGATGTCTGTTGTGCAGAGGTATTTAATAAATATTTGTTTAAAGAGCAAACATCCATGACTCCTGCACGTGTACAGTGGCCCATGTTAGAATTCCAGTGAGGCCTCTTTATTGTCCAGAGACCAGAATACTTCATCTCTTATGTTGCTGTTGTTCAGTCGGTAAGTCATGTCGGACTCTTTGCAACCCAGTGGACTGCAGCACACCAGGCCTCTCTGTCCCTCACTATCTCCCAGAGTTTGCCCAAGTTCATGTCCATTGAGTCAGTGATGCTTTCCAACCATCTCATCCTCTGCTACCCTCTTTCTTCTTTTGCTTTCAATCTTTCCCAGCATCAGTGTCTTTTTCAGTGTACTGGCTGTTCACATCAGGTGTAGAGTATTAGAGCTTCAGCTTGAACATCAGTCCTTCCAATAAGTATCCAGGGTTGATTTCCTTTAGGATTGACTGGTTTGATCTCCTTGTTGTCCAAGGGACTCTCAAGAGTCTTCTCCAGCACCACAATTGTAAAGCATCTCTTAGCAGCAGAGTAATAGCAATACAATTTACCGTATATGTTATATAGTCCTTCCTTCCACTCTTACGTGGGTTTCCCTATCTTGGCTTGCTTGACAGAAGCTTCCTCTAAATCCTGTTCGGTCAGGGTGCAGGATAGAGTTCTGGACAGAGAATGAAGGAAACTCAGCTGTGAGTCCAGCCTTTGCATCTGATTTACCCATGAACATGGACAATAGGCTAACCTCTTAGCTTTCTGCTTCAAAGTGAAGGGGTTGAATCAGATATATAGCTTTAAACATTTCACCTCCCCCAGAATCTCCAAGGAAAAAGAATAGCAGCTCTGTTTTTCTTGCAAAAGATGTGTGTTTACAGCATTCTGCATTAGGTTGAATATTTAAAATAGATCCTCAGAGACCCATTAAAAATGTTTGCCATTAGATAAAGGAGAGAGAAAATTTACTATAATGATGCATGACAAGATAACTCCTCATGTTGCAAAAGGTCATAGATAAATTATCCCTGGTAAGTAATATTTTTAATATATAGCACATCATGCTTAATGGAGGTTGAATGAAAATTAGCTCTTGGTAATTGTTATAAAATCCCACCAATCCACACAGACAACCTCTGCAACCGAACAGCAGCATTCATAGTACTGATGGACAGTCAGTACATGGAATGGTGAAGCTCTACAATCCCAGAGTCCTGAGTGGTGGGGTTGTGATGGAGCGAGGTCAGTCCATATGGCTGTTAGGACTCTTCCCTGAACTCAGGGCTCACTCAGGATAAAATTATGAGCTAGATGAAGTTTTATCTTTAGAACCATACCACGTGTCCCATGAATAACTCTTCCTGACCATTTTCCATGTGACTGTACTTCTTTCATCCATGAGTATAAAGAACTGATAAGTACTGTCCGTAGAATAACATGGTGTACTCCAGGGCACACTTTACAAGAGAATGAAGCATGTTCTTTGGGCTTTGTATCTTATTTTGTCTAGAGAATTCTGCCTGCTTGTTACTTTGTAAAAGCTGGGGAGTAGAAAAGAACAGCCTACTTCCTGCATTCAAATAAAAAAGGGAATAATGTATCAGGTTACTATGTCTATTAATGGTCTTGGTAGAGAGGAGCATTGTTAGTAAGCTTTGCTGCACAAGAATCTCTTTTTGTTTCCTCCTCATAAAACAATGGCACCCCACTCCAGTACTCTTGCCTGGAAAATCCCATGAACAGAGGGGCCTGGTGGGCTGCAGTCCTTGGGGTCGCTAGGAGTAGGACATGACTGAGCGACTTAACTTTATTTTTTCATTTTCATGCATTGGAGAAGGAAATGGCAACCCATTCCAGTGTTCTTGCCTGGAGAATCCCAGGGACGGGGGAGGCTGGTGGGCTGCTGTCTATGGGGTCACACAGAGTTGGACATGACTGAAGCGACTTAGCAGCAGCAGCAGCAGCATAAAACAGAAGAGATCTTGAATCTATATTCTGGCATTTGAAAACTTAGAAGCAAAAGAACTCATTCACACCAAACCAAGAAATCAATGTGGGCAATATTTAGTTATTAATGTCATTTTGAGGAGAAAATAAAAGGACTTTGCTGAAAACTTTTCTGTGCAAAGTTTCCCTTATATTTTCCAAATGCTCCTTATTGCTTTATAAAAAGAACCAATTAATTTGGAGCCCGAGAACGAGTTGGAAATCTCCCATATTTCCCAATACATTCCCTAAAATAGAAATACACCTACAATTTCTCCTTGGGATGGTTTTGTTATTGAATTTCTCATCTACAGTGACTTCCTCCTCCCTGTCACAGAGTTACAAAATAGACCAAGGATTTCAATAACCTTAATACTAAACCTGTTAGCCTTTACAACATTTATCATGTCTTTTACATTAGTTGATGGGAGCAAAGCTACATCCCAGGTAACTAGACCCAAGGTATTCAGACAAATAGGCAAATGAGTACGGGTCTACACTCTCTCTTTGATTCACCTTTCCCTGTCACCAGGCTTTGCATTGTCCTGGTCACAAACTTTGGTTCTGCTATTTTTTGTTCCCAGTCTCAACTTGGGCATTTAGCTGATTTTTTATATGTTAACTCCAGTTCTTCTCGTGACTACAGTCTCTTCCCAAACTTCTTTCTTTTTCAGAAATCCTTTTCTACTTTCTCTCACCTAAAACCAAGCTACTTCTTACCAACCCCAGTGTACAAAGCAATGGGTAGCTCTATATAACATGTGCTAGGCAATTGCATGCATAATGCAAAGCAACAGGGCAAATGTGGGAATAATCAGGTATTCTGCTAATACCTGGAGGTCTGTCATCCTTGGAAAGTCAGAATCTCCACTGTATCTTTTTAACTCTGGACCTCTAACACTATTCCTCTTCAAACATCTGGTATATTCAGGCTTTACTAAAGGACCTGTTTTAGTCCTTTACTCAAAGACAGAGATTCAATAACACTGAACACACTACATGGCAGTGGCATAGCATTCCCAATCAGGGGTCTTTGCTTTGTTAGAAAAAGATTTAGTAACAAATCCTGGAGAGGGTGTGGAGAAAAGGGAACCCTCCTATACTGCTGGTGGGAATGGAAGGTGGTTAAGCCACTATGGAAAACAGTATGGAGGTTCTTAAAAAAACCAAAAATTGAATTACCATATGATCCAACAACCCCACTCCTTGGTATGTATCCAGATGGAACTTTAAACCAAAAATATATATGCACCCCTATGTTCATAGCAGCACTATTCACAATAGTCAAGACATGGAAACAACCCATGTAACTATCAATAGATGAATGCGTAAAGAAGATGTGGTTCATGTGTACAGTGGAATACTACTCAGCCATAAAAAAGAATGAAACGTTGCCACCTGTATCAACATGGATGATAATCATATGAAGATAATCATACAAAGTGAAATGAGTCAAAAAGAGAAAGACAAATACCATATGATATCACTTAGAGGTGGAATCTAAAATACGGCATAATTGAACCTATCTACGAAATGGAAACAGAATCATAGACACAGAAAACAGACTAGTGGCTTCCAAGGGGGAGAACGTTGGGAGAGCAACAAAGTTGGAGATTGGGGTTAGCAGATACAAGCTGATATATGGGATGAGTAAACAACAAAGTCCTGCTGTATAGCACAGGGAACTATATTCAATATCCTATGATAAACCTTAATGGGAAAGAAGAATATTAAAAAATAATGCATATATGTGTATAATTGAATCACTTTGCTGTACAGCAGAAATTAACACAACATTGTAAATCAACTGTACTTCAATAAAGTTTTTTTTTAATAATACAGCAAAAAAAAAAAAAAGATTTAGGAAGAACTGGGAGCCATGCTTAATTAAAAAGGAGTAAGTCTTTAATAGAACAATGCAGATAAAATATTACTGGGGAAGGAAACTTATTTCCTCTACTTATTAACTCAAATCTGTTTTACTATGAAGCCATCTAATGATTACCTGAGCTCCATTTACAGGGAGGCACTCAAGAATCTAGTAGAGGGTGTAGGATGGAATAGAGGTTTTGCCAGTCTTTCAAACCTACTTGAAGCCTTTCCCATTCTGGGTCTTTTAAAATAGGAACTTTAGAATAAATTACAATGCAGAACTAATAAACCTCAAGTGGAAGTCCAGGTAGTGGATTTTGGAGGCAGGGGCTAAGCACTCTAAAGTGGAGACAAGACCCAAAGAACAGAAATGGTTTGTTTGCAGGCTGGGTGGTATTATTCTGTTTTGAGCTTTGAGAAATATTCTCTCTGAAAATCTCACTTTTTTTATTGCTTTTTTCTTTCTTCCTTTAACAAACAAGTAATGTGATTCTTGGCTAAGAACTTCTTTGACCTTCAATTCTAGTGGTCTTGATCACTTAGATGGATTGGTAACTTCAGCAGAAGGAAAGAGAGGAAGTTGCTTATCTCTGTTACTTGCTGCCTACATGGAGCGTGTTCTGGGAATGGAGAAGCTCACTGCCAGGATGGACGGTCCACTGAAAGAACTCTGACCTCCAGGTAATGACATCACACCTTAGACTGGAATTCAGGAAGCAGAAGCACATATGGGATAGAAGTTGAGTAAATCCTTAATCAGGATAAAATGGACAACAGTGTAGGCTACATACATACGTATATGGGTGATGAACGTAGAAAATAGGCCTAGGCAACATTCATAGGGGATTACAGCAAGGGAATGATGAATCTCTTAGAAGATGGTTGTGGAACTCTGTAAGTCCATTCCATCACCTGTACCACCATCCTGCTACAAGTCTTTACCATCTTTCTTTGCATCTCCAGCTACTTTAACACTGTCCCCAGCTCTAGTGTCCCTACCTTCCTGTCCATGCTGTCACCAGAAGGATGCATGAAACACAAACCTGGTCATAATGTTCTGCTGCTTAACTTCCTCAATGGCCTGTTGTCACCTACAGGACTGCACTCAAACTCCTTCAGAGGGACTCGGCCAACCTCACCTCCCACAAATATCCAATGTGCAGACTTTATCAGTGTGCTCACCCTCCCACATGTACCCACCTTCTGTTATCTTAACCTTGAATGGCTTTTTTAAACTTTTAAATTCTGAACCATGAAAATAAGTAAATAAATAAATTATGAACCACAGACTTCAGAAAAAACGAAAACTGGTACAGAGAGTTTCTATATATCCTTCACATCCCCTAATGTCTTACATAACAGCAGTCCATTTATCGAGTAAAAGAAATTCACATTGGGACTGTTATTAACTAAGCCAATACCTTTATTCAAATTGCACCAATTTTTTCACTAACTCTATTCCTATTCCACATCTTATCCAGGATCCCACCTTGCATTGTTATTATTTCTTCTTAGTCTGCTACAGTCTATAACAGTTCCTCTGCCTTCACTTACCTTTCATGACTTTGACACCTTTGAAGAGTATCAATCAGTAGTTTTGTTGAATGCTCCTTGGTTTTCTTTTGTCTGATGTCTTCTCATGATTGAAGTGAAATTATTTTGGACAAGAACATTGCAGAAATATAGAAATGCTCTATTCTTTTCAGTGTGTTGTATCGCTGGATTCACAATGCTGATATCTTATTACTGGTGATGTTGATCTCTACCTACTAGAAGGTGGTTTCTGCTGGATTTTTCTACTAAAAATTACTATCTTTGCCTTTGTATTTAATACATACCTTGGGGGACATATTTTGAGACTGTGTAAATTTTGTTTATTCGAAAGGTTTTAGCCACTAATTTTAGCATCCAACAGTGTTAAAGTAGCTGGAGATGCAAAAGAAAGATGGTAAAGACTTGTAGCAGGATGGCCTATTTTCTACATTCAGTGGACCATCCAACCTGGCAGTGAGCTTTTCCATCCCCAGAACACTCTCCATGTAGGCAGCAAGTAACAGAGAGATAAGCCACTTCCTCTCTCCTTCTGCTGAAGTTACCAATCCATCTAAGTGATCAAGACCACTAGAATTTAAGGTCAAAGAAGTTCTTAGCCAAGAATCGCATTACTTGTTTGTTAAAGGAAGAAATAAAAAAGCAATAAAAAAGTGAGATTTTCAGAGAGAATATTTCTCAAAGCTCAAAACAGAATAATACCACCCAGCCTGCAAACAAACCATTTCTGTTCTTTGGGTCTTGTCACCACTCTAGAGTGCTTAGGCCCTGCCTCCAAAATCCACTACCTGGGCTTCCACTTGAGGTTGATTAGTTCTGCATTGTAATTTATTCTAGAGTTCCTATTTTCAAAGACCCAGAATGGGAAAGGCTTCAAGTAGGTTTGAAAGACTGGCAAAACCTCTATTCCATCCTACACCCTCTACTAGATTCTTGAGTGCCTCCCTGTAAATGGAGCTCAGGTAATCATTAGATGGCTTCATAGTAAAACTTATCATGGGTGCATGATCCCGTTTCTCTTTGCCTTAAACATCTGCCCCCACATTTTCCTTTCAGTCAATTTCTATTCATCTTGCACATCCTAACTCAAGATAGTTTCTCCTCTAGGAAGCCTTTCTTGACTACCCCAGCCAGATGAAGAATTTCCTTCTCCACATTTCCTCTGCAGTTCATACCAAGCTTCACAATACACATCAATATCTTTATTGTTGTTTTTGTGTTTTCTTGTGAGTCACCCTGCATGAACTTTTTGGGGGGAGGCCTCACAGTCTTGGCAGCTTTTTCTACCAATGCCTAGCATACTGTCTGGTCTATAATAAGCATTCAATATATGTTTGCAGAATAAATGAATGAATGAATACATCTATTATAGTCTTTCCAAAATTCATTTCCAGGCTGAATAATTTCGAGTTTTTGTTGGTATAAAGAATAATGCTCATTTCTAAACACATGATTCTGATTTTCTGCCAGAATCTTACCCCTTTGGGAAATTTACTTCATCATGTTCCTGGCATCAGCCTTATTTAATCCTCTAAAAACTGAACTAAAATCCTACTTGCTGCCTTTTTTTTTTTCGTATCTCCCCTCATCATACAGTAACCTACCTTTTCTTCCTTTGCTTCTGATTCAGTTTATAAGTATATTTTCAGGGGTGTAAGGAAAGAAATTGCTCTTTCATTTCTTTTGCTAAGCTTCTGTGTGTCCCCTACTCTGACTCTGACACAAGCTTCCTTAATCCTTGGTGACACTTTCTCTCCTGTGTATTTGCTTTATTCTGTGAACTCATGGGAGCCTTTC
The DNA here is from genome assembly GCF_032452875.1 of Bos javanicus. Classification (NCBI taxonomy): domain Eukaryota; kingdom Metazoa; phylum Chordata; class Mammalia; order Artiodactyla; family Bovidae; genus Bos; species Bos javanicus. Next base: position 59,118,307 of record NC_083869.1, on the reverse strand, counting down.
TAAAACTGCCTTTATTCACCTGAAGAAGCAAATCAAATAGAGAAAACTGATTCTTTGGCTACCAAGTCTATTATTATTATTATTACATAATCAGTGATTTGAATCTTTAAGGAAGGAGACCAGGCACACAGGTAGAATAGTCTTCCTGGTTATATGCCCACAGGCATGTCAGCAGTAACTAATATAATTATGGATGCTAAAGGAACTTGTTCTCCAGCATCATCATGAGCATCACTGTCTTCATCATTGAAACCTTTACCACATTGTGTGTGGTCTGCCCAGAACCACACTTAACACTCCCAACACCTAACATCATTCCTTTGAATCTTCATAGCACTTTGAACCCTCATAATACTTCATTGTGGTAGTAATTTGAGACTGTATTGTTGTTATCTGGGGTTGTCATCCTTCTTGATCTCCTTTTCCCTACCCATTCTAGACCAGGAATTTCCTAAAGGCTGAAGATTAAGTTTATACTGTCTTTATCATTATTGCCTATTGCTATGCTGAGAACATAATAGAAGCTCAATAACTATCTGTGGAGTAAAACTGTTTATCTTTAGTCTAAAACAGAAAAAAAAAAGAAACTGAAAAATTGGGGAATGGAATGCAAGGAACTAGCAATTACAGAATCATAACTTGTTTCTTTCATTGATAGAATATTATTGATGAGCACATTTTAAGTAAAACAAACCTTCCAAAAGTTCTGAGAAGTTAGTAAAAGAAATCAACAACTGACATTTTATCAAGAAACATAGACTCACAGATAAGACCTGAAAATACCAAAGATTCATTTGGACTTGATTTATGTAACACTTTTCTAGTGTTACATAATAGTGGGTGACGCTCAACAAAAAAAACTGTCTAAATGCCATATTCTTTTTGCCTTCATAGCCATATTAATTTAAAAAATCTACTTACTCTTAATTCTCATTGATAATGTCTTGGTTCTGACCCTGACTATTTCTCATCTGGGTAATTGCAAGGCCTTTAAATGATTTTCCTGGTTCAGTTTCTTTTCCTTCAATGCATAAAAAGTGGCTCCTCATTGACCATAACACCAAGTTCTAATTCCATTTCACACCAGAGTAGATGCTTCAATTTTGGCCACCAATCTTTTTTTTTTTTAATTTTTCTCTTACCATTCCCCTTATATGAGTAATCTAGTCACACTGACCTTTACAATCTCCAGGAAGGAGTACAGCTTGATTTTTAGCATTCCACACATTTCCTCCCACTGTTTCTCCAAAGTGCAATGCCCATCACTTTGATCTGAGCCTCCAAGGACAAGGTAAAAAGGATACTATTCCCTCAGTGAGATATTCCTTACGTTTACCAGGCAGAATGATCTGTCTCTATCATTTGCCACAGAACTTACTCTGTACCTTTACTAAACCATTTGTCATGAGTTAGAATTCTGTATTTACCAAACTAAAGTTCTCAAAGGCTACAGCTATTCATCTCTGGATGGCCAACACCTGGACAGAGACTATAGTAGACTGGATTGCTATAACAAACCCTGACATCTCTGTGGTCTATTATGATGACAGCCCAGTGTTCACTTAGATGGGCCAGTATGAAGGGGAGAGGGGAGGAGCTTCTGTCCCACACAGTCACTCAGAGACCAGGCTCCTTGTAACTCATGTTACCACCATCTTCAATGTGTGGATTCCTAGTGTGCTAAAGAAACAGTAAGTAGAAGATTGCACGTGGGAGATTTTTATGGGTGAAACTAGAAGTGGCATACTCAATATTAAACAGCATTCTACTGTCATAACTTCGTCACAGACCCTACTTAACTTCATGGAACCTGGGAAAGGTAATTTAGCTGTGTGACCAGTGGAAAAAAGAGAAACTTGGATGTTAGCATAGCATCCTCTGCCATCATGAATGGTAAAAATGGGTGCAAAATGAATACATGAATCCAATCTAAAGCCCTTGTGATAGACTGGAAGAAAAAAAGGAAACACTTGTCAAAGGAGAAAGTCTAGGTTTCAGACTATAGCAATGCAAGCCACTCACTAGAGCTCTGTGATCACTGCAAATACTTAAGCTTCTGAGCTTCAATTTCCTCATCAGTAATTTGGGATTAATTAAGGTAATACATGAAAAGCATCTGACACATAGGCAGAGCTATTTAATAATTATCCTTTTTTCATTCAAACCAATACTTTACTAGAATCTGCAGTGTGCTAGTGTGGTGTGCTAAGTATCAGGAAAAGAAAGATCTATTAAAAACATTCTTACCTTTAGGAATTCACAGGCCAGTTGTTAGAACATAATTATAGACAAACAAATAGACATTTACAATACACTGTGATATGCAGTGTTCTTCATAACAGAAGACACCAAAACACCCAATAAACCATGCAAAAGGGCTCACATCATTAATTGTCAGAAAAATGCAAATTAAATCCATAATAAGTTGTCAATATATATCAAAAGGAGTAAAATTAGAAATATGAATAATATTAAGTGTTGGCAAATCTATGGAGCAACAGTGAATTTATGTTAGCAGGGTGACTGTAAATTGGTCCAATCACATAGAAAAAAAAGTTTTAAGGTACTTAATAAATCTTAACATACCCATAACTTAGAAACTTCATCCTGAATATATGCCCAACAGAAATGAGTGTTTATGTCTACCATAATGTACAAGACCTTTCATAGCATCTTTATTCATAAAAACCCTAAGCTGAAATGAGCCCAAATTGCCTGGAAAGAAGCCTGACAGAATTTTCTGGAGTGATAGAAATGTTCTGTATCTTGATACAGGTGCAGATTATAGGTATTTGTCAAAAGTAATAGAACTATACACTTAAGGTTTGTACATTCAATATATGTAAATTATGTCTTAATAATAATAATAAATAGTGTAAAGCAGGTGCTTCCAAATTAGCAGCTTATGAGAATCTCTTATCATACCTCAGTTTTAGTTGCGTTTGAAGATGACTCCTATATCTTTCAAGATATGCCACAGTTATACATAAGGCACAGATATGCCTTATGTACCTAAAGATATTTGATTAATGATATGGATTATCTCAATAATTATCTACACATTCTTAAAATTATTATTATTAAAAAGTCATCCCCAGTTTTAGCTTCTGGACAATCTATTAATAGCTCTAGAATAAACACTGTAAGTTCTGCGTTCTACCTAGACTATATTTTAAGGCATGCCACCCAAATACACTGTCCATTTGGGTAAGAATCTAGGCAACCATTTTTAATTTTTTATATATACAAATATTATTCATAGAAGAGACAGTCTTTCTCACTTTGGAGATGAAAAATACTAATTAGGGAAGAAAATATTTGAGTGAGTGAGTAAGTGAAGTCGCTCAGTCGTGTCCGACTCTTTCCGACCCCATAGACTATAGCCTACCAGGCTCCTCCGTCCATGGGATTTTCCAGGCAAGAGTAATGGAGTGGGTTGCCATTTCCTTCTCCAGAGGGAAGAAAATATTTAAGAAGCAATAAAACCAATGTCCTCAGAGTCCTCTATAGTAGAGTATAGTATAATATAGTCCTTTAAAAACTATATTCTATTCCCTAATTATATAGCAACATATGAATATAGTAAAAATGTTTGAAAGTATAATAAAATAGAAGGACAAAATCACCACCCAAACTTTCAATCCCCAAAACAACCACTCTGCACTTGAGATTATCTTCTGTCGATAGATAGATACTCTTTACTTAAAGCTATTTAGATTTTTAAATTTGAAAGTAAAGAATAAATATTGGCAAATATATCAGAATCACTCACAATTCCATCATGCAAATAATGTGAGCATCATACCTGACATCATAGAAGAACTGCTTGCTTCCTTGGTCGTCCAGGTTTTGGAATAGAAGAATGGAGTGTGGAGCATCTTTCCATCTGGCTCCATCTGCAAGATAAATAATTATAATTTTTCTTTAATTTTTGGTATTATTGTCCAATTTCATTTCTTTATTCTGAGTTTTCACCTTTTGCTGTTTCTACATTTTTCACTTCATATATTTGCAATCATATTTTAAATGAGAGCTGGAAGAGGACTTAATGGAGACTTCCCACTTGCCCTTTGAAATCAGAAATCTAATAGCTATAGAATGTGGAAGCCCCTTGAATTAGGTAGCAAGTACTATCAAGTATCAAACATCACAAAGGTTTCTGTAAAGATTGAGTTACTAAGGAAACTAGAGATGAGTTTTGGAAAGAGAAGTCAAAGTAAAGATTTCTGAAGGCAAAGAAAAACATGGAGAAGACTGTCCTATGGTTATTTCACAACAACAGATTCTTTTGTTGGCCTCATTGCAGATTCCTGAGTGAGCAAAGAAGATAGATTTGGCATGCCCATTTAATCTCATTAGAATTCTTCCTCTTTTCTACTTGATGACATTTGCTTCAGATCATTAGTAACTGAAAAAGCAGTGTATAAGCTGGCAGGATAATTGAAGCAGAGATCCTTGGTGTGCTGTTTCCCAGTAAAGATCAAAGTTCAAATACTGGGGGCTTCTCAAATAGAGGAAAAAGGAGTCACATATGGGAAAAATAATGTGAATTTTATCCCAATCATGCAATTTCATTTGTATAAGAATAATTTTCATTGTTTCTAAGAGAGAAACTTTGAAGATAATTTACTTGACTTCTGTAGCTCTAACTGACATTTCTCTATAGAGAGACTTGTAGGTTGGTGGTTGCCAACTGTGCCGCTTTTACAGAATCATTGATGGTGCTTTTCTTAAAGAAAAGGACTAACTTACTCAGAAATGGAATTCCAACGTTCTAAATAATCTGAAGGGTTCCCGCAAAGCTTTACCTTATGAAATCTGATGTAGGTCATAGTTTTTTTTTTAAATGCTTAAGACATCAAATAAAAAATAATACGGAAGTAGACATCTTCATACTTGGGAGATTAAGACTATCTAGCAATAGTGCACTGGATAAAATTCCCTGTCTCATACACATCTAATCATGGTTAAATCTAAGTTTCTGCCTACTCCACATCTGCTTACTAGCAACTCAGCAGTTGAACATGGAGGGAGGAAAAAAAACACAGCTGTATTACCTGGCATTATTTCATTTTTAGACCATAAACCTAAAGTTGTCCCATTGTCAGGCTATCCTCACAATAATAGCTGACACTTCATAAGATCAGGCTGTTTTAACCTCCCAAACAACCCTAAGATGTAAGTATTATTATTATCACAATTTTACAGATCTGGAAACTGAGGCGCTTAACTACTAAGCAAGTTACCCAAGTCCACAGTCATAAAGTGACACAGCCGAGACTGAATTCCCGACAGCCTGGCTCCAGAATCTAGACTAGAGTGTACTAGACATGTACACTAGACATGTACTAGACTAGTACACTAGACATGGTGTACTAGACTAACTAGTACACCATGCTACCTCTACCATCTTCCCTTGGTTTCCCTAGTAAATTTGTTTTTTCCACTGTTAGAGGCCACCACTGACAGTCTCTTAAAATCTATAGAAATTACTTCCCTTTCTTCATTCTTAATTGATGATCTTGTTTGTTTGTGTGTTTGTTTTTATTTCCCCAGGAAAATAAAGTTTTCAGAAGACAACGCTCTCATCTTTCCATCATCAAATCTCCCAGCCTCCATGACTCAGTATCCCTATAGCCGACTTCTTTCCTGATGCAGCAGGTAAAACATCCTTACTCAGATGGGGCTGCTAACACTAGTCTCTCCAAAAGTGTACTGTTTCCCATGTCCTCCAGTCTGCTCAGGAATTTGACTATTAAAGTTAATATACTTTCTCTATCAAATCATTCCTACTGGCTCACTACAGCTTTCATTAGCTCTCTTACATTTTCCACCTCCTTTCCAGTTAGGCAGGTTGTATGATTACTTCTGACCTATTAAACATGCATCGGTTCAGGCTTAGAGAATGAAAATCTCATTCATTTTTTTCTATTCTTTCTCTTCTACTGTAGCCACTGAGACTTTGCATATTTGAGACCATGCACATATAAAGCAAAAGAATCTAATTCAGACTGTAACCCCAAAACTATGAGTAGCACACCCTTCAACTGACTCTCCTAGAACACGTAGCATGCGAGAGAAATAAACCTTTGTTGCAGAAAATCACTGGGATCTGGGGCCTAACTTCTTACTGCAGCATAATCTAGGGTATCTTGACAAACACAGCATACAAATACTGTTGTAAAACAAACAAACAAAATTCTTGATTCTACATCCTCTTTCAGCTACTGTCAACTTATTTTGCTATTTTTAGGGAGAAAAGTCATTGAGTGGATCATCTACATTCCAGTCTCCACTTTCTTAGCTTTCATTTTCTTTTTTTATAGCATTACAAATATTTTTATTTATAAATGATTGATATTTGGATGAAGCCCTGCATACCTTGAATAAGTATGGCATTACATACTACTTTGGCATTACAGAAGTACTTATGTTACTAAAAAATTAACTCTATCCTCTTCCACTCTCCTAAAAATATCCTAAAGGAAATATCCACTGACAATAGTAGTATATTTTTCTAAAAAAAATTACTACCATTATTGTTTGTAAAATTAATTGCAAGTATTCCTTCTTTCACCCTGTAACTTCTTATTTTGATATTCAGATTCGTTGATCTGCAGAAGACATTCTGATTATTTATTGGTATCTTAAACTTAAGACATCAAAAATGGAATTGGGGTTAATATAAACTTTTATTTAAAGGCCATTTTCTTTTCAACTTTATAGCAGGCTCTTTTCCTTACTAATCACTCATCTATGTCACCAACACCTTTTTCTCGCTAAATCCATCAGTAAGTTCGATGTCTTTATCTTAACCCCACCATTTGGTGCAATTGCAAATATATACATTCTTTACTTTATTCTCCAAGAAATTTATTTATTTCACAGACCACTTCAGTTTTAGTTGCCAGTTACTTTTCCTCTATTCTTTCCTGAAAATTGTCCTTCCATTCTTTGTCCTTGACACCCTGTTCTCTACTTCCCTCAGTGATCTTCCAACCCCAGTATCTTATGTATGCTACATTACATGCTACATCGACATGCTGATGTCATCTAATATGTATTCTCCATCCAGATCTCTCTGATTGCAGACTTGTCCTTAACTCAGTAGTTAGTACTAACAGTAATAGTATGAGTTCAGTTTGGTTGTTCAGTCATGTCTGACTCTTCGCAACCCCATGGACTATAGCACACCAGGCCTCCCTGTCCATCACCAACTACTGGAGCTTACTCAGACTCATGCCCATCGAGTCAGTGATGCCATCCAACAATCTCTCTTCTGTTGCCCCCTTCTTCTCCCACCTTCAATCTTTCCCAGCATCAGGGTGTTTTCAAATGAGTCAGTTCTTCGCATCAGGTGGCCAAAGTATTGAAGTTTCAGCTTCAGCATCAGTCCTTCCAATGATTATTCAGGACTGATCTCCTTTAGGACTGGCTGATTTGATCCCCTTGCAGTCCAAGGGATTCTCATGAGTCTTCTCCAACACCACAAAAGCATCAATTCTTCGTTGCTCAGTATTCTTTATAGTCCAACTCTCACATGCATACATGACTATTGGAAAAACCATAGCTTTGATTAGACAGACCTGTCTTGGCAAAGTAATATTAAAAGTAAAGCCTTTTAATATTCTGTCTAGGTTGGTCATAGCTTTTCTTCCAAGGAGCAAGCATCTTTTAATTTCATGGCTACAGTCACCATCTGCAGTGATTTGGGGCCCCCAAAAATAGAGTCTCTCACTCTTTCCATTGTGTTCCCATCTATTTGCCATGAAGTGATGGCACCGGATGCCATGATCTTAGCTGTTTGAATGTTGTGTTTAAGCCAGCTTTTTCACTCTCCTTATTCACTTTCATCAAGAGGCTCTTCAGTTCCTCTTCACTTTCTGCCATAGGGTGGTGTCCTCTGCAAATCTGAGGTTATTGATATTTCTTCTCCCAGGAAACTTGATTCCAGCTTGTACTTCATCCAGTCCAGTGTTTCTCATGATGTACTCTGCATATAAGTTAAATAAGCAGGGTGACAATACATAGCCTTGACACTCCTTTCTCGATTTGGAACCAGTCTGTTGTTCCATGTCCAGTTCTAACTGTTGCTTCTTGACCTGCATGCATACAGATTTCTCATAGAGATATCTAAAATATAATATGTTCAAATCAAAACTGTGTACTTCTACTTCAACTCCTCTAAAGTGTGCTTTTTAACTATCTTCCTTATTGTAGCTACCAGCATTCATCTACTTGCTAAAGCTTCACCTGTGTACAGATGAAGGTTGTGCCCTGCACAAATATAGATGCCTCCATTATTTCAGATCTTTCTCTCACCTTAATTTCCCCATATCTAATCCATCAGAAAGCTCTGTTGGGTTCACTCTCAAACTATATTAATATCTAAATCCATTACCTCTGTTCACTTCTCCAAACATCGCACTCTAAGATACCATCTTTTTCATGGATGGTAGAAACTGACTCACAACTGGTCTCCTTGTGTCTGCTCTTGCAACATTCGAGTCTCTTAAGGCAGTTATCAGAGAGCTCTTTAAACCACAGACCAGATTTTATCACTTCCCCTGCAGTACTCATCCCCTGCCTCATTGATTCTCTCATAGAAGAAAAGAAACTGACGGATTTAGTACTCTTAGCATAACAGCCTCACTCCTTCTTCAGGGCTCCCTTGGCCTATGTAACTTGATCTCTGCTCCACTCCAGCCTTCCCTCCCTTTATTCCTCCTCACACCCTCCACTTTAGTCACATTGGCCTCCTCAAGGTTTTTACAACACTCCAAGCTCATTTCTGCTTTGAGAACTTTACACCCAATATTCCTTTTCTATTGAACAGTTTCATCAGATCTTTACATAGTTTGTCCCCTACATAGCTTCAGATTTCTGCTCAAATATCACCTCCTCAGAAAAACTTACCCCGATACCCATTCTAAAATAGTCTTTATTTCCTAGGCTCCTTTTAAAGTCTTGGCAACACTTAGCACAGTCTGACAGTATATACATGTTTAACTATCGAGTTTCTATCTCTCCTACTATAACTTAAGCACAGGGAATTTGTCTCATTTGTTACTGGATTTCCAGTGCTCAGAATAGAGCTAGGCATCCAGTAGATGCTCCATGCAGGGCTATTATATTCATTAATAAATTACTAAGTCACACACATCTGCAGGAGAAGGAAACCAAAAGTAAAATGTATCATCATGGGCAATAAATGTCCCAGTTATTGTCAAAGAAATTACTCAATATTAGCATTCCCTTATAGTCTAAAAATAATGCTTTGGTTTAATATTAGAGTTTTATAATTTTAAAAATTTCTTAGTATGTGTTCACACTGACATTTTAAGGCAGATTTTCTCAGACTAGTTTTTGAAGCACTAAAGAATTGATATGCTGAAAATTTACTGTTTTGTGTGTGTGTGTTTTTTTAATGCTTTGGGTCACACATTTATTTAGTTATTTTTATTAAATGCTTGCTTTTGTGGAGGTTCCCTGATGAGAAGTCTTGGTTCTTGCCCTCTGAGAACTTGATTGAAATTTGGGAAAAGAACATATGAATGCCAGTCACAGTTGGAGAAAAACTGAACAAACTTGACCCAGATCTTATGTTTGAATGCTCTGGAAAGAAACTTCCAGGCATACCCAAATGTTCTGGATAACAAAAAAACAGATAACAGACCCAGCGTCTTCTCAGATTGTTAATAGCATAAGTCCTGATAAGTTTTAAATTTTATACTTTTAGAGGGATCTTAATATTTCAAAGTTTATCTTATCTCATGGTAACCCAAATCTGTAAAATAATCAAGCTTGCTTTTAAACATCATTTGTCAGAAGTGGCAGCAAGAAGTTAAATGGCCTGTTTCAAGTCTTACAGTTTAGTAACAAGGCCCCTGTGCAATTTGTAATTATGCAAAATTATATGAACTAATTTGAGTAAACAAATGGCAAAGGATCATATAATGACCATTGCATCTGTGGACTGAAGGATGTGCATAGATGATAAGAACACACTCCATCCATTACACTATGTGCTATTATGGCCTATATTTTTTAGGACTAATACATATCATTTTCTTCTGTGTAATTTTCCTCATGATGAGTGTCTTTGACCTCTTCAAGGCTTGATAGAAGTACATGAAGAAATGTAAAAGCTTCTGATTTCTGAAAGTGAAATGATGGTGAAATATTTTACTAAACATTTCCTATTTTGATCCAGCTACTCTTCTTCAGTCTTAGAAAGCTCCACAGATGGAGATGGTGGACCAGACTGTGCTCTGTCTCTATTCCCAGCAGCCCCAGCAACAAGATACACAGTGTTTGCATGTATTTGGTGTGTGGCATGCCTTCCACATGCCAACTACATGGAACAATGGGCTGGTTCAAAACTAGAGAAGGAGCACATCAAAGCTGTATATTGTCATCCTGCTTATTTAACTTATATGCAGAGTACATCATGGAAAATGTCAGGCTGGATGAAGCACAAGCTGGAATCAAGATTGCCGGGAGAAATATCAATAACCTCAGATAGGCAGATGACACTACTTTAATGGCAGAAAGTGAAGAGGAACTAAAGAGCCTCTTGATGAAGGTGAAAGAAGAGAGTGAAAAAGCTGGCTTAAAACTCAACAGTCAAAAAAACTAAGGTCATGGCATCTGGTGTCATCATTTTATGGCAAATAGATGGAGAAACAATGAAAACAGTGAGCTATTTTATTTTCTTGGGCTCCAAAATCACTGCAGATGGTGACTGCAGCCACAAAATTAGACAATTGCCCCTTGGAAGAAAAGCTATGACAAACCTAGACAGTGTATTAAAAAGCAGATAAATCACTTTGCCGACAAACATCAGTGTAGTGAAAGCTGTGGTTTTTCCAGTAGTAATGTATGGATGTGAGAATTGGACCATAAAGAAGGCTGAGCACTAAAGAACTGATGTTTTTGAATTGTGATGTTGGAGAAGACTCTTGAGAGTCCCTTGGGCTGCAGGAGATCAAACCAGTCCATTCTAAAATAAATCAACTCTGAACATTCACTGGAAGGACTGATGCTGACTGAAATTCCAATACTTTGGCCACCTGATTGAAGACCTGATTCACTGGAAAAGACCTGATGTAGGGAAAGATTGAAGGCAAAAGAAGAAAGGGGCAGCAGAGGATGAGATGGTTAGATAGCATCACCAACTCAACAGACATGAATTTGAGCAATCTCCGGGAGATAGTGGGGAAAAGAGGAGCCTGGCAAGCTGATGCCCATGGGGACACAAAGGTTAGGCCCCTACTTAGCAACTGAATAACAACAACAGTTTCCTCACTCTAAATTTAGTGGTTACATTTTTTGCTAAAATGAATGTACATTTTGTGAAGGAATATGAGGCATGCTGAAGGTCTTTAAAAATAATTGTCCCATTTAATTGCACCGTTCTTTACAATAGTCATGACATGGAGGCATCCTAAGTGTTTATCAGTGGATGATGGGTAGAGAAAAAATATATACATGGATATTATTCCGCATCAGAAAAGGAAGGATATCTTGTTATTTGCGACCAATGGATGGACCTTAAGGGCATTATGGAAGTGAAATAAGTCAGATGAAGATAAACAAATACAGTATGATCTTACTTATATGCAGAATATAAATAAAAATAAAATGAACTTATAAACAGAAAACAGATTGGCGGCTTCCAGAAGCAGTGGATGGGCAAAGTGGTGAAGGCTTCAAGGAGTTAAAACTCCCATCTGTAAGTATTTATCTATAAATAAATAAACTCCCATCTATAAGTATTTATCTATAAAATAAATAAGATATGAGGATATAATGTACAGCATGATGACTATCGTTAATCTGTACAATTCCCTAGTGGCTCAGAAAGTAAAGACTCTGCCTGCAATGTGGGAGACTCAGGTTCGATCCCTACATTGGGAAGATTCCCTGGAGAAGGAATGACAATCCACTCCATTATTCTTGCCTGGAGAATCCCCAAGGATAGAGGAGCCTGGCGGGCTGCAGCTCATCAGGTCGTCACAAATAGTCAGTCATGACCGAGCAAATAACATTTTCACTTTCATGTACTTAAAATTCTAAGAGAATAGATCTCTAAAGTGCTCATCCCAAGAAAAAATTGTAACTATGTCTGGTGATGGCTGTTTAACTATGCTTTTTCGTACAAGGTGACCATTTTGCAGTACATACAAATATCCAATCACTAATGCAGTGTTATATGTCAACTATAATCTCACTTAAAAGTTTTTTAAAAACCATTGTAGAGTGCAGAGAATCAGCAAAGAAGTCAAGAAACACATGCATCTTATCTTGGGCCTCCACTGGCCTAAAGACAGTATTCAGGTATACTAGAGACTTGGTAACTCTTAGCTTGAAGAAAAGAAGTCTGGAAGACCCAGCCTGGAAATGCAAAAGAGGGACAGGTTTCACACTGCACACCTTTAGAGTCAGAGCTAGAACTGATGAGTGGAAGGTATTGGGAGACAGGCTTAATACATGAAACAATTTTCTAAAAAATATTATAGTTTTCATGCCAATAGTTATTCTAGATGCATTTATATATTATTAACTCTCTGTCTTTAGATGCTTCAACAATTTTAATCTTTATAGGAATTTACTTTACACATTACCAAATTGAAATACCAGGGTGTGATGAAATGTAGCATCCTAGTCAGGAGCTAGCAGAAATAGAATTTGAAACCACAATCTAGCTCTATAGGCTACAGGCTTAACCATGAGGGTGTGATACTTCTCTGATGCTTTGAACTATAATGGGATTCTTTATTAACAATTAATATTTTATATTATTGAACTTATTTAAATGAAAAATGACTATCCTCTATCTGGTATATAGCAGAGGAGGATTTCTGCCTTAGTTAGAAGTTATATTAGATCATTGATGTCTCTTTTAAGTCTTAGATTCTGAAATCAAATAATTTGGATTTTATGGGTTTTCTTCATGCATTGAACTATTGATATTATTTATTGTACTGTTACTCACTTGAGTTTGCCTATAATATAAACTATGACATGGCAAATCAAGTTTAAACCTGCTACTGGGCTCCACATTTGTAAAGAATATAGACTGATTCCATAATATGGAACGTGCTACGGCAGCTCCAGTCTTTACAATGGCTAGAGCCTATCCAAGTTGTCATGCCTAATCAGAGAAACAGCATTAGGGAAACCTGAAGTTATATTTATAACTAAATTACTTTGTGTAACTGAGTCTGGTACTGTCAAACACAACTTGACCAACAATGGAGCAATTTAAAAAGTGTAAGTGAAATAGATTTGCCAATTAGATATAGCACTTTATAAATATGGATAACTGATTCTGAGGAACCAGTAAGTATCTGGAGAACTCAATAATCACTTTAAAAAGTAATCAAGCCATGTAATTCCATCTGAGTTTTCATATCATGAAGAAAATTATCTGAATCAAGAGAAAGAGCATAGAGATTTCAATTTGTCTTTAATATTAATTAAGTTGGTTACCATGTTGCTGTAAATATTGTACCATCTTCTATAGCCTGTTAATTACCATCATTTTGAAATGTAATCCAGAATTAGGTAAGAGATATATGAATACCTGATAGCTTTTTCTTTTAATATAATGCAATTTAAGAAAACAACTGCAAATAAGATGGGGAAGTTAAACTTATTTCATGTTCTAAATTAGGAGTAGGGCAGGAAATGATGTGAATTTGGAAGGTCTTTTATTAGTAAGCTTCATTATTACTCAAGAAACCAATCCATAACCCCAAACACAATGATGTTCATTCTGTAAGGAGCACTACACCAGTGCAAACTAATTAAAACTAAAGCTCTATGAGTAGGAATATATAGTGATTATTTAACCAAGTGTCACGTAGTCCTAGTGATACATCTTGGGGCTAATTCTAGAGTGGGGCTACCCTTTCAATTCAAGAAATTCACAAAGTTTACTTAGAATTCAACTTATAAAAACTCATAATGTTTTTATTCCTCCAAATTTATCTTCTCTAAGCTCAGAATTACCTCATAATTCCACCTCCCAGAGCTAATATTTGTATGTTACCACCATCTTTGAGAGAAGTGAATATGAAAATGGGGGGGGGGGCTGATAGAATCCACAGGGTCTCATCAGAAAATCATTAAGAAATCCTGTGTGCCAATGTTTATATTGAAATCACATCTACTCACAATTCCTTAGGGTCCTTAAATATCAACTTGAAAACAGAAAAATCTGCTTGGAGCCATTATACTAGTTACTATCAGATTTTTGATCTTTTAACAAGGAGTATTTTGCAATTCATAGAAAGATACCAAATAATTTCATAAAAGCTGAAAATAGGCAAAGTTAGATGCATAATAATTAGGAAAAATAAATTATCATAAACATATGTGGACATATCTTCCCAAATTTGTAGCTACTCATTTTTAGGATTTTTCTCCAAAGTACCTGCTGTAGAACACAATATAAAAGAAATTTTGTGTTAAAATAAGTTCAGAAAGCATAGCAACATATACAGCTGTCTTTTACATAAATATGCATACTAAAGTTCAGAGAAATCCTGCCCCCCAAGTGTTTATTACAGCCTTTGCAAAATTTATTTGACCACAAACCACTCTCTTTTTCCTTTACCAAACATCTATTGTCATTCTGTAGAACAAGATTAAGAGTTTTTTAGTTAAAATATTTAATTATTTTCATTAGTTGTTAATATTTTAATTATATTTTGAAAAATAGGCAATTTTATTCCAAGGTTTTATGTTATATTAGAGAATTAAAAAAATTCATATTGAGCTTCTAGAAATGATGTTAAGCTAGACTATTTGAGTAATGCTTCCTTCAAAAACTAACTAAAAACCCTACATAAAATATTTTTATATGCATAGAAGAGATATAAAGGGACTTCAAAGCTGCTTTTGACCTATATTTACATTTCTCCTAAATGTAGTTTGGTTGCTTTGCAGGACAAGTGGAGAAAAATCAAAGTCCAGGTCTGGCAGTAGTTGGGGAATCTTAGAGGAAAAACACCTTCTTTAAGGAGTGGGGGAGGGGGGGGAGTCGTTTCTAAATTAAATCCTGTTGACTCCTGAACATTGCAAGGACTAGGAACTCAGATCCTTGAAGCAGTCAGAATTCCACCTACAACTTGACAGTCAACCCATTGTATTCCTGATTCTGCATCCATGAATTCAACAATGGGTTATGTAGTACTGTGCAAGCAGGCATGCTTAGTCGCTCAGTCATGTCTGACTCTTTTGTGACCCCCCATGGACTGTATGTAGCCCACAAGGCTGGTCTGTCCATGGAATTTTTCAGGCAAGAATATTGGAGTGGATTGCCATTTCCTACTCTAGGGGATCTTCCAACCCAGGGATCAAACCCACATCTCCTGCACTGGCAGGTAGATTCTTTACCACTGAGCTACTTGGGAAGCCACATGTAGTACTGTAGTATGTATTTATTTGAAAAAAAAATCCATGCATAAATGAATCCATGCATAAGTAACTTGTGGCAGTTCAAACTCATGTTGTTCAAGGGTCAACTGTACAAGAGAAGATGATCTGATGTGTCATTCCAGGACCTCAATATCCATCCCTGAAAACTTAAGAGGGTGAAGGAGACTGGTAACCAACTTAGGTCTCTGAAATCTGGTGGATGGAAGCTATCCTTGACAAACTGCTCTAAAGAGAGAGAACAGTTAGTACAGCATTTCGTGGAGGATCCCGGTTTATCAGGGTCTTGGCAGCTGCTTATTTACCAAGACACAGACCTGAGATACCTATGAAAGAAAGAACACGGCTGCCTGGAATAATGTGGTGACCACCACAGAGATGATGGACCAGCTTCTTCTAGGAGCTGACAAAGAGATACTAATGTTAAATCAGAGAAAAGATACTTATCTACTTGTGTCAAGGGAAAACAGTGAGAGATCTCAGGATGGGGGTGGGATATGCCTGTGAAAAAACAGGTAAAAACATCCCTTTAGAGAAAAATGACCTTTAGATTTCTTGGAAGCCCAGAGAACACTAATACCAGTTCATGATAGCATCAGTGCCTTGCTTATTTTGGTATCAACCCTGGAAGAACTAGAGTCTGCCTAGTGTATGAGGGAAGAAAAACTGCAGTGCTAGACTAAGGCCTGTAGGAGCAGACACTTCCCCTCCCACCAGTAACAAAGGCAGCCTGCTCAGAGCAGGCCCAAACTGACTGAAAGATGAAGGCTTAACCTTATATGGACCTGGACGTTTGGACTATTTGAAATCTTGGATTAAGACTGTATTGTGGCTTGAAATGACTTGAGAACTGTTCACTTTTTAGGAGGAAGCAGAAGAATCATGATTACTACTCTTATTTTCATCCAAGGGACTGGGGGAGAATTAGCGATAGTTCATTTTATGTGTCAACTTGGCTAGATTATGGTGCCCAGTTGTTTGACCAAACACCAGTCTGGCTGTTGCTGTGAAGGTGTTTTTTTGATGGAACAAACTAAATCAGGCTTCCCTGGTGGCTCAGAGGATAAAGAATCTGCCTGCAATGCAGGAGACCAGGGTTCAATCCCTGGATTGGGAAGATCCCCTGGAGATGGGAGTGGCTACCCACTCTAGTATTCTTGCCTGGAGAATCCCCATGGACAGTAGAGCCTGGCAGGCTACAGTCTATGGGGTTGCAAAGAGTCAGACACAACTGAGCAACTAACACTTTCATTTTCACATTTAAATCAGTGGACTTTGAGTAAAGCAAATTCTCTATCATCATTTGGATTGTACGCATACAATTAATTATAAGTCTTAAGAGCAAAGACAGGCTTCCTGAAAAAGGAATTTGGGTTCAATGTTGCAATGTAGAACTCCTGCCTGTATTTTGAGCCTGTTTGATCTGTCTAAAGGATTTCAGACACAACAGTCTTACCTGAATTCCAGCCTGATGGCATGTTCTATGGCTTTGGGACTTGCCAGCTCATATGATCATGTGAGTCAGTGCCTTAAAAATAAATCTGCCTCCTCACCCTCCTCCTACTACTCTACGTTCTCTGTATATATATTATTTCCGCCTTTCCTTCATTTATAAACAGAAAGGGTTAAATGGACAGTGTGAAGAAAAATATTTAGGTTGCTTTATGATCATACTCTTCACCTTTTTAAATATTCATATTTTAACATCTTTTTACCCTTGTAAGTACTTTTGACTATGTGAATACACTTGAAATCTAGGGGCCATTTGTTTTTGTCTGAAATGGGATGTTTGTTACTCCCCCTGGCTACCTCTTCTCTCTCTGCAAAGAATCCTGGTCACCATCTCTGCCTGTTTTCTAGCACTCACACAAACAGATACTTCAGAGGTCATCTGACAGCTGCTTCTTTAGAGCTGCCTGGCTCTGAGTCTGGTCTATTTTGGCTCAGTGAAAAATAATCTCACAGTTGCCTACTACTTAGTTCCTTGGTTTTAGTTCACTTGGGTATGTGTGTGTGTTACCCAAATAAAGTGTTTTGAACTGCCTCCCAAGGGAGATATGAAGCATAACTAACTTTGGTAAAATACACATTCCAATACAGATTATTATGTAGGCTTACACACTCAAACTTTTGTATAGCCTGGTTGCCAAAAGAATAGATAAGCATGCAAACCTCAGATACATTCAAAGGCAATTGCATATTAAACTAGGTTAAGTATTCCGTGATTTGAAGTTATTATATCCGAAGGTCTTTGCTTTCCATGATTTTAAGAAATAGAAGTGAGAGTGTGATTTTACAAACACTTGAGTTTTTACCACCTGTGTCACTGGAACTAGAAAATCATCTTCATCCTAGTTTCTGCCTCTGCCTTTTGGTCTCTGGGAGAAAACTGTCTAATGCTCTTCCCCCCACAATGCCTGCTGCTGCTGCTAAGTCCCTGCAGTTGTGTCCGACTCTGTGTGACCCCACAGACGGCAATCCCCCGTCCCTGGCATTCTCCAGGCAAGAACACTGGAGTGGGCTTCCATTTCCTTCTCCAACGCATGAAAGTGAGAAATGAAAGTCAAGTCGCTCCGTTGTGTCGGACCCTCAGCGACCCCATGGACTGCAGCCTACCAGGCTCCTTCATCCATAGGATTTTCCAGGCAAGAGTACTGGAGTGGGGTGCCATTGCCTTCTCTGCCCACAATGCCTAGCACAGTGCCATGTTTGTATGTATATGATCAGTCATGTCCAACTCTTTGCAACCCCATGAACTGTAGCCTGCCAGACTTCTCTTGTCCATGGAATTTTCCAAGAAAGAATACTGGAATGGGTTGACATTTCTGACTCCAGAGGAACTTCCTGACCCAGGGATCAAACACGCATATAAGGTAGCATAAAAAACAGCTTTCTGATTGTTCATTATGTTGTTGGCTACTCTCAGATGGGAAGAATTACATACTCCTAGAGCCAAGGACTACCCACTCCAGTATTCTTGGGCTTCCCTGGTGGCTCAGACAGTAAAGAATCTGCATGTGATGAGGGAAGCACGGGTTTCATCCCTGGGTTGGGAAGATCCCCTGAAGGAAGGCATAGCAACCCACTCTAGCATTCTTGTCTGGAGAATCCCCATGGACAGAGGAGCCTAGTGGGCTACCATTCACAGGGTTGCAAAGAGTCAGACATGACTCTTTAACATGTTTAAGGTTAAAGTAAACCTTAAACAACTGTAGGGTTTAGTCTCTGACTTGAGAATTACGAGGTTCTCCAGATGGCCAAAAATATCTGCACCTCTGTTTCACTCCTGTTCCTTGGTGGCCAATTCCAGCTTGTCATCTTTTATTATTCAACAGACAGTGTAGTTACACCTGATGTTCTGGGCTCTGAGAAATAAAATGATGATGAAAACAGAATCCCTGATCTCATGAAGTTACAGAGCAGGAAAATACTAAATAATCAAGCGAGAAGGAGTCATTGTGATCATTCCACCTTCTCTAACTCATATCATTTCATAGGTCAGGAAAGTTGACTCAGAAAAGTTAAATATTTTCTCAAGATCTAAACACTGGAATTTCTATTTTCAATTGTTCTTTGTAGCATATGAAAAGGCATTTAATTTTTCTATATGGACATTGTTTCTGTGACCTTACATAATTCATTATTTCTAGTTGATTTGTGTTGATTCATCAGAATTTATATAACATCATATGCAAATAAATGTATTTACCTATTCCTTCCCAATATAAATACCTTTTATTTTTGCCCCCTTGCCATATTGCCCTGCTCAGAGCCTCCAGTACAATGTTGAATAGAAGTGGCGAGGATAGACATCTTCTCTTTCCCTTGCTCTTAAGGGCAAAGGCTTCAGTCTTTTACCCTAGTCGTCAGTGTTAGCTGCCGGCTTTGGGGTAGATATCTGTTATCAGGTTAAGGTAGTTCTCTTATATTCCTAGTTTTCTCAGAGTTTTTCTAATGTTTGTGTTAGATTTTATCACATTCATTCCTGCATTTATAATTCTCCTTTTTCGCTGTTGCTGATGTGGCAAAATAACATGTATTTTTTGAATGTTTAACTTAGTGCTCCTGAGATAAACACACTGTATCCTGATGGGGGGTGATTTTTATACACTAGACTTATTTGAGGGCTTAATATCTAGCATCTCCTAGGGTCCAACAGATTGGCCCAGTTCTTTCTCAGAGTGTTCTGATGGCATTCTCTGCTGATGTCCTCAGTTATTCAGATGACTGAGCGCCCCTTGGCTCTTGCTGGCTGCAGGCCCTTCTGAGTCTCTACAATGTTAATCATATTGCCTATGGTTCAGGAAGTCTGTTTATTGACTTCAACGTGACTATCTGCCAGATTCTCAGCTCAGATTTCACACCAAAAGAAACCGATGATTAAGAGCCAGAAGATTCTCTTATTACTTATATATTAACAGTGCAAGTTCTCTCATTATATATCCCTTCATCAATTCTGTACAATCCCAGTAGACATCTCCTGATAAGAGTTTGATACTTTTATTTCCAGACTTTTGCCATTTTTTAAGCATGTCTATCCATCCATCTATCCACCCATCTATCTTTTGATTTATAGTTGCTTATATTTGCAGGTGTTCTTTGGAGTCAGAAATGAGATGAGATGGCAAATACATTGTTTGATAAATTGCTTATTTGTATTATTATTTTTAAGGTAAATATGTTTTGATTACCTTTCCAAGTGAACTCATAATTTGTTGTTAGTTTTTAGCCTCTCCAATTTATCTATTTCCTAGTAATAAATGTCCAGGAATCTAGAGCATTCCAGAAAAATATGTATTTCTGCTTCATTAATTAAATTAAAGCCTTTGACTGTGTAGATCACAACAAACTGTGGAAAATTCTTCAGGAGATGGGAATACCAGACCACCTGACCTGCCTCCTGTGAAACTTGTATGTAGGTCAAGAAGTAACACTTAGAATTGGACATGAATCAATGGAATGGTTCAAAATCGGGAAAGAAGTACGTCAAGGCTGTATATTGTCACCTTGCTTATTTAACTTATATGCAGAATACATTATAAGAAATGCCGGGCTGGATGAGGCACAATGAAGATTGCCAGGAGAAATATCAATAATCTTAGATTTGCAGATGATACCACCCTATGGCAGAAAGTGGACAGGAACTAAACAGCCTTTTGATGAAGGTGAAAGAGGAGTGAAAAAGCTAGCTTAAAACTCAACAGTCAAAAAACTAAGATCATGGCATCTGGTCCCATCACTCTGCGGCAAGTAGATGGGGAAACAATGGAAACAGTGCCAGACCATTATTTTCTTGGGCTCCATATTCACTGCAGATGGTGACTACAGCCATGAAATTAAAAGATGCTTGCTCCCTGGAAGAAAAGCTATGACAAACCTAGAGAGTGTCTAAAAAAGCAGATATTACTTTGCTGACAAAGGTTGGTCTAGTCAAAGCTGTAGTCATGTATGGATGTAAGAGCTGGACCATAAAGAAGGCTGAGCACTGAAGAATTGATGCTTTTGAACTGTGGTGTTGGAGAAGACTCTTGAGAGTCCCTTGGACTGCAAGGAAATCCAACCAGTCCATTCTGAAGGAGATCAGCCCTGGGATTTCTTTGGAGGGAATGGTGCTGAGGCTGAAGCTCCAATACTTTAGTCACCTGATGCAAAGAACTGACTCATTGGAAAAGACCCTAATGCTGGGAAAGACTGAAGGCAGGAGGAGAAGGGGACAACAGAGGACGGGATGGTTGGATAGCATCACCAACTCAATGGACATGAGTTTAAGCAAGCTCGGGGAGATAGTGAAGGACAGGGAAGCCTGGAGTGCTGCAGTCCATGGGGTCGCAAAGAGTCCAACACAAATGAGCCACTGAACAACGACAAATCTCAATATTTATCTAGCCCATGCTTTGGCTTATATTAGTAGTTTGTTCCTTTTTATTGTCAAACATTATTTCATTCCATGAATGTAAAACAACTTTTTATCAATTCAACAGCTGATATACATATGGGTTCTTTGCATAATTACTCACCTGTATAGGAAATATATTTAACTTTATAATAAATTGTTAGGCATTTCACCAAAGCAATTATACTAACTTATACAAACAATACATGTAAGTTCTGGTTACTCCACATTTTCCTCAGTACTTGGTATTGTCAGTCTCTATAATTTTAGTCATTTTAGTGGATGTAGAGTATGTTATATTACTTTAATTTACATATCCCTGATGAATCACTTTTGTAGTCAGAACTTTGAGAGAAATATTGGATGCTTTTGGTTTCTTGTCTCTTTTTTTCAAAAAAGATTTTCATTTGCTTCGGCAAGTTAGCTTGGGGGCCTATTGACTTTACTAGCCTGTGAGATGAGTGCAATTGTACAGCAGATTGAGAATTCTTTGTCATTGCCTTTCTTTGGAATTGGAATGAAAACTGACCTGACCTTTTCCAATCCTGTGGCTACTGCAGAGTTTTCCACATTTGCTGGCATATTGAGTGTAGCACTTTCACATCTTCATCTTTTAGGATTTGAATAGCTCAGCTGGAATTCCGTCACCTCCACTACCTTTGTTCCTAGTGATGCTTCCTAAGGCCCACTTGACTTTGCATTCCAGGATGTCTGGCTCTAGGTTGGTGATCACACCATCATGATTATCTGGGTTGTGAAGATCTTTTCTGTATAGTTCTGTGTATTCTTGCCACCTCTTAATATCTTTTGCTTCTGTTAGGTCCATACCATTTTTATCCTTTATTGAGCCCATCTTTGCATGAAGTATTCTCTTGGTATCTCTCATTTTATTGAAGATATCTCTAGTCTTTCCCATTCTATTATTTTCATCTATTTCTTTGCCATGATCACTGAGGAAGGCTTTCTTATCTCTCCTTGTTATTCTTTGGAACTCTGCATTCAAATGGGTATATCTTTCCTTTTCTCCTTTGCCTTTCACTTCTCTTCTTTTCACAGCTATTTGTAAGGCCTCCTCAGACAAACATTTTGTCTTTTTGCATTCCTTTTCTTGGGGATGGCCTTAATCCCTGCCTCCTGTACAATGTCACAAACCTCCATCCATAATTCTTCAGGCATTCTGTCCATCAGACCTAATCCCTTGAAACTATTTCTCACTTCCACTGTGTAATCATAAGGGGTTTGATTTAGGTCATACCTGAATCCTAAATTTGATTTAGGTCATACCTAATTTTGATTTAGGTCATATCTAGTAAAGTAATGCTCAAAATTCTCCTAGCCAGACTTCACCAGTATATGAACCGTGAACTTACAAATATTCAAGCCAGATTTAGAAAAGGCAGAGGAACCAGAGATAAAATTGCCAACATCTGTTGGATCATCAAAAAAGCAAGACAGTTCCAGAAAAACATCTACACCTGCTTTATTAACTATGGCAAAGCCCTTGACAGTGTGGATCACAACAAACTGTGGAAAATTTTGAAAGAGATGGGAATACCAGACCACCTGACCTGCTTCTTGAGAAATCTATATGCAGGTCATGAAGCAACAGTTGGAACTGGACATGGAACAACAGACTGGTTCCAAATAGGAAAAGGAGTACGTCAAGGCTGTATATTGTCACCCTGCTTATTTAACTTATATGCAGAGTACATCATGAGAAAAGCTGGGCTGGATGAAGCACAAGCTAGAATCAAGATTGCCGGGAGAAATATCAATAACCTCAGATTTATGGCAGAAAGTGAAGAGGAACTCAAAAGCCTCTTGATGAAAGTGAAAGTGGAGAGTGAAAAAGTTGGCTTAAATCTCAACATTCAGAAAATGAAGATCATGGCATCTGGTCCCATCACTTCATGGCAAATAGATGGGGAAACAGTGGAAACAGTGACAGACTTATTTTTTTAGGCTCCAAAATCACTGCAGATGGTGATTGCAGCCATGAAATTAAAAGACGCTTGCTCCTTGGAAGAAAAGTTATGACAAACCTAGACAGCATATTCAAAAGCAGAGACATTACTTTGCCAACAAAGGTCTGTCTAGTCAAGGCTATGGTTTTTCCAGTAGTCATGTATGTATATGAGAGTTGGACTATAAAGAAAGCTGAGTGTGGAAGTATTGATGCTTTTGAACTGTGGTGTTGAACAAGACTCTTGAAAGTCTCCTGGACTGCAAGGAGATCCAACCAGTCCATCCTAAAGGAAACCAGTCCTGAATATTCATTGGAAGGACTGATGCTGAAGCAGAAACTCCAGTACTTTGGCCACATGATGCAAAGAACTGGATCATTTGAAAAGACCCTGATGCTGAGAAAGATTTAAGTTGGGTGGAGAAGGGGATGACAGAGGACGAGATGGTTGGATAGTATCACCAACTCAATGGATAGGAGTTTTAAACTCCGCCAGTTGGTGATGGACAGGGAGGCCTGGCGTGCTGCAGTCCTTGGGGTCCCAAAGATTCGGACATGACTGAGTGAACTGACTATTGACTTTAACCATTCTTAATTTTCCACTTGATGCTTCTCAGATGAAATAGGTTGTGTGAATTAAACTCAGAAAATTATGTGAGCAAATAAAACATCTCAGGGAAGATGTTTTTCCTTTTCCACTAGTACCAATGTTATGTCAGCCAAGTTTTCTTGCCATCTCTTTCTGTGAGGTAAGTTGATTTCTTGTTCCTAAGAGATCCATTATATTTCCAGCTTCATACAGATACCTATTACATCCCTACCTTTCATGTCTTAGGTATCAAGTGCCTTCTTCAGTATCTTATTTGACCATCAGAACAGAAGCTCTGGGTACCTAGTATTTAGCAGTTTCCCTTGGAGCAAAAGCTATGTCCAATATTCCAAAATTCTATTTTCAGTCTTTTTCAAACTCCAGATCATTTTTTAAAAACCAAGTCATTCATTTAAAAGCAAATTTTCAGGAAAACATGTTTTAAACAAGATAATAAATCTGATCCACCATCCATATTGCCATAAATGGAAATCTTTTCCATTTTATTAAAGCATATATTGATATCCTCCACTATAGTTTGAAGTATTTATTTAATATATTAATATAATCTCTGTACACTAAATGCTAATTTTATATCAATGCATTTCAATTCCTTTTTTGCTTTTAATAATGAACACTTTTATTATATATATTTTATATGTAGGAAAACTATTAGCATTTTTGTAAATTGGTGATTATAGTGGAATGAACTCTATAATCTTAAAGTATTTTTTCACTCATCCTTTCAAGTATTTATACTTCTCATTTCTTTGTATTATCTAATCATAGATAGAATTTCTATAATAATATGATGGCTTCAGTGGGAAGAACCCCACTATCATATCATAAGACATGGTGCTACTATTACCATTTATTTCTACTTTGAAAGTTTAAAATTATGGTAGGATGTTAACATTGATAAACAGTTTTGGCTTCAACTGAGGCACTCACTATTTTATTTTATCCTTTGAACTAGTAATGGTGCTTTCCTGTATTTGTTTGTATTGAAACATTCTACTATTAAAACAATCAGGGCAAGGACTCTTGTATTCATGCCCTACTTTTAAAGTCTCTAACATTTTCGTCATCATTTATAAAAGTATATATTAGTATGTCATGTCCTTTCTATTACTATTTTAATCTACAACTGTTTTATTATAATAATTAAAAATATTTCTTCTATTGCTACCAAATTTTACTACCACATAATTCATTTGTGAAATTTGTATCCCTTGAAGGTCTAAGAATTTTAAATGCAAACTTTTCTGAACCCAACATTATAGCAAGAGGTACAGGGATTGGGCATGTTTCCTCTCATGGTTGATGCTTTGCTAATGTTTTTAAATTTATTTCACTTGTCAAAAATACAAGCTTTGCATTTGTGTGTAAAATGAATTTATTTCCTTAAAAAACTGGAAATAGAACTGCCATACGACCCAGCAATCCTACTGCTGGTCATACACACCGAGGAAACCAGAATTGAAAGAGACATGTGTACCCCAATGTTCACCGCAGCACTGTTTATAATAGCCAGGACATGGAAACAACCTATGGATAAGAAAGCTGTGGTACATATACACAATGGAGTATTACTCAGCCATTAAAAAGAATACATTTGAATGAGTTCTAATGAGGTGGATGAAACTGGAGCCGATTATACAGAGTGAAGTGAGCCAGAAAGAAAAACACCAATATAGTATACTAATGCATATATATGGAATTTAGAAAGATGGTAACAATAACCCTGAATGTGAGACAGCAAAAGAGACACAGATGTATAGAACAGTCTTTTGGACTCTGTGGTGGGGGGGTGGGGAGGATGATTTGGGAGAATGGCATTGAAATATGTATAATATCATATAAAAAACGAATCGCCAGTCCAGGTTCAATGCAGGATACAGGAAGCTTGGGGCTGGTGCACTGGGATGACCCAGAGGGATGGTATGGGGAGGGAGGTGGGAGGGGGGTTCAGGATGGGGAACACGTGTACACCCGTGGCGGATTCATGTTGATGTATGGCAAAACCAATACAATATGGTAAAGTAATTAGCCTATAATTAAAATAAATAAATTTAATTAAAAAAAACTAAATACCCTACAATCATCATTTTCAAACAAACAGAATTTATTCTAACAAGAAGGAAAAGGCTTATAGTAATTCAAACCCCTCCATTATGGACATATGAAAGTCATGGCAATAAATTCAAGACCTTGCTCATATAATAAACTAAACTAGACAGGTATTCAATCTTATATTGCCAAGATACAGAATATGGAGAAATATATCTTAAGTAAAATTAAGGTATATTAATTTTATATACCTTTTATTTTTCAAACACATATTTTTTGTTGTTAATTTTATGTGTTTATTATATTTATAATAAAAAATAAAGACTGTCCTAAACTTTATGAAGCAACTGAGTTGCCTATTCTTTCTTTCTGAAAGTTTTTATTGAATAAAATTGAGACTTTTGTCTTACTGTTTCAGTTTTAAGATTTTACATTTTGCATTTCCATGTAAAATCATTTTTGGTAACTTAAATTCCATTAGATAGCTCCTCTATTTTATCCACATATTCAAGCTTATTTGAAAAAAAAAAGAACAAGTAGTAATTTGTTATTCTTTTATTTTCCCCTGTATTTGTGGGTCTTTTCTCATTATCATTTCTATGGTGAGGTATTTGTATTGTTTTTCTCTTTTTTGCCTCTAATTGGTTAACCAATGATTTATCTAATTCATTATTTTCACAACCAATTTGCTAATTGACAATCTTATGATTGTCTTTTTTTATTACTTATTCCTGATTTTACTTTAATTAGTTTTATTCTCTGAGTTTATTTGGTTTTTAATTCTGATTAACCTAAATTTAAATAGCTCCATGTGGCTAGTGGCTACTACTGTTGAAAGTGCAGCTTAGATGGAAGCAATATTGCTATACCATCAATGGGTTGAGTTTGGGGGCTTAAAGGAAGTAGTGAAAGTGAAAGTCGCTCAGTCATGTCCAACTCTTTGCAACCCCATGGACTACACAGTCCATGGAATTCTCCAGGCCAGAATACTGGAGTGGGTGGCCATTCCCTTCTCCAGGGTAGAGGAAGTAAGGGCATTAAAAAAAAAAAAAATCCATCATATTGGAAGGAGTGATGATAGTTATTTTGTTGCAAATCAGTAGTGACTAGAAGGTGGCATGAAATTTTTGGAGTTTTGTAATATTTTCTTTCTTGATCTACTATTATATGAACATTTACTTTGTGGAAATTCCTTGAGCTATGCCTTATAAATTGTAAGTGATGAACCCTTTCTCAATATGTACCTCATTTTGAAAGTCAACTAATAGGGAAACAGTAAAGAACGAGTCAAGTTTACCCATCATCTGTACTACCAGGTAATAGTTCATTGAAGATACTAGCTAATGTAGACAAATGAAATATTCAAAAATTGAATTGTAATTAGAAAAGTAAAAAAATCTGTTATGATCAAATATCTAAAAAAATTCTGAGTCAAAGGAAAACCTTTGCAAATAATAAATGAATCTACTGAAATGACAATATATTAAACTCACATAAAATTGGAAATTCAAATATATAAATAAAAGAAGATATAAAGGAAGAGAAAAATTCCATTAAAATGGAAAAATATAAAAGAATAATTTAAGCATAAATATACAAAAGTAGACGAACAAATTTTCAGACTAAAATCCAAAAAGCCTTATCATATGTTGTATTGTGAGGATGGAAAAATAGGCACTCATACATTCCAATAGCTATTTGGCAATATTTAGCAAATTTTCACATGCAAAATTGACCCTTTGACCCAGCAATCACACTTCTCAAAAAACATCCCCAAAGAACTGGTAAATATACTAAACAACTTATGTGTATAGGTCACCATCTTTTTATAATCCCCCGAAGAGTCTTATTTTTTAGTTTACTTAAGTCACTCAGTCGTGTCCAACTCTTTGTGACCCCATGGACTGCAGCATGCTAGGCTTCCCTGTCCATCACCAACTCCCAGAACTTATTCAAACTCATGTCCATCGAGTCAGTGATGCCATCCAACCATCTCATCCTCTGTTGAGTTTGCTTGAAATATTAGTTATTACTGCTACTGTTCTTACTCTACAAATGGCTTTTGTTAATGTTCTGGCTCTGCAACTTTGTTCTTTCATCAGTGCTTACTGTTTTGCATCATGTGGTGCAAGGTTTCACTTGCACTTTCACAGGATTTCACTTGCTTCAAGATTATGGCAAAAACCAATACAATATTGTAAAGTAATTAAGCTCCAATTAAACTAAATAAATTTATATTTAAAAAAAAGATGATGGACTGGGGAGAATCTATCCTACTCCCTTTTTGATGGGGAGGTTAGAAAACTTTCTGATTTGGGTTTGCGCCTAAAATTGTTCTGCTTTCTTCCCACTTACTTCTGACAAAGGTTTATTCCTTGATCAAACTCTAGTCAGGCTCCTCTGAGTCCTGCTTTCCACCGGGTCTCAAACTTGACCTTGAACAAACACAAACACAAACATTTGCGCTAACTTGAGCTAAACACTAACTTGGAATCCAGCAGCTCATGACTGCAGCCCTAGCGCCTTGAAATGCTTACCTAAGAAAACTCAAGGCTACTAAAATAATTTCCCTTGTTCCAGCCAACACCTTAAGATAGGGCTACTGTCTCCCAGGCTCTGTGGAGGGTGGGAGCCCACGTTTAAAAAGCACTAGTTAGCAAATCCAAATGGGTTTCTTATGGACCAGCCTCCTTCCAGCTTTTACTAATTTTTCACTTTCTGACTCCTGAGTACATGCCCACCCGCTCCTCACTCCCTCATCTTCCCTTTAAAATGCTCAGTGCCTTCTGCACAAATTCAAGCTGAATTCAGCTCCTGTTAGACCCTTTTTCCTACTGCAAAAGTATGTTACTGATTAAAATCTGTCCTTACCACCAGTGTCCAGCTTTGCTTATCTTTGACACTTCTCGACATCAACAAATATTTTTCTTATTTCCAGTAGAACAGAATAGAAAATTTTAGTTTGACACAGCTTGTTCCAAACATGTGTGATTGAAAAACTCTTCTGGAGAAATGTTACTAAATTTATAGAGAAAAAAAGTTCCCTTGTAAAAATGTTTAACTATTAAGTAACATCTGAACATTGTTTTTAAACTGGGAAATGTCTCCGGGGATTTTAATGTTTTAATGCACTATGTGAATCAAATTTCCAAAAGGAAGATTTAAACTGCAGCCTTTTCCTAACGTATTTGGCCACAGTAACCCTTTTTTTTTTTTTTTTTTGAGCACCAGTCCCAGGACATTTCAGAACTAATGTTCCAAGAAAAACACTTTTTTGAAAACCCTGGCTTAAGGATTTTGAATCCAACATGTACATTTTACACTTACACATTATTTCTGTGATTTACAGAAACATCAGATCATGGCAAGATTTTCTTCAAGTGTAGACTTTTTAACCTTCTTATCAGAACCATCTCAGTATGTGTGTTAAAAAATGCAAATTTCTGGGCCATGCCCCAAACCTGCTGAATTGGTATCCCTCAGAATTCTAATGGGAATGTACTCTGTGACAACCTAGAGGGGTGGGATGGGGTGGGGGTGGGAGGGAAGTTCAAGAGGGAGGGGACATACGTACACCTATGGCTAATTTACCTTGTTGTATGACAGAAACCCGGAGAAGGCAATGGCACCCCACTCCAGTACTCTTGCCTGGAAAATCGCATGGACAGGGGAGCCTGATTGGCTGCCGTCTGTGGGGTCACACAGAGTCAGACACAACTGAAGTGACTTAGCAGCAGCATGACAGAAACCAATACAACACTGTAAAGCAATCATCCTCCTGCTGCTGCTGCTAAGTCGCTTCAGTCGTGTCCGACTCTGTGCGACCCCACAGATGGCAGCCCACTAGGCTCCCCCATCCCTGGGATTCTCCAGGCAAGAACACTGGAGTGGGTTGCCATTTCCTTCTCCAATGCATGAAAGTGAGAAGTGAAAGTGAAGTCCCTCAGTCGTGTCCCACTCTGAGTGACCCCATGGACTGCAGCCTACCAGGCTCCTCCATCCATGGGATTTTCCAGGCAACAGTACTGGAGTGGGGTGCCATTGCATTCTTCGAATCATCCTCCAATTAAAAATAAAAAAAAAATTTTTAAAGAATTCCAATGGGAGGTGGGACCTGGACTCAGAATTCTAAGTGTCCAAAGCTGGATAGTTGGATTCTTACCTACATTAAAGTCCAAGAACTCAGGTGAGGAATCTTACCTCTGGCTGCCCATTCAGGACCCACTGCTGACATCATTCCCCCAAAGTTGCAGGTTTTTTCCTTTCAAAGCAATAAGCTGAAGGAAGAAGTAGCATAAAGCTCCTTAGACTGTATCTGTGTAGAAAGAAAAAAACAGACAAGAGAAAAAGTTCACTGATTAACTTTTCCCACTCAGCAGGTGCTAACCTTCCACTGTGCTCTCAAAGAGTCAGCACTCCTTCTTCCCAACTGATACTTCCAAGGGTGTTGGCTGGCTGTGTGTTTCCTGATAATTAAATATAGTGATTCCCTCCAGCCTTACAAATGTGTAACAATTACAAACTGACTCTATAAGCCATCAAACTAACTCCATAAAAACTTATTTCTAAAAGAATATTTATTAAAAAAAAACTCATTTGACTATACTTTTAAAATCTATTATTTAAATTGATTTTATCCAATTTTTCCAGATTTAGATAAAGAGGAAGTGAACCATTTTAATTTTTTAAATCCAGAGTAAATATTCTGATTTCTCATTTCCAAGTAAGATGGACGTGCTTCTCTTTTAGTATTAATACTTCTTCCTCTTTGTCCTCTCCTCCTCTTCCTCCACCTCCTCTTTATGTTTTCCCTTCCTCTTTCACTTCTCCTCTTCCTTTTTTGAAGCCTCTCAAGTTTAATTTTCTGTTCAATACAGAAAATGAGACATGTATTGTTAACTATGCATATTGTAATTAAGTCTGCTTAAATGCCTTTTGAAATCTTTTACTTCTAGACTTTGCAAAATGTTCTCCCCTTTAGAGATATAGGCTATTCAAGAAAATGACTCTTGAGGGTTCTAAAACAAGGGGTAAGGCTGGATGAACAGTCAGTTTAAGGAGAACTGCTTTATGTGTACCTCTGGGACTTTTTATAATTGTTAGAAAGAAGAAGGAAAAAAAACTGAAGCTGAGTTAGAGAAGTGCCATGTTCTTTAAGAATTAAGCATGGAATATAATTCAGTGGTTCTCAAACTTCAGTGTGCATCAAAATCACCTGAACAGCTTGTTAACCCAGATTGCTAGGGCTACCCCCAAGGTTTCAGCAGGTCTAGGGTAGGGCCTGAGGACTGACATTTCTAATACATTTCCAGGTGATGCTTGGTCCAGGGACCACGTACTCTACTTCCAGATACTCTACTCTACAGGCTTTCTCTCTCTCTTATTTCCCTGGAAGGAAAAAACATCTGTAAGTGAAAGAAGATAAAACCTAAAAGGCAACATGCAGTCAGCATCTTGGAAAAGCTGGCAATCCCCAAAATAATTTTTAACAAGTATTATCTATGATGGTTCACTAAGAGCCAAGCAGCTGGTTCCAACATATGACAGAACCTAGCAGGATGCATTTTTAAAGTTAAACAGGATGTGTAACAAAGAAACAGTTAAAAGACTGGTGAGGAATGTATTGTGTTGGCCAAAAAGTTCCTTCAGGTTTTTCCATAACATCTTATGGAAAAGCCCACACGGAACTTTTTGCCTAACCCAATAACAGAGGTTATTTAAATGTTGCTCTAAATTATATTTTTTAATGAATTGGTAGTATGTTCTTTAATCTTAAATAATTGCTTATATTAATAAGGAATGGGAAATACATGTTAAGAGATCTATGGAGTGTTGAATAAAAATACTCACCTGAATTCTATTTCATATTTTGCAGGAGAGCCTCATGATTCATTTTTTGGAGGCTATATCCTATAAATTTTATGAGTTACAACTCTAAGCCCCAAATTACTAAGTAACAATAAAACACAAACTATTAAAAATGTTTTATCAAAAGATAATCCATATTTTCTTCTAAGCTTTTTCCAAAAATCCAATGTAAAATAATAAAGCCCTTCTTAATCCTCTCAACCCAAATGCTATGCTCATTCCCAAAGATGACTACTGTAGCAGTATTCTATATAAAAGGGCTTATCTTATTCACTTCCTCAGTGTGTAGCCAATATACCACCCTTTTCTTTTTATCTTGTATATAGGTCTAAGGAGTATTTTCCCTCCTACATTTGAGTTATTCATGTCGGGATTTTAAAAATTTATCTAGGACTTTCAAACTAAAAGAGATAATTCTGAACAGTAAGATATAATGAAAGAGCCTTCAGGATAATTTAAATACATCATTAACTGGCTAATATGACAAGAAATTCCAATCAACCTTTATCAGTTGCATCTCTCTTCAATGACCCTTCAACCTACTTTCCTTTAAACTACTTTGAGCTGTAGAACTACTTTGAAAATTCTCCTGAGGAATGTAAATGACTTGCATTTTCAGTCACCCCCTGACAATTTTCATTCACTATTTAACAGGCAATTATCTGACCATCCAGAGTTACAAATAACTCTCCAGGAGAATGGAGTGTCCTCTGAGTTCAGTGAAGAGGTGAGAGCCCATATGCCAATAATAGCCAGGATTTTAGTCCTGTAACTTCTCTTTTCTCCTTCAGCTTTCTTCACCCAACTTTTTCTCCTGATCTTCTCAGTGTGATAAATCTACTAATAACACACCATCTCCCAAGAATCAGTAAATTATAAACTGTTTAAGAAATGTATTAAATACTGTGTATCTCAATGTTTTACACAATAAAGTTATGTATGCAACACCTTACTGCAGTGGAATAAATTTCTTATGCTCTGAAGGATAGTATATTCAAGGCATAAATTACTTTTTTCAACTTAATTCAGTTAACCAAACATTTAATATCACTTTTACTTTTGTGGCTCTGCTTAAGAAGCAAGCACCATACACAGGTAAATAAGATGGAGATTTTTAAATATTTTCAATTCATAGGGAAAATGAGAAGAGTCACAGTGGAGATGAGATTGCAATTTTTATGATGAAAGTCTACTAGCAGACTGGACAACATACGTGGGAGAATAAAGGAGGGGGTTCCAGAAAGAAATAATTTCTGAATAGCTTCCTTGTGTTCAATTTAACTATGGCAGCCACCACTAAATACATAGATTTTGGTTTATTCTTTCAACTGAAAATTTTTCTGATATTGGAATAAGAAAGAAGAACATGTCAAGTATTCAATAACTTAATTCATCTTCAGTTACATATAATTGTATGTATATAAAGATATACAATCTCTTGAATCCTCAAAAGAGATCTACAGAATATGCATCTTTTCTGTCTACTCCTGCATTTTCTCTATGCCCTCACTTGTCCCATTTCTACTTTTTTCTTCTCTGATTTAAGTGAAAAGGATTATAACCTTGCTCTCATATCCCTGTGATACCTACATAACTGTAAAACTATAATAGAAAAGAACCTGAGAATCGAGGAAGAGATTAGTGGATGACAGAGTAATAAGGATAGACAAGAATAGTTTTAAAACGTCCACATCAGAAATTATGTGGAAGGAAACCTGCTCATTTCTGTTCTTTGTGGTTGTACTTCCAGGAGTCATCCATCCATTTCTCCCTTCTTTCTTAGCCCTTGAATCAGTCAGTCAGTCAATGCCAATCTCTTTCTCTAGTGTGTATGCATACACAAACAAACACCATCACACCACATCACTACAACACACCACTTGGAGCCCCGCCCATAGGTTTGAATCAGTATACTTGTTTACAACTGTTAAGAAAAATTTTCCTCAAAATTTGAGTTCTAAAATTGGAATGCAATTACAAATCTTCCTCAACTTACAATGGGATCATATCCTGATAAAGCCACCATCAAGCTAAAAATATCATATGTCAAAAATGCATTTAATACATCTACCCTACCAAATATCACAGCCTATCTTAAACTTGCTTGGAACACTTAAAACATTAACCTACAGTTGAGCAAAATTAGTTAACACAAGGTCTCTTTTATAACAAAGTGTTGAATAGCTCATGAAATGTATTGAGTACTGTACTGATAGTGAAAATAGATGGCTGTATGTGCACAGAATGGTCATAAGTGTATGGGTTGTTTACTCTTTTGATCTCAAGGTTGACTGGGAGCTGTGGCCTCATTGCGGCTGCTTGACATCACATGAGAGTATCATACCAAAAATTCAAATGTGAAGTACAATATCTACTGAATATGTATTGCTTTCACACAGTCATAAAGTAGAAAAACCGTAAGTCAAACCATCATAAGTTGGGGGTCATCTATCTGCAGTAGGTCTAAGGAATACAGAGACTCTTTCATGTGTGCGTGAAAATAAAGAGTTGAAACTCAATGTAATTTTTAAAAAATTTTAAATTTGCCCTTAATCTACACAAAACTACAGAGATACACCAATACAACTTTTAAAAATTCCCGTTAACCCTTGAATTTAGTTGGTGATATTTCATGTGTAAACCTGGCTTCTTATTTTTCATCAGATGACTTCTGCCACCTAAATGTTTTGTCATCCTACTTTTCACCTTCTTTTGCTCCATGGAGACTGGAATATACTTTTACTTGCTCTTTGGGGTATTCCGAATAAGTTAAATTTAAATCACCATCACCATTCCATGATTTTCTGAATGAAAATAAATTACCATCAATTATCTTTTACTCATCATTTTGTTGAGCTGTTGTGTTTTTATTCCGCCTTTACTAACTGTATAAAGTATATAGTGGACTTTTCATCAACATGACTGTCATCAGATATACTGAGAAATTTTACAAGAAATAACACATGGACAGACTACTGGGGTAAAAAATGATGTTTTCTACTTTTAACTCCTATAGTTCATCTGCTGTGAATCTAATTAGGTGTCAGGATCTAAGGTACAATTATCACAATTTAAATGACAAAGAATTTTTCATTTTATAAGTCTCTAAAAGCCCTACAAATATTCCCCAGACTGCTTCCTAGTTGATACTGCCTACTATATTTCATTAATGTATTGCATTCTGATGTTAACAAGACAGTTGATTAGATGCTCTATTCCCAAACTGGGTTGCATTATGCCTTAAGCACTTTGCTCTGTGAAAGAAGGAAATGGCAACCCACACAGATATTCCTGCCTGGAAAATTCCATGGACAGAAGAGCCTGGGCAACAGTCCCTAGGGTAGCAAAGAGTGGATAACTGAGGGCATGCACACGTGTGCACAGTCACACAAACACACACACACACACTCTTTGCTCTATGGGTCCCTTATTCTAAAAAAATAAACAGATACACACACGTATATATAACACACACATATTACACACATACATTTATATTTAATATATATTAAAAGTATGTTTTATAGGTTTTTTGATATAAAGATGAATATAATCAAGTCTGTTAAAAATATAAACATTTTCTTCAGCTCTAAAAGTTTATATTTTCTTCTGACTTAAAAAAAGTAAACTATTGATATTTTTGTAGGCCTCCCCAAATTTAGTGGGCACTTGGCTCTGTGCTTTCTCTGCCTACTGGAAAAGTCATTCCTGCTCCCCCAAATCTCCATGGCTCTCTCCTCATGTCCTTCAAGTCTTTGCTATTGACACCTACCCTGACCTCCTTACTTAAAATTATACCTTCTCCTTGCTCCTATACTTCTAATCTTTCATATGTTTCTCTGTATAACTTTCATATACTATCAGATCAGATCAGATCAGTCGCTCAGTCGTGTCTGACTACTTGCGACCCCATGAATCGCAGCACGCCAGGCCTCCCTGTCCATCACCAACTCCCGGAGTTCACTCAGACTCAAGTCCATCGAGTCAGTGATGCCATCCAGCCATCTCATCCTCTGTCGTCCCCTTCTCCTCCTGCCCCCAATCCCTCCCAGCATCAGAGACTTTTCCAATGAGTCAACTCTTCACATGAGGTGGCCAAAGTACTGGAGTTTCAGCTTTAGCATCATTCCTTCCAAAGAAATCCCAGGGCTGATCTCCTTCAGAATGGACTGGTTGGATCTCCTTGCAGTCCAAGGGACTCTCAAGAGTCTTCTCCAACACCACAGTTCAAATGCATCAATTCTTCGGCACTCAGCCTTCTTCACAGTCCAACTCTCACATCCATACATGACCACAGGAAAAACCATAGCCTTGACTAGACGAACCTTTGTTGGCAAAGTAATGTCTCTGCTTTTGAATATGCTATCTAGGTTGGTCATAACTTTCCTTCCAAGGAGTAAGCGTCTTTTAATTTCATGGCTGCAGTCACCATCTGCACTGATTTTGGAGCCCAGAAAAATAAACTCTGACACTGTTTCCACTGTTTCCCCATCTATTTCCCATGAAGTGGTGGGACCGGATGCCATGATTTTCATTTTCTGAATGTTGAGCTTTAAGTCAACTTTTTCACTCTCCACTTTCACTTTCATCAAGAGGCTTTTGAGTTCCTCTTCACTTTCTGCCATAAGGGTGGTGTCATCTGCATATCTGAGGTTATTGATATTTCTCCCGGCAATCTTGATTTCAGCTTGTGTTTCTTCCAGTCCAGCATTTCTCATGATGTACTCTGCATATAAGTTAAATAAACAGGGTGACAATATACAGCCTTGACGAACTCCTTTTCCTAGTTGGAACCAGTCTGTTGGTCCATGTCCAGTTCTAACTGTTGCTTCCTGACCTGCATACAAATTTCTCAAGAGGCAGATCAGGTGGTCTGGGATTCCCATCTCTTTCAGAATTTCCCACAGTTTATAGTGATCCACACAGTCAAAGGCTTTGGCATAGTCAATAAAGCAGAAATAGATGTTTTTCTGGAACTCTCTTGCTTTTTCTATGATCCAGCAGATGTTGGCAATTTGATCTCTGGTTCCTCTGCCTTTTCTAAAACCAGCTTGAACATCAGGAAGTTCATGGTTCACCTATTGCTGAAGCCTCGCTTGGAGAATTTTGAGCATTACTTTACTAGCGTGTGAGATTAGTGCAATTGTGCGGTAGTTTGAGCATTCTTTGGCATTGCCTTTCTTTGGGATTGGAATGAAAACTGACCTTTTCCAGTCCTGTGGCCACTGCTGAGTTTTCCAAATTTGCTGGCATATTGAGTGCAGCACTTTCACAGCATCATCTTTCAGGATTTGGAATAGCTCAACTGGAATTCCATCACCTCCACTAGCTTTGTTCGTAGTGATGCTTTCTAAGGCCAACTTGACTTCACATTCCAGGATGTCTGGCTCTAGGTGAGTGATCACACCATCGTGATTATCTGGGTCGTGAAGATCTTTTTTGTACAGTTCTTCTGTGTATTCTTGCCATCTCTTCTTAATATGTCACCTCTTTATACACTAAGATTGACTTGTTACTTATGTTTGTTTCCCCTATTAGAATATGAGCTCCATGAGGTCACAGATTTATCTCCAAATCCCTGAACAGAATATGGCATTGAGTAACATCTCAATAAACCTCTCCTAAATGAAATATACAGGAAATAAGTCTTTGCCTATTTTATTCTTCATGTTTTATAAATTTCTATTTTATTTTTTGATGGGCCCAGAAACTAAAGGGTGGGATAGAGGAATGTTTTCAGTTGCTAGCAGATCAATGTGTAATATGATGGTGGTTTTAAAGACTGCATTAAAAATGAGCTTTGTGCTTTAAAGACTCAAACATAATAAAAAAGTTTTGCATCAGTTGTCAGTCTTGCTGTATTCCTCCAAGGGCCTCATTATTTATATTTTAACCTTTGTCTGAAAGGCCACAGTTATATTTGAAAGTACCATGTCCCTTTCAGAATGTCAGCATTGTTTTAGTCAAATCCAAGCCATAATCACAACATGATCCTTAGAAAGCAGAAGTATGAATACTCTCACTTAATATTATATTGTCTTGAGAGGGAGGAAAAAGAAAAAAGAGGAGGAAAGCTACAGTTTTTCATACCCATTATGTGCTAGGAGCTGTAAGGCTCTCTGTATGTAATCTCTTGAATCCTCAGAACAGCTCTATGAAGTAGGTGTTAGTGTGTGCTCACTTAGTCCTATCTGGCTTTGCGATCCCATAGACTGTAGCCTGCAATGTTCCTCTGTCCATGGGACTTCCCAGGCAAGAGAACTGGAGTGGGTTGCCATTGCCTTCTCCAGGGGAACTTCCTGACCCAGAGACCAAACTCCTGTTTCCAGTGTCTCCTGGAGGAATTTTTTTTTTTTTTAACCACTGTGCTACCTGGGAAATCCCAGGTATTAGTATTCCTAACTTAAAAGCAAGGAAGTACCATTCAGATTCTATTCTACTTTAACAGAATTTGCCTGAGATCACATGTCTGGCAAAGATGAACTAGAATTTAAACCATTATCTATTGGGCTTTACAGCTTGAGCATTTTCAATTGCATTTTTTGTCACAAAAAAGGCACTGTAAGTACTGGTTTAAAAAAAAAAAAAAGCACCAGGA
The DNA here is from genome assembly GCF_032452875.1 of Bos javanicus. Classification (NCBI taxonomy): domain Eukaryota; kingdom Metazoa; phylum Chordata; class Mammalia; order Artiodactyla; family Bovidae; genus Bos; species Bos javanicus. The sequence continues at coordinate 59,079,882 of NC_083869.1, read as the reverse complement.
TCCTGGGGACAATGAAAGGCTACAGAAGGATTGCTAAGTCTGGAACAACACTGTGTATGACAGGGACTTGTATCACTCATTTCTTTAACAAAGAATAACAGCAAATGGTTATAGGCTAATGTGACAACATGACTGGGTATCGTCAGTGACTTTATTTTTTAAAGTTTTTATTTATTGATTTTACTATAAAAGTCTCTGTCCAGTAATTTTACCATGAAACTTCATTTATTATTCTTATTGATGAGAAATAGCCAGAATTGGGTATGACTGATACTGGCTTCAACTTATTGAGATCAACTATAAATTTATTTCTCTCAAAAATATTTGTATCACCAGCCCCTGTTTAAATAACCAGTCATCATATAGAGAAGGAAAGTGGGCTATCTGAAATCATCACGTTTTATTTGATTACAATTATTTTCATTAGGGCTAACTTCAAAGCCAAAAGGAAAAACTTGTTCAGAGAAAGCATCAACAAGAAATAAAAATTTTCCATACTTTTGAGAGTAACTGTTTCTGTAAAAGTACTGATGTAAAATTAAAAAAAAAAAGATTACTCATTTTAATCAACATTTAGACAATAAGCAAATTCTGTATTTTTCAGATATAAGCATTTTGGTATATATAAAATAAGTACTGTGGAGTTGAGTACACATTTCTTATCCCTTTATCATTCAGTCAGCAAAAATTTCTTAGTTGTCTATTGTACATAAAGGTCTGTGTTCTATAGCACTCATAATTATATCAAAATATAAAATATTGTTAGACACTAGACTTGACCTAGAAAAATGTTTACCCTTGAGTTGGAATAATAAGACAAGAAAGTATGGCTTACAGAGATTAATCACCAAATGGTAAATCCATGTTGTCTGAAGCCCAAGACTACCCCATTCTTCATGGTACTAACTCCCGGACATTCTCACAAGCCAGCAACCAAAAGTTTTATGTTCAGCTCGATAGGGACCATCCTGAGTGATGGTCAGCTTACCAGTTTAGTGACACTGTGACAGCTGAATGACAGGCAGCATGGTATTTAACTCTCTGAGCTTCAGTACACTCTTAAAATAGAGATAATTTCTACCATAAAGAGTTGCTTCTGGGGGTCACAGAAGATGTATTTAAAATGTCTGGCATAATAAAAGGTGTGAGGTGATATCTCATTGTGGTTTTAAGTTGCATTTCCCTGACAATTGGTGAAATATGACTGCATGTCCTTTGGAACTGCTATTATCAAAAAAGCAAGAAATAACAAGTGTTAGAGAGAATGAGGAGAAAGAAAACCCTTTACGTTAATGATGGGAATATAAATTGGTGCAGCCTCTATGGAAAACAATATAATGACTCCTTAAAAATATTAAAAATAGAACCAGCATGTTATCCAGCTGTTCCACTTTTGGGTATTTATCTGAAGAATATGAAAACACTAATTTGAAAAGATATATGTGCCCCTTTGCTCATTATAGCACTGTCTGCAAGCCAAGATATGGAAACAACCCGTGTCCACAAATGGATGAGTAGATAAAGACGTGTTGTGTGTGTGTGTGTACACACACGAAACGGAATACTACTCAGCCATAAAAAGATGAAATCTTGCCATTTGTGATGACATGGATGGACCCTGAGGGTTTTATGCTAAGTGAGCAAGTCACATGAACAAAGACAAATACTGTAAGATTTAATTTATACATGGAATATTAAAAAACAAAATAAATGAAGAAACCGGACAGAAGATACAGAGAACAGAGTAGCAGTTACTGGAAAAAAGAGGTAAGGGGAAGGCAAATGGGTAAACAGGATCAACCGTATGGTGACAGATAAAAACTAAACTTTTGGTGGTGAGCATGCTGTAGTACAAACAGAAACTAAAATATAATGCTGCCCACATGCAACTTTTACAATGTTATAAACCAATGTTAGGTCAATAAAACTAAATTAATTAACTAATTTTAAAATGTCTGGCACGTATTTAGCACTTAAAGAATAGTAAGTTTTAGTTCTAAAAGCAGTATATGTCTAGGAAAAGAACAATAGGAAGAAAAAAAAGAAAAATATATTTCCCTGTCTTTTGATAATATGTATACAGCTTCAAGAGCTTCTCTGGTGGCTCAGATGATAAAGAATCTGCCTGCAATGTGGGAGACCTGGGTTCAACCCCTGGGTTGGGAAGATCCCCTGGAAGAGGGCATGGCAACACACTCTAGTATTCTTGCCTGGAGAATCCCCTTGGACAGAGCAGCCTGGCAGGCTTCAGTCCATGGGGTTGCAAAGAGTCAGACACAACTGAGTGACTCAGTACAACACAGCATACAGCTGCAAATGTGCCAAAGGTAAATGTTTTCATAGAGCTTTGGCAGTGGTAAGATATTCAAAATAAATTTGATACACAATATGAACATATTAATCAATGAATGATCCCATTTGGTTATATAATGCTTCCTCTTCAGATAAGATTTTAAAAAAGAAAAGACTTTTGCATTGTAGTTAAATTGTTACATAACATGCCATCATGCCACCAATTTATGCTTCCATTATATAAATTTTCTTACTTAATTGCTCATTAACTATCATTCTTTCTTCCTAGACCACAAGCTCCATGAGGGCAGGGCCCCTTTTCTGTCACTACATCGTCAATGTCAAGCAGAGTCCCTGGTATAGAGTACTAGGCTCAATAAGTGTCAATTGATTAAATTAGTGAATTAATAGTGGTTTGTGAAGGGAGAGGGATTTCATTTTTATTGAATATGTTGCAGGCATTTTATCCCATTTAATCTTTGAAAAAAAGTTTTGAAGTAGTTTTCTTATTCCCATTTTATGGTTTAGGAAACTGAGGCTCATCAGATCAGATCAGATCAGTCGCTCAGTCATGTCTGACTCTTTGCGACCCCATGAATCGCAGCACGCCAGGCCTCCCTGTCCATCACCAACTCCCGGAATTCACTCAGACTCACATCCATCGAGTCAGTGATGCCATCCAGCCATCTCATCCTCTGTCGTCCCCTTCTCCTCCTGTCCCCAATCCCTCCCAGCATCAGAGTCTTTTCCAAAGAGTCAACTCTTCACATGAGGTGGCCAAAGTACTGGAGTTTCAGCCTCAGCATCGTTCCCTCCAAAGAAATCCCAGGGCTGATCTCCTTCAGAATGGACTGGCTGGATTTCCTTGCAGTCCAAGGGACTCTCAAGAGTCTTCTCCAACACCACAGTTCAAAAGCATCAATTCTTCAGTGCTCAGCCTTCTTCACAGTTCAACTCTCACATCCATACATGACCATTGGAAAAACCATAGCCTTGACTAGATGAACCTTTGTTGGCAAAGTAATGTCTCTGCTTTTGAATATGCTATTTAGGTTGGTCATAACTTTCCTTCCAAGGAGTAAGCATCTTTTAATTTCATGGCTGCAGTCACCATCTGCAGTGATTTTGGAGACCCAAAAAATAAAGTCTGACACTGTTTCCACTGTTTCCTCATCTATTTCCCATGAAGTGGTGGGACCGGATGCCATGATTTCTGTTTTCTGAATGTTGAGCTTTAAGCCAACTTTTTCACTCTCCACTTTCACTTTCATCAAGAGGCTTTTGAGTTCCTCTTCACTTTCTGCCATAAGGATGGTGTCATCTGCATATCTGAGGTTATTGATATTTCTCCCGGCAATCTTGATTCCAGCTTGTGGTTTCTTCCAGTCCAGCGTTTCTCATGATGTATTCTGCAGATAAGTTAAATAAACAGGGTGACAATATACAGCCTTGACATACTCCTTTTCCTATTTGGAACCAGTCCGTTTTTCCATGTCCAGTTCTAACTATTGCTTCCTGACCTGCATACAGGTTTCTCAAGAGGCAGGTCAGATGGTCTGGTATTTGCAACTCTTTCAGAATTTTCCACAGTTTATTGTGATCCACACAGTCAAAGGCTTTGGCATAGTCAATAAAGCAGAAATAGATGTTTTTCTGGAACTCTTTTGCTTTTTCTATGATCCAGCGGATGTTGGCAATTTGATCTCTGGTTCATCTGCCTTTTCTAAAACCAGCTTGAACATCAGGAATTTCACAGTTCACATATTGCTGAAGCCTGGCTTGGAGAATTTTGAGCATTACTTTACTGGCGTGTGAGATGAGTGCAATTGTGCGGTAGTTTGAGCATTCTTTGGCATTGCCTTTCTTTGGGATTGGAATGAAAACTGACCTTTTCCAGTCCTGTGGCCACTGCTGATTTTCATTAACGTGTCCAAGGAAAAGACAGATTCAATTAAATGCAGAGTTCCAGAGAATAGCAAGGAGAGATAAGAAAGCCTTCTTAAGTGAACAATGCAAAGAAATAGAAGAAAAACAATAGAATGGGAAAGACTAGAAATATCAAGAAAATTGGACATACCAAGGGAACATTTCATGCAAAGATGGCCAGTCAATCCTAAAGGAAACCAAACCTGAATATTCATTGGAAGGACTGATGCTGAAGCTAAAGCTCCAATACCTTGGCCACTTGATGCAAAAAGCCGACTTACTGGAAAAGACCCTGATGATGGGAAAGATTGAGGGCAGAAGGAGAAGGGAATGAGAATGGATATGATTGGATTAAAATCACCAACTCAATGGACAAGAATTTGAGCAAACTCTGGGAGATAGTGAAGGACAGGAGGCCTGGCATGCTGCAGTCCATGGGGCTGCAAAGAGTTGGACATGACCTAGCAACTGAACAACAAGGTCATTTACATCAGGAGAATTTAATCCCAGGTCTTGATTTAAAACCCATGTCATTTCCCCTCTACTACTCAAACTATGGCCTTGCTTGTTTTCCATGAATCAAGTTAGGCTTTACTGTCTAAGGGAAATTAGCAATTATCTGTGTCTGCTGAGAAGTTGCAGCTTCTGAAATTTTTCAACATTAAGTAAGGAAGTAATAAAATTCATCTTTCCAGTTATTCCTGCAAGATACATGACAGAAAGAACAAAACGTCAGGACAGTGTGTTTAATCCTCTCCTCCACTACCTCCAACATTGGAAGTTAGCTATTCTGGAAAGAAAACTTGGCTTCAAAGACAGATGGTGGGAAGACGTAACAAACATGCAAAATACTTCAGAAGAAAAATGATAGAAAGGAAGGAACACAACAGAAATAAACAAAATCCTAGCCTAGAAGAAAATATCTAAAGGAACAGAAGAAAATTCCTCGCGTGAATTTCAATCTGTAGATCATCTTACTATGGATATGGGTCCAGTTTAAGAAAACAAACAACATGAGATTATTTAGGGGGATTGCGGTCAGAAAGAACAAATACTCATATATAAATAATCAGTAAAAGAGAAACAGCAAGAAACAAATGGCAATAAAACTGAAAATAATGATGAAAAGGAAAGATTAGGAAAGATTAGAAATAATCAGAGTGAACACCAGACGAAAAAGGAGAAAAGATGAAGGAGTAGGAAGATATTTTAAAACCAATAGAGAAAAGCCATGGACACAGAGAGATGAGCCAACAGTGTCACTGAAGAAGAGAATTTTACAAATAGAAACAGGGAAAAAATTAGTTTCTGAAATTCTAAATGAAGAAAATTTATTTAATGAAGAAAGAACTGATTCAGCAAATTGATAAGGTACAGTAAATTCCAGGAAAATGTGAAAAGATACTCAATGATGAGTTGAGATCTGATAAAGTAATTTAGCATCAACAATAAAGAAAAAATGCACTCAACCAGCCACAAAAATCCTTGACACAATGGGAGAAGTTCAGGCTAGCTTGTGCTCAGAAATATTTAATGCCAGCAAATAAAAGGGCAATACCTCAATTTCATGAAAAATGAAATGCCCATATGCATTTTTTAAATGGAAGAAAACAGGAAATACAGCACCCTTGAACTCTTCTTGGAAATTTCACTTGAAATCTAGAAAAGATTAAAACAAAGGGCTCAGAAATAAGGAACCATTAGTAAAGAGTTAATAATGGGCAGACTTAAATATAGAACAAATTCAGACAATTCTGTAACTGTTGTAGAAGAGAGTTTTAAATGATTTTGAATTTGGCAGCATAAACAAAAATAATTTAATCTGGAAGAAGCAAGAAATGTGAAAAGTGTAAGACTTATTTTTCTATTTTTACAGTGCAAGTAAAAATATTCTTTATAATGGAAAAACGTAGTTTTAAAACTAATGCCAGCCTTTTACTATTTTCCAAAAACGTAACCCAACCTTATGATGTTGAAGGAAATATTTTCTTTGGTAAAAGAGCAATATATGAAGTCCAGCAATGGTTTTGATTTTATTTCAGTATGCTTTTTTTTTTTTTAATTAAGTTCGAGTAAAGAGGAATTCAATATGACTACCAAAGTGTGTGTGTGTGTGTGTGTGTGTAAGAACTCAGTCATATCTGACTCTTTGTGACCCTATGGACCATAGTCTACCAGCTCCTCTGACAATGGGATTTTCCAGGCAACAATACTGGAGTGGGTTGCCATGCCCTCCTCCAGGGGATCTTCCCAACCCAGGGATCAAATCTGCATCTCCTACATTGCAGGCAGATTCTTTACCACTGAGCCACTGGGGAAGCCCCTTAAAAAATATATATGTTACATAAAAGCATTCTATCAACCTATCAAGCCATTCATTTTTTTATCTGTAGAGATGCAAAGAATAATGTCTAGAATTTCATTGAACTAGGATTACTATCTATTATTTCCAGATGATGAAATTTGGGATTTTTTTCTTCCTTTTTAAGTACTTATCTTCATTGCCTATACACTTTGTTATGGTTAGCCATGAATTTTATAAAGGGAATAGTGACTTCCTTTAAATAAAAGAACTACATGCTGCTGCTGCTGCTAAGTCGCTTCAGTCATCTCTGACTCTGTGTGACCCCATAGACAGCAGCCCACCAGGCTCTGCAGTCCCTGGGATTCTCCAGGCAAGAACACTGGAGTGGGTTGCCATTTCCTTCTCCAATGCATGAAAGTGAAAAGGGATAGTGAAGTCGCTCAGTTGTGCCCGACCCTCAGTGACCCCATGGACTGCAGCCTACCAGGCCCCTCTGTCCATGGGATTTTCCAGGCAAGAGTACTGGAGTGGGGTGCCATTGCCTTCTCCGAAAGAACTATATACACATACCCTTTTTGGATTTCTGTTTCAGTGAATTGTCTATTTAAACCATTTACACATTTAACTTACCTTCAGTCATAAGTGTCAATATTCTTCCTTGTCTTTAATGTTTAAAAATGTCCATTATATACAAATATATTAGCAATTAGAATGAAGTTTATTGTTACTTATCCTTTAGCATTAATTATTTATCAAATTTAAACATACTCTGGATAACATATTTATTTACTTTATGGCTTCTAAAATTCCTATTTTGCTTAAGGAAGCCTCCTATAGAAAATTATGTAGACATTCACCTATATATTCTCCCACTATTTTGGATATTCATATTCAGTTCAGTTCAGTCGCTCAGTCATGTCCGACTATTTGCGACCCCATGAATTGCAGCACGCCAGGCCTCCCTGTCCATCACCAACTCCCAGAGTTCACTCAGACTCACATCCATCGAGTCAGTTATGCCATCCAGCCATCTCATCCTCTGTCGTCCCCTTCTCCTTCTGCCCCCAATCCCTCCAAGCATCAGAGTGTTTTCCAAAGAGTCAACTCTTCATATGAGGTAGCCCAAGTACTGGAGTTTCAGCTTTAGCATCAGTCCTTCCAAAGAAATCCCAGGGCTGATCTCCTTCAGAATGGACTGGTTGGATCTCCTTGCAGTCCAAGGGACTCTCAAGAGTCTTCTCCAACACCACAGTTCAAAAGCATCAATTCTTCGGCGCTCATCGATACATGACCGCTGGAAAAACCATAGCCTTGACTAGACGGACCTTTGTTGGCAAAGTAATGTCTCTGCTTTTGAATATGCTAACTAGGTTGGTCATAACTTTCCTTCCAAGGAACAAGCTTTTAAATTTCATGGCAGCAGTCACCATCTGCAGTGATTTTAGAGCCCCCCAAAATAAAATCTGACACTGTTTCCACTGTTTCCCAATTACTATATATCAAATGCATTTGTGTGGAAAATACAAGTTGAACTAGTTTCATCTTCTTCCAGATAAATAACGGTCTATGCCAGCACTGTTGTTTTTTTTTTTTTTTCCAAAAATCTCATTGAGCTAAAAATGTTAATTTTGATCATTCCATGTGATTCTTGCTTACATTTTTGGATATTGTAACCTATCTCAGTGGATATCGTAACCTATCTCAGTACTGTGATTGTGGCTTTATAGTAAATTTTAATAGCTGAAAGATAAGCTCATCTTTTTACTATTCTTTTTTTCATTATTTGTACTATTCTCAGAACTTTATTCCATCATCTAAACTTTAAAATAATTCAATCTAGTTCCCCAAACAAAACAAAATAAAAGCATTAAGATTCACAGTGGAATGCAATTTCGCTTAATACTGTCTTACTTCGTATTTGTTTATATTTAATAATTTCTCTTATATAGACTCTATTAAATGTATTTCTAAGCAATTAAAGGGTTGGAAATTGTTATTGAGCTTTCTATTTTTCCATTTCTAAGTACTAGTAATAAAGGAAAAAGCTATTGAATTTTCTATATTTATGATATATTAGTAAAATTATGTTTCTTATTTTATACCATATAAATATTAATTTGAAGCATGAAAGGTACCATTTCTCATTTATAAGATTTATAAATGCTTTAAATCATGGTAGCATTCAGTTCTAGAAAGTATTTAAGGAAACAGGCACTATTGTGTATCACTGGTAGCATTATGATTTACTCAAAAAGTTAGATCTTCAGTTATCAAAATTGTTCTGGCTTTTGTTATAAAATTAAATTAAGCAGTGTTACTCTTATTAGTGTGCTGAAAATCTAAACCAGTTCAATAAACAAGAAAAAATGGCATAAAAATTGAAAAGGACAAAATAATCTTCATTTACAAATGGGGAAGTTGAACAGCTGCATGTAAATCAATGAAGTGAGAATACTCTCACCACACACAAAAATAAACTCAAAAAGGTTTAAAGACTTAATTACAAGACATGACACAATAAAACTCTTAGAAGAGATCATAGGCAAAACTTTCTCTGACATAAATCACACCAATGTTTTCTTAGATCAGTCTCCCAAGGCAATAGAAATAAAAATAAGAATAAACAAATGAGACCTAATCAAGCTTATAAGCTTTTGCACAGTAAAGGAAACCATAAAGAAAACAAAGACAACCTATAGAATGGGAGAAAATATCTGAAAACAATACGATCAACAATGGCTTAATTTCCAAAATATACAAACAGCTCATAAAACTCAAAACCAAAAAACAACCCAGTCAAAAAATGGGCTGCTGCTGCTGCTAAGTCGCTTCAGTCGTGTCCAACTCTGTGCGACCCCATAGACAGCAGCCCACCAGGCTCCCCCATTCCTGGGATTCTCCAGGCAAGAACAGTGGAGTGGGTTGCCATTTCCTTCTCCAATGAATGAAAGTGAAAAATGAAAGTTAAGTTGCTCAGTCGTGTCCAACTCTTCGCGACCCCATGGACTGCAGCCTTTCAGGCTCCTCCATCCATGGGATTTTCCAGGCAAGAGTAATGGGCAGAAGACCTAAATAGACATTTCTCCAAAGAAGACATACAGATGGCCAACTGGCACATGAAGTGACACTCAACATTGCTAATTGTTAGAGAAATGCAAATCAGACCGACAATGAGGTATCACCTCACACTGGTCAGGGTGGGCGTTATTAAGTCAACAAATAATAAATGCTGGAGAGGGTGTGGAGAAAGGAAACCCACAACTACAATGTTGGTGGGAATGTAAGTGGGTATAGCCACTACAGAAAACAGTATAGAGGTTCCTCAGAAAACTAAATAGGGAATTCCCAGGCAGTCCAGTGGTTAGGGCTTTGTGCTTTCACTGCCAAGGGAGCTAAGATCCTGTAAGCTCCATAGCATGGGCAAAAACTAAAAATAGAATTACCATATGATCCAACAATCCTACTCCTGATCATATATCCAGACAAAACTTCAATTAAAAAAAAAATACATGCACTCCTATGTTCATAGAAGCACTACTCACAATATCCAAGACATATAAGCAACCTAATTGTCCACTGACAGATGAATGGTAAAGAAGATGTGGTACATATATACAATGGAATAGTGCTCAGCCATAAAAAAGAATAAAATAATGCCATCTGTAGTATCATGGATGTAACTAGAGATTACCATACTAAATGAAGTAAGTCAGAAAGAGAATGACAAATACTATATAATATCACTTATATGTGGAATCTAAACTATGACACAGGAAAAGTGACATGATTCACGGCACTGGCAGCTTTCTGTGGCCACAGAGCAACCAGAGCTAGAAGGTCCACAGGAAGGATATCGTAACTTCCAAGGACAGTGGGAAGCCAATTGAGGCTTCAGGGGACAGCACGAGGGCAACCAAGATGTCAGGGGACAGCGGGAAAGAAGTAGAAGCTTCAGAGGATGGCAATCAGGAGGTGGCAACAAAAGTAACAGATTCCAAAACAAAGGCCAGAAGCAGAGTTTTAATAAAGCATTTGGACAGTAATTTGAAGTAGAGGATTTATTTGGCAAAAACAGAATTATGTTCAGCAATGTGGAACTGAACACTATTTTTCAAACAAAGTTAAAAGCACGTTGTATTTCCTTCCTGACCACTTGCCCAGTCCCCATCTCTTCGAGAGAGAAAAGTTTCATCTAAATTACTTCATCTGATGACTATCATTTATAACTTTATTGTTACTTCTGTTTTGGGTATGCCTTTGGAAAAGGTGTATGGATTCATTACATATTCTAATATATTGTCTATAGATTATAAGATAAAGTCAAGCATGTATCTGCTGTTACTTTTTAAGTTGACCTGTCTTTATACTTAGAAATGTCTCTTAATAGTAGGCTTCCCTGGTGGCTCATATGGTAAAGACTCTCTTGCAATGCAGGATACATGGGTCGGGAAGATCCCCTGGAGAAGGAAATGGCAACCCACTTCAGTAATCTTGCCTGGAGAATTCTAGGGACAGAGGATCCTGGCAGGCTACTGTCCATGGGGTTGCAAAGAGTCAGCGTGACTGAGCAACTATCACTCACAAACTATGACAGAAATGAACCTATCTATAAAACAGAAACAGAATCATAGACACAGAGAACAGACCTGTGATTGCCAAGGGGAAGGGGGTTGGGAGAGACACAGAGCAGGAGGTCGGGGTTAGTAAATGTAAGATATTACATATAGAATGGATAAATAACAAGGTCCTGTTATATAACACAGGGAAATACATTCAATACCCTATGGTAAACCATAATGGGAAAGAATATAATAATGTATATACATGAATAATGGACTCATTCTGCTGTACAGTAGAAATCAGCACAACACTGTAAATCACCTATACTTCAATAAAAATAAATAACAAGAAAATGAAATTTGAAAACATTTTTATTAGAATAAAATGCTTCAAATGTCAGAGAATGAATCTAATACGTGATTGGAAGAACTCTACCCAGAAAACTATCAAATATTGCCTAGGGAAGTGTAATAGTCTTAAAGAAATGGAGAGACATGGTCACTTAGGATTGGAAAATTCACTATTTTTAAGATGCCCCATTCCCCCCAAACTGATTCATACTGGATCAATGTGGTCTGACTCAAAACTCAGCAGGCAATTTATAGAAATGCATAAACTGATTATGAAATTCAAATGGAAATACAAAGGACAAAGAATAAATAAAAGAGCTTGAAAAAGAGCAACAGTGTTAGAGATCTTACATTAGCTGATTTTGAAACTAATTATAAACCTAAGACAATCAAGCTAGTGCAGTATTGTGGTAAGGGCCAAACAATAATGAAACGAGAGAGTTCAGAGATATATCCAAACATTTACTATCAACTGATTTTTCACAAAGGCACCAAGATAATTCAATGGACAAAGGAGAGGCATTTCAATAAATGGTCCTTGAAGAGCTTGGTATTTTTATGTGATGTGGCAGCCTGGATAGGAAGGGAGTGTTAGGGAGAATTTGTTGTTCAGTTACTCAACTGTGTCCAATGCTTTGCAACCTCAAGGATTGCAGCGTGCCAGGCTTCCCTGTCCTTCACTATCTCCCAGAGTTTGCTCAGACTCTTGTTCATTGAGTTGATGATGCCATCCAACCATCTCATTCTCTGTTGCCCCCTTCTCCTCCTGCCTTGAATCTTTCCCAGCATTGGGTTTTTTTTCCAACGAGCCCCTCTTGGCATCAGGAGTTCAAAGTATTGGAGCTTCAGCCTCAGCATCAGTCCTTGCAATGAATATTCAGGGTTAATTTCCTTTAGGATTGACTGGCTTTATCTCCTGGCTGTTCAAGGGACTCTCAAGAGTCTTCATCATCACAGTTCAAAAGCATCAATTCTTCAGTGCTCAATCTTCCTTATGGTCCAGCTCTCACATCCATACATGACTACAGAATATAGTAGTCATATATGGATAAATCATAAAAACCAGAGCTTTTACTATAAAGACCTTTGTCAGCAAAGTAATGTCTCTGCTTTTTAATATGTTGTCAAAGTTGATCATAGCTTTTCTTCCAAGGAGCAAGCATCTTTTAATTTTATGGCTGCAGTCAATGTCCACAGTGACTTTGGAGCCCAAGAAAATAAAGCCAGTCACCTTTTCCATTTTTCTCCGTCTATTTGCCACCTGAGGGAGAAAGAATACATACGTATGTATGACTGAGTCCCTATGCTATTCACCTGAAACTATCACAACATTGTTAATCAGCTATTCAGTTCAGTTCAGTCACTCAGTTGTGTCTGACTCTTTGTGACTCCATGGACTGCAGCACACCAGGCTTCAGTGTTCATCACCAACTACCAGAGCCTACTCAAACTCATCCATCACGTTGATGATGCCATCCAACCATCTCATCCTCTGTCATTCCCTTCTCCTCCCACCTTCAATCTTTCCCAGCATCAGGGTCTTTTCCAAAGAGTCAATTCTTCACATCAGGTACTGGAGTTTCAGCTTCAGCATCAGTCCTTCCAATGAATATTTAGGACTAACTTCCTTTAAGATTGGTTGGCTCTCCTTGCAGTCCAAGGGACTCTCAAGAGTCTTCTCCAACACCACAGTTCAAAAGCATCAATACTTCAGTGCTCAGCTTTCTTTATAGTCCAACTCTCACATCCATACATGACTGCTGGAAAAACCATAGCTTTGACTAGACGGACTTTGTTGGTGAGTAATGTCTTTGCTTTTTAATATGCAGTCTATGTTGGTTATAGCTTTTCTTCCAAAGAGCAAGTGTCTTTTAATTTCATGGCTGCAGTCACCATCTGCAATGATTTTGGAGCCCAAGAAAATAAAGTCTCTCACTGTTTCCCCATCTATTTCCCATGAAGTGATGGGACCGGATGCCATGATTTTAGTTTTTTTCTGAATGTTGAGTTTTAAGCCAACGTTTTCACTCTTCTCTTTCACGTTCATCAAGAGGTTCTTTAGATTTCACATTCTGCCATAAGGGTGGTGTCATCTGCATATCCGAGGTTATTGATATTTCTCCTGGCAATCTTGATTCCAGCTTGTGCTTCTTCCAGCCCAGCATTTCTCATGATGTACACTGCATATAAGTTAAAAAAATTATCATAAATACCTATAAGCGACAAAGATTTATATCCAGAATATATAATGTATACACACACACACGATTGCCTAGAGGGAGGATTAAATCAAAAGTCAATGATAGAACTTTTTAGAATAATGTAAATGTTCTATATCTTGATTGGGGTGGTAGTTATATGGCTATAAAAAAATTAGCAGGGTGACAATATACAGCCTTGACATATTCCTTCCCCGATTTGGAACCAGTCTGTTTTTCATGTCCAGTTCTAACTGTTGCTTCTTGACCAGCATACAGATTTCTCAGGAGGCAGGTCAGGTGGTCTGGTATTCCCATCTCTTTCAGAATTTTCCACAGTTTGTTGTGATCCACACAGTCAAAGGCTTTAGTGTAGTCAATAAAGCAAAGTAGATGTTTCTCTGGAACTCTCTTGCTTTATTAATGATACAGTGAATGTTGGCAATTTGATCTCTGGTTCCTCTGCCTTTTCTAAATCCAGCTTGAGCATCTGGAAGTTCATGGTACATGTATTGCTGAAGCCTGGCTTGGAGAATTTTGAGCATTACTTTGCTAGCATGTGAGATGAGTGCAATTGTGTGGTAGTTTGAACATTCTTTGGCATTGCCTTTCTTTGGGATTGGAATGAAAACTGACCTTTTCCAGTCCTGTGGCCACTGCTGAGTTTTCCAGATTTGCTGGCATATTAAGTGCAGCACTTTCACAGCATCATCTTTTAGGATTTTGAAATAGCTTAATTGGAATTCCATCACGTATACTAGCTTTGTTCATAGTGATTAAACACTTTTTAAAGGCACCATTTAAAAATACATAAGCCACCAATGGAGAGAAAATTATCATAAATACCTATAAGCGACAAAGATTTATATCCAGAATATATAATGTATACACACACACACGATTGCCTAGAGGGAGGATTAAATCAAAAGTCAATGATAGAACTTTTTAGAATAATGTAAATGTTCTATATCTTGATTGGGGTGGTAGTTATATGGCTATAAAAAAATTATCAAAATGTAAAAACTGAAATTCACAATCTGTATACTTCAGATCTGAGGATTTCTTGTATAAGTTATTCCTTAATTAACAATGACAAAAATAACAACAAAAAAAGAAAATTTGTGCTCTGCACATAAATTTGGACTGTTAGGTTTTTTACTGCTGTTTTTGTATTTGCTAGATAGGTTAGGGCTGTGTGATGTAGAAATAAGCTGTGCACGGCATCTTGGAGCTGCCTAGAGGCTCACTCCTCTTTTGATGGATCGTTGTATTTGCCCTGACTCTGCTTTACTCTTGGTTTTACATCCTGTTAGTTGACCTCGGCTTGTAGCAAAGCTCCCAGGTTGAATTAAGCTGAGACATTTTAAAAACTGTTATAGCAGAATATAGGAGGTCTTGATAATTATGCTATTAAAAATTTTTATTGAACAAACTTGAAAGAAGAGTTGAGCTTAATCTGCAAACACTGTTGGTTTTATAGTTCTCTACTCATACGATTCAAAAAATTTCTTTTATTTGAACTCCTGGACCGGGCTTAAGAGAGAAGAATTCGGAAGGTTTGAATCAATCTATTCCTGAGCGAGGCTAGTGGGGTAAGGATGGGCTTAAAAATGTTCTTACCTACTTTTGCTGGAGGACCAGGGGAAGCTAAATAAGTAGACTCTGTTTAATATATTCCTTTTCTCTTTGATTTCTTCCAAACTACAATTACATTACTTTGGGGGAAAAGTTTGTGGCTATAAACTACAAGGCTGGATTTACTTCTCTTCAAAAAGATGGGCCATTCTGTAAATCATGATTCAATATATAGAATTCCAAAGTGAAGTTTTTTGTCGTTTCATTTTTGGAATCCCATCGACTGTCACCTAGAAGAACATTCAGAGCAGTAAAAGTGGCTCCTCCTGATTTAGAAATGTACAGCCTTTAAAATTTATTTCCTATAATCAGTGTTTCATTATATTGGCATTCCACACAGTTGCCATATCCTGCTGAGTAGTGACTTAATGTAGCCCTGGAGCTGGATTTGATCATACATTTAGATTCATCACGGCACAACAATTCTTATGTACTTTTCCCGAATGAAACATGGAGGAAAATCAATTCAGAAATGAACTGGGTAAATCTCCGGAATTGAGACTGATGCCCCAGATCGCAAATTATCCAGACAGCAAACATCTTGTAGGCAGCTGTTTGAATTCAGGGGTTTCTAAGACAGCTGATGGATTTAAGATAGTGCTCTAAGACTGAATTGTCAGCTTATTCTGGATTACAAATATTGATGATCAATAAAATTGTTGAGGAAAACCTTGATGTAAAGAGAAAAATAAAATCCAAAAATTCTACGATTCCTAACTCTTTAGATGTTCATGGTAATTGAGATATATTCTGTTGTATGTATCCAACAAAACCCATCTAGACCTTATGTTTGGCTCTTTCTCGGCAGCAGTAGGTGTCTGAACTCCCCCTTAATAGACTCAACAGACATTAACACTAACAAAATACAAAGGCTTCACAACACCTCCCTGAATTCACCACATCTCCTTTTCTAGGTGAGTACCTGACACAAGAAAATATGCATAGGATTCATTGATATCACTAAATAAGTAAAGGAGGTATTTAATCCACACTAGATAATTTAGTAGTTAATTGAATACTACTTTTCCTGATTTTCTAATGATTTCTTATTTATTGATTTCATTTCTCAAGGAAGGTTATAATCTCCTAGAAGCCAGGATTTTTCTATTTTTTTCAATCTGTACTTTTTCTGTGTATAGCATAATGCTATGACCATACTAGTTCAGTTCAGTTCAGTCGCTCAGTCACGTCCAACTCTTTGAGACCCCATGAAGTGCAGAAAACCAGGTCTCCCTGTCCATCACCCACTCCTGGAGTCTACCCAAACCCATGTCCATTGAGTTGGTGATACCATCCAACTATCTCATCCTCTGCCATCCCCTTCTCCTCCTGCCCTCAATCTTTCCCAGCATCAGGATCTTTGCAAATGAATCAGCTCTTCACATCAGTCCTTCCAATGAACACCCAGGACTGATCTCCTTTAGGATGGACTGGTTGGATCGCCTTGCAGTCCAAGGGACTCTCAAGAGTTCTCCAACACTACAGTTCAAAAGCATCAATTCTTCTGTGCTCAGCTTTCTTTATAGTCCAACTCTCACATCCATACATGACTATGGGAAAAACAATAGGCTTGACTAGATAGACCTTTCTTGGCAAAGTAATGTCTCTGCGTTTTAATATGCTGTCTAGGGTGGTCATAACTTTCCTTCCAAGGAGTAAGCGTCTTTTAATTTCATGGCTACAGTCACCATCTGCAGTGATTTTGGAACCAAAAAAATAGTCAGCCACTGTTTCCACTGTTTCCCCATCTATTTGCCTTGAAGTGAGAAATAGATTTAAGGGACCAGATCTGATAGATAGAGTGCCTGATGAACTATGGATGGAGGTTCGTGACACTGTACAGGAGACAGGGATGAAGACCATCCCCATGGAAAAGAAATGCAAAAAAGCAAAATGGCTGTTTGGGGAGGCCTTTCAAATAGCTGTGAAGAGAAGAGAAGCAAAAAGCAAAAGAGAAAAGTAAAGATATAAGCATCTGAATGCAGAGTTCCAAAGAATAGCAAGAAGAAATAAGAAACCCTTCCTCAGCGATCAATGCAAAGAAAAGAGGAAAACAACAGAATGGGAAAGACTAGAGGTCTCGTCAAGAAAATTAGAGATACCAAGGGAACACTTCATGTAAAGATGGGCTTGATAAAGGACAGAAATGATATGGACCTAACAGAAGCAGAAGATATTAAGAGGAGGTGTCAAGAATACACAGAAGAACTGTACAAAAAAGATCTTTACGACCAAGATAATCACAATGGTGTGATGACTGACCTAGAACCAGACATCCTGGAATGTGAAGTTAAGGGGGCCTTAGAAAGCATCACTACAAACAAAGCTAGTGGAGGTGATGGAATTCCAGTTGAGCTATTTTAAATCCTGAAAGATGATGCTGTGAAAGTGCTGCACTCAATATGTCAGCAAATTTGGAAAACTCAGCAGTGGCCACAGGATTAGAAAAGGTCAGTTTTCATTCCAATCCCAAAGAAAGGCAATGCCAAAGAATGCTCAAACTACCACACAATTGCACTCATCTCACACACCTGTAAAGTAATGCTCAAAATTCTCCAAGCCAGGCTTCAGCAATACGTGAACCGTGAACTTCTAGATGTTCAAGCTAGTATTAGAAAAGGCAGAGGAACCAGAGATCAAATTGCCAACATCCGCTGGATCATAGAAAAAGCAAGAGAGTTCCAGAAAAACATCTATTTCTGCTTTATTGACTATGCCAAAGCCTTTGACTGTGTGGATCACAATAAACTGTGGAAAATTCTGAAAGAGATGGGAATACCAGACCACCTAACCGGCGTCTTGAGAAACCTATATGCAGGTCAGGAAGCAACAGTTAGAACTGGACATGGAACAACAGCCTGGTTCCAAATAGGAAAAGGAGTACGTCAAGGCTGTATATTGTCACCCTGCTTATTTAACTTATAAGCAGAGTACATCATGAGAAATGCTGGGCTGGAAGAAGCACAAGCTGGAATCAAGATTGCTGGGAGAAATATTAATAACCTCAGATATGCAGATGACACCACCCTTATGGCAGAAAGTGAAGAGGAACTAAAAGCCTCTTGATGAAAGTGAAAGAGGAGAGTGAAAAAGTTGGCTTAAAGCTCAACATTCAGAAAACGAAGGTCATGGCATCTGGTCCCATCACTTCATGGGAAATAGATGGGGAAACAGTGGAAACAGTTTCAGACTTTATTTTTGGGGGCTCCAAAATCACTGCAGATGGTGACTGCAGCCATGAAATTAAAAGACGCTTACTCCTTGGAAGGAAAGTTATGACCAACCTAGATAGCATATTCAAAAGCAGAGACATTACTTTGCCAACAAAGGTCCATCTAGTCAAGGCTATGGTTTTTCTGGTAGTCATGTATGGATGTGAGAGTTGGACTGTGAAGAAAGCTGAGCACCAAAGAATTGATGCTTTTGAACTGTGGTGTTGGAGAAGACTCTTGAGAGTCCCTTGGACTGCAAGGAGATCCAACCAGTCCATTCTAAAGGAGATCAGTCCTGGGTGTTCTTTGGAAGGACTGATGCTAAAGCTGAAACTCCAATACTTTGGCCACCTCATGCAAAGAGTTGACTCATTGGAAAAGACTCTGATGCTGGGAGGGATTGGGGGCAAGAGGAGAAGGGGACAACAGAGGATGAGATGGCTGGATGGCATCATCGTCTCAATGGATGTGAGTTTGAGTGAACTCTGGGAGTTGGTGATGCACAGGGAGGCCTGGCTGCTGCAATTCATGGGTCACAGAGTTGGACACAACTGAGCGACTGAACTGAACTGAACTGATGGGACCAGATGCCATGATCTTAGTTTTCTGAATGTTGATGTTTAAGCTAACTTTCCCACTCTTCTCTTTACTTTCTTCAAGAGGCTCTTTAGTTATTCACTTTCTGCCATAAACTTGGTGTCATCTGCATATCTGAGGTTATTGTTATTTCTCCCGGCAATCTTGATTCCAGCTTGTGCTTCATCCAGTCCAGCATTTCTCATGATGTACTCTGCATGTAAGTTATATAAGCAGGGAGACAATATACAGTCTTGATGTACTCCTTTTCCTATTTGCAGCCAGTCTGATTTTTTAGGTCCAGTTCTAACTGTTGCTTCTTGGCGTGCAAACAGATTTCTCAGGAGGCTGGTCAGGTGGTCTGGTATTCCCATCTCTTTCAGAATTTTCTAGTTTGTTGTGATCCATACAGTCAAAGGCTTTGGCATAGTCAATAAAGGAGACACAGATGTTTTTCTGGAACTCTCTTGTTTTTTCAATGATCCAGCGAATGTTGGCAATTTGATCTCTGGTTCCTCTGCCTTTTCTAAACCAGCTTGAACATCTGGAAGTTCATGGTTCACGTATTGCTGAAGACTGGCCTGGAGAATTTTGATCATCACTTTACTAGCGTGTGAGATGAGTGCAATTGTGTGGTATTTTGAGCATTCTTTGGCATTGCCTTTCTTTGGGATTGGAATGAAAACTGAACTTTTCCAGTCCTGTGGCCACTGCTGAGTTTTCCAAATTTGCTGGCATATCGAGTGCAGCACTTTCAGAGCATCATCTTTTAGGATTTAAATAGCTCAACTGGAATTCTTTCACCTCCACTAGCTTTGTAGTGATGCTTCCTAAGGCCCACTTGACTTCACATTCCAGGATGTCTGGCTCTAGGTGAGTGATCACACTATCATGATTATCTGGGTTGTGAAGATCTTTTTGTACAGTTCTGTGTATTCTTGCCACCTCTTCCTAATATCTTCTGCATCTGTTAAGTCCTATCCTTTATTGAATCTATCTTAAGTGCTTAGGAAATTATAGTTGATTAATTACACATTGTTCTCAGCACCAAAACATCTCTGAGTACAGTTTTATGGCTTCTTTAATCCTTTAGTTGAGCTGCATCACTAAACATTTATTTTGTCCTGCATTTAAACTGTGTTATTAAAGTTTTAAATATTCCTTTATCTCTGATAATAGACTTCCACCATCCTTATTCCTCCCTCTTGAGCTTCTAGTTCTGCAGTCTCATGTGTTTGGTGTATCCCAAGACTTTTTCTTGGGTTTTTCTCTCCCATAACCCATCCTCCCTTATCCACCTTGCAGAACAGAGAAGTACATTTTATTTCACTTCAGATAAACTTTCATCACACACCAACAATATGCCAGGCACTGTGTGAAGCACAAGTGACCCAAAGAAGACACGATTCCTCTACTCAAAGACTTTGTGGTCTGGTAGAAGACAAATAAGATTTTCACAGGGAAATTTGTAAAACAATACAGGCTATTGTAAGAACACAGGCTACCTACTCCAGCCTAGTGCAAGGATACATCCAATGGCAGGAAACCTGGAGCAGGATGTGAGTTCAGCCCTTCTACAAGACATTTCACACCAGTCAGAATGGCTGTGATCCAAAAGTCTACAAATAATAAATGCTGGAGAGGGTGTGGAGAAAAGGGAACCCTCTTACACTGTTGGTGGAAATGCAAACTAGTACAGCCACTATGGAGAACAGTGTGGAGATTCCTTAAAAAACTGGAAATAGAACTGCCTTATGATCCAGCAATCCCATTGCTGGGCATACACACTGTGGAAACCAGAAGGGAAAGAGACACGTGTACCCCAATGTTCATCACAGCACGGTTTATAATAGCCAGGACATGGAAGCAACCTAGATGCCCATCAGCAGATGAATGGATAAGAAAGCTGTGGTACATATACACAATGGAGTATTACTCAGCCATTAAAAAGAATACATTTGAATCAGTTCTAATGAGGTGGATGAAACTGGAACCTATTATACAGAGTGAAGTAAGCCAGAAAGAAAAACACCAATACAGTATACTAACACATATATATGGAATTTAGAAAGATGGTAACAATAACCCTGTGTACGAGACAGCAAAAGAGACACTGATATATAGATCAGTCTTATGGACTCTGTGGGAGAGGGAGAGGGTGGGGAGATTTGGGAGAATGGCATTGAAACATGTATAACATCATGTATGAAACAAGTCACCAGTCCAGGTTCGATGCACGATACTGGATGCTTGGGGCTGGTGCACTGGGACGACCCAGAGGGAAGGTATGGGGAGGGAGGAGGGAGGAGGGTTCAGGATGGGGAGCACGGGTATACCTGTGGTGGATTCATTTCGATGTTTGGCAAAACTAATACAATATTGTAAAGTTTAAAAAAAAAAAAAGAATAATGCTAATGTAGTCTCCTCCTCAAAGCTAGAGAGACTGTTCAGATGTACAAACACACAGAGATGAGAGGGTAGTGACAGGTGCATAGACCAGAGAAAATGTCTGAAAAGCCTGGCAAAGTGAGCTGAAGAATCAGAATTAGATATAAGATGTGCAAACAGGCACAGGCAAGATGATGGAGCAAGAGATGTAATGGTTATGTGTTAGAGAAGTGACTGGGCAAGTTCAAGGTACAGAGACTAAGGCCACTTCTGGCTTTCCATGATGTGAGTGGAAGGGCTAGGTAAGCGGAAAGGACAATGGATAAGGTTAAGGTTCAGATTAGGGTTAGGTTTCTAGGGCTGGGAAGTTCCTTTAATAATAGGGCTTTGCAACTTTAAAGATAGAATTCTTCCTACTATATAGTATTTGTATTTTTATGCCTACATTCATGGACTTCCCGGATAGCTCAGTTGGTAAAGAATCCACCTGCAGTGCAGGAGACCTGGGTTCAATATCTGGGTTGGGAAGATTCCCTGGAGCAGGGAAAGGCTACCCATCCCAGCATTCTGGCCCGGAGAATTCCATGGACTATATCATCCATGACCAGTGGAATAAATTGTCTATAATTTTATTTTAGAGCAAGTTTATACACTTACATATATCTTTTTGGGGTTTCCATATCCTTTTGTGCTTTTTTCTGAAGAATAAATTAGTTACTTTACTCCTGTACCTGATATTGTTACAGACATAGAACAGATAAAGTCAATAGAGTTGAAAGGCCAAGAAC
The DNA here is from genome assembly GCF_032452875.1 of Bos javanicus. Classification (NCBI taxonomy): domain Eukaryota; kingdom Metazoa; phylum Chordata; class Mammalia; order Artiodactyla; family Bovidae; genus Bos; species Bos javanicus. The sequence continues at coordinate 59,057,652 of NC_083869.1, read as the reverse complement.
AAGGGCTTGGATTTGCCTTCCTTGGCACTTCTTTAAATGTAAATGGGCCAATAACAGTCTCTTATAGAGCTGTCATCACAATTAAGTGAGTTTCTATATGTAAAGCTCTAAGAACAGAGGTTCATTGGAAGTAGTCAATGAATAGTCACTGTTACTATGATCATTATTTTCTGGAATGGATGGATAACGGTGACAAGTACAACTGAGAGATTTTGGTACCCGGAGAATGAGACAAAATATACCATCTCTCTTCAAGAGAGTGATAGTCATAAAGCTTATTTCTTATAGGTGTGTTACTTGTAAGAGAACAAAATCTAACCAAATTGTTGTTTAGATGAACAACTACATCAAATAACACAGTAAATTTAGAAAATAGACTGAGGATATTTATTTTATTGTCTATTATATCAAAATTTATGGGTAATCACATCAGAATACACACACACACACACACACACACACCATGGTTTTTTTCCCCATGAAGAGTTCGAACAAAAGGAGGTCTAAGAAAATCTCTTACATTCTATGACAGAAACAATGTGAAATCACATAGGAAGGGTCCTAGTAAATGACTTGTTTTCTTGAGTTGAATTCAAAAGAGAAGAATCTTGAGTGAATAGAACATTAACAAAAAGCAGGAGAAACATAACAGTTTTGAAAAAGTGATCCTTTAAACAGATATGAAAGGGGTATAATTTATACATCTCTGAGAGTACTGCATCAAGGTGGGGAGCTGTGAGGTGGATCTGGCACAAAATGACTTCTGACACATGCCATGTATTATTTACCACAAAATTCTACCACATGCATTAACATGACAGGCATAGTCACTTTATTAACTGAAGTCAACTGGTCAGTGCATATAGTGAAATTTTGTTCAGATGTTTCCTGGTATACGTGGAGAGAAATAGTAGAAAACTCAAAGAGCTGCCTCCTGAACAGAGGAAGTCATCTGAGTAGAGGTAAGAGTGCGGGGAAGAAAGAAGTGAGAGGTTGAACTCAAAGTTCTCAAGAATGTGAATCCAAAATTGGGAGGCCATGGCCCACTCTCAGCAGCTCAGATAATAGTTCATAACTTAGCAATCTTAAATACTATTTATTTCTTTTCTTGCCCTACTGATAAGAGCTTCCCCAATGGTTCAGAAGGCAAAGAATCCACCTGCAATGCAGGGGACACAGGAGATGTGTTTGATCCCTGAGTCAGGAAGATCCTCTGGAGGAGGAAATGGCAACCTATTCCAGCATTCTTGCTTTGAAAATTCCATGGACAGAGGAGCCTGGTGGGTTACAGTTCATGGGGTGGCAAAGCGTCGGACACGACTGAGTGACTAAGCACAAACACATACACTGATAAAATACGGAACTATCTCATCTGTCTCTGGGCTTCTCTGGTGGCTCAGAAAGTAAAGAATCTGCCTGCAGTGCAGGAGATCTAGGTTTGATCCCTGGGTCAGGATTATTCCCCGGAGAAAGGCATGGCTACCCACTCCAGTATTCTTGCCTGGAGAAATCCATGGAGTCGCAAAGAGTCAGACACGACAGAGCAACTAATATTTTCACATTCACTTTTCATCTGTCTACCTCAGAAGAAGCAATGATAAAACGAGAGAAGACAGATGAGATCTTCAGAAACAAGAATTCTAGTAAAAGAGCCTAATATATAATTATTATTATTATTTTACTTTAGAAGACTGATTTCATTTCCTTACACTTTTTGCTCTGACTTTAGTTTGGACCCATCAATCTTATGTTTTTTGGTTTTTGTTTTTTTTTTTTGTAATAAGGGCAATTCAGTGCTTTGTTCTCACCTTGTAAAACCTCTGAAAGTGGTCCTTGCACCCCTAAGAAGTCGATTTGATTCTCTGCCTTTTCCTACAGGCTCATGTCTCCCCTGGGACAGCTTACTATACAAACGAAATATGAAGCAAGCCTACAGTTTCTACAGTGACAGAGCCAAAGCCTTTTCTGTTTTCCTTCGTGTAGCCCATAGGGAAATATCAGAATGGGTATTGATTTTGGCAAAGAGACAGTCCACAGAGATGGTTGAGTTTAATAAATCTCTGCTATAAGAGACTCATATTTAAGTTCCAGCAAGTCTCAGAGCTCATTCTACCAGGGCTATCTAACCTCTTGCCTCCTCAGTGACAAATTAAATACTCATTTGTCACTGGTTCTTTGCAGTCCATTTTGAATGAGACAGAAGATGAAGGCCCTCCACCAGCCCATTCCCCATATTACAGAAAGCTGAGTTTCTGGAGCTAATTACTTTGCTACGTGTTCAAGTGGAAGCCATAGTTTGGTAGTAAATATCGCTTAGGCTAGTTGATGCTACTTCTTGAGGACCATGGAAGTTATACCATTCATCACACATTCTTCCCAGACTTTTAAAATTCATTTTGTCCTCATGGGGTTTAAGGATGGAGAAGGCAATGGCACCCCACTCCAGTACTCTTGCCTGGAAAATCCCATGGACGGAGGAGCCTGGTAGGCTGTAGTCCATGGGGTCGCAAAGAGTTGGACACAACTGAGCAACTTCACTTTCACTTTTCACTTTCATGCACTGGAGAAGGAAATGGCAATCCACTCCAGTGTTCTTGCCTGGAAAATCCCAAGGACCTGGGAGTCTGGTGGGCTGCCGTCTATGGGGTTGCACAGAGTCAGACACGACTGAAGTGACTTAGCAGCAGCAGCATACATATATCTGTAAATAATATGTAAATATACATTTATATTATATATAAGTATGTAAATATTCACAAATATGTATGTACACATATATAAGATTAATAACAATAAATTATCCTATAACATTAAACTCATTTACCCTTGATTTTCATAACTTCGAAAAGACCAGTTTAGACTAGGTGACCACACCAGTTCTTAAATTTTATAATAAATAACTTTAGGCCAAAAGTTCATTATACAGTGGCTGAGTAAGCTCTCCAACAAACAAATTTAGAGGACACCAATCATCCGGGAAACTCCATAACAAACATTTTCTCTGGAACCTGGAAAGACAATTAAACAGGCCAATTGGAATTGAGCTTCTGACCTCTCCTGATGCTCCTTGTTTGTTTTGTGTTGTTGCAATTAGCCATGTAAATCACCGGGTGAATTATGATTCATTATAGGGACAGAATCCAATCTTTTTCATTTGTGAATCTGAAAGTGGGAACTTGCACGTAGCTGGCATTCAACAAAGTATGTGGCCAAACTGTTCAACAGCTTAGAAAGTTCTCAATCATCATTACTTTAGCTTTCATTAATAGCATTATCACCAGACTACTTCCAACACCTACATTTATCCACATCCCTCCATATGGGCCGTGCTCTTCTTCCCCACTGTGTTAACAATGTGTTGCGTGGGGCAGCAGCCCCAGTCTTCTCAAACCAGCTACTTGGAATGGATTGTTACTTATGGCGTTTGGTATACTAACAACACTCCTGAGGCTGTAGACCTTGTACATATGCATAATTCAGGCACATTCAGCATTTTAAACTCTACCTGGGGGTTACTTTAAAAAGTCACATTGATTTTGATTTAAAACTCTAAAGAATAAGCAAAACCAAGCTGCTGAGTTGTTTTTATTAAGAATATTTCATTCTTTACCACTGGTTAAGATGGTGCAGATAACAAAGCCCTCAGTAAGCTGTGTGCCCACAATCTTAATAAAGGCCTTTTCTTTTAGAGCTGTGTTCCATGAGTAACCCACTGGGCTGGAGGTTGAGCCAGACACCTCTTGAATTTATTTACAATTTGAAAATAAATAGATATTCTTTCACAGGATTGGCAACTTAGCCCCACTCACTAATTTGGAAAATCTATCCCAGTTATCAGCCTGACACTTGCAGTGAGTGTTAAAACATTAAAATTATCTTGAATAAAACTTTGTTACTAGCTTCCAGGCAGCACTGTCAGAAGACAGAGAGGTCAAGAACAAAATGTTTTCTTCTTCAGTCCCCGAGATTACTCTCAGAAGCTGAAATGCAGATAACATAATATTGAAATGTTCTGTTCTCATTTTAGAAATGTCCAAAACAAACAAACAAAAGGAACCAGAACAGGAGGAGGAAACTTCTCTAAGCATTGCCTAAATATGTCTTTGTTTTCAGCCCATTGTCTTCATCTGTGGAATGATCTCTAGAATCCATTTTAGCTAAAATGTTCTTTTTCTTCCTGGTTCCTAATTGAGGCTGCAAAGGAATGGACTGGAGTCACCTCTTAGAAGGATTCCTGGGAGGTGGTTTTTCAAATGATGGAGAAAAGGCAAGTATTAGATTCATATTTCCACCCACAAAGAAAAGATTGCCAAGAGTAGTTTACCTTAACCTAATTGCTCTAATTCACTGCTTTCTGGTTTGTTGAAGGACTCTCCACGTTTAACAAGGGCTTCAGTGGGGAGTGGCACTGGCAACCCACTCCAGTACTCCTGTCTGGAAAATCCCATGGATGGAGGAGCCTGGTGGGCTGCAGTCCATGGGGTTGCAAAGAGTTGGACGCGACTGAGCGACTTCACTTTCACTTTTCACTTGCATGCATTGGAGAAGGGCTCCAGGGTTTCTGCCTGGAGAATTCCAGGGACGGAGGAGCCTTGTGGGCTGCCATCTATGGGGTCGCACAGAGTCGGACATGACTGAAGTGACTTAGCAGCAGCAGCACATTGGGGAGTAGCTCTGCTTGAGACTGAGAGATATGTAAAGATTCTAAACATCATTCCAGCTTGGCTATATTCTAGCCGTATTGATAGCAGACTATGTGTTGGTGCACTGGCGGGGAGTGTACCCCAGGCACGCGGACCTTGTGCTCTCCGTAGGTGGTAGTCACCCACAAGGGGCAGTACAGCGGTGATTTTTGTTCCGGTTACCATCCATTACCCAATACGTTTTGAACCCAGTTCTGTCCACTAGCACCTTTGGATGATATTTTAACTCAGCATATCCTAAATAAAATTTCCTTCTTTTCTCCCCACACCCTTCTTCTCCTGTCTGTGCCAGTCACATTCAAGCATACTGCCATCCAATCAGATGCACAGGGTAAACTTCAAAAGACCACCCTCGCCACACTGCTCTCCTCAGCTCCTACAACCCGTCGTTCAGGTTTCTTTCATGTTCCTCCCTACATGTACCTCACGTCTGTCACCTTTTGCCCACATCTACGGACACCACTCACGCCCTCTATCAGGTCTCACCCAGATGACTCTCATGCACACCAGGTTCGTTCTCCACTCTGCTTCCTAAGTGAGTTTTGTAACAATAAGACTGCTCCAGTAAAAGTCATTAAAGTCTCTCATTATTTCCAGGATTAGCAAGACAATGTCTAACTTGGCCCACAAGGTCCTGTAGGGTTTGGTCTCAGCCAAGTTCTCCACATTCACCTGGCACCACTCTCCGTGAGACCCCACTGCACTGTGTCAGCCCCAGTGAACTCAAGTTAGCTTCTCAGGCATATCTTGCTCCCTTTCACTTAAGAGCCTCAATCCCTAGTTGCCTCCCTGCCACAATTTTCTCTCCTACATCTTTGCCTAGTTAATTTCCACTTATCTTTCATGTTGCAACTCCAATGTCACCTCCATGGGGAAGTCCTCTGTTATGGTCTGAATGTTTATGTGTCCCTAAAATATATTTTGGAGAAGGCGATGCCACCCCACTCCAGTACTCTTGTCTGGAAAATCCCACGGATGGAGGAGCCTGGTGGGCTGCAGTCCATGGGGTTGCGAAGAGTTGGACACGACTGAGTGACTTCACTTTCCCTTTTCACTTTCATGCATTGGAGAAAGAAATGGCAGCCCACTCCAGTATTCTTGCCTGGAGAATCCCAGGGATGGGAGCCTGGTGGGCTGCCGTCTATGGGGTCACACAGAGTCGGACATGACTGAAGCAACTTAGCAGCAGCAGCAAAATATATTTGAAACCCTAACCTCAATGCGATGGTAGTCAAAGGTAGTTTGATTTAGAAGAGGACATAAAGGTAGAAGCCCCCATGTTGGGATTTGTTTTTATAAGGATATGAAAAGACACCAGAATTTCCTCTCTCAGCCTTGTGGGAACACAGCTAGAAGGTGGCTATCTATTAGTGAGGAAGAGAGGTCTCACCAGAAAGGCTTTTTGATCTTGAACTTCACAGATTCCAGGACTGTGAGAAATGACTATTTGTTGTTTAACTCACCCAGTCTATGAGAATTTCATTATAGCAGTCTGGGCTGACTCAAGGGCTTCCTTGAGCCTCTAGGTTGAAATAGATGTCCCTACTCTGTCATCTCATGCCTTTCAGTGGATCTTCTTTATAACACCTATCACAGTTGATACTATGCGATAGTATAGTTGACTGCTCAATCAGTGCTTTCTTCCCCTAAGGTCAAGCCTGAGGTTGTGCTTGTTCATTGTCACAATATCTAGCACAATGACCAGTTCTCAGTCAACACTTGATAAATACCTGTTAAATGAATTTAAAGAAGTTCTAGGTAAATCTGATTCATTAGCATGAAAACGTATATTTCCATAGAAAATTCTTAATTATAGAAAATAGGCCTGTTAAACACTTTCAGTCCACATAAGAGCCTGTTATTATTAGCACACTTTAAGAATCTTCTTTCAAGTAAATGGATGTCCCTTTTACCTCAAAAGAGGAGACTTCGCCTCAAATATTCAAGTCATCAGTTCAATTTGGATATAGCCAAAATGATTCCATAAGCTTGGTTTTCCCTTTAATGACATAAAAATATACAATTTTAAATTTTAACCCATAAGCATATCATTATAGTTATTCACAATTCAAGGGTAAAGGGAGCTAGAAACCATCTCCTCCTGTGAAGTGGCTGAAGAACTTGAGGCAAGAGGAACATTTGAAGACTATGGGGCAGTCTTCAAATGTTCATGATGCTTTGGGATAGAAGAGGCAGTAGTTTTGTTTGACTGAAAGGCAAACTGGGAAGGAGGGGCAAAAATTATATTAATCTAGGTTTCAATCCAATTAAAAAAGAGATTTCTAACATAATGCAATGTATGCTCAGAAGGCAACAGGTCATGCATGTCCTGAGAGAAGGAGTATCTTGCCAAATCAGAGACACTATAGAAAGAATTCCTACATCAGACTCTGGGCTGTCTGCAGAAAGGCCCTCCCTTGTGTGTGATTGTAGAAGGGAATAGCCGTCTAGAACTCTAGTTGATATCTGAAAGGTTGTTCTGCTATTAATACAAATTTGTCTGTATAATTGAAGAAGTCGGTTTCTGTATGGATTGAAGCCACATTTATAAAGATAGCTGACTTTTTGAATGTATTTGAAAAAAAAGAAAAAACAAGTTAAAAGGTCAAATAGAATTTTTTTCAGGTCAGCTTAACAAGCATTAGTATATGGTAAAATGCATGACATTTTAGAAAAACTGGCTATTTTATAATTAATTGCTAATGTTTCAGACAGGCACTATATTTCCTATCTGGTTATTTTGCCAATATTTGATTACGGTGAAGCAATTTGTAGACAGGTTAGCTTGCTGCTTTTAATGAGCTGGATGTGCTCTCTAATGGAATTGCTAAATTGGTGTTAAATTGTAGCTTGGGGACTTATTATTGTGAGGTTCTATCTTCTTTTTGCTAGTTTTCTTCTTCATGGAGAAGAGACTTAAATTGGCTTCAGGTAGAACGGTGAATAACAATTTTGTAGAAATTACCCTATATATTGACTTAGTTTAACTTTTATTAGATATTTAGTTTATGGAAAATGTAAAAAAATCTTTTGTATTTTTTAAAACTGAATTATAGTTGATTTACAATGTTTCAGGTATACAGCAAAGCTATTTAGTTTTATCTATTAATATATATGTATATATTAATATATACTTCTCAGATTATTTTCCATTATAGGTTATTACAAGATATTGAATACAGTTCCTTATTCTAGGACAAAGGCTGAGAAGTGGGACTGATAAAGAGCAATGATCCAGTGGGCATGAGAGGATTCCACTAGGACTCTCGTTTTAGGATTGCTCTCATAGTTAGACATAAGGGGAAAGAATGTGGGAGACACATAGTTACTAACCCATAAATGTCCTATCCATAAATGTCCCCTCTAGGCAAACAGGCTGATCATTAACAAAATAGACCTTATAATTTGCTTTCTTATCTCTCATGATGGTTTCTCTGCCTTTTAATTCATTTCAGCTCTATCTTCCTCCATGACAAAAATCTAGTGACTTCACCCACCCACCAAAGACCACTCCAGTATCCAAGACACATCCCTTTTATGAACTCAGCATATATATTCTTCTATTTGATACTCAACCTTGAGCTGTTTTAAGATGGCATGTAATTTTTCCATATTTAAACTTGTTAACTCTTGTGTTCCTATTGAACTTCATGTATTTGTGCCTGGACTCTTCAACTACAGTGTAATTTCTTGGAGAGAAATGATTATATTTTACACCTGCTTGAATAACTCTATCAAGACACTCAGTAACTATTTAATAATTAATAGTAGATCAGTTATTTCAGCCATGAGTATTTAATAATTAATGATAGATTAGTTATTTCAGCCATCTGATTCAAATTTATCAAGTATATATATTATATCTGTAGCACATTCTAAAACCTTTTGAAAAACTTTTCACATTTATGAACTAATCTTATTTCCAAAACCTTTCTTTGAGTTAGACAGTACAGAAAAAAGGATCAGTTTTTAGATGAAGAATTTACACCCTAAGAATTAAGATTCTAGCATTAATAAGAGCACCAAGTCTAGACTTAGTTCTCCTGACTATTAGTATCACATTGCTCTTTCCAGCACAACACATCATATCCAGGTCCCAAACATATAGTTCCTTGAACACACCTCTACCACTGGTAAAAGGGATCTGTTAGCTAGATACATAAAAGAGTTCTAGAACTTCATTACCTTCTCTGTGCCAAATTACTATAAGTCAGAAATCTTTCTCCAAAGAAAGAAGTGCTAATTCTGAAAGCATGCTCTTAAATCTTCAGTAGGTTTGTAAGAAGGCTTAGCATACTTGTTTGCTCAGAAGCACAAGGGAAAAAAAATTATATAAGCTCCAAAGTACATAGCCTCATATTTGGTTCTATATAGAACAGATTAGAAAACACAAGTTCAATTTTATCTCTACTTCTGTAAGATTAAAACAAAAAACAAATCCAGATCCAAAGTTGTTTTTGTTTTTGTTTTAATATAGCAAAATCTCTTTAACTGCTTGAACCACATAGATTGGACTTAGTTAAAACACATGTTCAACTATCAGAAATGCTGTCATTCTTTTATTCTGATATAAATCATTATTCCTGCAAAATAAATTGATTCTACTTTAATTGTCTGCCAGCTGTGACTATAAAGAAGCTATGTGAGGCTTACACTTGAATCTTTACCACAGGTGGATATAAGGATACAAACCTCTAAAATACAGTTCGTTTGGGTCATTAAGAGTTCACATTCTTTCCAATACTTCAGAGTAAATTACATTATGTTTATGGTGCTATTAATCACATTATATCTTCTACGCATCCAAAAGAAAAGTATCATGTCTCTTTATCTATATTCTTTACCCAATGAAAATTGCTTAATTGTTCTCTGCATTAAAGAAAAATTACAGAAGGACATTAATTGCTTACCTACATGATATTTTATTTCTGAAGCTAAAACATTAACATATGCAACAACAATAAAAGTGGAGATGAGTAAATTACATAAAATAAAACCATGCTTTGGTTTATGGGCTATAAAACAAAGCCTGACTTTAAAAGCTGTTAATACATATAAATGAAAGTATAGAAAGTTCACAAAAATAAAGGATGTATTTCTTCAAAGAAGAAAATGAAACAAAGAATCTTCACTATGTATATGACAGTTGTATGATGTTTATTAAGGCAAGGCATTTTTTAAAAATGTATCATGAGTTGAAATTTTGAAAATCAGCCAAAGCATTTTCAGAAAACTGATGCTAACAGTCAACAATCTCTGCTTTCAGAAGTATTTAAATATACGTAGAACTTTTGTTTACTTTGATTATTAAGATCTTCATCTTATACATATATAAATATTTATAGATTTGTTTCATTTCCTGGCAAGTGAATGAGTCCAAATTTAGCTTGCAAAGATGAAGCCTACAGAGTCTTATTGTGTTTTTATATTTAGTGAATGAAGAAGTACCTCAAATGTTTTTAAGTAATTCCTGTATATTAACTTGCGTTCTGTTATTATTAATGTTTTAAAGAATTTAAATTTAACTATATTTCACTGGACACACTCTTATGCTCATGGCATATACACGTACATAGCCTCACTTTCCCAGTGAACTTACTCACCTGACAGCCTGTTATTGCGGATAAACACTGAATTTGGGGTCAGATATTCTGGATTTTGATTTGGCTATCTACCAAGTAAAACCTTATACTAGGCAAATAAATCAATTGCTTTTTATTGGTGGAATGTGGACACTTAATAGTTTCCCTTAACCCAGGAATTGTGAGAATCATATGAAATTTTATAACAAGCAATATAAATGTAAGAAAAATATAAAATCTATTCATCTACCATTTCAAACTACATTAAAAAATGTTTTATTGGAGTATTTGTGATTTTTGCTGTACAGCAAAGTGAATCAGTTATACATATATATTTTCACTCTTTTTTAGATTCTTCTTCCATATAGGCTTACTACAGATTATTGAGTAGAGTTCCCTGGGCTATACAGTAGGTCCTTATTAGTTATCTGTTTTATATATACTAGTGTCAAAATACATTTCTTAAAAGTTTTAATAGGAAACTCCAAATTTTCCTTGTCTACAGAAGAGACAAATGTCAGGATTCCAGGAAATCGCTCCTTTGTCTGGACACAGGCTCTGCTGGGAGCATTCATCTCCCAACACACACTTCAGCTAAGGTCACTATGAGGTTTCTATCTATTTCCTTCTTTTACAGAGAGTATTTTAGTCTTGACAATTCAACTGTAAGCTGCTAGGGGTGATGACCATAATCTGTTGACCTCCTAGTAGCTGCTGGAGCAGACACACACCAGGAGCACATTCTTTCTTGTTCGGTGATTGCGAGTAGCTGAGAAACTCACTTGTGAAATGTGTCCAGATTGGGGGGGGGGGGGGGAGTATACTCTGTTCCCAGCCTGTCTGTATGCATGTTTGATATGCAAATCAAATAATGAGTGCTGCCTCAGCCATTGGCCACCTGATTGGCTGTGGGACAGACAAATGGATCTGATTAACATCTGCAGAGATTCACAAAGGCCTGCTATTAATAAAACATGCTGTTTCCAGGTGAGTGCCAGTGAACATGTCCTGTGTACTCTCCTGCTCTTATAAAAATGTGCACTAATATGTATTTTTAAATGTTGTGATGTAGTCACACAACAGATTAAAATATTTCAGAAACAGATGCATTCTTTAGCATCTAAGAGTTATCCAATGATTTCAAAGAATTAATCATTAATTCCAGGACAATTATTTAAAAGGTTAGAGAGGGCTCAGTAGATAAGAATCCACCTGCCAATGCAGAGGACATGGGTTCCATCCCTGGTCCAGGAAGATTCCACATGCTGCAGAGCATTAAGCCTGTGTGCCACAACTACTGAAGTCCACTCGCGGCAACTACAGAAGCCTGCATGCCTAGAGCCTATGCTCCACGAAAAGAGAAGCCACTGCAATGAGAAGCCCATGCACTGCAACGAAGAGTAGACCCCACTCACCGCAACGAGAGAAAGCCCATGCAAAGCAACAGAGACCCAGTGCAACCAAAACTAATTTAATTAATTAGAAAATTAAATACAAGATTAGAGGGTGTGGATGGGTAGATATGAGTTATCACGGGTATGGATAACTGGAATTGAATCCCAGTGATGGGTGTTTAGGCTGAGGGTTGGCAGCAGAAGGTAGAGCAGAGGCAGAATGGGGATAGGAGAATGTGGAAACTAAAGGAGAAAAGGATAATAATATAATAGACAAAAGAATAAAATGAAATCAGAAAAGAGAAAGAAGAAACAGAAACAGAAACAAAAATAAAAAAGCAACCATCTGAGTAAGTGCTTTAGTGTTTTTTCCCACCATTATCCAGGAAAATATTTTTCCATGATTCAGACTAATTTCTTGCAAATCTACCTTTGTCTCAAAAAGTTATCCCTGTTTTCCTCAAAATAAGAAACTATCTTATATGAGTGTACTTTCCAAAGTTGCTTTGTTTTTTATTTTTTCCCCTTCTGCTTTAGAAGCTATAGTGTAATGAATCACTTCCCTGTATATCAAAAAGCAGTCTCTGTCACCACAAGCACACACATGGAATTGATTATGTCCCTTTGGATGGCTGGCTATGTGGGTTTTGAATGCTGCTCTCCCAGGTGTAAGTCCCTCTTTCTTACTCTTGATGATGGTATAAGAGAAGGAGCAGATCAGGTGAGCAGTGGGATTATAGCATGAACACCTGTAATGAATTTCATCTCTGTTCTCCTAGCATTTTATGACTTTCAGTGGGACTGTGAGTACTTCTTTCTGATCATATAAATATTTGGGGAAGAGGGCTTTGAGCTTCCTGGAAGGGACTATACATTTCCATGCATAAGGAAACTTATGCAATGAAAAGGATCGAATTACTAAAGAGTAATGTGGACCATGGGGAAAATGTACATTCCCAATGTTATGTGGCAAGGTTCTGTTTTTGCATCTGTTGAATTAGAAAAACTTAGTCTAAAAATTATAGTGTCCTGGGTAAGTGTTTAATCACTGATCTGGGTTAGAGTAGGGGGGTTCAGAAATTGGTTCTATTTACCACTTATCCTCAAATTCAGATGGAAGGGACTTTCTCCCACCAAACTAAGGAAAGATCCTCCCTCTTAGCTCTACTTTTCTTGTGCTCCTTGTTCTTATGGGACATTTTATGTGTGTAAGAGTTTATTTAAATGTGTATGTCGGTTGGTGAGCTTCCCTGGTGGTTCTGATGGTAAAGAATTTGCCTGCAATGCAGGAGACCAGGTTTATTCTCCGGGTTGGGAAGATTCCCCTGGAGAAAGGAATGACTACCCACTCTGGTGTTCTTGCCCGGAGAATCCCACGGACAGAGGAGACTGGAGGGCTACAATCCATGGGGTCCCAGAGTCAGACATGCCTAAGCAATTAACACTCTCACCTTCACTGGGTGTTGGTCACCTATAAGAAGTCAGATGGAATCCTAGGAGACTTAATTGCTGATTGTCCCAAGTGATACTCACCACACACACACACACACACACACACACTCTTTTTCTCTCTTTCTCACATACATGCACACCCCACTGACCCAGGCAATCATGCCTTGAATCTATAGAAGTCCTGGTGATACTGACAGTCTAGCCCTCTATTCAACACTGTGGGATCAAACTAATACCTGGAAGAAAGGAGACATGGATGCTCAGGGACAAATAATTAATTAATCTTATTAATGTTTATTGAGTCCACAATATGCAAGATCCTGTACTGGCTTTGGGGGCTGACACATTGTAGTATTAAAGGCAACCCTTGTTTTTTAAGAAACAGAATCCAGTAAGAACATAAAGTGAAACACAGCACCGTACCTGACGTAGTGGCTAACCTGCATATATGAATAAATAAATGGGACTCATAAACATGTGCAAAAAAGTAACAGGATGAATTATTAGAATGTCAATAAAAACTGTGATAAGGGAAATTATTTGAATAACAGCATTCGCTAACTGTACATAGGAAAAAGACAGTACCATTTATTCTTCCTTTGTCCTCATCACATGAGGAGAAATAAATAACACTAAATACAGAACTGCTTAGGGAAGAATTAGGACGAGCTAGAGCAGAAAGTTTTGTGAAAGAGGGATCCAAATGCGTGGGGAGGGGTGTGTGCTAGGTTGCTTTAGTCGTGTCTGACTTTATGAGACCCCATGGACTGCAGTCCACCAGGCTCCTCTACCCATAGGATTCTCCAGGGATGAATACTGGAGTGGGTTGCCATGCCCTCCTCCAGGGGATCTTTCTGACTCAGGGATCGAATCTACATCTCCTGAGTCTCTTGCATTGGCAGGCGGGTTCTTACCACTAGTGCCACCCGGGAAGTTCAGAGAGAGATATATGTATTAAAGGTTCCCTAAGCTTGAAAAAAGAGATCTGTATTAGTATAGTTTCTCTAACTGGAGAATCCTCTAGTTGAGTAATTTCTTTTTACAAATGTCTCTGTTCCTCATTTATTATATTATTTGGAGTAATATAAATTTTGTGCTAGAAGGAATATGGGAATTCACTCATTTATTCATTTATTTTTCCTTCCATTTATTTATCCATTCCTTCATCCATCAGTTCAGTTGCTCAGTCATGTCTGACTCTTTGTGACCCCATGGACTGCAGCACGCCAGGCTTCCCTGTCCATCACCAACTCCTGAAGCTTGCTCAAATTAAAGTCCATCCAACCATCTCATCCTCTGTTGTCCCCTTCTCCTCCTGCCTTCAATCTTTCCCAGCATCAGGGCCTTTTCCAATGAGTTAGTTATTTGCAGCAGGTGGCTAAAGTATTGGAGTTTCAGCTTCAGCATCAGTCCTTCCAATGAATATTCAGAACTGATTTCCTTTAGTATGGACTGGTTTGATCTCCCCACAGTCCAAGGGACTCTCAAGAGTCTTCTCCAACACCACAATTCAAAAGCATCAATTCTTCAGTGTTCAGCTTTCTTTATAGTCCAACTCTTACATCCATACATGACTACTGGAAAAATCATAGCTTTGACTAGATGGACCTGTGTTGGTAAAGTAATGTCTCTGCTTTCTAACATGCTGTCTAGGTTGGTTATAGCTTTTCTTCCAAGGAGCAAGCGTCTTTTAATTTCAAGGCTGCAGTCACCATCTTCAGTGATTTTGGAGCCCAAGAAAATAAAATAGCTCACTATTTCCATTGTTTCCCCATCTATTTGCCATAAAATGATGGGACCGGATGCCATGATCTTTGTTTTTTGAATGTTGAGTTTTAAGTCAGCTTTTTCACTCTCCTCTTTCACTTTCATCAAGAGACTCTCAAGTTCCTCTTAACTTTCTGCCCATAAGGGTGGTGTCATTTTAAATCTTAAGTTACTGATATTTCTCCCAGCAATCTTGATTCCAGCTTGTGCTTCATCCAGGGCTGCATTCCCCATGATGTACTCTGCCTATAAGTTAAATAAGCAGGGTGACAATATACAGCCTTGACGTACTCCTTTTCCTATCTGGAACCAGTCTGTTGTTCCATGCCTGGTTTCAACTGTTGCTTCCTGACCTGCATACAGGTTGCAGAGGAGGCAGGTCAGGTGGTCTGGTATTCCCATCCCTTTAAGAATTGTCCGTAGTTTGTTGTAATCTACACAGTCAAAGGCTTTGGTATAGTCGATAAGGCAGAAGTATATGTTTTTCTGGAATTCTCTTGCTTTTTCTATGATACAACAGATGTTGGCAATTTGATCTCTGATTCCTCTGCCTTTTCTACATCTATCTTGGACATGTGGAAGTTCTTGGTTCACATACTGTTGAAGCTTGGCTTGGAGAATTTTGAGCATTACTTTGGAAGCGTGTGAGATGAGTACAATTGTGCGGTAGTTTGAACAGTTTTTGGCATTGCCCTTCTTTGGGATTGGAATGAAAACTGACCTTTTCAGTCCTGTGGCCGCTGGTGAATTTTGCAAATTTGATGGCATAATGAGTATAGCACTTTCACAACATCATCTTTTAGGATTTGAAATAGCTCAGCTGGAATTCTATCACCTACACTAGCTTTGTTAGTAGTGATGCTTCCTAAGCCCCACTTGACTTCTCATTCCAGGATATCTGGCTCTAGGTGAGTGATCACACCATCTTGGTTATCTGGGTCACTAAGATCTTTTTTGTGTAGTTCTTCTGTGTATTCTTGCTGCCTCTCATATATATTTATTTAGTGCTTAATTGTTTACAAGCATCTCAAAGATGAATTAGGCATTGGCTTGTCTCTCCAAGAGTGTATATCATAGTGCAGTAGGAGGGATATATAAATACATGCATATAAAACTAAAAATGTTTTAAGTACCATGATGGAGCCATGAGGCTTCTTTGTGAACCCCAGGAAGTATCATATAATCCTTTCTGGGTAGAGAGTAGGGAAACTTTTCAGGAATAATACCTGAAATAGAGCTTCAAATAATAGAATCAGCCATAAATATGTGGCTAGGGAATGAGGAGAAGCTAAGGAGCATTTCACAACAAGAACACATGTTTAAAATAATGACAACGGCATGGCCTGCTCATTTTTTTTTCCTTTGAATGAAAAACTAAAGCCCAGAGGTTATGAATTGTCAAGTTTATAACCATTTTGGTGACATACCTAAAGCAGAAACTTAAGATTCCTAACTCTAGTTGAGTACATACAGCACACATGCATGTAATGAAGTTTTCTACAGCAGCCGCATAAAGGCAAATCCATAATAACTAGGGAGAATTATGATTCTTGTTATGGATTAAGTACCTAGCTTTCAGGGGCTTCCCAGGTGGTGCAATAGTAAAGAATCCACCTGCCAACCAGGAGACTTGGGTTTGATCCCTGGGTCGGGAAGATCCCCGAGAAGAGGGCGTGGCAACTCTCCAGTATTCTTGCCTGGAGAATTTTTGCCCCCAGATTCTTCCCATGGACAGAGGAGCCTGTCAGGGTACAGTCCATGAGGTTGCAAAGAGTCAGGCATGGCTGAACAACTATCACTCACTATATTTATGCATGTGTTCATGCTAAATGGCTTCAGTTGTGTCCGACTCTGTGCAACCCTATGGACTGTGGCCCCCCAGGCCATAGAGTAGACACTTGTAAAAAGAATGATGAAATTGGCCTTATAAATTTTACTGAATAAAATCTTAGCAGTTCTGGGCCAAAATATTTCTACTTCTAGATAGAAAAAGAAAGTGCATATCTATAGATGTCTTTTTTAACTTTGCTTTTCAAAGTATCCTTGCTTCAGCATTGACTACCTGTCATGTTCAAAAGTCCCATTCCCAAAATAAAGAATAAAATAACAATCTTATTACATTTCCAAGTATTCAAAATCTAGGAGACAAGATGGTTTCTTTCTGTTGCAGAATTCATAAGTGATGCAATGTAGCAGGGATTTCACACTTGGCCTTAGGATGAAGGAAGTGGTTCGCTGTTTGTAGCAAGTGCAGTTAACAGGGCTAGTGAGTAATGACTGTGCTTAGGCAGACTGCTGATGCAGGAATACACAACTGGAGAGATATCAAGCAGTCTGATTTAGGGCTCAGAGACAGTGGGGAGCAGTGAGATTGATAGCCCAGAAAGGAATCTTTTGGTAGAGGTCCATGGCCTGCATCAGAGCTTTTGGGATTGATAGCACGGTATGCTATCAATCTCAGTACTGTAAATGGGACTACTATTCTCTATGAAAAATGGGTCATATTAAATACTCTGACATTGACTAGATTGAGAACTGCAGAATGACTACGGAAGCATACATGTTTGCAGGGATACTGCTGTACCATTTTGTTTTGTAGTTTGTTGAAGGAGGAGAATGAAATCCAATACAAGTCACACATATCTGAAAGACGTGATCACGCAGATGGTACTGTGACTTAAAAACTGAAGTGAAAAGTAATGAGAGCTTAACAGTCATGATTAAGATCTCGTATTCTTTGAAAGGATTTTAATGGTAGAATTATAGTCAGTAATAATTCAATAAAACCAAAGAAAATGAACATATGGTTGGCTGCATTGATAAAGAATAAAAATTAACCCCCAATTTGTGAAAGATTTAAAAGAATGGGTATAAATTAAAATCTAATGGTGTTTAAATATTTTATAATATTTTACTCATACATCTGGTACCTGCTGTCTTGCAGCATATTTTTTTGCTGCACAATAAATAAATGTTCATATAATTAAATCTGTTAGAGTGAAAAATTATTCTAGGGCTTTATATTTTCATTCAAAATAAAGTTTTCTTCATTCTCACTTTATTTAAAATTAAAGTTTATATTTCTTGAATTGTAAGACATTAAGCCTAAAAAGGACTTCAAATTTCACAGTCTAACAACTTAATTTTTAATGCATACCTCAAGCTCAAGATACATAAATTGGTCTATAGTCTACTAGGAAAAACAAAAGAGGGATAATTTTAAACCCAAGTTTTTTCTGAGACAAAATGTAAATGAAATGCTTCCTGAAATGAAACCAATTTGGTCTGCTAAGATCTGGCATAAACCTGCTCAAATGTGAGTTCTGTCAAGTTTTGGTCATTGCCATCTACAATCAATTGATTACATTTGCAGTTAGTGTTGCTCAATATTATATAAAATATATTATCAGTTAAAATTTTAAAAAGTAAAACAATATGGAGTATCATAGTCATAATGTATGTGTGCTTAGTTGATTCAGATGTGTCCAATTTTTTGCAACTTTATGGACTATAGCCTGCCAGGCTCCTCTATCCATGGGATTTCTCCAGGTAAGAATACTGGAGTGGGCTTGCCAGGCCCTCTTCCAGAGGATATTCCCAACCCAGGGATGGAACCCACATTTCTTATGTCTCCTGCACTGCTAATCAAAATAACAAATAGAAGTGTATCCCAATGTAATATATAGGATTATTTTTTAATTAATGTGTTCATCAATAAATATTACCTACTGCTAGAGTTTATATCAGAATATGGTCCTAAAACAGGAAAAAATGTCCTCTGTGTTTGGATGTTGGTTATTCAAAAGCAGAGACATTACTTTGCCAACTAAGGTCCGTCTAGTCAAGGCTATGGTTTTTCCAGTGGTCATGTATGGATGTGAGAGTTGGACTGTGAAGAAGGCTGAGCGCCGAAGAATCGATGCTTTTGAACTGTGGTGTTGGAGAAGACTCTTGAGAGTCCCTTGGACTGCAAGGAGATCCAACCATTCAATTCTGAAGCAGATCAGCCCTGGGAGTTCTTTGGAAGGAATGATGCTAAAGCTGAAAGTCCAGTACTTTGGCCACCTCATGTGAAGAGTTGACTCATTGGAAAAGACTCTGATGCTGGGAGGGATTGGGGGCAGGAGGAGAAGGGGATGACAGAGGATGAGATGGCTGGATGCCATCACTGACTCGATGGATGTGAGTCTGAGTGAACTCTGGGAGTTGGTGATGGACAGGGAGGCCTGGAGTGCTGCGATTCATGGGGTCGCAAAGAGTCCGACATGACTGAGCAACTGATCTGATCTGATCTGATCTAAGGCATCATTTTAACAGCATTAATCAAGTCCTATCTGAAAAGACACAATAAAGGAATTACAAATGACGATATTAAAGCTGTACCAGTTGACAGCCCCACAGATCAAAAATCAAAAATTATGCTGATGTCCATGCAGTCAGAGTCAGCAATTTGACATGAAAGGAAAAGTTAACATCATGTGATAATTGAGTAGTAAAGCCTGGTTCATAGGTTATGGGGAATGGACACTTAATTTGAAAATTATTATGTGACTTCTAAATGCACTTACTGTTTTTATTTAATTGTTAAAGTACTTTTGCTTACATCATTTTAATGTAGAAAATAGAAACTTAGGAGGCTTTCTAAAATGATAATATGGAGATCCACACCCTTCAAATTGCACAGGAGTACATGCAGTTTGTTTATATAAATATGCTATCCAGTGGAACCAAGTGAACAGTATATTCCTAATTATCTCCCTTTCCATTCCTGATAGTTCAGTTGGTAAAGAATGTGCCTGCAATGCAGCAGACCCCAGTTCAACTCTTGGGTCACGAAGATCTGCTGGAGAAGGGATAGGTTACCCGCTCCAGTGTCCTTGGGCTTCCCTTGTGGCTCAGCTGGTAAAGAATCTGCCCGCAATGCAGGAGACCTGGGTTTGATCCCTGTGTTGGGAAGATCCCCTGGGGAAGGGAAAGGCTACCCAGTCCAGTATTCTGGCCTGGAGAATTCCATGGACTACCCATGGGGTTGCAAAGAGTCAAGACACGACTGAGCAACTTTCACTTCACTTCGGAGTTTAATAGAGCTCAGTATAAATTTTATTTCTAGTTTTTATTCTGTAGGTGATGAATCATGTTAGATGATGATCAAACTTACTTAAATAAATAGTATAAAAGACTGGGTATTGTTCATTTTAGGAGGTTTTTTCCCCATTGACTGTGAAGACATATTTTGTCATCAATTGGTTTTCATAATTATATTTTTACGGCTTTTTAAAAAGTGTAAAAGGTTGACAGAAAAGACAGCATTTAAGAATATTAAAAAATAGTAAGTGATTTTATTTCATGGTTGAATGATATAAAATTTATAATTTATATATTCAGTAGAATTAAAAAAGTATATCAACATCTGAGCAATCTTTATTAGCTAAAGTTAAAATTTTTAAGTTCAAGACATTATGTCTCCAATTGCATTTTGAGAGTTTATTCCTCAACTATATCCCAGGGACAGAGAGCCTGGTGGGCTGCAGTCCATGGGATTGCGAGAGTTGGACACAACTTAGCAACTAAACCACCACCATACAGAAGAAGATACTGTTTTAAAGAGTGCAGTTAATATACTCTGGAGAAATTAGAAGCCAAAAGAGAGATAATAGGCAATAAAAAAGATCATAGGCAAAATAAAATATTTTCTGACATAAATTGTACTAAAGTTTTCTTAGGTAAATCTCTTAGGTAAATTATAAGCCAAAGGAGAGAGATCATATGCAATAGAAGAGATCATAGGCAAAATAAAATATTCTCTGACAAAAATTGTACCAAAGTTTTCTTAGGTAAGTCTCATAAGGCAATAGAAATAAAAATATAAATAAATGGGACCTGATCACACTTATAAGCTTTTGCAAAACAAAGAAAACCATAAACAAAACAATAACCTATAGAATGAGAGAAAATATTTGCTAATGATGCAACCAACAAAGGCTTAATTTTCAAAAATATATAACTTGATAACAAAAAAACAACTCAATCAAAAAATGGGCAAAACACCAATACAGTATACTAACGCATATATATGGAATTTAGAAAGATGGTAACGACAAACCTGTATGGGAGACAGCAAAAGAGACACAGATGTATAGAACAGTCTTTTGGACTCTGTTGGGGGGGGATGATTTGGGAGAATGGCATTAAAACATGCATAATATCATATAAGAAATGAATCACCAGTTCAGGTTCGATGCAGGATACAGGAAGCTTGGGGCTGGTGCACTGGGATAACCCAGAGGGATGGTATGGGGAGGGAGGTGGGAGGGGGTTCAGGATGGGGAACATGTGTACACCCATGGCGGATGCATGTTGATGTATGGCAAAACCAATACAATATTGTAAAGTAAATAATAATAATAATAATAATCCTTTCCTGTAAAAAAAAAAATGGGCAAAAGATCTAAATAGACACTTCTCCAAAGAAGACATACAGACGGCCAATAGACATATGAAAAGACATGTGACATCACTAATTATTCAGTTTAGTTCAGTTCAGTCACTCAGTCATGTCCGACTCTTTGCGATCCCATGAATCACAGCACACCAGGCCTCCCTGTCCTTCATCAACTCCCGGAGTTCACCCAAACTCATGTGCATCGAGTCAGTGATGCCATCCAGCCATCTCATCCTCTGCAGTCCCATTCTCCTGCCCCCAATCCCTTCCAGCATCAGAGTATTTTCCAATGAGTCAACTTTTCACATGAGGTGGCCAAAGTATTGGAGTTTCAGCTTTATCATCAGTCCTTCCAATGAACACCCAGGACTGATCTCCTTTAGGATGGACTGGTTGGATCTCCTTGCAGTCCAAGGGACTCGTAAGAGTCTTCTCCAACACCACAGTTCAAAAGCATCAATTCTTTGGCGCTTAGTTTTCTTCACAGACCAACTCTCACATTCATACATGACCACTGGAAAAACCATAGCCTCGACTAGACAGACCTTTGTTGGCAAAGTAATATCTCTGCTTTTTAATATGCAATTTAGGTTGGTCAAAACTTTCCTAATTTTTTTCTAATTTTTCCTAATTTCACTAATTATTAGAGAAATGCAAATAACAACCAGAAGGTACCACCTCACACTAGTCAGAATGACCATCACTAAAATGCCTACAAATAACAAATGATGGAAAGGGTATGAAGAAAAGGGAACCATCCTTCACTGCTGGTGACAATGTAAGTTGCTGCAGCCACTATGGAAAACAGTTCCTCAAGAAACTAAAGGTAGAATTACCATACTACCCAGCAATCCCACTTCTGGGCATATATCCAGACAAAATCATTATTCAAAAAGATACATATGCCCCTACATTCCTAAAAGCACTATTCTCAATAGCCAAGATATGGAAGCAACCTAAATGTCCATCAACAGATGAAATGATAAAGAAGATGTGGTACTTATATACAATAGAATATTACTCGGCCATAAAAAGAACAAATTAAAGCCATTTGCAGTGACCTGGATGGACCTAGAGATTGTCATACAGAGTGAAGTCAGACGAAGATAAATATCGTATAATATCACTTATATGTGGAATCTAAAAAATGATACAAATGAATCAATTTACAAAGCAGAAGTTGAGTTGCAGATGTAAAAATCAAACCTATGGTTACCAAAGGAGAAAGTAGGGGAGGGATAAATTAAGAAATTGGGATTGCCACATACACGCTGCTGCTGCTTCTGCTAAGTCACTTCAGTTGTGTCCAACTCTGTGCGACCCCACAGATGGTAGCCCACCAAGCTCCTCCATCCCTGAGATTCTCCAGGCAAGAATACTGGAGCAGGTTGCCATTCCTTTCTCCACATATACATGCTACTATATACAAAATAGATAACTAATAAGAATTTACTGTATAGCACAGGGAACTCTACTCAATACTCTATAATAACATATATGGGAATAGAATCTAAAAAAGAGTGGATATATATATGGATATAGTATATGTATAACTGATTCACTTTGCTGTAGAGCAGAAACTAACATAACATTGTAAATCAACTATATTCCAACAAAGATTAATTTTAAACAAATCAACAATAATAACAAAAAAGATGAGGTACATATATACAATAGAATATTACTCATGCATAATACAGAACAAAATGACGCCATTTGCAGCAACATGGATGGAACTAGAGATTATCATGGTAAGTGAAGTAAGTCAAAAAGAGAAAGACAAATACCAATGTTATCACTTATATGTGGAATTTAAAATATGAGATAAATGAACCTATCTATGAAGTAGAAACAGACTCACAGACATAGAAGACAGACTTGTCAACGCCAAGGGGTGGTGGGGAGAGGTGGGTTGGGAGTTTGGAGTTAGCAGATGCAAACTATTACATACAGAACAGATAAACAAAGTTTTACTGCATAGTACAGGGAACTATATTCAATATCCTGTGATAAACCATAA
This sequence comes from Bos javanicus, assembly GCF_032452875.1. NCBI lineage: Eukaryota > Metazoa > Chordata > Mammalia > Artiodactyla > Bovidae > Bos > Bos javanicus. The sequence continues at coordinate 59,034,292 of NC_083869.1, read as the reverse complement.
TGGAAATGAATATGTTTTAAATGTCTATACATATATAGCTGAATTACTTTGCTGTATAGTGGAAATTAACACATTGTAAATCAACTATAGTTCAATTTTTAAAAAAGAAAAGAATGTGATTGGGTCATTAGTAAGTGCAAGCTTATCAACAATGTATTAATGACAGTTGTTAAATGTGTTATTTGGCATGGAATCCATAATACAGTCCCATTAATTTAATATAAACCACATAACTGCCAGATGGGGATGAATACATGAGCAAAAAAGTGGACAATGAATGAGAAAAAGCAAGACACTCATTACAAGATAAAATACAAACATGGATTTGTAACATCCAGTGATTATTTGGGGGAAACTAACATATTTCTCTTTCAAGACTAAATATCTGTTCTGGACAATATCAATCCTTCACTCTGATATATATTCCTTTTATGCAAAAGATGTAATGTTGATCCAGTGTAGGTAAACAAACTTTTCACCTCTTATCTTTGAAATGATGCCAAATGAAGTGATACATGCGGGAAATTGTTCACCAAGCCATTTTCATAAGAATGCTAAAAATGTATAAAGGACTCATTTTTCATTTCACGCAGATAGATGTTTTATTATGCTATTTCTAAATTCTCGAATATTCTAACTCTAAATATAGATTGATTGATCGATTGATAGATGGTGGATAAATGAGTCATGGAGTTTTGCTTGGATGAGGCAAGGTGCTGCTGTCCTTAGTATCTTTACCTGAGTGTCTGTGCTTTACTTTCCTGAGATCCACCTTTAGGTGTGATGCAGTATTTGACAATAGTTAGGCGAAGGAAAAGATAGGGTTGTTAAAAATGTCATCATTCCCCACGCCCTTCACTTTCTCCCATGCTGCTGCTGCTAAGTCGCTTCAGTCGTGTCCAATTCTGTGTGACCCCATAGACGGCAGCCCACCAGGCTCTGCCATCCCGGGATTCTCCAGGCAAGAACACTGGAGTGGGTTGCCATTTCCTTCTCCAATGCATGAAAATGAAAAGTGAAAGTGAAGTCTCTCAGTTGTGTCTGACTCTTCACAACCCCATGGACTGCAGCCTACCAGGCTCCTCCGTCCATGGGATTTTTCAGGTAAGAGTACTGGAGTGGTGTGCCATTGCCTTCTCCCATGCTACATATACCTAATTTCAAAATATCCCAATGCAGGCTAATGCTTCTAATGCTGTGTTGCTTCTGAAGGCAGTATTTAAAATGAAGAAGGATGGGAGATGGGAAGCCTCTCTCTGGCTTCGCTTTGCTTTCTTATTGAAACTTTGCTGCCTCCAGAGGTTTTCTTCCTTCAAGACAATGCAGCATACCAAGATTGGTGATTGGTGAAATCTCTGATTTTTTTCTCAGAAAAAACTACCAAAGAGCAATGTGAGAGGGAAGATGGAAGGAGAACTTGTATGATGCCTTGAAAGCAGACACCTTCTTGGGCTTGTTAACCTTAGGAACAGATGCATATGGAAGCAAAGGACGAGACACTGCTTTGCTTAAAACCATCTACATTCACATGACTCCTGGAAAGTTTTCATGTTCCCCAATACACAGAGATTGCTGTTCTATATAGGGAAATTGAGAGCAGGAGAGTTAAAGGACAGATCCATGGGTCTATACTTGTTCTTTGTAGAGTAAGGATTATAATCAAGGCTGAGACACTTTAATTAGAGGGTCGTGGCATTTATAAATTACACATTCCCCATGCAATCTTTTCTCAGATATGAGACTCAAATTCATGAGAAATCAAAATAATCCACATGGCTTCCTTTTGGAAAAGCTTGGGGTGCTTAATGAAAAGGTGGTTATGCATTATCTCTAGTTTTGTGTTATAAAAGACTATTTGTGAATTATTATGGAGTATGAAATGTATATGTATACATAATCAATTCTTCTATCAAAAAACTCTTAAGGTGTTCACATTTTATTATTGCTCAACAATTTTATATTGACATTCTCTGGAATAAATGCACTAGAGATAGGAGTTTTAAAAATTTTCTCTAGAAATATTTCTGTAATAGAGACTCCAATGTGATCTATATAGTGTGGTAATTTTAACAGGGAAGTAGAAATTGTGCAGATACAGACTCAGACTCTCAAAATCTGAAACTATTGAATTAACTCAGTTGACAGTGCAAGAAGAATTTAAATTGATACTCCTGAAAAGGATTTGAAGTGTTTGCTCTTGAAGTTAGCAAGATGTGTCCCTGAAAAGCATATTAAAATTTTACCAGTAACTTGTCTTAATGGCAGTTTTGAAAACATGTAAAGAGAAATAGATATGCATACAGTATTATATATATTTCCCCAAATAAACAATGAAGTTGTTACAGAGAAAGGGGAAAAGTAAATTTAAACTGAAGTTATAAAAGGTAAGTTCAATTTCACAGGTAAGTCAAAAATAGTGAACACTAGAATAAATAACTGAAATAAAAAATAAATGAAAATAGAAAGATGCCCCAGAGACAATCAATGTAATTTGAGAATTATCATGTTTTGAAAAGTCTGGAATCTTGACTCATTGTATAATGGCAATTTTTAAAAAACAAGAAAATCTTAGGAAACTATATTCTATAGTTCCAGATGAGGTGTATTATCAAACTCATTCTGTAGTTTTATATTGGGCAATTATTCTGGCGATAGTTTATTTGAATAATAAAATTGCTTTGTTTTTTAAGATACTTTAAAAATCAGATTACAGGTATAAATTCTTAATAGAAAACAAATGTGAAGACTAAAGATCAAATTATCATTATATGCTTTGAGTGTGTATGTCTGGAGATCGATGAAAAACATAAGGAATTAGAATTCTAATTGATATCTTAGATTGCAGAGGAAAATTGTTAAAAGTTATTAGTAACCTAAGAGATTAACATGGCTATTAGAAAGTATCCAAAGAGCTACATACAATTTCACATTATCATTTTTAACACGTTGCCTCCCAAAGTAATCTGTGTTTGTGACTCTATACAGAAGCACCCAGGTGAACACAAAAGAGTAGAGTTTGGAATTCCTCGATTACTTTTCATGTTTTGGAGCAAAAAGAATGCAAATTACTTGACCTTCAAAAAGCCTTTAACCAGTTTCAACTGTAGTTTCTAAAAATTAATTCAGATTTGAAAAAAAAAAAAAAGAGTAATCACATATCCCTATCGACCGAGTTTCCATCCATGAAACAATGAAAAAGAATAAGCAGATCTAGATAGAGGCAGTGTAAACTGAGAAATCCTTTAAGGATTGGTCTCAGAGAACATTTTTAGATGTGATCTGGAAGATGGAGTGCACAGTGACATCTCCAAATTTGCTGATGACACCAGCTTTTCCTGATAGTGAAATGCCAGGCTGACATGAATAAATTGCAGGGACATCTTGAGAGACTGTAGGAGTAAGCCAAAAAATAGTAACTGAACTTGAGTTTCAGAAAGTGTAAGGGAGTGTTAGATTTGAGGAAAATAATCTAAACTTTATTACTGATTGACTCATTCATTCTGCATGCAAATAAGCATAATATTATGGTCTGGATATCTGTCCCTCCACATCCACATTCGTATGTTATAGCCCTACCACCCAAACATGATGGCATCTGGAGACGGGGCTTTGTGTGTGTGTTGGGTGGGAGGGAGATTAGATTTACATGGGGTCATGAGGGTGAGACCCTCATGATGGGATTAGTATTCTTACAAGAAGAGGAAGAGAGAACAGAGCTCTGGCCCTTTCTGCCACGAGAGGACACAGGAAGAAGGCAGCTGTCTGCATGCCAGGAAGAGAATTCCCATAAGGAACAGACTTGACAGGCTCCTTGATTATCAACTTTCCAGCTTCCAAATTTGTGAAAAATAAATGTCTGTTGCTTACACCACTCAGTTCAGTTCAGTCGCTCAGTCATGTCCGACTCTTTGCGACCTCATGGACTGCAGCACGCCAGGCTTTCCTGTCCATCACCAATTCCTGGAGCTTGCTCAAACTCAGCCTTTTGGCCTGGGTTTGCTTCAGAATCTTTACCTCTCTCTGGCACCATTCCTCCTCAAGACACTGCCACAGATCATAGGCACTCTTGGAACACCCTGTGGAAACTACTGATGTGGCCTGGAAATCAATCAATTGCCACTAAATAAAAATATCCGATTGTCAAAAATGTTTTGGAAACATTTTTTCCAAATGAGTTAAACAAACCAGTCAGATCTCTCTATTCTAGGGTTTTCCAGTGCCTTGAGTGTGCTGTTAGGAATCATGACTCTCCAAGTTGGGAGTTAGAGAATGTACCTTTTCCTAAACACACGTCTTTATTTTTCTTTGGGAATTTCACAAGGGCTAGTCTCTGTGCCTACACTTCAGGAGACACGGTGATGGCCAAACAAGAGTAGATTTCACTTAGAATCCAGGCCTTCTGATATTCAGTGTCATTCACAATTTCTACCAAGTAATTATGATTCCCTCTTATTTTATGCCTATAATTCTATGGAGAGTGGCCATGTTGTCCCACAAAACACTATTTTTAAATTTTCTCATATACAGTCTGGCTGGGGGGGGGGTGGCAGTTGCTGTGGTTTTAATACATTAAACAAATTTGCTTTTTCTTTTTTTTTTTAGCTTCCATCCAGTTTTATTGTTTTCTCGTGTACCAAGCTCATGTTTCTTTCCCACAGCCCTCAGAGGCTATGACTCAAGTGCTACGTTAATTTTAAAATGTAAAGGAATGAAACATCTGTTATCATGACAGGCCCTCAGGACTTTCATTTTTGAATGAGAAGGGTGAGAAATAGATTTAGAAGTGAGGGAAGATAAAAAGACCCAGGTGATACTCATTTAACACAATCCCCAGATACTGAGAAAAAACATCTCTAATAGGAGTCAAGCTCACAGAAGTATCTGGTCCTTCTGTGTTACAAAGTAACCTCTGGCCCATCTATGTCTCCCCTAGACTCTGCACTGCTACATCCCCTGCTGCTGCTGCTGCTAAGTCACTTCAGTCATGTCCGACTCTGTGCGACCCCATAGACGGCAGCCTATCAGGCTCCCCCGTCCCTGGGATTCTCCAGGCAAGAACACTGGAGTGGGTTGCCATTTCCTTCTCCAATGCATGAAAGTGAAAAGCGAAAGGGAAGTCGCTCAGTCGTGTCCGACTCTTAGTGACCCCATGGACTGCAGCCTACCAGGCTCCTCCATCCATGGGATTCTCCAGGCAAGAGTACTGGAGTGGGGTGCCATTGCCATCCCCTGAACCAACTGCAATCTTAATTTCTGAGGATATATCTCTGTGCCAAGTGGAAGACGATATTTTGAGCTGGAAAATTAAGTTTTGTTTGTGGATTTACTTTTTAAGATCTGGATCATCATTGTCTAGTTACCTACTGAAACGTAGGCTGGAGTACAGGAAAACAGAATTAGGGGGCAAGCACAGAAGAGAGAGGAGAATTACTGAGCACCAGTGTGTGAAAGCGATGGCACCCCCACTTCAGTACTCTTGCCTGGAAAATCCCATGGACGGAGGAGCCTGGTAGGCTGCAGTCCATGGCGTCGCTAAGAGTTGGACACAACTGAGCGACTTCCCTTTCACTTGTCACTTTCATGCATTGGAGAAGGAAATGGCAACCCACTCCAGTGTTCTTGCCTGGAGAATCCCAGGGACGGGGGAGCCTGATGGGCTGCCGTCTATGGGGTCGCACAGAGTCGGACATGACTGAAGTGACTTAGCAGCAGCAGCAGCAGCAGTATGTGAAAGTCAAGTCAGTAATTTGAGAAGCAACTTCCTGGAGAGAAATGCATACCAAAGCAAGCCAGAGTGTTAAAGTGAAAGTGAAAGTCGTATAGTCGTGTCTGACTCCTTACGACCCCATGGACTATACAGTCCATGGAATACTCCAGGCCAGAATACTGGAGTGGGTAACTGTTCCCTTCTCCAGGGGATCTTCCAAACCCAGAGATTGAACTCAGGTTTCCCACATTGCAGGTGGATTCTTTACCACCTGAGCCACCAGTGAAGCCCAAAGATCGCACAAAGTCCTTCAAGACATAAGCAAACCAGCAACCTGAGGATCAAAAGAATGAGGCATCTCCAAAGGGCACTAGGAATGGAGCAAAAGCCCAAGTGCAAGATAACTAGAGACAAAACAGGAGAGCATGGGAGGGTTCAGAATGGAAGATGGTGCTTACATTCTGGGAAATGTCCATGAGACCCGAACACAGCCATGCCATATTTTCTAGAGGCTGTGGTGGCTCTGACAGGCAGAGAAGGATAGCCAGAGAAGGCTATTGCCTAGCAGGGAAAACTGTTACCTGTTACATTGTCAATACTTTGAAACTCCACAAAAATTTTCATTTAATTTGACTGAGTCGACAATTCTGGGAAAGAAGCAAAGGTCCCAATTTAATTTTTAACAGAGCCTGCCAGCATCATTATCTTCATCTTCCCTCCTTCTATTGAGCACCTATTACATGTTCTATGAAAAGCATTTTATGTAGCATATCTGATTCAATCTTAATAACAAGCCTATAGAGCGCCCTCTTTATTCTCATTTTTTTGATGAGAAAACTATGTCTCATAGAGTTAAGCAACCTGCCCTAGATCATACGTGTCTTAGTTGTGAACACAGACTCACATTTGTCTGGCTCTAGTGTCATTATATCAAAAAGAGACACTCCCTGTCCTCTTTCTCTTGGTCCATTTCAGACATGACTAATCAGTCGCTGATCTCCTTCCCACTGTACATGGTTTCAGAATCTTTCTCAGCATATTATAAGAGTCCACTACCAATCAATCAGTGGATATTTAGGTGGTAAAACTAGTGTTATATCCCTTTTCCACACCATTCTGCATTCCTCTCTTCTGCAGGCAACCACATGTAGACAGAGTAGGCTTGCAAAATGGGACCAAGACCAGAGTTCAGATGACTGGGAAGATGCCTAAGAAAAAAAAAGGGGAAAAAAATGGTTTAAAAAAAATCGATTGCAGGAAACTCAAATAAAACCTGGAAGGACTGAGAGTCTTCTCAATCCTGGCGAATTAGGGAGTCAAAGAATGGTACTACTGAGTGGTGAAAATGGTGAGCTGAGATTTCAAGGATGAAGCTATTTGACTTGATTCATGGTATTTGAGTGTGGGCAACATCAGGACTGGAAATTTTTACTGTAGTCATAGGAAAATAAATAAGGTAGAAGTAAGAGAGCAGAGATATTCAGAACTAGGCTTGCAAGGTAGATTTAGTTGGCTTGTAGAAATCTGCAAGTACAAATATCTGACATGGACTGATGAACCATTCATTAGAAACAACTAGTTCATTGATTATTTTTTTCATTGAGTTAACTAAGTAAATCAGTTGAAATTAGCATCTTTAATCAAACAAATACTTGATTCAGGAAGAAAATTCTATAAAAACAAAACAATATTTTGGAAGTAAAATAACATTATACATAATTGTTCACATTTTAACCAAATGGCACAGAATATGTCCAGTCAAATTTTCTGGAATTTTTTTTTAAGGTTCGGAAAATCACAGATATTGATCTATATAATACTGTGTGCTGATTACTAGAGTTTACTTTTGAGGAATGTAATGATAGATCACATGATCACTGCCCCTTGGGATCTTACATCTTATTAGAGGCAAAAGATAGTAAATAAATAGATTAAATATATTTTCCTCTGTGTAATGATACATTTATATAGAGAGATTGTGAAGTATAATGGGCAAAACATAACTCTCTCTTGGGGTAGAAAGCCTTCACAGAGGGACTGAAGATAAGCACAGGATTTGATGAGGCAGAAAAGCTGGGGAAGAATGAGAAATGGGGATGAAGAAACCACCAGGCAAAGGAAATAGAAGTTGCAAATGAATGGAGCAGAAAAAAGCTACAGCAAAAGGAAAATTACCAGTGGTACAGAATGAATGGTTCTACTGTGAAGTGCAAGGCCATGAGAGAGAAGAGGCAGAAGCTGAGGCTGACCAGACAGAGACCAGGTTATAAATGGCTGTGTGTCATGCTAAGGAGTCCTATTTAGTGATGAAAGTGTTAGAGTTTTAGGGGGCTGTGTGTTTTGGACAGATCACTGTGTATGTTGGTTGGGTGGAAGAAGCATTCAAGCATGATGAGAAAAATCCAGAAAGATCCATGAGCATTAAAAACTGATTAAGATATGAACTAAGATGGAGGCAAAGCGAGTGGGAGGGTAAATTCCTGAGACATTGAGCATCAACCTAACTTAGCTGTGTGGCTTAGGGGACACATTCCAAGAAGATCTTGGGAGCAGGTACACAATGAATCAAGGACATAAAGGAAAGGAATTTTAGAAGCAGCCAACCTGAAGTTTACAAATGGGAACATAGTTATCAAAGTACAGGCAGCTGAAAACATTTCAATAGCACTTTTAATTAAATGAGCAGGAATAATTTTGGTAAAGAAGTTGGAATAAGTGAAAAAGTACATTTAAAAGTCATTCATAATCTACTTTCTAGAGATAAACTATTGATAACATTTTAGTATACATGTAGATTTTTCTAAGCTCTAGGAGATGATGAAGGACAGGGAAGCCTAGCATGCTGCAGTCAGTGAGGTCACAGAGAGGCCGACCTGACTGAGTGACTGAACAGCAACAACAGGTGTTTCTAAACTTGAAATCATATCAATTAAAAAAAAGTTGTGTCTCACTTCTCTCACTTATGTTAAGGAAATATTCCTCATGATATTAAAATTCTTTAAAAACTGATGTCTAATGAATGTATCACATTTGATCTTATAATGAATTATTGGGTATTTCACTATTTCCATATTTGGATGTAAGTAGTTCATCGTGAGGACTTCCCTGGTGGCTCAGATAGTAAAGAATATGCCTGCAATGCAGGAGATACTGGTTTGATCCCTGGGTCAGGAAGATCTCCTGGAGAAGGTAATGGCTACCCACTCCAGTATTCTTGCCTAGATTGGAAGTACAAGTACAGGGACATGTTCCCAGTGTCTATGTATACTAATTTTTTTTTTTAATTTCTAATTGTTTAAGATGTGTTAAGATATTTACAAGTTTCAAACCTGCTTTAGGTATAGTGGTTTGGTGTCCAAAGGGCATGAATTTATATGCCTTCTCAGGGTGGCTGAATTCTATCCCTCCCAGGTTCTAGCACTTTCCACATTTCATGCCTGGTAATGCTTATCAGCCATTAATATATATTATTTATCTTAGAAAATGGCAATTTTTTCAGAATTTAGTTGCTTATTTTCTAAAAGATTTGCATGCATGGTGAATTTACATGCCTGAAATTAAACACTTGAAAGTATAATACTGATGGATTTTTTTCTTAGTGAATTTAAAGGAATTAAATGACTTCAATTTCCCATACACATAATTCAGTAATATAACTCAAAATCTTTTGGAAATTTTGACATATATTATCATTTGTGAAGTTCATTTTTTTCATTTAAAGCATATTCTACATGTTTTCGCACCTGACAAAAAAAGGATTTAATGAACTAATTTAAATTTTAAATGACATGGTGAAAGTGTCACCAGTTCTTGACATTGACCTGTATAAGCAAATAAACTCAGTTAGCATATTTGAACTGCTATGTCATTGTTGGACTATTCAGTATCTTGACAGAACATTTTTTTTCTAATATTTAGCTTATTTTTTTATAAATTTTATATAAATTATGATATTAAATCAAGCAACAGATATCAAAATTCACTTAACCTTTTTTTTAATGATAAGATAATGGCCAAATGTTTATCTCAAGAATTATTTCACTGAATGAAATCCACTTTAATTTTTTCCCACTGAAAGTGAAAGATTTTGTATTTATCTTTCCCTTAATCATCTTGGGTCCACTGGAATTTATCCTCTTTTGAAATGTTTAGAGGACTAGATTCATTTGACTTCCTTACTACTCACCTCAGTATAAAGAATTCATACTTTCAAAGCTCCTCTATTATATTTATAGAAATAGGTTGGTGCTTGGGTCTGCATATGCAAGAATATATGAGACATGGGCCAGGGAAATTCATCTTGGATTCACCAGAGTTTTAAGAATCTCCCTAGGGCTTCCGTGGTGCTCCAGTGATTAAGAATCTGCCTGTTGATGCAGGGTACATGGACTGGATCATCCCCACCTTGAAGCAATGAAGCCTGTGTGCCACAACTGCTGAGCCCACACCCTAGGGCCTATGCTCTGTAACAGAAGCCACCCGAAAGAGAAGCATGCCTACCACAACTAAGAGCAGCCCCTGCCTAATCCAACTACAGAAAGCCCTCCCAGCAACAAAGGCCCTGCACAACCAAAAAGTAAAAATAAATCTTAAAAAAAGAATGTCCTTAGGTGTTACTAGTTATTTGTATCTGATGGGTATGAAAGTGAGTGGCCAGTCTCTCCAGGAAAGTCGTGAGAAAGTATTGAAAATATATAAATAAAAATTCTCAAATATGTGGCAAAGGAGCTCTTTGAGTAAGGGCCCATGGACTCCTTACTCTGATTACTGCTGTCACTCTCAGTGAAGACTCAAAGGTCACAGTGGCTGTCCCCTAAGGCCGCTGAGTCTTTGGCTCTGTGTTGTACTCTGTACAACAACTCCATTTAACAACACTAAAGGAATTTGTATTTGTTGCCTATTGCATCTTTCTATCCATTGTGACAGTCTCATGTTGTATAACCCAATTTCTTTTTTGATAAATTTAAAGCATCTTTTATTCTGTCCTCTGTGATGCCTTCTTCATATGGAGTTCCCTAATAGGCTCCTAAAATCTGAGCATCTAATTTGATTGAATCTGGTACTTATCTAGCTAACCCTAAGAAATTCTTTATTTCTTTATTTGAACTCTTATTTGACGTATCACCATCTTCAGTTTTTCTGTGACCTGGCCTGTGAGCCCAAAGGATTGAAGATGTAAGCTGCTGTGTGTTCTTTACATGCAGATAAATCAAGGGTCCTGGAAAGGCCTGGGAAGAGTTGGTGATGTTGCCACTTCCCAGTTGAGAAGCTCCTCAGAGAGGAGAGCGACAGAGCTGAGAGCCATTTACAGTGGTTATAGATGACTCCACACACCAGAAAAGGTAAATCACACAGAAATTAAGAGAGCAAATTAACATGTTGTTTCTCCTAGAAAGTCTAAAGAGAGGTGTTTACAGATTGGTTCATCTTTAGTCTTTAATACCTCCCAAGAGAAGTGAAGTTGCTCAGTGGTGTGCGACTCTTTGTGATCCCATGGACTGTAGCCTAGCAGGCTCCTCCATCCATGCCATTTCCCAGGCAAGAGTACTGGAGTGGATTGCCATTTCTTTCTCCAGGGTATCTTCCTGACCCAGGGATCGAACCCAGGTCTCCTACATTGCAGGCAGATGCTTTACCCTCTGAGCCACCAGGGAAGCCCTTCTTAACAGGAAGCTAGGGCAATTTACAGGGTTGGGTTTTTTTTTTTTTTTTTGGCCTGATTTTAAGAGTGATTTCAACTTTTATCATAATATTTCATCATGATGAAACAACTGAGCCCAGTTTCTATTCCATTTCTCTTCTCTGTGTTGTTTTCATTTCTTGCATTCCTGAGGAAAGACTGGCCTGCATGTTTGTCCTGCTACAGTAGGGAACCCACAACTTATCCTGGGGCCCATCCCTCAGTGAACAAAAATCCCAGAGGAACTATGCTGCAGATTAGGATGTGTCCTTAAGTCCCCAGTCCCCAAGTCAGGATAGTTTTTTTAAATTCAATCATATGGGAAAGTTTGTATCAGGTTACTATCAAAACTATAAACCAGTGTTCTCATTGGAAGGACTGAAGCTGGAGCACCAATACTTTGGCCACCTGATGCAAACTGTCAACTCATAGGAAAGTACCCTGATGCTGGGAAAGACTGAGGGCAGGAGGAGAAGGGGACAACAGAGGACGAGATGGTTGGATGGCATTACTGACTCAATGGACATGAATTTGAACAAACTCCAGGAGATAGTGGAGGACAGAGGAGCCTGGTCTGCTACAGTCCGTGGGGTCACAGAGTCAGACACGACTTAGCAACTGAACAATTTTAATCCTGAATCCAGGGCTATGGATGGAGGGGGGCAGGATTCCCTTGGTATAAGTAGTCTATTAAGGAACCCACATTCTCCAATAAATCATCATCATTCAGTAATGATGACAAAATAAGGCCCTGTCCTCCAAAGCTGTGAGCTCTGTCCTTGTATCAGTACATGTAAATTGGAAATGATTGCGCTGACCATAGATCCTGGTTATTCTAGCCAGCAGTCATCATTAGGGTATGTTCTCAGTGCCAAGCAAACAGGATGGTGAACACAAAACACACAAACATATAGAAGGAATTTGCAAACAGCAGTTTACCCATTAAGATGTATCCTACCGACTGCACAGAGGAGAATTCTGGCCCTAATTTAGTGCAGGTTTGTATTTGGCACATGTTACCTGTAGAGTATTTGGGTAAATTACTGATGTCAGTTGTATTTCTCTTGGAGATGAGGGAAATAGGTTATTGGCACAATAAAACATCCAGAGGCATTTAAAATGTCAGTCTAATCGCAAGAACCAGTAAGGCTTTTAATTACCTTCTGTGCAATTTTTTTTAATTGCTCCAATGGCTGTAGCGCTTGGTAAGTTCCTGACAGCGCAGCTGCAACAAACTTAATTTAAACATTTTTTTTTTTCTAAAGCTCTCGGAGAACAAAAAGAAATCTGAGATGCGGGGTAAAATTGGTAAAGTCTTGTTGCAGGCTCTCTGCAGGAATCCTTGATGCTTGGTCACTAATAGAATCCTACCTCCATGTTCATCCAACTACCTGCAGGGCTTTCATTTGCTGTTGACATTCTTTGGAAAGACTCTGCTGTTGTTATCATGCTCCCTCATAGAAGAGTCTAAATCAGCTAGCCTATGCTGCTAGGCCAACTCAAATTCCCACATTTTCCTTGGGGCTTGCTTAATTCTAAATTTGGGGGAAAAAAAAAAAAAAAGGAGGATTCAGAATTCTTTTCTTGAGTTGTGCTGGACATTGATGCGAGGGAAGCTTCTATTTTCTACAGTTTTCACCCCCTTCAACTCTACCTTACATTTTGATAGAGACATCCTTTATTTCTTTGCAAACACTCTCTATCCTTCAGGCCTCAGTTTTCTGTGGCCAGATGAGAAGCACATGCACTTTACAATCAAGGATGTCTGGGATTGAAACCCAGTTTGCTCTAGCCTATCTTCCCAGGTGACTCAGTGGTCAAGAATCCACCTGCCAATGCAGGAGACACGGGTTCAATCCCTGGGTCGGGAAGGTCCCATGGAGGAGGAAATGGCAACCTACTGCAGTATTCTTGCCTGGAAAATTCCATGGGCAGAGGAGCCTGGTGGGCTCCTCATTGTGGGTGTCACAATGAGTTGAACATGACTGAACATACACGCACCTTAGTATCTTTATGTAACCTGTTTTACTTCCATAAAGAAGGAATAATAATAATGCCTCCCCAGTAAAGTTGTGAGTCAACAAAGTAACATGAAGAGTGACGAACAGAGAGTAAGTTTTCAGTGAGAGGTAGTCCCTGGGCAATACCTACCTGTACCTCCACCTCCCTCATCTATATGTATATTACATATTATATATATATATATATATATATATATATATATATATATATATTCATGTGTGCATTGCTATGTCCTGAGACATAGCAGGTTGTGCCTCAATTAGACTCTGATTAGTGGGGACAAAGTCTGAGATATGTTTTCTGCAGTAAGGTATCTAGTACAATGCCCCTAATTTTGTTTGTTTGTTTTAGTTGATGGGCTAACAGATTCAAAAATATTCAGGGAAACTAAGCCTATTAGAAGATGGATTGCTAATTAGGTCAAATTTAAGCCTAAAATTTTTAAGGTGTTTTATGTTCTATGAAGGGTAAGATCTAATTAAACAGTTATAAAATGTTGAAACTGGAAGGAAACTGATAGCATCCAGTTCAATTGGTTATTTAATTACACAGACAAATAAGACCAATGAGGGCAAAACTAGTTAATGTCTGAGTTGGCCAAGGTTTCCGGTCTCGTATTTCCCATTTCTGGGGTGTTCCCACCATGTCACAGGCCTCCAGCCCACTGGTGTTGATGCTAAGACCCTGACATCTGCAACTCTATTCTGTGTACTCTATTTACCTACAGGGTATTAGGTACTCTTTTCTGCTGAGACGGTAATGTAACCCATTAATACTAAGAGCATCCTACCATATTTTCTGAAATCTTAGGAAAAGAGTAAAATGGATATACAGTTAAAGTATGGGGAAATGGCAGTGATAGTTAGGTAGATAGCAAGAAGAAATTTCCCAAGGAAAAGTAAGAAATGAATACCCTGGATCAGCTGGGGCTAGACCCCGGCAAATGAATAAACATGAGACAATATGTATTTGAAGTTTAGAATATGCCATGTGTTTAGTATATGCTAAGTACTTTGGGTGAGCCATCTAATTAAGCCCAAATAGCCCTAAACAGGGAATAAACTTTTCTTCTTCTTTTCAACTAGTTATATCATACCTTCCACTTATTCATCTAAACATAAATCCCAATGACCTATATCTATGGATTCAAACCAAAGCCACCAGGTCCTAAAGCCTGATCCTTTATTCATTAAACTCTAGTACTTCTGCAAATACAATTTGATAAAAATATTAGACTAAGAGGATTTTCAGGGAGTAGCAGAGGAATTACAAAAAGAAGACAAATTCTAGGCAAGCCAGAGAATTTGGTTGATAAAAAACAATAGAAAGAGATGATTAAAATCAGAGGTGCCTGAGAACTCTAACATAGTTCTCTTGGCCTTGGTGGCTGATATTTGTTACCAAGTGTGTGTAGACACAAGAAAGTGTTAGTTACTCAGCTGTGTCTAATTCTTTGTAATGCTATGGACTGTAGCCCATGAGGCTCCTCTGTCCGTGGAATTCTCCAGGCAATTGGAGTGGGTTGGAGTGCCATTCCCTTCTTCAGGGGATCTTTGCAACCCAGGGATTGGACTTAGGTCTGCTGCATTGCAGCCGGCTTCTTTACTGTCTGAGCCACTCGGGAAGCCTATAGATAAAAGAAAATGCTGTGAAATAGTGCCCACTTTCCTATACATTGCACTTTGATCCCACATTTGCATTCACTAGAATTTCTTTGTTGTGAGGCTGATTATGTCTGCATGGGCCCAGGTCACTTTGTCCTGAGGATCACCAAGGTCAATCCTGTCTTCTCTAGCACTGTCACACGTGGTTCCTCAATGGAGAGAAAGATGAAACAGAGTACTGAGTGAGAGGAAGAATGAAGTGAAGCAAAAGGGGCCAAGGCAATTGCAGAGCAGGGCAACACGTGGCAGAGGCTCCCACACACTGGCCCCCTTCACAGACTACTGGGGCTGGGAAATAATCCAAGAAACTTCCTTTCAGTCAGATTAACCTTGTTCTGAGGCAGCCACTTCATCCTATATTTGAAATTGTACAATATGGTTTTCCACTATTTAATGTGATTATATACTTGCCAAGCCCATAGAGTCATCCTTTTTTGAGGACTGGAGGTACAGCTTGTGTTTAAGACAAGGATGTGGGAAGTGTGAGTTTAATTTCCTAATTGTAGCCATCTGATCACATCCTATTTTCTCTTCTTGGACTTAGCTCTGGGTTATATAACCTCACATGTAATTGACACTTTGGGCAACAAGGTTTTTCCTTGCTTCCTCTGTGTGGCTCTCAATGACAAGCCCCAGAGGTTATATATAGGAAAAGGGGCAGAGCCCTCATGTGTCAAGGAATACCAGGACTGAAAGCACTTGTCTAAAGAGATTACTTTCCCTTCAAACTTGCCTATATCCCAGGCTCCATAGAACAGGATCTACAAGTCACCCACTCATCTCCGGCTTCTGCACGTATACTGCTTCTTTTTTTAAATTTATCAATTTTTCATTGGAGAATAATTGTTATACAATACTGTGTTGGTTTCTGCCATACATCAACATGAATCAGCCATAGGAATACATATGTCCCCTCCCTCTTAAACCTTCCTCCCACCTCCCACCCCATCCCAACCCTCTAGGTTGTCACAGAGCAACGGGTTGAGCTCCCTGCATGATACAGCCATTTCCCATTGGCTATCTATTTTACATATGGTAATGTATATATTTCCATGCTACTCTTCTCAATTTCTACCCCCTCCTTTTCCACTATATCCACACCCCAGCAGTACAGATAGCTACCTTCCACTGATATACTAAACATTTGAAAATCTCATTTCAAATGTAATACATTAATAACACACACCTTTCTTCTTATTACAAAAATGATCCATTATCATAATGTGACAGATGAAAAACACTCCAAATGGTGGCTACTTTGAGATTCAAATTCAGGTATATGTAAGACTGATTTGAAGCTGCAACTCCAATACTTTGGCCACCTGATGCAAAGAGCTGACTCATTTGAAAAGACCCTGATGCTGGGAAAGATTGAAGGCAGGAGGAGAAAGGGACTATGGAGGATGAGATGGCTGGATGGCATCATCGACTCAATGGACATGAGTTTGGGTAAACTCTGGGAGTTGGTGACGGACAGGGAGGCCTGGTGTGCTGCAGTCCATGGGGTTGCAAAGAGACACAACTGAGTGACTGAACTGAACTGAAGACTCAAAAGCCCCACATATTTTTACTGTACTTTATTTTCTTTCTTTTGTTCAGTTAAGAAAAAGGACATCAGGTGGAAACTTCAACTTCTGAAACTCTAGTTAGTAGAAAAAAAGAGCTTCTTGAGGAGTGATACAATTCAGGCCGTGTCAGAATCACCTGGAAAATTTTTAAAATCTTTAAGGTCTATTAACTCCAAAATACTTTCCTTGCACACTCAGTAATCACTGGCAGAGTGAAAGTGCATTCCTCATGGAAGGATCAACTATTCTCAGCAGCAAAAAGACTGAGAACCCCTGATCTTGGCGTCTCCTTATACAGTATCTTTTCCATGCACAGAGCACGACTCTGCGTGCCTCTGTGTGTGTATGTGTGTATGCACACACACACACATGAATGTACCTAATGCAGTGCCTTGAAAAACACTGGAATTATTTAATTAATATATTAATTATAATTAATGCAATTAAGTATATGATGCATATTTACCCACAGATGCAGGCACACACCCCTATTCCCCTCCTCTGACAACACACATCCCCACCACACCTATAAAGCTCACGTGAGGCAATCTCAGTAAGGATCCTGGTAGGAAACAGTTGGCACACTCAAACTGGGAAAACCTGAGGAGGGATTATTTACAAAGCTGTGGTTTTGTCCAACAGAGTACAGTGTAGTACCACAAAGCATAGCACATCATTCCCAAGTATGAAG
Organism: Bos javanicus; assembly: GCF_032452875.1. Classification (NCBI taxonomy): domain Eukaryota; kingdom Metazoa; phylum Chordata; class Mammalia; order Artiodactyla; family Bovidae; genus Bos; species Bos javanicus. The sequence continues at coordinate 59,016,960 of NC_083869.1, read as the reverse complement.
GGACAAAGGTCTGGAGAACTTCTTGGAATCAGAAGGAAGCTGTATGGAGAGATTATCACACAGAGTGAAGTAAATCAAAAAGAAAAAGACAAATACAATATGATATCACATATATGTGAAATCTAAAATAGAGCACAAATAAACGTATCTGCAAAGCAAACTCAAAGACACAGAGAACAGACTTGTGGTTGAAAACAGGGGGAGTAGAAGGGGAGGGAATGACTGGGAGGCTGGGATCAGCAGATGTAAGCTTTTATATATAGAATGGATAAACAACAAGGTCCTACTGTGTAGCACAGGGAAATATATCCAATATCCTGTGATAAACCATAATGGAAAAGAATACAAAAAAGAACGCCTGTATGTGTATAACTGAGTCATGTTGCTGTACGGCAGAAATTGTCACGATATTGTAAATCAACTATACTTCAATAAAAAAGTAAAATTAATTTTAGAAAAAGAGGGATTCACTTGCCACTGGTTGTAACCTATAATAGAGGCATGTGGCCAACCAGTGATGAGAGGTTATAGGTGGGGAATATACATCATGACTTCAATTTCTCCTGTCTTCTGATTTCCTTCCCCTGCTAATTTCCTTCCCATTGGCTAATCCAATGGGACAGAAGAATCCACTGAGGCAAGAGAAGTGGGTCAGTATTTAAGGACACAAAGAGGAGTGAAAAATGTCAAGGATGAGTCTAGCAGGCCAAATAGAAGACATCTAGCTAGGTAAATAAATTGGCACATCTGAGAATTGTCAGAAGGGCCTTATCAAAGCTTGGGGAAATAGTAAGTTTCATGTCAATACAAATTTTAATTTATTTCTGAATCCTCTTGGATTACAATTTAATGAAGGCTGATCGTGAAGCACTGTGTCAAACTCTTTAAATGCACCATGTCTTCTTTAATCATAACTGTTAGGAGGTAAGTAGTGTCATTCCTATTTTACAGGCAAGAAAACTGAGTTGTCTAGCTCTCAAAAACTTGTCAAAGGCCACAAATAACAAGCAGGAGAGCTTATGTTCGAAGTTCAGCCTGTGTGTTAGTCGCTCAGCTATGTCTGACTCTTTGCAACCCCATGGACTGTAGCCTGACAGGCTCCTCTGTCCATTGGGATTCTCCAGACAGGAATACTGGAGTGGGTTGCCATTCCTTTCTCCAGAGGATCTTCCCAACTCAGAGATCAAATCCAGGTCTCCTGCATTGCAGGCAGATTCTTTGCTCTCTGAGACATCAGGGAAGCCCACAAGTCCAGCCTGACTGACCCCAAAGCTAGACTCTAGATAGAGAGAGCTTATCACAGGCTAAAGAAGCAATAATCTAAGAAACTGCTTGTGTGAAATCCAGACCTTGTACATAATCTTAACACTCAAAGAAGGCAAGAGAATTTGAGCCAGGACTGGGTTATGCCATTTAGCTTAAATCTAAAGAATTTAACATGTTCATTCTTCAAAATATGAATGTCCCTGATGCTGTCAGGGCTCCCACCCACAACCCTTACATGCTACCACGTCAAGTGCTCTGGCTGATTTTCAATTCCCAATGTCCACATCAGAAGTGCAGAAGCCCATGCTGCCCTTGTGTGTGGCAAGCCTTCAATACAATAAAATAAACACCCCTGGGAAAAAAACCTTCAATCAATGACTTAGGAATTGGTATAAAAATGTCACAGTTTCCCTACCACTCACATGAGATAATACTCAGGGGTGTTTTATATTTTTCTCCAAAGTTTTCCCATAGGATTAAGACCAAGTGTTACACTTCCAGTGGCAGGCTTCAAAATGTACAGCTTTGGGGGCTGTCCTTCATTCTCTGTTGGAGAAGGCAATGGCACCCTACTCCAGTACTCTTGCCTGGAAAATCCCATGGACGGAGGAGTCTGGTAGGCTGCAGTCCATGGGGTCTCGAAGAGTCGGACACGACTGAATGACTTCACTTTCACTTTTCACTTTCATGCATTGGAGAAGGAAATGGCAACCCACTCCAGTGTTCTTGCCTGGAGAATCCCAGGGACAGTGGAACCTGATGGGCTGTCGTCTATGGGGTCACATAGAGTTGGACATGACTGAAGTGACTTAGCACCAGCAGCAGTTCCTTCCCTGTATCACTTTTCCCATTTTCCTAGCGGTGCTCCTTGTACTTTCTCTTACGTTTAAATCTCTCTGGGACCACCCAAACTAGAACTCCTATCAGTAGTTTTTATACCAGTTTTCTTAAGAAATTCCTCAAGAAGGAATTCTCACATGGAATTACTTGCTGGCCAGATGCCCCACAGCAGACCCCTGCTGGTGGATGTGCCAGGGTGGTAACCTAGCATACCATAGCATCTCAGGAACCAAGACTCTCAGCTGTAGTGAACTGGGATGGAATAGAGCTAGAAGTGGTTGCACTGGCTTAAGCAACATCTCGGCTATTGAGAAACATGACTGTAGTCATAAGTGAAAGGACCACGTATTTCACTGGTGCCTTTATTGCCATGATGGCTGAAAATGACTGGCTCAAGTCAACAAACTATCAATTCAGGACCATGATATGAAAGCCAGAATGTATCTATGACTGTGTTTTAAGAGACCCGTATCTCCTGCAGCCATAGGGGAGAAACTTCTAAGCTTTGTGAAACCATTAACAGCAAGCAGAAAAAAAAAAAAATCACAGTCTGTGTGGAAAGGGAAAGATGCTTAACAGATTGGAAGACAGAATTATGAAGTCCATGTTTTCTCTAAAATATTTGATTGACTTCAACTTGAGCAAGCACTTTTCCTGTGTGCAAATTCATCAGGAAAAGATGAAATCTGCAAAGGTATGAGGAACATGTACCTTGGTTGAGAAGTTTTGGAACTAAGTTTTGGTCTCTTTTCTTTAATGAGACAGTGAATTATTCCAAGCAATCAGAAATCTCTTCCCGAGAATGGCATAGGAGCAGAGCATGCAGTTATGCCACTTGAGATAAACAATTATTCTGGAAATGGAGACAGTCAATCAATTAAACAAATAAGATACTGTAGGCAAATAGCCATCTGCAAATAAAATGTAGGGTTGGTGGTAAAAGGTGCTGAATAAATGTGAAATTTAATCTGTAATTACAATCTAAAACAAACCCTCTAAATAGAGGATGAGAGATTCCAGGTACTTTGATGGGGCTGGAGGATTGGCACAGAGGATCCTGAAGAGGGATTTTTCCCTGGAAAAAGAATCACAGGTGAGAAGGAGCTAGGGTTAATTCTTTCCTGATCCTAGAGGTGGTTCTCCTGGTGAAAGTGAAGTTGCTCAGTGGTGTTCAACTCTTTGTGACCCCATGGACTGTAGCCCACCAGGCTCCTCCATCCATGGAATTTTCCAGGCAAGAGTACTGGAGTAGGTTGCCATTTCCTTCTCCAGGGGATCCTCCTGACCCAGGGATCGAACCCGGGTATCCCACATTGCAGGCAGATGCTTTACAGTCTGAGATTATCTGAAATCTGTCCGTGCTTTGGACAAGACTGATATTATACACTTGCTCCTGGCAGATGCTGTGGGATTATTAACTGAAGTGAAAAAGATGCCAATGAAGAAAGCATTGCTCCTCTGATGGAATTATTCATAGTGCCCCTTTTCCCGGTGTCAGTTTCTATTGCTGCCTTCAGTTCAGTTCAGTTCAGTCGCTCAGTTGTGTCCAACTCTTTTCGACCCCATGAATCACAGCACGCCAGGCCTCCCTATCCATCACCAACTCCCAGAGTTCACTCAGACTCACGTCCATTGAGTCAGGGATGCCATCCAGCCATCTCATCCTCTGTCGTCCCCTTCTCCTCCTGCCCCCAATCCCTCCCAGCATCAGAGTCTTTTCCAATGAGTCAACTCTTCGCATGAGGTGGCCAAAATACTGGAGTTTCAGCATCTTTTAATTGCCTTAGTCATGTTCTATTCACAATACTGCTCATTCTCTCAAAAAATGGGTAGTCTGCTCCTTATTATAATCAGCATGAGTATGGAGTTAAAAGACATGGAGTTAAAAGATCTGGGTCTGAGTTCACTGTTCAGATACTGTTGTATCAACTAGGTTTCCTCATTTATCAAATTAGCCTGGCAATATATTCTTGGTGGTGCTATTGTGAGTATACAAGGCAACTTATCATGTTAGGTATTATAATTGCCTGCCTGCTAAGTCGTTTCAGTCATGTCTGACTCTGTGCAACCCTGCAGATTGTAGCCTGCCAGGCTCCTCTGCCTATGGGATTCTCCAGACAAGAATACTGGAGTGGGCTGCCATGCCCTCCTCCAGGGAATCTTCCCGACCCAGGGTTTGAACCTGTGTCTCTTATGTTCCTGCATTGGCAGGCAGGTTCTTTACCAATAGTGCCACCTTTATTAACCCCACTAAATTAAAATTGCTAGAATTCAGGACTTTGCTGGTGGTCCAGTGGCTGACTCCCTACTCCCAAGGCAGGGGCCCCAGGTTTGATCCATGGTTAGGAACTAGATCCATATGTTTCAACTAAAGATCTCACATGCTACAGCTAAGACTTGGTGCAGCCAAATAAATAAATGAAAATAAATGTTTTAAAAATTTTTTTTTAGAATTCAGTGTGAGACACATGTGACCCACATTTTGACCTGAGGTTTAATTTCAGGGTTATGGTGACCAAGAGAGTGTGTCTTTCAGATTTCTGATGGCAGGGAATGCAACTGCTTAAGGGCCTTGGTTGCTGCTCTCCCATAGGCAGAGGAGCCTGGCAGGCTACAATCTGCAGGGTTGCACAGAGTCAGACATGACTGAAACGACTTAGCAGGCAGGCAATTATAATACCTAACATGATAAGTTGCCTTGTATACTCACAATAGCACCACCAAGAATATATTGCCAGGCTAATTTGATAAATGAGGAAACCTAGTTGATACAACAGTATCTGAACAGTGAACTCAGACCCAGATCTTTTAACTCCATGTCTTTTAACTCCATACTCATGCTGATTATAATAAGGAGCAGACTACCCATTTTTTGAGAGAATGAGCAGTATTGTGAATAGAACATGACTAAGGCAATTAAAAGATGCTGAAACTCCAGTATTTTGGCCACCTCATGCGAAGAGTTGACTCATTGGAAAAGACTCTGATGCTGGGAGGGATTGGGGGCAGGAGGAGAAGGGGATGACAGAGGATGAGATGGCTGGATGGCATCCCTGACTCAATGGACGTGAGTCTGAGTGAACTCTGGGAGTTGGTGATGGATAGGGAGGCCTGGCGTGCTGTGATTCATGGGGTCGAAAAGAGTTGGACACAACTGAGCGACTGAACTGAACTGAACTGAAGGCAGCAATAGAAACTGACACAGGGAAAAGGGGCACTATGAATAGTGCCCTATTTATTTCTATGAATAATTCCATAACTCCTGTGGACTGCTCCCTAACAGCCCTGGAGCAAATGGGACATTAAGGCAGCCCCATGCCTGGGAAATGTAGTTCTCTGAAGGCTGACCTTAGCTTGAGGATCTTTGAGAGTCTCAGGAAACTTTCCTTAGACCCACACTGTGGCCTGCCACGCTTTTCCCAGCCTCCTTCAATTCCTCGCTCTCCTTCACTCAGGGTCAGGCTTAATCACAGTCTGACAGCTCTCCCACCCTCTCTCAGCTCCCTCCCAGGTATTTTCCCTAATATATTTCTTGCATGTCTGATCACATTTTAGCATCCACTTCTCAAAGGACTCAAATGAACACAAGGATAAAATATTAGAGGGTTGTAAGCAGATCACTACTTCTGGGATATGTGTAGGTATTGATACTGTGGCTAAAAACCAATTCCACTTGTTTTTATTTATATTTTTCTATTTACATTTTAAAAAATTTATTTAATTGGAGGATAATTACTTCACAATACTGTAGTGGTTTTGCCATACATTGACATGAATCAGCCATGGGTGTACATGTGTTCTCCATCCTGACCCCCCTTCCCACCTCCCTCCCCATCCCATCCCTCAGGGTCATCCCAGTGCACCAGCCCTGAGCACCTTGTCTGATGCATCAAACCTGGACTGGCAATCTGTTTCACATATGATAATATACATGTTTCATCACTATTCTCTCAAATCATCCCACCCTCGCCTTCTCCCACAGAGTCCAAAAGACTTCTACACATCTGTGTCTTCTTTGCTGTCTCGCATATAGGGTCATCATTACTATGTTTCTAAATTCCATATATATGCATTAGTTGCCAGGGTCCAGCCCCGGCTGATCCAGGGTATTCGAAGGGGAGACGGCGTCGTCGACTATTTAAATATTCATCAAAGATATAAAAAGTAATAGAATGAGGATAGCTCAGTAGGAAAATTCAGTGGATAAAAGAGGCTGAGAAGCTTGGTTTACACGGGAGACCAATAAAACTTCAAGACAAGAAGTTTGCACCACTTACATAGGCCGCAGGCGTCCTTCCGTTCTCCCGAAGGAGAGGAGACACTGAGGCCTCCCGGGTCAGATCTTAGAAGCCCAGGCATAATTAGTAAGCATGGCGGGTTCCACGCTCCAGATGGAGACTCAGCCAGAGTGAGAGAGAGCGCGACATGGGGAGACCAGTATTTCGAGAAACTGATCCCAATTCTTTATTTTCCAGAGTCTGTTTTTATACACTGAGATGTTATACAAAAGTCACGCGGGGATAGCAGTCCTGACTGCTTATTAAAGTCAAGTGTTTCACACAAATGTATACAGAGGTCTTAGGGGTGTTACATCATCTTCTGGCCAGGGGGGCCTGCTGACAATTTATGACCCTCTCCTTGTGACAGCGGTCAGTCAACACTTATTTCTCCAGGGGTGATTATTCTTAAAACAGACGTCACTGAAATAAAGTTACATTCCTATAGGGTGAGGGTGTAGTGGGTTTTGGTTAAGGAAAGAATTTACTTGGCCTAAGGTCTAACATGATTTATATCAAAGGTTAATACTTATTTCTTCTATATATTCATTAATGTGTATAAGGGCAGGGGATGTGGAGACTTAGCAGTAAACATCGGCTCAACAAATGAAAAATCCTTCACCAATACAATTTCTAATCAGCCCACTATACTTATACTAATGGTTTTCTAACTTTTCTAAGGAACCTGTTTTTAGAAGGTTTAAAGCATCTCGTGCCTCTCACGGTTGGGAGGCTATGAGCAATCACATATGGCCGGACAAGCCTGTCAGGCAGGCTAGAGAACCTTCAGAGGAGTTTGTAAGTTGAAACACTCCTGTCATGCCCAGGAATTATTATTAACTGGAGCTCTAAGTTAACTCCTTCTCTGAAAGAGGTGGTGGGGGACAGCCCCCCGTAAAGTCAGAGGTGTAGGTGAGAGCACAAAGTAGTAAAGTAGGCAGGCTCTGGTTATGGGGATAGATGCTCGAGGATTTCCAGGGGGACTCCTGAGGCTCGATCCCACCTTTGCGTATGTCGAGCCTCCTTCCTCATGACCTTTGCCATGGGCGGAGTGCCTCACGCTGGCCCCCAACAATTAGTATACTGTACTGGTGTTTTTCATTCTGACTTACTTCATTCTGTATAATAGGCTCCAGTTCCATCCATCTCATTAGAACTCATTCAAATGTATTCTTTTTAATGGCTGAGTAATATTCCATTGTGTATATGTACCACAGCTTTCTTATCCATTCATCTGTTGATGGACATCTAGGTTGCTTCCATGTCCTGGCTATTATAAACAGTGCTGTGATGAACATTGGGGTACATGTGTCTCTTTCAATTCTGGTTTCCTCAGTGTGTATACCCAGCAGTGGGATTGCTGGGTCATATAGCAGTTCTATTTCCAGTTTTTTAAGGGATCTCCACACTGTTCTCCATAGTGGCTGTACTAGTTTGCATTCTAAATAAAGGGAAATTGCCCCAAAGACCTTTCATTGTTCCTGCATAGGACTGCATAATAAGCGGGAAGATCAGCATCCCTCTGGCAAATGTCACCAGAAGAGTCCTCCCTCCAACTCCTCTCATGTCATTTCATTCCTGGAAATCACTTTCTTCCTTTTATTTAATTTGACTCTTCCCTGCCCACACCGACTTAGACGTCCTCCAGAAAACTTGCTCAGACAATTCCAAACTACACTGGTTTTTCACTTCAACCATCTGCTTCATAACATTAAAGTGATCACAATTTTGCTTTGTTAAACTGACATATCTTGACTGTGTAGGAAAAAAAATTAACTCGATGAGAAAGGTTATAGGACAGAGGCATTTTCAGAAATTGTGCTTAAGAAGATACTTAAGAAAATAGTTTTCAAGCTCTTTAACAAGAATGTACTAATAGGTTAATTACAAATGACCTGTAGCCACTTATTGAAGTAAATTTAGCAGGAATCCTACTGGGGAACATTTTTATGATCCTGAGCAAATTTCTGGGCATGGTAAACCAAAGGAACTACATTTCTGCAGAAACAGTAGTGTACCACATATTGGTGGGCACCCAAATACCCACCAATTAGCCCTATTTGCTATTTGATTCTAGATGTTTAAGCTTCCCTGGTGGCTCAAATGGTAAAGAATTCACCTCCAAATGGTAACCCACTCCAGATGTTTATGGATGAAGAATTTCTTTGAGGCAGATGAGGATGACAGTGATAAAACTTGGTAAGAGAACAATTCAGTTCAGTTCAGTTCAGTCACTCAGTCGTGTCTGACTCTTTGCGACCCTATGAATCGCAGCATGCCAGGCCTCCCTGTCCATCACCATCTCCTGGAGTTCACTCAAACTCATGTCCATCGAGTCAGTGATGCCATCCAGCCATCTCATCCTCTGTCGTCCCCTTCTCCTCCTGCCCCCAATCCCTCCCAGCATCAGAGTCTTTTCCAATGAGTCAACTCTTCGCATGAGGTAGCCAAAGTACTGCAGTTTCAGCTTTAGCATCATTCCTTCCAAAGAACACCCAGGGCTGATCTCCTTCAGAATGGACTGATTGGATCTGCTTGCAGTCCAAGGGACTCTCAAGAGTCTTCTCCAACACCACAGTTCAAAAGCATCAATTCTTCGGTGCTCAGCTTTCTTCACAGTCCAACTCTCACATCCATACATGACCACTGGAAAAACCATAGCCTTGACTAGACGAACCTTTGTTGGAAAAGTAATGTCTCTGCTTTTGAATATGCTAAGTTGGTCATAACTTTCCTTCCAATGAGTAACCATCTTTTAATTTCATGGCTGCAATCACCATCTGCAGTGACTATAGGGAAATAAAATCTAGATTAGGACCCAAGAACTTTTGTCTAAAATAAACACGTAAATTTCATGATTCTCTCAGGGACCATCTTCCAAAGCTAGCCTGACTGAAGTATAAGTCCCTGAAGAGCAGGGACCCTATCTAATAAGTGCTTAAGAAATGTACTGAATAATCCTATGGATGGATGGATTAAAGGCACTGGCACTTGACGAGATGGTGCATACTACTATATCTAAGGGATCTCTATCCCCAAGTACTGGCTGTGAACAAAACTATGGTAGCCAATTCAACACAGCTGTCCTTCAGTGCTGCCTTTCTTGTTTTTCTGCCCCTGGGACAGAGACCTGTCTGCCTGAAGCTACTCTATAAAGAGAACCAGCCCAGCTGGGTTGGGCCAGCTTATCTCCTCTGTCTCCACTCTCTCAGTGAGATAGCATACGCTAATAAGCTAATTTCACTCATCAGTCACCGAATCTATATAATGCAGTGACTTCTAGATCAAAAGACCCAGTGGAATCATTTGGCTCTCTCAAGGTCACAGGGAGAGTTAGTACTGGGTATGTGGACGCCATGCTTTCTGACACCTGGTTTGTTGCACTTTGTACCAGAGGATGCTATTTCATATATGCTATATGTTTTGAGTTACTCAAACGTGGCTTTGTTTTTTCACTTAGAAGTTACACATTTTCTATAAGTTATAGCTGTCTTTCGATCTTCTATAGCCCCATTGTTTTATTTGCAAGACCTGATGAACTTCAGTAAAGCCACAGTAGGAGAGAGATCACTTTCCTTGAGGAAAATGGATCCTTTCTTCCTCTTTAGTTGGAATATAGCTGGCATCACAGTTAGATGCTGTTTCTTCTACCCTTGACTGTTTTTGGAGCTTTGGCTCTTGAGGCAAAGGGCATCTGAGCTGAGATGTATAGTTCAAGGTGTATAGTTACAGGCATAGCTGAGTATTCCAGCAGCATTTGGGTTTGGTGGCAAAGAAATCCAGGAGTGAATTTTCAGGCAATGTAGCATAATTCATGATTAAGGTTATCGGTAATATCTAACCTTTAGTAAATGCCAGCTGCATAATGATGGCTAGCAAGCTTTCTACAGATACTGCACTGAGTTCAGCCAGGCCATAAGAATCTAATGGAACTCTAATGGGAAATGACCAGGATCTGACTACAGAAGATTAAAAGTGACAATGCTAATTGACTGCAGGGGTATCTACATGAAGAAGGGCGAGAAAAATCATTTAAGTCTAAATGAAATTGGACTGATTTGATATTTGAGAAAAGTATCACCTTCTTGCTGTGTTTGGCTGGGTGAATTAACTGCTTCATGTTTCCGAGAGAAGAGTCTTTGTGGAACAATGGGCCACAGCTGTTGGGAAAAGAACTTTCCTCAGTTGGTGTAGAAAAGGGATTGCAGCTAAACTAAAGGTTTCACTGCTACTGTGACCAAAACGCGGAAACATTAGTGTACAGTACTGGCATCTAAGTTTGAAAGGGTCTCAGAATTGTGAAGGGTGGCCCATTCTTCAGCCCTACTGAGGGCAGAACAAGAAAGAGATTTAGCTGATGATGGGGAATGTAGTTTCATTCTTAATTAACACTTTTGTTTTTTAATTTAGTAAGGGAATGAAAAAATGAATACTTCCCAGGTGGCACAGTGGTACAGAATCTGCCTGCCAATGCAGGAGACGCAGGTTTGATCCCTGGGTCAGGAATATCCCTTGAAGTAGGAAATGACAACCCACTCCAGTATTCTTGCCTGGAAAATTCCATGGATGGAAGAACTAGGCAGGCTACAGTCTGTCGGATCACAAAGAGTCAGACACAACTGAGCATGCATACACACACACACAAACCAATGAAGCTTGAAAGTCAATGTCTCTCTCTTTACTGATTTGTTCATTATTATAGTCTTACCTAATTTTTGGAGAATTAATAGATATGCACAACTTCTCATTCATCAACTATGCTGTGTTCCCAACCATATCAAGGAATTTGCTCATATTCTGTTCTGCCTGCTCACAGATACGTAATTCCTAACCACCTCTCAGAACTCAGTTTAAATGGTTTTTCAGGGACATCTTCACAAACACCCAGAGGAAGTGGATATACACTATATGACTTGTTGAAAACATAATTTAGAGACAGAACACAAAAACCTAGATGAAAACTGACTTCACCATTCATTGGCTTTTTGACCTTCACAAATTATTGTTTTCATTGCCTCACGATCTTCAGCTATTCAACGGAAATGACAACTACTGTAATTACTTTGTCAGTTCAGTTCAGTCACTCCGTCATGTCCGACTCTATGCAACCGCATGGATTGCAGCACTCCAGGCTTACCTGCCCATCACCAATTCCCAGAGCTTGCTTATACTTATGACAATTGAGTCAGTGATGCCATCTAACCATCTCATCCTCTGTCATCCCCTTCTCCTCCTGCCTTCAATCTTTCCCAGTATCAGGGTCTTTTCAAATGAGTCAGTTCCTCGCATCAGGTTGCCAAAGTATTGGAGTTTCAGCTTCACTATCAGTCCTTTCAATGAATATTCAGGACTGATTTCCTTTAGGACTGACTGGTTTAACCTCCTTGCAATCCAAGGGACTCTCGAGAGTATTCTCCAACACTACAGTTCAAAGCATCAATTCCTTGGGGCTCAGCTTTCTTTATAGTCCAAATCTCACATCCATACATGACTACTGAAAAAACCATAGTGCTGATTAGATGGATATTTGTCTGAAAAGTAATGCCTCTGCTTTTTAATTCGCTGTCTAGGTTGGTCATAGCATTTCTTCCAAGGAGCAAGAGTCGTAATTTCATGGCTGCAGTCACCATTTGCAGTGATTTTGGAGCCCAAGAAAATAAAGTCTCTCACTGTTTCCATTATTTATCCATCTATTTTCCATGGAGTGATGGGACCAGATGCCATGATCTTAGTTTTCTGAATGCTGAGTTTTAGGCCAGCTTTTTCACTCTCCTCTGACATAGGGTGGTATCATCTACGTATCTGAGGTTATTGATATTTCTCCCGGCAATCCTGATTCCAGCTTGTGCTTCATCCAGCCCAGCATTTCTAATGATGTACTCTGCATACAAGTTAAATAAGCAGGGTGACAATGTACAGCCTTGACGTACTCCTTTTCTGATTTGAAACCAGTCTTTTGTTCCATGTCCAGTTTTAACTGCTGCTTCTTGACCTACATACAGATTTCTCAGAAGGCAGGTAAGATGGTCTGGTATTCCCATCTCTTTCAGAATTTTCTACAGTTTGCTGTGATCTACACAGTCAGAGGCTGTAGCATAGCCAATAAAGCAGAAGTAGATGTTTTTTCTGGAACTCTCTTGCTTTTTTGATGATCCAACGGATGTTGGCAGTTTGCTCTCTGGCTCCTTTGCCATTTCTAAATCCAGTTTGAACATCTGGAAGTTCATGGTTCATATACCATTGAAGCCTGGCTTAGAGAATTTTGAGCATTACTTTGCTAGCATGTGAGATGAGTGCAATCATACAGTAGTTTGAACATTCTTTCTATGAAGACTTACAAGACCTTTGAGATCTAACATCAAAAAAGATGTCCTTTTCATCATAAGGGACTGGAATGTAAAAGTAGGAAGTCAAGAAATACCTGGAGCAACAGGCAAATTTGGAGTACAAAATGAAGCAAGGCAAAGGCTAACAGAGTTTTTCCAAGAGAACACACTAGTCAGAGCAAATTACATTGTAGGCTTGCAAGAAATAAATAAATAAACATGGATGGAGGTTCATGACATTATACAAGAGACAAGGATCAAGACCATCCCCAAGAAAAGATATGCAAAAAAGCAACATGGCTGTCTGAGGATACCTTACAAATAGCTGTGAAAAGAAGAGAAATGAAAGGCAAAGGAGAAAAGGAAAGATATACCCATTTGAATGCAGAGTTCCAAAGAATAGCAAGGAGAGATAAGAAAGTCTACCTCAGTGATCAGTGAAAAGAAATAGAGGAAAACAATAGAATGGGAAAGATTAGAGATCTTTTCAAGAAAATTAGAGATACCAAGGGAACATTTCATGCAAAGATAGGCACAATAAAGAACAGAAATAGTGTGGACCTAACAGAAGCAGAAGATATTAAGAAGTGGTGGCAAGAATACACAGAAGTGTACAAAAAAGATAATCATGATGTGTGATCACTCACCTAGAGCCAGACGTCTTGGAATGTGAAGTCAAGTGGGCCTTAGGAAGCATCACTACGAACAAAGCTTGTGGAGGTGATGGAATTCTAGCTGAGCTATTTCAAATCCTAAAAGATGATGCTGTGAAAGTCCTGCACTCAATATGCCAGCAAATTTGGAAAACCCAGCAGTGGCCACAGAACTGGAAAAGGTTAGTTTTCATTCCAATCCCAAAGAAAGGCAGTGCCAAAGAATGCTCAAACTACCACACAATTGTACTCATTTCACCTGCTAGCAAAGTAATGCTCAAAATTCTCCAAGCAAGGCTTCAACAATACATAAACCGTGAACTTCCAGATGTTCAAGATAGATGTAGAAAAGGCAGAGGAACCAGAGATCAAATTGCCAGCATCCGCTGGATCATAGAAAAAGCAAGAGAATTCCAGAAAAACAGCTACTTCTGCTTCACTGACTATGCTAAACCCTTTGACTGTGTGGATCACGACAAACTGAAAAATTCTTCGAGATGGGAATACCAGACCACCTGACCTGCCTCCTGTGAAACCTGTATGCAGGTCAAGAAGGAAGAGTTGAAGCAAGGCATGGAACAACAGACTGGTTCCAAATAGGAAAAGGAGTACGTCAAGGCTGTATATTGTCACCCTGCTTATTTAACTTATATGTAGAGTGCATCATGCGAAATGTTGGGCTGGATGAAGCACAAGCTGCAATCAAATTTGCTGGGAGAAATATCAATAACCTCAGATACATAGCTGACACCACCCTTATGGCAGAAAGTGAAGAGAAATTAAGAGCCCTTTGGTGACGGTGAAAGAGGAGAGTGAAAAAGCTGGCTTAAAACTCAACATTCAAAAAACTAAGATCATGACATGCAATCCCATCACTTCACGGCAAACAGATGGAGAAACAATGGAAACAGTGAGAGACTTTATTTTCTTGGGCTCCAAAATCACTGCAGATGATGACTGCAGCCATGAAATTAAAAGACACTTGCTCCTTAGAAGAAAAGCTATGACCAACCTAGACAGCATATTAAAAGCAGAGACATAACTTTACCAGCAAAGGTCCGCCTAGTCAAAGCTATGGTTTTTCCAGTAGTCATGTATGGATATGAGAGTTGGACCATAAAGAAGGTGGAGCATCAAAAAATTGATTCTTTTGAACTGTTGTGTTGGAGAAGACTCTTGAGAGTCCCTTGGACCACATGGAGATCAAACCAGTCAATCTTAAAGGAAATCAACTCTGAATATTTATTGGAAGGACTGATACTGAAGCTCCAATACTTTGGCCACTTGATGCAAAGAGGCAACTCGTAAGAAAAGACCCTAATTCTGGCAAAGATTGAGGCCAGGAGGAAAAGGGGATGACAGAGGATGAGATAATTGGATGGCATCACTGACTCAATTGATGTGAGTCTTAACAAGCTCCAGGATATGGTGAAGGACATGGAAGGCTGGTGTGCTAAGTCCATGGGGTCACAAAGAATCAGATACAACTGAGTAACCAACTCTTGCCTGGAATCTCATGGATGGAGGAGCCTGGTAGGTTGTAGTCCATGGGGTCCTTAAGAGTCAGACATGACTGAGCGACTTCACTTTCACTTTTCACTTTCATGCACTGAAGAAGGAAATGGCAACCCACTCCAGTGTTCTTGCCTGAAGAATCCTAGGGACGGGGGAACCTGGTGGGCTGCCGTCTATGGGGTCGCACAGAGTAGGACATGACTGAAGCGACTTAGCAGCAGCAACAGAGTAACCAACAACAACAAATGGTCGTTCGATTTTTAAGTTTTTGAGGAACCTTCAAAATTTTTTCCATAGTGGCTATACCCTTCACAGTTCCAGGAACTTCTTTTTACAAGAACTTCTTTTTCTTTTATTCACATTCTTGCCAACATTTGTTGCCTCTTTATTATTTTTTTTTTTTTTACATTTGTACAACTTCAAAAGTTAATTGGCAAAGGGGTTTTTGTTTTTTTCTTTTTTTTTTTTTGGTCTGAATTGTTCATAAATGACAAAGCTTTGGCAAATACAGCTGATCATAGCAAGAAAATGCTAATTGGATATTTGCATGTCTTTCTCATAATCTTTTTTTTTTTTAAACTGGAGGATAATTGCTTTACAATGTTATGTTGATTTCTGCCATAGAACAACATGAATCAGCCATAAGTATACCTTTGTCCACTCCCTCTTGAACCTCCCTCCCACCCCTCACTCCATCCCACCCTTCCAGGTTGTCACAGAGCACCAGGGTGAGCTCCCTGTGTTATCCAGCAACTTCTCACTAGCTATCTTGTATTTTTAATGAAAGCCATTCTAGCAGGTGCAAAGTAATATCTCACTGTGGTGTGATTTTCATTATTCTGATAAACAGTAATATTGAACACTTTTTCATATACCTTTGTATGCCTTTGAAAAAAAATATCTATTAAGATCTTCCACCTATTTTTTAATCTTTTTCTTGCTATTGGATTATATGAGTTCTTTATACATTTTGGATATTAACCCATTATTAGATATATATTTTGCAAATATTCTCTCCCATCCCATATGTTGTCTTTGCAATTTGCTGTTTCTTTTGCTGTGCGGAAGACTTTTAGTTTTATATAGTGCCATGTATTAATTTTTACTTTTTTTTTGCTTATGCTTTTGGTATCGTTCCAAAAACCTGGCCAAGACCAATGTTAAAGAACTTTTCTCTATTTTTTTCTCTAGAAGTTTTATATTTTTAGGACTTTTGTTAGTCATCAATCTTTTTCAAGTTAATTTTTGTGAGTGTTCCTTTCTTCCTCTCTTGCTACCTTTCTTTGTGAATTAATGATATCCCTTAATGCTATATATTGATTCCCTTTGGTTTACCTTTTATGTACCTACTGTAGGTTGTTGCTTTGTGGTTACCATGATATTTACATAAAATATCTCCAGATAAAATATCTATTTTACAATTTTAACTACTTAACTTTGCCCACAGACAGTAACTGTATCCTTTTACTCCATTTCCCCTTATGTGTCTGATTTCACAGTTAACCTCTTTTAATATGGTGTATTCATTTAAAAATTATGATAGCTATCATTATTTTTCATATCCTTGTTTTTTAGCTTTTATACTAGACTTAAGTGGCTAACACATCACCATATTACAATTTTAGGGTATTCTGAATTTGATTATGTACTTATATTTACCACCATGTTGTACATTTTCATGATTTCTTGTTAATAATTACTGTCCTTTGTGAAAAGGAGAGAAGCAAAAAGCAAAGGAGAAAAGGAAAGATATAAGCATCTGAATGCAGAGTTCCAAAGAATACCAAGGAGAGATAAGAATGCCTTCCTCAGCAATCAATGCAGAGAAATAGAGGAAAACAACAGAATGGGAAAGGCTAGAGAGGAGCAACCCCACGTCCAAGGAGCAGTGGCTGTGCCGGTGCAGGAGGGCCGAGAGGAGCTACTCTACGTTCAAGGTCAGGAGGGGCAGCAGTGAGGAGATACCCCTCGTCCAAGGTAAGGAGCAGCGGCTGTGCTTTGCTGTAGCAGCCATGAAGAGATACCCCACGTCCAGGTAAAAGAAACCCAATGGAGATGGTAGGTGTCGCGAGGGGGCATCAGAGGGCAGACACACAGAAACTATAATCACAGAAAACTAGTCAATCTGATCACAAGGATCACAGCCTTGTCTAACTCAGTGAAACTAAGCCATGCCATGTGGGGCCACCCAAGAAAGGTGGGTTATGGTGGAGAGGTCTGACAGAATGTGGACCACTGGAGAAGGGAATGGCAAACCACTTCAGTATTCTTGCCTTGAGAACCCCATGAACAGTATGAAAAGGCAAAATGATAGGATACTGAAAGAGGAACTCCCCAGGTCGGTAGGTGCCCAGTATGCTACAGGAGATCAGTAGAGAAATAACTTCAGAAAGAATGAAGGGATGGAGCCAAAGCAAAAACAATACCCAGTTGTGGATGTGACTGGTGACAGAAGCAAGGTCTGATGCTCTGAAAAGCAATATCGTGTAGGAACCTGGAATGTCAGGTCCATGAATCAAAGCATATTGGAAGTGATCAAACAGGAGATGGCAAGAGTGAATGTCGACACTCTAGGAATCAGTTCAGTTCAGTTCAGTCGCTCAGTCGTGTCTGACTCTTTGTGACCCCATGAATTGCAGCATGCCAGGACTCCCTGTCCATCACCAACTCCCGGAGTTCACTCAGACTCACATCCATCAAGTCAGTGATGCCATTCAGCCATCTTATCCTCTGTCGTCCCCTTCTCCTCCTGCCCCCAATCCCTCCCAGCATCAGAGTCTTTTCCAATGAGTCAACTCTTCGCATGAGGTGGCCAAAGTACTGGAGTTTCAGCTTTAGCATCAGTCCTTCCAAAGAAATCCCAGGGTTGATCTCCTTCAGAATGGACTGGTTGGATCTCCTTGCAGTCCAAGGGACTCTCAAGAGTCTTCTCCAACACCACAGTTCAAAAGCATCAATTCTTCGGTGCTCAGCCTTCTTCACAGTCCAACTCTCACATCCATACATGACTACAGGAAAAACCATAGCCTTGACTAGACGGACCTTTGTTGGCAAAGTAACGTCTTTGCTTTTCAGTATGCTATCTAGGTTGGTCATAACTCCTTCCAAGGAGTGTCTTTTAATTTCATGGCTGAAATCATCATCTGCAGTGATTTGGGAGCCCCAAAAATAAAGTCTGACACTGTTTCCACTGTTTCCCCATCTATTTCCCATGAAGTGATGGGACTGGATGCCATGATCTTCGTTTTCTGAATGTTGAGCTTTAAGCCAATTTTTTCACTCTCTACTTTCACTTTCATCAAGAGGTTTTTTAGTTCCTCTTCACTTTCTGCCATAAGGGTGGTGTCATCTGCATATCTGAGGTTATTGATATTTCTCCCGGCAATCTTGATTCCAGCTTGTGCTTCTTCCAGTCCAGCATTTCTCATGATGTACTCTGCATATAAGTTAAATAAGGAATCAGCGAACTAAAATGGACTGGAATAGGTGAATTTAACTCAGATGACCACTATATCTACTACTGTGGGCAGGAATCCCTTGGAAGAAATGGAGTAGCCATCATGGTCAACAAAAGAGCCCAAAATGCAGTATTTGAATGCAATCTCAAAAACGACAGAATGATCTCTGTTCGTTTCCAAGGCAAACCATTCAATATCACAGTAATCCAAGTCTATGCCCCAACCAGTAATGCTGAAGAAGCTGAAGTTGAACGGTTCTATGAAGACCTACAAGACCTTTTAGAACACCCAAAAAAGATGTCCTTTTCATTATAGGGGACTGGAATGCAAAAGTAGGAAGTCAAGAAACACCTGGAGTAACAGGCAAATTTGGCCTTGGAATACGGAATGAAGCAGGGCAAAGGCTAATAGAGTTTTGCCAAGAGAATGCACTGGTCATAGCAAACACCCTCTTCCAACAACATAAGAGAAGACTCTACACATGGACATCACCAGATGGTCAACACTGAAATCAGATTGATTATATTCTTTGCAGCCAAAGATGGAGAAGCTCTATACAGTCAACACAAACAAGACCAGGAGTTGACTGTGGCTCAGATCATGAACTCCTTATTGCCAAATTCAGACTTAAATTGAAGAAAGTAGGGAAAACCACTAGACCATTCAAGTATGACCTAAATCAAATCCCTTATGATTATACAGTGGAAGTGAGAAATAGATTTAAGGGATTAGATCTGATAGATAGAGTGCCTGATGAACTATGGACTGAGGTTCATGACATTGTACAGGAGACAGGGATCAAGACCATCCCCATGGAAAAGAAATGCAAAAAAGCAAAATGGCTGTCTGGGGAGGCCTTACAAATAGCTGTGAAAAGAAGAGAAGTGAAAAGCAAAGGAGAAAAGGTAAGATATAAGCATCTGAATGCAGAGTTCCAAAGAATAGCAAGAAGAGATAAGAAAGCCTTCCTCAGTGATCAATACAAAGAAATAGAGGAAACCAACAGAATGGGAAAGACTAGAGATCTCTTCAAGAAAATTAGAGATACCAAGGGAATATTTCATGCAAAGATGGGCTCAAAAAAGGACAGAAATGGTATGGACCTAACAGAAGCATAAGATGTTAAGAAGAGGTGGCAAGAATACACAGAAGAACTGTACAAAAAAGATCTTCATGACCAGGATAATCACGATGGTGTGATCACTCACCTAGAGCTAGACATCCTGGAATGTGAAGTCAAGTGGGCCTTAGAAAGCATCAGTATGAACAAAGCTAGTGGAGGTGATGGAATTCCAGTTGAGCTATTTCAAATCCTGAAAGATGATGCTGTGAAAGTGCTGCACTCAATATACCAGCAAATTTGGAAAACCCAAATTTGGAAAACCAGAAAAGGTCAGTTTTCATTCCAATCCCAAAGAAAGGCAATGCCAAAGAATGCTCAAACTACCACATAATTGCACTCATCTCACATGCTAGTAAAGTAATGCTCAAAATTCTCCAAGCCCGACTTCAGGAGTACATGAACTGTGAACTTCCAGATGTTCAAGCTGCTTTTAGAAAAGGCAGAGGAACTAGAGATCAAATTGCCAACATCTGCTGGATCATGGAAAAAGCAAGAGAGTTCCAGAAAAACATCTATTTCTGCTTTATTGACTATGCCAAAGCCTTTGAGTCTGTGGATCACAATAAACAGTGGAAAATTCTGAAAGAGATGGGAATACCAGACCACCTGATCTGCCTCTTGAGAAACCTATATGCAGGTCAGGAAGCAACAGTTAGAACTGGACTTGGAACAAAAGACTGGTTCCAAATAGGAAAAGGAGTACGTCAAGGCTGTATATTGTCACCCTGCTTACTTAACTTATATGCATAGTACATCATGAGAAACGCTGGGCTGGAAGAAGCACAGGCTGGAATCAAGATTGCCGGGAGAAATATCAATAACCTCAGATATGCAGATGACACCACCCTTATGGCAGAAAGTGAAGAGGAACTCAAAAGCCTCTTGATGAAAGTGAAAGAGGAGAGTGAAAAGTTGGCTTAGAGTTCAACATTCAGAAAACAAAGATCATGGCATCTGGTCCCATCCCTTCGTGGGAAATAGATGGGGAAACAGTGGAAACAGTGTCACACTTTATTTTTGGGGGCTCCAAAATCACTGCAGATGGTGACTGCAGCCAGGAAATTAAAAGACGCTTACTCTTTGGAAGGAAAGTTATGACCAACCTAGACAGCATATTCAAAAGCAGAGACATTACTTTGCTAACAAAGGTCTGTCTAGTCAAGTCTATAGTTTTTCCAGTAGTCATGTATGGATATAAGAGTTGGACTGTGAAGAAAGCTGAGCACTGAAGAATCGATCCTTTGAACTGTGGTGTTGGAGAAGACTCTTTTTTTTTTTTTTTGGCGGCTTGACGGGGACCGGAGCTGCTCCTCGGACCTTGCTCCGTCTCCGCCTCCCCTCGCTCTTCGCTCTCGGGGCCGGGCTAGCGCGGCTGCCACAGACCGAGAGGCTTGGAGAAGACTCTTGAGAGTCCCTTGGACTGCAAGGAGATCTAACCAGTCCATTCTAAAGGAGATCAGTCCTGGTGTTCTTAGGAAGGACTGATGCTAAAGCTGAAACTCCAGTACTTTGGCCACCTCATGAGAAGAGTTGACTCATTGGAAAAGACTCTGATGCTGGGAGGGATTGAGGGCAGGAGGAGAAGGGGATGGCAGAGGGTGAGATGGCTGGATGGCATCACCGACTTGTTGGACATGAATTTGAGTGAACTCCAGGAGTTGGTGATGGACAGGGAGGCCTGCCATGCTGCAATTCATGGGGTTGCAAAGAGTCGGACACGACTCATCCACTGAACTGACTAACTTTAATTTTAACTGGAAGAACTCCTTTCAGTGGTTCTTGTAAAGTAGGTCTTGTACTGATGAATTCCTTCAACTTTTGTTTGTCTGGGAAAGTCTTTCTCTCTCCATTTCTGAAGGACAGTTTCA
Organism: Bos javanicus; assembly: GCF_032452875.1. Taxonomy (NCBI): domain Eukaryota; kingdom Metazoa; phylum Chordata; class Mammalia; order Artiodactyla; family Bovidae; genus Bos; species Bos javanicus. The sequence goes on along the minus strand of NC_083869.1, from coordinate 58,995,634 downwards.
TCAAATTTAGTGTTCTTGGTTGACAACTTTTTACTTTCAACACTGTAACCATATCATCCCATTAGTTCTAGGCCTGTAAGTCACAAGCTTTTTTCCTTTTGCAGCTTTTAAGATTCTCTCTTTGTCTTTGATTTCTGACAGTTATATGTAACATACATCATATAACATTATATATATTATACTGTGATCTGGAGATGATCTCTTCAAGTTGATTTTGTTGTTGGGGTTGATTTATGGTTACTTTTTGGGTCAAAAGTAATCTTTTTCCCCTCTAATATGCTTTAATATATATGCTCCCATATTTTCTGCTAAATTCTTAAAAGTTTCATGTTTTAAACCTCCAAATTTGTATTTTTTTTAGATTCAATGTTGTGAGTTTTATTTGCCAATAAATTTTAAAATCATGTGATCAATTTATTCAAAATATTTTATGAATTTTTAATTGAGACTGCACATGACAACCCACTCCAGTAATCTTGCCTGGAGAATTCCATGGGCAGAGGAGCCTGGCAGGCTATAGTCCATGGGCTTGCAAATAGTCAGGCATGACTGAGCAACTATCACTCACTATATTTATGCATGTGTTCATGCTAAATTGCTTCAGTTGTGTCCAACTCTGTGCAACCTTATGGACTGTGACCCACCAGGCTCCTCTCTAGGCAAGAACACTGAAGTGGATTGCCATGCCCTCCTCCAGGAAATCTTGCCAACCCAGGAATAGAACCCACTTCTCTTAATATCTCCTGCATTGGCAGGGAGGTCTTTACCACTAGTGCCACCTGGGAAACCTACATTATATCTATAGATGACCTCCAATAAAATGAGGTAATTTAATAGCAATTTTATAATGCATAAATATAGTATATATCTCCATCTCATGAGATTAGTTTATATCTTCCTTAAATATACGATAGAATTAATCAGTGAAACTCTCTGGGTTGGACTGTCTTCCTATATTTTGATTTCAAAATTTAAGATGTAATTATTTCAACAAATATATAATAATTTAGATTTTTTATTTCATCATGTTTAAGTCTTACTAAGTTATGATTTTAAAGATATTTGAGTATGTCATTTAAATTTGTTGAATTTATTTGGCTAAATTTGCTTACAATATCTTTTATTTTATTTGCTTACAATATCCTTTACTATCCTTGCAATATCTATAGACTTTGTAGTGATAGCCTATCTTTCACTACTGATTCTGGTAATTGGTAAGATTTTTTAATGTTTTTATTCTTGATTATTCTTGCTAGAGTTTATACTTTTAAAAAATAACTTGCTACTTTGCTATTTATATTTATTGTTTTTTAATTTCATTGTTTTCTGCTTTTATCTTCACTTTTTTCTTCTCATTCACTTATTTTGGTTTTAATTTAATCTTCTCTCAAAAGCTTATTAAGTTGGAGAATTAAACCATTTTAAACCATTTTTTCCTTTTTAATGTATAGCATAGCATGTAAATCTATACATTTTCCTTTAAACATTGCTTTAACAGCATTCAGCCGATATTCACATATCTTATCTTCCCTAACATTCAGTTTGAAATTCTTTATTTCCCTATGATTCTCCTTTGATCTATGATTTATATAGAAGCATGTTGTTCAGTTTCCAAATATTTGGGGATTTTTCATACATATTTTTGTTATTTACTTCCAACAAGTCAGGTGTGCTCAGAGAATATACTCTATAATTTCCATTTTTTAGAAGGCATTGAAACTTTTAAAAAGGCACCGAGAATCACCTTTCTTGATGATTATTCCACATCTACTTGAAAATGAGGTCTGGATCCACTGTTCTACAAATGTCAATTAGGTCATGTTAGTTGATACATTTTTCAAATCTTCTATATTTTTACATCTTAACTACTGACAGAAGCGATTGTAATATCTAGTTCTAATTATGGATATATTTTGCCCATTAGTTCTGTCAGTTTTTGCTTAATACATTTTGAAACTCTGTAGATATATATTTAAACCATTATATATTTTTATTAATTAGCTGTTTTATTACCAAAAATTAGTTTTCCTCATTTCTGCTGATACACTTAGAAAAACACTCCAGTATTCTTGGGCTTCCCTTGTGGCTCAGCTGGTAAAGAATCTGCCTGCTATGCGGGAGACCTGGGTTCGATCCCTGGGTTAGGAAGATCCCCTGGAGAAGGGAATGGCTACCCACTCCAGTATTCTGGCCTGGAGAATTCCATGGACTGTAGTCCATGAGGTCCCAAAGAGTTGGACAAGACTGAGCGACTTTCACTTTCACTTCACTGCTGGTCAGAAATAGACCTAAAACATCCTCCTGAGTTGTGGCCTATGTGCACATTGATACCAAAGTAATCCTCTGGTATTTCATGTCAGACAGATAACAGAGTTAACTTTTTTATATTTTCAGAAATGAAATTCTTTCCCATGAGTGAAATTTCCAAATAAGACCTATTTATCAAAATAATAATGGAAAATATTTAACTACTATTGAAGGTTATCTATCAAAACTATATTTTCATGAACAGTGCCATGATACATCATACGTTATTGACTCACTGGTTGTTACACTGTTTTACATTAGAGATTACAACATGACCACATGACAACATTCGTCAGGTATGCTCAGTTGTTGAAGCTACTGCTACCTTTCTAATACCTTTTTTCCCCACTGATAGATACACATGCATACATATGCACACATGCAGTATTATACAAGTATAATATTTTAAATAATCATTTCTTTTTTATTGAGGTAATGTTGGTTGATAACATTATATAAGTTTCATTAGTAAACATTATATTTTGACTTTTGTATACACTATAGTGTGCTCACCACCAAAATTTAGTTTCCATTTGTCCCCATATGGTTGATCCCCCTTGCCCACTTCACTATCATCCCAACCCCTTCAGCTCTGGTAACCACAACTTTGTTTTCTGTATCTATGTGTTTGTAAAACAGTTATCTTTTGATAAAGCATGTTTCTTGATTATTTGCTGGCCTCCAGACACATATACCCATATTTACGTCTCCATACATATTGTATATAATGAGGTTATAATACATGACCATTTTGTTTACATCTAAGTGAAAAATAAAACTAGAGTTATGTTCCTCAAAAAACATGACTTTTTATAAATATTAATAAGAATGGCAAAGCAATTAAAGAAGTAGAAATCAATGTACTCATAAGACTGGCATCCTCACCATGTCATTAAAAAAAAATCTATCTTGAACTATATATTAGGCTCTAGAGAATACTTCGGAGAAGGCAATGGCACCCCACTCCAGTACTCTTGCCTGGAAAATCCCATAGACGGAGGAGCCTGGAAGGCTGCAGTCCATGGGGTCACTGAGGGTCGGACAGGACTGAGCGACTTCACTTTCACTTTTCACTTTGATGCATTGGAGAAGGAAATGGCAATCCACTCCAGCGTTCTTGCCTGGAGAATCCCAGGGACGGGGGAGCCTGGTGGGCTGCCGTCTGTGGGATCGCACAGAGTCGGACACGACTGAAGTGACTTAGCAGCAGAGAATACTTATAATTTAAATAATGTAAAAATAATAATTTTTCTCATGTATGTTCCCAATGCAGAGCTGGGAGATGGATTACAGTCATTATTAGGAAACCAAACTTCAGTGCACATTAACGTTGACAGTGGGTGGTGGTGGTTTAGTCACTTAGTTATGTCCAACTCTTGCGACCCCATGAACTGTAGCCTGCCAGGCTCCTCTGTCCATGGCATTTTCCAGGCAAGAGTACTGGAATGGGTTGCCATTTCCTTCTCCAGGAGATCTTCCTGACCCAGGAATTGAACCCAGATCTCCTCCATTGCAGGCAGATACTTTACTGACTGAGCTATGAGGTAAGCCCTAAAGTTGACAGTGGGTCATCCTAATTTTCACAACTTACCACATGGAACTTATTTTGGGAAACATTAAAAATGTTCCTAGCCCAATCTAAGAAAAGTATAGATTAATTAAGTGTAATTAAGTGGATATTCCCCCCTCGAATGGTGATGACCTATAGTAAGACAGAACTATAGAGGCAGAACCCAAACCGGAAAGCATTTGCTACGTGTGAGTCAGTAGCAGATCTTCACGTAGGAGGTGACAGTATCAGAGACCCCAGAGATCACTGTGTGCTTGTTTACCCACGTTACCAACCAGACCAGAAGGTGACATCATCATCTGGGGATGCCTTAAGCTCCACACAGCCTCCCGATTCCTCTCACTGGTTTGGGTATCTTCACTGCAGCCTCTTTATGTCACCTGTTAACAGCTCATCCCAGCAACATTCTTCAGAGGATTGCCCTTGGATTTCCTGGAACCACTTTTCTGAAACCACCTTGGAGTTTACATAGACCCCCGGGGGTTGGTAGCCAATGACTGCAGAAGACAAAGGATAAAAGCCTGATCCCTCGCACAGAGGAATAAAACACTCTGCTGTCTTTAACCTACAGAGCTCCTGGGATAAGGCTGAGACTAGGATGACACCTGAGATTGCTCTCTTGCTTCATTTCTTCCTTCTCCCACTCCCTTACCTGTTTCTCCTAGGAGCATTTTCTCAAATCATTTATAAAAGTCTTTGTCTAAGCATCTGCTTCTGGTAAATCTGACCTAAAATAATGGTGGCATGTTCATATCTATCCTTATAATGCATTCCACTCAGGATCCAAAAAATAATTTTAAGCCCCATGCAGGGCACTAATGGTTAAATAACCAAAATAAAACATGTCCTTGAGAAGGGGCAAGACTCTTTAGTTCTGTCTTCACTGATCATGGGAGGGTCTGAGGACCTTGTTAGAACCAAGAAGTAGGGAGAAGAGAAGACAAGGGGTCATGGATTAATAAAGTAAAGAAAAAGTTCAAGCCATGATTCAGTAAACAATTGTAGAGCATCATCAATATTTCAGGCTTTCTTCTAGCCATGAGGAACATGCTTCCTGCCCATGGAGTTTATATTTCACTTGGAAGATAAAAGTGAGAACTACCAAACCACTAGTGAGGAGAACAGGAGATATTTGTTCCTGGTTGGAGCCTGTTTCTTCCACTGCTGCTTGTTGCTTGGTCTTCCAAGCACATATTTCATGGACTGACTCTTGATGAAATGCAATATAAATACTGACTATCCATACTTGGAGAAGGCAATGGCAACCCACTCGTACTCTTGCCTGGAAAATCCCACGGACAGAGGAGCCTGGTAGGCCACAGTCCAGGAGATCACTAAGAGTCGGACACGACTGAGCGAATTCACTTCATACTTGGATAGTCAGGCCCATGATTTGGGCTTCCCAGTGGTGCTAATGGTAAAGAGCTCACCTGCCAATGCAGGAGACCTAAGAGATGCAGATTCAATCTCTGGGTCAGGAAGATCCCCTGGAGGAGGGCATGGCAACCCACTCCAGTGTTCTTGCCTGGAGACTCTCATGGACAAAGGAGACTCACCGCAGGCTAAGCACAGGCCATAAGATCGCAAAGAGTCAGGCATGACTGAAGCAACTTAGTACATGCATCCTTACTTTAACTATCAAAGTTTGAATTCAAGCTCAACCACAACACAAAACCAATCCCCATTCTAAAATGTTACTTATACCTGCACTGAAATACCACATCTATAGAACCAGCAGATACCAGAATGCTTTCTCCTTTCCTCACTTTTAAAATCCAATCTCACTTACTGTTTTATATATACTCTTTCCTAGATACAGTCCCTAGATAGATCCTCTTTGCTAGGGATATTTACATATTAAGTTTTCTCTAAAAATGTTCATGCTGTATAGAAGAGATTTCAGGAATTCTTTAGCCAGTAAGGGGGAAGATTTTTCTTAAATTGGCAGCCTTTTCTTCACTTACTTCAGAGCATATGCTCTGACTTCATGTGCCATTGGTTTGCCAGCCAAAGGACCCCCTCTACTGACATTTCATAGAAGCCAGTTTGTCGGAGGTGACTCAAAAGGTGGCCATTTAGGTAATAATAATAAAGGATTAAATTGAGCTCATAAAAATGTTACAAATATACTTTAACTAATTTAAACATTTAACATATTAATGCATATTCACATGGTAATTCTTTGGTGTAGGACCAATGGCTTTTGACTACGGGTTCATGATTAGCATTTCACATCCATAATTAATTGTCCATAATTTACAATTTCATATTTTTAAAATGAAAAATCCCTAGAGAAATTTATAAAGTAATCTGATTTGAGAATTCTTTTAATTTTGGTGAATTACTTTTGCCCTTATCTATTCTAATTCAATTTTTGTGCTAATAGTTACTGGGTTTGTGCAAGGCATTCAATTTATTTTTATAGGCTAAACAGAACACCTTTTTACTTTCATATTTGTATACTATTTCAGCTATTTTTCATGTTGCATATTATTTAAATAAATAATTAAATTACAGTAACAAATCCAACTAGCATTTGGATTTGCCAGCAACTAAACTGATGGAAAATAATACTTCGGTCATTTTAGAGATTAGCCAGGGAAGTCAATAGTCGTCCAATGGGAATCAGTTTACTTTATAGAAGGAGTTGAGAGGGTCAATTATTTTAGAAAATTGCACATGTATACCTGTGGTGGACTCATTTTGATATTTGGCAAAATTAATACAATTATGTAAAGTTTAAAAATAAAATAAAATTAAAAAAAAAAGAGAGAGAGGAAAATAAATAAATAAATTCAGTTCAGTCAAAAAAAAAAAGAAAATTGCTTCTATGGAGATGAGTGAAGAAATATTTCATGGAATGTGCTCTTGCCTTTGGAAGGTAATAAGGTGGCTAGCACTGGGAATGGTGCACAGAAGGAAGTGGAGCAGAATTTCTAGGCAGAGCATCCTCTTAGAAATAGTGACTAATTACTGGGAACAGATCAGCTAAAACACCCAGAAAACCCAAGATGTGCCAGTTGACCACAAGCTCCAGTTCACACATAAAACATAAATCCAACACTATTGTTTTCTCGTAAGGTTATGGACACCATCTCAGAGAAAGACCTGTCATTTATATCTTAATGTTAAAGTACTATAAAGGTTCTCCCTATGTTGTTTCTTAAAACCCCACAACTACTGACTTCTGCACACTCTTCATTATCTTTCCTCTTGAGCTGTTTTGTTAATTTCTAATTCTCCTGATCATGATAGAACATTAAATTACTAAGCATCTACCCTGAAAGAATAAATCAGATTCCTCTATGAAAAGGGTTCAGACAGTATGAGTATATGGAGCATTCTTTGGGTGTGTTGAGGAGTGGCTAATAGGAAAGGAGATCTAGAAAAGGGCTTAGAAAATAAAAAGTGGACAACCTGAAGCATATTTTTTTTCTCTTTCCAAATTTTGCTGAGTGCTAACTAACTCCCCAGCCATTTATTCTATGTTCCAGTCAATGAACTACTAGATGGAGACTGATGGTTTTTAGATTGTACTAATTTCAATCTTCTATCATGAAGAATATCCAATCAAATTAGAAACGAAACAAGTCAAGATAATCTTTTTAAAAAAAATTTATCTGTGCCTTTGATGAAAAGATACATTTCTCCATTAAAATCATATTCACTTCTTTTCAGTTAATATGGTATGTTCCCCATTTATAACCCAACACACTTGGATTATCCATCATTGCCACCAGATAGAAAAACCACTGCAGTTCTTTTCTTCTTTTTATCAACTTACTACTTTGACATGTAAAGAAGAGTCATTTTGTAAAATTCTAGACTTTTACAAAGGTAAGAAATGGTGAAATAATAACAACATTTGTCTTCTGTCAGGAAATATTGACACAGTATTACTATAGCAAAATTGGTTTGTGTTCTGAAGTGTGTCTCATAGATAAATCAGATTTTAGATTTCTTAAAACAACTCAAATTGTTCTTTCTGTATTAATGGCTATAAAAACATCAGGGCATATAAGTGTGGAAGAGGTTCTATAAAGTAGGCATAAAATTTGGATAGGAACCATGAAATTCTCTGAACACTAATTCTCTATATTTGACATTGACACAAGGTCATTTTCAAAGTATAATATGGCATATTTTGTATTTCATTAGTGTCTAAATTGTGGACTTTCTGAGCAAACAAAGCCTGTTCTAAATGGCAAAGAAATGTCTGCTTACTCTCTCTGTAAGATTGTATCCAGAGAACTGAGGAAAGAAAGGGTGAACTATGTGAGAGAAAACATAAGAATTCACACAGCAAATTCATGAAATGGAGAAGAGCCCAGAATGACTAAAACATTGGCAGCAAAAGCTCCCCACAATGAAAGTGAACTATGGTCTAGCAGTCAACAGTTTTTGAACTTGGAAATCATTCTTGCTTGTGTTCTGTCCACACTCACCGAGCACATGCCAGAGTCAAGCACTTAGTGCCATCTGTCTCATCAAACAAAGAAGGCAACAGGGCATGCAAATGCAGACAAGGCTGCCCTTTGTACTTTTCACAGCTTTATTTTGATGTCAAGGAACAAAAAATGATTTTGAGGCCAAGTGTGACTTAATTTAACTGGCTTTTAAATTTTTCAATTGAAAAATAGTAATATTTCAACTCACCTGCTTTCAAAATGACAATGCAAAATTCCAATATTTGACTCATTTGAATATTCATGGCACATTACAGGCAAAATGAAGGCATGCCCATGACCAGTAGAGAGTAGGTAGTATCTGTCGCATGCTCACTGGCTACTGGGCCTCAGGGTTTGCAATACTGGAAAAGCTGCTGTCCTAAGAGATAGAGCTGTTAAATATATAAGGTTGTTAGATAAGGCTGTTCCCGCACTGCAGGTGAATTCTTTACCAACTGAGCCACCTGGGGAGGCCCTAGGTTAAATATACACTCTACTATATATGCCATAGATAACTAATAAGGACCTACTGAATGGCACAAGCACAATTCTTTCAATATTCTGTAATGACCTATATGGGAAAATCATCTTTAAAAAAGCAGGACATATACATATAACTGATTCACTTTGCTATACAGCAGAAACTAAAACAACATTGCAAAACAACTATACTCCAATAAAAATTAATTAAAGATAAAAAAAAGAAAAGCTTGAATGGGAAGCGAGGCATTTATTATCTTTGTGCTGCAAGTAAGGAGAAATCATCAGAGGCCTTCTTATGAGGGAAATGAGCCAATTAGGGAGATTCAACTTGATTCAACCTGTATAAGGTTAGTTATATACAATACACGTCATTTCATTTACATCTTGGTAAGAGAAAGAAGAAATAATAAAGGCACAAAGGCATAAGAGATGGAGAATATGGAGGGATAGAGGATAGGGAGAGTAGGAAGGGATCGAGAAAAGCAGGGAGTAAAAAAAGCAAGAACAAGATTAAGTGGAAATTTAAGTAAATTCTGAGCTGAGAATTAGGTGCAAGGTATCATGTCCTCTTTCCTGAAGTGTCAGCTTCTGAGAACTCATCATTTCCTAAACTAGGGCTTAAATTCCTGGCCTGCTATCTATAGACACCTAAAAACTTGGGTTAATTTTGTTTTATGTTTAATTATCTGTCTTACTTGTTTGATTATTTTTAAATTTACTTGTTATTTAATAAATATTAACATAGTTTAAACGTGTCTTTAGGAAGAACTGCCATGATGTGATTCACCACTCCCTATTTTCCTATATCTGTATTTATATATCCGCCTGACTTCTGTAGGTGTTGGGAGTTTGTGGTTCCAAAGACTTTAATGCTGAAAAAAAGTACAGGTATTTGCATTTAAGCATGCCTTAAAGTTAAAAATAATATTAAAACACACATGTTCAGAAATTTGGGGAGAGACATTCTACATTCCCCTACAACATTTCCAAAGAGAACAGTGGGCTATGTGGGAGAAATGTGTCAGATGCTCTCAAAGTGCCTGTCATGCTTTATCAGCAGCCATTAAAAGAGCATCGGCTACAAATATTCAGCCTGATCTAGGAGGAACACATGTATTTATCTATACAGGTTCAAGGCTGAAGATGACACTAAGTATGATAATTCTGCATTTCACTATTAAGGAGGGCATTTCAGATATCTAAGGTCTAAAATTGTTATCAAATTTTATAGTTAAAATGGGTAGATTTTACTGTATTCAATAATACTTTAATAAAAAATATATTTAAAAATATAAGGTATAAGAAAACTGAATAAACATGACAGAGTGTCCATGCATTTGCATCTCCTTCCACTGTAAATCCTTCCAAAGTAAAAGTAGAGAAACAAAAAAGTTATAAATCCATGAGAGCAAAGTGAGTGGAAAAACAAGTTAATTAAAAATAAAAGTCAATAAAATTTAGAATGACAGAAATCGAAGAGAAGAGCCTAAATCCTAAATGCCTGCAGAGGTGAGTACAAACCAGTTGTCAACCACAGGCCCTCAGAAACATGACAGACGGTCTTGGAAATTGGGGTGACTAGAGCACAGAGTAAAAATGGGGTAATAAAGTCAGGCCGAAAAGGGTCAGACTGGCTTTGAAGACTGGAAGAATGACAATTCAGACTTGGTTCAAGATTGCTCTCCCACTGATATTAAGAAATTCTAAGCATTATGGAGATAATCCCAAAACAGAGACACAAGAGAGGACCCCAGCTGCCAGTGTCTCTGTATTTCCCTCACAAGGGCACACTCAAATTGTAGTAAATTCTTGTTCTTGGACTTCCCAGGTGGCGCTAGTGGTAAAAAATCTGCCTGCAATGCAAAAGACCTGGGTTTGATCCCTGGGTCAGGAAGATCTCCTGGTGAAGGAAATGGCAACCCAGTCCAGTATTCTTGCTTGAAAAATCTCAGACAGAGGAGCCTGGCGGGCTATAGTCCATAGGGCTGCAAAGAGTCAGACACGACTGACTGAGCACATTCTTGTTTCATGTGCAAGAAATTCTCAAATCAGAAGATCCTTGAACTACAGGTTTAGACTTTTTATATTGTTATACAAGATAATAGAGCCTATTATTCCTTGAAGGTCTGGCTCATACCCTAAAGTGGTTAAGTTTATGGTTGACTGGGTTAAGAGATGTCTAGATATTTGGGAAAACATTTCTGGATGTGTCTGTGTGGATGTCTGCAGAAGAGATCAGCCTTTGAATTAGAGGGAAAAAAATCATCCTTACCAGTGTGGTGGCATCATCCAATCCACTGAGAACCTCAATAGACAAAAAGGCAGAGGAAGGTTGCATTGTTTTTTTGCCCTGAGCTGGGAAGTCCATCTTCTCCTCGTCTTAGACATTAGGCAATCCTGGTTCTTGGGTCTTTGGACTCCATCTGAATTAGACAATCAGTTTTCCTGGTTTTCTAATTTGAGGATGGCAGGCTGTGAGAATTCTCAACCTCCCTAATCACATAAACCAGCTCTTTAATAAATCTCTTTCTATTCATCACTACATCTCCTATTGGTTCTGCTTCTCTGGAGAACTCTAACATATACTTATGAAGATATTCTGGCTATGCCATGGTGGTGGTAGTGATGGTTTAGTCACTAAGTTGTGTCTGATTCTCGTGACCCCATCCATGGAGTCTAGCCTGCTAGACTCCTCTGTCCCTGGGATTCTCCAGGCAAGAATACTGCAGTGGGTTGCCATTTTCTTCTCCAGGGGATCTTCCCAACCTAGGGATCGAACCCATGTCTCCTGTAGTGCAGGCAGATTCTTTACCACTGAGCCACCAGGGAGGCCCCTGGCCAGGCAATAATTCTATCCTTTTGAGTTTTGTAACAACCTATGGCAGACTAAGTCATGACCCAGTTCAGGGTGAAAGCCTGCAGAGGGGGCAGCTGGAACTCCAGGATCCAGGTCCCACTCATGAGAGCCCAGGGACTACATCTTCTCCTCTAACAGGAGAAGAGAGGTTGATTTTTTGCACAAATCAAATAAGCCAGGTTCTGGATATGGGACACTCGACACAGTAGAGAACAAGAGGATAGATCTGGATTAGAAACAAGAGAGTTACGTAAAAATGTGTAGAAAATACAGAATAGTAAGATCTCAAGCTCTTTCTCAGAGGTCCAATGGCCAGGCCTATATACCAAAGCAGAGACCAAAATATCCTTTTTCTGAACAGCGTCAGATGTTAACTAACATTTAGGATCTTACCAATGAAACTGCTGTATTCACAAATTACTCCCCTTGCAATGGACTCCACCCACCCATAAGTCATTTCCAAGCAATTTGTTTCTAGGAGTTTCATCCTCTAATGCGGATGTTCAGTCAAGGATCACAAGACATGCAGGAGAACTTCTAACACCGAAGGTAGGGATCAAATTCAGTAAACACTAAAAACTCAGAGTAAACAGAGACAGTGCAGAGAAGTGTGTGTGTATTTCTTCATGTGTCCACTCAAAAATGTATTTATAGATAGACAACCATATAAAGCTGCTATTTTATAAAAGGTGTTTGTGTCCAGTTCTTGCCACTGGATAAATATTTATGAAATTGATGACAAGTGCTCATTTTTAGCCAAATGAAAGTAGAGGTGTAGGAGAAAAATCCTTACTAGCTTTCTAAGATTATGTATCTTTGTTTATAATCTTTCCTAGACTACCATGAGAATGCTAGAGACCAGGGGTCTCCAACCTCCCGGATCTAATGCCAGGTGATCTGAGGTGGAGCTGATGTAATGATAGTAGAAATGAAGTGCACAACAAATGTAATGCCCTTGAATCATCCAAAACCAGCTTCCCCCCACCCACATTCCATACTTCTGGTCCGTGGAAATACTGTCTTCTACAAAAACTGGTCCTTGGTACCAAAAAGTTTGGGGATTGCTGCTATAGACTCAAAGAAAGAGTGGTTTGGAAGAATTGAGCAAATAAATCTGCTGCTGCTGCTAAGTCACTTTGGTCGTGTCCAACTCTGCACAACCCCATAGATGGCAGCCCACCAGGCTCCTCCATCCCTGGGACTCTCCAGAAAAGAATACTGGAGTGGGTTGCTATTTCCCTCTCCAAAATAAATCTAATACAACCTTTAACTAGGCCTGAACCTATTCTCCAAAGTTTGGAAGATTTGTGTCTGAGTTTTCCAATGGTCAGTCACTATAGGTCTGGAACATTTCTGTGGCAAAAGAGATTCCCTCCAATATGCCTGATTTGGCTGCTATGTCTTGAGTATATCCACGTTGCCACACAGCATAAGCGAAATTAAAACCAGAGATTTCAGGAAAAATAAATCTTGCTTACCTAATGAATTTTATTTCAATGAATAAGACTGTATAAATGAACAACCACCAGTACCTTATCCATAATAAAACAGTAGTCAAACCATAACATGTAAGTAAGAAAAACACAACACAGCGAATGCTGGTGTGGTGGTGTAGGTGGTGTTCCTGTCATTGCCCATTCAACTCGGCCACAAGTTTTCTTGGATTGTTATGACTGCAAACTGAAACATGTATAAATCTCTTTAGAAACAATAAAACTGACATAGTGGTAATTTATGGTTAATTATATTTGGGCTCTATAAGTGTTTATGCAATGGGGTCTAATGGTGAATATTCTGAATAGTACACTTTAAAGAACTTCAAAACCTTGGTCATAATCTTGACCATTGAAGCATTACCTCTGAGTCTGATTTTGATAATAAAACCTATCAGCAACATATTAAAAATTTAAACATCTTGTTAAGTAACTCTCTTATATGAGCCTCCCCTGTGTGGGAAGACTCTTAAAGGCTGATTAGAACAACAAAGAAAATCAGCCATCTGGACTTGATAACTTTACTGCTTTAGAGAAATAGACTGTGCTCCTCTCAAAGTCATCAGAACAGAAATGGGAAACCCTGTCTGTCTTACAAATACTTCCTAAGGAGTTCAAAAGTTTGTTTGTTTTTGTCCCCTCCCAATCAGTACAAAGCTGTGTGTGCGTGGTAAATTGCTTCAGTCATGTCCAACTCTCTGTGACCCTATGCACTACAGGCCCCCAGACTCCTCTGTACATGTGACTCTCTAGGAAAGAATACTGGAGAGGGTTGCCATGCCCTTCTCCAGGGGAATCTTCCTTACCCAGGAAAAGAACTTGTCTCTAATGTCTCCTGCATTGGCAGGTGGGTTTTTGTTTTTTTTTTTTTTAAATCACCAGCACCACCTGGGAAGCCCTATACAAAGCTGTACAACTCAATATTTTATTTCAACCATTTTTCCAAACATTTCGGGGTTTTGCTTAGTATTGAAGGGACCCATACTGCTCGTCTTAGTCTGAACTGCTATAACAAAATACCATAAACTGGGTGGCTTATAAATGAAAATTTATTTCTTACTGTTCTAGAGACTGAGAAATTCAAGATCCCTGTGATGGATTCATTTTGATATTTGGCAAAACTAATACAATTATGTAAAGTTTAAAAATAAAATAAAATTTAAAAAAAAAAAAAGAAAGAAATTCAAGATCAAGTCGTTAATAGATGCAGTCTCTGGTGAACACCCACTTTCCGGTTCATAGATGAGGCCTTTGTGGGGTGGGGGGTTGTGACCTTTACATAGTGGAAGGAAATCAGAGAGCTCCTTGGGGTCCCTTTTATATAAAAGCACTATTCCCTTCTATGAGGACTCCACCCTCCACCTCTAATCACCTCCTAAAGGCCTTACTTCCTAATACCTTTATGTTGGGGGTGAGTGTTTCAGTGTATGAATTTGGAGTGAATACAAACATTCAAACCATAGCACTGCTTAAAAAAAAAAACAAAACAAAACTAGGACAGATAAGAATTAGAACTATGCACACAGAGATGTCTATCAGAAAGTTGATTGAAACAACATGTAGAATCAAATCTGGCTAAATGAATTATCTTCACCTTTCTCTATCAGCATCCCCTTAAAAACTTCACCCTTCCTTGTCACCTTCCACCACACATAGAGAAACAGACAGATGGAAACGAAAGCTTAGAAGATTCATTATTAAACTTAATGCTTGTTCATTTCCAACAGACATTTGTTGCAGAGAGAGATAAGTATTTCCAGAATACAAGTATGTTCGATTATTACTGACATAAAAATCAATGACAAAAGATAGGAGGAGGAACACAAAATCTTATAAAATACTTGAATCTTCTCTGGCTTTTTTTCTTTTGGGTGGAAGGTGGTAGGAGGGAACACAGGTTCTAGAAAAGGAAGTCAAGGGCTTGAAGACATCAATATGAATAAAAAATATCATAATCTTTTCAGGTGACTGGCTAAGAACATAAATTATAATATGTCAGTCTATATTAGCACTGAGAGAAAGCAGAAATTCCAAGTCCTTACTAGCTAAGCAGAAAATAAATAGGCATGCACTGTATTTTAATGTTTATAAACAAAAACCAGAACAATTAAAGAAATATTATTAGTCATCAATTTCAAGTTACAGTCATTTTCTATTAGATTTGCTTGTAGCCAACAAGCTCCAACAGTACTGAGTCCTTGATGGTGTTCTGCATATTATGTATGTTTCAAACAGAAATATGCATTGATTTCACTGGTTTAGAAGGCTAGAGCTAATGATAATAAAGCTGGCATGGCATCCAGATTAAAGTCAGTGAAGTTATAGAGAGCGTGAGTGACCTACAGTATGTCCAAAACCATGTAATATGAACCTAATTCCCGAACAAAATCTTCTAAACAAGAAAAACAAAGGCAGGAACACAGTATGTAAGAGGCTCTGATCATATTGTGAGATGGTGAGCATAGAACTTAAGGTCAGAACTGCTTGGTTTAAGTAGAACCCTGCCATTGCCTCAGGAACCAAGAAACCCGTGGCCGGCTTCTTGATATGTTCATTAGTTAAAGCCAGGGCATCAATATGCCTATGATGCCTTCCCAGAGATCAAATAAGATAACATGTAAAATTGTCATGCTTCATAAAGTATACAAACATAATAGTTTCCTTTCATGAGTAAAACTGGAAAAAGGCTCAATTATAGGATCATCTGGGAATTTTTAAATTCTAAGCAGGTGTAATATGATCCTACTATATCAGTTACTATGGAAAAGGAAATTTTATTCACTGTCATGGAACATTTTTTTATAATGATGTTCTGAATAAAACCCAAACTGATTAGATTTTGTCAATGGCTTATGGGCAGATCCAATCTTTAGGAGAACTGACTTTAAGATTTTATCTTCACCCTCTTGGTTTGGTAGTGGCCAATGGACATATGCTGAAGTTGAAGCTCCAATATTTTGACCACCTGATGTGAAGAGCTGACTCACTGGAAAAGACCCTGATGCTGTGAAAGATTGAGGGAAGAAGGAGAAGGGAGCAACAGAGGATGAGATGGTTGGATGGCATCACTGACTCAATGGACATGAGTTTGAGCAAACTCTGGGAGATACTGAAGGACAGAGAAGCCTGGCATGCTACAGTCCATAGGGTTACAAAAAGCTGGACATGACTTAGCGACTGAACAACAACAATTTAGATAATGGTGAGGCCAATTTTTAATGAGCAGAGAAAGACTGAGGCCAAATAGAAGTGATTATGTTACACACATAATAAATATTTCTTCTTAAGATATAATCAGTATGTCTACATGACTTTTAAGAAGGACTTTGGAAGGTCACATACACACTGCTATATTTAAAATGGATAACTAACAAAAACCTATGGTATAGCACATGGAACTCTGCTCAGTGTTAAGTGCCAGCCTGGATGGGAGCGGGGTTGTGGGGAGAACGGATCCATGTACATGTATGTACGGCTGAGTCCCTTCACTGTTCACCTGAAACTGTCAGAACATCGTTAATCAGCTATACCCCAATGCAAAATGTTTTTTTTGTTAAAAAAAAAATAAAGGAATCACACTGTAAATACAGATCAGAGGCCACCTTTACTCTAATTATCTACAGAAAATACAGATCTGAGAAATGTTAAAATACCCAAAAATCCTAGTTTGGAATTTTTAGTATTGTCTTTTTCTTGATGGCCTATGCTTTAAAATAAATAAGTATAATCACAAACATCATCTAGAATTTTAGAATTGATCAAGCAATTTCAATTCCATGACTTCACTTAATGTTTACACAACCCAGTGTGGCAAGTTTTATGACAATGATGATGGTATTTACCTGTGGCACAGATTTCAAGAAAAGAACCTCTGACAGGAAGGTCTGGGTGCACAGTCAACGCACCAGGCTGCCTAGCCGTGGAACAGGCCCTCATGCGCCCAATGGGGCTCAGTGTTAAAAATAATATTCCAGCAACTTGAGCTCCCACGTCTAAGCCTAGACTGATAACCCACTTACATACGTTGCCCAGGTGGTTTCATAGTTCCTTTCAAACCTCTAGCGTTATGCCTTTCCTTACATTGTAAACGGCTCCAGTTTAGAGATGACATATTTTCTAAGAACATACAAGGTTACCCATAGGATACGAGATTGATTTTCATGAACAATATTATCTTAAGTCAGTAAGTCTGGGCTTCGGGTTCTTCATTGGAAAAATTTCTATTGAGCCCTTCCTGCCTCATAAAAATATTACACGTGAAGGCAACAGTATTCTATGAATAATAGGTGGTCTTAGTAAATTCACTGTTAGAACTCCAGCCTCTTGACTCTCAGCTGGCTTTATCCTTCAGGTAATGTTGTCTAACATAGCATTATTGCAAAGGATACCAAGCATCCTGATATTTCATGAGACAGGCTACAGGCCCTGGACAACACATTCCTTTCCAACTCATGCAGTTGTACCTGATTTCCCAAACAGAGCTGTGAATCAGTTTATATTCAAAGACATAGCCCAAACAGAGAAGGATTTCACCTCTCTTAGCCCCTCACTGTGCACTAGTACAGTAGGTAGGGCTATCTTCCAATTAGCAAGAAAATAAGAGAAAGGGTTTATTCTCTCTTCTCGGTTTTTCAGGGAACCATGTTGCCAACATACCCACAGACATAATTCAAGAATAATTATTAGTTATAGTCATAATAGATGAGTTTATCAATATTATTATAGTTGGTTTGCATCTGAAAGGAGGCCGGAAGCTACCTTGCTGTGGCTGCCACTGAATTTCTAAATTCCTTTCAGCTCTGTTCTTCAGGAGTCTGGGAATACCAGCAGAGGAAGTGGCAGCTCACAGAATGGCTGGAATAGTACAAACAAATTAAAAGAAAAAGATAAGTTTCCCTTAGGCTAACAGGTTATTGCATTCAGTTACTGGGGCCAAGACCACACACACACACACACAAAAGGCTGAATCTCTCCTGACTGAATGCTTCACTGGGTACCTGTCAGCAGGGCAGGTGTGCCAGAGACCCAGGTCTGATTCAGTTACATTCACAAACACACACACACATACACACACAAGGAATAAGGTACAGGCAGTCACTGAGATCTGACAATTACTAAACATATTTTAACTGATGTGGACTACCACATTGAATCCTTATACTGATTAAAGGTATGACCTTTAGACTCTATATTCTCTATAATCAAAGATACAAGACCTACTATTTTCATTGGACAATATTCCTATGATGTCTCTATGTTTATCCTTTATACATGTGTCCTCATCTCACACCTGCACTTTTTTAGTAATAATGAAGTAAGCTTTCATGAAGTGTCTACTCTGTTAATAATTTGAGAGCTCATTTGGGCCTAAATTTAGATCTTTCAAAAGACATGAATACAAACATAAACAAACATTCTTCCAATAAACAACAAAAATAACCAGGAAGACCATGCAAGAGTTTGTTTCTTTTAAAGAACTAAATAGACCGGGTAGACACACTGCTATATTTAAAATGGATAACCAACAAGGACCTATTGTATAGGACATGGAAGTCTGCTCAGTGCTATGTGGTAGCCTGAATGAGAAGAGCGTTTGGGGGAGAATTCATACATGCATATGCATGGCTGAATAGGACTCCCTGGTGGCTCAACTAGTATAGAACCTGCCTGCCAGTGCAGGAGAGGCAAGAGATGGAGTTTCAATTCTTTGGTCGGGGAAAATCCCCTGAAGAAGGAAATGGCAACCTACTCCAGAAATCTTGCCTGGGAAATTCCATGGACTGCGGAGCCTGATGGGCTACAGTCCATGAGGTCACAGAGCTTCTGACAGGACTGAGCACTCAGGCACACACCCACACATGCATGTATGGCTAAATCCCTCACTGTTGACTTGAAACTACCACAACATTGTTAACTGGCTATATTCCAATACAAAATAAAAAGCTAAAAAAAAAAAAAAAAAGATGGTATATACAAATAATATCGAAATTACTTAGGCTCCTAACGGGTTTAACAGTTTGTCATAAGCATCATCTAATAATTATCATCACTTACAGCTTATGCTGTTATCAGTTGAATATTCAGATCAGAAATGGATCCAGTCAAACTTTACATACACTTTCTCTTGACATCTTGGGAGTTACATATATAACACCAAAAGCAACTCATTCCATGCTGTCTATGAAATAAAGAACATTTTTGGTGAAATAGATGCAAAGGTTTTGGGAAGCTTCTGAAAAAAAATGTTTTTGTGCATCACAGAAGATATGATTTTTCTTCTATTACCTTTTGTTGATACCATTTTCATCAATAAAGGTCTTCATCTAGTTGCAAAAAATACAAAGAAAACCTTTTTTATAGCATACTGAGAACAACCTTGATGTAGTTCTCCTGGCTTTGAATTATAATGTATGTTATCAGTAATGTAAGTTGTTATAATTTACTTCTGACATTAAGATGTTGCTTTAGGGCATATTGTTGCAAATATATCCTATTCACTTTCTTGCCTTCTAAATGCCCTTCATGTTTCAGTAAAACAATCCAATCAAAACTAAAGACCAAAAACACTGTAAAACAAATCAAGCATATAAATAGTTCCTAAGCATTCCTGTTACACTCAGCCCTTTAGCCAGAGGCTCTTAAATTTCTTGAGCTGTATATAGTAGTTTAAGCTAGCCAACTGACCACATAAAATGACATCAGTGCATATTGTTTCCAGTTTGGTTCTTAAGGAATGGAGTTGGAGGATACTGGAATCATTTGGAACACGAGAAGTAACCCAGATAGAGCTCTCACTGAGCCTGTCCAAGATTAATTAACCACATTCCTTCCTCTTGCATGCTTGGGGGCAGGCCTCTTGAGACATGGCCTCACCCTGAAGCCAGCCAGCAAGAGCCCCACCGCAGCTTACCTAGTTAGATAGAGAGGGATCGGTTTGGGAAGATATGGATACTTTATGATTGGTGGCTAAAAAACTAACTCAATGCTGTCAAGGAGTCTTCTACCTGCAGAATCTCTGGAAGAAGGATCTTTATTATTATTGCTAATAGGGATAAACTGAAATTCTGGAGAAGGATATTAATTTGCCATAGGAGAATACTGTCATATGCTCATTGCAAAAATATCAGGCCACCAGCAGGAAAAGCAGTGAAAAAGCTGTTGTTGTAATGATACTTTCCTTCCAGGGTCCAAGGGGGACTTTATTATTATCAAACAAACTAGTTTAATATTAAGTCTTAAATGCCATACTCTCAATTTAGAGAAAAAATACGTATATATGTATGTATGCATTTATGTATGTAGGTATGTTCAGTTTATTGCTCAGTCATATCTTTTTGCGACTCCATAGACTACTGCACACCAGGCTTCCCTGTCCATCACCAACTCCCGGAGCTTGCTCATATCCTTTGAGTCGGTGATGCCATCCAACCATCTTGTCCTCTGTTGTCCCTTCTCCTCATGCCTTCAACCTTTCCCAGCATCAGGGTCTTTTCCAATGAGTCAGTTCTTCGCATTAGCTGGCCAAAGTATTGGAGTTTCAACTTCAGCATCAGTCCTTCCAGTGAATATTCAGGACTGATTTCCTTTAGCATGGACTAGTTGGATCTCCTTGCAGTCCAAGGGACTCTCAAGAGTCTTCTCCAACACCACAGTTCAAAAGCATCAATTCTTTGGCCCTCAGCTTTCTTTATAGTCCAACTCTCATATCCATACATGACTACTGGGAAAAACCATAGCTTTAACTAGATGGACCTTTGTTGGCAAAGTAATGTCTCTGCTTTTTAATATGCTGTCTAGGTTGGTCATAGCTTTTCCTCCAAGGAGCAAGTGCCTTTTAGTTTCATGGCTTCACTCACCATCTGCAGTGATTTTGGAGCCCCCCAAAAAAATAAAGTCTGTCACTGTTTCCATTCTTTCCCATCTATTTGCCATGAAGTGATGGGACTGGATGCCATGATCCTTGTTTTCTGATTATTGAGTTTTAAGCCAACTTTTTCACTCTCTCCTTTCACTTCAACAAGAGGTTCTTTAGTTCTTCACTTTCTGCCACAAGGTTGGTGTCATCTGCATATCTGAGGTTATTGATATTTCTCCCGGCAATCTTGATTCCAGCTTGTGCTTATTCCAGCCCAGCATTTCACATTATAAACTCTGTATATAAGTTAAATAAGCAGGGTGGCAATGAACAGCTTTGACATACTCCTTTCCCGATTTGGAACCAGTCTGTTGTTCCAGGTCCAATTCTAACTGTTGCTTCTTGATTTGCATACAGATTTCTCAGGAGGCAAGTAAGGTGGTCTGGTATTCCCAACTTTTGAAGAATTTTCCAGTTTGCTGTGATCCACAGAAAGGCTTTAGTGTAGTCAATAAAGTAGATGTTTTTCTGGAACTCTCTTGCTTTTTCAATGATCCATCAGATGTTGGCAATTTGAACTCTGGTTCCTCTGCCTTTTCAAAATCCAGCTTGAACATGTGGAAGTTCATGGTTCATGTACTGTTGAAGCCTCGCTTGGAGAATTTTGAGCATTACTTTGCTAGCATGTGAGATGAGCACAATTGTGCGGTAGTTTGAACATTCTTTGGCATTGCCCTTCTTTGAGATTGGAATGAAAACTGACCTTTTCCAGTCCTGTGGCCACTGCTGAGTTTTCCAAATATGCTGGCATATTGAGTGCAGTACTTTCACAGAATCCTCTTTTAGGATTTTAAATAGCTCAACTGGAATTCCATCACCTCCACTAGCTTTGTTTATAGTGATGCTTCCTAAGGCTCACTTTACTTTCTATTCCAGGATGTCTGGCTCTAGGTGAGTAATACACCATCATGGTTATCTGGGCCATGAAGATCTTTTCCAGATAGTTCTTCTTGTATTCTTCCCACCTCTTCTTAATATCTTCTGCTTCTATTAGGTCCATACCACTTCTGTCCTTCATCGAGCCCATCTTTGCATGAAATATTCCCTTGGTATCTCTGATTTTCTTGAAAAGATCTCTAGTCTTTCCCATTCTACTGTTTTCCTCTATTACTTTGCATTGATCACTGAGGAAGGCTTTCTTCTCTCTCTTTCTTATCTCTCTTATCTCTCTCTCCTTGCTATTCTGTGGAACTCTGCATTCAGATAGGTACATCTTTCCTTTTCTCCTTTGCCTTTAGCTTCTCTTTTTTTTCTCATCTATTTGTAAAGCCTCCTCCGCCATCACTGCTGCTAAGTCACTTCAGTCATGTCTGACTCTGTGTCACCCCATAGATGGCAGCCCATCAGGCTCCTCTGTCTCTGGGATTCTCCAGGCAAGAATACTGGAGTGGGTTGCCATATCCTTCTCCAATGCATGCATGCATGCTAAGTCGCTCCAGTCATGTCTGAAACTGTGCAACCCTACAGACAGCAGCCTACCAGGCTCCCCTGTCCACAGGATTATCTAGGCAAGGATACTGAAGTGGGTTGCCATTTCATTCTCCCAGGCCTCCTCAGACAACCATTTTGCCTTTTTGCATTTCTTTTTCTTAGGGATGGTCTTGATCACTGCCTCCTGTACAATGTCATGAACCTCTGTACATAGTTCTTTAGGTACTCTGTCTATCAGATCTAATTCCTTGAATCTGTTTGTTACTTTGACTGTATAATTGTAAGGGACTTGATTTAGTTCATTTGATTTAGGTCACTAAACCCCTGGATCGTCTAGTGGTTTTCCCTACTTTCTTCAATTTAAGTCTGAATTTGGCAATAAGGAGTTCATGATCTGAGCCACAGTCAGCTCCTGGTCTTGTTTCTGCTGACTGTATAGAGCTTTTCCATCTTTGGCTGCAAAGAATATAATCAATCTGATTGCGGCATTGACCACCTGGTGATTCATGTGTAGTCTTCTCTTGTGTTGTTGGAAGAGGGTGTTTGCCATGACCAGTGTGTTCTCTTGGCAAAACTCTGTTAGCTTTTGCTATGCTTCATTTTGTACTCCAAGGCCAAATTTGCCTGTTACTCCAGGTGTTTCTTGACTTCCTCCTTTTACATTCCAGTCTCCAATAATGAAAAGGACATCTTTTTGGGGTGTTCTAGAAGTTCTTGTAGGTCTTCATAGAACTGTTCAACTTCAGCCTCTTCAGCATCACTGGTTGGGACATAGACTTGGATTACTGTGATACTGAATGGTTTGCCTTGGAAACGAACAGAGATCATTCTGTCATTTTTGAGATTGCATTAAAATACTGCATTTTGGACTCTTTTGTTGACCATGATGGCTACTCCATTTCTTCCAAGGGATTCCTGCCCACAGTAGTAGATATAGTGGTCATCTGAGTTAAATTCACCCATTCCAGTCCATTTTAGTTCACTGATTTCTAAAATGTCAGTGTTCACTCTTGCTATCTCCTGTTTGACCACTTCCAATTTACCTTGATTCATGGACTTAACATTCCATGTTCCATGCAATATTGTTCTTTATAGCATCAGACTGTACTTCCATCACCAGTCACATCCACAACTGGGCATTGTTTTTGCTTTGGCTCTGCCTTTTCATTCTTTCTGGATTTATTTCTCCACTCTTCTCCAGTAGCATATTGGGCACCTACCGACCTGGGGAGTTCATCTTTCAGTGTCATATCTTTTTGCCTTTTTATACTGTCCATGGGGTTCTCAAGGCAAGACTACTGAAGTAGTTTGTCATTCCCTTCTCCAGTACATATGTATGTATGTATATATAGTTTTTCACATTACAAAATTACCACAGATCCTGAGTGCTTTGAAGTAACATCTTCTCCAACTGCTAATTATTTCATGTATACCATAATATACATCAAGTGCCTACTCAATATGAAGCATATTACTATATTAGGTACTGGCGATATACCAGTGCATGGGATAGACATGGTCCCTGGCCTCATGGAGCTAACCTTCTACTTGGGGTAGATAGATAATACATAAGTAAAGAGGTAATACACTTTCTAATGGTAATAAGCAGTATGAAGAAACTGAACGGGCTTATTAATTAATAATTCAAAGTGACTGAACTTGGATTTTGCTTTACAGCATCAGAGAGACCTCTTTAGAAAGAAGTATTATGTAAACTGAGATGCAAATAACCAAAAAAATTTGTTCAGAGTAAGTGCAAAGGTAGAGGGCAGGAACAATTGAGGCTAATTTGAAAAATAGGGGAAAGAGGCCATGGGAGCTGAGTTCCACAGGACGAAAGGAGGATGATGCAACAGGTAGCCAGGGCAGACAATGTACAGGCTTGTAGGCTATGTGAAGAAGTGCAGATGCTGCTCTGAAAGCAACAGGACATTAACGAATTTTAAAGGATGTTAATAGCACTGCCTTATGTACATTTTTGAAAGGTCACTTTGGCTAGTCTTGGATAATGATACAGAAAGGCAAAAGTGTAAGAAAGGAGATCATAAAAGTAATTGAACAAAGAAAAGAGAATGAAGCTGGCAGTGGAAATGGAAAGAAGAGGCCAGTTTTGGGGGTATACTGGAAGTAGAACTCTTAGAAATGCTGATGGCTTGAGGTTGACAGAATTTTAAAATGGCAAGTAAGACCCTGCCCCCTGGTATATACGCTCTGTATAATTCTCTTTCCTTCAGTGTAAATAGGACCTGTGACTATAATGGGATAGTCACTCCCATGATTACATTATGTTGATTAAGACCCAGAGGGATGGTATGGGGAAGGGGGAGGGAAGAGGGAAGAGGGTTCAGGATGGGGAACACGTGTATACCTGTGGCAGATTCATGTTGATATATGGCAAAACCAATACAATATTGTAAAATTTTAAAAATAAAATTAAAGAAACAAACAAACAAAAAAAGAAGTGGAATTTTTCTGCTGGCTTTGAAGGAGTAAGCTGCCATGGTTATAAGAAGGTCATGTGGCTAGTATCTAAGAGCAGCCTCTGGGTACTGAGGGGGACACCCCCCAACCAACAGTGGACCTTAGCCTCACAATCACAAGAATATGAAATCTATCAACAACCTGATGATACATACACTCCAATGTCCATTACAACACTATTTACGATACCCAACGCATGGAAACAACCTAAATGTCCACTGTCAGAGGAATGGGTAAAGATGTGGTACATATATGTGATGGAATACTATTCAGCCATAAAAAGAATGAAATAAAGCCATTCGCAGCAACATGGATGGACCTAGAGATTATCATCCTAAGTGAAGCAAGCCAGAGAAAGACGATTTCATATGGTATCACTTATATGCGGAATCTAACTATTCTGAATGATACACATGAACTTATTTACAAAGCAGAAACAGACTTACAGATATTGAAAATAAACTTATGGTTACCAAAGGGGAAATGTGGTAGGGGTTATATATCAGGCAGTTGGGATGAAACATACACACACTACTATACATGAAATAGATAACCAACAAGGACATACTGTATAATACAGGGAACTCAACTCAATATTCTGTGATAACATATACAAGAAAAGAATCTAAAAAGAATGGATATATGTTTAACAATCAGTTTGCTATATACCAGAAACTAACACAACATAGTAAATCAAATATACTCCAAAAAAATCTTTAAAAAATAAAAAACAGCCTGATGAGCTTAGAAGAGGACCCCAAGCTTTGGATGATATTACAACCCAGGTGACACTCTGATTATAGCCTCCTGGACTCCTGATTCATGGAAATAGAAAATTATGTTGTGTTGTTTTAAACTACTAAGTTAATAGTAATTTGTTATGCAGCCATGCAAAACAAATATAGTGTAGAGGACAAAAGAAACATATAAAATGAGAAGTTCAATATTTTTGGCTTGTTGTCTAAATACCATCCCCTCTAAAAAAAATACAGATTCCCTTAGAAAAATACCTGATTCTGGGGCTCAGTCAATGAGCAGACAAAAGGAGCCATGAGTATCTTTTTGTGCCAGAAAGGAAGTACTCAAAGAATGAAAGGGATATGTCAAAAGGGACATGAGACCAGATTAAAGGGGATTTCCAGTGGCCAACTCTAAGACACCTTGGGCATCAAAATTAATGACAGAGTAATGGTTTACAACCCATTAAAAGAAACCGCAATCCATAGGCCCATAGTATATAAATAAGCAATAAAGAAATCAGGGAGAAGGAAATGTTCTTCCTTAGAGCAGAATGCTAACTAATAAATCTAGAAGGAATTATGGACATGGAAAATTCAGCATCTGATAAACATCACAGTCATGATCAATTCAATTGGAAGATATGAAAGGATGATAAGACTACTGGCTGGAGGACAGTAAGTAGCTCAGTCAGGGTCCAGGCAGAGAAGCAGAAACAACCATGGAAAGATTATATACATACATACATGATTTATAGATATGAGTTATATTTATATATCATTTCATAAATAATAGCTTGTGATTATTATGTCATATATTATATAATTTACATTATATATTTTATTGTATATCATAACATAGAATGAGTACAATTATAATGAACAATGCTGATATATACTATATATAAACCATGCCCTTGCAGAAGAATTTGGCCTTCTTCAGTTGTGGAAGTCAGCTAAGCTGGTTAAGCAGGCTGCTGTCTGTGGGTGATGCTGAAGCCTTAAGTCCAAAAAAAGGCAGTAAGCAGGGGAAAAATAGACGTAAAGTAGGCAAGTGCTGAGGGGAGCAAAAATGAGCTACAGGACTTCCCTGGTGGTCCAGTGGTTACGACTTCCTGCTTCCAATACAGGGGGTGCAGGCTAGATCCCTGATTGGGGAACTAAGATCCCACATGCTACATGGTGCGACCAAAAAATAAACAAACAATATTTTTAAAAATAGTATTAAAAAAAAAAAAAAGAATGAGCTGGAACACGAGTGCAAGCTGCAGACACGAAGAGGGACTGAAACCTGGGTCTATTCCTATTGCTTCTGTTGTTGATGATATGTGTCCTGTAGAAGCCACAGCCCTTTGACCTGGCCCAGGAGTCAGAGAACATGAAAAGAAAATCAGGGAGAGGGGAGCAGTTACAGACCTGGCCCCACGTAGCAGTGAGGTAAGCCATTAGGTAAGCAGCCAGGCATGAGAGTACACGATGGCAACTGGTTCACTTCCACACCTAAATGGCCCACAGTCATCTTGTGTGGCCAACCTAAGCAGAAACATTCTGGGAAGAGCAGTTCAGCCCAGCCAGGTTGGCACACTCCAAAGCCAGTGGGATATAGGCTTAGACTTGGTGTATTACCCCACAAAAGACATCATTTACAAAGGAGAAGATGAAAAGTCTGGCAGACACCACCTTGAAAAAGGTTGGCGTGACCTCTTGAGGGAAGGATGATCCCCATGAGCCTGGGAAGGATCCAGCAGCATTGCTCTGGTATTCCCACCAAGAATGCATGAGTGCTGTCCAGACCTTAGGAAATCTGGCTGAGCAACATCCTGCTGAACGAAAGATTTGTACTCTTTAAAAGACACTGAAGACACAGGAGGCAGGGAAAGGCAAAAGCTGAAGAACTGTTCCAGATTTAAAGAGACATCAGAGCCAAACATAAAGCATAATCCTGATGGCATCTTGAATCAGAAGGGGAAGGAGATCTAACTGAGGTGGTTGGAGAATGTGAACAGACTTCAGGTGTGGTTGTAGTAACTGATAAACGTAGATCTCCTATTTGGGATTATTACACTGCAGTTATGCTGGAGAGTATGCAGTCCTGGTTTTAGAAACAACACACCAGAGGATTTGAAGAGGGAAGGACATCATATCTGCAAGTTGCCCATAACCATCCATAAAAATAATAATGATAATGGGTTCAGAGCAGTTCAGTCACTCAGTCATGTCCGACTCTTTGTGACCCCATGAGCTGCAGCACACTAGGCCTCCCTATCCATCACCAACTCCTAGAGTCCATGTCCATTGAGTCGGTGATGCCATCCAAACATCTCATCCTCTGTCATCTCCTTCTCCTCTTGCCCTCAATCTTTCCCAGCATCAGGGTCTTTTCAAATGAGTCAGTTCTTTGCATCAGGTGGCCAAAGTACTGGAGTTTCAGCTTTAGCATCATTCCTTTCAAAGAAATCCCAGGGCTGATCTCCTTCAAAATGGACTGGTTGGATCTCCTTGCAGTCCAAGGGACTCTCAAGAACCTTCTCCAACAGCACAGTTCAAAAGCATCAATTCTTTGGTGCTCAGCTTTCTTCATAGTCCAACTCTCACATCCATACATGACCACTGGAAAAACCATGGCCTTGACTAGACGGACCTTTGTTGACAAAGTAATGTCTCTGCTTTTTAATATGCTGTCTAGGGTAACTAGACATAACTTTCCTTCCAAGGAGTGTCTTTTTATTTCATGGCTGCAGTCACCATCTGCAGTGATTTTGGAGCCCCAAAAATAAAGTCAGGCACTGTTTCCCCATCTATTTGCCATGAAATGATGGGACTAGATGCCATGATCTTAGCTTTCTGAATGTTGAGCTTTATATCTACAGGGAGATGGAACAAATGTAGTAAAATGTAGACAACTGGGAAAGCGAGGTGAAGGAGATTTCAGAGTTATTTGGTCTGTTTTTGCAAATTTTGTATTAGTTTAAAGTTGTTTGAAACTTAATTGTTAAAAAAGAATGAATAGGAAAAAAAGTGAAGACAATAAATATTGACTATGACATTTCCAAATTTTGCTACAAACTAGGGGCTGAGAAATGGAGCTGAACCATTTGAGGTATTTGACCCCAAGGAAGGATTTCTCAAAAGTTGGTTGATAGAATTTGTATTTTGATGAGAACAGTACAAGTGACTGAGAAGGACAAAGAGAGAGTAAGGAACAAAATCCTTGAGCAGCACCAAAGGGATGACATCCATGTGACAAGATTGGGTGGTGTTTCCAAGATGCAAAGCCTTTTGCTCTTCAAAACAGAGAAAGCAATTAATTTAGATTCAGATTCCAGTAGGATTTACTAAATATCAAACCCTTAAAAGTAGAACTGTCCCTGGCCGTAATGATTAGTAATTAATGGGGAATAAAAAGGAAAAGCAAAAATGAATTACATAATTTTTTTAAATGTGTGTGATCGTATGTGGTCAAATACTCAAAGATTTGCTGACGGAGGCTGACTGAGGCTGCTGGATTTTTCACTAAAAGTGAAAAACAATTTTCATTTGAAGCAGACAAATGCTTTGGTTAGGCAGGGAATGTGTGACTGTCAAGTAGAAAAGATAATTGAGGAGTTACACTTCAGTGTCTTTTGTACCAAATTCTTCAGGCTTTATTGAGATTTGTCATTAAATCATGATCTTTTTCACAAATACCTTAAAATGTTAGCATTTTAAAACTCTGGTACATTGGAATTAGCTGCTATTTTCACTTACTCATCAAAGCATTTTTTAAATATATAACTCCACAGAATTATCTTTCTAGAGTATTGATGAATTTGCCAGTGATCCTTCCCTGCTGTGTATATTTTCTGTTTCTGTTTTAGTTTAAGCATATGTAACTATTATCTATTTTATAAATATTCTGTTTCTAGACTCTTTACCAATAAAGGACATTGTATCTTTTGGAAATCTATAGGCAATGCTGCCCCCACTGGCCTTGTAAGTTGCACACTGGTCATACAAGAGGGCTCTGGTTTAAATTCCCAACTCCTTCACTAACTACCTTCTTGACCTTGAGAAATGGACTTATCTTCGCTAGCTTTAATTCCCTCAAATATTAAATACAGGAAAGAATTGTGATTCATTTCAGTGAGCTACTTCTATAATTCATCCTTCCCCTGGGGTTACACTAAATATTTTAATTCTTCTCTTGGGATTTCACTATGTAATTAGTTTAAATCACATATATTAAGGTCATTGAAACTGAACACTAAGACAGAAAGATGTAAACTCTTTAGGAAAGCAGGGACTTAGGAATTATCCATCCACCCCACATTTATCTCTAGGGCTTTTCTAGTTACATTAATGATATTTACTGAATAGTTAAGAGCTAATTTTAGGACCTAGTTCTGTATAAGGTGGTCCTTCCCTGTGGAACCTACATCCTTGGGATGCTGTGATTGTATGAGAGAGTGCACGTGTACACCGAATGCAGTATCTGCCACATAGACTGTCTTCCGTAGATGTTATGGTTATCATTATTATTGGTGGTAGTTATTCCTGATCTTCCCTTTTACTAAAAGCCGTGCTGCTCTTAAGAACAGAGGCAAGTAATACACTTCACTTGGACAATTGAGTCTGGAGAGTGAGAAAGGCGTAAAATACCATTCCTTGAATAACCTTCACGAGGACAAACACAAGAACCCCAAACAAGGAAATGTCGCCGGCAACACTAAGACCCAATGTCCTTCCTTGTTCTCCCTGGTACTTTTTTTGAGAAATACTTTGCTCTGTTTGCACACTGCTTCCAGTTTAGTCCTTATAGACTGCCTCTTCTTACCTTAGCCCAATGGGTAATAAGCCCACCACAAGACTTAGGTTACTGCACAAAATATCACCCAACTGAGGATTCATTTGTTTCTCACCTCTTCCACTCCATTCCATCCTCTCATGAACAGAGATGCATGTACCTTTCCTGTCCTTACCATTTCTTTCTCTGAAGAGGTAAGAAATCCTTATTTCTGTTGTTTCTATCCAGTCTTAAACATGGATTTATTTTTGCTTTGCTAAGTTTTTCCAATTTAATGGTTAAGAACTTTTGCTTTTAACCCACTGATTTAATTAGCTCTTCTGTGCATTTCTAAAGAGGCCCCAGGAACTTGGTATTTTGTGAAAGACTATGTTTTCATCCAGAGTTAAAGAAATCTCATCATTGTATCCAGTATGGACAAAGTATTTTTCTATATTAGAGATCACCATGTAGATTTATGCTATTATGACTTCTGTCTTAGTCTCTAGAGGATATCCAGGCTTTTAGCTACACACAAATGACTCCCTCCTTAGAAAAGCAGTCTAAACACAAATAATTGTCAATAGCTAGCTGTTTAAACCCTATTAGGAGTTATGCTAATAATGGGCAATTTAAGCACAATGAGACCTGACATTCTTCTTTATTGAAAACCATTTGCCCAGCTTCTTAAATCTTAAAAAAATAAAATAAAAAGCAAAAATGACTTAAATGACCTGGGAGGTACAGAATTCTAAGACAAACAAATAGAAAGTAGGTTTGTAAAAATCATTCTTGATGTTATTCTCTCTCAGTGTTAAATGATTAGATTTAACAAAAATATTTCATCATCCACTCACCACTAGTCTACTTCTGCTGCTGTGTCAACTCTTGCCACGCCGGACCAAAGCTAAAGACACCACCTCTCTAGCTTCTCCTCAAGGATCTGAGCTTCATTAAGTCATTAGAAGTTGGCAGAGATTTGAAAAGTTTTCTGACTGGGAATAATGCCATGCCTTTAACCTTTGGGGATTGAGAGAAGGAGAAACAAGGTACGTCTTCTGTCTAGAGTGACCACTGAACCATGGATGATTTATGATTTCTAGGAGAAAGGTGTCAAGCACTGATCGGCCTTCTTTAGCCTGTCTTTGGGTCTTCATGTTTGAATTAAACACACACAAGAGATGGGAAATGATATAAACCAAAGTTACAGGGTGGTTTATTTGAAGCCAAAAGACCTCAGTCCTGTGTTCAGCTCTTTTTCAGGTCACTAGAGTTGAACAGAAAAAAAAAAAAAAAAAAATTCCCTTCATCCCTTCTAGGTTCTTTGGTCTAATAAATTGACATAAAACAAATTAAGAGGACAAAAAAAATTTAATGCCCTATGTATGAGAGCCCTATAAAAATATGAGACTCAACAAAGTGACCAAAGAAGGCAGCTAAATTTGTGAAGAACTGACAAGACAAAAGGGTCTACTCATGGGGTAGTAAACTGGTGAAATAACATGGTTTATAGAGCCTTCTTGGCCCTAAGTTTCCTGTTTTTGGAAAGATAAGGATGCCTTCGACCCTCCTGGTACAGGGAGGGAAACTTTCACATGGGAGACTTATCTCCTGTTTTCAGGGGGCAAAGCAGGGTCAAAGTGTGCTTCTTGCACTGCATGTTTCTCAAGTATCTTTAATTCCAAGTAATCATTATACCAAAGTGGCATATTTTGAAGAGGTGTATTCTGTTTCCTTTCACTAGTAAAGCTTTTTGTTTGGACTTTCTGTAAGTGACCCAGGAATCACTAAGGCCAAACGAATCTACAACTTACATGTTTGCTGAAACTGAGTAGTTTCTTTTTAGATTTTCCTGCTTTTGTAAAAGTCTGGAAGGTTTGGCTGAAGCACAACATCTCTCACAGTTGTGATAGCCCTACTTTGCTGATTCCTTGTACCATGCTTAACCTCCCTTCTTGTAACCTTTTGGTTAATTTAACAACTTACTACTTCTTCATTCATCTGTATGTATTTATTTATCACATTATATGAATTTATTGCATATATATGTTAGAAGCTATGGAAACACGAAGATAAAGCTGTGAACGATAGCCTGTCTCTACATTCAGCAAACTAACAATTTAGTAATGATGACAAAGTAATATAATTGTTTTATTATAACAAATAATTGTTATAACTCAGTATTTATTGAGCCAATAGTGTTGGGAGGCATGGCAATACTAAAGAAGATAAAGGAATTTAACTTGGGAGGTCTGAAGGCTCCCCAGAGGAGGTGGTTCTCTAAACCAAGATCTAAAAGCTTAGTGGATGTTTTAAGGAGAATTGAGGAAACAGCATAGCGTCTCTCCAGAATCTTTGTGATTATTTCATATTCGCTTCTCTCTCTCTTATTCATGTTTATTTAATTACCATATTCATTCACTTATATTGGAAGATGGGTAAGCAGAGCTGATCTGCTTAGCATATATCAAGGGATTTCTGAAATTGAAGAGTGGGTCAGAGAAGAAAAACAAGTGCCAGCTTAGATGCCAGAAATTTAAAGCTTGCTACTAGGCCATTAGCCGGAGAAGGCAATGGCACCCCACTCCAGTACTCTTGCCTGGAAAATCCCATGGACGGAGGAGCCTGGTGGGCTGCAGTCCATGGGGTCGCAAAGAGTTGGACACGACTGAGCGACTTCACTTTCACTTTTCACTTTCATACAGTGGAGAAGGAAATGGCAACTCACTCCAGTGCTCTTGCCTGGAGAATCCCAGGGACGGCGGAGCATGGTGGGCTGCCATCTATGTGGTCACGACTGAAGTGACTTAGCAGCAGCAGCAGGCCATTAGCTTCAGGTCTGTTATTTTTAGGTTCCATTTCTTACAGCTGAAAGAGTTCAGGGTGGCCTGAAACGATCAAACTGGCTTAGAGGAGACACTCAAGGGGATTCATCAGCATAAGCATCACTTGTGGTTATTTATACTGGTCCCTTTAATTCTGCTCCCTGAAGACAGGACTGAAAGAGCCTAGATTCCTTCAACTGGGAGCAATATATTTGACTCAGACAATCATCCTTGGGCAAAGTATTTAAACTCCATAGGCATCCTTTCCTCTATTCATAACATGCCAACATGTACACCTACTTATTGGATTGTTTTAAGAAACATCTGTAATTATACTAATTCTAAAGAACAGAGTAATGCATATAGTAAGTGCTCATTTATGTAATTATTTTAACATAATTACAATTTATGCATTTATTATCATAATTAGTAGTATTATATAGAAAGCAATCTCAACTCACACTTCAGCAGTCTATAAACAAGTGCTTTCCAAAATTCTTTGATAATACCACCAGCAGTTAAGAAAAGTAAACTTTAACACACACATGAAATTTATATACATATCACATCTATCTTTATATTGATATATTTTAAATTTAAAATGTACACTAAAGTATATTAAAGTTTAAAATGTATAAAATTAAAAAATAGAAATGAAATTCTAATATTTTTACCCTGCATATTGTATTCCTTGATGACACCTAGTGAAGGGGGCTTAATTCACTTGTACTCCCTTCAGAGCGTCTAGCATATTGCTGAACACATAGTTCCTAGCCTGTCAGGCTCCTTTGTCTATGGAATTCTCCAAGCAAGAATACTGGAATGGGTAACCATTTCCTTCTCCAGGGGATCTTCCCAACCTAGGGGTGGAACGTGGGTCTCCTGCACTGCAGGCAGATTCTTTACTATCCGAGCCACCAGGGAAGCCCAGTTATCCAAAGATGACTTGATAATATATAGTTGCTGCTGCTGCTGCTAAGTCGCTTCAGTCGTGTCCGACTCTGTGCGACCCCATAGACGGAAGCCCACCAGGCTCCCCTGTCCCTGGGATTCTCCAGGCAAGAACACTGGAGTTGGTTGCCATTTCCTTCTCCAATGCATGAAAGTGGAAAGTGAAAGTGAAGTCGCTCAGTCGTGTCCGCTCTTCGTGACCCAATGGGCTGCAGCCTACCAGGCTCCTCCATCCATGGGATTTTCCAGGCAAGAGTACTGGAGTGGGTTGCCAATGCCTTCTCCGAATATATAGTTATTTTGTGTATATAGTCTAGAACCAGCAACCCTTTGAAAGATGTAATTCTTCATTGCATCATTCATGCATTTCACAAGTATTTATAGAATATATAGTTAGTAGTCTATAAATACTTGTGAAATGTATGAATGATGCAATGAAGAATTACATCTTTCAAAGGGTTGCTGGTTCTAGACTATATACACAAAATAAGTAAAGAGATTTATATTCTTAAGTCTCTTTCATACTGTATTACAATGATGTAGTAGGATATTTGAAGTTACAGGGCAGCCTTTCCTTGGATTAGGTTGCATTTTAATTATTTTAATCAAATATGTGTGAATTTTAGGACACCAAATGGCAAAGGACACCAGAGATTGGCCATGGGACTTCACAGGCTTTTTGTTCACTATGTGATGTCTGAAATACTCATATGCTATCAACACTGTGGTCATTTATCTGCCTGGCAGTGGTCAACTTTACCAGAAGGATACTGGGCTCCAGAAACAACAGGAGTCTTTTGCACTTGGACCCTGATGATGACACATTGGTTGTTCCTGCTCCAAGTTTCTCCAGGTTCCCCCAGATTGCTGATGTTATAGACCATTTTATTCCAACCCTCTGGCAAGATTGTAGACGAGATGTAACTGCTAGTAAAACCCCTGTAAGACTTTTGCCCATATTAAGAAGTACTATGATTTTCCTTGACGTTATTTGGAAATGAAAGGGCACACACAGCTGTGCAAGTATAATTCACTCTTCTTGGAACTACTGTGAATATATCTTAAAGGAAAAGTCACAGTGATTTTGATGGTCATACTTTGGTTACCAAAACAAAATGTCACAAAATATATTACTTTTTTTTTTTTTACTTTCCTAAGAAAGAAGAACACATTGCTAGAGGGAAGCTGCAGGATGCTCAAATTCTATCTTAAGAGTTTCCTCAGGAACTCTGAAACATATGATAGAATGACAGACTAGACTTTCCCATTTTTGTGGTGGGTGATGTGCACTTCTCTGGTATTACAACCAAATGTGGCTTCTCATGGTCTCAGGGATTTCTGCATTTTTTTAAAGTTATCTTCCCATAACACATCTTCTACACAATGAGGACAAGGAATAGAATAACTGTAGTAAAACCTGTTCCTTAGGGCAAAAGAGAGTGGGAATGACCCCATAGCCACTAACCAGTAACAAACATTAACTCTTGCTGGATGGGAGCAGCAAAGATGCCCCACTCTGCCTGCAGGGCCAATGGTTTGGTTATTCAATATGGTAGCTCTCTTGGAAAATCTCCTTGCCCGTCACACTCCATGCTTACAAATTTGCCTTCTGAGGGGATCGTCTCTAAAGTTTAAATTCAGGTTGATGTCCTTCCTAGAGGATGCATGACTTTTACAGCCCACTGTATTTCACTGTGAGTCCGAAGGTGCAGGATGAGAAGTATGTGAGGCAGGGGGAGATAATATTAGTTTTAAACAAAAGCCATCTTTATGTCAGGTCTGTTTCTTTGGATATAGAGAGATTCCTCAAAAACCAGGCTGGCATCCACCTATTTACTTCCAGTAAATTTACTTCCTATTTACTCATTCCTTGAGTAAAAGAGTCAAAGATCTCATCTAGTCCTCGCCTGCAGATTCTCATCATTTACTTTCTGGTCCCTGTGCTCTGGCTGTTCTCTAAACTTAGGTCACTGACGGCTACTTAAAGGAATGTAAACCACAGAGTTTGACTAGAAAGACCAGCTTCCTAGCCTGCTCTTAGTCCTCTTATTTTTCTGAACACTAAGGCTGCAACTTTGCCACAGCTCATTGTAACAGTTCAATACAGGGGAACAGAAATGGTTGTTTTTCTTCAGTTTACAAAAGGACAAGTTATTGCAGGGTTTCACCCTTAGAAACTCCTATTCTTAGTTTAAGCATTTATACATATAGCAATCTATCCTTAAGGAAAATGTGCATAACTTCTTGTTTCAGTTTGGATAAAATTTGGTTACTAACACATTTATAGAAAAGAGAAAATTATTTTTTAAATAAAGGAGACCTGAAAAAGCCTTCAGTGGAAGTAGGGGCCAATGTTTCTGGGAGAGCCCTGGAGGGACTCCAAACTCAAGTAGGAAACATAGCATTTGGAAGTGCACAGACAGGCATTTATCTTCTGAAGTGTCCTGACTTATCCTCAGGCATGCAGGTCAATGCCAGTCTTGAAGTTAGCCTTAATGGCAGGGATAAAGCCCGGATGTTCTTCACAGAAATTGAAAGATCTGCCTAAGGATAATTATGGTTTCTAATGGGAATATCAACAAGCCAGGAAAAGGTCTTATATTCTAATCTCTTCTGGAGGAGTGTCATAGAATTCTAAGATTGCCCTCATGACTTCTGCCTCCTAGTGTAGTGTCCATGATTAGGGTACATTATATAATAAAAGAGGTTTTGCAGATGTAATTATGGTTAATCAGATGATTTTGAGTTTCAAACTATGAGAAGCATTTGATGTGAAAGAGATTCTCCATTTCTGGATGAATACACATATTAAGAATGCAGACAGACTTTAAGAGCTGAAAGTGGCCCCCAGCTGACACTGTGAAGAAAAAAAGACCTCAGTTCTACAAGTACAAGGAATTGAATTAAACAAACAACCTGAAAGAACTTGAAAGTGGATTCTTCCTCAATGTCTCTAGACAAGACCTCAATCTGGCAATCCCTTGATTTTGGCCTATGAGACCGAGAGACCCCAGTCATGTGAGGCCTGACTCTGATCCATGAAAACTAAGAGATAATAAGTTTGTGTTATTTTAAATTATTAAATCTTCAGTAATTTGTCATGAAGCAAGACCAAACTAATACAAGTATGGAAATATGATCTGCCATTTTCCTGGCTGGTACACTCCAGAAAGAATCTTACCATGTACACAGTGCTCGAGGTAATTTCATCATTTAGTGTGAGGCCTCTTCAAAACATACCCAATGGTTAAGAACAGTTCACTATCAATGGCAAGTGAAGTTCAGATCAGCTTCCAATAATAATCCAACATTATTATTTATACTAACAATCTCATTTATTTAAAATCTGAAAAGATGACGTTGTCAAAGTGTTGCACTCAATATGCCAGCAAATTTGAAAACTCAGCAGTGGCCACAGGATTGGAAAAGGTCAGTTTTCATTCCATCCCAAAGAAGGGCAATGCCAAAGAATGTTCAATCTACCTTACAATTACACTCATTTCACATGCTAGTAAGGTTATGCTTAAAACCCTTCAAGGTAGGCTTCAGCAATACGTGAACCGAGACCTTTCAAATGTACAAGGTGGGTTTAGAAATGGCAGAGGAACCAGGGATCAAATTGTCAACATTAGTTGGATCATAGAGAAAGCAAGGGAATTTAAAAAAAAAAAAAGCCTATTTCTGCTTCACTGACTACATTAAAGCTTTTGACTGTGTGGATCACAACAAACTTTGGAAATTCTTAAAGAGATGGGAATGCCAGACCACCTTACCCATCTTCTGAGAAACCTGTATGCAGGTCAGGAAGCAACAGTTAGAACCAGACACGGAACAGACTGGTTCCAAATTGGGAAAGGAGTAC
The DNA here is from genome assembly GCF_032452875.1 of Bos javanicus. Taxonomy (NCBI): domain Eukaryota; kingdom Metazoa; phylum Chordata; class Mammalia; order Artiodactyla; family Bovidae; genus Bos; species Bos javanicus. The sequence goes on along the minus strand of NC_083869.1, from coordinate 58,957,512 downwards.
ATCAAGGCTGTATATTTTCACCCTGCTTGTTTAACGTATATACAGAGTATATCATGCAAAATGCCAGGCTGGATGAATCACAAGGTAGAATCAAGCTTGCTGGGAGGAGTATCAACAACCTCAGATATACAGGTTATATCTGAGATATAAGCAGATGATACCACTGTAATGGCAGAAAGTGAAGAGGAACTAAAGAGACTCTTGATGAGGGTATAAGAGGAGAGTGAAAAAGCTGGCTTAAAACTCAACATTGAAAACATGAAGATCACAGCATCCAGTCCCATCACTTCAAAGCAAACAGAACAGGGAAAAGTGGAAGTAGTGAGAGATCTTATTTTCTTGGGCTCCCAAACCACTGTGGACGGTGACTGAAAGCATGAAATTAAAACACCTGCTCCTTGGGAGGAAAGCTATGACAAACCTAGACAGACAATGTACTAAAGAAGCAGAGACACCACTCTGCTGACAAAGGTCCGTCTAGTCAAGGCTATGGTTCTTCCAGTAGTCATGTATGGATGTGAGAGCTGGACCATAAAGAAGACTGAGCACTGAAGAACTAATGCTTTCAAATTGTGGTGCTGGAGAAGACTCCTGAGAGTCCCTTGGACAGCAAGGAGATCTAACCAGTTAATCCCAAAGGAAATCAGTCCTGAATATTCATTAGAAGGACCAATGCTGAAGCTCCAATACTTTGGCCACCTGATGCAAAGAGCTGACTCATTAGAAAATCGACTCTGATGCTGGGAAAGAGTGAAGGCAGAAGGAGAAGGGAGAGGCAGAGGACGAGATGGTTAGATAACATCACCAACTCAATTGACATGAATTAGAGCAAACTCCAAGATATACAGTGAAGGACAAAGGAGCCTCTGTGCTGCGGCCCATGAGGTCACAAAGAGTTGGATATGACTTAGTGATGGACAACAACAACAATAATGTTATTAATATAAGCAATGTTTAGGAGACCAAGGTTCAGAAGACATTTGAGGAAAACTAGTAGTACAAACTAAAAGTTCTGAGATGAGCAAATATTTGCATAAGAATAAATGTATATAATTTAGAGAATAAGAGACAACTTTCAAAAGTTTAAAACTAGCAAATTCAAAGGGATTTGAAAGGAGAAAAGACCAGTATAAAAAGAAAACAAAGAACAGAATGCAGTCCTTGAAAAGTCAAGTTATGGTTGCTGATCTTTTTTTAAAAAAGTCATTAGAAAAAGCAAAAATAAAGTTTAAGGAATTCTCTCAGAATACAATGAAAATAAAATAGAAAGAGATTGAAAAAAATCATGTGGCATGATTTTCCAATTGATGGAGTGTTAATAAAAGTTAAGTTTTTTATTTTGACAATTAAAACATTGTATCCACAGGTTAGAAGTCTATATTTCCTTCTCTACTTGTTCAATCATGCTACCAAATTTTTCATAAGCACAATTTACAAACTCATAATTATACAAATTTGATAAATTGTTCTTTTTCATTTTTAGAATTACTTAAAGCCCATTAAGACTTCAGTGAGAGAAGACAATGTTAAGTGCTATCTGGTCAGCTTTCTCATACTGGGATTAATTTTTTTTCTCTCACATTCTCCATTCTTCTGATGTATGATTCCCCTGAGAACTGCTCCTCCTCTAAAATCACAACATCCAGTGTCTCATTCTCTGACAACACCCTTCCATATTACTCTCTTTAGTATCCTCAACACTCTGTACCAACATTTCAAAACCACAACTCTAGTTCATTTCCTACTATCCACCACACCTGTATTCCCACTATTCTTAAGCAGCCTCAGCTTCCAAAATCCATTATCTTTCCCCTAGAATAACTGTTTATTCTCTGTCCTCATTTCTTCTACTGTACTTGCCTACCTAACTCTCAGTCTTAGGAGTGATTCTCAGTTGACTGCCATTTCATGTCTTGCACCCAGTAAGCTGGAGGAAATAAAAAGAAAAAACAACTTTCAAATAATATTGGCTTGGTTAACTTCTTCTTGGGAAATTCTTGGGAAATCCTACTGCATTTCTCTACTTTGTTTGCTGTCACACTCTCCAAAATGACTCCCTCATAACTTATTTCTCCTTAAATTATCTATATTCTACCACCACTTTCTCTCAACTAATGGCCTTGCTCAATACTTTTATGATAAATGAATATAATCAGAGAGTAGCTACTTTTTGTGCCACTTCATTTTTATGCATATGTACCCATACGTTGTACTCTTCCTCCATGACAATGAAAAAGACCCTTACCTTACCTGTGTCTAAGATCATTCCTTACTCACACTTTTTCTCTGTGTCTCATCTCCTCTTGTCATATTAGGTGTAACAGCTACTTGAGTTTTATCCTCTCTACTCTACATCAGCATTTTCTCCCTCTCTGCTGAATTATTCCCCCAAAGATACAAATATGTTCTGATATCACCTCTCCAATAAGTACATTATTTCTTTTTTTTTTTTTTAGATTTTGACATTTTAATTTCTTTTGAATACAAGTCACTTTTGCAAGCTAGGAGGCAGATCAAGCTAAGGCAGTCCAGTCCTCTAGAGATCCAGGCCAATTCTTAAAATCTTCAGCAGAATGACATTAATACAAGGTGTCAACAATGGGATTATAAACTCTAAATAATAACCATTCGTCTACATTTTTTCCTTAGGAAGCAGCCAAAAGTCTAGTCCCTAAAGGTATGATATAAGAACATTTTGATCTACACAGGACAGAATGATCCAAATTATATGCTGGCCAACCTATCAGTAGGCCAGATCAGAGCTGGCCAAGGATTGGTGTACAGAGAAGAGTGTTTACATTTTGAAAATTTGCTTTGAGGTTTAAAAAATTCCTAGTTGTTGTTAATAAGAAAGCAAGTAAAAAAGATTATAGATGCACCACACTGATATTTGATTGTGCCAAGGTCTTCCACTGGAACACAAAGTTAAAGAGTATGGGGAGAAGACACTTATTTTCAAAATAAATTACTTAGTAATAAGAAATCTGACATATCGCATTCTTCCATTTGCCATAAGAACATTCTGACCATGAGGACTATTTAAAAGAATGCTCAACTCTAAAAAGGGTGGTGGCAGAACACTTTCCACTACAGAATAACCTCCCACTTTCCCATACAATTAATTGCTACTCTCCCATGATGCATATTCATTCAGAAAAACTTTGTCAGGAGCTTTTTGCCAGGGCCAGAAAATGAAAAATAAGAGAATGCCCAAATGACAGTTACTTGTGAGCTTAGTTAACATCTTTCAGGATGGACCCATAAAATCTGGCCACTGTTTTGTTAAACATCTGCAAACTGCAGAACTCCTTAGCCCTTAGTCATACTTTCTGCTCAATGTCTTAAAGCTGGGCTCAGTTCCATCTGTGACTCTTTTCTTCAGTGCTGGGGTGGGTGCTAGTCATCAAAGTCTGGAATGTCATCATAGGAGTATCCCTGGTAGCCTTTGGATGCATAGTAGGTGATGCACAGGTGGTAAAATCCTGGCAGGAACACTAGGATGCCAATGATCAGGACAGGAACGGCCTGGTCTGCCCCCACCTTTGCTGATATAGCCTGCCAGCAGGAGGGAGCCTATGATAATGAGAAAGGCGCCAATCAAAAACAGCACTGTAGCGAGCGCAATGGCCTTATATGGGATCTTAGGAGGGCTTTTCTTAAACTTTAATAAATTGGATCTCATGACATCAGGAAAGAAGGAAGATTCCCACAGTCTGCTGGCTTTAGCAGTGAGTTTCTCCCTGAAGGTCAATGTAGCCATCATCCGTACTAGAGAGTCCTTCACTTTGCTACTGGGAATTCCAGTAGCCAGGTTGGTACGAGACGGCATCATAACACGCTGACACAGGTGAATTTAGATGGAAATATCTGCTTTCAGGAAAGCGGCCAGCCATGCCCCGGGAGGGTGAATGCTCCACACGGAGGACTCCAGCCTTGACCGGTGGAGAACTAGTACATTATTTCTTAACTCTCCTTCCTAGCTAAACTTCCTAAAGTTGTTCTGTAAGTTTCTGTCTCCATTTCCTTCCATCCCTTCTTTCATCCACTCCATGACAACTTCAATATCTCACTTCTCTGAGAACACACTTGAGAATGACTTCCTCGTGGCCGGGCCAACAGCCCCTGTCCTCACTTGATATCAGCAGTTTTGGACACCGTTCACCTATACCCTTTTTCTTGAAACACTTTCTTTGGGTTTCCTTGCGTGTCCCTGTTTTCCCTCCCTTCTTATTGGCCACTTCTCAGAATCTGTGGCTGGTTTGTTCTCAGCTTGACATCTAAATTTCACTCCAAGACTCCTTCTTAAATCACTTCTCATCTTCACCTTCCCACTCTTTCCTTAGATGATCTCATTCAGTCTCACTGCTTTACACGCAAACTATTTATGAGTCATTTATAAATATGCATCTCAGGTATGACGCCTTCTGGAATATCTTACCACCTCCTGCATATTTTACTGCCTGCTTACCAGCAGCACTTAGGTGCCTCTTGGCATCACTATCATGCTACATTGTTTATCTCAACATTTTCATCTAAGGGGGCTTGAGTTTTCCCATCTCAGCAAAGAGCACCACCCACTGTCCGGCTTATATGACTTCTCTGTAGTCTTTCATTTACATCTGGCTTCCAGTTCATCTGCAAGTTCTATGAGCTCTATGTTAAAATATATCCCAATTAGGTCTAATTATCATGATTTTTTACTTCAACTAGAGCAATAATTTCCCAGGTAGTCTGATGCCCTTCCCACCCCTACCATCCATTCTCCACACAGTTGAAATAAACTCTTAGAATTGTGCATCAGACCATGTTCCTGTGCATCCATACCATGCCCAAGCCTTCCAAAGACTTCTCATCATGCTTAAAACAAAATCCAAACTCTTCACCCTTCTTAAAATTCCTATGTTATGGTCTGATACCTGCCCATCATACTGACCTCACCTCTTATCACCCTCTCTTTCTTGTCCCTTTCTCACTCTCTAAATTTGATAAATTTCATTAATATTTATCAAATATTTAGAAATATGAAAGAAATAACCAGAAGAATTAAAAGCTTAAAAATTTTAAATGAATGTACCCATGATCATGAAGCTTCCCAGGTGATGCTAGTGGCAAAGAAGCCAACGCAGGAGACATAAGAGACACAGGTTCAATCCCTGGGTTGGGAAGATCACCTGGCAAAGGGAATAGCAACCCACGCCAGTATTTCATGCCTGGAGAATCCCATGGACAGAGATTGCCATTTCTTGCCACAATCCCATGGACTGGTGGGCTACAGTCCATAGAGTCACAAACAGTCAGACACAATTGAAGCAACTTAACACACACACATGCACCCATGATTATGTAAGATATTAACATTAGGGGAAGCTCAGTGAAGGGTCCATGAGCACTCTCTGTACTACTTTTACAATTTTTCTGTAGATTCACATTTATCCCCAATTTTTTAAATTATATAAATAAAAATCAGAAGTTGGTTAAAGCACTCATATTTTGGAAATATGACAGATGATAGGGATGTAAATAGAGTTTTTATTTTATGCTTTTCATATTTGATTTTCTTCATGTGTGCATGTCTTTAATTATGATGATGACTATGAAAAAGAGGACAATGGTGCTGCTGCTGATAGTGATGAATGAAAGTTTTGAAACATTTTATATTTTATTTTATATTTATTTTATATTTATATTTTATAAGTAGCACTTGTTAAGATGTTTGAGTAAAGGGTGTCATCCCAAGGAAGGAAGAGAAGAAGGGAAACAGGGAAGGAGGGAGGAAGAAAGGATTATTTGATGAGTAGGACTAGGTCCTGGTCGTGCCTGATGTTGAAATGGGCCTTCTATGGTGACAATGAGACCACAGTGGGAATCTTCAAGACTGGTTGCACCTTATGACTCATTTCAACTGAAGCTGTACACCAACCAGCTGCTGCTTTCACTGAAACAGAGTCTAGATCCCAAATAAAAGCTACTAAGATGCAGGCACAGTGTCAGGCCTCAGTCTAATGAGCTGAGGACAAGAGCCCAGTCCCAGGTCTCCTGTTCACACAGGCACATACAGCAGAGACACAGGAAAAGCAAAATCATAGATCAAACAAAGTAAGAATTAGAGGGAATATGCCAAGCTAATAAATAGGTTCCCTCCCTGTATTTGTTTTCTATGCTGCTACAACACATACCACAAACTGAGTATCATAAAAGCACACACAAATGTAGTGTCTTACAGTTTCCTGGGTCTAACAAGGTCCTACTTGGCTTAAGTCAAGGTGTGGGCAGGAGCACCTTTGGCTCTGGAGGCCCTAGGACAGAATCCACCTCCTCACTTTTCCAGTATCTAGAGGCTGCCCACATTCCTTTGCTCATGACCTTTCCCATCTACGAAGCCGACAAGAGTGAGTTGAGTCCTTCTCACATTGTCATCTCTCTGGTTCTCTTCCAGCAACACCGCAATCTCTCTGATGAGCTACAGCTGGGAAAGGTCCTCTGCTGTCATGGACTCGTGTGATTAGACTGGGCCCAGGTGGATATTCTCTCTAAGGTTCATAACCTAACCCACATCTGCGAAGGGCCTTTTGTCACATAAGGTAGCATATTTACAGGTTCCAGGTTAGTAAAATGTGGACATCTTTGAGGGCAATTACTTAGCCTACAATACCTCCCAGCCTCCACAATTTCTTCTAGAAATCCAACTCCATATTCTTTGGGATCCTATTTCTGTACCGACCCAGATGGTTTTAGGGACTGGGTAGATGTCCCTGTAGGTATTCTGCCTCAATCCTGCCAATAAGCATGATGAGAAAGGTGGGTGGGCTGACGTGGAACAAGCACGGTGATTAAAGTGATTGTTCGCAATGTTACTCCTCTTTTATCATTTTAAAAATATAATATTTAGGAAAACCAGCTGTTACCTTTATATGAGGTGGCTTTTTATATCTAATTCTCAAAGCAACCTGGTAATTATGAAGATGAGAATTACACAATGAAATTTAATTTCACCAGGATAATAACAAGAGAAAAAACTCCTTTTTTTTTCAATTTCCCAGGAAGACTAGAAATTATTCTTTCCCATCCTCCTTTGCAGTTTCTAGGCTCTGCTCCCATAATGGATTTTTATCTGTTTTATAAGTAATTTCCTTAATATTTCAATGGTCACAGATAGTAAGAATTGCGTGTCTCTTCAGGAAACATATATTTCATCAGTGCTGTCACAGACTAGAGTCCCAGAGCTTGTAGACTGATGTTTTTGCCCATTTTTGCTATCAGACCCATAGCACAGAAATAAATGTGTTGTCTGTTGGGAACTTTAATGAAATTGAAAACGTAATAACATTTTTCAATGTCAATAAGCTCATTTTCTTGTTTAGATGCTAATGTTGGTTTTTCCTGAGGATTCCATTCTCTAATTGTGAGTCAGGACTTTTTTTTTTTCTTGGTTCAAACAGTATTTCAGAGAACAGCTTGAATTATGCTGGGTGGTTTTCAGCCCAAGATAGAACTAGATATTTTTATTTGCTTAAAACCGATGGCATGGGCAAGGAGATGTGAGGAGAAGAGTTTAAGCGGAGCACTCCAGCTTTACTAAAAAGTGTTCACCTTGACTCCGGGGGCTAGGGTGCCAAGCATAGTACGAGGCACCAAGCACCCTCTATCTGTGGTACTAGTTTGCTGGTACTAATATTATCATTCTTTCCATATTACTGATGAGGAAATAAATTAGAAGAGGCAAGTAACTCACCCAAGTTTCTACAGTGAGCATGTTAGGCAGAGTTAGGGTCTCATGGACATCTAACTTCAGATCTTCTGCCTGTTTGTACCAGAACTCAATCCTCAACGCTACTGCCTACACCCATCTTCTGAGCAGACCCTGGGGGAAGCACCAGGGAGGGAAAGCCTTTCTGTCTCTCACTCTCTTCCATCTCTGTTTGTTTCTATATCTAGAATTTTGAGTTCTACCATCTGGCAATTTCACAGCACTTTCCCGAGGTTCAGATTAGTTTCTGTTTCCCACTCCAGGTGTCAAAGTTGTTTTTATTTTTTTAAAGCCATGAAATCAGATCTTGGTGAAGTCATGTTCTTTTGTGCCCCTCTGCCACTCATTATTTTTTCCTTCTTTTCTCTCCTCCCAAACTTAACCCCTGCTATAAACACCTGTTTCACTAGCAGTTGCCTAACATCTTTTGAACACCTCCCCCTTTTTAGGGACAGTCCTTTCATTATGTCTAATGTAGAATTTTTTGCACCATGACTTCTAACACCAGCTCTCTGCTGCTGCTGCTTGGTCACTCAGTCAAGTCCACCTCTTTGCAACCCCATGGACCAGAAGCCCACCAGCTCCTCTGTCCATGGGATTTCTCAAGCAAGAATACTGGAGTGTGTTGCCATTTCCTCCTCCAGGGGATCTTCCCAACCCAGGGATCAAACTTGTGTCTCTGAATTGGCAGGTGGATTCTTTACCACTAGTGCCACCTTATGAGTCCTGGCTGCCAGAGAGAGAACTTGAATTCTTTCCATCACCCTCCATGGATCCCTGGATCTAGGAAAGGAATCTGGGCTACATATCAGGCATAGCATGATTTTCTCTTTCATTTGGAAAATGAGACAGAAGATTGCTTTTGTCCTACAGAAGAATGAAAAATCTACAATCCTGGACTGGCAGGATGGTCCTACTCCAAGAAGCCCATAGGAGACAGGTTCCTTTCAGCCAATTACTTAACCAACCCTAGGGAGTGATTCATCTTCTCTGTCTGCTATACAATACTTCTGAGTGTCTCCCATTAGCTAAAACTTAGTTACAGGGCCACATTCAGTTTCAAGAGAGATTGAGAAATGTAGTTTTTACTCTGAGCAGGTGGCTATGTGATGAACTAAACATTTCTTTACAGTGGAAGAACAGAATATATATTTGGGTACAAACAGCAGTCTCTCCTATAGAAGAGAGCAGAATGAGGAGGACTAGGTGCTCAATGAGTCCATCCTTGGGCACCTGGTGGTTCCTAGTGGTTTCAAGCATTCGGCTCTTCAGAGACATCTAACGTCTAATCTTGAGCTTGATAGGTACAAGCTATGATATTTTCATTAACAAGATGTAGGCACAGCATGCTTACAGCAGTAACTTTTTACTAGTGATCATCATGTCCTGAGCATTGTCCTGGCTCATTAGACCTACTGATAATCCTGTAAACTAGCTAATAAGTTCTACTTGTACCAAAACTAACAGAGCGGAGTCTATGGTTTTCAGCTAAGAACCATCTCCTTAGCAATCACCTCAGAAAGGATAGTTACAATATTTTCCATTCTTCTCAAATGCAGCTAGCCAACAACATCCTCTTCTACCTTTTGGAATAACAGTCAATAAACACCAGTTCCTTAAGTCTTGCTCTCCATCACCTTAAAATTTCTTATTTTCATGAGCCTGCCCTTCCCTGTTCTTCCATCCTGAGTTGGAAGTGTCTGTGTTCCTTGTCAGTGAAAAGTTTTCAGCCTTGAGGCTGAACTTAAGCCTTCTATTTCCTTTGGAACATTATCTGTGTGTTCCCCAATCCCACCCTACTCACCTTACACCTTAAATCTCTTCCTTTCCCCTGGATCTTTCTTTTTAGCACACAAACTGGCCTGAGTTCCTATTCCTAATACTCTTGTCTCTCAACACAGTTACCTCTTCAAGCTGCCATCTTATTATTTCTTCCACTGTCTCTTCATTTCTTCACTCACTCACTCCCAAACCTCTTATAATCTGGTCTCTACACACCAATTTACTAAAACTACTTCCACAAAGTTACTACAAAGTTACACAAAGTTAACACAAGGTTACCACAGAGTTACAAAGCCTTAACATCCCAATCTCAATATGGCTTCCTCAGTGTTCTCATATTCTTTGTCACAGTGGCAATGATGAAAAAGAACTCTTTTTAAAAATTAGATCTTCTCCTTCAATTGGTGAATAAGCACTACACTGATTCTCTTACTTTGCCCCTACCAGCTATTTGTCCACCCCCTCTAATTTAACATTACCTTTAAATTTCCATCACCAGTCCTCTAGATCCATGCCAGATCTTTGCTCCCAACGGCATCACACTTCAGTGATGTTCCCAAGTCAGCTAGCTGAGCATCCTCCGTGTTTTCCTCTTCTTCAACCCAGTCATGCGGTCAGTAACCAAGTTCTGCCTGTTCTATCCCATGGGTGTTTACCAATACTCCTTAAAACCCCTCAGTGGTTTCTCTTTGTTCTTAATTAAAATCCAAACTCCATAACATGACTTATAAACTGGTCCCATTTACCATCTCAGTTTGTCTTTTAAAAGATATCTCCCCTCTATATAGACTTATAATCTTTTCCCTTTTTCTTGAAAATCTGAAACATTCCACTCACTCTATCTGGAACAATATTATTCTTTTTCTTGACTTGACATCATTCTCATTCCTCTAGGTACTCAGCTTAGGTGTGGCTTCCTCTATAGTCTTTCTGGTCCTTTCCCCACCTTGCCCTGTATATTTCCATACGATTACACTGAACATTACGTATTAGAATTGCCTCTTATTATTTCCATATTTCTAACAAATAGTGACCTCTCTGAGGCAACTATATTATTTTCATTTGTCATCACATTCACAGTACTCAGAAAATAGCTGTTAAATTAATGAACCATTGATTTTTTTCTGTCTCATATATGTAGGTGTTACCCAGAAACCCAGCCTTGGTTTCATGCATAACTGAATCTTAAAAACCAATGATGTCATCTGAGCTTTTTCACTCTTTACATTTAGTGTGCAAGATGGCTACCAGAAGTCTCAGATACATATTCTACCTGCTACCTCTCAAACTACTTAACCCTTCCAGATTTATTTTTTTCCTTTGTACTCCATCCAGGCCCTTTCATACAATATTCTTTTTAGGCCATCAGATGAACATATCTTCTAGTTTCTAAGTTTTTGAACATGTTATTGCCTCTACCTACAATAATGTGAATGATTCCTACTCGCACTTCATCTCTGACAAAACTTCCTTGAATTGTCAAAACCAGTTCTGGTCCTCCTTCTAAATCAGCCTATAATAGATGGGTATACCTATCAGATACAGATCACACTGTATTATAATTACTTTATCAATTTTTCCCAGATAGATTTTCTTTATCTTTCCCTAGAACATAACATAGGGCCTGGCACACTACAACTATTCAAAAATACATGTATATTTTTGGACTAAATTAGTAAGTGAAGGATTTATACTGGAGGACTTTAACATCAATAGTCTTAAACAACAAACTCAGAAACTTGTCTCAGTCAACTTCTTCCTTAATAACACTGCCTACCAAACCACACCAAAACTAAGTGTCTTAAAATCTCAAGACCTTATTTCTCTTTTGTGAGTTTGCCAGTCAGTTTCAGCACATTTTGGCTAGGTCAGACTCTAGGCTCTGGACTCTAGGATTTAGGTTGGGTTCTGATGTGCTACACAAAATTTTCATATTCTTTGGATCAATGGCCACCTGGCAATTTTCTTCTCTTGAAGAATGCAAGGAATCCAAAAGTCAATCCAAACCACATAAGCGTAATTAAGGACACTGCTTATGTCACATCTACTAACTTTCCAAGCTCAACATCAACAAAGCAAGGAAGTTGACTCTTCCCACAGCAGGAATGGCAAGGGAATTAATCTGCTGAACAGTCATCTACACCATTACAAGTCCTGCTAAAGAATACTGGGAGGACTAGATACTGAGCTTTCTCTACTGCAAAAAAGCAGCAAATAGACAAATCCAATGTCCCAGACATAGTAATGCTCTTGCATTGTTTTGGTCTCAATTTCCAGTTGGTTTATGGGGGACTCCCTGGGATTTTAGTGAAGTGCCAGAAACAGAGATTTTTTTTTTTTTCCAGAGTATAACAGAGTTACAAAATATCAAACATGTTACCTGGTCTTCAAATAATTTTATGATATAAAGTAACATCATAAAACTCAAATGTTCTTTGTAGGCATATGTTTGATCTAATCAAAATGTAGAAAGGAAATAAAAAGTCAGTACAAGAGTAGAAAATATCAAGCCTGAACATGAACCAAAAAACCTAATTCCATCTCTTCTCATAGACTCCCCTCTGTACATATTTATCACCTTCATGTAGTTGAATTTGTATCTGCCCTTCTCTGTGATGAGGGTGAGCAGAAGTGGCAATGGTTTTTGACTCAACACATATCTGAATATCACAGTTGGAATTCATTTTATTTGTTGATAAAATGTCCATTTACACCAATAAAATATCCATTACACCTTTAATTAATTAAAAAATATCCATTACACCTGTAATTAATAAATTACACCTTTGCAAAGTTCTTATTAGGGTATAAGAGATGAAGGAAATATTTTAAAATCTACATTTAGGAAAGGTGTGGATTTTTAACTGTGTTATTATATGAGGAAAATGTCCACATGACACACCAATTTTTAGAATAGAAACCTGTATGCTCTAAGAAAACCTATCAAGAACATCAACTAGTCAGTTGTTTACCATGAAGAGTGGTTCCAGGCCAAGAAAATCTAACACATCAGAAGGTCAATTCAGAAAAAGCAGTTGGAATTAAAAAGAGCTTGATTTATTTAGTGATTAGAGACAGGCAAATTAAAATTATAAGGAGATACCAAGTGCTATCTAAGATATGGAGTAGCTGGAGTTTCCATAAATAGCTTTTGTGAAGATAAATTTGGTACAAGCGCCTTTGAAAAGCATTGGCAGTACCAACTAAGGCTAAACATATCCACACCCTGTGACTTGGCTATTAATACTCCAGGTCACAGACCTAACAAAAATAAACACTTATGAGTACCAGAAACCATGTACCAAAATGTTTATAGCAACATCATTCATACTATCTTCCTGCTGAAAACAATTTATATATCAATCAAGAGAAGAACAAATTGATCGTGGTATAGAATGGAAACTACACAACAGCAGCAGCAACAACAAAACACAAACTATTGTTACACACAATAACACTGTCATATCTCAGAAATATAAGGTGGAATGAACAGCAAAACACAAAAGACACATACAACACAACTATACGGATATCATGTCTGAAAACAGGCCAAACAAAGCTGGTGGGCCATCATGAGGCATGATGATGAGCGTGAGCAGGCTCATGAAGCATGAGCATGAAGAAGAGAACTTCTGGGATGCTGGTTATCGCCCTCTTCTCCTGAGTAGTGACAACAGGTACACTCTGTGCCAGTTCACCAACTGTGCCTTTATGATGCATTCATTTTTCTGGATGATTGTTTAACTTGGATAAAACTTCTACTAATTTCGAAAAATAATAAACAAAAATAATCCCAGAATATTTACTGTGCTTAATGCTTTCCTAGTTTATATATCCTTTCATTCTCATATCTAACCTATGAAGCAAGTATGATTATTTCCAGGGTGTAGATGAATCTGAGGCTCAGTGATGTTCTGAGAATGCTGAGGTTAGATAATATCTTGTATCTAATAAAAATCCCAACAGAGGCATTTGAATCCTCTCATTCAATTTTCCCTTCATGATCAGTTTTCAGAAAATGACTTGGGAAAAAAAAAAGAAACTGATTTGCTAAACCTGGGACACAACACTAAATTGTAAATGGAAAGATCATGGCTGCCAAAGATGCCATAAACAATGGATACAGACGTTTGTTTGATGAAGAACATTCTAAAATTGGACATACTTGGTAAGGAAAAAGTGGGAATCCTAGGGGATGCCAATGAAAGCAAATAACTCCATTTCTCATTTATAAAGCAGTAATCAGAAATGGGGTGGGGGGTGAATGCTGAAGGCTAAAAGTATGCTGGATGGATGCAGGTACGACTGGGATAGTCATGATCTAATAGATGTATAATACAAGCCACAAATATAATTCAAAATTTTCCAGTAGCCACACTGAAAAATAGTAAAGTTAAGCTGAAATTTAATTCAAGACTATATTTTATGTAATCCCACATATCAAAAATACTATGCTTTTAAAATGATTAATGAAATATCATACATTCTTTTTCAAATTAACTCTCAAAGTCCAGTGTGTCCTTTACTCTTATCACTTATCTCAATTATAATTTTTCATCCTTTAAATCTACATTTTGATATTTATTTAGGTTACAATTGAAAAAGGAGACTTACATTCCTACCTTGTTCCAAATATTCTTATTCCTATAACTGAGTCAGTTTTCAGTTCTTAAAATTTTATTTCAATTAACTAAGTAAAGTATAATTAATGTTTGGTTTACATGTGACTAGAGGTGTGTACTGGATACTGTGGATATCGAAGAATGAGGAGCAGACTCACCCTGGGGAGTTGGAGTGAAATTAGGAGGTGATCTACTGCACTGAAGAAGCCTAACTGGAAAACTTTCTTTATCTCCTCCACCATTAGACAGGTGAGAGATACTCCCTAAATCAAAACTTTAGTAGCAAGATGGAATATGGGTTATTCATTTACCTACTAAATTATTGTTATTTTATTTTAGCTCTTCCCACAACTTATAAGTTCTAGGACAGACTATATATGAAAAAAAGACCAAAATTATGTATTCAAAATCTTTGGCTTTAGGACTTCCCTGGTGGCTCAGTAGATAAGAATTTGCCTGCCAATGTAGGAGACATGAGTTTGATCCCTGGTCCAGGAAGATTCCACATGCCTTGGAGAACTAAACCCTATGTGCCACAACCACTAGGGCCCACACACCCTAGAGCTTTGCAAGTGACAACTACTGAGCCCAACCTCAACAAGAGAAACCACCACAATGAGAAACCTGCACACGGCAGCAGAGAGCAGCCTTCGCTTGCCCTAGAAAGCCTGTGCACAGCAGCAAAGACCGAGTACAACCAAAAGTAAAAATGAATAAATGTTTAGAAGTTATATCCGTAAAAAGCCTTTGACTTTAAATTGAAGAACACATTTTAAAGCCAAAGAATGGAAAGAAATGCAAAAATCCATCTAAGTAAATTTATTTGGTAGAGCTGCAAACATTAAGTAGACAGTTCAGTTCAGTCTCTCAGGCATGTCCGACTCTTTGAGACCCCATGAATCGCAGCACGCCAGGCCTCCCTGTCCATCACCAACTCCCCAGAGTTCACCCAGACTCACGTCCATCGAGTCAGTGATGCCATCCAGCCATCTCATCCTCTGTCGTCCCCTTCTCCTCCTGCCCCCAATCCCTCCCAGCATCAGAGTCTTTTCCAATGAGTCAACTCTTCGCATGAGGTGGCCAAAGTACTGGAGTTTCAGCTTTAGCATCAGTCCTTCCAAAGGAGACAGAGACATATACTAAAAGCCTAACTTTCTTTAAGTACTACATCTGCCATTATAAACTCAGGGTGTCTCTATAAAGCCTAGAGTAAGAATATGTTAATTATATGTTCTATCTATATGCTATATGTAATTAATACACATTGTGTTAAATTTATGAATAAAATCCCTGTTAATTGCAATCTCAATTGGTTGAGAAAATATTCTCCAAAATTGATAGGCATGATACATATATTTTCTAACTGAACTCAAAGATATTTAGAATTAAGTAAGGGATATTCAAAGAATCTAACTTATACTATTTTTTAAGCTAAATAATGAGAGCACATTTGTAATTTTATAAATGTACAATGTTCAAGAGAATTTGGCCTCCTGAATAACAAGTGAAATTTTTAATTTCAATATAAAGTATACATTTGAATAACAGATACAGACTTAGAATTTTAAATTTAAATATGCCTCAATCTGTAAACAATATTGAGATTGAGATATTAGGGTATCCAAGTACATCTATGTGTTTCATTGACTTGCTATATAAAAATTACATAAGCATATGTCAGAAAATAGAAGTACTCACAGGAGAGACTAAAAATATTGACCTTATAAATGTGGTTTAAAATGTTTGAAGAAGTTTAACTATATTAAAATTGGGACCAAAAAATAATCAAAAGCATTGAAAAGCTAAATAAAAGTTGGATTTGAAGGTTTAGAACTTTAAGAAATTGAATATTATTCTTAAAACAAGAAAAATATCCTTGTTTCCTCTTAACTCTCTTCTATGTATATAATTTTCCTTATCCATTTATATATCAGGGGATTTCTGGACTAATTAACCTCTGCTTTGTATAGAGGGCAGCAAAGTAGAGATCAGGAGTTGGCAAACTTTCTCTAAAGGGCAAAAAAATAAATATTTTAGAATTGGCAGGTAACTTTAAGAAATTGAATATTATTCTTTTTTTTTTTTTTTTTTCCATTAACAAGCAGCATTTATTTATCCTCTGTCATCCTCTGCTATCCAGGAAGAGACTTAGAAAAAGGGTTCTTTCTTCTTCCCAAAGATCCAATCAAGCTAAATTTAAAAGACTAATGGATATTCCTGTTATAATCAAGGCCTAAACATGTTGAGATAGAAGGGAACACTAGGGCACTGACTATTGTTTATTTCTCTAGCAGCGTAAGAAAGTGCTCCCCACACACACATTTGTTCTCCCTGAAGGCCCCTGGCCTGTGACCTTATAACATCATCCAGGGGTTCTGACCAGACAGACAAGGCAAATAAGTGAAGCACGCCAGGCGGGTGGTGCCCTCTGTGCTCCACCCTGTCTGGAAGGAGCAACTGGTTCTGAACCCCACTCGGTGCTGAGTAGAACTGCAGGCCCAGGGTTTCCAGAACTTCCAGTTTTCCAAAAGATGCTCCATATCACCATTTTTAAATGTCAGATTATACTTTTAATGCTATGTCAGTCAAAACATACCTGTGAAGCAAAGCAGTCCACAGGCCACCACTTCGTGACCTTGGCCACCACTCATTGTCATCATCTATTGCTTTTACTATCAAGTGTGAAACTTAAAAGTGGGTACCTCATTAAACTTGCCAGGGAACTGTGTATATTGGGTTAAGTATCTGGTGTTCCTCTGTGAGGTTTCTTTAAATGAACAACCAGAGGCGCCATTAGGTTATACCTCTTTTTCTTTGTAACAGGGAAAGCATAAAGCAATATATGCTGTTTTTTAGAATATATATGATTTTGTCTTCAGCCTAGTGTCCAGCAGCTTCACAGCTAAAGCCTTAAAGATGGGCATATCAAATTGGTCTGATCTCTTGGCCCAGCCACTCGGCAGAAGCTGCAGAGGAAACGGAACAAGAGTTAAGTGGCCATCTGTAGTTAGTTAATATGGCTTTGTGGTCTGCACAGTCCCCTTTGCCCAGGTCAGCTTCGTTGACTTTTCTCCAGTATCTTAAACTAACAGTTTGAGTAATGCTCTCAGGACAGTAATCTTATTAGTATTTCAGATCTTTTGTGCTCACTTCATTCTACCTGAACTGATATTTCCCCCATTAGACACTGCCTTATCACTTCTCCTGTTTGACAAGTCTGAAAGTGAAGTCACTCAGTCGTGTTCGACTCATTGCGAACCCGTGGACTGTAGTCTACCAGGCTCCTCCGTCCTTGGGATTTTCCAGGCAAGAATACTGGAGTGGGTTGCCATTTCCTTCTCCAGAATATTATTCTTAAAACAAGAAAAATATCCTTGTTTCCTCTTAACTCTCTTCTATGTATATAATTTTCCTTATCCATTTATATATCAGGGGATTTCTGGACTAATTAACCTCTGCTTTGTATAGAGGGCAGCAAAGTAGAGATCAGGAGTTGGCAAACTTTCTCTAAAGGGCAAAAAAAATAAATATTTTAGAATTGGCAGGTCATACATTCTCTGCAGGAAACTACTCAACTCTGCTGTTACAGCATGAAAGCAACCATTGATAACATATAAACAAATAGTCACAGCTGTGTTAAAACTAAACTTTATATGTCAAATCAAGTGGTAGGTTAGATTTGGCCTGTGGGCCATATTTGCTGACCCTTACAGGAGATGCAGAAGACTAGAGTTTGACTCCTGAGTTGGGAAGATCGTCTGGAGATGGCAATCCACTCCAGTATTCGTGCCTGGAGAATTCCATAGACAGAGGAGCCTGGCAGGCTACAGTCCATACAGTCACAAAGAGTGGGGCACAACTGAGGTTAATTAGCATGCATGCACACTGGCGATGACAGGTATTATTTCTGCTATCACTGGGGCCTGATGTTGAATTCCAGCTCTGCTATTCACTATGTGACCTTGATGTTCTTGTTTTAAATTGGGGTAAGTATATTGAGCTGAAAAGACAACAGAAAATATTAAATGATATGTGTGCTCACTCAGTCGTGTCCAACTCATTGTGATCCCATGGACTGAAGCCCACCAGGCTTCTCAGTCCAAACTAGGCTCCAACAATACGTGAACCAATAACTTCCAGATGTTCAAGCTGGCTTTAGAAAGGGCAGAGGAACCAGAGATCAAATTGCCAACATCCGCTGGATCACAGATAAAGCAAGAGAGCTCCAGAAAAACATCTACTTCTGCTTCATTTACTATGCTAAAGCCTTTGACTGTGTGGATCACAACAAACTGTGGAAAATTCTGAAAGAGATGGGAATACCAGACCACCTTATCTGCCTCCTGAGAAATCTGTATGCAGGTCAAGAAATAACAGTTAGAACCACACATAGAACAACAGACTGTTTCCAAATTGGGGAAGGAGTAGGTCAAGGCTGTATATTGTCACCCTGCTTATTTAACTGATATGCAGAGTATATCATGCACAATGCCGGACTGGATGAAGTACAAGCTGGAATTAAGATTGCATGAGGAAATATCAATAACCTCAGATATGGAGATGACGACCCTTATGGCAGAAAGCAAAGAGGAACTAAAGAGCCTCTTGATAAAAGTGCAAGAGGGGAGTGGAAAAGGTTGGCCTGAAACTCAGCATTCAAAAAACAAAGATCATAGCATATAATCCCATCACTTCATGGCAAATAGATGGGGAAACAATGGAAACAGTGACAGACTTCATTTGGGGGGCTCCAAAATCACTGCAGATGGTGACTGCAGCCATAAAATTAAAAGATGCTTACTCCTTGGAAGAAAAGTTATGACCAACCTAGACAGCATGTTAAAAAGCAGATATATTACTTTACTGACAAAGGTCCATCTATTCAAAGCTATGGTTTTTCCAGTAGTCATGTATGGATATGAGAGTTGGACTATAAGGAAAGCTGAGCACCAAAGAATTGATGCTTTTGAACTGTGGTGTTGGAACAGATTCTTGAGAGTCCCTTGGAATACAAGGAGATCAAACCAGTCAATCCTAATGGAAATCAGTTCTGAATATTCATTACAAGAACTGATGCTGAAGCTCCAATACTTTGGCCAGCTAATGCAAAGAACTGACTCATTGGAAAAGACCCTGATGCTGGGAAAGACTGAAGGCAGGAGGAGAAGGAGACGACAGAGGATGAGATGGTTGGATGGCATCACTGACTCAATGGACATGAGTTTGAGTAAACTCTGGGAGTTGGTGATGAACAGGGAAGCTGGGTGTGCTGCTGTCCATGGGGTCGCAACGAGTTAGACACAACTGAGCAACTGAACTCTTAAAACTCCTGCACTGGCAGGCAGGCTCTTTACCATTAGTGCCATCTGGACCACTAAATGATATAATGCATATAAAGCTTCTGGCATGGAGCCTGCCCAATTGTGTTGAGTTTGGGGACTTCTTTATAGAGGGAATGCCACTGAGTAAAGTAGCAAGTTTAGGGCATAATAAAGACTTCCACTCATGATGGTATGCATGTGATGGCTCAAAAAGTAATAGAAAAGGTAGTCATGGAATTCCAGGATAGAGTTCGCAGAGCGGGATGAGTGGGGATTTTAATGTGGGTCATCAGGGTAGGCCTCACCAAGAAAGTGACCTCTGGGCAAAGATGTAAAGGAGTTAAAGATATTGGCGATGGGGATATATATGAAAAGAAGAAACATCAGCACATTAGGCATGAAGGAAATACATACTTGAAATATTCAGTGAGTAGCTAGGAGGCCAGTGTGCCTGTAGAGGATGAAAGAGTAGAAATTATAGAAGATGAGATGAGGAAGTACTGGGAAACAAAGAAATCTTGCAAGTCATTATAAGGCTTGGCTTTTCGCCCAGAAGCATGACACAATGTGATTTCCATTTTGAAAGTATCTCTCTGGCAATCACTATGGAGAACAGTATGCAGGTTCCTTAAAAAAAAAAAAAAAAAAAAAGAGCTATCATATGATCCAGCAATCCCTCTCCTGGGCATACATCCAAAGAAAATCCTAATTCAAAAATATGCATGCACCTCAATGTTCACTGCAGCACTATTTACGATAGCCAGGACATGGAAGCAACCTAAATGTTCACGAACAGATGCGTAGATAAAGAAGATACGGTGTGTATGTACAATAGATTATTACTTAGCTATTAAAAGGAAGGAAATAATGCCATTTGCCGCAACATGGATGGACCTGGAGATTATCATATTAAGTGAAGTAAAATAGATAGAAAAAGACAAATACCATGATATGATTTATATGCAGAATCTAAAAACTGATGCAAATGAACTTATTTACAGAACAGAAATAGAGTTACAGATGTAGAAAATAAACTTCTGGCTACCTGGGGGGAAAGGTGGAGGAGGGATAAATTGGGAGATTGGGATTGACATATACACACTACTATACATAAAATACTGGAGAAGGCAATGGCACCCCACTCCAGTACTCTTGCCTGGAAAATCCCATGGATGGAGGAGCCTGGTAGGCTGCAGTCCATGGGGTCGCGAAGAGTCGGACACTGAGCGACTTCACTTTCACTTTCCACTTTCATGCATTGGAGAAGGAAACGGCAACCCACTCCAGTGTTCTTGCCTGGAGAATCCCAGGGACGGGGAAGCCTGGTAGGCTGCTATCTATGGGGTTGCACAGAGTTGGACACGACTGAAGTGACTTATATAGCAGCATATATAAAATACACAACTAACAAGGACCTATTGTATAGCACAGGGAACTCTACTCAATACACTGTAATGACCTATTTCAGAAAAGAATTTTAAATAGAGTGAATAATCTATATGAATAACTGATTAACTTTGCTGTACAGCAGAAACACAACACTGTAAATCTAACCTACTCCAATAAAAATTAAAAGCAACAATAAAATAGAAAGTATCTCTCTGCTGCAATGGAAAGACAATACTGGGCCAGGAAGCAACTGAAGACACTACGTAGGAAGGGAAATCTCAGCTGGCTCAGTGCTAAAGAATCCGGCTGCATTACATGAGACACTAGTTCAATCCCTAGGTCAGGAAGATCCCCTAGAGAAGAAAATGGTAACCCACTCCAGTATTCTTGCCTAGAAAATCCCATGGACAGAGGAGCCCAGTGGGCTACATACAGTCCATGAGGGCTCAAAGAGTTGGACCTGACTTAGCGACTAAACAACATTTGGTAGTCCAAGTGAGACCTAATGGTGGCTCTGCCCAAGGTCACTCCAGAGGAAGCAGTGAGAAGTGATCTTATTCCAGATATATTTAACATAGAAGCTAAAAGGTTTGCCTATGGATTGTTTAATGGATATGGAAAGTGCCATAGAAAGGGAGTGTTCAGGGATGACTGCCCATGAGGGGTGGACCACATTATATCTAAGATCTCTCCTCAGCATAATATTTTATGATTCTCTGATCATAGAGGATGCCTCCTAATTGTTTGTGATCCTCAAAACTTGGTGTTTGGGATAAAATGGGTAAATCAATTTTCACCCTGGGTTTCAGAATTTACTGCTGCAGAGAGTTTATCTCCTTTGAAAAAGCAGAGGCCACACCAGAGCTGTGAGAACATGCACTGGCTCAAAATGTACTATCAACAAACAATATTGTACTAAGCATCGGGACAAAGTGAGAAGTGCTGTTATTAAACTTGCCTCCTTTGGGATAATATAATATTTTACTCAAAACTCATTAAACTATAAACCTTTGCTTTTTAAGAAGGAATGAAGAACCACTGGGCAAAAATGGGCTCTTTCTTGTCTTATAGGAAAAAGGAATGGGGACTGTCTGCCATCTGAGACTGGAAACTTCGAAGAAGTATTATCGCCATCTCCTTGCTGCTGCTGCTGCTGCTGCTGCTAAGTTGCTTCAGTCATGTCTGACTCTATGCCACCCCATAGATGGCAGCCCACGAGACTCCCCCATCCCTGGGATTCTCCAGGCAAGAACACTGGAGTGGGTTGCCATTTCCTTCTCCAATGCATGAAAGTGGAAAGTGAAAATGAAGTCGCTCAGTCGTGTCCGACTCTAGCAACCCCATGGACTGCAGCCCACCAGGCTCTTCCGTCCATGGGATTTTCCAGGCAAGAGTACTGGAGTGGGGTACCATCGCCTTCTCCCATCGCCATCTCCTTAGGTACTCTGAAACCAAACTTTCCTTCACCAGTTTTCCTATGAAATACTGTATCCCCTAAAGCTGAACTACAGTCCAGAAGTAACTTAACATCATGCTACCAGCTACATCTATGCAAAGAGAAAGTATTCCTAGCAGTTCACACAACATTATTCCATCCTGGGCTAGAAGAGATGGGACATACATTCTTTCTGTTTCTTCTGGCCTTGTCCACAGTAAGGGGGCTTCTTTTAAACAATGTCAACATTAAATGTTTTATATTCAGATCAAATGTATAAAATTGATGAAGGGAATTAGAATTTGCCCTAATTGATTCAAATGAGCCCACAAATATGCTACATGATTCTTATTTATTCTGTTTTCAAATAGAAGAGTGGTCAAAATCAGTAGGTAACATACCTGTTGGCACATTAGAAACTACCAGGAAGTTCTTTTGATATACAGATTTCCAGGTGTCACACCAGCACTACCAAATCAGGAGGTTGAGGTTTGTGTTTGGGAATTGTGTTTTTATTTTGCTTAAATTCCCCCAGAAAATTGTGATGAAATTGTGATTTTCCAGAATGGTGCTGTGGATCTTCCTACAATTATTGTGAACATAATATTTAGAAATGATTCCAAAACAGAGCCTTAAAGCAAGGCTCTAAGAAATTACACCCCAGATGTGATTTGGGGCAGACTTTTCATTCACTGTGAGCCTGAGATCTGACCATTTGAGTTAATAAGCTGAATTCAGGGGACTTCTCCAGGGGTCACTCTGAAATGATCACCTACAGCTTTCTCTCTTTAACTTTTGATTACCAAATGATCAGCTTTGCAACCTCTTTGGAGAATGTAATGTTGTTTGCTACTTTATTTTCATCACTGGTAAATTGCTGATCCCTGCCGAAGTTCACTGAAACAGCCAACCATACAGTCTTCAAAATAATTCACATCAATAATATGAGTTTGAAAGCCCTCTCATTCCTTTCTTGGCAACTACAAACTGCTGACTCACACACCTTTCCCTGTCGACTGTGTTTAACTTCATATTGCAGCTTAATAGTTTCGTTCCAAAACAAAGACTGGGATTGGAAAGTGCAGGAGGAGAGTGCAGTAGATGAAATGAAAGTTTCAATATTTGTTACCATATACAGGACTCTTAAATTACCTCTAAATAATACACAAGCTATGACATGAGGCTGAAATGAATCTGTGACAGAATATCTTACCCAGATTCAACTTCTTTTCTCAAAGAAAGAAGAACAAATTGTTTTGCAGAATGTTTTCACATTCAGGCATTTTCATGTATAATTCAAATTTGTCACATAAGTTTCTGGATGATCCAGAAACTGGATGAAAAGAGCTGGTTTGCCCATCATTTCAGTCAAAATCCAGGCTTTTGATTAGTGGAGCATGATATTACTAATCAATTGCTTTTATGCAGAATGAAGTTCAATATGTTATCGTTTATGGCCTTGGTTTGTCAAGTATCAGAAATTATCAAGTTAGAGTATGAGTAAATTTCTGGCAACTATACAGTAAAAGCATCCCCTCCAATTCCACTCCTATTCTGGGGCAAGATTATAAAGTTATCAAGGAAAGTTAAGGCAAAATCACACGCATTATGACTTTCTAAAAATGATGAGCAATTGTTTGTAAAGTTATGACAAAACCATAAACAATTTTTCTCTGAATTTATATGAAAATCACACTTCTGAAAATTCAGTAACAATTAAAGCCATGTAACTTACTTTGTGTTTATATGTAAAATTGAGTTAAGTTCTTGACTCAGGTAATTATACAGGTTTTCTACCTACATGATATCCACAGGGCTCTCAACATCGCTTGTGATGCTACAATTCTTTCCTGTGTAAGAATGTAACATAAGACTTTTAGAGGGCTTCCCTGGTGGCTCAGTGGTAAAGAATCTTCCTGCCAATTCAGGGTTCGATACCTGATCCGGGAATATCCCACATGCTGTGTGTCACAACTATTGATCCTGTGTGCTAGAGCCAGGGAGCCGCAACAACTGAAGCCCACACATCCTAGAACCTGCTCTGCAAGAAGAAAAGCCACTGCAAAGAGAAGCCCGAGCACCACAACTAGAGACCCAGCAAACCAAAAAATAAAGAAATTATTTTTGAATAAAAAGAGAAAGACTTATAGAATCCTTGGCCTCCACCCACTAAATGCCAGCAGGGACTCATCACTGTGACAACCAAAAACCTCTCCCCAGAAATTTCCAAATGCATCTAAAGTAGTGGTATCATTCCCCTTAAGGATCACTGATTCAACTGATGAGGAAACAAACAACTCTCCCACTTAATTAATGACGGCAATCCACCCAGAGCTGCAAAGCACAGCATTACAACCTTAATTCATCTCTGTATTTTGAGAGAATTTTCAATCCTTTTGGACAAAGGGGTGAAGTGAAGGAAGATGTGGATTTGGAATGAAACAGTCCAGGTTCCAATCTTAATTTTGCTTTCAATTTAGTAACTACATGATCCTGGGCAAGTTACTTCATTTGGAATCTCATGACCCTGATCAATAAAAATGAAACTGGTAAAAATAACAACACTCCTGCCTACCTCAGAGGATGGCCAAGAAAATCAAAATCAACATGTGACCTGATTTTGTCATCTGGTTGGTTGTTAGGACTACGCAATAATTCTTGATGCTCAGTGTGTGTGTGTGTACTCATTTGCTCAGTCATGTCAGACTCTTTGCAACCCCATGGACTGTAGCCTACCAAGCTCCTCTGACCACAGAAGTTTATAGGCAAGAATACTGGAGTGGAAAGAATATTTCCTTCTCCAGGAGGTCTTCCTGACCCAGGGATTGCACCCACCTCTCTCCTGCATTGCAGGCAGATTCTTTACTGCTGAACCATCAGGGAAACCACCCATTTGATTATTCCCACCACACTAGTGTACATGGCAACAATTTCCTGAGCAGGGCTTAGAGAAGCCATGAGAAGGCAGAAGGTAGAGTGTGTGGGCTCCAGGGATATTTACATACCTATGTGTTTTGGTTGTGTGAACTAAGTGTGACTTCACTGGGTCGAATAAGTGCTGCTCCTGTCAATGGCTTCATCCAGGAGATTAGGTTAGATTCACTCATTTGCCTCCTGAGTACATTTCCTATGTGGCCCTAGGGCATAGTTTCCAGGGCTGGCTCTTCTCTGTTTTACTTGGTCTCCCCCAGCCTCTCAATTGACACCTTCCCTACTAAGCTATCACTTCCCCCACTTATTTCTCTACGGACCTAGTTTCCCTCACACCTGCCCTTCTCTCTATAAAACAATTTCCACTGAATTCTAAGAAAGTATAGCAGTAGCTCCTTACCTTGACTGTACACTGACACCACCCATTTGATTATTCCTACCACACTGAATTAGTTTTCAGTTCAGTTGTTCAGTCATGTCTGACTCTTTGTGATCCCATGGACTATAGCACACCAGGCTTCCCGGTTCATCACCAACTCCTGGAGCCTACTCAAACTCATGTCCATCACATTGGTGATGCCATCTAACCATTTCATCCTCTGTCGTCCCTGTCTCCTCCCACTTTCAATCTTTCCCAGCATCAGGGTCTTTTTCAATGAGTCAGTTTTTTGCATAAGGTGGCCCAAAATATTGGAGTTTCAGCTTCAGCATCAGTCCTTCCAATGAATATTCAGGACTGATTTCCTTTGGGATTGACTGGTTTGATCTCCTTGCAGTCCAAGGGACTCTCAAGAGTCTTCTCCAACACTACAGTTCAAAAGCACCAGTTCTTCAGTGCTCAGTTTTCTTTATAGTCCAGCTCTTACATCCATACTTGACTACTGGAAAAACCATAGCCTTGACTAGACAGAACTTTGTTGGCAAAGTAATGCCTCTGCTTTTTAATATGCTGTCTAGGTTGGTCATAACTTTTCTTTCAAGGAGCAAACATCTTTTAATTTCATGGCTGCAGTCACCATCTGCAGTGATTTTGGAGCCCCCCAAAATAAAGTCTGTCACTGTTTCCACTGTTTCCCCATCTATTTGCCATGAAGTTATGGGACCAGACGCCATGATCTTTTAGTTTTCTGAACGTTGAGTTTTAAGCCAACTTTTTCACTCTCCTCTTTCATTTTCATCAAGAGGCTCTTTAGTTCTTCTTCGCTTTCTTCCATAAGGGTGGTTTCATATGCATATCTGAGGTTATCAATGTTTCTCCCAGCAATCTTGATTCCAGCTTGTGCTTCATCTAGCCTGGCATTTTGCAGGATGTACTCTGCATATAAATTAAATAAGCAGGGTGACAATATACAACCTTGATGTACTCCTTTCCCGATTTGGAACCAGTCTGTTGTTCCATGTCCATGATTTCCTAAGCAGGGCTACTTATTTTTTTTTTAATCTCTAGCAACATTTAGAAAGGCTCTGAGAGACCTTGGGAGGTAAGAAGTTGGCTCAGGAAGGTAAGAGGTGACCGGTAACAAAGTATCCAGAGGCCGGAGATTTCATATGGGATTCAGATGTCCAAACAAGAGGAGGAAAACCACAAGGAGGTCAATCAAATTTGAGGAGAGAAGCTGGAAACTGATGCAGAAGTCCAGGGTCAGTGGGTGAGCATAGATTAACTCTGCAATAAATGTACTGGGTTGGTGCCTCTCATGAAGTCTTAGACTTATCCAAAGCTGTTTCCTGCCAGGTAAGAACAGAGCCCTTGTGCTGATTTGAACAGTGGCATTGGGCAATTTCTATATTCATCAGAGAATATCTGCAATGAAGAAATCTAAGACAAAATTTATTTAAACTCATGAGCATTCCATGACATTCTAAGTTTTCCTAAATGACCTTTTGTGAAAGACCAAGCTAGAGCTAAGGATTAGAGTCAATCTCTTAGAACAGGATCCCAAGACCACTAGACATTATCCAAGAAAGTTCAAGAGCCAGAACTGACCCAGGTGTCCTCTTAGGTTAAGGCATGAGAAGAATCAAAGTAATGGTGATTCAAAAAGAGATGGGTGCTTTGTTCATGGTTTAATACATTGAGGAGGTCTATTCTGTTTAAGTCTATCTTATATCAAGTAGGGGCTTCACAAGTAGCCTATTGGTAAAGAATCCATCTGCCAATGTAGGAGACTGAAGAGATTTGGGTTTGATTCCTGAGTTAGGAAGATACCCTGGAGAAGGAAATGGCAACCCACTCCAGTATTCTTGCCTAGTAAATCCCATGGGCAGAGGAGCCTTGTGGGCTATAGTCCATGTGGTCGCAAAGAGTCAAATATGACTGAGCACACAAACATATCTAGTAAAACCAATATCTGGGAGGACTGGGAAAGGACAACTTCTAAGGCAAAGGACACAGGAAGTCCTGGACAGGAAACCAGCCAAGTAGATTACAGTCACTAACAACATGTTCTTAAGAAAGGTCATACTAGTCAGGAAAATTAAGCTGAAGAATAGTCATTCTGGCTGAGTAATACAGCTGAGCCTCTTAGAGGAAGTTTTATGCTCTGTGACACAATCATCCCAGGAATAAGCAGCCATTGGGTCTGATGGCACAGCTCAGCCCAGACTTGTCCCAATGTTGCATCTACAGGTTCAGACATACTGTTCACACTGGTCAAAACTGGTTTATAGATATGTTCATTTGTGCTGTGTTTTATATTCCACATATAAGTGATGTCATATGACATTTTTCTCTTTCTGACTTAACTTCATTTAGTATGATAATCTCTAGCTGCATCCATGTAACCACAAATGGCATTATTCCATTCCTTTTTATGGCTGAGTAGTATTCCATTCTATATACCACATCTTTATCCATTCATCTGTCAACAGACATTTAGGGGTACATGTATCTTTTTGAGTTACAGTTTTGTCTGGACATATGACCAGGAGTGGGATTGCTGAGTCAGACAGCAACTCTATTTTTTGTTTTTAGAGGAACTCTCCATACTGTTTTCCAAGTGGCTGTACCAACTTACATACCCACCAAATGTGTAGGTTTCCCTTTACTCCACACCCTGTCCAGCATTTATTGTTTGTAGACTTCATAATGATGGGCATTCTGACTAGTGTGAGGTGGTACTATATTGTAGTTTTGGTTTGCATTTCTCTAATAGTGATGATCGGCATCTTTTCATGTGCCTATTGGCCATCTGTATGTTTTCTTTGGAGAAATGTCTATTTAGATCTTCTGCCCATTTTTCTACTGGGTTGTTGTTTTGTTATTGAGTTATATGAACTATTTGTATATTTTGGAAATTAAGCCCTTATTGGTGACATCATACACAAATATTTCCTAGTCCATAGGCTGTCCTTTCTTTTTGTTGATGGCTTCCTTTGCTGTGGAAAAGCTTATGCATTTGATTAGGTCATGTTTATTGTTGTTTTTATTTCCATTGTCTTAGTAGACTGACCTAAGAAAACATTGGTATGCTTTATGTCAGAGAATATTTGCCGGTGTTTTCTTCTAGAGGTTTTACGGTATCAAGTCTTATATTTAAGTCTTTAATCAATTTTGAGTTTATTTTTGTGTATATTGTGAGGGTGTGTTCTAACATTGATTTGCATGTGGCTGAAACCATCCCTCTTATGAATATTTGACTGAATTTCTTTTTTCTAAGTTCTTGATTTTATCTTTCATAGACCCCACCTCAAATCCTTCTGTATACTCTGGTGGGATGATTAATATCCTTAACACTTAAAATATTTGGCATATTTAGACTAAAATACAAACCTCACCATTTATCAACTATATAATCTTACAGAAGGTGCTTACTCTTCTGCAAGCCTCCATTTTCTAATCTGTAAAATGGTGATGATAATTCATTTCTCATAGTGTTCTTATGAATAAATGAGATATCATCTCTGGATCTTAAGTCAATAAATGCCAGTATTGACCGATTGCTTACCCTTTTATAATTTACTCCTCTTGGAATCACTCTTGGGATAGGATATATTTTAACATTTTCTTCTTTTTAATAAGAAGTTGACATTATTGATCTGCTATCAGTGGAAGATAATACTTCATTTTTTCCCTATAGAAGGGAGAAGGCATGGGTTTGCATCTTTGTTTTAATAAAGGAAACCAATTATATTGAAACAAAGTTATCAAAACATTTTTTTGTATAGTGATATATGTGCTTCTTTATTAACATATAAAAAACAAGATCTAACAACTATGATTATGTTAATGTAGTGATGAGAGTAAATGATATTTTGAGATATCTTCAAAAGCTATAATGCAGTCTGAACACATTAGTGATTTCTGTTGGTTACAAAGTCATAAGCACTCTTAAAATTCCTGGGGCTTATTGCCCAGGTATATAGGAGAATGTTAAATTTCAGTTATAGGTGAGTGAAAATAAAGATATAATTTTCTCCTATCTAGGTTCACAACACCCCTGAAATCTATAGGTGACAATCAAGAGTTTCTGGTTACAGAATCAAATAGGAAGAAAGGAGAAAGCCATCACTGATTGAACCTTAATACTCCCTCTGCCATTTAATCTTATTTTTTAAAATTTTTATTGGAGTATAGTTCAAGTAGATACAGTGGCCTCATATTATATGGTATAGTTAGTCTTATAGTAGTGAAAAATTGTTCACTCTACTCAATAAGCTGTTGAGTGTGTAGTGATTTCAATTTCCAGGAACTATTTTAAATGAAAATGGCTGCTTTTGAGTAAGACATAATGGGAAATGACAAGTGGGATCTGACCCACAAAGAGTTAAAACAGCAAAATTAATTTTGGAGGAAAATGAAGATTCTCCTCACAGTCTCAAAGCTTTCTTCTCTAATCACAGTGTAGACACTATCAGTGAACAGAGAATCTTTGTATTATTTCCAAGTTTCTCCCATTGTCAGTCACTGTGACAAAGTGCTGGCCAATTTGACACAATGATGAATCACTCCAGACATTGAGTTTTCACATAGCTGTCGAGGGTTCTCAGTAGACTCTGGTGTCTGGAAATGCCACAGATCGACACTAGGGACTCTGCTCATGAACAAAGCTGGAATTTGGCAAAAATTAAACAGATGCATTTTAGAGAAAAGAGATATGTAATAATATTTACTAATTTTTACCATGTCTTCATGTGGTAACTGATTTAAAAGCCTATTAAGAAAATTCTCACTTTCCAAATCTCTTCCTCTCTATGCTCTATTGAAATGAGTTAAATTGAAGAGTACATTGAAAAGTTTAAATACAAAACTTTTGTTTATTGTTTCTAGCTCCAAAGTAACATGTGGGGTCTCCTTGCCCTTCATCCTTGAAATGCTAACAAACAACGTGATTCTTTGCCAATAATTTTTAACTAACTAGATCTTACAATCCGGTGCTGTGTGATGGACTGAACAGCCCAGTGCAAATGTACTTGTAAGGTCTACCTTAGTTTTCTGTTAGAGAGCTTGTCAATACACCAGTGCCTCAAATCCATTTTCTCGGTAAAAAATGGTGCAGTTTTCTGATTATTATTCACAAAGGCAGCTTCCTGAGTTATTTCTGTTCCTGCACAATATTCATGATAGCAATTTGATACCTTAGCAGTTTCAAGGTTATCAGGTGATTGAAAATCCTACTGCTTACTTCAAGGTGTAACATATACAACTGTGCTGTCATCCATTATAGCAGTATAATAGTTTTTCGTAATGCCTTTCATGAACTGCTGATTTAGAAGTGTAAGCCTAACTTCTGAAGGCGCTTATCAGTCTCAGCCTGGGCAAGTATTGCTTTGCTTAACTGGTAAAAATCTGTCCGGGACTCTTTGTGCTATTTTCAAAAAAGAAACCAAGTTTCATTCCTTTTTTAGATGATGCTAGCGCCCTGCCCTGTGAAGTCATTAAAGTACACCTGCAAGAAGAAACAAACAGAAGCCATGATTTATCTGGTCCTCAGAAGGGCTAATGTTAATCACAATGAATCTAATATGGAAGCACTGGATTTTGTAGACTGTGGAGATTGAACCAGAAGCAAGGAATTACTGACAGAGATGGAGATTTTGCTAAATTAAAAACACACAAAAGTCAAAGCAGATTCATAAAAAAGCTTAGAAGTAAAAATCAATCATTATTCAAAGTCCTCCTTTTAAGCTCTAGCCGCACATTTAATTTTGGTTTAGGGGTCTCTGGTTGGAGCAGAGGGTTGCTTGAGTGAGTTTAGAAGGTGGCATCTGTTTAAGTAACAGATGTCAGTGTCACTGAGGTGCTATGTTCTCACTTTTTATATATGGGGAAATTGCTGCTGAAAGAGTTTTATGGCCTTTATGCAAATGAAAATACCATATTCTTCTCCTTAAAGGGTTCTTCTTCCTGATGTGAATACACAACAACCATAAAGGACCTCAACCTCATCCATTTGTTTTATATTTTGGAATATGATACTTTCTTATGAACTATCAATTATGCATGAAATGAGGTTTGGAATTGCAGACGTACTTACTCTTATTTAAAGAGGCCTCTCCGGGTTGAAGCAAATTGAGTAGGGGTGAGAGTCAGCACTGACCCCTCACCAGCTCTGGCACCAACAGAGACCAAACCTAGAGAGGCACCTGTACCCACTCAACTACTCTAAGAGTTGGGAGGAAGGATTACCTTACAGAATGATGTTTAAATTGATTTGGTTGGTTGTCAGTTTACAGAAATCTCTTTGCTCTTCTTACTTTCCAAGACAGATGGGGAAGAGTAGAATCATCCAAAAACACCCTAGTTGACACATGGGGTTTCCCTGGGGGCTCAGATGGTAAACAGTCTGCCAGCAATGCAGGATATCTGAAAACTCAGCAGTGGCCACAGGACTGGAAAAGTTCAATTTTCATTCCAATCCCAAAGAAGGGAAAAGCCAAAGAATGATTAAACTAATGCACAATTGCACTCATTTCACATGCTAGCAAGGTAATACTCAAAATCCTTCAAGCTAGGCTTCAGCAGAACTTCCAGATGTACAAGCTAGATTTAGAAAGGGCAGAGAAATCAGAGATCAAATTGCCAACATTTGTTGGATCATATAGAAAGCAAGAGAATCCCAGAAAAATCATCTACTTCTGCTTCACTGACTATGCTAAAACCCTTGATTGTGTGGGTCACAACAAACTATGGAAAATTCCTAGAGAGACTGGGAATACCAGACCACCACCTGTGTCCTGAGAAATCTGTATGCAGGTCAAGAAGCAACAGTTAGAACCAGACATGGAACAATGGACTGGTTGTTGGGAAAGGAGTATTTCAAGGCTATATATTGTCACCCTGCTTATTTAACTTATATGCAGGGCACATGGCACTTGCTCCTTGAAAGGAAAGCTATGACAAACCTAGACAGCATATTAAAAAGCAGAAACATCATTTGCTGACAAAGATCCATATAGTCAAAGCTATGGTTTTTCCAGTAGTCATGTACAGATGTGAGAGTTAGATCATACAGAAGGCTGAGCACCGAAGAATTGATGCTTTTGAATTGTAGTGTTGGAGAAGACTCTTGAGAGTCCCTTGGATTGCAAGGAGATCAAACTAGTCCATCCTACAGGAAATCAACCCTGTATATTTATTGGAAGGACTGATGCTGAAGCTGAAGAGCCAATGTTCTGGCCACCCGATGCAAAGAGCCAACTCACTGGAAAATACCCTGATGCTGGAAAAAAACTGAGGGTAGGAGGAGAAGGAGGTGACAGAGGATAAGACGGTTGGATAGCATCACTGACTCAAGAGAGTTTGAGCAAACTCTGGGAGATAGTAAAGGACAGAGAAGCCTGGCATACTGCATTCATGGGGTCACAAAGAGTCAGATATGACTTACCAACTGAACATGTAGAATTAACCACCATAAATAAAACAGGAAGCATGCATAAAGAATTGCATTTCTCTTGCATCTTAAAGGATGGCAGTTATCCTCAAACAAAGCACTTGGGCAACTGTTTGAAGTGCAAACTAAACTATTCATTTCATTCACAAATGTCATTCTTACTTGAAAGTACAAAAGAGAGGCAAACTATGGCTATTCAGATCTGGGTATTTGGGAAATATCATGAAAATGAGTAGGTCTATCACTTCAAAGAAAATGACTGACAGTATTTGTTGCCAGTGATAAAATTCAATTTTTCAAGTGAAAATTTGAATTTTGAAAAGCCTGTATCCATCACCATGAGCTTGCCAGCTTCTTAACAGATAAAGACTTTTCTAATAGGTTTGGTGGTGCTACAAATAACTGTGATTTTTTGATATTGGATGATGAAATGTGTGAACATTTGAAAAGATATGAACCAATATTTTCCAATGTTACAGAATCATGCATGGTGAAATAATCCACTCAACATACAAGATGATGAGAAAGAAAAACGGAGCTGGAGGAATCGGGCTCCCTGACTTCACACTATACTTCAAGGCTACAGTAATCAAAATGCAAGATGAGACAATGGATTGTAATGTAAGAGAGTCAAGAAAAGTTCACTGAAATGGTTTCAAATTTCAAACACACAGTTTTAAGAAACTACTACTTGCTGAATGTTGGTGTACCATCAAAAAAAGAGTATTTGCACTGATCTACAAAGGCAAGTAGAGTTCTCCTTACTCTTCCAACTACATGCCTGTCTGCGGACAGAATATCTTCATATATTTCCGCAAAACAACAGACAACAGATTGAATGTAGAAGCAGATACGGGAATCCAGCCATCTTCTATTAAGCCAGATATCAACAAGAGTTATACTCACAGGCGTAGGTCTTCAGATACAATTGAGTTCATTGGTTATTAAAACAAACCCATAAGACCTTCTTCCCAAATTATTTTACTGCGGACAATTATAGAAATTAAAGTGACTTTAGGGGCTCATGGGAGTCTCATATCTTCCAAGAGCAATTGATACTACACCCATGGAATAATGCAGTTGTGGTACATCAGATGTTCCCAGGTAGCAGCAACCTGGTCCTAGTGAGGACAAATGAACTTTAAGGTCAGACCAGCTTCATTCAGCCCCACCTGAACACTTCAGAACCTCAGCATACTCTTTTCTGGTCCTGCACATCTCCCATCACACCAGTGTTTCTGAAACCATCAGAGGGTTTTTCATGTATGTTTGTGAATCAGTTAGTCCATTGGGAGTCTCTTGCCCTGTTCCTCATACCTCAAGCCAGAGCCAATATTGTGCATGCTTTCTCTCAGGCTACTTAAAATGAGAGGGGTTTAATGCTGATGTCATCAAGTTGCATTTGTCAGCACTGCTATGAGAAGCCTGAGAAGACGCTCTTTTTCTAGAAAATGGGACTGTAGTGAGAAGGGACCTTCCTGTTTTCCTATGAGCCATGAATTAGGAAGAAACCTGCTTATGAAGGCCCTGGCAGAGAGGGAAGGGGCAGGGATGGGGAAGGTGACAAAAAGTAGCTTCTGAGGAAAACTGGACACTGTTGGAGACCAGAGATGAAGCCTAGCTTAGCACCTGGTGGCAGGTGAAGGATGTTAGGGAGGTTGATGAGGTAAGGCACTGAGCTGGCACAAAGGGCACAGCTATGTTAGAAGTCTAGTTTGTGAAAATGTTCTGGTAGCATAAAACTGGTCAAAGAAAAAGTGACTCCCATGACTTCAAGATGTCCCCAAAGTATGAAGGATGTGACCCAAAGGCATAATGCTTCTCCTTTATTCAAGACTTCTGAGGCATGACCATTCCTCCTATTCTGCTTTACATAACCAGATAATTAAAACAATGACTGTTTCATGAGTGTCATCTTTAAGAGAGAAGCATTGTCTTAACTCAGTGGGATACACTTAAAATTAGAAATTTAAGAGGCAGGTTTGAGGTTGGCAAGAATTTCAGAATCCTCACAGCTGAGAACAGCTACTAACCCCTCATTCTGATGCAACTGCCTGATCTGAAGTTTGAGCTGTTTCCCTCAATTTCTTTTCTTAGTTTTAAAAAACACACTTGGAAGAAAGAATCTTCTAAAGAAAGAGATCTCAGAAAATACTCCTCCAGCCCCTTTGTCCCTCAAACTGTCTACACATATTTGTGCATAACAAACTTGAATATTTCCAGAAACACAGCACTCATTATGAAGATAAGTATGATTGAAAGCTTTTATAATTAAAATTATTTTTAATTACAAATACTGAAATGTATCTACATTATTGTAGACAAGTATGATTTGGTGGCTAGTTTTAGAGACTATTACCAAACTTCAGTGAGGCTGTTTGAATTGAAGGAGGGAGAATATACCAGAAAGCTTCATGAAAATATGCAAAAATCAGTATTACAGCTATACCTGATATGAAGGCAGCTGTGCAGGCTTTGTCTAAAAATTATGAAGCTCAAGCATCATTTCTGTAGGAACTTAGCAACTTATTTGTAGGAAAATTATTTATAGATATCATCATAATGGTCATCACTAGTCCAGTGATCTCCCAGGAAATCTAAAAATCAGAAAGGGGCATCAGAGGAGCTGAGCAGAATGCCAATCAAGGCTTATGGAGATTTTGTTGCAGATCCCAAGACCAGAATCGAAAACTTCAAGACATACTAAACATATGAGTGTAGACAGAGATGGAGGGAAAACTCATACCCTCTCCCTCCTCATCACCTTCAACTCCATTCCAGTCACATCCTCAGCAAGACAGCCCCCTCAGTTTTGCCTGGATATTACAGAGGCAGAAGTAACAGGGTAGAGTAGAAAGCAAAGTTCAGTGGATATGATGGCATGAGAAATGTAAAAACCCACCCCAGGGCACTCATGGAAAGGGGTGTGACTGTACCTGGAGTCGAAGCAGAAGCTCAAGGTGAGGAGGCAGGTGCTTCCTTCTTAAATCAAGCCCGGATCACATTTCCTCCAATCTGACTTCACAGATAGATGTCTCAGGTCACTCCAGATCATGGATAGCACGTTGATTCTCCTGGTATGCTGCCACCAGGAGATGGCTAATGTACCTGGCATTCTGATTTGAAACAGATTTAAAGACAAAATTTGGGTTGTGGGGGAGATCAGACCCTAATTCACTTACACTATCTGCCATGGGCATGACAAGGGAGACTGCAACATGTGTGATATATTGACCACTGCTCCACCTGTTTGCAAACAGCCTGCTAAATGTGTGACTACCTCTCCCTTCCACATTCTCAGGTTCTAAGGTCACCTTGACGTTTGATGGCATTGCCTCCTGTGAGACAGAGTGGCATGTGTATGACAATTCTTGGCAGGGCATTTCTATCTTTTGCTGTCTTTCCATTTCTAGAAGACATGAGGGATTCAAATCTCCACGTTCATTATTCTCACAATCCTTTTCACGGGTCCTATTCCCAGAATAATTTCCCTAAGACTCCAACAGAAATACCTTCTATCTCAGTATTCTCCCAAATAAGTGACAGAGACAAACTAAGCTGTCTGTGAGAGAGCAAGGGCTCGGTGGGACTATTCCCCTAGGCCACTTACATCCTTATGATAGTTCAGATGAAATGACACCCAAATAACCTCTTTATTTCTTCTCTCTCCTTGACTAGCCACCAGAAAGGGAGCAGTTTTTCAGGAAACCAAAGTTAAAAATTGTTTGTTCCCTCTATTTATATTGCATTTTAATGTAATTGTTTGCTTGCCCCCATTTGTTTCAGGGTGGTGACACAGCTCAGGGGCCTGGCGATGATAAAGTGGATGAAGAGGAAGAGAGAAAGAGAGCACACACATGAAAAATCCCATCAGCAATACTTTCTCTTATTTATAGTGACAACACTGAGCAAAATATAAAAATATATTTAGGGAGATGACAGCTTTGTTACTTCTTGATCGCAAACTAGCACTTAGGAGTTCACATCTGTGAGCAGATAAAAAGGGCTGCATCTCAGTAAACCGGGGGGGTAAAAAGGAGAGAGAAGTCAAGAGACGGGCAGTCTGTCCTAGACAAAACCAGTACAAGGACCACTGGAGCAGTAAGCTAAATAGAAGGAGGATCCTCCGGTTCAAGTTCATGGGAGCCCTAAACTGGAGGTGGATGGCGACCTCATACCATTCAAAAATTAGAATTACAGGAAGGCAAGAAGTCTTTAGACTTGCCTTCTAGTGTTGCTGCTGCTGCTGCTGCTACGTCACTTCAGTTGTGTCCGACTCTGTGCAACCCCATAGACGGCAGCCCACCAGGCTCCCCCGTCCCTGGGATTCTCCAGGCAAGAACACTGGAGTGGGCTGCCATTTCCTTCTCCAATGCATGAAAGTGAAAAGTGAAAGTGAAGTCGTTCAGTAAGTGTCCGACTCTTCATGACCCCATGGGCTGCAGCCCTACCAGGCTCCTCTGTCCATGGGATCTTCAAGGCAAGAGTACTGGAGTGGGGTTGCCATTGCCTTCTCCCTTCTAGTGCTAGGATTTATATTTGATAAATAAATCATTAGTCTTCAATATAAGTCACATCAAAATAAGAGAGGGGAAAAGGGTGCCTGAAAATGTTTGAGACATTATTTATTCCTATATTAAGCAGAGGCAGGCAACTTATAAACAGACCCATGTTTGAACAATCCAACATTAGTGGACTCTGGGCTAATCTTCAGTAACGCAATGATGAAGATACAGACCCTGCTGTCAAGAAACTTGCTGCATTGGAACCCAAAAGTTGATTTGGAAGTTGGTTTGAAACTTATAATGCCTTCTCCATAGAGATTATGATCAACATAGCAGTTGGTTTTCAGTCCCCAATTGCTTTGTTCTTGGCATATTGTTTCAAAAGGGCTACTTCAACTCTTCTTTACTAGCAGTTTGTTTGTTTGTTTTTTCCCTATGGTGGGAAAAAAATTTTGAGCATCAATCTAGGATACAAGAAACACTTATCTGAAAGAATCCATTCAAATAACTGACTTCCCTGGTGTGGAGTCATCTGAAAAGGGAGAAGAGCAGGGAGACTTGGAGGGCAGAAGGCTCCCCGCCTGCAGAGTGACCCCTCTCTCCTGCGAGCATCTGATCCTGCCAGCTCTGGCTTTGTCTGATAACATCTCACTGTTACTATAGACAATTTCTCTGTTCTGTCCTTGCTATCCATACCCTACTTTACCACTGAGGCCCCAGGAAAGCCCAACTGGAGGATAATAATGGTGTGCATTTTTTAATAAACTCTCATATTCTTTTTTTAAATCAAAGGGACAACTATCTACAAGTGAAGAGTCAGGCATGATGGGAACCAAGTTAAAACTACAAGCTACGTGGGGGTTTATAAGCTGCCTTTGTGTGAAAGTGACTCCTCACCTGAATCCTATGTGCTTTCTTTACTCACTATCTGGACTTGTTTCTCTTCAACTCTTCTCCCAATATATGAAACAGACTGATGACACATATAAGCAACATTTACTTCCTTAGAAATAGTATAACAACATCAAAGCTACCTAAATAAAGAACTGTAATCAAATATACAATATTGAGTTATAATCTTAATGAAAACCTTAAGTGACCTTTAAGAAAACGAGAAACCTTCACTGTACAGCTTAAACCAATTCTTGAAATAAATGAAAAAGAATAAAGTCTTAATCCTGTGACATAACATAATAATTCTTAATTCTGTGAAGAAATTGTAAAAATATAAAATTCTACCAAATTAATTTGTATGCTTGGTGTAATTTCAACAAAAAATATAAGTTTGAGTTTACATAATTTAAAGAGTCGAAATGTTATCTGAATGAGTAAACAATAAAGACAGTCAGTGTTGTTTTTAAAAGAAGAGCACTAACGAGAAACTCATTTTGCCTAATCACACCATGTGGTAATGCTGTAATAATTTTACATAGAATGGTGTCTGTGTAAAATTGAACCAATAGATTAGAACAGAACAAATGCCCAAGAAACGTATGTTAGTCTATGGAGGATTTGGCATATGGAAACTGATAAAATGAATGAGCAATGCTTGACTAGACATGAAGATGGGAAACAAGTAAAATCCCCACTTTGGTACCCCAAAGTCCAGGTGGCTTAGGAGTTAAAGTAATAATAAAATTCTATCAGAACAGGAGAAAAAGAATATTAATAATTATCTGATATAAAACCAAAGAAGAACTTTCTATGCATAAATACGGTAAAAGAAATCATAGCCAGAATTATCAATAAATCTGATTACCTGAAAATGAAAAGTTCTGTGTCATATATAAATTTAAGACAAAAGACACATTGGGAAAAATATTTGAAAGATTCATGATAAATGATAGAAGCCATCAATCTACAATACACTCATACAAATTGATTAAATGAAAGAAATCCTTAAATCCAATAGAAAAATGACCAAAACAACAGCAAGCAATTCTGAGAAAAATAAATGTCCAATATATATACAAAAATGCTCAGCTTCACCAATAGTACCATAAATATGCATTCAACAGCAAAAATAATGTCCCTCACCCATAAGAATGCTAGAGGTAAAAAATATGTCTCATTCAACACTTGGGAAATGTAAAGCATGTAAACTGGTATGATCTCTAATGAAAAACAATCTGCCATTATGCTCAGAATGCCATAAAAACTCTTTTCTTTTGCTGTATTATTCTGTCTGAAGACACATTCTGAAACTATAATCAGTAACATATTTGATCTATTATGGCATATCACAGTATAAGTTTAATGTAAATAAAAGCACTCTAAGTGTCCAGCAATCATGAGATTTGCAATTATTATACCTCCACACAAAGCAATATATAGAGTCACTAAATCATGTTTGCAAAGAATATTTGATAATATGCAGAAGTGCTCATAAAGTGTCAAAAGGAAACCAAGCACAATACAAAGTGGGATGAGAAGGTACAGTAACAGTTATAGTTTCCAATGTTAAACTATTATCCTATTGCACCATTACACTATTAAAATATAGCTGCTGTTGCTGCTAAGTCGCTTCAGTCTACTGTATAATAATATAAACCACGGTTCGCATATTCAGGGTACTTCCATGTACATCACCCATGTGATTTTTATTTGGTAGGAAGAAAGGGAAAGCACTGCCTGCTTTCTTGGGTGGCTGATGATAAAGATTCAAAGCTGAAGTCTTATCATCATAACCTCTGTTCTTATTTCTCCTAATGCTGGTGATGTAGACAAAAAACTACTTAAAATAATTACAGGATATGTCAATTTTCAGAAGCTGTTCTTGAGTTCCTTACACCATTAAATACGAGGAAGCATATTTTTTGAGTAGCTAGCACAAGCTAGGCTTCTCTGTGAGCACAGAGACACACCGGTGGATGAGAATAAGAGGTTTGATTCTCTTATAATGAAACATCAAGGAAAAGAGTGGAAACCAAAAAAAATTACACAAATAGTTATCATTCCAGGCCTAAGTTATAAGAAGGAAATAAAGAGAGTATCCTGGTAGAGAATCAAAGTTTGTGGAGTAATGGGAGCTGGGGTTTTATTCATGTGGTCATGGAAAACTTCCAGGAAGAGGAAACAACTTGAGTAGAGACAAATGATGAGAATGAGACAGCCATGGGAAGATCAGGGGAAAGCAAGTTCCTGGCAAAGGGAACAGCATGTCAGAAGTCCCTGAGGCAAGAAAGAGCTTAATGAGAAACCCAGTGTGTTTAATCCAGGCTCCCCAAAGAAACACACACACACAGATAGATACACACACACAGAGACACACACACATATATCTGTATATATATTATACATTCTAAGGAATTGGCTCACATAATTATGGAGGCTAAGAAGTTCCAAGACATGCAGTTGGCAAACTGGAAACGCAGGAGAGTCAGACATTAACCTCATCCAGAAACACCCTCACAGATCAGATCAGATCAGTCGCTCAGTCGTGTCCGACTCTTTGCAACCCCATGAATCGCAGCACACCAGGCCTCCCTGTCCATCACCAACTCCCGGAGTTCACCCAGACTCACATTCATCGAGTCAGTGATGCCATCCAGCCATCTCATCCTCTGTCGTCCCCTTCTCCTCACTGCCCCATCTGCAGTGATTTTGGAGCCCTCACAGAGTCACTCAAAATAATGTCTGACCAAATGCCTGGACACCCTGTGGCCCAATCAAGTTGATACATGAAATTAACCATCAGACCCAGTGAGTCTGAAATAAGGTGAGCAAGGAGGAGACAGCAGGAGATGAGTTTGAAAAAAAAAAATACTGGGGTCAGATCATTCTGGGTTGTGTAGGCAGCAGCATAGAATAGATCATAAATAACATGGAACCCATGCATGTCCTACTGGAAGGCATTCAGAGGAAGCAAAACTAAAAGTGACCAACCACTTAGAGGAAGTAGGAATTATAAGGACAGAGAGGTGAGGAAGAGTATAGTGTTAATTAGAACAATAAGATGATGATATAAAGCAGATTTATATTCTGAGCCTATTGTTCCTAGAGTTTTTCCATTTACTGGAGAGTGGGTGGGGCTGAACTAACTTTTGCAAATAGTGTTTGTATTTTAATTACCATTTTAAGGATATTCAGGTATCAGTTCAGTTTAGTTACTCAGTCGTGTCCAACTCTTTGCGACCCCATGAA
Source organism: Bos javanicus (assembly GCF_032452875.1). NCBI lineage: Eukaryota > Metazoa > Chordata > Mammalia > Artiodactyla > Bovidae > Bos > Bos javanicus. Next base: position 58,915,805 of record NC_083869.1, on the reverse strand, counting down.
TCACAGCATGCCAGGCCTCCCTGTCCATCACAAACTCCCAGAGTTCACTCAGACTCACATCCATCAAGTCAGTGATGCCATCCAGCCATCTCATCCTCTGTTATCCCCTTCTCCTCCTGCCCCCAATCCCTCCCAGCATCAGAGTCTTTTCCGATGAGTCAACTCTTCGCATGAGGTGGCCAAAGTACTGGACTTTCAGCTTTAGCATCATTCCTTCCAAAGAAATCCCAGGGCTGATCTCCTTCAGGATGGACTGGTTGGATCTCCTTGCAGTCCAAGGGACTCTCAAGAGTCTTCTCCAACACCACAGTTCAAGAGCATCAATTCTTCGGTGCTCAGCCTTCTTCACAGTCCAACTCTCACATTCATACATGACCACAGGAAAAACCATAGCCTTGACTAGACGGACCTTTGTTGGCAAAGTAATGTCTCTGCTTTTGAATATGCTATCTAGGTTGGTCATAACTTTCCTTCCAAGGAGTAAGCGTCTTTTAATTTCATGGCTTCAGTCACCATCTGCAGTGATTTTGGAGCCCCAAAAAATAAAATCTGACACTGTTTCCACTGTTTCCCCATCTATTTCCCATGAAGTGATGGGACTGGATGCCATGATCTTCATTTTCTGAATGTTGAGCTTTAAGCCAACTTTTTCACTCTCCACTTTCACTTTCATCAAGAGGCTTTTTAGTTCCTCTTCACTTTCTCACATGCTAGTAAAGTAATGCTCAAAATTCTCCAAGCCAGGCTTCAGCAATACGTGAACCGTGAACTTCCTGATGTTCAAGCTGGTTTTAGAAAAGGCAGAGGAACCAGAGATCAAATTGCCAACATCTGTGGGATCATGGAAAAAGCAAGAAAGTTCCAGAGAAACATCTATTTCTGCTATTGACTATGCAAAAGCCTTTGACTGTGTGGATCACAATAAACTCTGGAAAATTCTGAAAGCGATGGGAATACCAGACCACCTGACCTGCCTCTTGAGAAACCTGTATGCAGATCAGGAAGCAACAGTTAGAACTGGACATGGAACAACAGACTGGTTCCAAATAGGAAAAGGAGTATGTCAAGGCTGTATATTGTCACTCTGCTTATTTAACTTATATGCAGAGTACATCATGAGAAACGCTGGACTGGAAGAAACACAAGCTGGAATCAAGACTGTCAGGAGAAATATCAATAACCTCAGATATGCAGATGACACCACCCTTATGGCAGAAAGTGAAAAGCAACTAAAAAGCCTCTTGATGAAAGTAAAACTGGAGAGTGAAAAAGTTAGTGTTAAACTCATTTTTAGAATCCCCACTTTTCCTTTACCATACTACCTAAGTTTTATGATATAAAGAACTAAGAAACAGTTCCAGATAATTGACACACACCATCTAAGTGAAAAGTATCAAAATTGTTCACACTCTGTACAGGTTACTAAAATTAACAATCAAAAGTTTAACAATAAAAGGCAAATGGGCAATACTGTCTAATCTATCAGTCGTGTGAAGGTAATGATGAATGCAACTGATTATAAACTTAAGAAAAATAAAATATTTGTTGTGAAAGAGTAAATACAAATCTGAAACCTCAGCAATACAGCATAAATGAACAAAAAACTCCGTGAGATTTCAATGCTTGGTCGATTTAACTTTATTGCAGCTAAACTCATCTCTTCCCTGTGAACAGATTGAAACATAAACGGATATTTATGACATTTTAAAACTATTCATAGTTCAGAGTAAAGAAAACATCTGAAAATGCTTTTTTATTTATTTATTTTGAGACAAGAAAAGCTGAATAACTGGCAGAAGAAAAAAGCCAGGCTCTCTGTTGTGCCTTTCTTGAATTTTGCTTTGCTTTCTCTTATCTCTCTCCATATGCAAAAAAAATTTAACTGACTGGGTGAGGGAGGGGGCGGCTTTGGAAAGTTTAAGATCAATTATCTCCTATTCAACACACCATTCCAGCTCTTTCCACCTCCTTTTCCCCTTAACACTTGGCTTGACTACCCTGCAGAAATACAGTACTGAACCAGCTCAGTAATACCTTTTTCTGCAAGAATGGACATATGTATATGTATAATAGAATCACTTTGCTGTACACCTAAAACTAACACAACTCTGCAAATCAACTATACTCCAATATAAAATAAAAAGTTTTTAAACATTAGAAAAAATAAAAAGTAAAGTCTGAAAAAAATGTAATATATTCAGACAATGGGATATTAATCAGCCACCTAAAGTAATGAAGTATTGATATATGCTGCAAAATATGTTCTTGAAAACATTATACCAAGTGAAAGAAGCCAGACACAAAGGCTATATATGACTCTATTTATATTAAGTATCCACAGTAACCAAATTCATAGAGACATAGTGTATGTATTGTTTTCCAAGGGCTCCAGATAGGAAAGAATGGGCAGTGACTTCTAAAAGGTATGAGATTTCTTTGTAGAACAATGAAAATGCTCTGGAATTAGTAGTGGCAATGGTTATACAACTTTGTGAATATACTAAAAACTACTGAATTGTAACAATTTACAAGAGTCAATTTGGGGGGATTGGAATTGACATATTCACTTTACCATATATAAAATAAATAACTAATAAGAACCCACATATAGCACAGGTTTTTCTAGTAGTCATGTATGGATGTGAGAGTTGGACCATAAAGAAGGCTGAGTACCAAAGAATTGATGTTTTTGAACTGCGATGTTGGAGAAGACTCTTGAGAGTCCTTTGGACTGCCAGGAGATCAAACCTGTCAATCCTAAAGGAAATCAACCGAGAATATTCATTGGAAGGACTCCAATACTTTGACCAGATACCTGATGTGAAAAGCCAACTCGTTGCAAAAGACCCTGATGCTGGGAAAGATAGAAGACAGGAGGAAAGGGGACAATAGGACAAGATGGCAGATGACATTACTGACTCAATGGACATGAGTTTGAGCGAGCTCTGGGAGATGGTGAAGGACAGGGAAGCCTGGAAGCCATGTCCATGGGGTCACAAACAGTCGGACACGACTGAGCAACTGAACAACAACAAATAGCACAGGTGAGTGCATGTGAAGTCACCTCAGTTGGGTCTGACTCTTTGAGATCCTGCGGACTACAGCTCATCAAGCTCCTCTGTCCACCGGATTCTCCAGGCAAGAATACTGGAGTGGGTTGCCATGCCCTCCTCCAAGGGATCTTCCAGAGCCAGGGATCAAACCCAAGTCTCTTGTGTCTCCTGCATTGGCAGGCCACCTGGGAAGCCCATAGCACAGGTAACTCAATACTCTGGAATGACCTACATGGGAAAAGAATCTTAAAAATGGAGTGGATATGTGTATAACTGATTCACTTTGCTATATATCTGAAACCAATACAACATTGTAAATCAACTATGTTCCAAAACTATAACCCTCCAAAAAAGGTCAATTTTACTATATGAGCATTCTATCTTAACAACTTTATTAAAAATCTTCACAAATAGAACTTTTGACCTTGCTGTCCCACATTCAGGTATCAAACTGAATTCCCATTTCTTATCTCACTAAAAGGTACCACCCTCCACTGAGATACCTGAGCCTAAAATCTGGGAACCATTTTATACTCCCTTCTTCTACCCTTGAAGTCAATCAAAGAGGTTTCCTACTTTTATCTTCTTCATCTCTGTACTTCTCCACTCCACAGACATTGTCTCATTTGGGGCCCACATTTTTCCATTCCTTATAGGACAGACTCTGTTCTGCATCTATGGGATGCATAATGGATGTGTAATAGAACAAAATGCACAAAGCTCTTCCCTTGGAAAAAACTAACTTCTGGCAGGCAAAGTGTGATATTCATACACACATAAAAGATAATAAATAAGCATATTATTATATGGTAAATTAAAAGGTAGTGATTGCTGCAGAATAAAACAGGGTAAGGGAGATCAAGAATGCAAGAGGCGTAGGCGGTTGCTATTTAAAACAGAGTGCTCAAGGTGGGCCTTACAAAAATGTTCCTTTTGGGCAAAGACCTAAATGAGGTGAAGGTATGTATAGAGCAACACATGGAATATCTTTGAAAAAGAAACAACTGATTCAAAATTCTTTAAGAATTTTGAAACATTCTGAAATTCTGAAGAATTTAAGACTGATCAGAAAGGTCAGTATGGCTGAAACAGAGTAGTTAAGAAGAGAAAGTATGTGAGGTCAGAGAGGTGATGGAGAGGACAGGTTGTATAGCACTTTTTAGGAACTTTAGGTACCCTGATTGTTACTCAGGGTTTTGAGTAAACAGTGATGAGTTTGAATGCAGATTTTTTTGAAGACAAGAGTAAAAGCAGAGAGACCCATTAGGAGACTTTTGAAATAGGAGGTGATGGCTCTGATCAATGGTAGGAGTGAAGGTGGCTGGAAATAAGAGGATTGTCGCCATGTTATGACCACAGAGCTATAGGATTTACTTATGTATGAGATGTAAGTGGGAAAGACACAGAAACCAGACAGTCTGCAAGAATTCTGGCCTGAAAAACTAGAAAAATGGAGATACTTCCCCCTGACATAGAGCAGACTTTATAGAGGAAAACCAGTAGTTCAGTTTTGGACACGTGAGGTTCGAGTGTCTACTGGGTGCCCTGGTAGAAGTCTTGAGAAGGCAGTCGCATAAGCGAGGCTGAAGTATGGAGGAAAGAGCTGAGATTAATACTCTAGTTAGTGAGGTGCCAGCATATAGGTGGTGTGAATATCAAGAAACAGTAAGAGCGCTATTCCAGGGCACAGTAACATAAAGAGTCGGGGAGAAGAGGTAGAATCAGCAAAAGAGACTGAGAAGCCATGACAATGAGGTAGAAACCAAGAAAATGTGTGCCCTGGAAGCAAGGTCAAGAGAGGACATCTAAGAATAGGATTTATGCAACTATATCATTACCAGTGCCACCTGCGATGAGGACTGAGAACTAACCCTTGGATTTAGCAAAGTAATTTCTGTGGAGTGGTGGGGCTTAAGCCCAGTTGTAGTAGGTTCACAGAAAGAAAACCTGGAAGGAGAAGAATTAGGTCAGTGAGTATAGACAACTCTTCTGAGATTTGCTATGAATGGGAGCAGAGAAACATTGGAGCAGTTGGTGGTCAAAGTGGGTCAAGAAAAGGATAATAAGATGGGAAGAATAATACTACATTAAATGCTGATGGAATGGTCCATTGGTGGGGAAAAGCAAGAGAATTGTTTTGAGTAGGCCAGAGGGAACAGGATCCATGAAGAGGAGGGACTGGTTTTAGATGGGAGTCCAGGGAATTTGTGTGGTGCTAGGCAGGGGGTGTCAGAACTTGCAGACATGGAACGTGGGTAGGCACAGTGCTGAGTCCATCGGATGTTCTCTTCTGGCTGCTTGCATTTTCTCTGTGAGGTGGGAAGAAAGGTCAACCATGAAGTGTGAGTTTCTGGGAGGACATAGCAGTTTGAGGGAAGAGAACTGATGAAATAGTATCTAGGGAAGTGAAGGAGTGAATGGACTTACAGCCTGATTGCTGGGCAGCACAAAGCAGCCAGAGGAGGTTACTGGTCAGGAATATAAAATGAGATCTAGCAGTGAAGTTTGCTGTCTCTCTCCCTGGCCTGCTGGCTCCGTGTTTGCCTCATTCATGGTCAGAGCCCCAATGACCAGGACAGCACCAGGCACACAGCAAGGATCCCACCCCACTCTGCCACCCCTTTAGTCTCCCCTCCTCTCATTCATTCTCCACTCACTCTCACAGATTACTCAAAAAACAACATCATTTCTCTGCTTACATTTTCACATATGATGACTCCCCACAGAACTAATAAGATCTTAGCTTCTGATCACATTGTAGAAGCTCTTCACAGTCTAGCCTCTGGTTACATTTCAGCCTCACCTACTATGCTTACTTTCTTGTACCCACACATTAGGGCCGGCCAAAACAGCTACTTGGAAGTTCCCATAATGTTCCCTGCTAGCACTTCTGGATTATAGCCTTCAGCTGATTAACTCCTACTTACGTTTTAGGAACTCAGATCAGAAATCACCTCCTTCAAGGAGCATTTGCTGAAATTGTAACACTGCCTCCTTCCAGTCTGTGTTCCATGTCCCTGTGTACCTCAATCATAGCACTTCCCATACTATACATATTACATTATAATTGTTTCTTCTCTTTGTTCCCCGAAGTATTGCATATAAACCCAGGACAGAGCATGATATTTATCTATATCCTGAGCTACTACCAGGGTGTCTGGCATATAACAGGTGCTCAGAAAGCGTCTGTGGAATGAAAGAAGGAAATATTGGAGTCAATAATGGTTATCTACTGTCTATACAGGCAGGGGCCAGCTAATGCTAACATATAATATACACCAGGAAGCATCAGGGAAGCTATTCTTATCCTCTTTGGATTATTTGCTTAATTTTTGACTCTTCCCTACTCCTAGATGTATTTCATCATATTTACAAGAAAAATTTTACAAGTAAAACATTTGTGATTTATTTTCAATTTGATTTATAGACAGGTCATCAAGAGAACATACTCTGAACAGTTTTTCAGATCCTGGAGTTGGGTGACTCTGGGTCACACTCACTCACTTGCATACAATTACCATGGGGGGGAGGGGGAGACATACACTCTGGAGTCCAATAGATAAGGTTGGATATCCCTCTCTTTACTTCTTTGAGTCTCAATTTCTTCATTTGCAATAAGCTTTCCTGGAGCAACACTGTAATAATGGTATTTTGTAGCTGAACACTAAATGCCAATTAGCTATTATCATTGTGACCTGGGACTCTCAAGGTTAAGGCAGGTGCCCCAAATAAGGAGTGGTTATAGAGCTGAACAAAACCAACTGTTCCTCTTGACAGACTATCTCTTCTTCTTCTGTGCTCTCAAGACTACTGCTTCTCCTCTGAAGGGTTTTAGTTTAAACGTCCTGTCCTCACCTTCTGCCTCACTCCATCTTGAGTTCTTGCTACACCTGCCCCCATTCTCCCACTTCAAGCTCTTCCTCTGTTATCAAATACTCCAGTTCCTTTATGGTGCCGACCACCATTTGTAATTCTAAATTCTACAGTACAAATCTTATCATTGGATTGTTCAGAGGTATACTTCCAGTTCCTTTTCCAGAGTTTATAACACAGCTAGTAAGTAAGCAACAAATGTCTAAAGGATAAATTACACTAAATTTTGATCATACTAGCCAACCAATGTGTACAGGATCTTTGGTAAGTTAACATCAGTGAGAAACCTAGAAATCGTGTCTCTGCCATCCTAACATGTCGAGACCATGTTTGTCATCAAATGGGGTTGGTTCTGGGTGCTTGGGGTCATGGTTTCTGAAACATGGTCCCCTCTGACTCTCCATTGACAAAGGCTGCACCATGAAGAATATTGACAGTTACGTCAAAGAAGGTTTTGCAGAACAATTTGTAAGCCTTCAGATATTCTAAGCAATGTATGGAAACAGAATATCCAGAAAAATAGATCATTTCTTGAAGGACGCCTCTGTCAAAGAAAGAAATGTAATGAATGTAAAATCAATTGGCTATGCCTTAAGATAAGAATCACAACACAGCTCCCCGCCTTTGCCCAGAGCTGAGGGGGCATGCCAGAATGCTTTAAAACACTGATCATGCCCCGCAGTTGCACAAGCTGGCAGAAGTCGAGACTGGCATCCTTGAAATCTAGTGAAAATACGAATTGATAGAAATTATGGACTAAACTATGCTTTACAGAGGAGTACTACTAAAAGTTACTGTAACTTTAATACGGAATACTGGAGGAGAGGGAAGATCTGTGGAGGCTAAAAACTTGCCAAAGGGTATGGCACTTGAGGAAGACCTGAAGTGTGAGAAACAAGGGAGCCGCGGCCAAAGGAAGGGAGCCTGATTAAAGAGTAGCGCCCCTGGTGTTGACACGCTTGCCCGTTGTGTAAAGGGAATATGGCATGGCGGCAACGATGGGAACTCGGCACTGGAAGCGCGCAGTTACATCAGCCCCAGGATGATGAGTGCGTCGCAGTCTGACTAACCGCATTGAATGGTTTGCCTGTAAAAGTTGTGGCTTCCTAGCTACTTCTCTTCGACTTCCCTGCCTTCTCTGTGCTGGGTGTGCTGTGCTCAGCTGTGTCCGACTCTTTGTGACCCCATGGACTGTAGCCCACCAGGCTCGTCTGTCCATGAGGATTCTCCAGGCAAGAACACTGAAGTGGGTTGCTGTGCCCTCCTCTAGGAGATCTTCCCACCCAGGGGTCGAACCTGTGTCTATCACACTGCAGGAGGTTTCTTAATGGCAACCCACTCCAGTGTTCTTGCCTGGAGAATCCCAGGGACTGGGAAGTCTGGTGGGCTGCCGTCTATGGGGTCGCACAGAGTCGGACACGACTGAAGTGACTTAGCAGCAGCAGAGCCACCTGGGAAGCCCATGCCTTCTCTGGAATAATGCAAAACTAAACCACAATCAGCACCACAATAACTGCAACAAACAAAAACAAAAAATTATCTACCCCTAGGACTGGCAGCAGGTGGAAATTCCAAGCTCCTGCCAAAGGAACCATTAGGACAAGCGTTTATGAAAATGCATCTGACTAAACAGTTGTTATTTCCCATAAAGGATGAAAGATTGAAAACAAATGACAGCAGGACACACAGCTTGCCTGTGTGTGTGCCTGTGTGTGTGTGCGCGCACACACGCACGTGCGTGCCGTATGTACATGTGCAGTGTGTTCATGCAGGATGCGTGGTGGGAGTGAATGAGTGTGTGCGTGTGTGTGACACGTCCATATTACGTGTATTTACATGTGTGCATGCGAGTACAGGGTGTGGTGTATATGCGGTGTGTGTGTGTATAGGGTGCACGTTTTCTTCCCTCCCCTGGTACTGGCTTGGGCATCCTCAGTTTTTGGCTCCCTAAGAGCTAGAGGGAGGTTTGGGGTCTGTCTCATTCAGGTGCTGCTCCCTTTTCCACTTTCGGGCGCACCTGCCATCGCCCTTGTGCCCACTGCCCATCTGCGGGGGGACCCCCCCTCCCTTCCCTAGCCAGTGGCGGGAGCGGGGCGCGCTCTCCAGGGAAGGCAAAGGAAGTGACTTTGATGGATCGCATTGCTCAAGAGGCCCAGCATTTACAGATTAGAGACTGCCGCTCCTGCGCGCGCGTCTCCATCTGGGGGTTGTTCTGATGAGATAATTTTTCTCATTAACCTTGATAACTCTCTGCTGATATACGGATCTGTTTGCACTAACATAGAACTTTTTTTTTCCCCCTTCAAATCCTTTTAGTCTTCTAACTTTCCAGGAGAGGAGAACTTGGAGCCTGCTGGCGGCCAGCAGCTGCCTAGCTGTTTAGCGGTTTTGCCAGGTTCTGGGTGCCGGGACGGACCCGGAGGGAGCAACTCCAGCCCCTGTCATCAGGATCCTGGATTTTCTTAGGCAAAAAGCTCTCAACAAATCTAGACCAAGTGATTTAGAGATTTAAGGAATGTCTGCGGGCAGGAAATGGGGCGCATCTGCTCCCACTCGGCTCCCCCCGCAGTTAGCCTGCAGCAGAACTCAGTGAGCTGCTTCAGCTCTTCACAATCTCGCTCTTATTTCAGACACTCTAGCCTCTGGCCCAGTTGTTCCTGTGCATAACCATAACTGGGAGTGTCTTCCCCAGAATACTTTCTCTTCTCCCCAGTTAAAATGAATTTCTGTATCATGTACATACTTCCCTTACAGTGTTTATTATAATGAATTGTACCCGTGATTCAATCTTCTCCCTTGGTGTATGCCATGAACACTTTGAGATTTCAGGCTGTCCTTTTCATCTTTGTTTCCTAAACTTTACTACAGTGTCTGACATAGTAAGCACTTGGTAAATGTTTGTTGACTTTTGATATAAATCAGATAAGACAAGAAATTAGGAAGTACTTTGAATGCTTCACAGAGTTCAATGTTGAGGAAGTTATTAGCATAGGTTGCATTGTATCCATTTGGGGCCCAATATTGGATGAACTCTCATACTTGCTCATCTAGATCCTGGGTATCTTCCCAGAGCTTCTCATAAGGGAGAGAGGACAGGGCAGGTTGATATCTTGAGGCTCTTAGACCATTATCATGAATAATTCCAAGACTAGGTCCCAAGAATTTAACATATTGACAAGTTACTTTTAAGAAAAGCCAATGCAATACAATTAAGCTGCCTATAAGTACAGCATCTGTTTATAAAATAATTCACATTGCAGAAAGTATAATCCAGACATGGACCACAAGTGAAATGATGACTATTTTTCAAGTGAGTTTACATATAAGCCGATTTAGAAATTATGACAAGAATCAAAATGCAAGCTCATTCATAAATATCACGCTCAGGCAGAAGCTCTTCTTGACTCCTAGTCCCTGATCCCAACCCCCAACCACACACATACACATACAACTAACACTTCATCTCCTTTCTTCCTTCAACCCAGCAGAAGTCTTTGCTTATCCTGAAATTCCGTTTTGTAAAGGTGCCATGTGCTTCAAGAGAAGTGAAATTACCCTCACAATTTGTTAATGAAGCCAACAATGATGTTCTGTTGGGTCACAGGGGCAGGGGAAATCAAATTTGAAGAATCCTGCTAGTTTGCAACCTCAGAGGTTCCCCAGGTAAAAATTCTGTCTCATACAGGAGACAGAAGAAAGAGGTGGACCACTCTTTCTTGGTTGGTGGCAGGATTAATATGCCAGGGAATTTACATTACATTACAGCTGCCTGTCTTGGGCAGCTGTAAGACTAGCAGATCTCCACAGCTGCCTGCCAGAATTTTAAAAGTTGGTATGGAGGCCTTCCAGTGGGTTTAGTCATGTATGCCATCCACAGTCTCAACAACACATTGCTCTCTCAAGGCTACTTCCTTGGAATGGTTCCCACTGTGAGAACTGTGGGCATATCATGCTTTCCAAGGACAAGAAGGGGATGAGGAGCCTCTCTCTGATTGCTCGGGTCCAGCGCACAGGTCACCAGGCAGTCATGTCCTCTCCATGACCTCCTCCCACCACTCTCTAGGCACTCTCCTCTCTGCAAAATGTGGGGAGGCATTAGATGCCAGCTGCTCTGGAACTGAAGCCAGTGTTTGATGTTTGAGGAAAGATTCAGACTAGAAAGGAAGGATGCTATTTCCCCTTTCAAGACGGGTGGTTCTCAAACTCAGTGGGCCAGTTGTTGCTGTTGCTACTCATCTGAAGAGCCACTGCCTGATCCCAGAAAAAAAGCCAAAGTACCCCCAAAATTATTGGAACTGAGCAGGAAACAGGGGGTATAATTTGTATCATAGAGAATTTACCTGTAGGTTATGGACAAGTGGCAGAAGTGACATGATTGCAAATAAATGAGTTCCCTTTCAAATGTGCCCCAGCCTTTTGCAAATGTAGAGACAGATCCTAGTCAATGAAAACTGTTAGCTGCTCGACAGAGGAATGGATAAAGATGTGGTACATATACACAATGGAATATTACTGAGCCATTAAAATGAATAAAATAACGCCACGTGTAGCAACATAGACAGACCTAGAGACTGTCGTACTGAGTGAAGTAAGTCAGACAGAGAAAGAGAAATATCATATGACATCCCTTATATGTAGAATCTAAAAAGAAATGGTACAAATGACCTTACTGATAAAACTGAAAGAGATTAGAGTCACAGACTTAGAGAATGAACTTATGGTTGCTGCGGGGAACAGAAAAGGGGATGGAATTAGTTACAGAGTTTGGGGCTGGATGTGTACACACTGCTATATTTTAAATGGATAACCAGTAACCTATAGCACATGTAACTCTGTTCAGTGTTATGTGGCAGCTTGGATGGGAGAGGAGTTTGGGGGAGAATGGATACATGTATATGTATAGCTGAGCTCCCTTGCTGTTCACATAAAATTACCACGACATTGTTAATTGACTATACCCCAATACAAAATAAAAAGCTTAAAGATTCAAAAAAAATTGTTAACTGCTGCCTTAATGCTTTGAGGAAGCCTGAACAATTCCAGTCATGGCTAATGGTTCTTATTTTCTGCTCTCATCACATGGCTTCAACCTCGCTCAGCCTTAGTTTTCTGTCTAGCTAATGAGGTGAGGATTTAATAAAATGAAATGATGAGAGTTATGTACCTCACACAGGGCCTGACATGTAGAGAACACTCAGTCAAATTGTAGCTCATGCCAAAATGAGAGAAGGCTGGTTCCAGATAATGTAGCTTTATCCTATAAAATGGATAATACTATCATCCTCATTTTGCTATAATAATAAAAAACAAAGGTTTAGATATGTGGTACAGAAACTTGCTTAAGGTCACGCAGTTAGTATGTATAGATTATGAAGTGAAACCCAAGACCATCCAAAATGAAATCTGTTTTCTTAACAATGTATTCTTAATGATGTTTTAGCCTGTGGGAAGGAAAAATACGGAAAGGGCTATTTGTTACATTCCTCAAGGAGCAAGTTCTTCTCTTTTGATGTTGTGGTACATTATCACAGCAGTTTTCTTCGCATTGTTTCTTAAGGTAAGAATTAAGCACTGGATCTGTGGCAGATGGCTTCAGTCCTCACTATCCCATTTCCTCTTACACTGAGTCCACTTCTTTCATTTAAATTACCTGCTTCCTCTGTTTGGCATCTGAACTTTGGCCCTTGAATATATCTTTAATAGTTCTCCTTGAAAAAGAACCTTGATATAGCCATACAAAGTTTGGACAGGTAAGTTTACAGCAGCTTTACTTAAATAGCAAAACCAAAAAAGAAGGAAACCCATATGTCCATTAACAACTGAATGTTTAAAACCACTGCAGTATATCTATAAAATGGAAATCAGTAGCACTAAAATGAAACGAACTACAATACACTCAAGAATATGGGTGAATCTTAAAAACAATATGATAAGTGAAAGAAACCTGACATGCAGAAAAACAGTGTGTGATTCAATTTGTATAATATTCTAAAACTGTAGTTTATAGGCACACTAATTTATAATAGAGACAGAGAGCAGATCAATGGTTACCTCAGGGCAGGATGTGGAGTAGGTGGGAGACTGACCTTAAAAGACACAGGGAGCTTTGGGGGGTGATGAAAATGTTCTGCATCTTGACTGCAGTGGTGGTTGTTACACAAACGTTATTTGTCAAAATGCTTTAGAACATATACTTGATTTTTTAAATTGGCTCTTGCTTTGGTCATCAAAAGGATGAGTAACAGCACAAGACTTTTGAGAAAGAAAAGTTCTGGATGAAGGGATAAGGTCAAACAAGGCCCACTTTCCAAATGTTCTCAGGGTTGGATGGTGGCAAGATTGCTTGTTTCTCTGAAAATATCTGCTAAGAGATAGCTGACAAGACCCAACCTGAAGAATCCCAGTTGCAGCTTTTTGAATTTGTTTCTCTAAGACAGTACAAGAAAGCAACATAAGACACATAAAAAGTGCACACCATGGTGGAAAACATATTTAAAGTAACCCTCCAAAAAGACTTTAGCATGCCATGATTCTGAGGATTTTATCAGGAACTTAAGGCATTGGTGGTAAAGGACTGGATGCAGAAGTGATAGAGAAACATGAAGGAAGGGATTGATTCTGAAAAGTAGCTGGTATAAATGGACAGAAAATTAAATTACTCTTCACTTGAAATAAAGAAAATTCTCAATATTTCTAAAGAGTTGAGACTGGGTTAAGGAATCTAGTCCTCTAAACAAGCTAGAAGACCACACACACACATACACCGCCAAACACCACCAAAAAAAAAAAAAAACAAAACCCACTACAACCAATATCTAAAATTGAAAAATGTTCCACAGGGGAGCTTTCATTTGTGATATTTTATCTGAAATTTGACATCTCGTCAAGATGCAAATAATGGAGGAAACCTGAAGATTAGTTAATGGAAATGTAGGCTTCTTATATATAAACCTGAAATTCATCAAAAATGCTTTATTTTCCTGATGATTCTCACTAATCCCTCAGTGTGTATCTGGCACAGAGAGAACTCAGTAAATCTTTCCTAGAAAGAAGAGGGAGAAACAGAGAGGGCAGGGAAGACCATATTTTAAGTTTTAGCTGAATGTATTTGATAAAAAATTCAATAAGTAAGAGATGTTAATATTTTTCATTCACTTTACACTAACTCCCTCCAAGTAACCTATTGACTAGTGAGTTAAAATATTTATTAAGAATAATTTCAGAAGTCCATAATTACAAAGGGCATAAACTGGGGTGGCTGCTTAGAATGGATTTCTATCTATTCTTCCCTCAGCAAACTCTGAACAAGGAAGGAGTCAACATGATTAGACTCCTCAGTGGATGTCATGCCCTCATCTAAGCATTTGACTTCATGATTAGGAAATGGACCATGGTTATTGAGTAGCCATGGCAGTCCAGCTGAAGGATGATCAATGAACTTCAACTCAGATGCATAGTTTGAGTGACAAGAAGATAATTCTCATTCAAGCTAATGGGGAACTTGAATTAGACTCATGGTGTTAAAAAATCAGAAAATGGTATCTTTCTAAATGAGGAAAAAGAATCTCCTTGGTGAGTCCATCCTTTTAGCCTGAATTCTTTTGATAGTCCATGATATAGAAGTTTGCATTTTCAAATGATCTTTTCCAGTTTAGAGTCTTATCACTGTTCTCTGTCAGTATAACTTAGTGAATTTTCTCAGAAAGAGGCTAGAAATTGCCTTCTTTCCTCCAGGAGAGAGTGGGCATTATAAAGGTTTTCTGCCACAAGCATGGAGCCTTAGATAAGTAATCTCATCCTTCATCCATGATAAATAAGCTATTAAAAATCAAGGAGAAAAAAAAAAGGTAGCAGTTGGAATGTCTGAAATGCATAGACAGTGTTGTGAAAACCTCATTTTTATGACTCTTCTCCATTGTTCAGCCACAATGCTGGAGTCTTCTCTATTTATATTTTTTGGGGGGGATTTTTCTCTTCCCCAGGCTGAAGTTCTTTGTGCGTGAGACTGAAAAGCTGCCAGGACTGGTCCATCTGGCAGGCCAAATGGATTGTGCTCACTGGAGCATTGCCAGATGTATATCAGTAGAAAGTTTAATTTGGGGGCAGTCTAAGGCCCCAGTTCCTTTCTTAATTTAACCGAAACTACATTTCTATTTTCTAGAAATTCCTTCAATTGGCCTGAGTGTCATCACCTCGTGTTGCCTCCTATAATCCTGGTCCCAGGCTCTAGAGATCACCCGACTCAAGACTACAACCTCTCTATCAAGTCCAAACCAGTGAAATAAGTTTGACCACAAGGTCTGTGCCAAATGAAAAATCACTGTGTTACATTTGATTACATTTGTCTGACCTTGAACAATCTTAGGAGCCAGAGTATTCGTTTCAGTTAACTAATTTAGTTTAAATTGCTTAATTAAGAAATAAAATTTCATGGAATTCCCTAGATTAATTTGCACTTATACTTAAGAGCATCAACATTTATAATCAATTTAAAGAGGAAATAGGCCTAGAGTATTTTTATAGTTTGCAGTGAAACCTAATTGGATTCATTTGGACTGAAACAGGAAATATAGAGAGATCTGATATATTTTTAATTTCCCACATCTTAAGGACAATAATGGGCATTTAATCTTTGTGAGACACCGAGGTTTAGACTTGAAATTACAGAAATTGTGAATTCAGAAGATAAACTGGCTGATTGCCCCATGTTCTTACCTTTCGGGGAAAGCAGCCGGCAGGGCTAGATTGTAATAGGCGCTCAGGCAGGGCTGGCATACACACCAGTCACGGGCAAGTGATGGGCACAGAGGAGGGTGCCTGGGACTAGCAGGGGCCTTGTCAGCCTTTTTATGTGCTTTCTACCCAAACTTTTCACTTCTTTTTTTTTGGTGGGCGGGGGTTGGGGGGGAGGTGGCAGGCAGAGGGCGCACTGCATGGTTTGCAGGGATCCTAGTTCCCTGACCTGGGACTGAACCCACGCCCTTGGCAGTGAAGCTGTGGAGTCCTAACCACTGGTCCACCAAGGAATTCCCTCAGTCCTCATATCTTAAATGAGAGTGTCAGGACTGGATCTGAGTTTTTAGGAAGATTCTGTCTGAGATCTAGGGAAGGGATTTGGGGAGGAACGAACACAGAGTAAGAACATTTTTGAGCTCATGCCTCTCCCTGTCCTAGTCAGACATCCTGAGGTCTTAAGGAATTAAGACAGCATCCTGGAATTAAGACAGCAGTATCAGAAATGGAAGAGATATATTCTGGATAATATCAAAACTTGATCATCTACCGGGAGAAGATAAGGCGGAGGGAAGAGATGAGGGAGTGAAAGAGGACAAGAATGACACAGGTTTCTGCCTGGAGTGACAGCCAGGCACCACACATCTATGCATCCAAGTTTGTCTGGGGAAGTGCAGGTTAATGCCTGTAGTACCATTCTTTACTTTCCATTATGTCCTATTTTGGCAGATAAATTTATACGATCATTCTAGTAGAAAAAACTGAATGGCAATCACATTGAGAATTTTAAGGAAAAGACTTGTTCAAGGGAGTTGTGCGTGTGTGTGTGTGCCCTTGTGCTCAGTTGCTCAGTTTCCAACTCGTTTCCAACTGAGCCCCATGAACTGTAGTCCACCAGGCTCCTCTGTCCATGGAATTCTCCAAGCAAGCATACTGGAGTGGTCTGCCGTTTCCTACTCCAGGGGATCTTCCTGACCCAGGGATTGAACTTGCATCTCTTGTGGCTCCCATATTGACAGGCAAATTCTTTACCAATACTGCCACCTGGGAAGCCCTTAAGGGAGTTTGGGACATATTATATTTGAGATGCCTGTCATACAACTGTATTTATTCACTCACCTTCTTCAAACCTTTGTTTAAATCTCCCTTTCTCAATTAAGTTCAACTGACCATCTAATTTAATTCTTCAACTTGCCTCTGGACCCATTCCTGATCCCTCTTGCCCTAGTCTTTTTCTTTAATCTGAATACTTATCATCCATAATACTATATAATTTACTTATTTAGTATGATTATTAACCATTGCCTGTAATCTGCTATAATAGAATCTCCTTAAGAACAAGGACTTCGGTCTCTTCTGTTCACTGATGTATTCCAAGCACCTACAACAGTGCCTGTTATTCAGTAGGTGGTCAACAGATATTTTTGAATGAATGAGTGTTCTGAATGCACTCAACAAATGTGTAATGAGTGTATATTGCTTTTTGAGCTCATGTGCCTATCCTAGTCAGAGATATTCAATAATTTCCAAGGATGTTCAATAGAAACTGAACATTTGTGATTCCAAGGGTCAAAAGGGATCTGGACTAGAGCTGTAAAAATGTGTGTCAGTAGTAAGCATATCATGTTTGAGCTATGGCATGATTAATATCCCTCAGTGAAATCACTTTAAGTGTGGTAAGAAGAGGACTCAGGACAAAACCACAGGAAGAAAAAATCTGGATGGAAACCAAGTAGGAGTGGCCAATAAAATCAATGATACAGGTAGAAACAAGAAAGAATACTGGAAACTAGGCAAGATTGAGCAAAAATCCTCAGGAGGGAGTTGTCAAAAGCACGAAGTAAACTACACTATTAAAGTAAAGCCAAATGGCCATCAAATTTATTAGAAAGACAGTTGTTATGAAATGGTGTGCCCCTAAAATTCACACACTGAAACTCTAACCCCCAACATGACTTACTTGGAGAGAGGGCCTTTACAGAGGTAACTGAAGTTAAATAAATTCATGGGGTGGAGGGGGACACTAATTCAATAGGACTAGTGTCCCAATAAAAAGAAAGACACCAAGGTTGCACCTTTACAGAGGAAAAGCCATGTAAGGACACAGAGAAGGCAGGCATCCTCAAGCCAAGGAGACAGGCTTCAGGAGAAACCAGTCCTGACAACACTTTGATCTTGGATTTCCAGCCTCCAGAACTGTGATAAACTTCTGTTGCTTGAACCATGAAGTCTGTGGCATTTAAATTGTTATGAAAGCTTTACCAGATGAACACAGTGGTCATTATTGACAATGGACTAATAAAATTTTCAGAAGTAGTAAAGGATGTATCATAGAGCAGTAGGGTCAAGAGACAAATGGGGGTGGAGGGGAGGGGTTGGTGGTGAGTATGGGATTTCCCTTGTGGCTCAGCTGGTAAAGAATCTGCCTGCAATGCAGGAAACCTGGCTTTGATCCCTGGGTTGGGAAGATCCCTTGGAGATGGGAACAGCTACCCACTCCAGTATTCTGGCCAGGAGAACTCCATGGACTGTATAGTCCATGGGGTCACAAAGAGTCAGACATGACTAAGCGGTAAGTATAATCCAATTTGTACAGAATTGTAGCTAGGCAGGAGGAGACAAATAGCCTTGAAACCAGAGGGGCTTTGTTGAAACCCCAGGAGAGCACTATTAAAATGTGAAAAGTAAAAGTGAAGTCGCTCAGTCATGTGCGACTCTTTGCGACCCCATGGACTGCAGCCCACCAGGTTCCTCTGTCCATGGGATTTTCCAGGCAAGAGTACTGGATTGGGTTGCCATTTCCTTCTCCAGAGGATCTTCCCAAACCAGGGATCGAACCCAGGTCTCCTGCGTTGTAGGCAGACGCTTTACCATACCACAAATTTCAAAGAGACAAGCTTATCATCTTCACACTTTAATACAGTAGAGAATATAATATGTGTAATTATGAATATTGATAAGAGTGTATTTTTTTGTTTTGCAACTGAAGGAAGTCTTGGGAGAATTTCAAATTTGAACCATGCAGGAGAATCTTACAAGGACATTAGTGATGAAGTTTGCACACTTCTGATGTGATTTCAGGTCACTAAATCAGCTGGCCCTCCCAATCGAAATTATATTGTGTTGATGCTATGACCACAAGCTGTAGACAGTTTAGGATTGAATTCATCTCTCAGATTTTTTAATGCACTATAGGGTTTTTTCTCCCTCAGAGTTTATCATTGACAATTTAAAGTCAGAACTGAGTCTTTCTTTCTAGAGGACATAGTTTACTCCTAGTACTAATAAAACTTCCCTGAATTAGCACGCTATGCTTTCCAAAATAAGTCTGCATTCAATGTGTCCTAATTCCTCTCTCCCTGTCAGGGAATTTGCTCCACATCTTCCCTGCATCACCAACTTCCCATCACAATATCAATGCCTTGTTAGTCTCCATGATTTAAAAAAAAAAAAAAAAATTTACTCACATCACTCAAGGGTTCAGTCTTTTGGCTTCTTCTTACAAAACACTTCTGAGAAGGTCTCGTGGTGATTTCTAGGAGATAAATATCATCTGCTAAATCCTTCCCCTGGGTTTCAGCCTGGTAAATGTGGGCACTGAAATTAACATGTCAACAAAAGGAAACTCCCCGTTAGCACCACCATCCCTAACCCAACTGCTACCACTAATAATCTACCTAGAAGCAACGGCTTGATTTACCCAGGTGTGCAAGCCAAAACTTAGCAGTCACCCTTGAAATTCTCTTTCCCAATCTATCACCAAAGTTGTGTTTGCTCAAGTTAAAAGTGAGAAACAATGAAAACAAATACCGTGCTCAGAAAGGCCAGGACACGTAGCCAGGAGGTCTGAGATTATGCCCAAGCCTCCAAGGCGTTCATTTACTCCCTGTCCCTGCACTGGCCTCTGCACAGCCCCCACACCCCCCACGTGAAACACATGTGAATTCAAAAAGAGATTCAAGCTTGGAAGACTGCATTCTCTCCCATCTTTGCCTCAAACTCCTTCCCACTGCAAACTGCTCGGGTTTGGCCCCACAACTGATGTGGGCTCACCACATGGCTGTATGGAGGCTTCCTTGCCAGCCCTATACAAGGGCACAGAAGGGTGAGAAGTCTTCTATCACAAATTAATAGGGAGCCGGGCCTCCCAGGTCCCCAGGGACACTCCTCAGAGGCCGGGCTCCCGCCAGGCAGAGCACACCATGTCTCACACACCGTGGGGTCCGGGCTTGTCCTGCCAAGACCCCCACAGCAAGTACTCCAGCACAGTCCATATGCTGCTGTGGACATCTCACTGGCTGGGACCACCATGGTAAGTTCCCCCCCTCCTCCCAGGAGGGGCTGTGCGGCCAGGAGTGTTCCCCTAGCATGAGCCCTCTCGGAAGGAAAGTGGACTTGGGGGTGTTGGGGGATGCTACGGCGGGAGGGGAGGTAGGGCGTGCTCTGGGCTGGAAGACGGGTGGATGGACTCGCACCTTTGGAAGCTGTTGCCCTTGATGCTGCCGCCCTTGGCCATCGCTGGCCAATGAGTAGGAGTGCCGGTGCGTCATGAATGCATAGGCCATGGAGGAGGACTTGGGGTGGCTTTTGATGGTGGCGGCTGTGGGAGCTGATCGATGCGGTTCACAGGAATGCCGGAGGCCATAGCTGGCAGCAGAGGTCCTGCAGGCTGAACAGGTGGGGGCCTGTTCAGGGAGCCGCTTGTGCTTCTCCACGTGGTGCGTGAGAGCGATGTGGGACACCTGGGTGAAGGACCCCTGGTTGAGCTTGCACCGCCCTGGTGATTCCCCAAGCAGATCTCCAAGGCCAAGCGTCTTTCTCTGCGCAGGCGCTCAGCGTGCTCTAGCGAGGCTCGCTGAGAGGGCCAGGTGCAGCTGATTCCCAGTCAGGTCGTGCTCCTCGGTCTCTTCCTTCCACCGGTTGCTGAAGGGCCAGGTGTTAGTGAATTCGGTCAGTGGGAGGATGCCCTGCGTGCTCCTGGAGTTGGACTTGAAGACAGTGCAGAACCTGTGCTGGCCTGATAGTTCCGGACCTCCAGCTTGACCTGCCGACTCTTCGGTTGCCGTTGGCTTACAGGGACTCGGCCATGACGTCCTTCAGGCTCTCCAGCATGTCCCCTTGCCCATGTCGCCTGCCAACAGCCAGCGTGGTCATGGGGTGGGCAGGGCACAAGCCCTTATGCCCAGAGCCCTCAGACCCAATTTGGAGGCACGCCAAGTGAAAAGTGAAGTCGCTCAGTCGTGTCCAACCCTTTACAATCCTATGGACTGTAGCTGACCAGACTCCTCCATCCATGGGATTTTCCAGACAAGGGTATTAGAGTGGGTTGCCATTTCCTTCTCCAGAGGATCTTACCTACCCAGGGATCGAGCCCAGGTCTCCCATCTTGCAGGCAGATGCTTTAACGTCTGAGCCACCAGGGAAGCCTCGGAGGCACGGCCAAGTTGCCAGCCTTATCCCCACCTGAGATCCCGGACTCTGCAACTACCTCCATACCACTGGCATTATTTGATGGATAATTGAAATGGGCCCCTAGCTGATATCCCTGCTTCTGGTCTTGGCACCATAATTTATTCTCCATATAATAGCCAAGATGATGTTCTACAAATATAAATCATATCTGGGCACTCCTGTGATAGTCACTGCTGCTGCTGCTGCTAAGTTGCTTCAGTCATGTCCAACTCTGTGCAACCCCATAGACAGCAGTGCACCAGGCTCCTCTCTCCCTGGGATTCTCCAGGCAAGAATACTGGAGTGGGTTGCCATTTTCTTCTGCGATGCATGAAAGTGAAAAGTGAAAGTGAAGTCACTCAGTGGTGTCGACTCTTTGAGACCCCATGGACTGTAGCCTACCAGACTCCTCCATCCATGGGATTTTCCAGGCAAGAGTACTGGAGTGGGTTGCCATTTCCTTATCCAGTAATAGTAATTAGTGCTACCCATTGAACACACTGCCCCCTGCCCCTGTGGATCCATGGTAGGATTTCACTTACCTACATTCTCCTGGCTACCTGGAGTCCTGTGCTTGTTTTGGCTAATAAGTTGTAAGCAAAAATAACACTTGCAATTAAGTTGGAGCATTTAATTGCTCTTTTGAGACCCTCCAGAATATACTTTTCCCACTGCCACAGGGCCTGATATGATCCAGTCAGTGGTGACTCCATCAGCCTGGGTCTTGGAGTGAGGATAAGGATGGTCAACAGAGAGAATAGATAGATGACTACTTCTGAAAACATTCCAGACTAATTTTGCCCTCTCCTAAGTACTCTGTAAGATGAAATACTTGTTTCTTGCAGGTGCTCCATCCAGGAGGAGCCTCATCTTCCCATCTGTGTAAAAATGTTGGTTAAATTGTTGATGCCATAACAAAATATTACTTCAGCAAGTACTTATATGGTTTGCAAAACTTCAGGAAATATCCAGAAAAAATCTGAGCTCCAGGATTCTCCCCCTCCGGTCACTGAAAATAGTGAAATAAATAAAATAGTGAAAATATTGAAAATAGTGAAATAAAATAAAATCTTTATCTGAGAGACAGCTCTTCTTTAAGAAATCTAATTGTACAAAGTGATATTTAGAGATGATAATATTGAAAGGGTGTACTCTATGTTGTAAGTATTTGGACCCTCGTACTCCACTTTTACCATGGATTTTCAAGCAACCTTTGATCACAGAGGCCTACTTAGGCTTTTTCCTTTCCTCAGCAAGTGCTACAATACAATATGAGACCACCCCAATATACACCCTACCATCTGAATTAGAGTTACTAATTGCACTTTGTTATCAATGGTCTATGTAAGGACTATCATATTCTTCTGTATTTGACATGACATAGGGGCTGAGAATTTTTACTTTTATATATGCTCCATGATGTAGAAAATCTCTTCTCAAGTTTGATGGGGAAAAAACTTTGTTTCCTCTAAAAGTGCACAATATATTAAGAGCTCACCATATTTTCCTCTACATATTGGCAGCTGAGAAACTTTGTGGGTTTTATGTTTGATTCCAGGAGCTTCACTGATTCTTACTGTTGGAGTATTGCTTTCCTCCTCTTAACTCAGACCTCTCCATGTCACAATATATTCAGACCAAGTCAACCACATCCTCATCCCCAATGTTTGTATGGCCACGTGAAAGAGAACAGGAGTGTGTGCTGGGGTGGGGGGACCAGACAGGAGGAGCACCAGGAGTCAGTGAAAGCACATGGCGCCAGAGAGACTGTGGCTCACATGCCATGTCTGCCATTGATTGTCACAATTTACATATCCTCTCTAAGCTTAGGTGTCCTTATCTGTAGATTGGTAATGAATATATAATATATATTCATTATATAATATATATATTATATATAATACAATATATATAATACCTGCCTCAAAGAGTTATTGGGAAGATAAAAAAAAAACAAGCAAACAAACACCTAAATAATTAGTACAATGGTTGGTTTTCAGTAAAAGCTTAATAAATGGTAGCTCTGATTGTTCCTATTATTAATATTATTGAAAAAGAAAGATGGGGGAAATTCTAACAAAGACATCAACAGCATCAAATTGGAACTATTAGCCAGGTTTTTCTTAATGCACTTTCTCTATGATGTGTGCAAAGAATCAGACCTCTAGGAACACTATGACGTGGTAATATTTTTCCTCTAAGAGTCTGATTTTTTTTTTCTCTTTTTGTTTCTTTTCTTTCTTTCAGGGTTCATGACTGATTATGGCCACTGCTTTGCTCAAGTGTGTTTATTCATTCATTATTTTATTCCTCATTCATGATTCATTCATTCAAAAAAAATATTTACTGTGAATCTTCTTTGTGCCAGATACTGAGCTAGATAGCCCTGTCTTTATAGAGAGTCTTCCCCTAGAGAAAGAAGCAGACTAAAAGCTATTACAAAAAGTAATTATGTGCCTCCTCTTGTCACAAGCAACAGTGACCCAATGAACTGTTTCACACAAAGGGCTGGATAAATCCTCCTAGAATTATTTATAACTAATGAAAAACTCCTAAAGAGGTGAAAGCTCAGTCCACATAAGGGAATCTCTAATGCAGAAGTCTGGTTAATTGTGCCAGCAAAGAGTAAAACAAATATTTAAACCAAATGCTCTGTGAAGAACCCCTCAAGTCCCAGCACTTGGTTGACTTCTATTCTGCCAGAAACCAAGACTTTGATGTTCTTTGCACATAGTGACTGGTAAACAGGGATGCTCTCATCCCATCCCCCAAAGTGGCATTCTGCCTCCTTTCCTACAAGCTGAAGACTACCAGAGTCTGTGTTACATATTAAAGATGAATAGGACTTCTTGACTGGATGTGCAAAGGAAGATCCATAATTGGAGGAACGATGGATTTTTTTCATTCTAAGTTGAGACGTTTGAACCTAGAAATATGGGAAATGTAATTAAATTCCAAAATGGAATGTGGCGATTCAAGTTCAGTGGAATTGTGGAATTAAGTATAATCTTGCTGTACATTAGTATCACATGGGGACCTCTTTAAACATTCCAATGCCCATGCTCCAACCTAGACCAACTAAATGAGCATGCTTGGGATCTGGACATTGGAATTTGTTTTCCCATTTAAATCTCCCAGGAGATTCTATTGTATAGCCAGGGTGAGAACTACTGGAGCAAAGGAAGAGTATCCCAGGGACTCAAGATGAACCCTGAAGCCTTGCCCAGATTTTGATACATGGGAGAAGTAAAAATGGCAGCCTGGCATGAGGCTAGTGTGAGAAACAGTCAGATTTGAGAATGGCCCTAGGCTAGGTTGTGAAGAGAAGGCCTGACCTAAGCTAGCGCCTCTTTGTTGAGAAGGTAGAGGGTGGGGCTCATTTGGGAGTGTAGGAATTCCTCTACCACAAATACCCTTGCTTTAAATTCTGCTTTAGATCTTGAAGGGTTCTTTGGATAGCTTTTTGGGAACAATGAATATTCTAATTTCAGTGAGTTAAAGTAATTCTTTTGGTGATCTCTAGAAATAAAGGAAACAGGGACTCAGAAATTAAAAATAAAAGACAAAATTTTGCCCAGAGGTGTTTTTTGTTTGCGTTCCTCATGGTTCTCTCCTCAAGAAGGAAAAGCACTGTGTCAAATGTTATTCCTCCTAGCTGGCCACAGGATCATTTCCATCTCTGCCTTGAGTCTTACCTTCTGGAAGAGTATTGGTTGCCACTGAACGCTCCTTTGGCCCCTTCCAAATAGCCTGCTTTCTTTGCCTCCTGTGTTGGACAGATTCTAAAGTGGGTCCACCCTGCTATGCTTCCTGCCTCCTGGTATTCACACTCTTGTATAATCCTTTCCGGAGAAAGCAATGGCACCCCACTCCAGTACTCTTGCCTGAAGAATCCCAGGGACAGAGGAGCCTGTTGGGCTGCCGTCTATGGGGTCGTACAGAGTCGGACACGACTGACACGACTTAGCAGCAGCAGCAGCAGCATAATCCTTTCCCATGTGTGTGGGTGGGACCTATGACTTGCTTCTAACCAAAAAAATATGTCAAAAGTAAAGAATGTGCAGCCCCATGATTACACTGCCATTTAAGATGATAACTGGGGAGCAGACCTACTCTAGAGACTTGCATTGCTAACATGAAGTTAGCAGCCCTGTTGGGAAAGTCCATGTGGTGAGGAACTGCAGACAGCTCATAGGAGCTTAGGGCAGCCTCCAGCCTCTAATCAGGAAGAAGTTGGGGCTCTCAGCCCTACAACCACAAGGAAATGTGTTCTGGTGACAGAGTGAGTTTGAAAGTATAAGATATCCCAGTAAAGACTTCAGATGAGAACTCAGCCTAGCTGACATTTTGGTTGAAATCTTGTGAGACTTTAAGCAAAGGACCAAGGATAAGAGATGCCCAGACCTAGACCTGTGAGATAGTAAAGGTGTGTGGTTTTAA
The DNA here is from genome assembly GCF_032452875.1 of Bos javanicus. Lineage (NCBI taxonomy): Eukaryota > Metazoa > Chordata > Mammalia > Artiodactyla > Bovidae > Bos > Bos javanicus. Next base: position 58,890,255 of record NC_083869.1, on the reverse strand, counting down.
GCTCCTAGATTTGCGTCCATTTGTTGCACAACAGGAAACTATTACATCTACCTAGAAGCACAAATCAAAATGATGCTAAAGATGAGTAGAGTTGGGACCAAGTATAAATTGTAACACTCCATCTTATCTGTAGCGTTTGCTCTGTGGTTGGGGCTTCTGGCTTTCAACAGTTCATTTATAAAAGATTTGATCTGTGAGAATTATCACTAACTCATAAGAGCCTCCGCAAGCTGAAAAACAAGTGAGATTCAGACAGTATGAGGACGTTTTAAAGATTTTTTTTTATTCATTTTAAAGATTAAATGTAATTTACTTCATTATAGAAAAATGGGTCAGTGAAATTCACCAATTGCTCACCAGCATGCGAGAGAGTAGTTTTATCCCGTGGATGTTGGTTTGTTATTGTAGTACTGGAGTGGGGTGCCATTGCCTTCTCCGTACACACTGATTAATCCCATCTAAATTCTGTTGTTTATTTAGTCCCTAAGTGGGGTCCAACTGTTTTGTGACCCTATGGGCTGTAGCCCACCAAGCTCCTCTGTCCATAGTATTTCCCAGACAAGAATACAGGAGTGGGTTACTATTTCCTTCTCCAGGGGATTTTCTCGACCCAGGGATCAAACCTTCATCTCTTGCATTGGCAGATGTATTCTTTACCATTGAGCCACAAGGGAAGCCCCTAAATTCTGTTACCTACCTTTTAAATAAAGGATGAAGAGAGTCCTTGTATATACACACATCTTTGAAATGATGATACTGAGTCCAGCTGTATGAGTTTCCTTTGCAGGAAATAAGTGGCAGTCCTGGACATATGACATTGCTTAATACAAATCAAATATGGAGTCTGGGAAAGTGAGCTCTTAGAAAACGCACCAAATGCAAGAAAGCATGATACCTTTACCTAGTATTCTCCATGTAGAGCACTTCAGGAATATTAACTTTTCTTCAATTACTAATTTCCAGAACAGTCCAGAGTTGAACATAATTTATTACCAAGGAAAGCTGGAGACATTGTGATCTAGAGTTATATATCCATAGTGATGATTACATCAGATCAGATCAGTAGCTCAGTCGAGTCTGACTCTTTGTGACCCCATGAATCGCAGCACGCTAGGCCTCCCTATCCATCACCAACTCCCGGAGTTCACTCAGACTCACGTCCATCGAGTCAGTGATGCCATCCAGCCATCTCATCCTCTGTCATCCCCTTCTCCCCTTGCCCCCAATCCCTCCCAGCATCAGAGTCTTTTCCAATGAGTCAACTCTTCGCATGAGGTGGCCAAAGTACTGGACTTTCAGCTTTAGCATCATTCCTTCCAAAGAACTCCCAGGGCTGATCTCCTTCAGGATGGACTGGTTGGATCTCCTTGCAGTCCAAGGGACTCTCAAGAGTCTTCTCCAACACCACAGTTCAAAGCATCAATTCTTCAGCACTCAGCCTTCTTCGCAGTCCAACTCTCACATCCATACATGACCACAGGAAAAACCATAGCCTTGACTAGACGAGCCTTTGTTGGCAAAGTAATGTCTCTGCTTTTGAATATGCTATCTAGGTTGGTCATAACTTTCCTTCCAAGGAGTAAGAGTCTTTTAATTTCATGGCTGTAGTCACCATCTGCAGTGATTTTGGAGCCCAGAAAAATAAAGTCTGACACTGTTTCCACTGTTTCCCCATCTATTTCCCATAAAGTGATGGGACTGGATGCTATGATCTTCGTTTTCTGAATGTTGAGCTTTAAGCCAACTTTTTCACTCTCCACTTTCACTTTCATCAGGAGCCGTTTTAGTTCCTCTTTACTTTCTGCCATAAGGGTGGTATCATCTGCATATCTGATATCTGCATATTGATATTTGTCCTGGCAATCTTGATTTCAGCTTGTGTTTCTTCCAGTCCAGCGTTTCTCATGATGTACTCTGCATATAAGTTAAATAAACAGGGTGACAATATACAGCCTTGACGTACTCCTTTTCCTATTTGGAACCAGTCTGTTGTTCCATGTCCAGTTCTAACTGTTGCTTCCTGACCTGCATACAGATTTCTCAAGAGGCAGATCAGGTGGTCTGGTATTCCCATCTCTTTCAAAATTTTCCACAGTTTATTGTGATCCACACAGTCAAAGGCTTTGGCATAGTCAATAAAGCAGAAATAGATGTTTTTTTCTGGAACTCTCTTGCTTTTTCCATGATCCAGCAGATGTTGGCAATTTGGTCTCTGGTTCCTCTGCCTTTTCTAAAACCAGCTTGAACATCAGGAAGTTCACGGTTCACATATTGCTGAAGCCTGGCTTGGAGAATTTTGAGCATTACTTTACTAGCGTGTGAGATGAGTGCAATTGTGCGGTAGTTTGAGCATTCTTTAGCATTGCCTTTCTTTGGGATTGGAATGAAAACTGACCTTTTCCAGTCCTGTGGCCACTGCTGAGTTTTCCAAATTTGCTGGCATACTGAGTGCAGCACTTTCACAGCATCATCTTTCAGGATTTGGAATAGCTCCACTGGAATTCCATCACCTCCACTAGCTTTGTTCATAGTGATGCTTTCTAAGGCCCACTTGACTTCACATTCCAGGATGTCTGGCTCTAGATGAGTGATCACACCATCGTGATTATCTGGGTCGTGAAGCTTTTTTTGTACAGTTCTTCTGTGTATTCTTGCCATCTCTTCTTAATATCTTCTGCTTCTGTTAGGTCCATACCATTTCTGTCCTTTATCGAACCCATCTTTGTATGAAATGTTCCTTTGTTATCTCTGTTTTTCTTGAAGAGATTTCTAGTCTTTCCCATTCTGTTGTTTTCCTCTATTTCTTTGCACTGATCCCTGAAGAAGGCTTTCTTATCTCTTCTTGCTATTGTTTGGAACTCTGCATTCAGATGTTTATATCTTTCCTTTTCTCCTTTGCTTTTCACTTCTCTTCTTTTCACAGCTATTTGTAAGGCCTCCCCAGACAGCCATTTTGATGCTTGTATACAGCTTTGTAACTCTGCCCACCTTAATGACCTTTGAAATGTAAGGCCGAGATATTACATTTTTTATTTTTATTTGGAGAGAGGGAGACAAAGAGAAATAGAAAGAAAGGGGGAGGAGAGAGAGAGAGAGAAAGCTCAGATGACAAGATGAAAATAGAGGCTTCACAGTTTCTTCCCTAGGGACACACTTTCTTCACACTTTCTTCCCATCATCCTGCCCCATTTTATTAACACCTGTATAAATGTGGGGACTTCCCTGCTAGCTCAGCTGGTAAAGAATCCTGCAATGCAGGAGACCCCGGTTCAATTTCTGGGTCAGGAAGATCCCCTGGAGAAGGGATAGTCTACCCACTACAGTATTCTTGGGCTTCCCTGGTGGCTCAGACAGTAAAGAATCTACCTACAATGCAGGAGACATGAATTTGATCCCTGGGTTGGGAACATCTTCTGGAGGAGGGCATGGCAACCTGTTCCAGTATTCTTGCCTAGAGAATCTCCATGGACAGAGGAGCCTGGAAGGTTACAGTCCATGGGGTTGCAGAGTCAGACACAACTGAGCAACTAAACACAGCACAGCACATATATGTGGAGACAGATCATTTGCCTATCCACCCAGGGATGCCAAGGAGAAGGAAGAAAGTCATCAGCTTTTGTTGAGAAACTCCTGATTCTTTGCATCAGTCCTCCTTCACTAAATAAAGTATTGGGTTGGCCAAAAAGTGTATTTGGTTAATGAATACATTGTTCAATAAAGTTCTTGGTGAAAATGAAAAATATCTTTTATTTTTACTTAAAGTTGAATAAACTTCTTGGTGAACCCACTACAAGCACTAAGTTTTTAGAATACTGGAGCACCAGAATTTTGAGGGAGAAACCAGGACCCAAAAAGGTTACACGTCGTGTCTGGTAAGAATTGTCTGTAGTAGCAGATACCTACTGTTCCTCAAGGTTTTACTTTCTTCTGGCCACATCTCACATGTGATCTTTAATGCTTCCAAGAAGCTTCATGCATATAAGGAAACAGAGGCTCAGAGGGTTAAGGTTCTTGCTCATAGCCTCACAATTAATAAATGGAATATGTAGGATCTTTAGAGCTGTTTAATTCTAAAGCCCTATAGTCCTTCCATTAAACTGAGCCACTTGAGAATCCAGGATTTTTGTAAATTCCCAGCTATAGCAACTTTCTTATCAGTGAGTCTGAGCCTAGATTTCTAGGTCAAAGGGAAAGTCAAAATTGGTCTTTATAAGGATTTATCTAGAGATTGATTCTCTTACACAAATGGCTAGAGCTCAGACTTGTGAGAAGACAGGACAGCTTCTCCTTTGTGGATGTGTGTGCATGTGTCTATATTCACATGCGAGCACATGGTCCCACTACAATAGGTGCATCCAAAGTTGCATGTTGTCTCTAATGTTTCTGCACAGTGACATATTTTTATTTTTTTGGCATTTATTTGAAATGCAGCTTTTCATTGACTCCACATATAGGCTTTCATCAGCAGCATTAGAGTCCCCTGTTAGAAGTCACAGTGACCAGCATAAGCCGTTTCAATCCTGGCTTGACTGTGCTCCACTAGGGAATCAGTCTGTCGTGGAGTCTGAGCTTCCTTGCTGTTTCCGCCCAGGAAAGGCAGTGGAAGCTCACAGGCACTGAAGGACCCCATCAAAGCCACCAGACTTTGGGTGGAGCCAGAGTACAATGTGGCACAGTTCATATTGACACGACAAATGGAAGTTTTCCTTGGGGGTTCAAGAACAGAAGGTGCAGACAGACACAATAGTCTCTCAGCCGCGCTTTAATGAGCCAGGGACCTTGGCTGGCTGGATGCTCAGTAGCAGGATGTCTGTGAAGTGAGAATACAAGCAGAGGATGCTCAGGCCTTGCTCAGGCTGCACTTGCACAGGTGTCTCCAAAGGGAGGGGACCATGACTCATGACACTTGAGCTAAGCTGACACTGCTGCCATCCCCCCTGGAAACCAATTTGTGGGCAGAGATCCAGGCTGTTTATAAAACTGACATAAGCAGCAGCTTCAACCTCAGGAGGCTTCACAGGGATAGATAAAGAGGAGGATTACAGAAGCTAAAGCTTTTGTTTAAAGAGAGATTACAAAGCATTTAGTTCAGATCAAGTCTGCCTGAAGCTTTGCGAAAATGTGCCCCTTTTCTCTGCTCCATCATGAGTTTTACTCTTAAACTTACTGATCAAATGTGAGCACGAAGCTCAGGCTTTATTTGGGACAACTGCAAATGAGGTCATTGGTCTCTCTCCTTTCTGGTAACGTGAATTCAGAAAACATGAGGATTAGAAGAAATTCTAATCAATTGCCCAACGTTAGTTTTTCTAGTAACAAGGGCGAATGATTTCTAAGTACTTGAATGTGAAAAGGAAATCATGCAGCAGGTTTTCATAAAGTCATGGTTTCTGCTTTCAAAATTGCCCAAAATATCACCTGCCCAGGTTGGGAGAGGAAAAAATATAGGTTTAAAAACAATCAATCTGTTTCTTCCTTCTGAAACTGAATTGGACTGACTGCATGGTTGATCCAAAAGCCAGGAGGTGACTTTAAAAAATGGATTGACTAAAACTCAGCCAATTTGTCAACTATTTTTGTAGAATTGGCCTTTGTTCAGCTGGGGATCACTCTTGATCTTCTCTATGCCAGTGAGGTTTTTTGCTTCAGTGAATCCTTCCTTTTCTTTGGGAAGTAAAATCTAGAGAAAAATGATAGAATTCCAATGGAACCATATACAAAATTAGCACCTGGTGAGTCTTCAGGAGATTCAGCTGAAAAATTGAAAGCAGATGGTCCTAGAGGAGATACTTCTGTTGCTTCTCCATTTCAAGACCCCCTGAATGGAAGCCTAAACAGTCAACAAACCTGTACATCATGCTGATTGCATGGCTGTACCTTAGTGGCTTGGGGGAAGAGAAGTTTTCATAGAAAGTGTCCCCAGACGCTCTAGATTCCACAGTAGCACAGATCCCTAGGTCAGTGTTATTTTTGGAGTCTCTTTGGAAAACATTATCCTTAATGGGCCAGAAGAAATGTCCAATATTCTATAAGCATTTTCATTATGAATGAGATAAGATTTGGCCATCAGTTTTTACTCAAATGGTATTGGTTTGTGCCATCTGCATACTAGGCACTGGTGGCAGATGGAGAATATAAAGGCATAATACCTCTCTTCCCATGAATCTCATGAAATAATAAAGTGGTAGTTAACAAGGGATGCGGGAGGCGTAGTTCCCAGCCCAATATCTGAGGGCACCTCATAGGAACTTTTTAGAAAGGCCATTTCTCAGTCCTGACCCTAGATACACTGAACCAGGAACTATGGTAGATGGCCACATCAGCGTGGTCTTAAAAGGTCCCAGTCAATCTGATGCAGGTGCCACTGAAACGGAGAAACCAGATATTGAATTAATAATCATATTGTTGAGAATACAGCAAACAAGAAGGAAAACCTGTGGGAACTGAGAAAAATGTAAACTTACAGACATCATATTATAAGTGCTCATTTTAAAGGCATGGGGTCACTGGTAGCTGCAAGTAGAACCAATGCCTTCCATAGAAGCAAAACTACCCCATCATGGTGTGCATTTTCTTCTGTAAGAAAAATCTGTTAACGTATAGTCCTTCAATGCTATATGGCATTTCCTTCCACGCCAGGTTCACATCACAGCCTCAGGACCACTGACGGGGTGACACTAGTTATAGGAAGCAATGAAATGTTGAGCCCATGCCAGGGCCTGGCGAGAAGCTATGCAGACACCTCTCATCCAGATTAGGGATGTGGAGCATGTGAGGCGACCTCCACCAGGCCCTCAATAGCAGAAGCCCTGCTGTACTTCCTGTCATGTTCTGAAGTCCGCCTCCTGGGTTCTGTGTGTTACACAATCTGGGCTTTACTAATAAGTGATTTTAGAAAGATCGCTTGATAGGAGGTGATGGAAGCACTTGCCTTCGCGTCTAAAATACTGGTTCCCAATCTACTAATAAAAATCACTCAGGGAGCTTTTAAAAAGTACCTAAGCCAGGGACTGAACCCCAGAGATTCTACAAACCTAAGGAAGAGCCCAGGCGTCATTATTTTTAAAGAGATCTTCAGGCGAATCCCACATGCCACTGTGTTTGAAAAGCCCCCAACCTTGCAACTCAAAGCATGGTTCGTGGGCCAGATGCATCATGTCATCAGGAAGCTTGTTAGAACTGCAGAATCTCAGGCCCCAGCCCAAACCTACTGAACCAGAATTAGCATTTTCACAAGACCCTTAGCTGATTGCTGTGTGCGCTAAAGCGTGCAGTTCTGGTCTGAAGGGTTTGTGATTGACTCCTCTCTGGTGAGGTATCTGTTCCCCTAATGTGAAATCATAGGACACGTATTCTCCAGTACCGTCTGAATGTGATTGGGTATGCCTCATGGAGCTGTAGTTTGTTCTGAAACATGCACTTCTTGTGGATTAATTCCTAAGATAAGTTCTCTGAGCATATGGAAACTTTCACATCGGAAGATGCTTGTTTGGTTTAGGGAATATATAGTGACATGGTCTCACGGCCCTGTGGGTAGTCATTTTGTTTGTTTGCTTTTTCAGCCGGGCCACAGGGCATGTGGGATCTTAGTTCCCCTCCACCAGAGATTGAACCTGCACCCGTGCACTGGAAGCATGGGGTCTTAACCATTGGACCACGAGGGAAGTACCTGGGGGCGATTTTAAGAGCAAATTGGAAAGTTTCTCTTCAAACCTCACAGGCAACTTGTAATCCAAGGAACACTCTACCTGGTAGTATGCTCTGTTGTCTAAGCAATAAGGTACCGTCTAAGGCTAAGTTATTGATTTCAGTGACTTTTAGTCATGCTTATCTTCACAGTAACTGTACAAGTAAAGTATTATTGGGACCATTTTTGCAGAAGGCAACTGAAGTCCGAAGGGTTAAATTGCCTAAAGTAATTCAACGAATAAATTGCTAAATGATAATTCAAACTAAGTCCCAGAGACAGCAAAAACCAAGATCCTTTCATTATTCTAACTTGATTGCTTTAATCCTGAAAGCTTTAGTACAGCACCACTCCTGTCCTTTATACGGCCTCTAGAATGTATAAATCATTCACTTCTCTTAGTATGAATAAATGATAATTGACTGTAACTTTTCAAAACTGTCCTTCATCAAGTGCCAAAATGCCAAATAGTCTGTATTTAGTCCCAACATGGCCTTCATCTAATCAAAGTGCTTATTTTGGGAGCAGTCGCTTTTGAGTGTTAATAAACTATAGATAAATTTGATGGGATTTGGCATATTTTGGATTCAGATAAAAAGCACCTGTATGCCATTTCTGGTTTTTTCCTTAGTGCTACCAAATTAATTCAATTATAGCCCTTGTCAGGCAGAAGAACACTGAACTGTGGATGGCTGTGTCTTTTTATAAATTAAAGGCACGATTTTAGAGTTTTCTCAGTACTCTGGACTTGATGTATACATGAAGAAAGCAGCAAAGTGAAGTAATAAAGCCTGTCTTAAAAAGGCGTTTAGTCACCATAGTTCTTGTTGGTGGAAATGACCTTGGCTGCATCTTTCATGCACCCTCGCATTTGGCTTAGGATGCATAATTCATATAGCAATCAATTAGCTGACTGTAGAGCCTACAACAAGAGGGAATATTTCATATAAATCATCGCTGGCTAAATTGCTGGGACAATTAATAAAGTAGGAAATCTGTGGACATCAATTTGGAGGCAACACAGGTTCATCAAAAGCAAATCAGTTTCCTCCACCTCTTGGAAAGAAATTGCACACAAAGAAAACACCAGATATCATTTAATCACTATTTCTTAGGAAGGGCTTGATGAAGATAATATTATTTGTTGTTTTTATGAATGTGAACAAGTGCCTAACATAAGTGGCTCATTTATTTGTCTTAGGGCACTCAATCAACAATGTCATTCTATGAATTCAAATACAGCAATCAAATATGTGTTCCTGCTTTGGAAGCATCTATAATCTAGCACAGGGGGCCTCCAAATGTAAATCATCTTAGTATGCCTACTTTTGGTATGTGTGCTAGATAAAGCTGTTCTTTTCTGTTTTTTAATATATATATTGTTCAAAAATAATTTTAAACCATGTTAAGAGTACAGAAACACCTTTTTCAATATTTGTTATAGAGTTTTGGTTTGCAGTTTCCTTGAGGTTTTTGTATAGCAGTATATATACATATGTGATTGTTTTAAGTTGCTAACCTCTTAATTTCAAGTGCATTTTGAATACACTGCATTTGTACTCCCCTCACAGTTACTGTGTATGATATTTTATATCTAATTGTTTTTTTTTTATCTAATTGTTTTGTGTATCTCTTCACTGCTTATTGTGGATACAGATGATTTTTACTCCTTTTGTCTTTTCACCTCCCTGCTAGCTTTGTTTGTGGGTGATTTCCTACCTTTAATGTGCATTTGCCTTTACTGGTGAGTTTTTTCTTTCTGCTATTTTCTTAATTCTAGTTGTGGGTCTTTTCTTTTTCACCTAGAGACATGCCTTTAACATTTTATCCCAAGCTGGTTTGATGGTGGTGAATTCTTTCAGCTTTTGCACGTCTGTAAAGCTTTTGATTTCTCCATCAAATCAGAATGAGAACCTTTCTGGGCAGAGAGTATTCTGGGTTGCAATATTTTCTTTCATCACTTTACATGTATTGTACCACTCCCTCCTGGCCTGCAAAGTTTCTGCTTAAAAATCAGCTAATAGTCTTATGGGAGTTCCTTTGTTTGTTATTTGTTGCTTTTCTCTTGCTCTTGTTAGTATTTCTCTTTAATTTTTGTCATTTTGATTACAATGTGTCTTTGTATGTTCCTCTTTGGGTCGATCCTGGATGGGACTTTCTAGGCTTTCTGGGTTTAGAGACTATTCCCTTTCTCAGGTTAGGGAGAGTTTCAGGAAACTGTCTCATCAAATATTTTTTCAGGCCCTTCCTCTCTCTTCTCTTTCTGGGACCTCTGCACTTGAGTTGCCCCAGAAGTCTCTTACAACGTCCTCATTTAATTCTTTTTTTCCTATTCTATGGTAGTGATTTCCAGTACTCTGCCTTTCTGCTCACTGATCCATTCTTCTGAATCATTTAGTCTACTATTGATTCCATCCAGAGTATTTTTTTATTTCAGTTATCATATTCTTCATTTTCTGTTTGGTTGTTCATTTAAAAGTCATTTATTTATGTATCAGCTCTGCTGGGTCTTTGTTGCTGTGCAGGCTTTCTCTATTTGAGGTGAGTGGGGCTACTCTCTATTGCGGTGTGCAGACTTCTCATTGTCGTGGCTTCTTTTGTTGTGAAGCACAGGCTCTAGGGAGCACGGGCTTCAGTTGTTGCAGCTTCTGGGCTCTAGCGCACAGGCTCAAGAGTTGTGGCGCACAGGCTTAGTTGCTCCATGGTATGTGGGATCTCCCTAGACCAGGGATCTGTGCCTACTACATTGGCAGGCAAATTACCATAGGCCACTAGGGAAGCCCTGGGTGCTCTTTATATCTCCTCTTTATAAAAATCTTCTAACTTCTCACTCTATGTATTCATTTTCATCCCGGTTCCTTGGTTATCTTTCTAATGATTACTCTGAACTCTTTCTCGGGTAGACTGCCTATCTCCACTTTATTTACTTCTCGTTCTGGGGTTTTATCTTGTTCCTTTTGCTGAAACATATTCCTCTGTTGCCTCATTCTGTCTAGCTTTCTATTTGTGTTTTTATGTATGTGGTACACTAGTTAGCTTTCTCAGCCTTGGAGAGGTGGCCCTCTGTAGGAGGCGTTCTATGCATCCCAGCAGGGCACTGCCCTCTTGTCACCTGAGCTATGTGCTCTAGGGTTTCCCCCTAAGAGGGCTACATGGGTCCTTCTGTTGTGGTGGGCTGACTATGGGGGCAGTCTGGCAGGCCCCTAGTCTAGTTAGTTGCCAGGCCCTGCCTTGCACCGATGCTCACAAGGTGGCTGGTTGCAGAATCCTGGGGAGCCCAGGGGCTAGTGCTGGCTCAGTGTTGAGTAGAGTCAGGGTCTGGAAGACTCTGGGGCTGTTGTTCTATTCACTAGCTGTTGAAGCCAACCCAGGGATTAGTGCCAGACTACTGAGTCCTGGAGTCTGACCTCAGGGCCCAGAGACCCCAGGGCTCATTTCAGATCATTGCACAGGGGAGAAGGGTGGGTTCCTGACACTGCTGGGTCTGGGGTCTGGGTGTCTCACAGGTTGTTTTGGCTTGCTAATTGGCCTGAGGTGTCCCAGCACTGTCCTTGCAGACTATTGGGTGGGGCAAGATCTTGGAGCTAATTATCCAAAATGTCAGCTGCCACAGCAGCAGTGTTCACGTGGCTGAAAGTTCCCCAATAGTCCAATACCAGTGTCTATGTCCCCAGGGTGACATGTGGCCTCCCCTCCTGCCCTTGCTCCAGGAGACTCTCCAAGACCAGCAGGTAGGCCCAGCCCATGCTCCTATCAAATTACTCCTTTTGCTCTGGGTTCCAGGGCATGTGAGATTTTGTGTGCACCCTTTGAGAGTGAAGTCTCTATTTACCCCAGTCCTCAGGGGCTATTACAATTAAGTCCTGCTGGATTTCAAAGCCAAATGCTCTGGGGTCTCATCTTCCCAGTACTGGACCCCTAGGCTGGGGAGCTTGATATGGGGCTCAGAACTCAGGCTCCTGTGGGAGAACATCTGGAGTAATTTTTCTCCCTTTTGTGGGTTATACATCCAGAGGGTATGGGGTTTGATTCTATTGCAAATCCACCTCTCCTACCTCTCTCACTGTGGCTCCTTCTTTATGTTTTTAGCCATAGAATATCTCTGCTGTAAGTTCCAGTCTTTTCCATCAATGGTTGTTCTGCAGACAGTTGTGATTTTAGTGTGCTCATGAGAGGATGTAAACTCTATTACCTGCAATCTCCAGAAACACCTTTTTTAATGACTGACTGCCCAGACAAGAGTCACATATATGCTACTTTTATTAAATGATAAATGACATCAAACATGGTAGCCTTAAGATATAGGTCCATGGATATAATTTGACTTCATATTATAATTACCTGGAGAATATTTTTAAACTCACTATACTTATGGGCCATCTCTTATACAGTGGAAGTGATAAATAGATTCAAAGGATTAGATCTGATAGACAGAGTGCCTGCAGAACTATGGATAGAGGTTCATAACATTGTACAGGAGGTGGTGATCAAAACCATCCCCAAGAAAAATAAATGCAAAAAGGCAAATTAGTTGTTTGAGGAGCCCTTACAAATAGCTGAGAAAAGAAAAGAGAAACAAAAGGCAAGGGAGAAAAGGAAAGAAGTACCCATCTGAATGTAGAGTTCCAGAGAACAGCAAGGAGAGAAGCTGTTTTGGATAAGCACTGCAAAGGAATAGAGGAAAACAATAGAATGGGAAAGACTAGAGATCTCTTCAAGAAAATCAGATACCAAGGGAATATTTCATGCAAAGATGGGCACAATAAAGAACAGAAATGTTACGGACCTAAAAGAAGCAGAAGATACTAAGAAGAGGTGGCAAGAATACACAGAAGAACTTTACAAAAAAGATCTTAATGACCTGGATAACCAAGATGGTGTGATCACTCACCTAGAGCCAGACATCCTGGAGCTTGAAGTCAAGTGGGCCTTAGGAAGCATCACTATGAACAAAGCTAGTGGAGGTGATGGAATTCCAGTTGAGCTGTTTCAAATCCTAATAGATGATGCTGTGAAAATGCTACACTCAATATGCCAGGAAATTTGGAAAACTCAGTAGTGGCCACAGGACTGGAAAAGGTCAGTTTTCATTCCAATACCAAAGAAGGGAAATGCCAAAGAATGTTCAAACTACCACACAGTTGCTCATTTCAAATGTTAGCAAAATAGTGCTCAAAATCCTTCAAGCTAGGCTTCAGCAGTATGTGAATTGAGAACTTGTAGATGTACAAGCTGAGTTTAGAAAATGCAGAGGAACCAGAGCTCATGTTACCAACACTTGTTAAATTACAGAAAAAGTTAGAGAATTCCAAAAAAACATCTACTTCTGCTTCGTTGATTACACTAAAGCCTTTGACTGTGTAGATTACAACAAATTGTGGAAAATTCTTAAAGAGATGGGAATACTGATCACCTCACCTGCCTCCTGAGAAACATGTATGCAGGTCAAGCAGCAATAGTTAGAACAGGACATGGAACAATGGACTGGTTCCAAATTGGGAAAGGAGTATGTCAAGGCTGTATGTATCCCAGCTTTAGTTCAGTTCAGTTGATTAGTTATGTCCAACTCTTTGTGACCCCATGGACTGCAGCATGCCAGGCTTCCCTGTCCATCACCAACTCCCAGAGCTTGCTCAAACTCATATCCATTGGGCTGGTGATGCCATCCAACCATCTCATCCTCCATCATCCCCTTCTCCTCCTGCTTTCAATCTTTCCCAGCATCAGGGTCTTTTCCATTGAGTCAGTTATTTGTATAAGGTGGCCAAAGTATTGGAGCTTAAGCTTTAGCATCAGTCCTTCCAATGAATATTCAGGATTGAGGTTCATATAGTCAAAGCTATGGTTTTTCCAGTAGTCATGTATGGATGTGAGAGTTGGACCATAAAGAAAGCTGAGCACCGAAGAACTGATGCTTTTGAACTGTGCTGTTGGAGAAGACTCTTGAGAATCCCTTGGATTGCAAGAGATCAAGCCAGTCAATCCTAAATGAAATCGGTCCTGAATATTCATTGGAAGGACTGATGCAGAAGCTGAAGCTCCAATACTTTGGTCACCCTGCTTATTTAACTTATATGCAGAGTACATCATGTGAAATGCCCAGCTGTATGAAGCACAAGCTGGAATCAAGATTGCGGGGAAACATATCAATAACTTCAGATATGCAGATGACACCACCCTTATGGCAGAAAGTGAAGAGGAACTAAAGAGCCTCTTGATAAAGCTGAAAGAGGAGAGTGGTAGAACTCAGCATTCAAAAACCTAAGACCATGGCATCCAGTCCCATCACTTCATGGCAAATAGATGGGGAAAAAATGCAAACAGGGTCAGACTTTATTTTCTTGGGCTCCAAAATCACTGTGAATGGTGACTGCAGCCATGAAGTTAAAAGACGCTTGCTCCTTGGAAGAAAAGCTACAAGAAACCTAGACAGTATATTAAAAAGTATATTAAAATGGTAGCAACATTACTTTGTCGACAAAGGTCCGTCTAGTCAAAGGTATGGTTTTTCTAGTAGTCATGTATGAATATGAAAGCTGGACAATAAAAAAATCTGAGCACTGAAGAATTAATGCCTTCAAACTGAGATGATAAGAAGAGTCTTGAGAGTCCTTTGGAGAGTGTAGAGATCAAACCATTGGATCCTAAAGGAAGTCAACCCTGAATATTCATTGGAAGGACTGATGCTGAAACTGAAGCTCCAATACTTTGGCCACCTGATGTGAAGCTGACTCATTGGAAAAGACCCTGACACTGGGAAAGATTGATGATAGGAGGAGAAGGGGACAATAGAGGATGAGATGGTTGGATAGCATCACCGACTCAATGGACATGAATTTAAGCAAACTCTGGGAGATGATGATGGACAGGGAAGCCTGGCATGCTGCAGTCCATGGTGTCACAAAGAGTTGGACATGACTGAGTGACTGAACAACAGCAACAACCATCTCTTGAAAATACTGATTCAATTACTCTAGTCTAAGGCCTAGCAACAGCATTTTTTAAAACTCCTGCATTGACTTGAATGTTCCGGCAAGCTTGGGAACATGTTTATTGATAGTATTGTATGTGGCAGTGTGTCTCAGACTTGAAGCTGCATGCAAAACAGCTGGAGCATCTTGTTCACTTTCAGGTTTTGGTTCTGTAGGTCTAGGGTTGGGACTGAGATGCTATACATCTAACAGGCTCACAGGTGATGCTGACTTTACTGGTACTCCTACCACCATTTGAGTTGTAGGAGGTGGGACAGTAGCTCTCACACCTGCCTGCCCATTGGAATCAACTGGAGATTTTTAAAAATCCTGCTGCTGAGGACCCACCCCCAAAATTCTAAAGTAATTTTTGTGGTGTGCAATGTGTGCATCTGATTTTTACTGCTGTTGCTGTTTACTTGGTTTTGCTTCTTTTTAAGCTTCCCAAATGATTCTAGGGTATGCAAAGTTTAAGAGTTACTTGTGTAGAGGAGTGATTCTCAAGCTTCTTCAAACTTTAGATATGGCAGAGGAGTTTTAAAAATACACTAATCCTCCAGACCCAGACTAGGCTAATCAAAGTGCTACCCCCTTAGCACTTTTAGTGGGTAGGACTGGAATAAAGTTATTTTAAAAGCATGGCTTACAATTCTTATGAAGAGTCACGTTTGAGAACCTCTGGTATAGATGAGTCTAGGAAGTATGTTAGAGCTCAGGCTTTGAAGAAAAGTGAAAGCAAGCTTCTATCTCCTCTTACGCCATTTTCTAACATGTTCACAATAGCAATCAAACTATAAAATAAAGAAAAAAAATACAGTCAAACAAGGCATAGAAGGAGATTTCAATAAATAGAAAGAACTCACAATACTTCTGGATTATTAATTTTCTTGTCTGACTAAATTATCTTTAATTTCAAAGTAAGTATAGGATGACTTTTTAAATAATGGAAACATAACTATACAACTAAAGGAAATAGGCAAGACTAGAAAAAAATTTTTTTGAACAAGGAAAATGTGGGGAATAATCTTTCAGATATCAAAATATGTCATAAGATCATAATGATTAAAAATATTCCAGTGAATTCCCTGGCACTCCAGTGGTTAGGACTCAGTGTTTTCACTGTAGAGGCCTGGGCTTTATCCTTGGTCAGGGAACTAAGCTCCCACAAGCAACAGCATAGCCAAAAAAAAAAAAAAAAAAATCCAATTTGGGCATAAGAATAGAAAATGAAACATTGAAAGCAAAAAATGGATCTATATAGTATATTAAAATTTTCTAAAGGTAAAAGTGTCATGATTAATCGATTGGGAAATTATTAGCTATGTAAAAAAACAGAGTTGAGACATTTTGAAAATAATAAAATTGAATGTCTACCCCCCATTTCATACATGAAAATAAGTTTTAGAAGGAGTAAAACTTAAGGAAAAAAAGAATAGAATTGCTTTAACCTTGATATAAGGAGAGACTTCTCAAAAAAAAAAAAATTAGAAACATACTGAAAAAAATTGACATATCTGGATGCACACACATACTTTTGTCCCCTGAAATAAAACAAAAACAAAGATTTTTAAAGACAATCAAGGTTCCAAATAGTCAGGAGACTGAACACATACATATATAAATGCACTATCTCCTGAAACCTCACAGAGTATCATAAAGATATGTGAAAGTGAAAGTCGCTCAGTCGAGGCCATATCTTGAGACCCCATGGACTATTCAGTCCATGGGATTCCCCAGGCCAGAATACTAAAGTGGGTAGCCTTTCCCTTCTTCAGGGGATCTTCCCAACCCAGGGATCGAACCCAGGTCTTCCGCATTGCAGGTGGATTCTTTACCAGCTGAGCCACAAGGGAAGCCTCATAAAGATATATTTTAACATATTTAATTTCATAAGGATGAGGAGGGTGAGAGAGAAGGGGGACTAGCAATACACTTCTTCAGTCTAGAAAACAGGAGAATGTGTGTGAGAACTGAAGCAGAAAACAAAAACAAAAATGCCAACACACAAAAAACTGGTTGCTTAACTTGAAAGCCAAAAATTAAGGCAGTGTTTTAAATAACATGATTTCCAAAGTCTCGGGAATAAGTGGCACAAGGTCCTTCCAAACATGGGGGTGAATGAGAGGGAACTAAAATAAGAACTGCTCCAAAGTTCCCTAAGGAGCAGAAGCAGATCCCCTTTTCACTTTCCCTTATCCCCACCCCAGCAGAGGGCTGGAAGTTTGTTTTGTCTTGAACAGAGGGTCTCTGAGTCAGCACACATGCTAAGGTAGAGCGCTGAGAATGGAGCTGAAAAGGGATGAATTTATTGAAGGCTGACATCCCCGTGGCTCTCTTCATTTTTCATCAGCTCCTGGAATGTTGGCAGGCAAGACTTTATCCTGCAGGCAGGAGACTGGATGGATCTTTCCTGGGGAATGTGACCAGCATAAGAGAAAAGTCCTAAAGAGATGAAAGTTAGGGGCCCTTCAATAAAGCAGCCAAACCATAGGGACTTCCCTGGTGGTCTGGTGCTTAGGCCTCTGAGCTTCCACTGCAGGGGCACAGATTATATCTCTGTTTTTACATGCCAAAAAAAAAAAAGCTAAACCACATTTTCCTTCAGTGAGTCCCACAATCAGTCAGTCCCACCCACCCATTTAAAACTTCCTACAGCTTTCCACCCAACTCTTAAATATAGCTAGCAATCAAGGGTTACAAAACAGCAGAGAAAGACTTTGATAGGAAAAAGACTGAAATGAAAGAACTGAACAAAACAAGTTGGAAGCAATAGAACACACGAAGAGCTGAAAATGTAAACAGACTGCTGTCAGTATTCTCAGAGATGGATGCAACATCAAAAGCACAAGAAAGGAAAGCAAAAACATGTAAATGGGACTACATCAAACTTTGCTATGTAGCAAAAGAAACAACCTAACAAAGAGAAAAGACACCCTATGGAATGACAGGAAAATTTTGCAAACCATACATCTAATAAGGGGTTATTATCTTTATTTGTAAGGAACTCCTACAACTCAATAGTAAAAAACAAATAACTCATTTAAAAAATGGTCAAAAGACCTGAATAGACATTTTCCCCAAAAAAGGCAAACTGGTGGCCAATAGGCATTTGAAAGGATGTGTACCATACTAATCATTAAGAGAGTGTAAATCAAAACTACAGCAAAATACCAGCTTATACCTGTCTAGGATGGCCATTATCAAAAAAAATGAAAAAATGCAAGTGTTGGCAGGATGTGGAGAAATTGGAATCCTGGTGCACTGTTGTTAGAAATATAAAATAGTATGGGCACTATGGAAAACAGCATGGAGCTTCCCTAAGAAATGAAAAATAGGAAAAACTACCACGTGGTCCAGCAATCCACTTCTGGATATTTGTTCAAAAGAACAGGAACCTGGACCTTGACTAGATACGTAACAGAGAGACAGACTATGGAAAAGGGGAGCCTGGTGGGCTGCCATATATGGGGTCGCACAGAGTCGGACATGACTGAAGTGACTTAGCAGCAGCAGCAGCAGATAAACAATAAAGACAGAAAAGAATTAAGACAAACAGATTAAAGCAGGAGGTTCTCCTAGTTTGCCATGTGGATGAAACAAATTCTGACATCTTCAATGTTTCTACCAACCCTCACTTTGCTTTGCTCTTCTGAGACCCCCTGTCCCTCTTTCTTGAGGACAGTTTAGGGGGTGAAAGAAGTGAGGTGGTTAAAGAAAAACTGTCAGTGCCCCTGCTGCCCCACTCCATGAAATATCTGAATTCAGAACATCCAAGCACAGGCCAAAATGCTGCATTTCTAGTTCCCACTTTCCCTTGAGAGCAATATGTATCAAAACGGAAAATATATGATGCCTTGCTGTTGACAGTTGTTCCTCTTTTGGGGCCCCAGAGACTTTACTATCTGATGCAGAGTTCCACAATAAGAATCAGAATGAATGAAAAGTCCACCTTTTTCTGTCTGTTTGTAAAGCAAAAGAGTGACTGTGAAAGTGAACATGGAAGGGAGAGGCAGCAGGATGCCTCACCTGCAGACACCTTCTTGATGCAGATCATTCACAGGAAAAAAAGTCCATGTGGATGTCACGGATCTGGAAACTTAAAAATTATTGGTGTGCTTGGCACACCTTCATGCAGATCCAAGGTTACATGTGTTTTAATCTGCAGTACTGCTGACATAGGAGAAATTCAATAGTAAAGGCTTTCAGGTCCCACAAGTGCAAAAGAG
This sequence comes from Bos javanicus, assembly GCF_032452875.1. Lineage (NCBI taxonomy): Eukaryota > Metazoa > Chordata > Mammalia > Artiodactyla > Bovidae > Bos > Bos javanicus. Next base: position 58,871,371 of record NC_083869.1, on the reverse strand, counting down.
GACTCAAGACTGCAAAGAGCCAGGGGAGATACATCTGGGAGCTGGCAGTTTCAAAGCCAAATCAGTGTTCATGGGCCTTTATTAAGAAAGTTGGTCTTCTTTCTGAGAACAGTGGGAATCTTGAAGTAAATATAGGTAGAACAAGGTCAGGTTTACATTTTGAAAATTATGGAAAATAAATTTGCTCTAGAAACATAGATGCAGGGAGAAAAAGAGATGCTCCCATTATTCCAGGCAGAGTAGTACAAATGGTACTTGTAGAATGTGAAGCAGACAGATTTAATGGATATTAGAAGATACCCATTTAATGGTTCAGTGGGTAAAGAACCTGCCTGCAATGCAGGAGACTCAGGAGATACGGGTTCGATTCTTGTGTCAGGTTGATCCCTTGGAGGAGGGCACAACAACCTACTCCAGTATTCTTGCCTAGAGAATCCCAGGGACAGAGGAGCCTGGGGGGCTACAGTCCATGGGGTCACAAAGTCAGACACAACTGAGCAACTGAGCATGCACACAGGCACAGAAGATAAAAACTGATAGAAGTTAATGATTTGGGGATGTAAGGAAGATGGAGATAAAGGTGTCCAAGAATAACTTCAAGGTTTCTAGCTTGCAGATCTAGAAATTTTTTCATTGTTTTCTCAAAAAAATGTTTTTCTGAAAAAATATATGATGTAATGGGAAATTTTAAACCTTTTAAAAGAGGGAACAAATCTTTAGAAGTAGGCAAATTGGGGTTTTGTTTATTTTAGGATATCTGGAATTTAAAATCATGTTTACAACATGAACATACGTAAGATAGCAAAAGAATTTTTTAAAGAAGAAGACTAACATTTAATGCCCTGTATAATGTGGTTTTAAAAAATGAGATGTTGCACCCCAAGTATCTCGCCTCTGAAACATAACATTGGCCATTTCTCCAAAGTCACCAATGCCAGCAGCTCTCCATTGCAATCCGCAAAGCAAAACCATTTCTCCAGTAAACAGTAGGGCTCCCATCCTAAAAAGTCAGCTCTGAACACCACAGAGAAAGTAATTGAATTCAACACCAGTGTTATTTTGTGACCTGTGCATCTTCCACCATATGAAAACTGAAAGTAATACTGTATCATCAAATTCTCCACTTTCTCACATAGTTCATCTGGTCAAACAGAATCAAATACCACATTGCTGAAACACCATCAATTCTCCTGTGGTTATCTTACAAATAAATTTCTTTTTCTCTACTTTTATATAGCACATAAAATTTTCATATAGTTGAAATGAACTGTGCAGAGAAAAAGGTAAATGCCAGCAGGCATCTAAATATTGTAGCATCTGTTATATTTTACACTCTGTAATCACAAATCTTATAAAGCTTCATCGCATTTAAAGCTGGATTCTTCGCAAATTATTGAAGATTGATAGCTATAGTAATTGTCATTACACTTTTATTTTTATTATATTGAATTATATAAACTTTCTTCTACCTTTCTCTGTTGTAATATATTTTTCTGAAAAACAATTTCCAACATTATATTTTGTTGTAAAAGTCTAAAATTTATATGATAGAAATTAACATTTTAAAGTTAAGTATCCAAGATGTGTAGGTTGTGTGTGTGCACATATTTGTCTGTGCATGCACGTATTAGTGTAGCACTGCTAACTATTAAAGTCTTTTCTAAAACACTTAGAAAAACTGGATTGGAATAGAAATAGTAAAATGAATTACCTTGAAAGAATTTTAAACCTGAAATGGAAGCACCACAGACTATCAGTTTTCCTTTTTGTCATGAAACACAAATAGGAGTAGTTTTAAATATGTGAGGGTTTCAAACTTCTGGTAATATGCATATATCCATTCTGTGTTACTTGCCCTCTTAAGGTCTGCATTCAGTACAAGGACCAAACCTCAGGTGCCACATAAATGCTTAGACTACCTTTCCGACTGATTTCTTTTTCCTTTAAGTTTTACACTATAAGTGAATATCATCTTTTCCCCCTTTTTTAATCAATTTGTTGGATTTCTTATCTACCTACTTGCAAAGCTAATTATTAAGCACCTATCAGGTGGCGCCAGTGGTAAAGAACCTGCCTGCCAATGCAGGAGACGTAAGAGACGTGGGTTCGATCCCTGGGTTGGGCAGATCCACTGGAGGAGGGCATGGCAACCCACTCCAGTGTTCTTGCCTAGAGAAACCCATGGAGCCTGGAGGGCTACAGTCCATAGGGTCGCATACAGTCAGATATGACTGAAACAACTTAACACACATACACATGTGTCAGTACTATGTTAAGTGCTGTTATGGGAATAAATCCTTGTAAAACCCCATCTTCACAAAAGAATCACATCTGGAAGGTAAATTCCTTTGTAACTGACAAAAGAACAATATCTGGTAAGTAAAATAATCTCCATTTTATATTCAAGGAAATGAAGGTTCAAAGAGCCAAGAACTTTGCCCAACACTATTTAATCGAGTTTCCAACATTAATCCATGGTGAGGCACGATGTATGCTGCACAACCCAGGAATGCCCTTCACGGAGCCTATAGGATGGCAACCCTTGGAGCTATCCAGGGCCACAGCCCTGTATCTAACTCAAAAGTCTAATTTCTTCTATTGCACCACATTTCCATCTCACTAACTTATTCATATTAAAATAACAGGAGTAAACAGAAGTTGGGGAAATAAAGAGTAGTGAGAGTTGAGTTTTGCATTGCACTTCTTGAAAATACCACTAATGAGTCCACAGAATTATTTACAATAATTTGATCCATAAAGCAGCAGCTACAGCTCTCATATTTCCTTTCTTACAGAAAAATTAATTTATGATCATTTGTAAATAACCTAAGTACAAGTGAAGCTATCATTATGGGTTGCCTTCATAAACTATATACTGTGTAATTTTTTATTATCATTCCATGAACTAAGGGAGCCTGAAAATGATCTTTTGACTTTCAGAATTACCCATATGTTGATATGCAGGGTTGACACTCATTTGAGGGGGAAGTATGTCTCTTTAGCATTTTAATCTACTTATAAACTTCATTTATTCAGAATTGTACATCTCTAATTGATTAAACAAATAGTGCACTTTCCAAATAAAAGACATATTAAAATAGTGAACATCTGCAGAGACATGCTTAAATAAGCAAAGACAATTCAAAGGCATTTGCTGTCCTAATTTCTTGCAAGTTGATAGACAATGCCCCAAAACTCTCTATCAGATCCAGAATGAACTAATAAGCTAATCAGAGCATAACAAGTCTTTGCCGAGTGACTTCATAAGAGAACTATGAGTGCATTTAAACAGCGCTCAGGGGTATTTCTTGTTAAACATATGAACTTGTTCTGAAAAATATTGTTAAAGATTGGTAAAATCACAGAGTATACTATTTCCACCAGTGATTAGGGCTCCAGGGACAATGAAATGAAGAGAAATATTCATTTCCCCTTGGAACTGCAAGCTCCCAGACAATAAGATCCTCACTGAGTCTGCTCAGAACTTATCTCCCTTAAGCGGTACCTCTCAGGTCCCCATTTACCTCGTTATTGTTAACTCTCTGGGGGCTTTGATCATGCATATTGGTCATAGTTCTGTTAGGTCAATGTAAGTTTCATCAGGAAAATTCTTTCCTTCAGTTCAAGACTTTGTAGAATGCCAAGTTTCTGCAGCAAATTTAGAAAACTGTATGAATAATACAATTTGTTAAACAAAGTCAATACCACATGCATAACGGAGAATATGAACCATAAAGCTGTAAGGATTAATGACAATTGGTAAGCAGAAAATTACCCTCATAAATAAATATCAATAATTAAGAAATATAAGCAGTGTGTTTCTAACTGTTCTACTTGTGGCTGCATAAGCATTTAAGACACTTCAACTGACTCCTTTTAATATGAGGGTAATTTATTTCTCTTATGCAAATTACCAGCTATACCAACATAATGTCTAAATATGGAGAAGAAAGCCTTTAGATCAAATTAACAATAAATGGTATGGTCTATCTCTGAGTGTGCAAAACCAGAATCACAGAAGAACACTACATAATTTGTGCCTGTTTCTCTAAACTAAAAAAGAAAATCTTCAAAAGAATTTTTTTAAAAACCTATCAAAATATTCCCCTTTCCTCCTCTTTCTTTTCCTTCTGCATTTCCTTTAGTTTTAAATTCAAGTTATAAACCAAAATAAGTAAAAATATTTCTACTCCTCTATAAGCATATAGAACTTGATTTCCTGGCTCTATTCTATTTTTTATTATTCAATATTCAGAATGATAAAAGGTATACGGGTATTTTGCTATTAGTCAATTATTAAATACTACCGTTTTCAAATTTTTTCCTTGATGTTTATTCTTCTTTATTTAAGAAAAGAATAAAAAAGTAGATTATATCATGTGGACTATTAAAAAACCCAAACCTCTTCCTCAACATAAAAATTTTCTTTAAAAGCTAGAAAAATCTATCAGAACTATATTCAAGCAGTCACATTCAGTGGTGTGTCCACTTCTATCCACAGATATTTTGTTCAATGTGTTTCTTTAGATTCTCTGAAATGCTTCTAATTTTATTATTTCTCAAAGTTCTGTCTTTGAATAGTCACAGAGTATTTTCATTTAAACTTTATTCAGTGCAAATATTTAGAGAGTAAATTCATTTTAAACCTATCGATATCAGTTTTCATGCTGAAATTCATCTAAAGCATGTCCAAGTTAATTCATTCTCCTACTCTTGAGACAAGGTAGGACAAAGGCACACTGCCCATCTCTATGAGGACACCTGGCTAATAGCCAATTTACAGAGTATAGGCTGCAAACAGCTAATACTGCCTTTGTGCTTTGTCTCTTTCCAAAGTATAGTAGAATTTTAAAAAAGAAAAAGAAAACCATTCTGGAGACAAGACACACTTTACAGAAGATGTACCTCAGTAATGATTAAAAAAAAAAAAATCATGTCAAAACCCTGCAACTTTGTTCCACCTGGTAAAACATCCTTATATTCTTCTCCACAAGCCAGAGGTCACATTGCTACAAATTCAGGAAGGGTATTTTTTAACAGATGTGATAAACCTTCTCCTCACTATTTACACTTCTCTCTCTCATCTGAAAAGACACCTGGGGGAGGTTTGCTTAATCTACATGTATACATGCATAAATACATCCCTGTAGCTTGCAGGCAGAATGAGGCAATTTGTATGTACATGAAACACAGACATCAAACCCAGCATGCCCCAAACTAACAGATATTAAAATAACTTATCACACCCCCATCACTGCACCAATTTCACATCCTGAACCTTCTCTGGCATAAGTATCACTGTTTTGTCAACCAGACATAGAGTTAAATGAGGGCAAGTAGCATATTTGGAGAAGGAAATGGCAACCCACTCCGGTGTTTTGCCTGGAGAATCCCAGGGACAGAGGAGCCTGGTTGGCTGCTGTCTATGAGGTCGCACAGAATCGGACACGACTGAAGTGACTTAGCAGCAGCATATTTATTCACCACTGTAATTCCAGCACTGAGCACTGTGCACATTGCTTAACATGTAGATGATCCTCAACAAAATATTGAATAGCAGGCCAAGTTTCTCAGCATCTGGAAACATATGTGACTCATGTTTTGGTGGCAAGACTATTGGCCTTACTGCCTAAAAGTTTGGTTTCTATTCAGTCTGTCACTATGAAGATGTGTGATCTTGGGCAAATCACATATTTTTAGTGGATCTACAATTTGGGATAGTGGGATGGGAATGGGCAACTAGATAGTTTTTTGGGAGAAATAATTCTTTAAAATGTTGACACGGAGTTTTATTCTGTTCCTAAACCCCCTATATTTAGACATAAAAGTTTATATCTGTTACCTTCAAGATGGTCTTAGAATCCAGCCTTTCTTCCCTATCCCCACTGCCATTCCCCTTAGAGCTGGCTTTCACCATCTAAGTTCTGATGGTGCAAACTGCATCATGAAGAGGGATAAACTGGGAGTTTAGGATTAACATATACACACTACTATATATAAAATAGATGACCAAAAAGGACCTAATTACAGCACAGGGACTTATATTCAATATCTTGTAATAGCCTATAAGAGAAAAGAATCTGAAATAAAACATATGTATGTGTATGACTAAATCACTTTGCTGCACACCTTAAAATAAAACAACTTTGTAAATCAACTATATTTCAATTTTTTCTATTGAGAAAAAAAATTTTTTTTAGTGAACCACAGTACATGTTCCTAACTTTAGTTTCTTGACTCTTCCTTTCTTCACAGTGCAGCAGGGCAAATTTCCTTAAACCCTATGTGTGATGGTTTTCCAACAGTAGTGTGCACAAGAGCTAAGCAGCTTATTATAGAAATGTACTCCCAAGTCACACTTCAATGCACTCCTGCAGTGTCCCTTAGACCCTCCCTTCTGCACCGGGTGGTCCACAACCCACATATTCACACACTTCCTCTCTGCAGTGACTTCTAGACTCTTTTGATTTTACATTTGAGTACTAAAATAGGCTTAAGGAGACATCTTAAAAATGTGAGTATTTATCATTGAAACGTGTCTATGTACAAATATATAGATATATGTCACTTTATTATTCTATTATTGAGTCATAACCGATCCATCTTCTGTCCTCTTTGGTGCACTGTCATCACAGGATTCAGGACCCATGACCCGTAACATAAAAGTTCACTTAAAAATTTACTCCCAAGTCACACAGGGAGGCTGTCCTTAAATTGACTGCGTACCGAGTGTTCACCACTGCTGCTTCTCTGTGCTCTTATGGAATAGTGTTCACACCTTAATCAAGGTAAGGTAAGATAAGGCAGTGTTTGTAAGTAGTAATCTGCCGGGGTCCAGCCCCGGTGGATCCAGGGAATTCGAAGCGGGGACGGTGTCGGTGAGGATCAGGAAACAATTGCTTAATTAAATGTTAATTAAGGATATAAAGAGTAATAGAATAATGATAGCTCAGTGAGAAAATTTAGTGGAGAAAAGAGACTGAATAATTCAGCCAGAAGGTGAGAGAAAGAATGACATGGGGAGACCAAGTTTCGGTGAAGAAGGCCCACACTTTATTTTCCAAAGTAGTTTTTATACCTTAAGTTATGCATAGAGGATAATGGGGGAAGGGGTAGAGTCATGCAGTAAGCCAGGCTTTCTTCCTGCAAACTTTATCATATGCAAAAGTTTAGGTGATTTGCATCATCTTCTGGCCCGGAGGCCTGTTAACATTTTAAGACCCTTTCTTCAGAAAACTTATTTTTCTCTAAAGGTGATTAGTCAGGCACCACCCTCCAAAAGCATTAGATAAAGTTACATTCCTATAGGGCAAAGGTGTGGTGGGCTATACCAAGAAAAAGAATTAACTCAAGGGTCCAAGGTTACAAACATTAAAGCTACTACTTACACCAATTATATTAATCAATACACTGCCAGGGACACAGCAGGTAAGGGATATGGAGACTTAGCAGCAAACATTGGCCCAACAAGTGAAAAACCCTTCACCAATACAATTTCTAATCAATCTTTTAACTGCTCAAAGGAATCTGTATTTAGACAGTTTAGAACATCTCATGCCTCTCACAGTTGGGAGGCTCTGAACAATCACATGTGGCGGGAAAAACCTATTCAGGCAGGCTAGAGGACTTCCAAAGGAGTTTGTAGGTTAAACACTGTCACACCCAGGAATTATTAACTGGAGCTGTAAGCTAACTCTTTTTTCAGAGACAGGTAGTGGGGGACAGCCCCCCATAAAGTCAGAGGTGTAGGTGAGAGCACAAAGCAGAAAGTAGGCAGACTCTGGTTTTGGGGGTAGATGCTCGAGAATTTCCAGGGGGACTCCTGAGGCTCGATCAGGCCTTTGCGTATGCCGAGCCTCCTTCCTCATGACCTTTGCCACCGGTGGAGTTCCTCACACTGGCTCCTGGCAGTAATTTTTCAAAAACAACTGTATTTCTGTATTATCTTATTCCTTTTCTTTCTTTTCAAGCAGCTGTTAGGCTCTGTGTCCACAGCCTCAGTAGAGCTGTGTAATGAGGGGAGAGTATAACAGTCTTATGGAATTTTCTTTTTCGAAGGCCCTGGGGTGGGAGAAGTTCAGTTCAGTTCAGTTCAGTTCAGTCGCTCAGTCGTGTCTGACTCTTTGTGACCCCATAAATCACAGCACGCCAGGCCTCCCTGTCCATCACCATCTCCCAGAGTTCACTCAAACGCACGTCCATCCAGTCAGTGATGCCATCCAGCCATCTCATCCTCTGTCATCCCCTTCTCCTCCTGCCCCCAATCCCTCCCAGCATCAGGGTCTTTTCCAGTGAGTCAACTCTTCACATGAGGTGGCCAAATTACTGGAGTTTCAGCTTCAGCATCATTCCCTCCAAAGAAATCCCAGGGCTGATCTCCTTAACAATGGACTGGTTGGATCTCCTTGCAGTCCAAGGGACTCTCAAGAGTCTTCTCCAACACCACAGTTCCAAAGCATCAGTTCTTCGGCGCTAAACTTTCTTCACAGTCCAACTCTCACATCCACACATGACCACTGGAAAAACCATGGCCTTGACTAGACGGACCTTTGTTGGCAAAGTAATGTCTCTGCTTTTCAATATGAACTTTTCTTCCAAGGAGTCAGAGTCTTTTAATTTCATGGCTGCAATCACCATATGCAGTGATTTTGGAGCCCCAAAAATAAAGTCTGACACTGTTTCCACTGTTTCCCTGTCTATTTCCCATGAAGTGATGCACAATAAATTGTCTGCCAGGGGAAAGAACATGATTTAGTCCCACCCATAACACTCAGGGAGCTCAGGAAAGAGTAAATATGGAAGCCACCCTATTCTATGTGAAAGTATGAAACTTTTAAACTAAAGCTATCAAACCACTCAACAAATATTTTATTCTCCTACTTTGAAAATTTACAACAACTATGTGTAAAATTATCATTTTTAAGTGACTGAAAATTTTCAAAATATCAAAGACAACTGTATAATTTTTGTGTACATCTGATTGTTCTATTCATATACCAGTGCTATTTGGATTAATAATAAAGTATAAGTTCACATAAGTTATAAACTATTACATAATTTTTTCATAAAATTAATTTTTCTTACACTTTGTTGAGTACAATCATTAATTATTTTAATCAAGATTTTTCACACACCCTCTGTTCTATTGATGGTAATTTAAAAGTGAAACATAATTGTATCCAGTCTATAAAATTTGAATATATTTTCATAAAAATGTAAATTTAAGTAACTGTAAAAAATGAAAAAATAAATTATTTTTATTAAAAAAGGCCAAAGGACGTGAATAGACAGCTCATTAAAGTAGATATACAAATGGCAAATAAGCACATGAAAAATTGTTCATTAGCACATGTCATTGCCACGCAGTGCTAAGTCACTGTCTGACTCTGCAACCCTATGAACTGTAGCCCACCAGGCTTCTCTGTCCATGGGATTCTCTAGACAAGAATACTGGAGTGGGTGTCCATGCCCTTCTCCAGAGGATCTTCTTGACTCATGGATTGAACCCACGTCTCCTGCGGCTCCCACATTATAGGTGGATTCTTTACTGCTGAGCCACAGGGGAAGCTCCACACTCGTCATTAGGGAACTGAAAATTAAAACAACAATGAGATACCACCACACACCTCTTAGGACAGTCAAAATCCGAAACACTAGCAATACCAAATGTTGATGAGGATGTACAGAAACACTCATTCATGCTGGTGGTCACTTCAGAAGACAGTGTGGCAGTTTCTTACAAAACCAAGCATACTCTTACCATGTAATACAACAGTTATGCCCTTTGGCATTTACCCAAGTGAATGGAAAACTAATCTCCACAGAAAAACTTGCACAAGAATAATTATAGCTCGTTTATTTGTAGTCGCCAAAACCTGAATGCAAGCAACATGTCTGCCAGTAAGTGAATAGATAAACTGTGGTCCATTCAAACAATGGAATATTATTCATCTCTAAGAAGAAATGAGCGATCTAGCCATGATAACCCATGGAGGAATCTTAACTGCATTTTGCAAAGCAAAAGAAGCCATCCCAAAACGTCTACATACTGTGTGATTCCACATATATGATATTCTGGAAAAAACAAAACTGTGAAGACAGTAAGAAGGCCAGTGGTTGCCAGTGGTTAGGGAGGAAAGGGATGAATATTTTTTGCCAAGGGAGCAATTGTTCACTCTTGTTTTTCATGTCTCTTTCAGAACTGAATTACAGGCAAAGTGGTGGTGGCAGTGATGTTAGTTTTAATCACACTGGCTTTACTTCTAAATATCTGAAACTAACACACACTTTGAGTTCATTTTACAGCGGGGCTTCCGGAAGCCATTCTCTGACAGAAGGAAGGCTCAGTATCCTGCACAGAGCACAGCTCTAGCGTCTGGCCAGTTGCAAACCCTGACAACCCAAGCAGCGCTGGGCAAGAACTGTTTCCAGGTCGGGAGGAGATAAGGTCCCTAGGTACAGTCATGCTATAAACAGCTCTTTAACCAACAGCCTCAACTCCATTTCCTTTTCTCGTAGGAACTCTGCACAAGCGAAATCCAGAGTCTTCCAACATGAATTCCCTACTCAACTGAGCATTTTCTCCTGTGCTTGCTCTCGCTGGCAGCTCTCTCCCCTGTGATTCATCTGTCAGTATGGCTCTATATACCTTCTGTCTTCCAAAAGTTGATCAAATCTGTGTTATGCTTTGTAACTCTCTCCCTTTATTTTCAGCATTTTATGAGTGAGTTTCTCATTCTCTCTCTGCTACTTTGAACAGAAATTGTATGGAGGTTTCTCACTAATACTATTTTATTTAGCTCAGGAGACATTATAGTACTTCCTGAAGACAAATTCTGTTTTCAGCTTTGTTTTTACTAGCCGTTAACGTGTCCAACTATATCATCATTCCCTCCAAAAGCTTCACCCTGTTTTTAAACTTATCTCAGAAATATGAGTAAGAATTACAGATTGAGGTATCAAGAATGGGGCAAGTTGCAAAGCATGATACGACTTTAAATTGAGTTAGCTGGGGATTGAAGTGAATCTCTCTGCTTATTAATTGTTTAAAAATTTTAAAAACTAATGATTTTGGGGGGATGGGACACTAAATATGTGAGACTATCTACTTTTCGTAGTGTTAAAATGTATAGGTACATCAAAAGATTAAGCTGCAAAGTGTAAACTTTCCATATTAACATTATCAAATTCCCACAAAAACCATATACAAAGTACTATTTTCTTCACATTAGAAATGAAAAAGCTCAGCTGGAGAAACTCAATAACTTGCCCAAGATCACATGGTTAATACCTGGCTTATGCAGGATTTGACTCTGTGCAAGCATGGTTGTCTGCCTTTTCCACTTCATTACATGGCACCAACTACTCAAATGGCCACTGCTTTTTGGTCACACACAGAGGGAGCATAGAAGTAAAACATCCAGGATATAGTGGGAAAATGGAAGTCAGGGTGTGGTAGGGGGAGAGGGATAAGAGGTCTTTGAGAGAAACAGCCCACAAATGATTTTTTTCTCATGTTCCAAAAAGAATTGAAACTATTCTTATAAAAAATCTATTAGGACCTAAAGGTATCAACAAACAACACAGCCACATAAGTGCTATAAAGCACCTAGTATAGGAAATATCCTCTTACCAGAAAAATGCAAAACAAACTGGCAGCAACATTTAAGGGGGTGATTTTTAAGGATGATGGCAGGTACAGCAGTTCCAACACATCTGGTGTAATCATTTGAGGATAGATCCAAGGAAGCCACATGCTATAGAATCCCAACTTTTCGGTTCTATTAATCAAAAGACTGAAACATTACTGCGTGCCTAATATTTGCAACATTATGGGTCAGGCGTCATGAAGAAAGTTGAACCAGAGAATCTTCCTTGTGGGAGTTTACTAGCTGAAGGATTTAGAGAAACCAGTGCATACTTTAGAGGTGAGCAATATACAAACACTCAGAGTACCATGTAGGTATCTACAGCAGCAGGATTGATTACGGTCACACTGGGTCACAGTTCACTCTCTTTCCCACATGAATCCTAAGGTACTGATTTATTGTGGTCCCTTTGATTAATTTTTTAAAGATATATAGGATTAATGATATTTTTCAATTCATCTTTATCATCAATATGTTAAAATCATCTCTTGTTCTATTTAATTTCATTCTTATTTTATTATATTTTCCTTTTATCACCTCTTCCTTCTCATTCTTTCAACTTTCCATCCAAGTGGTTATTTAGATATATTGTATCCTTTGAAACTGAAGAGTGTTTTTCACATGTGCTATTAACTTGCATAAACACTACTGTTACATATCAATTCTTGCCATTCTCATCTGTTTGTGAGATCATCCCAAATATGCATAAACCTCATTTTCCTTGGCCTTTTTCTCCAGTTGCCCACCATTCCCTACACAGTAGTGATGCTGTGAAACTCCATCATGCTCTGTGATTTTCATGAGCTGGTCATAGGGTCCAAGCATACTTATTTCACTAGGCACTATCAGCTTCTCTCCAGTACTGGAACATTTTACCTTCCACTAGCTGTCTATGCAAAAAGATGCCTCTACCACCACCCCCACCCACCTCCATCCTTACTTGCCTTCTAACTTTTGCTAATTTTGTGATTGTGTGTGGAGTCATTCAGTCATGTCCAACTTTGTCCATGAAAGTTTCAAGGCAAGAATACTGGAGAGGGTTGCCATTTCCTACTCCAGGGCATCTTCCAACCCAGGGATTGAACCTGTGTTTCTTTGTGTTTCCTGCATTGGCAGGCAGATTCTTTACCATTGCATTACCTGGAAAGAAGTTTGGTGGTTATAAAATACTATTTTATTGTTGTTTTAATTTTCATGCCTTTAATTAGTAGTGGGCTTCAGAATCGATTTACATGTTTATTATATACTTACGTGAATTGTCCTTTTAAATACTATATTCATCTTCATAGATGTCACTTTTTTGCTGAATAACTTGCATTTTTAAAAATGTTTTAAATATTCAAGAGTTCTCACTGTTGTAAATTCCATGTTAAAATTTCCTATAACATGTCTGCTGCTGCTGCTTCTAAGTCGCTTCAGTCGTGTCTGACTCTGTGTGACCCCATAGATGGCAGCCCACCAGACTCCCCTGTCCCTGGTATTCTCCAGGCAAGAACACTGGAGTGGGTTGCCATTTCCTTCTTCAATGCATGAAAGTGAAAGGTGAAAGTGAAGTTGCTCAATTGTGTCCGACTCTTAGTGATCCCATGGACAGCAGCCTACCAGGCTCCTCCACCCATGGGATTTTCCAAGCAAGAGTACTGGAGTAGGGTGCCATTGCCTTCTCTGACATGTCTAATTGAACATAAAACTTTTATTTTGATTGTAGTTAAAATTCTAGTTTTTGTTTTTGTTATTTTGTTTCTTTGTTGCTGTAGTTCCTGTTTTTTTTTTAAATGTCTGTAATTTTATGGATTTTTAAAATAGATTGCTGTTGTTTAGTCCCTAAGTCATGTCCAACTCTTTGCAACCCCATGAACTGTACCCCGCCAGGCTCCTTTGTCCATGCGATTTCACAGGCAAGAATACTGGAGTGGTTCTTCTGCCTTCTCCAGGGGATATTCCCAACCCAAGGACTGAACCTGCACCTCATGCATCCCCTGCATTGGCAGGTGGGTTCTTTACTACTGAGCTACCAGGGAAGCCTTAAAATAAATATCCTTCACTAAATCAAGACAGAATATGACATTCTCCTACACCCCTTCATCTTCTTTCTTCTTTTAATATTTGAACTTGTTAAATATCTATTTTAAAAAACAAAATTCATCACTGTCACCATTGCATAAATAGATATTTTAACATCAAATTACAAAGAGGTAATTTCACAATAATAAATAGTCACTTACAACTGAATAAATTTAACATCTTGAAAAACTTCCCACCTGTCTGATTTTTTTCCCTCATTTCACAGCACACTATTTCATGGACCAAGAGTTGGCACCAACTAAATTAGAATATCCTCCATTTTAAAGCCCCAGGAGGCACAGTGGTAAAGAATCTGCCTGCCAATGCAGGAGACACAAGAGACACGGGTTCAATTCCTGGGTCAGGAAGATCCCCTGGAGAAGGAAATGGCAACCCACTCCCATATTCTTGACAGGAAAATTCCATGGACAGAGGACCCTGGCAGGCTACAGTCCATGGGTTCGCAGAGTCTGACACAACTAAGTGACTAAGCACAAGCATGTTTTAAAGCAGAGACGTGGGTGAAGGGAGAACCTGACTGAAAAGGAATGGAAGCCTAACAGCTTCGGTCAAGGTCATATCTGGAAGTCCTGGGCAACCACTGATGTGCTCTCTGACACTACAAATTAGGTTTATCTCTTCTAAGGTTTCATATAAACAGAATCACACTATATACTCTATAATCTGACTTCTTCAAAACAGGATATTTTTGAGAGTCATCTGTGTTGCCGTGTGTATCAGTAGTTTGATGTTTATTGCTGAGTATCGAAGATGGTGATTGCAGCCATGAAATTAAAAGACGCTTACTCCTTGGAAGCAAAGTTATGACCAACCTAGACAGCATATTAAAAACCTGGGACATTACTTTGTCAACAAAGGTCCTCTAGTCAAGGCTATGGTTTTTCCAGTGGTCATGTATGGATGTGAGAGTTGGACTATAAAGAAAGCTGAGTGCCGAAGAATTGATGCCTTTGAACTGTGGTGTTGGAGAAGACTCTTGAGAGTCCCTTGGACTGGAAGGAGATCCAACCAGTCCATTCTAAAGGAGATCAGTCCTGGGTGTTCATTGGAAGGACTGATGTTGAAGCTGAAACTCCAATACTTTGGCTACTTGATGTGAAGAGCTGACTCTGAAAAGACCCTGATGCTGGGAAAGATTGAGGGCAGGAGGAGAAAGGGACGACAGAGGACAAGATGGCTGGATGGCATCACTGACTCAATGGACATGGGTTTGGGTGGACTCCGGGAGTTGGTGATGGACAGGGAGGTCTGGCGTGCTGCGATTCATGGGGTCGCAAAGAGTCGGACACGACTGAGCGACTGAACTGACTGACTGAGTGTACCACTGAATGAATATACCGCAGCAATTATCAACTCACCTGTCGACAAGTATTCAGATTTCTTCCACTCTGGAGGCTGTAACAAAAAATGCTGCTATGAGCTTTTGTGTACAAGCCTTTGGTTTTCAGTTGCCTTGGGTAAATACCTCCAAGTATATTTTCTGGATTACATGGTAAGGGTATATTTTATATCTTTTAAGAGTCTGCCTGTTTTGTAGAGTGTAATACCATTTTACATTGCAACCAGTGAGCCATCCATGGTCCAGCTGCTGGATATTTTAGCCAGCAGTTGAGATTGTAAATATTTTTGACTTAATATTAGTGGCTACTTCACTATGGTTTTAACTTGCATTTTCCTAAGGACAAATAACATGGTACATGTTTTCACATGCATATTGGCTATTTGTGTGTCTTCTGGAAAGGTTTTGTTTAGATCTTTTGACTATATTTTTAACTGAATTGTTGGTCTTATTATTGATTTTTAAGAGTTCTTTACAACTGGTTACAAATCTTTTATAACAGTTCTTTTATCTGGTTACAAATATTTCTGAGATAGATGCATGGAGAGTATTTTTTTTCCCAATCAGCGGTTTGACTGTTCAAATTCTTATTAGTATCTTTGGAAGAACAGACTTTTTACACTTTGATGAAGTCCAATTTATCATTTTTTTATTTAAGAGCTTAAGTTTTAAAAAATTATAAATTATAATTTACATACAAAACTAAGTTTCAGGTGTAAAATATATATTCAATATTTCTCTACAGCAGATATGATTGCCACAATAAGTCTACTTACTATTGGTCTCCACACAAACTTATTACAGTATTATTGACTATATTCCTATGCTGTACAGGATGGTTGGTGTGAGAGCAGCCATTTGTAGTATGATATAGGACTCCCTTACATGGCCACTCCTAGCTGCAAGAGAAGTTGGTAGGGTGAATCTTTTGCTTTGCCAGATTCTATAATATATAAAATTTGCTATCGAAAGAGGGAGGAAAGGGATAAATTCAGCCAAACAAAACACATGCCATGAGTACTTCCTCCAAATATCTCATTATAATATGCCTAGATTTATTTGGTGTCTTAATGAGCCCCTTCAATAAGCTCTTATATCTCTCGATTATTTAAAGAAAAATTCAGGCATTCTTTCCTTTTATCCACTTTTTCTTCATCCTGGGTTTTTTTTTAGAAAGATGATGAGGTATTTCTCTCCTCTATATCTCCTTTCTCTCATTTTTTCCGCCAGATCTTTCTTTTTTCCCTGTATCTTCCAGGAGAGACCCCAAACTTGAAATTTTAATTTGCTATATCATCTTTCAGCTGTATTTGATCTAGGATTCAATCCATGCATTGATTTATTTATTTTAATAGCTACAGATTTTATACCCATTTTCTCCTAATGGTTCTTCTTCACAAATTCTTCATACTCTTTCTCTTTCTCATAATCCTCAGTTGTCTGTCTGAAAATAGTCTCTGTTTGCTCTGGCTTATGAGTTCTGTGCTTTAATGCATAGATTAATATCTTGTTTCCTTCTTCTCAAGTTTTTTTTTTTTTTTTAAATATTTATATATGCCTGTATTTGGCTGTGCTGGGTCTTAGTTGCAGTATGGGGGATCTAGTTCCTCGACCAGGGATTGAACCCAGGCCTCCTGCATTGGGAGCATAGAGTCTTAACCACTGGACCACCAGGGAAGTCCCCTTCTTATAGTTGTACCCTCTTCACCATTGTTCTCAAGAGTTTATAGACAAAGGGATTACAAGCATATTTTGCTTTACATGATGAAGGACAAAGTCTAGACTCCACTTAATGCTCTTCCAGGTGAAATGACAGCATGAGGTGTGGTGCTGTGCCTGTCAGGGAGCCTCTTATAGTACAGTCTTGGGTGATTCCTCATTTGCCTACTACTTCAGATGACTTTGACCCTTAAGGCACCTTTTAATACTTCTGCCCTGAAGCCTCTCATTTCTAAGAGTTTCTACCTGAGCCACAGTCACAGGTCCAAAGAATTGAAGGATGGGAGAAGAGTCAGTCCCAAGGCCCATCCATCCCACCTCTATTTGTTATGATGGGCTCCCCACTTAACCTGGGCTTCAGGACTGTTCTTCTGCCCCCCAACATCTCTGAGTGCTGTGGGCACTGACCTGTTCATGCCCGTCCAGAGGGGTGGAGTTAACTATGTTGTACCAGGAACAGTATAGAGAAGATGAGGGGCCATAAGCAGAAAGTTCTCTTACTCCCCATCTGTCTCCTATCTGTGATGTCTGTTTTTCTCCCATTCTAAATTAAGCATTTTTTTTTTCCACATTAGGACTGTAATAGGTTGAATTGTTGTTATTGTTTAGTTACCAGGTTGTGTCAGACTCTTTTTCGATCCCCTGGATTCTAGCCCACCAGACTCCTCATTCCATGGGATTTCCCAGGAAAGAATACTGGCATGGGTTGCCATTTTCTTCTCCAGCAGATCTTCCAAACCCAGGGATCCAACCCACACCTCCTGCACTGGACATGGATTCTTTACCACTGAGCCACCTGAGAAGCCCCAGGAGGTTGAATGCTGCTGCTGCTGCTAAGTCGCTTCAGTCGTGTCCGACTCTGTGTGACCCCATAGACGGCAGCCCACCAGGCTCCCCTGTCCCTGGGATTCTCTAGGCAAGAACACTGGAGTGGGTTGCCATTTCCTTTTCCAATGCATGAAAGTGAAAAGTGAAAGTGAAGTTGCTCAGTCATGTCCTACTCCTAGCGACCCCATGGACTGCAGCACACCAGGCTCCTCCGTCCATGGGATTTTCCAGGCAAGAGTACTGGAGTGGGGTGCCATTGATTTCTCCGAGGAGGTTGAATAGTGTCCTTCAAAAGTTAATGTCCTCCCAGGACATTAGAAAGTAAAATTTGGGGGAAACTGAGTCTTTGCAGAGGATCCTAACTTAATTAGTAAGTTAACATGGATCATATTGGATAGGATGGGCCCTAATCCAATGACTGGTGTCTTTATAAAAAAGGACAGAGCCACACAGAATCCCAATGAGACAGAGGAAAAAAGGCGGTGTGAAGGCAAAGGTAGAGATCTGGTGTAGCTACAACAGAAAATGCCAAGGATGGGGTGCTATCAGGCCAGAAAGAGGTGAGAAAGAATGCTCTCCTAGAGCCTGCAGGAGGAGCATGGTTCTGCTAATACTAGTTTCCAGAATCATGAGAGAGATTTCTATTGTTTTAAGTCAACAAGTTGATGGAAATTTGTTATGGAAGCCCTAGGAAACACATACAGGGGCCCAATCACTTTTTTGTTGTTAAAGTCTAAAATTCTTCAACTCTTCTAGTATCTCTAGAGTTAGATGTGGAGGAGATTACCAGAAACTTGTATTGATTGAATAAACTATCCTCCACCCTGGTATATCAGTTAGCAGCAAGCTACTGAAACCTCAGTTTTCTCATGTAACATGAAGCATTACAGTTGGTGGTTCAGGGTTGGAAGTGAGGTTTCACAATGCTGCTAACAACCTAAATCTCCTCACTGTCATTCTGTACTGTAATTCATAGCATGTGGCTTTTGTCACCTTGTCTACAGAATGTCTGCTTTACCTCTAGGCAATATCTGAGTTTCAAGTAATAAGGGGTGTGAGGTGCAAAACACAAAAGGAATATGCAAGGTGAATTCTTTCCTGTGGAAAGTAATTGCATTCCCAGATGTTCCAACTAGTATACATCCACTCACAGCACATTAAGGAAAATATGCCACGTGGCCACTGCTAGCTACAACTGAGCCTAGGGAATTATGCATTATTAACTTGGTATATTTACTTCCTCTAGTAAAACAGAAAGGGAGAACAGATATTGAAGAAGCAACTTAACACTGTCTGCCACAGGTAAAAAGTTTGACAAAACTTCATTTTGGTGAGAAACTTTCCCTAAGAAAGCTAATTTGCAAAAGCAGTGCAAATACAAAACCAAATTTCTAGAATACACTTATATAACAGACTGTCACTTGGTCTTCCTAGTGGGATATACAGAGAAGAACAAAGGCTTTAGAGTGCAGCGGTCCTGGCTCCAATCCTTATTTCTCTAACTCAACTGCAGGTATTGGTTTCTTCTCTTATCCTAGTTTCATTACCTATAAAAATGATGCTTAAGCTACCTCTTAACATTGTGATATTTGTATAAGCATCTACTACACAGAAGGAAGGGCTTCCCCAGTGGCTCAGAGGTAAAGAATCTGCTTGCAAAGCAGGAGACACAGGAGGCATAGGTTTGATCCCTGGGTCAGGAAAATCCCTTGGAGAATGGAATGGGAACCCACTTCAGTGTTCTCGCCTGGAGAATCCCGTGGACAGAGGGGCCAAAGAGTCGGACAAGACTGAAGCAACTTCACACGCACACACACAGAAGGAAACCCACTAGTTTCTTTGTCTTCCACCTAATCAAAATCCTACCAAAGTTGAATACTATCTCTTCATGAAGACTTCCCCTATCATTCTAATCTCCACCTTCTCCTTCTACTTAAGAAATCTTGGATATTTCAGAACTCATTTTTATCAAATCGAAATGTTACAACTTGCAAATATCTTAGAAATCTGTTACATGTCATATATTTTAATAACATGCGTGATCACCAAAGATACCAAAGACAGAGTAAGAATGGAACTCAAGTATTAACTCTGTCCACCACACTGTGTTCAGTTCAGTTCAATTCAGTCGCTCAGTCATGTCCGACTCTTTGTGACCCCATGAATCGCAGCACGCCAGGCCTCCCTGTCCATCACCAACTCCCGGAGTTCACTCACCACACTGTGTATTTCAGTACTAATCATATTGTCTGTTCTCTATAAAGACTGCTGCTTCTTTTCCTGTGTGTCGCCTCCACATCCAGAGCATGATTCATTCATTTGTTCACTCACTAACTTATCCATCAGTTAGTTATTGATCATGCACATAAATCAGGCACCATTCTGGATTCCAGGTATGCAAAAACAAAGAACAAATGGAACAGCTACCCCATTTTATACATACCCAATTATAGTATTAGTTACATACTGAGCACATAATTACTCAATAAATACTTTTTTGATTGACCTTTTAGAAACAATTGTATCTAGCAATAACTAAATAAGCAATGATTTATAATTTAGGTTTCAAACTGGAAAAACAACCAGTGATTTTGTTCCCAAATCATGCTACTTTTCTTTTTTATTTCCAGGATAACTTTTTTCCCAGGAAACATCTTCAAGATTTAAGCAAATAACATGATTTGTATTTCTTAACCTATTTGCAAGAGATGGCCAGACATCTGAATCCCAGAAATGTGTATAAGCTGGGCTGAAGCTTGGGATCCTTGATGAATAATAAAAACAGAAAAGTACTTTAAAAAGGCAAGAACATATAAAAGAGGTTCCATACCCAATATTATTATAGGAAATGTGCTGTAAGTGATTAATATTATTCACTAAAAATTAGTATAACCAAAAATGCTTTTAGGCACACTGACTTTTAATTATATTTGTTTTAGCAAATTTGGTTTGGTTAAATGAATCTCTGGAGGAGTGACCCAGTAGAAACAATAGGAAGCTTCTTCACTGTAAGCATTTCCACTGAATTCCTGATATTTGGGAAACTGAAGTGCAGGCAAACCAGGTATTTGTGTCCTGGATAAGTGAAAAGTATCTGGCAAGAAATTCAGTGTAATCCAGTCCTCATCTCCCCACCCCCCCTACTCCCATGCACTGACAGCAGAACAATCTGCTAAATCCTGAGGACCATAAAACCAACTTTTTCTTTAAATCTGGAAGACAGACAGAGTGATGTGGCAGAAAAATCCCAGAACTGAAAACATATAGGTACTCGTACATCCATTGTGTGGTATCTCCAGAGACTCTGATTCTATAATCTGGTGTTTAATGTCTTCACCTGTAAATTGTGGCGTGTGGCTCATGGTAGAATCTCAGTAACTGACCGCCAGCCACTACTGCCATCACCACCATCATCATCAACGTCACCATGACCCACCACCAGTGAAGAAGATGATAGAGTAGAAAGTAGAACTATTTAGATTTAGTGGCTACATGATTAAATATTATTATCTTGCACAGGTGAAGTGGTATGTATGCATCACTGTAGAAATGGATCCCATTTACCTTAGGATAACTTGCTCTAGACACCTGGCTAATGTTCAGCTCGTTAAAATCCTCCGTCCAAATCCTGCCCTTTACCTTACTTAAGGCCAGTGTTGTCTACCCAAGGACCTGAGACAACTTCAGTGGCCTTGACATCTCCTGTTTCTGTCCTTTTCTCTCCACATCTCTCCCCTCACTTTCTCCTTCTACCTTAATTTGTCTTTCTTTAAGTTTCTTTCTTCTTTCCTATTATCATTTAACCCAGGTTGGATATGTCAGATGAAACACAGCCAAGATCCCCTTCTCTGAAGTGATTATCATGATGATAATTGTGATAATAAGAGGAATTCACATTTTGAGCACATCAGACACGCTACTCACTTTCTTTCTAAGGTTCTTTTTACGAGCTACCTTTAAGCACATTTCAAACACGGTCGTTTATTCCTTACAATAACCCTATGAGATGACTATTGATAAGTTTCCTTTTTACAGATGGAAAAATGAGGCTCAAAGAAGTTAAGGTACTTACTCAAGATAAAAACTGTTATCAGTTACTGAAACCAAAATTCTCTAGGTCCATAGAGATTTTCATACTGAATGAAATAAATCAGAGAAAGAGAAGTATAATGTGATATCATTTATATGCAGAATCTAAGAAGAAATGATACAAATTAACTTATTTACAAAAAAGAAACAGACTCAGACTTAGAGAATGAAATTCTCCTTCCCCAGAGGGCAAGGCTGGAGGAAAGGGATAGTTAGGGAGTTTGGGATGGACTTGTACACACTGTTATATTTAAAACAGTTAAGCAACAAAGACCTCTGGTACAGCACAGGGAACTCTGCTCAATGTTATGTGGCAGCCTGGATGGGAGGGGCGTTTGAGGAGAATGGATATATGTATATGTACGCCTGCTTGCTTTGTTGTCCACCTGAAACTATCACAACATTGTTAATCAGATATACAGCAATATAAAATAAAAAGTTCAAAAAAAATATCTCTAGGTCCAGAGTTTATACACTGGAAGGAATTTTGTGCCTTTTTTTTTTTGGAGCACATAGTAGAGGAGTTTTGGAATGTGTTGGCAAGGGCTTCTGACATTACAGCATCCCACAGTGAAATACTGCAGCCTAAGCATTTCACCACTTTCTAAGCTAAATCTTACTTGAATATAGCAGCAGCTGAACTTGCAGTTGCTCATAGGGAAGACTGGGATACAGATAGCGTGCAATATTTATTTTGTGTTCATATTATTTACCAAGAGGATCCATGCTCAGTTGTCTCAAAAGAAGATGGTGATGACAAGTTTTTATGCTCAGCATTTAATGAATAAATCCATAGTCTCTGTGAATCCCATTGTCTCAGAAGTGAGGGAAATAAAACTACCAAGGGCCTCATTGACTTCAGAATTATGGGAAGTCCCTGACTATATTACAGGCTATTTATCCAAATAAATTTCCGATCATTCCACAGTATGTCAATTCTAAGTGCCTACACACATGCTTCAGTTGCTCCTTGGGGGCCATTTTTCTCTATAGAACATGTTCCTGGAAAATACAGTACGTGACAAGGGAGCCCTGCCAAGCAGAAAACACACGATGGGGTTTGTGGGTGGGCAGTGATTCTTCAGGCATTCAGGAAATTCTGATCATAGAGTCTGAGCCACTTAAAAACAACAGTCAATGATACAGGCCTGGGTGTAGGTGGGGGCCGGGTATGGGTAGAATTCTAAGTAGCCCTGAGGAAACAAGGAATGAAATCTGAGCATCTTCATTTAAACATTAGAAGCATCTCAGACAAAGTGGGTTAAATGGTGATTATTGCTTTGCTGGGAAATGACATTAACTAAGCAGCTGTGTTTTTATTATTTAAAAGAAATTTCTTATTACAAAGTTTAGTGGGTTTACGGTATAAAAGAAATGTAAACAAAAAAGAGAAAAACATGAACTGCCACGCCACTAATCAAACAGTGTTATCATTCCGCCACATGTACTTCCAGATTTGTTTCAATTTATTCATTCAGTGTTATTTAAATATTGCCTATAAGTTAAGTCCATGGGGTCACAAAGAGTCGGACACAACTGAGCAACTGAACAACAATGAATAAGCTAAGTACAGGTCTAGGCTGGGAATACAGATGAGATTTTTATCCATAACAAACATATATATATATATATATACACACAAAAAAAAATTGGAGCCATAGGATACATACATTGTAACCTACCTTTTGGTCAGTCAACAATGTGTTATTAACATCTTACCATATAAATAATCTTAAGGATGTAATTTTAATCGTCATGAATCATTACATTGGCCATGCAGCAATTTAATTTACCCTGAGGTCAAAGTATGCTTATTTTTGCTTTTTAGCTATTTTCCAATTAAGAATAGCTAAATTTTACGCCCATTAACAATACCTTGATGAATACTTTTGTGATACTATTTGTCCATATCACATCGTATAAATAATCAAATATAAGTTTTAGGCATCAACAGAATGATTCAAAAACACATCAGGAAGTCTTTTAAGTTTTCAGACAGGTTCCAAATTCCCATACAAAAACATCTTCCAGGCTGCATAATTCCTGGGATAAATATGAAATGCCTATTTCACCTCAATCTTGACACTCTCAAAAAATATTAAACATTCTTTTGACATATTTTATGACAAAATACTATCTTATTTGGTTATATTTTGCCTTTATTTGATTATTAATGAGATTAAATAGTTTTAATATATATACTGCTTATTCTTATGTTGTTTTTCTATTTGCTAATGATTTTCTCTGTTTTCTCATGGAAATTGATAGCAGTCACTTTTTAGGAAATTTTTAGCTGTTTTCATCAGATTAAGAATTGACGCTTACTTCTTTGGAGAAACTAAAACCTGATTGGGGAATAAAAATATCACGTTTAAAATACAAACATGCAAACAAAGCAAACACTGCTCATACCCAAGTTAGTATTGTAAAAGTTAAGGACATAACATTAACTACATTAAATACAATATGGTAAATGCTGAGGCAGTTCACTGGGCAAGGGAAGGGAAGGCCTGAATCTTCTGCCACAGTGGAACATGCTGAGACTGCTAGTCAGGCAACCAGGTTCCTGCATGTACCAGGTTTATTAGCATTAAGCAAGCCAACGAAGGTGTCTGGAACTCTGTTTTCTCATTTCTAACACAAAGGTAGACAAAACTATACCTCTCTTCTCTGCAATTCTATGTAGCTATATTTGCAAGAGTTGACAAAAATATGGAAGAAAGGGGTATAGCATTAAGCATTGGAGAAATTAGAATAATCATAGATGTTAAGCCCACGGCCTCTACACTTCAGTGTCTTTGGTACTTAATAGTGTTTGCTAATATGTGTTCCATAGGGCATAACATTTAACACAAAATGTTAAAGAATTATATGAAATACAAGAGTCCTGTGGTTATGTAAGTCTAGAAATTAGGTGCATTTTTGCATTGCATGACTTTTCAGATTCTTTAAGATGCTTATGTGCATGCAGAACCTGTAAGAGGGAGACAGAGTTTCTGACATTTGTCAAGTTTATATAACCATAGAATCCTTTTTTGAAGTATATATTAGGACTAGGATCCAACAGCACATATTTAAGAAAACAGGCATAAACAAATGCCATATGGCATTCAACAGATATCTGTCAAGTGGACAGATAGCTCTTAAGCTTATCTAAACTTTCACCTAGTCCTACTCACGTGGTCATGTCCCCTTCATGGGCCAGGACACAGTGTCACTGAGCAGATCACTCAACTATCTTTAATGGCAAAACCTTTGTGCTAAATTGGATGCTGCTGCTGCTGCTACTGCTGCTAACTCGCTTCAGTCATGTCCGACTCTGTGCAACCCCAGAGACAGCAGCCCACCAGGCTCCCCCATCCCTGGGATTCTCCAGGCAAGAATACTGGAGTGGGTTGCCATTTCCTTCTCCAGTGCATGAAAGAGAAAAGTGAAACTGAAGTCGCTCAGTCGTGTCCGACTCCTAGTGACCTCAGAGACTGCAGCCCACCAGGCTCCTCCAGCCATGGGATTTTCCAGGCAAGAGTACTGGAGTGGGGTGCCATTGCCTTCTCCGCTAAGTTGGATAGGGAGCATCATTTTCTGCTGAGATGCTGAGAACTTCCAAAACTGAGCCACTTTTTCCACCCTCACAATTCTTTCTTTAGAATTATGTTGAATCTAAAATAGTCTTCTTCCAGTAACAAGATAAAAGTTACCATACTGCATCATTATTTCTTGATGGTTGAAACTCAAGGATCAGAAAACATGATTTAAATAAAACAGTTTCATTCAAACACATTTATTTAGTACCAGTTACTTGCTAGTTATTATGCCTTGCTTTGAAATAAGACATTAACGGTCTTGATTTCAGTTCTCAGGAGATTGGGTCACATTTTATTGGTGTATAAGGAAGGGAGCAAAGAATAAATGGACAGTTTTGCACAAGATGATAAGAGCGTTGAGGAATGGAAAGGTTGTTTTGGAAACCCAAAACAAAAAGTCATCTCACCTAGATCACAGATGCTTATGAAAGCCTCATGGAGACAGCAAGATGGATGAGTAGATTACCAAATAAACAACATAAGGGGAGGCATTCCACATAGAAAGACAGAATGTCAATCAGACAGAAATGAGAAAGAGCTTAGGATATAGCAAAGAGTTAAGTGTTAGCTGAACCTAGTTTTTTGCCAAGGTGTATGTAGTAGGAAATGAAACTATGGAGAGAAGCAAGACCTGATTATAAAGAACTAAATGCAGAAGATAAAGATTTAGGCTTTCCATTAAAAATAATGAAATAAGGTCATTTGCAGCAACATGGATGAACCTAGAGAGTGTCATACTGAGTGAAGTAAGTAAGTCAGACAGGAGAAGGAGAAATATCATATGGCATCCTTTATACATGAAATCTAAAAAGAAATGATACAAATGAACTTACTTACAAAACAGAAAGAGACTCACAGACTTAGAAAACAAACTCATGGCTATCAGAGGGAAGGGATAGTTAGGGGCTTTGGGAAGGTCATGTACACACTGCTATATTTAAAACGGATAACAACAAAGACCTATTGTATAGTACATCTGCTCAACGTTATGTGTCAGCCTGGACGGGAGGGGGATTGGGGGAGAATGAATACATGTGTATGTACGGCTGACTCCCTTCACTGTTCACCTGAAATTATCACAACATTGTTAATTGGCTATACCCCAATACAAAATGGTTTTGGTGTTAAAAAATAAATAAATTAAAAAAAAAAAGATTTGGGCTTTCTTCTGAGATTATGGGAGAATTATTGAAGAGTTTTAAGTGAATGAGTCATGGGAACAGATTTGAGCTTTATTTTAAAAATACTAACTTTGGCAGTGATAAAGGATTCGATTGGAAGTTTGGATGAAGAACCCCCAAGACAGAAGCTGTTTATTCCAAATTTAGTTAAGAAATAATTAGGGCCTGAGCAAGGCAGTGGCATGAACTGCAAATCATTACTAAGACTAAGCCTTCCTTTTAAATGAACTTTTCCAGAAGGATGATGTTAATAAGAATTACTGGGCAAAACTTTAATAGACATGTTAATTCCTCAAAATTGCCATTGATCAAAATTAACAAAGTGTGATAAGTCAGTCCATTTCAGTTATATGCTCAACCAATTTTTTTTAAGCTAACCACAGCTGAGATTATCAGGAGTAGTATTTTTAACAGTCATATTTTGGGGGCATTTTCACAGTACATAAGGTACTAATTTGATTGCTATTTAAACACTGACTACTGTGAAGTTCTTCCTGTCAAGATCATTGTATCTGGTTCAGGAATAAACTGAGTTAAGAAGAAAGATGAATATGGTGGGAAGAATCCAAGTATTCTTCAAACCCAGGGTCCAGAGGCCACTGAAATCTTAAGGGAAACAAAGTCTGGACCTAAGAGGTCTTGGTGAGAGAAACCTCTTTCTCCCTCTAGACATTGAAGCAGAGCCACACTCTTTCAGGTTCAGAGGCTCAAATGTCTGAGCAATGATTAGTTGCCTCTGGCCTATTTTCAAAAAAGGCCCACTAAGAGTCGTTGGTTTGGAGTGGACTCAAAAATCTTCCCTGAATTCTCCAGCTTAATGCCTGCCTTCCTGACCAAGCTTTTTTCTTAGACTAGCCCATGTTGTTGTTCAGTTGCTCAGTCATGTCCGACTCTTTGCGATCCCACAGACTGCAGTACATCAGAATTACCTGTCCTTCACTATCTCCTGGAATTTGCTCAAACTCATGCCCATTGAGTCAGTGATACCATCCAACCATCTTATCTTCTATTGTCCCCTTCTCCTCCTGCCCGCAATCTTTCCCATACAGACTATGTCTATACAAAGATTATTCTGATGCTCCTGCTACTGCTGCTAAGTGGCTTCAGTTGTGTCTGAATCTGCGTGACCCCATAGATGGCAGCCCACCAGGCTCCCCCATCCCTGGGATTCTCCAGGCAAGAACACTGGAGTGGGTTGCCATTTCCTTCTCCAATGCATGAAAGTGAAAAGTGAAAGTGAAGACGTTCAGTCGTGTCCGACTCTTCGTGACCCCATGGACTGCAGCCTACCAGGCTCCTCTGTCCATGGGATTTTCCAGGCAAGAGTACTGGAGTGGGTTGCCACTGCCTTCTCCGATTCTGATGCTAGCTTCTCAATAAAGTTATTTAGAGTCCCCACTTTTCTCAGTAATAATAAGCAGTTTATGTAATTTAATTTAATTTCACTACAACCTATGAAATGGGTACTCTTATTATCCTCATTTTACAGATGAGAAAACTGAGGTCCAAAGAAGCTAGTTAAATTCCTTGAGGATTCACACCTAATAAACAGTAAAACCTGGGTGTGAGCCTAAGAATTCTGGGTCCAGAACCTGTGTGCTTAAACATGGATTCTCCACCCACTAAGTACTGTGTTCGCCATGGAGAGAGAGGCTGGTCCATTTCAAATGGTCTATAACTATCAGTTAAAATTTTCAGTTCAACTGATAATTTAAAAACAGGAATCTGCCAAGATGAGTTGTAAAATACTATTTCAGAAGTGGTCACTTTCAACTTCTCAGAATATTTATGGCCCAGATGGTCTCAAGTGCCCAACAAATTATGGAGAGACCTTTACTGAGAACTCAGAGCACTGCCTTCCCAGGGGCACCAGTTTTCAAGAAAGGGAACAATGCTTGTCTTTGTAAGGAGATCTTGAATCCAGATTTACATGAGATTTTATTCTAAATAGAACAATTGCATAATGTTCTAAGACACCCAATTATTCCATTGAGTTAAGCGTTAAGAGAACAGCTATTTATTGATTGCCACCAGATGAAAGTCTGTTTGCTTTTACATTTTTTTCCCCCAAGGGTGTTACAGCAATAAAGCCACAAAATCAGAACTCAGAAAAGAATTTTGAGTTTGACAAGTATTGAAGAAAGGATTTTCATGGTCAAGGAAAAGAAGAAAGGCTTAAATGTACACTGAAGAGTGTTCCACAGGACTTTTTGGTGAGAAACATTTATCCATCTCTCTCTCTCACACACACAGACACACAAACTTCTAGCAGTACAATAACCCACTTGCCTGTCACCCATGAGTACAACTGAACTCTTCCACTCCAGCTTATTATGATAGAACATGTCTAAAAGACAACCATAAACATAAAACCTTGTACAACATGTGAGTTCAGTGACTGTTGAATGTTTACTTCAGGATTTGAATAAGACTTGGAATCTGTGAAAAATAAAAGTACTGTGGTTATATAAATGCTGGTATATGGGATATTTAAAAAAAGAAAAAAGTTTCTTTTGATGAACCATTTCTAGCACATACACACCTTACATGGAAAGGAACTATTTGCTCAGAAACTGGTAATTTCCATTTTAAATGCATCTGAGATTTCAACTATTTTTAGTGGTATAAAATTTTTACAACCTTTGACTCGGTACCTCCTACTAAACGCATCCTTTCAAAAGCATGAAATGTTGAAGGTCTATCTATATTATTCAAACCAGCAATTAGAACCAGATGTTACTGCACTTTATATTTAGACACTACATTTCAATATCTAAAAAAGAAAGAATGCTCATGAAGGACAGAGAGAATAATTTATAAATGCAATTAAAGCATATTGTTTAGATTCCTTCTCACTAATTTACCTGATTGCAAAGTAAAATTAAATGAATTCATATTTAAATGCAAAATTGGGCCAATGAGTAATGAAAATTTTTAAACTGTGTGTATAGGAAAAGAAGATACCACGTATACTATTGTTGTGTCAGATATATTTCTTTATCAATTTTACACATTTACTATAAAGGTATAAGATACTTTAAAATAAAGGTATACAGGCATTTTCTTCATGATGCAGTCAAATTATAGGTCACATAATGTCTAAATTTATATTAACTTTAAAGAAAATGTATGGACTGTTTAGAAAAGAGGAACTTGAAACTAACTGTATGCTGTATATCATAGCAAAGCTTTTCATAAGAATCTATAAATATTGCAGATATCACATGCCTTCCCTGAAGTTTGGCATGTTCTTTATTTGGGGATATAATAGAATGAAGATCATATGTCCCCTTCAACACTATTTGTAAAAGTATGTCATACATATGGAGCATAAACTTAGGCAGAGCCAACAAAATAGAACTTCTTCAAGTTTGACTGACCCAAAATGATTGATGCTTGGAAAGATACAGGATGCTAAGCACATTTTCCCTCAATTATTATATAATCCAGTAAGTACGCCTTTTAATATCGCATTTGCTTGTGCTGGATTTTCTTCCCAGCCATGGTCTCTGTTTGGGTAATATTAAATAGACTGGTCTTTTCTGAGCATATGTCATAGGCTTGTGGTAGCCTGCCATATATGTCAGTAGCAGAGGAGCCCAAAACAGGTTAACAGCCTGATGCTATGAAAGATGCACAACCCTGAGAACTGAAAGCAGGGACCATATGAGAAGTTGCTGAACTACTGAGTGGTGAATGGCTTTTGAGTCCTGGGGCTCCATGCCAACAGGGCACTATTGTATCTAGATGTCACCAGAACACAAGGTTAATAATCCTCTTTAATCTCTAATTGTTTTGCTTGTAATTCAAGGGTTAATGGAAGCTGCAGTGTTCTTAAAGTCACTTTTCAGGTTATTATGGTAAACTTAAAAGTAAATAGAAGTAGCTCATTCATTAATTTAAAAATGTTAATTAAGCACCCACTTTGTGCCAGGCATTACTTATATGTGCTGAGCATTTGCACTCACTACTATCAGCTTATGATGCTAAAGCTGAAACTCCAGTACTTTGGCCACCTCATGCGAAAAGTTGACTCATTGGAAAGGACTCTAATGTTGGGAGGGATTGGGGGCAGGAGGAGAAGGGGACGCCAGAGGATGAGATGGCTGGATGGCATCACTGACTCGATGGACGTGAGTCTGAGTGAACTCCGGGAGTTGGTGATGGACAGGGAGGCCTGGTGTGCTGCAATTCATGGGGTCACAAAGAGTCGGACATGACTGAACTAAACTGAACTTGTGCCAGGCAGTAGTTATATGTGCTGAGCATTTGCACTTACTAGTATCAGCTTATTCTGTAATCTCAAAACTGTGAAAATAATTGTGGCTCAAATAATAAAAAATAGTTATTGTTTATATAGTGCTATCCATGTGCCAGCACTGTTCTAACCATTTTATATACACTATCTCATTGATTCCTTATAGCAACCTCATGGGTGAAGTTTATCATTAGACCATTTGATAAATGAGGATCAGTTCAGTTCAGTTCAGTCACTCAGTCGTGTCTGACTCTTTGCGACCCCATGAATCGCAGCACGCCAGGCCTCCATGTCCAACACCAACTCCCGGAGTTCAATCAGACTCACGTCCATTGAGTCCGTAATGCCATCCAGCCATCTCATCCTCTGTCATCCCCTTCTCCTCCTGCCCGCAATCCCTCCCAGCATCAGAGTCTTTTCCAATGATTAGTCAACTCTTTGCATGAGGTGGCCGAAGTACTGGACTTTCAGCTTTAGCATCATTCCTTCCAAAGAAATCCCAGGGCTGATCTCCTTTAGAATGGACTGGTTGGATCTCCTTGCAGTCCAAAGGACTCAAGAGTCTTCTCCAACACCACAGTTCAAAAGCATCAATTCTTCGGCGCTCAGCTTTCTTCACAGTCCAACTCTCACATCCATACATGACCACAGGAAAAACCATAGCCTTGACTAGATGGACCTTTGTTGGCAAAGTAATGTCTCTGCTTTTGAATATGCTATCTAGGTTGGTCATAACTTTCCTTCCAAGGAGTCAGTGTCTTCTAATTTCATGGCTGCAGTTACCATCTGCAGTGATTTTGGAGCCCAGAAAAATAAAGTCTGACACTGTTTCCACTGTTTCCCCATCTATTTCCCATGAAGTGATGGGACCAGATGCCATGATCTTCGTCTTCTGAATGTTGAGTTTTAAGCCAACTTTTTCACTCTCCACTTTCACTTTTATCAAGAGGCTTTTTAGTTCCTCTTCACTTTCTGCCATAAGGGTGGTGTCATCTGCATATCTGAGGTATCAAAGTCACATAGCTAGTGAGAAATAGACCCAA
Source organism: Bos javanicus (assembly GCF_032452875.1). Taxonomy (NCBI): domain Eukaryota; kingdom Metazoa; phylum Chordata; class Mammalia; order Artiodactyla; family Bovidae; genus Bos; species Bos javanicus. Next base: position 58,839,597 of record NC_083869.1, on the reverse strand, counting down.
GACTCAATCAAATCCAATCTGGTCTCTGAGCCTTTATTCTTTACCATGATGCTAAATTTCCCTCAACTAAATTAGAGTGTAGTCTGTTCCAGCTATGCAGTCTGGGCTGAGTTGGTATGTAAATACATAATTGTCAAGGCCAAAGATTCCTTTATTGTATTGTTCTGCTCTCTTCTACATACAACTTCTAATCATATTCTAAAATGGCTGCTTTAACACCAACCACTCCAGTCAAGCCAGAAGATAGGAGAAGAAAAAAAAAGGGGGAGGCAATTAAACTCTCTTCTTCCAAGGACTCTTCTCAGAAGTTTCACAAGATACTTAGGATATATGTCGCTGGTCAGAACTTAGCCACCTGACCATAATGGAGTCTGGAATGTGTAGACTATTCTAGGTGACCCATGCTCACCTGTACTTAGAATCTAAATACTGAGGAAATAGGGAAGAGCAGCATTTTTCATCAAAATATTAAAAAACGAGCTCTGAAACAATTGCATCTTTCAGAATATTCCTCCTGTTGCCCTAATGTTTCTTTGTTTCTAAGTCAATCTTTTTGAATCCAGACGCTCTGGGGCCATTGGTCGACCTGGGTTCTGCTGGCTCATCCTCATGTGATATCTGAGAAACAGACAGCACCTGTCTCTAAGTTGTATGGGTAAATGGAAACTAGCAACAGTCCCCAAGCTGAAGATCACCAGTATTTCTCTCCATCCTTTGGTTAAAAAACTGATAAAATGATTTTTCATCAAGATAACATACTTTCATCAAATTGGGGGAAATGGTTTGTTTGTTGACTAATATCATCTATGTGCACATTTTTATTCCTATGATATTACAAAAACCAAAATAAGAGTAACAGAGCCATTGATTAAGAATTAAGAAAAGAATACAGTACTATCAGATTCATGACAAAAATATCCAGGTACCTTACGGTACACTAAAAATGCTAATGATTTGGAATGTTACAGAGTTTAAGACCCTCCTCCTTCTAAAAATATATCGTCATCAGTGGTCTGGAGTGCCTCTTCATTTCAGATCTCAACAGGAAGACATTCACCAGTGAACATAATTTCCCTTCCCCCACTCCACTTTCTGAAAGTCTTTAGATTATGTTCTCCTTGAAGTTGAAAGGTAATGAGTAGGAGTTATTGATACAACAAAACAGGATGCCAACTCTCATAATTCCAAGTTGGTGGAAATAGTTTAGAGTAATAACAGGAACCAATGTTCCCCCTTCTTCCCAAGAACATTAAGAAAGTAGTTAACCTCCAAGGATCCTGGAAATACGTGGATTAACTTGGAACCATAAATACTGTGGAGATGACACTAACCTGAATTATGTGTATGAAATGGACCAGTTTGGTTTCTGGTAGTCCTCATTTGATTTTCGGAACCCTTCCATGCTCATGCTGTCCTCCACTTCCTTAATTTCTCACAAGCTCTTTTATGCATTCTCACTCCCGTTGTACAGAAAGCACCAGAAGCCACCAATACCTTAGGCCCTAGTGTCACATATTCACAAGAGTAAAACCTTTATAAAAGATGTTTTCAAAGGGAAGAGCCCAAATGAGTAGCTATTTCAAAGAAAATTCTTAGAGTTCTAGAACTTACAAATAGAAGGTATTTTAAATGACTATATACTCCTAGTATCATCTTCAAATTGCTTCATGAACCAGGTATTCCACACACGGCTTCTATGAGAATCACTTGGAAGCTTCTTAACCATGATTCTCTGGCTCCCCAAATCAAAATCCTTAACAGTAAAACCCAGGAATCTGTATTTTTAAGAATTTTTCAGCCATTTAAAATCTATAAACTATTTGAGTGACTCTGCTTTAAAGCCAGATTTGGAAACCACTAACATGAGCTAGCATATAACCTGTGAAAAATAAGATGTCCTTGCTTATAGAATGACTAGATTTGATGCAAGGTTTTTTTCTCCCTTTTTTGGCTGTTACATGGGACTTGCAGGATCTTAGATCCCTGACCAGGGATTGAACCCACGGTCTCAGCAGAGAAAGAGTGGAGTCCTAACCACTGGACTGCAGGGAATTCCCTAAATTTGAGGGAAGACTGAATATTCTCTGAATCTATAAAAGAACATAACACCCAATTTTGTCATATGCAACTCTAGGTACTGTCTGTTATTAATTATCCAAAGAACAAGAATACTAAAATGAACAGAATTCCTTTGTTTGGTACCATTTAATGATAATTGAGGTTTACAATAATAACCTTGAGGTACTACAAGATACTCAATTATCTCTGACATTACTAAAAGAAGATTAAAATCAATCAGTATTATTCTATGTAGTTCTAAATATATTCCAGTTTTTGGACACTGGTTGGAGATCCAACCAGTCCATCCTAAAGGAAATCAGTATTGAATATTTATTGGAAGGACTGTTACTTTGCCAACAAAGTTCCATCTAGTCAAAGTTATGGTTTTTCCAGTAGTCATGTAGGGATGTGAGAACTGGACTATAAAAAAAGCTGAGCACCGAAGAATTGATGCTTTTGAACTGTGGTGTTGGAGAAGACTCTTGAGAGTCCCTTGGAGTGTGAGGAGATCCAATAAGTCCATCCTAAAGGAGATCAGTCCTGAGTGTTCATTGGAAGGACTGATGCTGAAGCTGAAACTCCAATACTTTGGCCACCTGATGTGAAGAACTGACTCATTTGAAAAGATCCTGATGCTGGGAAAGATTGAAGGTGGTAGGAGAAGGGGACGACAGAGGATGAGATGGTTGGAAGGCATCACCAATGCAATGGACATGAGTTTGAGTAGGCTCCAGGAGTTGGTGATGGACAGAGAAGCTTGGCGTGCTGCAGTCCAAGGTCGCAAAGAGTCAGATACAACTGAGTGACTGAACTGAACTGAACTGATTTTACATGTACTATGATGACCTTTCAAATAGCTGTGAAAAGAAGAGAAGTGAAAAGCAAAGGAGAAAAGGAAAGATATAAGCATCTGAAAGCAGAGTTCCAAAGAATAAAAAGAAGAGATAAGAAAGCCTTCCTCAGCCATCAATGCAAAGAAGTAGAGGAAAACAACAGAATGGGAAAGACTAGAGATCTCTTCAAGAAGATTAGAGATACCAAGGAAACATTTCATGCAAAGATGGGTTTGATAAAGGACAGAAATGGTATGGTCCTAACAGAAGCAGAAGATATTAAGAAGAGGTGGCAAGAATACACAGAAGAACTTACAAAAAAGATCTTCATGATCAAGATAATCACGATGATGTGATCACTCACCTAAGCCAGACATCCTGTAATGTGAAGTCAAGCAGGCCTTAGAAAGCATCACTACGAACAAAGCTAGTGGAGTTGATGGAATTCCAGTTGAGCTATTTCAAACCCTGAAAGATGATGCTGTGAAAGTGCTGCACTCAATATGCCAGCAAATTTGGAATACTCAGCAATGGCCACAGGACTGGAAAAGGTCAGTTTTCATTCCAATCCCAAAGAAAGGCAATGCCAAAGAATGCTCAAACTACCGCGCAAATGCACTCATCTCACACACTAGTAAAGTAATGCTCAAAATTCTCCAAGCCAGGCTTCAGCAATATGTGAACCATGAACTTCCTGATGTTCAAGCTGGTTTTAGAAAAGGCAGAGGAACCAGAGATCAAATTGCCAACATCCGCTGGATCATGGAAAAAGCAAGAGAGTTCCAGAAAACCATCTATTTCTGCTTTATTGACTATGCCAAAGCCTTTGATTCTGTGGATCACAATAAACTGTGGAAAATTCTGAAAGAGATGGGAATCCCAGACCACCTGATCTGCCTCTTGAGAAATCTGTATGCAGGTCAGGAAGCAACAGTTAGAACTGGACATGGAACAACAGACTGATTCCAAATAGGAAAAGGAGTACGTCAAGGCTGTATATTGTCACCCTGCTTATTTAACTTCTATGCAGAGTACATCATGAGAAACGCTGGACTGGAAGAAGCGCCAGCTGGAATCAAGATTGCCGGGAGAAATATCAATAACCTCAGATATGCAGATGATACCACCCTTATGGCAGAAAGTGAAGAGGAACTAAAAAGCCTCTTGATGAAAGTGAAAGTGGAGAGTGAAAAAGTTGCTTAAAGCTCAACATTCAGAAAATGAAGATCATGGCATCTGGTCCCATCACTTCATGGGAAATAGATGGGGAAACAGTGGAAACAGTGTCAGACTTTATTTTTCTGGGCTCCAAAATCACTGCAGATGGTGACTGCAGCCATGAAATTAAAAGATGCTTACTCCTTGGAAGAAAAGTTATGACCAACCTAGATAGCATATTCAAAAGCAGAGACATTACTTTGCCAACAAATGTCCGTCTAGTCAAGGCTATGGTTTTTCCAGTGGTCATGTATGGATGTGAGAGTTGGACTGTGAAGAAGGCTGAGCGCCGAAGAATGATGCTTTTGAACTGTGGTGTTGGAGAATACTCTTGAGAGTCCCTTGGACTGCAAGGAGATCCAACCAGTCCATTCTGAAGGAGATCAGTCCTGGGTGTTCTTTGGAAGGAATGATGCTAAAGCTGAAAGTCCAGTACTTCGGCCACCTCATGCAAAGAGTTGACTCATTGGAAAAGACCCTGATCCTGGGAGGGATTCGGGGCAGGAGGAGAAGGGGACGACAGAGGATGAGATGGCTGGATGGCATCACTGACTCAGTGGACGTGAGTCTGGGTGAACTCCGGGAGTTGGTGATGGACAGGGAGGCCTGGAGTGCTGTGATTCATGGGGTTGCAAAGAGTCGGACACGACTGATCGACTGAACCGATGATATCCTTGGGGCTTCCCAGGTGGCGCTAGTGGTGAAGAATCCTCCTGTCAATGCAGGAGACGTAAGAGACATGGGTTTAATCCCTGGGTTGGGAAGATCCCTGGATCAGGAAATGGCAACCCACTCCAGTATTCTTGCCTGGAGAATCCCATGGACAGAGGAGCCTGGCAGGCTACAGTCCACGGGGTCACAAAGAGTCAGACATGACTGAGAAACTAAACAACAAGAACAAAATATGACTATTTAGGGGAGTCATAGAAGAGAAACCCAGAAGCTGCAGGACACACTGCAGAGACTTAAATTTGGGGTCATCACTTGGACTTTTTAAAATACCAAGTCCCCTCGTTACCACCAGAACTCTGAAGCAGGAGATAGGATGGGGCCCAAGAACATTTAACACATATTTTTGGCGTTACTGATGGAGGTTGTCAGCAAACCCTCACATGGAGATTCTCATCCTTTAGGATTACAATCACAAAGGTTAGAAGGTTGCTATATAGAAGTTTCCATGCTCTTGCTTGTGAACATTCCCTATTTTGAAAAAAGTCCTTCTACCACTTCTCCATCACCTCATCCCCCTGGTAATTAAGCACTACTTCATTTTCAATGCTTAGTCAGAACACTATGAAAAGTTAGCTTGACAAAGAGCAGTTTGTCCCTTCTATTTTAAACCAATATTTACAAATCTGTTATATCTTGGAACACAGCTGTCCTTGTGTGCATCTTAAATGGTTTTGAGAGACCAAATACTGAAACCACTTCATAGGATCCTCAATTTCTTCACTTTCTTCCATAAAGTCTGTACCTTCTACCTGAAAAGGCATGCTAGCATATGAATCAGCAGGCACTGCTGAGTCTATAAGATGGAAGAGAAGGGATGGCATAAAAAGATTAAGAACAATGAAACTTACAAATTCAGTTACAAGGTTTGAAACACAATGGTGAATATCATCTCTGAAGTCTCAGGCTACATTTTCTATCCCATGAAAGGGGCAATCAAGAGTGTGGTTGAAGAGAAAACCTCCTCATCTTGCAAAGGCAAGCAAGCAAGGGCAGCTGATATAAAAGGACCAGAGGAAGTTCCATTCTCCATGGAAGAAACACCTTCCTAAGAAGGAAGCTGCTTGCAGTTTTTTCTGCACCTCATACGAAGGACTGGCCTCCCATATACACAAGATATGAAGGGCAATGTGGAGGTAATTATGAAGCTTCTAAACAATTACAAATAGCTATCCACAGAAAATAATCAGAACTCTTGATTTACCCACAAACTTTTCCCCCACACCTTGGTCTTTCCAAACTTAGTAAATGATAATATTACCTTCCAGCAGCTCAGTTCAGAAGCCTCCGTCATCCTTGCTTCCTACTATCCTCTCACATTCCATATCCAATATATCAGCAAACCCTCCCTGCAGGCTCAAACTTGGAAACATAATCAGAACCAGACTGTGTTACACTCAGTTAACCGCTAAGTCACGCTAGCCAAGTCACCATCCTTCTTCACCTGGTTTACAGCAAAAGCTGCGTACCTGATCTGCCAGGATTCTCAGCTCCCTACACTTTATCTTGAAAACAGTACACAAAACGATGGATTGCTGGAGGAGTTTTCTCTTCCCACTCTATGCTTCGCCATCCCTGTTTGTACCTCAACGAGCGTCTCTCTCCACACTCTTGCATGGTGGACAGAGGTTGTTTTTAACGTGAAGGCAGGGGTTTGGTAAGTTCACGGTTGTCCTGGTCCAGCCTCAGTCTTAGGTAGGTCCTGTGTCCCTGGGTCTCGGTGGTAGGGCTTAATGATACTGTTTCTCACCTCTAGCAGCTAAATCCTGCCCTGTGTCTTAGGCAATCCTTCTGTAGGACAGTGCTTCCTGTCCAGCAGAAGGGGATCTCTAATGCCCTTGGCTCAGCAAAGCTTCCTGTCCTTCCCCCAGGGACAGGCTTTTCTTTTACCTTCCTCCAGGTGACATTGTGTCTTCCCTCAGGCCCCAGGACAACAAAGTTTGGGGCCTTACCCCCAGTGGCCTCAAGCTTTTGTTGAGGAGACAAAGGTCTCAGCCAGGATTCAACCGTTTCTTGTCCAGATCTCTTTCTTCCAATCTTTCTCTAGAGTGTCCTGTGGAGAGTCATGGAGAAGAGTCTACAAGCGAGGACGAACACCACTGTCTCTGCAGCTCTGAGGGGTCTATTTAGTTAATTCCTTAAAATTTTACCTGAATGCTTCTTACTCACTTGTGTGGCAGCCCTAATTCTGCCCACACTTTGCCACGATAGGCCAATGCTAACTTTTCAGCTTCCTGGAGGCACCTGTATTTTCTTAGATTTTAGACAAATTAGCTACTCTGTGAACTCAGCACTCTGATGGCACCAGAAAAGTTAAGATCTTCTAGTCTGCCCGGCTTTTTCTTGTTGTTAAGCTAAGGGATATTCTTTTTGCCTTATAACTGGATTTTTGCAATAGTCTTACTAATTAGTTTCCCTGTCATCCTCCTCTCTCTTATCTCAAGTCTATTTTTTTCCAGCGCCTGTTTCATTATGTCCTCCTCCAAAGTAGTCAAAGGTTCTGTATTTCATAACCAGTCAATTCTTATGCTATAAACTGACAGTGCAGAGAATCACACTTTTCAGTGCTAGGAAGGACTTTCAGAGCTGTTCACAGTCTAATTCCAATTACCTTTACAACCTTCTCTCTTTTCACCCTTCAACCCAAAGCCCTTCTCCTTTAGGCACAATTCCTCAATGTTTCAACCCACAAATACTCACTGGGAACCTGATTATTATGCCTCACATTGGGTACTTTTTTTTAAAGCTTTGTATTTTGTTTTGGGGTATAGCTGATTAACAAAGTTGTGAAATTTTCAGATGGACAGCAAAGGGACCCAGCCATATGTATACATGTATCCATTCTCCCCTGAACTCCCCTCCCATCCAGGCAGACCCATAATATTGATCAGGGTTCCCTGTGCTACATAGTAGGCCCTTGTTGGTTATCCATTTTAAATACAGCAGTGTATACATGTCCATCCCAAACTCCATAACTAGTACATTGGGTACTTCAGATTCAGAAATCAAATACAAACCCTTCTCTCATGAAGCTACAGGTGAATGTACATTTTGCTCATTTATTTTCATTACTGCTCATTCTGTGCCATCTGGCAATGGTCTTCCATATTCACATCTCTGTAACCTGTCCTCCATACAAACCTTAGACCAAGCATCACGATCTCCATGATGTTTTCTTTAACCACTGTAGTCTTATCCTTTATTCTTCCCTGTGTGTTTTACAGTACTGTGTTTTACTGAGTTTTATAGTACTTCATTTATATGATCTCCCTATATCTCTAATTAAATTATAAGGATTATGAAAGAATAGACCAACCTTAGCAAAACTTTTTATCATACCAGAGTAGTATCTGACATTTGAGGTGCTTGATGCATACTTATTAAATGAGGTTAAATAGCACAGTTATTAAAAGTATGGACTGGGGTCAGACAAACTTGAGTTTAAATTCTGACTTTGTCATTGTGTGATGTGAGGCAATGTGTGATGTGAGGCTTTGTAACCATAGCCTTATTTTCTTCATTTAAACAATGAGGAATATAGGGTTACTATCAGGATAAATGAGATGTTGTATATAATGTGCCTCACGTGTCAAAAAGTATACAGTAAACAGAAAACTACCGTATTAGTTCTAAATTTTGTTGTTGTTATTGTTTAATCATAAAGTCGTGTCAGACTCTTTCCAACCCCATGGACTGCAGCATACAAGGCTCTTCTGTCCTCCACTATCTCCCAAAGTTTGCTCAAATTCATTTCCATTGAGTTGGTGATGCTATCTAACCATCTCATCCTCTCCTGTCCCTTTCTCCTTTTGTCTTAATCTTTTCCAGCATCAGGGTCTTTTTCAGTGAGTTGGCTCTTTGCATCAGGGGGCCAAAGTACTGGAGCTTCAGCTTCAGCATCAGTCCTTCTAATGAATATTCAGAGTTGATTTCCTTTAGGATTAACTGGTTTGATCTTGCAGTCCAAGGGACTCTCAAGAGTCTTCTCCAGTACCACAATTTGAAAGCATAAATTATTTGGCACTCAGCCTTCTTTATGGTCCAACTGTCACATCTGTACATGACTATTGGAAAAACCAAAGCTGTGACTATACAGACCTCTGTTGGCAAAGTGATGTCTTTGCTTTTTCATAGGCTAAGTTTGTCATAGCTTTCCTTCCAAGGAGCAAGTGTCTTGTAATTCATGGCTGCAGTCATCATCCACAGTGATTTTGGATCCCAAGAAAATAAAATCTGACACTGCTTCCACTTTTTCCCCGCCTATTTGCCTTCAAATGATGGGACAAGACGCCATGATCCTCGTTTTTTGAATGTTGAGTTTTAAGCCAGCTTTTTCATTCTCCTGTTCTACCATCATCAAGAGGTTTTTAGTGCCTCTTCAATTTCTGCCATTAGAGTGGTATCATCTGCAAATCTGAGATTGCCGATATTCATCCTGGCAACCTTAATTCCAGCTTGTGATTCATCTAGCCTGCTATTTCGCAGATGCACCCTTCACAGAAGTTACATAAACATGGGGACAATATACAGCCTGTTTTACTCCTTTCCCAATTGTGCACCAGTCAGTTGTTCTATGTAAGGTTCTGTTGCGTCTTGATCCACATACAGGTTTCTCAGGAGACAGATCAGGTGGTCCTAAATTACTGTGCAATAACTGGCTCAGTGGTAAAGAATCCACCTGCCAATGTAGGAGACGTGGGTTCGATCCTTGGGTCAAGAAGATCCCTTGGAGAAGGAAATGGCAACCCACTCCAGGATCTTGCCTGGGAAATCCCATGGACAGAGGAGCCTGGCAGGCCACAGTCCATGGGGCCACAAAGAGTCAGGCATGGCTCAGCAAGTAAACAACAATGAGCACCCATATGGAGACATAGGCTATATCTATCCTGGTACAAAGGGTTTCCCTGGGGGCTCAGTGGTAAAGAATCTACCTGCCAGTGCTAGAGACATGGGTTTGATTCCCAAGTCAGGAAGATTACCCTGGAGAAGGAAATGACAACCCACTCCAGTGTTCTTGCCTGGGAAATCCCATGGACAGAGGAGCCTGGCAGGCTACAGTCCATGGAGTTGTAGAGTTGGACACGACCTTGTGACTAAACAACAGCAACAACAAACAGACAGCACAGTCGTTCATGGGGAAAGCTCCACAGCATCACTGCCTACTTTGAGAATGACAGAGAAACCAGATGACTCAGCTCTTTCACTTCTACTTGGAAAACAAATCTGAAAAATAACAGAACACTAATCTTTAAAGATATATGCATCCCTATGTTCATTTCAGTTTCATTGACAATAGCCAAGAAGGAAGATATGGTGCACATGCACACTCACACACACACACACACACACACACACACAGACCCCCCCTATGAAATACTACTCAGCTATCAAAAAGAATAAAATTCTGCCATTTGTGACTACATGGATGGACCTGAAACGTAGTATGCTAAGTGAAATGTCAAATGGAAAAAGACAAATATTGTATTATTTCACTCATAGGTGGAATATAAAAACAAAGAAATGAAACAATGGAACAAACAAAATGAAACAATAACAAACTCATAGATACAGGCAACAGATTAGTGGTTACCAGAGGGGATGAGGGTTGGGGGTAGGCGAAATGGGTAAAGAAATCAATTGTATAGTGATGGGTGGAAATCACATTTGTGATGGTGATCATTGCATAGTACATACAGATTATAATGCTGTACACCTGAAAACTATACAATAAAAAATCTAAGAAATTAAGTATAACAAGTTACCCTGAGTTGGGGGAGAAAAAGAATGACAGGTGAGACCTCTGACTTCTAGGAAGAAAACCAGACTGAGTGGCATTTAAGTAGCAATTTAAAATAAGTATATGGAAATGAGAGTGTTTATCTGGGCCAAGCTGTAGTACTCACTGAAAAATCCCTTTCTAAACATGTGAATATAGGTAATTAGTGGTCAATATGTCTTTAGTTTTTTAATAGTTATAATTATATGACTTTAATAAAAAATGCTGTAATTGGTGTTCTCATGAATGTTGAAAGCTTAACTCTCTGTTTATCTCTTGGACTTTTGCTAACCCAACAAGGGTCATTCAGAAGAATCTTACCAAAATCGAAGGCAGGCATTTTGTTTAAGATGCTGTAACTAATTTCTTGGAGCTAGCTCTAGCATATTTAAGTGTTCTTTATTCTATCATTTATTCAACAAAGAAGCACTGAGCACCCAGTTTTCCAAGTTCTGTGACTCACAAGCTAATCTGCCTGTCCTGCTAGCAGTTGACTCACTTTATCTTGCCATCAGATGATAGCTTAATTATATGTATGTATGTATGTATATATATATATATATATATATATATATATCTCATGAGATTGGGGGTGGCTATCTGCAAGATTAGACCAGCTGTCTGATCTTGAATCAATGTCCTGCCTCACATGAAGAATAAGATAAGGTTCTGCTTCTGGCAATATGAGTGAAGTGAAAGTTGCTCAGTCACGTCTGACTCTTTGTGACCCCATGGACTATACAGTCCATGGAATTTTTCAGGCCAGAATATTGGAGTGGGTAGCCATTCCCTTCTCCAAGGGATCTTCCCAACGCAGGGACTGAACCCAGGTCTCCCGCATTGCAGGTGGATTTACCAGCTGAGCCACAAGGGAATCCCCGGCAGTATGAGAGGCTCAGTTAAATCTATTCACAAGGTATATGTGTTAGTGTTTGTGTATGTGTACACATGAATTTTTATATATTTTCTACAATGTGCAGAGGCATAGGCTGGTCCCCAGTGATCAGCATCACAAGCCTGAGGCAATGAAAGAGACCAGTCTTATCCTGGTAGGATAAGTTTAGATGGTGAAAGCTTCAGAGTCAATCAGGAGCTCTGAGCCCAAAGGCCTGGCTTGGATCACTAATGGGATAGCAGTGCCTTGGAGAAGATGGAGGATTGAGTGGGAAGACAAGAGACTGTGGAAACGTAGTGTATGTTGGAAAGAAAACTAAGAAGACACCACAGCATCAGGTTTCATCCAAATTCCATGAGATCACACAGCCCAGTGAAATCTCTCAAGGTCATCCACAGGAAGCAACAAAAGACAAGGACCAGCAACAGCAGTAAGATGTTGTAGCTTGAAGGGCGGATACCACTGGGGACCAAGACAAGGTTAGAAAAGAATAACGCAGAATCCTCACATAAGGATGAAGTGCTTGCTGGGAAGTACTTGCAGGACCATGCACAGGGGAGGTCAGAAATTGGTGGAGTCTTTAAGGAAACTGGAGGTCTTGGTCTGCTATTTAACATTAGCTGTCACTTAGAAGAGATACTAGGAAAGCATCCCTGAAAGCAAGTGTAGAGAGACCTACTTTCAGCATCAAAGTTTATGCTTACACATGAGAACGAGCAATCCAAATATAGGAAAGGCTATCAATGTCTCACTAAGCAGTACCTCTTGCTTTCTGTATCTGCACTTTGTCTAAAGTCTGGAAGAGTCAGAATGAAAAAGTTAACGATAAAAAGACAGTAGCTGAACAACTACCAAATTTTGAATAAGATCCATAGAGTAGATAACAATATTGTATCAAAGTGAATTTTCCAATTTTGATAATTTCTCTATGGTTATGTAAGACAATGTTCTTTTTCTTAAGGAATGTGCACTAAAATATTTAGCATAAAGAGGCATCATATTTTACAACTTTCAAATCACACAAAAAATGTACATAGATAAATAAAAATATAGGTTAGATAAATAAATATGAAGAGGAGGGGTAGAGAGCACGAAAACAAATGCAGCAAAATCCTAACAATCAGAGTATGTGGGTAAATGTTATATAGCAGTTCTTTTATCTTAAAATTTCTCTAAGTTTGAGGTTATTTCAAAATAAAAAGTTATTCTAAAAAGACTGCCAATAACAGTAAGGCTAACACAAATTAGAGCTATTCTTAAATGTAGATAAGGCTTCATAAGCAATGGGATCTGAGCCATGTTGAAAATTTAGCATGTTCACTGCAAAATACACCCTGCCTCTCCATCCAACATCTTTAATTTTATGGCAATCATTCTCAGGGATTAAAGCATATTTCAGAAATCTCTGATAATAAATTAAAATGTCTTAGTTGAAGGGGTAATGACTTAATCACTGTTCATTATCCCAGTGGAAGAAAGTAGGATCCTAAGGATTCTTCCTCTCTGGTTTTTGTTGTACTTACCCAACCAATAGCCTTGCCCCTCTATTTCATAAATATAGGTTTCAGTATCACTAATCATGTAAAATCACATTAAACTCCCTGTGGGATAACAGTAATATTTAATGTGAAAATAATTTCTTTTGATTGATATACCATGCTTCCAGAATAGGGTTGCAAAAATAAAAGGTTGTTTGTGTTTCTTACAATCACCAGACAATAATACTAATGGCTTGGTCTATTATCCAGAGTAATTTTTGTTCTAAGTCCACTAAGGATTTAGTATTGAATTCCCACTTAAGTGATAGTCATTATGTTGATTTTTTAGGAATAATTTGCTACATGTTTCACGTTTTAATGTATTATATTTATGAAGCTTTTATCCAATGGTGAAACTTTCTTAGATCAAAAAATATTATACCATTTCACAGGTGTTTTGGAGAGGGATCTTTTCATTTCTACCTCAGCATTTCAGCCTGAACTCAGAAAGTAAAAGCAACTATCCACTTGGCAATTTCTATTCATTCCCAAATGGAAGGCTGATATCACATTAGTGAAACTGAAAAGCAATTGGGTCTGCTCACCTTCCTCAATGGCACCCACTCCAGTACTCTTGCCTGTAAAATCCCATGGACGGGGGAGCCTGGTGGGCTGCAGTCCATGGGGTCACTAAGAGTCAGACATGACTGAGCGACTTCACTTTCATTTTTCATTTTCATGCATTGGAGAAGGAAATGGCAACCCACTCCAGTGTTCTTGCCTGGAGAATCCCAGGGACGGGGGATCCTGGTGGGCTGCCGTCTATGGGGTCGCACAGAGTCAGGAACGACTGACGCGACTTAGCAGTAGCAGCACCTTCCTACTATCTCTGGATTAACTAGCATTCTTCTCTGTTCCTGTTTCAGGGGACACCAACACAGGGGTCAGACGAAGACCTACTTTCTAGAAGTTCTGAAAGCCCATCTCATTCCCTATTTTGGGACTAAAGAGTATAAAGCAACAGCCCTCAGTGTGTCTGTTTTGGAAAGACCATTCCTGTCTTTCCAATAATAATGATATTTCATTCTCTATCTTTCTGACTCTTTTGCCTATTCACAAAAATTTATTCAAAACTCAAAAAAGGAATAGAAGAGTACTATTTAATGCCCCCCTAAAATGTTATCAGTCTTATTGCCTAGTTTTTCTGCTTCTAGATATGTGGACTTTCCTTTCGTGAATTCATGTTACATTGAGGTTTAAAGGCAGCTTTGATTTCTACTAGGGATTGATAACTACCAAAGCCTCTATTTATATTTCGAAACAAATAGTTATTCACTTACTTCGCTGCCTGATGGGTTATGTGTTCATTATAAACCATTAGTGACCATTAAGAATTGCATTTCTTTTCATTCCCTAAGGCTCTGCTTGAACTTCACAAATCACATGACAAGCTCTGTCAACACCTTCAAAGAGATGCACCAACACCACTCTGATGATGTCAATAAGAATAAGCAGAATAACTGGACCAGGACTGGATGGAGCTTGACTCTACGGGCTAGGCAGGAAGTGAAGCAACTTGTGACTGGCAGAGACTACATCACTGAACTGGGCAGAACCAAGGGAGCTGACCCAGCGATCAAGACTGACCACTTCCAGGAGGCTGGTAGTTGTTGGACAAGTAAATTCTTCTTTTGGAACTTGCATTATGATCAAGTGAGACTAAGCCTGAGAATGATGTCAAATCAGAGGGAACAAAACAAACAGACAAGAATTCAACCCAGTGAGATGAAGTTCGTCATGCCATGAGACCTCCAAACCACCTACAATCCATATAAGAGCCATTAAATATACAATTTTGCTTAAGGAAGTTTTGGCTGGTTTTCCCCATCTTGTGATTGAATGAATATTAACTATAGTACAGAAGGCCTACTTACATTTTTCAGTTTTCTTTATTTTGTGCAGAAGGTAAGAGCTGTAATGGCATATCATTTAGCTTAAAGCAGGAAAATTAAAAATGATGCTAAATATTGAAAACAGAGGAAACTTAATACAGGGGATTGGTTCCTCAGGTCATGAAAGAGCTGAAAGACAAACAGAGAGGGGATGGTGAGACAGCTTGATGATTAGCAGCAAGGGGCCTGGAGGAGAAGGGTTACTGAAGCCCAACAGCAGCATTACCTGGAGAAAAGTGAAACCATTGAGAATGAGAGCCATGGAAGACACTTGGACACTGAGACAGCCATTGTCTGAATCAGAGAGGGGGGTAGATATACCCTGGCTTTTCCCCCTTTATTCTCCCTCTGATCTCTTGTCAGTACCTCTCATTCACCAAACCCAAGTGGAAATCAGCTGACACAGAGCCTGGGAAGGCCTGCAGGGACTGCTGCTCCTCCCCCAGCCCCACATCCAGTGATATTCAGTGAAGCATGAATGCATCTGAATGCAAATGAGGTCCAGAACAAACAATATTTGCAAATCAGCACATATCTTATCTCAAAGTGTCAAACCAGAAGTATTTGCTTTCTAACCAGAAGTATTTGCTCACCACTACCATTCTTTTCCTCATTTCTCCTTTGCAAACCATAAGGAATAGAGAAAATGGATATTATATCTTTAAAAGTATTCCAAGTAATTCAGATTATGTTTTTGTTGCTCTTCCTGCTCTTACCTCCCACCCCCTTACCTGGAGGCACTATCCTACCTCATGTCAAAATTCAAAGTTTGAGCAATGGTGTGCTTAAATGCTGATATCCTTGACAGTTTCCTTCTTTTCTACTTTAAAATTAGCAGAAAACAAAAACCCTACCAAAGAACAAATCGAAGGAAATGGTTTTCTACATTAGGGATCCCAAGACCACAGAATCAATACTACTGCTTAATTATATCAAAATGTCATACCACAGTTTATAACAGAGGAAACAAAATGTAAGGAAAACTTCATGACTTTATGTAGCACTTCAAAACAAACCTATTGTAAAGTGTGGTTTTAAGATATAAATTGATTTGTACATTTCAGAAGGGAAAAAAGACACTCCCTGACCTCTCAAGTACCTAACTAGAAATCTTGGCACCATCTATAATGATTTGGCCCCAATCCTATCTGTAATAGGAAAACTAGAGGCACCAGAAGCTGGGTCTGAAACTAGGGGATAATTAGTTCCATCCATTAGTGAACATTTTATGAGTTCAGTAAATGAGGAGTGTCTGGTTGAGTGCTTAGAAGGAAAAGGGGAATTTGGCACCATAAAATCATAATATACTATTTATTAGGAACTTTCCCAGGAATTTAAAGGTCATCTGCCTCCCAGTCCCAAAGAAATACAACCCTGCAGAAACCTCCCTGGCCATTTACAACCTACCTGGCTAAGCCTTCCCTCGGGGCCTGAAGGACTGACCTATCTGCAGCTCAGGCAGCAGACTATCCTGAGGCCTGCTCTAAATCTTCATATCCAGCCTCTTCTGTCCTACACGGGCTACGAGGCTAACCTACTACCCATGCATGTGTCCAAGCTGCAGTTGTCAGACTGAGTCCCTGTTCCAGGAGGTGGTATTTGGGTAGGTAATTATAAAGTGAATAATGAGGTTCTTCACATAACCATGAGAAAGTCACCTCCATGAGAATTCAGAAATCTAAAGTCCAGTGTGATGAGATATGATCACAAATGGGGTGGGATTCAGCTATTATGTGGTTCTGACAAATCTTTTCAATAACACCTTTTCCATCAGCTTGGAAATAGTTCTCTAAGATGCCCAATTCTGATGTCAGCTAGTCTTCAGGGAATGCAAGCAATATCACAGTGCACCAAGGACCACCTAGGGGGCAAACTATCTTGAAGATCCTTATTTATTTATTCATTTATTCCTTTGACATTGCCTTTCCTTCCTTTCCATGTATTTATCCATCTGTTTATTCATTCATCTATTTATTCATCTATTCATTTGTCATTGTCTTTCCTTCCTCTCCAGCTTTATATCAGAACAGGTTTGAACCACAGATGAACAAAATGAAGAAGTATTTTCCAGATTAACAAAATTCTCTCCCCATGCTGCTGCTGCTGCTAAGTCGCTTCAGTCGTGTCCAACTCTGTGCGACCCCATAGACGGCAGCCCACCAGGCTTCCCCATCCCTGGGATTCTCCAGGCAAGAACACTGGAGTGGGTTGCCATTTCCTTCTCCAATGCATGCAAGTGAAAAGTGAAAGTGAAGTCGCTCAGTCGTGCCCGACTCTTAGCGACCCCATGGACTGTAGCTTACCAGGCTCCTCCGCCCATGGGATTTTCCAGGCAAGAGTACTGGAGTGGGGTGCCAGTGCCTTCTCCATAAGATGTTATTTTCCACGGGGATGTTTAGTGCTTTTGAATGATGATAAAATTCTCTTGCCAATTGAAAAGTCACTTATAACTTACTCACTTATCATAATTCACTCTATCCCTAATTTTTAAATTGTTTGTTTTTATTTATTAATCTGTAATTAACCCTGCTCTGTTCAAAATTGATTAAATTTGCTTCATAAGGACATGTATATTTTATTAAAATAATATACCTTAAGTGTATAAGAAAAAAGAAAGCAAAATAAGGATAAGACATAAAAGGGTGCTGGAAAGTAAATCTGATGCCAAAACATCCACACACAAACATAGGAACACTACTCAGTCATAAAAAGATGAAATCTTGCCATTTGCAACATCAACAGACTTTGAGGGTGTTATGCTAAATGAAATAAGACTTCAGGCAGAGAAAGACAAATGTCATATGATTTCATTCACATGTGGAATATAAAAAGCAAAAACAAAACGAATCAATGAACCAAACAAACACAAATCCATAGATACAGAGAACAGACTGGTGGGTAGTAGAGCAGAAGGGGCAGGGAGAGGGTGAGGTGAAAGGAGATCAACTGCATGGTGACAGATGGAAACTAAATTTTTGGTGGTGAGCACGCTATAGTGTGTACAATAATTATAAATATAATGTTGTTTTCATGAAACTTACCTAGTGTTATAAACCAATGTTACCTTAATAAAAAGAAAGTTTCTACCAAGGGGGTTTTAGGTTAGGCAAAGTACTAATTAGATGAATTTATAAGTACAACTGGCTTCATTTTAAGGTAGAACTCTCCAAACTGCAAAAATGCAGAGTAGGTAAAAAGGAAGCAGAAATTCACTACACCAATTAATAAATTCATATCCATATTTTATCTTTTCAAACAACAACATAAAAGATGTTGAGAAAGTGAGACTGAAAGGAAAATACCAATAGCTAACGTACTGATGTACTGAGCATTTGTCTCTGTTCTAGTCATTTTCTTCACAACAATCCTCTGAGATCAGCATTATTATTATCTTCATTTTATAAACAAGAAAATCTAGTTACAAAGACTGAAAAAAAAAAAAAAAAACTTGTTCAAGGTCATCAGCTAGTAAATTGTTAAACTGAGGCTTGAACTTGGGTATCCTGGCTCCAAAGCCACTATTATGTCATTACTATTGTAACAAATATTTAAAAATCACACAAGATGAAAAAGTAGAGGCATAATTAGGAAATTAAAAACAACATCTACTATATTATGTATCATTTGCAAATAAGAAAATAAAGGAAGAAAGAATGGAAAGGAAGGAGGAAAGAAGGTAAAAAAATATTTGAAATAGAGAAAAATGAATAAGCTTATCTACATAGGAAAATCTTTGGTGTGTAGATAACCTCAGTAACTGAAAATTATTTATAGTAGTTTTTGGAATGCACACACACACACATATACACACCTTTATATATCACAGAGATAATATATTACATAACATATATGCATGTACTACCTACATAACACATTCATACACATATGTATGTTATACATATAATACATATAAATAGGTCTTCCCTATAGCTCAAATGGTAAAGAATCTGCCTGTAATGCAGGAGACCTGCGTTTGTTCCCTGGGTTGGGAAGATCCTCTGGAGAAGGGAATGGCTACCCACCCCAGTATTCTTGCCTGGAGAATCTCATGGACAAAGGAGCCTGGCAGGCTACAGTTCATGGGGTCACAAAGAGTCAGACACAACTGAGCGACCAATACTACTATGTATATACCAACATATAATAAATGCTCAATAGTATTTGTTGAATGAATGCATGAATTAATACATACATGTATGCTTTTGAAACCTACATATGCACTGTTCAAAAAAGCCTTCAATAGAAAGGCTGGAGAGTTTTTATCATAAATGGATGTTGAATTTTGTCAAAGGCTTTCTCTGCATCTATTGAGATAATCATATGGTTTTTATTTTTCAATTTGTTAATGTGGTGTATTACATTGATTGATTTGCGGATATTGAAGAATCCTTGCATCCCTGGGATAAAGCCCACTTGATCATGGTGTATGATCTTTTTAATGTGTTGTTGGATTCTGATTGCTAGAATTTTGTTAAGGATTTTTGCATCTATGTTCATCAGTGATATTGGCCTGTAGTTTTCTTTTTTTGTGGGATCTTTGTCAGGTTAACCACTATGAGGTACCATTTCACACCAGTCAGAATGGCTGCGATCCAAAAGTCTACAAATAATAAATGCTGGAGAGGGTGTGGAGAAAAAGGAACCCTCTTACACTGTTGGTGGGAATGCAAACTAGTACAGCCACTATGGAGAACAGTGTGGAGATTCCTTAAAAAACTGGAAATAGAACTGCCTTATGATCCAGCAACCCCACTGCTGGGCATACACACTGAGGAAACCAGAAGGGAAAGAGACACGTGTACCCCAATGTTCATCGCAGCACTGTTTATAATAGCCAAGACGTGGAAGCAACCTAGATGTCCATCAGCAGATGAATGGATAAGAAAGCTGTGGTACATATACACAATGGAGTATTACTCAGCCATTAAAAAGAATACATTTGAATCAGTTCTAATGAGGTGGATGAAACTGGAGCCTATTATACAGAGTGAAGTAAGCCAGAAGGAAAAACATAAATACAGTATACTAACGCATATATATGGAATTTAGAAAGATGGTAACAATAACCTGGTGTACGAGACAGCAAAAGAGACACTGATGTATAGAACAGTCTTATGGACTCTGTGGGAGAGGGAGAGGGTGGGAAGATGTGGGAGAATGGCAATGAAACATGTAAAGTATCATGTAGGAAACGAGTTGCCAGTCCAGGTTCAATGCATGATGCTGGATGCTTGGGGCTGGTGCACTGGGACGGCCCAGAGGGATGGTATGGGGAGGGAGGAGGGAGGAGGGTTCGGGATGGGGAACACATGTATACCTGTGGCGGATTCATTTTGATATTTGGCAAAACTAATACAATTATGTAAAGTTTAAAAATAAAATAAAATTGGAAGAAAAAAAAAAAAAAAGAAAGGCTGGGCTTGGGAGATAAAGGCTTTTACTTTCATGTTATACTTTTTGGTATTGTTTGCAACCATAATTATCTAGAAAACAAGATTATAGGACATATGTGCTTTATATATTTACATTAAAACACTAGTACATAATAAGGAACACATTATCTATTGACTACTTTTTCTATACGCAGCACAACTTAACTTATATGCAGAGCACATCATGTGAAATGCTGGGCTAGATGTATCACAATCTGGAATCAAGACTGCTGGGAGAAATAACAACCTCACATATGCAGATGATAGCATTCTAATGGCAGAAAGTGAAGAAGAACTAAAGAGCATCTTAATGAGGGTGAAGGAGGAGAGTAAAAAAGCTGGCTTAAAATTCAACATTCAAAAAACTAAGATCAACTTCCAGTTCAAGATGGTGGAGTAGAAGGATGTGCACTCATCTCTTGCAAGAGCACCAAAATCGCAACTAACTATTGAACAACCATTGACAGGAGGACACTGGAATCCATCAAAAAAAAAATGATAGTCCACATCCAAAGACAAAGAAAAAGCTTCAGTGAAATGGTAGGAGGGGCACAATCATGATAAAATCAAATCCAATACCCACCGGATGGGTGATCCACCAACTGGAGAACAATTAATATCAAAGAAGTTCTCTCACTGTTTTGAAGGTTCTGAGTCCCACGTCAGATTTCCCAGCCTGGGGATCTGACAAAGGGACTGGGAATCCCCTGGGAATATGACTTTGAACACAAGCCTTTGATTATAGGGCTTCCACAGGACTAGGGGAAACAGAGACTCCAGTCTTGGAGGGCACAAACAAAATCTTACACACACCAAATCACAGAGGAAAGGAGCCGTGGCCCCACAGGAGGCTGCACCAAAACTCCCTGCTTGTGTTTGATGGTCTCCTGTGGAGGTGTGGGTTAGCAGGGGCTCACCACAGGGATGGGGGCACTGGCAGCAGAAGTCCAGGAAGGTCCCCCTTGGCATAAGCCCTTTTGGAGGTCGCTATTAACCCTACCATAAAGCCTGTGCCCCAGGTGGTTCTAATGGCAAAGAACTTGCCTGCCAATGCAGGAGACAAAAGAGATATGGGTTTGATTCCTGGGTCTTGCAGATTCCCTGAAGAGGGCATGGCAACCAACTCCAGTATTCTTGCCTGGAGAATCCCATGGACAGGGGAGTCTTGTGGGCTACAGTCCAGAGGGTCACAAAGAGTTGGACACAACTGAAGTGACTTAGCACACACAGCACACAAAGCCTGTAGACACCAGGGCTCAGCCATACAGCTACCAGGGAGGGAGTGAAACCCCAACCATCAGTAGATAATTGGATTAAAGCTTTACTGAGCAAGACCCTGCCCACCAGAGCAAGACCCAGTTTTTCTCACTGCAAGTTCTTCCCACTGGGAAGCTTACACAAGCCTCTTAGCCTCCACCATCAGAGAGCAGACAGAAGCAAAAAAAACCCCAGTCCCACAGCAGCTAAAACAAAAACTGCAGAGTTAATCAGGATGAAATAAAACCCCAGAAAAATAACTAGATGAAGTGGAGATAGGCAACCTTCCAGAAAAAGAATACAGAATAATGATGAGTAAAGAAGATCCAGGATCTTGGGAAAATAATGGAAAAATGCAAGAAATGTTACCAAACACCTAGAAGAACTAAAGAACAAACAAACAGATGAAAAAACTAAGATCATAGCATCTGGTCCTATCACTTCATGGTAAACAGATGGGGAAAAAGAGGAAATAGTAACAGATTTTATTTTCCTGGACTCCAAAATCATTGCAGACAGTGGCTGCAGCCATGAAATTAAAAGATGCTTCCTTCTTGGAAGAAAGGCTATAACAAACCAAGGCAGCTTATTAAAAAGCAGAGACATCACTTTGCTAACAAAGGTCTGTATAATCAAAGCTATGGTGTTTCCAGTAGTCATGTACGGATGTGAGAGTTGGATCATAAAGACAGCTGAGCACTGAAGAATTGATGCTTTTGAACTGTGGTGCTGGATAAAACTCTTGAGAGTTCCTTGGACCACAAGGATATTTGATCTCCAAACCAGTCAATCCAAAACGAAATCGACCCTGAATATTCATGGGGAGAACTGATGCTGAAGCTGAAGCTCTGATACTTTGGCCACCGGATGTGAAGCTGACTCATTGGAAAAGACCCTGATACTGGGATAGATTGATGATAGGAGGAGAAGGGGACAACAGAGGATGAGATGGTTGGATGGCATCACCAACTCAATGGACATGAGTTTGAGCAAACTCCAGGAGATAGTGAAGGACCGGGAAGCCTGGTGTGCTGCAGTCCATGGGGTCACAAAGAGTTGGGCACAACTTAGGGAATGAACAGCAACAACGCTTTTTCTATAATGTTAGAAATCAAAGGAAAATACACATACACATTTTGTTTACATAAAATAATGCAGAGCAATACAATACATGTTATCCAAAGAATGGGATTTGGGGATTTGTTTGTCTGTTTTGGTTTGTTTTTGGTCAAAAGGCTCATTCCATGAATGTCCAGTTCCCCAAGTAAAATAAGTGAAAAATCAGAGGGGAGAGCATCACTGCAGTCAGGTGATAAACACAGTCACCTCTATTTCTTATTTTAAACCTCAGTGGTTATCTTCTACTAAACATCTTGTCATTTTTTTCCTGTAGATCTCTAGCTCAACAATCATTTGGCCATAATTTAACTAAGTATTAAAACTAAAATCCTCTTAGAAATAATCCTCCTCCATACTCATCTTTTTGTCTTTCAGTAATTACTGTACTAGTGGGCAGGTGGTATAAAGGCTACGAAGTATTTTAATACATTTTTTGATTTCATGATTAACTGATACAAACCTGAAGTGTTACCACTCTTAAATGTAATCAAGTAAAGATTACGGTTTTGATTAGCCATTCAATAGGTCCAGTAACATAATCAGATACTTGCCTATTTTGTCAACCTATGATTTAGAGTCTTTATTGCAATTGAATGGCCTTAATCTTCTAACAAATAAGATATCTGATTTAAACAGACAAGGAAGAAAATGGTTTTGCTATGAAAAATTTCCTTCTCTCTTGTAAAGAGATTGGCTAAAATCCTCATAATAGTCTATTAAAAGAATATAAGGATTTGATATGAAAGGTAAGATGACTTTCAGTATTCTAAGTTAGAATCTTTATTTTATTATCTCTTTTCTCAAATCAATCAAAAATACTTATTGGACTGTTACAATATAAAGCACCAGGGGAAGAAGAATCATAATCTCTACCCAGAAATGTTCACCTTATTAGACAAATAAGATACAACTAGGTAAGAAAGAGTAGAAAATTAAACTTTCTATTGAAGTATACGATTGCACCATACAGATAATAAATCTTCATTTTATTTCTATTTTTGTCACTCACAAATTAAAAAAAAAATAGTTCCTCTACTTTCTAATACTGGAATATCTTTGGCTCATTTTTCCACCTACCAGATCACCTGACCTGCCTCCTAAGAAATCTGTATGCAGGTCAGGAAGCAACAGTTAGAACTGGACATGGAACAAAAGACTGGTTCCAAATAGGAAAAGGAGTATGTCAAGGCTGTCACCCTGCTTATTTAACTTATGTGCAGAGTACATCATGAGAAATGCTGGGCTGGATAAAGTACAAGCTGGAATCAAGATTGCCAGGAGAAATATCAATAACCTCAGATATGCAGATGATACCACCCTTATGGCAGAAAGTGAAGAGGAACTAAAAAGCCTCTTGATGAAAGTGAAAGAGGAGAGTGAAAAAGTTGGCTTAAAACTCAACATTCAGAAAACGAAGATCATGGCATCAGGTCCCATCACTTCATGGCAAATAGATGGGGCAACAGTGGAAACAGTGTCAGACTTTATTTTTTGGGGATCCAAAATCACTGCAGATGGTGACTGCAGCCATGAAATTAAAAGATGCTTACTCCTTGAAAGGAAAGTTATGACCAACCTAGACAGCATATTAAAGAGTGAGACATTACTTAGTCAACAAAGGTCTGTCTAGTCAAGGCTATGGTTTTTCCAGTAGTCATGTATGGATGTGAGAGTTGGACTACAAAGAAGGCTGAGCACTGAAGAATTGATGCTTTTGAACTGTGGTGTTGGAGAAGACGCTTGAGAGTCCCTTGGACTGCAAGGAGATCCAACCAGTCCATCCTAAAGGAAATCAGTCCTGAATATTCATTGGAAGGACTGATGTTGAAGCTAAAACTCCAATACTTTGGCCACCTGATGCAAAGAACTGACTCATTTGAAAAGACCCTGATACTGGGAAAGGTTGAAGGCAGGAGGAAAAGGGGATGACAGAGGATGAGATGGTTTGATGGCATCACTGACTCAATGGACATGAGCTTAGTAAACTGGGAGTTGGTGATGGACAGGGAGGCCTGGAGTGCTGCAGTCCATGGAGTTGCAAAGAGTCAGACACAACTGAGCGACTGAACTGAACTGAACTTTCTAATATTGGATTATCTTTAGGCTTTTTCCACCTACTTCCCTTATATGCACCTTCTCACATCTTTTCTCTTGGCTTTGAAACCATATATACAATTCTGGTGCTTCCTGAATGTATATGTTCAGTACAGACTTCAGACACGATAGTATATTGCCTTTTCTATATGCGTGCTTAAATATCTCAAATGTTCCTAAAATTCAATAGCTCCAAACCTGAACTCTTGATCACCTTCCTCCCACACCAAATCTGCTTCATCACTAGACTTTCCAACCTCAATTGCTATAGCCAGAAATCTAAGAGCCATCCTTAGTATTTTACCACCCATCCTTAACTCTTGTATCTAATCCATTATGAAACGTGATCAGTCCAGCCTCCAAAATATTACTTGAATTCACTACATCTCTCTTTTCATTCAAATTACTTACCTGGCCTCCCTGCTTTTGCCTGATTTTGCCCTCCTCCCTCCATCCATCTTCTACACAGTAGCCAAAATGATCAATTCAAAGTGAAAATTACATGACACTCTTTTTCTTAAAAGCCTTCGAAGAATTGCCATTGTACTTGAGATAAAATAGGAAAACAATTAGAATTATATCCCTTGCCACCTTTCCATATCAAATCAAATCATTATTTTTTCAACAAACCATTGTAATGTGTTGATATATTTTAAATGTGTGGCTTTCATTTCTGCTTTAGTTTTGTTGGTTTGCTGTATATCCACCTCCACTAGACTCAGAGCTGTATAAAGCAGGAACCATGTCTTCTTATATACCTGATCTTGTTTAATACTCAAAGTATCAACTTACTATCCCCATTTTACAGATGAAGAAAATATGACTTAGAGAAGATGAATCTTTCCTGAGGATACAAACCTGATATGATGAAAAACTAGATTTAAACCAAGATCTATTAATATTAGAAGCAGTTGGCTATATAGTCATTTATGATGCTGTATCATCCCCTCAACAAACATTCCCCACTGGAGATGCCCAAAATCATAGCCATACAAGAGAAATTCCTCTTAATAATTATTAATGAGTTAAAATCAACATGAAATAAACTCTCAAAAGTGTCAAATGCCAAGCAACTTTTTAATTGCATGATTATGAGGGGGGTAGACTGCACAGAGTCGGACACGACTGAAGTGACTTAGCAGCAGTAGCAGCAGAGTAAGAAACGGTTTCCCTATTTTTCAGGGGGTTGCATAGGGTATTTATATATATAGAAATCTCAAGTGCTAAGAGCCTTCAAGAAAGACCCAAATCTCAGTTCTTGTATTTCAGTTTCCTAATGGTTTTGTGTGTGTGTGCTCAGTCGTATACAACTCTATGCAACCCCATGGACTGTAGCTCACCGGGCTCCTCTGTCCAGGGATTTTCCAGGCAGGAATACTGGAGTGGGTTGCCATTTCCTACTCCAGGGTATCTTCCCAACCCAGTGATCGAACCCATGTCTCCTACATTGCAGGCAGATACTTTACCACTAATGCCACCTGGGAAGCTCTCAAACAATTTTAGGATTTAAGAATTAAATGAAAAACACACCAATACAGTATACTAACGCATATATATGGAATTTAGAAAGATGGTAACAATAACCCTGTATACGAGATAGCAAAAGAGACACTGATGTATAGAACAGTCTTTTGGACTCTGTGGGAGAGGGAGAGGGTGGGATGATTTGGGAGAATGGCATTGAAATACGTATAATATCATATATGGAATGAGTCACCAGTCCAGGTTCGATGCACGATACTGGATGCTTGGGGCTGGTGCACTGGGATGACCCAGAGGGATGGTATGAGGAGGGAGGAGGGAGGAGGGTTCAGGATGGGGAATACATGTATACCTGTGGTGGATTCATTTCGATATTTGGCAAAACCAATACAATAGTGTAAAGTTTAAAAATAAAATAACAAAAAAAGAATTAAATGAGGCAATATATCTTAAACATTTAGCATAGTCTTGCATTCAAATATTACTTATTATTATACTAATTCATCTTTTTTTTTTTTTTCATTACAGCTGCACAATCATGTAGTGAGAGAAGAGACACAAAGGTGTGTGTTCTCTGTCTTCATTCTGAAGGTACCAAGTAGTCAAGTAGCAGTGACTGCAGTCCTGCAAAGTGGAATTCCCCAAGGCTTAGGATTTGGAATGCACTCTAGTTTCCCTGTACTTGATGGTGAGTCCTCTAAAATTGATGGAGAGATTTACAGATGAGTTGAGTTCATGGTTCTTTCAAGCCCTGACCTTATCATTCAGTTGTAACTATCAAGATTCTTTTCACTTTATGTTATGCACTGAATCTCTCCTTTGGTATCCTTCAAGGCCTGGCTCATGCCTTGCTCTTAGCAGCCATTCTCAGGGACTGCGGTTCTGATGTTTGTATCCCTAGTTCCCTTCTTAGAGCCAGCTCTTCCCTTCTCCACCTGCCTGGACCAAGACATACCATGTAAGAAAATATTGGATTCCCTGTTGCTGTGCCCTGCAGACCTGATGAGAAACTCTCCCGTGAGTGGGAGTGATCTTAACAGTTGTTTGCAGTTCTGTTTTGGGGCACCTTGTTCTGCTAATACCCTATTCCTCCTCCCTTCTCCCTGTCCACAACACAAATGGGTAGGTTCCGAAGTCCACTCTTTTACCAAGTGTGGATGTAGTAACGAAATCAGATTCAATCCCTTTATTCCAGAATCTGATGTAATTAATTTCTTTGCTAATCAACCCCTAGCAAAAAATTAAAATTCTAAAGACCCAAGACAAACACAATGTACACTTACAGACGAAAATACTTGGGTGTGGGATAAATTTCTAACATCCCTTCAGAATTCAGTTAATATATTCAAACATAGCTGATTAATAGCATAGTTTTTTTAAAAACCACAGGGAAACTGCCATTTAAAACTTATTTTTAAATGTAGCTAATTATGAATTATAATCATTAAAACTACTTAAGGAAATAGTTTCAAAATGTTCATATATTATTACTGACCTTGGGGAAAACCAGGAAGGAAATCACTGAGGAGCCCTCCTAGTTTTCCTATCAGTCTTATCCTCTTATTTCAGGTGATCCTTCGTGCATTCGTGAATGCTGTCCACTTCTCTTACGATGGATAATCACCACCCAGCAGGGATACTTCTCCAGTCTGTTGTCTGTATCCATCACATCTCATCATCCTGGTCACAGACCCTTCCCTCCCAGGCCACACCACTTCCTGCTGACTGTTCTTTCCAAGTCCCTTGCTCTCTTCTCTTTCTACCTCTAGTGTCATAGGGCACAGACCACACTCCAGGCTCAGACTCCACTCACCCATGAAGCTTTATCATCCCCTTCCCAATAGACTCACAAGCATTCACTTCATAGTTGGGTGCTGCCAGGTTAGCAACTTGCCACATTCTTTGTAACTATTTGTTGAAAACAAATGAATAAAGAACAAGTAAGGCTTATGAGAAAAGGGGGGCTGAATCCATGAGTCCATGACTCCTTTCCATTGACAATCAAAGATATTCAAGTAAGCCACTGAGCTAAGGGCAGGGTCCAAGTCAGGCTCTCTGTGTGTTTGTGCTCAGTCGCGTCCACCTCTTTGCCATCCCATGGACTGTAGCCTGCCAGGCTTCTCTGTCCATGGGATTTTCCAGGCAAGAATAGTGGATTGGATTGCCATTTCCTACACCAAGGGATCTTCCCAACCAGGGATCAACCTTGCGTCTCTTGCACTGGAAGGCAGATTCTGTACCACTGCACCAACTGCAGATTCTAACTAAGAGCAACAGGAAGCCTAGCAGGGAACTTAACAGAGAAGACAGAAGGAGTTTGGAAGCACGAGTATGTTTGTTTATCAAAGCTATGGGTGAGGTGAGAGTACTAGTTCTCCCCACATATACCATTGAAAATTCAATTACTACTAGCACAGTTAATTTTGGTCATATGAGTGTATTTCATGGGCCATGGCAGAGTGAGGGGCTCTGAACTGAAAGAGACTTTACCACCTGTGAAGCTATTGCTTCTGGAATAAATTAACTGGCATCCATGGAAGGAATGAATACAGAGCTTCAGTGGAAGGTGTCTGGATCCACTGACGGTAGCAGTGGAGGACCAGAAAGAGTGGTCATTATGGTGTTCATCCTCAAGGAGAGCATCAGTTTCTGCTTCCCTAGTAGGAAAATCATGAGAGAGTAAGAAATGGTTCATGAACATACTCCTGGGGACCCTCAGAGATATTTAGGGAAAACTCCTGGGAATATTAGGAAGCTTTACAGCAAAGTGGATAGGGAACACAAATTCTTAAAATTTGGGATAATATAACTGTACTTTTTTGTCTTTTATTTATAAAATGCTAAAATTTCTTTATACCCTTAATCTTTCCTACAAATGCTTGAACTTCAGTGAAATCCTGATTTCCCCAATATCATTTTCTGGATATGAGAGAGACCACCGCCTATCTTTAATAGCAATTTAACTTTTTACTGGATACATGGTTTCTCTGAGTACATATTACATTTCTCAATCTCTGTTCTCACCTAACCTCCCGAGACTGTTGAGTGACCAAGAGCTGCCTCAAATGACATTAAAGACTTTGGCAACATGCCTTCAAGACTGTCACTCTCCACACCTTGAAAACTCCCACCTTTTACCCAGGCTTTTTTCCCACCACTCAAATAACCTCCTTTTAATCAAGTGCAATAATGTGTGCCTAGGATCAAGACCATCAGCCACAATAAATATTAGTTTCAAAACAGAAACAAAATTCATATGTCATTTTCTTCTGAGATCACAGGCAATATCCCTAGGAAGAACTAACCATTGCATCTTCCCTGCTTCCCCAGAAGTTCATCTTATTATGCTTACATTTACTATAACACATACCACATTTTATCGAAGTTGGCTGCTTGACCATTCAGCCCATGCCCCTCTGTCAAAGGTTGCAAATGGGATCAAAAATCATGTCACTGACTGGTTGGTTTGGCCAGCACATTATTGGTGAACAAACGAATTTGAAGGGTTGGCAAGCATCCTTCACTTTCTCAAGTGCCAACTCTCCCTGGGGTCTTATTCCTGCTTTACACACATTACAGATGATTTTCTGCACCTCCCTTCCTTGGAAGATTAGAGATCAAGTCTTAGTAATCTCAGTTCCTAACATATCACACTACACCCTGTTCATTACAGATACTCAACACATGCTAATAAGAAGTGAGAGAAAACCTTCTTTGTTATTTTGGCCCTACCCAGAGTCTAGGATAAAAAAAAAAAGACTTATAAAGTGTTCCTGAATGTTTGCATGGTCACAGGAGATTTCAACACTATAAACCCTTCAGTGTTTCCTCTAAAGTTATCTTTAAGGGCAGGTTATAAGGCTGTTGCTGTTGTTCAGTCTCTAAGCCACACCCAACTCTTTGTGATCCTGCAGCATGCCAGGTCTCCCTATCCTTCACTATCCCCCAAAGTTTGCTCAAACACATGTCCACTGAGTTAGTGATGCCATCCACGATCTTGTCCTCTGTTGCCCCCTTTTCCTCCTGCCCTAATCTTTCTCAGCATCAGGGTCTTTTCCAATGAGTCAGTTCTTCACATCAGGTGGCCAAAGTATTAGAGCTTCAGCTTCAGCATCAGTCCTTCCAATGAGTATTCAGGGTTGTTTCCTTTAGGACTGACCTATTTGATCTTGCCATCCAAGGTACAGGATACTGGATACTGAGATAGTTCAAGTGCTTTCCTGAGTTCTGCATTCCACCCTGGGAATGAGCAGGTCAGGGAACAATGAACAGGATGTCTGACAAAGGAGTAATGGTTGTGTCTGCTTCCCCAGCAAGCTAGGGCAAGCACCAGTCAAATCATTGCCTTCATCCTCCTCCTCTTCTTTAAACCGGTCACAGCGGTGCCGAGAGCTTTCTCAAAATACAGAATTGTTTTTACTTGCTTTTTTAACATTAACATAGAAGATGAGCTTCCTTCCAGCATACATTTGAAAGTGGAGAGTCTTACTTAACCCAAATAAACTCAGTGCATCTCATTATAGAGAGGGAAAAAAAAAAAGGAGAAAGAAAGAAAAATGCACCACCTAGGAAAATGAATACATTTTTACAATTGCTTCGAGATTCGGGGTGTGAATTTTTTAATACTTAATATCCTAAGTTGTTTTCTTCATTTCCACAGAAATAACTCTGCAAGTTCAGAGTTTATTTTTTTAAGCTACCTTTTTTTTTCCAAATCAGTGGGAAAAAAATTACCATATCTTTCAGCTATATAAAATAGTTTTACAGTTTAGCACTTGAAGAACAACCCCCATCAATCACCTGCAGTAACTGAGGCACTTTATGTATCAAACAACCTAAGCTGAAATTGAAACAGCACTGATTGGCAAAACAATTTTGCCTTTCTAGTTTGTGGCCCGTCTTCTCATCAGTAGGTGTTATGTCTAAAGGCAAGTCCATCTTGTGGGCTTCCTTAAAAGATTTCTAGTCTTGGGAGTGGGAGAAGGAAAATTCTATCCCATTATTAAAAAGTATGATGCAACTACATGTGTTTTCCTGCAAATACTTACTGCCTGAGGAAAATTCCTTAAGGACATTATTATCTTTCGAATGCCTTATAAGAAATATTTAATGATCTGATTAAATATATGTTGAATTTGCCAAGTAATGAAAGCACATTTTGGAAGGAAATAAAGTTGTTTATTCTTCACGAATTGTACTATATTAATATCTAAACCAGCTACCCTCTATGCCCTCCCCTTCCCCCACAAAGAAAAAAGTCTTGCTTTTCTCTTGTGTACCGTTTTCTGCCAGAAAGTTTCATTTCTGCCCAGTAGTTAGGGGGAAAGTTATTTTTGTGGGAAGGCATGCTAGAATAGCATTCTAGAACTTTACTATGAACACATGAGCAGTCTGCAGTGTACTAAAAGATTAACTCTACATTAAGAAGTTTAATTTTCAATCTAAGTTACAGTATGCATATTACGTATTTATTAACACACATTTTAGATCTTCCCATATGATAAAAGGAATTATATTTAAGGTACTTTTCTAAAGTCTCCCACTTTTCCTTATGGGAGGGCAGCCAATTTCATAGCCAACAACACTGGAGAAATAACAGGATAGAGAAATAAGAGGGTTAGGTAGTAGATCTGCAATCTGTTTATTTGTTCATTCACCACCTATTTGTTACTTGTCTCTTCTGGGCCAGGCAGTGTGTTAGCTACTGACGCACTGTGCTGTAGAAAACTTACAGTCTAAGGAATAGCTTGTGACTTTTAGAAGCTAAGTGGTAACTAAGGAAGACTGTCCCCACCCCCAACTCTTCCTAGATCTGAAGAGAAAGATTCTCCAACATGTGAAATAAGTTCTACTTCCACTCTCTCTGTGATTTGTTCAATATAATATACTTACCAGTCCCTTTGCAGCAAAAGTGAACTAGGGATATAGACTACAATTAACCACGATCCAAGGGTGGAGTTTCTTGTAAGTAGCATTTTTTTCATTAGATTCTGTAATAAATTATAGAGATGGTATTTAAAAAATGAATACTTTATAAATGTGAGTCCTCATTAGAATGTATTAAATATTATTTATTAGAACATTAATAATTTATTAGTTTTTTTAATTAATCATCAAACTGCTTTACACAATTAAGTCTAATTAATGCAGAGGGATTTCAGAGGGAGGGTGTTCTAAAATCTCTCTTTATTTTTATTAAGGAAACAGCACAATTTGAAGTTGCTACACAACCCTTAGCCACAGCTCAATTACTGGACAAGGAGGGAGTTTTGCAAAACAGCATACTTTATGGTTTGGGCACTAGGATCAGTTGGGGCTGAGAAAATGAAGTACTTTTGGGGGGTTATAAATTGTAGAGTGAGAAATTTAAGGGTTCCTAGAGTGGCTATCTGTTCGTTTGGGAGAAGCTCCACAGGTAACTCTGATAGTTCTTTCTTCTTTCTTCCACCTGCTGCACTAGGCCTTAAGTTCTTAAGGACAGGGTGATGTCTAATTCATCTCTGCATGCCATTATCTATCACAGTACCTGACGCCTAGTGTTATAAACTCGATGTTTGCGTTGCCTCCAAAACTCACATGTGGAAGCTCTATTCCCCAGTGTTGCTGTATTTGAAGTAAAGAAGTAACTGAAGTAAAGAAGTTAAATAAGATTTTAAAGGTGGGGACCTGACGCAACAGTAGTAGTGTCCTTATAAGAAGAGATACCTTGTTCTTTCTCCATGCGGGCACCCAGGAAAGGCCATAGGAGGACATGGAGAGAAGCCAAGAAGAGAGCTCTCGCTAGAAACTGAACTAAGCAGCACTTTGATCTTGGACTTCCAGTTTCCAGACTAGAAGTAAGGGCATCTCTTGCTATTTAAGTCTCCCAGTCTGTGGTTTTGTTATAGCAGCCTGAGTGGACAAGTACACAAACTAACTATTCTGACTAACAAATGATCTCTTCAAAAGAATCCAGGCCTTCTGAGGGCTCATGCCAAGGGGCACCTCCCAGGATGCTGCTGCCAGTGTCCCGTCCCTTCAGTGAGCCAAGCCTCCATAGGAGACCCTCCAACACCAGCCAGCCTTGACTACCAACATCTCTGAAGGCTCATCATTGCACCTGGAAAAGCTTTTGGCATCACTCTGACTTTGAAGTGAACTTTAACTCCTAAAAGAAATCTGTGATGACACAAAAGGCCTCAACTAGAAATCAGGAGGGAATATGTACATGAGTTTCAGCAACAAGTCACTCTGAGTTATGAGTGTGTGGATGAAGTTACAACAGAAGAACTCATCACCTGCTGTGTACTCAGGAAGTCCTGTGTTACACTGTCATGGAGAAAATTTAAAATATGCCCAAGAAAAAAAAATTCCAGGCTTTCTGGTTCAAACATTTGTTGAACATCTGCTGTGGCAGGAACCATGGCAGTCAAACTGTCATGAGATGGAAGAGGATTGCAGTTATCTGTTTCTGGCATCTATAGAATGGGAACAACATTAATACTTGCTTAGATGTATGAGGAATGAATGAGATAAAGAGGTCTTAACTCAGTCAGTGCTGAGGAACTACTTCACCATTTGTTATATTGTGTCTCAGGGTACAGTGCCACAGAAGAAAACTATAGGTGTTTTTTTCTCTTTCTGTTGACAGAGATGCCAGGAATGTTGCTCATCTCATCCGCCATTTTCATGGGTACAGTCTTTGTATTGTCTTGGGCACAGGGCTGAAACTTGGGTGAGGGAAGAAGAGAGACAGATATCCAAAATTTAAGGAGGCACCTGCTCTCAGGGTCATATAAGTAAAACCCTGTACTAGAAAGACACAGAGAATGAACACCGCCTACATTTTGCACTCTGGTTACCTTTCTACCTCCCAGCTCTGTTGGGGAATCTTTTTTATGAGAATGAGTCACCTAATAACTATTAGCAGTATCCTTCTTAGGAGTGTTGGAAGCCATCCCCATTGTGTGAGGGAAGAGATAGCCTAAGATTGTCTGGATTTTGAACATTTAAGAAAAAACTGCTTTTACTGAGTTGAGTAGTGTTCCCCCAGATTCATGTCCACTAAGAACCTGCAAATGTGACCTTATGTGGAAATAAGGTTATTGCAGATGTAATCAAGTTAAGATGAGGTCATAATGGATTAAGATATGCCCTAAAATCCAGATGACTAGCATCTTCATAAGAAGAAGGAAATTTGGACACAGACACACAGGGCAGAAAGCAATGTGTAGATGGAGACAGGGATGAATAAAGCATCCATAAGCCAAGGAATGCTGAGGATTGCTAGCAACAACCAGAAGCTACCAAAGGCAAGGAAGGATTCTTCTCCAGAGCCCTAACAGAGTTTCAGACTTCCATCTTTCACAGCTGTGCAACATTTCTCTTTTAAAAGCCATTCATTTTGTGCTTATTTATTTTAGCAGCCTTGGGAAACTAATATATAGCTCAACTGTTAGATATGAATCTCTGGAAAAGAAGAGAAAGGGTGGCCTGGATCTGTGGGGTGCAGGACAGAATCAGTCAGGACCCAGTGTTTGTGCGGCCTCCTGTTTCTTTGGGAGGAAACTATCCATGCGAACTGAAAGGCTGAGCACTAAGATCTGAAACCCTGGGAGCTGAGAATAGGGCTTAGCTGTGACTAAGCTTAGCACTGGTGCTGGTGGTGTCATCTTCTTCAAAGACACATGGAAGTCCCTGGAGGAATCTCACCATCATTGTCAGGAGAGTAGAAGAGCATCTTCTCACATCCCTTGAGGGCCAGTGCTCATCAGAGACAAGTACCAGCAAGAGCCAATGGGAACAGCATTTGCCTTTCTATGTGAGTATGGAAGTTTCACTGGCCATCTTCTCTTCTTTGGGCTCCCCATACTCTCAGAAATCCTGGGCAGTTTGAATATGGGTAGGCTTAAGACAAACTGAAATGCGAGGAGGAACCCTTGCAGAGGTGACACACACAGTGAAGGACAAAGGGGAGTCAGTAGAGATGAGAATGAAGGGGCAATTTTAAGAAGAGAGGCTAGCAAAAATCAGGGCTTTGACTTGATAGAAAGATGGCACACTGAACCTGTGAAAGAACTGAGAAAGACTAAATGAAGGAGTTCTGAGGCATGAGATGGAGAAGTAAATGTCTCTATGTGGTAAGCTGAAAGTGATGGAGGTGGTGGGGTGGAGGAAAAAATATTAGACACTAAAACCAGGGCCACAGTAGAGGTAACTGAAACCCCAAACACATTTCCAAATGGGTATTGGTTTCATCAGTCCAATTATATCACACAGTTGCATTGTAAGTTCAATAGATATTAGTGGGCTAGCCTAGGAATTATATTAGTATTCTTAATAGTGCTTTGTATAGATTATGATCTTCCTGAATTTCAAACAACCAACCTACAAAGAAGCCCAATTCATTTCTAAAAGGCAAATTAGCTATGCTAGTGAATTACATACAGTTACAGTTGCAACAGTTAGAACTGGACATGGAACAACAGACTGGTTTCAAATAGGAAAAGGAGTACGTCAAGGCTGTATATTGTCACCCTGCTTATTTAACTTCTATGCAGAGTACATCATGAGAAACGCTGCGCTGGAAGAAGCACAAGCTGGAATCAAGATTGCCGGGAGAAATATTAATAACCTCAGATATGCAGATGACACCACCCTTATGGCAGAAAGTGAAGAACTAAACAGCCTCTTGATGAAAGTGAAAGAAGAGAGTGAAAAAGTTGGCTTAAAACTCAACATTCAGAAAACTAAGATCATGGCATCCAGTCCCATCACTTCATGGCAGATAGATGGGGAAACAGTGGAAACAGTGGCTGACTTTATTTTTCTGGGCTCCAAAATCACTGCAGAGGTGATTTCAGCCATGAAATTAAAAGACGCTTACTCCTTGGAAGGAAAATTATGACCAACCTAGATAGCATATTAAAAAGCAGGGAACTGTTTATAATAGCCAGGACATGGAAGCAACCTAGATGTCCATCAGCAGATGAATGGATAAGAAAGCTGTGGTACATATACACAATGGAGTATTACTCAGCCATTAAAAAGAATACATTTGAATCAGTTCTAATGAGGTGGATGAAACTGGAGCCTATTATACAGAGTGAAGTAAGCCAGAAGGAAAAACATAAATACAGTATACTAATGCATTTATATGGAATTTAGAAAGATGGTAACAATAACCCGGTGTACGAGACAGCAAAAGAGACACTGATGTATAGAACAGTCTTATGGACTCTGTGGGAGAGGGAGAGGGTGGGAAGATTTGGGAGAATGACATTGAAACATGTAAAATATCATGTAAGAAACGAGTTGCCAGTCCAGGTTCGATACACGATACTGGATGCTTGGGGCTAGTGCACTGGGATGACCCAGAAGGATGGTATGGGGAGGGAGGAGGGAGGAGGGTTCAGGATGGGGAACACATGTAAACCTGTGGCGGATTCATTTTGATATTTGGCAAAACTAATACAATTATGTAAAGTTTAAAAAAAAAAAAAAAGCAGGGACATTACTTTGCCAACAAAGGTCCGTCTAGTCAAGGCTATGGTTTTTCCAGTGGTCATGTATGGATATGAGAGTTGGACTATAAGGAAAGCTGAGCACCGAAGAATTGATGCTTTTGAACTGTGGTGTTGGAGAAGACTCTTGAGAGTCCCTTGGACTGCAAGGAGATCCAACCAGTCCATCCTAAAGGAATTCAGTCCTGGGTGTTCATTGGAAGGACTGATGTTGAAGCTGAAACTCCAATACTTTGGCCACATGATGCAAAGAGCTGACTCATTGGAAAAGACCCTGATTCTGGGAAAGATTGAGGGCAGGAGGAGAAGGGGACGACAGAGGATGAGATGGTTGGATGGCATCACTGACTCAATGGACATGGGTTTGGGTGGACTCTGGGAGTTGGTGATGGACAGGGAGGCCTGGTGTGCTGTGGTTCATGGGGTCACAAAGAGTTGGACATGACTGAGTGTCTGAACTGAACTGAACTGAACTGAGTGACTTACCACACCCTGAAAGGGCCTTGAAACTTGGGAGCAGATACAATTCAGCATAAATTATCCTCTGCTACCAATATGCTCCAAATTGTTGATAAGCAAAATCATCACTTCTCTTCAATATTCACATGCTCTTTTTAGAAAAACTGAAATAGCCAGAAGTGCCACAATAGATCCAGATAAAACTAAGCCAAAAAAACAGAACCAAAGTACAGTTTGAAACATACCATTCCCTTCATGCTTACCACTGAGCCATTAGTAGGGTTGCCCGGGAACTACCCAGAGAGCCTGTTCTACCTGCCCTGATCTCAACCCAGCCATCCTTGAATGAACTCCAGAGACAGCTGTATTTTCATAGGAAAACCTACCCTTTTGATTTTAGTGCAAGAGAAGCTGTAAGTCCAAACTCCTAGACTTACATAAAACACAACGGAGATTAAATAAGGGTGACAGTGGCTTCCTTGAATCCCCTTCCTGTCCAAGAATTAAATCCTCTTAGAGGTGAGACTCGCATCACCACAGAGCCTGGGGAAAGGACATGACTGATTGAGTTCATATTGTAATACCTGGTACCTCTCCTGCCTTGGGGAAGGAAACATAAAAGAAAGATGCCTATACCATGAAATACTCAAATATGTTCTTCAGAATTCAAGGACTTAAATTATTCATTGACTGGGGCATTTCTTTTTTATTTTATTTTTTTGAAGGAGAATAAAAGAGGTAAAAAATACTCTAATCTTTCTGTCACAAAATAAAATATCACTCCTAATATACAAATTCACCCTCAGAACACAGCATAATCTCACATTATAACCAATTTTGTAAAAAAAGTGAAAGTGTATGCAAAATAAGATAAACAAAAGGAAAAGAAAGCAACTGAGTACAAGAAAATAGCTCACAGCAAATGACATTTGGAATGAAAGATAGAAAACCCACACTATTTTGTTCTTTACCTAAATAGACAGAGAGCAGAAATGCACTGGAGACATTTGATAATCAATAAAACATTACCCTGAGGGTGCTATATACAGCTATAATCTTTAAAACAAAACTCAAGGAAATGGAACATTTAAATTAGAAGGACTTTTAACAACAACATGGCAAAAAAGAAAAAAAGGCTTAATGTCCTTTTCTATCAGGGAGTTCTTAACGGTTATTTTTCACAGCCAGTTTTTAATCAAGCTATATGAGGAGAGAAAAAAAACCTTATGTCTTTCCTGTCACTGTAGCCTTCATAATCACCACAATTCAACATGACACCATGGCTTGTAAGAAATTCTCCCCAGCATCCATTTAAGTGGACACTAATTGGAAAGTTCAGTGAACAGAAAAAGGCTGTGAACAATATATATTTCACAAGCTGTATCCAATCCTGACCTTAAATGACAAGGAGGAAAAAAAATGGATCAACACAACCTCTGCACTCAGCACTGTATTGTGAAACCTGTATGTGAGGTAGCCCTGGGATAAACCACAGGCTTGTGCTAAGGCTGCAGTCAAACCTGGAGACTCCAGGAGGGTCAATCTGCTCCAGACAGCTGGCTCTGTAAGGGAGCATCTGGGTGCCCAGCGCTGAAGGCGGGAACTCCACAGGCAAGCAGGTAACCATAAGATGTTACTGAAAACGGGAGCTCTCAACAGATGAACAAGGATTCCAACCTTTGATCCATCGTATTCTAGATGTATGTATCACCTTGGGCAGAGAGCTCCACCTCCCAGATATGTCATCTATAAAATACTCCAGTGTTCTTGCCTGGAGAATCCCATGGACAGAGGAGCCTGGTGGGCTACAGTACAAGGGGATGAAAAAGAGTCAGACGTGATTCAGAAATTAAACAACCATTCAGATGATGTAAATATAATATGTATGGATGTGCGAGTTGGACTGTGAAGAAAGCTGAGCACCGGAGAATTGATGCTTTTGAACTGTGGTGTTGGAGAAGACTCTTCAAAGTCCCTTGGACTGCAAGGAGATCCAACCAGTCCTTTCTGAAGGCGATCAGCCCTGGGATTTCTTTGGAAGGAATGATGCTAAAGCTGAAACTCCAGTACTTTGGACACCTCACATGAAGAGTTGACTCATTGGAAAAGACTCTGATGCTGGGAGGGATTGGGGACAGGAGGAGAAGGGGATGACAGAGGATGAGATGGCTGGATGACATCACTGACTCGATGGACGTGAGTCTAGGTGAACTCCAGGAGTTGGTGATGAACAGGGAGGCCTGGTGTGCTGCGGTTCATGGGGTCGCAAAGAGTCAGACACGACTGAGCGACTGAACTGAACTGAACTGAAATATAGCATAGCACCTGTCACATCATAAGTGCTGCTGTGTTAATAGCTATTAATAGCATCCATCCAGGGCTTACTAGACACTATTAAAAAAACTTTTGTCTCTTGAAATAACCCTGTGAACTAGATATTATAATTCTTCCCATTTTATAGAGGAAAAAATTAAGGCACAGAAAGAATAAGTAACTTGCCCTGGTCACACAGGTGTTTAGCAGTAAACTGCCACTTAACTCTGGAATTCTGGTTCCAGTCTACACATGCTGTTTCTAATTTAGTTTCATTAAATGAATGGTAATTATATTTTTATTGTTGAAGACTTGTAATCGTATTGAAAAGTGATAGCAACACTGTAATCATAAAATAAGATCCTATATAATCAATAGTTCTCTTTAAACCTCCAGAGAACCAAGTCCTACAAACAAGAAATGGGGACAGAAAGGGTTTAAGAATCATTATAAGAGTTGCTTCAGTGTCAGGTAAGGAACTACCTGACTGCCTACAGAAGATCCTAGGCAACCTAGGGTTTAGGGAAGCTGCCCCCATCCTGACTTTTGGTAGTTTCTTTTTTATTGTTTGTTTTTTTGTTTTTTAATTTTATTATTATTATTTTTTTTACTTTACAATATTGTATTGGTTTTGCCAAACTTTCAACATGCGTCCGCCACGGGTGTACACGTGTTCCCCATCCTAAACCCCCTCCCACCTCCCTCCCCATACCATCCCTCTGGGTCATCCCAGTGCACCAGCCCCAAGTTTCCTGTATCCTGCATCAAACCTGGACTGACAATTCATTTCTTATATGATATTGTACATGTTCTAATGCCATTCTCCCAAATCATCCCCCCGACACAGAGTCCAAAAGACACTGTTCTATACATCTGTGTCTCTTTTGCTGTCTCGCATACAGGGTTGTCGTTACCATCTTTCTAAATTCCATATATATGTGTTAGTATACTGTATTGATGTTTTTCTTTCTGGCTTACTTCACTCTGTATAATAGGCTCCAGTTTCATCCACCTCATTAGAACTGATTCAAATGTATTCTTTTTAATGGCTGAGTAATACTCCATTGTGTATATGTACCACAGCTTTCTTATCCATTCTTCTGCTGATGGACATCTAGGTTGCTTCCATGTCCTGGCTATTATAAACAGTGCTGTGATGAACATTGGGGTACACGTGTCTCTTTCCCTTCTGGTTTCCTCAGTGTGTATGCCCAGCACTGGGATTGCTGGGTCGTTGCTCTGCTAATCCATCTCTTTCCCAGCAGCAATGAGGGAACTCACCTTTATTTTACACTCTGGATCCCAAGATTCCCAAGTAACCAGTTTTCTGTGTCTAGATCTACACTTAGCATCTAAACTTAACCTTGGGAGTTGCAGTTCCATGATCCTAGAAACACTGAAAGGCTATGCCTCAGAACGGTTAAGCCTTGGTGATTGGGGACCAAGGGTAAAAACTTCATATATTATATCTGCATAATCTTTTTTTATAACTCACATTTCTTGATCCATGCAAAAATCCTTCACAACTGAAAGGGCTCAGGTCCAAAGATATAAAACTCTCACAAGGTCACAGAGTATAAAACACCGATCTAAACCTGGGTCTTTCTAGCTCTGCTCAGCATCCTCTTTGTCCTGATCCTTTACAACTACATAACGTGCAAATTCATCCCCAAGTTGCAATTATGCCTTAAGGTTAATTCTAAGAATTCCTAGAATTTTAGAAGGCCATTGATAAGATAACTGCTTGGTCTTCTGTCCTATTAATACTCTGGTTGCTAGATATTCTGACCCAGCAAAGAGGACTCTGGAAGACTATGAAATCTATGGTTTGATTACCTTTTGTGAGTCCTGCCTTCTGTTAACAGATTCTACCTCATAGTCCTTGGGTCCAGTCTATGGTCCAGATTGATCAATTACAAAATCCATTTCCCACAACACAGTGATTAACTCAGAGATGAGCACATAACCCAAGGGAAGCTGATCAGAATCCTTTCCTGGATTTGCTACACACACACTAGGAGAAAGAAGTTCTCTATCACGTGATGAGAAAATGTGAATCTGGCATCTTCAATCAGTCTTCCAGGTTTTCAGCATCTACATTTCATGCCATGGGTCAAAGCCTGTTTTCACAATGCTGAGACTCTACCTCGCCTTGTATATGAAACCTGTACCAGAACATGGTGAACAATCCTCCTTTTTCCCCAAACCTACAAGTGCTTCACAAATCATGCAGACTTTATTGACGGTTTCTGAGAAGGGAGAGCTTCCCTCAGACAGCAGAGGCCTCCAAAATCCACTCTAAACATACTTCTCTTTCCTCAGAAAAATACAAAACAAAACAATTTCTCTCTAGAACAAGCATATCTCCTCTCCATTTTTCCAATGACTACCTTGAGCTCTGGTTTCCTGCCACACATACCTCTTAGTATCCCCTCACCTAAATCAAACCCTGCTGGCTGACTGAGGAGTATCACTGGGAAAAAATAAATAAGTAACAAAGCCAAAATCAACCAGGGGAATAAGGAGAGTTTCCAATCACCCTTCCAAAAGCAAGTAATACATTTAAGCATGTACTATGTGACAGGCATTGTTCTTGGACCTGGGGATACAACCATGAAAAAGATAGCTTAGAGCTTATGTTCTAGAGAGAAGATCCAGACATTCAACAGCAAATACATATGTCAGTCTGGTGCTATGGTAACGATGACCAAGACTGGTGGGAGAAAGCTACTTTATATTTCACAATAAGCAAATGCTTCTCAGAGGAAATCTGAGATCTGAATCCTAAAATAAAGGGAATGGCCATGAAAAGATGTGCTTTCTAGAAGAGAAATCACCAAATATAAAAGTCATGAATCAATCCTAAGAGGGTCAGGAAAGCTGGGGCTAAATGAGGGAGGAGGAGAGAGAGAAGACCGAGAAGTATGTGGGAAGGCATTTATGAAGTCTGGAATTCATCCTCCATAGAGTGGGAAACCTGTGCAGGAACTGAGACAGTGATGGACATTTTGTAAAGTATGATCTGACTGCTGCTTGGAGAATGACTGTGGAGGCTCAGGGAGGAAGAGTGAATGGAAGCTCCCCACCCGCTGCACCCCAGGCTGTTTGGCGCTGGCTTTCTCTGGGCTCACGGTATCGTGTGGGTTCTAAAATGTTAGCCATCCTGGTGGATGTGTAGTGGTATGTCACTGAGGGTTCAGTTTTCTGTTCTTAGTGTCTAGTAAGATTTAGCATCTCCTCATGTGTTTACTGGCCATTTATAGATCCTCTTTTATCAAGTACTAGTTAAAGTCCTTTGCTCACTTTTCTATTAGGTTACTTGCTTTTTCCTATTATTTTGTAGAAGTTTCTTAATTATTTTATACCTCTCCTGAGTCAGTAAGTTGTTGTTCAGTCACTCAGTTGTGTCCGACACTTTGAGACCCGATGGACTGATGCACTGCAAAAATCTTTCACTCTGTGGCAAGCACTTTCACTTTTTATATTTCTTAATTTTAACGCAGTCTGGCTAACTAGTACTTTTCTTTTTAGTTAATGATTCTGTGTATGTGTCCCTTAGCTTGTTTTAGCTTCCACATTTAGCTCCATGCACCAGTTTTTTTTTTTTTTTACATATATGAGAGAAAGGTTAACATTTCATTTTTTCTATATGAATATCCAATTAACTCAGCAACATTTATTGAAAAGATCATCCTTTCCCACTGCACAGCAGCATTATCTTTCTCATTAATCAAGGGGCTATAAACATGTGAGTTCATTTCTGGAATCTCTCTTATATTTACACGTATTAAAAAGGTTTCTGTCATATCAGAATCTCATTGCTTTGAAGTTTTTCTCATCTATTCCAAGTCTATTTGTCTATTCTTGCTCACGTATCACATTGTCTGAATTAGATTTGATATCTTGTAGTATAAATCACTTCTAGATCCCATATGCCATGGAGCTACTAAGCACCACAACTACTGAGCCTGCATGTTCTAGAGCCTTTGGGTCACAACTAGAGAGAGGCCCACATGGGGAAGTGAAGAGCCCTCAGGCTGCAACTAAGACCTGATGAAGCCAAAAATAGATACATTAATAAATAGAAAAAAATCACTTCTAACTCTTAGTGACAGCTTGTATTATATGTAGTCACCTTTGTTTTCATATCTCTGATTGGCTTACTATACCAGAAGCAGAAGATATTAAGAAGAGGTGGCAAGAATACAGAGAAGAACTATACAAAGTAGATCTTAATGACCCAGATAACCAATATGGTATGATCACGCACCTAGAGCCAGACATCTTGGAGTGTGAAGTCAAGTGGGCCTTAGGAAGCATCACTACAAACAAAGCTAGTGGAGGTGATGGAATGCCAATTGGGCTATTTCAAATCCTAAAAGATGATGCTATTAAAGTGTTGTACTCAGTATGCCAGCAAATTTGGAAAACTCAGCAGTGGCCACAGGTCACTTTTCATTCCAGGAAAAGGTCAGTTTTCATTCCAATCCCAAAGAAGGGCAATGCCAAAGAATGTTCAAGCTACCACACAGTTGCAGTACATGCTAGCAGGGTAATGCTTAAGATCTTTCAAGCCAAGCTTCAACAGTATATGAACTGGGAACTTTCCAGAGTTACAAGTGGGATTTAGAAAATGCACAGGAACCACAGATCAAATTGTCAACATCTACTGGATCATAGAAAGAGCAAGGGAATTCCAGAAAAACATCTACTTCCATTTCATTGACAACATTAAAGCCTTTGACTCTGTGGGTGAAAAATTCTTAAAGAGATGGGAATACCAGACCACCTTACCTGCCTCCTGAGAAACCTGTATTCAGGTCAAGAAGCAACAGTTAGAACAAGACACAGAACAATGGACTGGCTCAAAATTTGGAAAGGAGTACATCAACATTGTACATTGTCACCCTGCTTATTTAACTTGTATGCAGAGTAGATCATGTGAAATGCTGGACTGGATGAAGCACAAGCCAGAATCAAGATTGCCAGCAGAAATATCAATAACCTGAGATATGCAAATGACACCACCCTATGGCAGAAATCAAAGAGGAACTAGAGACTTGATGAAAGAGAAAGACAGTGAAAAAGTTGGCTTAAGATGCAACATTCAAAAAACAAAGATCATGGCATCTAGTCCCATCACTTCATGGCAAATAGATGGGGAAACAACGGAAACAGTGACAGACTTTATTTTCTTGGGCTCCAAATTCACTCCAAATGGTGACTGCAGCCACAAAGTTAAGATGCTTGCTTGCTGGGAGCCAGCATGAGGAACTCTGCCCATGGGAAAGGTCATGAGGAAGGAGGCTCGGC
The DNA here is from genome assembly GCF_032452875.1 of Bos javanicus. NCBI lineage: Eukaryota > Metazoa > Chordata > Mammalia > Artiodactyla > Bovidae > Bos > Bos javanicus. Next base: position 58,794,684 of record NC_083869.1, on the reverse strand, counting down.
ATACGCAAAGGCGGGATCGAGCCTCAGGAGTCCCCCTGGAAATTCTCGAGCATCTACCCCCAAAACCAGAGTCTGCCTACTTTCTGCTTTGTGCTCTCACCTACACTTCTGACTCTAGTGGGGGCTGTCCCCCACCACCATCTCTCTCCTGAATAGTTTCTTCCAGCCACATGTGATTGTTCAGAGCCTTCCAACCGTGAGAGGCATGAGATGTTCTAAACTGTCTGAATACAGATTCCTTTGAGCAGTTAAAAGATTGATTAGAAATTGTATTGGTGAAGGGTTTTTCACTTGTTGGGCCAATGTTTGCTGCTAAGTTTCCATATCCCTTACCTGCTGTGTCCCTGGCAGTGTATTGATTAATATAATTGGTGTAAGTAGTAGCTTTAATGTTTGTAACCTTGGACCCTTGAGTTAATTCTTTTTCTTGGTATAGCCCACCACACCTTTGCCCTATAGGAATGCAACTTTATCTAATGCTTTTGGAGGGTGGTGCCTGACTAATCACCTTTAGAGAAAAATAAGTTTTCTGAAGAAAGGGTCTTAAAATGTTAACAGGCCTCCAGGCCAGAAGATGATGCAAATCACCTAAACTTTTGCATATGATAAGTTTGCAGGAAGAAAGCCTGGCTTACTGCATGACTCTACCCCTTCCCCCATTATCTTCTACGCATAATTTAAGGTATAAAAACTACTTTGGAAAATAAAGTGTGGGCCTTGTTCACCGAAGCTTGGTCTCCCCATGTGGTTCTTTCTCTCACCTTCTGGCTGAATTATTCAGCCTCTTTTCTCTACTGAATTTTCTCACTGAGCTATCCTTATTTAACCACTCTTTATATCCTTAATTAACGTTTAATTAAGCAATTGTTTCCTGATCCTCGCCGACGCTGTCCCTGCTTCGAATTCCCTGGATCCACCAGGGCTGGACCCCAGCATTTGCTCCTTGGAAGAAAAGCCATGACAAACCTAGATAGCATATTAAAAAGCAGAGACATTACTTTGTCAACAAAGGCCATACAGTCAAAGCTATGGTTTCTCCAGTAGTCATGTATTGATGTGAGAGTTGGACCACACAGAAGGCTGAGCACTGAAGAAGTGATGCGTTTGAACTACGATGTTGGAGAAGACTCTTAAGAGTCCCCTGGACTGCAAGGAGATCAAACCAGTCAATCCTAAGGGAAATCAACCATGAATATTCATTGGAAGGACTGATGCTGAAGCTGAAGCTCCAATACTTTGGCCACCTGATGTGAAGAACTGACTCACTGGAAAAGACCCTGATGCTGGGAAGGATTGAAGGCTGGGAGGAGAAGAGAACAACAGAGGATGAGATGGTTGGATGGCATCACCAACCCAGTGGACATGAGTTTGAGCAAACTCCAGGAGATGGTGAAGGACAGGGAAGCTTGGTGTGCTGCAGTCCATGGGATCCCAGAGTTGGACATGACTGAGACTGAACAATAACAACACCAGGTTGTCATTTAAGGTTTTTGATGAGAAGATGAAATGCTCATTGTAGTATGTTAGGAATCTTGTGATACCATGGGTATCTTGACATGGTGTGAAGGATGATCAGTAAGGACAAGAGAAAGGAAGTGAAAATGAACTTAGATAAATTATGATAGGGGTCTACATTTAATATTAGAGAAATGAAAAGACAGATTTAAGGATGTAACAAAAGTAGTCAAGAGGGTTCATGCTTGACCGGATGGCTGTAGGAAGAAAAGGCAAGGGAGTCATCAAAGATTATAGAAAGGATTGAGGCATAGATATCTGAAAGACTGGTGAGACTACTCACTGAAATAAGAAAGAAAGGATCAAGAGCTGGTTTGAGGAATGAGGGGAAGATGAGTTCAACAGACAAGAAATGGAATCCACAGGATTTAAAGAACCATAGCTAAAAGTGTTCTGCAAGCAGCAGTGAACAGTGGATTGGATGTGAAAAGAGATCAGGGATGGAGAAGGAGAACTGGGATGATATATACACAGTGTGCTCTCAAAGGGAGAGTGCACGGAGAGAGGACAAGGGAAGAGGGATAGTAGAGGACCCAGACAGAAAAGGAGACCAAAATCAGAAAGAGACAGATGAGGAATGAACAGAGGAAGGAGAGAAAGAGGAAGAAGGGGAAAAGTGAGGAGGGAGGAAAAGAAAGAAAATGATTTTTTTTGTCAGTTAATAGAAAAGCAAACTGGAAGTGTCCAACTCTTTGCAACCCATGGACAGTAGCCCACCAGGCTCCTCTGTCCATGGAATTCTCCAGGCAAGAATATGGAATTGGTAGCCATTCCCTTCTCCAGGAGATCTTCCTGACCCAGGGATCAAACCCAATTCTCCTATACTGCAGGCAGATTTTTTACTGTCTAAGCCACCAGAGAAGTTAATAGACAGAGCTAATGTCAAATCCATGTATTGCTCAAGCATTCTACTAGAAAATTACCTTGGTGGGACATCACCACAGAGCTTTTAAGATTCTATCTCCCTTCCTGATGTGCTCTTCTGTGTCCACAGCTGTCTCCTTGCCAGCAGAAGACCTGTGGGCTGATGGGGGAATATTTGGGAGCCCCTGGATTTCCTATTGTTGGGTATGCATTTGAAGTGATGGTAGGTGGGTGGGTACTGATTCCTTATATTATTAGAGTGGTCTTCCAAAGAGGAATTAATGCAGAAATTCATTGACTTGGGGATCAGGGGAAATTATGTTGCATATTATAATAAAATCATAAAAATAATGCCTTGTTTCCTAATTGCATTCAAGAATTTTTATTGCATTGCTTATCTTTTATTACACTTAGTCAAATTTTGGAATGTTGATGATTCACAAATAAAAGATCATTAAGTATTCCTAATGGCCTGTATACAAGGTTAATTTATACCTGGAAGCCATATGAGGTGTTAACTATATTCAGGTTGCACTTCAGTGGTTTGAAAGGTAATTGTTTTATATTCTCAGAGCTTAAAAGGACTTCCTAAAACAGAGTTGACTATCAAACACAAAGAGACAGTAAAACACTTGAATTGTTTTCTTAAAATTCTCTTCCATTCTCTGATTTATCTAACACCAAAGTATTTCATAACACATATTTAATAGTGAGACATTTTGGAGAAAGTTCTACCATCATTGATTAGAGTTTTGGGCCTTGAACAATTTTTTTGCTTAAACAAAATACTGAAAAATTAGAAAATGAAAAAAAAAACAATCTTTCGCCTTAATCAATCTGATAAATTCAAAGAACTAAAGCATACTCAGCAGTCATGTCCGTTCCTCTTTCACCTATCTGACCCCTTGGGGAAAACAAGCTGAACGTGAAAAGTGGAAAATTCATCTTATGTATGATGTCACTTAAAAAAAAGCACTCCTTACTTGGACATAGAGAAGTAAATTTAAGCCAGCAAAGAGGTCTCACCGCAGCATTTTTCTCCCCTCTCCCCCACTTTTTTAAAGGATAATTTTGTTAAAAATATTAATAAGTGAACACACCAAGTTAACCTGCAGTCACACACATGAAAGCCCACGTGTCCAGAGGCACAGTATCGTGATTGGGAACTTGACTACTTGACTGCTAGAGCAACTATCTCATGACACAGTTATTATGATACTCAATAACCAAAATATTTCTGGATGGTTTTCAGAGCCAAAAAAGAAACTGGAGTGTAGCAATCAAAATTATGATGCAAAAAGAAGACAAAATAATTTGGCCATGTGAATAAACCCATAATTATTTTTGAACTGAATTTCAATAATTCCCCTGGCCATCTGAGAGATTCTCACTCCGAAGACCTCAAATATCATGTGTTATCATCTTTACATTTTTGAAATAATAAAAGTTGTAAAGATCAAGTACATATAATCTTTGCTTGTCTTTCAAAAAAGTAACTTAAAAATGTGAGAGAGAGAAGGTTGGTGTATATGTACTTAATCCATTTTTCTATATTTAGTTATCTTGATTAATAAAAGTCAAATAAATTAAAATAGATATTTCAGACTTCAGAAGTTAATCTGTTTTAAAAAATAAGCATTAACTTTTAATAAAGACTCCTGAACACAATCTAAGAGACATTTGGAAAAAAGTCCCTCAAAATGTTGATTTCTAACCAGGAAGTGGATCTGAAAAAAAATCATAGCCCAATTAGCGTCACTCATGACTTTATAGTCTTCCTTTTATGTTTTGAAGAATGCAAGAATTTGAATTAGATGAAAATTACAATTCAGAGGTTGAATTCAGTTGTGTACTTGAACATTGTGTAAATTCACTGAGCTGAGGCCCACATTTGTTTACCTGAGAACATTTCAATAAAGTCTTTATAATGTGCTTGCAGCTCCAAAGTGCTGCTAAACTCAAAAATTCTAAAGCTATGAATAATTTTTGTGTGAAATGGTACACTGAAATTAACACTACACTTTTTGAATAAAAAACCAAGGTGGTACATAGAAATGTCTTCAATTTTCTTGGCTCGGGAAACACAGCTGAAGCCGTGTCTATCAGGAGGCTAGGTAGCAATTTCTTAAGGTAGTACTGGAGCAACCTCCAGTCAAAGACAAAAAAAAAAAAAAAAACGCCATCCCACACTGGACATGCTGTGAAGTCTTCTGCTTCACTCATCCCCTGACTTGTGAAGCACCTGGCAGGATTCCTAACATCGCCTATTAAACTTTCCCCTCCAGCTCTCCTGGAGATCACAAAACCACATTTTATTTTCAAATGGAATGTATCCCACTTAAATTGTTTTCAATCCCCATTAATCTCCAACAGAACAGTATGAAAATGGGAGACCTTTGTCATTTGATGATGCTAATAAAATGGCCAATGTGTATTATACACTTATTGTGCATTAATCACAGCAATAATCCTTTACCTATGTTATTTCACTGAGTCCTCACACAGTCTATGAGATAGATTCTGTATTTCATCATCTCATGGAGGCCATCAGCACATTATGCTTTTTTAAATATACAAATAAAAAAGAGGGAAAACATTGCCAAGTAAACTATGACATAATGTTTTCTGTTACTTCGAATTTATATTTTACATTTGTTGAAAGCACTCTTGTACCATACCACCAAAAACTCCTTTGCAATTTTTTCCTCAATATATGAAGGGATTTGGAATTTTTCCTCTGTGCAGTTCAGTTGCATGACTTGGTGTGTGATAAGTAATCCTTTTGGTATACCTCAGCAACAAAATAAACACAGTTTCAGCTACATGTGGGTATCTTCCTCTTTGGGATATCATTAAGCACTTGATTTTCCTTTGCAAGAAAGTGTGTCAAGATGATCATTCTTCTAATGATGAATGTTTGCTTCACAAATATCAAATTTAAGCCCCCTGTTCTGTTTCTGTGTATACAGTAAATTTTTGTCTTAAAGCCAGTGCATTGTGTAATCTTTCTGAAAACAACTTAAATGAAAATTAACTTAGCATGTGCAGTAACATCAGTGCCCATAAACTCCGGTAAAGTGATAACAGGAACAGCAATGACCAAGTATGGTTCAATGCCAGCTGTGTCTCAGCTGCCACGAGGCCAATGGTGACCGTAAAATACTGTTCTTTGTATGAGTCATCTCAATTTCTGAGATATGAAAACGTATAAATAAAATATGTTTATTTTATATCTATAAAATATAGTGAGTTCAAAACAGTATATAATGGTTAAGATGCCAATCCAGAAACTGTTACCCAGGAAATCGGACTCTGGACCACATTCTCTGAATTGCTACAGTATATTAGTCATAGGAAAATTAAGGAAATAAGTCCATACCCTTATCTTAACTTTGCCATAATGAACTAAAGTTGGAACTCAATATAACTTTCACCTTACATCTGTGGATTTAATTTAAAAACTTTGTTGCTGCTTCTTGGGTTTTTATTAAATAGTGACACCAGCCTTAGTACTCTGTACAAAGAGGTGATGGTTTTTGACTGGAGAGTTTATTATCTAAATTAGACTGGACAAAACCTGGGAAATGAGATGACAAAAGATCATGAGAAGTTGGTGTTGGTTTCGATTTACTTAATTTTCATGGCGCCGATTTTCTTAGTGCTTCCTCAATTTACACTTTCTGTCTCTTTTCTCCCATTATTTTTGAGGTATGTCAAGCAGCTAGTATGTTCCCTTTGTTGAAAGTGAAGAATCTGTGCGTACCAGTATTCACACAGCCAGTAAGTAGATAAGATGGTTCTAGTCTCATACTATCCCTGTATTAAGAGCACATCTATGTTCAAAAAATTATAATCTTGTTGCTGTGTTTAACAAATGGCTGAATACAATGATCCTATATGATGACACAAAAACTCTCCTTCAAGAGGAGAATATGACGATGCACCAGATGTAAACATTTACCTTGAATTTAGTGAAAACAGCAAAGTGGAACGGTGAACAGCATGTGCTCTGGAGCCAGCCTGTCTTGGTCCATATTCTGGCTCAACCACTAAGGAGCTTTGCAAGCTTGGTCAAGTTACTTAAACTTTCTGTGAATTGGCTTCCTTATGTTGTATATGGCAGGGATCATATTAGCAACAAAAATTCTGGATGTAAAGAAAATGAAAGACTAAAACTCTATCAATAAATCAGATTGCATATATACTAGAAAGAATGGTCTTTAAAATAGACAGGAACCTAGAAAGGATGAGTGAAGAAATTTGAGGGAAAAAAGGAGGCACTCTGTTGTTATATTAAACTTGAATTGACTGTCAGTTCACCTCACCTTTGGTTTTTATATACGTTATTATTCATCCATACACATCTAATCTTTGTAGTGACCCTCAAAGGGTTATCAACTCCCAGTGCAACTCTTTTGCTCACTGAATAATACTTCCTGTTTAAATTTCCAGAAACATATCCACATATCGTATCATAGTCCCAGTTCTATTTGTTTATACGTCTGGGCAAGAACATCTGATAAACACATGCTGTTGTCCCGAAGCCACTCTGACTTCTTGGTATTCGTGAGCACACTCAAGAGACTTACTAAGTGAATAAACGCCTGCGGAATCCATACTTTCACCTACTGCCCTTATAGTACCAGAGATAGTTACCAGCTCTTCTCAGGACTATTAAGAAGCATGTTTACACGAAGATAGTATGGAAAATAATTTCTCATTCACAGCGGTATTAAAGTGCTCCAAAAGGGTCATGGTGAAGAAGCATAGTACAGCTGTGGTGAAATTTCTTAATTCATCAAGAAGTCTGTTTTCCCAATACGAAAATCTAGGCTTAATATGTGTCCCATAGCACAGGCATATAACTACTACTTCTGCTTAACACACTCTTCATATTATTGCAGGATGGAAGGGTGGGGAATAACCTCAAACATCAGGAGATCATAATGCTTTTGTTCATGGTAGACAGTGGTAACTCTAGCTGGCCTTTCATATTTCTCTTCTTTGAGCCTTCAATCACCAACATTCCCTCCACACATCCCACCCGCCCCTGCCCCCCATGCATACTTAGGAGAGGACCACATGACCCCGGCTCCTATAGTCACAAGACTCCATCCTCAAGGCCTCGGTGGCTCAGGAATAGGCACGTGACCAAGACCAGGCCAATCAAGAGTCCTTCTTGGGAAACTTTTCACTTAAACTGAAAGGAAAGATTTTGTTTTCTTTCTGTTACAGTGTTGGAAGAGTAGCAGGTTCCCAGCCTGTGGTGTTGGAGAAGACTCTTGAGAGTCCCTTGGACTGCAAGGAGATCCAACCAGTCCATTCTGAAGGAGATCAGCCCTGGGTATTCTTTGGAAGGAATGATGCTAAAGCTGAACCTCCAGTACTTTGGCCACCTCATGTAAAGAGTTGACTCATTGGAAAAGACTCTGATGCTGGGAGGGATTGGGGGCAGGAGGAGAAGGGGACGACAGAGGATGAGATGGCTGGATGGCATCACCAACTCGATGGACGTGAGTTTGAGTGAACTCCAGGAGTTGGTGGTGGACAGGGAGCCCTGGCGTGCTGAGGTTCATGGGGTTTCAAAGAGTCGGACACGACTGAGTGACTGAACTGAACTAAAACAGTTTTAAGGTAGGTGTTACAGTTGTCCTTACTTTATGCATCAAGAAACAGAGGCAGAGAGAGATGACAGGTTACATAACTTTCCTGGGTCACAACACTAATACAGATTCAAATGGAGGAAATGGCACTCCAGCATCTGTCTTTGCCCAGAGTCAATACACGGTGCTCGGATGCTCTGCCCCAGACCCTAGAGTACATTTTTTAATAGCCTGTGCACCTGGGTGCCTGCCCTTTTTAATTTCCACTCTCATATCTTGAGTCTGTGTTTCCTGTTGCATGAGCTCCGCAACCTGTGTGCCTATGGGGCCTGACTGCCCCTCCTGTTCTGTCTACCTTGGCTCTATCTTCGTACATGTGACCCATGTGACCAAAGGTAAACTAATGCTCACTGAAACTGCCCAGATAATATTTGCAGTACTTGATCCCATACGCTGACAACAGAAGGATGGCCAAACATGAGGCAGCCCTGAATGAACTAACATTACCAGCAGGGAAGACCCAGAGGACCCACAAGTAACAAAAACTGCCTCTAATATTTACCTCCTTTTTTTTTTTTTAACCTGTTGACATTTGATAATATGAAATATTGCCTAAGATAAATTATTCTCTTCCTGAGAATTCTGGGGCTAGTTATCTGGTTTTACTCACTGTGTTTACTAAAAGAATTTGCACTATATTTGCAGAGAGTTCAAATATCAAAGATTAATTTTTATAAAAATACAAGTTACTAAAGGGATACTAGGTGTTGAAACTGGAAAAGGCTTTGAGGTTGATAAAAGGGTACAAACTAAGTTATAAGATGAATAAGTTCTCAGGATCTATTATATAGCATGATGACTGTAGGTGATTACAGCTAATACTACTGTATAGTATACTTGAAATTTTCTGAGTATTTGCTATGCATACTCAACAAAAAAAAAAAAAAAAAAGTAACTATGTGAGATGATGGATGTGCTAATTAACTCAATTGCAGGAATCATTTAACAATGCATATGTACATCAAACTACTTTGTATACTTAAATATGCTGCTGTTTTATTTGAAAAGAAAGGAAGGAAGAAAGGAGTAGGGATAGAGGGAGGAAGGAAAGGAAACTAGCCTTCAAAACAGAACAGGGAAAATCACAAACCAAGACAGCTTAGTGATTCGACTGACTCTTGGGTCTAAAGTCCAAATGCTGGAATGAATGAGCTTCAAATAATCTTTTTCTCGATGCAGTCAGCCAAAGGTTCCAAGTAAAAGCAAGCATCTAGACTAGCTTTCAGTTAGGACAAGGCAGGACACATGACTGACATATTCATTCATGGAGTTTCCCTTTTGGCTCAGACGGTAAAGAATCCACCTGCAATGCAAGAGTCATGGGTTCAATCCCTGGGTCAGGAAGATCCCCTGGAGAAGGGAATGGCTATCCACTCCAGGGGAGGACACATGACTGACATACTCACATTGCCCACAAATAGATGAAATTCACCCAAAAGTCACAGGAAAATTAAGAATGGTTGATGGTTGCTAGGCAGCAAAATAACACACCAAGGTCTCCTCTATAGTACTGACTTTAGCGCTACATCCTTGACCGTGAGTATTGGGTAAGTTATTCCCAGTTTCAGTATCTACATCTAATGGTACCAAGGGGTGCTCCTATTCAGAACTTCATGAAGATGACAAAAATATTTACTGAGATCAAATAACTCCATACTTGGTAACGTTGCCTAGATACATGTTAAAATACAATGAACTAGAAAGGATACATACAAGGTTCTGACAACCTATCTGTCACACAAAGAACTTATGATTAACCTGGAACCAGGAGGCTAAGGGAATGGCCTGGCCCAGAACAGTATCTCTCTCTGTGTTCCATATTTTCTGTGCTGGGGCATGGACTTCAGTCTGAAGGGTCCCACAACTTTGCTCCTGCACCTATTTAAAGTCACCACCATTATCAGTGAATAGTTGTTAAGGTTTGCCTTACCTTAAGTATTCTGTTACACTTGGCTTTGTAATAAATACAGCGGTTCTCTGCCTCTCAGACCAGCACTCTCCAAGTCTGTGGCTGTATTTTCTTTGATGACTACCTTCTCATCAGAGGATCAGCCATCTTCAGGCTGCAAGTATGACATAATATATCTTTTAAAAAGGGGATCACTCCTTCGACATAACAATTGAACACTGATTCTCCTTTTCAAGGAAACATGGGCACCATGATAACTGCTGGATAAGACCATATAAAATCATTAATCTTTGCTCACTCCAGTCCTTGCAGTGAGTCCTCAGGATTAGGTACAAATATTATTTTTAAATATCTAATAAGATAAACTTTCTTCCTAGAAGTTATTCCACTAACAGGATCAATGAAGTAAATCAAAATCCCACCTTCCTTCTTGATAGTAAACATTTACTATCCTGATGAGAACAGAATTTAGTTCTCATACATAATTGTTGTCAGATTTTAAAACTTGACTTGTTCTTTTTTTTTTTCTTTTTCTAATTTTATTTTATTTTTAAACTTTACATAAATGTATTAGTTTTGCCAAATATCAAAATGAATCCACCACAGGTATACATGTGTTCTCCATCCCGAACCCTCCTCCCTCCTCCCTCCCCATACCATCCCTCTGGGCCGTCCCAGTGCACCAGCCCCAAGCATCCAGCATCGTGCATCGAACCTGGACTGGCAACTCGTTTCCTACATGATATTTTACATGTTTCAATGCCACTCTCCCAAATCTTCCCACCCTCTCCCTCTCCCACAGAGTCCATAAGACTGTTCTATACATCAGTGTCTCTTTTGCTGTCTCGTACACCGGGTTATTGTTACCATCTTTCTAAATTCCATATATATGCGTTAGTATACTGTATTTATGTTTTTCCTTCTGGCTTACTTCACTCTGTATAATAGGCTCCAGTTTCATCCACCTCATTAGAACTGATTCAAATGTATTCTTTTTAATGGCTGAGTAATACTCCATTGTGTATATGTACCACTGCTTTCTTATCCATTCATCTGCTGATGGACATCTAGGTTGCTTCCATGTCTTGGCTATTATAAACAGTGCTGCGATGAACATTGGGGTACACGTGTCTCTTTCAATTCTGGTTTCCTCAGTGTGTATGCCCAGCAGTGGGATTGCTGGATCATAAGGCAGTTCTATTTCCAGTTTTTTAAGGAATCTCCACACTGTTCTCCATAGTGGCTGGACTAGTTTGCATTCCCACCAACAGTGTAAGAGGGTTCCCTTTTCTCCACACCCTCTCCAGCATTTATTATTTGTAGACTTTTGGATCGCAGCCATTCTGACTGGTGTGAAATGGTACCTCATAGTGGTTTTGATTTGCATTTCTCTGATAATGAGTGATGTTGAGCATCTTTTCATGTGTTTGTTAGCCATCTGTATGTCTTCTTTGGAGAAATGTCTATTTAGTTCTTTGGCCCATTTTTTGATTGGGTCATTTATTTTTCTGGAGTTGAGCTGTAGGAGTTGCTTGTATATTTTTGAGATTAGTTGTTTGTCGGTTGCTTCATTTGCTATTATTTTCTCCCATTCTGAAGGCTGTCTTTTCACCTTGCTAATAGTTTCCTTTGATGTGCAGAAGCTTTTAAGGTTAATTAGGTCCCATTTGTTTATTTTTGCTTTTATTTCCAATATTCTGGGAGGTGGGTCATAGAGGATCCTGCTGTGATGTATGTCAGAGAGTGTTTTGCCTATGTTCTCCTCTAGGAGTTTTATAGTTTCTGGTCTTACGTAAAACTTGACTTTTTCATTTGAGCAAGTGTTCTTCACAACTGACAACCAAAGAATTATACAAATTCATTCAACAGGTAAATCCATTTTTACATCTGGGGTTATATTTTACTATTAACTCAATTGACACATGCATCAGAATTAATCAAATAACATCCCATATAAATGCTATTAAGGCTTTTTTTTTTTTTTACCAGTGAGAATAGGATAGCTGGGGCTATGCCACTGACTCCCAAATCTCACTGAATTTACACAACAGAAGTTGATCTCTCACAAAGATGGCTGATGACCTCCAGGGCAACTGCCCTCCCTGTAAAACTCAGCTTCTTTTAATCTCCAGGAATTAAAGCTTTATGACGTCTTTGTGCTACACATACTTGTTCCTTCCGAAACTGTAGACTTTCTCTCTCTCTGACAACTATCTTTAGCCCTTAGACATGCAGCTGCCTCCCCTCATTAGTTCTCCTTTCCTCTCCAAGGCTCTTCCCTCGCACACTCACATGTGTCATTTCCTCCTCCACATTTCGGAAACTCCCAACTAAGATGTCATCAGCTGCTTAGTTACCCTGACTACTGCCATTTTCCTCTCTGCCAGTGCTCCTTTGTCACCTATCCAATCTATTTAAAATCCCTCTGCCAAGATATTCTATTCACATAAGCTAAGACCAAGACAGCTGTGTTTCTTCCCACCCACCTCTAACTTCCCTTCCTTCTCTGACTTCTGGCTACTTTCAATCCAACAGTCCACAAAATTTACTAATTTGTTTGCAGGATACTATAAACTGCACTAGGAACTCTATTCAGGAGAAAAGGATAACATAGCTTCCATCATCAAGTATATTTCAGTGTTTCAGGAATTTTTATTTGATAATCCAAATAAAACTGAAATGTAATACATTATACTTTTAGGTGTATGACCATCAGAGGGAGTTCAATAGAAGGAGATGGATGCTTGGACTTGACAAATTAGAAAGCCTCTAATTCAGTGGTTTCCAATCATGACTGATCATTAGAATCATCTAGACATGGTAAACAAAAAATACCTCAGATGAATGATTCAGCAACTCCAGGGATAGCAAGACTGGGATCTACAATTTATGTGTATGTGTGTAGATATTTTAAGTGCATAAATGTATACACAGGCATCTATGTATATGAGTAAAAATACCTGGTGGCTCAGATGGTAAAGAATCCGTCTGCAATGCAGAAGACCCAGGTTTGATCCCTGGGTCAGAAAAATCCCCTGGAGAAGGTAATGGCTATCCACTCCAATATTCTTGCCTAAAGAATTCCATGGACAGAGGAGCCTGGCAGGCAACAGTTCATGGGGTCACAAAGAGTTGGACATGACTGAACGACTAACACACACATGCATTTATATACAAGCACATATGTATAAAGCATGTATGTATACATAAATACATACATTCACACATTATAAGTAAAAATAAACACCTCTCCAAGTGATTTTTATGATTTCTATGATCTTTATGATCAAAGTCAACTTCATTCCTATATCTTGTTAACCAAATTGAAAAGTGAATTGCAGACAGGTTTAACCATTTTAGATAAATCACACAGCTAAATACTGACAAAACTGGGATGTCAGAAGAGCTTTCTTGACTCACTGTCCCCAAACTCCTCCAATGTTTTGTACTCCAAGAAGATGGTGGGAATATTTGGAGCTTCAGTTGGAACATGAATCGTGGCTAGGTTTCATAAACATGAGGAACAGATAGAGTATTCAAGAGAAGTTTCTTCTCATCTCTGTTCCTATCCTACTAGTTTAAATTCAAGGCATATTTTGCATATTTATTGAGAGGCTAAAATATATAAGGCATCAACCTGGACACAATCAGGGAAGGTTTACCTTTGAGAGGATACTGCCCTTTAAAGTCTTTGTTAGCAATGGGGAACCCCTGAGGAGCATTTTCAACATTCAAGTTCTTTTTGTCTACCTCAGACTACCGAACTAAAATTTCTAGAGATGGGACACAGAAATATGCATTATTAATGTGTTTCTCAATTGATTCTTATGCACAGTAAATTCTAAGATACATGGTAAAGGGGAATAAAGACAAGACAATGGCACAGATAACGATTAAAATCAAGATAAGGGTTTTCAACTCAGAGAGGGAAAGAGTGTTGTTTCAACTTTGTAGCAAGGTCAAAGCTGTACAAACTTTTCTTCACCCATTAAAGAACTGAGGTTGCAGGGCCACCAAGTAACCTGAAGTCTGGGGAGATAAGGGTGCTTTGGGGGAGAAACAGAACCAAGTATTTGTTTACCTGGAGTGGACAACACTAGACACCACCTTAGCTGGAAAGAAGGATGCAGCTAATTTTTTAAACAAATTGCTAGAGGATAAGGGTGAGCTAGCATGAAAGTGCCAAGTACCTAAGGATCTCAGCTACAGGGGCCTTCATACCCTCTTGCAGGATTTGACTCCAGGAACCCCACCCTGGCTCAACCCTTCACCTCTATTTTCCTACAAAACAAAAGCTTTAATCTGCAGGAGGAAGAGCATGAAAACTTCCATGTTAAGGCCTGAGTGAAAACCCACTGCAGCTAGAGGATAGGACAGAAAAAGAAAGCAAGAATCACATTACCCCTCGGAGAGGGGCAGAAGCATATGAGAAGGCCATAAGCCAGAGACCCAGGAATTACTGAACATGAGCTTATATGATTATACACATACACGTTATAACCCATACCAATTTAGAAAATCTAACTGTCTGAAGTACAATTAAGAATTAGTAGGGTCTGGAAATGTAAATGAGTGTAGCCTCTATGGAAGAGAGTATGCTGCTGCTGCTGCTGCTGCTAAGTTGCTTCAGTTGTGTCCAACTCTGTGCAACCCCATAGACCGCAGCCCACCAGGCTCCCCGTCCCTGGGATTCTCCAGGTAAGAACGCTGGAGTGGGTTGCCACTTCCTTTTCCAATGCATGAAAGTGAAAAGTGAAAGTGAAGTCGCTCAGTTATGTCTGACTCTTCTCGACCCCATGGACTGCAGCCTACCAGTCTCCTCCATCCATGGGATCTTCCAGGCAAGAGTACTGGAGTGGGTTGCCATTGCCTTCTCTGAGAAGAGAGTATGGGGATTCCTCAAAAATTAAAAATAGAATTACCATATCATCCAGCAATTCCACTTCTAAGCATATATTGAAGGGAAATGAAATTCATTGTTCAAAGAGATATCTGTGTACCCATGTTCACTGCAGCATTATTGACAATAGCTCAGACATAGACACAACATAAGCATCCATTGATAGATGGATGGACAAAGATGTGAGGTGTATACATACACACACACACACACACACACACACACACACACATATATATATATATATATATATATATATATATAATTTAGCCATAAAAAGGAAGTCCTGCCACTTATCAATGAGATCGGTAGACCTTGATGGCATTATACTAGTGAAATAAGTCAGACAGTAAAGACAAATACTGTTAAATCTCATAAGGCAAAATCTAAAAAGACCACATTCATAGAAACAGAACAGATTGGTAGGTACCTAGTACTCTTGTCTGGAAAATCCCAAGGGCGGAGGACCCTGGTAGGACTCGACTAAGTAGGACACGACTAAGCGACTTCACTTCCACTTTCCACTTTCATGTATTAGAGAAGGAAATGGCAACCCACTCCAGTGTTCTTGCCTGGAGAATCCCAGGGACGGGGGGCCTGGTGGGCTGCCGTCTATGGGATCGCACAGAGTCGGACATGACTGAAGTGACAGCAGCAGCAGCAGCAGGGGTGGCCGGAAGTGGGGGTTGGGATAAATAGGTGAAGATGTTAAGAAAATAAAAGGAAACCTTGAGTAAGAACCTCTCAGTTGAGCCAGGCAGTCAACAGAACTGAAAGAAATAACAAAATGGTTGTTTTACACCAAAGAAATATTGGTCTACGTCCTGTCTTGAGCAAAACTGAAGTAACTTGTATCTAACATAAAGTTGGGTCAACCATAGACTTTCTAGTCCCACATCAAATTTCTCAAAACCTCATGTTTCCTTTGCATTTGATTCATCTTGAGTTCCTGTCCATCCTTCATAAGAGTAATTCTGTTTGCTGAAAGATCTGGTTGCCTATCATATCTTCAAAAGGTTCATAATATCCATTCATTTTATTTATTTAATATCCAAAAACTTGCAATTTAATGAATTCAAAGTAAACTATTTAGGTAACTTTCTTCTGGCCCAGAATTTAGGTCTGTACATTAGCAAAACTGCCTAATCTAACCAGGTTTTAAAATTTTGAACTCAGATATACATGGAACGTTACCCCAGATACACTATCACTGGGAAGATAACTTCTGAAAGAGATCACTATCTAATACCAAAGCAATACCTTCATTTTCTAAGAATGCATTTGTGAAGAGATTCCTTACTTTTAAAAGACAGATTGTAAATACCTTATATAGTAAGCATATGGAGAAAGCAATGGTACCCCACTCCAGTACTCTTGCCTGGAAAATCCCATGGATGGAGGACCCTGGTGGGCCACAGTCCATGGGGTCGATAAGAGTCGGACACGACTGGGCAACTTCACTTTCACTTTTCACTTTCATGCATTGGAGAAGGAAATGGCAACCCACTCCAGTGTTCTTGCCTGGAGAATCCCAGGGACGGGGAAGCCTGGTGGGCTGTTCGGTCTATGGGGACATGACTGAAGCGACTTAGCAGCAGCAGTAAGCATAACGAAAGAGTAAAGGTCTAGGATTTGCACTCAGAGACCTAGCTTGCAGTTTACTATCCATATAAATTTAAACCTCTCCTAATTCTAATTAAATAAGTAGTGCATGTGTAAGCACCATGTCTCTAAAGTACCATGTAAAAATGTTTAATTTTGTATTATTAACATACACACTATTGTCTTTCTTTCATTCATTCAATAAACTTCTATTTAAACCTCTTTAGAAATTAGACAATATTTTCTTCAAGTGACTTTTCCCAACCTTCTCTTCCCTATCTGGGCTCTTCAGACTGAATCTGATTCATCTAAGTAGCTATGTAATTTAGTTCATGATCTGACACATAGCAAGTACTCAATAAATATTTATTAAATAATTTCAGTCACTGTCAGCTTCCTCTTCCTCTCTACTTCCAGCAACTAATATATTCTAAATTATGTGTGGTAAAGTTATTCAACAGCACCCAGATTCACTCCATGACAATGTGTAGTTTTTAAAAGAACATTTCCACTTTGGATCTGTCTAAACTTGCCAGAATTAAGATAATTAATGGACATTCATACTTTGAATTTTACATCTTTATTCAAACTTCATCTTTATAAAAAAAAATTAATCACGAAAGGCCCACCATATGTTCAAAAGCTATTATGATTGTTTAGATAGAGAGAGACGGGTGCTCCCTCTTCTGGTTCTACAGAGAAAGATGATGACAGAAAACCCTCTGCCGAGTCAGACTCACATCCTGGGTAGGGAGGCCTGCCTACGCAAAGCATTATTTCAGAATTCTGGGGTGTGGGAGGCTACATAATGACTAAGTTTGCTATACATCCTTAACTGACTTAAAATACCGCATTGATACAAATGCTTGCCAGATGGGAAAAATATTATGAAAAAAGAGATCTTACTAATCTTACTCAAGGTTTGAAAAGCTATTATTTAAAAAGAAAGAAAGAAAGAAACCCAAGATAATAAAACAGTAAAATATATATATATATGAAATAAAACTCAACAGTTTCTCTTAAAATGACAAGTATAAAAAAAAAACAAAGACAGTTTCTTTCTTGGTGTGAATGGCTGTTAACTTTGCAACCCCCAAATAATATATGTGTAAGGTATTTTAAAGTTGCAACACAGAACGATGAACATTATTGCAGTTGGTCCTCACAATAGATGCTATAAGTCAATACGCCAAGGAATGAATATTATCATTGTTGTTTCCTCCAATTTCAATGGAAGTACCTATACAATGATGCATAGCTTTTTCACAGGGCTTGCAAAACAAGCCCAAGACCACTTCTATGTTTCAGATGTTAATAATGGCTAAATTCTAAGTGCATGCTTTCTATGGTCAGGCACTGAAACAATCAGTTTACAAGTTATGCCTCATTTAATTTTCATAATAATTCTATGAACTAGACACCATTATCACTCCCATTTTACAGATGAGGAAATTAAGCACTTTTACAGATGAGGAAATTGATCACTTTTCAGGGCCAAATTCAAGATTATGCCCTATCGTCTAAAGCAAATCGTGTGAAAACTCCCTAAAGTCAACTCAAATACACATGAGGAATTGCTTGGAAATCACAGCACTCTTCACAGAATGCCACAAAATATTGATATATTTAGTCCCATTTTATAAACTAGAAACACATTTTCTAGCAGAAAATGTTACTACAATATATATATATATATATATATGTGTGTGTATATATATATATATATATGTGTGTGTGTGTACCAACCAAGTTATACTTCTATCATCTATGTTTAAACATAAAAGTAAGACATAAATCAACTCCAGATTTAAATAGGGATCTTATGTCTCAGAATACCTTTAACTCTAACACATACAGACTACCCCATGTCTTGCAGAATTATGTATTTTACTCACCGGATTTTACAAAAGTTGAAAATTCTCCTGGATATGTTTCAGCTGTTTTCAAACCAGTCCAGAAGTCTTCCCATACCCCTCTCCAAGATAAAAGTCAGCATGAATTAAAATTTCTTGACACCTTAGGGCCCAGGGCTTCCGTGATAGCTCAGCTGGTAAAGACTCCATGTGCAATGCAGGAGACCCCAGTTCAAAATCTAGGTGGGGAAGATCCACTGTCGAAGGGATAGGCTACCCACTCTAATATTCTTGGGCTTTGCTTGTGGCTCAGCTGGTAAAGAATCTGCCTGGGATATGGGAGAACTGAGTTTGATCCCTGTGTTGGGAAGATCCCCTGGAGAAGGAAAGGCTACCCACTCCAGTATTATGGTCTGGAGAATTCCATGGACTGTATAGTCAATGGGGTCGCAAAGAGTCAGACATGACTGAACGACCTTCACTTTCCAGCCCCCATGATTAGGTATAAGGTTTGTTTTTTTCTTTTTTTAAGATCAGCATGTCCTCCCTATAGATCTTTAAATAAATTTGACTGAAATCTTGGCTTTTCAAATGACTTGAAATAATCTGCAGTAAAAATGTATGGCAAAAATTTGCACAGAAACAGAAATAACATGCGACTGAAATCAAAGATCTTTTGCTGACCCTAATTTTTTATAACTACATCTTCCTCTTTGCTTTGCAGTATTTCTCCACAAGACTACTCTGAGTTTCTGCAGGCAATGCAAAATTTTTTAATCTCTAAAATGATACAGGTCTCCACATTCCCAAAACACACAAAAATTTTCAAGAAAACATTTTATCAAGTTAAAACCAT
Source organism: Bos javanicus (assembly GCF_032452875.1). NCBI lineage: Eukaryota > Metazoa > Chordata > Mammalia > Artiodactyla > Bovidae > Bos > Bos javanicus. The sequence goes on along the minus strand of NC_083869.1, from coordinate 58,775,522 downwards.
GTAAGATGAACCCAATTACTTTATGAAGTGATGAAAAAGCTTGATTGGCTGCCCAATTTGCCATTTTCATGCTCATTGTTTACCCAGCTGCATGAGCCACTGAGCAAACAGTCAGCAGCAGTTGCCAAGGTTTTACCATAATAACAAATTATGAGGGAAAAACTTGGAATTCAGAAAATTCTGCACAGAAACTTAACTACTTTCTGAGTACTGGGGAACATACCAGTTTAGTGAAACGTGGCAGCAAAACCCCACTGTTCTACGGGTGTGTGGGAGAGTAGTTTGAGAAGCACATTTCCTTGGATTCAGACTTTGCTCCTCTTCGACCATCTAACTTCCCTTCCATGGATGCCCTAAATAGGAAATCCACAGTAATTATCATACAAGAAATTAAACTGTGTGAAATTGCTCTTAATTAAATTTTATATTTGAAAGAAATTGAATTAAATCAAGCACCAGTGGACGAGCTCAGAGGTAACAGAACATGGGAGAAAATGCACAGGCTGCCATGAAGTTGAGTAAGAAAAAATCAACTGACCCTTTAAAGAATCGGTAATGGGTCCAATTCCTGAGTTGGGAAGATACCCTGGAGGGGGAAATGATGACCCACTCCAGTATTCTTGCCTGGAGAATCCCATGAACAGAGGAGTCTGGTGGGCTACAGTCCAAGGGCAGCAAAGAGTCGGACACGACTGAAGCAACTTAGCACAGCACAAAGGGCTGTGGGTAATACAACAGGATAGGCTCCCTGGCTGCCCCAGACACAAGTGCAGTTGGTGCTAACTCCAGGTTCTTTTCCAGAGACATCAGCAAAGGTGCTCATGACAAAAACAGGGGCATGGTGGATACCCTGAGAGAGTCCCCCTTGGAAGTAGAGGCCGGCAAGAGGGAAACAGCTGCTTCTGTGCGCAAAGCATGAAATTCAGGCACCTGGCTCAGACCATTCTCTCACAAACAGCAAAAGCCTGTAGCTCCCATGAGAGGAGCAGAGGTGAAGACCCATTGCTGATGGGAGAATGCAGAAGAAAAATTGTCTACCCTGGAGTAGGGCCAGTCCAGAATCCTGGGTTAAAGCCATTAGAGGTGTGCTGTTCCCGCTGGGAAGGGCCAGGAGACTCTCTCTTCTGTACCAGGATAGCAGAGAACCTATCCTGTCCTCTTCCTTCACCACCCTTAATCCCCACCAGCAACATACAATTACTAGAACAGTCAGCAATTTCATTCGAGGTATGTGCCCAAGAGAAATAAAAGCTTACATCCTCACAAAACCTGTAGAGAAATGTTTAGAGCAACTTTATTCACAATTGCAAAGGAAATAACCTAAATGTCTATCAACTGGTGAGTGGATGACAAACTATATTATAGCCGTTCAGTGGAATACTACTCACCAATAAATAGAAATAAACTACTATTAAATATAACAACATGAAGGAATCACAAATGCAGTAAGTGAAAGAAGTCAGACACAAAAGGCTATATACTATTAATATATACTTCTATTCATACAACATTCTAGAAGAGCAAAATTCTAGTGACAAAGAGAGTTCACTGGTTTCCTGGAAAGTGGAAAGTGAAGGTGTGAGTTGCTCAGTTGTGTCTGAGTCTTTGCAAGACTCAGTAGTCTTTGCAAGACCCATGGACAGTAGCCTGCCAGGCTCCTCTTTCGATGGAATTCTCCAGGCAAGAATTCTGGAGCAGGTGGCCATTTCCTTCGCCAGGGGATCTTCCCAACCTAGGGATCAAACCCAGGTCTCCGGCATTGCAGGCAGATTCTTAACCACCTGAACCACCAAAGAAGCCCAGAGGTGGAAGAAGGCACAAAGGAATTTTGGGGGAATGTAATCTTCTACATCGTAATTGGAGTAGTGGTTACATGTCTGTACAAACCCATCAAGTTCATAAACAGTGAATTTTAAAGTATATAATAAACCTGACTTAAAAAGTCAAAATACATATTTTAGCTTCATTTTTATCAGAGTTTGAATGATTTTGAAAAAATTTTAATTTACTTGATAGATCAGCTTTTATGGAATACATACTAATATGCTATGCCATGTTCTATCTAACATGGCATGAATTAGTTACGACCCTTTGAGATTATACAGTGTCATACACTACTTCTTAAAATATCTTCAGCAGTTTATGGATTAAATATGAAAATTAACATATATAGAATTATATATGAGACATATGGCTCAGCAGGTAAAGAATCCACCTGCAACACAGGAGATCTAAGAGACGTGGGTTGGATCCTTGAGTTGGGAAGTTTCCCTGGAAGAAGGAATGACAATCCACTCCAGTATTCTCGTTGGGAAAATCCCATGAACAGAGGAGCCTGGAGGGTTACAGTCCACGGGGTAACAAAGAATTTGAATCAGCTGAAGTGACTGAGCACACACATACACATGAGATAAGAGGGGGACAGGGCACAATCTTTAAATGAATGACACAGCTGTGGAGGACACAACATGAACTAGGTAGAGCAAACTAGGTCCAAGATGGTGGATTTGCCAACTTCCACTAAACCCTGAGCCTCATTATGCACTCACTGTAATACATCAGCAAGCTAGATGACACATCGACCAGCTCCATGACATTTCTGAGGCCAACCATAAAAGGCCAAAGTGAGCAGCGACCCAATTCCTGGAAATCCACCCCTTACCCAAATAGTTGCAATAATCTTCCCACTTATTAGCCTATGAAATTACCCAGCCCATAAAAACTAACCACCTCATATTTCAGGACTGCTCTCACTTTCTGAAATGGACTGCATTTTGTTTAGGGAGTGTGTGTGTGTGTGTGTGTGTGTGTGTGTATTAGCGCACACAGACACTAAGTCGCTTCAGTTGTATCTGACTTTTTGCAATCCTATGGATTGCAGAGCCCACCAGGCTCCTCTGTCAATTCTCCAGGCAAGAATCCTGGAGTGGATTGCCATGCCCTTCTCCAGGGGAATCTTCTCAACCCAGGGATGGAACCCAGGTCTGCCGCTTTATAGGCAGATTCTTGACTGTCTGAGACAGGTACAGAGGAGGGAAGATATAAAACCAATGTGAGAGATCTGCAGTTAAGTTACAGAGAGTAACAAAGAGTAAACAGTGAAATAAGCACTTTTTAAAAAATATCTATATTATAAGTTTCTACAAACAAAAAAAGAAAAAGACAATTGACTAGAAAGGTGGGGAAAGGAAATGATTTGGTAATTCACAGGAAATAAACATCACTGCATTTTTTTAAAGAAGCAGTGAAAACTACAATGCTGAAAAAGTAATGTTCTAAAACTTCCTCATCATTTTTGCCTGAATAGTTATTTAACTTATACAAACATGTAGGACAGAATACTTTTTTCTCCATGCACATTCTTTCCAGGCTTCTCAGCAACGCTAATGGACTCCAGATCACTCCAACCACAAACATTTATCAGGGAGAACAAGATGGCAGAGGAGTAGGTGAATGTGGAGCACATCTCTCTCAATGGATACATCAGGAATACACCCTCAGACACAGAAGAGCCTGCAGAACATCAGCTGAGAGCAGGCATGAGTACTTGACCGTGGGAAAAGAATATATAGAACCACGTAAAACTCAAAACCAACAAAATTTGGTAAAGCAATTATCCTTCAAATAAAAAAAATTATCAGGTATCTGAGAACAAGTACATTCTCAAATAGGATGAATTTAGTCTGCTTCCTTAATCAGAACCTTCCCAACTTGTGAATTAAAATGGATGTCATTACTTCTCAATAATAACAGCCAAGTTACCACTACTATTTTTAAAATTTCAACTTGCTTTTTCTCACACCCTTGTTAGCAAGACCCCAGGTAAGTTGAGTAGTGCCATTTTAGCTAAACTGGCTCCACTTATTTAGAAAATTGATTTAAGAAACAATTTTTTAACCTGATGGTATTTGAAACACTGAATAAGTGCTGTTGCTTCTTAAGAAAAAATAATTGGGAACTAGGTGATAGAGACTTATTTATTTTAATGTAATCCTGACATGTACAAAACAGAAAAACAATATAGAAAACCTACTCACTCTCTAATGGAAATGGCTTCATAAAACTAAAAAGATTTGGTAATACTGAGCATCAGTCCATGAGACAATGGTTATTATCAACACTCAGTGCCTAGCTTGCTAGTTAATAAGGTGAGAAGAAACCAAGAATGGTTAATAATCCCACAAACTGATCATAATCAAATCATCACAGTGTTAATAAGAGAATTAAGGGGGTTATAACCTGAAAAGAAATATAAATATAAAATCATTATTTTGACTATATGTATTATGGCAAAGCTATTTTCTAAACCTACATGGAAGTCAAAAAAGATTAAACTTTCTTCCACAAAAACTTTTTTCAAAAAAAAAAAAAAAATCAGGTCAAGCAGATTTTATTGATAGCACTTAAAAAATATTTATTCTTGCTTTGTCATTTAAGTCTACAAAGGAAACTCTCAATCAATTTGCAGAGATATTTAATTTCCTAGACATCATATACACTAAGACAAACTATTTTCTAATTATGCTATAAACTTAACTCTGTTAAATTTAAGTTACAAATCTAGTTTCTCAATCTCTTACCTATATTTTCAAGAGCTAACTGTTTTCATTCTACAATATTGATATAGATATTCTTGTTTATATACATGACACTAACAAATATTTTCTCATTACACATTTTAACAATAATCTAACCTCAGGACAATTGCCTCTTTTCATTGGATTTGTCAACCTTTATAACAAACATTTAACCTAATGAAGATAATACATTCCCAGTTATGTACTGAGAACATAAACTTTTTTTCTGAGTATAAAATAATTGATTCTCATTGCAAATATTTGAAAAGCCCTGAAAAGCTGAGAAAAAATGGACCAGTATAATCTCACAAATCAAAGGCAGCTACTATTAATTTGTATTCCTTCCTTGTTTTTATCTTTTTAAATAGTTAAAATCTCAGAAATATATAAATTTGTTTTACACTATTTTCACTTGAAATGATTAAGAAAAAGCACTTTCTACCTATAAGGAAAAATAAGCTGGAAAAGAATATATATAATGGGATTATATATGAAACATACACAAATTATACATGAAACGTACATGATCAGTATCAGTTCAGTTGCTCAGTCATGTCCTACGGGCAACCCCATGGACTGCAGCACGCCAGACTTCCCTGTCCATCGCCATCTCCTGGAGTTTGCTGAAATTCATGTCCATGGTCAGTGACGCCATCCAAACATCTCATCCTCTGTCGTCCCCTTCTTCTCCTGCCTTTGATCTTTCCCAGCATCTTTTCTAATGAGTCAGCTCTTCATATCAGGTAGCCAAAGAATTGGAGCTTCAGCTTCAGCATCAGTCCTTCTAATGAATATACAGGATTGATTCCTTTAGTATTGACTGGTTTGATCTCCTTGCTGTCCAAGGGACTCTCAAGAGTCTTCTCCAACACCACACTTCAAAGGCATCAATTCTTCAGCACTCAGCTTTCTTTATGGTCTAACTCTCACATCCATACATGACTACTGAAAAAACCATAGCTTTGACTATACGGACCTTTGTCAGTAATGTCTCTGCTTTTTAATATGCTGTCTAGGTTTGTGATAGATACCAATATATGTAATGAAGGTTATTAATAATTTGTCATATACATAGAGGATGAGATGGTTGGATGGCATCACCAACTCAATGGACATGAGTTTGAGCAAGCTCTGGGAGTTGGTGATGGACAGGGAAGCCTGATGTGTGGCAGTCCATGGGGTTGCAAAGAGTCAGACACGACTGAGTGACTGAACTGATATACACAGTCAAATAACTTGTCAGTTTCTCTACCTTTAAACTTATTCATAACACTCCTGATTTTGAGAAATTTTACATTTTTCTATAGTCAAAACTTGGAGAAGGAAATGGCAACCCCACTCCAGTTTTCTTGCCTGAGAAATGCCCTGGAAAGAGGAGCCTGGTGGGCTACAGTCCACAGGGTCACAAAGAGTCAGATGTAACTTAGTGACTAAACAACATAGGCAAAACTATTACTCCTTTCTTTTGTGAATTCCCTTATCTAGAAATTGGAAAAAAATCACCTTTTATTTCTACTATAGATCTATTAAGTTTGATATTGTTCAGTTACCATTTTAATTCTAATGTTTTGGTTTATGCTGTTAAATGAGAATCCAAGTTGAATTTTTCTCCAATTAGCTAAACAATTTCCCAAATAAGATTTATAAAATAATCCTTCTCTTTCTCATTAACTCATAATGTTTCCTTTATGATATATAAAACTTTTATACATAATACTGTTCAATCTTACAAGGCACCAAAATTAATCAAAGACATTATCCATTGTACCTGATCTGCTTTTGAAAGAGCTGCAATTAAAGATTCCTCTGCAACTCTCCACGAATTGTCTCCCTTACCTGCTGGGCTGAGGAAATTTCCCAAGACAAGAAGGAAGGATGCACAAAGGAGGATACAGAGTAACAGAAAAACATTTCCCACATTTTCATTCATGGTCAGTCCTTTCCTCTCACATTGCCCACAAACCTACACCATTAATGAAACGAGGTAGAATAGAGGCAATATTTACCAAGCGTTTATGGTGTTCCAGATCCTTTCATCCCCTCAAAACCTATGATACAGACATTCTTCCCTAATTTTGCAATTATGGAACTACCTTCAGTAACTTTACCTAAACTGCCCATTCCCATACAATCAATAAGTAGCCAAAATTGATAGGATTTGAGCCTCAGTTGCTTTGAATCAAAAATCATGTGTTGAAAAATACCCTTAGTTGGAAAGAATCAGCCTCTTTCTCTCTCATGTGATCATTCCTTTCCTGGAATAATATTTTCATATTAGCAGGCCCGTGCAACACAGACCAGAAGTTGGAGCCTTTATACATTTCAAGAGTAAGTCTGAATGTGAAGTTGAAGGGATGAGAAGGGAGGACTCTCATGGCTGGGATAAGGGAACCCAGCAACAAAGGGAGTTACTGTTCAACAGAAGGTTAGAAGAGGATGTGACACCTCAATAAGTCACCAAGGTTAATAAGGACAACATCAGGACCAGATAATACCTGTTATAAATTAAAGGATGCAAGTTCAGTGTGAAAGAGAACACTAACAATGGACACTCCCTCTTTACTAATGCCACCAGTGATTAAAGCTTAAGGTCCTCAGAGTCTCAATCCAGGTGAAAAGAGGGAAAAGAAGGTAAAACAATCCTAATTAGGACAGTTTCCAACCTAAAGTAACTGAATATATTTGACTCTATTTTTAGATTTCATTTTCTGTGTCATGAAGAATGGGGGTTAAGGTTCAAAAATTTAAATAAGCTACAAAAAACAATTGCTAAATTTATAACAGATATTCATGGAATTGAGCCCCACTCAAACTAGTAAAAGAGATGACTGTGAAGAATAGACACAACTAGACTGCAAGTACATTAGAAGGGAAAACAAGAAATTGGAAAATGAGGCTTCTCTCTGTGTTTCCCAGAGACACAGACCCTCCTTCTCCTTGGGCAGCTAAGTGCTGCTCCCTCTCCTGGCCTCATCCTGGCTGCCTGGAAAGGCCTGGTGTCAATCAAGAAGTCTCTTGCTCATAATACCAGTGGCTCCTGCCATTTCAAATTCTATTTCCTCCTTCCTTGCTTGACATTTCTGACTTAATGCACTCCTACTGATTTTTTACTCATTTCAGTCTTCCCTTCTCTTTGCCAGCACTTTTTCCTCTATTTTATAACCCAATGCAAATATCATTTGCATTGTCATTTGATGCAGATAAAACTCATGGATTCCGTGCGCGTGTGTGTGTGTGTGTGTGTGGTATGTGGGTGAGGGGGGATACATATGTATTAATAATATGGTAGATGTAACACTGGACTTATGGATTATATGAGGTGGATTCCAAAACTTATGTTTTATAAGTGTAACATATGTCTTTTTCTGTAAGTCAGCTTACTTACTATTTTGAGTCTATCCTGCTATGGTGGTGGAAACTTAACATTAACCACTTTGTGCCCAGTCTCCTCCCTTTCCCCAGGATTATGGTAAAGTTCTAGAGTCTCACGTAGTGCCAAGAAATTGGAGTCAGACCCCCCAAAATCTTCCATGTGTCCCCTCCAGATTCATTCTTGACCCATCTCCATACTACTCTGCTCTGGAGCCTAAACTGAATGGAGCACAGGGACATGATTCACTTCTCTCTGGCTTCCACAAGGAAGCAGCCTTCTCCCTGTGCTGTTTTGCTTCTAGCTTCTAGAATCCTGCCCTCTCTTCATCTGGTTGGCCCAGCAGTGATGACAGTTCTGTTACTACAAGCCCCTCAGTTCCTACACTCTACACTGTGCCCGCACCTTTGGGATCACTCCTCCTGCAGATAATGCCTCCTCAAATTATCTTATTGTGGCAGTGCCAATTGTCTCCTGCTGTGATATAATTCTAGAAGTCCAGTGTCCACATAGTGATTCTGAAAGACCTTTCATTCTGTCTGGCTCCTGGTAGTCAGACCACAAGGTTTCTGCAGCGACATCACTCATGTTTGTACACTTCACCCTGAAGGTCTTAACTCTCTCTGCTGCTGTCTCCATGTTACACTGGAGACAGAAATATCCGTGAGGTTGTTAAGGTGCTATCTGCCTAGATCTTGTGTGTACTCACTCGCTCTCTCCGTCTACGACTGCAAAATGCAGGAAGACCCTATCTGTGTCTATACATGTCCCACTCCTACTCTGTGAACCTTGTGCAGCCCACATCAGGGGACAGGTTTGACTGGAGAAAGATGGAAAAAAGGAGGTATGTAAAATACTAAGGAAAAAAAAAATAAATGTCATAATATAGAGAAGTGTGTTAATATAGATATTTAAACAACACCGCCCTGCAACAAATCCATGAAACTGAACATTTACATGGCCACTAGAACCATGCAGCTTGTGAGCTCTAAAAATAAGGATTTAAACATTCCTAGTGCCAAACGTCTGGAGAAGGAAATGGCAACCCACTCCAGTGTTCTTGCCTGGAGAATCCCAGGGACACAGGAGCCTGGTAGGAGGCCGTCTATGGGGTCGCACAGAGTCGGACATGACTGAAGCGACTTAGCAGCAGCAGCAGTACCAAATGTCAGGTTCTTCATTTATTCAGAAAAGTATATTCTGAAAACCATATAAAAACTCACTGGATCTTCAACTCTTAGGTTATAAAATATACTCTATGTTATAGGCTGGACTGTGTGACTCCAAACTGTATATGCTGAAGTCCGTGCAAGGTAATTCTATTTAGTTGTAAGGTCTTTAAAGTGGTAAGTAAGTTAAAATGAGGTCTTCGGAATGGTTCCAAATCTAATATGGCTGGTGTCCCTATAGGAAGAAGAAATTTGGACACAGACATGCACACAGAAAAAATTATGTTCAGGCAAAGGGAAAAGATGGCATCTGCAAGCTAAAGAGAGAGATCTCAGAAGAAGAAACCAACCCTACAGACACATTGATCTTGGACTTCCAGCTTCCAGACAGTGAGAAAATAAATGGCTGCTGTCTAACCCACCCAGTCTGGAGGAGTTTTTTATGGCAGCTCAAAGAAACCAATACACTCCATTTTACAGATTAAAAAAGTGAACTTTAGAGAAGTTACATAGTCTGTCAAAACACTACTATTATTTTACAATAAATTATTTACAGTAAATCATTACATTAGTAATCCTAACACTTAAATCCAGGCTACCTTGCATCCTATATTCTGTCTCTCATAAGATGATTCCCAAGGGTTCTACAACTTGTATAATATGATTTTGATATGATAATGTTCATGAGCATACGTGTATAAACTTCAAAGTCAAGGAGTGCATCTGCAGGCTTAGGCCACCAGGCTGTGGCTGCCACCAGCCTGTTTCCAGACTCCCTGCTCCCCTCCTGCCTCCATCCATTGACTGACTTTCCACTCCTTCCACACTCCCTGTCAGTTCCTGAATTACAGGTCCATTCAGAGACTGTACAAAGAGGGTAAGAAGTGAGGGAGTGAGCCTAGAGCAGCAGGCAAACCGCACTGAAATGCCGTGTGTGTGTGTGTGTTCATGTGTGTGTGTTATGAGGCACACAAAGGAGAGGACACTATCACAAGGGTTACATTCCCCTACTGGGGATAAGGAGCAAACAATGAATGCCATGGGGATTTTCAATTTCATTCGGAATCCAAGCATAAGCAATCGATACTGTGTGTGCACTAAGGTTAAAGGACAAGATAGAAATGAGAAAACCTGGGTTATGGTCTCAGATTTATGGATTCCATATCAGGAACTTAGGGCAAATTAATTATTGGGCTTCTGTTTGCTTACCACCAAAATGACTACATTATATTCAAGGTTTATTCTTTTTAACATTTGGTGAGATGTTTACCTGACACTGTATTGTTTTGGGTTTTTTTGTGGAAATATAGAATCACACCACGTGGTTCAGCTGCCATTTGAACATCAATGCCAAGTTTTGATAATCATGGGGAGCAATGTTTTGAAATACTAATCTCACTGCAATAGTGTTATTTTGAAATCAACCAATCAATTAATCCACTATCAGTAAACTAGGGGAAATTTTGATTTATTAATTTATTTAACCGTAACCATAGAAAATGCTCCATTCATCTATTCATTCACTTAACCAAAATTGAAGGAATAACTACTGTGGCCTGAGTACTTACTATATATTCCCTTAGACGTTCATAGTTTCTCTAGTGGAAAACAGACAATATGGTGTGGGAAGTGCTGAGGTTAGAATATGTGTAGAATATGGGTTAGAATATGGGTAATCTCAGAGCAGCATGACAGCTTATGAAAGCGCAAAAGGGATTTCTAGCTCCATGCTTGCAAAGAGGATGAATCAAACCCCATTAAGACAAATGGGTTAATTTGCATAACATCCCAGAGAGGGTTTGTTGCAGTTTAGGAATTATAAGAAAATAGAAACTCAGTCTATCAAAAGGGCTGAGTACTTTAAGACTGAATCATAAAAGACTCATACACTGCTTATAAATGAGCCCAATCACAGAAAGCCAAATTTCTTTGCTCTTTGTCACCATTAGAAATGTTTCCAAAAGATGTGAATTCTATATGTCAATCCCTAGTACTTACTATGTCTTTCCTTGCTTTATGAAGCATGTCTGAAGTCACAAAAATTAAATATATTAAAGGACCTGATAAATCAGTTGGTTCAACTCACTCAGAGATAGACTGACGACCCCCAGGTCTCAGGTCTCACAGCAGCAGAGCAAAATCTAAATCCCAATTATCTGAACACCCATGTCAATGTTTTGGGGGGGGTTTCCTACTGAACTTCCTTCTGGTTCCCACCAGCTATTATACAAAAACTCCCAGAAATGAAGTCAAACATTCTCTGTCATTCAGTTAACCAAGCAGTCTATCATTTAGGAAGCATGGCACATCTATATGTGCCTTGGAATCAACCATGATTATGTGTCAGTTGTGCTATTTATATATAGCTATCTGCTGATAGCTATAGCTGTTGTCTTGGCTGGAAATATGCATGAATGGGAACAGTGAAAGGAGATTGCAGTAATTTCCCCAGAGTCAACTGAGGAAGTGGACAGTGGCAAATGACAATGAACATTGATTCACAGTTCTTTCAGCAAACATTTTGTGAGCACCTAATATGTGTCAGGCACTGTCCTAATCAGCATCAGTGAAAAATAAAATAAGTGTAATTCCTTCCTCAGTGGTAAGGAATCTGCCTGCCCATGCAGGAGATGTGAGTTTGATTCCTGGGTTGGAAGATCCCCTGGAGAAGGAAATGGCAACCCACTCCGGTATTCTTGCCTTGGAAAATTCCACGGACAGAGGAGCCTGGCAGGCTACAGTCCATGAGGTTGCAAAAGAGTCGGACATGACTTATCAACCAAATAACAACAACAATTAAAGCAGCATCTATCTCAATGGCACCCCACTCCAGTACTCTTGCCTGGAAAATCCCATGGATGGAGGAGTCTGGTAGGCTCCAGTCCATGGGGTCGCTAAGAGTCAGGCACGACTGAGCGACTTCCCTTTCACTTTTCACTTTCATGCATTGGAGAAGGAAATGGCAACCCACTCCAGTGTTCTTGCCTGGAGAATCCCAGGGACAGGGGAGCCTGGTGGGCTGCTGTCTATGGGGTCGCACAGAGTCGGACACTACTGAAGCGACTTAGCAGCAGCAGGCCACACGGTGCTTGTCTGCTGAACAAAACAGCAATAAGAAAGAAACAAATACACAGTAACATCAAGCAACAGTAAGTATATGGTAAAGGTTCAAACTGCAGAAAGTGAAAAGAAGTTTTAAATTCTGAAGGAACAGAAAGTGCAATGAGAAGAAACTGTAATGACTCACTTTTAGAAAAGAAAGATGTTTGGATACATTGAAACCTTTCACATTCACCTTCCTCTGCCTTGGAGTCATTCTTAGAAACCTAGTGGGAAGAAGTAGGAGGCACTCTTGAATTTCTTCTGGAGTGTCAAGAACCACCCTCTTAACTCTCACTGGACTGGTTTTTAGAGAGACATCACTTTGTTCCCAAGCACCCAACACTGTCGTCTCCCAACACTCAGTGTTCTATGTGTTTTTACACTATTGGGCAGTAGTTCTTTCAACATTCCTAGAAGAGTTCACAGTCCCCTCTGAATAGATCTGATTTTAAATAGAGATCTTCCCTCTCCAAAACACTCACAAGTACCTACATAGAAAATATTGCATTAAATACTGGAGAGTTGATTGAAAGCCATCAAAGATCATCTTCCTGGAAATTCTCAAAAAAAAAAAAAAAATCATCTGTCTCTGCATTGTGAGGAATGGGTTCTAACTGGCTTCAGCTTAGGGGTCTGCAGTCCAAGAGTTTCCCAGTTTAAACACTGTGCATGTGCAGAGACCTCTCAGCCAAAGAGTTTTAGGTTGTCAGGCTGCAGTGCTCAGGGAGTGAAATACACATGTATATTGTTGATTGCTGTTTTTTAAAGAGCAAATACAATTTCAATGCTGTTCATTTAAAAAAGAATTTGAAATGCATATGTGAAATTAGTTGCTCCTGAACTGCACAGAATGAACACAATGAAATTTCAATCCTACCCACATATTAAAATCACCTGGGAAGCTTTCTAAAAAGATTGATGCACAGGCCCCTATCAGATCAATTAAATCAGAATCTCTCAGGATGGAGTCCAGGAATTGGTGATGGTTCAACTCTCAGATAGGACCTTCCTGGTGGTCAAGTGGTTAAGACTCTGTGCTCCCAATGCAGGGGCCACGGGTTTGATCTCTGGTCAGGGAACTAAGATCCTGCATGCTGCATGGTGTGGCCAGAAAAAAATTAAACTCTCAGATAATTTCAGTAGGAGCCTGATCTTCACACACTGTGGATCTGACTTTACTTAAGAAGAGAAATATTTTAAACTAAACCCAATTGATCATAGAATTGTTTATTCAGTTTATCTGAATAAATATAGCTCAGTATAGTTCTGAATAGTCCTAACATTTCACAAAACATATGAGGAACAGAAAACTTATCAAAAAATAGGTAATTTGTTTCCATACATGGGTCCAAAGGCCTGTGAAGCAAAGATTCTTCTTACTTCTTCCTAGAATTCCAGTACCTAGTATAGAGCTTGCCATATATGAAGGCTTAATTAATGTTTGCTAAGTTAACCACACCATTTTGGTCCTTCTTTCCTCTCAAAAACTATAGGGAAGAAAATGTCATGATCATTGTAAGTTGTCTACTGAGGCATTCAACTAAACCCTTGAGAAACAATATTATTGAAAACATCCTTTCATTAAAACATTGATTATCTACCATGTGCCAAATGATATAATTGGTGCTGGCAATGATAATGATAATCCTTTTAAAATCATTCTTGACATTTTCTTTTAATCCAGTATTAGAATTCTGTTTCAAGAAGATTAAGAGATACTCAAGACCACAGAGTTAGTGTGTGAAACAGGATAAACTGAAAGTCCTGTCTTCTAGTTCCAAAGTGGTGCTATTTTGGGGACAGCAAAATAAGTCAGTTTTATCATGTACACATTTAAAGTAATGAGACTAATTTTAACAGCAGATGATCATGAAATAAAGACAAGGAGAATCAATCTACATAGAGGAACTTTCTGGTTGTATCAGTTTTGTGTAAGCAACTATGGGATTAGAAACAGACTCCTTTCATGTGTGGGTTAAAATGTATTTTGTACTTAGAACAAATAGCATCCAGTTCTGTGTAAAGGTACAGAAAATTGTCTCTGAGACTCCAGGAGAATAAGTGAGGTAAGCAAGGCAAAGAGTAGCTGAGACTGGCACACAAGTTTAAGGAGAAATAGAATATTTTGATTTCAAAATCAGTTTCTAATCTCAAAAAAAAATATGCAATTGTTCAGCAATTCCAGCTATTCATATAGATTACTATAAGAATGTATAAAATTTAGGGGAAACCCCCTGAATAATTACAGATACTAATTGCTGGGAGAAATATCAACAATTTCAGATATGTAGATGATAGCACTCTAATGGCAGAAAGCAAAGAACTAAAGAGCCTCTTGATGAGGGTGAAAGAGAAGAGTGAAAAAGCTGGCACAAAACTCAACACTCAGTAAACTAAGATCATGGTATCTGGCCCCATCATTTCATGGAAAATAGATGAGGAAAAAGTGGAAACAGTGACAGATTTTATTTTCTTGGGCTCCAAAGTCACATGTGGATGGTTACTGCAGCCATGAGATTAAAAGACACTTGCTCCTTGGAAGAAAAACTAAGACAAGTCTAGACAGCGTATTAAAAAGCAGAGACATCACTTTGCCAACAAATGTCCGTATAGTCAAAGCTATGGTTTTCCAGTAATCATGTATGGATGTGAGAGTTGGACCATAATGATGGCTGAGTGCCAAAGAACTAATGCTTTCAAATTGTGAGAAGACTCCTGAGAGTTCCTTGGACAACAAGGAGGTCAAATCAGTGAATCCTAAAGGAAATCAACCCTGAATACTCATTGGAAGGACTGATGGTGAAGCTGAAGCTCCAATACTTTGACCACCTGATGTGAAGAGCTGACTCAATGGAAAAAGACCCTGATGCTGGGAAAGACTGAGGGATGAGATGGTTGGATGGCATAATCAACACAATGGATGTGAGACTGAGCAAACTCCAGGAGATAGTGAAGGACAGGTAAGTCTTGCTGTTCAGCAGTCCATGGGGTTGCGAAGAGTTGGACAAGATTTAGCAACTGAACAATAATAATCACCCTTCTCACCCCATCTCCCACCACTCTTTCTCTCCTCTATTCTCAAGCAGCTTCCACCTTCTAACAGTACCTCAGGAAAGCCAAGGTTGACCCCCTTGGGTGTTTCCATATGGACTTTCCTTTCCCCAACACTTTCTAAGGGCATTGCTTCCCTCTTTCAGTCAGTTCAGTTCAGTCACTCAGTCATGTCCAACTCTTTGCGACCCCATGAATTGCAGCACGCCAGGCCTCCCTGTCTATCACCATCTCCCAGAGTTCAATCAAACTCAGGTCTATCAAGTCGGTAATGCCATCCAGCCATCTTATCCTCTGTCATCCCCTTCTCCTCTTGCCCCTAATCCCTCCCAGCATCAGAGTCTTTTCCAATGAGTCAACTCTTCACATGAGGTGGCCAAAGTACTGGAGTTTCAGCTTTAGCATCATTCCTTCCAAAGATATCCCAGGGCTGATCTCCTTCAGAATGGACTGGTTGGATCTCCTTGCAGTCCAAGGGACTCTCAAGAGTCTTCTCCAACACCACAGTTCAAAAGCATCAATTCTTTGGCACTCAGCTTTCTTTATAGTCCAACTTTCACATCCATACATGACTACAGGAAAAACCATAGCCTTGACTAGACGGACCTTTGTTGGCAAAGTAATGTCTCTGCTTTTCAATATGCTATCTAGGTTGGTCATAAACTTTCTTCCAAAGAGTAAGCGTCTTTTAATTTCATGGCTGCAGTCACCATCTGCAGTTATTTCTCTCTCCCAGACAGGAATTTTCTGAACACCCTACCCAAAACTGAGTTGTCAGACCTCATCATGTCCCCTATGCCACTACACTGCTGTATAATTTTCCTCTGAGCACTTACCACTCTCCGAAATTATTTTTATTTCCTTGTTTACAAGGTGGTTTCCTCCATTTATGCATATGCCTAATGAAGGCAGATTCTGGCTCTTTCTGTCATTGTTGTGTTCCTTGCAAATAATTCTAAAATTGATATGGAAACACAAAAGACCCTGAACAGCTAAAGGAATCTTGAGAAAAAAGAACAGAGTGGAGGCATCATGTTTCCTGACTTCAGACTCTACTACAAAGCTATAGCAATCAAAGTGGTATGGAACACAGGCATGATATCTATGTGGCTTTTGACCCAGAACATAGTATCTTAGTGAATATTCCACTTGAGCTGCTACCCTGTTTTGAACCATGTTCATCAGAGATATTTGCTTGTAATTTTCTTTTTTTGCAGGTCCTTGTCTGCTTTTAGTATCAGCGTAATGGTAACCTTGTAGAATTAATTTGGGAGTGCTCCCTCCTCATCAGCTTTTTGGAATAGTTTGAGGAAGGTAAGTATTAGGTCTTCTTTTATGTTTGTTAGAATTTCCCTGTGAAGCTTTTGGGTTCTAAACTTTTGTTTGCTGAGATTTTCTTGATGATTAATTCAATTTCAGGCTTCCCTGATGGCTCAGTGGTAAAGAATCTGCCTACCAATGCAGTAGACATGGGTTCAGTCTCTGGGTCAGGAAGATTCCTCTGGAGAAGGAAATGGCAACCCACTCCAGTATTCTTGCCTGGGAAATCCCATGGATAGAGGAGCCTGGCAGGCTACAGTTCATTGGGTTACAAAAGAGCTGGAAACAACTTAGCAACTAAACAACACAATCCATTTTCACTAGTGATCAGTCTGTTCTATTTCTTTTTGATTCAGGCATAGAGGATTGAATATTTTTAGAAATTTCTCTATTTCTTCTAGGTTGTTTGATTTGTTGGCATATAGTAGTAGTTTTCTCATGATTTTTTGTATCTCTGTAATAATGGTCATAATTTCTTCTTTCATTTATTTTACTTACTAGGTTCTCTCACCTTTTTCTTAATGAGCCTAGTTAATGGCTTATCAGTTTTATCTTTTAAAAAAAAATCTTAGGGAGTGTGGAGAAAAGGGAGGCTTTCTACATTGTTGGTGGAAATGTAAATTGGTGTACCCATTATAGAAAACAGTATGAAGGTTCCCTCCCAAAATAAAAATGAGCTGCCATATGACCCAGTAACTCCACTCCTGGGCATCTATCTGGGCAAAAGTATAATTCAAAAAGACACATGCAGTACTATGTTCATAGCAGCACTAGTCACAATAGCCAAGATATGGAAACAATCTAAATATCCATTAACAGATGAACAGATAGAGAAGATGTGGTACAATGGAATATAGAATGGAATAGTTTTCATCCATAAAAAGGAAAGAAATGATGCCATTTGCAGCAACATGGATGGACCCAGAGATTATCACACTAAGTGAATAAGTCAGAAAGAGAAAGACAGATACCCAAACTAATATGTGGAATCTAAAATATGATGCAAATGAACTTATCTACAATACAAAAAGAGACTCACAGACACAGAGACTAGACTTGTGATTGCCAAGGGGGATGGAGGGGTGGATTGGGAATTTGGGATTAGCAGATGCAAACTATAATACATAGAATGGATAAACAAGGTCCTACTCTATAGCACAGGTCACTATATCTAATATCCTGTGATAATGGAAAAGAATATATATACATACACACACACACACATATATATACGTATGCACGTATAACCGAATCACTTTGATGTAGAACAAAAATCAACTCCAAAATTAATTTTTTTAAAAAGCCTTGGTTTCATTGATCTTTTTATACTGCATTTGTTGTTGTTGTTCTCTTTTATTTCCCCTTGATCTTTATTATTTCTTTTCTTCTGCTGACTTTGGGCTTTGATTGTTCTTTTTCTAATTCCTTTCAGTGGTACGTTAGGTTGCTTATTTGAGATTTTTTCTGTTTTTGGAGGGAGGCCTATATCACTATGAATGTTCCTTTGGGACTGTTTTTGCTGCATTCCATAAATTTTGGAAAGTTGTGTTTTTATTTCCATTTGTCTCAAGGTACTTTCTGATCTCTCTTTTACTTCTTCATTGATCCACTGGTTTTTTAGTAGAATGTTGTTTACATTTGTTGTCTCCATGTGTCTGTGTTTCTCCCATTATTCTTCCTGTAATTGATTTCTGGTTTCATACACTTGTGGTCCAAAAAATGCTTCATATAATTTCTATCTTCTTAAATTTGTTAAGACTTGTTTTGTGGCCTAGAATGTGATCTATCCTGGAGAATTTTCCATGTACATTTGAAAAGAATGTATATTTTAATCTTTCTGGATGTCCTATAAATATCTATTAAGTCCAACTGGTATATGTCATTTAAGGCCTGTTTCTGTATTGATTTTCTGTCTGGATGATGACTTCATTGATGTATGTGGGGTGTTAAAGTCCCCTACTATTATTGCATTATTTTCAATTTCTCCCCTTACATTTGCCAATATTTGCTTCATATATTTCAATGCTCTCTGGTAGCTTTAATTTTAATTGATAAAACTTGAAAGCAACCAGAATGTTTTTCAGTAAGTGACTGGTAAATCAGATGTGGAATATTATTCAGCACTAAAAAATAATAAGCTATCAGGCCATGAAATATATGGGAAAACTCAAATGCATACTACCAAATGAAAGAAGCCAATCTGAAAAGGCTTCATGTTATGTGATTCCAACTATAAGACATTCTGGAAAGGATTAATGAAACAGTAAAAAGATCGGTGGTGACAATAGCTGGGAGAATGAGAGGTGAACAGGAAAAGCACAGAGGATGTTTAGGGCAATAAAACTATTCTGTATGATACTATAATGGTGGATGCTATGCTTTGCTTAGTTGCTCAGTCATGTCTGACTCTTTGAAACTCCATGGAGTATAGCCCACCAGGTTCCTCTGTCCATGGGCATTCTCCAGGCAAGAATACTGGGGTGGATTGCCATGCCCTCCTCCAGGGGCTCTTCCTAACCCAAGGATCAAACACAGGTCTCTTGCATTGCAGCCAGATTCCTTACCAGATGAGCTATTAGGGAAGCCCATAATGGTGGATACATATCATTATATATCTGTCTAAACCTGTAAAATACTACAGACTTTGAGTGATAGTGATGTGTAGGTTCACAAATTATAGCAAACGTTCTACTTGGATGTACAGTGTTGATGGTGACAGAAGCTGTGTGTGTTTTGGACTAGGAGGTGGTATATGAGAATTCCCTGTACTTTCTATTCAACTTTTTTGTGAACCTACAAGTGCTCTAAAAATATAAATTACATTTTAAAAGACAAAATAATTATTGCCACTTGCTGCAACATGTATGCATCTTGAAAACATTATGCTACATTAAAAAATAACAATCACAAAAGACCACATACTGTATGATTTCATTTATTTCAAATATTCAGAAATGGTAAATCTATATATAGAAGCATAAAATAGATTAGTGTGTGCCATGGCCTGAAGGTTAAGGTGTAATGGGCAGTTAGTGCTACTGGCTATAGATTTTTTTGGAAGGAAAAGTGATGAAAATGCTCTAAAATTAGATAGTGTTGATGGTAGCACAATTCTGTGAATATACTGAAAAGAATGAATTATACAGTTTAAATGTGTGAATTTTATAGGATGTGAATTATATCTCAATAAGCCTGTTATATTTATTAAAAGACTAACTTTAAAAATATTTTATACAAAGATTCAATTCAGTTCAGTTCAGTCACTCAGTCATGTCTGATTTTTTGTGACCCCATGGACTGCAGCATACCAGGCCTCCTTATCCATCACCAACTCCTGGAGTTTACTCAGACTCATGTCCATTGAGTCAGTGATGCCATCCAACCATCTCATCCTCTGTACAAGGATAGTTGTATCATATTAAGTGTGTAGCCTTAACCATAAGTCAATGCATAAACATGACACTTAAATAACTTTGAATCCACTGGCTCCATCATTTGCTTTCTTTGTGTCTGCAGACAATCACTTAAGCTTATTAAAGTTTAAGTGTTTTCCTATCAGTAAAACTGAGATAACTCTCATAGCATAGCTGAGCAATTTAATACAATATCACAGGAAAAAGCATCTGGCAGGAGTTTCCTCACTGCTGGAGAATGAAATTACAAATATGTAAGACAGGAAGGCAAAAACTAATCCTGTGTTACTATATTGGAGTTAGAGATATCAGTATGAATTCATGTTTATTTTAATATATTTAGAGATAGATAATGAGAATAATTATGTCCATGGTGATGTCGATGTTGATCACTGATGCCATGGACATGAACTTGGGCAACCTTTGGGAGATGGTGAGGGACAGAGAGGCCCAGCATGCTGCAGTCCATGGGCTTCAAAAAGAGGTGTACATGACTGGGTGAGTGAACAACAACAACAATGAAAATAACTACAGTTATGTATATACATGGTTTAACAAACATACAGATATTTCCTAGCTCTGTTACGAGAGAGGGCCTCAGCAGGGATATTCCAGTTAGCAATCAGCACACCTAAAGTCCGGATCTGAGTTTCTAAATACCATTTTCCAATAAAAGGAGATATTTTTCAAGATTCCCTGAAGAAATAGAAGATACTGGAACAGGAACAGGGAAAATATAGATAAATCGAACCATCTAAAAGTTATTTTAGAAAAAAAAACAAACAATAAAGGATGATTACAAAACAAAAGGACAGGAAAGCCAACCTGAAAGAGCTCTCAACAGTCAGAGCTGGAACAACATAATAAAGATAATATTGGATTATGACCCCCCAAAAATAAAGTAAATATCCATAAGTCCAAAATTATTTATAGAAATGACTGAATCCATAAATAAAATGAGGAGAAGATACGTTCCCTTGAAAAGAATTCCAAAGGATAAACAGAGAAAAAATGAGGGGAAATAATATCACCATTAGACACAGCAACACCTGCTGCAGCCAAGACCCATGGATGAATGCTTAAATTGACTTTGGGTGAAACTCTATGGAGTAAGAGGATATTTCCTTAGCCCCAAAGTATTACTGCCCCAAATTTTTATCAATTACTAGGTTGATTTACAGAGAAGGCAATGGCACCCCACTCCAGTACTGTTGCCTGGAAAATCCCATGGATGGATGAGCCTGGTGGGCTGCAGTCCATGGGGTCGTGAAGAGTCGGACACGACTGAGCATCTTCACTTTCACTTTTCACTTTCATTCACTGGAGAAGGAAATGGCAACCCACGCCAGTGTTCTTGCCTGGAGAATCCCAGGGACGGGGGAGCCTGGTGGGCTGCGGTCTACGGGGTAGCACAGAGTTGGACATGACTGACGCGACTTAGCAGCAGCAGCAGCAGCAGCAGGGTGATTTAACATTTGTTTACAAATTTATAGTAACTTTTCAGTGAAGGAACCTGCCAGAAACCACCCTAACCAAAATGATTAACGTTTACACCCCAGTTGGAAGTTATGTTGATATCATATACCCCCGATAACATGACATGATGTGAAAAAAAGGGCATATCAGTTCCATAGTATTCTTCCCACCCTTAACCACAGTCTAATCATGTGAAAACATAAAATTAAACCAAATTGAGGGACATCCTATAAATATCTGACCAGTGTTCTTTTAAAGTGTCAAGATAACAAAAAATAAGAGAAAACTAAGAATCTGTCATCAGTTGGAAAAGACTTGACGACGTGATGACTATGTGCAATGTGTAGTATCTGAATTGGACCCTAAACAGAAAAAGGATATTAGTTGAACACTGGTGAAATCTGAATTAAAGTCTACAGTTTAAACAACAGTGTACAATGTTCATTCTTAGTTTTAGTAAATGTGCCATGATTATGTAAGATATTAATATTAGGAGAAGTTGGATGAATAGTATTTCAGGAGTTCTGGATATTATCTGTACAACTGCTCTGTAAATCTATAATAACTTCAAAATAAAAAAGTTAAGAAACACAAGGACCTGGCTTGCTATACATGCTCAATGAATAATCCTCAATATTACATCACTTTGCTAGTTCAGAGAAGGCAATGGCACCCCACTCCAGTACTCTTGCCTGGAAAACCCCATGGACGGAGGAGCCTGGTAGGCTGCAGTCCATGGGGTTGCTAAGAGTTGGACACGACTGAGCGACTTCACTTTCACTTTTCACTTTCATGCATTGGAAAAGGAAATGGCAACCCACTCCAGTGTTCTTGCCTGGAGAATCCCAGGGACAGGGGAGCCTGGTAGGCTGCCGTCTATGGGGTCACACAGAGTCGGACACGACTGAAGTGACTTAGCATAGCATAGCATTGCTAGTTATTACCACAGCCTTCTAGAGTGACACCTCTTGAACTGATTAAATAATCTACTTTCCACTTTCTGTAAACTCCCTCCCCAGGCTCAAATATCATTTTAGTTTTAATGCAAAGACTCCAAGGAATCACAATAGCCAATATGATGCTTTCTATCACATACCTCCTATGCCATGCTCTGTGATAAGTCATTAGACCAAGAATGGGTACTTGACCCAAACTAAGTCAATAAGCCAATGAGCCTTTCTTAAGGGAATTTAAGATTTCAGGTACTTCTGTCTGAATTCCTGAATGGAGAAGATCTACTTCAGAGTTCTTAGAGGCTATTTTCTAACACCTGGCCTGGGAATTAGGATTAATAAATCAATCCATTTATTATGGATAGAATGCTTTCCCCCCAAACTCACATGTTGAAATCCTAACCCAATATGTGATGATATATGGTGGTGGAGACTTTAGGAGGTAATTAGATCATAAGGAACCTTACGGCTATATGGGTATAGCCCTCATGAATGAGACAAGTGTCCTTATTTTTTTTTTAAAAGAGAGACAGAGAGAGAGAGAGCTTTCTCATTCTCTTTCTGTCAAATGAGGACACAATAAGTCAGCAATATAAAACCAGAAGAGGGTCCTCATCAGAACTCAACCATGCCCCACCCTTATCTTGCAATTCCAGCATCCAGAACAGTGGGATATAAACTTCTGTTGTTTATAAGCCACCCAGTCTATGGTATATTTGTTGCAGCAGTCCAAGCAAACCAAGACACCATTATACAGCAAGAGGACAAAATGAAACAGATAGGCTCTGAGAGGCAGAACTGATAAATGAAGAAAAAATTACCTAGGTTACTACGGTGCTCTAACCTTTAGTTCCTACTGGTTCCCAAAGCCTAGCTGCTCCACTACCCCTAGATTCCATGAAATGCCCACTTATTTCTATTTCTCCTTGGGCTTAAACTGGCTGGATTTGGTTTCTGTTAATATAACTTTAATGCACTAATTAATACAACTACTTTGTAAGACATGACATGCATTTACATGTATGGTTTCTGTTGAATTTGCTTTTTAATAGTCAAGGTCAGTAATTTTTTTTTAGTCACAGTTTATATAAACTATCTGGTTAAACTACTGCTGCTTTTTCACATATATAGGCATAAACCACATCTTTTCAATTCCAGTCATTTGACCATTTTTTTGCTCTCTGAAATACTTTTACTATATCTCATCATGTCCAAATTCCATCCACACTACCAGGTTTGGTTTAAATGCCGTCTCTTTCATACAACCTTCCCTGCCACCCACCTAAAAAAATAATATCAATCCATGCCATGTTTTCTTATATGTATCTTTTATTCCTTTTATCCCTTCCTATCTTTGCATAGTCATTTACTGACGCTTATTGTCTCCCTCTTATACATGAAGCTACTTGAGATCAACTTATCTGTTCTCATGCAGGTAGCACTTCAAGAAACATTTAGGGAAACACTGCATTGCATAACAATACAAATACATCAATAAATTCCAACTGCTTAAGAAGGACAGAAATGAAAGACAGCAATGACAGTCATTTGTATTCTTTTACTATACTTAGTATGAAAATTATTTTTAAGAAATAAAGCTGGGACTTCCCTGGTGGTCCAGTGGCTTCCACTTCAAGGAGCACAGGTTCAATCCCTGGCCTGGGAACTAAGATCCTGCATGCCATGAAGTGCAGCCAAAAATTAAAAAAAAAAAAAAAGAAGAAGAAGAAGAACTAAAGCTATCTCACACATCTAAAAGAAAATAATAGAAAATATCTTCATCAAATTGGGTCAGGCAAAGATGTCTTAAACAGGAAACAACAATAACAAAAAAAATTAGCAAAAGAAAAGTAGACACAATATTAAAATTAAGAATTTCTGTTCATCAAAAAGGATTAAAAGAGAAGAGATAAGCCACAGAGTCAGAGAAAATATTTGTAAGATATATAAAAGACTCAAACTTAGACACACACACACAATCCCCTATAAATTAATTTTTTAAGAAGCAAAAAACATCCTGGGACTTCCCTGGCAGTCAGTGGTTAGGACTCCATGCTTCCACTGCAGGGGGCAAGGGTTTGATCTCTGGTCAGGGAACTAAGATCCTGTATGCTGTGCAGTGCAGCCAAAGAGGGGAAAAAAGAGACAAACATCCTAATAGAAAAACTATGACAAATACTTGACCAAATGCTATACAAAAAGGGACATCAAGGTGGCCCAAAAACTCATGAAAATGTGTACATCATTAGTTACCACATTACACATTAAAACCACAGTGAGGTACCACTATTTGCCCACCAGAATGGGTAAACCATAGCAAAAAAACATGTTGACAAAGTTCTTAAGGTAACAAACAAGAATGCTACTAGGAGTATAAACTGATAACGACTTTAGAAAAGTTTGGCTGTATCAGCTAAAGCTGGACATGGGCACACTCTGACCCAGCAGCAATTCACAGTTATGAAAGCATGCATGTTCATCAAAAGTCACACCTAGGAATTTCCATAACCCCACTACTCATAATAGCTCAAACCTGTTCATCAACAGAAAATGTGATATTCATACAAAGGCATATTACTAAATGCAAAAATGTAGATGA
This sequence comes from Bos javanicus, assembly GCF_032452875.1. Lineage (NCBI taxonomy): Eukaryota > Metazoa > Chordata > Mammalia > Artiodactyla > Bovidae > Bos > Bos javanicus. The sequence goes on along the minus strand of NC_083869.1, from coordinate 58,750,492 downwards.
ATTACTGAAACATGATGTTGAAGGTTTTCTTGTACATTTGTTAAAAACAAGCACAAAAAGTTTCTGGTTGTAGGATTCAACTTATGTAAAGTTCATTCTCAGGCCAAATTAATTGATGGTACTAGAAAACAGGTTGTGGTTATCTTTTTCAGGGGATACTGACTGGGAGGGGGGAGTTTCCAGGGGACAGATACATTCTATTATGTTTTAATCCAGAGACTGTACAGGTGTGCTCATTTTGTACAAATCCATACAGTTGTAAATTTCTAATTTGTGTGTACTTTCTGTATGACTGTTACACTTCAATAAAAGACTTCTAAAAGAAAAGTTTTCACATATTGCTCATAGCCACAGTATCAATGCCTTAGGCATCGTGCTAAAGGGTTTGAATGCATAAATTACATATTCTTTTAGTAGCACAAAAGCCTATTAAAATCAATATTTTTATATTACACCTTTGAGAATTAAGAGGTAAAATTACACAGTGATTTATTCAGAGGTACAAATAAGGACAATAATAAATGTTTATTGATTCTGAAGTTATGGAGGCTTGAGAGTTTAAATCAGAGCTTTGGTATGCAAAAGCAATCAATTTGTTCAGATGACCTTGGTATTTATGATTGGCTGGGAATTTGATTAAGCAGGGGTTCATGTCATTACCCTGCAATGTGGAAGTGTTCCTTTTACTTTTTTTTTTTTTTATCCTTCGGTGTTTGTAACCTGAGGTGTTCTGGAAATATCATTAATGTTAGAAGCTATGTTGGAAAAGTAGGTGATGCTTAAAATCCAGCTAAGTGGGTTATGGTTGAATCAAAAGAATGAACTCAAGGTAATTCCTAGGACTTAAGGCTAGAACAAACCTTTTGTGTTAGGTCTTTGGGGTTTCAACATTTTTACTCAGTAATTAGGTTTAAATTTGGATAGACATTGGTCACAACCTTGAAAGATAAAAGAAGCCACAACAAGGCAAAGAGCAGTGTGAAGGGGAGGTAGGAGGGCATAGAGGAGGAACGGCTACTAGGTCAGGAAAGAGGCTTGATGCTTTTTAGCTGTGGTGTTGGAGAAGACTCTTGAGGGTTCCTTGGACAGCAAGGAGATCAAACTAATCAATACTAAAGGAAATCAATCCTGTATATTCATTAGAAGGACGGATGCTGAAGCTGAAGCTCCAGTATTTTGTCCACCTGATGTGAAGGGCCGACTCGTTAGAAAAGACCCTGATGCTGGAAAAGATCGAAGGCAGGAGGAGAAGGGGATGACAGAGGTTGAGATGGTTGGATGGCATTACCAACTCAATGGACATGACTTTGAGCAAACTCTGGGAGAGAGTGAAGGACAGGGGAAGCCTAGCGTGCTGCAGTCCATGGGGTTGCAAAGACTCGGACACAACTGAGCGACTGTACAATAAGGAAAGAGGATTCCTTACACTTGCTATCTCAATCCATTCAGGCTGCTGTAACAAAAGAACCACAGACTGGGTGGCTTATAAGCAACAGACATTTATTTCTCGTAATTCTGGAGGCTGAGAAGTCCAAGATCAAGGCACATCCAGTGTCTGGTGAGAACCTGCTTCCTGGTTAGTAGATGGCCCTTGTGCTCACATGAAGAACAGGTGAGGGAGTTCTGTAGGGCTCCTTCATAAGGACACTAATCACATTCACAAGGGCTCCACTTTCATGATCTAATCACCTCTGAAAATCTCCACCTCCAAACACCCTGACGTTAGGGATTAGGTTTCAACAAATCAATTTGGGAGACACACAAACATTTAGTCTACAGCATTTGCCATACTTCAAGTGCCAAGTAAATTGGTACTTACTTGGCAAAAGCATTTTGCCAGAGACTGAACAACAACAAGGGCATTTGCCATTTGCCTCTGCAGAAACTGAATCTTGTGCTGCTGCAGCTGCTGGCCTTCAATATCCCAAGGGGAAGGCAGGCTGGAGAGTGAGGCACTCTGTGCTCTAGGGAAATGGTGGAACAAGTCTTTAGATAGTTAAATATTTTCAGGAACTGATTTCATGATCCCAACACTTACATCTTTTCATATCTAGAAAAGCACTAAATCCCTTCATGGTGACATCAGCTCCTCATGACTAACAGAAAGCCTTCTGTAAAGTAAGTGCTTGATTGCATTGAACTCCCCCTTCACCAAAATCTTGCATATTAACGTCGCCCTACTGCCTCTTGAGCCTTTGACTGTGTGGATCACAACAAACTGTGGAAAATTCTTAAAAGAGGTGGGAATACCAGACCACCTTGCCTGCCTCCTGAGAAACCTGAATGCATGTCAAGAAGCAGCAGTTAGAACTGGACATGCAACAACAGACTGGTTCCAAATCGGGAAAGGAGTACGTCAAGGCTGTATACTGTCACCCTGCTTATTTAACTTCTATACAGAGTACATCATGTGAAATGCAGGGTTGGATGAAGCACAAGCTGGAATCAAGATTTCTGGGAGAACTATCAATAACCTCAGATTCACAGATGACACCACCTTTATGGCAGAAAGTGAAGAGGAACTAAAGAGCCTCTTGATGAAAATGAAAGAGGAGAGTGAAAAAGTTGGCTTAAAACTCAACATTCAGAAAACTAAGATCATGGCCATCTGGTCCCATCACTTGATGGGAAATAGATGGGGAAACAATGAAAACAGTGACAGACTTTATTTTTGGGGCTCCAAAATCACTGCAGATGGCGACTGCAGCCATGAAATTAAAAGACACCTGCTCCTTGGAAGAAAAGCTATGACAAAGCTAGACAGCATATTAAAAAGCAGAGACAATATTTCACCAACAAAGGTCAATATAGTCAAAGCTATGGTTTTTCTGTGGTCATGTATGGATGTAAGAGTTGAAACATAAAGGCTGAGTGGCAAAGAATTGATGTTTTTGAACTATGGTGTTAGAGAAGACTCTTGAGAGTCCCTTGGACTACTAAAGGAAATCAACCCTGACTATTCACTGAAAGGACTGATGCTGAAGCTCCAATACTTTGGCCACCAGATGCAAAGAGCTGATTCATTGGGGAAGACCGTGATGCTGGGAAACATTGAAGGCAGGAGGAGAAGGGGATGACAGAGGATGAGATGGTAGGATGGCATCACCAACTCAATGGACATGAGTTTGACTAAGCTCTAGGAGATGGTGAAGGACAGGGAAGCCTGGCATATTGCAGCCCGTGGGGTCACAAAGAGAAGGACATGACTGAGTGACTGAACAACCACCACCACTGCCTGTTTGGAGCAGTCTCTCAGAGATATCTGAGGTACTGGCTCCCGGCCTGAAGTCCTCAATTTGCCCCAAATAATACTTAACTCACAATGCTCACATTATGTATCTTTTTAGTCAGTACTTCCTTTGCAATTTAAAGATGTCAGTGATGGTTCTGGACAATTACTCCTAAAATCCCACAGAGTCACATCTAAAAAGCCCACCATCCAATGCCTTCAAAATGGGTAATAATGTTAAAAATGACCTTACTACTTCACGCTCTCCTCCCCAAGAAGTCCAGGCCTCTCCTTATGTCTGACAGTTTACAACATCCTACATATTCCCAACTCACATACACAAGCATGGAATGCATATGAAGACTACAAATAGATGTGATGGAGTATTATCTGATTTACTGCAGACTAGACTTTTACATCTGCAAATCCAAGATAAGACAAGCAAACAAAATAAAACAAAATTGGGACTTCCCTGATGGTCCAGTGATTAAGACTCCTTGCATTCAATGCAAGAGGCTCCAGGTTTGATCCCTGGTCATGGAACTAAGATCCCACATGCCTCTCAGTGTGGTCAAACAAATAAATAAAACCAAATAAATAAACCAAAAAATAACAAACCGGTAGAGATAGAGAACAGAGTCGTGCTTACCAGAAGGGAGGGAGAGGGAGGAGAGCAAAACAGGTAAAGAGGATCAATCATATGATGACAAATGGAAATAGACTTTTGGTGGTGAGAACACTATAAGGTGTACAGAAGTCAAAATATAATGTTGCACACATGAAACATATTATAAATCCATGTTACCTCATTTTAAAACTTCAGAGTCAGTTAAGAGAGCAAACAAAAATCCTTTTTGTTGAACATAAGGCAGAGAGAGAACAGGCTTAAGGTATGGCTTGCTGATAAAAATCTGATTCGTTTCAAGTGTCCAGAGTTAACTTTAAGAAAAGAAGCATGTATCAAAAGAATTGTTGGTACGGATATGGGTACAAGGAGCTAAATGAAATCAACTAGACCAGAAGCCATGTATGTTTTTGAGGGAGTTGTCCTCCAAAAGATTATCCATTTCATACTAAAAATGAATTTGAGACATAAAAAGACTCTTGCCCTCAACTTTCCATGGGTAGCTATCATTTGAAGTTAAGGGCTTCCCTGGTGGCTCAGACAGTAAAGAATCTGCCTGCAAAGCAGGGGACCAGGGTTCAATCCCTAGGTCAGGAAGACCTCCTGCAGAAGGGAATGGCAACCCACTCCAGTTTTCTTGCCTGGAGAATCCCATGAATAGAGGAGCCTGGTGGGCTACAGTCCACAGGATTGCAAAGAGTGGGACATGACTGAGCAACTAACACTTTGACTTCACTTCACAGGAAAACCGAGCCACTGTAAGTATTACAAGGAATAAGAGATTTACTATGGGAATTTGAGTTTACCCACCTGCGTACTGAACTAGGTTAGTGAAAGTCTCAGAAGTAGGAGTTGAAGGATTGGAGAAGTAGTCACTGGTGACTTTATCCTGACACACTGGTACAAGGGGACAAGCTGGAGCCTGCAGGAAAACACAAGAAACCTGTGCATCTCACTGCCAGAGAGGAGCTGGAAGGCTGAGCAAAGGAGGAGCTTTGTGGAGAGCTCTGTGCAAGCCTCTGTGGGCCTCAGTCAAGCTTACAAGGGCTTGAGGTCAGTGCCGCCAGCAATCAAGATTAGCTGGAGCAGGAGGAGGGAACAGGACACCCACCAGGCACCTCTACATACTGTGTCTGATTGTCATAACCTTCCAAGAGAAGTATCTTCTGCTTCTGTCTGCCTTCTCATCTCATCTAAGTTCCACTAACTGGCCAACTCTATCCCACACTATCTAAAGAAGGGGATTCTGAGAAATGTTAGTTCCCAACCTTAGAAAGGAGTCCAGGTGCTAAGCCAACAAAAAATAATCCAGCCCAGGAAGCAGACTGAGGGGCTGCTCAGCTCCAGGGAGAGTATTTTCAGCTAGGGCCAACAATGATAACTGAAAACGCGAGAACTCCCAGAAGGCAGAGCTAACTAACATCAGAGGATACAATGATCTGAAAATCTACTTACAGGAACCAAGACAATGGGTATAAACTTGGAACAGTCCCCACTCCACAGGATCACGCTGTTCAATAGGATTCCAGTATTTTAGTGGACCAGTAACTGCTTTGTTCCTCTCATTGCTCCCCTTTCCAAGTAGAAGGGCTCATTCACTCTTCTCTCAATTCTTCTATCCAATAGTATTCAATTTGTCTCATTAATTTCTTTCAAAAGTCTGTCAGGTGTCTGCAACTGTAGCCAGTAGGCTGAATCTGGCCATTGCTCATCTTTGAAAGCAAAGTTTTATTAGAAAGCATTTACATCTAGCCCATTTGTATACATGTTGCCAATGCCTTCTTTTGCATCACAAGAGTAGAGTTTAATAGTTGTGACAGAGACTCTGTGAGACCACAGAGACTAAATGTTTAGTAATCTAGCTTTTACAGAAAGTTTGCCAATTCATGAATAAGCTCTATATGCTGCAGCCAGTGGTCACCTCTCGAGTCTATTTTAATCTTTTCATTCCAGTGATGAGTTCATAGTGTATATGTATATGATCTTTCTCACTTCTCTTTATCCTTGCACAGTATCTCATTGAGTGGATGTAACATAGCATTCAACCAGTCCCCTAATGATGGGCATTTGGGTTTTTTCCCAGTCTTCTGTTGCAATGAATAGCTGTGTGCAAATATCTTCCTATTTTCCCCTGGTGGTTTATTCAAAATAGGTTCCTAAAAGTAAGAATTTGGTGCCAACTAAGTGATACTGCCAACTCACCCTCCACTAGAAGTTTTACCATTCTGAAGTCCTACCAGTATGAAATTGCCTCATCAAGCCATTAGTGGGTGCTATTAGGCTTTTGGGTTTTGGCCAATTCTGTTAATGGGAAATAGGATCTCTGTGTACTTTTCAAATTGTGTTTCTGCTACTATCAGCAATGTTGAACACCTTGCAAATGATTAAGGTCATCTGTATTTCTTTTTCTATTAATCTATTTAAATTTTTGCTTATTTTTCTATAGGACCTATAAGTTGTTTTTCTCCTCTGTTATGTATAAGCTTTTTACATATTAGAATTATGAACCTTTGTCTTTGATACAAAACGCAAATGTTCTTCTCATTTTGTTATTTTTGCTTTGCCCTTCGTGGTTTTTATTTACTTGTTTTTTCCTATGCAAAAATTTGTTGTTTCTAAGTCTTCAGTTCAGTTCAGTCTCTCAGTCGTGTCCAACTCTTTGTGACCCCGTGGATTGCAGTATGCCAGGCCTCCCTGTCCATTACCAACTACCAGAGCTTGCTCAAACTCATGTCCGTTGAATTGGTGATGTCGTCCAACCATCTCATCATCTGTCATGGAACAACAGACTGGTTCCAAGTAGGAAAAGGAGTACGTCAAGGCTCTACATTGTCACTCTGCTTATTTAACTTATATGCAGAGTACATCATGAGAAACACTGGGCTGGAAGAAGCTGGAATTAAGATTGCTGGGAGAAATATCAATAACCTTAGATATGCAGATGACACCACCCTTATGGCAGAAAGTGAAGAGGAACTAAAAAGCTTGTTGATGAAAGTGAAAGAGGAGAGTGAAAAAGTTGGCTTAAAGCTCAACATTCAGAAAACGAAGATCATGGCATCTAGTCCCATCACTTCATGGCAAATAGATGCGGAAACAGTGGAAACAGTGTCAGACTTTATCTTTTTGGGCTCCAAAATCACTGCAGATGGTGACTGCAGCCATGAAATTAAAAGACGCTTACTCCTTGGAAGGAAAGTTATGACCAACCTAGATAGCATATTCAAAAGCAGAGATATTACTTTGCCAACAAAGGTCCAGACGTCTAGTCAAGGCTATGGTTTTTCCAGTGGTCCTGTATGAATGTCAGAGTTGGACTATAAGGAAAGCTGAACGCCAAAGAATTGATGCTTTTGAACTGTGGTGTTGGGTGAACACTCTTGAGAGTCCCTTGGACTGCAAGGAGATCCCACCAGTCCGTTCTAAAGGAGATCAGTCCTGGGTGTTCATTGGAAGGACTGATGCTGAAGCTGAAACTCCAATACTTTGGCCACCGCATGTGAAGAGCTGACTCATTGGAAAAGACTATGATGCTGGGAGGGATTGGGGGCAGGAGGAGAAGGGGATGACAGAGGATGAGATGGCTGGATGGCATCACCGACTTGATGGACATGAGTTTGAATGAACTCTGGGAGTTGGTGATGGACAGGGAGGCCTGGCGCTCTGCAATTCATAGGGTCACAAAGAGTCGGACACGACTGAGCGACTGAACTGAACTGGATTATATTTTGAAAACAATATGTAACCTCAAGTTTAAGAGTGTTATCTATTACACAATTGGTTAGTTACAAAGAACAGGAACAGCCCCAGGCAGAATTGTCAAATGGTGGGTCTGAATTCTTTTTACAATTGGCAATCTTTTCTTAACGCTCCTGTTCCCCCATAAGCCTTCATTTATCATACTGACCCATTATGCTCAGTGTGAAACTTGCTCAGTCTATGTGGCTTTTTATAACCCCTTGTACTATACAGTCCATGGAATTCTCCAGGCCAGAATACTGGAGTGGATAGCCTTTCCCTTCTTCAGGGGATCTTCCGAACCCAGGGATCGAACCCAGGTCTCCTGCACTGCAGGCAGATTCTTTACCAGCTGAGCCACAAGGGAAGCTCTAGCTTCCTAAATGAACCAACAGAACAAAACAAAGAAAAAGCTAGTGTGAATGAAGCAATGATGATTAAACAAACTCAAAAGGACTTTTAAGACCTTTATCAAAAATGATATTCCCTCATTAGCTAGTAATCTTTTAACCAGCTATAAGGGGTCATAGAGTTTCAGGTCTAGAATATAATTTAGCTTCACTCAACTCTTCCCCTACTGTTTTCTCTTGAATTCAAACTTGAATGGTTTGACTCTTCTAACAACAACAAAAAATGCCTGACAGAAGCTCTATGACTACATTTATATTTATCATAGATAAAAAATATCTAGATATATAACATAAATCATAAACACAAATATAAAGTAGTATAATATATGCAAATGATTATATATTATTGACAAAAAACAAATGCATACCTTGAAGATTGAGAATTATATTTTATTCAGGGCATTATTGAGAACTATCGGCCAGAACAGCAGCCTGTCAGATAATTCTGAGGGACTATTCCAAAGAGCTAATGGAGAAGCCAGTATATAGAGGAGTTTTTGCTGAAAAAACAAACAGATGTAGTCTAAATTCAAATACTACTGCTAATCACAAAAACAGACATCTTAAATCAACAAATTAATGATTTTAGTGCTTTTCCATGTATGAGAAGATGCAAGAGTCTGGGTTTATAATCATTCCTTTGTTATGTACCTTTACTATCTAGGGGCAATACCCTGTTTTTCTTCTTCCTGAATTTCCCTCAGGGTGGAGCACTAGAGGAGGCTCCAGGGATATAGGCTTTATGATTAAAACATCCTTTGTTTACTGAAACAGCAGGAAACATTCTTTGTTCACAACACAAATGTTATGTTGTTGTTCAGTCATTAAGTCACTTAGGACTTTTTGCGACCGCATGGACTGCAGCACCTGAGGCTCCCCCATCCTTCTCTGTCTCCCAGTTTGCTCAAACTCACATCCATTGAGTCCATGATGCTATCCAACCATCTCACCCTCTGCTGCCCCCTTCTCCTTCAGTCCTCAACCTTTCCCCACTTCAGGGTCTACTCCAATGAGTTTGCCCTTTGCATAATGTGACCAAAATATTGGAGCTTCAGCATCAGCATTAGTTCTTTCAATGAATATTCAGGGTTGATTTCCTTTAGGATTGACTGGTTTGATCTCCTTGTTGTCCATGGGACTCTCAAGAATCTTCTCCACCACCCCAACTCGAAAGCATTAATTTTTCAGTGCTAAGACTTCTTCATGATCCAACTCTCACATCTATGCATGACCAGTGGAAAAACCATAGCCTTGACTAGACGAACCTTTGTTGGCAAAGTAATGTCTCTGCTTTTGAATATGCTATCTAGGTTGGTCATAACTTTCCTTCAAAGGAGTAAGCATCTTTTAATTTCATGGCTGCAGTCACCATCTGCAGTGATTTTGGAGCCCAGAAAAATAAAGTCTGACACTGTTTCCACTGTTTCCCCATCTATTTCCCATGAAGTGATGGGACCGGATGCCATGATCTTCATTTTCTGAATGTTGAGCTTTAAGCCAACTTTTTCACTCTCCACTTTCACTTTCATCAAGAGCCATTTTAGTTCCTATTCACCTTCTGCCATAAGGGTGGTGTCATCTGCATATCTGAGGTTATTGATATTTCTCCCGGCAATCTTGATTCCAGCTTGTGTTTCTTCCAGTCCAGCGTTTCTCATGATGTACTCTGCATAGAAGTTAAATAAACAGGGTGACAATATACAGCCTTGACATACTCCTTTTCCTATTTGGAACCACTCTGTTGTTCCATGTCCAGTTCTAACTGTTGCTTCCTGACCTGCATACAGATTTCTCAAGAGGCAGGTCAGGTGGTCTGGTATTCCCATCTCTTTCAGATTTCCCACAGTTTGTTGTGATCCACACAAAGGCTTTGGCATAGTCAATAAAGCAGAAATAGAGGTTTTTCTGGAACTCTCTTGCTTTTTCCATGACCCAGCAGATGTTGGCAATTTGATCTCTGGTTCCTCTGCCTTTTCTAAAACCAGCTTGAACATCAGGAAGTTCACGGTTCACATATTGCTGAAGCCTGGCTTGGAGAATTTTGAGCATTACTTTACTAGCATGTGAGATGAGTGCAATTGTGCGGTAGTTTGAGCATTCTTTGGCATTGCCTTTCTTTGGGATTGGAATGAAGACTGACCTTTTCCAGTCCTGTGGCCACTGCTAAGTTTTCCAAATTTGTTGGCATATTGAGTGCAGCACTTTCACAGAATCATCTTTCAGGATTTGGAATAGCTCAACTGGAATTCTATCACCTCCACTAGCTTTGTTTATAGTGATGCTTTCTAAGGCCCACTTGACTTCACATTCCAGAATGTCTGGCTCTAGGTGAGTGATCACACCATCGTGATTATCTGGGTCGTGAAGCTCTTTTTTGTACAGTTCTTCTGTGTATTCTTGCCACCTCCTCTTAATATCTTCTGCTTCTGTTAGGTCCATACCATTTCTGTCCTTTATCGAGCCCATCTTTGCATGAAATGTTCCTTTGGTATCTCTGATTTTCTTGAAGAGATCTCTAGTCTTTCCCATTCTGTTGTTTTCCTCTCTTTGCATTAATCACTGAAGAAGGCTTTCTTATCTCTTCTTGCTATTCTTTGGAACTCTGCATTCAGATGCTTATATCTTTCCTTTTCTCCTTTGCTTTTCGCTTCTCTTCTTTTCACAGCTATTTGTAAGGCCTCCCCAGACAGCCATTTTGCTTTTTTGCATTTCTTTTCCATGGGGTGGTCTTGATCCCTGTCTCCTGTACAATGTCACAAACCTCATTCCATAGTTCATCATGCACTCTGTCTATCAGATCTAGGCCCTTAAATCTTTTTCTTACTTCCACTGTATAATCATAAGGGATTTGATTTAGGTCATACCTGAATGGTCTGGTGGTTTTCCCCACTTTCTTCAATTTCAGTCTGAATTTGGCAATAAGGAGTTCATGATCTGAGCCACAGTCAGCTCCCGGTCTTGTTTTTGCTGACTGTATAGAGCTTCTCCATCTTTGGCTGCAAAGCATATAATCAATCTGATTTTGGTGTTGACCATCTGGTGATGTCCATGTATAGAGTGTTCTCTTGTGTTGTTGGAAGAGGGTGTTTGTTATGACCAGTGCATTTTCTTGGCAAAACTCTATTAGTCTTTGCCCTGTTTCATTCCGTATTCCAAGGCCAAATTTGCCTGTTACTCCAGGTGTTTCTTGACTTCCTACTTTTGCATTCTAGTCCCCTATAATGAAAAGGACATCTTTTTTGGGTGTTAGTTCTAAAAAGTCTTGTAGGTCTTCATAGAACTGTTCAACTTCAGCTTCTTCAGCGTTACTGGTTGGGGCATAGACTTGGATTACTGTGATATTGAATGGTTTGCCTTGGAAATGAACAGAGATCATTCTGTTGTTTTTGAAATTGCATCCACGATACATAAATATAATTCATACATATTTCTATAATTAACTATAATGTATATTCATTATATAAGATTCAGTTTTATTTACAATAGATCTGTTTTGTGTCTTTTGCTTGTCTTTTAAATTGAAAATTTTAAAATGTGAGCCTTTTGTTTCTAGTGGGATTAAACTACAATATGTGCAAAAATCAGTACAAAACCATTTCTATGACTGTCGAAACATAACAGATGTTAAGTACCCATCTACTGAATGAATACATTAATGATACGTTTAAGTCAGTAACAGTACAATTACCTATGAAGGATGCTACATTTTATTAAATAGCCAGAGATGTACTGAGAGGATTTTATGACCAAACTTAAACTGCACAAAAAGCTTTGCACATTCTTTCTCTCTTATGTGCAGAGCTAGTTACAAGTGAAGACTTTCTTGGAATTTCCCTGGAGTCCAATGATTAAGACTCCATGTTTCTGATGCAGTGGACACAGGTTTAATCCCTGGTCTGGGAAACAAAATCCCACATGCCGAATGGAGTGGCCAAAAAAAAATTTTTTTCTCCAACTTTCGGTGGAGTCACTTTCAAAATCAGAGCCAAGAAACAAACTTAGAGAGTCTCAGGTGTACAGTCAGTAAATGTCTTGATGAATTGGAACTTCCAGAACCCCAAAAATAAGAGTAGAAATGCAAAATAATACTCATAGGGGAAAAAAATAAACATATCTCTTTGCCATACACTTAGTAATTTTTAGATTTCAGTTAGACTCCAAGTTTGGACTGAGGTTAAAAATCATAGTTTTAATGACTCAATCTTAAATCTCTGAATTGTAGTGGGGAGGGGGCCCATCACATGTTGGAAGCACTTTCAGTCACAAGGTAATCAATCTTTCTTAGGCTTCCCTCTTTAACCATTCATTAATTTCTAATTAATATATTCAGTTTAGTACTGGCAGTGTGTAATATTTAAATATACGTTGGTTAATAAGCTCTCAGTTCTTTGAGCTCAGAGATCCTTAACGTACTTTCTTCATACCATCCACAAAACCTAATGAAGGACAGACAACAAAGTGCTGTTCAGTATATGTGCACGGCTGATTGATTTAGTTAGATTTGTAAAATAATAAATATACTAAAATTATGACTGATGACCCAGGAGTTAGCCGGAACCAAAGATTCAAAGGGCTTTTAAAGTTTCTTGAGGCCTGGAATACTATCTTTCTTCTTTTTATTTTAGGAATCCAGCACAGCAACAAAGCAATGCACAGTCAATGAGCATTGAGTAATTAGTAAGTCATTAGACCAAACTGAACAACAAGGGAGACGTTCCCCAATGGTACACAAAGGGGAGGCAGGCTTGTTCCAGAGCTTTTGCCCTACCCGGAATAAGCACCCATTGCTGGTTCTGTTCTCCTCCTCCTCAGATGCTTCTAATTTTTGCAAGTGAACTCCACAAATCTGTTACCTGAAACATTTTACAAAGTGATCCTATTCAGAGACCTTAAATTATCAGCACCCTCTTAACAATCCAAATAGAATTAAGTGGTGGATTTAACAAATTGCACTAAAAAAAACCTGGTGGTCACAGTGTCAAGTGTACACACACAGGTAAGACAGTCAGCTTAAGGTTTTGTCTCCAAACCCTACAACAGTCTAGTGAGGGAGGCACTACTGTCCCCACTTTAAAGATGAGAACACTTGAAGGATTTCCCTGGCATTCCAGTGGTTAAGACTCTGCCCTTCCACTGTAGGGGGCATGAGTCTGATCCCTGGTCAGGGAGCTAAGATCCGCATGCCACATGGCATAGCCAAAAAGCAATTAACAATAATTATTACTATAATTATTTTTAAAAAGATGAGAGAACTGACAATTGCTGTGGCATTTCTCAAAATATGCTCCTGGACTGTGTTAGTATCACGTGGGCCAATTTGCGGCCACACTCTGGACATATTAAATCTGAGACTCTGGTGAGGGGTCCAGCACACTTAAGTTTTAACAAGTGTGCTAGAGTTTGAAATCACTGTGTTAGAGAATATAAACGACTTGATTTGCTCAGGTCACACACAGATTGGAAAGGCAGAACTGGGAACTGATTGGCATCAGCATCCAATGCCACTCTGCCCACTGCAGCCCACTTCCTCATGCTAGGGAGTCAAGTCACTTGCAGTTCAGTTCAGTTCCATTACTCAGTTGTGTCCGACTCTGCAACTCCATGGACTGCAGCATGCCAGGATTCCCTGTCCATCACTGACTCCCGGAGCTTGCTCAAACTCATGTTCATCGAGGCAATGATGTTATTCAACCATCTCATCCTCTGTCATCCCTTCTCCTCCTGCCTTCATCTTTCCCAGCATCAGGGTCTTTTCAAATGAATCAGCTCTTCGCATCAAGTGGCCAAAGCATTGGAGCTTCAGCATCAGTCCTTCCAATGAATATTCAGGAATGATTTCCTCTGGATTGACTGGTTTGATCTCCTTGCAGTCCAAGGGACTCTCAAGAGTCTTCTCCAACATGACAGCTCAAAAGCATTAATTTTTTTGTGCTCAGCTTTCTTTATGGTCCAACTCTCACATCAATACATGACCACTGGAAAAACCACAGTTTTGACTAGCAGACCTTGGTTGTCAAAGTAATGTCTCTGCTTTTTAACATGCTGTCTGGGTTGGTCACAGCTTTTCTTCCAAGGAGCAAACGTCTTTTAATTTCATGGCTGCAGTCACTGCCTACAGTAATTTCGGAGCCCAAGAAAATAAAGTCTGACACTGTTTCCACTGTTTCCCCATCTATTTGCCACGAAGTGATCAGACCAGATGCCAAGATTTTAGGTTTTTGAGTTTTAAGCCAACTTTTTCACTCTCCTCTTTCACTTTCATCAAGAGGCTCTTTAGTACTTCTCAGATTCTGCCATGAGGGTGGTGTCATCTGCATATCTGAGGTTGCTGATATTTCTCCTGGCAATCTTGATTCCAGCTTGTGCTTCATTCAGCCCAGCATTTCGCATGATGTACTCTGCATGTAAGTTAAATAAGCAGGGTGACAATATAAGCCTTGGCATACTCCTTTTCCTATTTGGAACCAGTCTGTTGTTCCATGTCCGGTTCTAACTCTTGGCTTCTTTACCTGCATACAGATTTCTCAGGAGGCAGGCAAGGTGGTCTGGTATTCCCATCTCTTGAAGAATTTTGCACAGTTTATTGTGATCCACACAGTCAAAGGCTTTGGCATAGTCAATAAAGCAGAAGTTGATGTCTTTCTGGAACTCTCTTGCTTTTTCAATGATCCAACAGATGTTGGCAATTTGATCTCTGGTGCCTCTGCCTTTTCTAAATCCAGCTTGAACATCTGGAAGTTCATGGTTCATGTACTGTTGAAGAATTTTGAGCATTACTTTGCTAGCTTGTGAGATGAGTGCAATTGTGCAGTAGTTTGACCATTCTTTGGCATTGCCTTTGAGATTGGATTGAAAACTGACCTTTTCCAGTCCTGTGGCGACTGCTGCATTTTCCAGATTTGCTGGCATATTGAGTGCAGCACTTTCACACCATCATCTTTTAGGATTTGAAATAACTCAACTGGAATTCCATTATCTCCACTAGCTTTGTTCATAGTGATGCTTCCTAAGGCCCACTTGACTTCTCATTCCAGGATGTGGCTCTAGGTGAGAGATCACATCATCATGGTTATCTGGGTAATGAAGATCTTTTTTGTATAGTTCTTCTGTGTATTCTTGCCACCTCTTCTTAACATCTTCTACTTCTATTAGGTCCATACCGTTTCTGTCCTTTATTGTGCTCATCTTTGCATGAAATGTTCCCTTGGTATTTCTGATTTTCTTGAAGAGATCTCTAGTCTTTCCCATTCTATTGTTTTCCTCCATTTCTTTGCATTGATCATTGAGGAAGGCTTTCTTATCTCTCCTTGCTATTCTTTGGAACTCTGCATTCAAATGGGTGTATCTTTCCTTTTCTGTTTTATCTTTTATCTTTTGCTTCTGTTCTTTTCTTAGCTATTTGGAAGACCTCTTCAGACAACCATTTTGCATTTTTCCATTTCTTTTTCTTGGGGATGGTCTTGATCACTGCCTCTTGTACAATGTCAGGAACCTCCATCCATAGTTCTTCTGGCACTTCATCTATCAGATCTAATCCCTTGAATCTGTTTCTCACTTCTACTGTATAATCATAAGGGATTTGATTTAGGCCATACCTGAATGGTCTAGAGGTTCCCCTACTTTTTTCAACTTAAGTCTGAATTTGGCAATAAGGAGTTCATGATCTGAGTCACAGTCAGCTCCCGGTCTTCTTTTTGCTTACCATAGAGCTTTTCCATCTTTGGCTGCAAAGAATATAATCCATTTGATTTCAGTGTTGACCATCTGGTGATGTCCACATGTAGAATCTTCTCTTGTGTTGTTGGAAGAGAGTGTTTGCTATGACCCCAGTGTGTTCTCTTGGCAAAACTCTGTTAGCCTTTGCCCTGCTTCATTTTGAACTCCAAGGCCAAATTTGCTTGTTACTCCAGGTATCTCTTGACTTCCTACTTTTGCATTCCAGTCCCATATGACGAAAAGAACATCTTTTGGGGTATTAGTTCTAGAACGTCTTGCAGGTCTTCATAGAACCATTCAACTTCAGCTTCTTCAGCATTACTGGTTGTGGCAGAGACTTGGATTACTGTGATACTGAATGGTTTGCCTTGGAAATGAACAGAGATCATTCTGTCGTTTTTGAGATTTTTTTTGCAGTACCCAAGCACTGCATTTCAGACTCTTTTGTTGACTATGATGGCTACTCCATTTCTTCTAAGGGATTTTTGCCCACAGTAGTAGATATAATTGTCATCTGAATTAAATTCACCCATTCCAGTCCATTTTAGCTCACTGATTCCTAAAAAAATCACTCTCCCACTCCCTCAAAAGGCCAGGTGTGTGCAAGACTGAAATTCAATAAGGGAAAAGAATCCAGTTCCTAGAAGAGCTTCATAATCTCAGAGTTTTAAAGACCTTTAAGAATAAACTCACATACAAAGTCCAAAGAAGTAAATATATAATTTTCCTGACTAAAGTTAAATACATGTAATGATTTTTGCTCTGAAAATGAAGAGATCAGCAAGGACTTTAAAGTAGAGTGCTATACTCATTTTATTCAGTGCTTTTTTTAAAAAACTTTTTTACGGTATTGAAAACAACCTTTTCCTCTTTGTATCACCTGGTACTGACTATGAAACGATGCTTTAGAGGTATAGTAGTTCACAGAGTTCATAATTTAAGTACATGTAATTTGTGTCCTAATTAGCCATTTTTCCTTCCTTGACTTAAAAAGACCTATAAAACTTTCTGAGAGGAGAATAAAAACTAAAGAACACTCTGAACTGGTCTTGTTGGAAGTAGCATAATATCACTCAGGTCTTGGTATCAAAATCAGCTGGATTAGACACAACTTGAAAAACTTACTAGTCAAACAATTCATGTGGGCTCCCCATGCCTTAGTTCACCATCTAAATGTAAATAAGAACTGTAACTATTTCATTGAGTGGCTTCAAGAACCTCTGTAAATAACTCAGTGAAGCACTTAAGACAGCTCCTGCACTTAATAAAAGCTTAGTAGACGCTCATCCTCATTTTTATTATTGCTATTATTAGCCACGTGAGAATACTACCGCTGAGCTCCAGGTCTGCCACTGGCACATTCATCCATTCAGTGCTGTTTCCTTTATGTCATCCCTCACAATGTTTTATAGAGCTGTTTTAATTTTCAGTAGCTATTTCTTCTGCATGTGTTTTGTTTCCCCTAGTATACAAACCATATACACTCATAAACCCACTCATTCTCATGACTCAGACTTTATAATCATGGTCCAGAGTAGGGGCCCCTGTCCCAAAGCTAATTAGAGGAGTAATGCTTATTATGAAGGGTCCTTTCTCTGAAAGTATCCTTGCCACCAATCACTGGAAGTCTGTCATGCTTAGTGACTCATTCTGTTGTGTCATCATCAGCTCTTCCCTCTCCAGACTCCCTCTTTCAAACAAAATGCTACTGAAAATGGGTAACCTATTCAACCAACAGTATCAATAGTCAGACTGAATGAGACATGTGTGGATCTTGAGTATACTGGATTCTGCTGGGAAACAGAGTGAAAGAATTGAACATTCCCCAATAGTTGACTCTAGGAGCCAAAGGCAATGCTGTTCTGTGCCTTAGACATTCCTTTGTAAAAGTTGGTAAAGGTGTTTGCCTTGGAAATCAATACAAAGTTTCAGAAGTGTCTTTCCATAAACACAGTTTCAATTGGAAAATGTTAGCTCCATGAACTACCCAAAATCAGGATAAAAATACTGAGCATGAATATCAGCAAGCATATGCATAGCAGTGTCATCTGGCAAAAAGAAAGGAAAGAAGGAAGAAATGTGTGTGACCGGGGTTGGGGCAGGGGGGCGGTGGAGGGAAGGAAGATCCATAATTTCTCATACATGCTACTCCATGAAATCTTTAACCAGAACCAAACACACGGAGTATGAAGATTAAAATTAAAAACCCAACGTCAATCTTTCTATCTACACACATTTTTTTTCCTTTTGAATTTTTTTAATTTTATTTTATTTTTAAACTTTACATAATTGTATTAGTTTTGCCAAATATCAAAATGAATCCTTCACAGGTATACATGTGCTCCCCATCCTGAACCCTCCTCCCTCCTCCCTCCCCATACCATCCCTCTGGGTCGTCCCAGTGCACTAGCCCCAAGCATCCAGTATCGTGCATTGAACCTGGACTGGCATCTCGTTTCATACATGATATTTTACATGTTTCAATGCCATTCTCCCAAATCTTCCCACCCTCTCCCTCTCCCACAGAGTCCTAACAACTTTGATCTGTTGTTCAGTCACTCAGTCGTGTCCAACTCTTTGAGACTTCATGGACTGCAGCTCTCCAGGCTTCCCCGTCCTTCACCATCTCCTGGAGCTTGCTCAAACTCACGTCCATGGAGTCCGTGATGCCATCCAACCATCTTATCCTCTCTTGTCCCCCTCTCCTCCTGCGATCAATCTTTCCCAGCATTAGGGTCTTTTCCAATGAGTTGTCTCTTCAAAGTAGGTGGTCAAAGTATTAGAGTTTCAGTATCAGTCCTTCCAGCGAATATTCAGGATTGATTTTCTTTAGGATGGACTGGTTGGATCTCCTTGCAGTCCAAGGGACTTTCAAGAGTCTTCTCCAACACCACAGTTCAAAAACATCAATTCTTCAGTGCTCAGCTTTCTTTATGGTCCAACTCTCACATATATACATGACTACTGGAAAAAACTTTGATCTAATTAGCACCATAGACAAAAGTTCAGTGCTAACAATGAGATAAACAATGGTGATTGTCAATATCATCTTGATATTAAGAAGTCTGGGTCCTCATTAAATTAGCTAATTTGATATCCCAAATTTGCAATATTAGCATCTCCACCCTCCCAAAGCCACCACTGTGTAGCATGGCCAATTACACTCAACAAGCATCAGCATGCCTGGGCTTTTAGACACTACAGTCAGTTACTACAGATGAGTTGAGCATGTTTCCAAGCCACCCTAAGTATGAAAACAAACATATATTCAAATGAGGATACACAATGACCTAATGGGAAGCATTCAGTCAAGCGTCTACGGACCAGTTCAGACTGGCACCTTTATCCCTTTTGGTTTCATCTGTCCCTCCCAGTCAGGGCACCAGTACAGAGCTGAGGTGGGGAGGGGAGTGGTGGTCCTTG
This sequence comes from Bos javanicus, assembly GCF_032452875.1. Lineage (NCBI taxonomy): Eukaryota > Metazoa > Chordata > Mammalia > Artiodactyla > Bovidae > Bos > Bos javanicus. Next base: position 58,731,351 of record NC_083869.1, on the reverse strand, counting down.
CAGAAGCCCAGGTGTTTGCCTAAACTCTGATTATAACAACACATCCAACAGCGGCAGGCATCCTAGCTGCACAGGCCTGATAACTCTATCAGACCCTACTCATTCAAAGGACTCCAGAGACCCCCCTTTCCACCCTCAGCTTGAGGCAGATCTCAATGGACAGACGAGTATGAGAAACTGAGATAAGTGCTAGCTACAATTACGGAGATAACGTTTGTGGTGCTGCAATTAGGCTTGTGTCAGCGCTTCTATTAACCTTTGCATTGCCAGCATTTTCCCACTTGGCATTCTAAGTGAGTCACAGCATGTAAATTAGGAAGGAACACAAGCTGCTGAGTTACAGGGCCAGTGAGAAGCAGCCAGTGGGAGATCATGACAGCCTCTACTGAGCTGCTCAACAAGCACAGCAGGAAACGAGGAGCTTTACAAGAAGCTCCCACACCACTGTTCTTGCATTCTCTGATGCTGAAATGATTTCTGGTGATGATGTGAACTTATAACTGTATCACTTGAGAGAATGTGGGCATTAGAAGGATCTCGAAAATTTATCAGGGCCTTTCCTTTGGCTGACTTAGGTTTCCTGACCAAATAGTCCTTTTAAACAGTGCTGCTGCTGCTAAGTCACTTCAGTCGTGTCCAACTCTGTGCGACCCCACAGATGGCAGCCCACCAGGCTCCCCTGTCCCTGGGATTCTCCAGGCAAGAACACTGGAGTGGGCTGCCATTTCCTTCTCCAATGCATGAAAGTGAAAAGTGAAAAGTGAAAGTGAAGTCACTCAGTCGTGTCCAACTCTTCGAGACCTCATAGACTGTAGCCTACCAGGCTCCTCCGTCCATGGGGTTTTCCAGGCAAGAGTACTGGAGTGGGTTGTCATTGCCTTCTCCGTTTAAACAGTGCAGAGTAATGCTTTTTCAGGCCATTTGAGACAAAGTACATAGGTTTTATGATTATCAGTGGAGTTTAGTAACTCTCTGTATTAACATCCATTATCTCATTTAACATTCACAATAATTGAACAAGATTTATAGAATATGTGTTGTTACCTTTCTTTGACAGAGATTAAATGAAAAGCAGAGCAGTTAAGTAGCTTTCTCAAAATCACTCAGTAAGTTAAGTCCAGGACCAACACAAACCTAAGCATATAGATTAATATCCAGAACAGATCACATTAGTCTTTACCACTAAGGACTGAAATGCTAAAATACCTTTTCTTCCCTGTACCACAAGCCAGCCCTGAGTTGCCTAATCAAAAAAGAAAAAGAAACAAAAAAGAAAAGCTCAGGGTTTGAGAAATCTTATCATAATCACCATTAAGAAATATTTGCTAGGCATTTTATATATAAACAGATTTTTTTTTCTTTACTAATCCTCCTCTAGGATTCAAAAACTTTGTCACTAAAATTCTTGGTCACCCCTTGCTATTCAGCCTTGAATTCTATTAAACTGAAAAGAAAACAATAATCTTTTCCTAAAAACTAGATTGGGCTTCCCTGGTGGCTCAGTGGTAAAGAATCTGCATGCCAAAGTAGAAGCAGGTTTGATCCTTGGGTCAGAAAGATCCCCTGGAGAAGGAGATGGCAACCCACTCCAGTATTCTTGTCTGGGAAATCCCATGGACAGAGGAGCCTGGCAGGCTACAGTTCATGGAGTCACAAAAGAGTCAGACACAACAGAGCAACTAAACAACAACAATAACAGCAACAAAAACAGAATTCCATCTTTCCTATCATATTTGATTTGCTTTAAATATTCATGTATAAACCTACAGTGAATGATACCACCACCATCTTTTTACCTGCACCATATGATTCTCTTCCCTCAAAAGTTTAATGTTAGGAATTTTTAAATGACACTGATATGGTTTTTCTTCCCTTTATTAATAGGTTAAAAATTAATAACCTCAAATTTTGTTCACCTAACTCTGGTTTGGAATGCTTTTTTCCCATCAAAACTTAAGGCCAATTTCAAGTACATTGGGCCCATTGATCTGACTGACATTTGCAGCTGTGTGCCCAACCAACTTGGACGGTGTAAGTCTGAGCTGATTATCATGAAATCAAAGGCTAGATTTCAGTGGCTTTGGGCTAAATTAGTGATTTCCAAATTTGCTGATGATAAAAAATAAACTGGGGCCATTGTTAAAAATATAGATTTTCAGATTTGGGGGGAATCTCTAAGTTCAAGAAGTACCCCAAGGGATTACTTTTTTCAATTACATTTGGGAAACATGGTGCTAAATGTTTGTTTTAAATGAAAACCTAATATAAAGCAAGAATCTTGGTTGACTTGGTTGATCTTAGAGGTTCTCTTAATTCAAGAAACTGAAATTAAAAAAAAAAAAAGAAACTGAAATTAGTTTATGTCAGTTGAACTTGGGAAGATAAAAAATATGAAAGATGACTTTTGTGCCCTATATAACATATTTTACAAATTTTGGTTATAATTTTATCTGTAAGCATCAATCTTTTTTAAAATTTGTCACAAACAACTAAACCAGATATAGCACTGTGCTTGGCATAAAGTCCCTAATAAATATTTCATTGAGGAATGAATGGAGAAAATGACTCAAGTCTCCACCTCTCCATAAAGTCCTCACCCATCTTTCCAATAGTCTGTAATACCTTTTCCTTTTCTCATATCTTATAAATACAGCCAACTCCATCCCACAGTGCACTAGATCCAATTACATTCTGTTGTTCCTGTATGGGAGCACAATGTAGTGAAGAGAAATATGGCTTTAGATTCAAACACACGTAGACAAATTTCTTCTGATCTGTAAAATGAGGATATGCTAAGTATCTCACAGGGTTGTTGAGGGCAGTAAATGAATGATGGCTGCCAAATACCAGACTATACACCATATGAAGGCATGAATCTTTGTCTTCTCGGCACTTAATACAATATGAGGTCACTGTAAGACCTACGCTTATGGTATTTTCTTTTTTCCTTCTTTCCTTATATACTCTAAAATACCTCAAAATGAGGGACCAAGTCTTATACTTATTCCCTTGCCCCCATTCTTCATCACTTACCTGAGCATATAATAGATACTCAAATAATTACTTGTTTAGAAAGAGAAAAAAGGAAGGGCAAAGAGAAGAAGCAGAGGAAGGAGGATGGAGCACTGAAGGGGAGAAAAAGACACATTTAAAAAAAGGGTTTTTTAGGAAGGGTTGTCTTACTCTCAATACTCCCAGGCACCACAGAACCAGCCCTCAGAGTCAACATCCTAAGATCGACAAGCAGGAGCTCTTTCTTACAATAATTGTTTGCAATTTTGTTCACTTCTAATAACTTAGGTTTCAGTACAAAGAATAAGTGATTTTGCCTACACTGCATGTTATTCTCTCTGAAATACAGTTTTTATTTACTGAGCCATCTCTGCTTGCTTGCAAAACAAAGTTTCTTTCAAATATAATTCATATAATGGAAAAGAAAAGTAAGAATCATAGAATTATATATTATGCATATACCAGAATTCTCCACATTCCTAGCTCCAAGAAAAACAAACACTGAAAACAAGTGGGAAAAATTTCTCAGGTGGTTTTCATTTACTAGTGTTTATAGAGCTAAAAATTTATTAGAGGTAATTGTCAGTGGGCTCATCTTTTTACAGATGAGATCCAAAACTAACACCCAAAGAGGTTAAGTAGCTCACCTAAGAACACATGAGTCAAAATTCCAAGCAGGACGAATCATTTATACTTATAGAAATTGTATAGAATTCTTACATTTTAGATCCATAAGTGATCTTGGGTGCTGTGCCTGTGTGCTCAGTCGCTCAGTGGTGTCCAGCTCTTTGCGGCCCTTTGTACTGTAGCCTTCCAGGCTACTCTGTCCACAGGATTTTTCAAGCAAGAATACTGGAGTGGGTTGCCATTTCCTGCTCCCCACTGGAGTGGGTTGTCATTTCCTTCCCGACCTAGGGATCCTACCCAAGTCTCCTGCATTGGCAGAGGGATTCTTTACCGCTGAGCCATCAGGGAAGCCCCATAAGAGATCTTAGAAACTCCCAAGACTTTCATATCATTGCCAAGTCAAAATACCTAATACAACATTCCTTATGTTGCTGCCTGAATAGCACCTGTGAGAGCTCATTCCCTCACAGCCATTCTATTTATGAGTTTCGTTTTTATATCAAACCATAATATCCCTTCTTCCACCTTGTATTCCTAGTTCTCATCTTCAAAAAATAGATTCATTCTGTGCTTTTTCTCTTTATATTTTCACTGTTCTCTCCAACATTTATTATATTCCATATTTCTGAGTATTTCCAGACATTACTTGGCCTGTATTGATGTTGATGAGAATGATGATGATGATAACAATGAAAATAACAGTGAGAAGAACCTATGTTTACTGAATGCTTTTTATATGTCAGTCATTGTGAAAAAGCACAAGCGTTGATTATCTGTTTTGTTCAGTGCTTATACACAGCACCTAGAAGAATGCCTGCGATGTATCAGACATTCAATAAACACCAGTAGACTGAAGGCATCCTCATCAAAACTCTCTGAAGTTGAGAGCTGGAGGGTTTCCCCTGTGCCTTAGCAGTAAAACATCGCCTGCAATGCAGGAGATGCAGGAGATATGGATTCGATTCCTGAGTCAGGAAGATCCTCGGAAGGAGGGTGTGGCAACCTGCTCCAGCATTCTTGCCGGGAAAATCCCAAGCACAAAGGAGCCTGGCAGGCCACAGTCCATGGGGTCACAAAGGGTCAGACACGACTAAAGCAACTGAGCACATATGTTGGAATTGTGAAATGAGACAAAACTTCGCATATGCACTTAATCATTGTGCTTTATGCTTACAAATGTTTTTCTCTTGTAAACACAGTAACACAGCTGTGACCATAGATTTCATTTATTAGCTATTATATGTAAAGATTCTACATCTAGAACTAGCCTATAACATTTTAGAGTTCTGTCCACCAAGATTGATTCCCATCACATAGAGATAAGCCATTGTTTCTCTCTTCTAAAAAAAAAAAATAATAATCAGCTCTTGTCTCCAACATCTGCAAGCTACCACCCCATCAATTTTCAGAAAAATTCATTTAGACTTATCTACCTTGCTACCTCCAATTCCGCTCCTTCTGTTGTTATTTAAAATCACTTCATTTACTTTTGCCCAAATCCCCATGAGAATTACTCTTGTCATCATCAATGAATTTCACTGTTTGAATCCAACAATCAATTCATAGTTCTAATCTTACTTATCAGCCACACTGAACATTAATCCTCACTTCTCCTCTAACCATTGTCTTCATTTGCTTTTTAGGACACCCACTCCTTTAGACTCCTCACACTTCACTGAGCAACCTTTTCATCTCCAGTTCTCTCCCTCACCCTGAGCTCTTGGTAGAGTGCCCCAAGGCTCAGTCCCTGGTATTCTGTTTACACTCACCACATTGTTCATCTAATCCCTTCTCATGGCATTAAACATAGTCTCTATACAAAAACTCTCACATTTACAATTCATGTCCACAACTCTCTTCCCAACACTTTATCTAGTTGTCCAACAGAAAATCAAAATGCAACTCCCTTTACACCAAACAAAATCCCACTTGATGGAAACTCCATCACTGCTAAAGCTAAAATCCCTCCAATCAATATTAACTCTTCCCTTACAATCTGTCATTTAATCTTCCAGAAAATTCTAATGGTAAAAACTTCTATTTTTAAAAAATATAAATCTGATCATTTTACTCCTCTACTCAAAACCTTTCAATGGCTCTCCATATCACTCAGAGTAAAAACTAGGTCATTACAGTGATCTATTGTGTCCTGCCTAATCCAGCCCTCTGTTGCCTTTTTAACCTTATCCTAATTAATTCACTTGATCCCATAAAAATTGTGATCGCTTGCCATCCCTTTTTTATAGATGAGACTGAGACTCAAAGTTGAGTGAGTGATCTAAGATTAAAAGGCCAGCATATGGTATACAAGATGGGAACTCAAGTGACTGCTCTTCAGCATTATTCCATCTCTCTAACCAGGAAGCAACTTGACTTTCACTGCAGAATCCTGAGGAGCCTCAAAAACCTGTGGTGCTGTGTACTCCTCAACATGGGAGATGAATGTGGGGCTGAAAACAGGAGAATTCATTGAACATCTGATTAAGATTCCACACACCATCCTGCACAGATAGGCAACCCTGGAGCAGGAATAAAGATCTACCTGATGGCAACCATGAGCCAGAAAGATACTAGACTGAAGGATAGGCAGCCCTGGAGCAGGAATAAAGGTTTACTTGGTGGCAATCATGAACCAGAAAGATACTGGACTGAAGGACACTAGACACTAGAGAGGGCGTGGGGAGGCACACCATTCCCAGTCTGAAATTAGAAATATTCTTCCTATACGTCTCATCACTATTCCTACGAACATTTCAAAAACAGTTTTTAGAGTATTAACATGGAGCAGTATAGACCTGGCTAAACAGCTTAGTCAAAAAATTAATGAAAATGACAAGTCTGCATTCAAAGACAAACTATTTAATGACTAATTTTTTTAATTGGTTCTAGGCTGAAACCTTGTATAACAAGTTTCAGCACCGAGAAGAAATTTTATGCTACAGTTATGAACCTCTGATAATAAAAGATTTAATGGAATTTCAAATAGGCCATTAATTATAACATGCCAATATAACAAGAAGATTAAACTATGTCCAAACTAAACAAGTTCAATACAGTTTAAGTACTTTGTTTGAAATTAAATTTTCCCAAGTATATATTTTGATATCAAATCTTGAAAAGTTAAATACGGAAACAGATAGCAAAAGCTTTTTTTGTGGAAAATTTCCATAAAATATGCCCACATGGCTTACTTCAAATATTAACAACTTTTTAACCAAATGAATTAGACATTAGATCAAGCATACAGAAAGTGGGGATAAGACGGTTGTAGGATGTGTATATTTATAATTTCTTATATTTTTGAAAGAAATTTTTCATGGTAAATTTTGAGATGTTTGTGACAATATATTTCCCACAAAATAAGCTTCCAAAACAAGAAAAAGGATTGGGTAGTGTTGCTATTGAATGTTTTGAAGTGTAAACTTCTGAAGAAACAGATGGTATATAGAGGGCGCTCATTCTGCAGAGATAAAGGAAAAGATAGGAGGCAGTAATAGCTACTCGGTTGTTTTTCCTAAGAGGGTTGTGTGGTGTTGAGGGAATTATATAGATTCCAGCTGTATCTGGGGTTGGTATCAAAAAGATTTGTTTGTGGGTTGGATGTGGGAGGTGAGGAGAGAGAGGAATTAAAGATGACAAACAAGTTTCTGGCTTGAGCAACTGACAAAAGATGATGCCATTTACTGAAAACAGAAGCGGGTAGGGCAAACAGGTCTGTGGGGTGTGGAATCTCAAGGTCTTTGGGGGACTGCCTAAGTTCAAGAAGCTTGTTTGAGTCATCTAACTGGTAAAGTCAAGTGGGATGTAGAATATCCGAGTTTGGAATCACCTCCACTAAATCAGCAGCAGTGATCGTGGTGCTGACCAGAGTCAGCATCACATGTGTACAGAGTAAGCTGCCACCCTGAGAGTGGTGTGGTGGCATAGGAAAAGTCCAGCAGCAAAGCAAGGAAGTCAAGGCTCTTGTTCTCCCCTTCCAGTATTTAGACGTGGGATTCATTCCAACTTTCTACGTTTCACAATGATGCACAAACACTTCACAATCATTTATAATATATACTCTGAATTCAGAATACTGGGGTCAAATTCCAGCTGTACCTCTTACTAGCTATGTAACTTCAGAAAAGGTATTTTTTAGGGCCTCAATCTCCTCATCTATAAAAGAGGGATATCATAATGATTTCACCAGTTTGTTTTGAAAAATAAAGTAATATGTGTTCCCTTGTGGCTCAGCTGTAAAGAATTTGTCTGCAATTCGGGAGACCTGGGCTCAATCCCTAGGTTGGGAAGATCCCCAGGAGAGGGGAAAGGCTACCTGCTCCAGTATTCCTGCTTGGAGAATTCCATGGACTGTATAGCCCATGGGGTTGCAAAGAGTCGGACACGACTGAGCGACTTTGACCTCATTCACTTCACCAGTGTTTGACACACACATTACTTAGCGTACTTGACGTATAAAGTGCTAGTTAAGTATTTGTCCTCACTATTTTTATAAGAAGATTAGTCTACAGTAGCATTTCCCAAGATCTGTCTGTTGACAAGATCTTTCTTGAAAATAGCATTATGCAAAAACCCAATACGTAAAGAAAGTATAGACAAATACTTGTGGCTAAAAGGTAGCATCCCTCAGCCACCACCTGAACTTAGCACTTTTCCTTGCCTTACATCATGTATCCACTGAAGGTGGTCTGTGAAGTTTCTGAAAAAGCCATCAAGCTAGATAATCATTCAAAAGCAAGAGAAAAAATAAAGATGTTTTCAGACATACAAGCAATAAAGACTCCAACATCCATAAATCTTCACTTAAAAAAAAAAAAACAACAACTCTGTGCATTGGCAATAAGAAAAGTGAAGCCGGAAAGTCAGTTTGTCTAACTGGAGTGATGCTTCTCCATTTATTATGCTTCACATTCCCTGGAGGGTCCTTCATGTGTATTATAAGGCCTTCCTCATCCCACCTCACCTTGACCTCACTCAGTCCTCCTCCGAGGAAGAATGAGTTAACAAGATTGGAAAATTTGAAGAGAGAGACTGGGTGTAAGAAGGCCAGTCCTGGGACCTAGGTTACCTGCAGGGAAGTACCTTGTGGGGTACACAGGGACCAAGTGGGGGGAGCTTGCCCTCGTCCTGAACTGCCTATGCCTTGGTTAGTATGACCATCTACTGGGATGGTAGCTCTGGGAACTGGTATTAGGAAGCCCACTTGTCCACCAATGTGAATTTTTCTAATATCCTGTCAGTAACAGAGGTCATATTTTGGTTCCCATATGCCTTTATACTTTTGCCTGATCTCTCAATTGGTTTTGAAAAATTAAATGAGGAAGAAGTGTGCTATTTAGAAGACCTTGATCTTCAATAATGTGGGATAACAGTGAACTCAGAAAGGGATCAAATTCACTGGCAGATTCCTAAGATAAGAAAGGCCCATATCACAAAACCAAAATTTATTTATCCTGCAGAGGAAGTTGGATTTTATTCTACCAGGAGGCAAAGGCCATTGGACCACTTTCAATCAAAGGTGACATGACCAGATTGGTATGTTGATTATTTTCTTAGATAGTGTGGGAAAGAAACAAAGAGAGCACTGAAAAGGGGGATCAGGTTAGAAAGAGAAGGCAGCATTTTCTGAAGGCTAAATTCACCTGTTTTATAACTTTGTCTAAGACTGTCACAAATGACGATGTCATGTTTTGCCAACCTGTTATCTAATTCTGAATAGCTGGTCTGCTGGCTCAGTAAGATTGCATTAAGCCAAGCAATCAGATAAGTAAAACTACAACTACATTTAGGATCTTTATCATGATGTTTCAAAATATGCTTTACAACTTTTCATTTAAGAAAAAGAATGAAGTAATGTTGCTCTCTTCTGACTTCCAAAGTTTAGTTTCCTAAAGTATCCATGATAAGTTTTTAGAATTTTAAAAGGCAAAATATTACTAGTCACAAAGTGATGGCTTGAAATTTTGTGGCTGTAAAATAGACCATTTTGTCATTCATAAAATCAGCACAATATTAAATTTTGATACAAAACAGATGTATACTACTTGCTGCAGCCTTGAAGATAATTTTTTAGCAATGTCAAAGTAGATCAGATGCTTAACGATACTTTTAAGCCATAAGCTGGTCCTTGGTCCCTTACCTTTCTGAGGTTTCTATTGTTGTGCCATTCCTTGGAGCAAGATACCTCCATTAGACCCAAGGCAACTGTTTTTGATTCCGAGTTAAAGTTTCTGGTTTCTGTCGCAAACATGTTCTATGCTCCATGATTGGTGTTGTCCAACATTGTACCAAACACTAGGTGTCTTGGCATAACAAGGTATGATATAATCCATGTTTCCAAAGAACTTGCAGTCTCTGGGAAAAAAACAGGAGTGATAAAACTTATAAAACAGCAAAATTTGTAAATAATTACAAATTTTTGTAAGAAATTACAAAAAATACAGTAATAATAACACCCCCATGTTCACTTCCTAATGCTTCCTTCCTCCATAAAGAAATCCCCTGACATTATCCAATACGTGGTAAGAAACAAACTTCTTTGGGAAAACAAAAAGAAAATATTCACCTAGCCAGGCAAATCAGATGTATTAAGTGGGGCTCTTGGGGATTTAAGTTCTTCCCCTGTTTTGTTATTATTGCTTGTTCTGTTATCTTTCGTTTGTTTGTTTGTTTTCCACACAGTTGCTCAGTGCTCTCTTTCTTCATTGACTACATTCATCCCCTTCAAAAGGGTCCTCTTTTCCAAAGTGCAGGCCTAGCTATTTCTGAAGTTTAACCACTCTTCTCCCTGCTGATCCGTAGGAAATATAATATATTAATAAGGAAACTCCCTTGTGGCTCAGCTGGTAAAGAATCCACCTGCAATGCAGGAGACCTGGATTTGATCCCTGGGTTGGGAGGATCCCCTGGAGAAGGGAAAGGGTACCCACTTCAGTATTCTGGCCTAGAGAATTCCATGGACTGGATAGTCCAGGGGGTCACAAAGAGTCGGCCACAACTGAGTGACTTTTGCTTGTACTTGTACTTCAATAACAGAAATCTTACCCAATGTAGTTGAAACAAAGACTTGTCTAGCTTTCTAACTAACTAGGAAATTCAAACAATAAACTTGAGGTATGGCTAGATCATGGTGCTTCAATGATGTCTTCGAGGGTCTGACTTTTTCCCTCTGTCTCTGTTTTGCTCTGGACTGATTCTCCCCCTCAAAGTGGCAAAGATGGCCACCAGGAGCTCTAGGATTGCATCATTTTTATAGATAATAATTCTACCCGCTTCTTCCACTCCCTGCCCCACCCCTATTCTCCCCATTCCTTAAAACTAGAGCAAAACTTCCATGGACTCTTCACCAGAGAGATGCTATGAAGAAACAAATGCATATTCACTTTACACAGAACTCCTTTAATATTTTCTAAAGATTGTTTTACTTGTCATTGTTCAGACGACAAGTCATGTCCAACTCTTTGCCCCATGGACTTCAGCATGCCATTTTACTAACAGGGAATAAAACATAACCAAATTATAGTGGTAAGAAACTGCCACAGTCATCAAGACAGTATGGTACTGGCACAAAGACAGAAATATAGATCAATGGAACAAAATAGAAAGCCCAGAGAAAAATCCACACACATTTGGACACCTTATCTTTGACAAAGGAGGCAAGAATATACAATGGATTAAAGACAATCTCTTTAACAAGTGGTGCTGGGAAATCTGGTCAACCACTTGTAAAAGAATGAAACTAGACCACTTTCCAACACCATACACAAAAATAAACTCAAAATGGATTAAAGATCTAAACGTAAGACCAGAAACTATAAAACTCCTAGAGGAGAACATAGGCAAAACACTCTCCGACATACATCACAGCAGAATCCTCTATGACCCACCTCCCAGAATATTGGAAATAAAAGCAAAAATAAACAAATGGGACCTAATTAAACTTAAAAGCTTCTGCACAACAAAGGAAACTATAAGCAAGGTGAAAAGACAGCCTTCAGAATGGGAGAAAATAATAGCAAATGAAGCAACTGACAAACAACTAATCTCAAAAATATACCAGCAACTCCTACAGCTCAATTCCAGAAAAATAAATGACCCAATCAAAAAATGGGCCAAAGAACTAAATAGACATTTCTCCAAAGAAGACATACAGATGGCTAACAAACACATGAAAAGATGCTCAACATCACTCATTATCAGAGAAATGCAAATCAAAACCACTATGAGGTACCATTTCACGCCAGTCAGAATGGCCGCGATCCAAAAGTCTACAAGTAATAAATGCTGGAGAGGGTGTGGAGAAAAGGGAACCCTCTTACACTGTTGGTGGGAATGCAAACTAGTACAGCCACTATGGAGAACAGTGTGGAGATTCCTTAAAAAACTGGAAATAGAACTGCCTTATAACCTAGCAGTCCCACTGCTGGGCATACACACTGAGGAAACCAGAATTGAAAGAGACACGTGTACCCCAATGTTCATCACAGCACTGTTTATAATAGCCAGGACATGGAAGCAACCTAGATGTCCGTCAGCAGATGAATGGATAAGAAAGCGATGGTACATATACACAATGGAGTATTACTCAGCCATTAAAAAGAATACATTTGAATCAGTTCTAATGAGGTGGATGAAACTGGAGCCTATTATACAGAGTGAAGTAAGCCAGAAAGAAAAACACCAATACAGTATACTAATGCATATATATGGAATTTAGAAAGATGGTAACAATAACCCTGTGTATGAGACCGCAAAAGAGACACTGATGTATAGAACAGTCTTTTGGACTCTGTGGGAGAGAGAGAGGGTGGGATGATTAAGGAGAATGGCATTGAAACATGTATAATATCATATATGAAACGAGTCGCCAGTCCAGGTTCGATGCACGATACTGGATGCTTGGGGCTGGTGCACTGGGACGACCCAGAGGGATGGTATGGGGAGGGAGGAGGGAGGAGGGTTCAGGATGGGGAACACATGTATGCCTGTGGTGGATTCATTTCGATATATGGCAGAACCAATACAATATTGTAAAGTTTAAAAATAAAATAAAGAGGGGAGGAGCCAAGATGGCGGAGGAGTAGGACGGGGAGAACACTTTCTCCCCCACAAATTCATCAAAAGAGCATTTAAACGTCGAGTAAATTCCACAAAACAACTTCTGAATGCCGGCAGAGGACATCAGGCACCCAGAAAAGCAACCCAACTCTTCGAAAGGAGGTAGGAAAAAATATTAAAAACAAAAAAAAAAGAGACAAAAGAGGGAGGGACGGAGTTCCGTCCCGGGAAGGGAATCTTAAAAAGAGAGAAGTTTCCAAACATCAGGAAACCTTCTCACTGCCGAATCTGCGCCGAGCTTTGGAAGCACAGAGGGCAATATAACAGGGAGAAAAAATAAATAAACAATTTAAAACTCGCAGATTGCGAGCCCTACGGTAACTCCCCCAGCAGAGAAGCAGCGCAGACGCCTGCATCCACCATTAGCGAATCGGGGCTGGGCAGGGAGGCGCGGCGTGGGCTGCATCGCTGAGAGTAAGAATCTGGCCTGAATACCCTGAGCGCTATCTGAGCGAAATAATTTGGGCTAGCAAACCAGACTGTGGGATATCTACCACGCGAAAAGCCAGCCCTAACCTAAGACCGCCAGGCCCGCGCACGGAACAAAGGACTGAACAGAGATAGCCGGCTGCAGACCTTCCCCCTCTGGTGACAGGCAGCCAGAGCCGGAAGGGGGCAATCGCAGCCCCAGAGAGACATTATCTATAAAATTGTAAGCAGGCTTCTTTGCTAACTAAAACTTCTTGGGGGTCTGGACGGTCAACATCTGCCTGAGAAGGTGCGCCGGTTTTACATCCAGATAACCGAGTGGCGGGGAGGCGATAAGTCGCAGCATTGGCGCTCGCCTAGGAAGAGCAAATTGGCGCTCGGACCTGGGAAGAGCACAAAATGCAGGCCCAACTGAGTCTGCGCCTCTGAGGACTACCCGAGTGCCTGAACCTGAGCGGCTTGGACCTGGGAGGTGCATGCAGCCCAGGGCCAGCCTCGGATTGTTCCCGGCGGAACAACCTAGAGTCCGAGCAGTGTGGACAGGGAGGCTACACGCGCCGTGAGCGGGGGCAGACCCAGGGTGGCTGAGGCACTGCAAGCCCACGCCAGTGTTATTTGTTTGCAGCATCCCTCCCTCCCTCCCCACAGCGCGACTGAACAAGTAAGCCTAAAAAAAAAAAAAAAAAAGTGTCCTCCACCGTGCCCTTTGAGTCAGGGCAGAAACCAGATACTGAAGAGACTAGCAAACAGAAGAAGATGTAACAGAGGGAAACGCCTTGGAAGCTACAGGCAATAGATCAAAACCCTGTGGTTACTACGGACTACATAGGAAGGGGCCTATAGATCTTGAGAAATATAAATCTGACCAAGGAACTAGCCAAAAATGAACTGAACCCACAACACCCACAAAAAAAAAAAAAAAAAAAAAGCCCTAGATATATTTTTATTATTTTTACGGTCATTCTTTTTTTTTTTTTTTTAATTAAAAAAAAAATTTTTTAAGTCCTCTATTGTTCCTTTAATTTTCACTTTTATAACCTATTACTTTGCAAAAAAAAAAAAAAAGGACCCTATTTTTTTTGTCTTCAGCAAACTTCATATATATATATTTTATAATTTTTTGACCTTGTTTTTTTTGTTTGTTTTGTTTTTGTTTTTTTCTTCTTTTCTTTAACATTGTATTTTTGAAATTCCAAACTCTACTCTAGATTTTTAATTTTCGCTTTTTGGTATATGTTATCAATTTTGTACCTATAGTTTTTTTTTATATAATTTCTGTGACTTTTTTTTTTTTCTTCTTCTCTGTTTCTTTCTCTTCTTCTTTTATATAACATTGTATATCTGAAATTCCAAACTTTACTCTAGATTTTTAATTTATGCTCTTTGGTATTTGATATCAATTTTGTACCTGTATTTTCTTTATAATTTTTGTGACATTGTTCGTATTTGTTTGTTTGTTTTCTCTCTTTATTTTTCTTCTTCTTCTTTTTTTTTTTTTTTTTAACATTGTATTTTTGAAATTCCAAACTCTACTCTAGATTTTTAATTTTTGCTTTCTGGTATTAGTTATCAATTTTGTACCTGTACTTTCTTTATAATTTTCGCGACCTTGTTTGTTTTTGTTTGTTCGTTTTTTCTCTCTTTCTTTTCCTTCTTCTTTTCTTTAACATCGTATTTTTGAAATTCCAAACTCTACTCTAGATTTTTAATTTTCGCTTTCTGGTATTAGTTATCAATTTTGTACCTGTACTTTCTTTATAACTTTCGCGACCTTGTTTGTTTTTGTTTGTTCGTTCTTTCTCTCTTTCTTTTCCTTCTTCTTTTCTTTAACATCGTATTTTTGAAATTCCAAACTCTACTCTAGATTTTTAATTTTTGCTTTTATGTATTTGTTACCAATTTTGTACCTTTAAGGACCCAATCTTCAGGACCCATTTTTCACTAGGGAGTGAGATTACTGGCTTGACTGCTCTCTCTCCCTTTGGACCCTCCTTTTTCTCCACCAGGTCGCCTGTGTCTCCTCCCTAACCCCTCTCTACTCTACCCAACTCTGTGAATTTCTGTGTGTTCCAGACGGTGGAGAACACTTAGGGAACTGATTACTGGCTGGATCTGTCTCCCTCCTTTTCATTCCCCCTTTTATCCTTCTGGCCACCTCTGTTACCTTCCTCCTTCTTCTCTTCTCTGTATAACCCCGTGAACATCTCTGAGTGGTCCAGTTGTGGAGTGCACATAAGGAAGTGACTACTGGCTAGCCCACTCTCTCCACTATTGATTCACCTCATCTCATTTGGGTCACCTCTAACTCCCTCCTCCCTCTTCTCTTCTCCATGTAACCCTGTGAACCTCTCTGAGTGACCCTCACTGTAGAGAAACTTATCATCTTTAATGTAGATGTTTTATCAATGGTGCTGTATAGAAGGAGAAGTTTTGAAACTACTGTAAAAATAAGACCGATAATCAGAAGCAGGAGACTTAAGTCCAAACCCTGACTCCAGGGAACTCCTGACTCCAAGGAACATTCATTGACAGGAGCTCATCAAATGCCTCCATACCGACACTGAAACCAAGCACCACACAAGGGCCAATAAGTTCCAGGGCAAGACATACCAAGCAAATTCTCCAGCAACAAAGGAACACAGCCCTGAGCTTCAAGATACAGGCTGCCCAAAGTCACCCCAAAACTATAGACATCTCATAACTCATTACTGGACATTTCATTGCACTCCAGAGAGAAGAAATACAGCTCCACCCACCAGAACACCGACACAAGCTTCCCTAACCAGGAAACCTTGACAAGCCACCTGTACAAACCCACACACAGTGAGGAAACGCCATAATAAAGAGAACTCCACAAACTGCCAGAATACAGAAAGGACACCCCAAACTCAGCAATTTAAACAAGATGAAGAGACAGAGGAATACTCAGCAGATAAAGGAACAGGATAAATGCCCACCAAACCAAACAAAAGAGGAAGAGATAGGGAATCTACCTGATAAAGAATTCCGAATAATGATAGTGAAATTGATCCAAAATCTTGAAACTAAAATGGAATCACAGATAAATAGCCTGGAGACAAGGATTGAGAAGATGCAAGAAAGGTTTAACAAGGACCTAGAAGAAATAAAAAAGAGTCAATATATAATGAATAATGCAATAAGTGAAATTAAAAACACTCTGGAGGCAACAAATAGTAGAATAACAGAGGCAGAAGACAGGATTAGTGAATTAGAAGATAGAATGGTAGAAATAAATGAATCAGAGAGGATAAAAGAAAAACGAATTAAAAGAAATGAGGACAATCTCAGAGACCTCCAGGACAATATTAAACGCTACAACATTCGAATCATAGGGGTTCCAGAAGAAGAAGACAAAAAGAAAGACCATGAGAAAATACTTGAGGAGATAATAGTGGAAAACTTCCCTAAAATGGGGAAGGAAATAATCACCCAAGTCCAAGAAATCCAGAGAGTACCAAACAGGATAAACCCAAGGAGAAACACCCCAAGACACATATTAATCAAATTAACAAAGATCAAACACAAAGAACAAATATTAAAAGCAGCAAGGGAAAAACAACAAATAACACACAAGGGAATTCCCATAAGGATAACAGCTGATCTTTCAATAGAAACTCTTCAAGCCAGGAGGGAATGGCAAGACATACTTAAAATGATGAAAGAAAATAACCTACAGCCCAGATTATTGTACCCAGCAAGCATCTCATTCAAGTATGAAGGAGAAATCAAAAGCTTTTCAGACAAGCAAAAGCTGAGAGAATTCTGCACCACCAAACCAGCTCTCCAACAAATACTAAAGGATATTCTCTAGACAGGAAACACAAAAACGGTGTATAAACTCGAACGCAAAACAATAAAGTAAATGGCAACGGGATCATACTTATTAGTAATTACCTTAAATGTAAATGGGTTGAATGCCCCAACCAAAAGACAAAGACTGGCTGAATGGATACAAAAACAAGACCCCTACATATGTTGTCTACAAGAGACCCACCTCAAAACAGGGGACACATACAGACTGAAAGTGAAGGGCTGGAAAAAAGATTTTCCATGCAAATAGGGACCAAAAGAAAGCAGGAGTAGCAATACTCATATCAGATAAAATAGACTTTAAAACAAAGGCTGTGAAAAGAGACAAAGAAGGTCACTACATAATGATCAAAGGATCAATCCAAGAAGAAGATATAACAATTATAAATATATATGCACCCAACACGGGAGCACCACAGTACGTAAGACAAATGCTAACAAGTATGAAAGGAGAAATTAACAATAACACAATAATAGTGGGAGACTTTAATACCCCACTTACACCAATGGATAGATCAACTAAACAGAAAATTAACAAGGAAACACAAACTTTAAATGATACAATAGACCAGTTAGACCTAATTGATATCTATAGGTCATTTCATCCCAAAACAATGAATTTCACCTTTTTCTCAAGCGCACATGGAACCTTCTCCAGGATAGATCACATCCTGGGCCATAAAGCTAGCCTTGGTAAATTCAAAAAAATAGAAATCATTCCAAGCATTTTTTCTGACCACAATGCAGTAAGATTAGATCTCAATTACAGGAGAAAAACTATTAAAAATTCCAACATATGGAGGCTGAACAACACGCTGCTGAATAACCAACAAATCACAGAAGAAATCAAAAAAGAAATCAAAATTTGCATAGAAACGAATGAAAATGAAAACACAACAACCCAAAACCTGTGGGACACGGTAAAAGCAGTCCTAAGGGGAAAGTTCATAGCAATACAGGCACACCTCAAGAAACAAGAAAAAAGTCAAATAAATAACCTAACTCTACACCTAAAGCAACTAGAAAAGGAAGAAATGAAGAACCCCAGGGTTAGTAGAAGGAAAGAAATCTTAAAAATTAGAGCAGAAATAAATGCAAAAGAAACAAAAGAGACCATAGCAAAAATCAACAAAACCAAAAGCTGGTTCTTTGAAAGGATAAATAAAATTGACAAACCATTAGCCAGACTCATCAAGAAACAAAGGGAGAAAAATCAAATCAACAAAATTAGAAACGAAAATGGAGAGATCACAACAGACAACACAGAAATACAAAGGATCATAAGAGACTACTATCAACAATTATATGCCAATAAAATGGACAACGTGGAAGAAATGGACAAATTCTTAGAAAAGTACAACTTTCCAAAACTGGACCAGGAAGAAATAGAAAATCTTAACAGACCCATCACAAGCATGGAAATTGAAACTGTAATCAAAAATCTTCCAGCAAACAAAAGCCCCGGTCCAGACGGCTTCACAGCTGAATTCTACCAAAAATTTAGAGAAGAGCTAACACCTATCCTGCTCAAACTCTTCCAGAAAATTGCAGAGGAAGGTAAACTTCCAAACTCATTCTATGAGGCCACCATCACCCTAATACCAAAACCTGACAAAGATCCCACAAAAAAAGAAAACTACAGGCCAATATCACTGATGAACATAGATGCAAAAATCCTTAACAAAATTCTAGCAATCAGAATCCAACAACACATTAAAAAGATCATACACCATGATCAAGTGGGCTTTATCCCAGGGATGCAAGGATTCTTCAATATCCGCAAATCAATCAATGTAATACACCACATTAACAAATTGAAAAATAAAAACCATATGATTATCTCAATAGATGCAGAGAAAGCCTTTGACAAAATTCAACATCCATTTATGATAAAAACTCTCCAGAAAGCAGGAATAGAAGGAACATACCTCAACATAATAAAAGCTATATATGACAAACCCACTGCAAACATTATCCTCAATGGTGAAAAATTGAAAGCATTTCCTCTAAAGTCAGGAACAAGACAAGGGTGCCCACTTTCACCATTACTATTCAACATAGTTTTGGAAGTTTTGGCCACAGCAATCAGAGCAGAAAAAGAAATAAAAGGAATCCAAATTGGAAAAGAAGAAGTAAAACTCTCACTATTTGCAGATGACATGATCCTCTACATAGAAAACCCTAAAGAGTCCACCAGAAAATTACTAGAAATAATCAATGACTATAGTAAAGTTGCAGGATATAAAATCAACACACAGAAATCCCTTGCATTCCTATACACTAATAATGAGAAAACAGAAAGAGAAATTAAGGAAACAATTCCATTCACCATTGCAACGGAAAGAATAAAATACTTAGGAATATATCTACCTAAAGAAACTAAAGACCTATATATAGAAAACTATAAAACACTGGTGAAAGAAATCAAAGAGGACACTAATAGATGGAGAAATATACCATGTTCATGGATTGGAAGAATCAATATAGTGAAAATGAGTATACTACCCAAAGCAATTTATAGATTCAACGCAATCCCTATCAAGCTACCAACAGTATTCTTCACAGAGCTAGAACAAATAATTTCACAATTTGTATGGAAATACAAAAAACCTCGAATAGCCAAAGCGATCTTGAGAAAGAAGAATGGAACTGGAGGAATCAACCTACCTGACTTCAGGCTCTACTACAAAGCCACAGTTATCAAGACAGTATGGTACTGGCACAAAGACAGAAATATTGATCAATGGAATAAAATAGAAAGCCCAGAGATAAATCCACGCACATATGGACACCTTATCTTCGACAAAGGAGGCAAGAATATACAATGGATTAAAGACAATCTCTTTAACAAGTGGTGCTGGGAAATCTGGTCAGCCACTTGTAAAAGAATGAAACTGGACCACTTTCTAACACCATACACAAAAATAAACTCAAAATGGATTAAAGACCTAAACGTAAGACCAGAAACTATAAAACTCCTAGAGGAGAACATAGGCAAAACACTCTCCGACATACATCACAGCAGGATCCTCTATGACCCACCTCCCAGAATATTGGAAATAAAAGCAAAAATAAACAAATGGGACCTAATTAACCTTAAAAGCTTCTGCACATCAAAGGAAACTATTAGCAAGGTGAAAAGACAGCCTTCAGAATGGGAGAAAATAATAGCAAATGAAGCAACCGACAAACAACTAATCTCAAAAATATACAAGCAACTCCTACAGCTCAACTCCAGAAAAATAAACGACCCAATCAAAAAATGGGCCAAAGAACTAAATAGACATTTCTCCAAAGAAGACATACAGATGGCTAACAAACACATGAAAAGATGCTCAACATCACTCATTATCAGAGAAATGCAAATCAAAACCACTATGAGGTACCATTTCACACCAGTCAGAATGGCTGCGATCCAAAAGTCTACAAATAATAAATGCTGGGGAGGGTGTGGAGAAAAGGGAACCCTCTTACACTGTTGGTGGGAATGCAAACTAGTCCAGCCACTATGGAGAACAGTGTGGAGATTCCTTAAAAAACTGGAAATAGAACTGCCTTATGATCCAGCAACCCCACTGCTGGGCATACACACTGAGGAAACCAGAATTGAAAGAGACACGTGTACCCCAATGTTCATCGCAGCACTGTTTATAATAGCCAAGACGTGGAAGCAACCTAGATGTCCATCAGCAGATGAATGGATAAGAAAGCTGTGGTACATATATACAATGGAGTATTACTCAACCATTAAAAAGAATACATTTGAATCAGTTCTAATGAGGTGGATGAAACTGGAGCCTATTATACAGAGTGAAGTAAGCCAGAAGGAAAAACATAAATACAGTATACTAACGCATATATATGGAATTTAGAAAGATGGTAACAATAACCCGGTGTACGAGACAGCAAAAGAGACACTGATGTATAGAACAGTCTTATGGACTCTGTGGGAGAGGGAGAGGGTGGGAAGATTTGGGAGAATGGCAATGAAACATGTAAAATATCATGTAGGAAACGAGTTGCCAGTCCAGGTTCGATGCATGATGCTGGATGCTTGGGGCTGGTGCACTGGGACGGCCCAGAGGGATGGTATGGGGAGGGAGGAGGGAGGAGGGTTCGGGATGGGGAACACATGTATACCTGTGGCGGATTCATTTTGATATTTGGCAAAACTAATACAATTATGTAAAGTTTAAAAATAAAATTGGAAGAATAAAAAAAAATAATAAATAAAAGAAAAAAAAAAGAAACTGTGTAGCTTAATACTTTCTGCGGTCTTCTGGAGTTTATGGAAATGGAACTAAACCAGCTATTTCTTAGCTCTTTTCACTGACCCATTTCTCACTGTACTGTTTAGAAACATCTCTATCCAACTCCTTTATTTGGGTTTCTGTTTCTACAATGATGCTCGTGGGCTTTCCCAACTTCTTGGTTAGTATCCTTTCTTTCTAATTCATAAAGCCAACATCAGAATGAAATTATGTGGCTGCTAGTTATCCATAATAACTTAAAGAGAGCCAAGTAAAATATCTCTTCTCAGAGAAATATGCTAGGCTGTCTGTCTAGATCTAACATCTTCTGACTTTACATAGGAAAGTCAACTTATTTAATTCTGCGATGCTCTCCTGTTTCTGGGCTTCCTTGGTGGCTCAGACAATTCTTCAGACCTGTTCTTATAGCAACACTCCTTTTTTTAAGATTTTTAAAAATAATTAATTATTTTATTAAAGTATAGTTAATTTACAATGTTGTGTTAGTTTCAAGTGTTCAGCAAAGTAATTCAGTAATACATATACATTGATATCTATTCTTTTTCAGATTCTTTTCTACTCTAAGTTATTATAAGATATTGAATATAATTCCCTGTCCTATACAGTAGGTCCTTGTTACCTATTTTATATATAGCAGTGTGTATATTAATCTCATACTCCTAACATATCTTCTCCCTCCTCCTACCACTATTCCCTTTGGTAACCATTAATTTGTTCTCTATGTCTGTAAGTCTACTTCTGCTTTATTAGTATGTACATTTGTATCATCTTTTTAAGATTCAACATATAAGTGATATCATATGATATTTGTCTTTGTCTGACTGACTTCAGTTAGTGTAATAAGGTTAAGGTCCATTCAATGTCAACATTCTTTAACAGTGGTTGCCAAACACAGCTGGATGGCTGTCTCCTTACCTTAGACTGGAACACAGCAAGTTGGTGCAAAGCTTTTAAGAAACTCTCAAGAGATAGGACAGAGTCCAAGCACTCAAAGAAAATGAAGATTGCATATGCTCCCCTCAGCTGAGCTGATCCTTTGACCCTACCATTCCCTCAGGCTATAGCAAAGTGGATAAAATGTAAATACTCAGCCCACCACCTGTATATGTGAGGAAAAGAAATAAATCTTCCTCAGATGGTAGGAAGAAGGCATCAACATTGTATCACTGGAGTATTACCTGAGCATGATCAAAATGAAAATAATAGCATAGCAAGAACAAACAAATATTTAACATGAAATAAAAGAGTCCCACTTAGAAGATATTCTAACTTAAAACAAGAAGGTAATATCTCCCAATTATTTCAGGCAATGGCTGGACTTAATAAGAATAAAAATTCAACTTTTTTTGGCTCAAAAACAAATCAAAGCAAAAGTATGAGATAAAAAGAAATTTGCTAGTCTGAGAAACTCTGGCTATAAACTTTTGTGGCTCTTCTCTCTTTCTTTAAACAAAATAGAGCTGATGAATACAGAAAATGAAGTGGACTCATTATTTACAGAGATTTTCTAAGATACCATCTGTTTCTTGCTTTAAAGATTATACCTTCCCTCAAATTTGTTAAGATCAGGCTTCATGAAGATACTGGTGGAAACTCGGCAAATACACACATGTACATATGCACATATACATGTGTGTGTGTGTTTGTGCATGTGCAGACACACACTCTCCAGTGAACAGAAGTAAATATTTGAGACTTGTGGAAGGGTTAAAATCTGTGATTCTCTAAGACAGTAACATAAGTTGACAAGAAGACAAGAACGTGCTGGTTACTCTCATTGGCCAACCTCCACCCACCAGTCACCACCATTCCCTGCCCCTCTCTGCCTTGCTCTGATCCAGGCGAAGCAGACCCCTGAGACTCACCACCTTTGTTCCCATGTCCTCAGGCTTCCAAGTGGGTTGGAAACTAGAGGGTGGGAGGAGGGAAAATCTTAGGTATTTCTTCCTTCTCTCTCCCTGCTCCCATGCATATGTGCATGCACAATCATGCCTGACTCTTAGCGACCCCATGAACTGTAGCCCACCAGACTCCTCTCTCCATGGGATTTTCCCTCCAAGATTAATGGAGTGGGTTGCCATTTCCACAACTCTAGCTTACATGCGAGGGATCCCCTCTTCCATGTGTTCACTGTCAGTGGACTCTAGGAACACTCTTTCCTCCCCTTGTGCCATAGTCCTAGGGATGGTAGCATCTTCAAGCAATTGTTAGTGCCTGGGATCTTACTATATCTTGGGGTTTTTTTCTCTTAACCTCATCCCCATCCCAACAGTAATCCTTTTCATAATAGCTCTAAATCTTAAGCATGGTAGGGCAATTCTGTTTCTTGCCACGATTCTGAGTTGTAAAAACTGAAACTGATTTTGGCCAAATTAAGAGAAGATAAACAAATTAGAAAGAGCAAAGGGAAGAGAAAAGGCTCTGCTGACTATGGAATTGCTCTCACAAAGAAAAGGCTAGAAATAATAAATGCAAAAAGGTGAAGGAGAAAGAAGAGGAGGAAGAAAGATCTAAGAGATTAGAGAGAAGCTAAGAGTTAAGAAAGAAAGTTAAAGAGGCTCTAGCATAAAGATATTGGGATATAAGGAACCAAAAAATAAAGCAGGAAAAAAAAGAAAATATAGAACAAGAAAAGTTTCCCAGAAATGAAGAAAATAAATGCTACAGACTAAAGGCATATGCTGTGTTTGAAATAAACTTGATGCCTAGCAGTCAATACCAACTTACATTCTAGGTATACTATCCTTTATGTGCTAGCTAGGTCATTATCAAGGATAAAGAAAAACAAATCAAGCAAAATACAAAAAAAAAAAACCAATCAGTGTCACAGGGGAAGAAACCATGCTGCCCTCAGATCCCTTTACAACAGAGCACAGTTCTACAAAGTTCTCAGGGAAAAAGAATCATTGTTATAGTACTTTATATATTTCTGTAAGTTAAAAAAGAACTCTTAATACCTGGAAGGTGGATAGAGTGAGATGA
The DNA here is from genome assembly GCF_032452875.1 of Bos javanicus. Lineage (NCBI taxonomy): Eukaryota > Metazoa > Chordata > Mammalia > Artiodactyla > Bovidae > Bos > Bos javanicus. The sequence continues at coordinate 58,707,082 of NC_083869.1, read as the reverse complement.
GAGGAGGTATCTCGTACATGCTAATGTCCTCATCACACATAGCAGGGAATCACTCTTTCATATTTGTTATAGTGATCAGTGATCAACTGGGGCCATGTGTTTGGGGTCTTGGTTCTGACCCTCCTCTGGGCACCTCCCTTCTCCTTCACATGGCCGGTTTGGGTAGTCTCATAGTTCAAACAGGAAGAACTGCAAAGAAGACAAGCCCCCAAAGAAAAAGCCCTTATGAGCTTCTGCTTACATCATGCTTGCTAATATCTCATTGGCCAAAGCAAGTCACATGGTCAAGCCAGTCTCTGGGTGTAAGTGTATATACAGGGAATTTGAATCTCAGCTACCATTTTTGGCAAGTAATTTAATTTCTCTGCATCTCAGTTTCCTCTTCTGTAAAATAAAGACAGTAGTCAGTTCACACTATTTGGGGGGCTGAGACAATAAAAATGTAGCTAGCAGAGAACTTAAGAAATAGTAATTGACTGGTAGACAATAATTCCCATTTGTCATACACTTGCAAAAGGGGGGTGCATGCATGTGTGCTCAGTCACTTTAGTTGTGTCCAACTCTTTGCGATCCCATGGACTGCAGCCCATGAGGCTCCTTTGTCCATAATATTCTCCAGGTAAGAATATTGGAGTGGGTTCCCATGACCTCCTCTGTAAAAGAAATAATCTATTAAAAGAAAACTGGGAGCTCCCCTCATAAAACCGACTTTCAAATAAGTCTCCCCTTTTTTTTTAAATCTTTATGAGATGGTTGGATGGCATCACCAACTCAATGGACATGAGTTTGGGTAAACTCCGGGAGTTGGTGATGGACAGGAAGGCCTGGCATGCTGCAGTCCATGGGGTTGCAAAGAGTCGGACACGACTGAGCGACTGAACCGAACTGAACTGTGGCATGTGGGATCCTAGTTCCTCAGCCAGGGGTCAAACCTGTCCTTCCATTGGTAGCATGGAATCTTAACCACTGGACTGCCTGGGAAGTCCATTTTTCTTAAAGCCTCACATTTTTGTAGAGTTGTGATTAGCATTGTTTAAATTTGCTTTTCAATGGTTTCATTTATTTTGGGTCCTCTATGCAAAGCATGTAATCCCTTGCATACAGTGACTTAATTATTTTCTATTCCTTTTATTTGTCATCTTATCTTTTACTTTTATGGGCTCCTAATTTAAAGAATACTTCCCTTGAACTACTTGAAGGGCACCTCATTTTTTTCCAGCTTTACTGAGATACAATTGATATACAGACATACCTCATTTTATTGTGACTCACTTTGTTTTGATTCACAGATATTGTGTTTTTTTTTTTTTTTTTTTTTAGAAACTGAAGGTTTGTGAGAACCCTACGTTGAGCAAGTCTATTGGCATAATAATTTCGACAGCATTTGCTCACATTCTGTCTCTGTGTCACACTCTGGTAATTTTTGCCACAACATTCCCTTAAGCCAAAGCCTAATTCAGAGCAAAGCCCCAACTCTCTCCAGTTCTATGAAGGCTGGGAGAGGTAAGGAGACTACACAGAAAACATCTGAAGTCAGCAGAAGTTGGTCCCTGAAGTTTAAAGACGCTATCTCCATCCATAACATGAAAGTCCAAGGTGAAAAAGCAAGTTATGCAGAAGGCCTAGCTAAGAAAATTCACAAAGGCGACTACACTAAACAAACAACAGATTTTCAGTGTAGGTGAAACGGCCTTCTATTGGAAGAATATGCCATCTAGGATTTCCACAGCTAGAGAGAAAAAGTGCCTAGCTTCAGAACTTCCAAGGACAGGCTGACTCGTTAGGGACTAATGCTCACTTGCGTGAGTCCATGTTTAGTCGCTAAGTTGAGTCATATTCTTTGTGACCCCCTGTACTGTAGCCCACCAGGGTCCTCTGCCCATGGAATTTTCCAGGAAAGAATATTGAAGTGGGGTGCCATTTCCTCCTCCAGGGGATCATCCCGACTCAGGGGTTGAACCCGTCTTCATCATCTCCTGCATTGGCAGGCAGATTCTTTACCCTACTGCCATGTGGGAAGCCACTGCACACTTAACCATTCTTAAAATCCTTGGGCCCTTAAGAATTATGCTAAAGCTACTCTGCCTCTGCTCTATAAATGGAACAACAAAGCTCGGATGACAGCACATTTGTTTATAACATGGTTTACTGAATGCTTTAATCCCATTGTTGAGAACTACTGCCCAGAAAAAAAAAAAAAATCCTTTAAAAATGTTACTGCCTATTGACAATGCACCTGGTCACCCAAGAGCTCTGATGGAGATGTATGAAATTCATGTTGTTTTCATACCTGCTAACATAACATCCATTCTGCAGCCCATGGATCAAGGACTAATTTCAACTTTCAGGTTTATTACTTACAATACACATGTTGTAAGGCTATCGCTACCACAGACAGTGATTCCTCTGATGGATCTTGGCAAAGTAAACTGAAAAGCTCTGGAAAGGGTTCACCATTCTAGTTGCCATAAAGAAAATTCATGGTTCATGGGAAGATATCAAGATATCAACATTAATAGGAGTTTGGAAGAAGTTGATTCCAACTATCATGGATGACTTTAAAGAGTTCAAGATGTCAGTAGAGGAAGTCACTGCACATGTGGTGGAAATAGCAAGAGAACTAAAAGTAGAAATGGAACCTGAAGATGTAACTGAATTGCTTCAATCTCACAAGAATACTTCAGCAGATAGGGAGTTGCTTCTTATGGATGAGCAAAGAAAATAGTTTCTTAAGATGGAAATCAGTCCTGGTGAAGCTGTTGTGAAGACTGTTGAAATGACAACAAAGGATTTAGAATATTATGTAAATTTAGTTGTCTCCAATTTGAAAGAATGTCTACTCTGGGTAAAATGCTATCAAACATTTCTCTGATTACAGAGAAATTGTTCAGAAAAAGCAGAAGCAAACTTCATTTCTGTCTTATTTTAATAAACTGCCCCAGCCACCTCAACTTTCAGTAACCAGTATTCTGATCAGTCAGTAGCCATCAACATCAAGGCAAGACCCTCAATCAGCAAAGAGTACAGAAGTGCTGAAGGCTCAGATGATGGTTAGCACTTTTTAGCAATAGAGAATTTTTAATTAAATTATGCACATTGCTTTTTTAGACAACGCTATACCATACTTAATAAACTACAATATGGTGGAAATGTAACTTTTATAAGCACTGAGGAACCAAAAAATTGGTGTGACTCATTTTATCGCAATATTCACTTTATTGTGGTGGCCTGTAATCAAACCCACAATATTTCTTCTGAGATATGCCTGTATAATATGATGTACTTTTAAGGTGTACAATGTGATCATCTGATACATGTATATACTGCAAAATGATTACTACAGTATTAAAACATGCTTCACTCCACATAATTGCCATCTTGTTGTTGTGGTGAGAATACTAAAGCTCTGCTCTTAGAGAAACTTTCAATTATGTAATACAGCATTGATAATTTTATTCATCTTATAAGTGAAAGTGTGAAGCCTTTGATCAACATTACCAATCCCCCCGACCCCTCAACCTCTGGCAACTATCAATTTACTCCCTGTTTTTATGCTGCTGCTGCTGCTTAGTCGCTTCAGTCGTGTCTGACTCTATGCAACCCCACGGACTGTAGTCTGCCAGGCTCCTCTGTCCATGGGGTTCTCCAGGCAAGAATAGTGGAGTGGGTTGTCATCCTCCTCCAGGGGATCTTCCTGGCCCAAGGATCGAACCCAGGTCTCCTGTATTGCAGGCAGGTTCTTTACCATCTGAGCCACCAGGGAAGCCCTGTTTTTGTGAGTTCAGTGTTTTTAGATTCCACATATGAGTAGGTCATACAGTATTTGTCTTTCTCTCTCTGACTTCTTCCACTTAGCATGATGGGAGGGCTTCTTAGTTGATCTTCATATAATCTTGTGAGGTAGATAAATAAATTGTCATCTTCAGGACTTCCCTGACAGCCCAGTGGTTAAGACTCTGTGCTTCCACTGAAGCGAGCACAGGTTTGATCCCTGGTCAGGAACTAAGATCCCCCATACCACATGGCATGGCCAAAAAAAAAAAAAGAAACAAATTGTTATCTTCCCTTCACTGTTGGGAAATTACAACCATGAAAGGTCAAATAAAAAATGAACATCAAAGGTCATCCAATAAAAGATTCAAGACTAAGTCCAAAATCTCAGACCTTCCAGGCCTCAGATCTTTAGACTAACATATTTTTCTAGATTCTTTTGAGCCCTTTAAGGAATCTGTGTTGACATTGCAGGACTGTTGTTATTGCTAAGCTTGTATAATCTTTTTCATATCCAATTCACAGTAGTTAATAGAATTTAATTAGTTAAGCTCTTTCTCTGGATATTAAGGACAAACCTGTTATGAGATTAGCATGTGTATAGCATTGTGTACCAACTTTAAAAAGAATGTTTCTCTTTTCATTTGACTAAAATAGGACTTACAAATTCACTAATGAATGGAGAGAGTGCTTAAAGGAGACTCCTTAGAATGCCTATGTTCTGCTTTGAGTCCAGCAATTGCCCTTAATTAGAAAAGACCAAGGTCTCATAAAAATGTTGATGAAATCTTGGTATCTGCACATGTGTCTCACATACCAACATGCATTCACACAAGCATGCACACCAACATACAATCCATGGAAAGAATATTCCATATATAGAATCCTTTAGAAAGATAACACAGATTGAGGAGTGCAGGTTCTTGTCCGTCAAACGAGGAAGCTTTGGAAGACCTGAATAACAAAAAGGACTTATTTGCAGGCTATGGAGTGACTCACAGACCAAAGGAGTAAGTGCAGAAGGGTGATCGGGACGCAAGCAGTAAGAACCAGTATAGGGTTTTATCAGGGTCCCTCAGAGGATGAATGGGTTCTAGTTTTCCTCTTTCTATCACTCCTTTCAAGAGTCAAATCTTGGGGACTTCCTTAGTGGTCCAGTGGTTGGGAGTCCACCTACCAATGCAGGCATCACGGATATGATCCCTGATCCAAGAAGATCCCACAAGCCAGGGGGTAACTAAGCCCATGTGCCACAGCTACTGAAATCCGTGTGCCCTAGCGCCCATGCTCCACAACAAAAGAAGCCACAACAATGAGAATCCCACGCACTGCAACTAGAGGAAACCAGAAAATTCTACATGCAGCAACAAAGACCCAGCACAGCCGAGAAATAAACAAATAATTTTTAAAATTATATATACACATATACATACATATATATATATATACACACATACACACACACACACATATATATGTATATATATATATATAAAGGGCTTCCCTGGTGGCTCAGGCAGTAAAGAATCTGCCTGAAATGAAGGAGACCCAGCTTCAATCCCTGGGTCAGGAAGATCCCCTGAGGAAGGGTATGGCTACCTACTCCCGTATTCTTGCCTAGAGAATCCCATGGACAGAGGAGCCTGGCAGGCTATAGTCCATGGGGTCGCAAAGAGTCGGACATGACTGAAGCAACTAACATATATTTAAAAAGAGTCGAATCTTGGGAAGGAATATATCTGATTGGGTCATGGGTTCAAACTTTTTTTTAAAAAAAAATTTATTTTTAATTGGAGGATAACTTTTTTTACAGTGTTGTGTTTGTTTTTGCCGTATAACAATGTGAATCAGTTATAAGTATACACATATCCCCTCCCTCTTAGCCTCCCTCCCAGCACACCCACCCCCACCCCTGTTTCACCCCTCTGGGTGGTCACAGAGCAACAGGCTGAGCTCCCTGTGTTGTACAGCAACTGTGGACTGCTCATACCTTAACCAGCTGAGGGCAGAGTTGACAATTAACAAGACTGCAAACAGTAAGAAGTAATTCCCAAAAGAAAACAATGGTGCTTAATCAAAAGAAAGAAAATAATGCTAGACTGCAAAAAATATAATGAATTTAAATAAAATATCCAATGTCTCATTTAGATTTACTGCTTTCTATAGGTGGAGAAGGCAATGGCTTCCCACTACAGTATTCTTGCCTGGAAAATCCCATGGATGGAGGAGCCTGGTAGGCTGCAGTCCATGGGTCTTGAAGAGTCGGACATGACTGAGCGACTTCACTTTCACTTTTCATTTTCATGCATTGGAGAAGGAAATGGCAACCCACTCCAGTGTTCTTGCCTGGAGAATCCCAGGGACGGGGGAGCCTGGTGGGCTGCCGTCTATGGGGTCGCACAGAGTCGGACATAACTGAAGTGACTTAGCAGCAGTAGCAGCAGCTTTCTATAGGGGAAAAATTTGCCTCAGGAAAAGATGATAAATTAGGGCTTCCAGGTGGCTCAGGAAGATCCCTGGAGATGGAAAGGCAACTCAATCCAGTACTCTTGCCTGAGAAATCCTATGGACAGAGGGGCCTGGCAGGCTATAGTCCACGGGGTCGCAAAGAGTCGGACATGACTTAGCAACTAAACAGAAAAACAAAAGACAATAAATTAAGCTGACTTAAGATTATCCTATTTAATCATTACAGAGACTTATTCTAGAAGTCTTCAGTACCTCCAGTTAGATGTAGTTGTATATTACTCTCTTAGTATGTTATTTATAGTTACCTATTTTACTGTATTGTTATTATACTGTCATTTAAAAACATAAGCAGCACAATATAGTTCATTCTAAACTCCACTTTCTCTCATCACATAATTACATTAGAAAACACTAAGCCTTCTGCTACAATGAGATAATACAATCCCTAGGTGTTCAAAGACACATGGCAAACAATGCCTAAAAGGGGAATGTTATCTTACAGTAAAATATGCCTACCTCTGAGGGCTTTGTTTTACCACTATTAATGTGCTTTTGGAATTCTGACAGAGATGTACCTATAGGAATGCCATTGACTGACAAATCATTACATACAGAAGAGCCAGAGGGGGAAAAATGACACTAAGAATTCAAAACAAGACAGTGAGTGCATTTTGAAATGAATTTTGAAAGGCATATTACATGCAAATTAAAACCTTTTTTTTGAAAACTGCCATAACTGTTTTCCTTGATTGTAATGAGGCATTTGGTAGAATTAAGTATTTGCTATCTATAAATCATTTAAAAGATGGAAAAAAGAGATAGGGTTATGGCTGTGTGACATGTTGCCCCTGAGTTTACTCAGGGAATGAGGTATAAAAATGTGATTCTGTGAGTTCTCCCAGAACAGGACACAGTTTTACACAAGGGTAGATATGAGTATATGTGAACTCGGGGTTTTAGAACTCAAGAGATAGAGTTCAGAAATTATCCAATACAGATTCTTCTTGTAATAGGTTCTCCTGTCCTTCATGTGGTTTATATGTCTTGTTCAAAGTTAGTAGCAATCCCTGTCATTTCAACTCTGTTTCACTCTTGTATTACCATGGTAAGAAGGAAACTTTCACCAGAATATCTGGTAAGGGTTTCAAATTGCTTTGTGCCACCAGGAAGTCCCTGGGGTGAAGAAAGTAGGGGAAAATCATGATGAAAATGTGGGCGGGTCCTCTGTGTTTCAAGTACATTGAAAACATTCAAAGAATCTGAGAATTGTTAGGGACCTAAGAAGTTATCTCTGTATATATTTTCTGCTTTGTTTTTTTAAAATAAATGTATGATCAGTGGTTAGGACTCCATGCTTCCATTGAAGGGGGCCCAGGTTTGATTCCTGGTCAAGAAACTAGGATCCCACAAGTCCCAGGGCCTAAATAATAATAATTATGCATGATGGCTTTAGACAGCAACTAGCAGAATCTTATTTCCCACAGAAAGAGTCTGTATCATCTCAAACTGATGCTTTGTTTTTATTTCAATGACAAGTCCCACATTTATCCACATGCTGCTTTCCTATGACTTAATAAAGCTAGTTATTAGAAAAACCTCCCTTGTATGTATTCTCTTTTCTATAACAGTTTGTTTGGCTTAACAAAATGCACTTTGAGGATTTCTTTCAAGATCATAATCAGTCCATAAACTTCCCACGAACACTACTAATTTTTCTTCCTGAATCAAAGACACTGTGTAACAGGCTCATTTATCCATGTCAAAATTAAGTGTCTCTCCTCATACTGAATCAGCGTCAGAATCACCTGCTGTGCAAATTCATAGGCTCCATTCCAAAGTGAATAAATCTAAATCTCTGAAGACCAGAGAATCTACATTTTTAAATAACTCCTACTGATTCTTGCTGTTGTTGCTGTTATTGAGTCCCTAAGTCCTGGCCAACTCTTTGCAACCCCATGGACTGCAGCATGCCAGGCTTCCCTGTCCTTCACTCCCCCAGAGTTTGCTTAAATACATGTTATTCTGATTCTTCAGTTCAGTTCAGTTCAGTCTCTCAGTCATGTCTGACTCTTTGCGACCCCATGAATCGCAGCACACCAGGCCTCCCTGTCCATCACCAGCTCCCGGAGTTCACCCAATCTTATGCCTATTGAGTCGGTGATGCCATCCAACCATCTCATCCTCTGTCATCCCCTTCTCCTCCTGCCCCCAATCCCTCCCAGCATCAGAGTCTTTTCCAATGAGTCAACTCTTCGCATGAGGTGGCCAAAGTACTGGAGTTTCAGCTTTAGCATCATTCCTTCCAAACAAATCCCAGGGCTGGAATCCTTCAGAATGGACTGGTTGGATCTCCTTGCAGTCCAAGGGACTCTCAAGAGTCTTCTCCAACACCACAATTCAAAAGCATCAATTCTTCGGTGCTCAGCTTTCTTCACAGTCCAACTCTCACATCCATACATGACCACAGGAAAAACCATAGCCTTGACTAGACGGACCTTTGTTGGCAAAGTAATGTCTCTGCTTTTCAGTATGCTATCTAGGTTGGTCATAACTTTTCTTCCAAGGAGTAAGCGTCTTTTAATTTCATGGCTGCAGTCACCATCTGCAGTGATTTGGGAGCCCAAAAAAATAAAGTCTGACACTGTTTCCACTGTTTCTGCATCTATTTGCCATAAAGTGATGGGACCAGATGCCATGATCTTCATTTTCTAAACATTGAGTTTTAAGCCAACTTTTTCACTCTCCTCTTTCATCTTCATCAAGAGGCTTTTTAGTTCCTCTTCACTTTCTGCCATAAGAGTGGTGTCATCTGCATATCTGAGGTTATTGATATTTCTCCTGGCAATCTTGATTCCAGCTTGTGCTTCTTCCAGCCCACTGTTTCTCATGATGTACTCTGCATATAAGTTAAATAAGCAGGGTGACAATATACAGCCTTGACATACTCCTTTTCCTATTTGGAACCAGTCTGTTGTTCCATGTCCAGTTCTAACTGTTGCTTCCTGACCTACATACAAATTTCTCAAGAGGCAGGTCAGGTAGTCTGGTATTCCCATCTCTTTCAGAATTTTCCACAGTTTATACTCTTTAAATCTGAGATCCAATGCCTAAAGGATAGGGATCAAATGCTGATGTGTATTCAACTACCTTTAAACTTTTCATTCCACAAGAAAAATAAATAAATAAAGTTACCTGAAAGCTCTTCAGCCCCACAGAGCACTAGATTTACACAGGTGTAGGAATCCAATACTTAGTACTTACCCAGTTTGTTGGGGGTTAATCCTTCAAAGGATCATTGCCTGTATGGAGAATGCACTGAAATAATGAGAGGCAACTAGCATCAAATCCCGGAAGTCAGGGGTGGGGGCAGCCCTGTAAAATGTTGCCCTCATCTCCCATGAATATGAAAAAGACCCCATATACCTGAAGTTTAATAAGGCAAGCTTGTTTTATAATAAATTCGGATCCTAGAGACTATACAGTCCATGGAATTCTCTAGGCCAGAATACTGGAGTGGGTAGCCTTTTTCTTCTTCAGGGGATCTTCCCAACCCAGGGATCCAACCCAGGTCTCCTGCATTCCAGGTGGATTCTTTACGATCTGAGCCACCAGGGAAGTCTGAAGGATTGGTGCTGTTAATTTTTTAAAAACCTACAGAGTTCTCCTAACTCCTTCTAACATATGAGGACACAATGAGAACATGTTGACTGTTGACTATGAACCAGAAAGAGGGCCTTCACTGCATGCATGCTCAGTCATGCCGACGGTCTGCGACCCCATGGACTGTAGCCCACCAGGCTCCTTTGTCCATGGAGTTTCCCTGGAAAGAATACTGGGTAGGGTTGCCATTTCCTTCTCCAGGGGATCTTCCCAACCCAGGAATAGAACCCTCCTCTCTTGCAACTTCTCCACTGGCAGGCAGATTCTGTATCACTAGGCCACCTGAGAAGCCCAAGAGGGACTTCACCAGAATGTAACTATGCTGTAGCTTACTTAGACTTCCAGGCTCTAGAACTATAAAAAATAAATATGTTATTTTTAAGCTACCCAGTATGTGGTATTTTGCTGTAGCAATCTAAACAAAGACATCTGCGTATTTTTTTATGTGTTGCCATATTTAATATACTCTGTAATTTCTTATTTATTATTTTCCTTTTTCCACTAGGATATAAACTTTATTGAAGCAGTGCTTTTGGACTTTTTTTCCCCCACAACTGTATTTTCAGCACCTAGAATAATTCCTGGAACAAAATAGGGTTTCAAATAAATGTTTTCTAAGTGAATCAGTTAATGAATAAAGAAGCCTGCCCGGTTCCACTGCCTTGATAGAACAGGTCACTTAAGTTCACATCCTCTATCCTCATTTGTAAAGTGTGACTCATGCTCCTTATTAATATTTCTTCCATGTTCTAAAATTAACACCATGATCATAGATCCATAGATATGGCAGGAAGCCCAACGATGCTCTGGGACAGAGTCTCACTATTTGAACACTGTTGTAAAACCAAGCTGGAGTGGCTGTGAGAAAGGCACCCAGTGGTCCCCATGATAGACACAGTTTTCAACACAACTTAGTGTCAAGGTGGATCTGACATCGCATTCTCCTGTCTCAAAGAGTCTTCAAAAAAAATGTTCCTATTGGCTTTGTCCTTATATCTTTTAGTTAGTTTTGGCAACCCTGCCTCTTACCAGCATGGTTTTGTAAACACTAGACACTCTATAGAGTTTCAAGAGACAAAATATCTAATTAAAAGGAGATTTCTGGTTGGAATAGTTTTCAGAGAATGATGATGTGATGAGACAATATTTAACCAAAAATATCTGAGACTAGTAGTCAAGAGAACTTAATCCTAAATCTAGTACTGTCACCATCACTGTGACTTCAGCCTTTTATGCCTCAGTTTCCTCATTTGTCAAAGAGGGATTTGCCATTCCTCACAGGGTAATTGTGGAAATTGCAGAAGATAATCAATGTAGAAGTACTTTTAAGTTTATAAACACTCTATACCTACTTAGTCAAAGCATTGTGTCATTCTTTTAAACCACTAACAATGTGTTAAGTGCTAAAAATGATGGAGAATTAAATGAAATCTTTGCTCATAAAACTATGAGAAGGAGTCCTACAGGATTAAAATCTACCTAACAGGATATGACATGCACACTGGGGGATACTCCAGGGAGGAGGCTGTTGACAAAGTGGAAAAGTCAGGCATGTGCAATTACAATGCTGAATCCAATCATCGTCATGAGTTCAGGGTAGATATTTAAAGATCATCATGGGGACTGGGAGACCTGACATTCTGGGTGCATAGTAGGAGACAATGTTCTTGAGGAAGGAGAAGTTATCAAAGTCACTTCCAAGTCAAGAACTGGACACTTTACAGATTGTACAACTCATCTATTTAACAGGCCCTCACATTTGCTGCATGTAGAAACTGAGTTCAGTTGCCATGTGACCACAGTAGATATTCTGAGTGCCACACTCAGTAGCAGCACAGCTGTAATCAGGACAGAATGCAATCAGGACCCTTTCCTCAGGCTCCATAGAGACTGACAAAATCTGTGTTTTCTTCTTCCAGGGCCCAGCTCAGAAATCAGTTCTGATCAAACAGAGCACACATCCCCTCTGGCACTGAATTTGACTTGGTAGAGTTTGCGTGGAGGTGCTGGCAAGCAAGAGATTGATTTTTCTAAGCCATGGAGAGTCCCTGGAAGCAAATGTAATCCTAGTACAATGTTCCAAGAAGAAAAGTGAAATTTCTAGAGATGGGGAGAAGGGACGATATAAGAATTAACCATAACAAGATCCTTAGAGGGAGAGCCATATTGGGTTAAACTTTATATGCCCTTGGGGAAGGAAATGGCAACCCACTCCAGTACTCTTGCCTGGAAAATCCCATAGACTGAGAATCCTGGTGTAGGCTACAATCCATGGGGAAGCAAAGAGTCGGACACAACTGAGCGACTTCACTTTCACTTTATAGGCCCTATAACAGCTATATAGTTGCCCAAGTAAGTGCCTATAAAAAACTAACTCCATATGTTAATTAATGAGAGGATGAAAGCCTGGTAAGGACAGGGTAAGTATGCATGATTGCATTCATTTGGTTGCAGAATCAAAAAAACATTCAGACTTTAAAATCACCAGGACTGGCTCATTACTCTACAGATATACAAATGTTATTTCTGAATGCCATCCATGTGGCACAGCCACCAAATTGAGGCACCAGTCAGAAGAAGCAGCAAATGGGTGCTCTGTGCTCTGCCCCTAGTCAGATTTAGCCAAGGCCACACAGATAGGTTCTACAAAGGAAGCATTATTGCCATTGTGACTGAAACACAAATCTTTTAGGAGACAAATGCCTTATAAACACAACAATTAAAAACAAAGTGAATTTAAGCCTATATAAGCAAGAGAAGATTCTTTTTTTTTATTTTTGCTTTTTCTAAGATTTATTGAGATACAACTGACAAATAGCCTTGTCTAAATTCAAGGTGTGCAATGTGGTGATTTGATATACAGATAGATTTGGGGACACAATGGAAACAGTGACAGATTTTGTTTTACTGGGCTCCAAAATCACTGCAGATGGTGACTGCAGTCATGAAATTAAAAGACTCTTGCTCCTTGGAAGAAAAGCTATGACCAATCTAGACAGCATATTAAAAAACAGAGACATTATTTGCCAACAAAGGTCGCCTAGTTAAAGCTATGGTTTTCCAATAGTCATGTATGGATGTGACAGTTGGACTATAAAGAAAGCTGAGCACCAAAGAATAGATGCTTTTGAACTGTGATGTTGGAGAAGACTCTTGCGAGTCCCTTGGACTCAAGGAGATCCAACCAGTCCATCCTAAAGGAAATCAGTCCTGAATATACTTTGGAAGGACTGATGCTGAAGCTGAAGTTCTGATACTCTGGCCACCTGATGTGAAGAACTAACTCACTGGAAAAGACCCTGATTCTGGGAAAGATTGAAGGCAGGAGGAGAAGGTGATGACAAAGGATGAGATGGTTGGATGGCATCACCAACTCGATAGACATGAGACTGAGCATGTTCCAGGAGTTGATGATGGACAAGGAAGCCTGGCGTGCTGCAGTCCATGAGATTGCAAAGAGTTGGACACGACTAAGCAACTGAATTGAACTGATATCGTGAAAAGATTACCACAATAAGTTAGACACATCTTTCATATCACATAGTTACCATATTGTGTGTGTATGTGGTGATAACATATAAAATATATTCTTTTAGCAAATGTCAAGTATATAATACTTAACAAGATTAGTTTTACTTAGTTTTCTGGATCAAATAAGATCAGGTGTACTCTATTTAATATGTTCTAAAATACTTGCTTATGATTATATTAATTTGTGCTCCAAGTGCTTTTCCTTCTGCCTTTTTTTTTTCTCTCAGATTCTTTCCAAGCTCAAATATTTTATTTTCCATGGCAATTTCTTCCCCTGGATGTTTAACACTATGTACAACGAGTCCTTCAAAAAGTAGGCTCACTGACTGGTGCTTACTGGCTACATCTTATATAGAAAAAAAAAGCAATAGATTACTCAGCAAACAACCAAAATATTCTGGGAAATAATACAGATTTAAGGTTTTCCTAGCATGATCTGCATAGCTCTGGACTTCTACAGATGTGCCTTCCTGGCCATTATGCTATGAAGAGAAAGCTAAACTCACTTCTCTGTGTGCATCTCATACTCATCAACCTGAGTTATTCCTTCTTTATCTGTTTTATATATTGGAATTCCACATAAGGTTGTTTGTAAAATGGGTTTTATAGCACAAAAATAGTTTGACAGTAAGCAATATTTCCCCAACTACTAATTGACTGTGAATATTTCATTTTGGTTGATCTAGTTGCTTGGTGACAAACCTACTATTGGAAAGTAACAGTGATGTTGAGAAGTCCTTTCGGTGTAGAAATATTTTTAAATCCTTATCAAAGGTTCACTACGACAAGGCTGCATATTGTCACCCTGCTTATTTAACTTATACACAGAGTACATCATGTGAAATGCCAGGCTGGATGAAGCATAAGCTGGAATCAAGGCTGCCAGGAAAAATATCAACAACCTTAGAAATGCAGATGATATTACTTTAATGGCAGAAAGTGAGGAGGAACTGAAGAGCCTCTTGATGAAGGTGAAAGAGGAAAGTGAAAAAACTGGCTTTAAACTCAACATTGAAAAACCTAAGATTATGGAATCCGGTCCCATGATTTCATGGCAAACAGAAGCAGGAAAAGTAGAAACAGTGACACATTTTATTTTCTTCGAGTCCCAAATCACTGCGGACAGTGACTGTAGCCATGAAATTAAAAGACACATGCTTCTTGGAAGGAAAGCCATGAGAAACCTCAGTTCAATTCAGCTCAGTCATTCAGTCATGTCCAATTCTTTGTGACCCCATGCAGCACGTCAGGCCTCCCTGTCCATCACCACCTCCCAGAGCCTACTCAAACTCATGTCCATTAAGTCGGTGATGCTATCCAATCATCTCATCCTTTGTCATCCCCTTCTCCTCCTGCCTTCAATCTTTCCCAGCATCAGGGTCTTTTCCAACGAGTCGGTTCTTCCCATCAGGTGGCCAAAGTATTGGAGTTTCAGCTTCAGCATCAGTCCTTCCAAAGAATATTCAGGATTGATTCCCTTTAGGATGAACTGGTTTGATCTCCTTGTAGTCCAAGAGACTCTGAAGAGTCCTCTCCAACACCACAGTTCAAAAGCATCAATTCTTCAGAACTCAGCCTTCTTTATAGTCCAACTCTCACATCCACATTGGTAAAGTAATGTCTCTGCTTTTTAATATGCTGTCTAGGTTGGTCATAGCTTTTCTTCCAAGGAGCAAGGGTCTTTTAATTTCATGGTTGCAGTCATCATCTGCATTGATTTTGGAGCCCCAAAAAATAAAATCTGGCACTGTTTCCATTGTTTCCTGATCTATTTACCATGAAGTGATGGGACCTGATGCCATGATCTTAGTTTTTTGAATGTAGTGTTTTAAGCCAACTTTTTCACTCTCCTCTTTCGCTTTCATCAAGAGGTTCTTTAGTTCTTCTTCGCTTTCTGTCATAAGGGTGGTGTCATCTGCATATATGAGGTTATTGATATTTCTCCCAGTGATCTTGATTCCAGCTTGTGCTTCATCCAGCCTGACATTTCACATGATGTATTCTGCATATAAGTTGAATAAGCAGAGTGACAAAATATAGCCTTGATGTATTCCTTTCTTGATTTGGAACCAGACTGTTGTTCCATGTCCGGTTTTAACTTTTGCATCTTGACTTGTGTATAGATTTCTCAGGAGGCAGGTAAGGTGGTCTGATATTCCCATCTCTTTAAGAATTTTCCACCGTTTGTTGTGATCCACATGGCCAAAGTCTTTGGTGTAGTCAATAAAGCAAAAGTAGATGTTTTTTGGAACTCTGGAAACTCTCTTTTCTGGACAGAGTTTCTGGAACTCTCGTGCTTTTTCAGTGGATGATCCAGTGGATGTTGGCAATTTGATCTCTGGTTCCTCTGCCTTTTCTAAATCCAGCTTGAACATCTGGAAATTCATGCTTCATATACTGTGGAAGCCTGGCTTGGAGAATTTTGAGCATTACTTTGCTAGCGTGTGAGATGAGTGCAATTGTGCAGTAGTTTGAACATTCTTTGGCATTGTTTTTCTTTGGGATTGGAATGAAAACTGACCTTTTCCAGTCCTGTGGCCACTGCTGCATTTTCCAGATTTGCTGGCATATTGAGTGCAGCACTTTCACACCATCATCTTTTAGGATTTGAACTAGCTCAGCTGGAATTCCATCACCTCCTTTAGCTTTGTTTGTAGTGATGCTTCCTAAAGGCCCACTTGACTTTACATTCCAGGATGTCTAGCTCTAGGTGAGTGATCACACCATCATGGTTATCTAGGTCATGAAGATCTCTTTTGTATAGTTCTTCTGTGTATTCTTGCCCCCTCTTCTTAATATCTTCTGCTTCTGTTAGATCCATACCGTTTCTGTCCCTTATTGAGCCCATCTTTGTATGAAGTATTCCCTTGGTATCTCTAATTTTCTAGAAGAGATCTCTAGTCTTTCCCATTCTATTGTTTTCCTCTCTTCCTTTGCACTGATCACTGGGGAAGACTTTCTTATCTCTCCTTGCTATTCTTTGGAACTCTGAATTCAAATGGGTATAGCTTGCCTTTTCTCTTAAACCTAAGAAGCATATTAAAAATCAGAGACATCACTTTGCTGAAAAAGTTCCATATAGTCAAAGCTAAGGCTTTTTCAGTAGTCATATACAGATGTGAGATTCAGACCATAAGGAAGGCTGAGCACCAAAGAATTGATGCTTTTGAATTGTGGTGCTGGAAAAGACTCTTGAGAATCTCTTGGACTGTAAGGAAATCAAACCAGTCAATCCCATAGGAAATCAGTCCTGAATATTCATTGGAAGGACTGATGCTGAAGCTGAAGCTCCAATACTTTAACCACCTGATGCTAAGAGCCGACTCATTGGAAAAGACCCTAATGCTGGGAAACATTGAGGGTAGCAGAAGGGGGCAATAGAGGACAAGATGGTGAATGGCATCATCAACACAATGGACATGAGTTTGAGCAAACTCAAGGAGACGGTGAAGGACAGAGAAGCCTGGTGTGCTGCAGTCCATGGGGTAACAAAGAGTCTGACACAACTTATCAACTGAACAACAACAAATGTTCACTGCCGAATAAAACCCATGTACTCCCCATACTTACTGTGCAAAGTATCATTATGCCCAACACTCAATTGAGCTTCTACCTTACCATTCTAAAATCTAAATAAACATGAGTTTGTTGCTTTGAATATATGAATTAGAAATTATTGGAGAAGTACATTCTCATGTAGTTTGACTCTTTGCATTGGAGTAATTACACATTGCAGCTGGACTCAAGGAATTTTGAATGTAGTAATGAATTGCTGCAAACCTTCCAAGAAATACAAAACCATATGTCTCAGGGACTTGGTTGTAGGCTGAAGCTATAGATAAGGACGTGGAAAGGGAATGGTAGTGCTTCTAAAGCCAACTGGTTATGAATTGAAATTCAGTGCTAATGTAAATGAAGCTGGAATGCTATTCAGGGTGGAATTTGTCACAGTAGCAGGAATTTGGATGCTAAACTTTATAATTTGCTTTCTAAAGAAGAGAATGTCCATATTCTTATAATCTTCATACTAGAAGTTCAAATTTATATATAGTTTATAATATATGGATGGCTACAATCAGAAACCCTTAGAAGCTTAGGCAAGATCAGAAAAAGGCCAAAATATGAGACTGAAAATAATGAGAATTAAAACACAGTAGATGAAGGTAGTAATCTGGAGAAGTTCCATATTTAAGACATCTTTTCTTCTTCCGGAGGAAATCCAAATCCAGGCAAGAAATAAAATGTAAATAAGAAAAGCAGTAACAATTAATTGTATCCATTTACCATCTCTAGAAAGGGTAGGACATGTTTATGGAACCACAGTATTTTAAAACTGAGGCTGGGAAGAGAGAAACCAAAAATAAAGATTCATAAGACTCTCTAAGAAAAGGTACTATATCTAAGTCACCTGGGGTAAACTCTCATTGAATGAGGATGGTTTGGCAAGTTTTTCTTATAGCCTTTAAGCAACTTTTAGGATTTCATAAAAGAATAGGGAAAATACCCATATATAATCAGTTGACTTTAAGTAAGAGATTATTCTCTATATACTCAGTGGGCCCAATTCAATCTACTCAAGGGCTTTAAGAGCAAATCTGAGGTCTTCTAGAAGGAGAAAAAAAATTCTTCTTGCAGACTGTAGCTCCAGCCTTTGTCTGAGACTTTAGGCCTGCCTTTCCTGACAGCCTGCCCTATGGATTCTGGACTTGTCTAACCAGCTTCCACAGTCACTTAAGCTAGTTTCTCGATATAAATCCCTTAGTGTATCTTTCCTATTGGTTCTGTCTTTCCTGGTTGAACCCTGACTGACATCCTCTCACACACCCTTTCTCAGGCAACTAACAGAGAACATACGTTGTCGAAAAGAAAGGCTCAATAAAGAAAGAGGAAGACAAGGATCAAGCAAACAGAGAATTCAATTTAAAATAGAGATAAAGGGAATCCCAGAATGATGGTGACTGAACATTTCCAGGATAACAGCTGTGGACCAGGTTGGATAGGATGTCTAACATCTCTCAGAAAAGCAGAAAAGGATACAGTAGTTGCCCCTTATCCACAGTTTCACTTTCCGTGGTTTCAGTACCCGGGATCAATTGAAAATATTAAATGAAAGATTTCAGAAATAAAGTTTTAATCAAGCTTCTTTCTGAGTAGTGTAATGAAATCTCAGCCATCCCTTCCAGGACTCAAATCATCCCAATGTCCAGCGCATCCTGCCCATTAATCACTTAGCAGCCATCTCAGTTTTCAGAATGACTGTCATGACATCACAGAGCTTGTGTTCAAGTCACCCTTATTGTACATAATGAAGGCCCCAAAGCACAAGAGTGGTGATCTGGATCTACCATAAGAATGCTTCCTTTAAGAGAAAAGGTAAAAGTTCTCAATAAAGAAAGGAAAAGAAAAATGTATGCTGAGGTTGCTAAGATTTATGGTAAGAATGAATCTTCTATCCATGAAATTGCAAAGAGGGAAAAAGAAATTTGAGTTAGTTTTGCAAACCCCAGAGTGACAGCCAATGTGTGATATGTGCTGAGAAAGAGGCTACATTCACAAACTTTTTACTACTATATAATGTAACAATTGTTTTATTTAATTATTATTGTTGTCAATCTCATTGTGCCTACTTTATAAATTAAAGTTTATCATAGGTACATAAGTATAGGAAAAAACATAGAGTAGAGTTCATTCCTTCACAACACAGATTTGAACTGCGTGGTCCATTTACACACGAATATTTTTCAGTAGTAAATCATACAGAACTACACAATCCAAGGTTGATTCAATCTACAGGTTCAGAACCTCTGATACAGAAGAACTAGAGATACCGGGAAACTTCAGATACAAAGGAACCAATGGCTATGGAGGGCAGAGTATAATATTCAGATTATTTACAGCAGCTCTAACCCTTGTGGTTCAAGGGTCAACTGGAAACAGGATTCAATACTATCCAAAGTTTCAGGCATCCACTGAGGGTCTTGGAATGTACCCCCTCAGATAATAGGGGACTACTTGCTATACACATAGGGTGAAAATCAGTAATACATATCAGATGAACAGATTAGTACCTGAGGGGAGGACAAAAGGCAACCTATTTTAAAACAATACCCACAGGAGTTCTGAGTGACCAAGACCAAAATGTACACATTGCCTTGTCTGGCCATTTATCGGTGGAACCACAGAAGTCTGCTGCTCACTCGTGAGCACAGGACACAGGGACATCATGAAACCCTTCCAGTGACCTAGATGTGCCTTAATTGTGCTTTTGACTGAAATTATTATCAATTTGGTATTCTGAAGAAAAATCTAATCTACATTACAAAGGACAAGGTTGGGGGAAAAAAAGATCTGAGCAATGAATGCTTAAAATGAAGCTTTCTGAACAGGATTGAAGAAATGATCTGGGAAAGATGTCAGGAAGGAAAAGATTTCTAGGAGGAAAAGGAGAACTAAAAGCTGTGTTGATTAAAAAAAAAAAATTGTTTTTAGCAGATGAGAAGAAACTAAGTACTACTCAAGTTGTACTGTGGGAAATAAAACCCAGTGCCAGAGTCCCAACTTTGATATTGTTCAGCTGTCACAGACTATAAAATAAAATCACAGTATTTAGATATCAGCGTCATGTTTTCTGCTAACTGGGGTCAAAAGCCGAATTTAAAGCAACTTTAGGTATAAACTGGATTGTTAGGAGAAGGAATGCCTTCTGAAGTTCAGGGGAGTTCAGTAATCTTAAGTAATGGAATTATAAGCAGTGATTTCTATTAGGCTCAGGTAGATACATGAAGTGTCATTCATGTAGGTCATAAGATCCAAAAGTGGATGGACAGGTTACAAATAGTAAGCACAATGATCTGGGTCAATTAAGTAGTGGCTTCAAGGGCTGCAAAGAGCTTTAAGAGTTATTTCTTCCACATCAGGATCTGAGGATTCTAGAGAAAGTTGGAAATATAATGCCTTAATCTTCAGAGCGTTTTTCTTAAAATAATGAAAATAAATGCACTCACATGTGCATATAGGGATAAACGCCACAGTGTCATAAATTAGGCAGACTGATTCTTCAGCAAGTCAGGTTGTGAAAGCTGGACAGCTACATGTAAATCAGTGAAGTCAGATCATACCCTTCAGATCAGATCAGATCAGATCAGCCGCTCAGTCGTGTCCGACTCTTTGCGACCCCATGAAATCACAGCACGCCAGGCCTCCCTGTCCATCACCAACTCCCGGACTTCACTCAGACTCACGTCCATCGAGCCAGTGATGCCATCCAGCCATCTCATCCTCTGTCGTCCCCTTCTCCTCCTGCCCCCAATCCCTCCCAGCATCAGAGTCTTTTCCAATGAGTCAACTCTTCGCATGAGGTGGCCAAAGTACTGGAGTTTCAGCTTTAGCATCATTCCTTCCAAAGAAATCCCAGGGCTGATCTTCAGAATGGACTGGTTGGATCTCCTTGCAGTCCAAGGGACTCTCAAGAGTCTTCTCCAACACCACAGTTCAAAAGCATCAATTCTTCGGTGCTCAGCCTTCTTCACAGTCCAACTCTCACATCCATACGTGACCACAGGAAAAACCATAGCCTTGACTAGACAAACCTTTGTTGGCAAAGTAATGTCTGTGCTTTTGAATATGCTATCTAGGTTGGTCATAACTTTCCTTCCAAGGTGTAAGCGTCTTTTAATTTCATGGCTGCAGTCACCATCTGTAGTGATTTTGGAGCCTAGAAAAATAAAGTCTGACACTGTTTCCACTGTTTCCCCATCTATTTCCCATGAAGTGGTGGGACCAGATGCCATGATCTTCATTTTCTGAATGTTGAGCTTTAAGCCAACTTTTTCACTCTCCACTTTCACTTTCATCAAGAGGCTTTTTAGTTCATCTTCACTTTCTGCCATAAGGGTGGTGTAATCTGCATATCTGAGGTTATTGATATTATACCCTTACAACCATACAAAAAAAATAAACTCAAAATGGCTTAAAGACTTGAACATAAGACATGACACTATAAAGCTCCTAAAGAGAACATAGGAAAAATGTCCTTAGACATAAATTATACCAATGGTTTCTTAGGTCAGTCTACCTAGGAAATAGAAACAAAAACAAAAATAAACAAATTGGGTCTAATCAAACTTACATGTTTTTGCACAGCAAAGGAAGCCATCAACAAAATGAAACAACATACAGACTGGGAGAACGTATTTGCAAATGGTGTTATCAACATCATTAATTTTGATGATATTTGATGATGTTTGTTAATTTCCAAAATATTAAGTAGCTGCTGCTATTGCTGCTAAGTCGTTTTAGTCGTGGCCGACTCTGTGCGACCCCATAGACAGCAGGCCACCAGGCTCCTCCATCCCTGGGATTCTCCAGGCAAGAGTACTGGAGTGGGGTGCCATTTTCTTCTCCGATTAAGTAGCTAATACAGGTCAATAACAATATCAACAACAAAAAACCCAATCAAAAAATGAGCAGAAGACCTAAATAGATATTTCTTCAAATAAGACATACAGATGGTCAATAGGCACACGAAAAGATGCTCAACATCACTAATTATTAGAGAAATGCAAATTTAAACTGTAATGAGGTACTACCTCACACTGGTCAATGTCCATCATTAAAAATTCTACAAATGCTGGAAAGGGTGTGGAAAAAAGGAACCCTGATATACTGTTGGTGGGAATGTGAACTGGTAAAGCCACTATGGCAAACAGTATGGAGGTTCCTTAAAAAACTAAAAATAGAGTTGTGATATGATTCGGCCATCCCACACACGTGCATCTGTTCAATTCAGTCACTCAGTCATGTCCGACTCTTTGTGACCCCATGGACTGCAGCACGCCAGGCTTCCCTGTCCATCACCAACTCCAGGAGTTTACCTAGACTCACGTCCATCGAGTTGGTGATGCCATCCAACCATCTCATCCTCTGTTACCCCCTTCTCCTTTTGCCTTCAATCTTTCCCAGCATCAGGGTTTTTTCAAATGAGTCAGTTCTTCACATCAGGTGGCCAAAGTATTGGAGCTTCAGCTTCACCATCAGTCCTTCCAAAGAATATTCAGGACTGATTTCCTTTAGGATGGACTAGTTTGATCTCCCTGCCGTCCAAGGGACCTTCAAGAGTCTTCTCCAACATCACAGTTCAAAAGCATCAACTCTTCAGTACTCAGTTTTTTTTTATAGTCCAACTTTCACATCCCTACATGACTACTGGAAAAACCATAGCTTTGACTAGACGGACATTTGTTGGCAAGGTAACGTCTCTGCTTTTTAATAAGCTGTCTAGGTTGGTCATAGCTTTTCTTCCAAGGAACAAGTGTCTTTTAATTTCATGGCTGCAGTCACCATCTGCAGTGATTTTGGAACCCCAAAATATAAAGTCTCTCACTGTTTCCCCATCTATTTTCCTGGGCATATATCCAGACAAAACTATAATTTGAAAAGACACACACCCCTGTGTTCACAGCAGCACTGTTTACAATAGCCAAGACATGGAAGCAACCTTAATGAATGGGTAAAGATCATGTGGCAAATATATACAATGGAATATTACTCAGTCATAAAAAAAGAATGAAATAATGTCATCTGCAGCAACATGGATGCAATTAGAGATTATCATACTAAGTAAAGTAACTTAGAAGAGAAAGACAAATGTGGTATATCACTTACATGTGGAATCTAAAATATGACAAGAATGAACTTATCTGTGAAACAGAAACAGACTCACAGACATAGAGAACAGTCTTGTGGGTGTCAAGGGGTTAGTGGGTAGGGGAGAGTTGGATTGGGAGTTGGGGATAAGCAGATGCATACTTTATATACAGAATGGATATACAAGGTCCTATTGTATAGCACAGGGAACTATATTCAATATCCTGTAATAAACCATCCTAAAGGAGATCAGTCCTGGGTGTTCATTGGAAGGACTGATGCTGAAGCTGCAACTCCAATATTTTGGCCACCTCATGCAAAGAGTTGACTCATTGGAAAAGACTCTGATTCTGGGAGGGATTGGGGGCAGGAGGAGAAGGGGATGACAAAGGATGAGATGGCTAGATGGCATCACCGACTTGATGGACATAAGATTGGGTGAACTCTGGGAGTTGGTGATGGACAGGGAGGCCTGGCGTGTTGCGATTCATGGGGTCGCAAAGAGTCGGACACAACTGAGCGACTGAACTGACTGACTGAACTGATACACACACACACATACACACACACACATATATACGCTCAGTCACTTCAGTTGTCTCTAACTCTTTGTGACCCTACAGACTATAGTCTACCAGGTCCCTCTGTCCATGAGATTGTCCAGGCAGGAATACTGGAATGAATTGCCACGCCCTCCTCCAGGCAATCTTCCTGACCCAGGGATCGAACTCAAGTCTCCTGCATCTCCTACATTGCAGGTGGATTCTTTGCCACTGAACAACCAGGTAAGCATATATATAACTTAACCATTTTGCTGTACACCAGAGATACAACATTGTAAATCAACTATAATTCAATTAAAAAAAAAGGCAGACTGAGACTTAAGGTACGTTGGTACCTTAGCAACATATATAACAAGGAAAGGCAGAAAAGCTGAGACTGAAAAACAGGGCATAAGGATACCAACCAGTCTTGAGTAGCTAGCTTCTAGAATAGCCAGGAAGTCAAACACCAAAGGACATGGCAGCCTCAAAGCTGATAATTAAGGGTCTCCATCAGTCAGGCAAAGAATAGCATCCAGATTCCATCTGATGTTGATTATAACTCTCTTCACAGCAAGGCTCTTGCCAGGAACCAGAGTCCACAGGAAAGAGACTTGGTGCAAGCCAAATAGGGAGTTGGAGTCATAGCCAAGTGAACTCCAGCTCAGGGAGTATATCCAGTCCAACAAGGAAAGCAGAGCATATTCGTGATCTGAATTAATATAGGGGGGTAACAGTGGCAAAAAAATCCTGCAACAAAATGTACTCCAATCCAAGAACTTCCTACAGCCATGCCAGTTACAAACTAGCAATAGTGATTCTAGGTTCTATCTACAGGTGGTGCTAACAAAACTGCTTTAACCTCCTGACTTGGTTAGGATCTTCTAGGAAACTGGGGTCAGACTAGTCCAGCAAGTGAAGGACATTATTGTCTCCAGCTGGGAAGACCTGGAGATGATAAAAGTAGAAAAAATGAGGTCATTAAGGATAACAGGAACATATCTGTATCTACATAAAATGAAATGACACTTGAGTCTCATTTCAAAGCTGTTATCTCTGCTGAGAGTCCAAGGAACCCTTGTCAGTAACAAATCAGAGTTTTTAATGAATAGGGCTATAGGAGTTCTATGCTGTATATTTCTAAGAATTCTGCTCTGAGCAGGCCAATGAAAAGAAACTTCTGCACATTTACTCAGACAGATATCTGTTCAGAGTGGTAACAGGAATTGTTGTTTTGATCTCAGTAATAGTTTATGAAGCCGACTGTAGAGTCATGGAAAAAATGATCAAAGCAAGGACAAAAATAATCTATACTTTCTTTTTCCCATAGAGCCTGAAAAATCTTTTTTAACCACCTTTCATTATCTTTTGAAACAACTTGCAGGGAAATAAAAGCAGATGTCTGGAGAAGTCATCAAGAAAAAGCCACAAATCAAAGAGATTTCAAGCAGGTATGTTTTAAATGAACTCGCTGAAGTTTGGGTTTTTTTTTGTCCATTCCATTCCAGCTGAACCCAGAGTGTTGGTGGCTGAGTGTTCTAGCAATTAGCACTTTTCCAAACCTAAACATTCTGTCGTTTTACTTCTCTTTGGTAAGAAAAGACTTAAGAAAGTGGATGAAAGTATGACTTAAGAAACTCAAAAGAGCTTTCTTCTGTAATCCAACTCTTTAGTCCACAGTTGAAGCCACCTGGACCTGGGAAACTTGGAATAATTCCTTGTCTGTCTTTCTGTTATACTTGCAAGGGAAAAAGTAAGATATCACTTCTTATGAGAGCTGACTTGATTTATGGTATGTGCATTCATTCATTGGCTTTTTTCCTTTCTTTCCCAGAGTCATACTATTTAACAACAAAATTGAAAAGATCTTTTGGTAGTTTGGGTACTTTTTTATGTTTTCTGTTTAAAAGAACAGATAATTGTTTTCTACATAGCTAGAGGTTTTGGATAGACAGACATTATTTCTGGATAAATAGAACTCCACCCAAAAGAGGTAATTTCTACAACTTTTGATCCTTAATATCGCACTAATTCTAAGTCAGCCAGTGGTTTTAGGATCAGAAGAGGCCTGAAAAGATCATCTTGCCTTATCCCCTGTGTTCTAATCATCAAGATATAATTATGTCTCTGTCTTCATTTTATGGAGTAAAGTTCAATATCATGCTAGAATTTCTCTGCAACTCAGAAAGCAAAAGAATCCAGGACAACTGCCTCTTGTGGAGGGCCTTGATCTACCACTACCCCATGCTGTTTCTCTCCTGGAACAATGGCTGATTTAAACTATATTATTACAAACCAGGCCATAGACACTAACTTAGTAATTGAGTTCTGTGGAATTTCCAAGCTAGATGACAATGACTCAAGAGTATCTTCACAATAACAACATCATAATTAAAAGAAGGTATTGTAGAATACTGTAGGCAATAAAATACATTTTTTCTTTTTAATACAATGATAATAACAGGAGGCATTATTGGTAGTTATTCTGATCCTCATATGAACACATATAATTATAGAATTTTTACATATCATAGAGAATATATTCTGGTCTGGAATAAGATTCTAAAGTCAAGAATTGTAACCAGTGAAACAAACAAAAAGACTCCTATACAGAAAGATATGGTAGGACATGCTAGCACAATATGGTAAGAAATTTGCTGTGATCCCATGTGTCCTTTGGTAGATGGCTCTAGAAGGGGATAATTTGAGAGAATAGCACTGAAACATCTATATTATATGTGAAACAGATGACCAGTCCAAGTTCAATGCATGAAACAGGGCACTCAAAGCCAGTGCACTGGGACAAACCAGAGGGATGGAATGGGGAGGGAGGTGGGAGAGGGGTTTGGGACAGGGGGACACATGTATACCCATGGCTGATTCATGTCAATGTATGGCAAAAACCACCACAATATTGTAAAGTAATTAGCCTCCAATTATAATAAATAAATTAGTATTTTAAAAAAGGATATGGGAAACCTAGGATTAAACATTTCCAAATGGGAATGATGAGTTTACACTCTTCTACCCTTGCCCCAAAGAATGCCATCAAACACCACCAAGCATAGTTCACTCAAAATCCTGGTTTTCCAAGGAAGACGAGTACCACACAACGGACACCAAAATGAGGAAAGTGGAGTTTCCAGATAGTCTCAAGCTTGGGCACTTCCTTGGTGGCTCAGATGGTAAAGAATCCACCTGCCAATGCAGGAGACCCAGGTTCTATTCCTGGGTCGGGAAGATCTCCTGGTGATGGCTAACCACTCCAGTATTTTTGCCTGGAGAATTCCAGGGACAGAGGAGCCTGACAGGCTACAGTCCATGGGGTCATAACGAGTCAGACATGACTGAGGGACTAACACTTTCACTTTCAAGAAGCTTGTGTGTTGTCTCAAGCCAGTCTTTGGGAAATTCTCATATCCAGTGAAAAACGAGGATATAGAAAATACAGTTTATTGTTAAAAATGCATCATGTTTTAAAATGTTATTAAAGTAAACAGGTATTTCCATGATACAGTTTTAACATATTTTATAAAACTGAAGATTTGATTCTTGACATTAACAGTGTGAACTAAGACTTCTATCTGGTAAATTAACACTCTTAACTCTAGTGCATGTGGCCATGTATATTTTTTCTTGTTTTAGAATAAAATCTTTTGGTATTGATATTTCTTATAAAAAGTATGAGAAGAACCACAAATTTCTTTTTCTTTTTTTTAATTTATTTATTTTAATTGGAGGTTAATTACTTTACAATATTGTATTGGTTTTGCCATACATCAACATGAATCTGCCACGGGTGTACACGTGTTCCCCATCCTGAACCCCTCTCCCTCCTCCCTCCCCATACCATCCCTCTGGGTCGTCCCAGTGCACCAGCCCCAAGCATCCAGTATCATGCATCGAACCTGGACTGGCAACTCGTTTCATATATGATATTATACATGTTTCAATGCCATTCTCCTTAATCATCCCACCCTCTCTCTCTCCCACAGAGTCCAAAAGACTGTTCTATACATCTGTGTCTCTTTGCGGTCTCGCTTACAGGGTTATCGTTACCTTCTTTCTAAATTCCATATATATGCATCAGAGAAGGCAGTGGCACTCCAGTACTCTTGCCTGGAAAATCCATGGATGGAGGAGCCTGGTAGGCTGCAGTCCATGGGGTCGCTAAGAGTCGGACACGACTGAGAAACTTCACCTTCACTTTTCTCTTTCATGCATTGGAGAAGGAAATGGCAACCCACTCCAGTGTTCTTGCCTGGAGAATCCCAGGGACAGCGGAGCCTGGTGGGCTGCCATCTATGGGGTTGCACAGAGTCGGACACGACTGAAGCGACTTAGCAGTAGCAGCAGCACACTGTATTGGTGTTTTTCTTTCTGGCTTACTTCACTCTGTATAATAGGCTCCAGTTTCATCCACCTCATTAGAACTAATTCAAATGTATTCTTTTTAATGGCTGAGTAGTACTCCATTGTGTATATGTACCACACTGTGGTTATGATACTTTTTTAAAAGTTAGGCTAAACTGGTATAAATTCTATATGATTGATGGAACTTTTTTATTTTTTAAAAGTAGTATTTTTAGAATTTCATACTTATAGGTAAGTATTTCTAGACAAGATGTTCAGATTTACTTGTTTATATAAGTATATTTTATACATTGCTCTGTTCCTAAAAGAATACAAGGGAGACTAAAAACATCAACTATTTGAATCTACCTTTGGATGATTAGATTAATTCAGGATTATATTGCAGAGAGATTCCCTGGTGGCTCAGACGGTAAAGCGTCTGCCCGCAATGTGAGAGACCCAGGTTTGATCCCTGGGTCGGGAAGATCCCCTGGAGAAGAAAATAACAACCCACTCCACTAATCTTGCCTAGAAAATTCCATGGATGGAGGAACCTGGTGGGCTACAGTCCATGGGGTTGCAAAGAGTCGGACACAACTGAGCAACTTCACTCACTCACTCCTAGATGATTAGATTAATTCAGGGTTATATTGTAGAGTAAACAGCTGTACTTGACAGCATAGGCTAGGATTGTGCTTTGATAAAAACAAAAACAGACATACACACACAACCCCAAGTCCTAGCAGCTTAATAAAATCAAAAATTTGTTTTCTTGTTTACTTTAAGTCTGTTTTGAGTCAGGGTAGCTCTTCAAGCAAATATCCTTCACAAAGAGACTCAAGAGATTGAGGCTGCTTCACCATCTTCTAATATCATTTTTACTTTTATCAAAATTATTTGAGTGAGGGAATTCTTTAAGTATAATACGATGCTATCAACTGTAACTTTTATTTTAAGCTGTATCTATCTATAAATTCTTTGTTAGGATAGGGTTTTTGTTTTTTTTTTTCATCTATCTTCACAATACTTACACTTGCTACATTGCTTTTTAAGTGATACTTAAAAGCATGCTTACATGATTATCTTTGTAAAGGCATACATACCCTCATCACTCATCACCCCTGCCAAAAAACTAAACCTATTTACATTATTGTGCCTCCCTTTTTTTCTATCCCTTTGGAACAATTCAATCAAGTGACTTATATAAGCATTTTAAATTAGCATTGATTTTGGCCATCTCAGTTTGATTGTTTTCTCCAAACAATACTATTTGTTTAAAATTATTTCAAAAATGCCCTAAAATGTGAAAGACTTAAAAGAATCTGAATGTAAGACGGTATCCTTTTATTCTGAGACATACTTTTGCATAAAATATTAAGAGTTTATTAAATTCTAGGTATTATGCTAAATCCTAAAACAAAGATAATGCACAGAGGCAGGGACAGACCTGAGAACTAGGGGTGTGGATATGCGTGCGTGTGCCATTTTGACTCTGGTAGGGAGGGTAGGATGCTCACAGAGGTGATACACTTGCTGAAGGCCAAGTGAGCTAGACAGTGAACCATGAGAGGTTTAAGGGAAGGACATTCCTGCCAGGAGTATTAAGCACAGAGCACAAAAGCCATAAGGTATGAACAAGTTCAGTTTGTTTAAGAGTCTGAAAGAGGGTCATTCTCTGGATGGAGAGCTGTAGAAGATTAGTTGAGAGGAGCAGGTAAGATGTGACTCATACAGTCATACTAGCCATGGAGTGGAGCTTACATTTAAATATGCTGAAAAGTAGCAAATAGCCCAGGGGGGTGTTTTTAGGGGTGAGTATGATCTCATTCCTATTTGACAAAGCCCACTCTGTCTTGTACAGAGACTAGGGTCCAGGAGAGAGCAGTGGAAGCAGAGACTTGGTAGGAGCTTAGGTCTCCAGTCCAGGTGGGAGCTGATGGAGGCTTGGACCAGCAATGGAAAAGGAGAAGCACAGACAGAATTCCATAAGGAAATTTCCAAGACACACATGAATTGGAGAAATATTTGTACTCATATCAAAAAGGGTTGTTTTTCTACAGATCAGTAAGAAGACTGATAACCTGAAAAATGAACAAAGAATATTAACATGCAGTTTGCATGTTAAAAAATAAATAAAAAGGAATTCTAAATATATGTTAAGTTGCTCAACCTCACTCCTAATAAGATAAATGAAAATTAAAATTACACTGAAACACTTGTTTAACTAGAAGATTGGCAAAAAGCAGAATTTAATAGAACATGAATTTGGGGAAAATATGAAGAAATAGACACATACATTTCTGGTACGAATGTAAGTTAGTATACTTTGTGTAATGGACAATTTGGAGCTATCAAAATCACAAAGGAACTTGTTTGTAATGCCCAATAATTCTGCTTATTGTAATTTATCCTACAGATAAATCTCTATTCTATACCCTGGTAACAGATGTGGTCAGTGTTTTGTCCCTATTTCTTAGAGCTGCAGCCCTTAGTTAATGCCTCTTAGATGTGGTATGTATTTACCTTTCTCTCCCCACTTCAGGATGGAGTTAATTGGAACGGATATGTTTTGCTCCTTTCTCAGATTTGCCCATTTTTAACTTCCTATTAGGTTAATCTCCACTTACCCGCTGAGGTACCAGCTTAACAGTATACCACTGGTTGCCTTATTTTCACTGCATCACTTTCCTCTTCCTTTACTGGTCTTCCTAGCACCTTTAAATAAACAACTTACAGTAAATGTTGCTTTCTGGAGGAACCCAACTAAGAGTACCCTTAACCTCTTCTCTTGTTAGATTCCTAATGGGGGTGTTCCTAGCATTTGGGCAGGGTAAGTCTACGTTATATAGGCCAACCCCCACATTTGGGGACTTTTAGTATCCCTCTTCCCTAGGAATTAAATGTCAATAATGCTCTAGTTACTTAATCAAAAACTTAATCCATGAATTTTTACATTTCCACATGTCTCTGTCTCTTCCTGGGAACAAAGCTTTCCCAGAGCCCTCACAAGCAGGACCAACATCTTCTCTCATGTGCCTCTCACCACTGGACCTAGTGGTGGGCTAGGCATCCTCCTTACTGTTTTATTTACTGCTTCTAGATCATTTATCTTACTCTTCCCCCAAACTCCAGCTTTGAATCTCATTTCTTCCTACCATAACATGTATCCCTTATTATAAGGGTACCCACTGAAGATTTCTTCTCACTCCTTGAAGATTTTATCCCCCGGTTCATTGTCATTCTATCCAACACTACTTCTACAATGATTGTTGGTGACCATAATATTTACCATGGCCTCTCAGTTCCCTGACCTTCTCTCTTCTCTTTTTCCAGTGTCCTTATCTCTTTCAAAAGAGAACTTCTCACTACAACATCTATCTACCTCTTTGTATCTGTGCCCCAAACAGCCTTCCTTCCTGTTACTACAAATGAACTGCCCCTGCCCCTATCTAGACCAACATATTCTCTAGTATCTTAACCCCATACATTTTTGCCTACTCAAGGACATCACTCCAGGAAATCGCATCTCTCTGCCTGAATCACCAATTTCTCCCTTTCCACTGTGTCACTACTTTTGGCATTCATGTATACTGCAATTCTACCCATCAGAAAATGTTAATACACTCACCTGGTTTTTGTCCTACTTTACTGGCTGCTGTCATAGCTTTCCTTGTGGGTTCTGCCTTATTCGCCTGATTTCTAACCAATAGAGGGCCCCAGGGTTCAGTTTATGATTTTTTTTTTCTATGCTGCCTATATTAGTGATTTCATCCAGTTTCATGGCTTTTAATACCACATACACATGAACAACTCCATAATTTATTTCTCCAGCCCTCTCCTCTGAATTCCAGACTCACATATCCAAAATTCTACTTGATCTCTATCTGGATACCTGGATAAATGGTTTTAAATGGAAATGTTCAAGTCAAACTTCCTATCTCTTCTTATTGAAACATGCTCCTTCAGTGGTCTTCAACCACTTGGGAAACAGCATACCCATCCTTCCAGTTGTTCAGACCATACTCCTGGTATCATTATTTGATTTTTATTTTTCTCTCATGAGTTACATCTACTTTATTAGAATAGAATTCAACCACCACTTACTCCTCCATTATCAGTGAAGATGTCTATCAAAATTATAAACATACTTGTCCTTTGACCCAACAATTCTGCTTACTGTAATTTATCCTACAGATAAACCTTTATTTTATATCCTGCTATCAGTTTTTGTCAGCGTTTTGCCCCATTCCTCAGATCTGCAGGACTCAGACAATGCCTCCCAGATGTTGGTGTGTATTTACTTTCTCTCTCCCTGGAGAAGGACTAATTGGAAAGGGTGTGTTTTTCTCCTTTCTCAGATTTCCCCATTTTTAACTGAGGAGGTTAAGCTCCAGTCACCCACTGAGGTACCAGCTTAACAGTGTACCACTGATAGTCCAAACTATCAATTTTTAAAAACTGCAATAGCCTTTTGAGTTTCCTATGTTTATTTCTGCCCTGTTCCCCAGTCTAATTTCAACAAAGAAATCAGAGCGATCTTTAAAGACTTAAGTTAGATCATGTTAGTACTTCAATCAAAATTCTGCAACTCACTGGAGTAAAGGCAAAAGGCCTCACAAAGGCCCATAAGACACATAGAATCTGATCCCCAGCATTACTCCACATGTTCCCTCTTTGACTAACTTGAAAAAAAAAAACTGGAGAGTGAGGCAAATACAGATACATTTGGGAGTTGGAACTATTAAGACTTGCTAGTGGGTTGGATGTGGTAAGATTATGGAAAGAGAGTAATCAAAAATGGTAAATGAATCGTTAGTTTTTGGCCTGAACATGTGAACAAATAGTTGTGTTACCAACTTTCATAAGAAAGATATGGGAAGAGTAGAATGGGTCTGATTTGTGTTTAGGGGATGGGGTTACAATGAACAGATAAGAATTTTGTCATGTACGTGTTAGGTTTTAGGGACCTATCAGACATCAAAATGAAAATTATGCATATGCAGCTGGTTATACAGATTTGCTAAAAGAAAATTTGGCCTGGTTTCCTGGAACAAGAGAAAATAAAGTGCTGTGTTGAAAAGGATGCAGTGGTAAACTGTTTTTGATATTGCTAAGAGTGAATAAAATTGGGACAAAGGTTGACAATGAGTTAGACACTCAGGTCCCTGGTGAC
The DNA here is from genome assembly GCF_032452875.1 of Bos javanicus. NCBI lineage: Eukaryota > Metazoa > Chordata > Mammalia > Artiodactyla > Bovidae > Bos > Bos javanicus. Next base: position 58,673,938 of record NC_083869.1, on the reverse strand, counting down.
CTTGAAAGACTGTGTCAGTGGAGTTGTGGGATGAATGAAGGAGAGATGAGAGAAGTTAAATGGAGGACAGTTTATATAACCGATTTGAGAGTGGGAAGATAAGTTGGTTACCTTCTGATTATAATCATTCTTGAAACATCCTTAATATGATATGTGCTGTGCTTAGTCGCTCAGGAGTGTCCAACTCTTTGTGACCCCATGGACTGTTGCCCACCAGGCTCCTCTGTCCATGCGGATCCTCCAGGCAAGAATACTGGAGTGGGTTGCATGCCTTCCTCCAGGGGATCTTCCCAAGCCAGAGATCGAACCCAGGTCTCCCACACTGCAGGCAGATTCTTTACAGCCTGAGTCACCAAGATATAATTAACCATAATTTTCTCTCTTGGCCATGCCACTTGTGGGATCTTAGTTCCCCAACCAGGGAGTAAACCTGGACCTTCAGCAGTGAAAGCACCAAGTCCTAACTACTGGACTGCCAGGGAATTCCCTAAATTGAATTATTCATATTATTTTTAAAAATAAATCAGTGATTTTATTTATATATTCTTGGCTGTGCTGGGTCTTCATTGAGGTGAGCAGGCTTCATTAGTTGTGGCTCACAGGCTTAGTTGCTCTGTGGCATGTGGGGTCTCAGTTCCCCAACCAGGGATCAAATCCACGTCCCCTACATTGGAAGTTGGATTCTTAACCACTGGACCAACAGGGAAGTCCCTATTCATCTTATTTTTGAGTTGTAAAACTTCTTTATACAATCTGTATTCAAGTCCCGTACCAGATATATAATTTGAAAATATTTTCTGCCTTTATTTTGGTTGTCTTTTCACATTCTTGATAGTGTCCTCTAATAAATGAGTTTTTAATTTTAATGAAGTCAAATATATTTAGATTTTTTTTGGTTGTTTTGTGTCATCATATCTAAAAATTGCTGCCTAATTAAGCATTAATTAATTAGGTCATTAAGATTCATAATCATGTTTTCTTTCAACAGTTTTATAATTACAGCTCTTACATTTTTGTTTTTGATCTATTTTGAGTTAATTTTTGTATATGTTACATGACTATCAATTTTATACTGTGGTGCATACAATTCTTTCCTTAATTTCATTCTTAATTTCTTTCTGCCTGAGGAATGGCTTGTAACTTTTCTTAGTGTCTGCTACCAATGAATTCTTTCAGCTTTTGTATGTCTGAAGATATATTTACTTCACCACTTTTGTTGAAAGACATTTTAGCAGGACATATAAGTCCAAACTGACAAGTTTTTTCCTTTCATTACTTTAAAGATGTTCCTCCACTGTGTTTTCAATTGTAGGACACGACTGAGTGACTGAACTGAATTTTAAAAAAAACAAACTCATGTCACTCTCACCTTTATTGCTCTGTACATAACATATCTTTTATCTCTGGATAGTGAGGTTCTTCCTCTTTATCACTATTTTTTTTTTTTTTTTTTTACAATTTTGTGATGATAGACCTACGTGTAATTTATTTACTTCATGTTTCTTGTGATGGAGTTTCATTAAGGCTCTTGAATTTGTGGGATTACAGGTTTTTCTGTTTGGAAAGTTTGGGGACATATTTTCCCCAATATTTTTTTGTCCCTATCTTCTTTTATCCTATGGGGCCTCTAACTACTCATTTATTAGCCTGTTTGAAGTTGCTCCACAACTCAGTGATGCTCTTTAATTATTCTGGATTCTTTGTGTGTGGGGGGGGGGGGTTTCTTTTTGGATTGTTTCCATTGCTCTGCCATCAAACTCATTAATCTTGTTGCTGTTATTCAGTCACTCAGTCATGTCTGACTCTGCAACCCCATGGACTGCAGCATACCAGGTTTCCCTGTCCTTCACTATCTCCCAGAGTTTGCTCAGATTCATGTCCATTGAGTAGGTGATGCTATCTATCTAACCTTCTCATCCTCTGCCACTCCCTTCTCCTTTTGTCTTCAATCTTTCCCAGCATCAGGGTCTTTTCCAATGAGTCAGCTCTTCTCATCATGTGGCCAAAGTATTGGAGCTTCAGCTTCAGTATCAGTCCTTCCAATGAATATTCAGGGTTGATTTCCTTTAGGATTGACTGGTGGTTTGATCTTGTTGTCCAAGGGACTTTCAAGAGTCTTCTCCAGCACCACAATTTGAAAGCATTAATTCCTTGGTGCTCGGCCTTCTTTATGGTTCAACTCTTACATCCATACATGACTACTGGGAAAATGGAGTTCTCATGGCTAGAATACTGGAGTGGATTGCCATTCCCTCCTCCAGTGGACCAAGTTGTGTCAGAACTCTTCACTATGACCTGTCCACCTTGGGTTACCCTGGATGGTATGACTCATAGCTTCATTAAGTTATACAAGCCCCTTTGCCATGACAAGGCTGTGATCCACGAAAGGGTCAAATAGCACAGGCGGCTGCGATGGCACACATAGCACGGCCTAGAGGAGCTACCCTACGTCCGAGGTCAGGGGCAGAAGCCAGGAGGACCCTATGCCCAAGGGGCGGTGGCCAAGAGGAGTTAACCCACGTCCGAGGTCAGGGGCAGTGGCCGAGAGTGCGAGACTGCGACGGGGCAGGAATGGCCGAGAGGAGCTACCCCACGTCTGAGGTCAGGGGCGGCAGCCAAGAGGAGCTACCCCGCATCTGACGTCAGGGGCGGTGGCTGAGACTGCCAGGCTGCGACAGCACAGGAGCAGCCAAGAGGAGCTACCCCATCTCCGAGGCCAGGGGTGGGGGCCGGGAGGAGCAACCCCACATCCAAGGAGCAGTGGCTGCGCGGGGGCAGGAGGGCCTAGAGGAGCTATTCCATGTACAAGGTCAGGAAGGGCGGGGTGAGGAGATACCCCTCGTCCAAGTAAAGGAGCAGTGGCTGCGCTTTGCTGGAGCATCTGTGAAGAGATACCCCATGTCCAAGGTAAGAGAAACCCAAGTAAGACGGTAGGTGTTGCAAGAGGGCATCAGAGGGCAGACACACTGAAACCATACTCACAGAAAACTAGTTAATCTAATCACACTAGGACCACAGCCTTGTCTAACTCAATGAAACTAAGCCATGCCCGTGGGGCCACCCAAGACTGGCGGGCCATGGTGGAGAGGTCTGACAGAATGTGGTCCACTGGAGAAGAGAATGGCAAACCACTTCAGTATTCTTGCCTTGAGAACCCCATGAACACTATGAAAAGGCAAAATGATAGGATACTGAAAGAGAAACTCCCCAGGTCAGTAGGTGCCCAATATGCTACTGGAGATCAGTGGAGAAATACCTCCAGAAAGAATGAAGGGATGGAGCCAAAGCAAAAACAATACCCAGTTGTGGATGTGACTGGTGATAGAGGCAAGGTCTGAGGCTATAAAGAACAATATTGCATAGGAACCTGGAATGTTAGGTCCATGAATCAAGGCAAATTGGAAGTGGTCAAACAAGAGATGGCAAGAGTGAATGTCAACATTCTAGGAATCAGCGAACTAAAATGGCCTGGAATGGGAGAATTTAACTCAGATGACCATTATATCTACTACTGCGGGCAGGAATTCCTTAGAAGAAATGGAGTAGCCATCATGGTCAACAAAAGAGTCTGAAATGCAGTACTTGGATGCAATCTCAAAAACGACAGAATGGTCTCTGTTTATTTCCAAGGCAAACCATTCAATATCACAGTAATCCAAGTCTATGCCCCAACCCGTAACGCTGAAAAAGCTGAAGTTAAATGGTTCTATGAAGACCTACAAGACTTTTTAGAACTAACACCCAAAAAAGATGTCCTTTTCATTATAGGGGGCTGGAATGCAAAAGTAGGAAGTCAAAAAACAACTGGAATAACAGGCAAATTTGGCCTTGGAATACGGAATGAAGCAGGGTAAAGATTAATAGAGTTTTGCCAAGAAAATGCGCTGGTCATAGCAAACACCATTTTCCAACAACACAAAAGAAGACTCTATACATGGACATCACCAGATGGTCAACACCGAAATCAGATTGACTGTATTCTTTGCCGCCAAAGATGGAGAAACTCTATACAGTCAGCAAAACAAGACCAGGAGCTGACTGTGGCTCAGATCATGAACTCCTTATTGCCAAATTCAGACTGAAATTGAAGAAAGTAGGGAAAACCACTAGACCATTCAGGTCTGACCAAAATCAAATCCCTTATGATTATACAGTGGAAGTGAGAAATAGATTTAAGGGCCTAGATCTGATAGATAGAGTGCCTGATGAACTATGGACTGAGGTTCGTGACATTGTACAGGAGACAGGGATCAAGACCATCCCCATGGAAAAGAAATGCAAAAAAGCAAAATGGCTGTCCGGGGAGGCCTTACAAATAGCTGTGAAAAGAAGAGAAGCGAAAAGCAAAGGAGAAAAGGAAAGATATAAGCATCTGAATGCAGAGTTCCAAAGAATAGCCAGAAGAGAGAAGAAAGCCTTCCTACGTGATCAATGCAAAGAAATAGAGGAAAACAACAGAATGGGAAAGACTAGAGATCTCTTCAAGAAAATCAGAGATACCAAGGGAACATTTCATGCAAAGATGGGCTCAATAAAGGACAGAAATGGTATGGACCTAACAGAAGCAGGAGATATTAAGAAGAGATGGCAAGAATACATAGAAGACCTGTACAAAAAAGATCTTCACAACCCAGATAATCACGATGGTGTGATCACTTACCTAGAGTCAGACATCCTGGAATGTGAAGTCAAATGGGCCTTAGAAAGCATCACTACGAACAAAGCTAGTGGAGGTGATGGAATTCCAGTGGAGCTCTTTCAAATCCTGAAAGATGATGCTGTGAAAGTGCTGCACTCAATATGCCAGCAAATTTGGAAAACTCAGCAGTGGCCACAGGACTGGCAAAAGTCAGTTTTCATTCCAATCCCAAAGAAAGGCAATGCCAAAGAATGCTCAAACTACTGCACAATTGCACTCATCTCACACGCTAGTAAAGTAATGCTCAAAATTCTCCAAGCCAGGCTTCAGCAATACATGAACCATGAACTTCCAGATGTTCAAGCTGGTTTTCGAAAAGGCAGAGGAACCAGAGATCAAATTGCCAACATCCGCTGGATCATCGAAAAAGCAAGAGAGTTGCAGAAAAACATCTATTTCCGCTTTATTGACTATGCCAAAGCCTTTGACTATGTGGATCACAATAAACTGTGGAAAATTCTGAAAGAGATGGGAATACCAGACCACCTGACCTGCCTCTTGAGAAACCTATATGCAGGTCAGGAAGCAACAGTTAGAACTGGACTTGGAACAAAAGACTGGTTCCAAATAGGAAAAGGAGTACGTCAAGGCTGTATATTGTCACCCTGCTTATTTAACTTCTATGCAGAGTACATGATGAGAAATGCTGGGCTGGAAGAAGCACAGGCTGGAATCAAGATTGTCGGGAGAAATATCAATAACCTCAGATATGCAGATGACACCACCCTTATGGCAGAAAGTGAAGGAGAACTAAAAAGCCTCTTGATGAAAGTGAAAGTGGAGAGTGAAAAAGTTGGCTTAAAGCTCAACATTCAGAAAATGAAGATCATGGCATCTGGTCTCATCACTTCATGGGAAATAGATGGGGAAACAGTGGAAACAGTGTCAGACTTTATTCTTTCTGGGCTCCAATATCACTGCAGATGGTGACTGCAGCCATGAAATTAAAAGATGCTTACTCCTTGGAAGAAAAGTTATGACCAACCTAGATAGCATATTCAAAAGCAGAGACATTAGTTTGCCAACAAAGGTCCGTCTAGTCAAGGCTATGGTTTTTCCAGTGGTCATGTATGGATGTGAGAGTTGGACTGTGAAGAAGGCTGAGCACCGAAGAATTGATGCTTTTGAACTGTGGTGTTGGAGAAGACTCTTGAGAGTCCCTTGGACTGCAAGGAGATCCAACCAGTCCATTCTGAAGATCAGCCCTGGGATTTCTTTGGAAGGAATGATGCTAAAGCTGAAACTCCAGTACTTTGGCCACCTCATGCGAAGAGTTGACTCATTGGAAAAGACTCTGATGCTGGGAGGGATTGGGGGCAGGAGGAGAAGGGGACGACAGAGGATGAGATGGCTGGATGGCATCACTGACTCGATGGATGTGAGTCTGAGTGAAGTCCGGGAGTTGGTGATGGACAGGGAGGCCTGGCGTGCTGCGATTCATGGGGTCGCAAAGAGTCGGACAGGACTGAGCGACTGAACTGAACTGATATATATAATTTTCTGTTAATCCCATCTAGTGTATTTTTCATCTTGGATATTGTACTTTTCATCTCTAGAAATATGACTGAGATCTTTTTTTAAACCTCTGCGTAACTTTTTGAATATGGAAGGTGACGGCACCCGACTCCAGTACTTTTTCCTGGAAAATCCCATGGACAGAGGAGCCTGGTAGGCTGCAGTCCATGGGGTCGTGAAGAGTCAGACATGACTGAGCAACTTCACTTTCACTTTTCACTTTCATGCATTGGAGAAGGAAATGGCAATCCACTCCAGAGTTCTTGCCTGGAGAATCCCAGGGACGGGGGAGCCTGGTGGGCTGCCGTCTATGCGGTAGCACAGAATCCAATACGACTGAAGTGACTTAGCAGCATGGTTACATTAATTGTATTAATGTTCTCTGCTAATAATATTATTTGTATCAATTTGCGTCACTTTTGACTTACTGATTATCCTCCTCATTATGGTTGTATTTTCCTATCTCTCTGCATGCCTGGTAGTCTTTGGCTGCATGCATACTTTGTGGGGGCTTTCTAGGTGACACTAGTGTAAAGAACCCACCTGCCAATGCAGGATATGTAAGAGACATAGGTTCAATCCCTGGGTCAGGAAGATTCCCTGGAGGAGAGCATGGAAACCCACTCCAGTATTCTTGCCTGGAGAATCCCACAGACAGAGGAGCCTGGCAGGGTACAGTCCACAGGGTCACAAGAGTCAGACACAACTGAAGCAACTTGGCACACATGCACATACTTTCTGGACTTTATTTTGTTGGGTACTGGATGCTTTTGAATTCTCATAGATTTTCTTGAGCTTTGCTCGGGAATGATGATAAGTTATTTGGATACAGTTTGATCCCTTCAGTTTTTGCTTTTACAGCTTGACAGGTTGGGAGCAGTTCTCAGTATAAGGCTAATTATTTCCCACTAATGAGGCAGGACCTTCTTAAATAATCTACCCAGTGCCTTATGAATTATGAGTTTTTCCATCCGGCTCCTAAGAACTGACAATGGCATAGACTCTCATGCTTCCAGATGATTCTTTCCTGGGCCTCATGTAGTTTCCTCATTGGCATATGCTGATCAGGATTCTGCTGAATATTTGATAAGGGTCCCTCTGTAGACTGCCAGTGCTCTCCTGGTAGCTCTGTCCTCTTTGTCACTCATCTCAACTCTGTCTTGATCTCTCTAGACTCCAACCTCCATCTCTTCAATTTAGGGTCCTAATTAGGCTTTATCTCAGTTCTTCTTCCATATGCCATGGCCTGAAAACTTTCTCAAGTGAATACACTGGGGCAACAGTTGGTCTCATCTCTCATGGTTCTTTCTTTCAAGAATCACTGTCATTCATTGCCTGATAGCCAGTGTCTTGAAAACCACTGCTTTATGTATTTCGTCTGCTTTGGGTTTGTTTTAATTTTTGTGTGTGTGTTTTGTTTTGGTTACAGGTGGGAGGGTAAACCTAGTCCCTATAATTCCATCTTGGCCATACAGATTTTCTTAAGCAGAGGTAGTAAGGAGGAATCTGAAATAATCCATCATCAACATTTTTCCTCCAATATTTATGATGAGGATGGGAAATCTGGCTAGGCCATTTCTATATATGATAGTTTTTGCTTCTCAGATCTCAAAAAATGGATGAGGCAAACACTGATACTTCAAATGATTCCTTCTCCAGAAAGAAGAGACTTCCACTGGGGAATATATTGACTTATAGTATGGTATGCTAGCCAAAGTTTTGTTCTGGCAGAGTTTGCAGATCCAAATGTGTACACAGGGTAGACAGAAGATGTGAAGCTGTAAGCCAGAAGCAATACGTGATAAACTGGGGCAATGACAGCAAATGTAGAGGTAGGCCTGGCCCAAAGTCATTCAAGTTCAATAGTATGAGAGCAAATAAGAGGACCCAAACTTTCTGGCTCAGCTTAATGGCACTTTCTAGATCATAAACTCCTACTACTTACCTCAATTATAAGACAGTTCTTACTAAAATACTTTATGAAAAAAATCTGTAAGAGTAATATATAATATTTTTAGCAAATGCAAGTCTGTGTGCCTGATGTACAATGAGGCCAAACAACACCAAAACGTCTGACTTTGGATCAGAGAAAGATTTACTGCAGGGCCATAGCAAGACTGGTGGCTCATGCCTTGCTGTTGCTTAGCCGACTCTCTGTGACCCCATTGACTATAACCCACCAGGTTCCTCTGTCTATGGGATTTCCCAGGCAAGAATAGTGGAGTGGGTTGCCATTTCTTTCTCCAAGGAATCTTCCGGACCCAGGGATCCCTTGTGTCTCCTGCATTAGCAGGCAGATTCTTTACCACTACCACCTGGGGGGGAAGCCAGCTGGAAAGCTCATGCCTTAAAAACCCCAAACTCCCCAAAAGCACTTAGCAAAGCCCTTTTTATAGGAAAGGTGAGGGAGGGGCGTGGTTAGTTGTTGCACACTTCTTGGTGTCAGACCCTTTGTCCTTGAGGTCAGGTCATGGCCAAGTAATGAATGATGTTCCTCTAAACCTCCACCAAACAAAATATTATTACCTGGTCTGACAAGAGAGTGCAAGGTCCCAAGGCTCAGCTTCACCCTTTGAGGTCCAAATCCTGGCTACAAGGAGGCAGATCTCAGATGGGGGCGCTTTCAGTACCAGACCCTGCTCAGGTGTCATCACTGAGCAAACCAGGCATCCAGGACTCAGGTTTTTCATTTAAACTGGAGAGGACTATGTGTACAGGATCAATAGGAATGCGTGTTGCAGCAAATGCCATTCACGTTCATTTCCAGCTCACAACAACTGTCCTTGTTTGAGAACAGCCCCAACTACAGAGGGGGACCTGAAGTAATGATGTGCAGCATTGTTGCAGCTTAACCCTGACCTCTGGCCACCTCCCAGGGGTAGACAATATATCTACACTGTACCAATTTTTGAAACTTGAACAGAGAGATTGAAGCTACCTGAAGCTGTTACCTTAATGGAGTGCATGTGTGCAAAGTCATTTCAGTCATATTTGACTCTGTGCGACCCTATGGACTGTAGCCCGCCAGGCTTCTCTGTCCCTGGGGTTCTCCAGGCAACAATACTGGAGTGGGTTGCCATACCCTCCTCCAGGGGATCTTCCCAACCCAGGGATCGAACCAGTGTCTCTTCACATCTCCTTCATTGGCAGGTGCTTTGCCACTAGTGCCACCTTAATAGCATTGTCCACATATTCCAGTTGCTGAGGCCTCCGTGGACTGGGACCCATGGAGACAGCTGCCATCATTAGGCTGCAGAGGTGAGGATGAAGGAGAGGTTCGCTGTTGCCTCGAGGCCTGGGCCTGGCCAGTGGGAGGCCATGGGGAGGGGTCTGGAGCTCTGTGGTACATAGCCCTCAGCCTGACCCTGTGCCCTTAGCTTACTTGCCAGGTCCAGGCTTAGGGCTTACAGGGCCCAGAGGACCCTAGTGAGAAGGTCCTTTCACTGCAGTGTATGCTGGGAGCAGCACTGGGAGGCTGACTATTGGCAGAGTAGGACCTCTAACTTCCCACTAAGGTCTCGCAATAACAGGCACTAACAGCTGTGTGCCCACTCCACCCCACTACAATATTAATTATAGTGATATTATTATTCATGTTGATAAGTCTTTTGAAGAGGGTCCATAGGTTCCCAAAGAAGATTAACCAGAACCCGGGGGCGGGGCGGAGGGAGGAAACAAACATAGACGAGGAAATGAATATAATTCTCCTGATGCGGCAACCTTTTTACCAATCTTGGAAACATAAAGCTTAGCAATATATTCATGTTAAGGATCATACATCTCTTCTATCTTCCCAGCAAAAATAGCCCTATTGCTACAACCTGTTTCTCCTGTTTTACAACCTGCTTTGATCAACATTTTCTTAAGCTAGTAAGAAAGCTAACTGTCAGAGTTGAGATGGGAAACTGGCTTTAGGAACTTGTTGACAACATAAGCTAGGAGAGATAGTTTCAGACATCTGGCATCAATATTTTTAAAATAATAATTTCTGGATTTTTCTTTTTTGGCTGTTCCTGGTAGCTTGGGAAGCTTATAGAATCTTAGTTCCCCAACCAGGAATTGAATCCTGGGCCATGGCTATGACAATACCAAGTCCTAACGACTGGACTATCAGGGAACTCCCAATAATTTCTGGATCTTAAACAGCTACAGTTTGTTTCCAGTGTCCTAGAAATCCAATGGTGAAGAAGAATATCATATTAGGAACCAATAATATGAAAAATTCGATTGATTATGATCTAGCAGTCATGCTCATAAAATTCTAACTTTGCTGCTACTCAAGGTAGTCTATATAAGTATGCTATGCTATGCTAAGTCACTTCAGTCGTGTCTGACTCTGTGCGACCCCATAGACAGCAGCCCACCAGGCTTCCCCGTCCCTGGGATTCTCCAGGCACGAACACTGGAATGGGTTGCCATTTCCCTCTCCAATGCATGAAAGTGAAAAGTGAAAGTGAAGTCGCTCAGTAGACCTAGAATATCTGAGTTATGATAGAGATATAGGTTCCTAGTAATATTAGAGGTCCCTTGCCTTAAAGGACATCAAAAGATATCAGCATATGAATAAAGTATTAGTGTGGTTTTTTAATATCTAATAAAAATAACAAAAGGTATTAATTGTATTAAGTAAGTCCACTTAGTTAGGCAGCCCAACCACAGTATTCAGCAGGAAGATGAGTCTCTCCAACATAAATACTTAGTAGAACACACATGACTGCTATGACAGTGATCAGTGACAGGGTTTATGGATCTCTAAAATGTTAGGGTACGTTCCATGACTGAATTGCATTTTTAAAGTCCTTTTCCAAAATCTCTTTGAAAGTTTATTTTTTAACAGCCTAAATTAAGAGGTGACTTTATAAAAAGAATAGCAAAATTAAAATTTTCCTAAAATAAAAATTTAAAAGAGTAAAAATACCTGTTTTCCAAGTAGATTGGGTTAGATCAGTGCTTCTCAACCTCAGGTTTTATGCTTTTTGCTCCACCTTTTCTCTCAGTGCAGTTTGGCAATGTTTAGAAATGTTATGGTTGGCAAAACTGAGGAGGAAGGTGTTACTGGCATCTAGCAGCTAGAGGCAGGAATTCCACCAAACGTTTTACAATGTACAGAGCAGCCTCCTACAACAAGAATTATCCAGTCCCAATCGTCAATAGAACCGAGATTGAGAAATCCAGTGTTACAAGAAGGCCGTGTGATGCTATTAAACTTCAGTATAAATTCCAACTGAGAAATACCTTTGTGCTAACTTTCAAAATTACATTTGTTTTGAGGGAAAAAAGTCTTATTCACCACTTTTAAGTAACTTCTTACATTTTATCATTCATAAAATCCTTTCATTAATCTCATTTGCTCTTCACAGCTCTGATGAAGAAGTCACCTTTTTTCCCTGTTTTACTACCCAGAATGCTGTTGTGCAGAAAGAGCTAAGGTACTGGAGTGAGGTCACACAAGTTCAGCTTCTGGGTGGATAATCTAGTGCCCTGTCTGCCATCCTACAGCTGTCATACTCTTGTTCAGAACACTATAGAAAAGGGGATTTAAAATATTTTAAAGCAGGATATTGTGCATCTATATGGATATGACTCCAGAAGACAGATGTCATGTGCTTTAAGGATAGAGAATGGGAGAAGGACTGGTCTCAGCCTGGGTATTACCAGTCCAATACCATACATACTGGAAAGCAAGTATGGGAGGTAAGGAGCTAAAAGAACAATGACATTAGCCAAGCCAAGTGGAGGAACACAAACAGATCCCTAAGTTAGACCCTGATGCTGGGAAAGAGTGAAGGCAGAAGGAGAAGAGGCGACAGAGGATGAGGTGGTTGGATGGCGTCACCAGTTCAATGGACGTGAACTCCGGCCAACTCCAAGAGAGGGTGAGGGACAGGGAAGCCTGGTGTGCTGCAGTTCATAGGGCTGCAAAGAGTCAGACATGCTTTGACCACTTAACAACAACCTCCCAAGTCTTCCCTGGCAGTCTAATGGTTAAGATTGCACACTTCCACTGCAGGGGGCACGGGTTCAGTCTCTGGTGGGAGAACAAAAATCCTGAAAGGCGCAAGGTACAGCAAAAAATAAGGTAAAGTAGAATTACTACTTCTCTATGAACATCATTCTTTCCTGTATAAATAAGAAAAGACCCTTACAAAAACATAAAATGGACAAATGTGCTGAGTCTAACCAGAAAAAAATAAACCACACTCATTACTTTCAACAGAGGATTTGGTATATCCATTGCACAAATGATGGAAAAACTGAGAATTCAGGGATAAGCAACCACAAGAAGCCATTACACTTTTAAACAGGCCAGAGGGAGGAGACAGTATTGCCAGGGCTGATTCGGTGGTAGGCTTGTCCAGCAGAGTTGGAGCCTGGGAGATATCACAGTTGCTGCAGGGGAGGGTGCCTAAGGCAGAAAAAGAGGGGAATAATACACCAGCTTCTCTACTCCTTCCTTCCTTCCAGGATCCTGACAATGTCTCCTGTTGAATTTCCAGCAGGAAGCCAGCTGACACAGGAGCCTGGGAAATAGTCTGCAAGAGCTGTTTAAGATGTGGAGCAGAGAGGGGAAAGGGCACTGGGTGGATGGGAAGGCAAACAGGTTCAGAATCATAGCATATGCCAAAAGAGGGACACCACGAATTAGTGCATGGCATTAAGTGAATAGTCCAGGACCTAAATCATGTTTTCCTTCAAGTAAAGGAAAATATATCTTAAGCCTACACTGGCTCAAACAAATAAATCAGTAAAATAAAAATCAAACTCAGAAAGTCAATTTGACAAATGAAGCACAATATCATTTTGTATAAATACCCAGAGTTTTTATGGTTAAGTGATTACAACTGAGAAAAAGAAAAAAGAAAAGAAAGAAAACAGCTTTAATAGGTGTTCAGAAAGGAAGCTGGGCTTTTTCACACCTGTTTTGCACACAGTAGGCTCCACATTCAAAATAGAAGCAAATTCTTGCTGAGCTCTTGACAACATGAAAATAAAAACATGCATCACCTCTCCTCTTAAAATTGTAGACTGCAGCAGAACACAATTTTTAAAAGACTAGCCTAATTTTCTTTCTGGGGAAAAAAAATATTAAGAAAAGGAGACTGAAGAAGCAATACTGGTTCACTCTATGCATTGAATATTCATAATTCAATTTTAATAAATACATTGATATGATAGAGTCACTAGAATAAAATCCAGAAATCCTGGAAAGTAAAAGCCAAACTTCTAATGGCTATTTCAGCTAAGTAACAGTTAGTACTTAGAAGAGATATAATCTGGGGTAACTGTTGGGGACATTTTGGTTTCTTTGGTTTCTTGTATATAAATTCAATCTGCAATAAGGAATAATCAGGAAAACCTGCAGAGAAGTGTAGCAGTAAGGCCATGTGTCACAGAGGCATTAATAGTGCCTCCTTCAGGGAAGGAGATGCTCAAAACACAACACAGAGAAATGTGAGCAGGTACTTAAGTAGAAAAATGCAAAGTGTGATTTCTGGTAGTTATTCTGCTTTGGATACAAGTGGGCTTTGCTGGTCAGTCCTAGCAGACAGGGTAATACTGTACATCCAAACTGCAGTAGGAGACCTGTCTCATACAGTAGGGAGTTGGAGGGGGGTGGAGGGGGGTGGGGGAAGGCAGAGAGATGGATGGAGCTGCACATTTACAAAAGTCCATTCCAAAAACCATCGTCACTGTCATACCCACAGGGTCAAGCAAACATATGCCATAGTTGAAAGCTGCAGTCTTGGGGGTGAGGGGGCTTCAAGACAATACCCAAGGCCTTCAGTGGTGGAAGGAATGCTGTGAAAGGGAATCTATAGGATGATGATGCTGATGATGTGCAATCCAGACCAGCCAGCTAACACTGGGAACAGGGCTTCCCTGGTGGCCCAGCAGTAAAGAATCTGCCTGCCAATGCAGGAGAGGCAAGTTGACTCCCTGGGTCAGGAAGAACCCCTGGAGAAGGAAATGGAAACCCATTCCAGTATTCTTGCTGGGAAATCCCATGGACAGAGGAGCCCGGTGGGCTACAGTCGATAGGGTCGCAAAGAGTCAGACATGACTAAACAACAAGAACACATGTGAGCAGCATGGGTAAAAAATGAGTGTCCAAGGCAAGGATCAGAGAAACCCAGTTAATAAAAACTGGGGAAGAGAAAGATTTCAGTGATGATGAGATTGGGGGGAAAAGCCCTGAGATGGAGTCAAATGTGGAAGGGCTTTCCTTCCCGCTCCCAGTGCCATTTTTTAATCCTTTTAAGGGTTCAGGTTCTCACTACAGGCACAGTGCCCAGGACCCGTAAGTTTTTCCAGGTTTTATCAAATTGTTTTGAGAGCTGGAAAAGAAAATGCCTTGGCTCTAAAATATATAGAGAATTGCAAAATGAAATTATTGAAAGGAATATTAGATGAATCTCATTTTGCATAACAAAACATCGTATTTTTCATGTAAGATGTGGCTACATCTTTTCATGTTTGGGAAGCGGTCTCTATATCTAGGATTTATATGGCCCTAAAGTTGGCCCTTTTCCAGCCTGGCATAGTTCAGATAGAGAAGGTCAAGGGTGCTAAAACTTCAGCAGGGATGGACAGGCAGGGAGGGGAAGGCAAAAAAACCAAATCACCTAGGCTAGAAATGCAGGGAAGGGGAGGGAGGCTTGCAGGGAGGGTGTCTGGCAGGTACCTTCACAAAGGCTAAGCTTAACTGGGTGCTGGGATGTGCAGGCGCAGTGTCCCCAGATATGGATGGCAGTGTCTGGTTTCTAATTTTGGAAATGGCCATACCAGGATTTCCAATCTGGCAAGCACGCTGGCGGCAAAGGGCTCTGAATAGCAGAGAAAACCTTCTGGAGGCAGGCGGCCACTCAGTGTGGTGTAGGGGTATGAATGCAGATTTGGCAACAGCTAGACAGCA
Organism: Bos javanicus; assembly: GCF_032452875.1. Taxonomy (NCBI): domain Eukaryota; kingdom Metazoa; phylum Chordata; class Mammalia; order Artiodactyla; family Bovidae; genus Bos; species Bos javanicus. The sequence goes on along the minus strand of NC_083869.1, from coordinate 58,658,810 downwards.
TGGCGTGGTTTCTAAAGCAGGGAGGCAGCAGAAGGTAAGACAGAACTCAATCCATCTGAGGCTGTAGGGCAGGAAGAAGCAGCAAGTCAAGGAACACTGAGGCCCGGAGATTCCAAGGTTCCTGGGTTCACTAGCATCTGATTGGCCCCTGGGCAGCCCCAGGAGTACCGCTGCAGCTCACCCTATGGGCCCTGGGGGACTTCTAGATTGCTGGTCTGGGAGCAGGGCCCAGTTCTACATGTGGTCCCCTGTAGAAGGAGTCCTTAGTCTGAGTGAAACTGAAGCCCATCTGAATCCCGCTGGAGGCAAGGCCCCTTAACATGTCCAGAGAAAATAGCCATGGGGCTGCCATTTCTTGAGTTAGGGTCAGAAGAAAGTGGAGTGATATGCCCCAATTTTGAAGAAGGTTAGAATCTGAGACCTACCCAGTGGGCGTGGCAGAGGCAGATATTTTGAATAAACTCCTCTAACCAGAAACTGCCCTGATAGGCATTAGGGTGTGTCTCTCTGGGAGGGGACCAAAGACCCTGACCTGGAGACATTGTGATGACTGAGCAGAGATAAAAGAGGAGACAGCGGCTGCACCTCTAGAGCCATTGGGGGCTGCTGCAGAGGCTGGTGATCCTGGCTGGAGAACACAGTGGAGCGTTCCAGGCTTCCCCTGGGACTATCTCCAAGGACCAGAATCAACCGCAACTTCTCAGGTTACCTGGGAAGCTGAGAAGGGGCAAGGTCGGGGCACCAGCAGAGGAGAGAGAGTTCAGCTGGCCACGATGAAGAAGGGAGAGATCATCAGGGACTATTAGATCATGGCAGCAGCGACCGCCTGGATCCTGGCACAGTAAAAATATTTCCAGCAACCGTAAGTGACCTTGGGTGAGAGTTCTCAGGGTGCACCTAGAGTGATGCTCTAGGGGCCTTGGATAATCCTGTAGAAGAGATCATTTTTGTTGTTTTCTCACATTACATTGTGAATAGAGGACTTCCAAGTAGGGTAAACCAAGATTTTTCCAAGACAATGTATTGTGTAGGTAGAGGTATTGCTGTCTCATTCATTGAGCATTATGGATCCAGAATCTAGGGATTATTGGTGGTTTAAGAGCCTCAAAATGTTTCAAACTTGGTTAAATTTAATATTCAGTTAAATTTCTAGAAAATGTAACGTATGCCAACTAGTAAACTGCTGCAACTCAACTCTTACTCTCCACATGGTGATAAAACAACAAAAATCCTTTCTCCTACAGTAGACAGAGTATGCAAAGACCCAAAGCATTAAATACATGAATGTGTCTGAAACAAGGAAACATCTCAAAATATTTGACATATCATAGCTGAGGACATGAAAATAAAAAATGTCAAGGAAGGACTTAAAAGACATAAAAGAACCTGTTCTCAGAGTTCTGGTGCCTATTCTGTTTTCTTGGAGTGATTTTTAAGTGATAAGTGCATCAAACTTGCCCTTTTTGGGGGCATCACTACACAAGAGTTCTAAGTATAATGCTAGAGTTCTTAGGTTTTTAGCTCTTTAAAAAGTGAATATTATAAATGTAAAAGTACTACAAAACTAGGAATTTATATGCAAGATGAAAAGCCAGAGATAAGACAGAAATGGAGACAAAGGGGGAAAAAATGAGATTACATGTAATTGACAGGCTATTCAACAAAGGTTTTAGTGTTTTCCTCCAGATAAAAGGCCTAATATCAACAACAGTGAAAGATAATTACCAAGAGTTTTCCTTTTCTTTCCACCTAAATTCCAAAAACTAAATGTTAAGTGTCTGATCACAAGTGTTAGCTTGTGAAAAGTAAGACCAGAGTGGTTCCCTTGAAAAAAATTTAAGATAGGAGGGAATATGGTTAGCAGAAGCCAGATCACTAGAAGAGAAGCATTTGGTGAACCACATTAGTAGGGTAAGGGTATGAGGCAAAATGTCCAGGGGAGCTCAGAGAGCATGTCACTTAGGATTCATGAAGGATACTGTTTGCTAATAAGCACATCGTTACTTCTGTTTTATCTCTAAACAGAACGTAATATTGGATTTATGAGTTCTATAGGTTTTGACAGTTAGAATTGGACAATGATAGTACAAAATGGGGTGCTAGTATGGAAAACACTGGTAAGTCGGTTATGCCATGAAATGGAAAGAACTGTGATGTTTAATTTAGAAAAGAGGCATAAGATGCCACAGTCACTAAAACATCAAAGTGGAGTGCACGGATAGCTTTTCAGACAGAGTCTCATAGGGCTGAGTCAAGAAGATTCAAAATCTGGTCCTCCTCTGTGTGCATTAAGCTCAGAGAAGGAATGGCTCTTCTGATCTGTGCTAACTGCCAACCTGTTATCTGCAATAAGAGTTTCCGAATCAGCCACATCCACTGAGAATCTGACTGGTTTCCTATAGAAAACTGACAGTGAGCAGCAAAATCAGTTATAATAAAGTTTCTTGGCATCTAAAGAGTTGGATGGTCATGACGGCTAACACCTTAAGCAATGCAAACTTGATACATGACTGGAAGCTCACTATGTTCTACACCAGTGATAAAGCTGTTACTTATTTCTATATTTTTAAAAAGTCACTTATGGCAGCACTAAACTAAAACCTCTTTTAATAATCTAGTTTTCTAATAGGTATCCAACAAGTAGGAAATCAAGAAAGGAAGTTCTTTAGGGGACTAGTAATAAATCTTTAATCTATGATGATCATAGAGTGATCTTTTACTCTGCCAAACTTTTTCTTTTTTGTGGGGTGGGCATGCCCCGAGACTTGTGGGAACATAGTTTCCTCCCTCAAGGATGGAACCTGGGCCCTCCACAGTGAGAGCAAGGTGTCCTAACCCCTGGATTATCAGGGAATTCCCAATCACATTTTTATTAGCATTAGTTACAAGCCATATTCAGTTCAGTTCAGTTCAGTCATTCACTCATGTACGACTCTTTGTGACCCCATGGACTGCAGTACGCCAGGCCTCCTTGTCCATCATCAACTCCCAGAGTTTACTCATGTCCATTGAGTCAGTGATGCCATCCAGCCATCTCATCCTCTGTCATCCCCTTCTCCTCCTGCCTTCAATCTTTCCCAACATCAGGATCTTTTCAAATGAGTCAGTTCTTCACATCAGGTGGCCAAAGTATTGAAGTTTCAGCTTCAACATCAGTCCTTTCGATGAACACCCAGGACTGATCTCCTTTAGGATCGACTGGTCGGATCTCCTTGTAGCCCAAGGGACTCTCGAGTATTCTCCAACACCACAGTTCAAAAGCATCAATTCTTCAGCACTCAGCTTTCTTTATGGTCCAACTCTTACATCCATACATGACTACTGGAAAAACCATAGCCTTGACTAGATGGACCTTTGTTGGCAAAGTAATGTGTCTGCTTCTTAATATGCTGTCTAGGTTGGTCATAACTTTCCTTCCAAGGAGTAAATATCTTTTAATTTCATGGATGCAGTCACCATCTGCAGTGGTTTTGGAGCCCCCCAAAATAAAGTCAGCCATGGTTTCCCCATCTATTTGCCATGAAGTGATGGGACTGGATGCCATGATCTTAGTTTTCTGAATGTTGAGCTTTAAGACAACTTTTCCACTCTCCTCTTTCACTTTCATCAAGAAGCTCTTTAGTTCTTCTTCACTTTGTGCCATAAGGGTGGTGTCATCTCTTACAATTTACTGTTATTTTATCAGTGGATAAATTCACCAAATACTGGCAGAAAAAGAATGATCTATCCTAATACTGCAAAGAGAGCAAGTCTAGGGGAAAGACTATAATAATACCCTGAGAAGCAATTTGACATCCTGTGGGGGCAAGTATATTGAACCACTCCCCAACTAGAATTCAGTCAAGTATCAAGAGCCACCAAGTACCACTCATTTCTTAACTCACAGTTGGAGATCTACTGAAGGATTTATTGCAGTTCAATTCCTTGAACATATTACATTTATTAGTGCATAATAATGGTCAATTAAAGAAAGTGCATGAGTGATAAGAGGTTGAGACAGCTAAAAGGCCTGGGCAAAAATTACATGTAATTTGTACTGTTTCTGTCACATACCATAAAGTTAACACACACCCACAATGAGTACAGCAAATAATAGTATCTGGTTTTCTTCATGTTTGGAGAACATGAAATTCTGCACTAATATTTCCTCTCCCTACAGTCCCCAATACATCAATGCTCATTTTCACTTCTGTTTTTTAAAGTGAAGAAGTGAAGTGAAGTCGCTCAGTCGTGTCCGACTCTTTGCGACCCCAGAGACTGTAACCTACCAGGCTCCTCTGTCCATGGGATTTTCCAGGCAATAGTACTGGAGAGGATTGCCATTTCCTTCTCCAGGGGATCTTCCAGACCCAGGGATTCCGTTTTTTAACTCTTTGCCTAAGGCAACTTTGAGACCTGATTATGCTGATCTTTTCTCCTTTCTGAAAATCTGGCTAGAGCTGTTTGTATTCCACGCACGTTTTTTGTGTTAAATACATAAATAAGATTACATTCTCTGAACTCCATGAGGCAGTCACCTCATCTCTTAAGACATTTGCTTAGCTATAGCTCTGTTTACCAACGTCCAGTCTCTGGATGCCTCCTGCTCTGCTCTGCTTCTCAAGCATCCTTCAGCCGCCCCTGGGCGGACCCCCTCCCTTCCTAAGCCTGATAAGTTACGGCTCATCTCCTCCTATGGAAAAACGCTTCCACCGTGGCACTTCATTTGCCTACCAGACTGTTGTCTTTATCCCTATTAAGAGATTGTATACTCCTGTTTTGTTGTTGCTGTTTTTCCCTTTTGGCCGCGCTGAGTGGCTTGCGGGAACTTAGTTCTTCACCAGGGATGGAACCCGCGCCCCCTGCAGTGGAAGCGCAGAGTCTTAACTACTGGACCGCCCGGGAAGTCTCCATACTGCTGTTTTTGTTTTAGGAAGTCATATACTTCTGAGCTCACATTTAGTTCTGAGCGATCGGTACAAATTGTATCTTGGCTTTTCAGCCTGGTACAGCCCTAAGAAAACCGTGCGCAGAAAACAGCAGCCGCCTCTCACACTGACCCTAGGTCAATTAGATAAGCTGTTAGGGGGGATCAGTGAGTTTTTTAGAAAAGTTTTATGCTGCACTGAAGCGGGGGAGTCCCTACCAGGCGAGGCTCGGCCGGGGATGTGGAGCGCGACAGGCTGAGAGCCAGTGCCCGGCGCAAACGGCGCCGGTTACATTCAAACCACGGCGGCGGATCCGGCCCGGGCCGGAAGTGCTCGGCGCAGAAGGGAGGGAGGGAGGGACTGCCTCGCGAGCCGCCGCCGCCGCGCGCACGCGCGCTCGCGGGCTAGGGCTGGGGCTGGAGTCGCAACTCGGAAGCCGGGGCCCGGACGGGCCCGGAGTGGGGGGGCTGCGTGGGGGCGGGAGCGGCGGAGGCGGCCGCCCCTGGCGGCGGGTTTGTTTATCCCGGGGAAGAAGTTTAGGAGCGGGAGACAGGGGAGAAGGGCGGACTGGGGAGGAGGGATGCGGCTCGGCGGAGGCGGTCGCCACAGGGACTCGCCGCCATCACCTCAGCCGGAGAGGAGCCGCCGCTGGGACTGCCCGCCGCTACCCCTCACGTCCGGGTAGGTGCCCCTCCCCCGCCGCGGTCCCGGCCACAGCGGTGGTCGCTTGCCCCCCCCTCTTCCCTGGGACTCACCTGCACTGGAACCCAGCGGCCTCCTCCCGCATCTCGGCACCCTCCTCTTCCTCGGCCCAGGACCCCCGCTCCTGAGGTGTGCCTCCCGTCCCCCGGACCTCCCTAACCTCTCGAGTGTCTACTTCCCCTGGGAATCATCCCCTCCCCCATTGACTCCCTGCTTCCTTTTATCAGGATCCCCCCGACCTTCCTCCGCAAGCCTTGCCCCTTTGCCTGGCCCAGTCACCCCCCTTTATAAACTGTAGACCTCCGCGCCCGCCCTTTAATACCTTGTCTCTTTCCCCACCCTGAGTCCTGCCTAGAGCGAGATACTGCCCTCCACCCCCGCGTTCACGTCCATACCTCCTTATCCCAAAAGTATATACACTTGAAAGTATCTCCATTACCCCGTTTCACGATGAATTCTCAGCTCTCCAGCCGGACCTCTCGGTGCCTCCACCCTGGTGGCCCTGCCCTCAATCTCCCTACCCCCAGATATGCATTGCCCTCTCAGAATTCTCTCTCACCAGGGACATCAGACGGACTCTACGGGTCAGGGTCCACGACGTCCTGACTTACCATCTTTCTGCTCCCTCTGCCATCATTTCCCCTCACTTTTGAATCTATGCATTTGTGTAACTGAATTACAGAAAGGCAAGGGGATGGGCAGGATTTTCTCCTTCAAAGCAGTAGGTCGAGTAGAAATAGGATTCACCTTCTGCTTATCCCAACTTTTGGCATCTTTCTCTGTGAATAGTGTCTTTCACAGCCAGACTTCTGAAGCTTCTGGTGCTTTGTATTTAAAAGACTCCTGGGCCTATATTATTTCATTATAATACTCATCTTCCTAGTTTTTCCATAAAACTGATGAACCTCCTGTTTCTTAGACTGGAAATTTAACTAATAAAAAAGTTCATACTTTGAAGCATTACATCTCTCCTGTCATAATGGGGAAGGTGGAATATTTCAAATTATCATCCTACTATTCTTGAGATAAATGGTGTCCAGTGCTTAAGAACTCAGACTCTAACTGAACTGTCAGGATCTAAATCCCTGCCTTTCCATCTACCATATCTGGCCTTGAGCAAGTTATTTAATCTCTCGGTGCCTCATATTCTTACAGCTGTAGAATGTGGATAGGAGTGTACTTCATAAAATGGTGGTGATAATTGCATAACTTAATTCAGGTAAGATACAACAGTGCCTGATAAAAGTTCAATAAGTGTTCTTTATCATCATTTCTTAGCTTGATTTGGCTATTGGTAGGTTAATTTTGAGAGAGGAAGTGGAGGGAAGGAAGGCTGTCTTTTGCTTTTTTTAACAGCTTTTTTGATGTAGGTATGATTCATATTTTGTTTCTGTATAAAGTAGTTCCTTCTGGTGTGAAGAGTATAGTTTTAGCTCCTTATTTTCAGGTAAGTTACCAGGCTATACGTTGTATCATTTTCAAGTTATCTATTTGGAAATTTAAAATTATCTTTGTTTTGGGAGTAACTGAAATTGTGCAGCATATTTATCATAGGGAAAAATGAGGATTTTACTGAGGAAAATTGTAGTACTACAATTAAATACTCAAAACTGATAAGATACTTCATACCTGCTTGTCCTTTATGTTGAATTGCTACTAAGGCTAGAGCTTTGGCTTCATTCTGAAGACATTGCTTTTCTCTTGTTGACGGGTTTTATTCACATGACTGTGTCTTAATGTTCCCCAAGTTTTGCTCTTTAAAATCCTGAGTAATTTTGTCATATTTGCTCGCTTCCTGTGCATTGTTTTCTTGATACTTTTTTCAAGCAACTCACTTCTTTGAAAAGTCCAAATAAGTTCTGTTAACTTAACGTTGTTATAAGTAGTAAAAGTTTGGAATCACAATTTGCTGTCCTAATTACACATAAAAACATGTGCATATGGAACTTTCAAATATTTTGCCTATGTATAGCTTAAAATTTTTTTTTTTTTGTATCACCAATGGAATGTTCTTTAAACTTTGGGTGACACTGCCTCTGCTGCTTATGCTATTCCTTGACCTAGAATAACCTTTGCTCTTTCCCCTGCATATCCAAATTCTACCTATCTTCCACCTCTTACTGTTTCCACATAGTTCCTGCCAACATTGGTTTCTATTTCTTGGCTTTCCTACTGTCTGTATTCTGCATTTTTGGCGTTAAATAATATAGACTCCCCCAGTTCAAGAAAAATGAATCTGGTAGAATCATACTTTTAAAGTTCATAGAAACTTTGAAGGGGTGGAATGGAATTAACAATTAGTAGCTACTTTGTGCTAAGCACTATTCCTTTGGTTTTGAAAAGAACCATTCTTTCCAAAAATATTTAATGAGCACCTACATCATGCAGTCCATGGGGTCGCTAAGAGTCGGACACAACTAGGCAACTTCGCTTTCACTTTTCATCTCATGCATTGGAGAAGGAAATGGCAACCCACTCCAGTGTTCTTGCCAGGAGAATCCCAGGGACGGGGAGCCTGGTAGGCTACCGTCTATGGGGTCACACAGAGTCGGACACAACTGAAGTGACTTAGCATAGCATACATCATGCCAGACTTTGGGGAATACAAAAGAGCAGCCCTTTTCAGCAGGGGTTCCAGTAACTATCAGGCCCTATTGCTCTAAAGCATCCAAAGTATGTAATGAATTAAACTGCTCTTCAATGCACCTAGATTGGTGCTAGCTCTGCCCTATGCTTGAGAAAGAACTGAGGAAATAGTCACTTAACTCAGTTTGTGTAGGGTTTAAGTCCTCTGAGAAAAGTTCTATTAGAGAATAATAATATGGACTTTTTTTTTTTGTAATTTATATCTTAATGTGGCACTGACAGACAATAAGCAAGAAGATAAAATTATCTTCTAAGAGCACTAGTAAAATGTTAAAGATAATGATAATCACTAATACTTCTAAAGCACTGGGCCAGCCATTCTTTCAAATGATTTATATATATTAACTTGTTTAAACCTCAACAATCCCCCTTTGAAGAGCCTTAATTATATTTCCATTTCACAAATAAGGAACCTGAGAATCAGATTACTTCCACAAAATCACACAGCCTAAGTAAGCAGTGGAGCCAGGTCATATGGTTGTAGAGTCTATTATCCTTTGTTGCCTCTCAGATCTTCCAATTCTTCGTTGGTTACTTTAAACAAGATTCTTCACCTTTCTGGAAAAAAAAAATTTATTTTGTAAAAATCTCAGCAGTGGGGTTTACCTGTCTTTTGTAATTAATCCTAGGGGTAGTGGGAAGCCATTGGAGAATGTCAAACAGCTGAATAAGTTGCTTAAATTTTTGCTTTAAAACCATCACTTGGCCGCTCTGTTGAGGACATATTGGAGATAAGCAATAGTAAAAGGAAGGAGACCAGTTAGGCCAGTGCTTCTCAAACTTATCTGCGGTAAAGGATCTGTTTTGTTTTGTTTTACTTTATAGTTTGTGTGGTATTTTGGTAATGTACAATAAAATGGATATTGTGGCAGTGTCTGTCAAATTGCTCTAAAAATTTCTGAGTGCTCTCTGTTGCTGTATTTACCTTGTGTCACACCAGTAACAGAGTTTGTGGATCAGTATGGGTCCACAGATCACACTTTGAGCAGAACTGAATTCAGCTATTTTTGTAATTTAAGCAAAAGGTAATGAAATCTTGGTCCAGACTTGGCAGTGATAAAGTAGCTGAATTCGACAAATATTTGAGAAGTAAAGTTAATAGAATTAGGTGGTGGATTCGATTTGGAGGTCTAAGGAGAGGAGAAGGCTGATTTCCAGGGTTGGTGGTTCTTGTGCCTAATACAGGGGAATACTGGGGAGAGGAGAGCAGTTTTGTGTTAGTTTCTGGTAATAGAGGACATGCTGATTGTAGTTCAGTGGGGAATAATCAGTATATAGCTGTTAATGGATGTCTTAATGGGGAAGGTGGGGAATGAGATTGCCTAAGCAGAAAGTACATAGAGAAGATAAAGGAATGTGGCCCCCTACGACTCTTCAGTATTTAACATTGAGAAGAAGAAATGGAGCAAAGGGGACAGAGAAGATATAGCCAGAGGTTGAAGGAGATTTTCCTTAGCAACACTGAAGCCAAGGCAATAGACTAAAAAAGGAGGGTGTGGCTAATCTATGTTGATTGAAGCTGAGAAATCAATTAAGTTGGAAATTAGAACACAGGGCTTCCCTGGTGGCTCAGTGGTAGAGAATCCACCTACCAATATGGGAGATGTAGGTTTGATCTGTGGGTCAGGAAGATCCCCTGGAGAAGGAAATGGTTAACCCACTTCAGTATGCTTGCCTGGGAAATCCTATGGACACAGGAGCCTGGTGGGCTGCAGTTCATGGGGTCACAAAAGAGTGAGACGTGACCTAATGACTTAAACAACAACAAAGAGTACACATTGTATTTTATGGGCAAAACATTTTATGTCTTGGTTGCCTGTCCGTCCATAAACTATTTGATTATGAATTTTGTTTTTTGTTTTTTGAATTTTGTTCATTTAACTGTCTGCCAAAGCAACAGTTACAGATTTAGGGTAAAATGTTATCTATAACATGAGCCATGTCTTCCTTCCTGAGCTCAGAGCCATGTTTCTGTTTATCACTATCTGGGTGTTCTATAAGCATCTCAAACTCATTCATTCATTCATTTAGAATATATTCAAATAGAATATAGTTTTTAAGTACTATTTATCAAGCATTAACTATTATTAGAGTTTTCGAAATTCACTTAGACCTCAGAGTCTAGGGGCAATGGACAGTTAAATGTTGTGTAGTGTGATTAGTGCTATCATAGCAGTTTATTCAGGTTGCCTTGTAAGCAGAGAGAAGGTGCCTTAGGGAAAGCTTTCAAAAGAAAGTAGACCATTGGGCAGTACATTTTGGAAGGACAAATGGAGGGATGGAAAGGGCAATGCAGGGGTAGAGGAGTTTATTTTGAAAGCTTGCAAAGGCAAGGGATTGTGGCTGTCACGTATGGGTGGTAGATGAGAGAGTTTGGCCATACCATCCAGAAGTTTGTTTCTTGAACTTGACATCTTTCTGTTTGCTGTTTTGATTAATATCATCACTACCTATTTAGCCACCAAGCACGGAGATAGCTTCTGAATACCTTCAAAACATAAGGATTTTCTTTGCTTTGTCCTAGGTGGTGTTTTGTTTTTGCTGGTTAGCTTTATATTTTATAACCTATATTTATAGGATCATTAAGTAACTGATAGTATAACTTGAATATTTTGGTTATATTTTAATGGTTTTCTTTTTTTGGATGGGAGAAATTTTATACATACAACTTTTTCTCAAATTTAGAGAATTAAAATTAAGGCCTTGGTAAGGATTGCTAGGAGTTTACTCCTATCCATCAGATATATGGTCAGTGATCATACTTTGGGTCTCAGTGGAATAATAGCAATCCCCTGATACCGTAAATGCTATTTTAGATAGTCTAAATGGTTACATCATAGTAGAACACAGTTTATTTTCAGGGATTCCTTCACAAAGAATGTTGTAATTGGCAAAACCTTAGTTGACAAGAAACAAGTGTATTAGAAAGAGAAATTATGTTAAGATGGGCTTTGTTGTTGTTCAGTCACTAAGTTGAGTCCGACTCTTTGATTTCAGTTCACTCAGTCGTATCTGACTCAACCCCAGGGACTGCAGCACACCAGGCCTCCCTGTCCCTCACCAATTCCCAGAGTTTACTCAAACTCATGTCCATTGAATAGGTGATGCCATCCAACCATCTTATCCTCTGTCGTCCTCTTCTCCTGCCTTCAATCTTTCCCAGCATCAGGGTCTTTGCAAGTGTGTCAGTTCTTCACATCAGGTGGCCAAAGTATTGAAATACTGACTCTTTGCAACCCCATGAACTGCAGCATACAAGGCTCCTCTGTCCTCCACTATCTCCCAGAGTTTGCTCAAGTTCATGCCTGTTACATCAACCATCTCATCCTCTGCCGTCCTCTTCTCCTTTTGCCAGCATCAGGGAGCTCTTTTCCAGTGAATATTCAGGATTGGTTTCCTTTAGGATTGACTGGTTTGATCTCCTTGCAGTCCAAGGGACTCGAAAGCGTCTTCTCCAGCAACACAGTTCGAAAGCATCAATTCTTCGACACTCAGCCTTCTTTATGGTTTACCAACACAGTAAATAAAGGTTCTAGAAGACATCTGTTTTAAAAAAAACAGGATGGTCTCTATCAAAAATTTTGCTTCTGATAACCTTTCTTAAGTTTTTGTAGAAACATCATTAGATTATTCTAATCTGCTAAGGCAGTCTTCCTTCCATTTTATATTAAGAAAATTGTAACTTAAAAAAAAGTGCTTTTATTAGTTCCTCCTGTCTTGCTCCTCTTCTCCCTGGCTTTTAGTTTTTTAAATCTTAATAAATTCTTGTACGACAACTATATATTTTTTGTATATTATGGTTCTTACAGGTACACTTTCCCAAGTCTTTTATTTATATATACATATGTAGAACTCTTCAGATATTCTTCAGACTTACCTACATGTTCTAAATGAGGACAGGATAATTATTAGCATTAAATTCTGAATTATATAACTATGTGAAATAGAACTTTACATACATAAAAAATAGTTTTTTAAAAATTTGATCTACAGATATAAAATAGCATTGCCTCAAACTATGGCTGGGATAGGTTGTTTATACACTTAAAGCATAAGTAATATAGGAATAAAAATAATTAAGAATAACGGATACAAAAGAAGAGAGGTTTCACTCTGCTATTAGGTGATGCAGTATCTCAGAGGTTGTAGTGTAACTGAAAAGTAGTATGAGGCTTTTAAAATATTATTTGAAATTTAATACACCATTAAAGAAGATACCATTGTTTCCTGTCTGGGTATATTTACAGAACAAATTTTCAGTTTTGTGAAAGTTCATTTCCCTCCTGCCCTATCAAAATTAAGTGATTTTTAAGGTAAAGTGTACAGTTGGGTTTTTTTTTAATTGAATTTTTTAGTTGTAATCTGGATGCAGTTTTGGTGTTTTAGTGGGAAATTACCCTGAAAGGTAGCTTTAACCACTAAGACAAAAGCAGACAAAGAAAAAATTGAACATTATTCATCCTGAAATTATCAAGGCAAATCTTGAGAGGAATATTTAAATAAATTGAATTTTTAAAAAACATTTGTTTATGGACTACACTAGTTCTTTTTTGCTGTGTGTGGGCTTTCTCTAGTTAAAGCAAGTGGAGCTACTCTTGGTTGCAGTGTGTGGGCTTCTCATTGGTGGCTTTTCTTGGTGTGGAGCACAGGCCCTAGGCACACGGGCTTCGCTCGTTGGCAGCACATGGACTCAATAATTTCAGCTTTCCGGCTCGAGAGTTGGGGGCTCAGTAGTTATGGTGCAGGGGCTTAATTGCTCCGCAGCTTGTGGAATCCTCCCAGATCAGGGATCAAACCCATTTCCCTTGTTTTGGCAGGCAGATTCCTATGCACTGTACCACCAGGGAAGTCCTGAATGAATTGAACTTTATTTAAATTTTTTTTGGTGGCCACTCTTAGGATCAGTTTAAACCTTTGTTAAGCAGTTAGCTATGCAATATGGCCATTAAGTTTAACATGTCCAGTTTTGTTAGAGTAGTTCAAGTAGGGCATGGGCATGCACTGAGCATATTTGATCAGTTCTGGTTGCATTCAAAGTATATTTTTTAAAAAACTGAAGAAACTTAGGTGAGCATTTTTATCAGTGGCGTTTGAGAACTGGCTTGAATCAAGTGGTACTGGTGAGGTATCTTGATTTATGCTTTCCTGTTGATTTTATTTTCTCAGGTATCTCATTTTGGCTGTTATTTTGGCTGCCAGCTTTTTTCCCACCCAAAATTCTTTATTTCTTCATCAAATTGTATAATGAAACTAGTTATTTTTCCCTAGCAGTATATAACCAGGTTAGTTCAATGTGGGCCTGAGAAAGTGACAACTTACTCCAGTGGAATTTACCTTACGTTTACCTGGAATTTTGTCATAGGTCATTTTGGGGAAGAAATACCCTTTTTAAAGCCCCTGTACCAGACCTGTGAGGTAATTTAGATATTTTGTCTTACTTACTTAGCACTAACCCATGAGGGCCACAGCTTTTGAAGTGTACTTGCCAGCAGTTACCAGATGCACTGTTGTTGTATGTGTGCCAGAGAGAGAGCACTGTCAGTTGCAGGTGTAAAATGCCATCAGTTTCAGACATACTAAAATATATGTATATAAAAAGATGGGTATCTTAGAATTTGTGAAATGTGCCATTAGTGCTGTTTCACTTTGTGGTTATCACCCAAGATCATCAACATAACTAGCCTCCCAACATCAAGTGAAGTCAGGATAAATTTAGTTTTACTTTACCTCAGAGATCTCTAGGCAGTATAGCATAGAAGTTAAGAGTGCATCCAGTCTGCTTTTTAATAGCTATCTGACTTTAGGTAGGTTACTTAGCGTCTCTGCCTCAGTGTTCTTATCTGTAAAATGGAAAGGATCACCGTACCTACCTTGTAAGAGTTGTTATAAGAACCAAATGAGTTTTATTTACATTTAGAGTAATGCTTTCCACATAAATCACTTTGTGTAAATGTTGGTTAATTAAAAACAGTTAAATAAGATTCTTATTCTTAATCTAAGAATAAGGAGATGCTTAAAAGGAAGGGGGAAAGGATCTAATAGTTCATTATTATTTTGTGCATACAACAGAGATTAAAAGTATTTTACTAATTTGTCTTTGAAAGTCTAATGTATTCGTAAGATTGCAGTCTTGACGATTTTGATACTTAAATTCATAAAAATAATACCACTGTATAAGGATTCAGTGAAATCCGCTTTCCTTTCTGTTATGACATATTTAATCAGAATATTGATGTGCTGTGACAGATGTCTTAAATATAACCTGTTATATACTTGTGATTCCTGTCAACCTCATAAGGAATTCATTCAGAAATGTTTTTTAAGAGTTTCAATATTAAAGAACTGTATTTAAGACATCTGGCTTCTGCACTGTGAAATATATGGAGGAAAAGTTTTTATTTTTATATATGAGGCAGTTTTTATTTTAGAAGTTTTAATATGTACGTGATTTTGTTGCTTCACTTTTTTTTTTTTTTGGCCGTACCAGGTGGCATGTGGGATCCTACTTCCCCGACCAGGGATCAAACCCGTGCTCCCGCCCCCCCAGCATTGGAAGCACAGTTTTAACCTCTGTACTGTCAGAGAAGTTCCTATTGCTTCATATTTTTTTTAGGTTTATTTCTTTCTTTTTGGCTGCACTGGGTCTTCCTTCTTGAGCCAGGGCTCGCTCTAGTTGAGGGGGCTACACTCTGTTTGCAGTGTATGGGCTTCTCACTGCAGTGGCTTTTCTTGTTGGGGAGCATAGGCTCTAGGTGCACAGGATTCAGTGGTTGCAGCACGTGGGCTTAGTTGCTCTGTGGCATATGGGATCTTCCTGGACCTGGGCTTAGTTGCTCTGTGGCGTATGGGATCTTCCTGGACCTGGGCTTAGTTGCTCTGTGCCATATGGGATCTTCCTGGACCAGGGATCAAATTCGTGTCCTGTGCATTGGCAGGTGGGCTCTCAGCCACTGGACCACCGGAGAAGTTCCTTGTTGCTTCATTTGAGATTTAAAGTCTTGTCATTTACCCTGATGTAAAAATAAGCCCTTCCTTTGAGCTTCTTGGTATTTCCCCTTTTCCCACATTTGCCTTGTTTTTATTTCTTTTTGTTTTACACTCACATCATTCATTTATTCCATAAATTGACCAACTGTTAAATGCTGGATTCTGTATTTCAGTAATAAATTGGAAATAGCCCTTGACCTGGAAGACTCACTATTTGGGATTTATTACTACTGTTTAGTCATTCAGTGCATAGGCACAGTACTGAAGACTTGATATATCCACTCTTCTTGTTTCAATCCTCATAACTACCCTGCTAGGATAGGTCATTACTTTTCAAATGTTTCCATTAAATAAATGGCAGAGAAGAGTGCCATTTTAGGTGGTGAAGATCTAAGTGTGGACAAGGTAATGTGGAGAGGGAGAGCTTTGGTGTTAAAATTCTTTTCAGATTAGTGTCTTGTCCTAAAAATGATTTGACTGTTGCATTCTGTTACCCTAATATAGCCTTCTTTGTTTTAATGTAGAAATGGTTTAGATTAGCATGAGGGAGGATTTTTTTTTTTCAAGTGTTCTATCCCAGTTTTGGCATGGAGGAGACGTGGCACTGGGAATCAGATTGTGTTATAAATGTTTAGCCATCAAAGTTGCTTATTTATTATATATTGATTTGCTTTTCCAATTTTAGGTAGACTTTTATTGGAATGTAACATACGTTCATGGACATGCATGTAACATCATACAGCAACAACACCCTTGTGTATGGCTTCTTAAATCAATTTTTATGTGATCCATTGGTATAGTGTGGTAGCTTCTTCATTCTCTTTCTATTGTATTCCATCCTGTTGTATGACTGTGTATATATAAATACTGTAATTTATCCCTTCTACTGTTGATGAACATCTTGGTGGTTTCCAGTTTTGAGTCACAATGCCTAATGTCCCTATATTCTTGTACATATCTTTTGCTGCACATGTGCACATAATTGCTGTAGTAGAATTTTTGGATCATATGTGCTTTTGTTCCATTTCAGTTTATATTACCCAGTGTTTCCAAAGTGTCTTTTCAATAGTGAATGAGGGTTCTATTTGTCCCACATACTCTGCAACATTTGCTTGATATTGTTTGATTTATTTAGCTGTTCTGGTGGGTATAAAGTGGTATGGCTAGTTTTTCAAAATATACGTGATTCCTTTCTTCAGGCATACTCACATACCCATCCCGTGTGCACACCAAAGGAAAATAGAGACTTGTATAAAACTCATCAAATGATTCTGGTTGCCTTGTCAGTTGGTAAGATGCAGAGTATAAAACAATTCTAAGTATGATTTAAGGAAAATAATGCTGTCATGAAAATTGCAGCTTCACTATATAGTCTACTGACTTTCTGATAAATGGTGCATTTCTGCCTAGCTGTTGCTAAACATGGGAAAGGTTTTAGGATTTTGCAAGCTGGCAAAAAGTTCTGTAGGCCCTTTTATTGAGTTAGTCTGTAGGATTGCCCCAAAGCTCTAATTATGCAATGCTGAAATGCACTTGCTCTTGACTGTCTACCCAGATTGTAGGTTGTGTTCATTCATTTTGTGAGGTTTTGCTGCCCCTTAAATAAAGGAAGTGCTGTCTACACAGCCAAGCTTACTCAATTTTCAGAACTTGAAAGTTGAGCAAATTTTACCAAATGCTCACAGCTTGCTATGTTGTTTTAGACTTAATTTTCTGTTATATGTGAAATCTTTCTTGTGTCACAGAAGACAGTATTGCTACTAGTATTTTTTTTTTTTTAATTATCAGATTGTATAGCAAATACCAAGGATGTGACAAATATTTTTACTTGTGTATCTTTTTGAGGCTTAGGATGTGGTAAGTCTCTTCTCATGCCCCAGTGAATATAGATCATGTTAGAATCATATGTAGGGAAGCACCATTCCTGTATCTTTCAGAAACCATAATTAGTTGTTGATTTCTTCCGTTAAAACACTCATAGAGATTCATAACTGCAGATGAACTCATAGTTTTCCCTTTTTAACATTGTCTTAGGCATTTGTAGAGCTAGTATTTTAATATCTGATCTTATTTTTTAACTGCTACAAAGTAGTGTTCCTGGGTAGTGCAGCTCTTTGATTAATACTGGTGCTCTACATATTCTTGACTAGCTACTGATTTGCTAGTCATAAGAATCTTGAAATTATTAGCTTATCATGAGAAGAGCTGAGATGGCATTCATGTAGTTAAAGTGATCTCTTGAGGTATAAGAACATCTATTTTGCAAAGCTTTTCCTTGAGAGGTCAGGGCTGGTGGGTAGATGGCAATAGCCTCCTTTTATATACTCTAGGTTGACCATGTGTTACATCATTTCAAAAACACTGAATTAAAACCCAGGGTCTCTTAACACAGTGTTCTTCATGGATCAGCTTCATTTCTTTCTCTTTCAACTTCTTTCTCTTTGTCTGCCCCCTTCCCCCCTTTTTTTTTTCATCTTTTTTTCCCTCTGTAAACTAAGCAGCTATACGAAATGTTTTCCTTTAAGGAGGATTAAGCCATTTTAATGGTTATAGACATGCAGGGTATAAAGATATAGACAATTTCTTTCCCCTAGATTTTATAATTTAAGAGTTCCTAAAAGTTGTAGTTCCTCATATCTTTCTCAAAGATGATGATTTTTCCTAATTTTGTCTAGGTTAGTACTAGTTTATGTCTTCTGTCCCAGCATCTTGTCTGACTTAACATTTGTAATGTCTAATTTTTAATGAAATATTGTTAACAACTGCTTTAAAATAAGCCTTAGTAGTTTGGTAGAATTTTTATTTCTAGCTGCTGCCATGGTGTGGTCTAGTGATAGGTAAGAGACATGTGTAATAGTGAGGTCTGTCTTAACAGGTGGTAAAATTTTAAGTACTCCTCTCTTTCCCGAACCCATCTCAGATACATTATAACCAGTGACAGTATCAGGGTGGGGCTCTCCATGATTAGAAGTGGGCTTGGACATTAATGATAAGGAGCAATTAACTCCTCTTGGTCTCAGGTGATGGTAGAGACTTGATGCCTCTGCCTTCATCTCTTTGGGCACCAGCCTGTTGTTCCATGTTCATGCAGCTTACAAGATTCGTGAAATTAGAATGATGGCAGCAAGTGGTATCAGTGGAAAATTGTAGGTTATATAAGCTGAAATTGTGATTGAGTGGTCCTGGAATAGAATGGGTAAGCAGCATTTTTTAGTAGAGCTTTGTGTGGTGGTGGAAGGGTTCAATGATCCCCACATTCCATTATTGGTAGCCTTTGGTCACTTGCATCTATTGAGCACTGAAAATGAGTCTAGTACAACTGAGGAGCTGAATTTCTAGTTTAAATATTTTGTTATTTGGTAAGACTTTTTTATTAGCAGTTCTACTTGATCTGCTTTAGCTAGGTATTTGCCTCCCTGACCTTATCTATGTTTCTTCACTGCCTGGCTGATTTAGGTTCTTAATGAATGTTTGCTCACTAAATGCTAGATGAACGTGAAATTGTTCCAGTGTCCTGGAATTCTAGAACAAAGAACATTGCTTCAGTTCAGTTCAGTCTGTTCAGTCGCTCAGTCGTGTCTGACTCTTTGTGACCCCATGAATTGCAGCACGCTAGGCCTCCCTGTCCATCACCAACTCCTGGAGTTCATTCAAACTCACGTCCATCGAGTCGGTGATGTTATCCAGCCGTCTTATCCTCTGTCATCCCCTTCTCCTCCTGCCCCCAATCCCTCCCAGCATCAGAGTCTTTTCCAATGAGTCAGCACTTCGCCTGAGGTGGCCAAAGTACTGGAGTTTCAGCTTTAGCATCATTCCTTCCAAAGAACACCCAGGACTGATCTCCTTAGACACTTTTTAAAAAGTGACTTGAAAACTAATAAAAGTAAACTACTGTGTTTTGTTTTTGGCCATGCCACTTGGTTTACAAAATTTTAGTTCTCCCACTAGGAATTGAGCCCTGGCCATCAGCAGTGAAAGCACGAGTCTTAACCACTGGTTCACCAGGCAGTTGCCATGTTTTTTACTGTAATTAAATGAGAAGAAGAAGAACTTTGAAGAAAAATGACTTATGATTTTTAAAAAATAATACCTTGTGGAGGCTAAAGCTTTAATCAAATGTTTATTCATATTTTCCTAAAATAAAAGAGATGAGGGGAAGAGTAGGAAAAAGGAGAGGGAAGGGAGGAAATACAGCTTTTATTATGGATGAATGTTTTAGGACTCAGATAAATCTGAACAATGCCTAGGGTTAATGTAAGTGGATCAAGAATTGGCAACTAACTGTGCAGAAACTACTGTAAGTATTTTATGGACCTTATCTCTTAACACTCATTATATTCTTTCTGAATGAAAAATTATTCCCTTTCTGAGGATGAGAAAGGTAAGGGCCAGAATGAGAAAGTAACTTGTTCAAGAGTTATAAAATCTAAAAAAGTTTTTTTTTTTTTAATTTGCATTATGTCATGTACAGATCTTTTCCTGTGTGTCCATTTTGATGAGTTTTGACAGGTATATTCACCTATGTAACAACAGCCCAATCAAGATATAGGATCATTTCCATTACTCCAGAAAGTTCTCTTGAAGATTATGCAATTTTTAAGAGACACTTTGGGCATCATTTTATCTTTGTACAGCTACACCTCCATGTTACTTGCGTTAAAAGGGAGGTGGAAGCTGTTAGAGATAAGCAGTGTGAGAGCAGCAGCATTCATAGCTCAGTAATAGCTGATGAAGAGCCAAATGATAAAGGTTAAAAAAGCAAAAACAACCTCAAAAACATATTAAGGCAAATTTAACTGTTCTTCATAATTCATGAGATTATTACTATTTTGTAAACTAGTTCTATTTTTGAATTTTATATGAGTACTCATACACATTGAACCAATTTATTGAGTGCTTTCTGTGTACCAGGCACTATATTAGGTGTTGTCTATACAGTCTCATTCAATATAGCAGTCATTTGAGATATTACCATTTATTATTCCCAATTTACAAACAAGAAAAATGAGACCCAGAGAACTTACACAGCTGCAGGATTTTTACCCAAGTCTAAAATCAGAAACCAAATTCTTAACCCTGATGGTGTTCTATTATTCTATAATACTAAATGCTACCTGGTACTTTGATTTTTAGGAGGCAACAAATGATATGCTGTCTAGTAAATATGTAATACTTTTCCAGTCAGTTCAGTCGCTCAGTCGTATCCAGCTCTTTGCGACCCCATGAATCGCAGCACGCCAGGCCTCTCTGTCCATCACCAACTCCCAGAGTTCACTCAAATTCACATCCATCGACTCGGTGATGCCATCCAGCCATCTCATCCTCTGTTGTCCCCTTCCCCTCCTGCCCCCAATCCCTCCCAGCATCAGAGTCTTTCCCAGTGAGTCAACTCTTCGCATGAGGTGGCCAAAGTACTGGAGCTTCAGCTTTAGCATCATTCCCTCCAAAGAACACCCAGGGCTGATCTCCTTCAGAATGGACTGGTTGGATCTCCTTGCAGTCCAAGGGACTCTCAAGAGTCTTGTCCAACACCACAGTTCAGAAGCATCAATTCTTCAGCGCTCAGCTTTCTTCACAGTCCAACTCTCACATCCACATGTGACCACTGGAAAAACCATAGCCTTGACTAGACGGACCTTTGTTGGCAAAGTAATGTCTTTGCTTTTCATTATGCTATCTAGGTTGGTCATAACTTTTCTTCCAAGGAGCAAGCGTCTTTTAATTTCATGGCTGCAGTCACCATCTGCAGTGATTTTGGAGCCCAGAAAAAATAAAGTCTGACACTGTTTCCACTGTTTCCCCATCTATTTGCCATGAAGTGATGGGACTAGATACCATGATCTTTGTTTTCTGAATGTTGAGCTTTAAGCCAACTTTTTCACTCTCCTCTTTCACTTTCATCAAGAGGCTTTTTAGTTCCTCTTCACTTTCTGCCATAAGGGTGGTGTCATCTGCATATCTGAGGTTATTGATATTTCTCCCGGCAATCTTGATTCCAGCTTGTGCTTCTTCCAGCCCAGCGTTTCTCATGATGTACTCTGCGTAGAAGTTAAATAAGCAGGGTGACAATATACAGCCTTGACGTACTCCTTTTCCTATTTGGAACCAGTCTGTTGTTCCATGTCCAGTTCTAACTGTTGCTTCCTGACCTGCATATAGTTGACTTCAAATCTAGTCAGTATGTCTTTGCTTAGTATATGCCATCTTATACAATAGGCAGTAGTTATGTAAAGTTGAAAATAGAATCATCTCAAGGAGTTCTTCCTGTTTGATGAATTGAAAAACCATAGTATTTGCAATTAAGAATCCTGGATTCAATTTCTGAGTTACTTTTTTGGGTTTTGTTTGTTTTGTTTTGTTTTTTAACTCTGTTATTTTAGATCATATTACTTCTCTTTGTCAGTTTCTCTATAGAAGTAGCTACTTCATTTAGTTGTTTAAAGGATCGAATGAGATAATATGTGTAAGAATAAAATTCTAAACTATGAAGTAAAATCTTATGGATTACTATACTAATAACTACATTTGATTAATTCTGTATGTGAGGCATTGGTTATGAAAGTGTTTGGGTAGTAGCTAAGAAATTATTCATTTTGCTGAAGAAAATGGTATGGGAATAAACTTAAGTGTTTGGTTAGTAATTGTTTTACAGAAGTGGCAATTAAGGTGGACAGATTAAAACACTGTTGGTGCTTAAAGAAGAGATATGGTTAACTTATCTATTGTTTGTTCATTGAGATAGCTTCTCTCGAATTTGAGAAAAAAGTGTTGTTATAGTTTATAAATTAGAGCCCTGATAAAGGTTTTACCTGAAGGGACTTGGGAGATCTAGTTCATATTATGTCTTCGTTCCTTGTTTCCTCCACTTGTGCTCACTGTGGAGCACAAGTCAGTGATTGCGGAGGGGCTGAGAGAAATAGACTATAAAGGAACAAATGAATGAGTAAAAACCAAAAAAATAATAGGTTAGTGGTCTTGCAGCTTGCCATACTGAGTTGTCTCCTGACTGCTAGTTTTGCCCTTTTTTGGTTCACCACAGTTTATATATCACTATAATTTAAAATCTTATTTCATGAAGTTTAATGAACATAGTTATAAAGTGCCATGCTAAGCATTTAAATAAGGCTGATTTTTTAAAATCCCAATACTGTCTTTATAAGATTTCTGGAAATAGCCTCATTTTAAAAAGTGAAATTATATGCTTCATATATTTTTAAGGGAATATGGCCGTTAATACAGATCTATCTAGGCTTCTAATTTTCTTATTGTGCCTTGTATCTAAGTTATTTACATAAGTAATAAGAAAACAAATGAGCTTGTAGCAACTAGCATGACATACATATCTAGTTATTTTTAAATGATGATTTTTTTTGAATGATTGCCAAAGATCCAGAGTGTCCTTAATATATAATGCTACAGGAAAAGCAATCAGGTTTTGAAGTGATTGGTAGTTTATTTTTTCCCCAAGAAGGTCATTGATTTGCCCTGTGAGGAGATCATGTAGTGATACCAAGTACCTCTTGGTTTACAGTGTATGAGTCTTCCTTTATAAGCTTACGATAAAACTGGATCACATTTAGTGATTCTTGCCCTGAATGCTTTGTTTAGCCAAAAGCTCAGTTCTGTGCAAGAGCATATGTGATCTGAAGCCAAAAGGGACTAGGGGTAGAATCCAGATCTCTCAACACAGACTCCAGGGCTTTTTTCCATTTTTACCTTTATTAAGATAAGCTATAGTGTGTCTCTGTCAAGAAATGTTAAATGATTTTTACTTTTACTCCTTTAAAAAAAAATGTTAAAACAACAGAAATGTAGTGATTTTTGTGGGATTACAGTGTGTGCACACAGGGATTCCTCTCTGTTTTTTTTTTTTTTTTTTTAAAGGAGAACTTTGGTGTTGAATGATAAGGCAACAGTAAGCAGAGGTTTTAAATTCCTGTTTGTGTACAGACCTTCCCCAGCAAGTATTAATGACTTTAGGACTTATCAAATAGAGAAAGAGTTGGTCTTAAAAAGTCTATTTTTGTCTGTTCTAATTAAGTTTCCATATATGTATAATTAAAATTTCTTCCTTACTATTGGTGTTAGAGGATGTTATAGATTTCAAAAGAGGTGCCATAACACTGAAATAAAACTGTGGGACAAAGAAGTTGAAAACTAGCCTAGTCTCTCAGAATAACACCTAGGTAGAATATTGAAGTCTGTGAAGACTGAGTCATAAGTGGAGGACAAATGGATAGCTGCAGCAGTGATGATGAGATGAATGTATTATTGGTATTAATAGCTTTCTAGTCTAATCCTCACACTAGAAATGTGGTCCTCAGTGTGAAATTCCTAGATCAGCATCATCAGCACTACCTGAGACTTGTTAGAAATGTAAATTCTGGGGCCTGACCCAGACCCACTAGACCATTAACCCTGGGATTGGGGCTCAATAATCTGCTTTAACAAGCCTTCCAGGTGATTCTCATGCACAATTAAATTTGAGAATCACTGCCCTAGAGAAATATAAAGCTGTGAGTCTACCATTTGTAATTATGTAAGAGGCTGGAACTACTTATTTGGACCATATCAAGTTACAGATAGTCTGCTTTTGATTTACAGAAACTTCAAATTACCAAATTCTAAAGAAAAGTCACCTTTTATTTTGGGCAGAGAGTTCAGACTAAACAATTACTTCACTTAGGCCTCTGTTACTAGCCAAAATAGGAAAAAGTTAAAGGCCCAGGTAAAGTAGACTATGGGGCTTTCCTGGTAGTTCAGATGGTAAAGAATCTGCCTGCAATGCAGGAGACCTGGGATTTGATCCTTGGGTCGAGAAGATCCCCTGGGGAGAAGGAAATGGCTGCCCACTCCAGTGTTCTTGCCTGGAAAACTCCATAGACAGAGCCTGGCAGGCTACAGTCCATGGGGTCACAAAGAATCAGACATGACTGAGCAACTAACACAACAACAACAAAGTAGACTATAAAGTAAAAGGAAGTATTTGCTCAACCCCTGTGGTGGGGAAAGGCGGGGAGTAAGGCCCTGTGGAATTTCATCATCGTTAGCTGTAACTCCTGGAGGCCAAAACCCTCCTCCTGCTCTCCCCAGCTCTTTCCTCTTATGTAGGAGTATATATAATCAGGAGGAAAGAAGGGTCTTTCCACCCTTAGCCAGCTTTTTTTTCTCTCTCTCGAGGTTTCAGAATATTTCCATCGCAGTATCCTTTATCACCCCCTGTTCTTGTTCCCCAAAGACTTTTACCAGTACCTGTGTCTAGGTGTGATGCCACTGAGTCTAATCACTCTCCTTAGAGTCACAGTTGTTTCTGTTTCAAAGAGAAGCCTTTCTCTCTGTGTTATATACACTCTAGTGAACTTTAGTAAACTTGAAATAAACTGGTTTAAGTGAATTATAGCTACAAGATGGCTGTTCTCTTTTTGCATCTAGGTTTGACTTAGCTATTCCATTAATTCCTCAGACCATTTAATTAGTCCCTTCCTTATTTTTAAAAAATAGATTCTAGGCCTTGCACTGCAGAAATGAAAAGAAAAACCTTCATGGAGATCATAGTTTAGGTAAATACAAAACTGTGCACCTAAATCTCAGTCATAAAAGACAGTAAATGACGGGGGTACGTTATAAAGGTGGTAGGTATATTTAATGTGAACGGACTATGACAAAATGTGGTCCACTGGAGAAGGGAATGGCAAACCACTTCAGTATTCTTCCTTTGAGAACACCATGAACAGTATGAAAAGGCAAAAAGATAGGACACTGAAAGATGAACTCCCCGGGTCACTAAGTGCCCAATGTGCTACTGAAGATCAGTGGAGAAATAACTCCAGAAAGAATGAAGAGATGGAGCCAAAGCAAAAACAACACCCAGTTGTGGATATGACTAGTAATGGAAGCAAGGTCCCATGCTGTGAAGAGCAATATTGCACAGGAACCTGGAATGTCAGGTCCATGAATCAAGGCAAATTGGAAGTGGTCAAACAGGAGATGGCAAGAGTGAATGTTGACATTCTAGGAATAAAAGCAAACTAAAATGGACTAGAATGGGTGAATTTAACTCAGATGACCATTATATCTACTACTGTGGGCAGGAATCCCTTAGAAGAAATGGAGTAGCCATCATAGTCAACAAAAGGGCCTGAAATGCAGTACTTGGATGCAGTCTCAGAAACAACAGAATGATCTCTGTTCGTTTCTAAGGCAAACTATTCAATATCACGGTAATCCAAGTCTATGCCCCAAACAATAATGCTGAAGAAGCTGAAGTTGAACGGTTCTATGAAGACCTACAAGACCTTTTAGAACTAACACCCAAAAAAGATGTCCTTTTCATTATAGGGGACTGGAATGCAAAAGTAGGAAATCAAGAAACACCTGGAGTAACTAACAGGCAAATTTGGCCTTAGAGTACAGAATGAAGCAGGGCAAAGGCTAATAGAGTTTTGCCAAGAGAATGCACTGGTCATAGCAAACACCCTCTTCCAACAACGCAAGAGAAGACTACACATGTATATCACCAGATGGTCAACACCAAAATCAGATGGATTATACTCTTTGCAGCCAAAGATGGAGAAGCTCTATACAGTCAGCAAAAAACAAGACCAGGTGCTGACTGTGGCTGAGATCATGAATTCCTTATTGCCAAATTCAGACATAAATTGAAGGAAGTAGGGAAAACCACTAGACCATTCAGGTATGACCTAAATCAAATCCCTTATGATTATACAGTGGAAGTGAGAAATAGATTTAAGGGACTAGATCTGATAGAGTGCCTGATGAACTATGGATGGAGGTTCGTGACATTGTACAGGAGACAGTGATCAAGGCTGTCCCCTAAGAAAAAGAAATGCAAAAAAGCAAAATGGCTGTCTGAGGAGGCCTTACAAGTAGCTATGAAAAGAAGAAAAGCCAGAAGCAAAGAAGAAAAGGAAAGATATAACCATTTGAATGCAGAGTTCCAAAGAATAGCAAGGAGAGATAAGAAAGCCTTCCGCAGTGATCAAAGCAAAGAAATAGAGGAAAACAATAGAATGAGAAAGACAAGATCTCTTCAAGAAAATTAGAGATACCAAGGGAACATTTCATGCAAAGATGGGCTCAAAAAAGGACGAAAATCGTATGGACCTAACAGAAGCTGAATATGTTATGAAGAGGTGGCAGGAATACACAGAAGACCTTTACAAAAAAGGTCTTCACAACCCAGATAATCACGATGGTATGATCATTCACCTAGAGCCAGACATCCTGGAATGTGAAGTCAAGTGGCCTTAGAAAGCATCACTATGAACAAAGCTAATGGAGGTGATGGAATTCCAACTGAGCTATTTCAAATCCTGAAAGATGATGCTGTGAAAGTGCTGCACTCAATATGCCAGCAAATTTGGAAAACTCAGCAGTGGCCACAGGACTGGAAAAGGTCAGTTTTCATTCCAATCCCAAAGAAAGGCAATGCCAAAAAATGTTCAAATTACTGCACAGTTGCACTCATCTCACATGCTAGTAAAGTAATGCTCAAAATTCTCCAAGCCAGGCTTCAGCAATATGTGAAGTGTGAACTTCCAGATGTTCAAGCTGATTTTAGAAAAGGCAGAGGAACCAGAGATCAAATTGCCAACATCTACTGGATCATCGAAAAAGCACAAGCATTCCAGAAAAACATGTATTTCTGCTTTATTGCCTATGCCAAAGCTTTTGACTGTGTGGATCACCACAAACGGTGGAAAATTCAGAAAGAGATGGGAATACCAGACCACCTTACCTGCCTCCTGAGAAATCTGTATGCTGTTCAGGAAGCAACAGTTAGAACTGGACATGGAACAACAGACGGGTTCCAAATAGGGAAAGGGATATGTCAAGGCTGTATATTGTCACCCTGCTTAATCATCTTATATGCAGAGTACATCACGTGAAAGGCCAGGCTGGCTGAAGCACAAGCTGAAATCAAGATTGCCAGGAGAAATATCAATAACCTAATATATGCAGATGACACCATCGTTATGGTAGAAAGTGAAGAAGAATCAAAGAGCCTCTTGATTGAAGTGAAAGAGGAGAGTGAAAAAGTTGGCTTAAAGCTCAACATTCAAAAAACTAAGATCATGGCATCTGGCCCCAGCACTTCATGGCAAATAGATGGGGAAACAGTGGCAGACTTTATTTTTTGGGCTCCAGAATCACTACAGATGGTGACTGCATCCATGAAATTAAAAGATGCCTACTCCTTGGAAGAAAAGTTATGACCAACCTAGACAGCATATTAAAAAGCAGAGACGTTACTTTATCAACAAAGGTCCATCTAGTCAAGGCTATGGTTTTTCTAGTAGTCATGTATGTATGTGAGAGTTGGACCATAAAGAAAGCTGAGTGCTTAAGAATTGATGCTTTTGAACTATGGTGCTGGAGAAGACGCTTGAGTCCCTTGGACTGCAGGGAGATCCAGCCAGTCTATTCTAAAGAAAATCAGTCCTGAATATTCATTTGAAGGACTGATGTTGAAGCTGAAACTCCAATAGTTTGGCCACCTGTTGTGAAGAGCTGATTCATTTGTAATGACCCTGATGCTGGGAAATATTGAAGGCAGGAGGAGAAGGGAATAATGACAGAGGATGAGATGGTTGGATGGCATCACCTACTCAATGGACATGAGTTTGAGTAAACTCCAGGAGTTGGTGATGGACAGCAAGGCCTGGCGTACTGCAGTCCATGGGGTCTCAAAGAGTAGTACACAACTGAACTGAACTGACTGGCAAACCAATTTCAGTTTTCTAAATGGGCTGCTGCTGCTAAGTTGCTTCAGTCGTGTCCGACTCTCTGCGACCCCATAGACGACAGCCCACCAGGCTTCCCCGTCCCTGGGATTCTCCAGGCAAGAACACTGGAGTGGGTTGCCATTCTAAATGGGCATATCATGTTAAATACTACCCCCCCCCCAACCAAGCTTATAATACTTCTTAAAAGTAAATGTCATGATTATATTGAGGTTCATTTTACATTAAGAGTAAAAAGAATAGGAAGCTACCTTCCCACTCCCAGTTCTACTTCCCACTGTTTTTCTATAACTGTAATTTCTCTTACTTTATTTACAGGCCAGTTCTAAAACTTTTAAACCCAGATATTTATAATGTGATAATATAAATATTTACTATAGAACAAAATTGAATGGCCTCACAGAATGAAATGAAATCCTGTGTACAATGGAAAATTTTCTAAATATCAAATTATAGTGGATTCTTCTAGTTTTTTTTTTTTTTTTCAGTTTCTTTCTCTTCCAAGACCTATTCAGTTCTATTGTCTTTTCAGTCCCATGATTTTTTTCTTTAGATTCCTTTTTCATTTGGTTAGCGCTGTGGTCTTCAAAAGAAGCATCCACGTAAAGGGATTTCACTAGATCATTTTAGGGGGTGTCAGAATATATTAATAATTAAATTATTTGATTTTATCCGATTATTTTTAATTCTGTATGCTTTGTACATATGTTAGTATAATAATATGTTAATTTGTAAATAGACATGTGTGCTGAGGGCATATGTTTTTTTTTTTTTACTCATCAAGTCATGTCATACAAAAATGTTTAGAGTTCATTGAGTAATTTTCAAAATAGAACGGCAAACTTCAAGTATTTGCTATCTGAAAATGTGCTTTATTCAGCTTGCAAATGAGGGCTACACTTCATTGCAGTGGCTTCTCTTGTCCCAGAGCACAGGCTCTAGGCACATGCGCTCACTGGTTGTAGTTTGCAAGCCCTAGAGCATAGCCTTAGTAGTTACGGCACACAGGCATTTGCCATGCATCATGTGGAATCCTCTCAGACCAGGGATCAAACCTAATTTCCCTGCTTTGACAGATGGATTCTTAACCACTGGATCACTAGGGAAGCCCTATTTCTGTTACCCCTTGAGGAAGACCTGTTAGGTCTCCTTTTGGAATATTGTATCTTTTCTATCTGATCTCCAGCTTCCTAACTTCTCGTATTTCCTATATTCTTTGCATTTTTAGTTTGTCTATTCAAGAATAATTTTTATCAAGAGTAGTTTCCGTCAATTGTAACATTTTATTGTTTATCTTGCCCATTGAATATTTTATCATTTACATTTTTAATTAACAAGAATTATTTTCTGACCATTTTTTCAAAGACGCTTATATTATTTCCGTCTCCTAAATTGTCTCCATTTCTACCATTGTTATTTTGTTCTGTTTTACATTTTTGGACTGTTTCCCAAATGTCTGTTGTGATTTTTCTCCTTTAGTTTCTCTGCTAATCTTTTCCTATCTAATTGATTTTTCTGCTAATTTGTCCCTGTTTATCTACCTTGAACTAGTCAAAATTTCTGATATACCAATATCATCCTTATTTTCCAGTCCTGTTATGACTTCATTGTTTTGTTAAAATGTGTTTTCATCTCATTGGAATGCTGGGAAATAAGAGAGACAGCTAAGTGTGCTCACTTCACTGCCTTGAACTGTGCACTGTTTTCAGGGTTCCATTTTGGCTATAGTATGTGATCCAGATGTCTAGAAATTAGAGTTGATAAGGCCATTTATCTATCATATGAGTTTGGAGGACAGTATGAATTACCTTTGCTTTGTCTTTTCATTTCTTTGGTTTTGTGTGTGTGTGTGTGTGTGTGTGTGTGTGTTTTCTGTTAGTAACATGCTGGAAAGATTGTCTTTAAGAATTGAGTATAAGCTTAGGCTTGAATGCAGCCTAGGCAGGCATTGCCAAATTTTAGCGTTATAATCCTGGGCAAATTACGTAAACCTTTTTGTACTCTATTTTACTTGCCCGTAACATTGGCAGAAACAGTGATTACCCTCCTCATAGAGTTATTTTGGGAGTCAAATTAGACAAATACTTAAGCCTGGCATATATCAAGAAAAAGCCTCTACAAAATATTTATTCTTGATATTATTAGATTGCTTTCTATTCAGGAAAAAGTTACACATTTTAGATAGCCCTTTCTACAAAGTGGGCTGATGAAGTGGATTATTATGAAATAAATTTTCACAATGATTCTCTGTATAATACTGAAAATGCATTTGCAGAGAAAACTTCCTCTGATCCATGAGCTATTCCCTCTTAGTAAGTACCTACTGGAATAATAGTAGGATCTTTACATGGTTAGGCTCATAGGGAGCTAATAATTAAACACTCAACTAATTGTATCATTTTTCTGTGTGTATACTTCTGTAAAGGTATAATAAAAATGTATATTATTCTGGTCTTCTTGACTGTGTTCATAATTCCACTTCCTTCCCCACTCTCAAACTCTTTAAGTTGTCCCAAAACCCAGCTTCTTCTTGTGACTTAAATGAATCCCCTTTATCATTGACTTACCTGTTTTCTAAACTACAAACCTTGATATCACCCATAATTCCTCAAAACCTTATCATTTATACCTCTGCTCTTCTGACTTCTTAAATCTTAAGTTAGTTTTGCCTGTTTAAAGCTTAGAATGGATTTATACAGCATGTTTGACTTTTTTGGCTTAACTTTAGGAGATTCGTGAGATTCATTCAGGCTGCATGTTGTAATAGATCATTCTCATTGCTGTATATTTCACTATATGAATGTACCACAGTTTATCCATTCTATTACTTATGAACATTTGGGTGGTTTTCAGCTTTTGGCAGTCACAAGTGCTTTATTGCTTTGTCTGTATTTATACCTAAGGCCAATCTATAAGCTGTCTTGTACATATATTTTGAAGAACATGTGAGTGTATGCTTTTGACGGTGTACCTAGGAGTGGAATTGATGGGTTTCAAGGTATTTAGTTATTTAGCTTTAATAGATATTACAGTTTTCCAAAGTAGCCACTAAGTAAAAATAGGACTATTTATGATTTTTTCTTTCACATTGTATGTCAGTTTTAGAAAGTGATGTTCTTCAGGTGATTTCCTCATTTTATTTAAATTATCAACTTAATTAATTTCAACTTAATTAATAATCAACTTAATTAAATTACCAACTTAACTAAGTTGGTAGTTAAGTTGATGTAACATTTTCATGATATCTTCATTATCTTTTAGAGCATTATTTTTAGTGTTGTAAATTTGGTTCTGTCTCTTCTGATGGTTAGTCTAACTAAAGCTGTCAATGTTACTACTTTTTTCTAAGAGCCAGCTTTTGGCTTTGTATTTTTTTCTCTTGTACATTTTTTTCCAAGTCACTGGTTCCTGTTCATACCTCTGTTATTCCTTCTACAGTCTTTGGGTTTTTACTTATTTTTTTGTAGCTTTTTTAGATAGAACCTTAAGTCATTGATTTTCAGCCTGCCTTTTCTGATATGTGCACAAAAGGTATAAATTTCCTGAGTATTATAGCTACATCTTTAAAAAGTTTGGACATTTCTTATCTTTAATATTCAGTTCAAACTGTTTTTTAATTCTCATTGTGATTTCTTTCTTCACCCATAAATTTAGAAAAGTTTCTTTAATTTTTGGAGATACAGGTATTTTCTGGTTATCTTTGCCTTATTGATTTTTAACTAAATCTCACAGCAATTAAGGTTTATACTCTGAATGATTTCAGTGACCAGTATTTGCAAGATTTTCTTTACCCTGCAGTAATATGGTCAGTTTTGGTAAATATTTCCTATGCTATTGAAAGTAAATTTCATTCTTTTGCTTTTGGGTATTACGTCTTGCTCCTTGCCTCTTGCCTTTTTCCGTTCCTTCCACGCTTCATAAATACATATAAATATATGTATATATGGAAGGGACAGAAAATGTATATACATATACATTCATATATGTATATATGAATACATATATGTATGTTTGCATATTTATATATGTCATTAAGATTGTTCTTTCAGAAGTGAATTAAAGTCTCCCACTGTGATTATTTTTGAATCAATCATACTGCATACAGACAATTTAGAATTGTTTTCATGATTGACCTTTTTTCACGTTTTATTTTCCTCTTTATGTTCCCTAATGCTTCTTGCTTTAAAATCTCTTTTATCTGATCCTAATATAGCTGTACCTGATGTAAGTTATATATTTTCTCTTTCTTTTTAACCTAGATCTTTTTATACACTTATACAGGCACAACTTTTATTGCATTTTACTTTATTGTGTTTCACAGATAATGTGGGGTTTTTTGGTGTTTTTTTTTTTGGTTTTGTTGTTTTTACAAATTGAAGGTTCATGGCAACCTGGTTTTGACAGATGACTGTTAGCATTTTTAGCAAGAAAATATTTTTAATTAATGTATGGACATTTTTTTTAACAGAATACTACTGCACACTTAGTAAGCTACAGTATAGTATAAACATAACTTAGATGCACTGGAAAAGAAAAAAGTTCTGTCAGTCACTTGTGTTATTCACTTTATTGCAGTGGTCTAGAACCCACAATATCTATGAGGGATGCCTATATTGAAGTCTTCTCCAAACAGCAAATACAGTTGACTCCTGAACAAAATGAAGATTAGGGGCACCAACCTCCTAAGCAATTGAAAATTCTCATGTAACTTTATAGTCAGCCCTCCATATGTAGTTCCTTCATATCTATGGTTCTGAATCTGAGGCAAAGCTGCTATACACTGTGGCTAGACTCAGCAAATATTCTTAGGAAAAAAGTATCTGTAGACTTGTCGGCTTGGCTTCAGATTATTCCCTCTTCTCTGGAATCTTGGGACCCTCTGTTCTGGTTGCTTGAGTAGCTCTTAACTCCCTCTAAATAGATAGTTACTTTATTTTTATCCAGGTTTTTCTGCTACATAGCATAACTTAGTTCTCTTGCAAGCTATTTCGTTATACTCAGAGGTAGAAGACCCCATGATAGCCTCTAAGTACTTTTTGTATACATTAAATTATCTTGGTTATTACCAGTCTTAACCACCACTGCCTAAATTATCTTCAGCTGTCACCTGTGAAGTTTTCCTTGCTCTGTGTCTGTTCTAGTAATCACATTATGCTAAGTGTAAGTACTTCACCAACCATTGGGAAATGAGGTACTATAAACTTTTAATAGGTAAAAGAAAGAACCAGTATCTGTAAGATTACAGAATTCATGACAAAGCAATGATTCACATCAGTCTTAGAATAGAACTCTTGCTATTAAAATCTCTGCTATAGTTGTGGTCTTCTATAATTTGTTTGCTTCCTTTAGAACCCAGCTCAGGGACCACATCCTCCTGTCCTGAAGGTGCTCCATTATTACTCTATACCTTCCTCTATCATATTACCATATTGAAAGTAATCGCACATGTACCTGTCTCTCCTACTGTATTATAGTCTTCTCCAAAACAAGGACTGCATGTTATTCATCTTTGTAGTACTTCCAAGTTCAACAACTAATTCCATTAGTCTGGAAGCTTGATAGCTAACACACGTAGGAATACTACACAGTTGTTGAAAATGACTCTCTTGAGGGTTTTTAAAAATAATCCTAATAAACTAAAGTACTTTATTCTCTAATAGTGGCTAATTTAGTCTCCATAGTTATAGAAGAGACTAATTTCATGTGACTTGCTTTGTGATAAGTGTTTTATTGTGGTGGTATGGAACTGAATCCTTAATATCTTGAGCTATGCCTATGTATGCTAGTTAAAGTGAGGTCCTTAAAGGCATATTCTTATCTTTTCCCATAGTTGTTAATACTTGTCTCAAGATAAATTTCTAGGATGAATCTGACCAAAAAAAATTTCCCTTGATATTAGCTATAAAATTGTCCTAGAAAAGATTTGCCAGTAACATTTATATGCTTCCCTGTAGTTTTCCTGGCTGTATGAATTAATAGTTTAAAAAAATCTTGGACTATACTGTAGTGAAAAATGGTATGGGGTTTTTTTTTATACTCTACTGATTACAAATGAATTACAAATTATAAATTCAACTCTCCCTCCCACCCTGCTTTTAGCTATTTTCCTGCAAATTGCTTCTTCATCTTTTCCTGAATTTTTTTTGAAATAATTCTTGGTTGACAACCATCTAATTGGTTCTCATGGACATCAAATAACACATAGGCATTTTTATACTTTTAAAACTAGTAGCTTATTAGTAGTATCATTTCCTTTCCTTTTTTCCAGAAATTTTACCATTAAAAAATGAGAAAGGAGGATATTAAAATGTTACATATATTCCCACAAGAAATGTATGAGAGTGCCTATCCTTAAACTCTAACCATTTTTTTTTTTTTGGATTATTACGATAATGCTGGGTTAAAACATGGCTTCTTAATTTAGTTTTAATTTATACTACTATAATTATGAGTGAAGTTCTTTTTCTGTGAATTAATTTGTATTCTTTTTTCTTTCTAATTTTTAGGAAATCATTAAATATTAGGGAAATTACCCCCTTTTTGTGCTCTATACATTGCAAATACTTTTGTTGGTTTGTTGATTTCAAGATTGGTCATGGTGGCTTATTAGCTTGCTTCAGAATCACTGGCAAAAGTATTGACTAGGATCGGGCTCTTTTCACATGGGTAAGTCAATAATCATTGCCCTTTTGGTACATTTATTAACTATGAGTTTTCTTAGAAATATCCAACTCATATTTCTGCTCCTGTTTCTACCTTCAGCCCAGTAGACGACAGTGGTAGTTTTACTAGAATGGGGCTAGCCAGGAAAATCAGAGCTTTGCTGCCAGATGAGGTGGACTTGATCTGGGTCCAGGAGGGGGTGGGAAGACCATGGCTTTGGCAACTGAAAGTAGCAAACTTGGTTTAAAAGAAAGGGGACAAACCAGGTCAAAAAAAAAAAAAGAATGAAAAGCCAAACAGGTATCAGCAGCAACTGCACAATATGGTAGAGATAGATACTGCAGTGAAGTCCTAGCAAGTTACTAAGAAGAAAACAGCCATGCATAGAAAAATAAATCATAATGCAGAGTTGCTGCAGTCCAGCTTTAAGCCAAGTATTATGAGATATGCAAAGAAATGGGAAACCATGATACATATTCAGGGAAAAAAGCAGAAGCCAGACATAAAACTACATATTGTACAATTCTGTTTACATGGAATTTCTAGATAACATATAACTATGGGGAGCACATTAGTGGTTCCCTAAATTTGGGGGTGGGAAGGACTTTTGGGGATACTGAAAGTACTCAGACTATATAAATGCACAGCTATATAACTAAACTCACTAAAAATCATTGATCTGTACATTCAAAATGAGTGGATTTTGTGATATGTAAATTATACCACAATAAAACTGTTTAAATGTGGAAGGGGAACCAACATCTTTAAAACAACAG
The DNA here is from genome assembly GCF_032452875.1 of Bos javanicus. NCBI lineage: Eukaryota > Metazoa > Chordata > Mammalia > Artiodactyla > Bovidae > Bos > Bos javanicus. The sequence goes on along the minus strand of NC_083869.1, from coordinate 58,623,365 downwards.
TACTCTTATTAGTGATCTCACCTCCCTGTTGTGACTGTCAGTCTGCTGTTCTGTTTTCAAACGTAAATAACCAATTGTAGTTTATAAAAGTAATTGAAGACAACTGGAGGTACTTCAATAAGAGAAGTACCTAATTTTTATGTAGAAGTGAATAATTGTTAAAGTGACAGTGTACAATACTCTTAAACTGTGTATTCACTTTTCTTTGAGACACTCTTATTACCTCCAACCATTTATCTCCTCTCTTCTTGCTTCATTAAGGAGCATCTTCACCTTCACTCTTCTTCGCGTCTCCTTTAATGGTCGTTGTGACTTACAAGTGCTCCTCATAGAACATTCTGAGTGTTACCATCCTGACTTTCTTGTCTGGCTACTTTGCTGGTTCCCTAGTTTATTGCATTGTGCTCCAAGTATGTGATACGATAGGAACTCTTCCGTATGTGAGGAACCCACATAAATAACATTTGGGTCAGTATATTAGTATAGACGCCATTATTGAAAGGGGAAATAATTTAATCATAAAGGAATAAAAACCTGACATAGTGTACAATCTTTTTGCTACAGCCCCTTTCTCCTTAGAACTCTGTAATAATTAATCCTGTTTCCTATATGTATTTAACAATGAGAAGAAGAATGGGGCCATCTTGATTCTTATTCCTTTAATGGAGCATAATACTTACTCAGAGCAAATATTCTGCATTTTGAATGAAATCCTCCCCTTTTTTCCTTTAGTAGTTTCTTCTTATAGGACTCATATGGTTTTCTTCGCTCATTAATTATTCTTAAATGAAAAAGAGTTCTCCAGACTTGAATCTTTGTACTAGAATGTAATCTTGAAACCATCCATACCCCTGAAAGTACAATAATTATGTATATCTTTTGGATTTTGCTTCTTTCTTGTGTAGACTTCTCCAAATTGGAAAGCATCATCTAGTTACTAATGTCCTGGCCAGGTTATGATGATTGTGTGTCCAAATGGATATAGTTCAAGAACAGCTAATTGGGAAGAAATTTTATGATACAGTAGATGTTATCTGGTAGGAAACACCGATGTGGACAGAGTCTTATCAGAGAACCTGTGTGTCTGAGATAGAGGTAGAGTTCTGTGAAATATAATTCTTCAGCATTGCCTGTTAGGTCACATCCTTTGTTTATAGTTGATCAAAGCTTTGGGCTCTGACAGATGAGTAAGTGATATTTGTAGTTTCCAGGGCTGTTCTAACTTTCTAACCCTTTTGATTTTCACATATATGTCAATAGAAAGGTGAAGGAAAGTGAATCAGATATTCATTGCTGTCAGTAAGTTTCCATGTGATTTTTATGTTTATGATCTTGCTGTTACAGTATTTTATTTTTGATTTGTGATTATTTAAGTATGCCTTTGTAAAATAGCTTCTGTAAGTATTAACTTCATTTAGATTCAAGTATTACATGGCATAAAGGCTTATGATTTATTTCTTAAAAAATTATTTTTCATTAATTTAAATGAAATCACATTTCCTCATAATATAATTTGAGAAAGTAATTGTTTTATGACTGTTTAAATACTTCTTCCATCTTGATTCAGTTAAACTTAGTGATTATTAAATGAAACTTCTTTTCTTTGTAGTAAAGTACTCACCTGTGTGGGATATTGCATACATCTTAGAAGACTGCAATAAAGTGGCAATGTCTCGGGAACCCACCCCACCTCTCTCTGGAGATATGTCTATCGGTCCTATAGCAGAAAGCTGGTGTTATACACAGGTACATGCTATTAAAAAATGCCTTACTTTATGCTAGATATTGTATACTATTTTGAGAATATTATGAAGCACTTCAGCATTGTTATTAGAAGTGTTAGGAGATGAGTCGTAGGATGTTCAACATGTGACAAGTCAAGAATGTAAAAGTCATCATTGTAAAAGTTGTTTTCTGAATGTTCCAGGTTAAAGTAGTAAAATTTTCCTACATGTGGACCATTAATAACTTCAGTTTTTGTCGAGAAGAAATGGGTGAAGTGTTGAAAAGTTCAACATTCTCATCTAGCCCCAGTGACAAAATGAAATGGTAAGATTTTTGGTTTTTTCAGATATTTGTTTTTGATGTAATCATTAGCACTTTATAGATTCATTGTTAGTTTCTAAATGGATATTTGTCAGATTTTTACATTTGATTTATAATAAGTTCCTAGTAGTATAGAGAATTATGAAGAACTGTGAGAATATTGACAGGAAATCTGTTGTATTATTTAGATTATTTAACAGATGATTTCAGTATTGCGTCTCTCTTGAATGTTTAAACTATTATCTTCCTCCATGTGAGCCTATTGTTTTATTTTAGGTGCCTGAGAGTAAATCCAAAGGGATTAGATGATGAAAGTAAAGACTACTTGTCCTTATATTTGCTTTTAGTCAGCTGTCCAAAAAGTGAAGTTCGAGCAAAATTCAAATTTTCCCTTCTGAATGCTAAAAGGGAAGAAACAAAAGCAATGGGTAAGTGATTTCCAAACTGACTGGAAGACGTCTTTATGTAACTGTGTACATGTACTGTGACTTTTGCACTTTTCCCTAGAAAAACTTAGGATTTTTTTTCCTAAAATCTGCTTAACCAAAAACATTTCATTTTGGCTGATAATGTTAAATGCCAGGGTAAAATTACAGTTGTTTTACTAAGTCTTCATAAGACGTGTAAAATTAGTTTTAAATCATATTTAAATTTTTCATGTCCTAAAATGACATTCATTTTTCACTTGTAAAAATAGCTGCTATTAGGACAAGGTACCTGGTTCAGTGCCTGGCATATATAATAGGCGTTCAGAAAGCATTTCTTTTTCTTCCTTGCCATTTTTGCCAGATAATAAAATCTAAAGAACAATGTGAATGGTGTTTCAATGCCCTGATATTTTGTCACTGTAATTTTTTTGAGCAGTGGACTAAACAGTGACTGAAAGGAAATGGTTTTTCTTAGTCTTAGAACCTGTTAAATTCAGTTCAAGCCTCTGAATTATAGCCAGCTGAAAAAGTAGCCTGGCACTTCATAGTAAAAGATCATTATAGAAAATGTACAGTGTGTATAGTAGGAAAATATATTGTGCATTAAATTTTAAGTGATTTCTAGAAGGGATTAACAAAATCAAGTAACATCATTACAAAAAAACTCTCCAAAACTCATTTTAAATACTATATCTGCTTGCTGAAGTAATACATAGTTTCACATGAATTTTCATAATTCTGACATGTAAGATAAGATAATGTCTTAGTTCAGGCTTCTGTAAGAAGGTAGCATAAGACTGGGTGGCCTATAAGCAACAGACATTTATTTCTTACAAATCTAGAGGCCGAGAATCTAAGGTCAGAGTTCTAGCATAGTCAGATTCTAGTGAAGACTCTACTTACAGACCTGCCCACGTTGCATTGTGTCTTCACGTGGTGGAAAGGACTACGGAGCTTGTGGAGTCTCTTATAACAGCACTAGTCCCATTCATGAGCATCTCTACCCTCACAGTCTCATCTAATCCCAGTCATTGGCCTCTTAATACCATTACACTATGGGTAGGGTTTCAACATAAAACTTTTAATGGTATACATTTAGTCCATAAAATGGAGTATCTCAATTAGATGTATTACTGGTTTTCTACCTTCAATTTGTATAGCAATAGTGAATATAGAAAGGACCTTGTTTATTTCATAATATATAGTTATTAACCTGTTTATATAAGGCATAAGAAACATTTACTTTAGACATTTATTAAATATTTTACCCATCACACTAAAACCATCTTGTGGACCTTGATGAAAATTGTTTTTAGAGGTAATGGGATTATGTTTAAAGACCTAAGCAATGATAGGGGACTTTTTTTTAGCTTTTTTCTCCAGTTAATGGATTTTTCTCTAGTTCCATAAAACTTATATCAGTGGGATGGTTATCCCAGGAAAGCTCATATCACCAGGAATTATCACCAGGAAGGCCCTGGTGATTTAGAGCATCCTTTTTTTAAAGGAAGAAGCAAGAAATTAATATTTCTAATCTTGTTCTGATATTAGATAATGAATACTATGCCTTTGCCAATGTGTTTTGATCCTACTTTATTATTAAATGGCTTAGATTGTTTGAAAGATCTCTTACTTCTCCTTGAGATTTGATCTGGCTTTTCTTCTACTTAGATATCTAGGAATCTGGAAGTGAGCTCATTGATAATAGCCAGAATTCGTGGTAGTACTGTGAAATGATCTGGTTCTATCTAGTGTGACTCTTACCATTTTACTTATGAAAACACATATCTGTAATTTCTATGATGGATGTATTGGTCAAGTCCTGTTTTTGCACATTCATTTAATTGTTATTATTAGCAGAATGTTTCTTGAATACTTGTTTTATTTAAACTTATATTGTGTTTTCCACCAGAAAGCCAAAGAGCATATCGATTTGTACAAGGGAAGGACTGGGGTTTTAAAAAATTCATTCGAAGAGATTTTTTGCTTGATGAAGCTAATGGTCTTTTACCAGATGACAAGCTTACATTATTTTGTGAGGTGGGTACATTTTTTTATTCAAGGAACTCAGTGTTTGGTTATATTTAGTAGTAAAGCAAAAACATGCACTAGAACAATATTGATTGCACTTTTTAAATTAACTAACTGGTATAATTGGCAAGGTTTTATATAAATATTCTAAAAGTAAAAGCTAACAAGTTCTTAGAAATCAGTATAGTAGCCAGCCTGAAAAAAGTCCTATCGTTAGCTATAAATTGTTTATACAGTTATACTATCACATACTTCCTCATACAAAGACTCTGAATGTGTATGACTTTATATGAAAATTTCTAAATATCTTCTTCATTCTGAGTAATTCTAAATGGCCAGCATTTTTTGTCATATTCAGATTGATGATATTAAATATAGTGGCTTATCAGTTTGAATCCATACTTGCATGGTAGTGAAAGTGCCTGAGAAAAGATTGGGAAGCTTTTTGTTCACTTATTCAAACAGATGTTAGCATTATAAATAATGGCATCTCAAAATTTTTAAGCTACACTTTTGTTGTCAAATATATGATATAATCATATGCATGAAATGCCATCTTTTGAAAGTTGCTAGCATTGCCCCTTCCAATAATTTACACTTATGATTTGTCTTAATTTGAGGCTTGAACTAGCTTCTGTCATTGTTATTACATAGCTTTATCTATATGAATTGTTGAAATGATTGGGTAACCTCAACATTAAATATGTTTCAGTAGGTTATTTTAGACAGATGAGTGTCTTAAAAGCACAATAACTTACTTAACTGCTACTGAATTAGCTTGACGCTTCTTATAGAAAATGTGTAAAATTTCTTGGCAGGATTACAAATTAATTATATGTCATTACGCTGTGTCAGAAGAATAATTGAAATATGGCCCCAGAGACTACATAGTGCAAATGGAATGCATCTTATTTTCACTTAGACAAGTTAAATGAACTATAAGATGAATTTGTTATGAATGCTATTATTTGGTTGATAATGCACATAGCACAAGTGTCTTGAGCAGAGCTTATCATTAAATAATTTGATAAAAATACACACTAAAGCATTTGTTGCCAATAGAGAGATATTCTAAGTAGTATTTAAATAATTATAGGGTGTGTTATTTAAGCATTCTTAATATAGAATATTTTCAGAATTTTAGTAGTTATCCTAAATTTCAACATATTAATTTATTTTAATCACATAATCATAGAATTTAAAGGACATTAAAGGCTATGTAATCCAATTAAGGAAAAAAAAATCTACCTACTGCAGCTAAAAGTCGTTTTGTGAATTTTAAGAAACTGTTTCTGTTTTTAGAATTGAAATATTGTTTACTAAAGTATGCTTCCCTAAGTATATTTTATTGGAACCTAGACAACTAAAAAATTCAGAATGAAGGCTGAAACTAAGATTTATTTTGATACATGTTTTTGAAGTATATTTTTTATCTACATGCTAAATTTTACATGCTAGTCATCTCCTAAAAATAGAATCCACCAGTGACATACATTTTAAGTTGATCACATTTAGTGTTAGATACTATAATACATACCTTTACTGATAGAGACATTGATACCTTGGGCACTGTATATAACATAGGTGGGCTTTGAACAAACTTTCCTCATGCCCTCCACCGTTTCTTCCATACCTCTCATTGATGCCCTTCCTTCTACAGCATCTCCAGCACTGCTTGCAGAAGAGGAGGAAGCATTGCACTGCCCTACCTAAAGAACTGCCTCCTCCCCCTCCCCTGCAAGTGGTGCTGTAGACAGGTAAGGCAGTTTGGTGCTACCCTTTTGTGCAAGACATAAGTAATCTTGCAAGTCCTGTGAATCAAGTAGCCAGAGCTAGAAGTTTCTGTCAGTGTAAACAGTTCTTTCTGCTGCTGCTTTTCCAAAGTGATGCAGAAAACAGGAATTGAAGAATAAGTAGGAAAAATAGAAAATTGGTTAGATTAATTTATCTTTTGGAATCCAACAGATTTTAAATAGTCTCAATCTGTAGATCCATGCTAGTCTGTGGTAAACAGAAGACTCTATATACAGATAGATAATATAGGTAATGAATTTTTCATAAAATCAAAAAAATTCATTTAGAATTTTCTTTCCTCCTATTTTTCTGTTACTGAGTTATCCTTTCTGTTTTAATATACTTTTGGTAATGGATGGGAGTTGTGTTTTATTCTCTAAAAATGACAGAATGGAAAATTGACAACCATATTTCTATCACCCAGTTTCTAAAAAAGGATACCTATATTTGAAAGCCAGAAAGTTTAAGACCCACTATTCAGGAAAATGATATGAAATTGGACTACTTAGAAGTTTCTCATTTTAGAGCCAGTGTGAGGGATGGTTCAATAGTTGATTAGAACATTAAGATTTGTAGTACTATGCACCTTTGTAAATTCCTAGCTAGTCTTTACAATTTGTTTAGAGAATCGAGACAATTTTAAAAATAGGAACCAGTAGTCACCTTAATTCCACACTAGAGGAGACCCAGATTTCTAGGACAGTCGTAGCTGATTAGAGCCTGCACATGCTCATCTTTAGTCTGAATTATATCCTCAGAGTTGAGCCAAAAGCAGATTTGAAAAAGAGCTGTCAGAGGGGTTTGAGGTATTACTTTGCAGCATTTGTCAGTTTTGATTATTGTGCATTTGTCATTTTATTTTGAAAGAACAACCACTTCAGAAAAGAATCTCAGCCTTTCTTCTGAATTTTTTTTTACTCTTAAGTTCCATTCATAAGAATGTTCATTACCTATATTTGAATATGTACTAGAAAAAGCTAAAATTTTACCAATTTCTTTATTATAGGTATTAGAAAAAATAATCATCACAACTCGTTGCATAACAGTTTCAATTAGATCATTAATTTCTGCTCTGTAGTCCCTTGAATACTCTTCAGAGTGTATGAAACGTTAATTCTGTCTTACTTAAAATTTGTGGCTGCTGTGATAATTATATGTAGATGTGTATGCCAATAATATAATTTCTTATGAATTACGATTATATATAGTCAAATATAACATCAATATGTATGAAATATCTTTTTTTAATCTTTTTTCCTTCTATCACCTGATTTTTGTGAAACTTACACATTAAATATATTGTTTTGAGTTAGGATTATTAAACAATAAATAGAACTTAAGAAATCTTTTCCTAAATTTAAATATGATCACATTCTTATGACTCCACTACATCCTACGTACTTTATGCAAGTAATTGAACTGTTCAATTCACTCCAGCTTTTGCTCACTAGAAGTTATAAGAGCAGTGCTGATATGAACAAGTGAATAGTGTCTTTGTGACCCTTGACTAAACCCTGAATAGTGATACCAGTATTTTTTGTTTAAGTATCATTAAGTTATAATGTATGATATAACAGCAATCAGGTAAGAATTACTGAAGATTTTTCCCGTTTTGTAATTTGTAAAATTTTAGAAACAATTTGAATAGTTAAAAGTTAATAGAAGAATTTTTATTGGAGGACTTATTTGTATGCATAATGTCTTAGCTCCTGTACTTGAAAAAACTTCTTGCAAGATTGTTGCAATATATCCCTTCAGAGCCATAACTGCATTAAAGTATTAATACTGCTGCTGCTGCTAAATCGCTTCAGTCGAGTCTGACTCGGCTCCGCTGCCCCTGGGATTCTCCAGGCAAGAACACTGGAGTGGGTTGCCATTTCCTTCTCCAGTGCGTGAAAGTGAAGTCGCTCAGTCATGTCCGACTCTTAGCAACCCCATGGACTGCAGCCTACCAGGCTCCTCCGTCCATGGGATTTTCCAGGCAAGAGTACTGGAGTGGGGTGCCATTGCCTTCTCCGACTATATAGAGCTGCTGCTGCTAAGTCACTTCAGTCGTGTCCAACTCTGTGCGACCCCATAGATAGCAGCCCACCAGGCTCCGCCGTCCCTGGGATTCTCCAGGCAACTACACTGGAGTGGGTTGCCATTTGCAAAGAATGCTAAAAAAGGGAATCTGGGAATGTAGGTCTAGTCTTCCTCTGATACTGACTAGCAGTGGGTTTAGGATGCTTTAGTTATCTTCTCTGGATCTCACTTTTTCAAATTTTTTAATAAAATAAGGTGATTGGATTAGATGATTTTTATGACGTGTTTTCAAAAAGATTAGTAAAATCAGGAAAACAAAATGGTTAATGAGAATATCCTCAGAAAATAGTGTTTGTTCATTCGTATGAAATAGATGTTATTACATCTAGGTGAGTAAGGACTAATGAGACTTAATATTCTCAAGCATTTTATATTAGACTATTATTATACTTTCTTAGCATGTTAGTAATTTGGTCCATTTTATCCATTTCTAGTGTACAATTTCTACAGTTTATTTGTCCATATACATACCAATACTATTAATTAAAGAAAACCTTATGAAATACAGCTTTAAATTAACAGTCATCTGTTGCTGCATAACAAACAACCACAAAATTTAGCAGCTTAAAACAGCATTTTTTGTGAAAGATGGTTCATTTACTCTGAAACATTTGCCTTACCAGTTGAGGTAGTATTTTCTTCCACTTATTAAATATAATATGAAATTTCTAGTAATATTAATAGTGTATTCCTTTTCTTAAAGTTTGTGCCAAACTTGGTGGTGTTTTAAGATTTCATTTAAAATATAGTCATCTTTAATGAGAAATAATTTAATCCATATTATGTTGGGCTCCATGTAAAAGCAAAGTTTTAATCATCAGTTCAGTTCAGTCACTCAGTCGTATCCGACTCTTTGCGACCCCATGAATCGCAGCACGCCAGGCCTCCCTGTCCATCACCAGCTCCCGGAGTTCACTCAAACTCATGTCCATCGAGTTGGTGATGCCATCCAGCCATCTCATCCTCTGTCATCCCCTTCTCCTCCTGCCTCCAACCCCTCCCAGCATTAGGGTCTTTTCCAGTGAGTCAACTCTTCACATGAGGTGGCCAAAGTATTGGAGTTTCAGCTTCAACATCAGTCCTTCCGATGAACACCCAGGACTGATCTCCTTCAGAATGGACTGGTTGGATCTCCTTGAAGTCCAAGGGACTCTCAAGAGTCTTGTCCAACACCACAGTTCAAAAGCATCAATTCTTCGGCGCTCAGCTTTCTTCACCATCCAACTCTCACATCCATACGTGACTACTGGAAAAACCATAGCCTTGACTAGATGGACCTTTGTTGGCAAACTAATGTCTCTGCTTTTTAATATGCTATCTAGGTTGGTCATAACTTTCCTTCCAAGGAGTAAGCGTCTTTTAATTTCATGGCTGCAGTCACCATCTGCAGTGATTTTGGAGCCCAAAAAAATAAAGTCTGACACTTGTTTCCACTGTTGGTTTTAATCATACCAACGTTTATTTATTGATTATTTCATAGATAAATTAAAGGTCTTTGAATCGAACTAAGTTATATTGTTCTGTTTTTTTAATGAAAGATTTCCATGAACATTAATAATTACATTGTTTAATGAGAATCCTTATACTTTAAAATTTAAATCAATATTACTAGATATTTAAATCAGTGTTATTAGCATTGAAACATGTAGGGACAATACTTATACTTAAAATGCTGCCCAAATTGCATATTATAGTCTCTAGTTTTAAACAACATTTTAAAATATTCTAAAATGTCATAAGTGTTATGCTGTGTTTATTATATGTTCAATAAACTTTAAATATTGATAGTTCTGTAATGTGAGGAAATAAAAAATTAAATTTCTTTCTCCTCAGAAAAGTATTTTCTCCTATTTGAATTTGGAATTATATTATGACCTTTTTTTGTTGTTGAGAAATAGTTTTTGTGATTACTTTAATAACTGAGCATTCTCAGAAATCAGTAAGCCATTTATTTACATAAAATGTCACTTAAAATGATCTAATTCGTTTCAATTTTTTTTTTTCTGTATCATTTCTCTCTTTTAATTTGTGACTTTAAATTCAGTTCCCAAATGTTAGCATTTTTGATACGGAGTACATTGAATTTTCTACGTGATTTTAATGATAAGTTTAGGTTGAAACTTAGTAGCTTACTACTGATATTAATTTATGAAAGTATTTTTTCTTGCTGTTCTTTTTTTTATTAGGTGAGTGTGGTCCAAGATTCAGTAAATATATCAGGACATACTAATACAAATATGTTAAAGGTACCTGAATGCCGACTAGCAGAAGATTTAGGTAATCTCTGGGAAAACACAAGATTTACAGATTGCAGTTTTTTTGTGAGAGGACAAGAATTTAAAGCTCATAAATCTGTTCTTGCAGGTACTTTCTACTTTTGAGTAACATATTACATTTCTTTCATAAATTTTTGCATTAAATAATGATGCTTAATCTTGTTACAGCTCGATCCCCAGTTTTTAATGCCATGTTTGAACATGAAATGGAAGAAAGTAAAAAGGTAAACCTTGTTTAAAGGGCTCACATCTAATTTATATACATGTAGAATTTTGGAATGTATATTTTACAAGTAACAGTACATGTTCTTATTGTTAGGATTTTAGAAAGAAATAAGAGGATGGGGTGAAATGGGTTCTGTAGTAGAAATAGATTTAGCTTAATGTGGGCTAACATTCCAAATAACAGCTATTGCTATTGTGGTGTGTCACAATAGCAAAATAAGTGAGTATTTGTTATTAAAAAAGGATAGCTATCTGAAAGGACTGTTCTGATCCATACCTATTTGAGAGTTCTCCGGTTAAGGTGTATATTCCTTATTTCCAGACTTTTGAGTTGATTTTGGAATTTGTTTTCTAGAACAGAAACAATTCCTACATTCTTTTTACCACTATAATCAGAATAAGTGTATTATATTTAATAAAGGACATAAATGATGTTATTATTAGTCTACTTAAACTGTAATACTACCCATTTGGTTTTCCCAGATATTTCTCTTTTATCTGCCATTTTGAAATGTAATCAGACTAAAGACCAGAGATTGATTTATGCTGGTTGTATTACATGTGCGCCAACTGGGCAACTCCTTCCTAAGTTTATTTACGTGGCTCAGCTTTCTCCTCCCTAAAGAACTAGAACAAAAAAAGTTAATAGCCATCTTCCTCTAATATAGAGGTCAGAAACTAAATAAAGATATATTTAGTTTGACCTTACACATTTGTTTTTATTTATATTTGACTTTTTAACTGAGAAACTGGGGTTTCTATTTCTACATGGTAGTGCTTGACTTGGTATACTTCTTAGACCTTCCTGCTTAACTTTTAAAATATACTTTAATGAATATTTGAGTTGTACATTGCTTAAGTGCAGATTTTGGGCTTTTAAACTATTGTCAGTTTTGCTCTGGTTCATTATCTATGTGCTTTTTTGAAATACAACATTTTTTGTGTTTTCAATACCAGAATCGAGTGGAAATAAATGATGTAGACCCTGAGGTTTTTAAAGAAATGATGAGATTCATTTACACAGGGAAAGCGCCAAACCTTGACAAAATGGCTGACAACTTGTTGGCAGCTGCAGACAAAGTAAGTAATTAGGTCTTAAAGAGCTGAAAAATGTCCTCAAGCTTGACATATCTAGAAAGCTATCATCAAATGAGAACCCTCAATAACTTGAAGTATTGAATTAATTTATACTATTTGAGGATGCCTCTTGAGAGTATTATGAAATAACACAGTGGGATAATATGGAAATGAAAAAATTTTAAATCAGTAAGACATAAAAATATCTTGAGCTGATTTAGAGTATATGGAGCAAATGGAATGTAACTCAGACACAGTAGTTTTGAGTGTATCTTTACTCTGTTTTATGAGAATACATGCAGTAGTGCAAATAATTTATTGCAATTTTGAGATAGTCTTAAGATACATTGCATGATGTTCATCTATAAAAAAGGAAGAAAATATTGTGTATTTTTTCTAATTTAATCCTGTATTCATAGATTTATTTTTTAATACAAGGATATAGAGAAAAAAAAACATCTTATTTTGTAATGTTCTTTCACAGTGCTAAATTCTTGAAGATAGGGAAACAGTGTAAAAGTGGCAGGAGATTTCAAAGTCAGTAGTTCTCAATCCTGAAAATGCTAAAGCTCATTGGGAGCTTTCTCCAAAAGTACTAATATCCATGCTGCTTCTGTCCATGTATATGTCTGTATGTGTTTGCATGAATATGTATTTATAGTGATAATCATACTCATTTTGAAAAATGTTACCATAGGGAGAAACTGGGACAAGTGTATATGGAATCTTATTTCTTATAGCTTATAGCTTTCTTATTTCTTATAGCTTATTCAAATCTGTAACTGTCTCAGAATTTAAATGTATAAATGCCATTATAATGGAATGAAAAATACAAAACACGTAGACATGAGTCTGACAAAAGATGTTCAAGACCTGTATGCTGAATATTACAATATACTGATAATAGAAAATCAGGTACACTTCAGTAAATGGAGAGAAAGTCTTGTTAATGGACAATGCACTTCTCTTTTGATTAGGAGAAGCAGCAAGTCAGTATCAAAATCCTAACCTGCCTTTGCAGGGATGAGGGGTACAAATTGACAAGCTGTTTTAAAATTTTATATGCAAGTGCAGGGACCTAGAATAATCAGATAACTTTGAAAAACACTATTAATAAAATGGAGAACTCATAAAGCTTTAGTATTTAAGACACGGTTGTATTGGTGACAAGATAGACAACTCATTGAAACAGAATAGACAGTACAGAAATAGACTGTCACATGTACGACTCTATAATTTTTGATGAAAGTGCAAGGATAGTTGATTGGAGAAACGATAGTCTTTTCAGTACATGGTGCTGTAGGAATTGGTAGTCTGTACCCAAAAAGATGAACTGTGGTTGAACTCTTGAAAAAACCGAATTCTGTATGTGTACTTCACATCATGTTCAAAAAGTAACACAGAATAGATTATAAACCTAAAAAAATCTTAAACTTCTAAAAGAAAATACAGGAGAATGTCTTTAAAGTCTTACATTAGGCAGAGACTTCTTGGCTATGACACCAAAAATATATAAAAGGAAAAATGATAACTTGGACTTCAATGAAATTTAAAACTTCTTCAGAAGACACAGGTGAATAAAAAGACTAGCCACAGACTGGAAGAACATATTTGCAAAGCATAACTGATGAACAACTTTTATCCAGAATATATATGATAAAGGTCTTTCATATTCAGACTACATAAAGAACTCTCAAAACAATTATAAGTAAACACAGTTATTTCTAAAACTAAAAATATTTGAATAGACACTTCTTAAAATAATGTCCATTCAGTATAGCAAAAGATGCTCAACCTCATTAGTGTAGTATAAGTTAAAACCACCATGAGATACATCTATGATTGTTATAACAGCTAAAATTATTAAAAGCATACCAAGTATGGTCAAGGATGTGGACTCTCATATACTGCTTATGAGAGTGTAAAATGATACAACCACTTTGAAAGACCGTTTGGCAATTTTTTAAAAGTTTTACACTTAACCATATTATCCATTGCATTTATTTATAGGTTTATACTCAAGGGAAAAGACAGCATATGCCTGTTTAATGACATATGAATGTTTGTAGCAGCTTTATTTGTAACGGCTAAAAACTGGAAACACCCAAATGTTCATCAACAGATCAATGGGATACCACTGAGCAGTAAAAAGTGTAGAACTATTGATACACAGACAACAGCATGCATGAATCTTAAAATAATTATAATTGCTGGAAGCCAGATAAACACAAGTGCAAATTGTATGATTTCTTTTATAGAAGACTTCAGAAAATGTGAATTCTAGCAGTAGAAAACATATCAGAGGTCTTGCCTGAGGTGGGGTAAGAAAGGATTACAAAGAGGTAGAAGGAAATTTGGGGGATAATGACTATGTTCACTCTTGATTTAATGATGGTTATGTGGCTGTATAAACTTCAAATATGTGCATTTTATTGTATGCCAGTTACACCTCAGTAAAGCTGCCAAGTATGTTCTCTTCACATGTATGTCAAATACAAGTTATGGTTATGAGTATTAAGCTTTATCATTTTTCTTCAGGATTAAGTAGTGACAATATGCTGTGTCCTGACTGGTGTTTAAAGTATTAGAAAAGAGAAATATACTCATTAAGAGTATTAAGTAATAAAGGTATTTTTGTTTGTTTTTTGAGTACTAAGAGGATTTTAAAGAAACTCTGTTTTAAAAGTACACTATACCTTGCGTGTGTGCTCAGTCACTCAGTCTATCCCTTTGGACTTCAGCCGTCCAGGCTGCTCTGTCCACGGGATTCTCCAGTCAAGAATACTGGAGTGGGTTGACAGTTCATCCTCTATCTTGAACTTAGATAGAAATTTTCTTAAGATAGAAATTTCTTAAGAAAAATTAGTCTTTATCTTGAATACAGTAACTCATACTTTCTTTATATTTAAAATAAAAACTTTTAAAGTACCCTCAGTTCGATGTGTAATATGCTTTAAATATCATGTATTTAGAACTTGGCAGTTTTGAATAAACGTTTAATTTTGTGTTTTCCTTTCTGGATAGTATGCACTGGAACGGCTGAAGGTCATGTGTGAAGAAGCTTTGTGTAGTAACCTCTCAGTAGAAAATGTTGCTGATACCCTTGTCCTTGCAGATTTGCACAGTGCAGAACAATTGAAAGCACAAGCCATAGACTTTATTAATAGGTAAGCTGTGCTTGTATTTCAGTGGACATGACACCTTCAACAGTTTTTCACCTGACTTTTTCTTAAGTGTGTTTAAATCTTCAATGCAGGTGCAGTGTACTTCGACAGCTTGGGTGTAAAGATGGGAAAAACTGGAACAGCAAGTAAGATGACATCAGTTTCTGACTTAAAGTTGATCTGCATACATGAAATTAAGTGTTTGTTGCATAGCCTTTTGTTCATCTACAATAAGTATGAATCCAGATATTAATGACATGAAGCAAACTGCCAGTTTAAAAAAATAATAATTTAACCATGTAGTGGATTCTTGAGGCTATGCTCCCTTGTAGATCAGCTTGTAATGTGAACTGGGATGGACACTGTCTTTTCTTAAGCATATATGTTCACATTAGCATGTGGCTCAGTCCAGGTATTTCAGTGACTACTAGAGACCCTGTGCCTGCCCCTTCAGAAAGCATTTCTAAAAATGTGGGAAATATTTATTTTATCCTATGAGGAAATGTACCCTCCAGGTTTACCTGGAAAGTCTTGACATTTGAGTGCCACTGCTTCTTAGGGCAGCCAGGTACCTTGCATCACATCTGCATTAGTTTAATTACCTAGCCTTCCATAAATGGTAGCAATTTGATCTTTCCCCTGGTAAAACTGGTAAGGAGCAGGGTAGTCGTGACATCTTTCTAAGCCTGAATCTTCAGAATGACATAACCATGAGAATTTATTATTCCCTTTTTTTCCCCCTTCTTCACTCATTTTTTGAGTGACTTTTTTACTCTTTGCAGTTACTCAGAATCAAAAGGAGAGTCAGTAGGTTGAAGAATTTGCATCTGCTTTTGATTAGTTTTTACCTATGTACCATTAAACTCTGTTCTTGGAAATTATCAAAAATTGATGTAAGAAATTAAAAAAAGATTGTGTCAAAGACAAGAAAATGAATGTTTGACTTACAATTCCCTTGCTTTCATCTGTTTTGATAGATTTGAAGTTGGTTAACTGAATTCTTAATAGTTCGTGAATTCTGTTTTCTGAAGGTAAAAATGAGTGAATACTTTTACTAGCTAGTCTGTATATTAAAAAAAATCGAATGATAATTTTGTGATGCTTCATACTTTGCCACATTCAATCTCTGATTTTAGTCTGTTAAAATATTTTACAATGTCAAAAAAATATAAGCTTATTCTGTATCCCATGTAGAAACTATGGTGTACATAGAGACCATCAATAGATACTTGTTGAATTAAATCAATGAAAATATCAGGCATATTAACAATCTGTGTGATTCTAAACAGCGAGTTGAAATTATAAATGTGAAAGTACACTGGTAATTTGATGTCAGGCAAATTTTTTAATTGTTATTAGCTAATGTTTAGTTCAGCAAACTAAACTAAATGCCTAGCATCAGTTTTGTGTCAAGCACTATGCTGAGGTGCTGCATATAGAAACAAGTATGAGGAAAAATCCTTGTTCTTAAGAAATTTATCTAATAACAGAAACACATCCATGCATATTTCATTATAATATGGTAAGTAATGTCATAAAGAAGGGTATGTTCAGGACACAACTAAGGCTGGAGGTTTAGACGTAAAGATGACTGAGCTTTGTCTTAAAATCTGAATAGAAATAAGCAGAACTGAGGAGGAAATAAGAGGCATTGCAGACAGAAAGCATCGCTTGAATCTAAGTATAGATGCATGAAGCAATAGTAGATCATTCATTTGACAGATATTTATGAACACAATATATGTTTTTCATGCCTTCCTGGAGTTTATGGTTTAGCAGGAGATATATAGGAACTAAACAAAGTAGTTGAAATAAAGTGTAATAATAGGTAAGGCAGAGCATACCCATCTGAGCACATAGCAAAAGGACCTGACCTAAGTGTCAGAGAAAGTCCTTTTGAAGAATTGTTGTATAAAGACCTGAAGTATTAGTAGAAGTTACCTCGGTGAAGAAGAGGGAAGAGGTGGAAAGGTATGTCCCAGAAAAAAAAAAAAGATATAGGCGTGCAACGGTTTGAAGATAAGAAAGAAGAGTATGGGGATGAGGAGTATGAGAAGCTGGGGAAAAAAGTCAAAGATCAGATCATGGAAGGCCATCTAAATAACATTAGGGCTTTTAGACATTATTCAAAGAGGATGGTCATAGAGTAAAAGAGTTTAACCTAGAGTAGAATGTGATCGGGTGTTTGTTTTAGCAGTCTCTCCACATGCTTGAGCGTGGGGAGGTTGAGGTGCTGGTGGTAATTAAAGAGCATGGTTATGTATAGGTAGGCCAGTTAGAAAGGTATTGAAGATAGTCCAGGCAAGAGATGAAGGTAAAAATTTGACTTGATTAGTGATAGTGGGGCTAGAAAGAAATAAAAGGATATAATATTTTGAATGGACAGTCTATAACATTTGGGTATTATTTGGATGGTAGGTAGGTAGAAAGGAGAGAAGACAGGAGACAAGCAAGGATAACTAGATTTATTGCTTGAGTAACTGTGTTAACTCAGAGCATGTTGTACATCCTTTAACAATAAACAGTTCAGTATTGCTGTTGTTGTTATTATTAATATTTTACACAGTGCCAAAGCATGGAATGGGAGGTAGAAAGCTAGGGGGAAGAACTGGGAAACTTTGTTTCTGATTTCTCTTTCTAAAGAACCTGTGTACTGGCATTGGAGAACAACAGAAGAAGACCTTTTTAAGGTGTTTATTACTGAGGTAGCATGGAAGCTGGTTTGAGAAGAGCATGATAGGAGAGTAGAAGACAAATTAGGAGACTGATAATAATTCAAGCATGAGATGTTGTGGGCCTTAACTAGGGATTCAGGATACCTTTGGGAATTCAAATAGGGCTTTAATGGTTGATTGGAAAGGATGGCATCTAGGGTGACTCCCAGGTTTCTGACTTGAATCACTGGGTGATGATGGAAGCATTAGCTTATTGGAAATGAGAGAGGAAGAATTTGGGGCTCAAGAGAGACATGTTGAGTTCTTATCCTCATTCTGAAATTTACAGTTTTCAAGGCATGTCCAAGTAAAGAAAACAGGTGGTTGGGGACAGACCTTGTGGGAGGCCTAGGACTTAGCAAATCACTGTTTATCATTGTTGAGTATGATAGTTAAAATTGTGAAAGTGGCTGAGATAAGATGAACAGTGAATTCTAAAGAAGAATAGAGGGCAAAACTTGGAACTCTAGAGAAAACCTGTGTGTAAGAGCTGGAGAAAGGAGCTCTTGAAAGAGTGAGTGTAGAAATGGTAACAGTGGGAGTAGAGCTCTGCAGACAAGTGTCATACACTTCAGGAGAGTAGAATTTGCAGAAAAATTGAACAGTTTCAGTTACAACAGAAAATACCAATAAGGTAAAGATGATATTTTAATGAATTCAAGTGGTGTGAATATATAGGGGGACAGAATTTTGAAATCTGTAAATTTAAAAAAAAAATGACAGTGTAACAATGCATTTTGAAAAGTACTCCTTAGTAAACATCTCTTACTTTTATTTTTCAGCCAAGCAGCGGACATAATGGAAACATCTGGGTGGAAGTCCATGATTCATTCTCACCCACATTTGGTAGCAGAAGCCTTCCGAGCACTAGCATCTGCACAGTGTCCACAGTTTGGTATTCCACGAAAACGGCTAAAACAGTCTTGAAACCTTCCATGAACTGTAGAAAAATGGAATTGACTTTTACTCCTCCAGGTCCAGAAGGATTCTAATACACAAACCATAAGCGAGAGTTGTTTCTGTTGTCTTGTCCACAGAACAGAAGCTGAAAAAGCATATTGCTTGCATTTCAGGTGGATAATTTATGGTTTATTCTTCAGCTTTAAATTAGACTGATTATACTCTAATTCACTTCAAGGCCTTAAATTATCTTCAGTGACTTCTCTTGTTCATATAATACTTTAATTTTTTTATTGTGCCTTGTCATTGTGACCAAGGCTATGCAGGATTGCACTAGCTCCATAATGCAGTAATATTGATAACTGAAGATAGTAAGTTTCAAAAAGATCTTCCATTAGTTTGAGAAAGGCAGATGAGTTTTGTAGGGTTTGTCCTGTACTAAAAGTTTAAAACTAGGTTTTCCTTTAAAAAAGCACTTGTGTTGGAGATGACTGGTAATGTTTCTAGTCTACGTTCTATAAATACAGGAGAACCTGCTTACCTTCAAGGTAAGTTATGGCAATACACTGCTTCAGTTCTAATTTATTTTTCTTTTCAGGGGGCAAATATGCAATGAATTGGCCCAAATTTTTAGTGAAATTTGTGATGTTTGTATGTTAATTGTCCAGCAAACTAAGAGAAGCATAACAAACCTTTACTTGTGTTTCTTTGTGAGTTTATCCAAGTTTACAATGATTGAGAACTGATTGAGGTTAAGATTTCAATAAGAAGAAAGCATGTTTAGTGCTGAATTAATTTTTTTTTAATTTATAGTGACCTACATTTACATGAAGAATTCTATATGTTAAAAGTAAGGATGACCAAATGTAAATTTAATGACTGGGCCAATTAAGAAGATATATATGCACTTTTAATGTGTAACTTTTATATGCTAAATGGTACTTTTTTTTTTTCTTTCTTTTGAGGGAATTGATGTGGTATTATTAATTGTCTTAACTTTTGAAAGAATTTTTTAAGAAAGATGGAGGCAACTGGGATGTTTGTGATAATAGATAAGAAAGATATTCCCAATTACAGTTACATTGGTTTGACTTTCAGACATTCATTATTGAATTTACTACTGTTTGATCACACTTTAGAGAAGGCACCTGAACAGTAAATGAATCCTAGGCAGTCTACTCTCCTTCTAAAAACAATGAACTGTTATTATGTGAAGACCAAAGGAGAGGACCCTTAGAATATGTCAGGCTACACTCTGAAACCTTTTTTCCTCCCAAGGTTTCTCCTGTCTATCTCAGTAACTGTACCAACATTGTGGATGATAATTGAAATAATGCATAATGTGAACAGGATAAACTGTTTATAAACTGCTTTTCACAGGCCAGTTCTTTATTATAAATGAATTTTAGCTTTAAACACATACATATCTTCAGTTTGTTCACAGCAGAGGTCTGTTCTAGTGCATTGTCATGGCGAAGCAGGAGTGATCAGTGTCAAGCCCTGCATCGGATTTCCTCTAACAGTGGCAGTATGCTTCTTAGGCAAGATTTGTGTTTGACCACAAGGGGAAAAAGTGTGTCACTGGAAAAAAGAATGCATATATTATATATTTACCTATGTAACTATTCTCCAGATTAAAATTTGTATAATTTGTTTATTTAGTTTTTGAAGTTAGGGCAAATGGAAAAAAAATGAAGCTAAAGTTTTAAAATAGATATTATTTTTGTTTTCTATTAGGTATTTACTGAATCCTAATATGCCAAGAATGATTCGTATTTACATTGAACAAACACTGTCAAATAACCATTTGTTATCCACATCAAACTGAAGTTTGAAAAGATGGTATTTTCAGATATCTTCATTTCTTCTTTTGTAGTTTGAGTCTTTGTTGTATTAAGTTAAATTTAATATTGAAAGACTACCTTGGGATAGAAGAAGGATTCTTAGATATGAATGGACTCTGTCCTGTGTAAGAGTATTATAGGGAGTAGAAAACTATGTAAGAGTATTACAAGGAGCAGAAATTCACTTCTTAGCTAAACCATAAGATTGAGCCTTTTAAATTTACAGTGTGCAGCTTAAAAAAAAAAACACATACATACACACTTTAAGGATTTGAGATTTTGCCAGGGTCTTAGAAGAAAAAAATTCCTCTCTCAGGCCCTAGAATTTTGTTGTCACATATTAAAAAAAAAAAAAAAAAAAATACTGGTGTATCCATTTATATCAAATGCACACAGATGCATTGTGAATTAATTCACTGCTTGAATCTACATTTCTAACCATAGTGACTTCAGTGGTAACATCTATAATGTACATTTCAGCTTACCCTTACTTTTGTGTTTATTGCAAATCTGAAGGGTTTTATTATAAAGATTTTTTTTTAGTTTGGTAACACATTTTGTACCAAAAATGTCAAACACTGTGCTGTAAGGATATCCACGTTTGTAGAAATGTCCACTTTTCAGATAATTTAATGCCTACCAATTATATTAACAGAATCACATGGTAGTTGATTTATTTTTTTTTATTTATTATGTATATTTTTGGTATTGTGGGTTCTTGAGGCATTGTAAAACTGTTAATGTATTCTGAAATGAGTGTTCTAATAGCCTTTAAAAAAAAAAAAACAACTATACACATGGTTTTCAGTAGACACAGATTTTGTTCAAAGCAGTGTTGCCTTTTGAACTAAAGCCTGCTCCTGTTTCCCTTTTGTCACCTAAACAGCTCTTTCTTAGAAAAGTAGTTACTGGTCTTAACGTTACATATTATAAAAGTAACCATTGGAGAACTGTTCTTTAGATTGAGATACAGAAACACTATATTTGTGCCTTTTTCATTTTTTAATTTTAGTGTGTATCGATATTTGGAGCACAAATATGAAGGTGCCATCACATATGGCCTGCCATTGTTACCTCCTTGAATACTCATGTGTCATTGTCTTGAAATAGTAATTGGAGATCCTTGCATGTATTATGTGGTCATTAGGCATGTGTGTGTGCGTGTGTATGTGTGTCTATGTATATTTGCTTGGATTTGTGTGTGGTATGTTCAAAAGTGAATTTCTGAAAATAGGACTCAGTTAAATGTTGAAAGTTTAGGTTAGTTGAAATGTATTCCATTTAAATGTGCTTTATTTGGGGGGACAATTGAGGAAATTATAATTCTCAAAAATGTGACCAATTTACTGCATGATGAAATGTGAAAACAGTGCCTTTTTAGGACATCAGTTTTGAAATTGAGTTTAAAAATATAATGAAGATCTCTTAAAAATTTGTCATGAACATTAATGTTTTATTTTTAAACTAAATTTAAGTTAGAGCTTAAATTGCCAGACATGTAATTAACTAATTTATTTACCCATTTAAGTTTTGTGCATAAATTCAAAATCTAAGCAGAATCTTTGTATGCTTCCTAGTGTTAACTAAAATAGAACACTAGGGACTTCAGTAAGTTGTTTTGTTTAAGTCCAACTCAGCAAGCTTTTCTCAAAGCCAAGTCTGCTTGAAGAGATGAATTATTCTGAGTTGGATGTTCATGTTCTTTGATGGGTAAAATGAAAATATTCAGTGTATTCTTGGAAAACAAGGTGGGTGGGTGGGTTTTAGTGTTTTCAGATTATAAAGACAGCACTTTCAGCACACATAAGAGTATTTTGCAAACCTCTTTTATACAGATTATGAGCTCTACTTTGTTTAAGTGTTAAAATGGAATGATGTAAATTTTAGGTGCAGTTGAACAAATATTGAGTGCCTACCATGCGAGATTTCCTCTTCACTAAGAATGAAATCACCACACCGTGTCTTCTGTTTGCAGTATGTGGACTTTACGTTTGAAAAAGAATTCTTATATTTAAATCTTTTTTTGTTGTTAGAGTTTATCATTGTATACTGTAACCCAGTTAATTTTTGCCTTCAGTTTTTTAGAATGAAAATATAACTTGAGTCCCATTTTTGAAAATAAAAGTCTGCTGAAATTATTTAAAAATTAGTTCTGGGGGGAATTGATTTTCAAGATTCAAATGTATAAAGACACATTGAACTTTTCAGCCTCATTTTTAATCAAGCTGATGTCAATGATGAGATACATACTTTTTGTATCTTGTTGCTGAAAATATTTTTTGCATTTCAGCACGTTGAGTTAAAATAAAGTTGTTACTACTTATTCAGAATTATTTGGTTTATTTTGTGTTTATTTGAAAAGTATGAATAATTCTTTTTCAGATTACTGTGATGTTTTACAAGAAGAGCTATGTATTTGATGTGGTAACCTTTAGAATTATGCATAGTAATTGTCTTTTCTACATAGGGAAGCTAGTGTTTTTTTGGAACCTACTAAAGACCTGTTCCTGGGGATGTTGCATATGTGTGTATTTGCTTCCCTCGTGGCTCAGATGGTAAAGAATCTGCCTTCAATGCAGGAGACCAGGTTCAGTGCCTGGGTAGGGAAGATCCCCTGGAGAAAGGAATGGCAACCCACTCCAGTATTCTTGCCTCGAGAATTCCATGGACAGAAGAGCTTGGTGGGCTACAGTCCATGGGGTCACAAAGAGTCAGACACGACTGAGCGACTTTCACTTTTCACCACCTTTCTTGAGTGACTTAATGCTCATATTATGTAATTTAATGTAGCACTTAAATATTTCCTTTCCCTGGTCCTCCTACCCCTTTTTAATTGCAACTAATTATTTGCTGCTGTCAAAAAGAGCAACTTTTGGACAGCGTATTACTGGGCCAACTTGGTAGCAGCAACATAATTAGTGCTTAAAAATTATGGCCAAGAACTTCTTAGCTATCCAGTGGTTAAGACTCTGCCTTCCAATACAGGGGGCGTGGCTTCTCTCCCTGGTGAGGAAACTAGGATCCCATATGCCACAAAATGTGGCAAAAAATTTACATACAAACATACACACACATATGGCCAAAGGGACAGAAATGTACAGTGAAAAGTCTATATACTCAACACACACATAGACACACACTGAATTATCCTTAAAATAATAAAAGGGTTGAAACACTTAAATATTACCTATACAACTACAGTAAGATAGGACAAGTGGTCATATTGTAAACTTTGAACTATATTTGACCTCCCTTATTCTGCAGCAGCTGGCCCCCTTCATGCTTTACTTTAGAACACTTGAATGTTGTGTTTTCTTCATTCTATCACCTCATTCTTTTCTAAGAGAAGTCAAGACTGGCATTTGCTTTGATCACTGTTTTTAGATAGAAGACATTAATGGAGACATTTACATTATTGCTGCCTTCTTACATCTGTGCTGAGGTTTGCATGCATCTGCAGTGGATAGTGGCAAAGGAGCTTGTCATCCCTGTTATGAGTACTTCATTTCCCCTTCTCTCTCTGCCCTTAATTCCCATTTTTAAAGGATTCAGGTATAGTTCTGTCCAGTCTGTAACATCAGAGCCAAACAATTCTTTTGGTATCTAATCTTTCCTCTTGTCCAAATTCAGACCTGGCCTTAATGGGTAAGTGCAAAGAAAAAAATTGCGGGATTTAGGAATAGCAACTGCAGCATGCACACACGCATAAAAGCAACCACTGTCATGAAGACTGATATTACCGACACAGAAGGTTTTTAGAATGTGTACTTTATAAATGCCCAAAGTATGTAGGGGTCATTGGAAAATTTTGCAAGTGTAAGAAAAGTTGAAAGTAGTATGCAATTGAAAAAGCCTAGGAGCCTGGGTTTTCCAGGTGGCTCAGTGGTAAAGAATCTGCCTGCCAATGCAGGAGATGTGGGTTCTATCCCTGGGTTGGGAAGATCCCCTGGTATCGGAAATGGCGACCAGCTCCAGTATTCTTGCCTGGAGAATTTCATGGACAGAGGAGCCTGGTGGGCTCCAGTCCATGGGGTCGCAGAGTCAGACACGACTGAGCATGCACACAGGCAACGAACTGACTTTCTAAAGGACTAGGTAATATTTTACTCACTGGCCATGCCACTGTAATATGAAAGCAGCCATAGACTGTGAACACAAGGTGACTCTTCCATTGCTGCTAAGGCGCTTCAGTCGTGTCCGGCTCTGTGCGACCCCATAGACGGCAGCCTACTAGGCTCCTCTGTCCCTGGGATTCTCCAGGCAAGAACACGAGTGGGTTGCCATTTCCTTCTCCAATGCATGAAAGTGAAAATGAAAGTCAAGTCGCTCAGTCGTGCCCGACTCTTGGCGACCCCATGGACTGCAGCCCACCAGGCTCATCTGTCCATGGGATTTGCCAGGCAAGAGTAGTGGAATGGGTTGCCATTGCCTTCTCCAGACTGTTCCATTAGAACTATACAAAAGCTGGCAGTGGGCTGGATTTCACTTCAGTGCTACAGTTTGCTGATTTCAGAAATTTGAGAAGAGCAGAGGAGTTCTGGAATAGCAGATGTGAAGGAAAACCCTGATGGCCCACTTGAAATTGGAGCGGCCATGACTTTACAGAGGAGGAGTTTGCATAATTGGTTCAAAAATAATTGAAATAGAAGGAGTGATTAATGTTTCTAACAAAAGTAGTGTGAGTAAGCAATAAATTTAAATAAAATTTAAAATGTATTCCAGCTTCGATGCACGATACTGGATGCTTGGGGCTAGTGCACTGGGACGACCCAGAGGGATGGTATGGGGAGGGAGGAGGGAGGAGGGTTCAGGATGGGGAACACATGTGTACCTGTGGTGGATTCATTTTGATGTTTGGCAAAACTAATACAATTATGTAAAGTTTAAAAATAAAATAAAATTTAAAAAAAAAATTTAAAATGTGTTTCTTAGGCAATACTTTTTAAGTAAAAAATTTTGAACAAGACTTCTTAGCTGTTTAGTAATTCACTTCTAAAGTTAACACAAATTATACAGGGACATTGTATTAACATAGTACCCAAAGCACAGAAATCGCTGAAAAGTGATCAGAAGTATTTCAAGCATAGGAAGTTAAGGCTTAAAAGGATTGGCCATGAGTATTGAACTGTTAGAAGGAAGTCTGACCAATTGTAACATTGTTTACAAATATGGCCCTACTGCAGTCCATGGGGTTGTCCGAGCCTGAGCAACTGAACTGAGCTGAACTGAACTTAAAAATATAAACATTGAAGTTTGACCCACAACCCTACAGAAAGTCCTCCTTCCCTTCCCTCACTGATGAACCCTGGCTGGTTCACAAATAGAAAATGTAAAACATGGTGGTGATCACCTATTGTAAATAAACAGGAAACTGGATGAGAGGAACAAGGGGCTGGAATTGGGAAATAAAAGTGCAAAATTCTTCTATAAGTTGAGAATTTAAAATGTTTTCTCACTCAGTTTTAAACTTTGAGTTATAAACATTTAAGCATTTTTTTGAAAATAATTAAGCTATCCACTGGTAGCATTTAATATGTATTCTCAAAAGCACAAAATACTGTGTGTGTGGCAAAGTCAGGGGAAAGAACCAAGTAGGAAAGGAAAAAGGAAGAAAGCAAAGATAACATCACAAAGATCTAGTAGAAGCAGTATGACAAAATGTATCTACTACCAGAAAAACCTATTCAGTGATTATCTCATTTGTGGTGTGTTATAGACATCCTTGTTCTTACGGGGTTTAATAAAATCAATAATAAAATATGAGCCTGGGAATAGGAGAGCAGTGGGTATTGTGTAGTACATCTCAACAATGGTTATGCTAGCCAGGCAGAGGAGAGTGTTTTTATAAGGGAGTAAGTGTGGAGGCTCAGGGGTGAGAGGAGATGGTGGTTTTACTGAAATTCAGTAGAGATGAAAAGCAGTGCTTTCTGTTTGTGTAGTTCCTCTGTGTGCAGGTCTTTTTTCTGAAGGGAGTAAGAATGAATACAAGTGAGAATTCTGAATGAGTACCTAGGACTGCAGTCAGCAAAGGCCTTTTGGCCAAATTGACAATCGAGGGGGAAAAATGCAAACAATTATAAAATAATTACCTCCACAAAAGTCTTGGAACTATTAATAGGTTGACTTTATATGGAAATTATTTGAACTTTCTAGGACGTTCGTGATAATTCACATGATATAGGCATTGAAGTAAACACTGAAAGATAAATTCAGCAATACTTTTATTAAACTAGTGTAATATGAAACCAGAAATCCTTACAAAACTGCAAAAAAAATGAATATATGTAAGATACTAAGGCATTATCCTAGTGATAGCAGTAGCCTAGTAAATGCTAGTTCCTAGTGTCTTTCTCCCTTTTACTAAGAGAAAACCCAAAAATGAGGCTTACACACCCATCTCTATTATAAGCATAAGAAAATCCTAAATAAAACCCTAAGCTAGAAAGCAGTAATGAAAAACCAAGTCACCTAAGGTTAACCTAAAACTCTGAGGATAGTTCAGTATTATGATGCAATCCTCTAATGGAACTCTGCACAAGATATTCTCAGAAACAGTATGAGAGATTCTTCAAAACCATTGAGACCTCACCCTCACACCATTAGCCAAAAACATCACAATGACAAAACATTAGGGCAGTTCCCCAGAATCAGGGCCAAAATACAAGTAGTTTGACAATATGTTTATTTTTTTTTAATTATTCTAGAAAGTTTAAGCAATGGAATAGCTATGAAGAAATGTTAAGTATGGGAAAGGAAACCTATATTTGAAAGGTACATATAATTGTTGTCCTAAAAGACCCAAATTCAATTTAAAATTTAATGCTAGTTTAGTAAAATAGCTAAGAAAATCTGGAGACACTCTGCAATATAATAGGTCGTGGCAGGAATCATTTATGAGAAATAAGATCCCAATTGTTGTTCAATTGCTAAGTCACATCCAACTTTTGTGACCCCATGGACTGTATCCTGCCAGGCTCCTCAGTTCATGGGATTTCCCAGGCAAGAATACTGGAATGTATTGCCATTTTCTTCTCCAGGGGATTAGGCCCATGTCTCCTGCATTGTCCATTGGGTTCTTAACTGCTGAGCCACCAGGGAAGCCCATATTCTTGCTAAGTTGATCCTTTTATCTTCATAAAAGATCTTTACCTACAGTGATACTCTTCCTTTTGAGATATAGATTTAATGATTAACATCATCCCATCAGCTTTCTTACACTGTTTTCAAGGTATATCTTTTTCCATTTTTTGTACTTTCAGACTGCCTGTCTTTATGTTTAAGCATATTTCTTATAAAGAGGACATAGTTGGATCTTGCTTTTTTAGTGTGAAAACCTCTGCAATTTACTTGGATGTTTAGTCTATTTCCAATTAATGTGATTGTTGATGTGTTTGGGTTTAACTCTCCCATCTTGATATTTATCTCATCCACTTGTTTCTTCCTCCATTCCTGATTTCTGTTGAAGAAATCACTTGTTTTTGTTTTTTTGTATATTCCCTACGATTTTCAACATAAATTTTTATCTTTTAGAACAAAATAAAATTTTGCTTCTTCCTTTCTATTCTTTATAATTTTTGTTTTGTTTTGAGGAAGGGGCTTATTTCATTATCTACAACCCCCAGTGCAATGTTGAATAGTTGGGAAAAAAGTGAGCATCATTCCCAGCTTGCTGAATTAAAGAGGAAAAGTTTACTATTTTCCATTAGGTATGGTGTTATCTGCAATTTATCATGCAATTTATCTGCAATTTATCTGCAATTTATGCTTTTAACAGACACAAGCTTCTTTCCATTCCAGGTTTGCAGGTTTTCTCATGAACAGGTGTTGAATTTAGGCAAATATTCTTTTTTTATCTGTTGAGATGATTTTATTCTTTTAATGTGGTGAATTGCTTTGAGAAATTCAAATTGTTTAAACCAATCTTGAATTTCTGGAATAAAGCCACATTGGTTATAAGATACTCTTTCTATTTTACTGGTTAAATTTGCCAGTATATGTTTAAGGAATTGTGTGTGTGTGTTTGTGAGAGATTTTGGTATGTATATGTGTGTTTTGTTTCATTTTATCTTGTAGTAGTGTTCTTGCCTGGAGAATCCCAGGGACGGGGGAGCCTGGCGGGCTGCTGTCTATGGGGTAGCACAGAGTCAGACACTACTGAAGCGACTTAGCAGCAGCAGCAGCAGTTGTATTAGGTTTTGGTATTATAATTATTCTAGCTAAATTATTCTAAAATGGGTTAGGTGATGTTCCTTTGTCCTCTATTTTTGAAAGAGACTGTAACACGGCAGTATTGCCTTCTTAAATGTTCAAAAGAATTCACCAGTGAAGTTACCTAGACCAGAAATTTTCTCTCTAGGAATTTTATTTTTATGCAATTTATTTAATAATATAAAGCAATTCAGATTTTTACTTCTTTTCATGGACATTTTGGTAAATTGTGTTTTTTTACTTATGACAGTTTTATATATGTTGTCAAACTTAACTGGCATGAATTGTTTCTCATCTTTTTTCTCATCATGTTTCCTTTTTGTATCCTTTTAATATTTATAGAATCTGTAGTGATACCCATTTTTCATTCTTAATATCGGTATTTATTTTCCTTTAGTTTCTTGACTATCATGGGAGGAGTTTATCAGCTTTAATTAATCTTTTTGAAGATCAAATTTTGTTTTTTTAATCTTTTGAATATTCTTTCTTATTGTTATTTTCTATTTTATTGATTTCCTACTTTATTTCCTTCTTTGTAGTTGCTATAA
Source organism: Bos javanicus (assembly GCF_032452875.1). NCBI lineage: Eukaryota > Metazoa > Chordata > Mammalia > Artiodactyla > Bovidae > Bos > Bos javanicus. The sequence continues at coordinate 58,594,025 of NC_083869.1, read as the reverse complement.
GTTAAATTTCCTCACCCTTTTTTAAAAATGTTTTTAATATTCTATTTCATTTCCTCTATTTACTTTTTAGGCTTTATTGTTTTGCATTTTTAGTAGCTGTTTTAGACTTAAAATATATATCCTTAACTTATCACAGTCTACTTATAATTAATGTTGCATCATTTCATGTAAGTTATAAAAAAAAGTACAGCTATTTAATTTCATTTATTGCCTCCTCCATCTCTTGTACCACCCTTGTCATGTGCTTTATTTCTGTATATGTTATGGTGGTTTTGTGTTTGCTCAGTCATTTCTGACTCTTTGTGACCCCAATAGACTGTAGCTCCCCAGGCTCTTCTGTCCATGGAATTCCCTAGGCAAGAATACTGCAGTGGGTTGCCATTTCCTCCTCCAAGATTATATACCTTATAAGCCCCCAAATTATCATGTTATTGTTATTGTTCTAAACAGCCAATATCTTTTAAAGAAATTAAAAGAAGGAAAATAAAATATTTTCCATTTAACTGCATATTCACAATTTCAGTTCTCTTTACCTATTCCCCTAGATCTGAATTTTCTTCTATTGTTTTTGCACTTAGAGAATTCTGCACAGAGTTAGTGAATAAGTTAATGTTTGATAATTAGAAAACTAAGCAAATATACAAAAACGTTTGTTAACCCTAGGGAACAGAAATAATCCTACAGGGAAGAAATGTAGTCAGATCATACTATGTAGTTTAACTGGGAACTACCATGATATGTAAACACTGAATATTGCCATAGCTACGAACTATGATATTCTTAATCTTTCTCAGTGGGAAATTGACAGATAATGTCTGAAACTAAAAAGTAAAAGAAATGATAGGGGAATCCCTTGGCAATCCAGGGGTTTGGACTCTGTCATTCCACTGCAGGGGCATAGGTTCGATCCCTGATTGAGGAACTAAGATCCCATATGCCAAGATTCAGCCAAAAAAAAGAAAGAATAAATAGCTGCAACAGCAAGTTTTGGAGTTGTAAAGAAGGAGGAGTTGAGAGTTGGCTGAGTTTGCCTCTGGGAAGCAGGAGTGGCAGTTAAGTAGGAGCTGCTCTTTCTCACACAGGTTTAGTTTTACTGTTTGCCTTTTTTGCATAATGTACATGTACTAGTCTGATAAGAAAACAATTGTTAAGCTAATGGGAATATTGCAGTGAGTGGGAAAACATGAGTATATAAGAATCAATTTAATGGACTCTGTAAGATTTCTGACTATACACATTGGGATGATTTTCAATAACATAAAATTGACCTTAAATAGAAAAAAAAAAAAGACACTTGTTCTGGTCTGTTTAACAAGAGGGAAGGAAATGGAATCAGAGCAGATGATGGTAAGTTTACACATTTGGTGGTAGGAAACTGAAGGGCATCCTGGTTCGATTTGCTATAAAAAGTTAGCAGGAGAATAAAATGCAAGTGCCAACAGCTTTTCCCTGAGGCCTAGCAGGGATGAAGAAAAGGGGATTTTGTTAATCATTTTAAAAATTTCCATTGAGGCTTCCCTGGCAGTCCAGTGGTTACAACTCCCCTGCTTCCAGTGCAGGGGGCACGGATTTGATCCTTGGCTGAGGAACTAAGACGTCAGATGCCATGCCGTGAGGTCAAAAAATAAAAATTTTAAAAATGTCCATTAATTTTTCTTGTCATCACGTTCATTCTTATAGCCTGACACTTCTTAGTTTATTTTATATGTATTTCCTTTCATGATTTTTCATCTGCTTGGTCTCAGGTTTATTCCCTTGAAAAGATATTTGTAGTCTTTCGAAGACGTGTTCTTTTCCTGTTCTCTGAATATTCAAAATGTGCTTTATTTATAAATATCAGAGGGCTGTTAGCATGAAGAAGAATCTTAAATGTCCATATCCTCCCTGTAATTCCCTAACTCCTGTGCTTTGGAAAGTGTATTGTCAAGATGGGAAGGAAGCTGGAAATTGAATGGGTGTGTAACACAAAGTCTACACTTTGGACCTAGAGGAAGGATTTAGTAAACTTGATAACAGTGACTGAAGAGAGCTGCATAGACGTTGGAGAGATACTCATCCTAGGCCATATGATTAGAACTGGGGTCCGCAAACAGCTTTAGTTTCCTAAGCACACACAGATTTAATTAAGCGACTGAGAGTCAGATGGGATCCTTCACTGCTTACCAACTGTGTGTTCTTGAGCAAATTACTTAAACTCTGAGTTTAATGACCCATTTTTTAAAACGTTAATAACTTTATTACCTTATAAGAATGTTCTAAGAATTGAATGTCAGAGTGGATGTGAATGCAACTCTTACACTGACATATACAGGCACATACTTGGCTATAGGAGAAAGTAGCTCTCATCACCACCACGGGATCCATCATTAGCTAAACTGAACACCAACTCTTAGAAATTTACTTTTGGAGAATGAAGAGTTTTCACCTTTCAATGAGACAGTTGGCCATTAGTTTAAGATTCTGACGTGGGAAGTAGAAAAACAAAGTGGAGAAAGATGAGACTAATGTGGAAAGCTAGGAAAAGGGAGAGAACAGTTTGAGAACAGTTGCACAACGAAGATGCTGAGCTCCTAACTGGGTCTGATGGCTATGAGAATGGACATAGTGGTAGACTCAGTATTTCCAAACTGTGCTAATATGGCCAGTGTGTGAATGTGAGTTTCCCATGAAACTAATAAAGCTTCTGCTTCAAAGCCCCTCACTTGTACACATGAGCTCCTTCCAACACTCGGGGATAGAGTTTGTAATATGATTGCATATGCATGTGTTTTCATAAAATTTGCAAAATAAGATGTTCGGACTGCAATTGGTTAAGACTCGTTTCTTTTCACCTCAACTTTCTAACACTCTTTTCCCTTGTATTGGGTGGGGTGGTATTGTATTGGAGTGGCCCTAGGCATTTTGAGCCTCCAGACCAGGGAAAGATTGAGTTAGGAACACATTTAGTTTGGGTTTTGTGGGATATATGGAGGAGGATGACAAACATCCATGTACAGTTAGTCATTGCTAGCTGGTTCTGGTGTAGGAATGACTTCCAGAAATAATCCTATGGCCCACCATTGCAACTTCCCAGAAACAGTGTAAAAAAAGGTGTAGGGTTAAATGTATCCTGATATAAACATGCCCTACTGCACCTGACATTGAAGTAGATGGGTAATGTGCTGTGCTGTGCTTAGCATCTGACATGCTCAGTCGTGTATGACTCTTTGCAACCCTATGGACTCTAGCCTACCAGGCTCCTCTGCCCATGAGGATTCTCCAGGCAAGTATACTGGAGTGGGTAGCCTATCCCTTCTCCAAAGGATCTTCCAGACCCAGGAATCAAACTGGGGTCTCCTGCTTTGCAGCTGGATTCTTGACCAGCTGAGCTACCAGGGAAACCTGTATATAGGTCATAAAGGAGTATTAATATGTGATGTGTATAGAGTCACGTGACCTGTGGGAAAGTCTCCCAACCCTCAGATGCATAAATTTTTGAGAGGTGAATTCGGTTCTCATTAACACCTAGGAAAAATAGAAGTTGTATTCCGGGAGAACATAGTACCTTATAATGAATGCCCCATATGTAATTATCAATAAACAGTCATTTTTTTCTTTCTTGATGGATTTGTATAAAACTGATCAATATTTCTATGGTGTGTAGGGCACCAAACCAGTAGCAGTACTACAGATGCAGTGAACTGAGTGTTACGTCATGTTTTATGCATCCAAACAGCATCTCGTTACCAACAAGTTGTGAGGCTGAACTTTTTTTAAAAAGCTATCAATATTATAACATAGGTTTCATCAGCAGTTTTTCAGGCTGAATTATGTTTCTGTTATTTCTTTTGAGATAATATATTATAGAATTATCAATATGAAGAAGTATTCAAAGATTTTGCAAACTAGGGAAGAAGAGAAATATAATATGTCAGGCCATTAATTAATAAAAAGCATCGTGTTTGTTTTGATTTTGTGATGTCTGTATTTATCACCTTTTAAAAGTTTGTAATTTAGTGTGATTTCTCATTCAAAATAAAAATTTACTTTTCTAGAAAATTTTGCAGTGGTAATTTAGTTCTTTTTTATTATTATTATTATTATTTTTTTGCCTAAAGACTCCCCCTCTGGCCCCTGCCAAAGTGGTATAAACTTAAAAACTCTCAAACCTGGCACCACCCCCAGACAAGTTAGATAGTACAGGATAGAACAGATTTTCTAGAATGGGATGTTAGCTCACTGCTAGCACCACTAAGAATTTCCGGTTAATCATGAAGCGAGTGGTTCCACAGACGGGACTACTCTCAAAAACTGACTTTTCTTTTAGTTCCTTAGCTACAGACTCTTAATTCTCCATAATGGATCAGCTGCCTCCTAGAGCAGATGTTGGCCAAAACCATTGGGTACCTTTGTGCTTAACGACTTTCTCTTTGAAATTAGCAAGAGATCTCTCAAGTCTTCTTGTTTCCTCCCAGCAAAATGGGGCAGCCAGGACACAGGACCTTGAGATGCCAAAAGAAACGTTTTGACATTTTCTTTGTTAGTGCTACAGGTAAAGAGTGCATCCTAGTTTTTCTCTTCCTTTTTTTTATTCCAGTGGAGGGAGACCCTCTTTATGTCTTGCAAATCCAAAATTGGGCTTGAATTGTTTCTGAGATAAAACCAGGTGCTCTTTATTGCAGTGATTACAAATGAAATATTGATATTGTGGATATTCACATTGTAATTTAAATGCAAACTGCTTTTAAGGATTTGTTTAACTCATTCTGCATTACTAACCTTCAAAAGTGTCTGTAAACTTCTATAGACCTTGTCATTAAGTACACGTTGAAAAGTGAAAGTTAAGAAGCAAACTGTTTCTACTATTTTTTTTTTTTTTTCCTCAGCAAGCCAGTCTGATAGACCAATTTACAGTAGGATCAGTTCTCACTTAAGGGACAGTTGTCATATTACCTTGTGTAGTTTGCTATGATTTCCTTTGTTCAGAGTTTTGCAATTATAACCTCTCATGTCCTAAGAGCAAAGACCTTGGTGCTTCCCTAGGAAAAAGGGTGACTTCCAATACCATAGTGTAGTAAAAGGAGATGGACCAGGTCAGATCAATTTAAGGAAGAGCTACTTATTTTCAATTTGACTTTCATCTTTATTGAGGCTGAACCAATGGATTTTTTTTTTTACTTTTTATTTTGTATTGGGGTATAGCTGTATAACAATGTGATAGTTATGATAAACAGCAAAAGGACTCAGCCATGCATATACATGTATCCATTCTTCCCCAAACTCCCCTGCCATCCAGACTGCCGCATAACATTGAACAGAGTTCCATGTGCTGTGGTGCTTGTGCTGTGTGTTTAGTCACTCAGCAGTGTCCACCTCTTTGTGACTCCATGGACTGCAGCCCGCCAGGCTCCTCTGTCCATGAGGATTCTCCAGGCAAGAAGAGTGGAGTGGGTTACTGTGCCCTCCTCCAAGGGAACTTCCTAACTCAGGGACTGAATCTAGATCTCCTACATTGCAGGTGGATTCTTTACTACTGAGCCACCGGGGAAGCCCAGGTCCTTGCTGGTTATCCATTTTAAACATAGTAGTATGTACATGTTCATCCCAAATTCCCTAACTATCCCTTCCCTGTGGCTTCAGAACCATAAGTTCTGAAGCAATAGATTTTTAAAATAAGAAGACCTATGCTTTGGTTTCTTGATTCTTAAAAAAAAAAAATGTTGAACCAACTTCCTGAACTAGAAGCCATGGAAATGAAAAGCCAGCAGAGCAAACAGATGAAGCTGAGTGTTTTGTTAATCTGTAAAGTCAGCATTCCTCACATGGTCCATATTCCTTGCTCCTGGATCAGACATCTGCTTGTTTGTGTTTTTCATCCAGGCAGTGTTTTATCCCTTCCCTTCCTCTCCAAAATGTTTGTTGATTTTCAGATTTGCAGGAAGATCTTTATGTGATGGCTGTGTTTATTCCTTTGCAGCTCTTGATATAGTAAAATGTATCTCTGATTCTTGTCTACATTCAAGTTTAGTGATTTCCTAGCTTCTTGGTCAATATTTGTACCTCTTCAGGCTTTGAGTTTGTTTTGTGAGAAGGAGGCTGAGAATTTCTTCTTCAAATTGCTTCAGGTTAAGTGACCTTCTGCCTAGGAGTCTTTCAGTTCAGTTCAGTTCAGTTGCTCAGTCATGTCCAACTCTGCTTTAGGCCTGTATTTTTTAGCTGATCATCTCCTACTCCTTTTCTCTCTAGTCCTCTATCCTTTCTTCTCCCAGATCAGTTCCCCTTGATTTCATTGTCATTCAGGGAAGGCTGGAAGAATGAGAAATTACTCAAGGCTCTCATCCTCTCTGCTGGGACCTGCAGGGGACTCAGTCCATCTGGACAAGATGACTACAGGTGACATCAGACAGAAAACAGCTTCTGCTTAGAGACCACTGGATCTTATACTGAACTGTAACCAATGTTGAAATCAGAGCAATACACAGTGAATGATGGTCAGCTTGGAAAAGGACATTTTCTCAGAATTGTGAAATAGAGTTTATCTCTTTGCTTCTGGGAGAGCTAGCACCCTCATCCTGCATAAGATGTCATTTTAGGAAAATACTCATGGTACAGAAAACTGAAAAACCATGGATTAGATCATATACCTCTCCAGTCCCCTGAACCTGAGGTCCAAACTTCATTATTATTTATGTTTAATCCACAGTTCGTACACAGAAATGAAGTTGCTGAGTCAAATGGTAAAATATGTCTGCATGTTTGATAGTTAATTGCAAGTTACCTCCACAGGAGCAATTTGTGCTCCTGCCAATGAATGAAAGTGTTGTTTCCCTTCAGCTTCACCAACATGATACATTGTTAAATGGCTGGAATTTTCCTGACATAATATACTGAAAGTCTTATTTTAGTATGGTTTTAATTTATATTTCTATTGTTGCTTAGTCACTAAGTCTTGTTCACCTCTTTCACAACCCCATGGAGCCTGCCAGGCTCCTCTGTCCATGGAATTTTCCAGGCAAGAATACTGGAGTGGGTTGCCATTTCCTACTCCAGGGAATCTTCCTGACCCAGGGATCGAATTTGGGTCTACTGCATTGGAAAGCAGATTCTTTACCGCTGAGCCACCAGGGAAGACATGTATATGAATAAAGCTTAAATTTTTTTTTCATTTAAGGAACATTTTTTCCCATAAAAAGCGTATATATCTCTTTTTTCCCTTTAATGTTGTAGATTGTGTAGATCGTAATCTCATCATTTGTGTAAAAGCTCTTTATGTATTAGAAGAATTAGCACTGTACTGCTATTGTAAATTGGCAATAAATACTTTAATCACTTATACTTTGCCTTTGCTTGTATTTTTTTTTTTTTTTACTGAGTAGAAGTTTTTATTTTTATGGACACGAATGTACCCATCTTTTCTTTAATAGTGTCTAGATTTTGATTCAGGTGGAAAGAACTTACTGCAAGTTTGCAAATGACTTTCCTGATATTCTCCTCTAGTAACTTTATATATTTTTTAACATTGGATTATTTGATTCATATGGAATTTATCACAGAATTTTTTTTAGCTGTTCCAACATCACCTACTGAAAAACCAATTTTGTTCCCTCTCATTACAGATGCCACCTTTATATAGATCTATCTCTGAATATTTATTTTGTTCTATTTTTTATTTTGTTCCTTTGTCTTTTTTTTTCTTTCCTTTCTTGGCTGGACTGCACTGTGCCCTAATCAGGATCTTCCTGGACCAGGGATCAAACCAAACCCACCCCACCCCCGCCCCCTCTACCCCTCCACCTTCGCAGAAGCAGCACAGAATCTTAACCACTGGACAACCAGGGAAGTGTTCTCTTGTCTTTTTTTCATTATGAAGAATTTATTATCTGTTTTACCATCTTATAGATCTAGATCCTTTTCAATGCTTCTGTTTTCCAGAACTTTCCATGCTGTTTTTCTCATTTATTTTTCCATGTAAACTTTAGCATCACTTGTTGAAGTTTTTTAAAAAGTATCTTGTTGGCATTTTTGAGATTATATGACATTTCTAAATCAATTTAGGGAGGACTGACATCTTGTTATTTTTTCCCCCTATAAATTATATCCTTCTTTGACTTAATTAGAAATGGGATTTTTTTTTCTTCTACTACATTTTGTAACTTGTTTCTGGTATATATGAAATCCATTGATTTGTGTATATTAATTTTCTACTCTGCTACCTTATTGAATTTTCTTACTGCATGCATGAGGAAGTTTTCAAGTTAATTTTACTATCCAAGTAAATAATCGTATCATCTGCAAATAGCGATAGTTTTATCTCCTCCTTCTCATTTTATACAGGCAATATATTATCATTGAATAAAAATTTAAACAATACAGAAATATTTTGAATCACAAACAAGAGTCCTTCCTATCTTCCCCCACCAACTATTTTCCCCAAATATATAATAACCACTGTTCATTTAAAGCTCTTTCTACATATTTCCATAAGTCTATATGTAAATTTATACATAGTTTTGTTTTTCTATTTTTATATTTGGAGTAGACTTTATGTACTATTATTTTGTATAGTTATCTTTAAGAAAATATTTTTGAAACAATTGCAAACTAGAAGTTCCAAGTACAGAACAAAGAATTTACTCCCCTGCGTTGTTCTGAGGAAGTTACTGACCTGATAATCCATAACTCTGAATACTTTTATGTGAATTTCCTACATCAGGGATGCTAGCCAATAGCACCATTGAAATCAGGTAATCAACATCAGTATATTAAATCCGTCTAAACTGATACCCCATTCTCATTTTGCTAATTGTCGTAATCATGTTCTTTATGATGAAAGTTTGAAAGTTTGCCGTTCAGCTTTGCATGTTGCATTTGATTGTAATAATGTGTCTTGTGTCTCCTTCAGTCTTTCCTTGAGTTTCATGACCTTTACAGTTTTGAAGATTCATGGCCAATTATTTTGCAGAATGTCCTTCAATTTGAGTTTTTGAATTGGTTTAGAATTTTTCCTCTTCTCATGATTAAATTGAAGTCATATGCAGGAATACACTGGCAGGAATATCACAGAAGTAAATCTGGGTTCTTCTCATTGTATATTTGGTGACACATGAGTCCCATTTATCCCATTATGTTCACCTTGATTATTTAATTAATGTGCTGTCAGCAGGGCTTTTCCACTGAAAGGCAGCTTTTTAATCTTTTTGAAACTAAACATTTTGTGAGGAGTTACTTTGAAACCACATAAGTATCCCATGCTTCATGAGACTTTTTTAGTTGGTTATGTATTTATTTATATTTACATGAACATGATTTTCTATTTTATGCAATGGGTTATAATCCATTACTATTATTATTTCTTTTGATGGTCAAAGTGTCCCTGATTTTGCCCAGTGAGGGCTTCCTTCACCAAGCTGACCTCTGTGTTCTTTTTCATGTCTCAGCATTCTTTAAACATTTCCTTGCTTCCTGATACAGGGAGATGTTTCTGATTTTTACTTCCTGCTTCAGCCCTAGAATCAAGCATTTTTTTCAAGGACTCCCAGGTCCTTTTAGTGGAATATAGTATGTAGAAGGCAGGACCTGAGTACTTGGCATGCTTATTGCTACTGGAAGAGCTCAGATGCTTTTAAGGATTAGAGTGAGGGAATATATATATATGTACATGTGTACATTTATTGTGTACTATAGCCACTATAATTGCTCTTTTCTCTGGTGTGGCTGCCTACCTTGTTCTGTCCCACTTAGTGACTTCAGAACTGAACTGTTCAGAAAGATGTAGAGGAACAGGAAGTATAGCCATATATCCTAGACAAAAAATGTAATTGTAACATAACCCAAACATTAACTTTGAAATCAAAATCAATATTCATGTACATATGTACATATATATTTACATATTTTTTCAGTGTTTATTCTGTGTTTATCTGTGTATTTTGAACACTATAAGTTCACATTGATACCTCCAAATCCAATACCAAACCACAGGATTCATTTTAGTGTTCTCCCTTTCATAGTTACAGACCATCTTTTTGCTAGTATAAACCTATCTCCCACAACCTTTAATATACTTATGTGATCACTCTCCTTTTTTTTCTTTAAGTATTTATTTTTATTTATTTGACTGCATGCAGTCTTAGCTGCAGTACATAGGCTCAGTAGTAGTAGCACACATTCTCCAACCAGGCATCAAACCCATTCCTCTGCACCACAAGGCAGATTCTTAACCACTGAACCAGCAGAGAGCCCCAGATCAATTTTCTAGAGTGTACTCTATTTCCTACTTCTGCCACCCGCTCAGGTTCACATGAGCATCTTCCTCGCCCTGCTCAGACCCTGACATTCCACTCTGGGCCACTATAGTTGCTCTTTTCTCTGGTGTGGCTGCCTACCTTGGTCTGTCCCACTCAGCAACTTCAGAACTGAACTGTTCAAAAAGATGTAGAGGAACAGGAAGTATAGCCTGATATCCTAGACAAAAAATGTAATTGTGCTTTACAATATTGTATTGGTTTTGCCATTCATCAACATGAATCCGCCACGGGTCTACATGTGTTCCCCATCCTGAACCCCCTCCCACCTCCCTCCCCGTACCATCCCTCTGGGTCATCCCAGTGCACCAGCCCCAAGCATCCTGTATCCTGCATCGAACCTGGGCTGGCAATTTGTTTCTTATATGATATTATACATGTTTCAATGCCATTCTCCCAAATCATCCCACCCTCTCCCTCTCCCACAGAGGCCAAAAGACTGTCCTATACATCTGTGTCTCTTTTGATTTAAATTAAAAAAAAATGTAATTGTAACATAACCCAAACATTAACTTTGAAATCAAAATCAATTTTATTTCAATTTGCCTTTTATTTTATGTAAGGTATGTATTGAAAATCTTGCATTATGAATATTCATATGCCTATTTCATCCTTTTAAAATTGCCTTGATGAATTCTGTAGTACGGCTTTATCTCAGCTTCGCAGTAAAGGAAGGGTAAAATATATGTTTGATTTCTTGGACTTTTCTGTGTTATAAAGTATGGATATCATGTATATATTGCCTCCTCATGTATATTTCTGTGTAGAAAATGGGAAGTGGAATTTCTGGATTAAGAGGTATTATTGGTACTTTATTTTAGTCAGTATTTTTTGCTGAAGGACTTCTAGTCCCCAGAATTCCTAGTCTACCAAAGGAAACTTGAACTAGGCTGTTTTATTTTACCTATTTGCCTCTAAAACCAAAGGCAGACCATGATGAGTAAAATTCTTAACATCCCTGCTCCTGAGGTTATAGTTCAGTCAAGAGGACGCTCTAGCTACATACACAGCCAAATCCAATAAAACTTTATAAGATTATTTTAATGTTTAAAATTCTATGACTTCATAGCAGAAATGAGATATATGAAAGTAGCTTGAAGATTTAAAAATACACAGACAACTGAGATCATGCAGTATCTGTCTGTGTCTGGCTTATTTCACTTAGCATTATGTCCTCCGGTCTTATCCATGTTGTCACAAATGGCAGGATTTCCTTCTTTTTGATGGGTAAACAATATCCCATTGTGCATGTACATATATCAGTTTTGTTTATGCACCCACCCACTGACGACACAGGTTGTTTCCATATTTTTGTGAATAATGCTGCAATGAACTTGGGAGTACAGATAGCTCTTCAAGATCTGATTCCATCTCCTTTGGGTAAATACCCCAAAGTGGGATTGCTGTACTACATGACATTTCTATGAAAAATCCTTTTTTCAATGAGTTAACTCCTTTATTTCTTTTATTTTTGGCTGCACTGGGTCTTCAGTGTTGCACACGGGATTTCTCCAGTTGCAGAGAGCAGCGGCTACCCTCCCGTCACAGTGCATGGGCTGCTTGTTGCGATGGCTTCCCTTGCTGCGGAGCACAGCGTCTAGGCGCGCGGGCTTCACCAGCTGCAGCAAGTGAGCTCAGTAGTTGTGGCACGGTTTCTCCACGGCACGTGGGGTCTTCCCGGACCAGGGGTCAAGCACGTGTCCCTTGCATTGGCAGACGGATTCTCATCCACTGTACCATCAGGGAAGTCCTGTTATTTCTATTTTTAATGTTTTGAGGAACCTCCATACTGTTTCCCTTAGTGACGGCACCTGTTTACATTCCTACCAACAGTAACGAGGGTTCCCTCTTTTCCACATCCTCGAGAGTCTAAAAAAGTCAAACTCACGCAAGCAGAGAACAGAATGGTGGTTGCCAGGGCTTCTGGGTCAGAGGAATTGGGAGATACTGGTTAAAGGGTACAAAGTTTTAACTAAAAAAATGAATAAGTTCTGGAGCCTAATGTGTAAAATGTTGATTATAGTTAGTAAGTACTGTCTTAAACACTTGAAATTTGCCAAAAAGGTAAATCTCTAGTGTTCCTGCCACATAGAAAATGTTTCATAACTGAATATAGGCATTTGTTTAAGCATTTTGTTGAAAATACAGTTGCTCATTCCTCAGCAAAGTTTCTTAAGATTAATATTAAACTACCTAAGAACAATAATCACCCAAGGAATTTGGTCTAATTTGGCAATACTGTCAATAAAACACAAGTTTTGTGAAAAGCTTGATATACAAAATGATTAGTATATTTTCTGAAATTAAAGCAAGAAAAAGAAATTCTGTGGAATAAATATATGATAATTTATCAATTAGGAATGTTTTATTTTATGGATCATCCTAACATCACCAACCCTTCTACAGAACATGCAGGCAGATTATCTTTGATATTTTGCCAATTTTCAATTAAATCAAAACTATAGCTTTCCAATTTATTTTTAAAGCTTGTAGTAATGAAGGTATATTTGTCAAAATAGGAGAATATAACATGAATATTTGAAACTTGTAGTTTAAAATATAACTTTAAATAATTAGACACATGATATGTGCGGAGAAGGCAACGGCACCCCACTCCAGTACTCTTGCCTGGAAAATCCCGTGGACGGAGGAGCCTGGTGGGCTGCAGGTCATGGGGTCGCTAGGAGTCGGAGATGACTGAGCAACTTCACTTTCACTTTTCACTTCCAGGCATTGGAGAAGGAAATGGCAACCCACTCCAGTGTTCTTGCCTGGAGAATCCCAGGGATGGGGGAGCCTGGTGGGCTGCCGTCTCTGGGTGGACACGACTGAAGCGACTTAGCAGCAGCAGCAGCATGTGGGTATCTATTTGGCATCTTCTCCTGAGGCCAGCAAAATATTACGAGTGGGCTGGTGTATTGTGATTATATTAGTGACCCCTATGTACACACTGGACAAATAACCACGAGTGTCGTAAGTCTCAGCACAGGGGAAGAAAGGAGTTGATGAGACTGAAGAATGAGGGAGGGGAACCCAGACTATTGCATTGCTTTTCTTCTTTTTCAAAAAAATTTTGTTTGAAATATAGTAGTTTTACAATATTGTGTTGCTTTCTACTGTACAGCAAAGTGAATCAGCTATACGTATATATATAGATCCCCTCTTTTTTAGATTTCCTTCCCACTTATGTCACCACAGAGCCTTGAGTAGAATTTCCTGTGCTATACAGTATGTTCTCATTAGTTACCTATTTATACTATCTATACACAGTATAAATATGTAGTATCACTAGTATATATATGTCAATCTCAGTCTCCCAATTCACCCCACCTCCTCCCTTTTCCTTTTGGTGTTCATATGTTTGTTCTCTACGTCTGTATCTCTATTTCTGCTTTGCAGATAAGATCATCAATACCATTTTCTAGATTCCACATATATGTGTTAATATACGATGTTTGTTTTTCTCTTTTTGATGTCACTCTGTATGACCCTCACTCTCTAGACCCACCCATATCTCTACAAATGCCCCAATTTTGTTTCTTTTCATGGCTGAGTAATGCTTATTTTTCTGCGTAAGCATCATGGTGTTACAAGTCCCTCTGGGCTTGACTTATGATAGTCTTTCTACCAGAAATGTCTTCTCCTCCATGTTCACTTAGATGCTTCTATTCATTCTTCATGTACCAATGTTATGGTTGAATTTTGTCTTCCAAAAAAAAGTCGAAGTTTGACATGGGTGAACATGACCTTACTTGGAAATAGTCATTGTGAATATTTCAAGGGACCGTGAGGTCTACGGGATGATCAGATCAGATCAGATCAGTCGCTCAGTCGTGTCCGACTCTTTGCGACCCCATGAATCGCAGCATGCCAGGCCTCCCTGTCCATCACCAACTCCCGGAGTTCACTCAGACTCATGTCCATCGAGTCAGTGATGCCATCCAGCCATCTCATCCTCTGTCATCCCCTTCTCCTCCTGCCCCCAATCCCCCCCAGCATCAGAGTCTTTTCCAATGAGTCAACTCTTCGCATGAGGTGGCCAAAGTACTGGAGTTTCAGCTTTAGCATCATTCCTTCCAAAGATTGGACCCTAATGTGATGACTGCTGTCCTTGTAAGAAGGCCATGAGTGACAGTGAGAAAGGCCAAGTGGTGATGGAGGCAGAGGTTGGAGTGACTTGGTCAGAAGCCAGGAAATACCAGGAACCACCAGGAGCTGGAAGAAGCAAGAAATAAGTCTTGCCTACAAACTTCATGGGGATTGTGGCCCTGAGTACACCTTGATTTCAGACTTCTAGAGTTGGACACGACTGAATGACTTCTTTCACTTTTCACTTTCATGCACTGGAGAAGGAAATGGCACCCCACTCAAGTGTTCTTGCCTGGAGAATCCCAGGGATGGCAGAGCCTGGTGGGCTGCCGTCTATGGGGTCGCACAGAGTCAGACACGACTGAAGCGACTCAGCAGCAGCAGCAGCAGCCTCCAAAAATGCAAGACAACAGATCTATTGTCTACCCAGCTTGCGGTACTTTGTTACTGCTGCCCTCAGAAACTTATCCAAGCATCATGGTGTTTCAATCCCATGGACCTGACTTATGAGATTTCTTTCTACCAAAAACACACTCTCCTCTCTACCTGCTTGGACACTTCCAATTCATCCTTCACACCCCACTCACCTCTTCCAAGTGGACTTTGTTGACAGCCTAGAGGAATATTGGCTTCAGGCTGGCAGAGGGAGAGCTGGAGATAGCATAGGGCCAGCTAGAGAGTGATACTGCTTCTTCCAACCTCCCATCAGCTTGTTGTTTCCCTTGTAATTAGGAAGAGCCCTGTGCAGTCTCCCAGCAGCAGCAAGTCCTCCCAATCTGTTCCCGGGATCAAACTGTCTAACAAATCAAACTGGCATAGCCTGGGTTCATTCTTTCCAAATCTCTCCTTTTGGAAGGTGGCAATGTTGGCCAGCAGCTGCTCTCAATCTAGGAAGGATGGCTATCTTGATGCTCATTCATCTGGAGAACAGAACAGGCTTTTGGCGCTATGACTGGTTCCACCAGATGCAATGGCTTGGCTTCTCTATGCTCTGGAGGCTGAGTCTCCAGGGCCATGTACCTGGCACTGATGTCAGAAGCAGCACTTTCAAAAGGACCCAGGTGTCAGCAGCTGCTTCTGTGGGTAACATGAGGTGTAATCAGTCACTTAGACACACAGATTAAGAGCTGATTAGGCCAATTTTATCCAGATCATTTTTCCCTATGAACAATGGCAGCTACAGAGCACATTTAGGAAAAAGGAAAAAAAAAAAAAGATCTAGTCTAAAATAGGAGAAAAAGATACTGTTTTTTCTTGTTCTTGGAAATGAGAAAATAGATTTGGGCTCAGCTCTTGAATGATTATTTTGTCTCCCTGGGTTTCAATAGGGAGCCTAATATTAACAGTGGGTAGAAAAGAAGCATTGTAGTCTGGAGGGAAGGAGTTTGTCCTCTCAACGAATTGACATCTCTTCTACTCTATATAACACTTGAGCTTGAATATGCAAATGGCCCTCTAGTAGAAATTATCATTAGTCATTCTTTCACAAAGAAATAAATGAAGAACACTGTGGAAGATGACAGATGGCATTAAGATTCACCAAGGTTCAATTCTTCGATCTGTCAACTTGTCAGAAAGCAGATGTCTTCGTGGCCTGGCTATTCAAACATTGGACTCTTTCTCCTGGTACACAGTTGAGTCACCTCTTATAATTTGCTTTGAAATGAACAAGACCTGGCAGCGTACCTCTTCTATTTAATGGGCAATATTACAAACAAGATAAAAAGAAATGGCTATAAAGCTGTTGTCTTTGTAACTTGGATTTGTCAAGAGCTTACTGGACATATTATCAGGACTGATCACTAAACTGGAGAATGACATCTTTTTTTTTTTTTCTTTATAAGTCTTAGTAAATATAGGGGAGATTTTATAATTCTAACACTAATAGTTACAGAGAGTCTAGGATGGATTTCAGCAAGAGATCATGTGGGCCTTCCCTGGCGGTCCAGTGGTGAAGATTCTGCCTGCTACTCTAGGGGGCACTGGTTTGATCCCTCTTCTGGGAAGATTGCACGTGCCGAGGGGCAACTGAAGCTGCATGCCACAATTACTAAAGACTGTGCCCCACAACTAGAAAGTAGCCCCAGCTTGCTGCAATTAGAGAGAGCCTGTAAGCAGCAACGAAGACCCAGCGCAGCCGAAAACAAACGCACACTGTGTGCCTGTGTGCTCAGCTGTGTTGGACTCTTTGCAACCCATGGACTGTAGCCCGCCAGGCTCTCTGACCACAGAGTTTTCCAGACAAGGATACTGGAGTGGGTTGCTGTTTCATCCTCCATGTTATCTTCCCAACCCAAGGAACGAACCCAAGTCTCCTGTGTCTCCTGCACAGCAGCCAATGAGCCACTTGGGAAGCCTGAAAAGAAATAAATAATTAATTAAAGGAAAGAGAGATCATGTGATTCACTTTTAGAGGCATATAGAAGGAGTTCATTATTCAGTATAACTTTCAGTGTTAACTTTGATCTTTGATCTTTAAGGTGCAGTTGAGATGATGTTGGGGAATCCATAAATTTGAAAGATTTTAGGATTCTCTCTAATGCTAATGAGTTGCTATTTACTGAGTGGTTACTATGTGTCAGCTATTGTATTGAGTGTTTTCCATTTAATCCTCATAGTGATACAAGATGAATAAGACAGTTGTTTCCATTTTCAAACGAGTAATAGGAGAGTTTTGTTGTGGATGTGACTGGTGATAGAAGCAAGGTCCAATGCTGTAAAGAGCAATATTGCATAGGAACCTGGAATGTCAGGTCCATGAATCAAGGCAAATTGGAAGTGGTCAAACAGGAGATGGCAAGAATGAACGTTGACATTCTAAGAATCAGAGAACTAAAATGGACTGGAATGGCTGAATTTAACTCAGATGACCATTATATCTACTACTGTGGGCAGGAGTCCCTTAGAAGAAATGGAGTAGCCATCATGGTCAACAAAAGAGTCTGAAATGCAGTACTTGGATGCAATCTCAAAAACGACAGAATAATCTGTTCGTTTCCAAGGCAAACCATTCTATATCACAGTAATCTAAGTCTATACCCCAAACAATAACACTGAAGCAGCTGAAGTTGAACGGTTCTATGAAGACCTACAAGATCTTTTAGAACTAACACCCAAAAAAGATGTCCTTTTCATGATAGGGGACTGGAATGCAAAAGTAGGAAGTCAAGAAACACCTGGAGTAACAGGCAAATTTGGCCTTGGAATATGGAATGAAGCAGGGCAAAGGCTAATAGAATTTTGCCAAGAGAACGCACTGGTCATAGCAAACACCCTCTGCCCGCAACACAAGAGAAGACTCTACACATGGACATCACTAAATGGTTAACCCTGAAATCAGATTGATTATATTCTTTGCAGCCAAAGATGGAGAAGCTCTATACAGTCAGCAAGAACAAGACTGGGAGCTAACTGTGGCCCAGATCATGAACTCCTTATTGCCAAATTCAGACTTAAATTGAAGAAAGTAGGGAAAACGACTAGACCATTCAGGTATGACCTAAATCAAATCCCTTATGATTATACAGTGGAAGTGAGAAACAGATTTAAGGGGCTAGATCTGATAGATAGAGTGGCTGATGAACTATGGATGCAGGTTCATGACATTGTACAGGAGACAGGGATCAAGACCATCCCCATGGAAAAGAAATGCAAAAAAGCAAAATGGCTGTCTGGGGAGGCCTTACAAATAGCTTTGAAAAGAAAAGAAGTGAAAAGCAAAGGAGAAAAGGAAAGATATAAGCATCTGAATGCAGAGTTCCAAAGAATAGAAAAGAGAGATAAGAAAGCCTTCCTCAGCGACCAATGCAAAGAAATAGAGGAAAACAACAGAATGGGAAAGACTAGAGATCTCTTCAAGAAAATTAGAGATACCAAGGGAACATTTCATGCAAAGATGGGCTCGATAAAGGACAGAAATGGTATTGACCTAACAGAAGCAGAAGATATTAAGAAAAGGTGGCAAAAATACACAGAAGAACTATACAAAGAACATCTTCATGATCAAGATAATCATGATGGTGTGATCACTCACCTAGAGCCAGACATCTTGGAATGTGAAGTCAAATGGGCCTTAGAAAGCATCACTATGAACAAAGCTAGTGGAGGTGATGGAATTCCAGTTGAGCTATTTCAAATCCTAAAAGATGATGCTGTGATAGTGCTGCACTCAATATGCCAGCAAGTTTGGAAAACTCAGCAGTGGCCACAGGACTGGAAAAGGTCTGTTTTCATTCCAATCCCAAAGAAAGGCAATGCCAAAGAATGCTCAGACTACCGCACAATTGCACTCATCTCACACACTAGAAAAGTAATGCTCAAAATTCTCCAAGCCAGGCTTCAGCAATACATGAACCGTGAACTTCCTGATGTTCAAGCTGGCTTTAGAAAAGGCAGAGGAAGCAGAGATCAAATTGCCAACATCCGCTGGATCATGGAAAAAGCAAGAGAGTTCCAGAAAAACATCTGTTTTATTGACTATGCCAAAGCCTTTGACTGTGTGGATCACAATAAACTGTGGGAAATTCTGAAAGAGATGGGAATACCAGACCACCTGACCTGCCTCTTGAGAAACCTGTATGCAGGTCAGGAAGCAACAGTTTGAACCGGACATGGAACAACAGACTGGTTCCAAATAGGAAAAGGAGTATGTCAAGGCTGTATATTGTACCCTGCTTATTTAACTTCTATGCAGAGTACATCATGAGAAACACTGGGCTGGAAGAAGCACAGGCTGGAATCAAGACTGTCAGGAGAAATATCAATAACCTCAGATATGCAGATGACACCACCCTTATGGCAGAAAGTGAAGAGGAACTAAAAAGCCTCTTGATGAAAGTGAAAGAGGAGAGTGGAAAAAGTTGGCTTAAAGCTCAACATTCAGAAAACAAAGATCATGGCATCTGGTCCCATCACTTCATGGGAAATAGATGGGGAAACATCTAAACAGTGTCAGACTTTATTTTGGGGGGCTCCAAAATCACTGAAGATGGTGACTGCAGCCATGAAATTAAAAGACGCTTACTCCTTGGAAGGAAAGTTATGACCAACCTAGATAGCATATTGAAAAGCAGAGACATTACTTTGCCAACAAAGGTCCATCTAGTCAAGGCTATGGTTTTTCAAGTGGTCATGTATAGATGTGAAAGTTGGACTGTAAAGAAAGCTAAGTGCCAAAGAACTGATGCTTTTGAACTGTGGTGTTAGAGAAGACTCTTGAGAGTCCCTTGGACTGCAAGGAGATCCAACCAGTCCATTCTAAAGGAGATCAGTCCTGGGTGTTTTTTGGAAGAAATGATGCTAAAGCTGAAACTCCAGTACTTTGGCCACCTGATGCGAAGAGTTGACTCATTGGAAAAGACTCTGATGCTGGGAGGGATTGGGGGCAGGAGGAGAAGGGGATGACAGAGGATGAGATAGTTGGATGGCATCACCGACTCGATGGACGTGAGTCTGAGTAAACTCCAGGAGATGGTGATGGACAGGGAGGCCTGGCGTGCTGCGATTCATGGGGTCACAAAGAGTCGGACACGACTGAGTGACTGAACTGAACTGAAACATTAACTTGCCCAAGACCAACACTGGAAAAGGTAGTCAGAATTCAACTCTGCCCACTTACCTGACTCTAGAGCCTGCAATTTTAGTCACAGGAGTTAATAACCTAGATCAGAAGAACATTGTGCAGGGAGAACTTCTGTTTAGGGAGCTGACTGAATCTCCTGATTCCCTTGGAGCCGTAACCTAATCTCGATCTCGGGTGAAACACAGCCCCCGGGGTAGACACACAGCGGGCACTTGGCTCTCATCACTGACACAGTCTCTCCCTTTTAGTTGCTGCTCTTTTTGGACAAATAGAAGTTCTGAACCTATGGAAGCACTGAACCTTCTCAAAATGGAAGTATTAGGTGCTTGAAACTGTGATTTATTTATTTGTTTTAAGGCACCTTATTTATTCATATATTTATTTGGTTGTGGCATGTGGGATCTAGTTCCATGACCGGGAATCAAACCTGCATTAAGAACGCAGAGTCTTAAGGACTGGATCACCAGGAGAGTCTGAACACTGTGTGTGATATATATTAAGAAATATTTATTTGGCCTTCACCCCCTCTCCTGGCAGAGCTCCTAAAACTCTTGGAATTCCCATGTGAAAAGAGCAATAAAGGTATCTTAGGATTTATAACAAATCCCTCACTTTCAACCACACCTGAACTTATGTTAATAAAATGGCTTTTAAAAAGGACCTGAGGAGGGGTGTAGTTGATTAGAGGCTTCAGTCCAACTCCAGACCTCTGCAGAGGGAAGGGGGCTGGAGGTTGAATCAGTTGTCAAGGCCAGTGATTTAATCGATCTTACCTACATAATGAAGTCTCTATAAAAAACCAAACAGAGAAGGAAATGACAACCCACTTCAGTATTCTTGCCTGGAGAATCCTGTAGACAGAGGAGCCTGGTGGGCTGCCGTCTATGGGGATGCAAAGAGTCAGATATGACTGAAACGACTTAGCATGCATGCATGCATAAAAAACCAAAAGGATGGAGCTCGGAGAAGTTCTGGGTTGGTCAATACAAGGAAATTTGGGAAGAGGGGTGCCTGAAGAGGGCCTGAAAACTGTGCACCCCTTCTCACACACCCTGCAATTATGCATCTCCTCCATCCAGCTGTTCTTGAGTTATATCCTTTTTATAAAAAACCTTCTTTAAAAAGATTTATTTATGTATTTTATAAAAAATAACCATTTGTTATTTGTTATGTATTTTGTTTGTTATGTATTTGTTATGTTATTTATTGTGTATTTTATAAAAAATATACTTTTTATAACAAAGTGAAGTGAAGTCACTCAGTCGTGTCCGACTCTTTGCGACCCCATGGACTGTAGCCCACCAGGCTCCTCCATCCATGGGATTCTCCAGGCAAGAATACTGGAGTGGGTTGCCATTTCCTTCTCCAGGGGCTCTTCCCAACCCAGGGATCGAACCTAGGTCTCCCGCATTG
This sequence comes from Bos javanicus, assembly GCF_032452875.1. NCBI lineage: Eukaryota > Metazoa > Chordata > Mammalia > Artiodactyla > Bovidae > Bos > Bos javanicus. The sequence continues at coordinate 58,572,659 of NC_083869.1, read as the reverse complement.
CAGGCAGACACTTTAACCTCTGAGCCACCAGGGAAGCCCTTTTATAACAAATCTTTTTTTTTAAAAAAATATTGATTTATGTATTTATTTAGCTGTCTTGGGTCTTAATTGCAGCACGTGGGATCTTTAGTTGCTGGAGCATGGAGTCTCTAGTTGTGGTGTGCAAACTCAGTAGCTACAGCATGTAGGCTTAGCTGCTCCACTGCATGTGGGATCTTAGTTCCTGGAACAGGGATCAAACCTATATTCCTTGCCATTGCAAGGCGGTTTCTTAATCACTAGACCACCAACCAGGGAAGTCCCAACAAACCTGTAATCTTGTAAGTATAATGTTTCTCTGAGTTCTGGGAGCTGCCCAAGGATAGGGTTGTCAGAACTTCTAATCTATAGCCAGATACCCAGAATCACAGGTGACAACCTGGACCTGGCAATTGGCATCTGAGTGTGGGGGGACAGACCCATGGGACTGAGCCCTTACCCTCTGGAATCTAATGTTATCTCCTCTCCAAAGAGACAGCGTCAGAATCGATTTGAATTGTAGAAATGTGTCACACACAACAGTTTGTGTCAGAGAACTCCTGACACCATTGCTGGACCAAGTGCAGCCAAAAATAAATAAATAAATAAAGCAGTGTGTGCGTGACCCCCCCACCCCCTGCCACCAAATTTTTTTAAAGAAAAAGCAAATGTTTGTTAGATTATCTTAAAGATGCATTTCAATATACATTTGGTGCAGACAAATACTGTTTGATTCACATATATGAGATTTCTAGAATAGTCAAATTCGTAGAATCAGAAAGCACACTGGTAGACATCAGGGGCGGAGTCAGAGGAAAGCGTATGGGTGGTTAGCAGTTAATGGGAACAGAGTTTCAGTTTAGGATAGTGAAAAATTTGAGAGTTGGATGATGGTGATTGTGAATATACTTAGCGCCCCTGAGCTGTACAGTTAAATATGGTTAAAGTAGTATGTTTTAGATGATATGACTTTTACCACAAAAAAAATTTTTTAAGAAAAAAAAAAGCAAATACTTGAAAGGCAGAACCATCACTGCTCAAAGATATATGGTTGGTTAGAATGCATTGTAAACATGTAAGTCAAAAGATGGATAAAGAATGCAGGGTTTGGGTGTGAATGTAGTGACACCTTTGGAGCCAGAGTACCTGATGATCAGCCTAGTTGGAGTACAGTCAAAGAAAACTTGGTTCAGCCTTATCCTAAGTGAATGTGCCCCCAAATTCCATAACGGATGTGATCCCTGGGAGTTCTCATCTATACCATGGTTATAATTCCCATCTACATCTCCATTTGAATCCTGTCTGGTCCTTTCACTTGAACAATATTCTTTGGTTTCTGATGCGTAACAGCTTCAACATCTCAGTCGTTTACAGCAATGCTCACAGGTCTTCAGATCAGCTGAACAAGGTGGCACTCAGCTGAGTCAGGCTGGATCCAGGCTTCAGGTTGTGTTCAGGTCAACTCCATATGGCTTCATTCTGGGGTTTAGACTGGAGGGCCAGGGGATCCCCAAAACATACTCTTTCGTGTTAGATCAGAAGACCACAAGAAGTCAAGCCAAAGGTGAAAGTCTCTGTTTACAGCTTGTCCACCAAAATTATATTGATCAAAAAAAGTTACATGGCCAAGGCCAAGATCAATGAAAGAAATATGCTCCTCCTTCTGGGAGAGTCACTTCAAGTTACATGGCAAAGGGCGTGAGTATAAAATCCTATTTCAGGGGAGTGAAGAAATAGGAATCTGCCACCAGTATGCTCCAGCCCCATCTATTCATCTACCTAATAGAGACAAATGCATTTGAATATTGTTAAGGCACTTATAAATTCAATGTGAGCAAAACCAAACCCTTGATCTGTCTTCTCCTAACCCTATCCATGCCCACAAGGCCCATTCCTCCTCCAGTGTTTGCTGTCCTGGTGAATGGCACACCAGCCATCCACCCACCCATGTAAGCCAAACCCCGGAAGTCATCCTTGGAGTCCCTCTCTCCATCACCCTCCCTAAGTCATCAATCACCTGATCCTGTTGACTGATCTCCTAAATGTCTCTCAAGTCCATCCATTTTTCTCCATTTCTAATCCTTTTGCCTCTTCTTAATATTTTCTGTTTCTGTTTGGTCCATACCATTTCTGTCCTTTATTGAGCCCATCTTTGCATGAAATGTTCCCTTGGTATCACTAATTTTCTTGAAGAGATCTCTAGTCTTTCCCATTTTGTTGTTTTCCTCTATTTCTTTGCATTGATCATTGAGCAAGGCTTTCTTATCTCCCCTCGCTATTCTTTGGAACTCTGCATTCAAATGGGTATATCTTTTTTTTCTCCTTTGCCTTTCACTTCTCTTCTTTTTTCAGCTATTTGTAAGGCCTCCTCAGACAACCATTTTGGCTTTCTTTTTCTTGGGGATGATCTTGATCACCGCCTCCTGTACAATGTCACAAAGCTCCATCCATAGTTCTTCAGGCACTGGGTCTATCAGATCTAATCCTTTGCTCTTTGTCATTTCCACTGTATAATCGTAAGGGATTTGATTTAGCTCATACCTGAATGGTCTAATGGTTTTCCCTACTTTCTTCAATTTAAGTCTGAATTTGGTAATAAGGAGTTCATGATCTGAGACGGTGACTGCAGCCATGAAATCAAAAGACTCTTCCTCCTTGGAATAAAAGCTATGACCAACCTAGAAAACATATTAAAAAGCAGAGACGTTACTTTGCTGACAAAGGTCCATCTAGTCAAAGCTTTGGTTTTTCCAGTAGTCATGCATGGATGTGACACTTCTGAAACTATTGAACTTTTACTACAGAGCACCTCATAGGGCACCTTCCTGGGCAGAATCTTCAGTCTTTGTATGATGTGGGGAGGGGGTGTTGAAAGAAGGTTTTTTGTGGCTCAGATGATCATATCACTTTTCCTCAAGAAGACATTATTTTGTTGGACTAAGACTGTCTCTTAGTAACATACATACTTAAATGGACTCTTAGGAAGACACTGAGGATGCAAAAGATAAAATCACCCCTCAATGCCTGACACGCCAATGTTCTAGTACTTATAGCAAGAGTTGAAAACCAGTGACCAGCCATGAAAGCGTTAACCCAGATCTAGAATCTCAGAGCCTACAAAACCATTTGATCACCCTGTTACATTTCTCTTTTATCCCTTATCATCATCTGAAATTATTTTTTAATTAGTCTCCTTGGTTATTAACTGCTTCTTCCCTTAGCATGTAGCACCACAAGAACTAAGGAGTTGTCTGCATTCATCATTTATCTCCAGAGCCTAAAAGAGAGGCTGTCATAGAATAGGGGCTCAATAGCATACTTCCTGAATGAATGAATGAGTGATACAGAAATGCCACTGTCCACAAACATGGGCACAGCATCTGGAGAACTCAAGGCTGGATGGTGTGGATGAAGAATGTCACCTGCCGTATACATAAGCAAAGGATGTTGGGGCCATGTAGCCAGCAGCACCTGAAGCCACCCCGGAATGTGCACCCTGAGGGGATTCTGGACCTGAAAAGCAGGTCCTGGCCCTAGAAAATTAAGGTGTGTATGAAAGGAATGATTTCAATGAACCTAGATTCCTGCATCTTTCCATATACTGAAAAGCTCTAAGTTCTCTGACTTGTGATGTCTAGTTTTCTTCGATAAACAGTAATATTGATGTTCCAACAACCTGGTTTTTGTTGCAAAAATTCCTATATCCTGGCTTCTCCCTTACCTCTTTGGAGCAGTCCCTCAGAGCTATTTGAAAAGCTGTCTCCCTAGCTTGAGTCCTCAGCAAGTCCGTCAAATAAAGCATAATTCTCCCTTGTAAGTTGTGCATTTATTTTTCAGTCAACAATAGTTTTTTTAGTGTCCCATGTCTATAGATGCTACAAGAATTCATAAGTGTGCCATTTTGATGTATTGCTTTGGACTGTATTTTCATGAAAAGTAATACAGAAAATGTACCCAAATTTTTGTGAAGTAAAATAATCCCTGAAATACTTAAATATTGTGTTCTGAGCTGACACCTCTAAGCACCATTTACATTTCTTTTTTTAATAATTTTTAAGGCTTTAAAATTTTTTATCTATTTTTGGCTGCACTGGGTCTTCATTGCTGCACATGGGCTTTTGCTAGTTGTGGCTCACAGGCTTCTCACTGCGGTGGCTTCTCTTGGAGCACAGGCTCTAGGGTGTGTGGGCTTCAGTAGCTGTGGCACACTGGCTCAGTTGCCCAGTGGCATGTGGAATCATCCCAGACCAGGGATTGAACCTGTGTCCCCTGCATTGGCAGGCAGATTCTCAAGCACTGGACTACCAGGAAGTCCCACTTAAGTTCTTGGAAGCCTGGCCTTCCCATGAGGCTTCGGGGCACTAGGTTGGCCCCAGAGGCTGCTTGTGCTCCATCTCACTTCACACAGGTGTGACCTGACAGCTCTGCCCTGGCTGGGCTTCCTCCTGGCAGAGCCGGCGACGCTCAGGCAGGCACAGCTGCCAGTGATGGGGGTAAACACCAAACTCAGATGCAAACCTTTGACCAGTGAGAAATGGAAGTGGAGAACCAGTATAGTCTTCTTCCTTTCTCCTGCATGTAGTGGACAATCTTGAATCTCCATCTTCTGAAACACTTCTTGGAAAAGTACCCTTGAGATGGAGCAGGTGGCGGCTGGCTTCTCCCCTCCACCCCACCCTTGTCTCTATTCCTGTTCCCTGGAGATTTTAATCTTTGATAAATATTAGTCCGTACATTTTGCCTCTGGCGCTATCACCTGGGAACCCAGGATAAAACACGGTCTAAACATTTTCTCCCAGAAATTATGATAAACATCAAAAGAAAAATATGACTTGAAAGTTAAATATTTATTGTGTGCACATTTTTTTTCATGTTGATGCCAAATAGTATAAAGAAAGGTCAACTGCTTTGGGGAGCCTTTGGAAGTTCAGTGTAAATAAAGTCCACATTCCTGCCAGCAGAAGCACTCCCATGGATTTGGTAAATAAATATATGAAGAAGAAATTAATGCCTTTCATCAGTAAGTTTTATAGAATTTCAAAGCTCTTTCAGATTTTTATATATTTTAATAATTGTATAATGTAATATCTTTATATCTTTAAATAATTATCTCTTTATAGCTTTAAAAAACTTTTACACAAAGAGAAATGGAAAATGGGAGTTTTAATCAACATGTTTAAAGTGAAATAATAACGAAGAGCTGGAACAGGGTATAAATAGTCTAAGTTTTCTCATCTTCAATAAAGCTTTCTTTCCCTGTACCTCCCTGCTTGCTTCTCCAGACCTAAGTCTGTTAAAGAGCACACGGAGACGGCCCTCTCTGGTGGTCTGCTGGTTAAGACTCTGCCCGTACACTGCTTTCAAACTGGGGTGCTGGAGAAGACTCTTGAGAGCCCTTGGACAGCAAGGAGACAAAACCAGTCAATCCTAAAGGAAATCAACCCTGAATATTCATTTAAAGGACTGATGTTGAAGCTTCAGCTTCAGCTTCAATACTTTGGCCACGTGGTGCAAAGAGCCAACTCATTGGAAAAGACCCTGATGTTGGGAAAGATTGAAGGCAGGAGGAAAGGGAGGTGACAGAGGATGAGATGGTTGGATGGCATCATTGGCTCAATGAACATGAGTCTGAGCAAACTCCAGGAGATGGTGAAGGACAGGGAAGCCTGGCATGCTACAGCCCACGGAGTTGCAAAGGGTCAGACTGAACAATAACAAGCAACTGAACAATAACACGGAGCAGGCAATGGCACCCTACTCCAGTACTCTTGCCTGGAAAATCCCATGGATGGAGGAGCCTGGTGGGCTGCCGTCCGTGGGGTCACTAAGAGTCAGACACAACTGAGCGACTTCACTTTCACTTTTCACTTTCATGCATTGCAGAAGAAAATGGCAACCCACTCCAGTGTTCTTGCCTGGAGAATCCCAGGGACGGGGGAGCCTGGTGGGCTGCCGTCTATGGGGTCGCACAGAGTCAGACACGACTGAAGCGACTTAGCAGCAGCAGCAGCAGAACAATAACAAACATTTACTAATCAGGAGAGGGAGGGGATGCAGAGACAAGGGTGGGTGGGGCAGTCAAGAAACTCTAGTGCAGCCTTGGGAGCAGGGTCCTTGTTCTTCCTCAAGAGATATACATAACAATATCTTTGACCTCTTTTGAAGAACTAAAACTCCCAACAAATGGAAGATGTTAGTTAACTGCTTACTGAAGCATTCTTCATTCCAGAAAGAATGTCATAGGTTTGATAACCTCCAGAACCACAGAAGCTCACCAGGAGACCATCTGAGGCCAGGTTAAAGGAGTGCAGACCCTGCACATACCCCAATCTTTATCAGCAACCCCTCCTTGGAACCATTGCTGTAAATACTCACCAAATCCCCCCAGGACGGGGCATATAGATTTTGAGGGCAAGAGCTCCCTGTGTCCCCCTTTGCCTGGCAAAACAACAAAGCTATTCTTTTCTACTTCACCCAAAACTGTCTCTGAGATTCAACTTGGCATTTCTGCACAGAGGCCGAGTTTTAGCATCAATCTCTTATGAATAATTGTTTAGATGAGAATTCACATGTATCTCTCAAGAACAAGCCACAGTTTCCAAGTACAGGACAATTCTATTCTTGCTTTAGGGTGAAGAATTTATTTAACAATTCAGGGACATTCTTTGCTAAAACATAGAATTTATTTTACTAGTCTGTTTGCTTAATATTTCAGTCTACATATAAGCCTTGCTACATTCAAGGCTCTAGGGATCAAACCTGGATCTCTCACATTACAGGTAGATTCATTACCATTGGAGCCACCAGGAAAGCCCAACTTTTTTACTTAGTATTTCAGTCCACATACAAGCCTTGCTACATACAAGACTCTCCTAAAGAAACTATCTGGATACTCATCTGACATTTGCATGGCAGAAAAGGGTCATTTCCAGAAAGAGAGAAGATAGGCCCCAAGGATAAAGATGGATTCTGGACCAACACAGCAGAAAAACTGTGAAGAACCAAAACATAACAGGTTTTCAGCTTGTAAAAAACCTGATGCTTCCGTCCCTTTGGGTATAACTCATATTCACCCAAACAAGGGCATTGGGGAAACCTTCATTGTAGGTGGCTCAGGGCCTTTCCTTGTGGTCCAGTAGTTAAGATGCTGCCTTACAATGTAAGGGATGCAGATTCCATCCCTGGTCAGGGAACTAAACTGCCATATGTCATGGGGTGTGGTCAAAAAACTAAAAAATTTAAAAAAAAAATAGATGGCTCAAAGGAATTGCTCCCTTTCCTTCACATCAGACCCTCAGAATAGCTCTAAGTTTGATGATTATTTTGGGTATCTACCCAGGTTGATATTTAATAATTTTATGCACCCAAATATTTAGTTGCTTATAGCATGGTTGATATTCCAGATGTTTTTCTAATTCTGACACTAAGTATAGAGCATATGCCAACTCTTTTTTTCCTCACTATTTAATTTCTGTTCCTTTTAGCTGCAGTAAAGATCCATGCAATTATGAAGAAGGAAGAGTTTTATGCTTCTATAGTACCTGTTTGGCAAAATGTCCCATCCAGCTGCCTGTTACTAAATGAATTTTGACAGGAAGTGGGTAACTTCCAAATTGAGCCTCATCTGAGAAATCTTCTCCCTATCTACAGGAAAAAATCAGCTGAGTTAATCTCTGATTTGTACAATTGGACAAATTCCTCTGGCTATAGCAGTTAAGCATCAACTCTTTAACCTTTTTAAACTAATCTATGCGTCCCAGTGGTAATGAATCCACCTGCTAAGGCGAGAGTTGCAAGAGACATAGGTTGGAGGCCTGGGTGGGGAAGATCCCCTGGAGTAGGAAATGGCAACCCACTCCAGTATTCTTGCCTGGAAAATTCCATGGACAGGAGCCTGGTAGGCTACAGTCCATGGGATTGCAAAGAGTTGGACACAAATGAACACACACACACATGCCTGGGATACCATCTCCTCTGCTTCATGACATCAGTGAAAATCCTACACAACCAAGTTACCCTATACTTCTGTTTCTCACTTTGCCACCCCTAAATTTTAAACTAGCTTTTCCAAAATAAATCTAGATGCCTCACATAGGAATCTCAAATGTATGTGTCCCACATCAAGGTCACTATTGTCCCTTACAAATGGGCTTCCTCTTATGCACTTATATTACTTACAGGTGAGTTAATCCATTTACTCATCTGCCAAGTGTCCTAATGCCTCTGAGATCCATCTCCTTCGCTACTCGTATTTACTCTATAGTCAAGGCCAGGTATTTCTCCTTGTTCCCTCTCTCTCTTGAGGCCCCCCTATTAACCTAAAGAGTCCATGAAACCAAAGACCTTGTCCATCTTCCAGACCACTCCATGCTGGAGCCAGCCCAGAAGAATGTATGGTGAATAACAAGTGCTTAGTATTGTGGAACGAATAAGAATTCAATGTTATTATGTTATCTCTTCAATCTTTTCTCTTTTTTATTATAAAATAAAAATAAATTTATGAATTTTTATGAATTTTGTATGAATATTTATTTGAGGTTTTACTGGGTGCAATTATTTTTAGGACTTTTAAACAAAGTTAGCAAGACTTCAACACGCAGTTCTTTTATAAAAAAGTTAATTTTTATGGAGTATAGTTGATTTACCATGCCATGTTAATTTCTGCTGAACAACAAAGTGAATCACTTACACATATACATATATCCCCTCTTTTTTAGATTCTTTTTCCATACAGGTCATTACCTTTTTTAGATCCTTTCTCTGTCTGGTTTATTTCACATGGTATCGTGACCTGTTGTCACAGAGCGTGTAGGTTTTTCTAACTTCTTTTCCCCTTTGCTATGACTGAGCGACTTCACTTTCACTTTTCACTTTCCTGCATTGGAGAAGGAAATGGCAACCCACTCCAGTGTTCTTACCTGGAGAATCCCAGGGACGGGGGAGCCTGGTGGGCTGCCGTCTATGGGGTCGCACAGAGTCAGACATGACTGATGCGACTTAGCAGCAGCAGCAGCAGCTGGAGCCTAACTGTATCAGACAGGTGGAAAGAATGCAAGAGAAATAAGCCTTCCCTATTATAAGCCACTATGATTCTGGGGTTAGAAGGCAATGGCACCCCACTCCAGTACTCTTGCCTGGAAAATCCCATGAACGGAGGAGCCTGGTAGGCTGCAGTCCATGGGGTCACAAAGAGTTGGACATAACTGAGCGACTTCACTTTCACTTTTCACTTTCATGCATTGGAGAAGGAAATGGCAACCCACTCCAGTGTTCTTGCCTGGAGAATCCCAGGGATGGGGGAGCCTGGTGGGCTGCCGTCTATGGGGTTGCACGGAGTCGGACATGACCGTAGCAACTTAGCAGCAGCAGCAGCAGCAGCAGCTTATCCTGGCTGACCATTCAGAAACACACACATGAATCTCTTGCATTCTATCAGCTGCAAACTAAGGGCATAATGTTCTTAGTAAAACATACAAGGATCTTTAAGATTTATCCATAGCTTACTTCCTCAATCTAATTCTGCCTGTCTGTCCTGAGACACTCTGTGCTAATTCATACATAACTTTTAAACATCTCTTAAATATCAATCTGAAAATTGGTAGACCTGTTTCCACCTCTCTCTGAAGTCCTGTTTCTTCTTAGCAACTGAATTAGGAAAAGAAGAACTATCTCTTGACTCTAGTGATCTTAAAGCAGGATTCCTAGCTGATTGTTACATGGTTTACAGAATCACTGGGAGGATGCAGGGAACTCACTGTAGGCAAAGCTTCCAAAGAGACTCCCAAGGCCATAGTCCAGAATCAGGCTGACAAAGGAGTAGCTGGTCAACCACAATTATTAAACTGTCTTTCTCATCCAGAGGCTACCTCTCCAGCTGCTTGCTGCAAAACCAGGCCATTCCTGTAACAGCTGGCACCAGCAAAAACTAGGCTCTTCACTACAACCAAGCCCGCACTCAAGTCTCTCATAAATGTATGTGACTGGCAAAACCCAATCATACCAGACCACCGGTTGCAAGGTCATCTGAGGCATGTCATTTTTAACTTCTAGGCCCTACAGTAGACTAATGAATCCTAGAGAGGTTGGGATAAATGCTGATCAGATCATTCCACACTCTTTGACACATGGGTAATTTCTACAGTGCTTCGCCTTGAGTATGAGCTCAATGTATCCCTGCTGTCCTTGCCCCGCCAGTTCGTACGTTGATGCCCTAACCACCAAAGTGATAATATTTAGAGTTGGGGCTGGGAATTTTCTGGTGGTCCAGTTGGCTTAATCACTCTATATTTAACCACTTAATCACTCCATGTTAAGTGGTTAAGCTTCCACTGCAGCGGTGAGGGTTTGATCCCTGGTTGGGGAACTAAGATCCTGCATGTGGGTGGCCAAAAAGTAAATAAATAAAAATAAACAAATTGAGCCAAGATACATTAAAAAAATACTATTAGAGATGGTGCCTTTGGGAGGTCATTAAATTTAGATGAGGTCATGAGGGTGAAGGCCCTATGATGGGATTAGTGTCCTTTTGGGAAAAAGAGGAGACCAGAACACGCACATTCTCTCTCCTTTGATGTGAGGGAATAGCAAAAAGGTGGCTTTCTGTAAGTCAGGAGGAGAGCCCTTACCAATAACTGAATCTGCCAACACCTTGATCTTGGACTTTCCAGGCTTTAGAACTGAAAAATGAATGACTGTTGTTTAAGACACTGCCTTGTCTCCAGTATTTTGTTAGAGTCACAGGTGCCAAGACAACCTAGAGAAATGAAACTTCTTGCATCTCATCTCATGGTGACCCCTTGAGCTTTGTAGAGCCAGTATCATTATTCCCATCTCTGAGACTAAGGCAAGTCACACAGTCAAACCAAAGCCAGAGCTCAGTTGTCCTAGATGCTGGTCCAATACGCCTCCCAAAACACTCAGGAATCTCAATTTTCACTAAGTCCTAGCATCTGAGAATTTGAAAACGAGAGTGGCCACTGTAGCCGCTGCTATTTCTCTGTGTGAGGCAGTATTATCAGTGAGGCAGGAGCATTGCTGGAGGGAGAGCCCGCCTCTGACAGGGTTGGGGAGTCAGCTCCAGGAAAAATATCAATCATTAATCCTTGAGTCTCCTGATTTCTATTAGGATAGCGTCTCTCTCATTTGTTATCTATAAATGAAGTGAAGGGGGAACTATCAGAAAAGTGTGCTTCCTCCTCTGCTTGTTGGGAAATTGGGGGAAGCAAACAATATTTTCCACGTTTTGATTTTCACTGGAAATTTTCACTGGGAAAGTAAGATTTTGTGGGCCATTCATATGCCTAGTAAATCCCACTTGCTGTTTTACAAGTCTGACCAGAAAAGAGAATGATTGATTTTCCTGGTAAATCATGAAAAGCTATTAAGGCCTTTATGCCTACGTGCATTTAGAATGCCAGTATGCAATGGCACCCCACTCCAGTACTCTTGCCTGGAAAATCCCATGGACAGAGGAACCTGGTAGGCTGAAGTCCATGGGGTTGCTAAGAGTCAGACATGACTGAGCAACTTCACTTTCACTTTTCACTTTCATGCATTGGAGAAAGAAATGGCAACCCACTCCAGTGTTCTTGCCTGGAGAATCCCAGGAACGGGGGAGCCTGGTGGGCTGCCGTCTCTGGGGTCGCACAGAGTCGGACACGACTGAAGTGACTTAGCAGCAGCAGCAGCAGCATGAATATATTATTCTCATACATGGCACTTCTAGAAAATGATTCATTCCAAAGCCAAAGAAGAAACAGATTTGAAAATTCAGGGGTCTGAAATATTAATTTCATGTTCTCGAAGTCTAGAAATTACTGAATCTTAGAATGTTTGAGCCAGAAGAAATCTCAGAAATGATCTGTCTAGTACATTTTTACCAAATTTAGAGCAAGAAAAATTTTGTTCAAATGAGATGTTATAGGAAACTCCCAACAAGATACAAACAGAACTGTTTTGAATGAAATGAGGCAAGATCGCTAGGCCTGATGCATGTGGCCACTTTCTCACAATGCCTCCACCCACACCACATCTCCAAGGAAACCAAAGCTTCAGAGAACACATTTCAGAGGCCATGAAGATTGCCCAACTGAAGGTCAAGTAGATAGTGCCAGCACTGGAATTTGAACCTGGTCTTTCTGACTTCCGTATTCTTTCCTTGAAAATTCTTGGGACAACATTTTCTTTGTTGACATCTGCAGATTTCCCTTGATCACATTCTCAATCACCCACACTTGCTTCTCACAGCAGTTTAAGGGGCAGTCCCTTTGCTCAGTAGATGGGCTTCCCCGGTAGTGCTAGTGGTAAAGAACCAGCAGGCAGAAGTCGTAAGGGATATGGGTTTGATCCCTGAGTCAAGAAGATTCTCTAGAGAAGCACATGGCAACCCACTCCAGTATTCTTGTCTGGAGAATCCCATGGACAGAGGAGCCTGGTGGGTTACAGTCCATGGAGTTGCAAAAATTGGACACTGAAGTGACTTAGTACTCACACACGGGATGACTCTGCTCCTGAGGATCTTATATTTCAGAACAAATACTGTGCAAGACATTAGGGATGCACTGATTCTAAGACCTTGCCCCTGACCTTAGAGAGGAACAGTGTGGATTGTTAAAAGAGAAAGCCAAGAGAGAGCCAGAGGAACAAAAAGATAAAGACATGGATTTTGAGCAAATTCAAATTAATCTTGGAAACTCCTGGGACCTGACTCTTCTTCTCTTCTTCTAGGGATGGAGCCAGGACAAATCATACTTTCCTTTTCTACCTGTTTCTGTCTCCCTCACTCAAGCACTGCTCTGAATCCTTCAAGGCAATTGCTCTCAAACTAGTTCCAAGGTTGAATTATAACAGCGGTGTGCATTTGCATAAAAATTAATATAATTGATAGAATCTTCTCAAACTAAAGTTTATCTCTCAAAGTACTTTTTAACCTTTGGTGTCTACTGCTGCTGCTACTGCTGCTAAGCACCTCAGTCGTGTCCGACTCTGTGCGACCCCATAGATGGCAGCCCACCAGGCTCCCCCATCCCTGGGATTCTCCAGGCAAGAACACCGGAGTGGGTTGCCATTTCCTTCTCCAATGCATGAAAGTGAAAAGTGAAAGGAAGTCGCTCAGTCGTGTCCGACTCTTCGCGACCCTACTGCTTGTCTATCACTGAGTGCTAACAGATGGCAAAATTAGATGATTTGGGAGAATGGCATTGAAATATGTATAATATCATATATGAAACGAGTCGCCAGTCCAGGTTCAATGCACGATACTGGATGCTTGGGGCTGGTGCGCTGGGACGACCCAGAGGGATGGTATGGGGAGGGAGGAGGGAGGAGGGTTCAGGATGGGGAACACATGTATGCCTGTGGTGGCTTCATTTTGATATATGGCAGAACCAATACAATATTGTAAAGTTTAAAAATAAAATTTAAAAAAAAAAGAAGAAAAAAATAAACATATAGCAAAAGAATATTTATGCAAAACCTAGAAAGAACTGATTCTGCTCAGCTTAGCAGCTTCTTTCTTTGTAGACTCATGGGCTCACACCTTTATGCTACATCCATTCATATAGTAGAGCTTGTTGTATGTTTGGTGAAGATAATTGTTAACAATTCATGTAACAATAAGAATATCAATGTTTATGCTTACATATGCTCGGGATATCTGTGCATCATTGCCAAGAAGCTGGTCATGGTTGTGGTGTCTGAAAAGATAATAGATGTTGGACTAAGAGGTGGGAGGAGACTTACTTTTCATTCTCTATACTTTTTTATACATATAAATGTTTCTCATGTGCATCTTCTCAGTTTTCAAAGAAATTAAAACGAGAATATATGTGCTTTAAATGGTCTGATGCTGGGGTCTCACCTCACAGATCCTGATTTAATTGGTCTGGAGTGTGACCTGGGTATTGGGTTTTTAAAGAGCCCCCCAGGTAATTAGAATGTACAACCAAATTTAAGAACTACATCTCTAAGCTATTATCTGTTCTCTTACTGTCTTATGTTGATAACTGTAAATTATTTAAGGCAGGCATTCCTAGTTTTTTGAGCAGGGAAGTTTCACAGTTCCTCACACCACAGTTGACCCATTTTTTTTTATATGTTGTGAGAAAATATCAAATATGCAAAGTTACTAAGAATTAATCTCATTAAAATTGATATACATTTAAAAAGTAGTCATAAGTGTACAAATGTAGGTGAGATGCAATACCAATGCTCTTTACAGGTAATTCTATTTAGGCATTCTTATATATTCTTATAGGATTTGCATATGTAGAAATTCCCTGGAGGTCCAGTGGTTAGGACTCCATGCTTTCACTGCTGAGATCCTGGGTTCAATCCCTGGTCAGGGAACTAGGATCCCACAAGTCATGTGGTGTGGCCAAAAAAAAAAAAAAAAAATTGCATATCTACAGGTATAAGGGTCCCTTGCAGGATCACTGGCTCCTTTGCAAAGGTTCACAGGAGTCACTGAACTTAGGAACTGCTTTTCCAGAACAGGGCTGTAGAGAGATATTTTGACCTCTTGAGCCATAGACAGCAAATAGCAAGTGTTGCCACAGTGTTGGCTTGAGATGAGCTTGTTTGTTACTCATCTGTTTAAATTTCTACCTCTGTCCTGATATTCTCTAAACACAAACTCCACCATTTGTATTCATATTTACAAGCTTTGTCTACACATGCACCAACCTTTTCTCTCTTGGTAGTTTGACTGGGGCCATTTGTTTTGTTGGGAACAGTAGCAGAGCCTGACACTGCTCTCTCTGACCCTTGCCTCCTCCAATATGGTGATGCCCTTGCTCAACCTAGCTTTCAGTGAAAACCTCTCTTCCAGTCTTTTGTTATCACTGTGAGGTAACTAGCCCTTCTGCTATTTCAAGCCTCCTGATGTTCCTCTTTGAAGGTGAAGGTTAGGAGGTCTGTTCCCTTGCTGGGTGTCAGAGGAGAAGCACTGTGAAGACTTTTCAGGGCTGCTGTTTGCTTTAGGGAGCCCAGGGAAGTTTTGGACCTCTTCTGTAAAATGAGGGTATGACAAAAGACCTTCATCCTAAGTTCATTCAAAAAAAAAAAAAAAAGAAGTTCATTCAAGGAAGGAATAGTGACCATCCTGAAAGCTCCCACATTTTGTGGTCATGGATTACATTGACTCATTTAACCTTCAATCAACAATGAAGTTTTATGCAACCAAAATTAACATATGCTAATCTAAGGAGAACTATTCCATATATTGGATTTTTTTCTTAGATAGATTACCAAACTGTGGTACTTGGCATGGGTTTTGCTAAGCCTTATATTCTTGTCAGTTCTGAAAACTATGGATTTTTTTCCTCCCTTGTGGATATCTGACTCTCCTTTAAAGTTAAAAATCATTAAAGAAATAGGAAAGCATTAGATTTATTATATGTGCAATAAATATATAATTCAAATCCTACCCATTTTGCAAGCAAGCAGGACTCCAGCCATCAATCAATCGGTAGTAACTTTTATTTAATTGTATTTTAAAGGCAAATAAGATGACAGTAGGAGCTGGAAAAATCCTGTCTCATCTAAGCTGCCACATCATAGTTAACTAATAGTGCAAGTGTTAGTTCTTGCACTAATTCTGCAAGGTTCTCCAGAATCTGCTTCTAAGTCCTCAGGAAGCCTGGACTGTTCTTTCATAGGTTTTCCTCTGTCTCTTCCTCATCATCTTTGTGAACTCCTGTCTTATAATGAAGTTCTTCCCTCTTTGTTTCTTTTTTTTTTAATTTAATCATAAAAGTAATCCATGCTTAATTACAGAGCATTTTGGAAGAAAAACATGTATTAAAAAAATCTTTTAGATCACCATTATATCTTATCATTCAGAGATAACCACTCTTAACATCTGGTTACATTTCTTTTTCTCTTTTTCCTGTGTAAATTTGTGTGTGTTTATACATATATATATACACAAATTTATAAGCAAAATAGGAGCATATGGTATGCATACACATGTTCGTCTTCTGCATTATTAGTACTTGTGGCCCTATTTCTCATGTCTTCTCTTCTCTGTTCTCTTATTTGTTGCCTCAGTTCCAGATCTCAGATTCTCTCTTCCAGTTTATTTCAGTAGCCTCTCTCCTGGTCATTTTCTTAGTCCTTACCTTCTTTCCCTGCAATCTAGCCTCAGTGCTGCAGTCAGAGACATTTCTCTGCAGTCTGGTGCCAATCACATCACTCCTCTGTTTTAAAGCCTTTGATTGATCCTCTTTGCCCCATAGGGTAAATCCAGTATCAGTGTTAGTCACTAGTCACTCAGTCATGTTGACTCTTTGTGACCCAATGGACTGCAGCTTGCTAGACTCCTCTGTCCATGGGTATTCTCCAGGCAAGAATTCTGGGATGGGTTGTCAAGCCCTCCTCCAGGGCATTTTCCCAAACCAGGGATGAAACCCATGTCTCCCGCATGTAAGGCAGATTCTTTACCATCTGAGCCACCAGGGAATTTACCATCTGAGTCACATAGGGACTTTTAAACAATGCAAAATCTTGTGTTACATCCTGAATCAGAAACTCTACATATAGATCCAGGATGCTGTATTTTTAATAAGCTTTCCAAGTAATTTTTGAATACCTTATCACATGAAAACTTCTTTTCTAAAAGCTTCTAATAGAAAAAATGAAAATGGATTCTTTAAAGGCACTCTCCATCAATTATATACCTCACTTGGTACTCATTGCCTTGCTCTTACATCCATTTTACTATTATGCTACTCATGCCACAGGTGAGGAAACATACAGGTGAACCAAAGACTTGAAGAGATTCATCCAATGTACATAGCCAGTAAAGTCTGGAGATAACATTCAAGTCCACTCCTTTCAAATCCGAATCCCATGAGCTGTCCACCATACAACGCAGCTTCCTGCTTTGATCTGAGAAGACAGTGCTGTGTTTTATGTGCCTTTGGTGGATATGCTCATCCTTCAAGGTTGTAATAGATGTGGTAGGTGCCCTTACCATGCTCCTCCAGAACTTACCTTTCCAGTACAGACGGTTCATCAGCATTCTACTGCACTCACCTACGACTCTCTGCCGGCCCAAGAAAGAGGTGGAGACGTGCCAGGGAGTTAGAACTGCCAGCTGCCAATGATACAGGGCCTAGAGGTAAATAATCTGGCTTCCTTACCTGGAGTGGGGTGCTGCTAAGCTAAGTCGCTTCAGTCATGTCCGACTCTGTGCAACCCCACATACGGCAGCCCACCAGGCTCCTCCGTCCCTGGGATTCTCCAGGCAAAAGTACTGGAGTGGGTTGCCATTTCCTTTTCCAATGCGTCAAAGTGAAAAGTGAAAGTGAAGTCGCTCAGAGATCAGGGACCACCCAGTTAAAAGCAGCTCACCATGCTCTATCACTCTCTGACTCGTTACCTGCTATTTTCCCCCCACATCTCTTGTCACTATCCCAAATTATCATTTTCTTTATTAGTTTACTTATTTACTAATTCTTTTCTTCCCATTGGGGTATAAGGTTTATGGACTCAGGAAACGTCTTTGTGTTTTATTTGCTGTTTCATCATATCAGTGCCCACAATAGTGTTACTGTTTTCATTCTTTTTGTTGTTTTTTGTTGTTGTGTATGTGTGTGTGTTCTTGTATTTCAAGGATGTTTCAATTCACAACCAATGGAAAATCATAAAGATGAAACAACATATAAGACACTAACCTAGTCCTTCACCACAGAGAGTTGAAGAGACACAGGTGTGATGAGTCATATTTACCATTTCCATTTTCACACATATATAAACTGAGTCATAGGGCTGCTTAAAGGCCAACAGATGCTTAAATTATGAGACCCACTTGAAACTCACATCCCAGGATTCTGGCCTTGAGTTCTTTGTTCTTCTCCTGTTGCAGAATCCCTTGCCTCTACCAGGATAATACACTGAGCTTCCATGGTTGTACAGGTGTGTGATTTGTTAAACCTCTTTTTTAAAAAACAAACAACCAAACCAACAAACAGCTGTATAGCACAGGTGGCACAGTTGCTAAAGAATCTGCCTGCCTGGGGCTAGTGCACTGGGACGACCCAGAGGGATGGTATGGGGAGGGAGGAGGGGGAGGGTTCAGGATGGGGAACACAGGTATACCTGTGGTGGATTCATTTCAATATTTGGCAAAACTAATACAATATTGTAAAGTTTAAAGATAAAATAAAATTAAAAATAAATAAATACATACATACATAAATAAATAAATAAAAAAGAATCTGCCTGCCAATGCAGGAGACACAGAGATTCAGGTTTGGTCCCTGGGTCAGGAAGATCTCCCGGAGGAGGAAATGGCAACGCACTCCAGTATTCTTGCCTGGGAAATTCCATGGACAGAGGAGCCTGGAGGGCTGCCATCCATGGGATTGTAAAAAGTCGGACATGACTGAGCACGCGCACACGTGCGTGCATGCACACACACACACACACACACACAGCACAGAGAACTCTACTCAGTGCTCTGTGGTGACCTAAATGCGAAGGAAGTATAAAAAAAGAGGGAATATGTGTATACATATAGCTGAATAATGTTGCTGTACAGCAGAAACTAACATGACACTGTAAAGCAACTATACTTTGGTAAAAAATAAAGTCAAGCTCAAAAAAATAATAATTTTTACTATTTTTTGGCTTCCCTGCAGGATATGCAAGATCTTTGTTCCCTAACCAGGGATTGAACCCATTCCCCCAGTGGAAGTGCAGAGTCTTAACCACTGGATTGCCAGGGAAGTCCCAGTTGTTAAACTTTTGATCACAGGTATCCAGCTCTGAATGCTTCCCCAGTTCTGTGCAACAGCTGACACCCCAAGAATTGTGCTCAGACAGTAGGGTTCTTTCCCTGATGCTTGAGCAAGGCCAGAATTTTCATTAGCCCTGGATTTGCCTTGCTAAGTAAACATGCTTATTTGGTTTTAATATATTAGGCTCTGCTGTTCAGAACTAGATTAAAGTGTCAATCACCTCCCTCATATTTCATATTGTTTCCTCTGGGTAGGGGCACGTGGAGTGTTACACATGTCTCACCAATAAAACAGCCCTCTGGATTGAAATCTGTTCAGGACATATAGCAAGATGTCAAATTAATTGTACCGAAATGAGTTAGCACCAAATGCTAATTAAATATTGATGAAAGTCATACTTTCAATTATCTTCATTATGGCCCCATGTTTTATGTAGGCATTAAATGGTTGCAGGACGGGTACGTCTGGTAATTAGCTGTGTACGATTAAAAAAAAGCCCGAGTTATGGCCCTCCATTTTAAAAGCACTTAGAAACCACTTAGAAAACGGAAACACTGAACAAAGGTTTTACTTTTTTTTTCCTGAAAATGTTTGAAATTCTATAAATTATGTACTTCCTGTTTGTAGTATTGTATTTTGTTGTTGTGTTGCTGTTTAGTTGCTAAGTTGTGTCTGACTCTTTGTGACTCCATGGACTGCAGCATGCTAGGCTCCTCTGTCCATGGGATTTCCCCCAGACAAGAATACTGGAGTGGGTTGCCATTTCCTTCTCCAGGGGATCTTCTCAACCCAGGGATCCAACCTTTGTCTCAGAGCCATGGAGACCATGTGGACTTGGAGTCTGGAAGCCCTGGCCATATCTGATGAATCTTGACTCTACCATTTACTGGCTGTGTGACTTTATTTAAGATACTTAACTTCTCTGAGCCTCCGTGTCATCATCTGTAAAATAAAGGACTCTACTGCTGAGCCACCAGAGCCTCCTCTTTTTCTGACTAGGCAGATTAGAAGTAAGAAGGCTCTTTGAAATTTCTGCTAAGCTCTGCTGAGTCATGGCTTTTACCACTCAAGCTGACTTTTGACAGCCTCTTCTAAATACCTGAAATACCTTTTACACTTTTCCTGCCTGCAGTTGAAGTGGCTTCCTCTGGCAAATTTGACTATTATTACCATTTATTAAGCTGATTAAGATAGTTCTTGCAGTAGAATCACCTGGGTTACTACTTAATGTACAGATTCACCAGCACCCCCAAAGGTGCCCCAATAAAGAAGGAGGAGGTCAGAGATGTGGAGGATAAACTTTGACAATGAATACATAATTCAGTGTTTTTAATCCTGACTTCACAGCAGCATAGACTTGGAGTCTTTTAAAATTTAGTAATTTACCTGGTCTTAAGTAGGGCCATGGAACATATGTATATGTGTGGACACACGTGCACACACAGATGCACACACATCTGATTCAATTCTAAAATGAAGTGAAGGTGGGGACCCAGCATCACAGTCTTGAAACAGTACGTACCCTTGTTGTTCTTTCTGCTTGGAAGTTTCGTCTCCCTTCTGTCCTTGAAAATATTCCTTTTCATTCATTGTCAGTGATGTACTTTGTTTTGAAATGTGAACATTCTGTGTGCTGGTCATTTGCCTGTTTTCAGATCCATTCTTTTCAATATAAAACACATGGAGGGGAAGAAACAGGTGCAGCTGGGTAGGTCTGTCAGGGAACCGTGGAGGCTGTGTCGACTTGGAGTCTGGAAGCCCTATCCACATCTGGTGAGGCTTGCCTCTACCATTTATGGGCTGTGTGACTTTACTTAAGATACTTAACTTCTCTGAGCCTCAGTTTCATAGTCTGTAAAATAAAGGTAATAAAATCCATCCAGTTCCTAGTTGTCATGAATTACCAAATGGTTGATCTCCAGTAAAGGCCTAATGAAAAGAGGCTGCTCTTGAACCACTTGTCACCTGTGAAAGGGCTTGGAAGATCATCAGAGCAAATGTTCCGTAAATGTCATTTAAAATAATTAATTGAGTTCTAGAGTTGTTCATATTCATTCACTGAATTGAAGTAGAAATAGAAGAGAAAGAGAGCATTGGAGAGAGTTGGTTCTGAATGTTTGGTTGGTTCTGAATGTTTCTGCTTCCGGGCATAGGCTGAAATGTTCTGTGCCAAGAACGTAGCTCCTGTCACTCTCTGACTCACAGTACAATGTTTTCCTTCTTGCTTTGACACTCAGAGTAAAAGCCAGCTCCTCCCTCACGTGGTCTAGCATCCACTCCTACCACACTCAGCTGGGTTCCAGCCTCAGCGATCTTTGAGCTGTTCCTAGAACAAGCCAAGTGAACGCACTTCAGGGTTTTTATGACTTTTTAGTCCCTCTGCCTACAACCCCCTTTCCTCATCACCATGTTTACGGCCATCATCTTCCTGACTCCACTCCTTGGCCATTCTATTCATACATGAAACAGCAGCCTGACATCTCTCCTCCTCACCCTGCTCTTTTCATTTTCTTGCTGCTTAGCTAGAGTACTGTCTGTGTATTTTGTTATCTGCCTACTCTTTTGGAAAGTAAACTCCACAAGAGCCGTGATTTTGTGGGTTCACTGATGTATCTAGAAGAGTGCTTGGCATGTTTTGAATAATTAATGAAGGAAGGCTGGGAGTGAAAAGAGAAAGTTGAACATTTCCTCTACTGGGTCCTAAGCCAGGCTTCATAGTCACTCTTAAGGAAAGTAATGTCCTCACCACGGCACACGCGGGCTCACACCCTGTGGTTACAAAGTCACAATGTCCAAAGTCATAATCATGATCTTTCTCCTCAGCCTGCCTTGCTTCCAGAGAATCTTATCTCAGTGAAATGGCAGCAGCATCTTCCGAGTTGTTCAAATTAGAAAGTGAGGAGTCTTCCAGGGTGTACCTGCTCCTTCATTGCCTAGATCCAATCCATCACAACGTCTTACTGATTCTGCCTCCTAAATATCTCTCAAGTTCATCTGCCTCTCTCCATCTTTATTGTTAATGCTCTTGTCCAAGGAATTCTTATTTTTCACTTGGAATTTGCAATAGCTTCCTACATGGTTGACTCCCCTTTTCTATGCTTTTTCCTCTAACAATCCATTCTCTTCATGGAAACCTGAGTAATCATCATAAAATGCAGAACTGATTATACCCTGGCCTCCCTCTCTTGCTTAGGTATTGCAATGATTTCCCATTGTTCTTAGCATAACACCGATGTCCTAACCTTGGCTCACCTGGTTGGGTACCATCTTGCCTCTCTTCATCACTTTCCACTCTGTTTACTGTGTGCTGGCCATTCAGGCTTGTGCCTTGTTTATTACACTCCAGGCGCCTTCCCAGCTCCACCCATGCACTCTCATCGTCCTTCTGCCTTGTTGCCTTGTGATTAATTTCTCATCCTTTAAGTTTCAGCCCAGTTATAGTTTGAAAATGTATCCAGATCGCACAGACTACAGATTGATGTGAAGCATGGTATAACAAGTGACTTCTCTGTCAGGGACTGTGTCACAGTTAAAACCAAGGGATCGTGAAATTTTACCTATCTTTCCTACTAGATTATAAACTCCTTGAAATAGCATCCTATACATATTTTTTAAAATTTCACTGAACTTGTAGGAAATCATGTATTTATTATTTTGTTTATGCTTATGGAAAAGATAATACATTAAGTTAATTTTATTTTTTATTTTTGGTTGCACCACGTGGCATGTGGGCTCTTATTTCCCAGACCAGGGATTGAACCCATGCCCCTTGCAGTGGAAATGCAGAGTCTTAACCACTGGATTGCCAGGGAATTCCAAAATTTTTGTTTAAAATACTTGAGGCTATGAATTAATGACAATGAAGAAATAACATGTACCAACTCCTTTCACATGCTGTCATATTTAGTTCTTAAAGATGAATGAAGCTGGTTTCTTGCCCATTTTGTAGCTAGAGAAACTGAGCCTCAGAGGGGCTAAGTATCTTGCCCAAGATTCCTTATATACATTTACTTTATAGCTGTTTTTCCATCACTTAGAATCACACAGGGAGAAGGCAATGGCAACCCACTCAAGTACTATTGCCTGGAGAATCCCATGGACAGAGGAGCCTGGTAGGCTGCAGTCCATGGGGTCGCTAAGAGTCGGACACGACTGAGCGACTTCACTTTCACTTTTCACTTTCATGCATTGGAGAAGGAAATGGCGACCCACTCCAGTGTTCTTGCCTGGAGAATCCCAGGGACAGGGGAGCCTGGTGGGCTGCCATCTATGGGGTCTCACAGAGTCAGACACGACAGAAGTGACTTAGCAGCAGCAGAATCACACAGAGAAAGCACTCAGTAAAAATCATTAAATTAATGAATGTGACCTAATCTTGAATGGTGGACCTGATAAGGTTAGATCCTGGCTTTGAACCTGAGGCTGTCTGACCTATTCTCACCAACATTCTTTCCAAAAGTGTCCCAGTCCAAAGCCTACCAAGGGCCAGAGAGGAGAGGAGGACTGGGGTTCTAGCAGACTGAAAAGTTCTGCCTGAAAGTAGAGGTTGGGAGGCAGCCACCTGTGGGGCCCTCTTGCTCCAGGTCCACAGAAGTGCTGTGTTCTCAGCCCTCATCGTCAGCCTCCAAGACTGGTTTCAGTTCTCCTTGTTGGAGCTTACATTTGATTTCTCACTTCCCTCAGCTTTTGAAGCCGTGACAGAATATCACCTTTCAGGAGGTGCACTGCCTCATTTGGAGCTGTTAAGATAAGCTTAATTGATGGGAGAGAGACAAGACAGGTGCTGTGGTACAGCTGAAAATGAGGTGTGAGGCAACTGGATCTACGGTGACAGCAGCAGCTCAAACAGGGCCATGCTGCTAAAAAGCAGGGAAAACCCAATCATTCATTCATCATTCATTCATTCACTAGCAGCATTCACCATTCAGTACTGATGGAGTTCTTACTGGATGCAATGCACTGATCTAGCACAAGGCATACACAAGGTATCTCACAAAAAGTAAAGAAAATAAAAATAAAAAAAAGAACAGCTGGCATTGTTCTAATGGGTCTTATATTTCAGTGTGAGAAGACAATAAACAAATAATAAATATATACCCACCTTAGCTCACGATATACACTTTGAAGAAAAGTAGTGTGTGGTAAGGGGATGGTAGACAGGGATGGAAGAGGGATTAGATTATTTTAGATGAATAATCATAAAAAGCAGACCTTTTGGAGTGGATGGCATTTAAATAAAGATCTAATCGATAGGCAGTATTAATACAGAAAGGTTTCAAGCAAAAGAAGTAAGTGACACAGCAAGAGGTTTGGTACCTAATTTAGTTAGGCGAGGACAATGCTTTAATAAATATCATTCACTCCCACCATGGAAACTCAGTGGTTTAATACAGGCTTGTAAAGTGAAGTGAAGTAGCTCAGTCGTGTCCGACTCTTTGTGACCCCATGGACTGTAGCCTACCAGGCTTCTCCTTCCATGGAATTCTCCAGGCAAGAATACTGGAGTGGGTTGCCATTTCCTTCTCCAGGGGATCTTTCTGACCCAGGGATCGAACCCAGGTCTCCCGCATTGCAGGCAGATGCTTTAACCTCTGAGCCACCAGGAAAGCCCACTAATACAGGCTTAATGATTTAAAATAGGCTTAGTTCTTGCTCATAGCAGAGGCTAGTGCGTATTTAAGGGATGTGCTTTCATATAGGGCTTCCCAGGTGGTGCAGTGGTAAAGAACCCACCTGCCAATGCAGGAGATGCAAGAGGTATGGAGTTGATCCCTGAGTTGCAAAGATCCCCTGGAGGAGGGCATGGCAATCCTCTCCAGCATCCTTGCCTGGAGAATCCCATGGACAGGAGAGCCTGGCAGGCTGCAGTTTATGGGGTCGCCAAAGAGTTGGACATGACTGAGACGACTTAGCACGCATGCACGCACGCACTGTGCAGCACAGGGAACTGTGCTCAGTGTCATGTGGCAGCCTGGATGGAAGGGGCATTCGGGGCAGGATGGATACATGTATATGTATGGCTGAGTCCCTTTGCTGTTCACCTGAAACTATCACAACATTGTTAATTGGCTATACCCCAATACAAAACAAAAGTTAAAAAAATCTAAGTGTTAAAAAGAAGAAGTTATTAGATTAAATCCATATTTTTTCAGTGAAGGCATCAAGGTTCAAATGATTAAGTTGCTCATGTCAGATCCCGTGATTTGTGCTGACAAATTAACTGACAGAATTAACTACTATCCAGATGTGGGGGCTGCTTCCCACTGCTTCTTCATCTATCTTATAATCAAAATAATAATTTTGTAATTATCCAGTAAAGGATAAAAGGAATATATAAGTTGAAAGAAAAAAAAGAGGGAAACAAATTGTGTTGGATAATATTTTCCCCTCTATATTTGCTCTTCACCCTTCTAGTAGGTGCAGAGCACATTCTATGGAAAGGAAAAAGTATTCAATCATGTTTGTAATATTTCAACTAGGAAGGGACTGGGAGAGTCCTGAACAGTACCCAATACCATAGTATTGTGTCAAGAAACACATTTCAGATTGAATGGGGAAAGTAGGATGAGCTGTTGGAAGAAAATGAAGGAAAAACTCTATTTGTTATCCTTATATTGGGAAGCAGAAATTACTCTGGTTTTGCCTCTGCTTGAGAGCTCTAGACCTGGGCTAGACTTTGGCTGGAGGTGAGTGAAGGTGGCTTCCCTGGTGGCTCAGTGGTAAAGAATCTGCCTGCCAATGCAGGAGATGTGGATTCAGTCTCTGGGTCGGCAAGATCCCCTGGAGTAGGAAATGATAACCTACTCCATTATTCTTGCCTGGAAAATTCCTTGGACAGAGGAACCTGGTGGGCTACAGTCCATGGGGTTTAAAAAGAGTTGGACGAAACTGAATGACCAAGTGCGCATGAGGAAGGGTACAAGAGGTCAAACCCACGGTGGAGGTGATGGATGTGGTGACAAAGGGTAAAAGCTTCAAGGGGCAAGTCCCATTTAACCAAAGTGTGAAGAGGTCAAATTCAGGGGCTGAAAAATAACTGTAGATGGTGGGAAAATAGATGGGACTGACCAAAAAAATCCATAATAATAAATAAGGTACATACAGTACCTTATTACAAGAGAAAGATGAACCTCACCAAGGAAGAGAGTGAGAACAGCTCATCTATCTGTCTATTTACCCAGTGGTGGAACCAGGCCATATGAGACAGAGATCTTCTAGCTCCATCATCCCTTTTGGATTTATGAACTGGCAATCTACTGTAGGGTGGAATTTTCTCTTTTCCTCCATTTATTGATTTGTTTGTATCAGCATGTACTCAATGCTTTCTATTTCACTCAAGGAGTTACAGTATGTTACAGTTATCAAGTTTATATTGAAATGGACATGGGCTTCACCAGTGGGAATCTATTTAAACCGATTCGTGTGCCCTTCTGATGTCTCCATCACCCTTCAGCAATTCATTACTTTCTGGCACAAAAGGTGTTAGTCATCTAATGTATTTTTCTTGCCCCAGTCCTGGAGAGAGCCATTTCTTCAAGAAGCCCAGGTTCCTTTTAATGGAAAATAATATTAACAAAGCAAGATCAGTTTTCAGAGTGTTGTTGCTTCCAGGGCCTCTGAATGTTTGTATCAATCATTGTATGTATGTACACACATGCATCTATACCTGTTTAATCCATTATCTACCTGCCTACCTACCTGTCTATCTATTACGGGTCAATTCAAGCCAGTCCAGAAGTATGTGATTAACATTCCCATTTTCTTAATAGTAACTCCTTTATTCTACAATGAAAAACCAGAATCCCCTTATTCTCAATGCATTTATTTGTTCAATCTCCTGACCACACCAGCTGAAAACTTGACGCTGGGCAACATGGTCCCTCCCATCACACTTCAGCCCCACCAAGCGCTCTAGCCAACAGCTTGGAGCCAATGAAGGGAAGATAGTTCTCTGCCTCTTTCCACCTCTTGGCCCGAAGGCCACTCAGCTTGAGCTCAGGGGTACCGGGTTCCACCAGCTTCTGGTTTTTACCCCTTATGTCTCCCCAGTACTTCCATTAAATAAACAGTCACATGAACAAAAGCAATTCTGTTTCTGGTCCTTCCATTTTGCCACAGAGACGCTAGCTTAGTTTCTTGGCTGAATGCAGTGTGATGGTTTTCTGTTCCTACGTTCTTAGCACCTCCTCAGACCTTTCTCATCTACTCCCCACTCTTCTAGCATTCAAATTTCACCCTCTTTTCTGAATAACAAAACATGCACCAACCGTATTGATGGGTATGAATATATCCAGTAGGAAAGAGGGTGGAGTGACATCAGATCCAGAGCTCAGTCCACCCCAGGTGCCCATCTCCCTGATCTGATGATCTCGTGCTGCTTTTAGCACCCCAAAGACAGGCTGACAGCGACACGGAAGGGAGGGCTTGTCACCTCCCATATCCAGCCAAGCCCTGTGGTACTTTGGAGAGAAAATACATTGCTCCAAAGCTGGGCCAGCCCTAAGCAACTCACACTACTATAGTGGGCCAGGCTGAATGGAGCAACAGAGTAACATCCCCAACAATGTGGGGATTGATGGGTCATGCTTGGATTACGCCATGAGGGTGGGTGGCTTCCAGGTCTATTCAGTTTAAGACACAGTTCTGAGTATGTCCTGCATTCCAGACATTGCTAATTGGCGAGGTTACAGGGTTGAATATTAGTATTAAAAATGACAAGAAATAGTCCTTTTGACTGACATGTACACATTGCTGTATTTAAAGTAGATAACTAACAAGGACCTGTGTAGCACAGGGACCGGAGCTCAACATTCTCTAACCTAAACAAGAAAAGATTTTGCAAAGGAGTATATACAAGTATATGTATAATGGAATCACTTTGCTGTGCCCCTGAGACTAACACAACAGTGTTAATCAACTATTCAAATAATATTCAAATATTAAAAAAAATTTAAAATAAGCAAATAGTCCTTTTCCTCAAATGATTCACTACCTAGTTTAAGGGACAGGGAAATGAACAAATCATTGTAATGCATTGTATTTGGTGGGATGTCAGAGTATGATAGAAAGGTAGAACAGAGAAAAGCTGTCAGATTGGTGAGGATATGTGTTCTCCTCAAGTTCACTGTAAGGGGAGTAACAGGAGCCGGGCTGACTTTATAATAGAAACAAAGGCATGAGGTGACAGAGAACTTGACATTTGGTGGGTGGGAAGGGGACATGGGGTTTGTGTTAAACAAGAAAATTAGGAAACCAGCCCAGCCACACACTCAAGGTCTGCTGTAGAGTCCAAATTGGTATAATCTTCCCAGAGGACAATTTATATTTCAGCAGCCTTGGTCTTTGACCCATTAATCTCACCTTTATGAATTTAACCTAAGGAAATAACCAGAGAGGTAGGAAAATACTTAAGCACAAAACCGTGTTTATCTCAGTATTATTTATAATAGCTATTATAATAGATAAATAAAGTGCCCATGGTGAAGAGAAAGATGAACCTTGCAAAGGAAGAGACGGAGAATAATCAGTGAAATAATAATATTTCAAAACATTGGAAATGACTTCTTTGTCTAATAAATTATAGTGGCATATTCATGGGTTCTTAAAATGGAACATTACACTAAGGAGACTGTGAAGACATCAGATGCAATGTTTTTGCACACGATTACATGAGGTGGGGAAATGCTCACAGTTTATTACTGTAGAGATACAATACAGTAAGATGTGGTTTTCTAGGCATCCATGTCTCTGCTCCTTCTGCCAAAGTCACTTGCTCTTTCATTTATAAAGTCAATCCTTCCCTAGGCAGAGCAGCCATGGAGTTTGGGGAGAAGAGACCCCACTCCCCAACTGCCCACTCCAGAATGGGCTATCATGGATTCAAGTCCATCAGCTCACCCAATTTGTCACTGGGAGGACCACTTCCCCTCAGTGGGGCCTTGAGAATGAAACTATGGGCTTCTTCTTAATGATTCAGAGAGAAATCTTCTCTTGATTCCCTTCTGGATGGTGTGGAATATGAGTTCCAAGTTTGAAACATAAATGGTTATTTTTGCTGCTATAAACAATGAAGTGAGCCTGAGAATGAAGCCAGCCCATGTGAATGGCAGAGGTGACCAAACTGCAGAAAAAGGGAGCTGGATTTCTGAAAAAGCCCTACTTTGGGCATTTTCTATTATTGGAATAAAGAAATGTTTTTGATGGTTCCAGCCAGTCTGATTTGCAATTTTAATTACTTCAGGCTTCCCTGGTGGCTCAGAGGGTAAAGCATCTGCCTGCAATGTGGGAGACCCAGGTTCAATCCCTGGGTTGGGAAGATCCCCCGGAGAAGGAAATGGCAACCCACTCCAGTATTCTTGCCTGGAGAATCCCATGGACGGAGGAACCTGGTAAGCTACAGTCCACAGTGTCGCAGAGTCAGACATGACTGAGCAACTTCACTGTCACTTTCACATATGGAAACACCTTACCCGATACAATTACGTGAAAATAGCAATAAATGAAGCTGCAAACACACATAATTAATTTGCTATTTTTGTATCTAGTGTGTTCCCCAAGATGTTTTTAGAAGTCAAGTAATAGGAGGAGATGACATTTAAATGGATGCAGGAAGTTTTGATGTGAGTTGGTGGAGGGACGTGCAGAGGAGGGAATGTGTGGACAGATGTGGGTTAGAGACTTCTGATGGGAAAGAGAGGTGGAGCTCAGGAGAGACGTACAACCAGTGTGGATGAGAGGAGGCGGTACAAAGACCGCCTGGGAAGTCTGGGAGGGTCAGATCAAGCCAAAATTATCCTTTAAGTCAGGAGGAGTGTCAATTCTCAGAGCAAATGGCAAGTCAACAAAGGTTTTAAAGGAAGTTTGGGGAGCAAAGACTGGGTGGGTCTTGAGAGAGGATCAGGTTTAGATTTTGAAGTGGAAAGAAGATTCTCTCTGTAGAGTAGAGGATAAATTCAAGTGGGGAGGTCAAGAAGAAATGAAATGATTATTTAGTGCTCAGGTCAGTGCACACAGGAGTGGGTGATGGCTGTGTCGTGGCATGGTGGGTGGATGATTTGGGAGTAAAATCAAAGAAACTTTCTCATCAAAGGAACATGGCAAGGTAAGAAGATTCAATCTTGTGTGTACCATATTTAGTACTTATTATCGATACAGGCATACTGTTTTATTATGCTTCTTAAAAATTGAGCTTTTTACAAATCTTCAATTTGTGGCAACCCTACTTTGAACATGTCTATGAGCCTTTTTTCAAAAGCATCTGTTCACTTTCCATCTCTGT
This sequence comes from Bos javanicus, assembly GCF_032452875.1. Lineage (NCBI taxonomy): Eukaryota > Metazoa > Chordata > Mammalia > Artiodactyla > Bovidae > Bos > Bos javanicus. Next base: position 58,542,623 of record NC_083869.1, on the reverse strand, counting down.
GTCACATTTTGATTATTGTCACAATATTTCAAATGTTTTCATAACTACATTTGCTTTGATGATCTCTGATCAGTGATCTTTTATGTTACTGTTACTGTTGAAATCTATCGATTTCAGCTTGCTGAAGGCTCCAATGATGGTTAACATTTTTTAACAATAAAGTTTATTTTTTATGGCTCAGGTAAACAATCTGCCTGCAATGCAGGAGATGTGGGTTTGATCCCTGGGTGGGGAACATCCCCTGGAGAAGGAAATGGCAACCCACTCCAGTATTCTTCCCTGGGAAACCCCATGGACGTAGAAGCCTGGCAGGTTACAGTCCGTGGGGTCACAAAAGAATTGGACACTACTTAGGGAAAAAGATTCAAGACATGAAACTACATGGCAGGATATGTTAGCAAAATTAATACACAGACTAGGGACAATACTGAAGCTGGAATGGGCTAGGAGCTGGAAGGGTGTTACAGGCTTTAATGACCAGAGTCTAGGGAGGAGGAGGGCCCTGAAGGAATAGAATAGTTCAGACGGGTGATGCAGCTGTGTTTAAAATGCTGAACTCTACTCAATGCTCTATGGTGATCTAAATGGGAAAGAAATCCAAGGAAGAGGGGATATATGTATACGTGTGGCTGATTCACTTTGCTGTATAGCAGAAACTAACACAACATTGTAAATCAAACATAATTACATTTAAAAATAAATTATTAAAATTATTAAAATTTAATTTAAAAAATTAGTTAAAATGCTATTATACAATAATAAAAGCTTTTTCATGCTTAAATTAAAAAAAAAAGTTGTAATGAACTTTTTGCTATCTCAAAGGGATCAGAGAGTGACTGAATATGAGACTGACTGAAAAAGCTATAGGATCAGTCTGAAATTTCATCCAGGGGCGAGAGAAGAAAACAGTTTGTAGAGCAGACTGGATGGAAGGCAGTGAGAGCAAGCATGAAGCTGGTTTCTGCTTAGATTCTACTCTGTTGAGCGTATTCAAACACTGATAGCTTTTGGCAGAGCTAGTGACTTGTGGTAATCTATATCCCAGGATTAGTAACAAATTTGTTGGGATTTTATCTACAGCAGGGGTTGACAAGCCACAGCCCAAGAACCAAATCTGGTTCACAGCTGCTTTTGTAAATAGAGTTTCAGTGGCTTCCAGTCATACACTTTTGTTTAGTATTGTTCCCAGCGCAGATTTAGCAACATGGTGGAAAGGTTGAGTACTTGTGACAGAGACCCTTTGGCCTGCAAAGCTAAACATATTTGGAACTTGACCTTAAAGGAAGACAGTGCTGATCTTCAATATAGAGAAACTGAGAAATGAGAAGGTCACTTCCTAAGGCAGCATAATTTTAGAGAGAGATAGATATACTGATTTAAATGAAAAAATTTCAAACAATTTTTATTAAACAGTGTGAGAAGTCAAATAATACATTTAGAAAAAAAGAAGTGAGGTTTTATCCACATCACTACCACAGTCTTATTCTACTATTCATTCCATCTTTTATTCATCTAATAATTGTGTATCAAGTATATACTATGCGCCAGGCACACACAGCTGGCTGGGAAAAACCCCAGTCACATCAGAGCTTTATTCTTAAGAGTGGGGAAGGACTGATGGAAAGATAAAATAAAAATGAAAGTAAAAATGTGTAGAATGTTGATGGTGATGCATACTATGAAGAATAATAGAGCAGGAAAGGAGGAAAGTGAGGGTGGATGGGTATTTAAAATAGGGTGGTTAGGGAAAGCCTCGTTAAAATTTTTTTTTTAATTGATGTATAGTTGATTTACAGTGTCGTGTTAGTTTCAGGTGTATAGCAGAGTAAATCGGTTATACACATACATATATCCACTCTTTTTAAGATTCTTTTGCCATATAGGCCATTACAGAGTACTGTATATAATTCCTTGTGCTATACAGTAGGTCCTTATTATTTATCTATTTTATAAGAGTAGTATGTATATGTCAATTCAAATCTCTTAATTTATCCCTCATCTCTCCCCTTATTTTACCCTCTAGTAACTGTTTTATTTTTTCTTTACGTCTGTGACTCTGTTTCTGTTTTGTAAATAAGTTCATTTGTACCATTTTTTTAGATTCCACATATAAACAATATCATATATTTTATATTTTTCTGTCTGACTATCGTCACTCAGTATGACAATCTCTCGGCCCATCCATGTTTCTGAAAATGACATTATTTCATTCTTTTCTATGGCTGAGTAATATTCCATTGTGTAAATGTACAATACCACATCTTCTTTATCCATTCATCTGTCAGTGGACATTTAGGTTGCTTCCATGTATTGGCTATTGCAAATAGTGCTACAATGAACACTGGGGTACATGAATGCTTTCTAATTCTTCCCAGGTGGTGCTAGTGGTAAAGAACCTGCCTGCCAATGCAGGAGACATAAGAGACATGGGTTCAATCCCTGGGTCGGGAAGATGTCCTGGAGAAGGACAAGGCAAACAACTCCAGTAATCTTGCCTAGAGAATCCCGTGGACAGAGGAGCCTGCAGGGTTACAGTCCATAGGATCACAAAGAGTTGGATACAACTGAAGTGATTTAGCATGGCACAGCATGCTTTCAAATTATATGCCCAGGAGTGGGGTTGCAGGATCATATGGTAGCTCTATTTTTAGTTTTTAAAGGTACTTCCACACTGTTCTCCTTAGTAATTGTACTAACTTACATTCCCAATAAAAGTGAAGAAGAACTGAAGAGCCTCTTGATGAAAGTGAAAGAGGAGAGTGAAAAAGTTGGCTTAAAGCTCAACATTCAGAAAACTAAGATCATGGCATCCGGTCCCATCACTTCATGGCAAATAGATGGGGAAACAGTGGAAACAGTGGCTGACTTTATTTTTGGGGGCTTCGAGATCACTGCAGATGGTGATTGCAGCCATGAAATTAAAGATGCTTACTCCTTGGAAGGAAAGTTATGACCAACCTAGACAGCATATTAAAAAGCAGAGACATTACTTTGTCAACAAAGGTCTGTCTAGTCAAGGCTATGGTTTTTCCAGTGGTCATTTATGGATGTGAGAGTTGGACTATAAAGAAAGCTGAGCACCGAAGAATTGATGCTTTTGAACTGTGGTGTTGGAGAAGACTCTTGAGAGTGCCTTGGACTGCAAGGAGATCCAACCAGTCCATCCTAAAGGAGATCAGTCCTGGGTGTTCATTGGAATGACTGGTGTTGAAGCTGAAACTCCAGTACTTTGGCCACCTGATGCAAAGAGCTGACTCATTTGAAAAGACCCTGATGCTGGGAAAGATTGAGGGCAGGAGGAGAAGGGGATGACAGAGGATGAGATGGTTGGATTGAATCACTGACTCGATGGACATGGGTTTGGGTGGACTCCGGGAGTTGGTGATGGACAGGGAGGCCTGGTGTGCTGCGGTTCATGAGGTCGCAGAGTCGGACATGACTGAGCAACGGAACTGAACTGAACATTCCCACTAACTTGTAGGAGAATTCCCTTTTCTCCGTACCCTCTCCAGCCTTTATTGTTTGTAGATTTTTTGATGATGGCCATTTTAACCTGTGTGAGGTGATACCTGATTGTAATTATGATTTGTATTTCTCTAATAATTAGTGTTGTTGAACATCTTTTCATGTGCTTTTTGGCCATCTGTATGTCTTCTTTGGAGAAATGTCTATTTAGATCTGCCCACTTTTTTGATTGGGTTGTTTATTTTTTCATACTGAGCTGGATTAGCTGTTTGTATGTTAATCTCTTGTCAGGTACTTCATTTGCAAATATTCTTTTCCCATAGGAAAAGCCTCACTTGATAAGGAGACATTTGAATTGAGACCTGATGGAGGTGGAGGAAGACGGCAGTGTGGCTCTGAGGCTGAAGCCCCCATGGAGGGAGCCAGAGGGCAAATGAACATGCCTGCTGAGTTAGCAGAACCTGAGCAAGGAAGTGTGCCTGCAGTGGGGTAAAGCTAAAGGAAATAAGGTGAGAGGAGAAATAGCAGTCAGATAATGAAAGACCATTGTAGAGACTTTGCTTTTTCTTTGAATGACAAGGTGGGACTTGCAAAGTTGTGGGCAAAAGAGTAGTATGACCTGACTTAATGTTTTAAAGCCTTTTTCTGCCTGTGACTTGAGAACAGACTGTCAGAGCCTGGATAGATGTAGGCTAGCCAGTTAGAAGGCAATAATCCAGGCCAGAGGTGATGTAATTTAGAGGTGATGTGATTTAGAATCCAGGCCAGAGGTGAGCAGTTGAATGGGCAGCTCTAACAAGATTTGCAATTGGGTTGGATATGAAGTATGAGAAAAATGCACAGCACAAGTATGACTTCAAGGTTTTGGGGATGAGTGATGGGAAAGATGATGGAAGTCTGTGGGAGAAGCCAATTTGGGTTGAAGATTAGGAGACTGAATTTGGACTTATTAAGACTGAGATGCCTATGGCATCCACATGGAGATGTCAAATAGATAGAGGAGGTGCATGTGTCTGGAGTTCAGGGGAGAGGTCCCTTTTTTTTAGTCCTGGATATAGCTGTTCCAAAAATTTAGGGAGACCACAGGTTTGAGAAGGGCAAGATGCTATTGAATATGATCAATTCAAAGACTTTCAGACTTAAGGTTAAATAAAATTTGACTTTAGACACCTAGAGGTAGAGATTTCTTTCTTTTAAAGGAACAGAATTTTGAAAATCATTTAAAACTGATTTTATCCAACTAATATGTCTCAATAAATATGATTTCAATATCCTATTGCTTGAGGATATTGAGGATATTATCCTTTTCCTAAGAGGCCTTGTAGCTAAGAAGTTAAAGAAAAAAACAATCAAACAAGCAAACAAAAACCAAACCAATTGATGGCATTCAGGGCAAGCCATTCCCAAGTACACCACTTTGGCATTTTGATTATTTTGAATTAAAGTCATTTAAGAAACAGCTGGTGCAAGGATACTCTGAAGCTCCTTTGTCCCCTTGAAAGCAGAAGATAAATCTCTCATGTGAAGTGCATGCTCCTGTACCAGGGGAGAGGAATCATCCTTATCACCAGGGACAGGGAATTCAGGTCCTGGAGACTCCATAAACAAATTTTGTTACTTTCTCCCTAATTTATTACCCTAAGCTCAGACTTCTCTGTCTTACCAATTCTTCACAAATTTATTGTTCCTTTGTCTAAAAAGTATAAAAAAAACTGCCCGTTTTGTCACTTCTTTGAGTCTCATATGTTTAATGTATATACAACATTAAATTAAATTTGTTTTCTCCTGTTAATCTTTCTTTCATTATAGGGAGGGGGCAGTCTTCAGCCAAAAACCTAGAAGACAGAGGGGAAGTCATTTTTCCTCTCCTACACACCTAAGCAAAAATAAAAACAAAGTGCAGTCTAAAGGGTTTTTGCAAAACTTAAATCATGTTATAAATTTCTCTTTAAAATGCAGAGTAACAACTTGTAGAGAACCCAAGTTTGTAGTCCTTTTTTTAAATGAAAAAGAGATGGTAATGCATGGTCTGGTGAGTAATGTTTAGAAAACCATACAAGATTGCTGTCCACCTGAAACTCATACCTTCCTCCCACCCTCTGTCTTGAATTAACTTCCTTCTTTCCTGCCCCCTGCCTGCCTCTCTCCTTCCTTCCTTTGAATTGCAGGTTCATGTTCATGGCAGATGCTGTATTCTCCCCTTCATTTTTAGTGAAACAACTTCAGTTTTATTCAGGGCTCAATTTTATTCATTTTATTCAACTTCAATTTTATTCATCTGCCAAGTTAAACTACAACAACAGCAGTATCAGCAGTGGATTTCTCAGCCCATCGTGCATGTGCGGTCCTAGCTCAGGAGATGTGGATTCACTGGGAGGGGCTTCGAGGAAAGCCCTTTAAAATGGGGAAGATAAGCCAGCTTGTTACATTTGTTTTCTGGCTTTGCCCTGTCTTTTCTCTTCGTCCTCCCTGATGTACGAGTGCATTGCTGCAAGCCTTTTCACTGTGTGGTGAGGAGAGGAAGGACGCCTGCAAAGCAAGGCCCAGCAGGAAGAGTCTGGTCCCTATTGGTGAGATTACATCCTGATGCTTCCACAGCAGCTCCAGATTTCCCTACTTACCTTCAGACTAATTTTACACAAAAACAACAATATGTTTGCTTAAGCCATTCTAAGCCAGGTTTTTTTTTAGGTGCAACTGATGATGTGTTCTCTGTCTCTAATTATGAAGACTGCTGCTGCTACTGCTAAGTCCCTTCAGTCGTGTCCGACTCTGTGCGACCCCATAGACGGCAGCCCACCAGGCTCCCCCGTCCCTGGGATTCTCCAGGCAAGAACACTGGAGTGGGTTGCCATTTCCTTCTCCAATGCGTGAAAGTGAAAAGTGAAAGTGAAGTTGCTCGGTTGTGTCCAACTCTTAGCGACCCCATGGACTGCAGACTACCAGGCTCCTCCGCCCATGGGATTTTTCAGGCAAGAGTACTGGAGTGGGGTGCCATTGCCTTCTCCAATTATGAAGACTAGATTTTGGTTATTAATGTAGAAGAATTCTTTTGAGTTAAGAGGGTATAAATACTTATTTAGTGAGTATTGCCAAATATTTTCTAGTTTCTCATTTCTTTAAATGTATTTTTGTATAGTCTGTTTTGATATTTTTAAAAATTCAATTATCAAATTTATCAGTTTATTGTTTTATAGTTTCTGCCTTAGTGTTATATTTGGGGAAACTTTCTCCAGTACATGATTTATTTATTTACTTATGTTTTCATTTAAAACTTAGATTTCATTTTTTTAATGTAAAAAAGACTATGATGATATATCTGTTTTCCCTGCCACACTCATGACAAACATTGCTAATTGATTGTGTTACTTATTCTTAGTGAGCAGCAAGGCAGGCTGCAAATCCTTTTTAACACCATTTCCCGGGCCTCCACTACCAAACAATAAAATTTCATGTAGCATAAAAGTCATCTGTCATCTCTGATTTATAGCATTTTGTATTAAAAAAAATATCTTTCCCTCTAAACCACTTTAAATAATTTTTGGACAAGATGAAACATGAGTAAATAGACTGATTTACTAGTACTTTTAATAATGTTGGTCAAGCATCACTGAGGGCAGATGACCGGCTATTAATATTTCATAGACTAGAAAAGAAGCAAAGAAGAAACATTAAGAAAAGTTATGTAGCTTCCAATCTCAAAAGAAAGTCAATGCAATTCAAATGATGATATCCTTCAAATGATAAAATCCCTGATCTATCTAAAGAAATCAACAATTATTTAGATAGTTTTTTTTTTTTGCCTCTCTTCTAATATATAGGCTAGTTTTTGGTATTCTAAGTGTTTGTGGGAGAGTCTAGGTTTCTGGGGTATTTAGAACAATGCCAGTTTAGTGGGAGGACTTAAGAGAAAGATGAACATCTTTGCACAATATCTCCAAAATAGGGAGTAGTAACTCAATAATTAGAAACAATAAATACAAATCTTTAGGGAGCAAAAAGTTCTTCAGCAAGATTGGAGGAGCTAAAAGTAAGGGGAACATTGTCAGTGGACCCTAAAAATAAATTGTTAGAGACCTTTGGGAGTCATGGTGATTTTTCTTTGACCTTCAACTAGGCCCATTCCCTTCACACTCTCTCTTGGAACCCGCCTGCCTCCTAACTAACAGAGAAGGTGCTGATACCTTTTATGACTTTCCTTCTTGCTCTCTCCGCCAAATGCAAACCAAGGGGCACTGCGGATGTAGATGCATATAACATTGAAAGGAAATAATTCTTTAAAATATGCTTTCTGTAGTTCCTTTCAGGGTTTAATTTATATTATTAGATGCTGAAAGGAAATGCCTAGACAGCCTCTAAAATCCTCCCTCTAGCTAGTGTCTGCCACAGAGCTACTAACTGAAGATGAGTGGCTGGCTGCTCTGAGGTTATCGATGGTGATACCACAGCATAAAGTAGGAAGAAATAAATGGGACCGGGCTTCATTGGTTTAACCTCTAGAAGAATCATGGAGCTAAGAAGAGAGGTTGTGGGAGGGGATCAATAGTTGACAAATGAAAAGAGTCTCAGTCAGTTGGAAAGGGCATTTATTTTCCCATGATGTAGCAGAATAAATCACTTGTAGAATCCCACAACTCAGGATTGTCTTTTGCAAAATAACACTATTTTTTGTTACCTAAAATCTTTGAGAACCACAGCACAAAGTTTCTTTTTATTCTACATTAAATAATAGGGAAAACAGAAATACAGCTCTTTAAATTCATGCTGGAAGAGAAGCAAATCTATCATCGTTGTCATTGTCCTGATCCAATACTTATGTAATGTATAAATTATGGGTAACAACCTTAGGTACTGTAGAATCAGCTTAGATAAAATATGACTCCTCTTCCTATCAAGTTATTTCCTTTCAATAAAGTAACTTATAGCTTATTAGTAACCTATGGACTTTGAAGAAAGCCGAGTGCCAAAGGATTGATGCTTTTGAACTGTGGTGTTGGAAAAGACTCTTGAGAGTCCCTTGGACTGCAAGGAGATCCACCTGGTCCATCCTAAAGGAAATCAGTCCTGAATATTCATTGGAAGAATGGATGCTGAAGCTGAAACTTCAATTCTTTGGCCACCTGATGCAAAGAACTGACTCATTTGAAAAGACCCTGATGCTGGGAAAGATTGAAGGCAGGAGGAGAAGGGGATGACAGAGGATGAGATGGCTGGATGGCATCATCAACTTGATGGACATGAGTTTGAGTAGACTCTGGGAGTTGGTGATGGACAGGGAGGCCTGGCGTGCTGTGATTCATGCGGTCGCAAAGAGTCGGACACGACTGAGCGACTGAACTGAACTGATGGTCTCTAACTTCTTTTCTATTGAGAGAATGATCTCAAATATTTATGTATCTCTCATTAATTCTTTGTGTAAGTAAAATTTATCTTTTACATTTGTAGGACTCTTGGCTCAGTTCAGTTCAGTTCGGTTCAGTCACTCAGTCGTGTCCGACTCTTTGCGACCCCATGAATTGCAGCACACCAGGCCTCCCTGTCCATCACCAACTCCTGGAGTTCGCTCAAACTCATGTCCATCGAGTCGGTAATGCCATCCAGCCATCTCATCCTCTGTCATCCCCTTCTCCTGCCCCCAATCCCTCCCAGCATCAGAGTCTTTTCCAATGAGTCAAATCTTCTCATGAGGTGGCCAAAGTATTGGAGTTTCAGCTTTAGCATCAGTCTTTCCAATGAACACTCAGGACTGATTTCCTTTAGGATGGACTGGTTGGACCTCCTTGCAGTCCAAGGGACTCTCAAGAGTCTTCTCCAACACCACAGTTCAAAAGCATCAATTCTTCAGCGCTCAGCTTTCTTCACAGTCCAACTTTCACATCCATACATGACCACTGGAAAAACATAGCCTTGACTAGATGGACCTTTGTTGACACAGTAATGTCTCTGCTTTTTAATATGCTGTCTAGTTTGGTCATAACTTTCCTTCCAAGGAGTAAGCGTCTTTTAATTTCATGGCTGCAGTCACCATCTGTAGTGATTTTGGAGCCCCTCAAAAATAAAGACTGACACTGTTTCCACTGTTTCCCCATCTATTTCCCTTGGCTATGTGACACATAAATATGTTTGAGTTATTCGGGAGTTAATCTACACTTGTCCTTTTTGGTTTCCATCCTTTCACTGCCATTATGGCTAATGGCTAGTGTCTGCCATCTTGTGTTGCTCTATGCTCTGGGATGCTGAGCCCTCTGGACTTCTTTTCATGGGCCCTCTCGCTGAGTGACTTCTGGTTGACTTTGACAGTGGGAGATGCTGTCAAATATGAACAAGGATAAGAGGAGGGAGAGACCTGGATATTCATTTCTTTCCTCTGCTCTTCTTTGAGCAGTGGCTACATGTCCTGGACCACAGCTTTTCCTGAGCTTTCCTCATTCCTGCAGCTTTCATTGGCTCTCAATATACTACTTCTTCCTTTATTTCTTAACCTAAGGTACTGAAAGCCTCCAGCTATTGTTACTCACTGTATTTATCAGTTTTTACTGTGGCAACAAACAACTGCAAAGTTTCAGTAGCTTAAAACAATTTGTTGTTGTTCCAGTCGCTCAGTTTTGTCTGACTTTGCGACCCCATGGACTGCAGCATGCCAGGCTTCTGTGTCTTTCACCATCTCCTGGAGCTTGCTCAAACTCATGTCCATTGAGTCAGTGAAGCTTAAAACCATAGACACTTGTTTTTGGCTCATGTTAATGAAAGGTATGAGTCAGCTGTGGCTCAAATTCCAGGTGTCTTCTCATTTTAAATTCCAGATTGAAAGGGTATGATGCTTTCATGACAGAGGGTAGAAACTCCAAAGACAGCCAACATAGCCCGCACAATGACATGGAAAGCTTCTGCTTGGATAGGACAGAGGTCAAGTCTATCCACATTCAAGTGGCCAAAGCATGTAACATGGCCAAGCCTAAAGTCAAATAAGTCAGGACATTTACTTCTTCCCTAGGATTCTCAGATGATCTGAGTGATCTTTATTTCTTGCTATGACTCTGGATAATAGAGTTATCTATAGGGGGAAAAAAAGAACATTTATTAAAATGATACATAGTCTCTCTGAACTCAAAGGCAAGGATTGCAGGTAGCCCCTGGGAATGAACTGCAATTAGAGACTTGTGTGCTGGCTATTTTTCATCTCTGTTTCTTTCTGTTTGCTTCCCTCTTTCTGTTTCTGTAGGATGGTTTCATTTGCTTCTTTACTTGCATGATGGAAACATCATGGCCAGCAGTCCCTAAGTGTCTCTAGGTCCTACCTTGTAGGACTTATGACAGGCTTAGAGTGCAACAGGTGCTCATTTCCAGCACTATCGAAAGACTCCAACTGGCAAGACCACATTGCACAAAATAGCTGCTGGGATCCAGCAATGTAATTACATTGATTATAGTAAAGTAAAATTGATAGGAGATGGTGGGGGTAGCAAGACCATCCACTAGGTGCTCACTATACAGATAATGTTTTGGTCATAGGCTTTCCTTTAGTCATCAATATTTTGTTAAACAGCATTTATAAATAAGTAAAATCAATTTACTTTTGCTTTATCTTTTAGTTTAGTGAAATATCTATTCCCTACTTAAGAAATCTAGACTTTAAGAATTTAGCTGTCGCTTGTTTTTAAAATCAACTTTCTCTGTGCAGGGCACCATGTCTAAATATTCAACCTCTCCCAAAGGAAGAAAGGAAACATCTTGGGTAGATATCTCTCCGAAGATGCCTGAGAAATCCAACTACTTGTTTCCTGCATATATTGCTTTAAGCCTGGTACTAAGGACATTTTCACTGACATACCAAGTACTTTAGAGGGAGAGATTTTGAATAAAAACAATGAAATATAATTAGTTACACAGGCTTTGTTATGACTGCATTTTGTAAATGTAATAGAAAATAATTAAAAGAATATTGTGCTTTAGGGTTCCTAACCGTCTGTTATGTTTCATAATTTATGTGAAATTTACTTTCACCTCAACACTGCTGTGAACCAGGTATTCTAACTCCATTTTGAAGATGAGAAAACTCAGAGAAGTTCAGCAAATGACTCAAGGTCATGCATGCATGCGTTTATGCTGTACTAAGTTACTTCAATCATGTCTGACTCTTTGCAACACTATGGACTGTAGTCCCCCAGGCTCCTCTGTCCATGGGATTCTCCAGGTGACAACACTAGAGTGGGTTGCCATGCCCTCCTCCAGGGGATCTTCCCAACCCAGGGACTGAACCCGTGTCTCTTATGTCTCCTGCATTAGTAGGCAGGTTCTTTGCCACTAGTGCCCACCAGGTCGCACAGCTATTAAATGGCAGGCTCAAGACACAAATCTAGGTTGAGCTGACTTCAAAGTTGGTACTTATTTGAAAAGTATCTGGGATGGTGTCAAAGCCATGTGTCAAGTTGTGTTAGTCATGTCTGACTCTTTGTGATCCCATGTACTGTAGCCAGCCAGGCTCCTCTGTCCGTGGGATTTCCCAGGCAAGAATACCAGACCCATAGTAAACATCAATAAACATTATCTCTCCTTTCCTATATAGACTCTTTCACTTTGTTATACTGTGATTTGAATGGTTCTTTCAAGAAACGAGAGGAGTGGGACTATGCTAATGATAGACTACATTTGCCTCATTAGTGCCAGCGGGGATCCAAGATGGAGCTGGCTTCCCAGATGCCATTGAGCTTAACTCTCTTAATGAGGGTTTGTAATTTCTCTTTGGCCAAATTCTGCAAAATTGTCTTATGTTTTTGGGACTAGAATAATTCCGTGGGACCTCTCTTTGTTATAGTGTGGATGACAAGAAAGAGAAAGTAGAGATGGTCCCATTACTCATACAATCCTGGGGTTATTCCATTTTTGAGGACATATTGAGCCATACAGCATTTCTCATATGATTTACCGAGGAAATGTATTTAGTGTCTTTATATTCCAGTAAAAAATTTTGTATATAAGATATAATGGCATATTTATCATGTTACCATACTGTACCTATTGCAATGACATAAAAACTGTGTATATATGCATGTATACACACATATCTTTATATATGGGTACAGATAAGAAAAATATATTTAATTTATTGGTGATAAGATTCTTATTATTATTTTAAGAATATTTTAAAATTATTACTTTTTGCATTAACAGTATTTAATATTTTTAAATTATATGGAATCTAGAAAGATGATTCTATTTGTAGGGCTGCAAAGGAGATGTAGACATAAAGGACAGAATTTTGGACACAGTATGGGATGATTTGAGAGAATAACATTGAAACATATACATTACCATAAGTAAAATAGATAGCCAGTGGGAATTTGCTGTATGATGCAGGGAATCCAAAGCTGGTGCTCTGTGACAACTTACAGGAGTGGGGTGTGGAGGGAGGTTCAAGAGGGAGGGGACATATATGTATGGATGACTGTTGATTCATGTTGATGTATGGCAGAAACCATCACAATATTATAAAGCAACTATCCTCCAATTAAAAATAAAAAGTAAATTAATAAATTTAAATTAAAAATACTTGATATTTGAAAGTGATTTGTTGAATTAAAGAAGGAAACAATAACAAATAAACATCATAAAGCTTCAACTAAACAAATGCACACAAAAGGGAGAATCTGGGGAAACTGAATAAAACATTTCGAATCATTTAAAACACTTCTGAACATACTCATTTATCTCTGCCAGGGTACACATGGTTTTTATACAATAGTTTTCCTTTGGAGAGGAAGCAGAGTGGTGGGAGTGAGTACTTCATTGTGTATCATATTGATATCTTTGGAATTATGAATCTATGTAAGCATGTCACTGACAAAAAAACAAAGACAGGAAAGAAAAATATACTCTTCTTTCCTGTTTTATTAGGTGAAGTAGAATTAGCATGATTCTTAAAATGCTGTTTTATTATCTTTTATGAATTCTCCATCTTTATTTTTTAATGAGTCATTAAAGCATATGTTTTAAGTACATAATTTCCTATGTTAACTTTTAAAGCAGTATAACATCATCTAGAAATCACTTAAAGGGCAATAACTTTATTTGGGCATTGTGGGACATTCCAAAAAAGTATAAAATGTAATCTACAGCTTTGGTGAACTTACTCTTTTCTTCTTTGATGATGGAACACATGAAATATAAACAGTAAGGCAAGATAAAAGTTGTGTGTATGAAATTATTACTGTAATGCCTGAGAGACTGAAATAATTCAAATAGAGATCCAAGTGGGCACACAGATAGAGATCTTATGCACCATTTGTATTCCTGTTACTGAGGAGAGTGTTATGTGTTGGTTCCTGCTGCTTTGCTGCTCAAAATCCCATAAATATTCATTGGTTAGCTCTAGTAATTTTCTCGTGGAGTCTTTAGGGTTTTTGATGTAGAGGATCATGTCATCTGCAAATAGTGAGAGTTTTATTTCTTCTTTTCCAATCTGGATTCCTTTTATTTCTTTTTCTTCTCTGATTGCTGTGGCTAAAACTTCCAAAACTATGTTGAATAGTAGTGGTGAGAGTGGGCACCCTTGTCTTCTTCCTGACTTTAGGGGAAATGCTTTCAATTTTTCACCATTGAGGATAATGTTTGCTGTGGGTTTGTCATATATAGCTTTTATTAAGTTGAGGTATGTTCCTTCTAATCCTGCTTTCTGGAGGGTTTTTATCATAAATGGATGTTGAATTTTGGCAAAGGCTTTCTCTGCATCTATTGAGTTAATCATATGGTTTTTATCTTTCAACTTGTTAATGTGGTGTATTACATTGATTGATTTGTGGATATTGAAGAATCCTTGCATCCCTGGGATAAAGCCCACTTGGTCATGATGTATGACCTTTTTAATATGTTGTTGGATTCTGTTTGCTAGGATTTTGTTAAGGATTTTTGCATCTATGTTCATCAGTGATATTGGCCTGTAGTTTTCTTTTTTTGTGTGGCATCTTTGTCTGGTTTTGGTATTAGGGTGATGGTGGCCTCATAGAATGAGTTCGGAAGTTTACCGTCCTCTGCAATTTTCTGGAAGAGTTTGAATAGGATAGGTGTTAGCTCTTCTCTAAATTTTTGGTAGAATTCAGCTGTGAAGCCGTCTGGTCCTGGGCTTTTGTTTGCTAGAAGATTTCTGATTACAGTTTTGATTTCCATGCCTGTGATGGGTCTGTTAAGATTTTCGATTTCTTACTGGTTCAGTTTTGGAAAGTTATACTTTTCTAGGAATTTTTCCATTTCTTCCAAGTTGTCCATTTTATTGGCATATAGTTGCTGATAGTAGTTTCTTATGATCCTTTGTATTTCTGTGTTTTCTGTTGTGATTCCTCCATTTTCATTTCTAATTTTATTGATTGATTCTTCTCCCTTTGTTTCTTGATGAGTCTGGCTAATGGTTTGTCTATTTTATTTATCTTCTCAAAGAACCAGCTTTTGGCTTTGTTGATTTTTGCTATGGTCTCTTTTGTTTCTTTTGCATTTATTTCTGCCCTAATTTTTATGATTTCTTTCCTACTAACCCTGGGGTTCTTCATTTTTTCCTTTTCTAGTTGTAAGATATAAAATTAATACACAGAAATCCCTTTAATTCCTATACACTAACAATGAGAAAACAGAAAGAGAAATTAAGGAAACAATTCCATTCAGCATTGAAATGAAAAGAATAAAATACTTAGGAATAAATCTACCTAAAGAAACAAAAGACCTATATATAGAAAACTATAAAACATTGATGAAAGAAATCAAAGATGACACAAATAGATGGAGAAATATACCATGTTCATGGATCAGAATAATCAATATAGTGAAAATTAGTATACAATCCAAAGCAATCTATAGATTCAGTGCAATCCCTATCAAGCTACCAACAATATTTTTCACAGAACTAGAACAAATAATTTCACAATTTGTATGGAAATACAAAAAACCTAGACTAGCCAAAGCAATCTTGAGAAAGAAGAATGGAACTGGAGGAATCAACCTGCCTGACTTCAGGCTATACTACAAAGCTACAAGTCATCAATACAGTATGGTACTGGCACAAAGACAGGAATATAGATCAATGGAACAAAATATAAAGCCCAGAGATAAATCCATGCACCTATGGACACCTTATCTTTGACAAAGGAGGAAAGAATATACAATGGAGAAAAGACAATCTCTTTAACAAGTGGTGCTGGGAAAACTGGTCAACCATTCATAAAAGAATGAAACTAGAACACTTTCGAACACCATACACAAAAATAAACTCAAAATGGATTAAAGATCTAAATGTAAGACCAGAAACTATAAAACTCCTAGTAGAAAACATAGGCAAAACACTCTCCAACATAAATCACAGCAGGATCCTCTATGACCCACCTCCAAGAGTAATGGAAAAAAAAAAAAAAACTCATGGGACCTAATTAATAAAAGCTTTTGCACAATGAAGGAAACTATAAGCAAGGTGAAAAGACAGCCTTCAGAATAGGAGAAAATAATAGCAAACGAAGCAACTGACAAAGAACTAATCTCAAAAATATACAAGCAGCTCCTGCAGCTCAATTTCAGAAAAATAAATGACCCAATCAAAAAACAGGCCAAATAACTACACAGATATTTCTCCAAAGAAGACATACAATGGCTAACAAACACATGAAAAGATGCTCAACATCACTCATTATCAGAGGAATGCAAATCAAAACCACAATGAGGTACCATCTCACGCTGGTAAGAATACTGCTATACAAAAGTCTACAAACAATAAATGCTGGAGAGGGTGTGGAGAAAAAGGAATCCTCTTACACTGTTGGTGGGAATGCAAACTAGTACAGCTACTATGGAGAACAGTGTGGAGATTGCTTAAAAAACTGGAAATAGAACTGCCTTATGACCCAGAAATCCCACTGCTGGGCATACACACTGAGGAAACCAGAATTGAAAGAGACACATGTACCCCAATGTTCATCACAGCACTGTTTATAATAGCCAGAACATGGAAGCAACCTAGATGTCCATGGGCAGATGAATGGATAAGAAAACTGTGGTACTTATACACAATGGAATATTACTCAGCCATTAAAAATAATACATTTGAATCAGTTCTAATGAGGTGGATGAAACTGGAGCCTATTATACAGAGTGAAGTAAGTCAGAAAGAAAAACACCAATACAGTATACTAATGCATATATATGGAAGTTAGAAAGATGGTAATGTGACCCTATATGTGAGACAGCAAAAGAAACACAGATGTATAGAACAGTCTTTTGGACTCTGTGGGAGAAGGCAAGGGTGGGATGATTTGAGAGAATAGCATTGAAACATGTATATTATCATATGTGAAACAGATAACCAATCCAGGTTCCATGCGTGAGACAGGGTGCTCAGGGCTGGTGCACTGGGATGACCCTGAGGGATGGGATGGGGAGGGAGGTGGGAAGGGGGTTCAGAATGGGGAACACATGTATGCCCATGGCTGATTCAAGTCGATGTATAGCAAAAACCTCTACAATATTGTAATTAGTCTCCAATTAAAAGAAATAAATTAAAATTTTAAAAAAGCCAATAAATAGGCCAGGTTGATGGAAAGGAAAGTTTGTTTTATTTCAGATACTGGGAACATGAAGGGGAGGGTGGGGGATATGTCCACCTGACTCTCCCCCCTTCCCACAAGCAAGGGGTGAAAGACATCTTGTGGGGCAGGGGCTTCATAAAGAAACAGCAGATCATCTAACAATCATCTTCAGATTGGTCATTAGTGGTCTGACCAGCATCATCTTGAATGTTTCAGGTACAGTTAATCTTCAGTTCCAGGGTCCAATTTTTCCCATTTCTTTGTGGTCAATTCTTGGAATTGTGGCAACTCAAGTCCTGGGCACAGTCTGGTCATCATGTAGTTAACTTCTCCACCTGAGGCTTTAGTATCCATAAGACAGCTCACAGAATATGGCTCAGAATATTATCTACAGCCCTTGAGAAAGAACTAAAGGTCTTTGCCAATGCTTAATGACTACATTTTTATTATTTAGTCTCCTTTGACTGTTTTCCTTTGTTTCAGCATTTCTCACTTCTCAGATTAAACTTGTTCTTTGAAGTTTTCTACAGGCAAAAGGCAGGCAGAAGACACAGTGGGGGGGGGGGAGGGGAGGGCGGGCAGGGTGCAAGGACCATACAGTCCTGCTCCATTTTATTAGTTAATTCACGCTAAGATGCAGTAACAAATCCATCCCAGTAATTCAATGGCTTAAAGAATAATATACATGTTTATTTCTTCTGTAGAAGTCCAGGGTGGGCTTTTGGTTAGCTGGGTGGCTCTCCTTCATGGTTGGAAAGACACTCAGATGGACAGTTGCTTTGCCCTCTTTACTGGGCAGCATCTCAGGTCCTTTTAGTTATCTATCTGAAACAGTTGAAGGGACAATAGCATGGACAAGTCTGATGTGCTTTTACATAAATTGACACATCCCTTGCTCTCATATTCTACCAGCTCTAGATCAGCAACCAGGCCACATACCTCACTGCTTTAGGGGTAGGGGTATGCAGTCTAGCAGGCTGGCCACACCCTTGACCCTCCCACTTCAATAGGAGAAGGCAGAAGCTCCATGCTGGTGGCCAGGTGACAGTCTGTAACACAAATACAGAACATCAGTAATTTGGAATAATAAAGAAGAGAAAGAATGGCTTTATCCAGGCAGGAAGAACAATATAAATAACCAGGCTGTTAAACCTCACCCGGTTCCCAATTCTTTCTTTTTTTTCTTTTTTTGTCCTCTGCTTCTTTCTTTTTAAAAAATGTTAATTAATTAATTAATTGTTTGGCTACACTGCATGGCATGCAAGATAGATCCCTGAACAGGGATTGAACCCATGCCCCCTGCCGTGGAAGCACAGAGTCTCAACCACTGGACTGCCAGGGAAGTCTCTCCAATTATCTGATAAACAAAACCTATTCTAGATCACTTCCAAACATGTTTCCATCTTCTATATTTCTGTGGTTCTGGGAGCTAGCATTTAGTGAGTATCACATTAGGCTGGAGCAGTGTCTTCATCTTGGAATGGTGCAAGAAAATTCATGTTAGGTGGGTAAAGTGAGTCTTGAATAGTCACTGTTTTTTGTAGGAGATTTTTTAAAAATCAAGTGACAAATAATGATCAAGTACCTACTATATACCAGATACTTTGTCCCGTGCTGTAGAGGGCACAGTCAACTCATTCCTTCTGAGAAGAGATTACAGACTATTTATGGGGGAGCTGAGAGGGATGATAAAAAGGGAAGATTACAAATGAAGCATAATGGGATATGTTTCCAGGTTTCCAGACCTTGCAGTAGGGGTTAAGACATGAGGTGAATATTAAATGACTCCTGAATATATCTTACAAGATTTTTATGAAGGAAAAAAAAAAACCTCTAGCAAGAGTTTGTTTGCCTGAAATTTGTCACTGACAATGGGAGACATGAAATTTCCATTCATTGAAAGTTCTGATTAACTTGAGGTCAACTATAGTTTTAACTGCAAATAAAAATGCATGATGCCACCCTATATTTTATAGGCAATGAATTAATTTAAAATTCTTTATTAAGTAAAGTTGGACCTTTAGGCTATGGAGACATTCCACCCCATTTACCTATTTCTATGAAAATATATTCTCAGGTGTTAAAATCTGTTGAAAATTCTGTCAACTCCCATGCTCTACTGCTGTTAATTCTTAGCCAGTCATACCTCTAATACATCCTAGGATGCTCATCTTTGGACAAAATGGCTTTATTCTGACTTTACTTTTGTGTAGTTTAAGCTTTAAAAAATTTGTTTTCATAGATGTATCACAATCTTGAGGATTTGCAGAGAGAATGTTTCCAGACTTTTTCATGTTTAGTTTTGGCTTCTGGGTTATGTCTTCTTATAAACTCACTGCAATTATTTTTTGTTTTGTTTTGAATACCTGCTTCAACTTACCTTTCTACTGTAACACAAGACCTGGGACAAGGAGGCAGGAGACTTGCATTTCAGTTGGCTTTGTCACTTACTCAGTGGTCATGTCCTTGACTCTGATGGGACCCTGGTTTTGCTTATCTGTCAAATGAGAAGTCTGAACCAGAAGATAGTGTAGGCTGCACTCTCTTTGAAATACTATTCTTCTATACATTAATATTGGTTTACTTTTCTTTATTTTGTTATCAATCTACTCATTTAATTTTCATTTTTCAAAGGGTCTATTCCTTCAGCCATTTTCAAAAGTATTGTCAGAAGCCCATTTGAACCACGGTAACCAAAGTTTCTTAAGATGCAGATTTTTAATTCCTAATTTACTAACTCCATTTACTAAATCAGAGTTTCTAAGGAAGTACCTCTCTGTCTTTAATGTAAATACAAGTCATGTGGTGATCTTGTTAAAACGAAAACTCCAATTCAGTGTTGGAGGCAGGACCCGAGACTGTATTTCTAACAGGCTTACAGGTAATACTGCTAATGTGACAACTGCACTTTGAGTATTTAAATATGGACTCCCTAAGCCATAATGGCAGCTCCCACCCAGCAGAACCATGTCTCTAATGGAGATAGGTTTAGCCAGTTGCAGAATGTTTAAGATGTAGTAGTTGTGCCTAAAATGTAGCATGTAGCATTTGGGTCATATAAAGTTCTTCAAATAAAGAAGAAAGGTGTTGCAGAATAACAGTGTTGGACAATAAAGATGACAGGATATAATATGCTATGAATCAGCTTCTCTTATGAACAGACATGTTAGAGGACCATACTCATTACTGCTGGGGTATTTTAGATCAGGAGAATGTGTTGAAATTTCAAGTACCAAGTAGAAGAATGAAGGAAAATTGTTTTCTTTTCACTGATTACTGCTGTGCTACATGGTGTCCAAAAGTTTTGTCTTTTTTATTTTTTAATTTCCCCTCCCCAGATTTTACAGCAGCTATGGGTGGTATGATCACCTTGTTCATAGTCATGGAAATACAG
Organism: Bos javanicus; assembly: GCF_032452875.1. Classification (NCBI taxonomy): domain Eukaryota; kingdom Metazoa; phylum Chordata; class Mammalia; order Artiodactyla; family Bovidae; genus Bos; species Bos javanicus. The sequence goes on along the minus strand of NC_083869.1, from coordinate 58,522,205 downwards.
CCTCCTTCCTGATTCTGTGTGGTGATGAGTAATAAGATTTTTTCTGCAGAGGGGTGAAAAGGTCTTAAAACTAGTTTGCTTTCTCATATATAGAGAGATCCTGAGAAGATGCCTAACATCTCCCTGAAGATTAAATTTCTGCTAGTGTTTTAAAAAATTTTTTAAATTAATTTTTTATGGAGGCATAATTGACACACAACATTATATTGTTTTCAGGTGTTCACTCTATTAGTTTAAATCTCATTTTAAAAGGGTCTGTTTCTTTATATTTTGAACAGTTTGTGATTGGGCATAAAATTAGCTCATGTGAACATCCTTTTCCTCAACTGCAGTACTCTAAGGCAAAAGTGGCTTTGTAGGAATGTGTGCATTTGCATGTTTAAATGGGATCTGATTTATATTGTGCCAAGCACCATTACTGACAATTATGTAGGCTTTGAAATGAAATTATGTCTAAAAAATATATGTGGCATATGTTCTACGCCAATTAAAAAACATGCCTGAGGAACTTTCTTTCTTTATTTTTTAATCCCACAAATCCTGCTAAAATCTAAGAATTTTGCAAACCGATTTAGTTTTTTCTTTATATAGATATAGTGTTTATACCACTCAACTTTTGAACATTAGACAATTTAAAACCACCTTTCATTTGTAATAATAAATCTTAATGGAAGCTCACAGAATTCTTACCAGACACCAAGCTATGTGCCAAGTGGTTTGTATGGATTATTATTTTACTCTGCTTTATAATGTCCCTGGCCTAATTGCTCTGTTTAATATGAACATATGGAAGATCTGAACGCTCAGTTGATAATGCATACACACACGAGCACACGCACACTAAACCATTGTGAAGAAAAGAAACAAGAACAATCTTTACAAAATCAAAAACTTAAAGTCATGTGACAGATTTAGGAAATTCTTTTTATTTACATAGAAATGTGTACACATACTTTCTCTGTACACAGGAGATCTAAGTGTATATACACATATGGTTCCCACATATTTTACAGTAAATAGTAGTTTAATCTTGTTCCTAGGTTAAAATAAAATGATGTCTCAAAGTATTTCACACCAACCACAAAATTACAAAAGCACCCGATGAACTCAGAGCAAAAATTTCAAGCCTGTATTACCACACACTAAGCCTAGTACAATTTTTACAAAAGACAAAAAACAAACACTGTGCAGGTATCACCAGGAAAAGGAAAGGACTAGAGATGCAAAATAGACGAGAGCTGTTGGCTTTTTGAACAACGTAGTAAGAGCATTTTACAGTAAGAGCATTTTGTTCTTCCTTCGGTTGTCAATCCAGTGTTTTACTTTGATATTTTACAGATAAGAAGGGGGAAAAACGTTGACAGCTATCGTAAAAGGAGTAACCATTCCATGAATCTTCCAGGTTCTAGAAACACTTTTTTTACTGGCCAGCCAGATTCTCTCTCTATGCTAATTCAAAGATCATCCACTTCTATGACACAGATGACATTTGACCCCCTCAGAGAAGATGAAGAGGAGGTGGTTATGAGGCAACATTCATTAGGAAGTTATCCCAAAAGCCTAGGGAGTCATGTGTCTTGGTTATTAGCATGATAATAATTAGCATTGTTTAAATAAACTCCTTATTTCCACAATTTGATCCTTCATTTAAATAGCTAAATGCAAGGAGAACTTAATCTAACAGGCTAGAAATAATGAATACATCATCCTGGAATTTCCTCCCAATTCCAATCTTTCTCCCATTCTAGCTAGCCTAGGAAACAATTGCTTTCTCTCAATTTCAAAGTTGTTCTACACAGGTATACAAAAATCATACCACCAAATGAATAGAATTAGGTTACAGGGGGAAAACAGAGTTGTGATATTTTTGACAATCTCACATCATTGAACCTGGCAAAGTAATCTAAAAACATCCTGATCGTCATCATTGTTGAACTGACTTACAATACATCCAGATTTGCTTTTTTAATATACCAATATTACTACTCAGATGAGAATCCTAAGGATGGTGACCAACCCAAGGGTAAGTGTTTAAATCCCACTCCACTCAACTCTAGCTCAGATAATGTGTTTCATTCCACTGGGGCATTGTAACTTCACACATGAGTTTTGAAGCAAATTTTACCCCTTCATCTCTCATATCACTAACAGCACAGACATGGGAAAAAAGACAGCAATAAAAAAGAATTCAATGTCAGAAATGTGATTCATCTATCAAATACAATCTTTTCAGTTACTTTATTGGATCTGCTATTTTTAAGGTAACTTTCCAAAACATACTTCAAAGGCAGGCCCATTTCAAGAGCAATGTTTATCACATGCATTATTTGGTTCTTTCCTGTTCCATGTTGCTACTACCATCAACTCTTAGAGAAATAAGAATAGCTGGAGGAGTTAGCCTTAGGAGAGAGATCTTATGAGAGAGTGATGGTTTCATACAGTTTGACTGTTTAGATTAAGGTACTTATGATCATAACAAACACATTTCAACTTTTAAGATGTTTCTTTTTCTTTTTTAAATGTGAAAACCTTATAGGGAATGAAGGTTCACTGCCAGAAACAAAAGGGATCCTTTGCCATGGAAAGCTGAGCTTGGTTCTTGGTGGTTCTATTAATAATTGAGTATATATTTATCCTTCCTTTTTATTGGCCATGTGAAGATTCAGCCAGAAGATAAGTAGGGAGTCTCGCTATGGTAATTGTAGTCAGGACAGACCTTTTGCACAAGTTTATAATCAACACTGTAAAAGGCAATGTAGATGCAAATGACCTTGAAGGGCTTGGAACACAACCAGGATACGTGGCTCTGAGTCTGCTCCTGGTAGCAGATCTTGGATGGGTCAAAATTGCATAGGGCGGTCTTCTTGGCCCGATCTGTTTTTTCATACTCAATGCGACAGTTGAAAGATTTGGATTCCTTGGTCTCCAAGGTAGACTGTGGGGAAACTTCAAACTCTACCACTTTGGAGGGGGGTACCAAGCTCACTGAAACGTTGCCCAGGCCGGTGGAATTATGTCGGAAATAAACACTGAAGGTTCCATTTCCATGGTCAACGATTTTCCCCGTGATGAGGAGGTTGAGTTTCACAGTTTTAATGTTGGAATGGAAGTCACCCCATCCAAACATTTTCTTAAATTTTCCTGTTTTCACTATTGGCCTCCTTTTAGTTCTTGCCAATGGCTCCTGAACTTCCGTGATGTTGGCCAGCCAATCCCAAAAGTTCTCCATGCTGTCCGCATAGGCCAAGTGTCCAGGCTTGGGGACTGGAGACTGTTTAACAAACAGGCGCAGAGGGTTGATGATCCGCGAGTGCACCACGTTACCCACCAGGGTCCCTGTGGCATCTTTGTCTTCCCAATCCAGTCCCTCCGTGGCATGCACCACCTTCTCACTGTCACAAAACAGCTGTTCGAAAGGAAGAAAGAAAAATATACTTTAGGTTGGGCTGAGAGTCCACACATACCAAAGCCAAAGCACTGGGGCAATTCTTGTAGTAGTATTTCGCTTCCTGCTAAATACCATTTCACATACACAGTGGGGCTCTGCAGTGTAACAAGATGACCATGTCATTCAAGCAGTATAAATCTGTGAGTACAAACATGGAAATGATGTGATTAGGAAGAGAGGACAGTTGTTTTTTTGTATACGCAGGTTCTGAATCCACTGGATTCAACCAACACTGAATTGAAATTAAAACTAAACAAAAAGTCCCAACTGCCCCCAACTCAAACACAGAAATTTCCAAAAAGCAAAACTTGAATATGTCACATTCTGGCAACTATTCACATTGTATTAGGCATTATAAATAATCTAGAGATGGTTTAAAATATACAGAAGTATGTGCATAGGTTATATGCAAATACTAAACTATCTTATATAAGGAATTTAAACATCCCTGGATTTTGGTATCCAAGGGGATCTTGAAGCCAATCCCCCATGGATACCAAGAGATGACTGCATTTCATTTTAATGGGTTGATGTGGCTTTAGTCTCTGTCTCCTAATCTTTACAATTCTATCTTCCCAGACCGGGGGATATAGTATTTTTTGGTCTCTTATTTGACAAAAACATTCAATTTGTAAGGTCTTTTTTTTTAGGTAGAAAATAACTTTAGTAAGCTGAGATTTCTACCATGGAGCTAGAAGCCATCTGAATATAAGGTATTGATAAGACTCTTAAAATATATTTGTAGATAGCAAGCATATTATTATATTCAAAAGCTTATGTCATATAATTTCATAACTTGATATAATTCAATTTTAAATTCTGTAATTAAAAGTAGCATGAATAATAATATGAAGTTCTATAAAAGATTTAGTTGAAAAAATGTAATCTCAAATTATCTGCCTTTATAGAAGCAGAAATAAACTGGAGATGTATATTTTGAACTAGTTAATTGTTGATAAATACATTTTATTACAACTGAATAATACCCTGAAAGATAGAATTGCTAAGAAAGAATCATGTGCCTGTGTTTTATGGATTCCACAGTATTTTGATTCAAATCATTCCCCTTGAAACACAGCACTTTATTTGCATTTGATTTTCTTCTAATTCTCTTTGCAGTGTAAGAGTCCTCATGATTTCTAAAAATCATTTAGTTAAGTCAATATGAATTTTGAGAGACAGATTCATAATATATGAAACTGCAGCTTGGAGTGGATATTTATAGATGAATTATAAAGTCTGGAAAATAGAGGTTTCTAGTGGAAACACAGATAGCCTCTTATCTCTAATGGCACAAACCACTCTGGTAATGATTCTCTGGAAAACTGTCAGCGTGATGGAAAGGATGAGAAGGAAGTGGGGCTGTTTTTATGTACTGTTTCCCCAACCCTTTCAAACTTGGTGAAGTACCTGGTAAAACCAGTCTCAGATTATTACAAGAATTATTGCTTTCAATTCAGTTTTGAGAAAAAAAACAAAACAAAACTGGCATAGCTTGGATTGTAAATTTTACACTTGACTCTATGGTAGAGTTTAATAATATGAGGTTATATTTTATACATTCATCAAAGTTTAAGTCCTAATAGAGTTTCATGAGAAGTGTTTTCACCTATAACTTGTCCCTGAACACTTTAGAGGAGGAATGCAAGGACTTAAATGTATGTGTGGATTTTTCTTTTTTGTTTTCTGCTTTGGTGGGGAGGGGGCACATAATATATATTGATCCCATTGATTAATTCCCAAAGGCTTTTCCCACTCATGTCTAGTATTTCCCAAAATTCTCTTCTCTAAATTACTGAGGCTTGGCAGAAGGGCAAACTGATATTCTGCACATTCTTATCGTTTTGAAAACCTGAATTCATACTCTCTATTCCTAGGGTCTCGCACATCCTGAAGTCAATACTTCTTTCTCTCTCCTGGTGTTGAAGGACTGGCATAGTCACCAGAAAAAGAGGGATCATTACTCAGGATTTCTGGCTCAAAATATTCTGGGTATTTCTGATACTGTCACTAGTTTTCTGACTTTGAACACTCTTCATTACAATATGCACAGAGCCTCATTGAGATCAACTGGTCAGACAGCCCATGGAAGTCAGTACGGGCTACAGATAGGACTTGAGGTTGCTAAGAGCTAATGCAACCTGGTCCAGGTGACTTGTCTTGTCCTCTCTCCAAGGAGACAGTCAAGGACACATGGACAGATAAGAAACCCCTTGCTGATCAAGGTCCAGTTTCTCTTTTCTGTGATTATGATTCTTGCTATTATTTGTTTTCACCTTTTTCCAATATTTCATGAGATGTGCCTTGCTTGGTCAACGTTGACAGCCTCACCTACCAATCCTGAGAATGGCCGGTACTAAAGAACTTAATTTCCTGATCTCTATTCCCCAATTTGTCCAATTTCCTAACCTCTTCCTTCACTCCTGTCTTTCTTCCTATCTTTCACAAGATAAATCCCTTTTAGCTTGCTTAAAACAAAACAAAACAAACAAAAAAACCCCTCAATTCTTACTCATACATAATATGCTTGTGCTCAAGTGCTCAGTCGTGTCCAACTCTTTAGAGACCCCACAGATTAACATATAGACACTAGTGACAGTGACAGTCACTCGGTCATATCCGACTCTTTCTGATCCAAAGGACTGTATCCCAGCAGGGTCCTCTGTCCATGGGATGTCCCAGGCAAGAATACTGGAGCAGGTTGCTATTTTCTACTCCAGGGGATCTTCCTGACCCAGGAATCGAACTCCTATCTCTTGGGTCTCCTGCACTGGCAGGCAGATTCTTTACCACATTCTTTACCTCTGGGCAGTGTTCCCAATTAATACTGTGTTAGTAGAATAAAGATCCATTTTCCATTCAAAAATACTTTTTTTTACACAAGTATGACAACACTCTGTACTACCAGCACCAATATGCTCTTTTTATCTTAAAATGCTTGTTTCACATTGCACATTTTTCTGAGTTTTTTCTGCTTGGGTCATTTTTCTTGATGCTTTGCCTGATTTTCTCCTTTTTCTGTTATTGAAAACCTATCAGTGTTAAACTTATTGTACAGTGACAAGTTTTCAATCACGTAGAGTCTCAGGCTAACTGATATTGGTGCATTTTAAAATACATGATGAGTTCTATCGTGAGATGGACATTATGAGATCCTTCTCTTATCTCTAGGACTTCTGATGTGATGGTTCTGAGATGACTCAATATTTACTCAAAAATTCACTTATTAATTTTCAAAAATACTACAGATTTTCATTGTAGTAACTGATGTTGTAACAATTTGACCCAAATATAGGTAACTCACCCTAAGAAAGTGAAAAAAAGAACACAAAACTTACCAAACAGATAAATTAGAGGTAATTATTTGCTTTTAGAAACACTCTTCTATTCTTCAGGAAAGATTCTACAGATGAGGATTGAAAACGAAATTTGATTCTTAAAAAGTATATTCTAACACAATACTCTTTAGGTTCAAATCTGCTCAAGTTGCCTTTGATTTAAGGTTTGCCTATGTAAAAATAATGCAATTTAACTCTTAAGCACAGATCTATAATTGTTCTCTGTTTCAGTGAAAACTGTCATTGAGGATTCCTTAGATAAAAAGTAGATGTATGCATCTTTTACTTTTTTTGCTTTACTATTAAACAAATTGAGAAAAGCTGGGTAATGGCAACCCACTCCAATATTCTTGCCTGGAAAATCCCATGAATGGAGAAACCCGGTAGGTTACAGTCCATGGGGTCGCAAAGAGTCAGACACGACTGAGTGACTTCACTTCACTTCTTCAACTTATTTATTACTCTAAAATGTATGGACAGTTCTTACAAGTACTGATTTCCAAATCTAAACTCAAATTTCAAAAAGCTATTTGATGATGATATATATAGGTAGAAGAGTATAATTAAAAAACCAAATATATGTCTAGTTGTCTTAAAAAGCTGCTAGTTGTACCTCTTCTCCCAACTTTCTCTCCCTGTGGTATAACTTGTTCAGTCTTCTCCCTAGAATGCTGCTTAAATGCGGGCGTCACTACTGAGAAGACACCCTCTCCTAAACAGGTGTACATAGATAGTTGTGTGACCCAAGTTCCCAAGGCTGATGCTTAACCTCAAAAGACCTACTCAGGGATGACTGGGGTTTGAATGAACCACAACCCCACCCACACTCATCCAATATACTCCTAATATGGAAGCAGCATGGTGGAAAAAGCATAGGATTTGCTGCCTGATGACCTCATTGTCCCTTGACATGAGCCCCAATTTTCACACCTATGCCTCCTTTGTTGGTTGATTGTAAGGACTAAATTTAAAAAATGGATGGAAATTACTGAGCTCAACCTCTGGCAAAAGGCACTCAGAGACTGATGGGTCTTACATTATCCAATGGATAGTTCCATGCCTCCTATTCAAAAATTGTCTTCAAAAGATGATATGGATTCTCAGGTCTCCAAGGAACTGATTAGTGATCAATCAAGCAACTTGTTCAATGCCATAGGATAAGTTAATGAGTAGAAATCAACCCTAGAGCATCAATCAAATGCTTCTTCGTGTTCCAGTCTCACTGACATCTGAGTCATATCCAGATCACAGGGACAGGTGAGCATTCTTTGCTAATAAAATGTGTTTGTGGATCTTTGATTTCAGCCTACCAAATGAGTCAGCAAAGGATCTGAAAGTGCAAAGTGTCTGGCAGGACGCTCATTCCTCTGTAGACAATTTCAGTGATATGACATGCTGGGAGAGGACTGAAGTGGATCCGAACCTGTTGGCAAACCAGTCTGTTCAAGGCAAGGTTGTTAGATGTTATCTGCAAAACACAAGGCTGTATCCCCCATTGCTTTTGTACTTGCGGGGGTTCTCTATGCTACTATCAATATCACTGCTGTCTTTTGTCCCATCATATTACAATAATAATGCAAAAACATTTAACTGCTTGCACGAAATGGAGTTTAAAAAAGGGAGAAAAAGAGGAATTTCTGTGCTTTATCTGTTTGAACATTCCCTGATTTCAACACATTTATCAAAGCTTAAGTAATTTATGTCTTGGCAGGGTGTATCAATTTCACAAAGCACACACATTAGCTAGATACAATGATATCATATTAGCTTTTTCTGCATCTTACAGAGGAGCTCAAAAAGATTAATAAAAGCTCAAACCTTCATCAATTAAATGAAGCAGGTGGAAGGAAGGAAGTAAAGGAGGAAGACTGTATTTCATTTCATTTCTTTTGTTTTCAGGGAGAAAAAAAAGCTGACAGGTTCAAATCATTCATCATAACAAGCTGGAGTTGAATTTCACTGATAATTAAATGCATTTTTTTCCCCAAGAGACAGAGAAGCTGCAGTGAATTTTATAGTAGCAGATGTGAGAACTGTCACAAATTATGGAAATAATTTATAAACTAAAAAGCATCTTTCTCTGCAAATACTATATCAGAAGATCTTTTAAAAGTATATCTGTTATGTATTTTTCAGGAAAACATTTTACATTAGACTAGTTTTAGTTTGGAGAAAGCGATGGCACCCCACTCTAGTACTCTTGCCTGGAGAATCCCAGGGACGGGGGAGCCTGGTGGGCTGCCGTCTATGGGGTCGCATAGAGTCGCACATGACTGAAGCGACTTAGCAGCAGCAGCGGCAGCAGTTTTAGTTTACTGGACAGTTGTGTGGTACAGAGTTATAATATATCCTGTACCTAGTTTCCTATATTATTAACATCTTATATATCTTACACGTGTTACAACTAAAGATCTAACACATGCATTCATGTTCACTCACTTCAGTCGTGTCTGACTTTGTGACCCTATGGATGGTGGCCCGCCAGACTCTCAGTCCATGAGATTTTCCAGGCAAGGAGGCTGGAGTGGGCTGCCTTGCTCTCCTCCAGGGGATCTTCTGACCCAGGGATCAAACCTGTGTCTTATGTCTCCTGCATCGGCAGGCAGGTTCTTTACCACTAGTGTGACCTGAGAAGCCCAAAGATCCAATACTTACACCTTATTATTAACTAAAGTCCATGCTTTATTCAGATTTCCTTCATTTTTCCTTAATGTCCTTTATATGTTCCAAGATCCCATCTAGGATCCCACATTATATTTGATCATCATGAACTGTTAAGCTTGTTTTGGCCATGACCATTTCTCAGTTGTTCCTTGTTTTTGGTGACCTTGAACATTTCAAGGAGCACTGGCTAGGCCTTTCAGTTTGAGTTTGTCTGATGTCTTTCTGATGATTAGAGTAGGCTTTGAGGAGGAAGAACACAGAAGTAAGGTGTCATTTTCATCCCTTCATCGAAAGGGTACGCTCTAGCAACAAGACTTAATCACTATTGATGTTAACCTCTGATTTAGGCAGAGAAGATATTTTTAAGTTTCACTTACAGAATTCTCACAAGGCTTGTACATTTTTGTTACCATAAGCTTAGTCTAATTTACATTTAATTCAGTGGGACTTGGTTTAGGATTGATTTTTTGTTTTTAAAGTCAGGAATTCAAGCATTTCAATTTATAAGTCTTTACTGCATCACTGAATTCTCTCAAGTAACCTCAGAGTTGCTTAGGAATTCCTATACTATTTATTTATTTATTTTTTAAAATATAAATTTATTTATTTTAATTGGAGGCTAATTACTTTACAATATTGTAGTGGTTTTGCCATACATCAACATGAATCCGCCACAGGTGTACACATGTTTCCCATCCTGAACCCCCCTCCACCTCCCTCCCCATACCATCCCTCTGGGTCATCCCAGTGCACCAGCCCCAAGCATCCTGTATCCTGCATTGAACCTGGACTGGCGATTCATTTCATATATGATATTATACATGTTTCAATGCCATTCTCCCAAATCATCCCACCCTCTCCCTCCCCCGCAGAGTCCAAAAGACTGTTCTATACATCTGTGTCTCTTTTGCTGTCTCGCACGCAGGTTATCATTACTATAACAATAGTTACTTTCTAAACTATTTATACATTATTCTAGCACTATTACATGCTATAAGTATGTCTGTCATCATCAATTATTATTGTTGTTATTTCACATTCATTTAGTATTTATTTCTTAAAAATGGTGCTCATTTAGATAATTGATAATTCAATAAAGAAGAGCTTCAGTTCAGTTCAGTTCAGTTGCTCAGTCATGTCCGACTCTTTGTGACCCCATGAATCGTAGCACACCAGGCCTCCCTGTCCATCACCATCTCCTGGAGTTCACTCAAACTCTTGTCCATCGATTCGGTGATGCCATCCAGCCATCTCATCCTCTGTGGTTCCCTTTTCCTCGTGACCCCAATCCCTCCCAGGATCAGAGTCTTTTCCAATGGGTCAACTCTTCGCATGAGGTGGCCAAAATACTGGAATTTCAGCTTTAGCATCATGCCTTACAAATAGTTATGAAAAGAAGAGAAGCAAAAAGCAAAGGAGAAAAGGAAAGACATAAGCATGTGAATGCAGAGTTCCAAAGAATAGCAAGAAGAGATAAGAAAGCCTTCCTACGCAATCAGTGCAAAGAAATAGAGGAAAACAACAGAATGGGAAAGACTAGAGATCTCTTCAAGAAAATTAGAGATACCAAGGGAACATTTCATGCAAAGATGGGCTCGATAAAGGACAGAAATGGTATGGACCTAACAGAAGCAGAAGATATTAAGAAGAGATGGCAAGAATACACAGAAGAACTGTACAAAAAAGATCTTCACGACCCAGATAATCACGATGGTGTGATCACTCACCCAGAGCCAGACATCCTGGAATGTGAAGTCAAGTGGGCCTTAGAAAGCATCACTATGAACAAAGCTAGTGGAGTGATGGAATTCCAGTTGAGCTATTTCTAAAGAAGTGCTTAGTCTTTAAATATCTCACATGGAGTTGGAATTACCTGCTTAATGTATTAGATTCAGATATTCTTCTCAGTTTTGGATCAGGTCTATTGTACTTGACTCTATACATCCAATGAGTCAGTATCAACATTTACATGGGGCTTTCTTTGCAGGTCTGTTTACCAAGTGAATGAAGCTAAGGAAAGTCTCACAAAGCAGTGTTCTACCTTCACAGTAAGCTGTGTGCTGTGGGGCCATGACCATTATTAGGGTTCCCTTGGGATTGGAGACAGTCAGACTTTTGCCATAATTATGGGGTAATCATCTTCTACATGGGCTTCCCAGGTGGTGCAGTGGTAAAATCTGCCTGTGAATGCAGGACATGCAAGAGAAACAGGTTCGATTCCTGGGGTGGGAAGATCCCCTCGAGTAGGAAATGGCAATCCATTCCAGTATTCTTGCTGGGATAATCCTATGGTCAGAGATGTGGGCTACAGTCCATGGGGTCATAAAGAGTCAGACATGACTGAGCATGCATGCTATGCTATGCTACATCTATATATCCACCACTGTGATAGCTTTGCTTCTTCTCTGTTGCTGCATGTGGGGATGGGTCCTAAACTGCATGTGGTGGGGTGTGGGGGTGGGGAGAAGAGGAGGAGGAGATGATTTGTCTACACATATGAGTAATACAAAGGAAGTGAAGGGCATTTAAAATGTGAGCTTCAGTTCAGTTCAGTTGAGTCGCTCAGTCGTGGACTCTTTGCGACCCCATGAATTGCAGCATGGCAGGCCTCCCTGTCCATCACCAACCCTCGGAGTTCACTCAGTCTCACGTCCATCGAGTCAGTGATGCCATCCAGCCATCTCATCCTCTGTCGTCCCCTTCTCCTCCTGCCCCCAATCCCTCCCAGCATCAGAGTCTTTTCCAATGAGTCAACTCTTTGCATGAGGTGGCCAAAGTACTGGAGTTTCAGCTTTAGCATCATTCCCTCCAAAGAAATCCAGGGGCTGATCTCCTTTAGAATGGACTGGTTGGATCTCCTTGCAGTCCAAGGGACTCTCAAGAGTCTTCTCCAACACCACAGTTCAAAAGCTTCAATTCTTTGGCGCTCAGTTTTGTTCACAGTCCAATTCTCACATCCATACATGACCACTGGAAAAACCATAGCCTTGACTAGACGGACCTTTGTTGGCAGTAATGTCTCTGCTTTTCAATATGCTTTGGTCATAACTTTTGGTCATAACTTTTCTTCCAAGGAGTAAGTGTCTTTTAATTTCATGGCTGCAATCACCATCTGCAGTGATTTTGGAGGCCCCCAAAATAAATTCTGACACTGTTTCCACTGTTTCCCCATCTATTTCCCATGAAGTGATGGGACCAGATGCCATGATCTTTGTTTTCTGAATGTTGAGTTTTAAGCCAACTTTTTCACTCTCCTCTTTCACCTTCATCAAGAGGCTTTTTAGTTCCTCTTCACTTTCTGACATAAGGGTGGTGTCATCTGTATATCTGAGATTATTGATATTTCTCCCGGCAATCTTGATTCCAGCTTGTGCTTCTTCCAGCCCAGCGTTTCTCATGATGTACTCTGCATAGAAGTTAAATAAGCAGGGTGACAATATACAGCCTTGACCTACTCCTTTTCCAATTTGGAACCAGTCTGTTGTTCCATGTCCAGTTCTAACTGTTGCTTCCTGACCTGCACACAGGTTTCTCAAGAGGCAGGTCAGGTGGTCTGGTATTACCATCTCTTTCAGAATTTTCCACAGTTTATTGTGATCCACACAGTCAAAGGCTTTGGCATAGTCAATAAAGCAGAAGTAGATGTTTTTCTGCAACTCTCTTGCTTTTTTGATGATCCAACAGAAGTTGGCAATTTGGTCTCTGGTTCCTCTGTCTTTTCTAAAACCAGCTTGAACATCTGGAAGTTCATGCTTCACGTACTGCTGAAGCCTGGCTTGGAGAATTTTGAGCATTACTTTACTAGCATGTGAGATGAGTACAATTGTGCTGTAGTTTGAGCATTCTTTGGCATTGCCTTTCTTTGGGATTGGAATGAAAACTGACCTTTTCCAGTCCTGTGGCCACTGCTGAGTTTTCTAAATTTGCTGGCATATTGAGTGCAGCACTTTTAGAGCATCATCTTTCAGGATTTGAAATAGCTCAACTGGAATTCCCTCACCTCCACTAGCTTTGTGAGCTTACGGGGTTCAAATCCAGTTCAATGTACAGCGTGCCATTATCAGTTCAGGATACTCTATCCTACTGCAGTCCCAACAGGGGGTGTTTTTTATTATTTGAAGAAACACCTGTGGATGAAATAAGAAAACCAGTCTTGCTGTTCTAGTCCAGGGTTTATCAATTCTAACTGACACATTTTATTTAACCCCATTGACTCTTCACTTGCAAGGTTGGAGTTGCACTTTAAGGAGACAAAGGAGGCTTTGAGGTAGAAAGTGATCTAGAGTGAAGTGGTCCACGCACAGGAACACCTGTAAGAAACATTGTGCAGTTTAGGGGAGAAGTGGGGGGCGGGTCAGAAACTTTGGTCACAAATTCATGTGTTCTCTTTTTTTGTTAAATTGAATTACAGTTGATTTACAATACTGTGTGGTTTCAAGTATTATAAAGTGATTCAGTTTTACATAATATATACATAATATATGTAATATATAATTTTTCAGATTCTTTTCCATTATAGAGTTATTGCGTGCATGTGTGCATGCTCAGTTGCTTCAGTCATGTCTGACTCTTTGCAACTCTATGGTCTGTAGGCTCCAGGCTCCTCTGTCCATGGGATTCTCCAGGCAAGCATAGTGGAGTGGGTCGCCATGCACTCCCCCAGGGGATCTTCCCAATCAAGGGATTCAACCTGTGTCTGCTGCATCTCCTGCACTACAAGTGGATTCTTTTACTGTTGAGCTGCCTGGGAAGCCCCATAGGTTTATTAAAATATATCAAATACAGTTCCCTGTACTCTACAGTAAGACCTTGTTATTTATCTCTTTTATATATAGTAGTGTGTATCTGTTAACCCCTCCCAACCTTCCACTTTGGTAACCATAGCATTGTTTTCTATGTCTGTGAGTCTGTATATATTGTAAAATAGTTCATCTGTGCTGTATTTTAGATTCCACTTGTAACTGATATGCTATTTGTTTTTTTTTTACTTACTTCACTTAGTATGATAATCTCTAGATCCATCCATGTTGCTGAAAATGGTATTATTTCATTCTTTTTTTATGGCTGAGTAATATGCCATTGTGTATGTATGTGTATACACACACATACACACACACACACACACATATATATATATATATATATATGCATATTATATATATACCATATCTTCTTTATCCATTCATCTGTTGATGGAAATTTAGGTTGTTTTCATGCCTTGGACACTGTGAATAGTGTTGCTATGAACATTAGGGTGTACATACCTTTTGAATGCATTCATCTTTAATCACTGATTTAACAGGTATCTATCACATGCCTTTTATGTACAGCATCTGTGCTCTGCACACTGGGAACATACTGCTGAACAGGGCAGATAAAGTGCCTGCTTTAATGTGATTTACAGAAAATTAACGAAAAGAACAACAAGACAGACAGGTCATGGTGGAGAGGTCTGACAAAATGTGGTCCACTGGAGAAGGGAATGGCAAACCACTTCAGTATTCTTGCCTTAAGAACCCCATGAACAGTATGAAAAGGCAAAAAGATAGGACACTGAAAGATGAACTCCCCAGGTTGGTAGGTGCCCAATATGCTACTGGAGATCAGTGGAGAAATAACTCCAGAAAGAATGAAGGGATGGAGGCAAAGCAAAAACAACACCCACTTGTGGATGTGACTAGTGATAGAAGCAAGGTCCAATGCTGTAAAGAGCAATATTGCATAGGAACCTGGAATGTCAGGTCCATGAATCAAGGCAAATTGGAAGTGGTCAACAGGAGATGGCAAGAGTGAACATTCTAGGAATGCTCAAGTCAACATTCTAGGAATCAGTGAACTACAATGGACTGCAATGGGTGAATTTAACTCAGATGACCATTATATCCACCACTGTGGGCAGGAATCCCTTAGAAGAAATGGAGTAGCCATCATAGTCAACAAAAGAGTCCGAAATGCAGTACTTGGATGCAATCTGAAAAATGACAGAATGATCTCTGTTTGTTTACAAGGCAAGTCATTCAATATCACAGTAATCCAAGCCTATGCCCCAACCAGTAACACTGAAGAAGCTGAAGTTGAATGGTTCTATGAAGACCTATGAGACCTTTTAGAACTAGCACCCAAAAAAGACATCCTTTACATTATTGGGGATTGGAATGCAAAAGTAGGAAGTCAAGAAACACCTGGAGTAACAGGCAAATTTGGCCTTGGAGTACAGAATGAAGCAGGACAAAGGCTAATAGAGTTTTGCCAAGAGAATGCACTGGTCATAGCAAATACTCTCCCAACAGCACAAGAGCAGACTCTACACATGGACATCACTAGATGGTCAATACCAAAATCAGATTGATTACATTCTTTGCAGCTAAAGATGGAGAAGCTCTATACAGTCAACAAAACAAGACTGGGAGCTGACTGTGGCTCAGATCATGAACTCCTTATTGCCAAATTCAGGCTTATATTGAAGAAAGTAGGGAAAACCACTAGACCATTCAGGTATGACCTAAATCAAATCCCTTATGATTATACAGTGGAAGTGAGAAATAGATTCAAGGGATTAGATCTGATAGACAGAGTGCCTAAAGAACTATGGATGGAGTTTTGTGACATTGTACAGGAGACATTGATCAAGACCATCCGCAAGAAAAAGAAATGCAAAAAAGCAAATGACTGTCTGAGGAGGCCTTACAAATAGCTGTGAAAAGAAGAGACGCAAAAAGCAAAGGAGAAAAGGAAAGATATACCCATTTGAATGCAGACTTCCAAAGAATAGCAAGGAGAGATAAGAAAGCCTTCCTCAGTGATCAGTGCAAAGAAATAGAAGAAAACAATAGAATGGGAAAGACTAGAGGTCTCTTCAAGAAAATTAAAGATACCAAGGGAACATTTCATGCAAAGATGGGCTCAATAAAGGACAGAAATGGGATGGACCTAACAGAAGCAGAAGATATTCAGAGGAAGTGGCAAGAAAACACAGAAGACCTATACAAAAAAGATCTTCATGACCCAGATAATCACGATGGTGTGATCACTCACCTAGAGCCAGACATCCTGGAATGTGAAGTCAAGTTGGCCTTAGGAAGCATCACTATTAACAAAGCTAGTGGAGGTGATGGAATTCCAATGGAGCTATTTCAAATCCTAAAAGATGATGGTGTGACAGTGTTGCACTCATATGCCAGCAAATTTGGAAAACTCACCAGTGGACTGGAAAAGGTCAGTTTTCATTCCAATCCCAAAGAAAGGCAATGCCAAAGAATGCTCAAACTACTGCACAATTGCACTCATCTCACACGCTAGTAAAGTAATGTTCAAAATTCTCCAAGCCAGGCTTCAGCAATATGTGAACCATGAACTTCCAGATGTTCAAGCTGGTTTTAGAAAAGGCAGAAGAACCAGAGATCAAATGGCCAACATCTGTTGGATTATCGAGAAAGCAAGAGAGTTCCAGAAAAATATCTACTTCTGCTTTATTGACTATGCCAAAGCCTTTGACTGTGTGGATCACAACAAACTCTGGAAAATTCTTAAAGAGATGGGAATACCAGATCACCTGACTTGCCTCCTGAGAAATCTGTATGCAGGTCAGGAAGCAACAGCTAAAATTGGACATGGAACAACAGACTGGTTCCAAATTGGGAAAGGAGCACGTCAAGACTGTATATTGTCACCCTGCTTATTTAACTTCTATGCAGAGTACATCATGAGAAATGCTGGGCTGGAGGAAGCACAAGCTGGAATCAAGATTGCTGAGAGAAATATCAATAACCTTAGATGTGCAGATCACACCACCCTTATGGCAGAAAGCGAAGAAGAACTAAAGAGCCTCTTGATGAAAGTGAAAGAGGAGAGTGAAAAAGTTGGCTTAAAGCTCAACATTAAGAAAACTAAGATCATGGCATCTGGTCCCACCACTTCATGGCAAATAGATGGAGAAACAGTGACAGACTTATTTTTGTGGGCTCCAAAATCACTGCTAACTGTGACTGCAGCCATGAAATTAGAAGATGCTTACTCCTTGGAAGAAAATTTATGACCAACCTAGATAGCATAATGAAAAGCAGAGACATTACTTTGCCAACAAAGGTCCATCTAGTCAAAGCTATGGTTTTTCCGGTAGTCATGTATGGATGTGAGAGTTGGACTATAAAGAAAGCTGAGCACTGAAGAATTGATGCTTTTGAACTGTGGTGTTGCAGAAGACTCTTGAGATTCCCTTGGACTGCAGGGAGAGTCACCCAGTCCATCCTAAAGCAAATCAGTCCTGAATATTCATTGGAAGGATGGATGCTGAAGCTGAAACTTCAATTCTTTGGCCAACAGATGCAAGAACTAACTCATTTGAAAAGACCCTGATGCTGGGAAAGATTGAAGGCAGCAGAAGGGGACAACAGAGGATGAGATGGTTGGATGGTATCACCGACTCAATGGACATGAGTTTGAGTAAACTCTGGGAGTTGGTGATGCATAGGGAGGCCTGGTGTGCTGCAGTCCATGGGGTCGCAAAGAGTCAGACATGACTGAGCAACTGAACTGAACTGAAGGAAAACAAACATTACATAAATAGTCATAAATAATATCCCACTGACTTAAAGTTGTCATAAGCATCTGAAATATATATATATATAGATGAATATAGATACATCAAGCAGGTGGCACTAGTCCTAAACAGGGAGGCAACAGAGCAAAGAGTGAGCAGAATTGAGTATGAAACGAGTTGCCAGTCCACGTTCAATGCACGATACTGGATGCTTGGGGCTACTGCACTGGGATGACCCAGAGGGATGGTATGGGGAGGGAGGAGGGAGGAGGGTTCAGGATGGGGAACACATATATACCTGTGGCGGATTCATTTTGATATTTGGCAAAACTAATACAATTATGTAAAGTTTAAAAATAAAATAAAATAAAATAAAATACAAATTCAAAAAAAAATACAGTCAGAAAAAAAAAAGAATTGAGTAATTAATATCTTTATTTTGATGGTAAAAATAAAACCCAAGATGTATTCATTGATCGTTGAAAATGAATGAATTCATGACAAGGAAATGAATTCATGACAAGGAAATGAATCGATCTTGGTATTTATATTCCTCCTTACCTAGTTCCAAATTGTATATTGATTTGTTTATAATTACTAATGAGTATGATAACATTATAAGACAGTAGTTATATTTTTCCTAGTAAAAGACTCACTTTTTCTTTTCTTTTCCAGCTTTATTGAGGTATAATTGACAAATAAAGTTGTAATATATTTAAACTGTACAACATGTTTACATTGTGAAAGCATTCCCATCATCAAGTAATTAAATTAACACACCCATCCCCTCACACGGTTACCCCCTCCTTTTTTGGGAGTGAGAATCCGTAAGAAAGGGTTCTTAGTAAATTTCAATCAGGACTTATTCATCTTAGAATTGAAAGTACATGTACACCTCTCCTAATGATAAATAGGGTCCAAGGATCAGTCAGTGCTAAATTTCTGACTTGGAGGTCTTGTGCTCAGGGTGGCAACCCGAGCAGCCTTGTGTTTCACCCTTAAATCTCCTAAGAGCTGTTGAAGGTTATAACAGATATTTTTGGGCTCTGAGACAGTCAAACCTTTGTTATAATTGTGGTATAACTTTTTTCTATTATCTTATGTAATTATTACCATATATATTAATGTTTCCTGATAATGAACCACATATGTTCTAGGTTAAATTACATTTTGAATAATGTAGCTTGTCTGCATATTTATGGGTGTCTTATGATATGTTAATAGACAACAAATCTGGCTTTTGTCTACGATTTTCACAAGAACTGATGAATACTCTAAATGAAAGGTAAAACACAGCTGAATTTTGTTTTTCTTTCGGTAATCAGAGCACTGAAGAGGCATCTATACCTCAAGTGGATGTTTTCAGTTTTTAGTGTTTATACTGAATATAAGGTATTTATAGCCCAAACTAGTGTTCTGTGACGTGCTTGCCATAATAGAAATAACTTACCAAGGACAGACTGAAAAGATCACCTACCATTAACAAGAAGGCCACACCCTTAACTATTCTATAGTACATCAAAAATATGTAGTCCTCTTCTGTCAAAGAAAAAATGTATGGTTTTCCAGGATCAAGCAGAATAAACTGAATGCTCCAAACTTGTGAATTTATATCAAGCTGGGAGGGTTTGCTTTTCCTTGATAACATGACTGGCAGATGCTACTAGACATAAATTGATACAGATATGTACAAATATTTTTAAAGATGGCTGTCTTGCTCCACTTGGATATCCTGAAAGGATTTATTAACTTTTTTTTTTTTTTTTCACAGAGACAATCATTGCTAAGTGCCAGTTTGGAAGAATAACTGGTTTGTTTAATAGATCTGTTTATTGTGTTGTTCCTGATGAACTCTGGATAGTTAGCCATTAATTATTTCACTGAGGGTATCAGTTCAAGCTAAGAACCCCCAAAGTGGCCACTGTTACAGTGTGGAGGTGGCCAGCAGATCCCATGCTAGCTGAACAACTATAGAACCAATAATGAAAAGCGATCTAAGGCTTCATTTATGCTGTGTGTGTGTGTATATATATATATATGTGTGTGTGTGTGTGTGTGTATATATATGTATATATGTATGTGTGTATATATACATATATATCTTATATAATTGGACTACTTTAACAATTCTGTCCTATATCTTGTAGTTAAAATAAAACAACGATCTGCTCAGCAGGAAGGAAAAAAAAAACTCTGTTATGATCAAACTTAGCTTCCCATTAAATTTTCTCCTTGTAAACAAATCTTGGAAAGCATTTTCTCTGGGTAGAAATTTTGCAGACTATCATCTCTGCTAACAAAAGAACACGTATTTCTGGACAACATAGAACACTGTATTGATGATTAGTAATATGGCTTGCCCTCAAATCATATTTCTGGGGCTCCATTACAGAACTGTCACAGCAGATTAAAAGAAGGATGATATAAAGGGGATGAAGAATGACAGAATCAAACATGTATCAATGTATTAATTGTACCTATTAATATTTTGTGTCATAATGTGGCAGTGTTTCAAAATTCATTTTGCAAGTTGAAAAACAAATGATTGCTTAGGAGAACAAAGCTAAACAATGGACAACCTTTGTGCTGAGAGTAGCAAATTCATTTTACCTTCCAGATATCCTTTAATAACTACCCTTTACATTTTTCTAAATTGATCCAGGAACTAACAGGCAACATAAATGTGAAGACAGAAATCTTAGCAGTAAGAGCCAAAAAGCTAGATTGCAATGCTTGGCAGTAGTTTTATTGCTAAGGTTAAATATGGCAATTCTTATTTTATCTTGAAGACAGTAATCTGGAAAATCAATGACAAATGACATAACCTCTGCAAAAAATCTTACACACAAGCACACATCCTGACATGCAGAACTATCATGTGTAAAAATGCATGTGTGCATGCACATACCATAATTTCTATAAACATTTCAAAGAAATGGTGTGATACTAAGTGATGGAAGCCAGAGTGAGAAAGACAAATACAATATCACTTATATGTAGAATCCTAAAAAGTTGATACAAATGAACTTAAATCCAGAACAGACACTGACCTACAGACATAGAAAACAAAGTTTTCTACGGTTACCAAAGTAGAGAGGAGGGGAGGAATAAATTAGGAGTTTGGGATTAACAGATGTACACTATTATATATAAAATAGATAACCAACAAGGACCTAATATGTATATAGAACTACACTCAACACGTTGTAACAACTTATAACAAAAAAGAATCTGAAAAAGAATACATATTATATACATATTATATATAACTGAATCACTTTACTGTATACCTGAAACTAACACAAAATTGTAAATCAACTATATTTCAATAAAAAATTAAAAAAAGAAATGATGTGAAAGAAGAAGATTTCATTTTGTATTTGCAAGCTGCATAAAAGGGGCTCTTTAACAAATTAGGAACAGATTAGGAGTAAATGGTAAAATGCCCTGTGGGAGGGGGCTGCTAAATGCTAGGCTACAGCCACAGGTCCCAAGTAAAACAGAGTCAGAGTGCAATCTCGTTTAACTTGAGTTTTGCAAAGTTAAAAAAGGTATTCTTTTGATCATCTAATTGAAACAATCCTTTCTCTGTTTAGGAATAAATGGCTCAGCATGGTAAGTGGCACTGGCTTTTTTCACCCCTTTGTCTTCGGACGCCCTGTCCAAGTCTTCAGTGAGAGAGAAGAGCTTTCCATGATAGGAACACAAAAATGATCCTGAAATATAACGGCCTGGGAGAGACAACATGCACCTGTTTCTTGACCCCTAAAAGTTGGCATTTGAAAAAGAAAGTTGCAACAGAAGAGCAGTGAATGGAGAAGTGGAAATGGCAGATACTGTACGACAGCTTAAGCAGCTTCAATGCAGGATGAGAAAACGTGGACAGATGGGAGGGTGGATGGGGCAGGGTTTCGGAGTGGTGCAGTGTGTATGACTTTGTACTTTACCATCATATCCATTTGATATTTCAATCTTCAAGTACTGATAACCTAGCAACTAGCACATACTGCCTGTGATGGGTAGTTTTAATTTCCAATTTGGAACACTAGTACTCCGTGTTCAAACTCTAGGTGCAAATACCAGGTGCTGTGATGAAGATATTTTGTAGATATGGTAAACATTGCCCATCAGTTGATTTTTTTTTTCAGTTTAAAATTTCAGCACTTATTGATTACATCTTGCATCTAACATGACATTCAGGAATTTTAAATATTTTTCAAATTGTCTTAGATATAGAGTGTGATATTTTACTTAAATGTAAACAATCATAGTCTTTTGGAGATTTTTACAGGCTCCTACATAAATGTGGTGCTTTATGATGACCCAATATAACTATGTTTTGTAAGATCAATATTCAGTTTTCCACACTATAAAACACTTTCTTAATAAAAAACCCAATGCATATTGCTTGTGTATATGAAACAGGTAATTGTGTCAAAATTATTTTTTGCAATAATCATTCCTGACATTTATACTGAGAATTACAGAGTCCCTGTACCCTTATTGAAAAGCAGAGACATTACTTTGCCAACAAAGGTCCGTTTAGTCAAGGCTATGGTTTTTCCAGTGATCATGTATGGATGTGAGAGTTGGACTGTGAACAAAGCTGAGAGCCGAAGAATTGATGCTTTTGAACTGTGGTTTTGGAGAAGACTCTTGAGAGTCCCTCGGACTGCAAGGAGATCCAACCAGTCCATTCTGAAGGAGATCAGCCCTGGGATTTCTTTGGAAAGAATGATGCTAAAGCTGAAACTCCAGTACTTTGGCCACCTCATGCAAAGAGTTGACTCATTGGAAAAGACTCTGATGCTGGGAGGGATTGGGGGCAGGAGGAGAAGGGGACGACAGAGGATGAGATGGCTGGATGGCATCACTGACTCGATGGATGTGAGTTTGAGTGAACTCTGGGAATTGGTGACGGACAGGGAGGCCTGGCGTGCTGCGATTCATGGGGTCGCAGAGTCGGACACGACTGAGGGACTGAACTGAACTGAACTGAGCTGTAGCCTTAGAGCATTTAAGAGACTTGTCCAAAGTCCAAACATTGAGAGGCAGCAAAAAGTTTTGCTTTTTGTATCAAAAATGATACAAAAAGGTCTTTTGTATCAAGTCACTGCTCTTTCCACACTAATACTGTAATATATCTGACACATAAAAAAGCTTGAGCAATGTAATATAAATAATAATACAATAAAAATAAAATAATATAAATAAAATTTTTTATCATTACAAGAGGAAGATTACTTTAGAAAATGAAGCTAAGAAAACTGAAGAAAATTAAAGTCAGTAGTTGCTAATATTTTAATATTTATTAATATTTCCTCCCTATGTAATACAAATAATATAGATCATATATTATCTTTATTTCTGAGGAAAATACTATATTGTATTTTGTATTGTATTTTGTTTGATGGCAGCTTCTGTATCTTCCTCAGCTTTATGTCTCCAACACTCATCATAGTGCTTGATTCACACGAAGTGTCTAGTAAAAACTGAATACATAAACCTGACTGGCACAAATGCATAGAGTCAGAAAGTACATTGGTAGATAGCAGGGGCCGGGGGCAGGGGCAGGTGGGGAGGCGTATGAGAGTTACTGCTTCATGGGGACAGAGCTTCAGTTTAAGAAGGTGACAGACTCGGGAGACGGATGATGGTGAGAGTTGCACAATGTGAATGTACTTAGGGCCACTGAAATGTAGAGATAAATATGGTTAAAATAGAGTGTTTTATATTATGTGACTTTTACCATAATTAAAAAAAGCCTTAAAAAATCTGACTGGCAGTGTAGAGTATCCTGGACTTTTCACACCTTTTTATATCTTTAGGCTTCACTCAGGCCATTTTGGAAGATGTTTTACATCTCAAATAAAACGTGGTCAGTAAAGCAGTCAAGTAGGAAAGACAATAGAAATGGAGAATAAGGGGTTACAAGTTGGGGGGAATGGAACTAAATAATAAATAATGATAATTGGTTAAAAGAAAATGAACCTAAATCAAAACATTAAAAAATAATATTTGAAAAAGTAGAAATTATTAAAAGAATTAATGTATGCAATGTTATAAAAAAAAGACTGAATTGTCTTATTTTCAAGAGTTCTTCATTCTTATGACCTCGATCTAATACTTATAAGCTGATAAAAGTTCACAGGACCCCACCTTCAGCCCAGACTCTCTCTGAAGTTCACTACTCGTACATCTAGTTTCTTAGACAGGCTGACTTCAATTGAACCATGAAAAGTATACAGCACCAGTTCTGCATTTTGTAAAACATAAGGTGATGCCTTCGTGGGTTGGCGGTAGCAGTTAACAGTGAGGCTGGAAGAGGAGTCAGAAGACTTGAGTTCTTTGTTAGAACTCAACTGACCGCAACGCTTCCTCATCCGACCTTCGGGCTCACCTTCTGTCTGCACAACTCCTGGACCTGTACCTTGCTGACAACTGGCACAGCCAGGCATACATACTGGGGGCTCTCTTTCAGTCATCTGATACTTGGCTAGGATCAACTGTGGCTTCTTTCTTGGCATCTACCAGCATTTGCAAACAAGATCAAAATCAAAGTCTCCTCTGTTCCTCTCCCCTCAACTCCCCTGAGTACACTTGGTCCAGAAGTCCTGGGAAAGGTCGAACAGGACTGTCCTGGGATGAGGAGCTGGTTCAAACCACAGGCAGTGGGCCAGGCTCTGCCTTGCAAACCATTTCTTGTCGGACCATATCCATCAGATATCTGGCCTGGTGAATTTTTTAAGATCTGACTGTGAGTCTTTAAATAGCTTTTGATTACTCAGAGCTGTGTTTTCACACTTTCATCGATATGGAACCTTTTCCCCTTAAAGTAAGTTTTTGTAGAATCTTAATATGTAAAGAGACAATAATGCTATTTACATGCATTCTACAATTATACATGAATTCAAATGTGTTCCCACTATTATTTTAAGCTTCATGAGTGAGTGTAATATGAATCTGAAAACAAACATGAAATCAGTGGTAACAGATGATTGTTGCAGTCTTATCAGCCTCAAAATAGCTCATGCTAGCATCTCCTCTATAAAGTATCTGTGATAATCTGATGGACTTGGATGTTCTCCTTTTGGCCCCCCCACCATTATACTCCTAAAATAGCACCCAAATTGGTTGCTATTAGGCTGAATTATTTGAAGATAGGGACATTTTCTTATCCTCTGTTGTATTCCCAAGGCTCACCACAGTGTCTAAAATAAAGTACATATACTTGGTAAACATATGTTGCTAAAAAGGTGCAACCCTTCCCGTACAGCACTATCATTTCAGTGGGCTTCCCTGGTGGCTCAGTGGTAAAGAACATGCCTGCCAATGCAGAAGACGTGGTTCAATCCTTGGGTCAGGAAGATTCCCTGGAGAAGGAAATAGCAATCACTCCAGTATTTTTGCCTGGTACATCCCATGGACAGAGGAGCCTGCTGGGCTACAGTCAATGGGGTTGCAAAAGAGTCGG
This sequence comes from Bos javanicus, assembly GCF_032452875.1. Taxonomy (NCBI): domain Eukaryota; kingdom Metazoa; phylum Chordata; class Mammalia; order Artiodactyla; family Bovidae; genus Bos; species Bos javanicus. The sequence continues at coordinate 58,496,742 of NC_083869.1, read as the reverse complement.
TCACAACTTAGCAACTAAACAACAACACAACATAAATTTCAATACTGACTAAATGTCTTGGTTAAACTTCCCTTGAGATTTTTTTGTTGTTGTTTTTTGGATGGGGACCATTTTTTTAAGTCTTTATTGAATTTGTTACAATATCGTTTGTTTTATGTTTCGTTTTTTGGCTGAGAGGCATGTGGGAATCTTAGCTCCCTGATCAGGAGTTAAACCTGCAGCTCCTGCATTGGAAGGCAGTCTTAATCACTGGATCACCAGAGAAGCCCCCCTCCTCACTGAGATTTTATACATTGGAAAGTCATTCTTGGCTTGTACCCAAATAACCATACACAATTTTTAAATTATTGGGAATCAAATATGTCAAGTTTAATTGACTGTGGTTTCCATAGACAGCCTTCATAGAAAAGCCATGTTTTAGGAAAGAAAATATGGGCTGCTACAAGCAATTCCTGAGGCGTCCAGGCCACTCTGGCCCTTGGAGACTCAAACATAATCCCAGCCTCTGGGATCCAGAAGAGAAGGGACTTGGTTGGGGGCGTGGTCAGATTCAGGAAGGGACCTGGAAAGCGGTGCTGTGGCTTACCCTATTTAAACAGGAAAAGGGAGAAGATTCCTGTGAAGGGTATCTTCCTGGGCATTGGGGGAGAATTAGTAGAAGATCCACTGAAGTATCAAGGAGCTTGTATGTGAGCTAAGTAGTGTCTGACTGTGACCCCATGGACTATAGCCGCCAGCCTCCTCTTGCCAGGAGGGGTTTCCAGGCAACAATACTGGATAGTGTTGCCATTTCCTTCTCCAGGGGATCTTCCCCACCCAGGGATCGAATTTGGGTCTCTTGCGTGTCCTGCATTGGCAGGTGATTCTTTGCCACTAATGCCACCCAGGAAGCACCCACTGAAGTAACAAGGAGAGAGCATACCATTTCTATCCTTTATTGAGCCCATCTTTGCATGAAATGTTCCCTTGGTATCTCTAATCAGCTCATTCTCTCTGTGTGAGCTTAAATGCCACCCCAGGTCAAAGTAAAGAACTAAGGAAGATATTATTCAGGTAAGTTACAGTGTTGTGGAAAGATCTGATGATTTCAGACTGAAAGTGATCTGAACCTCATTCATATATATTCCATTTCTCACTGTATTGTGCTTGGCTTTCGCAGACATATTTAACAACCCATTAAGTAAGGCAGAATACTTAATAAATCATGCAAACCTTTTCAATGTGTTACTAGGGAAGGAGGATCAATCAGGATTCACTAGATCTTTATGTGCAAAAACCTGTTGAGAACTTTTCAGTCTGTTGATTAACTTCGGTTCAGTTTGGTGCTTACTGAGCAACTAGGATGTGCAGACCACAGGGTAACAGCCCCTCCTCATGAACTTGCAGTGGAATCAATGGGGCTGCTCATGTGGGAAGGAGCTTGTGGGAGTGGCAGAGGGAGAAAGTGGTCAGAAAGTAAAGTTATCCAGAGGCTGAGAAACTCAATCCTCAACAATGTAAACTTATCCTGTAAACTTATCCTCAACAATGCCCATAACAGGACCAGTTACACTTATTTCCTTTCTGATTTTCCTCCTGCAAACATTTCCTGCCTTTGCCATTTCCTCACTTTGCCACCGAATCTCTCCATCTATTTATTCTCCATCCACTAGTCACTCATCCCAGCTCAGTTATTCTGAGCCCTTCCTTGTTCTCACCCTCCCACAGCTAATTCCACCACTCATTCCTATAGTGTATTCCTAAATCTATTTTAAGTCTGTCTACCTGTCTCCACTTCCACTGTCTCTTCCATCAACAATGAGATCTCTCTCCTGGACATCTTAGGAACCTTGTGTCCAATCTTGCCCCTTCCATGGCTCTCTGTGTGTGCCTAAAGAATGACCTTTAGGCAATCAGGCCATGCTCAAACTTGTCAGAGAATTTCACTGCGCTGAGAATAAAATTCAGACTCCTTAGATGGTGACTGAGGTCCTCTGGCTCTTCTCCTCCTGCCTTTCCAACAGCACTCCACTCACTCCCATGCAGTAAGTGACCTCTGCTACCTTCTTTAAATTCCTCTTGAAAACCATCAGACAACTTCATTTACAGTTTTCTAAGGGCACATGAACATTCTGCCTTCTTTTACCTCCTCTCCCTGGATTACAGGTGACTTGGGTCTCCTATCACTTCCATTATGCACATATTTTGGGGGTACTCCTGTGTTCCAGGCACTGGGATGCAGTGGTAGAAAAGAGAGTGACAACTCCCTCTTCACAGAGCGTAGAGTGGAGTGGAGGTGATGGACAGAACATGAGTAAACAAACACATTTACAAAATAAACACAAACTGTGGGGAGTGCAGATAGGAAAACCAGAAGATTCATCAGAGGAGAGGGTGAGTCACTTAAAAGTGGGTAGCATGAGGGGGTGGCATTTAAGCTCACACAGAGAGAATGAGCTGATTAGAGATACCAAGGGAACATTTCATGCAAAGATGGGCTCAATAAAGGATAGAAATGGTATGGACCTACCAGAAGCAGAAGATATTAAGAAGAGGTGGCAAGAAAACACAGAAGAATTGTACAAAAAAGATCTTCACAACCCAGATAATCATGATGGTGTGACCACTCACACTCACGTTGGGCCAGACATCCTGGAATGTGAAGTCAAGTGGGCCTTGGGAAGCATCACTACGAACAAAGCTAGTGGAGGTGATGCAATTCCAGTGGAGCTATTTCAAATCCTGAAAGATGATGCTGTGAAAGTGATGCACACAATATGCCAGCAAATTTGGAAAACTCAGCAGTGGCCACAGGCCTGGAAAAGGTCAATTTTCATTCCAAACGCAAAGAAAGGCAATACCAAAGAATGCTCAAACTACCGCACAATTGCACTCATCTCACATGCTAGTAATGCTCAAAATTCTCCAAGCCAGGCTTCAGCAATACGTGAAGCATGAACTTCCAGATGTTCAAGATGATTTTAGAAAAGGCAGAGGAACCAGAGATCAAATTGCCAACACTCACTGGATCATCGAAAAAGCTAGAGAGTTCCAGAAAAACATCTGTTTCTGCTTTACTGACTGTGCCAAAGCCTTTGACTGTGTGGATCACAATAAACTGTGGAAAATTCTGAAAGAGTTGCAAATACCAGACCATCTGACCTGCCTCTTGAGAAACCTGTATGCAGGTCAGGAAGCAATAGTTAGAACTGGACATGGGACAACAGACTGGTTCCAAATAGGAAAAGGAGTATGTCAAGGCTGTATATTGTCACTCTACTTATTTAATTTATATGCAGAGTACATCACGAGAAACGCTGGGCTGGAGGAAGCACAAGCTGGAATCAAGATTGCCAGGAGAAATATCAATAACCTCAGACATACAGATGATACCACCCTTATGGCAGAAAGTGAAGAAGAACTAAAGAGCCTCTTGATGAAAGTGAAAGAGGAGAGTGAAAAAGTTGGCTTAAAGGTTAACATTCAGAAAACTAGGATCAGGGCATCTCGTCCCATCATTTCATGGCAAATAGATGGGGAAACAGTGGCTGACTTTATTTTTGGGGGCTCCAAAATCATTCCAGATGGTGATTGCAGCCATTAAATTAAAAGACACTTACTCCTTGGAAGGAAAGTTATGACCAACCTAGATAGCATGTTAAAAAGCAGAGACATTACTTTGTCAACAAAGGTCCGTCTAGTCAAGGCTATGGTTTTTCCAGTGGTCATGTATGAGACTGTATGAGTTTTTCCAGTGGTCATGTATGAGACTCATCATGTAGATATGAGAGTTGGACTATAAAGAAACCTGAGCACTGAAGAATTGATGGTTTTGAACTATAGTGTTTGAGAAGACTCTTGAGAGTGCCTTGGACCGCAAGGAGATCCAACTAGTCCATCCTAAAGGAGATCAGTCCTGGGTGTTCATTGGAAGGACTGATGTTGAAGCTGAAACTCCAATATTTTGCCACCTGATGCAGAGAGCTGACTCATTTGAAAAGAGCCTGATGCTGGGAAAGATTGAGGGCAGGAGGAGAAGGGGATGACAGAGGATGAGACGGTTGGATGACATCACTGACTCAATGGACATGGGATTGGGTAGACTCCGGGAGTTGGTGATGGGCAGGGAGGCCTGGTATGCTGTGGTTCTTAGGGTCGCAAAGAGTCGGAGACACGACTGAGTGACTGAACTGAACTTATCTATAGGGACAGTACAGAAGGGTGTTGTAGCACAGGGCCAGCATGTGAAAGATCAGAGAAAGCTCAGGGAATGGCAAGAATCAAATGAAGACAATTGGTGGGAGTAGGGTTGGGGTGCTGGATACAGGGTGAGAAGTAGGCAGGGGTCAGATCACACGGGCACCAAGTTGAGCATCTCCCTTATGGGAAGTGTTGAATAAATACTTGTTGAGTTTTCATGAGATGAATATACTCCAGCTGCAAACTTATACAGGTTAGGAAATTGAAGGCCTTAAAATTAAAAAAAATCTAGTACTGATACATTTTCCAGTTGAGTGCTCTTTCTAGTATCACTTGTCGTTCAGCCAATAACTGAAACATGAAGAAGCTGTGCAACTCTGTGAGGTGTCAGAGTAGCATCCATGATGTGCAGGTGCTAAAAAGACAATCGTAACTTTGCCCAGGAGATGAGGCTGTACGTGAAGTGACTTGCAGAATCAACCTAGATGGTTCAGTCTTGAGCTGTTCTGATTTATGGATTCCACCTGAAGCCCTGGCTTCCCTGGTGGTTCAGCACGTAAAGAATCCATCTACAATGTAGGAGACACAGGAGACACAGGTTTGATCCCTGGGTTGAGAAGATCCCCTGAGGGAGGGAATGGCAACCCACTTCAGTATTCTTGCCTGGAAAATCCTGTGGATGTGAATGCAGTCATGAAATTAAAAGACACTTACTCTTTGTAAAGAAAGCTATGACAAACCTAGACAGCATATTAACAAACAGAGACATCACTTTGCCAACAAAGGTCTGTATAGTCAAAGCTATGGTTTTTCCAGTAGTCATGTATGGATGTTAGTGTTGGACCATAAAGAAGGCTGAGTATGAAAGAATTGATGCTTTCGAATTGTGGTGCTGGAGATGACTCTTGAGAGTCCCTTGGGTTGCAAGGAGATCAAGTCAGTCAATCGTAAATTAAATCAATTCAATATTATAGGAAGGATTGATGCTAAAGCTCCAATACATTGGCCATCTGATGTGGAGAGTCAACTCTCTGGAAAAGACTCTGATGCTGGGAAAGACTGAAGGCAAAAGGAGAAGGGGGTGGCAGAGGATGAGATGGTTAGATAGCATCACTGACTCAATGGACATGAATTTGAGCAAACTCAGGGAGATAGTGAAGGACAAGCCATGAGTGCTATAGTCCATGGGGTTGCAAAGAGTGGGACATGACTTGGTGACTGAACAAGAACAGAAAGCCCTGGGGTCTGCCTAAACTTTGCCTAAACTATGAAATAGTTTAGTCCTTGTTGAAGAAGGTTTTAAAAAGTCCAGACCCAATACCTGGGCTCTCCTGAACACAATGTCTGGAGTCCAGACTGCTGGTATGACTGCCACAAGATTCTAAGGTCATGGAACCAATGTTAGTTCTTCAGTGGCTACTGGTCAGTTTGTAGATTGCAACAAGATTCAAGATATGTGAAAGAGAAGCTTGTGTAACTATCCTCCAATGCTAAGTAACCATCTCTCTATTTTACTTTGCCTAATATTTCCTATGTCTTGGATCTTAACTGGGAAAATTCTTAAAGGTTAATTGACAGAAAAAGAAAAAAAAAATACCAACCAAGTACTGTTAAGCTAACAGAGAGCAGATGAAATTCATGATTGTTGGTTTCTGTTTACTTAATAGTATACTCACAACCCTGGAGAAGGAAATGGCAACCCACTCCAGTATTCCTGCCTGGAGAATCCCATGGACAGAGGAGCCTGCCAGGCTACAGTCCATGGGGTTGCAAGAGTTGGATACGACTTAGCAACTAAACCACCACCACCACCACCACCATACTCACAAGCAACACCATTTTTTACACATAGCTTATATGATCATTAGCTATATCTCACTTCTCTTCTAGATATGACCTAATTCTAAAGTGTGGGTGCCTCAGAATACTTGGAGATCTGTAATTTTTTATAAAGGAATCATTTCAAGGACAAGAGAGGAGAAAACAATTAGAAGCAGTCTGATTTCTTAAGTCAGTTGTCAGAACCACAAGGCCTTTTTTTGAATAGATTAAATTTTTTTCCTTATTATACAGTGCATATAAGTTATATTTCCATTTCATGAATATTCTTTTCATAAGAAATTTCCAACAAGGAATTAATGATTAATAATACCTAACACCTTGCTTGCCTATTTTCCATATTACCTCCTTTTTAATAACTTTGGTTGATTTGCTTTCATGCTTTGCCTCATAAATGCACTTAAGCTTCTCAGGCTCTGTCTCTCATCATGGCTGAAACACTTAGGAGAGACCATCTGTTCTGGCCACCACAGTCAATTAAAAGAAGGATAAAAAATAGAAATGCTGATCACCCATTTCCTCACCAACTATGCACCTATAGGAGAAAACTCACTGTTACAAAGGTGTGACAGTTTATTACTAGCCTTTGCTCAGGCTAAAAGTGTAAGGTAAGGTCCATCCCTTCGAGTTTCCATATACTTTATGGATCCTTATTTGTGGCCATTTCTTGATTTTTGTTTTCATCAAAATGTGACTATCTCTAAACAGTGACCTATGAGAACTGTTTGTATCTGAAGGGTTGTCCAACAGAAGCCAGGTGAGACTTGTAGGGGTTTGTCCTGGGTATAAGGATGGAGACAAAAGGTAAGCAGACTGGGGGACTTCCCTGGTGGTCCAGTGGTTAAGAGTCTGGCTTCAACTGTATGGGACATGAGTTTAACCCCTGGTCAGGGAACTAAGATCCCACATGCCACAGGGTAACTAATTTGCTCCTCACTAGAGAAGACCCAGTAATGAAGACCTGTAAATGAATGAAGACCCAGTAAAGCTGAAGAAAGGGGGAAAAAAAAGGTTCGCAAACTATGGATGGTAGAAGGAAGTGGTATGAAGACTGCTCATCATTAGAACAGCCTACTCCTATAACAGTGTTATAAGTTGAGTTGTGTCCTCCTAAAAAGATATTCTGAAGTCCTAACCCATGGTACCTGGGACTATAACTGTTTAGAAAGAGTCTTTACAGATATAATCAAATTATGGTGATCTCATTAGAGTGGGTCCTAATTCAATAAGTCTGGGGTCTTTACAGTCAGCAAAAATAAGACTGGGAGCTGACTGTGGCTCAGATCATGAACTCCTTAGTGCCAAATTCAGACTTAAATTGAAAGTGGGGAAAACCACCAGACCATTCAGGTATGACCTAAATCAAATCCCTTATTTGATTATACATGATTATACAGTGGAAGTGAGAAATAGATTTAAGGGCCTAGATCTGATAGATAGAGTGCCTGATGAACTATGGACTGAGGTTCGTGACATTGTACAGGAGACAGGGATCAAGATCATCCCCATGGAAAAGAAATGCAAAAAAGCAAAACGGCTGTCTGAGGAGGCCTTACAAATAGCTGTGAAAAGAAGAGAAGCGAAAAACAAAGAAAAGGAAAGATACGAGCATCTGAATGCAGACTTCCAAAGAATAGTAAGAAGAGATAAGAAAGCCTTCCTCAGCGATCAATGCAAAGAAATAGAGGAAAACAACAGAATGGGAAAGACTAGAGATCTCTTAAAGAAAATTAGAGATACCAAGGGAATATTTTATGCAAAGATGGGCTCAATAAAGGACAGAAATGGTATGGACCTAACAGAAGCAGAAGATATTAAGAAGAGGTGGCCAGAATACCCAGAACAGTACAGAAAAGAGATTCACAACCCAGATAATCACAATGGTGTGATCTCTCACCTAGAGCCAGACATCCTGGAATGTGAAGTCAAGTGGGCCTTAGGAAGCATCACTACGAACAAAGCTAATGGAGGTGATGGAATTCCAGTGGAGCTATTTCAAATCCTGAAAGATGATGCTGTGAAAGTGCTGCACTCAATATGCCAGCAAATTTGGAAAAGTCAGCAGTGGCCACAGGACTGGAAAAGGTCAGTTTTCATTCCAATCCCAAAGAAAGGCAGTGCCAAAGAATGCTCAAACTATTGCACAATTGCACTCATCTCATGCACTAGTAAAGTAATGCTCAAAATTCTGCAAGCCAGGCTTCAGCAGTACGTGAACTGTGAACTTACAGATGTTCAAGCTGGATTTAGAAAAGTCAGAGGAACCAGAGATCAAATTGTCAACATTCGCTGGATCATGGAAAAAGCAAGAGAGTTCCAGAAAAACATCTGTTTCTGCTTTATTGACTATGCCAAAGCCTTTGATTGTGTGGATCACAATAAACTGTGGAAAATTCTGAAAGAGATGGGAATACCAGACCACCTGATCTGCCTCTTGAAAAACCTGTATGCAGGTCAGGAAGCAACAGTTAGAACTGGACATGGAACAACAGACTGGTTCCAAATAGGAAAAGGAGTATGTCAAGGCTGTATATTGTCACCAGGGTTATTTAACTTCTATGTGGAGTACATCATGAGAAACGCTGGGCTGGAGGAAGCACAAGCTGGAATCAAGTTTGCCGGGAGAAATATCAATAACCTCAGATATGCAGATGACACCACCCTTATGGCAGAAAGCAAAGAAGTAAAAAACCTCTTGATGAAAGTGAAAGAGGAGAGTGAAAAAGCTGGCTTAAAGGTCAACATTCAGAAAACTAGGATCAGGGCATCTCGTCCCATCACTTCATGGCAAATAGATGGGGAAACAGTGACAGACTTTATTTTCTTGGGCTCCAAAATCACTGCAGATGGTGACTGCAGCCATGAAATTAGAAGATGCTTACTCCTTGGAAGAAAAGTTAGAACCAACCTAGATAGCATATTAAAAAGCAGAGACATTACTTTGCCAACAAAGGTCCGTCTAGTCAAAGCTATGGTTTTTCCAGTAGTCATGTATGGATATGAGAGTCAGACTATAAAGAAAGCTGAGCACCAAAGAATTGATGGTTTTGAACCGTGGTGTTGGAGAAAGACTCTTGAGAGTCCCTTGGAAAGCAAGGAGATCCAACTAGTTCATCCTAAAGGAAATCAGTCCTGAATATTCATTGGAAGGACTGACATTGAAGCTGAAACTCCAATACTTTGGCCACTTGATGCAAAGAACTGACTCATTTGATAAGACCCTCGTGCTGGGAAAGATTGAAGGTGGGAGGAGAAGGAGATAACAGAGGATGAGATGATTGTTTGGCATCAGAGATTCAGTGGACATGAGTTTGAGTAAACTCTGGGAGTTGTTGATGGACAAGGAGGCCTGGCGTGGTGCAGTCCGTGGGGTCACAAAGAGTCAGACACGACTGTGCGACTGAACTGAACTGAAATGAATCCTGTTGCAGAAGTTCTGACCAATCCCATAGGGCACAAAACAAAATAATCAGAAAAATTCCTGGCAATGAAATGACTAAAGTATTATTACCTGATAAGAAAAATATCTTGGATAAACAAGAAATCCAAGGAAATTAAATGAAAATGATTATAAATTGATACCAGTCCAGCACAATGATTAGATATGAGATAAATAAGCAAAAATAAGCAGGTTTCTATATTTTACTACTAATAATATTAGAATGTAATTTGAAGAAGATGCTGTTCATAGTAACAACATAAAGTTCACATATGTAGAGGTTGCCTAGGACTTCTATGAGTAAATTTACAGCACTCCACCAAAAGAAAAAAAGGAAGTCTGCATTAAATGGAGATGTACCATGTGCTTGACTGGGAAGAATGGACAGTGTGAAGGTATTGCTATACTCAAATAAATGTATATATTTCATGTAATTTGATCTAAGAATTCAAACAAGATTTTTTGGAGAACATAAAAAATTATTCTAAAGTCCATTCATAAATAAAATAATAAATGTTATACATCTCTTGATATTGGAATTCTGACTAATGAAATTAAAATGCAAACAAACTGATAAACTATTTGGAATAAATACATAGTAGAAAAAAGCTTCATAAAAGTATTATGTGGGCTTCTTAGGTGCAGCTAGTGGTTAAGAACCTGCCTGCCAGTGCAGAAGATACAAGAGACATGGGTTCTATCCCTGGGTCGGGAAGATCCCCTGGAGGAGAGCATGGCAACCCACTCCAGCATTCTTGCCTGGAGAATCCCATGGGCAGAGGAGCCTGGAGGGTTACCAGTTGATAGGGTTGCAAAGAGTTGGACACCACTGAGGCAACTTAGCATGCATACACAACATTATTACATATAGAGATTTTACATATCACTAAGAAAAAGGTAAAAATTGCAATGAAAACATACACGAAGGATAAAAACATATAATTCACAGGACAAGACATACAAATAGGCAATAAATATTGTGATAAATACACAAATATCGATACACATATAAAAATATAAATGCCCATTTAAAATAATGACATAATATTTTCCACAAGTTAGGTTGGATTTCTTTTTAAGGGAAACAACTAACATTGAAGTTTGGGAAAGTGCCTGGAAAAATAAACAGATGCAATCTTTCTAGAGAGAAATTTAGGCACATGAATCTGTAACCTTAAAAACTATGGTAACCTCAGTTTATCACAGCTCAAACCCAATATTCCATGTTTTTGAATTTACCCTAAGGTAAAAGGATGCCCCTCCCTGAAACCTGGGATGCCCTAATTTTCTGACATATGGAAAGACAAACAGAGCAATGGAACAGAAGAGAATTCCCCCCAAAAAACTCACAAATATACGGTCAATTGATTTTTGATCAAAGTGCCCAACTAATTAAATGGGAAACAGTAGTGTTTTCAACAAATAGTGCCGAAGTAGCTCAATAGCCACGTGGAACAAACAAACCTCTTATACCATACATAGAATTAGTACATTTAACTGCTGGATCCAATGGATCTTAGGCCTAAATGTAAAATTCTAAACTATAAGACTTCTTGTTACAAAACAAAATAATTTTTAAGACCTTGGCATAAATAAAAATTTCTTAGATAGGACTTAAAGTGCAGGAACCATAAAAGACAAAAGGAAAACTGCATGTCATTAAAATGACATACAATAAAAATGTAAATATGTAAATAAAATATGTAAATAAAAATGTAAATAAAAGTAAAAATCTGCTCTTTGAAAGATGTTTTTGAGAAAATGAAGGACACAGACTGGGAAAACATATTCACAATACATTTATCTTACAAGGGTTGTATCCAGATTACAGTAAAGAACTCATTCAATTCAATAATAAGAAGACATAATTTCTTAAAAGAAGAAAAATAGTTGAGAAAAAGAGGATATATTTCAACAAAGGTATACAAATGTCCAAAATACTCATTATAAAATACACATTAGTCATTGGGAAGATTAAAATGAAATCCACATGAGATAGCACTACTTACCCACTAGAATGGGGATTCTCAGATGGTGCTAGTGGTAAAGAATATGCCTGCCAATGCAGGAGACTTAAGAGACATGGGTTCAATCCCTGGGTCGGGAAGATCCCCTGGAGGAGGCCATGGCAACCCACTCCAGTATTCCTGCCTAGAGAATTCCATGGACAGAAGAACCTGGTGGGCTATAGTCCATGGGGTCGCAAATGGTCAGACACAACTGAAATGACTCAGCACACACCCATGCACCCACTAGAATGGCTAAAATGAAAAAGACTGACAGTACCAAATGGTGGCGAAGCTGTGGATTAACTAAAACTCTTAAACACTGCTGATGGAAAAGGAAACCATAAAAGAGCAGTGAGAACAGATGAATAGGATTCAAGGTCTAAATAGGTTCAGGGAGCTAACCCAAAGAGGGGTGAGAAGGAAGGGAGATCTTGCCGAGCCCAGTTTCCAAGAGGGATAGATGCTACCAAGAGGGGCGTTTTCTGCTGGGATTAGATTGAGTCAGAGCTTTAATTGAGCAAGCATCCTACCTGATCCCAACCCCTTTCCTATACTATGTTCTTATTAATAGTAACCTTTAATTCAAAATCTTTCAGGAGGTCAAAATATATTAAGATACAAATTAAGGCTCGTGTGCTAATATGTGCACCCTTGTGTAATAAATGTAATGCTGTTCCATTCCTGTACGGGGTGTGTCCTTGCATTGGCCGTGCATTTTAAGGACATCAGCGAATTCTCTTTTTGCTATTTCCCAGTAAGCCAAGTAAGGGAAATAGTAATAATCTCATTTTGCAGATGAGAGATCAGAGTACAGAGAGTTTACACAACTAATCCAATGTCCCCAAGCAAGTGAGCCCTGGAAAATAAACACAGACCAGCTCCCTTTTATTACCCCTACAGGGATGCCTTTAATTGTCCATTTTAATCCAGCAGTCAGATGATTTTTTAACATAATCTAAGCCTTTTCTTTTAATTGAGTAAGTTGTATAGTGTCCAAGTCCATAGTAAAATATATGGTTAGCATTATAAGATAATCAGGGCTTCCCTGGTGGCTCAGTCAGTAAAGAATCCACCTGCAATGCAGGAGACCTGAGTTCAATTATCCTTGCCTGGAGAATCCCATGGACGGAGGAGCCTGGTGGGCTACAATCTATGGAGTCACAAGAGTCTGACACAACTTAGTGACTAAACCAACACCATGATAAATGGTAACAACTTAACAAGCTTTCCCCCTACTCACACCTGGTTTCTAACATTTCTGTTTTGCTGAAACAGTTTATGATATTGCTAACAATTACTGTTGGGTATCAGACCACATAAATATTTAATGATGCCATTAATTACTGAAAGGAAAAAGGGAAACCTTGACATCAGGTTTAAATGAATGAGGAATTTATTTCCCTATTTTTGTGCTGATATTTAATTTGAGGTGCTGGGGTTGAAGCTTCAGATCTATGATTGATTAGAACTTGACATGGCCCTTTAGGTGTTTCTGTTCACCTTCAAACATGGACTTATCCCTGCCTGGTGCAGCACATAAGAACTGGACCATTCAGCTCTCCATCACATCAGCACCTGCTGACCATCCGTTTGCTGGATTTCTTAGTTAATGTCCTCTCTACTGCTCATTTTTTGAATGCCTGGGAGATTGCACTTTACATTTGCTAAGACTGGTTCATTAAAATACTAATTTTAAACTGTAATTATCTGTTGGTTCATATCGGCAGTTGAACCACAGTGGCGCTGATATCTTTAAACTGCAGGAGAATTTCACATCTGTTCTCATCCCCTGGAGCCTCCAGCAAGACTTACCTTGGCACTCAAAAGAAAGCAGTTTGAAAGAGAGGGAGAGAGCCATGTTTCAAGAAAAGCAGCACAGGCAGGCAGGAAGAATTGTAAATATGGTTAATAGACTTGATTGTAAAACTATTCATGATAATACCTTCTGGGGAAAAACAAAAGCAATCAAATTGGAATCGTAGCAGGTAATAGCCCGGTTCAGGCTGGGAGGGTTTTAACTGTGCAACAGCTAATCTAATTCCTAGAGGGTCTACAATCTGCTGGCCCAATAGGTGGGAGCCAGGTGGGGGTAGGATGGGTTATTCTTTCTTCTTGGATAAAGGTCATTGATATCTTTAGCCTGGAACAGCATCAGCCAGACAAGGGAATGCCCTTTGGTTGGCAGAACTGAGCACAATTCTCAGACTTAGGGTATAAACATGTGCATGCGTGCTGAATTGGGATTAGCACTCTGTCCATCAGGATTCTCCAGGCAAGAATACTGGAGTGGGTTACCATGCCCTCCTCCAGGGGATCTTCCTAACCCAGGGATTGAAACCATGTCTCCTGCTCCCGCATTGGCAGGCAGGTTCTTTACCACTAGCATCACCTGGGAAGCCCATAAACATGTAAGAAAGGTGGGGAAAAGGCAAACTAAATGAAATAGAAAGTGTTTTAAATAGAAGAATAGGAATAAAAAGATGGATGGATAAAGCAAAGAGCAAGAGGAACATCCTAGAGAGCTGGGGCAGTAATTTTTGAACAAGAACTGCACATAAGGAGACAGGTTAAAGAGGACCATTCACTGAATGTTTGTGATATGCTTGGTGCTTTGGGCTTTTGGGTCAGATGGATATTATCTACATTATACAGATGAAGAAGCCTAGCTCAGGCTAGGAGAGATCAGAATCTGGGTTTGAGACCCTGCTTATCTAAGTCTATATCTTTTCCATGATGAGACACTGTTCTTCAATATTTCAGAGAGGTACAGAAATGAATAAGACAGGAATCATTCCTTCACAGAGCTCATGGCCTATGAGGTGTGCATGTGTGTTAAGTCACTCAGTCATGTCCAACTCTCTGTGACCCTGCAGACCATAGCCCGCCAGGGTCCTCTGTCCATGGGATTCTCCAGGCAAAACTACCGGAGTGGGTTGCCATGCCCTCCTCCAGGGGATCTACCAGGCCCAGGGGTCAAACCCGTATCTCTTATGTCTCCTGCACTGGCAGGTGGGTTCTTTACCACTAGTGCCATGTGGGAAGCCCACAGCCTATGATACAACCTGTAAAGCCAGTGTCGTTAATATACTACAGAAACTTGCCTCATTTAACCGAGGGCTCTGGCCTGCTTACATAGAATCTGTCCTAGGCACTCGGGGAGATTCACCTGATAGCCTTTCATTTCTGCGTGAATGTCACCCCTACACATGGGCAGTTTTTGTAAGGAGCAGGTCTCTGGTTGCCCATGATAGGAGAAGAGAAGCGAGGCAATGTCTCTTTCTCTTGTGTAGGGCAAGGCAGGTGTGGAGGGATATTGGGAGAAATTTCCACGACATGGAAGCTCCTTTGTCATTTTCTACAGGATGTTTCTTTATCTTTTAATATACCCAGACTCAGGTCCTGATGAGTGAAACTATAAAGTTGGCCCATAGAGTCATATCACCTTCTGGTTCCCACCCACAACATCCACCACCAGAATTACAAGAGATTTAAAATTTTTCTTGAGCTACCTTCCAACTCTACCGCCTTCACCCCCACATCCTCTGAATAAATTAACCTGAGGAAAAATGAATAATGATGGAAGCATAGCAACAATGCAGCTGGAGGGGCAGACGACTTTGACAGGGAACCCCCAGTGCTTCAAATCCAGTGCAAAATGCTGCTGCCTTTGTCTACAATTGAGAAGTCTCCAGGTGCTAAGAACAAAACAAGCAAAGGATCTTTTTAAATCTCTGAGCAGACAAATAAGAGCTGCAACAATGGCCAACCAAAGAGAAGATACAGAAGTTTAGGAGGACCAAAAAAAACCTCTCCTTTGTTCTGAGTGTAGAAGAAGGTAAGGCAAGTAAGAGTTAAATCAAGGGATGCTCTATTGACAAATTAATTTGGAAATCATTTAAGAGAAATTGTGCTTCAGCTCTTATTTATATCTGCTGGAGAGAATGGGCTATGATCTCTCCCCTGTGTTAAATAACAAGCATTTAACCCAGGAACTCACAGTCCATTTTTCTTTTATATCTCCAGGACCCAGGGACTGTATTGTTAATAATTTAGCTAATTGAGTAAAACCTAATGCTTCAAATCTTGAAGCAGGGAAATAAAAATTCAAGATTTCCTGTAGATATGGGATGCATAATATTTAATGCTTCAGAGATCATTAGTAAAAGAAAATATTACAGCCATACACACCCTCTGAGAGTCTAATGAACGTCTCCCAGCTGCTGTTGAAAAATCATCAGCAGCATTGGTACCAATTTCAAGACAAAGCACAGCTGACAGATGTTTGAAGGGATAAATCAGGCTATACAAGGATTAAACTAATAAGTCCCCAGTGCCTTCTGAAGGCAGAGGTGCCTCAGCAGACTATTTTCAGCCACTTGAGTATGACTGAAAGATCCTAGGGGTCATTAGCTAGCAGTCCAGTAGGTGTCTGAGTGGTTTATTACTAAAACCCAGCACAGGTTCTAAGCACACATGATTTAAGTAAGAAAGCTTTTACTGTTACCTCTGTTTTAAAGGAGTCTCAAGGATTCTACTTCAGTTACAATGTTTGGGATTAAATATGAACCATCAGCCAATATAATAAAACACAGGGAATTCCCTGGCGGTCCAGTACTTAGGATTCTGTGCTCTTACTGCCAAGGGGCAGAGTTCAGTCCCTGGTCAGGGAACTAAGTTGCATAAGTTGCGTGGCATGGTCAAAATGTAAAGAATAAAATAGAATAAGAAATATATAATAAAACACAACTGACAGTGATTCTTTGTGTACATTGTTAATGATGCTTATCATGGTTATACAGCTATCATAAAAAAAAGGATGGTAAAGATGTAGTCTTAACTGAGAAATGTGTACTTGTTGGGAATCTATTGTATGTGTATTCCTATTTACTATTTATAAGGTGGGTTAGTCAGACTTTATAACAAATATAAACCGTTAGGGCTTCATTCCAAACTATGGAACACTTGAGAACTCCAGGCTTCTACAACAGCTCCCAGGATATGACTTTATTACACCATTTACTAAATTGCACTGTAGTGGTTTGAATGCAGGCTAGCTACATCCCCCTTGCCAGATTTGAGCCTCTTGAGGGCAAAACCTGGATCGGAATCACCTTCTGTCCCTCAGAGTCTTAGACAATGACTGTAATACAACATATCTGATAAAAGTCTTAGTAGTTTCCTGTGTGTCATTGTGTGATGGTTAATTTTATGTTCTATTGGACTAACCCATGGACTGCTTGGACAATTGGTCAAATATTAATCTGGGTGTCTCTGTGAGAGTTTTTTGGGATGAGTTTAGCATTTAAATCAGTAGACTGAGTAAAGCAGATTGCTCATCCTAAGGTGGGTGGGCCTTATCCAATCAGTTGAAGGCCTGAATAGAATAAGAAAATTGACCTTCCCTGAAAGTGAAAGTTGCTCCGTCATGTCCAACTCTTTGTGACCCCATGGATTATACAGTCCATGGAATTCTCCAAGCAAGAATACTGGAGTGGGTAGCCTTTCCCTTCTCCAGGGTCCCTGAGTAAGACAGAATTTTTCCTGCCTGACAGCCTTCAAACTGGAACAATAGATTTCCTCTTTGCCTTCAAACTTGAACTGAAATACTGGCTCTTCCTAAGTCTTGAGACTGCTGGTCTTTGGACTGAAACCACATCAGCAGCTCCTCTCCTGGATCACTAGTTTGCCAACTCACCCTGCAGACCTTGGAACTTGCCAGCCTCCATAATCATATGGCCCATTTATTGTAAGGAAACAATAAATGATCCTGGCTAAAAAATGTCTTCAGGCTATTAAAGTATAAAATATAAATAGTTACAAGGAAGGCAATGACAGACAGACAGTCCAGGCTCTCTAAGTCTGTGATTCATTACTCTGGCCTTGTATTAGAATCAGTGCTTCTCAGAGTATGATCCACAAACTGTCACCAATCCAAGATAAATACTTCTGTGCTTAGACACTTTTCTAGCAATTTGCCACTTGCAACAACATCCAATCATGTGGTTTTTCATTTTACCAAAGTATCAGATTGGAACTTGAAACAAGCAGCAGCAACAACTGCTCGTTTACACAGATGGTTTGAGAAACACTGACCTAGAAAGCTTCTGCCACCTCAGACCAATTAAGTCAGAATGCGGGGTCTGTGGAGATTGAGCATCTCCTGGGCATTAACCTCTTCAGGGGATTCTAATCTGGTGATGGCCTCTGGGTCAGGTGCTCAGTAGTATCTGACTCTTTGTGACCCCATGGACTGTAGAGTCACAGGCTCCTCTGTCCATAAGATTTCCCAGGCAAGAATACTGGAGTGTGTTGCCATTTGCTTCTCCAGGAGATCTTCCTGACCCAGGGATTGAATCCGGGTCTTCTACATTGCAGGCAGATTTTTTACCATCTGAGCTACCATAAATAGAACTAACTGGCTCAGCACAGGTGCTAACCAATCAGAATGGTGGCCAGTTAGTGTCCACCAATCAGAACAGACACAGGCTATAACCAATCAGCACTATAGTACCAGCTGAAGAGCAGCCTTTCATGTTAAAGGGTCCAAATGGAATGAATCCCTTAATGAAGAAGTCTGGGTTAATCTGGATTGATGCAGTCACATGTGAAGGGAAGATATTTTTCTTATCCATATAGATGGGCTTTAAAGGGATTAAAATTGGAAATTTATGGGTACACACTGGCTGCAAAGTAGGGTAAAACTCCATGATGGAATGGAGCTAAGGTACAGCAGGGCTCAAATTATGTCCCTCAAAATGTGACAGCTCTCTTGAGTTACAGACTAACATAATGCAGTGTCTTGTCTTCTAATAAGAAAATAAAGAGATATCTATGCTATTAGATTGCTATCCTCTGACAGCTATAACCATGTCAAGTGGATTTTATTCAACAGGATAGAATATAGCACCATATTTTCAAAGTAAGCACTATTGAGCATAATCAACCTAATGTATTTCTTTTCTGATTTACGTCATTTTAAATTCACATAACAAATTTTTGTAGAGATGCAAAATAATCCTATCCCAGAAAATATTATTATTAATAATATTAATAAGATCTGTGTTCCTTTCTCCTTGATTTGAGATATGGAATGCTCATCCTGTAAGAGCCTCTCTCTCCATATATGTACACATATGTGTGTGTATATATATGTGTGTGTGTGTTAATACATATATATGGGCTTCCCTGGTGGCTTAGCAGTGAAGAATCCACCTACGATGCAGGAGCTGCAGGATAAGTGGATTCGATTTCTGGGTCAGGAGGATCCCCTGGAGGAGGGCCTGGCAACCCACTCCAGTATTCTTTCTTGGAGAATCCCAAGAACAGAGGAGCCTGGCGGGCTACACTCCATGGGGTCACAAAGAGTTGGACGCAACTGAAGTGATTTAGCATGCATGCATGCATACATATAGATGTTGTTGTTGCTGTTCAGTCACCAACATATATGTTCCCTGTCCCTCACATATGTGTCAAACATTAGATATCAGATGTTAGATATCAGACACCTTAATAATCATTATTCTAAAAAGAAAATTTTTTTTTAAAGTTAAATGAAGGAATGACACTTTAGACTGCCCTCATTTTGGCAATTTAATAGCCCAAGGAATGTCTTATGCCTAATTTTAGTAGATTTTCCTCAGTTACTGATTCCCCTGCTTTTTCATTACAATTTGAGAAGTTACCATTATCTAATTGAATTCCCCACTTTATTCTGAATGTGTTCTATACCAACACTGCCAAGTTGGTCAGCCTGCCTGTGTTCGAACATGTCCAGTGACAGCTATCTCCCAAGAGAGCCCAGGTCATATTTAAACTCTCTAATTAAATTCATACTGATATGAGCTGAACATTGCCTGCCTATAATGTTATTCAGTGGTCTGTGTTATCTCTCTTTCTCTCACATCTCTCTCTGGAGTCCTAGAGAAGCAGCTTGGTGAATCTATATAATAAATCTATTAATAACATCAGCAGACATTCATATCACTGAAGCAACCCCTCTTAAGACTAAATGCCTCCACTGGCCTCAATCATAAGCCACCCTTCAGTCCCCATAATCATCCTGGTGATTTTGTTCTTTTTGATCCTGTTTCACAGAACACTGACTGTTCACCACTAGTGGGCTCTTCTCCTGAGTTGTATGTGAAATAGCTGTTTGTCCTCATCCTGTTGATGCCTCTCATATTGGTCATTTTAATTATATAATTTAATACAATATTACATAAGCTGATGAAATATGAGTGAGAAAAGAGTTACTATTTATATGAAAATCAACTCGAATGCTTGAGAAACTTGCTGCAGATGAGTCTCTTAAAATATTTCTCTTGAAATAAGTGATAGCAAGAAAACTGTAAAAGGAAAAAATGTAAAAATTCTAGGAAGATTTGAATTGATTGAGAGTTGTCTTTAGGTAATTGCTCCATTAAAAAGAAAGAAAGGTGGGAGGGGATATATGTATACATATAGTTGATTCATGTTGTTGAACAACAGAAACTAACACAACATTATAAAGCAATTATACTCCTTTTTTTTTTAAAGAAGCATCTAGAAATCTTAGATAATTAAGGATGGGTTTGTTTAAATGAGAAAATGAAAAACTCCAGTCAGGGGACCTAAACGCAGGAGGATGATATTCCAAATATTATTATAAACAATAGGAGCACACACCTAGCAAAAGAGAATGGAGACAAGCCACAAACCACAGCTATGGCCATATGAGGGCATTCTGATGGAAGGTCCGCTCCACTAGCACAGGAAAAGGCTTGACCCTACACCAACAGTTTTGTAAAGAATGAATATTTACAGCTCAAGTTAAAAGGTTTACTCTACTTTTGATAGTTTTAGGACTCACTTATTAAGAGTTGCTATGATAAGCTGGAAATGGGATCTGATAAATGGTTGTCTGACCCCAAAGACCATTTGTCTGACATCTGTGTATATTGCCTGCAAATGCTTTATGCTATCGCTTTTCTCTTACTAAATACCATGCTCTATTAACACAATCTAAGGTTGTATAAGCATTCTGGAAAACTTACGCACATTTGGAAAGCTGTTGCCACATTGGTGTGTCACAACTTTATTTCAACCAAAACTTTTTGTACTTGCTCACCATATATCCTTTATCCTCTGGTGGTGCTGTTCTTTTGTATCCAAGTGCCAGACCTCAAAATGATGTCTTTGAACTTTCTTCTTTGTAGCTTTGGCCCATCATTCTAGCCTGCTGAGATCCTTTTGAATCCTGTCAACCAACATAGCCCGCCCCATCTCTCTGAGCCTCGTGTCATCAGCTAATTTAATAAGTAAGACTTGTGTCTGCCCTTTTAGAATCTGACCTTGTCAGAAGGCTCCCTGGGCAGTCAAGCTGATGTCTGTAGATACTTCTTCCATTTCTTTCTCACTGGAATCATTTGTGATTGCAGTCACTACTCTGGCTGTCCCTAGATGCCAGGGCTGTCTGTCAGCAAAGCCTCATATGCATTGCTTTCCCCTTCTTGTCCACAATTGCATTTAGTCTAATACACAGAGCATTTAACTTATTTAGATCAGAGAATTTCATTCTATTTCTCTGGCACAGGATGATAAGGAAAGCCTGGCTGGAAAAATCAAAAACAAAAACAGCTGCTACTTTCTCCGTCTATCATATATACAAACTGCTCCGAAGTGATCCCCAAAACCATGAAGCTAAACTTGGGAGAAGAATAAGCATCGACAAATTAAGATGTTTTAGAAACTCTCCGAACATAGAATTGAGCCAGCACTGTTTCTTACATCAGGATCTGAATATTGCAAAAGACTGTATTGATGGCTGAAATCTAAAAATAATTTCATTAATGGAGGCAGATGTAATGTGATTTAATATGCAAATGATGCTGCATTCACTGAAAAATATTAAATAACCCCATTTAGCAATTTGATGGAAAATCACAAATAAAATTCAAGACAGCTTTGATTTCTCCCTTCACAATTTTACTAAAAACTCTTCAAAGACAATAAATGTGTCCTGAATATTCCACACAGAGTTCTAGAAATAGGCCCTAACTAATGTGAGGTAGAGCGCTTATTATTCTTTGACTGTTGTTCTAAATTAAGGAGACAAGTTGCAGAAAAGTTAACCGCTATGAACTGGAAAACCTCCAATTAAGTGGTTGGATTCCAACCTCTCCTTGACTCAAAGGCTGGAGGGCATTATCAATGCATAGGGAAATCAAGATAGAAAATAAGGGCTGGTTTAGACAACAGAAAACTCTGATTCACTCTCTCCATGTTGACAAAATTCTTTACACCCACAAACCTAGGCTGTGTCCACATATACACATACCAATGAGAAACAAAAACAAGTGGGAGCGTTTAAATTTAGACCAATTATGACAGTAAAAGCTGTGTTTGCTGGCATTCTACCAAACTCAAAGCTGCAGAAACCAGCACTGGGCCCTGTGTGTGTTCTAGTGGCAGGACTGGTGGTGGAGCTAGTTCCAATCAACAACAAAGCTACTCAGATCCCAGAGGACTGACTGCGAGAGTCACAGGGGAAGCTGGGATCTGGGCTGGTAGTTCCAGCTGTGGTCTTGCAGCATCTCAGGAAGATAGTGCAGGCCGTGGGGCCCAGCATCCCTGAAGAAGAGAGGGAGGGTCCCTTACGAATTGCATTTTACTCTCACTCTTAAATCCTACAAGCAGCCTTTGCAGCTTCTCTCTTTTTTAAAATAACTTTATTTATTTATTCATTTATTTATGGCTGCACTGGGTCTTTGTCGCTTTGCATGGGCTTTCTCTAGTTGAGGCGAGTGGGGCTACTCTTTGTTGAGGGCTTCTCATTGCGCAGGCTTCTCTTGCGGCACACAGGCTCTAGGCTTCAGTAGTTGCGACTCCTGGGCTCTACAGCACAGGCTCAGTAGCTGTGGTGCACGGGCTTAGCTGCTCCTCAGCATGTGGAATCTTCCTGGACCAGGGATCGAACCTGTGTCCCCTGAATTGGCAAGTGGATTCTTCTCCACCGTGCTACCTGGGACGTCCACAGCTTCTCTTTTTAAAAAAATATTTTAAAATTGTGGTAAAATATACATAACAAAATTTACTAGTGATTTTTAAGTGTATGATTCAGCAGCATTGAGTACATTCACATTGCTGTCCAACCAATATCATTATCTGTTTCCAAACCTTTCATCGCCTCAAACGGAAATTCTGAGGCCATCAGGCAATGAATCCCTATTCACTCCAAGGCCCTGGTAACTGACTTTCTGGCTCTATGGATTTGCTTCTTCTAAATATTGTGTATAAGCAGACTTAGAAAATATTTGTCCTTTCGTGTCTGACTCATTTTACTTAGCATAATGCTTTCAAGATTCATCCATGTTGTAGCATATATCTGAATTTCATTCTTTTTTATGGCTGGATAACATTCTATCATATGTGTGTAACATGCTTTGCTCATTCATTCATCTGGTGATGGACACTTGGTTTATTTTCACCTTTGGCTATTGTGAATAGATTCTTCAACGAACACTGGTAGATAAGTATCTGTATGAGCCTCTATTTCCAATTCTTTTCAACTTTGTTTTTCAATATCTAGAAGTGGGATTGCTGGATCATATGATAATTCTATGTTTAGCTTTCTGAGGAACTGCCAAACTGATTTCCACAGTGAATCCATCATTTTACACTCCAACCAGCAGTGCACAAAAGTTCCAATTTGCAGCTTATCTTGAGACCCAAGCGGAGTGGTTAGTTCAGCTAATGATTACCTTGAGGTTAACTGGCATCCTGATTTTTACCTCAGAGTCTGTAAGATAAATTTTACTGCAAGCTATTACAGTTTACCAGTCCCAGACCGACGCCTGGCCTCTTGAGTTTCCTTCACCAACACCTTTTTTCCCATGCTTTAGTCTAATTACTCTCCCATTAACACAGCCTTCATTCACTCCCTCTCTGTCTCCCTCTCTGCTAAAACGGTCTAATCTATCTCTGACTTGACCTCATCTAAACCACCCAAGACTTACCGAAGTTGGCACCACCACCACCCATTCCTTAGCCTCTGCCTGACCCCACTTGGGGCCTTAGTATTTCCTGCTGATATCCTCCTTCCTCAGTGAACATTCATCTTGCTGCCATCTTCCGAGGGCTGAGTCTCTACTTACCAAGAAGAGGTGAGATGCTTTTAATTTAATGGAGTCTTATGACTGGCATTAATTGAATTCTATGAAAAACTCTTAGCCAGAGAAAGAAGGCTGACTAATTAATGGACGCTCCTATAGGAATTTGCTCCACTTTTTTCTAGCATTTACACTTTCCTTTCAGTCACCCATCTGCCTCCATCCCACTTGAGGCCATAGTTATCTCATGACAACAGCTTCCACACTCGTCTAAACTTGTCTCGCTGCCTCTAAATTGCACCTCAGTCAAATCCAGCTTGTCAACTGCAATCACAGTATAGTTCTAAAAACAGATTCTTTTACTCAAACCCTTTGACTGTTCCTTTGTTACTACTCAAGATGATTCAAACACCTGGTTCCAGCAGGTCAGGCCTCGAATGATGGCCCAACCCACCTTGCCCACACTATCTCCCACTGTTTCCTAGAAGCTCTTGTTTGTGCACCTCCCTCTGCCTCTGGCTTAGGACTTGGCCTCTGGCTACTCGTTCACCAAGGCCCTTTGCCTAATAAACCTCTGTATTTGTTCAAGGATAGTTTCCATGATGACTCCAGCTAGGTGTGAAATGTATATGGGTATTGTGTAGTTTATGGCATTTGGTTTCTATTTTAGTTTGATCTGAGAAAGTATTCAGTGAGCTTGGGGTGTCATAGAAGAAGGCAGATCACTCAATCAAGTCACCTTGGGACAGGCTGTAATCCTTAAGCTGGTAGGGGGGAATCTGACTTTGAACAGAGTATGCTGGGCAGAATTTTTTCTAGGAATAGATACACATGACTTAAGCTCATGGAACTAGTGTGTGTGTGTGTGTGTGTGTGTGCATGCATTGTAGGATGCCATGACATTAACGAATTTACAATGACGATTATAACCTACATGGATAGAAGAATGCATGTCACATGAGTAGAAGCATCTCTTCATGATGGATAGACTGAAACTAGAAGCCAATTGCTAACCAGAATATTAAGTGACTGTAGAATCACAACAAGTGGCTGGTTAATGACTCAGAGTGGAGACTCCTTTGTCTCAGGGTCTGAAAGGTTCATCTCCTTAGGCCAATAAGCACTTACTACTCTCTGGGCTGATAACCTTCTTTTGATTCAGTTCTATTTCAAACAGCCTGAATACAATTCACTACAATTTCTCCTCTCCCAGCCCTAGCATATTCTATGAGACATTCAGGCAGCTGTGAGTGGAGTTTTACTTTTCCCCAAATGTGCAGCAGCGCGGCGTCTGTGGTTTAGACCAAGTTCAACTGCTGTGAATCTAAATGTACCTTTCTAGTTCAACTCTTAGAAGGCAAATCACCCCCTACTCCCAACACAACTTTTTCTAAGTTCTTAGGAGGGACTTGCTGCTCTGCCTTGCACTGGTTATTCTGTGGCAATGAGGACTAATTTAATCCATAAGCACTACAAGTACTTGGACTCATCCTTTATTTCCACATCTGGATGGAAGACTCTTTGAAGACTAGTCCGGTGTCTTGTAGGTCTGTCTATGCCTTCCATGGCTTACCACACAGCAAGTATTCAGCTAATATTACTGAGAAAAAGAGGGCTTCCCAGGTGGCAGTAGTGGTAAAGAACCCGCCTGCCAAGGCAGGAGATGTAAGAGACACAGCTTCGATCCTTGGGTCGGGAAGAGCCTCTGGAGAGAGCATGGCAACCCAGTCCAATATTCTTACCTGGAGAATCCCATGGACAGAGGAGCCTAGCAGGCTACAGTCCATAGATTTGCAGAATTGGACACGACTGAAGGTACTTAGTATGCATGCATGCATTGAGAAAAGGAACAATCTTACAAATACTCTGTGATAAATTCCCTGCAACTCTTCCTTCTCTCAGCTGTGTATACTATTTGCGATTGTCTTGAGACAGTTTTATTTTTAAGAAAATTTATTTATTTTTTAATTGGAAGATAACTGCCTTACAATATTGTGTTGGTTTCTGCTGTATGAGACGAGCTTAAATGTTGGTTCTTCTGAAAATGCTCTGAATTAAAAAAAAAAAAATTATTCAATGTTTCCAAGTCTTCAATAGTTAACTGTAGAGAAACAGTCTCTGCTAAGTTTAAAGGGCTTCTTTTGGGGAGAAAATTGGATTTGGAAGTTATTCAGGATCTGCTTCTGTAACCAAAAGTGGGGTCCAGCTGCTTGTTGCTCAAAAGTCATTAAAGAGGCCAGGTTGATGGAAAGGAAAGTTTGCTTTACTTTGGATGCTGGCGACTAGAGAGAGGGCAGATAGCTGTCTAAAGGCTGACTCCTCCCCACTCCCAACAATCAGGGGGCAAGAGCTTTTCTAGGCTGAAGGAGAGGGCAACATGCAGAAACATCATAGTCAGCTCTGACAGTCATCTTGAAATTGGTTATCAGTGGACTAACCAGCATCATTTTGGTTCTTTTAAGTACAGTTAATCTTCAGTTCCAATGGCAGTTTGTTCCAATTTTCTTGAGGCCAATTCTTGGAATTGTGAAGCTTATATCATGGCTACAGTCTGGGAATCATGTAATTCACTTCTCTACCTGGTGAGGGTTTTCATATCTATAAGACAGTTCGAAGGAAATGGAACAGCCCTTGAGGAGGAACTGCAGGTCCTTGATTATGCTTAATGACTAAACCATTATTTTGTCTGCTTTATTTTCCTTTGATTCTGCATTTTCTCACTTCTCTAATTAAACTTATTTTTGGCTAACTATTTTTCACAGGCAAAAGGCAGGATACAGACATGGGAGGCAAGGACCATGGGGTCCTGCTCCATTTCACGTCCATCCTCACAAGTGGTTCTTACTTGGAGCTGGGACCAGGCCCTTGACTGCTATTGTGAGAATCTGACCTCTGTCTGCAAGTCTCAGAGTTACAGGAGAACGTGGTGAATTTCTGTGGCTGTGTTGCTGACCCTAGCAGACTGAGAAGGAACCCCTCTTCATTGGGAGTAACAGGTATTTTTACCCCCTGCTATCTTTAGGTGCTTCAAAGGCAGGAAAGCAGAATACAAACAGAATGAACATGGCTCCCAGCTTTGCTGCCCGGTGCTGGGTCATCTGGGGTGCCAGGACTCATCTGCTGATGTCCATGAGGGAAAGGGAATGAATAGGAATGGAGAACATCAGAAACAGTTCCTTCTAAAGACTGAGTTTCCCTGCACTTAAACTGTAGAAACCTTTAAAAAAAAAAAAAACCTGCAAAATTGCTGCAAGTAAAGTCTCCACTTGCCCATCTCCCAAGAGAAATGCATGTTCCACGATGAGGCGCTGGGCCAGACAATGGGCCTGGGACTGAACAGTGGGCACAGAGATGCTTGCCAGCCTTTTGTTTCACACAGAGGCACAATGGACCCATCAGGGGAACCCAATGTGTTCCTTATCGAGCCTTTCTGTTTTCAGTGTGAATTACCGAACAATCCTCCAGATACTGATTTTTATCTCCTCACAGATAAATTTCAGCTTCTATTGACACATTCCTGTTCAGTGTGCTGTTCTCAAATTATGTTTTTTTTTTTTTTTTAAACCCTACAGTTAGTGGAACAAAATAGGCCAGAAAAGTCAGTGAGAAGAGCTTCTTTCCTTTTTATTCTTGTTACAAACTGTAGGAGCTTAAATATATGTCCTAAAGTAAAAGATCACTCCTTTGGATTATAATTACTGGTTATTTCTGGCCTTAAAATCATACTGGAATAAATTAAATTTATTTTATATTCCTGCTTCTCTCTTTTGTGTATATATATGTGATGGGGGGGGGAGCATATTAAATGAAAAAGCAAATAAAATCTCACCATTAGCTCACTTCTAGGATGATATCATTGGTTCCTTTTTTTAAAAGTATAGCCATTCATTTTTTTCATTTATTCAACAAATATTTATCAAGTGCCTGTCATGCATATACCTCATTTGATGCTGTTATACTCTCATTTGGCTGATCTTCCTATCCTTACATTTTCTGAATTCCTAGAAATGAAGTAACCCTTATCACATAAATATAAGACTTCCTTATTCTGAGCATGATAGGAAGCATGTTGGAGTCTTTTTGAAGATGATGTGCAAGGTGAATGCTAGATTCTTCTAAACACAGAAGAATCACTTGTATTCACTTCCCCACACACTGGAAATAACACACCTTGCTGTCAGTTAAAGGGAAAGTTGCTCAGTTGTGTCCGACTCTTTGTGACTCCATTTCATGGAATTCTCTAGGCCAGAATACAAGAGTGGGTAGCTTTCCCTTCTCCAGGGGATCTTCCCGACCCAGGAATCTAACTGGGGTTTCCTGCATTGCAAGCGGATTTTTGACCAGGTGAGCTACCAGGGAATGCTGCCAATGGCCAGATTAAAAAATTTGAGATGAATAGTGAAGAACTAGGTCCATCTCTGAGATACTGGTGTTAAGACATGAGAATTACTTTATTTATATCATGTTTTCTCCCACCACAGTATCTAATTTGTTTCAATGCTGCTGCTACTGCTAAGTTGCTTCAGTCCTGTCAGACTCTTGGAGACCCCACAGACAGCAGCCCACCAGGCTTCCCCATCCCTGGGATTCTCCAGGAAAGAGCACTGGAGCGGGTTGCCATTTCCTTCTCCAATGCATGAAAGTGAAAAGTGAAAGTGAAGTCTCTCAGTTGTGTCCGACTCTTAGCGACCCCATGGACTGCAGCCCACCAGGCTCCTCCGTCCATGGGATTTGCCAGGCGAGAGTATACAAAATAGCATAAGAACAAGGTCTAAAGAAATTAGATCACATGCTAAAGCAAACTGCTGCTACTGCTAAGTCACTTCAGTCGTGTCTGACTCTGTGCAACCCCATAGATGGCAGCCCACCAGGCTCCTCTGTCCCTGGGATTCTCCAGGCAAGAACACTGGAGTGGGTTGCCATTTCCTTCTCCAATGCATGAAAGTGAAAAAGTGTCCATAAGACTGATCTATATATCAGTGTCTCTTTTGCTGTCTTGTACACAGGGTTATTGTTACCATCTTTCTAAATTCCATATATATGCGTTAGTATACTGTATTGGTGTTTTTCTTTATGGCTTACTTCACTCTGTATAATAGGTTCCAGTTTCATCCATCTCATTAGAACTGATTCAAATGTATTCTTTTTAATGGCTGAGTAATACCCCCAAATTAGTGTAACTATAGGAACATTAATCAATAAATTTTAATATGTAGAGCAAAAAAAAAAAAAAAGAAAGTGAAAAAGTGAAAGTGAAGTCGCTCAGTTGTGTACGACTCTTAGCGACCCCATGGACTGCAGCTTACCAGGCTCCTCCATCCATGGGATTTTCCAGGCAAGAGTACTGGAGTGGGGTGCCATTGCCTTCTCCATAAAGCAAACTACTTCATGCCAAATATTATAACCTCTAAAAGCAAATACATATACAAGATAAATAGATGCTGATACTTTTTTAAAATTGTTGCTGTTCATTAACATTAGCTCTGTGAATCCTTTATCCAGAAAAATAAAAAAAATCAGAGAAAGCTTGCTGCTGCTGCTGCTAAGTTGCTTCAGTTGTGTCCGACTCTGTGCGACCCAATAGACGGCAGCCCACCAGGCTCCTCTGTCCCTGGGATTCTCCAGGCAAGAACACTGGAGTGGGTTGCCATTTCCTTCTCCAGTGCGTGAAAGTGAAAAGTAAAAGTGAAGTTGCTCAGTCGTGTCCGACTCCTAGCGACCCCATGGACTGCAGCCTACCAGGCTCCTCCATCCATGGGATTTTCCAGGCAAGAGTACTGGAGTGGGGTGCCATTGCCTTCTCCGAGAGAAAGCTTACATATGTGCAATAGAGCCAGCAAAGTTACTTGCAAAGTTAGTTACAGGCTTATTAACACATTTTTCTCACACTTTTTAATGAAAATCCATAAAACACTGTGGTTAAGAAAATTAATTTAGGATTTAATTAGAGATGTTAGAAAATAGATTCTGGACTAATACAAAAGATATCAGAAAGAAACTTATTTTCACTGTATTAATATGATAACCAGCTGATTACAGTTTATCTGAACTAACCAAACAGACTGTTTCATCCTCTGCTCATTTACTTTTGATATAATCACTAATGACTTCCCAAAACATTGCTAAAGCTATTTCATAATGTAACTGAACCAGTGTTGTTGTGAGGGCCTCTTCTGCTGTAGAAAACAACCTTGTGGGGGCATGCTTTCTGATTATAATAAAAACACAAACCATGAGATGCTCAGAACTAAGAGTAGAGGGAGGGTACAGGTTTGCCCTGAGGTCGGATGCTTACAGAGGTGCAGTAAGTTTGATATTGAACAGTGGGCCAACAACAGCACTGACAGGCTGAGCCTGAAAATCCTATCTTAAATTGTGACTCTCAGAAGGATCGAATTGTCCTGATTGGTGCAGACTCTTACTTTACAGAAGAAGCAGAAACAAACACTCTTCCGAAGAAAGCATCCCCTTAGGATTCCACTGATGAAGAATAAATAAGATCCTCCAATTAAAAATGGAAAACAGGGACTTTCCTGGCAGTCTAGTGGTTAAGATTCATGCTTCCAATGGAGGAGGTATGGGTTTGGTCCCTGGTTGGGGAACTCAGATCCCACATGCCACAAGTTACAGCCAAGAAAAGAAAGAAAGAAATCCAAAAACCTTATTCAAAAATAAAAAGAAAATATCAACAAGCACAAGAGAAGGCCAGTTCCATGCGTGAGAGTCACAGAAATGACAAGGAATAGATCTGGGTCTTCAAGGATGCAGACACTGATACTGTCAGGTATAAAATAGTTACCTATTTTTTAAGAATTTAAAATTAAAATTAATTTAAAGAAATAATATAGAAACTAAAAATGCAAGCAAGAAACAAATCTTTATCAGGAATGACCACATCAGTATGTAAAACATAAGCTTTCTATATAAAATCAGATATAAACTCTAAACATGGAAAATTTGGTGTAGGGGGGACATAAAAGGCAAAGTGCTGTTTGGGTAAAGCTAAAGAGGGCACCAGTGGACAGAAAAGTCTGATGAAAATACTATCAGAGGCAGATAAGAAGATGGAAACGTGAAAGTTTCAAAATATGGAGTGAGTGAAAGCGCTGCTGCTGCTGCTGCTAAGTCGCTTCAGTTGTGTCCGACTCTGTGCGACCCCATAGACGGCAGCCCACCAGGCTCCCCCGTCCCTGGGATTCTCCAGGCAAGAACAACGGAGTGGGTTGCCATTTCCTTCTCCGTGAAAGCGCTAGCATCTGTTTAATTAGAATCTCAGAAAGAGAGTAGAGAGAGGATGGAGAAGAAATTTTTGAAGAAGTAATGCCTGAGAATTTTCCAGAAATGGCATCAATCTAGAAATACTAATCCAAAGAGGACAAGTAAAACAATTCCATAAGTAGATACATTGAAATTCCTGAACACCAATGACAAAGAGGAGATGTGAAATTTGAAGCAAAATATAGATTATTCACGGATTACACTAGTGATGGAGATACTGGTGTTCTGTAGACTCTAGATACACTCATCTCAAGATGCTGAAAAGGATTCCATTGCATTGTAGGTCTGCTACAGGCACTTTGTTTTTTACTTGAGTCCCTGTACATTTATTATAATTGACTATAAGCTAATAGCTTTCTTGGGACAAAAGTTGTTATTAATCATGTTGATGTAGAATTTGATTTTTCATTCTAAACTCATTTTTTAAAAAGCAGAGATAATTTTATACTGTGCTGTGCTTAGTTGCTTGCTTGTGTCCAACTCTTTGTGACCCCTATGGACTGTAGCCTGCTAGGTTCCTCTGTCCATGGGGATTCTCCAGGCAAGAATACTGTAGTGGGTTGCCATGGCCTCCTCCAGGGGATTTTCCCAAGCCCAGAATCAAGCCCAGGTCTCCCGCATTGCAGGTGGATTCTTTATTGTCTGAGCCACCAGGGAAGCCCCACAATACTGGAATGGGTAGCCTAACCCTTCTCCAGGGGATCTTCCCTACCCAGGAATCTAACCAGGGTCTCCTGCATTGCAGGTGGATTCTTTTTACCAGCTGAACTACACAACTATTCAGTTTAGCTGTTCAGAGCAAGGTTTCTCAATCATGGCTGCAAACTAGAATTACTTAGTGAGTTTTTTTTTTTTTTTTTTTTTTTACACATTTATTTGGCTGTATCAAGTCTTGGCTGTAGTGTGAGGGCTTCTCTAGTTGCAGCACAAGGGCTCCAGAGTGCAAGGTCTCAGCAGTTTCGGTGTGTGAGCTTAGTTACCCCACTACATGTGGGATCCCAGTCCCCTGACCAGGGATCAAGCCTGTGTCCCTGCACTGAAAGGCAAGTTCTTAACCACTGGACCACAGGGAAATTCCCACTTGGTAAGCTTTTTTGACATATATAATATTGCACAAACTTTACATGCATAGATGGGTGAATTATAACAAAGTGACACACTTGGGGCGCAGGATGGTTTACCAAATGCTTTTTCTCCCAAATTACAGGGCAGAATTAATTAGTGACAGTGTTCTGGTCTGTTTACAGTTACATGCTGGTTTGGAGCAGACAGGATGCTGGGAAACCACAGCGGTCAAGGGAAGAAGCCCTTACTCTGGTGGTAGAGGGCTTTCCTGTTTTTATCCCTGGACAGAGAAGTCTCTTATATTTCCCTTCACTCTTAAGTAGAGGTCTGCATGAGTGCATGCTAAGTCGCTTCAGTCGTGTCCAACTCTGTGTGACCCTATGGACTGTAGCCCTCCAGGCTCCTCTGTCCATGGGATTCTTCAGGCAAGAATACTGGAGTGGGTTGCCATGCCCTCCTCTAGGGGATCTTCCTGACCCACAGATCAAACCCGAATCTCTTAAGTCTCCTGCAATGGCAAGTGGGCTCTTTACCACTAGCGCCACTTGGGAAGTAGAAGTCTAGGATTACCTAAATTTTCATTTCTTTTACTCTGCAGGTCCAGTACATTTTCTGGGACCCTTTCCCTATCTCATTAGCCATCTATTCATCAGAGAACTGGTCTTCGGTATTAAGGGCAAAATGTTCCCCAGCTAGTCTGTGGACTGGCTGCTCTAAATTTAGTTATCAACTTAAAAAATACTGGTGTTAATGCTACTCTCCTACTGTGACCCACCTTCCCCTTCTTCACTTGTGTCCACAAGTTAGTTCTCCACATCTGTGTCTCTACTGACACTATTCTGTGAAAAACAGCTAGTTAGTGGGAAGCTGCAGTATAGCACAGGTTGCTCAGCCCAGTGCTCTGTGATGACCTAGATGGGTAGGATGGAGAGGTGGGAGGAAGGCTCAATAGGGAGGGGATATACATATGCATGGGCTTCCCTGGTAGCTCAGCTGGTAAAGAACCCACCTGCAATGAAGGAGATCCTGGTTTGATTCCTGAGTTGGGAAGATCCCCTGGAGAAGGGTTAGGCTACTTGGGCTAACTCTAGTATTCTTGGGCTTCCCTGGTGGCTCTGATGGTAAAGAATCCTCCTGCAATGAGGGAAAGCTGGGTTCAATCCCTGGGTTGGGAAGGTCTGCTACAGGAGGGCATGGCAACCCTCTCCAGTATACTTGCCTGGAGAATCCCCATGTACTGAGGAGTCTGGTTGGCTACAATCCATAAGGTCACAAAGAGCTGGACACGACTGAGCGACTAAGCACAGCACAGCATATACTATACATACAGCTGATTCGCTTTGTTGTACAGCAGAAACAATACAACATTGTAAAGCGATTATGGTGGTGCTGGTGGTGGCTTAGTTGCTCAGTATGTCCAACTCATTGCAACCCCATGGACTGTAGCTCACCAGGCTCCTCTGTCCATGGGATTTTTCCCAGGCAAGAATAGTGGAGTAGATTGCCATTTCCTTCTCCAGGGGATCTTCCTGATCCCGGGATCAAACCCAGGTCTCCTGCATTGCAGATGGTTTCCTGCATTGCAGATGAGTTCTTTACTGACTGAGCCACCAGGGAGGTATAAAGCAATTATACTGCAATAAAAAAATCTAAAGAAAATCTTGATGTTTGCCTGATGATCTACTCTTTCCTTTGTCCTAACTGTACTTGCAGTTTCTTTGGACACAGACTGGAGAACTGCTTATTTCTGGTGTTCCTGGCGGTCTCTCTCCAAAATTTCCTTAAATATTCTGGGCCACCACCAACTTCATTTTTATTTTGTTTTGCTTTATTTTCATATCGTTGTTGCATTGTCTCCATATGTATATATCTTTTAAAATTATTTCATGAGTCCATGGAAAATAGGAGGTAGCTATTTAGTCTTTTCCAGATACCAACTCATGATATAATGAATAATCTCTGGTAATCAGTTTCACCAAATCACCAGACATAGCTGTAGTGGTTGTTAATAGGACACAGTGAAAGAAGTGTCATATAGTAGAAAAAATGCAGGAGTGAGTGACACAAAACACAAAGTTCCATTTCGCATACTGGCATAAACTTGTTAGGTGACTATGATCAAGTCATCTCACCTCTCTAGGGCTGTTTCCTCCTGTTTAAAATGGAACAACAATTTGTCAATATTTATCAAAATTGAAAATACATTTAACTTTTCAGCCAGGATTCCATCGTTAGAGAATTTATTTTGTAGGTGTATTAAATGATAGATAAGATTATTCATTGCAGCATTAAAGGAAAAATTATTCTCCCTAATATCTGAAAAATTGCAAGAGTTTCACATCAATAGGGAAGTAATTAAATAACTATGGTACAGCTACACAACAGAATACTGTGAAGCCCTAACAAAGGAAATAGGTTTTTATACCCTGATAAGGATCTGCAGGCCATGTTATTTGACTGAAGAAGACAAGGTAAAGAAGCACGTGCATAATCATTACCTCCATTGCCTGGTAGAAATACTGCTGTGCCTTTATTCCAAATGAGAATCACCTACAGATATTTTAACACCACTGATAGCATGGCACTTCAGGTCAGCCTACACAGTTCACAAATATGAACAAATAGAATATCAGCAGAAAGGTGAGGAAACAGAAAGGATCCTGAATGACCCTAAAAATTCTAAATATTATCTGTAGAAAAATTAGAGAGGCTATTACACCTTCCAAACAAATAAGAATTTAAAACATGATTACTGAGATAAAAAAATTCAATGGCTCACTACACATTATATAATAGAGTTAAAAACTAATTATTGATTTGGAAGCTCAAGCAAAGAAATTTGCAGCAGTCCAAAACAACAAACAAAAATGACATGAGAAATAAAAGACAAGATTTAAAAATACAGAGAATGAGTCCAAGAAACTCAATTGTTGACAAAAATAAGTTCCAAGAGAAAAAAAAAACAGATATGAAGTCCAGGGGAATAATAAAAGAAACAGTAGAATAAAAATATTCCAGACTGAAGAAACAAGATCCTTCATATTGAAAGTCTCATTGAGACTAAGTGAAGTAGATGGGAAAAAAGATTCATACTGAAACATCCTCTGTTGAAATTTCTGGAAAGACAATTTAAATAATGTCCAAAATGAGAAAAAAAATGAAGTCATCTATAAAGGAAGGAGAATCAGATTAACGGCAGTTTTTCCATCAGCAACACAGAACACTAAAACTCAAAGGAATGAAAATTGTCGGAAACATTTGCTGGGATAATGACTCTAGATTTAGAATTCCATATTTAAACTATTATTTTATGTAACATTTTCAGTCATACCAGTTCTAAGAAAGTTTATCAACCTCACAAGCTGTCCATAGAGCTCAATAAGGCTCTCCAGCAGATCAAACAAAACAAAAAAAAAGATAAATTTAAAAAGACCTAATTAAACTTAAAAGTTCTTGCACAGCAAAGGAAACTATAAACAAAATGGGAGAAAAATTTGCAAATGAATGGCCAATAAAGGATTAATCTCCAAAACATACAAATAGCTCATATAGCTTTACGTCAAACAAACCCAATCAACAAATGAGCAGAAGATCTAAATGGACATTTCCAAAGAATACATAAGATGGCCAAAAAGAACATGGAAAGGTGCTCAACATCACTAATTATCAGAAAAATGCAAATCACAATTATAATAAAGTATTACCTTATATAGGTCAGAATGGTCATCATCAAAAAATCTATAAACAATAAATGCTGGAGAGGGTGTGGAGAAAAGGGAACCCTCCTATCATGTTGGTGGTAATGTAAATTGGTACAAACACTATGGAAAACAATATGGAGATTCCTTCAAAAAACAGAGATACTATATACGATCCAGGATCCAGCAATTCCACTCCTGGGCATATATCCTGAGAAAAACATAATTCAGAAATGTACAAGCACCACGATGTTCACTATAGCACTATTTACAATAGCCAAGACATGGAAACAACCAAAATGTCCACTGATAGAAGAATGGATAAAGAAGATGTAGTACAATATACAATGGACTATTACTCAGCCATAAAAATGCTATTTGCTGCAACATGGATGGACGTGGAGGTTTTCAGACTAAAGGAAGTAAGTCAGAAAGAGAAAGACAAGTATCATATAGTACCACTCATCAGTTCAGTTCAGTCACTCAGTCATACCTGACTCTTTGCGACCCCATGGACTGCAGCACGCCAGGCCTCCCTGTCCATCACAAACTCCCAGAGCTTGCTCAAACTCATGTCCATTAAGTCTGTGATGCCATCCAACCATCTCATCCTCTGTCGTCCCCTTCTTCTCCCACTTTCAATCTCTCCCAGCATCAGGGTCTTTTCAAACGAGTCAGCTCTTCGAATCAGGTGGCCAAAGTATTGGAGTTTCAGCTTCAGCATCAGTCCTTCCAAAGAATATTCAGGACTGATTTTCTTTAGGATGGACTAATTGGATCTCCTTGCAATCCAAGGGACTCTCAAGAGTCTTCTCCAACACCACAGTTCAAAAGCATCAATTCTTTTGCACTCAGCTTTCTTCACAGTCCAACTCTCACGTCCATATATGATTACTGGAAAAACTATAGCTTTGACTAGATGGACCTTTGTTGGCAAAGTAATATCACTCATATGTGGAAGTAATATCACTCATATGTGGAAGTAATATCACTCATATGTGGAGTCAAAGTAGAGTACTATCACTCATATGTGGAATCTAATTTTTAAATGACATAAATGAACTTATTTACAAAACAGAATCAGACTTACAGATTTCAAAAACATGGTTACTAAAGATAAAGTGTGGAAAGGGGGAGGCATAAATTAGGAGTTTGGGATAGATAACCAACAAGGGCCTAATGTAAAAGCACAGGGAACTCTACTCAAATATTCTCTAATAACCTATATGGGAAAAGAATCTGAAAGAGAATGAAAAAAAATGAGCCATTTTGCTGTACATCCAAAATTACCACAACATTGTAAATCAACTACATGCCAATAAATTAAAAAAAAAAAAGTATACCATGAGCCTCAGGAATACCAGCTGAAATTACTTAAAGAAAAGAAGAAAACTCAAAAGAAATTGGAAGAGAAGCCACTACTGTCATGCTTGAAGCATCATCCTTTGAGTGGTTGGAGATTAGTGTCTTAACATTATATTTGTTTCTATCTAAATCCAATAACATAACTGGGTTTTGCAGTGAATATTTATAAGAGCAAAATCTTATTAAATCCTCTTAAACTGGGGTTAAAAGTTTTGCATTAACCTATGGACTAACCACGGAATACATAGTCATAGACACAGAACAGTAGATGTAGGGAACTAGAGGAGATAAGAGACACACTCTCATCAAATATACAATCTAATGAATGTATAATTTCCATACCAGGAAGTCAACAGCTACTCTATAAAACCGATCCCCCCCTTCAAAAAAAAAAAAAAAGAAAAATTTTATGTATTTATTCCTGGAGAAGAATATTTGAAATCTAGTAGAAGATATCCTTGGAGAAGGCAATGGCACCCCACTCCAGTGTTCTTGCCTGGAGAATCCCAGGGACGGGGGAGCCTGGTGGGCTGCCGTCTATGGGGTCGCTCAGAGTCGGACACAACTGAAGCAACTTAGCAGCAGCAGCATCAGAAGATATCCTGACTTCTCATTTTTGACTTTCTGTATGATTTGACTTTTAAAAATACATTAAATATCTCCTTTATCAGAAAAGATTACTTAAAGAATTTGAAGTGGAATCATCTAGAGAAATACTGGATAGCATTTGGAAAGAATGAGATTTGTCAGTATATGTTTTTATACAAAGTTGTCCACAATTGCATGTTTTATGTAAAAAAAAGAAAGGAATTTTCAAAATAACATCATGTCACCCCCACTGAAGTAAAAAAAGAAAGTCTGTGAGCATGTATATTGAGCACCGAAGAATTGATGCTTTTGAACTGTGGTGTTGGAGAAGATTCTTGAGAGTCCCTTGGACTGCAAGGAGATACAATGAGTCCATTCTAAAGGAGATCAGTCCTGGGTGTTCATTGGAAGGACTGATGCTGAAGCTGAAACTTCAATACTTTGGCCACCTCATTCGAAGAGTTGACTCATTGGAAAAGACTCTGATGTTGGGAGGGATTGGGGGCAGGAGGAGAAGGGGATGACAGAGGATGAGACGGCTGGATGGCATCACTGACTCGATGGATGGGAGTTTGAGTGAACTCTGGGAGTTGGTGATGGACAGGGAGGCCTGACAGGGAGGCCTGGCGTGCTGCGATTCATGGGGTCGCAAAGAGTCGGACACGACTGAGCGACTGAACTGAACTGAGCATGTATATATGTAAATGTCAGGGAGGAGAGTCTATAAACTACTACTACTAGGGAAAGGAGGGAATCTTTCAGTGTTCACTGTTAAAACTTCTGGACTGTTTTAATGTTAGGAATATGTAATCTATAATATGGAATATTAAATATTATTTATTACATTATATAAGGTATATACATAAGGTAATATGTATTATAACAAGCAAAATGTAAACATATAAATGTATAGTGTTCTTATTTTCTTCATCTAAAACCAAATTGTTTAAATATATCATAACATTCAAACTATTTTTTTGCTTTGATAGCCAAATACTGCCAACATTATTTATTAAATAAATTCTAATTCCCATGACATAGAAACACCCTCCTTATCATACAGTAACATTCTACATTTACTTATATATGTTTCTCAATTTGATTTTGTTCCCTGCTATGTTTGCTTTTTCTTGTGCAAAGAGCATTTTTTTTTATTACATTAGCTTTAAAGTAAATTCCAGTACCTCATACTACTGTAGCACCTCATTATTCTTTCTCCCTCTTACATTCTTGAGAATTCTTGCATTTGTTTTTCCATATGAACTTTTAAATCATTCAGTTCAGTACAAAAAATAAATCTGTTGAATTTGCGGGAGATTACATGAAACATGCATTATAAGTGTAATAAGAAAAAGTTTTTAATAAAAAAAAAGTAGTATGGTTAAGTCAACAGAGGTCATTTCCCCCACAGGGAAGACAACGCAAAGCAGGTCTCCTACTGATTGTATGAAGAGTACAAGCAGTGATGTTAGAGGACGCCATCTTCACCCATAAAATCCAGGCTAATAGAAAAGGTAAGTATGACTATAAACGTCCTTATTGGCAGAGAGCAACAACACAGACGTGCATGTGGATGGCTGTAGTTACCTGAACTGAATGAGTAGACCTCAGTGAAGTACACAGCTTTTCTTAGCCAGCTTTGAATGAGTGGTGAGGGACAAGAGCACGTGGTTAGAGTAAGGGCTAACTGGTCTAAGACTGGTGCTGCAGACATAATTCCCAGACATGGTCTTTTACACAGACAATTAATCCTATTTATGTAACTGTTAAATTGATGACCCAGGTCACAGAGGCGCTACAGCTGCAAACAACAACAACAAAAGCTGTCACTGGAAAAGAAAAAAAAAACTCTGTCACTGGGGGGCTTGCCATATCTTAGGGGAAGATACTGTCACAAGGGTGGATGTGTGGTGCCCAGGAGAGTGGGAAAATGATGGTCAAAGGAGCCATTACAAGAAAGAATGACTCAGATGCCAGCTCTCCCACTGTGTAGTCATGGGGTCTTGGACTCTTTTAGTTTCAGTTCCTTTATCTGAAAAGGTGGACAGAAATGCTTGTGAGCAGGACTGTTTTAAGCATTAAACAATATATTAGGTTGGCAAAAAGTTCGTTTTTTCCAAACCATCTTATGGATTTTTCCATAAGATGGTTTGGAAAAAAGATGTACAAACTTTTTGGCCAACCCAATATAAAGCACCTTGAACAACACCCAGTGTGTGGGCTCTCAATAGATGCTTGATATAAAGAACAAGCAGAAATGTACAAGAGGCAAAAACTGGGCAGAAATGGCAATATTTCAGAGTGTCTGGAGCAGCAAAAAGTATTTAAATGTGAAGCTGAATAATGTATGTGAGGCATTATTAAATACTTCCACATTGTGAAATTAAAAGTTGCCAGAGGGGAGCACAGGAATTCAATTAGAAAGGGCCTCGTAGGCTTGCATGCCAGGTTGAGAAATCATGATTATACAGTATAACATAGCAGTTTGTCTTTTTCAAAATGGAGTGAAATAATAAGATTCATGTTTTATAAAGACCTTCTTGATAATAGTATAGAGGATGTGCTAGAGGAATTTAGAAGTAATGCTGGCAGTAACACTAAAGCCAGGAGGATCACATTATTTCAACAGAAGCACTGAACTTATTTTTTAAGTTGCAATGGGTGAGATATAATGTGAGTAGAAAAGAGCTTAAAAAAAAAAAAAAGTACGTTGATAGCTAGAGAAGTGACACAAACTCCGGGAGTTAAGGAGCCCCTTGTTAAGTTCCATCTTGCTCTCTTACCTTTTTTCCTTCTGCTGCAAACCCAGGGATGACAGAAGCTTAAAATTCCCTATGCTGAGCAACCTTGTCAGCAAGCAGATAATGCCTGTAAGTTTGCAGGATTTAGATGCAGCAGGTAGATATCAGAGTGTAACTGCGCTCTGAGCATTCTGTCTTTACTGAATGTGCAGACCTGCAATAGCAATGGATGGAGCTTGGCTCTTTTTGCTCCAATTCCTGGTTGATTTAGCAGAGAGAGCAGGGGCAGCAGAGACAGTCTGACTGGAGGTTGTGGTCTAGTTACTCATTTACAGCATGGGTAAGTGAGTTAATTTCACCCAGAGACTCAGTCTCATCTGTTAGTGTGTCTCTCATGAAATCTGTGTACTAGTGGAAGCAGAGGTGACATCAATAAACAAATACATTCCAAAGATGGTATGGGTAGTAAAGAAGAACACAGCAGCGCCAGAGCATAAGAGAGTAACTTAAGCTTTTTTCTTAAGGTGAGTAATGAAGGTGTCCATGATAAGGTTTTGAGCACACACCTGCAGGAAGTGAGGGAGTAGCTTTGAAGATGTTTGAGAAAAAGAGAATTCTAGGCTTAGAATGCAGCACGTACAATGGCTCTGATGCATAAATAAGCTGGGCACAGGGGAAGGCATGTCAAGGAGGCGGGTGTGGTGGGAGTAGAAAAGCGGTGGGGATGAGACCAGGGAGGTGGTGCAGGTCAGACAACAGTGGGATCTGTAGGCAGCGTGGAGACTCACCCAGGAGACACAGGTAGGCATCCAGACCAGCATCTCCTCTGAGTGCTCAGAGATGGGAAGGCAACCTGAGCAGAAGAGGAGGCACCACCTGACTTGCTTGAGCCTCACGGGTTTGCGGTGTTCAGTACAGACTGTAGGGAACGTCAGGAGCAAGATCATTCCCACAATGAGGAGATACTGTAAGGACCGTAGAGAAATGAAGAGGGTCTAGATTGGACTAGGAGGTAGAGTTGTGAAGTGGTTATACTCCGGATTTTTTAAGAGGGTGGTGCTTATAGGATTTGCTGATGGATGGCCAAAGTGTGATCTTTGGCTCAAGAATTTTTGGCTGGTATTATAAGAATGTGTTGTGCGTGCTATGTCGATTCAGTCAT
The DNA here is from genome assembly GCF_032452875.1 of Bos javanicus. Lineage (NCBI taxonomy): Eukaryota > Metazoa > Chordata > Mammalia > Artiodactyla > Bovidae > Bos > Bos javanicus. The sequence continues at coordinate 58,455,293 of NC_083869.1, read as the reverse complement.
GTATGACTCTATGTGATCCTGCCAGTCTCCTGTGTCCATGAGATTCTCCAGGCAAGAATATCCACATAAGAATAAAGCAAAGTAAATACAATGCCTAGATTCTGATACAGGCTCAAAAACGTGAGTTCCCTTCCACCTTCCTTTGAGGTTCTTTACCCTCCCAAGCTGCTTGGCCTTTGAAGAACACAGTCATTAGTGGCACAGGGGAAGATGGATAAAAGAACGGTATGAAAACCTGTATCAACCAGATCTGGGTTAAGATTTTTCATCAGAAGTTCCCTCCTTATCAGTAAATACCCAAATCATAAATGACATGGGAGAGGAGAATAAAATAGTTGTATAAGGTATTTCTCAGCTATTATCTAACTGCTTCTGTGTCCTTGATTACTTGTTTTTTTGGTGAACAAAAAAGACAAAAGTTAAGTGCCACATTATTTTATAGCTATGGCCAGGGCAAGCAGAGACAAGAACTCCTTGAAACGAGATATTTTCTTTCTCAGAACAGCACCGAGGAGATTCATTGTGGTTTTCACATTAAGGTAGAGCCAAGCAACAGAAATAAACACGCAAACTGTGTTTCTCAAGACTCAGTGCTTTACTCCAAGTTGCTTTAATGAAGCCTTGAAAAGCAACAATCAACAGTGGCAGAGAATTTAGTTGCAGCAGGAACAAAGAAAAAAAATTCATTGAGCATTATAAATATTGAAAAATGGAAAAAAAATGGATAGAAAACAACTATGGTTAAGTGTACTTACCAGAATACCTGGCATTTGAGGAGAAGCCAACCCCTTTGGCCCAAACCTGTTCTGGGAATCTAGTTTTCAATGATTAAGCTGTAAGACCTCTTTTTTTTCAAGTGAGGTTTTCATGTTAGGCCAAGTGTTAAGGGAGCAGCCTTGGTTTCTTGCTATCCTGTTTTTCTAGCTGACTCTGCACGTAAAACACTACCTTGTCCGTTCATTTCCTAGGGTCAGGCATCTAAGAGACTTAGGTTTCATATCATGAAGGGAAACCAGCTTTTATTGGGCTTTGGAACTTAGTTTAACTGTCTCAGTATTGCTCTGAGTTGATTATTGTTATTTCTAATTTTCACAGGTGGAACTTGAGACTAAGAGAGGCCAGGTCACTCACCCCAAACCCACAGGTGTGACATTATGGAGCTGCTATCTTACTGAGCTGAAACAGACGGCCAGGCCTCTCCTCCTTGGCTTCAGATGTCCTTATTTCTCACTGGCTAGTATTTACAGCTCCTGGATTATTTCATCCTACTCCTAAACCATTCATTACATGGCTTATTAACCTTAGGTAGATAGAAAATTTTTATCTTTAGGGAGTATGGCAAGTCCCCTACATACAAATGAGTTCTGATCTGAGAGCATGTTCATAAGTTCAGTTTGTTCCTAAGCCTAACAAATTTAGCCTAGGTACCCAACTAACACAATCGGCTATATAGTACTGTATTGTAATAAGTTTATAATACTTTTTACAGAAATAATACATTAAAAAATAATAAAGAAAATGTATTCAATCTTACGGTATAGTACCTTGAAAAGTACAGTAGTACAGTACAACAGCTGGCATACAGGGGCTAGCATGGAGTGAACAGACAAGAAGAGCTACTGCCTGGAGGAGGGAGATAAGGCGGGATGTGGTAGAGCTGAAGGATTGTCAGCAGCAGGAGATGGAGGGCAAGCTGCAATTTCAGTCACATCTGATGTGATTGGATATGTGAAGGTGTGAAGGTACATTCTCATCTCTGAAAGTTCACAACTTCAAGGTTCTTACGTAGGAGACTTACTGTACAGCATCACACGGCATGATGGTTTTCCTCCATGTCTTCAGAGTTGACATAAGTGATGAGGCTATAGCAAGGAATGAACTCAAGTCAGACCTAATTTTACCAAACTACTGCTTATGCAATGGGCTGACTGTGTGTGTGTGTGTGTGTGTACCTACAAACATTGTATGAAGCTTTCTATACAGCTTGGTGGGCAGAGCTCAGATCATTGCTTACTGTTGGATACTTATCCCTTTCATCCTAACCATTTCCCCTCTTATATGATTTATTGTTATTTTTGCCTTTAAGGAAAGCATAGCCTCACCAAGAAGAAACACTGAGCAGCCATAATATATGACTGCTTCAGTACTAAGATAATTTGATGAAATAGTAAAATTCTACCAGATAATTGTGTGTGTGAGAGTGCTGTGTGTTTTGTCCAGATGAGTCTGTTAATGGCTTGAGAAGAGGAATATTATAATTGACAAATTAAACAAACAGCAACAGAGTGCTTATTACGCAGCAGACACTATGCTACATGCTTCCTTCAGAACTACACTGTCTGAACACAACAGGATCACACAGAGTTGAGAGTTAGTCTATGAGCGGAAGAGACACACTGACAGCAGTCACTGGGATCCCCACTGTTGTTATAACAGAGCCCTTCTTCTGGAGTTCCATGCATGGACAGCTCACTGTGTTTTGTGTTAACAAATGGCAGTGGTGAAAAAGATGAGCTAAGGCATAGCACGATTAAAATACAATTTGCATTTGCTTTGAAAATGTAGTCTGAAATATAAACATGGATTAGGTCAAATCCATAACAAAAGAGTGAAGAGGCCAGTTAATTATTGGAATATTTTATCCTACTACTTCAAACCTTTGTAAGTTTTAAAATGTGCAGGTATTTGAGGTAATGCACTACAAATATTTACTAAGTGGTTGATTTCTAAATTTTTCATTTGATGCTCTGCTAAAGGACTCTGCATCCCCAAATAAATAGGACAGGCTTGCATATTTACCCACCCTCTGAACTCAGATTTTACCTATTTACTAGTGTCCCAATCATTGATAAATATTAGGTCCTTGGGGGAGGATGGACAAAAGAGATGGATCCACAAAGCTATGATTTCTTATGTGATAAGACTGTCTGATTCAGTAAATGCTTGTTCACCGAACACTTTTTCAAAGCATTTCCATTTTTTTATTTTTTAAATTTATTTTTATGTATTTTTAATTGAAGTATAGTTGATTTACAATATTGTGTTAGTTTCAGGTGCACAGCAGAATGATTCAGTTATATATCAATAATTTTTCAGATTATTTTTCATGGGCTTCCCAGATTCCCAGATTGAGTTAAGAATCTGCTTGCAATGCAGGAGACCCAGGTTCTATTCCTGGGTTGGGAAGATCCCCTGGAGAAGGAAATGGCAACCTACTCCGGGATTCTTGCCTGGAGAATCCCCTGGACAAAGGAGTGTGGCAGGCTACAGTCCATGGGTTCACAAGAGTCAGACTAGGCTTAGTGACTAAACCAACCATAGTTCCGTGTATGTGTGTGTGTGCATGCTCAGTTGCTGCAATTGTGTCCAACTCGTTGTGACCTTATGAGCTGTAGCCCACCAGGCTTCTCTGACCATGGGATTTTCCAGGCAAGAATCCTGGAGTGGGTTGCCATGCCCTCCTCCAGGGGATCTTATCAACCCAGGGATTGAACCCAAGTCTCCTGCAGCTTCTGCATTGCAGGTGGATTCTTTACTGATGAGCCACTGGGGAAGCCCATAATTTTCTGGGCTATATAGTAACTCCTTGTTGATTATCTATCTTATGGATAGTAGTTTGCATCTGTTAATCCTATACTTCTAATTTATCCTTCCTTCCCTCCCTTGCCCCTTTGGTAACCATAAATTTATTTTCTACACTATTTACAATAGCCAAGACAGATGAACACTTGTTTATTGAAGGCAAAAAATTAATAAACACTAAATTGTGACTCTTTGTTTTAGGTAAATTTCATGCAAACTTTCTTTCACAGATAGTTTTAATTCATGATTATGACAACAGGATGTTACAGATATAACTTATGTTCCGCAATATTTGGCATTATAGACAAACTGCTTCTGATTCTTGAGTTTAACACACATTTCTTCCACCAAACTATGTATATAGTTGTTCTTTGTATTTCAAAATAGCCTTCTGACAATGAGTTGTATTTTCTAGCTTCAGTGATCAGTGGCTTTCTCTGACTGTCTGTGCCTTTTTTATTTTCCTGCATTAAAAAATTCATTTACTCTGTGTAGAGTTTTCCAGTGCACAGGTAAGAAGTATTATCATTGTTCCAGGATGCCTGCTTCTAGTATTTACTGCCATTCACATTATCTCCATTTATATTCTTCTTTCATAGATGTATGAGTTTTGTCTCATCTGGGCTACAATTTCCTGACTATATCTTGATATTGTAACTATTTGCATATTGATTTTTCCTCCTCAGCCCCATTCATAATATCTCTCTTGGTACCGCCAACTTAGAGTTTAATTAACATAATGCTGATATATTTCCCCCTAGATTACTAACCAAGATGTAGAAATCTCATTGCTGAAATTAACTACTATTATTACTGCAATACTTTCCTTAGGATTTCTAGAGATTAAAAATATTCAATCCATACTGAAGTAAGCTGCTTAATTTGTATCAATTTGAAATAAAGAAGAAACAGACATGCATAAAATATCTCTAACACAGCACCAAGACCAAATTTTATTGGTTGTGTATATGAGGCATGGTTTTATATTACTTGACCTAGATAAATTTCTGCCAACTGTATTTACTCCTAATTGTTGTGTACCCTGCCAAGGTTTCTGAAAGACAGACACAGATGTTACTACCATAAGGCTAAGTGAGTGAAAATATACGACTAGTTGGAAGCTCAACACTCTATAGTCAGGCAGCCTGGGTTCCAAACTTAGCTTGAGTATTTCCTGGGTATGAGACTCTGGTAAGTCCCTTCATACCTCCATTATGCCCCACATTCCCCCAGAATTCTAGGTTGAAGCTCTAACTCCACAATGTGACTGTATTTGTAGAAAGTGAAAATGAAAGTCACTCAGTCGTGTTTGATTCTTTGTGACCCCGTGGACTATACAGTCCATGAAATTTTCCAGGCCAGAATACTGGAGTGGGTAGCCGTTCCCACCTCCAGGGGATCTTCCAGACCCAGAAATCGAACTGGGGTCTACCTGTATTGCAGGTGGATTCTTTACCAGCTGAGCTACCAGGGAAGTTGTTGAAGCTACCCAGTCTGTGGTATTCCTTCTACTGGGGTTGAGGTGAGAAAGTAAGGGCTTGGGGGCTGGAGGTGATCTTCCTGGTATTCGTCTTCGATCGTTCCAGGTATTTCCTTCCACTCTGCTTTTGTTACATGAGAAAACTGTGGATAATAATTAGGAATCCTTTTTCATTTCTGTATTATTGTTATAGGGGAGATTTGCCAAACCTCATTTAAGGAAATTTCAGAAGATACTTGTTGGATCCAAAATACAACTTTTGATTTATTTTCCTCTTCCTGGCCCAATCTCTATATCCTTGGTTTTTCCAATCCTCAAATTTCACCCTTTGTTTCTCAAGCCAGTACCTGGTCAGATCAGATCAGATCAGTTGCTCAGTCGTGTCCGACTCTTTGCAACCCCATGAATCGCAGTACGCCAGGCCTCCCTGTCGTGTTCCCGGACGTTCACTCAGACTCATGTCCATCAAGTCAGTGATGCCATCCAGCCATCTCAACCTGGTAGTGATCCTTTATTCCCTCAGTTCCCTCCATTAGCACATTCAGTTCTTCCTCAAATCTTGTCAGTTTCACTTAGAAACCCTACTTTGTGTCCATCCATCATCCTCTATCTTCACTGCCACCATCTTTGTCCAAGCCACCAGCTTCATTCACCAGACTGCTCAGTTAGCTTCAGAATCAGACATGCTGCTTCTTCTCGTCCCCTTCCTTACAGTTACTTTAGTGCCTTTAAAAAATATAAACCAAAACAGCATCTTCCCAATTAACCTTCTGAATCTTCCTGCTGCACTTAGGGCACACTCTGGATTCTTTGCATGGCTAAAACATCCTCAAATAGTGGATCCCCTGCCTACCTTCTGACTTGACTTCTCCTGTGGTGCCTTGTCCACTATGGCCTGGCCTCACTGGCCTTTTAGTTTCCCTAACTGCCAACTTTATTTCAACATGTCACAGTTTTAAAACATGGGTTCCATAAATTTGATAGTCCTGCCATGAAGAAGTGGGGTCCATGGCTTGCCAGTTTGACCCTGGGTGGGTTTGGGACTGCTCTGACTGATACATCAGAAGAAAATATCAGAATACATCAGAAGTGATGGTTTCTGATGTATGAGTATGCTCAGGCTGCTGTAACAAACACTATAGGCAGGGTGACTTAACCAATAGAAATATTTTCTCATTGTTCTGGAGGCTGGAAGTCTAAGATGGTTTGCTCTAAGGCATCTGTCTGTTGCTTGAAGACAGCTATATTCTTAATTGTGTCCTCACATGGTCATCCCTTTGTTTGTCCTAACTTCCTCTTACATGGACATTGGTCATATTGGAAAGGTGCACCCATAAGATCTCATTTAACCTTAATCACCACTTTAAAAGTCCTACCTCCAAATACAGTCACATTCTAAGGTACTGAAAGATAGGACTCCAACATACAAATTTTGGGGGATACATTCATTCCAGGGTACACTTTAGGGCTTCCCTCGTGGCTTGGATGGTAAAGAACGCACCTGCAATGCAGGAGACCCAGGTTTGATCCCTGAGTCAGGAAGATTCTCTGGAGAAGGGAATGGCTACCCACTCCAGGATTCTTACCTGGCGAATTCCATGGACAGAGGAGTCTGGTGGGCTACAGTCCATGGAGTTACAAAGAGTCAGACATGACTGAGTGACTAATATAGGGTATATTTTATACCCTTCTGAGGCCAGGGTATAAATGGTTAGACATCATCCACGGTTCACTCTCCAGGCCCTGATCCACCAGGTAAGAAATGTGACTACTCTGGGGCACCATGCGAGGAGGAAGACCCAGCCACAGGCCAGGCCATATGTAGATGCTTGGGTTCGTGACCTTTTCATTTTTTATTGATGAGTAACTGATTTACAACCTTGTGTTACTTTCTGGTGTACAGCAAAGTGATTCAGTTATATGTTATTCTTTTCATATTCTTTTCCATTATGGTTTATTACAGGATATTGAATATAATTTCCTGTGCTATACAGCAGGATCTTCTTATCTATTTTATATATAGTATTTTGTCTCTGCTAATCCAAACACCTAATGTATTCCTCCCTCACTTCCCCTTTGGTAGCCATAAGTTTGTCTTCTATATCTGTGAGTCTATCTTCTGAAAATATGTTTATTTGTACCATACTTTAGACTCCACAAATAAGTGATATCATATATTTGTCTGTCTTTTCCTGATTTACTTCCTTAGGATGATAATTTCTAGACCATTTATGTTGTTTCATTCTTTTTTATGACTAAGTAGTATTCCTATGTACCACATCTTCTTTACCCATTCATTTAGGGCTTCCCTTGTGGCTAAGCTGGTAAAGAATCTGCCTGCAATGCGGGAGACTGGGTTCAATCCCTGGGTTTGAAATATCTGATGGAAAAGGGAAAGGCTAATCACTCTAGTATTCTGGCTTGGAGAATTCCATGGACTGTATAGTCTATGGGGTTGCAAAGAGTCGGACATTACTGAGTGACTTTCACTTCACTTCACTTCATTTAGGTTGCATCTATATCTTGGCTATTGTGCATAGTGCTGCTGTGAAAACAGCCTAGTGTTTGAGTCATGCTAGCATAAGGGTCAGACATGGGAGTGAAGTCTTAATAACTGACTGATTTCAGCCTCTAGAGATCCAGTTGTCCAGGTAGTTTGAGTCTTCTCAAGATGCTCCATACTTTGGGAGCAGAGACAAGCCACCCCACTGGACCTTATCCATATTACTGACCCATAGGACCCATGAGCACAGTAATTGGTGATGTCACTAATTTTGGGTTAGTTTTTATGCAGCAATAAGTAACTCTAACACCATCTTGGAGGGAGGGATTCACGTGGGCTCTTTTCTCTCCCTGGAGTGCTCTTCCCTCGGCTCTTTATCATCATCCTTTGATTCTTGCATTAAGTATCACCTCCTTAGAGAGGTCTCCTCTAACTACCAATGTAAAGCATCCCTTTTCATTTGTCTTAGAGTTCCCTGTTCTCCTCCTTCAGAGTTTCCATTAACAGTATCTAATTCTTAATTTTAATTTTTCAGTCTCTGTCTCCTCCGTGATACTACTTGCTTTTTAAGAGCAGAAACCCCTTTTCATTTATTCCCTGAGCATAAGATATGCTCTGTGTGCTCCTAATAAGAGGATGGAGAATATCTGTTGAATAGATAAATGACTATGTGTTCAGTTTTGCTCTGTTCTCTTTGAAAAAAAAAAAATCACTGAAAGTAAACTGATCAGATTTAGGAAGAGGCTTGGTTAAATTTAAGCAATATGCAAGCACCTGCTCTTGCTAGCTCTAATCTAGGAGCTGATGAAGCAGTGACGACCAAGGAAACTTACACGTTAAATAAATCCTGTAGGGGAGAGAACACTGTGGCAACTCACAAATAGTCTGCTTTTTGGCATAGTCTCTCCAGGGCTTTGGCAACTTAAGATAGAAGTCAAAGTGATGAGACTACTGGGCTAAAAATGCTCATCCCTATCTGTTCTTGGTTGGTGAAGTTGTTTCTACCCTGTCCCATAAATGCCAGGCTGAGACTTTAGAAGTCTGTGGACACTAAAGATGAAATATTTAAGCAAACTTGTAGAGAGATCTGTTAGAAAACAGGGAGGTCAACCCATGGTAGGGAACTGAAGCTTAGGGATCAAGGACAGGGCTGGAGCCTGGGATCCAAGATCAGCATTCTGGTCTACTGTGAGCAGAGTCATCAAACCATCACAAGGAGGAGGTGGCAGCGTAGCCCTGACAAGCCCAGCTTCACAGTTTCTAAAAGTCACTTCCTTTCAAAATGGGACCTCTTTTTTGCCCCAAAGTTTTACAGTTGTTTCTAGTTATTCCTCTAAGTTCTCATGAGTTATACCCTGCCTCAACCTGTGATCTGCGTGTGTGCACCTTTGCCAAAGTCTGAGCGTGCTGTCTGCGTAGGCTGCTCCGAGTGGGCAGGTGTGGATGGAGACGAGGATTAAGAGGAAACAGAAATAAGACAAATGTGACTAATGTGGCAAAGTAGGTTAAGGAACTGGCTGATTGCTCTCAGAAATCTTGGTTTAAATCCGGAGTGTGTCAAATCGGAAAGAAGAAACAACAGACTGCACTGCTCTCCAAGTCTGCTGATCTCATACACGCTGTGTCAGAAAGGGGGGCTCTGAGATTAGGGGACGTAATCATCTCAGGCATCAAAAATATTTTTAGCATTCCGTAGAGAAGTCTGGTCCATTGAAGGTCATAGAGGAGAGAAGGGGGCGGGAAGCTCCTCAGGTGACCTGTCATGCAGACAGCACTGGAAGAAGAGGGGAAAAGGCACTATCATTCCAAAGTCCCCATGGGAGGAAGGGGACGTTTTTCACCAGAATTTCACGTAAAATTCTGTCAATGTTATACTGGAGTCTGAGGACCTCTTTCCTACACGAGGGGAGCTCCTCTGGCTCTCTCAGGTCTGGTGGGCCCACCTTCTGATTCCTGCCCCTCCAAGCTTCCTCATGTGGGCCTGACCTATTCGACTGCCTTGTCACCTTGGCTTTATCCTATGCTGTAATAATCTTTGACCTCCCTTTCTAAGCTTTGGGTCTTTTTAAAAATTCCATCTGCTGGTATACTGATTCTAGTTTGTGGTTTTAACCTTTCATTTGAAGTCCTAATAACCGACTCCCCATAATTCTGAATAATACGGCTCTTCCTGGTTCCATCGCTTATTCTTTTTATTTTACTTTTAGAGGTTTGCTCAATGCCATTGATTGTACATTCCATTGGACTGAAATTGCTTGTATACTAGTCAGTGTCTATAAAACAGTGACGTGATTTTCAGGCACAACTAACAAGTAGAGGACTTCTTTGAATTATTATGTGATGTGTCATCTTTGGAGAAGGAAATGGCAACCCATTCCAGTGTTCTTGCCCGGAGAATCTCAGGGACAGAGGACCCTGGTGGGCTGCCGTCTATGGGGTCGCACAGAGTCGGACACAACTGAAGTGATTTAGCAGCAGCGGCATCATATTTGAAAGACACTGTCAGTCTAATTTGTGAGGAATAAACAACCCAGGAATCAACACAAAGGAGGTATTCTATTGTCTTGTTAAATGGAACATCTTCATTCTCATATGTAGACATAGTCCGATAGAGATTGGTTAAGGTTTGGGTTCCAAGTCTGACTTAATTGCTTTCTGAAACTTTTCTTTATCTGTAAAACGTGAATGTTATGTAACTAATGGAACTGTTCTTATAATTAAATAAAATGAGGAAGAAACACACTCTTGGAATAATACAAAACATTTAGTGAAAAGTGAAAGTGTTAGTTGCTCAGTGGTGTCCCTGACTCTTGGCGACCCCATGGACTGTAGCCTGCCAGGCTTCTCTGTCCATGGAATTCTCCAGGCAAGAATACTAGAATGGGGTGCCATTCTCTTCTCCAGGGGATCTTCCTGACCCAGGATCACACCCAGGTCTTCTGCAATGGAGGTAGAATCTTTACCTTCTGAGCCACCAGAAAATATCCCTAACATTTAGTGGACTCACCCCCAATATAGTAATTACTATTTCTAATTTTATTTTGGAAAACATTGTGTTCAGAAATCTTTATCTAGCCTTTAGAGATGTAACTTTTACTTTGGTCCACAAGGATGGATAAAAGACTAAGAAAAAAAATCACATTGTGGTTATTCAAAGGACAGTCATGACACTGATAAATCGGTTCTTTGTCCAATATAGATTTCCTCCATCACCTTGGTGCTCATTGTAGAAGCACCTCTGTCCTATTCTCTCTTTTTCAGTTTTGTTCCAACAATAAAGGAAATCAAAGCTCCCAAGTTCAATGCAATGCAGTGCAACTTTGATCTAACTACGTTGAAACAAAGAGTCAGAACCGAGGGGACTGTCTGAATTTGCTCCCCTTGCTCTGCCAGGCTAGTTCTGCTTAAGGGAAAATATGTTATCGCTCAAGGCATATGTTGTACAGCATCAAAGGGGAACAGAATCAGGTGAATTGGGAATTTTATCTCTCATCAGCTTTTTGGGGGGATGGACAGGCTCATAACATCATTCTCAGAAACCTTGTCTCCTTGCAGCTCATAGGCACTCTAGACAGTACAATGAAAGTTTGCAAACCCTGAAAGACATCTTAGCTCTAACAATTAATGAACTCCCAGGAAACAGCATCTATTTTTTTATTTTTTTAAGAGGAGTCCAATGCTTAGTTGCTCAGTTGTGTCCGACTCTTTGTGACCCCATGGACTGTAGCCCACCAGGCTCCTCTGTCCATGGGGATTCTCCAGTCAGGAATACTGGAGTGGGTTGCAATGACCTCTTCCATGGGATCTTCCCAACCCAAGGATCGAACCCAGGTCTCCTGTGTTGCAGGCAGATTCTTTATCATCTGGTCCACCAAGGAGGCCCTTTATAAGAGGAGAAACTTGTTAAAACCATGGGTTTAAGTCCACATTGGATGTAGGATGGTGAATAAGACTGCAATTATCATTACCATGGGAGCGTTTTATAGCTTGAGGAGCAGAAACAACAAAGCACTGTATCAATGATAAAAATAAAATATCCACAATAATAACCATAATGACCACCACCATCATCATCGTCATGTGCTTTCATTCATACCACAAGTAACTAACTTCCATCTTAGAGTCCATACTACATTGCTTTGCTAGGAGGCTCTGGGAAGAAGGAGGACACTGCTCCTGGGTAATGAAGCAAGTGGACATATACGAACACCCACAATAATTGATGCCAAAATTTCATACACACACATATTCAGAAGATGGAAAAGTAATTACTGGTCATGATGATCAAGAAAGGCTTCAAATGGGAAACAGCAATGCCATGTGGAGAGGAATTATTTTGGAAATACTGAGATGAGCTAAGGCGCAGAGGGGGCACAAAGGAGGAGGAAGGGAACAGGTGAAGAAGGAAATGGCAAGTCCCAGGTGCCCACCACATGGGGTGCCCACAGTGGGCTCATGCCAGGCAAGGTGGGAGGAATATGGTAGGAGCAGGCTACAGAGCGACCTGGATGCCAGGCTGAGGGACTGTGATTCTCTCCTGCAGTTTAGTTGATGGGAAGCCATCTGCTCTCCAGCAGGGAAATGACATGTGATCAAAGGTGTGACACAAGATGAACCCAGCAGTCGTGAAGCTGCCTTGGGACCTGTTGTGGAATGAGACAGGCTTCCTTAGTAGCTCAGATGGTAAAGAATCTGCCTGTAATGGGAGAGACCTTGGTTCAACCCCTGGGTCGGGAAGACTCCCCTGGAGAAGGGAATGGTTACCCACTCCAGTATTCTTGCCTGAAGAATTTCATGGACAGAGGAGCCTGGCAGGCTACAGTCCATGGGGTTGCAGAGAGTGGGACAAAACTGAGGGACCAGCACTTTCACTTTAATAAAGAAAGGAAACAAATATATATGTAAAATATAATGGCACTGTACAGAATGAATTATAACAAGAAGAAAAAAACAAACAGAAGCAAGGAGTACAGATAGGATGCAGATGGAAATATGTAGTTCTTGACTCTAGAATTATCTGGATGGACAGTGTCTCTGGTGTTTTTATAATGACTATGGTATTTTTGCCCTAATCCATCTATAATCTTTGCTATAATTATCTTGTGTGAAATGCTACAATTTTGCACAATGGTAGTCCATATTCCCAGAACAGCATCATGCAGGCTCACGCTCAGGTCTTCGTTTTAGGATGCTTGTGGCACGAAGGAGCTGAGCAGTTGGAGATCAGCTGCAACGCTGCAGCAGAAGAGTGTAGGGGGCAATCCAGGAACCAGGGGAGATGTTGGTAACTGGGTTCTAGTCACCTTAAGAAGATAGGGACAACAACCATGGAAGTCTTAGATGAAATCTGTCCTTTGGGTTGCGGGGGAAAGAGTTACGAGCATGAGATAAAGTATTATTTTCAATTTTCCTGCTGTAAATGCTGTTTTTCCTGTTTCCTCCTTTACCCACTCCAGTATTCTTGCCTGGAAAATTCCACGGACAGAGGAGCCTGGTGGACTACAGTCCATGGGGTCGCAAAGAATTGGACATGATTGAGCGACTGAGCACGAGCACTCTTATTAAATATGCCACACAGGTGTCCAGTTGTTCCTGAACTTTGCTTGTTTGCTTTGAACACCTTTTCAGAAAATTATCAAAATGCGATGAGGGCTTCTAGTCATCCTGAAATAAATCAGCTAATTAAATTAATTTTATCTCGGGTATGCTGCTCAGTCCAATTAAGTTACTAAGCCAATCACATCAGAATAAATCAACCATATTGTTACATAATTCTTTTTAATAAACAGAGTTATAATTATATGGAAGCAATTCTGAGGATACCATATGCTACAAAGCAGGGAACCTAATTTATTTCCTTGATTTGGAGAGACAAACTCACTCATGTGTAATAACTTTTATCATCCAAATTTTAATTCTTATTGCATTATAAAGTTTAAAGTATCCTGCTTGCTTAATGGATCACAGTAAGGATTTTGTTCATGATGGGGCTTGAGGGGAAAAGGGAGGCTATGTTATAGAGCTGAAATGATGTGCCTAACTGCATGCTGCAAACTCTGTTAAAACAGTGTTGGAAAGAGCACTGGTTTCTCCTGCACTTTAGAACAGCCAATACAACTCGAGCTGTGAGTAGGGGGCTGGGTGGGAAAAATACCTCTTGAAATAGATCCTTAAAGTGAAGAGCCATGTTGGGACAACTCTCTTACTTCTCGCTCCCTGTGGGTCCCCCCTCCCCCGCCATTTTCCTGGCAAGTCACATGCACTATATTCACTCCTGGTGAAAATGACTGATTTTTAAAATAGAACAGAAATCCACTTTAACAGATCAGAGAAAGGGAATGAAAACACCTTTGTTTGACCACTTGGCCGGACTCTCCATGAATACTGTGGATGTTTCAGCTTTGTTGCTCATGGGGACGAGTGAAGCTGGTGGAGGAATCAGTCCACAGAAGCATGATGTTCACAGGCAGTTACTGTCTCAGGCCAAGAGAGTGTTGGCTGAGTCCTGGACACCTGTGGTCCAAGAGATGGATGGCCTGCACAACCTCGAGCACATTCATCCAGCCACTGAGACAGGGATGGACAGGTGAAGTCCAGAAATGGTAGAGGATGAAGTGATTTTCAAAAATACTAGAAAGATAGGAGGTCATCCCCAACTCCCCTTGCCCATATTTCTCATTAATGAAATTCTGAAATTGTAGGATCTAAATCCTAGTGATTTCTGGAAGAGATAAACAAATAACCTGATTTCTCAATTGGGGATAGCCCTTCTTGTCACTTAACTAATTTCCTTGTCTGCAGAAACAGTACCACTCATAAGGTTCTTGGAGTCTTAAGATGAAATAAACTAGACACAAAGTACCAACTACTATGGCAAAATGAAATAAACTAGACACCAACATCCAAATTTAACTGGATAAAAATCTAGATTAAAGTAATATACACTGACTTGAAACCAAGGTACTTGGTGTATTATGTACTTTCTGCAGTGATTGCACCTCACGATACCCTGCATTGCTGCTAGCGTGTGTATGCTAAGTCTCTTTAGTCATGTCTGAGTCTTTGCGGCCTGTGGACTGTGGCCCACCAGGCTCCTCTGTCCATAGTATTCTCCAGGCAAGAATACTGGAGTGGGTTGCCATGCTCTCCTCCAGGGGATCTTCCTGACCCAGGGATCAAACCCAGGTCTCCTGCATCTTCTGCATTGCAGGTAGATTCTTTACCGCTGAGCCACAGGGGAAGGCCATATCAACCACATTCACTTCTATTTCCTTCTGCCCTTATATAATTAACTGGATGCAGAACAGATAGAAAAAGAGGGTCTCCAAAGCAGAGAAAGCCCAGTACTGGGCTTGATTTGGGCATTAACAGGGAGAATGATGTCATGGTAAAATAAAATGTATTATTGCTAATTCATGGTTACACCTTCCACAGAATCTTAGAGTGCTTGCAAAGTCAATCCCGTGCCATCATTTGCCCATAATTCTGGCCAACAATCAGTATTCCAAGTGAAAGAGGTCAGCATAAAATTTGGCTCAAATTGAACCAGTTCATTACTGAGGTATTAATCCCAGAAATAATAAGTCTTGGGCTCCGGAATCAGATTGTTTTTATTTATCCACAACAACTTCAGAGCTGGGTGTCTGACAGTCTCACAGATGTGAGATGCTTCTATCTTCAGGTACTTTGCTCCTTTGATGAGGAGCTGGAGCCCTGAAACAAGAGTGTGTGTGTTTCTGGAACCTACAAATATTGAACTACTAAGGAATCCTGAGATAAAGCGAGGACTTTTTAATAAAGCATATTGAAAAAACAAGCAGTTGCTTTTGATAATTAAGAGACGAATTTGAGTTTTACTAATATTTTTGGTGAATATTCATTTCAAAATACCTGGTACCATCACATAGTTAGATAAGAGGAAAGGTTTTGCCTCAAGGTTTCCAACACAACGTGAGCAGCCACTGATGATGGTGGATCTCATGATGTATGCATGTGACAGGAGTGTGTGTGAGACCCCAGCAGGACACATGCAGGAGCAGTGCAAATCTCCCACATGGCTGAAACTACACTCACTCCTAGGGAGCACACATCTGTCCTTGATGTTGGGCCCAGAGCAAGTCAACTTTATTAGATGAACTCAAATTAAAAAAAAAGTGTGTGCGTGTATGTGTGTGCGCTCAATCACGTTTGACTCTGCGACACCATGGACTAAAGCCTGCCAGGCTCTTACGTCCACGGAATTTTCCAGGCAAGAATACTGGAGTGGGTTGCCATTCCCTTCTCCAGGGGATCTTCCTGACCCAGGGATTGAACCCACTTCTCCTATGTCTCCTGTATTGGCTGGCAGATCCTTTACCACTAGTGCCACCTGGGAAGTGACTTACTATAAATCTTGACTCCAGTTTTGCAATGTCAACAGTGTTTCTGAAGTACAGGTTCCAAAGATATCTAGGAGGCCTAGAAACTGGCCTTGAACAGAATGATTTATAGGACAGTAGAGATAATGGCATCCCATTCCAGTACTCTTGCCTGGAAAATCCCATGGTCGGAGGACCCTGGCGGGCCGCAGTCCATGGGGTCGCTAAGAGTTGGACACGACTGAGTGACTTCACTTTCACTTTTCACTTTTATGCATTGGAGAAGGAAATGGCAACCCACTCCAGTGTTCTTGCCTGGAGAATCCCAGGGACAGGGGAGCCTGGTGGGCTGCTGTCTATGGGGCTGCACAGAGTCGGACACGACTGAAGCGACTTAGCAGCAGTAGCAGCAGCAGCAGAGATAAGGTAGTGGTGAAAAAAACAACCAGTATTACTTGGATATGGCAAACACAAACATCAATTATATTTTAACGTATATTTTCACTTCTAAATCCATGCATATTGGTATACTTTAGTGAGGTCATTTCTTATTTGTAGGACTGTCCTCTCTTGTAAACACCTGTAACTCACATTTCAAAAAACTTGTCAAAAGAAAACATTAGCAAATGTATTTCAGGAAAGTTATGATAGTATCAAAGTAGGTGTGTTTTGATTACATGTGACAAAGGCAGTCTGCATTGATTAAACAAGGTTTCCCGATGCAGGGAGAAATGGATGTGTGTGTGTGTGTGTGTGTGTGTGTGCTTAGTTGCTCAGTTGTGTCTGACTCTTTGTGACCCCATGGACTGCAGCCTGTCTGCTCCTCTGCCCATGGGATTTTCCAGGTAAGAATACTGGAGTGGGTAGCCATTCCTTCTCCAGAGGAGTCTTCCAGCCCCAGGGATTGAACCCAGGTATCCTGCATTTCAGACTTACCATCTGAGCCACCAGGGAAGCCTCTTTGAAGTCAAGGTCATCTGGGCAGGATCCAGCTCTAGTAGAAATGGACTGAAACTAATGTCCATCAATTACTGAGTGGATAAGCAAAATGATGTATATATTTATATATTCATATGATGGACTATTATTCACTCATAAAAAGGGATGAAGTACTGATACATGCAACATTGTGGAAGGCAAACATTATGCTACTTGAAGGAAGCCAGTCACAAATGACCTCATTATCATATGACCCCATTTGTGTGAACGTCCAGAATAGGCAAACCCATATGAGAAGTAAATTCAAGTTGTCTAGGGCTGGAAAGGAGGGAAAAGATGGACATATGGCATATTCTTCAGAGTGATGAAAATGTTCTAAAATTAAAATTAGACAGTAGTGATGGTTGCATTACTGTGACTACACTAAAACCCATAAATTGTACATTTTGAAAAGGTGAATTTTATGGTCTGTGAAATATATCTCAATGAAACTTTTAAAAATGACTGAAGCCATCCTGTTATTTTAATTAATTTATTTTTTGCTATGTCTTTACCCTACTCCAAGAATATTAGTAGAGAACTGAACTGGGCTCCAAAATCACTGCAGATGGTGACTGCAGCCATGAAATTAAAAGACGTTTACTCCTTGGAAGGAAAGTTATGTCCAACCTAGATAGCATATTCAAAAGCAGAGACATCGCTTTGCCAACAAAGGTTCGTCTAGTCAAGGCTATGGTTTTTCCTGTGGTCATGTATGGATGTGAGAGTTGGACTGTGAAGAAGGCTGAGAACTGAAGAATTGATGCTTTTGAACTGTGGTGTTGGAGAAGACTCTTGAGAGTCCCTTGGACTGCAAGGAGAGCCAACCAGTCCATTCTGAAGGAGATCAGCCCTGGGATTTCTTTGGAAGGAATGATGCTAAAGCTGAAACTCCAGTACTTTGGCCACCTCATGCGAAGAGTTGACTCATTGGAAAAGACTCTGATGCTGGGAGGGACTGGGGGCAAGAGGAGAAGGGGACGACAGAGAATGAGATGGCTGGATGGCATCACCGACCGGATGGACGTGAGTCTGAGTGAAGTCCGGGAGTTGGTGATGGACAGGGAGGCTTGGCGTGCTGCGATTCATGGGGTCGCAAAGAGTCAGACACGACTGAGCGACTGATCTGATCTGATCTGATGCTTTCAGCAGGCAGAATATTATGAATTTGTTGTGACCATTAGAATGTGGGGTTTTATTTTTTAAGAATTTTCTTTCCATAAATAAAATAGGCAACAAGTTTTCCCTCTGATTAGTACAGACTAATTTGTGAATTGATGAGTGGCTTAATAATTTAGGATCTCTTTTTTGTCGATATGAAGGAAAGTTAAAAAGAGTGGGGCAAAAGAGAGGCTTTTGCAGAGGGAGAGAGAGGCAGGGGGGTAATTTATTGTCATCTTTGGTACTGATCCTACTATTTCACATTAGTCCTTAGAGACTTGTAATATAAACTGGCTATTCTATGAGTGTCCAAAACCACCTCTTAGACTAATCTTTCCCTTGCTTAACTCAATGTTTGGGCAGTAGTAGGTGTCCATTTGATCTTCCTGACAGTATTACTGATGCCCTCAATGTGCTACCCTTTGTTGCTATCTTCCCTATGTCTCCTTCCTTCAGGTTCCAGCCCTCCTTCCTCTTCTTGAATCTTCCTTACTTAATTTAATTAATTAATTTTGATTGGAGTAAAGTTGCTTTACAACATTGTGTTAGTTTCTACTGCATAGCAAAATGAATCAGGCATACATATACATATATCACCTCTTTTTTAGACTTCCTTCCCATATAGCTCACCACAATGCATAAGGTAGAGCTCCCTGTATTATACAGTATGTTCCCATCAGTTGTCTATTTTATTCATAGTGTCAGTACTGTATATGTGTAAATCCCAATCTTTCAATTATGCCTACCCCACCCCTTTCCTGTTTGGTATCTACACATTCGTTTTCTATGTCTGTCTCTACTTTCTGTTTTGTAAATAAGGTCATCTATACATTTTTCTAGATTCCACGTATGTGTAATATACAACATTTGTTTCTTTTTCTGGCACACTTTACTTTGTATGACACTCTCTAGGTCCATCCATGTCTCTACAAATGACCCAGTTTCATTTCTTTTTATGGCTAAGTAATATACCATTGTATATACGCACCACATCTTCTTCATCCATTCCTCTGTTGATGGACATTTTGGTTGTTTCCATGTCCTGACTATTGTAAATACTGCAGCTATGAGACCTCCGTTACTTTAATAGACCAACCTGAACATGCTTCCCAGTTACTTTCTCTTGGGTGCAGTTGTGCTCCTTAAGCTCTGGCTTCTTCCACTGTGTGAGGGGAGGAGTTCGTCCTGGCTCCAGGCTCACCACATGAGAAATGAAAGTCTAGCTCATGTCTTCTCTGGTTGGGTGAGGGATCTCTGAGTGCAGACTGCTGCTTCCAGAGGCTTCTTCCCATCCCCATCCCTTATGCAGTGGACAATTAAGTGGTGCGTGTTCCTGGAAAGTTCAGGACTCAACCACACAGCTTTCAGAGTGCACATGGAGAAACTGTGTGCCCAGCTGCTACCTTTCCACACGTGACTAGAGGAGCTGGGGGGATGGCTGAAGCTGCTGCAGTGTTGAAAAGCAAGCCTCAGTCCCACAAGCAAGTCAGTCCCACACCCTGACTCTTGTAGCTCCAAAGACTGACAGAGGAAATCTTCACATTGCCCTGTTCTTCGCTCTGCCTGCAACTGGAGCTGGGCATGCTAGACACCTAGTATGCTGACCAACTGGAATGGACAATGATTCTTCTTATGGTAGAAAGGAGAGGCAGAGAGAAGAGTCATCTCCTAAAAGTGGACCAAGGAGATCGTAGGGTCTGCGCTGGACAATAACCAATTATTTTCTTAAGTGTTTTCTCCAATTTACACTCTTGATAGTGCTTAAGAGTGTCAGTTTATCTGAATTCTCCCAACATACAGATGGATATGGAATAGAATCTTCTTGCCAGTGAATATTAGTCTGGTTGAAAATGCTTTCACATATGTACTGACCACTGAAGTTTTCAGTTTTATTGATTGTTCAAGTTTTTACATTCTTCATTATATAAATTCTTTATTTCTTAAACTGAATTCTTTGGATCTGTTAGGGATTTGAAATCTTATGTAAGGAAATTAATTGTATAATACTTTTGAACTGAGAAAAAAATAAGAGAAACCTGAAGGTGAAAGGAAAATTCTTGGAAACATAATATTGGGTTAAACAGTTGCAAATGAACATTCATTGTATGACATGATTTATGCACATTTTTAAAACAACAGAGAATAGTCCTAAATATTATAATAAACTTATTTATATGTATTAAAGCATTTAACATGTCAGGAAAAGCCACTGTACAATTTCAGGAGCAATTTCAGTGCTATTACATTTGGAGTGGGAGAGGAATTAAATTACAAGGTGGTATAGATAGGAGGGGAGTTTGGGGGAGAATGGATACACATATATGTATGGCTGAGTCCCTTTGCTGTTCATCTGAAACTATCACACTATTCTCAGTTAATTGACTATATCCAAATTTAAAGTAAAAAGGTGTAAAAAAGAAAAAAATTACAAGGTGGAAGCATGGACAGTAGAAAAGGGCTTTAATTTTATCTATAATGTTTTGGGTTGATATACTACATAATTATAAGATGATTAAAGGGTCATAACTCCATTTAGTGTTAGCACAGGCATCTAGCATGCATGGGACAACATAGCTGGCAGCCGACTCCACCAGGAGATGGTCAAATCGTTACTGGCCATGTGAAATTCTGGTGGAAGTCATGGGGATTGGAGTGAGGAAGGTGCAGCCCACATCAGCTGCATTTCCTTCTTGTGTGGCTGTCTGATTGGATGAAGGTGGTACTTAGGGCCCATTCTATAAAGGCATGAAGGTGATGACGTATGCTGAGCCTGCTGTAACAGCCAAGCCCACCAAATTCTCCAGTCTCATTAATTTCAACACAATAATAGGAGACACCCCTGGGAACCAATGGAAGCCTCTTCATGGGCCCCATCAACCCCTCTGACATCTGCCTGTTTATCCCTCACTGGGATCTCAAGAAAGGACCAGCTGTTAGAAGAACCACCTGTGTACTATGAAGGGGCAGTTCAGTTTGTCAGCAAATACCTGGTAATACAACTTGCACAACTAAGAGCACCCCTTGGGGAGAAATTGGCCAAGACTTTCCAACTCCCTCACTGTAACGGACTCCAGTCTTACAGAGAATAAAAGGTGACCTGTGTCTGACTGTAGGGTGGTAGCTGTTGCTCTGTAATAGCCCTTGGGGCAACAGGGAGCTTTGCTAGTCAAACACTGCCCTATATGCCCAACTGCCCAGGACTGCCCCAGTGGGTAAGGATGTCGTTGTTCAGTCACTAAGTCATGTCCAACTCCTTGAGGCCCCATGGACTGCAGCACACCTGGCTTCCCTGTCTTTCACTGACTCTCGGAGTTTGCTCAAATGCATATCCATTGAGTCAGTGATGCTATCTAACCGTCTTATCCTTTGCCACCCCCTTCTCCTTTTGCTTTCCATCTTTCCCAGCATCTGGGTCTTTTCCAATAAGCTGGCTCTTCACATCAGGTGGCCAAAGTATTGGGGCTTTCGCTTCAGCATCAGTCCTTCCAGTGAATATTCAGGGTTGATTTCCTTTAGGATTGACTGGTTTGATCTCCTTGCTGTCCAAGGGACTCTTCCAACCCAAGGATCAAACACTGCATTGCAAGAGGATTCTTTACCATATTAGCCACCAGGGAAGCCCCATGAGTAAGGATATTGTATTACCACTCTTCCTTGTAAACAAAAATATTGAACTAAACAGATAGGAAAGCAACAAAAGACTACTGCTCTCTTACTCACCCCTACTCACCCTGCCCTCTCTTACTTAAAACCCCATGACTGGATTGTCTCTGAATAATTCCCCATCAATCACATCAGAATTCTGTTGCTAGCATTGTCTTTACCTCAAAGAAGGGCCCGATGCCACTCTATTACTTCCTTTAGCACCTCCCCTGACCCAAGATTTCCTACAAATAAAGATGTTTTTAGACCAGGAGACACTAAAGATGAATAGCTATGATAGACACAGTGCTTGGCCCTTCCTTGTAAGAAGTTTCTCTTTAAATTTTATAGATGCCAACCTATTTCAGGGGTTCATTAAGCACACTATATTCTCTGCCTACGTAGGGTTAAATACTCCACTATGAAGATAAATCTCAAGTTATCTGAGCAGTCTCTTGTTGAAAATTGTTCCTAATTATTTGCTGTCATAAACAGTGCTGTGATGAACATTCGTGCACATTTATCAAACGTCCTCAAGCTCGACAAGGTTATGACAATTCAGTTTCTATTAAGTCTGATGGAGATCTGGCAGGGAGAGAAAAATGGTGCCCTTGCCTAACAAGCCTGGCTGAAATAGTGAGTGTCTTGGGGCTGGTTGTGCTGGGTGCAGAGTTTTATGGAGGGCCTGGTTTATCAGGGCTGTGCTCTGACAACATCTGGATGGATCACTCTTAAGGAACACTGAAGGTCCAACTGAAACTCTTTAATATAATCACAAAGGCTGCTGCGGACCCCACATGGTATACTGGGCCCCAGATTATGATCTTTCCTCTGCCATGGCCGTGAGACCATCGTAGTATTGATGGATTCTCTCTGGAATATGGCACCATTGCAATATTGGAGGCCCTGCTATGCCCTGGCTCTCTCAGGAAAGAGTGGGTCAGAAAGATGGCTATACAGCTCATCACATACACAGATCAGCATACTTCAAGAGATTTTACTTGAAATCAGGCAAACTCTGGCTGGGTTCATCCTTCCTGGGACAGAGGCCTGACAAGGAAGGATGGGACAGTAACTCTCCTGCCTGAAGTTGACCCAGCTTCATCACACAAAACATATGCCAACCACTCATAAAACCACAACCATGTCTCCAGAATTTGTCAAGACTCTTTTTTTCTAGTTTCAACCGATTGCCTTCATCTATCCTGACTTTACCTATATATCTCCCCTTGTTCTTTGTCTTCTGCCCTTCCTGCTCCCATCTTTGTTTCTGGGCTTGTAATCAGATACCATGGATTCCCTTATGGCTTTGCCATTTACTGGGGCAGGCATCTTCTTAACGTTTTACAGATGCTCTTATGTGCCAGGCACCTTACTAGGTGCTATCAACATTGCAGTGTGTCAAGAAGGAAGAAGGATGATGAACAACTGCATGCTCAGTCACTAACTGTCTGACTCTTTGCGACCCCATGGACTGTAGTCCGCCAGGCTCTTCTGTCCATGGGATTCTCCAGGCAATAAAAATGGAGTGGGTTGCCATTACCTTCTCCAGGGGATATTCCCAACCAAGGGATTGAATCTGGGTCTCCTGTATTTCAGGTAGATTCTTTACTGTTTGAGCCACCTGGGAAACCTGATGAACAATTAACTTTTGCTTAATCTCTCTGGCCTCAGTTTTCTCATTCATTATACAGGAATGAAATGGCTATACTGATCTCAGAGGACTGTTGTAAGGACTGCTGTGAAGCACAGTGTTGAGAGTGAGTGCTCATTAAAACTTAGCTCAGTATCATCATTTACATCCTCCACAGGTCAGCACTGCAACAAGGCATCCTGTTACCCAATAAGACCACTTCTGGGCTGCCTCCCCATCATAGTCCAATCATCGTACAGCAGAAACAGCAAAAAGGTGGGCCAAAATTAAAATACAAGATCCCAACCCAGGCATCCAACCCAGGTCTCCCACACTGCAGGCAGACGCTTTAACGTCTGAGCCACCAGGGAAGCCCATAATACAAGACAGAAAGATGTATTACTGAAATGGATAGAAATGGCCCAGAAAAGCAAAATGCATGCATTTGAGATTCACAAAATTACACATGCATGTGCACACGTGCACGCACACAATAGTATACTGTGGGCAATGTATTTATTGTGGGAAGAAGAAGAAATTGCCATAAACAGCGGAGATGGGAATTTCTGTTTACTACTGGATTTGTTTTTAGAAATCAAAGATGGCATGTTATTGTACACTAAGAATAAGAGGAATCAATATACAAAACAGCACTTAAAGTTAGACTAAAAGTAGCACTTTTTCAAAAAAATAAAATTGTGCATTGCAGTAAGCAAGCTTAAGGACTACTCTGGGATTATATAATAAAATAGAACAAAAGAAAAATAGGTTTCCATTATCACTTCTACAGTTACTTGTCTTATCAAAAGACCACAATTTCTTTTTTTTTTTTAAGACCACAATTTCTTATGACTTAGTTCATTTTGTCCTAAATTTTCAGGTTTGATTAAGTTAATAATAATGATAATACCGTATATATTTCTTTATTTCCATCAAATCCCTTTCAGACACTTCACCCTATTCTATCAATATGTTCTTAAATTTTCTAATGATGGATTTTAAGCATGTAAGACATTCACAGAATAAACTATTAAAGGACAAAAAACAGAAAATTTAGTACAAGTTCAAGAATTAGAGGTTTCCCTACATGTTATCTTTTAACTGCCTCTTCATCCTCAGCAGAATTCTTAGTTTAAAAAAAATAAAACAGCCAGAAACATTCAAAGGTTTGAGGATTGTTGCCTGAACTACAGGAAAAAAAGAGTGATGATTTTAAATCACAAATAGTTAAGAGTACAGTTTATAATGTCAGGATAAAATAATAAATTCACTGACATGCAATATTTCTTCTATGAACACACCACAGTCTAAGTTTTGTTTCTCATAAGGGATGAATTTAAATGAGCAAACATTCCTCTACCAACTTAATTTAAGACCAGTGCAAGCATTTCCTGGTATCTAAATCAAACCAATAGCACAGAATGTTTGGCTTACGTAAAAGCCTTATTTTGTTTTTTGTTTCAAAAAATGCTTAGAAATCAGGCTGCAGCCAGGAACCCAGGGCACTGGTGCTTGTATTGCCTGTGGGTCTCAGGGAAGACGAGAAAACAGCATACTAGGTGTATTTCACTGATTAGAGGACATTTCAGTTAAATAGCGTTTCCTCTTGGCCCTAGACAGAAAACACACAAGTGATACACACAAGATGATATTCAGAGTGACACGAGGCTTCTATAGAAGGAAAATAATAATGCAGTCCTTCGTTGCCTCCAAAATACAGGTCTTCTCATTTTTTTCTTTTCCATGGTGAAGACTGAAACGATGTTTCTTTTTATAGCTCACCATTTACTATGTTCAAAAGAAGCATTTTGTGAATGCGAAAGTCCTGGTGGGCTCTCCTTTTAGTGTCTTTCATGGATTAAAAAAAAAACAACTTAGAATATATGCAAATAGTTTAATTCTAAACATTAATATACAATCCAAATATAGCTGGTGATACAAACAGTTGAAGTATTAAATAATTCATCATTTTGGGGATATAAAATAAAAGCAGCTCATGAAATAAGAAACAGTTCTATCTACAGTATCTAGATATTACAAATATCGTGGATCTAGCCCAGCAAGCAAGGCTGTCAATGTGTAGCAGCAGCATGAAGCCTCATTCATCTGTCTAGTCATTCCTTCACTCATTCATTCAGTAAACATTTACTGAGTGCTACTGCAGGGTCATGACTTCTGCTTATATATTAGAGAAATAAAGGTGAATAAGACATAGTCCTTGAGTATGAAGGCCTTATAGACAAGTGGATGACGACAAATCTACTGGACAACAACATGACTTCAAAAATTAAATAGGAAAAGGTGATGTATGCACAGTCCCAGAAACTATAAGACAATTTTAAAAAGTCTAAATATTACAGGCTGTTCCACACTGGCATAGGATAGCTCTTTTGGTTAAAGGAGCTGGCAAGTCTGTTGAGTGAGAACATTTTGTGGTGTGGCCAAATGCACCGTGCCCTTGAACATGATGAAAATAATTGAAAAGACAAACGTGTAGGTTGTTAAGAAACTAACCTAAAGTTAGTTGATACTGAGTTAAATTAAACCAAGTTTATTAAATATTTTCTAACAAATGCTCTGTTACTTGCAAAAAAGTATAAAATAAAGTAACCACTACTAACACCCTCCTCCCTCCAAGAGGGCTTCCCATGTGGCTGAGCTGGTAAAGAATACGGCTGCAATGTGGGAGACCTGGGTTCGATCCCTGGGTTGGGAAGATCCCCTGGAGAAGGGAAAGGCTCCAGTATTTTGGCCTGGACAAGTCCATGGACTGCATAGACCATGGGGTCGTAAAGACTCGGACACAACTGAGCGACTTTCACCTCCCCACAGGAAGCACTAGGCTTCTTTGTTAGAACTGCAGTCAGTTTGGGAATATATTTATTTGGTGAATGACATAATCTTAGAGTAATAACACAAAGCTCTCTAATTCTAGGAAATCTGTTTCAAAATCTAGCCTCTTGTCAAATTAGGCAAGAAGACCTCCTTAAATACTCCTTTCTGGGGACTTCCTTGTGGTCCAGTGGTTAAAAATCTGCCTTCCAATGCAGGGGACACAAGTTTGATCCCTGGTCAGGGAACTAAGATGCTACATGCCCATGGAGAAACTAAGGCCACGTGCTGCAATTACTGAGCCCATGCACACTACAGCCTGTGCATCATAATTAGAGAAGCCCCATGTCCCAAAACTAGAGAAAGCCTGCAAGTCACAGCAAAGACCAGTGCAGCCAACAATTAAAAAAAAAAAAGCTTCTCTATGCCAACATCTAAACCCTGCCATTGGCTATTCACAGGTTATTTTCCTCATTTTATCTTTTAGTTCAGAGGTGATTTCCTGTAAATAAATTAAAAGTATAGTTAAAATTACCATACCTTTTCCTTTTTCTTATAATGATAGGACAATTACTTTACTGTGTTCTTTGAATACTGCATTTCAATATTATTTTTAGCTTTAAACATTTTATTTTTAATAAATTGCTTATTTATATCTTTCAATCATTTTTTTGGAAGAAGAGTGTATGTCCCCATAAAAGTCTTTCTCATCTTATGGAAAAATATTTCAAGAAAAACATAAGTCTATTTAGCTCTTTCAGAGACACAGTCTCCAGTTTTATTAACCTATGCTTTCAAAAAGCTGCCTTGTAACAACCTCACCATCATTAAGGGGAAGCAAAAAGGCACTTGCTGAAGCAGACAATGTTAAATGGTATCACACTAGACAAGCCTTAGCATCTTTCCTTTGAAATTTACATCTTACTATTTCAATGCTGCTATTCAATCTCTTAATACCTAAAATAGGAAGTAATGGGCATCAGGACATTTCTGTACCTTCTTCCTGGATACAGATTCTCTCTCCCCAGCTATTCCCATTTCTGGCTGCTTCATTTCACTCTGGTCTCAGCCTAAATGTCACATCAGACAGGCCTATCTATATATCCATATATACATACGTTGCCTCTTAGCTGTCTAAGATACTCTAAAAGTGAAATAGAATCTGGAATATATTACAATACACATGGACCACATTAGAATATCATCTCAAATAACTATGCGTATAGAATTGCCATTTATTGGTACTATTATGGCTTTCTTCTTTCAGTCAGCTTTTATTAGAAATATATAAATTTTATTTCTGTATTAGCAGTGAAGCTATTGTGAACACTTATTTTACCCCTTGAAATACTCTAAATAATAAATTCTTTCAGAATCTGGAACATGGTAAAGTTTTGTTTTGCCTCTCTAAGAAATTGGTATTTTCCCTCTTCAAAGGAAGCATATAATTTAATCACATTCCTTGTCTTCTTGGCCACTGGGTAAGACAGTGGCAGCTTTCACGATGAATTTGAACAACTGTATTAACTTTTATGGTTAGAGTGTTTGTTTATCCTCTTGTGATTCTGTTTAGATGTTTTCAAATTAATTTTATTCTATTTTTCTTTCTAGGGTATCTTCAATTCTTATTTGAAAGGTTGTGAGGAATATTAAATTTAAATTGTAATACAAAATATTACATTTAATACTCAACATTAAATAAAACTAAATTGAGTAACACACATCATTGAAATTGTGAGGCGATAACTTGGAATATTTGAGATGCCTAAATTACTTTGAGCTTGGTCTCAAAGATATATTAAACTATGAAATGGAGTCCTGAAGGGATTAAAAAATAAATTTTGAGAATAGAGTAATAAAGAATGATTTAATTCTAGCTAACAATATGGTTTAAAAGCCCTCCTGGATCTAATGATGTGAAAAGGAAATGTAAAGAGAAAAAGTCCATGCATGCTTTCTTTTCCATTCCAACCTCAGTCTTGAGCTAGAGATTCAGAAAAAACCCTTAGTTTCTTTCTACATTAGTCTCTTTATTCACAGATCTGAAGCAAAACATTATCTCCTTAGGGTTACGGTGTGGACTGGAAGATCCATCAAGTGGAATCCCCAGTCCTGAATCAACAGCAAAGGTTTCCAGAGACGGCTTCTTATCTGAAGGATTAGGCCTGGCACTCTGCCAGTTCAAGAAGCATCTCTATTTGAGACGTGTACACTATATATCATGCACACCTCAAATATTTTTTTTAAATAAACTTTTCCCCCTAAACTTTTTATTTAATATTGGAGTATAGCAGATTAACAATGTTGTGATAATTTCGAGTGGACAGCAAAGGGACCCAGCATTCGTATGCATGTATCCATTCTCTCTCAAACTCCCTTCCCATCCAGGCTGCCACATAACATTGCACAGAGTTCCCTGTGCTATATAGGGACCTTGTTGATTATCCAAAAAAATGAACTTTTTAAACAACATAAATGAACTTCAAGATTATCATATTAAATATGTCAGACAGAGAACAATAAATATCATACGATATCACTCATATGTAGAATCTAATTTAAAAAATGATATAAAGACTCACAGATTTTGAATATAAATTTGTGGTTA
This sequence comes from Bos javanicus, assembly GCF_032452875.1. Classification (NCBI taxonomy): domain Eukaryota; kingdom Metazoa; phylum Chordata; class Mammalia; order Artiodactyla; family Bovidae; genus Bos; species Bos javanicus. The sequence continues at coordinate 58,426,517 of NC_083869.1, read as the reverse complement.
CTAAAGGGGAAATGTGGGAGGGAGGGAAAAATTGGGAGCTTGAATCCAGTTCCAACACACACACTACTATATATAAAATAATCAACAAGGACCTTCTGTATAGCACAGGGAGCTATGCTCAATATTCTGTAACAACCTAAATGGGAAAAGAATTTTTAAAAGAATGGATACATGTATATGTATAGCTGAATCACTTAGCTGTACACCTGAAACTAACACAACTGTGTAAATCAATTATACTTCAATACAATTTTTAAAAAATTAAAATAAACATTATTGTAGAACATTTTTAAGTTTACAGAAAGTTGTGGCAGTACCTGATTTCCCCTATTATTATTACCTTACATCAGTATGGCATATTTGTTGTAATTAATAAGCCAATATTGCTATGTTGTTATTGACTAAAGCCCGCGTTTTGTTCAAATTCCCTTAGTTTTCCCCCAGAGTCCTTTATCTGTTTCAGGATTTCATCCAAGATACACAGTGCATTTAGTCCTCATGTCTCCTTAGATTCCTCTCGGCTGTGACAGTTTCTCACACTTGCTTTGCTTCTGAGGCCCTTAGCAGTTTTGTGAGGTCCTGGTCAAGTATGTTGAGTAATGTCCCTCTACTGGAATTTGCCTGATGTTTTTCTCATGATTAGACTGTTTTTAGAAGGAATATCACAGAGCTAAAGTGCCCTTTGTGATCCCATTATATCAAAGAAGTAGACTGTCAACATGACATTACTGTTGATTTTGACTTTGGTCACCTGGCCAAGATGGTCTTTGCCTGGTTTCCCCACTACACACACATTCCCCACCCCACCTCAATTCCATACAGTTTGGAAGGAAGTCACTTTGGACAGCCTGAGCTTGCATGCATGCATGCTCAGTCCCTTTAGCTGTGTCCAACACTCTGCGACCCTATGGACTGTAGCCCACCAGGCTCCTTTGTCCATGGGATTCTCCAGGCAAGAATACTGGAGTGGGTTGCCATGCCCTCTTCCAGGGAATCTTCCCAACTCAGGGACTGAACCCAGGTCTCTCATGTCTCCTGCATTGGCAAGAAGGTTCTTTACCACTAGTAAAGAACTGGGAAGCCCCAAGCCTGAGCTTAATAAGTGGAATTAGTCTCCCTCTCCTTGAAGGTGGAGCACCTCTACAAATCATTTGGAACTCTCCTACCTGGGAAATTTGTTTATTCTCACCCATTTGTTTATTCAGTAATTTATATCAGTAAGGACTCACAAACATTTATTTTAAATCTTGGGTTATAACTAATACTAATGTACTTTATTGCTCACATCATCCAGCTTTGACCACTGGAAGCTCTTTCAGTTTAGTCAAATTCTAAATATTTTTTTTAATTAATTAATTTATTTTTTTACTTTACAATATTGTATTGGTTTTGCCATACATCAACATGAATCCACCACGGGTGTACACGTGTTCCCAATCCTGTACCCCCCTCCCACCTCCCTCCCCATACCATCCTTCTGGGTCATCCCAGTGCACCAGCCCCAAGCTTCTTGTATCCTGCATTGAACCTGGACTGGTGATTCGTTTCTTATATGATATTATACATGTTTCAATGCCATTCTCCCAAATCATCCACCCGCTCCCTCTCCCACAGAGTCCAAAAGCCTGTTCTATACGTCTGTGTCTCTTTTGCTGTCTCGCATACAGGGTTATTGTTACCATCTTTCTAAATTCCATATATATGCATTAATATACTGTATTGGTGTTTTTCTTTCTGACTTACTTCACTCTGTATAATCAGCTCCAGTTTCATCCACCTCATTAGAACTTGTTCAAATGTATTCTTTTTAATGGCTGAGTAATATTCCATTGTGTATATGTAGCACAAATTTCTTATCCATTCATCTGCTGATAGACATCTAGGTTGTTTCCATGTCCTGGCTACTATAAACAGTGCTGTGATGAACATTAGGGTACATGTGTCTCTTTCAATTCTGGTTTCCTCAGTGTGTACGCCCAGCAGTGGGATTGTTGGATCATAAGGCAGTTCTATTTCCAGTTTTTTAAGGAATCTCCACACTGTTCTCCATAGTGGCTGTACTAGTTTGCATTCCCACCAACAGTGTAAGAGGGTCATGAAGATTCACTCTGTGTGCTGCAAAATGGTATGTGCTTTAACAAATGCATTATGTCATGTATCCACCATTATAGTATCTTGTAGAACAGTCTCACTGACCCAAAACTTCTCTCATGCTTTATCATTCAAACCCTCCCTTGTTCCTTCATCTTCTGCCTGTCTCTATAATTTTGCCTTTCCCAAACTGTCATATAATTGGAATGATAAAGCATTGTAGCCATTCAGTCTGTTTTCTCTCACCAGTAAACATTTAAGAATAATCCATATGTTTTCATAGCTTGATAAATTTACTTTTTATCACTGAATAATATTTTATTATAGGGGAGTGCCAGAGTTGGTTTATTTGTTCACTTAACTAAAAGATGTCTTGAGTGGATGCAGTTTTTGGTGATTATGAACAAAGATGCTCTAAACATTTCCATGCAAGTTTTTGTGTGCAGATAGGTTTTGAAATCTGTTGAGTAAATACCTAGGAGCTCAGTTGCTGAATCATATGATAAAACTATATTTAACTTTGGAATAAACTGCCAAACTGTCTTCCAAAGTGTCTGTACCATTTTACATTCTCATAGCAACAAATGAGGGTTCCTTTTCTACAATGTCCCTGCCAGCAATTGGTACTCAGAGTTACTTGGATTGTAGGCATTCTATAAGATGTGTAGTGATATTTCATAGCTGTTTTAATTTGCAGTTTCCTAATGACAAAGGACGTGAGCATCTTTTCATATGCTTATTTGCCATTTGGATGTCTTCGAGGATGAAGTTCATATCTTTTGCCCATTTGAAAATTACTTTTTATTTCTGGGTTTTAAGAGTTTCTTGTATATTTTGGATAAAAATTCCAAAACATTCAGATACATATGTATCTGATATGTTTGTATCAGATGTGCACTTAGCTAAATATTTTCTTTCAGTTTATGGCTTATCTTTTCATTCTCTCATTATTCCATCAAAAAGTTTCTATTTAATAAAGACAAAACTATCCATTTTTTCTTTCATAGGTTGTACTTTTGGTTTTATATCACCAACACTAAAGGTCACTTAGGTTTTCTCTTATACTTTTGTTTACAAATTTTATAGTTTTGCATTCTACATTAGGTTTATGATTCATTTTGAGTTAGCTTTTTTTTTGAAAGATGTCTGTGTCTAGGTATATTTTTTGCAAATGAATGTCCAATTGTTTCAGCACCAGTTGTTGAAAAGACTGTCCTTTCTCTGTTAAACTGGTTTTGTTCTTTTATCAAAGATCAGCTGACTATATTTGTGTAAATCAATTTCTGAGCTCTCTATCTTCTTCCATTAATCTTTGTGACCATGTTACCAATTCTACATTGTCTTCATTACTACAGCCTAGTAGTAAGTCTTAAAATTGAGTAGTGTGAGTCCTCAAGCTTTGTTCTTCTTTTTCAATATATGTTGGTTATTCTAGATCTTTTTCTTCCCATGCAAATTTTGGAATCCTTTTCTCAATAACCACAAAATAGCTTGCTAGGGTTTTTACTGGTGATGCACTGAATCTGTAGATCAAGTTAGAAATGACATCTTAACAATACTGAGACTTCGAATCCATGAACACAGCATATTTGTCCATTTATTTAATCATCTTTGTTTTCTTTATCAGTGTTTTATAGTTCTTTCACATACAGATCCTGACATTTTGTTAGATTGATACTTGAGTACTTCATTGTTTTTGGTGCTGTTGTAAATGATATTTTTCAAAAAATTTCCAAGTGCAATTGTTCTTTGTTGGTATAGAGTAAAGAAATTGACTTTTGTTAGTTCCAGGAGTTTTTGCCATCACTGTTGTTGACTTTTTAGTATTTCCTAGTTATACAATAATTTCATTTCCCTGGTGGCTCAGAGGGTAAAAGTGTCTGCCTACAATGGGGGAGACTGGGTTCGATCCTGGGTTGGGAAGATCCTCTGGAGAAGGAAATGGCAACCCACTCCAGTATTCTTGCCTGGAAAATCCCATGGACAGAGGAGCCTGGTGGGCTTACAGTCCATGGGATCACAAAGAGTCAGAAATGGCTGAGCGACTTCACTCACTCACTCACCTGTGAATAAAAAGAATTTTATTCGTTCCTTTCTAATGTGAACACCATTTACTTATTTTCCTTGTCTTAATGCATTACCTAGGATTTCTAATATAAACATTTTAAATTTTGATCAAAACATATAAGTATGTCAATCTTTCATTTTAAGACCAAGAAGACCTTTCTCTGAGAACGGGCCCAATGATGGGAGTTAGCATCATATTTCTTTTAAAAACCAGTTTTTCTAAGACTTCCAGTGCCAATTTTACAAGTACCCTCAATTAACATATTTGCTAAGTAATCTGGGTACAGAATCTGCCTAGAATTTCAGAAAACTTTTTGCTTTTTTTCTCCATCTTCTATTTTTTTTTTTTTTTTGGCCATGAAGCACAGCTAGTGGAATCTTAGTTCCATGATCAGGGATTGAAACTGTGGCCTCGTGCAATGAAAGGATGGCATTCTAACCACTGAATCTCCAAGGAATTCCTTTTGCTTTTTTTCCCCCAGTTGCCTTGCCCAACTTTATTTTTTAGTGATTTTTAAAACTTAGCTTTTATTTAACTTTATCAAGGCATTTAACTATTCAGAAATAAAATTTTCATTTGATTTGTATCAGTTTATAACAATTAATTAATTATAGAATCACACTAAAATTAGAGGTGGCATGAATAAGTTGGGTACAAAGGAAAACTGACTTGATAATAGCAACTCTAGCATACTGAGAAAGTTCTCAGAAAGGTATCTATTGGCCTCAAACTCTCAGTGCTGCCTAGGACTAGTAAGTAAGTTTGACAAAGAGAGAGGAAGCCACTAGTGAGACTGTCAAACCAGCTAAATGGGTTAAAAGGCAATTTCCTGTATTCAATTATTGTTGTTGCTCAGTTGCTAGTTCAGTTCAGTTCAGTCGCTCAGTTGTGTCCGACTCTCTGCAACCCCATGAACCGCAGCACGCCAGGACTCCCGGAGTCCACCGAAACCCATGTCCATTGAGTCAGTGATGCCATCCAGCCATCTCATCCTCTATCGTCCCCTTCTCCTCCTGTCCTCAATCTTTCCCAGCATCAGGGTCTTTTCAAACGAGTCAGTTCTTCGCATCAGGAGGCCAAAGTATTGGAGTTTCAACTTCAACATCAGTCCTTTCCAATGAACACACAGGACTGATCTCCTTTAGGATGGACTGGTTGGATCTCCTTGCAGTCCAAGGGACTCTCAAGAGTCTTCTCCAACACCACAGTTCAAAAGCTTCAATTCTTCATCACTTAGCTTTCTTCACAGTCCAACTCTCACATCCATACATGACCACTGGAAAAACCATAGCCTTGACTAGATGGACCTTTGTTGGCAAAGTAATGTCCCTGCTTTTAATATGCTGTCTAGGTTGGTCATAACTTTCCTTCCAAGGAGTAAGCATCTTTTAATTTCATGGCTGCAATCACCATCTGCAGTGATTTTGGAGCCCAGAAAAATAAAGTTAGACACTGTTTCCACTGTTTCCCCATCTATTTCCCATGAAGTGATGGGACCAGATCTTAGATGGGCCATGATCTTAGTTTTCTGAATGTTGAGCTTTAAACCAAGTTTTTCACTCTCCTCTTTCACTTTCATCAAGAGGTTCTTTAGTTCTTCACTTTCTGCCATAAGGGTGGTATCATCTGCATATCTGAGGTTATTGATATTTCTCCCGGCAATCTTGAGTCCAGTCTGTGCTTTCTCCAGCCCAGCGTTTCTCATGATGTACTCTGCACAGAAGTTAAATAAGCAGGGTGACAATATACAGCCTTGACATACTCCTTTTCCTATTTGGAACCAGTCTTTTGTTCCATGTCCAGTTCTAACTGTTGCTTCCTGACCTGCATACAGGTTTTTCAAGAGGCAGATCAGGTGGTCTGGTATTCCCATGTCTTTCAGAATTTTCCACAGTTTATTGTGATCCACACAGTCAAAGGCTTTGGCATAGTCAATAAAGCAGAAATAGATGTTTTTCTGGAACTCTCTAGCTTTTTTGATGATCCAGCAGATGTTGGCAATTTGATCTCTGGTTCCTCTGCCTTTTCTAAAATCAGCTTGAACATCTGGAAGTTCACGGTTCACGTATTGCTGAGGCTTGGCTTGGAGAATTTTAAGCATCACTTTAATAGCCTGTGAGATGAGTGCAATTGTGCGGTAGTTTGAGCATTCTTTGGCATTGCCTTTCTTTGGGATTGGAATGAAAACTGACCTTTTCCAGTCCTGTGGCCACTGCTGAATTTTCCAAATTTGCTGGCATATTGAGTGCATCACTTTCAGAGCATCATCTTTCAGGATTTGAAATAGCTCAACTGGAATTCCATCACCTCCACTAGCTTTGTTGTTAGTGATGCTTCCTAAGGCCCACTTGAATTCACATTCCAGGATGTCTGGCTCTAGGTGAGTGATCACACCATCATGATTATCTGGTAATGAAGATCTTTTTTGTATAGTTCTTCTGTGTATTCTTGCTACCTCTTCTTAATATCTTCTGCTTCTGTTAGGTCCCTATCATTTCTGTCCTTTATTGAGCCCTTATCAGTTGCTAAGTTGTGTCCAATTCTTTGCAACCCCATAGACTACAGGCTGCCAGGCTTCCCTGTCCTTCACTCTCAGACTGCTTAAATTCATGTCCATTGAGTCGATGATGCTATCCAACCATTAATGTATTAGACTAAAGCCTTAATTTTGGACCAATGAACAAAAGAAGCAGCATTCAGTGGGCCTGTGACCCAGTTGTTTTAATAACTAAACTCGTACACTAAACAAAGTGATATAACATATAGTCTTTTTTATTTCATGGAAGTGTGACTGCCTATAGGGAGTATGACTGTAATAGGAAAGACTGAACAGGGTTAAAATACCCCACAAAACAAGGCTCCCTGGAAAAGGGAACTAGCAGTTTACAAGAATTACACTGAGCACTTTCACACAGAGATCCCCATTCATTTGAGCAAGTCATAAAGTTCCTGGGGACAAGAAACAAGCTTTATACGTCCTCATATTCCACAGTGTTGGCTGCATAATGGGTCATTTGGACTAGGCTGGACTGCATTGCTCAGAATTTTCTTGAAGCTGGTTAAGTGGGCTGCAAGAGATTTTCATGAGATTTGGAAGGCAGAGGGAAGGAAAGGGCCATTTTATGGCTCTCATTTGTTGATCTGCTGTACTCACACAAAGTAGCAGGAGGGTCTGCAATCCATCCACCTTTCCTTGGATTCTCCCCCACCTCCTCTCACTCCTGAGTCAGGTGTGTGTGTTTAGGTTGTGATGAAGGGCCATGGCTTCTGTGGGATAGCCTTGTAATCATGTCAAGATTAATGAGGGCTGACATAGGCTGTGGTCCACCCTTGTGGGGTTGCAGTATATCCTTGATGGTTCTACCTGGCTTGTCATTTCTCCTTCCTGACTTCCTGTGTGGCTCTCCTTCAAGCTCCAGCATCAAGTGCAGAGACAATAGCCTTACGGAGATGGCTCACCCAGCCCCCAAACTAGTGAAGGCCAAGTCCCTGTAATAAACTCATTTATGTGTATACACACACAGATAGATCTCTCATGCATGCGTGTGGGTTAAGTTGCTTCAGTTGTGTCTGACTCTGTGTGACCCTATGGACTGCAGCCTGCCAGGCTCCTCTGTCCATGGGATTCATCAGACAAGAACACTGGAGTGGGTTGCCATGCTCTCCTCCAGGGGATCATTCCTGACCCAGGGATCGAACACATGTCTTCTACATCTTCTGCACTGGCAGGTGGGTTCTTTATCACTAGTGCCTGGGAAGCCTTCTGCCTGCTTAGTTGAACCCTAATACACACAGCAAAGAACTTTCTCCCAGAGTCATTTCTGAATGACAAAAGTGATGGCCCAAGCAGAACTACTGTTATGATTTCACCTTCAGCAAGCTTGTGATCAGAGAAGGGAGAGGCACAAGATAAATCAGGGATGAATCTGACTGTCAGACTGATTCAGACTTTTAGGAAAATTTCTATTTCCTAAATCCATAGACAACATTTTATGAAAGAGACCAAAACCCTTTTTAGACAGAGAAGTTCAGAAAAGTGAAAAATCAAAATTGTATAAGATTGTACCTCTTTGGAAAAATCTGTACCTCTTTTGAAATTGAAAATATTATCACCTGAGTTATACCTATAATAATATTAAATAGTATTACTAAACAGCTATCCAGGGACTTAGGAGGCTCTGCTTCAAATCTGGTCTAATCCAAAGGACCACATTCCTCTATCCTTGTGTAATTACTGTAGTATCATAGAATTTCATGTCTGAGCACAACTTTAAAGTTCATATAATATTTACAGGGGAGAACACTGAGGTTTTAGTGATATTGTGACTTGCTCAGAGTCAACAGCTGGTCAAAAAGAATAGTTTAACTTTCAATTTCCTGTCCCAAGCCAGAGTACCCTATACAATACTATTTCTGTGCCTGAATCATGTCTCCACCTGATCAGCCCTGCAGACTCTCATACAAGTCTGGCTGAAATGTGCCTGCCTCCCTTATCAAATGTGTTACGTTTGTTAAGTCATATGAGTACATGTACACATTTCAGTTGTCAAAATGGAAGGACCCACAATTAGAGACCATGGCTGAGAGATCTATTTCCCTGATGGTTTACCACGTCTGGAGAATCCTCAAGTCATCAGACTTTGTTTTGTAACCTCACCAAGAACAACAGCCAGAAGTTCACTCAAAAATGATTCCAAAACATTTTGTTCTTGGTCTGCCATTCTTGGGGGGATGACAGCTGGTTTGATCACAGTACATTTAAGTCATGAAGTGTTTCCTCTGGCTACCTTAGAAGATATAGGAGTCATCATCTCAGGTCCTGAGACATTCTGTGTCCCGCTCCCCTCCCACCTTGAGTTATAAAGCAATTTATGACCATGTATGCTAGGGGAGGAAAATCATCATTTAGAACTTCTTGTATCTCCTGAACCCCATAAAAGTCTGGTGTGTGGGTTTTAAGGATTTTCTTTCTTCCTTTTCAAAATAAACATGTCCCATTAATAATGGTTTACAACTATCTTTGATAATGGGCATTTTTATTAAGGTAATATATTTCACAAAATGTATTAGTATCTTGTATCCACTAGGAAAGCATGTGCTGCTGCTGCTGCTGCTGCTAAGTCACTTCAGTCATGTCCGACTCTGTGCGACCCCATAGGCGGCAGCCCACCAGGCTCCCCCGTCTCTGGGATTCTCCAGGCAAGAACACTGGAGTGGGTTGCCATTTCCTTCTCCAAGGAAAGCATGTGGTTTTAGATAAAAACTTAATTACCACAGTGGCTTAAATAGGCAGAAATTCAAGAAAAAGATGTCCTGAGACAGGCAGGCTAGGGCTAGCACAGATGCTTGGCAAAGCTGTAAGAAACCCAGGCTTTTTCATTATTCCTCTTTGCTATTCTCAAGATGTAGCCCTCTGCCCATGCTTGCTGCCTCATGTTAGGATGGCTACGCATCCCCTGGCTACAGGTTTATAATCTAGGTAGAAGGTGGAAAAGGGGCAGAGTGCCAAACGGCATTCCAGCCAAATTTATCCTTAATCAAAAAGGCACACGTTTCCTGGAAGTAGCTCTCAGCAAATTTCTACTCGTATGCCATTGGCCATACCTAGGTCTCATAATTCACCGTCTGCTGGAATTTTACAAGGAACAAAGGTTGTAGATGGTGACTATGACAGCCAGCCAACAGTGTCTGCCACAGACTTCTATGCCACTGTTCTTCTATAACATGTTTAAATTAACGATTATTCTGAAAAAGTCTTCACGTTCATAACCTAAAACTTTCTTGTTCTAAATCAAGAAGTGAAAACTCATCTATAATTTGTTCATTCTCAAGGACAACTGGGAAAATTAACAAACCCAACCCTACACTGAACAAATATCTATACATCTTAGTGACGCAGCAGTAAGCTAAGTGGGCTACCTGCCCCCCAACCAATACAGGGTAATAATAAACTCATCTGTAAACCATTCTCCTTTTACCCTGTTGCATGTTCTGAGTCTGCCTCCATACTCAATATTTGTTTAAGCTTTAAGATCACTCAGTCTGATCTCTTAAAGCAGAAAGAGTGGTCTGTTAGAAACATGCTTACCAACAGTGACACCCTGAGAAGGTACATGTAGAGTACGGGGAACCACATCTTATCCACTGCATGAAGCCTCCCTGATTTGGAAGAGAACAGCTGTCAGGATCCTTAGGTAACAGTCCATCATTAAAAGTCACAATACCCTTAGAGGAATATTTTCTAAAGCAAAGTAGAACCAGTTCCTGTTAGGTTAGTGTTTTTCAAATTGCCTCTAAAATCTGTCTTGGATGCCATGTAAGATGCTGCTTAAAATTCAGGTCCCCAGGTCCCACGTTCAACACCTAAGCATCTATCTACCAGGTATCTATCTCCTGAGCATCAGCTCAAGTCAGTGCATTTTTAGCAGTCTTCCCAGGAGGCTGCATACTCAACGTTGAGAACCGCTTTTTCAGGTTAACATAGCAGAGTCAAGGGCCGAGTGGACAGGTTGGCAGAGCTCTCAGGCTAAACATGGACCTTCTGAAATAAAATGCTGGTAGGAGGACAATAATTTCAATTCTTTACAGAAACCATCCTCTGGACAAAGGCCTGAACTCCCTTTGCCAAGCAAATATCCACAGTGAGAGTGGCCACCTGACTAAACCAGGCTCTGCACATACAAGCATCCAACTGATTAATATCAGGACCAGGGAAATGTCTGTCCTGAAGGGATTTTCAGGATGCTGGAGCCAGCTCTACCTGAAGCTCTGAGATCCATAAAGGTCCAAAGCTTTTGACCTTGTGCCAGACCTACTCCTGCCATCTGCTTCAACCTCCCCTCCACTTGAGATTATCTGGGCCATTACAGTCTTCCCTGCCTGGGCTCTGCTGAACCTCAATGTATAACTCCACCAGAGTTGTCTCTAAATGTTCTCTGGCTGCCCATAGCTAATCCCTCTGCCAAACATCCTCTCTGATCTGTATTCCCTGACCTCACCAATCCCCTGTGGCTGATAACTGCTGCAGCAATGGGGGCAACCTTGACACCCAGCTTCTTGGCTGATAGTTGGGAAACAGCCCACACCCAGTCACACTTATGCATCAGAGATCTTCAATGCTAGGTGGCTGTATTTCTTTATAGTTTGGAAATTTCTCTGATTTACTAACACATCTGCTGTGCCTCCTGTTGGTTTTAGCAAGAAGCCGAAGCATGTTCTGTGGCAACAGAAATGAGTGCTATTCTGAGAGTATGTTGGAAATCTGAAGGGGGTTTCCTGTGCCATTTGAAGCTGAGAAAGGAGGATCCTGGCTGGGGCGTCAGTACCCAAGTACATCTTCCTCCACCCCCAAAGTTCACTAAAATAAAGTTGGGAAAGTGGTTTTCCGGCCGCTTGCAGATATGAGAATATTTAACTTTCAAAGATTCTGATTGAAGTACCTATCTGAAGCAAAGTACGTTTTATCGTGCACATTCAAATATATGTATTATCTGAAGATAAAAAAAAAAGGCTGGCAGATTCAGCTAAAGAGAAACCTAGCAGTTCTGAAATTTAGAAAATTAAAAGCCAGGCATCTGAAGCTAACCACGTAAAAGTGCTTGTAGGTGTTCAAAGAGGATGTCATGGGAGTAGTGCTAAATGTACAAAAAGTCATCACATTTCAGAGTATAGGGTGGCAAAGGTGGAAATCCTAGATTAAGTTTGTTAATCCAGAGTAGCATAAGGGTCAGACACAACTGAAACTGAAGAGAGTTTTGGTGACTCAGATGGTAAAGTATCTGCCCGCAATGCAGTAAACTTGGGTTCAATCCCTGGGCTGGGAAGATTCTCTGGAGAAGGGAATGGCTACCTACTCTGGTATTCTTGCCTGGAGAATTCCATGGACAGAGAAGCCTGGCAGGCTACAGTCCATAGGGCCACAGAGAGTCAGACACGACTGAGCAACTAACACACTCTGTTTCCCAGATCAGAGAAGGATGGTATGTACAAAACTGGGAAATAGCCAGCTCAACATGCGTTCCCAGAGAAAGAGCTTAGAAGGCATTTCTGTTGGAAAGCATATTAAGCAGATTCAAAGCTGAGAATATGATATGTGAGATGGGAGAAGGGAGCATATGTGAGGACAAAGTCACAACTCCTGCTTCTTTTATAATAGCATACCCTTTAGCCTCCCTCTGACACCTGGAGATGAGAGCCTTGAACTACACTCTGTTATGTCATCAACAAGGTCAAGTTGAGATCACAGGAGTCCATGAGCTATTACAGTCATCACGGCACCAAAGGAACCAGACTTCACGCCAATACTGGCATGACTTTCCCCATGATTAATGCTTCACCCAGAAGCCTTGACCATCCAAGAATTCCTAATAAAAACTTCACATCTCTCATTAATAACAGTTGAAGCTGACAGGTTTTGCTCACTGCAGGCACACAGGAAAAACTGTTCTTCCATCGTAGGCATTTCAGCTAGGAACAACTGGGATACAGAGGCTTTGGTCCTACATCGCCCCAATGTAAATCCAAAGACAGAGCAAAACCAAATATAGAAGGAACGCACCTAATTACTTGGTCACGTGCCTTCACTGTACCTACTTTTGGTCTACTAACTCAAATGTTTATAGCATATAAGAAGGGCTCATTATACTCTGATATTTTTATTGTCCAGAACTCAGAAGAAAAAGCTTTTCCTGGATGAAAAGTCCCTTCTCTGACAGCCTCTATGGGGTTGCTGTGGACAAACAGAGGATGCCTTTGTCACATGGGGGCTTGTGGGCAGTGTCCTGCTTAGAACAGGAAATACCCTTCAACTGAAAGTAGATCTGCTCCCTTATCTGCTGGTGTGCAAGCGTGCTTAGTTACTTAGTCATGTCTGACTCTTTCTAACCCTTTGGACTGTAGCCCACAAGTCTCCGCTGTCCATGGGATTTTCCAAGTAAGTATACTGGAGTGGCTTGCCATGCCCTCTTTCAGTGGATCTTACTGACCCAGGGATCAGACTTGCGTCTCCTATGTCTCATGCATTGTAGGTGGATTCTTTACCCACTGAGCCACTACTTATCTGTTGGAAACATGCTCATTTAATATGATGAGAAGAAGGGCCATTCCCTACTGAGCCACGCTTGGCACCTCAGGTCAGGCCAGGCCTACGTACATGTACCATCACGTTACGATTCACCTACTTTTATAGAAGATGGGAGGGTTGGGACATATCTCATTGTTCTAAGAAGTTACAGTGCTTATTGATAGTAAAGTGATGACTGTTAAAACCATAGCTGGTCTTTGAAAATTGTAAAATAATCTCAATCATGAAATAATCACCTTAATTAACACTAAATAAAAATCTGATTTGCAGTGATTACACTTTGAAAAGAATAAATTAAGCTATACTAAGAAAAAACCCTTAGTATATAAATGTAGGCAAATTAAACCTATGACCTCACACACACACACACACAAAAAAAAAACAGAAAGAAAGAAGGTGCTTCGTGTAGAAAAGCACTAAAATATCAGAATTAAAAACCAGACCAGAAATCTTGATCATAAATTTAAAATTGTTGAATGATTAAATTCTTATTTTCGAGGTAGTTTTCTACCTAATGATTGACCGTAAACTTTAGAAACAGTTTTTCCTATATTACTTATTTTTCTAATTATATAAATATTGATATATTAAAAAGGACAAGAACATGGCATATTGTACTAGAAACACATGAGTCAATAATGATAGGAAGAGATTGTAAAGTGTTACAAAGTGGATATTCGTGGATAAACATCAAATTTTGTGGTTATCTGTATTTCTTTTTAAAAGGGTAAACAATGGAACAAACCAGTTACTTGGCTACTGAGAATATCCTCTCTTTTCCTAAGAAAACAGACTTAGTCTTGACAGAATCAGAACAAATAACAATCTATTTTAGTTTGGCACTTTAACCTAGGTGTAGAAGTTTTGTCCCAAAGGAATCTTTTGATACTGCTAAGAATGAGACAAGTTAAGGGCCTTTCCCCATATAAATCCAGAGGCCCCAAAACAAAGGGACCTCAAGTACACTTTGAAGGAGGTCAGTGACACTGAACTAGCAGACTAAGGGCTTAGATTTAATTTGCCACTCAAACTTCTCTGTAGTCGATCACAAGTAGTATTCCATTGATTTGGAAGCACAGCCTATCAGGGACACTTAATGAGTGATTTCTCTCAATGGTTCACTCATTCATTCATGTGAGCACTTCCTGGATGCCTACTATGTAGCTGGCTGTGGTATTACACAGATTGACATCCACATATCTCTATGTTCATAGATTTCACTTGGGTTAAGTGAAACCTATGTGTGTGCTTTACACACTACGTGTGTAAAACAGATAGCTAGTGGGAAGCTACCATATAGCACAGAGAGCTTAGTTCAGTGTTCTGGAATGAGCAGTGGGATCAGCGGGTGTGGGAGGGAGGCTCTAGAGGGAAGGACTATATGTATATTTGTAGCAGACATTTTGTGGTACAGCAGAAGCTAACACAACATTGTAAAGCAATTATAGTCCAATAAAAACAACTAAGTAAAAATACAAGTGAAAAAACCCCCCAAACCCCCAAAGATATGTACCTGCAGGTATAACGCCATGAGATAAATGCTACAGTGGAAGTGTACATGGTGCACAGGAGCCCAGAGGGATGCACTTAACACAGATGTATCTTTGGAGGGGAGATCTGAAAAGCTAGGTGACCCCTGGTGACCTGAGGCATTCTCCCTCCTGTGTTACTGGTAGTTTAGTCGGTAATAACCACAGCTCTTTCCCTCAGGACTGGCTTACATTCCACTCGCCAGGGGCCAAGGCTCCAACAGCATTATACATTCATAAAGCCAAAGAACATCTAAGAGACCATATACTCTAGGGGTTCCCAAGTCTGGCTGGGCCCCAGGACCACCTGGTGCCTTGGCCCCAGCTCAGAGACACTGCTGTAACATGGTTGGAGGCCCTGAAAATGCTCTCTTGCTGTGGTTGTTGCAGCCGGCCCATGAACCAGCATTTGGGAATCCCAGACTCCACCTACTTTAATTTTCATAAGGAGAATTTTAGAAGAAATTCATACCCACAGAATTGAAATAACTCCATCAAATTTCAGGCACATGAGGACAGCAATGATGGAACATCTGGGCAAATAAATTTTGGGCCCAAACACTTCCAAAAAGCTTTTCCAAGGTGCATGATACAAGCCATATATTAATAAAATAGAACCATTTGTACAAAGTTATGGACTGTAAAGCAGGAGAGAAAAATATCAAGAAAACTGGATTTAATAAAGGTATTTGTTGCAATGAGCTATAAATTACCCCGGTTCTTCCTGATAGAAAAAATGCAAAAGGAAACATATTGAGTTGAAACTCCCATTCTCTAAATAAGGATACTTTATCAGAAAAACAGGTTTCTGTCCTTAGGAATATGTTCTAAGGAAAAGCTTATTAGCATAGTGCCATGCCTACAGTAGACACTTTAACTATTGATTAAACAGATGAATGAAAATATGAATGTATGAATGTGTGTGTGTGTGCGTGCTCAATCGTGTCTGACACTTTGTAACCACATGGACTGCAGGCCCCAGACTCCTCTGTCTACAGAATTTTCCAGGCAAGAATATTGGAGCAGGCTGCCATTTCCTACTCCAGGGGATCATCTTGGCCCAGGGACTGAACCTGTGTCTTTTGCGGTTCCTGCATTGTCAGGAAGATGCTTTATCACTGCACCACCTGGAAAGCCTGAACATGTGTCATGAAGAAAACGTTTTTCTATGGCCACAGCCTGCATTAATCCTTGATGGAAGCTGAGCGCATATCAGGAAATAATGGCTTATTTAGGCATTCGTACAGAGTGACAGAAGCATAATAAAGGTCTGTAACTTTCAAGGTAGAGACGAGACAGCCTCTTGCAAATGAAAAGGTACTGCTTTTAATGCAGTGGGAAAATTTCAGTGGGAGAGAGTCATCTGTGTGTATGTATATGTATAAAGGCAGGGGCTAGAATGCAGGATTCTGGCCCTGGGGATACATAACACATTCACTCTGAGATCTACAGGAGCCAAGGCAGAGACCCATCTCCCATAGACATAAAGGGATAAATCCCTTCACATACCCATGCAGCCCCAGATGCAGTCCACTGGGGTTCTCAGATTTTATTCCAGTAAGTAAGGTCATTATTTACATATAGCTTTAATTTCATGAAAATATACTCTATTTCAAATTTTAACAGCAGCTGGGGTTCTGTTTTCTTTTTTATTACCATGTTTATCTCTGGGGTAGAAGATGCAAGTTTTATAGTACCTTTATAGATAGAATTTTTTACAAAATGTGAATTGCCTAAAAGGAGAAACTTAATTAAAAATGCATGCAATGGAGAAGACAGTGATTCATATACCATTTATAAAAAATAGAGAAACTCCTAGTTTACATTGGTAGACTTGAAAATCCCCAATTTTCAATAAAAAGGAAATGCATTCTAGTCTTCTAAGAGTTGAACTGCATAGTTTTAGGCTACTTATTAAAATCTCAAAAACTGTATCAAATTTCCCATTCAAAAGTGCTGATATCCCATTTTGATATCCATAGTGCAGCATGGATTTGTGATAAATTCTTTGAAGATTGTAATCCCACTATATTTTAATTGTAACAAATATGAACATCAAGGGTGATTTAGTTCCCATTATTACTAACAAACTATTATTCATGATTATTATTTTCAGTTTTTTTTTGCTTTCTTCTACAAAGTAATGTTTTCTCATTATTGCATTTTAAAATAAGGAAATTTGAAAGCTTTACTAAAACTCTCAGAGCCAGCCCTAACAACTGGTAAAGATGTGTACCTGAGATAAAATGAAATGTGTGAACTATTGGAGGGAAATCTTATCCAGGAGAGGAATATCAGTGGCATCACTCATCAATCATGTCCCTCAAAAAGGAAAATTTATCAAATAGAGATATATGCACCAGGCATATTGCCTGATGGAATTGGCATTCAAAAACATTGACTGAATTAAACTGAACTGAAGGAAACTCGTCTGAGATGGAAAGAAGTATTAAGAAATGAACTAGGTCTTTGCAAAATGCTGATCCCTTCCCAACAGTTCAAAGTATTTAATTTGTTGTTCAGTCGCTCAGTGGTGTCTGACTCTTTGCAACCCCAGGGACTGTAGCCCGCCAGGCTCCTCTGTCCTCCACTACCTTCCGGTTTGATCAAATTCATGTTCATTGAGTCGGTGATGCCATCCAACCATCTCATCCTCTGCCACCCTCTTCTCCTTTTGCCTTCTTTCCTAGCATCAGAGTCTTTTCCAATGAGTTGGCTCTACACCTCAAGTGGCCAAAGTATTGGAACTTCAGGATTCATCCTTCCAATGAATATTCAGGATTGATTTCCTTTAGGATTGACTAGCGTGATCTCTGTGCAGTCCAAGGGACTCTCAAGAGTCTTCTCCAGCACCACAGTTCAAAAGCGTCTTTGGTGCTCAGCCTTCTTTATGGTCCGACTCTCACATGTGCACATGAATAATGGAAAAACCATAGCTTTGACTATGCGAACCTTTGTCAGCAAGGTGATGTCTCTGCTTTTTAATATGCTGTCTAGGTTTGTCATAGCTTTTCTTCTAAGGAGCAAGTGTCCTTAGAAGTGTCTTTTACATATTTAATTGGAAGAGGCCAAAGAGCTCACCTGTGCAGCTTCTCAAGCCAGGAATCCCCTTCACTGGTGGTTCTCAGTTGAGATATGTTTTCTTCTCAGGGAACATTTGTCAACATCTAGAGACATTTTGGGTTGTCACAATTGGGAAAGTGTGCTACAGGCATCTAAGAGGGTAGAGGACAAGGATGTTGCTGAACATTCTACAGTACACAGGGCGGCCACTTTTCTCTCACCCCTACCCTCCCACACAAGTAATTGTTTGGCCCAAACATCACTAGTGCTGTGGCTGAGAAACCCTTCCCTAAGGGATGACCCAACAGATCACCTCTGCTTATCTCTTTTTTTAAAAAACCACTTTTTTTGAGGAATGATCAACATGGAAAAAGCTATTTAATGTATACAACTTGATGAGTTTGGAGATAAGTACATATCTGTGAAAAAAATCATCGCCACAATCTGCAACATAAACATAACCATCATCTCCAATGGAAGGCACACTCAGGGCCACGCCCTGAGCACATCTTTAAAACGTTGGCAGTAACCTCCAGTGAACAGACCTCCTTGATTCTGAAATTCACAGATGAATAATATTTGCCAAAAGCACTACAGAAGAAGTACACAAATACAAAAATCACATATTAAAGTCAAAAATGCCTTTTCCATATTTTAAAAAAGTATTTATTTATTTGACTGTGCTGGGTCTTAGTTGCAGCATGTAGGGTCTTGTTCCCTGGCCAGGAATCAAATGCAGGCCCCCTGCACTAGGAGTGACTGGACCACTAGGGGAGTTTCTCCACGTTAATCTTACGTTTTCTCATCTATTTCAATGATAGAAATTAGAGCACACGGTAAATAAATTTACTTGCTGAATTTTTGTTGGTTGTGTCATTTTTAATTCCATTATTTGGTAGCTTTTAAGGCTTCAAATCTGTATTTTTTTTTCTCTATGAAGATTTTTTAATTTTGATTTTTTTACTACTATGTTTCAGGTTAAACAATATTCCTGACTTCTTTTTATGAGGGTGATGACTATGCTCATCTCTTTCCAATTCTTGGTTTTGTCTGGTTGTGTTATTATTCTTAAGTCTATTTCTTAATATATTAACATTAGACAGCTTAAATTCTTATTATGAAAAATAAGGAAACTGGCATGCTCATATAGCTTCACCTCTTGTACTTCCTTTACCTCCAATATTTTATTATTTTAGTTCATTAATATTTATTATAGTTACATTCCATTCTTAACTGTACTTAAATCACTCATGCTTTGTGTACAAATCCATTTCAAAGACAGCAGATGAATAAACAGGGTTTATAAAAGTCAAATGGTTTAAATGAAATCCCTAGTGGAGACACAGTGTGTTGGGACCACAGAGAAGGAAACAGAACCCACATCGTTCCCGGGTCAGAGGCTAACACACCCTTCTCCAGCTTCCTTCACATCTTCTGAGTCACTCTCAGACACCATACTACCCATCATCCCCTTGTGTTATATGCTTTCTTCCTTTGCTGATGTACCTCTTCAAGGATTATTCCATACGGCGTGAATGAGAACTCCCCTGAGACACTTGCATGCTCCAAGTGTCCACGTTTATTTTCTCTGATTTTCTTTTTCTCCTTCCTTTTCCTTCCATGTTTGATTGATAATTTGACTTGGTTCAATATTCTTTAAAATATTTAGAAATTTGAAGGCATTATTACATTGTTTCTAACATCCAGTGTGGTTGATGAGATGTGTTTGTTTTGTGAGTCATCTCTGAAAGCTCTTAGGGTTTTCTATTTTCTCCTTTTGAGTCCAGGAATTTCCATTCAACACCATTCCTTTGACTGTGTCCCCTTCCTCACGGCCTCCATTACATGTTTCTGGGGCTCCTCAATGGATTATCTGGGTTTGTTCTCTATGTCTTGTCATTGTTCTTCCATATTTGCTATGTTGGTCTTTTGGTTCTGTCATGGCAAGTTCCCTTGACTTCACCTTATAGTTTGCCAGCATGATCTCTGGCCCTGTTCTTCCTGACCATTTATCAGTTATATACTTCATTCTAAGAATTCCTTCTTATTATCCACTTGATCTTTCTGCATAGCAGAAAGTTATGGAAATATGAAATATGAAAAGCTCTTATTTTCAGGATTCTATATCCCCTTGACTCTCTGAGAATCCTAACTAGGAATATTTAAAATTGAAATCTGTCCCCTGTGTTATTTGTTTCTTCTTGAATAGGTTCTGCTAGTTTCTCCTTGTCCTTCTATTTTGCTAAAGACTGTGCTTACATGTCTGGTGATCTTACTGTCCCTATCTATTTATGAGTGAAGAACACGATTAATATTAAGAATTGGAATGGGTCTTCTCTGTGGGTGCTTGGGTCTCTTTCTCTAACTGAGCCATTCCTATGGTGGGAGTTCTGATCACAAGTACTTTAACAGGAGCGTACAGTGTTGATTCCCTAGACTGTGTGGAACTGTTCATCAAAGGGTCCCAAACTTCTCAAGTTAAGGTATGTGACCCAAGCCATTGAGACTCTCTCAACCAGAACATGACATCTTAAGTGAAGCAAACAAAAACTGAAGGAAAAAACCCCTGACATTTATTCATCATCTTGGCTAACTGATACTTTGCTGAAACTTAGACCCTTGACTTTGCTCTGGACATGCCTGATTCTCCAACTTTTCCTGTGAGCTACTCTGTTTGTCTTGAATTTTTTCTCTGCCTAAGTTTGCCAAAGTCAGTTTCTGTAGCTTGCACACAAAGAAGCTAAGCTGTTGAAGGTAGAAAGGAAAACTGATCTTTGTTAAGCTAATGTTAGGTAATAGGCATTTCACATTTTGTATATAATCATCACGGTGATGGTTTAGTTGCTAAGTTGTGTCTGGCTCTTGCGACCCCGTGGACTGTAGCCAGCCAGGCTCCTTTGTCCATGGGATTTTCCAGGCAAGAATACTGGAGTGGGTTGCCATTTCCTTCTCCAGGGTATCTTCCAAACACAGGAGTCGAACCTGGGTCTCCTGCATTGCAGGCAGATTCTTTACCGACTGAGCTATGAGGGAAGTGTGATCATCATAATGCTAAGAAATAGCTATAATTACCATTATTTCTGAAAAAAACCCCAAAAAACAAAAAACTGAAACTCAGCATATGCATTCTTTTGTTCAAGGCACCAGAAAAAGCACTGGAATCCAAGTCAGTCTGACATCAAAATCTTAGCTTTCTCTTTACTCTGAAGTATTCATGGAGTATGATACAGACCTGGCTGCAGTTAAGAGGATGGGATGAATACAGGATGAGAGATTTAAGGCTGGGAAACCAGAAAGAGAAATTTAGACTCAGTGTGTTAAGGAAAAGGGAATCACAGTCTCATCCTTAATAGTGGAGTGGCATAATAAATCAAAGAAGAATTTAAGAAAGATGATCTGTGACATGTGGAAAGCATTTAGAGGGTTCATGGTGGAATAAAATAGACCAGCTAGGAGGCTGCAGCAGTGATGAAATGGCAGCAGGTGGAGAGAAAGAGACAGTTTACAGATGGATTTGGAAGGAAATTTCACAGGATTTTGTAACTGAATGGATATTGTAGGGGATGAAGAAAGATGAGCCAAAAATGACTAAAAGATTTCAAGTTGCAAAGAGGAAAGCTGAGTGAATGTATTCGCCTTGTCTCCCTCCCAGATTTCCAATGAAATAAACTAGGAATTCAAAAACAAGAATGCTTAATGGTGCAACAAAGAGGAAAGAATGCCAAGGGTCCACAAAATGTTGGACTCTCTGAAAGATGTAAAGAAGAGTGAATCAGAATGATGGAAAAGCCAAGAGTGCTGAGCAGCCAGGAACCAAACAAAGGCCAAAGAGAACAGCCCCTGAGCTGAGGGTTACCCCTGCATCCCCAACAAGGTCCCCTCTTCCCATCACCAAAAGTAGTACAGGTGGAGCTGGGAGTGCAAGCAGGTGCTGGGCGGCTACCGGAGGATGCAAGTCCTCCACTAAAGCAGAAAGAGAGCTGAGGTCCTGAACCTCACCTCTTAACTCCAGGCTTCATTCAGCTTAGACCACTAAATCTGCCACTGCTGCTAAGTCGCTTCAGTCGTGTCCGACTCTGTGCGACTCCAGAGATCGGCAGCCCACCAGGCTCCACCATCCCTGGGATTCTCCAGGCAAGAACACTGGAGTGGGTTGCCATTTCCTTCTCCAATGCATGAAAGTGAAGTCGCTCAGTCGTGTCCGACTCTTAGCGATCCCATGGACTGCAGCCTCCCAGGCCCCTCCGTCCTTGGGATTTTCCAGGCAGGAGTGCTGGAGTGGGGTGCCAGCAGCAGACTTAGAAAGAAAATAAGGCAGTCCTTTAGCTACTACTGTTCCAAAACAACTAACACAAACTTGGGAAAAAATATAGCATAAAGCACAGGTATGGAGCAAATTCTTAAAAATTAAGGTGACAGTATTATAATTTTATGCTAAGTAGATGTGAAGATACACAAAATGCATGATTTTCTTTAAAATTTAATAAAAGAGATTCATATAAAGGTTGAAGAAAAAACCTGAATGGATAAGTGCCATAAAGGAAATGAGGTATTTTTAAAAGATCTCCTCTTCTAAAACAAAAAGGTTCAAATGGATTAAAACCCAACAGCCTTCTAAGCCTTCCAATTCATAACTATTTTAACTTCTCCCACAACTGAGGGGAAAAAATAGAAGTCTTTCTAATTATGATCCTAGAATAAGCCTGATGCAGAACCTGACATGTTTCACTTCTGCTATATTTTACTTATGAATATGACATCACAGTCCTAAATAAAATACTAACAACATAAAACACAGTGTATAAAAATACATATAATTTAACTTTGTTTCAAAAGTGTAGTATTAGGAAACCAATTCATAAATAAGAAACATAAACGGGTTAACACTTTAAAAATCTATCATCATTTTGAAGGATGTTAAAAATGAATATGAAATCAATCTCTATGATCAACATAAATTTATTTTAATATATAGGAAATATAAAAGTATATTCTTAATTTGAATAGGTTATTTATTAGAAACTAAAGCAAACATTATATTTAGTAAAATCTACACTAAAGTTGGAAATATGAAAAAATATTCACTTTCACAGTATTAATAATATTCTGAAGGTTCTACCCAGCACACTACAGGAATAAATTTTAATTTAAGAGGCATAAATGTTTAATTAGACAGAGCCAAATATAAAACTGTTTACAGGTAATTTAATTACCTATATATAAAATTCAAGAGAATAGAATTAAAAATGATTAAAACTAATAGTCCAGTTCAGAAATAGAACTGATACACTAAAATAAATAGCTTTCTTTAAATTTCAGCAAAAAACAATTTAAAAATGTCAGGCCTAGAAATGGTAGTCACAACAACTCCATAATGTATAAAATATCCAGGAATGATAAACAATAATTGTGCAAGAGCAATATAAAAAAGAACTATAAAATTTAAAAGCTGTTAAAAAAGAATCACGAAATGGGAAATTATTTAAAAAGGAAAAAAAACCCACAAAATAAATTCAAAGGGTTATTAAATATAAGAACATGCCTCACCTTCCTAATATATAATACATTTTAAAAATAATGAGGTGTTTTCCTCTAATAGATTGAGAAAGTTAAAAAAAGTATACCACCAACTAGATAGGGATATAGGTATGCATATCCATTGTGAATGGTACCATATTTTGGTATAGTCAGTATACTAAATTTATATTTTCTAGTGAGGTGGATGAACCTAGAACCTGTTATACACAGTGAAGTAAGTCAGAAAGAGAAAAACAAATATAGTACATTAACACGTACATATGGAATCTAGAAAAATGGTATCGATGAATCTATCTGTAGGGAAGGAATGGAGATACAGAGGCAGAGAACAGACTTGTGGACACAATCGGGGAGGGAGAGAGTGAGCCGAATGGAGAAAGTAGCATCAACATATACACACTATCAGGTGTAAGATGGATAGCTGGTGAGAAGTCGCTGTGTAGCAAGGGAGCCCAGTCTGGCGCTCTGTGATGACCTGAGGATTGGAGGGAGGGTATGCATGTGTAACTATGGCTGATTTGCATTGGTGCATGGCAGAAACCAACACTACATTATAAAAATTAAAAAATAAAAAAAAATTTTTTTAAAGCAAGGTTCAGAAAAAAATTCAATGTACATTCCTAGCCTTGAACCAGTATTTTTGATTCTAGGAATTAATTTTATAAACATACTTACAAATGTACTGAAGAAATTCAAGGCAATCAACATATTAGACTATCAACATAATCAAACCCCAAATTATTAATAACAAGGGGCTGATTCAATACATTATGGGACATCAATTCCGTGAAATACTAAAAATCTTCAAAATATTAAGCTGCTGTACATTGTATAAAAATGGTCATAATATATTATTGTAGTAAAAACACATGTTTCAGGACATTACATTATGTTGATATAGTTATGATGAAAGCATACATAGCCATAATTTCTGGAAAGAGACACATTAAACTAGTAATAGTGATCATCTCTTGGTGTAAGATGGCGCAGAGCAGGCAGAGGTGAGAATACCTGCTTTAAATATTTCTGAATATTGAAAAAAAGTTAAACAGACACCTGTGGTTGTGTTCCACAGAAACAGACACCAAGAAAAGAATGAATGCAAGTGATTTATAGTGAAGCGCATGCAAGGGAGTCTTGTCGGGGAGTGGGCAGCAGGTCAGTGAACAAGAGGAAGCTGTGGACATGTGCTGTGTTATCTCAGGCGAGGTTTCTGTTGCCTGAGGGAGCTTTGACACAGGGACACTCCAGAGTGTATTCCTTAAACCTATGAGCAACAGAACTGAGCCTTTTATGCTCTGGCACCCGTCAGTCATCTGTCAAGAATAGCCCCAGAGGAAGGGAACTACAGTCTGACTCAGTACTTTCTGGCAAGGGGGAATCCTCTGAAGGAGAGTTACAAGTGCCCAGTGTTAGAAGGAAAACCGAAAAAGGTCAGGGCATATAGAAGTACGTAAAAAGGGATGGTACAAAGGGATCCAAAGGGATCTGGGTGGAGAGCCAACAACATCCACTACGGTATACTGTTTCTATAATACTTCTAAAAGTATTTCTATAATGCACACACATGCATGTGTGCATGCTCAGCTGTGTCCGACCCTTTGCAACCCATGGACTGTAGCCCACCTCGCCCTTCTGTCCATGGAATTTTTCAGTCAAGAATTGACTGGAAAAAGTTGCCATTTCCTACTCCAGGGGATCTTCTCAATCCAGGGATCAAACCTGTGGCTCCTATGTCTCCTATGTCTCCTGCATTGGTAGGCAGATTCTTTACCTCTAGTGCCACCTGGGAAGCCCATAATAAAGCTTGCATTTTCATAAAAAGTAAGAAAGGGAGAGAGGGCAAGAGCAAGAATGCAACTTGTAAAGCAAAATTTTCCATGAATGCTCACAAGTTCCACATGAGTGTCAGAACCAACTAGATGCCCTCCCACCCCACTGGTTCCTTCTCATAATTCTACCCGTCTATTAAAAAACCAAGATTAAGTAGCCCTTCATAGAAGTTAAGCCCTTTTTCTCTCTTCTTGTTCACCTTTTCCACCTGAAGTGAGATAAGTTGAGATCTTGAAGAATTAGAGGAACTCGCAAACCCTCTGCTGACGCTAACTGGAACCACACAACTGAGCCATTCATTTAGCTTTAATGCTACAAAAGCTGGAACGCCTGGCAAATCAATTCTGAAGCTAAAGTCTAAACAGAACTCCCAGTTAAGGGACAGGCTCTAAGAATCTGTTTGTTCTGTTCAACTTGTTTGACTTCATGACAAATTTGTTTAAAACATTCCTAAAATGAATGAGTTGAGGTTTCTGCCTCAGCGTGGTCACTGAGCAGAAAAGAATGTCTCAGAAATGTCCCTCAAGCCTTATCACGCTAGGTGTCTCTGAAGGATACCACAACCTTCTGCTACAGACAGCTGCTGCCTTGGCCTCAGGGCTGGACTGGGCGTACAATTCAAGTTGTGCCTTTTGTGAGTCTGTATAAAGTCCATCTTGGAAACCTTCCATGCCTTTGTTTCTTCATCTTTAAAATGGATGCAGTAACTATTGCTCTGTTTACCCTCCCGAGCTGATGTGAAGATGAACCATGAGACCACACACATGAAAGAATCTAGTAAACCATATAATGCTTTATATCAAGTCACTTGTCCCAACACAAAGATACCAGACATGAAAATGGGGAAAGAAATAGGATCTTCAAGATCTGATTCCATGAATGTTGGAAGGTACTTGTTCAGGAAAGGTGTGTATGGCTGTGGATGTATGGAGTGTGAGTTGCAGTAAAACATCCAAATCAAAGAACACTAAGCTATGGAGAGAAGGCCTGAGAGCCTGAACAGTAGGGTAAGAATTGAGGTACAGATTTTGGAGTCATCAACATGGGAGCAGCAGGTGAATCCATGACTTTGGAAAACACACCTTTGAAAATTTCACCTCCCTTTTCATTTTTGTAGCCATATAATTCTCATACCAATCCCAGCTGTCTTTCGTTGGGGTTATCAAAATGCACAACTTTATTAAGAAAAAAAGATTGCTTTCATTGCTGCAAAATGTTAAATGGTTCTTTTGAGTCCCTATTCTCTTACTGTATACATTATCCATTCAAAATATCATGAAGATCAGGGGCTTTTCATGGCCATATAAACTACACATGTGGTCTCTTCTTTCATGTAACCTAAACTATTTCCTAAGTTACTGTTTTGAGTGCATAAATATACCTACCGTATAATTTAAACAGTGAGATTTTAAAATTGTCAATATATACGGCAATATTTGAAAATCACAATCTTTCATATTCTTGAATAAAGAGATTTACTGAAGTGTTTTTTATGACCTGAGAATCCCTTTATTTGGCCCAAAACAGCACTATTGCAAAGCCAAGTTTTTTTTTTTTAAGACATTTATGTTGTTTGAAATGTAGCTGGGACTGAACTCCAGGACTTGTCAGTCTGTGTCAGTTGCCTTTCCCCTGATGCTAAAACCATTAACAATTTCTTCCACCTTTGACAGTTCTCACATACCAATTCATTGCTGGTTTTCTTTTTTAAAATTTCGTACCATTTACATTAGAACTCTTGAGACCTTTGGAGTTAGTTAAAAGTATCCCTGCTTGAAATAGGTTAGATTCTACTGAGACTATGAAAGTCACACATTAGTTTTCTGAAGTACATTATTAAACTGCAATGTTGCTTATCTTAATAATTAGAATTTAACTGAGAGTCAATTTACTTTTTATTTAAATTAAAGGAATGAGTAGATGCTAATAGTTTACAATTTAAAAATGGTATAAACGGGGAAAAGCCCTTATTGTACCATTTTAATTTAAATTTTATTGATTTTGCTGATTATATGTGTTAAATAAGTATTCATCAATCCCTTTGCCTAGTTTCACTAAATTTTCCTTCTCCATAAGAAGATACAACATTAATTAGTCATAGAGCATTTTAAATCTCTTTCTAAATATGTGTATCATTTGTGATAAGGTTAACAGCACAAACTTCATGTAAAACATACTTAGAGCAATTATGTTTGTAGGTAAGACATACTTTAAACTGTACAGTAACTAAAGATGTACATAATACATGAAAAGAAAAACCAGAAACACTGTACATTAAAAAAGGAGAGAGATACTAGAAATCATTTTTCATTCTCTTTATCATTAATGACGTCATGGTACAGATGAGGGATTTGGGGTTTTTAAATGACCAGCCCAAGACACACAGAGACACGTGTGTATGTATGTACACACACACATACGTGTCCTTAGAGCAGTTCCATTTTGTTTACTGCTATGTCCTCAATGTCTGCTACAGTCTCAGCGTAAAGTCAGGGACAAAATAGTAAATATTTGTTGAAAATGCAATTTACTTATAAATAAAACTCAAATCTTTCCATTGTTTTTTCCAATACACAAATGGAAACATTTAACATGTCATTCTTGCAAATTTATTGGGAGAATAGAATTGATAAACTGTGTGAAAGAAACTTGAAAACACGTAAGTATATACAAATCTAAAGCAGCATTATTATTGCAGTTTAAATTTATAAAATCTCCCACTTTTCTTACTGTAGGTCCATAAATTGAAGAAAAGCAAAATTTACAGGAATGATAATTTTAAAGACAACTATTTTAATTTCTTGAATGATCTGGCTAGGAAAAAGCTTTTGGGTCTAAATGGTGAAGTATTCATTTTTAATGGTAGTTCTATAAAGGAAAAGAATTCCTTATTACATACAAATCTTACAGCATAACAAACCAAACAGTTATTTTTCATAAATTAAAAATAACATCAATTGGAAGTTTTCAGTCAATCATATCTTAGAATTCTTTCTATAATATGAAAATCTATACTGTAAATTGCTTTATATCCTTTTCTATTGAACATAATTTTGAAATAAAGAAAGGAATTGTCATCAACACCATTGGTCATATGACAAGTAATAAAATATTGAAATAGATTGTTAGCAAATAAAGATGTACAATTGTTAGTAAACAAAGACTAAGGCATCTGAATTGGGCACAATTAAAATTATTTAAGATGAAACACTGTTTCAAAATCTTACAGTGGTTCAATAAATAGGTTAGCTGGGAAGAGACTATTGAAAATAATTTAAACATAGTACAATTTAAATTATAACCAAGAAGAATACAGAAACTAGTTTGTTAAATCATCATTACACATACTATAAGAATACCTAGAGAATGAACTCAAAATCATTTGGACCAATTTTTTAAAGCAGCTTTAATATAATTGACTCCAAAATCAAGATATTAAATGCCAACTTCTAACCGGCAATAATGCTTATGGCTAAGATAGAAATGAGATTCTTTACAGAAACGCTGACACAGCCCTAACTCTAGGCACTTGAGTGTGTGGCTATAATTCTTTTTTCAAATCTTACCCAGCAAAGCTTCAGGTAAAAGAGTCCACAGAATATGTAAACAGTAAGAGACAGCCCTGGAGCCTTAACAAAGCCACAGACCTGTGACACATTTATATTTATCTCTGATTGCTTACTACTAAATAATGAAATCTTTCACAATGTATTGATTAGCTTTTTAATAGATAAAAGGTGGGCCGCGTATTGTGAAAATCAACATTTTTTAATTCGTTAGACTTGCAAGAGCTACACATTTTAAGCTGACAGTGTAAAACCTCTAAAAGGTTTTTCAAAAAAGCTTTGTGCCTTACTTAGCATTTTGACCACTAATCAGAAACAATAAAAAGAAAATTAAGGAAAAAACTACAGAATGAAAAGTAACAATGCCTTTCTTTTCCATTCGGAAACCTATTGAGCTATAAACTAAGTTCCCAAGAGCAGTCAGCTTCCCATGTGGAAGGCATTTAAAACTGAAGGACACAACATAATCTTAGAACAGGCCAACGGAACACCATTTATACCGGGAGGTGACTGGCTGGAACACAGGATCTAACTGTCTAATACCAATTCTCATTTTAAATAATGTCTAAGATAATGACGCTTTTAATGAGGAGTCCATTTTAAAGCCTAGCCAACTCTAAGTTGTAACCATGATATGGTGGTATTTTTTTTCTCCTCAGCACTGTCATCTAGGCAACAGACAATTATTGATCCTACACTAGGAAACACTGTTTTGATGTTTATTGATCCAAACTATATGAGGGGAATTGTGATTTCTGAATGGAAGACAGTCATGAATTATCACTTCTTGTAAATACAGAGCTGTGGATAAATATATGTTATGACTATCACACTCAATAACTATCATAATTAACAGTTTATTAAAATAAAAATAACCTCAATAAGCTCATGCGGGATAATACTGTATAATGATGAGCTTAAAATTGTAACACTTTGCATCAGAAATATTCTGATTTTATAGGTTTCTAAAAATTTGCTAACTTGCATCACTTTTTTAATTTATATTTTACTTGATAAACTCATCATTGTATTACAGAAAAACAAGTTGAAATGTATAACAAACTAATTTTTTAAATCACCACTAAATTTTATCTTAAACTCAAGCTAATCATCCATTTATTTCAAATTTAATCTGTTTTACAATCTGCATTTTACTTAGAGGCAAAAATCACACTTATTATGAGTTACAAATAATAATGCAAATCTGAAAGAAGTTGTCAACTGGCGAAGTTTTTACCTTGTATCATGTCACAAAATAGCACTCATTTTATTATAATGTTAACTCCAAATGCTAATTCTCTTTTCATTCGATGGCAGATGAGAAATTGTGTGCTATTAATGTTTTTATAAAGAATATGTTGCTGTACAAGAATTTCAAAGAAAATAATACATTCGGGTTTGCTACTTAAATTCTGCAAATGCCTAGTAATCTTACTTTGGGTATAACAAAACACTGAACACAGGCCAGGAGAACTGGGCAAGGACAGGTCACAGACACACATACTTCATAGTTTACCTGCAATATTTATCGATTCAGCTTAGTGTTTTCTTAAAAATGGTAAATATCTCCCAAGTAAGTAAAAACCTGTATCAGTGTTATATGATAGCGACTTATTTGGGCTCAACTCCCTCTGACTATTTTCATATGAATCAGACAAATTTCTTATAATTAAAATTTCAATATCCCCAAATGAATCCACTACTCATTTAAACATATTTAGCATTTTATGATGGCAGTGGGAATGGAAAAGTAAAATCCATTGCCAACAATAATCCAGCCTTGTTCCCTCTGCCTCCCACCAAGGGCAGATGAACTAAGTCCATCTGGTTCCTAGAAAGTGAAAAAATTAGTTTTCAAACATTTGATCCACTTGTTCCTGGGATTTAGCAAAGAAGTTCAATATTAGCTGAAAAGGTAGAATAAAATTAGAAGCCATTTGAAGAGCCAATTTATTACTTTTTTTTTTTTTTTTTTTTTGCTGGGGTGGGGCGAATGTTGGGATTGGGGGGTGTTTCATTTAGATTTACCCAGCTCAGCTATTCTGTTTTCCTTTCACATTCTAACCCCCTTGTGTTATAAGGTTGGAAACAGCTATAAGATTGTGGAGAATGTAAACAGCTTTTTATTGTCCAAAAGGATGGCAGTGTAAGGAATGTGTGCTTATCACACAGCTGCAGCTCCCCACCTCACTTACCATGATAAAGTGCTCCAGGAAAAAAACATTACAATCCAAGCACAATCCAAAAATGGATTAGAATTTGACATACACTTCCTTAAAAACTAATCAATCAATCCATGCTGTAATATTAGAATCTAGCTCTTAAGGAAGGTATACAATCCTGTCAAGATGTATTTTTTATTCCCTATTGACTCTGGTTGTGTGGAGGAAAAAAAAAAAAATCTAACATTCCCCATACAGTAGCTGATAGGAGAACTTTTCCCAACACATCCCCCAATATGGTCCCTCATCTTTAACAGTCTAATACAGTGGAACAGATACACAGTTGATGACCACTGAATGCAAAGTTAAATGAATGAAAAAAAAAAAAAAAGAATGAACTAAGAGATCCTTGAAGATCCTACCTAAGTAACCTAAGTACCTGATTTCCCTAGACTTCTATAGTTTAACTTAATATACACCATACAAATGTGCTTTGTTAGATCATCTTGTATTGGCATCCAGATCAAGCATTTTAAAAAGCAAATGATACTGAAGACTAATGTGAAAAATATGTGGCACGCTTAACGCCTGGCATGCAAAATGTATTTTAACATGCAATATTGTATATAGCCAGTATGTGCTGGCTCATTCAAGGACAACGTCGGAGCATCACTGCATTTTCTTCTTGATGCCATTGAAGAATTTCTTGGTTAATGCTGCGCAGGTGAAGCTCATCTCCGTTGTATAAAGAATGGACAGGCCTTTCGGTGTCCTCACCCCTTCACTAAGAGCGTTTCGAGTTCCTTCCATCCCCAAACTTGCAAATATCTCTGCGTCTACAATATGATATGTATCATACAGAAACTTTAATAAGTTACTTGGCTTTTTCCTCGGAGAAGTGGGAGAGAGAGAGAGAAGACAGATGGAAAGGGAGGAACACATCATCATGCTTGTGTTCCTTACCCCTGTTTTAACAGCCCAGATTCAACTGGGTAAAGTCTTAAGTATGAGGACCAAAGAAACCCTGGCTTCTGGCGAAAGCCCTCTTAATAGCACGGTATTAAGTGCCTAGAGAGCAGGAGAAACCCATCACAGACGTGGACTGAGCCACAGCAATCCCCTTACGGAATTTTACTTTAAAAGTTGTTTTCTTGAAGATTTTACTTAGGCTCTCCCTTAAACAGAATTATCTAGCAACCCATACATCATACAGGTAATTCGGAAGGAGGATAGCGTGGCGCCAAGCCTCCAAGCAAGGAGGGATGAGTGTCACCCCTGGAGCTGTCGCCGAGAGCCTCTCTAGTGGACCCTGCGTCACCTTCTAATTCCCTTCCTATTCCTCAGCTCCCCCTGAGCCTCCCAGAACCGACGGGAGAGGTCTTTGGGAACAGAATGCTTAGAGATGACGGGGTGGAGTTGGACTTGAAAGTTACATCCTGCCTCCCCCGTCGGCACAAAACCCCATCCTAGTCCCCAGCGCCAGATTGGAAAACGAAGAGAAATACAATCTGTCTCCCAAATCGGTCTTTCGCCTAAGTTTTTCCCCACCAAGGAGCCACTAATCGGTCCCGAGAACGAGGATGCACGATGCAGAGGTTTAGAAGTGTTTGCGGGCATCCGTGCAAAATAGCACGTGAAAAATAAAAGCCACAAAGCCTCTCAAACTCTGGGTCTTTCAGCCCATCTTCATCACGTCCGTCTAGACTTCTCCCCTACTTCCCTCCTCGATCGCTTTTCAATAAACCTCTTCCTTCTCTCGCACCTTCTTTCCTGCCACTTTCTGCCCTTTTCACTCCAGTCCTCCAGTCTCAACCCAACAAAAGCCCCTCACCAGCCTCAGGATCCTCTCTGAATCCCACTCCCTGATTCTTCCGCTTCAACCTCTAAAGCAAACCCCCAAACTCCCTCGGCTGCGCGCGCCCCCAGCACCAGGTCCCAGCAGCCCCAGGCTCCGCTTCTGAGTCGGCCACCGGCGCGGTTTTCCCGCCGAAACGCGGCCCTGGCGCGCGGGGCGTGGGGCGCGGGGCGCGCGGCGGGCCGGGCACTTACCAGCTGCAGCAAGCCGGGGACCACCACGAGGGGCAGCGGCCGCAGGCGCATGGTGCCGGCTGGCGCGGCGTCTCACGAGCTGCGCGCCCTCGCCTGCCACTCGCGCATCTCCACTTCGGGGGGCAGGACTGAGGACGCCGGGGACACAGCGCGGCGCTTCCTTCCCGGAATCCGAGCGCAACGCCGCGCCGCGCGGGTCGGGTGGGCGGGCTGGGAAAGGGGTGGGGGAGGGCGAGCGGGAGATGCTTCTGGGGCCCCCGCGCGCCCCTCCTTGGAGGGGGCCGGGAAAGGAGCGTGCGGGGCTGCTGGCGCTCCGGCTTGCTGCGAGGGGCTCCAGCGGTGCTGGGGGCTCTGGCGTCCCCGGGTCGGGGTGAGCGCGGGGGTCTCCGCGGGCGGGGAGCTGCGGCTCCGGCGCTTTGGTGCAGGGTTCCCTCGCTGGGCTGCTCTAGGCGGGCAAAGCGGAGCGCGCCCGGGAGCCCAGCGAGGCCCGGCTCCTTCTTCGACCCCACCCAGCAGAGGGCCAGTCCGGGTGGCTCAGTTGGGTCAGGCGCTCTGCCCACTGACCAGCTCTTCTTTTGCACGGAAAGAGGCAGCGGGGATGGGGTGTGGGTGAGGTTTCCCTGCTTGGATGCCGAAGAAGTGCGCCCGGAAAGCACCCAGGGAGTTCGAGGGGAAGGAGACGGCCAGGTCCTGAGACGGGGCGTGGGGGAGCTGCTAACAGGAAAGCCTGCGGTGGGTGGTGGTTGAGTGGGGCGGGGGTTAGGGTAGGGGGGCTGGATCCCAGGACGTCTCGGAAGGGCGCCCCACTCCGCGGCAGCACTGGCTATCTCGGAGTCCAAGGCAGGGGGTCCAAAGTGCAGCTGGCGGCTGAAAGAATTTTCGGACGTGGAAAGTAGTGGAGACCTAGAGGGACCTTGAGGAGGGGTAGCGACAGGGCTGTGAGAAGCCGAGCTAGCAGTAGGGGTCCAGGCTTACTCGGTTTTGAGGATGCTTTGAGCTGCTTGGTGTCCAGGTTCCAGATAGGCTGCGCCCGGGCGCCCGGGGGGAAGACTTAGAAGAGGAGACCCCGCTGCAGCCTCCCCATCGGCAAATCTTCGAGAGGGATATTTTTGAGGCCAAGGCTGGACAAGACTACAAATATGCTGCCTGGCATCCTCACCCCCATGTTAGCAAGTCTCCATTTGAGAGATCCTTAACCTTTAACTATTTCTGTGCTAGACACTCAAGTCAAGGGCCAGTGGGGCTCAGGGACTCCCCCATTTACGGTGGATGAAAATTTAGACATCATCCATCAACCCCTTAATGAACAGATGGGCAATCTAAGGTCTAAAGAGGTAAAACTGCTTCTCCAGAGATAAGTCCCTAGGCAGCTACTTCAAAAGAACACGCAAGGATAGTTCCTACCTCTCTTGGAAAAGAAAAACACGTTGAGGCGAGGGAGTGGAGTTGCGATTGATTTTCAACCTTTAGAAAATAAAACACAACAAAGTGAAATTTGAGTTGGAATTGTAGGGGGAAAATGTTTCCATCTCCTCCTCGCACCAGGACTGAGGTGGGTAGGCAGGGTCCCACCCTTCCTTTCTTTGGGTGTGTCAAGATTTTGCCGACAGTGTGCTTGTCCTGTGCTCAGTCCTGTCTCACTCTTTGAAACCCCATGGACTATAACCCACCAGCCTGCCTCCCTCCGTGGAATTTTCCACACAAGAATACTGGAGTGGGTTGCCATTTCCTCCTCCAGGGGATATTTCCAACCCAGGGATCAAACCCTCCTCTCCTGGAGGTATTTCCAGACTGTTCTGGGCCCCTGTGTGACTTTGAGAGGTGTTGTCTCTGAGGCTGTGGGTGGGATATACAACTCCATTCCCTGTGGAGGAAGAGTCAAAAAAGGATTATATATCCTTCCTAACTCTTGGCCAAGGGTGACTGGTGAATTATAGGACCCATGCAAAGGCTGCAGTAGCAACAACCCACTTCTGCTTGTCCTAAGACTTAAAATCATTATTTGCATATCTAAATATATAACTCACCTCCCTATAGTTACCCTTCCCCTTCACAAATATTCTTTACCAAGACTGGGAGCTCGCTTCTAGAAAGTTATTCTATCCTGGATGCAGAAATAAGATCATTGCAAAAAATGGGACAGATGTAAGTTGATCGGCTTGTCCAACTTTGTCTTTGCATTTCATTTACAGACAATCTTTGGAAAGCGATGAATAGGGAACGGATTGGCAGACATTAGAGGAACACCTTTATGGAGAGGGGCTGCTAAAAGAAGAAGAAAGGCAAACAGTATTGCAAGAGGCAGTACCTCATTTAGACTTGGTGTTTCTGCAGGAGCCCCAGCTGACTCATCTCTAAAACTAGAAGGTGAGGTCCCGTTTTGATTTAGTGGTTTCCAATTCTGTTATCACTAGCTCTTTCAATGAGGAGTGCTGGACTTAACACACTATTGAAATGAATAAATGACTTAATGACTCTTTTCTTTAAATTTGGTCCTATTTCTTAGACCGTTTCTGCACTTTTGGGAAATTTATGCATAAAATTTTGAAGTGAAACCTCAACTTGGACATGTGTCCTAATACTAAGTATTTTCACAATGGAACTTGTTGAAGGGTGTTGGATTCCAAGCTAAGAGCTAAGGGACACAGGAGAATGTGTGTGTCCTGTTGCTTAGGCTGTGGAAGAGAAGCACCCAGGATCCCCCAGTCTGCTATTACTGTGTTTATTTATAAGGTGATTGCTGCTAATTTAGTGTATTCCTGAAATTTTACTGTACGTATTATGGTAAAGTGAAAGGAAGGAAGAAGGGAAGGAAAGGAGGGAGAGGAGTGGGGAGGGAAGGGGAAAAGATAGGCAAGAATGATAGACTTTGCTGGCAGTCCAGTGGTTAAGACTCTGCATGTACGGAGCAGGGGTCATGGGTTCAGTCCCTGTTTGAGGAACTAAGATCCCAAATGCCTACACAGTGTGGCCCAAAAAAATTTTTTTTAATTAAAAAAAGAAGCATGCTAGAAGCATTAAGTGCATTGACTCTGTCATTCAGAACACTCAGTGTAAACAGGAGCATACCACAAACGAGACAGTCTGGGAGAGTTGAAGTGTTGCCCAGGACAGTTGGAGGAAGGGCAGATCCTTGGAAACCAGCATGACTGCTTCATAGCAGAGATGAAATGTGAGCTTCTGAGAATGGCCGGATTTAGTTTATGTAGGAGAAAATAGGTAAAGCCATTCCATGTGGGAAGAACGACATGAGCAAAGGCCGAATGGAGGGACTTCATGTGACTTCACTGATGGATGGAAAAGAAAAGGAGAGGAAAAGTATGTTATAGGTGAGATGGTAGGGATCTGGGAATGCCAAGCTAAATAGGTTACCTTGGTCTGCAGGAAATAAGGAGTCTTCCAACTTTTTGGAGTAGGAAAGTCAGACATCAAGTGGAATAGAGATATATGCAGTGGTAACAGACAGGATTGTCTAAAGCAGGAGACTGCATGAGGAGATGGTCATGGTTGTTTGAAAGCAAAGAATGAAGAAATGTGATGCAAGAGCTGCTACAGAGGAACAGGGAACTGAACTGGCGATTGGAATATTGTAAAAGTGTCTCGGCATATTAGAGGAATTTTTTTTAACATCGTCCCTTTCTCAGAGGCAATTTAACATCTAGAGAATCAGATCATTGCCTTTTTCATTTTGCAAGTGTGGTTTTCCCAGTGTGAGGGGAGTGAAAAGGGTCTTTTCATGTAAACAAAGTAGCAAAAAATAGAACCTATCAAATTTTCCTGCCATATGATTCCACTGTAGTCTTTTTAAAAGGCAACTTATGGGTATATTCGGAGAAGGCAATGGCACCCCACTCCAGTACTCTTGCCTGGAAAATCGCATGGACGGAGGAGCCTGGAAGGCTGCAGTCCATGGGGTCACTGAGGGTCGGACACGACTGAGCGACTTCACTTTCACTTTTCACTTTCATGCATTGGAGGAGGAAATGGCGACCCACTCCAGTGTTCTTGCCTGGAAAATCCCATGGACGGAGGAGCCTGGAAGACTGCAGTCCATGGGGTCACTGAGGGTCGGACACGACTGAGCGACTTCACTTTCACTTTTCACTTTCATGCATTGGAGAAGGAAATGGCGACCCACTCCAGTGTTCTTGCCTGGAGAATCCCAGGGACGGGGGAGCCTGGTGGGCTGCCGTCTGTGGGGTCGCACAGAGTCGGACACGACTGAAGTGACTTAGCAGCAGCAGCATGGGGATATTGTCAATGCTTTGAAAGCCAATCTGTCAACTTGTGGCTCCCTTGGACCATTTGCCTTTTCCTTGTGCTTCTCCTCTGCACTTACTTTCTCACCACTTACTGTTCATTAGCATCATAACCAGAATGTGTATAAGAACATCATATGCCGTATAACATTTGAGAGCTGTGGTGGATATCAGACGCTAACCAACTTTCTCACTTTATATTTAAGGAAATGGAAGCTCAAAAGGTTATGTGACTTGCTTCAGGTCATCTGGAGAGAGGCATGGGCACATCTGAAACTTGATTCAAAGCCTTCAGTTTCTTTGTGCAGAGTCTTTCCAATTCATCACTCTGCCTCAGGTATTTTTCAACTGACCAGCAGTTATAAAAGTTGTGATGTAGTGAATGAATGAACCTTTGGTGAGTAAGAGTTGTGGGAGTGATCTATGGATGCTAAAAGCCCCAGAGTCTATCTTATTATCAGGAAAAGAGGTCTGACAGTACCAAGCCTGAAGCATTGATGAGGTAATAATTTTAGAAGGGTGAGAGGATATAGAGAATTGCATGGCACATGGCTCTGCAACCCTCTGCGGAGGAGTAATCAGGACTCGGGAACATGGCAGTATTACGCCAAGGATACAGGGAATTCTCAGGGAGCCTTTGGACCTCTTTGAAAGCTGGTGGGCTTTTTGGTAGGAATTCGGAACAACAAATCCTTTTGAGTTTCCACTCTTGTTGAGTAATTTAATATTCTTTAGTCACCATTTTATTAATATGATGCTGTGTTACACTGACTCAACCCTGATGGCACTGGGGACTTTAACCTCTTTAAAAGTGTACTTGAACAGTGACATTTTTCACCCAAGAGATTTCACTGTACAGCCATGGTTGAGAACTGCTGCTCTACAGAAACTTACTTTCCCCCCCTCCCTTTCCTTCCCCCTCTCTCCCTTCTTTTTTTTTTTTTAATTGGAGGGTAATTGTTTTACAATGTTGTGTTAATTTATGCCTTACAACAATGCAAATCAAATCCTTCCTCCCTTCCCTTCCCTATAGAACTGTAGCCTCCACATTTGGAATGTACTAAGAACTTATTTATATTCTTAGTTCTATGGGACTTTTCAGGAGAGAACTGGACATTTTCTTGGTAGATGGGTCAGCATGTTTGGGGGATTTATGAAGTTTTATCACATAAATGTTATCAGTTGCCCTAAGTTCAAACACAAATCAAAGAGTTCTTCTACAGTGAAGTTTTTTTGCCACAACTATATTTCTTCACTTGGATGTTAGAAGGTGCTACCAGCAAAGTACTGGTGGCTGAAGCCACCATCAGCAGCCAAGAGGAGAGGTTGGAGGGAGGGGAGGAGAAGCAGCCTGTGGGTCCTAGCCAGTCCTGTGATGATGTGGGTGAATATCAATCAAGACTGACAAGGTGGGAGAGAGCATCTCTACCAGTCAGAATGCGTTTTGTAAAGTTGTCGCTGTGTTTCAAAGTGTGTTGCCATGCAGTGTTCATATATGCATGATTATTTGACTGAATGGTCACCTTTTTTTTTTTACTGGTATATCAAGTATAATGGATGTCATTGCTAGGAAATCAATTAACTTCCTTCAAATGTAGCTTCCTATATGGAAAGAAGGCAGGAGAACAGAGCTATAGAAGATTAGAATTGGAGCATTTTGCTTAACCCTTCAGTTTATAGATGAAAAACCTGAAGCCCAGAGATGGAAAGTGATATTCTCAAGGTCACACAGCCAGATGATGGCATAGGAAGGTTAGACTCCAGAGTTAGTGCCGGGGGAGCTCACGCCAACCTCTTTTCATCCCAGATGTCTGTCTGTCTTCTTCCAGGAACTCTAAATATTCTCAGATAGGAATCTTTTCCTTTGATTAGTTAAGGTAGTGTTCTGTAAATGCGTTTTTCCCTTGTTGTCTTTCTGTTAATTATTGTGGACCAGATATTAGACACTCCACAGCTCCATCCTACCCCCAGAGTCACATCTGACTCTTCGCAATCCCATGGACTGTAGCCCGCCAGGCTCCTCTGTCCATGAAATTCTCCAGGCAAGAATACTGGAGTGGGTTGCCATTCCCTTCTCCAGGAGATCTTCCTGACTCAGGGATCAAACCTGGGTCTCCTGCATTGCAGGCAGACTCTTTACCATTTGAGCCACCAAGGAAACCCAGAGTAAGCCTAGCACAGTCAAAAAAGCCTTTTGGTTTCAAATACACAAACATAACTGAAACAAGTAGAACAATTACAACAGAAAGCTATTTAATGACTCATAGGAAGGTCAAAGGCTGAAGGTAGTTTCAGGCAATTTGAAATGAAATTCAGAAATTTTTGAGTGGGATATTGGGTTAGCCATCCTGAGGGTGTGAGTCCATTTATGATGGGCTGGGAGCACAGCTGCAGAAAGCTTAAGGTTGGACCTTAGAGAGCAGGGGTTGAAAATCTATCCTCCAAGAAACTGGCTTTTTAAAGAGACTGACCACCTCCCAACCACCAACAATTTTCTGCAGATGGAATTTGAAGTTGTTTTCTGTAGTTTTTCACTGATTTTCCCCCAGATATCTTTTTCCCTTGACATGTTCTTTCCTTGCTCAGATACCTCCAGTTTTTCTTTCATGGATATTTGAATGACTCTCATCTCCTAACTTCTCATACTCCAGCTTTTTGTGTCTACTTGAACAGCACCTTGATGACCCTCACCTCATTTAACACAGACCCTGTATCAGATGAACTGAGCTTGAAACATGTGAAAAATGGTTCAGAATCACAGGACCAGGGATTTCACTGGTGGTCCAGTGGCTAAGACTCTGCACTCCCAATGCACGGGGCTTGGGTTCAATCCCAGGTCAGGGAACTAGATCCCACATGTGGCAACTAAGGATCCTACGTGCCTCAAAATGATTGAAGATGCTGCTTGCCATAGCCAAATAGACAAAAATAAAAAACCCCAGGAGCATCCCCATTTACCACTTTCTGCTTCTAAAGTAATATGAGTTGATTCTTTTGTATGATGGAAGCCATCGCTTATAAAAGCATAATGCCAGTTATCCTTCCTAGTAGGTCTAACTATGCCAAGGCACTGTCCATTGGCTTCAAGCAATTGCAATTCATTTTTTTGTTTATAGCCAGGTTATTTTTGTAAACATTGCATTCTGAAATACAGGTGGCTTTTGAACTAGCAGGATGATTGAGGCACAAGAAAGTTTTGCTTTTTGAGTTCTGTGCAGTGCAACCAACATGTTCTACCTGTGGTCTCTCTGGACATCAACATTACCATCCAAGTGCTGCTTTCATGTTTTATTTCAGTGTGTCAAATGAGTGGTGCTTTCCTTGTCTTCCAGCAGAAATTGTGTTAGGAAATGAGTGGGCTAGCTTTCCTACCCTAATCGGTATAGATTTGTGTTACGTGGCTGCTGAGGTTTGGTACAAAACTCTCCATTTCTAGGCATTTGGGCCATCTCTTTTTCCCCTCTGCTGATCTGAAATGAACTTGTCTGACTTTCCCTGGCAGAGTAATAATTGCACGGAGAAGCCTTCTCTCCGTTTATTGAAACATCTTGAGTGCTATCTACTGGTCAAATGTGGCATTGCCTCAGAAAGTGAGCGTCAGGCAAATTGTCATGGGTCTTCTAAGGATAACTTTTGTCTATTGGCTGAATATATGCTGAACAAATGCCGTATGTTTTAGCACATCCTGAAACATACTAAGGACCTGCATTCTTAAATTATATCATTGCCAGGGAATCACTCATTGCCTTCTGGATCAAAAGACCCCTTGATTAAGAGGCATACAAATTAGAGTATAAGTGCAGTGTAACCACTGGGTAGGTGCCCACTTGTCCTTCCTTGAAATGAATAACTGAATAGTTTAAGTCTGATTCTCAATTTGCTGAGTAATGTCAATGGATAAAACTAAACCTTTACAATGAGCTTTATAGAGTCAGTCAATAATGCTATGTCTTCATTGTATAAAAAGGAAGACAATTTACACTCAATACTAGGTAATAAGCATATGCCAATACTAATAATATTGATCAGAATGCTTAAAAGATAACAGTCAATATTTAGTATGAGTTAAAATTCATCCAGCTTATTCTAACCAAACTATATTTTCTGCCCAAGGTCTTTTGTTTCAAGCACCTGGTAACTTATCCAGAGAGGCATATTATGCTTTAGTCAAGATCCCAAAAAAGAACATATGAGGAGGGAGCACAAAGCATTGAACAACTGAGAATCAATGAAAAGTGATCTGAAAGTCAAGCAGTCTTCTTCTTCTAGCAAAATGAATAATTTTTGCATTGAGGACAAATAATTGTAAAGGAAAGACCAAGTACAGGGATCACTATTGATTATCAGGAAATAATGATGAGAAAGGGCTAATGTGTTGACATCATTTAGGCAAAGATCCAGATGATGAAGCTGTAGTTAACAGGAACTTTATAGAGACACATTGATTTAACAGTATACATGGAAATAAGACAATCCTATCATCATTTTTAAGTTATTAAGATACAACTTATGCTGCCTTTTACTTATTTTAAATTGTTTATTCAGTAATTTGGCATTATTTATGTCACTTCATATTAATACCTATATATTCTTCTGAAAATTATAATTTAAAAAATTGAATACCCTAGATTTTGAGACTGTGTGATTTTTGTAACATATTCAGTTATCTGTATGCTATTAAATAATGACAGATAGAAACATTTTGATTTATAATGAAAAAGAGAACGAGTTAAAATATGTAGATAAAATTTAAAACCATTCTGTTTCAGCAATAGAATATTAAAATATATATATGTATATTTATAGGCATAGGCAGGAATCTCACTAATACTTATTTTTCAATCATTCCTAAATTTAGCTTTCTTTTTTTTTTTAACACCAGGTGCTGTACATATATTATCACATATAATCATTACAATGATCCTGTAAGGTGGGTATTATCTGAAATTTGTAATGGCAAAGCTGAGGAATACAGAAATCAAGTATTTTGCCCAAGATGACTTAGCCCTCATGTAACAGAACCCAGGATTTGGACCCGGAAACTCCAGAGCTTTCTCTCCTAACTGTGACATAACACTGTCTCCAACTGTGTTGCTGTTTACATCTTGTCAATAAAGTTCCAGGTCTGTGCAAACTCTTCATGATTTTCCTCTCACGGTGACCAACAGAAATGAGAAAAAGTAGCATATGGTGTGTTGCTACTAGAGAAGTTGTGTTTATGTGGGGGTGTGTATGTGTGTGTGTGTGTATGTGTGTGAAAATATTTGGCACCTTGCCTGACACTGAATGGGCTTGTTAAATCTGAATCATGTGAATACTGGTTTCAAACTGAAAGGAAGTAAGCTTTTTTTCATTTTACTAGTAACCCCTGTAGACGTTTGCTCTGTGATGCCGTCGAGCTGAGAATGACATTTCCCAGTGTCCTTTTCCCTGTTTAGTTGTGTTGGAGTTGGCCAAAGAGATCTGATCTGCATGAGATCTAGGAGGCTGCCCCTAGGTATGGGCCAGTCATTCCTCTCTAAAGCTCCTCAATTTTCAATGAACAGATGCAGATTGGACCCAGCAGTTCCAGCCTGCCCATGCTGTCTTCCGTCTTCCTAAGGGCTGTGCCTGCCAGCCAGCTACTCCA
Source organism: Bos javanicus (assembly GCF_032452875.1). NCBI lineage: Eukaryota > Metazoa > Chordata > Mammalia > Artiodactyla > Bovidae > Bos > Bos javanicus. The sequence continues at coordinate 58,383,648 of NC_083869.1, read as the reverse complement.
GGGCCACCACTAGATGCTTCGGGTGGATCCACCAGACAGGTAGTCACACAGACACTGCATCACCCCATCTAGCATAAAACAGCATAAATATCATCGCTGAGTTTTCCCTGGCTTTTCCTTCCTCTGCCTAAAGAGGATTCTGCCTGGGTCTCTTGATTGTTTTCTTCTCTTTTTCTCTCTTAATGTATGGTGAATTTAAGGTTCTTGTTTCGTTGCAAAAGCAGAGATGGAGTGATAGGTAAGAAGTGGATTTAGTTAAAGAGAAACACACTCCAAATTCAAAATCTGGGTCATCTCAGGAGGCAAGTGAAGTGAAAGTTGCTCAGTTGTGTCTGACACTTTGTGACCCAGTGGACTATACAGTCCATGGAATTCTCCAGGACAGAATATTGGAGTGGGTAGTCTTTCCCTTCTCCAGGGGACCTTCCCAGCCCATGGATTGAACCCAGGTCTCCCGCATTGCAGGTGGATTCTTTACCAGCGGAGCCACCTGGGAAGCCCAAGAATACTGGAGTGGGTAGCCTATCCCTTCTCCAGTAGATCTTCCTGACCCAGGAATTGAACTGGGATCTTCTGCACTGCAGGTGAATCTTTACCAACTGAGGTACCAGGGTAGGCCTCAGAAGGCAAGAGAGCTCTGAAATATGATGTAGTTAGTTTTTATCTGCTGGGTAATTTCTTAGGGTGATGAGTGGGAGGATTATTCCAATTATTTTGGGGAAGGGGCAGAGATTTCCAGAAATTGAGCCACCATCCTCTTTCTGGTCTTTTATGGTTAGCCTTAGAACTGTCATGGCCCTGGTGGGTGTATCATTTAGCTAATATATTATAATGAGTGTATAATGAAGCTCAAGGACTAGTGGAAGTGAAATCTTCCGCCATCTTGGACCCAGTTGGTTTTAACCAGTCTTTGTCATGTCCTATGGCTATATCATTCTTTTAAAGGCTGTGCCTGGACTACTTCCTTTCTGTTTCATGAGGAAAGTCCTACTTCTTCTTGAACCTCAGCAGTGGCAGTTCTAGAATAAATGAGGAGTGAAGAAGAACCAGAGGACATTTGAGGTAGCAAGGGTTGGAGAATCCTTTCAGATTAGAAGAGAGAAGGTTAGAAGAGAGAAATGGATGTAGTTTTAGTATACAAACGCAATGGAAAGGGAAAAAAGGGGATTCTAAAAAATAATGCTGGGACTGTACAGTCCTTTCATAGTAATTAAAATTAAGAACTTGAGTTATTTTTAAATTAGTTTTAGTTGCATGGATTTGGTTCTTTAAATTGTGACCCTTCTTTGGAACTGGACCATGTGGACTCTGGCTTCGTAAGGGTTATATGTATGAAGAAATATTCATGAATATCGCACAGTCTCCAAATTGGCAGTAAAAAAAATTCACCCAAATCTGTCAAATTTCTCAAGATTTATCCACTTTTTCTGAATCTAAAATTAATCTTTTAAGTATTATCCAAAGTGTTAAAGTGTATTCCAACATCTCTAAGTGTTTCTCAAAGTGTATTTTTATTAAACCATCTCTGAAGAATGTTAATATTGGATATTTACATGAAGAAAAAAGTCTCAGTTCAACCATGTTTGGGAAACACTGTGTGAACTAAAGTTAAATAGATTGATTTACTCAAAGCCCTTAATTTTTTTCTTAGAACTTTTTGAGTACCTCTCTTGGGACTAGCATAATCAAAAATACACTTAGAGAGACCCAAAGGGAACCATATAGTAGTCATGTCTTCCTGCACACAGGAACTCAATGGGATCATTGGCACAATGCCCAAAGCTCAACTTCTCTGTACAATGGTGCTGGATCCAATCTCAGAGACAGTTTTGCGTGAAGTAGAAAAGGATAGCTTTACTACTCTGCCCAGAAAAGGGGGCCACCTTGGGCTCCTGCCTTGAAAAACTATGTGTTCCCACTTGGAAAGGATAGTGAGAAGCTTTATGTAATGGTTCAAAGAGGGCATGATCAACTTGCGGACATTATTCTGATGGGTTGGTAGTGAGGTAAGTAGAGTCAGCATCATCAACTTTTAGGTTCCAGCTGATCTGGTGTCTACTTGTCTGTAGGCAGCATACTCTCATTAATTGTTAACTTCTCCCACCTGAAGGTGGTTTGTTTCAGTATTCTGCAAAATAACTCAAAAGTATTGTTGTGTGCATCTGTTGGTGGGGAACCAGGACCTTGCCTAAAGGGTGTACTACTGTTTCTCTTGACTATTTGTTTCTTCCTAGTCTCTCATCCCCTCCCTTCCCTAATTAGCAATTGCTTAAATCTGCTTAAATCCCTGAGTTGGAACTTAAATCCTGAGTTGGAAGGTCATAGAAGCTGAATGAAGTCTATTTCTATAATCAAAGAGATGGGGGACACAGAAAGGCTTTGTGCCCAGGTGTTCCACAGGACCCTGCTCTATCAGGCAAAGACTTTGTTCTTTTCTTTCTTGGAATTTCAGACTTGTCTATTCTACTTCCCTTGCATTCATACATTTTAGAATCAGCATGTCAGTATCTACCGGTAAAAGCTTTCTGGGATTTATATTGGGATTGCATTTTGAATTTCTGGATCAAACCTGGGGGAAGAGATGAGGAATGGAGTTTTAATCATTTCTTGACTAAGACAGCAAACAAAATCCACACCTTTCCTTCCTATTAGAAAGTAAAGCCTGAACACCATAGCTTAGCACTGAACGTTCTCTATCATTTAGCCACTGATTTTCCTTAGCCTTATATTTTATAACTTTCAGCCTAGATTCTCACCACCAGCCAAAACAAATCATTGCCCCTCCAACATACAGTGGTATCCTCCTGCCCATTAACTCACTCCTTTACCTCCTCCAAAATCCTGCCTCCCTATTTATTTCAAATTCATTTTCAGCATTTGATGCAAGTGAAACTTTCACTGCTTCATCCAACTGAAAGTTCTCTCTCAGTTTCTGAGTTCCTTCCACAAATTTCTGTGAGCACCATTCGTTAGGTATTTCTCAAACCTTGTGATGTATTGTTAGTGTTGTTTTTGCCTGAGAATGTTTTCATCACTGGAGTGAAATCCAATCATGTTTGAAAGTGAAAGTGAAGTCACTCAGTCATGTCCAACTCTTTGCTATCCCATGGACTGTAGCCTACCAGGCTCCTCGGTCCATGGGATTTTCCAGGCAAGAGTACTGGAGTGGGTTGCTATTTTCTTCTCCAGGGGATCTTCCTGACCCAGGGATCGAACCTGAGTTCCATGTATTCAAGGGGAAGATTGTACGATGGTCCTGTCTTAGAGATCTGTCTTCCAGAGATATGGAATATGGTATATGGACGAGAACAATGTAAGGGTTATGCATGAGAACATCACTAGAGCATTGAGAACAAACTAACTTTCAATGTTTGCTACACCAAAAATAAAATAGTAAGGCTTCTAATAGGACTGCAAATTTAAATATTTAGGCTAGAAAGTGTTTGGCCTTGGCTTTTGTTTATGTACTTCATCTTCACAGTTATAAACTGTTATTTTCTCCTCATATTCTTTCATCTCCCCCACTCCCTTGTCATTTGGGTGAGTTCACCTGGTACTTGAGAAGTCCCATGGGCTAGGTTCTCTGTGTAGAGCCAAGTTTTCTGGGGCTTTGCTTATTTCATTTCTTTTTTTTTTTTGGTATTTTTTAAAAACTATTTTAATATTGTAATTTTTATTTTTTGTCCATGCCATGTGACACATGAGATCTTGGTTCTCAGACCAGGGATTGAACCTTTGCCCCCTACGTTGGAAGCTTGGAGTATTAACCACTGGACCACCAGAAAAGTCCTTTATTTCACTCTTTTGATCAAACATTTTCCCTCAGCTGTGCTGTGTACTCAAAATTCTGTTCCTTCCTAAGTAATACATGGAGATCTGAAAGAGAGAGGAGATTTTGATCGGAGGGGTTAATCTTTGATGGTGCACCAACAGCATTCAGATTAGAAATTGTAGTGAAAAGTACCAGGTCTTTGACATCAGATAGTCCTGTATTCAAATCCAAACTCTAACCAGTTTTATCTTGTGACCTTGGGTGAATTGTGAAGTTTAAATAAAAGCACATACAACATTTTTAGAACATGAGGAGAACATACATTAGTTTCTTTGCCCCTGTTTTTCTATAATCCTTCCCTCAGAATACAGTAATATCTGTTATTAATGATTTAACATTTTTTGTATGCCAGGCACAGTGCTAAGAGATTTACACACATTTTCTCATAATCCTTAAAGCAACCTATTTTCTTCTTTTCTTTTTCTTTTTTTTAAGTATTACCATATACCATTTTTCACAAGAACAAACAAAGACTTAAAGAACATTTTGTAAGGTCATTAAATAAGAAATTAGTGACATTGGTCTTTGAACTTGAATCTAATTGCTTCTGAGACCTAGATTTTTAGTTACTATCCCATATTTTGCTAGTTATATGCTCTGTGTCTTCTTAGGAATTTCATGGGTGAGGTCAAGATGGAGAATGTTTACCACCTAGCAAATTTGTGGGAAATATATTTTAAGTTGCATAGACTTTTCATCTGTCCTTTGGACCATACCACAAGAAGCAGTTACTGTAACATTAATTTTTAATTTGAAAAATATATTTTAGTTGGGCTAAATATATTTACATATTCATAGCACTCTCTTGGGCTTCCCTGGTGGCTCAGACAGTAAAGAATCTGCCTACAATGCAGGAGACCAGGGTTCAATTTCTGGGTTGGGAAGATCCCCTGGAGAAGGGAATGGCTACCCACTCCAGTATACTTGCCTGGAGAATCCCCATGGACAGAGGAGTCTGGTGGGCTACAGTCCATGGAGTTGCAAAGAGTCAGACATGGCTGAACAACTTTAACTCACTCACTAGCACTGAACTGGACTCTTTCTACCCTGACTCCTTATAGCTAGTTAGTCAAGAAGCACTGTGAAGTCGCTCATAACACTGTTGCTGATGGTATTCCACTGACACTTCAAATATGGTCCAGCTTGATTAGAGCAAGTCCACCTCTCTTTGAGTTAAGGTGGAGTTGGTGGTTTGGGGAAGGGAGTTGGCTATTCATGGTCAGAGCGATGCCCTCACTTCTGCAGCAGTTCTTTTCTGGGTTCTTTCCCTTCCAATGACCCTTGTGGCTGTACTTCCTATATCCCTGGAAGCTGCTGAGATACCAGGCATCTCTGAATCATCAGCCTCTAGAATCTGGTTCCTTCTCTGCCCAGCAGAGTAGTGACTTTTGCTTCTTGTGACTGCCTCTTACCTCAGATTTTCAGATAAGTGCAATGGATGGTTCCTTATGCTATAGTTCTCTCTTTCTTCTCCTCCTCCTTCTACTACCTTTTAAATTTTTTTTACTTTTCTCAGAGATACAGATACTTTCAAAAGCTTACTTACTATATAAGGCATGTTATGGAAAACAGTGGTCTCATGCTTTCCTATTGCCCTGTTATATCCCCACATCCCCACACTTAACCACTTCTGAGTTTATCTGAGAATTTGGTATTTATTTCTGTTTCTTTTTTTCTATTTTTACTATTTTCTCTATTTCTATTTTTGCCATCTCATTTTTCTTAAATAAAATGATTACATTCCCATTCCTTAATTTTCCTATGGTTCAGTTCAGTTCAGTTCAGTCACTCAGTTGTGTCCGACTCTTTGTGACCCCATGAACCACAGTACGCCACGCCTCCCTGTCCATCACCAACTACTAGAGTCCACCCAAACCCATGTCCATTGAGTCGGTGATGCCATCCAGCCATCTCATCCCCTGTCGTGCCCTTCTACTCCTGCCTTCAATCTTTCCCAGCATCAGGGTCTTTTCAAATGAGTCAGCTCTCTGTATCAGGTGGCCAAAGTATGGAGTTTCAGCTTCAACATCAGTCCTTCCAATGAACACCCAGAACTGGTCTCCTTTAGGATGGACTGGTTGGATCTCCTTGCAGTCCAAGGGACTCTCAAGAGTCTTCTCCAACACCACAGTTCAAAAGCATCAATTCTTCGGCGCTCAGCTTTCTTTATAGTCCAACTCTCATATCCATACATGACTACTGGAAAAACCATAGCCTTGACTAGACAGACTTTTGTTGACAAAATAATGTCTCTGCTTTTGAATATGCTGTCTAGGTTGGTCATAACTTTCCTTCCAAGGAGTAAGCATCTTTTAATTTCATGGCTGCAATCACCATCCGCAGTGATTTTGGAGCCCAGAAAAATAAAGTCAGTCACTGTTTCCACTGTTTCTCCATCTATTTGTCATAAAGTGATGGGACCAAATGCCATGATCTTTGTTTTCTGAATGTTGAGCTTTAAGCCAACTTTTTGACTCTCCTCTTTCACTTTCATCAAAAAGCTTTTTAGTTCCTCTTCACTTTCTGCCATAAGGGTGGTGTCATCTGCATATCTGAAGTTATTGATATTTCTCCCAGCAATCTTGATTCCAGCTTGTGCTTCTTCCAGCCCAGCGTTTCTCATGATGTATTCTGCATATAAATTAAATAAGCAGGGTGACAATATACAGCCTTGATGTACTCCTTTTCCTGTTTGAAACCAGTCTGTTGTTCCATGTCCAGTTCTAATTGTTGCTTCCTGACCTGCATACAGATTTCTCAAGAGGCAGGTCAGGTGGTCTGGTATTCCCACCTCTTTCAGAATTTTCCACAGTTTGTTGTGATCCACACAGTCAAAGGCTTTGGCATAGTCAGTAAAGCAGAAATAGATGTTTTTCTAGAACTCTCTAGCTTTTTCGATGATCCATCGGATGTTGGCAATTTGATTTCTGATTCCTCTGCCTTTTCTAAAACCAGATTGAACATCTGGAAGTTCACAGTTCACATATTGCTGAAGCCTGGCTTGGAGAATTTTGAGCAGTACTTTGCTAATGTGTGAGATGAGTGCAACTGTGCTGTAGTTTGAGCATTCTTTGGCATTGCCTTTCTTTGGGATTGATATGAAAACTGACCTTTTCCAGTCCTGTGGCCTTTCCTATGGTAACCATTTTCTATTGACTTCCAACAGTGGAAGATAAAGCTATATAAGTTTGTTTTGCTATTTTGCATCCTTTTCCCCCTTTATTATAGTTATATAAAAGCATTGTGTATGTACTCCATTTTTACACTATTATGACTATTACAGTTGATTTTTGTAGGTAAGCTATGTGGAAGACCATGATTACCTTTTCTTTCTTTAGGAAAAGCATGTTGTTTTTCCTAAAAATAATAATAGTGTCAGATTTTTGTTTAAATTTCTATGTATTTAATGGCAGTCCAACCACAAATTTTTCCCCAATAGTTTAATATTTTCTCTGTACAAAGATAATTATAGGAATTCACTTGCATTTTCTTGGGAACACCTCTCTGGGTGTCTTGTGACCTCTTTCATATGCTCTTTCCTCTTTTCCTATGGCACAGAGGGCACCCTGGGGTCTCCCTTCCTACTGAGCTGGGAACCCTTCAATTCTTTCTTATGATACTACTTCTGTTTCCTTCCTGTTTCCTGTATGCCATGCCTTTCTCTTTCTTGGTTTACTCTCCTTCACTGGTAGAACATGTCTTCCAGTAACTTCCTGAGAAAATGTATATGGAAGGCAAAATATTAGTGTGTTAAATATCTGAAATCTAGACAGCATATTAAAAAGCAGAGACATTACTTTGTCAAAAAAGGTCCATCTAGTCAAAGCTATGATTTTTCCAGTAGTCATGTATGGATGTGAGAGTTGGACTATAAAGAAAGCTGAGCACCGAAGAATTGATGCTTTTGAACTGTGGTGTTGAAGACTCTTGAGAGTCCCTTGCACTGCCTTGATTAAACCAGTCAATCCTAAAGGAAATTAGTCCTGAATATTCATTGGAGGAACTGCTCCTGAAGCTGAAGCTCCAATACTTTGGCCACCTCATGCAAAGAACTGACTCATTGGAAAAGACTCTGATGCTACGAAAGTTTGAAGGCAGGAGGAGAAGGGGATGACAGAGGATGAGATGGTTGGATGGCATTACTGACTTGATGGAAATGAGTTTGAGCAAGCTCTGGGATTTGGTGATGGACAGGGAAGCCTGGAGTGCTGCAGTCCATGGGGTCGCAGAGTTGGACATGAGTGAGCGACTGAGCTGAACTGAACTGAAATATTTGAAACTCATTTTAATCATCATGATGCACTAATCATTTTTCAGAATGTAGAAATCTAAGATGAAGTGAGTTCCCCTCAGCATTTTTAAGGCATTGGCCTGTCGTCTTCTAGCTCTCTATGTTGTGCTTGAGAATCCTCAAGTCATTTTGAGCTTTAGTTTTTTATTTGTGACTTCTTTTTGCATTCCCTGGAGGCTTAAAACTTCTCTCTTTGTCTTCAGCATGTCATGATGACCTGCCCTGAATGTGGATTTACATTTGCTCACTATGCTGAGCACACAATAGGTTCTCCCTACTGTGGGAAGTACATCCTTTAGGGCTAGAAATTTTTCTTGAATTACCTATTTTATTATTTTTTCCTTTTTTTCTGTTTTATTTATTTATTTATTTTTCTCTCTGAAAGGCTTATTATTCAGATGTTGGTACTCTTAAGCTCTTATTTTCTCATCTTATTAATTCTATATTCAATCTCCTTGTCTTTTTCCCTTTAGTCTTTGAAAAATTTTCTTAATTTTGTCTTCTAAACCTTCCACTGAATTTTTAGTTTATGTTGTACTGCCATATTAGCTCTCATCCTGTTCTGGATGAAATAACTTCCCATATTTTTCTGAGAATATGGTTTTATTTTAAAATTTCTTCTGCCTGTAGTATCTCTGGTTTTCCCAAAATTGTTTCCATCTCAGTCTTTCATGGAAGGGCTTCCCCAGTGGCAGAGTGGTCCTTGCGTGCCTGCTTATACTGAGGAATGAGTCCCTGGAAAGCTGATTGAAGCCATTGCTTATACAAGGTGTGTTAACTCTCAGCTTTACTGAAAATGAATTTGCCATGACCATTTCCTTGGAGAACCCAAAAGTAAAAATCTTTAGCATTTTACTGTTGGCCCAGTCAAGATACTTAGAGAATAATCTTCCAGTGTTCTTCATGGAAGCCACAGTCCTTGCTTCCACTGTTCTAGTAGCTGACTGGTGATCAGAGCATGCAGGGAGTGGTATCAACGTTTAATATGAGAATTTTCACTTAATTTCTTTGTGCTGGTCGTATGACTCCCAACTTCCAGGGTGTCTGATATTCTCTGGTCCAGAGAATCTCTCTTTTATAGTTTTCAGGGGTGTTCAGTTCAGTTCAGTTCAGTTCAGTCGCTCAGTAGTGTCTGACTCCTTGCAACCCCATGAACCGCAGTATGCCAGGCCTCCCTGTCAGTCACAAACTCCTGGAGTCCACCCAAACCCATGTCCATTGAGTCGGTGATGCCATCCAACCATCTCTGTCGTCCCCTTCTCCTCCTACCTTCAATCTTTCCCAGCATCAGGGTCTTTTCAAATGAGTCAGCTCTTCGCATCAGGTGGCCAAAGTATTGGAGTTTCAGCTTCAGCATCAGTCCCTCCAATGAACACCCAGGACTGAGCTCCCTTAGGATGGACTGGTTGAATCTCCTTGCAGTCCAAGGGACTCTCAAGAGTCTTCTCCAACACCACAGTTCAAAAGTATCAATTCTTCGGTGCTCAGCTTTCTTTATAGTCTAACTCTCACATCCATACATGACCACTGGAAAAATCATAGCCTTGACTATGATTAGAACTGGACATGTTCTATGATTAGAACAAAGCCTTTGACTGTGTGGATCACAATAAACTGTGGAAAATTCTGAAAGAGATGGGAATACCAGACCACCTGACCTGCCTCTTGATAAACCTGTATGCAGGGCAGGAAGCAACAGTTAGAACTGGACGTGGAACAACAGACTGGTTCCAAATAGGAAAAGGAGTACGTCAGGGCTGTATAGTTGGCAAAGTAATGTCTCTGCTTTTGAATATGCTGTCTAGGTTGGTCATAACTTTCCTTCCAAGGAGTAACTGTCTTTTAATTTTATCCACAGTGATTTTGGAGCCCCCAACAATAAAGTCAGCTACTGTTTCCACTGTTTCCCCATCTATTTGCCATGAAGTGATGGGACCAGATGCCATGATCTTAGTTTTCTGAATGTTGAGCTTTAAGCCAACTTTTTCACTCTCCTCTTTCACTTTCATCAAGAGGCGTTTTAGTTACTCTTCACTTTCTGCCATAAGGGTGGTGTCATCTGCATATCTGAGGTGATTGATATTTCTCCTGGCAATCTTGATTCCAGCTTGTGTTTCTTCCAGTCCAGCATTTCTCATGATGTACTCTGCATATAAGTTAAATAGGCAGGGTGACAATATACAGCCTTGACGTACTCCTTTTCCTATTTGGAACCAGTCTGTTGTTCCATGTCCAGTTCTAACTGTTGCTTCCTGACCTGCATACAGGTTTTTCAAGAGGCAGGTCAGGTGGTCTGGTATGCCCATCTCTTTCAGAATTTTCCACAGTTTATTGTGATCCACACAGTCAAAGGCTTTGGCATAGTCAATAAAGCAGAAATGGATGTTTTTCTGGAACTCTCTTCCTTTTTTGATGATCCAGCTGATGTTGGCAATTTGATCTCTGGTTCCTCTGCCTTTTCTAAAACCAGCTTGAACATCTGGAAGTTTACGGTTCACATATTGCTAAAGCCTGGCTTGGAGAATTTTGAGCATTACTTTACTAGCGTGTGAGGTGTAGAAGGGGAATTTATCCGTCAATATGGAGTTGAGGAGACGATTTGAGGAGTATTTATTTTTTAAACACATTTTCAACTGATCTTCCTTTTTTTTATTGCATTTCCCAGTCAGTTCAGTTCAGTCACTCCGTCGTGTCTGACTCTTTGTGAGTCCATGAACTGCAGCACACCAGGCTTCCCTGTCCATCACCAGCTCCCAGAGCTTGCTCAAACTCATGTCCATTGTGTTGGTGATATTTCCCAGAGCAATCAACTCCTGAGCCTTTTTGGAGAACAGCGAATCATTTTTTTCCTTCTGCTTTAACATGATCGGCTTGGGGTTCAACTTTCTCAAGTCTATGGCAATGGTTATTACAAGTTCTTCTGCTTTCCCCCAGTTTGTGTTTTTAAGCCTCCCTTTCCCCTTTTCTTTATGACCCTTGAAATTAGCTTTTGAAATTTAAAAAAAAAATTATCAAAGATTCTACTTACGGTTATTTTAACAGGGATTTGGAATGGAGGTGAACTAAATGTATGTGTTCTGTTTGCCTTTTTGAAAAAAACAAAACAAAACAAAACTAGAATTCCACTTTTATTCTTTCTTGTCTCATATTGTCTTCTCAGCTGAACCTTGCTATTCTGTTCCTTTCAAATCCCAGACCAGCTGCTTAGTCTGGCTTGCTTTGCCAGCCCCCTTCACCGATCTGGCGTCTCAGGAGCCCTATTGCTGCTCCTTCAGGTGCAGTTTCTTCTGTTTGTGTCTGAACCCCAAAGAAGTGCTGGGTTCTTTTCCTCTCCTTCAGAGTTTCTTGTTCACATGATCCAGAGATGGCCTTTCAATGGGTGGCCTGTTTCCATATCTCTAAGCATTCTATCAGTTTGATCTGCAGAGTGTTTTCAGTTCCGTGTTTGGGTCTTCCAGAACAGCAGATGAAATCTGCCAGGGCACACGGAAGATAGACCAGCTCCAAAGAATCTCATTTCATTCCAGGCACATTTTATTAGTTAGATAATTTTCATATATGGTGTCTTTATATTTACTGGGGTTACCATTTACAGTTCTAGAAATGTTTTTCCCACTTGGTCACATTTCTTTCTTTACATTTTTTCTTTTCTATCTTTTAGGGAAAATTTTTGTCTGATGTTACCGTTTTATTTCTGGTCCATATTTCTTTTTTCAAATAACTCTACTTTTTGTAATTCTAGCACCTTACCATAAATATATGCTCTTTTAGGGTATATATAAGGTAACACAGCTTTTTACATAAAGCACAGCTTTTACTTTTAAAATGTGTTACTATTTTTCTAATTGGGCTTCCCTGATAGCTCTATTGGTAAAGAATCTGCCTGCCATGCAGAAGACCCCAGTTTGATTCCCGGGTCAGGAAGATCTACTGCAAAAGGGATAGACTATGAAATTAATGTATATTCATTTTGAAACATGAAGTTCAGTGAAATTAAGTAATTTGCCTAAAAGTTATCCATTTAATTAGTGTCAAATACAAATGATTAACACTCTGTTATACTATCTTTGATTAACCTAAGCTGTCGTTTGCAACAAAAGAGACATCTAAATCATCATAGTATATAAATGATTATAAAATTCCATCAAAGTGATTTTGTTTTGGTCTTATTGATAGTCAACTACAAAGCTTATTATACAATCAGCCAGTATTTTCTCACAATAGTTAATTTATTAATAAAGTATTTCAACATTTGATAGATATTACATAAGCACCTCCTATGTTCCAGACTGTGCTAGGGGTTGGCCAGTCATTGGGAAACAAGAATTTTAGGGTGAAAAATTCTTTATTTTCTCATTTTGGATTTTGGACATGGGGCCCTCTTTATCTTCTCTACTCAGAAGAGAGATTCTTATTAATAGATGCCAAGAGTTTCTTTAGCTGTAACATTGGGAGGCAATTCCTTTTTCAGTCTCCCCAGTCCTGCAAACTCATGATAGGCTGTCTACCAGCAGGCACTGCTAGAAATGACCTATGAATTATGATAAGTCTGGCTTAGCAAATCAAACAGATATCTTAAATCAACAAGTCTTTGGCTGATTCCCAGCTGTAACAGGACTCGTTCCAAATCATCATCTGTAGTCACTAGTGAAAAATCAATGAGCAGCTCACTGGGATATGTAATGAGGGAAAAGACATGAATTGAAAGGAAAACAAACAATAAAAACATTCAATATTTAGTGTGAAAGAAAATCAACTGCCTACAGTGTTATCAGCAATTTATAGTCTTAAATTTATGTACCATCTTGTTATTTAAATTAGTGCCTTCCCCTAAAAAACTACCATAACAAGATGCACTTGAGTCTAGTAAATTTTGGCTTGCAGACATAAGGAAGCAGGCTTAGTTTGTGCTGCAGCTTTTATGGTTTTGCCAGCATGGGGCATGTGCTTTTCCAGGGGTAAACATGTTCTTTCTTTCATTATTTGTGAAAGAGTAACATAGAACTAGCTAACAGATTATTATTTTTTTTTTCTACTGAACAACTGTGAAACAGTTATATTTTGCTCAAACATCAACCTTTGGGGAACTTGGACTTGAAGCAGTAATTTGTAACTGGCTGCAATTCAGTATCATCTGTAGAGGGTTTAAAAACTTCAGGTGCCTGGGCTGTGTCCCTGGATATTCTGAAAAGTTCACAAGTGAGTGATTCTGTTGGTTCATTGGGATTGGGGAGCCCCAGGCAGCAGCATGAACCCAGTTGGAGGGAGCTATGTCAGGGGTCCCTGTGGACCCTGAGAGTTGGGTAAAGGCTGAACTAGACATATCTAGATAAAGAGAACAAAAATGGAGAACTCAGTTCATGCTGGAAATGAAGAGAAAGGATACAAATGCCTTTAATAAATGATGCAAACAAAATGTTAATTTAATATGTTTTAAAAAAAGATCTAGACTAATGCTGTCCAATAGAAACATATGTGAAGGATGTATGCCATTCAAAATTTAAAGAAAAAAAGAGGACAGAGGCAGAATTAATTTTCATAATATATTTTATTTAACCCAATATATCACAAATATTATCACTTGAAAAGTTAATGATATGAAACATTATTAATGAGAATTTTATTTATTTATTTATTTTAAAGTTCAAAGTTTCAAGGTTCAAACAACTTTATTTATTTGTTATTTTTGCCATACCGTGAGACATGCAGGATCCTAGTTCCCTGACCAGGGATCAAACCCATGTCCCACTGCAGTGGAAACAGTCTTAACCAATGGACTGCCAGAGAAGTCCTTAATAAGATATTTTAATTCTTCTTTCCTGCAGGGTCTTTGAAATCCAGTGTGTATTTTACACCAACAGCACATCTCAATTTGGACTCCTCCCATTTCAAGGGCTAACTTTGAAGGTCACCCATGGTTTTCATATTGGACAGTGCAGGTCTAGGTAGATGAGTGCTCTAAATATATTGACAAGCCATGTCAGAGCTCCAGCAGAGAAGATAATCTGACCCAGAACTTAGACTTTTCTTTGGGAAGTTCTCAGGGATCTAGGCCTTAAGGAAGAAGTTTTGGAGGATTGTAGCTGAATGGAATTGTTGAGAAAATTAGTGAATAAAAGGGGAAATTGGTCACTCTGCAACCATGCAGTAGAGAAGAAACAACTTGTTGTAGCCTGCCAGACTCTTCTGTCCATGGAATTTTTCAGGCAGGAATACTGTAGTAGGTTGCCATTTTCTCCTCGAGGGGATCTTTTGGACTCAGGGATCGAACCCATGTCTCCTGCATTGGCAGGTGGATTCTTTACCACTGAGACACTGGGAAGTGGTATACCTTCTCTCTTCTTCTTATGATCTCTGTCTTACAGTGAGTTGCCTTTGTCATTTTTAACTTTTTTTTTTTTTTTACTGTAGTATTATTGTTTTACATTCATTTCTGATTTAAATTGTTGTTTTTCCACTTAGAGAAAAAGGGAAAGAGTAGGATACTCTATTCTCTATCCTCAAACTCTGCTTTTTGCCTCTCAGAGTATTGACACTTCCTACTTTAATTTTAAATCTTATGAAGTTCCATCTTACTGCACTGCCTAGGTAGGATTTATTACTGAATCCAGCTGGTTATTGATAACTTCTCAGGCCTGAAAACCATAAACAAGCAAACAACCCAAACAAAAACGAATAGTATATCTCAACTTTATATTGTAAGGACAGTTGATTTTTTTTTTCCTTCTGAATTTGTTGTGCTTAAAACCCAACAGTCCTCAAGATTCTTCTTTTTTGTACTGTGGGTAGTTTATACTAGATAAAACTCCAGCATAAAGAGAAGGACAGATACTAGGCTTTAAGCTAGGATGTCTGCTAATTCTTAAGTAGTTCTTAAACTCTAAAGTTAAAAGAATGGATCTTTTTATATTACCTCACACTATCAGATGACATGCTTGCCTATTTTGAAGGGCATGTCTCAACATCTCCACTACACATGTTCTCTTGGACGCAAGGACTCTCTCAAAATACACTGTGTATTCCTGAGTTACTGCATGCAAGCAGTGGACTTCTTCAAATCATTCTGGAAAAGTGCATGGAGAAGGAGTTAAACTGTGTATTTGTGTGTTATGGAACAGAGAACTTAGTAAAATGAAGAAGACAAAGTTAAGCTTCTAAAAACACTGGAGGGAAAAAAATCAAGAATGTGTTTTGATTGTTTATTGTTTGTTCTTATAGTTACTTTTAAATATTTAAAACCAATATGTATTTTAAAATTTCCATTGGTGTGATGATATACTTATGAGTTGCCATAATATTACTACATCTGGTTTTACAACCACTCTCAATCAGTAAATTCCTAAGGAATGCATGTTCCTGAGCTGATACCATCGGCCACTTTCTGGTTCTTTTGGACGTTGGATTCCTTATGTGCAAAGCAGGTGAATAATGCCAGAACATAGGGTTTTTGTGAAGGTTAGAAATAACATGTATAAGTGGTTTGTCTTGGTACCTGGAAGGCAACAATGGTCAATGGGAGTTCCTTTTTCTTTTTAAATAAAATGTTTGATCTAGTTGGGCAAATAAACATATGTACAAAAATAAAAATATGAAGTAATGCTCAAAATTCTCCAAGCCAGGCTTTAGCAATACGTGCACCATGAACTTTCAGATGTTCAAGCTGGTTTTAGAAAAGGCAGAGGAACCAGAGACCAAATTGCCAACATCCACTGGATCATGGAAAAAGCAAGAGAGTTCCAGAAAAACATCTATTTATGCTTTATTGACTATGCCAAAGCCTTTGACTGTTTGGATCACAACAAACTAGAAAATTCTGAAAGAGATGGGAATACCAGACCACCTGACCTGCCTCCTGAGAAACCTGTATGCAGGTCAGGAAGCAACAGTTAGAACTGGACATGAAACAACAGACTGGTTCCAAATAGGAAAAGGAGTACGTCAAGGCTGTATATTGTCACCCTGCTTATTTAACTTATATGCAGAGTACATCATGAGAAACACTGGTCTGGAGAAAGCACAAGCTGGAATCAAGATTGCCGGGAGGAATATCAATAACCTCAGATATGCAGATGACACCACCCTTATGGCAGAAAGTGAAGAGGAACTAAAGAGCCTCTTGATGAAAGTGAAAGTGGAGAGTGAAAAAGTTGGCTTAAAGCTCAACGTTCAGAAAACTAAGATCATGGCATCTGGTCCCATCACTTCATGGCAAATAGATGCAGAAACAGTAGCTGACTTTATTTTTATGGGCTCCAAAATCACTGCAGGTGGTGATTGCAGCCATGAAATTAAAAGACGCTTGCTCCTTGGAAGGCAAGTTATGACCAACCTGCTGCTGCTGCTGCTGCTAAGTCACTTCAGTCGTGTCTGACTCTGCACGACCCCATAGATGGCAGCCTACTAGGCTCCTCTGTCCCTGGGATTCTCCAGGCAAGAACACTGGAGTGGGTTGCCATTTCCTTCTCCAATGCATGAAAGTGAAAAGTGAAAGTGAAGTCGCTCAGTCGTACCCAACCTAGACAGCATATAAAAAGTAGAGACATTACTTTGTCAACAAAGGTCCATCTAGTCAAGGCTATGGTTTTTCCAGTAGTCATGTATGGATGTGAAAGTAGGACTATAAAGAAAGCTGAGCTCCAAAGAACTGATGCTTTTAAACTGTGGTGTTGAAGACTCTTGAGAGTCCCTTGGACTGCAAGGAGATCCAACCAGTCCATCCTAAAGGAGACCAGTCCTGGGTGTTCATTGGAAGGACTGATGTTGAAGCTGAAATTCCAATACTTGGCCACCTGATGCGGAGAGCAGCTGACTCACTGGAAAAGACCCTGATGCTGGGAAAGATTGAGGGCAGGAGAAGGGGATGACAGAGGATGAGATGGTTGGATGGCATCACTGACTCACTGGGCATGAGTTTGGGTGGACTCCAAGAGTGGGTGGCTGAAGGGCAATTCATGCAGAAACAAGGGTACAAAAGTTAGAATAGTACCATTTATTGCATGATATTACATAAACCAATTGACTGGAAGAGATTTATGTTGATATTTATGAAGAGGTAAGATTGGTGGATATTTCAGGTAAATTTCAGAGAGCCTTGAGTGCCAGGCTCAAGTGCAATTGGTAACAGAAATTACCCTTTGAAACTGCTCTAATCCACAACCACCTCATACTGGAAAAGCCCCTAAACAGAGGAGAAACCTCCCTATCTGTTACCCTGCCCTCATTTACATTATAAAACAATTGCTGAAGGTCTGTAAGCAAAGATGTAGAGATGCTGCCTGTTTTGCACGGCCTGATGCCAGGAAATCTTCCAGCCCAGCTGGGAGCCCTAGTCAGAACAGATCGCCTGCCTTTAAATGCACAATCAAAGCCAGGTCAAATGTGTTCCAGAACAGACTGAAAAACGTGAAGCCAAATATGATAAATTGTGGTGAGTAAGTTGGCTGTGAAAGAATTTGGCTCTGTGTGTTTTTTTTCTACACATGGTTCAAGGGGGTGGTTTGTTGTTGATTTTTGGGTGCATTTTAGAAGCAGAATCCTGTCTCTTCCTACAAAGGTGGCTGATAACTCTTCTCTGTATGCTGCATTATTCCTTAGCAGCAAAAAGGGGCCAGTTAACGTAAGCATTTGGTGTTGTCTAAATTGGTCACAATTAGGTGCAATCCAATTTCTGTTATATTAGCTGGAAATAACTCAGTTAACCCCTCACCTCCTCTAAGTCACTTTTTCAATTTCCTTTTTATTTCTCTGCTGTGACTTGATGTCCTAAGCTTTCTTCTGGATACCACATACTTCCAAATTCTCTTCATTCTATTCTTTCCTTTTTGTTTTTATTTATTTATTTTTAGCTAATTTTATTTATTTGTTTATTTTTGGATGTGCCGGGTCTTCATTGCTATTGAGGGCTAGTCTCTAGTTGCGCAAAGCGGGGGCTACCTCTTTAGTTGAGGTACGTGAGGTACCTCTCTAGGTGAGGTACGTGGGTTTCTCATTGTGGTGGCTTCTCTTGTCATGGAGCACGGGCTCTAGGGCATGTGGGCTCAGTACTTGTGACTCCCTGGCCCTAGAGCACAGGCTCAATAGCTGTGGTGCATGGGCTTAGCTGTTCTGCAACATGTGGGACCCGGATCAGGGGTTGAACCCGTGTCTCCTGCATTGGCAGGGGAATTCTTTACCACTAAGCCACCAGGGAAGTTCTATTTTTACTTTTAGATCATAACTTTATTTGTGTTATGAGCCTAGAGTGGCTCTTTATGTGAGAGTTGCAGCAAGCGATTATGTAGAACATTCTAACTTTCTGTTTATCTAGATCTTGGTTGGGTTGTCATGTAAAACTAAATATGAGGGACATAATAATTTTAACCTATCTGATGCTCATCCTCAGTGACACATTTCAGAGTGTGTCCTGAAAGATATTTTATTGAAAAATTATTTGATTCCAAGATTAAATTGATCTGGGATAGATGAATTTAAAAACCTGGCATCTACCTTTCTTAACAGCTGGAAGACTCTGGCAGACCTACTTTTGGATCATTAGAAGTATTTAAATATACAACAATGCCAGAACCTGGCTGTGCTTCTCTGCCCCCATGCTAATAAACTGATATTCTGGACAGCTGCTACTGTTTTGATCGTAGAATTAAAAACTACACATCATTTTAAATGCAGATAGAAAAAACCATTTATAATAAAAAAAGAAAAAAGGTTGAAGAACACAGAAACAAATGTCACAGAAAAAGAAGGGACTAAACCTCAAAACATTATTTAGAATATTTAGTTATTTTTAACATAGGTATCATATATTCATAGTTTATTTCCCCCATTATTTGTGGTCATTCTCAGCAGTGATTTTTATTTTCTTCAACACATATTTCTAGATTTTTTTTCACATTCTGTACAATAATGTTGTGTTTTATAATCATAAAAGTGCAGTATTAAGTAAATCATTAGCTTTGTGAAAGTTCTGTTAGGTTTGGTGCTTTGCATTGGCACTATTCGTTACCTGTGATGTTGGGGCTAGGGAGTGAAGAATCTTACTAAGCTAAGACTAATCATGGTTAGATGACCTGGAGCAAGTCATTTAAACTTTCTAAAGCAGAGATCATCATCTCAAATTAACTGAAGCTTCTCTGTCCAGTATAGTACACACTACTCACATTAGTGAATGAACACTTGAAATGTCTGTGGGTAGGCTGAACTGAGATATTATGAATGTGAAATACACATTGGGTTTCCAGGATTTATTATAAAAATGTAAAATATTTTTTTATAATTGTTTTTATATTGTTACAAGTTGAATGATATTTTAGACATTCTGGAGTAAATGATATATTAAAATTTAATTTCACATGCTTCTTTTTCACCTTCAAATATGACAGCTAGAGAATTTAAATTTACATATATAAATTTTATTTCCATTGAACAATATTAATCTAGAGGATGTGTTTAATTATCTTTAAAATCCTTCTAGCTGGACCATTCTGTGAATTGAGAAGAGCATGTAAACAATGTGTCAAGATATAAGGTAGGATAAAGATGGAGCATATCATCTTGGGGTTAGTGCAAAAGTAATCCTTGGGTTAAGTTGTAGGAATAGGAACAGTGTAACTTTGCATAGTTGCATGAAACTACCTGAGGAAAAATATAAGTGTGAAAAATTGTTGTTTCTGTGAAAAATCAGTTCAATGCTTTAAAGCCAAGTGTTAAAGCATGATATCAAGATATGGCTAGAAGTTTTGGAGGGAACCATGAAAATCTACAAGGATTCTGTGCTTAGTTTGCTTTACAGTCTTATCAAGAGCTGTGAAAAACCTAGAATCTGTAAATAATACTTTATGAGGTAGTTTATGCAGGAAAGAATGGAGAATTCTAACTGTTTTTATATCAAAAGATAATTTATCTAAGTAGATCTATATGTCTGTTTTTGTGCAATACCATGCTATTTTGATTATTGAAACCTTGTAGTTTAGTCTGAAGTCTGGATGAGTAATGCCTCCAGCTTTATTCTTTTTCCTCAGGATTTCTTTGACAATTTTGGGTCTTTTATGATTCCATATAAATTTTAGAATTATTTGTTCTAATTTTGTGAAAAAATGTCATGGATAATTTGATAGGGATTACATTAAATCTGTAGATTTCTTAGGGTGGTATGGCCATTTTAACAATGTAAAACTTCCAATCCAATGGCGTAGGATAGCTTTCCATTTTTTGAATCATCTTCAGTTTTCTTTATCAATGTTTTATAGTTTTTAGCATACAGGTCTTCATCTCCTTGGTTAAGTTTATTCCTAGGATCTTTTTTTTTTTTTTAGCATTTTCTTTGTGATATTTCATGGTTAGTGTAAGGAAATGCAACAGATTTCTGTATGCTAATTTTTTATTCTGCTACCTTGCTGAGGAGACTTTAGGGTTCTCTAGACAGAGATTGGGCTTCCCAGGTGGCAGTACAGAAGATGCAGGAGACACGGGTTTGATCCTTGGGTCAGAAAGATTGCCTGGAGTAGGGAATGACAACCCATTCCAGTATCCTTGCCTGGAAAGTTGCTGACAGGCTATAGTGCATGGGGTTGCAAAGAATCACACATGACTGAGCATGCACAGATAGAGTATCTGGTGTGCATGCGTGCTGAGTTGCATCTGACTCTTTGTGACGCTGTGAAACAAAGCCCGCCTGGCTCCTTTGGCCATGGGATTATCCCAGCAAGAATACTGGAGTGGGTTGCCATTTCCTCCTCCAGGGGACCTTTCTAACCCAGGTATCAGACCTGCATCTCCTGAGGCTCTAGCATTAGCAGGTGGATTCTTCATCACTGGGAAGCCACCTGGGAAGCCCAAGAGTATCATGTCATTTACAAACACTGATGGCTCTACCTCTTTCCTTCCAATTTGGATAACTTTTATTTCTTTTTCTTGTCTAATTGTTGTGGCTAGGACTTCCAATACTATGTTAAATAGAAGTGCTGAGAGTGGGTGTCCTTGTCTTGTTCCTGAATATAATGGGAAGGCTTGTTCAGTTTTTCACTGTTAACTATTATGTTGCCTATGGATTTGTCATAAATGGCTTTTATTATGTTGAGATATGTTCCCTTTGTACCCTCTTTTATTAATGTTTTTATCATAAATGGATGTTGAATTTTGTCAAATGCTTTTTCTGTGTCTGTTGAGATGATCATGTTGTTTCTGTCTTTCCTTTTGTTAACATGGTGTATCACATTGATTCATGTATGCTAAACCATCCTTGTGACTCTGGGATGAATCCAGTTTGATCATGGCATATAATCCCCTTTTACGTATGGTTGGGTTCAGTTTGCTAATGTTTCATGGAACAATTTTTGCATCTACATTCATCAAAGATATTGGTCTGTAATTTTTTTGGGGGGGGCACTGTCTTCTCTGGTTTTGCTAGCAGAGTGACAGTGGCATCATAGCATGAATTTGGGAATGTTTCCTCCTCTTCAGTTTTTTGAACTATTTTGAGCAGGTTAGTAATTCATTCATTTATTTCTATACATACTTAATGTACACATGTCATGTTATATAATTTCCTGCTCCAACCACTTTTAAAATGTGACTCAGTATTGCTTTGGGCCATGTTGACTAAGACATTTTCTAACAGTCTTGAATTGTTCTCATTCCCCTTGATGCTCTATAAATGATTATTCCCCACACCCAATTCTATTACTGTCAGGCCTAAATCTGTGGTGTTTCTCGACAGCCCTATCTTGTGACATATTCAGTGTCTGACTCTTTGAAGCCCCATGGACTATAACCCACCAGACTCCTCTGTCCATGGAATTATCCCATCAAGAATACTGGAGCAGGCTGCCATTTCTTCCTTCAAAGAATCTTCCTGACCCAGAGACTGAACCCAGGTTTCCTGCAACTCCTACAGTGGCAGGTGGATTCTTTCACACTGAGCCACCTGGGAAGCCCCATCTTGTGAAAGACTTAACTTTTAATTCTAGAGCCTGAATCCATTCTAGGCATGATCCAGTCTCAACTCTGCAGCTTTATTCCCTCTTCAGCTTCTCTGTTTTCCTGAGAGACAAACTAGTTGCCATTGGTGTGCAAGTCCTGTAATTTCCTATCTTTGCTCCTCTTACCACACTCACATGGCTAGACTATTCTTATCCCTTCTGTATTATTTAGGATTATACTAGTTGTCAACAGTGTAACTTTGAAAACATCACCCATCCTAGCTGGTAGGATTGTTACGGGGGAGAATGAGGTCATGTGTATAATCCACCCAGCACCGTCCCTGATAGATAGTGTTGGTCCCAAGTGTCACTTCCTTTCCTTCTAGGATGAGGGTTTCCCACTGGAAGGAATTGTCTCTTTAACTCTCTTACATTTTATCTGTATTAATGTACAATGTATATCTCACTTAAAGTGGCAGAAATTACTAGTTTCTTATTCTAACATCTGTCCCCCCTCTTTCTTAGTAATAGAAGCAGCCGTGCATGATTAAAAGCCCCCTTCTGCATAACTGGTCATATGACTAAATTCTGTCCAAAGCATGTATGCAAAAATGTTGTATGGGACACCTAAGATCTATATAAAAGCCAGGAGGCAAGTAATTCTCTGTCACTTTTTCACTTGTGCTGCCCATGAGGTATTTTGGACTAGGAAGTGACTTTGAGACCTCTTGATTAAAGCACAATTATTTTGATTTTGTTCATAAGCAGATAAACTTTAACTGATGACTGCAGAAAAATTCTTGGTCTAACTCAACTTTATATATTTGATAGCAGGATTTCTCTAATTTTCTATAATGAGGCACAGTCCTCTTATATCCCTGTCCCCTGCTACCTAAGTCCAAACCATTAGGGGTGGGTGCTAAACTAAAAATTAATTGCTAGAAAATGAAATAAACAAAACATATAAAACACAAGTCCCAGTTTCTTATTAGATTTAACAGGCACGATTATAGTTTAATAGCTGTAATTAGAAAAAGCAACATAAGAAAAAAGAAAGAAAATTGAAAAACTGTACACTGTTCTTTTAAATGTTCTTCTTATAGTGTGACACTGTTCTTATAGTGTGACTATAAGATGATTTATATAGAAAATCGCTGTATGCTCCTATCTTTTGGTCATTTTCCAATATAATTTAACATAAAGTTATGAATAAAATGCTGACTTCATATATAAAACTGTAGTTTATTCCTTTTGAATGGACACCACATATATCATGGTGTCCATTCAATTTTGTCCAAACAAATAAAGTTTTTCATATGACAAAGAATCTTACTTACCAATTTATTAAATCTAGATTGAATGGATAACATTGCAATTTTTAGGAAATAACATACTAAAGAATACTGATGGGAATGGAAAAAGGAATTTTAAAGCAAATTTTATTCAATTTTTCACTCCGTTTTTTTAGTTGAGGTGTAATTGCTTTACAGTGTTGTGTTAGTTCCTGCTGTACAATAAAGTGAATCAGCTATATGTGTACATGTGTCCCCTCCCTCGGGAGCCACCCTCCCACCGGCCTCCCCATTCAACCTATTTAGGTCATTACAGAGCACCAAGCTGAGCTCCCTGTGCTCTGCAGCAGTTTCCCATTAGCTATCTGTTTTACATATGGTAGTGTATATATGTCAATCTCAATCTCCCAATTCATCCCACCCGTCCCATTGTGTGCACATGTCCATTCTCTGTTTGTCTCTATTCCTTCCTTGCAAATGGTTTTATCTGTACCATTTTTATAGATCCCATACATATGCATCAATATCTGGTATTTGTTTTTCTTTTTCTGACTTACTTCACTCTATATGACAGACTTTAGGTCCAATTTCTTACTATAAGATTTAACAGGCAAGATTATAGTTTAATAACTGTAATTAGAAAAAGCAACATAAGAAAAAAGAAAGAAAATTGAAAAACTATACACTGTTCTTTTAAATGTTCTTCTAATAGTGTGACTATAAGATGATTTATATAGAATATTACTGTATGCTCAATTTCTTTCATTTTCATGGCTGCTCATTCTATTTGTAAGTGGAACTATGCTGTTGCCTACTTCTTGGTATAGTTAAAACTTGGGTTCTGGAATCAATTTCTTTGGCTCATACCTCCATACACTGTTTACTAAATATCATTCATTGGGTTTGTTGAGGAAAAAGAAATTTTCCTTTACCCTTCTAGATTATTCTGCCTGATGTAAGAATTAAAATGACAAGAGACAGATTAACAGGAGAAAATCAAACAAAAGTTTAATAATATGTGTACATGAAAAGGACACAGGAAGACTGAGTAACTCACCAAAAATGACCCTGAAACACTCACCTTAAATATCATCTTTGGCTAAAGGCTAAAGACAGATGAGAATGTGAGGAGGAGAGGTAGGGGTTTGGCAGTTCAAATGGGAGGAAGGCAGTTCACGTGGAGATGGAAAGCAAATCTCTGGTAAACAAATATTTGGGCCATTCAGAATGAGACAAGAGGACACAGAGTGGACTCTGATTCCTCTGCCTTGCCTGAGTTTCCACCACTCCACCAGCCCATATTCTTTGCTGGTCATTGTATTGATAGCTGTAACAGGCCCTCTAGCAGCTCTAACAGTCCTTTTAAAGTATAGGAATGGGCAGCTGGGGAGGAGGTCAAAGTCTCTTCAGAAGTCTTTTGAGGCTTGATTGTTTTCAGTTTGAAATAGTCTGCATGACAAAGAGACAATGTAAGATGGTCTGTTCTGCTTCCCAAGTTCAAAAGAATAGCAAGGAAAGATAAGAAAGCCTTCCTAAGTGATCAATGCAAAGGAATAAGTTTAGTTCGGTTCAGTTGCTCAGTCCTGTCTGACTCTTTGTGACCCCATGGACTACAGGACGCCAGGTCTCCCTGTCCATCACCAACTCCCGGAGTTTACTCAAACTCATGTCCATTGAGTCGGTGATGCCATCCAACCATCCTCTGTCATCCCCTTCTCCTCCCACCTTCAATCTTTCCCAGCATCAGGGTCTTTTCAAATGGATCAGTTCTTCGCATGAGGTGGCCAAAGTATTGGAGTTTCAGCTTCAGCATCAGTGCTTCCAATGAATATTCAGGACTGATTTCCTTAGGATGGACTGGTTGGATCTCCTTGGAGTCCAAGGGACTCTCAAGAGTCTTCTCCAACACCACAGTTCAAAAGCATCAATTCTTCGGTGCTCAGCTTTCTTTATGGTCCAACTCTCACATCCATACATGACTACTGGAAAAACCATAGCCTTGACTAGACGAACCTTTGTTGGCAAAGTAATGTCTCTGCTTTTTAATATGCTGTCTAGGTTGGTCATAACTTTTCTTCCAAGGAGCAAGCCTCTTTTAATTTCATGGCTGCAGTCACCATCTGCAATGATTTTGGAACCCCCCAAATAAAGTCTCTCACTATTTCCACTGTTTCCCCATCTATTTGCCATGAAGTGATGGGACCAGGAATACTGAAGTGGAAAAGGTCAGGTTTTATTCCAATCCCTAAGAAAGGCAATACCAAGAATGCTCAAACTATTGCACAATTGTACTCATCTCACACGCTAGCAAAGTAATGCTGAAAATTCTCCAAGCTAGGCTTCAGCAATATGTGAACCATGAATTTTCAGATGTTCAAACTGGTTTTAGAAAAGTCAGAGGAATTAGAGATCAAATTGCCAACATCCACTGGATCATTGAAAAAGCTAGAGAGTTCCAGAAAAACATCTATTTATGCCTTATTGACTATGCCACAGTCTTTGACGGTGTGGATCACAATAAACTGTGGAAAATTCTGAAAGAGATGGGAATACCAGACCACCTGACCTGCCTCTTGAGAAATCTGTATGCAGGTCAGGAAGCAACAGTTAGAACTGGACATGAAACAACAGACTGGTTCCAAATAGGGAAAGGAGTACGTCAAGGCTGTATATTGTCACCCTGCTTATTTAACTTCTATGCAGAGTACATCATGAGAAATGCTGGGCTGGATGAAGCACAAGCTGGAATCAAGATTGTCGGGAGAAATATCAATAATCTCAGATATGCAGATGACACCACCCTTATGGCAGAAAGTGAAGAAGAACTAAAGAGCCTCTTGATGAAAGTGAAAGAGGAGAGTGAAAAAGTTGGCTTAATGGCATCTGGTCCCATCACTTCATGGGAAATAGATGGGGAAACAGTGGCTGACTTTATTTTTCAGGGCTCCAAACTCATTGCAGATAGTGACTGCAGCCATGAAATTAAAAGATCCTTACTCCTTGGAAGGAAATTTATGACCACCCTAGACAGCATATTAAAAACATGAGACGTTACTTTGCCAACAAAGGTCCGTCTAATCAAAGTTATGGTTTTCCAGTGGTCACGTATGGATGTGAGAGTTGGACTGTTAAAGAAAGCTGAGGGCCAAAGAATTGATGCTTTTGAACTGCAGTGTTGGAGAAGACTCTTGAGAGTCCCTTGGACTGCAAGGAGATCCAACTATTCCATCCTAAAGGAGATCAGTCCTGGGTGTTCATTGGAAGGACTGATGTTGAAGCTGAAACTCCAATACTTTGGGCACCTGATGCGAAGAGCTGACTCATTTGAAAAGACCCTGTTGCTGGGAAAGATTGAGGGCAGGAGGAGAAGGGGACTACAGAAGATGAGATGGTTGGATGGCATCACCGACTCGATGGACATGAGTTTGTGTAAACTCCGGGAGTTGGTGATGGACAGGGTGGCCTGGCATGCTGCAGTCTATGAGGTCGCAAAGAGTCGGTCACAACTGAGCTACTGAACTGAACTGATGGGACCAGAAACCATGATTTTAGTTTTCTGAATGCTGAGCTTTAAGCCACCTTTTTTACTCTCCTTTTTCGCTTTCATCAAGAGGATCCTTAGTTCTTCTTTGCTTTCTGCCATAAGAGTGGTGTTATCTGTGTATCTGAGGTTATTCATATTTCTCTCAGCAGTCTTGATTCCAGCTTGTGCTTCATCAGCCCAGGGTATGTAACATATCTTCATTACCTGCACCATAGTTTGACCCCAGGTAAATAACAGGGAAGGAACACAGCCCCACCCACCTTTAGAAAATTGGAATAAAGATTTACTGAACATGGCCCCACCCATTAGAACAAGACCCAATTTTCCCCTCAGTCAGTCTCTACCATCAGGAAGCTTCCATAAGCCTCTTGCCCCTCTCCATCAGACGGCAGACAGAATGAAAACCAGAATCACAGGAAACTAACCAATCTGATCACATGGACCACAGCCTTGTCTAACTCAATGAAACTATGAGCCATGCCGTGTAGGGCCACCCAAGACGGACAAGTCATGGTGGAGAATTCTAACAAAATGTGGTCCACTGGAGAAGGGAATGGCAAACCACTTCAGTATTCTTGCCCTGAGAACCCCATGAACAGTATGAAAAGTCAAAAAGGACGCTGAAAGATGAACTCCCCAGGTCGGTAGGTGCCCAATATGCTACTGTAGATCAGTGGAGAAATAACTCCAGAAAGAATGAAGAGACGGAGCCAAAGCAAAAACAACACCTAGTTGTGGATGTGACTGGTGATGGAAGTAAAGTTCAATGCAAAGGAATAGAGGAATATAATGAGAAACTACAGTTCTCTTCAAGAAAATTAGAGATACCAAGGGAACATTTCATGCAAAGATGGACACCATAAAGGACAGAAATGGTATGGACCTAACAGAAGCAGAACATATTAAGAAAAGGTGGCAAGAATACATGGAAGAGTTATACAAAAATCATATTAATAACCCAGATAACCACAATGGTGTGATCACTCACTCAGAGCCAGACATCTTGGAGGGGTGTAAAGTCAAGTGGGCCTTAAGAAACATCAATACAAACAAAATTAGTGGAGTTAATGAAATTCCAGTTGAGCTATTTCAAATCCAAAAAGATGATACTGTTAAAAGTGCTGTGCTTAACATGCCAGCAAATATGGAAAACTCAGCAGTGGCCACAGAACTGGAAAAGATCAGTTTTCATTCCAATCCCAAAGAAGGGCAGTGCCAAAGAATGTTCAAACTAGTGCACAATTGCACTCATTTCACATGCTAGCAAAGTAATGCTCAAAATTCTCCAAGCGAGGTTTCAGCAGTATGTGAAACTGAGAACTTCCAGATGTTCAAGCTGTATTTAGAAAAGGCAGAGGAACCAGAGATCAAATTGCCAACATCCTTTGGTTCATAGAAAAAGTAAGAGAATTCCAGAAAAACACCTACTTTGCCTCATTTACTACACTAAAGCCTTTGACTCTGTGGATTACAACAAACTGTGGAAAATTCTTAAAGAGATGGGAATACCAGACCACCTGACCTGCCTCCTGAGAAACCTGTATGCAGATCAAGAAGCAACATTAGAACCAGATATGGAACAATGGACTGGTTCAAAAATGGGAAAGGAGTACCTCAAGGCTGTATATTGTAACTGTACTTATTTAACTTCTATGTAGAGTACATTATGCTAAATGCTGCGCTGGAAGAAGCACAAGCTGGAATTAAGATTGCAGGAGAAATATCAATAACTTCAGATATGCAGATGATATTGTCCGTATGGCGGAAAGAGAAGAGAAGCTAAAGAGTCTCTTAATGAAGGTGAAAGAGGAGAGTGAAAAGGCTGGCTTAACACTCAACAGTCAAAAAAAATGAAGATGATGGCATCTGGTGCCATCACGTCATGGCAAATTGGTGGGGAAACAATGGAAACAGTGAAAAATTTTATTTTTGGGGGCTCCAAAATTACTGGGGATGGTGATTGCAGCCACTAAATTAAAAGATGCTTGCTCCTTGGAAGAACAGCTATGACAAACCTATACAGCATATTAAAAAGTAGAGCCATTACTTTTCCAACAAAAGTCCATATAGTCAAAGCTATGGTGTTCCCAGTAGTCATGTATAGATGTGAGTTGGACCATAAGGAAGGCTGTATGATGAAGAATTGATGCTTTTGAACTGTGGTGTTGGAGAAGACTCTTGAGAGTCTTTTGGACCCAAGAAGATCAAACCAGTCAATCCTAAAGGAAATCAATCTTGAATACTCATTAGAAGGACTGATGCTGAAGCTGAAGCTCTAACGCTTTGGCCACCTGATGCGAGGAGCAGACTCATTAGAAAATATCCTGATGCTGGGAAAGATTGAAGGCAGGAGGAGTAGGGGATGGCAGAGGATGAGATGGTTGGATGGCATCCCTGACTCAAGGGACACGAGTTTGAGCAAGCTTTGGGAGATGGTGAAGGACGGGGAAGCCTGAGGTACTGCAGTCCACGGGGTCACAAAGTGTCAGACATGACTGACCAACTGAACCACAACAAAATGATCTGTTTCTTATTTTCCTTGTGAATAAAATGAGAGTTTATAACCTCTATGGAGTTGTCCTCAGGACAACTAAGTTAATTTATACGAAGAATTTTGAAAATGTTCTCCAATTTTTGCTCTTTTATCAGAGTGTAAATGCAGAAAACTGCACCTGATCATATAAAAAAAAAAATGGGAGCAGGAACGAGAAGTTGTTTTATTATTTTTTTAAATGTTTTATTTATTCAGCTGCACAGGATCTTAGTTGCAGCAAGCAGGATCTTTAGTTGAGGCATGTGGGATCTAGTTCTCTGGCAAAGGACTGAAACTAGGCCCCCTGCGTTGGGAGTTTGGAGTCTTGGCCTCTGGACCACCAGGGAAGTCCCAAGAACCTGTTTTTTAATGAAACTCTTCTAGTGTATTGCTGGCACTGCAATGAAACGAAGGAGGATGACTTCCTTCCTCCATCCTTCCCTTGTACTTGTTGACCGCGGGAGGACCCTGCTGAGATCAAATGCCCTTCAGTAAAGGACAGTGGGAGGCCTGTTTGTAGACCTCACTAACGTGCTGTTCTTCGCAGTCCTTCCTTGGCCTGGACCACCTCCCGATGCAGTTCCTCCTCCAGTTCTCTCACTCACCAAGAAGCCTTCTGCATTTCCTTTGGTTTGCCTGGGACATCTTAAAATATGATTTGCTCTTTGTGGAGTCCTATACCAAGGTCACAGGTGTGGAGCCCTGTACCAAGGTCTCAGGACAAAAATCTCTGAAACTGACCAAGCCCCATAGCAACTGTTGCCACGAGCCTCCTGATCTAAACCAGCCTGTTCCCTGACCCCATGTTAGGTAAAATACCCCTATTATCCACCCTATAGCATCCTAACCCATCCCCTAATGCCACCATTCCAGTAGGAATTTTCTCTGTCTTGAGGCTATAAAAATTGGCTACTCACCTGCAAAGGAGCTGACTTTCCCTTGAGCTGGCCTGCTGTTCTAGCAGCTTTTCCCACTCTAATAAATTTTATTCTCCTTTCATTCTGCCTCATGTCTGGAAATTCTTTTCCAACCCACACACAGACCATGACAATCTTAGCTGAGGCTTAACTGCTATGATTGGTTTTATTAGGACTTTACATCTTTTGTTGAGTTTGTCACTGAGTTTACAGCCGGTGGGTGCTGAAAGACTGAACTCTGGAGCTCTGACAAGTGTTGCTGAATTTCTCATTTTCTTTTCCAACCTGGATGGTCTCAGCCCATGTCTGCCAGGTGTCTGCTTCCTCGTCTCCTGTGCTCCTCACTAGGGTGTTCTGCCAGCCTCATCTGAGCCCAAACTCCCCACCTCGGTCTCTTCTCCACAGTCCATTAAAAGTGTTGTTGAATTAAAATGTACAGTGTGAAAGTTGTGAGTCAAGTTTTATTTCAGGCAAAATGAGGACTGCAGCCTGGGAGAGAATGTTTCAGACAGCTCTGAGAATCTGCTCTGAGGAGGCAAGGGGGAAGCTAGAATATATAGGAATTTTGCAACAAAAGGCAAGTATTTCGGAACATCAAAAATGACTGTTAATTAAAGAAATAGTTTATGTCAAGTTAAGGAATTTAATGCTTTTCTGTGTCTGGGAAGATGCAAGAGTCTGGACTCACTGAAATCATTCCTTTGATATGCACTTCAGCTATCTGGGGCCAGAATCCCATATTTTCATATCCTCAGTTTTGTCAGGGCTCACCCTAGAGAATGGCTATAGTCTGATTGCTGCTATTAATAGAGGGTAGGTATTCTTTCCTTCCTGAGTTCCTCCAGGGCTCACCAGCCTATCATCCATGGTGGCTGCAATCGTTGATAGTGACATTCTTTGTTTACTGATATGGCAGGAAATACTCCATGTGTCAGTGCGCGTATTTCTTTGGGATGTGACTTCCTGATATGGAATAATAAAGACCATCCAAGTAAATATCAATACAAAGTCCTTGCAGATTTGCCATATCTGACTGATGGGAAGTCCATATTTTTCTGGGGCTACTTGAATTTTGGAAGCCTCTGGCAGACTGATGGGGAACGGTGAGTGCTACAAATCCATATCCTTAGACTACCCTGATAGATGGTCTTCCCTCGTGGCTCAGTGGTAAAGAACCCTCCTGTAATGCAGGGGATGTGAGTTTGATTTCTGGGTTGGAAAGATCCCCTGGAGGAGGGCATGGCAACCCACTCCAGTATTCTTGCCTGGAGAATTCCTTGGACAGAGGAGCCTGGTGGGCTACAGTCAATGGGGTCACAAAGAGTTGGACTCCACTGAAGCCACTTAGCACACATGCACCCTCATAGCTCATGGATTACCCAGGATTTGACACTCATGAAATTGTGGTAACGTTTCTTTTAGAGTCTTCTCTTGAGTGTGAGTGGTCAGACGGTGACTTCATTGGAGATTTCTTCCGCTCAGAAAGCCCCCATATCTTCTTGAGGCCTGAGTGGCCCGACCTTGGCTGGTGTTACAGGCCCTGTTGTTTTTGATGTTGCCTCAGTCCTCTGTCACCTGTTTAACATGATTAATGTGATTTTGTTCTGATTACCTGGAGCTGTATTTATAGACACTGGAAACAACCCTCTGATTAATTCAGTCCCCAAACCTGACCGCTTCCATGAAAACATCTGTCAGCTGAATTCATCTAGTTCTTCCAGGTTTCCACTCAGTAAAAATACTTCTCATTTATATGGGACTTTCAATTTAGAAATACATAATAAATATTTGAGTCAAATGTCATTCAAATCCCCCTATTTATTTTAGAGGTGAGGAAGCTTGAGACTTTGAGACATTGTGTGATTTACCCAAGTTCATATATACGGTTTGGAGAAGGAAGTGGCAATTCGTTCCAGTATTCTTGCCTGGCAAGTCTCATGGACAGAGGAGCCTGGCAGGCCACAAGGAGGTCGCAAGAGTCAGACATGACTTAGCAACTAAACCACCACCACCATATAGATGGTCAACAAAAAGGCCAGAACAAAATTCATATTTCCTATCAAATAATAGCCAAAATATATTGAGCAGGGAAAACAGACTAAATATATTCTAGGCCTATAAGTTAGTTCTTACATTGTGTATGTGTGTGCATGTGTGAGCACATTTAGCCGTTCAATTATGTCTGACTCTTTGCAACCCATGGACTGTAGCCTACCAGGCTCCTCTACCCATGGGATTCTTCGTGCAGGAATACTGGAGTGGGTTGCCATTTCCTTCTCAGGGGATCTTCCTGACCCAGGGATCAAATGTGGGTGTTCTGCATTGCAGGTGGATTCTTTACTGTCTGAGCCACCAGGGAAACCCAGTTCTTACCATTAGATCTGTATTTTGGTGGAGATAACTAAGCCTTAGAGAGCTTGAGTAGTTTATACAGAGTTGAACAGTTAATGGCCTGGAACTGGGTTCAAGCCTTCAGTGATGGTTGCAGAACCCATCATTGTATTACCAGATTCTGTTGCCTCAGTTTATCTCCTGACACCTGGTACTTGCTCTTAGTTTTCCTCCAGTCCTCACCACACCTCTATAAAGGAAGCATAGAAGGACATCTTATTGCTATTTTACAAGTGAGAAAATTCAGGGCCGGAAAACATGACCATCAGGGAGGAATCTGCAAGTCACCCCAAGTCTCCTGGCAACCAGCTTTTAGGATTCTTGTTGTTTCAAGCAAGAGGGATAAGATTGAATTCTCAAAAATAATAAAGAAATGAGTTTCTACCAACAGGGGCTCTGTATCAACCTAGAGTGGTGGGATGGGGAGGGAGATGGGAGGAAGGTTCAAAAGGGAGGGGATATTTGTATACATATGCCTGATCCATGTTGAAGTTTGACAGAAAACAAAATTCTGTAAAGCTATTATCCTTTAATAAAACTAAAAAATAAACTTTTTATAATGTTATTGAAAAAAAAATGAGTTTCTATATTCAGTGCTAACTGGTCAGGCAACTTTCTGATAACTGGGGGCTCTGTGTCCTACCAGCAGTTAAAAGTTCTGGTAACCAAGTAATCAGCAGGAAGCACTTAAGCTTTTAGTTTCTTTCCCGTAACTGATCAATAAAGAATGTTCAAATTCACAAATGTCCTTTTTACTGCTTTCCAAGTGATGTTGGTGAGCTAGCCAGTGGGTAAAAAGTATAATTTGCTATTTGCAATATTAGTTTTCCCTCTGGACAACCATTGGCTGATGTACAAGATATTTGGAAATGTTATATTTGTCAGTTGGGTTGAACTTCACTTACACAGCTAGCTCAGATTCTGTATCAGAGACGCCCTACTGCAGTAACAGCATTAACTCTGCTCAGCTGAAGTGAAGGTACATCCTTGAGAATGGTGGCTGTATGCTGCCATCTGCTGGAATTCCAGAGAAATGCCTTCCTTGAGAATTCATTAGAAAATGCTGTAAAACAATTATTTAATAGAGAGCTAGAAAAATACAAAGAAATGCTGGATGCTTGGGGCTGGTGCACTGGGACGGCCCAGAGGGATGGTATGGGGAGGGAGGAGGAGGAGGGTTCGGGATGGGGAACACGTGTATACCTGTGAGAATTCATTTAACTAATACAATTATGTAAAGTTTAAAAATAAAATAAAATTGGAAGAAAAAAAAAAAAAAAGAAACAAATAACAGATGTTTATGGACTGGAGAAATAAGCTTGAGATAATTTCAAAATCAAAATGACTGTAAGTAAACGTAATGAAGTTATGCTATACTTTCATTTTCAACATTTGTTGTGGTTGCTGTTAGAAGCTTTGGATTAAAATCAAACACTGGCTGTAGTACTGAATCAGACTGAAGTTGAGCATTATCTCCTGAAGATGTGAAATTTTCTTCTTGGATAAAATCAATTTAAAAATAAGAAAGGCAATAGGGAAAATTCTTCCAAGATTCAGCAGAGAAAGATCACAGTAAAAGGGAATTCCTGAGATAAATGAAATTTGCAGTCATTAAGAATGGCCCAAAAAACACTGTACTTGCTATGAGTCACGGTGTTACCAGAGGTTTCATCTCCTGATTCTATAGGTACTGGAGAATGAGAGACTTAAATCTTTTTCAAGTTCGGGACACCAAGAATATCAAACACTTTGGGAGCCCTTTTGTTTTGAGGCTCAAACCTCAGAAAACTGAAAACCAAGCTAACTGGAATTAAAATTTTTTAAGATTTCTGTTTAAGGTGGAGTCAAATCATAAAAGTTAAGTGCAACCGAAATGTTTAAAAATCATTGTAAGTGCTCTTTCTTCCATTTGGTTTTTGGTTAAACATCAGTTCCCCAAGTAAGTGTTCCCCAACTGCCAGCAGAGGGGACGCTTTGTTGTCCTTTGTCCGTTGTTCACTGCTTTTGTGGCTTTGAACATAGTTGTCTGTAATGACAAATATTTTTTTGTGTAACACTTTGTTAATCCCTCCCCAAAGTCATATTTGTCTTCCATGCCTAGCAGAGGATAGATATTCAATAATTATTTTTTTTAATGAATTAATGGTCTTTTGGTCTATGTACTGGGGTCATTATTACTCTGCTCCAATCCCTCTCAGGTTCCTCATGCATATCCACAGTTGGAGTATCTGTGACAAATTCCCATCCACTAGTTCTGTTGCGTTTCATGAACACCTGAAGTAAGTACTAAGATGGGAAGTTGATTCATCCAATTTCAAAGAATTCCAACCATACGAGTGGAAATATCAAAGGTTTTTGGAGAATCAAATGTCCAGTAAACCAAAGCGTCCTATCCCCTGGGATCTGGTTTGTAGGGTTGTTAAGCAGATCCTCTCCCCAGTGCTCAATAAAACAGTATCTCACCCTCAGTTGGCATCAGTGTCAGGTTACCGTCAGCTTCCAGTAAGAACAAATTGTGTCTGCACTTGTCTATTGTGCTGTCCTCCCCTAGGTCCATCATCCATCATGGAGATTCTTTACCTTTTAAGGAAGATATGTCATCTGAAGCAGCATGCAGAGACCCTCTGAAAGTCCACAGTACCCTCCAAAACCACAATTTCGTGTTAAAATCAGTACAGTTAACGGTCTTGATCAGGGTAGGTGGATAAGTTGCCAAAAGCTTTCTCTTTTCTCTGGAAGACTTGTGTCCTGCTAGTCAGGGCAGCAGGTCCTCCCTGGGGACAAAGCCAGGTCTCTGTTTTAAGCTTGTTGATCAGACTTAGTCTATGTGTCGCTTCTCATTCAGCTTGCAAGTGCACGGCCCTCACAGACCTGAAAGTACGTTGATTCTTGCAGGGTGTTGTTTATTTTTGCTTCTGAATAGCATGATGGACATTTGAAACTCTGTGTACAAAGAGGTCCAGAAAAGCCCATAGCTTTGTTTGAAAGCGTGTTCTGATATTTGTCTGACTTTCCGTTTGATTTCAGGTCCTTACTGAAGTGAGCTTGGTTGGGTGGTTTTCTGATTCTCTGGCAGGAAAAATAAAATAGAGTTACTCACTAAATAAACTTGGGCATTTGAATAGCCATCACATTTTGACCATTGACGTCCCCTACAGGTAGGCTTCTTGACCCCATTGCAGAGGTGTTGTTCTCTGAGTTTCCGGAGCTTAAAGGACACCAAAGAGGTTGGTTGCTTCAGAGGCTAAAGTCAAGAGGAGGTTAGGCTATGGTTTTATGAATTTTTACCTCAGAGAATAAGAAAAATAAAAATGCTCCAGGCAGAAGAGTGTTTCATAGTGTTTTTGTTTGCTCACTCTTTTTGATTTTTTTTTTTTAAAGGAAGGAAATAATCCCATTTATCCTGTTACAAGATGGTTGTCTATTAAGGCTTAGTCCACTAGACAGTTGCTTCTCCAGTGTGGTTTATTTAATTTATTTTTTAAAAAATAATTTAATTAATTTATTTCTCTTGGCTGTGCTGGGCCTTGGTTGCTGGGTGGGCTTTTCTCTATCCGCAGTGAGCAGTGGCCACTCTCTAGCTGTGGTGTGTAGCGTCTCATTGCTATGGCTTCTCTTGTTGCAGACCACTGACTCTAATGGGCATGGGCTTCAGTAGATGCAGTGTGTGGGCTGAGTAGCTGTGGTTCCTGGGCTCTAGAGCACGCTCTCAATAGCTGAGGTTGTTCAGTTGCTAAGTCATGTCTGACTCTTTGCAACCCCATGGACTACAGTACCCCAGGCCTCCCTGCCCTTCACTATCTCCTAGAGTTTGCTCAAACTCATGTCCATTGAGTTGGTGATGCCATCCAACCATCTCATCCTCTGTCGTCCCCTTCTCCTGCCCTCAATTTTTTCCCAGTATCAGAGTATTTTTCAGTAAGTTGGCTCTTTGCATCAGATGGCCAAAGTATTGGAGCTTCAGCTTCAGCATCAGTCCTTCAATGAATATTCAAGGTTGATTTCCTTTAGGATTGACTGGTTTGATCTCCTTG
The DNA here is from genome assembly GCF_032452875.1 of Bos javanicus. Taxonomy (NCBI): domain Eukaryota; kingdom Metazoa; phylum Chordata; class Mammalia; order Artiodactyla; family Bovidae; genus Bos; species Bos javanicus. Next base: position 58,346,901 of record NC_083869.1, on the reverse strand, counting down.
CAGTCCAAGGGACTCTCAAGAGTCTTCTCCATCCCCGCAATTCAAAAGCAATAATTCTTCAGCACTCAGGCTTCTTTATGGTTCAACTCTCACATCCATACATGACTACTAGAAGAACCATATCTTTGACTATGCATACCTTTGTTGGCAAAGTGATATCTCTGCTTTTTAATACACTGTTTAGGTTTGTCATAGCTTTTTTTCCAAGGAGCAAGAGTCTTAATTTCATGGCAGCAGTCACTGTCTGCAGTGATTTTGGAGCCCAAGAAAATAAAGTCTGTCACTGTTTCCATTTTTTCCTCATCTATTTGCCATAAAGTGATGGGACTGGAGGCCATGATCTTAGTTTTCTGAATGTTGAGTTTTAAGCCACTTTTTTTCACTCTCTTTATTCACCTTCATCAAGAGGCTTTTTTAGTTCCTCTTCTCTTTATGCCATTAGAGTGGTATCATGTGCATATGTGAGGTTGTTTATATTTCTCCAAGAAATCTTGATTCCAGCTTGTGATTCATCCTTGGGTTTAGTTGTTCCACAGAATATGGGATCTTTCTGGGCTGTGGATTGAACCTGTGTCTCCTGCATTGGCACGCATATTCTTTATCCCAAGTCACCAAGGAAGCTCTCCAGTGCAGTTTAGATGATGGGGGTTTGCTCTCATATTGATGCCTTGTATTCCTCCAGCTTAGCAAAAGCTGGCAGCTCCTTTATCAGGACCTTTGCTTTTAGCTTTTGTCTCTGAGCTGTTTCCAGTCCTGTGATGATTTTTTTTTTTTTTTTTTTTTAATCAACTTGACTGGAACGTGGGACAGCCATTATTCTGGGTATATCTGGGAGAGTGTTTCTGGATGAGATTAGCCTTTGAATCTGTAGATTGAATAAAGCAGGTGGTCTTCCCCAGGGTAGGTGAGCCTCATTCAGTCCTTTGGAGGCCTGAATAGAACAAAAAGCAAAAGTAAGGAAGAATTCAGTCTCTGACAGTTTCTGAGTCAGAATGTTGGTTTCCTGTACTCAGACTGGAATTTATACCATCAGTTCTCATGGTTCTCAGGCCTTTGAGCTTGGACTAAATATGCTCATCAGCTCTTTTGGATCTTCAACTTATAGATAGCAAATCATGGGACTTGTCAGGCTTCTCAGTTTGTGAGCCAATTCCTTATAATAAATTCCAGTCTCTCTCTTTCTCACTATACACACATACGCATATATATATATATACACAGAATATGCAGAAATGCAGGCATGAGGATTAGAGCTGGAGCTATCTTGTAATATTATGTGAAAGGAACATGTAGAAAAAGGTGTATATACTTTTACACAGAAGGTGTACACATAGCAACAAAGGAGAAAGACCTGCATCCCTGATGCTCACGGGGCTGCCACGTCAGCCCTGGACCACCCACATGGACAGGTACATGGTTGAGAAATAAAATAACTTTGAAGACACACCATAATTTTGAGGCTTTCTGCTCTATGTTATGGTTTCTGATCTTACTAGGTATGTGATCTTACTGGAAATAGATACTAGGCTGAGGAAGGTAGAGTTATACGAAGGTTAATGGTGCAAATAAGACTTTGATTCAATTCTGGCTGTGTTGCTTGCTGGATCTGTACACTTCAGCAAGGTACACTTCATTCAACACTAAATCTTTGTGAGTCAATTTATCTCATCTGTGAAATGGAGATATGGTAGTACCTAGTTTTCAGGGTTTATATTGGGTCATATGAGACTATATGAGAAAATTGCTCCACACATAGTAACCATTCAACTGATTCTGCTATAATTACTATTTTTCAATTCCTTTTTCTACTGGCTATCAAGCATGCCTTCATATGTAATTTGCTGTCTTATGTATAGTGGTACCTTCTCTGTGTAGCCAATTTCCATTTTAAATTAAAAGATTGGCATTCTAATATTTAAATAAATCATTTGTTGGTTTGGACAGTATGAAACAAATAAGCTTTAGTATCTTTTGCAAAGATGAAGATCAGGCCATGAGCTAGGTGATTTTCTAGTAAACCAATAATTTTTTGGTTAACAATGATACCAAAAAGATGATAATAATAAAAGTAATAATAATAAGTAAAATTGATTGAGGACTTTTGCATGCCACACTGAGTACTAACTTTTTAAATGTGTCATCTCCTACAGTTGTATAACATTGATATTATTATACTCATTTGAATGATGAGAGAAACTGAGGATAAGTTAGTTATGTTCTTAGCGCCTTAGCACTTAACCATTGGGGATTAGGTGAGTAATCTCAACTCGGTTATTATCATTAATATTTTAAATTCCAAAGCCTAATTATTTTCCACTAGGTCACTGTGAACTCCTTGAACTCCTGTGCTAGGAAGCATTCAGTCTGTCTGCAGGGTTTCCATTTACCAGTTTCCCACTTTTATGTTTATTAGAGATTTTGAGATTGATTCTAGGCCTATTATTTTATCCTATATATTAAATACACTCCTTTTAAAAAGATAAGAATGAAATTGCTTTAAGTTGGGATTTGAGTAACACGAAGAAAATCTTCTTCTTTTTAAATCTAGTAGATGGCAGGTTGATTGTTTTTTAAGGTATTGTAACACATATTTCGGGCTTCCCTGGTGTCTCAAATGGTAGACTCTGCCTGCAATGCAGGAGACCTGAGTTCGACCCCTGGGTCAGGAAGATACCCTGCAGACGGAAATGGCAATTCACTCTAGTATTCTTGACTGGAGAATTCCATGGACAGAGAAGCCAGGTCTCAAAGAATCAGACATGACTGACTAAACTTTCCTTTCAACATATATTTAATAAGACAGCTGATGTCCTAATAGGAAATAGAAACATAAGGAAGGTGGCAAGCTACTTCTAAACTCTGGGCCTCAGTTTTCCCATCTGAAAAAAATAAATTTGGTTGAACCAGATTGTTACCAGCTATTCTAATTATATTATTTAGGTAGAAGCTCTCTCTCTCTCTCCTTCCTCTCAAATTTCGACCTTCCTTCCTTAAATTCATCATATTAAAATACTTTACTTAACTTTAATCACCCTGAATGGCCCATCTGCTTCTGTATTTCATCAAAAAGCAGAATATGATCATGGCTGCTAGAGAATATTTGCATTATTTATTTCATAAGCAAATGAATCTGACATTTATACCACCATGGCCTAAATTCTCCTAAATCTTGTCTTATATGTGAAATGTGTATGATATGTAGAGTCTTAGAAAGCTCTTAAGAAGGTTTCCACAGATGGACAAATCTCTTTGATCTTCTCGGGACTTGAAAGCTTCAAGAACAGAATACATGAATATTTTTGAGGTTCTCAAAATTACAGGTAATTCAAATTGAGTCTCAGGATTTTAATATGATGAATGAGTGATGTGCATATCAGGTGGTTGTCATTTAATTGTTACTGTAATGCACTGAATCTACCAAATTAATCCTGTGAATATTTAGTTATTATACAGGATTAGAAAAAGACTCTCCTTGTAGAGTCAACTGTAGAAAATATGATACAAGTAAATTTATGTTTAGACAATTCAGTGTCATTTGAAAAATGATTGTTTTTTTAATGCAGTCACTTAAATAATTCACAAAACTTCACATGATGAGTTTAATTCTATTTAGTTTATTTAATACCCTTCCTTTAGAGAATAAGAATTTACTGAGAACTAATCCTGAACAGAATCTTTTGCAAGATTCTGTATATATTTGTTAAATGTGAAGCTGGTAGAAAAGGGAAGAGATTAACAAAAAGGATTTGTTGACTCTGTCCTTCAAGTACTTAAAAGAGGTGGAGGGAACAGCCATGTGGCAAACAAATGGCAGAGAAATATTATAAAGGAATATATAAATGTGGGCAAAATAAATGTTTTTTACAGATGTAAATAAATTCACACTTAGCTGTGATTTAAATTTTCAAAAAAAAAAAAAAAAAAGGACAGGAGAAAGAAAGGAGGGAAGAGAGGAGAATGAGAAAGGAAAGAAAGGAGGCAGGCAGATAGGAAGGAAGGAAGGATCATTTAAAGTCATTCACACCCAAGTCACCTCTGTTAAGGGGTTGATGAGGCTCCCCAGGGAAACATTTCAGAAAGAGCTCCTTGCCTATGTGTTGCTGGAAGATGAACTTGGGAAGTGAACAGCTCTTACCTTTTGATGTATTTTCTTTATTCCTTCTTCAGCTCCCTTCCATCTTCATCCTTAGAGTAGATTTTAAATCCATGCTGAACTTCATAAATCTCTTTCTTTGAAATACCCTTGGATCTTGTATAACTACGGGCTAAAAGTGTTCTTGATGTACTGAAAAATATTTGGATACAAGGCCAGTGAAGAATCTGACAGATCCTTAAAAATATGGTAAATAAATGAATGTATTGGTAATTCATTTTGGAAGTTAATTTCCTATAGGAAACTATGCAGTGGCAGACTCAGAATTCTGAATGTACTTCTGTAAGTTGATGCTTTTGGTCTTTAGGCTAGTGAGAGAATAAGGGCACAGATACCACTTGGTGTGCATGTGTGTATATGTGCATGCATAGAAGATCGTTAATATGAAGAGGTCCATGGTTTTGGTCATAGACGAGAGGACTGGGCAATCTTGAATTGATAGCTAAATAGGAGCGAAAGGGCTCATTTTGAAAACCTGGTCGTATAACCACCATTATGTATTTTCTCCTTATCTGTGGCCACTGTTGTAAATCTTTCTTGACTTCCAAGTTTTCTGTTTGTGTGACCCTTAACCAGTCCAGTAACAGGGTTGTTCACATGCTAGCAGCTTAGGACTAGAGAGTGAAAGCTGGTTGAAAAAGAATGAACCATAATTTTCTATATTAAACAGACTTCTGCAAAGAGTAAGGGGAGAGAACTAGCACTTTCAAGTTATTTTTCCTTACTTGTTATTTCTTCCATTTTGGGGGACATACAGTTGTATCTCCCAGACAGTGGGGACCACAATGGTGGTCCTTAGATCCTATATTAGGGAACATTTCCTCTGACCTTTTTAGTATTAGAGTCTTGATGTACAATCTGAGTGCCAGGATGAGAGTCAGAAGAAATAGCAGCAGACTTTGCTCAGTTTTTTGTTTTTTTGTTTTTGTTTTTAAATCTCAAGTAAGTTTCAAGTGCATCACTCTAAGCACTTGCTGGGTTGAAAGTATAAAAATGCTAAGACTCACAATAGTTATGTAATTCATGGATGGGGAGGGCAAGGCAATAGGGAGATTTGATTTCCTCTTTGTATCTCCTGAATTCTTGAGAGACACAAGAATCGTATGACAGAGCTTATGTTAGTCCAACAGGCTGGCCAGTCTTTCCATATATTTATTCCCAGCATTTATGAATTAAGACCATCTCTGAAAGCACCCAAGAAGTTGATTTTTAATATAAAAAGTAAATATTTATTTACTGCTTATTTCTTGTCCTTTAAATTTTTGATTGGTTTGAATATTTTTATGTATGGAGAAGCTCTGAAAATGAATTTCTACAACCAAATAAAAATAAAGAAAATGCAGTTAAATAAATGTTTAAATAATGCTTATGGTGATCAACTCTAATACAAACACTTAAATTGTTTTGATGATAGACTGATTTTCTTCACTGTTTATAAAGATATTCAGTTTTCTGTATGCAGCCCTCATTGACTTTAACAGCAAGATGCTACTTAAGTCTTATTTGTAGGTTTGTGGACAGGCTGCCTGGGAGAAGGGAAAATGGCAATGGGAAAAGAAGGTTGAAAATTTTTGAAGCTAAATTTTGAAGTGTATGTTTCAGTGGAGTTTATTATTATTGACTATGGAGGTATCACTACGAAGAAAGCTAGTGGAGGTGATGGAATTCCAGTGGAGCTATTTCAAATCCTGAAAGATGATGCTGTGAAAGTGCTGCACTCAATATTCCAGCAAATTTGGAAAACTCAGCAGCGGCCACAGGACTGGAAAAGGTCAGTTTTCATTCCAATCCCAAAGAAAGGCAATGCCAAAGAATGCTCAAACTACCGCACAAATGCACTCATCTCACACGCTAGTAAAGTAATGCTCAAAATTCTCCAAGCCAGGCTTCAGCAATATGTGAACAGTGAAATTCCTGATGTTCAAGCTGGTTTTAGAAAAGGCAGAGGAACCAGAGACCAAATTGCCAACATCTGCTGGATCATCGAAAAAGCAAGAGAGTTCCAGAAAAGCATCTATTTCTGCTTTATTGACTATGCCAAAGCCTTTGACTGTGTGGATCACAATAAACTGTGGAAAATTCTGAAAGAGGTGGGAATACCAGACCACCTGATCTGCCTCTTGAGAAATTTGTATGCAGGTCAGGAAGCAACAGTTAGAACTGGACATGGAACAACAGACTGGTTCCAAATAGGAAAAGGAGTACGTCAAGGCTGTATATTGTCACCCTGTTTATTTAACTTCTATGCAGAGTACATTATGAGAAACGCTGGACTGGAAGAAGCACAAGCTGGAATCAAGATTTCTGGGAGAAATATCAATAACCTCAGATATGCAGATGATACCACCCTTATGGCAGAAAGTGAAGAGGAACTCAAAAGCCTCTTGATGAAAGTGAAAGTGGAGAGTGAAAAAGTTGGCTTAAAGCTCAACATTCAGAAAACAAAGATCATGGCATCCGGTCCCATCACTTCATGGGAAATAGATGGGGAAACAGTGTCAGACTTTATTTTTCTGGGCTCCAAAATCACTGCAGATGGTGACTGCAGCCATGAAATTAAAAGACACTTACTCCTTGGAAGGAAAGTTATGACCAACCTAGATAGCATATTCAAAAGCAGAGACATTACTTTGCCAACAAAGGTCCGTCTAGTCAAGGCTATGGTTTTTCCAGTGGTCATGTATGGATGTGAGAGTTGGACTGTGAAGAAGGCTGAGCGCCAAAGAATTGATGCTTTTGAACTGTGGTGTTGGAGAAGACTCTTGAGAGTCCCTTGGACTGCAAGGAGATCCAACCAGTCCATTCTGAAGGAGATCAGCCCTGGGATTTCTTTGGAAGAAATGATGCTAAAGCTGAAACTCCAGTACTTTGGCCACCTCATGCGAAGAGTTGACTCATTGGAAAAGACTCTGATGCTGGGAGGGATTGAGGGCAAGAGGAGAAGGGGACGACAGAGGATGAGATGGCTGGATGGCATCACTGACTCAATGGACGTGAGTCTGAGTGAACTCTGGGAGTTGGTGATGGACAGGGAGGCCTGGCGTGCTGTGATTCATGGGGTCGCAAAGAGTTGGACACGACTTGAGCGACTGATCTGATCTGATCTGATGGAGGTATACTTCATATACCTCCAATGTACTCACACACATTGATAAAGGTATAAAACACCCACAAAAACACTGGTGGTGGTGGTTTAGTCGCTAAGTCGTGTCCAATTCTTGCGATCCCATGGACAGAGGAGCCTGGCAGGCTACAGTCCATGGGATTGTCAAGGCAAGAATACTGGAGTGGGTTGCCCTTTCCTTATCCAGGGGATCTTCTTAACCCAGGAATTGAACCCAGGTCTCCTGCATTGTAGGAGGATTCTTTACCAACTGAGCTACAAGGGAAGCCCAAATATTTCTTTGAGCTGCTTTTTGGAGGGGGGTGGCAAGAATACTGGTGTGGGTTGCCATTGCCTTCTCCAGGAGATCTTCCCGACCCAGGGAATGAACCCAGGTCTCCTGCATTGTAGGCAGACGCTTACATTGTAGGCAGACCATCTGAGCCATGAGGGAAGTCTCTGCGGTCAAAATATGTCCTGTTTTGACAACCACAAAAGATTGCTTTGCCCCTTCCTAGTCAAGTTCCTTCACACTGCTATTCCTAAGCAACCACTGACGTTCCTTCTGTCATTATGGATTAGATTGTCTTTTCTAGAGTTTCAAGTAAACCTAACAGCATATGCTCTTTTTCGGAGAAGGCAATGGCACCCCACTCCAGTACTCTTGCTTGGAAAATCCCATGGACGGAAGAGCCTGGTAGGTTGCAGTCTGTGGGGTCGCTAGGAGTCGGACATGACTGAACGACTTCACTTTCACTTTTCACTTTCATGCATTAGAGAAGGAAATGGCAATCCACTCCAGTGTTCTTGCCTGGAGAATCCTAGGGACGATGGAACCTGGTGGGCTGCCGTCTGTGGGGTCACACAGAGTTGGACACTACTGAAGTGACTTAGCAGCAGCAGCAGCAGCGTATGCTCTTTTGAATCTGGTTTCTTTCACTCCACAGAGTGATTTTGAGATTTAGTCATATTGTATGTATTTGTTGTTTCATCTTTCTTGTTGCTAAGTACTATATCATTATATATACATATATTACCACTTATTTGTCTGTTTACCTGCTGATAGACATTTGGGTTATATCCAGTTTGGAGTAAGGCTGCTATGAACAGCTAGTCTCTGTATGGACATATAGTTTGATGTCTCTTAGATAAATACCCAGAAATGGAAAGATTGGATCATATAGGAGGTATATGTGCAACTGTTAAAGAAACTGCCTAGCTGTTTTTCATAGTAATTCAACCATTTCACATTCATGCTAGCAAAGCTTAAGCATTCCATTTGCTTCACATCCTTGTCAACATTTGGTATGATCAATCTTTAATTTTCGCTATTCTTATAGGTGTAAGAACTTATTACAGTTAAATCTTGCATTTTCCTGATGAATGGCAAGCCTCCTTTCATGTCCTTATTGGCTACTCAAATTTATTCCTTTGTGAAGTATCAGTTGGAATTTTTTTGTGCTCTTAAATAAGTCGTTTGCTAATAGAGAAGGAAGGTTTCTTCATATATGTTAGACATGAATTCTTTCTCATATATGTGCTATAAATATTTTCTCACAGTCAATGATTTCTTTTTATGGTGTCTTCTGAAGAGCAAATGTTTCTAATTTTGACCAAATCCAAGGATTTTTCTAATATGCTCTGAGTTTTTTTATGCCTACCTCAAGATAATAGTATTTCCATCCAAAAATTTTATAATGTTGTTATCTGTAGAGCTATGGTTAATTATTGTGTAAAATTAATATTGTGTAGAATGAAGTGAAAATTGAGGTTGTTTTTTTCTAGTTGTTCCAAATCATTTGTGGAGAAGATATTCCTTTTTCATTGGTAATTTGTTAAAAATGAATGTTTAGATATATTTTTGGATCCTAGATTCTGTTCCATTTGTCTATTTTTATATCAATGCAACATTGTCTTGGTTAGCATAGCCTTAAGTAGGACTTGAAATTAGAAACATAAGCATTTGAACTTGGTAGTTTAAAGTACAAAGGGCACTAAAGTGCAGGGAACATGTGTTTGATTGCTGCTCCTGGAAGAGTTCACACGCTGCGCGGCAATAAGCCCATGTGCCACAACTACTGAAGGCCCGTGTGCCTAGAGCATTTGCTTTTCTGAGCTTGTGCAACAAGAGAAGCCACCGTAATGAGAAGCCCAAGCACCGCCACTGGAGATTAGCCCCTACTCGCTGTAACTCGAGAAAACCCATGCACAGCAACAAAGACCCACTACTGCCAAAAATAAATAAATAAAAATTTAAAAAGCAAGCAAATTCAGGGTGTTACCTCTCATCTGAACTTTATTCTAGTAGGGGGAGGCCTTTTGAAAACTGTGATAACTCAATTCTTTCAGATGGTAAAAATCAGGCCCACTTTACACCAATTTTTTTGTGTGTCATTTGCATTAGCGCAGAAGTATTAAGGTTTCAATTGCAAATAGGCACCACCAGTGTAAGTTTGAGAAAAATAAGAAATATTTGGTAGCAACTGAAATATTAATGTGTATATAAGTTATCCCAGTAAGGAAAGACTTCTTTGGTTATAAAAAGCTCGATTAAAAAGCTATGAAGCAGTGACTCAGACCAACTTTGGTAAATCAATTTATAGAACATCCCCAGCCAGAACTGGCTCCTGTTTGGGCAGGAGTGTTTTTATCTGACTTATTTGAAGTCGAAGCCAGCAGTACTCAGGATTTCAAAGGCCCCTAATGTTTCTCCACATTGGAGCAAAGCCTGGAGCTGTCCACAGATGGACCAGGTTCTGCAGTAACAAAATAGTCTGCTAAGATAAGTTTGCTTTTTTTTCATGGACTGCTAGGCAAGTCTTTACTTTCCTCACACTGTCACTTCATACAGGGTTCCTACCTTTTAAGCTTATTGTCTCTCCAAAGCTATTCCTCAGAGACTATTGATTTACATGAACTCCTTACGAATAATAGTAATTTTAATAAGGAATAGCATTTTTTGAGCATTTAAAGAGTCATAAGGTCTTTACATGAGTTGCTTTGTTTCATCCGTACAGCAATCCTTTGAATTATGTATTTTACTATTTCTTCTTCTAGGAAACTGGGACTTAGAATAAATAACTTTCCTATAGACCTCCAGCAAGTGACAGATTCAGAATTCAAATCCAGGGTTCTGGAGCACCAGAGCCTGTGCTCCTAAGTACTACACACACTGTGTGTGTGGAACCAATGGGTCCTGGAGTTTCCACTTCATCTAGAATCAGGGTGGTCATATTTCCAAAATAGTATAGTAATTTATTGGAATTATGATACATAGATATATAGATACACACATCAATATGCATATATTTACAAACATACACATATATACACTATATATATATATGTATATATACACACACACACAGATGTCCGTAGAACTACCCATGAAGTGATACTTCCGTGGCAGCCCCCTGCCTCTGTCACTTCCTGTAGCCTTCCGATGTCTTTGCATGAATCGATGTTTATATCAGGACTTTCTTTTGTTCTTTCCATGTTCAGGTAGTTCACCTCTCTACAGATTTTGGGTTCAGGTAAAGCCCTTCATAAACTTTGGTATAGGTAAGGTAAACAAAGAAAGGTTGCTTTCCTCTCTCTAAGATATAGCATGTTTAAAATAAGGGTTTTGGGCCCCTATGTCCTGTCATAACAGGGCTCAGCCAAGTTGACATTCAGAGTCAACCATTGCAACTTCTAAGACAGACGAGTACACTTGTCATCTGACAGTTCTCTGAATGTTGGCCAAGCATACAACAGCCACAAAACAATGTGTTCATACGTTTTCCAAAAGGAAATTCTTTAGCCAGCTCTACTTACTCTCTTTTTCTTGGGCTTGTATGATGTCCACCCTGCACTGTGAAGGGTGATCAATCAGATTATGATTGGTTGCTCTACTCTGGGCATTGCCTTTAATGCCTTTTAATGACGTCAATCCTTCCTTTCACTTTGTTATTCTATATCCCTGACCCCCAGAGCAGGAGCTGCCATTCCAATTCCTATATCAGGGAAGGGATACAGATTGGGGAGATAGATAGCTGTAAGTGGAGATGGATTTACAATCCACTTGTCAAATAGCTCCTCAGACTGCAGATGTCCTCTCATGAGGCGATAAGCTGAAGGAGGTTTGGATCTAGCTTCCTGGGACCCCTCCCCTTCTCACCACTTCCTCTCCTGCTCTTACTCAGCCAGTGTTATACAGTTGACTGGAGAATGCTTACACAATCGAGGTGAAGTTGAAAGTAGAAACAGTTGTTGTTGTTTCCAAATTCTGTACATTCATGGGTGTCATTCCACCTTGGTTCCTAACTCATCTCTCTGTGCAGTCCATGGCTTTCTAGGGTCCCAATACTGTGGTACCCCCATAGGCCATGAAGTTCACAGGCTCCAAACATACTCCTTACTCTGTCCCAGTTAGCCTGTATCTGTGTTGTGTGTCTGTCATTCCTCGAGGGTGATATCCCCACCTGGGACATGGATAAATGTATTCAAAAGGAGGTGTTAATAGCCTATAACAGCTCTGATGGTCTTCCTAGATAGTACATGTAAGGGCTGTCTTCGACCTGGCTTCGCCTATTTGCATCTCTCTCTCTCTTTTTTTTTAAATATTAGAACATATATTACTTCTGATTTTGGATGAAATCTCTACCAGTTTCCTTTTCATTCAGTATATTTTAGCACAAATCTTCTGAGTGCTGAAAGCATATCAATCATCACCATACTTAGAGCTATCTGAGCTCTGAAGATGACAACACAAAACCACGCCATCAAGAAGCTTTCACTCCAAAGGGAAGTGTAGATGTGGATACACAAATCTGTGTAATCCGAGGGAAGGTTTAATGCCATATTAGAATTACAAATGGCTCTGAGATCCCTGAGGAAGGAGTCATTAATTCCAGCTGGGATGAAAGCTCCAGTTTTACAGGTTCAGTTGAGTAGAATCTGAAGTATGAGAAAATATCTGCCAGATAAAGATATGCCTATTTCAGAGCTGCTTCTGTACCATACACTTAATATGCAACTTTTGTGCTGCATGTTGGTGAGAAGACACATCCTTCAGTCCTCAATGAATGGAAATGGTCCACACTACTTTCTGGGTAATTCAGACTAGGTTATTCAGGGCAAACTTTCTGTTTAAACAATAAAAACAAAATGTGGGATTAAAGCCACTACCACCATCAACAAAAACAAAATCCATTTCTTTAAACAACATTGACAAGTTAAAAATACAGTGGCTAGCTGCCAAGCTAGTTTTGGAAAGATAAGTTGAATCAGATATGTAAGTAGGATATCCAAGTACCAAAGTCATTTGTTTGGGAACATCTGTCCCTGCTGCGCATGTACGTTTTATCAGCAGCCTTGAGGTAGAAGGGATCATCAGGACAAGTATGGATAAGAACTAAACCTATTATTAGAATTGTAAGATAGGATACAATGCATTCAGTTAAACTAATTTCAGCTAAATAATTAAATTATTTCATTATTAATTATGCTCTTTGTAATATTTGGGATATATTTGTATTTTAAAAATGGTTCATTGTTAATGTGGAATTCAAATGTAACTGTGTGCTTTACTTATGAATGCTAAATCTGTAAAATGTCATTAGTACCCGACCTTGAACCTTGAACTTCAAATAAAGCTACCCTGCTTTGAGTAGGGCAGAAGAAGAACAAAAGAAAAATCATCTTTAGGATTTTGTGGCCACAGGTACATGGCTGGAGTTGGTCAAGGAACTTCTACCCATGCATTTAGTTGAGAAGGCAACTTCTGTTAGGGGTCCAGGGTACCTTGGCAGAAGCAGGCACACTGTCTCACTGGTAGAAGACAAAGTAAATTCTGGTCCCAGAAGACCCTCACAGATAATTGTCCAGGAGAAATAATTAGCAAGCTATGAAAGATAACCAAGAATACAAGAAAACAGGCGACCTGAACAAGAACCGGCAGAAACAAGAGTGATGTCACCAGGATGGCAAAGTAGGAGACCCCAGCCTCCATCCCTCCACAAAGATCAACAATTAGAGAGCTCTGTGAGAAACTTCAGCAACATAATGAATGGCACAAAAATGAGAACAACTGTATAAAAAGGGAAGGAAGAACAGCTTCATTTTGTTTGCATCATCTCATACCCCAGACTGGCAAAGGAACTCTCCAACTATAAGGAGTTCTCTTTGCCCAGAAAAGGAGAGGAGGATGTGACCAGCTTCCCCAGATTTGGGGGCACTACATGAAAGACCCGCCTTATTCCTACCCAGAAACCTGCAAAGCTGAGAGGTGTAGAGACAGCTGGGAGTGAGTAAGAAGAGCAGGGTCACCAATATTAGCCACATTGCAGAAGCAACCACTATACTGAAGAAAACAATGCCTAACATGACCACTGTGGACTCCCTGCAGATTTCACCAGTTTTACCCTACAGGTGTTTGTATTCACAGACAATAGCCACCTGAGTCCCTCCCACCTCTACCTCTTCACCTTCACCCCTGCTGGGATCTATACTGGCCACCAGCCCAGGCCTCTGCCACTGCATGAGTGCAAGAAACCAGCTTAGACTCCTGTGGCTGACCATCTCCACTGTGTGTGGATCTGGGGCTGTGTACCTGCATGCTGCTGGCCTGACTCCTGTCACTGGCCTCTACTGCTGTGTACCTGCCAGTGTTGAGATCATGATGCCATGGGAATTTATGATGATGGCCAATGCCCCCACAAATGCCTGTGGGTCTAGATTTGGCCCCATCTCTAGTCATTGACCTGTACCATTGGGCTGATCTACAGCTAGCCCCTTCAGCTGCACATCCCTGGCCTGATTCCCAGCACTGCCTCCACTGCCATGCATGCACCAGTGAGGAGACCCTGCAGATACAGGAGTGCACACCTATAGCAGGACATCCAAGCTTCCAGTGTGCCAGAATTAGACCCTGGTCCTACCTCCTTGATCACCTGCTGGCTCACACCACTATGTAGGTGTCTGAAACTGGCCTCTGCCACTACACAGCCACCTGCAACTAGCCATAACAGCAGGTGTGTGTAAACCATCAGCTCTAGACAACACTGCTGCCTGCCCAGATCCCTCACCACTGGACCTGAAGTTGCTGTTGAGGACTCCAACAGCCCCTGCAGCCACTGTGGATCCCCTCCAGTGCTACCAAGAACAGCCCAGTTGTTGGTGCTACAGATCCCAGCAGCCTGCACCAATGAGACATCACAACCCCCAAGACCTGGAGCCATCACACCCCTCTGCCCTGGTGTCCTCCACCACTAGACCCTGGGTTACAGCATATTCCAATGTGCCCTACCTTCAGGTGAAGGTTTTTTCTTACTAAAGTCAGTCCATGAAGTTGGGGCAAGGTGACAGCTTCTTCAAATGTGCAATCACCTGTGCACATATAGGGATCACAAAACAATCAGGGAAAGGTGATACCACTAAAGGAGCATGGTAAATCTGTAGTAACTGAACCCAAAGAAATGGAGACCTGAGAATTCCCAACAAAGAATTCAAAATAATTATTTTGAAGATGTTCAGAGAGCTACAAGAGACACAGATAAACAATTTAATGAAATCAAGGAAACTAAGTAAGAACAAAATGAAAAGTTCAGCAAAGTAATATAAAACATAAAAAAGACCAAACCAAAATTTGGAGCTGAATACAATGGACTGAACTGAAGAATTTAATAAAGAGTTTCAACAGCAGACTCGACCAAACATAAGAAAGAATCAGTGAGCTTGAAAACAGGTTATTTAAAATTATCCAGTCAGAAGGGCAAAAAGTAAAAAGAATGAAAGGAAAACAGTGTTTAGGATTTATGAGACACCATCAGTAAAGCAATCTAGGCATCACTGGAGTCCAAGTAGAAGAGAGAGAACTTTTCTAAAGATAAAATTTCCAAGAACTTCCTAAATCTGGGGAGATTCCAGTTTCCTAAATCCAAATTCATGAAGCTAATAGGTCATCCCATAATTTCAATCCAGAATGAACTACTCCAATATGTATTATAATAAAACTGTTTAAAACTGAAGATAAGGAGAGAATTTTAAAAGCAGCAAGAAGAATTCTCTCATAAAAGGGAAAACCACCATAAGGCCTTCAGTGGATTTCTAGCATAAACCTTGCAGGCCAACGTATGAGTAAGATTATACATTCAGAGAAAAAATGAAAAACCCACCAAGAATACTTTAGCCAGCAAAGTCGTTCTTCAGAAATATAGGTGGGATAAAGGCTTTTCCACATGCATATCCAAAAGAAATGAAATCGCCATGTTGAAGAGATGTTTGTACTCCCGTGTTGTACATTACAACATTATTCACAATAGTCAGGACATGAAGACAGTCTAAGTGTCCACTGATGGATGAATAGGTAAAGAAAATTTTCTTTATATATATATTGTATATATACACAATAGAATATTATTACATCATAAAAAGAAAGAAATCCTGCTATTTGTGACAACATTGATGGACAATGAGGGCATTATGCTAGGTGAAATACGTCAGAGAGAGAAAGACAGACTCTATATAATCTCACTTATAGGTGGAATCTAAAAGCATCCAACTTGGGGTTGGTGCACTGGGACGACCCAGAGGGATGGTATGGGGAGGGAGGAGGGAGGAGGGTTCAGGATGGGGAACACATGTATAAAAAAAAATAAAAAAATAAATAAAAGCATCCAACTTAGAAATTGAGAATAAAAATGGTGTTTGCTAAGGACTAAAAAGTGGGAGAAATGGAGGGACGTTGGTCAAAGGGTACAAAGTTTCAGTTAAAAGATCGATTAGTTGCAGGGATCTAATATATTCCATGGTGACAACGGAGAAGGCGATGGCACCCCACTCCAGTAGTCTTGCCTGGAAAATCCCATGGACGGAGGAGCCTGGTAGGCTGCAGTCCATGGGGTCATGAAGAGTTGGACACGACTGAGCAACTTCACTTTCACTTTTCACTTTCATGCATTGGAGAAGGAAATGGCAGCCCACTCCAGTGTTCTTGCCTGGAGAATCTCAGGGACGGGGGAGCCTGGTGGGCTGCCGTCTATGGGGTCGCACAGAGTCGGACACCACTGAAGTGACTTAGCAGCAGCAGCAGCATAGTTAACAATATTGTATTGTATACTTGAGAGTTGTTATGAAAGTAGAGCTCAAATGTTCTCACCATAACAACAAAAACAGATGGTAATTATGTGAATGGAAGGATGTGTTAACTAACCTTATTCTGGTAAACATTTCTCAACATATGCATGTATCAAATCATCACATTGTACATCTTAAAACTGCACAATGTTACATGTCAATCATATTTCAGTAAAGCTGGAAAATAGAGAACCTGCAGAAACAAAAGGCATTAGAAAATGCCTGATGTATAATTCAAATGCTGGAATTGTCATACACAAATTCTGAATTACTCAATTTATTGTATTTATAGAAAAATTGATGAGCTTTAACATATTTTCAAGGTGACTTAGCAAATTTGGAAAAAAGAACCAAATAGAACTTCTATAAATGAAAAGTATAACATCCAAAATTAAAAGCTGTCGGACTGCAGATTGGTCTTAGTAATAAAGATAATTAGAAAAACTGAAATCAGGTTAGAAATGATCAAATTTAGCACAAATCCCACATGTACCTGCATTTATTCATCACTGTGACTCTCAAAAAAATGTGACAAATTTGAAACATAGAGGCATTCCTCCCCCAAAGAGTAACTTATACCCAATCTTAAAAAAACTGGTTCACAGTTGATTAATTTCAGTGATAGAAAAAAATTCATGAAGCAAAATTTTTACAAAGTTAGAGGCTAATTATCCTTATTTTCAAGAGTCTGATCCTTGACCTAAAAAAAGAAAAAAGGGAATATACTGAAACCCACTATTAATAAATGAGACTTTAGTAAAGTATTGATGCAAGTGAACTATCAAGAGCATTCTGATATATTTAAATAACCAGTTAGAAAACCTATAATGTGTGTACTAATGTAATTAATATGGTATTTATGGGAACTATGTGTGAAAACTACTGAGCATCATGCATTTTATGTTTTGAGGTAGAAAGTATAAATAGTGTGAATATTAATTTTCTACAAATGAATCTATATCATTATTTAATCCAAATCAAAATTTCAATTTTAAGTCAGAAAAAGATTATTTATAAATGTATACCTATATATTTGTGTATATGTGTGTATAAATGTGTATGTATACATAAACATACATATATATGTATGTATATATGTTTGTAAATATGTATGTATATGTGTATAGATACATATATATAGAAAGAAGACTGCTGTAGGAGTATATGAAAGTTAGTATGTGACAACGGAGAAGGTAATGGCACCCCACTCCAGTACTTTTGCCTAGAAAATCCCATGGATGGAGGGGCCTGGAAGGCTGCAGTCCATGAGGTCGCTAGAGTCGGACACGACTGAGAGACTTCCCTTTCACTTTTCACTTTCATGCATTGGAGAAGGAAATGGCAACCCACTCCAGTGTTCTTGCCTGGAGAATCCCAGGGACGGGGAGCCTGGTGGGCTGCCGTCTGTGGGTCGCACAGAGTCGGACACGACTGAAGTGACTTAGCAGCAGCAGCAGCAGCAGTATGTGACAAAACAGTCCATTCATATCAGTGAAGAAAGATTGAATTTGTCATTAGATGAAGTTGGTTATGCTGACAAACAATTTTTTTTTAGAGAGAAAAATAATTTCTCTCTCTTGCACTTTTTAAACAAAAATATTTATTTGGCTGCACTGGGTCTTAGTTCTGCATGCGGGATCTAGTTTCCTAACCAGGGATCAAACCCCTGCTTTGGGAGCATGGAGTCTTAGCCACTGGACCACCAGGGAAGTTCCCCTCTTTCTTGTACTCTTACATAAATGAACAAAATATTAAAAATTTTTTAAAAAGCATTGATTTTTATTGTTATTGTTTGCTAATACATGTTTTTATACAATTTTTTTTATAACCTTGGGGTTTAGGAGAACTTTCTAAGCCTGACACAAATATTAGAACAGGGAGAAACTTTTATAGATGTTACTAAATAATAAATTTAAAAATCAGAAATAAAAGATGAAAAATGGAAATTTCCATATATATAACCAAGAAAGGGTTATATCAGTTACATCATGCAAAATGCCAAGCTGGATAAATCACAAGCTGGAATCAAGATTGCCAGGAGAAATATCAACAACCTCAGATATGCAGATGATACCACTCTAATGGCAGAAAGTGAACAGGAACTAAAGAGCCTCTTGATGAGGGTGAAAGAGGAGAGTGAAAAAGCTGGCTTAAAACTCAACTTTCCAAAAACTAAGATCATGCTATTTGGTCCCATCACTTCATTGCAAATAGAAGGGGAAAAAGTGGAAGCAGTGACAGATTTTATTTTCTTGTGCTTCAAAATCACTGTGGACTGTGACTGCAGCCATGAAATTAAAAGATGCTTGGAAGGAAAGCTATGACAATCCTAGACAGCATATTAAAAAGCAGAGACGTTACTTTGCCAACAAAGGTCCATCTAGTCAAAGCTATGGTTTTTCCAGTTGTCATGTATAGATGTGAGAGTTGGTCCATAGAGAAGACTGAGCCCCGAAGAATTGATGCTTTCAAATTGTGGTGCTGGAAAAGACTCTTGAGATCCCTTTGATGGCAAGGAGATCAAAGCAGTCAATCCTAAAGGAAATCAACCTTGGATATTCATTGGAAGGACTGATGTTGAAACTTAATCTCCACTGCTTTGGCCACCTAATGTGAAGAGCTGAGTCATTGGAAATGATCCTGATGTTGGGAAAGATTGAAGGCAAAAGGAGAAGAGGGTGGCAGAGTATGAGATGATTAGATAGTATCCATCACAGACTCAATGGACATGAATTTGAGCAACCTCCAGGGGATAATGATGAAGAACAGGGAAGCCTGGTGTGGGGCAGTCCATGGGGTCACAGAGTCAGACATGACTCAGTGACTGAACAACAACAACAAAATAAAATCTTCTTCTAATTATTGAGAAAAAGATATACATATCAATAGGAATATTTTAAAGATGAAACAGAAGTACTTGTAAACATAAAACTAATATTCAAGTTCACTTGTAATCAAATAAAAACATTTTACAGTTTGGCAAAATAGAAAACTATTTTAATAGTTTTAAATATAAACTATTTTTATAGTTTGGCAGTGTTGGGATATGGTCATTCTCATTCTCATTAGTGTGGTGACAGAAACCATCTAGGAGTTGCTTTGATGATATGTATCAAGTTGTTAAATATACATACATTTTGCTCAAGATACCCTACTTCTAAGAATCTGCATCCTGTGGGAATACCTGTGTGCAGAAGGCATGTGCAAAAAACCTCTGTGGACACACTTGATAGCCAGATCATTTACAATAGGAAAAACTAAAAACTAACCTAGAATCAATATTCTTGTTTAAATAGATTAGGAAAACATTCGAAATCTCTCTTTTTCAATGTCTATTATGTAATGTTACACATATAAAGCAGGTCAACAAACATCATCAATATTAAACAGTACTTTTAAAATTGTATTATTCTGTGTATTAATATCCATGCATGTAAAAATGCCTGGATGATATATCTAAAGTGTTAGTAATGTACTTAGGTAATAATATTTTACCTATTTCTTCTTTTATCATGTTATATGATTTATTTTTTCCCCCACAGTGAGCATGTCTTGCTTTTGTATAGAAGAAAATGTAGAATAAAATTATGTAGGAGAAAATTTTAAGTTAAATAATAAAGCAGAAAATGAGAATTAGGGCTTTAGGAGGCAGACCACAGTTCTCTGGAAAATTCATATCCCAGAACTCTTGTTTGCTGACAATGGTTAAATTAACAAAGCTTTATTGAGTTTTGTGTGGATAGAACCAGCTACTGAAATAAAAAAATAATATGCCTGCAAGAAATATTTTCAAGTAAATATCAGGTTAACAGCTTTCCAAATATTTCTTGACTTTTTTTTTTTTTTTTTTAGGAGAATCACTTTAACTAAAGGCCTCCCAGAAACTTTTGCATATTTGTCTTCTCTAGTATAGGTAACTGTCTGCTTTGAATCAAGGTTTGTTGCGTTTGTATCTTTCTATCCTATTGAAATGTCACCTCTTCACCTAGTAAATGAATAAATAATACCAGTATAATATGTTTCCCCACTGTAGTCTATGTTAGGGGCTTCCCCTGTGGCACTAGTGGAAAGAACCTGCCTGCCATTGCAGGAGATATAAGAGACACAGGTTCTATCCCTGGGTCGGGAAGATACCGTGGAGGTATCCGGCAACTCACTCCAGCTTGCCTGGAGAATCCCGTGGACAGAGAAGCCTGGCAGGCTACAGTCCATAGGGTTGCAAAGAATCAGACATGACTGAAGCGACTTAGCACTCACATTTTATGTTAAGACATTTGCCTTGAAGCTGAAATATATTGTCCAGGGAAGTGGAAGGTAGATTTTACCCAGAACAGAACAGTCTCGTTAGTCTTTGAGTTCAAGTAGAGTTTTTAAAGTTTTAAACCATAGCTAGATAATAGTCTCAAATTCATGCTTTTGATTTTCAGTAGCCAAGTTTCATTGGGAGCTGTGGCTTCTATTATAAAAGCCAAGCCAGAGGGAACAGAACTTAGATATTTCTAGACATAGTGTAGGCAGAGAAATATTAGGTATAATTTTTTTCTTACTGCTTAATAAGGACTAAAGCAATTTCTGGGTATGAAAGAAAAAGGAAAACTAATTATACCCCAATGTCTTGGCTTCCGGAGAAGGCAATGGCACCCCACTCCAGTACTTTTGCCTAGAAAATCCCATGGATGGAGGAGCCTGGTAGGCTGCAGTCCATGGGGCGCTAGAGTCGGACACGACTGAAGCGACTTAGCAGCATCAGCAGCAGCAGTCTTGGCTTCTTTTTCTTCTTCTTCTTCTTTCAGAGTTACAAATACCTGTCATGGTATTTCCTCCTCTTCCTTGAATGGGTTCTAGTTAAGCCAAGGTCCTGATTTCCTCAGCCTTTGGGAGGCTGGTTGGAGATTACAGTGTCAGGAACCCTCAGATCTTTTTTCATGGGTTGTGAATATCTCATCCATATTCTTCACAAATAAGACTTTTTATATTTGTGTTTTATAAATACAACTATTTTCAATGAGTGTGAAATGAGCATGACCCAAGAAAGATGGGGAAACACTGCCCTAAAAATAAATGTGAACCAGTTTAATTATGTGGTTTGGTGTTTTGAAAGGTTATTCTCTAGGTCTAGTGTGCACTGACTAACATCTAAGGATATAGGGAGTTTATTAAAAATTTCAAATTTTTGGTTCCATTTAGTGATGAAAGGAGCAAGGTGAGCTGAGAATTCTTTTGCTTCAAAGAATTCTCATGCAATTGGATTCCCTGTCAAGTATGCTTGACTTCATCTACCTGGAAATGAATTTCCACCTGATCCCACCCAAGAATGATATCATTCCCGTGTTTAATCTGAAAGGAACCATGTTGATGTTCAGTTGCTCAGCAGCATCTGACTCTTTGCAACCCCGTGATCTGTAGCACACCAGGCATCCCTGTTCCCCTCTATCTCCCGGAGTTTTCTAATATTTATGTCCATTGAGTCAGTGATGCCATCCAACCATCCATCCTCTGTCGTCCCCTTCTCCTCTTGCCCTCAACCTTTCCCAGCATCAGGGTCTTTCCCAATGAGTTAACTCTTTGTATCAGATGGCCAAAGTATTGGAGATTCAGTTTCAGCATTATTTCTTCAATGAATATTCAAAGTTGATTTCCTTTAGGACTGATTGGTTAGATCTCCTTGCTGTCAAAGGGACTCTCAAGAGTTTTCTCCAGTACCACACTTCAAAAGCATCAATTGTTCAGCACTCAGCCTTCTTTATGGTCCAACTCTCACATCCATACATGACTACTGGAAAAACCACGGTTTTGACTAGATGGACCTTTGTTAGCAAAGTGATGTCTCTGCTTTTAAATATTCAGAAGTATATTTTCCAGAGCCCTCGAATGAGCATTCTACTTGAAAAATGTCATTAAATCAAGTTCTTCTGCTATGTTATAGTCTTGATCAGGAGGTGGATAAAAGGTATATTCTTTTTTTTCCCCCCAAATAAAACCCCTGGCTTGGAGGTCTCAGCCAGAAGTGTTGCAGGTTCACTGTGGCACTACTGATATTCACAGCTGCACATGGAGTATCACAGGTGGGTAATTATTACTCTACTTCCCCTGCATATGTTCATTTCCCTGCAGATGTGTGCTTCTCAAGACCATGAAAGCTCTTCTGAAATTTGGTTTACTGTTACTCTGTGAGTGAGTTCTTTTGTGTCATGGGAGATTAGGCATCTGTGGATTTCTAACAGCAAGATTAAAACGCTCTTTATCTTTGCAGACTTTGTAAGATGCAGGAATCCGGGTTAGAGGTATCCTTTATGGTTTTCTGTGGGTAGATACTCTTTCTTGAAATGATGAAAATGTAATCTAAAATCTGTAAAACACAAAGTTTGACTTATCCTCTATTTTGCCTAATGAACATATTGAGGGCTTAGTTCAGAACCGTTCCCATTTGTGACATCTCTGACTTCTTTAGTCTGTGACGATTTTTTAATTATTCCAGGTTGGATGGATCCCTGTACAGGTTACGTGGATACCTCTAGGGGTTCTTATTACATTACATGTTTTGTACTTGTGTGTGTGTTGATTGCTTAGTCATGTCCGACTCTTTGCGGCCTTGTGGACTGTAGCCTGCCGGGCTCCTCTGTCCATGGAATTCTCCAGGTAAGAATACTGGAGTGAGTTGCCATTCTCTTCTCCAGGAGATCTTCCTGACCCAGGGATTGAACCCAGGTCTCCTGCATTGCAGGCAGATTCTTTACCATTTGAGCCAGCAGGGAAACCTGTACTTTGTATATGATTCTTGTATACTTGGGCTTCCCTGGTGGCTCAGTTGGTGAATCTGCCTGCAGTACAGGAGACCACCTGTAATGTAGAAGCCCCAGGATCGATCCTTGGGTCAGAAAGATCTCCTTAGAGAAAGAATTGGCTGCCCACTCCAGTATGCATTCCTGGGAAATCCCATGGACAGAGGAGCCTGGCAGGCTACAGTCCATGGGGTTGCAAAAGAGTCGGACACGACTTAGGGACTAAACCACCACCGTCACACTCTTCTACTTGTATTTTTATGTGATATATATCAGACAGCAGTAAGATGGTCCCTGTAAGAGGCACAATTTTCAAATTTACACAAAAGCAAAATACGGACTGTTTTATTCTGACTTTTTATAGTACTTGGAATGTGGATAACAGGATGCTACAATGCACTTTTTCATTTTAAATCAGGAAATTTGTAAGTTTCTTTTTCCATTGAAAGTAGAAGTTTCTTATATTAGAAGGTTACATTACACATATATTCTCTTTTCAGGCACAAATAAAAAGTAGGAATGTAATATGTTTTCAATAAACATTATTTGTTAGGCATCGTTTTTAGCTCTACATAGAAGAAACCTATGGCAGTAGCTTAAAATAGGGATCCATTTTTCTTGTATCATAAAGACTGTGGGTAGGCACTTCATGGCTGCTCAGCTGTTTAATGAAAAGTCTTCTTTCCTGTTCCTGCTCTGTAATCTTTAGCATGTGGGTTTTGTTCCCATAATTGCAATATGGTAGTTGCAACAAAAAGTATCATTGTCATGCTGCGATCCATACAGGAAAACTAGGAAGAAAAGAAAGAAATGAGTTGGTCGGTTTTAAAAGGATATTGCCAGAATCCCCTTTCAAAATTTTTCACTTAAATTTTGTTGACCAGGACTAGGTCATATGACTAACCCTCTTGTGAGAGTCTGGAATGGTGAGGATTTTAAATTATGCATATTAGAATTCTGTTGGAAAGGAAGAGAGAAAAAAAAGGATATGCTGGAAGCAGTTCTGCCCTGCCTGATATTACAGCTTTTATTTTTATAAATATTTATTTATTTATTTATTTTGGTGGCTTAGTCAGTAAAGAATCTGCCTGCAATGCAGGAGACTGAGGTTCAGTCCCTGGGTTGGGAAGATCCCCTGGAGAAGGGAATGGCAATCCACTCCAGTATTCTTCCCTGGAGAAGTCCATGGACAGAAGAGCCTGGTGGGCTACAATCCATGAGGTTGCAGAGTCAGACACGACTAAGCAAATAGCACACACACACACTTAATTTTTTTTAAGTGATCTTTTTGTCTATGTAATTATTTATGGCTGTGCTGGATCTTCCTTGCTTTGCACTGGCTTTCTCTAGT
The DNA here is from genome assembly GCF_032452875.1 of Bos javanicus. Taxonomy (NCBI): domain Eukaryota; kingdom Metazoa; phylum Chordata; class Mammalia; order Artiodactyla; family Bovidae; genus Bos; species Bos javanicus. Next base: position 58,322,395 of record NC_083869.1, on the reverse strand, counting down.
TGTGGAGAACAGACATACTCTGTTATGGTTCATGAGCTTTCCATTGTGGTGTTTTCTCTCACTGTGGCTCCCCGGGCTCTAGAGCTAGGCTCAATAGTTGTGGTGCACGGGATTAGCTGCATCTGCTGCATGTGGACTCTTCCTGGACCAGGAACTGAACCCAAGTTCCCTGCATTGGCAAGTGAACTCTTATCCACCAGCTAAGTCCCTGGCTGGGTCTTAATTGCAGCGTGTGGAATCTCTAGTTGCAGCTTGGGAACTCAGTTGTGGCATCTGAGATCTAGTTCCCTGACCAGGGATGGAGCCTGGGCCCCTGCATTGGGAGTGATGAGTTTTTGCCCCTGGACCACCAGAGAAGTCTTTGACATTACAGCTTTTAAACATATTTTTATGGTGTAGTTTGAGTGTATCTTCCCAGCCACATTTAGATATTTGTTGCATTAGACAGCTGTCTAGAGGGAATTTGAATGACTGGGGAGTAAAGCTTGAACAAGAGAAAAAAGTGAGCCAAGTCATAGAATGAGTTTGGTGATACTACTGTATTGGGTTGGCGAGAAAAACCCAAACAAACTTTTTGGCCAACCCAATAGGTAGTGGGGCCCTTTGACAGGCCCACTCAGAGAACTCTCAGGAAACATTGTGTGTCTATCAGTAACATGCCTTCAACTACTTATTTGATGGCAATTTCCCATATCCCAACTATATTTCCATGTCAAAGATTTGAAGCTGATGCACAGCTGGCTAATGGAAATCAAGACAGTAAGACTGGTTGCACTGTTTACAAGACAGGCAAAACCTTCTACTACATACGAATTTCAATCATTTTATTTTTGCATTTTATTTTATTAATACTTCATTTTCTTTATAACTTTCTGTTATGGGAAATTTCAAATAAACAGAAAAGTAAAAGGATATAGTAGCACAGTAAATGTTGGAGAAGACTCTTGAGGGTCCCTTGGACTGCAAGGCGATCCAACGAGTCCATTCTAAAGGAGATCAGTCCTGGGTGTTCTTTGGAAGGAATGATGCTAAAGCTGAAACTCCAGTACTTTGGCCACCTCATGCGAAGAGCTGACTCATTGGAAAAGACTCTGGGAGGGATTGGGGGCAGGAGGAGAAGGGGACGACTGAGGAGAGATGGCTGGATGGCATTGCCGACTCGATGGACATGAGTCTGAGTGAACTCTGGGAGCTGGTGATGGACAGAGAGGCCTGGCATGCTGCAGTTCATGGGGTCGAAAAGAGTCGGACACGACTGAGTGACTGAACTGAACTGAACTGAAACCCCCATGTGCTCATTACTCAGTATCAACAATTGTTAATTTATGGCCAATCTTGTTTCATGTATAGCAATACCCATTCTTTTCCCCAAATTATTTTGAAACAAGTTTAGAAATCTTATTATTTTCACAAATATTTTAGTATGTATCTCTAAAATTTAAGGATCTTTATACAATCTGTGGGCTTCCAAGGTGGTGCTAGTGGTAAAGAACCTCCCTGCCAGTGCAGGAGTCATAAGAGATGCAGGTTCGATCCCTGGGTCAGGAAGATCCCCTGGAGAATGCCATGAACAGAGAAGCCTGGTGGGCTACAGTCCATAGTGTCTCGTAGAGTCAGACACGACTGAGGTGACTTAGCACGCATGCACACATGCTTACAATCTGTATTCAGATTTCTCCACTGTCTAAATTTTGTCCAGGTGTTTGGAATGAGGATCCAAAAGGAAATGTACATTTTAATTCATTGCCATGTTTCTTAAATTTCTTTATAGAGTGTCTCCACTCTTTTCCCTTGCAGTTTATTTGCTGAAAGATTCAAACTCAACAGCTTTCCCCATAGTTTGCATTTTGCTCCCAGCATCTCCATGCACATGTTTCTTTTCTGGCATGTTTATCTTGAAGCTGGTTGTTAGAACTGAAGGCATGATGAAATTTAGGTTCACATTTAATAATTTTTGTTTTTAAGGAATTAAAATCATTCTATAAGAATAAGTTTAACTATTAGTTTTTCTACATAAAATGTTCTTTGCCGCTTATACCAGCTTATACATTAAAGACAAATACTTTGAGGGAAAGGGTAACCATCTCAATGCTCAAGCAGTTTGAAATTTTAAGTCCATATACTGTAACTTTGTTGTTGGGTTTAATTTTATTCTTGGTCATACCCAACAGATATTTTCCAAAGAAAACAAACATTATGATGAGAAAATATTCTTTTTTCTTTTATTTTTTTAATAGAAAAAAATTAGAACAGTTTTTCTTCTTAACTTCTTATTTGTTTGTTTATGGCTGCACTGAGTCTTTATTGTGGTTCATGGGCTTCTCATTGTGGTGGCTTCTCTCGTGGCCTAGCATGGGCTCTAGAGCATTGGCTCAGTTGTTGTAGCGCATGGGCTTAGTTGCTCTGAGGCATGTGGGATCTTCCCGGACAGGGGATCAAACCTGTGTCCCCTGCATTGGCAGGAGGATTCTTAATTACTGGACCACTAGAGAAGTCCTAAAATATTGTTTTTTCCGTCTCTCCATTTAGGGCTTCTTAACATACTGTGGCCACTCATATCTGATGAAAGTGAAAGTGAAAGTCGAAAGATGGTAACGATAACCCTGTATGCAAGACAGCAAAAGAGACACAGATGTATAGAACAGTCTTTTGGACTCTGTGGGAGAGGGAGGGGGGGATGATTTGGGAGAATGGCACTGAAAGATGTATAATATCATATAAGAAACTAATCGCCAGTCCAGGTTTGATGCAGGATACAGGAAGCTTGGGGCTGGTGCACTAGAATGACCCAGAGGGATGGTATGGGGAGGGAGGTGGGAGGGGGTTCAGGATTGGGAACACGTGTACACCCGTGGCGGACTCATGTTAATGTATGGCAAAACCAATACAATATAGTAAAGTAAAAAAAAAAAAAAAAAAAAAACTATCCTATTTTAGACATATTGAAATGTCTTTTAATTTTATAAAAACTAACTATACATATACAACTGTCTATTAACAATAAAAAAGGACTCATCTCAATTTCTTTAATAAAAATTACTTGTATGCAAAAGTAACCTGAATCTGAATCACTCTTAAATCTTCCCTCTTGACTACTCAGTTTTTTTCCTTGCTGAACTATTTTATTTTCCCCACACATAGTGAAAAGGTCAATGTGGTCATGATTTAAGTCTCAATTACCATAAATTATCAGTGTATGTGTGCTCTGTTTATCCAACTAATATTTAGGTGTCTTTAAGTGACATTTGTACTTTTTTTCTAGTTATAATTTGGGTCATTTTATGTAGTAGTCTGCAAACTTTTTTGAACCATGGAATCTGTTTTAGGTAAATATTTTATAAATATAAAAAATATAATGTAATGCAAAAATATACTGTAAAATATAATATGACATAAATATAAAAGTGTAATATAAATATAAAATGTATTTGTATATAAATATAAAAATAAAATACAATATAAAAATAAATATAGGGAGAGTGAGTATACTTGAAGTAGGGGCTAGGGGCTTGGTGCCCAGTCCCTTTGGTAGCTACTGCTCCTCTGTAACTACCCAGAACATTTCATATACTTCCTGATGCTTGTTGGAGCATCTTTTGAAAATAATGCCTTGAGGTATCCTGGGCACCATGTTTCTCTGTTATTTTGGATGTGAGAATGAATGGAGAGTGTGGTTGGAGGAGACAGAGTAAGCCAGTGAGACAGCAAAGGGTCTAAGCTTTTTGAGTAAGCCAATGAGACAGCAAAGGGTCTAAGCTTTTTGTGCTGGGCTCATCTCAGGTCTGAACTTTCTACATATTTATTTCATAGGAATAAGGCCTCCTAGTGATATCTGCTTTCTAACCTCTGCTCTAGAGTTAATTATGAAATGTAAATTTGCGCTTGCCAATCTTTTGAGAAATTTATGTAAATTCTAAAATTAGTTGTGATTTAGAAATTCTTGTTTAATACTTGTTTTGAATGCTTTTGAATGAATTCATCCTGTAATACCCTAGAGAAAATCTCCATAACCTGGTTGTCACTGTGCATTGTGAGTTTAAATACCCGTTAGGACTCTTTTGGTCAGCAGGCCCAAATTAAATTAAGCAGCCATTCTAATTAAGACAGAAAGGCAGGGCACTTCATGTAATTGGTGACTTGTAACTGAAAAAAGATAATTAAATTTGAAGTCCATCTCTAAAATTGAACTGGCAAACTTCAATTCCCCACTTTTGAACTTAACACATTTTGGATTTAGGCCTTATTTATTTCCAGAGCTACTCAGCTCCCTCCTATTTTATATTTCTTATTTGTGTTTAAGATTTTCTTCTCTAATTTATTCAGAATACCAATTTCAAAGAAACTTTACTTTTAGTTAACAGTATTTTTACATTGGATTCCTTGTAGCTCCCTATAGGTAATCAGACCAAATTTAAGCTTTCTTAAGACTGTGTCAGCTGGCTTTATACTCAGATCTTAGCTTCCCTTATCATGGGCCTACCCTTCCACTTGCCTGATATTCTTTTTTTGTGTGTGTGTGTGCTACACAGCTTGTGGGATTTTAGTTCCCCAGCCAGGGATCAAATCCCAGCCCTGGCATTGAAAGTACTAAGTCCTAACCACTGGACCACCAGGGAATGCCCTTGGCTGATAATCATATTGGTCCAGAAGTGATATTTAAAATGTTTAATAATAAGCATAGCGTGGGCACTGAGCAATCAGAACAGAAACTACTCATAAAATTAGATCATTTTTGGAGGGCCAAAGAGGCTAGAGTTGTCCAGGCAGCAGAACTGTGGCTGATTATATCAGACACAGTAAGAATCCTTCAGTATTTTAACAACTGGTGTTGTGGATGCCTCTGTGAACCTTTGCAGGGATTATCTCAGTTGAAAAGAGCCATGCCTTTCTGGGATTGTTGTTATTGTTGTCACTGAACTGTCCGACTCTTTGTGATCCCAAGGACTGCAACATGCCAGGCTTCACTGTCCTTCACTATCTCCTGGAGTTAGCTCAGATGGTAAAGAATCTGCCTGGAATGTGGAAGACCCAGGTTGGATTCCTGGGTTGGGAAGATCCCCTGGAGAAGGAAATGGCAACCCACTCCTGTATTCTTGCCTGGAGAATCCCATGGACAGAAAAGCCTGGTGGACTACAGTCTTGGGGGTTGCAAAGACTTGGACACAATTGAGCAACTAACACTTTCACTTTCCGTGTCCATTGAGTTGGTGATGCCATCTAACCATCTAACCCTCTGTTGCCCCCTTCTCCTCTTGCCCTCAAACTTTACCAGCTTTAGAATCTTTTCCAGTGAGTTGGCTCTTCGAATCAGGTGGCCAAAGTATTGGAGCTTCAGCTTCAGCATCAGTCCTTCCAATGAATATTCAGAGTTGATTTCCTTTAGGATTGACTGGTTGGATCTCCTTGCTATTTGAGGGACTCTCAAGAGTCTTCTCCAGCACCACAATTCAAAGCCATCAGTTCTTCGGTGCTCAGCCTTCTTTATGGTCCAACTCTCACAGCTGTACATGACTACTGAAAAAACCATAGCTTTGACTAGATGGATTTTTGTTGGCAAAGTGATGTCTCTACTTTTTAATATACTGTCTAGGTTTGTCATAGCTTTTCTTCCAAGGAGCAAGCCTCTTTTAATTTCATGGCTGTAGTCACCATCCGCAGTGATTTGGGAGCCCAAGAAAATAAAATCTGCCACTGTTTCTGGGATTGCCCATACTCAATGACTGAAGGGTGCTGTAATTCACATGTCCAGCCTTTTTCTGTTCCTACTAGGGATAACTCTGAGTGTGGGTTCTGATTCAAGAGACTTCAGTGGTACAATTGTCAAAGTATCATTTGATCTGTATTGTTAGTTTTATTTTTTCTTCTACCCAATCCTGCTTCTTTTCCCTTAATTCCACAAGTATGATCTCAAGGGCCTTCCCTAGGGAGTGACTTGACTGTCGAACCCCATCTCTGAGTCTGCTTCTCAAGGAACCTGACCTGAGATAACTGGTATGGCAAACCATGTCGACATAATATTTGGACTGAATATAATCTTGTAATGAGTAGTGAAAAACGGGGGCCCTCAATAAATATTTGTCAATCATTTACACAATTGAGTTCCTTGGAATAAATCATCTTTCCAACAAAGTGGTTCACTATTTTGTGACTTGGTGACAATTAAATTGTGTCTCTGCTGAGTACCCTGTTTGTGCTTATAGTGGAAGATCGTTTAAGATAAAAGACTGCAGTGGCATGATTAGATATGGTTATTCATGTGGCAGTATAGACACGAGAAACACTCAGACTCTTTATTCCTAAGAATCCTCCCCATTGACCTTTGGGAGAACTGGCAGTTCTGTCATCTTGGTCTACTCACATTAAGTTTTGTATTTTCTATGATCTTGGGTAAGTGCATATATTTTGGGAGATATCTTCATTGGCATTGTCAATCTTTTTCCTCATGTGAAAAAATGGAGTTCAATCTAGCCAAGTTCTAAAGAAAAAAGTTTATACTGTTGAAATAGGGATCTTGTTTGGAGAGTCTGACCTGTGTGAGATGTCATGAAGGAAGATTCTATCATGTAATAGCAAAGAATAGCCAGCTTCTGGAGTCAAAGAAATGAGGGCCAGAAGGAGAAGAGAGATGGAAACAGAGGGCAGTAGTTATAAATGGGCTGAGAACCAGCCAAGAGTGTGGTCATAGACTGAGAGTCTTATTGGAAGATTAAGAGGAGAAGGGTTATGGGATACAAGGCTGGAAGGATAGGTATCACCAAAGCCAACTTCATGGACATGTGATCTGTGCAGTCACATGGGAACCCTGTTTCAAAGGAGCCTCAGCTTGAGAAGGGTTACATGATCAGAAGGGCCCCAGGCTTGGTTTAATGCTCTTCTCACCATCTTGCAGTTCTTAATATTTTTTAAAACAAGGAGTCCCACATTTGTATTTTGTTCTGGACCCACAAATTATATAGCGTCTTGAGTGTAATAGGTATGGCATCACTTCTGCTCCATGAGAATGAATGAGACTGTCCCTATGGACAAAGGCCACCAGAGCCATACTCACCCCCAAAACACACGCCAGCATTGAGAGTCATAGCAATTAAATGCCTAATTTACAATCTGGAATATCTCCTGCCAAGAGGCTCTGTATTACAATTTGTCTGTAATTTTTCATCAGAAAAATGAGATGGCAAATTGCAAAGAGCCTAACTTCATTTTAAGGTGCCTAAGAAAGCAAACAAAGCTTTAATTCTTGTTGTCAAAACATGGGACTTCTTTAAGCAGAAAATATCACCTTTTGGGATATGGCCAAATGCATTGCTTTTTATAGCTAAAGGCACAGTGTGTTAAGCTTACATTATTTTCAACTCCTCTTTCTCAGAGAGGGGAAAAACCCCACTCCACCTCTCAGTTGCACTGAGGTATGGGGGCAGGTTGCTTTTAGAACAGTTTTCTCTCTCTAGATGATCCCTGTCTGCCTGCGTTGTTGCACCCACCAATGGGTTTATCACATATTCGTCACCTCTCTCTAACATGTCAGGTTTACAAAATATTTTCATGCTATCTAATAAATGCTCCTTGAATTCAATTGGAACATGTTCATAAACATTTTAGAGTCTGAACTTTCAGGAGAAACTCATCTAAGTTCTGCTCAAATTACAGCCAAGGTCTATAAAGCAGCAAAGATTTCAGACTCCAGAATCACTTATGATTTGCTATCAGCCTATGAAATAGTGTTTTGATGATTTAAAGCCCATCTGTCTCCTACTCTTCAGGGCCTTTGAAGTTTTTACAAATGCCTGGAGTTTCTGAAGTATGAAGAATGACTTCAGACTTCAGTATTAAAAGGCCACTTTTCAGTTTAGACCAAATAGAGAGGGAGAGACTCTACTTCCCATTGGGTTAGGTGCCCCAACATCTTCATTTGGGTTTCTTCCCCGCTCTGGTGAAGTGATGGGAGAAAATGATCTCTTTCCATTTGCCAAAAGGATGTCTTCTTGGAGGCTGCTTGATTCTGTAATAATCAAGCAGGTAAGGTGAGAAATGTCATGCTCATTCTTTAAAGAACATGTGTCCTTTGTCAGTATAGAAATTTTCAAGTAAAGAAAAGTCAGAAAAAGAAAATGACTTACACCTAGCTCGATCATCTAATGATCTAAACATTGTTGATCTTTCGGTGATTTTTTCCTGACCCTTTTTTCCCTAGCATAACTTTTCATATGTATTGTATACTTGTGATTATGTTCTTTCTCTGTGATTTTATATTTGTTTTATTTGTCATTGAACCAAATATATTTCCATATTATGAATTATTTATAAATATATTTTATATGATTATATAAAATCCTTTAGACTGGTTTTAACAAGGTTATTATGCATATTCCACTGTTTGACAATTCAGTTATTTCAAAATTTTGCATTATAAACAGCTATGCAATAATATACTTTTTTAGAAAGATTTTTTTCTTTCCCATGCATGTCAAGCAACTAAGGATAGATATCTCAAAATGGGAGCTGTTATACAAAGAATATTGTCACTTACACTTGTATTCTTTATAGTCGTTACACTGCTGTTTTGCTGATATTATATCTTCAACTATAGAATATGGAAATATAGCCTTCATATCACACTTTTAATTCTGAATATACGTTTTAATTTTTGCTAATTTGGTAGGTGAAAAATCAATAAGCAAAGAAAAACCAAAAGTCTCATCAAAGTTGCATTATTTAAACACTTATGGTTGATGCATCTTTTTTCAGCACTGGCAACTCAGGCTTTTGGTTTTGAAAACTTACATTTATCTCTGAACTAGAGAGAAAGGGAAAACAAGCATCAAAGAAGCAAAAAGTGAACCCTTGGAGGTCATTTGTATGTTTAGTGTGGGTACAAAGTAAGTTTCTTCTTGCTGTTTCCAGAAAATCTCCCAGCGCATGGGACTGCCAATCATAATAGATCACAGGAATGGATACATGATCTAAGCTTGATGAATCACTGAATCTTTTCTCCCAGGAAAGAGTGGTTGACTTAAATGGTAGGTGTATAACCTATGCATATGAATCAGTCCTTTCCTGAAATTCATACATGAGCACAGGAACAAAAAAGCTCTTTTCTCCTCCTCTTACTAGAGTTGCCAAAATAAAATCAGAAAAGCCTAAATTATCTAACTGTCATCAATCTTAGCTGCATGGAAGAAGCATATCTATTTTAGAAAAGAAAATATCCAACACACCAGTATTGGCATTGATAGATAAAAGAGTCATGATGATGTACTTTGTACACCTAGATCCATCTATACCTGAAGGTATCACCCTTTGACTTCCATTCTTCATAAGTTACTACATCTTTTTTCCCCCTTTTAGTTTCAATGCTGCTGCTGCTGCTAAGTCGCTTCAGTCGTGTCTGACTCTGTGCGACCCCATAGACAGCAGCCCACCAGGCTCCGCCATCCCTGGGATTCTCCAGGCAAGAACACTGGAGTGGGTTGCCATTTCCTTCTCCAATGCATGAAAGTAAAAAGTGAAAGTGAAAGTGAAGTCGCTCAGTCGTGTCTGACCTTCGCGACCCCATGGACTGCAGCCTACCAGGCTCCTCCGTCCATGGGATTTTCCAAGCAAGAGTACTGGAGTGGGTTGCCATTGAACTATTGAAACAGTTTCAGTAGTTTCTGTCATTTGCAATAAAGTTTATACTTATACACTGATGCATCTAATTATATCTAGGGGACTTACATTAAAAAAACTGATAGAGCACACACACAATGGATGATTTTTTTACATTAGTCATGTCATAGTTAACAATATTAATTAGATAAGGCTTGAACTAATTTTCTGCTATTACTACTGTAATTGCACACATTTTTCTGCCACCCGAGAAAATAAAATAGAAAAAAAAAAGACTTTGAGAAAACTTGTGTTGTAGGAATAAACTTCCTTCTGTTCTAATTTAGAAAAAGATCATTCACAAACTAATGTATTTTATTAACAAATTCTCTAGGACACACAGATTAATTGAGCTGTCCAGACTTGTGTTGTGACCTAGAGGCTGGGATACTCTGGCTGTGTTAGACGGTAGCCCAGGGGCTGGAGCTCACAGCAATTTTTTTTGAGGGTCTGGGCAGACAGGCATGTGGGCATTTTTCAACTTCAGACTGATGTGGCCTTGATGTAATATGGTAGGGACAAGCTGCTCTAATGTGGGAAGTTTAATCCAGTTTGCTCTAAAATTCAGAGCTCTGCATTCTTCTCTGTGTGTGTGTTCATGTGTATATGGTAATTGATTTTTTTAAACTTAGTTTTGATTTTTATCCAAGTTATACATGAACATGATTTATTCTACAGAACATTTTTGATGGCAAACTCCCAAAACATCTTTTATATTTCCCACTCTTTAAACATTTATAGAATTTTAATCTATATCACTAATAATCTATATCTCAAATAATCAGCCTCTTAATTTTTCTGTTGTATTACCTGTTGACTTCCATTGCTAAAGGGGGTTTAACACATTTTCTCACACCCGTGACATATTATGTTTTCAGTTATGTCCAATAAATTCCCATTATAATTATAATTACACTAATATGTAGGATTGACATTATTCTGTGTAAATATGATTACTAACTGAGCTCTGTGGTAGACTATGATGACTATCGTAGTCTTCATCAACTTTTATGTCTCTAGAGTAGTAGTTTTCTTGTTTTATTTATTTTTTATTTATGAAGAGTAATTTATTCCCCTATCCTCTCTCAGATGTATAAGAGCAACCCAGTACATTGAATCATCATAAATACTCTGTCATTTTCACTTTTCCTGAACCTTCTTATCTGCTGCAATCTGCTCTGACCTTTTCTAGTGCTCTGCATGCTAAGTCGCTTCAGTCATATCCAACTTTTTGAGACCCTATGGACTGTAGCCCACCAGGCTCCTCTATCCATGGGGATTCTCCAGGCAAGAATACTGGAGAGTGTTGTAGCCCTCCTCAAGGGGATCTTCCCCACCCAGCGATGGGACTCAGGTGTCTTATGTGTCCTGCATTGGCAGGCGGGTTCTTGACCACTAGCGCCACCTCCCGGCTTTCCCCTCAGGTCATCCTGAAGTCTCCTCTCTCCTTATTGGATGTCCTGTTGCTTGAATCCGATGTGTTCCCCTTTCTTGGGTTTTTCCTGAGGTAGTGTCCTGAAAAAGAATGCTTGGCAGGTAAATTGTGAGTGTTCTTTTAAAAATCAGTCCCACATTTAATTGTTTTGCTGACAGTTAAATTCTAAGTTAGAAATTATTTCCTCTCAAAATTTTGCAGACATTGCTCCTCCATTGTATTCTGGTTTCTAGTGTGGCTCAGTTCTTTGTATAAAATACATATATTTTTCTCTAGAAACTTGGAACATCTTTTCTTTGCTTCCAAGTTCTGAAATTCTTTAATGATGGACTGGTGTGTGTGTGTCTATTTTCACTTATTGTGCCGAGTGCATCGTATGGTGGGTTCTTCCCTTCTGTAAGTACATGTCCTTCAGTTCCTGGAAACTGACTTCATTATTTTTTGGATAAAATTTATTCAGTTTTTTATTCTTTGTTGTTTCTGAAATTCCTATGACTCAGATATTAGGCCTTGAGGACTGATAATCTATTTTCCTTTTGTCTCCTACTCTCCCTTCCTCCTTACTTCTTTCCTTTCTTTCTCTCACCCTCCCTACCTCTCTTCCTTTCTCCCTCTAGTCCTCTGTCCCCACTCTCACTGCTCTTTTCTTTCTTTTGAACTTTTTGGAACAGTTACTCAAATATATCTCCTAAACATTCTCCTGAGTTTTTAATTACTTCACTTAATTTATTTATTTTAATTCTTAAATCTCAGTTCTGTTCTCTGAATATGGGTTATTCTGGTATTCTCTTCTCTTGTGACTGCAATGTTTTCTTATCTCTGAGGACAATAATAAGAATTGTTTTATGTGAGTCTTCTGTTTTCATTCTAAGTATCTTCTTCAGGTTTTCCCCTCTTTCTTTGTTTAGGCTCTGTCTCTAATATTTGCCTCCTCCTGAAATTCTCAGCCAATGTGTAGTCATACTTAAGAGAGAATCATAAAAAAATGTGAAGTTTTGTGTCTATGCATTGGGTGGGCTTCTCAGGTGGCTCTAGTGGTAAAGACTTACCTGCCAGTGCAGGAGATGTAAGAGACACAGGTTTGGTCCCTGGGTCAGGAAGATTCCCTGGAAGAGGGCATGGCAACCCACTCCAGTATTCTTGCCTGAAGAATCCCCTGGACACAGGAGCCTGGCGGGCTTCTGTGTCCAGGGGAGTGGAGTGTCCAGGGGAGTGGAGTGACATAGAGTGTCAAAGAGTAGGACACGGTTGAAGGGACTTAGCATGAACACATACACACATGGGATATTTTGACTGTGGTCTTTGCTGTCAATTGGTGTAACCAACATCTTTCATTGTTGAATCTTCAAATCAGAATCTTTATACTTTTTATTTTTCTCGTGAGCTGACCCCTGGTGTTTCCCATCATAATGTTTCAGATTTCAGTAAAATTAATTAAATATCTGGCTTCAATATAGGATCCTTGACCTTTGTTGTCTATTTGACCCACTCTAGATAATAAACTTCTAGTATTCTGCTAGGGTTACAAAGAATAATCTCTTAAAATATATGTATTTTTTAAAGTAGATAGATAGTAGATAGTAGAAGAAACACCTTATTGTGATCTGAACACTCACACAATGGATTTACACAGTTAACATCGAAATGAATTTACTTTTGGCCAAGGCTAGGATTAGGAAGGCTTTAATGTACAATTTTAACTATTTTGAAGGATAGGTTGGAAGAAAGTCAAGAAAAGGACATCAGAGGAAGGTATGAGACCAGAAAAAGACCATAGAAACAGTCAAAATCCTTGTGGTTTGGGTAGACTGTGAGGACAACACTTAGATTAGAGTAGAAGAGTTAAAATATGACTCATTTGAGAATAAGTTCAAATAGGTGAAAAAAAAGTGAAAGTGTTATTCATTCAGTGGTGTCTGACTCTTTGCGGCCCCATGGACTGTAGCCTGCCAGGCTCCTCCATCTTTGGAAATCTCCAGGCAAGAATATTGTAGTGGGTAGCCATTCCCTTCTCCAGGGGATCTTCCAGACCAAGGGGTTGAAACTTGAACCCAGATTTCCTGCATTTCGGGTGGATTCTTTACCGTCTGAGCCTTTACCGAGAGAAGTTGTTAAGTCTAGATAGGTAGTTGTTTTCTAATGCCAGGTTAAAGATGCCACTGAATGGTTTTCAGTAGGAAATCTCATGATACAATATGTACTTTAGGCAGATTCATTTGGTAATAATAAGCAGTACAGATGGAACTGAGGAGGAGGGTGATTAAACCAATATGCGTGGTATTTCCTCACCCAGACTTAAGGTGATAAGGTTCTCCAGCCAGTTGATAACAGTGGGAAACGGAAGTTGTGAATGGAAGGATTAAAGCAAAGGCAGAATTGACAGGATTTGTTGAGTGATTTCTTAGGGGGAGACTTAACCCCTCCTGCCTCCTTGCAGAGGGAGGCAGTCATTCCGGGGAGCTGCCACACTTGAGTTATTGTGTGCTGGAAGCTGGGCAAATTCCAGCTAGAGGTTAGTTTGTCCTCCACTGGTCTGAGGCAGATTACCGCAAATTAAATTTCATGCTAACCTGCTCTAAGCCAGGGACACATCATTAACTTTCAGGGTTATCTAGTTGATCACACTAAAGAAAATCTATTTCCACTGTTCCCTTGATGACAGTTGTGAAAATATTTCAATCGCAGTATGAAATAATTTGCAATATTTCACCAAGGCAATTATGCAGCCTCTGAAATGCAATGCTGAAAGAGGCATGTGGGATGAAGCCGTTACTTCTTGGTTAGCAGAATGCTCCAATTTCTAGGAATGGCCTTGACAGGGCTGCTCAAATCCAAGTTCACCCTTTAAGTCAGGTCTGTACCAGTTAAGTGAGGTGGAGAATTGAATTACCTTGGTAGAAAATTAATACTCTCCTCCCTTTCCGTCCTCCTATGTCTATCTTGATCTTTCTACTTCCAATAAAATTTGTACTGCTCTGCAGGGTCAGTAATATTGGAGCCAGTATGAGTTCAAATGGTGACATGAGGGAGACAGAAAAGAATTGAAGCAAACGTGTGTATATGTTTACCTGGAGATAACTGAAGAATGCAATTGGCAAGCAATACTCTTGACATTTAGTCAGGGATTTAAAAGTTTACCAAGTGTGTGTCTTGATGTCCAGAATTCATTGTTAAGACTTTGCCCAAAACCTATCTGAAAGAATGCAATGAGGAAAAATTGTATGATGCTCTTGTAAAACTGTGAAGAAAAAGGCAAATGATGACTAACTTGAGGATCAAGAAATCAAAGCCAGATATTTTTTTAAAAACAGTATTTATTTATCTATTTATTTATTTGGCTGTAGCAGGTCTTCCTTACAGCATGCAGAATCTTTAGTTATGGCATGTGGAATGTAGGTCCCTGACTAGGGATTGAACCCAGGATCCCTGCATTTGAAATGTGGAGTCTTAGCCACTGGGCTACCAGGTAAGTCCCAAAGCCAGGTATTAAAAAAAAAAAGAAAGGAAATCAAAGCCAGGTGGCCAGGTGCATCAAAAGGAAAGAAGAAAATACAAATTATCTGATGAGGAAGACACCTTGAGAGGATGAAGCTTCTGTGTTTGTGTGCCCTCCTTTAGTAGGTCATAGATGGGGTGGCCCTCCTGGATAGATAGGCAAGCACGTATGACCAAGTAGTGGGCAAGTGAAGAGCTATGGAAACATCAAAAGTCATTTAGCCTCTAAATGACTGTGAATAGCGATGAGAGTCAATATACCCAGATTGTATTAGACTGCTAGGAATGCCAAAATGAAATTCCACAGCCTAGGTGGCTTAAGAAATAAGAATTTATTTTCTCACAGTTCTAAAGACTGGAAGTTCAAGATCAAGGTGTTGGCAGATTGGTTGTCTCAGGACTCTCTTCTCGGCCAGGTAGCCACCTCCTTCTCCTGGCCTCTTCTCTGTGCATGCTTGTCTCTGGCGTCTCTAACTCTTATTTTGAGGACACTGGTCTGTTTGGATTAAGGCCTGACCATTATGATCTAATTAACCTTAATTGCCTTTTAAAGTCCCAATTTCCAAATACAGTTAATTCTAAGGTACTGGGGGTTAGGGCTTCAAGATATGAATTGAGAGGGGGCACAATTCAGTCCATAACACCAGAATTCTTATTTATTTGTTCATTTACCTATCTACTTACTTACTGAAGTATAATTGACTCAAAACACTATGTTAGTTTCAGCAATAAAATGTAGTGATTTGGTATTTCTTTCCATTACAAAATGATCATCAGGAGAAATCTAGTTACCATCTGCCACCAAATTTCTTATAATACTATTGACTGTATGCCCCATACTGTGAATTTCATTCCCGTGACTCATTTATTTTGTAACTGGAAGTTTGTACCTCTGAATTTCTCTCTCCTATATCACTTTTTCTCCACACCCATCTCCTTTGGCAGTCACATATATATGTATTCTCTGAATCTATGTTTCTGTCTTGTTATATTTATTCACTTGTTTAGTTTTTTAGATTCTACATGTGAGTGAAATCATATGGTATTTGTCTTTCCCTGTCTGACTTCTTTCACTTGGCATAGTAACTTCTGGGTTTATCCATGTCATCAGAAACAGCAAGATTTCTTTCTTTCTTTTTTTTGGCTGAGTAATATTCAACTGTATATATTAATACATATATACATAAAATCTTTATGCATTTGTCTATCAATGGACACTTAAGCTGCTTTCATATCTTGGCTATTATAAATAATGTTTCAAAGAACACAGTGCTGCCTTTTTTTTTGATAAATAGTTTTGTTTTTTTCGTGGTAGTTCTATTTTTAAATTTTTGAGTAACCTCTACTGTTTTCCATAGTGACTGTACCAGTTTCCATTTCTACCAACAGTGTATGAGATTTTCACTTCTCCTCATTCTTATAAAACTTGTTATTTGTTTTATTTTTGATAATAGCCATTCTAATAGGTGTGAGGTGGTATTTCATTGTGATTTTCATTTGTGTTTCCCTGATGGTTAGTGATGTTGAGCAACTTTTCAGGTATTTTTATCTGTATGTCTTCTTTGGAAAAATGTCTATTTAGGTCCTCTGCACATTTTAGAATCAAGATTTAAAAAAAAAATTGGTTCTGAGTTATATGAGTTCTTTGTATATTTTGGATGTATCACTTGCAAGTATATTTTCCCATTGAATAGGCTGTCTTTTTACTTTGTTCATAGTTTCCTTTGCTGGGCAAAAGCTTTTTAGTTTGATGTAGTTCATCTTGTTTGGGACTCTCTGTGCTTCCTGGATATCTGTTTTCTTTCCCAGGTTAGTGAAGTGTTCAGCTGTATTCTTCAATTGAGTTCTTTTGCCCCTTTCTCTGTCTTCTTCTGGGACCCCTGTAGGGAGGATGGCAGTATGCTTGATATGGTCCTAGAGGTCTCTTAAACTGCCCTCATTTAAAAACAAAATTTTTTTTTTGTTGTTCTGCGCACATGATTTCTGCTGTTCTGTCTTCCAGTTCACTAATCTACTTCTCTGTATCATCTAACCTCCTGTTCATTCCTTCTGGGTATTTTTAAATTTCAGCTACTGTATTCTTCAGCTCTATTGAGTCTTCTATTTTCTAACTTTATGTTCAAATTCTTGCTGTGTTCATCCACTCTTCTTCCAAGATTATTGAGCATCTTTATGATTGTTACCTTGAGCTCTTTATCAGATAGATTGCCTGTTTCCATTTTGCTTAGTTCTACTTTTGCAGTTTTATCTTGTTCCTTCATCTGTAATATATTCCTCTGTTGCCTTATTGTGCCTAATTCTCTGCTTTTGTTTTATGTGTTAGGTAGGATGGTTATATTTCCCAGTCCTGGAGAAGGGGCCTTATGTAGTTGTCCTGTGGGACTCAGCAGCACACTTCTCTCTGGTCCCCAGAGCTATATGCTCTGGGGTACCCCCATGTGGGCTTCATGAGCCTTTCTGTTGTGGTGAGGCCAACTCCTCTGGGCATGCTGCTTGGCAGAGCTGACTTCATCCTAGCTGTCTGCCAGGCCGTGTGTTGTCCAGAGGCTTCTGGACTGCTGGTGGATGGGACCCTTGGTATTGCTGTTTTTGGAGTCCAGAGGGCCCAGGGTAGGTACCAGCCTGCTGTAGGTGGGTAAGCTCTTGGTCCAAACAGGCTACAGAGAGAATTCCATAAAGGTACTTAGCTCCAGTGACCTTGTGAGCCCTCCAAAATTGCTGCCACCAATGTTTGTGTTTACATCAGGAGTCCTTTACTTCTTGCCCCTTTGAGGGCTTCAGGATCAGCATGTGGATGTGACCCTGGCTCCTTTCGATAACTGCCTCAGTGCTGGGGCATGGACTATGTGATTTTGCATGCATGCTTTAAGAGGTGAGTCTTTGTTTCCTGCAGCCCTCCAGCTGTCCTGTACACAAGCTTTGCTGTCATCAAACCAGTCATTCTGGGGGCTCATTTTCCCATGCATGACTCCTGGATGGGGAACCCAGTGTGGAGCTTGGGCCTCTCACTCTTTTGGGAGAGCCTCTGCGATTGTGATTATCCTTTTGTTTGTGGGCTGCCCACCCAGAGGTGTGGGTCTTGACTCTACTGTGTTTCTGCTCTCCTACTCATCTTCTGTGGTTCCTTCTTTATATCTTTAGTTGTGGGAAATCTTTTATGCTCGTCTTCAGGTCATTCTTATTGGTAGTTGCTCTGTAAATAGTTGTAATTTTGCTGTGATCATAGGAGGAGGTGAATTCAGTCTCCCTTCTCCACCATCTTAGCCACACCTTAACACCAGAATTTTTTATTTTTCTTCCCCTCAAAGAGTTCCTTTCCTAAGCTGCACTATCTGAATAAATGGAATTTCATCCTTCTAGTTGCTTAGGCCAAAAACCCTAACTTCAACCCTGACTTCTTTTTTATTCTCAGTTCCCACATCCAATAAGCAAATCCTGTTGAATTTATCTTCAGGAAACATGCAGAATATGATCCCTTTTTACCACCTTCAATGTTCTAGAGTGATCCATCTCACTGGATGATGGCCTCTTGAAGCAGTAACCTTTTTTTTTTTTTAAATAAGTTTTCAATCCATTTGTAATTTGTGGTTTTAAAAAGATGTTTCTATATTTGGCTGTGCTGGGTCTTAGTTGCGGCATGCAGGATCTTTAGTTGTGGTATATGGGATCTAGTTCCCTGGCCAGGGATCCAACCCGGGCCTCCTGCACTAAGAGCACAGAGTCTTAGCCACTGGACCACCAGGGAAGCCTGGTAGTCTCTTAAATAATCTTTTGTCTCCTTCTCTTGCCCCTTTCAGTCTCATCTCCATGTGCCCTATATAAAAACCAGACACTGACAGTGTTTTATTTCACTATAGATCACTTCCTAGTACTTATTAGCACTTGAAACCTATGTGTATCTGTGCTTGTGTGTGTACATAAATATGTATGTAATTTTTATAGTCTCTCTCTCTCCACCAAAATGTGAACTCACAAGAACAAGATTTTGTTGTTTTGTTCCTTGACATGTTTCTACTGCCTTGAACAATGGCACACTAAAAAAATCATGGTCAATAAACATCACTTGGATGAGTAAAATGAACCTGTGCCTGTATCTACATACTGTGTTAGCTACATTTTGCTTCACCTCTCCCACTTCTATCTAAGTTGGTGCTTCCTGGAATAAAAGGACCATTAAGAAACACATCAAGTACCTACTATGTGCCAGAGGCTACAAGAAACAAATAAAGATGCTGGTATAGTAAGGGAAAGGAAGAAATGAAAGTAGAGGTACAAAAATACATAAATGTCAAAGAAATAGAAGAAAGATTAAATATGTGGTCTTTGAGTGAAGGCTATTATTATGGGTCAAAGAACACTTCTCAAAATAGAACCTGGACTGAAGAAAGAAGTCAGATGGGTGAAGGAAATTAAAAGTAATAAAAAAAAAAGTCATGTTTTTGTGTCCTTTCCTAGGCTTCTAGACTTGAGTATTTAGAGAGAATTCCCAGGTTCAAGACTGATTTCCTGTTGCAAGAGACAAACACCACCAAGTCTATATTTTTTGTAAAAATGTCTTTGGAAACATACAATTTAGCAGGAGTAGTCACATTGTTGTGTAGAGCATTACATTTCATACTGAAATATTGATTGATTTCAAAGTAAATGCAAGGAAAGGAATATTCCTTCCCACAATCCGTTTTAAGGAAAACAAAACTAATTGGAAGTAATTGGAAGTAAACTTACACTGTAGTTAACTCAAACTTAAAAACAAAATTAAGTTTATGGAATACATCATTCACACATACCTAAAGAGGGAGAAATTGAAGGACCTTGAATGTTGTCCGAAGAAAAAAGTGTGCACAACCAGTTTTGATATGCAGATATCCTTTATTTTAAAGCTACAGATATAAAAATACCTGAATTGGTACAACTGCACAGAATTAAAAGTTTTAAATCAATGACAACAGCTTTCCATATAGCTCAGTCGGTAAAGAATCTGCCTGCAGTATAGGAGACCAGGGTTCAATCCCTGCGTGGGGAAGATCCCCCTGGAGAAGGAAATGGCAACCCACTCCAGTATTCTTGCCTGGTGGGCCGCAGTCCATGGGGTCACAAAGAGTTGGGCATGACTGAGCGACTAACACTTACTTACTATAGTTTATAAGTGCATATTTGCATATATCTATAAATCAGCATATTGAGTTTCTCTACAAAATTTGAAGACATTGAAAGCATTAATAGAGTGAAAGAACTAGTAAAATTTTTTACTCAGAGATTAAATTATGTTGAAGGTGGTATTTTGTCTTCTTCAACTTTGTATTTCTATCAGTTAACTGTGTTGGCCTGAAGTGGGTCCTCAATTAAATATTACTGCTGCTGTTGCTGCTAAGTCGAGTCAGTCCTGTCCGACTCTGTGCGACCCCATAGACGGCAGCCCACCAGGCTCCATTGTCCCTGGGATTCTTCAGGCAAGAACACTGGAGTGGGTTGCCATTGCCTTCTCCAATGCATGAAAGTGAAAGTGAAGTTGCTCAGTCGTGTCCGACTCCTAGCGACCCCATGGACTGCAGCCTACCAGGTTCCTCTGTCCGTGGGATTTTCCAGGCAAGAGTACTGGAGTGGGGTGCCATTGCCTTCTCTCAATTAAATGTTAGTTGAAATTGAGTGACAGTAGATGTGCTTCTTCAGGTCACATTTGAAAGGGGCATTTTAGTACTTATCTAACAGGCAGCACACTGGACATATTATGAAGAGGGTACAAATACTATGAAGAGAGTGATACTATTGCTTCTGATTTATAAATAAGAAAAATGAAGCTAATGAAACAGAAAAATTCGTATAGCTCAGCAGCAAATCAACAACAATAATAACAAAATTTGGAGGGACCTTTTTCAGAATGTCAGTAATGCCTCCTCTTGATCCTATGTGATAATAAATTAACCCCATTTTACAGGTCAGAAGGATGAGATCAAAGACAATATTCATTGCCTGAGGATAAATTGATAATTAGTAGAATGAAGCGGGGCTGTGTGGAAGTAACATAGTTTTTCTGATATGAATTTTACTCCTCTTTCTATTAGAGCACATCATGTCTTTTGCAAATGACATTTCTCCCAGTATTCTATTTTTCATACATCCTAGGAATTAATATTCTGTATTTGTGAGGATGTGGGTTGCAGCCAGAGATGTATGTACTTTCTTCTTGTTAGACATAAAGTTAGCAAAAGTATTATTGTTGTTGTTGTTGTGAGATTCCATGGACAGAGGAGCCTAGTGGGCTACAGTCCATGGGGTTGCAAAGAGTTGGACACTACTTAGCAACTCAACAACACGACAAAGCAAAAGTATTATTGTAGCTCTTCTAGTACTTTCTTAAGATTAGGAGTCTTTAAAGGTATATGCCATCATAGATTTTCAACAAGAGTTCCAAGGCCATTCAATGAGAAAAGAGTCTTTTCAACTAGTGGCATTAGGCAAACTGAGTATCCACATACAAAATAATAAAATTATAGTGCCCAATCATTAACTCAAAATGTATCAAAGACCTAAGTGTAAGAGTTAAAACTATGAAATTCATAGAAAAAAACCTGGGGGTTAGCTTTATGATTTTAGGTTTGGCAGTGATTTCTTTGTGACATTAAAGCATAAGCAACAAAGAAAAATTAGTGAAATTGGACTTCATCAAAATCACAAACTTCTTTTGTCAAAGGAGGCTATCAACTGAATGAAAAGTCATGGGTGAAAATATTTACAGCTGATGAGGGATCTATATTCAGAATATTTAAAAAACTCCTAAACTTAACAACAACCAAAAAACCCAAATAATTGGATTTAAAAATGGACAGAGTACCTGAATAGACATTTCTCCAAAGAAGATTCACAGATGGCCAAAAAACACACAAAATGATAGAGAACATCACTAATCTTTAGGGAAATGCAAATCAAAACCACAATGAGATAACACTTCACCCCCATCAGGAAGGCTACTTAAAAAAACACAGGAAATGACAACTGTTGATGAAGTTGTGGGGAAATTAGAACCTTTGTGTATTGCTGGTGGGAATATAAAGTGGTGCAACTATTGTGGAAAAGAGTTAGGTGATTCCTCAAAACAAACATGAACATAGAATTGCCATATAATTGAGAAATTCCGTCTCAGTGAATTAGAAAGCGTTGAAGAACAGAAATCAGAAACTTGAATAGTTATTCATACCAATATTCATAGCATCGTTACAATAGCCAAAAGATATAAACAACCTAATTATCTAGTGAATTAGTAACCAATGTGGCCACAATGGGGCCATGCGTTGATGTATGGCAAAACCAATACAATATTGTAAAATAAAAAAAGTAAAAAAAAAACAAAAAAAAATTAAAAAGGAATAAAATTCGAATATGGACTATAACACAGATGCATCCTGAAGTCATGCTAAATGAAATAAGCTAGACACAAAAGGACAAGTATTGTATGATTCAACTTATATGAGATACCTAGAGAAGCCAAATTCATAGAGGCAGAAAATAGAAGGGTGGTTGCAGGGCTGGGAGAAAGGGAGAATGGGAAGTTGGTGCTTAATCAGTACAGAGTTTCAGTTTGGGAAGATGAGAACTTTGGGGAGATTCAGAGTGGTAATGATTGACAACGTGAATGTACTTAATGCCAATGAATTATATTCCTAAAAATGGTTAAAGTGGTAACTTTTACATTATGTATATTTTGCTACAACAAAAAGTTTATGCCATTATAAGGAAAACATAATTTTATATTCTAAACTCTGTTATAGAGACCAAAGGATACATTTCAATGCAGACAAAGTTTACTTTATAGTCAACCAGAAGACTATATCTGCCATATGCTATGCTATGCTAAGTCACTTCAGTCGTGTCTGACTCTGTGTGACCCCATAGACGGTAGCCACCAGGCTCCCCCATCCCTGGGATTCTCCAGGCAAGAACACTGGAGTGGGTTGCCATTTCCTCCTCCAGTGCATGAAAGTGAAAAGTGGAATCGAAGTCACTCAGTTGTGTCTGACTCTTAGCGACCCTATGGACTGCAGCCTACCAGGCCCCTCCATCCATGGGATTTTCCAGGCAAGAGTACTAGAGTGGGGTGCCATTGCCTTCTCTGATATCTGCCATAATGGAGACTTAAAATATTATATAGATAATGGCCAATGTCTTTTAGCTATTAGTTTAAAGGCCTAGTTCCACTGTTCAGTGATCAGTGGGAGGAATTAAAATAGCCTTTCTTCTTCTGTGCATGCTCTGGAGGAAGAATGAGCTTTAGCTGCTGTTGAGCTACTGTTCACGAAGGAGAGGGGTGTTTACAGGTTACTCCTTTCTTAACTGGTTGCTTCTTGTTCTCTTTATTTCTGAATCTCAGTTCTAAGAGTTAACATGCATCATGTCCCCTTGCCTCCCTCTTCTCAAATCAGGTCTTTGACCAACGCAGCAGTCATGAAACCGCCAGGCCATCCTTCATAGTGGAGAGACCAGAAAGGATCTGGGCTCCTTTTAGGGGTAAAATCAATAGTAACCAGTATACTTTATCCACTCCTATAATTTTTTATTGAGGTATAGCCAAGTGGTATAGAATGTTCCTTCCATAGTCATTCTATGACCAGAAAAACAGTTTCTTTCAGTTTTATAACACAGCATGACTTAAAGTCACACCTTGAGCCTTCAATCTTGCAATCTGTTTTCCATATCTTCCCTCCACATTCTTTCTAAACTGCATCTTGGATTATGTAATCTTTTCCTTCTGGTAGATAGAGTCTAAATTCTTGGGCACATGCTCTAAACCTTTCTTGATTAGGTCTCTTCCAGCCTAGCCTAATTTCTCATTGTTACCATGATGGTGTCCCTGTTCTCCAATGATGCTCAATGCAGCACAGCTCTCTAAATGTGCCTTAATTACTGTAGCTCCCACTTTGCCTCTGGAAATGCCATTCTCTCTATGCAGACTACTCAACCTCCTCCAACACCATGTCACCTCCTCTCTGAAGCCTACCTGCTCATACCAAAAAGAATCAGCTGCACTTAACCTTAGTGCTTTCTCAGCATCTTGTATATCTTTATCATAGTACTGATGACATTACTTCATTTGATGATATGCCTGTGTTCCCTAGTGGAAAATAGAGACTTTTCTACCTGTCTCATCAGATACATAAACTGGCACACTTTAAGAATTTTTATTTTTAGGAATATTTTTGAGTGGATGAATGAATAAATGAATCTATTTCCCATTGTCTGATTCTTTAACCATAGCAAAATTGGAGTTTATGGGCATCTCATAGCCAAACAATAAGAGAAATAATTTTAATAATGGTAGTAAAATTCTATAGGGGTGGCATTAGTTAAGCCATCAGCAGCTATTAACAGAGTGTCTATTATTTGTTTATTGGTTTGACAGGTCACCACTCCTGTACCAGCTATGTTTTGTATATCTACACCAAGTGGACAACTGAGAGAATACAGGATTCCACTTAAGAATGCGCCAAGATTCTTAAGATTATAATAGAAAGTCAGGTGGTTGTTACTAAAATAATTTTCTGATTTCTGAAATAGAAGCTTTGAGCAAAAGTGCTTTCCTTCTCAGTTATATGGTTTCAGTATCAAATTGGCTACTTGTGCTCCCCAGACCATTGCTCAATTATACTGACCTATTCAGTAGGCTGAAATTGACTTGCACTGGACTGGGACAAATTTCATTACCTTCTCAAACTCTCTGGTATCATTTCAGCAATTCTAGGAATATTAGCAATAGGTACTGCCCTGGTTTTGTCTTGATCCCATTGAATTTCATTCAGGCAAAAGACATTTGGATAATTTGCAGATTCATATAACATTAGCACTAGAAAGAGTCCTTTGTGATTATCTTTGCTCAGTGCTCTCATTTGAAAGATGGGGACCCTGAGTCCAAGGTGAGTCAAGTGATTGCTGAGAGTCCCAAAGCCAGTTGGCGGCAGGCATGCTTTAGAATTCTGCTTGCCTGTCTGTGAGGCCAGTGTTCTGTTCACCACCCTGTTCTGCCTCTCACAAATGATTCAAGGCTTTATGTATTCAATTCAGAGCAGTGCAAGTATATGCAGCCATGTGTACACTGAAGGCTTTCAAATTATATCTTCAAAATTGAAGTTAGTTTAAGCCCAGACTTTGAATTTATTCACAATTTAGGAGAATAGATGAATGTGATATTCTCAACTCGCTGAACTGTACTCCTTCTACAAAATACTAATGAAATACACAGTGTGATCCAGCTTCTCATTTCTCTCCTTACCCTGTGCACCCTCCTTCCATCTGCAGCCCTTTATCTGAAGGCAGTGGCATGCATGTATTCCCTTCCAGATAATCTTCATTAGAAAATGGGCAAGACAAAGACCTGCTGGCCCTGGGAGCACCAATCAAAGGACTGTAGAATAAGATCTATCACATAGAAGAGCTGAAACAAGATGAAAACAGAAATGCATGGCAGTTTAGAAATACCCATCTAGAAAGAGAGCTGAAAGAAAACAAACCCAAGAATGTGTATAATTTTAGTTGACACAGAAAATGTAAAGCCCACAACGTCTCAGTACAAAGGAGAAGATGGTAACTGAGTGTCTGAAAGATCCTTAAAGACCAGGGCTCATTGGATTTTGGAGGAGTTTGAGTTAAGGAGGTGGGAAGGGCAAACAACGGTGGATGGAGAGAGTAGATGGCTAGGAATCCCATGCTGGAACTCAGAGCTGCTATGGCTCCTTGTGTGCTGAGCAATCTAAGCCATTCGGAAGGTCGTGAGCCTTGAGTCAGGAGACCTGCGGTTGAGACAGCACTTTTACTTTGGCTGTGAATACTCACCTGGAAAATACTGGGGCAGGATCAAAGAACTGTATAGTGGTTGCATTCTGGGCTTGTGGAGATTGTACTTCCTCTGAGTTCACATAAGGAACGTGATAAATGGAAATATGCTGCAAGCGTTGCTTTGATTAATTCCTGGTCTTGTATTGTTTACTCTATTTAGCCCTTAGGTTGACGGGTGGGAAGTGGGAATCACAGAGGAGGAGCTTAGAGTAGTTCTTCCTCTATCTACAGGATGACCTAATATAGACCTTCTTCAAATATGCCATTAAGCTTACTTCATACTTGCCTTGTCTGAAATATTGATACTCAGCAACTATGGACCTTGGACAAGAACTTTTTGGATCTTTAGAAGCAACTAATTCATAATTCTAAAGACTTCTGCTTTCACAGGTGACATAGTAACCAACCCAGCTAGTTAGTAAGAGCTACCAACCTTTCCTCTTAATTTAGAACTACTTTATTGCTAGTATTTACCGAGATCCAGAATTCAGGACCCTGCTCATAGCCTTGTTGCAAAGTTTCTGGGCACAGATTGCCATGCAGAAAGTGGAATGGCCTTTTAGATATTAGTGGGGCAGCATCAGTATCATCTTGCCTCAGTGATGGGTTTAAATGCTGTTTTTGCTTTGTAATTATAAATTACCATTATAGCATCACCATTTAGTTCATGCGTAGTTAATCCTTCAGCATAGCATGTGTGTCTGTACTTTTTCTAAATGAAATTCTAAACTGTATTTGCACTTCTGTTCTGCCCACATCCAAGTTTCTAAAGCAGACATACTCATGATGTTCCTATACTTGGCTTCTGTTTTGACAGTTCATTGGCAATTGGCTGACTGTGAATACTTTGCCACATACTATCAAGACAAACCTTCTGAAATTAACAGCTAACCTTAAGTTCATAGTCATTATTCATTAATATCAATGTATATACTACTATACCTGTTTTAAATCAAGGATAGGCACACTTTTTTTTTTTCCCTGTAAAGGACTGGATGTGAATATTTTAAACTTTGCAGGCCATATGTATTAGATCACCACTACTCAGCTTTGATGTTGTTGCACAAAAACCACCCCAGACAATATATAAACAAATGGATATGGCTGTGTTAAAATAAAAATCTTATTTACACAAGCAGTTGGTGAGATAATTGGGCCTACAGATCATAGTTTTCTGACTCTTGTTTTAAAAAGTAAAAGACAATCTCTTTAACAAGTGGTGCTGGGAAAACTGGTCAACCACTTGTAAAAGAATGAAACTAGAACACTTTCTAACACCATACACAAAAATAAACTCAAAACAGATTAAAGATCTAAATGTAAGACCAGAAACTATAAAACTGTTAGAGGAGAACATAGGCAAAACACTCTCCAACATAAATCACAGTAGGATCCTCTATGACCCACCTCCCAGAATATTGGAAATAAAAGCAAAAATAAACAAATGAGACCTAATTAAAATTAAAAGCTTCTGCACAACAAAGGAAACTATAAGCAAGGTGAAAAGACAGCCTTCAGAATGAAGCATCTGACAAAGAATTAATCTCAAAAATATACAAGCAACTCCTGCAGCTCAATTCCAGAAAAATAAACGACCCAATCAAAAAATGGGCCAAAGAACTAAACAAACATTTCTCCAAAGAAGACATACAGATGGCTAACAAACACATGTTGAAAAGATGCTCAACATCACTCATTATCAGAGAAATGCAAATCAAAACCACTATGAGGTACCATTTCACACCAGTCAGAATGGCTGTTATCCAAAAGTCTACAAGCAATAAATGCTGGAGAGGGTGTGGAGAGAGGGGAACACTCTTACACTGTTGGTGGGAATGCAAACTAGTGCAGCCACTATGGAGAACAGTGTGGAGATTCCTTAAAAAACTGGAAATAGAACTGCTTTATGACCCAGCAATCCCACTGCTGGGCATACACACCGAGGAAACCAGAATTGAAAGAGACACATGTACCCCAATGTTCATCGCAGCACTGTTTATAATAGCCAGGACATGGAAGCAACCTAGATGTCCATCAGCAGATGAATGGATAAGAAAGCAGTGGTACATATACACAATGGAGTATTACTCAGCCATTAAAAAGAATACATTTGAATCAGTTCTAATAAGGTGGATGAAACTGGAGCCTATTATACAGAGTGAAGTAAGCCAGAAAGAAAAACACCAATACTGTATACTAACGCATATATATGGAATTTAGAAAGATGGTAACAATAACCCTGTATATGAGACAGCAAAAGAGACACAGACGTATAGAACAGTCTTTTGGATTCTGTGGGAGAGGGAGAAGGTGGGATGATTTGGGCGAAGGGCATTGAAACATGTATAATATCATAGGTGAAAGCCAGTCCAGGTTCAATGCAGGATACAGGATGCTCGGGGCTGGTGCACTGGGATGACCCAGAGGGATGCTACGGGGAAGGAGGTGGAAGGGGAGTTCAGGATGGGGAACACATGTTCACCCGTGGTGGATTCATGTTGATGTATGGCAAAACGAATACAATATTGTAAAGTAATTAGCCTCCAATTAAAATAAATAAATTTATATTAAAAAAGTAAATGATAAGCATGTGTGTATTGTTATTGTTCAGTGGCTAAGTAGTGTTCGACTCTTTGTGACCTCATAGACTACAGTATGCCAGGCACCTCTGTCCTCCACCATCACCTGGAGTTTGCTCAAATTCATGTCTATTAAGTTGGTGATGCTATCTAATTTGGGTATTGAGTGTCCTCTCAAATTCTTTCTCATGCTGTTCTTTTGCCACTAGAATGTAAAGATGAATTCAGTATTGGATGAGTTGATCTTTGCCCAATGTAAATCTGCTATGTTACAAGTACTCAGAACCACTAACATACACAAGGCAGGGTCCAGCTGTTAGTATTCTACAAAAAGCTACTTTCCTTTTTAACCTGAGTATTGGAGGCTGGCATTTGTAAACCACCCCCAAACACATTTCTTTCTTTTTTTTAAACTTTTTATTTTATATTCATGTACAACCAATTCCTTGGAAGGAAAGTTATGACCAACCTAGATAGTGTATTAAAAAGCAGAGACGTTACTTTGCCAACAAAGGTCCGTCTACTCAAGGCTATGGTTTTTCATGTGGTCATGTATGGATGTGAGAGTTGGACTGTGAAGAAAGCTGAGTGCTGAAGAATTGATGCTTTTGAACTGTGGTGTTGGAGAAGACTCTTGAGAGTCCCTTGGACTGCAAGGAGATCCAACCAGTCCATTCTAAAGGAGATCAGTCCTGGGTGTTCATCGGAAGGACTGATGCTGAAGCTGAAACTCCAATACTTTGGCCACCTCATGCGAAGAGTTGACTCATTGGAAAAGACTGATGCTGGGAGGGATTGGGGGCAGGAGGAGAAGGGGATGACAGAGGATGAGATGGCTGGATGGCATCACCGACTCAATGGACATGAGTTTTTGTAAACTCCGGGAGTTGGTGATGGACAGGGAGGCCTGGCGTGGTGCGATTCATGGGGTCGCAAAGAGTCAGACTTGACTGAGAGACTGAACTGAACTGAACAGCCAATTAACATTGTTGTGATAGTTTCAGGTTTATAGCAAAGGGACTCAGCCATACATATATTAACGCATGTATCTATTCTCCCCAAACTCCCCTCCCACCCAGGCTGCCACATAACATTGAGCAGAGTTCCCTGTACTATAGAGGAGGTCCTTGTTGGTTATCCATTTAAAACATAGTAGTGTGTACATGTCCATCCCAAACTCCCTAGCTAACTATCCCTTCTCCTCATCCTTTACCCCTGGAAA
Source organism: Bos javanicus (assembly GCF_032452875.1). Taxonomy (NCBI): domain Eukaryota; kingdom Metazoa; phylum Chordata; class Mammalia; order Artiodactyla; family Bovidae; genus Bos; species Bos javanicus. Next base: position 58,293,195 of record NC_083869.1, on the reverse strand, counting down.
CCATGAGTTTGTTCTCTAAGTTTGTGAGTATGTTTTTGTTTTAAAAGACACATTTCTTTAAAAAAAAAATTATTTATTTATTTATTTATTTTTAAGCATAAATAAGAGGATTTTATTGATGGCATTTTTATTGTCTTCATAATAAAACAAAATATGAAGCTCAAAACTGGATCACTTGGCCCTTTCTCTTCTTATCACCTCCCAGCTCAAAATGCTTGCATCTCTTAATAGCCAGCATTCTCTTTGATCTACAGTTGGGCTCAACACATATTTTAATTGGAGGATAATTACTTTACAATATTGTGATTTTTTTGCTATGCATCGATATGAATCAGCCATAGGCATACATGTGTCCCCTCTATCCCTAACCCCCCTTCCACCCCACCCCTCCAGGTTGTCACAAAGCACTGGTTTTGGGTGCCCTGCGTTATACATCAAACTCCCACCGGCTATATATTTTACATATGGTAATGTATATGTTTCAGTGCTATTCTCTCAAATCATCCCACCCTCTCCTTCTCCCACTGAGTCCAAAAGTCCGTTCTTTATGTCTGGGTCTCCTTTGCTGCCCTGGATGTAGGATTGTCAGTGCCATCTTTCTAAATTCCATATATATGCATTAATATATGATATTTGTTTTTCTCTTTCTGACCTACTTTACTCTGTATAATAGGCTCTAGGTTCATTCGCCTCCTTATAACTGACTCAAACATATTCCTTTTTGAAGAGCAATATTGCATAGGAACCCATCAAGGCAAATTGGAAGTGGTGAAACAAGAGATGGCAAGAGTGAACGTCGACATTCTAGGAATCAGCGAACTGAAATGGACTGGAATGGGTGAATTTAACTCAGATGACCATTATATCTACTACTGCAGGCAGGAATCCCTCAGAAGAAATGGAATAGCCATCATGGTCAACAAAAGAGTTCGAAATGCAGTACTTTGATGCAATCTCAAAAACGACAGAATAATCTGTTCGTTTCCAAGGCAAACCATTCAATATCACAGTAATCCAAGTCTATGCCCCAACCAGTAACACTGAAGAAGCTGAAGTTGAATGGTTCTATGAAGACCTACAAGATCTTTTAGAACTAACACCCAAAAAAGATTTTCTTTTCATGATAGGGGACTGGAATGCAAAAGTAGGAAGTCAAGAAACACCTGGAGTAACAGGCAAATTTGGCCTTGGAATATGGAATGAAGCAGGGAAAAGACTAATAGAGTTTTGCCAAGAAAATGCACTGGTCATAGCAAATACCCTTTTCCAACAACACAAGAGAAGACTCTACACATGGACATCACCAGATGGTCAAAACCAAAATCAGACTGATTGTATTCTTTAGAGCCAAAGATGGAGAAGCTCTATACAGTCAGCAGGAACAAGACCAGGAGCTGACTCTGGCTCAGATCATGAACTTCTTATTGCAAATTTCAGACTGAGATTGAAGAAAGTAGGGAAAACCACCAGAACACTCAGGTATGACCTAAATCAAATCCCTTATGATTATACAGTGGAAGTGAGAAATAGACTTAAGGGACTCGATCTGATAGATAGAGTGCCTGATGAACTATGGACTGAGCTTCGTGACATTGTACAGGAGACAGGGATCAAGACCATCCCCAGGGAAAAGAAATGCAAAAAAGCAAAATGGCTGTCTGGGGAGGCCTTGCAAATAGCTGTGAAAAAAGAGAAGTGAAAAGAAAAGGAGAAAAGGAAAGATATAAGCATCTGAATGCAGATTTCCAAAGAATAGCAAGAAGAGATAAGAAAGCCTTCTTCAGCAATCAATGCAAAGAAATAGAGGAAAACAACAGAATGAGAAAGACTAGAGATCTCTTCAAGAAAATTAGAGATACCAAAGGAACATTTCGTGCAAAGATGGGCTCGATAAAGGACAGAAATGGTATGGACCTAACAGAAGCAGAAGATATTAAGAAGAGGTGGCAATATAAGAAGAATACACAAAACTGTACAAAAAGATCTTCATGACCCAGATAATCACAATGGTGTGATCACTCACTTAGAGCCAGATATCAAGGAATGTGAAGTCAAGTGGGCCTTAGAAAGAATCACTACGAACAAAGCTAGTGGAGGTGATGGAATTCCAGTTGAGCTATTTCAAATCCTGAAAGATGACACTGTGAAAGTGCTGCACTCAATATGCCAGCAAATTTGGAAAACTCAGCAGTGGCAACAGGACTGGAAAAAGTCATTTTCATTCCAATCCGAAAGAAAGGCAATGCCAAAGAATGCTCAAACTATTGAACAATTGCACTCATCTCACACACTAGTAAAGTAATGCTCAAAATTCTCCAAGCCAGGCTTCAGCAATACGTGAACCATGAACTTCCTGATGTTCAAGCTGGTTTTAGAAAAGGCAGAGGAACCAGAGATCAAATTGCCAACATCTGCTGGATCATGGAAAAAGCAAGAGAGTTCCAGAAAAACATCTATTTCTGCTTTATTGACTATGCCAAAGCCTTTGAATTTGTGGATCACAATAAACTGTGGAAAATTCTGAAAGAGATGGGAATACCAGACCACCTGACCTGCCTCTTGAGAAATTTGTATGCAGGTCAGGAAGCAACAGTTAGAACTGGACATGGAACAACAAACTGGTTCCAAAAAGGAAAAGGAGTATGTCAAGGCTGTATGTTGTCACCCTGCTTATTTAACTTCTATGCAGAGTACATCATGAGAAACGCTGGGCTGGAAGAAACACAAGCTGGAATCAAGATTGCTGGGGGAATTATCAATAACCTCAGATATGCAGATGACACCACCCTTATGGCAGAAAGTGAAGAGGAACTAAAAAGCCTCTTGATGAAGGTGAAAGAGGAGAGTGAAAAAGTTGGCTTAAAACTCAACATTCAGAAAACAAAAATCATGGCATCCGGTCCCATTACTTCGTGGGAAATAGATAGGGAAACAGTGGAAACAGTGTCAGACTTTATTTTTCTGGGCTCCAAAATCACTGCAGATGGTGACTGCAGCCATGAAATTAAAAGATGCTTACATCCTTGGAAGAAAAGTTATGACCAACCTAGATAGCATATTCAAAAGCAGAGACATTACTTTGCCAACAAAGGTCTGTCTAGTCAAGGCTATGGTTTTTTCAGTGGTCATGTGTGGATGTGAGAGTTGGACTGTGAAGAAAGCTGAGTGCTGAAGAATTAATGCTTTTGAACTGTGGTGTTGGAGAAGACTCTTGAGAGTCCGTTGGACTGCAAGGAGATCCAACCAGTCCATTCTGAAGGAGATCAGCCCTGGGATTTCTTTGGAGGGGTTGATGCTAAAGCTGAAACTCCAGTACTTTGGCCACCTGATGCGAAGAGTTGACTCATTGGAAAAGACTCTGATGCTGGGAGGGATTGGGGGCAGGAGGAGAAGGGGACGACAGAGGATGAGATGGCTGGATGGCATCACTGACTCGATGGACGTGAGTCTGAGTGAACTCCGGGAGTTGGTGATGGACAGGGAGACCTGGAGTGTTGCGATTCATGGGGTCGCAAAGAGTCAGACATGACTGAGTGACTGAACTGAATATTCCATTGTGTATACGTACCACAGCTTCTTATCCATTCATCTGTTGATGGACATCTAGGTTGCCTCCATGTCCTAATTATTGTACATAGTGCTGCAGTGAACTTTGGGGTACATGTGTCTTTTTAAATTATGGTTTTCTAGGGGTATATGCCCAGTAGAGGGATTGCTGGGTTGTTTGGAAATTTTATTCCTAGTTTTTAAAGGAATCTCCATACTGTTCTCCATAGTGGTTGTATCAGTATGCATTCCCACCAGTAGTGTAAGCGGGTTCACTTTTCTCCACACCCTCTCCAGTATTCATTTTTTGTATACTTTGTTTATGGCCATTCTGACCAGTGTGAGATGATACGTCATTGTGGTTTTGATTTGCATTTCTCTAATAATGAGTGATTTTGAGCATAAAAGGCACATTTCTTGAGATATGCTTGGAAAGGAGCTATGAACAGAAGTATTGGGAAGGCGGCTGACTGGCCTAAATAATACTCAAAATTTAAATATCTGTTTATCAGACTATAACAGAGCACTCAAAAATAATGATAGAATTTCTTTAAGAAACTACTTATTAAATAAAAAGAAAACTACATCAATTCTGTGGGCAAGAGATTGAATTATAAATGAATGTGCATCTTTAATCTAAGAATAAGACAGAACTATTTATTTTATTAATATAATATGATTTTCAACAGAGAACATTTGTAGTTTATAGCCCACACTTAAGCCTTAAGTATATAAAATTGTAGGGTTTCTACTACACATATGAAAACATAAATCATATGATATTACTAGTCACTTAGTTTTGCCTTAAATAGAAATAAATGCAAGCTGTTATAATGTATAATGTTAGGATCTATATTAAACAATGCATAGTATCTGATTTCTGTTAGCATAAAATTGTTTTAACCTTGAGCAACATTTATTTATAATTGATACAATAAATTAGAAAAAGACTTTGTAAAAGTTCCAACCAAGGTTAAAATGAAAAGAACACTAAGAATCATATTTCTGACTAAAATGTGAGCAAGAAGGTTAGAATAAATGAATCTGAAAATGTCTCATAAAAATTGTTTTACAGATGAATTTATTAAAAGTCTGATATAGTAATAAGCACCTTTTAAGAGTTCTTATTATCTTTGGCAATCAGGTAGAAATCTAGTTCAGGGGAAAATGTAGCCCTTATGGTGATTTTGCACAGTTGCTGTTTTTAAAGCAGTGTTGCAGTTTTGCTTAGTTAGCAAACTACTTTACAAGCCTTGTACATTATCTATATACCATTGAGATTTCCAGGCTACCAATCAGTGGAAAGAACACTAGCCTAGCAAACAGATCAGTAACAGTTTAGACCCTCTACAGCTCTGGAGACCAGAGAAAAATATCCTGGTCTGGGAGCAGCCCTAACAAACCCATGCTCCAGCCAATTAATGAGCTGATGTAACAAAACACCCACCAAATTCTAACCGGTGTGATGAATTCTTACAGAAAGACATTGCCTTATTTTCTGTGCTCTAGTATATGCCAATTGTCCAATCTTTGCTTAGGTCAGGTATTGTAAAGAACTGGACTTTTTTTGTCTTCAAATGAAAATTAGTGATTTAACTGTGAGGTTAAAATTTTTTGATGTCTACAAAATTTCTACAATTTGCTTGTGGTTTTTTCAGTCCTTGAATCTTTGTTTTTTATTTAGTTTATTATTTTTTTTAGTGTACTGTAAATCCGTATAGTTGATTTACAATGTTGTGTTTCTGCTGTAGAGTGAAAGAAGTCAGTTATACATACACATATCTTCATTCTTTTTTAGATTCTATTCCCATATAGGCCATTTTAGAGTATTGAAAAAGTTCCCTGTGCAGTACAATAGGTTCCTATTAGTGATCTATTTTATGTATAGTTGTGTGTATATGTCAGTCCCAGTCTCCCAGTTTATCCCCACTCCCCTTACCTCTTGGTATCTACAAGTTTGTTTTCTATATGTGTGACTCAATTTCTGTTTTGTAAATAGATTCATTTTTTAAGATTCCACATATAAGCATATCATAAGGGATTTGATTTATGTCATACCTGAATGGTCTAGTGGTTTTCCCTACTTTCTTCAATTTAAGTCTGAATTTGGCAATAAAGAGTTCATGACTTGAGCCACAGTCAGCTACCCAGTCCTGTTTTTGCTGACTGTATAGAGCTTCTCCATCTTTGGCTGCAAAGAATATAATCAATCTGATTTCGGTATTGACCATCTGGTGATCTCCATGTGTAGAGTCTTCTCTTGTGTTGTTGGAAGAGGGTGTTTGCTATGACCAGTGCGTTCTCTTGACAAAACCCTTGCTAGCCCTTGCCCTGCTTCATTTTGTACTCCGCAGCAAAATTTGCCTGTTACTCCACGTATCTCTTGACTTCCTACTTTTGCATTCCAGTCCCCTATAATGAAAAGGACATCTTTTTTTGGGTATTAGCTCTAGAAGGTCTTGTAGGTCTTCATAGAACCCTTCAACTTCAGCTTCTTCAACATTACTGGTTGGAGCATAGTCTTGGATTACTGTAATATTGAATGGTTTGCCTTGGAAACAAAGAGAGATCATTCTGTCATTTTGAGATTGCACCCAAGAACTGCATTTTGGACTCCTTTATTGACTATGATGGCTACTCCATTTCTTCTAAAGGATTCTTGCCCACAGTAGTAGATATAATGGTCATCTGAGTTAAATTCACCCATTCCAGTCCATTTTAGTTCACTGATTCCTAAAATGTCAATGTTCACTCTTGCCATCTCCTGTTTGTCCACTTCCAATTTACCTTGATTCATGGGTCTCACATTCCAGGTTCCTATGCAATTTTGTTCTTCACTGCATTGGACTTTACTTCTATTACCAGTCACCTCAACAACTGGGCATTGTTTTTTCTTTGCCTCGGTCTTGTCATTCTTTCTGGAGTTATTTCTCCACTCTTCTCCAGTAGCTTTTTGGGCACTTACCGACCTGGGGAGTTCATCTTTCATTGTCCTATCTTTTTGCCTTTTCATACTGTTCATGGGGTTCTCAAGGCAAGAATACTGAAGTGGTTTGACATTTCCTTCTCCAGTGGGCCAAGTTTTGTCAGAACCCTCCACCATGACCTGTCCATCTTGGGTGGCCCTACATGGCATGGCTCATAGTTTCATCGAGTTGGACAAGGCTGTGGTCCATGTGATCAGTTTGGTTAGTTTTCTCTGATTGTGCTTTTCATTCTTTCTGCCCTTTGATGGATAAGGATAAGAGGCTTATGGTGGCTTCCTAATGGGAGAGACTGACTGTGGGGGAAACTGGGTCTTGTTCTGATGGACAATAAATCTTTTACTTTACTGATGCTCAGTAAATCTTTAATCCAATTTTCTGTTTATGGGTGGGGCTGTGTTCCCTCCCTGTTGTTTGTCCTGAGACCAAACTGTGGTGGAAGTAATGAAGATAATGGTGACCTCCTTCAAAAGGTCCCATGCATGCATGCCTCACTCAGTGCCCCCGACCCTGCAGCAGGCCACTGCTGACCCACGCCTCTGCCGGAGACTTTTGGACACTCACAGGCAAGTCTGGGTCAGTCTCTTGTGGGGTCACTGCTCTTTTCTCCTGGGTCCTGGTGTGCACAAGTTTTTGTCTGTGCCCTCCAGGAGTCTGTTTCTGCAGTCCTGTATAAGTTCTGGCAGCTCTATGTTGGGGTTAATGGCGACCTCCTCCAAGACGGCTTCTGCCACACCCACATCTGGTGCACCCAGAGCCCCTGCCCGTGCAGCAGGCCACTGCTGACCTGTACCTCTGCAGGAGACACTCAAACACAGGTCTGGCTCAGTCTCTTTGGGGTCTCCTGGTAAGCACAAGGTTTTGTTTGAGCCCTCCGAACATCCCTGGTGGGTATGGGGTTTGATTCTTAATGCGATTTCACCCCTCCTACCTTCTTGCTGGGGCTTCTCCTTTGCTCTTGGATGTGGGGTATCTTTTTTTGGTGGGAGCCAACATTCTCCTGTCATTGGTTGTTAAGCAGCAAGTTGTAATTTTGGAGTTCTCACAGGAGAAGATGAGTGCATGTCCTTCTACCCACCATCTTGTAGCTTAAGAAAGAAAGTAGGGAAAGTTATTGAAGAAAGTAGGGAAAACCACTAGACCATTCAGGTATGACCTAAATCAAATCCCTTATGACTGTCACAAATAGATTCAAGGGATTAGATCTGATAGACATAGCACCTGAGGAACTATGGATGCAGGTTTGTGACACAGTATAGAAGGCATTGATCAAGACCTTCCCCAAGAAAATGAAATGCAAAAAGGCAAAATGGTTGTCTGAGGAGGCTTTACACATAGCTGAAAAAAGAAAAGAAGCTAAAGGCAAAGGAGAAAAGGAAAGACATACTAATTTGAATACAGAGTTCTGAAGAATAGCAAGGAGAGATAAGAAAACCTTCCTCAGTGATCAGGGCAAAGAAATAGAGGAAAATAATAGAATGGGAAAGACTAGAGATTTCTTCAAGAAAATTAGAGATATCAAGGGAACATTTCATGCAAAGATGGGCAAAATAAAGGACAGAAATGGTGTGGGCTTAACAAAAGCAGAAGATATAAAGAAGAGGTGGCAAGAATACACAGAAGAACTATACAAAAAAGATCTTCATGACTCAGATAACAATGATGGTGGGATCACTCACCTAGAGCCAGACATCCTGGAATGTGAAGTCAAGTGGGCCTTAGGAAGCATGACTATGAACAAAGCTAAAGGAGGTGATGGAATTCCAGTTGAGCTATTTCAAATCCTAGAAGATGATGCTGTGAAAGTGCTGCACTCAATATGCCAGCAAATTTGGAAAGCTCAGTGGTGGCCACAGGACTGGAAAATGTCAGGTTTTCATTCCAATCCCAAAGAAAGGAAATGCTAAAGAATACTTAAACTGCCACACAATTGCACTGCACTCATCTCACACACTAGCAAAGTAATGCTCAAAATTCTCCAAGTGAGGCTTCAACAGTACATGAACCATGACCTTCCAGATTCAAGCTGGATTTAGACAAGGTAGAGGAACCAGAGATCAAATTGCCAACATCCACTGGATCATCGAAAAAGCAAGAGAATTCCAGAAAAACATCTACTTCTGCTTTATTGACTATGCCAAAGCCTTTGACTGTGTGGATCACAACAAATTGTGGAAAATTCTTCAAGAAATGGGAATACCAGACCACCTTATCTGCCTCTTGAGAAATCTATATTTAGGTCAGGAATCAACAGTTAGAACTGGACATGGAACAACAGACTGGTTCCAAATCGGGGAAGGAGTACATCAAGGCTGTATATTATCATCCTGCTTATTTAACTTATATGCAGAGTACATCATGCGAAATGCCAGGCTGAATGAAGCACAAGCTGGAATCAAGATTGAGAGGAGAAATATCAATAACCTCAGATATGTAGACGACACCTCCCTTATGGCAGAAAGCGAAGAAGGACTAAAGAGCCTCTTGATGAAAGTGAAAAAGGAGAGTGAAAAAGCTGGCTTAAAACTCAACATTCAGAAAACTAAGATCATGGCATCTGGTCCCATCACTTCATGGCAAATAGATGGGGGAAATAATGCAAACAGTGACAGACTTTATTTTTCTGGGCTCCCAAATCACTGCAGATGGTGACTGCAGCCATGTAATTAAAAGACACTTGCTCCTTGGAAGAAAGGCTCTGACAAACCTAGACAGCATATTAAAAAGCAGAGACATTACTTTTCCAACAAAGGTCGATATAGTCTAAGCTGTGATTTTTCCAGTAGTCATGCATGGATGTGATAGTTGGACTATAAAGAAAGCTGAGCACCAAAGAATTGATGTTTTTGAAATGTGGTGTTGGAGAAGACTCTTGAGAATCCCTTGGACTGCACGGAGATCAAACCAAGCAATCCTAAAGGAAATCAACCCTGAATATTCATTGGAAGGACGGACGCTGAAGCTAAAACTCCAATACTTTGGCCATCTGATATGAAGAACTGACTCATTGGAAAATACCCTGATGCTGAGGAAGATTGAAGGCAGGGGAAGAAGGGGACAAGAGAGGATGAGCTGGTTGGATGGCATCACTGACTCAATGAACATGAGTTTGCACAAGCTGTGGGAGTTGGTGATAGACAGGAAAGCCTGGCATGCTGCAGTCCATGGGATCACAACGTGTCAGACACAACTGAGAAACTGAACTGAACTGAACATATGTAATATCATGTGATATTTATCTTTCTCTAACTTACTTAACTCCATTGGACAGTCTCTAGGGCCATCCATGTTGCAAGTAGCATTATTTCATGATTCTTTGTTTCTTTGAACATCACTTTATCTTCATTAATAGTTATTTAGAAAGGTTCAAGCCTCTGGGGAGAAATAGTGTAAACAAGGAAAGTGCTTCAGAAGTGTTTGGTTGTGCGTGTCTAAGAAACAATTATAAAGTACTAAATTAAAAGTGAGAATCTAGTAATTTAACCTTTCTTGTTTATTTAGTCTGAACATCCAGTATGTGCAGGAAGTAGTGGCTCTATATTTCTCACATTATAAATACCCTGCTTTTTTCTGTCCGGTGTTTCCATAGACTTGAGTCTGCAGCAGACACAGTTACCCATTTGGTTTGCCAATGCTTAGTATTGTCCAGTTTTGTTTCATGAGTTTTATTTTTGTGATTTAATGATGAGCTCCTTAAAGTGAACAGTCACATCTGAGACATTTTTAGCATCTCTGAGAGCATCTAGCATAGTGCCAGCCCCACAGCCAACATTAAGGACCTGTTTGTTGATTGACAGTAATGTAAGCCTTGTCAGCATCCCTAATCTGTGACTGCTGATGTTTTACTGGACAAAGATAGATCATCAGTTCAGCAAATATCCACCATAGATCAGATTGAGTGACACAACTAGGTTGAATCTCATATTTTGCACTTGACAAGTTAAAATATCTTTACTTCTACTCATCATGATTCTTCAGGATACATTTAGATTGAAAAACATGCCTCTCCCCACCCCTCTTTTCCTCATTCCTCATTCAGCATTAAATTTAATGGTTGAGGCAAAAACATCCTTCCTCAAACTTTCACTCATAAAACTTTTTAAGGAGTTGAAGACTTGGTATATCATAAGCAATTTGGGTTAGGGCTTTCCTGGTGGCTCAGATGGTGAAGAATCTGCCTGAAGTGTGAGAGCCCTGAGTTCAGTCCCTAGGTTGGGAAGATCTCCTGGAGAAGGGAATGGCTGCCCACTCCAGTATTCTTGCCTAGAGAAGTCCATGGACAGAGGAGCCTGGTGGGTTATAGGCCATGGGGTGGCAAAGAATCAGATACAACTGAGTGACTAACACACATACACACACACACACACACACACACACACACACATGCTATGTGGGTTAGAAGAAAGATGGCTTTAAATTTTTTACTTTAGCTTATCCTTTGCTTATTTCCCAGTTCAACTGCACATCTGATAACTTGGCATGTCTAGTATTCCTTACTCTGCTAACAAAGTCCCTCATTATTTTGGGAGGAGCTTGGCGGGCTACAGTCCATGGGGTTGCACAGAGTCAGACATGACTGAGAGAATAAGAGTTTCACTTTACTCCAGAGTCAGACTCATATCCTCAGCTGGTTAACCAGCATCCCAGTGGTGGGTTAGGACAGGGCATTAGGTTCTTGGCCCAGTGAGCGAGACTTCTGTATAGACCTTTGGGTAACAGGTGAATTCTTTCTGATTGGATTGCAGAGATGATAGACTAAATGCCTTGATAGATTTGTTACCATCTCTGTCAACATATGGAGGGAGGGTTTCTGAAAAATAAGTTAACACCAAAAAAAGAAGACCTGAGAGATAATGAGAAACAGGTTTTACATGACTTCATCTGAATACTTTTTCATTATAAATAATAAACTCCCCTTTTAGATGAGGCCTGTTTGATTTCTGTTTTTATTGTTTAACACTGAGAGATCTGTTTAATTCAATAAAATCAAAAGAAAATCTTACAGTTCTCATAAAAATAACCTAGTTTGTGTGTATGTGTTTTTCCTATCATGTTAAAAGTCACAGATTTATCCTCCCGACCACCACAGTGAATAGGAGAAGCTCAGTGTTTGGAAATTTAAGTTTCATCATATGGCAGAGTGTTAGCAAGACTGCCTGCTAGGTTTAATATTTCTACCAGTGTAATGACTTCCACACCATGTGTAACAATTACCTGATGCTCAGTTTCATTTTCAAGATACCATGAATAAATATCTTATGCCATAAAAGAATATGAAACCAGTAGATTCTTTTCTCACTGAAAGATAAGATACTTTAACTTGAGCATAATTTGCAAGTGTAACAGTGTTTCCTGAATCTGTTTACCCCTGGGTACAATGCCTGTGCAAATTCTTATTACTGTGAATGGCTACATACACTTTAAATCAATTAGCATTTCTCACCTTCTCAGTGCTACAAGAGCATATGAAAAATGTAAATTAGGAGCAGAGCATGTGTTTGAAACAGCAGTGATTATACAGAGGGTGTCATTACACCTTCAGCTTTTTGTGATTTCAGTGCACCATACTTTGCATCAATGCAATGAAGTTTAATGAAAACCGATGACACTAAGAGACTGATTTGAAGAACTTTCTAGAAGGAGATTCTATGGCATGGTGAATATTACTAATAGAAAGGCACTTAGGGAAAGGTGTTCATTATGAAGAGTAGCCAACTGTAAGGGACTGAGGTTTATGCAGTTCTAAAGAGACAAACATAACTAGGTGATAACAATAGGGCAGTGCTGTCTGGTAGAAATAAAATGTGAGCCGCATATGTCATCTCAATTTTTCTAGCAACTGTACTAAAAGCAGTACACAAAATTAATTTCAATAACACATTTTATTTTATCTAATATATCTGAAATGTCCTTCTTTCAACATGAAATCAATACAAAAATGATGGGGATATTTTGCTTTTTCTTTAGCATCTTGATTGCAAACATTTGGTGTGTATTTTTCAGGTTCAGCATATCACTAGCCACACGATAAGTGCTCAACAGTCATGTGGGGCTAGAAAGCAGATTAGAGGATGGAGGAAGACAAAATCCATCCTGTGATTTAACATCCTAACCAAGTTTAAATTTCCAGCTCAAAGAGGACAGCTAGAGGGCACATGTTCACTGCTATCATCTCTCTAACTCTAATCGTAATCATAGCTCTAACCAGTCTTTACCCTGCTTCCAGCCTCACAAATGAGAAGTAGTCAGTGCATTTTGGTGAACTGTGATGAATCAATTAAAGTGTCATCAGGAAACAGTTGGCACTCAAATTGAGTAAATTAAGGAGAATTAAATAAAGGGCTATGTACAAAGTAGTGTTGGCAGTAAAACCACAGGGGATCACGTAAGACCCCAAGAATTTAAAATTAGTGAACCATTACCACCTTAAGCCTGGAAGAGCAGGAAAAGGGGCAGTCTCCAAAATCCAGAGCAAGAGGGTGCTGTGAAGGGAGCCGTATGACAGGAGCTATGCATCACACAAGGTCAGAGGACCCTGCAGGAGAAGGCAGGGGAAGGAAACTTGAGAGCTCACTTTCCCCTCCCCTTCTAATCTCCTGGTGGTTATTCCCATTGGCCAAACAACATGCCAAAGGGCAAGACTGCCAACTGATGCAACCCACATAGTCAGTTACTGGAGCACAGAGAAGGAGGGGAAAGGTGATCTGAAGGGTAAATTAAACCCACCCAGCACAATTGCCTACTTGAGGAAATTAAGCAAAGCAAAATAGGAGATAGAATCCAAAATCAATGAAACCTTAAAAAGAGTAAAAATTGCTAAGTGTGTGTTTTCTTAATCCTGTCTGGCATTTTGATGTCTTTCATTTTGTTCCTTGACTTAAATTGTGTCTCAAAGTTGATGGCTTTGAAACTGAGGTCCACAGGTGAGTTTCAAGGAACTCAGGAACCCTGTGAAGTTATGGGAAATACGTTGTATATATGGTGTTTTTTTTTTTCCTTTTTTAAACTCTGAGAAATATCCATAGCTTTCATAAATTCTTGGTTATGGTTACTTAAGAAATCCCTGTGATGGAGGGAAGAAAATAAAGCTATCCAAATTGCTAACCAGTATATACCAGAACCAGCAATTTTCTTAGATTGAGGTCCCTAAAGTAGACCCTGATTTGTTAAGTCAGGAAGCCCAGAAGTATCTGGGAGAGGGGTGGGTAGGGGTGTTAATAGAGGAAACAAGACACACACACACACAAAACACACACACACACAGGAGCCAACCAAGAGTGTGACTTCAGGCACATTCCTGAGAAAGTGACTTCAGCCTGACTTCTCAGGGGACTCTTTGGAGGGTTATTACAGTTGTCATTAGTCATTGTCCAAAGACTTCCTTGGAAGAGTGTCTGCTCTCTGTCTGAGGGGAAACCCAAAGGCAGTGCTCTGAAGAGCCAGAGGTTCTGGCACTAGGAAGAAAAAGGTTATCAAAACTAGTAGGGGCACATTGAATAGGTAGAGGGTATTTAACAGTGACACTAAATTTAATGCTAATGATGGTAGGTACATAAAGGTGAGTAGCAGATAATTTGTTTAGACACGCTAAATGCAGCTCCTTACTGATGAGGAAAAATGTGCAAATTATGGAGTGAAACATGGACAGTTGGGCCAGGGCACCAGCTGTAACAGCATTTACCAGGTCACAGGCTCCTATCTTTTGACCCCAGTAGCCAGGTTCTAGAGCCTCTTCTGATGGAGCTCCTTGTACTCAGAGAATCTTATGGTTCTCTAAGTAATTCAAATGCAATACTGCAGTGAGTCAGAGTCCCCTAATCTTACGAATACAAAGTCTGCTGCTACTGCTAAGTCACTTCAGTCATGTCCAACTCTGTGCGACCCCATAGATGGCAGCCCGCCAGGCTCCACCGTCCCTGGGATTCTCCAGGCAAGAACACTGGAGTGGGTTGCCATTTCCTTCTCCAATGCATGAAAGTGAAAAGTGAAAGTGAAGTCACTCAGTCATGTCCGACCCTCAGCGACCCCGTGGACTACAGCCTTCCAGGCTCCTCCATCCATGGGATTTTCCAGGCAAGAGTACTGGAGTGGGGTGCCATTGCCTTCTCCATACAAAGTCTAGTCCTAGCCTTAGTCCATCAACTCTTACACCAAGCCTAATCAACACAAAATGTCATACATATCCTAAACGCTCATCCTTTTTTCTGATTCTCCTCCCCTGCATTGGGTCCCCTCCTCTCTTAAAATAATGACCATACTAATATTAGTAATGATGATGATGATAGAAGCCTATTGAGCACTCATTCTGTATAAGCTATGAGCTATTTTGTGGATTTAAGGACTAATTTAAGGACTTCCCAGGTGTGGCTGGTAGTAAAGAACCAGCCTGCCAATGCCGGAGATGTAAGAGATACAGGTTCGATCTCTATAATTCAGAGAGGATTATTATCTTAATTTTATAACAGCGAAAACTGAAACTTAGAGTTGATGTAGCATTCCTAAGGCCATAGCAGTGTAGTACAAATCCAGCCTTACTGATTCCAGTGCTCATACACTTTATATTCCAACTTCCCCCTCACAATATTGTGTTTCTATCTCGTATCACTCTTATTTCATGCGATTCCATGTGTGAAGACCCCATCTTGCCTTGTTCTGTTGAGTTTTCTATTCTTATTCTGGTAGTGGAATCACTCTTCTCTTTTCCTTCACACCATGTAGTAGAGATGGAGCAGTCTCTCCCAAGCCCCTTCCCCTTTGTAGAAGGTGGTCAGGGCATGGTGACTAAGCTGTTCACTGCAAATGCTTTTCTGAGATGTTAGAACTATTTGTAAATAAGCATTTTCTTCTTGAAAGGCTGAGGATAACCTGGAACTATGGAGGGGAAATTATTGATATCTTAGGAATAAATCAAGCCTGAGAATAAAGGCAAACAGGACATTGCTAGAGTTCTGATGATACTGATTATGCACCTGTATTCCACCATCTGTGCAGAAAACAACTGCATCTAGTTTTGTTGCCAGTAAATTCTGCCCCTCTCTCAGCACACACAATTTTTTTTTTAGCTTAAAGTAGTTTGATTTTAGTTCTCTGTATTTTCACCACCACTAGATTCCAAATTTCTTGAGGACAGAGACTATGTCATTTATTTTTATACTCAATGTACTTGTTGTTGTTCAGTCGCTCAGTTGTGTCCAACACCAGGACCACATGGACTGCAGCATGCCAGCCTTCGTTGTCCTTCAAGATCTCCCAGAGCTTGCTCAAACTTGTTCATCGAGTCGATGATGCCATCCAAACATCTCATCCTCTGTCATTCCCTTCTCCTCCTGCCTTCAATCTTTCCCAGCATCAGGGTCTTTTCTAGTGAGTCAGCTCTTCATATCAGGTGGCCAAAGTATTGGAGTTTCAGCTTCAGCATCAGTCCTTCCAATGAATATTCAGGACTGATTTTTTTTTAGGATTGACTGGTTTGATCTCCTTGCTGTCCACAGGACTCTCAAGAGTCTTCTCCAACACCACAGTTCAAAAGCATCAATTCTTCAGCACTCGGCCTTCCTTATAGTCCAGCTCTCACATCCATTAGTGACTACTGGAAAAATCATAGCTTTGACTAGATGGACATTTGTTGGCAAAGTAATGTCTCTGCTTTTGAATACGCTGTCTAGGTTTGTCCTGCTTTTCTTCCAAGGAGCAACTGTCTTTTAATTTCATGGCTGCCACCACCATCTGCAGTGTAGATTTTAACCTGCAAAAGTTACTCATGTTGTTTGCACAGAATTGAATAGTTTGGGGTCAATACATAAACAAAATTACTCAATTATGTTGTGGACACCATTATAATATGATGTGGGAAACCTATAATACTTCATGTTAGGTGTTATAATCTCAATAGGCAGGTTCCCTTGACAGGCATGCCCAAGTGTTTTCTAAATATCTGGGCATGCTAATTGGATGGCATGTTGAACATGTGGATTTGTGGTTTGGTTTCCTGATAGGCAAGACCTCCTTTATGTTTCTGAGTGGTTTGATGAACACTTCACTTTCTTCGTAATGTGACTCATCAATGCCTCTTCCTCCCTCAGGTGGCCAGGGGAACACAGGGCATCTGAGATGAATGGGGTTGCTGTTCTCTCTGGTAGCTTGGATTTATGGACTTGGCTGGATTTCTCTGGAAGGATGGAGATCAATGGCAACCATATGGTAGAGACTATTATCCCACTATGCCTCCTCAGTGGGACCTGAAGATTGGTGGGTTCCACCCTCCTGGTTTTATGTGGGAATCTATTGTCAGCATCTTGATTCCTCAGCAAACCCAGCCTTCCAGCAATTACAGCTGAGCTGCATGTGTGTGCCTCTTCCATCTGCATCTGGGGATGCTTTGCCTCCAAATTTTCGCTCAGTCATTTAAGTCAGAGGCACTTAGTTCCTCTTGAGTGCCATTTCCATGTCAGAGAGAAATAAGCATAGTATTTAAAGTCCAGGCAGCATATGGCAAAGCAAGGGTCTGGTCCAGGCTTAGGGAAGGCAGGACTCAGCCAGAGTGGGAGGTAAGAATGATCTGACTGAGAGTATTTTTCTGGCCTTACTATTCATATTACTGTCATTCTAAAATATAACTGTTAGAGCCCTGGAGTGTTGTGCATTTGTATTGAAATATGCCTGTTTACATACAACCAGTGCTGCATTTTGGTAGACTAAATGGCGATGTGGCATAGTTTATGTTAAAATGTGAAAATAGAGTCGCTGTAACCCAGTTTCATAGAAATTCTTCTGTATTAGTGCCATTTTCATCGTAGTTATTTGATTCAAAAGTAATTATTCAGTTAACTGTTTCAGGTAAGCCCAGAAGGAAGAGGATATTATTCTATTCTATTTTCAAATTGGCATTTATAGGTCCCAATGAGTGTTTTCAGAGAAAGGATTTATTAAGAGAGAAGAAGGTGTGCTTACTAAGAAAAGTGATCATTTCAATCACTTCCTTAGATCTGGTACAACACCTGGAGTATCATGTTAAATCTTGAGATCTCTGCCTTAAGAGGAACGTTTGCAAAGGTAAGTGGATCCAGAACAAGTTAACTCAGATGACTGCAGATGAAGTCTGGTAGAACAGACAATAAAACAAAATAACAAGGTCTGCAAAGGGAAGTTTTTGAAAAAAATATGTGTTTGTCTTCTGGTGTCAGAAGAGCAAATACAGAAGAGAAATACTCTTTGTTTTCCTCAATACCATACAGCAGAGCTAGCAATTAGGTAGGGGCTTCCTAGGTGGCGCTCATGATAAAGTAGCCAGTGCAGGGGACATAAGAGATGTGGTTTTGATCCCTGGGTAGGGAAGATCCCCTGTAGGAGGGCATGGCAACCCACCCCAGTTTCTTGCCTGGAGAATCCCATGGACAGAGGAACCTGGTGGGCTATGGTCCAAAGGGTCACAAAGAGTTAGACACTACCGAAGTGACAAGACACACACACACACACACACATAATGATTAGGTAGAAACATCATGAAGTCAGATTTCAGGTAGACATGGGAAAAAGTCACTCTCCTATTAAAGTGGTAAGCTTCATATAGTGGCAGATTTCCCTGTTACTAGAGATGATCAGCCAGAAGATGGATGGCAATTTTGTAGAGGTAGGTATGGCAGTGACAGCTCAAGCCTTAGCCAGGATCCATTCCCTTATTATTATTATTTTTTTTTACCAACAGGATCTGGGATTATTGTTTCAGATGAAATATTATGTTTCCCTGCTTCCCTTGCAGTTAAGAGTGATTAATGGGGTATAAAAGGCCAGTTTTCATTCCAACCCCAAAGAAAGACAATGCCAAAGAATGTTCAAACTACCGCACAATTGCACTTATCTCACATACTAGCAAAGTAATGCTCAAAATTCTCAAAGCTAGATTTCAACAGTATGTGAACCAAGAACTTCCAGATGTTCAAGCTGAATTTAGAAAAGGGAGGGGAAGCAGATATCAAATGCCAACATCTGTTGAATCATAGAAAAAAATAAGAGAATTCAAGAAAAACATCATCTGCTTCAAATGCTAAAGCAGATGCTATGCTAAAGCCTTTGACTGTGTGGATCACAGCAATCTGTGGAAAATTCTTCAAGAGATGGGAATACCAGACCACCTTACCTGCCTCCTGAGAAGTCTGTATGCAGGTCAAGAAGCAACAATTAGAACAAGACATGGGACAATAGACCAGTTCAAAATTGGGAAAGGAGTATGTCAAGGCTGTGTATTGTCATCCTGTGAGTACATTATGCAAAATGCCTGGCTGGATGAAGCACAAGCCGGAATCAAGACTGCCAGGAGAAATATCAATAACCTCAGATATGCAAATGACACCACCCTTATGGCAGAAAGTGAAGAGGAACTAAAGAGTCTCGTGATGAAGGTGAAAGAGAAGAGTGAAAAAGCTGGCTTAAAACTCAACATTCAGAAAACTAAGATCATGGCATCTGGTCCCATCACTTCATGGCAAATAGATGGGGAAATAATGGGAACAGTGACAGACTTTATTTTTTTGGGCTCCCAAGTCACCACTGATGGTGACTGCAGCCACGAAATTAAAAAAAAAAAAAACACTTGCTCCTTGGAAGAAAAGCTCTGACAAACCTAGACAGCATATTAAAAAGCAGAGAAATCATTTTGCCGACAAAGGTCTATATAGTCAAAGCTATGGTTTTTCCAGTAGTCATGTGTGGATGTGAGAGTTGGGCCATAAAGAAAGCTGAGCACTGAAGAACTGATGCTTTTGAACTGTGATGTTGGAGAAGACTCTTGAGAGTCCCTTGAACTACAAGGAGATCAAACTTGTCAATCTTAAAGGAAATCAACCCTGGATATTCATTGGAAGGACTGATGCTGAGGCTGAAGCTCCAATACTTTGGCCACCTGATGTGAAGAGGCAACTCATTTGAAAAGACCTTGGTGCTGGGAAAGATTGAAGGCAGGAGGAGAAGGGGACAACAGAAGATGAGATGGTTGGATGATGTCACCCACTCAATGGACATGAGTTTGAGCAAGCTCTGGGAAATGGTGAAGGACAGGGAAGGGTGGCATGCTGCAGTCTATGGGGTTGCAAAGTGTCAGACACGACTGAGGGACTGAACAACAACAAATAATATGAGGGTGGGGTTAGTTGCCAGAGAAACCAACCACATGATTAGAATGGGAACTTTCAGTCCCACCCTCCTGACCTCTGTGAGAGACAGGGGATGGAGATTGAATCAATTGCCAGTGGCCAGTGATTTAATCTATCATGCCTAGGGAATAAAGCCTTCAAACAAACCTCAAAGGAGAGGGTTTGGAAGACTTTTGGGTTGATGAACACTTGTAGAGTTGGGGAGAGTGACTTGCTCAGAAAGCAAGTAGAAACTCTGCCCCCTTTCTCCATACCTTCCCTATGCATCTCTTATCTGGCTGTTCCTGAGTTATATTCTTAAATAATGAACTGATGTTCCCAGTGAATTTGAGGTTCTTGATGTCTCATTGCAGAAAGAATGTAGTGAGAGACAAAATGATAAGGAAGAGGTGGATTTATTTAGAGAGAAAAACACTCTACAGACAGAGAGTGAGCCATCTCAGAAGGCAAGAGAGCCCTGAAATATGGTGTGGTTGGTTTTAATGGGCTGGATAATTACATAGACTAATGAGTGGGAAGATTATTCCAATTATTTAAGGGAAGGGGTGGAGATTTCCAGGAATTGGGCCTCAGAACTGACATGGCACCTGTGGATGTGTCGTTTAGATGCTAATGTATACAATAAGCATGTAGTGAGGCTTAAGGTCCACTGGAAGTCAGGTCTTCTGCTGCCTTGGACCTGTGTGCTCAATTGCTCAGTCCTGTCTGACTTTTTGTGATCTCATAAACTGTAGCCCGCCAGTCTCCTCTGTCCATGGGATTTTTCCAGGCAAGAATACTGGAGTGGATTGCCATTTCCTTCCCCAATCTTGGACCTAGTCGGTTCTAGTCAGTTTTTATCATGTCCTATGCATATGTCAGTCTTTTAAAAGTTGTCCCGCCTCCCCAGTTTCACTGATAATCTAGTTAGTAAAGCATTTATCTAGCCAATTAATAGAACCTAAGAGGAGGGGATCATTGGGACCTCCAACCTATAGCTGGTCTTTCAGAAGCACAAAAGGACTTGTGACTGGTGTCTGAAATGGGGTCACTACGGGGGACTCAGCCCTTAACTTGTAGAATCTAAAGCTATTTCCACACAGATAGTGTCAGAAATGAGCTGAATTATAGGGCACCCTGCTGGAGTCTGAGAATTGCTTGATGGTGTGGGAAAAACCATCCACACATTGGAATTCAGTTCAATTCAGTTGCTTAGTCATGTTCGACACTTTGCGACCCCGTGCACTGCAGCACACCAGGCTTCCCATCTGCCGGAGCTTGCTCAAACTCATGTCTGTTGAGTCGGTGATGCCATCCAACCATCTCATCCTCTCTCATCCCCTTCTTCTCCTGCCTTCGATCTTTCCCAGCATCATAGTCTTTTCAAATGAGTCAGTTCTTTGCATCAGGGGGCCAAAGTATTAGAGGTTCAGCTTCAGCATCAGTCCTTCCAATGAATATTCAGGGTTGATTTCCTTTAGGATTGACAGGTTTGATCTCCTTGAAGTCCAAGCGACTCTCAAGAGTCTTCTCCAACACCACAGTTCAAAAGCATTAATATTTCAGTGCTCAGCATTCCCTGGTGGCTCAGATGGTAGAGCATCTGCCTGCAATGCAGGAGACCTGGGTTCTATCCCTGAGTCAGGAAGATCCCCTGGAGAAGGAAATGGCAACCCACTCCAGTATCATTGCCTGGAAAATTCCATGGATGGAGGAGCCTGGAAGCTACAGTCCATGGGGTTGCAAAGAGTTGGACAGGACTGAGCAACTGACACTTTCACTCTCAGCCTTCTTTATGGTCCAACTCTCTCATCCATACATGACTACTGGAAAAACCATAGCTTTGACTATGAAGACCTTTGTTGGTAAAGTAATGTCTCTGCTTTATAATATGCTGTCTAGATTTGTCATAGATTTTTTTCCAAGGAGCAAGTGTCTTTTAATTTCATGGCTGCAGTCACCATCTGCAGTGATTTTGGAGCCCCAAAAAATAAAGTCGGTCACTGTTTCCATTGTTTCCCCATCTATTTGCCATGAAGTGATGGGACCAGATGCCATGATCTTGGTTTATGAATGCTGAGTTTTAAGCCAGCTTTTTCATTCTTCTCTTTCACTTTGGAATTGGTGACACCACAAAAATTGTAGTGGTGCATTGGTAAGACTCCCCTTAAATATTTCTCAGGTTCTGTTTTGCCAGATAAGCGTGAAGAACTCTGGTGGACTTGACTGTTTTTCATTTACACAATGTTCAGAGGTATTCAAGATTGGGTAGAATGCAACTTTTTTTTTTTTTTAATGCTTGTACAAGCATGGAAGATGTAAGTAAAGTCATAGGGGATCAGGTGTGTATGCTTGGGGACATTCGTGATTATATGTATATGTGTTGGGTGATGGCTGAGGGCAGGGATAGGGCAAGTATGGGCTTGTCTTTCAACGGAGACCTGTTTTAGCTGTCATATGCTTTTAATTGGAGGCTTTTCTGCCTAGGATGGGCAGAGGCTTTTGTTTCCGGGCTGGGTGCCTAGTCCTCTCTCAATATGACATGGCCTGCTGATGATCTGCCTTCCCCTCCATCTGTCAGATGGTCTTGGTTCACTCCCCAGCCACTTGGCTCTTTCTCTCTCCACATAGGTGCTAAGCAACAGTGAACTTACAGGAAACTGCTCACAGAACCCTACCTTTCACATCTTTTTTTATTCTTTGCAGCAAGTGCTATGGTGGGAGTTCTTCACCTCTTTAAAGTTTTTCCTTTGCTGTCATGGGCTCAGATTTTGGTTCATTAACTCAGACAACTTTCTCTAGGTTTCCTCCTCCCTTTTTCTCAGTTTTTCTCTTTTTTTCTTTTGTCTGTTTGGCAAATTGCTACTTTCTCACTGAGAATTATTTCTCCAAGTTGAACCTTTCCAACTCTTTTCTCCAAGCTCCTGAAAAGGCTAATGAGCACTGGTGCTTGGATTGTAATACTAGACATTTGCCACAGAGCTAATGCAAAATGCATGGCATGTGTCCAATATCAGAAAGCAAAGGGTTGCAGCATGAGGGGAAAAAGGAAACACTTTCTTTACTCAGTGTGACATGATTACCTGGAGATTTGCTTTTAAAGACACAGTTAAACTTTAGGGAAAACAAGCTGTCATGTGGATGAACTTGGAATAGAATCAAGTAATGAGCATGTGGTAAGTATGTTGGAAATCATGTGGAAATTCACCATGATCAAGGAGAAATTTTAAAATTAAGTGTACATATATTAGACATAGCTTAATTGCTTGGCAGGGAAAGAATCTGTGGTCTTACCCAATTTGTAGGTGTTAATTGGTCTTTTCTGAGAGGCAAGTAGTTTAGATCCTAGGGAAGAAGATTGTGAAGGGCATGTGAGCTGCCCTATGCTTTGTATTTGGTAACATTTCAAAGTGAACCTGTGTCAGGATATTTTTGCATGTCCCCAGTCCTCTCACCCTTCGCCATCCTGCTCTCTGATTCTACCAAGCTAATCATAAGTGATGTAATGGGCCACATCAATAGATATCGGTCACCTGTCTGATTTTCAGCTGGTTTTCACCAATGGGGAAGCCCCAAAAGGAGATTGGAGAGTGAAGTCATAATATGTCATCCCCTGGCTCTGTTCCTCAAGGTCAGAGCTGGTTGTGACCCCTGACCTCTTCTAGTGGCTCACTTTATAATTCTTTCTCCCTTCAGAAACTGGCCTCCTTAGTTTCTATAGATCCAAGGGGCAATAATGATTCAGCTACTATGAAGGCACCATTTAAGCTCCACTCCTTGTTGTTCCCCTATGCCTTAAATTTTGTAAACAATCTCTTTGTAAATATATCCTCTGCAATTATTCTGAGTGTGCCACCTGTTTCCTGTTGGGACTCTGACTGATACATGTATTGCTCAAAAAGGTGACTCTTACAAATAGGTTACATTTACTGGAAATTTTGGTTAGCATGGTTCTAGAGAGTGTAAAATCTATGTGATAAACCATGGCTTTAGAAGGCAGGATATCATATAAGTGGTTAAGAACACAGACTTGAGATTACTTGCCTTTTTCTGACTTCCATTGGGAGTTGTCATGAAGATTTAATTAGGAAATAAATGAAAGTATCCAGCACTCAGTAAATACCATATAAATGCAAGTGTTTATTGTTATTATTACTATCACTACCATGTTGTAAAAGATGAAATTTTCTACAAAGTTAGTAAAATTTGATTGAAGGTTGTCTTATATACATAAAAGTGTATTGCCTGATTAGCATTGTTGTACTGCAGAAATCAAAACAACATTGTAAAACAATTTTCCTCCAATTAAAAAAAAAAAAGAAAGCATGAAGGTACAGTGTACTGTGGTAATATGATCTCTTCTAGATTGCCAAACATTGTTGCCTGGGAAGCAAATCATTTAAAACACTTTTTATCTGAATATCATAAAGTAATTATAATTTTCTATAGACATATTTTTAGAAAGTGTATCTAGAAGATGCATCATATAGTTAACAATAGGAAGCATTGATTCAGAGTTTGCTATATGCCAGTATTGGGTTAATAAGCATTCTAGACATTCAGCAATAGTATATGCAGCCTTCCACCCTCAGGAAGCTAAGATGAATTTGATAACTAACACACAAAATGAAAAGACGTGAAAGGAGTTAGAGTTTGTTGAGAGAAGGAGAAAGAAGATCCACTAGTATTTCTTCTGTGTCTGTCTATCTATCTATCTATCATTTATCTATAATCTATCTACTATCTATCTATCTACTTACCCACCTATCATCTATCTCCAGATTTATTATAGGACTTTGACCTTTGGACCTGCAGGGCCTGGTTAACCAGTCATGGGGAGCTGTTTCTTCTGTGTCAGGACCCTGAGGTCTGAGAGCAGATAGTCAGAAAGGGAAGATGGACATGGAGCGAGGGAATCAAGGACAACTAGAAGCAGGGAGGATGAGAGGGGCTCCCGTGACAGACTGGAACCTGTGTGGTCTCTCACTGCCTCCAAGCCTCTATCTTCTGTGATGGGAGTGTCCTACAGGAGAAGGGCGTACCCTATGTTATGAAGCTAAACACACCTTAACCATGAAGTTAGAGAAACTGAAAAAAGATCTAGAAGGAGTTGGAATTTCTCTGGGCCCTTAGACTGCCCCACACCAGTAAAGTGAGCCAAGAGATAAACATGATGTCTCTGTGCTGAAACAGTATCTCGTGTCCTACTCTGACTCCCCCCAGTATAAGAAGCTCCAGGGCCACTGTACCTCTTCCTTCAATCACTTGCAGAAGATCTCTTGAAGTGAAGTGAAGTGAAGTCGCTCGGTCATGTCTGACTCTTTGTGACCCCATGGACTGTAGCCTACCAGGCTCCTCCCTCCATGGGATTTTCCAGACAAGAGTACTGGAGTGGTTTGCCATTTCCTTCTCCAGGGGATCTTCCCTACCCAGGGATCGAACCCGGGTCTCCCACATTCCAGGCAGACACTTTAACCTCTGAGCCACCAGGGAAACCCTAGAAGATCTCTTAGCCCCATGCTAATCAGGAGCTGTGCCACAAAGGGAATTTGGGGAAATCAAGTGCCAGCTTAGCTAAGCTCTCACAGATCTACCAAGAGGAATCACACAGATTCATAGAATTCTAGAGATGGAAGGAATCTAATGCCCCACAGTTGGAGATGAGGAAACTGAAGCCCAAGAACATAAAGCAAAAACTGTATTCTAATGGAGTTGTCTATGTACGACTATGTCTATTTGAAGTCATAACAACCATGAGTAGTTTCTGTTTACAGAAATCATAATGTGTTTAAGTAAATGTAATTTACAGCATATAAACCTATATGAGTATCAAAGTCTGACAAAAGCAGCCTAGGGTTAACATATTCAAAGGAGTTGCTTAGTGATGAAACAAAGGCCTTTACTAAGAATTTTTTTTTTAATTTGGATTAATGGCCAAAATTGTAAGGAGAGGTTTGTGCAGGTATATGACAAAGGTGTCACTGTCCCGTGTCCACTTATGATTCCACACATGGTTCCTCCAGGACTGGATGGAGTGTCTACAAAGGGTGGCCATTTTATCCTTTTCCTACCAAGACCTTGTGAGATTGGTTGGCTGCTGAGGCAGGGGATGAGGGGCCAGGTGTGAAGGAGGATCACCTCAATACATCCCCTCCCCAAAAGGAGAAGGGAGTGACAGAGGATAAGATGGTTGGATGGCATCACTGACTCAATGGACATGAGTTTGAGCAAGCTCCAGGAGATGATGAAGGATGGGGAAGCCTGGCGTGCTGCACTTCATGGGGTCGCAGAGTCAGACACGACTTTGAGACTGAACAGCAACTCTATTATTAAGGGAGAAATTGACTGAAAACTTGGCATTCTTCTGAATAAAGAGCACTGCCTCCACTTATATTCCCAGAATCTCATTAAGGTTGGTCAGTGGATCCTGTCTTCAGAAAGGATGGCTTAGCCTGTTTTAGCCACTGACTTGCTTTGTAAATTTGAGCAATTCACTTCATCTCAAGGTGAATCTGTATTCAGCCTACTTTATTGGGTTATTATCCAGAACCCCTGCCTAGGTGGCTCTACTCCTAAATATAGAGACTATCCTCGGGCCCAAACCTGCTCCATGACTTTTGTTTCAGTGCAGCTAATTTATGACTCAGCCAGCCTGCTGCACCATGCAGCCTGCCTTTCGGGGCCTCTTATGCCCAGTATTATCTAGACACTGTGCGCTGAGATCTCTGTCTTATTCCTTTCCCAGGTTATTAACAGATAAATCCTCATCCCTGAAAGGTTTTGTTGCAAATCATTTATGGTTGTAGCTAATACTTTAGTGAACTCTTTCTCTGTGTTCCTACTGTTTTAATACCTGATTTTCACAGCAGCCCTCTGAGATTTAAGTGCAGGGTCTAAACTAGAACCCTGCACTCCATTCTACTGATGAGAAGACTGAGACTTATGATGACATCACAAAGCTTACAGCTGTAGTCCCTTGTCTTTATTTCCCAATTTTCTAGGTAAGAGATTAATATGGAAGTGCCACTAGGAGGTCTACCTTCTCCTTTTTTTCCACCCAAAGGGTAGAGATTAGCAACATAGGATGCACACTTCTAGCCTTATATTAATGAAGGCCAGTGAAGACCATATCTTTTTTTCACAATGGCATCTCTTACAATCTCAAGAATAATAATGAATGCCTAAAAGTAGTGTGCTTCTTTTTCTCACATGAGCAACTGGGTTTCCAAGGATCTCTAATTTCAGACTTTATTTCTCAGAGAATCCTATTTATGTATGCAACACTGAACATGGTGCTTCTGGGCATTTCTGATTTCAAAATGGCTGGAATTGGAACTAGCCATGTCATAAGCTTTAATTTAGTATCTGCTATGATTATTAATAGTGCTATTCCACAACTAGAACCCTGCACTTAATAGATATGTAGGTTAAAAAAAATATGGTAGAGGATAAGATTGCTTATTTAGCCCCTTAGTATATGTGTATGAAGGGCACATATGAAATCTGAGAGAAGTAGAATTCATGCATTTAATGCTGTTTGCTACATTTTTAAGCAAATAAATATCTAGGCATATAGATTATTTCTGAAACTATACAGCAGATTTTTACTTCTAGACAGAGAAGGACTAGGGGCTAGGTGTATAAGGCAGGAGGGATACTTTCTCTTCCCTAATAGTCTTCTTTACTATTGATTTATTTTATGATTTTAATTATATGCACATATATCTTTTTCAGTAACAATGTAAAGATAATTAAAAAAAGAATAATTTTTTAAAAAAACTAAGAAGGAAAATCCTGCTTTTATTCATGCTGACTTTCTTTTTCAATACCTTGCTTTGCCCATGTGTCTTCAATTTTGACTAAGTTTTTATTGAGCCCTCCTTCCCCCTTTAGTTGCTGAGTCATAGACTGAGCAACTCAGTTTGAACTCATAGACTGTAGCCCACCAGTCTCCTCTGTCCATGAAATTCTCTAGGCAAGAATACTGAAATGGGTTGCCATCCCCTTCTCCAGAGGGTCTTTCCAACCCAAGTATTGAACCCGAATCTCCTGCATTACAGGCAGATTGTTTACTGTCTGAGCCACCTTTCAGATCACACTTACTTACCTGAGCCGCATACACTGATGCAAATTCATTTGGCCAGGGCTGCACCATGACAATCTAGGGGGATGCTAATGTGTAGTTGCCTGAGAACCATTGTGTTACAGAAACTTACAGATTTTCAGGTCATTCACTCTATATAATGATGGCATGCCTGTGATGAGCATGACTCAATTCTAGATGCTAGGGGACTAGCAATAAGCAAAACAAATATCTTTATTATGGAGTCTGCATTTCAGAAGTGAGAGATGGTGATGAGGAAGAGTTAAGTGGGGAAGGAGCTAAGAAGATGCTAGGTGCTTAGGAGGTTTATAAAAGGGTGGTTTGAGAGTGTCCCAGTAAGACAACACTTGAACAAAAACCAGAGGAGATGAGGGATCAAATCTTGTGGCTCTCTGGAGAAAGAACATTTTATTTGGCAAGAGACAGGATTATGATTGGAATGCCTGAGAAATCCCAAGAGGACCACAGTGGTTAATAGGAAGTGAAGAGCATCATTACAGATGAGCTCCAAAGAGCAACAACTCCAAACTGAGAATAAAGGTTTTATTTTTGGGCTGCTGCTGCTGCTGCTAAGTCACTTCAGTCGTGTCCGACTCTGTGCGACCCCATAGATGGCAGCCTACAAGGCTCCTCCATCCCTGGGATTCTCCAGGCAAGAACACTGGAGTGGGTTGCCATTTCCTTCTCCAAT
This sequence comes from Bos javanicus, assembly GCF_032452875.1. Lineage (NCBI taxonomy): Eukaryota > Metazoa > Chordata > Mammalia > Artiodactyla > Bovidae > Bos > Bos javanicus. Next base: position 58,264,743 of record NC_083869.1, on the reverse strand, counting down.
GTATATGGCGAGTTAAGGCAATATTAGGAGAACTAAACCGAGGGGGCTTGTGAATGATGTTTAAATGAATGAGTAAGCTTTTGTGATGGTGATCTCCTGTAAACTGGGCTTGACATGCTGCCTCTTCTCCTCTCATGACACCAATGTGCATTGTGAAATCAAAAATCACAGTTTGGCCTTCACACTTCACATCCCCAGTGAGATCCCAGAGTCTCTTCTACATGTGGGCAAATGGGTGAGGAATGGTGCCAGTTACCTATAAATCCATGTTTCAACATTCAAGTTCACATTTTCCCCCAACACTTTTGCAGCCACCTTTGTTCTAATTTTTCAGATGTTACTTTCATTCTTTGATGCTATACTTTTTCATTCAATAAATAAAGCAGCAACAAAATTATATATTTTTATTAAGGCATTTAATCCTCTATGACTTTTCCCACATTCACTAATGTCAAATCTATCGGTTAAAAATTTGTTTACATAAAGAACTGAAATACATCATTTTGTGTATTGGTTAGTATTTCTATTGTGTCTTTTAAAAATCCTCTACATGCCCACATTATCCATGTTCGATTATAAATCCATTCTAATCAGACAGTGAGACTGTGCTTGTCTAAATCTCTTTGTAGCAGAATTGGTTAGTGATGCTAGTTATCAAAAAGTTATCTCTATGTATACAGAAAGCCATGTCATTTTTATCAGCTCAGTAGACCACAGAGCCTTCCACAAATAGCTCTGGGCCCGAAGGCCAGTCTGACTATTGGTTAATGCAAATAAGCATAGAAAATGATTCTGTTCTGCCTCAGTAACCACAATCTCATTTGAAACAGAGTTATGTATTATGGCATTGCCAGGCAGACCCCTTCAAGCAAGGCAGGATCTGCATGTGGTTGTAGAATGTTCAAATCGGTTTCTCTTTAAATAGAGGTGGGTTTGGGTTTGTTGATCAGATCTATTAAAGTGGTTTTTCCCAATTCACTCTCAGAATGGGAAACAGCCTTTTCAAAGCTGTAGAGAATTACAGGGATCTGAATTTAGATACATACATCTGGAAATCAACCTGGGGTCTGTTTGTGTAAAGAATATCTATTTGCGGTCCTCTTTTTCTCTTTCCTTCCCTCCCTGCCTCTCTAACCTTCAATCACTTTATTGAAGTGATTATTTACACACAAGAAAATGCATACACTGTTAAGAGCACAGTTGGATAAGTTTTGACAAACAAATACACCCATGTTACTGATACCCTATTCAAGATATCCAATCTTTCTATCATTCTAAAATGTCCCTTGTATACTCCTTTGTAGGCAATTCCTGTATTTTCCATCATCGTTATGAGCTGATCTGATTACTGTTACCATAACTTAGTTGCCTTACAGCTTTATAAAATTTAAGTCATATGATATGTACTCTTGTGTCAAGCTTGATTTACTCTCCGTAATGCTTTGAGATTTGGCTATTGTGTGTATCAATTTGTTATTCCTTTTATTTTTGATTAGTTTTGTTTCACCAGTCAGCAGTTGATGGGTACTTGGGTTGCTCCCAGTTTGGGGGTATTGTGAATGAAGCTGCTATGAACATTTATGAATAAGTCTGTGTGAATATGCATTTTTTTTTTTTTTCTTTTGAGTAAATTCCTATGGTAGGATTGCTGGGTCATGTAGTAAATGTATGTTTAATTTTCTAAGAAAATTTCTAAAGTAATTAAACAAGGATGTAATTTGACTGAGATGACACTGATGCTTTGGCAGCCCATGTAGACAAACTAAAACCTAATTGTGTAAATGCCTTCAGGTTGTGAAATTAAAAGGTAAAAATGACCAATCACAAACAGCTAGCCAGGCTTTCAGCAACAGCCAATCAGTCATTTTCTTACTTTTCTCTGCCTTTTCTCTGTGAAAGTCTCTCCCTGAGCTCCTGTCCCCAGAGTACTCCTAACCACTTCTCTTTGGTGCTGCCTTATTTGAATCAATTTTTTTCTCAGATAAATTCTTAAAATTTTTCAAATGCTCCAGTTAATCTTTCAACACTGGTTTCCAAAGGGATTACCATTTCACATGCCTACCAAAACCAGAGGACAATTCTATTTATTCCACATCTGCTCCAATACTTGGTATGGTCAGTCTTTTAAATTTTATCCATTTTAGTATGTGTGGAGCATTTTCTTCTTGTTCAGATTTGCATATCTCCAATTACTAATGATTTTGGACATCTTTTAATATGTTTATTGGCCATTTGATTATTATTGGTATATTGTCTGTTCAAGTTTATGTTCATTTTTAAATGGCTTGTTTATTCCTCGTTACTGGATTCCAAGAGGCTTTAAAAATATATATTTTGGATATAAATTCTCTGTCATATATATGTATTAAGAAGGTATTATTCCAATATGCGGTTTGCCTTTTGAAGAGAAATAGTTTTAAATCTTGATGAAGTTTATTTTGTTGATGTGGTTTCTTCCTGAGAAGTTTTTGCAATTTCCGAGCAAAGATAATTTCTTGTGTTTTCGTCTAGATACTTTATGTTGTTAGTTTCCACGTTTGGGTCTTTGATTCACTTGGAATTAATTTTGATGTACAGTGTGAGGTAAGTGGTGGAGTTCATTTTTTCCAACTGTATGAATACCTGGTTGTTTTAACATTATTTGTTGAAAAGACTTTTTTCCTCAATATTATCTGGAAAGTTTTGTTGAAATCAATTGACATATGTATGTGACTCCAGAGCTATTCTGTCCCATTGATCTATTTTTCTATCCATATGCTAATGCAAAATGTCTTAATTTCTGTAGCTTTAGAGTAACTCTTGAAAACAGTGTATTTCCATCGCCTTTTTCCAGATCGTTTTTACTTTCTAAGTTCCTTTGAATTGCCATAAAAATTAAAGTCAGCTGGTCATTTTGTACAAAAAGTCCCAATAGGATTGTGCCTGGAATTGTTTTGAGTTTATAGATCAATTTGGAGAGAAATAAAATTTTAGCAATATTGAGGGTTTCAATCCAACTGTTTAGGTATTTAAAAATTTCTCTCAATATTCTTATAGTTTTAGTGTAAATCTTGCAGATTTATACTAAAATAATTCCTACTGATGTTGTAATAATGATATGATATTTTATTTTTATTTTTTGTATGCAATCGTGTTTCATTTTTTAAAATAATTTAAAATAATATTTTAATTATTAAAAAATTTCCAGTTTATTATTAATATATAAAATAGAAATAAATAGGGACTTCCCTGGTGGTTCAATGGATAGAAATCTACTTTCCAGTGCAGGGAACACGGGCTCAATTCCCAGTCTGGGAAGATCCCACATGCCATAGAGCAACTAAGCCCACAAACCACAACTCCTGAGCCCACATGCCTAGAACCCGTGCTGCCCGAGAGAAGCCGCTGCAATGAGAAGCCAGCGCACCACGAAGAGGAGGAGGCCCCAGGGAGAAATGCCAAGCACCATGACAAAGACCCAGTGCAGCCAAAAATGAAAAATAAATAAAATTATTAAAAAAAAGAGAAATAAATATTGGAGTTTGTGACTTTTAAATTTTATGTATTAATTCTATTAATTTGTTTGGTGGTCATTTTTTGATTATGTAAAGAATCAAGTTTATGCTAATAAAGGAAGTTTTACTTCTTGCTTTTCCAATCTTTTTTTTTCTTTACAAATGTTCATTATTTAAATTTTTTTTTCAAATTCTATGAGATACAGATTGTTATAGATGAATAAATAGAATCACAACAAAGAGTAAGTAAATTGCCCAAGGTAACACAGGACTTGAACTTAGGTAGCGATTTCTGTTCTTTTTTCTTGCCTTTGTTCCTCCATACAAATATGAATAGGAATGAAAAGAGCAGAAATTCTTGCTTTGCTCACAGAACCCTAGGGGGTAAGCCTTCAAAGCTTTTACATTAAGTATACTTTAGCTGTAGATTCTTCGTAGATGTTCTCTAATAGATTTAAGATGTTCTACTTATGTGATGAGAGTTTTTATCATATTCATTAAATGTTGTCAAGTACTTTTTCTGCTTCAGTTGAATAACTTACGCCTTTTCCTACTCTTTTATTAATATAAAATTCCAAATGATTTCGTTTCGAATGTTAAAACACCATTGCATCTTGGGATAATTCTGACTAGATCATTATGAATTAGCCTCTTTATAAATCACTGGATTTTATTATTTTATATTTTGTTTAAGGATTTTTGCATCATAAGTGTTGGTGGTCTATAATTTTTTCTTGTAAAACGCTTTTCATATTTTGGTAACAGAGTTATATTAGTCTTATGAAATGAATTGGGAAGTATTCCTTCTCTTCTTTTCTTACAGCATTAGTATAAGATTGGCATTATTTATTCTCCCTGGTGGCTCAGTGGTAAAGAATCCTGCCGATGCAGGAAATGAGGGTTCAACCCCTGGATTGGGAAGGTCCTCTGGAGAAGGAGATGGTAACCCACTTCAGTATTCTTGCCTGGGAAATCCCATGGGCATGGCGGCTACAGTCCATGGGGTCACAGAGAACTGGACATGCCTCAGCGACTAAACAGCAACAACAACAAATATTTGACACAATTTATCACTGAAGTTAGCTGGACCTTGAAGGTTTTTGTCAGGTGGGTAGAGTTTACTATGATTTCTTTAACAGAAATCTGAGTTTTTTCCTTTTTGTGTCAGTTTTATGACAATGTTTTATGACAAACTTATCCATTGTGTATAAGCTTTCACATTTATTGACAAAGTTTTTTTTCATAATCTTTGCTTTTTCATATTTATATAGTATATAGCAATGTATTATTTTTATTCCTTCTGTGAATCATTTGTGTCCTTTCTTTTTTTATCTGCCTACCTAGATTTTGTCAGTTTTTAAACAATTTCAAAGTTTTTTCTTTTATTTTTTGTTATTAGTATTTTTTCTATTGTATTAATTTTTGCTCTTGCATTTGTTATTTCTTTTCTCTCTCTCTCTCTCTCTCTTTTTTTTTTCTGAGTTATTTTATTGTTTTACTGGCTCCTTAAGGTGAAAGTTCTAGATTGGTAATTTTAACTTTCTCTTTTCCCTCATTTAAAGCTATAGTATTTAGTCTTGAAATTGTTTACCTGCTTCCCATACATTGTGTCTTTTGAGTTATAATTAGCTTGCTGCTGCTAAGTCGCTTCAGTCGTGTCCAACTCTGTGTGACCCCATAGACAGCAGCCCACCAGGCTCCCCCGTCCTTGGGATTCCCCAGGCAAGAATACTGGAGTGGGTTGCCATTTCCTTCTCCAATGCATGAAAGTGAAAAGTGAAAGTGAAGTCTCTTAGTCGTGTTCGACTCTTCGAGACCCCATTGACTGCAGCCTACCAGGCTCCTCTGTCCATGGATTTTCCAGACAAGAGTACTGGAGTAGGGTGCCATTGCCTTCTGTAATAATTTCTAAACTCACTTTTAGTCTTGTCTTTGGTTCATAGGTTATTTAAAAGAGGATTAGTTGTTTTCCATATTTTTTATATATCTTAATATCATTGATTTTAATTTAATTTTATTGTATTAAGAGAATATACTATAGATAATTTCAGATCTTTGAATTTTATTGAGACTTGGATTTCCACCAAGTAAAGAATCCACCTGCAATGCTAGAGACAGGTTCTATTCCTGGGCTGGGAAGATCCCCTGGAGAAGGAAATGGCACCTCACTCCAGTTTTCTTGCCTGGAAAATTCCATGGACATAGGAGCCTGATGGGCTACAGTCCATGAGGTTGCAAAGAGTTGGACATAACTGAGCACACACACACTACTGTGCTGTATACAGTATATGATATATTTCAGTGAATGCTCCATGTGATTTGGAAAAAAAATGTGTATTCTGTTCTTGTTTTAGGTATCAGTTCAGTTCAGTCGCTCAGTCGTGTCTGACTCTTCGAGACCCCATGAATCGCAGCATGCCAGGCCTCCCTGTCCATCACCATCTCCCGGAGTTCACTCAGACTCACGTCCATCGAGTCAGTGATGCCATCCAGCCATCTCATCCTCTGTCGTCCCCTTCTCCTCCTGCCCCCAATCCCTCCCAGCATCAGAGTCTTTTCCAATGAGTCAGCTCTTTGCATGAGGTGGCCAAAGTACTGGAGTTTCAGCTTCAGCATCATTCCCTCCAAAGAAATCCCAGGGCTGATCTCCTTCAGAATGGACTGGTTGGGTCTCCTTGCAGTCCAAGGGACTCTCAAGAGTCTTCTCCAACACCACAGTTCAAAAGCATCAATTCTTCGGCGCTCAGCCTTCTTCACAGTCCAACTCTCACATCCATACGTGGCCACAGGAAAAACCATAGCCTTGACTAGATGGACCTTTGTTGGCAAAGTAATGTCTCTGCTTTTGAATATGCTATCTAGTTTGGTCATAACTTTCCTTCCAAGGAGTAAGCGTCTTTTAATTTCATGGCTGCAGTCATCATCATAGTGTTATATAAATGTCAATTGTATTAATTTGATTTAAATATTCTTATTAATTCAAATTGTGTGCATGTACTCAAGTATGAAAGAGATATGAAAATGTCCCTTTACTGCTGTGAATTTTTGCTTCCTGTATTATATTTTACTTTAACCCCTTTTGGGGTTGCAAAGAGTCAGATACTACTGAGTGACTGAACTGAACTTAACCCTTTTATCCTTTTGAAGTGACCCACTACTTGACTTGAAGTTTAATTTGTCTGGGATTATTATAGCTTCACAAGTTTTTTGTCTAGTTAGATTTTGTGTGGTTTATTTTTCCCATTTTATGTTCCTCCCCTTGCCTCCTTCCTCCATTTCCTTTCCTTTTATTTCCTTCCCTTTCCTTTTCTCCCAACGTTCTGTCAGTATTTTAAGTCATTAGTAAAAATGTTTACCAGTACTAAAAGTCTTATTATTCCTTCTCATTTATCCACACTTGTTTGTCCCTCTCCCCGTACTGACATTTTTTAAAAGCATTCTTAAAGTACCTAGATTAATACTGAGGATATCATAGGTATTTTCTTAATATTGATATTAATAGCTTGAGTTCATGAACAGATATTTCTTTCTAGTTATAAAGTACTTTTGAAAACTTATAAAATAAAATATCCCTCATAATCCCATATATTATGAACTCTGTTAATATTTGGGTATTTTTAAGTACTTTTACTGGACTTTTTAAAGAATAGTTTTCTGCTTTTTTAAGAGTTTCATAATTAGTTTTTAGATAATTTCAAATGGACAGAAAAACTACAAGAACTGTCAAATGAATTTAAATATCCTTTTAACCCAGATTCCCCAATTGTTGATATTTTATTACATTTAAGAAATTATCTCTCAGTTTTATCATGTATCCCCTGTTTTAGTGTGTCTTTTCTTCGAATTCTTTTATGACTTTATTTTGGTTTTAAGTCAGTTGACTATGAAATTCTTAGGTGTGGTTTTCTTTGTATTTATTCTATTTGAAAAAATAGAATATTCTTTGTATTTATTCTATTACTAGCCTTTCTGGATCTCTGATTTGATGTTTGTGATTAATTTGGAGAGGTTGTAGTCTTGCTTTGCCTAATATCTCTTCTGTGTCATTTTCCTCTACGTTCTTCCTGAGATGTCAAAAATGTATATTTGACTACTTAATATTGCTGTGTGTATGTACTAAGTCACTTCAGTCGTATCCAACTCCTTGTGATGCTATGGGTTATAGTCTGCCAGGATCCTCTGTCCATAGGATTCTCCAGGCGAGAATAATGGAGTGAGTTTCTCTGCCCCCCTCCAGGGGTTCTTCCTGACCCAGGAATCGAACTTGTGTCCCTTATGTCTCCTGCACTGGCAGGCAGGTTCTTTACCACTGGAAGGTTCTTTACCACAGTGTCATCTGGGAAGCTCACTTAATGTTGTTGTACTACAATAATTATTTTAAACATTTTTTTCTATAGTTTAGCATGAGTGATTTCTAATTTTTTATATTCAAGTTTATTGATCATTTCTTCTGTTGTGTTCAATATGCTCTTAAACACACTCAGTGAATATTTTATTTCAGGTATTTATTTATTAGTTTCCAGGATTTTTTTTTTTTTTTTTGTTTTCTTTTATATTTTTAAAATCTCTCCTGAAATTTCACATTTCTTTGCTCATTTCATTTATAGTATTCTGTAGATTGTTATACAAACTTATCAGTCTTTTTTATTTCTTATTTTGTGATTCCAGTATGTGAGCCATCTATCTTTATTAACTGATTTTTCTCTTGATTGTAGGTCACAATCATATTTTCCTGTTTCTTCACATTTTTGTTTTTAAAACATTGAAATCTAGAATTATGTACAAAGAAAAGTAAAGGCTGGAGTGGATTATGATCTTGTGAGACTGGAAGTCCTTTAGGTTTTTGGGATGGTATGGTGGTGAGAGTTCACAAGCATGAGACCTTCCACATCCTAACTAGTAGATTTAAAAATTTTTAGAAATCACAGTATTGAGGTTTATCTGGATCCAGTACAATAATCTCTGAAGTTTCTATTGAAGGACATAATATATTTGTACACAGTCACCCATAGCAGTGTCTGATGAAGAAGGAACTTGTCTTAAGGGAAGACAGTGTTACTCGCTCAGTCATGCTCACTCTCTGCAACCACATGGACTGAGGCTCACCAGGCTCCTCTGTCCAGCGAATTCTCTGGTCAAGAATACTGAAGTGAGTAGCCATTCCCTTCTCCAGGGGAATCTTCCTGACTCAGGAATCGAACTCGGGTCTCCAGCATTGCAGGCAGATTCTTTACTGTCTGAGCTATCAGAGAAGCCAGAGTTTATGTAAAAAGGCTTAGTGGGTAGCCATTCAATAGGGAACAGAGGAAAAGAAGAGAAAAGACACTAGAGTTGTCTTCTAGGTAAATCCCAGTCTGTGAAACCTGGAGGGATGGGATAGGGAAGTGATGAAATGGGAGTAATTGAAATTATGTGCAGTATAACTTGGGATCTTGCAATAAAATCAGAGCACAAGAGAATCAATTCTGTGGTTTATATAATATATTGAAACTGTGAGCCAAGAGCATGTTATCTACTTCTGTGTAGCAATTATTGAAGCATAATAAAGAAAGATAAGCTATTAAGTATTTCTGTGAGCCACAAAAGAAGAAATAGTTGATGTCATATAGCATCTAATGTATTTTACTGTAGCTGCTTAACATGCATTTAAGGCACCTGGTGAGTTTGATTTCTCAAACAAATTGTTTTTCCATATATATCCCAGTGAGAAAGGAACCAGAGATATTGGTTTGGAAAATATGAGTATGGATTTATTGTATTTTCTGGCTAGTGTGACCTGGGAGAAGAAGAAGAAACATTATAGACCCTAGAGGGAATGGCTAGATCATCTTCTGACCGTGGAGACACAGAAACTTTTTATAGTGATTTGCTTATTATTCTTGACTGTGTAACTCTTAGAGAGAATAATCAGAACTGTATAGAGGCATCTCTTATGTGAAGATTAAATTGTGATTTCTTGAAGGGGAGGCCAGGAAAGGAGTGGACATTGGCTGTAGTGGAGAGCCAAATTAAGGTGTCCAAAGTGGGTCACAAAGCCAATGCACGAAGTTAAATATGAAGTGAGGAAGTAAATAGAAGCCAAACAAACTTGGAACTATGAGAAGCAGGCCATGAATACCTAGAAACATGGAACAAAGAAGTTTCATCATTTACTTACAGTTACACTGGCCTTAAACTTTAATTGTGAGTTTCTGTGAGAGGTTGTTTATCCTTGGGCCACACAGAATGTGTTCAGTAATTGCCCATCATTATTTTGGGGGGAGGTGGCAAAATTAAGCGATTGACATCTGCAGATGAGTTATTTCTCTGCACTGTATCTCATGATAAAGGTATCTTCTTTACCTGCTATTTGGGGTGATTGAGACAGAGCTGAGGGTAGCAGGAAGTGATTCTCCTTTGATGACATATGTTAACTTTCCCATTATTTCCTCTGAAATAAATACAGAAGATTTACACATAAATTCAGGCAGACTGTTGGTTAAGTTCTCTAGTGATACATCTAATTTGTAATGAGATAAAATCAGTAGAAACCCATGTGCTGTGAGAACTTATGTAGTTTTCTTTTCCCATTTGCACAATTTAAGAGCACAGGCTAAATGGCTCTGACTTATTGGACATCCCCCATAGCCATTGCAGAGTTTAGAGAAGTGGACTGCTTATAATCCACTTTTTCTTCAAACATCTTTTCCTAATCCTTGACTTCCGAACTGTGGTTGACATAACTAAGATTCCTTATTGACTTGACACCAAATGGCCCCATGATTAATTGTTTCTTTCCAATGCCTGGATTTCTTTCCCATGCTATGAGGGATGAGTCTGGGAAGGAAGTTCAGTCCTTCCATACCTGCTAATTTCTCCCTGTGGCCTGCAGTCTCCTTTAGTACCACCTTATCCTTCTGTGGCTTCCCTGGTGGCTCAGACAGTAAAGCATCTGCCTGCAATGCAGGAGACCTGGGTTCAATCCCTGGATTAGGAAGATCCTCTGGAGAAGGAAATGGCAGCCCACTCCATTGCCTGGAAAATTCTATGGACGGAGGAGACTGGTAGGCTACAGTCCATGGGGTCACAAAGAGTCGGACACGACTGAGCGACTTCACTTCACTTATCCTTCTGTGTATTTCTCTTGGGCCCAGTCTTACCAAACTCTTGTCAGTTGAGTTGCATTTGCTTATATTTTAGGCTAATCACTCCTAGAGTAGCTCTGCATGTTATGTGACCTGGCAAAAAAGACACACTCTTTGAGTTGTGTTTCTTTTACCAGTGAGGACAAACTTTAGCTTATTTTTGCATACTTTCTCACCTAGGTAACAAGGCATATATTTACAGGAAATTTATCCAAGATTTGCAGAGTAATTTTGGGTTTTGGTATAATGGTTTTTGGTCCTTTGCAAAATGAAATAATAAACTACCTTTATTGGGAATTCATTCAGCCTTTTAGTCTAGTATGATTTTTCTTGTACTCATATCTCTTAGACCAATTTTCCCAGGATTCCCCTTGTACATGCATGTTGCCTTCATTGAAAGCAGCATTGAATACTTAAAAAGCCTTGTGTATTCTGAGTACCTGAGTATATGAATACTTAGCTCCTTCTGAACTAGAAAATTAAAAATATTTATGGCGAGCTTACCTGTGTTATGCTTAGAATGGGGCCCAATAGCAAGAAAGGTTCAAGTTTGTGAATAAAGCTAAGTGCATTTGAGATGATGTCAACTACATAGCTAGCACTGAAGCTGGAAATAGAACTAAGGTTGAAATGAGAGGTGGAGCTGAAAGAATATTGAGGATTTTGTTATTACTTGCTGTAATATAACAGAAAAGACACAAATAAATTTAACCAGTATAATAATCTGCTGAGAGGATAGATTACTTTATAATTATCTCAGAAAGAAAATCATATGCTATTTTCTTTAAACTCTTTATAGCAGAAAGAGTTATACCACCTCAGCTAGAAATTTCCTATGGGTCTATGAATCCTTACATCACCCCATCAAGATCTTTTATAGACGTTTAACATAATATGTTTTTTAAGAGGCTAAATCATGATTTCAAAGTCACACTGCCTAGGTTCAAATCCTAGCTCTGTCACTTAGAAGCTGAGTGACTCAGCTTTTTGACTTATGTATATCTTATTTTCCTCATTTATAAAATGGATTTTAAAGGGTTGTTACAAAAGGTAAATTCATAGACATTTGTAAAGAACAGCCCCTGGTATTGGGAGATTTTCAGTTTATTTATTTACTTTTAGTTTTTTTTTAGTTGAAGTGTAATTGATTTACAATCTTGTATTAGTTTCTGGTGTACACCTAAGTGATTCCATTTTATATGTATATACACACAGACACATATGTAAATATACACATGTGTATGTATAACACATATACATATGGGTATTTGCATATATATGTGTACATATTCTTTTTCTTATCCATTTCCATTATGATTTATAACAGGAATTCAATAGGCTATATAATAATAAATAAACTATATTCAATAGAATATAGTTTCCTGTGCTGTATAAAAGGACCTTGCTGTTTATCCATTCTGTATGTAATAGTTTGCATCTATTAATCCCAAACTCTCGATCCATCCTTCCCCCAACCCTCCTAACCTTTGGCAATCACATATCCATTTCTATATCTGTGGGTCTGTTTCTGTTTCATAGATAAGTTCATTTGTTTCATATTTTAGATTCTGCACTTTGATATCATACAGTATTTGTCTTTCTCTTTCTGTCTGTTTATTTTCTTTCTACATTTTTTCCCAGATGAAATGACTCAGTTTCAATCCCAGTTTCTCATATAAATACCACCTTAAAGTAAACACTGTCTTCTATTAAAGGTCAAACCTTGATGAGTCTAGGAGAATGGTTTTCTAATTCTTAGACACTGCGTACCTTCCCTGGGTAGCAATTCTGTTACACTGAGCATATGCCACCTGTTTGACAGACAAGAACTGAGAGCACCTCCTCTGGAGCACAACATAAGGGCTTTGCTTAACAGTCACACAAGCAGCTCTTGAATCAAACAGAACAGGAAGAAAGGGAGAAAGTTATAATTTGAAAATAAGGAAGAAGGGTGAGACATTTGTAAAAGGGCAAAGAAAAAGACTAACCACACGTACACACATATACACTCAACAAACACTAGGCTATTAGTCTGTAAGCCACATTATTTTTCTCTTAGAATAGTTTCCAAATTATATCACAAATTTCCAACATGGCCTGGTTCTACAGAATGTGATTATATACAGAGAAATCTGTACTTTGGCATTTGTTTTATTTGCCCAAAGTCTCAGTCTCCATGATAAGTATAGAACATATTTGTGTGGCATTTCTGTGTTACAAATCCATTCTGGCCAGTGGGTCATAATTTCCTCTCTTCCATTTGCTCCATGATTCCCTTGTGTCATTGGAAGGCAATGTTTGAAATGTATCACCTTGACGGTGCACTTCATCACTCTGCAGCAAAACTTTTCCCCACAAGCTGGATACTTAATTCATATGCTCTTTACAATTGGTTTAAAATTTCCAAAATATCAAATATTGTTTTGCATGACACAGGTGATGCTCATGAACTTATTACCTCTCTCAAAGGCCATGTCTCTTGGCAGCTGCTTCACACTGAATAAAGATAAAGCTTCTTCAAATTGAGATGAACATCAGTACAGCTGTGTCCTACTGAGTCTGAAAGAAGTGAAAATGAGATTAATTTTTCAGTGGGTGAGGTTGATCTATAGAATATGTAGGCACAATTCAAGCCAGAAACTGTTTTGGAAGGTTTCACACCTCTAGTCTAGTAACAGAGTTGCTTAATTCCTTGAATTTAATTTTGACTAAGCGTTACGGTTTAGATATTTTTGCTTTTTATTAGAATTCTGTGTTGTCCAAGCCAGGGAAATTCAGTTGATTTTTACTTCCTGCCAGTTATATATGGTCTAAGGCTGTGCATCTCACCATGGTTACACATCAGAGAGTGACTTGGGATACAGGAAGGATGTAAACAAAGTTAGGAAACATTGGCATTGTATTTATTCTTTCATGTGAATATATTTAACTGGATGCATACTTGTGCAGTGATATATTTATTGATTGAGAGTCAGATTTTTTCAGATACTGGACATTAAAAAATCTAAATTCCTTGACTTTTCAGAAGTAGGGAAATTGGTAAAGAGAATATCTATACACAGTTCTTGAATTATGTGAGAAAGAGTGTGTGCACGTGTGCTAAGTCCATGCTAGGTCCATGCTACATCTGACTCTTTGCAACCTTATGAACTGTAGCCCAGCAGGCTCCTCCAGGCAAGAATACTGGAGTGGGTTGCCATGCCCTTCTCCAGGGGATGTTCCCGACACAGGGCTCAAACCTGCATGTGTTAATGTCTCCTGCATTGGAAGGTGTTTTTTTGTTTTGTTTTTTTTTTTTTTTTTCCGTGAGTGCTGCCTGGGAAGCCTGGGAGCTGTTCTAACTCAGTAGTGCAAGGGATGGAGTTGGTGGGGAGGAGGCTACTGAACTGAACCCAGCAGGATGGAAAAGAATTCACAGGCTGAAAAAGTGTAAGGGGAATTTCATGGAAAAAGACTGTGTGAGCATGGATAAAAACTCTATTTGTTATGTTAGGAAAAACAAAAGCAGTTTGGTTTTTTTAGAACATCAAGTAGGAGATGAATCAAAAGAGATGAGACTAGAGAGTAGTCAGGATCCCCGGTCTTGATATACGTTGCATGTTAGGCTACGGAGGATGGGTAGATTCGATACGTGATGGGGAGCTCCTGAGAGATTCTAGGTTTTCACTTTATTTTTATATTTTATTATTATTTTTAAAATCTTTTTTCCCTTTGGTCTTGATAAAGGGCAGGCAAGATCTGAGTTTGAGCACCCCCTGCTGTGAAAGCTTGGAGTCTCAGCCACCAGAGAAGTCCCAAGGATTTCACTTTAGACAGCTCCCTCTGGTTTCTGATAACACAGTGGAAGACCCAGAGTCCTGATCTGTGTAAAGCAGGTTGGGTGATATAAATAAATATGTATTAGATATGTTAGACCCTCCTGAAAAAATAATTATTATCACTCAGCAATGCAAATTAAATGCATAGCCACAATATAGAGCCTTATAAATCATAGAAATGGCCCAGGCAATCATTCCATAGAGATTGAGGTAAAGGGGAAATCATTTCTGGCTGAATGTTCAGGGACAGTTAATTGGGTCCAGTGGCCCATGCTTTGTCTTGAAGTAGGGGAAAGTTTTAATAGGCAGAATTCTAGCATGAAGAAAAGAATAATGTTGAGCAACAAGACAAAATGTGAACTCCTTTTTGTTACAATTGGCAAAAAAATATGTCAGAAAAAGGGGGATTCTTAAGGGAATAGGAAGACAGAAGACTAGAAAGTTAGGTAGGAACCAGTCAAGCACAGCAGGCTTTGCTGAATGTCAAACCAAATTTTTGGGCATTTCTAGAAAATGCAATCCAGGGACAATTTCTAAGCAGGAGAGAAGTATTTTCAATACAGAGTCCTATGAAGATTAAGCTCGCAATAGAATTCCTGATAGAATTTTAAAAATGTAAATCAGTACAAACAATAAGAATCTGAACCAGTGCAGAAGCAAGCAGAAACAGAAGAAATCTCTAGGAGAAGAGAGACTACACACCCAACTCTGATCTATTGATCCAGAAACTTTTTTATTAAAGCCTTTTTGTAATTGTGAACTGAATCCGGAACTGGAAGCAGTGTCTTTGTCCATATCCTCAATATCCTTAGTCCTGAGGACTGAATTTTTCACTGGGAGGTGGAGCTATCTATATCAATGTGGACTATGAAGCAATTCAGATATTTCATCAGTGTTCATCAGTGCGCCTATTAAAGTCTCCTGGAGAACTTGTTAAACATTTCTGGATCCAGTTGAGCTTACAGAGTAGGAACTCCAGGGGTACAGACAGTCTATGTAAGTTCCTAGTGATTTTTATTATCAGGAAACTTTGGGAAACCATGTAGTAGGGTAGATGTTACTTCAAAGCAGTGAAATAATTGATGGAATATAAGGGCTTGTGTTGGGATCATTGATATAGCAATTTTTAAAGTATAATGATTCTGTCAGCTTTCTCAGGTCCTGAGAAATTGAAATTATAGTCCCCTCTTCCCCAATTTCACCATTTCTTTGTTTCCATCCACCATGATCTCCTTCCAGAGCTGTTGTATTTATATCCTAACTGGTCTCTTTTCTGAGATATAATCTGTTTCCCATACAGGAGATGGAACAATCTTTTAAAAACAAATATCAGATTATGCCACTCCCCACTCCTCTGCTCCACACCCTCCCCTAGTTTCCAATTATGTACTTAAAAAAAATCCCCGGACTTTCCTGGTGGTTCAGGGGTTAAGACTTCACCTTCCAATGCAGGGGGTGTGGGTTCTATCCCTGGGGATCTAAGATCTCACTTGCCTTGAGGCCAAAATCCAAAACATAAAACAGAAGCAATATTGTAACATATTCAACAAAGACTTTAAAAATTGTTGACATAAAAAAAAGAAAAATCTTCAAAAAATCCAAACATTTTCTGTGGGCTCTGTAGCCACCCTTGGGCTGGCCTTCGGTCTCATTTCAGTTCCTACCACTCTCACCTTGCTCACTGCGGCTTGTTTCTGTTCCTTGTGCATCCCAAGCTTGTCAGACTCTCTGAGCTTGATCCTCATTAATCTTGCTTCCTAGGACTAATTATTCCCTGGACTTGTTCTGTTAGTATTGGAAGTGGTCATTGAGAGGATGTTGGTTAACCTGTGGGCTGGACCCTGGCACTTGGAGACCGTTCACTTCCTCCCTTTATCCCTGGAAAGTGTGTTCTGCCCTCCATTCTCACACTAGAAACTGTTTCAAGCCTTGAAGGAGTTGTGTGTCACTGAGACCCTCTGGATGGTATCTGTGATTGGATCCCATTTAAGCTTCTCTATGAACTTTGAAGGGCTTCCCTGGTGCCTCAGCTGGTAAAGAATCCACTGGTGGGTGAGTACAGAGATCAACTTGTACCCACCCATGAGAAACCTTGTATGTGATTTCCTTTCCTTATTAACCCTGCCACCTACAGATCTGGAGTGGTCTGCCTCTTTTGTCTTTCTTCACCCTCCATGTAAAGGGGCCAGTTTTGAATTTCAACCCCTGAGGAACTCTTGAGGTTGTGAACCCACAATTGTGTCATTGAGAAAGGTCTTTCTGAACCACTGTGGAGAGGAGCTGCTACTTAACATTGTCACCTGTTCATACTCTGCCTAACCCTTATCCTGATTCATCTTACCTCAAAAGTCTTCTCAGTCTACTCTCACAGTATGTATTCATATATATGCTTTTCACTGTCTTCCTTACTAGAATGTGTGTGCTTTAAGATTCTGGATTTTATCTTGCTTATTGCATTCCCCAGTGTTAAGAGTGGAGCCTAACACTTAGCTACTCTTCAATAAACATTTCTTGAATGGATAGATGGATGGATGAATGGATGAATGGATGGATGGATGATGTGCTCAGAATGTGACAGGAGCTATTTATTGTATATATGTTTTGAATCAGTGCCTTTTCTATGTTATTGTCTCCATAATCCAGTCTTGAATGATCTGGACTACATATCTTTTGTAATTTTTTCTCACAATTTCATCCTTAAACACCCAATGGTCTGATTTTCTTGTGTGATAACACTGCTTATTTATACCATACGTTATTCTATATATTGGGAGAAGTCACTGTTATGCATAGTTGGGTTAAGAAGAAATTTCCTGTATTCATCTCATTATACTTCTTACTTCTCAAACGACTTCCTCCTGGGTGTTCGAGCATCCTACTCATGAATTTGAGTGGGGAGGACTTCCCTACATTTGTTCAGGGTTTTATCAAGGATCATATAGTCCTTGGTTCCTCTGATATTTCTCCTTTTTCTATTAGAAGCAGTTACCTCCTGGACTGATCATCGTAGACAAGCTCTTAGAAATGGCTGTTGCTTCCAGTGGTAATAGAGATCGGTCTAGTTTGGGATACTGATAGCATTTAGGGGCTGGGATTCCATTAGCTTCAGAAAAGTCTGAGAAGCCAAAGACTCCTATAAAATACACTGTGTAGTCCAAACACATTTACATTCCTGAATTTGTCTTAAAGACATGAAATTTAGAGCAGAATGGCACCCAGCAATTGATTTAATCTTCACTGTGTCTGTGTCATTGGGCATCAAGTCAGTCACAATTACCCGATCTGCTCTTTCTTGGTCTCTTTATTTGAAACTTCCAAATTTCTAAATTGGCTTCACAGAAAAACCTAACCAGTGGGCAATTCCAAATAGGGTTTACAAGACAGACTTAGGATCTCTTATAATCATTGATTCAGTTCACTTGCAGAAACTCAGGAATTGCTAAGTTGTTACTGTTTTGTCTGTTTTAAGTAATCTGCCAGCTCTATGTTTTTTTTTTTCCTTCTCATATTTGATTTCTGTATTCTCCTTAAAAATAAATTCTCTTGAAATCATAGGCGGTAAACTCAAGATCAGATGATAAGAATCATTAATTGGATTGCATGTTGATGATACAACTGTGTGTGTAAATGGAATGTTCATAAACACATGCACAGATCTATCAGCTGAATTTATTCTCCACCCAACAGAAACATACACAGACTTACACCCTCTGCTTTGTCTTTTCAGAGCAAGACAGTTCAGCATGGCCTCAGAATCTAAGTTAGTACTTTATTAAAAGAAATTATTTTTCTTCCAGAATCATCAGTTCATTGAAAGGCAGAATGTTGAAAGGAGCCTTAGGGAGGGTTTCTATGGTTCCATGCCCAGTGGTTCTGCTGGCCGCATGCTGACCTGCCTTCCGGGACAAACTGAAGTAGTTTCCTGACTCGAAGCTGCAGTCCCTGTGGCTTCCAGCTGATTTTCCAGGCAGGTAAGAACTGTTGCCTGTCTGGTAGGTTTCCTCTTGTTGAGGATCTGCCTCGAGGCATATCCATCTAGTTAGCTGCCTGCCTTTTGAAGCTACACTGAACACAGATGCTTTTGCCTGCATCTCAACACCTACCTGCCGGGAAGGGACGCCGGCTGATAAGTCCTGACCAGGGGGCCCAAAGAATTATTTACCTGGAATGTGAGTCTCTCCACAGGCACCTAGAGACTCGATTTGCAAAGCCCGCTTTTCATCACTTAAGGTGATTTTTTTCTGGTTCAGATGTCTAGAGCTAAAACAGAGACTATATTTTTGTGGTTGCAGGAGCATCCCTTTTCACAATTTGACTGGGGCAAGGCTCTTATGAGAGGTAATTGGCATACAGACTGTTAGTACGTGATAATAATGCCATGAAAACACAGAAGCAACGGCTTCCCTTTCAAATGGCTGTACGATCGGGTAACAAAGGAAAATCTGAGGGCTCACGGATGGTGGGCAAAATGTGTGCAGCTTTGAAAAAATAAATCTAAATCAATTTTGGAAAGTTCACGTTTCTGTTATTTGTAATGAACATCTAACTCTGCTCAGACCAAAATATGCAGTAGCTGTCCAACAGCAGGGTGCCCACACAGTGCTGAGATGTTGCATTAAGTGGGATTAAAAAAAAAAGGAGACTGAACAGAAGGAATGCTTTAAAAACACTGAAGTGGCTTCCTAAATGAGTCACCCAGCTGTGGACTGCTTGGAAACAGCAGGCTTACCCAGACAAGACTGGCTTTCAGCCCGGAGGTCAAGGGATAATGCTTACAACCTCATGTGCACCCTGAGTAAGCGTCATTGGCTCATCCACACAGCCAGAAGCCGTCTCAGTGGGGCCAGGAGGCCACTGGGCTTGGCTTGCCTCACCATCAACAGGGCTCACACTTAGGCTTTCAGCATTCCCCCCAAGTGAGGTGATCCACGCTATCTCAGAGATTCGTGAAAGGGCTGGAAAAAAATAGGTTGTAACATATGAAACATATGTCCCATTACCTATGCCACCATGCTTCTAGGACATGATGAACTAATATATTTAATCAATTAGGCAAAATATATTATTGTGAATCTGGTATTGGTTCATTTATTAATTTATTGGATGTCTGTACTCTTGAGGCCTTCTCTGGTGGCTCAATGTTAAAGAGTCTGCCTGCAATGCAGGAGACCCAGGTTCAATCCCTGGGTTGGGAAAATCCCCCTGGACTTGGAAATAGCAACCACTCCAGTATTCTTGCTTGGAAAATCCCATGGACAGAGCAGCCTGACATGTTATAGTCCATGGGGTCACAAAGAGTCATGTACGACCAAGCATGTGTGCACTCTGTGACTGCTCAAGCTCTTAGATGCATACTTAAGTCAGGGTGTTATCTGCAGGGACTAAGTTTACCATTCACTTCAGCCCTGCCAGTGGCCTCCCACTGCTCCTAGGAGAACATCTAGTGCTTAGAAGCTGCCCTGTCTCTTCAGGTTCATTTCCTGTTGGCCTTCTGACTCTTTCTTTTCATTCCAGCCACATTGTTTATCTTTCAGTATTTTTTGCCATGCTGTCTCTCTGTCTTAGACTTTGCATGTGCTGTTCCTCCCTGAAACCTTCTCCTTCCCCTCATAGTACACTGGATGGCTGCTGCTAAGCTGCTAAGTCACTTCAGTCATGTCCGACTCTGTGCGACCTCATAGACGGAAGCCCACTAGGCTCCCCCATCCCTGGAATTCTCCAGGCGAGAACACTGGAGTGGGTTGCCATTTCCTTCTCCAATGTATGAAAGTGAAAAGTGAAAGTAAAGTCGCTCAGTCGTTTTCGACCCTCAGCGACCCCATGGACTGCAGCCTACCAGGCTCCTCCATCCATGGGATTTTCCAGGCAAGAGTACTGGAGTGGGATGCCATTGATGGCTGAAGGCAATGGCACCCCACTCCGGTACTCTTGCCTGGAAAATCCCATGGACGGAAGAGCCTGGTAGGCTGCAGTCTATGAGGTTGCTCAGGGTCAGACACAACTGAGCGACTTCACTTTCACTTTTCATTTTCATGCATTGGAAAAGGAAATGGCAACCCACTCCAGTGTTCTTGCCTGGAGAATCCCAGGGACGGGGGAGCCTGGTAGGCTGCCATCTCAGGGGTCGCACAGAGTCGGACACAACTGAAGCGACTTAGCAGCAGTAGCAGCAGTTTCCTTTTAATCCCAACTGAAGGGTTATTAGGATCCCCTGAATGGTCCCAGCTCCCAGACCAGCTTCCACCCTTTGTTACCAGGTACGTGGCATATTTTATTATCACCACCCTCATGTTCCTGCAATTACTTATTCAATTATGTGTCTCCCCTGGAAGACTGTAAGTTCTGTGAGGGCAGAAACTTTTCTGTCTTGTTCAAAACTGCACTGTCACCCTTCACTTTGTTCAACTAACATTTGTTGCGTGAAAACCCTATGATCACAAGTTTTTCTTTGTTTTTTTTTTCTCTACTTCTTTAAATGTGCTTAGTGGTTACCTTTGAATGGGAAAGGAATTGAATTCTCTGTGTTTTTATACAGGTGACCCCATAAAAACTGGCTGCTGCTGCTGCTAAGTCACTTCGGTCGTGTCCGACTCTGTGCGACTCCATAGACATCAGCCCACCAGGCTCCTCGGTCCCCGGGATTCTCCAGGCAAGAACACTGGAGTGGGTTGCCATTACCTTCTCCAGTGCATGAAAGTGAAAAGTGAAAGTGAAGTTGCTCAGTCGTGTCCGACTCTTTGCAACCCCATGGACTGCAGCCTACCAGGCTCCTCTGTCATGGGATTTTCCAGGCAAGAGTACTGGAGTGGGTTGCCATTGCCTTCACCAAAAAATTGGCTAAGAGGTAGGTAATTTAGTAAATTGTATCCTTGTGGACATGACAATCTCAACATAAGTGCTGTGGATACTTCATAGTCGTAAAATGGAACCGTGACACATAAAAATAATATTAATACTTCATAAAATAATATTAATACCTCTTCAGTGATGCAGATTAGAGTCTGTGAAGGAGCACAAGTTTTCATTGACTCTGTCTATTATAGCTTTGAACATGTTAAAAGATTTGATTGAGAGCACCATTTAAGCTAGGGATTACTGACCGCAAGACCCACAAGGACCAGTCATTAAGGTGAATGAGTAGAGCTGGGTGGGGGCTGTGGTAAACTGGGATTCTGCCGTAGGTTACTATTTCATTGTAGAATTGTGAGCTCAGCACTGGCTGGTTTCCTGATTTTTCAAGACAGAATCAGAAAACTCACGTTTTTAATTTAATTTTTAATTTAAAGGTGAAGTCTTTAATTTTTAAAAATGTTGGTAAATACTTTCAAATTTTTAAAGATGCCTTGCTTACTGGATGAAACATTTCTACTGGGACAGAATGCTTCATAAACTATGAATTTAAAACTTAATCGTTAGGTTGAAATCAGAATTATTGAGACAAATGGTTTGTTTGCCAATGCATAAATAAGTGATGCATGGAAATTTAATCAAAGGATCACTGATACATAAGTAGTAATCAAAGAGTTTTAGAATGAGAAGGGAGATTAAAATCATTTAATGAACACCTTCTTTCCTATTATAGATATGAATCTCACATTGTGAAAATTACAAAGCTAGGGCTTGAGCTTAGATGCACAGAATTAAGTAACATGGACTTGAATCCAAGTGTCTTTTAAAAAATATATTTTTTATTCTTTATTTTTGGCTGTGCTGGGTCTTCGTGACTGTGCATGGGCTTTCTCTGGTTGTGCGAGTGGGGGCTACTCTCTAGTTCTGGTGCATGGGCTTCAGGAGTTGCAGCCCATGGGCTCTAGAGCTTAGAGGTTCAGTAGTTGTGACACATGCCCCAGGGCATGAGTTGCCCCAGGGCATGAGGAACCTTCCCAGAGCAGGGATTGAACCCATGTCCCCTGCACTGGCAGCTGGATTCTTAACCACTGGACCACCAGGAAAGTCCTTGAATCCAGGTGTCTTGATGCTTGGCTTTTCTCACAATGCTGAGCAACCTTGTGCATGCATGTGAATGCTATAATTAAGTGGAATGAAATATTGTGGCCTGTGCCAGTGCTTCTCAAATTTTACTGTGCATGTGAATCAACTGGAGAACCTCATAAAAATGCAAATTCTGATTCAGCTGGTCTGGGATGGGGCCCAAGTTTCTGCATTTCTGAAAGCTCTCAGGTAATGCCAATATAGAACCAAACTCCGTGTAGAAAGACCTACCCTCCACCACTGCTCTGGTTGCCTGGGCTGCCTTAAGACTTCCCAGAATAGAATGTGTGCTTTGTTCTATTCTTTGCCAGCCACCTCTGGTGCTAACATTGCTTCTCTTTCATTCTCAATTTTTGGCAAGTAAAATATACTAAATTAAATGCTAAATCCATCAACAAAAACAGTAGATAAGTAAACTACTGGAAACAAGGGATGGTGAGGGAAATCAACAAACAATATGAATCAATCTGTGTGATGTAAAATGCATGAATTTTCTCATGTCTTATTTTTTAGATAGATATTAGTTATGGTTAATTTCTGGGAAACTCTTGGGTCATTTTGTAACTAGTAGTCATGGAAAACGACATTCCAGAAAATAAAGGGAAATGCTATCTCAGAATATAAGAGCAAACAATCCACAAGATGGCAGTAAATTCCTATGCTTTACATTTTTCTTAACTTGAACCTTTTACTAAGTATACATTTATCAGTGGAAATTTTTCTGAGAAATACATTATATATATATGTTTGGAGGAGGAAATGGCAACCCACTCCAGTATTCTTGCCTGGAGAATTCCATGGACAGAGAAGTCTGCAGGCTACAGTCCATGGGGTAGCAAAAAGCTGGACATGACTGAGCACATCCACATGTATATTTGTTAATGAAAGAACTAAACTGAAGAGAAGCTATGTATTTTTCTTAGACCAAGGACTAATGCTTATATTTTGTCATACTTTCTTCTTCGTATTGGTATGACATACTAATGTCATTGCTTTAGCTTGTATTTACTCTATCTGGTTCCCATTTAAAGCTTTCTAAATACAATACTATTTCGTGAATATTAAAGTGCATGAAACAATAGATTAGTGATTATATTTAAAGTTTTAAACACATTGTCCAACTCTTAACTCTGGTCATTTCTTTATTTTCATCTAAAGAATCTCTTTAAGATTCAACCCACTGATTAAGACAGAACCATAAAAGTGAATTCCTCATAGTTTTATCAAATTAAGACTAATGGTAATTATATTTTAATAAACATTGCATTATATGACTATAAACATTAAAGAAATCACATTTCTAAGACTTGTTTATAAGCTCTGTATTCTCTCTAATTGGAGAAGGCAATGGCACCCCACTCCAGTACTCTTGCCTGGAAAAATCCCCTGGATGGAGGAGCCTGGTGGGCTGCAATTCATGGGGTCGCTAAAAGTCAGACACGACTTCACTTTCACTTTCATGCATTGGAGAAGGAAATGGCAACCCACTCCAGTGTTCTTGCCTGGAGAATCCCAGGGACGGGGAGCCTGGTGGGCTGCCGTCTATGGGGTCGCACAGGGTCAGACACGACTGAAGCGACTTAGCAGCAGCAGCATTCTCTCTAATACAGTCTCAGGAGATGAAAGAGGCATGAATTAGGAAAAAGAAAATACAAAATGCAGTAACAGGTTTTTTTTGTTGTTGTCCTATGAACAAGAAAAAATGGATAGTTTATTGACCCACAGATATTTATTGTGCATAGATACTATGTTGACTCCTGCGGCAATGCTGGCCAAATTATGCGTTATCCTGTTTTCATTACCAAATTTGTATATGACCTGGGCCAACCCATTTAATGGTTGTGGGGTTCAGTTTCATCTGATATGCTCTCTTGCGCTTGCTCGGTCTGACTTGCAACCCCATGGACTGTAGCCCACCAGCGTCCTCTGTCCTTGGAATTTCCCAGGCAAGAGTACTGGAGTGGGTTGCTATTTCCTCCTTCAGGAGATCTTCTTGACCCAAGGATTGAACCTGTGTCTCTTGAGCCTCCTGCATTGCAGGCAGATTCTTACCACTGTACCACCTGGGAAGCCCTGGTGTTAAATAAGGCATATAGATTAGTTGATTTCCTTTTCCAACTCCTTTAACGATCTATGCTTCTCAGGAAAAAATAAAATTAAGATGAGCATAAACTTTGAAGAAAGACCATGGTGACTGCAGGTTTCAGTGGTCTTTAGCATACCCTGCCTGTTATGTTTTTCCTTTATGTATTCTAGATTGCTCACAGAATTCCTGAGCTCTATTTATTAGAAAATGATTTAGAAAGAGGCTGGCAGGGCAGAGTGCTGGATCAACATTGAGAGGGGAGTGTATGTGGCTGTTATCTATGTTCCTGAAATAACTTTATTATGGATCCCTTTTCTTCCCCCATAATTTTCATTTCATTAGGCACTTAAAATAATAAAGGGAAGAGTTGACAACTAGAAAAATGATTTGCACTTAGCAGATAGTTCAGGGATATTAGAGGGAACTTGGAACACAGAAACAGCTGAGTAAGTTGTGAAACTGTGATGCCAGTTGATGACTTTGCCCCCTCCCTTGGCAGTACTGGCTTCCTCCTTTGCCTGCCTTCCTCTCCTGCTTGTCCCCTTTCACCTATTCTCTCTGTGCTTTCTGTTCTCTTTTCTTCCTCAGCTTTCTGGTCTCCAAGCCCAAGTTTCCCAGGTCCATCCCATTTCAAACACAGCCCTTTTGACCGTTGGCCACATGTAGACCTGGTCACACAGAGCATCTCATTGTATGCAACTCCTTTTGGACAAGGTGGTGCTTTATTTTACACATATCACTCCATTTATTTCTTTTTAAATTAATTTTTATTGGATTATAGTTGCTTTACAATGCTGTGATAGTTTCTACTGTACAGCAAAGTGAATCAGCTGTATGTTTATATATGCATGAGTGATAAGCCGCTTCAGTCGTGTCTGATTCTTTGAGACGCTATGGACTGTAGCCTGCCAGGCTCCTCTGTCCATGGGATTCTCCAGGCAAGAATACTGGAGTTGGTTGCCATGCCCTCCTCCAGGAGATCTTCCTAATCCAGGGATTGAATCCGTATCTCCTGCGGCTCCTGCCAGCGGATTCTTTATCACTGAGCCATGGAGGAAACCCATATGTTTATATATATATCCTCTGTTTTTTGGATTTCCTTCCCATTTAGGTCAACACAGAGCACTCAGTAGAGTTACCTGTGCTATACAGTAAGTTCTCATTAGTTTGCTATTTTATACAAAGTATCAATAGTGTATATATGTCAGTCCCAATCTCCCAGTCCATCCCACCCTCCCCTTCCCCCCACCTTGGTATTCATACTACTTCTGTGTCACTCCATTTTTTAACTCAGCTGAGGATAAACTATTTTACTGTTTTCTCCCTAATCAAGCAGAGATTCCTTCCTTTCTTCCAAATGATTTTCTGTTAGGTATTGACTAAAAGCACCATTGCTTTAGATGAAGCCACTTAAACTCACTATGTTTATAAGCATTTGCCACTTGGTAGGAAGTATACAAGGTTTCCCTTGTGGCTCAGCTGGTAAAGAATCAGCCTGCAGTGCGGGAGCCCTGGGTTCGATCCTTGGGTTGGGAAGATCCCCTAGAGAACAGAACAGTTACCCACTCCAGTATTCTGGATTGGAGAATTCCATGGACTATCCATGGGGTCACAAAGAGTTGGACACGACTGAGAGACTCTCACTTCACTAGGCTTCCCTGGTGGCTCAGACAGTAAAACGTCTGCCTGCAATGCGGGAGACCAGGGTTCGATTCCTGGGTCAGGAAGATCCCCTGGAGAAGGAAATGGCAATCCACTCCAGCATTCTTGCCTGGAAAATCCCATGGATGGAGGAGCCTGATAGGCTACAGTCCATGGGGTCCCAAAGAGTTGGGACATGATTGAGTGACTTCACTTTCACTTTCAGGAAGCATACATGCTAAATGCTTGCTGACCCAATTCCAATGCTAACATTTTTTTTCATAAGCCTTCCATATATACACTCACATTTATGACTCCAGGTTGTTTATACATATGAAGGCTAAACTATGGGAGAAACAAACACAGTTTTCTCTCAGGATCTTAATTTTTAGACTGGCAGACACTTCCAAATGTGTGCCCAGGGATCTATGATGTAATTCAACCTTGGGTTTTTATTATTATTATTTTAATTTTCACTTTTTGGCCATGCAGTGTAGCATGTGGTATCTTCGTTCCCTGACTAGAGATCAAACCTGCACCCCCTGAATCATTTAGAATTGGCTTAACATCTAGGCCTAAAAAGGTTACAAGGTTAAATTAGGCAGATTATAATTGATTTGGCCTTTACTTTCCAATTTAATTCTCAACCAATTGTATCCATACCTTGTCTCTCTTTTGAATAGTAAAAATTAAATTCAACTCAATGAGTCAAACTGGAAAAATGTAAAACAGGAAAAGATTGTTTTCAGGATTCCCTCAGTTCTCCCCCTCAGAGTTTCCATATCTAGTTTCTGTACCCAGTTCCCATCTTCCTGTGCTACCACGGTGGCCTGGTTTCTCTAGGATCCTACCAGCAATTTAAACAGGAAGATGGATGCTGAATTATTTGTCCTAGCTTGATAGTGATTTTTTCACTCCTCTGAATTCTTGTCAAGTTTAAGTAATGGGGCCTGGGAGCTGAGCCCAGAGCATGAGATAAGAGAGAGGCATGCTGACTGTGATCAAGTGGACCATTCTGTCTTTACTGCACATTGGGGTGAATCCTGGCAATTTAGTTACTCTTAGGATAATCTCCCTGCAATGCACTGGAAATATTTTCAGTTTAGTAACCAGTCAGTTCAGATTGGGGATAATTAGATGAACTCATCAGGACTTCCTAGGTGGTTCAGGGGTAAAAGAATCTGCCTGACAATGCTGGAGATGCAGGAGACACAAGTTCAATCCCTGAATCAGGAAGATCCTTTGGAGAAGGAAGTGGCAACCCACTCCAGTATTCTTGCCTGGAGAATCCTATGGCCAGAGGAGCCTGGTGGGAGTCAGACAGGACTGAACAACTGAGCATGCACACATGCAAGATGAACTCATCATCAATCATACAGTTGCCTTCTTCTCAAACAATCACATTTATCGCTAATTGCTTAAGGGATATCTATACAAAGATGGCCTGCCTTTCAGAAGCTGATGGAGTATGAGAGGCACTGATTTTACCAGTGGTACAAATAGCAGCCACAGAACATGATAGTGTTTAAAATAAGTAGCAATAGAGGTGGAGCTGCCACATGGCCCAGTGGTCCCCGTCCTGGGCCTAGACCCAGAGAAAACCATGATTTGGGGGGATGTGTGCACCTCAGTGTTTGTTGCAGCACTATTTGCAATGGCCAGAATGTGGAAGTGGCCTGGATGTCTGTTGGTAGAAGAATGAATGGGGAGGATGTAATGCGTATATGCAGTGGAGTATTGCTCATAGAGGGAAACAAGACTGTGCCATTTGTAGAGACGGTGAACCTGGAGTCAGTCGTGTGGAATGGGGTGGGTCAGATAGAGAGTGAGAGACAGATATCATGTATTAATGCATATATGTGGAATCTGGAAAAATGATGAACAATTTGCAGAGAAAAGTTAGGACCAATTTAGACAGCATATTAAAAAGCAGAGATATTACTTTGCCAACAAAGGTCCATCTAGTCAAAGCTATGGTTTTTCCAGCAGTCACGCATGGATGTGATAGTTGGACTATAAAGAAAGCCAAGCACTGAAGAATTGATGCTTTTGAGCTGTGGTATTGGACAAGACTCTTGAGAGTCCCTTGGACTGCAAGGAGACCCAACCAGTATATCCTAAAGGAAATCAATCCTGAATATTCATTGGAAAGACTGATGCTGAAGCTGAAACTCCAATACTTTGGCCACCTCATGAGAAGAACAGACTCATTTGAAAAGACTCTGATGCTGGGAAAGATTGAAGGCGGGAGAAGACTGGGATGACAGAGGATGAGATGGTTGGATGGCATCACCGACTCAATGGACATGAGTTTGAGTAAACTCTGGGAGTTGGTGATGGATAAGGAGGCTGGCGTGCTGCAGTTCATGGGTCACAAAGAGTTGCACATGACTGAGCGACTGAACTGAACTGAACTGAACTGAGTTTCAGAGCAGGAATAGAGACACAGACATAAAGAAAAAACTTATATCCATAAGTTATTAATATATCCATACCAAGGAGGGGGGGGAAGGGTAGTGGGATGAATTGGGAGATTGGGATTGACATATTTACACTACTGTGTATAAAATAGATAGTTAATGAGAACAGGCTTTATAGCACAGGCAACTCTACTCAGTGCTCTGCAGTGACATAAATGGGGAAGAAATCCAAGGAAGATGGGATTTATGTACATGTGTGGCTGATTCTGGAGAAGGCAATGGCACCCCACTCCAGTATTTTGCCTAGAAAATCCCATGGACGGAGGATCCTGGTAGGCTGCACTCCATGGAGTCGCTAGAGTCGGACACGACTGAGCGACTTCACTTTCACTTTTCACTTTCATGCATTGGAGAAGGAAATGGCAACCCACTCCAGTGTTCTTGCCTGGAGAATCCCAGGGACGGGGGAGTCTGGTAGGCTGCCATCTATGGGGTCGCACAGAGTCGGACACGACTGAAGCGACACAGCAGCAGCAGCAGCAGTGGCTGATTCACTTTGGTGTACAGTAGAAGCTAACACAACAGGTAAACCAACTGTATTCCAATAAAGATTAATAAAAAAAATCCAAATTATTTTGTACTAATAAAAAAATTTAAAAAACTGGCAAGAAGAAGTTCAGGATTGAATGGAATTTGGGAAGAGTAGTTATATTTCATTTATATTCAGACAAACCTATAAGATATGTCATGGTGAGTGTAAGTAGTTAATCTGATTGCTATTTATTTAATTATTAATTATGAAGTGACACCCCATGTTATGGAATCTTACACTTATTCATTCATTCAGAAATAACTTTATTCATTGAATAGATACATATTGTGAATTTGATATTTATGAGGCATGATGCCTTGATTAGACTTAAGGCATATTGTGAATTTGATATTTATGAGGCATGATGCCTTGATTAGATTTAAGGATGAATTAAAACATCTGAGGTACGTAACTGTTGGAACAAGAAAAGTTAAAATCATGTTTGTTTGGTTTTTTCCTAAAAGGAACAAATATAAAAGATCTTATGCAATATACAGTGGATTTAGTCCAACTCCTTTATTTTACAAGTTCAAGATCTGGGGGTTAAATTCTATTCCCAAAGACGTACAGACATTCAGACTTAATTTTGCAACTGAAACCTGCATGACTCTGTTTCTTTTCCAGTTTACTTTGCACTATTTCACACTGACATTATTTTCATTGATCCTGGTTTTAAACCTTGGGCTTTTGGCTCCAACTTAGGCTCATTTTATAAGGCCACCCTGAGCGCCAACCTGTGCTTCAACTCCTTTCCTAAGAAGTAGCCCGTTTATACATCTCCAGTCTTCTGTCATGGCATATACACTAACACACAGGTAACTAAAACCCCACCATTTTCCTTCCTGAGGAAATCAGGAGAATCATACTGTGTAGATCTGAGGAAGAGTTAGGAGCTTGTGCTCAAAATTCAGTTCTGTCCCAGGTGACCTTGCTTGACCAAGTCATGGCAACTTACTTAATTGACTTTTCATTGGTTTCATCTACCATTTTCATGTTAGGAAGCCACAGTCTAATAGATACTTGGGAACTGACCACTGAACTGCTTCCTAGCTCAGAAGTTTTCTGAGGGCATTTGAAGAAGTGATATGTTTTCTGCCAATTATTCTACTTTAATAAACTCTACTATTGAGCTCAGTTCAGTCACTCAGTCGTGTCCGACTCTTTGCGACCCCATGAATCGCAGCATGCCAGGCCTCCCTGTCCATCACCAACTCCCGGAGTTCACTCAGACTCACATCCATCGAGTCAGTGATGCCATCCAGCCATCTCATCCTCTGTCGTCCCCTTCTCCTCCCGCCCCCAACCCCTCCCAGCATCAGAGTCTTTTCCAATGAGAGAACTCTTCGCAGGAGGTGGGCAAAGTATCGGAACTTCAGCTTCAACATCAGTCCTTCCAATGAACACCCAGGACTGATCTCCTTTAGGATGGACTGGTTGGATCTCCTTGCAGTCCAAGGGACTCTCAAGAGTCTTCTCCAACACCACAGTTCAAAAGCATCAATTCTTCGGTGCTCAGCTTTCTTCACAGTCCAACTCTCACATCCATACATGACCACAGGAAAAACCATAGCCTTGAGTAGACGGACCTTTGCTGGCAAAGTAATATCTCTCCTTTTGAATATGCTGTCTAGGTTGATCATAACTTTCTTTCCAAGGAGTAAGCATCTTTTAAATTCATGGCTGCAGTCACCATCTGCAGTGATTTTGGAGCCCCCCAAAATAAAGTCTGACACTGTTTCCACTGTTTCCCCATCTATTCCCATGAAGTGATGGGACCAGATGACATGATCTTAGTTTTCTGAATGTTGAGTTTTAAGCCAACTTTTTCACTCTCTTCTTTCACTTTCATCAAGAAGCTTTTGAGTTCCTCTTCACTTTCTGCCATAAGGGTGGTATCATCTGCATATCTGAGGTTACTGATATTTCTCCCAACAATCTTGATTCCAGCTTGTGCTTCTTCCAGCCCAGGGTTTCTCATGATGTACTCTGCATATAAGTTAAATAAGCAGGGTGACAATATACAGCCTTGATGTACTCCTTTTCTTATTTGGAACCAGTCTGTTGTTCCATGTCCAGTTCTAACTGTTGCTTTCTGACTGGCATATAGGTTTCTCAAGAGGCAGGTCAGGTGGTCTGGTATTCTCATCTCTTTCAGAATTTTCCACAGTTTATTGTGATCCACACAGTCAAAGGCTTTGGCATAGTCAATAAAGCAGAAATAGATGTTTTTCTGGAACTCTCTTGCTTTTTCCATGATCCAGTGGATGTTGGCAATTTGATCTCTGGTTCCTCTGCCTTTTCTAAAACCAGCTTAAACGTTTGGAAGTTCATGGTTCACGTATTGCTTAAGCCTGGCTTGGAGAATTTTGAGCATGAGATGAGAGTAATTGTGCGGTAGTTTGAGCATTCTTTGGCATTGCCTTTCTTTGGGATTGGAATGAAAACTGACCTTTTCCAGTCCTGTGGCCCCTGTTGAGTGCTCCAAATTTGCTGGCATATTCAGTGCAGCACTTTCACAGCATCATCTTTCAGGGTTTGAAATAGCTCAACTGGAATTCCATCACCTCCACTAGCTTTGTTCATAGTGATGCTTTCTAAGGCCCACTTGACTTCACATTCCAGGATGTCTGGCTCTAGGTGAGTGATCACACTCTACTCTACTATTACTTTGGCATAAACTGTCAACTCAAACAAGTAGCTTTACCACTTGGCTGAATCCAGATAAATGGTCAATTGTAATTCTTATTGAAATTTACAGACTCTTATATGAGATGGAAAATGTACCTTCATGCATATGCTTGTTTTTTTTTAATCGTAGCAGAGGGTTATAAAAGTCTCAGAATCACCGCATTTGGTGTTTCTTAATACATTTATCTTTTGATGGAAAAAGTCATTGTCAAAATTCAAATTTATAATAAGATTCTGCACAAAACACTCTACAGTTCTGAAAATAACAGGAGAAAGAAAGTAATATTCAGTAATGCAATGCAAAGCACTAATTGCAATATTTCAAAGAAAACCTTTCTTTTTTTCAAACCTGTAAGTCTATTAATCCTAGAATTATGATTCATTCCAAGGATATTTTAGCACAAGCTAAAAAATATAATATAATATTCTCAATATAATTAGTAATCCAATAAAATATTTTGCTCTAAATTACTTAATAAATGTACTATGTGAGTAATATTATTCCGAAAATGAATTCCAGGACAATTCTTCAGTTTCTTCTTTCAGGATAATTGCATAAAAGTCTGAGAAATATATTGGAGATCAAAATACTGCAGCCTTTATTTTTTTGAATTAGACAGCACACAGGCTAGTGATAGTCCATAATGAAACTGCTAGATGTTGAGGCAGAAAATGATGAAGGACTCTACTAAAAGCTTCCAGAAATTCAGCTGAGTGAAAATTCTCACATTGTGCTGTTTAGCCTCTGTTTTACCACAACTAATAGAGAAGCAATAGAATTTGATTTCTTTTTCCTCCCATTACTATCAAGCTGCCAGTCCAATCCATCATTAAATAGATAAACATGTTTCTAAGCTTAAAAGGCAAAGTCCCATCAAAAATTGATACCCTATTCAGTAATAGGAATCTATTAGTGTTTCTAAGAAGCCTTTATTTTTCCAGTGATTTATTTTGTCTGTTTATCCTCTGAGCTCAATATGGGAGAGATGTAAGCCTTCCTATCTGAAAATCCTCAAAGAGGGGGGGAAAACAAAGCTCCATGTCATTATGATGAGAGGCAGTGGGTGTCCTCCTACATGATAGAGAATGTAGGCACATTCATTTTCTTTCACTTCATAGCTCCAGAGAATTATCTGCTTTGTTTCATGAGACACCACTAGTTATGTATTATAAAAAAGGGATGCGGTTTGAGGAATTTAGCATAAATACTGGTCAGCTTTTTTCTGGTGACATTTTAGTGCTCGTCTTTTAGACATTCCTTTTAATGCTGTCAATATTTACAATGGAACATCACAAGCATAATTTCACCACTGAAAGTCAATTTCATGTAAATGCCATTCTCTCCAAGTGCTGGTGATGAAAGACCCTCCTCCAGAGTCTCTCTCCTTGCCTATTATACTGTTTCCTTCTGCACTTTATTATCTGTGCCTTCAGCCACACAGACACTTGAGAGAATGAGAGCATGATCTGGTGTGCCAATTAGCTTCAGACAACCCTTTCTTTAACATTGCTTATTGATGTTGGAAATGATCATGTTTAAGAGATTCCTAACACAGATTGAGTTTTTCACTGCAATTCTCATATGGTCATGCAAAATGCAATGTTGTTTAAGCTCATGTGATCTTATGCTCCTATCTAGTCAAAATTTTCCTCTTATTCTACATCATACATGTCCTGTTCCTAGCTGACCACTCCCCTGACTCTGGGACATACAATGCTGACCCCATGTTTTTCCTCCTTTCTTTGCTCTTTCTATTCCTCTCAAGTAAATTTCCCTTCTTTGACAATCAGCTGTGATGAACATAACCATTGGCCAGCTCTGCTTTATTCTCCTTTGTGAAACCCTCCCAGATCACCCTGAAAGACTGTCTTG
Organism: Bos javanicus; assembly: GCF_032452875.1. NCBI lineage: Eukaryota > Metazoa > Chordata > Mammalia > Artiodactyla > Bovidae > Bos > Bos javanicus. Next base: position 58,231,015 of record NC_083869.1, on the reverse strand, counting down.
TATTTAACTCTAATGCAAACTCAATGCATAGGTGGCCTTCTGTAAAAGTAAAATATATTCCAGAGCTCTTACTACCTGTAAGGCAGGATCTGATTATCAATGATTTCATTATGACTATGCTGACTATGAATATCAGCCTACAGTTTTAAGATATGGGAAAAGTACAACTTTCTTCATTACTTATAATTAGTGAATTTCCCTTTTGAGCATCTCACTGGGCTGGTCAACACACAATCTCAGCGAGGAGTTATACTACAGAACATGATGCTAAAGCCTTGGGAAAATATTTTTGGTTGAGCCAAAGTATGTTCTCCATCCTATGTTCTTGCATCATGAAAAGGGAAGAAATCCTGGCAAGACTGTGGAAGGTCCTGTCTGCCTATGCATCATAGCTGGAGGCCATTCATCACCATGTCTTTATCTGGGAAGGAGTCTGGTGTCTTTAACTGAGAAGTGAGTTATAAGTCTTCTGCTCCCTGATTCCATAAACCTTAATAATATTCTGCTATTTTTCTTGCATGACATAGGATCCTTTTCTTTGGGATGCATCAATATTTATGCCCTTGACAGTCCCCTTCAGTCACTTTCTCCTTGTCCTAGTCCTGGGAGTCTATTCTAATCTGAACAGATGAGAGTTGGGAGCAGTTCAGGTTTACTCTTGACTCTCATGTTTTTGCAAAATCTTTTGTCTGTGTAGGAATCTTTTGAAAAAACAAACAAACAAAAAAAACTGGGAAGAGGGACTCTCTGGTGGGACAGTGGAAAGAATCCTTCTGCCAATGCATCGGATAGGGGTTCCATCCCTGATCCAGAAACATTCCATATGCTTCGGAGCAACCAAGCCTGTGTGCCACAACTGCTGAGCCCGTGCTCTGGAGCCCACACCCTGCAAGTGCTGAGCTCATGTGCTGCAACTACTGAAGCCCTTGGGCCTAGAGACTGTGCTCCACAACAAAAGAAGCCACCACAATGAGAAGCCCTTGCCACACAACGAAAAGCAGCCCCCGCTTGCTGGAACTAGAGAAAGTTCTTGCATGCCAATAGAGACCCAGTGCAAACAAAAAATAAAAATACATAAATGGATAAATTATTTTTAAAAAAGACTAAACCGAGCGACTTCACTTTCACTTTTCACTTTCATGCACTGGAGAAGGAAATGGCAACCCACTCCAGTGTTCTTGCCTGGAGAATCCCAGGGATGGGGGAGCCTGGTGGGCTGCCGTCTCTGGGATTGCACAGAGTCAGACACGACTGAAGCGATTTAGCAGCAGCAGCAACAGCAGCAGGAAGAAATGTATTTTTTCATCTTAATGCTGGCATAAATAATCTTATATGTTAAATGAAAAATCATAAACACATATGTCTTGTTAAATATTCAAATAGTGAAGGCAAGGTTGGGAAGAAAAGAGAAATGGTGGAAAATATGTATAAAAACACTCCCCAAATACATTAAAAACCTCTCTGACTTAGTGTGCCAAAATATCCTGATACATTACCTTTTACTCTCATAATAGCTTGAAGACAAGGGGCAGTTGGATGCCCTGTAAAGCCTAAGATCATGGTACATTTATGTAAGCAATTTGTTAAAAATTCTTGCTGAATGATTGATGGTTAGACACTTGTGATTCAATCAATACAGCTAATGGATAAATTACTAGAATAATGTACACTTTGTAATAGGACTTACTTATCTTCTGTTATTGTTATTTAGTCTTTCAGTCATGTCTGACTCTTTTGCATCCCCAGGGATAGTAGCCCACCAGGCTCCTCTGTCCATGAGATTTCCTAGGCAAAAATACTGGGAAAGGAAGGGAAGTCGCTCAGTCGTGTCCGACTCTTTGCGACCCCATGGCCTGTAGCCTACCAGGCTTCTAGGTCAATGGGATTTTCCAGGTAAGAATACTGGAGTGGGTTACCATTGCCTTCTCCCGGAGATCTTCCCAACCCAAGGATTGAACCCGGGTCTCCCGCGTAGTAGGCAGACGCTTTACCGATTGAGCCACCAGGGAAGTCCAGGGATACTGGAGTGGGCTGTATTTCCTCCTCCAGGGGATCTTCCTGACCCAAGGATAGAACCCAGGGCTTCTGCACTGACAGGCAGATTTTTTTTTTTTTTTACAGTTGAACCACCAGGGAAATCCAGTATTTTTTAGCATCACAAAAGGTTATGCAGAGGTAAACAGCAAGCCAAGTTCACTGAACTTGTTTGCTATTTGGGAAAATATATAAGCTTCTGAAATACGTATTCTGCTTGCCATGTGCAGTGAAATTGAGCTTAAGAAATTTACATGCAAGAAGCCATTTCTTTAACCAATAAAACGGAGGGATCTGAAAGGAAGTGAAAGATTAAAAAATTGAGTAATCTTGGTTGTGATAAAGCAGCAAGATATGCTCAGGACTTAGGTGCAAATTTTGCATAAGTGAACTCCCAACATTTTGAATACAGATGCTAAACACCTTTTCCTTAGATTTGGGGAACTTCCTTCACAGTTATCAAAAGAAATTTGTTGCATAGAATCATCATGGAGATTATGTTCTCCCCAATCCTGAAATCAGACATATTCACACCTCAGATAATTAGACAAGATGAAAATAAATTTTTTATGCCTTCAGCAATTTTGAATATCACTTTTTTTTTTTTTTTTGGCAATCATGATGTAGTGATTAGGCAGGCTTTAATGAGAGGAATGCCTCTGACATTAGCTGAAAATCACCCCTAATGTTAGTCCCTGTTTAATTACTTGACAGCATGATGGCCTCTGCTGTGAGTAGCTATTTAATAAAGATGCTGGATTTTAATACACTAACATACTTTTCATAGAATTCTTTGATTATATTGGCTGCTTGTTTTAGTTATGTCAATTTCACTACCAAGGTAGGACTCAAATGAGGGTTTGATCTCTGCCTTGACCACTTAGGTAAACTTTGTTCCATAGCCATAGGGCATGCCATTTAGCACAGGTAACCAGCTCAATAGTATAAAGATGGAGAACACAGGCAGCTCCAGGGTATCCATGTTCCTACCACTGGAAAAAAATCCTAGATGCATGTGTGGGTGTGGTAGGCTTCTAGAACCTTCAGACAGGAAAGATAAATCTATGTTTATATTAAATGATTGTAAGGCACTGGTGTGTGCATGCAGTAGCTCTAAGTCACTAATACAGGACACTCAGAAATGCTCCGCATTTGCACCAAACCATCGATTTCCAAAAGTGGCTGCTGAGAGTCTTTATGCTGCAGAGATGATCCTATATAAGAGGTGTTCATATTTATGCTATTCCCTTGTGACATAACTCATTGTGTTCTGCATTTTGTACATTCTGTTGTTTTACTCCCTATGGCTTGGGCAAATTTAGCATTCTCTGTGTTTATCCTCCACAAGGAGATCTACAATTTGAAAGTGTAATGATGCTGCCTAACATATATCTGGACTATCAAAGGAAAAATATAAACGCCTTTTCATAAGCAGCTATGCATTTAAGAAGACAAACATGAATAAGCACAGGAATACAAACATGATTCCATTGAATCCCCAGTCCTGGGCTAGGAGTTCAGAGGAGTTCAGGGAGCACAGTGTCTTCCTGTGTTTTCAGAGAATCCGAGAAGAGTTTATGAGTAAGGTGTCTCAAAAAGAAGAATGTTTGGTGCTACATATGTAATAACAATATTGGCCTTTTGGTCTTGCCCTTTAGATTAAATAAGATGATACACATGAAGGGTGGAGTTTGTGTTCTACCCTTACAAGGTACCCTCCAAATACTAGTGTTTTGTCTTCCTTTCCCTTTTCTTCTCATTCTTTGGGACAGCTCTCTTTTCTCTCTAGTTTGCCTACCTGTGTTTCCTGCCTTTGTCATCCTGGTTTGGATGACTCTACTTCTTTCCCCAGAAATCACTGTCTTTTTTCTCGGTTCCTGTCAAAGGTGATGGATTAGTCCAAATGGAAGGAGGTCTAACCTCACAGTGCTGCAGAACACTCCCACCTACCCTCTTCTTAGAATGACTTGACCTCTGAGTGTTTGTTACCCTTTGGGCCACTAAAAAATGGTATAGCTCTTTCACAATTTATTCAATTAGAGGACATAAACCAAAAATGAATGGTTCTTTGTTCTTGGCTACACTGGTAACTCTCCTCTTCTTCTCTTCCTGATTTTCTTAGAATAGAGAATAGAGTCACTGATTCTCCTTTGACTTAGTACTTAGTGCAGTGGTTCTCACACTGGTTTTAAGACCTCTTTCAACTCTTAAATGTTATTGAGGACTACAAAGAGATTTTTAAAAAATGTGATTATACTTATGGACATTTACCATGTTAGACGTTAAAGCTAAAATAAATTCTAAAGCATTTCTTTATTACTCTATTTAAAAATAACAAGCCTATTATGTATTAGTTGGAGAAGGAAATGGCAATCCACTCCAGTATTCTTGCCTGGGAAATCCTGTGGACAGAGCCTGAGAGGCTATAGTTCATGGGGTCACAAAAGAGTCAGACATGACTTGGTGCCTAAACAATACCAAATTATGTATTAGTATAACATTTTTAGGAAAAATTAACTATATTGTTAAAAACAAAAAATAGTGAGAAAAATGACATATTTTGCATATTTTTTTGCATATTACACATTTCTACATTCAACCCCTTGACATCTGTTATTTGGATAAAGAACATAAAGAAAATTTGGTCTCATCCATCTGTATATTTGAAAAGGAGAAATATTTTATATTCTTTCAGATAATTATAGATATTCTTCTTTCATATGGCACTGAAACTCCACAAGTGGTAATTTCTTGTAGGGTAATTGAAATGTGGATTTCAAAAGGCTAAAATTGGACGTTTTCATTCTCTGTTGTATCATGATTCACTATTCTGTTTTGCACTACAAGTGGATCATGTATTTACCATGCATTACTTCATAGTATTATTTCTTACAAATACTTACACACTTCATTACATGATGTCCAAAAATATATTTGTTAATACTATCTCTGATCTTATCAGAAAATTCTTCAAGTATTGGGAAGCTGTCAAGCTCACAGTGTAGATATACAGTTTCCAAAATTCTAATATTCACTTGAAAATTTTTTCATCAGAAGTTGTCTTTCCTTGAAAGTCTTAACTTCATTCATTTTCATTGCCAAATGCCCAAATATGAATAACCATACTGGTCTGTCAATTGTTCTTTCGAGGAGAAAGTTTTACATGCAACAATCGACTGGAACAGCCCACAATTTAATCATTCTAGGGCTTTTATTTGAGATAAATGTTGTACTTTGGTAGGCAGCCTAAGTGTTTTATGTGAACTTCTCATTTCATTATACAAAATATCAAAAAATATTTATTTAAAAGTTCAAGTGTCAGAATTTAAGGAAATTAATTGTTACTTCTTGATGAAGAACATTCTTAGGTGAAGCTAATATATATTAATATAAATATCATGTTTATATATGGTGCTGGTGGTTTAGTTGCTATGCTATGCTAAGTCACTTCAGTTGTGTCTGACTCTGTGTGACCCCATAGACGGCAGCCCACCAGGCTTCCCCGTCCCTGGGATTCTCCAGGCAAGAACACTGGAGTGGGTTGCCATTTCCTTCTCCAATGCATGAAAGTTGTGTCCAATTTTGTGACCCCATAGACTATAGCCTACCAGGCTCCCTCTGTCCATGGGATTTCCCAGGCAAAAATACTGGAGTGGGTTGCCATTTCTTTCTCCAGGGGATCTTCCTGACCCACGGACTGAAACTGTGTCTCCTGCATTGCAGGTGATCTCCTGCCTTGTAAATGAATTCTTTACCACTGAGCCACCAGGGAGCCCATATTTATGTATAGTGGGAAGGAATACCATTACTACTAGTACAGCTTGGTACCACTTCAGACTTCATCCTTAGAGGATCTGCAGCAATTTTACCCACTCTTGCTTCTTTCCATCAATGCACAGTCACACAATGAAAAGGCAAATAACTTCTTAGTATTATTATTACAATAGTCTTCGTCTCATGAATTCATCCCAGAAGGATCTTGGGAACTCCTAGGAGTCCATAGACCAGACTTTGACTCCTTGCTTTAGAGTATTTTGGCTTCCCAGATTCTTTCATTAATTGCTAGGTGTCTGCATCCTAATGTAAAAATTATTTGAAATATTGAACTATTCAACACTAATTCTCTTAAAATGTAGAGGGATGGAAGACAATTGCAGTCTCAGTCTGACTGAAAAAAAAGTGCTTATATGAATTTGACCTTCACATAATTTCAGTATTTGACTTGTGTCAAGAGCTGTGGGCACCTTTATTAGTCTGACTCTTCCCATATCATGGTGTTTTCTGTTTATTATTCAAGATCCCTGGAAAAGGCAATTCTAGCAGTGGCTTCAAGTAGCGTCCTTCTGGGTAGGATTTATGCTCCTGTGTGCAGTGGAGGTCATGGAAACCATGGTTCAGAGGTGGGGAGGAAAGACTCTGAGCCTCCCATTTAATCTGCAGAAGGGGCTTCCCAGCGGGTTCTGGGTTTCCCAGGTGGCTCAGTGGTAAAGTATCCAGCAGCCAATGCAGGAGATGTGGGTTCAGTCCCTGGGTCGGGAAGATCCCTTGGAGGAGGAAATGGCAACCCACTCCAATATTCTTGCTGGGGAAATTCCATGAACAGAGGAGCCTGGAGGGCTTACAGTCCATGGGGTCACAAAGAGTCAGACACACAGTCAGACACAGTCACACACAGACACAGCGACTGAGCACCCATGCAGCAGGGTCTGTCCCTTTCTCATTTTCTCTGTCTTCCTGTCAGTATCACTCCCAGAATCAGTTTTATTGTTCACTTTTTACTTAGGCTGAAGACCTATTTATTTGGAAAGTTTCCTTTTTGTGTTTTACATTTTTGCTGGCATGGTTGAACACATCCCCTTTTTAGAGACTTGTCACCTTGTCTCCTACAGACAGTGACACATGATGACAGGAGCTTGGCTCAGTGAGAAACTGCTCTGACAGGGACAGACAGTGCTCAGCATGTCACACTGCCCCTGCTGCCCTCCCTGCTCTCTGGGATCCTGGCTTATCTTTTATGTTCTCATCTATAGATTTGAAAACTTGTGCAGGGAGTACAGACCTACATTAACTGCTGTGTTGGTTACAGAAAGCTGAATCAGATACACAGCTAAACATTTACTGACACCAGCTCTAAGAAGGCATAAGTCAGAAATATTATCCACAGCAACTTCCAGAAAGAAGGAACTCAGCTTTTTTTCTCTCTCCCAGTTCACTGATCAGTGATTTGGGAAAACACCAGTCTGGAACACTGTTAGTGAATGATCTGGGAACAAGCATTCTCCATAACTTCTGGAGTCAAAATGGATTTTGCAGTTCTTGTCCCCATAATCAATCCATCAATCCAAATAAAAATGTATCAAATCCAATCTTCTGTATCATCTAATGTGTATGAGGTAATGAGCTGAGACTAGCTTGTGTCTGGTTTAAAACCTATATTTGAAGCTATGAACACTTTCCTATATAGTCCTCCCTTGATATCTGTGGGGGTTTGGTTCTAGGACCCCCTGCAGATATCAAAATCCCTGGATGCTCAAGTCCCTTATGTAAATTATGTATTTGCTTACACATATCTTCCCACGTACTTTAAATCATCTCTAGTTTACTTAGACTATCTAAGGTGACATAAATTCTAAATGTATCAGTGTAAACATAATGTAATTCAAGTTTCGTTTTTTGGAACTTTTGAAAAAATTTTCATAAGTATTTTTGGTTTGTGGTTGATTGACTCCACAGATGTGGAACCCACTGATATGGAGGGCTGGCTTGATTTCTCTCCTGTTCCAAGAAATCATAATTGTAATTAATTAGTCAAAACTTATTAGAGTATTTTCTTAGAAAATAAGCTCTAAGAGATGATGTCTATGTAGTTCATTAATAGAGAACAGCTTAAAAACTGAATTTAGTATCTGCTCTAACCCTGAATATTCATTGAAAGGACTAAGGCTGATGCGAAGAGCTGACTCATTTGGAAGAGACCCTGATTCTGGGAAAGATTGAAGGCAAAAGAAGAAGGGGGCAGCAGAGAATGAGATGACATCACCGACTCAGTGGACATGAGTTTGAGCAAACTCTGGGTGATAGTGAAGGACAAGGAAATGTGGCATGCTGCAGTACATAGGGTTGCAAAGAGTTGGATATGACTTAACAACTGAATAGCAACAATGAAGAGTGTCTGCTAGGAGGCAACAGAATCCATTTTGATAGACTTGTTTTATCCATACCTCACTTCAACTAGATTCTGTGCTCATATCTACATACCTGAAGCTGTAGACTGGCCTCTGCTTCAGACCCTGGAGACATGGGGCAAGCTTGCAGGGTGACGTGAGCAGTTTTGTTGCTTGACTTCTGTGCTCTCCAGGCAGCCGCATCTCCTTGATAGGAAACTTTAACATTCCACAGGAGCCTAACCCTTATTATTCCTCTTGTAGATATGAGAAACATGAAATCCAAGATATTTTTAAGGGGAAAACAGCCTCAGTTTTCAGATTCGCATTGTCTATAGCTGTTGTTGTGTTAGCAGCTCAGTCATGTCCAACTCTTTGCAACCCCATTGACTGTAGCCCGCTAGGCCCCTCTGTCCATGAAATTCTCCAGGCAAGAATACTGCAGTGGATTGTCATCCCTTTCTCCAGAGGATCTTCCCAACCCAGGGACCAAATCCGGGTCTCTTGCATTGCAGGCAGGTTCTTTAACGTCTGAGCCACCAGAGAAGCCTACAGAGCTTGTCTATAGAGCTAGAGTCATAACTCTTCAATTTTATTCTAAAAGCAAAGAAGGAAACAGTTTCAGCAAAATCAATGACACAACTCTTAGCCAGACAAATGGCAACTTCCTTAATGAAGACCCTGACTTTATTTTCACTAGTTTCAGGGCTAAGTAGTTTTGTTATTTTGTAATTATTTATAAAAGATTGCATTTAAATTGCTTGAGGGCATCTGGACATGATGTCTTTTTCTTGGAATCCCCCAATATCTCCTTGGTAATGAATACCTGTAAGTTTGATATCCCTGGGTCATAATGTCAGTTATTACAGGTACTTGCTTTCCTCTGGTTAACATAGATAGTTTAATAAAAATTCAGATTTTTAGGAACTATTACAGGGATTCTAACTGAGATGGCTTAGAAGTGGGGCCCAAGAATCTGGGTTTTAATCCAGCAGCTGTGATGGCGCATGTATGTGTTCCATGGACTGCAACTAGAGAAGTGCTGCCCTAATAAATAAGACTGCGCTCTGCCTGGAAGGCTGGGGAATAAAAAGCCACTCCTACCTGTTAAAAGACACTTATTTCTTGGAAGGAAAGTTATGACAAACCTAGATAGCATATTCAAAAGCAGAGACATTACTTTGCCAACAAAGGTCCATCCAGTCAAGGCTATGGTTTTTCCAGTGGTCATGTATGGATGTGAGAGTTGGACTGTGAAGAAAGCTGAGTGCTGAAGAATTGATGCTTTTGAATTGTGGTGTTGGAGAAGACTCTTGAGAGTCCTTTGGACTGGAAGGTGATCCAACCAGTCCATCCTAAAGGAGACCAGTCCTGGGTGTACATTGGAAGGACCGATGCTGAGGCTGAAACTCCAATACTTTGGCCACCTAATGCGAAGAGTTCATTCATTGGAAAAGACCCTGATGCTGGGAGGGATTGGGGGCAGGAGGAGAAGGGGACAACAGAGGATGAGATGGCTTGATGGCATCACTGACTCGATGGACATGAGTTTGAGTGAACTCTGGGAGTTGGTGATGGACAGGGAGGCCTGGCGTGCTGCGATTCATGGGGTTGCAGAGAGTTGGACATGACTGAGCAACTGAACTGAACTGAATTGAACCTGTTATAAGTTTGGGAAAAGGAATTTTGTCTTTTTGTTTTTAAACTTTTTATTTCATATTGGAGTATATTCAGTTAACAATGTTATAGTTTCAGATGGACAGCACAGGGACTCAGCCATACATATATATGTATTCATTCTCCTGTAAACTCTCCTTCTCATCCAGGCTGCCACATAACATTGAGCAGAGTTCCCTGTGTTATACAGTGGGAGATTTTCATACTATGTGAAGTAAGTCAGACAGAGAGGGAGAAATTTCGTATGATATCCCTTATATGGGAACACTAAAGACAAATGATACAAATGAACTTATTTACAAAACAGAAGGAGACTCACAGACTTAAAGAATAAACTTATGGCTGCCAGGGGGAAAGGCCAGGGGAAAGGAATAGTTAGGGAGCTTGGGATCAACTTGTATACACCACTATATTTAAAATGGATAACCAAAAAGGGATAAGGAATTTTTGAAATCTGGTCTGCAGAAAGCCAACTGAATATTAAGAATGGTTATCTGAACTTGATCACCATTATGGTACACACCATCTTAGATATTGTTCTTGACTGCAGATCTACGATTCAGGTTTTATGTTTCTTCTGTCCTAGAGTCGGATGTTTCTTTTGCTGTTTGGATGAGATTTACGACTTTGATGGCAAAACTCAGGCTCTTTCAGTTGTTTCCTATAATCCTGGTGCCCATGACAGAGCTCTTCTCACAGTAGCTATCACTAAATGAGTCAAGATAGCAAAACGAATGACAGTGATCTCAATTTAGTGAATTATTCTTTTGATCAAAAATCTTGCCAAGTTCCTGACTGTCAGAAACCACTTGACCTGCCAGGCAGTTAGAGGAGGAACATGTGGAAGTGTCATCATTCAGCTGGAATTTGAGGTGAAAGCTCAAGAGAAACTGCTTTAGTGAAAAATCTGGCAATGGAGCTCCATCCAAGTACATTAGAAGGCATCAAAAGGAAAATGTTTTCTCTTGTGATTTTTCCTTTTACTATTAACTGAACACTTGTAAAACTGATGATGATGAATCTTACCAGTCATCTAGAATTCTCTGTACCACGGGAGAAAACAAAATTACTTTAATATTTTTGAAGGCTTCTTTACTTTGTAAGATGTATCTGGGGAACTTATTAAGTTCATTAGAAAACTGGAAGAAATTTAAAATAGTTCTAAGGGCCTTCTTCTCCTTTTCTCAAATTACTTTTCCAGTTTTAGATGGGAGCATGAATAGATAAAAGGAGAGCTTAGCTAAAATAAATAAAAGTTAATATGCATTTTTGAGGAGCATATGAAGGGAAATGAATCTGTTAATTTTTCTATAGCTGGGCCTGTCCTTCCCTAGTGCCAATAATCAATCCTGATTGGAGCAGGAGATTCTTTAGGAAAAAACTGTCACTTATATTGAGATGCAGTCTATTTCCCTAAATTGTTAATGATCCTTATTATCAGTGTTATGTCAGTGATAATGGTACCTTATTATGCATGACGACAGTTGAGAACTTTTATTGTGTCATATACTGGGCAAGGAACACAGGCATTTGCTCATCGAATTCTTACAACATCCTTATGGAGTTAGCACTAATGACATCCTACATTGTTATTGTCAAGAATATTAAGAAAGAATACCTTCCCAAGACATTCAGGTAGTCAGGGTGGAAGCATTCTGGAAGTCTAAAAAGGGAGTACTTTTTTCTCTGCCCTGCATATGGACTTGGAGGTTTTGAGAGGGGTAATGTTGATTCTCTGGGGTTCTAGTAAGTTCTAGAAACTTTCCCCTATTAAACTGGGGTAGAGATGGGATTGGGAGAGGTTAAAAAAAAAAAAAGGAAGTTTTTTGTTTCTCTGTTTCCTATTGTTATATAAGGGAATATATAAGGCTATATTCAGTATCAAAGCTCAATACTTTGTGATGACCTAGAGGGATGGAATGGAGAGTGTGGTAGGGAGGTCCAAGTGGAAGGGGATATATGTATACCTATAGCTGATTCATTTGTTGTACAGCAGAAACTAACACAACATTGTAAAGCAATTATCTGCTCAGCTGCTTCAGTCATGTCCAACTCTTTACGACCCGATGGACTATAATTCTCCAGGCTCTTCTATCCATGAGATTCTCTAGGCAAGAATTCTGGAGTGGGTTGCCAGAGTATCTTCCCAACCCAGGGATCAAACCCACATCTTCCACATCTTCTGCACTGCAGATGGATTCTTTACCACTGAGCTACCTGGGAAGTCCCAGTAAAGCAATTATACTCCAATTAAAAAAAAAAAAAAGCAGAAGCTGTGTGAAGGCCATGTCCTTACTGAGTCTACCATGACCACATGACACTGTGTCCATTTCTTCAGCACCTGTCTGTCCTCACTTGGCAGTCTAATGCCCGTTTTTTTACTTTTCCTGATTATTTCTTAAATACTAAGAAGTGAGAGATTTCCTGGCTGAAAACCAAAATATATTCTTCTGGTGATAAAAGGAAACCACAGACTTGGTTATATGGCTGGATCTCTGAAATCAAATTCCTCTATGAGATTTCTGGTGGGCTTCAAATTTGGTTCCAATTCTAGAACTTGTGTACTGAGGTGGAAAGGTAAGAAGCGTGTGCTCTGCTGGCAAGATACTGCAATTGTTTTTGGCAGCAGAGGAGGATGTAGAAATCAATAGGGAGATGACATAAGTGTCACTTGCTCTTCAGACGCACCTTATACTTGACCTGGAGGAGACGGTTCTTGCAGTTGAAGTTTAAATGACTATGCAGGCATTTTGAAGGGCTTTCTTCCTTGAGGTTACTTCCAGAGAATCAAAATCTTGTTAAAATTATTCTGGGCACTGATTCAAAGTGTGAAAGGCTAAAATATTGCCAACATGGTAATTTACACAATATAATAGCAGGAGAAAATAAATTATCCACAACTTACAGCAATGCCCTGTGAGCAGTAAGCCTCTTGGAGCACACAAAAATTATATCTACAATATATCAGCAACATAAAGGCCAGGATTATAAGAATCAGATTCAAGTTCTTGAAAAATTAGTAGAAATTCAATTTTGCCATCACTTTAGAAATTGAAAAGTAATAATAAATGGGCACAGCCAATACTGGGGTATGATTGATTGAATTACATATTCTGTTCTGGACTTATGTCCTCAGAAGGCTTTGCCCTCATGCTTTGAGTCAAGTATGAAAACTTGATAGCATTCTCGTTTTATATGCAAGGAAATTGGAGCACTGGAAAGTGAGTTTCTTTCAAAATCACCTCATTGATATGAGATGAAGCTGTAATGAACTAGGGAGCTGTCAAATCCTTGTGTTCTGGGGCTGACCTGGGCTGTGGTTTAAGCCAGGTTTTCAGAGCTGTGGGAGATCAAAGAATAAAGGCAGTTGTAGGTGCTGATGAGTCATACCTCTAAAGAACTTTTAATTGAAATCACTAGCTTTCTTGTGATGGAGAAGGAAGTGGCAACCCACTCCAGTACTCTTGCCTGGAGAATCCCAGGGACAGAGGAGCCTGGTGGGCTGCCGTCTTATGGGGTCGCAGAGAGTCGGACACGACTGAAGCGACTTAGCAGCAGCCTTCTTATGAATCTATTGCTTTCTGGGTTTTGAATAAGATTTTCCTTTGCTGTGCAGCTTCTTGGCCATCACTGTTGGGGGCATGATGTTTCCTTGCTGTGATCAATATTATGTGACTGTTATTTCCTAAGAAGATTTTACCTCAAAACATAGCTTAGCATTATTAAACAGCATGATCCCCACCTGAATAGTATGTGAAAAGGGCAATTGCATGAGATTTTTATGTAGGATACAGAAAACTACAAGGAGAGAGTTAACAGAAAATAAAACAAAAGAGGAAGAGAAAATTGTGTATTTTTAGATACAGAGACAGTGGACAAGGAGAAATAGTTTGGTGCAGGGAAGATGTCACAACTACCAGTTAGATATGGAATTCAAATATGTTCATCTGTACTATTTTTCTAGATTCCACATATGCATTAATACACAACACTCATTTTACTCTTTCTGATTTACTTCACTTTGTATGACAGACTCTATATCCATCCACATCTCTGTAACTGATCCAATTTTGTTTCTTTTTATGGCTGAGTAATATTCTATCGTATATTTGTACCACATCTTCCTGCAGGTCAGGAATAAAAACATAGACATAGAGAATGGTTTTGTTGACACGGTGTGGGGAAGGGAGGAGTGGAACAAATTGGGAGAGTGGGATTAACATATATACACAACCATATGTAAAATAGCTAGCTAGTGGGAACCTTCTATATAACACAGGCAGCTCAGCTTTTTGCTCTGTGATAACCTTGAGGGTGGGATGGAGGGGTGGTGGCGGGTAGGCTCAAGAGGGTGGGGATATATGTCTGATAAGTGTTAGTTGCTCAGTCGTGTCTGACTCTTTGGGACCCCATGGACTGTAGCCTGTCAGGAATTCTATAGCATTCTCTAGGCAAGAATACTGGAGTGGGTTGCTATTCCCTTCTCCAGTGGATCTTCCCAACTCAGGGATTGAACCCCAGATGTATGTATACATATAGCTGATACATGTTGTTGTATAGCAGAAACTAACACAATATGGTAAAGCAACTATACCCCAATAATTTTGTTTTAAGGGAGAAAAGAGATGGAATTTGTTTTAGTTTCTCTCATTCCATGTTGCCCATGTCCAGCCATGGAATCAAACATCCCCACCCATTCCTATCTTTCTGTAACTTCTGCTAGATGAAAATAACACATAGCATCTGTGCTACAGGTATCAGAGAGGGCTTGACCAGAGAACCGAATAACTTTCTCTTTCCCTTTCCATCTAACTTGCTGTAGCAGCCTCCTAAATTCCTCTCTATTGGTGGTCTCTCCCCAGCCCCCTTCTACTATATTCCACTACTGGATTAATTGTTTTAACTGACCATATTACTGCCTAGCTGAAAACCTTTGATCACCCTTCTTGGCCTTTATTTTACCCTCAATCTAAAGTCAGCTGATTAAAGCTCAAATTCCCACAATCCTTCACTATTTGCTACCAACTTATCTTTCTTATGTTAAACCTTCCCTAGCCTGTTTCACAGTCTCTGTTTGAAATTAGCTGTTCTCTGAGCAGATCTCTAAATCTTTATATTTCTTCACTATTCATTCTCTTTCTCCCATGGAGAAGGTCATCCACTTCCTGATCCAGTTCTGCATCTGCCAACCTCCTACTTGGCCTTCAGGACTCACTTTAGTGTCACCTCTTGACTGTGTGTCTATTTCTGTAGTTATTAAAAATCGCTTGCATTATGGTTATTTGTCTGCCCCATCTTCCCTGCTGGATTGAAAGGTCATTAAGACTAGGGACTGTGTCTTCATTAGTTTTATGTGTTTCTCTTCCTGTCATCTACACCCAGTTCCTGGCATGATGCTGTATTTATAGGAATAGCCAAATGAATGGGTAATAAATTGAGTGAATGTAAAAAAAAAAAATGAATGACATATGAATTCTAGAGAAATAAAGAAATTAAAAATCAGCTCTCTGTACTTCAAAAAGATAAAATTTACAAGAGATGTAAAACCCATATTTTAAAAATGGAAACAGTTATGTTTGTGTAACATAAGTTAAATGTTATGTGAATTTTCTAGCACAAATATACTACAAAGTGCAGCTGGAAAAGGAGATCAAACTGAGATCAGTGACTTTTTTGAGAAGCTGAAACTTAAGCTGAGTCAGATATATGCATGGAACTAAAGTAACTTCAGAGGAAATCGTGTTTATTCTATTCTAATGAGTTTTTTTTTTTTTTGTAATTGATTATATATATGCATGTGTTTGCAACTGGATTGTTGAATCTGATGAAAAGAATCTTTTTTTTTTTATTGCTATGTGCATGCCCTAGTACCTACTGTGTACCTGGCATATAGTACATGCTCAGTAAAAGTTTGACAAATGAGAATATTTAGCTTTTTATGAGGTGAGCAAAGAAGCAGGGATTGGAGTTCATATGGAATGTTTAGAAAACTGAGGAGAGTGACTGGAAAGAAAGGAGCTGCATTATAAGAATGAGTTCTATTTTTTTCCTAAGAGTTGATTCTTTAATGGTAACCATAGAAGGGCTTTAAAATGAGAAGCAACCATCGAATGAATGTGTTGGAGAAGTTCTCTGGTAGCTGTGTATGTGAGATGAGGACTGTGACATATATTTGGTTGTGAAATACTTCCCTAAAACCCCTGCCCTGCTATTTTGTTACAGGATTATTTAACAACTCCTTGATTTCAAGGGAGTTAGACCCAAACTCAAGTTTAGGAATAGGCATATAACCTAGATGTACCCAAGAAGGTGCTAATTGGAAGCTTCGGGGGCGATTCCAGAGAAACGCTTCTCTCCTACCTCTCCTTACTGCTACTGCATCTTGGGATCGCTACTGGGTGGCCAAGGTCATTGTGGAGATGTTGACTCAGGCTCTCAACAACCTTAAGGCACTAAGATACTAATAATTTCCTCTCACCACTATGGGGGGAAAAAGGAACAAATATAATTTTACATATTGCTATTCCAGCTTTCTGTTTTTCGTTATTAAAAAAAATTCCTATTTCTCTTTCTTGAAGTCTCTCTCTCTCTTGCTTACATGAACACATATAAATTCACATAGAGTTGGTGGTTGAAGAGAGTATATATATTGGAGGAGGAGAAAATAAGAATCACTTGCCTGGAAAAATTCCTACTCCATTGTCTGCTTCTGAGAGTTTTAAATTTTGAACCAAAGAGTACAAGTTTCAAAATTTAAACTCTAAAAAAAAAAGGGGGGGGGAGGGGGCTTCAGTTTGAGAATATTTTGTGAATGGAGTAACTCATTTCTCTGTGTCTTTATTTTCTGATCTGTAAAATATAATAGAATTATAGTAAGAGTTAGTTCATAGATTTATTATAAAATTAGAAGTGAATGTATATAAAATGTAGAGGATAAGATGGTCAGAGAGCATCACCAAGTCAGTGGACATGAATTTGAACAAACTTCAGGAGATAGTGGAGGACGGGGGAGCCTGGCATGCTGCAGTCCATGGGGTTGAAAAGAGCTGCATACAACTTAGTGACTGAACAACAACAATAATGTAAAATGCACATCATAGTGCCTGGCACAGACTAAGTCCTCAGTGAAGGTTAACTCTCACTAAGTTCTGTTCTTACTTTGGACCTTGGAACACTGACCCTGAATCACCACAGGTCACATCTACTCAGTCCTAGTCTAGTTACCAGAAGCCTTAGGGGTGAAATATGTCAGTAACTGAAAGGAAAACATGACATCACTTTCAAGTATAGAACTTTTTGACTTTGTTATTGGAGATGTGGGGAGATAAGAGTCTACAAAGCTCAGGTGATAGATAAGAGCAGTAACAAGGATAAAATAAAAAACAAATAAATACTATTCTATTTGAGAGACTAGTATTTTTTCAAGACTAATTAGATAAGAATCATAATTTTAGATGCAACATGATGAGATCTTAGATGAAAATTGTTAGCAAGTGAGATGGAAAGAGTTTCGAGAGGTATGGCCATGAAAACAGACTGGACCTGTCAACAGACTTAGGTACATCAAGTCCTCAGACACAAACCTTCAAGTTGTGAATTTTCCAAGATGTGAATGTGTGTTTGTGTCAAATCATATAAATTTGTTCACGTGCATGCATCCTCTGTAAGTCTCCTACTGCTGATGACTCTTCAGCTCTACTATCTCCCACCTTCTCTCTCTCCTCCAGTCAGTAACTCTTCTTGCCTGTTCACTCAATGCCAGCCCCTGTATACCAGCTGTTGTACTGTACTACTATACTTTTTAAGGTACCATATGGTATGATTAAAATGTTTATTTTTTGTGTTTGTTTATTTTTTATGTATTATTTGTGTGAAAAATATTATAAGCCTATTACAGTACAATACTATATAGCTGACTGTGTTGGTTGGGTACCTAGGGTGACTTTTGAACAAATTGGACTTATGAACAAATTGGACTTAACAAACATGCTCCTGGAATGGAACTCGTTTGTGTGTAGGGAACTTATTGTACTGTGGGTGGTAGCTGCTGCTACTGCTAAGTTGCTTCAGTTGCATCCCATAGACAATTAGACATAGACAGTAGCCCACCAGGCTCCGTCATCCCTGGGACTCTCCAGGCAAGAACACTGGAGTGGGTTGCCATTTCCTTCTCCAATGCATGAAAGTGAAAAGTGAAAGTGAAGTCGCTCAGTCGTGTCTGACTCGTAAGGACCCCATGGACTGCAGCCTACCAGGCTCCTCCGTCCATGAGATTTCCCAGGTGAGAGTACTGGAGTGGGGTGCCATTGCCTTCTCCAGTGGATGGTAGTAGGGGCAAGAAAATAATAACAGGTTGTTATGTGTGCTTGCGAGCTCAGTCATGTCCAACTCTTTGCAACCCCCTGGACTAGAGCCTACCAGGCTCCTCTGTCCATGAGATTTTCCAGGCAAGAATACTGGAGTGGGTTGCCGTTTCCTTCTCCAGGGGATCTTCCCCACCCAGGGATGGAGCCTGAGTCTTCTGTGTCTCATGCATTGGCAGGTGAATTCTTTTACCACTGAGCCAACTGGGGAGCATAAGCAAGCACGCACGGGAGATACTATCTATCTGGTATGTACCTAGGGGGCATGATTCCAATCATGGTTGTAACTGAACACAGGGTGAGTGTTACTGTTCTTTTAACATGAGAAGAAGGCTGGACATTTCACAGCATTTAAAACCAAAATGAATTAGCCTCATTATGGTGGACCATTTCTGGAAAACTCTTGGTAGTCAGTTAAATTTTCCCAGTGATCTTTATGATGGAGGTTAAACAAATTGAGTGGAGTGTTAACATTTCCATCAAGACATTAAATGTGAGGGCAATAAACTAGCTTCTGTGGGGCCTGGGGAGGACCTGCATGTCTGCCCTCTATTTGTTTCAGCAGCTCTGGATTCCTCTTTCATCCACAATTTACAGCACTGATGTTTTTCAAACCTAGAGCAATTTGAATGGAGAACTCGGTTGAATTTACTGTATGATTTCCATTCAAAGCCACTGCTGAGCGGATCCTCACCAGAAACTATTATGATGAGGATTTCTTTTTGTGATGCTGAAAATGATCCACTTAAAACCCACTGAGACCCCAAACTTATGCACACAGATCCTTCTTCTGAATTGCAAGGCCTCTTCTTTAGAGCTAAAAGATAACCTGGAAGATCTTAGCAAGTAATAAAGTAGGATATAGAATCTGATTCTCAGCCTAAATTTCAAGCAACTCCTCTATTAGTTTGCTGGAACATGGCATTAGTTTGACACGACATTAGTTCGCTGCCATGACAAAATACTACAGGCTGGGTGGCTTCAACAACAGAAATTTTTTTTCTCACAGTTTTGGAGGCTAGAAGTCCAAGATCAAGGTGTCAGCAGGTTTCATTGCTTCTGAGACCTCTCTCCATGACTTTCAGATGGCTGCCTTCTCTCTGTGTTTTCATATGGCCTTTTTTCTACGTGGGAACTCCTGATGGCCCTCTGAATATGTTGCTAGATGCAATCATATTCTGAAGTACTGAGGAGCAGGGCTTCAGCATATGAGTTTTGGGTGGGTATAAATTAGCCCATAACACTCCATCCTCTGGACCTTCAAAGTTCATTGTTCTCACATGCAAAATACATTCATCCCCATCCCAGCAGCCCCCCAAAATCTTAATCCATTCCACCAGCAACTCTAGGTCTACAATGTCATCTGTATATCATCTAAATCAGATACAGGTGAGATTCAGGGTAGGTATCCTGAGGCAAAATTCCTCTCTTCCTTTGAACCTTTGAAGTCAGACAAGTTATTTGCTTCCAAAATAGAATTTCAGGAACAGGTACAAGATAGACATTTCAATTTTAAATGAGGGAAATTGGAAAGACGAAAGGGGTCATAGGGTTAAAACAGGCCCAAAACAGAATAGTACTCTTGCCTGGAAAATCCCATGGATGGAGGAGCCTGGTGGGCTACAGTCCATGGGGTTGCACAGAGTCGGACACGACTGAGCAAATTCACTTTCACTTTTCACTTTCATGCACTGGAGAAGGAAATGGCAACCCACTCCAGTGTTCTTGCTTGGAGAATCCCAGGGACGGGGGAGCCGGGTGGGCTGTCATCTATGGGGTCGCACAGAGTCGGACACGACTGAAGTGACTTAGCAGCAGCGGCAGCAGCAGCATTATATTTACCCCTGATAGCTCAGTTGGTAAAGAATCCGCCTACAAAACAGGAGACCCTGCTGAAACCAAGGTGGTACCTCCTCTGTCCCTATCCCTAACCCTGAAACTGAGAAAAAGATGATTTTGCCCCAAGTACCTGTTCCCTCTGGGCTCAGAGTGTCAATGACAACCCTGCTGATCTCTGAATCACCTTTGGGTCGGTGTTCCCTTTTCTTGTTGACAGCCAATAGCTCTATGTCCTGTCCTATAGAATCTCAAAAATATGACAGCCTTCCTTCATTTTGTCCTTTCTCTGTCCCCTTCAAAACAAGCTGGCAGAGTTTCTGCTGAGATAATTGATTGGATTCATCTATGAGTCACATTCTTACTAATCTTTTTATCTAATGGATGTTCAGCCACACCCTTGGTGTTGTCTCCAGAGTGTACTTCATTTTTTTTTTTTTGCAATATGAATAGGTTGATAATATTCCACAGCTTTGAGTTTTGTTTTTTTTTTTTTTTTGCATAAAATGTTTTTTTCCATTTACCTTTCTCCTCTCATATTCTACTATAAGCAGCAAAAAGA
The DNA here is from genome assembly GCF_032452875.1 of Bos javanicus. Classification (NCBI taxonomy): domain Eukaryota; kingdom Metazoa; phylum Chordata; class Mammalia; order Artiodactyla; family Bovidae; genus Bos; species Bos javanicus. Next base: position 58,210,379 of record NC_083869.1, on the reverse strand, counting down.
AACCCAGCTATACCTTTGATAGTTTGCTTAGAAATCTCCTCTGCTTTCTAGGTGGCGCTAGTGATAAAGAACCTGCCTGCCAATGCTGGAGACAAGAGGCACAGGTTCGATCCCTGGGTTGGAAAGATCCCCTGGAGGATGGCATAGCAACCCACTCCAGTGTTCTTGCCTGGAGAATCCCATGGACAGAAGAGCCTGGTAGGCTATGGTCTATAGGGTCACAAAGAGACTGACATGACTTAGCATGCCTGCAAATATCCAAGATGATCACTCACAAGTTCTACTGTCCACAAAACATGAGAACATAATTCAGCCAAATTCTTTGCCAATTTAAGGATTACTTTTCCTCCGTTTTCCAGTACCCTGCTTCTCATTTATATCTGAGGTCTCACCAGTAGTACCTTTAATGTATTTAAACATCTTGCATATTTCATTTAAGCATATTAGCATTTACCTATCAACAGTTTCCTCAAGGGAATTTAGTTAATTTTGTTTCTTTGTTTTTACATTTACCTCAAACCTCTTCCAGCTTCCAATCATTATCCGGTTGCAGTGCCACATCCACATTTTGAGATGTTTGCTACAGGGGCATCCACTTCATGGGACCAAACTCTGTATTAGCTTACTAGGGTTGTCACAACAGAGTACCACAAACTGAGTAAGTGAGCTAAACAACAGAAGTGTACTTGTCACAGTTCTGGCGGATATAAGTCTGACTGAAAGGTGTCAGCAAGGTTGGTTACTTCTGGAGGCTCTGAAGGAGAATCTTTCCTCGACGCTCCCCAGCTTTTGTTGGTAATTATCAACTCTTGGCTATTCTTGACCGGCTGCTGTATCACTCCAGTCTCTGCCTCTGTCAACACGTGGTAGCCCTTCTGTGTGTCCCCGTGTGTGTCTTCTGTGTGTCTTCTGTCTGGCTTTCTTACAGTTGTCATTGGGTTTGGAGCCCACTCTAATCCAGTATGGTCTCATCTTAACTTCATTACATCTTTAGTATCTTATTTCCAAGTAAGGTCATTGTCACAGGCACTGGTGACTAGAACTTCAACATATCTTTTCACGCTCCCAGCACAAAGCAGTGTTATTTCTGTCCTTTCTCTTCTGTGATTGAAGGTCACCAGAGTTGGACTCAAAATTTTACTCTTCTGTCAAGCTTTTCCATTCTTTATGCAAGAGACCCTATCTTGAATTGACAGGACATGGTGACTAATTTGAAAAAGGTGGAGATAAAAATATAAAGAGTCAGATGGCTTCACTCTAAAAGCCTTATCAGTCCCTGAGATAAGCTTGAAGAAGTCATTATATGCAGAGTATGTAGGTAAGATGCTCTCTTTAGCAACCCTTCTATTCAAGCAAGGCATTATCTTAGGACTATGTGGTCTTTGCTTCCAAGTGTAAAATTCTAATTACTACGGCCTACAGCTCCCTAAATGAGTTACCCATATCCACTTCTCCATGCTCAATTCCTGCCTCTTTTACTGTTACAAACTTTCTTGTCATTGTTCAGTTGCTCAGTCATGTCCAACTCTTTGTTACCCCATGGACTGAAGCATCCCTGTCCTTCACCATCTCCCAGAGCTTGCTCAAACTCATGTTCATTAAGTCAGTGATGTCATCCAACCATTTCATCCTCTGTCATCCCCTTCTCCTCCTGAACTTGTCATAAAACTGTATATTTCCTTTTTCTTCTTGAGTTAAGAAAAAGAAACAAGTTTTTGAGCTTCATGCTGGGAAATCTTCCCAGCCTCTTTTGCAGTTCGACTATCCATCTGACTCTTCTTCTGGTCAATGAATGAATGTGAATGAAAGTATTGTGTTGGCTTTCAGGGAGCATCCTTAGAAGAAGAGGTTTTTTTTTCATCCTTTCCATCTGCCCATAGCTGGAATTCAGTTATGAGGGCTGAGCTCACGTAACCATTTTAGATCATGAGGCAGATGATGAAGCCATAGTATAAAAAGAACCTGGGCCTCTGATAGTTTTTTGAAGCTGCCTTTCTAATTCTAGATTAATATATTTCTACTTCAGTTACACTTACTTTAGAATTTTTGTTATTTGATGCTGACTCTAATCCTAACTGACACATCTTCACACTGATTATGCCTCAGTCACATTGTGCTGCTTTGTTTTTGAAAGCACCAAGTACAATTTGAATCAGAAAAATTACATTTACAATTACCTCTGCCTGAAGTATCTTTTTCTGATTTTTGTGGCTGTGTGACTACCTTCTGGTCCTTTTTCCAGCTATGGCTTATATATCACTTCTTGATAGAGTCATTGGCTTAAGTTACTGACTCCATCTTCATTTTGATTCCAGTTTCTCTCCACCTTCTTACCTATTCTTTGCTTGGAGCAACTCTTGTTACTTTCCGAAGATACTTTATTTTTTTACTTGCTTATTTTCATTCTCTCCATAGAGCATAATCTCCAGCATCTTGTATATCTTTTCATCATTGTATCTACAATGCCTGACAATATTGTGACAGTAAGCACTCAATAAATATGTATAGAATAAATGAAGTCTTCTTCTGCATCCTCTCTTACTCTTAGAAGGGTACAAGATTGTATTACCTTTTGTTAAAAAAAAAAAAAAAATCAATAGACAGAAGCCTCAATTAAATAGTCTGGAGATCAGAAAGGGGTGCCCCCATGCCCTGTAATGTTAGTAGAGCCCAACAATAGGAAGAAGAAAGACTCATTTCCTGACAAGAACTCAGCCAATGAAGAGTCATGAACTTTGTTTACAATAGCCTTTCCAAATTCCTTTTCTTCTCTATAAAACTTTGTTCTCTTGCTGTCTGAGGACTTGCCCTTGGCCATACTTGCCATGATTGCAGACCCCAAATTGCAATTCTCTGCTGATCCTGAATAAATTCAACTTTGCTGGAAAAATAGCTTTAGGTCAGCATTTTTCTTCTGTCTTTGTTTCTTTCATTTATGTGACCAATAACTAAAAAAGGAATCTTGGAATTGTTACTGAGATTTGGGCTTTGTGTTCTTCCTTCTTGAACTTCCTTTGTATGAGCCAATGACTCACAAAATTGTTTTTACCGTCTAAACAGGAACAATACATAAATCAGCCTAGTAAATGACACATTTATTCAGGAGAATGATCTGGCTTTAGAGCATAATTAGTTCTGTGTATTTTTAAATAATTGTCTCTTAGATTTCATTTAAAATATTTGAAGATGTTTGTGTGTCAATACTTGGACCCTGAGTGTGTGTTTAGTTAGACTCCCAGTTAGAAAATTGAAAATTTCTATTCATAAAACTATTCTGAGTATGGATATAATCAGTGTGATGGAGTAGAAAGAGCATATACTTTGAGTCAGACATTTGAATTCTGTTACTGGACTTCCGAGGTGGTGCTAGTGGGAAGAGGAGCCTGGCAGGCTACAGTCCACAGGATCTCACAGAGCTGGACATGACTGAAGCAACTTAGCACACGTGCACTGGGTCTATGGACACTGGTTTTGTGGCCTTGGGCAAATTCCTGGATGTCTCTGAACTGCTTTCTCTATCTCTCCAACAGGAAAGGTGATAACTCCCTTACTGGGTTCTTATTAATAAAATTGGAAGAGATTATGCATATAAAGGACTCAGTAAGAACCCAGTAATTGTCAATCTCTTTCCCTCTGTTTAAGTAAAATTGCATAAAAACAAACAAACACAAAAACAAGCAGAAAATATTTCTTTTTAAGTCCTTCTGTTGTGAAATAGAAAACATATATAGGTAAGTGAATACAACATAACCATATAGCTTAATGGATTATATACTGATCATCAAGTTAATATATTGAATACTGAGTCCAGAAATTAAACATCACTGGTGCCTCCAAACCTTGACACGAGCAGACCTCTTCCCTCCTCTTCCTCAAAATGATAATCACTATTTTGACTTCCATAGTTATCTTACCCTTTCTCTTCTGAGGATTTAAAACCTAAGAACACAAGAACTCTCAGCACTGTATCGCTCACTGTTAAACACCAAGGGACTTTAGCGGCATTGACCATAACATAATTGGCCCTCCATACACAAGGTTCCTCTGTATCTATGGTTCTGTATCTGGACATTCAGCCAACTAAGCAACCACAAATCATGTAGTAAATAGTGTTTACTGTTGAAGAAAATCCACATATAAGTAGACCCCTGCAGTTCAAACCTGTGTTGTTAAAGGGTCAACTATTGTTTACTTTTGAACGTTTTTGAAATGTGTAAATGAAATCAGGTGGTATATATTATTTATTTATTGGAGTATAATTGCTTTAAAATGTTGTGTTAGTCTTTCAGTTGTGTCCAACTTTTGCAACCCCATGGACTATAGCCCGCCAGGCTCCTCTGTCAATGGAAATCTCCAGGCAAGAATACTGGAGTAGGTAGTCATTTCTTTCTCCAGGGGATATGTATACATATATCCCCTTCCTCTTAAACCTCCCTCCCACCCCCATCATCTCATCCATCAGATGGTATATATTCTTTACTGTTCAGCTTCTCTTATTCAAAACTGTATATTTAGGAATTTATCTGCAATGTGCATATGTCTGCAGTATTCCTTTTAGGTTGAATCTAGCACTCCAAATTATGAAAATAATCACATTTTATCTATTCTATTCCTTATGGACATCCTCCCCCCTCCCCCACTATGGGGATATTATAAATAAAACTACTATCTTTATTATTTTTGTCTCTTAGAATACGTGTATCAGTAATTTTTTAGGGTATAAGAAATTGGAGTGAATATGCATATCATAACTTTACTAGATGATCTAAAAGTGTTTCCAAAATGGTTTTAACACTTGGTTCTCCCAGCAGCAGTATAGGAGACTTTCTCCTGTTCCTTGTCCTCGCTTCGATTTTCTTTTCCACAGTAAAATTTGTGAACAGCAAATTGACTTTCTTCATAGTGAAAGCAAAACAAAAAAGGAGAGACTAGGAAAATAATAGTCACTTAAGGAAAACCAAAACAGTGCCATTTCATTGAAGTGAATTGAAGGAATGAGACATAATAGCTGTTAGTATTGTAGAAAGATAATCACGCTTGCCCCTTTCCTCTCCCCGAGGAGACCCCGTAGATCTGATTGCCTTCAATACCCTAGGGCGGTAATTATGTCCTGCACCAACAATGAGACACCCAGAGTGTTGTTATCAAATTCCTCTTAGCACTGTAGCTAAACACATTAAATGAGGACTTTGTCAACTCTGAGGTCTGTGGGGATTAATCTGCCCTTTCTCAGTATGTAACTGACAGTTGAAATGTTTTTGGAAACTGTTTTGCATTTTTTTTTCCCTCAAGGGTCCAGGAGGAATTTCTTATTTCAGAAAGACCAAAAGTAGAGAATAGAGGATTTCATTAACTGAAAAATGAAACTGAAATCCATAAACATGTCTCCAGAAGGATGGATAGAGAAGGTTAAAGAAAAAAGGATATTAAGAATTCCTATTATGTTTACATTCATAGAATTTAAATGCTTCTTCAAATAAATGCAAAGACCTTTATTAATGATTTTTTTCTTAACAAGGCTGGTTGAGGAATGACTTGAAGGCAGAGAGCTTAATATATATTCAAATATTTCTGTTTATGTCTCTCTTACAATTACAATATGGGGTCTTATATTTATTTTGTGCTTTCCAATTAACAAGCGACTTTTCTTTTTGCCTTCTAATTTTCTTCCTCTGAGAAAATTTTCATTTATACAGTTTATATTTTTTCCTTAGTTTATTATATATGTAAATTTATTTATGAAACTATTAGTAGCAACCAACATTTATTGAGTCTTACATAATCAGTGATATTTTGCAAAATGTTTGGCATAGATTACCTTAAGGAATAGACTATCTTAATTTTTCACATCAATCCTAGGAGACGGATTATATTATATTCACGGTGGAAATCAAGAGACAAAGCTCAGAGAAGTTCAAGTAGCCTGGTCTAGGTCACAGTTGGATGCATGGTGTAGCTTGTCTGAATTCTAACACAATATTTATTCCAGAGCTCTCGCTGGTGTTTCTCATAAGAGTCGAGAATTGGCCTTTGGGTGTCTGATCCTTGCTTATTTGACAGTGTATTGCAAGGTGTCTAGTACTAGCACTCCTACATGCCTCTGGTCCTTGCAGGGGCGGCAGTGGTGGTGGCCATGTTACCCACCATGGTTCATTCTAGACCAGCAGGCGCTGCGCTCAGTTACTGCATCGTGTCTGACTCTTTGTGACCCCATGGACTATAGCCCGCCAGGCTCCTCTGTCCAAGGAATTTTCCAGGCAAGAATACTGGAGTGGGTGCCATTTCTTTCTCCAGAGGACCTTTCCGACCCAGGGATCATACCCACATCTCTTGTGTTGGCAGGTAGATTCTTTATCACTGCACTACCAAGTCTAGTAGGACCAAGGACCTATTGTCTGTGGACCTGTCTGTTATTTCCACAGGCCTGTGAGATGCTCAGAGAAAGTGACCATGTATAATGCATTTTGTCCCTTTAAAAAAAGTCTTGTAGACAAAAAAGACACGTCATCAACATTTCTTTAATGGTTATTGAATATTAATATTAAAAAAAATGACAATGTCAAGACAAGAGACTTCCTTAAAGTTATACAACAAGTGCTGAGCTCAGGCTCTACTCAATGACCTTTAGAGAAAGAAAACACTGTGGAGATAACTGTTTGAGAAGACTGACCTACATGAGGTGTTATTTTGGTACAAAAGAATGAGGTTTGCGTTGATACGATTCTGGCCACAGTGTTAGGATCTTAATTCTCTCTCTCTGGTTTTGGTTTTATTTTTAATCTTATTTGTTGAACACTTTCAATATGCCAGGTGTTGTTGGAACTGTGAACTGTGTTATATATATTATTTAGCAATTTAGTGAGGTTATTATCCACTGAATTCTGTTTTTAATAGTTAAAGCTATTAATACTTAAGAGATGAGTAAACTTGCCTGTAGCTCAGCTGGTTAAGAATCTGCCTGCAATGCAGGAGAACCCCGTTTGATTCCTGGATCAGGAAGTTCCCTTGGAGAAGTGATAGGTTACCCACTCCAGTATTTTTAGACTTCCCTGGTGGCTCAGCCGGTAAGGAATCCCCCTGCAATGTGGGAGACCTGGGTTCGATCACTGGCTTGGGAAGATCCCCTGGAGGAGGGCATGGCAACCCACTCCAGTATTCTTGCCTGAAGAATTCCATGGACAGAGGCGCCTGGCCGGCTATAGTCCATGGGGTTGTAAAGAGATGGACACGATTGAGTGACTAAGCACAAGTACAGCACATAGTCATACAACTGTGGTAAGTGTCAGAGCCAGGATTTGAATCCAAGTCTGCCTGACATTACAACTCATGTTTTTAGAAACTGAATTATAGTTTCAGGATCGTTTGGGTCCTAGAAAAACTGAAGCATCCCGAGTAACTGGGATATATTTTATCACTGCTCTTGCTTCAGATGGGTGACCTCCAGCTAATTGTTAAATTCTGTTTAGTTCTCCTAAAACAGGTGCTGGTGGAATTTCCTTTCAAATCACTAGCCCTCTGCCATGTTCAGAGGACCCAGCTCACAGAGAATTGTCCACATGGAGTAGGTTGGTTGCAAACCAGTCAGGATTTCAAGGCACAAACAGCTTGATAGCCTGTCTGATTGATGAACAGTGATGATGTCAAAGGCAGATTCTCCCTAAAGCCAACAAAAGTAAAGCCCCCATAACTCTTTGGTGCGGATGACATACTCCATTCTTACCAAGAGTTTAGGCAGCCTATAAGTGCTCTCACCACCCGTGTGCCTCTTGGCATGGGGACTCAGTGGTCTATATTCTGAATTTGTTCTTCTGTAAAGTCAGCTCAGATCTTATTCCCCCCTTATTTTACCCACCAACTCATTTCTTACTTTCCCATAATCCATTCAACCGTGCAGTGCAGTACAGTGCATGCATGCTCAGTCATGTCCGAATCTTTGTGACCCCATGGACTGGAGCCCACCAGGTTCCTCTGTTCATGGAATTCTCCAGGCAAGAAAAGTGGGGTGGGTTGCCATTCCCTACTCCAGGGAATCTTCCCAACCCAGGGGTTGAACTTGCATCTTTTCCATCTCCTGCATTGCCAGGCAGGTTCTTTACCACAGTCGCCACCTGGGAAGCCACAGACTTAGGAACTAAATGATTTATTTGTTGTTGCATGATGATGATGATGTTGATGAGTTTAGTTGCTCAGTCATGTCCAAGTCTTTGCAACCCAATGGATTGTAGCCCACCAGGCTCCTCTGTCCATGGAATTCTCCAGGCAAAAATACTGAAGTGAGCAGCCTTTTCACTTCTGCAGGGGATCTTCCGAGCCCAGGGATCAAACTCTGATCTCCTGTATTTTAGGCAGATTCTTTATCAACTGAGCCACCAGGGAAGCCCCTTATTGTGCATGCCACTGATATTTTGTCGTTGTTACTCAACATAACATTATAAATAGATAATAGATACACCCCCTTCATAATTTCTGAACACTCCATTTGTGATTGCTTTTAGTTGAGTCATATGGACAAGAGGGGCATTCAGAAAGACGGCCAGGTGAACCCTTGCTCAGATTGTGAATAATTGTGGTGCTCAGATGGCAGGTATAATGAGTTCAGAGATGGCTTCTAATTGATAATTATATTGGATCAGAAGTCAAATAGACGCAAGACCCACAGCAGGCTAGGTATATGGTCAGACTGTTGCCAACCAAATGATGAGAAATCCTAGTCAAAGGCAGCAGGATAAATAAAACAGAAACATTATTCCTATAATAAATGTGAGCAACTGCTGGTAATAACAGGTTGCAACTATGAAAAGCTAGAGAAAAAACTCATTTTTGTCAGATAAATTCAGGACAGGGTTGCCAGGTAAAATAAAGAATACCATTTTTTTTTTTCATGGAAAGGTATTTTATTATAAATATAAAAAGGTGTATATGTCAATCTCAAATTCCCAATCTATCCCTCCCCTACACCAATCTATCCCTTCCCCACTGGTGACCATAAGTTCATTCTCTAAGTCTATGAATCTGTTTAATAAATAAGTTCTTTTGTATTTGTTTTTAGATTCCACATATAAGTGATATCATATGGTATTTGTCTTTGTCTGACTTACTTCACTTAGAATGATAATCTCTAGGTCCAAGGGATGCTAAATTTAGTTTGACTTTCAGATAAACAGCAATAAACAACATAAGTCCCAAACATTGCAGGGTATATACTTAAACCAACTATTTTCTTGTTTACCTGAAATTCAAATTTAACTAGCAACTTATTTTTTCTTTGCTAAATCTAGCAACCATTACCTGAGGTCCTCCTGAATAATGCTCACCTTGAAGCTTACTAGATCTCAAATGACCACATGTCATAATTGTATTTCTTCTAAAACACTAGCAGAGGCAGAATTCTTCTCTGCCATCAGTCAGTGGATAATCTAATATATTCCACATGAGGGCATCAACTCCCACATCTAGGTGTGTGCCAAAATACTATCATTGTAGTAGTGATCTGTGTGTTTGTTTCCAGATTCTTCCCTTCTATTCCTATGTCCCTTTCTCCAGTCAGTACCTTGGGCATTCTTGTATCAATGAGGTGATGACAGCAGAAACGATGAAGGAAAACACACAAAGGGATGGAATGACTTAGTGTACAAAAACAAAAGATTAAAGGGGAGTGATTAGGAAGAGAAAAGTTTTCTGCTGCCAAGAAAACAAAGAAAAAGATCCTTTGTGTTTGAGATAAGGGGACACCTGTATCTTACCAGCCCCAGACCTTTCTGAATGCCCCTCTGTCCACATGACTCAACTAAAATCAATCACAAATGGAGTGTTCAGAAGTTATGACGTGGGTGTATCTATTATCTATTTACACTGTTACATTGAGTAATAACCACAAAATACAGGTGGCAAGCAACAATAAGGGGCTTCCCTTATTGGTTCAGATGGTAAAGAATCTGCTTGCAATACAGGAGATCAGAGTTTGATCCATGAGTCAGGAAGATCCCCTGGAGAAGTGAATGACTGCTCACTCCAGTATTTTTGCCTGGAGAATCCCATGGACAGAGGGGCCTGGTGGGCTACAGTCCATGAGGTCGCAAAGAGTCAGACATGACTGAGCAACTAACATCATCATCATTATGCAACAATAAATAAATCATTTAGTTTGTTCAGTTCAGTTCAGTCGCTCAGTCATGTCCGACTCTTTGTGACCCCATGAACCGCAGCACGCCAGGCCTCCCTGTCGATTTAGTTTGTGAGTCTCTGCAATTCATCTGCTCTGGTCTGCTCTCTGGGAGCTGATCTGTGCTTGCTTGTGCATCTGTGGCTGCTTTGCCTCTGCAAGGCAGAGTTGTTAAGATTGGCTAGACTTGTTCACATGTCAGCTGGCTGTGGGCTGAACAAAGATGGTTTCTTCTGTGAAAACTGAAATGGATCTTTCCTCTTACAGGCTGGCCTGGGCATGTTCTCATGGCACTAGCAGAGGGCTAAATGGAGCAGAAATGCATGAGAACTTTTTTTAAGCCTGGGCTTGAGTCACATCTATTAATAAATATCCCTTTGGCCAAAAGAAGTCTCTGATGTCAATCCAGATTCAAGGAGTAGGGAAACATACTGCTGCTTTAGTATGAGGGTCTGCAAAGTAACATCACAAAGGGTGTAGATGGAGGATGAGGTGAAAAATTATATTATCAATGCAGTCAGATTACTGCTGTTGCTTAGTTGCTAAGTTATGTCTGACTCTCCTGTGACCCAATGAACGGTAGCTCACCAGGCTCATCTGTCCATGGGATTTTCCCAGACAAGAATACTGGAGTGGGTTGCCGTTTCCTCCTCCACAGGATTTTCCCGACCTAGGGATCGAACCTGCATCTCCTGCACTGGCAGGTGGATTCTTTACCACAGACCTACTAGGGAAGCCCAATCAGATTACTAAACACACATAATTTCCTAAACTCTTGTAATTTAGAAAATTAAAAAAAAAAGACATATCACCAAAGACAAGTTGCATAGAGAGCGGCCCAAAGACAGGTGACAAGAACAAAGTATGGGGTTAGGAGGAGGCCAGGGTGGTCGAAGTGAGATTAAGGGTGAGGAGTGAGTATACATGGCCAGAGATGAGGCTAGACAGGTAAGAAGGGGCCAGACAGCCAGGTCTTGCTGGCCTTTTTTTAAAAAAAAATTCATTTAATGAATTGTTCTCATTTTACAGTCATTTTACTAAACTTATGATGATTTTGTCACATATTATTTTCTCCACTCTATAATGAGAGATTATGTTAAATCAAAAGTTAATTTTGGGAATAATCTAACTAGCAAACATGGATTTTGGGGGACAAGAATAGCATTAATTAAATTTTGTGATGCTTTATGAGAATTCTGTTCTTCAGGTTTCCACAGAATAGTCTATCCTTTATAACTTGCTGTTTCACACATTTATAGTTTCTACCTTGCTCCTAGGGTGTTTGAGTTTGGAAATCCTGAGTTAGGCAATTTTTCAGTTCTTTTTCAGTTTTATATTTCTCATTATCAGAGAGGCCTGGGTATAAATTTGAGATGGCACTAATTAGAGAGATAAAGCAAAGTTAAGTGAAAAATAGTTTTATATAATCCCTTTTAAAATATCAGTGGATCTAGAACTATCTCAGGCTGGCAATGGAACAACTAAAATAAGTTGGTTAATTAAGCGAACCAACATTATTGGGTTGAAGATAACAAAGTATTCTTGTCTATTTATTTGCCACAGCAGAACATGATAAATGAAACCATAAGCTAATAAGTTATGTAGAAATTACAAGCACTAGAGACTGAGGATCAGAGAATGTTCTTTATCTGAATATCTTTCTTTTAATTTAAATTGAACTCCAGATTTCTGAAAAGTTCTGTATTGTAACACTTTTGAAATAAATGCCATCATGCCATTGAAAAAGGAATGATACGCAGAGAGGAAGTGAAGGATCCTTGCCATCTCAAATTATGCTCTCCATAAGTGAGAACATATGTTTTATGTATAACAGATTTCAGAGAATTATCTTAGGCATAGTATGCTACAGGCCCATTGGACTGAAATTCACAAAGGATGCAGACTTGCATGTCCACATGTCTGCTAGACAAGGAAATGTCTCACCAAACCTTGGCTTCACAGCAGAATCTCCTGCCATAGTCTTCATACACATCTGTCATATGGAACGAACAGGAAAATCAGGAAAATGTTTCAATCTGGAGGATTTTAGCTTACAGTGCAGTTAAAATCATATTATTTAAGGTGAAAGCTAGAAAACATGTTTATATTTGCTTGTTTTTAAAGGTGTTAGGTCCACTGAATTTGTCTTGGCAACACAGGAAGCCAGCCACTGAGACAGATTTGGGACGAGGGAGACCAGGGTGGGCCTCTCATTTTGAAAATCAGGCAGAAGTACTGGAAAGCTGATCCTTTCTTCACACATAAAGGTTAATCGTAGTCACTGACAAATCAACAGGGAAGGGAGGATGGGATGGAGGTTCAAGAGGGAGGGGATGGATGTATACTCATAGCTAATTCACATTGCTGTACAGAAACCAACACAAACAACAAACCAACACAACACTGTAAAGCAATTACACTCCAATAAGAAAGTTAAAAAAAAAACTGAGTTAATAAAATTTTTTAAAAAGCCAATAATTCCAAATTGGTAACTAGAGCAAGTAAACAGTTCTTATGAAAAATTTATCAAAGGTAGGACCATTCAAAGGTAGGAAGGACTAAGACTCCTGACAGAGGCACATGGGACAAATTCACCAAACAACTTGCTAAGATGGAGTTATGATTCATGGATGGAATAGCTCAAATCCAGGAAAACTACTCTTTTTTTTTTCCTCTGCAAAATTCACTTTTATTCACTTATTTTAACATTAACAAAGAAATTATCTGAAAATCTGTGTGATTAGTGGATAATAGACAAACAATATCTACTTTTGAATGAATGAATAAAAAAATATTCAGTTCAGTTCAGTTCAGTCGCTCAGTCGTGTCCGACTATTTGCGACCCCATGAATCGCAACATGCCAGGCCTCCCTGTCTATCACCAACTCCTGGAGTTCACTCAGACTCAAGAAAATACAGAGAAGTCAGAAGAAAAAAGCAAAACATAAAGCTTCACTGTTAGTATTTTGGTTTAAAAATGGTTCATATTATATGCAATGTTAGCAAATTTTTCATACCATGAATCTGTTACCATGCCACCAAGTGTGCTTGCAAAAACTAATTTTTATCCAATGAACAGCAATTTCATTGTTTCTAGAAAAATATTTATAGATTGCTTATACAAGACTCTATTCACCTATTTTACACTCTTTATATTTTAACTTAGTGTTTTCAAAATTCTTTTAGTGTATTGTAATTATGTAAAGAGTATATATTCACTGAAAAAGACTTAGATATACACAATAAAAATGTAACATTTTCTCTATTATTAGATAATATTTGTTGATAGTTACACTAATATTTACTAACATTTTTTAAGAAAAAATATTTCATTATATATGCCTGTCCATTGTAAAATACAATCTAATATGAGATTGAGTGGAAAAATATGTCTCAGAATCAAAGATATACAATGTCAGTAATAATCCCAGTGAGTATCTATGGAGGATGGTGGATGTACCAACTTGGGCAAGTCATTACCACAGGCTTCTGAGGAAGGTGTGGTGCTGTTATCATGTCATATTTTAAAGAGAAGAAAATCCATACTTTGAGGTTACTAAATAACTTATTCAAGATTATGTGGAAGGTGGTATAGGAAAGTCCAAACCAAGAGCAATTTGAAGCAACAAATAGCTTTATTATGATAAAAATGTATGTACTATATATAATATACATATATATATATAACATGGTTATTATATACATAATATATTACTTATATATCACATATTTACTTGATAAATATAGTATTATAATATATGATAAAGTATTTAAAATAAAGTATATAAAGTATAATTGTGTAACAAATATATGTAATATAATACATATTATATATAATATATGTAAGCAGTAAGCACTGTAAGCAGTTTTAAATTTACAATTGATGGTGTTAATTATATTCACAATGCTGTGCAAGCATCACACCATATATTTTTGAAACTTTCTCATCACCCCAAGCAGAAACTGTAACCATTAAGCAATAACTCCCCCTTTTTCTCCCCTCAAAACACTTAGTAAGCACTATTTTCAGTTTTTATGAATTTGCCTGTTATAGATATTTCATATAAGTATGTATGTGTGTGCTTAGTTACTTGGTCGTATCCAACTCTTTGCAACCTTATGGACTGTAGCCCACCAGGCTCCTCTGTCCTTGGGATTCTCCAGGCAAGAATACTGGAGTGGGTTGCCATTTCCTTCTCCAGGGGATCTTCCTGATAGGGATCAAACCTGTGTCTCGTATATTGTGGGCAGATTCCTTACCATCTGAACCACCAGGGAAGTCCACATATAAGTATAAACATCCAATATTTGTTCTTTTGCGCTTGTTTTATATCACTTAGCATAATGTTTTAAAGACTCATCCACATTGTAGTATGTAACAGAACCTCATCTCTTTTTATGGCTGAATAGTATTCCACTGTGTGTGTGTGTGTGTGTGTGTGTGCACACATAGTGTTTTATTTGTCTGTTCATCTCTAGACAGATGTTTGGATTATTTCTGTATTTTAACTATTTTGAATAATGCTGCTATGAACATAACTATAAATGTTTAATTGTGTACCTGCTTTTAATTATTTGGGTATACACCTAGGCATGGAATTGCTGGGTCGTATAATAATTATATATTTAATTTTTCAAAGAAACAATGTTTCCTCAATGGCTACATCATTTTATTTTCCCACCAGAAATACAGAGGATTTCAGTTTCTCCGTGCTCTTACATAGACTTGTTATTTCTATTTCTAGTATCATAGCCGTCCTAGTAGTTGTGAAACAGTGATTTGTGGTTTTGATTTGTGGTTTTCTAATGACCAGTGATGTTGAGCATCTTTTGATGTGCTTATCAGCTATTGATATATTTTCTTTGGAGAAATGTCTATTTAAGTATTCTGCCCATTTTTTATCTAGTTGTTTATATTCTTGTTGAATTGTAGGAGTATGTTATATATTTTGTATAGTAAACAATTCTTAAAAGATACATGATTTGCAGATATTCTATTCTATTCTGAAAAGCGTCATTGGAATTTAGATAGTCATTTCAGTGAATTTCCAAGTCACTTTGGGTAGTATTAATGTCTTAACATTATTAGATCATCCAATCCATGAACCTGGGATGTCCTTCCATTTATTCAGGTCTTCTTTAATTCTTTTTAGCAATGTTTTATAGTTTTCAGTGTACAAAGTCTTACCTCCTTAACTGAAGAGCCAGTTCATAGAAAGTATTGATAAAATAAAATTCTTTCAGGTATAAGTAATTGCAATCCTAAATGAAATGAACAGTTTTCTAAAAAATATATGTAATATATATAATATTTTTATATATTTATATTATATAATCTATTCATATTATATGTATAATTAAAAAGAAATGTGGTTAAGGGAATGAATAATGAATAAATGAATGAAAAGAAAGCAACTAGGAAGATATCTGTCAAATTATCAACAATTATCCCCTCTGAGCGATAAGCTTAGGGTTGAATTTTATTTTCTTGAAAAGTAATAGTAATAAATTAATAAAAAACTCAAAAGCCTTGAAATTAAAAAGCAAGAAATAAATTATCTTTATTCACAGATGATAAAATTCTACATTAGAAAATCCCAAAGAATACAAGATAGATATTAAAGTTAATAAATGAATTCAGCAAGTTTTAGGGTACAAGATCAACTCATAAAATCTATTTCTGTGTACCAGCAATGAAGAATTAAAAAAATTAGGTAATCCATATGCACTATCTTCTAAAGTAATAAAATACCTAAGAACTTTCAAATAAATGCCATTTTGCCATTGAAAAAAGAACAGTAAGAGCATTTTCAAGAGACTATAAAAGGATCTATAGGCGGGTGATATTTTTGAACTTGAAGATACTCTGGGGAGCTTTTTAAGTGCACATCTCAGACTCTGAGAGCAATTTGCAGGGTCTGTTTACTTGGTACACTCAGGAATATCCAAATGGCACAAAATTACCAAAGCAGGTTTAGCAAATGCCCCTGACACTCAGTGCTAATGACATATCTCATAAAAATAATTTCATATCATTTCAGGGAAAATGGCTAAGGAGAAGAATATAACTAATGTATGATAAAATTAGAATATTAAAATAACATCTTCTTAGACATAAGAAACTCACATGCTTAAGTATATGAACTTTGACCAGGTTAAACATAAGAAATCCTTTTCTATAAAATAGAAAAACTAGAGATTGATTTGTTCTAGAAGATTAATTTAAGCATTAGCTAAAGATTTTTTTTTATCACTTTTAAAAAGTTAACATCAATGTCAGTATTCAAATATGAGATATTTTCAGAAAGTTTCTCTGTCCATAGATTTCTTAGAAAAGATCTGTGAGAGATTATGTTTTTCAAAAACAGGAGTGGTGTTATTTCTCATCCCTCCACCCCCTCTTACAATAGGATATTAATACTCTTCTCATAAGGAAGTTGGTATCTATGATTTTTCCCCTTTTAACTAGGGCAGACTTGTAACAATGGCAGTAATGATACTAAGTGACATCTGAGACTGGATATACAAGGCAATACAGTTCCCACCTGGTTCCCTTGACTTCTTAACTCTACAGACTCAGCTGCTATGCTGCAAGGAAGTCAATCAGCCATATGGAGAGGAGACATGTATGTGTTCTAGCCAACAACTTCAGCTGTATCCACCAGTACCAATTACCAGGTAGGCTGTGGGAGAGCCTCCCAGTCCTTGAGCTGCCCAAGGTGATGCCATAGGAAGCAGGGGCAAGCTGTGTCCCTTGAACTCTGCCTCCAGTATTTCAGACTGCATATCAAAATCAAAGATTAATGTTGGTTATGTTGCTAAATTTCAGAGGAATTTGCAACAGTAAAGGGTATAAGATGTTACATAATGAGTGTTATAACCTTAATATGTCATTATGGGTATTTCCAATTTATATGTCAAATCTAGAAAAATATTTTTAAAACATCTAAAAGTATGGTCAATCCTTATTAAATGCTGAGAGACTATTGTGTTAATTAGCTTGTATGAACCAAAGTGTATGTGGAGAAACTTGAAAATAAGCCTTAGATCTTAAGAGGAAATAAAACATAAAACCACTTCTTCCAAGAGGGTATTAAGGAACGAAGTGGTAAGGTCTCTGTTTCTGCCAATGTTGTGCTACACCAACTTGTTTAGAATAACTAGAAAATCCAGAGAATGTAGAAAAACATATAATTGAAAGTGTCAGTAAGCAATCAAGAAAATTAATGCTTGAGGAGTCATGGTCTTTAAGGAATAGGAAGTCTGAAGAGGTGATGCAATATTTGGCACTTCTTTTTCCTTCTAGGAATTAATAGATTTAAAAGCTGGAGATGAAAGCCTGAAAAGTTGAATGAAAAAAGATACATGGGAAGCTGAGATATTGAGCAAAACTTTCAAAATCCTATGAAGGTAGAGACACCCTTGTGTTTAGAGTTTGTGATAGAAGAAGAGTCCTGGGGAATATACAAGCTTTTAGTTAGGACTCCTGAGGTGCTACAGTTAGAAATATGAATCAACATATCATCAAGCCAGAAACATGCCAGACTTCATGAAGACTAAAGCCTAAGTTTGTTTCTTTTTTGACTACTAAAATAAGTTGTGAACATCCATCATCTCATATAGAGACAAAATCAAAGAATAGAAAAAATGTATTTTTCCTTGTGATGAGAACATTTAGAATGTACTTTCAACAACTTTCATATATAACATACAGCAGCTGTTAATATATTTATCATGTTGTAAATTACACCCTTAGTACTTATTTTATAACTGGGTAATTGTGTCCTTGGACTTCCTTCTTCCAATTCTCCCTCTCCCTACTCTGTGCCTCTGGTAATCACAAATCTGACTTTTCCCCCTATGAGTTTGTCTGTTTTTGAAGTATCATTGACTTTTAACACTATCTTAGTTCCTCTTATACAACATAGTGATTCAGTATTTCTATACATTTCAAAATGATCACAGGAAGTTTAGATACCAACTGTCACCATACAAAGATAGTGCACAGTTATTGACTATATTCTCCACACTGTATATGTCATACTCATGACTCATCAACTTGAAGCTTGTACCTGTTAATGTTCCCTATCTGCTTCTCTCCTTCCCCTCCCCCTCCCCCGGCAACAGCCTTTGTCCTATATATCTATGACTCTGTTTAAATGTTTGTTCTTTTGTTTTATTTCTTATAGTCCACCTGTAAGTGAAATCATAGAGTATTTGTCTTTCTCTGACTTATTTCACTTATAGCATAACGCTCTGTAGGTCCATCTATATCATTGAAGATGGCAAGATTTCATTCTTTTTTTATGGCTGAGTGATATTCCATTGCATTTATATGCATCTTCTTTATCCATCCATCTATTGATGGGTACTTAAGTTGTTTCCATATCTTGACTATTATAAATAATAATTACTACTGTAAATAATTTAGTGAACATAGGGATGCATATATCTTTTCTAATTTGTGTTTTTGTTTTCTTTGTATAAATACCCAGGAGTGAAATTGCTGGATAAAGCTCAAATTTGAATCAGCTCATTTCTTGATTGAATTAGGTGATCTGTCCTTTTTCAAATTGGCTCGGAAACAAAAGCAAATACTTTTTGGAAGAAAATAACATCACTCAATGCCTTAAATTACCTGTATATTTTCTCCTACCTTATGCATTTAGTGGGAGATATCCAGGTTTATAAAAAGGCAAAAATTGACAAACAAAAGAATAAAAGAATGTGTTCTAGAAATTATAGATCACATGCTTTAAAAGTATGTGAATAGCATGTTCAGTTGTGTTTAAGCAGAATGATTTAAGCAGAATACTGAAATTATTATAAACTAACATCAGAATGATGGGACAGAAAAACATGTTAAATAAAATTTATAATTTGTTCAACAGCTAACAGAACAAGGAATAGAAGAGAATTAGTGAATTGGAGAATAGGTCAGAAGAAAATATATATACCGACATGCAATAAATGGTGTGATAGAAAAACACAGAAAAGAGAATGAGCCATGTAGAATAAATGAAAGTTTAAAAAGTCTATGCTACAAATAAGTCTATGCTATAAAAAATTCCTATCTTTATGTTCCAAAAAAGATAGGAATAGGAGGGTGGAATAGATGTAATATTTGAAGAAATAATGGATGAAAAGTAAAAGTGATTAAAGAGATCAAGGTGCAGATGTAAAAGCCAGTATAGATCCAAATAAAATACATATAAAGGAAAATCACATCTTATAACATCAGTGTAAAACTTGAAAACCAAAAAGAAAGAGAACATATTAAAAGAAGTCAGAAATAAAAGGCTTATTTTAAAACTAACAATGATGAGACAGCTGGCTTTTCTCAGAATCAGTTGAAGGTGGAAGACTATGGAATAATGGTTTTAAAATGCTGAAAGAATGTAACTGCAAATACAGAATTATTTTCCAAGAAGATTTTGAAAAAAGTAAAACTAAAGACACATTTAAACAAATTAACAAAAAACAGAGATTCATTACTGGCTGATCTTGGAAGGGTATTGAAGGGAATTCTTAAAAGGAAAAAAAAAAATCATTCCAGATAGAAGCTTGACGATAAATTACTGAATGATGAAAAGCTAAATATGTAGGAAATACAAAAATATTTGACTGTACAAAAAAATAACAGCTTTTTATGAAGTTTAAAGAATTAAATGCACAAAAATTACCAGTAAAGTTAAAGCTATCTGAGGTCTTTGTATTTACTGCAAGAGATTAAGCATAATAGTCCCTATTACATTTGATAAGGGTAAGAAATTGACTATAAATGTACCAGGCACCTCAATTGTAAGACAGTGGTTATCAGTTGAAATAATAGAAAACAGTACTCATAAAGATAAGCATAAAAATAAAAAGATAAAAGTTAAAGCATGAAACAAGTTGCAAAACATGTAGCTTTTTAAAAATATACAAATAGATTCTTGCCTAAAAAATCCCATGAACAGAGGAGCCTGGCGGGCTACAGTGCATGGGGTCACAAAAAGTCAGACACTCCTAAATGACTAAGCATGCAAATCAACATTAGTAGAGATAAGAAAGATATTTTATAGTTGCAAAAGATCCAATTCATCTAGAAGATATAAGTACTATACTTTTGTATGCATTTTATATAGCTTCTAGATACTCAGAGCCAAGCTTGACAGAATTACAGAGTACAATATACAAATCCACAGTCATTGTGGGATGTTTTAGGACATCTATCTCAGAGGTATCTGTCAGTACAAGCAGAAAAAAGAGAAAATAGTAAATATAAATGTGAATAAAACAATGAATAAACCAGACTAAATTAACATCTATAGAATACTATGCCTGAGGGCTGTAGAATATGGATTTTTTTCATGGGCACATGGGCATTAACTACATTTAACTGAGTACTGGATCACTGACTATAATTTTAAATCTTCCTACAAAGAAGCTTTAGTCCCACATGGCTTACTCAGTGAGTTTTTTTCAACTACTTAAGGTAGAAAGAATGCCAAATTTATACAAACTCTTTCAGAGAATAAATAAGAGAAAATTTTCAGCTTGTTTTATAATGCTAGGATAACCTTGGCATCAAAATTGGGCAAGGACTTTACAAGAAAGAAAAGAGTTATTTCAGTCTCTCCAAAAATCAGATACAAGAATTCTACATAAAATATTAATCACTGGAATCCATGATGGATAATATACCGCAAAGTTGTTTTTCTTCTAAAAAACTGAGACCAATTTAGCCTTTGAAGGAGCTAGGGAAGCCTGTAGGCTTCCCTGGTAGCTCAGACGGTAAAGCGTCTGCCTGCAATGTGGGAGACTCAGGTTCAATCCCTGGATTGGGAACATCCCCTGGGGAAGGAAATGGCAACCCACTTCAGTACTCTTGCCTGGAAAATTCCATGGACGGAGGAGCCTGGTAGGCTACAGTCCATGGGATTGCAAAGAGTCAGACACGACTGAGTGACTTCACTTTGTACTTCACTTTAACCTTTGAAAGTTAGTTTATATAATTAACTATGTTAATATAAAAATGCAAAAATCATATATAAATCTCAATAGATTAAAAACAAACCTTTAAATAAATTCATAAGCTAATAATGGAGGAAAAATTATAAACCAGAAAGAAAAAGGAACTCCTTAAATTTATGTTCAACATTACAATAGGTTCTGAGTGTAATGGCTCTTGGTGGATATAATGTTTTGAAATGCTTCCCACTAAATCTTTTATGTTGGAATTCTAAACTCAAGTAGCTCAGAAAATGCCCTTGTTTGAAAATAAGATTGTTATGGATGCAATTAGTTAAGACAAAGTCATATTGGCATAGAATGTTCTTACAAAAAAGAATGCTATGTGGAGAGAAAGACACGCATACCTGGAGAAGACCATATGAAGATTGGAGTTAGACTGCCACTCCAATCTGGTTGGTGAAGAACTACCAAAAGAGAGACCTGACTAAATCCTTCTCTAGAAGCTGCAGGTAGAACACGGTGTTCCTGACACCTGACACGGGGTCAATACATTTATGTTGCTTAAGCCACTCAGTTTGTGATACTTTGTTATAGCAGCCATAGCCACACTAATAGAGTGGACTTGTGGGTCACACTCTGTTAGTTTTACATTGACTAGAGATGTGTGACTCATAGATGTGGCTTGTATGAGAGCATGATACTTCTGAGCCCTATCCCCAATAGGGAATCATTTTGATTTGATTTTGAGATATAGGAATGATTTTGAGATATAGGAATGGGTATGCACTCATGTCTATGCATTTATTCATTTGACAAATATTTGTGTCTTTACTGAGTGTAGTTCCATAAGATAAAAAGTTAATCTAAACAAATATGGCACCTGGCTTCAAGAAGCTTTCTATCTAGTGGAGGATATAGACATTAAAGACATTATCAAAAACATACATATACACATATGTATGTGAGTTTATTATTCTTATTGTTACTTCACTGGGATAAATATTACGAAGTGACAGCACAGAATGCTCTGGCAGAGGTAACAGAAAGATCTAAGTTAGGCTCAGACAACACAGTCTCAAACGTCTGAGTAGGTGATATTTGACCTGAGATCAGAATGGTATTAACAAATTTATAATGAGGCTGAAGAAGATCATTCCAGGTAAAAGAAACAGCATGTGTAAAGGCACTAGAAATTAAAGACTAAGAATAAGCATGAGGAGGAGTTGGGAGCTGATGAAGAGGTATACAGGGCATTTGGGGGATTTAAGGTGATGTCACTCCAGTACACTTGCCTGGAAAATTCCATGGACAGAGGAGCCTAGTGAGCTGCAGTCCATGGGGTCACAAAGAGTCGGGGATGACTGGCTAACACTTCACTTCAGTTCAGGTGATGTCAACTGCATTGGCTGTTATCCTAAATATAAGGAAGCCATTAAAGTTTTTAAATCAGGGCAAAGTCATTTTATATTATGTTTTAACTCATTTCATCTTTAAGATTTGTATGTATTTTAATATATAAACAATATTTTATCTTTTTTGAGCTTTTATTTTTTTAATTTAATTTAATTTAACTTTTAAATTTTACAATATTGTATTGGTTTTGCCATATATCAAAATGAATCTGCCACAGGTATACATGTGTTCCCCATCCTGAACCCTCCTCCCACCTCCCTCCCCATACCATCCCTCTGGGTCGTCCCAGTGCACCAGCCCCAAGCATCCAGTATCGTGTATCGAACCTGGACTGGTGACTCATTTCATATATGATATTATACATGTTTCAATGCCATTCTCCCAAATCATCCCACCCTCTCCCTCTCCCACAGAGTCCAAAAGACTGTTCTATACATCAGTGTCTCTGTTGCTGTATCGTATACAGGGTTATTGTTACCATCTTTCTAAATTCCATATATATGTTTTAGTATACTGTATTGGTGTTTTTCTTTCTGGCTTACTTCACTCTGTATAATAGGCTCCAGTTTCATCCACCTCATTAGAACTGAACACTTTCTAACACCATACACAAAAATAAACTCAAAATAGATTAAAGATCTAAACATAAGACCAGAAACTATAAAACTCCTAGAGGAGAACATAGGCAAAACACTCTCTGACATATATCACAGCAGGGTCTTCTATGACCCACCTCCCAGAATATTGGAAATAAAAGCAAAAATAAACAAATGGGACCTAATTAAACTTAAAAGCTTCTGCACATCAAAGGAAACTATAAGCAAGGTGAAAAGACAGCCTTCAGAATGGGAGAAAATAATAGCAAATGAAGCAACTGACAACTAATCTTAAAAATATACAAACAACTCTTACAGCTCAATTCCAGAAAAATAAATGACCCAATCAAAAAATGGGCCAAAGAACTAAATAGACATTTCTCCAAAGAAGACATACAGATGGCTAACAAACACATGAAAAGATGCTCAACATCACTCATTATCAGAGAAATGCAAATCAAAACCACTATGAGGTACCATTTCATGCCAGTCAGAATGGCTGCAATCCAAAAGTCTACAAGCAATAAATGCTGGAGAGGGTGTGGAGAAAAGGGAACCCTGTTACACTGTTGGTGGGAATGCAAACTAGTACAGCCACTATGGAGAACAGTGTGGAGATTCCTTAAAAAAACTGGAAATAGAACTGCTTTATGACCCAGCAATCCCACTGCTGGGCATACACACTGAGGAAACCAGAATTGAAAGAGACACATGTACCCCAATGTTCATTGCAGCACTGTTTATAATAGCCAGGACATGGAAGCAACCTAGATGTCCATCAGTAGATGAATGGATAAGAAAGCTGTGGTACCTAAACAATATTTTAAATGACTTAAAACTTTACTTCTAAATTCTTTAAATAAGTATGTGCATGCTTGCATGCTCAGCTGCTTCAGTCATGTCCAAGTCTTTGCCATTCTATAGACTGTAACTCACCAGGCTCCTCTGTCCATGGGATTCTCTAGGCAAGAATACTGGAGTGGGTTGCCTTGCCCACCTGCAAGGGATCTTCCCAAACTAGGAATTGAACCTCCATCTCCTGTGTCTTCTGCATTGCAGGCGGATTCTTTACCCACTCAGCCACCTGGGAAGCCCTCTTAAATAAGTGTAGTTCCCTAGAAAGATTCATCATATTTATCACTGGGCTTCATGCACTGTTTGTTTACTATCAAGTCTCACTTGTCCGTAATTGAGAAATGAAGACCTGCCCTTCCCGTCCAGGCTGATTTCCCCTTTTTCTCTTGCTTCGACCACCATATGGATGAAATGGGGAGCTACATGTGAAGTTGTCTGAATACTGCAGAGCTCTGTATTCTAAGTGAAAATATAAACATAAAAATTAATTTTAGAAACTTATTTTAGCCTCCTACAGAGTCTTCAATCATCTCCTCTATAACATTACTAACCTGTTACCTATATTAACCTATTACCATTTTGATTAAGGTTTGTTTTGTGGAAGTTCCCAGGACAATATTAAAATGCTGATATTCTGCATGATAAGGGCAATTTATTATCATGGGTCGTATTATTGATTATTTATAGAACAAATATGGGATTAATGGATTTTCAAAAATATCAAGATAGAGGATTTACCTATCTGGACTAGACCACTTTTCCCCAGCATAACTCTTAATTCTCATTGTGTTCTATCAGTAGTCTTCAGGAATAAGGAAGATAAAAAGAGATGAGTTGAAGATACAGAGAACAAACAGATGGTTGCCAGAAGGAAGAGGAGTGGTGAGAGGAAAGAAATAGATGAGGAAGGTTAAGAGGTACAGACTTCCATTTGTAAAATAAATGAGGCATGGGTATAAAATGTGTAGTGTGGAGAATATAGTCAACAACTATGTAATATCTTTGTATGGTGACAGCTGTTACCTAGACTTACCATGGTGATTATTTTTGAAATGTATAGAAATATCAAATCACTATGTTGTGTAACAGCAACTAAGTTTTGTAAGTCAATTGTACTTCAAAAAAATGAATATCAAACAGAATCATGGGAAAGGAGATAAAATTTGTGGTTAGCAGTGGTGGGTTCTGGAGAAGGTAATGGCACCCCACTCCAGTACTGTTTGCCTGGAAAATCCCATGGATGGAGGAGCCTGGTAGGCTGCAGTCCATGGGGTCGCTAAGAGTCGGACACGACTGAGCGACTTCACTTTCACTTTCCACTTTCATGCATTGGAGAAGGAAATGGCAACCCACTCCACTGTTCTTGCCTGGAGAATCCCATGGACGGAGAAGCCTGGTGGGCTGCAGTCCATGGGGTCGCACAGAGTCGGACATGACTGAAGCGATTTAGCAGTAGCAGCATCAGCAGTGGTGGGGACCTAGGTGAGGGGAGAATTGGATGAAAGTGGTCAAAAGGCACAAACTTCCAGTTACAAGTTAGATAAGTACTAGGGTAGTAACGTTGCTGCTACTGCCAAGTCGCTTCAGTCGTGTCCGACTCTGTGTGACCCCATAGATGGCAGCCCACCAGGCTTCCGTCCCTGGGATTCTCCAGGCAAGAACACTGGAGTGGGTTGCCATTTCCTTCTCCAATGCATGAAAGTGAAAAGTGAAAAGTGAAAGTGAAGTCGCTCAGTCATGTCCGACTTTGGCGACCCCATGGACTGCAGCCTACCAGGCTCCTCCGTCCATGGGATTTTCTAGTCAAAAGTACTGGAGTGGGGTGCCATTGCCTTCTCCAAGGCAGTAGCATACAACCTGCTTAATATAAATAACACTGCTGTATGTTATATATGAAATTTAAGAGAATAAATCCTGAGTTCTCATCACAAGGAAAATACATATTTTTCTATTTCTTCAATTTTATATAAATATGATAGTTTTGCTAAACTTGTGATAATCATTTCATGATGTATGTAAGTCAAATCATTATGCTGAACACCTTAAACTTATGCAGTATTGTAATGTCAATTATATCTTAATAAAACTGGAAGAGAAAAAATAGATTAGCTGAAAGATTTAAATCGAATGCATATATACTAAAGAATACATTTTATGCTTGCCTTGACAGTTCATAATGGTAGGGTATTGTTGGAGATGACAATTAGGTCTCATCCACCCCAGAGAGACTTTAAAAGTCCTGGAAATGACAGTGCATCCCTTGTAGAATCTGGGGATTTATGAGCTGGAGAATGAAGCACTAGAAAGAAGAGTAGGTAAGACTGAGCCAGTGTTTTCCATATCTAATTCTGAGCATGGCCCTGCTCTCATGCCCTTGCTAACAGTGAGCCAATTTGTGCTTTGGGAAGATGAATTACTTTGTTATATTTGGGGAAGAATAACTGGGAAGAAAACATTGTAAAAAACAAGCAAGAAATCATCAAACAGAAATCTGCCTGTGTCTGTGTATATTGTTAATACATGCCAGAGCCAAGAAGAAATGCTTAGGGGATTATCCCCCACGATGCTGTTTCTCTCCAATAAAGCAGGTAATTGAGAGCTAACCATATTGGCTTTGGATGCAGTTCTAGACAGCTTCACTAATTAATGTACTTGATTTGATATTTCATACTTGGAATTAGGGGCTTATCAGCACATTATGCAGATATATGGAAAATTGGACACAAATGAATACTTGGAGCAAATAGTCCTGGTGATTTTTAACACACGAGTGTAATATTGTAGCAGTGTTTTGGATTGATAATTTTTATCCTCACAAATCAGAGCATGTCTAGGTGTCCTTGTCCACCCTATTTCATTCCTTTTAATTTGTAGGAATTGGATCAATTTTGTTCTACTTCTGCCAGACTTATCTCCAGAATTAAACATCCCTCTTTAGCCCAATTCTCTTTATTTTTATGACTCCAGATTGTTGAGGTTTTGAAAAGGGAAGACACCCATTTATGAAAAAAAAGAGTGGAGTTCGTTCATGATCAGGAAGAAAAAAAATTAAACTCTTCTTTCCATTGGGATATTGCCAGGATGCACTTGACATCTGATTTTAAAAAGAGATAAATGTTAAATATTTCAAGTTTGGTAATATTAACAAAGTCTCCCTGACAGTTGTAAATGGTAGTAAGGTTAAAAAATAAACGTCTCTGAAATATTATAAATTGAAGGTGTGGAGACAAAGGGAAAGAATCTGAATTGAGAGTGGAGGAGCTGAATTCTATTTGTAGGTCAAACATGTGTTCTTGCTTAAAGGGACAGGAGTAATTGTAAGGACAGTTGAGGGTGAAGGAGGCTTGAGACACTGGCTGTCTTTGACATAAAATTATATTGCCTCTCTTTAACCTGTCTGTCACATGTATCCATCTTGCCTTTTCTTTTTCCCCCTGGGCATCCTGGGAGCTCCAGTTGGCCTGATAACTCTCTGGCTCTTATCAGTCTGATAACCTCGATTTCCAAGTGAATGATGGGTCTTCTGTTAGAGACAAATGGACATTCAGATTGTGATTCACTGGGGGCACCTTGCTCAGGGTTTTGAAATTCATTCTTGCCTTGATTATTCCTTTCACTCAGCCAAGAGAGCAAGCATTGGAAAGAGGCTACAGAATGGGAAATTTTTCTTTTGCTGTTTTCTCCACCTCATTTGTCAATCAGTGACACTGCACTTTTGGCTTTCAATTCTGCTTTCATTTATTTCCATTATCCATCTTTTCTGTGGATAATTTTTCTTCCTCTAGTTGTAATCTCCCCTCACTTTTTACTTGGTCTGGATCTCATTATACCCAAGGGTATATAAAGTAGAGGCAATTGCAAAAAGGGGTAAAAAAAGAGATTGCTCTAGCAGAAGTTCACAAGTTTTCCTGATGGATTTCATTTTCCTACCAGAACTCAGTGAGAAGCATGCTCGTAGGAGGTGAACCAACTATGGTAACTGCAAGCTTGGGTCAAGGAACTCAATGACTACCAAACCACAGACTTCAGGGAAGGAGACTGGGGTAAGTACCTTGACCTCCTTCTTTTCTTCACCTTCTTTTTTTTTTGTACATGATCTTATTTTATTTTATTATTTCTATTATTATTATTTTTTAAAATTTAATTTAATTTTATTTTTCTTCACCTTCTGATCTCTTCCAGGACCTTCCATTGGCTGAATTCAACCATAAGCCTCAAGCTTGAGAGCCTGGTTTGTAGTGTCCATTGGGGTCTGTCTTTTCTGCTAAAGAGCACATTGAAGAAGGGTTCAGTTCAGTTCAGTTCATTCAGTCAATCAGTCATGCCCAACTCTTTGTGACCCCATGAACAGCAGCACGCGGGGCCTCCCTGCCATCATCAACTCCCAGAGTTTACTCAAACTCATGTCCAGTGAGTCGGTGATGTCTTCCAACCATCTCATCCTCTGTCGTCCCCTCTCCTCCCACCCTCAATCTTTCCCAGCATCAGGGTCTTTTCAAATTAGTCAGCAGTTCGCATCAGGTGGCCAAGGACTGGAGTTTCAGCTTCAACCTCAGTCCTTTCAATGAACACCCAGGACTGATCTCCTTTAGATGGACTGGTTGGATCTCCTTGCAGTCCAAGAGTCTTCTCCAACACCACAGTTGGAGTTCAAGAGTCTTCTCCAACACCACAGTTCAAAAGCATCAATTCCTCTGTGCTCAGCTTTCTTTATAGTCCAATTCTCACATCCATACATGACTACTGGAAAAACCATAGCCTTGATGAGATGGACCTTTGTTGACAAACTAATGCCTCTGCTTTTTAATATGCTGTCTAGGTTGGTCATAACTTTCTTTTCAAGGAGTAACCATCTTTTAATTTCATGGCTGCAGTCACCATCTGCAGTGATTTTGGAGCCCCCAAAAATAAAGTCTGACACTGTTTCCACTGTTTCCCCATCTATTTGCCCTAAAGTGATGGGACCAGATGCCATGATCTTCGTTTTCTGAATGTTGAGCTTTAAGCCAACTTGTTCACTCTCCTCTTTCACTTTCATCAAGAGGCTCTTTAGTTCTTCACTTTCTGCCATAAGGGTGGTGTCATCTGCATATCTGAGGTTATTGATATTTCTCCCGGCAATCTTGATTCCAGCTTGTGCTTCTTCCAGCCCAGTGTTTCTCATGATGTACTCTACATATAAGTTAAATAAGCAGGGTGACAATATACAGCCTTGACGTACTCCTTTTCCTATTTGGAACCAGTCTGTTCCACATCCAGTTCTAACTGTTGCTTCCTGACCTGCATACATGTTTCTTAAGAGGCAGGTCAGGTGGTCTGGTATTCTCATCTCTTTCAGAATTTTCCACAGTTTATTGTGATCCACACAGTCAGAGGCTTTGACATAGTCAATAAAGCAGAAATAGATGTTTTTCTGGAACTCTCTTGCTTTTTTGATGATGTTGGCAATTTGATCTCTGGTTTCTCTGCCTTTTCTAAAACCAGCTTGAACATCAGGAAGTTCACGGTTCACATATTGCTGAAGCCTGGCTTGGATAATTTTGAGCATTACTTTACTAGTGTGTGAGATGAGTGCAATCGTGTGGTAGTTTGAGCATTCTTTGGCATTGCCTTTCTTTGGCATCGGAATGAAAATTGACCTTTTCCAGTCCTGTGGCCACTGCTGAGTTTTCCAAATTTGGTGGCATATTGAGTGCAGCACTTTCACAGCATCATCTCTTAGGATTTGAAATAGCTCAACTGGAATTCCATCACCTCCACTAGCTTTGTTTGTAGTGATGTTTTCTAAAGTCCACTTGACTTCACATTCCAAGATGTCTAGCTCTAGGTGAGTGATCACACCATCGTGATTATCTTGGTTGTGAAGCTCTTTGTTGTACAGTTCTTCTGTGTATTCTTGCCACCTCTTTTTAATATCTTCTGCTTCTGTTAGGTCCCTACCATTTCTGTCCTTTATTGAGCCCATGTTTGCATGAAATGTTCCCTTGATATCTCTGATGTTCTTGAAGAGATCTCTAGTCTTTCCCATTCTATGGTTTTCCTCTATTTCTTTGCATTGATCCCCGAGGAAGGCTTTCGTATCTCTCCTTGCTATTCTTTGGAACTCTGCTTTCAAATGGCTACATCTTTCCTTTTCTCCTTTGCTTTTCACAGCTATTTGTAAGGCCTCCTCAGACAGCCATTTTGCTTTTTTTGCATTTCTTTTTCTTGGGGATGGTCTTGATTTCTCTCTCCTGTAAAATGTCACGAACCTCTGTCCGTAGTTCATCAGGCGCTCTATCTATCAGATTTAGTCCCTTAAATCTATTCTCACTTCCACGGTATAATCTTAAGGGATTTGATTTAGGTCATACCTATATGGTCTAGTGGTTTTCCCCACTATCTTCAATTTAAGTCTGAATTTGGAAATAAGAAGAAGAGTAGGGAATTAATATAGGAGAGAAAGCAGGAAATACACAGCTGAGGGGTTAAGAAGAGAAAAAGATGTTTTTGGGCATTTGGCATTTTAGCTGGAGTCCAAATAGTCTTTGCAAATAGATTTCACTGTTCCCTTTCTTTCAGAGAAGGCATTGGCACCTCATTCTAGTACTCTTGCCTGGAAAATCCCATGGACGGCGGAGCCTGGTGGGCTGAAGTCCATGGGGTCGTGAAGAGTCAGACACGACTGAGAGACTTCACTTTCACTTTTCACTTTCATGCATTGGAGAAGGAGGGTTTACTAGCTTTATGGTATGAATGCATTTTTCAGTTAAGCAGAGGTTTGTGCACATTACTCTCTGTAATTTTTGTACACATTCTCCTCTCTATGTTTCCCTTTTACACATTCTTCAGACTCAGTGCATGCCCAATTTCTTCCACTGTCCAGCTGCATTTTGGCTTATTTTCTGTAGTATTCATTTCCTTTACTGTTCTTTTGACCCATCACTATATTTTTCTTGTACTTAAATCTAATGTGTTTATTTATTTTGTCCAACTGCAGACCATATCTTTGTGTTCCCAGTGCCTTTAAAACTTAAAGATTTTAATCAATGCAGATCAGTGTTTCTCTCTATTTCTGTGGGAAATAGAAACCAGGAAAAATCCACTGCAACCACAGACTCAAAAATAAGATTTAGAAAATTTCTGAGAAATTAAAACAATATTGCTAGCCTTAGATAGTCTTGCTATCAGGTTCTTTAGCATCACTGAATCTTACTTGATGTTACCAGGCAGACTCTTGGTTCTGCACTGCTGTAGCTGCCATGACCTGAACAACTGGCTGTCTTCAAATAACAAGGAACAATTCTTATTAGCCCAAGAACAAGAAGAACCAAAGGAAGAAACTCATGATTCTGAGTTTCTTCAATTAAAATTATAAACAATGATATCAACCTCATAAAACTTTCATAAAGAGACCTGACTCATTGGAAAAGACCCTGATTCTGGGAAAGATTGAAGGTGGGAAGAGAAGGGGACAACAGAAGATGAGATGGTTGGATGGCATCACCAACTTGATCGACATGAATAAGCTCCAGGAGTTGGTGATGGGCAGGGATGCCTGGCGTGCTTCTGTCTATGGGGTCGCAAAGCATCAGACATGACTGAGCGACTGAACTGAACATAAAACTTTTTATTGCAAAAATTTAATGTGATACACTAAGTAAAGCATGTTCATCCATGATTGTTTTCTCACACACTCAAAACTGCTTTGGAATAGTATAAATGAAAACAGGATGCTACCTTCTTTGTATGAATCCTAGTCAAATTGAAATTCAAATAATAGTCTAGAAACCATAAAGAGTAATTTACTTCTTCACTATATTTTTTTAATTGACTCATCTAAAGTTATGCTTTTCTGCATTAATTCTTACAATGTTTAAAGTCTCATAGATTTTTTTTTTTTTTGGCCATACAGTGGAGATCAAACTCATACCTCCTGCAGTAGAACCTTGGACTGTTAACCAGTGGACCACCAGGGAAGTCCCTGAAAGTCTCACAGATTTTTTCCAGTAAAGGCAATTCTGAAAATCTGTCTCTCCCTTTGATCCACATGTTCTTCGATTCTCTCAGTAACAGACTAGCCTCTCTGGTCACTGCCTCCCTCCCATTTCCCCTCTCCTTTCTTGGGTTGCATCACTCTTTCTCCTGTCTTGAAGTTAGGTTGTTCCATATAAATTTTACTCTTGTGAAAGGGGTCAAAGATATAATTCAGTTAAGGGGAATGTTAGTGAAACCATTATTTTAAGTATTAGACATAACACTTGAGTCCACAGAGCTTCCTTGCTATCTCCTCAGCCTGGAAATCTCAGGACTGCATTTTTTTAAAGTGCTTTTAGTGCAAGAGGAGTATCACAAAATAGGATCTTTAAAAACAAAATACCTGGCTTCCGAACTCAAGCTTATTTGGGAATTTTCTGTCTTAGAGATTCACCATATATATTAGCACAGTAAAGACACGAAGAAGTATACAGTAAAAAAAAAAAAAAAATTATCTTAAACATTTTTATTATTGCCTGAACTGAATTAACCATAAGTAAGTTTGCTCTTTATCAATAACCTCAGATATGCAGATGACACCACCCTTATGGCAGAAAGTGAAGAGGAACTAAAGAGCCTCTTGATGAAAGTGAAAAAGGAGAGTGAAAAAGTTGGCTGAAAGCTCAACATTCAGAAAATGAAGATCATGGCATCTGGTCCCATCACTTCAGGGCAAATAGATGGGGAAGCAGTGGAAACAGTGTCAGACTTTATTTTGGGGGGCTCCAAAATCACTGAAGATGGTGATTGCAGCCATGAAATTAAAAGACGCTTACTCCTTGGAAGGAAAGTTATGACCAACCTAGGTAGGATATTCAAAAGCAGAGACATTACTTTGCCAACAAAGGTCCGTCAGGTCAAGGCTTTGGTTTTTCCAGTGGTTATGTATGGATGTGAGAGTTGGACTTTGAAGAAAGCTGAGCACCAAAGAATTGATGCTTTTGAACTGTGGTGTTGGAGAAGACTCCTGAGAGTCCCTTGGACTGCAAGGAGATCCAAACAGTCCATTCAGAAAGAGATCAGCCCTGGGATTTCTTTGGAAGGAATGATGCCAAAGTTGAAACTCCAGTACTTTGGCCACCTCATACGAAGAGTTGACTCATTGGAAAAGACTCTGATGCTGGAAGGGATTGGGGGCAGGAGGAGAAGGGGACGACAGAGGATGAGGTGGCTGGATGGCATCACTGACTAGATGGATGTGAGTCTCAGTGAACTCCGGGAGTTGGTGATGGACAGGGAGGTCTGGCCTGCTGCGATTCATGGGGTCACAAAGAGTCGGACATGACTGAGTGACTGAATTGAACTGAACTAGCACTTAAGTTCAGATTTCTTTCCCATCCCAAATGAGTGCCTGTCTATGTAAAAGCAGCCTGTATTCAGTGGTGAGATGGTAAAAGTTCAACAGTGGACTCTCTGAGTAAACAGGCAAAATGCTCTGATTGTTTACAATTTGCCATTTTGGGGGTATAAGTGTGCCCTTCTACTGTGGTCAGTTTTAAACTACCAACATTGAGAAGACTTGCATGGTAGCACATCAATATATAACATTGATTCCACACAGACACAATAGGTGTAAATAGACTTAAGATTAAAAATAATAGTAGAAAAAATAATAAAATAGTAGAAAAAAAAATAATAGAAATAAAATAAAATGTAATAAAATAAATAATAAATAAATAAAATAGTAGAAAATAATAAAAATAATTCAGTAAGTCTGAATTTTGAGTATTTATTAATTTTTTTTTAGTTATACAGTTGCCAGTTTATGTCATTTGCTCTTCTTTACTTTTAATAATGGCTGTCAATAGGAACAGGCTAACCATATTTCTGAAAGTTTAAATGTTGGGTCCTGTATATTGGTATAAGCTGCCTGTAGCACACTACTACCTATATTCATAAAAGATGATTTGAGAATTACTAAAGTAAGAAAGTTTGAGGTTTTCCTACGTCAAATTATCTTCCAATTTGTCTCCTGAACTAGAATTAATAATGCTTTTGGTTCTTGGCCTTAAAGGCTTGGATGTCTATGATAGAATGTAAATGTGCTGTCCTGGTGAAGTAATGATAGTTACTGAATAAGCTTCCAGGTAAATGGAATGAATGCACAGTTGATGGCATGGAGAAGTTGAGAGAGTGTGTGGCCCATGCATTGGTGCAAGGCATATATTGATAGAGAACCAAAATTAGGAAGATCCAACATGCAGGCTGGAGAGAAGGCATACTTGAAATTTTGACTTCCCAAATGGTTTGCTGGAAACATTAGAGACCATATTTATTCTGAATTCTGACTTGAACTAATCATGCTTCAGTCAGTCAATTCAATTGCTGCGACCCCATGAATCACAGTATGCCAGGCCTCCCTGTCCATCACCAACTCCCGGAGTTTACTCAAACTCATGTCCATTGAGTCGGTGATGCCATCCAGCCATCTCATCCTCTGTCATCCCCTTCTCTTCCTGCCCCCAATCCCTCCCAGCATCAGGGTCTTTTCCAATGAGTCAACTCTTCGTGTGAGGTGACCAAAGTATTGGAGTTTCAGCTTTAGCATCAGTCCTTCCAATGAACACACAGGAATGATCTCCTTTAGGATGGACTGGTTGGATCTCCTTGCAGTCCAAGGGACTCTCAAGAGTCTTCTCCAACACCACAGTTCAAAAGCATCAATTCTTTGGTGCTCAGCTTTCTGCACAGTCCAACTCTCACATCCATAGATGACCACTGGAAAAACCAAAGCCTTGACCTGACGGACCTTTGTTGGCAAAGTAATGTCTTTGCTTTTGAATATGCTATCTAGGTTGGTCATAACTTTCCTTCCAAGGAGTAAGTGTCTTTTAATTTCATGGCTGCAGTCACCATCTGCAGTGATTTTGGAGCCCCCAAATTAAAGTCTGACACTGTTTCCATCTATTTCCCATGAAGTGATGGGACCAGATGCCATGATCTCAGTTTTCTGAATGTTGAGCTTTATGCCAACTTTTTCACTCTCCTCTTTCACTTTCATCAAGAGGCTCTTTAGTTCCTCTTCACTTTCTGCCATAAGGGTGGTGTCATCTGCATATCTGAGGTTATTGATATTTCTCCTGGCAATCTTGATTCCAGCTTGTGCTTCTTCCAGTCCAGCATTTCTCATGATGTACTCTGCATATAAGTTAAATAAGCAGGGTGACAATACACAGACTTGACGTACTCCTTGAATAGAGTAAAACAAACAGACAAAACTCTTCTTCACATACTTCTATTAAAGCAAATCAACATTAATTCTACACAGTTACTTTTGCTTCACAAATCATGTGACAGAACCAGATTATGACTATAAGAATTAACACAGAGGGACTTCTCTGGCTGTCCAGTTTTTAAGACCTCACCTTCCAATGCAGGGGATGTGAGTTTGATCCTTGTTCGGGAAACTAAGATCCCACATGCCTCATAGCCAAAGAAACCAAAACATAAAATAGAAGCCATTTGTAGAAAATTCAATAAAGACTTTTAAAATGGTCCACATGAAAAGGAATTAACTCAGAAATAAGTTCTCCCAATAGAAACCAATGGAATTTTCCAGGCAAGAGTACTGGAAGGGGTTGCCATTTCCTCCTTCAGGGGATCTTCCTGACCCATAAATTGAACCTGCATCTCTTGCTTCAGCAGGCATATTCTTTGCCATTGAGCCACCTGGGAAGCCCTAGTGCTTTTGGAGAGGCAAAACAGGAGAGATCTATACTAATTTCCAGACTCTAAGTTCTCAGATATGTTTTTCCTTGGTTCTATTTTCTTTGGAGATTTCTGAGGTCAGAAACTAAAGTTTATGCAGAACAAAAAAATATGCCATTACAGAGTTTCCTTGAATACATCACAGTATATTTAAAAGGGAGCTTATAATTTCTGATTTTTACCACAGGATCTTTAAATGTAAAATCCAGCTGTAACAATATTACTTCATTCTTTCTGCTACTGCTAAGTTGCTTCAGTTGTGTCCGACTCTGTGCAACCCCAGAGACGGCAGCCCACCAGGCTACCCTGTCCCTGGGATTCTCTAGGCAAGCACACTGGAGTGGGTTGCCATTTCCTTCTCCAGTGCATGAAAGTGAAAAGTGAAAGTGAAGTCGCTCAGGTGTGTCCACCTCTTAGGGACCCCATGGACTGCAGCCTACCAGGCTCCTCCATCCATGGGATTTTCCAGGCAAGAGTACTGGAGTGGGGTGCCATTGCATTCTTTCTAGTGAAAGTATAACAGATGAAAGCATGATTGGTATCAACATCACCTAGTTATCAATCTCTCTCTTCAGAGATCTTAAGCTCTGTGGGAAGCAGAAATTCTTTATCTTGTTTAAAATGGTATTTCTCCAGTGCCCAGTGCAGTGACACAAAATGTTCTGTGTAGAACATGGAAGCTGTTTGAGAGTATTTGCTGGGTGAATGAATATGTGTATCTTTTCTCTGACATAATGGAATTGGGCTAACTTTACCTGGGTTAGATTTTTAGCTCCTGTGTGACTATTGACAAGATGCATAACATCTCTGTGTCTAAATTACTATGCCTATAAAATGAGAAAAACAATAGTATTACCTCATAGGGTTGTGTTGAGGTGTAAGTGAGGCAAGTCCTCAATATAGTCTGACTTATGACAAAGTTGCAATTGATGTTAGCTATTATTGTTCTTTTTTTTTAGTTTTTGGCTGCACTGTGTAGCATGTGGGATCTTAGTTCTGTGACCAGGAGTTGAACTTGTGCCCCCTACAGTGAAAGCGTGGAGTCTTAACCAATGGGCCACCAGGGAACTCCTATTCTTCCTTTTGATGAAGAAAAATTGATTATATTCCTTGTATACTGTGGATGATATCATGATAAGTACAATCATATTCAAGGTATTTTATCATGTTAATATACATCTCTGTTAGGCAATATGTCCAAATCCTGATATTAACAAATATGCTAGGAAAAAATCACCAAGTTTTCTAAAATTTTACTGGCATGAACTCAGAATTACTGAGATTTTGTTAAAATTGCTTTCATATCTTCTAAAAGCTTAGCAAATAGCATAATAATATGGATGCTTGATAAATGTGAAATGAAAACATTTTATATTAACCATCTATGAGAAATGAACTCACAGGTTAGTACCTATGAAATGTTAAGCTTGGCTTGTTAACTCAAATGTGGTGCTATTAAAATAAGAAGTAAAATTGGATTTCTTCATGATAATTTCGTCAGTTCTTATTTAAATATGCTTTTAAAATTCAGATCATCAACACATTAGTGCCTGACATAATACATTTGGTTGACTTTTATCTACAGCAATAATGATGGCTGAAAATGTCACTACCATTATACAACAAATTGTGTGTTCTTGTGATAGGCCCTTCAGCAGCTTGTATGCTAACTAGAACACCAAATTATTGGACCTAGGTGGTCTTCTTTCAGTAGCTTGGTATTTGTATGTTTTTAATGGTCATAGCAATTATAGAGCTGTCTGCTGGGGCAGCCACTGTCATAAAGTGAAAAAATAAAAAATAAAGTTATTCTTTCTATTTAAATTTCTGGAAGACATGTGTCCTCTTGGGAGACAAGATCTAGGCTGTGTCATAGAGATCCAAATTTAGAGCTAAAATATTTTCAAACACTTTCATGCAGACTTTAGAGTCTTTCATTGGTGAAAAAGAATTTTGTTTTTCAGAATTCTGGGGTTAATATTATTTGGTTGAAATTATAAATGGAATTGGATGGTAAAGTGAGAAAAAGATTGTGGTGGAAGTGGAGAAGCCATGATTAATCTAGTATTGTGGAGAGAACCATGTGTGTGTGGTTTGTCATAGAGCAGGCTCACGTGAATTTTGTGTATGTCAGTACAATCTGTCAGTCACATTCTCCAAAATTTCCTGTATACTCTCTCTGATCTCTCACAGTTCATGTCTTTTAACAGGCTTTGAAAATGGCAGGGATGTGAATTTGGTACCTGATAGCATGAGTGACTATGACTGTATATAGATGCTTAGACCCTCTGCCATTTTTTTTCAGCTTTAAATGATAGGATATCTCATCTTGTAATTTTTATTGAACTTGGGGCACAGTATCCTTTGCTTTTCTCAAGTCTCCTCTAATGTGATGCCTCTTTGCCAAAGTTCCCTGTAGGTCAGGCATCAAGGTACCATCTTAGCAGTGTCTTCATGAAAAGGTGATAAATACAAAACAGTCTAAGGAAAGTCTCACAAAATGATTAAGGCCCTAATTGATGGTACCTTTGATACAGTGTTCAATGTTTTGTGAAAAAATATTAGCCAGCAGTTTAACTGAATGACAGAAGAAATGTAGATGTCACAATTGAATGGGCCACAATTTGTCTCATTGGCAAAATGCTTGGCACGTTCAATTTAATCTAATGTGGCTCAGATGGTAAAGAATCCTGGTGACTCAGATGGTAAAAAATCCACCTGCAATGTGGGAGACCTGGGTTCAATCCCTGGGTTGGGAAGATACCTTGAAGGAGGGAATGTCTACCCACTCCAGTATTCTTGCTTGGAGAAATCCATGGACAGAGGAAACTGGCAGGCTGCAGTCCACTGGGTCACAAAGAGTTGGACAACACTGAGTGCCTTTCACTTAATCTAACGTGCATGAGCACAGCAACCCACCAATGCTGTCAACTTCAGGTCCTGAGAAAGTCTGATCTTCCTTTCTATCAGTGAAAGGTCTCATTACCCAATACTAACTCTTTGATAAAGAAGAGTTGGTCAGTCCCTGCTGCTGCTGCTGCTAAGTCGCTTCAGTCATGTCCGACTCTGTGCGACCCCACAGAAGACAGCCCACCAGGCTCCGCCGTCCCTGGGATTCTCCAGGCAAGAACACTGGAGTGAGTTGCCATTTCCTTCTCCAATGCATGTAAGTGAAAAGTGAAAGTGAAGTTGCTCAGTCATGTCCGACTCTTTTCGACCCTATGGACTGCAGCCTACCAGGCTCCTCCGTCCAAGGGATTTTCCAGGCAAGAGTACTGGAGTGGGTTGCCATTGCCTTCTCCAGTCAGTCCCTAGTTTTCCTTTTTATATCTAAGTTTAGTAAAAGAGGGCTTTCCTGGTGGCTCAGTTGGTAAAGAATCTGCCTGCAATGTAGGAGATCTGGGTTTGATCCCTGGGTCGGGAATATCCCCTGGAGAAGGAAAAGGCAGCCCACTCCAGTATTCTTGCCTGGAGAACCCCATGAACAGAGGAGCCTGGTGGGCTTCAGGCCATGGGATCGCAAAGAATCAGACACAACTAGCAACTGAACAAGAACAAGAACAAATGTGAACAGGAGTTGATTGAGAGGAATATGTTCATGACCAAGTAACACCTACAGCATCCAGCTGTGGTGCCTCTATTCTGTATGTGTTGGAAGTATCAACTGAAAGCTTGAAACACCCACTCATCTATTTCTAGCTGTCATTACTTAGCTCAGATTCCTTTTCCACTATAAGCTCTAGATAAATAGCATTGCTTTTCTTTTCTCTGATGTAGAGAAAATAAATTAGTTTTTTGTAAGAAATAACCAGTTTACTCAAGTCAAA
Organism: Bos javanicus; assembly: GCF_032452875.1. Lineage (NCBI taxonomy): Eukaryota > Metazoa > Chordata > Mammalia > Artiodactyla > Bovidae > Bos > Bos javanicus. The sequence goes on along the minus strand of NC_083869.1, from coordinate 58,170,846 downwards.
CTGTTGATTAGTTAAGAAAAAGTATGGGCAGAGATTTTTCTCTTAACTGATACATTTTGTATGGCTTTGGAAAAAATATTCAACCTTCTGAGTTTCAGTTTCCTTATATATTAAATAAAATCGCTGAATAAGATAGTCTCTAAGAAACCTTACAGCTTTGAAAATATGATTCCATAAACAGAAAAAGAATGCATCTGAGTTAGACCATATGAAAGTAGCAATGTGCCCCTAAATATCAATATAATAGAGGTTTTATTAAAGTGTTTATATGAGTCAAATAGGAGCCATTCAACAAATTAATATGGAAACTGAGGATTAGAGTTTAGTGGCTTGCCAAAGGCAGAGATATTTTCTAGAGAAAATGATTTTACCAGAATATACAAACCTAGGACGATGAGTGAAATAGGTATATAAGTTGTTTCTTTATGTTACAAATAAGAGGTAAAAATTCAATATTGATTAAATAAAAGAAATTCATCTATTCAGCTAACTGGAAGGTTCATAAGTTGGTTTGAAGGCAAAATTTTGACAAAAATTAGCTTAAGGCAAAACTTGATCTTACAGCTTTAAAGATTTCAGAAATTATCTGGTTTCTCCTGTCTTTTTTCTTGGCCTTGAGTGGCCCTGGCAGCTCTAGACATTCTGTTTGATGCTAATACAATAAATTTTGAATTGTAAATTTCACATTTCACACCGAGAGAGCCAGGAAGGAGTGTACCATAATAAAAGTGAATAATCCCAGAATTTCTTGATAAATATCTCTTCACATTTTATTCTCTTTGTTTCTTTATGTGTTGCTCTGTGAATCAGTCCCTGCTTTCAGGGAAACAAGATCCTTGACCCTTGAATTCTGGGGTCAAGGATGTTGGCTCAGAGTTTGGGAGAGATGATTGCTTAAAGGAAAGTAGGAAAACTTTTCCATAAAAGGGGAGAAATAGGTACACGAGAGCCAGAACACAGATAAACACTAAGAAAGTCAGTTTTTCATTAATTTTTATTATCAAAATATTTAAGGAGTCTGTACTATGTAATCGGAGAAGGCAATGGTAACCCACTCCAGTACTCTTGCCTGGAAAATCCCATGGACGGAGGAGCCTGGTGGGCTGCCATCTATGAGGTCCAACAGAGTTGGACACGACTGAAGCGACTTAGCAGCAGCAGCAGCAGTACTATATAATGGGTTTCCCAGATGGTGCTAGTGGAAAAGAACTCACCTGCCAATGCAGGAGACATGAGACTTAGGTTTGATCCCTGGATAGGGAAGATCCCCTGGAGGAGGGCATGGCAACCCACTCCTGAATAATCCCATGGACAGAGGAGCCTGGCTGGCTACAGTCCATAGTCTGGCAAAGAGTCATACATGTGTCTGAAGGGACTGAGCATGCAGTACGTAATGAGTGCTGTTAGCAATGAGGAGCTCAGGCTGCACACAAGGCTAGCAATACAACCTTTAATAAAAGGCAATGCATTCAGTGTGCGATGTGCTCACAGGCCTCTTTGCTACTGAGAACTGATCAGGAGCTGAGCTATCTTGTACTTAAATGTTAAACAGGTTGAATTACCTTCAAGGTCACACTATTAACATGAGTGCAGTCATGCAATCATACTACACAGCCATTGCTGGTTGCCTGTCTTAAGCAAAGGTAAATTTATTGCATGGGGACTAGGTAGCTCATATATTTAAGAAAGAGATGAACAACCGGGATTCTACCAGGATAGCAACTAAACCACTTTTGAAGATCTCAGTAGCAGAGATTCATGGGAAGAGTTTTTGTAAATTCTGTCAGAATGACTATAGCCAGTTCTAAAGACTAGAAAATGATGTGGGAGCTCTGAGGAGGGTGAGTATCAGAAAATATTTCTGTGAGCTTTGAACTGAGTCTTGAAGGAGATACATCAATGGAGAAGGGGTAAAAGCAGTCCATGAGAAGGAAGACATGTGGGAGAGCAACCTATGTTTGCTGCTACTGCTAAGTCACTTCAGTCGTGTCCGACTCTATGCGACCCCATAGACGGCAGCCCACCAGGCTCCCCCATCCCTGGGATTCTGCAGGCAAGAACACTGGAGTGGGTTGCCATTTCCTTCTCCAATGCATGAAAGTGAAAAGTGAAAGGGAAGTCACTCAGTCGTGTCCGACTCTTTTCGACCCCGTGGACTGCAGCCCACCAGACCTCTCCATCCATGGGATTTTCCAGGCAAGAGTACTGGAGTGGGGTGCCATCGCCTTCTCCAAACCTATGTTTATGAGCCTTCAAATAGTTTCCTGTAGTTAAATTTTTGGGTGTGCGTGGGAGCGAATGGATATTTACTTAGCAAAGTGAGAAGGTGCTTGATTCTCAAGGGTCCTTTATGTCATTGCAAGGTGTTTGGACTTCATCCTTCCAATAAAGTGAGCCACTGAAATATTTGGTATAGGTGCATGTTTCAAATTACGTGATTGTATTAAGAAGATAATTAACTGGAGAAGAAACAGAAACAAAAGATAGTGGAAAATCAATCAGTATCAATGGACAAGTAAGTGAATGTGAAGAAAATGGAGAATTCTTAATGATGCTCATATTTCTTTCTTGAGAGAGTGTGTGCTAATGCTGTCCCACCCTCATCCATAAAAAATAAAAGGAATATGGAAGAAAAGCAAGATCAGGTTTGAATAGGAAAGGAAGCTTTGAGTATAGCCTTCAAATGTCTTCAAGTGATGATATCTAGTCAAAAGTTGAGGTATGAATTAGAGAAAACTTTATGGAGTTAACAGCCTACAAAAATATAGGTGTAATCCAGAAAGTTATATGAAGAGGCAAGAGCAGAAGGCTAAGGATGAAAAGGAATATCAACATTTAAGATTCAGTACAAGGAAGAAAATACAGCAAGACAAATGGGAGGAAAATCAGAATAGTGTTATCTTGAACAAGACTATCAAGAAAAATGGTCTCAAATGCCACCAAGATTTTTTTTTTGTATTTGCCACACACATATTTTTATTTAAACCTTTATAAAGCCACATGATGGAGATGTGACTATCTCCATTACACTTTTGAAGATATTTTACACTCAGAGATATATAAACAATTGTTTATAAACGATTTGCAAGATGAAGGATATGTGACTACATACTTTATACTCTTAATGGTTATGTGTTATCATATGTTTTGGAAATTTTTAATAGGTTCTGTCCAACACAAAGTTTCTTTGCCTTGTACTATTTATTTATTGGAGTATAGTTGCTTTACCATCAAGATTTTTTTAAATGTCAGAAAAATAATCATTGAATTTGATCAGTTCATAGATTTTTAGCTAAATTACAGGAGCAGGTTTGTAGCTTGGTGATAGCTGAAGTCAGAGGTGAGGAGAGAAGGTGAGGAAAATGAAGACTTGGAGTGTTGACTGGTCTTTCCAAAGTTTGTCAAGAAAAGAGAACAGGAAGAGGGTGGTAAAACAAAGGAGGAGGAGATGAAAATTTTTAATGGCAAGTATTTTAAAATAATCAGGTACTATGTTTTTCAAAAATGAAATGGCGAGCCTGTTGATAAGAAGGAGAAGAAGATAATTGGTGAAGAGAAGTCCAGGAGATGGAGAACAGGACTGGAGTCACTGACAGGATTGCCTCGGACAGAAGAAAGGGTCATATTTCAGCCCACAGGCCAGTACATCTGACTTTGTCATGATCTCACACTTGAATTTCTAAGGAAGACATTTTTGAGCATTTAAACAGAATTGTGAAAACTCATAATAGAGGTTTTTATGGGTTATAATACTCATTGTTGGAAGATGTTAATGTCATATTAGCCAGAGTGAAACATTTTATAACTTCATTTAAGTCTTGTTTCTGAAGTAGTGTATTGGCATAAAGGGAATTTTCACTCTTAATGTTTCTAATATACCAAGGAACAGCCTGGCCTGGTCCTCTCCAGATGCTGTTTTCTTGTTTATCTAATGATATTCAGATGCATCTTGAAAAAAACCAGGTATGCTAATTATAAGATTTAGGTGTCCATTATAATGAAAATTATTTACATATAGCATTCACCAAAAGAAATACAATTTAAGGATTTCTTTTGTTCTGCTGCTGCACCTGTGTTTTTAAAACTGTGAAGTTGCATAAGAAAAAAAAAAACTTTGTAATTTTATTGAGTTAGAAATATGTGTTTTAAGAAAATAGTTCATCTGCAGTGTGGTTGGAAAACCCTAGCTTTGTTTCAGAGAGCACCTGAGACCTCTATTGTGTCCCCTCCTGAAGCTGATATTTAGCAATAAGTTTGAATGTCTTGTTTTGTTGTTGGAATGAAAGGAGGTGTGATAGAGAATTAAATGAAACTATGAGAGTTCTTGTCTCAGATTTAAGTCAGAGCAGTTTAACTTCTTCATGGCTGCCTTCTAATGACAATGATTTTTAATTATTCTCTTTCTTACTAAAATGTCCTTTGGTTATTTCCCTGTGAAAATGTAGATGCTCTTGCTTTTCTTAGTATTGTCATTGTCTGTATTTGCAAAGGCTTGCAGACAGGTTATTTTTATTTTTTAAATATTTTTGTCATGCTGCGTGGCTTGCGGGATCTCAGTTCCCCAACCAGGGACTAAAGCAGACCCCTTGGCAGTGAAAGCTTGGAGTCCTAACCACTGGACCACCAGGGAATTGCCAAAGTGGTTCTTTTTAGACTACACCTCTTGGCTACTTTTGTGCCTGATTTTACAGCTTTCTTGCAGGACTTTCTCTCCCGAAACTTTAACTTAAGCTTTTCCATTCAAATGCTCCAGCTAGTAATCCACATTCTTCCAGGTCTTCTTAGTATCACAATAAGTTATGTTTGCACAGTACTTGAGAGTTTATAAATTTTTTCAATATACATTATCTTCTTTTGTACCTCAGACAAGACTTCGGTATAGGAAAGTGATGGCCATAATTTTGTGGAAATTATGGGAAATGGTACTGAAATGAACTATCCTCTTGGGTTAAATCCTACATTTCTGTCTGGGCTCTAATCTTAAATTCTGTGCTATCGGAAGGGTACCTACTACCAATTTTCTCCAAATTCCACCAATACTCTTTGTCCAAAATAGAACTGATAATCTTGCATACTCTCCATAACAACCCTTGAACAATGCAGGTTTGAACTGCAGGGGTCCTCTTATATGCTGATTTTTAAAATAAATACTGCAGTACTACATGGTCCATGGTTGTTTGAATCTGCGGTTGTGGAATCATGGATGCTGACTGTAAAGTTATCCCCCCACTTCTCAACTCTGGAGGAGTGGACCTCCTAATTCCCACTCCCACCCCCATTGTTTAAGGGCCAACTGTACTTGCCTCCTCCTCTGACTTCCTTATTCCTTTAAAAGGCACTGCATCTGCTCAGTCACCTGAGCTGGAAACCACAGCTTTATCTCTGGTTCTGCCCTCTCCCTTTCCCTGCATATCCAGTCAATAAGTTCAGAATGTTTTGTCTTAAACAAAATCTCCTGAAATGTTCTCTCCATTCCCATTCATGCTCCTGTGTTATTGCTACATTCTCCCACCTGATCTCCTTGTTTCTAACCATTTTTGCTGCTCCTTAATTTTATCTTTCCAAAGTATTGATTTTATGTCTTACTACTACTTGTTTCTGGAGAAGGAAATGGCAATCTGTGGGAGTGTTCTTGCCTGGAGAATTCCATGGACAGAAGAGCCTTGTGGGCTACAGTATGTGGGGTCACAAAGAGTTGGACACGACTGAGTGACTAACACTTCAGTGGAATGAAAGACAAGAGCTCTGGGTTATATTCCAAGGTGTGATGTTAACTTTGAGTCTTTTTTCTTTTAACAGTAAAATGAAGTATTGTGTTGAAATCAATCATTATTTAAATCTTTAAAGTTGTATAGCTATGGTTTAATAGTAAAAGTTACATGTAGTCACTAGACATTGGAATTATCTGACGGTCACTAGAAAGGAAGGCTGATTGTAGAGTATATCTTTCTCATTTCCCTATCACTCTCTATGAGCCCCTGGAACCCTCTGGATACTTCTACCTGCTCCTCTGGTTTCCTTTTTTCTCTAATTTTATTTAATCAAACTAATAAAGTCTTAGAAGCAGAAATAGCAAAGGTGTGACTTTTGGGCCAGATCCAGCCTATAGGTGTGTTTTGACATGTACGATATTTTTTAACGTGTTGAATGAGTTGCTAAAATTAACACATAAGAGGATTTCACACAAAAGCTGGATGTTTAGACACGTTAGCAATATCATCAATTTCAATTTGTTTTCATTTATATTTTTTACATAGATTTAATAAAAGCAATTAGTTAAAGAAAAACAGAAAAGAAATAACATAAAATTTTACATGCTAGATAGACTATGGTGAGCATCAGCTGGATCTGAGTAGAAAATGTTATTTTTAGATACCACATGGAGTCCCCAGTTGGCTTGATCCTGGTTTCTTGGTCAGTGTAGTCTTTTTACTTTTAAGTCCATGGCTTCAGTTCAGTTCAGTTCAGTCGCTCAGTCGTGTCCGACTCTTTGCAACCCAATCGCAGCACGCCAGGCCTCCCTGTCCATCACCAACTCCTGGAGTTCACTCAGACTCACATCCATCCAGTCAGTGATGCCATCCAGCCATCTCATCCTCTGTCGTCCCCTTCTCCTCCTGCCCCTAATCCCTCCCAGCATCAGAGTCTTTTCCAGTGAGTCAGCTCTTCGCATGAGGTGGCCAAAGTACTGGAGTTTCAGCTTCAGCATCATTCCCTCCAAAGAAATTCCAGGGCTGATCTCCTTCAGAATGGACTGGTTGGATCTCCTTGCAGTCCAAGGGACTCTCAGGAGTCTTCTCCAACACCACAGTTCAAAAGCATCAATTCTTCGGTGCTCAGCCTTCTTCACAGTCCAACTCTCACATCCATACATGACCACAGGAAAAAACATAGCCTTGACTAGATGGACCTTTGTTGGCAAAGTAATGCCTTTGCTTTTGAATATGCTATCTAGGTTGGTCATAACTTTCCTTCCAAGGAGTAAGCGTCTTTTAATTTCATGGCTGCAGTCACCATCTGCAGTGATTTTGGAGCCCAAAAAAAGAAAGTCAGCCACTGTTTCCGCTGTTTCCCCATCTATTTCCCATGAAGTGATGGGACTGGATGCCATGATCTTCGTTTTCTGAATGTTGAGCTTTAAGCCAACTTTTTCACTTTCCACTTTCACTTTCATCAAGAGGCTTTTTAGTTCCTCTTCTCTTTCTGCCATAAGGGTGGTGTCATCTGCATATCTGAGGTTATTGGTATTTCTCCCGGCAATCTTGATTCCAGCTTGTGTTTCTTTCAGTCCAGCGTTTATCATGATATACTCTGCATGTAAGTTAAATAAGCAGGGTGACAATATTGATGTACTTGAGTACGTACAACCTTGACGTACTCCTTTTCCTATTTGGAACCAGTCTGTTGTTCCATGTCCAGTTCTAACTGTTCCATCCTGACCTGCATACAGATTTCTCAAGAGGCAGATCAGGTGGTCTGGTATTCCCATCTCTTTCAGAATTTCCCACAGTTTATTGTGATCCACACAGTCAAAGGCTTTGGCATAGTCAATAAAGCAGAAATAGATGTTTTTCTGGAACTCTCTTGCTTTTTCCATGGTCCAACGGATGTTGGCAATTTGATCTCACAGGAGGACACCTTTGCCAGAATTAGAACCCCAACTTTCTGTTTTCCAGGAATTTTCTTTCATGACTTAGTGTCCATAATTTGACACCAGAAGTTATGCTCATTTGATCCTGTCACACAAAAAGTCTATGAAGCTGGAAATTCTGTTCATGTCTCAATTCATTAATTTTTTACCTTATAATATTAATTTGGAAAAAAAGATAAAAACAACCACCTGCGTCCCTCCACAGTGGGGCTTTTCATGTCTCAATTCATTAATTTTTTATCTTATAATATTAATTTGGAAAATAAGATAAAAATAACTTCCTGCATCCCTCCACATTGGAGCCTTTCAGTAGGACCTCCAGGACACCAAAACTGCTGCCAGTGTAGTTTTAGTTTATCATTTTCTCATGTCAATAGACTAATGAATACAGAGGTCCCTGAGTCTCTTGGGTCTCAAAGAACTCTTTGTCACATTTGGATGCACAATTCAGAACAATGGTGCATTTTTTGATCAGCAACATAATTTTAAATAAGGCCAAAGTGATACCCTTTAACAGGAAGTCACTTAAGGATGTAGTTTGGTGTGTTGTGCACATGATTCTGTAACTTCCTGGGGACCCTCCCTTGTGGAGATAAGACAGTGACTTTCAACATGCTTCAACAGACAGCTTTATTTTGCTTTCTCATGCTTGTGGAAAGTATACCTTCTGGAGTATTTTAAATATGTTTTCCTTACTCTTGAGGAAAGCAAGCTTTGTTTTTTCTTTTGCTGGAGGGGGCAGACTGCTAGTGATTCAGACTTTTGGTTTTATAAGTCCATCAGGATCTATTGTGAAAGGAAAAGAAGGAAAAATGGTTTTATAAAGAAATTTTATGTGGTGGGATAATAGCCAGTGAAAGGATAGGAAAGCAAGGAAGATTTTTGTGTGTCTGCATGTGTGTAAAATGTGTATGCTTATGTGTTACTGTGTAGAAGCAAGCCTTATGGTGACCGACCATCCCACTTTGGCTGAAACTGTCTTTCCTAGTGTACAGGACATTCTGTGCTAAAACCAGAAATACCCAAGACAAACTGGTACAAGTTGATTCCCCTGACTCCCTTATAACCGTGATTCTTCCTTTAAAGCAGCAAGATTCACCCCTTAGAAAACTCCTTTTCACATTGCCACGGTCTGGTGGAAATTGAATAAAAGCTCCTAACACATTCCCCAATAGAAAATTAAATGTCCCACTTATGTAACTAAGAAGGAAAACAAAGACTCTTGGTAGTTGGAGTTCCGTTTCTTCTTTCTGGTGAATGTGTATCCAGGAGACTTGTAATTCCTGATTCCGGGAAATTCTCAAACTCCCTTGGACTCTTCTGATCTTGGAATTTACTTTTGATAGAGTATAGAAGGTTGCTGTATTTGGTGCCCAAATCATAATTTATTTTGGAGCATTTATTGAAGAGAGGAGAGGGGATGCTGTCCAGAATGGTCTAGAAGAGTAGATCTAGTGTTAGAGTTATTTTATTTTACATTTTACATTTATTTTTTATTGTTTTAATTGGAGGATAGTTGCCTTACAATGTTATGTTAGTTTCTGCTGTAAAACCGTGTGACTCAGCTATAAGTATACCTGTGTCCCCTCCCTCTTGAGCCCCCTCCCACTCCTCCCATCCCTCCTCTAGGACATCACAGAGCGCTAAGCTGAGTGGAGCTATTTAAAATGCCCAGTAGGTGGCTGTGTGGCTAAGTGCTCACCCCTGACTCATCAGAGTTCACAAGAAAAATAGTAGTTCATCATTTCCACTGAGGCACTCATGCCAATCAATTCTACTAATTTTACTAATTGCTAATCAATTCTCTGTACTGAGGTGGTGAAAGATCATTGTCCGATCCATGCCTACACTTCACCATTAGTGGCCAGGAAGGTGTGCCCGTCCATTTCTGTCTTTAGACTTTCCTCTAATTAGTTTGAGTAGACTCCTCACTCAATGTACCAACATACCACCCCACCCCCCTGCATCCACACAAATGTAGAGCCTACTTAGTGGGGTGGTAAAAGGCTTCCCCTGCTCTTTTATTTTGAGGAAGAATATCTGAATCTACAGCCTCAGAGCTGGGATGTAATTGTTAAAGATCCTTTAATATTGTTCTTTGTAATACCAGTATTCACAGGCTCTCAATCCTGTCCTAAATTATTCATTCTAGACTTTTTAATACTCATGACATTCTCTTAGAATTCAAAGTGTTTTAAGCTTTATAAACTTGAAAAGCAAGGAGACTAGTTTTTATTATGCAGTAAATAGAATTGGTGCCTGTTTGATGGAAATATAGGTAGTACATACTTGAAAAGTCATTAAAAGAATTTCTGAGTGCCCCTACTTCCTGGGAGTCATGGCATCCTTTCTGGCTCACCCTTAGAAACAGTCCACAGTCAATACCTGTTGTTACTGCTTTGCACTTGGTTTTCTTCTTTTTTAGCTTTGTTTTTCTTATTATAAAGTATTAATAAAAATGTTGTAATGCTAAAAAAAAAAAAGTATTAATAATCATTCCAAAGAATGACTCTTCTCAGATACAGTGGCTTAAAGCATTGCATCACTGTAGACATGGTGAGGCAGTGCAGGAAAGTGCTTGGAGCCTTGATTTAGAGCTAGATGCCTGCATTTATGTGCCACGTTACCACCAGGCAGATGGGCAAACGATGTAAGCCTCAGTGCTTTAATTGTAAAATGGTGATAACAACACAGCGACATTGCAATGCTATATGGGTTAAAGGAGGTAATGTATATAGATCACTTGAAATAATGCCTGGTGAGATTATATATATATATATATATATATACACACACATACACATATATATAAATCACTTGAAATTGTGCATTCAGGTGTGACAGAGATCCATTAAACTCAGAATCCTCTAACTTCATTCTCAACTAAACATACCTGGCAGCAGTTCTGGTGTCTTGGTGGGTCTAGCCAGAAACCTCCAGTGTGGAGGGCTGTGGAAAATAATTTTATAGTATCTTTTATATTTTATCTTATCCAGTAGGTTCTATATACATTGTTTATTCTTACTGCAATATGAAAACTAGTGATTTTGGCTTATCCTTCTGGACTCATTTCCACAGAACTTGGATTTTTCTTATGCTTTATTTTTACTATAACTTTTTTTGTGTGTGTGAATCTCTGTGTGTGTGTGTGTGTGTGAGAGAGAGAGAGAGAGAAAGAGAGAGAGATGAAATGAAAGAGAGAGAGTCTTCCCTATTTTTTTTTAAATGTCTTTGTAAAAAGTTCCCTGTCTTATTTTTTTTTTTAAAGAATAATCTAAGTTAAGTCATTCTGTATTCAGTAGTAGGGACACAGTTCCCTTCCATGGGAAAAACCCGTAGTTGCAACGAGATAACATAAACTAATGTGTAAGTGTCAAGACTAAAGAATCTTGAGATGTGATATCAGCAAAAATAGATTTACATCTGCCTACTCCAACCAAAGTAAATGGCACTTTCTTGTTTAGAAAGTAACCATTACATAGATTGAAAAAACTTCTGTGAAGAATAAAGCCTGTCCTTTTAACTGGAAAGAATTTATAACATGGGACAGAAAAAGAAAGTATGCTTTTCCTGTAGATAAGGTCTAGAGCTACTGAGATAAGTTTGAAGAGAAAGAAAACAATTTCTTTTGGAATTTTCCCATTATAATTAGGTAGAGAACTTTCACTTTTTACTTTCATGCATTGGAGAAGGAAATGGCCACCCACTCCAGTGTTCTTGCCTGGAGAATCCCAGGGACGGCAGAGCCTGGTGGGCTGCCATCTATGGGGTCACACAGAGTTGGACACGACTGAAGTGACTTAGCAGCAGCAGCAGCAGCAGCAGAGAACTTTAAAAAATGCCTAATCATGTGTGATACTGTGCTACATGTGCTAAAAATAAAGCCTTAAACAACTTTTTAAGTACTTGTCATTTGGTATCTTTTAATTGGGCTTTGAGATACTATAGATGAAGGCATTTAAAAGCCCATAATTAAATGTAACAATCACGGTAAGTGTTCCTAACTTAACTACTAATTCATTCATTATATTCTTATTGAGTGTGTTCTCTGCAATAGGCACTGTATAATGCACCTAGAGTTCAGCATTGTGAACTAGACTATTGGTTATCTACCCAGATGGAGTTGTTCCTATTTTTTTCATTAACAAAAAAAACAAACTGTATGTGTTTAGGGTAATGTGCTTAGATCAAAACAGAACAAAACTTGATCTCTTAGAATTTCTAGCAACTTGGGTTGGTTGTGTGATATAGTATTGGCCAATAACATAGAAGTGTTTGTAGGAAGGATTATCTGTTTAAAGACTTACATTCGGCTGGTCCATGACTTTGACACTTGTCCTTTCCCCATTTTCCTGCCTAGAAATTATCTCATCCCTTGGACTGCAAGGAAATACAACTAGTCTATCCTAAAGGAAATCGGTCCTGAATATTTATTGGAAGGACTGATGCTGAAGCTGAAACTCCAATAAATTTGGCTACCTGATGTGAAGAACTGACTCATTGGAAAAGACCCTGATGCTGGGAAAGATTGAAGGCAGGAGAGGGGCTGACAGAGGATGAGATGGTTGGATGGCATCACCAACTCAATGGACATGAGTTTGAGTAAACTCTGGGAGTTGGTGATGGACAGGGAGGCTGGTGTGCTGCAGTCTATGGGGTCGCAAAGAGTCAGACACGACTGAGCCACTGAACTGAACTGATGATATATGATAAATAGATCAACTCTACTGGAGCAGAGATCCCGGAAATCAGGATTACTAGATTCACAGAGCAAGATAAAGAACATATATTTGGGTGGGACACAGATATACCTGGGGATTTCCAGTGTTCACAAGAAAGGGTTTGAATTCTCTAAATAGACTATAAAGAGATAATTTCTCTTCCTTTCTTGTTGCATTTCAAAAAAAATAATAGATTCTTTGGAATTTGCTTGTTTATGTCCTTCTGATTTGGTTAAAGTGAGGCACAAAGTTAGTGAAGAATCAAATGACACATATTTTAAATTGGCAATTTAATTGGAAGTTCAATCATTTTAGTGCAAAATTCTGCATACATATTTATCTCTCCAACGATCCCCAAATACAAAAATAAACATGACAAAACCATTTTTTTTTCCTCTTTCCCTCCGTCTCTTTCTTTCTATTTTACTCTTAGGGCTTCCTTTTTTTATTTTTAAGCAGAAGGTTTCTTGTACATCAAATGGCTCTTTGAAAACAACATGCACTGAAGTGAAAGCAGGTCAGCCCTAAAGGAAAAGGCACACTTATTAGAGAACACACAACTGTGAATAAAGAGAGGGAAGCCTTTCCTCCTATGAAGAAAAAGTTTCCTAAAAGGGCAAAGGATGCTTTTGAATCCAGCGACAAGACTATCTTTTAAATCCCCAAAAGGTCATATAATAATTGAGATTCAGTGGCTTTTTTTTTCTTTCTTTCCTTTTTTTTTTTTTTAAAGCAGTAACTTCTACCAAGTGAACCAGTAAAAGTTAAGCACTTAAATTAACCAAGCAGAGCACAGACCTAAACATCCCTAAGGCAGAAAATGACTTTTGCTTTGACTCTCCAAACTTTCGTATCCCCGGTGACTGTGAACACATGCCCCAAAGTCATTGCAGCTTAAACACAAAACACATGAGAAATTACAAGCAATTTCAAACTTTGGTTTCCTCATTTCTAGAGCTGATACTTTGGAGCAACTTTAGAGTTTTACGTTACCAAATTCCCCAAAGCCTAAACATTCTAATCCCACTACCCATGCTGACTTTAACTCTTCCCTGGGATCCATTTCTTGCAATCAGCATCTGGTTTTTTTGGCTTTGACAACTTTAGTTATACTTTTTCCTTTACCTGGTTGAAATTTTTACCTGTTAAAATACTAACTTCTTTCAATATCTAGTTCAAAGGTAATGACCCTTATTCAAGCTTCATGATATTATCTGATTCTCTGTTCCTTGATGAAAAGATCTTATGTCTTGTTTAGTTTTGTGTTCGTTAGAGCTTCAGTAATAGAATTTTGAATACTGTGGTTTTCTTACTAAAATTATGAGTGCAACATGTAGCATCACCATACTCACAGTTTATCAAATTCTACCAAATTCTACCTCCACCCATGACAAACATATTTAATGAGCACCTATTATTTTAAGTGAAAAATAAATGTGTGTATATATATGCAAATATGCACATAAATATAAATGTTATTATTTCATCCCTTTTTCTGAGGCTTGTTTCTACACTTTTCATGGTACAAGATAAGGATACTGCATGCTAAGTCGCTTCAGTCATGTCTGACTCTTTGCGACCCTATGAACTGTAGCCCACCAGGCTTTTCTTTGGGATTCTCCAGGCAAGAATACTGGAGTGGGCTGTCATTTCCTCCTCCAGGGAATCTTTCTGACCCAAGGATTGAACCTTGATCTCCTGAGTCTCCTGCATCAGCAGAGAGATTCTTTTACCACTAGTGCCACCTGGAAAGCCCACAAGATAAGGATAAGAAAAGGAAATGTGTTGGGCTTTCAGAAGATATTCAGAAACCTGTAAATTGCTACAAAATACAAAACAGCGTTCTGTTTATAGCATCATGTTTTGAATCTTAAGTGTTTAAAGGAAAATGAATTATAAAGAATAGATCAACTAAAACACAGATAAGTAACATTTGATTTACACTATGACTCATTAGTAGAAATAATGGTTTGGGCTCCTCCTTGAATCACTAGAGGATAACACATATATATATATACTGCATATTTATATACATGTAATATAGGACTGTATATGTACACACGTATTTCTAGTTTTATATGACATATAGATAAGAGGTGGTTTGCAAGTATATGCAGTTCAACAGAGAAACAGAAAGTTCCATCTTTCATAAATAATGCCTTTTTGAAAATGAGTTTGAAACTGAATGTGACCAAATTATTCTAAAATATACTTCAGTTCAGTTCAGTCACTCAGTCGTGTCCGACTCTTTGTGACCCCATGAACTGTAGCACACCAGGCCTCCCTGTCCATCACCAACTCCCTGAGTTTACCCAAACTCATGTCTATTGAGTTGGTGATGCCATCCAACCATCTCAGCCTCTGTATTCCCCTTCTCCTCCTGCTTTCAATCTTTCCCAACCTCAGGGTCTTTTCAAATGAGTCAGGGCTTCACATCAGGTGGCCAAAGTATTGCAGTTTCAGCTTCAAAATCAGTCCTTTCAATGAACACCCTGGACCAATTTCCTTTAGGATGGATTGGTTGGATCTCCTTGAAGTCCAAGGGACTCTCAAGAGTCTTCTCCAACACCACAGTTTAAAAGCATCAATTCTTTTGCTCTCAGCTTTCTTTAGAGTCCAACTCTCACATCCATACATGACTACTGGAAAAACCATAGCCTTGACTAGATGGACCTTTGTTGACAAAGTAATGTCTCTGTTTTTTAATATGCTCTCTAGGTTGCTCATAACTTTCCTTCCAAGGACTAAGTGTCTTTTAATTTCGTGGCTGCAATCACCATCTGCAGTGATTTTGGAGTCCCAAAAAAATAAATAAATAAAGTCAGCCACTGTTTCCACTGTTTCCCCATCTATTTGCCATGAAGAGATGGGACCAGATGCCAAAATATACTTACACATTATAAATGAGAGTCCTAAAAATACTACATCTCTAATTATGAATCTTATTTTGGATTATTGACTATGAAGCCATAGTAGATCAGGTTAAATTTGCTTAGCATCCCACTGAAGAAAAGTCACTTCTTTCAGCATATCTAATGTTTTCTCATAGCCTCTGGGTAATTCCAAGGCTGACCTGTCTTTCTTCTTTGGTTATATCTCTCTGTTTTGCCTCCAGACTTTCAGGATTAAGATGAGACATTCTGCCCAAAAAGAGGGTGGATTGAGGTCTAGCTCACTAATTAAGGCATAGTTTTTTAGAGGTTGAGTTTTCAAAGCAGATTAAAGTTTAGCACAATTAGTTGGATTCAATTCAGTTCAGTTGCTCAGTTGTGTACTTTTTGCAACCCCATGGACTTTTTGCACGCCAGGCCTCCTCATCCACCACCAACTCCTGGAGTTTACTAAAACTCATGTCCGTTGAGTAGGTGATGCCATCCAACCATCTCATCCTCTGTCAGCCCCTTCTCCTCCTGCCTTCAATCTTTCCCAGCATCAGGGTCTTTTCCAATGAGTCAGTTCTTCGCATCAGGTAGCCAAAGTATTGAAGTTTCAAAGTCAGCATCAGTCCTTTCAACGAATATTCAGGACTGATTTCCTTTAGGATTGACTGGTTTGATCTCCTTGCAGTCCAAGGGACTCTCAAGAGTCTTCTCCAACACCACAGTTCAAAAGCATCAATTCTTCGGCACTCAGCTTTCTTTATAGTCCAACTCTCAAATCCATACATGACTGCTGGAAAAACCATAGCTTTGCCTAGACGGACCTTTGTTGGCAAAGTAATGTCTCTGCTTTTAAATATGCTTAGTTGGATTGGATTAGATTTTTTTCTTATGTCACCATGTTTTTCTGTCTCATATTTCTGTCTCAGGAGAATCATTTCTGGTCTTAGAAAGACCCATGTTCCTATTTACCTTATTGATACTCTTGGATCTGGACTCTTTAATTTGCAAGTGACAGGAACTCAGTTCAAGCTAGTTTAAATCAAAAAGGAAAGAGAGGTCAGCTGGATCCATGACCTCAACCAAATTCTCTCTCTGACTTTTGGCTCTGTTTTACTATTTATCATTGTTGTTTAGTTGCTAAGTCCTGTCTGACTCTTTTACCATCCCATGGACTGTAGCCCTCCAGGTTCCTCTGTCAGTGGGATTTACCAGGCAAAAATACTGGAGTGGGTTGTTATTTCTTTCTCCAGGGGATTTTCTGAACCAGGGATCTAACCCAAGTCTCCTGCTTTGAAGGTGGATTCTTTACCACTTGCTGTTCTGTGTGCTCAGTCACTCAGTTGTGTCTTT
Source organism: Bos javanicus (assembly GCF_032452875.1). NCBI lineage: Eukaryota > Metazoa > Chordata > Mammalia > Artiodactyla > Bovidae > Bos > Bos javanicus. Next base: position 58,154,242 of record NC_083869.1, on the reverse strand, counting down.
ACCACTTAGGTTGGCTTTATTAAAAGGCAAGTTTTTCTCTAAGGTGGTAATGATTTTTTTTTAAACTTTTTATTTTATATTAGGGTATAATTGATGAGGGCTTCCCAGGTGGAGCTAGTGATAAAGAATCTGTCTGTCAATGCAGGAGGCATAAGAGATGCAGGTTTGATCCCTGGGTCAGGAAGATCCTCTGGAGCAGGGCATGGCAACCCACTCCAGTATTTTTGCCTGGAGAATCCCATGGACAAAGGAGCCTGGTGGGCTACAGTCCATAGGGTCACAAAGAGTCAGACATAACTGAAGCAACTTAGCATGCACATATAGCTGATTAACAATGTTGTGATAGTTCCTGTGGACAATAAAGGAACTCAGCCAAATATATACATGTATCCATTCTCCCTCAAACTCCCCTCCCATCCAGGCTGAAGGTGGCAATGATTAACAACAGTATCAGGCTTAGAAAGACAGTGAATGGCTCTTTTTAAAAAATTTTGATAAAAGTTCTGAAAGAAGGAAAAGATGCTCTAGAATGGGGTCATTGGCTGTTTTTGTTACACTTCATGGTATGTATTCCCACTTGGAGCCACATCTTTGTGCAGCGTTCTTTGCTGGCCTGTGTCACATACCCACTTCTGTGGTTGGTGTCAGGCTGACATCTTCTGGATCTGAAGGACTGAGAAGAGCTGAGAGGTAGTCATTTAAAGAAAATTAAGGTGGCACTCTCAGAAGAAGTGGGGATGAGTCCTCTAAAGGCAAAAATAGCATATGTCCACCTCAAAAGGCAAACACAGTTTAGAAGTTGCCTCTGGCTTCTTTCCTCTGGTGATGATGATGTGTGGTTTTTGTTTTTTAATTGACATAATTTAAGTCTTAAATTATGGCCACGTTCCAAGTCCTGAGACAGGACTTGGAACATGGCCATATAGATAGAAACTAGAATTTGTGAAGAGTCTTCAGTGACCTCCAAGTTGGTTAATCTAACCACAAATCTTTCATGTGTCCCTCATTCAAAATTTTATAAAACCAGAAGGATGCAGACAAATCAGTGCAGCCATCTACATTCACAAAACATAAAAAAAATAGTGATTCTTTGGAGTTAGCTCTAATCCTGCAAAGATTTTCTTATAAATAAGCAACTCATGGATTTGCCATTTGTAAGCAGAGAATGCAAATAGAAGAAATATTTCATTAAGAATAAATACCTTCTTCTGGAGAAAGTAAGTTGTGTCTAACTCTTTGCAAGTCTTTGCTGGGCTGCAGCACACCAGGCTCCTCTATTCTCAACTATCTCCTGGAGTTTGCTCAAATTCATGTCCATTGAGTTGGTGATACCATTTAACCAGGCTTCCTCTGCCACCGCCTTCTCCTTTTGTCTTCAATCTTTCCCAACACCAGAGTCTTTTCCAGTGAATCAGCTCTTCACATCAGATGGCCAAAGTATTGGAGCTTCAGCTTCAGCATCAGTCCTTTCAATTCAGGGTTGATTTCCTTGAATTGACTGGGTTGATTAGATGCATAAAAGCAAGGTAGATCTAGGGTTTCTCAGTCCTAAAGTGATAAAATTTATATTCTCTTTATTGATATTTCCATTTTTGTTCATGTTATTTTCTTGATGTACTCTAGTTTTTGTCCATGTTTTCCTTAAACTCTTTGAGTATATTTAAGATAGTAATTTAAAGTTGTTTTAAGGTTTTTTTCTAGTAAGGCCAATGGGTTTCCTCAGAGCTGCTGCTGCTGCTAGTCACTTCAGTCATGTCTGACTCTGTGGGACCCCATAGAGGGAAGCCCACCAGGCTCCTCCGTCACTGGGATTCTCCAGGCAAGAACACTGGAGTGGGTTGCCATTTCCTTCTCCAATGCAGGAAATTGAAAAGTGAAAGTGAAGTTGCTCAGTTGTGTCCGACTCTTTTCGACCCCATGGACTGCAGCCTACCACGCTCCTCTGTCCATGGGATTTTCCAGGCAAGAATACTGGAGTGGGTTGCCATTTCTTTCTATATTAGAAACAATTTTGGAGTTCCCTACTCTTATTTTCAGTGACATCACCTCACAAAAGATAACTTTTATATGATTAATAAGAAAGAAGAAAACAAGATAGAAGTATTAAGAAGAAAAGAGAATAAGGACATTTTGATAGATGTACCAATTAGCATGATTTTGAAATTGTCAGTTTCTGGAGTGACATATGCCATCCCAGATAAGAAGTCTATGTGAGTGGTATTGAGAACTAGGTACTTAGATACTGAAGACTTCTTATTATGTTCAGAAATAAGATAGAGCATTGTAGAGATTAATAAAAATTATTAAAGACACACATTTCTACAATCAGCATGTAATTTAAGCTCTGAGTAATAAAAGTGATTTGTTCTTTCTATTTTTTTTTTATTATCTTGACAAGACCAAATTAATGTAAATCCACTTCTACCAAAATATTTTCTTTTCCCTCAAATCTTCTTACAAGCAAAATGAGCGTATACCCATGCTTTCTTATCTGTCTCCCTTTCTCAGATGTGAAGTTCTGTTTTCTAAATTAGATTAGAGCCTATATGAGCAAACAAACTGAATCTCTATTGAACTTTGGTTATTTTTAGTTTTCCTTGTGAGGTTATCTAAACTTTTTATTTGTTCTAAATAGTCATTGTGTCCAACTGAGCTCATCTGCAGTAGTTAACAAACAAACAGTGCTTGGATGGAATTTTTTTTTCACTTATTGGAGAAAAATAAATTTAATATAAAAGCACTTATTAGGTAATAAGCATTTATTATTACTTGCCAAATAATTCTATGGAACATAGCCTGCCAGGCTTCTCTGTCCATGGGATTCCCTAGTAAGAATACTGGAGTGGGTTGTCATTTCCTTCTTCAGGGGATCTTCCTGACCCAGGGATTGAACTCATGTCTCTGTGTCTCCTGCATTGCAGGCAGATTCTTTACCTCTTGATCCATTCAGTTCAGTTCAGTTCAGTCGCTCAGTTGTGTCCAACTCTTTGCAACCCCACGAATCGCAGAACGCCAGGCCTCCCTGTCCATCACCAACTCCCAGAGTTCACCCAAACTCATGTCCATCAAGTCGGTGATGCCATCCAGCCATCTCTGTCGTCCCCTTCTCCTCCTGCTCCCAATCCCTCCCAGCATCAGGGTCTTTTCCAATAAGTCAACTCTTCCTATGAAGTGGCCAAAGTATTGGAGTTTCAGCCTCAGCATCAGTCCTTCCAATGAACACCCAGGACTGGTCTCCTTTAGGATGGACTGATTGGATCTCCTTGCAGTCCAACAGACTCACAAGAGTCTTCTCCAACACCACAGTTCAAAAGCATCAATTCTTCAGCACTCAGCTTTCTTCACAGTCCAACTTTCACATCCATACATGACCACTGGAAAAACCATAGCCTTGACTAGATGGACCTTTGGTGGCAAAGTAATACCTTTGTATTTTAATATGCTATCTAGATTGGTCATAACTTTCCTTCCAAGGAGTAAGCGTCTTTTAATTTTATGGCTGCAATCACCATCTGCAGTGATTTTGGAGCCTCCCAAAATCAAGTCTGACACGGTTTCCACTGTTTCCCCATCTATTTGCCATGAAGTGATGGGACCAGATGCCATGATCTTAGTTTTCTGAATGTTGAGCTTTAAGCCAACTTTTTCTCTCTCCTCTTTCACTTTCAAGAGGCTTTTTAGTTCCTCTTCACTTTCTGCCATAAGGGTGGTGTCATCTGCATATCTGAGGTTATTGATATTTCTCCTGGCAATCTTGATTCCAGCTTGTGCTTCTTCCAGTCCAGTGTTTCTCATGATGTACTCTGCATATAAGTTAAATAAGCAGGGTGACAATATATTGACCCATTAGGGCTTCCTAGAGGATGACCATGTTTAAAATTTTCTGACTGAATTGCTTTCCTCGTTATTGAGTTACACCTTTCCCATATAACACTGTTACATAGCTATTCCAACTAGAAGCTGTTGAGTAAAGAAGTGTCACTGGGTAGTTTTTTGCTTTAGAGGTTCTTTTGATTCAGGGTTAGCAATAGCATAGATTACTCACAGCCTCTTCTTTGGATGTAGAAAGGTAGGACAGTTCAAACATTTTTGAAGTCTTTTTTTTTTTTAATCTACACCCTGAAAAGGAAATGTTACTGGGGTAAAGAGAGACATTTCATGAACCCTATGTCGACACAGGAGTATGTTATTTTAGACAGCATAACATTTAAGAGGTTTTTTTTGTTGTTGTTGTTATAAGATGAAGCTGCATTGAGTGTTTTTTTTTTTTTTACTACCATAAAAAAACAGATGAAGAGAAGATGCTTCTCTTAATTCCAATATTTTTCCTCTTCCTATGGTGCTTCCCAGGAGTCAGGTTTAGAGCTTTGCCTCCTGCTACATTGCCTTGTTATTAATGATTCTACTTTCTCAGTGGCCCAGATAGAGCTATAATCATTTTCTTCCTGTTGGTCTTCACTTCAGTGAGATGAGTGAAAGAGATATATCTGTCCTCAAATGGGCAACAATGCCTCACCTTCATCTTGTGCCCCAATTTCTCTCTGTCAAAAGGAAGTATTTTTGTTTTCATTTCAGCTGCAAAGGAAAGAAAAGACATTTTCTCCTTGTTGAATATGTTAGTCCACAGTAAAGCCAATCACCCTGCCTTATTAAAAGGCTAGGGATAGAGAGCAATATTTAAACACTCACCAAGTGATGAAATACTTCCTAAGAACAGGAGGCAAGAACATCCAGGGCGTGTATTAAATGATTTTCTTTTATGTTCAGAATTTGAGAGGATATACATTCCCAGAGTTCTGGACACACAATGGCTTCCAAGTCTCTCTGCTTTTGAAATATCAATACTATGATAACTAGTGAGATCCATGTTCTACAAAACTTATGAAAGCAGGATATGGACTATTATAAAACTACAACGAGTGGGTCTAATTGATATTTAATGTTCATAAAATCACCAAAGGCATCATGATTATCTTCATTTGATTTGAACCTTATCAAAAACATAAAATTGGGTTAAATCAAGGGACGACTTTGAAGGAATGCTTTGAGTTTTTTGACAGGAAAGATTTTACCTACCAGGAGAAGGTAAAAATGCCAAAATGTCTTCTTGTTTGTTTGTTTGCTTTTGGTCAATGTACCGATTAGGACCATTATTGCAGTAATAATATCTGTAAGAATTGTAGTGTAAGATGGAGTATTTTGGTATCCTTGAATATGTACAGAAACAAAATAATAAAGTCAAGTTCTTTAACTTTAAGCTCAAGTAACAGTCTTAAAAGCCAGAGTTTAGGTAGACAGAATGATCCATTCTATGGATAATCTTTTTCACCACTAATACCCATGTAATTAATTAGTCTTTCCCCAGGAAATGGCACCCCACTCCAGTACTCTTGCCTGGAAAATCCATGGACAGAGGAGCCTGGTGGGCTGCAGTCCATGGGGTCACTAAGAGTCAGACACGACTGAGCGACTTCACTTTCACTTTTCACTTTCCTGCATTGGAGAAGGAAATGGCAACCCACTCCAGTGTTCTTGCCTGGAGAATCCCAGGGACGGGGGAGCCTGTGGGCTGCCGTTATGGGGTCGCACAGAATCGGACACGACTGAAGCGACTTAGCAGCAGCAGCAGCAGCAGCATAATATATCAGCCAGAAGTTACAGGGTTTTATGGAATGGCTTACTGAAGATTCTCCAGTAACTTTCAGTGCCAGTTGGGAGAGAAGACCATGAGAAGATGAGGTTCTGATATACAGGATGAGTGTACACTTGGAAGCAGAGACCATTATATGATGCTATCTCTGCCATAGTGAAAAGACACAGAATTGGGAATCAAGAGATAGATATGAAAGTGGATTTTCTCCAATATAGTTATATAACTATTATTATACCCAACAAACCTTTTGAAGAATATTGGCTTCCTGTCCCAACAACCTTGAAAAGTGCTGGTTTGGAAATCTTAGTCTCTAAACCAGGCCTGCTTCAGTTATGTGACATAAGATGGATCCATTGAATTGGAAGATGTGACTACTACCTGGCCCATTTGAGTTCTTTATGTCTCTGAAGCAATGGATAGAAACAGGTGTTATTGTACTTGGAATGGCTTATCCCAATTACCAAAAGGGAATTGGGCTGTTGCTCCTCAATGGTGATATAAGGGACTAAATCTGAAACACAAAGGATCTTCCATGGTGTTTCCTAATACTTCCATATTCAATGATAAAGGCTAATAAGAAACTACAGTGGCAAAAAACAAAAATATGGAAGCTTAATTGAGGGCTCATCTTTCCAGAAAGATCTGGCTCACTCCAGCAGATAAAGAATCTTGACCAGAAGAAGTTCTAGCCAAGGACAGGGGACACCAAATGGGTGGCTGAAGAATGAAGAAATATTTATCAATTATATCCTCATGATCAGTTACAAAGATGAGTATATAATCATCTTTGTATATAAATCTTTGATTGCTATATATGTGTTTATTGGTATATACTAACAATTTCCTTCTTTTCTCATCTCCTTCTTATTTTTTATTTTTAATAGAAGTTGTTGGAAGTTAGCTTTAAAATTCAGTCTTTGGTGAACAGAATATTCCCTGGAACCATGATAGTATTTGAGAAGTGTTTATTAAAACCAGTAACAGAAGAAATGACTGTTGGTGCTGTGTTTCTCCTCATTTAGGGGAGCAGGTAGGAACTTCTTCACTTTTAAAAAGAATAACTTTCTCATGTTAGGTGAAAATATAGAGCTGTTTTGTTATTGTAAAGAAGTAAAAGTATGGGTAGAAAAGTGGATGTGGAAGCTGAGGAGTCAAATTGTGAAATGCACTGGTTACCAATTATTATCTGCCAGTTCCCAAGTCACCCTTGTTACTCACTGTGTGAGAACAGAGATGAGCCCTGTAGGTAATTTTCTTTTTGCAGCTGTCATGAGGCCAGTCTATAGAGGACTAGAGGGACCCTGGGGCAGAAGGAGGTTCAGATGTGCTTCTCTTGACAGACTCCTGAAATGTACACTGCTTTTTTATTGCCAGGCTCTTGAACTGTGGATGGATTCCAGAGCATTAGGCTCCTACAGCGCAGGTAGCTTCTCCCCTGAGTTCTGTTGTACCCTATGATTGATGCCAATAGCAAGCAGTTTCCCCCATCATCCCTTTGGACAACGTTGCAGCAAGCTCCCAGGTGCAATCTTTCTCCTTGGAGGACTTCCTCTGGTAATTCAAGTTCTGAGCATGGGGCAGCTTAGTAAACATTACTACCTGCATCTCAAGCCCTCATGGTGTTGGTGGCGGGGTATGTGTGTCTCTTCTTTGCATATTCTCATCATGTATGCTATTCTTTGAGCCAGACAAGGCTGTGGTCCATGTGATCAATTTGGTTAGTTTACTGTGATTGTGGTTTTCATTCTGTCTGCCCTCTGATGGATAAGGATAAGAGGCTTCTGGAAGCATCCTGATGGGAGAGACTGGCTGAGGGGGAAACTGGGTCATGTTCTGATGGGCGGGGCCATGTTTAGTAAATCTTTAATCCACTTTTCTGTTGATGGGTGGGGCTGTGTTCCCTCCCTGTTACTTGACCTGAGGCCAAACTATGCTGAAGGTAATAAAGATAATGGCGACCTCCTTCAAAATGGCCCATATGTGCACCACTGCACTCAGTGCCCCTGACTCTGCAGCAGGCCACCTCCGACCCACACCTCTGCTGGAGACTCCTGGACACTCATGGGCATGTCTGGGTCAGTTTTTTGTGAGGTCACTGCTCTTTTCTCCTGGGTCCTTGTGTGCACAAGGTTTTGTTTGTGCCCTCCAAGAATCTGTCTCCCCAGTCCAGTGTGAATTCTGGTGGTTCTATGGTGGGGTTAACGGCGACCTCCTCCAAGAGGGCTTATGCCATACCCAGGTCTGCTGCATCCAGAGCCCCTGCCCCTGTGGCAGGCCACTGCTGACACGTACCTCCACAGGAGATACTCAGACATAGTTCTGGCTCAGTCTCTGTGGGTTGGGCATGTGTTTTATGCCCTTCCCAGGTCTGAGTAGCTCAGGTGACTAGGTTCTTGACAAGCACACTGTCCCAGGTGGGCTGTGCATCTTAATCACCCCCTGGATGCCAGCCACTCAGTTTTCTGGGTGCACCACAAGTACTGTATGTCTCCTCTGGAGAGCTGATCACAGGCTGTGACCCTCCTGGTGGATGTCAACCATCCAGGATCTCAAAAAGACTTGGTTAGCACCTGGGAGCTTGCTCACAATTTGGTGGAAGATGACATCTCTTGGGCTGAGATTGCAGATTACTAGACCACCTGACCTGTCTCCTGAGAAATCTGTATGCAGGTCAAGAAGCAACAGTTAGAACTGGACATGGAACAACAGACTGGTTCCAAATTGGGAAAGGAATATGTCAAGGCTGTATATATGTCACCCTGCTTATTTAACTTATATGCTGAGTACCTCATGTGAAATGCAGGGCTGGATGAAGCTCAAGCTGGAATCAGGTTTGCCAGGAGAAATATCAATAACCACAGATATACAGATGACACCACCCTTATGGCAGAAAGTGAAAAACTAAAGAATTTCTTGGTGAAAGTGAAAGAAGAGAGTGAAAAAGTTGGCTTAAAACTCATCATTCAGAAAACTAAGTCATGGCATCCAGTCCCATCACTTCATGGACAATAGATGGGGAAACAATGGAAACAGTGTCAGACTTTTGGAATCAAGATTGCCAGGAGAAATATCAATAACCTCAGATATGCAGATGACACCACCATTATGGTAGAAAGTGAAGAGGTACTAAAAAGCCTCTTGCTGAAAGTGAAAGTGGAAAGTGAAAAAGTTGGCTTAAAGCTCAACATTCAGAAAACGAAGATCATGGCATCCGGTCCCATCACTTCATGGGAAATAGATGGGGAAACAGTGGAAACAGTGTCAGACTTTATTTTGGGGGGCTCCAAAATCACTGCATATGGTGACTGCAGCCATGAAATTAAAAGACACTTGCTCCTTGGAAGAAAAGCTATGACCAACCTAGACAGCATATTAAAAAGCAGAGACATTACTTTACCAACAAAGGTCCATCTATTCAAAGCTATGGTTTTTCCATAGTCATGTATGGATGTGAGAGCTGGATTATAAAGAAAGCTGAGTGCCAAAAAATTGATGCTTTTGAATTGTGGTGTTGGAGAAGACCCTTGAGAGTCCCTTGACGGCAAGGAGATCCAACCAGTCAATCCTAAAGGAAATCAGTCCTGAATATTCATTGGAAGGACTGATATTGAAGCTGAAACTCCAATACTTTGGCCACCTGATGTGAAGAACTGACTCATTTGAGAAGACCTTGATGATGGGAAAGATTGAAGGCAGGAGGAGAAAGGGATGACAGAGGATGAGATGGTTGGATGGCATCACTGATGCAATGGACATGAGTTTGAGTAAGTTCTGGGAGTTGGTGATGGACAGGGAAGCCTGACGTGCTGCAGTCCATGGGGTTACAAAGAGTTGGATTCAACTGAGCAACTGAACAGAACTGATGTTATTCTTGCCTTCTGGTGGCTCAGTGGTAAAGAATCTGCCTGCAATGCAGAGGCCTGAGTTTGATCCCTGTGTGGGGATGATTCCCTAGAGAAGGAAATGGCAACCAACTCTAATATTCTTGCCTGGGAAGTCCCATGGATAGAGGAGCCTGGCGGGCTACAGAGAATGGGATCCCAAAAGATCTGAGTGACTAAATAACAGCAAATGCTAGTCTTACATTTTAGGGTGTTCCCCATTTATAATTGAAAGAATCCTTTGGTATGTCATTCTCTATTGTTGGTGTTGTTCAGTCACTGTCATTCTGACTCCTTCAACCCCCATGGACTGCGTTATTAATGTTTATATTAAACTTTCCCTGATTAAATTACCATGTGGTTTCTGTCTCCTAATTAGTTCCTGACTGATGCAGCTGACTAAGTGGCCTCCTGTTTGGATTAAAATATCGCATTGCAGAAAGACCCTTGCCTGTGAAATATTTCCCATTACCTGCTGTAAATGTCTGGCATTTTATATCTGTAGATCCATTTAATTTCATAGATTTTTATGATTATCTAGATGCTGGATTTGTACTATGTGCTGGGAGGTAAAATAGAATAATAGTGTTCTTTCATCCTGGCCTGCAGGGCAGAAATTTACAAGCAAAGTCTTCTAAATTATGTATTTCCAGAGAGTTAATAGATTGATCCACATATAAGCAATCATATAAACTAGCTCATATGTTCTATTTTTTTTTTCCTTTACTGAGATGTTAACTAAGATTAGTGAAGTCAGGGTGTAGGGGTTTTGTTTGTTTTAGGCCAGGCACAAAAGAAGAGAAAGTAGAAATAGAATAATTACCTTTCAGAAAATTTTCTAATTCCAAACTAATTAGTAGGAAACTTGGAAAGTATAAAAATTTATAAAAAGCTTATTTTTATACAGCTTTTTCCATGCTGTGAATTAAACTAGTTTCTTTTAGATATTTTAGTTCGCAAATGCTCTAAAAATGACAGATTACATATATATGCACCTTTTAAACTGAAGATGACATTGATATTCAGAAATATTCAGCAACTTATGCAAAGTACCAGAACTGGGATTCAAAGCCCATAGATCCGTCCCCCAGGTTCATGCTTTCTCAATCTCTAAGTATAGCCTTTCTGTATCGGTCAATCAGTCTTATTTCTAACTCAGTAATAAACACCGTAAATATTTTGACTAACTTCTTTCTAATATTTCATTGTATGTAGAACAGATATCTGTATTTGACATAGGTATTTGACTTATAGTATCTATTTCTAATAATCTGTATATTATTGACTATGCCAAAGCCTTTGACTGTGTGGATCACAATAAACTGTGGGAAATTCTGAAAGAGATGGGAATACCAGACCACCTGACCCGCCTCTTGAGAAATTTGTATGCAGGTCAGGAAGCAACAGTTAGAACTGGACATGGAACAACAGACTGGTTCCAAATAGGAAAAGGAATATGTCAAGGCTGTATATTGTCACCCTGCTTATTTAACTTATATGCAGAGTATATCATGAAAAACGCTGGGCTGGAAGAAGTACAGCTGGAATCAAGATTGCTGGGAGAAATATCAATAACCTCAGATATGCAGATGACACCACCCTCATGGACGAAAGTGAAGAGGAACTGAAAAGCCTCTTGATGAGGGTGAATGTGGAGAGTGAGAAGGTTGGCTTGAAGCTCAACATTCAGAAAACGAAGATCATGGCATCCGGTCCCATCACTTCATGGGAAATAGATGGGGAAACAGTGAAAACAGTGTCAGACTTTATTTTTCTGGGCTCCAAAATCACTGCAGATGGTGACTGCAGCCATGAAATTAAAAGACGCTTACTCATTGGAAGGAAAGTTATGACCAACCTAGATAGCATATTCAAAAGCAGAGACATTACTTTGCCAACAAAGGTTCGTCTAGTCAAGGCTATGATTTTTCCTGTGGTCATGTATGGATGTGAGAGTTGAACTGTGAAGAAGGCTGAGCACTGAAGAATTGTTGCTTTTGAACTGTGGTGTTGGAGAAGACTCTTGAGAGTCCCTTGGACTGCAAGGAGATCCAACCAGTCCATTCTGAAGGAGATCAACCCTGGGATTTCTTTGGAAGGAATGATGCTAAAGCTGAAACTCTGGTACTTTGGCCACCTCATGCGAAGAGCTGACTCACTGGAAAAGACTCTGATGCTGGGAGGGATTGGGGGCAGGAGGAGAAGGGGACAACAGAGGATGAGATGGCTGGATGGCATCACCAACTTGTTGAATGTGAGTCTGAGTGAACTCCGGGAGTTTGTGATGGACAGGGAGGCCTGGAGTGCTGTGACATGGGGTCGCAAAGAGTTGGACATGACTGAGTGACTGATCTGATCTGACCTGATGCCTTGAGTGGGGCTTCCCTGGTAACCCAAAAGGTAAAGAATCTGCCCGCAATGCGGGGGATCCAAGTTCAGTCCCTGGGTTGGGAAGATCCTCTGGAGAAGGTCACAACAACACACTCCAGTATTCTTCCCTAGAGAATCCCATGGACAGAGGAGTGTGGCCGGCTGCAGTCCATGGGGTCAGAAAAAGTCTGACATGACTGAGCCACTAACACACACACACACACACACACACACACACACAGAGGCACTGAGTATGGCAGCCTTTTTATTTTCTGAATGTTATGTCATGCTATACTATGCTATGCTAAGTCACTTCAGTTGTGTCCGACTGTGTGACCCCATAGACAGTACCCCACCAGGCTCCCCCGTCCCTGGGATTCTCCAGGCAAGAACAATGGAGTGGGCTGCCATTTCCTTCTCCAATGCATGAAAGTGAAAAGTAAAAGTGAAGTCGCTCAGTCATGTCCGACTCTTAGCGACCCCATGGATTGCAGCCTAACAGGCTGCAAGAGTACTGGAGTAGGGTGCCATTGCCATACTTCCTCATATCTTTAGTAATGGCTTTATAATATTATTTTCCCATTCCACCAGTGGTTGAAATTTATGCTCTATTGACTGTTTTTACTGTTATAAATAATACCACATGAGAGGTTTTTTGTGAATCTTGTTGACCTTAAGATTAATTTTTTTAGGATAAATTCCTAAAGGTGAAATGATGTAATCACATATATCAGCTCTTTGTAATGATCTTGACTCAGATTTTGCCCAGTTTTTATCAGAAGGATAACAGCAAAATACTGACAATGAATGAGGGCACACTGTGTGTTTTCATTTTAATATTGGTTTAAGGGCTAATTTAATTGTGAAAATATGGTATGTAATTTGTTTAATATTAAAAAGTATTGAGAATTTGGGAAGAGTGAATTATATTGTCTTTTGTCCCAGAATCTTTAAATGGTTCTTCATGTTTTATAATAGATATACAGTACCATTTAGAAAGCTAGTATATTACACCTGTGTTTGTCATCTTTATTAAAAAAATTTAGGTGTAATGTTTGCTTTTAATTTCGTTTTTGGCATTCATGAAAATAGTTTTCACTTTCCGCAAAGACTATTAGTTTTCTTTTACTAATCTGATTTAGTTAACTTTAAAAAATGTTTATGATCTAGAGTTCATATTGAGATTGTCTATACTTTTCTCTGTTTTTATTAAGATATTTATGTTTAACCTTTGATCTCCCTGTAATATATTTTCTTTTATAATTTGAAGTAGGCATAGGATCTAGATCTTTATATTTCTCTATAAAACAGGATTTAATAATAACTCTAATAATAGGAGGGTATTTTATTTGCTTATTTATGATTAATTTTCTTTACTTACATAACAGGGACTGTGCAACTGCCAGACAGCTCTCTTAGTGAATTTTACTCTGACGAAAGGACATTTGATGACTTCTCCATCAGTTTGACTACTTATCTCTGCTATGGACCTGCTCACGTGTCATTTTGTTCTACTTTAATTGCCCAAAAAGAACTGTGAGACACAGACATTCTGGGAAGGTGAATTGGTTATGGCTGAGAACGCTGGGCAGAACTTCATGAAAGAAGTGAGACTTATGCTGAACAGACTTATCCCAATTAGCCCTAGGTTAATGGGAGACGAGGAACAGATGATGGGGTGCTTTATGAGATGGGCATGCATTTATGTTATATGCCATGGGAAAAATGGTCTAATCTGAGAAAAAGACATGTGGGCAAGAGGAAAGAAATAGTGAAATATGGATAAGTCTGATGGCCAGGATGCAAAGTTGGGTTTAAAAGTGATTTGATCAACACTATATAAGATAAAAATTGAGTTGACATGAATGTATTCCTTCCTGATATTCTTTCTTTAATTTGCAATATAACTGCTTCATGATGTGTTAATTTTTGCTGTACAACAAAGTGAATCAGCTACTATTGTTGCTGTCATTCAGTCACCAAGTCATAACCGACTCTTCATGATCCCATGGACTTCAGCATACCAGGTGTCCCTGTCGCTCACCATCTCCTGAAGTTTGCCCAAGTTCTTGTCCATTGCATCGATGATGCCATCGAACCATCTCATCCTGTTGGCCTCTTCTCTTTCTGAACAAACAGTAAGTTCTAGAACAAAAATCAGTTTCTAGAGCAATCAGTTCAGTTCAGTTCAGTTTCTCAGTCCTGTCTGACTTTTTGCGACCCCATGGACCACAGCAAACCAGGCCTCCCTGTCTATCACCAACTCCCAGAGCTTACTCAAACTCATGCCCATCGAGTCGGTGACACCATCCCACCATCTCAGCCTCTGTTGTCCCCTTCTCCTCCTGCCTTCAATCTTTCCCAGCATCAGGGTCTTTTCCAGTGATTCACCTGTTTGCATCAGGTGACCAAAGTATTGGAACTTCAACTTCAGCATCAGTCCTTCCAATGAGTATACATATACATATATCCCCTCCCTCTTGGACCTCCCACCCCCCATCCCACCCCTCTAGGTTACCACAAAGCACTGAGATGAGCTCCCTGTGTTGTACAGCAGCTTTCCATTAACTATCTATTTTATACATGGTAGTGCATATACATTAATCCAAGCTCCCCATATATCCCACCCACATCCTGTTTACACATCCTCTATTCCTACCCTGCAAATAGGTTCATCTGTACCATTTTTCTCGAATCTACATACCTGTGTTAATATGTGTTTTTCTGACTTCATTCTCTATGACAGTCTCTACAAATGATTCAATTTCATTCCTTTTTATGGCTGAGTAATCTTCCATTACTTCTTCATCCACACACTTCCACACCTTCTTCATCCACACACTTCCACACCTTCTTCATCCATTCATCTTCCCTAAATTCTTTTCTCTTCTTCATTATGTATCTTCAACAAATAGCTCTTCACTCCAAAGATATCTACTGAGCATTTAATACATGTTAAGCAGTGGGCCTCCCTGGTGGCTTAGAGGTTAAAGCATCTGCCTTCAATGCAGGAGACCTGAGTTTGATCCCTGGGTTGGGAAGATCCCCTGGAGAAGGATATGGCAACCCACTCCAGTATTCTTGCCTGGAGAATCCCATGGATGGAGGAGCCTGGTAGGCTACAGTCCACAGGGTTGCAAAGAGTCGGACATGACTGAGTCACTTCACTTTCACCTCACTTTCACTTTCAAGCAGTGGCCAGACACTGGTCTGGAGTGAGGCATGAAAGACACCCAAAAACACTGCACTCAGAGACCTTCCCATGTAGCCACTTGCTACTCAGTGCATCAACATCAGGCATCATCTGAGAGTTTGCAAGAAACAGTCTTGGGTTCTGCCTAGATCTACTGAGTCAGAATCTGCATTTAAACAACATACCTAGGCAATGCATATGGATGCTAACTTTTGTAAAATACTAGTCAATCCAGCTTTTAACATTTTGCCCTATTCTTCTCATTCACTGAAATTATCATTGCCTGTGAAAGATAGCCTGAATTAGAAGATAAATTCATTTCCTGGGATGGGCAAAGAAAATAGGAACATATGAAAATGTGAAGGAAATGAAATCCTTCACTAAGGGTCTTCTGGTGCTTGATTCAACCTCTCTAGTAATGGGAGGACACTCATTTTCTTCTTCATTCTTTCATCTTATCTTCAGCTTCTCACTCAGGGCCAAGCATTTTGGTGTTGACCAATGAGGATTGATTGATTGCAAATGGTGGAGAAACTTAAAAATTAAATAAAAATATGAATTATGTTGAATATTTACCAATATGCATTAATATTTTTCTTTTACTTAAATGCTAGAAATGTATTTTTCACATTTCTGGAAGCTAGAATAATAGGAGAATATATTAAAATGATGGCATAGCTCCTTATGTTAGACCTGAGTGGGGTTTCACATCTGAGAAATTTAGACTTAAAAAAAGGTCAGTATAGGACATTGGGTTACATTAGAGATGAGAAAAGTGATAAATAATGTCCCATTTCAGTTCAGTTCAGTCGCTTAGTTGTGTCCGACTCTTTGCGACCCCATGGACTGCAGCATGCCACGCCTCCCTGTCCATCACCAACTTCCAGAGTCCACCCAAACCCATGTCCATTGAGTTGGTGATGCCATCCAACCAACTCATCCTTTGTCATCCCCTTCTCCTCTCGCCTCCAATCTTTCCCAGCATCAGGGTCTTTTCAAATGAGTCACCTATTCACATCAGGTTGCCAAAGTATCAGAATTTTAGCTTCAACATCAGTCCTTCCAACGAACACCCAGGACTGATCTCCTTTAGGATGGACTGGTTGGATCTCCTTGCAATCCAAGGGACTCTCAAGAGTCTTCTCCAACACCACATTTCAAAAGCATCAATTCTTTGGCGTTCAGCTTTCTTTAGAGTCCAACTCTCACATCCATACATGACCACTGGAAAAACCATAGCCTTGACTACATGGACCATTTTCGGTAAAGTAATGTTTCTGCTTTTTAATATGCTGTCTAGGTTGGTCATAACTTTGCTTCCAAGGAGTAAGCATCTTTCAATTTCATGGCTGCAGTCACCATCTGCAGTGATTTTGGAGCCCCCCAAAACAAAGTCTACCACTGCTTCCCCATCTATTTGCCATGAAGTGATGGAACTCGATGCCATGATTTACTTTTCTGAATGTTGAACTTTAAGCTAACTTTTTCACTCTCCTCTTTCACTTTCATCAAGTGGCTCTTTAGTTCTTCTCCACTCTCTGCCATAAGGGTGATGTCATCTGTATATCTGAGGTTATTGATATTTCTCCTGCCAATCTTGATTCCAGCTTGTGCTTCTTCCAGTCCAGCATTTCTCATGATGTACTCTGCATATAAGCTAAATAAGCAGGGTGATGATATACAGCCTTGACGTACTCCTTTTCCTACTTGGAACCAGTCTGTTGTTCCATGTCCAGTTGTAACTGTTGTTTCTTGACCTGCATAGATTTCTCAAAGATAGATCAGGTGTTCTGGTATTCCCATCTCTTTCAGAATTTTCAAGTTTATTGTGATCCACACAGTCAAAGGCTTTGGCACAGGCAATAAAGCAGAAGTAGAAGTTTTTCTGTAACTTTCTTGCTTTTTCGATGATCCAATGGATGTTGGCAATTTGATCTCTGGTTCCTCTGCCTTTTCTAAAATCAGCTTGAACATCTGGAAGCTTATGGTTCACATATTGTTGAAACCTGGCTTGGAGAATTTTGAGCATTAGTTTGCTAGCATGTGAGATGAGTACAATTGTGTGGTAGTTTGAGCATTCTTTGGCATTGCCTTTCTTAGGGATTGAAATAAAAACTGACCTTTTCCAGTCGTGTGGCGACTGCTGAGTTTTCCAGATTTGCTGGCATATTAAGTGCAGCACTTTCACAGCATCATCTTATAGTAGTTGAATATCTCAGCTGGAATTCCATCACCTCTACCAGCTTTGTTCATAGTGATGCTTCCTAAGGCCCACTTGACTTCACATTCCAGGATGTCTGGCTATAGGAGAGTGATCACACCATCATGGTTATCTAGGTTATGAAGATCTTTTTTGTACAGTTCTTCTATGTATTCTTGTCACCTCTTCTTAATATCTTCTGCTTCTGTTAGGTCCATACCATTTCTGTCCTTTATTGAGCCCATCTTTGCATGAAATGTTCCCTTGGTATCTCTGATGTTCTTGGAGAGATCTCTAGTCTTTCACATTCTATTGTTTTCCTCTATTTTTTTGCACTGATCACTGAAGAAAGCTTTCTTATCTCTCCTTGCTGTTCTTTGGAAATCTGCATTCAAATGGGTGTATCTTTCCTTTTCTCCTTTGCCTTTCGCTTCTCTTCTTTTCACAGCTATTTGTAAGGTCTCCTCAGACAGCCATTTTGCTTTTTTGTATTTCTTTTTCTTGAGAATGGTCTTGATCCATGTTTCCTATACAATGTCACGAACCTCTGTCCATAGTTCTTCTATAAGTTCTAGTCCCTTAAATTTATTTCTCTCTTCCACTGTATAATCATAAGGGATTTGATTTAGGTCATACCTGAATGGTCTAGTGGTTTCCCCTACTTTCTTCAATTTAAGTCTGAATTTTGCAATAAGGAGTTCATGACCTGAACCACAGTTAGCTCCCAATCTTGCTGACTGTATAGAGCTTCTCCATCTTTGGCTGCAAAGAATATAATCAATCTGATTTCAGTGTTGACCATATGTTCATGTCCATGTGTTGAGTCTTCTCTTGTGTTGTTGGAAGAGGGTGTTTGCTATGACCAGTGCATTCTCTTGGCAGAACTCTATTAGCCTTTGCCCTGCTTTATTCTGTACTCCAAGGCCAAATTTGCCTGGTACTCGGTAGCTCTTGACTTCCTACGTTTTCATTCTATTTCCCTTTAATGAAAAGGACATCTTTTTCAGGTGTTAGTTCCAGGAGGTCTTGTAGGTCTTCATAGAACCATTCAACTTCAGCTTCTTCAACATTAGTGGTCGGGACATAGACTTGGATTACTGTGATATTGAATGGCTTGCCTGGAAAAGAAGAGATCATTCTGTCATTTTAGAGATTGCATCCAAGTACTGCATTTCAGACTCTTCTGTTGACTATGGTGGCTACTCCATTTCTTCTAAGGGATACTTGCCCACAGTAGTAGATATGATGGTCATCTGAGTTAAATTCATCTGTTCCAGTCCATTTTAATTCACTGATTCCTAAAATGTCAACGTTCACTCTTGCCATCTCCTGTTTGACAACTTCCAATTTGCCTTGATTCATGGACATTACATTCCAGGTTCCTATGCAATATTGTTCTTTACAGCATTGGATAATTTCCCACTACCCTTAAATAAGTGTGTACTATGCATCCAGCAGTTGGCTAATTGTTATTCATGTGTTGTTTATTCTAATAAAATCCCATTAACTGTATTTTATTATTTTGTTTTAGAGATGTCCATAGACATTAGTAAATCAGTAGTTTAGTGTATTCATTCAAGGTCAGTAAGTTAGAAGTTGTCAAAATGAGTATACAGAAAGCATATACTTTTAATTTGAGAAAATTTTTTTATTGTACTTTTAGTACTATGGGATTAAACTTTTCATTTCAAACACTTATCTTCTATAGAACTCTATAAAGTGAAATATTTAAATGTGCTTCTGTTTTCCTACATTTTTTACATAAACAGAACATTATCATTCTTTCAGTAAATATTTATAGACCTCTGACCATATTCCAAGCACTCTTTTAGAATAGCTTTGTTCTTGTACAAAACAAAACTTGTTTTGAGGACTTTTGTGTATTGCATATCACTGTTTCTATTTTTATCTATCAGTGTCTCTAACTCCATCTCTGTCTCCGTCTCCATGTCTCTTCCTATCTGTGCATATTTTATTCTGTTTAATAGCTTCATAATATTTCATAAATATATGTGCTCTAATGTATTTAATTATTGATGAAAGTTTAATTTGATTCCCAGATACATTTTTTAAACATCTCTGTGTAAATTTCTTTTTCACACACATGAGAATTTTGTAAGATGAATTCAGAAGACTGAAAGCATGGAATCAAATGGTTTGAATGTAAAATGTATGAAAAATATCAAATTGCCTTCCCAAAATATTTCACCAATTGACATTCCTATCAACACTTTGGTAGAGTTCTCATTTCCCTTCATCCTTACAAAAATGTGTTTTATCAGTCTTTAAAAGTTTGCCAATCTGAAGTGAGAAAAAAGATGTCAGTACATTAATTTACATTTTCTCAATTCCTTATGTATCCTCATCTTTTCAAACATAAAAGTTTATTGAATGAGTTGTAGTTTAGGTGATGCAATGCAGAAACTGATTTTATATATATATATATATATTTCCCCCTCCAACCCTTCCTAACTACTGCTTGGAATAATTCTTTTCTGCTCCTGTATGAAATCTGGGGTAGGTGTCATAGCTTTTCTTAGTCATTTCAGTCATCAGAATATTCTTATCTTATAGTCTGAAAAATTCTATGCAGTATTAGATCAAAACTAATTCTGGTGATCCAGTTTAAAATTCCTCCTCTCTCCCAGCTGGAAAACTTTCCAGTGGCAAAGAGGTACTATTGGGTTGGCCAAAGTATTCACTCAGGTTTTCCATAACATCATACAGAAAATCCCAAATAAACTTTTTGGCCAACCCAATACTTTGTAACTCACTTTTTCACTCTCTATCTACTTTTCTAATCCTTCACAGTTTGGGCTTAGTGAGAAAAAATGTTAGGAAAAAGGACACAATTCTATGGTCTTGGTAGAGTTATAATTTCTAGCTTGTGCCCTCTTGGTAATAGGTATAAAGTTGTTTTTTTCTCTGTGATCGGCTTTTTTCATATCCTTGATGTTACCCTGTAAGGGAAACCTGCTCCAACTTCTAGAATCCCAGTGACACCTTTCCTCCAGGTTTTGGGTTTCCAGTGGTTCATATCTCTATTGGAGCCCTTTTGTATCCAAATAGTTTTAGACAAGTAGGATCCCTTGATCCTTCCTTTATATAAAATTTTATTATAACTTTTCAGGCATATAGGAAAGTACATACTTAAATGTACAATGTCAGCAGTTTCCCCAAAGTTAATGATACATGTATTCATTCCTCAGATCAAGAAACAGAACCTTTACAGCTGTACAAGAAGACAGCTTAGTAATAACTAATCTATCCTAACTGAAAACATACAGGTTTCCTTTCTAGGATAATCCCACTCTGATTTCTCTTCCTGTTGATCTACTTGTATTGAACTTTGGAAGCCCCATGGAGCTTCCTTGGTGGCTCAAACAATGAAGAATCTGCCTACAATGCCAGAGACCTGGGTTCCATCCCTGGGTCAGGAAGATGCCCTGGAGAAGGGAATTACTACCCACTCCTGTATTCTTGCCTGGAGAATTCCATGGACGGAAGAGCCTGGTGGGCTATAGTTCATGGGATCACAAAAAGTCAGACACGACTTAGTGACTGACACTTTTACTTTTCACTGGAAGTCCCTCACCTTATTTGAGGTAAAGATAAGGCACCCTCTCCAGATAAATCTCCCCTAAGACCTCTTCAGACTCATGTCTCATACAGACTGGAGATGGATGCTTGGCTACTGTGGCAGAACACGTTTTTGGCTGGCACTTTTGCAAATCACTCCACAGCAGTTCTGTTTAAGATGAGGGATACTGGACACTTATTGTTTTGTTTTAGTTTAATGAGTTTCTCTGAAAACTTTGAGAAAACAAAGTTATATTTACCATTTTGTTGTGTATTTGTTGGTTAGTCTACATTCTTCTCTTTGAATTACTCAGTTGTAACCTCTAACCCTTTTATTCTGCTGGCTTTTTTTTCTATTTTTAAAATTAGTTTTGGTATGTTTTTATTTAATCTGAAATACTTTCCAAGAATGTATTTGAAGTTTTCCAATTATTTTTAACTTTAGAAGATATTTTTGTATGAAGTAGAGATCTAGGTTTGTTATTTTTCAAAATGTATCCCACTTGTACAAAGCCACATAGTAGTTTACCTTTTCACAGATGGATTAAGTCTCTCCTTTATCTTAAACTATATTCAATTTATTTCTTAGATTTTCAAAGATGTCAGTAGCATCTCAAACAGTGAAATCCTTGTCTTTTTAAAATATAACTTTTTTCAATATTTATATTTCCCATTTTATTATTTTACTTTATTTACCACACTAGACACAGAATGGAAATGTTAAAGTGCAATAGTACTTAATATATATTCTTATATTTTTCTTCTTTTTAATCATAATGGTCTTGTATTATTCCTTTTTACATGTTACATCTATAATATGCTAAAGTTGTTGCTGCTGCTAAGTCGCTTCAGTCATGTTCGACTCTGTGCGACCCCATAGACGACTGCCCACCAGGCTCCTACATCCCTGGGATTCTCCAGGCAAGAATAATGGAGTGGGTTGCCATTTCCTTCTCCAATGCATGCATGAATGCTAAGTTGCTTCAGTTGTGTCTGACTCTGTGCGACCCCATAGACTGCAGCCCACCAGGCTCCCCCGTCCACAGGATTTTCTAGGCAAGAATACTGGAGTGGGTTGCCATTTCCTTTTCCAATGCTAAAGTTAAGTTTGATATTTACCATAGTTTTGGGGGGATATTTGTTATATAAGGATGTTTCCATTTATTTCTATCTTTGATTATTTAGTCAGGAACAGATATCCTGCATCTATTAAGATAATGGATTTTTCTTTTAATATTTAAGTGCAATGGCTTAATTTATTAAGTCTTTTTATATTAAATAAGTCTTGAAATTCTTGGGAATTTAATAGGTATGATTTTCAATATTTTATTTGTTTTTATATTTGTGTTTAGGACTAAGATCAGTATACATAATATTTGTAACATATATATTTATATATATATTTCTGTTTGTGAACATAATAAAATGTTTGTGAACATATTAAAATGTTTGTGAATATAATAAAATGTTCAGAGTTGTGTTGAAATGCTTTCCGTATTTTTACTTCTTATTCTGTTTGTATAACAAAAGAATAATCTTTTTGTTGGAAAAAACAAATTAAGCTCAGCTTAATGCCTATATTAGGGATGGATTTTTATCTGTATCTCCATTTTCTCTAAGAATATTGTATTTATTCTTATTTTCTTTTTCTTCCTTATGCTGTTTTTGGTAATTTTTACTCTTCTAGGCAAATGAACCCCACTCCAGTACTCTTGCCTGGAAAATCCCATGGACAGAGGAGCCTGGTAAGCTGCAGTCCATGGGGTTGCTAAGAGTCGGACACGACTGAGTGACTTCACTTTCACTTTTCACTTACATGCATTGGAGAAGGAAATGGCAACCCACTCCAGTGTTCTTGCCTGGAGAATCCCAGGGATGGGGCAGCCTGGTGGGCTGCCGTCTATGGGGTCGCACAGAGTCGGACACAACTGAAGCGACTTAGCAGCAGCAGCAGTAGCAGCAGCAGCAGGAGGAAATTACACACTTGATCTGGATGTGTAAATGTTTGAGGACCTGCAGCAATTCCACAAGGTCAGATGATTGAAAGCACTCATGAAACTCCACAGGGTTTTCTACACATTTATTTTTCTTTTTATCTCATCTCCCTTTACTACTTGTTTGGTCACATGGAGTTTTATTTCTCAGTTATTACTTTTTCACATTATTGATCAACAATTATTCAAACGTATATTTATCAGATCACTCATTTTCCACTAATAATTCTTATACTTTTTATCTACCTTGAATCTATAATTTATATGTTTGTGTATATGCTCAAGCAATATCTTCATATATAGTCTTTGCATCTTGTAAACTGTTCTTATTTTTTTCCTCCTATTTGTGTGTTAACTTGAGTGTAGGATTGTTTTGTGAAGATCATTTCTTTTTTTTTTTTTTTTGGTTAGCATTTTGATGATACTGCTCTCCATTGTATTCTAGCACTCAGTGATGAGAATAAAAATTTTAATGCCAATTTTATTTTCTTTGTTCAGTCTCTGAAAATGTTTTGTGCTTTCTTTCTAACCTTCATGATTTGAAATTTCACCATTTTTCTTTGAGGAATAAATATTTTGTTTGTTAAGCTTGATCCTTCTATTTCTAAATGATAATTTTGGAATCCTTGTTATCTGTCCATCTGTTTTGATTTCCAGATCCTAGTAGGTTTAACTGTACTGTTTCCAGCAATATGATTCTGCCAGCTGTCAATGTCAGATCAATAGCTCATGAAAGGAGAGTGGGGACTCACCAAACTTCCTATGGTTAGATGTTGCCATAGATATGACCCTGCCTCTCCATCTTAATTCTCACTAGTCCAGCCTTAGGGCAGAGGCTGGTGCTGCCTGCTGCACAGCACAAGTAGAAGGGGCAAGGCTGCCTGGCCTAGCTGCTTCAAACCCAGGCCCCAAATTAATCATCCTGATAGATTTCTCAGCAACATTTTCTCTTCTTGTATTCGTTTTATATACTCAGAGATTAGAAGTCCCTGAGCCTCCCCTATTTTCATAAAATACTCTTAGACATTTTAATCACGGTTTTCTAAAGTGTTTGTTTTTTCGTGGGTTATATCTTTCAACAATTCTTCAAGAGATTTCTGTTCTGTTGATGGCTCTCTTTGTTGTTAACCCTCCTCTTATTGATTTTCTTCCTTTTTTTTTTTTTTTATAATTCAGTATGTTTTTTCACGGTATTTGTAAGTACAGGTTGGCTTTGAAATCAGTGTTTAAAAGGTGAAAGTTTTGTTAAATGCCAGAACATGACCAAAGGGAGCAGCAGAGAAATAAAATAAGGAACCTGTGTGATTATATTTCTTCTATGTCAAAAATTTAAGGGGTAGCTAAGCCTGTCCACTATTAATTTTGCCTTTCCATTATCTTAACTTTATTTTTAGCTGTTTTAGCAAAGATCCTTGTTTGATTCCATCCATATTGCAACATTTAATAATAGCACACTCTGTGGAGGGAAAATATTATGATTATAAGATTACTGGTGAAAAACATTTTTTTTGAGGTGCTTTTACTTACTCTGACACATCACTATGATTTTATCGTCTCTAAAAAATTACTGAATTCACAATACTGAAAGTCTACTGAGGCGTTTGCTGTATCAATAAACCAGAAACAGTATAAAGCAATCTGTCCAAGGCACTTCCTCACCAAGGAACTACATGGTGGCCTTTTTGTGTGTGTGTATTTAAGTCTAATAATTTTTTTTTTTAATGTCTGATTTTAAAAAGTAGTAACCTCTTTGGTTTTTATTTTTGTTTGTTTGTGGCCCAATTAGCATGTTGTGAAAAATCAAACAGTATTATGTCTCATAGTATTTTAGTTGCTTTCCATCTGGTTGTCAAAAATAACAACAGTGACCTGTATCACCAGGCAAGATAATGCTAGAGACCATGAAGAATTTGTTTTAGGTAAATGGTTCTTGAGCTCTGAAAGTAATAGTTACCTTTCTAGCTGAAACGTGAAAATATGTCTACTATACAACTGCATGTGTACATGCTCAGTCACTTCAGTCATGTTCAATTCTTTGCAATCCTTTGGATGATAGACCACCAGGCTCCTCTGTCCGTGAGATCTCACAGGCAACAATACTGGAGTGGGTTAGTGTCCTCGTCCAGAGGATCTTCCTAACCCAGGGATCGAACCCGTGTCTTCTGCATCTCCTGCATTGCAGGCAGATTATTTATGGCAGAGTCAATGAGGAAGCCTACGATACAACTGAGTATCTCCTAAATACTCTGAGATACTCAGTTTTACTCCTCTGAGATTTAGAGTAGGCATACTCTTCTTGGAAAATGGTTGTGGGTATTTAGTTTCATTCAGGATAGGCCTTTTATGGAGAGTGGTTTTCTCTCATACAGCCTTAACCTTTACATTTTGATTAGTATCAATTTTAATAGAATCCTGTGAAGCCTGGAGGAAGTGTGTGATCATAAGGAGACAGTGGAGATGTGCTCTCAGTACTGCTATAGGCAAAGCCTAGGGCTAGACTTCAGCAAAAATGTCAAGGTAATACCATGTTTATCTTTGGTGATAAACATCCAAATTGAATTGTGTCTTCATTTCAAATCATTTTGAGAAGCATATGAGTATTTTTACCACTGGGGTTTGATGATAACCAGCAATACCATAATGTGATGCTAGCATTGGTAGTTTACAGGAGTAGGAGCGTGTTATGGTGAAGAGTGTTTCAAACAACAGACCTTTTAGCGCCTGAGATAGTGTACCTTAGAGTGACTGCTGCTGGCGAATTAGAACATATAATCTGCTAGAATACTCCCTAAGTAAATTGTTTTGTGTAAATCCATAAAGAACATTGTCTCAAAGTGATGTTTATTTTTTCCTAGCTGTTTGAGATAACTTTAGTTGCTTTGGACTCCACGCAAATATGAGACATGACAATAACTTTCAGATTTATTTCCAAGAAACTCCTGTGGTGGGAAAGAAGCTGTCCCTAGTGTAGTCTCTACTAATTACTCACTAACTATTTTTTGAAGTGAGAAAAAACTCCACTTAAATCACCTTTAACACAAATGAGAGAAAAGAACCATAGGACAATGAGACTCATCATGAGGATGCTCCTATTAGAAGTGAAAATATCTTTAGTTTATAAAGAATATCTTTAGTTAGTTAGTTTAGTCACTCAGTCGTGTCCGACTTTTTGTGACCCCATGAATCGCAGCACGCCAGGCCTCCCTGTCCATCACCAACTCCCAGAGCTCACTCAAACTCATGTCCATCGAGTTGGTGATGCCATCCGGCCATCTCATCCTCTGTCATCCCCTTCTCCTCCTGCCCCCAATCCCTCCCAGCATCAGAGTCTTTTCCAATGAGTCAACTCTTCACATGAGGTGGCCAAAGTACTGGAGTTTCAGCCTCAGCATCATTCCTTCAAAAGAAATCCCAGGGCTGATCTCCTATAGAATGGACTGGTTGGATTTCCTTGCAGTCCAAGGGACTCTCCAGAGTCTTCTCCAACACCACAGTTCAAAAGCATCAATTCTTTGGTGCTCAGCTTTCTTCACAGTCCAACTCTCACATCCATACTTAGTTTATACAAAAATGGATGGAGTGAGAATTCAGGGCTCCTAGACATTGTTGAGGATAGATAAGTGCTTGAAAGGATGAAAAAAAATTAATGAAAAATTTAAATTATAGTTTTGAAAAAAATTAAGATATTCTAAAAATAATCTTAGTTTATCTCTAAAATCTAAGTTGTGGTTTACAAAATTTAGTGTAAGAAAGAATCACCTGAGGAATTAGGTAAAAATGACTATTTCTTGGATTCTGATATAGTCTTATCTCTTCTGAGACAATGAGTCTAAGTTTGGCCAAACAGCTATATTTTTAACAAGCACCCATGGTAGTTCTGGGGCAAGTTGTCTGCTGCCTGTTTTAAGACTGAGAGATGATTGCCTGTGTATAGGAGTTAAGAAGAAAAAATTAGACATTTATGTATTGAAATTGTTGATTTTATGTACTCTTAAGAAAAGATGTATAGGAAAAGAAGTTCGCAAAACATAAAATACCACTTCAAGAGAGAATTTTGAAATAAACTTTCATCTATGTTATGGCCTGAATGTTTGTTTGCCCAAAATTCATATGGTGAAGCTTTCTACTTCTAGTATCTCAATGCAGATGATATCATCCGAGTGGCTGAGGGTCATATATTTGACCTCTGGAAAAACAATGGTGATTTTTTTACTCAAGTCAAACACTTGGCACATCGATTTTCTGAGTATGTGACAAGGACCTAGTCCTTGGACATCTAGTCCAAGGTTTCTTCATTCATCTCAGAGTTACACAAATGCTTAATATGATTAAAGTTAAAAATCACAGTATACTCAGATATGAACAACGTTTTCAACATTGTAAACTGTCCCAGAACAAAATAGTGGGATCTATGGTCACTGTTAACCTGAACATTATAGAATTTGAGTCAAATTTTCATGATTTAAAAAAAAAAAATTAAATGGGGGTCAAATTTTCAGGTATTTCTAAAAATCAAGCTAAGAACTCCTAAATCATTTGTGGAGCTTATCTTGCATATTAGGAATAAGGAATTTGGGATAAAATGTACTAATTATTTGACATTTTGTGAACTATATTACTTGTGTGGAAAATAGTACATTTTGTCTTTGGTTGCAATTCAATTTTTAAAAGGCTTATTAAGTAGTTATTATGCGAAAAGTAACTGTGTTTGCAGCTCTAGGAAATGTAAAGAGACAATTTCAAACTATCTCATGGAATAGCTACACTCCAATACCCATGAACTATGATACAAATCAGACTGGGAAGTGAACTCTAATTATATGAGTAAAAACAGCAAGTTAAGAGATTCAAGGAGTATTCTTAAATTGAAGTGATTCTCTTAAGTGAGGAAATGATAAATAATTTTGGAGAAAATAATGTGCTATATTCTTGAAATCTTTATCCTTTAAGCATGTCATTATTCACTTCAGCATTGTTAGAGAATAAGGATTTGTCCATAGATAAATTTTACAGACAATTCTTGTTTATTTCTTCAAGCACCAATTCTACTCTCAGGCATGATTTTCAAAATGTCCTTTAAAAGTAAAATAGAATAGTATAACATACGAAAACAAAGTTGTTAAAATCTCACTACTGGGACTTCTAGCTTTAGCTTTTTTTATATTTGCTTAATTTACTTTTTTGTTTGCACGGGGTCTTTGCTACCCGTGGACTTTCTCTAGCTGCGGAGAGCAGGGGCTGCTCCTTGTTGCAGTGTGCAGGCTTCTTACTGCTGTGGCTTCTCTTGTTGGGGAGTGCAGGCTCTAGGTGCATGGGCTTCAGTAGTTGCAGCACACAGGCTCAGTAGGTGCTTTTTGCTGGCTCCTGGGCTTGTGGGCTCAGTCATTGCAGCACCAGGGCTCATTAGCTGTGGCTTTCCTGGTGGCTCAGATGGTAAAGCATCTGTCTACAATGTGGGAGACCTGGGTTCGATCCCTGGGTCGGGAAGATTCCCTGGAGAAGGAGATGGCAACCCACTCCAGTACTCTTGCCTAGAAAACCCCTTGGACAGAGGAGCCTGGTGCAGGTGCCTCTGTCCATGGGGTCGCAGAGTCAGACACAACTGAGCAACTTCACTTTCACTTTCGTGGGCCCTAGAGTGTGCAGACTTCAGTAGTTGTAGCACATGGGCAAAGCAGTTGGCCGTTCGTGAGTTCTAGAGCATGGGCTCAATAGTTGTGGCTCACAGGCCTAGTTGCTCTATGC
This sequence comes from Bos javanicus, assembly GCF_032452875.1. NCBI lineage: Eukaryota > Metazoa > Chordata > Mammalia > Artiodactyla > Bovidae > Bos > Bos javanicus. Next base: position 58,125,627 of record NC_083869.1, on the reverse strand, counting down.
CTTGTGGGATTTTCATGGACCAGGGATGGAACCCATGTCCCCTGAATTATCAGGCAGATTCTTATGTACTGTGTGACCAGGGAAGTCCTAACTTTAGCTTTGACATAAAGAGCTTGAGAGTTGTTGTCTTACTTTTCCAACAAGAAAAAGGCCAGACAGACTGAAAAATCAAGACTCGTGTGAGAACTGAGGTCACAGGGCAATCTGCTACCCTGAAATCTGGAGAAATGGATACGTTCAGAGAGGTAGGGATAGAAAGAGAGGGGTGGAGAGAGAGAGGGATAAACATTTACTTACCTGCAATGGAATTTGCTGGAGCCATAAGCTGATGGGAACATGCAAATGATAATTTCAGTGAATTTACTAGAGGCTGAGTGTGGGCAAATGTGATATTGATTCAGAGATTCAGCTCTTATGAGCTGAGGTCTTAAGAAGGTCAGTTGTTTTTTTTTTTATGAGTTTTTCTTCCAGGAGCCCTATCAGGTTCTTTCTATGAGAAAGATGCTTCTATGAGCATCTGAGGAAAAGACCCTCATTGCTCTGGCAGGGTAAAGAGAAGAGTAACAGACTTCTCATCCAGTTGAAAAGACATCCACAAAACTCAGTTCTGACACCTTATCTCAGCTGAAGACAGGCAATTCCTCCTCACTCCAGCCCACTCTGACTTTCCTATATCCACTTAGGGGGAAAATAGTTAACAAGGGACAATGCTTCATGGAAGTAGGTTGGTAAATCTGCAGTCCAAAAAGGGGGTAGGAGGCAGGGGGAAATACTATATCACCAGAGAAACATTTGTGATAGTCCCCAAACTGAGACTCAGACTCGCCAGAAGACTGGAATTTAATCAGAAGATGATAGCAAGTATCACACTACCACGCCTGCAGGGCTCCAGTGTAAGAACAGTGAATTGCAGCTTAAAGAGCTTCAGAGCACAGACTCTATTTAAGAAGCAGTTCTTAGGTAATTCCAAAGACAGTAAGAGAGACAAAATGAGGACACTAGAAGAACTTGAAACCTTTGGTATCTATAGCTGAAAAAAATTAAAACAGTCTTCCCTCTCAGCAAGATTAATATAAGTCCTCACACTCAAGGAATATTTAATTCAGTTCCAACTACCTGATACAACATGTCCAGTTTTCAAAAAAAAAAAAAAAAAAACAAACTATAAGATGTGTTAAAAAGCAAAAGAAATCTCTCTTAAAGAGACAAAAATTTCATCAGAACCAGACTTAGATGTTGATTGGGATTATCAAGCAGGGAATTTAAAATAGCTATACTTAATATGTTAAGTGATGTATTGGAAAAGTATACAAGATGCAAGGATGGGCAATGTAAATAAGAGATGGAAGCTCCTCTTGGGAAGATACCTACTTACTGAGTAACTATTTTTCCTACCCCCAGGGCTCATCTTATCTGTTCTATGTAGAAGATGTGTCTGAATAAGAGTTTTTCTCTGCCTTTAGTCTGAGAGCTAAAAAAAAGGGTTTAGACGCTTTTACAATTAGTCTAACTACTCTTTGGTAATCAACTACTCTACAATGGCTTTGTGGGGCCCACCCTGTTTCCAAAACCTGTTCTATGACCACAGTCTTTTCTTCTGCTTTTCAGTGGTCTACTCTCACAGGTGTGGAGCTTCTGTTTTTGCATACAAACTTATTCTTTATCTTCCAAACATTTCTCAGTGTTTCTGCTCCACTGATGCTTCTGAAAACTGCTGCAGTTATCCAGTGCTTTGGGAGATGTGCTTTTCTTCTGGATATGTCTTTTGTGATTTTTAAGTGAGTCTACAGAAAAAGCAAAAACATAAATATGTGTACCTGGTCAATCATCTGGAACAAGAACTAAAAGTATCTTTGCAGTGCTTTTTAGCAAGAATCTCAGCATTGTTAGCCAAAAAAAGAAAGAAGAAAATTAAAAATATCTCTGTACAAAAATGATCAGAAGGTGTGAATAACAAGACCTGTAAAGTAAATTCATTAGGGTTTTCAGATAAGAACAAGGAGGACTGAATACCAGAGGAAAAGTTTACATTGTGTTATAAGTTGAGGATAGGGAATTCCCTGGCGGTCTAATGAATAAGACTCCGCTTTTTCACTGCAGGGGGCACAGTTTTGATCTTTAGTCAGGGAGCTAAGATCCCATAAGCCCAGCAGTATAGCCAAAAAAAAAAAAAAAAAAGCCAATTTATTAAAAAAAATAAGATGAGAATAGAAGATGATAGTGAGATTGCATGATGAAACAAAGAGACTCACCATGAAAATGGCATTTAAAATCATCCTTGGAGGTAGGTTAACAATGCGAAGAGTTGACTCATTAGAAAAGACTCTGATGCTGGGAGGGATTGGGGGCAGGAGGAGAAGGGGACGACAGAGGGTGAGATGGCTGAATGGCATCACTGACTCGATGGATGTGAATCTGGGTGAACTCCGGGAGTTGGTGATGGACAGGGAGGCCTGGCGTGCTGCGATTCATGGGGTCGCAAAGACTCGGACACGACTGAGCGACTGATCCGATCCGATCTGAATCTGGGCCTCTCCTCATTTTAGCACTGAAACTCCCACGTTCTAGAAACACTGTCACTCCAAGGCATACCTGGAAAGGTTTGTCATTCTACCAGGGAATGCATTTTTGAGACCCAAAATACACATGACAAGGAAGGAAAGCTTAGGTCTTATTGTGCATAGAGACTAAGGAATGTGCTAGAAAAGTAGTTTGGGATCAGAGAATGGGAGTTGTTAAGTATTAGGTTCTTAGTTTGGAATTTATTCTAGGCTAAAAATATTAATGGGCTTCTCTAATGGCTTAGTGGTAAAGAATCTGCCAGCCAATGCAGGAGATGTGTGTTCGATCACTGGGTTAGAAGATCCCCTGGAGAAGGAAATGATAATCTACTCCAGTATTCTAGCATGGAAAATCCCATGGACAGTGGTGCCTGGCAGGCTACAGTCCATGGGGTTGCAAAAGAGTCAGGCACAATTTAGCCACTAAAAAACAACAGAAAATATTAACGTAGAAAATGTTTGCATTTGATTTTATATTACTTATGGGCATAATATCTTTAAGAACATCATCAAAACATACAGTGTTATGAAGTCCCTTAGGAGATAAACTGGGCCTTGTTATATTCTCAGGGGAGAATGATCTTTGAAATGTGGTTGTGATTTTACCTGAGGATGATCTTGTCCTTAGGGGAACAAAAGCTCTGTCTTAGATTGGGCTGTTATAATAACAAAAATAGCATAGACTGGGTGGCTCAAACAACAAAACATCTGATTCTCAGTTCTGGAGGCTGGGAAGTCCAAGATCAAGTCCACGATCAAGGTATATCTGGTGTTTGATGAGGACCCTCTTCCTACTTTGCAGACAGTCATCTCACTATATCTTCTCACGTTCACATAGCAGAGAGAGAGGACAAACTATCCTGATTATAAAGACACTAATCCCATGTATGAAGGCCCCACCTTCACAATCTTATCTCAACCTAATTTTTTCCCAAGGTCTCATTTCCCAATACCCTCACCCTGAAGGTTAGAATTTCAACATATGAATTTGACGGGCATACAAACATTCAGTCTATAATAGGTTCTCACTGATTTAATGTGAAAATGATGGTCATTGGAAAAATAATTATTAATTGTGATTAGGTTAGTGGCTCAGATGGTAAAGAATCTGCCTGCAATATTGCTTTAGGATAGCTCTGGGATTTCCAGGTAGCTCAAGTGGTAAGGAATATGCTGTGGATTCAATTCCTGGGTTGGGAAGATCCCCTGGAGAAGGGAATGTCTACCCACTCCAGTATTCCTGTCTGGAGAATTCCATGAAGAGAGGAACCTGGAAGTCTACAATCCAGAAGCTCATCCTTCTTAGGGACTAGGTCCCTTTGGTAAATCAAATAACACATCAGAAAACTGCTTGCTTAAGAGACATTTATTCTTTAATAAAAATTTTTTAAAATACCACAGTTATTGGGGAAATAATCATATATACTTGGGGGAAGACTGAAAATATTTTTTACATGTTTGGACCTGATAACTTATTTCTCTTCACTACCTGGATACTACTAGCCATAGCACATAATTTTATCTTCTAAAATCAAGCTTATCCTTTAGTTATTAACCAGCTCACAGTATTCATTTATTAAACTGTTGACCTCAACCTCTGATTTCCATATTTCTACCACACAGTGACAGCTGCATGACACTTCTACAGCATTCAATAGCTTAACAGTCAATTCTCCCCCATCTTGTGTTTGCCTCTGAGAATGCTTCTGGATTTTAAATTTCATGTATAGTGTATGGATTTCTGTCACATGTTCTAAAGGTGTTCTGTTTCTAACCCTGCTGGTTATACATTTTTCCTGTGTTTGTGTGTGCTTTCAATTGTGTCTGACTCTTTGCAATGCCATGGACCATAGCCTGCCAGGCTCTTCTGTTCATGAGATTTTCCAGGCAAGAAAACTGGAGTGGGTTGCCATTTCCTCCTCCAGAGGGTCTTCTCAACCCATAATTGAACCCACGTCTCTTGTGTCTCTTGCATTGGCAGGCAGATTGTTTACCATTGCACCTGAGAAGCCCCTTGGTGTCTGCTGCTACTGCTGCTAAGTTGTTTTAGTCATGTCTGACTCTGTGTGACCCTATGGGCTGCAGCCTGAAATGTTCCTCTGTCCATGGGATTCTCCAGGAAGAATACTAGTGTGGGTTGCCATGTCCTCTTCCAGAGGATCTTCCCAACCCAGGAAGTAAACCCATGTCTCTTAAGTCTCCTGCATTGAGAGGTGGGTTCTTTACCACTAGTGCCACCTGGAAGCCCCCTAGTGGTCTATGATATCTATTTTACTTTAAAGGCAAGACTGTTCATTTTCCACAAGTACCCTAAATATCACCATTTTGAAGCTCAAAGTAAATTTGAAAAAATATGATGTTCATTCAATAACATGTTTGAGTCATCTCTTGCATTGAAGCAACAAATAACTTGATAAAATTAAACTATGTATGCTTGAGTAGATATTCAAAATAGTCCCTCTAGATTCGTGGGTAAAGACAGCCTAAAACAAGAAAATTAATATTGTCTTGAATTTCCAATATTTTTATTGTCTCTAATTCTTATAACAAACTATGGTACATACACTTTAAGTGGTCTCACTCTAACTTTCTAGCGATGAAACAAGGCAATATGGTTTTGTGGATTTCAGTTGAAAGGGAAATAAAGTAAAAGGTACTGTAGGAAAGACAAATCTGGTGAATTGGAGCCTTAGTCTCTCTTTTCAAGTATTTATGTGGGGCTGCCTATGAGAAAAGTGCTTTTCAAAAAAAGTTGAAGGTCAAAAGTTAAACTGGGTTTGACTGTTGGGTTGGGTTCAACTATTTATGTACAAAGAAAAAATTCAAATGTTTGGTTTAAAATATTTCTCCACCTCAGTTTTATAACTAAATAACGTTAATAACTCACGTAATTTTCTTACCACCACACATGTTGGGAGTATGTACAACTGTCACATTCTCTTCTGCACTGAGTGTGTGGGCACCATGCAACTTGAATTAATCATTACTGCCTTCCATTTTTCTTTTTTTACACTTCTATGCTTTCATGTTCCTTGAATCTGAAGTTGTAGATGGTTAGGGAGGTATTTGCACATTCCTTCATTCATCAAACAGATACTAAGTGCCTTCCATGTCCAGACACTATGCAGATGTGGTAGGTTCACTGGGGAGGAGAGGTGTGGAAGGTCATTTGAGTTCATTTCTTTCTGCACAGTTTAAGCCTAGACAGATGATGGCTGAAAAGTTTAGGTGAGATATTAGAAACGACTCAGACTAATTTATTTTTATGATGATTTGATCATTTGATGAGAGAATGAAGATGAAAGAATAGTATTTATGTAATGTCTACAGTAAGAGTGTACTATCCTAAGCCAATATAATGGAGAGGGGTCCCATCCCATCTTGAGCCCAAGTTGCATCTATTGCTGAGATTCATGCAAACACTGGAAAATTTAATGAGCTAATAATATTTAGCATTTTTATTTTTAAATACACAATGTATTTCCCTTTGCCAACATAACATTTGTTTGCCTATTAGTTGGGATAAGGTGGAAAGAGAGCAAATAAGGTCAAAATGTCTTCAGACTAGGTGTAGGTGCAGGGCTATGGGGTAAATAGGGCTACAACTGCCAAAATGCTTGAGATCATGATTTGGAATGAGCAACATTTTGTGTATAAGGAGAATGTACAGTTGCCATGAGTTAAAAGGATAAAATTAAGGCCAAAATTTTGTGTTTCAGATCAAGGTTTTAAGTTCAAATAGTAAAGAGTAAAGAGAAAGTCAGTGTAGGTGGATCAGGGTCATGCTTTCTTTGAACTAATGATTATTTAGAATCTATTCAAGATATTGTGGTGGCATTGGGGATGCAGCAGTTTCTCGCTGATAGCTTACTGATTTTTCTTGTGATGCTCCCTCTTTCTGTCCCCAAATTCTTTCATGACTCTGTATTTCCTGCCCTACTATTTTCACTCTTGTTGAATATAAATCTTGTTCCAAGCTTCTTTCCTCATTTTCCTTCTCTTTTTATTTATATTCTCTCCTTTGGCCTCATACCCACCCTTATATTTCAGTATTCAGCCTCCATCAGTCTCATTTCTATATTCTAGTTTCTATCAACACCCCAGATCAGGGATTCCAAATCCATGTTAGAGGAACCAATGACATTTTTCAAGCAATGCAGAATTTGGAGTCACAGTCTTCATACAATTTGTACAACTTTCTAACTTTATTCTTGCTTTATTTCATCGAATATGTTTTCTCTCTTTGTAAGATGGAGTCAGTAACCTCCCTTAAGTGATTTTTTTTGAGAGAAAATATGTTCTTAAGTGTAAAATGATTACATCTTTTAAAATGCAAAGCTATTGCTGTGTACCACATAAAGATAACCTCTAAGAAGATTTTCTTCATTGCCTTAACTAGAGATGAACCCACATTCTTTTAAAATCAGTTATGTTCTGTCCTGTATCTTAGTGATATTTGCATTTGCTTTGTTGCTGTTGTTGTTCAATCAGTAAGTTGTGTCTGACTCTGCAACCCCAGGGACTGCAGCATGCCAGGCTTCCCTGTCCTTCACTGTCTCCCGGAGTTTGCTGAAATTCATGTCCATTGAGTCAATGATGACATCCAACCATCTCATCCTCTGTCACCCACTTCTCCTCCTGCCCTCAATCTTCCCCAGCATTGAGATCTTTTCCAATGAGTAGGCTCTTTGCATCAGGTGGCCAAAATATTGGAGTTTCAGCATCGGTCTTTCCAATGAATATCCAGGGTTGATTTCCCTTTAGGATTGGCTGGTTTGATCTTCTTGCAGTCCAGTGGACTCTCAAGAGTCTTCTCCAGCACCACAATTTAAAAGCATCAATTCTTCAGTACTCAGCCTTCTTTATGGTCCAGCTCTCATATCTGTATGTGACTATTGGAAAAACCACAACTTCCAACTACACAGACCCTTGTTGGCAAAGTGTTGTCTCTGCTTTTGAATATGCTGTCTAGGTTTGTCATGGCTTTTTTCCAAGGAGCAAGCGTCTTTTAGTTTCATGGCTACAATCACTGTCTGGAGTGATTTTGGAGCCCAAGAAAATAAAATCTGACACTGTTTCCACTTTTTCCCATCTATTTGCCATGAAGTGATGGCAAATGGTTCTGTCTTATATCTTAATAATGTTTACACTGCTTTAACTCCGTCCTAACCCAGTCCCTGACTAAAAGTTCTAGGAAGGCAGGAACTCAATAATATATCCTTTTAGTGCTTGAAACAATGCCTAGCATCAGAAACACATCCAAATAGTTGTTGAATTTAAATTGACAACTGGCTTTCACATTTGAGGAGGAAAAACCTCCACAGATTCTATCAAATGCATCATGTGTTAACGAAACGAGATGCATTCATGTTTTTCAGAGAAACTGTGTTTCTGATGATGGATGAGAATTAAATCTGTGCTTGGCTTGACGATCTGCAGGCGGGTTGTACCTGCCCTGGCTGTCAGTGCTCAAATTCGTAATGCCAGAGGAGGTGTTGCTCCTCATTGTCAAGCATTGGGTAAGCAAACCTCCACTTTCTATCGATCATACATGGCATGCACTGTGTGTGCCTGCTGCCTCTTGAAGCTCTATTAAAAGAATATAACACCCAACAGGAACCGTCAAAGATTTAATCTACTTGCGTTTGCCTCTTTCTGCATCCCAGTTGGTTCATAGACTGATGAGAGATACTGGCATGCTGACAACACATGAGAGGGGAAAAACCTGTAGGTATCACTCATTAATTGTATTTTATTTCTGTTTTGAAAGATTTGAGTTGTACATTTTGAATTTTCATTCTAGCTCTATACTATGTATGCAAATTTGTGTTAGGAAAAGGAAGATGTAAATATTTTAATATTCAAATGCTAGCAGTGAGGTGTTATTTTTTGTTAACGGTTTGACTTTGTTTACTGACACTATGTGTTTGGTTGTCAATTAGTTTATTCTCTTTTTAACAGAGAAGAGTGATGACAAAGCCATATCTGCACAATGTCCACCAGCTCTTCAGCAATTATGCCTGATCTTAATTATTAATGATCTAAGACAATTTTAGTGTGAAAATTTAAAAAATAAACCAGGAAATGAAAACTAAACGAATCTCTCTTGGTCAAATTCTCTTATTTAAAGATTCTCTTTCTTGTCTTGTGACTCTGGGTTCTTCACGTGAATCTTTAAATAAGAGATTTTGACCAAGGACGCTTCCCAGGTGGCTAAATGGTAAAGAATTTGCCTGTCAATGCAGGAGACAGAGGATACGCAGGTTCAATCCCTGGGTAGGGAAGATCCCTTGGAGGAGGAAGTGGCAACCCACTCCAATATTCTTTTCTGGAAAATATCATGGAGCCTGTTGGGCTACAGTCCATGAGATGGCAAAGAGTTGGACTTGACTGAGTGACTAAGCACACACACATGACCAATTTAGAGAATAAAAGATTCAAATATCAGTTTTCAAAAGGTGTAGAGAGTCTAGGTTGATCTTTTATATTATTGTTATATTGTAAAAACTGGCAATTTGTCATTAAACTTTATTTTATTGAAGTCAAAATTCCTTTCAGTGAGGTTTAGAGACACCGCTTTATTTAGAGTTGACACAGTACAAACAGAAATGAAAATACTACGGGATAATAGATCCTAAAATCCACCCCATCCAAATGTCCTGAGTAAGATTTTGGTGAATGTTGGATTATAAATTCATAGTAAACGTTCTTATAACTCTTCAATTGACAATATTTTACACAGTTCACTTAAGAAAGATAAGAATGGTTTAGCTTTTTTGAAATGTCAGAGGTGTCATGGACATTTTGTTTTAAAAGTATAAGTTATTTACGAGTATTTTTTTCATGTGGAATTAAAATGCCCTCTCTTGTGACTGTGAGTCACAGGGGGACCCAAGTCTTATGACTGAGCATTATGATTTGGAAGATTTTATAGATGCTGTTAATGAACTATCAGCTGTTTTTTCTTTTTAAACCTTAGCATTTCTTCTGTACAGTGTCTTATTCTTAGTTCCCTCTTTGAAATCATATTTTATTTTAACAGAAACTGTTAGTACTAAGAATCAAAGGACATTCAGATGAGTGAAGTACTTGTGACACTGTGATAGTTAATTTTATGTGCCAACTTGAGTGGATCTTGAGATGCTTAAATATCTGGTTAAGCATTATTTCTAGGGGTATTTCTAAGGACGTTTCCAGAGAAGATTAACAATTCAGTTGATAGGCTGAGTAAAGTGCGTTACCCGCTGCACTGTGAACGGGCATCATTCAATCTGTTGAGAATTTTAAGAGAACAAAAAGGTGAGGAATGGGAAGATTTGCTCTCTCTCTGCCTGAGTGCTTGAACTGAGATTTAATCTTCCTTCTTCCCTCTGTACTTCTGATTCTCAGGCCTTCAGACTCATACCAGAATCTACCCCATCAGCTCTCTGGCTTTCAGACTACATCACTGGCCTTCCTTGGGTCTCCAACTTCTGGATGACCTACTATGGGACTTCTCAGTCTCTAGAATTTGTAACTATCCAAAACCATGGTGCCTTTTTTTTTTTTTTTTTAATCTTTTGGCTGTACTGCACAGCATATAGGATCTTAGTTCCCCAACCAGGGATTGAACCCACGTCCCCTGCAGTGGAAGCACAGTTTTAACCACTGGATTGCTAGGGAAGTCCTCATGGTGCATTTAAAAACAATTTTTTTTTATTGTCATAAAAGTCACAAAATATAAGATATACTATTTTAACCATAATATTTAACTATAGCTCAGTGGCACGAAGTACATTCACACTATTGTGCACCTCTCACCATTATCCATCCCCCAAATTTTTCTCCTTGCTAAACTGAAACTCTGTCCCCGCTAAACACTAAGACCCCATTCCCCTTTCCCCACCTTCTGACTCTCTGAATCTGACTGTTCTAGCTACCTCCTAGGTAGGTACCAAGATCCTAAGAGGAATCAAACAATATTTGTCTGTGCCAAAGAATTGATGCTTTTGAGCTGTGGTGTTGGAGAAGACTCTTGAGAGTCCCTTGGACTGCAAGAAGATCCAACCAGTCCATTCTGAAAGAAATCAGTCCTGGGTGTTCTTTGGAAGCTGAAACTCCAATACTTTGGCCCCCTCTTGCAAAGAGCTGACTCATTGGAAAAGACTCTGATGCTGGGAAAGATTGAGGGCAGGAGAAGAAGGGGACAACAGAGGATGAGACGGCTGGATGGCATCACCGACTCAATGGACAGTGGTTTGGGTGAACTCCAGGAGTTGGTGATGGACAGGGAGGCCTGGCCTGGCATGGAAAAAGTCAGACACGACTGAGTGACTGAACTGACCTGAACTGAATGTATATTGGAATGCATTTCCATGGTGCATTTTTAAAAAGTTTTTTCTAGATAAAGATTCAGAAATTATTAATTAGTGTCTGCTGTCTTTCCTTCGGGGGAGAACATTTTTCGCTTGCTTTATAGATTTTCACTGTGAGCCCACATTCAGCAGAGACTCTTCTCTGTGGGAGTGTTGTGTGCTCCACATTCTCCAACCTTTCCTGTTTAACTCTTGCTTCTGCTCTGAAACCCAGGGGTTCTTTGTTTCAGGACGTGCATGCTTGCATTCATGCTAGGTCACTTCAGTTGTGTCCAACTCTTTGTGACCCTATGGAATGTAGCCCTCCAGGCTCCTCTGTCCATGGGATTCTCCAGGCAAGAATACTGGAGTGGGTTGCTATGCCCTCCTCCAGGAAATCTTTCCGACCCATGGATCGAACCCATGTCTCTTACATCTCTTTCATTGGCAGGAGGGTTCTTTAACCACTATTGCAGAGTTTACATTGATTTCATAGCTTGGAATTCCCTCCTCATGTTGATAGTAAGTATTTGATTCATAACCATCAATTGTATGACTTTAAGATAACAATTTCCTGCCACTTTCCTGAGCAAGACAGCCAAAATCTTGAAGTCCGACATTTAAGAAGAGGCCTGATTTTCCAGGTTCCTTCACTTCTGGCATGAGGAGATTTCATTTTTCTTTTTGTTTATTTCACAATAGAACTTGTATCAATAATTTTATTACTGTTTTGACTATTTTTTCTAGGTTTCATCCTCTTTCAGAAAGCGGAAGAAGGGTCCTGGTTACTTCAGAACTGGAAGCATTAAGATATAAAGAGTTTCAAGGATATAATGTATACTCTATTTTAAATCAGATCATTATAAGCATTCTTTCAAAATGGTGAAAAATTCTTTATCTGCTTTTAGGTCATGAGGTAACACATACATATCCAGAAACACTATTTATGTCTATAGCTTATATCTGTAATTATGTAAAACTTGAGAAGGAGGCATTATTTTCCATATTTCACAAGTAAGGTGATTAAAATTCAGAAAAGCTAAGAAACTTGCCTACAGTTACTCAGCTATTGACTGACAAGTGAACTTTGAATCCTGAAACTGTTTGATTCCAGATGTTTTGAGCTTTACACTAGGTCTTGCTGCTGCCAATAAAATCTATTCAACTACTGAGATTTCTGTGATGAGACAATTAGTCATAATGATCTTTTCTATATTACATATGATGTAAGGGACTCCAGTAACATCCTTGACTTATGACAATACAAATTTCAGAATAAATTCTGCATATTTGCTCACAGAGAGCAGGTGAAGAGAACTAACTCTTGAATCATATATCAAGCTACAATCGTATATCTTGAATCATGTATCATAAACCTAGCTCAGTGTGACCATGATTAAGTTATTTAACCTCTCTGAGCCTCAGTTTGCTTATCTACAAGATGAAGATCAAGCAATATTTCCTTGATTAGCTTGGAAAATACAAATAAAGCCCTGAGAATAATATCTGACACTAGCAAGAAGCTTAATACATACATGCTAGCTAGTATTATACAAATGATCCATATGGAAATATCTTGCATCAGTTAGTCTGTAATTGACAAAATATTTAGTATGCATCAAATATGGCAACAAAAGTCTCAAATTTGTGAAATGCAATGTGTTTACCTTTTTCTAAGTAATCTGTTAATTAAAGTCCTTTCTAATTAGCAGCTGTGCTTTTTTATAGCAAAACATTTTTTATACCTTCAATGTGTGAAAAGCAAAGAAGTACATGACAGTTTTAATGAGGTTCCTGTCTACTTAAATGAAATACAAAATTTTTACTGTTTTTCTAAAATTAAAGTTCCCATTAGTTTAGTGCCTGTGTTTTACTGTTTTCCAATCCGTTACTGACATCAGCACTGAATCTCTTACTGAGGACTTAAATTTATATAGGAATGCCATGAACACATAAATATATAACCTAATAACAATACTATATAAAATATCCTCTGAAATTCAAAGCCATAGAAGTTAGTAATAATTTATGTACTTCTATGAAGAACATGTAAATACTCACTTAGGATTAAGTTCGTTAAAAGTAATCTCTGGTAATATTTTAGTGACCTGTAACCTTAACATTTCTTTTCAATTTAACCAAAAGACACTTCCTTGTGGGGATGGTATTAATTAATCCCAGTAAGATGATAATGGCATTTCTGTTTTTATTTTATTTTTTCCATAGCCAGTGCCATTTATGATTTGTGTATTGAAGACTTTACTTTAAAGTGAACATAGACTCAGTAATTTCAACTTTCATTTATGGATCTTGTGTTCTTCTCTATTCAAAGTGCTATATGTACCTATTGTAAAGGGAGAGGAGGAAACAAGAGCTGAGACTGAGGGGTAAGTGGAGGATTCTGGAATCTCAAACATTCGGAAAAGATTTAGAATATACTAAGTTGCCTACATACGAACCTTCAAGCTGCAAACTTTCAAAGATGTGAACGTACATTTGCATGTCCAATTACATAAGTTAGTTCATCTAGCGTACATTGTCACGTGCATGCATACTCTACAAGTGGTTATGCTCTATGTGCCTTACTGTACAGAGTACAGTAATACAGTATCTTTATTTCAAGCCCAGGATGTCTGGAAGCAAGGGTAAAAGCAGTGGTAATGTAACTGATAGTATTGTCCTTTTCAAGGTACTATACTGTAAGATTTAAAATGTTTTTTTTTTTTAATTTTTTGTGCTTGTTTGTTTTTTATGTATTATTTGTCTGAAAAGTATTATAAACCTATTACAATGCAGTACTATATAGTCGATTGTGTTGGTTGGGTACCTAGGCTAATTATGTTGGATTTATGAACCACTGGACTTATGAACTTGCTACTGAAACTGAACATGTTCATATGCAGGGGACTTAAAGGGCTAACTAGGGGGTCAACAAGGTATGGATAAAAGGGTATATTAGCATTTAAGACAGATTTTCAATATCATTTAATAGTTTTCTTCAATAAGACTCAGCCGCCACCTAATGTTGACTTAATCAGTTCAGTTTAGTTCAGTCGTTCAGTGGTGTCCGACTCTTTGCGACCCCATGAATTGTAGCATGCCAGACCTCCCTGTCCATCACCAACTCCCGGAGTTCATCCAAACTCATGTCCATCGAGTCAGTGATGCCATCCAGCCATCTCATCCCGTCATTGCCTTTTCCTCCTGTCCCCAATCCCTCCCAGCATCTGAGTCTTTTCCAATGAGTCAACTCTTCACATCAGGTGGCCAAAGTATTGGAGTTTCAGCTTTAGCTTCAGTCCTTCCAAAGAACACCCAGGACTTACCTCCTTTAGAATGGACTGGTTGGATCTCTCTGAAGTCCAAGGGACCCTCAGGAGTCTTCTCCAACACCACAGTTCAAAAGCATCAATTCTTTGGCACTCAGCTTTCTTCACAGTCCAACTCACACATCCATACATGACCACTGGAAAAACCATAGCCTTGACTAGATGTACCTTTGTTGGCAAAGTAATGCCTCTGCTTTTCAATATGCTATCTAGGTTGGTCATAACTTTCCTTCCAAGGAGTAAGCATCTTTTAATTTCATGGCTGAAATCACCATCTGCAGTGATTTTGAAGCCCCCCAAAATAAAGTCTGACACTGTTTCCCCATCTATTTCCCATGAAGTGATGGGACCAGATGCCATGATCTTAGTTTTCTGAATGTTGAGCCTTAGCTAACTTTTTCACTCTCCTCTTTCACTTTCTTCGAGAGACTCTTTAGTTCTTCTTTGTTTTTTGCCATAAGGGTGGTGCCATCTGCATATCTGAGGTTATTGATATTTCTCCTGGCAATCTTGATTCCAGCTGTACTTCTTCCAGCCCAGTATTTTTCATGATATACTCTGCATATAAGTTAAATAAGCAGGGTGACAATATACAGCCTTGACATATTCCTTTTCCTGTTTGGAACCAGTCTGTTGTTCCATGTCCAGTTCTAACTGTTGCTTCCTGACCTGCATATAGGTTTCTCAAGAGGCAGGTCAGGTGGTTGACTTAATAGAGGGGCCAAAAATGTCTCCATAATGTTCCTAAAATTGCTGACCATGGGAACAAGGCTGAGCAGGGAAGAAATTAATTAAAAAGGGAACAGATAACTAAGAATGTAAGAAAAGTTTCCAGCCTATCACTCTCTAAGAGATAAGTGGGTTGGGGATGTATCAGATTGAGTGAATATGTGGGAAGTAATTCAGGAGGTTATATATAAGTAAAAGAAGTTTAGAGCTAGAGAATTTTAAATATAATGTATTTTCCTAGAAAAAGATTCCATATGTACCTTGATTATCTGTAAGTGAGGTAGAGTATAGATGAAATACTATCTTCAAGCAATGATTGCCTGGTTTCTTCTTTTGTTAATATGTCCATTTAATTAAACACCAGAGATTTATTGACTCTAAAAGTTAGATCCACTGTTGAAAAATAAGCAAAAGACTTGAATAGCCATTTTGCCAAAGAAGATATACAAATGCCCACCATGAAAAGGTGCCCAACATAACTAATCATTAGGGAAATGCAAATCGAAACCACAATGAGATATCATCTCATGAGAGGTGGCTGGCATCAAAAAGACAACATATAAAAATGCCAGTGAGAAAGTAGAGAAAAGGGAATCCTTGTGCACTGTTGGTGAGACTGTAAATTGGTACAGCCACTACAGAAAACAGTATGGGTGGGAGGTTCCTCAAAATATTAAAAATAAAACTACTGTATGATTCAGCAATTCCCCTTCTGGGAATATATCCAAAGGAAACAAAAACATTAACATAGGAAGATATTTGAACTCTTGTGCATATATCAGAATTATATATTACAGCCAAGACATGGGAATAACCCGAGTAACCATCAATGGATGAATGAATAAAGAAGTTATATACATATACAAGAAGGAAAGTCAGCTATTTGCAGAAACATGGATGAACTTGAGGGCATTATGCTAAGTGAAACAAGTCAGGCAGAGAAAGATACACACAATATGATAAACAGTATGATCTCCCTGATAGGTGAAATCTAAAAAAGAAAAAAGGAAACTCATAGGGAAAAGGGGGCTTCCCTTGTGACTTAGTGGTGAAAGAATCCACCTGCAAGGCAGGAGACGTGGTTCGATTCCTGAGTTGGGAAGATCTCCTGGAGAAGGAAATAGCTACCCACTCTAGTATTCTCACCTGTGAAATCCCATGGACAGAGGAGCCTGGCAGGCTACAGTCCATGGGGTCAGAAACAGCTGGACACGTCTTAGTGACTGAGAACACATAGGAAAAGATTTGTATTCATCAGAGATGAGGAATGTGGGTAGGGAGAATTAATTGGATGAAGACAGAGAAAGGTGAAAACTTTCAATTATAAGATATGTAAGTACTAGGTATGTAATATATTGAACACAATAGGATAACTATAGCTAACACTTCTGTATGATATATTTGAAAGATGTTAAGAGAGTAAATACTGTGAGTTCTCATCACAAGGATTTTTTTATTGATGTGAGATAATGGCTGTTAACTAAGATTATTATGGTAATCACTTTACAATATATGTAACTGAAGTCACTATGCTATACACCTTAAACTTATACAGTGTTGTATATGAATTATATCTCAATAAAACTGAAAAAATTAACATAAATATATAGATAGAAGAAGTGGATCCAGGTTTGTGGTGCCTAAAGCACATGCAATTTTGTCCTTAAGTAAATAATATAAAAATACAATGTATCATAGCAAGTATACATTGCAGTAAGAGCTTTGGAAGGGACCCATGCAATTTAGAGGACCTGAAACTTAATCTGAATTAATTTTTCAGTAAATTCACTCCATATTCTAGGTGCTATTCCAGAAACAGTAAACATCAGCAGAGTGAGACTCAATGCCTCACATAAAAGCAGGCCTGAAGCACATACTTCCATAAACCAAATATCTACCATGTTATTCGGAGTGAGAGAAATCCTTTTGTTTTCAATGACAATAATTTATTGAGGGTCTTGAGGCTCTAGGGATCTGTAGCCCACACACGAGCATTTGCCCAATATCTCTTGAGGTTACAGTCTTCATTACTAAAGAATATAAATGTTTTGGACCTCAGGAAATCGTGTTATTTTTGTAATACTGCATTTGAAATCTCTTGATGGCCCAATGTCTTTATTATATGCAATACTTTCCTTCTGTTATCCTCCAAAGAACAATTAACTCAAGCTTTCCATCCATCTTTTCTTTCCCTGTCCACCCCCAAAATGAAAGGAATCAGAAGTAAGGAGGAAAAAATGAAAGATAAATAAATTTATTTTTTGTACACTAGAAACAGTATGGCATTAAATAAATGTATTTGTGACATTATCAATGTAACCTATTTACCACTATTGTTGAAAAATAAAATTGTCTCAGATGTAATCTTACTTTAATCCAGAAATCTCTCCATATCATGTAATATTTTATTAATGTAGTAACAGCAATACCATTCATAATAGCTGAATAATATTTTGCTGTTACAGAGTACATCTCTTCAAGATAAGTGGGCTAACAATAGCCCTGATTTCATTGCTTATTAAAACAGTTAAAGTAATAGGTTTCTGATTTGCATAAGCTGCAGATTAATGGTGTTTACTGAGCAGTGGGACTTGTACTTACATTCAGAATGCCAATGACAGGAGACGTATGAAAGTCGGAGGCATCCTGTCGTCCTATAAACCAGTCACATGTTTATTTCTGGCAAAATGATGAAAGCATATTAGTGTAAGCAGTTCAGTCAAGCTTAATGCATAAATAACTAATTGAAAATCCTGGAGGTTCATGTAAGAATACAATGAGTACTTTGTTTATTTAATTAAAGCTAAAGTAACTTTTTAATGACCCATTGAAAACCAAAGACACTTGAAAAACTGGGCAGGAAGTTTATAGCCTTATTAAAAATTATGAAGTTGCTTTGAATATATAAATAAAAGTAACAGAAAATGATAATGTCCTTATAAGCTTCCATAGAAGAAATACTGACATTTTCATTTTGCCATCCTTCCTCCCTTTCTTCCTATGTCTCTCTATATGTCTATCTATCTATCTAGCCATT
Source organism: Bos javanicus (assembly GCF_032452875.1). Classification (NCBI taxonomy): domain Eukaryota; kingdom Metazoa; phylum Chordata; class Mammalia; order Artiodactyla; family Bovidae; genus Bos; species Bos javanicus. The sequence continues at coordinate 58,107,638 of NC_083869.1, read as the reverse complement.
CATCTTCATCATCTGTCTAATCTATATTCTATAATAAAAGACAGTATTTATTCTTTAATGCAGACAGTCATAGAAAATCTACTTTCTGTCCTTGGATGCACCATGGGGGATAGATACACAGAATATCTGTAGTCACAACAGCCTGAACTTCTTTCTAAGGATGTCCCCCGACCCCCAACCTGGCCCCAGACCAATCTCAGGTCCTTCAGACATAATGAATGAGCTTAGAGACTTGCATGAGATTCAGTATTATTTGTATTTTATCCTAAAGGAAGAACTGAACACTTTGACAGAGATTGCACAAAAATGAATACTTTCTATAATGAAGTATTGAAGGTGCCTGATGTCAGTAACTGATACAAACAGAGTTTTCTAAGGCTAGAAGGATTGGTACCTAGTTATTTTTTGTTCTGTCTTGAATTTTGCAACGGTGAACCAGGTCCTGTAGCTTTTGAAAGAAGGGTTTAAATGAATAGCTGTTTGAAGGACTTAGTTTAATGTTTTATTCAAGATAGCTTTTTACCCTCATGAAAAGATAAAGAATGATTGTTGTTGATATAGTAATATGTATGTGGGGCTGGATTTTGTGATCTACATGCTAAGCTGCAAAGTATACATATAAGTACTCATTGTACAAAAGAATGATATCAATTTTGAAGAATTCTAATACATCCCAAGTCTTAGCAGATTTTAAGATAAATTCATCACAGAATATGACTTATCATCCTTACCTTCACATAGTTCCATCTCTCTGTGAACACTCTACCTTCTTCCCTTGACAAATATAAGTCATTCCTCAGGCTATTTCTTTCTATTCCCAAGATGTTCAATGATTCAACTCATGACTAGGCTGTCTTGAACACCAAAATTTCTGTTTTGTTTTATTCTAGTTATATTTTTGGAAAATTAAAGCTGAGTTGGATTTTGTGGGGAACGTCAGAGTGGAGAGTTTTATAGGGTCTAAAATGTAAACTCTACCGAGACCAGGTCAGTTTTTTGTCACTGCATATATGGTGCCTGGCTCATTTTCCAGTTCATAACTATTCATAAATATTGAGTAAGTGAATGAATAAAAAATGATAAAGAATTTTTATTTTGTTTTGAAGGTATCTCAGAGAAGTATTACATTTAGATTTATGCTTTAAAAATATTTATCTTGTAACAGTATAGAATTTGGATTAAGAAGAGCTACATGGGTGGTAGAGGGACCAACTTGGAGGCTATTGAAGTAGCTTAGGAGCCAAGTGATGAGTAAATATAAAGCAAAGAAGTGAGGATAGAGATTTAGAGAAAGGATTCAAGATACAGTTTAGGTACGAGAATCCACAGAAACTGTTGACTCATTTTTCATAGAAATAGTGTAAATTCAAAGTAAAAGAAAATCCCAAATTTCTAACTGGACATCAAGCAAAATAGGGGGAAAAAGTAGACAATGTTAGTTTTCAGTTTGAATATTCTAACAGTGAAAATGTACACCTGGAACTCAGGAGATAGCTCCTAGATAGAGCCATAGTTTGGGAAATCCTAATCACATATGGTACAAAAGTTTTGCCTATGGTGAAGATAAAAAGTATGGAGGACAAAGATCAGGGTAACATTAGCGTCTAAGAAGTACTGGAGCTTGAGACTTGAAAGGAACTTGAGAAGGAGTGAAGAGAGAATTAGAAAGAGAACAGATTGTCCTTGATGTTGATAAATGAGTGGTGGATAGTGTCAAATGCAATAAAGCATGTAACAGACAAATTGAAATGTGTTCAGTGAATTGATTATCTTTGTCAAAACTGTTACAGTGGTGCGGTGGGGATCAAAGTATAGTTTTAGGGGTTGATATACAAATGACTGGACTCAAGGGAAGGTAAATAAGACAGTCCGACCTTTGAAGGCACAGTTGAAGAAAAGGTTGGTAAGAGGCCAATGTCTAGCACATTACAGATTTTCAATAAATCTTTGTTGAAAAAACAAATGAGTACCTAGGTTTAGAGCAAGATAAAGGCAACATTGTTATTAAGAGATGAAATAGGCATACATAGATACGTTGAAGGATATGGGGCCAATGGGTAAGGAAAAAGAGATGTAAAGTCATGTCATAGAAAGTGAAAAATGAAAGGTCTTAGTACATAGACAAAGAAATTCACTTTGGATAGAAAATATCAGAGGTAAAGTTGCATAGACATATTCAAATGCTAGCATATTAGTAAGTGAATGGCAAGAAGTTGAGAGCATTATGTGACAGTTCCTATTCTGTTTGTAAATCAGGGAGCATCATGCTAAGAGTGAGATTGGCAGGCAAGGTACTTAAAGATGAGATGAATGATTAGAGTGACATTCAGGATACTGAAAAATGGAGCCAGTCATGGACAACTTGGACTGGCCAATAGAGGGCACCCAGATGGCTTTAGATCCTAAAAGTCTCAATGGGATGAATCACCCAGTTTCTGTGCTTTCCTCCAGATATGCACAGCAGTATCAGTATAGGTTCAGGAGAGTGAGTGGGTTTCCTAGGTTTTTAGGTATGGATAAACAGAAGGAGAAAAGTAGGAGGAAATGGAAGGTGCTGACAAGACAGGGGTTTATAAGTAGGAGCCTCACTTAAGAGAGAAGAAAACAAAAAAAGTTTCTTGAAATATTTAGCAGCAATGAAATACAGAAATGAGCTGCATAGTTTCCTGATGAATTATATGCATTCCAGTTATGCTATGATACTAAAAATTTGGAGTTAAGACTCCTAAGATGGAAAAGTCCGATGCCTGGAAAGGTCCAAGGAGTCACTGAAATGAAGTGGAGATAGTTATTGGAATTAGACACACCAAGGGGCCAAGAGCCTGGTATAGGATGTAGAAAGTGAAAGTGTTAGTCACTTAGCTATGTGACCCCATGGACTGTAACCCACCAGGCTCCTCTGTCCATGGAATTCTCCAGGCAAGAGTACTGAAGTGGTAACCATTCCCTTTTCCAAGGGATCTGATCTTCCCAACTCTGGGATCAAACCCAGGTCTCCTTCATTGTAGGCAGATTCTTTACAGTCTGAGCCACCATGGAAGCCCAAAGGGTATAGAATACCTGTGAAATGACTTGGGATTTTGAAAGACCATAGCCTAATCAGAAAATCAATCACTTTCACATTTAGAAAAGGGAATTCCCTGGTGGTCAGGTGATTAAGACTTGGTGCTTTCACTGCTGTGGCCCTGATTCAGTCCCTCCTTGGGGAACTAAGATCTCGCGAGCCACAAGGCATGGCCAAAAAGACAAAGTGAAGTGAAGTGAAAGTCGCTCAGTTGTGTCTGACTCTTTGCGACCCTATGGACTGCATGGACTATACAGTCCATGGGATTCTCTAGGGTAGAATACTGGAGTGGGTAGCCTTTCCCTTCTCCAGGGGATCTTCCCAACCCAGGGCTTGAACCCAGGTCTCCCACATTGCAAGTGGATTCTTTACCAACTGAGCTATCAGGGAAGTCTATAAAAAAAGACAAAACCCCAAGACAAAAGAACATTAGAATTGTTCAGCAATAGTAGTGGTTGTTTACAATGTATATGTACATAAATATTTATTGTTCTGTTCATGTATATGCATAATATAATATATATAAATAATATACACATCAATTAATTATGGTCTAGTATTCAAAGTTTTATTTTGAATAGGAACTTCAGATGAATAAACACTTTCACACATATATACATATATAATTTAGCTTCATAAATTATTAAAAGCCTCTATGCTTCTCTAGAGGAGAAGGCAATGGCACCCCACTCCAGTACTCTTGCCTGGAAAATCCCATGGATGGAGGAGCCTGGTAGGCTGCAGTCCATGGGGTCGCTAAGAGTCAGACACGACTGAGCGACTTCACTTTCACTTTTCACTTTCATGCGTTGGAGAAGGAAATGGCAACCCATTCCAGTGTTCTTGCCTGGAGAATCCCAGGGACGGGGGAGCCTGGTGAGCTGCCATCTATGGGGTCGCACAGAGTCGGACACGACTGAAGCGACTTAGCAGCAGCAGCAGCAGCATACTTCTCTAGATACAGTGAGTCTATGGTAGTGGTAATTTTTACTTATTATGTGATTAATATCTCTTGTTTTAGAAAAATTTTAACATATAGCTGCAGTGTGGAGAATCCTGAAGGAAATGTTAAAGTGAGGAGGTTTAGTTTTGACATCGGCAACATTTTCAAGAGACTTTCACACAGAATGTTGCTGTCTGTGGGCTGACAGTTTTCTTTGACTCACTCTTAGCCCGGCTTTGCACTGAAAATCTGACCAGCTCTTTCTACCTGCAAATCTACAATATCCTGAAATAATATTTGTTCACATAACATCACTCTATTCTCTATAAAATACCCTAGCCTTCCTCAAAAGAAATAGTGTTATTGCAAGTTTGACTATTGAAAAAGTAATATTGCCTCCAAGGGGGTATGCCATCTTAATAAGACATATCTTCAAGACACGAAGAAATGTACTTTTCAAATCCTACATGCCTTATAAACCACCACTTATGAAACCTTTGTTCTAAAGTGTTGCCAGTTTTACCTGAGACAGATATTTTACTGCATTTAAAAGGTCTCTGAGGATCTTAGGGAATCTTAGGTGAACCTGGAGGCCTGGTGGATATAATGAAAACCAAAGTTTTTGTTTCATGAAGTTTTCTCAAGGCTTTTCTCCTGGGCATTTAAATGTAACTTCCATTTTGCTAGTCTAACTTCACCATGTAGTGCTGGTAGAAATTTTAGGAAGAGAAATAGCTGGTGTGTATAATAAACTGAAAAACAGGACTCTCTTCTCACTCACCTACTATTCCACTGAAGGAAGTGGTGGTAGAAAATATTGTTAGTCTAATTAAAATTAGATGCAGCCATCCATAAAAATGAGAGACCAATGGTATTTTTAGAATCTTTTACAACTGGAACTTATTTGGCTAGTTAGCTCTAGAAAAAAAGTTACCAAGCAAATATCCACCAAAATCAGTTTTCTTTTCCCCTCTGCTTTCAAGGTTCTTTCCTTTCCTGTTCAGTGAATCCAATGTTTTACCCAAATCGATTGAGTAAACCAATTCATACTGGGTGCTATTGCCTTTTACTGTATTGCTCTTTTCAGAGACATTTTTCTGTTTATCTTGATTTATATATGTAAATCATTTTATCCTCTTTGTCCACTGATACATGTTTTTTTAAACAAATATTATATGTCTACTACTGTTCTAGGCCCTTGAAATACAGAAGCAGACTAGATCTTACAGATCCTTGCAGCTGTGAGGCTCACATTTTAGTGGTGGACAGACAAACAACACACAAAGAGATTTCATAACACACATTCACGTGACTAAACAGTGCAGGCTACAAAGAAATTGAAACAGGATAAAGACCTGAAAAGTGGCTGGATAAGCTTTATACATCTTATCCCAAGCACAAACTATAGCCTAGATTGACTATTAAAAAAAACTTAAATATCAAGTTAATGTTAAAAAGATCCATTTAATATCAGTGAAAGTTGCTACAAAAAGAATAATAACAGGAACATTTGCCTTTGGGGAGAATGTGACAATAGTGTGCTAGCACAGATGTTCTAATGTTAAGTGTGGTCCCTCTTTGGGGCTAAATTTTTAATGGAGAAACTAATGAAACATCCTTAATGAGAAAAAGAGGAGTGGTGAGGACAAAATGCTATCCACCTCTGGACCTCTGTGGTCCAATGTAGTTATCACTGGCTGGCATGGACCCTAAATATGTTAAATGTGGCTAGCCTACATTGAAATGTGCTCTAAGAGTGAAATACACTGCTACTGCTAAGTCACTTCAGTCATGTCCGACTCTGTGTGACCCCATAGACGGCAGCCCACCAGGCTCCCCCGTCCCTGGGATTCTCCAGGCAAGAACATTGGAGTGGGTTGCCATTTCCTTCTCCAATGCAGGAAAGTGAAAAGTGAAAGTGAAGTCGCTCAGTCGTGTCTGACTCTTAGCGACCCCATGGACTGCAGCCTACAGGCTCCTCCATCCATGGGATTTTCCAGGCAAGAGTACTGGAGTGGGGTGCCATTGCCCCGAGTGAAATATGCACTAGATAGCAAAGATTTATTATGAAAAAAATTATAAAATGTCTTATTGTTTTTTATGTTGATTGCATGTTGAAATTGCATTGTTATGGTGATTGCATTTTGGAGCCATCAGATCAAATTAAATATATTATTAAAATTAATCTCAGCTTTTCATCATTGAGTATGATGTTAGCTGTGGGTTTGTCATATATATGGCCTCAATAATGTTGAGATATGTTCCTTTTATGTCCACTTTCTGGAGAGGGTTTTGTTTTTTTTTTTTATCATAAATAGATGTTGAATTTTGTGAAAAGCTTTCTCTGCATCTATTGTGATGGTCATATGGGTTTTATTATTCAATTTGTTGATGTAATACATCAGTCACATTGATTGATTTGTAGATATTAAAAAATCCTTGAATCTCTGGGATAAAATCCACTTGGTCATGGTGTATGATCTGTTTAATGTATCATTAGATTGAATTTTCTAATATTTTGTTGAAGATTTTTACATCTATGCTCACCAGTGTTATTGGCCTGTACTTTTCTTTCTTGTGGCTTCTTTGGTTTTGGTATCAGGATGATACTGGCCTCATAGCATGAGTTTGAAAATGTTCCTTCCTCTGCAGTTTCTTGAAATAGTTTGAGAAGGATAGGTTAACGCTTCTCCAAATATTTGACAGAAATCACCTGTGAAGCCATCAGGTCTTGGACTTTTGGGTTTTGGGAGTTTTTAAATTACTAATTCAATTTCAGTGCTTGTGATTGGTCTGTTGATGTTTTCTATTTCTTCCTGGTTCCATTTTGGGAGGTTGTCCTTTCTAAGAATTTGTCCATTTCTTCTAGGTTGTTCATTTTCTTGTCATCTAGTTGTTCATAGCAGTCTCTTATAGTCCTTATGTATTTCTGTGGTGTTGATTGAACTCCTTCTTCACTCCTAATTTTATTGATTTGGAAACTCTCTCTTTTTTTCTCACCAACTTAATAGACATGAATTTTAGCAAACATTGGGAGATAGTGGAGGACAGAAGAGCCTGGGGTTCTGCAGTCCGTGGAGTCACAGAGAGTCGGACACGACTTAGTGACCGAACAACAACAACAGCAACAACAACCTTTTTTTCTTGATGAATCTGGCTAATGGTTTACCAATTTTATCTTTTCAAAGAACCAGGTTTTAGTTTCATTGTACTTTTCTATTGTCATCTATTTCTTTTTACCTTTAAAATATATCTTCTGGAAAGTCTTACATTACATGTGTGATTTGCATAAATATTCCTAATGGCAGCCTTGTGAAAAGCTCTTGGGAGCTAAATCTTGGGAGTCTAAACTGGGAGTTGGCAAGCTTTTCCTATAAAGAGCTAGATAGTAAACATTTTAGACTGCGTGGATCAAGAGAAAAGAAATGCAGATATTATGCATGTGGTCATTTAACCATTTAAAGTACAAGTATGTAAAGATGTAAAAATCATCTTTACATTGCAGGTCATACAAAAATAGATGGTGGGCCAGATTTGGCTCATACCTGATGCCTGTCTTAAATTATAGTGGAAAGATGAAGGGATTCAGAACTCTGCGGTCAAATGTTGACTCTGCCTCTTAGCCCAAAGGACCTTTGGCCAGACAGCTTCTAGGTTTCTTTCTCTTTATTTGTGAAAATGAGAATATTAACATCTATACCTTTAGGATGTTATAGAATTTAGTAAGATTTTATAGTATTGATTTGTAACCCACTAGACAAAATGTTGGTTCTTTATTTCTTGCAAAATGTGAGATTGTCAATAAAATATTGTCATTAAATATTGGGGTTGTGGGAGGAAAATATAATACACATGTTCCCTTGCACATACAAATTCTTTAAAAAATATGAAAATAGGTCATATAATAACAGCCTAAATTGTTCAGAAACAAAATCTTACATCATGCTGCCTATATTTTGACCATGTAAAGGAAGTGTGCAGCCTTTTAAATACAATTGCTCTCAAAATGTTGGGTTTGTTTAAAACAACTAGAAAGTCTGAGGGTGAAATTTCAAAACACCTGGGTTGGGGACTATCTTTGAACAAAGGTTCTATCTGAAAGTTTCTCAAAACAAATTGTGTAGAAAATAGCTTTAATATCAAGTACTTTTGAATCTGGCTTCTTAGTCTTTTTAAAAGTGAGAATGTTGTCAGATCTCCACATGATACTAGGATCCATGGATGGATTTTTAAAAAATAGAATGAAAAATAACTTCCCCAAACTCTCTAAATATTTTACTTTTTTGTTTTATTAATCATACCTGCATGCAAATGTATATGACAAGTATTTGTAACAATGTGTGTGATACATATAATATATTCAGGATACAGATAATTTTTGATGAATACATGGACTATAGATTTCTTGCAGTATCTCTGTGAGCCTTAGGGCTCAACAACCCATTTGTGCCACCTTGGAGAATAGTACTTATCCTGTGAGGTGAATTCATGAGAAATTTAGAGTTAATTTCATTTATGAAGCATTGCTGATTTACACTAAAGCTGCCACATTTTACACTAAAGCCCCTACTTGCTGCCACTGTGTACCCTGTAATAATGTCACTAACTTCTATAATCCTCCTTCAGTTTCTAAGTTTGTCCTCATTATTCATGTTATATCACAGTCTCACTAGCCTTTGGCTAGCTGGCATAATTAAGCATCGATCCTGAGTGTCTCTTTCCCTAGTCTCAGAGGCCACCACAGAAAATAGAACTATTCACTGGGGCTGCTGTCTCAGTTGCTCATGGCTCAAGTTTGTACTTGAAAGGTGGTGATTGAGTCTAAATGGTTGCTCTTTTGAGAATTTTCAGCTCAATTTGACCACCATTGTATAGGATGTACTATAACTACCATGCAAAATTATTCCATACAGTTTCAAAGTTTCTATGCAATTTAGTCAAAATATTAAAACTCTGAAGCTGAAATCAGTCCAAGGTATATGCCTCTTTATTGACATGTTCATTCATCAGCATTTACTTAATACCTAGGACAGGGCACAACTCTAGGGGCTTTGTCACTCAAAGTGACATTTATATGGAAGGTCAGTTGTTTAAGCTAGAACTTACCCACTCGTCTCCATAAAGCTTAGTAATTATTTTAGGCTTGACATTATTATTTATTAGTTTGGTTTTATGCTTGTGTGAGAAGTACATGATGTTTTCCTACAGAGAAGATAAAGCCAGATTACTTGGATTGAAATTCTGGGGTTTCCACACATGTTGTGGGGTCATAACAAATTATTCAATTTCTCTGGCCACAGTTTCATCTCTAAAATGGATACATTAATAGCATTTACTTCATTGAACAATTATAAGGTTTAAATCAGTTAATATTTATAAAGTATCTGGCATGGTGAAAGCCCATATTAAACCACTGTTCATTATATTTGGGAAGGGGGACAGACCTTAATGGACTAAGACCTAATCAGCATGATGCTATACCTTTCTATTTTGAAAGCTTTGTAAGAACTCCTATGGTTTAAATAGAAAGTTTTTGTTGTAAATATCCCTTTGAAGATTTTTAAAATTTTAAACTAAAAGATACCTTAGAAAAATTTTAAATCCAACTTTCCTGCTTTACTAATGAGGAAACTGAAACTTAGAGAAATACAAGAATTTTGTTGAAGAATGAAAAACCAGTTAGTCAGAGAACTTGGACTAAAACCTAAGTATTTTGGTCCTTAACCTAGTGTTTCTTTTGGTGCGTGGTACTGGCACAGTTACATTTCTACAACAAAATGTGTCTATGGTTCCAATAGTTTTTTAAAAAAACATTATTGGAGTACAGTTGCTTTACAATGTTGTATTAGTTTCTTCTGTATAGCAAAGTGAATCAACTGTACATATATCCCCTCTTCTTGGATTTCCTTCCCATTTAGGTTACCACAAGAGCATTGAGTAGAGTTCCCTGCGCTATACAGTGGGTTCTCATGAGTTATCTATTTTATACATTGTAGTGTTTATATGACAATCCCCATCTCCCAATACATCCCACCACCTCCTCCATTCTCCCCTCTTGATGCCAAATGCTTTTTCCAACCTACTTCAGGATCCAAAAGCTTAATGAGAAAGAGGGAATGGAAGACATAGTGTAACTACAGCCCGGGAATGCACATTCTTCCAGTTAATAGTTACCAAATGTAATACAGGACACCAGTTGTGTTTCTATCTCAGATGAACAACATATTTGTTAAAATATTACATGAGGATATGCTTACCTGAAAAAAAGTTCCTTGTTTATCTGAAATTAAAATGTTACTAAGGATCTTCCATTTTAATTTGCTAAATCTGGCAACTCTATCCACTCACAAAGATGATTTAATCAGTGAATGATTATAACTGGATTAGCAATTCTCAAGTGGATAGGTAGGAGAGAAGACATAATCTAAATCTAATTTGTGACTTTTTTTTGGTGAAGAAGGGATAGAAGCAAAAATGTTAGTTGCTTAGTCATGTCCAACTCTTTGCGACCCCATGGACTGTAGCTCACCAGGCTCCTCTTGCCATGGAATTCTCCAGGCAAGAATACTGGAGTGGGTTCCCGCGCCCTCCCTCAGGAGATCTTTCTGACGCAGGGATCAAACCCTGGTCTCCTGCTTTGCAGGCAGATTCTTTACTGTCTGAGCTATAAGGGAACCCATCACCTTTGTAAGAGGCAGACATTCTCATCATCACCCCCACATCTTTGACTTAGATATTTTTGTGATATTCATACAATCATACCTCATTTTATTGCATTTCTCTGTATTTCACTTCATGGATATTGTTTTTTTTTACAAACTGAAGGCTTGTGGCAGCCTTGTGTTGAACAAGCCTATCGGCTCCACTTTTCCAACAACATTTGCTCACTTCATATCTGTGTCAGATCTTGGGAATTCTTGCAATATTTCAGACTTTTATTAGTATTATAATTATTATGATGATCTGTGATCAGTGATCTTTGATGTAACTGTTGCAAAAAGATTATATCTCGCTGAATGCTCAGATGATGGTTAATAGTTTTTAGCAATATTTTAAAATTAAAGTATGTACTTTTTAAGACATAATTCTATTGCATATTTAATAGAAGGCAATATAGTACAAATATAACTTATATATATACTGGGACACCATGAAATTTGTGTGATTCACTTTGTTGTGATAATTACTTTCTTGAGGTGGTCTGGAACTGTACCTCTGGGTATGCGCATAATAACAATGGCTAATATTGAAAGCTTTCCGTGTGCCAGACACTTTGTAATTTCTCTATGGGTATTTTCTCATTTAGCACTCACACAGCCTAGCTTGTTAAGTACTATCATTATCCTCATTATGTGAGATGGATAAATCAGTCTGGGCTTTTACCCACAGAGGTTTATTTTTGTCTCATACCGTGTCTATTGGAGTGAGCAGCAGTCTTGCTCCATGAAACCTGGTAAAGGGATCAGTTTCCATCCAGACATCCCGATTTTGTGGTCCAGATAAGAGAGATCATGGTGGAATTATGTCATGGCTCTTAATGCCACTGCTCTAAAGTAGCAAGTGCCACTTTATGTCATATATGTGTGCTGCATGCTAAGTCACTTCAGTCATGTCTGGCTCTTTATGACTCTATGGACTGGGTTCATCAGGCTCCTCTGTCCATGGGATTCTCCAGGCAAGAGTACTGGAGTGGGTTGCCACGCCCTCCTCCAGGAGATTTTCCAGACCCAGAGATTGAACCCATGTCTCTTACATCTCCTGCATTGGTAGGCAGTTTCTTTACCACTAGTGCCACCTGAGAAGCCCACTGCTGGTACCCAAGTCCAGATCCCCAACCCCCAACCTGCAACCCCACCATGCCTTCCGACTCTCCCCATCTGTACCAGCCACAAGTGGCACCAGAACCACCTCCCTCCAGCCCCACCAACCTCACAACCTCACTGTGCCCTTGAAGAACTGCAGCTTTGGAGTCAAGAGCTGCAGGGGCCAGCCAGACTCACTGCTATCTGACTCTGTGCCACTGGACTGTTTCTTAACTTCTGCGGACCACAGAACACTCCTTCCAGTGTGATGCTCCAGATACAATAAGCAAGGCCTGCACCCCCGGCCCTGGGTGTGACCTACTGTGAGTGTTCAATCGAGAGCTGTCATTACCATCACTGTGGTTGTTGTAGTGTTTGTATGTCACAACCTGGCTCATGAACCTTCCCTGACTGCCTGGCCGTGGGACAGAGTTCACACTGCTTACCCTGGAGGTCAATACCATACACTATCTACCTTTCTGTTTTATCTCCCTTCTGTCCACATCATTGGCCAAAGCAAGACACACATGCAAATCTGAAGACAATGACGCAAGAGAGTATAATTCTCCCTTAGGATGAAGCAGCAAATAATTTGAGCGATAATATTGGGTTGGCCAAAATGTTTGTTTGGGTTTTTTTCCATACTGTCTTATGGAAAAATCCAAACAGCTTTTTGGTCAACTCAATATCATGTACCTGATGAGGAAGCTGAGGGATGGACAAGGGATTTGCCCATGGTTGCAAAGTAAGATTTTGCTTTGGGCTTTCTGAGTCCACAGCCTGCAGACTGTCTTCCTGTTATGTAAGTACAACAGCCAGCAACATTCACCTACATCTGTTAGGATGAATACTGAGCTTTTGGTTGTGAAAAAGAGAAGACAGTGGCATTTGCATCCTGTTTCCGGCTGCCTCCCCTGCAATGCCAGCTTCAGAACCATCAGTAGGTCACATTGAGGACCTTGCTTTCTGCACTGTGTGCAATATTGTAATTTTGAAATTGAAATAGAATGTCCTTTTAGTTGTGTAGTATAGGATTTTAAAAAATGTATAAGTAGTGTCCTGTACTTTAAATAAGATCCATTAGCAAAGCCCTGACGCTGTGAGCCAGTGAAACGACTTTCGGGCCCCAGATGTTTGTACACGTTTTTTCCCGTGATTCTCATGATTGCCACTGAGTGGTTACACCTCCTTTACCAAGCTGAATAATACATCACACTTAAACTGACACTTCACCAGAGACGGAGTGCTTCTGCAAGGCCTCAGAGAGCTCAAGCTGTTGAAAATGAATGGATATTAAAGTGAAATATTAGGCCACATAGTAGAACATAGCTGGTTACATAAGAATGTTAAAATGATGTTATTGGCAAGTTGGAGAATACAGTAAGGAGAAAATGATTATAACAGCTAGTAAAAAATGATGACTTATGAAAAATTCATTTATTACCTTAAAGGGCTTGTTCATAATTGTAACCATTTTCCCATAGTGGTAAGAAAACATAAATCTTTTTTTCTTTTCATGCTCAGGTAGGTAATGTTTTTCTTTTTTAACATGCTTTCAAAACTTAGATCTATTTTCATTTCTCTAATTTATTTCTAAGATGATAGAAATAAATTTTACTCAAATCAGCATCAAGTGAAACAAAAATTTGCATATGATATTTCTGAGAGGAGATTCTGAGAATTCTTTCTTGGTTGTGTAATTTTACAAATACATTTTATGGCTCATAATTTAGCCATCAACAGCCACTTTCTAAACATGTAAGTGATCCAGAGCAAAGCTTTATTGAAGGAGCATTTGGAAAAATCCCTACAGGTCTGAACTTTAAAACTTCTCCTTCTGGAAATGCATATAAACCTTAAATATTAGGCTGACCTTGAGCTCCAAGTAATATTATATATTCTTCTCCCAGTCAAGGGCTTCCCTTGTGCCTCAGCTGGTAAAGAATCTGCATGCAATGTGGGAGACCTGGGTTTGAACCCTGGGTTGGGAAGATCCCTTGGAGAAGGGAAAGGCTACCTACTCCAGTATTCTGGCCTGGAGAATTCACAAAGAGTCACAAAGAGTCGGACATGACTGAGTGCCTCTCACTTTCTTTTCTCCCAGTCAAGACATTTTTTTATTTGTGAGTCAATATATTAGGGATGGGACTACCCTGGTGGCTCAGAGGGTAAAGAATCTGCTTGCAATGTAAGAGATGGGATTCAATCCTTAAGTAGGGAAAATCCCCTGGAGAAGGGCATGGCAACCCTCCATTGGTGGGCAGGGTTCATGGGGTCACAAAGATCAGACATGACTTAGTGACTGAATAACAACAACAATGTTAGAGGATAACTTGGCTCCTCTTTTGAAAAATGAGCCTAACAGACCTCCCAAGTGGCACTAGTGGTAAAGAACCCACCTGCCAATGTTGGAGATACTGGAGACGTGGGTTCATCCCTGGGTAGGGAAGATGCCCTAGAAGAGGGCATGGCAACCCACTCCAGTATTTTTGTCTGGAGAATCCCATGGAGAGAGGAGCCTGATGGGCTACAGTCCTTAGGGTTGCGAAGAGTCAAGTGTGACTGAAGCAACTTAGCATGCACGCAGACAACAACGCCAGGAAGTCTAAAGTTATGTGCTTTAACACATCCACTCTCTTTTGCTAAAAAAAATGCTCATTAAAAAAATTGTTTCCAGCATATTTTAGATTCACCAGGCCTAAAGTGCCATCCCAGAGCCAACAAGCACTCAATAGATGGTTAAGAATATGAAAATGAGCAAGGACCGACTATAAAATAAATAAATAAATAAAGTTCTACTGGCAAACAGCCAAAAAGAGAGAGAGAGAGAGAGAGAGAGAGAGAGAATGTGAAGACAAGGGTGGAATAGAGTAATTGTTCTTAACATTATAGAGATTTATAAATTTTTGCTGCTAGTTTTAAATTTCTAGGGTTTCTGATTTCACTGATTTGAAGAGCAGCCTGAGCACCAGGATTTTAAGCCTTCCAGGCAATTTTAATGTACGGCTAAGGTTGTGAGTCCCTGGAATCAGAATTGAAGGAGAAGAGCACATTGATCAAGAGTGGGACCGACGGGGGTCCTGTGGAAGCATAAATGGCCTCCTTTTCTGGTAGGATTGCCAGAGACCTGTCCTCTTCCTCTCCCCCTCCTGCCAATGTCTTCCTCTTCCTTTCACTCTCTCTTATGTATGGAGTCCTTACGATGTGCCAGATAATGCACCCTACTTGGATTCATTCACGAATCCTTAACACAAACAAATGCTTCAGAGAAACACTTTCACCCCAGTTTTGCAGAAGAGGAAATGGATGATCAGGCAGATCTAGTAAGAAGCTAGATGCCTCCATGATGCCTTTGTACTTGGCTTCCTGTTTTAAAGGAATGAGCCCAGAAATCGATCTGTTCTTCCTTGTCTCAGCTGCAGAAGTGCCCAACTCACAAGTTGTATTTGAATCTGTGAAGTGGAAATACTTTTGAAAGTTCAGAGACACTCCTTTCCCCCAGTGCTCCTTCTCCAGTTTCTTTCTTTGGCAGCACTAGGTCTTTGTTTCGGCATACAGGCCTTTTCCAGTTGTGGTGTTGCTTAGTTGCCCTGTGGCATGTGGGATTTTAGTTCCCTGTTGTTCTTCAGTCGCTCAGTCATGTCTGACTCTTTGTGACCCCATTGGCTGTAGACCGCCAGACTCCTCTGTCCATGGAATTTTCTAGGCAAGGATACTGAGATGGATTGCCATTTCCTTCTCCAAGACCTCTTCCTGACTCAGTGATCGAACCTGTGTCTGTTGCACCTCCTGTGTTAACATGCAGATTCTTTACCACTGAGTCACCTGGGAAGCTCCTCAGTCCATGGAATTCTCCAGGTAAGAATCCTGGAGTGGGTAGCCATTCCCTTCTCCAGGGGATTTTCTTGACCCAGGAATCAAACCTGGGTCTCCTGCATTGTGGGCAGATTCTTTACTGTCTGAGCCACCGGGAAAGCCCTTTAGTTCCCTGACCAGGTATCAAATCCTTATCCCCTGCATTGGAAGATGGATTCATTCTTAACCACTGGACCACCAAGAAAGTTCCCTTAGCTTCTTATTGTTGTGTAAAGTTCAGTCATTAAGCACCTAGTAGGCTGGGTTATGTAAGATTTTTTTATTTGTATACAAATATCCCTAAGTGGGAAGATGAGTTTGGTAACAGATTTAGGTATTACATCAGTAACCAAAGCTTTCCAAATTCTCACACAGACCTTCAATCTTCACGTGGACACCAGGAAATGAAGATGGAGAAAAGGAAAAGGAAGTTCTAGTTGTCTAAAGATTCCTCTGCAGTCAGACAAGAACAACTTTGCAAAGGATCCATCACCTGTTAAGACTAAACTTGCCCTCTGAAGTTCTCTGTACTTTGTCTCAAGCTCTTACGCATGTGTTTTGCACCACAATTTTGTGGCCATTTATATTATTTTTCAGTAACATTCTTGTTCTAATGCACTTCTATATACTTTATACAACAAAACTCTTTTATAGCATGTACATGAATATAAGTAACTAATAAGTAGTTGGGGAGGGAAAAACTCCATGGAAGGAGGAAACAAGTCTGGAGATATTTTATGATATTAATAAAGTAGAACACTAGTGTGGATGGATTATGAGGCCATCTGCCTATCTATCATCTATTAAAGGCTTCCCTGGTGGCTCAGTGGTGAAGAATCTGCCTGCAATGCAGGAGACACGGGTTCAGTCCCTGGGTCTGGAACACCCCATGGAGAAGGAAATGGCAACACACTCCAGTATTGTTGCTTTGGAAATTCCATGGACAGAGGAGCCCGGTGGGCTACAGTCCATGGTATTGTAAGAGTTGGACAGTGACTAAATGATCTACATCATCTATTATGTATCATATTCCATTTATCTATCAATCTATTCATCTATCATCTATCTATCTATCTTCTATCTATCTATCTTCTATCTATTTATGCATCTAGCTCTTTATCTTGCAGGGTAGACTTATCTCCCTAAAATTTGCTTTGTATGTATTTAGGAAAATTTGGTGTCTCAATATTGTGATTTTATACAAGCATAACATCAAAATTAGTTTATTTTAGTTTTGTGTTCCCCAATTGATGCTATTAGACAGTCAATGACTACTTTCATTCAGAACATAACCGTGTTTACTGCCTAAGAGAAAGCCACAAAACAATTCCCTGATACTTAGTGAGAGTCTAGAAGAAGTGTCTTTAACCAGTGAATGAATGTTAAGTATATACATTATGAGATCATAAGATCTATATTTTATAACAAACCATCATCTTGCTCATTGCCTTTGAAAGTTACCTCAGAAGTCAATTAAGTCCCATGGAGCATCTGCTGTTATAAATATTTTGAAATGCCTGTATTGAATATATTTTTCAAAATTATTGAAATAAAATTTTTTCTACTTTTATAACTGTGTGCTTGAAGATGTTGCAATCTTTGTTGTGTTGTTGGCCTGAATATGCTCAGTGATAAAAGTAAGATGTTTTGCCAGATTTGAACAATACAGTCCTATATGATGGAGTTCTCTTTCTGAAAAGTGATTCTCTTTCTAAATAATTCAGACCAAGTTTGCACCCATAGAGGAAAACCTGTCTAGTTTGGGATAACAACTTTCTCAGGAAAAGACATCAAAGAAGCAGCTGTGTGTTTTGGAATTGATGAGTGCACCCTGTGTGTTGTAACAGCAAACAGCGGAGGCCTTGAGTTCCTCACTGTAATTTAAACTTTCAGTCTCCAGCTCTGTGTGGGATAAGCATTTGCTACATTCATGGGCATTCTGAGGCGCACTCTCCAAGAGAGTTTGTGTTGGACTCTTCACTGACAAGGTCACAATAGGTCTGGGAGAGATCAAAGGGAGTTCCTCCGAGTTTTCATTTTCTAAATGACAAGTCAGGACAGGTGCTTCCATTAGTACTGTCTTTAATACAAAAATAAGTGTTGCTTGAATCTTTCTTGCATTTCAGACCCTTACATGGCAACAGACACATTTAGATCCAGTTGATACATGGTCACTTGTCTTTCTCGCTGTGTCCTCTAAGTCCTTAATTTTTCCTGCCTCCTGTTTAGGAGAGGAGCAGATGTATAGTAAAGACAACTTTACATATAATCAAGGAGGCCAAATTATTTTAATAAGTGAAAGTGAATTTGATTGTAGGAATCTTCCAAGAACTTTGAGACTCATTCTTATAAAATGGAAGATCAAATTGGGAAACAGGTGATTGAAAATCTAGATGTGATTCAAGTATAATGGAGTTGCTTTTCTTGCATGGAATGTAAAGTGATTTTGGAGGTAAAGCTATAAAGAGAATTAGGAAGGTATTTTGAACAATGAAAATTATGCTGGAATAAGAATACAGCTTTACAAGGTAATTCTTTGAAAGGCTGCAGTCTGGTATATACCTACGCTATACAATTTTTCATAAAAAGATATATTAGTTCACAGTCCTTTCATAAGTCATCATACATTTGATTGATTTATTTACTAAGATGACATTTCTCATTCTAGGTATTCTAGGTTCAGTCATGTCCGACTCTTTGTGACCCCATGGACTGCAGCACGCGAGGCCTCCTTGTCTGTTACCAACACCTGGAGTTTACTCAGATTCATGTCCATTGAGTTAATGATGCCATCCAACCACCTTATCCTCTGTCGTCCCCTTCTCCTCCTGCCCTCAATCTTTCCCAGCATCAGGGTCTTTTCAAATGTGTCAGTTCTTCACATCAGGTGGCCAAAGTATTGGAATTTCAGCTTCAGCATCAGTCCTTCCAATGAATATTCAGGACTGTTTTCCTTTAGGATTGACCGATTGGATCTCCTTGCAGTCCAGGGACTCTCAAGAGTCTTCTCACCACAATTCAAAAGTGTCAATTCTTTGGTGCTCAGCTTTCTTTATAGTCCAACTCTCACATCCATACCTGACTACTGGAAAAACCATAGCTTTGACTAGACAGACCTTTGTTGGCAAAGTAATGTCTCTGCTTTTTAATATGATGTCTAGGTTGGTCATAACTTTTCTTCCAAGGAGCAAGTGGTTTTTAAATTCATGGCTGCAGTCACCATTTGCAGTGACTTTGGAGGACCCCAAAATAAAGTCTGTCACTGTTTCCACTGTTTGCCCATCTATTTGTCATGAAGTGATGGGACCAGATGCCATGATCTTTGTTTTCGGAATGTTGAGTTTTGAGCCAACTTTTTCACTCTCCTCTTTCACTCTCATCAAAAAGCTGTTTAGTTCTTTGCTTTCTGCCATAAGGGTGATGTTATTTGCATATCTAAGGTTATTGATATTTCTCCTGGCAACCTTGATTCCAGCTTGTGCTTCATCCAGCCCAGCATTTCTCATAATGTACTCTGCATATGAGTTAAATAAGCACGGTGACAATATATAGCCTTGACATATTCCTTTTCCTATTTGGAACCAGTCTGTTGTTCCATGTCCAGTTCTAACTGTTGCTTCCTGACCTGCATATAGGTTTCTCAAGAGGTAGGTCAGGTGGTCTGATATTCCCATATATTTCAAAATTTTCCACAGTTTATTGTGATCCACACAGTCAAAGGCTTTGGCATAGTCAATAAAGCAGAAATAGACGTTTTTCTGGAACTCTCTTGCTTTTTCAATGATCCAGCGGATGTTGGCAATTTGCTCTCTGGTTCCTCTGCCTTTTCTAAATCCAGCTTGAACATCTGAAAGTTCACGGTTCACGTACTGTTGAAGGCATGCTTGGAGAATTTTGAGCATCACTTTGCTAGCATGTGAGATGAGTGTAAATGCGCAGTAGTTTGAGCAATTCTTTGGCATTGCCTGTCTTACAAAGTGATTTAGTTTTATCAGAAAAGTTTTGTTTAATATTTATTTATAAATGTAACTAAAGTGAGTTAAGCTGAATAAATAGTGATGGTAGTCATAATATTGGGACAGTATGGTATTTCCAATGCTCTATCTGGAGATTTCATATTACTAACGCTATACAGAATAAACCAAGTAGGAGCCCAGGGAGCAACATGGGGCTCCCTATGGGTACCAGTGACCCTTATATTTCTTTGTCTTAATAGCCAACAATTTAGTACCAAGGCTCTGGGTTGATAGTAACACACTTTTATATTGTTGGAAGTTCAATTTAAAAGTGTCACCTCTGAGGAGCGACATCAACCAGAGGTGTGAATATGACATCTTGTAGCTTGTATTTCACCACCGTCACCATCCTCCATCAACAACATCTTGACATTCATCCGCAGACAGAAGTGCCTTTGTGGCAGCTGCTGGATTTGGGTAGGAGACTGTGAACCCTCAGGGCAGTCCAAGGAGGATGCAATGGAGAGAGTCATTTTGAAAAGAAAGATCCGCATCAAGGCAATTGACTTTCTGACCATTGTCCCAACTGGAAACCTAGAAACAGCTCTGTACCCTAAGGGATCAACGACAGCCTTATTTGGCCGTGATTCCGTCACCAGCACCAAACACAGGAATCAGGAGGAGTCAGGTTCACCCCTACGGTAGGTAACAGGCATGCACACATAATTTGTCAGGAGTTGGGAGGTGGAAGAAATGGGAAAATGTTGGTCAAAAGGTACATACTTCCAGTTATAAGAGGAATACATTCTGAAGATCTAATGTATACCATGGTGTTTATAGTCAACCACACTCTATTATATACTTGAAAGATGCTAAAGAGTATTTTCTTAAATTTTCTCACTACAAAAAAAGGTAATTAGATAGGGTGATGGAGGTGTCAATTAATCGTTTAGTGGTCATCCTTTTGTAAAACATATATGTAACAAATCATCATTATACAACTTGAAATTATGCAAAAATAATAAAGTGAGTCTTTTGTAGAGAGTAAAAAAATTATTTATATTATAGATTTATAATTTTCTTTTAAAATGACTCTTAATAATACCACTGGAGAAGAAAATGGAAACCCATTCCAGTATTCTTGCCTAGGAAATCCCATGGACAGAGGAGCCTGGCAGGCTACAGTCCATGGAGTCACAAAGAATCGCACATGATTTTGCAACCGAGCACAATAATACCATATGGGCTAAACTTTTATAGTTAATTTGTTGACTTTCTCATGAAAAAATAATTTAAAAGAATTTAAGCTAGGCATTAAAATTCAATAGGATCTCCAAAGGTCAAAATGAAAATTGTGGTAGTGGGCAAGGCAGAGTCCAAAATTTAGGTGAAATGGTGAAAGTCAAGAAATAGAAGAAAAATATAAAAATCCTTTTAGGTAAGAATTAGGCCATCTGCTGTATCACTAAATTAAAAATTATTGTATTAAATTTTTTCCTACATTCCTAGCAATGAAATATTTTGAGGATTTGAGTAATGAGTCAAATTTAATTTAATTATAATATGAATGTTTAAAATATGCTAACATTATATAATGCTAAAGTCCCTGGAAATAAAATAACAAACACTAGTGAATTTTAATTACAGAACTTATCACGTGGAAGAATACTCAGCTCATGTTAGTATTAACATGCTAGCTAATCAGTTTTCAGCTATTAATTGTTAATTTAAGATGTTCCTAGTCAGTTAGCATTTTAAAAATATGTATGGTTGCTATTTCTTTTTAGCTAGTTTTTTGTATTACATTTTAGAGGGAAAATTATCTATTTCATGTTTTAAATGTATCATTTTCAGGTTGGTGAAAAGAGTGATTTCTGTATAAGATGGCCAATTAAAAGAAACTGTAAGTGTTCCAGGGTTTGCAAACACTATAAAATCCTCAAACCATACAGATTCTCTTGCCCCCGGCAATTGGCTTTGGCAGTTGTAAAATTGATTCGGAGGTGGGGGGTGGTCCTGAATCTGATCCATCATTCCAGCTAATTGGAAAACCATACTTGTGATATAGCATGTATTTTAAATGGTTAGGATAGCAGATGGTCTTTAAAAAAAAAAAAAAATGAAAAGCTAACAAGCCTAAAGTGACAACAGCACTTAAAATGCAAAGTGAAAATGGACAAAGTTCTATTACTCTGACAATGGTGGTGTATTACACATAACTATTTCCATTTTGAGGGAATCCTGAGGCATACGCCTTTCAGCTAATAGTCTTTCATTAAAGCAAAGTCTCCTCCCTCTCATACCTTGATTATGTCTCATGTACATATTTTGTACAGGGTTTATATATGCAGTTTTTCAATTAGAAAGTGTTTTTATGATCTTACAGTGCACTTAGGTCATAATGATCATTTTTTGCCCACTCCAAGAAAAACAATAATTTTCCTGCATCTCTTCTCCTCCAGTTACTTCTACAGTCTAAGGGATTTGTTGTTTAGTCGATGAGTCATGCCTGTTTTGTGACCCAGGGACTGTAGCCTGCTAGACTCCTCAGTCCATGGGATATTCCAGGCAAAGACACTGAAGTGAGTTTGCATTTCCTTCTCCAGGGCATCTTCCCGAGCCAGGGATCAAATTCACCTCTCCCTCTTAGCAGGTAGGTTCTTTACCACTGAGCCACCAGGGAAGCCCCGTGTTTATAAGGAAATAGGGTATCATTAAATGGTGGCAAGAAGGCTCTCACACCTGTGACTTGGTCTCACTGCTCTAGATAGATAAATCTAATCACACAGACATGGCAACAGGAGTCTGAGCTTTGTTACTTGTGTCAGAACAGATCAGATCAGATCAGTCACTCAGTCGTGTCCGACTCTTTGCAACCCCATGAATCGCAGCACGCCAGGCCTCCCTGTCCATCACCAACTCCCGGAGTTCACTCAGACTCATGTCCATCGAGTCAGTGATGCCATCCAGCCATCTCATCCTCTCTCATCCCCTTCTCTCCTGCCCCCAATCCCTCCCAGCAACAGAGTCTTTTCCAATGAGTCAACTCTTCACATGAGGTGGCCAAAGTATTGGAGTTTCAGCTTTAGCATCATTCCTTCCAAAGAAATCCCAGGGCTGATCTCCTTCAGAATGGACTGGTTGGATCTTCTTGCAGTCCAAGGGACTCTCAAGAGTCTTCTCCAACACTACAGTTCAAAAGCATCAATTCTTTGGCACTCAGCCTTCTTCACAGTCCAACTCTCACATCCGTACATGACCACAGGAAAAACCATAGCCTTGACTAGACGAACCTTTGTTGGCAAAGTAATGTCTCTGCTTTTGAATATGCTATCTAGATTGGTCATAACTTTCCTTCCAAGGAGCAAGCGTCTTTTAATTTCATGGCTGCAGTCACCATCTGCAGTGATTTTGCAGCCCAGAAAAATAAAGTCTGACACTGTTTCCACTGTTCCCCCATCTATTTCCCATGAAGTGATGAGACCGGATGCTATGATCTTCGTTTTCTGAATGTTGAGCTTTAAGTCAACTTTTTCACTCTCCTCTTTCACTTTCATCAAGAGGCTTTTTAGTTCCTCTTCACTTTCTGCCATAAGGGTGGTGTCATCTGCATATCTGAGGTTATTGATATTTCTCCTGGCAATCTTGATTCCAGCTTCTGTTTCTTCCAGTCCAGCATTTCTCATGATGAACTCTGCATATAAGTTAAATAAACAGGGTGACAATATACAGCCTTGACGTACTCCTTTTCCTATTTGGAACCAGTCTGTTGTTCCATGTCCAGTTCTAACTGTTGCTTCCTGACCTGCATACAGATTTCTCAAGAGGCAGATCAGGTGGTCTGGTATTCCCATCTCTTTCAGAATTTTTCACAGTTTATTGTGATCCACACAGAAAGGCTTTGGCATAGTCAATAAAGCAGAAATAGATGTTTTTCTGGAACTCTCTTGCTTTTTCCATGATCCAGCAGATGTTGGCAATTTGATCTCTGGTTCCTCTGCCTTTTCTAAAATGAGCTTGAATATCAGGAAGTTCACAGTTCACATATTGCTGAAGCCTGGCTTGGAGAATTTTGAGCATTACTTTACTAGTGTATGAGATGAGGGCAATTGTGTGGTAGTTTGAGAATTCTTTGGCATTGCCTTTCTTTGGGATTGGAATGAAAACTGACCATTTCCAGTCCTGTGGCCACTGCTGAGTTTTCCAAATTTGCTGGCATATGAGTGCAGCACTTTCACAGCATCATCTTTCAGGATTTGAAATAGCTCAACTGGAATTCTATCACCTCTACTAGCTTTGTTCATAGTGATGCTTTCTAAGGCCCACTTGACTTCACATTCCAGGATGTCTGGCTCTAGGTCAGTGATCACACCATCGTGATTATCTGGGTCATGAAGATCTTTTTTGTACAGTTCTTCTGTGTATTCTTGCCATCTCTTCTTAATATCTTCTGCTTCTGTTAGGTCCATACCATTTCTGTCCTTTATCGAGGCCATCTTTGCATGAAATGTTCCATTTGTATCTCTGATTTTCTTGCAGAGATCTCTAGTCTTTCCCATTCTGTTGTTTTCCTCTATTTCTTTGCATTGATCACTGAAGGAGGCTTTCTTATCTCTTCTTGCTAGTCTTTGTAACTCTGCATTCAGATGCTTATGTCTTTCCTTTTCTCCTTTGCTTTTCACTTCTCTTCTTTTCACAGCTATTTGTAAGGCCTCCCCAGACAGCCATTTTGCTTTTTTGCATTTCTTTTCTATGGGGATGGTCTTGATCCCTGTCTCCTGTACAATGTCACAAACCTCATTCCATAGTTCATCAGCCACTCTATCTATCAGATCTGGTCCCTTAAATCTATTTCTCACTTCCACTGTATAATCATAAGGGATTTGAATTAGGTCATACCTGAACGGTCTAGTGGTTTTCCCTACTTTCTTCAATTTAAGTCTGAATTTGGCAAGAAGGAGTTCATGGTCTGAGCCACAGTCAGCTCCCGGTCTTGTTTTTGCTGACTGTATAGAGCTTCTCCATCTTTGGTTGCAAAGAATATAATCAATCTGATTTTGGTGTTGACCATCTGGTGATGTCCATGTGTAGAGTCTTCTCTTATGTTGTTGGAAGAGGGTGTTTGTTATGACCAGTGCATTTTCTTGGCAAAACTCTTATTAGTCTTTGCCCTGCTTCATTCCATATTCCAAGGCCAAATTTGCCTGTTACTCCAGGTGTTTCTTGACTTCTTACTTTTGCATTCCAGTCCCCTATAATGAAAAGGACATCTTTTTTGGGTATTAGTTCTAAAAGGACTTGTAGGTCTTCATATAACCATTCAACTTCAGCTTCTTCAGAGTTACTGGCTGGGGCATAGTCTTGGATTACTGTGATATTGAATGGTTTACCTTGGAAACGAACAGAGATCATTCTGTCGTTTTTGAGATTGCATCCAAGTACTGCATTTCAGACTCTTTTGTTGACCATGATGCTACTCCATTTCTTCGGAGGGATTCCTGCCCTCAGTAGTAGATATAATGGTCATCTGAGTTAAATTCACCCATTCCAGTCCATTTCAGTTCGCTGATTCCTAGAATGTCGACATTCACTCTTGCCATCTCTTGTTTGACCACTTTCAATTTGCCTTGGTTCATGGACCTGACATTCCAGGTTCCTATGTAATATTGCTCTTTACAGCATTGGACCTTGCTTCTATCACCAGTCACATCCACAGCTGGGTATTGTTTTTGCTTTGGCTCCATCCCTTCATTCTTTCTGGAGTTATTTCTCCACTGATCTCCAGTAGTATATTGGGCACCTACTGACCTGGGGAGTTTCTCTTTCAGTATCCTATCATTTTGCCTTTTCATAGTGTTCATGGGGTTCTCAAAGCAAGAATACCAATGTGGCTTGCCATTCCCTTCTCCAGTGGACCACATTCTGTCAGATCTCTCCACCATGACCCACCCATCTTGGTTTGCCCCACGGGCATGGCTTAGTTTCATTGAGTTAGACAAGGCTGTGGTCCTAGTGTGATTAGATTGACTAGTTTTCTGTGAGTATGGTTTCAGTGTGTTTGCCCCCTGATTCCCTCTTGCAACACCTACCATCTTACTTGGGTTTCTCTTACCTTGGATGTGGGGTATCGCTTCATGGCTGCTCCAGCAAAGCGCAGCCATTGCTCCTTACCTTGGACGAGAGGTATCTCCTCACTGCCGCCCTTCCTGACCTTCAACGTGGGATAGCTCCTCTAGGCCCTCCTGCGCCCCTGCAGCCACGGCTCCTTGGATGTGGGTTTGGTCCTCCCAGCCACCGCCCCTGGCCTCGGGCGTGGGGTTGCTCCTATGGCTGCCACCCCTGGCCTTGGGCTTAGGGGCATGGGGTATCTCTTCCCGGCCGCCACCCCTAACCTCGGACGTGGGGTAACTCCTCTTGTCGCTGCCCCTGACCTCGACACTGGGTATCTCCTCTCGGCGGCCCCCCCCCCGCCCCGCGACCTCTGATGCGGGGTAGCTCCTCTCCGCCGTTCCTGCGCCGTCGCAGTCTGGTACTCTCGGCTGCTGCCCCTGACCTCAGACGTGGGGTAACTCCTCTTGGCCGCTGCCCTTCAGGCATGGGGGTACTGCCGGCTTCTGCCCCTGACCTCGGACATTCGGTGGCTCCTCTTGGCCACAGTTGGTGGGCCGGTCACAGCCGCCTGCACTTGGCGCATGTCAGGAGGCACCAAGAGCTGTTTCCCTTCATTTGCTTACTCAGCATCTGGATGAGACATGATAGGCAGCTGGTGGTTCAGAATTATCTTCCCCTCAAGCAGGCATAGTGGGCCTTTCATTGGGAAAGATGCTTCCGTTAACCTACCAAAGCAATTTTTGACAAGGTCATGAGAGTTCTTTGTGGCTATTTTGTGGGGAAATAATACTAGTAATATAGTTTTGATTTGCATTTCTCTAATAATGACTTTATTTTTGAGGGCTCCAAAATCACTGCAGATGGTGACTGCAGCCATGAAATTCAAAGACGCTTACTCCTTGGAAGGAAAGTTATGACCAACCTAGATAGCATATTCAAAAGCAGAGACATTACTTTGCCAACAAAGGTCCGTCTAGTTAAGGCTATGGTTTTTCCAGTGGTCATGTATGGATGTGAGAGTTGGACTGTGAAGAAAGCTGAGCACCGAAGAATTGATACTTTTGAACTGTGGTGTTGGAGAAGACTCTTGGACTGCAAGGAGATCCAACCAGTCCATTCTGAAGATCAGCCCTGGGATTTCTTTGGAAGGAATGATGCTAAAGCTGAAACTCCAGTACTTTGGCCACCTCATGTGAAGAGTTGACTCATTGGAAAAGACTCTGATGCTGGGAGGGGTTGGGGGCAGGAGGAGAAGGGGACGACAAAGGATGAGATGGCTGGATGGCATCACTGGCTTGATGGACGTGAGTCTGAGTGAACTCTGGGAGTTGGTGATGGACAGGGAGGCCTGGCGTGCTTCGATTCATGGGGTCGCAAAGAGTGGGACACGACTGAGTGACTAAACTGAACTGAACTGAACTGAATAATGAGTGATGATGAGCATCTTCTTTTGTGTTTCTTGGCCATCTATATGTCTTCTTTGGAGAAATGTTTAGGTATTCCACCCATTTTTTGATTGGATCCTTGTGTTTTGGGGCTTCATGAGCTACTTGTATATGGGAAGCTCTTGTGTAGCATGGGGAGCTCAGATCAGTGCTCTGTGATGACCTCCAGAGGTGGGATGGGCGGGGGGGGGGGGTGTGGGGTTGGATGAGACAGGCTCAAGAGGGAGGGCACATATGTGTACGTATAGCTGATTCATATTATTGTACAACAGAAACTAACACAACTTTGCAGAGCAATTACTCTCCAATTAAAAAAAAATAGGTTAAAAAAAGTACAGTTAAAGTTCAGTTTTAGCTGATCACCAAACAATTTCCTGCCTTGGCCTGAATAAGGAGCTACCTAGATCTGTTTCTCTCCTTTGTCACAGTATTTATTTTACTTTGATGACATGGCAGTAACCACAATTATTAGTTCTTTAGGTTTTTCTTTAGTATCATAGGAAACATGCTAGACATTTCTTTGTCTTCTGGAACTTATATATTTTGTTAGCAAGAATTAATATTATATTCATTTGATATTTCATATCATATACTAGGTGTGTAGTAGACACTTGGAAAATATTGATTGACCAACTGGTTGTTTGACAGACCCAAGACATTGTTTGTTTTATTAGATGATCAGGAGTGTTGCATTGTTATGACTGATCCTGTGTGTGAAATATTTTGGAATGTTTCTGGTGATTCATTTGATTTTTACATATTCTTCAGTGCACTTCCACCCTCCAAATAGCTGCAAATTTGAATATTTTCCAATAGTTTTATTCAGAGATCAAATGTCATTTAAGGGAAGGCTAGATGATATTTAGAAGTTTTCATTACTCAACTGCATAAATTTTATTGCTATGAAGATCCAACTTCTTTTGGGGAGTCTATCAGTTCAAGGAGACAGCATTTTAATTCAATAAAGATTTCCACTGTTTTACTCAAAGCCTAGGAGAGAAATGCTTACCAACAGCCGTGTGGACAGAAATCTTGATTTGTCAAGAAAGGCTTAAGAACAAAGAAATGCCCACCCACTTTCATCTGTTGTAGAATGCATGCACTTCTTTGCAATTCAGCAGCTTGATTTGATGTAACTTGTATGTGCATTAAAATGAAGAAACAAGGGCTTCCTCCTTAGTACACATTCTTGTTTTTTTGTCCTTTCCATTCCTTGAGTAAATACCAATCATAATATCTTTCATAGTTTGTAGTTTGTATTAACATGTAGGAACATGGTATCTGTGAGTTTTACAGTTGAAGAAACTGACACTTCAATTTTTAATTTGTTTGGCCAATGTTATTTACCTGGTGAAGCAGAGAAGTGAACCACTTTTCTAGTAAATTCTGATTTTTATGATACTCTCTAAAGTTTACCTAGAAGCTTTACTTCTTGGGGAATTAGTTCTTGGGTGTTGGATTTTTTAATGTTTTTGGAATTTCTTTGAGACATGAATGAAGTTGTCATCTGACTCTTGATGAAAGAGATGTGGCTGTAATGCTCTTCTCAGATGTCATGGCCCACCCAATTGGGTCTTATATGTATGGGTCACTGTGCAGTGCTAGTTAGTGCTGATGCAGGCTAGGGCTTATTATTGAGAGGTGCTGATGGAATTATTTTAATAACCTTTTACTCAACTATGGATGGCATGTTTCAGAGGCAGCCTCCATGGAAAAAACTCCGAGAGTTGGTTGCTTTTACTCACCTGCTTCGTGCTTTGTACAGTTTGGCAATGGGGAAATGCACACAAGATTAAAATTCAATAACTCGAGAGAGGGAAGGAGAGTCTTAAGGAGAAATATGTTTCCCTTCCTCCCTCCCACGTGCTATTGATCTCTTTTAAATCAAGATGTTGAGACACGTGTTTGATCTCAAAACTAAGGGTGAGAGCATTGTCTCTGACAAGTCAGACTTCTGCCCCTGGGCTGACTATCAGTCTGAATTGTGTTGCCAGGCCTTTAACCTCTCCATCTCTGCTGCAGCAAAACATGGGATGTAGCAAAGACATAACGGTAAGGAAAAATGTGAAAAGACTCCTCATTTCCTGGCACTGGAATCTTGTGGAATCTTGGCTTGTAAGGGAACATTGTAAAGTTTGCTAAGCAATTCTCCACTTTTAATTTCTAATACAGACTATCCTAATTAGCTGAGAATATATTCTATTTTCAGTTCACTCCCACTTGACTTGCTGCTGCTGCTAAGTCGAATCAGTCGTGTCCGACTCTGTGAGACCCCACAGACGGCAGCCCACCAGGCTCTCCCGTCCCCGGGATTCTCCAGACAAGAACACTGGAGTGGGTTGCCATTTCCTTCTCCAATGCATGAAAGTAAAAAGTGAAAGTGAAGTCGCTCAGTCGTGTCCGACTCCTAGAGACTCCGTGGACTGCAGCTTACCAGGCTCCTCCATCCATGGGATTTCCCAGGCAAGCGTACTGGAGTGGGGTGCCATTGCCTTCTTCAACTTGACTTAGAGGAGGCTAAAAGTCTGAGCTCTTCTTCAAAACTGGTCAATCCTTGGATTGTTCTGGGATGTAAAACTTCAGGGAATTACATGGTTGTATATGCCTTTTAATATAAACCTTCACTAATTATTATACTTTTTAGTTATTTACTTTTATTGAAATATAATTGACTGACAGCACTATGTTAGTTTCAGATACACAGCATAGTGATTCAATAGTTATATACATTATAAAATGTTCACCACAAAATGTCTAGTTATCATTTGTCACCATTCAATTCTCTTACAATATCACTGACTGTTTTCCTTATGCTGTATATTTCATCCCCACGACTAATTTATTTTGTAACTGAAAGTTTGTACCTCCTAATCTTCTTTGTCTAGTTCAGGCACCCCCCCCCCCCACCCTCTTCCCTCTGGCAACCCCTTATTTATTCTCTTTATCTAGGAGTCTGTTTCTGTTTTATTATTGTTTATTCATTTGTTTTTTAGATTCCACATATAAGTGAACCATATGATTTTTTTTTCAGGCTCTGTTTGACTGTTTAACTTAGCATGATATCCTCTTTGTCCATCCATATTGTTGTAAATGGCAAGAAAGTGTGCTACAGAATGATGCTTACCTTTGTGTGTGTGTGCTAGTTGTGTCTGACTCTTTGTGACCCTGTGGACTGTAATCCACCAGGCTCCTCTGTCCATAGGATTCTAGAGTGGGTGGGCTATTTATTCCTCCAGGGGATCTTCCCAAACCAGGGATCAAACCCATGTCTCCTACATCTCCTGTATTGGCAGGTGGATTCTTTACCTCTGTATCACCTGGGAAGCCCAGTGCTTATCATTACCAATGTCCTTGGTAGAATGAGCAGCCTAAAATGGCTGCTGCCAGAATCTCTATCCTTAGACAGAATTCCAGTTGCCTCCTGCCTCTCTGCAGGGCTTTCCAAGATCAGCAAATAGTTCTGATCCAGGTTTCTTTCTAATTACTGCCTTTTCATTGGGTCCTGGAGCATGTGAAAATTTCATGTGCCCTTTAAGATTGGAGTCCCTGTTTCCTAGAGCTATCCTACTCTCTCATGTGCAAGCTCTGTTGGCCTTTAAAGTCAGACATTCTGGAGTTCAATCTTCCTTGTTTAGAAGTCTGATGTGGAGCTTGAACCCCTGACTTCTTGGGGAGAACCTCTGTAAATTGTGATTATTCTCCTATTCAACTACTTGGGGGTGTGGATCTTTATTGTATCTAGTCTTTGCCCCTTCCACCCATCTTGCTATGGTTCCTTCTTTGTATCTTTAGTAGCAAATGTTTTTTGCTTGTCTTCAGATTGTTCTTTTCAATAGTTTCTTCGTAAATAATTGTCTGTGGGAGGGGGTAAGCTCAGGGTCTTCCTTCTCATCCATCTTGCCTGTGTTAATTATTTTACAAACACAATCCCATTTGATTTGTACAACCTGTTTATGAGGTAGATGTTTCTACAGAAAAGGAAGTTACAGAGAAACTAAGTTTTATCTATGTTGATTATCACATTTAATTAGTTGTAGATCTTTGATTCTCAGTTCACTTCAGTTCAGTTCAGTCGCTCAGTTGTGTCCAACTCTTTGTGACCCCATGAACTGCAGCATGCCAGGCCTCCCTGTCCATCACCAACTCCCGGAGTTCACTCAAACTCACGTCCATCGAGTCGGTGATGCCATCCAGCCATCTCATCCTCTGTTGTCCCCTTCTCCTCCTGCCTCCAATCCCTCCCAGCATCAGAGTCTTTTCCAATGAATCAACTCTTTGCATGAGGTGGCCAAAGTACTGGAGTTTCAGCTTTAGCATCATTCCTTCCAAAGAAATCCCAGGGCTGATCTCCTTCAGAATGGACTGGTTGGATCGGTTTATCTCATGGTTAAGATCATGTCACCCTGCTTATTTAACTTATATGCAGAGTACATCATGAGAAACGCTGGGCTGGAAGAAGCACAAGCTGGAATCAAGATTGCCGGGAGAAATATCAATAACCTCAGATATGCAGATGACACCACCCTTATGGCAGAAAGTGAAGAGGAACTAAAAAGCCTTTTGATGAAAATGAAAGAGGAGAGTCAAAAAGTTAGCTTAAAGCTCAACATTCAGAAAACAAAGATCATGGCATCTGGTCCCATCACTTCATGGGAAATAGATGGGGAAACAGTGTCAGACTTTATTTTTTGAGGCTTCAAAATCACTGCAAATGGTGACTGCGGCCATGAAATTAAAGGATGCTTACTCCTTGGAAGGAAAGTTATGACCAACCTAGATAGTATATTGAAAAGCAGAGATATTACTTTTCCAACAAAGGTCTGTCTAGTCAAGGCTATGGTTTTCCCTGTGGTTATGTATGGATGTGAGAGTTGGACTGTGAAGGAAGCTGAGCACCAAAGAATTGATGCTTTTGAACTGTGGTGTTGGAGAAGATTCTTGAGAGTCCCTTGGACTGCAAGGAGATCCAACCAATCCATCCTAAAGGAGATCAGTCCTGGGTGTTCATTGGAACGACTGATGTTGAAGCTGAAACTCCAATACTTTGGCCACCTCATGCAAAGAGTTGACTCATTGGAAAAGACCCTGATGCTGGGAGGGATTGGGAGCAGGAGGAGAAGGGGACGACAGAGAATGAGATGGCTGGATGGCATCACTGACTCGATGGACGTGAGTTTGAGTGAACTCCAGGAGTTGATGATGGACAGGGAGACCTGGCGTGCTGCGATTCATGGAACCGCAAAGAGTCGGACATGACTGAGTGATTGAACTGAACTGAAGACCATGTTTGGGTTCCCCAGGTGGCACTAGTGGTAAAGAACCTGCCAGCCAATGTGGGTGACAGAAGAGATATGGGTTTGGCCTGTGGGTCAGGAAGATGCCCTGGAGGAGAGTATGGCAACCCTCTCCAGTATTTGTGCCTGTAGAACCCCATGGACAGAGGAGCCTGGTGGGCTAATGTCCATAGGGTTGCAAAAGAGTTGGACATGACTGCATGACTTAGCATGCATGTGTTGGGGTCCTTTAATGGACCGGAACCTGGCAGTCCAGAGTTGACAATAAGAAAGTGAAAGAGAGAGAGAGAGAGAAAGAAAGAAAGACACAGGGATCCAAGCATTGATGGAGCAAGGGTGCTTTATTAGCAGAAATGCAGGCTTATATATCTTTAGTAAGATGATTACTCAGCTATTACACAGGATGAAATTTTCTCAATAGCCACAATATGGATAGTCTAAAACATACAAGATCGCTGACACTGAAGAGTCACTGCATGTCTCATCTTATGACCTCAGTCCTGAGAACTGCATGCAGCTCTACTCGTTCTCAGAAGAGGAACTGATAAGGAACAGAGAATCCTTGAGAAATAGAAAACAGCATGCAGGAATCCTCCTGTTAAATGTTCCCTGACAATTCCCCCTTATTTATTATATTTGTAAAAAGGGCCTTGACTAATTGAGTTTGTTTAGTTTTAATAATTTTTGTATAAAGGCAATGGTAAACAACAAATATAATTGTAACAAAAGGAAGGGGAACACAAGCTTGTATGAAATATGTATTGTATTTCATACAAGCTTGTATGAAATATGATTGATTATAATGAAAGTAATAGTTACTATGACTATGACTGGTTTCTGTCAAATGTCTGGTCTAAGTCCCGAGTTTTTTGGTATTTATAGCAAGTTTTCATATTTTCTTTTTCAGGCATTTGGGAACGCAGTCTCAGGGGAGAAGGGGTGATGACTGCTCTGGCTTCTTCAGGCTGTACAGGGGTGTCGTGAGGTTCTGGGCTTCTTTTACATGTTTTCTGTCAGGGTGTATTAACAGAGGGAAATGAGAGTCCATGGAATGATAAGGTGAGTTGTTTCAGCATTGTCTAGGTGTTGGTCAGGGAATATTTTTGTCATACTATTATTTGGAGATTTGTTGTATTTTGGAAGAAACAAACTTAAGAAAGTTAAAGGTGCATGGCCCAAAGATTACTAGTAGAAAAGCTGTTCAGGGGCTACCAGGAGAACTAAGACAGACATTGGTTCATGACATTAGTGTTTTTTAGGTATGAGAAGATGTAAGAATTTGAGCTCATAAAATCTTTACCTGAAAATATCTGACTGTCTGAAGGCTGGTTTTTCTGGGTTTTTTTTCAGAGCATAGAGTGCCTTATTTTTGATTTCCACCCTGAACTCCTTTCAGAGGGTGTTGAAGGTCAGCATCTTGTAGTGGTCATGATGTAATCTTTGTAGAGGCAGCTGGCAAGTACCAACTTTCAGTCAGCAGGGTCCCTTCATAGTTACATATTTGACCATGCTTGGGGGGCATTTTATGGCCATTGTGTTCCATGGTGTTGGGAAGGCTCATTTTCAGGTCTAGGGAAGATTTCACTGATAGGCCACTCAGTGTGCTGTTATTGGACCAGGCCTTGTAAATGGCAAAAGTCTCTGGACCATTATCTTACTAGCCTCTTGGTCCAGGAAAATATTTTCTCTTGTTTTTTCTTCATATCTAGAGTTACATTATTACAATCATTATCTCACATGGAACTGCATATCAGCATTATATCATAGGCTCAGTCACACATTTGTCAATGTATGAAATTCTTTCAAAACAAGTGACATAGAAAATAATATAGCTATAGTTAGCAGTTATTAGTAAAGTCTTAAGTCTTAAGAAACTTGTATCATATATAAAATTCTTTTTTACTTGTCACAAACCTTTTTTACATTTTCTGTATTTATCTGTAAGTCATACTTTTTTTTTTTTAAATAAAATGTACCACATATAGAACTTTTTTCTTGGGTTTCACTTATCATAAACCTTTTTTACACCTTCTGTATTTATCACTTTATTTGTCTATTCATAGAATAGACATCTATAAGCCATATTTACTTTTTATTTCTCTTAATAAAATGCAATTTCATTTTTTATAACCTTTTTACCGAAAATACGTATCTTACTTTTTTTCAGAAACCATGAACTGTTGTTTAGCTCTTTTATAAATTAACCTCAGCAATATTATCTAGAGACAAAGACATACATTGAGACGTACATATATATCCGGACAGACAGAGATCTCATAGTTTTCTGTTTTAAGATTTAAAAGGTCTGTTTGTCCCCCCACCCCCTGCCATTTTTTTTTTTTTTGGCTTGATGTCTAACGCTGACATCTCAGGCAAAAGGGGTTGTCTATTTCAATAACATGATAAGAGTTAATTGTAGGCTTTTACCTAGGCATGTTTTTGTTATATCAAGGTTGGAGCTGTTGGGTCAGGAAGTCTTGTGGGAGAATGAAGAGAGGGGAGTACAAATAATTTTAGAGGTAAATCTAGTCTGATGTGAGTAAAAAACTGTTTTTGTAATTTATTTTGTACTAAATAGAGTTTTTCTTGTGTCTCTTGAGAAAGTGAATGAGGGCTATTTAATTAGGATCTCTTTTCATTAACTTTTTTAAGGTCTGTTAAGAGATGTCATTTGTTAGATTTCTTTTTTATAACAAAAATAAGAGAATTTCAAGGAAAGTGAGCAAGTCTAGCAAGGGAGAAACTTTTGGATTTGTGCCCACTGGCAGAGGAGGAGCATTTGGAGCAGCTGGGGTAGGATTAGTAGGAAAGTTCTGAAATAATTTATGTTGTTCTAACTGGGCCTTTTGTAAAGTTTTATCATTTAATTTTTTTTTAATATAAATTTATTTATTTTAATTGGAGGCTAATTACTTTACAATATTGTATTGGTTTTGCCATACATCAACATGAATATGTCACAGATGTACATGTGTTCATGTAACAAGTGATCTGTCTGTTGTCGAATATTGTGAGGGCTATAATTACCTTGAAATGGCAGAATTACAGCTTTAATGAGAGTTCATAGGGGCCAGATATCAATTGGAATTTTTTTTTTTTTTCCGTCTGGTGGCTTGTTTAACTTCTTTTTTTTGACCCGGTGCCAAATTTCTAAATCAAAATTGCCTTTATCAGGGAACCAAGGATTACACTCAACCACTGTTTGAAGACAAGCCTCTATTCATTGGCACAAAATCAAAAGTCCTTGAGCGTTAAACAAATGGTGAAGTAAAGTAGAGAAATGATGGGGCTTTCTAGCCGTTTGACCCATGTCTTAGTACTTACCGACCTCAATAGGCCCTGAGTCACTTTTCCCGAAATGTCACGTGTACCAGGTCCCTGTTTGGGTACCACTTGTTGGGGCCCTTTCAGTTCAGTCAGTTCAGTCGCTCAGTCATGTCCGACTCTTTGCAACCCCATGAATCACAGCACGCCAGGCCTCCCTGTCCATCACCAACTCCTGGAGTTCACTGAGACTCACATCCATCGAGTCAGTGATGCCATCCAGCCATCTTATCCTCTGTTGTCCCCTTCTCTCCTGCCCCCAATCCCTCCCAGCATCAGAGTCTTTTCCAATGAGTCAACTCTTCACATGAGGTGGCCAAAGTACTGGAGTTTCAGCTTTAGCATCAGTCCTTCCAAAGAAATCCCAGGGCTGATCTCCTTCAGAATGGACTGGTTGGATCTCCTTGCAGTCCAAGGGACTCTCAAGAGTCTTCTCCAACACCACAATTCAAAAGCATTAATTCTTTGGCGCTCAGCCTTCTTCACAGTCCAACTCTCACATCCATACATGACCACTGGAAAAACCGCAGCCTTGACTAGACGGACCTTTGTTGGCAAAGTAATGTCTCTGCTTTTCAATATGTTATCTAGGTTGGTCATAATTTTTCTTCCAAGAAGTAAGCGTCTTTTAAATTCATGGCAGCAGTCACCATCTGCAGTGATTTTGCTGCTGCTGCTGCTAAGTCGCTTCAGTCGTGTCCAACTCTGTGCAACCCCATAGACGGAAGCCCACCAGGCTCCCCCGACCCTGGGATTCTCCAAGCAAGAACACTGGAGTGGGTTGCCATTTCCTTCTCCAATGCATGAAAGTGAAAAGTGAAAGGGAAGTCGCTCAGTTGTGTCTGACTCTTAGCGACCCCATGGACTATAGCCTACCAGGCTCCTTCATCCATGGGATTTTCCAGACAAGAGTACTGGAGTGGGGTGCCATTGCCTTCTCCGGCAGTGATTTTGGAGACCCAAAAAATAAAGTCTGACACTGTTTCCACTGGGGTCTTTTAATGGACCACAACCTGGCAGTCTGGAGTTGACAATAAAAAAGTGAAAGAGAGAAAGAGAGAGAAAGAAAGCAAAAGAAAGACACAGGGACCCATGCTCTGATGGAACAAGGGTGCTTTATTAGCAGAAATGCAGGCTTATATATCTTTAGTAAGATGATTACTCAGCTATTTCATAGGATGAAATTTTCTCAATAGCCACAATATGGATAGTCTAAAACATACAAGGTCATTGACACTGAAAAGAGTCACTGAATGTCTCATCTTCTGACCTCAGTCCTGAGAACTGTGTGCAGCTCTACTCCTTCTTGGAATAGGTACTGATAAGGAACAGAGAATCCTTGAGAAATAGAAAACAGCATGCAGAAATCCTATTGTTAAATGTTCCCTGACATGCATGCATGCATGCAAAACCAAGTTCTTTCTATCACACTATAGTACTTGAATATATTTACTTTCCAGAAAAAAATTTTTCCTATGAAAATTTTCTTTTTTTCCCAATTGAAGCAATATGTAACTGTTTGCTACTGACAGTTTACTAACAAAGGCCATATTTTATATGTTCGTTGACTTTTTGGAGTCTAAGTGGATATTTGCATGCAGTGCCTCAGTCTCACATTCTTTCTGAGCTTAAGCTAATTTATTACCTCCAACACTACTGGTTTTTACAGTAGTCATGTACAAGTGTGAGAGCTGAACCATAAAGAAGGTTGAGTGCCAAAGAATTGATGCTTTTGAACTGCGGTCCTAGAGAAGACTCTTGAGAGTCCCTTGGACAGCAAGGAGAAAAAGCAGTAAATGCTAAAGGCCCTGAATATTCATTGGAAGGACTGATGCTGAAGCTGAAGTTCCAGTACTTTGGCCACCTGATGCAAAGAGCTGACTCATTGGAAAATAAGTCTGGATGATGCTGGGAAAGATTGAGGGCAGAAGGAGAACAGGGGAACAGAGGATGAGATGATTGGATGGCATTACCAGCTCAATGGACATGAGTTTGAGCAAGGTTTAGGAGATAGTGAAGGACAGGGAAGCCTGGCATGCTGCAGTCCATGGGGTCACAAAGAGTCCGGCACAACATAGGAACTGAACAACAACAATAACACTACTTTCAAATCAAACCCATAAACCCAGAAAAACCAAGAGCCTGTGTATATTATTGCTCTTAATTTTATGTCCTAGTTGAGTCCTTTTACCAGATGGAGAAGGCAATGGCACCCCACTCCAGTACTTTTGCCTAGAAAATCGCATGGATGGAGGAGCCTGGTGGGCTGCAGTCCATGGGGTCACTAAGAGTCGGACACAACTGAGAAACTTCACTTTTACTTTTCACTTTCATGCATTGGAGAAGGAAATGGCAACCTACTCCAGCGTTCTTGCCTGGAGAATCCCAGGGGCGGGGGAGCCTGGTGGGCTACTGTCTATGGGGTCGCACAGAGTTGGACACGACTGAAGTGACTTAGCAGCAGCAGCAGCAGCAGGTTTCTTGAAGTACTATAATGCAGGGTGACTTTCACGGATAGAATCAGTCTACTTGACTCTTCTTACTACTCACCTACAAATGCTACTATGTGTAGTCTGAAGAGAAAGAAGAAATCTATCCTGAATATTTCTGAAACTCTTTTTAAGCCTTGTTTACTAAAATTTTTAACGGTCTTGAACTTTGCAACTGACAAATTAATAGGACTCATTAAAACTAGGACATGTTTAACATGTTAAAACTACGACACATTAAACCTGCACCAGCACACATATGTCTAGCCCTAATCTCATCTGTATTCCCTGGGGACATCAGGTGATCAGTTCCAGGGCTTAGTCCATCAGTTTTCTACCTCTGAAAGGATCTTCCTCTAGTTCATTCAGAAGAATATTTATTCCTTCTTCACAGTTCCACATGGGGATTACTTTCATGATCCCTCTTCTACTTTCTTTGTCTTACCTCTGTTTTCTACATAACTGCATCTGACTGTGAATCTGTGTATTTCTGAGTGTATGCATTCATAAATCCATATAAGAAATAATTAGGTTGACATATTTTGGCAAAAGCAGAAACCTCTTCTTCTTCCTCTTGGAATTCAAAATCCTAGCACAGTGCCAACGCATAGTAGTCACATATAGGTTTACCAATTAAAACTAAACACTCTAAATTTCAGATGTACATTATGGAATACTTAGTTTAACAGATTCTGCTGGGTTTCACTAAAGATAAAGATGTGCTGCTCAAGTAAGTAGATTACTGGACAGCTGTGTTTTATTGAGATAGCTCAAATAGCCATTCTTTATTAGGGCAAAATCTAATTTTGCTGCCTGTCACTTACCAAAAAATTGTGTAACTTATTATTTTAGGAACTTAAAAGGAAAGAATAAGATAGTATAAAGGTTATGAAATCATTACGATTGAATTGCAGTGTCCCTTGGTATAAAAATATTCTTATCCAGACAATTAACAAAATATTCTCACTAGCAAAACAAAAAGAGATATGTTTTGTTGTTTCACATATGCATGTCTTTGGATTTTAATGAGATGAAAAAAATATCTTCTGTAAGTACTCTCACAGAAGATATATTGCTTTGTGTGTGTGTGTGTGTGCACGCGCATGCATGCGCGCAAAACAGCTTTAATGGTTTTCAGGGAGACACATTGTTGTAGGATGTTAGACCAGGGTTTGGCAAGCTACAATGGGTAAACCAGAAAGGATAACCGCAGATGGCAAGAGTGAACATCGACATTCTAGGAATCAACGAACTAAAATGGACTGAAATGGGTGAATTTAACTCAGATGACCATTATATCTACTACTGCGGGCAGGAATCCCTCCGAAGAAATGGAGTAGCCATCATGATGTACAAAAGAGTCCGAAATGCAGTACTTGGATGCAATCTCAAAAATGACAGAATGATCTCTGTTCATTTCCAAGGCAAACCATTCAATATCACAGTAATTCAAGTCTATGCTCCAACCAGTAACGCTGAAGAAGCTAAAGTTGAATGGTTCCATGAAGACCTACAAGACCTTTTAGAACTAACACTCAAAAAAGGTGTCCTTTTCATTATAGGGGACTAGAATGCAAAAGTAGGAAGTCAAGAAACACCTGGAGTAACAGGCAAATTTGGCCTTGGGGTACAGAATGAAGCAGGGCAGAGGCTAATAGATTTTTGCCAAGAGAACGCACTGGTCATAGCAAATACCCTCTTCCAACAACACAAGAGAAGACTCTACACATGGACATTACCAGATGGTCAACACCAAAATCAGATTGATTATATTCTTTGCAGCCAAAGAGGGAGAAGCTCTATACAGTCAGCAAAAACAAGACCAGGAGCTGACTGTGGCTCAGATCATGAACTCCTTCTTGCCAAATTCAGACTTAAATTGAAGAAAGTAGGGAAAACCACTAGAACATTCACGTATGACCTAAATCAAATTACTTATAAGTATACAGTGGAAGTGAGAAATACATTTAAGGGACCAGATCTGATAGATAGAGTGCCTGATTAACTATGGACAGAGGATAGTGACATTGTACAGGAGACAGGGATCAAGACCATCCCCATAGAAAAGAAAAGCAAAAAAGCAAAATGGCTGCCTGGGGAGGCCTTACAAATAGTTGTGAACAGAAGAGAAGCAAAAAGCAAAGGAGAAAAGGAAAGATATAAGCATGTGAAAGCACAGTTCCAAAGAATAGCAAGAAGAGACAAGAAAGCCTTCTTCAGTGATCAATGCAAAGAAATAGAGGAAAACAACAGAATGGGAAAGACTAGAGATCTCTTCAAGAAAATTAGAGACATCAAGGGAATATTTCATGCAAAGATGGGCTCGATAAAGGACAGAAATGGTATGGACCTAATAGAAGCAGAAGATATTAAGAGAGGTGGAAAGAATACACAGAAGAATTGTACAAAAAAGATCTTTATGACCCAGATAATTGCGATGGTGTGATCACTCACCTAGAGCTGGACATCCTGGAATGTGAAGTCAAGTGGGCCTTAGAAAGCATCACTACGAACAAAGCTAGTGGAGGTGATGGAATTCCAGTGGAGCTCTTTCAAATCCTGAAAGATGATGCTGTGATAGTGCTGCACTCAATATGCCAGCAAATTTGGAAAACTCAGCAGTGGCCACAGGACTGGAAAAGGTCAGTTTTCATTCCAATCCTAAAGATAGGCAATGCCAAAGAATGTTCAAACTACTGCATAATCTCACACACTAGTAAAGTAATGCTCAAAACTCTCCAAGCCAGGCTTCAGCAATATGTGAACCATGTACTTCCAGATGTTCAAGCTGGTTTTAGAAAAGGCAGAGGAACTAGAGATCAAATTGCCAACATCTTCTGGATCACCGAAAAAGCAAGAAAGTTCCAGAAAAACATCTATTTCTGCTTTATTGACTATGCCAAAGCCTTTGACTGTGTAGACCACAACAAACTGTGGAAAATTCTGAAAGAGATGGGAATACCAGACCACCTGACATTTCTCCTGAGAAACCTATGTGCAGGTCAGGAAGCAACAGTTAGAACTGGACATGGAACAACAGACTGGTTCCAAATAGGAAAAGGAGTACATCAAGGCTGTATACTGTCACCCTGCTTATTTAACTTATATGCAGAGTACATCATGAGAAAAGCTGGGCTGGAGGAAGCACAAGCTGGAATCAAGATTGCCGGGAGAAATATCAATAACCTCAGATATGTAGATGACACCACCTTTATGGCAGAAAGTAAAGAGGAACTAAAAAGCCTCTTGATGAAAGTGAAAGAGGAGAGTGAAAAAGTTGGCTTAAAGCTCAACATTCAGAAAACAAAGATCATGGCACCTGGTCCCATCACTTCCTGGCAAAAAGATGGGTAACAGTGGAAACAGTGTCAGACTTTGTTTTGGGGGCTCCAAAATCACTGCAGATGGTGACTGCGGCCATGAAATTAAAAGACGCTTACTCCTTGGAAGTAAAGTTGTGACCAACCTAGAAAGCATATTCAAAAGCAGAGACATTACTTTGCCAACAAATGTCCGTCTTGTCAAGGCTATGGTTTTTTCAGTAGTCATGCATGGATGTGAGAGTTGGAATGTGAAGAAAGCTGAGTGCCAAAGAATTGATGCTTTTGAATTGTGGTGTTGGAGAAGACTCTTGAGAGCCCCTTGGACTGCAAGGAGATCCAACCAGTCCATTCTAAAGATCAGTTCTGTGTGTTCTTTGGAAGGAATGATGCTAAAGCTGAAACTCCAGTACCTTGGCAACCTCATGCGAAGAGTTGACTCATTGGAAAAGTTTCTGATGCTGGGAGGGATTGGGGGCAGGAGGAAAAGGGTACAACACAGGATGAGATGGCTGGATGGCATCATTGACTCGATGGACGTGAGTTTGAGTGAATTCTGGGAGTTGGTGATGGACAGGGAGGCCTGGCGTGCAGCAATTCATGGGGTCACAAAAAGTCAGAGATGACTGAGCAACTGAACTGAACTGGCAAGCTATGGCTCATAGGTCTAATCAAACTCACCACCTGGTTTTGTACATGCAAGGAGTTAAGTGTGATTTTGAAAAATTTAAGTGATTGAAAAATCAAAAGAAGAATACTATTTCTTGTTTTGTGGAAATTATATAAAATTCAAATTTCAGTACCTAATGAAGTTATATAGAAACATAGCCATGGCCATCCATTTCTATGTGGTTTCTATTGTGTTGTAGTGGCTGAGCTGAGTAGTTTTCACAGAAACAGTAGAGCCCCTGACTTTAAAATATTTACCATCAGAGCCCTTACAGTAAATTTGCCAATCTTTCCTCTAGAAAGCATGCTTCTTCCATTGTCCATTTGTCTTGGGAGCCATACACCATCAGTCAGCACTTACATGCTATGCTGGTCAGTCTGTGCTCACTATCTTGCATGGTTGTATGAGAAATCAATATGATTTACTCCTGGAGTTTCTGATTAGTCTACCTTGTGTCACAAAACTAAACAAAGTTTAAATGTAGTCTCCATTCTTGTTTGTCTTGCACATTTCAGTTAATAAGGTTGAATGGAAAATGTTCCTGCTAGACCCGTTAGTTTGTCACAGAGATAATAGGAATTTATTAAATGAAAGTATTTTCATTTTCAGTAATCCACTAATTATTCCTAGTTGTCATCCTGCTCTGTATCCATTAAAATAAAAACTTTTATGATTCCTGGAAAAGGATGGCTACAGATTGGAATAAGAAATTCACTATTTGGCTTTATCTTTCAAAATAGTCATCTTAAATTTAAGCGTATTTTCAGTCTGAAGTTTTCTGTTTGCAAAATGAGGTTTTCTGAGAGAAAAATTTCAGAAACAATCTCATATCTGAGCTTTATCAAGGTAAAAATAAAGAATCAAGCCTCATTTGGAGCCTTCCTGTGGTCAGCCATTCATGAAGAAGTGTATATATTCCTATTAGAAAAGGAAGGAGAACAAGGAAGACTCTACCAAAAGCTCCTCCCATGAACTGCAAGGTCACAGACAGATTACACAAATAATACATACACATTTCTGTATCCTAACAATAAGCATGAAGAGACCAAACTTAAAAACCCATAAAAGTCTGTAGTTTCTCCACAGAATGGTGTGCTTAATTATACACTTAACATGTACAGAATCTGGTTTTTGAAAATTACAAGGTACTGATTTAAAAAAAAATCACATAAGACCTGCATAAATGGAGAGATGTTCTTATTTAATTGATTGAGCCACTGAACATAGTAAAGATGTCCATTTTCACCAAAGTCATTTATGTGCTTAGACGGCCAGTCATGTCCAACTCTTTGTGACCCTGTGGACTATTGCCTACCAGGCTCCTCTGTCCGTGGCGATTCTCCAGGCAAGAATACTGGCGTGAGTTTCCATGCCCTCCTCCAGGAGATCTTCCCAACCCACTGATTGAACCCAGGTCTTCTGCATTGCAGGCAGATTCTTTACCATGTTAACCACCAGGGAAGCCTATCAAGGTTCCTGCAAGTTATTTTTCTAGAGACATAGACAAGTTTATTCTAAAATGCTCATAAAAAGGCGTAGGTATGTATAGGATAGTTAGAGCAAACATCCTGGCAAAGAATAAAATAGGACAACTGATAATGCATTGTTAATTAAACCTTCATGTATATCTGTAACAATCAAAACAGTAGAGCATGTCAGGATACAGACACAGATCAATGGAACAGAAGAGACAACCTAGAAATTGGCCACTCAGCTATGCGTAACTGATGTTGATAAATTGAAAAAGCAATGAAGTGCCAAAAGGATTAACTTTTCAACCAATAGTATTGGAGCAATTGAACATCTATGGTCCAGCAAAAGTCAAAACCTTATACTGTATACAAAAATTATCTGACAATGAAATAGAGATTTAAAATGTAGAGTGTAGGAGCTTCCATGGTAGCTCAGTGGTAAACTGCTTGCCAGTGCAGGAGACACAAGTTTGATGCCTGATCCGGGCAGATCCCACATTCCACAGAGCAACTGAACCTGTGTACCACAACTATTGAGCCTGTGCTCTAGAGCCCAGGAGCTGCAATTACTGAGCCCATGAACTGAAACTACTGAAGCCCACATGCCCTAGAGCGTGTGCTCTGCAACAAAAAAAGCCACAGCAATGAGAAGCCCGTGCACTGTAACTAGAAAGGAGTCCCCACTTGCCGCAGCTAGAGAGAAAAAAAGCCTGCACAGAAGTGAAGATCCAGCACATCCAAA
Organism: Bos javanicus; assembly: GCF_032452875.1. Classification (NCBI taxonomy): domain Eukaryota; kingdom Metazoa; phylum Chordata; class Mammalia; order Artiodactyla; family Bovidae; genus Bos; species Bos javanicus. The sequence goes on along the minus strand of NC_083869.1, from coordinate 58,063,151 downwards.
AAGAAATAAAATTGTAAAAAATGTAAGCCTATAAAGATTTAGAAAAACTTTGGACATAACACCAAAACCATGAGTCATAAATGGAAAGTTAGTGAATTCGATCCTAACAAAATTAACAACCCTGCTAAGTGAAAGCCCATGTGAAGAGAATGAATGACAGCTGTAGAGTGGGAGAGCCTCATCTCTGACAAAGGACTAGTATACAGAATATAAAAAAACTTTTAAAATTCTAGAATATAAAAACTTTCAAAACTCAACAGTAAAAATCAAGCAATCCAACTATAAATGGAAAAATCACATGAACATATTTCACTGAAGATGATACACAGATGGAAAATAAGCACATGGAAAGATGTTCATTATCATTAAACATTAGGCAAATGTAAGTTAAAACCACACTGAGCCATTCTACATATCTTCCAAATGGCTAAAATATAAAACAGCTACAACTCCAAATGCTGGTGAGGATATGGGGAAATTGAATTATACACTGCTGTTGGGAATACAAAACAGTACGGTCACTTTTGAAAATACTTAAGACATTTTCTTAAAATAAACTAAACATGAAAATACATTAACAGCCAGAAGTTTTACTCCTTGTCATTAATCCCAGAAAAAATGAACACTTATGTTTACACAAATACTTTGCATAAATGTTAATAATAATAATTAAAAACTGCAATTAGCCTATATGTCCTGGTGTGACTGGTTAAACAAATGATTGTATATACCTACAATGGCATGCTGTTGTTGTTTTAGTTGTTAAGTCATGTCCAACTTTTTGTGACCCCTTGGACTGTAGCCTGTCAGGCTCCTCTGTCCATGAAATTCTCCAGGCAAGAATACTGGAGTGGGTAGCCATTTCCTTCTCCAGGGAATCTTCCTGACCCAGGAATAAAATCCGTGTCTTTTGCATTGGCAGGAAGATTCTTTACTGCTGAGCCACCAGGGAAGTCCCTATGATAGCATACTAGTCAGTAATGAAAAAGAATGAATGTTGGTACATGGGACAATTTGAATTGCTCTCCAGAAGATGATGCTGAACCAAAAGAGCAAAGGAACAAAAACAAAAAACACCCACATGCTACATAAATTATGTTTTTATCTTTATAACATTTCTGGAATAATAACTTTTAGAAAGAGAGGACAGATTAGAGGTTTGCACAGGGATTGAGATAGAGACATGGGGGTGAGAGGGATATGAGTGTGGTATATAAAAGGACAAAATAAGGGATTCTTATGATTTTGGAACTGTTAAGCATCCTAGCTGTGGGGGTTGATACATGAACCTACACAGATGATAAAACTGTATAGAACATCATATGTATACACATATTAATACAAGTCAAACTAGGAAACTGAATAAGGTTGGTGGATTGTATCATATCAATATACTGGTTATCATACTATAGTTTCGCAAAAGCATTATTACTGAGGAAAACTTGGAAAAATGTGCAAATGATCCCTGTGAATTCTTTCTTACAAGTGTATGTGAGTCCTTGGTTATTTCTTCAGAATTTCAATTAACAATATTCTAAGACATTAACAGTTATTGGTGACAAACTATTTCCGCAAAGATGTAAATTTTAAAAAAAGCCTTCAGAGTCTAGGGACCTGCCAAGACTGTAGACTTTGGCAGTCTCCTCCATCATCAGTAGTGTATTGTTCAGTCACTAAGTCTCGTCTGACTCTGTGACCCCATGCAATGCAGCACACCAGGCTCCCATGTCCTTCACTATATCCCATTAGTTAGTACAATAACCCAGAGTGCACACAGGATTAGTTTTTGACTCAGCAGGTGCCAGAGCAGAGCATTCAGTAAACAGGCTCAGATCAGTCAGGAAGAGACACTTCAATGAGACCAGGAAGAACCTGATATATGCCCCTTCCATGAAAGGTGGGCAAACCCATTCTTTGCACTGATCCTAAACTCAGATCTTTGCCAGAACAATGGGCCAAGCTAGGAAGAAAGAGAAGAAACTCTGAGACACTGTTCTCCAAGTGACTCAATGGCCACACGGACACTCTCTGAAACAACACTACCTGGGTATGGCTAAAGTATAGCTAGGTGGGACTGGATTGACAGGAATGCAATATAAGTTAACCATTTTAGATGGATGGAAATTTGAGAGCAAAGTTTTATTCAGTTTTTAAAAGTAAAGGTATACTTTGTGCATATCTGATTCATAATTTGCAAGTTTTAACTTTGTTGTTGTTGTTGTTTAGTCGTTAAGTTATGTCGACACTTTCGTGAACTCATGGACTGTAGCCTGCCTGGCTCCTCTGTGCATGGGATTTCCCAAGCAAGGAGTGGGTTGCCATTTCCTTCTCCAGGGGATCTTCCTGACCCAGAGATCAAACTCATGTCTCCTGCATTAGCAAGTAGATTTATTACCACTGAGCCATCAGGGAAGCCCTCAATTTGCTATCCTAGGCAGCATGTTGAAAAGCAGAGATTTCACTTTGCCAACAAAGGTTCATAGAGTCAAACTATGGTTTTTCAGTAAGGATGTGAGACCCGGACCATAAAAAGGCTGAGCACTGAAGAATTGATGGTTTTGAACTGTGATGCTGGAAAAGACTCTTATGAGTCCCTTGGACAGTAAGGAAATCGAGCCAGTCCATCCTAAAGGATATGAATATTCACTGGAAGGACTGTTGCTGAAGCTGAAGCTCCAATACTTTGGTCACCTGATCTGAAGAGCAGACTCATTGGAAAAGATCTTGATGATGGCAAAGATTGAAGACAGGAGGAGAAAGAGGGTGACAGAGAAAGAGATGATAGGATGGCATCACTGACTCGATGGACATCAGTTTGAGCAAACTCCAGGAGATGGTGAAGGACAGGGAAGCCTGTCATGCTGCAGTCCATGGGGTCACAAAGAGTTGGACATGACTGAGCAACTGAATAACAACAACAAAAATAATTTCATTATATTGGATGTATTTGCATATGGAGCTATCCGAGTGGCGAGGGACTTGGTAAATTTTGATGGGTCACGTGTCCTTAGGTATCTGATTCAGAGCATCCTTGACAATCTGCTCCTTTCCTTTCTAATGACCAGGTCCTTGAAGACAAGGAAACATATGGTTAAAGTCCAGAAAATCTCCTGTCCACAAATTACTTTAGTTCAACTGAGGTAAATGCCTCCCATTAGTCATAAATTAGAGTGACAGTCTGTGTATTGCAAGTAACTGGTGTGGAACTACTAGCCGCAGAACTGCGGCTGGATAAGCCAAGTTGAATTTGGAGCTATCTTGGGACCTCTAACCTAAATACAAGGGGCATTTTCTGAATCTGTGTGATGTAATCTTTGACAACGTTTTCTCCTTCACCATCTCAAGAGAACCAGAAGCCTGTATCAATTTCTGATAAATAATTCAACGAGTTTTACTCTTTTTCAGATTTTTATGTTTTTTATTTTATTTTATTTTTTCAAATTTTTAATATAAGACTGAATTTTTAGCTATTAGAGTGTCTGGTCCAATGGTTCCTAATCTTTCCCCTTTCAGCTTTTCCCATTTTGAGCTCATATATTAAACTGTTTTGGGCTTCCAAGGTGGTGCTAGCGTTAAAGAACCTGCCTGCCAATGCAGGAGACATAAGAGATGTGGGTTTGATCCCTGGATCAGGACCGGGAGGAGGGCACGGCAATCTACTCCAATATTCTCACCTGGAGAATCTCATGGACAGAGGAACCTGGCAGGCTATGATCCATAGGGTTGCCAAGAGTTGGACATGACTGAAGTGACTTAGCACATACACATTAAGCTATTTAATTCTCTGTATATACATTTCAGGGCCACATGCTACTGAACATGCAATAAGAGTATTGAATAGTAATTGTCCAGTTTTCATTAGGTCTTTAAAAGTTTTGGAGGGCTTGGGATTTGGAGCTCTATTACTACACACTTTTGGATCCCTTGTATCCTAGAAATTACAGTATTAGAACCACTGTGGCACAGGATGCTTTTTTTCCCCTAACAATTCCTGAGTCACCCTTATTTGCATGCCTAAAATAACATGAGGGCCACATTCTACCATTGTAGGAATTTTTCATAGAAGACACCCTTTATGAATGCACCTGTGCTAAGTTCTTTCAGTAGTTTCTGACTCTGCGACCCCATGGACTGTAGCTCACCAGGCTCCTCTTTCTATGGGATTCTCTAGGCAAGTATACTGGAGTGCATTGTCATTCCATTCTCTAAAGGATCTTCTCAACCCAGGGATCCAACCTGCATCTCCTGTCTCCTGTATTGGCAGGTTGGTTCTTTATCACTAGCGCCACCATTCACTTATGCATGACTTAAGCTTTTCAGGAAGTTTTCCTCCCAGCCATACCTGCTTTACCCAGAGTGAGACAGGATCTCTGTATGCTGACTACTTTGTGCTTTAGCCAGCTGACCTGCAGAGGCATCAACAGAGGTCTTCTTGAAGTTGTACAGTGACCTGTAACTCAGATTTCTTTGTTCATTATCGCTCTGCTAGGCCATTAGAGAAATGTGTGTCAGTAAGCCCCTGCTCTTGCAAGACATGACAAATAACTTTAAGAGGGTGTCTGGGACAACTGAATTTAGCAGTTACTTTTAAAATCTCAACTATGTATAAGGCATTATAATAAGCACTTCAGGGGATTGGAAGATGACACAGGTAGATTCTCTTCTCTCTGATTGCCTACAATCTAACATATCGTTTTTAGAATTAGATATTTTCATTTGTTTATTTTGATGTTTATTTTGTCTTTTGTCACAAAGTGATCCTATGAGATTGTCAGTGAATGGTAATGCTTCTGTTTATAGATGAGAAAACTGAGGCTGAAGAGCAGTGACTGTGTTGAAATAACATAACTGGCAAATTGAATGATGCTTAGTCCTGAAGCCCTGTTCTGACAGCTACCCAGTCCATTGCTTGCTCTCCAAACCCATCTCTCTGTTAACGTTGTTCAACACTTTGTCTGAATTCTTGTTGTTATTGTTTAGTTACTTAGTGGTGTCTGACTCTTTGCGACCCCATGGATTGTAGCACACCAGGCTCCTCTGTCCATGGAATTTACCCAGGCTAGAATACTGGAGTAGAATTCTTAAATTAAGATATTATAGTCATTTTGGTTTTCTTTTGTTTTAGTATGTTGTCTTTTATCAAGTAACACATGCTTAATGTGAACAATATCTGAAAAATTCTGATGCCAAAATTATACATTCATATCAAAGACCTCCGGTTGTTAGAGCATTCTGTGCTTAAAGTGTTCTGCCTGTTTTATCTTTAAAAGAGTTAGTAGATTTGAGTCCAGGTGCTATCGATGTTTCTCATATTTAATTGAATACTGATAGCCTGCTAGAGTAATAAGCATTCTATTGAATCATCAAAAAAGGATAAAATATTCATTATTTTAGTATGGAAGGATATTCTTGATCTTCTTTTTCCTATCATAGTCTCTCTCATTTTCTTCTCAAAATGTTTATCAGCTATCATACAGAAATATGTTCTTACTGCCAAATGTTTCCATGAAAAAAATTAAGATATTCTGCATGTACGTTCAACAGCTATATGATTTAAATTTTCACTTTGAAAAAATAGACTTTGGTGTAGTCTTACCTTTCTCTTCTGTTTTTATTTATGTAGGAAGAGTGTCCTTAAATAATGAAAATGCTATAGCACTTATCTGCCACCTATCTACATTTCATGGATGAAATGAAACTTTCATAGTTTTCCAGAGATAATGCTATGCTTTATGTTATTTTAAAGGTATTTTTATATTTGTTTATTGCAAATAGATACTGTTTTTTCCCTAAAAAGCAAGGTGAATTTGCTATTCAATAGAACTGCTTTATTTTACTGAAAATGAATAGAAAATATTTTTGGTTGATGACAAATATGTTTGAACTATTATCTTGAGATTACTCTTATAAAGATTTATATCTCAAAATTACTGAATAAGATAAACTAACAAACAGAAGATCTTCCTCTCCTTAACATGGGGGAAAAAGCAGATCCTGTCTGGGCCCAGGTCTCACGCTGGATATCATTTCCTGGGTGACCCTGAGCACATTAACCTGAGTAATTTTTACTTATGAATCAAAAACCTGATACCACCAAGTTCATAGGTATTTGAAGTTTGACCTTATTGTCTAATTTACTTTTAAATTGAAGCTTAGTGGTTGCTGTCTGCTTTGTAGATTTAGAATTTAGGATAGGACATGTTGGCTCATGATGCCATTTATTAATTCCCAAATACCTTTCAGATTCCATTATATAGTGTTCTACTTTTGCTGCTAATAAAATACTCTGCTTTCACAATTGTTTTTAATACTTATTTCGGTCTTTTTAAAGTCATTGCAGGCATTATGTGCTGCATCTTTTAAAATGGCTTGGACTTATGATATTTTTGTTGGATTTTGCATTTTGTCCCCATTCCATAAGAGTTTTTTTTCTCAATGTTAACACCACATCTTTTAAAAATTCTAATTTATGTTGAATTTTGTCATGTGAATATTTTTAATATGTTCTTATCTATATGGGATTGTGACAACTAAATTTCATTGGCTTGCAAAATGGTCCCTGCATACACAGGGCAAGGAAAAACTAAAGAAAAATGGTTGTTTTGTTGTGTGTGTGTGCTCAGTCATGTGCAACTCTTTGTGACCCCATGGACTGTAGTCTGCCAGGTTCCTCTTTCCATGGCATTCTCCAGGCAAGAATATTGGAGTGGGTAGCCGTTCTCTTCTCCAGGGGATCGTCCCAATCCAGAGATCAAACATATCTCCTGCATCTCCTGCATTGGCAGGTGGATTCTTTACCACCGAGCCACCAAGGGCTTTCACATTGGTAGGTGACAAGTTTAGTAAGGGAGGAAACTTACATGGAGGTTTATCTTGGGCAGTTGCAAGACAAGTCAGTCTCTGCATCCACCTGCCAGATTCTTGAAAGTTGATATAGAGGCCTTACTTGTATTCAGCCACTTATACTGTCCAGTGACACATTGTGCTCTCGGCTGTGTCTTTGGAACAGCTCTCAGCTCTTGTCATAGGAAGGGGGTGCAGAACTTACATTCTAAGAACAAGGAGAGGGGTGAGGAACTCAGATTGCTCTGGTCTAGATCAAAGGTCAACCAGTGGGCATATCTTCTGAATTACCTGCTTTAACAAATTTAGAAGTCATTTTAAATAGTTTACTCATGGAGAATGCCATGTGTAAAGTCTCAGCTTCTTTTGCTTTTTTGTTTTATTTGGTAGGAGGAAATTTTAAATAATTTTGCAGTGCACATTTAAATACATTGAATAATGTTGCAATTTTATCTTTTATGTCTAGTTTATCTCTAAGTAGAAGATAGTCCTCCATAAATAGTAGTTTAACCATTAAAGAGACAAAATTTAAAATGTTTTGTGATTAACCCACTAATTTTTTCAGAAATAAATAATTATATGCTTTTACTACTTTTAAATTACCTCCTTATTGCCTCTCTCACCTAACACTGTCTATGATGAATCTGCTAATTTTACACCTCAATAATTTTTAAAGTTTTCACTTATTTAGTCCTTTTCCATTTTTAAAAAATGAAAATATATTTCTGAGATTTTATGGTAATTGGAAATACAATATTATTTTCTTAAATATTTAATAAGAGTAATAATGGCTATAGCCCACCAGTCTCCTCTGTCCATGGAATTCTCCAGGCAAACATACTGGAGTACATACATTCCCTTCTCCAGGGAATCTTCCTGACCCAGGGATCAAACCCAGATCTCCTGCATTGCAGCCAGACTCTACTGTCTGAGCCACTGGCTAAGCCACATCAGAGAAGCTGATGAATAATAAAGGAGTCAAAGTACAAGTTCTTTCTAGATCTTTTGTTCTCAGCATTTCAACAATTTTATTTTTCCCTTTGATATACAACAATGTAAATCACCTGTTGTTTGTGGAAAGTGTTCCCTGTAAAACTGTTTTGATCTTTCAGTGTGTTTGTATTTGTACACAATGGCTGTTTCTTCTCTAGTATTTGTCTGTGACAGTTCAGAGACAGTTTTTGCCATAGATCTTGGACTATCTACTTCTCACACCATTTTTAATACAAAGCGCTTCTGAACAATTCATAGGTACTATTTTAAAGCCTCTTCCCTGACATAGAGAACAGCTACTTCCTCTATGCCTTTAGTAAATTTGCCACATCTTTTCTGATCTTCGTAAATTGCTTATAAATTCCTCTCCTCTTATAACTAAAATGTTGCATTCTTAATACTCAAAATATCGCTGTTAAAAAGGCATGAATTCAGTACATCACATTATCTTATTAATTTTTCTCATGGGATGAAGGACACACAAGAAGCTTTCAATCACTCAGGGAACAATAAGTCTGTGCAAACATTTTAATTTTTGTATAAACATAATTAGAAGAGCAAATCATATTCCTATGAATACCATCTTTTGTTAATTTGACTTCTTTACTTTGTATCATACTTAGGAAATGCTAATTGCTCACCAGTATAAATTTCTCCTCCCCTTACTTATCCTGATTTTATTAATATTCAGGACAATAATATGCTCACCTAAAACATATTTCCCATATCCTTTTGGCTACGTGAGTCTGTGTTTCCAGCTTATCAAATGAAATGAAACTGAATATAATTGATAGGTAGGGCTTTGGAAAGCATTTATAAAGAAGCTAACTGAAGTCCTTGTGCTTCTGGGAATTCATACAAGACGGCTGGAATTCTGGCAGTTATCTTGGACAATGAGGACCTTGAGGATTGATAAATCTACAATAGATATGAAGTCACAATACCATTCTGAGCTGTCTACTCCCAGATTTCTTTATGTGAGAGATAAATATTTGAATAACGTTTAAGATGGATTCTAACTGATAAACTGTCAAAAGAAAGGGAAATTGTGATTAGATTATTTGACTTTCCACTTTTGAGTTAAGATTTATAGCATGATTTTGTAATTGGCATTGTTAGGTTTTCATTTTACATATACAGCTACTCATGCATTCATGTGCATGCTAATTTGCTTCAGTTATGTCCAGCTCTTCTGTGACCCTATGGCCTATAGCCCACCAGGCTCCTCTGTTTATGGGATTCTCCAGGCAAGAACACTGGAGTGAGTTGCCATGCCCTCTTCCAGGGGATCTTCTCAACCCAGGGATTGAACCCAAGTCTCTTATGTCTCCTGTGTAGGCAGGCAGATTCTTTACTACTAGCACCATCTGGGAAGCCCTATCTTCATAAGCATACATATTTTGATTCTTATGAAAAAATTTTTAAGACATAATGATGATAATAGCTAACATTTGTATAGTGCCTCACATTTCATAAGGTGTATAGGGGTATAGTAGCTAATGGTAACAGCTTAGAGCTAACCTTTCTAAATGGCACATTATATACAGTCATTATTTAGCAAAGGTATTTCAGTTGAAGTCAAACAGACCTGTGATATTTATTAGCTGTGTGGCCCTGAACAAGTTACTTAATATTTTTAAACATCAAATAAAGCTAAAAAAAATTTTTTTTCTATTGTAATATTAAATAATATCCTTTTCTAAAGTATTTTGAATGATACCTCTAAATAAGTATTATTAGCATATAATTGTCTTTCAATAAATGATTATTATAATTATCACTGATGATTGTTTTACACACATTTCTGCTCCTTTAATTATTTTTCCACTCTCAATCTCAGCCTAAAATAGCTAATTGTCCCAAGGAGTAATATTGAATGACATACTGAATGTCAGTTGAATTTCTTATATTTTTATTAATTTAATTTTAATGTTTAGCTCATATTATTATTTAAATATTCACTTGTGTATCTTCTATCATTCATCTCTGTTTTGTTTCTTGAGGACCATCAGTAAGTATTATGCTTTTTTAATAGCCCTCCTAGCAACTAACCAATGCTGTCCACAGAATGGACCCCTAAAATATGTTTGTACTTAAATGAATAGATGACTTGTGTCTATCAGTGTGCTTACTTATGGCACAATTTCCTCAGCTTAAATCTTGAGCATTAGCTTTTTGTTGTTGCTTTTATAAACTTGAGCTTCCCTATTACCCAAAAACTGAAGTTAAGATTTTTATCTTTTTCCCACAAGATTTTTTATCTTACTGTGTTTTCATTGTTTCATTCATGGTAATTTAACTGCCAGCATTTCTAACTTTCTCTGTTTCATCTTCTATCATACAATTTTGTCCTGCTTATAGACTGGAGAGTCTTGACTACAGCATAACTGAAAGTATGCTCACCAACTTATGCTTATACACAAAGTCTTTGTTACTTGCTGCTCTATGATGAGCTGATGACAGAAACTGAGATAAAGAATTTAGAATCTTTTCTAACAATTTGGTGTTGCCTGGATATTCAAATGTATGATATTCATACTTGTTGCATTGATCTGGGTGCCAATTAGTTTGAGTATCATAGAGTGAGTTACAGCCATTCAAACTATGAACAAGTCATGGGCAGTTGATCAACATATAGGTCCATGTTGGACTAAGGATGAAACACACACACATATATACATACACACAGAAAAAAAAGATTTTTCACAATAGATAGTTTGGGATTTATTACATTAATGAACTGTGAAATATGTAGGGTCTTACATGTGGTTATGTTCTGCCCTTGCTGTAATTAAACGTGTGCATGCTAAGTCGCCTCAGTAGTGTCCCATTGTGACCTGATGTCCTGTAGCCCACCAGGCTCCTCTGTCCATGGGATTCTTAGGTAAGAATACTGGAGTGGGTTGCCATGCCCTCCTCCAGGGGATCTTCCCCACCCAGGGATAGAACCCACATCTCTTCAGTCTCCTTCATTTTCAGAATGGGTTCTTTACCACTAGCGCCACCTGGGAAGCCTAAAATTAAACATGGGTGGGTATTTACGTCTTTAGAAAAACAACTTTGTTTTTGTTTTCACCAGAGAGAGTTATAGCATAGCATAAGTACTCCTCACCACCTTTCCTTCCAAGTGAACTATACAAACTGTGAGTTACTGATCGTTTTTAGGTTGCAAAGTCTGGATATTCAAGGGCTTTTGGTTCATTAGTATTGACTCTCATCAACATTTTGACAAAGAGTAATGGGAATCTTATATTACTGACTCTAACCTGAAAGAAGACACAATTACCACCATCTATTTCATCTTTCAGAGCTTGCCTGGCATCCATGGCCATCCTCAGCTCTAATGCTTTTTCTTTTCCCTTTGACTACCAAAGTGACATGGATGGTTTCTAGTTAGCAGTTTCTAGTTAGCAGTAACCAACGGATGGCTGCTCACCTTTTTTCCCCTCATACTTCCATCAGTATGGCCACTGATATTTAGTAGAGCGTCATCAGAACCAGACTCTTTTGATTACTTAAAGATGTTTTTAGATCCCTTTCATTTTCTAGTATAAGCTAATTTTATTAAGTCCAAATAGGGGTAGCTGTTTAAGAAGGTAACCAAGTCAGAATACATGGAAAACATACCATATGCTTAATATGGTGCTGTCACCAATTACGATATTCAAAATGTTTCCTCTCTGATTCTTAACTTTAGATTCATGTTCTGGTTAAGGGACTAAACAGAAAATATGTACTGAATATCTACTTACAAGGCACCATGCTAAATGGTGCAAAAGATATAGCAAAAGCATTTATCTTCTTGAGGACAAAATACTCTAGGACATGTGGGACAAAGGACAAGACAAAATAATCCCCTTGGTGTCAAATCCCTATCTGGATATTTCAATGTTTTCAGATCAATGAATCTTTGCTTTTTAATCTTTGCCTGTTAAAAGTTTAATTTAATCAATAAATTCATTTATTTTCCATGTGTACTCATGATCATAATATTTTAATTAACATTGACTGAATGCTTACAATCTGCCAGTCAATGATCTAAATGCTTCTAACTAGTATGAGCTCATTTAATATTTAGAATTACAGAATCTTCTATGAAGTGGTGCTATCATTATCTTCCTTTTATAATATGTTTACTCATAGTTAATCTGAATAAAAATATTTAGCATCTTATAAAGTGGGAAACCAAGGCTCTGAGAATTTAAATGACAACCAAAATTTCATAATTATAAAGTAATGAGAACAGACAATTAAGGGGTTGTTTTACATAATTTTGATTTATCAGAGAATATGTAATCCATTTATTTTAGCAGAGAATATATAAGCCATGTCCAAGTCTGCAACTCTATGGACTGTAGCCCATCAGGCTCCTCGGTCCATGGGATTGTCCAGACAAGAATAATGGAGTAGGATGCCATTTCCTACCCCAGGGGAATCTTCCAGACCCAGGGATTGAACCTGCATCTCTTATTTCTTCTGCATTAGCAGGCAAATTCTTTACCACTAGCACCACCTGGGAAACCCCATGTAATCCAGTCGTTAGAGCAAAGATAGTCGGTCTCCCAATTCAACAACAGGACTGCCCTGGTATTTGGAAATCTTTACTAACCACAGGACAATCCGTGAAGGCTGGTGTAGTTTTCAGATTAAGTAATTTATTTAATAATTGTTTGGGTGTCTGCTAAGTGACAAGAACCATTCAAAGTATCAGCATACAGAGATAAATGAGATGGACACAAATCTTGTCCTTAGGTCATATGAGCTATAAAGGAGGGCCTGGGTAACACCATCTGTACTAATAGTTTCCTAAATGGGAACCATCTCCACTGGTTATGCTAATAAAGTAGTCAGGTCAAATAATGATCTTTCTTTCACCTTCTGAGTAATAGAGAATCTTAAATATTATCTCTGACCATTTGCTCTTAGTCTCTCCAACGTTCGTCCTTCATGTTTTGTGATTGGTCAGTCATAAGACTCAACCTATCAGTGTAAAAATCAATTAAACTATAATGCAGTAAGTTCCAAGGGGCATTTGAAAAACAGAACAAATGACAGATTCTGTGTTTAGTTACATGTCTGCCTTGTTTTATTAATACATGTCAATCTGTCTCTATCTCTTCCGATCTATTTCCCACTCAAGCTGATTGCCTTGCAAGTTTTTCCTGTTAGGAAGCAGGTGAAGCCTCAGCTGACATTTGAACCTGAGGCTGTGAGGCTCGGGATGTCATTTTGCAGGATGTCAGAAGACTTAGATTCTGCCACTTTCGTACTAGATTAGCTAGGAAAGTGTTTTACTGAGTCTCAATTTATCTACAAAATGTGGGGGAATATAATAATAAAACATCTTAAAATTGAGACAAATAATGGAATACTTGGACAAATGAAAGCAGTGTACCAATGCAAGGCAATGAAATAGGCTGAAGAAAATAGGGCTTTTGAGCATTGGCCCATAGAATCCAGTGGGTTAGTACAGAGGCTTCTGACTTAGACTGTGTGGATTTAAATACTGGCTAACCGCTTACCGTGGTCCAGTCTTGGGCTAGGTGCATGATCTCTCTAACTCTCTCTTTTTTCATCTTTAAAATGCTAATGATAATTGCACCTGCCTTGAAGTGTTATTGTAATTTTTAAATAAGAAAAATAAATGCCCTCAATATATCTTAAAATGCTTGTATTTTATTACTTATTTAGTAAATACTAGATAGTGTTCTGTATTCATCAGTACTGCCTTGTTTTGCATTTAGTATAATCAATACAAAAGGTCCTGTTAATAGATACATTTCATAGGTGAGCATGCCAAACCATAAAGAGTTAAGTTGCCCAGATTCATAGAGATAACAAATATTGGAACAAAAATTGAGAGACCTGTATTGTCAGTTCAGAGTTCATGCTCTTAATACTTTGCTTTACTGCCTACAGTGATGAGGGAGCGGGAGAAAGAAGGAGGGAAATCTATTACCCCAAATTCCAATTTACTACCTATGTGACCTTAAGGAACTTTAAACATTCTGGGTCTCACTCAGGGATGAAAAAGGTTATTGTAGGCATTGAGTATAAAAACATATGGAAAAAACAACACATTGCTCACATATACACATGCTGCTAAGTCGCTTCAGTCGTGTCCGACTCTGTGCGACCCCACCAGGCTTCCCCGTCCCTGGGATTCTCCAGGCAAGAACACTTGAGTGGGTTGCCATTTCCTTCTCCAATGTATGAAAGTGAAAAGTGAAAGTGAAGTCGCTCAGTCATGTCCGACTCTTCGCGACCCCATGGACTGCAGCCTACCAGGCTCCTCCTCCACCCATGGGATTTTCCAGGCAAGAGTACTGGAGTGGGGTGCCATTGCCTTCTCCAGCATATACACATAAAGAAGGCTAATTGTGTGATAATTATTAATCAATTGATGACTATTAATTTTCCTCGCTGAAGGCTTATTTCTTAACCATCATAACTAAGAAAAGAAATGTCATCTGGGCAGGATCTTCTTTTTCCATTCTCACAATGAGTTGGTCACAACTGTCTAAACTGATCCAGCAGCTTCTTGTACCTAACTTTTGTCCAGATATATGTTCCAAAAGTGTAATATATGATGCTCAGTGATGCTATGCATCCAGACTGAGACCTCCATATCGGTGTTATTTTGTTGGTGTGCTGTTGAGTTCTGTAGTCACAGGAAATGCTATTAAGGAAAAAAAATCAAACCAATGAAGAACCCTAAAACCTCCTTTAGAGGTAAAGGTGAAATCAGTTTTTCATTCATTCTATGCCAGGGCACTTCCCATGTTATCTATCAAACCTTTCTCCCTAGATTCACCTCCAACAAAGATATTTCATGTGCTACTGCTGAAAACCAATGTTCATTCTCAACATTAATGTAGTATGGTTTTTAATTCCTTAATATTTTTTAAAAAGTATTTAATTAAAATATTGATTAGACCCAATGTTGATGAGAATATGTTAATAAGCCCTCTCACCCACAGCTGGTACTGTGCTCTTAAACCATCTGACAGTAATGAAAGATGGAAGTCTGTAAAATAAAACAGCAGAGCTACTGAAGATAAATTAGCACCTCTCAGAGTCTGAAACACAAAGTAAAATTTTTTGAACTCTACATATTATTTTCAAGATTTTCTGTATTTCTTCTGATAATATAAGTAAGCATAACACACACGCATTATGCAGCATTTGGAAAGTACAAGTATATGAAATTTAAAAAAAAATCAGTATTCCATGCAGGAGTGATTACTGGGTTGCCAAAATAGTATACAATTAAGGAATTTAAAGGCCTCCTTCCTTTGTGGCTCAGACAGGAAAAAATCTGCCTGACGTGGGAGACGTGGGTTTGATCCCTGGGTTGAGAAGATTCCCTGGAGAAGGGAATGGCTACCTACCCCAGTATTCTTGCCTGGAGAATTCCATGGACAGAGGAGCCTGGTGAGCTACAGTCTAAGGGGTCACAAAGAGTCGGACACAACTGAGTGACTACAATTTACCTCTCAAGGAATTTAAGATGTTTTCCTTTTTAAAAAATTTCTCCCCCCCCCTTTTTTTTTCTTTTCAGCACACAAATACAAAGGAGAAAACTTTATTGTGCAACACGCACATTCCCATCTTCTTTAGAAACACCTGCCAGTTCAGAGAACTCACCGTCTGCCCTGTTTGTTCTGAGTTATTGTGGCTGCCTAGCTTCTTGAAAGGGCTCCAAAATCTTCTTCCTTCTATTGTTATATACTTCTGTGTAATACCCTCCCTTGTGCCCAGTTGTACCCATTGACTTAATTCTGATGAATAAAATGCAAGAAAAGTGAAGGGATGTCCCTTCTGACATCTTGGAAACACAAGGCAAAGCCTTTTCCAGAATGGGGCCAGCCCCTTACCCCTGCAAAACAACAAATGAAAAGAAAAACAAAAATAAAGTCCAGAACACACAGAAGGAGAAACAGTATCAAATATATTGTTTGAAAAAAAATTGAAACCAAATCAAGCTCCTTAAAGCTAGCTCTATTTTTTGCTTTAAGCCTTCTCTTTTGCCAGAGTTTTCTGTCATCTTCAATCAACAGTCCCAAATGATATATTAATGCCAGTTTTTAAACTCATCAACCAAACATCACACCTCAAAATGTCTTCATCCATTAATAAACAAGTATTCATTAGGTGACTATAATGTACGTGCACAGCATACGTTTAAATCCCAGCTGGCTAAACTTCTATTTGCTTTAGGAAAGCAGGATACACCAAATGAAATATTACCAGTTCAATGTTTACATGCCATTTAAGGTGAGGCAGATTCCCTAGAACATGATTTTCTATGGTATAGTTTTCAAAATAGTCTCTCCCAAAGTAAGTTAAATAGTTGCAATTTAGTCTTTGTGATGTATTTCAGTCACTTAAAACCATTATTGGGTTAGGATTTTATCCCCCTTTTTTTTGGTGTTAGAGGAAAATTATAAAAGGACATTGGCAACCCTTTATCCATTTTGAAGTCAGACAGTCATAGTAACCAAGCTGCATTCTAGAATATCATAAGAGATTTAGAAAAGGCTTTTACTGAGAAACGAGACATTTATCAAACATAGATGTGAATTTGCTTTAGGTTGTGCTTAATACAACTAAAGTCCTTAGCTCCTGGCTGTGTTAATATAATTTAAAGGTGACCATAAAATTTTGTTCTCTGGAGCTAACCCTTTGAAAGCTAGTTGCTTTTTAAATTAATATGAATAATACATGAAATGTAGATGGAAATTTTTCTGGGCTCATGCTATTGCATCGTTATGAAGATATAGCAAATAACTGCCAAAGAAAGAAGTTCAAAAATAAAATAGAATCTGTTATGCATTCATATTATTGCTGCACATCAATATTTTCTACTAACTTTTGCAGTATATGACTACCAAAAAATCATTGAAAATGTTAATTGTAAAATACACACCATGCTTTTGAAAACTGATCAAAAACCTTAACTATACAACCTGGTTTAAAAACGGAATACTCATTCATTCTGTGTGAAATTTTCACATATAACTTGCCATGTCTAGTAATTAAAATAGTTAAAATATAAAAATGTTTTAAAATATACTCTTTTAGGCACAATCAAATCTTTGGTAACTTAGCAGACATTTTCAATATCTCATTGTCTTCATCCTAAGTATTCACTGTAATATATAAAATTCAGATGAAATTAATTCAACATGCTCTCTTTTCTACATTTTATTTTATTTTGGCTATGCCATGTGGCACGTGGGAATCTTAGTTTCCTGACCAGCGATTGAATCAGCATCCCCTACATTGGGAGTGCAGAGTCCTAATCACTGGAGTGCAATGGAAGTCCCAATTCAAGGTTTTTAAATGTTTTGATAGCAATGACTTACTATGGTTGCATGCTAAGTCACTTCAGTCATATCTGACTCTTTGTCATCCTATGGACTGTAATTTGCCAGGCACCTCTGGTCATGGAATTCTCCAGGCAAGCATACTGGACTGGGTTGCCATGTCCTCCTCCAGGGAATCTTCCCCACCCAGGGATTACACTCAGGTCTCCTGTGTCTCCTGCATTGCAGGTGGATTCTCTACCTCTGGGCCACTTGGGAAGCACTACAATGGTTGAGTTGTGTTAATAACAGCTGGAGTAGAATCAAAGAGCTTAACATTTTTTACCTTTAAAAATATGTGTCATCTTTAGATGACAATTTGATATAGGTAGACATCTAGAGGATTCTTAGAAACGCTTGAAGAAAAGATTAGACTTCCTCTAGTCAGGCTGGATAAAGAATCTGGCCATGTTTGATGATTTTAAAGGAGTAATCCACTTATGAGAAGATGCTAGAGACACTTGAGTTTCCCAGATTACATTTTAGGCATAAATGAATAGGTTTGTTCACCATTATCTTAAACAAGGAAACGCCTAGCTAGCACTCTTTGAATCGCAGAAGACACATGTCCATTTCCCAATTCATACATTGGTCATACTAATTTCGTAAAGAGAGTTAATTTACATGTGTATATTTGTATAGATACATGTGTGAACACATACATATACCTATTCTTGGATTAATGGGCCCAGAAATACTCCGGGTCATGCTTTTTTAAACTAAAATTGTTTTTTTTTTAATGTTACAACTGTAAATTGTTCCATTAAAACTCTACTTCCCAGAGATAGCATTTCCAAGAGAAAATAACATTTAGTTCACATGGACCCCAGAAAGTTTCACTGGGAAATTCTACTAAACTTTCCATTTCAGATAATCCCAATGGTACTTATGTTATACCAGAAATCTGGAGAAAAGAAAAACTTTCAAAAACAGCAGAAACAACAATGAAATCAGAATTTCTGTTTAATGGAGAAGCACAAGAGACATTCCCATGGAGTCAGGAAAAATATAAGGATGTTTTCACTACAGTTTAATACGGTGTTAGAGCAGAGTTTCTTAACTTTACAATAATAACATTTTGGGCTAGGTATCCCCTTGTCCAAGTTTTCCTCTGCATTTAGTATTTTAATGGCATCCCTAGCTACTACCCAGAGACGCCAGTGGTACTAACATGCACCTGCAGTTGTAACAACCAAAAATGTCTCCAGATATTTCCAAATATTCCTTGGGATACAAAATTACATTCAGTTGAGAACCACTGTATTAGTGGTGTCAAACAGAGAAATCAGACAAGATGAAATTGTTAAAAATATGAGAACTGGAAGAAAAGATAAACTTTTTATTTGGGGTGATATGTTTGTATATGTCAAGATTCTAAGATAACTTATAATTAAAAAAAGAAATCAATATGATACAGTGTTACAATTAATTCATAAAATCTATAGTCTTTTTATATACAAATAATATATAATAGGTAAAGCAATTTATAATAGCAAAAATTAACATAAGCAAAATCTATATGAGGAACATGTTAACATGATTTGAACAGATATAAAGAGACATCTTTTTCTTGAACAGTTTCAATCCTTCCCTTCCAAGTTAATATAGAAATATAAGATATCAATAAATTGCCAATAACTTTTTATTGAACTGGACAAGTCAATTCTAAAGTTTATATGGGGTATAAGCATCAAGAAAAGCTAGGAAAATATTGAAAAATAAGAGCAGTGATGTGGTGGGAGATGATAGCTCCTTCTAGAAGGTGATTGCAAGGATAGTCTCTTATCAGCACAGCAACCAGTGGAATAGGATGGGTAATTTAGAAATGAACCCTAGTATATATGGAAATTTAACATATGATAGCTTGTTTCTTATTTATTTAACCATAGATTAGTGTTGCCTATTCTAGATCTTCACATGAATGGGATCATGGATATAAGTTCTCTTATGTTTGTCTTATCAAAGTTTATTCATTTTTACTTAGTAGTATTTCATTATATTATAGGAAAATTTAATCATTCTGTTTGGCAGGCACTAAGCTTTGCTTCCTCTGGCCAGAATAATTCTGCTCTCTACATTAGGAAAGTGCCCTTGGGCAGAAAGCTCGCTTCAGGTTTTTTCCTTGTCTTGTGGAATCACAAATGGATGTAGTTTGTTGTCCAAATTCTAAAAGCAGTTATATCATATATTTTGTTCAGTTTTACAGTTGTTTAAGGTAAATATTCGGAGAAGGCAATGGCACCCCACTCCAGTACTCTTGTCTAGAAAATCCCATGGATGGAGGAGCCTGGTAGGCTGCAGTCCATGGGGTCCCTGAGGGTCGGACACGACTGAGCGACTTCACTTTCACTTTTCACTTTCATGCATTGGAGAAGGAAATGGCAACCCACTCCAGTGTTCTTGCCTGGAGAATCCCAGGGACGGGGGAGCCTGGTGGGCTGCTGTCTCTGGGGTCGCACAGAGTCAGACACGACTGAAGCGACTTAGCAGCAGCAAAGGTAAAGATTAAGTTCAAAACCATCTACTTCAGGATGCCTGGAAATGGAACTCAGTCAGGACTTTAAAAATATTTTTATAGGTTGGTCCATAGAAAGGACCCTAAAGTAATGATGTTCCAGCAGCAATGGGTCAATTTAGTGCCCCTGTTTGGTTTCATCAACTCAATGGACATAGATTTGAGTAAACTCCAAGAAAAGACAGGAAGCCTGGCTTGCTGTCATCCATGGGGGTTGCAAAGAGTCAGACACAACTCAGCAACTGAACAACAGCAATTTGATCTCTAAAGTACTTTTTCTAGTAAAAAAGCCAGAGATTCATGGAGCAATCGCTGATCTCAGATATGGTATGTGGAAGGTAAAAGGTGAGTTTGAAACACCTTTTTGTGCCTAAGGCAAAGAATTACTCAAAGACTGCTGGGGCATTCAAAAGTCTTCAGATTCTTCCCTCTTGAAAGAAAATAGGCCCAAAGGACATTCTCTCACAATTAGGTAAATTTTTCTGAATTATATATTATATCATATGGAATCGGTATTGAATGTTTTGGGTCAGATAAATATATATTTTGTGTTTATTTTCTGTTATAATAATCATTATAGTCATCATGACATTCAGGCAATTTTATGAGTTTTTTACTTACATTAAGTAACATCATCAAACAATCCTTTTAGATATATATAATTAATCTCAATTACACAGACATCTATATTGTTTTCAACCTTTTCTCTTGTTGTATAGAGCAAAATCTTCCTATAACATCACAAGTTTTTCAAAATCAGTTATAAATAACTTGTTACTCATAATAAAGTTCTGAGGTACATTGAATGAAAAGAACACTATCATCAAATATATCAGGAATTTTAAATTAGTTATCTATTAAAATTGTATATTTAATTACATATTTACATATGACAAATTTAAAATTGTCTTTATCATATAGTAGATAATATTATTATAGTTATATTAGATAGTAGGTATGCTGCTGCTGCTGCTAAGTCGCTTCAGTCGTGTCCGACTCTGCGACCCCATAGACGGAAGCCCACCAGGCTCCCCTGTCCCTGGGACTCTCCAGGCAAGAACACTGGAGTGGGTTGCCATTTCCTTCTCCAATGCATGAAAGTGAAAAGTGAAAGGGAAGTCTCTCAGTCGTGTCCGACTCTTAGCGACCCCATGGACTACAGCCTACCAGGCTCCTCCATCCATGGGATTTATATAATATATATTAGATGTGATATATGTATATTATGCATAAATATGTTAAATGTATAATACAAAACTATACAAATAGTTATATATTACATATAATTATGACTTCCCTGGTGGCTCAGATGGTAAAGAGTCTGCCTACAATGTAGGAGACCTGGGTTCAATCCCTGGGTTGGGAAGATCTCCTGGAGAAGGAAATGGCAACCCACTCCAGTATTCTTGCCTGGAAAATCCCAAGGATGGAAGAGCCTGGTAGGCTATAGTCCATGGGTTCACAAAGAATCAGACACGAGACTGAGCAACTTCACTTTCACTTTCACATATAATTATATTACATCAATCAGTTCAGTCATTCAGTTGTGTCTGGCTGTTTATGACCCTATGGACTGCAGCACACTAGGCTTCCCTGTCCATCACCAACTCCCAGAACTTACTCAAACTCCTGTCCTTCAAGCCATCCAACCATCTCATCCTTTGTTGTCCACTTCTCCTCCCACCTTCAATCTTTCTTGGCATCAGGGTCTTTTCCAAAGAGTCATTTCTTTGCATCAGGTGGCCAAAATATTGGGGTCTCAGCTTCAGCATCAGTCCTTCCAGTGAATATTCAGGACGGATCTCCTTTAGGATGGACTGGTTGGATCTCCTTGCAGTCCAAGGGATTCTCAAAAGTCTTATCCAACACCATAGTTCAAAAGCATCAATTCTCTGGTGCTCAGCTTTCTTTATAGTCCAACTCTCATATCCATACATGACTACTGAAAAAAACATAGCTTTGACTAGATGGACTTTTGTTGGTAAAGTAATGTCTCTGCTTTTTAATATGCTGTCTAGGATGGTCATAGTTTTCTTCCAAGGAGCAAGTGTCTTTTAATTTCATGGCTGCAGTCACTATCTGCAGTGGTTTTGGAGTGCCCCAAAATAAAGTCTCTCACTGTTTCCATTATTTCCCCATCCATTTGCTATGAACTGATGGGACCATATGCCATGATCTTAGTTTTCTGAATATTGAGTTTTAAGCCAACTTTTTCACTCTCCTCTTTCACTTTCATCAAGAGGCCTTTTAGTTCTTCTTTGTTTTCTACCGTCAGGGTGGTGTCATCTGCCTATCTGAGGTTATTGATATTTCTCCAGGCAATCTTGATTCCAGCTTGTGCTTCATCCAGCCCGGTGTTTTGCATGATGTACTCTGCATATAAGTTAAATAAGCAGGGTGACAATATACAGCCTTGACGTACTCCTTTCCCAATTTGAGACCAGTCTGTTGTTCCATGGCCAGTTCTAATTGTCGCTTCTTGACCTGAATACAGATTTCTCAGGAGGCAGGTCAGACTTCTAGGCTCCAGAGCTGTAAGACTAAATATTTCTGTTACTTTAGCCTACCAGTTTATAATACTATGTTAGAGCATAATATTGCATATTATTACATGTTATTACATAATATTACATATATTTTTCTATAATGTAGTATTATAAACTAGTTGGCTGAAGTAACAGAAATTTATAGTCTCCCAGGTCTGGAGCCTAGAAATCTGAGATCAAGGAGCCATAGAGGTGATTCCTGAGTGCTGTGAGAAAGAATATGTTTCATGGCTCTCCCCTAGCTTCTGGTTGTTTGCTGCAATCTTTGGCATCCTAGGATTGTAGGTGCATCACCCTAATTTCTGCTTTTATGTTCACAGTACTTTCCCCTGTAGGTGTGTCTGTTTCCAAATTTTCTCTTTTTGTAAAGATACTAGTCATGTTGGTTTAGAGACCCACCTTACTCATCTTAACTGATTACAATTGCACTGACCCTCCAAATTAGGTTACATTCTGAAGTACCAGAGGTTATGACTTTGACATAGAAACTTTGGGGAAATGCAATTCAACCCATAACAATGCAAATGTACATTGTCCTAAAATTATGGTTTAGTTTTGGTTTCTATTATCAAACGGCAAACATTTTTGGTGACTTGATTCTTTACTCAATATTATGTTCTTGAAATTCATCTTTGTTGACATGTATCACATTTATTCTGTTGTATAAATATACTATAACTTTTGTGTTCCTTCTACTACCAACTGATATATGCATCAGTTTAGCTTTTATATTTCTACTACAACAAATGCTGCCATGACCATTCTAAACGTACAAGTCTCTAGATGCAAATTGTAAGGTGCTCTTTAGGGCAGTAATCTCACCTAGTAATTGGGTTATAGATGTCAAGGGTTATTGGTTCCTTCAGTCCTGGGGCTGCAGATAGCCTTGTACTGTCTGCAAGGAAAAAAATATTATCTTCTTCTATGGACTTGAAAAATGCTAGAAGCACTGCTTTACCATGACATTGTTAGGATATCGGTGTGTTCACATTTACTAGATACCACCAAATTGTTTGAAAAAATGGTAGCACTATCATCAGTGTGTGGGAGTTCTCAATTCTCTAACCCTTGACAACACTTGGAATTGTCAGAATTAAATTTTTATGAATCTGGTGGTTCTGAAATAATACTGAATTTTACTTTTGATTTACTTTTGATCACTAAAGACAAATAATCATCCTATTTATCGGAAATTCATGTTTTCTTTTCTGCAAACCCTCTGTTCCTTGTTTTGGGTATGTTTCCATTGGTTTGTTGGACTTAACGTTTTATTGATTAAAGGAGTTTTTTATATATTTGAAATGCTAATTGTTGCTTACATGAATACAAATATATTCTTGTAGTTTGCCTTTTAATTGACTGACAGTACTTTCTGAGGAGCAGATTTTCATTTCAGTTAATTGGATTTAATAATCTTTGCTTAGATCTTTTTTGAGTCTTGTTTTAAAAATCCTCTGATGCCCAGAGGTATGAATATATTCTCTTACATTTTCTTATAAAGTTTAAGATCCTGCCTTTAAAATAACTAAATTTTTTGTTCTGAAGCTCTGTAATATGCTTTTATATAATGTAAATTTGTGATCTAGTATTATTTTTTTTCTTGTATGAATAGTAAATTGGCTTAGTGCCATTTTTCTTTTTAAATAATCCACCCTTTCTCTAATGTTTGACACTGGCAATATTTTCATGTTCCCAAGTATATATAGGTCCATTGCTGGGCTCTTTATTCTCTTTTCTTGTTTTATTTGTCCAACATGATACCAACACCACAGTGTCCTAATCACTACAGCTTTGTAGTAAGTCATGTTTCCTGACTGAGCAAGGCTGTTAGTTCTGCTTCAGAATTATTCTTAAATCTTTGCCCTTTCCTATACATCTTATTGGAGAAGGAAATGGCAACCCTCTCCAGTATTCTTGCCTGGAGAATCCCAGGGACAGAGGAGCCTGCGGGGCTGCAGTCCGTGGGGTCTCAAAGAGTCGGACACGACTGAGTGACTAAACAACAACAATACATCTTATTTTCTTTAATTTTTAGAATTACCTTATCAAGTTTCACAAAATACCTTGGTGGTATAAAAAATAAACTTGTTGTGTTTCTGTATATTAAAAGAAATGGACATTTAAAAATTATATTCAGTATTCCTATCTATGAAAATGTTACTTCTTTCTAGTTTATTGAAATCTTTTAAGTGTCTTTGAAATAAATTCTATAATTTTCTCTGGAAAGGTATATTTCTATATATCTTACTTTTTGTTGTTATAAATCATATTCTTTCTAAAATTCTATGTCCTGATTTATCTTCAAGCTAACACATAGAAATATTTAACTTGATGTACTGATTTTACATCTGACACCCTTGATACTCATTATTATTATTGATAAATAGTCATTATTTTAATAATATGATTGTGTTAATTAGTTATTTATGCATACTGTTTCATAAGTTAGTTGCATGTGGTTAGAAAATATATTTATGCATAATAATAGATAGGTATTACATATATGTCGGAGAAGGCAATGGCACCCCACTCCAGTACTCTTGTCTAGAAAATCCCATGGATGGAGGAGCCTGGTAGGCTGCAGTCCATGGGGTTGTTAAGAGTCAGATACGACTGAGTGACTTCACTTTCACTTTTCACTTTCATGCATTGGAGGAGGAAATGGCAACCCACTCCAGTGTTCTTGCCTGGAGAATCCCAGGGATGGCGGGGCCTGGTGGGCTGCTGTCTATGGGGTCGCACAGAGTCAGACACGACTGAAGCGACTTAGCAGCATTATATATATGTACATATCAATCATAAAATTCGTTAGCATGCATTAATATCACATATTTAGATACTTTTTGAAATATTTCATGTGAGGTTAAAAAAATGAGATTTTATTTTATTGGGTTCAGTGTCTTGTATATCCATAAAAGCAAGTTTATTAATTCTGCTTTAAATATATTTGATCTCTCAATTATGGAGAGAGGTATTTTAATGTCTGATATTGATTGAGGATATGCCTGCTACTTCCATGTTAATTTTTCTTTATGTAGTTATTTGAAAGCTATGAGCTAATACAACTTTAACATTTATGTGTCTTCATGGTAAATTGAATCTTTGTTAATGTGGTGATCCTTTCTAATTCAGTCATGCTTCTTATCTTCAAATCTATGTGTCTGCCACAATAGCAGTATTTGGCATAAGATTTTCCTGGTATAATTTTCTCCAATTTTTTCCAGTCTCATTTCTGTGGCTTTTAGTTTTAGAGATATCTCTTGTCAACAGTATATAGTTATATTTTATTTCTTTAACTATTCTAAAAACTGAGGAATTTAGCATAATTATTTTGATTATTCATGTATTTGGATTCAATTCTGCTACTAATTTTGTGCTTTCTATTTGTCATATTTTGTCTGTATTATTTTGGATGATTTTTCTCTCTACTTTTCTTCATCCCATTTGATCTCTTCAGTAATTTGGAGGTTGTACATTCTAATATTTTGTTCTGTAACCTGGAAATTGCATTGTTATCTTTTTATAACTCAAATTAGCCATTTGTTACTTTTA
Source organism: Bos javanicus (assembly GCF_032452875.1). Classification (NCBI taxonomy): domain Eukaryota; kingdom Metazoa; phylum Chordata; class Mammalia; order Artiodactyla; family Bovidae; genus Bos; species Bos javanicus. The sequence continues at coordinate 58,037,334 of NC_083869.1, read as the reverse complement.
TGCAATGTTTTGTTTATTTACTAATTCATTCATTCATTTACTTTTAGGTCCAAAAACATATTTATGATTTTTTTTTTTTGCTTATTATTTCTTCTCACATCTCAGAATTCCCTTCTGGGATCATTCTTTTTTTTAATGTTCATTGGAAATATTATCTAAACTGTCTTTAGTTCATCCTCGCTCATGAATTTAGGGTTTCCCTGGTGGCTCAGATGGTAAAGAATCTGCCTACAATGCTGGAGACCTGGGTCCGACCCTGGGTTGGGAAGATCCCCTGGAGAAGGGAACAGCTGCCCACTGAGCAACTGTCACTTTCACTTTTTCATGAATGTAAATCGATGAAAGTGAAAGTTGCTCAGCACTGTCTGACTCTTTGCGACCCCAGGGACTAAGTTTATGGGGCATACAATCCTGGATTCACCACTATTTACCCTCAGTCACTGACACTGATTTGTTAATACTGCATAGGTTTTTGTCCCTTTGTTTATGCTTGTTTCACGTCCATGACCTCTTTGAATATTGTCTCTTTTCATATTTGAGAGCCTCTTTTTTGGGCAATTGGATTAGGCAAACGTTAAGCCTATTAGTATTAGTCAATTTGGGCTTCTTTTGTAGAGTACCACAGACCTTTAGCTAGAACAGCAGACATTTATTTCTCATAGTTCTGATTTAGGAAGTCCAAGGTCAAGGTGCCGGGAAATTTTGTGTTTGGTAAGGCCCTCTTTGTGGCATGTAGACAGCGGCCTTCTTTCCCTTACATGATGGAGAAAACGTATTGAGAGAGCTGACTTGCTGGTCTTTTAAAAGTACACTAATCCCTTCATGAGGACTCCAGGCATAACCTCATCTAAACCCAATCACCTCCCGAAGGTCCCACCTTCAAGTACCATCACTTTCAGGAGTTAGGGTTTCAACATGAATTCTGGAGAGACACAAACATGCAGGCTGTAACACTGTCTGTGTCCTCTGTATCTTAACTTCTCTTTTATCCTTTCAAACTTATTTATTTGTCTGGAATTCTGTTAATTTTTTGAGAAATATGTCAAATGTGTAAAGGCCACTGATGATGGCTCTAATAGATCATTAACACATTAGCACAATTCTTACTGTGGAGGCATTACACAGTCTTTTCTCTGACTTAGGTGATGTTTAGCTTTTGAAAGTAAATGTTACACGAATATAGTCTCCTAGAAGACTTTAGAAATAAGAAGACTAGAGAAAATTCTTCACTTGCTTTGTGAGCTTGGGAAATCCTTGGAAATTCTCTGTTTTTAAAATATGTCATAGTAACATGTTTCCTTGGCGACTCAGCAGTAAAGAATTCACCTGCCAATGCAGGAGATGCAGCTTTGATCCCCAAGTCAAAAAGAGCCTCTTGAGGGGGAAATGACAAGTCACTCCAGTATTCTTGCTGGGAAATACCATGGACTGAGGAGACTAGTAGGCTACATTCTATAGGGTTGCAGAGTTGGACATGACTAAGTGACTGAGCAAGGTGAGGCAAGAAATAGTAACATAAATCTCTAAAAGTTAGCTAATAATTGTGGCAAAAATTTAGATGACATTTGTAACAATTCTTTGAGTTTCCAATAAAGTCATCAAAACTATATGATAGGATTATCAAAATAATAGTAGTAGTGCTATTATCCATCTTAACGTTTTAATTTGGCTGGCTGTGCTTTGATTCATCTTAGAGAAACAGTCATTTGGAGCTTTTTCCACTTAGGAAAATATATTTGAAATTTCAGGAAGTATGAATTCCACTTTTTCAGTCACAGTAATTCTATATATCTGTATTTGTATCTATATCTACATCTATAACTTTATAGTATATATTTAGCAATATAAATTGATTGACGAATAGTTATTTAAGCAGAAAATATTGTCATGATTTCATGCTTGAGCTTTCAACTAAAGTTGAAAGTTTAAAGATAGCATACACCCTGGATTGTATGCTAGGGGAGAGACAGAAAAAATCTTATATCAAGTTTTCTGAATTCTCACTAAAAACAAAAGGAAACAAACTTTATTTTGGAAGAGTTCTTTTCTCTTAAAGCATATTTTAATCTCAGGAACTGATGATATCACATTATGGTTATGCTTTGCTAATATTACAGGAAAATCATGTGAGTTCCTATAGAATTACACCCAAAATATTTGTAAAGTTTGCTGTGAGCTCAGGAAGCATTTCTCATTTGTATGGCCAGAGAAAAGCAAAATTAATCAACTCTCCTAACCACATCCTGTTTATACCTGAATAGAAAGAGACATATTCCTCTGTGAAAAAACTAACCCTGTGTCATTCTATAGACATAGCTGCAGAAAAAATTAGTCTAATTCCTTTTGAAAATATAAATTAAATGCTTTCAAAATATTCTTTATGTGAACACATTGTTATTTCTTGTAGTAATAAGAAAACCTAATATTGCTTTTTAATTTTTAGTTTATTTCCTATATAAAAATTCAGTGTTTCTTCAAAGTTTTGCAAGTTCACTGAAATATTGATAGCATTTATTGTTATATTGATCACAATAAAATAAGATATGAGCACTTATACTATGTCTAGCACAGTCCTAGCACATCACATAAATTATCACATAATTCCATCACCAGGACACAAAAGATGTACTATTCTTATGCTTGCTTTGTACAATGGTGAAAACAAGGCATGATTCAATATCTCACAAGAATCCACATCTAGTAAGTATTAAAGCAGTTATTTAAAGTTAATAAAATTGCTTTAAGTCACAGAACGAGTCAAGGTGAGAGTCAATATCTAAGTCTGGTAACTTCTGTTTTTTTTTTTTTTTTATTGGCTGAATGATTTCTTTGTTTTGTCTCATCGTTTTCCTAAGATTCCTTTAGTTAGTGAGAATAAAGATGCTGTCCAGGTTTAATTAATGAGCTTGCCTTAATATGACATAATGCTAGGTCACTGGGTACCACAGTGGATAGCAGGTGCATATACAAAATCATCTGGCAACTTCTACAAAGTATGAAATGTTTTGGCTCCTCAGAACCTGCTACTGAGATAAGTACCATTTGAGCAGCAACTACTAATCAATTTCCCCTTAATATAATAAAATGACGTTGAAGAACAGGTTTGACCCTGTTAATACAGCCAGTTTACAAAATGACAAAAGGGACATTTGTGAAGAAATTTGTATTTTCAATAAGTACTTAATGATTTATTATGGTTAGTTTGTTTTCACAGTTCTAAGAGTAACGCTGACATGTATAAAATTAGATAAAAAATAAAAACTAGGACAAAAGTTTGAAAACAAATTACCTCACTCGTAGACAAACTACAGTTAGATTTTTATTTATGTAAGTCTGTAGAATTTTGTGGGTTGTATCATACTTATTTAATTGTTTCTTTAATATTATATATATAAACACATATAAAGACAATGACCAAACAATTGCTTACTGGAAACAAAGACAGAGCTTTTCATCTTTATCTGAATAAGTTGTCTTCTCCAGATAATTTTGTATTGATGGTAGAGCACTTTCATGATCCTTTATTTATTCATCTATTACTCATTTATTGAGCACTTAAAATGGAACAAGTTCTATCCTAGGGGTACGTGTGTTTTAAAAAAAGAGATTGTAATTCCTACTATTGAGAGGCTTATATTCCAGTGAGGATAGATAAACAATAACAATAAATATAATAGATATATGCATGTTAAACCATCAGAGGAATATTATGGAGGGAAAAGGGGAAAATTAAACAGAGTAAGAAAGTGTGGTAGACAGGAATCTAAAATGATCCTTCTAATGGCCTTGCATCTAAATAACCTTCTCTCCTGGAGTGTGAAGGGCTTTTGAATATAATGATATCGCTCCCACTATGCAGTAAGAATTTTTACAGGGTAATAAGGTCCCAATCAGTTGACTGGGTAATAATCATGGGGGAGATTGTCCTGGGTGAGCCTGGTTTAATCACATGAGGTTTTAAAAAGGATGGTGAAGCATCAGAGAGATGTTTTCCTTCTGGCTATGAGAAGATGCCAACTACCATGTTGTGAGAGGAGGAAACTATATCAAGGAATTGAAGGAGGTCTTTATGAGTTAATAGCATCCAGTTGTTTACAGCCAATAAGAAAATGGAGGAAGGAGTTAGCCCTCCTATCACAAAGAAATTACTTCTACTAAGAACTATGAGCTTGGAGAAGAACCTTGGCTGCAGCCAGCACCTTGATTCCAGCCTTGTGAGAACCTGAGCAGAGGACCCAGTTAGGTGGTGCCTGGCCTCCAATCCCCGGAAACTGGAAGATAATAAACGTGTATTGTTTTAAGCTCCTAAGTTTGTGGTAATTTGTTCTGTAGCAATAGAAGGCTAACATGAGTGCTGCATGCTAAGTTGCTTCGGTCATGTTTGACTCTTTGTGACCCTGTGGATTGTAGCCTGCCAGTACCCCTGTGTCCATGGGGTTCTCCAGACAAGAATACTAGACTGGGTTGCCATGCCCTCCTCCAGGGGATCTTCCTGACCCAGGGATTGAAGCCATCTCCTGTGGTTCCTACACTGCAGATGGATTATTTACTGTTGAGCCACCAGGGAAGTCCAGAACACTAAAATAGGGGATTGAACCCCAAGGGGCTGTTTTGCAAAGATTAGATGGCAAGAGGTGGAGAAGAGTGAACCAGGCACCATTTTAGGTTTTTGATCATTTGAATCATGTACTGAAGTATCAAAATTTTTGGTTTTCTTTTTTTTTAAATTAATTTATTTTTTGGAGGCTAATTACTTTACAATATTGTATTGGTCTTGCCATACATGAATCCTCCATGGGTGTACATGTGTTCCCCGTCCTGAACCCCCCATCCCCCTCTGCCACTTCCCTCACCATCCCATCCCTCTGGGTCATCCCAGTGTACCAGCCCCAAGCACCCTGTCTCATGCATCGAACCTAGTTTTCTTTATAGAATTTTAGAAACAATTAAAGAAAACTCTTTCATGATCAATAAATATGAAGGATTATTTGAGCAAATAAATCATTCCCTCCTCAGAAACTCAAAGTAATTATTATTCTCAGAGATAGTATTTTAAATGATAGGAACCTTAGGAGGAGAGTCTCTTAGGGGGATCAAAATCAAGGATCTAGAGATGTACAGCAATAGCTGCCAGGAGGGAATCAACATGGAGGAGATGGAATATCAGTAGGCATTTTTCGTTTATTTATGTGATGAATATTTAAAGGAAGCATGAGCACAAGAGCAGCTATCTAGCAATTAATCAATCAGTCCTTTCACCGATCAATAAGGAATTAGAGTTCTTACTGTATGTGCAGTGAGCATTCACCAGTATAAACAGAGAACACCATAGATGTAATGACACTGCTGCTAAGTCACTTCAGTCGTGTCCGACTCTGTGTGACCCAATGGATGGCAGCCCACCAGGCTCCCCTGTCCCTGGGATTCTCCAGGCAAGAACACTGGAGTGGGTTGCCATTTCCTTCTCCAATGCATGAACGTAAAAAGTGAAACTGAAGTCGATCAGTCATGTCCGACTCCTAGTGACCCCATAGACTGCAGCCTTCCAGGCTCCTCCGTCCATGGGGTTTTCCAGGCAAGAGTACTAGGGTGGGGTGCCATTGCCACTAGCTCTTCCTAAGAAGTTAAACACAATTGGATAAGAAAATATGGAGTAGCTATTTACAAGACTACAAGTAGTTTGTCTATATAGTGCTTTTTCTGAAGTATTATTGTAAAAACTGTGTTCTTTATCATACATAGTCACTTAGTTTTCTTTTTTTTTCCTATTCGTTCATGTGCATGTGTGCTAAGTTGCTTCAGTTGTGTCTAACTCTTTGTGACCCTATGAACTGTAGCCCTCCAGGCTCCTCTGTTCATGAGGATTCTCCAGGAAAGAGTACTGGAGTGAGTTGCCATATTGGAGTGGGTTGCCATGCTGGAGACCCAAAGATTGAACCTGGGTCTCTAGCACCGCAAGCGAGTTCTTGACTGTCTGAGCCACAGGGAAGCCACCCAAATTCCTTGAAGGAGTAGCTGCTCCAAGTTCCTTGAAGGAGGAGCTATTAATATGTTTTAAGCTAGTATTGTCAGCACCCAGAACAGGGCTGTCATTTTGCTAAATAGATTGCTAAATGAATGATGAATGAATGAATGGTAATCTGGTAACTTTAATCATGTATGTATTTCATCAGATGATGGAATTTATGGGTGCATTCCCCACTCTCTTCATTTTCAAATCCTGCAAGCCTCACACTAATTTCCTCACCCCTGCCCTTCCTCTTTCAAAATACAGTACAAATACATTCAAACACCAGCCATGTTCCAAAGGAAATTCCACCATTTAGAGTCATAGCACAGGAAATCAATTTATGCATCATATTCTGACTGAGAATTGGCAACCATCAAAATTGGCAGACAGATGAAATTCCTCAGAGAAGGTACAGATGGACTAATAAGCCCAGAAAAGAATTTTTAAATGTTTGTTTGGAAAAGAAAATGTTTCATTTCAATACAACTTTCATTGTTGTTATTGTTGCAGTTGATACTTTAAACCATAAAAATATCTTTAAGAGTTTGAGACTTATTACAAATTCCTCCTTATCTTGTTTCACTTGCTCTTGATCAGACTGGAGAAGAGGATTTTTTTTTTTCCTTAAAGGAAGCAATGCCTTGAAAAGTTATCTGTATCCTACTAGCATTATTATGTCTTAATTTAAAATTAAATACATATTCCTAATATAATAATTACTAAAGGGCTTCTCAGATGAAACAGTTAGAAAAGAATCTGCCTGATAATGCTGGAGACTCAAAGGACACAGTTTCGATCCCTGGCTCAGGAAGATCCCCTGGAGGAGGGTATGGCAACCTACTCCAGTATTCTTGCCTGGAAAATTCCATGGACAGAGGAGCCTGGTGGGCTGCAGTCCATGGGGTCACAGAGTCAGACATGACTGAGCATACACAACAACAACAATAGTCCCTGATCAATTTTGTTATACCATAAGATAATTTTTCTAAATAGATTTTTTTCGAGTTAGACAATGACAAATATTTAAGTTTCAGAGAGGGAGAATAATTAAAAATTATTCCAGAATTAGGAACACAATATTGGACTCTGATTATTTTCAGAACTATATAGTGTGCAATCAAAGGTACTGATTATAGAAAAACTCTTCATTGTATGAACATAAAATGCCTCACAGATAAAATCAGTTGTTTAAGGATAACCTGGTCCAAATGGCACATTTTATTTTAAATTTATGGGTCTTGTAACCTGGAGCTATTTGCTATCACAGGTGTTAATTGTTTTGAATTGTCTTTAGCACTGCCCTGGGAAGCATCAGAATCTAACTCTGTTTTGTAGAGTTAGCCCTTGTTAGTGCTCAATAAATATTTAATAGTACAATGTGCTACATATACTAAGTGCTGAATATTTTAATTTTCTGCATTCTGTGTGACATAGTCATATTGCATATTAAATAAAGTTTTTGTGTGTGTGCTGGGTGAACATACTAAAGTTCAGAAGCTAAGTTGACACTGCCGACCAAATGGCCCTCTCTTTCTTGGAATAAATAACTTGTGTGAATGGGCTGATCATTGCTCAATGGAATAAGTTTGCTCATGTGATGATATTGACATTGAAATTCCCTGTTTTTAGAGAAAAGACCCTGAAGGGAAGATCTTCTTTTAGAACTCACACAACAAGTAAAAAGGTGATTCAGCTGCCATTGTAAGAGTTCTTAGTGTAGATTTATTTTTCAACAACATCTGCTTGTTTTAAGTCAAACCTACTTACTTCACCAGATCTAGCTATAAAGTACTGCTTATTGTAGCTGCTTCAACCTCAGTGTTTTTCAGACTTTAATATACATCCAATCACTGGAGAGCTTGTGAAAAGACACGTTCTGATTCAGTAGATCAGGACTAGAGTCTGAGATTCTGAAATTCTAACAAATTTTCAGATAATGCATCACTTCTGTGCAGGATCACACTTTTAGTGGTAAGAGTCTATAATATTGGTTTTCCGTCCTGGATATGCATCAGAGGGCCTTCCCTGATAGCTCAGTTGGTAAAGTGTCTGCCTGCAATAAAGGAGACCCTGGTTCAATTCCTGGGTTGGGAAGATCCCCTGGAGAAGGGAAAGGCTATCCACTCTAGTATTCATGGGCTTCCCTTGTGGCTCAGCTGGTAAAGAATCCAGCTGCAATGTGGGAGACCTGGGTTCAATCCCTGGGTTGGGAAGATCCCCTGAAGGGAAAGGCTACCCACTCCAGTTGTCTGACCTGGAGAATTCCATGGACTGTATGGTCCATGGGGTCACAAAGATTCGGACACAACTGAGTGACTTTCACTTTCTTTCACTAAGCATCAGAGGCTTCCCAGGTGGTGCAGTGGTGAAGAATCTGCCTGCCAACATAGGAGACTTAGGTTTGACCCCTGGGTCAGCAAGATCCCCTGGAGAAGGAAATGGCAAACTAGTAGTCTTGCCTGGAGAATCCCAAAGACAGAGGAGTCTGGCAGGCTACAGTCGATGGGGTCCCAGAGAATTAGACATGACTGAGTATGCTCACTAGGCAATGGCCACAGGACTGGAAAAGGTCAGTTTTCATTCCAATCCCAAAGAAAGGCAATGCCAAAGAATGTTCAAACTACTGCACAATTGCACTAATCTTACAAGCTAGCAAAGTGAAAGTGAAGTCGCTCATTTGGTCTGACTCTTTGCAACCCCTTGGACTGTAGCCTACCAGGCTCCTATGTTCATGGGATTCTCCAGGCAAGAATACTGGAGTGGGTTGCCATTTCCTTCTCCAAAGTAATGCTTAAAATTCTCTAAGCCAGGCTTCAACAGTCCGTGAACCATGAACTTCCAGATGTTCAAGCTGGATTTAGAAAAGGCAGAGGAACCAGAGATCAAATTGCCAACATCCATTGGATCCTCAAAAAAGCAAAGACAGTTCCAGAAAAACATTTACTTCTGCTTTACTGACTACGCCAAATCCTTTGATTGTGTGGAATACCAGACAACCTGACCTGCCTCCTGAGAAATTTGTATGCAGGTCAGGAAGCAACAATTAGAACTGGACATGGAACAACAGACTGCTTCCAAATTGGGAAAGGAGTACGTCAAGGCTGTATATTGTCACCCTGCTTATTTAACTTGTATGATGACTACATCATGAGAAATGCCAGACTGGATGAAGCACAAGCTGGAATTAAGATTACCAGGAGAAATATCAATAACCTCAGATATGCAGATGATACCACCCTTATGGCAGAAAGTGAAGGACTAAAGAGCCTCCTGATGAAAGTGAATGAAGAGAGTGAAAAAGCTGGCTTAAAACTCAACATTCAGAGAACTAAGATCATGGCATCTGGTCCCATCAGTTCATGGCAAATAGATGAAATAATGGAAACCATGAGTGACATTATTTTTTTGAGCTCCCAAATCACTGCAGATGGTGACTGCAGCCATGAAATTAAAAGACACTTGCTCCTTGGAAGAAAAATTATGATCAACATTGATGGCATATTAAAAAGTAGATACATTGTTTGCCAACAAAGGTCCATCTAGTTAAAGCTATGGGTTTTCCAGTAGTCATGTATGGATATGAGAGTTGGACTATAAGGAAAGCTGAGAGCCAAAAAAATTGATGCTTTTGAACTGTGGTGTTGGATAAGACTCTTGGGAGTCCCTTGGACTGTAAGGAGATCCAAACAGTCCATCCTAAAGGAAATCAGTCCTGAATACTCATTGGAAGGACTGATGCTGAAGCTCCAGTACTTTGGCTACCTGATGGAAGGAATTGACTCATTGGAAAAGCCCCTGATGCTGGGAAAGATTGAAGGTAGGGGATAAAGGTGATGACAGAAGATGAGATGGTTGGATGGCCTCATAGACTCGATGGACATGAGTTTGAGCAAGCTCTGGGTGTTGGTGATGGACAGGGAAGCTTGGCATGCTGCAGTCCATGGGGTTGCAAAGAGTTGGACATGATTGAGTGATGGAAATGAACTGAACTGAACTGAACTGAGCATGCTCACACACATATGCCTCAGAATTGTATGCATGAAGTTTTAAAAATTACATATTTGATTCACTAAGTCTTAGGGCACTTTTTCACATTTGTAAACCTCTCTCAGTTCAGTTCAGTTCAGTCGCTCAGTCGTGTCCGACTCTTTGCAACCCCATGAATCGCAGCACGGCAGTCCTCCCTGTCCATCACCAACTCCCGGAGTTCACTCAGACTCACGTCCATCGAGTCAGAGATGCCATCCAGCCATCTCATCCTCTGTCGTCCCCTTCTCCTCCTGCCCCCAATCCCTCCCAGCATCAGAGTCTTTTCCAATAAGTCAACTCTTCGCATGAGGTGGCCAAAGTACTGGAGTTTCAGCTTTAGCATCATTCCTTCCAGAGAAATCCCAGGGCTGATCTCCTTCAGAATGAGAATGAGGAATTCCATTAGGAATGAGGTATGAGGAATCCCACTGGGAGAGATGTTTTCACCATTTCAATCTAAAAGTATATCAGTTTCTATTCACCATTTTAGAATTAGAGTCTCATGGGTACACATATGAAGTCTGGGCCAGGTAAAAGCTGATCTCTCACCACCTAATAATAATACAAATATTTATTGATTTGTCCCCTTGGCAACTCAGCAGTTTACACCTCCATTCAAACTAGTTTATTCTTCATCAAAATGATTAGGAACAGGGCAGCAGAGGGGGTCCTATGAAATGTATTCTGATCAGTTCAGTTACAGTGTATGTGGTGGGGGTGCTGACCTGGATAGATGGGAGAGAGAATTTAAAAACTGTAAGCAAGGGAGAACAGTTCCTTTTCTGAATTTGCCCAGAGGCATAACTTGAGGTAGAATAAATTATTCAAAGCTTGAAAAAAAGGGCAAATTTCTGTGCTTAGGATGTGTTCAGGTGCACAGATTTGTGTGTATGTGTATTTTGTGTATGTGTACAGTGTGTATTGTGTGTATTCAATACACACACACACATGTATATGCTGTTCTATACCTAGTCACTCAGTCATGTTGGACTCTTTGAGACCCAATGGACTATAGCTCCCTAGGCTCCTCTGTCCATAAGGATTCTTCAGGCAAGAATCAAGAATACTGGAGTGGGTTTCCATGCCCTCCTCCAGAGTATGTGTTTATATATATATATAGAGAGAGAGTGCTTATTTGAACTTATGCAAATGACTGGCTATCTTAGATTTTAAAGTGCAAACAAGAAGAGATGAATCTGACAAGAAGCAGAATGGAAAAACATACATCTGTGGAATCACCTGCATAGATCTGCCTCCTCCCCACCTCCATGTCTTAATTCCAGGACAGAATCTTTTTAGTCATTGTGTTAGTTTAAGTTATAAAATAGGTGGTGAGTGCAGGTGGAAATAATGTGGAGCATTTGTTATAAGTGTGTTAGTAGCTTAGTCACGTTCAGCTCTTTGCGACCTCATAGACTGTAGCCCACCAGTCTCCTCGGGCCATGGAACCCTCCAGGCAAGAATACTGGAGTGGGTTGCCATTTCTTTCTCCATTGTTATAAATGACTTTTAAGTGACTAGGTCTCATCTATCTCTTAGGACCCCCTCCTGAACTTCCAAGATTACTCTCCATGTCATGAACTTAATCTTTATCTTTTCTAAAGTGGTCAGAGGCAAGGATGAACAGTTGCAGTGAGTTTAAAAAAAAGGTAAATCCAACCTGAATGGAGCACAGCCTATCTAGACCTGGAAATCTGTCCCGCTGGAAAATTGCTGGACAATACTGAACTTTATAGACGTTTATTTCTACAATTATACCAGCTGGTTTATTACTTCAGGATGACATTTTTGGACCTTTCAAGTATATAATAAATGTAAAATAAGAATGTATCCTTAATGGAATCAGGACGGTATTCAACTGCAAATAATTATATGATAGCCTTTCAAAGCAATTCTCATAGAATTCAACTATGGATATATTTTCTTTGCCTAAAATTAGATGGATTCTGCACATTTCCCCACAAATATAAAGAATACTAGTTATTAATTTACAGCATGCAATTCAAGCTGGCTTTATTTCTGAAATTCTGGCAAAAAGAGCTACTTAGAATGCACCATTGGATGTGATTTTTTTAATACTTTTTCTAATGGAGAGAGAAGGGCAATTAGATTGGCAATTAGTTTTAAATAAAAATCAATCTTGGGCTTTCCTGGTGTCTCAGTGGTAAGGAATCCACCTGTAATGCAGGAGACATGGGTTTGATTCCTGGGTCAGGAAGACCCCCTGGAGAAGGAAATAGCAATCCATTCCAGTATTCTCACCTAAGAAATTCCATGGACAGAGACTGGCTGGCTGTAGTCCATGACATCACAAAAGAGTTGGACATGACTTAGTGAACAAACAACAACAACAAATTCAGTCATTTAACTTGTTATTCTGGGGAAGAAGTGACACAGACTTTTTGAAGTTCAAACAGAGGGGGAAAAAAAGTAAAACCATGAAATTCTGTTAAGTAAGGAAAAGTCTAGTAGCATATATTCTTATAGCATTTGGAAATCAAACTTGCTCTTAATTTGCCTGTGGTGAAAGGACAAGTTATAAAATCTTTATTTCCTACCCAAATTATGTGATGGTTTATACTTATATAAAAGAATATCATCTGACTCCTGGAAATTTGTGATAACCCAAGAATTTTGTAAAACTTTTTTTTATGATTAATTGTTACTTGTTTGACTAAGTTATACTTAAATGAAACTGAATTTAGTTACTTTAGCTGTAAATGAAAGAACAAGACTTTTGTTACGTAACTCATTACTGTATATTCTGTCTATGCTGTGTGGTTTATCTTGCTAGTCAGAAATCATCAGAAAGATATGATATAATATTTTCTTTTGTCTGCTTTTAATAAAGAGTATCTCTGATCCAAACAGAATGGAAAACTTTGATGTGACTTAGCATGTTGTAATTTTCAAATGTAGTTATTTGGCATGTAGGATCCAGTCTCTTAGCTAATCTATGTGCTTATATGAAAATTGTTGAGTTCTGTAGTAAAGGGAAGATTAAGAAAAATTATTTAGATCATTGCCAGAGAATGGAAGTTTGGCATATACTTTTTGTTTTGGGAGAGTTCACAACACCTCTAGGAAAAGAAAGAAATAAAAGGAATAATAAAAATATTTTAGCAAGTATTGTAAAAAAATTTCTCAATAAGGGAAAAATGTTTACTGAAACTTAAAAAGTGGTGAACTTGAAGAATGATACATACCCAGAACAAAATCATGTGTTGCTATGGAGATGTGATTCAGGATAAAAACAGAAGTGTAGACATACTGTCCTGTAATTGTTAATTGAGAGTTCAAGCAGTCATGTCATTCCTCAAAATTGCCATAGTTTTCATTTGTAGAATTCTAATGAATATTGATATTCTTTCCTTCCTCACCAATTTTTTTAAACCTTAATTCCCACCACTAAACAAAGTGACATCTATAACTCACCAACTTCATTTGGTTAAATGCTTGTACATTTTAGGCTGAATTGAATCTGGGTATATTTGATACATTCAACTTTTCTATGGTAGAAACTATGTTCTTAAGTTTTTCTTTACCTTATTTAGCCAAATTCAGACTTATTTATTCAGACTCTTTATTGCCAAATTCAGACTTAAATTGAAGAAAGTAGGGAAAACCACTAGATCATTCAGGTATGACCTAAATCAAATCCCTTATAAGTATACAGTGGAAGTGAAAATAGATTCAAGGGATTAGATCTGATAGAGTGCCTGAAGAACTATGGATGGAGGTCCCTGACAGTGTACAGGAGGCACTGATCAAGACCATCCCCAAGAAAAAGAAATGCAAAAAGGCAAAATGGTTGTCTGAGGAGGGCTTACAAGGAGCTGAGAAAAGAAGAGAAGCTAAAGGTAAAAGAGAAAATGAAAGATATACCCATTTGAATGCAGAGTTCCAAAGAATAGCAAGGAGAGATAAGAAAGTCTTCCTCAGTGAACAATGCAGAGAAATAGAGGAAAACAACAGAACGGGAAAGACTAGAGATCTCTTCAAGAAAATTAGATATACCAAGGGAACATTTCATGCAAAGATGGGCACAATAAAGGACAGAAATGGTATGAACCTAAAAGAAGCAGAAGATATTAAAAAGAGGTGGCAAGAGTACACAGAAGACCTATACAAAAAAGATGTTTATGACCCAGAGAACCACAATGGTGTGATCACTCGCCTGGAGCCAGACATCCTGGCATGTGAAGTCAAGTGGGCCTCAGAAAGCATCACTGTGAACAAAGCTAGTGGAGGTGATGGAATTTCAGTTGACATATTTCAAATCCTAAAAGATGATAGTGTTAAAGTGCGGCACTCAATATGTGAGCAAATTTGGAAAACTCAGCAGTGGCCACAGGACTGGAAAAGGTCAGTTTTCATTCCAATCCCAAAGAAAGGCAATGCCAAAGAATGCTCAAACTACCGCACAATTGCATTCATCTCACATGCTAACAAAGTAATTCTCAAAATTCTCCAAGCCAGGCTTCAACAGTCCGTGAACCGTGAACTTCCAGATGTTCAAGCTGGATTTAGAAAAGGCAGAAGAACCAGAGATCATTAATTAATCATTGCCAACATCTGTTGGATCATCAAAAAAGCAAGAGAGTTCCAGAAAAACATTTACTTCTGCATTATTGACTACGCCAAAGCCTTTGACTGTATGGATCACAATAAACTGTGGAAAATCCTGAAAGAGATGGGAATACCAGACCACTACATTTCTACTCACTGATATTTTAAAGATAATATTTGTTGGCACCATAGATATGGCACAATCACAACCACGTTTTTTCAAACCAATTAATTTTTCTTGTTAATCATCTTGAACTTACATTGATTTTCCTACCATGTACTATCCTATGTGATCCCTTTCCTCAAGTTTCTTAAAACCAAAATATTTATGTTTGTCTTTTAAAATTTTTGTTATTTTTTCCTTTAAATTTTTTATGTTGAAAATTATAGATCTGTAGGAATTTCCAATTCATGGGAAATCCCCATGACTTGTTGGTTATATTTTCTACAATTACAGTGCAATATTAAAACCAGGAACTTGACATTGGGACAATATCTGTGAATAGCACTATGTCATTTTATTACATATGTATATTCAGCTAACCATGACTTCAATCAAAATATACTACTACTCTGTTACTGTAAACCTGTCTCTCATGCTATGCCTTTACAGTCACACCCACTTTTTCTTCTCCCAGCCATCCTTAACCACTGGTAACCATTATGTTGCTCTTCCTGTCTATAATTTTGTCATTTCAAGAATGACATATAAATGGAACCATAAAGTTTGTTACTTTATACCTTTTCAGATTGGCTTTTCTCTTTTAAACTAATGCCCATGTATAGTTTCTGTTGTGTTTTTAATCCACTCTACCAATTTCTACTTTTTAATTAATGTTGATGTTGTAATTAATCATATATTGGAGTTTTAGTCTGCTATTTCTTTTTTTTTTCTGTCTGTGCCCTCCATTTTTCAATTCTTTGCCTTTCCTGTGGGTTACTTGAACTTAAAAAGAAAATCTCATTTTAATTTGTCTATAGTGATTTTGTGTATACCACTGCCTGTAACTTCTCTAGGTGTTACACAGTTCATATATATTTGGACATAGTTCCTCACAATATGCTGTTGTTAATGCTGTGCCAGATTCAGTAAAGCATAGGAGTTCCTTTATATCCCATTGCCTTTCCTCATGTATAATATACTTTTCTCAAGTATTCTATGTTCATTGAGGAACCACATCTGATAAGGTTATAACTTTTGCTTCAACCTTCAAATATGTTTTAGGAAATCAAAAAGGAAAGCCTATTTATTTAACTATATTTTTGCTATTTTCATTGTTCTTTTTTCCTTCCTTATGTTGTATGATTTATGTTTTTTATCATTTTCTTTTGGTTTCAAAACATAATTTAGTCATGCTTTTAGTTTGTTGATTACAAGTTCCCTTAGTCTACATTCAAATCAGTATTGTTCATAGACTAGCTGTTGAAATGAAAGCCAGCTGCAAGAACTTAGGCCAGCAAATTTATTGCATTATGATAAAACTAGATGCTAAAAGTGGAATCCTGGACAACTATAGTGAGACTTTCCTAATCAGTAAGAAGAAGTGATACTATTTACATCTAGGATGATGGTCTAATTCCAAAACGCACATTTTCCGCCAAATTCTCTGTGTTGCATTTCATGATAGAAATTATTTTATAGGCATTCAATGTCCAGAAAATAAAGCAAAATTTTGTTTCAATGTTCTCTTATAACAACCTTTTAGTTGTTCAGATGTATGACTCCTTTCATAAATTATGCTTGGAGAAACTAATATTGAAATATCAGATAATGATGTCAATAAATATGCAGTTTATTCTTGATTCTGCCACTTTTTCATTCTCTGTGTCATCCAACAAGTTCTTCAACCTTTATAAGGCTCATCTCTCATATAGTTCATATAGTTTGGTGAGAGATTTCTACATAAGGACCTTGAAATATAGTGACTGTGAATCTCATTTATGTGCATTTATAATGTAGCCACCTTCTCTTCTTCCTCCTCCTTGTCCCTTCTTTCCTTCGTCTTCTTCTTCCTCTTCTCTTCCTTCTCCTCTTGCTTCCTCTTCTTCTTTTTTTCTTCCTTTTATTCTTATTCTTAATATATGACTATAAAATATTCTTTCCAATATTTTAGGAGTTAATGTTACTGTGTCTCTTAGTGAATCATTACACTTGACGCTTGACATTTATGTTTTTAAATCAACAGTTTTCTGATTGTGAATTAGCCAGCTTCTCATTCTAATTAGCAGTTGTGCACTGACAACATTGATTTGGCATTGGAAAACAGCGAACAACCAATTCATAAGACACTAATCCAAGAGGAACATGCATGTCAGGTTATTATTTTAATTAGCTCTCATGAGCTGAACTTTCTGAATAGCTTATTGCCAAAACATTTCTCATCTTCCCACAAGTGATTAAGAGGCAGGCAGATGACTTCTATACAAGATTTGATGGAGCAGAAGCAACTTTTATAAAATGTTTTCAAAGAGCTGTTAGGCTTGGACAGAGACTATCTGCAGAATCTGCCCTCAAGTCAAATGAACAGTCAAGTGGAAAATAACTATGAACTTTCATAGGAGATATAAACAGACACAGTATGGAAATATACGTTGTTACCAAAATAAGAAAAATTAGAGCATTGTCTAATTATGAAATAAATAGTCTAAAAGGAATAAAAGGAACACAATTTTATTAACAAGAGCAAGTAAAAATTTCTTTTAGATTTCCTAAAGTATTGAAGCTAAGAAAAAAATGAAATTTTAATTCATTAGGAAATGAAAAAATATGGAAACTGGATATGATTAATTTGTACATATTAGCATTGTCTAAGAGGATTTTATAACAAGTAGAGACATACATGGTAAATGTGCTAATTTTTTCGTAATGTGAATATCAATTGTATATCTGAGTGCAGTTCATATTTCAGCGCTAGTTTTTTTTAATTCATAGATTCATACAGCATCAGAAAGCATTCTTTCTAATTAATTGTTTGCTTGTGACTTGTCACCCTGCTTATTTAACTTATATGCAGAGTACATCATGAGAAACGCTGGACTGGAGGAAGCACAAGCTGGAATCAAGAGTGCCGGGAGAAATATCAATAACCTCAGATATGCAAATGACACCACCCTTATGGCAGAACGTGAAGAGGAACTAAAAAACCTCTTGATGAAAGTGAAAGAGGAGAGTGAAAAAGCTGGCTTAAAGCTCAACATTCAGAAAACGAAGATCATGGCATCCAGTCCCATCACTTCATGGGAAATAGATGGGAAACAGTAGAAACAGTGTCAGACTTTATTTTTTTGGGCTCCAAAATCACTGCAGATGGTGACTGCAGCCATGAAATTCAAAGACGCTTACTCCTTGGAAGGAAAGTTATGACCAACCTAGATAGCATATTCAAAAGCAGAGACATTACTTTGCCAACAAAGGTCTGTCTAGTCAAGGCTATGGTTTTTCCTGTGGTCATGTATGGATGTGAGAATTGGACTGTGAAGAAGGCTGAGCGCCAAAGAATTGATGCTTTTGAACTTTGGTGTTGGAGAAGACTCTTGAGAGTCCCTTGGACTGCAAGGGGATCCAGCCAGTCCATTCTGAAGGAGATCAGCCCTGGGATTTCTTTGGAAGGAATGATGCTGAAGTTGAAACTCCAGTACTTTGGCCACCTCATGCGAACTGTTGACTCATTGGAAAAGACTCTGATGCTGGGAGGGATTGGGGGCAGGAGGAGAAGGGGACGACAAAGGATGAGATGGCTGGATGGCATCACTGACTCGATGGACGTGAGTCTGAGTGAACTCCGGGAGTTGGTGATGGACAGGGAGGCCTGGCGTGCTGCAATCCATGGGGTGGCAAAGAGTCGGACACGACTGAGTGACTAAACTGAACTGAACTGTGACTACAGAGGTTTAGAGAATTTTATAACTATATTCTCTCACATGTTACAGGTTCTTCCATATTAGTGTGTAATTTTTTTCACTTCTATTTTCCATTTCTTTGCAACCTTGTTATTCAAAAAGCAATGTGCATTATAGTGGAAGTTTAAACACAGATAAACAAGTCAGATAAGCTTTACTTGCTATAGTTTAAGATGGCATTTGGTCTGCTTTGACTAGAATTCTGCTTTCATATGATTTTAAAAATATCACTTTATCATGCTATAGTTTTTATTCTCTTTTAGAATTTAGCATTTTATAGTCTCTTATATATCAGATAAGAAATTAAGCTGAATTCTTGAGATGTATTATGCTTTTTATTTTATAAGTATTTAATTGATTCAAATATCATCAATTTGTGAACCAAACTCAGATTTATCTCAGCCTGAAGCCTATGAAAGGAAAGGCAAGATTGCCTATGACACCACTTTAGGACAGAAGTTTCCAATTTGGGGGTGAAGACAAGTGTAGCCGCCTTGCCTTTCTTTGAATGAGCTTGCTGCTTATCACTGCTGATGGAACAGAGCTGCGGACGGGGATGAAGACGGTTGAGGGGAAAGGACTATGCGCAGGTTGTAGCATAGAGGAGACGCTTCTCTGAATACGTTATTAATGTGCACACAGCACTCTACTCATGGAGATGCGAGTTAATATTTCTATTTAATAATCTAATCTAGCCAAATTTTGCTCATGTTCTCTCCTAAACTGTTTCCATCACCTACTGTCACACTGCTGGCTGGCATCCTGAGAAAATTATCATTTCCCAAGATTCTGAAATTTGCATGAATATCTGACTTTGCGTAAGTCCCCCAGTGACTAAGAAAGCCACAGCTACTGATAAGAAGAAAAGGGTTATGTGTGGATGAGGGGGTAGAATAATCTTTTATTTGTTGACTTTCTGCAAGAACTAATAGATTCTTTATTTAAACTTTTTGTTTTGTATTGGAGGATAGCCAATTAAAAATGTTGTGATGGCTTCAGGTGGACAGCAAAGATATACATGTATCCATTATCCCTCAGTGAATGTATCCATTCTCCTCAAGTCTTCCCTGATAGCTCAGCTGGTAAAGAATCCACCTGCAATGCAGGAGACCCCAGTTCAATTCCTGGGTTGGGAAGAGCAGCTGGAGAAGGGATAGGCTATCCACTCCAGTTTTTTGGCCTGGAGAAATCCATGGGGTTTCAAAGAGTCATACACAATTGACTTTCACTTTCATTCTCCCTCAAACTTTCCTCCCATCCAGGCTGCCAGATAACATCAAGCAGAGTGCCATGTGCTGTACAGTATTACAAGGACTTGCTGTACTACACTGTCCATTTTAAATATAACAACGTATACATGTCTATCCCAAACTTCCTATCCATCCCTTCTCTTCATCCTTTCCCCTGGCAATCATAAGTTTGAAGTACAACTACTTGATTCTGTATCAACAGAGAATATAATTATTCAAAAGTATTTTATCAAAGGTAGTTAGTTTTTCCAGAATTGTTTAAGATCCTGGAGTTACAAAAGTATATATGTTAGAGAGGTTAGCCTCAAAGAGATCACAATCAGTGGAAGATAATGCAATAAATTTAGAATAGCAAAATGAAGATTTAGGAAAGCACAGAGGAGAGTGATGGAGAGGTGGTAGACAGGAAAAAAAAAATTCTTACTGGAGCTGATTTCTGTGCTAGATGTTAAAGGGTGAGTTGGATGATCCAGGAGATGATAATGAGAAGATAAAAGCTTTGTTGTTCAATCACTGAGTCATGTCTGACTCTTTGCAAACCCATGATCTGCAGCACGCCAGGTTTCTCTGTCCTTCACTATCTCCCTGAGTTTGCTCAAACTCCTGTCCTTTGAGTTAGTGATGCCATCCAACCATCTCATCCTCTGTTGCCCTCTTCTCCTCTTGCCCTCAATCTTTTCCAGCATCAGGGTCTTTTCCAATGAGTCAGCTCTTCGCATCAGGTAGCCAGACCATTGGAGCCAAAGTTTGAAGATAAAAGCATTCTAGGCAGAAAATACTAGTACGGATGTACAAGTACAGAAATAGGAAAAAGCATGACACATTTCATGAGATAGAATGAGACAGTGGGTCCTGGGTCTCTTAGCCTGAGTGTTAACCGGCTGCCTCTCCTTTAAGCCCCCAGTCCTCCTGAATCAGAATATCCATTTTGTCACAATCCCCAAGAGATTTGTATTCACATTAAATTTGTAAACAAATTAAACTTATTTAGCAAGATCACCTCATAGGCATTGTGTAATTTAGTCAGGAGGTGTGTCCTTTCTGGTTATTTTTAGAAACTACTGATTCCATGAATTTGTTAGATTTAAATACAGACAATAACTATTCCCATTTATTATGTTAAGAATAAGTTGGGTCTCTAGCATTCCCACCATATTTAGTATTATTACATATATATAACATCCCAGGTGGTGCTAGTGGAAGAGAACCCTGCATGCAGGAGATGTAAGAAATGCAAGTTGGATCCCTGGTCGGGAAGATCCTCTGGAGAAGGAAATGGCAACCCACTCCAGTGGGTCTGGAGAATCCCATGGATGGAGAAGCCTGGCAGGCTACAGTCTCTAGGGTTGTAAAGAGTCAGACACAACTGAAGCGACTTAACACACACACACACACACATATATATATATAGGTAAATATTTTATGTATTTTCATCCATTGCCCTTGTTTCTTTATTGATGCTCAATTTGAAACATGTTTGATAAAGGGAGCATCTTCAAGATGGTTTCTGAATCCTTCTGACATGAAGAGAGTGGTCTTTTTGAATATCCTTGCTTTCTCTTATGTCAAGATATGTTGTATATTTCATACTATATACTTCCTGCCTAGATATGCAATCAACCATTTCTCTAAAGGACTTTGGTCCTTTTTGAAAGCAAATTGGATCCTTTTATTTTTTTCCCTAACTCGGAGCAGGGTTCCAGACAAGTCTTATTTAAACATTTTATTTGTTAGGTTACTTCATTATACAAATTCTTTCCATGATTTTTTTCCTTAATCCATAGGACAGTCCAAACTCCTTAGCTTAACATCCACAGTATTATTGTTATCTGCATTTAATTTACATTTCCATTTTTTCCTGGTTAACATATTCAGAAAACATGCTCTAGCTAAACAAATTTATTAGTTATTCTTTGAATCTTCCTAGCTCATCACTATTTCAAAGCGTATATTTTAATAGTCATCTGGGATAAAAAGAACACATTCCTCTTTATTTATTTAAATTTTGTTGGATTAGTTAGGGGTTTAATGCAAATCCGATCAGCTCTTAAAAGTTTTTACTGTCCAACTGTATCACAATATTTTCTTCCTCCTCTTCTAACAATATTGCAAGCCTCGTTAAGGTGAGGGGCCTTGCTGTATTTTTTTTTTTTCTCTTTTATTGAATCCTTTGTCCAATGTATGTGTGTTAGTTGCTCAGCCATGTCTGACTCTGTGATCCCATGGACTGTAGCCCACCAGGCTACTCTGTCCTTGGAGTTTTCCAGACAAGAATGCTGGAGTGGGTTGCTATTTCCTTCTCCATTGACCCATACATAGAATGAACTTTACAACAGTTGCAAATTTACTATTTTATTCTCAAAATATTTTTTCCTAAAAAAATTGTAAACCCTATTTTTATTCTCTTTACACATTACTAATTATTATACATGTCAATCAATATTTGAGTGGTAAGAACAACCTGTTTTGAGTGGAAATTCTGAAATAATTTATTTTCAAGTTCTGGATGATGTAGAATTTTAAAGAGGAATAACAATAAAAATAATTAGACCAAACAGCATAAATGAATGGAATGTTGAGTCATGGATACCAGATTCTTAAAAGCACTCCATATAAGTACTATTTCTGAATTTTTCATTTTAAAACTATACTACCACATTTTAATCTTTGGTCCTGATCTGTTTGCAAACTTGAAAATGGTAGAAGATTGAAGTGAATTTCTGCAAATGCAAAGAAGATGATATTAATTATAAGAGGATGGTATGAAAGAAAAGAATGGGAAAATGAGAAATAAAGAGTGTAAACATAGAGGAAAAAGCTAAATTTAGAAAGATTTTGTAAACAAAATATTGAAGCAGTTAGTTTCCTCATTTGCAAAATGGGGAATAACAAACTCATAATGTTGTACACAGAATACTGAGAGAGTTTGTAAAATCCCAAGCTTAATGTCTGGAAATTGCTAGTATTCAATAAATGATAATTATTGTTGATATCACAGATGGATATAGAATTTTAATATACCACAGTATATTAATACATTGCAAATACTGCACATTCTTATAAATATGTGTATGAGTATGTGCACACAGATGTATTTACATACACACATCTATTGTTCAGATGCTAAGTCATGTCCCACTCTTTTTGACCCCATGGGCCTTTCTCCCTTGTCAATACATGCACACATATGTCCAGTCTGTATATCTCCATAAATGTGTGGCCATGTATGTGCATATATAATACACACACACACACACACATGATTTTCCCACCAAGGGAAAAGTTCCTAAACTTCTGGAACTATAGAAGTTAGATGTTATTATGCACTGATTTGCTAACTAGTATATTTATTAAGCTGAGATTCTTTGAGATAACTCTCAAATAGTTATTCCCAAAGAACTTTTATTTTCCTTAAGTGTGAAAGGAGCATAAATGTCCTTTTCTAAAACATTTGTGGTAGTGGTATCTGAAAATCACTGGTGCTCAATCGTGTCTGACTCCATGTGACCCCATGGATTGTAGCTCGCCAGGCTCCTCTGTCCATGAGATTTTCCAGGCAAGACTACTGGAGTGGTTGCCACTTCCTAATCCAGGTGATATTCCTGACTCTGGGATTGAACCCACATCTCTTGTGTCTTCTGCATTGGCAGGCAGATTCTTTACCACTAGCACCATCTGGGAAGCCCTGGAATCGAGCCTAATCCAGCAGTTGAAGTGAAAGAACCTGATCAGGAAATCACAAGGCTATTCATTTTAGTTTAACAATCGCAAAGAAAGAGACCAAATAGCTCTCGGGTCTCCAGGACCCTAGCCATGTTAACTATGAGTTACCCTCGTGCCTATTACAAATCTAGATTACTCAGGACCAATCTGCCTTTATTGTTGTTGTTAGTGATGCTCTTTTTTGGCTTTGATGGCTCTCTTTAGGTAGACACCCATCCTTAGTGGCAAAGATAAAGGGAAGAAAGGAAATGAGAGATGAGGAGCTTTCTGGAATCAAACTCACAGTTAGAAAGCAAACTCATTGAAACCACCAGAGCAGATAAATACCATGAAGGTAATTAATAATGTTAACCCACTGAACTTGGTGAAAGCCTGTGTCACAAAACAGAGTGCTACACAGAGGAGGTAATTAGTCAAACATACAATTGGCTGAGTGACATTGATGACATATATGATCTGGGTACCTCAATATATGGAAACTTAAATCAACCTGGAGACACTTGAGGATAGAAGATCATTTTTGATGTCATTTTAACTTTTCCTTCATAATTGTCTTTGTTGAGCACTTACTATATAACAATGGCCCTAGACACTATGTGGGATAAGTATATGGGTAAATCTTTTAGGCAGATGCCATATCTTTGTATCTTTTTATTGAAAACATCCAGCATATGGTATAGCTCATAATTCATTCTCAAAAACTGTTTGTTATATTCACATAAAATGTAAACTAGAGTTACTGCCTACTGAGCAGGCAATCAGATGGCAGAACAAAGCATGTGTAAGAAGTAGTAAACAAAGTAATATTTATAAAAGGTGAAGACAATAAATGCTAGTGTTGGGATACTCATCTGAACTTGAAGGTAAGAGAGATTATAAAGGTAACCAGGTTGAGGAGGGAGGAAGAACAGATGTTCAAAGGAAAGAGCGTGTGGTTTGTGTTTAACAGATAGTTCAAGAGATTAGCTGGGGGCTTCCCTGGTGACTCAGTGGTAAAGAATCTGCCTGCCAATGAGGGAGACATGGGTTCAATTACTGGTCCAGGAAGATCCTACTTGCTGTGGAGCAGCTAAGTCTGTGCACCACAACTGTTGAGCCTGTGTTTTAGAGCCCAGAAGCCACAACTGCTGAGTCCATATGATGCAACTACTGAAGCCTGAGATCCCTAGAATCCATGCTCTGCAACAAAAGAAGCTACCACAATGGAAAGCCTGTGCACTGCTATTAGAAATTAACCCCTCTTCTCCTTAACTAGAGAAAAATCCACACAGCAACAAAGACCCAGCATAGCCAAAAATAAATAAATAAATAAATAAATAAATATATATGTATATATTTTAAGAGCGATCACGTGGGTGTGAGATGGTAGTAGCAAGACATGGAAGATAAAATTAATTAGCTGCATTGGGACTGATTTGGAATTTTGGATTTTATTTTTGGGAACCAGGAACATTTAAATTTGGAAAGAGAAAAAGGTTGAAATATAATATTAGTGGCAAATAGGTTCTTCAGCAATTTTACAATCCGTAACAATTAGGGCTACTTGATGTGATATCCATGAAACAGGAGGGAAGTGGGCAGTTCATAACCACTAAAAGACTGACACAGCCATTGAGAATAGGATATATACTGGTTGACCAACAAGGCCCAAGATGGTGGAAGATTCCACATCCAGAAGACCTCAAGCCTCATTACATGCGCATTGGAATACGTTAGCTAAATGACATACCCATAGGCACCATGACAGTTCGGAGGCCACCATAGAAGACAAAAATGTGGGTTGTAGCCCAATTCCTAGAAATCCCCACCCCTTCCCCAAAATAGTTGTAATACTCCCTCCACTTGTTAGCCAAAGAAATTACCTAAACCGTGAAAAGTAACAACCTCTTGCCCTGGGGCCTCTCACCTTCTGATGGCCCACACTCTGTCTCTGGAGTGTGTATCTCCCTAAATAAATCTGCTTCCACTTTACTGTGGCTCTGTCTGGAATTCTTTCCTGTGTAAAACACTTCTGCTGAGTTTAATGATGAAGGAATCTGCTCATACAACAAAATACCTTCTTCCTTCAGCCCTGTAAAGCAGATAAAGTGGGTGATTTCTTCCGGCTGTTTAATGTTGCTGCTGCTAAGTCACTTCAGTCGTGTCTGACTCTGTGTGACCCCGTAGAAGGCAGCCCACCAGGCTCCCCTGTCCCTGGGATTCTCCAGGCAAGAACACTGGAGTGGGTTGCCATTTCCTTCTCCAATGCATAAAAGTGAAAACTGAAAGTGAAGTCCCTCAGTTGTGTCCAACTCTTTGCAACCCCACGGACTGCAGCCTACCAGGCTCCTCCATCCATGGGATTTTCCAAGCAAGAGTACTAGAGTAGGTTATCATTGCCTTCTCCATCAGGCTGCTTAATAGGCTTCTATAAATTCTCAGTGGAACTGAAGAGTCAAGTTCAAGGTGTACTTGACTATGATTCCAACAGGGTCATAACAAGGCTGAGATCCATACCACTCCAAGCCTGCTCCTATCTTAGGACTTTTTTCACTTTGTTCTCTTCTATTTTCCATGAATCTGTCTTCCAGGAATTTCCCATCATTTGGCTGCATGTTGGATTCATGACCAAACATGGGGGAGAAGGTGCTATCAGAACATTTGCTCCAGCTTGAGTTCCACTGTACATCTAAATTTGGCTGAAAATTTGTCATATTGGCCTCAGCTGTGAGGTCCGCTCTAAGCTCAGGGATCTCAACAAATGCTTTGGAATCATCAGCTTTGTTCACAGTTTAAAACTTATCTAAAACATGAATTTTCCATAAATGCTTGTTGCCTTTTCTAATGCTCCATTACCTCTCATCATAAAATTGTGGATTAGGACAATCAGAAGAATTTCTTTAGAAGAATCATCACTATGTTTCCTTCAAAACATATACAACTTAATAGAGTTAAAGTGAAACTTCGCTTTAAAATATTAACTGATCCATCATGTAATTCACTATTTAATAGGCAAAAGTAACAGACATAGAAATCTTTATTATAGGCATAAAATTGCCAAGTTTTGTACTCAAGAAAATTGAGAAATTTCACTCCACATATTGGCAGTATTTCAAAATGTTCGAGAATGAAGTTTCTGGAATCAAATCTAGCACTGCCATTTATGAACTGTGTGGTCTTGGACAACTTTTCTAAAGTCTGTGAGTCCTCTCCCTTATCTATAAAATATGCATAATTGTAGAACCTACCTCATTGGATATTTGTGATTTTTAAGTGAATTAATGCAAGTAAAGACCTTAAAAGTGTCTGTTCTAAGGCAGTTATTGAGTATACCCTTAATAAATGCTAATTATTCTTGTTTCTGCACTGTTTCTTTCTATAGCTTTGTTTCTAGAATCTAGCTCTCTTATATTTTCTTATTTAACATCACCACTTGCCCTATCCAAATTTCCTGCCTCCTCCTATGGAATACCCTCTATCTGAGCTCCTGTTTTTTTCATTTTTTAAAATTAATTTTTATTGGGGTATAATTGCTTTACAATATTATGTTAGTTTCTGCTGTACAGCAAAGTGAATCAGATTTATGTGTATATATATATATATATATATATATATCGGCGAAGGCAATGGCACCCCCCTCCAGTACTCTTGCCTGGAAAATCCCATGGATGAAGGAGCCTGGAAGGCTGCAGTCCATGGGGTCGCTGAGGGTTGGACACGACTCAGCGACTTCACTTTCAGTTTTCACTTTTATGCATTGGAGAAGGAAATGGCAACCCACTCCAGTGTTCTTGCCTGGAGAATCCCAGGGATGGAGGAGCCTGGTGGGCTGCTGTCTATGGGGTCGCATAGAGTTGGACATGACTGAAGTGACTTAGCATAGTGTATATGTGTGTATATATATATATATATTCATGTCACCACATGCATTAAGTAGAGTTCCTTGACCTATAGTATCTTATCATTGTTTAACCTATTTTATATATAGTATCAATAGTGTATGTATGTCAATATCAATTCTATTTGCAAAGCAGAAATTGAGACACAGATATAGAGAACAAATGTATGGATACCAAGGGGGAAAGATAAGGTGAGGGGTTGGTGGGAGAAATTGGAAGATAGTTCTGAACTTACATGTCTTATCTATTGCTTATATTTCCAAGAAATTCTTTCCCCTGGAGACTAGCCTCAGGGTAGAATTTACCACATCTGTTTCTACCCAAATAGCAAGCTACATTAAAGAATTATTAATCAAAGAAGTTGCTGGCATCTGGGGTTCCTACCTGCAGTAATGGCTGACCCAACAGTTAGAAAGGATGTACTTGTGAGTATCTAAGATGAACATTCATCATTCTCAGCTGGAAGTCAATGGCAGGAAAGTCTGAAAACAGTAGGCAAGATGGCCTCAGGTAATGCACTGAGGCTCAGCATCAGGACTTCAGGTTCTGCCTGGGGAGAAATCCACAGGAATAAACCATTCTCTTCATTTGGAAAGATTAATGGGAACTGGAATGCAATCCGTTGTAGAACCAAGGAAGCTTGCCTTTCATAAAACTAGCTATGAGGCAGAAACAGAGAGAGGCTGAATTCTCATTTACTGAAAGGTGATTCATGAGGTTGTCCTGATTTAGTGAGAAATCTACCATCTACATAGGCGTCTAGATTTGGTAGGAATAAGACAGAAGAATTGGATTGCTTGTAAAACCCAGAAGGCGAGGCTGAGTAAGGGAGGTATAGGCTGCCTGAGGATGGATCAATGTGCCTGGCTAAAAAGGCTTCAGTTCAATTCAGTTGGTCGCTGAGTCATGGCTGACTCTTTGCAATCCCATGAATCCCAGAACACAGGCCTCCCAGTCCATCACCAAATCCCTGAGTTCACACAAACTCATGTCCATTGAGCCTGTGATGCCATCCAGGCATTTCATCCTCTGTCATGCCCTTCTCCTCCTGCCCCCAATCCCTCCCAGCATCAGGGTTTTTTCCAGTGAGTCAACTCTTCACATCAGGTGGCCAAAGAATTGGAGTTTCCGCTTTAGCATCAGTCCTTCCAATAAACACCCAAAACTGATCTCCTTCAGAATGGACTGGTTGGATCTCCTTGCAGTCCAAGGGACTCTCAAGAGTCTTCTCCAACACCACAGTTCAAAAGCATCAATTCTTTGGCACTCAGCCTTCTTCACAGTCCAACTCTCACATCCATACATGACCACAGGAAAAACCATAGCCTTGACTAGTTGGACCTTTGTTGACAAAGTAATGTCTCTGCTTTTGAATATGCTATCTAGGTTGGTCATAACTTTTATTCCAAGGAGTAAGCGTCTTTTAATTTCATGGCTGCAGTCACCATCTGCAGTGATTTTGGAGCCCCCCCACAAAATAAAGTCTGAGACTGTTTTCACTGTTTCCCCATCTATTTCCCATGAAGTGATGGGACCAGATGCCATGATCTTCATTTTCTAAATGTTGAGCTTTAAGCCAACGTTTTCACTCTCCTCTTTCACCTTCATCAAGAGGCTTTTGAGTTCCTCTTCACTTTCTGCCATAAGGGTGGTGTCATCTGCATATCTGAGGTTATTGATATTTCTCCTGAAAATCTTGATTCCAGCTTGTGCTTCTTCCAGTCCAGAGTTTCTCATGACGTACTCTGCGTATAAGTTAAATAAACAGGGTGACAATATGCAGCCTTGACATACTCCTTTTCCTATTTGGAACCAGTCTGTTGTTCCACATCCAGTTCTAACTGTTGCTTCCTGACCTGCATACAGATTCTCAAGAGGCCAGTCAGGTGGTCTGATATTCCTGTATCTTACAAAATTTTCCACAGTTTATTGCGATCCACACAGTCAAAGGCTTTGGTATAGTCAATAAAGCAGAAACAGATGTTTTTCTGGAACTCTCTTGCTTTTTCGATGATCCAGCAGATGTTGCCAATTTGATCTCTGGTTCCTCTGCCTTTTCTAAAACCAGCTTGAACATCTGGAAGTTCACGGTTCACGTATTGCTGAAGCCCGGCTTGGAGAATTTGGAGCACTACTTTACTAGCGTGTGAGATGAGTGGAATTATGTGGTAGTTTAAGAATTCTTTGGCATTGCATATCTTTGGGATTGGAATGAAAACTAACCTTTTCCAGTCCTGTGGTCACTGCTGAGTTTTCCAGGTTTGCTGGCGTATTGAGTGCAACACTTTCACAGCATCATCTCTTAGGATTTTAAATAGTTCAACTGAAATTCCATCACCTCCACTAGCTTTGTTCATAGTGATGCTTTCTAGGGCCCACTGACTTCACATTCCAGGATGTCTGGTTCTAGGTGAGTGATCACATCATGGTGATTAGGCAATGATAAATTTAGGGTCTGAATTTGAAGAGCATTAAGGGGGCAGTTAAGGGCTTAATGTTTCCTTTATTGGGAGGAAGAAAGCCATTAAAAACTTGAGCAGAGGGCAGGCAAGAGTTTAGGAATGTTAACTGCTTGAGTATGTAACATATGTTAAAGGTACAAAGGACTGTGATATCAATTAAGAAATAATTATTTTAAAATGAGAAAAAATTCTGTTTTGGGTAGTTGATGTGAAAATGAACTGTGCTGAAGATGCACTTAGATTTTAGCTTATATTCAGGATTTATTTACATACAAACTTGCCTCTACTAGTTTTTATCAATAAAGAAGTCCTTGAAGTGAAGTGAAGTGAAGTTGCTCAGTCATGTCTGACTCTTTGCGACCTCATGGACTGTAGCCTACTATGCTCCTCCATCCATGGATTTTCCAGGCAAGAGTACTTCTCCAGAGGATCTTCCTGACCCAGGGATTGAACCCAGGTCTCCCGCACTATAGGCAGACACTTTACCATCTGAGCCACCAGAAGTCCTTTAGAAGTATATAAATTCCATTCTTCTGAGATTTTTTAAGTTCTCAAATAACTCATTGTAAAATATATAGCATGAATGGACCTGGAGATTATCATTATAAGTGAAGCAAGTCAGAGACAGATATCATATGATATCACTTATATGTGGAATCTAAAAAATGATACAAATGAACTTATTTCCAAAACAGAAACAGATTGACAGACTTAGAAAAGGAACTGATGGTTATCAGCAGGAAAGGTCACGGGGGAGGGTAGTTAGGGAGTTCCGGATGGACATGAACACACACTATATTTAAAATAGATAACCAACAAGGACCTATTGTATAGCACAGAGAACTCTGCTGAATACTCCATAATAAATGGGAAAAGAATTTGAAAACAAATAGATACATATTTATAGGACTGTAACACTCTGCTGTACACTTGAAACTATCACAATATTGTTAATCAACTATACTCCAGTATAAAATAAAAATTAAAAAAATAACAAAACATAAAACTTTGTGTAATGATGAAACAGGCAATAAGGGTAAACAGAAAATGGAAAAGTTAAGATATGCTAAATTACAATTACTATGATATACTATGAGGCATTAAAAAAACTAAGACAATGAGAGTGAGCTATCTTTTGCATCTGTTAGTGACCCACAAATGAATGGTTAATGGATAATGTGACTATCCATTCCTATAACTCCAGCCTGACAAATAAAGGAATCTTGATTTTTGTAACTGTTCTATTCTCTGTGCTCTAAACCCTGTAAAATGAGATTTTCCCCTTCATTTTGGTATTTGTCAAAAGTAAACCTGATAATCTCAAATACCTTGAAAAATATTTATTACTTTCAGCAGAAACTTTTAAAATACAATATAATAATAAGACACTGGATCTTCCCTGGTGGCTCAGATGGTAAAGTGTCTGCCTACAATGCGGGAGACCTGGGTTCAATCCCTGGGTCGGGAAGATCTCCTGGAGACGGGAATGGCAACCCACTCCAGTATTCTTGCCTGAAAATCCCGTGGACAGAGGAACCTGGTTAGGCTACAGTCCATGGGGTCGCAAAGAGTCGGACACGACTTCACTCACTCACTCATGTATTGGATGGGCTTCTCTAGCGGCTCAGTTGGTAAAGAATCCATGTGCAATGCAGGAGGCCTGGGTTCGATCCCTGGGTTGGGAAGATTTCCTGGAGGAGGGCAGTGCAACCCACTCCAGTATTCATGCCTGGAGAATGCCCATGGACAGAAGAGCCTGGCGGGCTACAGTGCATGGGGTTGTAGAGTCAGACAGGACAGAGCGACTAAGCACAACACGTGTGTTAGATAAGAGTGGGTCTCCATTTTATAGAATGTCAGGTTCTCTCTCAACAGTCCCTTTGAGAAAACTATTCTTGGCCTTCAGGGAAAGCAAAATATTGAGAAATCAGGTACAGGCTTTAAGAAGTAAGTGATCCGTTTGCCTTTAGGCAGTTGGGCAAGTTTTAGATTGGCCACTGTCATTACCATGATAATTAGCTTCAGCAGCACACATGGAGGAAACCAGTATTTCCATTCTGAAATCATGCAATAATGGAAGAGGCCAGGACACTGTTTTGCAAAATGGACATACTGATGACCTCAGAGAGTTTCTTAAAATGGATTAGACCCTCTGGGGTTGGCATCTGCATTTTAATAAGATCCCAAAATGATTTGAATCTGTGCTTAAATTTGGAAACTATTAGCATATTGTTTTCTTACATATATCTCCCTTTTCTCCTAGGACTCATTAACAGTGATGTTTTCTTCCCCAACTATAAATAATGAGTGGAAGCTCCATCTGAGACATTCATAATGATAGATGTCAAATTATTAATATATGTTTGTGTGCAGATGTGTGCACATTATGTGTATGGAACAGACCTTGCTAAATATTACACTGTGCCTTGCTAAAAACTGTTGAGCTGTATTGTGCCACTCTTTAGGTAATGTTTTAAGTGTTCATAAATGTATAAGACAAATAGGGACTACATTTCCCAGCCTGTCTTGCAGGAAACTGAGACCTTGCAAGTAGGTTCTGGGCCAGTGGAACAGAGCGGGTGTTAATGTGCACCATGTCTAACACTGGTTCATGAAATAGCTTTAGAACTTTGCCTCTGGCTTTCAGAAACTGTCAGTAGAGGGCGCCAATACAGAGGATCTTCACAATCTGTTTCTTTTTATTTTCTTAGGTTCGTGAAATTGACTTAAATTTAAAAAGAAATTTTATCATTATTTTTGTAGGAGTAGAGTTCATGTACAATATTACATAAATTATAGATGTATCATGTAATGATTCACCTTTTTCAAATGTTACACTGCTTTTATAATTATTATAAAATATTGGCTATATTTCCTGTTGTACATTATATCCATGTAGCTTATTTTATATCTAACAGTTTGTACCTCTTAATGCCCTATCCTTGTCTTGTCCTTCCCCCCTTCCCTCTCCTCTCTTGTAACCATTAGTTTGTTTTCTATATCTATGAATCTGCTTTTCTTTCTTTCAACATCACTTTTTTTTCAAGTCTTTGAAGTTCTTAGGTATTCCTAGAATACAAAGAAACTTAACTTTTCCATATAAAACATTATTCTCTGACTCTTTCTATCAATGCCACCTTCCTTGTTCAGAGTGTAATTAACATGGTTAAATTTGTCCCTGTCTTTCTTTATCAAGGTAAAGGCTAACTAGTCTAATAAGCCTAATGGGCAACGAGAGGTAATGGCTTAATTATCTCTCATTATTTAATTAATATGTCAATTAATTAAATAATAAGTGGATTTAAACTTAACTCTATAACCTGGTTCTCTTTGGTTTCCTCTTTAGCCCTATCTCCCATTAATGCTCTAGGCACACCTTTTATTCCAACCAAATGAATGAGTCTTCTCTGTCCATCTTACCCACATTGTCTGTTAACCTCACTAGGATTTCTTCTTGCTGGCTTGATTACTCACTAAAACTGTTCCCCAAATGTAATTACTTCTCAGACTTCATGGTCCACCTCCATTCTTTGAATATTCCTTGGTCATCCCTGATCAGTTATTTCTCTCTCTTGCTACATGGTGGCTCTAGTAATCTTTATTCAACAAATATAATCTGTATGTATAATATGTGACAGATAACAGGGATACAAAAATAATTTAATTGAATCCCCATCTTCCAGAAATAAGGTGTCATGACATTGGTATAAATAAATGACTATAATGAAAAAGAAGATAGTAATTATGAGAGTTCAGTGAAGTACAATCTCTACTAATCAATGAACATGTAAGATATATGACTTTGTTATGCTAATATCTGTTATGCATGATTATTGTGTTTAGAGTGGCTATGTGTAAAGACTGTAGGTTGCACATTATTAGATATGCCTAGAAATCTGTTATGAAGCTGATGAGAACCAGAAAAGAAAATAGGAAATGTCTCAAGACCAAAGATTATTAAGAGTAAGGATTAGGAAAGAAGGAGCTACTATGGGGAAGAGATATTGTGCCAGCTATGAGCTTAGAATTCAAGGGACTTTGTCCATTTCCATCAACCCTTTAGGAAGTGCCTCCATCATGTGAACAAGCCCAAACTAGCCTGCTGGATAATGATACAGGGGGCTCAGTAATCACTGTCATCCCACATGAGAGCCTGTCTTCAGATCCTCTGTCAGCTAATAGAGGATACAAGAGCAAACCCAGCTTAAATCAGGGAAGCCTGGGCATATAGCCACAGAACTACCCAGCTGAAACATGGGCTTATAAATAATAGCAAATCATTTTTGATTTAAGCCATTAAGTATTGAAGTGTTATATTATTTAGCAAACAGCATATACTAACATAGTATACACTTGATTAGTATTTAAAAGGGCTTAAAGTGGCAAGGGATAGTGTAACAATTATTACTATTATTTATTTATTTATGTATTTATTTTTGCCACACTGCACGGCTTGTGAGATCTTAATTCCTCAACCAGGGATTGAACCCAGGCCCTTGTCTGTAAGAGCACGGAATCTTAACCTCTGGACAGCTGAGGATTTCACTGTAATAATTATTAACAATAGCTCATATCTGATAGCTCAGTTGGTAAATAATCCGTCTGCAATGCAGGAGACCTGAGTTCGATCCCTGGGTTGGGAAGATCCCCTGGAGAAGGGAAAGGCTACCCACTCCAGTATTCTGGCCTGGAGAATTCCATGGACTGGCTAGTCCATGGGATCACAAAGAGTTGGACATGACTTTCACTTTCACATTTCACTGAGAACTTACTATGTTTGAGTTACTGTAGATATATGTACTGAATGGGCTTCCCAGGTGGCACTAGTGGTAAAGAAGAAGCCTGCCAGTGCAGGAGACATAAGAGACATGGGTTTGATCTCTGGGTCGAGAAGATCCCTTGGAGAAGGGCATGGAAACCCACTCTCGTATTCTTGCCTGGAGAATCCCATGGACAGAGTAGCCTGGCAGGCTACAGTCCTTAGAGTCAGACATGACTGAAGTAACTTATCAGGCAGGCATGTGCTGAATGCTACCATGTATGTGTGTGTGTCCTCTAAAAATCACCCTGAATTATAAATATTTTTATCCTTTTTACAGATGAGAAAATTGAGACCTGAAGCAGTTAAGGAATCTGACTAACATGGCAGAGCTCTAAGGGACAGGGTCAGCACTCCTTAATTATGTCTGTATCACTTCTAACTTATATTGCTTTTCAGTGAGAGGAACATATCAGAACCAGGACAGATATGTATTAGAATGTTCCTTTAATGTGCATCTTATGGAATGTCTCATTAATTCTTATGGCTTCCTAATGAGGCATGTTAGCCATGATATCATTCATCAAAATTCCCATCCCAGTTTCTTGTTCTAGTATCTTAATCCAAAAGAGAGATACTGATAAAGGTCTCATGCCCAGTGCCCAACCATGGGAGAAGAGTTTGACCAGGTTGGACTTGATGCTCTTGAATACATGGTCATACAGGTGAACAATTTTGCCTCTGCCCAGGTAGCCCTTTGTGTCCATTACGGTAGTTCTGGACTTCTGAGACAGCCAAGTAATAAGTGACATTTCTCACAAGTAGAAACTAGTATATCATATGGGTCAGGCAGATCCCTTAGAGAAAGGAATGGCAACTCACTTCAGTATTCTTGCCTGGAGAATTCCATGGACAGAGGAGCCTGGCAGGCTACAGTCCATGGGGTTGCAAAGAGCTGGACACAACTGAGCAACTAACACACACACACACACACGGGTCATCCCAACTTTCAAAAATTAATGTTCCATTTACTTTTCAATGAGTAATCATTTTACTGGGCTGACAGTTGATATCTGTTCAAAGGAGTTTTCCATGGGCATCCTTTGATTATATTAGTCTGTTTTTTTTTTTTTTCTGAAATGTAACCTTTCTGAGGCACAATTTTATATAGATGTATAGTTCCACATATTTTGATACATGTTTATAGTTGTAAAACCACCAGCACAATATAAGATACAGAATATTTTCATGAGCTCTAAATTTCCTAAATGTGTTTTTGTAGCCTAGACCCTACCCTAATCCCGGCCACTGGCCACCATTGATCTGATTTCTGTCCCTATAGTCCCATAAACAGAATCATACAGTAGTTGCTTCCCTGTCTGCCTTTTTTTTTTTCACTTAGCACAGTGATTCTGAAATACACTCACGTTATTAGATAAATCAATAGTATGCTATTTTCATCGCTGATTAGTATTTTATTTTATGGTGGTATCACAAATAGTTCATCTCTTTCCCAGCTGGAAAAATTTTGGGTTGTTCTCATTATAAAACTGCTATAAACACTTGTGTAAATCTATGTAGGGACATAAATTTTCTTTTCTTTGCACATACGTTTTGTCATGAGATTGTTGTGTTGCATAGTATTATGAATTGAATGTTTGTATTCTCTTAAAATTTATATTAAAAACCCTAATCCCCAGTGTGATGGTATTATGAGTTGAGCCTTTTGGAGGTGAATTAAGTTTGAATGACGGTTAAATATGTATGATAAAATCACTGCTCTTATTGGAAGGAGAAAAGACATCAGAGCCTTTTCTCTCTTCCTTGTGAGGATACAACCAGAGGCTGGCCATTTGAAAGTTACGAAGAAGACCCTCACCAAGAATTGAATCTGTCAGCAGCTTGATCTAGAACTTTCCAGCCTCTAAAACTGTCAGAAATGGATGTCTGTTATTTAAGTCACCCAGTCTATGGTATTTTGTTATAGCATCCTAAGCTGACTAAGACATATATCAACATATATCAACACATATCAAATATGTATTTCATTTAGATTTTTGACATATTTACCTTTCAATGTATATTCATTGGAAGGAGTGATGTTGAAGCTGAAACTCCAATGCTTTGGACACCTCTTGCAAAGAGCCAATTAATTGGAAAAGACCCTGATGTTGGGAACGATTGAAGGCAGGAGGAGAAGGGAGCAGCTGAGGGTGAGATGGTTATATAGCATTACCAACTCAATGGACGTGAATTTGAGCAAACTCCAGGAGATAGTGGAGGACAGAGGAGCCTGGCATGCTGACATCCATAGGGTTGCAGAGTCAGATACGACTTAGCGACTCAATGACAACAACATTTCAGTGTTTCTGTGGAACTCTAATTCTTTTATTTTTGTCAGTTATGTTTTATTCGTACCTTAAATTTTAAATCTTTTGAAAATTAAGCTAACTGTACTTTTGATATATTTTAATTTCCTTCCTTGCTTTGTTAATGCTCAAAACAATTCCTTTAAACTTAAATATCTGTTCTTCCCCATAGAAATATGTGACAGATTCTGTTTTTCAAGAAACAATAATAAAATGCTTTATTTTCCCTCAAATATTTAATTTATAAATGGAAACACATGTTTTATGCCCTGAAACCAAAGTAAACATCTTATGAAAGAGAGTGGCAGACAGAATTAGTGGATGAAGAAACTTAAATAAATTGAAAATTCATTCAGCTCGTCCTCATGAGGGCCTAATTTGATCAATGCACCTGCACTTGATTGCTACCTTTTACTGTGTATATCATCCATCACATAGAGAGGGTCGAGGAGGCACTCACTGTTGCATTTTGAAATAGGAATAACGAGATAAAAATAAGAAAGAAAAAAAAAAAGGAAGGGGTTAGAAGTTGGGTTACAGCATTTTGCAGGAAGCTTGCCAGACAGGCTTTAAATATATTTTAGATCTATTGAATTAAACCATGAATGAGTCATTGTCTGGGAAATGATTTATATTAAAGTATCAATCTGTACCTTGTTGGCATGAGAATCAACTATATAATGCATCTATGCACCAAGCTGGCTTTCCTGGTGGCTCAGCAGTAACAGTAAAGAATGAAAAAGTAATGGAAAAAAAAAAAGTAAAGCAGACACAGTAAAGAATCCACCTGTCAATGCAAGAGATGCAGGAGACAAAGGTTCAATCCCTGGGTGACTAAGATGCCCTTAAGTAGGAAATGGCAACTTACTCTGGTATTCTTGCCTGGGAAATCCCATAGGACTGGCCAGCTTCAGTCCGTGGGTCACAAAGAGTCAGACACAACTGAATGACTGAGCACACACACACACAGATAGCACTAAGAACAGAAAATTTTTGGAAGACATTTATATTCTGTAAAGGGATGTAGGGAGCATTTTTGAAGGGAAGAATAATGGATGGATATCATTGGAATACCTTTCCCAGATTTAAAACTGCTTTAAACAATACTAGTAAATGTATCAGCTAAGAGACAGTCGATAATTAATTTGCCCTGAAATAAGAGGAAACCCAAATTGATCAACTGAAATCATATTTAAAATACACATTATATGTGTGTGTGTGTGTGTGTGTGTGTTGGTGGTGCTGTGCTGTTAGCTCAGAAGAACTGCCTAAGAACATTGTCATATTGTGTTGTCTTGTTTAGCTTTGGGGACCACAGGAGATATTGAACCTCTGCATCCCTCCATCCCAGGCAGGACGGAGAGCCAGGATGATGGCTGGCATTGTTATAGCCAGGGCCCCGAGTCCCTGACTTATTTCTAAAGTGACGTCTGCTGACGCTAGATCTATATAGCTAACTTCTAAATGCTGGTCTCAGTAGATTCCCATGAACATCTTTACAAGATAATTAGGCATATTCTAGACAGTGACATTAGTTTTTCCTTGACATAAACTTGCTCTCCTAGCTGTGTGAATGCAATCAGAGACTCCATATTAAATTTTATGACACTAGTAACAAAAACCAGTAGCGTCTTCTTCTCACTACCTTTTTTGAGCAAACACTTTTGTTCCTCGTGTGTGTCAGACTCTCTGTTGAACAGTACCCATATATTATCTTCCATTGTCACAACCATATCAAGAGGAAGGAATTGTAATTCCTTTCTTTTGCAGAGTTCTAGGAGTTTAAAATTTGCCATAGGTCAGTCAAATTATTAGTACATGGCTTGTTTGAATTGGTATTCAGGTCTGTCTTGATTTCTGGTGGACTTTGTTGATTCTACAGTAGGGATAATTTTCCCCTTCTTTCTCAATAACAGATATTATTTAAGAGTTCATTTTTCCTCAGCTGATAGTAATCCAGAAAGAGAGTCCTATAACTTTAAAGCATTTGGATAGTGATATTCCTCTGGCTATTTGTATTGGATAGGAAATTGACTAAGGTAGGCTCAATCAGATCAAAGAAAAATATAATATCCAATAGTTATAGTTCAGTTGCTCAGTCATGTCCGACTCTGCAACCCCATGAACCACATCACACTAGGCCTCCCTGTCCATCTGCAACTCCTGGAGTCTACCCAAACCCATGTCCATTGAGTCAATGATGCCATCCAACCATCTCATCCTCTGTTGTCCCCTTCTCCTCCTGCCCTCAATCTTTCCCAGCATCAGGGTCTTTTCCGATGAGTCAGCTCTTCGCATCAGTTGGCCAAAGTATTGGAGTTTCAGCTTCAACATCAGTCTTTCCAATGAACACCCAGGACTAATCTCCAATGCTGAGGTCTTTTTTAGTGATTATAAAAAAGGCAGTTTCACTTCAATTGCTCTGGGGCAGAAATCTTGTGACAATAAAGAAAACTAGTTTGAGGACGGTGCCAACAAGTTCCAAGAATGATGGAGAAAAAAAAAATGGAAAGAAACATGATCCTGGATATCACCACTTGGCCACTACTTCAATGAGCCCTAGGATATGCCCTTCCCTGGGCTTTTTGTTATATGATATAATAGATTTATTAGTATTGAAAGTCTTTTTGTCTAGTTGCTTGAATTTAAAGTGTGCCAACTTATGTTCAGGGGTTTCCCAGGTGGCTTAGTGCTAAAGAATCTGCCTGCCAATGCCGGAGATACAGGAGAAGTGGGCTTGATCCCTGGGTTCGGAAGAGCCCCTGGAGAAAGAAATGGTAACTGGTATTCTTGCCTAGGAAATCCATGGACAGAGGAACCTGGTGTGCTACAGTCCATATAGTCGCAAAAGAGCTAGACACAATTAGCCACTAAACAACTTATGTACACCACAGCATCTTCCCCTTGATAACTAATTCATACCTGTCTCCATTTCCTGCATAGAAACATGTTAACTCTCAGTAATGTTTCTGTGTATCTCTATGAAAAAGAGCTAAAAATCTAGATGTAGCATGTGGCCTCTCTCAATAGCAAAGCAGCTCAAATAATGATTGCCTGCACAGGATTCTCATTTTATGACACAAGCTAAAGCTATATACACATGTTTAGGGCCATAGCCATACATTACACTTTATTCCTGCACAGAGATGTGTGTAATTTGAAAGCAGTAGCAGAGAA
Organism: Bos javanicus; assembly: GCF_032452875.1. Lineage (NCBI taxonomy): Eukaryota > Metazoa > Chordata > Mammalia > Artiodactyla > Bovidae > Bos > Bos javanicus. The sequence goes on along the minus strand of NC_083869.1, from coordinate 57,997,208 downwards.
ATGATGCAGATTGCTCTCCTGGAGCATAACTGCAAGGAAGATATCCAGTTTCTAAGCCTCAGTCACCAGTGGGCCACCTAAGGTGAAAACCTTATAAATTAATTCATTTTGTAGGAGAGGGTGCCATTCCTCGCCTCTAAATATATTCAGTTTATCTGTCATCATCTGTGGGAATGGATCACTGGGCAACAAGCTATCCTGAGAAACATTTTCAGATAAGATGATGATTTTTCTCTAAAAATTGTATTTTTATGTAAACCACAGCCCAAAGATAGTTGAATTGCAGTCAGAGAACACATTCATCTCCAAATTATGCATCAAGATGCATCTGATAACCTTGAAAGTATATCTCTCTGGAAGGGTTTAGTGCCTCTCCTAAATAGGTCTATATTTTTAAATATATTCTGTTTCTATGTAAAATATAACAAAATATGTGTGGCTATTAAAAACATAAAATCAATGCTTCAAGTTTAATACCATAAAAAATGAATTTCCATAAAATATGCATAATAGAGATATGGATGCTGAAGTTAGAAAAGCAGTTAGTTTTTTTTTTTTTTTTTTGGTAAAATCTAAAATGCTTATCATTCTGAGTTTTTTTTGGTATATTAAACCTTTTTTTCTCTTAAAGCTACTGAGGCAGCAGCATATTTTTGTTACTGTTTCTTACTTTTGAAAGGATTCACAATGTTGTAGACAGTCTTGGCAAATAAACTGAGCTCATCTTCTATTTATCATAAGTAGATGAATTAATTTTTTTTTCCCAACTCAAAAAAGCTATGGGTTTTAACCCTCATCATAGCCATGTATATGCGGGTTGAAAATGTCATCAACAATTAAATTCACATAAACAGCAGGTAGTTTTAAAGTGGCATTAAATAGTACATTGACTGCTGCCATTTTCTTTGGAAAGGTTTTCTGAAGCAGCTTGAAAATGGAGTTAGTTTTATGAATTAAGCACTTGCTATAAGCACTAGGGAAATTAAACTCTAATATATTATTTTCTTTCATTTGTTAGGAGAAGAAAATTAACTGGATTATATTTTTAAATCCCTGGATTGTGAAGATGTCTCTAAATCCTTTGAGAGTATGTTGAGTTCAGCCCTTCAAGAACATTTTTAAGGACCATTCAGTAAAAGCATTTTCTCTAGAGAACTAAAGGAGACATTTTTTCCAATTACTCTCACAGATGCGGACAAAAAAGCTTTGGAGACAGCTCAGAGTGGACCAACCCCATGAATTACCATTTATCGCCAAATGCCCATTAAAGAACTTATTCTGTAATTAGAAAACACAACTCCGTATATGGGACTGGTGTACAAAGAACCTGAGAATAGATGTTGGCCATAACATTTTAGAAAAGTTTATTTATTTTACTTTACCAATCAAACATTCCCAGGGTGGTGATATTAATAGTTTCATTTTTTTCTTTTTTTTTTGGAAATAGAAATATTCCACTGAGCAGACCAAACATCTGTTCTGTCTGATTCTGAACAATTTTAATGTGGAATTTATTTTTGTTCTTAGTGAGTGCTCTACATGTTTCAGTAGATCTTTTTCCACTTCAGAACTGTGAAATTTTATGATCTTTGCCCTGAACTCTTTATCCACATCAACCATTTATTCATGTCCACCCTTTATTCACATTCAATCTTAGCATGGTTTCTCTGCTATTAACAGGCAACTCACTGGAACCAAGCAAAGGAAAGAAAAGGAGACATTCTGTTTTAGAATTGGGAAAATTTCTCCTGAAGGAATCCTATGGCTTTAGGGATTTCTGTAATGCTTGAGAAGGGTTTGCTCTGTGCTGTACTCTGCTGTTAGCATTTTGAATATAGTAACTCAGTTAAGTGTTTGATGAGTTAGAGTTCATTGGTTTACTTCTACCATTTATTATAGCCCATGGTGCAGGTAAACACGGAGAAGGCAATGGCACCCCACTCCAGTACTCTTGCCTGGAAAATCCCGTGGATGGAGGAGCCTGGTAGGCTGCAGTCCATGGGGTCGCGAAGAGTCAGACACGACTGAACAACTTCACCTTCACTTTTCACTTTCCTGCATTGGAGAAAGAAATGGCAACCCACTCCAGTGTTCTTGCCTGGAGAATCCCAGGGATGGGGGAGCCTGGTGGCTGCCGTCTATGGGGTCACACAGAGTTGGACATGAATGAAGTGACTTAACAGCAGCAGCAGGTAAACAAATTGAGCATGGAGACCTCAAGCAAATTGCTAACCACAAAATCAGGATTCAGATTTCAACAGGTCACTTCTCAAGTCTATGGATTTAATTAAAGGACAGAAATGGTATGGACCTAACAGAAGCAGAAGATATTAAGAAGAGGTGGCAGGAATACACAGAAGAACTGTACAAAAAAGATCTTCATGACCAAGATAATCACGATGGTATGGTCACTTACCTAGAGCCAGACATCCTGGAATGTGAAGTCAAGTGGGCCTTAGAAAGCATCACTACGAACAAAGCTAGTGGAAGTGATGGAATTCCAGTGGAGCTATTTCAAATCCTGAAAGATGTTGCTGTGAAAGTGCTGCACTCAATATGCCAGCAAATTTGGAAAACTCAGCATTGGCCACAGGACTGGAAAAGGTCAGTTTTCATTCCAATCCCAAAGAAAGGCAATGCCAAAGAATGTTCAAACTACCACACAATTGCACTCACCTCATACGCTAGTAAAGTAATGCTCAAAATTCTCCAAGCCAGGCTTCAGCAATATGTGAACTGTGAACTTCCTGATAGTCAAGCTCATTTTAGAAAAGGCAGAGGAACCAGAGATCAAATTGCCAACATCCGCTGGATCATGGAAAAAGCAAGAGAGTTCCAGAAAAACATCTATTTCTGCTTTATTGACTATGCCAAAGCCTTTCTGTGTGGAACACAATAAACTGTGGAAAATTCTTCAAGAGATGGGAATACCAGACCACCCGACTGGCCTCTTGAGAAATCTGTATGCAGGTCAGGAAGCAACAGTTAGAACTGGACATGGGACAACAGACTGGTTCCAAATAGGAAAAGGAGTACATCAAGGCTGTATATTGTCACCCTGCTTATTTAACTTCTATGCAGAGTACATCATGAGAAACGCTGGGCTGGAAGAAGCACAAGCTGGAATCAAGATTTCCGGGAGAAGTATCAATAACTTCAGATATGCAGATGACACCACCCTTATGGCAGAAAGTGAAGAGGAACTAAAAAGCCTTTTGATGAAGGTGAAAGAGGAAAGTGAAAAAGTTGGCATAAAGCTCAACATTCAGAAAACGAAGATCATGGCCTCTGGTCCCATCACTTCATGGGAAATAGATGGGGAAACAGTGGAAACAGTGTCAGACTTTATTTTTGGGGGCTCCAAAATCACTGCAGATGGTCACTGCAGCCATGAAAATAAAAGACGCTTACTCCTTGGAAGGAAAGTTATGACCAACCTAGATAGCATCTTGAAAAGCAGAGACATTACTTTGCCAACAAAGGTCCGTCTAGTCAAGGCTATGGTTTTTCCAGTGGTCATGTATGGATATAAGAGTTGGACTGTGAAGAAAGCTGAGCGCCGAAGAATGGATGCTTTTGAAGTGTGGTGTTGGAGAAGATTCTTGAGAGTCCCTTGGACTGCAAGGAGATCCAACCAGTCCATTCTGAAGGAGATCAGCCCTGGGATTTCTTTGGCAGGAATGATGCCAAAGCTGAAACTCCAGTACTTTGGCCACCTCATGTGAAGAGTTGACTCATTGGAAAAGACTCTGATGCTGGGAGGGATTGGGGGCAGGCAGAGAAGGGGACGACAGAGGATGAGATGGCTGGATGGCATCACTGACTCAATGGACTTGAGTCTGAGTGAACTCCAGGATTTGGTGATGGACAGGGAGGCCTGGTGTGCTGCGATTCATGGGGTTGCAAAGAGTTGGACTCGAATGAGCGACTGAACTGAATTGAACTGAATCTGATTACTCAAATTGCCCTCCACAAGTCTTCCTCTACAAGTAACACTTGGCTTATTATGTAAATAAAACTAGAAAAATTATATTTGTCCTTTTAATTCTTTCTCAGTCTGGGTTCATTTTTTTTTTTAACTTTGCTTGCTATAATTTTAGAGTTGTTAGATACATCCCATGAGTTGAAGATTCTATTGCCTCATTCTTGTTAGATGACATGGAAACACTCTTCTCAGAATTTCGTTTTGAGGTTAAAGAAAATGGATTAAATACACAAACTCTTCTACCAGGTCAATGAACAATACACAGGAGGCAGAGGGACATTTAGTGAGGAGTTTAAATCATACTGACTACCAAATGCAATGTAAATCTTTGTCATAGGTATCATTTTTTGGCTACCATTTTAAAGTTATGATTAAAAACCAAAGCTGATCCTATTATCACTTCAAAACTCTGATCCATTTAACTGAAAATTTGTTGTGAACAAATTATACGACATTACATTTATGGAAGCAAAGAATGCTGCCAATAAATGAGCCATGGCTGTTGCCCATGTGGATCTTATAGCTCAGTTAAAGATGGAAATATTCCACACCTGCAGAAATGAGAGCATATGTAGCATGAATTTATTCATCTCTAGATGTTAAAAGCTGGTCCAGGAAGAAAATGAATGTATGTGAATTAAGGTTGGGAAGCGGAGAGTGGGCATCAGTAGGGGCATGTTGATATCAAAGGGGATAAAACTTCAGGGAGAAGAGAGACTAAAGTCAGTAAATGTAGTTTTAGAAATAGCACATTTTTTGTTGGTGTTAAAAAGCATGAAGAAGGTTATGGAAATGAAAAAGAGAGCTATGGAAATAAGTATGCTTGGGGCATGTTTCTGGAAGTAGAGGATGTAAGACTAGGTAGAGAATTGTGCAGCTAGAGTGAAGCAAGTCAATGGATGATCTTTAGCTCAGGACTTTGGTGGGACTAACAATTTTATTACCAACAATTTAGCCTTCCCTGAACACACCAAATACACAAAAATACCTCTGCACCTTTGATCAAACTATTCATTCAGACTGCAATTATCTTTTCTCCATTCCTAGCTTATTAAAAGTTATATACCTTTCAAGTTCCCTCAAACTTTTCTCTATGAGTCATTTGCTAATAGTCTCCCAATTAAACTAATTATCCCATCACCTGCACTCTACAGTATGCGGAAGTTGCTGTAGTTAGGATGCTCTGTTATGTTGAATGGGATTAGCAGTTTGTATGATGCCTCTCCTGGAAAGCAGAGTTGGGGGTTCTGCATCACCCCTTGGCAGAGGCACGTCCTTTGGGATAGATTTTTCTTGATAATGTATGCTGGACTGAGAGGAAACAGTTTCAAAAAGAGCCCTGGGGTAGGGTACAAAGCTCCTGAAGGTAAAATTTATCCAGAAAGAAAGTGAAAGGAAGATATTTCATCTAGGGTCAGCCCATTGGTACACATGTAAAGATAGAGACATCATGGGCCTGGGGCCACAGATTTGATCCTTGTGTGATCTGTTAGCTTGGCCCTGCTCCACAGTGACAGACAAGACCTTCTCCTTTGCAACCGATTCTTTCATGTGTTTGTTTTCAATGGAGGAGTGGCTGTACATTTCCACAGATGAAAACAAAAACATAAAACTAAAAATGAGCGTCCATCTCCTGCACATAAATGCAGGAGAACATAAATGTCTGTTATATTTACAAAAGGCTATTAATCACTGGAGGCTTCCCAGGTGGCGCTACTGGTAAAGAACTGCCTGCCAATGCAGGAGATGTAAGAGACATGGGTTGGATCCCTAGGTTGGGAAGATCACCTGCTGGAGGGCATGGCAACCCACTCTAGTATTCTTGATGGAGAATCCCATGGACAGAGGAGCCTGGAGGGCTATAGTTTCCAGGATCACAAAGAGTCCCACGTGACTGAAGCAACCTAGCACAGCATAGCACATCATTAAAATTTTTTTTGCTTTTAACTTTGGATTCCTTTAAATGTTACTTGATTTAAAATATTTATATATAAGAGAGAGACTATGAAAGAACTTTCATTAAATATACACTTATTTATTTAAGTATATATTAAGTCACATTTGCTGCTGCTGCTGCTGCTAAGTCGCTTCAGTCGTGTCCAACTCTGTGCGACCCCATAGACGGCAGCCCACCAGGCTCCCCCAATCCCTGGGATTCTCCAGGCAAGAGTACTGTAAGGGGGTGCCATTGCCTTCTCCTAAGTCACATTTAGCCTACTCTATAAACAGATCAGAAGGTGATTAAGGATAGATACTTTCTGTCTTTAGTTCAGGCACTGGAAAACTAACACTGAAAGATACCAAAGGGAGTCTTTAGTCCTAATAAACCACAAATACTTCTTGAGCCCAACACAAGCCACAGTCCCCCTCATCTGTGACATATTTGATAGGAATGCAATGCAATATAAACTTATCCCCACTTTTTGTATATTTAATAAGATATACAGAAGAAATTATATTACTTAAAATCATTTCCTTTTTTCCCCACACAGCTACACTCCAAGTCTGATTCTCTTGCAATTAAATGAGGTCTTGTGATTGAGTTTCAACTAATGGGATGTGAGTGGATAATTTATGCTCCAGTTTCAGGTTAAGCTGGCTTCTCAATGGCTCACTGGGTAAAGAATCCACTGCAATGCAGGGGCCACAGGAGACAAGGGTTCCATCCCTGGGTCAGGAAGATCCCTTGGAGGAGGAAATGACAACCCATCCCAGTATTCTTGCTTGGGCAATCCCAGAGGCAGAGGGGGCTGGGGACTACAAAGAGCCAGACAGGAGTGAGCACAGCTTCAGGCCAAGCTGGTGGAAATCTCCCGCACATGGTCCTTCTAAGTCTTTTTGCATCTGCTGGCTGTGTATCAAGTCAGGGTAACTTTATAGTTGGCAGAGGTACCAGAAACCTGGGTCACTGAGTGAGAGAAGCCCCACACCTCATTCCTTCCCAAGCCAGACTCACATGAAACTGTCTTAAAACAAGAAATAATCCACCCCACTGGAATTGTGGGTTTTGTTTGGTTTTAAAACAGTACTTAGCCTGCCTTAAATATCAGAACATCAAAAACACTTTGCTGTTATGACAGTGACTCTCAACCAGACAGTTTTATTCCCCGAGGCACATTTGGCAAGGTGAGGAGACATTTTTGATTGCATGTCTAAGTATACAGTGCACAGAGTATCCCCTCCCGCACCTTCCCAGCAAAGAATGATCTGGCCCAAAAATGCAAATGCAAATGGTGCCCAGGTTAAGAAGCTTTGCGTTATGGGGATAAGCAGTTAAAGAAATCATCAGTCTCATCATTAACTGTTCACTGTTGAAAAAAACAGTATCTTTAACATGACTTCTATTGCAAATATGCTATATTAGTAATTAAGGATCCTGACCTGTAGAATTTGAAAATTTAGAGCATTCTTTATGGTATTAGTCCCTATTACACCATAATGATTGCTAAGTCAAACCAAATAATTTTGAGTTTGTCATCAGAGCACTTCCCACCCCACCCCTGTTGTTTTTCTGCATTTCAGTCCTTCTTTTCATAGCATCATGCATGCCTGTGTGTAAGCACACAAGAAATGCTTGGGGTCTTACTGTCTTTATGTTGACTCCTGACAGTCTGTGGCATCTCCATGAGGAGTCATAATTGAGAAAATGGTCAGGTAATTTATCTACATTTTCTACCATCCAGTCTGTCACTCCTTATACATCTGATTATCCATGCCTTATTCTCGCAAGGCCTTGTACTCTAATAAGTTGATAACAAAATAAACAAAATATAATACATATTAATGACTTCATATTGTTTTTCTGCTCTGAGAATATACTAACTTTTTAACAGTCTCTATTATTCCAGGGGGGCAATACTGAGTTATGAAAACAACCATGAATTGAGAAGCTCTGACCTGTATCTTAGCTAGACAATGAATTAACTACCAAGCTAAAAGTTAGTTACTGACTTTTCCATACATCATTTTTATGGCTTGTCATATGTGGAAATTGAACTGCATCATTTCTAAGCTTCCTTTTAATCAATTTCTTTGAGCATATATTCATTCCAGTAATACTTATTGGGTACTGTTTCCTATAGGAATTGAGCTGGTGCTGGAAGCTAGATGCTGAGAAAGGGAAACGTGGCACTTTCCAGATGGAACTTGAGGTCCTCACTTCCTGTGTGCAGAGCCCATTTCAAGGTACTCTGAAGGCTCACAGTGTGTTAGACAAGGTGCTTTTTCTCCAGGATTGGAAGTTCCCTGGGGAAGATGATAAGCACATGATTATAGTATGTGTTGCTGTGGTAGTTATTTCACTAGAGTTACAGATATATTGCCATTGGTGGCCAGAAGAAGGACGATCTTTAAGTTTAGGAGTCTAGTATATCTTCCAGAAAAAAGAACATTTGAGCTAAGTATTAAAGATAACAAGTCTAGGGATAAGGCAAGATAATTTTTTTATTTACTTATTTATTTGGCTGCACTGGATTTTAGTTGCATCATGCAGATCTTTCTGTGCAGTACACAGACTCTCTAGTAGTGGCGTGTGGGCTCTGAAGCATGCAGGCTCTGTAGTTGTTGTATGTGGGCTTAGTTGCCCCATGGCTTGTGGGATCTTAGCTCTCCGACCAGGAATCGAAACCAGGTCCCCTCCATTGCAAGGCAGATTCTTAGCCACTGGGCCACCAGGGAAGTCCTAAGGCAAGGCATTAAATATCAAAAAGAATGTGCAAAATGTTGAGTGATAAATGTTGGAATGATGGTTCTGTAAGTGGAGAATAGTATATTCTTTTGTTTGACTAATTTTAAAATGTGTGTCTTAGTTTGCTCAGGCTGCCATAAGAAAACACTGAAGACCGGGTGTCTCAAACAACAGAAATCTATTTTCTCTCAGTTCTAGAGGCCAAAAGGCCAAGATCAGGGTGTCAGCAAGTGCTGTTTCTCCTCAGGCTTCCTTGGCTTGCTAGATGCCTGCCTTCTTTCTGTGTCCTCACAGCCTTTCCTCTGTGGGAGCATGTGTTTGTGGCCAAATTTCCCCTTCTTATAAGGACGCAAGTCAATTGGGTTAGGACCCACTCTGTTGACCTAATTATAACATAATCACCTTTTCATAGGTTTTATCTTGAAATACGATCACATCCTGAGTACTAGGAATGTGAATTTGGAGAGGGGGCACCTTGATTCAACCTATAATAGTATGTGAGGGCTATATTGATAGATAGGCTTGAAAATTGGTGAGATAGGAGTTTAATAACATTTCACAGTGGACTTTCTTTGTGGGTCCCATTCAAGGGATTTAGAGCAGATGATAGGAGAACTATCATTGAGTTCTACCTTAGAAAGCTAAATCAGATGAAGGGAAGAAGGATTAATCATCCCAAAATGTGCGTCTTTGGCATAAGGATTATTTTAGGCTGATAATTTTTAAAAAACAGCAGACACAGGAAAAGCTCTGAAAATTGAATAGAAGTAACTCTTCTATGACAGCAAAGAGATCAAACCAGTCAATCCTAAAAGAAATCAACTCTGAATATTCATTGGAAGGACTGGTTCCGAAGCTGAAACTCCAGTACTTTGGCCACCTGATGCAAACAGCCAACTCATTAGAAAAGACCCTAATGCTGGGAAATACCCTAGTGCAAGAGGAGAAGGGAGCGACCGAGAATGAATGGTTGGATGGCATTACTAACTCAATGGACATGAGTCTGAGCCAACTCCAGGAGATCGTGAAGGACAGGGAAGCTGCAGTCCATGGGGCGGAAATGAGTCAGACATGACTTAGCGACGGAACAACAACCCTTTTGTAAGAGACACACATGTATAAGAGAAATCTGCATTTTTTAAGGGTATACCAGGAAGAGGGGGATGACCAAATCTCCAGAAACTCTTATAAGTGGAGAAGGTACCCACAAATCTGCAAACCAAACCCTTGTTTTCTGTGCTTTCCTAGTAACCTTGCATAAGTGGCTCCCCATTGTACCACATGTCACCCCCTAACATCTTTCTTTTGTCTTTAGCTGATGACAGTATGTAAGGTGATGGCTCAGGCCATTTAAGGGAGTTACTTTTCCTGGGTATCTCCCATGTATGCAGGAGGTATTCATATCATTAAACTTCTATTCTTCTCCTATTGATCTGTTTATTACAGAAGCATCTCAGCCAAAAATCTAGAAGGGTAGGCGAAATTATTTTCCCTTTACCACACAGGCAATGGGAGAATAGTGGAGATAAGAATGGAATAATTTTCTTTAATGGTAAAACTGGAAGACTTTGAAAACTTAATAGATATGATTTATAGAAGAGAAAGATATTGCACATTTTCCTGAGTCTGTCAACAGCAAATGGGAGGTCAGAAGGTGATTGATTTTGTGTAGCATGTGATACCTTGGGTTTTAGGTGCATTGAGATGGAGGTTGTCAAGAAAGGTGACCAGGAGACACTTGGCACATGCATTGGAGCCATGGGTAGGAAAGGTGGCCCATCAATTTAGAGGTGATAAGAACAACATCTGGATGAGTCATGTTGCCAATAGTTTCAGAGCATATGAAGAAAAATAAATCTGGATGGGGGCATAAAATGATGGTGTGAAAGTTCTGACACTATCATAGTGTCATAGTGTTTTGCAGAAGAAGATGATGTTTTGAGTCCTTCAAACTCCCTATGTAGGCAACTGCCATCTCTGCTCATAAGGTAGAGAGTGGACTTGCTAAGACTCCATCTGCATTGCAGTGGAGCCCTGCAGTATGATAAGTCCCAAGAAATCTAACATTTGGCAGAAAAAAATGGCCCATCCCAGTGTCTATTTGGAGGTTTTGTTTTAATCAAGCATTTCATTTCGGATTCCTATCTGGTAGCCTTGAAGGCAGGCAGTCACCCTTCTGAACTCTGTTTCCTGACTTCCATCAGGGTAGGTCACATTTTCAAGGAAAGTTCTTCTACCTGACCCCATTAACGTTATCCTAGTAGGTCTGGCATCAATAAATCATTGTTTTAGTCTGCTAAAGGATACATAATGTAGTCCATTTAAATTCTGAAAGGTTTAGACTTTGGCCTTAGTCCCTGAAACTCTATTATATTAATTGTCTCACTCACTCTGCCCTACTTGTTACCATGTACACAATGGAAAGCCAATGTTGTAATTCAAAGGAATGTGACATTATCTCTCCATCTTCTCACTAAGCATCCAGTGTCTCTTTCCCCTTTCCCTTTCCTGCTTTGGAATGCAATTTATTCTAAGTACCCTGAAGAGAGGCTTCAACATTTGTTGATACTAACTAGTTCTGATCTTCTCTGTCCCTCTCCACATGCTCGGTGGAAAAATTCCAATCGCAAAATAGCAAATAAAAACATTACCAAATCTCTCAGGGAGGCTAAATAAAGGATCAGATGCTCAGGCAGCAAACTAAAATACCAGAATCCTCTCAGGCATATGTCTGACTTTGACAACCTTCCTATTTCTCTGATTCTCCTATTGAACTGACCTTTGAACACCAAGTCAAATTTGTGTCTTTTCATGTAAATCAGTATACGTCATTATCACCGGATGTCCCAGACTTGGATTACCAGAAAACCCGAAAAACAGTGTTCAACACTCAGCTAAGGTGTAAGTGCCATGCAGACACCCTCAGGATTTAAGATCATCAACTGTGCCGAAATAAGCATGACAATGGCTTCATTGCTGTATTTGCATTTATTGCTTTGGAGTACTGAGTTATATGATAAAATCATCCAGCAGGTAAATAGATGGGAACTACTGAAATGGAACAAAGGGAAAGGATTATGTATAGAAGGATGTGACTCTCTTTGCAAACACGCAAAAAGCCGTGTTTACTGACAGAACTGAGGTGAACATTTCACAGGTTGATGAAGATTTGGAGGGCATCAGGAAACAGTTCATTCATGACAATTCAAGTTAAAATTTTAAAACCCAGCAAATAGAAGAAAAGCATCCTAACAGGACCAAGGCATATAAGTAGCCAACATGTTTTCCCTTAATAGAAATAAATTGACAAGCCAAGACAGAGCATTTCTGCTCTTTTTTTAAATGGGACCGTATGTTCCTAAACACTTTACAAAAATAATATTCCCCACCCCTCAACACTAGAGCAGAGAAAACCATGCTGGCTTGCTATCTAAATGAACTGACCTCAGGAAATGGAAAAGCTATTCAAATCTAACAAATTTGAATTTGCAGAAACAAATTCCTGCATGGGAAAACTTTGGAAGCAGGATGAATGGAAATGTTTCCATGATCTTTTACCTCACTGGGGTTGAATCTTTTCCATCTTTTACTTTTAATTGGCTATAAGAATCTGGACTATTGGTCAGCTACAGTAAATTGCTTGGTTAAAAGCAAACAAACAGAACACTAAATAGAAACTTGGAGCAAATCTAAGTTCTCTGTAGGGAGGAAAAAGGGTTGTGGAACATGAAATTCTAAATAAAAATCCCTTTAATTTGCCTTGGATGTTGAAGTGGGGGGAGCTCAGCAAGTGGAGTTCATGTGCTTTGCAAGCGGTTTCTGAAAATGACAATGCCTAGCCTATTTAACTAATAATTACCTGTCACCATGTGCTTCCAGGGACTGGCAGGGGAAAAGGGAGTGGCATGCCTCACAGTGCAGTGCTGACGGAGAGATAAAAATTGGGCATGTGCCTGCAGCTTGCTCATCCTGACTGTACTGAGTGGGGAGATATGCCTGCTAACATAGTCCCCCGATAGATAAAGCAGTTAAGTGGCCCCAAGCAATAGCACCTATGCTCCAAAGTCAAAAGAAAGTGTCAGGCAAGCTAGACTGAACTGCCAAGACCAGAAATCAGAGCCACTTCTATTTTTAGGTTCATTCAATTCTCTTTTAATATATGAATCTCATACATTGACTCAGTTGATTTATTAATTTGTGTTGATTGTCTTTTTATTGTAATGGTCAGTTCTACTTTAGATTTTGGGACTCTCATGCCATCCTACCTTTACTCCTTGATTGCCAGCCCAGTTTTCTCATGCAAACAAATATGAATGATTTCTTGGATGCCATATCTCACTCCTTAGATATATTGGGCCATTTTCATGGCTTAATGTTAGGTTCAATTTTTGGTCTTGAGCACATCTGCTTTTATTTATTTATAATTTTTTAAACATTTTATTTTATGTTAGAGTGTAGTCAACTAACAATATTGTGATAGTTCAGGTGAATAGCGAAGGGACTCAGCCATACATATGCATGTATTCATTCTCCCCCAAACTCCCCTCCCATCCAGGCTGCACATACCATTGAGCAGAGGTCCCAGTGATATACAGTATGTCTTTGTAGTTATCCATACTAAATATAGCAGTGTGTATACATCTACTGTTAACAATATCATTCTTTCAAATGGAAGGGGATCTAGGGCAATCCAGGGCTGTCCAAGCCCAGCAAATTTGTCCTTTAGCTCTTTGACAATAGTATAAATTAGGTGAAAGGCAGTAAGAATCAGAAGAATTGATTTTTGTATATATTTTACATGTTAATAGGATGAGTTTAGAAAAAAAAAAGTTCTCTCAGTTTATTTGTAAAACATGAAGGGTAATATAATGCCTCTCTGTTTCTGAAATTGGCTGTCAAGCATAAATGAGATACCATAAGTGAAATCATATTTTGATCTCTAAAGAGCTACGCAAGATATATTGTAACAATAATGGCAGGGATACACAAACCGATTCACAGCAAACAGAAAGAACCAGGATAACAGGAAGGTTTGCATCGTTTTTATTGTTTGCTGGCTTGTCTTTGTCTATGTTCTTTCATTCAAAATTAAAAGTTATGTGTATGTGTTTAGTCACTAAGTCATGTCCAGATCTTTACGACCCCATGGACTATAGCCCACCAGGCTCCTCTGTCCATAGGATTTCCCTGGCAAGAACACTAATCCAGGGATTGAACCCATGTCTCCTGTGGCTCCTGCGCTGGCAGGCAGATTCTTTACCAGTGAGCTACCTGGGAAGCCAAAAATTAAAAGTTAAGGTGGATTATTTCTGTGTTTGGGAAATAGTTAATGTAGTATATAACTGGCTAAGATTATTCATGTGTGTTCATTCATGCACGTATTTGTTCATTTATTTATTTGTTCTCTAATGGATTTTTAGTCTTCCAGGAACCTCAAATCCCTCACTCAAGTCTCTTTCACACCACCAGGGCTTTGTTGAAGATTAAATGAAAATTTAGCTTCTGAACAAAGACACTAGCTACATTTACAGGAGGATAGATAAGACATCTGTTTGTTGTACTGAATGATAGCCACTTTGAAGAAGGGATTTACACTAAGGTACAAGGAAATGGGATTTACAGAGGATAGCTTTGGATTTGTATATTTAAAAAAGAACAAATAAGAGAAGGCATGTCAACACATAGGTTAAGTGTGACCTTAGTACAGAGAAGAAAAGCCCAAGTCTCATGTTCCTGCCACAAGTATTGACTGGTAAAACTGTAAACTAATGGGTTCACAAGAATAGAATATTTTCAGCAGGACGGAATATAGATAGGGCTGCCAATGCAAATGAAACTGTGAGCCAAATTAATTACTGTCTATGAAGTATTGATGTGGCTGAAACTTGACAAGTATATACAACTTGATCAGAATTCATATTGGTTTCTTGAAGAGTTGTATGCATTTTTATTGTACAGTAGAGATACAATAAAACCATAACCCAGAAATTACTAAATATAACCAATTAAGTGGCCTGAAAAGAATATAATGACCACAGCAGGCATCTATTCTGTAAGATGGAAGGAAAAAAGAAACATTCCTTTATTCTACACTAGATTTTTATGTCAGTGACCTGCCTCTTGAGAAACCTATATGCAGGTCAGGAAGCGACAATTAGAACTGGACATGGAACAACAGACTGGTTCCAAATAGGAAAAGGAGTACGTCAAGGCTGTATATTGTCACCCTGCTTATTTAACTTATATGCAGAGTACATCATGAGAAAAGCTGGGCTGCAAGAAGCACAAGCTGCAATCAAGATTGCTGGGAGAAATATCAATAGCCTTAGATATGCAGATAACATCACCTTTATGGCAGAAAGTGAAGAAGAACTAAAGAGCCTCTTGATGAAAGTGAAAGAGGAGAGTGAAAAAGTGGGCTTAAAGCTCAACATTCAGAAAACTAAGATCATGTCATCTGGTCCCATCACTTCATGGGAAATAGATGGGGAAACAGTGGAAACAGTGACTGATTTTGTTTTTCTGGTATCCAAAATTACTGCGGATGGTGATTGCAGCCATGAAATTAAAAGACACTTACTCCTTGGTGGGAAAGTTATGGCCACCCTAGACAGCATATTCAAAAGCAGAGACATTACTATGCCAACAAAGGTCCATCTAGCCAAGGCTATGGTTTTTCCAGTGGTCATGTATGGATATGAGAGTTGGACTGTGAAGAAAGCTGAGCACCGAAGAATTGATGCTTTTGAAGTGTGGTGTTGGAGAAGACTATTGAGAGTCCCTTGGACTGCAAGGAGATCCAACCAGTCCATCCTAAAGGAGATCAGTCCTGGTGTTCATTGGAAGGACTGATGCTGAAGCTGAAACTCCAATACTTTGGCCACCTCATGTGAAGAGCTGACTCATTTGAAAAGACCCCGATACTGGGAAAGATTGAGGGCAGGAGGAGAAGGGGACGACAGAGGATGAGATGGCTGGATGGCATCACTGACTCAATGGGCATGGGTTTGGAGTTGGTGATGGACAGGGAGGCCTGGTGTGCTGCAATTCATGAGGTCGCAAAGAGTTGGACATGACTGAGCAACTGAACTGAACTGAAGATGAAATGATTAACAACTGGAATTAGAGGGACCAGGTTAAATCCAAATGATGCTCCTCTTGAAATGGGATGTATGCATCAACACGGTGTGTGGTAGCATTCTACAGAAATCACAGCCAAACTCTAATTCTTCAGATTTTGACATTAATGATGATGCCATAGTTCAGTTTCATTTAAGAGGATTTGTTGAGGCTGTGATGCTTAGACAGAGATGGAGGGAATTGGGAGGAGCCATTCTGGATAAAGAGCTTCCCTAGTGGCTCAGACAGTAAAAGTGTCTGCCTGCAATGCAGAGACCTGGGTACAATCCCTGGGTTGGGAAGATCCCCTGGAGAAGGAAATGGCAACCCACTCCAGTACTCTTGCCTGGAAAATCCTATGGACAGAGGAGCCTGGCAGGCTACAGTCCATGGGGTTGCAAAGAGTCAGACATGACTGAGCGACTTCACTTTCACTTTCATTCTGGATAAAAGATACCACAAGGTTATGAATAATAAGAATTATTTTTAATCTGCCATGTTAATAATAATCATAGATTTTTTAATGCCAGAAAATATTTTCTTTTTATAGAGAAATTAGCTTAAGCATAATTCTTTCTCTGTCTCTATCTCTCTCTTTCCCTCTCTGTAAGAAAATGTGGATGTGACTACACCATGTCTGACATTAAGGACCAAACCTGCCACACTGTAGTATTAGTAAACTCTGTCTTTGTTCTCATTCACATTCCAGTTTGTATTCTGTAATCTGCAGTATCTATTAGTGTTGACCAGAATTTGTAGCCAAGTGATATGGATTACTAAATCTACCCAACTCTCCAAGTACTGATCGCAGTCCTACTGAACATACATTGACTTTCTAGCATTTGGTATGGTAGTAGTCATTCAGTATGTATTCCAAAAATCAATATTTCACCTTGATCTACCTTTGTACATTAGATTTTAAATTTTATTTCTTTGCATTAGAAGACTAATGATAAAACTTTTTTTTTTTTTTTTTTTTGTCCGCTACTGCATGGATGCATTCAAAATTCAGGATTTCAAATACAGGAGTTTTATGGTCCCAAGTCATATTCTTGAATTGCTTCTAATGCCCCAACTGGGTATTTTCACTTCTTTTTCGCTATATCAGATTCTAGGCAGCACAGAACATATTGGCCATTTCACTTTGCTTCAGAGTGATAATAATGTGTAAAAGGCCCTCTGCCTATAAACACCTGTAAATGATGGATGCAATTGTAGAAGAAAAATTGATTGTTGTCATTTTCTAGGCTGAGAGTTAACTGGACCATGTCTCTATTGCCCCCCATTAAATGATCTCTCAGCTGCTGCCGCTGTGGTTAAAACCTGTTCCTTTGCAAACAAACTCCTTTCTCAGGGTATTGCTGTTTATCTATTTTGTATGCTTTACATGTTGATGATAATAGAAAAATTTCAGTGTCAAATGATCCTGGGCATGAGAAACAGACCTTCTTTTCTTTATACAGCATCTCTCTCTCTCTACTTTATATCAGCACCTCTTGTTCATTTTGCAAAAGATTTCTATTCTCCTGCCAAGTTATATTCTTCTGTGATTCTTCTGTTTATTGGTGTTGCTTATTTTCAGTTTGTCACAAATGCAAAGTCATCATGCTGATGAGTAGGTATTATTTGATCATGAATAGGGTTACTGTGTGAGAATGACAGAGTAAAAGAGAATGAGGCAACAGGAAGGAAAAATACTGTCTGTGGGTGTTTACGTTTTCCTCTGCTGATTACTTTCAAAGCTTTGGAGTTCACATTATGACCTTTGATATAGGCATGTTTTTGTGGCTCTGCATTGACTGAGACACTGCCTGATTGGGTTGACTTTTCTTCTAGCTGAGAAGGTAAGGTACAGCCAGACAATAGAATAGAATTGGAATTAGGCAGCATGCAAATTGTGTAAGTCAGGTCCATGGCCAGACAATAGCCCTCCACTCTGGCTATAGTTGATAACCTCCTGAAGGAAAGCTGTCCCTTGATTGGATTAAACCTGCTATTGCACATGCACAAAAGGCCAAAATTAAACAGAATTGTCTATGAAACAAAAGGAGAGTCTTTGAAAATAGCTAGAGAAAAAGCACATTTTCCTCCAAAACCTTCTGCAAGGGAGAACATGGCTCTTAAAAGAGCTTGCAGGGTCACTGGAATGTATAATTGACAATGGGTTTGTTCTTTGACCAGCAATACATTGATGAGGTGAACTTTGATCAAACAATGGGGAAAAATATCCCATAAGGAAAACAAAACACTATTCTATAAGGGAAAGGAGCTTGATGGCTTAGTAACATGACAAACTGAAATAGCATAAGAAGCTCTGCAGAGCCACTTTTCCCCAAAGATATTTCAAAATTCACCTTGGTAGAGCCTTTCCTGGTGGCTTAGACAGTAAAGAATCCACCTGCAATGCAGGAGACCCCAGGTTCGATCCTCCCTGGGCTGGGAAGGTCCCCTGGAGAAGGGAATGGCTACCCACTCCAGTATTCTTGCCTGGAGAATTCCATTCCATGGACTGAGGAGCCTGGCAGGCTACAGCCCATGGCGTCACAAAGGGCCATTCATGAATGAGTGACTGACACTTTTACTTTCACAGAGCCCTTTGACTTGAGCTTGATTCATATATACTCTTGTAACTTAGATACTTTCTTAGGCCCTTTAAAACAGGGCTAGACTTATGGGAAAAGAAATAGATTACCATAGAAGGGTAAATTGAAGAATGGTTGAGTAGAAAAGAAAGTTAATAGCCAGCAATAAATAATACTAAGATGATCTATAACCCAAATCAATTCAATTTTGTTTTAATTAGTAATGCTTTAAATATTTGGCATTATGACAAATATTTCACATATGTTATTATATCTGGCCCTTAAAATATAATCATGTAGTTATTTTTCTTTCCATTTTACAAATTAGGAATCTGATTAGAGCTATATTAAAGCTTGGTTCAGTGATGTCTACTTATTCATATATATGTGTGTGTGTGTGTGTGTACACATGTGTGCTAAGTCACTTCAGTCATGTTGGACTCTTTGTGACACTATGGATTGTAGCCCACCAGGCTCTTCTATACATGGGATTCTCCAGGCAAGAATACTGCAGTGGGTTGCTGTGCCCTCCTACAGGGGATCTTCCCTACTGAGGGAAGGAACCTGCATCTTGTATGTGGGTTCTTTGCCACCAGTGCCACCTGGGAAACCCATTCATATGTGTGTGTGTGTGTATGTGTGTATAGGATTCCACAGCCAGTAAATGGCAGAGATGAAAGTCTAAAACAGCCCATACTTGAAAGCCCATACTCTTGACAATTGCACTGGCATTTCCCAAAATGAAGTCTGCAATACTAGGTCTTAGAAGCAGTCTGCAGAAATATCTCTAATAAATTAGAGAAAAACTATAAGCTATAATCCATACTCTCCCTTACACTCCACCTCTGTGAGCCTCATAAGATATTCATCTTATTAAGGCACTGAAAGTTCGGAAGTTTAAGCACCTAATATATCTTTTAAATATAACACTTCACCAATATAATTGATAATAACACACGGTTCTCTATAATACCAAACTGAAGCACCCTCATCTTGCTGTGCTGTTCGTCAATGACTCCCAGTTTAAAGAAATAAGAATCAAGACCTACTGAGTTAAAGTCACTATGTTAGGCTTTGCTCACAAATACAGCCTCTGCTCTTAAAGAGTGTACAATCAAGTGAAGGGTTAAGAGTGCATAGTGTGAGTGCATGGAAACATGTAAAGATGACTGTAATTGGTAGAGAGAGACTAATAGCAATGGGGGAAATGATGAAAAGGTATTTCAGTGATTTTGAGTTGTTTTCAACTGATAGTGGGTGACAATTTATGCATACATGTCAATGCAGTGTCTATGCCATAAGTGTATTTTAATCGCCAATGGCTTTGATATCTTCTAATAAAGAGGAAAATTTTTAATTTTGTTCAATCGAATGGTTTATGACTGGTAATGGAGCATGATAATTATATGGTATCCAATCAGAGATTAATGTTAGGAACATGATTTGCTGCTATTAATACGTTAGATTCAGATCATGAGATGTACACTGACTATGTCAGTGCTTTCTTCTGAGTTTAATAAAGAAAATCATACCCAGGCCAGACATTATGTGCACTCTGTCTCTACACACACACACACACACACACACACACGCATGAGCGCGCGCACACACACACACACAGATTTTTAAGTGGAATGCAGTTTCCCTGGGATTGGTAGAATAAAATTGCTCAGAATCATTATTTGCCATATGTAGGTATGTATGTGTGTGTGTGTGTGTGTGTTGATCTAAAGGGGTACTTGAATACATGCTTGAATTACACTAGACAATGTGATAATTATAAAGCTCTCTTATTAAAATATTTTTAAAAATGTGATTAAAATAGATGGCTTTCTCAAGAATTAGGGCAAATAGATTTGAGAATTGAAAACCAAAGCTCTAAATGAGTGAACTAAGTCAGATGTCATATAAAGTGTAACTCCAAAAGGAAAACTTAAGTTGTGAATGGAGGAGAGAATTGAGTGGGTCAGACGTTATGTCACAGAGCAGAATTTGTCATCCAAACTTAAACATTCACATCCTAATAATCAGTTTTTGGCAAAATCTGTGAATAATTTGCAGTGTCAGTCACAGTGAGCTCCAGGATTCTGCAGTGTTCTCCACACACATAGTATGGATTCATGGCAACAGAAGTGCTGGAGCTTTTATTAATTTTTTTTTTTGGACACTAGATTTCCTGTCACTAAGAACACACTTTTTCCAGTCTTTAGAGCTGTATATCTTTCTGCTAAAGGTAATTGCTGAGAATTCAGGTTTCACCTGAGGAAATTCTGCGATGCTCAATGAATGGCATACATCCTGTTGACCTTTGAACCACTAGCCAATAGAACAACTACCTGATAATTTTGGGCTTCAATTTAGCATATACAAAAAGATCAAGTAAACCTTACTGTGTTCTTTCTAGAACTCAGGCTTGTTAAAGAACTTTCAGTATTTGGGTCCTAAACAGGAAGTCAGTATTTATACTTGTCTTTTACTATAGGTTCCTTGTGGAAGGAAGTCAATTCCAAGTAGGGTTGGAATTATTTTAATATCTTCCCATTCCTTATCCAAATTGGACTTTCTAATCACACGTCCATTGCCAACCGAAATGACCACAGTAAACAAGTTGGGGACTCTTTGAAAAGGATTTACAAAGATCAGTCTGAAACTGTCAAGGAAACTCTATTGCTCCAACCAGCACAACCTATTCTAAAATAGATACTATAATGAGGATCTGAAGAGATCTTACAGCAATATCTCCCTAAGAGTGGTCCGAACTTTTGACCATTCAATAGAAATTGAAGAAAAGATATACGTGTTCTTATTCAGTGCCATTCCATTCCATATGGAAATGAGGACTTGGAGCTAGCATATTTGTATTGGAATGGACTGACTTAGATTTAGGAAGGAATGGTACATTTACCACAGTCCTTCTCAAGCCATCTGCTTAGATGGATGAAATTAAAGTCTCTTAACACTGAGGCTTAGAAGTAGGGGTTTACTTATTAGGGCTAAAATTCAAAAATAGAAAGTAGTGGCACTGTAAAATTGAGAAGTTTTATGATTAGAAATCCTAGAAACATAACTCAAACTGACTTCAGATTAAGAATGATATTTACTTGCCAACATATTCAGAAAATCTAAGGGATGGTCATATTCTCTATTAGAATTCAGGGCTGAAATAAAGATGTTTGGATCCTGTCTATCCAATTTTTCTGTTTCTGTCTTTGTTAGCTTTGCTTATATCCATTTCTTTTTGTTGTTAATCTCATTTTAGCCCTGCCACAATCAGGCTTGTGTCACAGATTAAGAATAATAGCCATGAAGTATTTCCAAACCAAGTTTAGCATCAGATAACCCCAAGAGAGGAAAATATTTTCTTTTCCAGAAACAATGATCAAATTATGTCCAAGGACCCTAATTATCTCCCCTTGGGGTTCTATTTAACTTTAGGACCAATCACTTTAGCAGAGGGTTAAGAAGTATCATGATTAGTAGGGTTAAGTCCTGTGCCTGTCCATCTGGCCAGGGGATTTGTGTAAACTTAAGAATTCTGTTTTTCAAGAAATAATAGGAAAGGAACAGGTATAAAAAGTGTATAAGAAAGGAATTGGGGAGAAAAACACAACAGATGCTTACTTTTGGTGCCAGTTTATGATTTTTCCCATTTCTGTGACCATTGGATGTAAGGTAATATATTCTCACAATAATGAATTTAGCTGCTAAAGTATATATTGATAAATATAACTTTTGAATCTTGTTCTGGCTATTGCTAAGATCCCTTCCAACTTGGCTGCTTGTTTAAGAGAAAGCTGAGAAGTCAAACAGGGTCTCAAGCATCACTGAAAAAAACAAAGACATATATAGCATCAGCCCCAGCCTGTGATCAAGTTTCAGTCCTGCCGAGAAGTTTTCCTTCAGATCCATTCTTCAGGGGTGGCTCCTTGTTCCTTTATCTCCCCTAAAACTGCTGCATTGAATCAAAGTTTTATTTCACATTGATCTGATTCTTCTGTCTTTCTTAGGATAGTTAAATTTAGCAGCTAGGGAAACTAACACATTTTTTTTTTTTCTGGTAGGCAGCAAAGATTACAAGATAGTTACAGCTGCTTTCTGATTATGAAACTTGCAGTTCTAGAAACTACCCAATGCTCATGCTCCTTTATCTGCCAAGGTAAGATGGAGAAACAGTGGAAACAGTGTCAGACTTTATTTTTCTGGGCTCCAAAATCACTGCAGATGGTCACTGCAGCCATGAAATTCAAAGACGCTTACTCCTTGGAAGGAAAGTTATGACCAACCTAGATAGCATATTCAAAAGCAGAGACATTACTTTGCCAACAAAGGTTTGTCTAGTCAAGGCTATGGTTTTTCCAGTGGTCATGTATGGATGTGAGTGTTGGACTGTGAAGAAGGCTGAGCACTGAAGAATTGATGCTTTTGAACTGTGGTGTTGGAGAAGACTCTTGAGAGTCCCTTGGACTGCAAGGAGATCCAGCCAGTCCATTCTGATGGAGATCAGCCCTGGGATTTCTTTGGAAGGAATGATGCTAAAGCTGAAACTCCAGTACTTTGGCCACCTCATGCAAAGAGTTGACTCATTGGAAAAGACTCTGATGCTGGGAGGGATTGGGGGCAAGAGGAGAAGGGGACGACAGAGGATGAGCTGGCTGGATGGCATCACTAACTCGATGGACATGAGTCTGAGTGAACTCCAGGAGCTGGTGATGGACAGGGAGGCCTGGTGTGCTGAGATTCATGGGGTCGCAAAGAGTCGGACACGACTGAGTGACTGATCTGATCTGATCTGAAGATATCACAGGTAGAATACTGACCAATTTTGAACACACATGCTCTTTGCCAATAGATTTCATATCTTCTTCCTCTACTGTCTATGATACAGAAATTGTGTGATGTATTTTGATTTTATGTAAAGTTAACCCAAATAGTTAAAAAATAAGCTTGAATTTATACTGAAATATCAAGACTACTTTGATTGTTGATGTGCATTTACAGATCTGTTAATTAACTGTGGATATCTCCAACTTTTTGACTTGATGTACAAAATATCCCTCAGTTCTCTGTATGCTCTTTGAGTGTTTATTCTTTGATATTTTCCTTGTCAATTCTACATGAATTTCATTGGAAAGTAAACTAGAGCTAAAGCACAAGAAGCAGGACAATTGGAATAAATGTCCCCCTTGTCTCCTAATGTCTGTTACAGCATTTTTAAAAGTGTCCTTGACTACAATGAGAGACATAACTAACTGTTTTCTTTTTACTTCTACAATTAAATTTGTAAAGGGTTGGGAGAATGTATGTAATGCAGTTAGATGAGAAGGCAGTCTTATTTAACTGAATGCTATTTGCAAACAATTCTAAATACAATGACTTTCCCACAGCCTTAATTCTTCTTCACTGGACCAGAACTTTAGAACTTCTTTGCATCAGAATAAGAAACAAGAACATTCTAGGATAACATATCTGGGAAGAAGCTCAGAGGATTTGTTTAATAACAAATAAATATTCAAGACATCTTAGATGATATCTTTGATATTCTTTTTTTTCCTTTAATCAGCAGTAAGAACATTTTGGAGATTTATGATAAATTTTTTAATATAAATTTATTTATTTTAATTGGAGGCTAATTGCTTTACAATATTGTATTGGTTTTGCCATACATCAACATGAATCCGCGTATACACGTGTTCCCCATCCTGAACCCCCCTCCCACCTCTCTCCCTGTACCATCCCTCTGGGTCATCTCAGCGCACCAGCCCTAAGCATCCAGCGATTCATTTCATATATGATATTATACATGTTTCAATGCCATTCTCCCAAATCATCCCACCCTCGCCCTCTCCCACAGAGTCCAAAAGACTGTTCTATACATCTGTGTCTCTTTTGCTGTCTCACATACAGGGTTATCGTTACCATTTTTCTTAATTCCATATATATGTGTTAGTATACTGTATTGGTGTTTTTCTTTCTGGCTTACTTTACTCTGTATAATAGGGTCCAGTTTCATCCACCTCAATAGAACTAATTCAAATGTATTCTTTTTAATAACTGAGTAATACTCCATTGTGTGTATCTACCACAGCTTTCTTATCCATTCATCCGCTGATGGACATCTAGGTTGCTTCCATGTCCTGGCTATTATAAACAGTGCTGCTATGAACACTGGGGTACATGTGTCTCTTTCAATTCTGGTTTCCTCGATGTGTATGCCCAGAAGTGGGATTACTGGGTCAAAAGGCAGTTCTATTTCCAGTTTTTTAAGGAATCTCCACACTGTTATCCATAGTGGCTGCACTAGTTTGCATTCCCACCAACAGTGTAAGAGTGTTCCCTTTTCTCCACACCCTCTCCAGCATTTATTGCTTGTAGACTTTTGGATCACAGCCATTTTGACGGACATGAAATGGTAACTTATTGTGGTTTTGATTTGCATTTCTCTGATAATGAGTGATGTTGAGCTTCTTTTCATGTGTTTGTTAGCCATCTGTATGTCTTCTTTGGACAAATGTCTGTTTAGTTCTTTGGCCCACTTTTTGATTGGGTTGTTTATTTTTCTGGAATTGAGTTGCAGGAGTTGCTTGTATATTTTTGAGATTAGTTGTTTGGAAGTTTTTGCCACAGCAATCAGAGCAGAAAAAGAAATAAAAGGAATCCAAATTGGAAAAGAAGAAGTAAAACTCTCAGTGTTTGCAGATGACATGATCCTCTACATAGAAAATCCTAAAGACTCTACCAGCAAATTATTAGAGCTAATCAATGAATATGGTAAAGTTGCAGGATATAAAATCAACACACAGAAATCCCTTGCATTCCTATACACTAATAATGAGAAAACAGAAAGAGAAATTAAGCAAACAATTCCATTCACCATTGCAATGAAAAGAATAAAATACTTAGGAATATATCTACCTAAAGAAATTAAAGACCTATATATAGAAAACTATAAAACACTGATGAAAGTAATCAAAGAGGACACTAATAGATGGAGAAATATACCATGTTAATGGATCAGAAGAATCAAAATAGTGAAAATGAGTATACTACCCAAAGCAATCTATAGATTCAATGCAATCCCTATCAAGCTACCAATGGTATTTTTCATAGAGCTAGAACAAATAATTTCATAATTTTTATGGAAATACAAAAAACCTCAAATAGCCAAAGCAATCTTGAGAAAGAAGAATGGAACTGGAGGAATCAACCTGCCTGACTTCAGGCTCTATTACAAAGCCACAGTCATCAAGACAGTATAGTACTGGCACAAAGACAGAAATATAAATCAATGGAACAAAATAGAAAGCCCAGAGATAAATCCACGCACATATGGACACCTTATCTTTGACAAAGGAGGCAAGAATATGCAATGGATTAAAGACAGTCTCTTTAACAAGTGGTGCTGGGAAAACTGGTCAACCACTTGTAAAAGAATGAAACTAGAACACTTTCTAACACCATACACAAAAATAAACTCAAAATGGATTAAAGATCTAAATGTAAGACCAGAAACTATAAAACTCCTAGAGGAGAACATAGGCAAAACACTCTCCGACATAAATCAGAGCAGGATCCTCAATGACCCACTTCCCAGAATATTGGAAATAAAAGCAAAAATAAACAAATGGGACTTAATTAAACTTAAAAAGCTTCTGCACAACAAAGGAAACTATAAGTAAGGTGAAAAGACAGCCTTCAGAATGGGAGAAAATAATAGCAAATGAAGCAACTGACAAACAACAAATCTCAAAAATTTTTTTTAAAGACCGAAGTTAAAAACACAGTACTCTGTACTTGGCATTTTGAAAACCGCAGTTTGCATAGCCAGCTGAGTTGTATGATGAGTAATTAGTACTGGGCAGTCTGTGTGCACTAAATTTAAAATTTTGTCTCTTTTTACCATGGGCATTATCAGAATGACTCTTTTCTCTTCTACTTCTGGGTGACATCTGTGTCATAGATCTGTAATGAACTTCACTTGTCTCCTACTCCAAATACCAGATCTCAGGGTTTCCTAAACAGTTATCACAATAGATTCTATTTCATTTTGTTATATATTGTATAACAGTCAACATACATCAGGATCTCAGTAAATATTATTGACAAAATATGTTGACTGTATAAACCACAATTTTCAAAATACCAGCTACCTGTAGTCTTATATTGGAGCATTTTGGGGTCTGATTCCAGGGTCCAGTATTTACTTTCTTCTCGTAAATCCCTCAAAGTTAGCTTGCTATCCAATTTTGTAATGATGTCTCCCTCAGTGGTACCACTTTACAGTTAATATTAATTCTTACCCTTCTGATAATGGGGCCTAGAATTACCTAGTGTGAAATGAAGGAATGAACATTTTCTTTGGAAAACTGTGAAACTTGTTTGTGAATCCAACATAGCTCCTCTCAATGGAAGTTTCTGGTGTGGTTTAAGATCATGATTTTAAATTAGTTTCTCTCCAAGGGGCAGTGTTGTGACAGTTGCAAGCCAGTGTTCACACATTGTGCTTACTATAATGTTACAATAAATAGTTTTCTTTTTTTTAATATTGCTATTCACTGCATCTTTGTTGTTATTGTTCATGCACCTGGAGGCTACTTGGCAATGTGTGCACACATACAAAACAAGAAACCAGCAAACTCCAGTGCATAATCACCATCTAGGAAAGGCAGGCACTGTGACATAAATGGCCCTGCTGTATGACTTGACTTTCCTCTGAAATGTATATGCTCACATTCACAAATCAAGCTTTTAGGACAAACGCAGCCTTCTGCTGTCTCAAAGGGAAAACAGTAAAAAAACCTAAGACTGTGTCCGACTCTGCAATTCCATGGACTGTGTAGCCCACCAGGCTCCTCTGTCCATGGAATTCTCCAGGCAACAACACTGGTGTGAGTTGCCTTGCCCTCCTCCAGAGGATCTTCCTAACTTAGGAATTGAACCCACATCTCCTGTGGCTCCTGAATTGCAGGCGGATTCTTTACTGCTGAGCCACCAGGGAAGCATGTGCATGCAATAAATATGCTCAAGTCATTCTGCTGCAATCAAGGGGAATTTTAACTGTACTCCAGCCATGTAGCATACTAACTCACTTCTTCAAACTATGGCAGAGTGTGTTTGTATGTGTGTGCAGGCTTGTGCCTATGTGTGCATCTACAACTGCTGGAAAATAAATAAAATCACTCTTTAAAGGCAGACCTGAAATTCTCCTAGCTCACCTTAGAAGAGTTACTGAAAAAAACTAATGGTTAATCATTGCACTTTCTTTTCTTCCCAGTTCCATGATCAACTAAGCACTTCATTTCTTTTATATTCTCATTTTGCTCATTGATTGATAGTATCTGGCTCCATATTCAAACTCTATAATACAATGCACAGACTGGGTTTTTGTTGGTGTTTTTTCAGACAGTTTTGGCATCTTCCTGACCTGAAGAGGAAAATGAAGCCAATGTATGCCACAGTTTTCTTAAGAGATGCTAGAGATAAGCAAAGCATAAAATTTTGTACTCTGTATGATGAAATCAAAGCTTGAAACATAATTATTAATAGTATGCAAAGAGTTTATCAAGAAGAACAAAACAAACCAATTTCTGGGAGAATTTATCATTGATCTTTTTGTTTACTTTTTCTGATTATATGAATTGAACTTAATTTCTACCATGAATTCTCATAGGATAAACACTAAAAGGAGTATGTCAAGGCTGTATATTGTCACCCTGTTTATTTAACTTATATGCAGAGTACATCATGAGAAACCCTGGACTGGAAGAAACACAAGCTGGAATCAAGATTGCTGGGAGAAATATCAATAACCTCAGATATGCAGATGACACCACCCTTATAGCAGAAAGTGAAGAGGAACTAAAAAGCCTCTTGATGAAAGTGAAGGTGGAGAGTGAAAAAGTGGGCTTAAAGCTCAACATTCAAAAAACGAAGATCATGGCATCCGGTCCTTTCACTTCATGGGAAATAGATTGGGAAACAGTGGAAACAGTGTCAGACTTTATTTTTCTGGGCTCCAAAATAACAGCAAATGGTGACTGCAGCCATGAAAATAAAAGACACTCACTCCTTGGAAGGAAAGTTATGACCAACCTAGATAGCATATTCAAAACAGAGACATTACTTTGCCAACAAAGGTCCGTCTAGTCAAGGCTATGGTTTTTCCTGTGGTCATGTATGGATGTGAGTGTTGGACTGTGAAGAAGGCTGAGCGCCGAAGAATTGATGTTTTTGAACTGTGGTGTTGGAGAAGACTCTTGAGAGTCCCCCGGACTGCAAGGAGATCCAACCAGTCCATTCTGAAGGAGATCAGCCCTGGGATTTCTTTGGAGGGAATGATGCTAAAGCTGAAGCTCCAGTACTTTGGCTATCTCATGTGAAGAGTTGACTCACTGGAAAAGACTCTGATGCTGGTAGGGACTGGGGACAGGAGGAGAAGGGATGACAAAGGATGAGATGGCTAGATGGCATCACCGACTCCATGGACGTGAGTCTGAGTGAACTCCGGGAGTTGGTGACGGACAGAGAGGCCTGGCGTGCTGCGATTCATGGAGTTGCAAAGGGTCGGACACGACTGAGCGACTGGACTGAACTGAACTGAACTTAATCTATGCCAGACACAGTGCCCAAGATTACAAATATAATATTGGTTTAGGTGCTAATTTCAAAGAACACGAAGTTCAGTCTGAGTGATAAACAAGGTAACAGATTACAACAATAACGTGGTTTAGGTGCAATGATGTAAGAAAATAAAGGGCATAATGGATCCTGGTGAATGGGGAAACTGGATGGATGGTGGATTAAAATTTAAGGGTAGATTAGGGAAGGATTTCTGAAGAGCATGTGTTGGGTCCTAAGGAATTAATAGGAAACATTTGATAACACAAATAATAAAATCTAGTGGAACAAATGAAAGTCCATGTATTTTTGGCAATATTCTGTGAATATTGTTCCACATAACTAATTTCAAACACAGTTTGGCATTAGAGAGTTTGATATTTTATTTTCTGATAAAAAATGGGGTCAAATAATTGTTTTACCTAGATGCCCTTTTCTTGCATAAAAAACTGAATAGGCCAAGAGTTCTTTCATGTCTAGGGAATAGGCTATGGAAAATATACTCATTCAATCATTCAGGTACTTATTGTACAGATATTTGCTTTACACCACAGGGTGGTACAACAGTTTTTTATTTGTATACATAAAACCAAACGCATAAATTAGAAGTAAAAATAGAAAAATGTGTGATTTATACATGAAAATAACAGCCATAACTGAAAAATTCTAGACTGTAAGCACCAAAATTTTAACTATATTTTGTATTCATCTAGTCAATGAATTATAATTCATTTGAAAGAAAAATAAAATAGAAAAATAGAAAAAATAAAAAAAAATAAAAATAGAACATATTCAAAAGCAACCAGCATCATTACAGGATAGAAAAAGAATGTCTCTTCCATTTAATATGCTCAAAAATAAAGTTTTAATTTAAAATATACATAAGCTATTCTTTCTCTGATTGACTACCTCACTAGGTGGATAGTGGATTCTACCCATTTGATCAGGCTAAAAACCTTGTGATCATTAAATGGCTACTCGCTCTCACACTTGAGGCTGATCTGTCATTAAATATGCCTTTGAATTGTACACAAATGTGACTTCCATTCATCTTTATGTTTCACATGGTTCTTTGCAGTAGCCTCTCAAATAGTTTCCCTATTCCACCCCTAAATCTTCCTATTATCTCTTCTGTTCTCCTCAGCTAAAGTAATGCTAACACAATACACATGAGACCTTACCATTTTCCTCTCAAACTTTCAATTCACTCTATTCTTGTCCCTCTATGTTTCAGCTTCCAGCCCATTTTCTGACCCCCTTTCTTAGCACATCTTTCCTTGATCACTGGCTTTCAGACACATCATTCTCCTTCTTTGCCCTTAAACACACTCACCTCAAGCCCTTTGAGCACTCTGGCTAGCAAACTCTCCCCAAGGCTTACTCATTGCTTCTTCCTCAGTTTCTGTAGATCTCTGTACAATTATCCCCTTAACCAAGAAGCCTTTCCTGACCACACCATATAAAATAGCATACTTTGCGTTTACTCTCTTGTCTGTCCAATTACTATCATCAAGGATTTTTATGAATTTATTTATCTCTGTCTCCTCCCCACCCCCACCACCCGCTACCTCCACCCCACCACAGAAGGTAAGGTCCATGTAAGTAAGTAACTGGATTTTATTTTTTATTGTTGTTCCAACACCCAGAAGAGTCCATTAAGAAAAAATAAGGAAAGAAAAAAACCCAAGTAAGCACTAAAAACAAAACAAAACTTACTTGTTGAATAAATGAATTAATAAAGTGTATTCAAACTTAGGACAGTCATTATCTGACCCATTTCATTGCCTTTTAGTCAGATTAGTCTCATATGAAAGTATTTTTGATTTGTAACATATAGTTCGGATGGGAGGGATAAAGGTATCTTCATTTCTGATCTGAAGGAAGTGATGTGATGCAGAGTTAGCATATTATGGCTTACTGTTTGGGGTAGAAACTTCATGGGGTGAAATCCCACATTGACAAAACCCAAGCAATGATTAATGTGGCTCACCTGTAACTCATAACCAGCAATTTCTCATAGTTCTCATGAGCAACTCTGCTGACTCTCAGAAATTATCCTAGTAAACAATAAATCACAAAAGTAATTAAAATGCCCCCTTAGAGTTCAGTAGACTTCTTATATTCAATTCCACACCCAGTTATCTGAGAGACATTATTGATTCAGATTTAGGACCAGAAAATAATACAAAGCCATTTACATAAAATATTGTTAAGATTTGTTATTTGCCATTTTTCTCTGCCTTTGTTTGGTTCCTATATTCAAGAGTACGCCCTTGACATAGAATGACTTAGATGAGTGTTGGGTATAGAATGGCCAAGAAATAATCTACTCCTTGAAGGTATAAATCTGTCTTCATAGAACTGGAAAATAAAACTTGATCTGAATATCAGACTTATAATTGAGCCCAATGTCACCTTAGCCACAAATAAGACATTGGAAAGGAAGCACATTAACAGAGTTGATGTGTTTCATAATGTTGGCTGCAACAAAGTCTGTGAGGCCAGGTAGTTCACCAGAATTCCAAAAGAGGAGGAATGCCTTTTAAGTTCCTTCCCTCTTCTCCCTCTGCCTCTCTTTTTTTCCCTGTCCAGTTTTCTCCACACAAGCATTGCAAAATTCCAGGAGTTACGCATCTCCCCTTCCATCATCAGGCCAGACCAACTGCCTTTTTAGGATACACACTTGCCTTGAAAAGTCTTCTTTTCCTTTGCTGTGGGGGATTGTGAGGGTTTTTCTTTTTTTTTTTTTCTGTGTCTATTTCACATATGTCCTCTAAGATGCATCGTTTCTTTTGTGCCAGGACCAAGAATTGCTTGAGAGTAGGGCAGGGAATGAGAAGAAGAAAGCCAAAGGAAGTGACCATTACAAGGACACTGGACTCCTGAATGTTGTATGAGAGGGGAGGCTTTCTTCTGGAAACCTGGGAGTTAGGACTCTTATTGGAACCTCACTGGTTGAAGCCCTTGTTTATTGCACCTCTCATTGTTCTCAGTTTTTCAAGATGTCAATATGCCTGGAATTATAGTACATTCTCCTCTGCCCCAGAGGAAGTTACTGGGCACTGAACTGTTGATCAATTGCCTTTTCTTTCTCCCATCCATATTCATCCTCCCCACCCTTCTACACAGGAGTGAGGGGAAAATTAGGGAAAATCTTTTATCATATCAGATTCTCATTATAAAAATTGTGAAAGGATCAACTGAATAATAAATGAAACACGACTCTTTGAGATAACAAACAAAAGTGCTATATCTATAAAAAGTACCCTGTCATGATTTCCCTTATAAAACACTCCATGCTGTCATAAAACACCCCAAGACGTTAGTAAATGTGTTTATTATTTCTGCACACCTCCCCAGGAATATTTTTAGCTGCTTCAAACCTCCTCTTCTTATCTTTTCTTCTTCCTTCTTCTTTCTAGCTTGCTTATTTTAATTTCCTCCTTTAGAAGTCTTGTTATAAGATTTTTTCCCCAGTTTGCAGTTTAACAACTAGGTCAATCAGATAATGTAAGGGTTAGAAAAGACTTTAGAGGTCACCAAATGCAGAGAAGAGGGAAAGCAATAGATGAATCTTGGAAGGCAAAACTTATTGTGCAGTTACTTATTATTCATACTACAAAAAAAAATGTTAAAAAGGCTAGAAGCAAATCCTAGGAACCTCATTGTTTCTGTGCACACACTTTAAACAAAACAGCTGGAAACAGCCACACTGAAACAGCTACAGAGTTTCTAAGTGTATTATTTTCCTTCCCTAAAGAAATTGTTTCAAGAATTTTCTGCCTATTTTGGGTCTGATCATTTTCTGGTTCTACAGGGAAGTTCATGGCCTGAGTGGGCAGGCAGGAAATGACCTGTGGGACAGAGTCGCTCATCTAATTGATGTGAGCATTGAGCATTAGTGGGTACCATGGTGCCAGTATAGGCAGAGAAGATGTGATTTATTAAATAGATCTTGGTGTTGTGTTTTTGTCTCACACCAGGAGCTTTTGATTTCAAAATTTATCATAACATATTCTCCTGGTTCACAAGAACTGGGTGTGGGGGAGGTAGCAAAACTTGGTGAATCAGGCTGCTCAGGGCATGATATGGAAGAGGAGAAGCAAAAAGAAAATCACGAGGAGGTTTCTATTTAGTGTTCATTACTCTTGACATTTCCTGTGAGCCAACATATTGTAGCTGATGTTGAGTTGCTAAAGTCATGTCTAACTCTTTTTGAACTCATGTACTGTAGCACACAAGGCTCCACTGTCCTTCACTATCTCCTGGAGTTTGCT
This sequence comes from Bos javanicus, assembly GCF_032452875.1. Taxonomy (NCBI): domain Eukaryota; kingdom Metazoa; phylum Chordata; class Mammalia; order Artiodactyla; family Bovidae; genus Bos; species Bos javanicus. The sequence goes on along the minus strand of NC_083869.1, from coordinate 57,963,944 downwards.
CAAACTTATGTCCATTGAGTGAGTGATGCCATCCAACCATCTTATCCTCTGTTATACCCTTCTCCCTCTGCCCTCATTCTTTCCCAGAATCAGGGTCTTTTCCAATGAGTTGGCTCTTTGCATCAGATGACCAAAGTATTGGAACTTCAGCTGAAGCATCAGTCCTTCCAATGAACATTCAGGGTTGATTTCCTTTAGGACTGACTGGTTTGATCTCCTTGCTATACAACAGACTCTCAAGAATCTTCTTCAGCATCAGAGTTCAAAAGTATCAATTCTTCAGCTCTCAGGCTTCTTTATTGTCCAACTCTCACCATACACGACTATTGGAAAACCATATCTTTGACTATATGGATCTTTGTTGGCAAAGTGATGTCTCTGCTTTCTAATATGCTACCTAGGTTTGTCATAGCTTTTTTCCCAAGTAGAAAGTGTCTTTTAATTTCATGGCTGAAGTCACCAACAGCAGTGATTTTAGAGCCCAAGAAAATAAAATCTGCCACAATTTCCACTAATTCCTCATTTATTTGTTGTGAAGTCATCAGACTTGATGCCATTATCTTCACTTTTTGAATGTTGAGTTTCAAGCCAGTTTTCCACTCTCTTCTTTCACCCTCATCAAGAGGCTCTTTAATTCCTCTTCACTTTCTGCCATGAGTGGTGTCATCTGCATATCTGAGGTTGTTGATGTTTTTCTCCTGGCAATCTTCATTCCCGCCAATATATACCCATATCCTAACCTCAAAATCACTGCAGATGGTGATTGCAGCCATGAAATTAAAAGATGCTTGCTTCTTGGAAGGAAAGGTATGAACAACCTAGACAGCATATATAAAAGCAGAGACATTACTTTACCAACAAAGGTCTGTCTAGTCAAGGCTATGGTTTTTCCAGTGGTCATATATAGATGTGAGAGTTGGACTGTAAAGAAAGCTGAGTGCCAAAGAATTAATACTTTTGAACTGTGGTGTTGGAGAAAACTCTTGAGAGTCCTTTGGACTGCAACGAGATCCAACCAGTCCATCCTAAAAGAGATAAGTCCTGGGTGCTCATTGGAAGGACTGATGTTGAAGCTGAAACTCCAATACTTTGGCCACCTGATGCAAAGAGATGACTCATTTGAAAAGACCCTGACACTGGGAAAGATTGAGGGCAGGAGGAGAAGGGGATGACAGAGGATGAGATGTTTGGATGGCATCACTGACTCGATGGACATGGGTTTGGGTGGAATCCAGGAGTTGGTGATGGACAGGGAGGCCTGGCGTGCTGTAGTTCATGGGGTCGCAAAGAGTTGGACATGACTGAGCCAGTGAACTGAATTGAACCTATACTTAAAACTCTAGCAGTGATCTCTTTATGTTTATAAGTCTAACAGGCCTTTTTTTTTTAATTTGGACTCTGAAAAACAAATTAAAAACTTATTAATTTTCATTATACCTAATATGTTTATATGTTATGTATGATAATTAGCATTATACATTATATTAATCATTCTCTTAGTGGGGGACCATGTATGTAATATTATCTCATGATATTATATAATAAATATTAATTTCTGATTAGTAGAGTACTTTTGAGCACTTCAGTGCTCACATAGTTGAACATCTAAGATCACATGTGAAAAAATGTTTTTAGACTGTTCCTAACTATTGCCAGAATTTTTATCTTTATTCTGTAGCTGGAGAAGCTGAGATTCACATAGCTAATCAGGGACAAATCTGTAAACTGGTATTTTGACTCCAAATCCAGTGCTATTTCTGCCATATATTTCTATATTTTGAAGTGAAAACCTAACACAGAATGATGATAGTTAGCAATAATTACTGAGTTGCTGGAGGGTGATTGTAGCAGTTGTTTGTGTTTAAAATACTACTGTGCAGTGGAATGGATGTACAGCAAAATTAATACTGACTCATTTCCTTCTGACGCCTTGCTCTTTTGTTAACAGGCTGTGTGTCAATGAAGGAAAAATTACTTCTTCTTCCTTGGATTTCTTTTTATACTTTAGTAAAAGCTGTAAAGGTAATGGTTTATACCATTGAATGTCAGTGCTTGTTAGGTACTTGCTGTGGGCTGGGCACTGCTCTAGGCACTGAGACTAAAATGAGAAACAAGGCATGAAGCCCCATAAGGGCTTAAAATCCTGTTGAAGGAATTAGAGTAGATTAACTCTTAAGTCCCTCCAAGCTTTACATTTCTAGAGTCTAACAGTGTCCAAGGTAATCACAATGTGTGCTGTTCATTATTGGTGATCCAGACAGACTTTGGGGAATTTAGAGAAAGTCTGACCAGAGGCATGGTCACCACTGCCATGTACAGAAACATCCAACTTGCACTGGGATATTTTCTCATAGACAAATCAAAGCTACTTTAGCACAGCAGTTAATACAAGAAAGCAAGGTCTAAAAGTGTCGAAAATGAGCTGCGGGGTAGAATTGGAATAAATGCAGAGAGAGGAACACTGGCAGAAGCAACAAGATGACTCAGACCAGTATTCCTTTAGGTCTGTCTTCATTATGAATTGCTCTGTCACTGTTCTCCTCTTGCAGTCTAGTAGTGTTTAGAGTTGGGAGTGAATCTTTCCCTGAAATCTCAAAATTGGGCCTAGGCGTTCCAGGCACTAGTGGTAAAGAACCACCTGCTACTGCAGGAGACATAAGAGACATGGGTTCAAGCCCTGGGTTGGGGAGATCCCCTGGAGGAGGGCATAGCCCCTCACTCCAGTATTCTTGCCTGGAGAATCACATGGACAGAGGAGCCTGGTGGGCTACATTCCACAGGGTTACAAAGAGATGGACATAAATGAAACTACTTAGCATTAGTTATTTTATTTCCCTCCAGAAATTTCTACCCAAAGTTTTCACAGTGCCCCACGGGGACTGCACAGAATGCAACACCTTTACTGCTGGGAAGATAAAGTCAGATCTGAAGTTCAAGGAAGCCTTTTTCCCCAAAAACTAGTTAAGAGGAAAAAAGCTATATTTATATATACTACTTAAAACATGTGTGTGTTTTTGTTGCTGCAACTTAAGAAAACTTTTTTTGAGACAGAGTGCTTTAGAAACTAGAACTGTGAGAATGTGTAGCTGTTCTCTCTGCCAAGGGAAGCCCTCCTTTGCCAGATATGAGCTCACTGACTCCTTCCCAGGTACAGAATGGACTTCCTGGATCACAGAATGTCCAACACTGAAATGCATGCTTAGACTTTGGCGGTGTCAAGATCACAAAATTTCAAACGCAGATGGTAATTACGAAAGGCAAGATGCATAGGCAGTGAGAACTTAGGCAATTTTTTTAAAGTACTGCTGATATGTCATAGATAGATATATCTAGGACATATATTTAATTCCATTTAATTTATGAGTGTATTTAACAGTATGAGTATAGTTAACAATATACCCTAAACTGTGGGTACAGACACAATTTTCAACCTAATTATAGTTAAGCACATAGGTCTGAGTTAACTTATTTCCTCTGAACATGCTCTTAGCAGAAGAGTGTATGCACTAACCTACTGGTGGAGAGTATAAGCACAGCTTCTGCAACGGGAGGCTTTGTGTTGTGAATAAGGGTGGCTGACTTACGTACCACAGTATGAAAGCAGAATAAGTGAAGTCGCTCAGTCATGTATGACTGTTTGTGACCCCATGGACTGTAGCCCACCAGGCTCCTCTGTCCATGGGATTTTCCAGGTAAGAGTACTGGAGTGGGTTGCCATTTCCTTCTCCAGGGGATCTTCCCAATCCAGGGATCAAACCTGGGTCTCCTGCATTGCAGGCAGACGCTTTACCATTTGAGCCACTAGGGAAGTCCATGAAAGCAGAATATTAGAGCTTAAATCAATCTAAATATTATATTTAATATATATGTTAGAGAAATAAAACCAATGTCTGGTTAAATATATATGAATATGAAATGAAGACACACTGCATGATAATTCCCAAGTGGTAGGACATTTCATTTTTACATTTCCTGTTGCAATCTTTAGTTTTCCACTGTCAACATCAATACAACAAGGTTTTAAACCACAGCAAGACTAAGAAAAAAGGAGATTTAGAAATTTACAGTTCTTTTAATTAGAGGATGAAATCAGTTAATTTAATTTCTAAATATCCATAGTCTTCTTTTAATGGAATTAAAGGACTTATATGTATGGTGACCTTGGAGGCGATTATTATTATTATTTTTTAATATTGAATATGCTAATGACAAGCATGGCTAAACATTTGCTTAGCCTGAGGATTGCTCCTGAAATAAGAGAAGTATAATTATGAGATTTAGGAAAACTGGTAAATGCTCTGCTTGCAATGTGGGGATACCCAGGTTCCATCCCTGGGTTGGGAAGAAGAAAATGGCAACTCACTGTAGTACTCTTGCCTGGAGAATTCCATGGACGGAGGAACCTGGTAGGCTACAGTCCATGAGGTCACAAAGATTCAGACACGACTGAGCAACTTCACTTCACTTTATATAATCAAGACTTATATGGAAAAAGTAGCATTGCATTAAGACTTTCAAAGGGCGTCTTCATTTTGCCCCACAGGGAATTTATAGAATTTATTGTGTAAGGATAAGTGCTAGAATAGTAAATATTATGTTTCAAGATTCGTATTTGCAGATTTTGATAGTTTTACTGTGATTAAATAGGATAATGTCACAAACTGAAGTATTTAGAGCTGAAGGAGTATGATTTATGCAACTTATCTTCAAAGGGAAAAAATACATGGAGAAAGAAGGATGAAGGGAAGGAAGAAAGAAAGAGAGAGGAGGCGTAGAGAGGAAGAGAATGAGGAAGAAAAAGAATATACACTATCACGTGTAAAATAGATAGTTAATGGGAAGCTTCTGTATGTTACACAGGGAGCTCAGCCTGTTGCTCTGTGACAACCTAGAGGGGTTTATTGTATTAACGGGGTATCTCAGCTAACGTTGTTGGACTCACGAACAAATTGGACTTACAAATTGCCTCTTGTACAGGACTTTGTATGTACAGGACTTACTGTATTCCTGATTCACTATCATGAGAACAGTCTGACATTCCTCTCGAATCTGTAGTTTGCACACTGGATGTGAACTTCATGTTGCACAAAAGAAAAGGAAGACCTAATGTTTTCAGGGGTGTGTATGTGTGTGTGTGTCTTTGTGTGTGCGCGCGCGTGCATAAGCTGCTTTAGAAAATGGCCTGGATTTGGGTACACCAGAAATAACTTTGATTCAGGCTTCAAAGACATGGAATTTATGTCTGGTTCTCAGTCAATCTAGCTGAACTACTTGAGCAAATCATTTAAATTGTCTTGGTTTCCCTAATTGTAAAGTGGTTATGGTTATATAAAGTGGTTATCTAAGTTAGAACTGAGCAAGAGAAGTTTCTGTGATGAAGCAAATATTTTATATATACCCTACTCAAAATTATAGCAACTAGGCCTGTGGTTATTGAATACTTAGGGACTGATTAATGTAACTAAGGAAAATACTTTTAAATTTAATTTTTATTCAATTTAGTTGCACATAGCTAGTGGCTGACATACTGGTAAATACAGAATGATATCAGTTTTACAATTATGTGATGCTGTTTTTTAGCATGGTATTGAAAATTGTATGAAGGACTCGATTTTACTTCCAAATTTTGTTAAAATTTTTGGATGCCAAGATTACTCAAGTTGAGGAAGTAGGGTGAGGGGTATTCACAGAGAGTAAGATCTTAAAAGAATCTCATGGAATTGAAATCTTATGGAAATTCAAAATGACACAATATAGAGAACAAATTCTGGCCACCTGTGCTCTTAGCCATACAGTGAGGAAAGCTGTTCATTTATTGTCACCGTCCATGTGGTCACAAAGAGTTGGACCTGACTTAGTGACTGAATAATAAGTTATATTAGTTGCTTTGATAAAGACATGGTGTTTATATTTGAACTTGAATTTGAATTCCTAATTGTTTCTTAAGAGGCCATGAAATACATTATTCCTTAATACAATATTAAAAGTCAAAGAGTTATTGTGCTTTAAGAAGATACTCAATTTAAGCCAAACAGTAACAATGTATATAGGGAGAGATTTCAAGTCACAAGAATAAGTCAAGATAAAACAACCAGTCTGTGTGTCATGAAGTCCTGACACATGGTCACTAGGTACATATTTTTGGGTGTTCTAAATAGCTTTCTAGAGAAGCGTTTTGAGTTTCAGGGAAGAAAATGAAACTATATTTAGTGCATCCCACAGTTCTTTCCTTGTGGCACATGGATTCTCTAGTTGTGGTGCATAGGCTTGGCAGCACAGGGCTTGATTGCTCTGGGGATCTTAGTTCCCCAACCAGGGATTGAACCTGTGTCGTCTTCACGGCAAGGTGGATTCTTAACCAGTGGATCAGCAGGGAAGTTCCAAAAAGGAAACTATAACGAAACAGTAAAATCTTCAAATCTGTACTGTCACCTTAAGAATGAAAAAAGAGACAAGAACCATAAGCTTGTGCTATAGCAATCAGTGTCACCATGTTACTATCTATAGATACATGTGACCAAGAGTGACTCAGAGGAAACTATGAGCTCAGACAGTGAGTACACAGACTTTGACTACAATATTAAAAAAATGGAAGTTATGTATAATTGTGAACCAAAATATACTCTCTTCTCTGCATTTAATGTTCACATATAGTTTGGATTAAAATTTGGTATTTGTTGCTTACTGACTTTTCTCGATATTTTCCTTCTCAAATGTCCCATAAAAAGATGTTTTAGCTCATGGTGAGCTTGGTACCAGGCCACTAGGTTTCTCACTAAAAGTCCAAAGCTAAACCCGCTCTAATCCTCAAATGTCTCATAAACTTTTTGAATGAATGAATGATGTTATATATAGGGAATAAAAGAAGATGAAATGGTTGGATAACATCACAGATTCTATGGACATGAATTTGAGCAAACTCCACGAGACAGTGGAGGACAGGGGAGCCTGGTGTGCTACAGTCCATTGGGTCTTAAAGAGTCAGACATGACTTGGTGGCTGAACAACAACAAGAGGATCTGACTTGTCTAATAAAATTTGTTAAGAGAAGAAAATGGTTATCTTGCATTGCTGTATGATGACTTTCACAATCAACTAGCATTTGAATTTAATTTTAGAAGAAAATTAGAGACAATGTTAAGTGATTTTCTAAACTATTTCTGAGAAATCTAGATGGCTAGGATTAATTTTAGAATAACTAAAGAGAAAGAGACTAGAAGAAATATTATAATATGCTGTTTTATCTTTTAAGGTAATAGTTGTCCAAGTGGAGATTAACGTATATTACTTGTGCCTCAGTGTCTCATATAATTTTCTTAATATTTGTTTGTTTATTAGGCTGCAGTGGGCTTTAGTTGTGGCACAAGTGTTCTGTTTTTCCTTGCAACATGTGGGATCTAAAGATCTAAAACTAAAGATCTAAATCTAAAACTAAAACCTGTGTGCAGGCATGCCCAGTCGTGTCTGACTCTTTGTGACTCCATGGACTCTAGCCCACTAGGCTCCTTTGTCCGGGATTTTTTAAGCATGAATACTGGAGTAAGTTGCCATTTCCTACTCCAGGGGATCTTCTTGACATAGGGATCAAACCCACATCTCTTGGCTCTCCTGCATTGGCAGGTAGATTCTTTACCACTGTGTCACCTGGGAAGACCCCTTGTAAATAATTGTATTCTGTGAAACAGCTACCCAGTAAGAAAACAGCTAATAACCAGTTGTAACCAAAGTTGGGTATCCACTAAGAGTTCAGTGTAGTAATCTTTACTGGAGGAAGCTGACCCTAGTGAGAAATACATTGTTAACATGCCAGCACCCAGGACTTACCTGGTGGTCCAGTGGTTAAGAATCTACCTGCCAATGCAGGGGACACAGGTTCAATCCTTGGTCCAAGAAGATTCTATATGTCATAGGGCAGCTAAGCCCATGCGCCACAGCTGAAGCCCTGCACCTAGAGCCTCTGCTCTGGAACAGCAGAAGCCATGAAAATGAGAAAAGCCTGTGCACCACAGCTAGAGAGTAGCCCCAGCTCATCACAACTAGAGAAAGCTTGAAAGCTCATGTGTAACAATAAAGATCCAACACAGCCATAAATAAATAAATAAAAACATACCAGCACCTTGATGACTTATAATAAATGGATAAGGCAGAGAAGTGAGTGATACGTGTCCTGTAAACTCAGAGACTGGGAAAATATTTGGAACATGGAATAATTTATCTAGGAAAAAAATACAGAGTTTTGAACCTAGGAAGACAACTAGGCTTTGGGATGCAAAAAGACAGTGTGTGTGTGTTCAGTTGTGTCCAACTCTTTGTGACCTATGAACTGTAGCCCGCCAGTCTCCTCAGTCCATGGTATTCTCCAGGCAAGAATACTGGAGTGGGTTGCCATTTCTCTCTCCAGGGGAATCTTCCTGACCCAGGGACTGAACCCATGTCTCCTGTGCCTCCTGTGTTTCAGGTGGATTCTTTACTGCTGAGACAACAGGGAAACCCCAAAGAGACAGTATCATTGAGAAAGTCAGTCAATTAAATTCATACGTTTTAAAGCTCCTTTTGTAAAATGCATTTTTATCCTTTAAGTTAACATTGATTGATTATTGAAAATAATTGGGTAACAGTACCTTAAAACAAATCTTCATTAGGCTGTGAATGTATTATTTCTATAAAAATGTTATCCATGAAACAATAAATCATTGTTTTGAAGAATTTATAAATAAATAATCATCAGTTGAAAATCTCCTTGAAATTTCTCCTAGAAATGTCTTATTTCAAAGGAATAGTGTGAGGATACTTGTTAAAATGCAGTTTTTTTTCTTAAGGAGAGGGAAAAAATATGTTTAATATAGTGCTGTATATATAGTAATTGCACTGCTAATTCAGTGATAAATTAATAAATTATTCAATTTTTCAACAAATTAGTTAAACAAATGCTTATTAAACTCCTGCTGCTTGACCAGAGATGTGTTAGATTCTGCAGGGGAATATAATTGAATTAAGTGAAACTCTTTGTCCTTAGGAAATTTTAAATGTTTGATGGGGTCATCATACACAGAGAAAAGCAAGTTTACCAAAAAAGAAAGAAAAAGAATAGTCATAGGAGTGAACACTAAAGCACTAAATTCAACTTTATTGGTACCAAAATATAGAATATATGACATGATTACTGGGAGTCACCGCAAATGGAGAGATCAACATTGAACCTAAATATCAACTCTGTTGCTTAAAAAGGGTCACATTCTATTTTAACATTTTCCTCTGTTTCTACTGTTGCAATTGTCTAAATGTGATACCTTGGGATTCCTACCTGGAATATTAAAAGATTATGAAATATTTTTAAAAGTTCCTAGTCTATCAAGTTTTGATCATTCCCTAGGAAAAAAAAGTAAAACTTTAAAATATTCAAACTGTTTAGTTGCTGATCTGAGTTGATCTTTTACTTCTGTCATGGCTAACCTGATGTTTAAAGTAGAAGAAAGCACTGTAGTAATAAAATTATAATGCATGTTTTGGAAATCAACTAATACAGAGATGATGAAGGTTATATTTTTTTCTGATGCTGCATGTATTGAGACCACTTTACTTTGTATTCCAACATGAATCTTAATGGTCTGGTAGTGGTTTATGTTTGCATTTTCCAAATGAACATCACCCCGTTCACGCTCACAACTGAATCTCACCAAAATTATTGCAAATAGCATCTTTCTAACATGGTTGCTTTTATGTTACAAATGCTGATATAGTATGTGCATATTTTTGCATAATACAAATATGCTGTAGAAAGAAAAGTAGCTTGAAAAATAGATTAGTCAGTTTATAATCTTAAATATGTTATGCTTTGGTTTCCCAATTCTCTTTAATCACAATATTTAGTAAATCATGAAGTAAAGAAGAAAAAACATGAATTTGATTTCAGTTTCACTATTACCATTTAATGTGAGTAAAAACATTCATTGGCCAAAAATGCATAAACATTAGTATTTATTTATTCAAGAAACATTTGGTGAGCATCTTTGCAGTCAAGAGCACATCTCTGATTCCCTGGATGAGTATTCTTAGACAAGTGGCTTTGGCTACCACAGGTGGGTTGGTTGAGAGAAGTTGTTTGGAAAAGTTGGCATTGCAATGCAAAGTTATCATTGCAATGTCTTTATGGATTGACTAGCACTGATCTCTCCAGTCCTTTAACCTTAGCTACCATCCTCACAGACTTTTGGTAGAAAGAGATCAAAGAAACACATTCTGAATGCCTCAAAAAGATCCTATGATCTCTCCAATAAACTATGTCAGAGTGCAGATTGTTCTGAGATTTACAGTTATTCCAAATACTTTTAAAAGGTTAAAACTAGTAATTGAGGAGAAGAATGAGGAGATTGAAAAGATAGTGTTACTGGAGTTGCAATTTTTGCAGTACAGCCTTGGGTGAAAACTGGAGTTAAGTATAAAATACTGAGCCTTAAAAATATATATATATCTGTGCTGTGAAGGGTGGTTGGCAGGGAAGGGTGAGGGTGAGTTCAGAGAGTGAATGGAACTGAGACTGTGTTAGAAGAAATATTTCAACAGTCAGAACATTTTTATTTTAGGTCATGGTCCACAGTCACCTTTAGGTGCACCTAGTATATCTGATCCCATATGAGGAAAGGATGGCATTGTTGAAAGGTTGAAATCAAGGGAGATTGATCAAGGCAGGATGGAAAGATAAAGATGCCTCCCACGTCTACCCTGACTGTCTAACTTTACTTTGTGTTTTATGGTTAAACAACAAAATTGGCTTATATAAACCCCATTCTCTCTTTATGTTTCAGTTAGCATCCTAAGGTCATGAGCAAAAAATTACTGATAAGATTAGCTCTCATGTTCAGGAGGGTAAGCACATGGTGTGGAAAATAAGGCTCAAAAAGAAAATGAGAGTTTTTCGATTTCACAGTGTGAAAGAATCAAATGTTTTTAAATAATCAAAGTAGGCCAAAGCATGAAATGGCATAGAAGAAACATGCTTATGGCAATGAAATTAGCAAAATTGCTCATTTGTGCTACAGTGAATGGATTATGAATCAACTGACAAATGAGCTCAGTCAGATAGTCTATTTGATTAATCTTTCACTTACAAACATTTATCATAATGAATTACATAAAGTAATAATGAAATAATTGTACATTTGTTGAAAAATCAATTCTTTGAATAAATCCAAAGAATAACTGGTGACTTTGAGCTTATAAAAATAGATTCCAAGTAAAAGGATTTTTTTTTTTCCAAAAGTTATTTGGTGTCCTCTTTTTAAAATGCAAGTAATTTTTCATTTCCTAATTGAATGGTTATCTCTTCATAGTTTATACCCTTAAAGGGAATTCCAAACGCAGATTGCTTCAGGGATGTCAGGTGCCATCTGTATGTAATCATTTTCATGACTGTTTTGTCTATTGGCAGCCCATGTATATGTGTGTGTAGGGGAGGGAGGGATGCAAGGAGTTGGTTATGAGGAAGTGTTTGATGAAAAGAGATTCTTGGTTTAAACCATATGTTAGAGAATCTGGCTACTCAAAGCAATTAGGCTTTCCCACTGTATAAAACAAAACAAAAACAATGAAAAATGATAAGTATTGCTGACATCTGAAATCAGGAGACTTCATCTCCATGGCTGGCCAGGGCTTAGTTGCTGCTGTTAACCTTTGAAAGGCATGTGATCGCCTGCCCTTTTATTTCTGTCATCTTCTTGGTCTCTAGACATTTGAGTTTGCAACTTTTGATATTAGTTTTGGAAAAGATCTTAGCAAATATTATTAGAGGGGTGATTTATGTGCAGTTAGAAATGAAATCAGTGATCTCTATTAAGTGTAAGTCATGCCAGACTAAACTAATTTCATCTTATGATGGAGAAGCTAGTCTGAGGGATCAGAAATAATCATTCAGCAAACAGCATTTACTTATTTTATTCTGTTTTCCATCAATATGTTTTGGTAGCATGCATAGATAATCACATTTTTAATAAGAATATATTCTCTTACTTTTGGTTCAAGAAATGGATTTGTGGAGGTTTATTATATTTTTATTATATTTGTTATTATTTTTCTTTGTCAGTCACATAAGAAGTAGTTGTATTGCTCAGTTATATATGATACTCATTGTGACAAATAGATTATTGAATGGCTTTTCTCCATTTTATAAATTTCCAGAGATTGAATTTTAGTAGTTTCTCATCATTTCCCATGTCATTTTCTGAAAGGAAAGTGGACTTACACAACCTGTGTTTATTTTTATATTCAGAGGTATTGCATATTTTCTTAATAGCTGCATTTTTCTATCACTGATTTGCTATTAATGACATATTACCAAAGACACTAACCTAAGATCTGAGCATTCAGTATTTTTTTTTGCTTCATTAATGAAACTAGTAAGTATGATGTAGATGTTTCCATGCTTAGTCTAATTAGCATACATTTATTTATTAGTAAAGCTTATAATAATCCATAGACTTGGCTGTTAATGGGCAATTTCTATATTAGGTTTTACTACAAGTATGATTTATTCACTTTTTCAAATGTCATGCTTCAGTGACATCAGTACAATAGTTATTAAACCTTGATGTTCTTGAGAGTATACTAGTAGTTATGAAATCATATTATCTTTTTACTATAATTTAATGCCATAATTTTGGTCATTTAAGAAAGAGACACAAATTATCTCAATAACGTATGTTTAGAATTTTAGCAGCTTTTCCTGGTAAATTGAATTTCAAGGAAATTCAGAAATTTTTTGCTGCTCTACCTTGCTATTTCATTGTCATTTTTACAATACAGGTGTATGATTTTGTAATTTACATAAAAATATATTTACATACCATGCGGGAAAAAGTGAAGGCAGAAATATTTTCTAATGGTATTTGGGAAAGAGAAAGGAAACCTTGGATCAGAGTATTTTGATTAATGGAAGTAAACAGACCTGAGTGAATTTTTAAATTATGAAATATCAGACCTATATGAATGTGGAGAGAAAATGAGAAAGGGGTTAAAGATGAATCCACAGATTTGCACTTGGACAGTCAACAGAGGTCTATACTATAGACATAATTGGATATATATGATCAACAGCAAATGGAGGATATAAATGGAGGATCTTTATGTTAGTTATGTTTATGTTAGTTAGTGAGATATATAGCAGGGGAATTCACATACAGTCACTCATAGACACTTAGAGAGCCTCAGATAGGTTGTAAGGTCCTGGAAGGCAGTGTTCATGAATGTTTTATTTACCGTTTATTTAATGAGAGCTTAATATATGTGGCTTCAGTAAATATTTGTTTGATGAATGAAGGTCACAAATGCACACACACTCCAAACTACAGGTAAAAGTAGGTTGGTATCCTGATTAGCAATTAAGGAACTTCAGATTATAAATTAGTAGGAGATGATTTGAGAAAATTGTTCCAGGGGATGGTTTGGTCTAAGGATGATATTATCTAGTACAGTCATCGCTGTCTGATTGTGGCTACTGAGCATTTGGATGTGAGTTGGACTATAAAGAAAGCTGAGCGCCGAAGAATTGATGCTTTTGAACTGTGGTGTTGGAGAAGACTCTTCAGAATCCCTTGGACTGCAAGGAGATAAAACCAGTCCATCCTGAAGGAAATTAATCCTGAATATTCATTGGAGGGACTGATGCTGAAGCTGAAACTAATACTTTAGCCTCCTGATGCAAAGAACTGACTCATTTGAAAAGACCCTGATGCTGGGAAAGATTGAAGCCAGGAGGAGAAGGGGACGACAGAGGATGAAATGGTTGGATGGCATCACCGACTCGAAGGACAGGAGTTTAAGCAAGCTCCAGAAGTTGGTGATGGACAGGGTAACCTGGCATGCTACAGTCCATGGTACTGCAAAGAGTCAGACACAACGGAGCAACTGAATTTAACTGAACTGAGCATTTGAACTCAAGCTCATCAGAATTGAAATGTGCTATTAATAACTATAAAATACACCTGGAAATCCAAAGATCCGGTAAAAAAATGTATAATCTCTATTTTTGATGTTTAGACTGCGTATTTTATATTAACTAACAAACATTTTAAAATTAGCTTCACCTATTTTTGCTTTTTTAATATGGTTGTTAGAAAATGTCAAATGTAGCTTGTATCTGTTGCTGGCATATTTCTAGTGGAAAGGCCAGGCTAAGAAAAGAAGCATCTTGAAGCATCTCTTTTGATATCCAAAACTTCTGTAAATACAAGAATAATTGGAAAAAAATTTAGACTAATATGAAGATTTATATTCCCTATTGAGTACTTTATTCTATGAAAAGGTGTTTTATTTTTCACTTAAACTTTAAAATTAAAATTCTTTTAACTTGAATTTTCTTCTGTCAGGAAAATATTTCTATTATGCCATAAAAGTCTAAAGTGCAATATGACAAAATATTTGCTAGTTTTTCACTGAAATGATTTAACTTAAGAAAAGATCAAAGTAGTCTTTTATTAATAATAATTTAAGGTTGTCTGGTAAACAAAACTGTTTTTAAGGGAAGCAATTAATTTAAAGAAACTCATTGCTAATTAAAATCAATTGAATATTGAAAACCCTTAAGATTTTTTTGACAGCTATCACATTGAAGGGTTTAATGAATGGATTTAAATTAATTTGCCCGGAAGAACATCTGAGAACATTCAAGTAATAAAATAATAATATAAAATATTGTTTCATTATCATGAACATTAATAAACTGGGGGTTATGTAATCTAATAACTATTCATGGCTTAATTTGCTATAACTCATAGTTTCCTCTTACCACATTTAGATTTCTAACCCTAGGTAACCAGCTCTGATTCTTAAATTGTATCCATTGGGTCGTCCAGGAGTCTAATTGGATCCATTGAAATACCCACACTTTGTATTCTTTGTACTAGTCACTCCGTTGACCCTTTGCATATTTTATGCATAGAATACTCTTCCTTCCCCTTGTCTTCCAGATAATTGCAGTGAATTCTTCAGAACTCACATGAGTATCCCTCATTTCTGCTCTCCTGTCAGATCTCCCATTGAAAATTTTGTTTGTGGGACTTACTGCAATTGCAATGTTTCATACTTCTGTGTGGTATTTTATTACTGTTTGCCTTTTCCACTAGAATGGTTCCAAGGTCAGGAGGAGGTCTTTGTAGTGCTCAGTGTTGTGTCTACAGCATCTTGCATGGTGCCTAACATGTAGATTCAATAAATATTGTGAATGAGGAGAGCATCTGTATTCATAAGCTCTAAAAAAAAGTACCTGAATATCTTTATTAAGTTTCTTGCCTAATGGCCATGTTTTGGTAATACATTTTGTTTAGGCAATTAAGAATTTAATTGATGCAGATTGGTCAGTGCTGTATTTCTTTATTCCCAAGTATTATTTTATTTTTGCATGCAAACATGTTTATTTTGAAGGCTAATGAAAGTAATTTACCCTTTCCATTCCTAATGGCTAAAGGGAGAAGGCAATGGCACCCCACTCCAGTACTCTTGCCTGGAAAATCCCATGGACAGAGGAGCCTGGAAGGCTGCAGTCTATGGGGTTGCTAAGAGTCGGGCACGACAGAGCGACTTTACTTTCACTTTTCACTTCCATGCATTGGAGAAAGAAATGGCAACCCACTCCAGTGTTCTTGCCTGGAGAATCCCAGGGACGGGGGAGCCCGGTGGGCTGCTGTCTATGGGGTCGCACAGAGTTGGACATGACTGAAGTGACTTAGCAGCAGCAGCAGCAATGGCTAAAAAAGTGAGTGAAAGTCACTCAGTCGTGTCCGACTGTTTGTGATCCCATGGACTATACAGTCCATGGAATTCTCCAGGCCAGTATACTTGAGTGGGTAGCCTTTCCCTTCTCCAAGAGATCTTCCCAGCCCAGGGATTGAACCCAGGTCTCCCCCATTTCAGGCAAATTCTTTAGCAGCTGAGCCACAAGGGAAGCCGTCCTAATGGCTACTATGAAAATGAATTAATTCTCAAAAAATGTTGCAACCATACTAAATGCTATGAAGGCTACAAAGGTAATCTAAATAGATGTATTTCTTTCAAGGAGAATACAGAAATAGGGAAAGAAAGATATGATACAGATGCTGTTTAGACAGTGATATTGTCATAAAAGAGGTACAGAATTTTTCAAATCCAGACCATGGAAACTAACTCCAACTAAGATAAAAATCAAGAAATACTTCATGAAGGAGGAGGTGTTGAAATTAAGTTTTGAAATTTTGCAGGTGTGTAGGCTGGAAGAGGAGAAGTCAATGGCATCCCACTCCAGTACTCTTGCCTGGAAAATCCCATGGATGGAGGAGCCTGGTAGGCTTCAGTCCAAGGGGTCGCTAGGAGTTGGACATGACTGAGCAACTTCACTTTCAGTTTTCACTTTTCACTTTCATGCATTGGAGAAGGAAATGGCAACCCACTCCAGTGTTCTTGGCTGGAGAATCCCAGGGACGGGGGAGCCTGGTGGGCTGCCGTCTCTGGGGTCGCACAGAGTCGGACGTGACTGAAGTGACTTAGCAAAAGCAGCAGCAGAAGGCTGAAAGAAGCACAAGCTGGAATCAAGATTGCTGGGAGAAATCTCAATAACCTCAGATATGCAGATGACACCACCCTTATGGCAAAAAGTGAAGAGGAACTAAAAAGCCTCTTGATGAAAGTGAAAGTGGAGGTTAAAAAGTTGGCTTAAAGCTCAACATTCAGAAGATGAAGATCATGGCATTTGGTCCCATCACTTCATGGGAAATAGATGGGGAAACAGTGGAAACAGTGTCAGGCTTTATTTTTTGGGGCTCCAAAAAACAGATGGTGACTGCTGATGGTGACTGCAGCCATGAAATTAAAAGACGCTTACTCCTTTGGAAGGAAAGTATGACCAACCTAAATAGCATATTCAAAAGCAGAGACATTACTTTGCCAACAAAGGTCCGTCTAGTCAAGGCTATGACTTGTGGTCATGTATGGATGTGAGAGTTGGACTGTGAAGAAGGCTGAGCGCCGAAGAATTGATGCTTTTGAACTGTGGTGTTGGAGAAGACTCTTGAGAGTCCCTTGGACTGCAAGGAGATCCAACCGGTCCATTCTGAAGGAGATCAGCCCTGGGATTTCTTTGGAAGGAATGATGCTGAAGCTGAAACTCCAATACTTTGGCCACCTCATGCGAAGAGTTGACTCACTGGAAAAGACTCTGATGCTGGGAGGGATTGGGGGCAGGAGGAAAAGGGGACGACAGAGGATGAGATGGCTGAATGGCATAACTGACTCGATGGAAGTGAGTCTGAGTGAACTCTGGGAGTTGGTGATGGACAGGGAGGCCTGGCATGCTGCAATTCATGGAGTCATAAAGAGTCGGACACGACTGAGCGACTGAACTGAACTGAACAAAGAAATTAATTTTCTTTGAAAAATGTATAAGCAATTGCATGGAAACTATTAGTATTGAGACACCTATAAGAATGGTGAATAGTTCAGCATTTCCCTAAAGTAAAGGGTGGATGAATGAAATATGGTAAAGTTGCCCAAATGTAGATTTAGAAGGCTGGTAGTGATGATTTACATTCTTAGCCTTGTGATCTAGTGGTCATTGGACTGTACACAAATAATATCAGCAGTCCATGTTTAAGAATTCACCTTATAATGCAGGGGATGTGGGTTTGATCCTTGGTCAGGGAGCTAAGATGCCACATGTTTCATGACCAAATAAATCAAAACATAAAACAAAGCAATACTGTAACAAATTATATAAAAACTTTAAAAATGATCCTCATTAAAAAAAAAATCTTTTAAAACATCATCTGCCAAAAAGAAAAAAGGAAACCTCCTCACTAAGCCTCAGTTTCTCTAACCGAGAAAAATTAGGGCAATAATATAAGAACTTCTGGGGGGTCATTGGGTGGAGTAAATGAAAAAATGTTTTTTAAAAATTTAATTTAGGACAATAAATCCTAAAACAAACAGAGTGTTGGTTCTGAAAAGTATTTTGGAACAAAATTATATAGTATCTTAAATGTTTATGGCTTCATTCTGTAGTCACTGGGTCTGTGTTGCCTCCATGAATCAGTTTAATTGTTGAGGGCACAGACTTTTTAACTATCCTACATATTTAAATACTGATTTGTGTGTGTTGCTGAGTCATGACTCTTTGTGACCCTATGGACTATAGTCTACCAGGTTCCTCTGTCCATGGAATTCTCCAGGCAAGAATACTGGAGTGGGTAGCCAATCCCTTCTCCAAGGGATCTTTCTGACCCAGGGATTGAACCTGGCTCTCCTACATTGCAGGCAGATTTGTCACCTTCTGAGTCACGATCCTAGATCAACAATTTTAGGCAATTTACTTACCCTTTGTGTGCCTTGCTTCCTCATATATAAAATGGAAATAATAATTCTTATGAAAATCAGATAAGTTAATAATGCAATGACTATAGGGAAGTACTTGGAAGTCTTATGTATGTATGTAGAAAGTATTTTACTGTTAGTGGTTACTACTGGTTAATCATCAAAAGCATTTTAGAAGAATGCATCTGAATCTGAGATGTGCTCATGGAGAAAATTATGTGCTAGCCTTAAGATGAATTAGAAAGAGAGACACATTAGGGAGCTTTTACAGTTCTCTTAATTGGAGGAAGTGAGGGTATGAACAAGAATAGAACTAATGAGAAATGAGATTTGCGGAAGATTTAAAAAATAAACCTTACAATAGAGAGTCATTGGAAACTTGTTGGGATCTGGAAAATGATTAGTGAGTTATGGATGTCAGTGTTGAGATTCTTGTCTGAAGGCTGAGAGATGATGCCACAGACAGAAATAAGAAATTGGGAAAATAAGTAGATCTGAGATGGATGCATTTTGGATTTTTTGTACTTGTGTTGCCTTGGGGACTTCTCACTGGAGATTCTAGGAGGTAAAAATGAAGGCCTAGAGGCTCTAGTGTTAAAATATAGATTAATAGATGATAGCTGAAGTTTGAGAATAAACAAGGAAGAGAGGTTAGAGACACAGCAAGGCTATGAGGCGTTATACATGAAACATGTATCTAGCAGGAGTGAGGGAAATGTAAGGTACAGCAGGACAGGATAACAGGAACCTAAAGCCTCCTGTTTAAAAAATGTTTTTCTAGCTGTATTGAAGTGTAATTGACAAAAATTGTATATATTTAAGGTGTACAGTGTGATAATTTGATACATGTATACATCGTGAAATGATTACCACCTCAAGTTAACACATCTATCACTTCACAGTTACCATTTTGTTTATGTGTGTAGGGGGAAAAATTATGAGTTACTCTCTTAGTAAATTTTAAGTATAAAATACAGAATTATTAATTATAGCTACAATAGTGCACATTGAATCCCAAACGTATTCATCTTATAACTGAAAGTTTATACCTTTTTATCAACATTTCCCCATTTTCCCCACCCCAAAAGCTTAGCAAACATAGTTCTACTATCTGGTTCTGTGTGTCTGACATTTTTAGATTTCACACATAAAGGAGACCATACAATAGTTGTCTTTTTGTGTCTGGCTTATTTCGCTTTGCAAAATCTCCTCCAGTTTCATTCATGTTGTTGCAAATGGCAATATTTCCTTCTTTTTTATGGCTGAATAATATTCTATTGTGTGTGCAGATGTGTGTGTAACATTTCCTTTAGTCATTCACCTGAAGGAAAATAATTGACTTGGGCCAGTTTTTAGCCCATGATGTCTAAGGGTGCAAAGATAATTATTAGAATTGTGTAGTTGCCTTGCTTTTGTTAACTGCCCTAGGTTCTTGAAGAATACTGTGACAAATTTAGTTCAGCCAAATATTTAGTCAGGGCATGCTCAGAAAGTCTCATGGCAATATTTAGAACTGTCCCTATCCTCTACAGGGAGATTGCAGACTGTGCTGAAAGTAAAGCTTAGGATTTCATCATAAGAATGCAAAGGAGACTGAACTCTTACTCTTAACAGCTCCTCTGTGTTAAAGTTAAGGTCCCTAGTAAGGAAGAAGTAGGCACCTATGCCCTGGGTTGGGGGTATATGAATTACTGCCCCTGAGAACTGTGAATTTTTAGATTCTGATGAACTTTCCAGGCCTGAAGATCCAGATCCCCGTCCCCACTCACTAGATGAGATTGGCCTTCCTTGACCTGGAGATAATAAAAGACCTCATCTGAATGGATGCCTCTCAGAATAGTGCTTATCATTACTAGGATCACTCCCCCTTCATTGCTTCAGTTCTCAGTGCAACCCGATTAGGAAAATGCTCTGTCTCATATGGAAGAAAACACTGTAGTCCAGGAAGAATTACATGTTCTGACTAAAACAAACCTTCCAAACCCAGGGGACCATTTTATAGGTGGTACTATATTAAGGTCAGTGAAATATAATGCTAGAGAGGACCTAATTTATCCATGGTGTTCTCCCACAAAGCAGAATTAACATCTTGGTGAGTATACCTGGGGCTTCCCAGATGGATCAGTGGTAAAGAATCTACATGTCAATGCAGGAGATATGGGTTTGATTCCTGAGCTGGGAAGATCTCCTTGGAGAAGGAAATGACAACCCACTCCAGTATTATTGCCTGGAAAATCCCATGGACGGAGGAGTTTGGCAAGCTGGAGTTCATGGAGTTGCAAAGAGTTGGACACGACTGAGTGACTAAACACATACATGATTTTTCTAGCAGTCATGTAAAGATGTGAGAGTTGGACCATAAACAAGGCTGAGACCCAAATAATTGATGCTTTTAAGTTATAGTGCTGGAGAAGATTCTTGAGAGTCGCTTGGTGGGCAAGGAGATCAAACCAGTCAATCCTGAAGGAAATCAATCCTGAACATTCATTGAAAGGAATGAATATTCCTGATGCTGTAGCTCCAATAATTAGCCAACTCATGCAAAGAGCCAACTTACTGGAAAAGACTTTGATGCTGGGAAAGATGGAAAACAAAAGGAGAAGGGGGTGGCGGAGGATAAGATGGTTAGATAATATCACTGACTCAATGGACTTGAGCAAACTCAGGGGGATAGTGAAGGACAAGGGAGCCTTGTGCACTGCAGTCCATGGGTTGCAAAGAGTTGGACATGACTTAGCAACTGAACAGCAAAGGATGGATTCTTGAAACTTGGACACAGTGATGGCCAACATTGTGTTGGAGATATGGAGATACACCATCACTATCTTGGCCAGGTATTGAGGAAGGTGTCAGAAAGCTAGTAGTGGTCAGGTTAAAATCAATTTATTATGGGAGACCAAAGAATCTGTCATTGACTCTTTTACCAGGAAACCCCCAGTTCCCTTCATTGTGTTAATATATTATGCACTAGTTAAGGAGTACCAACAATATTGAAAATAATAGTAGTGGTGGTTCTCTACTACTGTGCCATGCTCAGTTACTTGGTCGTGTCTGACTCTTTGCAATCCCACAGACTATAGCCTGATAGGCTCCTCTGTTGTTTTCCAGGCAAGAACACTGGAGTGGATTGCAATCTCCTCCTAAAGGAGATCTTTCCCACCTAAGGGTCCAGCCTGCACTTCTTGCTATTCCTGCATTGGCAGGCAGATTCCTTACCACTGCGCTACCTAGGAAGCTGAATTTTTGTTTACTTATATGGCTGTGCCAGGTCTTAGTTGTGGCATATGGGATATAGTTCCCCAACCAGAGATCCAACTGAGGGCCCCCGCATTGGGAGCATGGAGTCTTAGACACTGAACCACCAGGGATTCTCTACTAGCCAGAGTTAACTTTGGAGATGCTGCTATAGACCTGTACCCTCTAGAGCTACTGAAACTTCTAGGAGGCCAAAGTAGCAAAGCAGGTGAAAGCAGCTAAAAATCAGAGGCAAGACTGGTGTGGTTGCCATAATGAGTCCTAAGCTTGAGTGGAAAAATAGGCTACCTTGATTGATAGGCATCTGTACAAAGACCAATAGACAATGGTGTTTCTAAATGTGTTAGATGGACGGTCAATTTGGATACTGCTGGCTCAGATGGTAAAGCATCTGCCTAAAATGCAGGAGACCTGGGTTCAATCCCTGGGTCAGAAAGACCTCCTGGGGAAGAAAATAGCAACCCACTCCAGTATTCTTGCCTGGAAAATCCCATGGACAGAGGAACCTGGTAGGCTACAGTCCATGGGGTTGCAAAGAGTCGGACATGACTGAGCGACTTCACTTTCACTTTGCTTTGTATAACTAGAAGAAAAAATCTAGGTGTATTGAGTTGGAAGCTTGTCAGTCTATGATTAAATAATCATGATTATCTGGCTAATTTCTTAGTTTTTGCCAGTCTCAGACTTAAAGCTCATCAACTGAAGGGGAGACTACATCCCCTGGAGAAGGGACTCTGCTCTGTATTAGCGTATGCATGTGTGTGTGCAAAACCACTTCAATCCTGTCCAGCTCTTTGCAACTCTATGGACTGTAGCTCACCAGACTCCTCTGTCCATGGGATTCTCCAGGCATGAATACTGGAGTGGGTTGCCATGTCCTCCTCCAGGGGGTCTTGCTGACCCAGGGATTGGACTCATGCCTTCTGCATTGCAGGCTTTTTCTTTACCCACTAAGCCACCTGGGAAGCTGCACATTAGTGTATACAAAGATATATACTTAATCTTTTCTCAAATAGACCTGGGGCCATTTATCAGAATCAGTATAAACTGAAGAAAGGAGAATGTTTAGATTTTCAAAGTACTCTTGAATATAGGGTCTCAGCTGAGGCTGAAACTAGAAGATAAAAAGTTCTATCATAACCCATAGGTCTTAAGAGATGTAGAAAATATACAGTGTTCAGGGTGAATACATTTCATATTGATTTCAAGGCTTATACAGTCCCCGCTCCATAGTAATTCTCCTCAGAGTTTCAAATGCATTATAGAGATGGATCTATTTAGCATTTAGCAAAGCACTCATATTGATTTCTTGACCTGTGGCATAAGAGCTATTATGTTAGGAAAAGCAAAGTGGAACATTCTGAAACAACCCACACTTCTATTCAAAAGAGTAATTCAGAAACATCACAGTCCTGGGTAGAAAAGTAGACATAAATGATATCCTCAAATATAAAAGGATTCAAATTAACAATTCCCATCATATCCCCATTTAATAGTCTTTATATTCTTGACAAAGTGAGATAGATCATGGTATCAATCAACTACCAGAGACTTAATCAGATACAATGCTCTGTACAAACTATGGTATCTTTATCATGGGAATGGGAATTATTCTTTTGCCATTTTTCAATGCCAAGTCAACAAAAGGGATGAGTTGTTAGATAACATGACTCTTTCAGGAAAAAAGTAATAGTCAAAGAGAAAGGCTATATCAGATAATAACAAATGATTATAAAATAGTGAGAAAGTATAATCAATGATGGGCTTCCCAGGTGGTATTAGTGGTTAGGAACCCACCTACCAATGCAAGAGACAAAAGAGATGCAGGATCGATCCTGGGATTGGGAAGACCCCTTGGAATAAAAAATGCCAACCCACTCCAGTATTCTTGCCTGAAGAATCCCACGGACAGAGAAGCCTGACAGGCTATGGTCCATAGGCTTATAAAAAGTTGAACACGAATGAAGCAACTTAGCACAGCACAGTACACATAATTAATATCATGATATACTAAAATTAGAATTGGGTTAGCAATGAAAATTATAGAATTGGAGAGTAGTAGGTGTGTTTTTTCTCACCCTTCTAGGACAAAGGTGATATACAGGCCTTTGAGGTAGAAAAGATAGGAATAAAAGAAGTGAATAATTTTCATCCTTACAGTAAAGTTCAAGTCCTCTCACACTTAGGCAGATAGCTGATAATTGTTTATCACCAGATTACACTTTCACTTTCATAATATTATGTTAAATAAAGATACTTCATTATTTATATTATCTTAGCCATGTAGGAAATTGTATCTATAACCCCTGATCTATATCATGATTTTTAAGATAAATAGCTTAACTAAGTTCGTCACTTTCTCCTAGTGTATTTGTCTGACCACATGCAGAAGTAAACAATGAAAATGGTGAGGTCTTAGAGTTTTAGACTGGCAAAGTAATCATACAGAAGAGTCACACAGTGAAGGAATAAATTCAGTGAAGTGCCAGAACATAGATGAAATTGTTAAACATGGAAAAGATGCAGAGTAAAGGTGCAAATAATTTAAGAATTCAAATATAATACTCTAAGGGCATTAAAGTACTGAGATAATATAGGTTGCATTGAGGACATTCAAAGAGAAGGATCCATATAAATAACAGAAATGCAGTCAATGATTATCATTTCAAAATGGAAGATTTTGGCAGTGGGTTATTGCTAAGAGATGGCAAGATTCAGAGTATAAAGCCAGGGTTGCAGGCAGCTGACTTTAAGGAAAAACAAAGGATAAAGTATTGAGAAAATAAAGAAGCTGCAAGATTGAAGTATTAGAAAATCTCTTAATGAAGATAAGTAACTATAACCAGAGAATGAAATGTCTTATTTAGAATGTATTGGGGATGGCACTCTTGGAAATATGTGGCAGACTGCTTATAAATGATGGTTGATTCATTGCGAAATAATAGAAGAGAAAAAAAAGAGGACTCTAAGAGATTTTGTTTCCTCCTATCTCAAAGCAAACTCAAACTTGGTTTTATGAAAGTAGTAAGAAATAAAACTATGTCATTTTGATACCATCTTTAATAAATAGTTGTGCTCAGCTGATATAGTTTTTTGTTGTATTCACTGAGAAAGGAGTATCTCATTATTCATATGACTTTGCTTCTGATGTCAGCAGTTTATATATACGTTGTTTATAATTACCATCATCATTATTGTTGTTCTAGTACAAAACATAAAAAAAGTGAATCTAATATTTGCAGGATCCCTAATGCATTCCTGTTGAATCCAAGAGTTCAGTGGAATCTAGTTGGAAAACCAATGCCATAAACATTTTCTTAAATACAGTCTAAACAAATTTTATAAATGTATAAACTTTTTATAAAAGAGGAATTAAATCTCAGTTAAGCAACTTGCTGGAAAATAATCTGCCAAGAGTAGAAAAGTTGGGGCTTCAATCTAAGACTATGATATCAATTTTTTTCAGTGGTTTGAGTAGTACTTATTGAAGCTATTATTTGAGTCCTCTGAATAGCACCTAGATCGCTAATTTAGCCTCTCCCATCTTTTTTTCCCTGTAAATAAAGAAGACACTGCCTGTTTTGTTCTCTGATCATTTGTATATTGTGCCCAGCCCACATTTGTTGTATTGACATGAAGTTGTGTTGAGTATTTGCTAATTCAACTTCTGTTGGGCATGCTAGGACTTCAGATTCCCTTCTACAAGAAAGGTCTCCCTCACAGGACTGCTGTGCTTATTATTCTCTGTTTAAGGACACACGCCTGTCTTTCAAGATAGAATCTCCATAAAGCATTGCTCAGTTGAATTAAGGTAAAGGGTGACAAGAGATACTACTATTAAGAAACACGTCTACATGTGAGGCCTCATTGTGAGTCCTAGGAGTGAGAATGGCTATAAATTTTAACCAGGATCCCCTGGTATATAGAGACATAAGGAAATGAGAGATGCAGTGAAAACAGTCTTTGTCTACTTTGCTTGTGCGCATGCTAAGCTGCCTCAGTCATTTCCCACTCGTTGTGATTTTATGGACTGTAGCCCACGAGGTTCCTCTGTCAATGGGATTCTCCAGGCAAGAATCCTGGAGTGACTTGCCATGCCCTCCTTCAGGAGATATTCCTGCCTCAGGGACTGAACCATTGTTTCTTTTGCCTCCTGTACTGGTGGGTGGGCTTTTACCACTAGTGCCACCTGGGAAGTCCCTTTGCCTACTTTATGTTTCTGCTAATGAATTAGCAGACTCATTGCCTAGTACTGTATATTTATATGTATTTTTTGAAATTTATTTATATACTTGGCTGTGCTGAGTCAGATGAGGTACATGGAATCTTTAGTTGCATCATTCACATTTTTAATTGTGGCACTAGGAATTTAGTTTGCTGACCAGGGATGGAACCCAAGTGTCCTGCATTAGGAGGGCAGAGTCTTAGCCATTGGACTACCAGGGAAGTCCTTTTATATGCATTTGTATATGTGCTGTCTACATCTGTCTCTACTCACACACATACACACACACACATGTGCAAGGATAGAGAGAAAGAGAATCAAGGCATGGGTAAGTCTCCGCAAGTAAAACATAAACCAAGGGGGATGGAAACTTCTCCTTGAAAAACATAAGATCATTAATTGAAAAGCAGAGACATGAGGTAACCTCCAGGAAAAAGTCTACCCAAGCATACTTGTAAAATTGACCGGTGTGCACCAGCTTAATTGTGAAGGGTAGAAAATAAATGAGATTCTGCATGGTGGTCTGACCCAAAGGCACTTGGAGGCAGCAGCCACTGTAACTGATGACCACTGCATCCTTAGGACAGGTGATGGGAGGTGGGTCAGGTTCTCTGCTTCCCTCCAGGGCTCCATGACCTTGGTGTATGAAGTAAGGAGTAAAAGAACTTTTCCTAACAAGGGTGAATCCAGCTGGGCCTTGGAGAAAGATGAAGTTGTCTACTTCAGTGGACTTCTACCATAGGAGGGCAAATTTAAAAAAAAGATAAAAATGAAAATCTAACAGCAAATAGTAGAAGAAAAACCTCCAGGTGGTGAGAGGAATAGATTTTGTGGAGCAAAATTTTCACAAGATTTCTCATCATCTAAACAGTTAATTAGAATTTTATTTAATCCTTTCAACAATGGGGAGGCATAGTATATCGAAAAATGAATATAATTGCTGTGTCAGGGTGTGGAGATCAGAGTCACCAGAGGTGGATGGAACATTAGGGGGTTTTTATAGGCTTTCAGAGAAGAGGTAATAAAGACCTGGACACTTAGTACTGGATATATATGTTATGTAGTATTTCCTGTTAATTAAAATTCTTAGTATAACGATGGAGGAAGAGAACTTGTTCTATGCTTTATGGCTTTCTAGGAGGTGCTGTGCTATGAAAAGTGGAGAGTACTCCACCCAGCAACAGTCCATTAAAAATTAATTTCTGCAGAAATTCATAAAAACTTGAAAGGATGAAGCAGTTATATATGTACCTTCTATGACCACTCCCTGGTAAATCCCTTTGGATATATGCATCCAGGAGTCTTATGGTAAAATAAGATAAAGTATAGGTAATATTCACATGATAACAAGTATGGTCAGTTGATAAAAGCATTTAATGTTTAGATGATGAGAACAGCTTTCCTCTGAACATAAGTTGCACTATAAAGTACACATACATTTTCTGCTAATGAAGTTGAATATTAACTTCCATGCATGAGTGGACAGATTATTAAACAATTAAATTAAGTGTAATTCAGAGACTGGTAATTTGGGGACATCTGAAATTAATCTGTTAATTATGAACTGCATCAGAAGAGTCTTTAGAACAGAATAAACAAAGTGGTAAATTAAATTCCACCTTGTTGGAAAGTTGAATTGGGCTGACATAATTTGCAAGTAAAAATGCGGAAGATGTAATTGAATAATAAAATCACACATTTTTCTTTAGCTTTTTCTATGTACCTTGTCAGAGAAAGAAAAAAGGCATTATTGTAAAATTGTTGTAAAATAATCATTCAAGTGTTTCTGTGAAAGTTTAAACATGATGGCAGCAAACCCCAATATGTAAGAGTGCCTAAAAATAAAGAAATAAATAAACAAAATAACTATTCCACATTTTTTTTTTTTTGGCTGAAAAACAGGGTTTATATTTCAAACTTGTGTTTGGGAAAATGAATAAAATATTTAAACAATGCTCTTTTATTGCTTCCATTTTAAATAGAATTTAATTATAAGAGCACAAGTACACAGTTTTTGTGTAAAAACAATATCAGGACATTACAAGCGATACACAAAGAAGATCAGGTGAACCTCTGGTCTGTATTTTAAAGGGCATTCATTTTTGCTTCTGTGGGGTCCTGTTTCATAAGGAAATGAAGAATCATGTGATTTAAGCAGTTAAAATATAGTTTCTTTAAAAAATATTTCCAGGACATTTCCTTCCTTTTGTAAAATGAGCAAATTTCCATAAATCCTTGATATAGTAGAGTCATTCAGTTCAACAACTATTTTAAAAAATGTGTCTTTTTATATTGAGGATATTTTTGTTCTGTTTGGCATTTTTAAAAATGAGATAAAAATATGATGAAAGTTCCTAAAAATAAGCAACTCATAGCCCCATTTATAACTAAATTTAAATAGCTATGAGTAAATTAAATTAGTATGTATTATTGTCCCAAATGTACCATGTGTCTGTACTCAATAAAGCAAGCATCATAGTTTTACAAGCAAAAATATGTATGTGCTATATATATTTATATACTGAATATAATATGCTTTAAATCAATTTAAAATTTAATTTTGGCATGAGTGAGTGAGTGAGTGAAATCGCTCAGTTGTGTCTGACTCTTCGCGACCCCATGGATTGTAGCCTCTCAGGCTCCTCCATTCATGGGATTTTCCAGGCAAGAGTGTTGGAATGGATTGCCATTTCCTTCTCCAGGGGATCTTCCTGACCTAGGAATCGAACTCGGGTCTCCCGCATTGCAGGCAGACACTTTACCATCTGAGCCAATATTAAAGAGCAATAAAATGGGTAAATTTGAAACCTCTCAGGAAACTGAAACAAGTATGGTAAATCACATTGTTCAGAAACAACAAAATAAAGGAAGTGTAAAGTATAAAATGTTGTTGTTGCCGTTTAGTTGCTCAGTGGTATCCAACTGTTTGTGATCCCATGGACCATAGCCTGCCAAGCTCCTCTGTCCCTGGGATTTCCCAGGCTAGAATACTGAAGTGGGTTGCCATTTCCTTCTCCGAGGGATTGTGCACATTTAAGGATAGTGGATCTCACCTGTGCCAACTCAGATATACAGGCTAGAGAAAGAAGAGAGAGAATTAGAGAGGGTAACTGAGAGAGAGAGAGAGCACATTTTGAATACAGTCTTTAAGTTTGTCCTTTCTCTAATCACCAGGAACAAGTGCGAGAAGAGACATGAATCAATGTCCTCCTCCCTCTGATTTCTCTCAGAAGGTGTAAGGCTCACTGTATGAAGAGTGATTTTAATGCTTCAAAATATCTACCTATTTTTTCTTCATCTTGACTTCTAAACAAAAATCAACTACCAGATCCAGTGCTCAAGGAAAAAGCAGTTATCTATCCCAGATCTATCCTGAGCCAAATATTTTTAGTCATGGATTTGAAGGATGTTTTCTAAAGTTAAACATATACTAAATCATCCTCTACCTATGACTTTAAGACAATTGAGGGGATTCTTAGACATTATCGGCTATTGCTGCATTTAAATTCCAGGTTACGGGAAACTTGCCCAGCCTTTATATAAACTTATAACTGAAACTCAACAGGCCAAGACTGATAAGCTGCTTTTGTCACCAGAGACTCAAAAGGCTTTTAATACTCTTCAAACTGCTCTCTTACAAACTCCTGCTTTAAGCCTGCCCACAGGGTCAGGATTTCCCAGGTGGTGCTAGTGGTAAAGAACCCACCTGCCAGTGTAGGAGACGTAAGAGACACTGGTTCGATCCCTGGGTCAGGAAGATCCCCTGGAGAAGGAAATGGCAACGCAGTCTAGTATTCTTGCCTAGAGAATTCCATGAACAAAGGAGCCTGGTGGGCTACAGTCCATGGGGTCACAAAGAGTCCGACTTAGCAGCATATCCCAGATCTAGAGGAAAAACAAATGGCTGTGTTGCACCCTTTAATTGTGGCATGGCA
The DNA here is from genome assembly GCF_032452875.1 of Bos javanicus. Lineage (NCBI taxonomy): Eukaryota > Metazoa > Chordata > Mammalia > Artiodactyla > Bovidae > Bos > Bos javanicus. The sequence goes on along the minus strand of NC_083869.1, from coordinate 57,934,199 downwards.
CTTAATCCTCAATGGAGTGTTTCTGGAAGGGATCTGTCTGTGTTAATTTGCTTGGGCTGTTGTAACAAAACATTACAAACTTGTTGTTCAGTCACTCAGTTGTCAAAGTGATGTCTGCTTTTTAATATGCTGTGTAGGTTGGTCATAGCTTTTCTTCCGAGGGGCAAGCATCTTTTAATTTCATGGTTTCAGTCACAGTCCACCATGATTTTGGTGCCCAAGAAGATAGTCTGTCACTGTTTCCATTTTCCCCCATCTATTTGCCAGGAAGTGATAGGACTGGATGCCATGATCTTAGTTTTTGGTATATTGAGTTTTAGGCCAGCTTTTTCACTCTTCTTTTTCCCCCTCATTAAGAGGCTCTTTAGTTCTTTTTCACTTTCCATCATTAGGGTGGTATCATCTGCGTATCTGAGGTTATTGATATTTTTCCCTGCAATCTTGATTCCAGCTTGTGCTTCATCCAGCCTGGCATTTCACATGACGTGCTCTGCATAGAAGTTAAATAAGCAGAGTGACAATATACAGCCTTCATATTCCTTTCCCAGTTTTGAACCAGTCCATTGTTCCATGTCCGGTTCTTAGCTGTTGCTTCTTGACCTGTATACAGGTTTTTCAAGAGGCAGGTAAAGTGGTCTGATATTCCCATATCTTTAAGAATTTTCCACAGTTTGTTGTGATCCACACAGTTAAAGGCTTTAGCAGTCTTTGAAGTAGGCTTTCTAGTAGTCAATGAAGCAGAAATATGTTTTTCTGGAATTTCCTTGCTTTTTCTATGATCCAATGAATATTGGCAATTTGATCTCTGGTTCTTCTCCTTTTCTAAATCCAACTTCTAAATCACAAACTGAGTGGCTTTAAACAACAGAAATGTATTCTCATATAGGCAGAGGCTAGATGTCTGAAGTCAAGGTATCAGCAGGGCCATGCTCCCTCTAATGGCTCTAGAAGGGCCAGTCAGTTCCATGTCTTTCTCTTAGCTTCTGGTGTTGCTTGCAGTCTTCAACAGTCTTTGACATAACTCCAGTCTTCAATCACTTCTTTCATGGTCAGTTGGTGTTCTCTCTGTGTCTGTGTGTCTTCTCTTCTTATGAAGACACAAGCCATATTTGACTACAGCCTATCCTAATGATCTCATCTTAACTTGATTACATCTGCAAAGACCATAGTTCCAAATATAATCACATTCCCAGATATCAGGGATTAGGACAAACATTTTTTTGGAGTGGAGGAAAGTTACAATTCGACCTAAGACAGGGTGTTATGGTTAATTTTGAATTTTTTTCCCCTTCTGTACCAACTTTAGACCTGAGTTCCCACTTAGGATATGACTCTATGGAACATAAATGTAAAGGTGTCAGAAATATTTCACACTGTTTGTAAAATAAAAGGTATTTTATCTTATGTTAAGTTTCTTTTCCAATAAGAAGTATTGATTCTTATGTGCTGAGAATTCTAAATCATATATTTTCTTAAATATTCAGCTGTAACTAGAGAGTCCCAGAGAAGCTACTAGAATAATAACCACTTTATTCTTGACATGTCCTTAGATTTTTAGTTCTTCTGTTAACATTTGCTCTCTCTACATCCAAGCTGACAGTAGAAGGAATAATGATTAAGGCTATCTCAATCACAATTGTGTTTAATATGATATGTAATTATACAGAAAAAAAAATTAGTCCAAATTAATTTCAAGTCACTTTAAAAGAAATAACTTTCCTGAATTTAACTGGTTTCCCTCCTTTGATTTTAGGCAGCTTTACATTCAATAAATCTTGAAAAGATAGGGCAAAATCTCACTAATTTATATGGAAAAGAAGCTATAGACAGATCCACTTTTAGACTTTCAAGGCACTGAAATAAATCTAAGGTTCTCTGTAAAGTAAGTATCAGTTAAGAAGTGACTCTGGAGTTGAACAGGCTATGTGTATATATTAATCTTAGTAGTAGTACTTACTAAGACAAATCCCCATATATAAAATGGGCATAATAATGACATAATTATAACCAGGTATTAAATAGAATAATTTAAGAAGAAGATTGAGTCCAAAAATAAATTTTCAAATTATTAGTAAAGTATTTATAGGAAAATAACTATTCACTCAATGAATATTTGTTTAAAACATAAATTTTTCCAAGTTGCTTCATGCCATATCTTGAGGTAATTAAGAAATTCATCAGACATTATTCCGAACTTCAAGGATCTCTTAATTCAAGTGGGAAAACTCATAATTAGTTTTAAAAGTCATCAAAGTAAAAATGAGGGCAAATATGGCTAAAAAAAATAAAATATGAGGGCAGAGTCTGGAAATACCTTATTTCCTAAAAGTTTGAAACCAGACAGGATCCTGCAGGATCTTCTTGGGGACAGGCCCCTGTGTTCTCCCACCTATCTCTCGTTTGTAGACAAGCTTTAGCCTCCTAAGCCTTCCCTAGTTCCAAAGGGCAAATTTAATAAGAGAAGTGAGAAAATGTAGAAACAAAGAAAAACAGTCAGGCAAGACAAAATAATAAGAGTTTAGCCATAAAACAAAGTCAAGGATTTTAGTTCCTCCTTAAGTGCTATAGATAATATCTTGAGCTTCATCCTTGAGTTGTTTTGCAGATACTGAAATCCCCACCAGAGGGAAGTAGTTTTAACTGCATGCTGGCTAACTGCCTGTAGTAGACCTCAGAGTAGTTGGAAACAGAAAGTTGACTATTAAGATTCCAGAACTATCATCCTGTTAACCATTAACCAATTACAGACTTGTGCATGACTAGTCTGGTACCCTGGAACCCATACCCTTAATATTGCCTTTAAACTTTTTTTTTCTAAAAGCCATTGGGGAATTCAGATCTTTTGATCAGGAGCTGTTCTCCGTACTCCTTAAATGCTGTAATATCCTACACCACAACCCAGGGTCTGTAGATTGGTTTTGCAGCATATCAGTTGAACAGACCCAAGTTCAATTTGGTAACAATTTGGAAAGAGCAAGAGATAGGAGATCAGAATCTGAATGCTATTCATAATCACCTCTGAATCTACTGTGAGGACAACATCTTGGATGTGTTCTCCAAGAAAACTGCACTGGTTTATGTACTATTTTCAATTTATTTACAAAAAACCATGGGAAATCTCATGGACAGAGGAGCCTTGTGGGCTACAGTCCATGGGGTCACAAAAGAATCAGACATAACTTAGCGACTAAACTAAACTAAATGCATGCTATATATTATGAAAGATTAAAGTTCCTACAGTGATTTGGTTGTATATGATTTTTGCCTAAGGCCCTGATATTAAAAATCAACTTTATTGCACTTTATAAAATTCCTATAAGATAGCCCAGTCTTCAGTTCAGTTTCTCAGTCGTGTCCAACTCTTTGAGACCCCATGAACAGCAGCACACCAGGCCTCCCTGTCCATCATCAGCTCCCAGAGTTCAACCAAACCCATGTCCATTGAGTTGGTGATGCCATCCAACCATCTCATCCTCTGTTGTCCCCTTCTCCTCCTGCCCTCAATCTTTCCCAGCATCAGGGTTTTTTCCAATGAGTCAGGTCTTCACATCAGATGGCCAAAGTATTGGAGTTTCAGCTTCAACATCAGTCCTTCAATGAACACCAGGACTGATCTCCTTTAGGATGGACTGGTTGGATCTCCTTGCAGTCCAAGGACTCTCAGAGTCTTCTCCAACACCAAAGTTCAAAAGCCTCAATTCTTCGGTGCTCAGTTTTCTGTATAGTCCAACTCTCACATCCATACATGACCAGTGGAAAAACAATAGCTTTGACTAGACAGACCTTTGTTGACAAAGTAATGTCTCTGCTTTTCAATAGGCTGTCTAGATTGGTCATAACTTTCCTTCCAAGGAGCAAGTGTCTTTTAATTTCATGGCTGCAATCACCATCTACAGTGATTTTGGAGCCCAGAAAAATAAAGTCTGTCACTGTTTCCATTGTTTCCCCATCTACTTGCCATGAAGTGATGGGACCGGATGCCATGATCTTAGTTTTCTGAATGTTGAGCTTTAAGCCAACTTTTCCTCTCCTCTTTCACTTTCATCAAGAGGCTCTTTAGTTCTTCGCTTTCTGCTATAAGGGTGGTGTCATTTGCATATCTGAGGTTACTGGTATTTCTCCTGGCAATCTTGATTCCAGCTTGTGCTTCCTATAGCCCAGCATTTCTCATGATGTACTCTGCGTATAAGTTAATTAAGCAGGGTGACAATATACAGCCTCGAAGTACTCCTTTTCCTATTTGGAACCAGTCTGTTGTTCCATGTCCAGTTCTAGCTGTTGCTTCCTGACCTGCATACAGGTTTCTCAAGAGGCAGGTCAGGTGGTCTGGTATTTCCATCTTTCAGAATTTTCCACAGTTTATTGTGATCCACACAGTCAAAGGCTTTGGCATAGTCAATAAAGCAGAAATAGATGTTTTTCTGGAACTCTCTTGCTTTTTTGATGATGTATTAGGTGTTGGCAATTTGATCTCTGGTTCCTCTGCCTTTTCTAAAACCAGCTTGAACATCAGGAAGTTCATGGTTCACATATTGCTGAAGCCTGGCTTGGCACAGAAGCGGGGCGGCTGTAACAGTGTGGAAGTGTGGCTGAGAGGAGCTACCCCATATACAAGGTAAGGGGCAGTGGCTGAGAGGAGATACCCCACATCCAAGGCAAGGAGCAGCTGCTGCGCTTCCCTGGAGCAGCCGTGAAGAGATATCCCACGTCCAAGGTAAGATAAACCCAAGTAAGACAGGAGAAGGTAAGAGAAACCCAAGTAAGACAGTAGGCACTGAGAGAGGGAATCAGAGGGCAGACAGACTGAAACCACAATCACAGACAACTAGCCAATCTGATCACATGGACCACAGCCTTGTCTCACTCAATGAAACTAAGCCATGCCCTGTGGGACCACCCAAGATGGGGGTTGGGGGGTGGGGTCATGGTGGAAAGGTCTGACAGAATGTGGTCCACTGGAGAAAGGCATGGCAAACCACTTCAGTATTCTTGCCTTGAGAACCCTAATTTTCTTGAAGAGATCTCTAGTCTTTCCCATTCTATTGTTTTCCTCTATTTCTTTGCATTGATCACTGAGGAAGGCTTTCTTATCTCTCCTTGCTATTCTTTGGAAGTCTACATTCAAATGGGTATATCCCTCCTTTTCTCCTTTGCTTTTTGCTTCCTTTCTTTTCATAGCTATTTGTAAGGCCTCCTCAGACAGTCATTTTGCTTTTTTACAATTTATACCAAAAAAAAATCATGTGTAATTCTACTTCTATGAATTTATCTTCAGAAAATAAGAATATACACAAATATTAGCTACTAGCATGTTTATTCCAGGGTATATGTAATAAAATTGGGGGAAAATCTATGCAAATGTTTAATTATAGGAGATTTGTTAAGTTCGTCTTATTAAAAATCAATAGATACATGGTCATTTAATAATACTGTAAGTTATGTGTAATAAAATGATGATCTACTTATGATTTAAAGTAATAAGAACAGATTGTAAAATAGAATATACTATTTAATCCCACTTATTAAAAAATTAATATTAAATCATACACACAGAAAAAAGTCTAGTGTTTTTAATTTTCTTTATTGTGTTTATAATTGGTTCCTATTTTTCCATACATATTTAACCAGCCTAATTTAAAAATCTTATTACAAGTGAATTAAGATGGTTTATAGCCATAATCTGAAACTCTGGATTCATTCAGTAGAATAATTAGGTTTTGTGGTTTTTTAAAAACTTTATGGAAGGAAGAGCACAAATTTTATCCTAAAAATTTAATCCTTTTGTGGTAAAATAAAATATAGATATAGAAAATCACACATAATATATGTGTGTGTGTGTTTGCTCAGTCATGTCCTACTCTTGTGGCCCCATGACTGTAGCCTTCCAGGCTCCTCTGCCCATGGGCTCCTCTGCCCATAGGAAAGGAGTACATCAAGGCTGTATATTGTCACCCTGCTTATTTAACTTATATGCAGAGTACATCATGAGAAATGCTGGGCTGGATGAAGCATAAGTTGGAATCAAGATTGCCAGGAGAAATATCAATAACCTCAGATATGCAGATGACACCACCCTTATGGCAGAAAGTGAAGAAGAACTAAAGAATCTCTTGATGAAAGTGAAAGTGGAGAGTGAAACAGTTGGCTTAAAACTCAACATTCATAAAATTAAGATCTTGGCATCTGGTCCCATCACTTCATGGCAAGTAGATGGGGAAACAATGGAAATAGTGACAGACTTTATTTTTCTGGGCTCCAAAATCACTGCAGATGGTGACTGCAGCCATGAAATTAAAAGATGCTTGCTCCTTGGAAGAAAAGTTATGAGCTGTCTAGACAGCATATTAAAAAACAGAGACATTACTTTGCCAACAAAGGTCCATCTAGTCAAAGCTATGGTTTTTTCCAGTAGTCATGTATGGATGTGAGAGTTGGACTATAAAAAAAGCTGAGGGATGAAGAACTGATGCTTTTGAACTGTGATGTGGAGAAGACTCTCGAGAGTTCCTTGGACTGCAAGGAGATCCAACCAGTCAGTCCTAAAGGAAACCAGTCCTGAATATTCATAGGAAGGACTGATGCTATAGCTGATACTCCAATACTTCGGCCACCTGATGTGAAGGACTGACTCATTTGAAAAGACCCTGATGATGGAAAAAATTGAAGGCAGGAGGAGAAGGGGACAACAGAGGGTGAGATGGTTGGATGGCATCACCAACTCATTGGACATAAATTTAAATGAACTCCAGGACTTGGTGATGGACAGGGAAGCGTGGTGTGCTGCAGTCCTTGGGGTTGCAAAGAGTCAGACACGACTGAGCAACTGAACTGAACTGGACTGCAGCCTGCCAGGTTCCTCTGCCCATGGAATTTTCCCTGGTCCCTGGCAAGAATATTGAGGTGGGTTGCCATCCCCTTCGCCAGGGGATTTTCCCAACACAGGGATATAACCCGTGTCTATCATGTTTCCTGCATTGGCAGGCAAGTTCTTTACCTCTAGCACCATCTTATGAGTTGTTATGAGGCAAGCACCTTTACACTTATTACCCAGATAAATATATAATATTATCAGTGACTCCAGAAGCCCTTCCATGTGCGTGCCCTCATGTCATGTCCTGTCCTCTCACCAAGAAGTAACCATTATCCTGACTTTCAGCAATCACTTTTTGTATTTGTCTTATAAATGTGCGTTTCTAAACACAGTTGCTTAGTCACGCTCATTCACATTTTTAGTCCAGGTGCTACCCATTCCATGGTAAAATTTGCTATGTTTCTCAGTGCCCTGTATATCTTGAGGTTTGACACCTGGAACAAAAAGTCTCATCAGACTTAGGTTTGATACCACAGGCAAGATTATAGGTAGTGCATGTGTTTTCATCAGGGTTTTCCCTCTTTTTATATAGGTAGGATGCTACTTACGGCTAATGATCTAATGTTTATTCTTTGGGAGAACAATTGCAATAAAATTGCAAAATGGTGATATTTCAGTTCTGTTCTTTTTCATACACTATTCAGACTAGTTTATAAAGAGATGCTTACCCAATCTATAATTTGATAACTCAGTAGTGAAGTTCATATGGGGAAGGTCAGATAAATACTTGATTCTTTAACTACATTTACTAGTTTGCTGTCATCTCTCAAGGGTGCCCATTAATTATCTGCTTTTTAAATCCTTATTAGTCTAATGATTTAAACATATTTGATTAATTGCAATGAATTGTACTTTATTTTGAAGCTCAAATTGATCCTCTAAGAACCTCTTCAGCTTTGTTCTTGAGTGCTTTTGACACAACACTAGCAGTGTTGGACAGTTTCTCTTTAGCAGTTATGAGAAGTTTCAAGCTCATCTTGTACTTCCTTGCTTTGAGTACGCAATTAATTATTTCCTAAAGAAGAAAACACCGTTGTGAAAAATCTTGAAAAAACAATATTTTAAGGCTGAAGATATCTGAACAATAGGGATTCTTATTCATATTATGCTTGGTCATTGTTTTATGCTTTTTCGATGACTAAAGCTAGAAAGTATTCTATTCAAATCCAATGAATATCCAATCTATTCATCAATGATGAATATCATCAATCTATTCATACATATATACAAGTATATGAAAGTGAAAGTCACTCACTCCTGTCCAACTCTTTGGGACCCCATGGTCTATACAGTCCATGGAATTCTCCAGGCCAGAATACTGGAGTGGGTAGTCTTTCCCTTCTCCAGGGGATCGTCCCAACCCAGGGATCGAACCCAGGTCTCTCATGTTGCAGGTGAATTCTTTATCAGCTGAGCCACAAGGGAAGCCCAAGGATACTGGTGTGGGTAGCTGATCCCTTCTCCAGGGGATATTCCCAACCTAGGAATCAAACTGGGATCTCTTGAACTGCCAGTGGATTCTTTACCAACTGAGCTATCAGGGAAGCCCATACATACATTTATATGCATATGTGCATATATTATGGGCATGTATATGCATATATTATGGGCTTACCCCATGGCTCAGTAGTCAGGAATCTGCCTGCAATGTGGGAGACATGAGTTAGATTCCTGGGTCAGGAAGATCCCCTGGAATAGGAAATGGCAACCCACTCCAGTATACTTGCCTGGAGGATCCCATGGACAGAGGAGCCTGGAGTACCATAGTCCATAGGGTCACACATAGTCAGACACTACTGACTATGTGTGCATAGCATGCATGCATATATTATAAACATTTTCATGAGTTTATATGAGTTTATGCTATGTCCTTTTAAGTCAAATTTAAAACTATATATATATATATTTTAATGAATCTCTATTCCTCCTTTTTTCCACACTAAGAAAACTGCTTTTTAAGGACACAGGGAGTGGTAGAATTAGTCTATCCCATAATTATTCTTTTATTTTTTTCCATGTTATATACATTAGGTTCAGAATAACTATACTAATATCATTACCATCAATATTATATTCTTATTCATTCTCCACTCTTTCCTTATTTTTATAGTTTTACCATAGCCACTCTGGCTGAGCATATAGCCATTTCATATTATGCATTCGTATTAAACTTCATCTCCCATGAATGGAGGAGCCTGGAAGGCTGCAGTCCATGGGGTCGCTGAGAGTCGGACACGACTGAGCGACTTCCCTTTCACTTTTCACTTTCATGCATTGGAGAAGGAAATGGCAACCCACTCCAGTGTTCTTGCCTGGAGAATCCTGGGGACAGGGGAGCCTGGTGGGCTGCCGTCTATGGGGTCGCACAGAGTCGGACACGACTGAAGCGACTTAGCAGCAGTATCAGTCTTACTAGATGAGAAGTCTAGTCTTACTAGATGAGAAGTCTAGTCTTACCAGATGAGAAGGGAATGGCTACCTACTCCAATATTCTTGCCTGAGAAATCCTATGGACAGAGGAGCCTGGTGGGCTACAGTAGTTGGGGTCTCAAAGAGTCAGACATGACTGAGCAACTAACACATTAAAGTTAGTCTTACTTTTGTAAGTAGCTACATCACCATCTATTCTCTTGTCATTTGAGTTATATGGAATCTGATCTCTAAGAATTCTCCAGAAAGACTTTGGAAGCAATACTCTGTGAGTTTTTGCCTGTTCATATAGTTTGTGTCTGCTATGTTGACATTAGTTTTGCTGGATATGAAATCATTAGTTCAGATTTTCTTTTTCTGAATATTTTAGTTTTGTAATTCTTTTTAACAAAGTATTGCTGTTGAATAGCCTAATGATAATCTATTTTTTTCTACCACAGTATAAGTATCTCACTATTTTTGCCAGAGAAAGGGATTCTTCTGTCTTTAAAAATTTTTTAGAAAATTTAATAGAATAGGTCTCTGTATTAGTCTCAGATATGTGATGTGATTTTTTAGTATGAACTTTCAATTAAAAAAAAACTTTCAGGAATGGTTTCATGATTTTAGCTTTTGTTCTGTTCCTTTGCTTCAGTATTCTTTAGGGATTACTATTTCCACATGTAAGATCTGGCATATTGTTAACATTTTTCACTTTTTTTTCAGATCTCTTATATAATTTTTCATTTCTTTTTTATTGAAATATAAAACTTTCATTTTATATTTCTCTTAAGACATCATTTTCTGTGTTAATTCTTCATATTCTGTTCTTCTAATTTATTATTAATTTAAATTTATGTTTTCCTTTAGTTCAAATTCTCATCTTTATATTATATTGCTTATGAATTTTTCTACTTTTGATTTATATTGTTCTTTAATGTATTGTATCATTTATTACTATCTCTTGTTCATTTAAAAGTGAAAGTATTGGTCGCTCAGTCATATCCGACTCCTCTGTCCATGGGATTCTCCAGGCATTGGGTTGGAGTGGGTTGCCCCCATTCCTTTCTCCAGGGGATCTTCCCAACCAAGGGCTTGAACCTGAGTCTCCTGCATCACAGGCAGATTCTTTACCATCTGAGCCACAAAGGATTCGTTTTGTTCTGTTCCTTAGACATGTCTTTCTGGCATGCAGTTCATGATCTGTAAGGATTGTATTCTGCTCCTTATTCTTTCTCTCCTTTTTAGGGCAACACTGTTCAGATTGACTTCAATACTTTCATGTTGTTCATTTTTATTTGAAATAAATCTTGACAAAATTTTAGAGGAAAATATGACTCAAGATAGCTTTGATCACTTCACAGAGCCCTTCTGTTTTTTTGTGTGTGTGTAGTGTTCAAAATAATGATGATGGCTTGCTTTCTCAGGTTTTTGGTTCTCTCTTCTCTCCCCAACCAGGCATGTTTATCTGCATTTTCTTTCCTTCTCCTCTATCTGCCCGTTTTCTGCCTGATTTTAATGTTACACCACCAGTTTCTTTTCAGTGTAGATCCTTGTTCTGGAGGAAAACCTTGGCTAGTCAGTTTCAACAAATCGTAAAATCTAGACTTTCTTCTCTCTCTTTAAGGTTTTATGTTGGGACCATTGTACTCACTGGAGAACGAATTGGGCAAAACCTTATCTAATTTCAACTGTTGTTTTTAAATTGACCCAGCATGATTTCCAACGACTGCCTGTTACCTAATTTAAGGTTCTTCTGTTCTCGGGTATATCACTCACCCTTTATTTCTCTCTTCTTTCATCCTCACATGATACTGATAAGATGCCAGTCTTGTGGCTGTTGGTGGAGTCCTCTCCCCTGCTTAAATATTGTGGTTTGTGAGAATGCCTTTCGTGGTACTTACTGTCCATAGATTTTATGTATGTATATGTGCTTAGTCACTTAGTTGTGTGCAGCTCTTTGCAACCCTTTGGACTGTAGCCCACCAGGCTCCTCCGTCCATGGGATTTCCCAGGCAAGAATACTGGAGTGGGTTGCCATTTCCTTCTTGAGGGGATCTTCCTAACCCAGAGGTCAAACCCTGTGTCTTCTGTGTTTCCTGCATTGCAGAAGAATTATTTACCCACTGAGCCTTTTGAGAAATCCTATATATGTATGTAATTGGTGTCTCGTTACTTAGTCTGTCTTTATCTGGAGACTGGAAGAGATTCACAAATGTGCCCCACTTCTGCCAGTTTCCTCATTTTTTTAAACTCCAAAGAGATCATGTAGATATAGCCTCAATTAATTGGTTCATTAGATTCATTATTATCTGGTGAATCCTATATATTACCTGTACTCTGGCAATGGAAATAAAGTAAGGACTTGACTTTCCTTTTGGAGTATAATGGAAATACGAAATCACAGCTTGGAACACAAGAGAAAGAAAAATCTCTGATTTGTTATACTTAAGAAAATGTCAGGAGCAATTTAGACCATATCCTGGAGGCTAAGGTCTAATTTTATTTGAGCTACATTACTCCTGCACCTGCTCAAGGGTACGCCTACTCTATGAAGTTGTGTCTTAAGTGGAGACTGACTGTTCTAAATTGTTGTTTAATTTTAGCTTGGCGATGCAAGAGCTCAGTTCTTTCAATGCATTTACATCAATGCCATGGTCTGCTGCACTGCGGTTTATTCTGCACATAAACACTATCTCAAATTTGCAGTGAGGATGACTGCAATCATTCACACCACATATTAATAGTATGGTGATTTAATTACTATACAAATTGATTCACAATTAATCAGGTAGGTAGAGCTTTAATAAGTTGTATGCACTGTGAAATATATCAAGTCTGATACTGCTCACTAGTGCTGCTCTTATTATCTCCAGAGTCTAGTGGAGTTGACCAGGCTAGTCCTCTTAATGCCACAAACCAGTTTTTAGAGTCATCCCAAGACACTTCCCTGATGGCTCAGACGGTAAAGTCTGCCCTCAGTGCAGGAGGCCTGAATTTGATCCCTGAGTCTGGAAGATCCCCTGGAGAAGGAAATGGCAATCCACTTCAGTATTCTTGCTGGAAAATCCCATGGATGGAGGAGCCTGGTGGGATCAGTCCATAGCATCGCAAAGCATCAGGCAGACTAAGTGACTACACTTTCACTTTCAAGACACTTAGTTTTTTTTTTCCTGAAGCAACTGAGAGTGTACTCAAGAGTTTTGGAATCCAGTTATTCTTATTACCTTCTCAGGATCACTTGTCTGAGGAAATAGCTTATTGGCCCCCTGTTGTATTGAGTTGGCCAAAAGGTTCTTTTGGACTGATTTTATGGGAAAATCCAAATGAATCTTTTGGTCAACTGAATATATAATTTACTGTAGTATGCTAGAAATAGTTAATAGTCAATCGCTTCTTTTTTCTACATTTTATTGCTTTACTTATCTGCTTTGGGATATTACTAGGTTTTTGATCTGCGTATCTTAAACAAACCGTGATGCTTAGTTTTATGTGTAAACTTGGCTAGACCATGGCATATTTTGGATATTTTGTCAAATGTTATTCTAGATGTTTCTCTGAACTATTTTTGTTTTGTTTTGTTTTTACTTTTGGATGTGATTAACATTCACATCAGTAAACCTTGTGTAAAGCAGATTAGTCCCCATATTACAGGTGAACCTCATGCAATCAGCTAAGGCCTTCAGAAAAAGACTGTTCCCTAAAGAAGAGGCGGTTCTGTCAGTAGACTGCCTTTGGACTTGAACTGAAACTCTTCCCTGTGTTTCTAGCCTGTGGCTTATCTACAGATTTCGGACTTGCCAGTCTCTACAATCATGTGAGCCAATTCCTAAAAATAAATTCTCTCCCATAGACTGCCCCCCATACACACACACCATATTGGTTCTGTTTCTCTGGAGAACCCTGACTAATACACAAATTATCTATATATGGTCAGAAACATAGAGTTTTTACATTGATATGCATGCATTCTAATTAGTTCTCACAGATTTTTTTTTTTTTGCACTTTTATTTATTTATTTATTTTTTAAATTTAATGTATTTTATTTTATTTATTTTTTTAAATTTTATTTTATTTTTAAACTTTACATAATTGTATTAGTTTTGCCAGATATCAAAATGAATCCACCACAGGTATACATGTGTTCCCTATCCTGAACCCACCTCCCTCCTCCCTCCCCATACCATCCCTCTGGGTCGTCCCAGTGCACTAGCCCCCAGCATCCAGTATCGTGCATCGAACCTGGACTGGCATCTCATTTCATACATGATATTTTACATGTTTCAATGCCATTCTCCCAAATCTTCCCACCCTCTCCCTCTCCCACAGAGTCCATAAGACTGTTCTATACATCAGTGTCTCTTTTGCTGTCTCGTACACAGGGTTATTGTTACCATCTTTCTAAATTCCATATATATGCGTTAGTATACTGTATTGGTGTTTTTCCTTCTGGCTTACTTCACTCTGTATAATAGGCTCCAGGTTTGTCCACCTCATTAGAACTGATTCAAATGTATTCTTTTTAATGGCTGAGTAATATTCCATTGTGTATATGTACCATAGCTTTCTTATCCATTCATCTGCTGATGGACATCTAGGTTGCTTCCATGTCCTGGCTATTATAAACAGTGCTGTGATGAACACTGGGGTACACGTGTCTCTCTCCCTTCTGGTTTCGTCAGTGTGTATGCCCAGCAGTGGGATTGCTGGATCATAAGGCAGTTCTATTTCCAGTTTTTTAAGGAATCTCCACACTGTTCTCCATAGTGGCTGTACTAGTTTGCATTCCCACCAGCAGTGTAAGAGGGTTCCCTTTTCTCCACACCCTCTCCAGAATTTATTGTTTGTAGACTTTTGGATCGCAGCCATTCTGACTGGCGTGAAATGGTACCTCATTGTGGTTTTGATTTGCATTTCTCTGGTAATGAGTGATGTTGAGCATCTTTTCATGTGTTTGTTAGCCATCTGTATGTCTTCTTTGGAGAAATGTCTATTTAGTTCTTTGGCCCATTTTTTGATTGGGTCATTTATTTTTCTGGAATTGAGCTGTAGGAGTTGCTTGTATATTTTTGAGATTAGTTGTTTGTCAGTTGCTTCATTTGCTATTATTTTCTCCCATTCTGAGGGCTGTCTTTTCACCTTGCTAATAGTTTCCTTTGATGTGCAGAAGCTTTTAAGGTTAATTAGGTCCCATTTGTTTATTTTTGATTTTATTTCCAGTATTCTGGTAGGTGGGTCATAGAGGATCCTGCTGTGATGTATGTCAGAGAGTGTTTTGCCTATGTTCTCCTCTAGGAGTTTTATAGTTTCTGGTCTTACGTTTAGATCTTTAATCCATTTTGAGTTTATTTTTGTGTATGGTGTTAGAAAGTGTTCTAGTTTCATTCTTTTACAAGTGGTTGACCAGATTTCCCAGCACCACTTGTTAAAGAGACTGTCTTTAATCCATTGTATATTCTTGCCTCCTTTGTCAAAGATAAGGTGTCCATATGTGCATGGATTTATCTCTGGGCTTTCTATTTTGTTCCATTGATCTATATTTCTGTCTTTGTGCCAGTACCATACTGTCTTGATAACTGTGGCTTTGTAGTAGAGCCTGAAGTCAGGTAGGTTGATTCTTCCAGTTCCATTCTTCTTTCTCAGGATCGCTTTGGCTATTCGAGGTTTTTTGTATTTCCATACAAATTGTGAAATTATTTGTTCTAGCTCTGTGAAGAATACTGTTGGTAGCTTGATAGAGATTGCATTGAATCTATAAATTGCTTTGGGTAGTATACTCATTTTCACTATATTGATTCTTCCAATTCATGAATATGGTATATTTCTCCATCTATTAGTGTCCTCTTTGATTTCTTTCACCAGTGTTTTATAGTTTTCTATATATAGGTCTTTAGTTTCTTTAGGTAGATATATTCCTAAGTATTTTATTCTTTCCATTGCAATGGTGAATGGAATTGTTTCCTTAATTTCTCTTTCTGTTTTCTCATTATTAGTGTATAGGAATGCAAGGGATTTCTGTGTGTTGATTTTATATCCTGCAACTTTACTATAGTCATTGATTAGTTCTAGTAATTTTCTGGTGGAGTCTTTAGGGTTTTCTCTGTAGAGGATCATGTCATCTGCAAATAGTGAGAGTTTTACTTCTTCTTTTCCAATTTGGATTCCTTTTGTTTCTTTTTCTGCTCTGATTGCTGTGGCCAAAACTTCCAAAACTATGTTGAATAGTAATGGTGAAAGTGGGCACCCTTGTCTTGTTCCTGACTTTAGAGGAAATGCTTTCAATTTTTCACCATTGAGGATAAGGTTTGCTGTGGGTTTGTCACATATAGCTTTTATTATGTTGAGTTATGTTCCTTCTATTCCTGCTTTCTGGAGAGTTTTTATCATAAATGGATGTTGAATTTTGTCAAAGGCTTTCTCTGCATCTATTGAGATAATCATATGGTTTTTATTTTTCAATTTGTTAATGTGGTGTATTACATTGATTGATTTGTGGATATTGAAGAATCCTTGCATCCCTGGGATAAAGCCCACTTGGTCATGGTGTATGATCTTTTTAATGTGTTGTTGGATTCTGATTGCTAGAATTTTGTTAAGGATTTTTGCATCTATGTTCATCAGTGATATTGGACTGTAGTTTTCTTTTTTTGTGGGATCTTTGTCAGGTTTTGGTATTAGGGTGATGGTGGCCTCATAGAATGAGTTTGGAAGTTTACCTTCCTCTGCAATTTTCTGGAAGAGTTTGAGTAGGATAGGCGTTAGCTCTTCTCTAAATTTTTGGTAGAATTCAGCTGTGAAGCTGTCTGGACCTGGGCTTTTGTTTGCTGGAATATTTTTCATTACAGTTTCAATTTCCGTGCTTGTGATGGGTCTGTTAAGATTTTCTATTTCTTCCTGGTTGAGTTTTGGAAAGTTGTACTTTTCTAAGAATTTGTCCATTTCTTCCACGTTGTCCATTTTATTGGCATATAATTGTTGATAGTAGTCTCTTATGATCCTTTGTATTTCTGTGTTGTCTGTTGTGATCTCTCCATTTTCATTTCTAATTTTATTGATTTGATTTTTCTCCCTTTGTTTCTTGATGAGTCTGGCTAATGGTTTGTCAATTTTATTTATCCTTTCAAAGAACCAGCTTTTGGTTTTGTTGATTTTTACTATGGTCTCTTTTGTTTCTTTTGCATTTATTTCTGCCCTAATTTTTAAGATTTCTTTCCTTCTACTAACCCTGGGGTTCTTCATTTCTTCCTTTTCTAGTTGCTTTAGGTGTAGTTAGGTTGTTAATTTGACTTTTTTCTTGTTTCTTGAGGTGTGCCTGTATTGCTATGAACTTTCCCCTTAGGACTGCTTTTACCGTGTCCCACAGGTTTTGGGTTGTTGTGTTTTCATTTTCATTCATTTCTATGCAAATTTTGATTTCTTTTTTGATTTCTTCTCTGATTTGTTGGTTATTCAGCAGCATGTTGTTCAGCCTCCATATGTTGGAATTTTTCATAGTTTTTCTCCTGTAATTGAGATCTAATCTTACTGCATTGTGGTCAGAAAAGATGCTTGGAATGATTTCTATTTTTTTGAATTTACCAAGGCTAGCTTTATGGCCCAGGATGTGATCTATCCTGGAGAAGGTTCCATGTGCGCTTGAGAAAAAGGTGAAATTCATTGTTTTGGGATGAAATGTCCTATAGATATCAATTAGGTCTAGCTGGTCTATTGTATCATTTAAAGTTTGTGTTTCCTTGTTAATTTTCTGTTTAGTTGATCTATCCATAGGTGTGAGTGGGGTATTAAAGTGTCCCACTATTATTGTGTTATTGTTAATTTCTCCTTTCATACTTGTTAGCATTTGTCTTACATATTGCGGTGCTCCCGTGTTGGGTGCATATATATTTATAATTGTTATATCTTCTTCTTGGATTGATCCTTTGATCATTATGTAGTGACCTTCTTTGTCTCTTTTCACAGCCTTTGTTTTAAAGTCTATTTTATCTGATATGAGTATTGCTACTCCTGCTTTCTTTTGGTCCCTATTTGCATGGAAAATCTTTTTCCAGCCCTTCACTTTCAGACCTAAAGTTATTTCCTGGCAGGACTCTGTACCTAAGTAAAAGGCCAAATAAGGATAGTTCTGCTCTACCTCTTAAGAAAAGGAATTCTGCTTTTCTTCCCCTTGTAAATGGAAGGTAGGATGTGAGGCCTACCACAAGATTGAGGTATAAGGGAAAAGTGGCCCTGACTCGAGCTTAGACTGTAACCAATGGCAAAAAGCATCATCATGGGTCACTTATGACTGGGATATGCTTATCAGGGTAGAGGACGAGAGGTTTTAGAGAAGATAGACGATGCATTTAGACTCTGTATCAATTTATAGTTATGTCCATTGATAGATGAATATATATACACACATATACATATGCATGGACTTCCCTGGTGGCTCAGATGATAAAGAGTTTGCCCACAATGGGGGAAACCCAGGTTCAATCCCTGGCTCTGAAACATCCACAGGAGAAGGAAGTGACTACAAACTCCAGTATTCTTGTCTGGGAAATCCCATGGACAGAGGAGCCTGATGGAGTACAGTCCATGAGGTCGCAAAGAGTCAGACATGACTGAGTGACTAACATTCTCATACATATGCATATTTATGTCAGTAACCAAGCGTAAGTAGGTAATTAATTAAGAGTAGCTTCCCTGGTGGCTCACCTGGTAAAGAATCTGCCTGCAGTGTGGGAGACCTGGGTTTGATCCCTGGGCTGGGAAGATCCCCTGGAGAAGGGAATCATTATCCACTCCAGTATTCTGGCCTGGAGAATTCCAAGGACTATATAGTCCATGGGGTCACAAAGAGTTGGACATGACTGAGGGATTTTCACTAGTTGATAATATTTCAGAATTTTGGTTATTTTCTCCAAGAAGATGAAGTGACAGTAATAAGTACTGGCAAAATTGTTTGATTTACAACCATATGGCTCTTAATTGTTATTAATGATAAAATGAAAAGAGCTGTCTGGGGGCAGTCCCTGTGTTGTAATAGCTATAGGAATGAATTCATTTATTCATTGCAGGAATTTTTCTGAAGGAAGCATTATTGCCAACATTTTATAAATAAAGCAACTGAGTTTCAAAGAAGTTAATAACCTGCTCAAGGTTATGCATGATTATATTTAAAGAATCATCTTGACATTTCTAAAAAATCCTGCATGAGTTTCAACTTCCATTTTTTTTTTTAATAAAGGCATGAGCATGTAAGTTCCACAACATATCTTTTAAAGAACTCAAGTTTCTAATCATTCTCCCCTGCTTCCCTTGCCTGTTTAGTTTGATCTCTGATACATATTTGTCTAATCCACCTATGTGTATTGTGATGTTTCCTGACACTCAGATTGACTGAGCAATTTGCCCAAGACTGCACAGGGTAGTTTTGGCAGAAAAACCATAGTTAATAATAGTAGAACCATAATTAGAATTTCTGATTCTCTGTTCCTTTACTTAACTGGGCTATGTTGCCTTCCCAGAGCTATGTTATGGATAACAGCATACCCTCTCAAGGAAAGGAAACACATATGAAATCCTGGTCTTGAAAATCTAGATAAGGAAGAATAGTTCAGTTCACTTTAGTCGCTCAGTTGAGTCCGAATCTTTGGGACCCCATGGACTGCAGCACAACAGGCCTCCCTGTCCATCACCAACTCCCAGAGCTTATTCAAACTCATGTCCATTGAGTCTGTGATGTCATCTAACCATCTCATCCCCTGTCATCCTCATCTCCTCCTTCAATCTTTCCCAGCATCAGGGTCTTTTCACGTGAGTCAGTTCTTCACATCAGGTGGCCAAAGTATTGGAGTATCAGCTTTAGCATCAGTCCTTCCAATGAATATTCAGAACTGATTTCCTTTAGGATGGACTGGTTGGATCTCCTTGTTGGTCTCCTGTTGAAGCCTGGCTTGGATAATTTTAAGCATTACTTTGCTAATGTGTGAGATGAGTGCAATTGTGCAGTAGTTTGAACATTCTTTGGCATTGCCTTTCTTTGGGATTGGAATGAAAACTGACCTTTTCCAGTCCTGTGGCCACTGCTGAGTTTTCCAAATTTGCTGGCATATTGAATGCAGCACTTTCACAGCATCATCTTTTAGGATTTGAAATAGCTCAACTGGAATTCCATCACCTCCACTAACTAGCTTTGTTCGTTGTGATGCTTCCTAAGACCCACTTGACTTCTCATTCCAGGATGTATGGCTCCAGGTGAGTGATCACACCATCATGGTTATCTGGGTAATGATGCTCTTTTTTATGTAGTTCTTCTGTGTATTCTTGCCATCTCTTTTTAATATCTTCTGCTTCTGTTAGGTTCATACGATTTCTATCCTTTATTGTGCCCAACTTTGCATGAAATATTCCCTTGATAGCTTTAATTTTCTTGAAGAGATCTGTAGTCTTTCCCATTCTATTGTTTTCCCATATTTCTTTGCACTGATCACTGAAGAAGGCTTTCTTATCTTTCCTTACTATTCTTTGGAACTCTGCTTTCGAATTGGTATATCTTTCCTTTTCTCCTTTGCCTTTAGCTTCTCAGCTCTTTGTAAGGCTTTCTCAGACTATTTTGCCTTTTTGCATTTTTTTTTTTCTTGGGGATGTTCTTGATCCCTGTCTCCTGTACAATGTCATGAACCTCTGTCCATAGTTCTTCAGGAACTCTGTCTACCAGATCAAACCTTTGAGTCTATTTGTCACTTCCACTGTATAATCATAAGGAATTTAATTTAGGTCATACCTGAATGGTCTAGTGGTTTTCCCTACTTTCTTCAATTTAAGTCTGAATTTGGCAATAAGGAATTCATGATCTGAGCCACAGTCAGCTCTCGGTCTTGTTTTTGCTGACTGTATAGAGTTTCTCCATCTTTGACTGCAAAGAATTTAATCAATCTGATTTTGGTATTGACCATCTGGTAATGTCTTTACCATCTGGTAAAGACTCCATGTGTAGAGTCTTCTCTTGTGTTGTTGGAAGCGGGTGTTTGCTATGACCAGTGTGTTCTCTTGGCGAAACTCTGTTAGACTTTGATCAGCTTCATATTGTACTCTAAGACCAAATTTGCCTGTTACTCCAGGTAGCTCTTGACTTCCTACTTTAGCATTCTAGTCCCCTATAATGAAAAGGACATCTTTTTTGGGGTGTTAGTTAAAGAAGGTCTTATAGGTCTCCATAGAACCATTCAACCTCAGCTTCCTCAGCATTACTGGTTGGGGCATAGACTTGGATTACTGTGATATTGACTGGTTTGCCTTGGAAATGAACAGAGATCATTCTGTCATTTTTGAGATTGTATTTCAGTACTGCATTTCAAACTCTTTTGTTGCCTGTTATGGCTACTTCATTTCTTCTTAGGAATTCTTGCCCACAGTAGTAGATATAATGGTCATCTGAGTTAAATTCACCCATTCAAATCCATTTTAGTTCACTGATTCCTAAAATGTTGATGTTTACTCTGTTTGACCACTTCCAATTTGCCGTGATTCATGGACCTAACATTCAGGGTTTCTATGCAATATTGCTCTTTATAGGATTGGACTTTACTTCCATCAGCAGTCACATCCACAATTGTGTGTTGTTTTTGCTTTGGGTCCGTCTCATCGTTCTTTCTGGAGTTAATTCTCCACTGATCTCCAGTAGCATATCGGGCACCTACCAACCTGGGGAGTTCATCTTTCAGTGTCTTATCCTTTTGCCTTTTCATACTGTTCATGAGGTTCTCAAGGCAAGAATACTGAAGCGGTTTGCCATTCCCTTCTCCAGTGGACCCCATTTTGTCAGAACTCTCCACCATAAGCTATCTATCTTGGGTGGTGTCAAGATGGTAAGGGGGGCAAAATTGAATTTAGAATCAAACTCTGTACCTGCCAGAGATGTTCACAGGGCTCAAACAAATCTTGTGAAGACCAGGACCCAGAGACCCCACAGAGACTGGCCAGAATTTTGTTTGAGTGTCTCCTGAGGAGGTATGGATCAGCAGTGGCCTGCCACAGGATCAGGGACTCTGGGTGCAGCAGACCTGGGTATGGCCTAAGCCCTCTCGGAGGAGGTTGCCGTTAACCCCACCAAAGAGCCACCAGAACTTACACAGAACTGGGGAAACAGACACTTGGAGGGCAAAAACAAAACCTTGTGTGCATCAGGACCCAGGAGAAAAGGAGCAGTGACCCCACAAGATACTGACCCAGACTTGCCCATGAGTGTCCAGGAGCTTCCAGCAGAGGCGTGGGTGAGTGGTGGCCTGCTGCAGGGTCAGGGGCACTGAGTGCAGCAGTGTGCACCTGGACCTTTTGAGAGGTATCTATTATCATCATTACCTCCACCATAGTTTGGCCTCAGGTCAAACAACAGGGTGGGAATGCAGCCCCACCCATCAACAGAAAATTTGATTAAAGATTTACTGAACATGGTTCTGCCCATCAGAACAAGACTTGGTGTTCCCCTCAGTCAATCTCTTTCATCAGGAAGCTTCTATAAGCCTCTTATCCTTATCCATCAGAGGGCAGACAGAATGAAAAACGCAATCACAGAAAACTAACCAAACTGATCACATAGACCACAGCCTTGTCTAACTTAATGAAACTATAAGGAATGAATAGACACCATACATATAACAAAGTTGCTACATTAATATTTTCATGAATATAGTTCTCTAAAGAAATTATGTCCATCCTCCCATGCTAATTCCCCAAGTAATTAGAAGGATAATAATGTTGAAGTGAAAGTCACTTAGTCATGTCTGACCCTTTGAAATCCCATGGACTATACAATCCATGGAATTCTCCAGGCCAGAATACAAAAGTGGATAGTCTTTTCTGTCTCCAGGGGATCTTCACAACCCAGGGATCAAACCCAGGTCTTCCGCATTGCATTCTTTCCTAGCTAAGCCACCATGGAAGCCCACAAATACTGGAGTGGGTAGCCTATCCCTTCTCCAGCAGATCTTCCCAACCCAGGAATCAAACCAGGGTCTCCTGCATGGCAGGAATAAGGTTAAAAGGTGAAGTATATTATTATAGTTGTTGTTGTTTAGTCGAGTCCAACTCTTTTGCCACCCCATAGACTGTAGCACACCATGCTCCTCTGTCCATGGGATTTCCCAGGCAAGAATACTGGAGTGGTAGCCATTCCCTTCTCCAGGGGATCTTCCCAACCCAGGGAACAAACCCATATCTCCTGCTTGACAGGTGGATTCTTTACAACTAAAGCACCACGTTATCATATGCTATATTGTCTATGGACTGTCACTCAGTAGTTTAAAACTTCATTTTGAATTATTGCTGAATAGAAATTGTAGCTAAAAGAAAAACCCTCAGGCAAAGTTAAGTAGGAGATATTTTACATACACAGAATGAAAGGGTTAATTAAGACATCACATTTAGAGACACTTTTTCAGAACATTTCCTTTTACAGAAGCTATTTTGGCAAATGTATGCAAATTGTGCACTGATTTGGTGGGCAGTAAAAGGATATTGTAAAACTTCATTAATTATAAATTCTACAGAAGAGATAAAACAGACTTTGAATGAACTGAGTCCATTTATTCCATTATGTACGTTTATCTGCATGTATGTGAAATTTACAGAGTTGAGATTCTACTTTTTGGACACCTGCTGTATGTCACACAAGGCTAAGTGACTTACATTTGCTCTCTCTCTCTTTTTTTTTTTTTATTGCAGGTATAGTTGCTTTACAATGTTTTATTGGTTTCTGATGCACAATGAAGTGGATCAGCCATACATACATACACACACACACACACACACACACATATATATATGTATATATATATCCCATCCCTCTTTGAACTCCTTTCCACCCACACCCCCATCCAATCCATCTAGGTCATTACAGAGCACTGAACTGTGCTCCCTGTGCTATATAATAGGTTCCCACTAGCTATCTTACACATGGTAGTATATATGTGTTAATTCCAATCTCCCAATTCATTCCCCCTTCCTCCCCATGTCCATTTGTCCATTCTCTATGTCTGCATCTCTACTCCTACCATGCAGATATGTTCATCTGTACCATTTTTCTAGATTCCACGTATACGCACTAATATATACTTGTTTTTATCTTTTTGACTTACTTCACTCTGTGTGACAGACTCTAGGTGCATCCATGCCTCTATAAATGACCAAATTTTGTTCCTTTTTATAGCTGAGTTATGTTCATTGTTTATATGCAACATCTTCTTTATCCACTCATCTTTTAAAAATTTTATTTTAATTGAACCATTCATCTGTTGATGGACATTTAGGTTGCTTCAATGTCCTGGATATTCTAAATAGTGCTGCAATCAACATTGGGGTGCATGTATCTTTTTGAATTGTGGTTTCCTCAGGGTATATGTCCAGTAGTGGGATTTCTGGGTCATATTGTAGTTTTATTTTTTTTTTGTTTTTTAAGGATATTGAAAAATACTATTTTTTCCATACTGTTCTCTATGCTAACTGTATCCATTTCTACATCTGTTATTATATTTAACCCTTATATTTAATTTATGAACTTGTTACCAGTATCATCTGTTTTTTGTATTAGAAAAGTAAGACTCAGAGTATCTTGCATGAAGAATGGCAAATCAGGCATCCTAACCAGTCCTGACTTAATCTCCAGATTTTAAAAGTGATATCCTGTCCTGTACACATTCCTTCCATATTTCCATATTCTTTCCATATATATACTCATGCATCCAAGGTATTTGCATTTATCTATTTAATATTAATGGAAACACCTATTTTATTCTGAATAAATTATTATTGGCCCAATTAATGAAGCAAAATTAACCATTCACCTAGATCCCTTTTCCTCACACTTGCAATATTATCCCATAATAAATACATTTAATATATTTTATAAATTCCTCTCATTTCTAAATTATCAAGATTTTTAATGAGTTTAGAGGCTAAGTTTGACTAAATGCTACTGTGGCATCTATTGAGTTGAAGTTGTTTTCCTTCAATCTTAAACCTTTATGAAGTGAATAAAATCAAAAGAACAATTATTGTGGTATTATATTCTTTTAATACATTTAGTATCTACAGTAGATTTAGTGTCAGATCAGATCAGATCAGATCAGTCGCTCAGTCGTGTCTAACTCTTTGCGACCCCATGAATCACAGCACGCCAGGCCTCCCTGTCCATCACAAACTCTGGGAGTTCACTCAGACTCACGTCCATCGAGTCAGTGATACCATCCAGCCATCTCATCCTCTGTCGTCCCCTTCTCCTCCTGCCCCCAATCCCTCCCAGCATCAGAGTCTTTTCCAATGAGTCAACTCTTCGCATGAGGTGGCCAAAGGACTGGAGTTTCAGCTTTAGCATTATTCCTTCCAAAGAAATCCCAGGGCTGATCTCCTTCAGAATGGACTGGTTGGATCTCCTTGCAGTCCAAGGGACTCTCAAGAGTCTTCTCCAACACCACACTTCAAAAGCATCAATTCTTCGGCACTCAGCCTTCTTCACAGTCCAACTCTCACATCCATACATGACCACAGGAAAAACCATAGCCTTGACTAGACGGACCTTTGTTGGCAAAGTAATGTCTGTGCTTTTGAATATGCTATCTAGGTTGGTCATAACTTTCCTTCCAAGGAGTAAGCGTATTTGAATTTCATGGCTGCAGTCACCATCTGCAGTGATTTTGGAGCCCCAAAAAATAAAGTCTGACACTGTTTCCACTGTTTCCCCATCTATTTCCCATGAAGTGGTGAGACTGGATGCCATGATCTTCGTTTTCTGAATGTTGAGCTTTAAGCCAACTTTTTCACTCTCCACTTTCACTTTCATCAAGAGGCTTTTGAGTTCCTCTTCACTTTCTGCCATAAGGGTGGTGTCATCTGCATATCTGAGGTGATTGATATTTCTCCCGGCAATCTTGATTCCAGCTTGTGTTTCTTCCAGTCCAGCGTTTCTCATGATGTACTCTGCATATAAGTTAAATAAACAGGGTGACAATATACAGCCTTGACGAACTCCTTTTCCTATTTGGAACCAGTCTGTTGTTCCATGTCCAGTTCTAACTGTTGCTTCCTGACCTGCATACAAATTTCTCAAGAGGCAAATCAGGTGGTCTGGTATTCCCATCTCTTGAAGAATTTTCCACAGTTTATTGTGATCCACACAGTCAAAGGCTTTGACATAGTCAATAAAGCAGAAATAGATGTTTTTCTGGAACTCTCTTGCTTTTCCTATGATCCAGTGGATGTTGGCAATTTGATCTCTGGTTCCTCTGCCTTTTCTAAAACCAACTTGAATATCATACAAATATTTTATTTATGAGTTTTTACATTTGTGCAGATGTCATAAGAAGTAAAGTAACTGACAAAACAATGCAAATGTAGATAAAAACTCTAAGATGGATGAGCATATGAAGATTGTTCTGAGATTATGAGACTCAGTCATTCTTGCTCCTTGGATGGACCAACTTCTGTGGTCTTCAAATCCCCCCAAAGTGAATTATTGCCTCACGAGAGGTATAATCTACAGAAGAACTATACCTTCTGAGAGATATGTGTGTGTATGTGATAGGGGATGAGGAATTATATGTATTTCTCTAGCACATTGCCATGTGAAATTGTTCTGGCTAAGAGCTTACCTGCTGGTCTGGGAAGTCAAGTGTAAAAGTACATCAACTGAATCAGGGAATGTTCATTTCTCTTAGTGCCTTTGAATCCATGATTAGGCAATTCAGATATATCAATCCATGCATACTGAATGGATTCAATCAGTAGACAGTGCCACAGATCTCCTTGGTGTGATGGAATAGTCTTTAAGAGTATGGTTCTCACAGCAATTGTGTTCAATAGTTCATTGATGTTGGTGCGCAATTGTGAACTTTTAAAATCAGTTTTATTGTACCTTCATGAATTGAGTTATTAAAATGGTTTCAAATATAAAAACCAGCATAGAGAATAATATAATGAATACCTGCTGTAAGAAACAAATCATAACTAATTTGAAACTTCCTTTGTATTCTGTTTCCTTTCTCCAAATTTGGAGATTTAGTGCTGGATTTATTCACAGTGGTTCCTGTCCTTCCCATTCATGTTTATATATTAGTACTACAGTGTCAGTCAAGTGTAAAAGTCAGTTTACAGTATGGGTTTATAATTCTCTGTTGATGACAGGATGTTATATGCATCTTTTTGCAATTGATTTTCTTACTTGATATGATGTTTTAAAAACTATCCCTGTTAATCAATTTTGTAGAACTGGTTTATACTCTTTAATTGATGCATAAATTGTACAGAACAAACCACACCATGTTTTATACATTTCATTCTTGATGGACATTTTGTTGTTTCTATTTTTATACTTTTACAGCAAATGTTGCAGACATATTTATATATGGCCTCCTATATCTCATGTGAACATTTTCCAATCCAAAATAGAACTGTTGATGGAAGAATAAGCTCATATTCAGATTTACTCTATCTTGCCAAATTATTGTCCAGTAATGAAGATGGTCCCACTTTGTGTCAGTTGTGTTGGGAGGCCTGCTTCACAGCAAGTGAAAAATAGTAGCCTGATCAAACAGAAGTAGCTTCAGATCAGATCAGATCAGATCAGTCACTCAGTCGTGTCAGACTCTTTGCGACCCCATGAATCGCAGCACGCCAGGCCTCCCTGTCCATCACCAACTCCCAGAGTTCACTGACACTCACGTCCATCGAGTCAGTTATGCCATCCAGCCATCTCATCCTCTGTCATCCCCTTCTCCTCCTGCCCCCAATCCCTCCCAGCATCAGAGTCTTTTCCAATGAGTCAACTCTTCGCATGAGGTGGCCAAAGGACTGGAGTTTCAACTTTAGCATCATTCCTTCCGAAGAAATCCCAGGGCTGATCTCCTTCAGAATGGACTGGTTGGATCTCCTTGCAGTCCAAGGGACTCTCAAGAGTCTTCTCCAACACCACACTTTAGAAGCATCAATTCTTTGGCACTCAGCCTTCTTCACAGTCCAACTCTCACATCCATACATGACCACAGGAAAAACCATAGCCTTGACTAGACGAACCTTTGTTGGCAAAGTAATGTCTGTGCTTTTGAATATGCTATCTAGGTTGGTCATAACTTTCCTTCCAAGGAGTAAGCGTCTTCAGGGGACTTCAAAAAGGGTTTGAGGATAATAAACAGGTAGGTAAGTGTCATTGAAGAAAAATCTTTTTAATTTTGCTACTCTACAAAGGGTAGACACAGGGTCCGTGATGACCGTGATAAAATGGAACTGCACTTTTCTTCATTTTGGTGGGCATTTCTATAAGTTTCAGTCATGCAGAAGCTTCGATTAAAATTTTTACCATAATTTTAAGAACAAAAGAATAAATTAACACATGCTTCATTGGAAAAAGTTCCATGCAATTATTGTAAAGTATGTTTCTACTGAACTCTCTCACTTTACTGAGAACTTCAACTCCTAGGATAATCCACCAAAGGAGAGCCGGCAGTTTTAATTTATGGTTGTTGTTCAGTCACTAAGTCATGTCCAACTCTTTGTGACCCCATGGACTGCAGCACACCAGGCTTCCCTGTCCTCCACAATCTCTCAGAATTTGCTCAAATTCATGTCCATTGAGTCAGTGATGCTATCTAACCATCTCTTCCTCTGCCACCCTCTTCTCCCTTTGCCTTCATCTTTCCCAGCATCAGGGTCTTTTCCAATGAGTCAGCTCTTCTCATCAAGTGGCCAAAATATTGGAGCTTCAGCACCATTTCTTCCAATGAGTGTTAAGCGTTGATTTCCTTTTGGATTGACTGATTTGATATCCTTGCTGTAGAAGGGACTTTCAAGAGTCTTCTCCAGCACCACAAATTCACCACAAAGAAAGCATCAGTTCTTTCATGCTCAGCCTTCTTTATGACCCTATTCTCACATCTGTACTTGACTACTTGAAAAACCACAGCTGTGATTATAGGGACCTTTGTCTGCAAAGTGATATCTCTGCTTTTTAAAATGCTGTCTAGGTTTGTCATAGCTCTCCTTCCATGGAGTAAGCATCTTTTAATTTCATGGCTTCAGTTGCATTCACAGTGATTTTGGCATCCAAGAAAATAAAGTCTGTTACTGTTTCCATGTTTTCCCCATCTATTTTCCGTGAAGTGATGGGACCAGATGCCATGATCTTACGTTTTTGAATGTTGAGTTTCAAGTTAGCTTTTTTACTCTCTTCTTTTACCCTCATCAAGGGGCTCTTTAGTTCAATGACCCAGGTCAAATTTATGTCCACAGATCCTGGTAGGATGGGCAAAATATCTTCATCTAAGGAACCTTAAAATCAGGTATCCAATCAGTCATCTGGACCGTATGACTTTTAGGATTAAAATATAATTACATACCAATAAAGAAAAAAAAATAAAGCAGAAAAAGAGCATCTGCAGTCAGCTGACATTCAAATCTAAATAAATGTATTCTAAAACTATTTACTTTTTAATCACATAACTTATTGGAATTTGGGGCTTTATATGTCTGTATATGTTTAGCTGGAAAAAAAAAAAAAACCTAGAAAGTCAAAGGAGAAATACAGACATGGGCATTGTTGGGCACTGGCAATTTCATTAGTCAGTCCAATGGTGTTTGAGGAGAGAAGTGACATTTACTCAGAGATCAGAACAGAGCATATGGATGAAGACTGGGGGCTTATCCAGTTTCTCTTTAGCTATTTCAGTTATTCAGGGGAGTTGGGAATGTTACTCTGTTTTTGTTTGTGTGTGTGTGGGGGGGTTGATGTAAGCATCAAAACATTAAATAAACCTTCACTGACCAGTTTTCTGGGCCGTATGCTTCACTGGGAGCTTGGAGATTTAGCTACAACCAACTGAGCATTTATTCTGTGTCAGGACATTTACATACATTTTTTCAATGCTCGTAAAATAACACTATAAGGGAAGAAGCATTCATCTTTTTCAAAAATAGGTGAGGAAGTTGAAAAACTTGTTCAGGTCTATACCGCAGTAAGTAAGTAGCAGATCGGATACTCAAAATCAAGACCACTCTAATTCCAAAGTTAAGGATTTTTATGTATAGATTTTTCATAGATGTAAATATGCTGTCTTCACCTTTCATTCAGGAATTTGAGAGGCCAGTGGGGAGAAAGACATGCAACAAAACTATCACATTGTTGAATTCCTTAGTTGAAGTCCTGTTTCTTCCCTTGCATTGATTCAGGTCCATTTTTGACAGAACAAGTAGGTAACTGTTTTAAACATGAATTGGATCCTCTAACATCTGCTTATGACCCTCAGTGGGAGCTCAATTCCACCCACGTAAAAGTCATAGTCCTTATAATGGCCCACTTGTCCTGCAGATCTTTTCACTTTTCCGATCTAATTTCCTAGTTTCTTTCCCATTTACTTTTGCAGTCACCCTGCCCACCTTTGTGTTCCTTAAAGACTTAAGACAGGCTTCTGCTTCTGAAACTTCTTTTCAGAGGAATCTTTTGCTAACAGGATCTTCACACTTTTTTTCTTCTTCTCTATCCACATACTCTCCCCACTAACTGTACCAGGGTTTTTATCTGCTTTGTTCACCATTTTAAGTTCAATCCTAGAGAAGTGTTGGATGCCTAGAAACCTCTGCTTAATTGTATTGATAAAAATAAATGAATAAGTGAATGAACAAATGCAAGCAGTAATATCATAAGGATGTATGCACATAGATGATGGCTTTCCAAATCTAACTGAAATCTACAGAGGCTTGACAGAAAAGGCACTTCAAACAGCAATTTGAAGGATGAGTTATGGTTACCCTGGTGGACAAAAAAGGAAAGAGATGTCCAGGCAGAATGAAAAACATAAGAAATAGATAGAGTGGCTTAATAAAATATGGTTTGTTTGGGGAACTGTAAACACAGTTCAGTATTATATCAACATAGCACTTGAAAGAAACTGGGGTGCTAGCAGGGAGCCAGATTACGGTGCCGTGTGCATCAATCAAGACCTTAGCGGGCAACAGGTGAATATGTACAGGGTATACTTGAAAATAAATTGGTACAGTTCAGTTCAGTTGCTCAGTCGTGTCCAACTCTTTGCGACCCCATGAACCACAGCATGTCAGGCCTCCCTGTCCATCACCAACTCCCGGAGTCCACCGAAACCCACGTCCATTGTGTCAGTGATGCCATCCAACCATCTCATCCTCTGTCGTCCCCTTCTCCTGCCCTCAAGCTTTCCCAGCATCAGGGTCTTTTCAAATGAGTCAGCTCTCTGCATTAGGTGGCCAAAGTACTGGAGTTTCAGCTTCAACATCAGTCCCTCCAATGACTACCCAGG
This sequence comes from Bos javanicus, assembly GCF_032452875.1. Taxonomy (NCBI): domain Eukaryota; kingdom Metazoa; phylum Chordata; class Mammalia; order Artiodactyla; family Bovidae; genus Bos; species Bos javanicus. Next base: position 57,903,619 of record NC_083869.1, on the reverse strand, counting down.
ACTGATCTCCTTTAGGATGGACTGGTTAGATCTCCTTGCAGTCCAGGGGACTCTCAAGAGTCTTCTCCAACACCACAGTTCAAAAGCATCAGTTCTTCGGTGCTCAGCTTTCTTTATGGTCCAACTCTTACATCCATACATGACTACTGGAAAAACCATAGCCTTGACTAGACAGACCTTTGTTGGCAAAGTAATGTCTCTGCTTTTGAATATGCTATCTAGGTTGGTCATAACTTTCCTTCCAAGGAGCAAGCGTCTTTTAATTTCATGGCTGCAATAACCATCTGCAGTGATTTTGGAGCCCAAAAAATAAAGTCAGCAACTGTTTCCCAATCTATTTGCCATGAAGTGAGGGGACCATAAGCCATGATCTTAGTTTTCTGAATGTTGAGGTTTAAGCCAACTTTTTCACTCTCTTCTTTCACTTTCATTAAGAGGCTTTTGAGTTCCTCTTTGCTTTCTGCCATAAGGGTGGTGTCATCTGCATATCTGAGGTTATTGATATTTCTCCCAGCAATCTTGATTCCAGAAGGGACTTTTTTAAATTAATTTTTTGATTAATTTATTTACTTAAAAAAATTTTTTTTAATATTATTTTATTTTTAAACTTTACATAATTGTATTAGTTTTGCCAAATATCAAAATGAATCCGCCACAGGTATACATGTGTTCCCCATCCTGAACCCTCCTTCCTCCTGCCTTCCCATACCATCCCTTTGGGTCATCTCAGTGCACCAGCCCCAAGCATCCAGTATCATGCATTGAACCTGGACTGGTGACTCGTTTCATACATGATATTATACATGTTTCAATGCCATTCTCCCACATCTTCCCATGCTCTCCCTCTCCCACAGAGTCCATAAGACTGATCTATACATCAGTGTCTCTTTTGCTGTCTCGTACACAGGGTTATTGTTACCATCTTTCTAAATTCCATATATATGCGTTAGTGTACTGTACTGGTGTTTTTCTTTCTGGCTTACTTCACTCTGTATAATTCAATTTATTTACTTTTAAATTGAAGGATAATTGCTTTACAGAATTTTGTTGGTTTCTGCCAAACATCAACATGAATCAGCCATAAGTATACATATGTATAGCAATGAAGGGGCTCTTTGCAGAAATGTGAGTAGCATTAAGGGAAACCAATAAGATATGGTGAAACCTTCCACAACTAGCAATATCAGAAGTTGTTGTTATCCATAGGTCTGGAAGAGAAGGAGACAGTAAGTACAATAAAACAGAGAGAGTAACTGCAACTCTAGGACAGGACTCCCTTTCAGTAGAGAGATACAACCAACTTGCCAGCTGGGGAAATTAATACCCTAAACTCATTCTTCTTTTACCCCCAATCTCTTACCATTACTTTTCATGCTTAAATCCAACCAGAAGCCAGATGGCAGGGGAGCAAATTAACTATAACAATATAGTTCAGGTTCCCAGGGGCCTGCAAACAAGGTGAGGAAGGGTGAAGAGTACATCTAGAGAGAAAGAGAGAATATCCAGGACAAAGATAAAAAATTTTGCTTGATGTTGTTGGAGAACCATTCAAAAATTTTACATGCAATAGTTAAAAATCAGATTTGATATGAGAGAATATGGCTCTAGCAACAGAAAATGAATAAATGTAGAAAATAAATGAGGTAGGAGAGAGAGAATGGCATTAAGGGGTATTGCAAGGATCCTGGTGAGAAATTATGAGGGTCTGCACAGAGCAGTAACTGCAGATCAGGGGAGGAAAGACCTCAAATTGAAGACATTATAGCAATTTACATCACAGCTAAATATCTCTCAAGAATGCATACAGGAAGAGCTACTATCAATCTCCTTAATTATATATTAGCTTACATGTCTAATATAAAGAATAACTGCTGATTAGCTTCCATAAGTTTGGCAGGGGGCTTCCCAGGTAGATCAATGGTAAAGAATTTGCTTACCAATGCAGGAGATGTGGGTTTGATCCCTGGGTTAGGAAGATCCCCTGGAGAAGGAAACAGCAACCCACTCCAGAATTCTTGCCTGGGAACTCCCATGGACCAAGGAGCCTGGCAGCCTACAGTCTATGGTGTTGGCAAAAGAGTCAGACATGACTAAGTGACTAAACGACAACAGCAAGACTTTACATACAAAGGATACTTGCTCTGAAATTCAAAGAGGCTTCTTTACTCATGGCCAGTAATGATTTTACCCAGGATAGAGGGTACCCTTTCCAGCTAAACATTCGATTTGATTATTGAACTGTAAAAGAAATGCAAGTTCATATAATTTGTAGTGTTTTTTTTCCTAAGGACAAAGAGCATAGAGAATATTAGCTATGCTTGAAACTCTGGCTAGCTTGCTAGCTAGATGTGTAGACAAACTAAAGTTATGTGAACGTGGGCTGAGTAAAGTTTATATCCTTTTTCCCCATATAACAGAAAAACCCAGCAAGTCTTCAACAAACTCATAGGTCAAAGGACTCCAACTGTAGCAAACATTATGTAAATGAAAAAAATTCAAATCAAGGGTTTAAAAACACTGAGTTAGGTCAGACTGCAAAGGCTGGTCAAGGTTTGAGAATTGTGGAGAGTGGTGAGTTGACCTTGGCTGAGGTCACTTTCAATTCCCGGAAATTTAGGACCCAAGCAATGTGAAGGGCATGCATGAAATCACAGATGCAGGGTGCAGAGAGGAGAAAGGGATCCCCAGTGTCTTTCTTGTATGTAGTCACTGAGTCATATGTGACTCTTTTGCAACTGCATGGACTGTAGCCTGCCAGTCTCCTCTGCCCATGGGATTTCCCAGGCAAGGATTTCTGGAGTGTGTTGCCATTTCCTACTTCTCTGAAGTGTATCCCAAGGTAAAAATTCCCAGCAGTTCATTTGCCTTGAGAAACCTTCTGATAAGTCAGATCTAGAACCAAAGGATCACAGTTTTACTATACCAGGACCATGACATAGGGAGGGACATTTCATCACTCCTGAGTCCAACTTATATAAGATAAAATTCTTGCTTACTCACAGTTGCACATTTCTATAATTTTGACTCCTGATCCTGCAACTAACTAATTGTATAACTTTGAGTAAGTTGTATAGACTTGCTATTCGTTTGCTTAATCTATAAAATGAGACAAAAATATGACCTCCTTTATAGGTTTTTTCAGAAGAATGAGTTGATTCATGAAAAACGCTTGATGGGCACTTGGCATATAGTAAATATTTTAAAATACTAGCTATAGTTTTATTTCTTTTTGTACTACCTGCTAAGGATTTCAGGGAAGCAGGCTTTTTAATGAACCAGATAAAAAGGATGTTCATAGTGCCTGGAGGATATCTATATCATCTTTATTTGTCTGTTTATATCTAACTATCTACCTTTCTATATCTATCTACCTGCCATCCATCCATTTATCTATTATCTATCTATTTCATAAGAAATTACCAGAAATAGGAAAGAAGAGAATTGAAGACAAATAAAAATGAACAAGAAAAAATCAGAAGAGAAGACAGAGAATAGATTAGACCAAAAAAGAGCAGAAGTGAAGTGGTGTAGGAATAACAAGAATCAGGCAGAAGTAAGTCAGGAAGGAAATAAAGCAGAGGTGTCCCTGATGGAAGAGAGAGCATTAGTCTCCCCTGCACATCAATGCAGTGGATATTTCTATATTAGAGTGTCCTGTAGTAACTATTTTCTATTTATTCTACTAAAATTTATGGAGAATCTACTATTTGTAAAGCCTGAGAACTGACAGATACAAGAGAACTGTCAGCGAGAAGTCTCATCATGGAAGAAGTGTTTATATCTAGTGTGTATTTTTTTTATATGAGCTGGAAAGTGAATATCTTACTTTATAAAATGCTTTGTGAATCATAAAAGATGATTATAAAGAGGTGGGGCCCATAAAACAGAGCCATTTGTCATCTGTAGATCCAATTCTTCAGGACTAAATGTATTGCCTCAGATTAGTGCTATACTGCATCAGTCTTCAGTGGGATGAACTTGGGGCTGAGAGTGCTAGCCATGAGCATGGTCCTCTGTTGCAATATTACATACAAAAAAATCACCACACTCCATGTTCGCCAAGTGTAAACAGTTGGGAAGCAAGGCTTTCTGGGAGCTGTTGATGGGTACTCTCCTTATTTTCTTTCACTGCAGAAGCTGCCAATAATCTATTATAGACAGAAAGTATGATTGTTGTTGTTCAATCACTTAGTTCAGTCGTATCTGACTCTTTGTGACCCCACTGACTGCAGCACCCCAGGCTTCCCTGTCCTTCACTATCCTCCAGAGTTTGTTCAGACTCATGTCCATTGAATCGGTGATGCCATCCAACCATCTCATCCTCTGTAGTCCTGTTCTCCCCCTGTCTTCAATCTTTCCCAGCATCAGGGTCCTTTCACTGAGTTAGCTCTTTCCATCAGGTGGCCAAAGTACTAGAGCTTCAGCTTTAGCATCAGTACTGCCCATGAATATCCATCTAAATCAATTCTGGGAACTAATTTTTCTTGCCATTAGAATAGGACCATTAGGATGTGATTACAACTGTGAAGTAGCCTACAGCTTTCCCCCCATTTTGGAGGGAGAAGATCAGACAAAGTTCACCAGAGTCAATCCATCTTCTCCAGGACTGTCAGCCCAGCAGTTCATTTTCATAATTGATAATTTCCAACTGGTTACTTGATACGACCCCTGTTTCTAGCACTTGCATTAGGAAAAATGAAGGACTTCTCATCTTTTGTTAAAAGATATTTAACCCTTGGATGACTTCATATAGCCTTTGATCATTGATAGTAAACTATACTAGAACTTCTAATGGTTTTTAAATGATATTTAGAACTTCCATGTTATAGATGGTTTGGGGAGAGTTCAGTTTGGTTCATTCGCTCATGTCGTGTCCAACTCTTTGTGACCTCATGAATTGCCGCACGCCAGGCCTCTCTGTCCATCACCAACTCCCGGAGTTCACTCAAACTCACGTCCATCGAATCGGTAATGCCATCCAGCCATCTCATCCTCTGTCGTCCCCTTCTCCTCCTGCCCCCAATCCCTCCCAGCATCAGAGTCCCAGCATCCAATGAGTCAACTCTTCACATGAAGTGGCCAAAGTACTGGAGTTTCAGCTTCAGCATCATTCCTTCCAAAGAACACCAGGACTTATCTCCTTTAGAATGGACTTTAGAATGGTTGGATCTCTTTGCAGTCCAAGGGACTCTCAAGAGTCTTCTCCAACACCACAGTTCAAAAGCATCAATTCTTTGGCACTCAGCTTTCTTTACAGTCCAACTCTCACATCCATACATGACCACTGGAAAAACCATAGCCTTGACTTGACGGACCTTTGTTGGCAAAGTAATGTCTCTGCTTTTGGAAGTCTGCTAATTAAATTCCTAGAAAGTTTGCTAATGAGAGCTTAATGAGATAAATGTAAAACTAGTCAGACTTCTTTACAAATACAGAATATCTGAAAAGTAATTTTAAAAAATTCAACATAGGGAAGTGATGAGGGAAGTAATTGAAAAAAAAAAAGAAAGATAGTTCAGTGGTCCCTTGATGTCCCAGTTGTGGAAAGTAAAAATTTTTAGCGCGAGTGAATTTGATTTATGTCCTCAGTTCTGCCAGGGAGATTGTAACTTCCTGGAGAGAAATACCTAATTTTACACTTTTCCACCTTGATATATATTATCTTACTTTCCCCCCACCATGTTATAGCTATTTTAATCCCTTTTAAATTACCTGATCAGCCAGCATGTACATACTTGGAGGGTTCTAACTGATTTTGATTCAATGGACCTGAGTACTACAAGAGATAAAACAGGTGCCAAGGCATTTCACAATCAGAGTGGCTTTACAACTTGTATTCTAGATGCTAATCATTCTACAGAGAATAATCCTATAGGAAGACTTTGTTGCTACTGCTGCTGCTGCTGCTGCTGCTAAGTCGCTTTAGTCGTGTCTGACTCTGTGCGACCCTATAGACGGCAGCCCATCAGGCTCCCCCATCCCTGGGATTCTCCAGGAAAGAGTACTGGAGTGGGTTGCCATTGCCTTCTCCGAGGAAGACTCTAGAGATGTTATTAAACAATTGAAAATGAGTTTTTAGTGACTGTGTGCAGCGAATTTCAAGATTCTGTTTTAAACTCAAAATTCCTAAAAGTGGACCATGAATTACGTATCATTATTTGAAAATGAAGTGGTCAATTTTTTATGTCTCATGAGGTCCTTTGAATTATCTTGTATTTTTAAGAGTCTGGAAGGAGTATGTGCATGTGGTAGAGCATCTCCTGTGTAGATGTCCTTTGCTGTGATTTTGGTGAGAAGTTTAGATAACTCCTTAACAGGAGCATCGGGTCTTCTTAGATGTCTGTTGCTTTTTCTGGGTCCTTGTTCCCCAGTGGGCAGCAGGAAGAATAGCAATGATTGTTTCTGAAAAAGGGAAAGTGTTACCCAGGAAAAACAACAAAGCCTTATTCTACTCACATCATTTGTAAAGTACTGTTTGACCTTGACTAAGTGGAAGTGAGCACTGGGTAAGGAAATTAGACTCAAAGATACTTTATTATCAGGGCTGTTTTTCAGGATTATTATTCCAGTTCATAATTGTTTTATAGAATGTCATCATCTTGAAAGACTCTGGAGATGTTATTAAAATATTCCAGGAAAGATTTTAGTGACTTTGCACAGCATACTTTGAGATTCTCTCCAATGTATAATGATGTAGAGGGTACCTAGTAAATGTCTTAAAATAGGCATTATTTCCATTGGAAAGCTAATGAATAATTTCTATTATAATTTAAAGAGAAATTAGAAAAGTGAAATAATTTAAAGCTTACTTAATTCATCCTCATTTCTGATAATAAACCCTTCTCTACTGAGCCCTGCCTCGGCCCTTTCTTTTTAAAAGGGTATTTAGCACATCCTGTATCTTTTTGGGTAACCTAATTGTAACTGCTAGATAAGTCATGAGAAGAAAAAACAAACAAACAAAAAAAACATGAGGTCAAGATTCTTAAAGACCATATATTATACTTACTGATCCAGGAGGTTAGAGTTAAAGATCCATTCAGAGACATGAAGGCATGTTAGTGATAATGAAACAAGGAAGGGGACAGGGTACAAAGTTTAAAAGAATGACATAGCCCGAAGACACAGGACAAACTGATTAGAACCAAATACATTTAAGATGGCAGAAGTGTTGAGTTCCACTAGACCTTGTTGTTGTTCAGTCACTCAGTCATGTCTGACACTTTGCAACCCCATTGACTGCAGCACACCAGGCTTCCCTGTCCTTCACCGGAGTTTGCTCAAATTCATGTCCATTGAGTTGGTGATGCCATTCAACCATCTCATCCTCTGATGTCTCCTTCTCCACCTGCCTTCAATCTTTCCCAGCATCAAGGTCTTTTCCAATGAGTCAGCTCTTCGCATCAGGTGACCAAAGTATTGGAGCTTCAGCTTCAGCATTGGTCCTTCCAATGAATATTCAGGGTTGATTTTCTTCAGATTGATTGGTTTGACCTCCTTGCAGTCCAAGGGACTCTCAAGATTCTTCTCCAATACCACAATTTGAAAGCATAAATTCTTCAGCTCTTGGCTTTCTTTATGGTCTAACTCTCACATCCATACATGACTATTGGAAAAACTATAGCGTTGACAACAGGGACCTTTGTCAGCAAAGTAATGTCTCTGCTTTTTAATACTCTATCTAGGTTGGCCATAGCTTTCCTTCCAAGGAGCAAGCGTCTTTTAATTTCATGGCTGCAGTCACTGTCTCCAGTGATTCCGGAGCCCAAGAAAATAAAGTCTGTCACTGTTTACATTGTTTCCCCATCTATTTGCCATGAAGTGACCTTGAACCTCATTGTATTAATAACACGTCAGTAAGCAAAATGACACACCCACCAGTGCCATGACAGTTCTGAAGCCAACCATCAAAGATCAAAATTTGGATGATGGCTCAATTCCTAGAAATCCCAGCCCCTTCCCCAAAATAGTTGGAATAATCCTCACACTCATTCAGTTCAGTTCAGTCGCTCAGTCGTGTCTGACTCTCCACAACCCCATGAATCTCAGCATGCCAGGCCTCCCTGTCCATCACCAACTCCCGGAGTTCACTCAGACTCACGTCCATCGAGTCAGTGATGCCATCCAGCCATCTCATCCTCTGTCGTCCCCTTCTCCTCCTGCCCCCAATCCCTCCCAGCATCAGAGTCTTTTCCAATGAGTCAGCTCTTCGCATGAGGTGGCCAAAGTATTGGAGTTTCAGCTTCAGCATCATTCCCTCCAAAGAAATCCCAGGGCTGATCTCCTTCAAAATGGACTGATTGAATCTCCTTGCAATCAGGGACTCTCAAGAGTCTTCTCCAACACCACACTTCAAAAGCATCAATTCTTCGGCACTCAGCCTTCTTCACAGTCCAACTCTCACATCCACACACGACCACTGGAAAAACCATAGCCTTGACTAGACGGACCTTTGTTGGCAAAGTAATGTCTCTGCTTTTGAATATGCTATCTAGGTTGGTCATAACTTTCCTTCCAAGGAGTAAGCGTCTTTTAATTTCATGGCTGCAGTCACCATCTACAGTGATTTTGGAGCCCCCAAAAATAAAGTCTGACATTGTTTCCACTGTTTCCCCATCTATTTCCCATGAAGTGATGAGACCAGAGGCCATGATCTTCATTTTCTGAATGTTGAGCTTTAAGCCAACTTCTTCACTCTCCTCTTTCACTTTCATCAAGAGGCTTTTGAGTTCCTCTTCACTTTCTGCCGTAAGGGTGGTGTCATCTGCATATCTGAGGTTATTGATATTTCTCCCGGCAATCTTGATTCCAGCTTGTGTTTCTTCCAGTCCAGAGTTTCTCATGATGTACTCTGCATATAAATTAAATAAACAGGGTGATAATATACAGCCTTGATGTACTCCTTTTCCTATTTGGAACCAGTCTGTTGTTCCATGTCCAGTTCTAACTGTTGCTTCCTGACCTGCATACAGATTTCTCAAGAGGCAGATCAGGTGGTCTGGTATTCCCATCTCTTGAAGAATTTTCCACAGTTTACTGTGATCCACACAGTCAAAGGCTTTGGCATAGTCAATAAAGCAGAAATAGATGTTTTTCTGGAACTCTCTTGCTTTTTCCTATGATTCAGCAGATGTTGGCAATTTGATCTCACACTCATTAGCCTAGGAAATTATGCAGTCCAGAAAATCTAACCATGCCATATTTTGAGGGCTCTCATTTTCTGATATGGCCCACATTCTGCCTGTGGAGCATGTTTCTCTCTAAATAAATCCACTTCTTGCCTATCACTTTATCTCTCACTGAATTCCTGCTGCAATGAGACTTCAAGAATCTGAGCTTCATTAACCCCTGAGACCAGGTGTGTGATCTCAATTAAAAGACCAGGGGTTTTGGCTGGCTGGGTTCAACTCCCAATCTGAGTTAGACAATTTCAATCAATGCCAAAGTAGTTTTGACCTAATGTTTACTTTCTCCATCATATTAAATATTACATGAATATTTCTTGAGTGGGACTAAAACAAGTTCTAAAGAAAAAAGACTTTAGAACTAGGAATAGACAAGGACAGGGCACTCCAGGACACTCTGTCAAACTCTGGGACAATGGCTGGTATGTTCCAAATCATTTGCTTCACTTTGAGTACACAGATAGTTCACCAACACTAGAATAACAGTGAGAGCTCAAGTACTATTGGCAGTCATGGGGTTAAAAAAGTTTTTCAAAAAGTCAGACCACTATCCTTCCTATAATTCCACATAATTGTATTGAACCCCAAGTTAGTCTGAGATAAGTTATGGCTAAAGGATATTCCAAGCAAGCAAGAAGGAATTATGAATGTATGTGAATGAGATAGCAATACTCAGGTCAGCCTTGTGGAATCAGTAAATCACTGGGCTGAGGTCTGCCTAGTTGCAGAAGGATTGCGAGATTTTCCACATGCCTAATGTGTTCCATAGAGGAGAAATGTAATAGAGTTTCTACTGTAATGTGTTTCTTATACATGAACCAGGCTTGTTTAGAGTAAGCTATGCATGAAGTGAAATATGTTTCCCTTGGCAATGTAAGTTTGGAAAGACTTGGGTTTGTATGTTTTTTCTAGTATTTTATAAGAACACTTCAAACATGCTAATTAACTATGCTTGTTATGAAATTCTTAATCTGTGGAGTAAGAGAACACAAAATTGTAAAGCAATTATACCCCAATTTAAAAAAAGGAAAAAACAAAACAAAAACCTTTCTGTAGGCTCAAGGTACTGCATCTATGATTCTTAGCAAAGAGTTACATTTTTTAGACCATATTTTCCCCATCTGACCATTCTTAACTCATTTTTCTTTTTCTTCAATCTTTTCCTATCATAATTTCATAGTAGGTGTATTTCTTTATATAATTCAGAAGTAATGAACATTTGTGTTTTTTTTTCTTAAATTTAAGTAATGTTTAAAAACTTATTTTCCTATTGAACACCAGGATTTCTCTTGAAGTATGAATGTCTTTATTTAAGAATAGCCTTTAACAGGGATAAAAGAGTGAAACTTTAAGTATATGAGTTTGTAGGAAACAAGGGAAGGAAGTGACAGCCCATGTATTCAGATAAGTTGGTAAAAATTGCCAAGGGACTTTGTGTAACATGGGAGAATAATGTTCTCTTTTAAATCACCTGCTATGTAGTCTTGTGATGAGTGCTTACCTCCACTACCCCCTGAATCTCTTCTGTGTAAAAAGTCTATTTTTGTTTTTATTTAGTCATGTCCAACTCTTTACAACCCCATGCAATGTAGCCTGCCTGGCTCTTCTGTCCATGGGATTTCCTAGGCAAGAATACTGGAGTGGGTTGCTAAAGGTCTATAGCAAACTCTATTCTATGAATGGTAGTTTGGGGTGAGGGAACATGGAATCAAGAGTTGAAAAATAGGTCCTAAGGGCAACTCAATAAATAAGCAGCGTTAAGATATGTAGTAGAAAATTAAGGACGCATCAGGAGCATGCAAGTGAATTTGCAACTGCAGGGATTAGTAGAAATGTTGGAGAAGACATTGAACTTTCCATTTGAAGAGGATGGTTTTGAAATGACTCTGCAGCAATCTCAAGGAACAGGATGACTCTGCTAATGTCTTGATAAAGATCTGATTTGGTGGTGAGAATACAAAGTTAGATTAAATTAGATAATAAAATCACATTTATTTCAACAGCTCAGTCACTGCCGCCTTTCTCATAAATCTGTCACTTCTCTCTCTTCACATCCCCTGGATTTCTTTGCTCTCATGTTTGATATGGCTTTTCAAGACTTCTATTCTCTGATCCTCTTTGGATCTGCTCTTACTAATAATGTTCTGTTATGAAACTCTCTGAGTCATTAAAATGAGGATTATAATGTCTTTCTCAAAAAGCTGTAAGAATCCACTAAAATAAAATATAGGAAGAGGGCAACTTGTATAATTCAAAGTGTTGTAAATTATAGGTTTTGTACTTAGACAGTAGTTCATAACTGCTCTAACAGAAGAGAATAAAATAAAACAAATAGAGGCTTTTCTCCAAACAACTACCTCTTTTTCTGGACAGAAGAGCTGGAAGGGAACTTAATAGATTTTCAGCACTTCTTGGTAGGATCTTCCATTTAACTGTGTATCAGAACCAAAGCTCAGTCCTCTCAGCAACTTGGCCAGAGAACTTTGTCTTTTCCAGAGGCCTCTGTACAGAATGATGCACTGTCAGTAGCCCCAGACTAGTTAATGTGATAACAGATGTGAGAAAATCCTGCCCCCCCAACCCCTTCAAAATCCAGAGTATCCTTTCAACATAACTTTCACCTGAGCAGCTAACCAAACATAGAGATGGACGCCGGGCGCTTAGAACAAGTTCTTGGATTGGCTAATCTATTTACATTTGATTGTCATGGCTAGACTTGAACTGTTTCAGGATTTATTGAATGTGAATAATGGCTAGATTCCTCTCATTTCTTTACATGAGAATTTGGCAGCACTGATTTAAGGTGGGTTGAAGGTGGGGTGGAAGTGAGGCCTTCTTTTCTCCAGAATTTTTCTTCTGCCATTTAACTCCATTCCTCCTGGTTTTAGTCAATGGCAATAACATGTTGCACTGATATCCTTTTATATACGTGTTGACAGCTTTGATGTTTCACTCTGTCTTCCTATATCCTCCAGACGGAGCATCTACAGTTCTCTTAACCTTCCCACATAGATCTTATTTTGTAAATTCTCTCCCATATTGTGACTTCCTTGAAAGCTTCCCATCTGTTTTTCTTTGAAGAAGGCCCATATAGAAAATTAAAGGGTAACTAGAAATAAAGGTGCAAATATATCTTATTTTGCTCTTCTTATCTACTTCATTTTTATTTGTCCAGTAGCAGGAATAATTTACAAAAGACAATAAATCTGATATCTAAATGAATAATTACCTCTTTCTGAAAACAACACAATTTATATTTAGCTTTGGTGCTGAATACAGTTGAAATCAATTTGTTGTAGTTTAGTCGTGTCCAGCTTTTTTGCCACCGTACGGACTATAGCCCATCAGGTTCCTTTGTCCATGGGATTTCCCAGGCAAGAATACTGGAGTGGGTTGCCATTTCCTTCTCCAGAGGAGCTTCTCAACTCAGGGATCGAGCCCGTGTTTCCTGCATTGGCAGATAGATTCTTTACCATTGAGCTACCAGGGAAGCCCTGTTGAAATCAATGCCTGACTACAAAAAAAAAAAAAAAAAAGAAAAATTCTGTAAGTCTGTTTTTAAATTCAATGGTAAAGAGTTCATTAGATTAGAGATTAAATGCAATCTGGATGATGCAGATATGAACAGGAATATGAATCCAATTTTTTTTGAGCCTTTATCTCAGAAGAATACAAGATAACCTTAAACCATCCTTTGTAAAGGTTTTTTGAGAGATTGAATACATTTTAAAGCCACTCAGTATTTATTCCATGTTGAACCTTGTCTATAATCTTACTTGGATATTGTACAAAAAATAATGGAAAAGTTATATTTGTAACACACATACAAACACACACACACAATGGTGTGTGTGGTATATTTCCATGATGTTGGTTTCTGAGGTTGAGTTAGTTGTTTCAGGCATCTCTCTTCCTTTTTTCTTCTTTTTAAGCTAGAAATGCTAAGTATGTTTCCTATGTCCAGATATTATGATGGTGGGATTTGTCCAATATGGGATTTACTGGCAAAAGTAGGACAAAACATAAAATTATGTCTTTTTGATAAAGCCAATGTTTTTAATGTTTTGATTTATCAAAACCAACAATGATTGTCTCAATGCTTACTTTCTTTACTAGAGATTTTAATTACTCTTAAAATAGAATTTTTTTATAATTTCTTTTTTTCCAAGAGTGCATAAGAATGGCCAAAAAAATCTTTAATTTTGGTTATTGTTATAGTTCCTAGGGCACTGTCAAGAAATGAGTTTATATAAAATAATTTCTAATTTAATTTGAATCAGTGCAATATATAAGCACCTTACTTATAAGATAGTAATTTATTGATTTATAGGAACATTAAAAATCAATTTGAAAATTGATTTACAGGAATAGAACTCCTTCCCCTCTTCTACCCCTCCTCAAAAATGCATAGGAGTGAAAACTTAGTTAATATATGTGCTATATAACTGTGTGCCTTGTTACTATGTAAAAATCTAGTAGTTCTTTCCTCAAAGAAATTTGGTTCTGATAAATCTTTAAAATGATCTTTGATAACATGATGGTTAATTTCATGCATCATTTTGGGCCATGGGGTGCAGAGATAATTGGTCAAACATTTTTTCTAGTGTGTCTGTCATGGTATTTCTGGAGGAGTTTAACATTCAAATTGCTGAATCAATAAAGCAGATTGGCCTCCCCAATTATGGTGGGCCTGATCTAACCCACTGAGGACCTGGATAGAATACAAAGACTGAGTAAGGAAGAGTTCTTTCTCCCTGATTGTCTTTGAGCTAGGGCATTAGATTTCTGTCTTTAGATTTGTATTCAGACTAGACTACACCATCAACTCACCTGGTTCTCAGGTCAGATTTGGTCTGGAAGTATGTCATCGGCTCTCTTTATCTGGACTTCTCAGCCTCCATAATTGCACGATCCAATTTCTAATGATAAATATAAACTATATATATATACACATGTATATATATATATATATATAATATATATATATAATATATATATATGCATGTGTGCTAAGTCATTTCAATCATGTCTGACTCTTTGTGATCCTATAGACTGTAGCCCACCAGGCTCCTCTGTCCATAGGCTTTTCCAGGCAAGAATACTGGAATGAGTTGCCATGACCTCCTCCAGGGGATGTTCGTGATTCAGGAACTGAACCCACATCTCTTAGGTCTCCTGCATTGGCAGGTGGGTTCTTTACCACTAGCACCACGTGAGAAACCCCTTGGGTAAAGAAATGTGTTTGATCTCTGGGTCCAGAAGATTTCCTGGAGAAGGCAATGGCAACCCACTCCAATATTCTTGCCTGGGAAATGCCATGGACAGAGGAGCCTGGCAGACTACAGTCCAAAGAGTTGCAAAAGACTTGGACACAACTTAGCAACTAAACAAAAGTGTGACTTTTTTATGATCCCACCATGGGGATTTCTGTATACTTGTGTCTGAAATTCCATTAATACAATAGAATTACCTACTTCTCTATCACAGTTGAGGTATTAAAGGTAAATACTTTGGAAGAGACTGTATTATGATTTCAATTTATGTGAAAGTAAATGGGGAATATTTGATTCCTCTGAGTTTTGTTTTTCTTCAAAGAAGGGATGGATTGGACTAGAAAAATAGCAGAAAAGATAGGAGTGTTACAGAAACAGAAAGAATACAAAGAGGCATGATTGAGTGCACTACAGCTTCTTTCACAATTATCTCACATTCATTTATTCAAAGGCCACCCCAATGAAAACCACTTTCTGAAAACTGGGCACTTCTCCACTCTGCTTGGACCCTCAGGAGTGATACCAGGGATTGGCAGTTAGCTTTTTTTCAAGATTTAATTATTTCTCTAACTAGAACTGTGTGAAAATATAGACTACTAAACAGATAACAGTTTGCCATCAAGGGCAGCCTGACCCACTATATAAATTCTCAGGAGGCTGGAGAGAGAAAAGATTCTTTTTTCTATTTGTGCTTATTGTAAGCACAGGCACTAGAATATTCTTACAGTAATGAGTAATGTCATGTTTCAAATGTTAACTCATCAGGATCAACCTGAGTGCTTTTTGAAGATCACTGTGACACAGTAAATGTTAAAAAAGATAACACAAACTCTCCAAAAGAAATGGATTAGAGCTTGAGTTTTGTCAGTCACTGGAAAGTAAAATAAAATCCATATATCTATTTTTAATATGTATGAACTGCCAAATTCAATTCTATGCCAAATTGTGTATCACTATAGGATCATATACATTATATTTTATACACACACACACACACACATACACATATATGTATACACTCACACACATATATATGAAGGGAAAGTGAAGTCGCTCAGACATGTCCAACTCTTTGTGACCCCGTAACCTTTCAGGATCCTCCGTCCATGGGATTCTCCAGGCAAAAATACTGGAGTGGGTTGCCATTTCTTTCTCTAGGGGATCTTCCCAACCCATATACCTGAATTCTATTATCTAATATTTTGCCAAAGGTTTTTCTGTATATAATCAAAATGATATTGGTTCCAAGTTTCCGTTTTCTTTTGTCTGGTTTTGGAATCAGAGTGATTCTAGTTTAATAATGAATTGGGAAGTTTTTTCTTTTTTTGTATTCTCTTTTCTGACATTATATAGAATTAACATTAATTCTTCTTAAATATTTTAAAGAATTCTCTATGAAGACATCTACTTTGCCAACAAAGGTCCATCTAGTCAAGGCTATGGTTTTTCCTGTGGTCATGTATGGATGTGAGAGTTGGACTGTGAAAAAGGCTGAGCACCAAAGAATTGATGCTTTTGAACTGTGGTGTTGGAGAAGACTCTTGAGAGTCCCTTGGACTGCAAGGAGATCTAACCAGTCCATCCTAAAGGAAATCAGTCCTGAATATTCATCGGAAGGACTGATGTTGAAGCTGAAACTCCAATACTTTGGGCACTTGATGCAAGGAGCTGACTCATTTCAAAAGACCCTGATGTTTGGAAAGATTGAAGGCGGGAGGAGAAGGGGATGACAGAAGATGAGATGGTTGGATGGCATCACTGACTCGATGGACGTGAGTCTGAGTGAACTCCGGGAGTTGGTGTTGGACAGGGAGGCCTGGCGTGCTGTGATTCATGGGGTCACCATGAGTCAGACACAACTGAGCAACTGATCTGATCTGATCTGATGAAGACATCTATACCTGGAGAGTACTTTTCTTTTTAAAATATGACTTTAATTTCTTTAATAGTCATAGGGCTACCCAGATGATCAGTGTCATGTTAAGTGAGTTTTGGTAGTTTGTGTTTTTCAGGAACTGTTTAATTTCATGAAAATTGTTATATTTGTACGGACAGAGTTCACTGAGTTCCCTTATGATCCTTTGACTTCTGCAGAGTCTGTAATGATGTCCTGGTTTCATTTCTGATATTAGTCATTTGTGTCTTCCTTTTTTTTCCCACCAGACTTGCTAGAGGCTTGTCAATTTTATCAATGTTTCTAAGAACCAGCTAGTTTCATTGCTTTTCTCTATTACTCTAATTTTTTTTTGTTTCAATGTTGATTTCTCCTCTTTAATATCATCTTTCTTGAGCTTAAGTTCATTTTATTCCCCATTTTGTAGGTTCTTGAAGTAGGAACTTAGGCTATTTCTCTCCTTTACTAATGTTTTATTTAGTGCTATAAATATTTATCCCCAAATTGCTTATGTCTCTCAGATTATTATTTTTTGTTCCTTTTCCAATGTTTTTGGTAATATATTTTTATTATGGTAAAATCTATATAGCATAAATTAACCATTTAAACTGTGTAGTTAATTTGCATTTAGTACTTTTATAATATTTTGAAGCCATCACCTCTAGTTTCAAAATATTTTTCACCAACTTTACTGAAATGTAATTGATATATAATATTCTGTAAGTTTAAGGTATAAATGTGATTTGACACAAATATGTATTGCAGAATGATTACCACAATAAGTTTCATTACAAAACTATCACTTTACACAACTACTATTTTATTTGTAGTGAGAACATCAAACATCTATTCTCTTAGCAACTTTTAAGGATGTGATATTGTTGTTGTTGTTTAGTCTCTAAGTCATGTTTGACTCTTTGTGACCCATGGACTGTAGCCCACCAGGCTCCTCAGTGCATGAGATTTTCCAGGTAAGAATACTGGAGTGGGTTGCCATTTCTTTCTCCAGGGGATCTTCCTGACACAGAGATGGAACCCATGTCTACTGCATTGGCAGGTGGATTTTTTACTGCTGAGCCACCCAGGAAGCCTGGAAGGATGTGATACATTATTGTTAACCATAATCTTTATTCTGTATATTAGATGTTCAGAAGTTATTCATCTTACAACTAGAAGTTTGTGCCTTTTGGCCAACATCTCATTTTATCCTCCTTCTCAGCCCTTGGCAACCACCATTTAACTCTGTTTCTATAAGTTTTGATCCGTTCAAATTCCACATATAAATGGGGTCATTCAGTATTTGTCTTTCTCTCTCTGGCATATTTCACTTAGCATAATGTCCTCAAATACTTAGTTGGTGACCCATGAAAAGATAGAAACATAAATAAAATATTAGCACTGTTTTATACTCATTAAATGGTCAAAAGATACATAAATACTATAATAAATGTAACATTTTATCTTGAAAAAGAAAATTCCTCAAAGCCCAAAGAATTTATTGCTTAGTCCACCACTGGGAAGGGTTTTATTATGCTGATTCCTATGGTTCTTATATTTTTAAAAATATTGCAAAGTTCTGATGAGCTTTTATGAGAATAAAAAAAAAAAACAGGTTTTTCTTCTGACAGTCATTCCAACTGTGATATTTTTTGATATGTTATAGGAATAATGAATAGCATAAAATAAAACTATCCTAAAAAGAAATCTCAGACCTTACTGTCATTTATTCAAGGCACTTGGCCAGTCATAATGTAAAGAAAAATAACTACTTTTCTGGTACTAGGATGTCATGTATTAAGAATCAAAATAAGTTGGAACATAAAGCATTTTTCCCTACAAACTAACTCTGTAGAGGCTTGGGGGGAAATAGAGAAACATAAGCATTTAGTTTCATTTTAAGCAGATCTTCATAAAATGGGATTCTTCCAAAGTAAGCGCTTATAGTACCATTTTGAGGGCAATGTAATATTGAAATCTGTTTGAATGTGTATTCATTTAATCCATGTGTGCCTATGTTCAGCAACCAACTAGAGAATTAATATATATCCCTTCTATAGCGATAAAGATCAAATTCTTCACAATACCATAAACCCTTCCTAACTAAATTATGGTTATGATAATAAATTCACATCTTGAAGGGTTTAAACACAAGAGAATAAAGGACTTAATAATGAAAGTTAATGGATTACAATCCATTTAAACTGTATACTCAGAAAGACTATGTTTCATTGGGGAGTTTTGCTAGCTTAATAAATGAGAATCATCTGTCCTGACTGTAAAATCAGCCTGGTTAACCTCACAAGCAAGGTCAGCTCACTGATTAAACACAGAAGGTATTTGAAGGGCATTTTATCTCTAGACCTAGATCATGCCCTTGACACAAAGGCATTTTTCCTTTATTAGAAAATAGCCATTTACCCTGACTTTGTGTGTAAATTACTCATTTGAGAAAAGCAGTAATTTTTCACATTGTTAGATGAAAACTATTTATAATGGTAACACATCAAATCATTCCTTCATCCACTTCCTGTCTGTGGGTCTCAAAATCAGAAGCAACCTTAAGAAAGGAATTTAAATGTTGTGTGAAACACAGGATTTGGTCTTTGGCCATGAGATTCCATCAGGCTCGTTTTTGGAATGAGTCCACATAAACCCCAAGAGATCCTCTTTGTTCTGTAAAGCCCCTTCCCTCACTGCTGCAGAATGTTCTGTGTTCATTCACCTGCACTAACTGAGCAGTACCCCGAGACAGGTGCCCAGCTCTGCCCTTCATGTGTGTCTAAAGATGCACTTGGGAAAGATTTAGAAATTAATGTTGTGAGTCAGAAATATATCAGCTGAGCAGATGGACACGGTTTCACTCAACGGATGGAACTGGAGAGAGGAAACGTGGCTCCCTGAAAGAAAATAACCATGAGTGAAGTGGAAGTCTGAGAAATGGAGCCACATCAAACACTGCAGACAGAGAGCAGCAGACCAGGCAAGATGTGAGACTCTGTCTAATCAACTGGCCATTCAAATACACTGGGAATGTACCCTGAGAAAACCATAATTCAATAAGACACATGCACTCCAGTGTTCATTGCGGCACTTTACCATAGCTAGGATATAGAAGCAATCTAGATGTCCATTGACAGATGTACCGAAGAAGATGTGTGTGTCACACACAATGGAATATATTTCAGCCATAAAAGGAATGGAATTTTGTCATTTGTAGTGATGTGGATGAACCTAGAATCTATCATACAGAGTGAAGTAAGTCAAAAAGGGAAAAACAAATATCATATTTTAACATGTACATATGGAATCTAGAAAAATGGTATTAATGAACCTATCTTCAGGGCAGGAATAGAGACGCAGATGTAGAGAACAGACTTGTGGGCACAAAGGAGGAAGGAGAAGTGGGACGAATTGAGAGAGTAGCATGGACATATATACACGACCATGTAGGACCATATATACTCTACTATTGGGAAGCTGTTGTAGAGCATAGGGAGCTCAGCTAAAGCCTCTGTGATGAGCTAGAGAGGTGGGGTGCAGGGAGGGAGGAAGACTCAAGAGGAAAGAGATATAAATATACTTATAGCTGATTCATGTTGTTGTAAAGCAATTATACTCCAATTAAAATACATTTTAAAAATACAAATATATAAAAATAAAATTAATATTCAGGTTTTTTAAAAAGACACACACACACCTATAATGTGCACACAGCTTTCTCTCTCTCTCTCTCTCGCAGTCATCTTCCTGAGTGTGGACACTTGGGAAAGAGGAGACTGATAAACAGAGAGGCGCTATGTCACCGTGATCCAGTTCTGCAGTGGAACATCTTCGGAACAAATTGGTTGTAAGAGTAGAGGAGAGAAAAATCAGCACTTAGAGCATTTACCATGGCAGAGGTGGTGGTAAGGGCACAAAAGACAGCAAAGATATTTCTGATTATTATGTGCAGGTGGTACAAGTTACAAAATTCAGGAATATTGAGAACTATAACTTCATTTTCCTGTTACCCAATTTCCTTTTCATTCTCATTCATCTGGAATGGAGGAAAAGGAAAGAAAAATTTCTCATACATCTTTTCTATCCATAAGTCTATGTTTGAGTTGCAGGAGGACCAAACAGTGAGAGGACACTCTTGTCATTTCTTCACTCAAATGAGATGCCCATTATCCTGTTTGGGCATTGGCCACCTGACCTTGTATGTAAATGTCAGGTCATTTCATGCTGCTCTACACCCAGCCCTTTTGTGCTTCACTGCTGTAAGTGACACACGTGTGACATACTTGGAGTCAGAGGAATTCCTTTGCCATGCTCCATTTCCCTGGGGACAGAAATCTCAGTGGAGTTCTCTCATCCTCATTAGTCTAGACCTGTTCCTCAGGCAGAAATTTGGATCCTGTTGCTCTCAGAGAACTTTCTCCTTGCCAAGCTTCTTCCAGGATTTCCCAGTGCACATCCCCTGTCTGCAGGACCCAGTAGAGTCTTAAGTTTCTTATCTTACTACCGCCTCTCTTTTGTCCTTCAACATGGGACTGATTTTTCTTGGACCACTACAGCAATTACAAATAGATTAAATTTGTTTTTTGAGGCCATTATAATGCCTTGCCAATAATAGCTGAAAATTTCCTAATTTATAAACTTGGTGTCTTCTCAGTTTACATTTAGAATCAAAGCATGTAGGGATAAAATTTCAGAATATAAAATGTTCCCTGCCTTCTAATCAGTTGAATGTCTCTTTTAAGCAAAGAGCCTAGAAAGGCCTCAATGCTTTAGTTTAGGAAAAATGGATAAGCAGAGAAACAAAAGTAAAAACTATAAAAGATGGATATCGATACGTAACAAACCTAGGCAGCATATTAAAAAGCAGAGGCATTACTTTGCCAACAAACGTTCATATAGTCAAAGCTATGGTTTTTCCAGCAGTCATGTATGAATGTGAGGGTTGGACCATAAAGAAGGTTGAGTGCCGAACAATTGATCCTTTGAGCTGTGGTGTTGGAGAAGACTCTTGAGAGCCCCTTGGACTGCAAGGAGATCAAATGAGTCAATCCTAAAGGAAATCAACTGTGAATATTCATTAGAAGGACTGATGCTGATGCTGAAGCTCCAATATTTTGGCCACCTGATGTGAAGTGTTTCCTATGACCAGTGCATTCTCTTGGCAGAATTCTATTAACCTTTGCTGCTTCATTCTGTATTCCAAGGCCAAATTTGCCTGTTACTCCAGGTGTTTCTTGACTTCCTACTTTTGCATTCCAGTCCCATATAATGAAAAGGGCATCTTTTTTGAGTGTTAGTTCTAGAAGGTCTTGTAGGTCTTCACAGAACCATTCAACTTCAGATTCTTCAGCATTACTGGTCGGGGCATAGACTTGGGTTACCATGATATTGAATGGTTTGTCTTGGAAACGAACAGAGATCATTCTGTCATTTTTGAGATAGTATCCAAGTACTGCATTTCGGACTCTTTTGTTGACCATGATGGCTACTCCATTTCTTCTAAGGGATTCCTTCCCACACTAGTAGATATAATGGTCATCTGAGTTAAATTCACCCATTCCAGTCCATTTTAGTTCGCTGATTCCTAGAATGTCAATGTTCACTCTTGCCATCCCCTGTTTGACCACTTCCAATTTGCCTTGATTTATGAGCCTAACATTCCAGATTCCTATGCAATATTGCTCTTTACAGCATCAGACCTTGCTTCTATTACCAGTCACATCCACAACTGGGTATTGTTTTTGCTGTGACTCCATCACTTCATTCTTTCTGGAGTTATTTCTCCAATGATCTTCAGTAGCATATTGGCACCTACTGACCTGGGGAGTTCCTCTTTCAGTAATCTATCATTTTGCCTTTTCATACTGTTCAAGGGGTTCTCAAGGCAAGAATACTAAAGTGGTTTGCCATTCCCTTCTCCAGTGGACCACATTCTGTCAGACCTCTCCACCATGACCCACCAGCCTTGGGTGGCCACACAGGGCATGGCTTAGTTTCATTGAGTTAGACAAGGCTGTGGTCCTAGTGTAATTTGATTGACTAATTTTCTGGAGTAACAGGCAAATTTGGCCTTGGAATATGGAATGAAGCAGAGCAAAGGCTAATAGAGTTTTGCCAAGAAAATGCACTGGTCATAGCAAACACCCTCTTCCAACAACACAAGAGAAGACTCTACACATGGACATCACTAGATGGTCAACACCGAAATCAGATTGATTATATTCTTTGCAGCCAAAGATGGAGAAGCTCTATACAGTCAGCAAAAACAAGACCGGGAGCTGACTGTGGCTCAGATCATAAACTCCTTATTGCCAAATTCAGACTTAAATTGAAGAAAGTAGGGAAAAACACTAGACCATTCAGGTATGACCTAAATCAAATCCCTTATGATTATACAGTGGAAGTGAGAAATAGATTTAAAGGACTAGATCTGATAGAGTGCCTGATGAACTGTGGACTGAGGTTCATGACATTGTACAGGAGAGAGGGATCAAGACCATCCCCATGGAAAAGAAATGCAAAATGGTTGTCTGAGGAGGACTTACAAATAGCTGTGAAAAGAAGAGAAGCGAAAAGCAAAGGAGAAAAGGAAAGATATAAGCATCTGAATGCAGAGTTCCAAAGAATAGCAAGAAGAGATAAGAAAGCCTTCTTCAGTGATCAATGCAAAGAAACAGAGGAAAACAACAGAATGGGAAAGACTAGAGATTTCTTCAAGAAAATTAGAGATACCAAGGGAACATTTCATGCAAAGATGGGCTCGATAAAGGAAAGAGATGGTATGGACCTAAAAGAAGCAGAAGATATTAAGAAGAGATGGCAAGAATACACAGAAGAACTGTATAGAAAAGATCTTCATGACCAAGATAATCATGAAGGTGTGATCACTCACACTCACCTAGAGACAGACATCCTGTAAGGTGAAGTCAGGTGGGCCTTAGGAAGCATCAGTAAGAACAAAGCTAATGGAGGTGATGGAATTCCAATTGAGCTATTTCAAACCCTAAAAGATGATTCTGTGAAAGTGCTGCACTCAATATGCCAGCAAATTTGGAAAACTCAGCAGTGGCTACAGGACTGGAAAATGTCAGTTTTCATTCCAATCCCTAAGAAAGGTAATGCCAAAGAATGCTCACACTACCACACAATTACACTCATCTCACACACTGCTAAAGCAATGCTCAAAATTATCTAAGCCAGGCTTAAGCAATACGTGAACTGTGAACTTCCAGATGTTCAAGCTGGTTTTAGGAAAGGCAGAGGAACCAGAGATCAAATTGCCAACATCCGCTGGATCATTGAAAAGCAAGAGAGTTCCAGAAAAACATCTATTTCTGCTTTATTGACTATGCTAAAGCTTTGACTCTATGGATCACAATAAACTGTGGAAAATTCTGAAAGAGATGGGAATACCAGACTACCTGACCTTCCTCTTGAGAAACCTGTATACAGGTCAGGAAGCAACAGTTAGAAATGGACATGGAACACAGACTGGTTCCAAACAGGAAAAGGAGTACCTCAAGGCTGTATATTGTCACCCTGTTTATTTAACTTACATGCAGAGTACATGATGAGAAACACTGGGCAGGAGGAAGCAGAAGCTGGATCAAGAATGCTGGGAGAAATATCAATAACCTCAGATATGCAGATGACATCACCATTATGGCAGAAAGTGAAGAAGAACTTATGAGCCTCTTGATGAAAATGAGAGAGGAGAGTGAAAAATTTGGCTTAAAGCTCAACATTCAGAAAACTAAGATCATTGCATATGGTTCCATCACTTCATTGCAAATAGATGGGGAAACAGTGGAAACAGTGTCACACTTTATTTTTCTGGGCTCCAAAATCACTGCAGATGGTGATTGTAGCCATGAAATTAAAAGCTGCTTACTCCTTGGAAGGAAAGTTATGACCAACCTAGACAGCATATTAAAAAGCAGAGACACTACTTTGCCAACAAAGGTCCATCTAGTCAAGGCTATGGTTTTTCCAGTAGTCATGTATGGATGTGAGAGTTGGACTATAAAGAAACCTGAGCACCAATGAATGATGCTTTTGAACTGTGGTGTTGGAGAAGACTCTTGAGAGTCTCTTGGACTGCAAGGAGATCCAGTCAGTCTATTCTAAAGGAGATCAGTCCTGGATGCTCATTGGAAGGACTGATGTTGAAGCTGAAACTCCAATATTTGGCCCCCTGATGCAGAGAGCTGACTCATTTGAAAAGACCCTGATGCTGGAAAGATTGAAGGCAGGAGGATAAGGGGATTACAGAGGATGAGATGGTTGGATGGCATCACCGACACAATGAACATGGGTTTGGGTGAACTCCGGGAGTTGATGATGGACAGAGAGTCCTGGCATGCTGCGTTTCAAGGGGTCTCAAAGAGTTGGACATGACTGAGCAACTGAACTGAACTGAACTAATGTGAAGTACTGACTCATAAGAAAAGACCCTGATGCTGAGAAAGATTGAAGGCAGGAGGAAAAGGGGAGGACAGAGGGTGAGTGGTTGGATGGCATCATCGACTGTATGGGCATGAGTTTGAGCAAGCTCTGGGAGATGGTGAAGGACAGGAAAGTCTGGTGTGCTGCAGTCTATGAGGTCACAAAGAGTGGAAGATGACTGAGTGACTGAACAATAGATCAATAGATTAATAAATACATAGATGGTCTGATACTTTGCCACGTAAGTGAGAGTTTTGGGTGATCATGCTGAATTATGAATTACAGCAAATGCTATAATGGTATGTGCATGCCTGCTAAGTTGCTTCAGTCATGCCTGACTCCCCTGTCCATGGGATTCTCCAGGTAATATTGGAGTGGGTTGCTACTTCCTTCTCCAGGGGATCTTCCTGACTCAGGGATCAAACCTATGTCTCCTACATCTGCTACATTGGCAGGTAGGTTCTTTACCACTAGCTCCACCTGGGAAGCCCATAGTGGTATATTACTGGGTAAAGTTGAGGGACAGAGAAAGCTGAGGGACAGAGATTACTCCCTTTATTTATGGCTCTGCTGGGTCTTCATTGCTGGTCAAGGGCTTTCTCTAGTTGTGGTGCTCGGGCTTCTCACTGAAGTGGCTTCTTGTTTTACAGAGCACAGGCTCTGGGAACATGGGATTTAGTAGTTGTGATGCATGTGTTCAGTAATTGTGGCTCATGGGCTTAGTTGCACCACAGCATGGAGGGTTTCCTGGACCAGGGATCGAACTCATGTCCCTTGAATTGGCTGGTGGATTCTTAACCACTGGACCTCCAGGGGAGTCTCAATTACTCCTTTTAACCCATCATTTGCAGTGACTGCCTTAACATCCTTACAACTGAGTAAATGCTAATCTTTAAGAATTTTATAGAGCAGGGGCATTTGAATGTTATTTTGAACTGGAATAAGTGGTCAAACATCCTAAAATGTGAGAGACAGGTGACTTTCTTACAATAATGCTAAATAAAATTAGTCCATACTTGACAAAGGAATATGGAACATGAAACAAATGCTGATTAAAGCCACATAGAGCCTTCATTCATATCTAGTTTTCCTTTTTAGATAATTGTTCAAACAAAAGACAACTAATATTTAAGACAGTAATTTACTGAAATTAAAACAAGTGGATTTTTTTTTTATCAATAAGGGCTTTTGATTTAGATTGGTAGAAACTTGTGCATGTGACACCCATTAAAGCTAGATACTCAATAGTGGTTGTGTACAGGTATTTAGGTTTACTGATTTTTTGATGCAACAGGTAACAATCAATTCCTATAAAAAACTCAATGTTTCTCACTTTAAGTGTTCATTTAAGTGACAGCAAAATTGATAGGAAGTATTGACCAAGATGGTAAAGAATCTGAATGTAGGAGACTTGGATTCAATCCCTGGGTCAGGAAGATCTCCTGGAGAAGGGAATAGCTACCCACTCCAGTATTCTTGCCAGGAGAATTCCATGGAAAGAGGAGCCTGGAGGGAGACAGTCTATCAGGTTGCAAAGAGTCAGACATGACTGAGCAACTAATGCTTTCACTTCACTTCACATGAGCTAGACACTGGACCAGGTTCTAGAATTATAAGAATGTGTGTGTGTATGTGTGTGTGTCTGTGTGTTAGTCACTCAGTCGTGTCTGACTCTTTGACACCACTGCGTGACTAACACTTTAACTTTTCAAGGTGAAAACTTTGATATCACAGTTAAAATAGTAGCAAAAAAGTGCTTGATTTTATTCATTACATAAAGTGTTTAAGTCTTACGACAGACTTTTGAGGGGTGCACTATTATTATCTTCAGTTATAGGAACTGAGGCACTGAAGGGTTGCATAGCTTCCCAAGTAAGTGCTGAGTCAGGATTTACAACCAGGCAACCTGGCTATAGAGTCCATGAACTTACCTCCCTCCTTCTACATAGCAGAAGTCCCATTTCACTTAGACCACATAGAACAAGAGATAATCAGCCTGAGCACAGAGGCAGTAGGTCCTCAAAGTGGTGGCTCTCAAAATTTAAGAACAAGTTCAGTTCAGTTCAGTCACTCAGTCATGTCTGACTCTTTGCAACCCCATGAGTTGCAGCACTCCAGGCCTCCCTGTCCAACACCAACTCCAGGGGCCCACCCAAACTCATGTCCATTTAAGAACAAAGGCAAGAGTTATTGTTTTGATCCAAATTATTGAAGGTTTTTAATAAGTCATATGTTTATTTGGACTGATGAAAATGTTAATTTGTTCAATTGATTAAAGTCTTTACATGTGAGAATATATTACTTAGGTATAGATACTTAATTAACATTTTTTCTGTGGTCCTATATAAAGGTTTTTCCCTTCTTGGTGACTAGCTGTGGTCAGTCTGTACCTAAGTATCTGATATCATGGGCAGGTATGAAGTGTGTGTGTGTGCACACACACTCAGTTTTTCAATCGTGTCTGACTCTTTGTGATCCCATGGACTATAGCTGCCAGTCTCCTCTGTCTATGGAATTCTCCAGGCAAGAATACTAGAGTGGCTACCATTTCCTACTCCAGGGGATCTTTCTGACCCAGGGATCAAACCCACACCTCCTGCATCTCCTGCACTGGCAGGCAGATCCTTTACCACTGAGCCACCGGGGAAGCCCCAGTTAGTGTCTTAGGGAAAAACCAAAAGTATACATTACTTTCTTAAAGAAACCCACAAATCATATCATCCAATAGCACAGAATTTTCAGAAAATGGTATATGGTAGATAGGAAAACTTGGAGTCAAGTAGACTGGAATGAGTGTTTGCACTATGACCTTGGGAAAGTTACTTGACTTCTCTGATTCTTCGTTTCCTAATTGCAAAATACAAATAGAAATGCCTATGTAGGTTGCCTGAAGATTAAATGAGATAACATACAAATTCACTTTGAACAATGGTGGTGGTTACTTAATGTTAGAGGTTATCCCTGTTTGAGCAAAATCATTATAATGGCACCTAGGAAAATACCGAGTTTTTGGAACCAGTCCTCTGGAGTCAACCATTGAGATGTCTACAAGGATGAAAATTTTTTGTCATAACTCTCATGAGTCACAGAATAGGATGATATCGGTAGCCAAACTTCCAGGGCTTGAATTCTATATCTACCTCTTACCAACTGGTGATTCTGGCCAAGTTGCTTTATCTCTTCATGTTTAGTTTACTCATTTGTAAAGGCTCCTTCATCCATGGAATTCTCTAGGCAAGAATACTGTAGTGGGTTGTCATTCCCTTCTCCAGGGGATCTTCCTGACCCAGGGATCAAACCTGGGTGTCCTGTGTTGGAAGGGAATTCTTTACCATCTGAGCCACCAGTGAAGTCCCTGTAAAATGTGTGTAATAATAATACCCTCAATGCTTGCTTTAAAACTAGACTATGTGATTATTTACACATTTCTTAGAACAATGACTTACACATAATTAGCACCATGTGTGTGCATGCTAAATCGCTTCAGTTGTGGGTGTGTGCTAAGTCGCTTCCTACTCTTTGGGACTGTATGAACTATAGCCCACTAGGCTCCTGTGTCCATGGGATTCTCCAGGTGAGAATAATAGAGTGGGTTGCCATGCCCAACCCAGGGATCAAACACACTTCTCTTATATGTCCTGCATTAACAGGTGTGTTCTTTACCACTAGGGCCACTTAGGAAGCCCTTAGCACTAGGTAGGTATTTATTAAACAAATATCTTCATAATGTATTGCTGATTTAAACTCAAATAATGGATTCAACTGGATAGTAATTTTAGTCACATATATTTCTAGTATTTTTTGATTTCTTATTTGAACAGATACATAATTATTCCATATCTTATAGAGGTAATCAGAGGTGGAAGCTTTTGGATATTTAGCAAATACTCTTTTAGAAGGTTGATTAGCTTCACGGTATTTGCCTGAAGCTAAGTTTTTTATAAGACTGCGTTCTATGTGAATATTAGGTTTATTATTTTTTTAAATTAAAATTGTGGTGTCCTTTGTGTATTTAAACTGAAATAAGCTAAGTGAAATTTTGAATTCATTGTATATTCCCAAGGTGTCTGACTTCATGTAGCCCCCTTGTAAGAGTTTAAGTTCATGAGGGAATAAAGGAAGAAGCCTGAATGAAAGTGCTGTTACCCCAATGTCAGGATTGTGATTATTAACAGCAAAATAACAAAGTATTATGGAAATAAGCAATCAGGAGTCCAAATCTGTAATTCTCTCCAGACCTTAAGTGTTCCATTGCTTTAATCTGCAACCCATTGCCAACCAATAAAATTGCTCCCCAAATATGAACTCCATTCTCCACGCTGGATTCACTAAAATAAGTGTTCCAGACTTATTTCTGATTCCAGTATGTGATTAGATGCTGACTGAATGCATCTCTCAGACAAGTGATAAGACACCTTGTCAAGGTTATAGTCAGACACTCCATCTCGTACAATTTAGACTTGGAAGGTGGTGGCTGCATTTATTTCTGTTAAGTGAACATTAGAGATAAATGGCAGGGTTCATTTTCCAATGTAACACTTCTCTGAGAGTGAATAATGGATAGCTAAAAGCAATAGTGGTATCTTAACAAAAGCCAAAATAGGAACAGTGAATTTAGCTTGCTCCATCTGTCTAAAATAATATCTCTTATTTTTACCTACTATTGCCATCTCCATGGTACCCCATTCATTACTTACTTTTGGCAAAACTTAAACTTTTGAGATCAACTAAAGGATTATTAAGAACAATTTCTGTGGCATATAGACCATCCATATCAACCCCTAATACATTTTGTCAGAGGTAATATCCAACCTGAAAGTGAAACCTAAAAATAAATCTTTTTTTCAAATATAGTTATGAAAGGAAACTTAAAAGGAGAGAGCTTTCTTCATGAAACTGGATGGTAAGTCCAAAAGAAGAGAATTTGATGGAAATATAGTTAAACTTCAAAAACACAGACCATGCTTGGTTTCTGGGCAGGAAACCAGAAGGAAGCATCACAATAACCACTTCTGATGCCTACACCATTAAGGTGGGGTAAGGTTCTTTCCCATTTCTTACAGAATGGTAAATACTAACTTTCAAAACTTTGATGGAGTAAAATGCAAAATACTTTTCCCTGGCAGCTCTTTGTGGATATTCTGTTGATTTGGGCTGAAGATGAGAGGGGAGAAGGATAGTTAAATATGACTAACCCATTGTCTTTAGTGCTCTGGAAAATATGAGTTTTTAAACTACTTGCTCCCCTTGGCCATTCTTGCCTCTTGGTTTAGCTATTAATCTCATTATCAAAGTCATACTAAATTCCCTAGCTGCTAAGGTTTGTTAGAAACCACAGAAAGAGAAAGGTTAGTGGTCCCCATCCCTTGGTTGCTGAATGCCTGGGGTCCTTCTCTATGGCAAGATGATGCATTGTTCCCTGTGCTTTCTTTGCCATAATCTTACTGTTCTACAACCCAGTATATAATTTCACAATCTTTCTCATTATCAGCACATTTCAATAAAGTTCAAATTTGTATAGCCTTGAAGCCATTAACATTTTGTAGCACATTCTGGGTGGCACATTTTTCATTCAGAAAAACGTCTTCAGAGGAATGTTCTTCTGATATATTACACTCCTTGGTTTATCATTTAAAGCTTGAGACATCCACCAGCATATACGTCTTATTTAAAGTGTCAAAAGAGGGCAAAAAATTACAGTGACTTGAAGAGCCTTGTTACTTAAACTTCAGGGATCACTGCATCCATTTTGCCTTTTCAGTGTTAAACATTTTCTTCCCCTATTTTTTTCTCTATTTATTTTCTTTACATGAGGATTAAAAGAAGGGACAAAATGGGTGAACATCTTTGAAGTACAGCATTTAAACCCAAATTTTGGGGAAAATAACAAAATGATTATCTGTCCCTGCATAAATAAGGCAACATAGAAATATTAATATTTATACCTTTAGGAGCATTTTCTTTGTGGATTATATATCTATGCAAAATAATAATAATATGATCTTCAGATAGGTGAGTCGTAAAAAATTGAAATGCCTTACTTATGTACAGAGACTCAGAACTACTGAATTCTGAAGGGAGATTCTTTGAGTTTGAAAATAAGAGTGCTGATTCCTTTTGTCACCCTTTAAAAATTCATCATAGGACAAATCAGTAAGGAAATCACATAAATATTGTTAAACTGAGCAGAGGCTCTAGGTCACTGCTCACTTTGTATGCACCTGCTTGTGGTTGGCACAGAATGGAAGATCATCTTCAAGCTGTGATGGGAAGGGCTCTTCTGAATGACTCTTCTGTTGCTTGTTTTGATAGTGTTAATTTCACCATTTGAGATTTATTTTTTTCAGTCCTTCTCAAATGCCATTGGACTCTGATTCACCCTGAAAGTTTGCTAACAGTAAAAATACCCAAGGCCTGTATGCAGAACAGTCTCTCTGAAAGTGCAATTGACCCTTGAACAACACAGATTTGAACTGGGACGGTCTATTTACATATGAACTTTTTTTAGTGGTAGATACTACAATGCTATACTATCCATGGTTGGTTGAAGCAGTGGATGCTAAACCTTGGGTACAGAGGAGCCACCTATACAGAGAACTGCATCTACTCAGAGGGTCAATGGTAAATTATACACCTGCGAGGAGGGTGAGCCTACCTTAACCTCTGCTTTGTTCACATCTGAAGTCTGGAATAGAACTTTGACTTCTGCAGTTTTATGTACTTCTCATGTGATTCTCATAGTTTGGAAAATGCTGAGTTCAGTTGATTCTTTAGAGGATTCATATTAAATATAAATGACCCTTGGAGATAAAATTGTTATACTTTTATGTGATTGATTGAAGTACTTTTTCTAATTTATTTTTGCCTCATAGGATGACCCTCAGTGAACACGACCAGTGGTGTGCTGATAAAGTGGATTAAGTGGGAGGTAGGTGTTCGGTTTGGGGATTGGTAGGAGGAGGCTTTAATTTGTAGCCTTTTTCAATTTCTATGGTGTAAATGCTCTTACCACAGCCAATTTTAAACTATTAATCGATTAACAACCATCTTGTGAGATTTCTGAATATTGACCAAGCACCTCTTTTGAATCCATGAGATGTGGCTCCTGCATACAACTGAGACTGCAGGTAACTATTTCTGAGAAAGAGGGAAAGTGGGCTCTGAAAATACGGCCCAGGGCCAAGAAGGTGAGGCTGAGATATGATGCTCTTCTAAGGACAACCAGGGAAGAATAATGGTCAAAGGAAGCAAACAAAAAGACAAAAGAAGGGTGATTCTGTTTGGGATTTCACTTGGGACACAGTTCTCTGGACCCTGTAAAGAAACAATGTAGGAGTTAAGAAGTTAAGGTGTTAAGAAGAAAAAACTCCAGGAAGATGATTGAAGTCAGGTGTCAGGTTTATGATAATGTGTGCTCGCATGCTAAGTCACTAGTTGAGTTCAGTTCAGTCACTCAGTGGTGTCCAACTCTTTGTGATCCCATGGACTACAGCATGCCAGGCCTCCCTGTCCATCACCAACTCCCAGAGTATACACAAACTCATGTCCATTGTGTCAGTGATGCCATCCAACCATCTCATCCTCTGTCACCCTCTTCTCCTCCTGCCCTCAATCTTTCCCAGCATCAGGGTCTTTTCAAATGAATCAGCTCTTTGCATCAGGTGGCGAAAGTATTGGAGTTTCAGCTTCAACATCGTCCTTCCAATGAACATTCAGGACTGATTTCCTTTAGGATGGACTGGTTGGATCTCCTTGCAGTCCAAGGGACTCTTAAGAGTGTTCTACAACACCACAGTTCAAAAGCATCAATTCTTCAGTGCTCAGCTTTCTTTATAGTCCAAATCTCACATCCATACATGACTACTTGAAAAACCATAGCCTTGACTAGATGGACCTTTGTTGGCAAAGTAATGTCTCTGTCTCTGCTTTTGAATATACTGTCTAAGTTGGTCATAACTTTCTTTCCAAGGAGTAAGCATATTGTAATTTCATGACTGCAATCACCATCTGCAGTGATTTTGGAGCCCAGGAAAATAAAGTCTGACACTGTTTCCACTGTTTCCCCATCTATTTGCCATGAAGTGATGGGACCGGATGCCATGATCTTCATTTTCTGAATGTTGAGCTTTAAGCCCACTTTTTCACTTTCCTCTTTCACTTTCATCAAGAGGCTCTTTAGTTCTTCTTCACTTTCTGCCATAATGGTGGTGTCATCTGCATATCTGAGGTTGTTGATATTTCTCCCAGCAATCTTGATTCCAGCTTGTACTTCTGCCAGCCCAGCATTTCTCATGATGTACTCTGCATATAAGTTAAATAAGCATGGTGCCAATATATGGCCTTGAGGTACTCCTTTTCCTATTTGGAACCAGTCTGTGTTCCATGTCCAGTTCTAACTGTTGCTTCCTGACCTGTGTACAGGTTTCTCAAGAGGCAGGTCAGGTGGTCTGGTATTCCCATCTCTTTCAGAATTTTCCACAGTTTATTGTGATCCACAGAGTTAAAGGCTTTGGCATAGTCAATAAAGCAGAAATAGATGTTTTTCTGGAACTCTATTGCTTTTTCAATGATCCAACAGATTTTGGAAATTTGATCTCT
This sequence comes from Bos javanicus, assembly GCF_032452875.1. Lineage (NCBI taxonomy): Eukaryota > Metazoa > Chordata > Mammalia > Artiodactyla > Bovidae > Bos > Bos javanicus. Next base: position 57,870,224 of record NC_083869.1, on the reverse strand, counting down.
GGTTCCTCTGCCTTTTCTAAAACCAGCTTGAACATCTGGAAGTTCACGGTTCACATATTGTTGAAGCCTGGCTTGGGGAATTTTGAGCATTACTTTACTAGCATGTGAGATGAGTGCAATTGTGCAGTAGTTTAAGCATTCTTTGGCATTGCCTTTCTTTGGAATTGGAATGAAAACTGACTTTTTCCAGTCCTGTGGCCACTGCTGAGTTTTCCAAATTTGCTGGCATATTGAGTGCAGCACTTTCACAGCATCATCTTCTAGGATTTGAAATAGCTCAATTAGAATTCCATCACTTCCACTAGCTTTGTTCATAATGATGCTTCCTAAGGCCCACTTGAGTCCACCCAAAATGTACAGGTCATGGTGGAGAGTTCTGGCAAAATGGGGTCCACTGGAGAAGGGAATGGCAAACTCAGAATTCCTGCCTTGAGAACCCCATGAACAGTATGAACAGGCAAAAAGATAGGACACTGAAAGATGATCTCACCAGCTCGGTAGGTGCCCAATATGCTACTAGAGATCAGTGGAGAATTAACTCCAAAAAGAATGAAGAGACAGAGCCAAAGCAAGAAAAAATAAAACAAAACAAAACACCCAGTTGTGGATGTGACTGGTGATAGAAGTAAGGTCCAGTGCTTTAAAGAGCAACATGGCACAGGAACCTGGAATGTTAGGTCCATGAATCAATGGGTGAACTTAACTCAGATTACCATTGTATCTACTATTTTGGGCAATAATCTGTTGGAAGAAATGGATTAGCCATCATAGTGAACAAAAGAGTCTAAAATGCAGTACTTGGATGCAATCTCTAAATGACAGAATGATCTCTGTTCGTTTCCAAAGCAAACCATTCAATATCATGGTAATCCAAGTCTATGCCCTGTCCATTAATGCTGAAGAAGCTGAATTTGAATGGTTTGAAGACCCACAAGACCTTCTTGAATTAACACCCAAAAAAGATGTCCTTTTCATCATAGGGGACTGGAATGCCAAAGTAGGAAGTCAAGAAACACCTGGCATAACAGGCAAGTTTGGCCTTGGAGTACAGAATGAAGCAGGGCAAAGACTAATAGAATTCTGCCAAGAGAATGCACTGGTCATAGCAAACACCCTCTTCCAACAACACAAGAGAAGACTCTACACATATACGTCATCAGATGGTCAACATCGAAATCAGATTGATTATATTCTTCGCAGCCAAAGATGGAGAAACTCTATACAGTCAGTAAAAACAAGACCGAGAGCTGACTGTGGCTCAGATCATGAATTCCTTATTGCTAAATTCGGACTTACATTGAAGAAAGTAGGGAAAACCACTAGACCCTTCAGGTATGACCTAAATCAAATCCCTAATGATTATACCTTTAAAGTTGCTAAGTTGTGTTCAACTCTTTACAACCCCATGGACTGTAGCCCACCAGGTCCCTGTGTCCATGGGATTCTCTAGGCACGAATACTGGAGTGAACTGCCATGACTTTCTCCACCTAGGGATCAAACCCGTGTTCTCATTATGTTTCCTGCATTGGCAGGAGGGTTCTTTACCTTGAGCACCACCAGGGAAGCCCAATGATACTGTGTAGGCAGCCAAAACAAGAGGCATCTTAGAAAAGAATTCATGAGCATTAACTAGCAACTTAATGGGTACCCACAAAATTAAACAGTAGATCAATCAAAATGGCAAGGAGTAAAGAGATGAAATCTCTCAGTTAGGGAGAGGCAAGCAGTGAGAAGACGTTTTCTGGGTATGTCGGGAAGCCAATTCAAGACAAATATCAGAGTCCAGGTACTAGTTTCCTTGCCACATTATTGCAGCATTAGGAGCAAAGGAGAACTAATAGAGTGAAACTGTGTGAATAATTCCATTCAGTTCAGTTCAGTTTATTCACTCAGTTGTGTCCGAGTCTGTGACCTTGAAGACTGCAGCATGCCAGGCTTCCCTGTCCTTCACTATCTCCCAGAGCTGGTGTATGGATAATTAACATCACTGAAATAAAGTGGTGAGACTAAAGTGAAGACTCTAAACCAGGGCTATCCAACATCTGGAGTCTAATGCCTGATGATCTCAAGTGGAGCTGATGATAGAAATAAAGTGCACAATAAATTTAATGCATTGACTCAAACCATCCTCCACCCGAGTTGATGGAAAATTTTCTTCCACAAAACCAGTCCCTGGTGCCAAGAAGGTTGGGGACTGCTGCTCTAAACTATCTATGCGACGTCCAATGTTACCATGGATGGTAACTTCCTGATGTACACTATGGGAAGTTCTTCATTTCCAGTGTCCTCATTTGGAAGTCACTTTCCAATTTAATATTGTTTATTTAATATATAAGATTATTTTTCCAATATGATACTATAGAAGTGGCTCCCAGCTTCCTGAAATATCACTAACTTACAACTTCTCTGGCAAAAGTCAGGAACTGTCAATTCACATGTTATCCTTATGCTCACAGTAACAGACCCTTAGAGTGGCTGTGAGCTTTTGTTCTATCATCTAAGAGTCACTAGTAGAAAAGGAAAGATTATTCCTTTATTTCCCAGCCCTTTAAAGAAGAGGAGTCATCCTTCTTATCCAAGCAGAAAAATGAATGATCAGTGATTCAGGAATATCTTAAGAGCTCTGTAGGGGCATATGAGGGCTTCACAGGTGGCTCAATGGTAAAGAATTCATCTGCAATGAAGGAGACAGGAGTTCAATCCCTGGATCAGGAAGGTCCCCTAGAGGCGGAAATGGCAACTCACTCCAATATTCTTGCCTAGGAAATCCCATGGACAGAGGAGACTGGAAGGTTGCAGTCCATTGCAGTCTCAAAGAGTCAGACATGATTTCACAGTTGAGCACTCATACAAGGGCATATAAACACTTTGGAAGGACAACATGTTTGCTTTTTCTCAAATAACACTGCTGCTGCTGCTGCTGCTAAGTCGCTTCAGTCGTGTCAGACTCTGTGCGACCCCATAGAGGCAACCCACCAGGCTCCCCCTTCCCTGGGATTCTCCAGGCAAAGACACTGGAATGGGTTGCCATTTCCTTCTCCAATGCATGAAAGTGAAAAGTGAAAGTGAAGTTGCTCAGTTGTGTCCGACTCCCAGCGACCCCATGGACTGCAGCCTACCAGGTTCCTCCATCCATGGGATTTGCCAGGCAAGAGTACTGGAGTGGGGTGCCATTGCCTTCTCCGCAAATAACACTAGATATATCTATATAAAAAACTAATCAGTTTGTTAAGAGAAAAATAATATTTCAAGAAATGATATGTCTTTGTTTATAAAGACAAAACCTTCCATCATAATTTATAAGGAAAAGGAAAAAGAACTTATTTGTACCCACAGAAACAAATGCCAGATAAATAACCTTATTATGAATGTATATTCAATTTATTATTTAATTTTGTTCAAACGATTCCTCACCCTGAAACCTTGCAAGCTGAAGGATTTAGTAAAAAATGGTGCTCTCCTGTATTGGTTTTGTATGTGAGCTGCATGCCCAAACCAAATTGCTTCATGAAAGGTGATAAAGAAAATTGATATCACAAAATAAAATGGGATATGTTACAACTACCAACCTTGTGGGTCTCAGATCAAAAATCAATTAAAAAAAACTGCCTTGAGATATTAAGGCAGATTATTTTACTTCATATTTTCCGAGAACATAGATTTTTTTCCAGAGCTCTGTCCTTTTCTTTAATTTGAACCCTAACTAATTTAAATTGTACAACTTAATATGACCTTTAAACTTATTAAATACAATTTAATATATTTAAATCTATTAAAGGGTTGAAGTATAATGCAATACTTATTTTATATAATGATTTAAGAAAATCAGAAACAGAATAATGCAAAATTTAATTTTTTTTTTGCTGAATCATTGATAGTAAGAAAATAGCAATATAAAGAGGTAAAAATTGTGATCCAAGAAAGGAATACAATTACATCTATCAAAAAGATCAAGATAATTTGATCCTGAGCTTCCTAGCAACCAGAGAAGAGATAAAACATTGATTTTTATGGTTGTCATCAGAAATGACAAAGCAAATCAAATTTTTCAGGAAATGAAATATTGTATTTTCTTTAGATTCTATGTTACTTTATATAGGGATCTGAGTACTGTCACATTCAAGGTTCTCAGTGACTTACAGTAAATGTAATATGTATTTATCATGGTGATTCCACAAAAGAAAAATCCAACGTAATTCATGAAACAAGGGGCTTTGTATTTGATCAGTGGACCTTACTACTTTGCAGAAGTCGAATTTCATAGTAAGAATCAAAATTCCATTGGAAAATAATCTCCCAGTTTTTCATTCTTCATGAGTTCTCCTATTTAAAAAATAATCTATCAGTGTTAGTATATGAGAACCATGATAGAAAATAAAATGAATGATAAATAGGCTTTTAACTCCTTCCCAGATTGTCCTACATAAAATCTTCCTATTTATCCAGAAGAGCTGTGAAAAAGTTTTCCAAAACCATTAGAATTGACATTTAAACATATCAGTGAAATCTTATGCATGTTAAAGAAAATGCTTCAATCATTTTATTTTAAAATAAAAACATCAGATGAAATGTAGGTAAGAGACCTATGTTATGTCTCCATTACAAATGTTATTTTTTCCCATAAATACTTTAAAGAGGTGATTTTTGTATTTATAACATAATTGTCACTTTAATTTCTTCAATAACATAATTTTAAAATAGAATAAAGAATAAGACAAATTCAGTTGTTTTGCAGATAGCATTTGCAATTGTTTAAGATAGAGGGTTTCTCTGAAAAAATAACACAAGGAGAAAACAACTATAGATTACGGTTCTGGTGGTGTTGTAGTGTGTAAATACATTTTAAATGTATTGTTCATTTGTTGTTACTTAATTATTTGAAAGATAAATACAGGATTCCCTACTGTTAAACAAGAAAAAAACGATTCCCATTTCTACAAAATTTGGAACTTAGAGACAAATCTATGAACTTCTGAGACAGAAGAGATGAACTTTCATCAGTTTGGAAGCCTTTTGCTAAAATCTCTTTGGGTCTGTTCTGAACAGATGAAACAATAATTATAGGCCAAATTTGGAGTGATAAGCCAGTTAGGTTTTTTATAGGATTGAACAGTTTAAATGCAAGTCATTAATAAATGAAAGCCACTGCCGAAAAATAACAATATGTGAATACAATAGCAACAGCACAACAGAGTTCTTTCAGGAAGAAAGAATTCTGTGCACAGACACTAAATCAGCAATGATTGTTACCTCTCAAGAATGTCTCAACACCTCTTTTCAACTTACTCTAACTTCCTGGGCAACAGCATATGTTGAAAAGTAAAAAAGCAAGTCTAAAAATTTATTTTAGAACAAACAATAAAAATCCTCAAACTGTGAATTCCAACTATTTAAAAAGATTCACCTGAATAAAACTGTGTTAAAATTTAGTATTACTCTACTGGGTATATTTGAGATCAAAAGTGTATAGCTGTATTTTGAAGTAAATAAACCTTATCCATTGACAGCCAATTAGGAGACTTGGGATTGGAATTTTGCCTTTAAAATGGCCAGTGAAGTGATTATGGACTCGTATTTGTCAATATCTCAGTCTAGGAGACTTTTTACCTTCTTGTGATGAACAATGGACTTTGTTTTCTTTAAGGGTCCTGTTTGGGGGACCTGGAACCTCTGAGAGATGGACAAGAGGAGAAGAAGAAGAAGAATGCCAGGTGCTGACTATTGGGTTCCTTTGTTCAGAGGTGCCATTGACAACTTGCCTTTGCCTCTAACCAGGTATTTCTGGCAAAGAGAAAACAATCTTAGAGTGTTCTTGCTTAATTTTGTCCCACAAACTCAAAACTGTTAGGCTGAGTTCAGTGGAAATTAGAACAACAATAACAATAAAGCATTTGCTTTTGAACCATTGTCTTGTTTTAATCTGAGTACTTGGCTTCCCAAAGTATTTTAAACATTTTAGCTGTTTACCATCTGGGGGAGATAACATAATCTAAAACACTGTGCTTTGCTTAAAGCTGAATAAAGTGTTTATGAAATTTAAGAACATGAATCTTTATTTTTTCTTGTTAAATGCTAGATAGAACTAGCCATTTGTCCTTAAAATTAATTTTATATATTTAAAATTGGATCATTGACTTTTTTCATGTTTTTGCTCTTCAACTTTACATATGATAGCATAAGTTGTCAATATAACTATCCATTATCAACTTCAACTGAATAAAAAGTAAGAGACATGAAATAGAAGATGAAAAGCAATGTTAAAATTAGCAATGGATTTCCTATGATTTTTTCTGAGATTATACTTTAACTGTTTAAATGGCACTGATCTCTTTGTCATCTTTTGTTTGTTTGCCCCAATTTTTCTGGCACTTTTCTTGACTTCTTACTTCCAAAGCTAATTCCCTTTACCCATATGTATAGAAACACATGCATTGGATGATATAATGAAGAGGAATGAGAATTATGGAGGGTACTTGTGTAATATCTCAATCATTTATCCACCCCAACTTTTAGTTGCTTAAAGCAGTCATTTAGTTTGCTGCAAATCTTCAGTTTTTTCAGGTCTCTGTGGAGAAGCTCATTTCAGTTGTATGAGACATCAGCTGGGCTTCTCAACTGCAACTGGAGGATCCATTTTCAAGATGGCTTACTCACAAGACTGGTGAATTGCTGCTTACTCTAACTGGGAGGTCATTCAGGGATTTGGGCTGAGGACTATCTCTTGTCCACACAGGCTTCTCCATGGTACTGACTTTATTTTTCAACACATAGGTTTAAAAAATGAGTGTTCTATGAATAAATATATGTTACTTATTTTTATCTTTCTGACTTACTTCACTCTGTATGACAGACTCCAGGTCAATCTACATCTCTACAAATGACCCAGTTTCATTCCTTTTTATGGTTGAGTAAATATTCCATTGTATATATGTACTGCATATTCTTTACGCATTCATCTGTCAATGGATATTTAGGTTGTTTCCATATCCTGGCTACTGTAAATAGTGCTACATCTAGTTCCTCAGCAGGAATGAGATACAGATGTAGAGAACAGACGTTTGGACATGGCAGGGAAGAGGATGGAGAGATGAACTGGGAGATTAGGTTTGACATAAATACAGTACCATGTATAAAATAGATAGCTAGTGGGAACCTGCAAAGGGAACTTCAGATTGGTGCTCTGTGATGACCTATAAGAATGGGATGAGAAGTGGGGTGGGACGGAGGTCCAAGAGGGAGGGGATATATGTATACATATAGCTGATTCACTTTGTTGTACAGCAGAAACTAACACAACATTGTATTGAAATTAGACTCCAATTAAAAAAAAATAATAATGAGTGTTCCAGGAGACAGGAAGTGGGAGCTGCCAGTTTCTTATAGATCTGGAAATTGGAACAGGCCATCTTTCACCATATGGATATTGACCAAGCAGCCATAGCTCATACCAATCCAAGGAAAAGGAACATTGATTCTACCTCTCAGTGAGAAAAGTGTAAACAAATGTGGCCTCCTTAAATCCATGATGGATGGATTGCACAATTTGACATTTCAGAATATTAATATGCTTTTGCCTATGTACAAAGTTATAGTCAGTGCCCATAAACACAGTGAGATATTTCTCACATTCAAGTTCATTTTCCTGCTATCATTTAGTCACTAAATTTTAAAGCTAAAATTTTTCATTGTCTAATTCCTTCATTTTAACAATGAGAAGGAAGTAGAAAGGAAATTTGAGAGTTCAATGCAGTCAATAACAAAATTCAGATGGAACGCAGATTTCTGAGTCCTTTTCCCATCTTTGGTTTATACATTGCCTTCAGAAAATTCCTTTATCACATACACAGGAAGCCTGGGTAGTCTCAACATCATCACAAGATAAAGTTATAAGATTGGCTAGTAGATATCTAGTGACTAAAGTGCCCTGAAAGGAATAAAGAATAAAGTACATATTCTTGAAAGGTGGACAATATCTTAGAAAGATTGAAAATAAATGTAAATACTTTATGGTTAGGATGTGGGTATAGGTGAGACATAGAAACAATGGTACAGAAGTAGGAAAAAAAACATATAGATACTGGGGGATTTAAATTTATAGAAAGAGTAGAAAATGAATTTTGAGGGAAATTTTTAGGTTTTACCCCAAGGAAGAAAATAAAAGATTTAACTGGCCTTAATTTAGCTTAATTCAGGCACTAACTAGAATAAAAGTGTAATTAGGATATTTTGATCTGTAAATATATAAAATTTCAGCTCTTTTGCATATAAAAGTATAAAGATGATCTGCATTATGTTTTGTTGGAGGATAATAAGGGATCTTAAATATCACATAAGCCCATCTAAATGTCTTTTACTATTCAATCCTAGAAGATTTTAAAAACCACTTGAAATTGACTAGGCCATCTTTGGTTCTCTAACATAATAAAGCTTACAAAATAGCTTTCACTGTGCTGCAGCATACTGTGATTTAAATTGACTGATTTTTTTAGCTGAGTCAGGTAAATGATGAGCCAAACCACAGCATGGCCTTAGGTGAACCCATTTTAAGAACAAGCAACTAATGTGTTAACTTGTTTTAGCAGATAAAACACAGGAGAAGCTGTTTATTGCCCTTGTTCTCTGCAGACAGATTTTGTATGCTGTGGTACGTTTGGGTGGTTGTACAGAATTGACCAGCTTGGTCCAGTTGACCAGTCACCTCCTAGCTAGGGATGTACAGCCCAGTTTAATTTTAATTTAAATGTAGATATCAGCTTTTTTTTTTTTTTTGAAAAGTAGAGGTTGTTTGCCACCATGTTATGCTAAGCCAGGAAGAGAGTAAACCACAATATTCAACTACTTTTCTCTGGATATCATGAAAATAACCTGTATTAAACATGCTAGCTGTAACAGTGGTATAATATGAAAATATTTTAATAATAATATTTAAAAATAGCTACTGATATATGTCAGACTGTTAGCTGAAAGTAATAGACACTGACTCTGGCTAATTTAAGCAAAAGTTGAATTTGTTCGAAGGAAGTTCTGACAATGTCAGAAAAATCCAAACTCACAGCATTTGATGGTGGTCAGTGATAAAGCCTCAAAACCCTGTCATAGAGCCAGTGCAGTGATGATATCAGGCTTTCCTAGTGCCTTAGTTGGTAAAGAATCCACCTGCAATCAGGGAACTCTAGATCTGGGTGAGGGCTGTCCTTAGACTTGTGGAATAAGTGAGGATCTTACATGAGCAAGCTTGCCTGGTGGCTCAGCTGGTAAAGAATCTGTCTGCAATGCAGGAGACCTGGGTTTGATCCCTGGGTTGGGACGATCCCCTGGAGAAGGAAAAGGTTACCCACTTCAGTATTCTGGCCTGAAGAATTCCATGGACTATATAGTCCATGGGGTTGCAGAGAGTCAGGCACGACTGAGCAACTTTCACTGACGGACTGATTTACATGAGCAAAGAGAGGATATGTTGTGGGGGAGAAAGTGTGTCAAACTTGAGAATAAGGAAATTGGGTTCAGGGCTTCCGAGGTGGCACTAGTGATAAAGATCTCTTCTGCCGATGCAAGAGGCATGAGAGATGCTAGTTCAATCCCTGGGTCAGGAAGATCCCCTGGAGGAGGGCATGTCAACCCACTCCAGTATTCTAGCCTGAAGAATCTCATGAACAGAGAAGCCTGGCAAGCTACAGTCCATAGGGTAGCAAAGAGTTGGACAGGACTGAAGCGACTTAGCATGCATGCATGTACCCAGACCTGCTAACCAGCTATTTGATCTTGGCTCAGTGCTTACTTTTCTATTCCCTGATTTCCTTCAATGGAAAATAATAACATTACATTGGAGAATTTCTGAGGAATAAAAGCATGCTGTATCCATCAAGAAACAGTGGCAAACTGTACTTTGATACACATGCTTTCAATGTTTTCCATTCATTCATTCAGTAATTTTATCATTCCCTCTACAACATCTTCTGTCATTCTGATAATGTATTATACCATGAGAATACAAAGTTGAGTAATAAAAAAAAAGCAGATATGTTAGAAAGCAAATAAAAACTGCACAATAAAAGCATGATTCAAATGTAAAGTAAAATGTGGCCTGATTTTAACAATTGATAGACTCTTAGGAAAGAGAATGTATGTGCCATTTACTCTAGGATTTTCCACAAGGGACTAGGAGCTGCAACACCAGAGACTTTGAAAAGGATGTATGATTCCATAATGTAGATGGTCTTGACAAAGCAACATTTATGGAAGTAAGATAACAAACTATCATTTTGATTCTAAATTTTACAGACATCTATTACAAACAATGTGGGCATCTATGATTAACTCCAATACTTTGGCCACCTGATGCAAAGAACTGACTCATTGGAAAAGACCCTGATGCTGGGAAAAATTGAAGGCAGGAGGAGAAGGGGACAACAGAAGATGAGATGGTTGGATGGCATCACCGACTCAATGGATGTGAGTGTGGGTAAACTCCGGGAGTTGGTGATGGACAGGGAGGCTAGGCGTGCTGCAGTCCATAGGGTTGCAAAGAGCTGGACATGACTGAGTGACTGAACTGAACTGACTGATGATTACAAGGGGCTTCCCTGGTGGCTCAGCAGTAAAGAAGCCACCTACAATGCAGGAGACACGGGTTCAATCCTTAGGTTGGGAAGATCCCCTGGTAGAAGGAAATGGGAACCCACTCCAGTATTTTTGCCTGGCAAATTCCATGTACAGAGGAGTCTAGCAGGCTACAGTCTATGGAGTCATAAGAGTCGGACATGACTTAGCAACTAAACCACCACCACCATGGTTAACAGAGACCTGATTTCCACGACAGAGCAAAAGTTAATCCTTAAGAAATTCGCTAGCAAATACAAATTATTTCAAAGTGGGAAATACAGATTCTTTCTTGAAAGGTAGTAGAAGAAGTAGAGGTACTCATTTTATGCAGAGTAGAATAGAATTGCTGATTAGAAAAAGTGAAATGGATGTATCATTTTAGGTAACAAAGAAAATTACTAAAACTAATGCTGTAAGAAAAACTGGGCAAAGGAAGTGATTCATAGAAGGTGTTGAATGAGACATTTGATTTTTTGAAATACAGGGAAAATGATTTTTTGTAGTTAAATTTTTTTAAAATTTAACTTGGAGGATAATTGCTTTACAATGTTGTGTTGGTTTCTGCCATACAGCTATATGAATCAGCCATACGTATATATATATATGTATATATATATATATATATATATATCCTCCCTTTTGAGCCTCCCTCACACCCCTCCATCCACCACTCTAGGAGATGATTAAATCTAAAACATAAATGGCGTAAAGGAATAGGGAATAGAAGGAAGGATGGAAAAGAGTCATGCTGGAGACTGTTGCTTTTCATCTTGTTTTTCAGCCTTTTAGAATTGGGGTGTGTGTTTTTTACTCAATAGAATATTTTGTATATATACATTGTGTGTATGCATTCTCTTTATAGACTATCTGCTGCTGCTGCTGCTAAGTCGCTTCAGTCGTGTCCGACTCTGTGCAACCCCAGAGATGGCAGCCCACAAGGCTCCCCCGTCCCTGGGATTCTCCAGGCAAGAACACTGGAGTGGGTTGCCATTTCCTTCTCCAATGCAGGAAAGTGAAAAGTGAAGTCGCTGAGTCTTGTCCCGACTCTTAGCGATCCCACGGACTGCAGCCCACCAGGCTCCTCTGTCCATGGGATTTTCCAGGCAAGAGTACTGGAGTGGGGTGCCATTGCCTTCTCCATAGACTCTATCTACCTATCTATTTATCATCTATCAGCTATCTGTCTATGGGTAACAGGTAGAATTTCTCAGGGAAGGTGATACTTGAGCTGAATGTCAAAGAAAGAAGAGTTATATTAGACAAATAAAGAAGGATCAGAGGCATTTCAATCTAACTATAGGACTTGAATATATAACTCATGTCTTCTGATTAAAATATGAAGTTTATTTAATGGTTTATTTAAAGATATGCTAACTTGAAACAAGTCATTCTTTCTTAAACATGACTGTATTTTCCTTAAATATAAAGGTAAGCATAAAATTTGAATCAATATTCTGCTATGGGAGAAGAAAGAAAGCAAGGCAGAACCTGACACTCTTGGTGAGGAAATAATCTCACTGATATGGGCTGAATAACATTTGCATGAGGTGAGGAAGCATTTGAATCCTTGACAATCTAAGTTTGGGAGTTTTGAAAATGAAAATTTAAGAGCTCTTGATGGAAGCACTTTTCAATATCACATGAGGTTAGAGTTTTCTCCATGAGTGATTTAGAAAGGAAATACAAGTATTTGCAACACTCAGAGTCCAGCTCAGAGAAGAAGAGACTGACAGAACCTGACATTATTTTTCAGTGTCCTGTCCCATTGGTGTGGATCAAGGCTGTCACTCCAGTGAGAAAATCAGCACAAGTGTCTGTTTGTGCAGAATCAAATTAATCCTTGGATCATCAATGTGCCCTTACAATCAGGGGCAACTAGACACTGGGGCAAAGTTGTAAGAGAAAATGAGTTGAAACTAGAATTTTATTCTTGGCTTTCCTAGCATTCTAATATGAAGAATAGTTGAGATATTTCCAAAAAAGTTATTTGCCACAGAAAAATGAAAAATAAATCCCTGGGAAAAAAAATCACGAACTACAAGAACAATGTAGGAGTATTTAGCAAATCTTAAATGTTGAAAAATATTGATAGCACTCTTGTACTCAAATCTAAGCTATACTCAAAATAAGGAGCAGCAGTGAAAGCATTCTAGTTTAGATGTAGATGTTTATTAGGTCTTGTTTAACAAATGTGCTAGAAATATGAATTAGTCATCACATTGCAATTCTATATATATCCATTTTAACCATTAGAGAAAGTACAATCAAAAAAGGAAAAGGCCAAAAACCAAAAAAAGCAAGGAAGAAAGCTGGATAAAACTTCAGAATATAATAGGAATAAAGCTAAATGTGTTAATAATCACACTAATACAAAATGCTGTATTTTGTATTAAGAATTAAGTTCTTATTTGATTTTTTTGAGGAGGTGACTTTTTATTAAAGTGTAGTTGATTTATAAGGTGTTATTTTCAGGTGTACAGGAAAGTGATTCAGCTATATATATATACATATGTATGAGTATATATATATGTGTGTGTGTGTGTGTGTCTGTGTGTGTGTATGTGTGTGTGTGCTTTCTTTTCAGATTCTTTTTCATTATAGGTTTAGGTTATTACAAGATACTGAATATTGCTCCCTGTACTATACAGTATGTCCTTGTTGATTATTTTATATATAGTAGTCTGCATCTGCTAATCCCAAATTTTTAATTTATCCCTATGTGCCTTTCCCTTTGGTAACCATGTCTATTTTTTTATGTCTGTGAATCTGTTTCTGTCTTATAAATACATTCATTTGTATCAGTTTTTTAGATTCCACATACTTGTGATATCATGTGACGTTTTTCTTTGCCTGATTTACTTCACTTAGTTTGATAATCTGTAGATCCATCCATGTTTCTGCAAATGGCATTATTTTATTTACTCTTTTTTATGACTGAAAGAAAGAAAGTGAAGTCGCTCAGTCGTGCCTGACTCTTTGCGATCCCGTGGACTGTAGCCCACCAGGTGCCTCTGTCCATGGGATTCTTCAGGCAAGAATACTGGAGTGGATTGCCATTTTCTTCTCCAGGGGAATCTTCTCAACCCAGGGATTGAACCCAGGTCTCCCGCATTGCCGGCAGACGCTTTAACTTCTGAGCCACCAGGGAAGCCCTTATGACTGAGTAATATTCTATTGTTTATATGTGTACACACACACACATATACATAATTTTTAAAGTAAATCCGATATAAAAGGGACAAAGATTGAGAATGACAGAATAATGTAATATTAAAAGGTTTACCAGGTAGATGCTAACTAAGGTTGCAGTCATGAAGTAACACTTGCATTAGACTCAATGCGCTCAGTTGTGTCTGACTCTTTGCAACCCTGTGGACTGTAGCCTGCCAGGCTTCTCTGTCCATGGATATTCCAGGCAAGATTATTGGAGTGGGTTGCCATTTCCTTCTGCAGGTGATCTTCCTAACCCATGAATCAAACCCGTATCTCTTACATCACCTGCATTGGCAGCAGATTCTTTACCAACTGTGCCATTTAGGAAGCCCTCATACTAAACTTTAAATGCTATTTTCAAGAGATAAAAAGAAGCATATATAATAAACAAAGTTATCATCTAATAGAAACACATTTGTCACAAATATTTAAGTACCTAATAAAATAGCATAAAATATATTAATAATTTTAAATTTAATTTAAAGCACATAGTAAAATATGGAAATATTTGGCAAGTCACAATCACTGGGGAAGAACTTCAACAAATATATCTCAGCAATTTTAACATCAGGAAACTATATTGAAGATTGGCTAAAAGAGGTATAAAGTCTGATATGACATATAATTTCTTTCAAAGTGAAAATTTCCAAAAGACAAAACAAGATAGGAAGGACAGAAAATCCTTGGTAAATCCTTTTAGAAGAAATTTGCCAATACAAAAATTTAAAGCACTCAGTCTTTGAGACAGCAACTTTAATCCCATAACTCTATCCAAATGAAATATTCATGTGTTTGTTTAACGGTGCTATTGCAACATCTTTGTCATTAGGAGAATATTTTAATACTTTAAAGAATCACAGAGCATTCATAAAGATTTAGATAAACTTACATGTTTAACTGATACTAATAGGTTGCATTCAGAAAACTAAGATCATGGTATCTGGTCCCATCACTTCATGACAAATAGATGGGGAAACAGTGGCTGACTTTATTTTGGGGGGGCTCAAAAATCACTGTGGATGGTAACTGCAGCCATGACATTAAAAGACAGTTACTGCTTGGAAGGAAAGTTATGAATCAACCTATACAGCATATTAAAAAGCAGAGACCTTACTTTGCCAACAAAGGTCCGTCTCGTCAAGGCTAAGGTTTTTCCAATAGTCACGTATGGATGTGAGAGTTAGACTATAAAGAAAGCTGAGCGCAGAAGAATTGATGCTTTTGAACTGTGGTGTTGGAGAAGACTCTTGAGAGTCCCTTGGACTACAAGGAGATCCAACCAGTCCATCCTAAAGATCAGTCCTGAGTGTTCATTGGAAGGACTGATGTTGAAGCTGAAACTCCAATATTTTGGCCACCTGATGTGAAGAGCTGACTCATTTGAAAAGACCCTGACGCTGGGAAAAGTTGAAGGCAGGAGGAGAAGGGGATGACAGAGGATGAGATGGCTGGATGGCATCACCAACTCAATGAACATGAGTTTGAGTAAACTCCAGGAGTTGGTGATGGACAGGGAGGCCTGGCATGCTGTGGTCCATGGTGTTGCAAAGTCGGACACGACTGAGCGACTGAACTGAACTGAACTGAATATGTTGCATTGATACTAATATATTGCTAAACTATATTGTTAACTAGCAAAAATAAAGTTCTAGAAAAATACATACAGCATTTAGAGGAAAATAATATTTGTATATAAATATCTAGAAAATTGTGTAGATATCAAATTTCGAACTTTAGAAATTTCTGAGAAGAGGGTGGGAAAGCAATAAGAAAGAGAGTTTCAAGAAAATGGTCATGTATTTCTTTGCATAATTACTTGAGTATTTTTCAGAAAAGATATATTAGGACTGTATTCATGAAATTAAAAACATCAGAAGCATGCTGGTTAAATGTTTACTCATATTACAATTAAGAGAATTGAATTACCAGGGTGTTTAGGTATTAAACTTGTAAGTGAAATGACCATGCTATGAATTCAGGAAGGTTCATTCCAGGTCTTCTTGTTTTTTCACTTTCATTTGCTGAAAGCCTTAAAGATGTAAGGACTTAGGAATTTATATTTTTTCTCACACTTTTTCTTTCATTAACTAAGCACCTGTTATCAGAATCCACATATATCAATATATCATTCGGAAGTTTGATCAGTGGTACATGTCAGTGCTTTTGCAGAGATTTTTCTGTGTTCAACTCAGTATTGTAGAGAGTTGTCATTCAGCCTTATGTTCCACTTCATTTGCATTCAGGAAAAACAGAATTATTCTTAGTGAGAACCAATTGAAAAGAAAACATTGAATTGTTTTCAACTCATTTCTTTTAAGATATTGCATGTTACAAAGATGTCAATCATATAATTAACTTTTTATCTTATAAATGTGACATATTCTGAACAGTTTATTCTGCCAATAATTTGAGGCAATGGATATTTTATTGTATGTTAGTTGAAATAAATCAAGTTTACAAGGCACTTGATAAAATTGTGAACATCATAAAGGAAAATAATCTAGTCATGTAATTGTAAAGGCTAACAGCTGTCTTGCTGGCATAATTGTTTGGAAATAGATTTATTATTACCTTGTACAAGTCAGGAAGTATTCATAATTGGTAGAGGGGAAAAATTATCTTGGTTAGGAATATATGCATAGACCTGAAGTTCTGACTGAATTTAAATTTTATTTGTGACACTCAGCCTAACCTGTTCCCTGGTGATTTTATTGCCTAGGGTTCTTTGGTCTTCTGTCACTGAACCCACATCTTTTGCTAAATATAGCATCAGAATTGGGAATACTTAGCAACTTAGCACCCTGGAGGAGGGCATGGCAACCCACTCCAGTATTCTTGCCTGGAGAATCCCATGGACAGAGGAACCTGGCAGGCTTATTGTCCATAAGATCGCAGTGAGCTGGACACAACTGAAGCGACTTCGCATGTAGCAACTTAGCAAATCCTAGTATTACTGTTTAGGTTCAATCCTAGAATACGTCTGAACAAACAGGAAATTATTCATCTTTTTAATTGCCTACACAAATTCTTCTCATCTTGGCAACATTAGGTGTTACATCAGAGTCATGAAACCCATTGCAGTTATTCCTTGCTATCTGTGGGGGATAGGTTCAAGGACTCCCTGTCAACGGAAAAATCCACGGATGCTCAAGCCCCTTATATGAAATGGCATAATATTTGCATGTAACCTAAACACATCCTCCCACACACTTTAAATTATCTCTTGTTGTTCAGTCGCTCAGTTGTGTCCAACTCTTTGCAACCCCATGAACTGAGCATGCCAGACTTCCCTGTCCTTCACCATCTCCTGGAGCTTGCCCAAACTCATGTCCATTGAGTCAGTGATGCCATCCAACAATCTCGTCCTTTACCATCCCCTTTTCCCCCTGCCTTCTATCTTTCCCAGGATCAGGGTCTTTTCCAAAGAATGACCTCTTTGAATCAGGTGACCAAAGTACTGGAGCTTCAGCTTCAGCATTAGTTAGTCCTTCCAATGAACACTCAGGACTGATTTCCTTTAGGATAGACTGGTTGGATCTCATTGCAGTCCAAGTGACTCTCAAGAGTCTTCTCCAACACCACAGTTCAAAAGCATCAATTCTTCGGCTCTCAGCCTTCTTTATGGTCCAACTGTCACATCCATACATGACTACTGGAAAAACCATAGCCTTGACTACATAAACCTTTGTTGGCAAAGTAATGTCCCTGCTTTTTAATACTTAGTCTATGTTTGTCATAGGTTTTTTTTTTTTTTTTCCCAAGGAGCAAGCAGCTTTAAATTTCATGGCTGTAGTCACCATCTTCAGTGATTTTGGAACCCAAGAAAATAAAGTCTCTCATTGTTTCCATTGTTTCCCCATCTATTTGCTACGAAGCTATTGGACCAGATGCCATGATCTTTGTTTATTGAATGTTGAGTTTTAAGCCAGCTTTTTCACTCTCCTCTTCCATTTTCTTTCTTTTTTTTTTATTTTCACTCTCCTCTTTCATTTTCATCAAGAGGCTCTTTAGTTCCTCTTCATTTTCTGCCACAGGGGTGGTGTCATCTGCATATTTGAGTTTATTGATATTAGTCCTGGCAATCTTGATTCCAGCTTGTGCTTCTTCCATCCCAGCATTTTGTATGATGTACTCTGCATGTAAGCTAAATAAGCAGGGTAAAAATATGCAGCCTTAACATACTCCTTTCCCAAATTTGAACCAGTCCATTGTTCCATTTTTAAATAACTAACTGTTGCTTCTTGACTTGTGTACAGGTTTCTCAGGAGGCAGGTAAGGTGGTCTGGTATTCCCATCTCTCTGAGAATTTTTCACTGTTTGTTGTGATCATTACAGTCAAAGGCTTTAGCATCATCAAAGAAGCAGAAGTAGATTTTTTTTCTGGAATTCTCTTGCTTTTCTGTGATGCAATGGATGTTGGCAATTTGATCTCTGATTCTTCTGCCTTTTCTAAATCCAGCTTGTACATCTGGATGTTCTCAGTTCACGTACTGTTGAAGCCTAACTTGGAGGATTTTGAGCATTACTTTGCTGGTGTGTGAAATGAATGTAACTGTGCAGTATTTTGCACTCTCAGTTCAGTTCAGCCACTCAGTTGTGTCTGACTCTTTGTGACCCCATGAACTGCAGCATGCCAGGCCTCCCTGTCCATCAACAACTCCCGGAGTTCACTCAGACTCAACGTCCATCGAGTCGGTGATGCCATCCAGCCATCTCATCCTCTGTCGTCCCCTTCTCCTCCTGCCCTCAATCTTTCCCAGCATCAGGGTCTTTTCAAATGAGTCAACTCTTTGCATCAGGTGGCCAAAATATTGGAGTTAAAGCTTTAACATCAGTCCTTCCAATGAACACCTAGGACTGATCTTTTTTAAGATGGACTGGTTGAATCTCCTTGCAGTCCAAAGAACTCTCAAGAGTTTTCTCCAACACCACTGTTCAAAAGCATCAATTCTTTGGCACTCAGCCTTCTTCACAGTCCAACTCTCACATCCATACATGACCACTGGAAAAACCATAGCCTTGACTAGATGGACCTTTGTTGGCAAAGTAATGACTCTGCTTTTTACTATGCTGTCTAGGTTGGTCATACCTTTCCTTCCAAGGAGTAAGCGTCTTTTAATTTCATGGCTGCAGTCACCATCTGCAGTGATTTTGGAGCCCCCCAAAATAAAGTCTGACACTGTTTCCACTGTTTCCCCATCTATTTCCCATGAAGTGATGAGACTAGATGCCATGATCTTAGTTTTCTCAGTGTTGATCTTTAAGTCAACATTTTCCACTCTCCTCTTTCACTTTCATCAAGAGGCTTTTTAGTTCCTCTTCACTTTCTGCCATAAGGGTGATGTCATCTGCATATCTGAGGTTACTGATATTTCTCTCGGCAATCTTGATTCCAGCTTGTGCTTCTTCCAGCCCAGCATTTCTCATGATGTACTCTGCAAATAAGTTAAATAAGCAGGGTGACAATATACAGCCTTGACGTACTCCTTTTCCTATTTGGAACCAGTCTGTTTTCCCATGTCCAGTTCTAACTGTTGCTTCCTAACTTGTATATAGGTTTATCAAGAGGCAGGTCAGGTTGTCTGGTATTCTCATCTCTTTCAGAATTTTCCACAGTTTATTGTGATCCACACAGGCAAAGGCTTTGGCAGAGACAATAAAGCAGAAATAGATGTTTTTCTGGAACTCTCTTGCTTTTTCGATGATCCAGCAGATGTTGGCAATTTAATCTCTGGTTCCT
The DNA here is from genome assembly GCF_032452875.1 of Bos javanicus. NCBI lineage: Eukaryota > Metazoa > Chordata > Mammalia > Artiodactyla > Bovidae > Bos > Bos javanicus. The sequence continues at coordinate 57,850,668 of NC_083869.1, read as the reverse complement.
CTGCCTTTTCTAAAACCAGCTTGAACATTTGGAAGTTCATGGTTCACATATTGCTGAAACCTGGCTTGGGGAATTTTGAGCATTACTTTACTAGTGTGTGAGATGAGTGCAATTGTGCGGTAGTTTGAGCATTCTTTGTCATTGCCTTTCTTTGGGATTGGAATGAAAACTGACCTTTTCCAGTCCCGTGGCCACTGCTGAGTTTTCCAAATTTGCTGGAATATTGAGTGCAGCATTTTCACAGCATCGTCTTTCAGGATTTGAAATAGCTCCACTGGAATTCCAGCACCTCCACTAGCTTTGTTTGTAATGATGCTTTCTAAGGCCCACTTTTCTTCACATTTCAGGATGTCTGGCTCTAGGTGAGTGATCACACCATCATGATCTTGGTCGTGAAGATCTTTTTTGTACAGTTTTTCTGTGTATTTTTGCCACCTCTTCTTAATATCTTCTGCTTTTGTTAGGTCCATACTGTTTCTGTCCTTTATTGAGCCCATCTTTGCATGAAATGTTCCCTTGGTACCTCTAATTTTCTTGAAGAGAACTCTAGTCTTTCCCATTCTTTTGCACTCTACCTATTTTAAATTATATCTAGGTTACTCTAAATTATTTCTAGGTAACTTATAACAGCTAATAGGATATAAATGCTGTGTAAATGGTTGTAAATACAATGTAAATGCTATGTAAATAGTTGCAAACTCAAGTTTTGCTATTTGAAACTTTCCAAATTTTTTCCAAAATATTTTTCATCTGCACTTGGTTGAATCCTTAGATATAGAAACCACTGTGGCGGATTCATTTTGATATTTGGCAAAACTAATACAATTATGTAAAGTTTAAAAAAAAAAAAAGAAACCACTGATATGGAGTGTGGGCTGTATATGTTTAACTTTGGGGTTTTGTAATGGAAAAGATGATAGTGTGTATGTGTGTACATTTCTCTGTGTGCTCATAGGTGAAGAATATTAAAAGAGGAGAGAAGATCACAAAAAGGAAGGTCATTTTTAGAATTCTTTCTTGTCTTCAAGAGAGAAAATCTTTGGAAAGAAAGTCACAGCTACCAGCGAGAGTCAGTGTTCTTCCCTGCACCTTTCTTTTTAATTTTCATATAGGCAGTGCTGTGTTTCAGTTGCCTTGTTTCATGAATTGTTCAAGACTTAACTCAGGCAAGATAGGATAGGTCAGTAGGATCCTCGAGAACTTTTTGTCAGGCTGGAAAGTACGTCTAGGCATTCTCCCTTTCCTCCTCCTCACCAAGCAGTCTAATGTCTGAAATGTGCTAGTTTTCAGAGATGAAATACTAGAGGGTTTCAAGATGATAATAGAAAGGTAATAACTACCATTCTTGGATGACCTCCAAAACAGGGTTGTAGAATGTTTCCGCTTGCTTTATTAGGACTTATACCTATTAATCCCTGCCATGGGCTGTTACAGCATTATCACTGATAACATAGCTAAGTATCCTTCAACCCCATCAGAAACAGTGCTCTTGCTCAACAATTACAGCATATGCTTATTCACATCAAAGCTAGATAACAAAAAAGCAGTCATCTAAATAGCCAATAATGACTATTTTAAATAGGTAATTAGAAATACAACCATATGAGGACTAGACTGACATCTCTCAAAATATCATTGAAGTAAATTTATTGACATTCATGCTATGTAGAAGGAAAAGCATTTCCTACACACCAATTTGTGAAATTACCACAGTTTATAATTTTTGCCAAAGGTAACAGCTGAGTGGTTTTTGTACAGTGAGAAAGTGAGCCTGAAAGTAATATCATCTGTGTGGATTGGTAGGTTAGAAAATCTGTAGATGCCAAGGAAACTTTATTGTGTCTATTGTTTCTCCAAAATGGTTGCATCTTTCTACCACCATATCTGACAGATCAAATCCAATATATATTTTAATCAGTAAATAATTTTGTAAAGCAAATAGCTCAATGCCCATCAAGAGATATTTGGTTAATAAATGAGAAATATTGTTACTCAATGTATATCAAGAAACAGAATTAGAACAACAAGTTGAAACTATCAGAAATAATTGTTGGGCTCTGAAGCTTGTATATGTTGGGCTCTGTAGCTTACCAGGGTGGCTCAGCAGTAAAGAATCCACCTGCAATGCAGAAGATGTGGGAGATGCCGGTTTGATGCCTGGGTCAGGAAGATCTGCTGGAGGAGGGCATGGAAGCCCACTCCAGTATTCTTGTCTTGGAGAATCCCAAGGACAGAAGAGCCTGGCAGGCTATAGTCCATAGCGTTGCAAAGAGTTGGACATGACTGAAGCAACCAAGCACTCACACATAACTTATGTATATGGCACCTATAGCAATTACATGAGGTCAAATAATTGAAAGGACCCATGAGATGTTATAAGGCTTTAATAAAGATGAATAATACAAGAGAAAGAAAGCATAAGAAAATATCAGAGAGGTCCAAGACTTTCAGGTACAGCTCCTGGGGCCATTCTCAGGAACCCTGGAAATGCTTTATTTTTCAATCATAAGTCTGCAAGAAACAAAAAATTTACCTTAAGGCCAGGGGAGCCAAGGTAAACATAGCTCAATCCAGACCATGTAACCAAACAGATCAGGTACAAATCATCCACCTACAGCTTATCAATAAAAAGTATGAACACATAGGTACATGGTACTTTCTGAGAGGTTTCAGTCTTTAAAATTCACATTGTGAATCACTAGCTGATAACTTTCATTCTCATCTTGGCCAAGGGTTAGTGCTATAGTCCTGGACTTCGGTGGTACTTTGGGGTAGCACAGAGCTACCCCAGCTACCAGCCTATTAACCTATTCTTACTCAGCACTTTCATGAAGATTGGAAAAAGGTACTCTCCTAGTGTAATCTGAAAGAGGTAGATAAGGCTTTCTCCTCTGGGAAACATAGGTCCATAGCTTGAAAATAAAGGTAGACTGTCCACTGGTCTCTACTTGTCCTGAATGCTGGCTGCTTCTCTGAGTACACAAACTGTATTGTGGTTTGTGACAGACATATGTCTAAGAACTACAATCTGGACATTCAGCACTTTCACTGGTGTGACCTATGCATCAGAGGACAGATCTGGCCTGGCATGCTACAGTCCATGGGGTCACAGAGCCAGACATGACTGAGTGACTGAAATGAACTGATTGCAATGCCAGCCACTCCATGTTCAGAGACAGAACGTGTGATTTTTGGAATGCTTGTGAAGATGAGGCTAAGTCTTGATTTTGTGACAACTTGATACCAGGCAGATTCAAAGCAGTAGCTGAAATGCGGAAGAAGCAGAGCTCCATCCAAGTACCAGAACTCTGGTTTAAAGTGAGCATTTAGTCCCAGACACAAGGCTCATGCCAAAATATCACACCAGATGGGACAGAAGGTAAGCATGGGAATAGGAAATATAACACTTTGATGCTTGCTTATCCATCCTATAGAACTTGCTGTTTATAATCTGGCCTAATTAAAATGACACTGAGAAGCAAAATAGCATAGCAATTAAGAGTCAAATTCTGCTGCCTCAGGTCTGATTTAAATCCTGGCTCTGTGACTTATCATCTGTGTGACCTGTGTTATTAGTGTTAAACCTATTCTTTGCTTTAGTTTCCCCATCTGTAAAATGAGGATAATAATAGCATCTATTTCAAAGTGTTTTAGAAGCAAATGACATTTTAAAAATGTAAGTTCTTAGCACAGTGTCTGGCACAATATAAAATATGAGCATTATGTATTAGCCACGATTTTTACTATTCCCAGAGGTTGGAGTGGAGTTAAACTACAATAGCTACCAAGGTTTTTAAGGGCTGGCTGCCTCCACTGTAAAGGGGCTTGTAATTGATCAGAACAAAATCTTTCTTCCTTTCATTAGTTCCCATATCCCGCTGACCAATTTATATCAGCAATTCCCTTTCAATGCTGAGCTTCCTGACACCCTGCAATGCTGCGTTTTCCTGATGCCCTGCTGACATCTCTGGCTCGTATGGACTCTGTTTGCCTTTTCATGGATATCATGCAGTAGTTTGATCTCGTGGAACTGATGTTCCATTTTGCTTATTTTCTTGACTATATCTACTAGACTTTCAAGTTTCATGCAGGCAGGTGTCACATCTAATTTATTTACCACTGGCTTCCCTGGTGGCTTCCTTGGTGGCTCAGAGATTAAAGCGTCTGCCTCCAATGCGGGAGACCCAGGTTTGATCCCTGGGTCGGGAAGATCCCCTGGAGAAGGAAATGGTAACCCACTCCAGTATTCTTGCCTGGAGAATCCCATGGACGGAGAAGCCTGGTAGGCTACAGTCCACGGGGTCGCAAAGAGTCGGACATGACTGAGCGACTTCACCTTCACCTTCCCTGGTGGCTCAGATGGTAAAGAATCTGCCAGAAATACAGGAGCCTCAGGAGATGCGGATTCGATCCCTGGGTGGGGAAGATCCCCTGGAGAAGGGATCGGAAACCCACTCTAGTATTCTTGCCTGGGAAATCCCATGGACAGAGGAGCCTGGCAGGCTATAGTCCATGGGGGTCTCAAAGAGTCAGACATGACTCAGTGATGAATACTTTCACTTTCACATAATAACTAACAGAACACCTAGAACACAATAGAACCACAATTAATGGTTTGTTTAAGGAAGGAAGGATTTACTTTTATCGTATAGACCTGGCATCTGATGCTTCTCCATTGGTAATAAGGGCTTCCCTAGTAGCTCAGTCAGAGAAGGCAATGGCACCCGACTCCAGTACTCTTGCCTGGCAAATCCCATGGACGGAGGAGCCTGGTGGGCTGCAGTCCGTGGGATCGCTAAGAGTCGGGACAAGACTCAGCGACTTCACTTTTCACTTTCCTGCATTGGAGAAGGAAATGGCAACCCACTCCAGTGTTCTTGCCTGGAGAATCCCAGGGACAGGGGAGCCTGGTGGGCTGCCGTCTATGTGGTCGCACAGAGTCAGACACGACTGAAGTGACTTAGCAGTAGCAGCAGTAGTAGCTCAGTTGGTAAAGAATCTGCCTGCAATGCAGGAGACCCAGATTCGATCCCTGGGATGGGAAGATCCCCTAGAGAAGGAAATGGCAACCCACTCCAGTACTCTAGCCTGGAGAATATCATGGACAGAGGAGCCTGGTGGTCTATAGTCCATGGGATTGCAGAGAGTCAGACATGACTGTGTTACTAACTTTCTAAATTTCATTAGTAATAAACTCTGGCTCCTTTCTTTGATGCATGGCTCAATCCCTTTGTTAACTCTATTTTCATTTTTTTTTTAATATTTATTTTTAATTCACTTCTTTAAATTAGTATGTTACCCATGAAAATTCAGTCTCTGGAACTCAACCTAGTAGAGTTTCCCAGTTTGGGACCTGTAGGTGGAACCTAGACATGAGGAGTATTGAGATGTCAGTAGGAAAATCAAGGAAGTTATTGCACCAGTGACTTCAGAATGCATTGAATGTTCATTTAAAAAATACCCTTTTTACCTCATTTCAGTACACTGACTTTGTGCATTTTGCTTAAGTCAATGAGCATATGTAATAAATTTAAGAAAAAGTAGTCATTGTGGAAAACAATCATGAGGATGTGTGGGTGTGTGCTCAGTCATATCTGATTCTTTGCAACCCCATGGACCTTAGCTCTCCAGACTCCTCTGTCCCTGGGATTTCCCAGGAAAGAATACTGGAGTAGGTTGCCATTTCCTTCTCCAGGGTATCTTCCCCACCCAGGGATTCAACCAGCATCTCCTGTATCTCCTGCATTGGGAGGTGAGTTTTTCACCACGGAGCCACTGGGAAGCCATGAAAACAATCATGTCACCTAGTAATGTGTTATGTAGTTGATTATAACTTCAAATTATATCTAGATGATTTAAAGATTTTTTTTTCATATTTTATTCTTGTTAAGTATATCTTACCATGAAAAAAATCCATCTTAGTAGTAACTGTAAGCTTGTTACTCATACTTCATAACAGTATATATGCCTCATAATAACACACAGTTGAGAGTGTTCTCAGGGATTATTTGGTAGATGTGGAAACTGCCCCTAGGAAGATGGTAACTTGACCTAAGTCATATTTTGAACATAGATATAAAGTGTCTTCCCTCCACTATGTTAAAATGCTTTCTATGGACCTGGCAAAATAAAGGAAATGACAAGTCATTTCCCTTTGGAATATATAGTGTAAATCTCCATCAAGATCCATGACACCTTATATGGTGGTAATTGGCCACAGACCTTGGCAAAGAGGTTTTGCTTTCTTCCCATGGGGTGTATCTTCATGCTTTGTGCCTCAGCCACTACTGATTCATATATGGTCCATTTCTCTTTTTTCTTCAAAGTAAGGACACAACAATTATTGTCCCTGACCTTGTATGATGTTAAATTAACTGTAGCTTTGAATTTAAAAATTGCTTTTACCAGCAGGATGAATCGTGTACTTATTTCATCAGGTGCTTATAGCAGTGAAGATTGAGAAGGCTTTAATGATGTGGAATTTTCTTTTTATTGTGTTATTGAACAAATTATAGAGCTAATGAGATTTACCCTAAATGGAACACCTCTGTATCACCTGCTGTTTTATGGGTCTTAGGGAAAAATTGTTGGTAATTTTTCTCTTTCTGCAATTAGACAAAGTTTTGTTTTTAAACAATATTTTCTCTGAATGTAAAATATAAGCTCGCATTATTTCTTCATTGGAAATACATTTGATATGGTATGAAATGCATAGTTTACATCAAGGGTCTCCTTGTACACTTGAATATTTAATCAAAATAATGCAATAGCATGAACAAGGGTTGACACTGGGAATCTCGAGTTCAAATCAAGTTCTTCTAGTTTTAGCTTTTAAATTAGCCAAATAACTTAGAAATTAAGCTTCAGTTTTCTCAGATGAAAATGTCAATATTTCTGTGAACTATGTCAGAGTAAATAAACAAACATAGAGCACCTAAACCAATTTCTAGAACATTATAAAAACTCAGTAAATAGTAATGGTATTGAAGTTGTTATTAATGTTGAAAACTGCACCCTCAACTCTATATTTTATATAGAAAAATTTAAAAGTTGATCTAGGAGGCAATGAAGAATTCTGTAGGATTATTACAAAATACATGAAACTACCTTCAATCCTTCATTAGAGACTATTATAAAACATGAAGGTTTAATAAGGGAAGAAAATTAGAATTAGAAGGAAAGTAGATTTGCCAAGAATAGTAAATCAGAAACTATTATCACAATAGATCAATGCTTTTATATGGACTTAATAGGAAGAGTATCTTTCTAAATTTGGTTGGGCAATAGTTTGTGGCAAAGGGAAAAAAAAGGAGATTAAAATAACAGATGAGCATCGGTCATAATTCATGTGGAGAAATAATTTATTTGAAGTTTATGCATTTATTTTTCTGTTATCTCATACTGATCCAGGAGAAGGTGATGGCACCCCACTCCAGTATTCTTGCTTGGAAAATCCCACGGACGTAGGAGCCTGGTGGGCTGCAGTCCATGGGGTCGCTAGGAGCTGGACGCAACTGAGCTACTTCACTTTCACTTTTCACTTTCATGCATTGGAAAAGGAAATGGCAACCCACTCCAGTGTTCTTGCCTGGAGAATCCCAGGGATGGGGGAGCCTGGTGGGCTGCCATCAATGGGGTCGCACAGAGTCGGACACAACTGAAGCGACTTAGCAGCAGCAGTAGCATACTTATCCAAGCTATTTTGGCTCCATGTTGTTAAAATACCACTGTCACTCTGAAAGAAACTTATACCAGATAAAAAGGCTCACAAATCCAAATCAAATCTCAAAAGAGATGGCTCTCTTTCTACCCTAGGCACAGCTGCTTTTTTTTTTTTTTTTTCAGTTTCTAAACAATAAAGGAAACTACTTTCTTATTACTTTGATATATATTTTTGTGGTGCTATGTGAGGTACCCAAGTTGCTGCTGAAATCTAGAAAAATGATTCAATAAAGATACACAAGAATATAATAGAGGTTCATATGGTCTGAAAAAGATAAGACACACTACATTAACCTTCTCCATAAGAAATAAGACAAACACACACATCTATCTAAATACCTCTGCAATTGTGAACTCAAAGCATTTATATTATTGCCTGAAAAAATACGTTACTGTTGCAATATCCCCCTTGCTGAGACTTTTCTATCCAATGCAAACTGCCAGGTTTAAGCAGTCCTCAGCCAAGCAGCCATAAAGCAGGAGAAGAAAATAAGTCTGTGAGCTTAAAACCTGCTGTTTGGTACAGAAAATAAAATACAGCATATTCTAAAGTAGTTGTGGTTTTATCCCATGAAGCACCTCCCTACACCAGAGACTGGGAGTAGCAATTCATCAAAATGAATACCACCAGATAACAGGCATGCCTGAGATTTTCCTTAGAATGGGTTCTCCTGAATCCCTCCCTTCCTGGGTGTATTTGTCTCTGTTGCTCAATATTTTAAATTCTCTTTGAGAAATAATTAGCAGCAGAAGAGAAATAATTATTTTATCTTCTAAAATTTAAAAATGCTTAACACACAAATAGCCCTAGAGAAGATGCATGATAGATCTTTTAAGCATTTATTCAACAATCAGACATTTAGCCACTTCTGTATGGCTTCCCCAACGACTCAGGAGGTAAAGAATCTGTCTGCCAATGCAAGAGACACAGGAGACATGGGTTTGATCCCTGGGTCAGGAAGATCCCCTGGAGGAGGAAATGGCCACCCACTTCAATATTCTTGCCTGGAAAATCCCATGGACAGAGGAGCCTGGTGGGCTATTGTCCACAGGGTTGCAAAGAGTAGGACATGACTGATCACACACACCTATGGCCAGGAACTTTATCAACTCCTGATGGTAAAGATATAAACAAGACTAAAAGTGCAAAACATCCGAAGACTAATGGCAGATATAAAGAGGTAAATGAGCCGACACAGAGATAGGACTACTTTTCCAATAGAAGCAAGGAGAGGATAGTTATTCGAGTCTAAGGGAGGGGGACTTATCCAATTTAGGATGCCAAGGAAAGTTTCTTGAAGGATGTGACTTTTAGCTGGAGGCCTGGAAGAGGAGAGCTATTTGAAAAACAGAGGGGATGGATTGAAAGAGTAGCTCATACAGAGATTTTAAAGAAATAAAATTCTGGCAGTCCTTGCTTTGTGTGAACTTTAAGTACATTTAGTGTGGCTGGGATTTGTAGTATACTTAGGAAAGGGGGGCAGTGACAGAGATGAGGTGGGAGGAGGAATCCAAATTTGTCACACATAAGGCTTTACAGACTGGAGTTGCTTGAAGTATCGTCATCAGACTGGTATTTTTAGTGTATGTTGGAAGCTGGGATGAAATGAATACTAATTCAGGGGCTCTGGGGTGGAGCCTCAGATTCTACAATTCAAACAGATTTTCACACAACCACTTTTAGTAGAAAATTGTAAACTATATTAAGAGTTTTTTTTTTTTTAATTATTGGTTGCTTTATAATGTTGTGTTAGTTTCTACTGTAACAGCAAAGTGAATTAGCTGAACATATACATAGGTCCCCTTCTTTTTGGATTTCCTTCCCATTTAGGTCACTACTGCTGCTACTGCTAAGTTGCTTCAGTCATGTCCAACTCTGTGCTACCCCATAGATGGCAGCCCACCAGGCTCCCCCATCCCTGGTATTCTCCAGGCAAGAACACTGGAGTGGGTTGCCATTTCCTTCTCCAATGCATGAAAGTGAAAAGTGAAAGTGAAGTCGCTCAGTCGTGTCCGACTCTTAGCGACCCCATGGACTGCAGCCCACCAGGCTCCTCCATCCATGGGATTTTCCAGACAAGAGTACTGGAGTGGGGTGCCATCACCTTCTCCGTAGGTCACTACAGAGCACTGAATAGAGTTCCTGTGCTATATAGTATGTTCTCATTAGTTATCTATTTTATACATAGTATCACTAGTGTATATACGTCAATCCCAATCTCCCAATTGATCCCAACCGCCTCCCTTTCCTCTTATCCATATGCTTGTTGTCTACAAATGTGTTCATCGTGCTGTAGACAATCTGTGGGTGGGTATGATTTGCACTCTAGAATAAGCACTCTGGTTGCACCAATGAGGTTTATTTCTTGGTGTAACACTTTCTTCATAACAGTTACATGAACTAATGAATGAATTATTAGGTAAAAATTCCTTAGAAGCCTTGATGTTCCAACTCTAAGTCTGTTTTTTTAACTGAAATCACTGTAATTAGGCTTTTTATATAAGAAAGTGGTATTGAAGTGTGCAAATTACAGAAAGTAAATGGTGCTGCGTTTATAAACAATGGACTGAATAGTATGAAACATTTTTTATTCTAATACTCCAATGCAATATACATTAAGGATTGCTTTCATTGAATATTTTTTTTTTTTGCTGTCATTTTTTCATGTATTTCTGATGAAATGAGATCAAGGTTTGGGCTATGCTTAGACAATCCCGGGGGCCATTGAATAATTGCCAACTGACTATTGGGAAAATCTGCTCATTAAAGAGAGGAGAGAACATCAATGTTCAGCTACATTTCAAAGTTCTACTTGGTCGGCTGGCTTTAGGGGAATTGGCCCCACTTGTTTTACCTGTTCTGAGGCACAGTTGTCGTGAAAAGCAGAAAACGGGTATTTTAAACTATTTTTTATAGAGAGGAAGAGAAAATGAGAATCAGGGCACATGGCCTGCCTATTTCTCAGGAATATTGCTCAGCTCAGAGTGTCTGAGTCAAAGAATTCCTCCCAGGCTGTTGTTGATGATGACTTATGAAAGGGCACCTGTCTGACCTGACAAGTGTACACAGCGCTGGAGGCTTCAACTTTCCATTAGTAACAACAGCCCCAAAAGGTTAATTTGTTTTGGCACTTCCTGATTACTTTCTCTGCTCAGCTCATTCTGAGACTTCACATTCACCACCTGATTTAGGGGTTCTCCCTAGCAACATATTGTCATTTTTCTCAACTTATTTGCTAGCTTTGGTCCTGTGATCTCTAAATGCAACTAAATAGTGGAAATCAATTTTCTGTTTAGAGGAGTTGATGACACCTAGAGGAATTTGAAGATTTCTCTTCTTGGATGTGTTTGGGAGTCATGCTGCACTGTCATCCCAAATGGATGGAATTTGGAGGTCTTGTCACATCAGTGACCTGGTTGCAGGTCCCCTTAGTTGAGGCTCACTTTGAGTTCTCATTTTGGGATTCTTTGTCTTCTTAAATTTCTCATCACCTGAGAACTGAAAACTTTTTGAGGAAAACTGCTGTTTTAGTCTGTTTCATTAAATTTTTTTCAATAGTTCTGTATAAAAAGTCCTACTTTGCTTACTCACGTTCAGTGTCTCATAAAATAACCTAAATGTCTATAAAACCTCTCTGAAAAGCCCTCAGGTAGTTTGACCCATAAGAACAGATTACATCCATGATCTCTCACTTGACTTTTAAGCCTTTCATTCATTTACTACCTTGATTTCCAACAACTATCTATAGGATTTTTTTAAATCACATTTTCTTTCTTTTCACTCATTTACTTAGGACTTTCTACCAAGAAGTTATGGGCCCAGGCTGTATAAAATTTCATTTCAGTTCAGTAGCTCAGTCATGTCCGACTCTTTGTGACCCCAAGGACTGCAGCACGCTAGGCCTCCCTGTCCATCACCAACTCCCGGAATTTACTCAAACTCATGTCCATTGAATTGGTGATGCCATCCAACCATCTTATCCTCTGTCATCCCCTTCTCCTCCCGCCTTTGATCTTTCCCAGCATCTGGGTCTTTTCAAATAAGTCAGCTCTTCACATCAGGTGGCCAAAGTATTGGAGTTTCAGCTTTAACATCAGTCCTTCCAATGAATATTCAGGACTGATTTCCTTTAGGATGGACTGGTTGGATCTCCTTGTAGTCCAAGGGACTCTCAAGAGTCTTCTCCAACACCACAGTTCAAAAGCATCAATTCTTTGGTGCTCAGCTTTATTTATAGTCTAACTCTCACATCCATACATGACTACTGGAAAAACCATAGGTTTGAGTAGATGTACCTTTGTTGGCAAAGTAATGTCTCTGCTTTTTCATATGCTGTCTAGGTTGGTCATAACTTTTCTTCCAAGGAGCAGGTGTCTTTTAATTTCATGGCTGCAATCACCATCTGCAGATTTTGGAGCCCCCAGAAATAAAGTCTGTCACTACACTAAATTATGGAGAAAGTATAAGTTTTTAATTAGATAGAATTGAGATATTTGGTTAACTTTTCATATCACATAATATAAACTTGGGGCTTCCCAGGTGGCTCTAGTGATAAAGAACCTGCCTGCCAGTGCAGGAGGTGAAAGAGACGCAGGTTCAATCCCTAAGTTGGAAAGATCCCCTGGAGGAGGGCATGGCAATCCAATCCAGTATTCTTGCCTAAAGAATCCCATGGACAGAGGAGTCTGGTGGATTACAGTTCAAAGGATCGCGAAGAGTCAGACATGACCAAAGTGACTCAGCACAGCACAATGTAAAATTAAAAAACTAAGACTATGGATAGAATAAAACTTGTTGAATATTTTAACAGCCTCATCATATGTAACATCTCTAAATATGAAATCGTAAAGGAAATACATGAAAAATGTATGCAAAATATTCCTATAAACACATATACAACACACACACTACACATGCCAACTGAGGAAAATTTCTATTTTTTTTTTTCAAAACCAGTGACAGAGAATTTAATTCTTAATATAAAGATTTAGAGATTTATTTTTCTCCATGAGAACAAAATGGACAATATAATATAAAATTTGGTAGAGCACAAAACAGACAAAACACTGAGATTGGCAGAGTACAAAAGTGGAAATATAAATAACCAATGGATGTGAGAAGATACAACCAATAGATGTGAGAAGATATCTAACCTTACTGATATTTAACGCTAGTACAATTAATATAAAGGATTCTTTTGACAATCATATTGGTAAATATTAAATGATTTTATGTATATATATATGTATATTTCTGCACAGCAATTTTCTCAAAATTTGATGGCTTAAAACAACAACTACTTATTTTTACTTGTCTTTGTATTTCAGGAATTTGAACAGGGATCAGTTAATTCACTCCACTTGGCACTGATTGGGCTCCCCGATGCTGCTGATTCAGCTGGTAGCAGGGCTTGATTGGAAGATCTTAGAAGGCTTCACTCCTACATCTGGTTCATAGTGCTCCTTCATGTGGTTTTCTCTTTCTCCACATGATATTATAGCATTTATTTACCAATCTTGAGCTTACTTTTATTTGCAGCATCATGGCTGCCTTTCCTGAACAAAAATGGAAGGCGTGGTGAGTCAAAATCAGTGGAGATTCAAAGGGAGAGAACTAGCCTCCCCTCTTAAAGGGAGGGACAGCAACACCTGGAGAGGGATGAGAGGAATTGTTAATTTTCTGAAGATTACTGTAATTGATATTCAGAGTTGTGGAGGGTAGAAGGAAATAGGTGGTCTCATAAACTCTGTAGAAATTATCAAGAAAATAGAACATTAAAAAGATACTTGAAATTGTGTTAAAAACTATTAAAATTAACAATATTCATATGATTTGACCTAAGATGTATTTTCTAGGAAACTACCTTACAGAAAATTGAGATTTATAAAATATATAAAAAATTATTAATTACAGTAGTTTTTGGTAAAAGAGAAAAAGATCAAAATGCTTAGCTTTTGAATATAGGTTAAATAAGATATGGGATAACCACATAATTAAATACTATGAAACTTCCTAAAAATCTAGGGTTGCCACTAAAATGGAAAAGTGTCCCAATTGAAATCTACATTAATTAATTCTTATTTATTTTTTGGCTTATCAAAAAGCCAGCTAGTGAATTCAACTATGATTTTAAAAAAGCTATAAAAGAAAGTTCTATCTCTGTAAGAATAGACTTACGATCAGAGATTTTAGGACCTAGTTTTATAACTATGACATTATGAACCACAATGATGAATCCAGGAAACTTTTAAGTTAGGATCATTTTCAAATACAACTTTAAAAAGGTATAGCTCTTCACTCTGTATAATCGGCTTTCATCCACCTCATTAGAACTGATTCAAATGTATTCTTTTTAATGGCTGAGTAATACTCCATTGTGTATATGTAGCACAGCTTTCTTTGTGTGTGTGTGTGTGATTTATTTATTTTTTCTTTTTTTCTTTTTTTTTCTTTTTTAAATTTTATTTTATTTAACTTTACAGTATTGTATTGGTTTTGCCATATATCAAAATGAATCTGCCACAGGTATACATGTGTTCCCCATCCTGAACCCTCCTCCCTCCTCCCTCCCCATACCATCCCTCTGGGTCGTCCCAGTGCACCAGCCCCAAGCATCCAGTATCGTGCATTGAACCTGGACTGGCGACTCATTTCATATATGACATTATACATATTTCAATGCCATTCTCCCAAATCATCCCACCCTCTCCCTGTCCCACAGAGTCCAAAGACTGTTCTATACATTCATCTGCTGGTGGACATCTAGGTTGCTTCCATGTCCTGGCTATTATAAACAGTGCTGCGATGAACATTTTGGTACATGTATCTCTTTCAATTCTGGTTTCCTCAGTGTGTATGCCCAGCAGTGGGGTTGCTGGGTCATATGGCAGTTCTATTTCCAGTTTTTTAAGGAATTTCCACACTGTTCTCCATAGTGGCTGTACTAGTTTGCATTCCCACCAGCAGTGTAAGAGGGTTCCCTTTTCTCCACATCCTCTCCAGAATTTATTGTTTGTAGACTTTTGGATGGCAGCCATTCTGACTGGCGTGAAATGGTACCTCATTGTGGTTTTGATTTGCATTTCTCTGATAATGAGTGATGTTGAGCATCTTTTCATGTGTTTGTTAGCCATCTGTATGTCTTCTTTGGAGAAATGTCTATTTAGTTCTTTGGCCCATTTTTTGATTGGGTCATTTATTTTTCTGGAATTGAACTGCAGGAGTTGCTTGTATATTTTTGAGAGTAGTTGTTTGTCAGTTGCTTCATTTGCTATTATTTTCTCCCATTCTGAAGAAAGAAAAACACCAATACAGTATACTAACGCATATATATGGAATTTAGAAAGATGGTAATGATAACCCTGTATGGGAGACAGCAAAAGACACACAGATGTATAGAACAGTCTTTTGGGTTCTGTGGGAGAGGGAGGGGGGATGATTTGGGAGAACGGCATTGAAACATGTATAATATCATATAAGAAACAAATCGCCAGTCCATGTTCAATGCAGGATACAGGAAGTTTGGGGCTGGTGCACTGGGATGACCCAGAGAGATGGTATGGGAAGGAAGGTGGGAGGGGGGTTCAAGATTGGGAACACGTGTATACCTGTGGCAGATTCATGTTGATATATGGCAAAACCAATACAATATTGTAAAGTAATTAGCCTCTAATTAAAATAAATACATTTAATTAAAAAAAAAAGGTATAGCTCTTTTCCACAGCCTGAAGCTTAATTTCTTTGGACACAAAATTAGTAAAATATCATGTCTACATCACTTAACTATGAAAAGCCTATTTTTAAAGTACAATTATTTTCACTGTAGGATTTATAATTACCATTGATCGATGTATATTTACCATGTACAAATTTCTAACAAAAAAAGACTGAAAAAATTGTTTCCTGTTTTAGAAAATATAATTGTCTATTGTACTAAAAACTATGTATTGACTAATATAAATTTAGGAAATTTCAAGTAATACAAATATATATATATATATATATATATATATATATATATATATATATAAAATCTTCCTAATGAAAATTTCTAAATCAGAATTTATTTACCATATGATATATATTATTATGTAATCAGTATCCCTCAAGACTGTCATGGCATGTTAGCTATGGTTTCTAAAGAATGAATACTTCTGTCAGTAGTAAGCAGATCCTCCCTGTTTTGGTCCCCATCCTTAGCCAGTCCAATCCTTACAGCTTTATGGCCCTGCAGCCTGTTGTTGGTTCTTGCTCCCCTTGGGGATTTAGGTGATCCTCTCCCAGAAGAAAATACTCTTGCTTCAAATGTAGCTTTACCTCATGACACACTGGTCAACATTGATTGCAAAGAATTTTGGACCTTGCACAAAGTTCACTCTGAAACTTGCTTCCTATAATTCTTATCGTACTGTTTATTATGAATAATATGCAACAAATATCTAAAGCACATGATTCCCATATGTCTTCTTCTTTATTTTTAACTCATCCTATGGAATAGGTACTCGTTTTAGGTTGGGTGTTTTAGCAGCAAAGCCTGAGACAGGGACTCTTGATACAGTGATTTATTGAGGAGTATTCTCACAGAAGGTAAGTGAAAGAAGTAGGACACGGCAGGGCCAAAAAGCTTAGCAAAACATGGTCTCCCATTGCTGATTTCACAGGAAATCCTGAAGCACAGAAAGCACCATGGAGTTGTTCCTAATTTGACATGAGAGGGCTGGTGTTTCAGGTTTCTAACTCAGTCACTGGCTCCCCATTAGGATGGATGGTAAACTGTTAATAACCCCAACTCATAGCAGTGGGGGAGAGGTGTGTGATTCAGTACACTGGATCAGGGCAGGGCTCCAAAGCATCCTCTATAATTCTACTGAAACAGAGCATGTCCTTGTCCCTCATGTCCTCAGCTTGCTTTCTGTCTGTAATTTTAGCCCAATTACAAGTTTAATCAGAGAAGTGAGAACATGCAGAAACAAAGGAAAACAATCAAAGGAGACTAAATAATAATAGTTTAGTCATTAAGCATAGTCAAGGACCTTTAGATCCTTCTCAAGGGCTATGGGTAATATTTTGAGCCATATCTTGTCATCTGTCTTGTAAACGCTGAAACTCCCACCAGGTGGAGAAGTTAACTACATGATGACAAGACTGTAGCCATGACACAAGCGCCCACAATTCTGAGAACTAGCCTCAAGAAATGGAAACAAGCCAACACTGGAACTGAAGATTAACCTTAGTTAAATCAGTCTGTTCTGAAGGAGATCAGTCCTGGGATTTCTTTGGAAGGAATGGTGCTAAAGCTGAAACTCCAGTACTTTGACCACCTCATGCGAAGAGTTGACGCATTGGAAAAGACTCTGATGCTGGGAGGGATTGGGGGCAGGAGAAGAAGGGGACAGAGGATGAGATGGCTGGATGGCATCACTGACTCAATGGATGTGAGTCTGAGTGAACTCCACGAGTTGGTGATGGACAGGGAGGCCTGGTGTGCTGCAATTCATGGGGTCGCAAAGAGTTGGACACGACTGAGCAACTGAACTGAACTGAAAACAATCAAAATGATGCTGGTCAAACCAACTTCAAGATGACTGTCAGAGCTGACTGTGATGTTTCTGCATGTAGTTTCCTCTGTCTATAAAAGCTCTTGCCCCCTGATTGTCAGGGGGTGGGGGGAGAGTCAGTCTTTAGACAGACACTTGCCCCTCTACCAGTTGCCAGCATCCAAAATAAAGCAAACTTTCCACCAACCTGGCCTCTTTAATGGATTTTTAGTAGCGAGTGGACAGACTCCACTTTCCTTTACACTATTCAGTTCAGTTCAGGTCAGTGGCTCAGTCATGTCCGACTTTTTGCCATCCCATGGACTGCAGCACACCAGGCCTCCCTGTCCATCACCAATTCCTGGAGTTTACTCAAACTCATCTCCACTGGGTCAGTGATGCCATCCAACCATCTCATCCTCTATCATCTCCTTCTCCTCTTGCCTTCAATCTTTCCCAGAATCAGGGTCTTTTCAAATGAGTCGGCTCTTCACATTAGGTGGCCAAAGTATTGAAGTTTCAGCTTCAACATCAGTCCTTCCAGTGAATATTCAGGACTAATTTCCTTTAGGATGGACTGGTTGGATCTCCTTGCAGTCCAAGGGACTCTCAAGAGTCTTCCCCAACACCATAGTTCAAAAACATAAATTCTTCGGCACTCAGCCTTCTTCACAGTCCAACTCTCACATCCATACATGACCACTGGAAAAACCATAGCCTTGACTAGATGGACCTTTGTTGGCAAAGTAATGTCTCTGTGTTTTAACATGCTATCTAGGTTGGTCATAACTTTTCTTCCAAGGAGTAAGTGTCTTTTAATTTCATGGCTGCAGTCACCATCTGCAGTGATTTTGGAGCCCCCCAAAATAGTCTGCCACTGTTTCCACTGTTTCCCCATCTATTTGCCACGAAGTGATTGGACTGGATGCCATGATCTTTCTTTTCTGAATGTTGAGATTTAAGCCAACTTTTCTACTCTCCTCTTTCACTTTCATCAAGAGACTCTTTAGTTCTTCTTCACTTTACACTATTAACCAGCCAGAATAACATATTTAGTAAGTAATGAAGAATCACATCTTCATTACACAATCTCCTTCACCCTAAATTTAATTTTGTTGGTTTTTAGATGTGGGGTTTCTTCTGATCTCTGATAACTTGGCAAGCTTCAAACCTGCCACTCTCTCCCAATGCTAGGATTCAAGTGAGAAATCTGTTTTGTGGAGACTCATATATAGGGTAAGACTGAAGGATAAGCAGATATCTTTTATTCCTCCATTTATATCTCTACACTGAATAGGTCAGACTTTGATGCCAGGAGTGACTTCATAGGAAACCAGAGTGGCCCTTGGCTTCTGGGAGAGACCTTGGATCATTGCCCTCTTGTCCATGACTCCCTTGTCATGGTGGCTTGTTTTAGGACTGGGATGGCCAGAAGTTTGGAGAGGCTCTGAGATGATGGTAGGCAGGAAGAAAGTTCTAAAGATCTCAAGAAAAATCTGAGTCTTTCTTGTCATTTTTTCTAGGTGGTATGGATTGAAATAATACTCACTCAACCCTGAAGATCTGATCACACAAGAAAGTTCTGAAACATTCTTTCTCTTTGCTGCAACTGGATTAGGAGTAAGATCTTCAACATCTCAGCTGAAGCTCCAGAACTCCAAGGATTCTTAGATTTTGAAGAGTGGAAGTTGTTACTGGGCAGGGAAGCATACAATTCGGCAGGTAGTGCCCATGGTTGCTAGAGACACTGCTTTTCCACTGACACCACGAATATTCGAGAATGTCAGGCTGTTGCTATTTTAACATCATCGCCTGATTCTGTTGTGGTGCAGCTTGCTGCATCCTGGTGACCAGATAGCAACATCAATCTATTTTACCTCATTTCATTTGACACGTCATTGAAGAATAATGTGAGCTAATTTTAAACAGTCTGGCAGCCTGTCTTTGCATGGAATGTATCCATGCTGAGAATATCTTCAGTGTGTTGAAAATTTTACTGTTTCTGAGCATGCAGCTAATTTTGGTTAAAGATGATACATGGTTTAATTTCACCTCTATATATGTGACTAGAAGGGACCCAACCTTTCTTATGGAAATACTGGGACTTTTTCTCCTGGAAGGGGGGTACCTTACAGAAACTAGAGAAATACTGGGGAAACTCTCAGACTTCTATTTTGTCTTGAGGCAGTTCAGAGTGACCGTTTCATGTGGCAGGAATCTGTCTAAGATGAGTGACTCAGGTGAAGGAGTTGTAATTTATTTTTTAACCTCAATCCCTTAGTGTCATTTGGCAGTTTTCTGTTGGTAAATCTCTCTTCAGCTCTGTCTGAGTCATTTCACAACAGCAGATCTGAGGGAATCTGTCAGGACTGAGTTGTCAGGGCTAATCATCACAGTGAGATTTGGTAATACTCCCATCTGTGGCAGCCGCAATGTAAGAGTGCAGTTGACTCACAGAATCACCAAGCCTAATGAACCTGCACTGATGATGCTATGACATAACAGACTGAGTTAAGAACTACTTTTCCCATCTCCATTCTACCTGCACACACTCCCCCCAAACCTATTTGTCCATATGTTATTTAGAGGAAATCTGTATCTCCTTGGTCATTATCTTACTAGGGATGTTTAGGGCGGCAAGAAACAGAAAAGGAATATATTTTAGTCTCTAAATCTAGGACTTGTCCCCAGACCTCTTTGCTTTCACAGACAATACCTTCCTTCAACCACATTTAACTCTGGTTTAATTTCTTTAAAAAAGAGATGAATACCTTCCCCCACCTTCTCACCTCCTCTTAGCTCCTTATCTCATTGTAGCTATAGTTCCACTTTTACAACTTTATTGAACCTGTATAAACAATAATTTTTATAAATGCTGAAATTAATGTACACTAGTAAATTCTTCAATGATTTCATCTCTTGCATTATTTAACAATGATGTTTATTCCAATTGGTTAGAGAAAGCAAACTAATCTAACAAAAAACCTTTTCTGGGACTTCCCTGGTGGTTCAGTGGTTAGGACTTTGCCTTCCAGTGCAAGGGGTGTGGGTTGGATCCCTGGTCAGGGAGCTAAGATCCAACATGCCTCAGGGGCAAAAAAATAAAATAAAAAACATAAGCAATACTGTAACAAATTCAATCAAGACTTTTAAAACGGTCCACACCAAAAAAAAAAAAAAAGAAAAGAAAAAGCTTTTTTTTTTTTTAAAAGCCCCTTTCTGATTGTGATTTAGGATCTATCATTTGCAGTTGAGTTTTTAACTCCCTTCTCCTGGCTGTGGCTTCTTGGTATCATTTGAAGCATTTCTTTCTGACACTACATCTTAAATGTTGATGTTTCTCAGAGTTCCACACTTCTTATTTCCTCCCTTCTCTCATTCTATCAAACTCCCCGGGCAATCTACCAATAGCTTTGGCTTCAAGTTTCACTGATATGAACATTTTGCCAAGCCATCAATATTTACTTACAACAATTATATTCTTTTTCACAACACTTAGATGTTTCAGAGTAGAACTGATCAGTGAATGCCACTCAATATGGGACTCATTCTTATAAAAAACTTATGCATTTGCAGTCCTCAATACACCCTTCTTACTAATCTTATTTAAGAAGTACTAATTCATTTTTTTAATATTTGCCTTCTTAATAATCATGGTTGCTATTCAGCCAAAGTTTCCAATGTCTGCCATAAAGTCTCCAGCACCAAGCATAGCACTGAGCTCATATTAAATTCTCAATGAATGGATGTGGAAAGAAACTGAAAAGGATGCATAATAGAATATAAGAAAATATGAAACCAAGTTAAATTATAGCAATAATGGCAGCTTGATGTGCTGGAGTGAACTGGTCAGAGAGACAAGCACACTGGTAGTAAGTAGCCGTGTAAGCTTGGAGAATTTTCTTAACCCGAGTCTCATTTTCTTCATCCATAATAGGGAAAGGATTGGACAGCATGATCCCTATTATCTCTTCCAACACTAAATAGTGATGTCTCATCCCATAGAGGAGAGACACCTAATTTCAGACTATTCTTGGGAAGGGAGAAGCATAATGTTATGAATCTTGTATAAGATATATGCCCATATAATAGGGACTCCTTGGTGGTCTAGGTCAAAATCTGCCTTCCAATGCAGGGGACATTGGAAGATGTCCCCTAAGATCCCACATGCCCTGGGACAACTGAGCCTTCGGGTGACAACTAGAGAAGGCTGTGCACCACAAGGAAGATCCAGTGCAGCCCTCCCTCCCAAAATAAAAATGAAAACGAATTTTAAGAGATATATGGCCACATATTTTCTTCTTTAATACCTCAGCTGAAAGGATAACCACAGAGATGAGCTTGTCAGAAACTGATATGGCCCTCCTGATAAGATATTTTCATTATTTCACTTTCTAACTGGCTGGTCCCAAAAGAGCCTGGGTGTTTGTTTTGCATGCACAACACAGATGCAGAGGTACACACAGGAAGCTCTATCTGTCTGCCCTCCCAGGGAGTAGTTGAATAAAAAGTGAATGATGTGTCTAAACAGCAAACTGATTCTTTCTAAATATAGGAACTTAATTACTTCTCTCATCATAATACATGGGGGAGGAAGAGTATCTCTAGATATTGAAATCCAAGGTAAGTTTTTGAATTAGACAAGCATTTCCTACTTTAGCCAATTTTAAACATAGCCACAACTTTTATTTTTCTATAAAAATGCTTGAAATCTAGATAAAGAGACTGCGTTTGCATATATTATTATGTGACAATGGGGAGTTTTTAAGCACTACCTTAAATAAGCTTCCCTGGTAGCTCAGATGGTAAAGTGTGATCCCTGGGTTGGGAAGCTCTCCTGGAGAAGGAAATGGTAACCCACTCCAGTACTCTTGCCTGGAAAATCCCACGGACAGAAGAGCCTGGTAGGCTACAGTCCATGGGGTCGCAAAGAGTCGGACACGACTGAGCGAATTCACTTGCACCTTAAATAAGCAGTGAGATGAAACAGATGAATATATATGGCAATAAGCTTAGGAGAACAAATATCCTGCAGGTGCTGCCTTTTTTTTTTTTTTAATTATGTGTTCAGTCTTGTATATATCCCTGATAATCTTGTTCACCTCTAGCTTTGACTGTCAGTAACATAACCTCTCAACTTGTCAGCACAGGTTTTAACTCTGAACAGAAACACAGGAACAAAGAAGTTCAGATTTCACTGTGATCCATGTCCTAACAAAGCAAAACCTAAATCATCTAGCCTTCATTCCCTACCTCCACCTCTCTGAAATGTTTCCACTTGGAATTAACCATTAAAGCCAAACCAAAATAGCCATTGCATCAGCTTGTATGATGTTATTAATGTTTGCAAGAAAAATGTTCTTTTCACAAATTTCTCATTTTGCTTCTCAAGATAAGGGATAAATGTAACATAATAATGATAAACCTAAAATTCCATTATCTTTTCACTACAAATATATGTGTTTATAAGAAAAACAAATACAGATAAAAGACAAAATTTCACCTGTTTTATCTGTCCAAATCCCAGCAAGAAACAGATTGACATATGAAAGGGTTTATTTAATGGAAAGGAGTTTAATAATGGAATTATTTATAGGAGTGTGGACAGGGTTAAAGAACCCCAAAGCAGCCCTTAAACATACAGAGCCTGAGTTCCCTGGGAAAGGATTACAATTCCTCTGCTTTCAAAGGCACAGAGAGGGAATAGTATTACTGAAACTGGACTAGAATTATAACCTTTGGAGAGTGGGCATCGAATAGGAAATGAATTAATTCACAGAACTGAAAACTACAGCCAGGATGGGAGGAGGCAGGAGACTACATCACTCACCCTTGCTTTTCATTTTTTTTTTTTTACAATTTTTTTTAAAATTTTATTTTATTTTTAAACTTTACAATATTGTATTAGTTTTGCCAAATATCGAAATGAATCCACCACAGGTATACCTGTGTTCCCCATCCTGAACCCTCCTCCCTCCTCCCTCCCCATACCCTCCCTCTGGGTCATCCCAATGCACCAGCCCCAAGCATCCAGTATCGTGCATCGAACCTGGACTGGGGACTCGTTTCATACATATTATACATGTTTCAATGCCATTCTCCCAAATCTCCCCACCCTCTCCCTCTCCCACAGAGTCCAGAAGACTGATCTATACATCAGTGTCTCTTTTGCTGTCTCGTACAAGGGTTATTGTTACCATCTTTCTAAATTCCATATATATGCGTTAGTATACTGTATTGGTGTTTTTCTTTCTGGCTTACTTCACTCTGTATAGTAGGTTCCAGTTTCATCCATCTCATTAGAACTGATTCAAATGTATTCTTTTTAATGGCTGAGTAATACTCCATTGTGTATATGTACCACTGCTTTCTTATCCATTTATCTGCTGATGGGCATCTAGGTTGCTTCCGTGTCCTGGCTATTATAAACAGTGCTGTGATGAACATTGGGGTACATGTGTCTCTCTCCCTTCTGGTTTCCTCAGTGTGTATGCCCAGCAGTGGGGTTGCTGGATCATAAGGCAGTTCTATTTCCAGTTTTTTAAGGAATCTCCACACTGTTCTCCATAGTGGCTGTACTAGTTTGCATTCCCACCAACAGTGTAAGAGAGTTCCCTTTTCTCCACCCCCTCTCCAGCATTTATTGCTTGTAGACTTATGGATCGCAGCCATTCTGACCGGTGTGAAATGGTACCTCATAGTGGTTTTGATTTGCATTTCTCTGGTAATGAGTGATGTTGAGCATCTTTTCATGTGTTTGTTAGCCATCTGTATGTCTTCTTTGGAGAAATGTCTATTTAGTTCTTTGGCCCATTTTTTGATTGGGTCATTTATTTTTCTGGAGTTGATCTGTAGGAGTTGCTTGTATATTTTGGAGATTAGTTGTTTGTCAGTTGCTTCATTTGCTATTATTTTCTCCCATTCTGAAGGCTGTCTTTTCACCTTGCTGATAGTTTCCTTTGATGTGCAGAAGCTTTTAAGGTTAATTAGGTCCCATTTGTTTATTTTTGCTTTTACTTCCAATATTCTGGGAGGTGGGTCATAGAGGATCCTGCTGTGATGTATGTCGGAGAGTGTTTTGCCTATGTTCTCCTCTAGGGGTTTTATAGTTTCCGGTCTTACGTTGAGATCTTTTCTTTTCTCCACTGTTCATCTGCAAGATTTCCTCTTGTTGGCTGAACCAAAAGTAGGCAAGAGAGCCTGAGAGATGGAGTCCATAGGTAACAACACCCGAAGACCAGTCAGGCCAGGGAAGTGAGGAGAACAGACGTGGAGGAGCAGAGAATTACCAACATATCAGTGATCCTATGACCTAGAATTGACTACTGTTAAGATGCTGGTATAAATCTTTCCAAGCCTGCCTCTGATAATAGTTATAGCAGTTTTATTTCCCACTTCTGAGCATTCCAGTTGCTTTTCACAACTGTCCTCCTTGGAGTATTACCCTCTATATGTTGGGTAGACTTTATTGAATTACATCTTATAGATCAGGGGAAAGACATGGTCCTAAAATCCAGGTAATCTTCATTCAATTTCTTTTGCCTTTTCAAAATTGATTTAACAAAATTGTGACTATATCTGAGAAGGCAATGGAAACCCACTCCAGTACTCTTGCCTGGAAAATCCCATGGACGGAGGAGTCTGGTAGGCTGCAGTCCATGGGGTCGCTAGGAGTCAGACATGACTGAGCGACTTCACTTTTACTTTTCACTTTCATGCATTGGAGAAGGAAATGGCAACCCACTCAAGTGTTCTTGCCTGGAGAATCCCAGGGACAGGGGATCCTGGTAGGCTTCCGTCTATAGGGTCGCACAGAGTTGGACATGACTGAAACGACTTAGCAGTAGCAGCAGCAGCAGTACTATCTAATCCAGTTCTAAATATTTTATTTAGATTAGCTAATTGACTGGCAAGATGAAAAAGACAAATCTCATAGTTTATGTTTTTTAAAAGAAGGGAATACAGGTCTGCTTTTTATCTCCAACCATAATACTCATGGGGAGAGTTGCATTCTACTTTTTTTTTTTTTTTCTGTTTTCATTGATCATTGTTTCTTTTTTATTTTATTTTATTTTATTTTTAAACTTTACAATATTGTATTAGTTTTGCCAAATATTGAAATGAATCTGCCACAGGTATACATGTGTTCCCCATCCTGAACCCTCCTCCCTCCTCCCTCCCCATACCATCCCTCTGAGTCATCCCAGTGCACCAGCCCCAAGCATCCAGTATCGTGCATTGAACCTTTAATGGTCAAATGCTACCACACAATCTCTAGGATTTAGAGAGTGAACTAGCACATTGCTCTCAGCACACCTGGTCTTTCAGCGCTATCTCTGGTCTGCAGAGGGCAGCTTCACTCGGTTTATTAACAATGGTGGTGACCATCTGGACAGCACATCCATTAGCAGTTTGGTAAGTAGAGTGTCCTGTGGGCCTCCCACTGTAGTCAGCTAGTTAGGGCTTCCCTGGTGGCTCAGTCGGTAAAGAATCTGCCTGCAATGCAAGGAGACCTTTGATCCCTGGGTGGAGAAGATACCCTGGAGAAGGAAATAGCAGCCCACTCCAGTATTCTTGCTTGGAGAATCCCATGGAAAGAGGAGCCTGGTGGGCTACAGTCCATGGGGTCAGGAAAGAGTCAGACATGACTTAATAACTAAACCACCATGAGTGTTCTGGTTTCCAACAGTACATCCACTCTAGAATGCTCATTCCTCTGAGACATTTGATCCTTTCCTCCACTCTTGCCCACAATAGTCTGTCATCTCTACTTCTCTTAGTGTTTGCCATCTTTTTATCCAACCTTCTATAAACCATTGGGATGTATGAACAGCATCTCCCAGGGGAGTGTTTATAGGTTATAGCTCCAGGATTAAAAATCTTGTCTTAGATGTGAATGCTCCCATATTGATATTCTCTCTCATTTTACTTTACATTCTTTCTTCCTTTGACCCAGCATTCTCAGCATCCACCCCCACAAACACTCTCCACGTCTTTGCCCCTTCATGTAGCGCAGGTTCTACAGTTCCTTCCACAGACTGTCTCATGCTTCTTCTTTAGCAAGCCCTGGACTCATGAGCAGGGCAGAATTATGTTGTGATTTGACCTGTTTAGTGATCTGATATGTAAGAAGGTAGACAACGGTAGGTCTAAAGGGAGAATGTATTATCTAACAAAATGGTTTACATCATATTTAAGCAAAGAGAGAACATAGAGCATTCAAATGAGAGAGGAATAGGCTAGTGGTGACCTAAAGTATTCAGAAATATCTGGGAATTCAAGGTTTCCAACTTCTCCAACCCAGATGTAACCATTTCAAGTTTCCAGGATTTAGTCCTTCCCAGTCAGGCCCCTGAATCAGCATATCAGATCTGCTAAGATCGATAGCTCATCCACCCGTGCTTTTATGCAAATTTAGCAAAACCCAGTGCCCTGTCTAAGCAGATTTCTTCCTCTGGGAATATACTGCCTGGCGAATAGCTAAGTTTCTTTGTATGCATTAGAAAGGATTCCCTGTATGCTAGATTGATATAGCTTGATGCTAGGGAGTGTACTTGGCAAGTAGGGTGTAGTCTACATTTCAGTCCCCACTTGCTCCCGCAGTTTGATGCTGTTGTGCAGTGCACAGCATACACCACCGTATCTAGGGATCCTAGGTCTTATAACGGTTATTGAAGACAGTCATTCAAATGGTTTGTTTAGAGAGATCCTGAAGAATTGTAACCCATCCTGTCACATGGCCCATATTTTTCAAGACTGAATGAATGTTAAATTTATTTCCTCACATTAACATTTATTGTGGCTATCCATAAGTCATTTTTAATAACCTTCTTATCTGATGTCACTTTGCTTCCTTCCTTACCCTGATGCACTGATTATTCTCTTTATTGTAACTTGACCATTTCTTTTTTTTAAATTAATTTTTATTGAAGTATAGTTGCTTTACAATGTTGTATTGGTTTCTACTGTACAGTGAAATGAATCAGCCATACATATAAATACATCCCCTCATAGGCAGGACATGTAAGCAACCTAAATGTCCAAAAATAGATGAATGGATAAAGAAAATGTGGTTCAGTTCAGTTCAGTTCAGTCGCTCAGTCGTGTCCGACTCTTTGCGACCCCATGAATCCAGCACGCCAGGCCTCCCTGTCCATCACAAACTCTGGGAGTTCACCCAGACTCACGTCCATCGAGTCAGTGATGCCACCCAGCCATCTCATCCTCTGTCGTCCCCTTCTCCTCCTGCCCCCAATCCCTCCCAGCATCAGAGTCTTTTCCAATGAGTCAACTCTTCGCATGAGGTGGCCAAAGTACTGGAGTTTCAGCTTTAGCATCATTCCTTCCAAAGAAATCCCAGGGCTGATCTCCTTCAGAATGGACTGGTTGGATCTCCTTGCAGTCCAAGGGACTCTCAAGAGTCTTCTCCAACACCACAGTTCAAAAGCATCAATTCTTCGGCACTCAGCCTTCTTCACAGTCCACCTCTCACATCCGTACATGACCACAGGAAAAACTATAGCCTTGACTAGACGGACCTTTGTTGGCAAAGTAATGTCTCTGTTTTTGAATATGCTATCTAGGTTGGTCATAACTTTCCTTCCAAGGAGTAAGCGTCTTTGATTTTCATGGCTGCAATCACCATCTGCAGTGATTTTGGAGCCCCCAAAATAAAGTCTGACACTGTTTCCACTGTTGCCCCATCTATTTCCCATGAAGTGATGGGACCAGATGCCATGATCTTCGTTTTCTGAATGCTGAGCTTTAAGCCAACTTTTTCACTCTCCACTTTCACTTTCATCAAGAGGCTTTTTAGTTCCTCTTCACTTTCTGCCATAAGAGTGGTGTCATCTGCATATCTGAGGTTATTGATATTTCTCCCGGCAATCTTGATTCCAGCTTGTGTTTCTTCCAGTCCAGCGTTCCTCATGATGTACTCTGCATAGAAGTTAAATAAACAGGGTGACAATATACAGCTTGACGTACTCCTTTTCCTATTTGGAACCAGTCTGTTGTTCCATGGCCAGTTCTAACTGTTGCTTCCTGACCTGCAGATAGGTTTCTCAAGAGGCAGATCAGGTGGTCTGGTATTCCCATCTCTTTCAGAATTTTCCACAGTTTATTGTGATCCACACAGTCAAAGGCTTTGGCATAGTCAATAAAGCAGAAAGAGATGTTTTTCTGGAACTCTCTTGCTTTTTCGATGATCCAGCAGATGTTGGCAATTTGATCTCTGGTTCCTCTGCCTTTTCTAAAACCAGCTTGAACATCAGGAAGTTCACAGTTCATGTATTGCTGAAGCCTGGCTTGGAGAATTTTGAGCATTACTTTACTAGCATGTGAGATGAGTGCAATTGTGTGGTAGTTTGAGAATTCTTTGGCATTGCCTTTCTTTGGGATTGGAATGAAAACTGACCATTTCCAGTCCTGTGGCCACTGATGAGTTTTCCAAATTTGCTGGCATATTGAGTGCAGCACTTTCACAGCAACATCTTTCAGGATTTGAAATAGCTCAACTGGAATTCCCTCACCTCCACTGGATTTGTTCGTAGTGATGCTTTCTAAAGCCCACTGGACTTCACATTCTAGGATGTCTGGCTCTAGGTCAGTGATCACACCATCATGATTACCTGGGTCGTGAAGATCTTTTTTGTACAGTTCTTCTGTGTATGCTTTCCACCTCTTCTTAATATCTTCTGCTTCTGTTAGGTCCATACCATTTCTGTCCTTTATCGAAAGAAAATGTGGTACATATATACAATGGAATATTACTCAGCCTATTACCATTTTAATTCTAATTACATTGTCATTTGAGTTGGCTGAATAAATAATGCTTACAGAAGGCAAATGTTGACTATGAAAGAAGAAAGTTTTGGTGCAGGAAATAATACTTAGAAATATAGAGGAAGAAAGGACACAACAGAGGGCAACCCTGGAATATTTTGGTGCAATGAATGAGTCCAAAAATGAGACTTAGGAGCTGGCCTAAGGTGCAGAGTCTAGAAAGTAATATTGATGCTTTAGTTTCTGAAATAAAATCTCTCACTTGTTTGAGGTGATATTGCTTAATCAATCATGTTTAAATATGTGGCGGAAAACCTTAACTGGTTTACATAAAGGTGAGTCTCAGGGACACCTCAAAAATGGAAGAGGAAGTGAGAAGCATTTCCTTTATAATTCAGCATTATGTTAATTTCCCCTAAACATTTCCAATCAAATTATAGTACTTACTTAATAACTGTGATCTCACTTACCACTGATTTGAGGTATGTTTTTCTGAGCACTTTTTCTGTCAAAAAATTTTCACCGTAACAAACACATATTTTACACCTTGGTAATCATGATAAGATATAGACAATCTAGTTTGAGGTTTATAGGGCTTATTTTTAAACTCTAAAATGTATGCATACTTTTAATTTATGTTGTAGTGAAATAACAGTAAATGAAGCTCTGTAAATATATGCTCTGCCAAGTAGAAGAGGGTGTGAAACAAATCAGTCTATCATGTCTAAGAGACATGGTTCATGTCAGCAAATGAATCTTAACTCTCATTCATAGTATCCTTAGACTCAAGACTGAAATGTCTCTTCGTGACATCCTTCAGCTTGTTACTATTTCTGACAAGGAAACACTGTGTAATAGTCAAGAAAGATTCACATACTTCTCAGACTTGGTTTGAAAAGGATGGAGTATTTGAATTCTTGAATCTTTCAAATACTACTGAAGTCACCCTTTGTCTTCACTCACTAATGCACCAGCATGAAATCAAACACCTAGAAGCTTGATTCAAGAGACCTTTACCAAATGCTTCATCTAGTTTCAGTCGGGTTGATGATCAGACTAGATGCTGAAAGTGCTGTGCAGAAAAGGCTCTATGCTTTTTATGATGAAAGGTTAGAGGGACGTAAGAGGCACTAGTGCAAGCAGGGTAGGGGTAGCAGAGCAGTTCATAGGCAAAGTTCAGGGTTTGTATTGACCAAAGGTAGATGGGTGGGGCATGAGAGAGAAAGCAAGGCTTAGGTAATGGTCTAGAAATCAATAGATAAGATTCTGGATGACTAGAGAGGACCAGGCCTCTGTTAGTAACAGCAGAAAAGACAGCCTGAGAACTGGGAAGTCGGCCAGGGAGTCCAAAGTGTGTTAAACATTCATTTAATGTACATTTTTTTGACTACACTAAGTCCCCCACAGGTGAACCTTCAAGTTGCAAATTTTCAAAGATACAAACGTGCATTCGTGTGTCCAATCATACCAGTTAGTTCACATGTCTGGTACACATTTCACCTGTGCATCTTCTACAAGTGTTCTACAAGCTTTTGTGTACTTTATACTTCTATTGCTGCACAACATGAGGCACTTACTGATGAAGACCTGGGGGTATTGGGGGCCCAGAGAAAGAATGAAGAGGGACAAGAGGTAGAAGTAACAGAATAACCAAAGGGATTTATGCTTCAGGAAACTGTAAGGGGATTTTCTGTGTTTAGGACACAAAGGACCCAAACATAGGGTTGCAGCAGCTGTCCAGAATGCACTCCAGTGCTACCATTACAGGTGCTATCTACGACAAGTAACAATTCAGTGCTATCTATGATGAGTAACAAAGAGCTACTTCCTAGACATCACTGGATCATTTTTTCAAGAGGGTAGATAGAACTGAATCCAGCAAGGAACCAGAACCTGTGCCATCAAGGGCAAGTGTGAGTGAAGTATCAGCTTTCCCTCCATCTCCTATTGCTGATGACCCTTCAACTCTACCATCTCCCACCTCCTTTCCCTCCTCTAATCAGTAACCCTTATTGCCTGTTCACTTGATACCAGATGCCAACCCTCGTAGGCCAGCTGTCATCCTGTACTACTGTACTTTTCAAAGTACTGTACTATAAGATTAAAAATGTTTTATTTATTTTTGTGTGTTTGTTTTAATGTGTTATTTGTGTGAAAAGTATTATAAACCTATTACTGAATCATACGATATAGCCGATTGTGTTAGTATCTAGGCTAACTTTGTTGGACTTACAAACAAACACAAGTAGGACAGAACTCCTTCGTACGTACGGAACTTACTTTAAGGAGGAAAGCACAGGCGACTTCAAGTCCTAGACTCATGTTTGTCATTATCTCTAAAAGAAAGTAAAATTTAGGTATCTGCATTAGAAGCTGAGATCAATGTTTCTTTTTAAGGTTTTTGAAATCCAATACATCAAAAAGAATAATAAGTGATTAGAATGAATTACTTAATATAACTGGAAATAATTAAGTTAAGGATAATAGCCTTTTCTTGTCCTTCATGTGACTTTCTTGGTTTATTGTTACTTAAAAAGTAAGAACACTATTTCCCAAGAGTAGAATCGGTTATAATTCTTATTCTATTACCTTTGATTTAAGCAATCATTGGGGCTCATATTGCTCTTGTGCCTTTTTCATGCATCTGTCCTAGCTCCTTAAGTAGCTAGTGTTTTTTAAGCCCATATGTAATTGTCTTTAAGTTTTAAAATCTTGTATTGTTCATAAATGAAGATCTTTATATTTACCCTTTTACTGTATTTTACTGAAGTCTTCACCTTAGTTCATAAATAATTCCTTTATATATATTGGGGAAAATGTACTTTGTTTTATTTTTCTACCTGGAGAGTTGATCAGTAGGAATCTGCCTACAATACAGGAGACCTGGGTTTGATCCCTGCATTTGAAAGATCCCCTGGCGAAGGGTAAGGCTACCCACTCCAGTATTATGCCTGGAGAATTCCATGGACTGTATAGTCAATGGAGTTGCAAGGAGTCAGACACAACTGAATGAATTTCATTTCACTGTTTCATGAGTTCATTCATTCAAAATTGATATTATGGACAGCTTATTTGTGACAGATTCTGTCCACAAACTTTCAAGAGTGGAGACAGTATGAGCAGAAAATAGATAACTATACAGCAAATAAAGAACAGGATGTTGTAAGTGCTATGAAGGAAATAAAAAAGGAGGTATGATACAGAGCAAGGAGGAGAGAAACTCAGGGAAGAAAGGAAAATAGGAACCTGGAAAATGCAAAAAAGTAACAGAAAAAAATATTAAACAAGTAAAAAAGAAAGTGAAATGGCAGGTTAGTAGTTCATCTTGTGACCATGTGGCTGAGAATAGACAGGGAATATTGTCATGAAATAGGCAGAAAACCCAGAGCGTTGGTCTTCCTTACAATGAGACTCGATGTGACTGATGATGGAAGCAAGGTCCGATGCTGTAAAGAGCAATATTGCATAGGAACATGGAATGTCAGGTCCATGAATCAAGGCAAATTGGAAGTGGTCAAACAAGAGACGGCAAGAGTGAACGTCAACATTCTAGGAATCAGCAAACTAAAATGGACTGGAATGGGTGAATTTAACTCAGATAACCATTATATCTACTACGGTGGTCAGGAATCCCTTAGAAGAAATGAAGTAGCCATCATGGTCAACAAAAGAGTCCGAAATGCATGCAATCTCAAAAAAGACAGAATGATCTCTTTTTGTTTCCAAGACATACCATTCAGTATCACAGTAATCCAAGCCTATGCCCCAACCAGTAACGCTGAAGAAGCTGAAGTTGAATGGTTCTATGAAGACCTATAAGATCTTTTAGAACTAACACCCATAAAAGACATCCTTTTCATTATAGGGGACTGGAATGCAAAAGTAAGGAAGTCAAGAAACACCTAGAGTAACAGTCAAATTTGGCCTTGGAGTACGGAATGAAGCAGGGTAAAGGTTAATAGAGTTTTGCCAAGAGAACACACTGGTCATAGCAAACACCCACTTCCAACAACACAAGAGAAGCCTCTACACATGAACATTACCAGATGGTCAACACTGAAATCATATTGATTATATTCTTTGCAGCCAAAGATGGAGAAGCTCTATAGAGTCAGCAAAAACAAGACAGGGAGATGACTGTGGCTCAGATCATGAACTCATTGCCAAATTCAGACTGAAATAGAAGAAAGTAGGGAAAACCACTAGACCATTCAGGTATGACCTAAATCAAATCCCTTAAGATTAAACAGTGGAAGCAAGAAATAGATTTAAGGGACTATCTGATAGACTGAATGTCTGATGAACTATGGATGAAGGTTTGTGACATTGTACAGGAGACAGGGATCAAGACCATCCCCATGGGAAATAAATGCAAAAAAGCAGAATGGCTGTCTGAGGCGGCCTTATAAATAGCTGTGAAAAGAAGAGAAGTGAAAAGCAAAGGAGTAAAGAAAAGATATAAGCATCTGAATGCTGAGTTCCAAAGAATAGCAAGGAGAGATAAGAAAGCCTTCCTCAACGATCAATGCAAAGAAATAGAGGAAAACAACAGAATGGGAAAGACTAGAGATCTCTTCAAGAAAATTAGAGATACCAAGGGAATATTTCATGCAAAGATGGGCTCGATAAAGGACAGAAATGGTATGGACCTAACAGAAGCAGAAGATATTAAGAAGAGGTGGCAAGGATACACAGAAGAATTGTATAAAAAAGAGCTCCCCAGCCCACATAATCATGATGGTGTGATCACTCACCTAGAGCCAGACATCCTGGAATGTGAAGTCAAGTGGGCCTTAGAAAGCATCACTACAAACAAAGCTAGTGGAGGTGAAGCAATTCCAACGGAGCTATTTCAAATCCTGAAAGATGATGCTGTGAAAATGCTGCACTCAATATGCCAGCAAATTTGGAAAACTCAGCAGTGGCCACAGGACTGGAAAAGTCAGTTTTTATTCCAATCCCAAAGAAAGACAATGCCAAAGAATGCTCAAACTACCGCACAATTGCACTCATCTCACACGCTAGTAAAGTAATGCTCAAAATTCTCCAAGCCAGGCTTCAGCAATACATGAACCATTAACTTCCAGCTGATTTTAGAAAAGGCAGAGGAACCAGAGATCAAATTGCCAACATCCGCTGGATCATGGAAAAAGCAAGAGAGTTCCAGAAAAACATCTCTTTCTGCTTTATTGACTATGCCAAAGCCTTTGACTGTGTGGATCACAAGAAACTGTGGAAAATTCTGAAAGAGATGGGAATACCAGACCACCTGACCTGCCTCTTGAGAAATGTGTATGCAGGTCAGGAAGCAACAGTTAGAACTGGACATAGAACAACAGACTGGTTCCAAATAAGAAAAGGAGTATGTCATGGCTGTATATTGTCACCCTGCTTATTTAACTTATATGCAGAGTACATCATGAGAAACGCTGGACTGGAAGAAGCACAAGCTGGAATCAAGGTTGCCGGGAGAAATATCAATAACCTCAGATATGCCCCCTTATGGCAGCCCCCTTATGGCAGAAAGTGAAGAGGAACTCAAAAGCCTCTTGATGAAAGTGAAATTGGAGAGTGAACAAGTTGGTTTAAAGTTCAACATTCAGAAAATGAAGATCATGGCATCTGGTCCCATCACTTCATGGGAAATAGATGGGGAAACAGGGGAAACAGTGGAAACAGTGTCAGACTTTATTTTTTGGGGCTCCACAATCACTGCAGATGGTGATTGCAGCCATGAAGTTAAAGACACTTACTCCTTGGAAGGAAAGTTATGACCAACCTAGATATCATATTGAAAAGCAGAGGTATTTTGCCAATGAAGGTCCATCTAGTCAAGGCTATGGCTTTTCCATTGGTCGTGTATGGATGAGAGAGTTGGACTGTGAAGAAAGCTGAGCACCAAAGAATTGATGCTTTTGAACTGTGGTGTTGGAGAAGACTCTTGAGATTCCCTAGGACTGCAGGGAGATCGAACCAGTTCATCCTAAAGGAGAGCAGTCCTGGGTGTTCATTGGAAGGAATGATGCTGAAGTTGAAACTCCAGTACTTTGGCCAACTCATGTGAAGGGTTGACTCATCAGAAAAGACTCTGAAGATGGAAGAGATTAGGGGCAGGAGGAGAAGGGGACAACAGAAGCTGAGATGGCTGGATGGCATCACCGACTTGATGAACATGAGTTTGAGTGAACTCCGGGAGTTGGTGATGGACTGGCATCCTGTGATTCATGGGGTCACAAATAGTCGGACATGACTGAGCGATTGAACTGAACTGAAGAATTAATTACATGCTTATTGTCTTCAAGTTTTAATATGTTGTTCTCATTTGCAAGGAATTCTAATAGATAATTGATAGCTTTCTGAAGATTGAGACGTAAGCCCAGACCAAGGATGAGATTCGCCACTATGATCATTGAACTTGCCCAGTATAACCAATACCCAGTTGTTGAATTTGAAAACATTGAGATGTATTTCTATGATCTTCAATCATATTCTGGTTTACTTATTATCTTCTTAGTATAGGGAATAAAGTAGAAGAAAACCCCACAAATTGAGGCTATTTACATAGGTGAGCATTTATTCTTATTCAATATGAATATCTTATTCTTTTTAATTTTATTTAATATATTATTATTTTAATAGCTTTCAACATTATTCCAAAGATTAGGTGACATATGATATCTTTAACCTGAAAATAACTCTTTGATAGTTAGAACTGTTTACTTGACAAGTAATTAACAACTATTGATTCCCAGAATTTTTCTAGTTGTAAAGGGGAAAAAATATTTATGGAAAACATACATACATTTAATACTGATGTTGGAGAATAGTTTATATTCCATTGGTTCTCAGAAAGTAAACAATGTGTAATGAAATCAAATAGTTTTCTTGGTTTATCTATTAAACTACAGACGGCAGTAAGAAGTCCTTCCTTTATTGTTACTTCATTTTGTTTGTTTTTCCTCAACAAACAATTGCCTGATGAGCTTTAGATATAGGTGAAAGAAATGATGGTTTCTTTTGAATGACAAACACTAGAATTCAAGGCAAGTGCTCAACATTATATGAGATGCCCACAGTATGTGAACCTCACGCTCACATACAGGCAAGGCTTCCCTGAATTTTCTCACTTTGTCAGGACCAAGGACGAAAATTCCAGTTAATCCTTAGAGCTACATATAAACAATGCCATTAGTTGGTGATGACAGCCAAAATAGAAGAAAGAAGTATGTCTAAACTTGAATAGAATCATATTTTGACAAATTTAAAAACACATGAATATAGAAAAATTTTTCTTGAAAATTGACACTTTGTCTCTTATTAATTATATTGTTTGCTGTGTGCATGTGTGTGTGCGCCCATGAAGTACCAAGCACTGCTCTAAGTATTTTAGTTGCAGTTCTTATGCAAATGTAGTATTCTCCAGGGGATCTCCCCAACCCAGGGATCAAACCCAGGCCTCCAGCATTGCAGGCAGATTTTTTACCAACTGAGCCACCAGGGAAGCCCATTACTGGTACCACCCACTACACTGCCAATTATAAGACTCAGAAACTAAAGCACAGACAGTGAGTTATTTACTCCAAATTTGCTGAGTTGTTAGTGGTGAAGCTGGGATTCAAATTCACTATTCGGATCCAAGAATCTTTATTCTTAACCCCGTACATCTACATTCAAGTCGTGGTTGTTCAGTTGCTCAGTGGTGTCTGACTCTTTTGTGACCCCGTAGACTGTAGCCCACCAGGCTCCTCTGTCCATGAGGTTTCCCAGGCAAGAATACTGGAACGGGTTGCCATTTCCTTCTTCAGGGTGTCTTCCCAACCTAGGAATCAAACTTGCATCTGCTGCTTTGCAGATGGATTCTTTACTTCAAGTAAATATACCCTGAATACTTAATTTTGCCCATTACTTCATTTTTAATGTGAAAGACATTATTTTGTGCTTTCTAAGTTGCTTCAGTTGTGCCCCAGTTTCAGACCCTATGGACTATAGCCTCTGTC
Organism: Bos javanicus; assembly: GCF_032452875.1. Lineage (NCBI taxonomy): Eukaryota > Metazoa > Chordata > Mammalia > Artiodactyla > Bovidae > Bos > Bos javanicus. Next base: position 57,813,628 of record NC_083869.1, on the reverse strand, counting down.
CTCTGTCAGAGGGACATGGGATTCTCCTCTGTCCATAGGATTCTCCAGGCAAGGATACTGGAGTGTATTGCCATGCCCTCCTCCAGGGAATCTTCCCAACCCAGGGATCAAACCTGTGTCTTTTACATATCCTGCATTGGCAGGTGGGTTCTTTACCACTAGCACCACCTGGTAAGCCCCTGAAAGACATGACTAAACTACATTTAATTTCAACTCATATTTTGAGCCTTTATGTTTATTTTTTTAGTGAAATAATTACTTAGTTATATATTGGCATGCAGAATATTTCCTTTTTCAAGGACATTCATCCTTTAAGATAAAATCCTATAACTTTCTGACATGTTGAAAAAGTTTCCTGGGATACTTGGATTGTTCTTTTAAAATGTGACCATTGTTACTTTCTTTTGAGATAGTAGTGAAGTTATTTCAAACTCCACAGTATGGAATGAGTTCAGTTCGAGGAAATGAGATGGGTGAATTATCAGTATTGAGATGGACTCAGTTCCTCACCTCTAGGCAGCTGGTCTGGACATACCCTGAGCTGAGAGTTCTTTCTGTCTGGTGGTTTCCTGTCAGCTCAGGTGAAATGAGCTAGTGTCACATCATTTCCTGCAGTCAGGTCTCCACATCGTAATTGGCACCAGACTTTGTAATCTTGGCAGTGAGTTCTTGGAGGGCAAATAGAATTATGCCTCATTACTGTGAAGGAGCCACCAAATGAGATTTTAGGTATCCTCTTTTCTGTTCTTGTTATCACAATCCTATGTTCAAATAATTCACTGGCCTATGTTCCAATGTAGTTATTAAGCTAGTGGGAAACCCAGAGATAAATAATCATCCGAATTATTTTAATGTCTTTAAAAGATAACGGCTTACCCTTCTCTCTTCTCTTTTCTTCTTCCTCCCCTCCCTCCCTTATTTCCCTGTCTTTCTTCTTTTCCCTCCCACCACACACATGGAGACACATTCAGCTCTTTGTGTGTCCAACTCTGCAACCCCATGAACGGCAGCACACCAGGTTTCCCTGTCCTTCATCATCTCCCGGAGCAGCATGCTCCAACTCATGTCCATCGAGTTGGTGATGCCATCCTAACATCTCATCCTCTGTCGTCCCCTTTTCCTCCTGCCTTCGATCTTCAGTATGAAAAGTAAATAACTCTAAATAATTCATATTAGAATATCTAATTCTACAGTAGACAAGATCTTGGCATAATATGTTATATTATAAAGAAGGAGATAAGAAAAAGAGTTTAGTATGTATAGTCTTTTACCAATTTTTTTTTCTCACTAAAGATACAAATATCCTCAATTTTAAACAGACAGTTTGAGTCTTCTTGTGGACAGCCAGAGGTTAAAAAAATGACCCTGGATGGTTTGGATTTATCTCTTTTCCCCTGGAGTTTTGGTGCTATAAAAAGTCACAGGAATTTCATCCTGGATTATATAGTCACGCTTTGACTGATATGTCACATGTTATTTGTTTCTCTAAATAGTGGAGAACACTTCAAATGGTTTCACTTTCCTGAAGTTGCCCCATTACTTGGGTTTTATTGGAAGCCCTGATTTTTGGAAACAGGGCAGAAGAAGGAGACAACACAAAATTATCTTTACAAAGTGAAACAATTTAAAAGGGAGCAGATACCAGGTCATGGTTCAACAATCGTTTTTACTATATGTGCTAATGAAGCAAGCATTCAAAATCATTTTTAAGTATGTTCTCCAGACATACCCCATGTAGTATACCTAAGGTAAGATACAAAAAAGAATAACTGAAATATTTCCATTATTTCCACTACTTCCTTAAAGGCAATGACAGAACCTTAATCTTATACAGCCAACATAACAATGACGTCTCTTACCCCTAAAGTGTAATACCTTGTATTTTGCAAAATACAGAGTGAGGACATAAATTTCCATTTCATAAATATCTTGAATCAAAGAACATGTTAGGGACAGAGGTATCTTAGATTCGTCCACCTTTTGTAGAAGTAGAAGTTGAGTACTGGGCAGATAAAGTTAATTTGTCTAAGATTTGTTTTTTTGTTGTTATATTTTAAGATAATCTTTTAAAATAATATCAACGTTTAATATTTTATCTTCATGGCATAGTTCACCTTTCATAACAGCTGTACAGTGACAAACAAAACCCATAATCCAGCAGACGTAAGGTGTATTCTAATTCAACCTAGCCTGTGTGAATTGAATGTCAAATTTCCCTCCTTTTTTGCTAACTAAATAAATAACCTACAACAAATAAATTAACAAAAACACCATAAAGATGTGTGCGGTTTTTCCTTATAGAAATTTATTTTTATTCCTTTTAAAATTTTATTTTGTTTTATTCATATAGAAGAGACTAAATGAAATATATAATGTTATGAAATAAGTCATTCACATCATCTCAATTTGTGGGTATTTCACAAAAAATTGATAAATGCCATTGAAGTTTTTCTTGTCAAATTTCTCTTCAAATTCAAAAGGAATAATATCATATGTTTCCTTAAAAAAAAAAACCAAAAAACAAAAAAAAACACCTTACCTTTCCCAAATACATAAAAGTCATCCAGGAGCATCCACAGGTTTTCTTTGAAAATGCAACAGGAAAAGAAAGTGGCATACCTCATTTATTCAATTACAAACTACTTGCTTCAAGATACAGGATATTTTCTAGCACAAAGAGTACATGTGTTATTTAAAGATTTGAGTGACATAATCATTTTGGAATGAGCTGAGCTATCTGTCCCAGTGGATTCTCTCATGGGGTTCAGGATACCAGCAACTGAGCATCCTTTTATCTTGCTCAGTTTATGATATACATCAATTCTTCTTAAATGCATACATAGTTTTCTTAACTCTAAATTGGAACAAATGTTTTAAGTCTCACTATTATTTCACTAAATGGTTTCACCAGTTTCGTAGAGATAAAATAAAATTATTCTTGAGCAGAAAAAAATCACCCTGATATTAGGAATCTACAACTTACCCATTAGGTTCATACGATCATTGAACAAATATGACAGCTACTCAAGGCTCCATAAGAGATCATAGAGGTAGTGAGAAGAGCCTCTGAAAGCATCACTGAACATGAATTAGAATCTCTTCTTTATAGCTAAAAGCTGTTCTTTTATGTGATTATATGCTTTCTTCCCTCCAAAATTCAAATGAGGTCTGACTTTGAAAGCCAATTAATGAGCCATTAACAAACTCCGCAAGACTGTGTCCTCCACTAGCAATCAGCAGTTCCTTCTTTCCCTTATTGGGTATATAACTTTCATATTCTTAGAGATATTCACTTGAGTAACTGATCATTATTGCCATGCTGGATAATATAAATTTACAAAGAAATAGCTGAAGCCTTAGCTTTTAAGACAGTAACAAAAATTGCACTCAGCAATAGCATGATAAGTTGTTTTGTGTGATGTGTGTGTGTTTATTTATTAAGATTTGTTGCCACCTCAATACTGTATTTTTTCTAGACATGCTTATTAGTCCCCGCTGCTGCTGCTGCTAAGTTGCTTCAGTCGTGTCCGACTCTGTGCGACCCCATAGACGGCAGCCCACCAGGCTCCCCCGTCCCTGGGATTCTCCAGGCAAGAACACTAGAGTGGGTTGCCATTTCCTTCTCCAATGCATGAAAGTGAAAAGTGAAAGTGAAGTCTTTCAGTCGTGTCTGACTCTTCGTGACCCCATGGACTGCAGCCTACCAGGCTCCTCCATCCATGGGATTCTCCAGGGGAGGTTACTGGAGTCTGTTGCAATTGCCTTCTCCAATAAGAGTGTATATGACCAGTCATATCTTTGTACCAAAGGACTACTGGATCATCTCTGAAGAGGCTTAAAATTGTTGCTAAGTTAGGGGTGAAGGCAATATCATGAGATGTTCATATATTATATGGGAAGACAAAGAACCTTTCAACATGCCTAGGTCTTCACTTTTAAAACCTATTTTATTCATAGATCGACTGGTTTTGACCTGGCAAGAGTTTCAGACTTGAAGGGAAAAGACTTAAAGAATATAGAGTAGGTAAAATGTAAGTGTGTGCAAATATATTTTAGAGTTTAGGATGAGAAGGGCAGACATTATGTGCAATTCCTGGAAGGTATTCTTGGCCATGGTGTGTAGGGCTGAACAAGAGTTAGCAGGAAGGGCAAGGGAGCATTTTAGAAGTAAATTTAGAGATATTAAAGTAGTTCATGGAATGACCTAAAGGCAGCTTTTAGCAAATGATAGACTAATGTTTGTGAAATGTTGATCAGTATATTTTCCATATCTTTTTTTTTTTAATTGGGATATTGTTGCTTTACAATGTGGTTAGTTTCTGCTGTACAACAAAGTGAATCAGCTATATGTACACATTATGTTCTTCCTCTGGAATTTCCTGTCACCGCCCCCATCCCACCCATCCAGGTCATCACAGAGCATTGAGCTGAGCTCCCTGCAGTATATAGCAGGTTCCCACTCGCTATCTGTTTTACACATAGCAGTGCATAATCATCAATCCCAATTTCCCAGTTCATCCCATCTCCCCGATACACACCCCTTGTCCACAGGTCCGTTCTCTGCATCTGCATCTCTATTCCTGATCTGTAAATAGGTTCATCAGTACCATTTTAATAGATTCCACACACATGCATTAATACACAATATTTGCTTTTCTCTTTCTGACTTCATTCCATATGATGGACTCCTCATTTGAACGCGTAGGCAATTTTTGTTTTCTCATCACCTCAGTCTATGTATATAAGAAAAGAATGCAAAGTATATGCAAACCTATTCCTTGTTTCTAGGTTTTAAAAGCCTAGAGTCTTGGGGGACAGTTGAGGAAGCAAACCATTAAAAAAATCAAAGTTGGAGAAAAATCTTATCTGTAGGAGTGAGTCCTTTGCCACTCCTTCAATTGGAAGAACAGCAATAATGAAAATTGCTCATCTGCAGTGAAGGAAATTAAAGAAGAGGGGAAATGTGATAGTTCTCAGGAGTCAACATGGATTCAGAACATGGGGCAGTGCCTATAAGGGAGATAAACACAGAAGCACCAACACAGAAGCCTGGCACAGCTGGGAAGCACCATTAGGGCAGGTGGGAAATGCACAAGTGAAGGTGGAGAAATAAGGAGCAGGAAAGACAACTGGCAGAAGCAGAAATCTGATGCCCATTCTTACCTGAACTCAATCACACCTTCACCCACTGTTCCCATGAAATACAAGGTCATGGATTTGGTTACTTTTAACTGGAAGGCTGGAATAACCCAGTTTCTTCAACGTGACAAGTATTACACAACAACTTCTACACTGAAATATTTGAGACATATGATTTTTTTAGAGTCATATTTTATTGCTATAAACCTTCATAAAATCCACGCAGAAAAATAACAGAATGTCTCAAAAGCTAGTGGACAAGAGGTGAGAATTTGAAGGACGAATTTGTGCATAACTGAAGCTCAGTGCAGGCAGCTTCAATATTTGACATTTACATTTTTAACAATCTTGTATTTAATTCCATAAATCACTTCAATATATGGGCACATGTTCAAATATGCTTTTAAGTATTTCTCATAAGTCACAATTACTTACTAATAGGAAAATGACCATAAAACACTCCTGTCAGGGTTGCCTCCATTTTTATCTCAAATCATTTCTTGTTTCCAGACATTCTGATTGCTCCTGACCTGGAAGCTTCTTCTCGAGTCATGACTTCATTCAGCAGGCAGGAACGATAGAGTTTGGGCGTGACATCAGAAGCCTGCATAATGCCTGTTTGAACTGGCCTGTGTTAATGTTCTCTGAATTCCTATTCCCTACTGTTCATCCAGTTGCTGACATTGATCACTTTAGTTGCAGTCCAAACACAGTGAAAACTTTTTTTGTTTGTTTGTTTTAAAGAATATAGTTGTAGTAAAACATGAACAAACTTTGTTATCATGAGATTTTAGTTTTTGAATAAAACCTTGTTATTCAGTGGACAGGCAGACATTGTTCACTATTAATTGATTATGACCTGCTAACACTACTGAGTCAATGTCACCATCAGATTCTTAAGTTTAGTATTACTTCTGATGGCTAATTGACTGGTTCCTGGATGCCTTATGGGCCTTTTCTCACAAAATAAATTTTCATTTGCTTTTGCCTCTCTTTCCTTTTTTGAACATCAACATTTATTTCTTGAAGAACTGTTGATTTCTTGTTTTTCAACGACCTTCGATTTCTCTCTGGGGGGGAAGTTTTGATTTAATTTTTCTTCAGATAATTTTTGAGGCAGCCTTCCTCCTTTCCAGAGCTTCTTGCTTCCACTTTGGTCTTATTTTGCTCTAGCTTGGTGTGGGCAGTTGTAAATATGAGTCTTCTGTGGCTACTGTCCTCATCAAGGTGGTGGGGAGATAGATAGAAAACTTGACTTAGAAAACAATTTGTTCTAATGGCTGCAATACTTGCTTGGGAAAAATTCAAGTTGACATCTTACAGCTTTCTGCTTTGTCCCCTCCCCACTGGGTCCCAATTAGTTCAAAGTACATTTTTTTGATAACTTTGCTTATAAGACATCAGGGAAATGATGTTAGCTTCCTGCTAGCAATAATAACATTTCAATACAGATATAACCAGAATGAACCAGTTTCTCTCAGAAAAAGGCTTTGCTTGCATGAGATTTGCTTAATGCTGTCACAAATTCTCTAGTTACTGCTTCATGCATCCTTATATTATAATTTCAAAAAAGTATATGTTAAGAAATTCACCAATGGCTTCATTATCTATCTACCACTTCTTTCAAATCCACTTCCACTGCACAATTCATTTTGATGAGTTTTTGCATTTTATTCTAGTGAAATTGGATAAATCTTTTCAGTTCCATGTCTAAGTAATAAGTCCAAAGACAAAAACTATGAAATCTGTCCTTTTCTTCCTGACTTTCCAATATGATTCTCCAGGGGCAGAGAAAACTTGGAAGGGATGTGGTACCTTGAGAGTGTTATATATATCCTAATTTTGGGAGGATGACCAAAGCAATGGACTGTGTAATGTTACAAGAGTTAGAGGCAGAGCTTTAAAACAGGTGGTTAAACCTGATGGTTTAATGAAGGTTCAAATAATTTTCCTTAAATGCCTTGTGAATATCTATCAAATATGTTAAGATGCAAGTATGTTACTCAGTGATCCCAGCTTACCCCAAGAGGATTATGCCCCAAGAGTAAAGACAGATGCTACTGGTTTATCTTGACTCTATTCATATTGAAAAAAAAATTCTTCTTAGTAGATTTTCATTTAATCACAAATTTCTACTAAGGGACATGTGTATACTGGAGTTATTAAGTACAAAATCTCTGGAATCTAACAGCACTGTACTGAACCTTGGCACCTCTATCTAGTAACCTTGGAAACTTGGGTGAGAGATTTCATCTTTTTAACGTTAATTCTTGCAGCCACACACATGATATAAGGTCTGAATGAAATGACATTTATTAGAAAGTATATTAAAAATGGAAGTGATAGTGATTCCCTAAAGTTAAGTCCATAGTTCTTTGCTGTCTAGATGAAAACGAGAACTAGTTCAGCAGTGGCCTAGACATGACTGTGATACAGGTCACTTTTTATGGTTCCCTTCTCTTCTGCTATGAGCAACTTCTCTTTCTATTTACTCAACAACGACAATCCTGGTACACTCACACTGCTCCTGAGATGTCCAAGCCCCAGACTCTAATGAGTCGTTCACTTTTGATAATACCCAAAGCCCTAAATTTTCCTCTTTCTCCCCAGCCCCTCAGATGTCTAATGTAATCGAAGCAGGATACATGTGAGGAATGTATTAAATTTATACCAAGGCGTTGATGGATCAAAGTAGTATGTCATGTGCCTAGAAAACTTTCTCATCTTAGCTTTGCCTCTCAGTGAGAATTTCAAATATTTGGGAAAGGAATGGAGGAAAATATGGGGCAGATACTTTTCAGAAACATCCATTTATCCATGTATTTGTTTTTTAAATACATTGTTATTGAGTAACTAAGGTTTGGTGGGCTTCCCAGATGCCTCAGTGGTATAGAAACTGCCTGTCAATGCAAGAGGTGAGGTTTCCATCCCTAGGTTGCAAAGATCCCCTGGAGAAGAAAATGGCAACCCACTCCAGTATTCTTGTGTGGAAATATCCCATGGACAGAGGAGACTAGCTGGCTACAATCCATGGGGTCACAAAAAGTCAGGCCTGACTTAGCGATGAAACAATAATAACAACAACAAAGGTTTAGAGTTACCAGTAGAACTACAATGTAGAATCAATGAAAACAACCTCTTACCTGTAATGCAGGGAGCCAATACTGAAAAGAGAAATAGGATCTTTTTAAGTGGATGAAACAGATTCTTAAAGGGAGTTATAATCAAGTGGAAAATCTAGTCCACTGAAAAGAATCACTCAAATCATCATAATTTTGGTGATTATATATGCAAATATGTAAATATAATATACCTTAACTAAGTATGTATAATTAAACTGGTCATATAATGACTCAATACTATATATTGTTTAGATTTTCATTCATTTCTCATTAAGAAAAGACTCTGAAAGAGACTGGTTTTGAAATCTCTGGAAATATGCTCAGCCTATAAAAGAAAGACAATAAATTCTTCAAAATTTGCCCGTTGGATGGATATCTTCATAACTCTTTAGGAAATAATTATCTTTTCTCTCAGTCAAATGCCTTGCAGACATCTTTAAGGTCTTATTAAAGCCAAGTTAAAGCAAAATGCATGCACACTGCACAAATTATGGGGAAAAGCTTGGAGGTACTCATTCTATATTAAAATATCATTGTCACACTTTGTAAGTATCAAGAACAGATTATCTTTGTGATCCTTTTAAAATTACTCACACTCCTTAGGCAATGACATTTTAAAGAAGGTTTTGCTGAAAATAGAAGCCTCTTGATGAAAGAAGTTAATTTATATCAGGACTGCACCATTCCAAAAAGTAGCCATCTGGAATTTACATTGCTTTATCAATGATATCATCCCTGCCTTGAGTAAAAAGGGGCTTTCATCTTCTAGCATCCACGGTCCATAGAGAAGCTCAAAATACTTGAGATATTTAACAGATACTTAAAATGGAAAAAACTTCAGTCATCACCTAGTCTAAGGCCCCAATTAAGACCAAGAGACATGGATGACTGCCCTCTGTCACAAAGTTTGTATCAGGCCATATGTTCTTTTTCCATTGTCCGTGCTCTTCAACTCACTGGACTCGATTCATCTCTTCATGTTATACTTTGTTGTCAGGTGGTGTATTAAATTAAAAATATGCACATTATAACTTGCTGAATGAGGTGGTATAGGCCACCAACAAAGGGTGGATTGGAAGTGAATATCCCAGGGTCATTTTGACTTATGGTATAGTTTCAATACATTCATGAGCAAGCAGGTGATAGAGGGTAGCAAGCATCACATAACTTACAAAGTGGTTGAGGGGGAGGTCATTATTTCTGGACTCAATTCTAAATGGTTATTTAAAAAGAGAAAGCGGGGTGGGAAATTCTGGTGGGAAACTCAAGCTTAGGTCCTTATGTAAATGTCTAGACTCTGAGTGTGAGTAGGATTGTCATACCATAAAATGCTAGGGAACAACTTGAAGTAGCTGTTTAATCATCACACCATGTTAGAATCATAGAAAAATTATTGTAGATTATCTTCAGACATGAAAGGAGGATTATGAAAAACAATGGTGCCAATGTCTGAAGAAAGATCAGTTAAAAAGAAATTTATGGTCAAGATTATTTTCTCTCTGTTTATCTTAATGCTTCACAGACCTATTGCTTTTCAGTTTGCAAACAATCTGAGGAATTACTATTGTTTAGTCAGAGTTCTCAAGTGAAATAAATTCAAAAGGAAATCCTTTTTTTTTTTTTTTCTGTTTCACTGTATACTGGGCTTCCCTGGTGGCTCAGAGGTTAAAGCATCTGCCTGCAACACTGGAGACTCAGGTTCGATCCCTGGGTCAGGAAGATCCACTGGAGAAGGAAATGGCAACCCACTCTAGTATTCTTCCCTGGAGAATCAATCCCATGGAGGGAGGAGCCTGGTAGACTATAGTCCATGGGGTTGCAAAGAGTCGGACACGACTGAACAACTTCGCTTTCATTTTCTCTATACCTATATATATGTGTACATACTCAGTTGTTCAGTCATGTTCCACAGCAAATAAATTCGTAAAATGATCTGTCCATGCTGAGCCCTGATAAAACAGAAAATTTTGAGCAAAATAAATGATTGTTTTAAGCCATGATTTTTGAGGCTGATTTGTTATATAACAGTCATCACTGGAACAGACTGCATGCCTGAAAGCAGCATGTTGCTGTAAAAATACTTAACATATGTGCCTTTGGCTTCAGGATTGGGATTGGGCAGAGGACAGACTTCGGAAGACCATTTAGGATACTGTTAGTGAAAGTCTACGAGGTTGAGAGCTGCATATTACAAACCAAAAGGGCTTGAAGGGCTTCCCTGATAGCTCACTTGGTAAAGAATCCTTCTGCAATGCAGGAGACCCCAGTTCAATTCCTGAGCTGGTAAGATCCACTGGAGAAGGGATAGGCTCCCTACTCCAGTATTCTTGGGTTTCCCTTGTGGCTCAGCTTGAAAAGAATCCACCTCCAATGCAGGAGACTGGGATTCAATCCCTGAGTTGGGAAGATTCCCTGGAGAAGGGAAAGGCTGCCCACTCCAGTATTCTGGCCTGGAGAATTCCATGGACTGTATATTCCATGGGGTCACAAAGAGTTGGATACAACTGGGGCTTGAAGAAGGCTATCAATGAGGGCTTAAGGGAAAGTGAGAAGATGTTACTGAAAATAAGGAGGAATATTGTTATGTGGCAGCAAGTTGAACAAAACTATTGCAAATAGTAATATGGAAAATAAAAATTCATTTAATAATTTCTAGGTCAAATTCCAGAGAAGGCAATGGCAACCTACACCACTACTCTTGTCTGGAAAATTCCATGGACGGAGGAGCCTGGTAGGCTGCAGTCCACGGGGTCATGAAGAGTCGGGATACGACTGATCGACTTCACTTTCACTTTTCACTTTCATGCATTGGAGAAGGCAATGGCACCCCACTCTAGTGTTCTTGCCTGGAGAATCCCAGGGACAGGGGAGCCTGGTGGGCTGCCATCTATGGGGTCACACAGAGTCGGACACGACTGAAGCGACTTAGCAGCAGCAGCAGGTCAAATTCTGTCTGATTTGCTCTCTTCTATCTATCTATAGTGAAATGTAAAATGGGAGATTTGATATTTTAAAAAAGGAAAGAAAGAAAAAAGCTGTTCAATTTTTAATAAAATTTAAAAAAATAAGCTAGGAATTGTTGGATTGAAAATTAACCTTTTTCTCATTTCTAGACTTGCAAAATGAAAATCATTTTCAACTTAAGAAATGATATTAGGAAAAAGATAATGGGAAATCTGGTCAACCACTTGTAAAGGAATGAAACCAGAACACTTTCTAACATCATACACAAAAATAAACTCAAAATGGATTAAAGATCTAAACATAAGACCAGAAACTATAAAACTCCTAGAGGAGAACATAGGCAAAACACTCTCTGACATACATCACAGCAGGATCCTCTATGATCCACCTCCCAGAATATTGGAAGTAAAAGCAAAAATAAACAAATGGGACCTAATTAACCTTAAAAGCTTCTGCACATCAAAGGAAACTATTAGCAAGGTGAAAAGACAGCCTTCAGAATGGGAGAAAATAATAGCAAATGAAGCAACTGACAAACAACTAATCTCAAAAATATACAAGCAACTCCTGCAGTTCAATTCCAGAAAAATAAACAACCCAATCAAAAAATGGGCCAAAGAACTAAATAGACATTTCTCCAAAGAAGACATACAGATGGCTAACAAACACATGAAAAGATGCTCAACATCACTCATTATCAGAGAAATGCAAATCAAAACCACTATGAGGTACCATTTCACACCAGTCAGAATGGCTGCGATCCAAAAGTCTACAAATAATAAATGCTGGAGAGGGTGTGGAGAAAAGGGAACCCTCTTACACTGTTGGTGGGAATGCAAACTAGTACAGCCACTATGGAGAACAGTGTGGAGATTCCTTAAAAAACTGGAAATAGAACTGCCTTATGATCCAGCAATCCCACTGCTGGGCATACACACTGAGGAAACCAGAAGGGAAAGAGACACGTGTACCCCAATGTTCATCACAGCACTGTTTATAATAGCCAGGACATGGAAGCAACCTAGATGCCCATCAGCAGATAAATGGATAAGAAAGCAGTGGTACATATACACAATGGAGTATTACTCAGCCATTAAAAAGAATACATTTGAATCAGTTCTAATGAGGTGGATGAAACTGGAGCCTATTATACAGAGTGAAGTAAGCCAGAAAGAAAAACACCAATACAGTATACTAACGCATATATATGGAATTTAGAAAGATGGTAACAATAACCCTGTGTACGAGACAGCAAAAGAGACACTGATGTATAGAACAGTCTTATGGACTCTGTGGGAGAGGGAGAGGGTGGGAAGATTTGGGAGAATGGCACTGAAACATGTAAAATATCATGTATGAAATGAGATGCCAGTCCAGGTTCGATGCACGATACTGGATGCTTGGGGCTAGTGCACTGGGACAACCCAGAGGGATGGTATGGGGAGGGAGGAGGGTTCAGGATGGGGAACACATGTATACCTGTGGCAGATTCATTTTGATATTTGGCAAAACTAATACAATTATGTAAAGTTTAAAAATTAAATTAAATTAAAAAAATAGATTGGACCTGTGTGAGATCCTTTGTGAATCTGTGTGTCTGTGTGTGTGTGTGTGTGTGTGAACTAGGTTGGCCAGTCAATCTAGTTAATAAGATAAAATTACTTACATGTGTATTCCAAGTCAAAAACTCGATTTACCTTCAAGGACATAAAATCTCAAATGAGAAGAGCATGAAAAATACATAAATAAATTTGACAAGTTGGCTAAAAACCGTTAATCATCCTGGGAATAGAGAAGTCCCATGATTTATAATGAAGTAAGCATTCTCAGAATGTGACAGTCGATTGTCTTAAGATCAACAATATATTCCATTCTGATTCTATTCTTTTGAAAACAAATAGAAATACAGCAAGTGTTTTTTTTTTCTAGTAATTATATTCATAGGGGATTTGAAACCTGAATTTGGAAGTGAAGAAAAAGCTATTCCACAGAACTGTAATTGAAAAGAATGCTTATTGCTGTCATTTTTATTAAAACTTCAAGCACTCTTCAAACACTGAGTTTCATAAGATAGAATATAAATGTTGATATCTTGAGAGATAAACAACCTGTGCTTCAAATTAGGAACAAAGAACTTCATAAATGAAACTAGATAACCTCATTTATTTTATTTCTAAAAGTTGCATATTTGCAAATTAAACTTACTCTGAAGAGGAAAAATACTTATATTCACCAGTTTTCTTTTTAATGGTCTTCTTTTTACAGGAGCCTTAAGATGTTAGATTTTGCATGCAAATAGTTATAAGCATTAGCAGTGGCAATGAATAAAAATGAATGTAAATGGGCTTAATCTGACAGGTGTGATTCTGTGCAACCCTGGCTAACCTTATCCTGGAAGGAAATGCTGGGAATGAATGTGCAGTCTAATTGAGAAATAAAAATGGTGTACCCAAACATCTGCTCTTCTGCTGTGCAAGGGGATAGACCTATGGCAAAATGGAACTGAGGGGAATCTGAAGAGGCCATCTGATGCATCACTAATGTCTCTAGTCACAGGTGATAGGAATAAGAAGCTTTAAAAAGAAAAGCTATTTTTGTTTTTCCATTAGGTTCCAACTTTTTAAAGCAATTTGAACTGACTGTTCCTTCTGTTTATCACCCCATCCCATTGGTGTCTGCTCGTCAGAGAGGAAATGATAGATCCTCCCACATCCACCCCATTTTTTCTAAAGATTAATGTCATCCCCCATAATTTGAGAGAGCAGGCTACCTTAGTTTTATTAGGTAACTAAAAGGGCCACTTGAAAGGTAAGGCAGTGCCATTCGAGGCAAATCTGAAGTTTGAAACCAGTTGTCCTATTTGCCAATCTAAACTTCTATTTCTAAAACATGCTCTTTATGAGATAAATCCTAAAATTTTTCAGTTCTTTATCCAATCTTTGCTTGACTATTGTGGTGCTTTCTTGGTGTGTCAGATGCTAAAGATCTCCTCTGTCTTGGGTGGCTTTTGTGGGGTCATCAGTGATCATTAACCCACTGCCTCCGTGAAACCGTTCCACTTCTCTATGACCTGTGAGGGACATGCCTTTTACACAGCCATTGACTACCTCTCCCTTAGTTGCTTGCAGCGCATTCCATAAAGGTTTTTCCTATTGGATTTTTTTTTTTTTTTTTGCCAGATGTTTTAAGTCTTGCTATTTTTCAAGGACTCTCTCTGTTCACAAGAAACTCATATACTTATGCCATGGATAGATGTTCTTCACATCTTCTCTTCTTGCTCTGTACACAGGCAAGTCTAATATTTTTTGCCAAAAAAAGCTTCCAGCTCAGAAACAAGCACAGGCTTTTGTGTTGTCCAAAGCCTAGAACTCCTGATGTAATTTTCTTCCCCAAATTTGGCCTGAGGCAGATAAACTGCCAGGACTCATTCAACTCCCTTCAAAGATATCCTCACTCTCCTGTCTCATGAATCCTTAGTCTTTTCTTAAATAATCTGGTGACAGGTCATATGTTGAAGGTTTATGAGCCCATTTTATGGTCTTTCCATGTTTTGGAGAATGGACCAGTATCAACTGTAAAAATTTGGAACCTCTGATAAAACAGAAAGTCTGCTTAATTTCAACTTTAAATTACGTAAGAAATAGGTGGAAAAATTTGCAGTGTGAGTTTATAAGTAACGATTCCATTTGGATTTAGAATCATCTCCTTGAGAGGGATACTAATCTTAAATTTTAAAAGTATTTTCACATTTATTGAATCCCATCTCACATTCTGCTTTTCTGTCTTCCTTTCTATCTTCCCTATACACACACTTAAATTCCTATTCATGGAGGGTAAGTATAATCCAGTAACATACCTTAGTGAAGGATAACTTGGTTGCAAGCAGAAAAGGCAGGCACAAGTTGAGGAGAAGCTAATGAAGAAATTCAGAAGTGTCTTGAAGCACTTAAGTTCTGCTGGTATTAAAGGAAAAAAATGTATTAAAAAATAATCACACAAGTAACAGGAAAGTCAAATATAAAAGTTACCCGCTTCATCTATCTACTATTCTTAATCTCTGGGGTTTATATTTCTCTGTCTTATTTTTCTTTTAGATGGTTTGATACTCATCCTTGAGTATGTATAAGTCTCCAACATATTTGTTCATGGTGGCCTCAAGCAGCGAAGACAGCTTTTCAGGCTTAGGTCACCATTGTTGAGTCCCATTTTTCATGTCCCAAATCCAAACTCATGAGACAGATAATTCAGTTATTCCATCTTGAATCAGGCTTATATTCCACCTGTGGCTCAGTTGGGGGAGCTAGTAGTGGGCTTGAAGAGTAGGGGAAATGCAAGTTTTAGCAATTCTCTAGGAAGACCACCTTATAGCATTATTTCTAGCACAAATAGGTTAAGAGATTCAGTAACATAGTAATCTGTATCACAGTAACTCTTCTTTATAATACCAATAGGAGAGCAGGTTTAAAACTCGATGCAACTTAGAATGACCATAGGTCCAAGTGTCATCATCATGCTCAATTAAATTATGCTGGGTCTCATTCTTCAACATTAGAGCAAGATTGACACAGTTTTCTGTAAGGCCAAACATTTCCACAGAGTCCTTAAAAATCTTAAAGAATGAAAAGAAAAAAAAACAATAGCAAAAATGTCATTGGTAAGACAAAGCTGTATCTGATTAGGTAGAAAATATTGCAAACAATAGATACTAATACGATTGTTGTTGTTCAGTCATTAGGTTGTGTCCAACTTTGTTCAGTTGTTAGCAAGTTAAAATTTGTGGTTCCTATTCATCTTCTATTGTCATAACTGTTTGCCTTTGGTCAAAGGTTCTTTCTTGATTGTATCTAGAAAGACGCTTTCCAAAGTTTGTTCTGTCATGTAATATGCAATCCCAACAACACTGTGAGATCTAAGTACACATTAATTATTTTGATGGATCTGTTCAAAGCAGAAACTCTCCTTTAACAAATGGATCTTTTAACCTTCATTAAACAAAGACAAGATTTTACGTGAAAATTTTCTCTGCTTCTGTTGATTATTAACCACTTGTAGTTATGTGCTGGTCTGTCAGTCAGTGCATTCTTAACGTATTCATGGCTGACTTTTGACTGACCTTAAAAGATAACAGTAGCTATATATACAGATGATGGCATTGTTTTAGACCTTGATGTTTTACATCTCATTAATGGACAGAGCTCATCCTCACCTCCATATCCTTCAATCATATCAAATTTTAAAACTTCCAAAAAGCATTCACCATTATTTCCTCCAAAACCAATTATTTCTTTAATCAGTGTTTCTTTGATAAATTTGTACCTCTCAGTAAATAAACTCTAAAAAAATGATTATATGCTACAAAATTTTATAGCTTATTTTCTATACTTAATTTTTCAAAAAATAGTCATTTCAAGAAAAGCTAATGATAATGTTTACCAGCACTGAATAAGATTTTCCAAAATGATTCGATGAAAATCATACTCCTGTTTCATGAATTTGCTATGAACCATGACTGTCACTTCAACTCTATTGCTATGCTTTACTTAATGAGTTCATTTTTGTAAAATAGGTAAGACAGTAGCTGGCACTTAGAAAGTAGCTGCCCCTATGAATGTTTGCTAAATAAATAAAAATAAAGCCTCAAAAATGGAAGATTGAAAGGGAAGAGAAGTCCGTAAATTTTGATTAATAAGAACATCACTTTAGGACTTTTTGTTTCTTTTCAGATACTCTGCTTAGAAAGATGACACAGCCTTTAAAATGTCCAAATATAGGTACAGAGTGTCTAGAATCTATAATAAACGCTGAAAAACAAGAAGATGACCTCTGGGAAAACATCAGAAAAATGTTACAAAGTTCATGTTCATGATGTACATATCAGTAGACATAAAATCTAAAAAGATAGTTTGGACATGTCCTTTTTATCTAGAGCTATATATAGGGCATGATTAATGACTAAATTGCAGCAAATATGCATAGCAAGTAAGATGAATGAAGATGAAGAAAATTTATGAATTTTCCCCTTCTTTAATGACAAATAACCTTCATTTAAAAATGAAGTTGTTTATAACTTTTGGTTAATTAAGTTGTCTTGATTATACAAATAAAATTTTATTGAGTGTTAAGTACCTCAGATATGCAGATGACACCACCCTGATGGCAGAAAGTGAAGAGGAACCAAAAAGCCTCTTGATGAAAGTGAAAAAGAGAGTGAAAAAGTTGGCTTAAAGCTCAACATTCAGAAAACTAAGAACATGGCATCTGGTCCCATCACTTCATGGGAAATAGATGGGGAAACAGTGGAAACAGTGGCAGACTTTATTTTGTGGGGGCTCCAAAATCACTGCAGATGGTGACAGCAGCCATGAAATTAAAAGACGCTTACTCCTTGAAAGGACCAACCTAGATAGCATATTCAAAAGCAGAGACATTACTTTGCCAATGAAGGTCTGTCTAGTCAAGGCTATTGTTTTTCCAGTGGTCATGTATGGTTGTGAGAGTTGGACTGTGAAGAAGCTGAGCACTGAAGAATTGATGCTTTTGAACTGTGGTGTTGGAAAAGACTCTTGAGAGTCCCTTGGACTGCAAGGAGATACAACCAGTCCAGTCTAAAGGAGATCAGTCCTGGGTGTTCATTGGAAGGACTGATGCTAAAGCTTAAACTCCAATACTTTGGCCACCTCATGGAAAAGACTCACTGGACTCATTGGAAAAGACTCTGATGCTGGGAGGAATTGGGGGCAGGAGGAGAAGGGGACGACAGAGGATGAGATGGTTGGATGGCATCAATGACTCGATGGACATGAGTTTGAGTGAACTCTAGGAGTTGGTGATGGACAGGGAGGCCTGGCATGCTGTGATTCATGGGGTCGCAAAGAGTCGGACACGACTGAGTGACTGAACTGAACTGAACTGAAGTAGGATGCTTTAAAGGATAGTGGAACTTAGGCATAAGGCCTTAATTTAGCGAAGAAACAACTAGGCTTAAGAAGGCAAAATTAAGAAGCAGATTTTCAACATTATTTCAATATTAAACAACACTTAATTGCCTACTATGTACCTACCATCATTCTAAGACTCAAGGTATATAGCATTTATAATAAACCCAGCCCTTTTCCATAACCTACAAGATCTTATAGATCTTATAGGATTTGGCCCCTTCCTGCTTTTGTGACTTTAGTTCAATATCTTCCCATGCTTGCTTCCTATGCTCCTCTCTAGGTATCCTTCAGTTCCTTTGCCATTTTGAGTATCTTTTTGGTTTGGATCACTGTATTCCCCTTAACTCTACCTACTTAGCTTACTTTTGTGTCTGTTGACTCAAAAACTCTTTCCCTGACAATCCTACATAATGTCACCTGTCCCAACCACAAGGACTCTTTTTATCATATGATCTTATTTAATGTTCTTCACAGTGCCTGTTTTGTATTTGCTTGGCATCATTAGAATCACCCTCATTAGAATCTAACATTTATAACAACAAAAACTTGTCTATTTCGTACCCCACTGTGGATCTCTGTAACTCATAACTGTATCTGACTCCTACAGGGTGTCTAATTAATATTCATCAAGTAAATTCAAGGAGGAATAATACTTACTTTTTGCAATTAAAAAAATCTAGAAATTATTTCTGCCCCTTTGCTAAATGTTTTCTGTTGACCCCACACAGGCTCTAAAACTATGAAACACATGAAAAGTCAGATCAATTCCAATTAGATAAGGTCTGTGATCACCTGTTTAAGGACAAGCAGCTTGGACGGTTGAGCAAACAGCTATGTCTGGGAGAGTCATTTTTCCTTCCCTTTAATCTATCTATTCAGTGCATATGGATCCCTATAGGAATTCAGTGTCCAACACAAAGAAGACAAAATACTTCCTTTACGGATCCTCCATTTCATGTTGCTATCAGCCTAATTCAATGGTTTTGTTGTTGTTTTTTTGTTCAGTTGCTCAGTCTTTCCAACTCTTTTCGATTCCATGGACTTTAGCCCACCAGGCTCCTCTGTCCATGGAATCCTCCAGGCAGGAATACTGGAGTGGATTACCATTTCCTTCTCCAAGAAATCTTCCCCACCCATGTCTCCTGTGACTCCTGCATTAGCAGGCAGATTCTTTCCCACTGAATTCAGAGGTAGTATTTTTATTTTAATATTTATTTTTATATATTTATTTGGCTGTACTGGGTCTTAGATGCAAGATGCAGGATCTTTAGTTGTAGCCACATACTTGAGGCATGTGGGATCTAGTTTGAACTTAGGACTCCTGTATCGGGAGCATGGAGTCTTAGCCACTAGACCACCAGGGAAGTTCCTCACTAGTGGTATTTTGAGATTGAAATGCTTTTTCTTCCTAGGCCATATCCACTGGAGGGCTTCAGATCAAGGTGTATTTGGGGAAGGAAATAAAACTGACATTATCTCTCCATTAAATAATTTTCTAGATTGTGCACACTTTGTTTTGTACTTTTTGTCTGTGTGTTTTTAGAGGATAAGGAGACTGAGGAGGGTTCACCTGTGTGAATGCATAGGAATATGGAATTCTTCTGGGTAGCTGGGTAATTCCCCATACTTCATCTTTATCTATCTCAACATCTCCAAAGATATCCCTCACAGCATACCTTATGCTTAAAATTCTGCACAATGGTGTCCTCCAAGAGTTTTCAGAAACAAAGTATCTTCTTGGTAGGGTAGGTAGGACTGGCTTTATTTCCTTGAAAGAAAACCAAATATAGTTAAAACACAATAGATTGTTGCTTCTGCATTAGAGAAAACTCACAGTGCTATAGGTCACATAATTACTAAATAATCAATTTCATGTCTATATGATAGTGTTCAAATTCATGTTTATATTACATCCTTCTTTACAGAAATATTTGAAGAATGACAACCCTTGTAGCTTGCTTTAAAAGTACTTTGTCAGGTCATTAATCACCTGGTTTTTATCCCTAAGGAAATAATTAACTGTATGTTAAACTTTTCCAATATATATTGTGGGTATATTGATTTAACACATTATTTTTCTAGGGAAAGTGTGGGCATGCATAGTATATGTATTTGAAATGAATTGAAAAAGAGAGAGACCTGAGTATTTTACAGTTTTTGTGCAGGTATAAGCAATAACAGTTGGAAGTGAGAATAACATCTGACTTTTAAGAAATTCTCTTAAAGACAGATTTGAGGACAATCTAGAGAATTTATATTAATTGTTGCTGCTGACAAGAATCTAAATATAAATGATAGCCTGTTGATGTGTGCATTGATCATTTAGGATACAGGATATCCCTGAGACATAATGGGTAACAGGAAAACAGAGCTTGACTCCAAATGGGAAAAAACAGGTTTAAGAATTTCTGTACCTCGTGGTAGTCATGGTAACAGCAATTTAACTGACAGATGAATAGGCAGATTTGAGACATTTTGCATAATGGTAAACACAAACTATGGTTTGATAATGAGAATTGAATTGGGAGGAAATTTTACTAATTCTGACAGAACTATAAGCATAGGAAACACATTAATTTTTGAATGATATGAAATGAAAACTTGTGTTAATTTTTAGATTACTGATATTAGAGTCAAATCATGAGAAGAACTGTGAAACATAAGCCTTGTTCACTTACCTATTTTTAGCAGTTAGCAAAATAATCAATATGTGCTGCTACTGCTGCTAAGTCGCTTCAGTTGTGTCCAACTCTGTGCGACCCCATAGACGGCAGCCCACCAGGGTCCCCCGTCCCTGGGATTCTCCAGGCAAGAATACTGGAGTGGGTTGCCATTTCCTTCTCCAATGCATGAAAGTGAAAAGTCAAAGTGAAGTCGCTCAGTCATGCCTGACTCTCAGCGACCTAATGGACTGCAGCCTACCAGGCTCCTCCATCCATGGGATTCTCCAGGCAAGATTACTGGAGTAATATGTAGTAGATCATTAAAACATTAGATTGAGTAGTTATTGAATAAGTGAGCAAATAATATCAAGGGATTTGCACAGAAACGAATGAAAATGAAAACACAACAACCCAAAACCTGTGGGACACAGTAAAAGCAGTCCTAAGGGGAAAGTTCATAGCAATACAGGCACACCTCAAGAAACAAGAAAAAAGTCAAATAAATAACCTAACTCTACACCTAAAGCAACTAGAAAAGGAAGAAATGAAGAACCCCAGGGTTAGTAGAAGGAAAGAAATCTTAAAAACTAGAGCAGAAATAAATGCAAAAGAAACAAAAGAGACCATAGCAAAAATCAACAAAACCAAAAGCTGGTTCTTTGAAAGGATAAATAAAATTGACAAACCATTAGCCAGACTCATCAAGAAACAAAGGGAGAAAAATCAAATCAATAAAATTAGAAATGAAAATGGAGAGATCACAACAGACAACACAGAAATACAAAGGATCATAAGAGACTACTATCAACAATTATATGCCAATAAAATGGACAACGTGGAAGAAATGGACAAATTCTTAGAAAAGTACAACTTTCCAAAACTGGACCAGGAAGAAATAGAAAATCTTAACAGACCCATCACAAGCATGGAAATTGAAACTGTAATCAAAAATCTTCCAGCAAACAAAAGCCCCGGTCCAGACGGCTTCACAGCTGAATTCTACCAAAAATTTAGAGAAGAGCTAACACCTATCCTGCTCAAACTCTTCCAGAAAATTGCAGAGGAAGGTAAACTTCCAAACTCATTCTATGAGGCCACCATCACCCTAATACCAAAACCTGACAAAGATCCCACAAAAAAAGAAAACTACAGTCCAATATCACTGATGAACATAGATGCAAAAATCCTTAACAAAATTCTAGCAATCAGAATCCAACAACACATTAAAAAGATCATACACCATGACCAAGTGGGCTTTACCCCATGGATGCAAGGATTCTTCAATATCCGCAAATCAATCAATGTAATACACCACATTAACAAATTGAAAAATAAAAACCATATGATTATCTCAATAGATGCAGAGAAAGCCTTTGACAAAATTCAACATCCATTTATGATAAAAAACTCTCCAGAAAGCAGGAATAGAAGGAACATACCTCAACATAATAAAAGCTATATATGACAAACCCACAGCAAACATTATCCTCAATGGTGAAAAATTGAAAGCATTTCCTCCAAAGTCAGGAACAAGACAAGGGTGCCCACTTTCACCATTACTATTCAACATAGTTTTGGAAGTTTTGGCCACAGCAATCAGAGCAGAAAAAGAAATAAAAGGAATCCAAATTGGAAAAGAAGAAGTAAAACTCTCACTATTTGCAGATCACATGATCCTCTACAGAGAAAACCCTAAAGACTCCACCAGAAAATTACTAGAACTAATCAATGACTATAGTAAAGTTGCAGGATATAAAATCAACACACAGAAATCCCTTGCATTCCTATACACTAATAATGAGAAAACAGAAAGAGAAATTAAGGAAACAATTCCATTCACCATTGCAACGGAAAGAATAAAATACTTAGGAATATATCTACCTAAAGAAACTAAAGACCTATATATAGAAAACTATAAAACACTGGTGAAAGAAATCAAAGAGGACACTAATAGATGGAGAAATATACCATGTTCATGGATTGGAAGAATCAATACAGTGAAAATAAGTATACTACCCAAAGCAATTTATAGATTCAATGCAATCCCTATCAAGCTACCAACAGTATTCTTCACAGAGCTAGAACAAATAATTTCACAATTTGTATGGAAATACAAAAAAACTCGAATAGCCAAAGCGATCTTGAGAAAGAAGAATGGAACTGGAAGAATCAACCCACCTGACTTCAGGCTCTACTACAAAGCCACAGTTATCAAGACAGTATGGTACTGGCACAAAGACAGAAATATAGATCAATGGAACAAAATAGAAAGCCCAGAGATAAATCCATGCACATATGGACACCTTATCTTTGACAAAGGAGGCAAGAATATACAATGGATTAAAGACAATCTCTTTAACAAGTGGTTTTGGAAATCTGGTCAACCACTTGTAAAAGAATGAAACTAGAACACTTTCTAACACCATACACAAAAATAAACTCAAAATGGATTAAAGATCTAAACATAAGACCAGAAACTATAAAACTCCTAGAGGAGAACATAGGCAAAACACTCTCTGACATACATCACAGCAGGATCCTCTATGATCCACCTCCCAGAATATTGGAAATAAAAGCAAAAATAAACAAATGGGACCTAATTAACCTTAAAAGCTTCTGCACATCAAAGGAAACTATTAGCAAGGTGAAAAGACAGCCTTCAGAATGGGAGAAAATAATAGCAAATGAAGCAACTGACAAACAACTAATCTCCAAAATATACAAGCAACTCCTACAGCTCAACTCCAGAAAAATAAATGACCCAATCAAAAAATGGGCCAAAGAACTAAATAGACATTTCTCCAAAGAAGACATACAGATGGCTAACAAACACATGAAAAGATGCTCAACATCACTCATTATCAGAGAAATGCAAATCAAAACCACTATGAGGTACCATTTCACACCAGTCAGAATGGCTGCGATCCAAAAGTCTACAAATAATAAATGCTGGAGAGGGTGTGGAGAAAAGGGAACCCTCTTACACTGTTGGTGGGAATGCAAACTAGTACAGCCACTATGGAGAACAGTGTGGAGATTCCTTAAAAAACTGGAAATAGAACTGCCTTATGATCCAGCAATCCCACTGCTGGGCATACACACTGAGGAAACCAGAAGGGAAAGAGACACGTGTACCCCAGTGTTCATCACAGCACTGTTTATAACAGCCAGGACATGGAAGCAACCTAGATGTCCATCAGCAGATAAATGGATAAGAAAGCAGTGGTACATATACACAATGGAGTATTACTCAGCCATTAAAAAGAATACATTTGAATCAGTTCTAATGAGGTGGATGAAACTGGAACCTATTATACAGAGTGAAGTAAGCCAGAAAGAAAAACACCAATACAGTATACTAACGCATATATATGGAATTTAGAAAGATGGTAACAATAACCCTGTGTACGAGACAGCAAAAGAGACACTGATGTATAGAACAGTCTTATGGACTCTGTGGGAGAGGGAGAGGGTGGGAAGATTTGGGAGAATGACATTGAAACATGTAAAATATCATGTATGAAATGAGATGCCAGTCCAGGTTCGATGCACGATACTGGATGCTTGGGGCTAGTGCACTGGGACGACCCAGAGGGATGGTATGGGGAGGGAGGAGGGAGGAGGGTTCAGGATGGGGAACACATGTATACCTGTGGCGGATTCATTTCGATATTTGGCAAAACTAATACAATTATGTAAAGTTTAAAAATAAAATAAAATTTAAAAAAATAGTTATAAAAAAAAAAAAAAAAGGAACTGCTCAGGGAAGTGTTCAATATTCAGTAACAACCTAAATGGGAAATGAACTTGAAAAGATAAGATACATGTATGTGCATAATGGAATCACTTTGCTGTACACTTGAAACTAACATAATATGGTTAATCAACTATACTCCAAAATAAAGTGTAATTCATGGTTCATAGATTCTTAGTCATGATATAGAAACTTTATTTTTATTTTATTTATTTTTTTTACTTTACAATATTGTATTGGTTTTGCCATACATCAACATGAATCCACCACGGGTATACACGTGTTCCCCATCCTGAACACCCCTCCCACCTCCCTCCCCGTACCATCCCTCTGGGTCATCCCAGTGCAACCAGCCCCAAGCATCCTGTATCCTGCATCGAACCTGGACTGGTGATTTATTTCATATATGATATTATATATGTTTCAATGCCATGCTCCCAAATTATCCCACTCTCTCCTTCTCCCACAGAGTCTGAAAGACTGTTGATTAAAAATTATCTGATTCAGAGGCTGATTTCAGATATTTATAAAGAACCATTCTCTGATCATCAGACTCTTTCACGATAGAAACATTTAGAGATAGAGTGATTTCTCAACATTTAACCAAGTCCAAGAAAAGACCCTGATGCTTAGAAAGATTGAGAGCAAGAGAAGAAAGGGGTGACAGTGGATGAGACGGTTAGATAGCATCACGAACTCAATGAATGTGAGCTCAAGCAACTCCAGGAGACAGTGAAGGGTATGAAAGCCTGGTGTGCTGCAGTTCATGGGGTCACAAAGAGTTGGACATGACTTAGCAACTCAACAACAACAATCATACTTGAATGCTACTTTTTTCTCAGGAATGCCATAGAAAATATTCAACTGTAATTATTTTTACTAATTTCCCCAAAGTTAGTAGGTTTTGGTAACCCATTTTTTAAACTGATTGCTTGCTTTTAAAAAACTAAGAAAAAAATAATATATCCTGAGTTGTTGGAATGTTTCCACAAGACAGCAGGACACGTGGAGCAGGAAAACCCGTTTTTCATTCCAGTTTTTGCACCTAATAACGTATGACCTTGAAATAAGTTGGTTAACTATTTGGGGGCTTAACTCTTTGGAGATCTCAAAATTTTTTATCTGTGAAATCAAATTAGATCTGCCTGCTTCGTGAAGTTACTGTGTGTTGCAAGTAACATATTAGATGATAGAGAACTTTGTAAAGTCACACACTGCAATTCAAGTGTACAGTTAGGTATGTGTTAGTATCAGATGCTGCTTTTCTCCATGTACCTAAATGTAAATGCCATTGTATATTTTTGTAAAAACTAGTGAAGAAGAGAGAAAGGTGCTGGCGTGGTAAATGTAGGATGAGAAGGAGAATATCAATGCATCTAAAAGATATTAATTTGTGATGCCAAATATTTAAATTATCTTTCTAGTTTTTTAAAGCACATTCAAATCTATTATGCAAAATATATTAAAATATTCATTTAAAAAATAACAATAATACATTTTTCAGGATTTACTAATTTCCAGACACTTCATAATAATTTTTTTTCTTATTTAGGTTATATGACTTTATGTGTCACATGATGTTATTCTCATTTTACAGATGTAATTATCCAGGGACCTACTATTTAGTAGACAGTCTCACTCCACATGCCCTTTCCAGTATCCAATACTATAACACTACAGCACAGTGGGAAGGGAAAACAACATTATTTAAGAATATGGGAGAAGTACCACAAATATTAACTCACATTTGTATAACAATTTATGAACCAATCACATGCATTATCCTAAGATTTAAAAATTTGTCTCTGTTGATATTTGAAATAGTTTACACAACTAATTCAAGTTCAGTAGATATGTGTTAATATAAATATATACATATATGTGTGTTTATTTATAAACACTTTCTTGTTGTCTGTAATGCAACAATAATGACCTTCAGCAATAGTTTTGATTAAACACACAGTTGTCTGAGTTGGTGTCCCACTTGCCTTTTTTCTTTCTTCCAGTAAACTTCCCCACTTATTCAACTACCTTCTTCTTCTGTTATTAGTTGTTGGGCTCAGTCCTGATCCCCTACCACAGGGTCTGACTAACCAGACCCTGTTTGGTCCTCTGACCAAATTCTACGCTGATATTAGGATCTCTGGTTTTCCATACTCCTTATCTACCAGATTCTGGTGGGAGTACAGAAAGAAGACTGAGAGCCTGGCAAGAATGACAGCGGGTATCCAAGGCTAGAAGGAAAGCCTGTGTGCGTGCTCAGTTTCTCAGTCATGTCTGTCTCTTTGCGAGCCCGTGGACTGTAGCCTGCCAGGCTCCTCTGTCCATGGAGCTTTCCAGGCAATAATACAGGAGTGGGTTACCATTTCCTCCTCCTGGGGATCTTCCCGACCCAGGGATTGAACATGCGTCTTTTGTGTCTCCTGCATTGGGAGGCGGGTTCTTTACCACTGAGCCTCTATGGAAACCCCAACAGGAGACCCTGGGATATTTGAAAATTAGCCAAGGCTACTCTCTAGACTAAAAAAAGTACACAGAGATAGATAATCTAAAACAGGAGAAGGAAATTTGAAACAATTAGAAAAACAGAGAAAAGGACCTCATGTGAAGGACTGGGGCATAGTTTTTAGACTAGCTAAGAGCTGTGGACTCAGATATTTACAAACTCTGGCCAATGCTTACATCTCCTTACAGACTTACAGTGTACATCTGGCTGCTGATGAGTTCAGAGTCAACTGCAAGGTTAATCTGGCTATGTACCTTTCTGAGGAGAAGGATAAATCTGTTCTGGTTTCAAATAGAAATAACAAAGCTGCTCTTTGTTGCTGCTCTTCATGACAAAGAACCATACAGAGAAGGGAAAAGTTTTCAGGTCCATATTGTTATCTCCAGTCTGACCATGGTTATGGAAGCCACAAATGTGTGGATCTTGCATAAATATGACCTGTTTCCAAGCCCTTTGTGACCTGATATAGAAGGACCAGAAGAATCTTGGCAAATGACTGATCAGGCAAATGGAAGAGAATGCTATAAGTTACATTTTTCACATAATGGAAATGACAGTGAGGTGTACAATCTTTGGAGAATGACCTTGACTCAATAAGAAAAATGAAGACCAGACTAGAAAACAGACTATGGGAGATGAAGGCTCTCTAAGCCACAGAGATGCACCTTAAAAGCTCCTATTGCACCGAGAGGCAGAGCTAATACAACTACCAACTGAAACTTCATGCAATCCACCCACAAGACAATCACAGATGGTAACACAGCATCTGAGATCAATGCCACCAAGGTTCCAAGGCACAAGGAACATGCCATAAGCTGAGTGGTACTTTGGGAGCACATATGCAATAAAACAATTGGATGTCAAGCAAAAATAATCTTATTAAACATCAAAAAATCCTTATATTGCAAAAAAGTTACAAAGATGACACATTTCCAAAGTTCCATGCATGCATAAGAGGTCTTCTTAAGTGTGTGTAATCATATGTTCAAAACACAATAAATTAAATAATGAATGTCATAAATATCTATTGTGATAGTGCAGTTGTAGATACTTAGTCTGTATCAATTATTGAATCAGATATTAGTGCTTGTCCATTTTCTAACAGAGGACCACACAGTTCTGATACCCTTCCAGCTGAAGCTTCAAGGTACATAAACTAATAAAGAGACCCCCAAAGAGGCAGGGACGCTATACAGGTCAAGGTGTTCTATTTCCTCCCTAAATAGAGGTAAGGGCAAAGAATAGTGATATTTAAGCTTCCCATGGCTCAGGAAAAGTATTTGAAAGTGTCTGTGTGGTGCTAAGAATGACCTTCTGCCTAACAAGCTTTGGTGGAGTACAGGAAGTTGTTGAAGAATGACAAAACTATAAAGTTTTGTATTTTATTTTATTGGCTTATTCAGTCTCTGAATGCTACATTTATTATTTACAAAATTGGGGGCTTCCCTGGTGGTTCAGAGGTTAAAGCATCTGCCTGCAATGCGGGAGACCTGGGTTCGATCCCTGGGTTGGGAAGATCCCCTGGAGAAGGACATGGCAACCCACTCCAGTATTCTTGCCTGGAGAATCCCATGGACGGAGGAGCCTGGTGGGCTACAGTCCATGGGTTGCGAAGAGTTGGACACGATTAGAGAGGTTGAAATAAATCACATTCAAGACATTGTTTAGCTGTGAAAGCAGTTCTTTTGCCCCTTTCCTGTTTGCCCCCTTCTGTTCCCCTGTAACCTTAAAATAATCTAATTGTAGGAAGGAAATCATTAAGCAATTGAAACTAACTCCTGACTTACTCTCTGGAATGCATTCCATGTCTTGTCCAAACTGTAGATTCTTTCCAGATAAAAAGGCTAGGTGTTGGGACTTCCCTAGTGGTTCAGTGGTTAGGAATCCAGCTGCCAATGCAGGGGACAAGGGTTTGATCCCTCAGGAAGATCCCACATGCTGCAAGGCAACTAAGCCCTGGCACCACAACTACTGGTCCCGTGCCCATGCTCCACCACAAGAGAAGCCACCGCAATATACCCATGCACTGTAACTAGAGAGTAACCCCTGCTCCTAGAGAAAAGCCCATATAGAAACAAAGACACTACACAGCCAAAAAAAAAGACTAGGTCTCTACCCGCAACACTCCCCTCTCCAAGGGGATCTCTACAGGGAGATCTCATGAGCAAGATAACCTTAAAAGAGAGTCAGCAAGTAGGCATGCAGCAAAGCATGGATGCAGAACCTAACCTCCTGCCTCGGTGATTCACTGATACTCTTTCTCTCAATCCTCCCTTTTTCCATTTAAAAACTGTCGTGGTCGAGTGGAATCTTTGCTCAGAGGTGGTTTCTGGATATGAATCCACCATCTCCCCAAATTACTGGCTGTTCTGATTAAAGCCCTTTCCTTTTCTACTGACACTTGCCTCTCTGATTATTGGCTTATGAGTGGCAAGCAGCCGAACCTGGGTTCAGTCATTCTCAAAAATACTAGATGTCTATTACCCCAGATCTGTTCTTCCAATTTACTTGATTTGCTGCTTTGTCATTGCGTATGCTTCAATGGTTTTTCTGCAGTCAAGTGATCCACCAGATGGTACCAATCTCAGAAGGAAGGTAAGGTTATCTTATGAATTAGAGTCATGTATCTTTGCACTGTTGCAACTTTCTGGTGACCATCTAACTGCTGATGTTGCCAATGAGCAGGTAAGAGTTATACTTCAGCACATGTTAGTAATTTGAAGTTAAATGTTAAACAATATGTGACCTTTTTTGAAATGAGGTTCTTGCCTGCAGAGCAACATTTCAAAATTATTGAAAATAAGTAATTTTTCTTTAAATAAGCAACATAACACAGACTGCCAGTGAAAATGCATTCCCCTGCCATGTTATTTAGATTGCTAGTGATGAGCCCTGTTGAATGCTCAAAAATCCTTAAGAAAGCAGGATGACACAATAATCTAACATGCAGTATAAAATACTAGAGCACATCCCAGAATATTTACATGAAAGGTGCTCTAATCATGAAAAAGAATTTTTTTACTTAGTACTGATAGTTCACATTCAAATCTATTTAGCAGTACATTCAAGCATACAGATAACATATGAGCAAAATGAGAAATAATACTGTGATTTCAAGCTCCATTGAACTAGAATATAGCAATTCTGAACTAAACAATTGCTAAATGCGTGCCAGAAAATGAGTGTGGATGAATTATTTTAACTCACTGATTCTTCTTAGAAGCAACAAATGAAAATGTGCGTTTGTGTATGATGTAGTCATATTTTAACTAATGTGATACTTGCTTAAGTCACCCCCACTGATTCAGAAACAAGAGACTCAATAGATTCCCTGCTTGACTATGTTCCACAAGGACAACAAGGGAATTTCTTTCATCCTTATCGTCACTGGTTTCTAGGTGGTTGAACTCAGGGAGATAATACCAAAGTCTGAAAATACCAGGATACTGAACCAGAGAAATCTGGGTATGACCTTTTCAATTGATTTTCTGTTGTTCTAAATCCTATTTTGAGATTCAATATTTACTATGACTAAATTGCATTCAACATAAGCATTGAGTTGAGGACACCTTAAAGACCAAAAATACTAAATAATTGATGCCTAGACACCAGCGTGTAGAATATACCACTTGATAATCTTTTTGATCTTATAGGAATATCGTGATTCCCAAGCACAGTAATGGAGGTTGAATGGCCCCAAATATTTGAGAGAGTAATGCTTAAAAGTCTATATATACACTAAGTAAGTAAGTAAGTGAAGTCACTCAGTCATGTCCGACTCTTTGAGACCCCATGGACTGTAGCCCACCAGGCTCCTCCATCTGTGGGATTTTCCAAGCAAGAATACTGGAGTGGGTTGCTGTTTTCTTCTCCAGTACATACACTACCATGTATAAAATAGCTCGCAGGAACCTACACAGGGAGATCAGCTTGGCGTTTGGTGATGACCTAGATGGGTGAGATGGAGGTGGGTAGGAGGGAGGGAAGTCCAAGAGGGAGGAAATATATGTATACATAGAGCTGATTCACTTTGTTGTACAGCAGAAATTAACACAACACTGTAAAACAGTTATACTCTAATAATTTTTTTCTTAAAGGGCTTTCCAGGTGGCTCAGTGGTAAAGAATCCACCCTCAAAGCAGGGAATGTGGGTTTGATCCCTGGGTCAGGAAGATCCTTGGAGGAAGTCATGGCAACCCACTCCAATATTCTTGCTTGGAGAATCCCATGGACAGAGAAGCCTGGCAAGCTACAGTCCATGTGGTCGAAAAAGATTCACACATGACTTAGCAACTGAACATCAACAACAATAAATTTTAAAAAGTCTAAGAGTTGGCTGCCATGGGACATGATGGCTGCAAGGACTGGAAAAGACAAACGGGCAATAACAGTTAGGACTTTGCTTAACCTCTTAGATAATGCATGTATAATAAGCTTTACATTTGAAGCCAGCTTCCTGGCGATGACTTTTTGCCCTTGATCGCTCACTTGTGTCCAGGGTTTGTGCTGTGCTGATAGTTTCCAACACCAGGTTGTCAGAAAGTTGGACAATGAACATGCGAGAAGCAGATGTGCTGACACATGTCAGGCCATGATGAGGATTTAAGGGTTATGGTGACTAAAATAGGCAAATCTGTATCCGCCACTGTAGCTGTTAGATGCCAGGCCCTTTCCCCTCACCCAGAGAAATGCACAGAATGTGTGACATGGAGTCTCTTATTGGATCCATCCCACTTTCCCATTTTCTCCAGCATATTGTTACCACATATGTGGTCACTCGCAAACTATTAATAGTATATTAGTTATTGTATGCTATATACTAATATATATAGTATATTTGTTTCTGATACTAATAAATGTCAAAAAGAAGTGGATCAGTTAAAATGATGTGCAAATTGATCTCTTTCTATATGTGTTCTGTCCTTTGTGCTGAGGCCTTCATTTTTGAAATGAAAGGTACTATGTAATTTATCAAAAATATGCTAGGATTTCCTTTGGTCCTTTACTAAAACAATTTTTTTCTCCATTTATAACCCATACAAATCTCCTTCTTCTTGACTAAATCTAAAATAATATAGATTTTTTTTAACAGGCTGCTTTTAAAATGCCAGAGTGCAAATGCATTTATTTGAGAGGTACTTAGGTACTTTAAATTGTGAATAATAACAATACATTTATGCACTTTGTATATCTAAGTACCCCTAGAAACTATTTATTGAACTTTGTCAAGCCACCACTAAAAACCCACGCATTCAGAGGATAAAACTTACTGGAGCTTTTAAAACTTAAGTATTTAATGGACTTGATTTGGTCTTTTAGAGCCAGGAGTGTGCTCGCTAAGTGCCTGAGATGTTCAAAGTTGCCATCATAACAGCTAAGTCCCTTTCTCTCTTCCCTAGGGAGCTGGTATGAGCTTAATCTTTGGAAAGGGTTTTTTAATCTTTTATTCATTATTCCTCTGAAAGCACTTGCCTGATACAGGGTACAGCCTGACAGTAGGATGTCCCTTTTCCCAACTTCAGAAATCTGTTTTCTCTACCTCCTGCCTTTTCTCATTTAATGTGACCTCCTCTTCCCAATCCTTGCACATTCTAATTTGATGACATTTTTGTTTCCTAGTGTGGAGACTCAGAGTGTTCAAAATTCCATCTCCAACACCAGTGTTTTGCCAGGTGTTGTTAGAGCTGCAGTAAACTGGCATCACCTCTTGTGATAACCAAATCTGCCCCTTCACCTCGTAGAATTTCCCAAAATTAATTAGGTCTGTTTTTTGGATGACTGCTCAGTCGTAAGATGTGCTGAATAGGATTTGTTGAGCATTTACATTGTTTTTATCAACTGAATCACAGGATCTTAGAATGGAAACAACTTACACGTCATCTGGTCAGTGCCCTGTTATGAGCCCTTCTCTAATGACTTCACGGAGGTGTTTGTGTGCGTGTTAAGTCGCTTCAGTCCTGTCACACTCTTTGCAACGCTATGGACTGTAACTTGCTAGGTTTCTCTGTCCATAGGATTCTCCAGGCAAGAATACTGCAGTGGGTTGCCATTTCCTCCTTCAGTCTATAAGTCATGCCTTAGGAACTGTTTTTTAAGAACTGAAATAATAATATTTCATTAATTTATGTATTTATATAGTTGAATAGTATGAATATTTTGCAATGTATATTAAATATATATATATGTAGTTAGTTAGATCTTAATTCCCTTGTATACTGTGGACAAAATTAAGCAAAATACTCTACTAGGAAATCCAAAGGAGAGATCCTGAAGGAAGAAGAAGGAAATTCCTGCAAACCAAAATAATGATATTCTGTCCTTGGAATCTCGATAGTTCCTGAAGCTTTCATAAGTTCTACAAATGAAAATGGACACAAAGGTTGCTATAATCCAGGGTTTTGGTTTAATTTCATCTAAGTACCATGATATTGAATTTTAACAGCTTGCTAAAGGTGAGACGTTCTTTTGTTATCATTATTTAATCACCTCCAAATGTTATTTATTGAGTCCCTGAAAGTATTTTCTTACAGTGTCTAGATTTTCCTTGGAGAGCTCATTTGTGCACAATCCCTGCTTGGTTCGGCTTAGGAGGTCTGATATGATCTCATCTGAAAGTGATACTGCAGGGAGCCATTTGTTTTACAGAAATAAGCAATATCATCATGGAATACTGTGGAGCACAGAATGCGATTTTAGAAAATGAAATCTTTTTCATGTGTAGAAATAAAAAAATGAAATATGTTACACACATTCCAATGTAAAAACATTCACATGGTAAAAATTAAATCAAGTGAGATTTCAAGGAAGAGGTCAATCACTAACAAACATAGAATTTCCTTTGTTTTACTGGCTTCTCACCTCATTTTCCACAGTTTGTCTTTCAGTTATTTTCTTTCCATTTCTACTCTACTTTTAATTCAATTTTCATAGAAAAATTCAGATCTGGGGGGTGGGGGGGTGGGAAACAGCAGAAACACATTGTAGCATTTTTGTTAGAAGCCTTTGAGTTAAGTATCTTCGTTAGAAGCCCAAAGTCCAGAACCACCACTTATGAACTGTACCATCTTGGCTGAGTGTCACTGACTCTATAAGTCAGAAATGCATGAAAATTAAAGGATATAATTTTGGTAACTATTGGTGATGCTTACCAAAGATTTTCTATCTCTGCTTTCTAAGCACAGGGTAGGATTGCTTTTCTTTGCTGCCTCAAATCTGGGTGGTGACAAATGATTAGTTCTGGCCAATCTCTTATGAGCAAAAGTGACACGTGTCAATTTCAGGCCAGAGCATTTCATTGTCTGTGAACTTTGTATAACACCTTTTCTTATATTAAAGTAAATGTGGATGATGGCTTCTCTGTGGAATTTGGTCTGGAAGTTAAGAGACTTTGGGCCTGTCCTCCACTTGATCAATGGTAGATATATGGCATAAGAAGAAATGACCCTTTAGTGCAATACATCATTTAGATTTGGGAGCTGTTTCTTACTGAAGCATTATCTAGCCTAACATCTGTGTTTGGTCTATAGCAAGAGCCTAGTAAATGTAATATTGAAGGAATATCCCTAAATATCATTTTCATGGATTTAAAAAATTATGTATACAACAGAAAAGGCTTGCAGGCACACTAATGACCTTGGTTAAGGTCCACTCATGCGAAGAGTTGACTCATTGGAAAAGACTCTGATGCTGGAAGGGATTGGGGGCAGGAGGAGAAGGGGACGACAGAGGATGAGATGGCTGGATGGCATCACCGACTTGATGGATGTGAGTTTGAGTGAACTCCGGGAGTTGGTGATGGACAGGGAGGCCTGGTGTGCTGCGATTCATGGGGTCTCAAAGAGTCGGACACGACTGAGCAACTGAACTGAACTGAACTGAAGGTCCACTGAACATATTGAATCTTTAAAAGTACCAACTCTATGCAACATTAAAAAAAACCTTAATACAGATCTATTTGATAGAGTGTTTATTTTCACGTCACCCTCAGATGGCGTTATGGAATTTTGGCCAAATTCAGTCATCTTTTCCTGGTCAAGACTGATAAACATGATTGTTTCAAAAATTCTCTCATGATCATTTCAAAAATTCTCAAAAGGTGCTACTGATTCATTCAGTCTTACATTTCAATTATTTTGTTTTATCAAAAGATCCAGCTTCATGTTGTAATATAGTTGTGTGAATAACAATCCATCAGCAGAAGCTTTTAGGGCTGCAGTAACAAAGTATCACAAACTCAATGGCTGAAATAACAGAAATTTACTGTCTTACATTTCTGGAAGTTAAGTTCTAAATCAAGATGGCAGCAGGGTTGATTCCTTCCAAAGCCTGTGAGGGACCATGAATTCCAAGCCTCTCTCCTGGATTCTGAGGGCTTGCTGACAATCTCTGGTGTTCTCTTGGTTATAAATGCATCACTCCAATCTCTGCCTTCAGCGTCACCTGGTGTTCTTCTTGTGTGTCTTCACATTATCTTCCCTCCACTGTGTCTGTTTCTGTGTCCAAACTTTCCCCCTTTATTAAGGAAACTAGTCATACTGGATTATAGTCCCACCTAGTCTTCATTTTAACTTGATAATTTCTATAAGGATCTTATTTCAAAGAAGGTCACATTCTGAGGTACAGGGATTAGGACTACAGCCTGTCTTTTAACCTATAACACTGTTATTAAATCAAACAATTAGTATTTCTAGTAGAAGTAACCAAATATCTTGTTATATGCATGCCAGCACACAGTGGGCATATGAATTTTCTAAACCAAATTATTGTTATAGCCAACTCTAGACTATGTATCTTGTATGTATTATCACCCATGGCACAAAGTCTCTTTTTCTTCTTCACTTGACAGAATTACTTGACAAATACAAGCATAGAGAAAATTAATTGTATGACCAGGTCTCTCACAATTCTCAATATAAAGTGTTTATTTTGTGTGGTGTGTGCAGATTATACTTTCTGGCCATCTTATGTTAGGATGGGAGGAAGAGATTATTTCGCTTTACCTATTTTAATATTTGTAATGAGTAAGAATGAGTAAGAGGCTTCCCAGGTGGTGCTAGAGGTAAAGAATTCGCCAGCAGGAGACATAAGAGATGTGGGTTCCATCCCTGAGTCTGAAGATCCCTTGGAGGAGGGCCTGGCCACCCCCTTCAATGTTCTTGCATGGAGAATCCCTTGGACAGAGGAGCCTGGCAGGCTGCAATCTATAGTCACAATCAGACATGATGGGAGTGTCTTAGCACAGACACAGACAAGAATGAATAAATAAATAAGTGCCTTCTTTGAGAGACTAATAATGTTAAATTGTCTTACTTTTGCTTAACAAAAACTGTTGCCTCTGTAGAATGACCAAAGTTAAAGTCTCTTTCCAAAATTAGTTTTCTGAGTAATGGCAATCTTTCCATATAAGAAAATGTTGGCCTATAATTTCCTTATCATTTTCAAAAGAAATACATTTTTTTGTATCTCCTCCTCAATGCCCAACAAACTGGTGATTAATAAAAGCTAAAGTAAAGAAAATTGGGGAGTGATACGTCGTGTTTTTCTGCTGGTAAGAACAGATGCTAATAGCAAATAGAAGGTTAATTGTGCCTGCAAGGTCAGAATGCCATTCTCCAGTTGGCAGATAGACAATTCTTAATCAGGATGTCATCCATATGCAAACATCCTGTTTGGCTACTTAGAGGAGTTTTCTAAAAACTACAATTACATAAATAATGACTGAACATCTTGGTTGAATTTACTTTTTGTTTGGTAATAGTTACCACTCAGTTTGACTTAAAAGGTGAGGCTCAATTTCCAATATATTTAACATGCCAATCATAAGATATATTCCTTTTCTCTCTCACTTTTACTGAGATATAATTGGTGTATAATGTTGTATAAGTTTAAGATATTCAATATAATGATTTGATATATGTACATATTGTCACATGATTACCACAATGAGTTTAGTTAACACATTCATTATCTCACAAAATATTTTTTCTCATGATGACAACTTTTAAGAGCTACTCTCTTAGCCATTTTCAAATATACAGTACTGTTAAAATAATAGTAACCACACTGCCATTATATTCCCAGAATGTATCTATCTTATAATTGGAAGTTTGTACCTTTTGCCCACATTTCACCCATTTCCCCTCCCCACCTCTTAGATGTATTCCTAAGCAAGAGAGAAGAGATACATTCATGGGCCATTTTTATTCACTTAAAACACTTTATTTTTATTTTATTTTTTATTAAACATAGTTGATTTATAATGTTGTACTAATTATGCTGAACAACAAAGTGACTTAATTATACACAAATATACATTCTTTTTTATATTCTTTTACACTATGGTTTATCCCAAGAGACTGGATATACAGTAGGGCCTTGTTGTTTATCCATTCAACTGGACTAGTTTGCATCTGCTAATCTCAAACTCCTAGTCTATCCCTCTCCCATGCCAACCTCCTGTTGGGAACCACAAGTCTGTTCTCTATGTTTGTGAATCTGTTTCTTTAAAACATTTCTTATGCATGCTATCTCAAGTTCTAAGCTGGAAATGGGAGTTCACCAATGAAAAAAGACATGCTTAACATGTTTATTGACACATAATACCTTTGAAATTTAAACCTAAACAACTGAGAAGATGACTGTTTACCTAGAACTGAGGACCTCCTCAGTGAATGTTTAAAATTAGAAAATGTGTTCAATTTTAAAAGGAATAGTCATGAATTATCTTGTGTTTAATATTAAAATGATATTTCAGAACTGCCTGAAAAGATTTTTCTGCAAAGGATCTGAAAATTATATGCACAAAATTACCCTAAAAATTTTAGAACTGAGAAAGTATGCTGACACAACCGTTTTAGGCTTATAACTGATGAACAGATAAAAAAGCACTCATTTCATCAATGGCCTGAATTCATATTTGCCAAGAATATTCAATTTTATCTACATTGCTTGAGAAATATTTCTCCTTAAAAACCATAGTCCTGTGGAGTGTGAAGCTTAAATTGTATGTGTAAATGAAAGCTGAACTTTCAACCTTTTCCTGCTCCCTCAAGGATGGAAAGAAATTGAAACCCATTCTGTGAATGCAGCCATTTAAAACAACACTGAATTTCAAGCAAACGCATGTGATCCTAAGAACGGCAGGGCTGGACCAGAACAAGAGGTCAGGTAGTCCATTCCCCTTATTTTTGGGAAGAAAGTGTGTTATCCCTATCAGAGAAGTAAGACTCCAGGAAATAATTTCAACATCTCAAGGTAACAAAGACTGCATAAATTCTCCTGGAGCCTCATATCTCAATTCGTCATGCAAAAACTAACTATTGACTTATTTCTTTAGCAGGTTAAGTCTAATTTTTCATATTACATCCTTTAATGCAGACTTCTTAAATTTTAAAGTGCAGACAAATCATATGGGGATCTCATTAAAAACACAACTCCTGAGAAATTCCCTGATGGTCCGCTGGTTAAGATTTCATGCTTCTACTCATGGTCAGGGACCCAGGTTTGATCCCTGGTCAGAGAACTAAAATTGCCATAAGCCATAGGTTGGTGAGGCCAAAAAAAGAAAGAAAACCCAAAAACAAAACCTGAAAAACTGGCCTCCTAAAAATGCAACTTCTGATCCAGGTAGGATGTGGTAGGACATCAGGTTTTACATTTGTACAAGTTCTCAGTGATGCTACTGCTGCTGGTCTAACGACCTCACTTGGAAGAGTGATAATCTAGAAAAACATAGAAATTTAGATCTAGAAATACTTTCTAGAGCCCAGTTAATCTGATCGTTTGCTATATTAAAGTATTTTAGCCACTTTGGATGGTAGATAGTTCTTTTTCTTTGTTTCATGGATTCATGAAAAAAAAAAAAGTGTTTTTAAAGTATTGAACTGTAAAGGGGATTTGAAGATTTTGTCCCTATTACACAGCACAGAATCTGGAAAACTACAAATCAAAATGCTATACAGTAGTCCAAGTATTTGGCCAATAATGCTTGAAATTTCACATTGAATGACAATCAGGGAAATTTCAAATTCAAATTTGAATTAGTCAATGTTTCCATCCAGCTTCTCTGGTGGCTCAGACAGTAAAGAATCTGCTTGCAATGCAGGAGACCTGGGTTCAATCCCTAGTTTGGGAAGATCTCCTGGAGGAGGGCCCGGCAACCCACTCTAGTTTTTTTGCCTGGAGAAACCCATGGATAGAGGAACTTGGCGGGCTGCAATCCATGAGGTTGCAAAGAGTCGGGCATGACTGAGCAACTGAGCACAACAATGTTCCCATCACTTGTTATTTTATTACACACAGCTATCACACATTTTTATATATTTATGTCACTTTTTCTATCATTGAGCTCTGGACCCCTGTTGCTGGCCAGACAATGAGTTTGGTAGTTAACAAGATAAGCTTGGAGATCTTCAGCTTTATGATTCCAGCACAGTGAGGCAAGAAGCAATTAAAGGCCTTGCTGAAATTCACATGACCAACTCAATTCAAAGATGGAAACTTATGGTCTTTGATTCTAGGTTAGGTTCTATTTGCAGTATTTGACCTTTCATTTACATGGTTCTTTACTTACCAACACTGTAAACTACATACCAAAATAACTATTTCCCTTAAATAGTTACTGTCTGTATTAGGAAAGTTGAGCATGGAGTGTGAATATGTTCTAAGCCTGCCCACCCTCTAATCCTTTAATTTATCTCATATTGTAGTGTGCCTAAGAAATAGAAGAGACTTCCTTGGTGGCTCAGATGGTAAAGAATCTGCCTGCAATGAAGGAGACCCAGGTTCAATACCTGGGTAGGGAAGATCCCTTACAGGAGGATATGGCAACCTACTCCAGTATTCTTGCCTGGAGAATCCCATGGACCGAAGAGTCTGGTGGGCTACTGTATATGGAGTCACAAAGAGTCAGACACAACCGAGGAACTAACACACACAAGAAACAGAAATACCATTTTCAGATTCTGGAATAAAACAACAAGTTATATGGCCAATCTTCTCAAGCAGATGACAGAGCTGAAACTCATCTGTATTTTTTCCTATTAAAATACTGTTTTCTCCCTTCTTCATCCTGAAAATGAAAGTTGAATGTAAATAACGATATAATCTGTTTAACAAACAGGCTTTTGATTACACTGGAATAATTAAAGGCTTTAAAAATATATCATTTTCAATATGTATTTCTTCTCTATTTGAAAGCACTGCACCGACTCTATATAGTGAAACTATTAGTCTGTCAACTGCAAAGTCAATAAAAATTGAATTTAAAAGAATATCAAGTATTTATCATAAGACTGAGAGAAGGTTACATACTTAGTTATCTATACTATTTCAGAAAATGACATCAGAAGATCAGAGAGATGATTGTCTACAGACTAACTTCTTTTTAGTGTATTATATTTAGATCAGTGCCAAAGTATCAGTAGCTAAAAAAAGCCTATTTAGGGATAAGATAATGAAGTAAAATGTGATTTAGTAGCAGAAGGAGATGGCTTAGAAAACTAAATTGTTATTTTTAAAGCAGCTCTTTGTTTCAGGTTTCCTTGGGCACAATGCAGAGGCAGATCTAATATTTGTTGAACATCGACTATGTGTCAGGCATTTTGCTTGGCACAGGTGACCACTAGAGACCGGAACAGACATGGCCCAGGAGGGAACAGTGTAGTAGAGGAGACATCAGAGAAACCAGGCTGGAACGCTTTAGTGTCAGAATGATAGGGAGCACTACGAATGATGCCTATATCAGCCTTTAGGTGAAAGGAAATTACATCTAGTAATGAAGGACATGGACTTGGAGTTAAACAGATGGTTCAAATTCTCACTTCAGCATATTACTGGTTGTGTGGTCTCGGGCATGTTAACAAACACAGCTTTCCTGGTTCTTTGAAAGGATAAATAAAATTGACAAACCATTAGCCAGACTCATCAAGAAACAAAGGAGAAAAATCAAATCAACAAAATTAGAAACGAAAATGGAGAGATCACAACAGACAACACAGAAATACAAAGGATCATAAGAGACTACTATCAACAATTATATGCCAATAAATGGACAACGTGAAGAAATGGACAAATTCTTGAAAAGTACAACTTTCCAAAACTGACCAGGAAGAAATAGAAAATCTTAACAGACCCATCACAAGCATGAAATTGAAACTGTAATCAAAAATCTTCCAGCAAACAAAAGCCCCGTCAGACGGCTTCACAGCTGAATTCTACCAAAAATTTAGAGAAGAGCTAACACCTATCCTGCTCAAACTCTTCCAGAAATTGCAGAGAAGGTAACTTCCAAACTCATTCTATGAGGCCACCATCACCCTAATACCAAAACCTGACAAAGATCCCACAAAAAAGAAAACTACAGGCCAATATCACTGATGAACATAGATGCAAAAATCCTTAACAAAATTTAGCAATCAGAATCCAACAACACATTAAAAAGATCATACACCATGATCAAGTGGGCTTTATCCCAGGGATGCAAGGATTCTTCAATATCCGCAAATCAATCAATGTAATACACCACATTAACAAATTGAAAATAAAAACCATATGATTATCTCAATAGATGCAGAAAAGCCTTTGACAAAATTCAACATCCATTTATGATAAAAACTCTCAGAAAGCAGAATAGAAGGAACATACCTCAACATAATAAAAGCTATATATGACAAACCCACTGCAAACATTATCCTCAATGGTGAAAAATTGAAAGCATTTCCTCCAAAGTCAGGAACAAGACAAGGGTGCCCACTTTCACCATTACTATTCAACATAGTTTTGGAAGTTTTGGCCACAGCAATCAGAGCAGAAAAAGAAATAAAGGAATCCAAATTGGAAAAGAAGAAGTAAAACTCTCACTATTTGCAGATGACATGATCCTCTACATAGAAAACCCTAAAGAGTCCACCAGAAAATTACTAGAAATAATCAATGACTACAGTAAAGTTGCAGGATATAAAATCAACACAGAAATCCCTGCATTCCTATACACTAATAATGAGAAAACAGAAAGAGAAATTAAGGAAACAATTCCATTCACCATTGCAACAGAAAGAATAAAATACTTAGGAATATATCTACCTAAAGAAACTAAAGACCTATATATGAAAACTATAAAACACTGGTGAAAGAAATCAAAGAGGACACTAATAGATGGAGAAATATACCATGTTCATGGATTGGAAGAATCAATATAGTGAAAATGAGTATACTACCCAAAGCAATTTATAGATTCAATGCAATCCCTATCAAGCTACCAACAGTATTCTTCACAGAGCTAGAACAAATAATTTCACAATTTGTATGGAAATACAAAAACCTCGAATAGCCAAAGCGATCTTGAGAAAGAAGAATGGAACTGGAGGAATCAACCTACCTGACTTCAGGCCTACTACAAAGCCACAGTTATCAAGACAGTATGGTACTGGCACAAAGACAGAAATATTGATCAATGGAATAAAATAGAAAGCCCAGAGATAAATCCACGCACATATGGACACCTTATCTTCGACAAAGGAGGCAAGAATATACAATGGATTAAAGACAATCTCTTTAACAAGTGGTGATGGGAAATCTGGTCAACCACTTGTAAAAGAATGAAACTGGACCACTTTCTAACACCATACAAAAATAAACTCAAAATGGATTAAAGATCTAAACATAAGACCAGAACTATAAAACTCCTAGAGGAGAACATAGGCAAAACACTCTCCGACATACATCACAGCAGGATCTCATGACCACCTCCCAGAATATTGGAAATAAAAGCAAAAATAAACAAATGGGACCTAATTAACCTTAAAAGCTTCTGCACATCAAAGGAAACTATTAGCAAGGTGAAAAGACAGCCTTCAGAATGGGAGAAAATAATAGCAAATGAAGCAACCGACAAACAACTAATCTCAAAAATATACAAGCAACTCCTACAGCTCAACTCCAGAAAATAAACGACCCAATCAAAAATGGGCCAAAGAACTAAATAGACATTTCTCAAAAGACATACAGATGGCTAACAAACACATGAAAAGATGCTCAACATCACTCATTATCAGAGAAATGCAAATCAAAACCACTATGAGGTACCATTTCACACCAGTCAGAATGGCAGCGATCCAAAAGTCTACATATAATAAATGCTGGAGAGGGTGTGGAAGAAAGGGAACCCTCTTACACTGTTGGTGGGAATGCAAACTAGTACAGCCACTATGGAGAACAGTGTGGAGATTCCTTAAAAACTGGAAATAGAACTGCCTTATGATCCAGCAACCCCACTGCTGGGCATACACTGAGAAACCAGAGGGAAAGAGACACGTGTACCCCAATGTTCATCGCAGCACTATTTATAATAGCCAAGACATGGAAGCAACCTAGATGCCCATCAGCAGATGAATGGATAAGAAAGCAGTGGTACATATACACAATGGAGTATTACTCAGCCATTAAAAAGAATACTTTGAATCAGTTCTAATGAGGTGGATGAAACTGGAGCCTATTATACAGAGTGAAGTAAGC
This sequence comes from Bos javanicus, assembly GCF_032452875.1. Taxonomy (NCBI): domain Eukaryota; kingdom Metazoa; phylum Chordata; class Mammalia; order Artiodactyla; family Bovidae; genus Bos; species Bos javanicus. The sequence continues at coordinate 57,770,030 of NC_083869.1, read as the reverse complement.
CAGAAGGAAAAACATAAATACAGTATTCTAACACATATATATAGAATTTAGAAAGATGGTAACAATAACCCGGTGTACGAGACAACAAAGAGACATTGATGTATAGAACAGTCTTATGGACTCTGTGAGAGGAGAGGTGGGAAGATTGGGAGAATGGCAATGAAACATGTAAAATATCATGTAGAAATGAGTTGCCAGTCAGGTTCGATGCATGATGCTGGATGCTTGGGGCTGGTGCACTGGGACGGCCAGAGGGATGGTATGGGGAGGGAGGAGGGAGGAGGGTTCGGGATGGGGAACACATGTATACCTGTGGCGGATTCATTTTGATATTTGGCAAAACTAATACAATTATGTAAAGTTTAAAATAAAATAAAATTGGAAGATTTAAAAACAAACAAACAAACAAACACAGCTTTCTAATATTTAGTCCCTTTATCTTTAAAACTGAGATATTAATGGTGTAGTGAGCTTACTGGTGGCCTCCAAATGATATGTTCATGTACCAGTTTCCAAAATCTGTGAATATTACTTTACATGGCAAAAGTATTATACATAGCCAAAACGTGTGATTAAATGAAAGATCTTGAGAGGAGGAGCATATTCTGGATTATCCACATGAATCCTACTCGCAATCACTATCAAAAGCAGAGGGCACTTTGGGGGAGACACCCAGAGAGAAGGTGATGAGAAGACAAACCTGAGGGATGCAACACAAGCCAGGAAAAGCCAACAGCTGCTAGGACCTGGAAGAGGCAGTGTGTCAGTCACTCAGTCAGTCCCCTTGGACTGTAGCCCACCAGGCTCTTTTGTCCATGGAATTTTCCAGGCAAGAGTACTGGAGTTGGTTGCCATTATCCTCCAGAGTTTCTGCAAAGACTGTGGCCCAGCTGAGACCTTGATTTAGGACTTCTGATCATCAGAAATGTGAGAGAATAGATTCCTGTTCTTTTAAGCCACCAAATATGTGGCCATTTGTTAGGCCAGCCTCAGGAAACAAATACAAGTAGAATTTTGAAGATTCAAAGAGTTTCTATGAAGACCAAATGACAGCACATGTACTTTTCAGGCTAATTGTACTGTGAGCTGAACTTGAAGGATGAACAGAATGCACCTAGAAGAGCAGGGTGGGTGGGAATTGCAGGGAAAAACATTTACCAAGCTCTGGAAATAAGAAGTGATAATTGCATTTAGAGGTGGTGAGGGCTCAAGAGTGAGTACTGACAGCTTTATTTATATTTCAATAGTATTTTTAATATCTTTGACCAATTCATGTATTATTATTAATATAACTATTGCTTCCCTAGTGGCTCAGAAGGTAGAAGAACCTGCCTGCAATGCAGGAGACCTGGGTTCAATGGTTCAGTCCCTGGGTTCATAAGATCTCTTGGAGAAGGGAACAGTTACCCCCTCCAGTATTCTTGTCTGGAGAATTCCATGGACAGAGAAGCCTGGTGGCCTACAGCCCACCACGTCACCAAGAGTCAGACATATTATTTTTACTTTTTGGCCAAAAAAGAAAAAAAGACAAATCACGGAAAAGAGATATAAATGTTTATGGGTAAGAATAAAATTTTAGGTTGTATGACCAAGAAGAGTAAAGGAATGCTATGCAAACCAATAAAAACTGTTTTAGTTGTTCATTTGGTTTCCAGTTTTTATGTTATGCTTTTATTTATTTATTTTACTTTCTTGGCCATGTGGTATGTGTGATCTTAGTTCCCAGACCAGGGCTGGAACCCGTGGCCCCTGCAGTGGAGGCATGGAGTCTTAACTACTGGACCATCAGAGAAGTCCTGGTACTGACAACTTTATAATGAATTTGTTTTTTCCTTCTTGACCAGCATTCCAGAAGTTATACTTCATTCTTTATGACATAAACAGGATCAACAAACTATACAACAAAAACAATCACAGGCAGTTTCCCACACAAACCAGAAGTCTAAAAATTCATTGCCTTTTGATTGTCTTCGAGCTCAGTCCCCGGCTCTTTCAGAAAAGAACAGTGTAGGAGGTGACAGTGAAATCAGTGGGTATTATGGTTTCTCTGAAATTGAGCAAATTGAAAGCAAGCCCAACTGAGTTCCTAGATTACAGTTCCCAGAAAATAATTAACTGGGTAACTACAGCTCAGCAAAGGGCCCTTCTCAGCCAGTCAGGGAAGAAAGCTGCACGGATGCTGATGTCAGGCACCAAATCCAGGTGGAACACAAACTTTCTTGTCACTTACTCTTATAAAACAAGCCTCAGAAATCCCAATCTTTGCTCTGGGAACAGAACATCTGCATAAGCAGGGGAGGTACACCAGCAGCATTTATGTCTGAATGCATACATTTTATCTTTACCCCAGGGTTTTCTTAGTTGAAACATTGCCTTCACACTCATACCTATCTCTTAAGGCTACCATTGTGCTTATGACATTCTCCACTAATGAACAAAAGTACTTATTGACTTTGTCACATCTAAGAGAGTAGAGTATATGCACATGGAATATAAGCATTTTGTCAAAAGTGAAAAAGAAAGTAAAGAGAATTTGAGAAGTTTCCAACCCAGATGAGAAGGCAACACAGATGGGTTATCACTAGGTATCTTGAGCCTTTTAATATTCTACTTTATGATTTTTAGGAAAGGAAGAGAGCTTTAAAGGGCTAGTCATGTTTTACAGGCAGCTCACGGGAATGTCTTCCTGTTTACTATTGTGCTGTAAACATACATCCACTGCATGAGATTTCATTTCTTGATCAAGAACAAGGGTGACTTTTGTTCCAGGGATACACCTCGTTCGCAAATGATCAGTTAGACTTTATTAATGAACCTTAGAAAAACTCATTCCACTCAATTTTTTCTTTCAAGTATGTGACTTGATTCTTTAAATTCTTAATCGTTTGGCAATAATGATGCCAAATCCTGTAACATCCATAAAACAAAACCAAAGCACAACACAAGACAGACACATACAAGCAATATATCTAAATGGTTTAAGCCTCCTCAAATTCTTCCCACAATATCTTCACTATCTCCCTGCTCTCATATTTTTAATTTGTTTTGCAGTAGATACAGACATAAGAGAATCACTAGTAGCACAGTTTCAAATTGCATTAAGAATTTTTTTTTTCCTAATCTTGAGACTTCTTTTTTTTTTTTTTTCTAATTGTCACACATTGTGAAAAGAGAGAGAAGAATTTTGAGCCAAGAAGACATAGGAAGGTCTAGTTGTGGTTGAGGGAATTTATATGATTCCTCAAGTCTGCAATCTGGGGCCTGAGGCTCCTAATAGACTTTTAAAGCAAGTGTTGGTGCATTTGTAGCAATTTGATTATCCTGAAAGCTGAGAATAAGGTTTAGTTGTCATAAGAATGTTAAAAGGATAAATGAAAGCAAGATAATGAAATTAAATTTACAGAATTCACTAGGATGATACAGTTTTCATATGTATCCAATGGATTTGCTTTTAAAAAAAAAAAGTTTTTCTACTCTCTGGAATATCATGAGCTCAACCTTCTAGCTACCAGCTAAAATGTTCCACTGGGTGGTTAAAAATAGCCAATTGTATTAAGGAATGAACGTGAAAGAAGTAATTTACAAATTAGCATTTAGAATATATTCGTTTTAACTCTGCTATAATATTTCTGTTGCCATCAAAAATTATAAGTGGATGTATTCTGAATACATGTGTGTGTATTTGTGTGTGTGTGTGTGTGTGTGTGTGTGTGCTGAGTCATTCAGTCGTTTCTCTTTTGTGACCCTATGGACTGACTATAGCCTGCTAGATTCCTCTGTCCAGGGAATTTTTCAGGCAAGAATACTGGAGTGGTTTGCCATTTCCTACTGCAGGTAATCTTCCAGGCCCAGAGATCAAACTTGTATCCCTGCGCTGGCAGGTGAATTCTTTACCACTGAGTCACCAGGGAAGCCAAGTAACGGCAAGATACATTTAAATACCACATGTGTATGAGAGGCACCAACAATAAATTTATCCCCACATCCTTCATTTAAACCTCTCTATATCATGTGTTCTAAGTTGTTGAATTTCTTTCAGCCATAATTTTTTGGAGAAGAAAAAATAGAGCAAGATGATAATCTGTTCACTGTACAAAGGTATTCTGAACAAAGGCTCAGCCTGGGACATGGAAGAGGAACTGACTGAAGGAGACATACAAAGTCCAGGGCCCTGCCAGATAGTTAACATACCATACAGGTGAAGCTTGGAAGTTTTGTTTGTTTAAATCAGCAGCAGCAAAATAGTTTTCTGTTCTGTTTTCAGAAGCCTGGGAATCTCCTTTATATGTCTTCTCTGGTGCCCCATATTCAATAAATCTCTAAGTTATGAAAAACTGGTCTCTTAAATGTTTTTCTCCATCTCCTAGCACACAAATCTTATGCACTTCAGTATCAACTCCATCCCTAATGGCTCCACAATTGCCTCTGAACTGGTCTCTCCACAGCCATGCCATCCAATTCTCCATCCATCTGAAGTGATCTTTTAAAAAGCTAAATCTTATGTTGCCAATCTCCTGTGTATAATCTTTCAGTGTGTTTTCTGCTACATAAGGTCAGGTTCAAAATCCTTACACAGGTTATAAGCCCAAAAGAATATAGCCCCAGCCTTCCACATCAGATGCCTCTCATGCTTCTCAGAGTGGTAACTGAGAAAACTACTGTACTTGGTGACTAGGAGGTGAAAATCAGAATATTGAGTGTGGAATCCTGGCACAAAAAAAGGACTGGCTGGGTAAGAAGCATATGGTGGTGGTGGTTTAGTTACTAAGTCGTATCCGACCTGCAACTCCACAGATTGTGGCCCTGCTAGGCTCCTCTGTCCATGGAATTTCCTAGGCAAGAATACTGGAGTGGGTTGCTATTTCTTCCTCCAGGGAATCTTCCCAGTCCAGGGATCAAAGCTGCTGCATTGGCAAGCAGACTCTACCACTGAGCCACCAGGGAAGGCTGGGTAAGAAGCATAGGCAATACTGATAGATTACATAGATTTTGTATATTTTCTTCACTAAAATACACCCAATACCGAGAAATTTGTCTGGCAAGGTGAGTTAGTAGGAAAGAAACTTCCTCAGGAAACAAAGGGATGATGTTTTCCCCAATTTTAAGCTAGCAAACGGAAGTAGGGTCTAATTCAACAGAACAGGTGGGTGGTATTTCTTACCCAGGCTAGCTCTTGGCAACAGAGGTTTGTTTTGTGCTCTGCCCTTCTCAGTAAGTCCCCTTGGGTAGTCATTCCAGCTCACCTTGCTCATTTATAATACTGTGGAAAATAATGCTTGCTTTCACCGAGCCATTGTGGAAAATGAATGTTTGCTATGTGTTTGAGATTAGGAGATAAAAAGCAGTGTAGGACAGAAATGGTTTGTTGAAAGGTTATTAATGATGCTCAAGGCTAAGGGGAGAGTGACAAGCAAATTCTCTTCAAGGCTCAATAGCATTTGGTTCCAGGAAGGAATGCACATTTATTTGGGGTTTACATTTCTCTGATTATCAAAAACAGAATTCATAAAGAAAACAACATTTTAGGATAAAATAGGATCAATATTTAAAAATAAGTTAGTTATAAATCTTCAAGGGAAAAAAACCAGTAAATAAACATATTTATTGAGCAATAAAACTGTTGGTGTAATCATTTAGAATGTTTTAAACATATGTGAAACACATTTATATATATTATGAGTAAATTATGTATATATATGTGTATTATACACACAGAAATATGCTTATTTTGTCCATAAGTATGGCTACTATTTTTTAGTTTGGTAAATTAAAAAAAACCTTACTGGAGAATAGTAGCTTTACAATGTTGCATTAGTTTCTGCCGTAGAGCAAAGTGAGTCAGCTATACGTATACGCATACCCCCTCTTTTTGGATTTCTTTCCCATTTAGGTCACCACAGAGCATAGAGTAAAAGTTCCCTGTTAATCTATTTTATGTGCATGTGTGCTTAGTTGCTTCAGTTGTGTTTGACTCTTTGTGACTCTGTAGAATGTAGCCCGCCAGCTCCTCTGTCCATGGGATTCTCCATGCAAGAACACTGGAGTGGGTTGCTATGCCCTCCTCCAGGGGACCTTCCCGACTCAGGGATTGAACCCTGCGTTCCCAAACCCCAGGGACTGACGTCTCCTGTGTCTCTTACATTGCAGGCAGATTCTTTACTCACTGAGCCACCTGGGAAGCCCCTATCTATTTTATACATAGGATCGATAGTGTATATGTGTCAATCCCAGTCTCCCAATTCATCCCAGTCCCCTCTTCCCCACTTGGTGTCCATATCTTTGTTCACTATGTCTGTGTCTTTATTTCAGCTTTGCAAATAAGATTGTCTATACCGTTTTTGACACATTATTTTGCCAACAAAGGTCCGTCTAGTCAAGGCTATGGTTTTTCCTGTGGTCATGTATGGATGTGAGAGTTGGACTGTGAAGAAAGCTGAGTGCCAAAGAATTGATGCTTTTGAACTGTGGTGTTGGAGAAGACTCTTGAGAGTCCCTTGGACTGCAAGGAGATCCAACCAGTCCATTCTGAAGGAGATCAGCCCTGGGATTTCTTTGGAAGGAATGATGCTAAAGCTGAAACTCCAGTACTTTGGCCACCTCATGGAAAAGACTCATTGGACTCATTGGAAAAGACTCTGATTCTGGGAGGGATTGGGGGCAGGAGGAGAAGGGGATGCCAGAGGATGAGATGGCTGGATGGCATCACCGACTCGATGGACGTGAGTTTGAGTGAACTCTGGGAGTTGGTGATTGACAGGGAGGCCTGGCGTGCTGCAATTCATGGGGTCACAAAGAGTCGGACACCACTGAACAACTGAACTGAACTGATACCATTTTTCTAGACTGCATATATATGGGTTAATATACAAATATTTGGGGGCTTCCCAGGTGGCACTAATGGTAAAGAACCCACCTGCCAATACAGGAGAGGTAAGAGACTTGGATTCAATCCCTGGGTCAGAAAGATCCCTTGGAGGAGGGCATGGCAACCCACTCCAGCATTCTTGCCTGGAGAATCCCATGAACAGAGGAGCCCGGTGGGCTAGAGTCCAGGGTCATAAAAAGTTGGATGTGACTAAAGTAGATTAGCATGTATGAACACACACAATATTTGCTTTTCTCTTTCTGACTTCACTCTGTGTGATACATTTATTTTGTCCATAAATATTGCTATTAAGTAGCTTTACTTTTTCTCCATCTACAGATTTCACAAGCCATTTTTGTATATTTTCCTGACTAGGAATAACTGTTACTGAATTCTGTATAATCCAAGTGGAATTATAACCAGGTGGTTCTGTGTGGCTCCACCTGCTCCGAAGCTCATCCATGTTGCTGCCTGGAGAGAACAATGCACAAGAAAGGCCTTTCTGGTTCCTTGTATAAGAAGGCTTGGGACTGGGACGACAGAGATTGAGGAAGCTAGGACTTTGGAGGCTGCACTTTCCCAGTGTGCAGAGAACGAGGGCACTGATTTGATCATCATCAACAGAAGCAACAAGTCTGCATTGTTCAGAAGTTTTCAAGCATGCACGCCCAAGATTACATATTCCTACAAAACCCTCAAGCCATACTTTGTTTGTTTCCCTTCTTGACTTCATCTATATTCTCAGTACTGTGTTCTGATTGAGAATTATGTGTATATATTATCAACAGAATCTTCTCACTTTGCCTATATCATTTCCTTGTCTTCATGCCATAACACAGAGATGAAGTTTTGTTCTCCTATATCCCATGTTTAGTCTTTCCTGTTTTCCTCCACATTGTATGTAAACTGCATTACGGTTTTTGAAATGATGCAAAGATGCATAATCAGCATTGTACCTTATAGTCACAAGTTGGCCTGAAATTGACCTACCAACTTTATTCTGTATCCTTGCAATTATTCATCCCTCACAGTTTTCTTTTGGATCTTGGACTATTTGTTTCAAGCTTTTAATTCATCCTTTGTAGCCATCTGTAAATAACTCTAAACACAGAGATGGCTAGAATTTTTCATTTTTATTTTGGTTAACATCATGGATTCAAGAAGTAAACTGCCTCATTTGATTGATGGTTTGCCCAATCACTATCTGTGTGATATTGAGAAAGTGACCTACCTTCTCTGAGCTCATCTGAACCTGTATTATATAATTTACCATAAAGTTATTATGATTATTGTTTTCACTCTGACTCAACATACCTCTGAGACCTCTTAACTCTTTTGCTCTTTTATCTAATTTCTACTGAGATTTTAACTATCCTGACAAATATAATTTGTACCTTAATTAAAAAAAAAAAAAGGTCAGATCAGTGCATTTATTTGCTAGTGCTACCATGACACAGTACGACAGACTGGGTGGACTAATCAACAGAGCTTTCTCCTCCTCACAGTTTTGGAGACTAGAAGTCAGAGATCAATGAATCAGCAGGGTTGATTTCTTTTAAGGCTTCTCTGGCTTATCAATGTCTGTCTTTTCCCAGTGTCTTCACATTGTCTTTCCTTTTTATACATTTGTGTCCTAGCTTCCTCTTGTAAGAAGATCAATCATATTGGATTAGGACGCACTTCCCTGGTGGCTCGGATGGTGAAGAATCCACCTGCAATGCAGGACACCCAGGTTCAATTCTTGGGTCTGGAAGATCTCCTGGAGAAGAGAATGGCTGCCCACTCCAATATTCTTGCCTGAAGAATCCTGTGGACAGAGGAGCCTGACAGGCTACAGTCCATGGGGTCGCAAAAGAGTTGGGTATTCTAAGTTTTTACAGGCATTTATTACTTTTTAAAATGTATTTTTTAATTAATTAATTTATTTTTGGCTGTATTAAGTCTTAATTAACCAATGCAAATCACACAAATTTAGTTTGAGTGATGGGAAAGGAAAAAGACTTGATAGTATCTGGCTTATAATTTTGAAATGGTGATTCCAAGAGTCAAGTTTTGGATTAAGAGGAAGATATAATATGGAAAGGAAAATGATACATTCAGTATTGGCTGGTTTTTACCTGGCTCTAGAAAATGAAGAGGACCTGCCTAGAAAGCAGTTAAAAATATTTTTCTGGCAGGAGCTGAGACTCAGCTGGAGACATAGGTTCAAAAGTCAATGGTATATGCATGGAAGTGAAACCACAGAGGTATATGAAATTGGCCAGGGACATTTCTGAGTGAGAAGAGGACTAAGTATAGAGGAGTCAGCCAAAAAGACTGAAAAGAATGGTTTGAAGTCAGAGGAGAACTATGAATATTGTGTCATGAGAAAAAGAGAGGAGAGAGTTTTAAAGAAAGTCTCGGCTGCATGATGATATAAAAGATACAAAGAAAGAATCCAACAAGATCTTCAAGAAGCTGACAATACTAAGTTCATTGGCAAATAAATCAGGCCGTGTAATTTGGTGTGCTATGTAATACTAACCACTTAATCCCACTTAACCACTTAATCTGAAAATTCAGATTATTGTTTGTATCTGGACCAAGAACTCTTCAAGAGACAGGCTGTGCTATTATGAACATTCTTGCACAATGTACATATAAAAAATCCAGAATATAACATTTTTGGGGTATCTAGTTCCTCTGGATTTATGAATATTTGCAGATATTTTGGAAAGAAGTGAATAATCACAAACTCTATCAAGGAAGAAGTTGCAATCTGATTAGGAAACATGTATTTTTTTCCACTTGGCATGGCAATTTATTTTATATCAAGGCACTAAGTGTCCATTTACATCAAACACAAGTAGTATAGACAAAATCTAGCTAGCATATAAAAATGGATGCTTTCTGTCCTTCATATAATTGAACTTATCTGTGGCAAAAGTCAATCTTTCTATGGTAGCTCTCAGGAGACCAGATATTGTCATACCAAACAGAGCCCCAGAAGTCTTTCTGTGTCACTAGCAGATCAGATTATGTTATTTATTCCTGTCATTTTCCATTCCTTTCACTGCTACTGACCGTATAATAAGCTGGCAGACAGTTCTGTATTTGTCACTTCTGTATCGATAAGAAAAAGGATCATAATTTAGTGTAACTCATGTAACTGCTGTGATGAATGTCACAGAGGTTTGGTAGGCTCTGTTTCATGATTCCAACATTCACAGAGGTTCAACCACCCTGTATTTTCCTAGCAACCTCTCAGTGTCTGTGGAGGGTTCGCTCATTTTTTTTATGCAAGTCTGCACAGTGAACACGAAAACAATTCTACATCTCTACCAGTATGTTGTTATACATCTTTGCTGTAATAATTTTCTCCTACTTTTAAAAAATATGTTTGTTTATTTTGCCATGTTGGGTCCCAGTTGTAGTACTTGGACTCTGTTGTGACTCGGGCGCTAGAGTAGTTGCAGCACGTGGGCCCAGCCACCCCATGGCATATTCTTAGACCACGGATAGAACCTGGGTCCTTTACCCTGGACGGCAGATTTCCAACCACTGGACCACCAGGGAAGTCCCTTTTTCCTACTTTTTTGAAGGTGAAGCTCACCATTAAGCTTGTGAAATGCCAGGACTTCAGTGCAACTCATTTATTCTTATTATTCCATGCTACTTTTTGCATTGTAACTGCTTTTTAGAGCTTTATACAAGATCCACACAAATACCCACTATGTGAGCTTCTCCTGTTAAAATTTTATAGCTGACATGTACAAATGGTACCTACCAATCTGATTCCTTAGCTGTGGTAATTGGATTCTCCATGTAATTGCAGGTGGTAATGACATTTTAAGCACCTCGTACAGGTACTGGAAGAGGTTTATTTTTAATTTTTTAAAAAAGTGAAATAGCATAAAGAAAGTCAGTTCTCGGAGCCAGGCCAGACTACAGAGGTGCCTTTCAACTGTAAATAGCCGTTTTCATTAGAGTGTAATTACAACCCTAACCACCTGCACTGCTGCTCGTCACACCAATCACCCGGGACAAGGAAATCCCAAGAGGAAAGTCATTGTTTTCAGCTTTAAAAACCAGAAAATTAAACACCTATTCATTAGCAAGCAACATTCATAGATGTTGGATCAGGGTCTGATTGAGTTGGGTGGCAAATACCCTCTTGGGAATCATGAACAGGTAACTCCATTAGATTGCAAAAGCACGCACACACACACACGCAAACAGTTTTGGTTCAATTATTCTGTATGATCAGAAATCAGACTCTGCCTGTTAAAGTCCCAGGCAGGTAATGAGGTCTAAGAGTGTGCGTATTTGTGTAAGTGACTCCAGAGCAAAGTGGCTAATGTGATGATTTATCTGTTTTTACACTCACAGTCACATTAACGATGTTTTGTTAATGATGCTTTAACCTGTTGTTTCGTTTGGTCAGTCACTGTGTTTATTAAGAACTCAGAGGAAGCTGAACATGTGTTAGGGTCTGAGGGTGAGGCTGAAAAGGAAGAGAGCCTTGGTTTTGTGCTCCCGAAGCCAGTTCCACCACTTAATGTGCTATGTGACCTCACTGAACATCTTTGCCTTAATAGAATGGTGGTGAGGATATGTACTGAGGAGGATTTTTGTTAAAGATTTAAGATAGGAAGCATGTGCAGCACTAATACTGTGCCTAGCAAATATCAGGCTGCCGATAGTGACAGCAGCTGTTGTTATTAAGAAAATAGAATAGTTGGAGGAGTCAGACAAGGCACTGGTGTTTACATACCAACTGAAAATGATGCTCAGCATAATGCAGTGAAAACGAGTGGGTAGTTTGTTATGGCAGAGCATTAAAGATATCAACGACATGTGTATCCATTGAAAATCACTGAACTGATTGAGGAATCTCTGACCAATGTGAACAATACCCAATTAGTTTTTAATTTTGAATTCAAACACAACTTTTGCTTGGCTTATTTCTTAATGTAATGTAAAAATACACACCCAAGTTGTCATGCCCTTTTGCCTCATTACTTATGTATCTTTTCCCTCTGGTAAATGTCAGGGAGTAAAATTGAAAATATAGTTCTTTTGGGGTTTGAAATAGAGCCAGACTTGAGGTTGTGTGTCTGAGGGAGGCACTGCGGTTCTTCAGATCAGTCTGTCTCGTTCTCACACATTTCAACAGGTCTGACTCCCGGCGTGGGTAATATTGGCTGTCCTTGTCTGAGGGTGGTGATGCAATCCCCTGACACAAGTGAGATTAAGAAATATTTGACCTGCTTGCTGAGGAACTGATGGTATTTCTGTCGACATACTCATCTTTTATGGAGAGCTTCAATTCCCCAATCAATGTCTGTTCTTGTCATATGTCTTTCATAACAAGAAAGGTGAGCAGGAAAAAAGAGACCCGTGAGAGTCAGTCATTCTCACAGAATCCTGTGATATGGTGGGTCTAGCAAAGGCAGATTCAAAAGTAGTTCTAATTTTTATTGTCTGCATTTTAATAAAGATTGAATTACAAAATCAGTATGATGATAAGCTACTTGTGTTCAATTTTCAATGTGTCTGTCTTTGGAAATAGATTTCTGGTTCTGCTTTTTAGGACACATATGGAAAGTGATTATTCAGCTTCAGACATTGCTAGATATGTTCTTAGTATTATCCTACACAAAAATGAGATCAGGAAACAATAGTAATTCTCTGGTTTAGCATTTGCAAGGCAAAGAAGTTGTCTCTACTTATTGTCTCTTTCCAAATGCACCAAGGGATATATAATGGAGATATGTCTGATCTTTTTCTACCTGTAACAACTCTAATTATATCCTCATTTTTCTTTCCTGTGATATAGTAATTACCGATGTGTGTGTGTGTGTGTGTGTGCACGCTCAGTCATGTCCAACTCATTGAGACCCTATGGATTGTAGCCAACAGGCTCCTCTCTTCATGGGATTTCCCAGGCAAGAATACTGGAAGAGGTTGCCATTTCTTCCTCTAGGGGATCTTCCCGACCTGGGGATTGAACCTGTGTCTCTTTCATCTCCTGCATTGGCAGGTCAATACTTTACCACTGCGCCACTTGGGAAGCCCCAATGACTAAGGTAGCACTGAGGAAAAATATAGGCTCAGGATCTGATGCTTTTGTTTTTATTGTTAGGGTTTATTTGGCCCATTCATTTGGGCCTCAGTTCTTCTCTCACAATAGGAATAACAGTGCTCACCACTCAGGCAGCAGAAAACTCCACTGGAAAGAGTTAAGGGGTGAATTTAGTCAATTCAGTTCTTATAACTGTCAAATCACTTTAACTTTGTTCTATAGATGGAACCAATTGTCTTTTGTACTTTTCTACAAAGCATGCTTTCTTCCTGAATGAGATACTTAATCCAAATGTGACTTTGGATGAGAATCATTTACAGGTAATACAGTTAATGAGGAAGTATTTATTTTGTGCTTAAGCCCTTGCTACACTCTGTGGAGGTAACAGAAATATAAGATAGGATTCTTGACTCACAGGAACTTTTAATGTCATTAAGAATTTTAGTGGAGCAACCACAAATGATTCTATACAGTATAAGCAAAGAGGTTTATTGTATATGCTAGTTGACAGGGATAAAGAACTGTCAGAGTTCAAGGAAGAAGTAAATAGAGGTCCATGGGGCTAAAGTGACAGGTGAGCAGACTAGAGCAGAGAATAAAGATTGGGAAGAAGGAAAAATAATTTCTGATAATTAGGGTAGGAACCAACTCTAGAGGTCACCGAGCTGAGATTTAACACAGCAAATACTCTGAGCCTGTGAAGGTTTCTGAGTAGGAGAGTGTAATGTGCAGAATAGGATATAGTGGCTATGAATTTAGAGAACATTAATAGAGGAAAACTTTACCTAATTTTACTTTCTAAGTCCAATAAATCAGACTTGACCTTTCTTTAATCAGAGGCTGCAAAAAATGCTATCTCAGCCATTTTTGGTAGAGGAGAGCCTCCTTGATATTCATGCAAGAATTGCAGGGCAGGAAGGAGGCTTCTCGTCCTTAGTTCATTGTGGCTGTTCCTAATACGCTCTTCTTCAAATTCGCATGGTGTTTTCACAGTTTTAGCCTGCTACCTCCACTGCATTCCAAGTATTCCTCCAATACCATAGCCTTTTGTAACCTTGGTCATGCTATTATGGATCCATTTGTCATTTGGAACATCATGTAGGAGTGGGACTCAGTCATAACTCTGACCTCTTCCACCATCTTGCAGTAACAAAATATATCTGCTTCACTATTGATCCAGCACTGATCTCTTCACCATAAGCATTAATCCTCCTCAATTAGTTTATTCTTGCTAAAGCCTGGATATGGGGGAATATCCTCTGTATATCTCCAGATTTCTGCTTTTGGCCCTGCTTCATGAAAATCATTGTTAACATAACAGTCCAGACTCAACACAAAAGGCTTTTGAGTTGGATACAAAATCTACCTCTAATGATTTTCCTCCTTCAAAAGATCCCATGCATATACTGCTACACTCAGTGCCCCCAAGCCCGCAGCAGGCCACCACCGACCCATGCCTCTGCTGGAGAATCCTGGACACTCACAGGCAAGTCTGGGTCAGTCTTTTGTGGGGTCACTGCTCCATTCTCTTTTGAAGGAGGTCACCATTATCTTCATTACCCCTACCATAGTTTGGCCGCAGGTAAATAGCAGAGAGAGAGCACAGTTCCATCCAACATAAAATTGGATTAAAAATTTACTGAGCATGGCCCCGCCCATCAGAACAAGATCAGTTTCCCACTCAACCAGTCTCTCCCATCAAGAAGCTTCCATAAGCATCTTATCCTTCTCCATCAGATGGCAGATAGACTGAAAACCAAAACCACAATCACAGAAAACTAACCAATCTAATCACATGGACCACAGACTTGTCGAACTCAATGAAACTATGAGCCATGCTGTGTAAGGCCACCCAAGATGGTCATGGTGGAGATTTCTGACAGAATGTGGTCCACTGGAGAAGGGAATGGCAAACAACTTCAGTATTCTTGCCTTGAGAACCCCATGAGCAGTATGAAAAGGCAAAAAGATAGGACACTGAAAGCTGAAGTCCCCAGGTCAGTAAGTGCCCAATATGCTATTGGAGATCAGTGGAGAAATAACTCCAGAAAGATGAAGAGATGGAGTCAAAGCTAAAAACAACACCCAGCTGTGGATGAGACTGGTGATGGAAGCAAGGACCGATGCTTTAAAGAGCAATACTGCATAGGAACATGTAATGTTAGATCCATGAATCAAGGCAAATTGGAAGTGGTGAAACAGGAGATGGCAAGAGTGAACATCGACATTTTAAGAATCAGAGAACTTAAATGGACTGAAATAGGTGAATTTAACTCAGATGGCCATTATATCTACTACTATGGGCAAGAATCCCTTAGAAGAAATGGAGTAACCATCATAGTCAACAAAAGAGTCTGAAATGCAGTACTTGGATGCAATCTCAAAAATGACAGAATGATCTCTGTTCATTTCCAAGGCAAATCATTTAACATCAGAATAATCCAAGTCTATGCCCCGACCACTAATGCTGAAGAAGCTGAAGTTGAACAACTCTATGAAGACCTACAAGGCCTTCTAGAAGTAACACCCCCCAAAACTGTCCTTTTCATTATAGGGAACTGTAATGCAAAGGTAGCAGGTCAAGAAACACCTGGTTCAGTTCAGTTCAGTTCAGTCGCTAAGTCATGTCTGACTCTTTGTGACCTGATGAACCACAGCACACCAGACCTCCCTGTCCATCACCAACTCCTGGAGTCCACACAGACCCATGTCCATTGAGTCGGTGATGTAATCCAACCATCTCATCCTCTGTCCTCCCCTTCTTCTCCTGCCCTCAATCTTTCCCAATATCAGGGTCTTCTCAAATAAGTCATCACTTCACATCATGTGGCCAAAGTATTGGAGTTTCAGCTTCACATCAGTCCTTCCAATGAACTACCAGACTGATCTGCTTTAGGATAGACTTGTTGGATTTCCTTTCACTCAAAGGGACTCTCAAGAGTCTTCTAAATCACTACAGTTCAAAAGCATCAATTCTTTGGCACTCAGCTTTTTTTATAGTCTAAATCTCACATCCATACACAACCACTGGAAAAACCACAGCCTTGACTAGACAGACCATTTTGACAAAGTAATGTCTCTGCTTTTTAATATGCTGTCTAGGTTTGTCATAACTTTCCTTAAAGTAGTAAGTGTCTTTTAATTTCATAGCTGCAATCACCATCTGCAGTGATTTTAGAGCCCCCAAATAATAAAGTCAGTCACTGTTTCCACTGTTTCCCCATCTATTTCCCACGAAGTGATAGGACCGGATGCCATGATCTTAGTTTTCTGAGTGTTCAGCTTTAAGCAAACTTTTTCACTCTCCACTTTCACTTTCATCAAGAGGCTCTTTAGTTCTTCTTCACTTTCTGCCATAAGGGTGGTGTCATCTGCTTATCTGAGGATATTGATATTTCTCCCGGCAGTGCTGATTCCAGCTTGTGCTTCCTCCAGCCCAGCATTTCTCATGACATACTCTACATATAAGTTAAACAAGCAGGGTGACAATATACAGCCTTGATGTACTTCTTTTCCTTTTGGAACCAGTCTGTTGTTCCATGTCCAGTTCTAACTGTTGCTTCCTGACCTGAATATAGGTTTCTCAAGAGGCAGGTCAGGTGGTCTGGTAATCCCATCTCTTTCAAAATTTCCACAGTTTATTGTGATCCACACAGTCAAAGGCTTTGGCATAGTCAATAAAGCAGAAATAGATGTTTTTCTAGAACTGTCTTGCTTTTTCGATGATCCAGTGGATGTTGGCAATTTGATTTCTGGTTCCTCTGCCTTTTCTAAAACAAGCTTGAACATCTGGAAGTTCATGGTTCATGTATTGCTGAAGCCTGGCTTGGAGAATTTTGAGCATTACTTTACTGGCGTGTGAGGTGAATGCAATTGTGTGGTAGTTTGAGCATTCTTTGGCATTGCCTTTCTTTGGGATTGGAATGAAAACTGAACTTTTCCAGTCCTGTGGCCACTGCTAAGTTTTCCATATTTGCTGGCATATTGAGTGCAGCACTTTCACAGCATCATCGTTCAAGCTTTGACATAGTTCAACTGGAATTCCATCACCTCCACTAGCTTTGTTCGTAGTGATGTTTTCTAAGGCCCACTTGACTTCACATTCCAGGATGTCTAGCTCTAGATGAGTGTTAATGATCACACCATCATGATTATCTGGGTCATGAAGATCTTTTTTGTATAGTTCTTTTGTGTATTCTTGCCACCTGTCCTTAATATCTTCTTCTTCTGTTAGGTCCATACCATTTCTGTCCTTTATCGAGCCCATCTTTGCATGAAATGTTCCCTTGGTATGTCTAATTATCTTGAAGAGATCTCTAGTCTTTCCCATTCTATTGTTGCTCTCTATTTCTTTGTACTGATCACTGAGGAAGGCTTTTTTATCTCTCCTTGCTCTTCTTTGGAACTCTGCATTCAAATGGGTATATCTTTCCTTTTCTCCTTTGCTTATTGCTTCTCTTCTTTTCACAGCTGTTTGTAAGCCGTCCTCAGACAGCCATTTTGCTTTTTTGCATTTCTTTTTCTTGGGGATGGTCTTGATCCCTGTCTCCTGTACAATGTCACAAACCTCCGTCCATAGTTCATCAGGCACTCTATCATATCCAATCCCTTAAATCTATTTCCCACTTCTACTGTATAATCATAAGGGATTTGATTTAGGTCATACCTGAATGGTCTAGTGGTTTCCCCTACTTTCTTCTATTTAAGTCTGAATTTGGCAATAAGGAGTTCATGATCTGAGACACATCAGCTTCCAGTCTTGTTTTTGCTGACTATATAGAGCTTCTCCATCTTTGGCTGCAAAGAATATAATCAATCTGATTTAAGTATTGACCATCTGATGATGTCCATGTAGAAAGTTTCGTGTTGAAGCTGAAACTCCAATATTTTGGCCACCTGATGCGAAGACCTGACTCATTTGAAAAGACCTTGATGCTAGGAAAGATTGAAGGTGAGAGAAGCAGGGGATGACAGAGGATGAGATGGTTGTATGGCATCACCGACTCAATGGGCATGAATTTGACTAAACTCTGGGAGTTGGTGATGAACAGGGAGGCCTGGCGTGCTGCAGTCCATGGGGTCGCAAAGATTCGGATGTGACTCAGCAACTGATCTGAACTGAACTGAATGATTTTCCATTTCCAATATGAAAGAGAATAAAGTAAAATTGACATCTCCATAATTATTTTGCCCGAGGTTTTTAAGCATTAAATAAGAAGCAACCTGGAACACAGTCAAATTTATGGTTTTTCCAGTAGTCATGTACAGATGTAACAGTTGGACCATAAAAAGGCTGAGCACCAAAGAATTGATGATTTGCAATTGTGATGCTAGAGAAGCCTCTTAAAAGTCCCTTGGTCTGCAATGAAATCAAAGCCGTTCCTAAAGAAAATCAACCTTGAATATTCATTGGAAAGACTGATGCTGAAGCTGAAGTTCCTATACTTTGGCCACCTGAGGCGAAGAGCCAATTCATTGGAAAAGACCCTGAGGCTGGGAATGACTGAGGGCAGGAAAAGAAGCAGGTTACAGAGAATGAGATGGTTCCATGGCATTACTGAATCAGTGGACATGTGTTTGAGCAAACTGGGAAATAGTGAGGGCCAGGGAAGCCTGGCGTGCTGTAGTTCATGGGATCACAAAGTGTCAGACAAGACTGAGAGACTGAATAAAAGCAAGAAAAACCTGGAACTAGAAAGCTGGCATAAAGGCTGGGCAGTCATCCACAGGCTATTGCTGAGGGCCCAGCCCAGGATAAGAAAGTGACTCTCTATAAAATATATTGATGAGGTACACTAACTTGGGACAGAAGGCCATATTCCAATGTTGTCAAAAGTGTGGGTCAGACAAATTTTTAAATCCTTCAATGTTTGACAATAAGGTAATAGTCCTATTAAGGGATCCGATATAAAAAAATAAGACTTTGACATCCAGTTTCCTTGTTATGTCACTTTCCTCCTTTCCCCACAGCGATTCCTGCTGTAAGGTTGTCAAACAAACAGGCTGGACCTAGTGCAGTGCTTGTAGCCTGGAGCAGTAGAGAGCTGCTTCGCACAATCTTTGCAGCTTCCTTGTGGGAGTTGCAACAATTAGTTTCCTTTTCCTCAGTCAAGCCATATTTAACATAGAAAAGAAGTGGCACTATGTTGAAATATCTAAAAGGAGAGAACTCAGATAACAGGGAGGATAGCAGGAGACTGTGAGGTGTACTGATGTGTGGAAAATGCAAAAAATTATAAGGAAACTACCACCAGTTGAGGTTGGAAGTGAGGGTGGGAGAGACTGGGAAGACATTGTTATCTATGTGATCACAGAGAATAAATATAAACAGTTTGGGATAGAAAGCATTCCTAGAAAAGTATCAAGAGAATTGGAAAAGAAGGAATCATTTTTTTTTTTCAGTTATCCTGTCTTGAATAGATTCTAAACATACTTTCTTATTCCTCCAGGTCCATAAGTGGGAACTAATGAAAAATTGAATCCTGAATAATATAGGAACTTAACATTTACTCTGTGGTTGTGCTAATATACTTCAAACTCATACTGTTTAAGCTAGCAAATATATATATATATATATATATTCCAAGCCCCAGGAGCAGCCACTGATCCTACCACTGAAATTATTCCATCTCCTCTGACAAGCCCTGTATCTGCAGGTAGAAGGGGCCAATTGTGTAAGCAACAGCAGAAAAGAGTAGCTTTTATTGCTTTGCCAGGAAAGGGGGGCCACAGCAGGCTAATGCCCTCAAGACCATGTGACCCACCCTGGAGTGGGGAGTGAGGAGTTTTATAGTGTGCACTAGTAGAAAAGAACCCTCCTGCCAATGCAGGAGACATAAGAGATGTAGGTTTGATCCTTGGGTCAGGAAGATCTCCTGGAGAAGGGCACAGCAACCCACTCCAGTATTCTTACTTAGAGAGCCCCATGGACAGAGAAGTCTGGCAGGCTACAGTCCATGGGGTTGTAAAGAGTTGGACATGACTGAAATGACTTAGCACAGACACATGC
This sequence comes from Bos javanicus, assembly GCF_032452875.1. Taxonomy (NCBI): domain Eukaryota; kingdom Metazoa; phylum Chordata; class Mammalia; order Artiodactyla; family Bovidae; genus Bos; species Bos javanicus. Next base: position 57,750,092 of record NC_083869.1, on the reverse strand, counting down.
ATGGCCTCACTTTGGCCATGTAACCACAAGTACCAGAAATGGCCTACATTTCCCTCCTAAAAAGTGCCATTGAGTTGACCAGGTGAGAGAAGGGAAGCTCAATTTTCCCTTCCTAGGTGATGAAAGCCTATGTTGAAATATAGTCTGCATCAAAAAGGATCTACAGTTAGCAGAGACCCATTGGCCCACATAGGGTGTACAGTGAGAACAACACAAACCTTCGTTGTTCTGCCACTCTAAGATGTAGGGGTTGCTATCACAGCATGAACTAGACCATCTTGACTTTTACAAATGGCATATAAAATTGACTTTTATATTTGGAGTTCCCCAAATCTATTTTTTTAAGAGCTAGAAATTTAAAATTAAGGCAAAATTGAAAAAGTATCAAAGATAAGAGCAGGTCTAGAATGTTCAGGGCAATTCCAAAATGTCATCCTTGGGAGACCCAAAAGTCCGAGTATGACCTGTTAGAGGGAAGCAACAGAGAATTTTGCCAAGTATTCCAGTTTACTTTTAATATCAAAAGGGTCAGAATTTGTGTTAGACTTCAAAAATATACACTATTCATTTTCACCCATCATCTACAAGTTAGCATTTCAAAAGGAAAGAAAAAATTAATTTAAGATTCTATTGGCCACATGCCTTTTCTATGAAGGATTATAGTAGTTTTGGCATGATATGAAGAGGAATAAGAGTTCTCAAAAAATTAAAAATAGAACTTCCATACAATCTAGGAATAAATATATGCCTAAGGTCTGGAGGGCTGAGAGGAGCTACTCCATGTTCAAGGTAAGGAGCAGCGGCTGCGCTTTGCTGGAGTGGCCGTGAAGAGATACCCCACGTCCAAGGTAAGAGAAACCCAAATAAGACAGTAGGTGTTGCGAGAGGGCATCAGAGGGCAGACACACTGAAACCATAACGACAGAAAACTAGTCAATCTGATCACATGGAACACAGCCTTCTCTAACTCAATGAAACTAAGCCATGCCCTATGGAGCCACCCAAGATGGGTGGGTCATGGTGGAGAGGTATGACAGAATGAGGTCCCCTGGAGAAGGGAATGGCAAACTACTTCAGTATTCATGCCTTGAGAACCCCATGAACAGTATGAAAAGGCAAAATGATAGGATACTGAAAGATGAACTCCCCAGGTCAGTAGGTGCCCAATATGCTGCTGGAGAAGAGTGTAGAAATAGCTCCAGAAAGAATGAAGGGATGGAGACAAAGAAAAAACAATACCCAGTTGTGGATGTGACTGGTGATAGAAGCAAGGTCCCATGCTGTAAAGAGCAATATTGCATAGGAACCTGGAATGTTAGGTCCATGAATCAAGGCGAATTGGAAGTGGTCAAACAGGGGATGGCAAGAGTGAATGTCCACATTCTAGGAATCAGCATACTAAAATGGACTGGAATGGGTGAATTTAACTCAGATGACCATTATATCTACTACTGTGGGCAAAATCCCTCAGAAGAAATAGAGTAGCCATCATGGTCAACAAAAGAGTCTGAAAGGCAGTACTTGGATGCAATCTCAAAAATGACAGAATGATCTGTTCATTTCCAAAGCAAACCATTCAATATCACAGTAATCCAAGCCTATGCCTCAACCAGTAACACTGAAGAGGCTGAAGTTGAATGGTTCTATGAAGACCTACAAGACCTTTTAGAACTAACACCCAAAAAAGATGTCCTTTTCATTATAGGGGACTGGAATGCAAAAGTAGGAAGTCAAGAAACACCTGAAGTAACAGGCAAATTTGGCCTTGGAATACAGAATGAAGCAGGGCAAAGACTAATAGAATTTTGCCAAGAGAACGCACTGGTCATAGCAAACACCCTCTTCCAACAACACAAGAGAAGACTCTATACATGGACATCACCAGATGGTCAACACCGAAATCAGATTGATTATATTCTTTGCAGCCAAAGATGGAGACGCTCTATACAGCCAGCAAAAACAAGACAGGGAGATGACTGTGGCTCAGATCATGAACTGCTTATTGCCAAATTCAGACTTAAATTGAAGAAAGTAGGGAAAACCACTAGACCATTCAGGTATGATCTAAATCAAATTCCTTATGATTATACAGTAGAAGTGAGAAATGGATTTAAGGGCCTAGATCTGATAGATAGAGTGCCTGATGAACTATGGACGGAGGTTCGTGACATTGTACAGGAGACAGGGATCAACACCATCCCCATGGAAAAATGGAAAAAAGCAAAATGGCTGTCTGGGGAGGCCTTACAAATAGTTGTGAAAAGCAAAGGAGAAAAGGAAAGATATAAGCATCTGAATGCAGAGTTCCAAAGAATAGCAAAGAGAGATAAGAAAGCCTTCCTCAGCTATCACTGCAAAGAAATAGAGGAAAAGAACAGAATGGGAAAGACTAGAGATCTCTTTAAGAACATCAGAGATACCAAGGGAACATTTCATGCAAAGATGGGCTTGATAAAGGACTGAATGATATGGACGTAACAGAAGTAGAAGATATTTAGAAGAGGTGGCAAGAATACGCAGAAGAACTGTACAAAAAAGATCTTCAGGACCCAGATAATCACAATGGTGTGATCACTGACCTACAGCCAGACATCCTGGAATGTGAAGTCAAGTGGGCTTTAGGAAGCATCACTACGAACAAAGCTAGTGTAGGTGATGGCATTCCAGTTGAGCTATTTCAAATCCTGAAAGATGATGCTGTGAACATGTTGCACTCAATATGTCAGCAAATTTGGAAAGCATCATCAAATTTGGAAAATTCAGGGTTGGCCACAGGACTGGAAAAGGTCAGTTTTCATTCCAATCCCAAAGAAAGGCAATGCCAAAGAATGCTCAAACTACAACACAATTGCCCTCATCTCACACGCTAGTAAAGTAATGCTCAAAATTTTCCAAGCCAGGCTTCAGCAATACGTGAAGCATGGACTTCCTAGTGTTCAAGCTGGTTTTAGAAAAGGCAGAGGAACCAGAGATCAAATTGCCAACATCCACTGGATCATTGAGAAAGCAAGAGAGTTCCAGAAAAACATGTTTCTGCTTTATTGACTATGCCAAAGCCTTTGACTGTGTGGATCACAAGAAACTGTGGAAAATTCTGAAAGAGATGGGAATACTAGATCACCTGACCTGCTTCTTAAGAAACCCATATGCAGGTCAGGAAGCAACAGTTAGAAGTGGACATGAAACAACAGACTGGTTCCGAATAGGAAAAGGAGTGCATCAAGGCTGTATATTGTCACCCTGCTTGTTTAACTTATATGCAGAGTACATCATGAGAAACACTGGGCTGGAAGAAGCACAAGCTGGAATCAAGATTGCTGGGAGAAATATCAATAACCTCAGATATGCAGATGACACCACCCTTATGGCAGAAAGTGAAGAGGAACTGAAAAGCCTCTTGGTGAAAGTGAAAGAGGAGAGTTAAAAAGTTGGCTTAAAGCTCAACATTCAGAAAATGAAGATCATGGCATCTGGTCCTATCACTTCATGGGAAATAGATGGGAAACAGTGTCAGACTTTATTTTTGGGGGCTCCAAAATCACTGCTGATAATGCTTACAGCCATGAAATTAAAAGACAGTTACTCCTTGAAAGGAAAGTTATGTCCAACCTAGATAGCATATTCAAAAGCAGAGACATTACTTTGCTAACAAAGGTCCATCTAGTCAAGGCTATGGTTTTTCCAGTGGTCATGTATGGATATGAGAGTTGGACTGTGAAGAAGGCTGAGCACCAAAGAATTGATGCTTTTGAACTGCGGTGTTGGAGAAGACTCTTGAGAGTCCCTTGGACTGCAAGGAGATCCAACCAGTCCATTCTAAAGGAGATCAGTCCTGGGTGTTCATTGGAAGGACTGATGCTAAAGCTGAAACTCCAATATTTTGGCTACCTCATGCGAAGAGTTGACTCATCGGAAAAGACTCTGATGCTGGGAGGAATTGGGGGCAGGAGGAGAAGGGGATGACAGAAGATGGGATGGCTGGATGGCATCTCCGACTCAATGGACATGAATTTGAGCGAACTCCGGGAGTTGATGATGGACAGGGAGGTTTAGTGTTCTGCAATTCATGGGGTCGCAAAGAGTTGGACATGACTGAGCGACTTAACTGAACTGAACTGAGTGTCTGGGTATTTATCCAAAGAAAACAAAAACATTAATTTGAAAAGATATGTGCACTCCTATGATAATTGTAGCATTAGTTATAATAGCCAAGATATGGAAGCCACTTACATGTTCACTGATAGACAAATGGACTAAGGATGTTACACACAAACACACACAGTAGAATGTTACTAAGTCATAAGAAATGAAGTCTTGTCATTTGCAACAAGATGGATGGTTCTAGAGGGTATTATGCTAAATGAAATAAGTCAGAGAAATATAAACAGATACCACTTATAAGTGAAATCTGAAAAACAAAATGAAAAAAAGTGAGACTCATGGATACAGAGAACAAATGGGTGATTGCCAGAGGGAATAGGGTGAAGCAGTAGGTAAAGAGATTAAGGGAATGAAGAGGCACAAACTTCCAGTTAAGTAATAAATTAGTTACAGGGGTGTAATATACAGCATAAGAGATATAGTCAAAAATACTGTAATAACTCTGAATGGGGACAAGTGGTTCAAACAAGAAAGAAAATTCTTATATAAAAGATATATGTTAAAGTGACTTTACTAGTTGCTGAGAAAGTTGTAATTTAAAACTCTTGAAGTGCATTTCTCCCAGAATTGTGAGAATTTTCTCCTATTGTTTCCTCATCCTTCTTCACCATTGTCAATTAAATTGGTAGATCAACATGAAACCAAAGGAAGAAGTCAAAGGAAGTTATGCACTTGAACCTTCTGTAAGTTTTAGGAACTTCTGTATTTCAGCTGTAATATATCTGGTGGCCAATGAAATCTCACAGAAGTCTGCTAGTTGGCTTTGTTTCATTGCACTCTGCTCCAGAACAGTGGGTTCCCAGCTACAGGATAGAAGAGATGCTCACATAGTAACAGTGAAATAGGGCCCATTAATGATATGAGGGCCAGGAGTAAATTGTTTTTTTTTTAATCTCAGAGATGAGGTTCATTAGGTACTATGGCTCAAGAGTTGCATTCTAGACATTTGTGGGGAGCAATTCTTCATTGTGCAGAACTACCCTCTGTAATATATTCTTGACCTTTACTCCACAAATTCCGATGTCATCCCCCAAACCCAAAATGATCCTACACAATTCCACATGTTCCCTGGTTGAGGGAAGTATGAGATTGGGTAGGAAATTAATTTACCCAGCATATGCTTATAATCCTCAAAGCACTGGTGAGCTGAATGAATAACACAAAACAATGACTATAGTCAGTATTAGAAAATTTAAAAAAAAAATCACCAAATACCAAATGCGAATTAACATAAAATTAAAATGACCTACACAAATTTTTAAACAGTCATACTCACCATGTTCTCCACTGTTCTAAATCTCTGGTTGGCCCTCTCTAGCCATGGGCCAGGATCAAAGAGTGGACAGTTTAACACTGTAATCAACGCGTACTTCCTGTGGTGCCCCCTTTCTTCACTTCCAGGCTTGCTTTTCTGTGATTCTGTGTAATTTATCACTCTTCACTGTCATTTCCTTTTCCTTTGTGTTGACACAGGCTAGTGTGTTTGTCTGTTCTTGTTGAGCAGTTTGACTTCCTTCCGCAGGATTGCTATTAAGGGCTACATGGTGATAAACGAGCCAGCACACATTTTTGGCTTTTTTCCCCCCTGGACTCCTTTCTTGTTTTGTCATCTTCTTTCATCATTCATGTTTCTGCTAATTTTTAGCCTAACTCAAGGATTGGCAAGCTCTGGCCTGCTGGCCAGCCTTCCATTTTTACAAATAAAGTTCTATTTGCACACACGCACACACAAAAGTCATATTCATTCTTTGACTAAACTTTTGGAATTCGCCCATTCAATTAAAACATTTGACCCAAGTTCCTTGTGACTTACTACCACAAATATCACTTAAAAATGCCAAGTACCTCTTGGGAAAAAAAAAGGCAACATAGGTTATCCTACTCTGTTTTAGATGTGTGATGAACAAGTAAAAGGTGATGAAGGGCCTGAAGAATGTTATGTGCATGTAGAGTGAGTGTACACTTGAGATTCTGTATCTTGGTTCATGGGTTATATGTTTTATAGTTTGATAGATAAGCACATCTGTACTAAGATGCTTTTTTCAGGTTTACAGTAATTGATGCACCATTCTTGCCTCTCTTTGCTGAGGCCAGGGCCTCCATAGGATGACTGCACAGTGTGACTTCTGCATATAAATCATAGCCTGCCACCTGTTATTTAATGGATAGCATTGCTGACTCAATAACATCAAGATTCTGTACAATTGTTCCCTCCAGCCCTGGGTGTTCCCCATAGAGGTAATTGTCTAGAAAATAAATTTCCTGGACAAAGAACAAGAACTTACAGTCATAGGAACATCTTTTATTGTCTTAGAAGTTAACTTTCAACTATGCTGATGTGTCTGGTTCTTCAATCTTTAGAGTTATTGTGATAAATTTTCATCACACATAAATAGATTTACATAGTTTGTTTTCAATTAAATGACCCTGAAATACCCATTGGGCATCGCTAATGATGGCAGAGACTACTGGTTACTCAGACCTATATTTTTTTCTAGCAGTTTTGTCAGTAGCAAGGTAATGCATTAAATACAAGGAAAAACACCGTTGCAAAACCAATTTGCTAAGGGGCTTGTAAAATCCAGCTTTCAAAAGTTACTGAGGCATCAAAGTAAAGGACCAAAGAACTAGATATTTTGATCAGTTTCTCAAGGTCAAACACATTATTAATTCATCAAATATCTCTTTCTGCTGAAGTTATTTGAAAAGCAAACAACCTGTTCTGTGCAGATGTTGTACTTAATAACTCTAATACTTTAAGAAAAAAGGCAGTGATGGAACAAACAGAATTTTCTACTACGTAAGGAATGCTTTCATTGGTTTGAAAAACACTTGCATCATTAATAAATGCTTTGAATATTCTTAATAAGAAACCTGAGAAAATTTGACTGTAGTAGTTTTAGCTGATTATCTTTTATGCCACTTATATCTGCTGATTTAGAGGACAAACCATTAAAAATTCTAAGAAGATTGAATATTCTAAGCTGTCTTGATTATCTTTGTTGTAGAAATAGAAGGTGCTCAATTTATGCCTTGTGATAAAGGTTAGTCATGACTGATCTGGCTCCTCAAATGTTTCCAGCAAAATTGGCTGGGCAGGGGAGGGTGTCTGGAAACCTATTATCTCTTCTTCTCAGACTTCAGCCATGAAACTTCCTTTCTCTAGCTTTATAAAATGAGACTTTCAAAACTGATGACTCCAGAAACTCCTTTTTGCTAAAGCTTACATTTCTCTCTTTAAATTTATTCAGAACTATTTCATAACTGTTATACTCCACATATATAATAAGAAAACTGTGCTATGTATCCTGCTCAATACTCTTCTGCTCAAAGGGAAGTGAGCATACATTTCTGGGTAAGTCTACCATTTTACATGGGGAAGTTGAGGGAAGACAAAATAAATATGATGATTAATTTTGAGTCAACTTGACTGGGCCAAGTGGTGCCCAGATTAAAGATTATTTCTGGGTGCCTTTGTGAGGGTGTAGCTGGATGAGATTAGCATTTTAAATCAGTGGACTCAGAAAAGCAGACAGCCCTCCCTAATTTGTGTGGGTATCACCCAATCTGTTGAGGCCCTGAATAGAACAAAAAGATGGTGGAAGGAGGCATGGTTGCTTAGTCGTGTCAAACTCTTTGGGACCTCATGGACTGTAGTCCACCAAGCTCTCAGCCCATGGGATAATCCAAGCAAGAATACTGGGAGTGGGCTGCCATTTTCTCCTTCAGGGGATCTTCCTGACCCAGAGACTGAACCAGTGTCTCCTGTGTTTCATGCATTGGAAGTGGATTCTTTACTACTGAGCCACCAGGGAAGACTGGTGTAAAAAGGAGGAATTCACCCCTGTTTGTTTCCTGCTTACCTTTTGGGGCTGGGACGTTGATTTTTTGCCCTTGGACTGGAATTTACACTATAAGTTCTGGTTCTCCAGTCTCTGGACTTGAACTGGGATAATACCACTGGCTTTCTTGAGTCTCCAAGTGGCAGAAAGCAGATCACAGGACTTCTTAGCCTCAGTAATTGTGTGAACCAATTTCTCATGATAAATTATCTATCTAACTAGAGAGAAAGAGTTATATACAGAATATATATATATATATATATATATATATATATACATGAGTGCTCAGTCACTTCAGTTGTGTCTGACTTTGTGCAGCCCCATAGACTGTAGCCCACCAGGCTCCTCTGTCCATGGGATTCTCCAGGCAAGAATACTGGAATGGGTTGTCATGCTCTCCTCCAGGAGATCTTACCAACTGAGGGATCAAACCTGCATCTCTTACTTCTCCTGCATTGGCAGGCGAGTTCTTAACCACTAGCATCATCTGGGAAGCTTACATATATATATATAAACATACACATGCCTATCCTATTGGTTCTGTTTCTATGGATAAGCCTAATACACCAGCTACCAAAGTATTATGACCTGGGACAACAGTGGGTCACAAGTATTAACCCTATATAACTTGACCTAATATGTGATATGGGCTTACTCTACCACTAAGGTATACCAACAGTGAGAACTGGACATGGAACAACATACTGGTTCCAAATAGGAAAAGGACTACGTCAAGGCTGTATATTGTCACCCTGCTTATTTAACTTATATGCAGAGTACATCATGAGAAACGCTATGATGGAAAAACGCACAAGCTGGAATCAAGATTGCCGGAAGAAATATCAATAACCTCAGATATGCAGATGACACCACCCTTATGGCAGAAAGTGAAGAGGAACTCAAAAGCCTCTTGATGAAAGTGAAAGTGGAGAGTGAAAAAGTCGGCTTAAAGCTCAACATTCAGAAAACGAAGATCATGGCATCTGGTCACATCACTTCATGGGAAATAGATGGGGGAAAAGTGTCAGACTTTATTTTTGGGGGCTCCAAAATCACTTCAGTTGGTGATTTCAGCCATGAAATTAAAAGATATTTACTCCTTGGAAGGAGGGTTATGACCAACCTAGATAGCATATAAAAGCAGAGACATTACTTTGCCAATGAAGGTCTGTCTAGTCAAGGCTATGGTTTTTCCAGTAGTCATGTATGGATGCGAGAGTTGGACTGTGAAGAAAGCTGAGCACCAAAGAATTGATGCTTTTGAACTGTGGTGTTGGAGAAGACTCTTGAGTGTCCCTTGGACTGCAAGGAGATCCAACCAGTCCATTCTAAAGGAGATCAATCCTGGGTGTTCTTTGGACTTGCTAAAGCTGAAACTCCAGTACTTTGGCCACCTCATGAGAAGAGTTGACTCGTTAGAAAAGACTCTGATGCTGGGAGGCATTGGGGGCAGGAGGAGAAGGAGACAACAGAGGATGAGACGGCTGGATGGCATCACTGACTCGATGGACGTGAGTGTGAGTGAACTCCGGGAGTTGGTGATGGACAGGGAGGCCTGGCGTGCTGCAATTCATGGGGTCGCAAAGAGCTGGACATAATTGAGCGACTGAACTGAAGGTATACCATAAATTATAACTGACTCATCAGTTTGTGAAAAATCTATATGAGAATAAATGATAAGTACAGGCTGCAGTCCATGGGGTTGCTGAGGGTCGGACACGACTGAGCGACTTCACTTTCACTTTTCACTTTCATGCATTGGAGAAGGAAATGGCAACCCACTCCAGTGTTCTTGCCTGGAGAATCCCAGAGATGGGGGAGCCTGGTGGGCTGCCCTCTATGGGGTCGCACAGAGTCGGACACGGCTGAAGCGACTTAGCAGCAGCAGCAGCAACAGTTACTTAAGAAAAGCACAAAGAAGTAATAAGAAGAGGAAGAGGAAGAAGACCTGGGGGAAAGGGTAGTTTACATAGTTGCAGTGTATATGGTCCCTTCTGACATCTACAAAGCATGGAAAATCACAAGCTCATGTAGATTAGAATGAGAAGAGACAAATATACTTTCTAATTCTGAATAGATGCCGAAATCATTAATGAACACCTTGGCTTCAGTAATTCTTGGCAAGAAAAGACATAGGATCACTTATAACTTGTGGAAGGTGCAACCTATAAGAGGGTGAGAGGAAGTAACCATTTTATAGAGCTGACTCCACTGAATTTCCTAGTTTGCAAAAGAGAGCCAAGGTAAATGATTTCTCATGTTGGGCTGCAACAGCTCTGTCCCTGTCTAGATGGCTGATGCCTATTGGGTCCTCTTAATACAATGGCTTCCAGGCTAAAGCAGTTAAGCTTTACTGCTGAGTCCGTTTCAGTGAGATGAGACTATTGGTCAGTGTATCCCTGTAATGTCAGGATCTACGAGGATGCCTGCATGTGGCTTCATGTGAGCTGGGGGCAACTGGGTTGAATTTGGAGTTCAGCAAATACTGTTGCTTGTAACACCTTCTCGGACTCAAACTCCAGGGAGTTCTAATACAATTTATTTTCTTCTGGTTAGGCTTTCTTTCCAGTAAAATCTCAGGAAATGACAAATAAATTCCTGGCCAAACTAGTTTTTAGACCACATCTAGAATAATATTACCAATGGTGGAACTGAAAATGTGGGCTTCCCCGATGGCTCAGCAGGTGAAGAATCTGCTTGCACTGAGGGAGACACAGGAGATGTGGGTTTGATCCCTGGGCTAGGAAGAGCCCCTGGAGGAGGAAAACGGCAACCCACTCCAGTATTCTTGCCTGGACAGTCACATGGACAGAGGATCCTGGCTGACTACAGTCCAAAGTGTCGAAAAGAGTACTGAGTGACTAAGCTCGTGCACATACTTAAAAGTTTGCTAAGGATTTTCTTCTTTTTGTTTTTCACTCCTTCTCCCAGGACAAAGAACCTGCACAGGCAAGTTAGAGGAAGCAATGGGAGGGTAGACCGTACCTGTGCAATATAAACTTATGTATTATGCACTAATCACTCTTGAAAAACTATTCTCTGGAGAAAATGATCACCCCAATTCATTACTTCATACATACAGCTAGTCTTCACTTCTGTTCTGTACCAAAAACATCTTTTCAGCTGCTTTCTTACGTTATTGTCTGCAAATCAGTACTTGCCTTTGTCCTTGTATTAGAGATCCTCAAGGACATGGATTACAGATGCATCTTGTTTTGTATAGCACCTTTCATCCTGCCACATGAAAACAGGCACATACATTTTTAATGATGGTGATAATGAAGCGACCTAGACCTTGTGCTGGGAAACTTTGACTGTCTATTCCCAAGTAACATTCAGGAGACTCTCTTCCAGAGTCTCTGCCTGAAGCTTTAACATAGCTGAAAGGGTAACTATTCACAGGTACCATGGAATTCAATAGAAGGCAAATGTTCGTCACCAGTTCTCCTTCAAATCTCTCTGGATTAACTGTCTCTAATGAACCCGACAGAATCAAGAAAGTGTGTGTGTATTGCAGGCTTAATCAACATTCAGGGTTATCTTTCTCTGTGTCTGGCTAAGGCAGATATCTATTTTTGACAGTCTGGCCAGCATTCCACATCATTTGTTAGCGTGGATTCCATTTCCTGGTAGTGACATATTCAAATGTAACATCTAGATAGGGGCTTGCCGAAGTGTAATCTACATTACCCTAATGGCAGACCTGAAATTGCAGGTGAGGCGTGAGATAAGTGTCATATCATGGACAGGAGAGGAGGCAGGCAGCCTGAGTGACACTGACAGGCATTCTTGTTCTTACTGTGCCTTCTGAGATGCGGCAGTCTTGAGTCTTGTCAAATTAACTCACCCGGAATGCCCCCTAGTGAAACAAACTTGTCTGAACTATTAGGTAATCTTTGTTTCTTGTGTCTGGAAAAATGAAAGCCATCTCTCAGAATACATTAAAAAAAATGAATTTAGACAGCACCATGACTATAGTCTTTTATTGGTCTGCTGGCTGTAGCAGTAATTCTCAAAGTCGGGTCCCTAAACCAGTACTGTTGGCTTCATCTGGAACTCGTTAGCAATGCATGTTCCTGGGTCCCAGCACTGAACCGCTGAATAAGAACTGAGGTTAAGCCCAGTAATCTTTGTTTTGAGAAGGCTTCCAAGTGAATGCATAATGATGTTTGCAAAACACCAGCTAGCCTATTTTCTTAAGCTATCTGAGCTATTTTTTAAACTATATCAGAGATGATCAGTGAAGTCTCATCCAAACTTATCACATAATGATGCATTTTGTTACAGCATAAAATGCCATTTAAATGTCTCAGCTTTTATGCTTTTCATTGACATCATTGCTTTCCTAAGAAGATGCCAAATTTGTAAAATAAACCACATTATTACTTTTTGTATATCCTAAGCTAAGGGTCTGTGATAGAACAATGATTAATCTTTAAACTGTGGTCTTGCTGTCCATTCTGGCTTATTATTGGACACATCTGATTTGTTTCCACTTTTTAATTTTCTCCATGACCATATCTGATCACTGAGCAGCAGGAGAAGACCATGGGCCACAAAATCCTAAATGGAGCTTCTTCCTGAGTTGACTTTTTACAGGGAATGATGTCAAAATGTGCATAAACTCCTAGAGTATGTTAAATTAAAGGAGAAAAAAATGCAAGTCAGGATATCCCCTCTTCACCACCCCACCTCCAAATCTTAAAAGCTTTCATGATCCAGTAAAATATCCAACTTATAGGGTACTGAGAAAACACTGGAGGTGACAAACAGGTCCCCTGCCTGGAGAGCTCTAAGTGACAGGATCTGTCCATCTTATTCCCCATCTGCCACTCGTTATGTTTCTTCATTCCCTGTCTTCAGAGTGATTGCATTTCTCTCCACATTTATAAAATTTAGTTTGTTATTAAGATTCTTCCTTCATAATGGTGCCTCATTATCTATTTGGCAATTGGCTTGATCATCACCTTTAGTTTCAGTTACTTAAAAATTTCTTTGGAATTTTAAATGCAGTATTCTAGCCATAATTGTCACATCAGCTTCTGTGCAACTTCTTTGTGTTTGATTAACTGATTGTTTACTTTTTTGTTCTGAATGTTGTCACTTTTTGGGTTTCCCCTCAGTTTGTCTCATTCCATCTGTTTACCTGTCCATTTATTGTTTAATTAATTTTTATTGGAGTAAAAATTAATTTCACAATATTTTACATGTTGTCTTAGTTTCTGCTTTACAGCAAAGTGAATCAGTTATATGTATACATACATCCCCTTTTTTTTTTTGATTTCCTTCCCGTTTAGGTCACCACAGAGCACTGAGCAGAGTTCCTTGAGCTATAGTAGGTTCTCACTAGCTATCTATATTATAGATAGTTTCAATAATGTTATATATGTCAATTCCAGGTTCCCAATTCATCCACCACCCTCTCCCATCTTGGTCTTCATATGTTTGTTCACTGTATCTCTGTCTCTATTTCTGCCCTGCATACAGTCCACGTGTATGCATTAATATACCATATTTGTTTTTCGCTTTCTGACTTACTTCAGTCCGTATGACATGCTCTAGGTCCATCCATGTCTCTTCAAATTACCTGATGTCCTCTTATTTTCTGACAAATAATCCCTCTGCCTCTTCTTTGCACGTACCTCTCTCCAACATGCCTGATTCCCAGTCTAGTTTTGCTCGGATCTTGTGTGAGTAGCTCAAAGTTATACCATTCAGCAGATTCCAATATCATGAAAGACGCCTTTTTCCATTATATTTTTCCTGGATTTTTCATGAATTAGTCATATTTTTTATGAATTGGTCATATTTTTTACATTATTAACACTCCTGTACTCCTACAAAATGATAGCTCTTCAATGTACCCTACTCTTCACAGAAGCTCTTGACTTGGATTCAAGTTTTTCTACTTGATATTGCCTTTTGCCTGTTATTTCCTCTTTACAGACTAAATTTGACTGGCTCACAACAAATTAGTGAAACAAGCCTAGTGGTATTTCGGCTTCAACTGCCTCCTTTTACTTGACAAATCACAGTAGCCCAATGGTCACCACTGTGTACAGTGTACCCTGAATAGGACAGCATGCATGCTAAGCTCCTTCAGTTGTGTCCGACTCTTTGTGACCCTATGGACTGTAGCCTGCCAGGTTCCTCTATCCATAGGGATTCTCCAGGCAAGAATACTGAAGTGGGTTTTCATGACTTCCTTCAGGGGATCTTCCCAACCCAGGGATCGAACCCATGTCTCCTGCATCTCCTGCATTGGCAGGCAGATTCTTGACCACTAGTGCCACCTGGGAAGCCTGTAGGGACAGCAGCCTGCAGCACAGCTTTTATGTACAGCAGTGTGGTAGTTGCTTTCTATGTTCCTGGTTACACGAAGGCTCCAGGCTGATTGGCTGTCAAAGAAGCAGCTGTTCAGAAGCTGTGGATGTTAAACATTGATGGCATTCATCTCTGTTACAATCATATCTAGCTTGTCCTTATAAAGAAAAACAAAAAGTTCTGCTTGGTGTTGTCTTGCCTCAGGAAATGAAGAAAGGACAGCAAATGAGAGCTTATTCAGGAAGACCGAGCACTGGGATTAAAAATTAAGATTGAAAACCTCATGCTCAGGACTTCCCTGGTGGTCCAGTGGCTAAGACTCTGCACTCCCAATGCAGAGGGCCTAGATTCAATACCTGGTCAGGGGACTAGATCCTGCAGGCTACAACTAAACAGAGTTTGCATACAACAGCTAAACATCCCCATGCCACAAAAGAAGATCAAAGATCCTGCTTGCCGTAACCAAAATCCAGTGCAGATAAATAAATAAATTTTTTAAAGAAAGAAACCCTCATACTCATCAGGAAGATCTGAACTAAAGAATATTTTGATTTCTGGTATAGCTAAATTTTACTTATTACCCTCAGAAAACTTTGTACTGATAATATCTGAGTTCCTGAGTCTCTGAGTCTTGGGAAAAAAGGAAGAAAATGAGAGACCAGCAATCTTTTCTGAGCTATGAGCCTTGGGGTGGAGGGTGATGAACCTCCGTGGCCCTGCTTGTGTTGGACAGTCGAGGAGGGAGATTTTGAAGACTGAGCATTTGTCATAAAACAAGACTGCCAGGCCTGTATGCAGCATAACTGAATGCCTTTTTTGAGACTTAATATGGCCCAGACTAGCACCATCTACTAGAAATGTAATGTGAACCACATATGTAATTTTAAATATTTTAGAAGTCATATTAAAATATGGGAAAATAATTATTATTTTAATTACAATAATTTTTCTTATTCACCCAAATATAAAATTAAGGTCTCATATATAATCAGTGGAAAAAGTTTTTAATGAAATCTTTTCAATGATTTTTATTTGAACTAAGTTTTTGAAATCCAGTGTGCATTTTAAACTTACAGTAGATCTCAATTCAGAGTAACCGTAATTTGAGTGCTCAGGAGCACATGTGTCTAGTGGCCCCCGTACTGGGCACTGGTGGTCAAGATGCTATAGATCCTCCATTGAACAGGCAACTGGAGAAAGGAGTCCTATTATGGCTATGTCTACTGTAATAATAAAGCAAACTACTTAAGCATTTATGACTTGGGAAAATAGACAGTTAATGTACATCCTTATTTTATAATGGGCTCAATAAATAAATATCTTAGTAGTCATAGAATGCATGATATTATGAATTTTCTATTTGCTTGATCATGTGGTTAGGTTAGAGAGAACAGGAACAAACAGTGCCTTTCGAGTTAATTTTTTTCACTAACTTGATTATCTGGAAAAATGTTCTATATCTTGAAAGCTCAAATGGGCTTTGCCTACATGTAATAATACAATGTGCAGTTATAGCATCAAGAGTAAAATCTACCAATGGATTAATTTAATCCAATTCAACTCTAACCAGTTCAATTAGGCTACGTACATAGTGATAAAACTTTCAGTCACATTAGTTATTTCATTATCCAACTAGAGAATTCAGCCAATAGTTTTATCTGATAAAACTTTTCAGTTCTGGTTTATAGCTACAAGATTCCCATATAATGAGGACTTGCAATCCACTCACTCCACAATATTTGGCTGGATAGATCACCCACCCCCCACCCCCCTATTCAAATAATTGCCTTGAAACATAATAGTGCTTCATCTATTCAAGGACAAAAATGCAAAATCCTATAATACTTAGAATAGTTTCTAAAGATGTTATCATTCAGTGGTCTTCAAATGTGGGCTGGGGATGGGGCACACAAGGAGTATTAAAATACTGGAAAGTAGTCAAAGATTTTCCAGGGCACAGTTTTAAGAAATATAATTTTTAAATTCTCAGTAACAGGTATATCCAACTCAAGAAAAGTTTATCTGGTAAATTGTTTGAATGTTTTAACCTCTTTTTTTCTTACAAAAGGAAGGTACTATATAGGGATTGTTAATCTTCATATAGTACACGACTTTACTACATAAAATATTTAGGGCACTAAACAGGGAATATTCATTTCATGGGAAATCAGGATCCTATAATCTTACAGGGTTCCTTCTAGCTTTCTGTTTTAGAGTACAAATTTCTTTTAAGAAAGAAACCTAATACCTTTTAAGAAAGGTATTAGGTGGTTTTTTTTTTTTTTTTGCCTGATCTCATTTCTTTTTTTCAAATTTTGATATTTTGTTCATCATGCATGATATGAAATTTTCATTTAAAACTATTACATTGAACCATTCTTTACCTTTTAAAAAATTTAAACATAGATAATTCAGCAAACAAAAAAAAGATCTTTCTACAGAATCAAAATTTTTTTTAATTTTTAAATTTATTTTTAAACTTTTTATTTTGTATTGTAGCATAGCCAATTAACAATGTTGTAATAGTTTCAGGTCGACAGTAAAGGGGCTCAGGCGTACCTATGCATGTATCCATTCTGTCCCCAAAATCCCCTCCCACCAGGCTGCTACATAATATTAAGCCTAGTTCCCTGATAATATTAAGCCAGTAGGTCCTTATTGGTTATTTTTATTAATATTATTTTTTATTTATTTTATTTATTTATTTTTTAAACTTTTAATTTTTTATTAGAGTGTAGCAAATTATCAAAGCTGTAATAGCTTCAGGTGAACAGCCATACATATACATGTATCCATTCTCCCCCAAACTCTCCTTCCATCCAGGCTGCCACATTAGCAGAGTTCTATGTGCTGTGCAATAGGTCCTAGTTAGTTATCCATTTTAAATAGCACTGTGTACATTTCGATCTCAAACTCCCTAACTATCTCTTCCCCACTTCTGCCTTCCCCGCAACAACCGTAAGTTTGTTCTCTAAGTCTGTATGTCTGTTTTTAAAATAAGTTCATTCATAATCATTTCTTTTTAGATTCTGCTTAACACGAAGTAGTAGAGTTTGGATGATAAAATGACCCAGGTTCATGTGGTAGACAGAATTTTAGCCCCTGTGATCTTTGTCCCCTACTGCTAAGTACATGTATGTTATAGCAAAAAGGACTTTGCAAGTGAAATTATGGTGAATAATCTCAAGAAAGGAAGATTACTCCCAGATTATCTGAGTGGGCCTAATGTCATCTCTTGTGCCCTCAAAAGTGGAAGAACACTGAATGTTCTTGGACCACAATCAGGGTCCTTCTCTCAGCTGCTATTTCAACACAGAAGAGTCAATTAGAGAGATGCAATGACTGAAGAAGAGGTAGGAGACTTTCAAAGAGTGAGAGAGATTTAACCTGTCTAACTGGTTCTGAGATAAGGGGAGTGAAAGCACAGAATCTTATCCACTAGATCTCCAGGAAATTCCCAGATAGGTACTTTTTTTAGCCACTAATTCCATGGTATTTTTTACAGCAGCAATAGAAAGATAATTTAGGATGCAAATGATCATTTGTTTTAAAAAATTTGCTGATGGAATCTCTTGACCTTTGTTAAAGAATGAATTTGTGTTAAGGGACAACCTTGTGAAAAAAAGCAAAGAAATATTAGAAAACAATATTGACTACTTTTTTTTCACATATAAATATAAGCAATTATTTTCAACTGTCCTTAAGAAAGCACCACTGTTAGAAAAGAGGCTTTGATTTCATGAATGGGTTAGCAACACAGAATACTTTTTTTCTTATTTTTCTTTTCTTGTAAACTAATTTTTATAGGAATATTAATTTATTTACAATGTTATGCTAGTTACTACTGTCAGCAAAATGAATCGGTTATACATATACATATGCAAGCATGCTTGCTCAGTCATGTTCAACTCTTTGAGACCCCATGAACTGTACGTAGCTTGCCAGTTTCCTCTGCCCATGGAATTTTCCAGGCAAGAATACTGGCGTGGGGTTGCCATTTCCTTCTTTGGGGGAACATCCCAACCCAGGGGTTGAACCCATATCTCTTGCATGTCTTGCATTGGCAGGTGGATTCTTTACCACTGCACCTCTTGGGAGGCCCACATATACATATACCTACTCTTTTTAAGATTCTTTTCCCATGTGGGCCGTTACAGAGTGTTGAGAAGAGTTCCCGATGCTATACAGTAGGTCTTTGTTAGATATTTATGTGAATATATATAGCAGTGTGTATATGCCAATCCAAATAGAATTTATTGGACTATTTTCTAGGATTATCAACATTTCATGATATCCTGGATAAAAACTCATACAGAAAACTTTCTTTTGATTTTTTTTCAGATTTCTTATGTTTTGTTCATTAAAATAGTTAAAATTTATTTTAATAAATCCTTATGCCAATTAGGGAAATACTCATTTTATTTAATTGTTTACAATGTTTAATATTTTTATGTACAGTTGACTTACAATACAGCATTCAATATTTTAATCCTACTAAAACTGCTAGCTCTTATGACAGCTAGATTTTAGCAGCATTTATATTTGTTTATCTTATGTTACATATATAGGAAATGCTTGAGCATCACTTATCTCTTTAAAATTGAAATTTTCTCATTACCAATGAAATATTATTGTTATTTTTCATAAGCAATCATAATTTGTAATTTAGGAGGTAACTGGATTTAGATGAAGTCATGGGGAGGTACACTCATGATGAGATTAGTGCCCTTATAAGAAGAAGAAGGTACAGAACAATCTCTCTCCAAGTACACACTGAATAAAGGTCATGTGAGTACACAAAAAGAATTTGGCCATTTCCAAACCAAAAAGAAAGGTCTCACCAAAACTGAATTTGCTAGCACCTTGATCTTGGACTTCTATCCTCCAGAAATGTGAGAAATAAATGTCAACTGTTTAAGCCATCCAGCCTATGGCATTTTGTTATAGTAGCTCAACTAGGACACTGCTTTGCCTTACAATAATGGAATTGATAATACCTAGTCAAAGATGGGCAGATCCACTTCTACCATCACTTCATGCTCCAAGGTCAGATAATCAGCTCATTTAGGCCCCAAAGCATACTGCTGCTGCTGCTAAGTTGCTTCAGTCATGTCTGACTCTGTGCGACCCCATGGACTGCAGCCTCCCAGGCTCCTCCATCCATGGGATTTTCCATGCAAGAGTACTGAAGTGGGTTGCCATTGCCCTCTCCACAAAGCATACTAGGAGCTATTTTAAAACATGTAGTATTTTCTTGTCCCAGAATACATTGCCTTGCTTCAGATTCTTAAGGATCTTCACTATGACTCCCTTACTAACAAGTTGATTCTAGCAACATTAGCTTACGCTTAGTTTGAATATCTAGCCTGAGTGGCAGAACAGCTAATAATATAGCCCAGAATTGCTGCAGTTTTTGCTCACATTTTCCTAGTTCAGTTCAGTCACTCAGTCGTGTCTCTTTGTGACCCCATGAATCGCAGCACGCCAGGCCTCCCTGTCCATCACCAACTCACAGAGGTTATTCAAACTCATGTCCATTGAGTCGGTAATGCCATCGAGCCATCTCATCTTCTGCTGTACCCTTCTCCTCCTGCCCCCAATTCGCCCCGCATCAGAGTCTTTTCCAATGAGTCAACTCTTCATATGAGGTGACCAAAATACTGGAGTTTCAGCTTCAGCATCAGTCCTTCCAATCAACACCAAGGGCTGATCTCCTTTAGGAAGGACTGGTTGGATCTCCCTGCAGTCCAAGGGACTCTCAATAGTTTTCTCCAACACCACAGTTCAAAAGCTTCAATTCTTTGGTGCTCAGCTTTCTTCACAGTCCAACTCTCACATCCATACATGACCACTGGAAAAACCATAGCCTTGACTAGATGGACCTTTGTTGGCAAAGTAATGTCTCTGCTTTTCAATATGCTGTCTAGGTTGGTCATACCTTTCCTTTCAAGGAGTAAGTGTCTTTTAATATCATGGCTTCAATTACCATCTGCAGTGATTTTGGAGCTCCCCAAAATAAAATCTGACACTGTTTCCACTGTTTCCCCATCTATTTCCCATGAAGAGATGGACCAGATGCCATGATCTTAGTTTTCTGAATGTTGAGCTTTAAGCCAACTTTTTCACTCTCCTCTTTCACTTTCATCAAGAGGCTTTTTAGTTCCTCTTCACTTTCTGCCATAAGGGTGGTGTCATTGGCATATCTGAGGTTATTGATATTTCTCTTGGCATACTTAATTCCAGCTTGTGCTTCTTCCAGCCCAGTGTTTCTCATGATATACTCTGCATATAAGTTAAATAAGCAGGGTGACAATATACAACCTTGACATACTCCTTTTCTTATTGGAACCAGTCTGTTGTTCCGTGACCAGTTCTAACTGTTGCTTCCTAACCTGCATATAGGTTTCTCAAGAGGCAGGTCAGGTGGTCTTGTATACCTATCTCTTTCAGAATTTTCCACAGTTTACTGTGATCCACACAGTTAAAGGCTTTGGCATAGTCAATAAAGCGGAAATATATGTTTTTCTGGAACTCTCTTGCTTTCTTGATGATCCAGTGGATATTGGCAATTTGATCTCTGGTTCCTCTGCCTTTTCTAAAACCAGCTTGAACATCAGGAAGTTCACGGTTCATGTATTGCTGAGGCCTGGCTTGGAGAATTTTGAGCATTACTTTACTAGTGTGTGAGATGAGTGCAACTGTGTGGTAGTTTGAGCATTCTTTGGCATTGCCTTTCTTTGGGATTGGAATGAAAACTGACCTTTTCCAGTCCTGTGGCCACTGCTGAGTTTTCCAAATTTGCTGGCATATTGACACTTTCACAGCTTCATCATTCAGGATTTGAAATAGCGCCACTGGAATTCCATCACCTCCACTAGCTTTGTTTGTAGTGATGCTTTCTAAGGCCCACTTGACTTCACATTCCAGGATGTCTGGCTCTAGGTGAGTGATCACACTGTCGTGATTATCTGGGTCATGAAGATATTTTTTGTACAGTTCTTCTGTGTATTCTTGCCACCTCTTCTTAATATCTTCTGCTTCTCTGAGGTCCATACCATTTCTGTCCTTTATCCCATCTTTGCATGAAATGTTCCCTTGGTATCTCTAATTTTCTTGAAGAGATCTTTAGTCTTTCCCATTCTGTTGTTTTCTTCTGTTTCTTTGCATTGATCGCTGAGGAAGGCTTTCTTATCTCTCCTTGCTATCCTTTGGAACTCTGCATTCAGATGCTTATAGCTTTTCTTTTTTCCTTTGCTTTTCACTTCTCTTCTTTTCACAGCTATTTGTAAGGCCTCCCCAGACAGCCATTTTGCTTTTTTGCATTTCTTTTCCATGGTGATGGTCTTGATCCCTGTCTCCTGTACAATGTCACGATCCTCTGTCCATAGTTCATCAGGCACTCTATCTATCAGATCTAGGCCCTTAAATCTATTTCTCACTTCCACTGTATACTTACAAGGGATTTGATTTAGGTCATACCTGAATGGTCTAGTGGTTTTCCCTACTTTCTTCAATTTAAGTCTGAATTTGGCAATAAGGAGTTCATGATGTGAGCCACAGTCAGCTCCTGGTCTTGTTTTTGCTGACTGTATAGAGCTTCTCCATCTTTGGCTGCAAAGAATATAATCAATCTCATTTCAGTGCTGACCATCTGGTGATGTCCATGTGTAGAGTCTTCTCTTGTGTTGTTCGAAGTGGGTGTTTGCTATGACCAGTCAGTTCTCTTGGCAAAATTCTATTAGCCTTTGCCCTGCTTCTTTCTGTATTCCAAGGCCAAATTTGCCTGTTAACCCAGGTGTTTCTTGACTTCCTACTTTTGTATTCCATTCCCCAATAATGAAAAGGACATCTTTTCTGGGTGTTAGTTCTACTTCACAGTCCATGCGTCATCTAATCCTGTTTCTTAACCCACAAGATTCACCCTTAAAGATCCATTCTTCTGGGCCCTGGCAGTATATACAGGCAGTGTCTGTAATTCCTTCAGGGTAGTGAGTGATTTTTTTTGTTAAAAAGAATTGTACTTGCCTACCTGGGATTTGTTGAGACCTGACTCTGAGTGCTAGTCTGAAAGCAATAAGAGTGGTATGTGAAAAATTTAAGAAGAAAAATTGTACTTTATAAATTGCTGTCAAAGATTTTCCATCTTCTATTGTTTGCCTTAGGTTGGCAGATGACTTCTTGAGAGTTTTTAAAAATGAGGCTTTCAAGGCATTTAAGAAAAACTGCCATTAAAAAAGCCTACTTTAAAATCCTTAAATTTATCACAGCTCCATATAGTTTACATGCTACATCCCCCATATCACACCTTCCAGAAGTAGTTCATTGCAATTCATCTCAGGTGAAAGCCTCACTAATCGTGATATGTCCAGTGGTGGGGTCTTTCTCCAGAACCTCATCCTGAGACTTTTTATTGCTGCTTTTCTTACCAACTGTTTTAGCCTGGGTTCCCTAGAAAGCAGAGCTACTCTTTTAGGAACTTCAACCCCAGGAAGCAAGAGAAATGAAACAAGTCAGAGTCATAGGAAGAAACAATATGAGAAGCATGATCAAGCTGGATACCACAGAGTGCAATGATCCCTCAATCTATTGTGACAGTTTTTCAAGAAGTTATGTACACTATTATCTCAGGACTGTCTGCCCATGGGGAGAAGGAAGAATTTATCTACACTACACCATTTCCCGTTGGTTAAAATTGCCCCAGGGTTATTAGCTCCCTGCCTCTTCCATGTTATACGTGTATGGTATCTAAGGAGGATCAGTGACAATCTCAAGTTCCGTAATGAAACTGAAAATTTAACATCATGGGTATGAGACTAAGCTCTGCCTGGTGCACCTGCATGATTCATCGGGGTTCACACAGAGCAGGTACCTGAAATAAGAATCAGATAAACAGTGAAATGGTTCATGAAATATGTCTGGTATATTCATCAACATTCATTGTTATGTTTTAGAAAAGCAAGGCCCATAGAAGTAAATGCCTTGCTCAAGTTCTTACGTTAGAAAAATTAGAGAAAGCTGACCTTTCCTATAGGCTCAACAGGAACTAAATTTTGTGCTCTGTCTTCTGGTAGCAGGGCTTTAGAGCACCACATACTTGTGTTTTTCAATAGTCCCAATCAGATTAGCATATGGTAAAGCAAAACCCCCATATTTATAACCTAAAGGAAAATGATGAAGAAATATATTTTAAAAGGAAGAGGGAAAATTTTGTGGACTTATTTGTAACTATGTGATCAATTATGTGGAATCCTGGCTCAAAACCCTTTCAAGGGCAGGGAAAAAGTCTAAAATGGAGTAGTTAATTTTATCTTAATTTGAGAACGCTAGGAGGAAATGGCAACCCACTCCAGTGTTCTTGCCTGGAGAATCCCAGGGACGGGGGAGCCTGGTGGGCTGCCGTCTATGGGGTCGCACAGAGTCGGACACGACTGAAGCGACTTAGCAGCAGCAGCAGCAGTCGGAGGAATTCTACTAGTTCATTTTGAGGAATCTGATATAATAAATCATCTCAGGCCCCATGGGGATATATGTTCTTTTGTAAGGACTTCCAGAGAGAATCCCATTCATTAAGAGGAAAGGAATTTAGCAATTGTTGAGTGCTTTACTATGTGCTAACCAGAGATGTTCATCCTTTAATACACCTCACACACACACAATGTATATCTAAAATTCCAATTGCTTCAGGGGCAGAAAAAATCACTAATTTGCCTTATATGACAACTTTCTCTACAGCAGGCCCTAAATGTATTAAAATCCTTGAGGCAACATGGGAGCAGACATAAGAGCTGTGAGCCTCTGCATTGGAAGTGGGCTCAAAAAGAAGTCAAACACCTACAGTGAATAAACCCAGGAAATACAGGTGGCACTTTGGAGTCCTGGAACACTGGATTTGCAGCTGGCTACCCATGTTGATTTCAGCACACTGAGTTCGCTGGTCTAACGGCTGCCTATTGAGCTGATGAATGTCTCCAATTTTTCAGCACCTGGACCAACTATTGAAAGTTGAAAGAAAGACATTTTTGAGGAAAGATAGTTATGTTGCATTTAGGTTTTTAGAAACCAAAATGGATTACTTATTAAGTTTTAAATACATATTTGAATTAAATTTTTCATTCTAATTGTAGACTCACATGAAGTTATAAGAATTAATACAGAGAGCTCCTATGCACACTTTACTCAGTTTTTCCCAATGGGAACATCTTAAAAAATTGTCTTCCAATACCACAACCAGGCTTTCCTGGTGGCTCAGCTGGTAAAGAATCTGCCTGCAATGTGGGAGACCTGGGTTCGATCCCTGGGTTGGGAAGATCCCTTGGAGAAGGGAAAGGCTACCCACTCCAGTATTCTGGTCTGGAGAATTCCATGGACTGTCCACTGGGTCGCAAAGAGTCGGACACGACTGGGCGACTTTTACTTCACTTCATCACAACCAGGATATTGTCAGGGTTACTGTCAAGACACAGTGATCACCACAAATCACTCATGTTGCTCTTTTATAACCACTCAAACTTCCTTTCCTGGAGAAGGCAATGGCACCCCACTCCAATACTCTTGCCTGGAAAATTCCATGGAAGGAGGAGCCTGGTGGGCTGCCGTCTATGGGGTCGCACCAAGTCGGGCACGACTGAAGCGACTTAGCAGCAGCAGCGGCAAACTTCCTTCCTTGCACATGCCCATCTTTGACCCTGAATCTGTTCTCCATTCATGGGATTTTGTGGTTTCAATAATGTTATGTAAATGGAATCTTACAGTAAGTGACCTCTTGGGATTGTCTTTTTTCACTTAGCCTAGTTCTCTGGAGATTCATCCTGATTCTTGCAAGTATCAATAGTTCTTCCATTTTAATTGCTGAGTAGTAGTTAATGGTATGGACATGTCAGTTTGTTTACTTGTTCACCTTTGGAAGGACATTTGGATTTTTTTTTCCAGTTCTTGTTTAATAAGAATAGAATTGCTATAGCATTTTTTATACAGATTTTTGTGCAAACACAGGCTTTATTTCTCTGGAAAAAATACCTAAGGGTGAAATTCTTGATTCTTATGCTAGGTTCTTCTTTTCTTTTTTTTAAAATAAACTTACATTTCCAACAGCAATGTGTAAGTAATCCAGTTTCTCTGCATCCTTGCTAGCATTTGAAGCTGACATAGTTTTATATTTTAGCCATTAATGATAGGTGTATGGCACTATCCCATTTTGGTTTTAGCAGATACGTGGTGCAGAAATATTTTCTCCTACTCTATAGGTTGTCTTTTCATCTTCTTAAAGAAAATTTTTAGAGTAAAGATTTAAATCTTGATGAAGTCCAATTATCAACTTTTTCTTCAGGTAGATTGTGCTTTTGTTGTCAATAATTCTTTTTCTAGCCTTAGATCTGAAAATCTTCTCCTATTTAAAAAAATACTTTGTAGCTTTATAGCTTATAGTTAAGTCTGTGACTCATTTTGAGTTAGCTTTTGTATAAAGTGTGAGAGTGAGGTTAAGGGTCTTCCCTACCCTCCCATCTATCCTCTATTGAATTGTGTTTGCATTTTCATCATATTTGTGTTGAAGGCTTTTGTGTTGGTCTATTTTTGGTTTCTCTGTTCTGTTCATCTGTGTATTCATCTCTATACAAATACCACACAGTCTTGATGCCATAGCTATGAAATATATCTTGAAATCAGGTTTTTTGATTCCTTCTATTTTATTCTTTTGCAAAAATTTTTCAGCTTTTTTATTTTTCATGTTTCCATATACATATATATATTAGAATAATCTTGTCTATCTCTTGTCTATCTAATAATCTTGTCTATCTAATCTCTCTGTATCTATCTATATAAAGATTATTCTATATCTATAGAATAATCTTGTCTATATCTCAAAAAAGTATTGCTGAAAATTTGATGGGAAATATGTTGAATCTCTATATCAATTTGAAGATAATTGACATCTTTACACTATGTTTAGTCTTTCAATGAATACAATATGTCTTTCCCTTTACTTAGATCTTTGATTTCTGTCATCAGTATTGTATAGTTTTCAACATACAAGTCTTACACATTTTTGGTAAATTTACACTTGTGTTTTTTTTTTTTTCCTTTTTTTTTAGTAACTGTAAATCATTAAAAATTTTAGTTTCAGTTCCATGCATTCATTGTTAGTATAGAAAAACAATTGGCATTTTTTAATTTAAATTTTTAAATTTTTTTTTGTTTTTTAACTCTTTATAATGCTGTGTTGGTTTCTGCCCTACCAATGATGCAAATCAACCATAATTATACATTTAGCCCATGACTCTGGAGCCTTCCTCCCCTTCTCCACCTCATCCCTCCAGGCCATCACAGAGTGCCAGGCCCCCTTGATACACAGCAAATTCTCACCAGCTGTCCGTCTTACACCTTAGAGCGTACATGTGTTGATGCTACTTTCTCCATTTGTCCCACTCTCTCCCTCTCCTACTGTGTCCACAAGTCCATTCTCTACATCTGCGTCTCCATTCCTTTCCTGAAAATAGGTTCATCAATACCATCTTTCTAGATTTTGTGTATATACAGGTGGCCAATAAACGCGTGAAAAGATGCTCAACATCACTACTTCTTAGAGACATGCAAATTAAAACTGCAGTGAGGTATCACTTCACACCAGTCAGAATGGCCATCATCAAAAAATCTACAACAATAAATGCTGGAAATGCAATTCACTTTTAAATGTTACACTTAGGTTTTTAAAAATATCAACAGCCCTCACAACAATCCTATGTATTACATACTTCTATTGTGTCATTTTATAAATGTGAAAACTGAGTGGAAGAATGAGGTACATGCCAAATCAGTTGCTACTGCTATATAACAAATGACTTCAAGTTTCCAATGGTTTGAAATAGTCATTTTTTCTCATGTATTGTCCAATTCCCTGGGAATTGCATAGTTTTTGCCTTTGGCCAGTGGGCTAGCAGAAGAATGTTTTTCTCACAAAAATGACAAAAGAACAAGAGGGCAAGCCCAACAATGCAAACACGTGTCACACCTCTGCCTGTATCATAGCTGCTGACATCTTATTGGTGAAAGCAAGATATACACCATGACCTGGCAGCAGTGGGACAGAGTGATCTATTCTACCTCAATGAGGAGAAAATATAACTTGTCACAGGGTGAGGATACAGAGACAGATGAAATATTAGGGCCAATAATTCAGTCTTCTCCATGTACACACGATCAGCTCTTAGTAAGTGGAATTGTTAAGGCAGGAGCCAGATCTGTCTGAATTTAAAGTATATTTATTATCTTTTAGACAATCAATGTATTCCTAAATCAATAGAGTAAAATGATCACAGGGTAGGCAATATTTATTGAATAAAGGAATGAATGAAGCATCCAATTCTGCCTCTTGCTAAAATATATTTTAGTATGTAGATAAAAAGATATGCAGATACAAATGTAATTTTTGCAACAGTAATACAAAATTTCTTATCAGGTAAGAATGCTTATTGGTCTTCCCAGGTGGCACCAGTGGTAAAGAAATCACCTGCCAGTGCAGGAGACCTAAGAGAGGAAATTTTGATTCCTGAATCAGGAAGATCCCCTGAAGGAGGGCATGACAACACACTCCAGTATTCTTGCCTGGAGAATCTCATGGACAGAGGAGCCTGGTGGGCTACTGTCCATAGGGTCATAGAGTCAGACATGACTGAAGCGACTTGGCATGCATGCAAGCAAGACTACTTGTTAATTACTCTGCTTCATGTTTTATTCCTTCAGTACCCTAAGGTCCTCTGATCATGCTGTGTTATGGGACCTGAAAGTCTAACTTCATCAGAGTCACAGTGCAGTTGTTTTCAGACTTCAGTAACTAATGTTCTCTCTGACATTGTTCTGCCTTCTACTTCACACCATTCTCCAGCAAACAGTGTTCACATCAAAGATCCCTGCATTTGCATTACCTGCTCATCTCCCAATGTTTTCCAAAGACCTTTCCAAAAGTCCTTTTAGGAGGTTGTCTTTAATGTGTGCATTGCTTTTACAAGCCACTTGCGTGTTTTTAACAAGTTCTGTAATTGCTCTCATATGGAAGAAATCTCTATTTAATATTCAGGGAGTGCAATTAGTACGAAAGAATGTCAGAATGAGAGAACTGAATGACATTTCTTCAACCTGATTGTCCAAAATGGATGAGTATTTCAGAGTGGGTTTTTTTTTTCCCCCTTCTTTTTTTCTTTTAAGAGGAGGTTGGTAGTTTCTGAGGACAAAACTTGTGGAGGACCCTTGAGTACTATGGAACCAGTTGTTTGATGTGTATTTACATGTGACACAGCAGAAAGCATTACTAATTGCTAGATGATAATAGACCCTAGTATTATCTTCAGAATATTAGAATGATGGTGTTTTAGTAGATCATCGAGAATTTATTTTATGCAGGAAAGTGATGGAAAGCACATGTGATTTTGATCTGGGTATCTTTTTATTCTGTCTCAATAAGCTCAATCAACGGTGTCTTGACTAAAAATAACACCAGATGAGGTGGAAACACAATATCCTAGCCTGTGAATGTCATCAGGAATATCAATTAATAAACCAAGATAATTAAGCTTATTTAAATTGATATGGGAAGACCTACCTTCCTTTTCATTCTTGTATTGCCAACAGATACAATAAGTTATCAGCAGCTGAGAATATAAAATTTAGCAAATTAAATTTCTGTACAAATACTTTGATAGAAAAAACAAAAACAAAAACAGCAACTATATAGCTCATCAATGACCAAAGTAGATTTTTGGCTAATTTTGCTAAGCATTTTGAACATTATTATTCATATGCTTATTGCTTATTAACAGTTTTCAAGTGATGTAAGTATATAACTGGAAGAGAAGCAAACCCACTCCACACTGAGTTCTTTTTAAAATCAGCAATTATTTATTTTGAAGCTTTATCTCAGGTAACTGATGTTTCAAAGCTGTCACTGTGGCTCTGAGTCACTTACTATTTCTTCGTAAGGGAACCTGGTTCTTTTATGTTAACTGTTAACTCTGAATTACTACTCAGTTGCCATCCATCTGAAAAATAGATTTCATTTGCAACTTTTGCCAGTTTACACAAGTCACTTTGAAACTTATTACACAAACATCCATTTGGGCCATGGACTGGGCTTTCTTCAGATGAAGAGACCCTTCCTGATGTTAAAGCTGGTTTTAGAAAAGGCAGAGGAACCAGAGATCAAATTGCCAACATCCGCTGGATCATAGAAAAAGCAAGAGAGTTCCAGAAAAACATCTATTTCTGCTTTATTGACTATGCCAAAGCCTTTGACTGTGTGGATCACAATAAACTGTGGAAAATTCTTCAAGAGATGGGAATACCAGACCACCTGATCTGCCTCTTGAGAAATGTGTATGCAGGTCAGGAAGCAACAGTTAGAACTGGACATGGAACAACAGACTGGTTCCAAATAGGAAAAGGAGTTCGTCAAGGCTGTATATTGTCACCCTGCTTATTTAACTTCTATGCACAGTACATCATGAGAAACGCTGGACTGGAAGGAACACAAGCTGGACTCAAGATTGCCAGGAGAAATATCAATAACCTCAGATATGCAGATGACACCACCCTTATGGCAGAAAGTGAAGAGGAACTCAAAAGCCTCTTGATGAAAGTGAAAGTGGAGAGTGAAAAAGTTGGCTTAAAGCTCAACATTCAGAAAACTAAGATCATGGCATCTGGTCCCACCACTTCATGGGAAATAGATGGGGAAACAGTGGAAACAGTGTCAGCCTTTATTTTTGGGGGCTCCTAAATCACAACAGATGGTGACTGCAGCCATGAAATTAAAAGACGCTTACTCCTTGGAAGGAAAGTTATGACCAACCTAGACAGCATATTAAAAAGCAGAGACATTACTTTGCCAACAAAGGTTCGTCTAGTCAAGGCTATGGTTTTTCCTGTGGTCATGTATGGATGTGAGAGTTGGACTGTGAAGAAGGCTGAGTGCCAAAGAATTGATGCTTTGAACTGTGGTGTTGGAGAAGACTCTTGAGAGTCCCTTGGACTGCAAGGAGATCCAACCAGTCCATCCTAAAGGAAATTGGCCTTGAATATTCATTGGAAGGAATGATGCTGAAACTAAAACTCCAATACTTTGGCCACCTGATGTGAAGAGCTGACTCATTGGAAAAGACCCTGGTGCTGGGAAAGATTAAAGGAGGGAGGAGAAGGGGACGACAGAGGATGAGATGGTTGGATGGCATCACCAACTCGATGGATATGAGTTTGAATAAACTCCGGGAGTTGGTGATGGACAGGGAGGCCTGGTGTACTGAAGTCCATAGGGTTGCAAAGAGTAGGACACAACTGAGTGACTGAACTGAACTGAATATCACATTATGTTAATATTGTGAGCAATAGTGTAAATAAAATTGGATATTTGAAAGGAAAAAGCAATAATAATTGGTTACTTATCAGAATACTTGGAGGAGGGTTAGAACTGAAACCAAATTCACTTCAATAAACACTCACTGAGCATCTACTATATACCCAGGTCTAGGATAGATGTTAAGGTTTTGAAATCAATTAATTAGAACAGATTCGTCTATTCTGCTTAGATAGAGTAGATTGATCAACCACTTTAAAGAAGTGGTCATTTTAATTTTATTAAAAAACAACCATTTCATTCTGAAAATGAAATAATTCTTTTTCTTATAGTAAAAGTGATAATTACCAGAATGCCACAACAAAGAGTTGAGTACAGATTATTTACTGAGATATTGATTACATTTATACACATCATTAAAAAAAAAAAGACAACTAAATAACAATGACAAAACCTGCTTCCGTTTGAATCCATGAATCTTAGAGTTGTTTTAGTGAATATCTTCCCTAATACATTAATCCCTTCTAAGACATTCTGAAGATACAGTCCACCAATCTTTGCTTGAACATTTCCAAAAGATAGAGCCTACTATTTCAGAATATTCTTTAAGTCAAAAATAGCCATCTCTTTGAATTCGGTTGTTAATGACACGTCAATAATGTCTTAAATGAGATTGTGTGGTAGACAGCTTGAGTTGACTGACTTCATTAAAGATGTATGTTTTGTTTATAATGTACTCTACCATTCTCAGAATGTTTGAATTCATTATCAAGCCTTTGCATGTACAGTCAAAATGGCTGCAATAACTCTAGGCATCATTTCCAAAAGAATAAGGTTTATTATTATTTGTTATTTTCTGCACAAAAGCCACTTGTATTTGAAGAATAGCATTTATTGTACTTTCCAAATACATGAAATCTAAAGTTGATAGTTGTCACGGAATGACATTAAAGGAAACAAACACTGAAGTGTCACAGCATCACCACACTCATAGTCTCTTTTTTCAGTGGTAACATACTTTGTAACTGATGCAGGGTAGTACATTTAGTCACTGCTCAAACCACTCCTAATATTTGCAGAGTCTGGGCCAAAAGTACAAATACAGCCCACCTTCCATTATATCTAAATACTAAAGCAGTGAATTTAACTACCACTGAGTTAAGTAAAACATGTATTATTCTGTTCTCCTACTGAGCCAAGAGCTTCTCTTTTCTCTGCTATTATTGTACATTCTGTGCTTCCAGGCCTAACTCAAATATGTGGTCAACATCTGAGCTGAATTCCCTTTTCCACAGAGTTCTTTTCACTCTAGTCAGATAATGTGTGAAACAGGAACTCAGAAACAAGGACAGATGATATACTAGTTGCCTGCTTGCAATTTCTACAATTGTTAGGGCTGCCTTATAAAATCTACAGTCCTTATCAGAAGCCCCTGAATTTCAGAATGGTAATATATGGATACCCTGAATTTTATATACCCACTTCCACCCTAAAATCAAACAGTATTTCTCTAGTGAAAGCATAAACATTCACATTTAGTGAGATAAACAGAATATAATTAACCTCACATCATCTGTGGGGAAGGCAATGGCACCCTACTCAAGTACTCTTGCCTGGAAAATCCCATGGACGGAGGAGCCTGGTAGGTTGCAGTCCATAAGAGTCGGGCGTGAGTGAGCAACTTCACTTTCACTTTTCACTTTCATCCATTGGTGAAGGAAATGCCAACCCATTCCAGTGTTCTTTCCTGGAGAATCCCAGGGACAGGAAAGCCTGGTGGGCTGCCGTCTATGGGGTCACACACAGTTGGACACGACTCAAGCGACTTAGCAGCAGCAGCAGCAGCAGCAGCAGCAGTACGTCATCTGAGATCAGGTTTGTGGGCCAAAGAAGTTCATGTCAAGTCAGGTTTTGCCACTAAATTAGCAACTAAAAACAAATTGAACCCCGAAATTGTTTTTTAGAGTCTTGAATTTTGTAATTGCTTTGTAAGAAATTTTATATCTGTACTGCCAAGCACTTAGCTAGAGACTTTAAATATATTTTACAATTTAACAAATTCTATTTCATAAAGATAATGTAATCAAACTTATTGTACATATGGATAAAGTTCAGAGATGTAAAGTAACTTGTCAAAAGAACTGTGATTTAAGCTCAACTTTGCCTTATTAATCCCTCTAGGGCAAACTGGACTGCCAATAACATATAAAGAACCTGGGATCAATTCTCCTGTAAGTTTCATGGAGAAATTTCTTTAGAATTATTGTTATGATACACTTAGGCCAATTCCTCTGACATTCCAGCATTGTTCATATCCTCTCTTTTGCAAAGATTCCCAGATAAAGAAACATATGACATTTTAATGATATAATGTACTTCATTTCAGCATCCTTTTAAGAGAACTATGACTTACTAAATTCTGATGCAATGACACAAACTGTTGGATTAATGAACAATTTATCAGTAATTTAAGGAAGATTTGCCTGTCAAATCAGATTCCCATTGTCTTGTGTTTTCCTCTTTCTGGAATGCATTTTTTTTTTCTATGATCCTTCTCATCCTTGCTTGTTTGAGTTCTGTGGATATTGCCATACATATACCCTAATGACTAACCTGGAGGAATGTGTAATACAAATGAAATGCACGTTAGTAATGTTTACTGCGACAGAACTGAAAAGGTCATCTTTCTCTTCCTCCAAATGAATAGCAAATCATCAACTCTTAGGACGCAATCTTATGTTTTTAATTTGTTTGTTTGTGTTGGTTGTTGCTGATTTTAATCACTAGGGTTGTGTTTGTTTGCTTTTTTTATGTTGATCTGAATTCTGCCCTTGGAATACACAGATGGCATTTTCAGTCCACTGGCAGTGTGACATAATTGTTCTATGATTCATAAACCCTCTCTTCTTTCTGTTGGTGTTTTTGTTTGTTTGTTTTTATTTTGTGTTATCTGTAGCAATCATCTGTGATAAAAGTTGGTTGCCATAGGGGTTTAGTCTCTGTCCCATGAACACCCCAAAACACCTCACAATCAATAGTCCTGGTCCATCATCACTATGTACTTCTCTTCTTAGGTGATTTCAGCCAAACTTTTGGCTTTCAAACTACTAATATCCTTAATTGATGATGTGTTTAATACCAAACTGAGTCTGACTTCTGTCTCAGATGCTGATGTCTACACAACTAAGTTCAAGATATCACCATCTGGAGGTCTAGTAGACATCTTAAAACTTATCATCCCTTAAGGACAATTCTAGATTTCTATCCCTCATCTCATTCCATCTATTGAAATAAGTAGCATTTATTCAGTTGCACAGAGAAAAATATTGAGATGATCCTCTGTTTCTCTTTTTTAATCACTTCCCACATTCAATATGTCAATAAATCCTATCAACTATAACTCCATATACATCTTTTTTTAACTCTTTACTTTATATTGGAGTATAGCAAAGAGTTGGACATGACTGAGTGACTAAACACAGCACAGCACATAGTTAAACAATGTTGTGATAGCTCCAGGTGTACAGTAATGTAATTCAGTTATACACGTGCCTGTTCCTATTCTTTTTCAAATACTTTTCCATTAGATTGTTACAAAATATTGAGCCGAGTACCTGTGCTATACAATAGGACCTTATTGGTTATACATTTTAAATACAGCAAAGTGTACATGTCAATCCCACACTCCCTAACTATCCCTTCCCCCTCCCCTTTCCCTCTGGTGACCATAAATTAATTCTCTAAGTCTTTGAATCTTTCTATTTTGTAAATATATTTATTTGTATCATTTTTTAAAAATTCTACATATAAACAATATCATAAGATACTTTCTCTGTCTGACTTACTTTGCTCAGTATGACAATCTCTAGGACTATCCATGTTGCTGCAAATGGCACTATTTTAGTCATTTAAATGGCTAATATTCTACTGTATATATGTAATACATCTTCTTTATCCATCCCTCTGTCGGTATGAAAGTTTCTTAAAAAACTAAGAAATAGAGCTACCATATAACCCAGCAGTCCCACTCCTGGTCATATATCTGGAGAAGAACATGGTTCAATAGAATACATGCACTCCAATGTTCATTGCAGCACTATTTACAATAGCTAAGACATGGAAGCAACCTAAATATCCATTGATGGATGAATGGATGAAGAAGATGTGGTACATATGTGAAATGAACTGTTATTCAGTCATAAAATAAATAAAATAATGTCATTTGCCGCAACATGGATGGACCTGAAGATTATCATACTAAGTGAAGTGAGTCAGAGAAAGACAAATATCATATGATACCACTTATATTCAGAATCGCAAACAAACGAACAAATGAACTTATTTACAAAACAGAGACAGTTACAGACTTAGAGAACAAACTTATGGTAATCAGGGGGAAAGGGTGGGTTAGAAGAGATATAGATTTGGAGTATGGGATTAACATGTACACACTAATATATTTAAAACAGATAACCAACAAAGACCTACTATATACCACAGGGAACTCTTCTCAGGATTATAAGATAACCTAAATGGGAAAAGAATTTGAGAAAGAATGCTCAAACTACTGCATAATTGCACTCATCTCACATGCTAGAAAAGTAGTGCTCAAAATTCTCCAAGCCAGGCTTCAACAATACTTGAACCGTGAACTTCCAGATGTTCAAGCTGGGTTTAGAAAAGGCAGAGGAACCAGAGATCAAATTGCCAACATCTGTTGGATCATCAAAAATGCAACAAAGTTCCAGAAAAATATCTACTGCTTTGTTAACTACGCCAAAGGCTTTGACTGTGTAGATCACAACAATTTTCCATCACAACATGGAAAATTCTTAGAGATGTGGGAATACCAGACCACCTGATCTGCCTGTTGAGAAATCTGTATGCAGGTCAGGAAGCAACAGTTAGAACTGCATATGGAACAACAGACTGGTGCAAAATTGGGAAAAGAGTGCATCAAGGCTGTATATTGCCACCCTGCTTATTTAACTTATATGCAGAGAAAATCATGAGAAATGCTGGGCTGGATGAAGCACAAGCTGGAATCAAGATTCAGTTCAGTCACTTAGTCATGTCTGACTCTTTGCGACCCCATGAATTGCAGCACGCCAGGCCTCCCTGTCCATCACCAACTCCTGGAGTTCACTCAAACTCATGTCCATCGAATCGGTGATGCCATCCACTCATCTCATCCTCTGTCGTACCCTTTTCCTCCTGGCCCCAATCCCTCCCAGCATTAGAGTCTTTTCCAATGAGACAACTCTTCGCATGAGGTGGCCAAAGTACTGGAGTTTGAGCTTCAGCATCATTCCTTCCAAAGAACACCCAGGGTTGATCTCCTTTAGAATGGACCGGTTCGATCTCCTTGCAGTCCAAGGGACTCTCAAGAGTCTTCTTGAACACCACAGTTCAAAAGCATCAATTCTTCAGTTGCCAGGACACACATCAATAACCTCACATATGCAGATGACACCACCCTTATAGCAGAGAGCAAAGAAGAGCAAAAGAGCCTCTTGATGAAAGTGAAAGAGGAGAGTAAAAAAGTTGGCTTAAAACTCAAAATCCAGAAAACTAAAATCATGGCATCTGGTCCCATCACTTCATGGCAAATAGATGGGGAAACAGTGGAAACAGTGACAGACTTTATTTTTTAGGGCTCCAAAATCACTGTAGGTGGTGACTGCAAACATGAAATTAAAAGACACTTACTCCTTGGAAGAAAAGTTATGACCAACCTAGACAGCATATTAAAAAGCAGAGACATTCCTTTTCCAACAAAGGTCCATCTAGTCAAGGTTATGGTTTTTCCAGTAGTCATGTATGGATGTGAGAGTTAGAGTATAAAGAAAGCTGAGTGCCAAAGAATTGATGCTTTTGAACTGTGGTGTTGGAGAAGACCCTTGAGAGTCCTTTGGAATGCAAGGAGATCCAACCAGTCCATCCTAAAGGAAATCAGTCCTGAATATTCATTGGAAGGACTGATGTTGAATCTAAAACTCCAATATTTTGGCCACCTGATGAGAAGAGCTGACTCATTTGAAAAGACCCTGATACTGGGAAAGATTGAACGTGGGAGGAGAAGGGGATGACAGAGGATGAGATGGTTGGATGGCATCATCGAGTCAATGGACATGAGTTTGAGTAAACTCCGGGAGTTGGTGTTGGACAGGGAGGCCTGATGTACTGCAGTCCTTGGGGTCCCAAAGAGTCGGACACGACTAAGTGACTGAACTGATCTGAACTGAGATACTTCTCTATGTAAAACTGAATCACTTTGCTGTATACCTAAAATAAAATAAACACAGCATTGTTAACTATATTCCAATACAAAATAAAAATTAAAAAAAAAAAGAAAAAGAAAAGAGACAGTTTGTCTTTCCCAGAGACAGATGGCCTGGATACGATGAACTTCCTTTTGGCTCAGTTGCCTCATCTATCATAAGACTCAGTAAAATTCTCTATAAAGGGCCAGATGGTAAATGCTTTAGGTTTTGCAAAGCCTAATACATTTTTTGGTAGCATTTTGTTCTTTTCTGTCTCTTTATTCTCTCTCTTTCTTTGTTTACAGTGTTTGAAAACCGTTGCTCCTGCCCTGCAACAATAGACCACAGGTCACAGTTTGCCTATCTGTGATCTCTAGAGATAATAGGAGCATTACTGAGTGGGCTAGTTATGGTTGTTGAAACAAAAAAAACATGTAAAACATTGGAACATCATGTAGTAAATAGGAAGCTCTCCATAAATATTAAATGGCATGATTGTGGTGATATGTTATCATATCCACAGTACCTAACTTATCATTGGAAACATATCATGACCTCAACAAATGGTTATTAAATAAATATGAAAAAGAAGGGGCTTGCACTCAACAAATATCTGTGCTCTCTTTAAGCTCTGCAATTCTATAATCCTCATGTTTCATGTATTCTTGCCGGAAGAATTCCATGGACAGAGGAGTCTGGAAGGCTAGAGTCCATGGGGTCACAAAGACTTGGACATGACTGTTATTTAACACTCACTTTCATGTTTCACGAGGCTTGTTGCCAGTAGATACAATGTGTCTTAGACCAGTGCTGAGGTAAAGTCTGGTGAGATCTGGAGGCAGTGCTGAGTAAGGCTGGAAAAACTACTGACTTGCTGAAAAAATGTTTTAATCTATAAAAAAAATAAAAATTGAAAGGCTAAAATTCCTAGAAAAATAAATAACAAATCATTGTATGATGTTGTTATGTATATTCATACAAAGTACATGCTGCCAATTTATTTTAGAAAGCCTGTCTTTACTCATGAAATAACTATCCCCTGGAGACTTTTGATATTATCTCATGAAAAATTTCATGAATTTACAGTGGCCTAATATAGATGGGGAAACAGTGGAAACAATGTCAGACTTTATTTTGGGGGCTCCAAAATCACTGCAAATGGTGACTGCAGCCATGAAATTAAAAGACGCTTACTCCTTGGAAGGAAAGTTATGACCAACCTAGACAGCATATTGAAAAGCAGAGACATTACTTTGCCAACAAAGGTCCGTCTAGTCAAGGCTATGGTTTTTCCAGTGGTCATGAATGGATGTGAGAATTGGAGTATAACGAAAGCTGAGTGCCGAAGAATTGATGTTTTTGAACTGTGGTGTTGGAGAAGACTCTTGAGAGTCCCTTGGACTGCAAGGAGATCCAACCAGTCCATTCTAAAGGAGATCAGCCCTGGGTGTTCTTTGGAAGGAATGATGCTGAAGCTGAAACTCCAGTACTTTGGCCACCTCATGTGAAGAGTTGACTCATTGGAAAATACTCTGATGCCTGGAGGGATTGGGGGCAGGAGGAGAAGGGAACAACAGAGGATGAGATGGCTGGATGGCATCACCAACTCGATGGACGTGAGTTTGAGTGAGTTCTGGGAATTGGTGATGGACAGGGAGGCCTGGCGTGCTGCAATTCATGGGGTCGCAAAGAGTCGGACATGACTGAGTGACTGAACTGAACTGAACTGAATTTTTATACACAGTTCAGTTCAGTTGCTCAGTCGTGTCCGACTCTTTGCAACCCCACAAACCGCAGCACGCCAGGCCTCCCTGTCCATCACCAACTCCCAGAGTTTACCCAAACTCATGTCCACTGAGTCAGTGATGCCATCTAACCATATCGTCCTCTGTCATCCCCTTCTCCTCCCACCTTCAGTCTTTTGCAACACCAGGGTCTTTTCAAATGAGTCAGCTCTTTGCATCAGGTAATCAAAGCATTGGAGTTTCAGCTTCAACATCAGTCCTTCCAAAGAACACCCAGGACTGATCTCCTTTAGGATGGACTGGTTGGATCTCCTTGCAGTCCAAGGGACTCTCAAGAATCTTCTCCAACACCACAGTTCAAAAGCATCAATTCTTTGGTGCTCAGCTTTCTTTATAGTCCAACTCTCACATCCATACATGACCACTGGAAAAACCATAGCCTTGACTAGACGAACTTTTGTTGGCAAAGTAATGTCTCTGCTTTTGAATATGCTATCTAGGTTGGTCATAACTTTCTTTCCATGGAGTAAGTGTCTTTTAATTTCATGACTGCAATCACCATCTGCAGTGATTTTGGAGCCCCAGAAAATAAAGTCAGCCACTGTTTCCACTGTTTCCCCATCTATTTGCCATGAAGTGATGAGACTGGATGCCACGGACTTGGTTTTCTGAATGCTGAGCTTTAAGCCAACTTTTCATTCTTCTCTTTAACTTTCATCAAGAGGCTTTTTAGTTCCTCTTCACTTTCTGCCATAAGGGTGGTGTCATCTGCATATCTGAGGTTATTGATATTTCTCCCGGCAATCTTGATTCCAGCTTGTGCTTCATCCAGCCCAGCATTTCTCATGATGTATTCTACATATAAGTTAAATAATCAGGGTGACAATATACACAAGTGACATAAATTAAACATTGAAGATGGTAGGGAGTGGGGGAATTAGATAAGACTGGTCAAGAAGTACAAACTTTCAGTTATAAGATAAGTACTAGGAGTATCATGTACAACTTGATGACTATAGTTAACATTGGTCTATGATATATGTGAAAATCTTTAAGAAAGTAGATCCTGAATTCTCATCACAAGGGAAAAAATGTTTTGTATCTGTATAAGATTATGAATGCTTACTAAATTAATTACAATAATTATTGCTTAATATATGCAAGTCAAATCACTATGCTTTAGACTCTAAATGTACCCATTGTTCTATGTCAATTATATCTCAGTAAAACTGGAGGGAAAATGGAAAGAAAACAGAATATAACATGACTCTTTTAGAATTAGGTCACTTTTAAATCATATTAAGTGTAGACTAACAATTTCATTTTCAAAATCATCACTACCTAAAGAGGTGATAGCTTGAAAGATTAATAAATTTCCACAAATAAATAATCAAGTAGAAAACTCACTCAGAAAAATCAAGATTTTGCTCCAATTATGTTTCGGTAATTGATTTCCATGTCAGTCAGTTCAGTTCAGTTCAGTCACTCAGTCGTGTTCAACTCTCTGTGACCCCATGAATTGCAGCATGCCAGGCCTCCCTGTCCATCACCAACTTCCGGAGTTCACTCATACTCACACGTCCATTGAGTCAGTGATGCCATCCAGCCATCTCATCCTCTGTTGTCCCCTTCTCCTCTTGCCCCAAATCCCTCCCAGCATCAGAGTCTTTTCCAACGAGTCAACTCTTCGCATGAGGTGGCCAAAATACTGGAGTTTCAGCTTTAGCATCAGTCCTTCCAAAGAACACCCAGGGCTGATCTCCTTTAGGATGGACTGGTTGGATCTCCTTGCAGTCCAAGGGACTCTCAAGAGTCTTCTCCAACACCACAGTTCAAGGCATCAATTCTTCAGCACTCAGCTTTCTTCACAGTTCAACTCTCACATCCATACATGACCACTGGAAAAACCATAGCCTTGACTAGATGGACCTTTGTTGGCAAAGTAATGTCTCTGCTTTTCAATATGCTATCTAGGTTGGTCATAACTTTTCCTCCAAGGAGTAAGCGTCTTTTAATTTCATGGCTGCAGTTACCATCTGCAGTGATTTTGGAGCCCCCAGAAATAAAGTCTGACACTGTTTCCACTGTTTCCCATCTATTTCCATGTACCATTCATTAAAAAAGAATTATGAAGAATTAAAACATGTAAAATTCATTGTTAAATCCAGTTTATTGTAATTGATCCTCACTAGGGTTAAGGATCTGCTTCCATTTGTTTTGTTCTTGAAAGGATAGATGTAAAAAGTGAAATTCTAAGCAAAGCCATTTGGCACTATTCCAATAATTGAAGCTACATTAAGCTAGGGTTTTCTTCTAAAGTTATTAATCCTATGTGAATAATTTTTTGTTTAAAATTACCATTTTTAGAAGAAAAATTATTCTACTTTTTCACTCTCAGATATTTGCATTGATGTTTGAGCATTTTTAATAAAGCTACACAACTTAGATAATTTAATTTTTCCCCAGATTTGAAGCATTTTTCTCAAAAATGAGTGTTTGGGGTCCAGTTCAGTTGTCTATATATTATGTATTGCTCCAGCATGCTATTTCAAAGGCACTTCTCCCTGGAAACATATATAAAATGACTATAATTCAATTTCTTTTAAATATTACATGGTGAGGCATGAAATTATTTTTTAAATTGCTAATGATGGCTGCT
Organism: Bos javanicus; assembly: GCF_032452875.1. Classification (NCBI taxonomy): domain Eukaryota; kingdom Metazoa; phylum Chordata; class Mammalia; order Artiodactyla; family Bovidae; genus Bos; species Bos javanicus. The sequence goes on along the minus strand of NC_083869.1, from coordinate 57,708,759 downwards.
TTGATGTAAGTGTGTATGTTTGTGTGATTTTTAAACATAAACTGTGATAATAATTTAGTCATAGTAGAAAGAATCTGTGAAGCAGTGTAAAATAACAATCCTCTCTTGTTTCAAATATTCAATCATTTGCATTCCTGGACCTTGCTGAAGGAAAAGAACGAATGGATATATAATGAGAACATATAAGGAGGAAATGTTATACGATCTTGACTATGTTTATGGCCCTTGGCTTTATGAGGATCTGAAGAATTTTGTGTCATAGTGAGGTTCCTCTTTTATATTCATTCTGTGAGTTAGAAAGAGAAAAAAAGATGAATAGAAAAAAAAATTAAAATAAGCATCCTTCTACCTAACATAAAACTGTTGAATTTTTCTTATTTTTTATGATTTTATATCATTTTTTTCTTATGTATTTATCCATCCATCAACTATCTAGTCTGATTTATTTCCCTGGAAGGTCAATTGATTTCATGTTCTTTTGGTCATAGACTATGGTTACAATTCCTTCCTAAATTGTAACTGCTGGTTAAAATGAATTTGGAGGAAGAACAAATAGATGATCAGTAACAAAAGTTCCAAAATTCTGGAAAAACAACTCACATGTAATACCTGCCCACTAAATAAATAATCTGTCAGTAGATTGCCCACCCCCAGTTTGAATATGTGAATAGAAAAACCAAATGTACCATCCCTTCACAAGGCACATTTAAAATACTGTTTTTTAAAATACACTTTATCTTTGGCTAATAGTCCCTAAATAAGGCACTTTGTTATTGCACATAAAACAATTTATATAAAAATACTACTAAGATAAGTATTAAAATTTCTGCTCAAAGGTGTTTATGCGACTCTGTGTTGTTGTTTCCCTAACACCAATGACTGTTGTCAGCTGTAATCATGAATATCACCTCCGCTTTGTGGCATTTTCATGCTTTTTCCTTTGCCTTGAGTTTTCCTTCCCTCTTGATTTCCTTTCCAATACTCCCTGTGCTTTTAATACCAAGCTGTAGTCTCAAATGGCTAATGGACTGATCTAAGAATACTTCAGTATTGATAATTTCTCTGCATTTTGTGGTACTTATGTTGTATACCTAGTTTATTTAGTCTTTGGTTCTGTCAATAGCTATTTATTAAAGTTTAAGCACTACACTATACTTTGAGAATATAATCATACATAAAGCTCAATTCCAGGCCTCAGAAATCTAACAATCTAATGTCAAAAAGCGATCAATATGTGTTGTGAACTTTCCAACTAAACAGACATTTCTTTGAGTACAATGATTTCTTTTTCTTTTTTAATCATCATGGTATCATAGTCTCTAGGCTTGGCTGGTGGATCAGTAGTAAAGACTCTGCTTGCCAATGCAGGAGATGTGGGTTCAATCCCCGGGTTGGGAAGGTCCCCTGGAGAAGGAAATGGCAACCCACTCCAATATTTTTGTCTGGGAAATCCTATGGACAGAGGAGCCTGGCAGGCTATAGTCCATAGGGTCACAAAGATTGGACATGACTAAGTGACTCGATGGACGTGAGTCTCAGTGAACTCCTGGAGTTGGTGATGGACAGAGAGGCCTGGCGTGCTGCGATTCATGGGGTCGCAAAGAGTCGGACATGACTGAGTGACTAATCTGATCTGATCTGATCTGAAGTGACTAAATAACAACAACAATCATAGTATCAACAGCACCCTCAACTCTGGGGAGAATATGGTAGGTTCTCAATAGATACTTAATAAAAATGAATGCATGAAATGAATGAATAAGGTAGTGTGATGAATAAATGCTACCATAGAGAAGCTTACAGGAAAAGGAACCCAGATGGATATGGAGGGCCCAACCACTCTCACAAGGAGATATTGAACTTTGAGTTGATGCTTAAATGACAAGGGACAGTAAATGGTAGTACAAAAGGAAAGAGACATCTCAGGAAATACCAAAATACACAGAGAATATGATGCCTTTTAGAACTGTGGGGAATTTGATATAATTTTCCCCAAGACCCTACCCACCCTACATTTCTCATGACAAACTCTCATATCTCCTTAATACTGAAGGTGTGTTGCTGTTGTTTTATTTAAAGCAGACTCAATTTCTTTGTTTGAAACCCATGTTGGTGTTGGGTCATATGGAGTGAAATAGAATAAACTCTGAATTAAAAACCACGTCATTGTAGTGATAACACAATACACCTTTAATTCACCATGTGGCCTTTGAAAGTTAACTTTCCCTCTCTATGTCACAATTTCCACACAAATAAAGTGAAAATGTTGCAATAGATATTCCCTGAGGTTCTTTCTATTACAGAACACTATGATCCTTGACTCTTCACTCCTAAAAATCTCCCATTTTCAATAGGCTAAACAAGAAAGAAAAATACAAAGTGAAAGGCATTAGGAAAATATCACAGAGATAATATATCAGGAAGGCTACAGCACTGCTTTCTCAGGAAAATTGAAGGGAAATGATCAGTATATATCTGGTTATAAAGAGTACAGCCCTTTTTGGGAAGTGTGAGAGGTCAGTCCAGAGGACTTTGAGCGTTATGCACTTCATGACCATTTTCCTCTTGAGAGATGTAGAAGCAGCTACCTTTCGCATGCATAGGGTTTAAATAAAGGAAAGAACTTGTGCAGTTAATGAAAAAGAAAAACTATAGTTATTATGTTGTCTAAAAAGATAGAAACAAATGCACTCAGGAATTTAGCAGGTGCTACATGTATCTTGCCACTTCACTGTACATTTACAGCTTTAGAAGACATGCATCTTTATGAAGGCAGTAAGGCATCTGGCCTTGAAGAAAGGGGCAGTTCAGGACATGTAAAAGTACTCATTTGGCACCATAAACAAGCTGCTACCACTATAATAACCAGCCTGTGTATGTAAGAGTTCTTAGGATTTTCTCAGCTTGGTCTAATGGCTGCTACCATGGCAACAGACATGGATTAAAAAAAAAAAAAAAAGATAAACATTTGATAAAAGCAAACGTGGAAAAAAAAATATCTTCAGAGTGTAATAAATATGGTGAGTTTTGGAAATAGAAGCTTTCACCGCCTGATGCTTTGGAAGACAAATCAGAAGGGCAATGTGCTCATAGAGTATCCAGCAACTTCACAAAGACTTCAGGATCTGGAAAGTCAGTTCACTCACTCACCTATGCATGTGTATGAGGAACCACTCTGTGCAAAACACTGCTTGGAACCATGGGGAGTGTAACTAAGACACATACTACTAAATATTGGCGTTTAAGTGGAAAAAGAAGAAAACAACAGTCATCTGATTAAAATACAAGGCAGTATGTGATAAGTGACACTGAAGCTGTACTAAAACAAATTTTGTAGATTTTAAAGAAGCAAAACAAAACTTCAATTGAAGACACTAGGAGGAAACAGCGGAGTGGAAGTTGCATCTGTGTCAATCTTCAAAATGCATCATAAAACCAAGGCCTTTTTAAAAACAATGTGCATGTTAAAAGTCACATATATTTATCAAGTATCATTACATTTGAAATTAAATGTACTTTCAAAAATACATAAAAGTAGAATGGCTAAAAATGATTTGGAGTCACCAAAATATAATAACTGACTTTCTGTTGTTGTTCAGTCGCTAAGTTGTGTCCAGTTCTTTGTGACCCCATGGACTGAAGCACACCGGTCTCCCCTGTCTTTCACTATCTCCCAGAGTTTCCTCAGGTTCAAGTCCATTGAGTTGTATGTTGGTATATTTCCTTTGATTCTTTTTACACGTAATAAAATATTCATTTTATATTTTATTTTATTTATTTTATCCTGATTTCTTCCTTGTCTTCTATAAGCACCTTCCTACCCTTTTTCACAGCCTTAATGAGCAAGATTTCTTATGAATACATTGTTGATAGTCTCTGGAGTCTCTTCTTCATTAGTGGCTGAGGTCACCCTGGGGGTTTTCAAGAGAAGACAAAAACCAATTAATCTTGAAGAACCTAAGGAAACTTTATTGAACTCATCATGCCTACTGGCATAATAGGGATAGACAATGTGATTTTCAAAACCCCAGCTAAATGGAGTAAGCATTTTTTTCTCTAATAATGTATTATTTGTGTTTTAATCAAAACTTTATTTTTTTCACCTTTATCAGTTCAGCCTCATTATAAAAATCTGCATCCTACATCATTTAGCAAGGATAATTAAAAGAAGCAGGGAAGAAGAGCTTTTAATTTGGACTTTCTTACCTAGTGCCCTTATTAGTTTGTGGCTATGAAAAAAAATAAATTAATTAACTTCAGGGCTTCTAAAAACCAAATGCCCAGAATACTAGAGTATTAAATCTACTATGTCTAGATGGGCATCTTGGAGTCAGCATCTGCATATCTAAGTATGGCTGTGTTAATTTCTAAATTCAGATGGTATTGTAAGAAGTGACATTGTACTGGAGTGGGTTGCCATTCTCTCCTCAAGGGGATCTTTCCAACCAAAGGATCAAACTGAGGCCTCCTGAATTGCAAGCAGTTTCTTTACTGTCTGAGCCACCAGGGAAGCCACTGTAAAGGGTTCTGCTCAAAATTTCCAGTCTGTGATGGTATGATGTGGCTTCCTAAACCATTCACCAAGCAATTTTCAGACAGCAGATGGTTGTTCTAAAATTTAATCAAATTCTAACACTATCTGGAGATGAGTGTCAGACTGCACAGGTTAAGGGCTCAGTCCAACAAGACTGTTCCCTCTCCACTTAGAATACCAAAGTTAAACCCACATTGATCTGGGCTTCTAACCACTCAGACATAGATTGGAGGTTTCAAAGACCCCCTCATTGGACTTGATTAATTTTTTTAAAGCAGGTAACAGAACTTACAGAAATATTTACTTTGAGATCACTGAAGTGAAGTGAAGTGAAAGTCACTCAGTCACACCCAACTCTTTGCGACCCCATGGACTATATAGTACATGGAATTCTTTAGGCCAGAATATTGAAGTAGGTAGCCTTTCCCTTCTCCAAGGGATCTTCCTAACATAGGGATCGAACAGGGGTCTCCTGTATCGCAGGCAGATTCTTTACCAGGTGAGCCACCAGGGAAACCCTTTGGAGAAGACTATAAAATTATATAATTTAGGAACAAATGGAAAAGGTGCATAGGGCAAGGTATGGTAAAACCTACTCTGAGCACACCACTCTTCCAAATCTCCACATGTTTACCAACCCAGAAGCTCTCCAAGCCTCTCCCTTTGGGTTATTTATGGTGGTTTCTTATGTGTGTGTGTGTGTTAGTGGCTCAGTCATGTCCTACTTTTTGTGACCCCATAAACTGTAGCCTGAAAGGCTCTTTGTCCATGGAATTCTCCAGGCAAGAATACTGGAGTGGGTAGCCATTCCTTTCTCCAGGAGATCTTCTTAACCCAGGGATTGAATCTAGGTCTCCTGCATTGCAGGCAGGTTCTTTACAGTCTGAGCCACTGGTAAGCACTTTCTTACATATATGATTGATTCAACCTCTGGCCTCTCTCCCTTCCCTGAATATCATGAGCAATGAGACTGAAAGTTCCAACCCTTTAAGCACTGGTTCTGCTGGCAATCAGCCCTCACTCTAGGTGTTTTCCAAAAGTGATATCATTCACATAACAAAAGACACTCTAATGCCTTATGCACTCATCAAGGAAATCTCAAGGGTTTTAGGACCTCAGAGCCAGAAATGGGGACAGAGACTAAATATACACTTCTTATAAATCATGTCATACTATGCCACGCCTCTTTCTCCAGAGGCACTTTCCTATACCTTAAAAAAAAAAAGAAGAAGAAACAGAAGTTTCACATTTGATGAAAAAAAGGAGCCTCTGTAGTATGCAATATACATAGAAAGCAAGTGGAAGACAGGTGAATGACTCAGCAGAGAATTTAACACAAGCACTTATGAAAGAAGCACCAATGAGGAGATCATTAATTTCTCCTCTGGAATTCATTGGAGAGTTAGGAATTAAAGACCTGGGGACTGCTGGTACCATAGAGGGGTAGGAATGAGACAGGGGCTGAAAACTAAAAAATGGTTTGAATAGATATGTAAAGGAGTCCTTGAGTTTCCATTCTTTGTTTCCTCTATTTCTAGATTTGATCTTATTTTCCTTTATGAAACTAAATGGTGGGAACTTATGCCTTGGCATTAGAGGAAGGAAATTTGAAGGCCTCTATTAGAAACTGAAGCTCTGAGTAACACTCTGCCTATTGATTAGTAGGTTTTCCTAATGTATTTTTCCCCATACAACTCCAGAAAACCAATAGCAAGGTGGATAAATATCAAGAAGGATAGGAGTTCCTTTTCCTATAGTCTTACTGAAATTGTCATTTGAAGGCTACTAATCAACAAACAGTTGGCCATCACATTCTTGTAGTGAATCAAAGCTAGTGGAGGTGATGGAATTCCAGTTGAGCTATTTCAAATCCTGAAAGATGATTGTGTGAAAGTGCTGCACTCAATATGCCAGCAAATTTGGCCACAGGACTGGAAAAGGTCAGTTTTCATTCCAATCCCAAAGAAAGGCAATGCCAAAGAATGCTCAAACTACCACACAATTGCATTCATTTCACATGCTATTAAGTAATGCTCAAAATTCTCCAAGCCAGGCTTCAGCAGTACTTGAACCGTGAACTTCCAGATGTTCAAGCTGGTTTTAGAAAAGGCAGAAGAACCAGAGATCAAATTGCCAACATCTGCTGGATCATGGAAAAAGCAAGAGTGCTCCAGAAAAACATTTATTTCTGCTTTATTGACTATGCCAAAGCCTTTGACTATGTGGATCACAATAAAGTGTGGAAAATTCTGAAAGAGATGGGAATACCAGACCACTTGACCTGCCTCTTGAGAAACCTGTACGCAGGTCAGGAAGCAACAGTTAGAACTGGACATGGAACAACAGACTGGTTCCAAATAGGAAAAGGAGTACGTCAAGGCTGTATATTGTTACCCTGCTTATTTAACTTATATGCAGAGTACATCATGAGAAACACTGGGCTGGAGGAAGCACAAGCTGGAATCAAGATTGCCGGGAGAAATATCAATAACCTCAGATATGCAGATGACACCACCTTTATGGCAGAAAGTGAAGAAGAACTAAAGAGCCTCTTGATGAAAGTGAAAGAGGAAAGTGAAAAAGTTGGCTTAAAGCTCAACATTCAGAAAACTAAGATCATGGCATCTGGTCCCATCACTTCATGGGAAATAGATGGGGAAACAGTGGAAACAGTGGCTGACATTACTTTCTGGAGCTCCAAAATCACTGCAGTTGGAGATTGCAGCCATGAAATTAAAAGACACTTACTCCTTGGAAAGAAATTTATGACCAACCTAGACAGCATATTAAAAAGCAGAGACATTACTTTGCCAACAAAAATCCATCTAGTCATGGCTATGGTTTTTCAAGTGGTCATGTATGGATGCGAGAGTTGGACTATAAAGAAAGCTGAGTGCCGAAGAATTGATGTTTTTGAACTGTGGTGTTGGAGAAGACTCTTGAGAGTCCCTTGAACTGCAAGGAGATCCAACCAGTCCATCCTAAAGGAGATCAGTCCTGGGTGTTCTTTGGAAGGACTGATGTTGGAGCTGAAACTCCAATACTTTGGCTACCTGATGTGAAGAGCTGACTCATTTGAAAAGACCCTGATGTTGGGAAAGATTGAAGGCAGGAAGAGAAGGGGATGACAGAGGATGAGATGGTTGTATGGCATCACTGACTCAGTGGGAATGGGTTTGGGTGGAATCCGGGAGTTAGTGATGGACAGGGAGGCCTGGCATGCTGCAGTTCCTGGGGTTGCAAAGAGTTGGACATGTCTGAGTAACTGAACTGAACTGAACTGAACCTTTCCTACTCCCAGTATAAGCTCTACCTGGACACAGAGATTAGAATCCACATTTTCCATGGCGACTCTTTCCTTGTATATTGATGGACAGTATACTTCCAGGAGATAAAAATATCCCTGTGCCTCCTGGTGGACTTTTCACTTGTCAAGGATAATATCACAGGCAGCTCTTTGTTCTAGAAACTACAGGGTCACATTTCCCACTGGGAGCATCCTGCTGTGACTACTGCTTTGTGAGATGGTCTTCATAATTTCCACCAAAAAATTATCTTCTACCTGCTACCATTTCTCAATAAAATACACAATTCTCTTCTGCCAGTCTCATAACCATATTGATTTATTATTTAGAAATACGGATGTGAATATCTGAAAAAATACTCAAAAAATTGAATGTGGTCATACGTGGATAGTGGGATGAAGTAGGAAGGAGAGGAAAAATAATTGTTTTCTGAAAAAAGTGATTTTAGGATGTTTTGATTTTTTTAAAAATAATTTATATCTAATGCTTTAATATGAGAAAGCAGGAGACAAATCAGGGAGAATGAGATCTGGAGAGTCTAGTATGCTCTGATAGAAAAAAGAGTAATGGTAAACGATGTAGTTGAAATTACCAGTTTAAAAGATCTCATCAGCTGTTTGCATTTCCAAAACAAAGGGGACAATAGAATGACAAGTTCAAGTTCTTTTTAGAGAAGAAAATTGGTAAAAAAAAAATAAATTTAGTTAAAAATAAGTTTTACCAAATTTAAAGCCTATTTAAACTGCAAAACAATAAGTATTCAAGACATATTGATTTTTCTGTTTTTGTGAATTACCTTATTATTAATAAGGCTGCAATGAAAAATTCATAAGTGCACAAATCTTTTGTTTATTTGGCCTAGAGTTTCCTCTTTCACCCTACTACAATCGAAATTATTTTTCTTCGCTAAACTGCAAGAGAAAGAATTATTGGCCCCAAAAATGAAACTTTGCAGACTCTTGGAACTTGTCAATAGCTTTCTGAGAGATATATATATATATATGTATATATATACATACATACATATACATATTATCATATTTCAGGTAACAACTGAGAGAAGATTATGAAAATTCTGAGTTTTGGGACCCACAGATAGCCCATTGTGGATTATGCACGTAATGGAAAATAGCAGGAAAAATAATTAGAAAATTGTATTTGGATCAGTTCAGGAAAGTTTGGCTGACACATTTTAACATATTATGTTGGCAATGGGGAGACAATTTTTTAAAATGAAGGATTAAGAAAAAAAAAAAAGTAAGTCTAGCATATGGCCAAATTCAGTAAATGTTTACTGAATTTGTATAGTATTTTATGCATCATGCCATGTACAAAGTAAATAAGACATGCCTTTTGCTTCCAGAGTTCAAACTTTAGAAGGAATGGCAGATGTAATGATGAGTAACTTTTAAACACAATATTGACTTGATAAGTAGGACAGAAGTTGTAGATATAGTTATCAACCAGAGTACAGGGGCAGAGTACTTGAAATTTAATGGAGGAAACGGGAAAACTCATAAAATGTCTAGTTATAGTGAGGTCTTGAAAAACTCAACAGCAGCAGATGGAAATGAAAGTTAAAGGCACCCAGGAAGGAAGAAGATACTAATCATATTCTGAGAACACATACATTTCAAATAGAAAAGAAACAGAAGGTAAGTCCCATTAGAGTTAGCTTATTATATGTCTGGTGAAGGGTTATATCTCAAAATGTAGGAAAATACTTGTGCATAGTCCCTACTCAGTATTATATGTTTTATTTGGCTATCTAAATTTATAACTTTCATAATAAAAATATATTATTCTTATAATTAAAAATGAAAAATATTATGTGACAAATAGTTAATGCAAATAAGAAGCAACATTGAAACAAAAGAAAGATTAAACTGACAAGCAAATTTTTCTTTTTTGTTTTCAGAACAGCAAGTAATTGAGGAAACCCATGTCAAGTTATTTTGATGTAAATAAATTGAGAAGTAAGGACATTTGTTTATCAACAGATTTTAAGGTTAAATGAAGTAAGCATTTGAAGGACTATCCACAAGTAGAAAATCTGAAAAAATAAATAAATAAATGTATTTTGTGTGTTTATCAGGAAGATGTAGCTAGAAGGTAGAAAGAGTAATGTGTAAGATCTAAATCAGAAGGGGATTGGTTAAGTTATTAGTTTGGAAGCAGAAAATAATATACTCTGAGTAGGTAGACTGCATGCTCGCTGGGTAGAATATTGAGAAAATAATTTCTAATATCCCAGTGAGTATATTATTAACTTATCTAGATACAGGATTCAGGTAAGGTAGAGAAATAGGTAACCTGAGAAAATAGAGCAAGATGATAAAATTAAAAAGATATAATGAGGCAAAATTTGGTTCAGTGAAAAACAATTTTCTGCAATAGAGAGGTAGAAAGTTAAGAGTTTGGGGTCTGAGGGAACTTGTTTCTTGACCATTTGAAAGCCCTTGTTTTTACTTGCCTGGAAAATCCCAGGGACGGAGAAGCCTGGTGGGCTGCAGTCCATGGGGTCGATGAGGGTCGGACACAACTGAGCGACTTCACTTTCACTTTCCATTTTCATGCCTTGGAGAGGGAAATGGCAACCCACTCCAGTGTTCTTGCCTGGAGAATCCCAGGGACGGGGGAGCCTGGTGGGCTGCAGTCTCTGGGGTCGCACAGAGTTGGACACGACTGAAGTGACTTAGCAGCAGCAGCAGCAGCAGCAGCAGTTTTTACTTGGGAGGACATCAAAATAATATCTAAAAGCAGGCTGAGGGTGCCCAGTAGGCCTGGCTGAGAACATGGCTGAGAGACTACTTCAGACTCACAGCCAGAAAAGCTCTCTCTTCCCACGTGGGTAAGGCATTTACCACCCTAAGCATTCTCCTCCTGGGCAATAGCTGAGAGGTACAGTATCCTTCTTCACAGTGCCCTAAAACCTCCAAAAAAGTTTAAAATTAATAGTCAAGCACATAAAAATTGATATAAAGTAAACTTTTAGTACCTCTGCAATGTCTCTGGTCCCTTTATTTGGTCCTTTTGTGCCATAATCACATTTTTTTACAATCTGCTTTGGCAATGAGAAAGTAGAGAATGGTTGAAAATTTTATATATGGATTTTCCCCCCTCTTTCTTCAAAAACCATTGAAATATATTTTCTCTTGAGGACTCTAAGCATCTAGCTGGGAAATGAACAGCTTATTTCATTTTAATTTTCATGCAGTGAATCGCAACAATGTTAAGTGCCAAGTCCAGTGGATTTTGACAAATGCAAATAATCCGTATAACCACCATGCTAAACAAGATACAGAAAATCTTCATAATCCCAAAAAGTTTCCCTGGGCTCCTCTTCTCTCTGCCTTTATCCCATTACAAAGCAACATTTGCTCTGATTTCTATCACAATGCATTAATTTGCCACTTCTAGAAACTCATGTAAATGAAATCATCCACAATGTATATCATGTAAGGCTTCTTTCACTCAGCATAATGTTTTTCTTTTTGTTTTAAAAGATCCATTCATGTTATGTATTAGTAATTTACTCTACTTTATTTCTGAATGGTGTGTTCTATTCTAAATTTAGTACAATTTATTTCTGCACTCAGCTATTGATGGATATTCGTGGTTTTCCAGTTTGAACAACATTTTATGAACTTTTTGAACAAAATTCTTTATAAAAATATATTTCTTTATTTTTCTTGAGCAAACACTTAGGAATAGGACTGCAGAATCATAGGATATATGCTTAATGAGAAACTTTAAAATAAATTCATTATTCCATAGTAGACAGAATAATGGCCCTCCAAAGATATCTATGTCTAACTCCCAGAACTTGTAATTATGTTACCTTATAGGACAAAAGGCATTTTGCTGATGTAATTAGGTTAAGGATTTTGAGTTGGAGAGATTATCCAGGATTATTCTGGTGGGCCAATGTATTAAAATTATAGATAGTCCCTTATAAGAGGAAAACAAGAGAGTCAAATCAGGGAGAGGAAGTATCATCATGAGAGGAGATTGGAGCAATGCACTTTGACAACAGAGAGAGGAAAGGACCATATGTAAAAAATGCAGGCTGCCTTTAAAAACTGGAAAAAGCGAAGAAACAGATTCCCTTCTGAAGCTTCCAGAAGAAACACAGCCCTGCTAAGATCTTGATTTGAGACCTCTGACTTCGAGGACTGACTTGGTTATAGACTTCTGACCTCCAGAAAATAAATATATGCTGTTGAAAGAGTCTCTTATGTATTCCAGATACTAGTTTCTTATATGTATTCTATGTATTCTCTCTAATTTGTGGCTTATATTTTTATTTTCTTAATGATGTATTCTGATGAGCAGAAAATTTAATATAGATGAAATTCAGTTAATCTTTAGCTTTCATGGTTAATGCTGCTTCTGTTGTGTCTAATAAATATTTGCTAACTCAGCATAAACATGTATTTATTTCCTCTTTTTTATTTTAAATATCAGATTATATCTTTAGGTGCATGATCCATCAAATTTTAAATTTGGCTTATTTGATATGGAGATTGAGATTATTACTTTTCAAAAATTTTTCAATTGTTTCAGCATCTTATGTTGAATAGACTTTTCTTTCCTCATTGAATTACCTTATACTTCCATTGAAGTCAACTGACTATATGTGTGGTTGTATTTCTGGATTTTCAATTTGGTTCTGTTAAGCTATTTTTGTCTGTTCTTACATTTTAAAATAGATTTGTCTATGCTATAGACTTTTTAATCATATTTTTTGACGAGCATAAAATTTTAATTCTGTAGAAGTCTAATTTATCATTGTTTTCTTTCATGGATACTGCTTATTTAGCTTATCTTCTACTCTTTGATGGTGAAGACATTGTCCTCTTTTTCATAGAAAGTTTTAGGGTTTTTTTTTATGCAACATCTCATTATTTATAAATAAGAATTTTATTTCATCATTTCTAAACAATAATTTTAAAAAATTTTCTTATTTAACTGTCCAGCACATACACTATATGAAGGGAAATGATGAGAGGAGAAATCCTTGCATTGTTTCAAATCTCAGAAATCCTTTATATTTAGCCACTAAATAACATTTAAGTTCTAGGGTGTTTTGTTTTCTTTTACCTGCCCTTTAATAGGTTAAGTTCTCTTCTACTACTAGTTGTGGGATGTTTTTAAAATGAGTAAGATTTGACTTTTTCTGTATTTATTGAGATTACCATAATACATTCTTCTTTATTCTATTAAAATGATAAATTAACTTGATTTAGAATACAGAATCAACTTCACATCTTGTGATAAATTACACTGGTCTTGGTATTTTATTCTATTTACATATTGTTGGATTCATACTCTAATATTTTTTAAGGATTTTTTTTTTGCTCTATATCCATGAGGAATATTGGTTTGCTATTTTCTTTCTTATATTTTTGACAGATTTTGGCATTGCTGTCAGGAAAGTGAAAGTGAAGTCGCTCAGTCCTGTCTGACTCTTTGCAACCTAATGGACTGTAGCCTGCCAGGCTCCTCTGTCCAGGCATTGGCCTGGAATTCTCCAGGCAAAAATTCTGGCCTGGGATTCTCCAGGCAGGAATGCTGGAGTGGATTGCCATTGCCATTTCCTTCTCCAGGGGATCTTCTCCACACAGGGATCGAACCCAGTCTCACACACTGTAGGCAGATTCTTTACTGTGTGAGCCACCAGGGAAGTCATATGTCATGTGACCTCATAAAACATGTTGGGAATAGTTCTCTCCTCCTATAGTTTGCAACATAGTTAGTATATGTTTGGTATTACTTTTTTTTCTTCTTAAACAGATTTCATAAAAGAAAACATTTGGGCTGAAGCTGAAATTTTGTTTCTGAAAGTTGCAATTTTGCATTCAATTTTTTAAAATAGATATAAAACTATTTAGATTTTCTGTTTGTGTATGTGTGTGTGTTTGGTTAATTGTATTGTTCAAAATGTTTCTATTTCATCTAAGTCATTAATGTATCAGAGAAGGCAATGGCACCCCACTCCAGTACTCTTGCCTGGAAAATCCCATAGACGGAGGAGCCTGGTAGGCTGCAGTCCATGGGGTCGCTAAGAGTCGGACACGACTGAGCCACTTCACTTTCACTTTTCACTTTCATGCATTGGAGAAGGAAATGGCAACCCACTCCAGTGTTCTTGTCTGGAGGGTCCCAGGGACGGGGGAGCCTGGTGGGCTGGCGTCTATGGGGTCACACAGAGTCGGACACGACTAAAGTGACTTAGTAGTAGCAGTAGCAGCATTAATGTATTGTTATAAAATTTTTAATAATGAATTCTTATCCTATTTAATATTTATATGATCTTTAAATGTTCTTAATATATCTATTTCATTTTTTATGTTGAAAGCTTGTGGATGAGACCATTTTCTTTTATTAATGTTTCTAGCTGGCATGCATGCATGCATGCTAAATTGCTTCAGTCACATCTGACTCTTTGCGACTCCGTGGACTGTAGCCCACCTGGCTCCTCTGTCCTTGGGATTCTTCAGGCAAGAATACTAGAGAGGGTTGTTTGCCATGCCCTCCTCCGGGGGATCTTCCTGACCTAGGGATCGAACCCACATCTCTTATGTCTCTGCATTGGCAGGTGGGTTCTTTACCACTAGAAGCCTGTTGCTAGCTGGAGTATTCCATAAATGTCAGTTAAGTGAAAGTGAAGTCACTCAGTTGTGTCTGACTCTTTGCTACCCCGTGGAGTATAGCCCACCAGGCTCCTCTGTCCATAGGATTTTCTGGGCAAGAATACTGGAGTGGGTTGCCATTTCCTTCTCCAGGGTATCTTCCCAACCCAGGGACTGAACCAGCTCTCCCACATTGCAGGCAGATGCTTTAACCTCTGAGCTACGAGGAAGTAGTTGTTATTTTGGTTACTGATTTTCTACTGATTTGATTTATCAATTACAGACAGTGGGGCATTAAAGTCTGTAGATTATCTGCAATCTCATATTTGTATTATTGCTGACAGACTTCACAATGCTTACTGTTTCCTTCCTCTTGGCTTTAGGACACTGAAGACTGTTCTTGATCCTCACTGTGAGAATCTGGTGAAGTTCCCAAGAAAAAGCCTGTAAGTGTATGCTTCCCATGAGTATTTGCAAAGTCGCTTCAGTCTTGTTCCACTCTGTGCGACCCTATGGATTGTAGTCTGCCAGGCTCCACTGTCCATGGGATTCTCTAGGCAAGAATATTGGAGTGGGTTGCCATGCCCTCCTCCATGGGATCTTCCTGACCCAGGGATCACACCCACATGTCTTGCACCTCTTGCATTGGCAGGTGGGTTCTTTATCACTAGTGCCACCCGGGAAGCCCCTATGCCTACCACAAGACTGCAATTCCCATGAATTTCTCACTCTTACACTAATTCACACTCAGCCTCCTGTAATTAGTCAAAAATACTGTTTGTGTTCTTTCAACTTTAGGTATCAGCAGTTGTGGCTCCAGGTAAGTAGAGCTTGGTTGCTATAACCCTCTGAATAACTTGTCTGTCTAGATTAAATGGGGATTTTTTCCCTGTGATTTTAGTCCTCTGATGAGTACAAGAAAAGATTTTGGCTTTTAGTTTTTCCAGGTGGTGTGTGTGTGTGTGTGTGTGTGTGTGTGTGTGTGTGTGTGTGGTAAAGGTAGGAATAACAACTTCCAAGACATTACTTGTCAGAGTTGCAACCAGAAGTTTTCAGTTATCTTTAAAATCATATATTCAACTGAAAAATATATTGTATACATATTTATGCAAATCAGTGCTATTTATTCTTTGTGTAAGTTCAAATTTTCGTTTGGTATAGTTTTTCTTATATCTTGGAATTTTTAAAAAATCATTTAAATAATGTAGGTTGGGTTGGAATGAATTCTCTGTTTTTGTCTAAACTAATTATTTTCCTTTTATTTTTAAAGGATTTTTTTTTTCTGAATGTAGAGTTCTTGCTTGACAGTTTTGTGTATAATGTGTTAAAAGATGCTTTTAAAACTTTCTCTTTATTACTGACCTTCAGAAATTTCATTATGACCTGACTCTATGTGCTTTTCTTTGTTTTTGTTCTGTCTGGAGTTCATTGAAAGTCTTCTAATACTGTTTCACATCCTTGCTCCTTTCTTTTTTGGGTTCTGATTATATATATGTTGGATCTCTTGTCATTAAGGCTTTGTTCACTTTATGTTGATCGATATTCTCTATATGTTTCAGTGTTTACATTTCTATTAATATGTTTTTAAGTTTTTTTTCTTCGAAAGTTTCTATTAACCCATCTAACTAATTTTGCATTTTAAATATTTTTGTATTATATTTCTTATTTTTTAGCTTCTGTTTCTCTCCTCATTATTTAGCCCTTGGATATATTTTTAGTGAGTTTTCCTGATGGCTCAGTGGTAGAAAATCTGCTTGTCAATGAAGGAAATGTGGGTTCGATCCCTGAGTCAGGAAGATTCCGTGGAGAAGGAAATGGCAACTCATTCCAGTATTCTTGTCTGGAGAGTCCATGAACAGAGGAGCCTGGAAGTCCATGGGGTCACAAAAGAGTCGGACATCACTTTGTGACTAAATAACAACAACATATTTTTTAGTAAGTCCTTTAAAAGTATTAATTCTATTTTATATCTCTGTCATGGCTGCATCTGTTTATATTTACTGACATGTTCCTTGGTTATGGGTCACATTTTGCTAATCACTACTAGGAATTTTTGATTAGACACTGCATATTGTGAACATTATATTGTTGAGTTATAATATTTAATATCTTATTTTAAAAAATATTAGCCATTGTTCTGACAGGAAATTAAGTTATATATCAATCAGTTTGGTTCTTTTAAGTATTTTTAGTTATGGTAAATTAGCAGAGCTTTTAAAACAAGGCTGGGTTAGCACTACTACTAAGGCATGATTTTTCTGAATTTTTTCCTGAGCATTCTTTGTAATTAAACCAGAAATGTCCACTCTGATGGTTTAGAACCTAGTTTCTCAGCACTCTGTGGGAATTGTGTAGCTTATTGCTTTTTTGGTCACTCTTTTCTTGGCCTCATGGAGTTTCGTCCTTTACAAAAATGACATAAAAACCAGAAGTCAGTTCAAAGGGAGTCTTGACCAGTTTTTCAGACCTCTTTTTTTTATATTTAGCCGCCTCACCTTTATTATTCTGAAATCTCAACCACCTTACCTTTCTTGAACTCTAGTCTCTGAGCTCAAAACTTAGTGAAATTCCCATACTTGCATGACTCTGCACCATGCTCTGAAATATGTTTTCAGACAAAGAGCTAGGCTGACTATGGGTACTTCATTTTCCCCTTTCTCTTAGGGATCATGGATTTGCAAAGACTGTTTTCTAATGTGTGAAAATAGCTGTCTAAATAGTTTTGTTGTTGTTTAGATGTTTACAGCAATAAGGCATGACTGCTCCTCCATTACTGCACCATGATCAGGTATGGAAGTAATAAAATTATGTTAATGTTTCATGTGCTGATTCCAAAATCTGGGTCATTTCTCTGAATCTATTGACTGTTTTCCTCTACACTGTGGGTTATTACATTTTCCTGTGTACTTTCATGTCTAGCAGCTATTCGCTTTATATTGGATATTTTAAGTGATATGTTGAAGAGACTGAATTTTGTTATTTCTCTCTAAATTGTGTTGAGTTTTGTCTTAGCAGGCTGTTACTAGTGAGTTAGTTTGATTTTATTGAGGCTTAAATTTAAGTTACACTTTATATAGGTCAATCTATTTGGTTTTTTGTTTTTCTATTAATCTCAGGGTTAGTCCCTTAGTTCTTGGATATGAATTTAAATTATAAGACATGGCCATTCTTGTAATTCATTGGAACATACGAGATGATTACCAAGGCTGTCCAGTTTGGCATGACCTGAACATAAAATTCTGTCTCCCCAGAAGCTAGTAGCAATTGAAATTTCTAGTCATATATTTCTTCCTTTAGAACTGTTGCTTTTCCTGAACTATATTGCTTCCTCTCTTTTGTTCATTCATTCATTCAGCTGACACTTATTGTGTGCCTATTGTGTGTCAGTTACTGTCCCAGAGGCTGTGGATTAACTGGTGAGAATGAGTAAATTCAGAATATACACTAGAGTATATACCAGGCTGAGAGAGAAAAAAAATATTAAACTAATAAATACATATAATATCAGGTACTCACTGTGAGAAAGAATAATTTTTTTTTTCATGGAACCCTGAGTACAAAGACCTTAAGGATAGATTGTGATTGGTATGTTCAAAAAACTAACTTGAAAGACAGTGGAATTGAGGGGAAGCAAATTAAAGGCACAATGGTAGAGGCTATGGAAGTAGGCAAGGGCTATCCCTAATGGCCATGATAAGATATTTAGGTTCTAATAAGTGTTATATGCCACAGATGGAGAATCTCTATACAGTCAACAAAAACAAGATCAGGAGCTGAATGTGGCTCAGATCATGAACTCCTTACTGCCAAATTCAGACTAAAATTGAAGAAAGTAGGAAAAACCACTAGACCATTCAGGTATGACCTAAATCAAATCCCTTATGATTATTTAGTGGAAGTGAGAAATAGATTTAAGGGACTAGATCTGATACATAGAATGCCTGATGAACTATGGACGAAGGTTCATGACATTGTACAGGAGACAGGGATCAAGAACATCCCCGTGGAAAATAAATGCAAGAAAGCAAAATGGCTGTCTGAAGAGGCCTTACAAATAGCTGTGAAAAGAAGAGAAGCAAAAAGCAAAGGAGAAAAGGAAAGATATAAGCATCTGAATGCAGAGTTCCAAAGAATAGCAAGAAGGATAAGAAAGCCTTCCTCAGTGATCAATGCAACGAAATAGAGGAAAACAACAGAATGGGAAAGACTAGAGGTCTCTTCAAGAAAATTAGACATACTAAGGGAATATTTCATGCAAAGATGGGCTCCATAAAGGACAGAAATGGTATGGACATAATAGAAGCAGAAGATATTAAAAAGAGGTGGCATGAATACACAGGAGAACTGTACAAAAAAAGATCTTCACGACCCAGATAATCATGATGGTATGATCACTGACCTAGAGCCAGACATCCTGGAATATGAAGTCAAGTGGGCCTTAGAAAGCATCACTATGAACAAAGCTAGTGAAGGTGATGGCATTCCAGTTGAGCTATTTCAAATCCTGAAAGATGATGCTGTGAAAGTGCTGCACTCAATATGCCAGCAAATTTGGAAAACTCAGCAGCAGCCACAGGACTGGAAAAGGTCAGTTTTCATTCCAATCCCAAAGAAAGGCAATGCCAAAGAATGCTCAAACTACAGCACAATTACACTCATCTCACACTCTAGTAAAGTAATGCTTAAAATTCTCCAAGCCAGGCTTCAGCAATATGTGAACCGTGAACTTCCAGATGTTCAAGCTGGTTTTAGAAAAGGCAGAGGAACCAGAGATCAAATTGCCAACATCTTCTGGAGTATGGAAAAAGCAAGAGAGTTCCAGAAAAAACATCTATTTCTGCTTTATTGACTATGCCAAAGCCTTTGCCTGTGTGGATCACAATAAACTGTGGAAAATTCTGAAAGAGATGGGACTACCAGACCACCTGACCTGCCTCTTGAAAAACCTGTATGCAGGTCAAGAAGCAACAGTTAGAAGTGGACATGGAACAACAGACTGGTTCCAAATAGGAAAAGGAGTACGTCAAGGCTGTATATTGTCACCCTGCTTATTTAACTTATATGCAGAGTACATCATGAGAAACGCTGGACTGGAAGAAACACAAGCTGGAATCAAGATTGCCAGGAGAAAAATTAATAACCTCAGATATGCAGATGACACCACCCTTATGGCAGAAAGTGGAGAGGAACTAAAAAGTCTCTTGATGAAAGTGAAAGAGGAGAGTGAAAAAGTTGGCTTAAAGCTCAACATTCAGAAAACTAAGATCATGGCATCTGGTCCCATCACTTCATGGGAAAAAGATGGGGAAACAGTGGAAACAGTGTCAGACTTTATTTTGGGGGGCTACAAAATCACTGCAGATGGTGATTGCAGACATGAAATTAAAAGATGCTTACTCCTTGGAAGGAAAGTTATGACCAACCTAGATAGCATATTCAAAAGCAGAGACATTACTTTGTCAACAAAGGTCCATCTAGTCAAGGCTAAGGTTTTTCCAGTGGTCATGTATGGATGTGAGAGTTGGACTGTGAAGAAATATGATCGCCGAAGAATTGATGCTTTTGAACTGTGGTGTTGGAGAAGACTCTTGAGAGTCTCTTGGACTGCAAGGAGATCCAACAAGTCCTTTTATAGGAGATCAGTCCTGGGTATTCATCGGAAGGACTGATGCTAAAGCTGAAACTCCAATACTTTGGCCACCTCATATGAAAAGCTGACTTATTGGAAAAGACTCTGATGCTGGGAGAGATTGGGAGCAGGAGGAGAAGGGGACGACAGAGGATGAGATGGCTGGATGGCATCACCAACTTGATGGACCTGAGTTTGATTGAACTCTGGGAGTTGGTGCTGATCAGGGAGGCCTGGTGTGCTGTGATTCATGGGGTCGCAAAGGGTCAGACACAACTGAGTGACTGAACTGTACTGAACTAATGGTGGTTTTATTCCTAGTTTTTAAAGGAATCTCCTTATTGTCTTCCATAGTGGCTATATCAATTTACATTTCCACCAATGGTGCTAGAGTGTTCCCTTTTCTCCACACAGTCTCTGGCATTTATTGTTTGTAGACTTTTTGGTGATGGCCAAAAAGTGATGTGATGGTGATGGTGTGAGGTGATATCTCATTGTGGTTTTGTTTTGCATTTCTCTAATATTGAGCGACGTTGAGCATCTTTTCATGTATTTGTTAGCCATCTGTATGTCTTCTTTGCAGAAATGTCTGTTTAGGTCTTTTTCCCACTTTTTGATTGGGTTATTTGTTTTCCTGGTATTGAGTTGTATGAGCTGCTTGTATATTTTGGAAAGTAATCCTTTGTTAGTTGTTTCATTTGGTATTATTTTCTCCCATTTTGAAGGTTGTCTTTTCACCTTGCTTATAGATTCCTTTGCTGTGCAAAAGCTTTTAGGTTTAATCAGGTCCCACTTATTTACTTTTGTTTTTATTTCTGTTACTCTAGGAGGTATGTCATACAGGATCTTGATTTGATTTATGTCATTGAGTGTTCTGCCTATTTTTCCTCTAAGAGTTTTATAGTTTCTGGTCTTATATTTAGATCTTTAATCCATTTTGTGTTTATCTTTGTGTATGGTGTTAGGAAGTGATCTAATTTCATTCTTTTACATGTAACTGTCCAGTTTTCCCTGCACTACTGATTGAAAAGGTTGTCTTTGCCCCATTGTGTATTCTTGTCTCCTTTGTCAAAATATAAGGTACCCATAGCTGCATGTGGAGACTTCCCTGGTGGCTCAGACGGTAAAAGTGTCTGCCTACAATGCGGGAGACCTGGGTTCAATCCCTGTGTTGGGAAGATCTTCTGGAGAAGGAAATGACAACCCACTCCCGTATTCTTGCCTGGAAAATCCCATGAACAGAGGAACCTGGTAGGCTACAGTCCATGGGGTTGCAAAGAATTGGACATGACTGAGAGACTTCACTTTCACTTTCATAGGTGCACGGGTTTATTTCTGGGCTTTGTATCTTGTTCCATTGGTCTATATTTCTGTTTTTGTGCCCATACCATACTGTCTTGATGACTGTAGCTTTGTAGTATATTCTGATGTCAGGAAGGTTGATTCCTCCAGCTCCATTCTTATTTCTCAAGACTGCTTTGGCTATTCAGGGTCTTTTGTGTTTCCATACGAATTGTGAAATTTTTTGTTTTAGTTCTGTGGAAAAAGCCATTGGTAATTTGATAGGGATTGCATTGAATCTGTAGATTGCCTTTGGTAGTATAGTCATTTTAACAATATTGATTCTTCCTACCCAGGAACATCTGATTATGTCATTTTATATTTCTTTCATCAGTGTGTTATAATTTTCTGTGTACAGTTCTTTTGTCTCCTTAGGTAAATTTATTCCTAGATATTTAATTATTTTTGTTGCAATGGTGAATGGGATTGATTCCTTAATTTCTCTTTCTTATTTTTCATTGCTAGTATATAAAAATGCAAGTGATTTCTGTGTATTGATCTTGTATCCTGCAACTTTGCTAAATTCACTGATTAGCTCTAGTAATTTTCTGAGACAATCTTTAGGGTTTTGTATGTACAGTATCATGTCATCTGCAAACAGTGAGAGCTTTATTTCTTTTCCGATCTGGATTCCTTTTATTTCTTTTTCTTCCCTGATTGCTGTAGCTAGGACTTCCAGAAATATGCTGAATAATAGTGGTGACAGTGGACACCCTTGTCTCTTTCCTGATCTTAAGGGGGATACTTTCAGGTTTTCACCATGGAGAATAATGTTTGCTGTAGGCTTATCATATATGGCCTTTACTACACTGAGGTAGGTTCCTTCTACACCCATATTTTGAAGTGTTTTAATCATAAATGGATGCTGAATTTTGTCAAAGGCTTTTTCTGCATCTATTGAAGTAATCATATTGTTTTTATCTTTCAATTTGTTAATATGGTGTATCACATTGATTGATTTGCATATATTGAAGAATCCTTGCATTCCTGGGATAAACCCAACTTGATCATGGTCTATGAGCTTTTTGATGTGTTGCTGAATTCTGTTTGCTAAAATTTTTTGAGGATTTTTGTATTTATTTTCATCAGTGATATTGACATGTAGTTTTCTTTTTTTGTGTTGTCTTTGGTTTTCATATCAGGGCTATGGTGGCTTTTTTAGAGTGAGTTTGGAAGTGTTTCTTCCTCTGCAATTTTTTGAAAGAGTTTTAGAAGGATAGGCATTAGCTCTTCTCTAAATGTTTGATAGAATTCTGCTGTGAAGCAGTCTGGTCCTGGGCTTTTGTTTTTTGGGAGATTTTTGATCACAGCTTCAATTTCAATGCTTCTAATTGGGTTGTTCCTAATTTCTATTTCTTCCTGGTTCAGTCTTGGAAGATTAAACTTTTCTAAGAATCTGTCCATTTCTTCCAGGTTATCCATTTTATTGACATATAGTTGTTCAGAATAGTCTCTTATAATCCTTTGTATTTCTGCATTGTCTGTTGTAACCTCTCCTTTTTCATTTCTAATTTTGTTGATTTGAGTCTTCTCTCTTTTTTTCTTGATAAGCTTGGCTAAATGTCTGTCAATTTTGTTTATCTTCTCAAAGAACAGCTTTTTGTTTTATTAATCTTTACTATTATTTCTTTCATTTCTTTTTCATTTATTTCTGCTTGGATCTTTATGATTTCTTTCCTTCTACTAATTTTGGTGTTTTTTTGTTCTTCTTTTTCCACTTGGTTTAGGTGTAAAGTTAGGCTGTCTATTTGATGGTTTTGTTTCTTGAGGTAGGATTGTATTGCTACAAATTTCTCTCTTAGGACTACATTTGCTGCATCCCATAGATTGTCATGTTTTCACTGTCATTTGTTTCTAGAATTTTTTGATTTCCCTTCTGATTTCTTCAGTAACCTGTTGGTTATTTAGAAATGTGTTGCTTAATCTCCATGTGTTTGTGTTTCTTACAGTTTTTTTCTTGTAATTGATATTTAGTCTCACAGCATTGTGGTGAAAGAAGATGCTTGATATGATTTCAAATTTCTTTAATTTACTGAGGTTTGATTTGTGACCCAAGATGTGGTCTATCCTGGAGAATGTTCCATGTGCACTTGAAAAGATGTATTCTTCTGCATTTGGATGAAATGTCCTGAAAATATCAATGAGATCCATCTCATCTAATGTATCATTTAAGACTCGTATTTCCTTATTAATTTTCTGTTTTGATGATCTGTCCATTGGAGTGAGTGGGGGGTTAAAATTTCCTACTATTATTGTGTTACTGTCAATTTTTCCTTTTATATCTGTTACTGTTTGTTTTATGTATTGAGGTGCTCCTATGTTTGGTGCATAGATATTTAAAATTGTTATAGCTTCCTATTGTATTGATGCCTTGATCATTATATAGTGTCCTTCCTTATCTCTTGTAATCTCCTTTAAGATCTATTTTGTCTGAGATGAGGATTGCTACTCCAGCTTTCTTTTGCTTCCCATTTGCATGGAATATATTTTTCCATCCTCTCGCTTTCAGTCTATATGTGTCTTCCAGTCTGTAGTAGGTTTCTTGTAGATAGCATATATATGGGTCTTGTTTTTGTATCCATTCAGCCAGTCTGTGTATTTTGGTTGGAGCATTTATCCATTTACATTTAAAGTAATTGTTGATATATATGTTCCTATTGCCATTTTCTTAATTGCTTGGGGTTGATTTTGTAGACCTTTCTTCTTCTCTTGTATTTCTTGACAGTATAAGTCCCTTTAACATTTGTTGTAAATCTGGTTTGGTGGTACTTTTTACTTCTTTCTTTTTACTTTGTCTTGTCTTAAAAGCTTTTGATTGCTTCATCAATTTTGAATGAGATCCTTGGTGGGTACAGTAATTTTGGTTGTAGATTTTTCCCTTTTTGTACTTTTAATATGTCCTGCCATTCCCTTCTGGCCTGCAGAGTTTCTGCTGAAAGATCTGCTGTTAAGTGTATGGGGTTTCCCTTGTATCTTACTTGTTGTTTCTCCCTTGATGGTTTTAATATTATTTATTTGTGTTTAGTCTTTGTTAGCTTGATTAGTATATGTCTTGGCATGTTTCTCCTTGGATTTATCCTGTATGGGACTCTTTGTGCCTCTTGGACTTGATTAACTATTTCTTTTTCCATGTTGGGGAAATGTTCAACTATGATCTCTTCAGAAATTTTCTTATGCACTTTCTTTTTCTCTTTTCTTCTGGGATCCCTATTATTCAAATGTTGGTGCATTTGATATTGTCCCAGAGGCCTCTGAGACTATCCACAGTTCTTTTCATTCTTTTCACTTTATTCTTCTCTTCAAAAGTTATTTCCATCATTTTATCTTCCAGCTCACTGATTCGTTCTTCTGCTTCAGATATTTTGGTATTGATTCCTTCTAGAGTATTTTTATTTCAGTAATTGTGGTGTTTGTCTTTGCATGTTTATTCTTTAATTCTTCTAGGTCTTTGTTAATTGATTCTTGCATTTTCTCCATTTTGCCTTGAAGGTTGTTGATCTTTTCTATCATTATTCTGAATTCATCAGGTAGTTTGCCTATTTTCTCTTCATTTATTTGGACTTCTGTATTTCTAGTTTGAACCTTCATTTCTGTAGTATTTCTCTGTCTTTTCAGAGGCTCAGGACTTGATATTCAGGAAGACAAATGGAAAGTACACAGGGAGGAAGATGCACGGCAGCCAAGCCTCTGTCATATGATAGTGACCTTGCAGGATCACTGGGCATGAGGGCATGTGCGTGGCTTGCCCTCAGTGTCCAATCGCGGGTTCTCTATGGCAAAGTGGAGAGGAGCTTGCAGAGCTGCTCTGCCTCCACTTCACTGTACACTGGTCCACATACAGTACATGCAACCCAATGTATCACTTCAGTTCAGTCACTCAGTCATGTCCAATTCTTTGCGACCCCATGAATTGCAGCACACCAGGCCTCCCTGTCCATCACCAACTCCTGGGGCCCACTCAAACCCATATTATTGAGTCGGTGAGCCATCTAGCCATCTCATCCTCTCTCTCCCTTCTTCTCCTGCCCTCAATCTTTCCCAGCAACAGGGTCTTTTCAAATGAGCCAGCTCTTAGCATCAGGTAGCCAAAGTATTGGAGTTTCAGCTTCAACATCAGTCTTTCCAAAGAACACCCAGGACTGATCTCCTTTAGGATGGACTGTTTGGATCTCCTTGCAGTCCAAGGGACACTCAAGAGTCTTCTCCAACACCACAGTTCAAAAGCATCAATTCTTTGGTGCTCAGGTTTCTTTATAGTCCAACTCTCACATCCATACATGACTACTGGAAGAACAATAGTCATGACTAGACGGACCTTTGTTGGCAAAGTAATGTCTCTGCTTTTGAATATGCTGTCTAGGTTGGTCATAACTTTCCTTCCAAGGAGTAAGTGTCTTTTAATTTCATGGCTGCAATCACCATCTGCAATGATTTTGGAGACCAAAAAAATAATGTCAGCCACTGTTTTCGCTGCTTCCCCATCTATTTCCATGAAGTGATGGGACCAGATGCCATGGTCTTAGTTTTCTGAATGTTGA
This sequence comes from Bos javanicus, assembly GCF_032452875.1. Taxonomy (NCBI): domain Eukaryota; kingdom Metazoa; phylum Chordata; class Mammalia; order Artiodactyla; family Bovidae; genus Bos; species Bos javanicus. The sequence continues at coordinate 57,682,777 of NC_083869.1, read as the reverse complement.
GCTTTAAGCCAACTTTTTCACTCTCCTCTTTCACTTTCATCAAGAGGCTCTTTAGTTCTTCTTGACTTTCTTCCGTAAGGGTGGTGTCATCTGCATATCTGAGGTTATTGATAGTTCTCTTGGCAATCTTGATTCCAGCTTGTGCTTCTTCCAGCCCAGCGTTTCTCTTGATGTACCCTGCATATAATTTAAATAAGCAGGGTGACAATATTCAGCCTTGACATACTCCTTTTCCTGTTTGGAACCAGTCTGTTGTTCCATGTCCAGTTCTAACTGTTGCTTCCTGACCTGCATATAGGTCTCTCAAAAGGGAAGTCAGGTGGTCTGGTAATCCCATCTCAGAATTTTCCACAGTTTATTGTGATCCACACAGTCAAAGGCTTTGGCATAGTCAATAAAGCAGAAGTGGGTGTTTTTTTGAAACTCTCTTGCTTTATGAATGATCCAGCGGATGTTGGCAATTTGATCTCTGGTTCCTCTGTCTTTTCTAAAATCAGCTTGAACATCTGGAAGTTCATGGTTCATGTATTGTTGAAGCCTGATTTGGAGAATTTTGAACATTACTTTACTAGCATGTGAGATGAGTGTAATTGTGTGGTAGTTTGAGCATTCTTTGTCATTGCCTTTCTTTGAGATTGGAATGAAAACTGACCTTTTCCAGTCCTGTGGCTACTGCTGTTTTCCCAATTTGCTGGCATATTGAATGCAGCACTTTCACAGCATCATCTTTCAGATTTCAAATAGCCAAATGGAATTCCATCACCTCCACTAGATTTGTTTGTAGTGATGATTCCTAAGGCCCACTTGACATCAGATTCCAGGATGTCTGGCTCTAGGTTAGGGTGAGTGATCACAGTATCATGATTATCTGGGTTGTGAAGATCTTTTTTGTACAGTTCTTCTGTGTATTCTTGCCACCTCTTCTAAATATCTTCTGCTTCTCTTAGGTCCATACCATTTCTGTCCTTTATTGAATGCATCTTGGCATGAAATATTCCCTTGATATCTCTAATTTTCTTGAAGAGATCTCTAGTCTTTCCCATTCTATTGTTTTACTTCTATTTTTTCCCAATGTATGCCTTGTTTTAAAAGCATCAGGGTCCTGGGTGCACAATAGTAATAAGCATCTAATAGAAAACAGAACAATACTTTGGCCACCTGATGCGAAGAGCTGACTCATTTGAAAAGACCCTGATGCTGGGAAAGATTGAGGGCCAGAGGAGAAGGGGACGACAGAGGATTGAGATGGTTGGATGGCATCACTGACTTGATGGACATGGGTTTGGGGAAATTACAGGATTTTGTGAGGGACAGGGAGGCCTGGTGTGCTGGGGTTCATGGGGTTGCAGAGAGTCAGACATGACTGAGCACCTGAACTGATCTGAGAAAACAAAGTTGTTTTATATTCATAGGATTCTTGAGTAGGACTCTAGTTAAAAGAAAAAAAAAAGCAGGAGTTAGGAAATACAAACCAATTATTATAGATAAAACATTCATTTTAAAGCTAATATATAATGAGAAACATATAAAAATTATTCTGGAAGCTTTGGCTCTCTGGAGGCTTTAGTTAGTGAGACAAGTAAAATCTTTGCCCTTGAGACATAAAGTTTGCAAGTTTTCCTCATGAATCCATTACTCCCTCAGCCAAGTTTTGATGCGAATCTTTTAGAAGTTTGATCCTGATATGTCCGAAATTTGGTTTTTAGCTTAACATTTAATTTGGTACCCAAATAGAGTAGAGTCTATTATGATTGGAGACCTGCCTGGACAATTTCTTGTTTGAATATAAAAGAAGAGATATCAAGTTGGCTCAAAAACTACTTATGGAAGACCCACTGGTTCTAAGCACAAAACAGGATCATCAGTTCAGTTCAGTTCAGTTGCTCAGTCATGTCCAACTCTTTGCGACCCCATGAATCTCAACACGCCAGGGCTCCCTGTCCATCACCAACCCCTGGAGTTCACTCAAACTCATGTGCATCGAGTCAGTGATGCCATCCAGCCATCTCATCCTCTGTCGTCCTCTTCTCCTCCTGCCCCAAATCCCTCCCAGCAACAGAGTCTTTTCCAATGAGTCAACTCTTCGCATGAGGTGGCCAAAGTACTGGAGTTTCAGCTTTAGCATCATTCCTTCCAAAGAAATCCCAGGGCTGATCTTCTTCAGAATGGACTGGTTGGATCTCCTTGCAGTCCAAGGGACTCTCAAGAGTCTTCTCCAACACCACAGTTCAAAAGCATCAATTCTTCAGTGCTCAGTCTTCTTCACAGTCCAACTCTCACATCCATACATGACCACAGGAAAAACCTTAGCCTTGACTAGACAGACCTTTGTTGGCAAAGTAATGTCTCTGCTTTTGAATATGCTATCTAGGTGGGTCACAACTTTCCTTCCAAGGAGTAAGTGTCTCTTAATTTCATGGCTGCAGTCACCATCTGCAGTGATTTTGGAGCCCAAAAAAATAAAGTCTGACACTGTTTCCACTGCTTCCCCATCTATTTCCCATGAAGTGATGGGACCGGATGCCATGATCTTCGTTTTCTGAATGTTGAGCTTTCAGCCAACTTTTTCACTCTCCACTTTCACTTTCATCAAGAGGCTTTTGAGTTCCTCTTCCCTTTCTGCCATAAAGGTGGTGTCATCTGCGTATCTGAGGTTATTGATATTTCTCCCGGCAATCTTGATTCCAGCTTGTGTTTCTTGCAGTCCAGAGTTTCTCATGATGTACTCTGCATAGAAGTTAAATAAGCAGGGTGACAATATAGAGCCTTGACGTACTCCTTTTCCTATTTGGAACCAGTCTGTTGTTCCATGTCCAGTTCTAATTGTTGCTGCCTGACCTGCATACAGATTTCTCAAGAGGCAGATCAGTGGTCTAGTATTCCCATCTCTTTCAGAATTTTCCACAGTTTATTGTGATCCACACAGTCAAAGGCTTTGGCATAGTCAATAAAGCAGAAATAGATGTTTTTCTGGAACTCTCTTGCTTTTTCCATGATCCAGCAGATGTTGGCAATTTGATCTCTGGTTCCTCTGCCTTTTCTAAAACCAGGTTGAACATCTGGAAGTTCATGGTTCACATATTGCTGAAGCCTGGCTTGGAGAATTTTGAGCATTACTTCACTAGTGTGTGAGATGAGTGCAATTGTGCAGTAGTTTGAGCATTCTTTGTCATTGCCTTTCTTTGAGACTGGAATGAAAACTGACCTTTTCCAGTCCTGTGGCCACTGCTGAGTTTTCCAAATTTGCTGGCATATTGAGTGCAGCACTTTCACAGCATCATCATTCAGAATTTGAAATAGCTCAACTGGAATTCTATCACCTCCTCTAGCTTTGTTAGTAGTGATGCTTTCTAACACCCACTTGACTTGACATTCCAGGATGTCTGGCTCTATGTCAGTGATCACACCATCGTGATAGGGAAATACAAATACTCACTTAGAGAAATAAGGTCTTAATTTTGAATTTATAAAGAAACCAGGGATTCTCCTATGGCAGAAACCCTGTGAGGTCATTTAGCACCATATTAAAAAAAATAGATTTTGGGGGGCTGATCTTTTCCTATTAGTTTTGTTCTCCTGATTTTCATCCAATATGCAGTAAATGTATGCTATTTGGAATCATCATCTAATTATAGTTTTTTTGCAATCAATTACCTTATTTATCTGTGAACTTTATTCAAAAAGTCCAGTCTGCAGAGTGCTAAAATCATCAGCTATTGTTAATGATAATGATTGCTGTGAGGAGAAGAAGCTGCCGAGGCTCACATTTCCAATGCCTCACTAGGTCTAAGCTTCTCCTGAAGCTTCGTGCTGAGAGCAGATAAAGCATTAGCTGATGCCCAGGGAGAATCTCTGCTAAGGCTCTCGGGGTGAGAGGAGGTTGCAAATTTTCTATCTTATCTTTTCTCTCAGACATACCACTCAACTTCTCATCAAACGGTTGCTTTGAAAATTTCCTCACACGAAAAATAAATGTCAGTTGCTTTTTTGTGGGTGCTAGATTTTTCATAACACAGGCATGGTATGATACTGGTCTTGTGTTTTTATTCTCTAGCCTGATATGGAAAAAATGTGCAAGTTTTACATAAAATAAATAGAACTGGGGTTTTTGAAAACTATGCAGCTATTTTTCTGGATAATTTTTTTCCATTCTATTAGATATTTCTCAGTTACATTTTGTTTTCCCTTTAGATTCATGGAGGAGAAAAGAGGAGTGTTAAAATAATTACTCAGATCATTATTTTTTTAAGATTTTTGATGTGGAGATTTTTAAAGTCTTTACTGAATTTGTTAAATATTGTTTCTGTTTTAAGTTTTGGCTTTTAGGCCACGAGTCATGTGGCATTTTAACTCCTCAACTAGGGACAGACCCCACACCTCCTGCATTGGAAGATGAAATCTTAATCACAGAACCACCTCAGGAAGTCCCATCAGACCCTTATTGAAGCAACAAAGTGATGGGAGCTGGCAACAAGAAGTGCTGGGGGAGATGTACTATATGCACACATTAACTCTAATAGGAGAATAGAAAAATAAAAGAAATTAAGAATGGATATGTCTCATATTAGTATCTGTTGGTTTTCACACTCATCCAGATATTTATTCCTGAGCTCTTTAACATTTCTACAAAGTGAAGGAGGAAAGCTACTTTTTGCTGCACTCTAAAGTGGTTATGACATTTGGAAAGAGGTAAAGAGAAATATCTCTCTCCACCTCCCTCTTGTTTAGATCATTGTTTCTTCTTAGGAAAATCAATGAAGTAGATAAGTACCATTTTTTTAGCTTCTTCCTGCATTACTAATGCAAAATGAGGCCCAAGATGAGTAGCGTTAGCATCACCTGGGAACTTATTAGAAAGAATCCATCCAAGTCACCTCAACCTAATGATTCAAAAGACCAAGGAACTTTTTTTTCCCCCCAAACTCTCTATGTGATACTTCTAACACTAAATTTTGAGAGAAAAAAGAAAAATGCCTTGGAGGTGTGTAGAGTCCAAGATTCTACATTTCTAACAAGTTCCCAGGTCATGGTGTTGCTGCTTGTCCATATACCATAGTTTTCAGTAGTGAGATTCTAAGGGATGTCTACATAATTCTGAGATTTTTATTTTTCATTTTTTCCCTTTTTTGCCTCTATCTTTGGCTTTCTATCCCACAATCACTCTCTCTTTATTCTATACCTGTGCAGTTGGTTGATTGAATAAATGGAATCTGGCAGGCTACAAATATAAGACAATTTAATTTTTTTAAATTACTCTGGCTTCATACAAGCATGCATCTCTCCTTTCTGGATCCATAATGACCTTTCTGATTTATCCTATAGCTTTCTCCAAGGCTCTAGTGCAGAACAGTACACAGTGAGAGAACTGCTGTGTGGGCCTGACAGTACGGGAGCACTGAGGAACCTACTGGAACAGGCCAACAACTGCCACTAAAGTCACCCAGTCAGGACCACTTCACATTTCACTGCCCTTCCTCTTCCCTCCTGGCGCATACTGGACTGTATCCTATGTCCAACATAGAGGGGAATTAATTCCCTTGTACTTCCTGTCTTCTAATTCTAGCTTCTCTGGCATTGGAGACTAGGATGGAAAAACAGGCAAAATGGCCCTGTATCATGGTCTACCTTATAGTCACGTGAAGGACTGGCTTGCCTTGTGTGTCTCTGTTGGGTGTTTTCTGAGAGTGAAGTAATTGAACTGCTGAGCTTCTCTTCTGTGCTTGAGGAGCACCTGGAGTCTTGGGCATTGGGGAAACTTGTTGACATTTTGTTCTCTAACATTATGCTACAGAAAAGGTTGAACCATTCCAACAAGCTTCCTCAGCACTCTCTATAGGGAAGTAGACATAAGACTCTACATGTATGTGAATCCAACTCCAGGAGACACATATCAAGTTCATACAGAAATTCTCTCTCTGTGCACCATTTTGGCTTTAAAACCCTGGAAAATCTGGGGCTTTCCTCACATCACCAGTATCCAGCCAAAAAGTAAAAGCCCTGATCTCCCCATCTCTAACTACTGAGTACTGGTTTCCCCATCATAAATTGACCCCTTTTGGTATACAAATCAGCAGTTTCTTCTTGATTCTTTTCCCTATCGTAAATTAGACTGTATTTACTGATGTGGGGACAAGAGAATGCAGTGATGGTTGAGAATAATCAAGCTCATTAGATGCCTTTTTATAAAATATTGAGGAAATCCACAGTAGGTCATTGCAAGCTCTCTACAGAGAATATGGCTACTTAATGCCAGGCTGGATGAAGCACAAGCTGGAATCAAGATTGCCATGAGAAATATTAATAACCTCACATATGCAACACTCCAGTACTCTTGCCTGGAAAATCCCATGGACGGAGGAGCCTGGTAGGCTGCAGTCCAAGGGGTCGCTAGGAGTCAGACACGACTGAACGACTTCACTTTCACTTTTCACTTTCATGCATTGGAAAAGGAAATGGCAAGCCACTCCAGTGTTCTTGCCTGGAGAATCCCAGGGATGGGGGAGCCTGGTGGGCTGCCGTCTCTGGGGTTGCATAGAGTTGGATACGACTGCAGTGGCTTAGCAGCAGCAGCAGCACATATGCAAATGACACTACCCTTAATGGCAGAAAGTGAAGAGGAACTGAAGAGCCTCTTAATGAAAGTGAAAGAGAGTGAAAAAGTTGACTTAAAACTCAACATTCAAAAAACTAAGATCATGGCATCTGATACCATCATTTCATGGTAAATAGAAGGGGAAACAATGGAAACAGTGACAAACATTGTTTTCTTGGACTCCAAAATCACTGCAGATGTTGACTGCAGCCATGAAATTAAAAGACACTTGCTCCTTAGAAGAAAGTTATGACCAACCTAGACAGCATATTTAAAAGCAGAGACATTACTTTGCCAACAAAGGTCCATCTAGTCAAAGCTATGATTTTTCCAGTAGTAATGTACGGATGTGAGAGTTGGACCATAAAGAAAGCTGAGAACCAAAGACTTGATGATTTTGAACTGTGGTGTTGGAGGAGACTCTTGAGAGTCCTTTGGACTGCAAGGAGATCAAATTAGTCAATCCTAAAGGAAATCAGTCCTGAATATGCATTGGAAAGACTGATGCTGAAGATGAAGCTCCAATACTTTGGCCACCTGATGCAAAAAACTGACTCACTGGAAAAGACCCTGATGCTGAGAAAGATCGAAGGCAGGAGGAGAAGGAGACTACAGAGGATGAGATCGTTGGATGGCATTACGGACTTGATGGACATGAGATTGAGCATGCTCCAGGCGTTGGTTGGTGGACAGGGAAGCCTGGCATACTGCATCCATGGAGTCACAAAGAGTCAGACATGACTGAGTGACTGAACTGAACTGAATGCTTCTTTGAATTTATATTTGAAATATAGATATTAATTGCCAGGAAAAAGGAAGTATCCCATTATATACATATTGCCTCTTTCTTGATCTGTTATCAACATACTCAATTCATTCTATCACTTAGATTTTAGGCAGTCCTCACCTTCATACAAGTTTCATTAGTTAAAGTGAGTGAAGTCGCTCAGTCGTATCTGACTCTTTGTGACCCCATGGACTGTAGCCTACTACGCTCCTCTGTCCATGGGATTTTCCAGGCAAGAGTACTGGAGTGGGTTGCCATTTCCTTCTCCAGAGGATCTTGCCAACCCAGGGATCGAACCCGGGTCTCCCACATTGTAAGCAGATGCTTTACCACCAGGGAAGTCCAGGGAAGTTCATTATTAGTTAAGGAGAGAATTTTAACAGTAAACGCCATACTCACGAGCCTTGCACTGAAGCACTGGGATTTAAGAGAACTCTGAAGGGTGCAGGAGCAGAAACAACTTCTGGGGGTCAGAAACAAAACCCATTACCATCTTCCTTCTTTGGGAAACCTTTCACTTTAGGAGCAGCATGAATCACTGTATCAATTCTTGGTTATACACTGTAGGAAGCATCTTCCTTTTGAGATTTTGTAGATAGCATTTGAGAGCAGAAAATTATACTAGACAAGTCCAATCCCCTTATTTTAAAAAGAAATAAAATGTATTCATGCATTATTTTAATGGACATTTATTAAGTGGTTTCTATTGGCAAGAGACTAAATTTTAAGAGGCTTTACTCAGATTTCTTCATGTTTAATGAAGGGTTTTACCACATTGACTCTCTCTGCTTTGTGGTTTCAGGTTTACAGAATGTTCCCAAATGATGCTCCATAAAACAGAGCCTCTCATATGCAAAGCAGATTGAACCTGAAAATTAAATAGCACATCTTCAGTATTATTAAGTAAATGCTTCATGCAAATTCAAAACTAGTCTTCTAAAAAAGGAATTTCATTTAGAGGAAATAATGGGTTTAAATCAGAGTTGATTTTGGTATTTCAAAATGCACCACGTTATTTCCAAATGTGCCATTTATCACATCTTAGTAAGTCACAGTGAGGTGCCACTGCCCATTTTATAGCATTTCTGCTACCATTTGGGAACATTGCAGCCATTACACATAGCAGCCCACATTACTCTTGACAGGTAGCTGCACCTTCCAGAAACCAGGGACTCTGCTGCCCCTGAAAGTGGCCACAGGGGTACTTGCTATGATGTAAACACCTGCCCACAATGCTGGTAATGAGAGCTTATCACACCTGGCATCCCTTTAACAGCTGTAGGGTGACCTGTCAACCACAGGCCAAATCCAGACTGATTATCATGAGGTGAAAAGTCTCAAATCCTATTAGCCATCCCATGAGCCATCCAGCCACCTGTACATGGTTAACATCTGTTGTTTGAAGTTTGTGGTGGCTGTTTCCTTTCCAGGCATTGCATTTTTTTCCCCCATTGACTGGTGTGGGAAAAAAAGTGGAAGATAATGATCAACAGAAACATTATTAAAACATCTCTAATGGGGTGAAATTCCCACTGTAAATATTGTTGCTTTTAAAGTGCACATTGGGCTAGAATATCAACTATTCAATAATAAAGATTTTGTTAGGCATTACATGGGGGGATATTGAAGACTAATTGAGTATAACATGGAGTGACTGATAAATAGTACAAAGCAATTATAATCACGGCTGGTATCTTAGTCAATTTAGTCAAGGCAAGAATTAAAGTACAAATGAAACAAAATAACTGAGGATTAAATTTGTGCTAATTGGGGGATGTTATTGCTTCTAAGGGCAGTCAATTTTGTGAGCTGATTTGGTCAGTGAGGGCATCTTACAGGGAGAGATGATTTAAATTGGACATTAAAGAATAAATAAGACTCATCTAGTGATGTGAGATGAGAGGTGAGCAGCAGATCAGCACTGCAAGAAAGCTGTAGCACCAAGAATTATTTATCTGTGTGCACAAGGAGATGGGTTTGAAGCAAACACGTGGACTGTGCTGAAGAGCAGTAGAGAGGCGATTATGATGGATCCAGGCAATCAGAGGCCTTTAGAATTAGGACAAGTGGAAGAAAAGTCATTGTGAGTTCTTGCAGGAGAGGTAATTGCTGATGTGATGATGTTTCAAGTTAAGACAAATAGAGAGTGTGAGGGTGAAATGGAATCAGTGGCACACTTCCGAGTTCTCTAATTGAAAAAGTAATAATCAATATATGTAAAGCACTGTAATGTTTCTCAAATTGTGGGCAGTCATCTCATTTGATGCTTTCACACCTGCCCACCAAAATACTCCAAGAAACAGAACGGCATGTGGGTACAGCTTGTTCCAAACGGGTCTGGGGTGTAGCATGAAGAATATAAAAAACATGAAATGCATTTCATGTCATATTTTGATTGTAAAATCCCAGCAGATTTTTTTTTTCTGATTTATAATATGCCCTTGCTGATCTTTTAAAATATGCATGTTTAAAACAAAAAGCAAAATTAACCTGAAAACTCTTCAAGATTTGACATCACATGTCCCTAGCTAGTTGAATGTCTGAAGACTTGGCTGTCAACTCTTGGGAAATATTGCCACTCTTTTCGGGCATGTATCTCAATTTATCTCTTTTTCAACAGGTGAGAAACTTCTTATGTCTCCCATACATCAAACCAGTCCTAGCAAAGATGCCAGTATACAGCAACTGAAGCAATGGGAGTCTACTATTGTGGATTAGTTTACACTGAGCAGTGATGAGATTAGGGTTGGGGGAATTGGCCTGTAATTATCCAGATGTTCTTAAGCACACACCTGAAGGTATATATTATACTAAGCCCCTCTTTTTTGTTATTATTATGGTTGTCTTTTCTGATTCTATCCTGATTTCTATCCTGATATCTACCCTTTGGGGGCATTCTACATTGCTGCACACTTCCCTTTGCAAATTAAAAATGTTAAATTCCCTTTACATTATCACAACCTTGTAAGGGAGTGTCCTAGGGTCCTTTGCTTGGTTCCTGTGCAGTCCTTTCCTGGTTATGAAGCTAATGATAATTTTTTTTTCCCATGAAGGGCACGAAAACCATACTACATGTTCTTGGACCAAAATATAAAGGATCAATTGTTTTATTTTTTCAGTTGGAATTAAACTGATCTATATGGGTTTTTTGGGCCTTTATACTTGTGATTCTGTTCTTGATACATGCATCTGTTCCTCTGACAGTAAAGTTTACTCATTTCTATGATATCATTTGAACTCCACATTTAGACCACTTTTATTATGGATTATGAACTGGGAGCATGTGTATATTTTAGAGGACACTGCCAGGTCAACCTCCAGAAAGTTTAAATAATAGTCCTCATAATATTGTAGAAGGATGAAACCATTTGCCCAGTCTCCCAACACAATTTATTGAATAGATTATCGTTTTCCCACTGAGTATTTTCATGATGATAGATGTTTATTTATTTATAGTAACTCATCCTTCAGTTATTGAATTTGAATATATTTGGACATTTGCATTTCTAATAAGATGCAGAAATATGTGTTACAAATTTAGATTCTATATTAGACTATCATTTTAAATAAATTTTTCTTTTATGGGGAATCTGTACAAAAACACAAAATTTTTTCAGCCTAATACCAAAATTTATGTGACTTCACAATTTAAAGAAAATAGTTGCAAATTCTATATATCTAAATCTAATATCTATCTTTCTAATCTATCTTTGTACATGTGTGTCTATATATCCACATATGTGTATCTAACCAAATCTATTTATCTATAAATCTTTAACCATTGCAGTTATAAAACAAAATAAATTGATGAATGAATTTTGGCAGAACATTTTGTTATTCAGTCACTCAGTTCTGTCCCACTCTTTGTGACTGCAGCACACCAGGTTTCCTTGTCCTTCAATATCTCCTGGAGTTTGCTCCAACTCATGTCTATTGAGTCGGTGATGCCATCCAAACATCTCATTCTCTGTTGTCCCCTTCTCCTCCTGCTTTCAATCTTTCCCAGCATAAGAGTCTTTTTCACTGAGTTGGCTTTTCACCTCAGGGGGCCAAAGTATTGGAGCTTCAGCATCAGTCCTTTCAATGAATATTCAGGGTTGGTTTCCTTTAAGATTTGCTGGTTAGATCTCCTTACGGTCCAAGGAACTCTCAACAGTCTTCTTCAACACCACAGTTCAAAAGCACTGATTCTTCAGCACTCAGCCTTCTTTATAGTCCAACTCTCACATCCATAAATGACAACTGGAAAAGCCATAGGTTTGACTATATGGACGTTTGTTGACAAAGTAATGTCTGCTTTTTAATATGCTGTCTAGGTTGGTCATAACTTTTCTTCCAAGGAGCAGGTGTCTTATTTCATGGTTGCAGTCACTGTCCACAGTAATTACAGAGCCCAAGAAAATGAAGTTTGTCACTGTTTTCATCGTTTCCCCATTTATTTGCTGTGAAGTGATAGAACTGGATGCCATTATCTTTGTTTCTTGAATGTTGAATTTTAGGCCAGCTTTTTCACTCTCCTTTTGCACCTTAATCAAGAGGCTCTTTAGTTTCCCTTCACTTTCTACCATAAGGATGGTGTCATCTGCATATCTGAGTTTATTGATATTTCTCCCAGCAATCTTGATTCCAGCTTGTACTTCATCCAGCTCAACATTTCACATGGTGTACTCTGCATATAAGTTAAATAAACAGGGTGACAGTATACAGCCTTGATGTACTCCTTTCCCAATTTTGAACCAGTTCATTGTTCTATGTCCAGTTCTAAGTGTTGCTTCTTGACCTGCATACAGGTTTCTCCAGAGGCAGGTAAGGTGGTCTGGTAATAGCAGTTCTGTAAGAATTTTCCACAGTTTGTTGTGATCCACATAGTAACAACAGCTTTAGTGTAGTCAATGAAGCAGAAGTAGATGTTTTTATGGAATTCTCTTGCTTTTTCTATGATCCAACAAATGTTGGCAATTTGATATCTTTTTCCTCTTCCTTTTCTAAAACCTACCTGTGCATCTGGAAGTTTGTACTTTACATGCTGTTGAAGCCTAGCTTGTAGGATTTTGAGCATCACCTTGGTATCATGTTAAGTGAGTTGATTGTGAGGTAGTTATAACCTTCTTTGTTTCCAAGGCAAACCATTCAAAGTTACAGTAATCCAAGTCTATGCCCCAACCACTAATGCTGACGAAGCTGAAGCTGAACAGTTCTATGAAGATCTGTAAGATGTTTTAGAACTAACAACAAAAAAAGATGTCCTTTTCATCATAGGGGACTGGAATGCAAAAGGAGGAAGTCAAGAGATACCTGGAGTAACCGGCAAGTTTGGACTTGGTGTACAAAATGAAGGAGGGTAAAGGCTAACAGAGTTTTGCCAAGAGATGGGCTGGTTGGATCTCCTTGCAGTCCAAGAGACTCCCAAGAGTCTTCTCCAACACCACAGTTCAAAAGCATCAATTCTTTGGCGCTCAATTTTCAATATAGTCCAACTCTTACATCCATACATGACTACTGGAAAAACCATAGCTTTGGCTAGATGGACCTTTGTTGGCAATGTAATGTCTCTGCTTTTGCATATGCTGTCTAGGTTGATCATAACTTTTCTTCCAAGGAGCAAGCGTCTTTTAATTTCATGGCTGCAGTCACCATATGCAGTGATTTTAGAGCCCAAAAAGTAAAGTCTGTCACTGTTTCCATTGTTTCCATATCTATTTGCCAAGAAGTGATGGGACCAGATGCCATGATCTTAGTTTTCTGAATGCTGAGTTTTAAGCCAGCTTTTTCAATCTCCTCTTTCACTTTCATCAAGAGGTTCTTTATTTCTTCTTCACTTTCTTCCATAAGGGTGGAGTCATCTGTATATCTGAGGTTATTGATATTTCTCCCAACAATCTTAATTCCAGCTAATGCTTCATCCAGTCCAGCATTTCTCATGATGTACTCTGCATATAAGTTAAATAAGCAGAGTGACAATATACAGCCTTGATGCCCTCTTTTCCCAATTTGGAACCAGTCTGTTGTTCCATGTCCAGTTTTAACTGTTGCTTCTTGACGGGCATACAGATTTCTCAAGAGGCAGGTCAGGTAGTCTGGTGTTCCCATCTCTTTCAGAATTTTCCCCAGTTTATTGTGATCTACACAGTCAGTCAGCAAAAACAAGACTGGGAACCGATTGTGACTCAGATCATGAACTCATTATTGCAAATTCATATTTAAACTGAAGAACATAGAGAAAACCACTAGACAATTCAGGTATGACCTAAATCAAATCCCTTATGATTATTCAGTGGAAGTGACAAATAGATTCAAGGGATTAGATCTGATAGACAGAGTACCTGAAGAACTATTGACACAGGTTCATAACATTGTATAGGAGGCTGTGATCAAAATCATTCCCAGAAAAAGAAATGCAAAAAGGCAAAATGGTTCTCTGCGGAGGCCTTACAAACAGCTGAGAAAAGAAGAGAAGTAAAAGACAAAAGAGAAAAGAAAAGATATACCCATCTAAATACAGCATTCCAAAGAATAGCAAGGAAAGACAACAAAAACTTCCTAAATGAATAATGCAAAGAAATAGAGGAAAACCATAGAATGGGAAAGACTAGAGAGCTCTTCATGAAAATCAGAGATACCAAGTGAACGTTTCATGCAAAGATGAGCTCAATAAAGTACAAGACCTAACAGAAGCAGAAGGTACTAAGAAGAGGTGGCAAGAATACACAGAACCTATACAAAGAAGATCTTAGTGACCCAGATAACCATAATGGTGTGATCACTCACCTAAAGCCAGACATCCTCAAGTTTGAAGTCAAGTTGGCCTTAGGAAGCATCACTACAAACAAAGCTAGTGGAGGTGATGGAACTCCAGCTGAGCTATTTCAAATCCAAAAAGATGGTGCTGTGAAAGTGCTGCAGTCAATATACCAGCAAATTTGGAAAACTCAACAGTGGCCACAGGCCTGGAAAAGATGTTTTCATTCCAATCCCAAAGAAGGGCAGAATATGACTCTCTTAAAACCATGCAAAGTGTGAAATTTTAGTTGGAAACTTGCAGCTTAAAGAAAAAAGATAAACATCCTAAAATTTGACTTTGTTCTTGGGTTATTCCTTTAAAAGGAATTAAAATCATATTTCTTTGAGATTATGGTAGAGCTGCAAGTTTTTATTTACTTCTGTAAGTGGTTACTTCTTTTCCAAATGAGTTCTCTTGAAGGAACTGAAAGTTCTTGTTCTCATCCTCCACCCTGGCTGCTCATCTTTCTAAAATCACTTTTAATTTAATCATCTGACTTTGACAAGCATGAGCACAGGAAGTAATAAGACTAGACACCAACAGTAGGTCTTAAATAGAGGCAGTTTTGAAGCCAACAAAATGGGTTTCAAGGCTTGTATTATCCTATCCAGACGTACTCTCAGAGAAGAAGGGTGACTACACACTCAGAAGGCGAATCATCACCACTGGAGGGTGATGCTGGATCAAAAGCATGATTATCTTGAAGCATCTCTTGATAGTTATCTCGTGATACTGGTATATTGACTTGATCTATTGTCCTGACTCAGTGGTAAAGAATCCACTTGCCAAGGCAGAAAATATAGGAGACTTTGGTTTGCTCCCTGGGTTGGGAAGATCCCTTGGAAGAGGAAATGGCAATCCACTACAGTATTCTTGCCTGGAAAATCCCATGGACAGAGGAGCCCGGTGGGCTACAGTCCATTAGGTTTCAAAGAGTCAGACATGATTGAGTGCCTGAGCATGAATGCATATGTGTTACATATGTTCTCAGCTGTGTCTGACTCTTTAAAACACCATGGACTGTGCCAGGCTCCTCTGCCCGTGGAATTTTCCAGGCAATAATCCTGGAGTGAATTCCATTTTCTACTCCACAAGGTGCAAATAATCACTTCTAACTTTCCTCATGTATATTCTGAATAAGACATTTAATCTTTTAAAATTTCAGCCTTGTCCCTAATATGGACATAAAAATGCTATCTGTATCACACTATTTTAATGAGAATTAAATAAAATAATCCGAATAAAGAGCAGGGGGCATAGCAAGCACTCTATAGATTGGATAATGTATTAGTTTATAAATTTTAATATATTAATATTGGAAAACTTTAAAAAGTATTTCTGAGTAATTAGTTAACATAGTATGGAAAGGAAGAACTTGCCTATAAAGCTATTTGATGTCTAATAGATTGATTGAATTTTTATGGGATTTTCTATGTATATTACATTGTCAGTTTAGCTTTTTAAGTAAATTATGATGATGTGTAAATTAAAAATTATGTTTTCAAATTAATCATTATAAAATTATATCAAATATCCTTTATATGATTACTTAAACTCATTCACTGTCCTTCACTCTGAATGATGTCATTTATTTATTTACTATTTGCCCTTAGACAAATTTGCTGGCTATATCTGTTTTATTAATCCTTCAGAGTATTGGAGTATATTTCATTTATTAATCTTGATGCTTTTAACTTTATTTTCTTAACTCATACCTTCATCTTTACTTTTTCCTTTTATATAGTCTCTCTGATTTCACTTTGTGTTTCATCAAATATATTAACTTGAATACATAATTTTTTCATTTAAAAATACATTAATAAGTTAATAAATATTAACTTGAATACATATTTTTGTAATTTAAAAAATAAAGACTGTAAGGCTATCAATATTTCTCTGCATACAGATGAGCTAATTGACAGTGATTAATTTTTGTCAATGTGTGGTCCTAGAACAACCTGGATATTGTTCAAAGAAACATGCCTGCTGACTCAGTCAAGAACTTATGCTTTAGAATCTCAGAAGACAAATGGTAGACAGTGCCACTAAAATATATAATGGTTCAGTTCAGTTCAGTTGCTCAGTCGTGTCCCACTCTTTGCGACCCCATGAATCGCAGCACGCCAGGCCTCCCTGTCCATCACCAACTCCCGGAGTTCACTCAGACTCACGTCCATCAAGTCAGTGATGCCATCCAGCCATCTCATCCTTTGTTGTCCCCTTCTCCTCCTGCCCCCAATCCCTCCCAGCATCAGAGTCTTTTCCAATGAGTCAACTCTTCACATGAGGTGGCCAAAGTATTGGAGTTTCAGCTTTAGCATCAGTCCTTCCAAAGAACACCAAGGACTGTTAGCTATAGTAAAATTGTTATACATCTGAGTTTAACATTTTTCCCTTTTTAAAATTACTTATTGTTTCAATTTAGAGTTTTATCCAACATTAATTTTAACAAATGACTTAAATATTTTTTAAAAAGTTAAAATTTTATGTCTGTTTGAATTTATTTTTCTATTGTTGATTTTAGTTTATTATAATTGGCCTGATAATGCAGTCAAAAGCACTTTTGCAATTTAAAAATTAGTTATGTTCTTTTCATGTCCAAGCAAAAAATTGTTTAAAAAATTTCTAGCAAATAAAAAATTAGTTATTAATTATGTCATTCAAATAATTTTCATACTTGTTCAAATTATATCTTGATCTATCAGATCCAGAGGAGTATATTAATATCCATCACTGTGACTGCAGCTTTCTCAAAGTTCCTTTTCCTAGAATGCTGCGAGGCATCTACTACTTATTACCACATAAATATACTCAAGCTTTCATTGTTTGTTGCTTTCATGACCAAGAAATAGTTCATTTTTTTGTCAATTTAGTACTTCTGTCAATTCAGTAATTTGGGTTTAAATTGCTGTTTTTAACTTATTGCATTTGTTTGAAACATTGATATATCTTTGCTGCTTATTCTCTAAAGTAAATACAACTGGATTTTTTTTTCGTCTTTGACATTTGAGATGAATATTTTGGTGGTGGTGTTCAGTTGTGTCCACTTCTTTGTGACCCCAGGAGGCTCCTCTATTTATGGAATTTTCCAGGCAAGAACAATGGTGTGGGTTGCAATCATTACCCCATTCACAATTATTGTGAAAACTGACATATTTGATTTTATTCTTAATATCTTATACTTGAATTTTTTCCAATATTTTTAGGTCATAATTTTCAAAATTCTTAGGCTTTGTTGATATTTTCTTCTATAAATTAAACCAATAAAATATGCATTTTGCAGCTTGTCAATTCAACTTAAGTATACATTGCATATTAAAATTTAAAACATCCCAACTTTTTATGACCCAGTTGTTCAAGGTAAAATTGTCTTTTCTAGTAGGATTTCCAATAAGTTTGAATGATGATTTGAAAACATCAAAGCCCTGAAGTTTGTTCCATGAATAAACATCAGACAGCAGATGGCTATATAACTCTTCATAGGATATATATTTTTTGAAATAATGCTAAATATATGACCTTGTGGAATTTTAAATTTTGATTGTCTTTCGTATACATAATTCCTTGAAAATATTATATAATGCACAAATATTTAAGAGCAAACCAAGTCACCAAAAAAATTATCTTCTTTTATCAAGTGTATCTACTACTATTTTTACTTATTTGTTTCAAAAGTTCTATGTGTTAATATTTTATATTTAGACATTTCTCCAAAGAAGACATACAGATGGCTAACAAACACATGAAAAGATGCTCAACATCACTCATTATCAGAGAAATGCAAATCAAAACCACTATGAGGTACCATTTCACACCAGTCAGAATGGCTGCGATCCAAAAGTCTACAAATAATAAATGCTGGAGAGGGTGTGGAGAAAAGGGAACCCTCTTACACTGCTGGTGGGAATGCAAACTAGTACAGCCACTATGGAGAACAGTGTGGAGATTCCTTAAAAAACTGGAAATAGAACTGCCTTATGATCCAGCAATCCCACTGCTGGGCATACACACTGAGGAAACACAGAAGGGAAAGAGACACGTGTACCCCAATGTTCATCGCAGCACTGTTTATAATAGCCAGGACATGGAAGCAACCTAGATGTCCATCAGCAGATGAATGGATAAGAAAGCAGTGGTACATATACACAATGGAGTATTACTCAGCCATTAAAAAGAATACATTTGAATCAGTTCTAATGAGGTGGATGAAACTGGAGCCTATTACACAGAGTGAAGTAAGCCAGAAGGAAAAACACCAATACAGTATACTAACGCATATATATGGAATTTAGAAAGATGGTAACAATAACCCTGTGTACGAGACAGCAAAAGAGACACTGATGTATAGAACAGTCTTATGGACTCTATGGGAGAGGGAGAGGGTGGGAAGATTTGGGAGAATGGCATTGAAACATGTAAAATACCATGTATGAAACGAGATGCCAGTCCATGTTCGATGCACGATACTGGATGCTTGGGGCTAGTGCACTGGGACGACCCAGAGGGATGGTATGGGGAGGGAGGAGGGAGGAGGGTTCAGGATGGAGAGCACACGTATACCTGTGATGGATTCATTTTGATATTTGGAAAAACTAATACAATTATGTAAAGTTTAAAAATAAAATTAAAAAAAAAGAATTTAAAGGGGGATACTGTTGGACTTCAAGTAGTTCACAATTTTGCAGAATTGTTTTATACATTTACAATATGCCATATAAAATTTATGCTGGAAATATGCACTATAAAAGCAGAAAGGAGGAAGGCTTCAACAGAGATAATTTTCATCTGGGACATGAAGTTTGAGATATTGGGGAATGATATTTTGTGTAGAGGTATTTCTATAGGTGAAATCATAAATATGTGAGTGTTTATTGAACTTTGATATGCATGGTATGGCTACAGTAAGACCCAAGATATAGATGAGTACCTCTGAATGACATGCTGAGTTGGCTTCTATAGTGTAAACAACAGGAAATTAGCAGAAAATAATTAAACATGGGAGTGACAAGACCAGATAGATTTTGAGAGAGAAAGAGAGCACTAACAATAGTGCAGTAGATGGATAGAACAAGGAAGAGATGGAAGATGACGAGAGATGGAAATAAAAGGAGATATTTGATGTGAGAAGTTTCTTTTATAGGAAAAAAAAAGTTTTCTCTTTATTTGGCTGCAGCAGGTATTAGTTATGGCATATGGGATCTAGTTTCCTGACCAGAGATCAAACCCAGGGCCCCTGCTTTGGGAGCACAGAGTCAGCCACTGGACCACCAGGGAAGTTCCAAGATGTTTCTCTAAGTTAATATACACTGTGATTTGTTTTGCTTGCTGTTTGGATGTTAAGAATGAAGAGGAGGCAAGAATTCAAATAAATTTGATTGATTACCTACTGAAGGATCATTTCTTCATCCTTAAAACAACCATAAAATGTATTATTATCTTCATTCTATGAGAGGAAATCCTGAATCTAAGAGGGTCTAGGTAAACTGCTCCAATACACACTGCTTGTAAATGCTAAAACTCCAGGAAACTTGGTTTATCTGTCTGAATAGCTGGTATCAAAGCTGCATTTCTGCAGAGCTAACCTGGCCTCTGAGTGCAGGGTAATTCCCTAACCAATTGGAGAGTGGAGAAGATACAAACATCTCTGACAATGTCAGTGTTGTCCAGAGGAGGAGGAGATGTGTTACTATAGATAAATTTCAATATTTAACTCTTGCACACCCAACTCAGTTTTTGTGAATGGTTTTGGGATTTTGTTGCTGTTTTCTGCTCCTTTTGCAAGCTAGCAGAAGCTTAAATTGATCTTCCCTTTCAAGAGAAGAAGGCATAGGAAGTGAAAGAGCATAAACATATTAGGTCTATTTACTCTTCTGAAATAAAACTGCCTTCATTATGTGAAATAGCATTTGCATAAGTTTATAGTTTGTGACAGGCTTTCCACTCATCCTTTAACAAGACATTATTTACCAAAGATCAACTATTTGACTATTGCCTCCTGAATCATAGCCACTCTAAAGAAATATGCAATCAATTTTTAAGGAAAAGGGAAAATCTTAAACTAACTTGACAATTATATAAAAGTTTTCTTTTGAACTCCTCAAATCAAAGTTTAACTTTAATAAATATGCCAGATATTATCATTATAACACATTGCTTTGGGCTATATTGCCATGAAGGAAAATTATTTTAGAATTTAGTTTGAAGCTGATAATTGATTTTTAAAGATCTGCAATTTATGACATAAAAGAGTTTAGTATTTACAATACTTATAAGTAATAATGAGGCTTAGCCCCAACATTTTTTGCCAGATTTGAAAATGTTTTATTTAAAAGGCAATTTGTTATAAAGTGCACTTTTAGAATTTTCACCAGTGTAATTAATGTCATTGCACTTAAATGCATCAACAAGCTCAGATTGATAGAGCTTGTACTATGAAAAATGAACAATTTTTACTATCAGCTACTTTCTTTGGTGAAAAAAAAATCAAGACTTATGAGTTAAATGTTCCCATATGAATGTATTTATCAAGTGGCATGACACAATTTGAAGTGGATCTTTTGCCTTGGATATAAGGAAACACAATGGAATATTACTCAGCTATTAAAAAGAATGCATTTGAGTCAGTTCTAATGAAGTGGATGAAACTGGAGCCTATTATAAAGAATGAAGTAAGTCAGAAAGAAAAACACCAATACAGTATATTAATGCATATATATGGAATTTAAAAAGATGGTAATGATGACTCTATATGCGAGACAGCAAAATAGACACAGATAAAAAGAACAGTCTTTTGGACTCTGTGGGAGAAAGCAAGGGTGGGATAATTTGAAGAATAGCATTGAAACATGTATATTACCATATGTGAAATAGATAACCAGTCCAAGTTTGATTCATGAAACAGGGCACAGAAAGCTGGTGCACAAGGACATCCCAGAGGGATGGGATGGGGAGAGAGGTGGGAGGGGCATTTGGGATGGGGGGACACATGTACACCTGTGACTGATTCATGTCAATGTATGGCAAAAATCACAATATTGTAATTACCCTACAATTAAAATAAATTAATTAAAAAAAAAGACAAAGTGATGGCATCACATGAGTTTGAGATGACTTTTTTTTTTTTGATTAATGTGTTAGTCTTCAGAATTCTATTATAATTGCAATGGTCTTAGTTTACCAAAGGTGGTGATATAATTTTTTTTAATATTTACTTATGCTTTTTAAAAAGGTAAATTATAGCTTAAGATTTTAAACAATTTTAAGTCACCTATAACTCTACCAACCTCACACAACTATTTTTAAGTCCTTATATCTTTAATATTTGTTGATTTGCATATAAATTTTCATATAAATATAGTATCTGTACCATTTGATAATTCAACATTTTCTACTACATTATAAAAATTTTTCACAATTCTACACATTCTTCATTTATTATAAATTCCTTTTTAATACATCAGTGATAAGAAAAGAAACATTTTTAGGAGAAGGGAAAAAAAAAAAAACTAAGCTATAACAAGACTTACAAGACTTTCCCAGCATCAGGGTCTTTTCAAATGAATCAGTTCTTCACATCAGGTGGCCAAAGTACTGGAGTTTCAGCTTCAGCATCAGCCCTTCCAATGAATACTCAGGACTGATTTCCTTTAGGACGGAACTGGTTGGATCTCCTTGTAGTCCAAGGGACTCTCGAGAGTCTTCTCCAACACCACAGTTCAAAAGCATCAATTCTTTGGTGTTCAGTTTTCTTTATACTCCAACTCTCACATCCATACATGACCACTGGAAAAGCTTTGACTAGATAGACTTTGCTGAGAAAGATTGAAGGCGGGAGGAGAAGGGGACAGCAGAGGATGAGATGGTTGGATGGCATCACCAACTCAATGGACATGAGTTTGAGTAAACTCTAGGAGTTGGTGATGAATGGGGAGGCCTGGCATTCTGCAGTCCATGGGGTCACAAAGAGTCAGACATGACTGAGCGACTGAACTGAACCAAACTATAAGAAGACTTGTAGAGTATTTTATAGTTGCTTAAAAATGGTTTTACTTAGTGAAACACTTCATTTGTTGGCTCAACTTATGGGTATAATTGATTTTGCCTAACTTTGTCAGAGAACAATGACTAATTTTGGAACTTTGATCTAGTGAGAACAACCCTGTTTGACCTTCATATCATTTGCAATCTCTCTTCCCATGAAAACTTCAAAATCTTAGTCAAAAGTCATGTTTCCCATCCACTTTCAACATAAGTCCTATCCAATTACAACTTACATAAGGTAGATTTGAGCACATGTTTTGTGTCCTAAGAAGACATGTATACATTATTCTTGGATAATTCCTTGTGAATTACTAGAGAAATAGGTGTGTTTCCAAAATATATGTGAAATCATCAAGGACTTCACATTTGTACACACATGTGCAACAACATACCCCTTGCTCTCCCTCTCCACACAGACACATCACCCATCTTTCATTCTTTTTTGATTGACTCTCACTGGTTCTTTTCTGTCATCTTAAAAATATTCAGTTGCTTGGGAAAGTCCAGGATGTTATAATTCATTTATCTTAGCACATTTCAGTGTCCTAATACAGAGTTTGGGAAACAGTGGCCCAGATGAAATATGCAAATAGAAATTTCTCATTAAATCTTCTCATTTAAATTCATTGTTTAATATTATTTTATATTCATTAAGATTTACATATTAAATTAGACCCAGGCAACCAACTTAATATCATTTCTAATGCCATCACGATGACCCCACATACCCACAATGCCATCAAATGTGTTCCCAAGCCCCTCAATTCTCTCATGTCATTTCCTAAAACAGATGGTCACACTTGAGGAGCAGTGATATTCATTATTCATTCTAGACAGGTTAGTAGAGCATCTTCTAAATACTTAGCATTTTTAAGACGGCATGGGAAACACAAAGAAGATAAAATTCCTGACCTTAAGGGACACAGAATGTAGTTGAAGAAATAAGACATGTTGACAATAACACTTACATAACCAAAAAGGGCAGCAAAGTAAAGCATCAGGTCCACAAAAAGAAAGCATTTCAGATATTCACAGAAAAAGATTGGGTTTCATGCATTCTAATGAGAGAAGGCTCTAAGAGTTGGCTTGATCCCTTTAATATTTGTCACACAACTACGGGCCATGAAGAAATACCATGCATCTGGATCAATCATCCACTAATTCTACATATCAGTGATTAGTTAAGTAACAAGATCTACCATATTCTTCAGATATTTACTGTCCCATCAGCTTATTCATTTGATGCTAGTGCAGGCTCTCAAGCCACTCTAAAAATAATGGGAAGAACACCTGACTCTTCCTGAGTTTCAGATGGCAGCCAAATGATCATAGTACCCTGGAGAGTGGGCCTATAATACCCTGAAACCCAAACCAGAGCAGCCACCTGGGGTGGGGAGTTTGGAGTCTGGGTTCTGTGATTTTTTTTTTCTCTAAGCCCTCAGCTTCCCCCAGTCCCTTGGCTCTCTTTCCTGAAATACAGTAAAAGGTTTTAGGCTCCTGCTTCAGTCACTTGCCTAGATACTGGGTTCCTTGCTTTACCCTCTATTCCCATTTTGAACATTTCTAGGCCTTTCTTCGGTGGGTTTTGACCTCCATCTTTGATTTACTTTCAAGTAACTTGTGGTCTCACTCTGCCTATTCTTCCTCTATCTCCTTGGTGTATTCTATGGATTTTTATTGGAACTCTTTTATATATTAAGCTTACTGGCTCAATTAATTCTCAGTTTCCATGTATTCTCCTGTTCTGGGGTCTCTCTTCTGAGGTATTCTGTCTGGCAAACTCTAAATGCCTTGGTCTCCCCTGAATCTCAGCTCCATACTCTCATCAATTTCAGTGGGTTCTCCCTATGGCCCCCTCCTTGTCCTACAGACTGGAGACTTAAGGCTGTAAGCTGGGGCAATAAGCAAGTTGGTGGTCATGTGGGGTGAGAGGGGAGATGTACTTGAACTTACTGTATAGAAGCAAGGAATGCCGCTGAATTTCTGTAATACCCAGGACAGTCCCCACAAGAATAAATCATCCAACCTAAAATGTCAGTAGCATGCCAAAGCTCAGAAATTCTAGCTTAGGCATATATAATAACCAAAGTTTTTGAGAAAAGTAATATATTCACTTTTTCTTCTCTTTCTGTATATCTCAGTTACAAGAGCTGATTTTGTATTTGGTTTCAATGCACATTTTCTGGAATATCAGAAAGAACAGCAAGAGTATTTTTCTGCCAGTCATTTGGGTAAGATTCATAATAAGATCTGAAAGGGAATGGGGAAAAGGAGAAAAGATCAATAAGATACAAAGACATAGATGATTACCCCCAAGTAATAAATTCAATTCAAATTTATTAAATATTGCAATTTTATGTTGATTCTGCGAAGTCTACCAGTTGATATTATTCCCCCATGAGATGAAGGAAGAGAGAATTTAAGTGATTTTCCTGAGGTAATATGAGTGATGAACAGAAAAGATAGAATCTGAACTCAGATCTGTCTAACTTCTGTGCCTTCATCCACCACTTCACAAGAGTGAAACAACAGAGACAGGCTAATGGAAAACATTACAGTGTTGAAGTGAAAAGATTTCCTTTTACTGTGTCACAACTGAGATTTAATCAGGGTTGCTCTGTTCTGATCTTGGGAGGAAATAGGGTTATATGAACTCTCTGCCAAGAAAACCCAGAAAATGTTCTTCACCTCAAGAGACTGTAATTTTTAGTAGGATATCTAAGAAGAAACGTCTTATGAAGACAGCCTTTTAAAAGAGGGGGAAATTACTTGACTTTTGATTTTATATTCAGAGTGATGTTCTGAAAAGTCATGTGCTTGAGGGATCCTTACAACATTACCAGAAGGGGAATTTTTGTTTTTTCAGTTTAGAATTTTCTAATACAAAAAAAAAAGTAGTCTTGAGAGTAACTGAATTTTTTTTTAGTCCAGAGTTAACTATAGTTTAAAAAATAAAGTAAAAAGAACCATATATCTGCTTTGGATTGTGATATTAGTCTCCTCTTTCTTCTTATGAAATAGAGGTGGTTTAGTGATAAAGGCGAGACACCGTCTATGTGTCTTGCTTGTCTTCATTCCACCTAGTGGAGCTCAGGTTCCTTATGCAGTGTGTGTCCCCAGGCAAACTCCTCCTTGACACCATCTGCAGCTACTGAAGTATGCAGGTTATATTTGAGAGCATTACAATCAGTCCCAGAGAGATTTTAGGCTTTGCTTATGCCCTTATACAAAGTCCAATCTTATGTAAGACCTTGTAATTAATAGAGTTATGGGGAATATTTCCCCCCTCAAATATACACTATAAAATTCTGAGTTTTATGAATTAATAAGCATAGCTATGTAGGGCTGCGATTCTGGTTACCTCTGTCTCGAACTTGAGTATCTGCTTTGAATTATTTTTTTGTCCTTTGTTGGCTATGTGTTCCCTGGAATACTGAAACAAAGATGATTACTTCCTTCTCTCTATTTTGACAGAAGATACTTACATATTAGAATAAACACACTTTGAATACAGCAGACAGCTGTTTCACAATTTCACGTGTGTTGTTTTTGTTCAGTGGCTACATCGTGGCTGACTTTTTGAGAACCCATGGACTGCAGTACACTAGGCTTCCCTGTCCTTCACTATCTCCTGGAGTTCGCTCACATTCATGTCCATTGAGTCAGTGATGCTATCTAACCATCTCATTGTCTGCTGTCCCCTTTCTCTTTTGCTTTCAATCTTTCCCTGCATCAGAGTTTTTTCCAATGAGTTGGCTACATCAGGTAGCCAAAATATTAGAGCTTCAGCTTCAGCATGAGATGTGTATGCAGAAGGCAATGACACAGCTAAATATGAACCTGTACCATTTTGGCTAAAAACTTAAGAACACCAAAGCTAAGCCAACCAGCAGACAAACAAAAATAAGGACACTTGAGTTTTCTGCCTGAAAGGTAAAGTTTAAGCCACTGTTGTCATTCACATGCATATTGGCTAAAATCCTAGCTATTTTTTCTGGGAACAGTCCTGTGTTGTACTCTTTCTCCAAAGTTCCCTAGTGTTTTTAGAAAGTTGAAATCCTATTCACTGATGACAAAGAGCGAATGTAATAGGTAAGCGATCATTTAGACTCAGTCTGATATTCTCTATGAAAATGAAATGGCTTAATCTATTTGCCCAATATTCTCATCTACTTGCCTAGTTGGGGAGAAGAAGTGGCAGAAGATTAGTACTAAATATCAGATCAGATCAGATCAGTCACTCAGTCGTGTCCGACTCTTTGTGACCCCATGAATCGCAGCACACCAGGCCTCCCTGTCCATCACCAACTCCTGGAGTTCACTGAGACTCACGTCCATCGAGTCAGTGATGCCATCCAGCCATCTCATCTTCTGTTGTCCCCTTCTCCTCCTGCCCCCAATCCCTCTCAGCATCAGTTTCTCCAATGAGTCAACTCTTCGCATGAGGTGGCCAAAGTACTGGAGTTTCAGCTTCAACATCAGTCCTTCCAAAGAAATCCCAGGGCTGATCTCCTTCAGAATGGACTGGTTGGATCTCCTTGCAGTCCAAGGGACTCTCAAGAGTCTTCTCCAACACCACAGTTCAAAAGCTTCAATTCTTTGGCACTCAGCTTTGTTCACAGTTCAACTCTCACATCCATACATGACCACAGGAAAAACCATAGCCTTGACTAGATGAACCTTTGTTGGCAAAGTAATGTCTCTGCTTTTGAATATGCTATCTAGGTTGGTCATAACTTTCCTTCCAAGGAGTAAGCGTCTTTTAATTTCATGGCTGCAGTCACCATCTGCAGTGATTTTGAGCCCAGAAAAATAAAGTCTGACACTGTTTCCACTGTTTCCCCATCTATTTCCCATGAAGTGGTGGGACCGGATGCCAGGATCTTGGTTTTCTGAATGTTGAGCTTTAAGCCAACTTTTTCACTCTCCACTTTCAGTTTCATCAAGAGGCTTTTGAGTTCCTCTTCACTTTCTGCCATAAGGGTGGTGTCATCTGCATATCTGAGGTGATTGATATTTCTCCCGGCAATCTTGATTCCAGCTTGTGTTTCTTCCAGCCCAACGTTTCTCATGATGTACTCTGCATATAAGTTAAATAAACAGGGTGACAATATACAGCCTTGACGAACTCCTTTTCCTATTCGGAACCAGTCTGTTGTTCCATGTCCAGTTCTAACTGTTGCTTCCTGACCTGCATACAGATTTCTCAAGAGGCAGGTCAGGTGTTCTGGTATTCCTGTCTCTTTCAGAATTTTCCACAGTTTATTGTGATCCACACAGTCAAAGGCTTTGGCATAGTCAGTAAAGCAGAAATAGATGTTTTTCTGGAACTCTCTTGCTTTCTCCATGATCCAGCAGATGTTGGCAATTTAATCTCTGGTTCCTCTGCCTTTTCTAAAACCAGCTTGAACATCAGGAAGTTCACGGTTCACATATTGCTGAAGCCTGAGAGATCAGCATTTTTTCATACATTTTTTTTTTGATCATCAGCCACAGTAAAATATAACTTATTTTATGTAAATCCACTAATTTATTCTATTCAGCTTGTTTCCTTTCTATATCATTCCTTTCCTTCCCTTATTTTTCCTTCCCTTCCTTTCCCTTCCTTTCCCTGTTCCATTATATTCCATTCTATTTCTGTTTTATTCTATTCATTTAATCCCAGTGCATTTTATTCCAATTCATTCTATTCTTTAATGTTTTTAAAGATATTAGTTAGTAGTTTTAACTAAATTAGTCAAATTAATTAGTTAGTAGTTTTAACTAAATTAGTTAGTAGTTAGTAGTTTTAACTAAATTAGTTAAATTAATTAGTTAGTAGTTTTAACCCAACAATGACTTACAGAAAATTGATGTAGAGTGATTCATGCACTTTCAGTTATTTGTAAGTAGCAGTTAAAAATCAATATCATACTCATTTAAAGTATACAACTCAACAGTTCTTAGCATATTCTTTGAGTTGTGCATCCATCAGCACAATTTAATTTAATAACATTTTATCATCCCCAAAGAAATACCGTATCCATTAAGAGTCAGTCCCCATCCAATCACCTTCCCACTTGCCAAGCCTGGATAACTACTAATTTAGTCTGTCTCTATAATTGGTCTCTTCTGGACATTACATATTAATTTTTGATAGTTTTTTCTTGGGGGGGGTTCTATGTATAGTATCATGTCATCTGCAAACTCTGAGAGTTTTACTTCTTTTTTGCCAATCTGGATTCTTTTTATTTTTCTTCTCTAATTATCATAACTAGGACTTCCAAAACCATGTTGAATAATAGTGGTGAGAGTGGGCACCCTTGTCTTGTTCCTAGTCTTAGAGAGAAAACTTTTAGTTTTTCACCATTGAGAATACTGTATGATGTGGGGTCTTTATATATGGCCTTTACTATGTTGAGGTAGGTTCTTTCTATGCCCATTTTTTGAAGTTTTTTTTTTTTTTTTATCATAAATGGATGCTGGATCTTGTTGAAGGCTTTTTCTGCATCTATTGAGATGATCATATGGTTTTTATCTTTCAATTTGTTCCTTCTGCTGACTTTGGGGGTTTTTTGTTCTTCTTTTTCCAGCTGCTTTAGATGGAGAGTTACTGTTTATTCGATGCTTTTTTTGCTTCTTGAGGTATGATTGTATCTCTATAAACCTCCCTCTTAGAACTTCTTTTGTGGAGTCCCATAGGTTTTGGGTCATCATGTTTTCATTGTCATGTTTTCACTGTCATTTGTTCTCAGAATCTTTTAATTTCTTTTCTTATTTCTTCAGTGACCTCTTGGTTATTTAGTAATGTATTGTTTAATCTCCATTAGTTTCTATTTGTTGTTGTTGTTGTTGTTGTTGTTTTTTCCTGTAGTTGATATCTAGTCTCATAGCATTGTGGTCAGAGAAGATACTTGGTATAATTTCAATTTTCTCAAATTTACTGAGGCTTGATTTGTGGCCTAAGATGTGATCTATCCTGGAGAATGTTCCATATGCACTTGAGAAGAAAGTGTATTCTTCTGCATTTGGATGGAAAGTCCTGAAGATATCAATTAGGCCCATTTGGTCTAATGTTTCATTTAAGGTTTGTGTTTCCTTATTGATTTTCTCTTTTGATGATCTGCCCATTGGTGAAAATGGGGTGTTAAAGTCCCCTACTATTGCTGTCAATATCTCCTCTTATGCCTGTTAGTGTTGGCCTTATGTATTGAGGTGCTCCTATGTTGGGTGTAGAGGTATTCACAATTGTTATGTCTTCTTCTTGGATTGATCCCTTGATTATTATATAGTGTCCTTCTTTGTCTCTTATGATATTCTTTATTTTAAAGTACATTTTATCTGAAATAAGGATTGCCACTCCAGCTTTCTTTTGGCTTCCATTCACATAGAATATCTTTTTCCATCCTTTTACTTTCAGCCTGTATGTGTCTCTAGGTCTGAAGTGGGTCTCCTGTAGGCAGTGTATAAATGGGTCTTGTTTTTGTAGCCATTCAGTCAGTCTGTATCTTTTGGTTGGTGCATTTAATCCATTTACATTTAAGGTAATTATTGATACATATGTTCCTATTGTCATTTTCTTGGTTGTTTTGGATTTGTTTTTGTAGGTCCTTCCTTTATCTTGTGTTTACTGGTTATGTAAGTCCCTGTAGTATTTGTTGCAAGGCTGGTTTGGTGGTGCTAAATTCTCTTAACTTCTGCTTGTCCTTAAAGCTTTTGATTTCTCCGTCAATATTGAATGAGATATTTGCCAGGTATAGTAATTGTGGTTGTAGGTTTTTCTCTTTCAGTACTTTAAGTATATCCTGCCATTTCCTTCTGGCCTGTAGGGTTTCTGCTGAAAGATTCTCTGTTAATCGTATAGGTTTTCCTTTGTATATTATTTGTTGCTTTTCCCTTGCTTCTTTTAATAGTCTTTCTTTGTGCTTAGCTTTGTGTCTTTCATTGTGTCTGTTAGCTTGATTAATATGTTTCTTGATATGTTTCTCCTTGGGTTTAACCTATAGGGGATTCTCTGCACTTCTTGGACTTGATTGACTATTTCCTTTCCCATGTTAGGGAAGTTTTCAACTGTAATTTCTTCAGAAATTTTCTCAGCACCTTTTTTTTTTTTTTTTATTCTGGGACCCCTATAATGCAAATGTTGGTGCATTTAATATTGTACCAAAGGTCTCTGAGGCTATCCTCAATTCTTTTCATTTCTTTCCCTTTATTCTGCTCTTCAGCAGTTATTTCCACCATACTATCCTCCAGCTCACTTATCCATTCCTCTGCCTCAGTTATTCTGCTATTGGTTCCTTCTACAGTATTTTCAATTTAAATAATTGTGTTATTCATCTTTGTCTGAATATTCTTTATTTCCTCTATGTCCTTGGTGATTGCATTAACCATGTTAAATGCTTCTTGCTTTTTCTCCATTCTACTTTCAAGTTTTTGGAGCATCTTTACTATCATTATTCTGAATTCTCTTTTAGGGAGATTACTTATTTCCTCTTCGTTTATTTTGTCTTGTGAGGTTCTGCTTTGCTCTTTCATTTGTGCTGAATTTCTATATCTTCTCATTTTTTTTTTCCCCCTGACTTGCTCCACTTGAGGTCTCCTTTTCCCAGGCTTTAGGGTTGTATTACTTCTTCCTTTCGATTTTTGCCCTTGAGGGAAATGCTGGTTGGGTGGTTTGTGTTGATTTCTTGTTAAGGATGACTTGTGTCTGTTCTAACAGGAGGAGATCAAGTAGGTAATTACAGAAATACTGGCACATATACACACACACTTACACACATACAGTTATAACCAAAGTGTTCTAAAGAAAAGAGTACAGGAGATTGACCTGGTGAGCAAAGGAAACCAGAGGTGATATGAACAAATTGAAAGCAGATTTAGCTAATGCTCAATCTGGAAATCTGACCTTGAGCAGAGGGGCAACTGGGGAATATAGCATAGAGAGCTCAACAATTTAATTTACTTAAAGAAAGAAGAAAGAGTGAAAAAAAAAGGAAGAATAAAGAGAGAGAGAGAAAAGAAAGAGGAGAGGAGAGGGAAAAGAGAAAAGAAGGGGTGGAAAAGAGGATTAAAAAATTAAAAAAGAGAGAGAGAAAAAAAAAGGAAAAATAGAAAAGAAAAGATGAATAGACGTATGTGGACAAGATTTATATTCATTCAAGAATAGCTACAGCCAGTAAAGAACAGTAGGAAAAGCAGTCAAATATATCAAAAACAAAATCCAAAAAAAAAACCTCATCAAGAAAAATTAAAAAAAAGAAAGAAAAAGCTTAAAATGAATTTTTTTCTTTTTTCTTTTCTTTTTTTTGAGAGGAAAACTTCAGAGCACCACAAAAATCTAATGTGATGGTGGAAATATGTTGTGGAATAAGCAGTGTGATTTATAAGAAGAAAGAATCTTAAAATGATTTTTTTTTAATTTTTATAACAAGAAAAACAAAAATGAAAACTCCACAGCACCACTAAAGGCTAATATGAAGGTGGAGATATGTTGGGAGAATGAACAGTGTGATTTATAAGAGAAAGAAGAAGAAAAAAGGAAAAAATTTAAAAAAGGTTCTCAAGGTCGTAATCCTTGGTTGTGGAGCCTGCTCCTGTGGACCGGGTTGGGTGTCCTATGATGTTTCCCTGGTTGGGGGAGCTTGCGTCTGTGTTCTCTTTGATGGAGCTGGACCTGTCTCTTTGAAGGGCAGTGCAGTGTCCAGTAGTAGGTTCTGGAATGTCTATGAGTTCAGTCATCTGAGTTAAATTCATCTGAGTTAAATTCACCCATTACAGTCCATTTTAGTTCACTGATTCCTAGAATGTTGACATTTACTCTTGCCATCTCCTGTTTGACTACTTCCAATTTGCCTTGATTCATGGACCTAACATTCCAGGTTCCTATGCAATATTGCTCTTTACAGCATCAGACCTTGCTTCTATCACCAGTCACATCCACAACTGGGTATTGTTTTTGCTTTGGCTCCATCCCTTCATTCTTTCTGGAGTTATTTATCCACTGATCTCCAGTAGTATATTGGGGACCTACCGACCTGGGGAGTTCCTCTTTCAATATCCTATCATTTTGCCTTTTCATACTGTTCATGGGGTTCTCAAGGCAAGAATACTGAAGTGGTTTGCCATTCCCTTCTCCAGTGGACCGCATTCTGTCAGACCTCTCCACCATGACCAACCCGTCTTGGGTGGCCCCACACGGCATGGCCTAGTTTCACTGAGTTAGACAAGACTGTGGTCCTAGTGTGATTAGATTGACTAGTTTTCTGTGATTATGGTTTGTGTGTCTGCCCTCTGATGCTTCTCGCAATACCTACCGTCTTACTTAGGTTTCTCTTATCTTGGACGAGGGGTATCTCCTCATAGCCACCCCTCCTGACCTTAAATGTGGAGTAGCTCCTCTTGGCCCTCCTGCGCCTGGGCAGCCACTGCTCCTTGGACATGGGGTTGCTCCTCTCAACCACCACCCCTGACCTCGGATGTGGGGTAGCAGACCTTTGACTGTGTGGCTCACAATAACCTGTGAAAAATTCTGAAAGAGATGGGAATACCAGACCACCTGACCTGCCTTTTGAGAAACCCATATGCAGGTCAGGAAGCAACAGTTAGAACTGGACATGGAACAACAGACTGGTTCCAAATAGGAAAAGGAGTATGTCAAGGCTGTATATTGTCACCCTACTTGTTTAACTTATATGCAGAGTACATCACGAGAAATGCTGGGCTGGAAGAAGCACAAACTGGAATAAAGATTGCTGGGAGAAATATCAATAACCTCAGATATTCAGATGATACCACCCTTATGGTAGAAAGTGAAGAGAAACTAAAAAGCCTTTTGCTGAAAGTGAAAGAGGAGAGTGAAAAAGTTGGCTTAAAGCTCAACATTCAGAAAACGAAGATCATGGCATCTGGTCCAATCACTTCATGGCAAATAGATGGGGAAACAGTGGAAACAGTGTCAGACTTTATTTTTTGGGGCTCCAAAATCACTGCAGATGATGATTGCAGCCATGAAATTAAAAAACGCTTACTCCTTGGAAGGAAAGTTATGACCAGCCTAGACAGCATATTGAAAAGCAGAGACATTATTTTGCCAACAAAGGTCTGTCTAGTCAAGGCTATGGTTTTTCAAGTGGTCATGTATGGATGTGAGAGTTGGACTGTGAACAAAGCTGAGTGCCAAAGAATTGAAGCTTTTGAACTGTGGTGTTGGAGAAGACTCTTGAGAGTCCCTTGGACTGCAAGGAGATCCAACCAGTCCATCCTAAAGGAGATCAGTCCTGGGTGTTCATTGGAAGGACTGATGCTAAAGCTGAAACTCCAATACTTTGGCCACCTCATGTGAAAAGTTGACTCATTGGAAAAGACTCTGATACTGGGAGGGATTGGGGGCAGGAGGAGAAGGGGACAATAGAGGATGAGATGGCTGGGGGTATCACCGACTTAATGGACTTGAGTTTGGATGAACTCCGGTTGGCGATGGACAGGGAGGCCTGGCGTGCTGCAGTTCATGGGGTCGCAAAGAGTCGCAGGTCTGAGCGACTGAACTGAACTGAACTGATGGGTTCAGTATGCCTTTGGGCAGTCGTTCTAGCTTTCGCAGTGTTAGGCACCTCTATTTCCACAGCTGCTTCAAAGTGACCCTCTCAGCATAACTGCAGTGCCGCCAGGCCCCTACTTGTCCCTGGGATCGTTGCCTGTGCTTCTGTTCTCCATCCTGCTCTGCGCTGCTGGCTGAAACTTGCTAGGTAGGTGCCTGTGTGGATCCTTCTGCTGTGGCCTCGACTTACGTTTGCTTCCCTCAGCCCCGCTAAGCTCATCGTCAGCCGCCTAAGCTCATCCTTTGTGTTGCTGGCTTGTGTGCACTTGTTTCGGCTCCCAGGCCTGCCCTTTGCTTCGCGGGGCTGTGTGCACTTGTTTCAGCTCCTCCGCCTGGCCTCTGTGTCGCAGGTCTGGTGTGGACTTGTTTCGGCTCTCTGAGGCTGCCCTCTGCGACGCAGGGTTTATGCGCACTTGTTTCTTCTCACTGCCTGCACTCTTTGTCGCTGGGGGTTATTTGTTCTTCTTTCAGCTGTGCTATGAGGGTTGCGTGCGCTGCCCAAGTTTGTATGCCTCCCCTCTATCGCCACCCGAGTCCTGCTCTTTGCTCTAGCTGTGTTTGTCTGCGGCTACAATGGGCTACGTAGGCCCGCCCTCTGTGCTGCAAGGGTTGTGCCGCTGGCTGGGTTTGTCTGCCCCATCATACTTCGTCACCTGGGCCTGCCCTTTGTGCTGCAAGGGTGGTGTGTGTTGGCTGGGTTTGTATGCTCGGGTTCCCCGCCCGAGCCCACTGTCTGTTTGAGGGCCACAGTCCCTGAGCTGTTAATGGGCTGAGAAATGTAGCTTCCTCTGTTTGATGCCCTCCAAGCCCCTTCTTTGCCTGGTTTTCTGAGACTTGGAAGCTCCTCTTTGGGCCTGCCTGTGAGGGAGCTTCTGTGTGCACGGGATCTCCTGTTTCAGGGCTCCCTCCCTCCCTTGGGGCACAAGCTCCTGCCCAGAAGTTCTCCATCTTTTCCCTTTTTATGTCTCCCTTCTCTCTTCCTACCTCATTTCAGGGAGCTTAGCCTGTCCCGCTGGAGGTCTGGGGTCTTCTGCTGTCGCCTAGAGGTGGCTTTGTAGTTGTTCCATATCTTGAGTTTTTGATGTATTTGGGGGGAGGCTGGCAATATTCCTGTCTCACTCCTTTGCTATCTTCTTCCATCTCCTTTTGACTTTTTAGTGGTATTAATTGTACTTTGAAAGTTTTTCATTTTGATAAAATGCAATCTATGTGGTTTTTATCGTTTGTGCTTTTGGTGACATATCTGAGAAACAATCACCTAACACAAAGTAACAAAGATTTACTCCTATATTTTCTTCTAAGCATTCTGTAGTTTTTGCTCTGATGTTTATATCTACTATTAATTTGATATAACTTTTGTGGCCAGCACCTTTATGAATCAAGCTCACTAGGAGAGGGTGTAAGAAAGTAGAGATTAAGTTTGTGATAACATTACATAATTTAACAGAAAATAATAGCAGAAATAGAGAAAAATAGCAGAAGCACAATCATAGATATATAGTAAGTGTATTTTGGTAAGCCAATAAGACAGAGCCAATGAAATATGACAGTGCAAATCTTATTACTGAGGGGAGAAAATGAATCTCAAGCCATTAAGATAGTTGGATTTTTCAATTTAGGAAGACTGAATCAGAGGGAAATGATCAGTTCTTCCAGGTAATAAGGATTGACCTCCCTTATAAAGCAGGTAAGTCTTATGGTGTCCAGTTGAATGTTCAGATTTGACTGTGATGTATTAAAAATAATTACTTCTTAGCTGTATGCAAGTTTCTGGCTGTGAGATATTGCTATCCTTAATCCCCACCAGGTTTTGCAGTGGATCTGAACTCTTCCCTTTTCATCGTCTTACACTGGCTTTCAAATTAGAAATTTCCTGGTCTTTTAGAAGCTATTTAAATAACCATATTCAAACGTAATAAGTTGATGTATTTACTTTCAAGTGTATCAATTTCTCCCCTCTTGTTAATAGACAAGTTGACAAGTGACAAGAACATTTGAGTGTTCTCCTTGTATTGAATTAATCTCCAAAAGCAAATTACTCAGTGAACTCTTCCACCTCTCTCATATTCTAATATAAAAACAAATGCTGCATGAGCAAACTGTAAACTGAAATAATCAACCCAAGTGATGTTGAGGTGGAATGTTCACTGTCCATCAAACGTGATAATCCTTGGATCAGTACAGGAGTGGCACTGCCTTGTCAGAATCTCCGGAACTGTGACCTGATTAAAATGAAAAGTCTAATGAACAGAATCTATGCAGCAGCTTCCCTTCATTATTCTCTTCCCACAAAACGTCACAGCCAGCATCTGGTGTCAAGAACAAATCATATTCTGACTTATATCCACACTAAACACTTTTCCAGCCATAAAACTTGCTGCAAACTGGCTCAGAGACATCCATTTTTAAACAGCTGACATTAATGATGTATATAGAGAGAACAAAAAACTGTATTTTGCCCATCTCTGTATACTATATTTTCTGCTGACATCTTTTTGGAAGAAAACTTGTGCATCAAACTTCCTTTTAGGAAGAAATGGCCCCTCTGAAGGAAGGAGGGTGATATTTCCTCATTTAAGTACCTGAATTGTGCCATAAGGTGAGATGTAATTATGTGTCATTAACATATTTTGGTAACGAGTAAATATCCAAAACTGCAACCTTATATTTTACTATACAAAGCTTGATTAATTAACCTGCCATGTAGTTTACTAGTGTCCTTAAAATATACAATAAGAAGTGCAAGTGCAGAAAGAAACAGAGCAATATGAATCTTTCATAGAAGCAACAAAACAAAACAAATAAACAAACAAACAAAAACACACTTCATGTTTTGGGCACCAGTGAACAAACTGAAATAATGCCTGGGAGTTTATATGAAGATGTGGCAATAATTCCATTTGCCCGGTGTAAATGAAGTCCATTTAAAGTAGACAAAGTAATTTAAAATTACCTAGAGTACCCTAATGGCTTAGTAATAATCTACCTGCCAAACAGGAGATGTGGATTTGGTCCTTGGCACAGGAAGATCCCTGGAGGAGGAAATGGTAACCTACTCCAGTATTCGTGCCTGAGAAATCCCATGGAGAGAGGGACTTGGTGGGCTATAGCCCATGGGGTTACAAAGAGTCAGAAACAACTTAGTGATTAAACAGCAACAACAAAGAGTTTTAATAATTGTGGTATTTAAGCGTATGTTTTCATAAACCAACAACATAATATTGTAAAACATAAAACAACTCCCACATATGTGTAGGGCTTAGTATAAAATAGACTACAGAGATTTCTTTATTATTTAACAAGTATCTGTCTATACTCACACATTTTCAATAAAAACAAAGTTTCATTTAAAACCCAACACTGCTGTCTACATGTTCTAAAATCCAGTGTGAATAAAGCATGACATTTAAATTCACCATGTAAGGCAACTTAGTTTTTGTCTAGTAGGAAAATTTGAAAATACCCTAACATAAGTTCAATTTTTAATATAATCCCATTTAATTCATATTCCTATACTCGTTATTCTGAATGCTAGTAGATCTCATGACTTGTGTAGTTAAGAAAAAGAGATTTAAGAAATGATCTGTGGAGAATGAAATTGTAAATGCTTGGTGGCAGAGGTTGCCTTAATTTACAGGCCTAGAAAGCATGTAGAAGTATATATCATTGAGGAAAAGGGCATGGGTTTGGGGCCATGAAGATCTAAAATCAGAAGTGATTGCCAGTGTTTTCTAGGTGTGTGATTGGAGACATTCTAGTTAACTTTGTATCTTTGCTTCCTAATATATATACAAGAACTAATAATATGTACCTTGTAGATTTGTTCTGAAGTTCGGCCTTAATGTATTTTACTTATTCATTTATGGCTGTGCTGGGTCTTCACTACTGTGCAGGCCTTCCTACAGTTGCGGTAAGCAGGGGCCACTCTTTGATTGCAGGTTTCTCATTAGCGTGGTTTCTCTTGTTGCAGAGCACAGGCTCTAAGGCATGTGGGCTTCAGTAGCTGTGGCATATGGGCTCAGTAGTTGTAGCTCCTGGGCTCTAGAGCACAGGCTCAATAGTTGCTTAGTTGTTCCACAATATGTGGGATCTTCCTGGATCAGGGGTTGAACCTGTGTCTCCTGCATAGGCAGGTGGATTATTTGCCACTGAACTATCAGAGAAGCCTCAGTTTTAATGTATTTGAATAAAGTAAACAGAAAATAATTGTTGCTGACCTTTTTATTTTTTAATATGTGGCTATGGTATTATACAACCTTAAATTGGGGCACATGGTCTGACTTGTATCTGACAAATGGTACGCCCTTTGAAATGGTGGCTGTGCTAGAAAATCTTGATTGTATAGCTGCTCCATATATAGCTATAGATAAGTAAGTAATAAAATCAAACACTATTTCATGTAATTCTTTAAAAATAAACTAGCTACTATATCAATAATATCTGCAACATATTCTTCAAAACTTTTCATTGTTGGTCTATTGTTGGAGATTATTTTTTGCATGAACATAAGAGTCCTGGGGACAGAGTAGATGAAAAATACTTACGTTGGTGTTTTTAGAAGGTGGGAGACACAATATCAACCTGCTCTGTCTTTTAAGATTCTTTCTCTTCCATTCAAATCTGGTACTCAGGGGAATCTTTCTGGGGAGCCCTAAACCATGAGAGGCTAATAAAACAGAAACTACACTGGGGATTTGCAAATAGTTGACTCTAGAAGACTATTGTCAATTCTTCTCATGGGTGTTACACTTTGGATTTTCCCATACACACTGTTCAGATTTTTATTTTCACTGTTAGCCTTGTAAGTGATTACTGTTTCTCTATATTTTTATTTTGTTATTTTATTCATTAAATTCCTATCCCTTTTTAAAAACTATTTCAATTTATTTTTGGTTTTCACAAGGTTTATTTTTTAATCTTCTTGCTCTATTTTAGTCTTCATTGTAGGTTCTTTCCCACTGTATTATCTTTCTCTTAGCATTATGAAATTCCTAGCTTTTTATGTCAATAAAGTTTCATTTTAACTCATTTTATTTTTACATTGTCTATTTTGATTTATTTTTTTCTTAATAGTTTTGCTATTTTTGTTAAATAATCAAAGAAGTAGAACACCTGGGCATGCTAAATTTAGTCCTAAGAGCTAAAATATGCCTTAAATAAGAAGACTGGTTTACTTTATCTTCCTCTAATCCTTTCAGGATTCTCCTAGTCTCATATAATGTTCCTCCAAAGCTAAACTGCCAAATCCTAGATGCTGAGTTTGGAAAGGCAATAACATACCCTGACCAAAATCCTCTCTGAATCAACAGTAGGATCAATCACAGGATCACCAACCTATGATATTTGTTTAAAAAGTTTCTAAATTCCAACATATTAAAACATTTACTCATTTTATGCATGGGATTTGAAATCTATAGTTTTTACCCAATGGAATTGTTCTTTATTCTTTAATACATGGAAACAGATCACCGTACAATGACATAGGGATTCAAAGACAGATTTCTATTCAGCAAGAACCACTATAACATGAAGGCCTATGTTGCATTCATAATTTTAAAAATCAGTGACTTTTGAACCATCTAATAGAATTCTTCTGAATGAGAAATAGTAAAGAACTATTAAGAAAAGTGAATTATAATTAAAATCCTCTAGGTTAGGATTTGAGCTTGTGAGGAACTTGTTTTTGGTCCCTACTTCAGAGAATTAAGTCAGTCTTAGGTAAGGTCCAATAATCAGAATATTTAATCAGCATGTCTCTATGAATCTAAAGTAGGTAGTCTCCAGACTGAAGTTTAAGAAACAGAGTCTATAACACTGGTCTTTTGATTTTCCTTCCCTAATTCTGAGCATCAGGGAGATTTTATCCAGGTCAGAGATTTTGACTAATGGAATCTGTAGAGAAGAGGCAACTAGTTAGAATTATCTAAGCAAAATGTCACCTCAGTATATCCTAGAGGCTATCATTCAGCTGTATTTGATTCCATCTATTGCTCAACAAGATCTGTTGTTTTCCTCCTGAATTCACATATCTAACACTGAATGAGCAGCCCTTGGGGAAACAATAGTCCCAGGCCAGATTGTCTATGAGTAGAACTTTGGCAGTGACTTAACCAATTCTGTCATCCAAACCCCCCAAAATCATCATACCAGCCAATGAATACAAACACTATTGACAGACAGAAGTTAAAGTGGTTGCAAACAACTTCATAGGTTGTAGAACACTGGTACTCTAATGCTGAACACAAGTAGTATGGCCAGAACCTCTTTGTCATGACTACATATTTCCCTTAGAGTCAGAAATTTACCAGGACAAAACCCGAAAATATGAAGAGATTCCTATTCTAAAAAATCATGTATTGTAGGTCTGAAATAAAACTTATTGCAAGACTTCACTTTAGAAACAGCACCTTCCAATTCATGGAGATAAATCTGAACTTGCATGTGTGCATGCATGTGTGTGTGCTGTCCCTTCAGTCGTGTCCGACTCTTTGTGATCCCATGGACTGTAGCCCGCCAGCCTCTTGTCCATGGAATTCTCCAGGCAAGAAAGTTTTGGCTGTTCCACTAAGTTATTTACTTTTATTTGTTTTAGAAAATTCTATGAGATTTTGGTGCCTTTTTAATCTGAATTCATAAGTATTGTTTGCATATCATTTTTTTCGAGTTGGTGCCAACAGGTAATCTTCAATGAGGCACAGTGAGGAAATCTGGCCCCTTTCATACCAACTGGTCGCATAATGGTCATCACTGAATTGTGCTTCATGGTCAAGACTTTTGTTATTATCAGACAGCACTGGGAGAACCAGCATTATGAATCCAGCTTCTTTAAGCTTTGAAGGTGTTATTGAGAGATTGCCCATTTGTCCCACAGTATGACCCCATAAAGCATGTGAAGACATTTCTTAGAATTTAATCTGAAGAGGGCCCACTGTAAATGCTTTACAAATAATAAGTGAGTAAAATCACACATCTCATCATATTAATATTTCTCAGCAGTGTCTTACAGAAAGGGCAGAGTCAATGTGATAAAATTGGTTTTCCTTTTTATTTTTTGTTTTTAATTGCTGCATCAAGCTTCAGGTGTGAAGAACTGCATTGTTTGAATCAATTTCCTTAGTTCATAGTATAACTTCTTCATTGGTCCAAGTAAAGAGGTCCAAGTCTGTTTTTAGCAAGAGTCCCAGGGTACCATTTTTATTTTTATTTTTTGTACATTTTAGCCCCCATTCCCAGTTTTATTTCCCTCTTCCAACAAATATTCATTATAACATATCTAGATGAATGTTTCTAATTTCCTTGCTGTTACTAATATGTGTAAATTCCACACATTATAAATAATAATGTTTTTGCTTGCTCTAGGATATTATATTAAAGTATATCCCATCACAAATCTTGTTTGGAAACATTTTTCCTCAATATTATTTTTTTACATCCACCCATGTTGCTATTTACTAGTCAGTTTATTGTTTCTAAGTGTTTGCATATAGCATTTATCATACTAATTTATTCTTTAATGATGAAATTTAGGCTGTCCCTTACATTTTTTGCTATTATGAAGTGTTGTAAATATTATATTTATAGGAACATCAAAGAATTAGAAGTGAAGATACTTTATTTTTTGAAGATGCTATTATTGTCTACATTAAAAAAATCCAAAGTAATAAGCTAGTAAATTGAAATAAGGGTTATTTTTATAAAGTTTAACAGTATGCATGAATATAAGATCAATATATAAAAAGAAGTAATGCTTTCTTAGTGATTACTA
This sequence comes from Bos javanicus, assembly GCF_032452875.1. NCBI lineage: Eukaryota > Metazoa > Chordata > Mammalia > Artiodactyla > Bovidae > Bos > Bos javanicus. The sequence continues at coordinate 57,641,237 of NC_083869.1, read as the reverse complement.
TTAAAGTTTTTTTACATCTTCAAATTCTACTCTTCTTTGTTCTAATTTCTATATTATACTTTTCATTTCACAATTTATTTCTGATACATGGGGGAAAAAACTACTTTAATCCAAATTAGGCTTTATCTATTGTTCACCACAATTCTTGACTTTTTTTTTTAATTAAAATATATTTTTTATGCTCAAAGTCTCCAAGAAGTTTTTCTATTAATTATTTTTTTATTTGTTGCTAACACCTCCTGCTGATGTTCCATTGATTAAATATCTCCACTTGTTTTTCTGAAATCGTTAGCTTCATTAGTTTGACTCCTGCTCTGTCATCTGTTTCCTTGAATATAATGTCTTCTGTTTGTCTGTAATTTCTTTGGGACCTGATATTTCTTGGATGTCTAATAGCTTTTTTCTTTATTAATGTTTACATTCAAGAAATCCTATAGTATTTTGGCTGCTGCTTTTATCTTCATGTCTGCTCTATTTTTAGCAAGAGTTCCAGGGTAACCATTCTATTCCTATATCAAATTGCATCGCCTGTAGTTTCTTGTGTGTCCTTAAGAGCATTTATCACTCCAAGACATCTCATTTTTACCTCTAGGAATTTGAACATTTCCCCTTTTTTTAGCATCTACATATATTGAATGTGGAGAATGGAAATAACAAATTGAACTATCTTTTGTGTTTTAATATAAGAGGAATTCATGGTAGGGTGACAAAAGATTCACCATCAAACCATTGTGAGAGTTAAAGTTGACACTATTAATGGACAGTTGAGCTATTTCAAATCCTGAAAGATGATGCTATGAAAGTGCTGCACTCAATTTGCCAGCAAATTTGGAAAACTTAGCAGTGGCCACAGGACTGGAAAAGGTCAGTTTTTATTCCAATCCCAAAGAAAGGCAATGCCAAAGAATGCTCAAACTACCGCACAATTGCACTCATCTCACACGCTAGCAAAGTAATGCTCAAAATTCTCCAAGCCAGGCTTCAGCAATACGTGAACCATGAACTTCCTGATGTTCAGCTGGTTTTAGAAAAGGCAGAGGAACCAGAGACCAAATTGCCAACATCCACTGGATCATGGAAAAAGCAAGAGAGTTCCAGAAAAACATCTATTTTTGCTTTATTGCCTATGCCAAAGCCTTTGACTGTGTGGATCACAATAAACTGTGGGAAATTCTGAAAGAGATGGGAATACCAGACAACCTGACCTGCCTCTTGAGAAATTTGTATGCAGGTCAGGAAGCAACAGTTAGAACTGGACATGGAACAACAGACTGGTTCCGAATAGGAAAAGGAGTACGTCAAGGCTGTATATTGTCACCCTGCTTATTTAACTTATATGCAGATTACATCATGAGAAATGCTGGGCTGGAAGAAGCACAAGCTGGACTCAAGATTGCCGGGAGAAATATCAATAACCTCAGATATGCAGATGACACTACCCTTACGGCAGAAAGTGAAGAGGAACTAAAAAACCTCTTGATGAAAGTGAAAGAGGAGAGTGAAAAAGTTGGCTTAAAGCTCAACATTCAGAAAACTAAGATCATGGCATCCGGTCCCATCACTTCATGGGAAATAGATGGGGAAACAGTGGAAACAGTGGCTGACTTTATTTTTCTGGACTCCAAAATCACTGCAGATGGTGACTGCAGCCATGAAATTAAAAGACGCTTACTCCTTGGAAGGAAAGTTATGACCAACCTAGATAGCATATTCAAAAGCAGAGACATTACTTTGCCAACAAAGGTCCGTCTAGTCAAGGCTATGGTTTTTGCAGTGGTCACGTATGGATGTGAGAATTGGACTGTGAAGAAATATGATCGCTGAAGAATTGATGCTTTTGAACTGTGGTGTTGGAGAAGACTCTTGAGAGTCCCTTGGACTGCAAGGAGATCCAACCAGTCCATTCTGAAGATCAGCCCTGGGATTTCTTTGGAGGGAATGATACTAAAGCTGAAACTCCAGTACTTTGGCCACCTCATGGAAGAGTTGACTCATTGGAAAAGACTCTGATGCTGGGAGGGATTGGGGGCAGGAGAAGAAGGGGACGACAGAGGATGAGATGGCTGGATGGCATCACTGACTCGATGGACGTGAGTCTGGGTGAACTCTGGGAGTTGGTGATGGACAGGGAGGACTGGCGTGCTGCGACTCATGGGGTCACAAAGAGTCGGACACAAGTGAGCGACTGAACTGAACTGAACTAAAATTGAATATATAGTCTACTTTAATCCTTCTTAGAAAAAATATTGGCTATTGAATGGTTTAATACATTTATAAAGAGAAAAATCATTCTAGGGAAAGGGGCAAGGTGGCACAATGGGAAAACCCTGAGCTCATCTCCTCTCATGGGCACGCCAAAATTACAACTATTTACAGAACAACTATTTATGAGAAAGACCAAGTCTATTCATCAGAAAAGATCTACAACTAAAGACATAAAGAAGAAACCACAATGAGATGGGTATGAGGAGTGGAGTCACAATACAGTAAAATTCATAGCCTGTGTGAGTGTCCCACAAATGGGAGAATAAATGCAATTGTAATGGTTCCCCCCAAGGAATGAGGGATCTGAACCTCAGCCTGGGGGTCCTGCACTGGAACATAAGCCCCTAGAACTTTGGCTTTAAATGGCAGCAGGGCTTACTTTCAGGAGATGTAGAGGGCTGTGAGAAATAAATACTCTACCCTTAACTAGTGCACACAAAGTCTTGCACAATCCAGGATCAAGTGCAAAAACAATTATTTGAAAGGAGCCTGGATCAGATCCACCTGTTGAACTTGGAAAACCTCCCAGAGAGGCAGGCAGCAATTGGAGCTCAACCTGGGGACACAGATACTGGTGGCAGCTATTGTGGGGAGCTCCTTCTACCTTTGGACACCTGCTGTCAAGGTCTTTTTAGAATCCTCCCTCTAGCTTACTAACCTCCAGACTAGCCCCAGTCCAACCCAATATCCTATAAGCACCAGTAACTGGAACACTTCAAGCCAAGCAACTAACGAAGTGGGGACATAGCTTCACCTACTAACAGGCAAGATGTGTTAAGACCTTCTGAACCCACAGCCACCACTGGAGATGGCCTGCCTATCAGATGGTCAAGAACACAGCCCTATACGTACAAGTAGTAGACCCAGGACCCCCAGAGCCTTGCAGCCAGAAACCCTGAGACCCAGATCCACTCATCAGTACGTGGGCACTGGCCCCAGAACATCCCAGATCCTGGAACCAACTACAAGCCAGCTGGCTCTAGCATTTGGACCAGCCTTACCCATCAGTGGGCAGGCATCAGCTCCAAGACACCCTGGGCTCAGACCCTACCCATTAGCAGGCCAACACCAGCTCTGCAATACTTTTGATTTATTGGTCAGCCACCCAAAGGTCCAGCCTACCCCACTCAGCAGTGGGTCAACACCAGCTTTGGGACACCTGAGAACCCACAACCAGCTGTGTGAAGAACCAGTCCCAGTCAGCAGCAGCTCAACATTAGATCCGGAATCCCCAGTCCCACAACCATCTCAGATCCCAGCTCTTCATACCAGTGAGCCAGTACCAGCCCTGGGGTCTCCAAGGGTTCCATAGCCAATTGCCTCATAACTCAGCCCCACCAACCAATGACCAGCAGCCTCTGCAAAAGGCAGAGCCCAGTCAACAGGACCAGGAGCTAATATTCAAAATATATAAACAGCTTATACAACTCAGTGTCAAAAAATCAATCAACCTGATTAAAAACATGAGCAGAAGACCTAAGTAGACATTTTTCCAAAGAAGACATACAGCTGGCCATAGGTACCTTAAAAGGTGCTAGACATCGTGAATCATCAGAAAAGTACAAATCAAAACCACAGTGAGTTACCACCTCATGTCTGTAAGAATAGTTACTATCAAAAAGACCACAAATAACAAATGTTGGATAGAATGTGGAGAAAAAGGAACACTTGAACCCTGATACTAATATAATATTTTAAATCAACTATACCTCAATAAAAAACATCATTTTATCTAATGACTTGTCATGCAAATATTTGTTATATATGCTTTACAGTAATAATTTTTGTTGAGAAAACATGGAGATGTATTAAGTATGGTTTAATTTTAGTGAAAAAAAGTATTTAATGAAATTCGGGGATTACTTTGCCTTTTTTTCCTTTCAAATGGGGGAGTGATGAATGATGTAGTGTATCAGTGACTTGATCCTGTCATAAAACTCTCTGTTTTATGTGTTTTTTTTTCACATTAATCAAGTCTACTGAGGATAATATTTTTATCTATAATGACAGAAAATAGTTTCCCAATGATAACCTATGTTAGCAAATTAGCTATTTTTTTCTTGTATTTCTGTTAAAAAATAAAAAGAACCAGAAACTGGTATAAGAATTGGACTAGAAATGATTAATTGGAGTTCCAAGAAAGCTCACGTTCTCTGAGAGGACATTAGCCATTGTCGTAAAATGCTCGATCTATACCTTTGATTCTGATTTAATGAGGGTTATATGTCATGCTCTGTGGTAGCCAGAATAATGGCACCCCAAAGTTGTCTACTCCGTAATCCCCAAAAGAGGAACATGCTACTTCACATGGCAAAAGGGGTTTTTCAGACTTTAAAATTTTTGAGGTGTGAAGATAATCATGGATTATGTGGGTGATCCCAAAATAATCATGAATTTATTTAAGGAGGCAGGAGAATCAGATTCAAAGGAGATGTGACAATGGAAGCAGAGCTCAGAGAGTAACAAGATATGAACATGCTAAGCTTGTGGCTTTGAAGATAAAAGAAGGGATCAGGAGCCAAGGGATGCCAGCAGCTTCTACCAGCTGGGAAAAGTAAGAGACATTCTCCCCTGGAGACTCCAAAGGGGTGAGGCCTGGCTTACACCTTGAGTTTAGGGCTTCTGACCTTCTGATAATAAATCTGTGTTGTTTTAAAGCACTCAGTTTATGGTGATTTAGTACAGCAGCGGTAGAAAACCAATACATGTAGCTATCCTTGGAAAACTTTCATAAAATATATCATCTTGGCATTTAACATGAGTTTTACTGAATTGTTCCTTTGTTTCTCTCACCCAGAATGAAAGTATAATATTTAATACAGGATTAAATATATATCAATATGATGGTTTCGTCTCTAAGTCATGTCCGACTCTTTGTAACCCCATGGACTGTGGCCTGCCAGGCTCCTCTGTCCATGGGGTTCTCCAGGCAAGAATACTGGAGTAGGTTGCCATTTCCTTCCCCAGGGGATCTTCCCAACCCAGAAATTGAACCCGGGTCTCCTGCCTTGCAGACAGATTCTTTACCAACTGAGATATAAGGGAAGTGCCATATATCAATATATATTACCTAATAATATATAATTAATTATATTTTATACATTATCCTCAATTTATGTTTTTATTTTATATCCTTATATTTATGCCTATTTTCCATATTTATTTTTAGTATTCTGTACTTCATAAATAGATACCATGTTATACAAACATACAACTAATTATATATCACGCGCCTGCTCTGTCCCTCAGTTATGTCTGACTCTTTGCAACCCCATGGACCGTAGCTTGCCAGGCTCCTCTGTCCATGGGATTTCCCAGGCAAGAATATTGGACTAAGTTGCCATTTTCTCCTCCAAGGTGTCTTCCTGACCCAGGGGTGGAATCTGCATCTCCTGTGTCTCTTGCATTGGCAGATGAATTCTTCACAACTGAACCACCTGGGAAATTCAATTATATATTAAGTATAAATAAATGTACTGTCACTGAGTCATGTATATTTTGGGAACTTGCCTTTTGTTGCTATAATTGAACTCAAACTAACTTATGAGGCAGTATTTATACCAATGACAGATAAATTAATTTTGTACTCACATTTTCTTTTTTTTTTTTTAATTCCCAACAGGGTTTTAACCACAGAGTGTACAATGGGGTATTAATATAACTCCCAAATGTATTTCTAAATTCTCTAATTCTTATATCCCAATCCTCTCCTCTAAGAATTTCTAAGATGTTCTTGCATTCTCATTGCTTTTCTTGAAGGGGGGAAATTTGCCCATCACAATTTCTTCCTCACTCTGGTTTATGGCATCATTTCAAAATTCTAAGTCTTTTAGGATTTCCTCATAATATGCAAAGTCACATCTTGAGAATTCCAAAAATCCTTTACTCTATTAAAACTGAGCTCTTTCTATATAAAGTGCTTTGTGACTTTTATTTTTTTCTTTCTCCATGCACACCAAAATATCTATTTAGAAATTATAATGTCTTTTTTGGTTTAGGCTGGTCTGCAGTCCTCCTTGAGTCAAAAAATGCTGTGGAGAGTTAGAAACAAGAAACAAAACCTTGGTTCCTTTCTCAAAAGATCTTGCTATACTACATCTATTATGTGGCTCACTCACCCCAAGAAAAAAGGCTCAACCCTTGTATGGTTATGCCCCTTCTATATACCCTCAGTATCAGAGAAAGACAACTAGAGCCAAGAAGCTTTAGAGCCTTTCTCTGTCATCCTTTGTTCTGGGAAATATTTCTGCTTAAGCAAGTAGGCTGTTGTTTTACAGCACAAAGATATTTTCTTTTATTGTAAGAGCCTGTGTGATTTTCTTTGTGGTTTTCAACTAAATGTATCAGAAGAAATTGTTGATGCAAAGAACTCTTAGTCAGGTCTTAGCCTCCAATACCACTAGGACTCCTGACTACCAATATCACCACTTGCATCTCAGTATTTCACATTTGCTTTTCCAGATAGTCAATTTTTGATTCCCAGTTGTATGGATTAGTATCCCTATTATGGACTGAGTGAGAGCCCTGGGAATGAGTTCCCTGGCATCCAACAGCTTTTTGGCAGTCTAGAATAGTCATTATGTATAAATCATGCTGGAAGCTTTCCCAGGAGGGTATGGATTCACTTATAGAACGTACAGGAAGATAAAGTGGCTATAAGCCTAACACAAGTGGTTATAAGCATTGCTGAACATCTCCTGAAATAAAACTCTCCACCAGTCTATCCTGTGTGACTCATTAATATCAAGCTGTGGAAACAAGTATATATTGAGAGAAGAGCATAAATCAAAGAGGAATGTTTTGGTTATAATTTAAACATGCAAAGAAGAGACTGGGTTTGGGTGATGCCAAGGATGGCGGAGTATGAGGGTGGAGAGTCTTGGTTTGCTAAGGGATGACACTGGAATACTCAGTATGTGGTAGAGGAATTAATAAAACAGAGACATAGGTCATCCAATGGAGGATGGAGAAGTTCCAGATTTCAGTGATTAAGTAGTCACTCTTGAAGCATGATGGGTTTTGATAAAACATGCTCCCCTAAAATTATAGAAATGAAGTACACTAATGAGAAGTCCTCAAGACATCAATATTGCAGAAATGTTGTCATGAACTCTCTTTGGGGACTGGATGAAAATATGTATTGAAACCAATGTGGGTAGAGTCAGGAACTCAGCTGAGCTGGGAGAGAAAGCACTGAGCTGCCAGGTGTCAGGAGCGGCCATTTAAAGCAACAAGCCAAAGATGAAAGAGTTAATCACTTTCATTACTTACTGAGATGGTATGGGTAAGAGTCTAAAACCAGAGAAAATACTGACCCCTCCTTTTCCATTTTTCCCCAGGGAACAGCACACTGGCAGAGGTCTCTCTTGAACGTTTCCCGGTGAGATTTATCAAGCAATTTTACGGAGTCTAGATTTGGAAGAAGAGGAAGGAGGGCTAAGTGTGGAAAAGTACTGGATAAGGAGTCAGAGTGATGAAAACTGTCTTCAAGATTTCCTCCTTTTCCTTCTGCCCTCATATGGAAGTCTCAGCAGAGATGCCTGAATAAGACCTCTGCCCATGGCCACAGATAGAGACAGAAGAATGAAAGTTATCTAGGCTGGGGTGCAAACACCTGTAAGAGCCTCATGTCCTTGATGACCCCTCTCTTCAGAAGTGGTGATGAACTGTCAAGCACTGAGTTTGTGTGAGAAGCACAGCTTTCCCAGTGAGGTCTCCCAGCTTCAGCCTTTGTAGTCAGCCATGTCAGGCCTGAAAAATCAAATACACATTTTTAATCAAGAACCAGGCTCCTCAGATAGTAGATGCTACTTTAAATTATCCCTTTGACAATCACTTAAAGTAACTAAAATGTAAATAACTAACACCTTTTAATTTGATTCCAATTGGCTTAGCCTGGGAGTAGTCTATGGACTTACAAGGGTGACATTTGATGCTTATCTTTGGGTAGCTATAAATTACAGAGTCTATTTAGGGGTATCTTATGATGACAAATATTTGAATGAAAAGTGACATCTAATATACTAATATTTTCCATATTTGGATTTGAGGAATCTAATAAACATTGCTTAAAATGTTTCAAATTTATTGTGATCTCCATTAAAATGAATATTTTTGCTACCTTTATCACTGAAGCTGCATTCTCGTTTCACGCACCATTATAAGCAATATGCTAGGTGTTCACTAGCATGTATGCAGGAAAGGAGTATTAAATATTAAGTGAATATATTGTTTGCCATTTGCCTTTGTGTCATTCAGATGAACACCCTTCAAGCAGGATAGTCAAGGGCAATGGTTTATTAGTTTAGGCTACAAATTGTAAAGATTAGAACTGACAGAAACCCAAGGCTCAGTAGAGGACACTTTGTCCATACAGAGTATTGACTTTAGTTCTGGTTTATCTCTGAGGATTTCTTGAAAATATTGTAACCAAGGACTCCCTTCACTGGCTATGGATCACCAGAGCCCACCTTAAAAAATTCTAAGGGAATAACATTGTGAAAAATGGCTTTTGCCAAGATATATTCAGAATAGAGCTTTAACTGATGTATTGGTCTTTGCAAAATATACCTCACTGGGTAAGCATGGTTTGGAGCAAAAGCTGAAACAGTTTTTCTCATTTCTTTTAGTCTAAACTGAACACAGTATTGCCAAATTTTTGAAAGCTCTCAGTTGTTCAAAAGTCTTAAGTAATGCTGCATTTGAAATATCCAGCTGTCAGAATAATTGGGAGTTGATGCCTTTAGCCAAACTGTAACAAATATAATTTTCAATTACTTAAGTTGGGATTTTTTTTTCTTCCAAAAATAGGCTATCTGGTTGTTTTGTGACCACAGGACCAACTGCGATGTGTAGCCCAGTGGTTTTGCAGGTCCTAGGTTTTCTGACTTTTGTAGGTTTCCTAATTCCTCCATTCCTCTTGGGTGTCATTTCTCAGGACAATCAAACAACCTGCTTGAAGCATCGCCTCTTTCATCGAGGCTGTAAATCTGAAAATCAGATCTCCAAACCTGTCAGAAGTGTGTGTAAAATAAGAATACCTATTTTCTGAGTGAAGGCTTGAGGGAATCCTTTTTGACTAAGCGACACTATTTTGACTACCCACAGGTCGTTTTTGCTTTGCTTTGTCATATTTGTTAGACAGGTGGGGCTCCTTGGTATTTGAATTCTAGCCAGGAGGGATGTTACTATATTTTTCTGGATTGCCCTTCTTATTTCACATTGAGATGAAGGAGTTTAACTGCCACAAGCTAGTGGAAAACAGGAAAGAGTTCAGTTTCCTGTATTTGTATCTGAATTTTACCACCAAGACAGAGATTCCAGACCCTTAAGTCTCATTAGGACTTTCTAGAAAGTTTTAAAATACACCTTTTTGCTTAGCTTCACCTCAGTTTCTCTGAGTGTGGGGCCTAGGCTTAAGATGTTTTCAAAATTCCCAGTTGGTTCCCTAATGAATGGGAGGTTGAGAGTCACAGATTGAAGGCAAGTTAATTATGTTTTTCAAAATCAAGTTTCCCATCTATATGACAAAAACACTAGATTACATAATGACTCCTAATACTTTTGGTGGGGTGAGGGCTCAAATCTCAATTCATTCTTTAAACAAAATCTTACACTTGGGGAAATACATGAAGATCAACCAAATGAACAAAGGAAAGGCTATTTATTCAGAGCTTGCTATATAGCAAGGGAGTCAGCATCTTCACCTATATTTTTGCAGAACCTCAAAGGCAGGCCTAGGACTGGGAAAACTTTGTGGTGAAAAAGTTAACCCTCTAATCAAAGCATGCTCTGATTAGGGGCTTGTTGTCCTGAGGACAATGTAGGTGGGATAGCTAGAAGCGAGCAATCCTATGTGATTGGTTAGTCATGTATATTTGCTTTTGTTTTCTTTCTGGTTGATCCTAAATTGAGAGTAGAGAAAAAATTAGAGAAGCTGAGGGAGAGTAATCAAATCTTGGCCATTTTGGGCCAATTATTACAGAAGCTATTGCTTCCTGGATTGTCACTAGACACATAATTGGGCATCCTGTAATTCTAATTTTATAGCAGCAATTTAAATATTTGGTATAAAACTCTCCCATTTAGATCAGGTTGAAGGAGTCTTACTCCTTCAATCAAAGCAGCTTAGTAAGATATTTTCTGAAATAAGAGCTTTCTACCTCTAAGACAACTGCTACAAGTCCCCTTGATTATGGAAGCAAATATAGTTTACTTGCTTTTCTCATATTTTTCCTCTACCTATCTGTTTAAATCTAATATGTAAAATAGATATATTCAGTTAAAATCACCAAATAGAATCACATACTTTAATGAAAAATTGCTCAAGACCAAGAGTATTGCTTAGTCATATTTTTTATAAGTCTGAATTTGAAATTCGTGGAAGTAAGATTTTTACGCATGGCTTTTTCCAGGAAAATAAAGTTCTCTTGTAACAGAGTTATATGTGTGTATTTTTCCCTAGATGGGTTATGAAATTCTTAAGAGTAGATATTTATCTTTCTTTTCCCAATGTCAAACTTAGTAAATTGTATAGAATACATGGTTAGTTTATACAGAATAAGTGCATTGAAAATTTCTTATCCTTTCTTAATATACTGTTGTCAGCATTTTATCTGTATTATCAGGTTAGTCTCTGATAATAAATGCTATTAAGATGGACACAAAACCTCACTTTCTATTAAAGTCATTAACATTCAGAGAAAAGACAGTTTCTTTACTAACTAAATCTTAAATATTTTAGAACTATTCTATGTCTAGAGAAGAGCCCAGAAATTGCTGAAAATAAAAATAATTGGTTACATAGCCATTTAGATGCCCCAAGCGTACTGAATAATAACTCTGAATTTTATCCTCTTTTCCTCTGCAAAGAGAGGTCAGCGGCTGTGGAGTCAATTTGACTCCAAAGACTGTCTCCTAGCCTCTTGTGATAACTTATGCTCTAGTCTCATGACTAGAGATGCAAGTTGACTGACAGATTTTTTTCCTTTATTGCACATAGACTAGAGGCCTATGTCAATTTAGAATTTCTTACCAAAACTTCAATATGTTTAGAGTACACCTCTAGCTTTTGGTAATTTATTCAAAATGAAAACAAATGGATTCCCCAAATTATCTATTTTCAGATTTCATAAGGTATTATGTGCGTTCATTTAAAAGCAAACAAGCAAATGAAAAAGTAAACTTGAACAACAAAACTAAAATATAGTTCTCTACTAAGGGTACTGTTTTATGTATTTGTTCTATTTCACTTTTGTTATTTCTATTGGGTAAAAGACAGCTTCATAACTGAGTACATAAAAGAAAAATAAAGTTAAAAAAAATCATGAACTGGTCCTAAATATATATGTATACTAGCAATCATTATAAAATGTGTAGTCTAAAAAAATGAAGTGTGTGAAATAAAATCAGACTTAAACTTCCATTTTACAGTAAAGGACCAAGTTAGAGATCTTCAATTTGGAAAATTTCTGGTATAATTTCATTTAGAACATTGTCACATGTTTATTATATATAATACATATATTGTATATATAACATGTATATATGGGAGAAGGCAATGGCACTCCACTCCAGTACTGTTGCCTGGAAAATCCCATGGATGGAGGAGCCTGGTAGGCAGCAGTCCATGGGGTCGCTAAGAGTCAGACACGACTGAGCGACTTCACTTTCACTTTACACTTTCATGCATTGGAGAAGGAAATGGCAACCCACTCCAGTGTTCTTGCCTGGAGAATCCCATGGACAGAGAAGCCTGGTGGGCTGCAGTCCATGGGGTTGCACAGAGTTGGACACGACTCAAGTGACTTAGCAGTAGCATATATATATATATATATATATATATATATGCACACACATACACAGTAACAATGTATAGCTTTTCTGAGGGTTAATTGCCATCAAATAGAACCATACAAATATTACAACTTGCAGCAAGCACTCTTGGCTAATCATCAAATATTCTTAAGCCTCTAAAGAAGTAACTCAGAAATTATGAGAGGATAATTTAGTTCAAATGAATATAAGACTTTTTTTGTGCACTCATTATAATTTCATTTATCCTTCTTAGAAATTATTTTTCAGGGAACCAAGATAGGTAGCCCAAGAGGAAAGAACAGTGGTAAAATCAGGTGCTCTGAGCTCAGTATGAAGGTGAAGAGGTGAGAACTGCCTAGAGGTGGTGAGAGTCTCTGCCTCTGTCGAGCGGAGCACAGAAGGATCGACCAGGCACGAGGGTGTCTTCTGCTTTACAGCTGCAGCCAGGTGTCTTTTCAGAAACAGGAAGGAATGCTCTCACCACCTTGGCAGGCAGCTTCTGATATGGCTTCCACCTGTCTCTGCTTCCTTGTGTTCATACTGTGTCATCAATCCCATCCCTTTGAGTGTGGGCTGACCCCAGAGACTTGTTTCTAACAAGCATGATCTTACCAGATAACAAATCTGCTAGTGCCTTGACCTTAGACTTTCCAGCTTCCAGAACTATGAGAAATAAGTGTTGCTTAAGTCACCGAGTCTATGGTATTTTGTTATAGCAGCTTATACAGACTGAGACAGGTTATACCAAGACTGTGGCTTCCTCTTTGGGCACTTTCTCTCATTCTCTCATTCACATGATCTGACGAAAACAAGCTGTCAAGCGATGAGCGCTATGGAGAGGCCCCCATAAGCAAGGAACTGAAGCTTTCAGCCCATGAACCAATGAAGAACTGATTCTACTAATAATAAAGACATAAGAGAGATTTTGGAAGCATATTCTTCTCCAGGAATAGTCTTAAAAAGGCCACCGAACCAGCTGGTTCCTTGATTGCAGTCTTGTGAGAGACCCTGAGCCAAAGGACCCTAGTAAGCAGCAAGATTCCTGATCTACAGAAACTTTGTGGAAAAAAAAAAAATATATATATATATATATATATTGCCCTTAAATAAGACTTGAGGGACCTCCTTGATGATCCAGTGGTTAGGACTTGGCACTTTCATTGCTCTGACCCAGTTTCAATCCCTGATCTGGGAACTAAGATCCTGCAATCCATGCTGTAAGACTTGAGTTTCATAAAGTCAGAAGTCAGATGTTTAGTAAGGCCAAGGATGGATCATGTTTTGCTGTCAACATGCTTTTGCCATGTAGACAAGCAGAGTTCACCTAGGCCAGTCTCAGAGAAAGGAAGAGGTGAAATCCTCTCCCTACTCCCACCTTTTTTTTTTTTTCCTTGTAACTTTTTATTTAAAGTAATGCAAAATAAAGAAGTGTAACAGTGTCAGCAGCACTTGCCACTGGATATTACAACATATGAATATCTAATCACTTCAATATAGAATCTTTCAAATTTTACTTGCTGTAAATTCTTTGTGTTCTGAAATGGAAATGAATGAGAATTGTTGTTCCTTAAGAAGTTCTGCAAAGTGAGAGTGGCTTGATTTGAACAGTTTGTTGCATTCAAGCTGTAATCGCTCTCTGCAGGGAATTTCTGAGGAAGTGATAAAAACATAATCCCTTACTTAACCTCATTTCTTTTCCACCATTAATGTTTCAATATAAACCTGAGAGCCAGTGAATTCCTCTGAGTCTCATCATTTACACTTATTTTGATAGGATTAAAACTAGCTCATGGTTGATTTTTTCACATTTAAGTGATACAGGGGCTAGCAGAGGTAGGCATATTGAAATCATAGAGATGTGATAGCTTAACAATGGAATATATATTCATATATATATATATATATATATATATCTCCCTAGTACACTTTGAGGGTCTGGGACTATGGTAATTTAGTGGTAACTAAGACTGACACAATCTCATTCCTCATGGAGTTTTCACTGTTAATTAGTTGAAAAAGACGAGGATTCTTTGTCAGACAGACCTGGGCCTTCATTCTGTTTTCTACATATATTACCATGTCATGCAGCATTTCTTAACCTTTCCAAACTTTAATTTCTTCTTCTATAAAATGAGGATAATAAAAGTTCTTCTAGAAAGAAATTGCTAAAGGGTTAAGAGAGGTAACAATTGCAAAGTTCTTTGTACAGAGATCATAGCAAGCATTTAATAAAGGGTAAATACTGTGCTGATGCTGATGTCCTTATCGTTACCTGTATCACCACCATCATTCTCAGAAGATGAAACACTTTTTCCCTGTTCCTAATTTCCAGAAAGAAGAGTTACCCCAGTGTACACTGCATGTCTCTCTTTTTTAGCTCTCTGCCTTTGGGAAATTGTAATAATTTATTGTTAAGTTAGCAAATGTGATAAAATGATACAAGATCCCTGGATCAGAGAGTCAGGTCATTCATTACAGAAAGAAGAGCAGAGCAGCACCTGACCTTGGTTCCCCACAACCCAGTTCTCAAAGGGCAGTGTGGTAAAAACCAGGGTGACCTACGCATCTCAGGTGAGGGCTCCTGACATTAGGAGATTCTGAACTTGTATGGACTGCCAAAACATCTACCCTGCTTGGCTCTGGTGAGTGGAAGCAACCATCTCTGGGAAGGGGAAAGAGGGTGTCGTAATTATTACCCTGGAATGTATGTCTTTAAAGCCCACTGGAGGAACACACCACCCCTAACTTCCAAGGCTCTTCACTGTTCAAACATGTCTTTCACTGAGAAGGCCCTGACCATGCAGGGACATGAAAAACCCATGGAGAACTCTCTCTTAACAGTCACCTCTTAGTGAATTGGGAAGGAATAAATTCTCATGTTGGGCTCAGCTCTGCCTTTTTTACTCAGAAAGTGGGTCTTCCTTGGGAGCATTGAAGCACTAGAGAAAATATGAGTCAGGAGAGTTAATTCGTGTGCCTGTCCCTGTGATTCAGGCAACAGGTTCAGTAGACTGTCTCACAACATGACTATAGCAATGATGTCATATTGATATTTTGCTTCTTCTTTCATGTTTCTGTTCTCTTACTCAGTTGTTTAGGATCCTGTTAGGAAAGAAAGGTGTAAGTTTTTCAGGCTTCCTAAGAAATCCTATCAATTATTACGATCTCATAGAGCAGTTCATGGCTTCCTGGTGGCTCAGACGGTAAAGCGTCTGCCTGCAATGTGACAGGCCCCGGTTTGATTCCTGAGTCAGGAAGATCTCCTGGAGAAGGAAATGGCAACCCACTCCAGTATTCTTGCCTGGAAAATTCCATGGACAGAGGAGCCTCGTAGGCTACAGTCCATGGCGTGGCAAAGAGTCGGACACGACTGAGCAACTTCACTTTCACTTTCTTTCTTAGAGCAGTTCATAGTGGAGCATCAAGGCAACTCATTTTATTCAGTATGATTTAAGACACAGAAGTATAGTTTAGAAAACATTCTATCTCAAATTATGAAAATGAAAGTGATATGTCAATGAGTGAGTTTTAGGTGTTCAACAATTTTTGCTTATGTGTTTCAATTAATTTCCAGAGGTTGGAGTTTTTTTTAAAAGGGCTTTGTTTGGATGACCCTCATATAAATGTTTTTGTTGTTGTTGTTGTTTGAATTTTTTTTTCTTTTTAAAAAAAATTATTTATTTTTTAATTGAAGGATAATTGCTTCACAGAATTTTGTTGTTTTCTGTCAAACATCACTAACTTCTTTCTAGTTATCTGGTTTGTTGCAGGGTCCATTATTTAAGCAAATACCAGGGTGGCCTTGCTTTCTGTGTGGAGATAGGAAAGAGCTCTCTGAACAATTGAGTCAAGCTGAAGCTTGGAAAATAACCAAGTGAATTGGCCAAGCTAGTAGAGTCGGACACGGCTGAGCGACTTCACTTTCACTTTTCACTTTCATGCATTGGAGAAGGAAATGTCAACCCACTCCATTGTTCTTGCCTGGAGAATCCCAGGGACTGGGGAGCCTGGTGGGCTGCTGTCTATGGGGTCGCACAGAGTTGGACACGACTGAAGCGACTTAGCAGCAGCAGCAGCAGCAGTAGGGATGGAGTGAGAAGATTCTAAGCAAAGAGATGAGCAAAGGTGTAAGCCCTGAAATGGAAAAGGACTTGGAAAAGATATTGGTCTGAAAAAGGCCAATGTGGCCAAACTTCTGGCAGAGGAAATGGAGGACACCAAAATGAGGCTTGAGAGGATGGCAGAAGCCAGATCCTACAAGGTCTGTGAGTTCAAGAGGAAAACGGTGCCCTTTATCTTTAGAACCATTAAAGTGTCTGAAGGAGGACATTGTGATTATTAGATAATAGATTTCAGGAGAACAGGAATTGGTGAGACCAGTTAGCAAGTTATGGCAGCTGTACAAGCAAGAAATTAAATTAGCCTGGGCAGAGTAGAGGGTAGCAGAGACAGAGTAAAGCAAGTAGGTTTCATATACATTTAGGAAGAAGGACTGTATTTATTTATTTATTTTTTATTGTCCAAACTGAATCCTGTGTTCTATATACCTGAGAAGCACCACTAAATGTTCACCAGTCACATGGAAACCATCACCTATAGAACATTTTCAATTTACTGAGTCTTCTGTTTTTTCAGAAAGCCAAAGAGAAACTGCATAGAATACTGTTTCTCAAGTAAATGTAAGCTCAAACTAAATCACACCTAGCAGGTAACTAATTAAACAATTATTTAAACAATTATTGTAAATCTACACTTTTCCTGATTAGCAGTCAGACGTGGAATGTAGGGAGTTTATTTTGGTATGTAGAATGTTTCCCATGGGGAGAAAAATGTAAAGTGTCTGGAGGTCATAAAATTGGCTACCATTCAATTCAACAAGAGACACCATTTCGGCAATGCAAATGATGTCCATATGACTCCTCCATTAGCTAACAGCTGTTAGGAAAAGGCCTAAGACTTTCTTTCTAGCACTGAATCCAATTAACTTGTAAAATTCTGACTTACTAAATTAGTCTATGGCCCACATTTTGAAGAGTTTTAAATAATTACTCATTCCTGCTGGAGAAGCTCAAGTTTTAAAGAGTTATTTAATTGAGTGGCATTCATCCTCATACTTAGAGTTCCTACCAGGAGTGCTGTGGTTGTGATAAATCCACTATAAATTGATTCCTATTCCATTCCTAATATTTCTTCTAAAGCTCCAGGGATTACAAGTTTTAGCTTAAGGAAGTGACCAGTAAATAGGGCTCAGGATAATCAGATTTTAGTTTAAAAAAAAAAAAAAAGTACTGTGAAATGATCTGTTTATATATTATTTAGTCAAAAACCCTTATTGAACACCCACTGTCCGTATGGCATTATGCTAGGCTCTGAAAATATAAGAAATTCAATAAACTTTTAGCTTATAAAGGTAAATAGATATATTTTCAAAAATCATGATAATTGTTTTGGGATTAATTTAGAAGTACACTGATGGTACAGTGGTGGAACAAAGGAAAAAGTGATCATTTATATCTGAGGAAGAAAGAGAATGTTTCTAGTAGCCTGTCATTTGAGCTACATACTGAAACAAGTGGATAGTCATTAAGTATGAAGGGGAATTGGAGAAGGCAATGGCACTCCACTCCAGTACTCTTGCCTGGAAAATCCCATGGTGGGAGGAGCCTGGTAGGCTGCAGTCTATGGGGTCGCTAAGAGTCAGACAGGACTGAGCGAATTCACTTTCACTTTCACTTTTCACTTTCATGTACTGGAGAAGGAAATGGCAACCCACTCCAGTGTTCTTGCCTGGAGAATC
The DNA here is from genome assembly GCF_032452875.1 of Bos javanicus. Taxonomy (NCBI): domain Eukaryota; kingdom Metazoa; phylum Chordata; class Mammalia; order Artiodactyla; family Bovidae; genus Bos; species Bos javanicus. The sequence goes on along the minus strand of NC_083869.1, from coordinate 57,623,359 downwards.
CCAGGGACAGGGAAGCCTAGTGGGCTGCCGTCTCTGGGGTCGCACAGAGTCGGACACGACTGAAGTGACTTAGAAGCAGCAGCATGAAGGGGAATAAGGATACATTCAAGACAGAAGAATCAGCATATGCAAAAGCATAGTATTGTGAAGCAATGCACACTTTTGAAAGGAAATGCAGTTTTGGCTTGAATATAAGGTATGCAGAGTGCAGCAATAGAGGCCTAGGAGTAAGCAGGAGCAAAATCAGAAAAGCCTATGTAAACTATGCTGAAGGTACAGACTCATCAGAGTCAGAAATTCAATGTATTCAGGTGTCAGCAGGGAAGGTGGAGCGTAAAAGGTGTCAGACAGTAAGCAATGAGAAAATGGTAAACAACTGAATGAAGCCACTAATTGAACACATTCAAATATAATGTTCTTAAGACATGGAAGAGTGACAGACAAAATAATTCTGAGAAATGAATGGACTAAGGGATTTAAACTTCTAAGTGATCTTAAAGGCCAAGATAATTTAATGAATGATTTCAATAATAGGAGTCATATGGTCAAATTTAGTTGTAAAACAATTACTCTGGCTTTCTAGTGAGGAAAGAAGTGGAGAGAAGCATCTATGGAGGAAGAGAAGCCGTACCCTGTATGGCTTCCAGAATATTTTTTAAAATTAGTTCTTACCATAATAGGTTATTATGATGTTAGAAAAGATGAAGTGGTATATTGTACTGAAGTAGAGCAATAGAGATAAAAAAAATAAGTAGATATTTTCAAGAACTACTTAGAAAGTAGAAAATTTGGGGATGATATGGTGAGATGGGGGATTCCCCAGTGGCTCAGCAGTAAAGAATCCACCTTCAATGCAGGAGCCTCAGAAGACACAGGTTCAGCCCCTTTTGTGGTTGCATTCTGTTAAAGTCCCTGGGAAGGGTTCATCCACTTTCACGGCTTCATCTATTTTCTTGCCACAGAGTCCAAATTCAAGTTCTGCACGTAATCCTCTTTTCTGTGTGTCACAGAAAACAAATACAACTAAAAATGACTTACCATGCCCTCCTCCAGGGTATCTTCCTAACCCACGGATCAAACCACAGTCTCTTATGTCTCCTGCATTGGTAGACAGGTTCTTTATCATTAGCGCTACCTGGGAATAATATGCATATTGTCATATATTTGAGGGCATGAGTATAACAGACCTCAAAGTGTTTATTGTGCTTAGTAGCAAGGAGGTTAGGAAAGACTCTAGGAAGTTTAATTTTTAGCCACTGGCAGGGCAGTAGGCCAGTTTATAACTCAGATGTGAATGGTAAATGAGTCAGTCACAGAAAGACAAATAGTGTATGATATTGAATTGAAAAAAAAAAATGGTACAAATGAACTTATTTGCAAAACAAAAATAGAATTACAGATGTAGAAAATAAGTTTATGTTTAACAAAAGAGAAAGAAGGCAGAGGGATAAATTGGGAGATAGGGCTTGACTTATACACACTGCTGCTGCTGCTGCTGCTAAGTCGCTTCAGTCATGTCCGACTCTGTGCCACCCCATAGACAGCAGCCCACCAGGCTCCCCCATCCCTGGGATTCTCCAGGCAAGAACACTGGAGTGGGTCACCATTTCCTTCCCCAATGCAGGAAAGTGAAAAGTGAAAGTCAAGTTGCTCAGTCATGTCTGACTTTTAGGGACCCCATGGACTGCAGCCTACCAGACTCCTCAATCCATGGGATTTTCCAGGCAAGAGTACTGGAGTGGGGTGCCATTGCCTTCTCCGATATACACACTACTATATATAAAATAGATAACTGTTTAGGACCTACTGTGCTACTGCTACTGCTAAGTCGCTTCAGTCGTGTCCAACTCTGTGAGATCCCATAGACGGCAGCCCACCAGGCTCCCTTGTCCCTGGGATTCTCCAGGCAAGAACACCGGAGTGGGTTGTCATTTCCTTCTCCAATGCAGGAAAGTGAAAAGTGAAAGTGAAGTCGTTCAGTCGTGTCGGACTCTTATCGACTCCTTGGACTGCAGCCTGCCAGGATCCTCCGCCCATGGGATTTTCCAGGCAAGAGTACTGGAGTGGGGTGCCACTGCCTTCTCCGTTAGGACCTACTGTATAGCACAGGAAATGCTACTGCATACTCTGTAATGACCTATATGGGAGAAGACTCTAAAAAAAGAGTGGATATATGTATAGGTATAACTGATTCACTTTGCCATATAGCAGAAACTAACACACACTCTAAATCCAGCATACTTCAATAAATATTAACTATTTTTTTTAAAAAAATAGGACTTCCCTGATGACTCAGTGATGAGTCTGCTTGCTAATGCAGGGAACATGGGTTCGATCCCTGGTCTGGAAGATTCCCCATGCCTTGGAGCAAGTAAGACTGTGAGCCACAACCATTGAGCCTGCGTGCTGCAACTTCTGAAGCCCTTGCGCCTAAAGCCTATGCTCTGCAAGAGAAGCCACCACAATGAGAAGCCCACACCCTGCAGTGAAGAGTAGCCCCCACTCTTCACAACTAGAGAAAAGCTGTGTGCACTAAGGAAGATCTAGTGCAGCCAAATTTTTTAAAATTAATTAATTTAAAAAATATAGGAATGGCAAGTGTGAAAAAGTAGATGGCAAATATAAACAATCTCATGCAAAAGGTTTGGGTGGAAAGGGAAGATGTTAAGACTGGAGCAGCAAAGAGAATTAACAGAAGGTTTTGAAAACATGAGATCAATGTTAACTGCATCACCAACTTGATGAACATGAGTTTGAGCAAGCTCTAAGAGTTGGTGATGGACAAGGAAGCCTGGCATGCTGCAGTCCTTGGGCTCGCAGAGTTGGACATGACTGAGCAACTGAACTGAACTGAACGTTAACAGGAAGGATGATATACACAAAGAAATCAAGACAATTGATGTACCAAGACCTACATTCAATTATTGTTCATTTTTTAAAAAATTTTATCTGCTCTTAAGAAGCAGTAACCATTGCAATCTACTCATCATAAGATTCACTTAATCTCAAAGTTACCCTTGTGGCAGCTCTGCTGTCATCATCCCAGCTCTCCAATAATGTTAAGGAATGGCTAGGAGACATTTTTAAAAATGAAGTGATCTATGTCTATACCACACTTCATAGAAGAATGCTGCCAAAGTTTAGGTGACTTCATAAAGCACTGAATGACTAGAAAGTTAGATTTTAATTAAAATCCTTAAGGATTTGTGAAAATCCTTAATTATTGTCGCTGTTTTATCCTTAACTAAATTTCACTTTATTCAAGCCCAGTAAAGCCTTAAGTCTCCTGGCGGAATGCATGTAACCTGTGCAATTCATTATAAAACAGTGTCTCACTGAGAGCTTAGAAGTGTCAGAATTTATGAACATCCAAGCCCATTTGATTTGATTTTGTCTCTGGAGCATGTTTGCTAATGCACAAATATTATTCATTAATGTGCTAAGGGGTGTTCACTAAAGCTGAGCAGTGGAATTACCTTAAATTCAGCAGAAAAGTCATCACTCTTCTCAGGCAAAGAATGCTGATGAGGATAGTCCTCTAAAGAATTGTGATGGTATAGAACAGCCCCAGTAAATAAAACACATTTTACTGCTTTTGTTAATGTGCATGGGAAAATAATTAAACCTATATCTTTTCCATTAATCTGTTTGTGAGATTTTTATCTCTAATGGAAATAGTGGAGAAATTCAGGAGGGAGTTAGTAGAATGTTTAACTCTTAAATTCCTGTTATTTGTTTCAATCGTGAAGATGAAGTATCCAGTCTAAATTCCCTGGCAGGATGGACAATGATTTCATCATATTGTTCAGGGCTCAAGAAATAATCATTTCTTACTTGGCAAGAAGATGAAAGACACTTCATGTAATAGAGGCCCAGTTGTCGTTGAGGGCTGGTGTAGTAGTCCCATTTTACCTGGGACCTGGCCTCCCCTTCACTCTCTCTCTCTCTGCCCTCCTGAGAATGTCCTCTCAAGGCTGATAGCTTAGAACAGCTACTTCCCCACCACCTTCACATTCGAAGTAGCAGAAGGGAGAAAGAGGGAGAATAAAAGTATACTTTCTCCCTTTTTAATTTATAGTTTATTACCAGTAATGCTGAAAGCTTAAGTTGAATGGTTCTATGAAGATCTACAGGACCTTTTAGAACACCCAAAAAAGAAGTCCCTTTCATTATACAGGACTGGAATGCAAAAGTTGGAACTCAAGAAACACCTGGAATAACAGACAAATTAAATTTGGCCTTGGAGTACAGAATGAAGCAGGGCAAAGGCTAATAGAGTTTGGCTAAGAGAATGCACTGGTCATAACAAATACCCTCTTCCAACAACACAAGAGAAGATTCTACACATGGACATCATTAGATGGTCAACCCCGAAATCAGACTGATTATATTCTTTGCAGCCAAAGATGGAGAAGCTCTATACAGTCAGCAAAAACCAAGATCGGGAGCTGACTGTGGCTCAGATCATGAACTCCTTATTGCCAAATTCAGACTAAAATTGAAGAAAGTAGGTAAAACCACGAAGCCATTCAGGTTTTATCTAAATCAAATCACTTACAATTATACAGTGGAAGTGAGAAATAGATTTAAAGGACTAGATCTGATAGACAGAGCGCCTGATGAACTATGGACAGAGGTTTGTGACATTGCACAGGAGACAGGGATCAAGACCATTCTCAAATAAAGAAATGTAAAAAAGCAAAATGGCTGTCTGAAGAGGCCTTACAAATAGCTGTGTAAAGAAGAGAAGCAAAAAGCAAGGAGAAAAGGAAAGATATACCCATTTGAATGCAGAGTTCCAAAGAATAGCAGAGGAAAGATCTTCATAACCCAGATAATCACGATGGTGTGATCACTCACTTAGAGCCAGACATCTTGGAATGTGAAGTCAAGTGGGCCTTAGGAAGCATCACTATGAACAAAGCTAGTGGAGGTGATGGAATTCCAGTTGAGCTATTCCAAATCCTGAAAGATGATGCTGTGAAAGTGCTGCACTCAGTATGCCAGCAAATTTGGAAAACTCAGCAGTGGCCACAGGACTGGAAAAGTCAGTTTTCATTCCAATCCCAAAGAAAGGCAATGCCAAAGAATGCTCATACTACCACACAATTGCACTCATCTCACATGCTAGTAAAATAATGCTCAAAATTCTTCAAGCCAGGCTTCAACAAACATGAAATGTGAACTTCCAAATGTTTAAGCTGGTTTTAGAAAAGGCAGAGGAACCAGAGATCAAGTTGCCAACATACGCTGGATCATCAAAAAAGCAAGAGAGTTCCAGAAAAACATCTATTTCTGCTTTGTTGACTATGCAAAAGCCTTTGACTGTATGGATCACAATAAAGTGTGGAAAAATCTGAAGGAAATGGGAATACCAGACCATCTGATCTGCCTCTTGAGAAATCTGTATGCAGGTCAGGAAGCAACAGTTAGAACTGACATGAAACAACAGAATGGTTCCAAATAGGAAAAGGAGTGCATCAAGGCTGTATATTGTCACCCTGCTTATTTAACTTATATGCAGAGTACATCATGAGAAACACTGGGCTGGAAGAAGCACAGCTGGAATCAAGATTGCTGGGAGAAATATCAGTAACCTCAGATATGCAGATGACACCACCCTTATGGCAGAAAATAAAGAGGAACTAAAAGGCCTCTTGATGAAAGTGAAAGAGGAGAGTGAAAAAGTTGGCTTAAAGCTCAACATTCAGAAAACGAAGATCATGGCATCTGGTCCCATCCCTTAATGGGAAATAGATGGGGAAACAGTGGAAACAGAGACAGACTTTATTTTTGGGGGCTCTAAAATCACTGCAGATGGTGATTGCAGCCATGAAATTAAAAGATGCTTACTCCTTGGAAGGAAACTTATGACCAACCTAGACAGCATATTAAAAAGCAGAGACATTACTTTGCCAACAAAGGTCCATATATTCAAAGGTATGTTTTTCCCATTAGTTTTACATGGATATGAGAGTTGGGCTATAAAGAAAGCTGAGCGCCAAAGAATTGTTGCTTTTGAACTGTGGTGCTAGGGAAGACTCTTGAGAGTCCCTTCGACTACAAAGAGATCAAACCAGTAGCAAAGTGTATAAATTTCCTACTCTAATGCTCTCCACAAATAGAGCACTCCGTGTGTTTAGAACATCCAACTAAGATTATCAGAGTTGGCCAAACAGCATCCTAATTGTAAATATGTTTTTAGATATCAGTATTGAATAGTATGTCTTTGGAAGAGATAGTCATTTTAATTTGTAAACATGTGGGTATAATATGATTTATACCAGTTATTATAATCTATTTGTGAAAGGTTAATTTTCAAGAATTATATATATATATATCTCCTCATGGACTTCCCTGCTGGCTCAAATGGTAAAGTGTCTGCCTACAATGTGGGAGACCCAGGTTCTATCCCTGGGTTGGGAAAATCCTCTGGAGAAGGAAATGGCAACTCACTCCAGTACTCTTGCCTGGAAAATACCATGGACGAAGGCTACAGTCCATGGACAGAGGCTACAGTCCATGGGGTCGCAAAGAGTCGGACACAACTGAGCGACTTCACAACTGAGCGACTTCACGTTTCTTTCACTTTCTTTCTATATATATCCTTATGATCTTTATATAAAGAAAGCTGAGCATTGAAGAATTGATGCTTTTGAACTGTGGTATTGGAGAAGACTCTTGAGAGTCCCTTGGACTGCAAGGAGATCCAACCAGTCCATCCTAAAGGAAATCAGTCCTGAATATTCATTGGAAGGACTCATGTTGAAGCTGAAACTCCAATACTTTGGCCACATGATGCGAAGAGCTGACTCATTTGAAAAGACCCTGATGCCGGGAAAGATTGAAGGTGGGAGGAGAAGGGGACAACAGAGGGTGAGATGGTTGGATGGCATCCCCGACTCAATGGACATGAGTTTGGGTAGACACCAGGAGTTGGTGATGGACATGGAGGCCTGGTGTGCTGCAGTCCATGGAGTTCCAAAGAGTTGGATACTACTGAGTGACTGAACTGAACTGAAATATTGCATAACTGATAAACAAGCTCAAATCATAACAAATTCACACAAAGCAAAGATAATCTTGTAGCCATCACCAGATGAATCCATGGAACATTTCAGCACTATACAAGTCCCCCTCATATTCCTTTCCATTATTATTCCTTCTCAAGACAACCATTATTCTGTATTTTAACACCATGCCTTAATTGTGTCTGCTTTTGAAACATATATATGCAATCATAGAGTATATTTCTTTGTGTCTACTTTTTTCACTGTTACATTTAATAGATATATTCATTGCTACTTCTGGTTACAGTTTTATTTTCTGGTTGATCTATAGCATTAGCTTGTGTGAATATACCACAGTGTATCCATCAATTCTACTGTTGACTAACAATGGGTAGTTATTACAATTGGGGTTGTTTATAAACATATTTTGGTTTTGTGTGTGTGTGTGTGAATTATGTGTATATTTTTGTTAGATATTCTTAGGAGTCAGTTTACAATTATGTCAGTTTACAAGCTGTTTCTCTAATCAGCTTTTGAAGATATTACTTAATAGTTTCAGAAAATGCTTTACAAATTACATCACTTATGTCAGTGACTGGCAATCTCAGTTGTTCCACAGTCTCAGCAACACTTAATAATATCTGTGTCTTTCATGTTTAGCAATTCTTATGGGTATTGCACTCTGGTTTTGACATATATTTTTCTCATATCTAAGGTTGAACATATTTTCATATATTTAGTAGTCATTTGAATATCTTCTTTTGAGAAGTATCTGTTAAAGCTTTTGACAATTTCTGTTTTAACAGTTTGTAATCTTGACAGTTTGTACAAGTCTGTAGATTTGTAAAAGTTCTTTAAATACTGGATATTAATCTGTTGTGACATATTGAAAACATCCACTCCCACTTTGTGGCTTGCATCTCAATGCTTTTAGTGTTTTCTTTTATGAACCTAAGTTCTTAGTTTTAGTGGAGTTCACTTGATCAATGTTTTTAATACAGTTCATCCTTTTTGAGTGCCATTTAAGAAATCTTTGTTCTCTCCCAAAACATATTATCCTTTTTCTGTAAAACACTTAATTGTTTTACCATTTATATTTAGATCTGCAATCCATCTGGCACTGATTTTTATCTATGGTGGGTGGTAGGGGAAATAATTCACTTTTTGTTCCCATAGGGAATTTCTGATGCCCAAGCATCATTTATTGAAAGACCATCCTTATCCATACATAATCAGTGTCATCAAGCAAGTAACACTGGTATGAAGCAAATACCTGTTATCTGTATGGACCTGGGTTCTTTTATTTTTATTTCTCTTGTTCCTTGGTCTACTAGTTTTTTATATACTAATATGATACTGTCTTAATTATAGTATGTCTTTATGATACATCTTGATTTCTGGGAACCTTAAATTCTCCAGCTTTGTTTCTCTATAAGTTTGTGTTGGCTGTTTTCAGTTCTTTAGATTGCCATCTACATTTTATAATAAGTTACTAATTTGAAAAAAAAATGATGTAGGGCTTTTAACTGACCGCATTGCATATTTATAGCTATATCTGTGGGACATAGCATTTTTATAATATTCAGACTTCTAACCTCTGATCAGGGCATTTCCCTTCATGTATTTAGGCTTTTTTTTTTTTTTAATCTCAGTTAAAGTTTTAGTCGTATTTTTGTTGTTTTGTGGTTAGTTTGTTTCAGAGTAAATGCCTCATACTTTTCACTGGAAAATCAGTAATTTTTATTTTTATGATATGAGTGATATATTTGAAATTAAATTTACTGTTTGTGACTGATATAGAGCACTATAATTAATTCTCTATTTGAATAATGTGTCTAATAACCTTGAAGTATTCTCTTACTAATTCATTTGTGTTATCTATAATACTATATTTATAAATAATTATAGTTCTATATTTCTCATTCCAGTTATTTGTTTTATATTCTGTTTTTATCTTTCCTTATTTTACTGTGTAGGCTCTCAAATTCAGGAGAATAGAAGTGTGTAGTAGATATCAACACTTGCCCTTTTCTGCATTTCAGGCAAAAGTTTTTGATATCTCACCTTTAAGTTTTTTGTCTATTTTTTGTAATAATGTTAAGCAGGTTAAATAACTCCTTTGAAATTTAATTTTATAGGATCTATTATGACTGGTATTTAAATACATCAAAAAATATCCTTTGTTTATTAAGATATATTTTTTACTTTAAGTTAATATGATAAATCACTTTTCTTGATTTTCTATATAAAAAAAAATCTAAAATGTCTCCATTTAAATTATCACCTTTGTAAGTCTCCAACTTTTCTCTGGTTTGCCCTGCTCTTAAAATGTAGCCTTTTGAGTGTCCCAGCAGAGACCTTAACGTGTTCAGTAGAATGCCTTTCCTTTTGTGAATTCTGAACCCCATATTTTGCCTCCTTGACATCACGATAAAGAAAAACCTATTCTTCTTCAGATTTTCATTGAACTTCCTAGCTCATTTACCTGCCAGCAGATGCTGCCACCAAATATTGGACTCACTCTCTTTTCCTCTCTTCTCACCAATCCCTTTGCTCCTCATGTCTTGGCTCCCATGGTAGACATAATCTTTAATTTTGACTACAAAAAATGCCATGTGATTGGCAAAAGCTTTGCCTTTCCTGCCTCCACCTGGGATGTTTCCTGCCAAGAAAAATCAGAGGCTCTTAGAGAGCAAGTGGCTGACAAAATATAAGCTCACTCTGTGATGCGTCTCTCCTTGGCTCTTGGTTTTTCTAGTCTGGTTGCCTTGACAGTTCACTTACGCCATCACACTTTTTTAGTCTGATATTTCTAACTGATCCTGATGTGAAAATTGATCTGCTCAGGCTTTACCCTATATAGATAGTAGTTTGATAGGGCCTTGGTTGAGTAAAGCCTATCTACAATTAGATGTCAGAAACATTGTTTTGGAACCAAATTTAAAAATCCAAATGAAAAAATGAGCAAAGCGTATTTGAGTAAAAATATTCCCAAAGAAGATATACAATGGCCAATAAGCACATGTAAGATTCTCATCATCACTAACCATTAGGAAAATGTAAATTGGATGCTTGAGGCTAGTGCACTGGGACGACCCAGAGGGATGGTATGGGGAGGGAGGAGGGATGAGGGTTCAGGATGGGGAACACATGTATACCTGTGGAGGATTCATTTTGATATTTGGCAAAACTAATACAATTTGTAAAGTTTAAAAATAAAGTAAAATTTTTAAAAATCCATTTATTTTATAACCTCAAAAAAAAAAAAAAAACCCACGACCTATACTTCATACTCATTAGGATGTCTATTATAATGATAAAAAATAAGCAAACACGTAGAAAATGAGTGTTGGTAAGGATGTGGAGATATTAGGAATGTAAAATGATGCAGCTGCTATGAAAATGGCATGGTAGTTCCTGAAAAGATTAAACATAAAATTATCATAAGATCCAGTAATTCCACTTTTTATATACTCAAAAGGACTGAAAGTAGAGACTCAAACAGATATTTGTACAACCATGTTCATAGTAGCATTATGGACAATAGTCAAAAGAGAGAAACAGTACAAGCATCCATTATTATATCCATAGTATATCCATTAGACAATGGATAAACAAAATGTTGTATACACTTACAATGGAATACTATTCAGCCTTAAAAAGAAATGTCTGACACTATCTACAGCATGATTTAATCTTGAAGATATTCTATTAAATGAAATAAATCAGTCACAAAAGGAAAGATACTGCTGATTCCACTTACATGATGTATCTGAAGTAGTCAAATTCATAGAGACAGAAAATAAATTAGTGGTTACCAGGGGCTGGGAAAGAGGGAAGAGGGTAGGAGAAATGAGTGTTTAATGTATCACAGGGTATTGATTCAGGAAGATGAAAAAGTTCTGGAGGTGGATGATCATAATGATTGTATGACAGTGTGAATGCATGCAATGCATCAGTAGTTCAAAACAGTTAAAATGGCAGCTTTTAGGTTTGTGTAATTAATCTCAATTTAAAAAATACTGCAATTTTTCTTCATTAATCCCATGACTGTTTACACTACAAATATAAAATTCCTCCCACTATTGTATCTGTCCTACTCATTTCTATTCCAATACAGGATCACATCTAGATTTAACTATTTGCATTTTCAACTTTCTTCAGTTCATTGGTATATCCTAGACTATTTTCTACCCTGTTCCATTAAGATGTACAAAACCATACCACAACTTACATGCTAAATACATAGTAATTTAATTCCTTACATTAGTAACCAAAAAAAAAAAAAAAATCAGTGTTTGTATTTAACTTCCCCTACTAATCTTTCTTGAGCTTGTGTGAGGAAGATTGGTTTAAAATATCTGTCATACAAGAATATTATTAGTATAATAAAAATTATCAAAGCAAGTTAATTTAATCATGGTATACAAAAGCTAACCAACTAAATTCCAGATTTCGTTTTATCTTCTTACTATTGACTTGTTTCTAGCAGCTTGCTCTACTTCCTTATTTGAAGCCACAGTTTCAAGAAACATGAATGAAGAAACAACTGAGAATCCTGAATGAAGCATACAGGTAATTGCACATGCAGCTAAAACTTTTGACTGTTGATAGAGTAAGTGGCCAATCAGGCTGATAATTGGATACATGCAAGCACAATTAGGCAATTATGAACACAGTAGGTTGCACAATACTCTTTCTAGACATGTTTAATTATATTCACAAGCAAGAGTATGGTATGCAAATTTACTCCCTTCCTGGAAATAAAATTGAACCCTGAATAGAATTTCTCTGTCGAGCTTAGGGTCAATATCTTATGACAGTTATGATTAATGAAATAACAGGTTATTAGGCAACACTTGAGTGTGAGATGAGGCTGGTTAGACAGATAGATAGATGATGTATAAAGACAGAGATAGAAATAGAGATACACTTCCCTGCACAGGGAGATCGACAATGCCAGAATTATAGTGAAACAAATGATTTAGAACACAAATTCAATTTTTGTAGTATTTCTTCCCATTGTAGGAGTCAGCATCTGGCAGCCACACACAGCACACACACACACAAACCAGATGGAAACAATCTAAGCTGCATCTCAGTGGTCTCTTTCTAAATCAAACTTGACTTTTTTTAGGATGGGATTAAAAACTCATTTAAAGTAAAGTGGCAATAACCAAATGGCACATTAATGTGTGTTTTTTTTTAAATGTATAACTTTTTAAAGAATCTGAATTATAATTTAAAAAAAGAAAACAAAGAATATTCAATTGAATTTTGGGGAATAGAGACTTTTGATATTACAATAAAAATGTAATTCCTAACTTTAAAATAGTTTTCTTAAACATTCGTTTTGAATTTGTGATTTTTTAAGACCAGAAAGATTGTTCAATATTATTTTAGTATTGATAGTGTCACTGCCACTTAATGGCTATGAGGATTTAAGAAGCCATTTTTCCTATTATTAACTATCATTTCTTCATCTATAAAATATGAATAATGCTATCTAACTTTCAAAGAATTTTAAAGGGTTTAAAGCAATGTATATTCCATACAAAGTTGAGCAAAAAATTTAGATATAATCGCAACTTTGTATATGATAGCTATTATTCCTATTGAGTTTCATTTAAGTGACTTTTCTCCCTCTTATTTTTCACCCCATTTTAAATTTCTTTATAAAGAGAAAGACTCTTCAAATTCACGTGCTCCTTGCCTCATCCTTCCCAAATGTTGTTTCTATCATACAATGTATTAGAAGGAGATAATGAAATAGTTCTGTGGTAGGCATACTTTTTTAATAGGTAATTTTAAACTTTTTATTTTATGTTGTAGTATAGTTGAATAACAATGTTATGTTTGCTTCAGGTGTACAGCAAAGTGATTTGGTTATACATAAACAAGTATCTTGTGAGCAAATTTGGAAAACTCAGCAGAGGCCATAATAATGGAAAAGGTCAGTTTTCATTCCAATCCCAAAGAAGGGAAATGCCAAAGAATGTTCAAGCTACTGCATAATTGCACTCATTTCACATGCTGGCAAAGCCATGCTCAACTTCTCCAAGCTAGGCTTCAACAATACATAAACCGAGAATTTCCAGTTCAAGCTGGATTTAGAAAAGGCAGAGGGACCAGAGATCAAATTGCTAACATCCATTCATTGGATCATAGAGAAAGCAAGGAAATTCCAGGAAAATTTCTACTTCTGCTTCATTGACTACACTAAAGCCTTTGACTGTGTGGACCACAACAAACCATGGAAAATTCTTAAAGAGACACCAGACCACCTTACCTGCCTCCTGAGAAATCTGAATGCTGGTCAAGAAGCAACAGTTAGAACTGGACATGGAACAATGATTTGGTTCTAAACTGGGAAGGAGTACGTCAAGGCTGTATATTGTCACCCTGCTTATTTAACTTATATGCAGAGTACATTATGCAAAATGCCAAGGTGGAGGAAGCACAAACTGGAATAAGGCTGCCAGAAGAAATATCAATATTTTCAGATATGGAGATGACACCACTCTAATGGCAGAAAGTGAAGAGGAATTAAAGAGTCTCGATGAGGGTGAAAGAGGAGAGTGAATAAGCTGGCTTAAAACTCAACATTCAAAAAATTAAGATCATGACATTTGGTCTCATCACTTCACAGCAAATAGATGGGGGAAAGTGGAAACAGTGCAGATTTTATTTTCTTGGGATTCAAGAAAATGTGAACCCAGGAAATGCAGATGGTTGTCTGCAGCCATGAAATTAAAAGAGTTTGCTCCTTAGAAGAAAAGCTATAACAAACCTAGACAATGTATTAAAAAACAGAGACATTATTTTGCTGATAAAGGTCTGTACAGTCAAAGCTATTGTTTTTCCAGTAGTCATGTATGGATGTGAGAATTGTACCGTAAAGAAGGCTGAGCATTAAAGAATTGATGCTCTTTAACTGTGGTGTTGGAGATGATTCTTGAGAGTCCCTTGGACTGAAGGGAGATCAAACCAGTCAATCCTAAAGGAAATCAACCCTGAATAATCATTGGAAAGACTGATGCTGAAGCTCTAATATTTTGGTCACCTTATGGGGTCACAAAGTGTCAGACACCACTTAGTGACTGAAAGCAACCACAAAACATGTATCTATATTCCAAAATTCTTTTCTCATTTAGGTTTTACAGAATATTAAGCAAAGTTCCCTGCACCATACATCGTCCTTGTTCATTCTTCATTTTTATATATAACAGCATGTATATGTTAATCCCAGACTCTGAAACCTCCCTTCCCTCCTGGTAACCATAAATTCATCCACTAAGTTAATGAATCTATTTCTGTTTTGTAAATGAGTTAATTTATATTATTTTTTAAAGATTCTGCATATAAGTGATATCAGGGCTTCCTGGGTGGAACAGTGATAAAGAAAAAACCTGCCAATACAGGAGACACAGGAGATGTAGGTTTGATCTCTGGGTAGGAAAGGTCCCCTGAGGGATCAGCAGGAGGAAATGGCAACCTGCTCCAGTATTCCAGCCTGGAAAATCCCATGGGTAGAGGAACTTAGTGGGCTGCAGTCCATGGGGTTGCAACGAGTCAGACATGACTAAGCGACTGAGTATACATATATAGATGATATCACACGATGTGTGTCTTCTCTGTTTAACTTACTTCGCTTAGTATTGTAACCTCCAGTTCCATTCACGTTGTTGAAAATGACACAGAGTGGTAGAAAACATGTGCAAATGATGCAACTGACAAAGGATTAGTCTCCAAAATTTACAAATAGCTCATGTGGCTCAATACCATATAACCAACAACCCCATCAATAAATGAGCAGAAGACCTAAATGAGCATTTTTTCAAAGACGACATACAGATGGCCAAGAGGCACACAAAGAGATGTTCAATACTGATAATTATTGGGGCTTCCCTGCTGACTCAGATGGTAAAGAATCTGCATGTAATGCAGGAGACCTGGGTTCTGTCCCTGGCTTGGGAAGATCCCCTGGAGGAGAGCATGGCAACCCAATCCAATATTCTTGCCTGGAGAATCCCCATGGACAGAGGAGCCTGGCAGTCTACATAATTATTAGAGATTATTAGATAACTATTTAATAATTATCGCTGCTGCTGCTAAGTCGCTTCAGTCATGTCTGACTCTGTGTGACCCCACAGACAGCAGCCCACCAGGCTTCCCCGTCCCTGGGCTTCTCCAGGCAAAAACATTGGAGTGGGTTGCCATTTCCTTCTCCAATGCATGAAAGGAAAAGTGAAAGTGAAATCGCTCAGTCGTGCAGGACTCTTAGCGACCCCATGGTGCAGCCTACCAGGCTCCTCTGTCCATGGGATTTTCCAGGCGAGAGTACTGGAATAGGTTGCCATTGCCTTAGAAATGCAAATCAAAACAATGAACTATCACCTCACACGGGTCAGAATGGCCATCATGAAAAAGTCTACAAACAATGCTAGAGAGAGTATGGAGAAAAGTGAATCCTCCTACACTGTTGGCGGGAATGTAAGTGGGTACAGCCACTATGGAGAACAATACGGAGGTTTGTTAAAAAACTGGAAATAGTATTGCCATGTGATTCAGCAGTCCAACTCCTGGGCATTTATCTGTAGAAAAACATGGTCTGAAAAGATAAATACATCTCATTGTTTATTGCAGCACTGCTCACAATAGCGAAGACATGAAAGCAGCCTAAATGTTCATTGATGAATGAATGGATAAAGAAGATGGTGTGTACACACACACACACACACACACACTGGAATACTACTCAATCATTAAAAAGAATGAAACTGTGCCATTTGCAGCAATGTGAATAGGCACACTTTTAAGATGGCTTGCAATGATTTATACCTATTGGTATTCTTCACTCTCCAGTGTAATCCTGTCCTTTTGAATGTTGGCAGGACCCAGTGTCTGGTTTCTAATGCATTGAATATATACAAGCTACAAGTTGTCACTTTCTAGATTAGGCCACAAATGACTTTAATTCCTTTTACCCCTCTCTCCTCTTTCTCCTGGCTTGCTCATGGCAACAAATATTGATGAAGTCTGGAAGAAACTCTACCCAAGTTGAGCCCTAAGATGACTGTAGCTTCTTCTGAAACTTTGATTCAGTCTTTTTCTTTTTTTTAGAATTTATTCCTGTATTTGATCATTTAAAACAATAACCAGAGGTGTTTTCTATCACTCCACAAAAGACTAAACCATTTGTACAACAAAAACATAACATGGAAAAATTGTGTCCATTGTATCACAAAAGGGACAAATTCATTTTTCCCTTTCACAAAGTTGAACTACTTAGTGTAGTTAATGGGCACTTTTCTTACCATATTGATATGGTTTTGTGCATTTTCTGCCCATAATTTTTTAAATTTATTTTTAGTTTTTATTTAATATTATAGTTGATTAACAATGTTGCATTCATTTCAGGTGTATAGCAAAGCTTTACATATACATGTTTCTATTCTTTTTCAAATTATTTTCCCATTTAGAGCATTGAGCACAGTTCCCTGTGATATACAGTAGGTCCTTCTTGGTTGTTGTTGATCAGTCACTAAGTCATATCTGACTCTTTGAGACCCCATGGACTACAGCACACCAGGCTTCCCTGTCCAATCTCCTCTGATTCAGTCTTGTGAGAACTGTTGGTTCAGACAAACTGAACTGTATTCCTGATTTAAAAAAAAAAAAATAGCAAAAACCTCCCAAACCAAAAAGTTAACAAACAAAAAAAACAGTGAGATAATAAATGTTACTAAGTTTTGGGTAAGCCACTAAGTTTGAAAGTAATTTGTTATGCAGGAATAGAAAACTAGTGCATTCATGTTTTTTTTTTTTTAATTGGATTTTATTTTATTTTTAAACTTTACATAATTGTATTAGTTTTGCCAAATATCAAAATGAATCCGCCACAGGTATACATGTGTTCCCCATATTTGGCAAAAACAAAAAAAAGATTCTGTAAAGCAATTCAGTTCAGTTCAGTTCAGTTCAGTCACTCAGTTGTGTCTGACTGTTTGCAACCCCATGAACCGCAGCACACCAGGCCTCCCTGTCCATCACCAACTCCGAGTTTACTTAAACTCATGTCCATTGAGTCGGTGATGCCATCCAACCATCTTATCCTCTGTCGTCCCCTTCTCCTCCTCCTGCCCTCAATTTTCCCCAGTATCAGGGTCTTATCAAAGATGAGTCAGCTCTTTACATCAGGTGGCCAAAGAATTGGAGTTTCAGCTTCAACATCAGTCCTTCCAATGAACACCCAGGACTGATGTCCTTTAGGATGGACTGGTTTGACCTCCTTGCAGTCCAAGGGACCTCAAGAGTCTTCTCCAAAACCACAGTTCAAAAGCATCAATTCTTCTGCACTCAGCTTTCTTTATAGTCCAAGTCTCATATCCATACATGACTACTGGAAAAACCATAGCTTTGACCAGATGGACCTTTGGTGACAAAATAATGTCTCTGCTTCTTAATATGCTGTTTAGGTTGGTCATAACTTTCATAAGGGTGTTGTCATCTGCATATCTTAGGTTACTGATATTTCCTCTGGCAATCTTGATTCCAGCCTGTGCTTCATTCAGCCCAGCATTTTTCATGATGTATTCTGCATGTAAGTTAAATAAGCTGGGTGACAATATACAGCCTTGACGTGCTCCTTTTCCTATTTGGTACCAGTCTGTTGTTCCATGTCCAGTTCTAACTTTTGCTTCCTGACCTGCATACAGGTTTCTCAAGAGGTAGGTCAGGTGGTTTGGTTTTCCCATCTCTTGAAGAATATTCCACAGTTTATTGTGGCCACATAGTCAAAGGCTTTGGCGTAGTCAATAAAGCAGAAATAGATGTTTTTCTGGAACTCTCTTTTGATGCTTTTTTGATGATCCAGCTGATATTGGCAATTTAATCTCTGGTTCCTCTGTCTTTTCTAAAACCAGCTTGAACATTTGAAAGTTCATGATTCACATATTGCTGAAGCCTGGCTTGGAGAATTTTGAGCATTACTTTACTAGCATGTGAGATGAATAAAGCAATTATCCTTCAATTAAAAAATAAATATTTTTTAAAAAGAAAAAAAGAGAGAAAACTACTTCAAACATATCTACACAATACTCTCATTTCCTGCAAATTTCTATTTTTAATGATTCTTCTCCAGGGTATTTAAAAATACATTAGTTTCTGTGGTTAAAGACATGTCTTCTCATGTACAAATGCCTTTATATAGTTATTTCCTCTCTAATTCCAAATCCTAGAAGGAATGAATAGGCAGTAATTTTCTTCAGAATAGATGCCAAATGAGAAAAAAATTGTTTGACTCAGGAGCAGAGATCTAAAATATTGTATTTTAATAAATCCATTATATAATAAAGCAGCCAGAAAACAATTTTGAGGTTTTAAGATTTTTTTAAAAACAACCTGAGAAACACAAATAAGAATAAAATATTTTTCTGCTCCAAAGGAAGCTCGAATCACTAGTAAGGACAACTGACCTATACAGGAGTAAAGCTTCCTAATACACCAAAGTAATAAATGACAATTGGATTGCACAGATAGTAAACAATCTAGAAAAGAAAAGAATACAATAGCTTCCCAGGGGGATGTAGAACGTATTCTAGTCCTTCAAAATGGCTGCAATCAGAAATTAGCCCAGGGAGTTCCCTGGGGTTACAGTGCTTAGGATTTGGTGCTTCCACTTGGTGGCTTGGGTTCAGTCTCTGGTTGGAGAATTGAGTTTCCATAAGCTCTGTGGAGCGGCCAAAGGGTGGCGAGAGCGGGAAAGAGAAGGAAAAAAAAAAGAAAGTAGACAAATTTCCAGCCTCCACTTTACCAAAACTAGTGTCTCTGCTCCTTGGTAGTTCACTGCTATCCACCTCAGCACAGATAGCATTTTATTTTATTTATGCATCTAAAGGGTGATACCGAAAGTTTATACAACTGCCCCAAGGATAGAGGAAATATTGGAAAAAGTCCAAATATTGGAAATATTGGACTATATAAAGAAATATAGTCAACCAATTAATTTTTACATTTTAAGTTGAAAAAGAAAACAATCAAAATATACTTATTGTATTGCTTATCTGTCATATAAACACAATGTAAAAAATCACAATTTGTGGTAAAATAACTATTTCCATTTTCAATAAACTGTTTTTGTATTATGCTTCCATTTTAAACTTCTTGAAGACTTATAGACTGAATGGCTAAATAGATATTTTTATTTAATGATACTGGTGAAATGCCCTAGGAGATATTTTTCAAAATTGTTGTAGTATTATTCACACTCTGAGAGAGAAATAATACCCAGAGGAGTGTGAAGAAAGCAAGGAGGGTCAGAGGAGTAAGGAGGAATGACATTTTAAACGAGAAAAAATAATTAATAAAGACAAATATGATAACAAGATTGAGTATGTTAAAGACTCAGAAATGCCCAATGGGTGTGAAAATGTGATGGTTCTTTGATTTTAATGAGAGATAACTTTAGTCATGAGTTTAGAGTCATAGGGCATAAACTGGAATTCAATGGATTAAAGAGTAAATATCAAGTGAGAAAATGATGACAAAAACAGATCAGCTTTTTGAAAAATTTAAATTAAGATCAGAGGAGAGAGATTTGGTTACTGGAAAAGGACTTAGGCTCAGGGAGGTAAAAGTTTGAAGGATGTTTACAAATAGGAGACAGACAGAGAGAGAGATCTCCAAAGTAAGAGTAGTTGAGTCAAGTGGTGCACTGGGGAGAAAAAGATAGACTGCCTTGAGTAGAAGGGGACTGCATCTCTAAGAATAAAGTATTATGAAGAGAAAAATGTGTGGTTGTGTGAGACAGATAACTGACTGCTTTCATTTTCTCTCTGCTGAGTGTAAGGAGGGCATTGGCAGCTTCTAAAGTGAATGCCTTACATTTATTGTACGATTATTTCTTTTCTGAGTCATAGGTGAGTAGATGTGGTTGTCATATACGCCTTAAATTGGGTTTGTTCAAGTTTTTCCATAAGATGTTATGGGAAAACTCGAATGAACTCTTTGGCCAATCCAATGTAAGACTGGACTTTGTTAGTCATGAAAACACTCCCTTCCCTTTACTTTTGTCTTTTAGCCTCTTTCTCATATCTGTGTTATTTTTCATAGGCTAACAGAGAAAAGGCTTAAGAGTTATAAACTTTGAAGGAAAGATAGGAGATATTCGAAACCTGGAAATATTCACTTCAGATATATTTTAGTTTATGTTGAAAATTAGATGTATTACTATAAAGAAAGCAGCCAAAGGTTCTTTATTTAAAGGTAAAGCAAGTTGCTTGTACATAACTGGGGGGGTCAAAAGCTTGTTTGCAAGCTCATTTTTAAAATATTCCTTTTTCCAAATGACTTATCCCAACAAACAAGTGAAGTTAGAGGCTGTTCTTGTTAGGAAAGCCAATACATGCAGGAAAAATATCTTGGACCCGAGTTATAAAGTAGGGATTTGAGGCTCAGTTATGATATTTACTAAATCTTTGGTGTGGGGCAAGTTGTTTAAACACTCTGAATCAGAATTTCCTACTTGTAAAACAAATATAAGATATATTGTCCAGGAAGATTGTCTGAAAAAAATAATAACATAATATTTCTTAAGGTGTGTGGTGAAATAAAAATTGTCCTATAATAATGTTTTTTTTTTTTTTTTGCTTGAAATATGCCTGAGATAAAATTTCACCCTTGATCACTTTAAGGCTTCCCTGATAACTCAATTGGTATAGAATCCACCTGCAATGCAAAAGACGCAGTTCGATTCCTGGGTTGGAAAATCTACTGGAAAGAGGAAAGGCTACCCATTTCAGTATTCTGCCCTGGAGAATTCCATGGACTGTATAGCCCATGGGGTTGCCAAGAATTGGTTTTGGTTCATACATTTCTGCCAGTGTGGGGATATTTGGCCATAGGTTATAGAAAATCCAATATAAATGGATCAAGCCTAAATTCATGTGAGGCATAATATTTTGATTTTCCATTATACAGAACACTTTAGAAAGTTTAGACAACACAGAAGAGGAAAAAATAATTCAAAGATCTATAGTGAAAGTGAAAGATATGCAGTCATGTCTGACTCTTTGCAATATATAAGTGAAATGAAGTGTTAGTCACTAATTTATGTCCGACTCTTTGTGATCTCATGGACAGTAGCCCCACCAGGCTCTTCTGTCCATGAGATTTTCCAGGCAGTAATACTAGAGTGGGTTGCCATGCCCTCCTCCAGGGGATCTTCCCAACCCAGGGATCAAACTTGGGTCTCCTGTATTGCAGGTGGATTCTTTACCATCTGAGCCACCAGGGAAGATATTTAAAAAGGTATATTATATATATATATATATATATATATATACACACACACACACATATATATGTATATATATATATGTATATATATATATATATAAATTAAACCTTTTTAAATTAAATCTATAAATACAACATTTTTCTGCGATATTTCAGCCTTTATATACATGGGTTCAAAAGGTTCCACTGTGTGGACTTATCAGTATTACTAATCATTTAATGTATTTCTAGTTTTTTGCTATTATATATAATGAATGTAAATCCTTGCTGAATTTAGAACTGTTTAACTCTCATGAAACCCACTCCTTAGGTTTATATTACTTAAGGGAGAGATTTACTATTTGATTTTTTTTTTTAACCTCAGGTCTTTAAATTTCATTTATTTTCTTTCATAGGTAGTGTCTTTTTTAAAAAATGAATTGAGTGAATAAATGTACTGCAGTAGTCTGTGTTAATTGCAAGGTTCAGAGTCTATCCTTCACCATAAAATCACCCTGGTTACCTAACAGTATTTCAGAAGGAGTTGGCACCTAATTCATAGAATGAATTGCTTGTCAGTTTAGAAAGCTAGTTCATTGTCTAAGCTGGAAATACTGGTCTCTTCCAATGGCGGTGTAGAGAGAAACGGAGTCATGCAGTGCCTATAATGTTTTGTCATATGAGAGAGATTATTTCAAGGCTAGTTGGGCAAATGATAATGTAGGCATAGCATATCCACAAATTAGATAAACAGATGGGCTTTTATTGCCGGAAATAATTTGTTCTTGGAAGGAGCATCTAACACTGGTGGCTCTCAGAGTCTGACAGCAGACTGACATTTGGGATTGGAGTCAGAAGTGACCTGGCACAATTCTAAAGGATGACATCTCTGAAGCAAATGAGTAGTAGTTCTTTTTTTATTATTATTTTTAATAGAGTACATTTGGTAAATTATTTATCTCAAATCACATTTGCTTATTTACAGTACTCATTTCTAAACATTTTAACTTTTTATAAGCAATGAGTACCGAATCCTCACTGGTGCTAATCTAATCTTACTTCATAGACAGTTCTGTTATCATTTCAAATAACTACAACCAGAGCATTTCATTACAGTGAAGCCCATGGGCTGAAGTACAAATCTGATGTGACACCTTATTACTTACTTAAGAATGATGTTCAGTCTTAAAAATTCTAGATAAGTGATGGAATATTATTTCTATCTGTATGGTGAATGATTTGAGGTGAGGAACTACTTCTCATGTAGTTTGTATATTTTATTTCTATCTTCCAATGCTTAGTTCTACTGTCATAAGTAGATTCATCATAACTGCTTGGTTGTGAATGTATAGATAGATAGGAGGAACAAGAATTTCTCCTATCTCGGCTGCTGCTGCTGCTAAGTCGAGTCAGTCGTGTCTGACTCTGTGCGACCCCATAGACTGCAGCCCACCAGGCTCCCCCATCCCTGGGATTCTCCAGGCAAGAACACTGGAGTGGGTTGCCATTTCCTTCTCCAATGCATGAAAGTGAAAAGTGAAAGTGAAGTCGCTCAGTTGTGTCCAACCCTCAGTGACCCCATGGACTGCAGCCCACCAGGATCCTCTGTCCCTGGGATTCTCCAGGCAAGAATACTGGAGTGGGTTGCCATTTCCTTCTCTAATGCATGAAAGTGAAAAGTGAAAGGGAAGTCGCTCAGTTGTGTCTGACTCCTAGTGACCCCAAAGACTGCAGCCTACCAGGCTCCTCTGTCCATGGGATTTTCCAGGCAAAAGTACTGGAGTAGGGTGCCATTGTCTTCTCCACTCCTATCTCTAGTTATTGGCAAATTTGTTACATGATTGTTTCACGTCTAATTCCAAAATTCTAGTAACCAGTGGGTTATTTTTTAATTTACTTTTCCATTTACTCCATAGCTACGTTTTGAAAGTCTACCATGTATGTGCTCAACGTTGCAAATGGGCTTAACCCAGCAAAACTCAAAAAGTTCAATTGATGCTCTAAGATTATATACTAATAGAGATCTGGTATGTGCCACTACCAAGTATTTATGAGGAACGCCTAATTTGAATGGGGAGGGAGATAGGGAAGTGAGTGAATGAGAAAGAGACCAAGAGAGGGACACAGAGACTGGCTTAGGGAAGTAACCATAAACCATTTAGTGATTTCATTCAATAAAGATTGCTTAGAGTTTCAGCTTTGTCCAACCCTATAGAACAGGCTTTCCCAGTGGCTCAGCTGTAAAGAATCCTCCTGCAGTACAGAATATGCGGTTGATCACTGGGTCAGGAAGATCCCCTGGAGGAGGAAAGGGCAACCCATTCCAGTATTCTTGCATGGAGAATCCCAAGGACAGAGGAGCCTGGTGGGCTACAGTCCAAAGGGTTGCAAAGAGTCAGACATGACTGAGCAACTGAGCGCACACACGCGCTCGCACACACACACACACACACACACACACTCTCTATAGATGGACCTCAGAATAGCAGTAGTAAACAAGACACAGTTGTTAGCCTTGCAGATTTCACCATTTGAAGGGCAAAACTTACACTCTGGTTGAACTAAAATTTTGGTTCAATTAAGTCAGGCAGGGGAGTGGTGGGCCTCAGGGACTAAGACTTCCCAATGCTGATGAATGGACAACTAATTTGTATAATTGATAAAATAGAAATCAATCTTTCCAATGTCTTAAAAAACCTGATTAACCTAAATAAATCCATCTGAAAGTGAAAGTGAAGTCTCTCAGTCATGCCCGACTCTTTGTGACCTCATGGACTATAGCCCACCAGGCTTCTTCGTCCATGGGATTTTCCAGGCAAGAATACTGGAGTGGGTTGCCATTTCCTTCTCCAGGAGATCTTCCCAACCCAGGGATTGAACCCAGGTCTCCGGCATTGTAGGCAGATGCTTTACTGTCTGAGCCACCAGGGAAGTCCCAAATCCATCTAGAGGAAGTCAATTAAGCATTTGAGTCATAGTGAGCACTTACACTAAACTTGGTATTTTCTCAACCAACATTTTTAACCCTCCTTGAAATGACTGTAAACTATTTTATAGATGAAGAATCTGACTAAGAAATATCAAGAAATTTTACCAAAATAACTTTGCAAGTATATGTTTTAGTAGGGATTAAAAATGAAATTATAAAATTCTGGCCTCTCTTGACTGCTCACATTTATAACAGACATTTAAAGCAAAATGAAAAGAGAAGGTCGTGAAAATTTTGTCAAGACTAGAATCTTGCAATTCATCATTTGATTACAAAACACAAAATGCAATAAATAAAGCAGTGAAAGTGAAAAGTCAAGAGAAAATATATTAATTACATATACAGCTTTAAAAAGTGTATCTTCTACTATAAATGCTCAACCTGACTTTCTTAGTTTCCTGTTAAACTTCCCCATTCTCAGCATAACTCATTACACACCCTGTGCTTCTGATAATTTACAGAAGATGTCCATGGTTCCAGGAAGGGAATGGCCTCTGTCAATACTGTATAAATAAGACATAAGGCTGCTAGGCTTTTCAAATCAAAGGAATGAAATTTTTTCAGGCTTTGTCTAGGAAGACTGACAGATTATAGATTTATATATTAAAGGTAAAATAGTTTGAATAGCATAAATGCTATCAAAATATTGTCTGCAGTATCACAATCAGTGTTCAGAGTTAAAAAACAAAATTAAAAGGAAGCACATTTGAATATCGTGAAGAAAAACCTCTGTTGCTGTATGCTGGGAGAAAGTCCATAAAAGTTCAAATTGTAATATGCTACTACATCCCAATTATTCTTTGTGGTACCATTAAAACTATTATGTAGTTTCATTTATTTGGGAAAACATATTGATAGCTTGTGTTTTCTTGATTCTAGTTCTTCCCTGGTGGGGTATGTGAAGAATAAGACTTTATAGTATATCAGTTATTTCAAGGTTTTTTTTTCCTTTTCTTTTAAAAATTAATTTATTTCTTAGTGAAGGATAATTGCTTTACAGAATTCTGTTAGTTTCTGCCAAACAGCAACATGAATCAGCCATCGGTATACATATGTCCCCTTCCTCTTGGAGAGGTTTCAAGGTTTCTAATGCACCTTTCCTTTAATCAAATGAAGAATCTGTCAAGCATTTAACAGGAACTTATAGTTTAGCTTTTTGGACAATGAAATGTTCAACTTATGAACAAATCAAAGAAGGTCAAACCCAGCATGAATCAAAGTAGTATAAAAGAGTAGGTGAAATTTTAAGAACTGTGTATTAGAACTGTTCTCTCTCTCCAGCTATGAGAGGTGAAAGGGAAGAACTCTTTCTATACTCATGCATCTGACACTGCTGCTGCTGCTGCTAAGTCGCTTCAGTCGTGTCCGTCTCTGTGCGACCCCAGAGACGGCAGCCCACCAAGTTCCCTGGTCCCTGGGATTCTCCAGGCAAGAACACTGGAGTGGGTTGCCATTTCCTTCTCCAATGCATGAAAGTGAAAAGTGAAAGGGCAGTTGCTCAGTCGTGTCTGACTCTTCGCAACCACATGGACTGCAGCCTACCAGGCTCCTCCATCCATGGGATTTTCTAGGCAAGAGTACTGGAGTGGGGTGCCATTGCCTTCTCTGCATCTGACACTAACTACCCAGAATTAGCACAGATACCACAGGTAAAGGGCTCAGTCCCACAGGAGTGTCCCCACTTCTCAAGTCTAGAACTGCTACACTTCT
Source organism: Bos javanicus (assembly GCF_032452875.1). NCBI lineage: Eukaryota > Metazoa > Chordata > Mammalia > Artiodactyla > Bovidae > Bos > Bos javanicus. The sequence goes on along the minus strand of NC_083869.1, from coordinate 57,597,373 downwards.
GGCCAACTGGTTTCATTACGGAGGTTGTCACAATCCCTCTCCTAACATTCAATAATTTTCTAGAATGCTTCACAGAACTCAGGAAAGTACTTTGCTTGGCACGCTACAGTCCATGGGGTTGCAAAGGGTTGGACACAACTGAATTGTGCTCAGCACAACAGCATTTTAAAGGATATAGTAATAACTCAGAAACAGCCTGTGGAAGACAGCCAAGACAAGATGAGGCGTGTCTACATGCCTTCTAAGGAATGAAATGTTTCTATGCTGTCTCCAGGGATGCCATCCTTCTAGCACCAAGACATATTCACCAAACCTGAATTTCTTGGAACTCCTTTGTTTAAGGTTTTTGTAGAGATTCCATTAAATAGGCATGATTAACTAGATCACTGACCATTGGTGATTAACTCACCCTTGTTCCTCTCCCCTCCCCAAGATCAGGGAGTGGGGCTGAAAGTTCTAACTCTCTTAATCACTTAGTTTTTTCTGGTGGCAACCAACCCACATCCTCCAAGAGTCACCACACTATCAAAAACTCAGGTTTGATAGAAAGGGACTCATTATGAGTAACAAAAGATTCTCCTCTCACCACTAACAGTCAGGAAATTCCAAGGATTTTAGCAGTTCTATGTCAGGAATCAGAGATAGAGATCAAAAACATATTTCTTATTATGCTACAGAAAAAATTCAGTTTAATCATTAATGACTGGATATACATGAAGTTCAATAACTAGGCTGTACATATGATGAACATGATTGTTTCCAAAAAGTGTGAATCAAATACTGATGACTTGCAAGGAGTATGAGGTTTTTAAACTGAAGAAGGAAAGAAAAAGCCAGGAAGATAGAGATAGGGAGATGGTAATTAATTGTGCATGCTTGCTAAGTCACTTCAGTCGTGTTCGACTCTGCGACCCTATGGATCATAGACTACTAGGCTCCTCTGTCCATGGGATTTTCCAGGCAAGAATACCAGAGTGGGTTGCCATGCCCTCCTCCAGGGTATCTTCCTGACCCAGGGATAGAACCCATGTCTCATACTTCTCCTGCATTGGTAGGCAGGTTCTTTACCACTGGTGCTACCTGGTAAGCCCAAGTAAAAGTTCATATTGTTAAAATCATTTGCTTTATTGAATATGCATATTTTATATCTACAAATAATAAAGGGGGAGGGAAATTCAGATTTTATTCCAGAGGGTTACTCACATGCTGAATTCATATAATGTACACTGTATCGGTGAAAATCACCCATATGTTATTAACAACATACACAAAATATACAGGAGTAAAAAAGTAGAAACATAGTTTCCAATCTCTGGGTATGTGAAAACATATTTTAAAAAGTAAATTAATAATGTAATATATATCTATAAAGTTGAAATGCTCTAAAAACTGCTTTCATTTAACACACAGAATTATGATTTATTTTTTTAAATCTAGAGAAACAAAAGACAGATTAGGTCTTATGATACTCAAATTTTCTTTATTTGATATCAATTGAAAAAAGAAAATTGAGTCATTTGCTCTTTTTAAATTGATTGTTTTATCAGTATGTCATTCTTAACAAAAAATAAAGTAATTGAATAAAAAAATGAATGTTTCAGAGTTAACCAGAGACAGAAAAGATGGGTACCTCCTTTTTCTTCTAAAGTTAATTATGCTGGAATACATTTTTATTACATAAAATTAGAAGATTCTCATTAGCCAAAAAATAATTGGAATATTTATATTCTTCTCCTATAGGTAACTATTACTAACCTTTGGTAAAGTTTCTTTCAGAATTTTTTCATTACATAGTATTCATTAAATAAATATGTTTATAAGATCAAGCAGCAAAAGATTTTTTTCACTAAATTATATATCAAAAACATGCTTCTACAGTATAAAAGTGTCCTTCAATATAATTGGATACAATGTTTTATCTTATTTATGAATTAATAATGAGTTATTTAATTGTTATAACAACAGAGAGACATTTAAAGGGAATTTAAATGGCTAGAAGAGGTCAAGAAGGTAACTTAAATCTTTGATTTAGACAATAATGCTTCTGAAACAACCAGAGAACCCAAGCCTAGCCTAATAGATTTTAAGTATAATTTAAAATAAAAACAGAAACAAAAATTACATTTTTAAATTGAGAAAAAATAAAAATATTTATTTTGTACCATACCTGATAATTCACATATTTGAAGACTTTCATGGGTCTCATCCAGTTGAGATCCAAATTATTCTGTACTTTTTAGATTTTTTAGTCCCTGCTTTTATGACACTAAGGGAAAAAAAAAAAAAAACTTCTGAGAAGTCCAGTCCAGAGTAGCATCTTCTGGAGCTGATTTTCTTTTCCTTCTACAAGGTTCTACAGGATGTGATCTTTTTTTTTCTTTTAATTGTTTGAGATATTGAAAAGACTTGCAAAAATAATACAGAGAATTTTGCTTTTCACAAAAAATTTCTAAGTATTAATATTAATATTTCACCACATTTGCTCCTCTCTTGCTTTATATTTATATAAAATTACCCCTGGTGGCTCAGACAGTAAAGAATCTGCCTGCAATGTGGGAGACCTGGGTTCAATCCCTGGATTAGAAAGATCCGCTGGAGAAAGCATGGCAACCCACTCTAGTATTCTTGCCTGAAAAACCCCTATGGTCAGAGGCGCCTGGTGGGCTACAGCCCATGGGGTTACAAAGAGTCGGACAGGACTGAGAAACTAAGCACAGCACAGCGCCGATGGAGTGCTATTTCTTAAATTGTGGTTTTTTAGATTATGTAAGTGTTTTTAACTAAAACCACAACTCCTCCTAATTTAGACCAGTAATTGCATATACTTTTCCCCAAGGATCTTATTTAAAGCAAAGAAAAAACATCTTTACTTTTGCTTTGCTGTTCTGTTTGTTTTACTGGTAGATTCTTTTTTTTTTTCATAAGAACACTTTTTATTTGAGGCAAAGAAAAGTCTAGCTGAAAGGATTACTGTACCAAGCAATCAAAATCCCACTGTTAGAGGCACTATTCTGATTTTGTAAATTCAGTTTAGAAGAGTATTTGGGTTGCATGTTCCCCAGCTCCCCTGACAAGAAGGGCAAAGGAAAACTGAAGAGACTTCTATTAATCTACTGATTCTGTTCTTTGGACCTGACACCAAGCTGGCTGAGCCCTCACCGGTTTGTCTAGAAGTCGCTGATCCACCACTGAGGGACACGGGCCAAATTACACAACACACAGGAAAAGAGGTGGGGGATGGCAGGTCATCTGGCCAAGGGCAGACACTCGCGGCTTCAAAACTCCTCGTGAAAGGGGTAATCCCCGTGGGAGGCACAGCTCACCAAGGCACAAGCCCTCCAGTCCCTGTTGTAGTTGAGCAAGGTGGTCATATCCTCCTTGTTCAGTTCAAAGTCAAAGACCTGGAAGTTCTCAGCAATGCGTTCAGGAGTCACCGACTTGGGGATCATGATCAGGTTCCTCTGCATGGGGAATCAGATCAGCAACTGGGCTGTGGTTTTATTGTGCTTGCCTGCAATCGCTCTGATCCTTGGGTCCTCCAGTATGGTAGGGTCCTCGGGCTTGGCCCAGGGCCTGTTGGGAGAGCCAAGAGGACTATAGGCAGTCACCACAATGCCTTTGGAGTTGCAGTACTGGATTAACTTCTGAATGAGGTATGGGTGGCACTCGATCTGGTTAAACGCTGGCTTGTATTTTAAGCCGGTTTGTTTAAGAATCTTCTCCACTTTGAGATGGTTGAAGGAGGGACTCCAATAACTCATCAGCCCTTCGTCCACCGGCTCTTCCATGGCCGTCCAGGTATCCATGAAATCTTTCTCACTGGGAATCACATTGATGTCCTCATCCAACAGGAAAAAGTCTTTCATAGGCTTGAAGCCCATGGGCCAGTGGATGAGGTAGAGGTCCAGGTAATTCAGCTTCAGGTCGCTGAGCGCCTTCTGGCAGGCTTCTTTCACCAGATCTTTGTTGTGCTTTGTGCACCACAGCTTGCTAACAATGAAGAGGTCCTCAAGTTTCACAGTCTTCTCCTGCAGCTTCGTGTGGAGGGCCAAACCCACCTCATTCTCATTCTGCTACATGTGGGCACAGTCAATGTGACAGTACCCAGAGTCAATCGTCACCTTCACAGCCTCTGTCACTTTGCCTGGAGGGGACTTCCAGGTGCCCAGCCCCAAGATGGGCATCTTGGCGCCGGTGTAGAGCACGATGTGGTTGGCCATGACTGCTGAGCTGCACTGACAGGGATCAGAGGACCGTGGTAGATATTTTTCTAGTCTACTTTTTTTCACTGAAGATATAATGACTTAAATATTACCAATGTATGGGAGGATTTCAATTCTGTTGCTTCTGAGACCTTTCCCCTTTTTCCAAGGGATGATCAATACCCACAGTTTTAGGGACCTGGTATCAGAATAGACGAACTGTACAAAAAACATCTTCATGACCCAGATAATCACGATGGTGTGATCACTGACCTAGAGCCAGACATCCTGGAATGTGAAGTCAAGTGGGACTTAGAAAGCATCACTACGAACAAAGCTAGTGGAGGTGATGGAATTCCAGTTGAGCTATTCCAAATCCTGAAAGATGATGCTGTGAAAGTGCTGCACTCAATATGCCAGCAAATTTGGAAAACCCAGCAGTGGCTACAGGACTGGAAAAGGTCAGTTTCATACCAATCCCAAAGAAAGGCAATGCCAAAGAATGCTCAAACTACCGCACAATTGCACTCATCTCACACGCTAGTAAAGTAATGCTCAAAATTCTCCAAGCCAGGCTTCAGCAATATGTGAACTGTGAACTTCCTGATGTTCAAGCTGGTTTTAGAAAAGGCAGAGGAACCAGAGATCAAATTGCCAACATTCACTGGATCATCAAAAAAGCAAGAGATTTCCAGAAAAACATCCATTTCTGCTTTATTGACTATGTCAAAGCCTTTGACTGTGTGGATCACAATAAACTGTGGAAAATTCTTCAAGAGATGGGAATACCAGAACACCTGACCTGCCTCTTGAGAAATCTGTATGCAGGTCAGGAAGCAACAGTTAGAACTGGACATGGAACAACAGACTGGTTCCAAATAGGAAAAGGAGTTCGTCAAGGCTGTATGTTGTCACCCTGTTTATTTAACTTATATGCAGAGTACATCATGAGACTCTGGACTGGAAGAAGCACAAGCTGGAATCAAGATTGCTGGGAGAAATATCAATCACCTCAGATATGCAGATGACACCACCCTTATGGCAGAAAGTGAAGAGGAACTCAAAAGCCTCTTGATAAAAGTGAAAGTGGAGAGTGAAAAAGTTGGCTTAAAGCTCAACATTCAGAAAACGAAGATCATGGCATCCGGTCCCATCACTTCATGGGAAATAGATGGGGAAACAGTGGAAACAGTGTCAGACTTTATTTTGGGGGGCTCCTAAATCACTGCAGATGGTGACTGCAGCCATGAAATTAAGACACTTACTCCTTGGAAGGAAAGTTATGACCAACCTAGACAGCATATTCAAAAGCAGAGACATTACTTTGCCAAGAAAGTTCCGGCTAGTCAAGGCTATGGTTTTTCCTGTGGTCATGTATGGATGTAAGAGTTGGACTGTGAAGAAGGCTGAGCACCAAAGAATTGATGCTTTTGAACTGTGGTGTTGGAGAAGACTCTTGAGAGTCCCTTGGACTGCAAGGAGATCCAACCAGTCCATTCTGAAGGAGATCAGCCCTGGGATTTCTTTGGAAGGAATGATGCTAAAGCTGAAACTCCAGTCCTTTGGCCACCTCATGAGAAGAGTTGACTCATTGGAAAAGACTCTGATGCTGGGAGGGATTGGGGGCAGGAGGAGAAGGGGACGACAGAGGATGAGATGGCTGGATGGCATCACTGACTCGATGGACGTGAGTCTGAGTGAATTCCGGGAGTTGGTGATGGACAGGGAGGCCTGGTGTGCTGCGATTCATGGGGTCGCAAAGAGTCAGACACGACTGAGCGACTGATCTGATCTGATCTGATCAGCATATGTCTGTAAGATATGTGTCTATAGTTATATATTTATAGCTGTGGCTTAATTTTTTGTTCATCACTTTCATTTCAACTTATTTTTTTCACTTTTGCTTTATGCGGATTTTACCTCAACCTATTGAGAGATCTCTTATCCATTTAAATATATGTTTGTAAAAATGTATTCATCATTTCTAGATGTTTAATCATGCATCATTTTTCACAATATCAAAGCAGCCATGTTGCTAGAACAATTTTAAATAACAATTTTAAAGATAACATTTTCAATTGTTTACCTTGAATATAATATTCATTATTTTTTAATGAGTCTGGAAAATAAAAATTAGTCAGAACTTATCATACTTACAGTTATAGATTCCTCTCCCCAAAGCCCTGATGAAATCACTGTATATAAAATAATTAATTATATATATATTCCTCTTCATCAATTAACTTATTTCTGTAGACATTTTGAAGATAAAATTAAGAAAAAATCCTGTCTTGAGTGTGCAGATGTTTTGTTGTTTTCCTAACATTCATTAAGTTGTATTTTTCAACATTTCTTGCGATAGCTTGCTATTTTTAGACAAAAAAATATAAGCAATAAGTTTCTGAGCAATGTATTAAAGAAAATGAATGCTTAAGTAACATTTGATACTGAGAACTGAAAAATGAGTTGATCAAAATCACACTGGTTAGCCTGGAAAGTGAGTTTTTAACAGAAAGCAAATTTGGCAGTGCCAACTCTGAACTATTCATTGCTTATGACATGATTTGACATTATAATCATTCACCTTATGCTCTTTGTACTAATTCTTCATATAAAGTAAGCAAACTTGTCTTTATAGTTTGGCTTCCCATTTGATTTCCTACAGAGATTATAAGTTGGTCAAGGAAACTATAAATCTTGTCTGCTTAGCAGTGATATTTCTTTCTGTATGTTGTTAAATTAGCATTCAGTTCTGCACTAGCTTCTGTGAGCTTGGCTGACCTGAGACTATCTGGGAAAGATTGAAAAGCTAAAAATGAAACCTGAAATATTATGAACACAAGGATTCTGGGATGCTATATACATTACCAATGAATCAGTTATCCCTTAAATAGTTCCTGTGTTTTAGTCACGTAGACAGTCATTTATTTCTGTCATTATTCATTCAATCATGCATTTATCCATGCACCCATCCATGCATCCCCCCATCCATTTAACTATTCACTGAACCAGCACTTATTGAATATCTATATATCTAGTTCTGTGCTACCTGGTAGTAATAAAGAGAAAATTATTTCCAGCAATCTTTCTTTAGAAGGGAGGCAGATAGGTGAAACAGAAACATAACCACATATTACAAACATAAAAATATAAAAATAGGTATTACTCAGTATGATCAAAAGAAAAAGTGAGTTTACCCTGGAGAACAAAAAAAAAGGAAACGAATATTTGGAACTCCTAATATCATCACTTTCTTTCAATTTCTCTGAAATTATGCCTTTAGTTATGAGAGGATATAAATTGATCCCGGATATATTTCTGACTATGTGTAAACATGTAAGTAAGTAAAAATTAAGTGAATAAAAATAAGCAAAATGTATGAAGTCACATCACAAGAGCCATCATTGGAAATATTTCCTCATTTAATAAGTGTATGCTGAACACCAATATGTACAATTATGTACAAGGCATATTTAATCACTGAATCATGTGACTAAAAATAATGCATCAATATCGAACTTGGCCTTTTATATTTTTAGAATATGTTCTGGATTATTATTTATTAGAATTTTAATTTTTCATGTTAAATTTTAAACTATTGGAAGAATCACCATTACAAATCTAAAGCTTTTTAGCTTCATGCTCTATTATGTCAATTTTTAAACTACAGTTTATTATGTAGATCAAGAAGAGCTTAAAAGTGTTTAGTAGTGCTTTTACCAATAAATGAAACATCTATGATTAACAACTGAGTATTAATCTTTGACCTATATAAATGCCATGTAGATCTGTATATAATTTTATCTATATGTCCATAAAAAGAGGACTTATTTTTAGGAATATGAAGGAACAGTATTCATTTTTTTAAGAGACAAAATTTTGTGCTCAGTGATTAGGAGATAAAAAAGAACCTAGAAATTTAACTGGGCACATTGGTCATGAGCCAATATTGGATTTCCATAAATTATGGGATCTAAAACTCCTGATCTGACATTTATAAGATCAATTTACAACATTTATTTTAATTGTCTCATTATAAAATTTGACTGTCTTTGTAAATTTTTGGCCTTGGATTAAGAATTTTAGATATTTATTTATATTTAAGATTACTGAGAAAATATATGATGAATTTTCTAATACAATACAAAATATTATTCTCCAGTGTTGTAATTTGTATTCTAATGGTGGATAGTTAAGAACAGTATTTATCTGTTGTATACAGGTTGTATTAACAGGTTATATCAACTACAAATTGGCCCTCGCCATTGCACTTGTCATCTACCACAAGGATTAAATCATGTGCTGCTGCAGCTGCTGATTTTCAACACCCTCTGAGAGCAATTCAAGGTTGAGAACAGAAATGAGGCAGCCTGTGCTGGGGGTGGGGGTGCTGTAGGGGAGGAAACTGGAAGAACAAGTCTTCAGATAGTTAAATATTTTCAGGAGCCAATTTTATGAGTTCAATTCTTATATCTCTTTGTATCTAGAAAAGCACTAAAATCCTTCATAGTGATGACTGCTCCTCATGACAAGCAGAAAACTGCAAAAAATATGGGATTGATTACATGTACTACCCCCTTCCACAAAATAACATATATTCTTACCTTCCCCTCTACCTCTTTGGAGCAGTTTCTCAGGGCTATCTGAGGTGCTGTCTCTTGGGCTATAGTTCTCATTTTGCACCCAATAAAAGTTAACTCACAACTCTCACATTGTGTATTTTTAAAAGTCAACACTTGTTTAAATTACTAAACTGACAACACAAATACTGCATATATTCTCAAACTCATTTATTAAATTAGAACAAAATTATCACATTTTAAGTATGCTCATTGAAAATATCACAAAGTTCAAGGATTTAAATTTCACTCACATTTTCTGAACATTTCTTGAGGTAAAAGACATAGTGTTAGGTAATGTAAATAACATACAACTGGTTTCATAAAGAATCAAATATGGTAACTGTGATAAATGCAGAATAGAGATATGAGGCAAAGGGCTGGTAAAGAGGAGGGAATGATTGAGGGTTCTCGACACAGACAGTCTTTTAGAATAATTCTTGCTTGAACTGGGCTTTTGATTACAAATAGATTTTTTTTTTCAGGTAAATGAGGGCGGTGTAAAAAGGTATTGAGAATAGAGGAAAATAGAATAGCACATTCAAGAAACTATTCAGTATCCTAGAATGCAAGATGCAGATTTTCAGCAGGATGAATCTGCAATGTGGATGTGATCAGATTCTATAGGATCTTGTGACTCAAGCTAGGATCTTTATCACTTGGATAATGGCAAGCCACTGAGACTCAGAAAAGGTTAGAAACTGAGGTGAAAACAAACACACGTACCCCTCCCACATATTAGTTTTCACCTTAGCAAATATGCTATTTACTTTATATTTTCAAAAGAAAAAGAGAACAACTTAATCTTCTGAAACTCATACAAATTTTAGGGGTTTTTTTGTTGTTAAAATTTTTTTAATTTAATTTTTATTGGAGTACAGTTACTTTACAATGTTGTGTTATTTTCTTCTATATGGCAAAATAAATCAGCTTTGGAAAGGAACATAGGAGTTTGCAAGGTCAATCTCTACTCTTGGCAGATAAAGACTTTAAGCTTCTTTGAAGCTAAATCAAGTTCTTAAGCTCTTACCAAGGACCAGATGCAGAACTGGACTAGACCACAGGTCTCCTACTCATTGTCCAGAATTATTTGGAGATTCAATATTATTGTGACTTTGCAAGATAATTGCAGTATATTGATGCCTGGTACTGTTTAATGCCAGTACCATCATTCACCTATTATACAATAGCTCTTGTATTTTGCTTTCATTAATTCAGGCTTTTAAGGTTCCTTGCCTTTCAGATTAATCTTTGGATATGCACTGTTAGTAGGAGTAGCATTTGGTTTTCATGTGGCTTCTTTTAATCTTTGTATGATTGAAAACAAAATGAATGTTTCTTCTGACTATCTGTGCCCTAATCTCAGCATGGAAGTCCAAATACAGAATATGATGCATTGGCAGAGACCCAAGATGGAAGCAGAAGGAGGTGCCAAAGGTCTGATGATAGGAGTCAAGGTTTTTGGCTTGTCTATGAAGGAAAATTAACACATGGGCTTTAAATGAAAAATATCCCATCTTCATGCAAAATGCAGCAACATTAATTACAAGAGTAAAGTCTATTCATACCTTACTTCAGAAGAAGGTGGGTTATTTTTCACTCTGGATGCACTGATTGTTATTCAATAACCTTGCTGGATTTTGCCCTTAACTGCATTTATCAACTATGAGACTTGCTCAGAAAATAAGTTTATAAGGTTAATTACCAGCACATTATGCAGAATGCAGAAAATTTGATGGTGGCTTTATATTCTGCTGGCATGTGAGGGAACATTTCAAAGGGCTCAGCTCTGATTGTTTGTGACATGGTGTTTCCTTAATTAAGAATGGCTATTCTCCTACATGTATACTCCCCACACAAGGTATATGCCAAGATTTAATTTTTTTAACTCATCTTTGTTTTTTTAAACACCAAAAACCAAGATCAATTTACTGATTTGTTGGGGAAAAAAATACTAATACTTAATAATTTTAAATTGCTATTTAAGAAAGGAGCACTTCCATCAATATAAGTGGACTTTAGTTTGTTTTTTTTTTTTTAATGTATATTATATGTGTTTCTGAATGTGTTTATGGTTGTGTGACAATGATAAACTGCTTGGTTCTTCTCTCAAAGCTGTCAATACATCATCAAATTTTTTATTGTCTTTCAGTTTTCACTCTGACACTTAAGTGGAATACATACTTTATCTGTTTGCTTAGGGTACATGATTAAGAGATAAGTACTCCTTGGTGGCTCAGACTGTAAAGAATCTACCTGCAATGAGGGAGACCTGGGTTCGATCCCTGGGTGGGGAAGATCCCCTGGAGGGGGGCAAGGCAACCCACTCCAGTATTCTTGCCTGAAGAATCCCCACGGACAGAGGAACCTGGTGGCCTACAGTCCATGGGGTCTCAAAGAGTCAGACACAACAGAGTGACTAAGTACACAGCACTCTCCTAACTACTTCCTAAGATTTATAAACAATGGCTTTCAACATCTCTTGAGGAAAACAACATGGAAGACTAGAAGACTCTGAATGAATATACATACATCTAACAGCCCATACAGTTAATATTTGATGGCCACTGTTTTCCTTCTTTAATTAAACCTAAGATAATTGATCAATCTGTGAGACTACTGAAGATCCATTTTCACAAGCCAAGAGGATTTTTTGTTTTAGACATTTCATGACAATAGAGAAAAAGGAAGGTTTTTTTGCTTTGTTTTGTTTTTACATTTTTATAATCCTAGGAAAATTGGGGAAATTCTTAGGCTCCAAGGTGTTGAACAAGAACCCTTACCTCCTTCTCTAACCTGTTCTGATATTACTCTTTTCCTAGCTATATTCCCATCATGCCAGTTATCTTTCAGGTCCTCAAACATTTCACTCTCATTTTTACTGAAGGTGATTTATCCTTGCCATTTCCTCTGCCTGAAATAATCATCCACGGTTCTTAAATAGCTGACTCCTGGTTGTCATTCAGGGCCCAGTTCAAAGGAACTTTCCTTAGGGAGGTTATGCTAATAATCTAATGTACAGCACAGGACTCCCTAATACCAACCACTCTCTCTCTCTTCAAACTTCTTTCATTCTCATCGTAAAGAATAGAAGTATCAGAATGTATTTAGTTGCTTATTCTCTGTCTTCTCCTTCCAAAATGTAAAGACTTGGGTGGTTTTTATATTCCTACTATTTAGAAGGATAGTAGTTCAAAAATATTGGTTGAATATAAGAAAGAGGGTTCCCCAGTGGTAAAGAATCCATCTTTCAATCAGGAAACCCAGGTTCAATCCCTGGGTTGGGAAGGTCCCCTGGAGAAGGAAATGGCAATCCACTCTAGTACTCTCACCTGGGAAATCCTCTGGACAGAGGGGCCTGGCAGGCTACAATCCATGGTGTCGCAAAAGAGTTGGATATAACAACAGCTAAACAACAACAACAACAAAATACAAAGAACAAATGGGAGCATTCTGTGTGTGGAGCTTTCTGTAATACATTCAATGCATTTCTGTCTTAAATTAGTGGTTAGAGATTCAAATGCCTACCGAGGTCAGGTAAACAATATGAGTGAAATAGTCAGGTATCATGATTTTTAGGGATAGGAAGGGGGAAGATTATGGCAAATTGTGGAATATTTGCTCTACATACACTCAGTTCTGACTAACATTTATTTTCATGAGTTTGAACTCCAAAATGCCAGAGTTTATGTATAATTCTTGAACTTTAGTGTTCGCAAAATAAATCTTCTTTTTAGAATTTTATTAGCCAAAAATGTATCTCTATGCTACATAAGTATTGCTGATCCTCTTGTTTGCAACTTCAGCTACAAAATTAAATTTTACCATAAGAGAGTATCAATAATTCCCAGAGGGGGGAAAAATAATCTCAGGAAATTGCATATGACATATCACTCCAAATAAGGTGTGTATTATATGACATTTCCATCTATAAAGACCAATTCAGTTGTAATTGAAACCCCAAAATGATAGTGGTTTGAACAAGGTACAGATGATTTTTCTCATAATGAGGTATAGTATGCTGGCTTTGTAGACTAGGAGTCTGGTCACCTTCAATTTAATTGCTTTACCAGCTTCACAAATGAGTTTTTCCTCGTGGTTCTCAATAGCTGCTTCAGTTATAGATAACAAATCTGCATTTTGAAACAAGAATACATTTTGTGGTGGTAGCAAAACAAAAAAAGAGAGAGATAGATATCAGATTTGTACTGCAATCAGCACTAAAAAGGAAGTGGATGAAAGAAAAGTGGTAAAAAATATCCGTCACTCAGCTCTTAAGAAATTTTCATGGAAACTGATACATACGGTTTTTGCATATTCAACATATTTATTCAACAAATATTTACTAAAAGAAATTAAGTATGAATACACAACACATTTTTCACTGGATCCCCAGGATAAGGCACCATTCTGAGAAGTAAGGAAATACCAGTGAACAAACCATAATATCTGCCCTATGAAATTTATGTTCAGGGAAGAGAAGAATGAAAAATGAAAATATATAGAAGTAAAATATATACAGGTGACCCTTGAATAACATGAGTTTAAACTGAGCAGATCCAATTACAGTTTCCAATTTCCAATAATAAACATTATCAGTTCAGTTCAGTTCAGTCACTCAGTCGTGACCGACTCTTTGCGACCCCATGAATCGCAGCACACCAGCCTTCTCTGTCCATCACCAACTCCCGGAGTTCACTCAGAGTCACGTCCATTGAGTCAGTGATGCCATCCAGCCATCTCATCCTCTGTCGTACCCTTTTTGTCCTGCCCCCAATCCCTCCCAGAATCAGTCTTTTTCAATGAGTCAACTCTTCACATGAGGTGGCCAAAGTACTGGAGTTTCAGCTTCAGCATCATTCCTTCCAAAGAAATCCCAGGGCTGATCTCCTTCAGAATGGACTGGTTGGATCTCCTTGCAGTCCAAGGGACTCTCAAGAGTCTTCTCCAACACCACAGTTCAAAAGCATCAATTCTTTGGCGCTCAGCTTTCTTCACAGTCCAACTCTCACATCCATACATGACCACAGGAAAAACCATAGCCGTGACTAGACAGACTTTTGTTGGCAAAGTAATGTCTCTGCTTTTTAATATGCTGTCTAAGTTGGTCATAACTTTCCTTCCAAGGAGTAAGCTGCAGTCACCATCTGTAGTGATTTTGGAGCCTCCCAAAATAAAGTCTGACACTGTTTCCACTGTTTCCCCACCTATTTCCCATGAAGTGATGGGACCGGATGCCATGATCTACGTTTTCTGAATGTTGAGCTTTAAGCCAACTTTTTAACTCTCCTCTTTCACTTTCATCAAGAGGCTTTTGAGTTCCTCTTCACTTTCTGCCCTAAGGGTGGTGTCATCTGCATATCTGAGGTGATTGATATTTCTCCCGGCAATCTTGATTCCAGCTTCTGCTTCTTCCAGCCCAGTGTTTCTCATGATGTACTCTGTATATAAATTAAATAAGCAGGATGACAATATACAACCTTGACGGACTCCTTTTCCTATTTGGAACCAGTCTGTTGTTCCATGTCCAGTTCTAACTGTTGCTTCCTGACCTGCATATAGGTTTCTCAAGAGGCAGGTCAGGTGGTCTGGTATTCCCATCTCTTGAAGAATTTTCCACAGTTTATTGTGATTCACACAGTCAAAGGTTTTGGCATAGTCAATAAAGGAGAAATAGATATTTTTCTGGAACTCTCTTGCTTTTTCAATGATCCAGCAGATGTTGGCAATTTGATCTCTGGTTCCTTTGCCTTTTCTAAAACCAGCTTGAACATCAGGAAGTTCATGGTTCATGTAATGCTGAAGCCTGGCTTGGAGAATTTTGAGCATTACTTTACTAGCGTGTGAGATGAGTGCAATTGAGCGATATTCCCAGGTGATTGAATCTACAGATACAGTACTGAGGATACAGAGGAACCAGGTATACAGTGCATGCATGCCTGCTCAGTTGCCAAGTTGTGTCTGACTCATTGCAACCCCATGGATGTAGCCCACCAGATTCCTCTGTCCATGGGATTTCCCAGGCAAGAATATTAGAATGGGTTGCCATTTCCTTCTCCAAGAGATCTTCCTGACCCAGGGACTGAACCTGCGTCTCGTGCATTGGCAGGTGGATTCTTTACCACTGAGCCACTTAGGAATCTCTAGGTACACAGAGGGCCCATTATATGTGGGAATGTAAATTGGTGCAGCCACCATAAAAAACCATATAGAGGTTCCTCAAAAGACTAAAAACACAGTTGCCATATGATCCAGCAATTCCACTCCTGGGCATATATCCTGACAAAATTATAAATCAAAAAGATATAAGCACCCCTATGTTCATAGCAACACTATTTACAGCAGCAAAAACATGGAAACAACCTAAATGTCCATCAACAGATAAGTGGATAAAGAAGATGGAATACTACTCAGCTGTGAAAAAGAACAAAATAATGCCCTTTTGTAGCAATATGAATGCAACTCGAGATTATCATGCTAAGTGAAGTAAAAGACAGAAATAAGTGATACATGTTATCACTATATGTGGAATCTAAAATAAAAGACAAATGAACCTTTCTAAGAAACAAAAAGACTCAGATATATAGAACAGACTTCTAGTTGTCAGGGGAGGGCGGGGGTGTGGGAAGGATGGGAGAAGGAAGGACTGGGAGTTTGGGGATAACAGACCCAAACTCTTATATATAATGGATAAACAACAAGTTCCTACTGTATAGTACAGGGGATTTTGTTAAATATCCTGTGATAAACCATACTAGAAATGAATATGAAAAAGAATGTGCATATATATGTGTGTGTATATGTGTATAACTGAATCACTGAATCACTTTGCTGTAACAGCAGAAATTAACACATTGTAAAATAACTGGACTTCAATATAATTTTTAAGAAATTTAGCCATTTTAGTAGATGTATAGTGCTTTTTATGCAGGAGACCCGGATTCAATCCCTGGGTCGGGAAGACCCCCTGGAGAAGGCAATGGCAACCCACTCCAGTACTCTTTCCTGGAAAATCCCATGGACTGATAAGCCTGGTATACAGTCCATGGGGTCGCAAAGAGTCGGCCACGACTGAGCGACCGCACTTTCACTTTCTTTCAGTGCTTTTTATGTGGTTTAATTTGCGTTTCTCTGGTGAAACACACTGATTTTTCACCTGTTTGCTATTTGTATTTATTTGTGAAATATATGTTGAGCTTTTACTTGTTTCCTTTAATTTTTTGGGTCATCTTTTTAATATTACATTGTAATGGTTCTTTATACTTCTGGAAGTAGACCCCTTAGTTAGTTATATATTATACACATATTACACACATTTTCTCCAAGTCTATGATTTTCCTTCTTATTTTTTTAACTTTATCTTTCAATGAGCTTTAATTTATATGAATGTTGTTTTTCACCTGCTCAGTCATGTCTGACCCTTTGCAACCCCATGGACTGCGGCATGCCAGGCTTCTCTGTCCTTCACCATCTCCTGGAGTTTGCTCAAATTCATGTCCAGTGAGTCAGTGATGCCAACCAACCATCTTTTCCTCTGTTGTCCCCTTCTCCTCCTGCCTTCAATCTTTCCCAGCATCAGGATATTTTCCAATGAGTCAGTTCTTCGCATCAGGTGGCCAAAGTATTGGAGCTTCACCTTCAGCATCGGTCCTTCCAATGAGTAATCACGGTTGATTTCCTTAGGATTGAGTAGTTAAATCTTGTTTTCCAAGGGACTCTATTAATTTTCTTTTGCATTTTTTACTTTTTGTATTTGGTTTATATTTTCTTTTTTTCCCTAATTCAACATCACAAGAATTTTCTTCCTTGCTTTCTTCTAGGTCTTAATATTTTTACCTCTTTTATTTAGGTCTATGATCAGTTTCAGGTAATTTTTGTGGATGGTTTGAGGCATGAGTCAAGGTTCTTCCATTGTATTGGCTTATTATCTTTGTCAAAACTCATTTGATGGTATAAGTGTGAGTCTACTTCTGACTATTCCATTGATTTTGATGTCTATCATTATATGACTATCATACTATATAGCTTTATAATAAGTTTTGAAATTGGATAGCATGAATCCCAGAATCCTGTTCATTTTCAAGAATGGCTAGAATGATTTTATACTATTTAGTTTAATCCTAACAATATACTCTGGTATAGTGATTATTGTTATTACCATTAACTGCAACAGAAATCTTATATATAAAAATGACATAGCCAAATTTAAATAATGCCAGTATGACTCCAAAATCTATTAATTCAACCATTATATAGTTCTGTCTCCCTGAATATGGACAATATGATATTGGACCTATTTATGGACACTAATGACTAAAAGAAAGCTAATGACATCTGTATTGAGTGTGTGTGTGTGTGTGTGCATGCTTATACATGTGTATGTATCTGTATTATATATGAAAATTCAGAACAAGAACTTGTGCTATCTTTTAGAAGATAATTTTCCCATTAGCCTCAGTAGATTGAACTTTATAGTTTTTGCTGAGTTTCTATGCTCTTTTTGGCCTTCCTGGTAAAAATCCTTAATCATATTGCCACATATGCCATGTTTCAAACCTATGTTCAGGGCTCATGACCTTTCTAAAATACTTGAACTGCTACAAATTCATGCAATAACACTGGTTTATAGATTTACTTAATGCAGGTATTAAAATCTTATCATGAGACAACAGTATTCCTGACATAATACATGAGAGTTGAAAGATAACACAGGCCTTGGTGGAATAAGACAATGGCAAATTTAAATTTCAAAATTCAGGAGGATTTATATATATATATATATATAATTATGGTATAAATAAAGTTTCTAAGTGCCTGATATAATGGGAAATGACTCTGCCTGGTCTGTCAGACAACATATACTGAAACAGTTTTACTGAGTGGATCAAGGGAGGAAGATACTATAGTCTTCAGGAATGACATTGCAGAAATGGTGCCATCAGAGAGCCTGGCATTCCATGGGCCTAAAGCAGAGATGTATGTGTATAATCACTTGTTAAGAGTACAAGTATTGGAAATACTTTCTCTAGATTCAGGAATTAGTTTATAGCTACATTATCTGAGTTTTTACCAAAGTCACAGCAGAAAATAGGAAAAAATTATTTTCTGAGGTCAAACACTAAAATGGAGTTGTTCATGTGCCCCTAAAAATAGAATTTTACAAAACTCACTTCCCAGTATTAGAGCTGATTTCTAAGGAATTAATAGAAAAATTGTCAGTTGACAGAAAGAGAAAAGGAGTACTTTAGAGATGTGCTAAAAGATGAACCCAAGAAAGAGGTTTGCCTCTCTCAGGCATGGTACCACCTTCAGTGGCCACCCTGACATATATGTATAGAGATAAGGCTAGGCAATCAAGAAGTGAACTATTGCAATAATTTTCTTCCAGGTAGGAAGTGTTGAGGGCCAACAACAGAAGTGCAACTAGAAAGTTTTCTGAAGTAGGATCAGTGGGATACAGTAATCATTTGAAGAGAACAGATGTTTGAATTTTTCAGATCATGATTCTCCTCGTAATATAAACATTTTCCTTTAAAAAAAAAAAAAAGCCTTAAATGGACTCTTTGGAACAACACTTATTTTTAGTAGTCAATGTTAATAGGGAAAAGCTATTTAGAGCAAGAGAATGAAGGGAAAAGAGTGGATGATCTTCCCAGGCATGTGTTTCACAGTGAATACAGGCCCATCTGGGCCCAGCAATCTCCATCTCTGCCACTGAAAGTATGCTCCATATGTATTCATGAGTTCCCGCTTTAGCGTGCTAGGAGCCTATGACCTTCAATTTGGCAAGGCGCGCTACAACAGGATGAATGGTATTCTGTATTCAAAGAATATTCAAAAAAAATCCAAAAAGCTATTGTGTTCAAAAGCTTGTATTAAAAAAACACATATCTTTTAATCTTGAGGAAAAAATGATGTGAATTAGACCATACGCTTGTTCTCTGAATAAAATTATTATTGGCTCCAGTTAATGTTGCCTGAGTCCCAGATACAAACTAAGGAAGATCTGTAGACTTACCATGTGCTGAGAACATTTCTAATAGTATAACTAAGGACCTGAATTAGGAAACAGGCAATGTTAACGTTCTCTGTTTAATATAATGCAACTTAATAAATGTTTCGTATATGAAATGATCTGCAGGGATGTGTGTGCTTTTTGAGTAATGAGTTGAAAAGTGAAGGGAAGAAACAATCATTCAACTGGTTAAAGTCTCTTCATGATACCAGGCTATTATTTTGACTGATGTTGGCACTCAGCTACCTGGGCTAATGTTGTCACATTGCCTTGACATATCCTGAAGAAGGTCATCAAGTCTCAAAATAGAAATATCCAGAACTGAAAAAAAAGAAAAACCAAAGACAAAATCCACCAAAGAGAGACAAATTCTAGGATGTGATTGTTTTATATCCTGAAAACAAGCCATTTTTCAACTGCATGGTATTAACAGAGAAGTTGAAGAAACTAAAAAGGATCAGAAACATCTGACTGTTGAATGTTGGTATAGTCATTTACCTTTCTTCTGATTTTGAAGTGTTCTGAAACTTTCTGTACCTGCTTCCTCATTTGGTGCCTGAATGTTATACTTCAAAAAGTGTTACAAATGTAAAATTACAGTTGTAACTTGCTTAGCCTGTAAAAAGGAAAAAAAAAAAGTCAATTAACTTCTGCCTGCTTCCTTCCTTTGTAGCTATTGAAGTTAGATACATGATTTCCTGCTTCCCTAGTGGCTCAGACTGTAAAGAATTTGTCTGCAGTGCAGGAGGCCCGGGTTTGATCCCTGGATCGAGAAGATCCCCTGAAGAAGGGAATGGTTACCTACTCCAGTATTCTTGCCTGGAGAATTGCACGGACAGAGGAGCCTAGCAAGTTACAGTCCATGGGGTCACAGAGTCGGATATGACTGACTAACACTTTCACATAATTTCCTAAGAAGAGAGGAAAATCCCCATTCAGTTTGTCCACCACTGATTTTGGCCACAATTGTTCTGACCGATCAGGCTCGGAGTGAGGAGGGAGAAAAGATGTGTACGGATGCTGTTTTGTAGAGACAGAACTGTCTGAGATATAAGGAGAGGAGCAGAATGATGTTGAAATGTGAAGGGTGATAGAAAAAGATGACTCTCTTAGCTTGGCTTGATCACCATTAGAGATATTCCATGAGTCAAGAGTATAGTCATAAAATTAGCCTTAATCAAATGAAAACACTTAAGTACCCATGATGCACTTTAGGAGAAGGCAATGGCACCCCACTCTAGTACTCTTGCCTGGAAAATCCTATGGACGGAGGAGCCTGAAAGGCTGCAGTCCATGGGGTCGTTGAGGGTCGGACACAACTAAGTGACTTCACTTTCACTTTTCATTTTCATGCTTTGGAGAAGGAAATGGCAACCCACTCCAGTGTTCTTGCCTGGAGAATCCCAGGGATAGGGGAGCCTGGTGGGCTGCTGTCTATGGGGTCCCACAGAGTCGGACACGACTGAAGTGACTTAGCAGCAGCAGATGCCCTTTAATTTAACACATGGGTAACTCATCAGCAGAACTAGAAACCATTTGAGTACAAGAAACCAGAGAACACCAGTTCTTTCTAACCATCTTAACTTTCTCCATCTTCAGAAGCTCCTTTCACACAAGCTTGGGTATCTTTGCATTAGAAAAGGATAATATGTTACAATCTCTTCGTATCTCAAGGCATTGTCTAATCACTTCATTTTTTTAACAATTATTTAAAGTTTTAAAAATTATTTATTTTTTTGGCTGCACTAGGTCAAGCTTGCTACACATGGGCTTTCTCCAGTTGGGGTGAGTATGGACTACTTCTCATTGTGGTGGCTTCTCTCATTGCAAAGCACAGCTCTGTGTGGGCTTCAGTAGTTGTGGTACCTGGGCTTAGTTTTCCTTTGGCATGTATGATCTTCCTGGTCCAGGGATCAGACCTGTGCCTCTTGCACTGGTGGGCAGATTCTTAACCACTTGACCACCAGCGAAGTCCAACAACTTTAAATCTGATTTCTGATTGTGTAACTCTATTGAAATATAGACACTAATATCCTCTCTCTTAAATCTTACATCTTTTTTATATTTCATTCTCCCTGTAGATTCAGTTGTTGTTGTTCAGTCACACAGTCATGTCTGACTCTTTGCAACCCCATGGACTGAAGCATGCCAGGCTTCCCTGTCCTTCACCATCTTTTAGAGTTTGCTCAAACTCGTGTCCTTTGAGTCAGTGATGCCATCCAACCATCTTATCCTCTGTCATCCTCTTCTCCTGCCTTCAAAATTTCCCAGAATCAGGGTCTTTTCTAACAGTCAGTTCTTCGCATCAGGTGGCCAAAGTTTTGGAACTTCAGCTTCAGCATCAGTCCTTCCAAAAAATATTCAGGATTGATTTCCTTTTGGACTGACTGGTTTGATCTCCTTGCAGTCCAAGGGACTCTCAAGAGTCTTCTCTAATACCACAGTTCAAAAGCATCAATTCTTTGGCACTCAGCCTTTTTTATGGTCCAACTCTCTCTTTCATGCATGACTACTGGAAAAACCACAGCTTTCACTATATGGACTTTTGTCAGCAAAGTAATGTCTCTGTTTTTTGATATGCCGTCTAGGTTTGTCATAGCTTTTCTTCTAAGGAGCAAACATTTTTAAATTTTGTGGCTGCAGTCACTGTTGTCAGTGATTTTGGAGCCCAAGGAAATAAAGTCTGTTACTGTTTCCATTATTTCCCCATCTATTTGCCATGAAGTGATAGGACTGGATCCCATGATCTTAGGATTTTTAAAAGCCAGTTTTTCATTCTCCTCTTTTACCTTCAACAAGGAGCTCTTTAGTTCCTCTTTGCTTTCTGCCATAAGGGTGGTGTCATCTGCATATCTGAGGTTATTGATATTTCTCCTGGCAGTCTTGATTCCAGCTTGTGCTTTATGCAGCCTGGCATTTTGCATGCTGCACTATGCATATAAATTAAATAAGCAGGGTGACAATATACAGCTTTGATGTACTCCTTTCCCAATTCAGAACCAGTCAGTCATTCCATGTCCAGTTCCAACTGTTGCTTCTTGACCCGTATACGGTTTCTCAGGAGGCAGGTACGGTGGTCTAGGTTTGCCATCTCTTTAAGAATTTTCCAGTTTGTCGTCATCCACACAGTCAAAGGCTTTAGCATAGTCAATGAAGCTGAAGTAGATTTTTTTTTTTTTTGGAATTTTCTTGCTTTTTCTATGATTCAGTGGATGTTGGCAATAGGTTCAGTAACATCTAGCATTTTAAATATCATTTTACTTGAAATTCATCTCTCTCTTTAACTCTGTGGCTCTGAACCCTGTCTCCTAAGGTTAGTGTTTCCCAAAGCAGATTTCTGTTCTTTTGACATCTGAAAGTTAGGGTTAACTTTTACAAGACTGATTCTCTCTAGACTGGCTGCTACAAAGCTTCAAAGAAATTTGTTACGCTGATGCTTAAAGGCATACAGTCCTGCAGAGGATTGCAATGAGAGTTCAGAGTAATGGTTCTACCAAGTTGACTAGCTGTAACCATATTGCATGCTCAGTGCTTTGAACTCTAGTCCCGATGATACCAGTGGAGGCACTAAAATTCTCATGACCATGAATACTGGATTGATGGCACAGAATTCTACTGGTTTTATAGCTGTATTCTTAATGCTTGGACCTCAGTTTCTTAATCACCAAAGGAGAGGGTGTTCTCTCAGTTAATGAGTGCTTCAAGTCTGGATTAAGCTTGGGGACAAAGTCCCCAGTCAAGCAGTTTAGGAGCCCCCAGACCTTTGATCAGGGTCCCTCTTCTGGAGCCTAATGTCCAGACTTTTGTGTGCTGTCACAGCAAGCAAGAAGCCACAGAATCCTGCCACTGCTCTCATTTTAGTGACTGTTCTCCACTGATGATGCTGATTCGGAAGGCGGGTGTGCTTGCTTCCTAATAATTCACCTTCACTTACTCTGTAACAGTCCTTTTCCTCAAGGAATCCATCTATTCATGACCTTCTTCTACTTATGCTGAGGTTCAGGGTACAGAGTATAATTTATTAAATCTTATGTCTCTGTTGCCTAGCACAATAACTGCTACAGGTAAGAGTTTTGCTCTACCAAACTCAACAATCCAACAGCAAGACATCACAGCCTTTATTTTTTAATAGATGAGTGAGAAACATTATCTGAGCAGTTCTTTTAGAGATTCATTTTCCTTCCAAAAAAAAAGGTCCCTTGTTTACTTCCCATCTTTTTGAAGAATGCAATAATTGACTCTTGTCATCCAAGCTCAATACCTTGGAGCCACTTCTGAATCTTCTCTCTGTGAGTTTCCATGTTAGTGACAAGTGGATTAAGGCAGACTGTGCTGGCTATAAATTCTGATTGCTACCACTGATGTCTTAACAAACTGCAAGTAGGAAACACAGTACCAAACAGATACACAATAGTAGATTTTCACCATCTGTTATTATACTTGTTTTTCTTTTTTTGGTAAATATCTTGTCTCCTCATCTAAATTAAAAGCTCTTTAAGGCCAATGACCTTATTTTCCCACAATAACTAGAACCATTCTGTGCCTAATTGCTGCTTAAGAAATAACTGGTTAATTTTGATGAGATGATAAGAGTTATGGAAGAGGATAAAAACATAAGGAGGAGAGAAGCATCACAGGACATGGAGGAGGGTGAAGAATTAGGAGGTGTTTAAAGATGTGTCACCCATTTCACAAGTTTTATTGGAATGAGTTCTCTAAGAACCTGAAAGGCCAGTCTGACGAACTGACCTGAAAGTGCAGTGATTTAAACACTCCTCCAGACAGCTGATGCCTTTCAGCCTGATGACAGTCTGCTCTCTAATCAAACTAAGGAAGCTCTCCACATTTTCAGTGATTGGGAATCATAGAAAATTTAGACATGGGAATATTTCTCATTATCTTTGATACATGTACATTTTTTAAAAGAAATCTCTAGACAGAATACAAAACACACACACACACACACACACACACACCAGAGAGAATAAAGTGGCACATGTGTTCCTGGAGGGCTACAGCTCTTACAAATGTCTGACCTTGTTTGCCGGGTTCAGGACAGCATTAGTAGATTTCCCTATCTGAAATTAACACCATCCATCTACATACTGGCAAGTGTCTGGAGAGGCAGAGTCCAAGGAATCAGCTTTTAGGCTACATGGTAATTGAATGCCCAGGTTCCCTGGGTCTTGGGAGCAAGACATTTTCATATGTGCTCATCAAGTGGACTCTGGGTCTATAAGGAATATTATTTTGTAATTTGCCAAGGAATGTATTGGAATTACAGAAAATATTTATCCAGAGAAAAATGCCTGGATTCACTTGTGAAGACTGCAGTGTTATCACACAGGTACAGGTTTATACCCCAAAGTCTGAGTGTATCCAAAATAAATCATAGTAGGTACAGATAGTTTTGTACTATTTTACCTCCCTTTTGTCTTATTTCAAAATTCTAAGGCATAGTTTGTTTGTCCATCTCTCTTTCCATATGTGTGTATAATCATGTCTTATGTGTTTTTTGTGGGTCAGAAATGACACACTCACTCTTTAAATGGTGATTTTTCTGATCCTTTTGTTAATTTTTTTTTTAACTGAAGGATAACTGCTTTACAGAATTTTGTGGTTTTCTCCAAAAACTGATCCCCTTCCTAGCTCTCGGATTTCATCTGTCACTACTCCACATTTTGAACCCTCTACTATACATAGCATTTTATGTAGTTCTCTCAAAATACCCAATCACTATATACCTATGTTCCTCTATACTTGGTGTTCTCTCCACCTGGAATACTGCATACTTCCTGTATGAATAATAAGATCATACAATGAATCTAGTTTGACAAAGATACTTAGAAGGATTCCTAGCCATTACTGTAGGAGGCAGAAGGAAAAAAAGGCAGAAAGTCATTCTCCTGTGTTATGGAAGAAATTTGTGCTATACCACTCTCCTCTGTGTAAGTTCTTTATTTATTTGAGTTTTAATCTCCAACATTTAAAAATGAGGATAATAATATGTCATATTACTGCTGTAAGGATAAAAAAAAAGATCATATGAAATGTTATAGGCAAGGTAAATACTATTTTGGGGGTTCATTTCAGACCATCAATTATATGACTTTATGGTTTTCTCCCATGGAAAAGAAATGCAAAAAAGCAAAATGGCTGTCTGGGGAGGTCTTACAAATAGCTGTGAAAAGAAGAGAAGTGAAAAGCAAAGGAGAAAAGGAAAGATATAAACATATGAATGCAGAGTTCCAAAGAATAGCAAGAAGAGATAAGAAAGCCTTCTTCAGCAATCAATGCAAAGAAATAGAGGAAAACAACAGAATGGGAAAGACTAGGGATCTCTTCAAGAAAATCAGAGATACCAAAGGAATATTTCATGCAAAATGTGCTCGATAAAGGACAGAAATGGTATGGTCCTAACAGAAGCAGAAGATATTAAGAAGAGGTGGCAAGAAATCACAGAAGAACTGTACAAAAAACATCTTCACGACCCAGATAATCATGATGGTGTGATCACTCACTTAGAGCCAGACATCCTGGAATGTGAAGTCAAGTGGGCCTTAGAAAGCATCACTATGAAAAAAGCTAGTGGAGGTGATGGAATTCCAGTTGAGCTATTCCAAATCCTGAAAGATGATGCTGTGAAAGTGCTGCACTCAATACGCCAGCAAATTTGGAAAACTCAGCAGTGGCCACAGGATTGGAAAAGGTCAGTTTTCATTCCAATCCCAAAGAAAGGCAATGCCAAAGAATGCTCAAACTACCGCACAATTGCACTCATCTCACATGCTAGTAAAGTAATGCTCAAAATTCTCCAAGCCAGGCTTCAGCAATATGTGAACTGTGAACTTCCTGAGGTTCAAGCTGGTTTTAGAAAAGGCAGAAGAAGCAGAGATCAAATTGCCAACATTCGCTAGATCATGGAAAAAGCAAGAGAGTTCCAGAAAAGCATCTACTTCTGCTTTATTGACTATGCCAAAGCCTTTGACTGTGTGGATCACAATATACTGTGGAAAATTCTGAAAGAGATGGGAATACCAGAACACCTGATCTGCCTCTTGAGAAATGTGTATGCAGGTCAGGAAGCAACAGTTAGAACTGGACATGGAACAACAGACTGGTTCCAAATAGGAAAAGGAGTTCGTCAAAGCTATATATTGTCACCCTGTTTATTTAACTTATATGCAGAGTACATCATCAGAAACGCTGGACTGGAAGAAACACAAGCTGGAATCAAGATTGCCGGGAGAAATATCAATCACCTCAGATATGCAGATGACACCACCCTTATGGCAGAAAGTGAAGAGGAACTAAAAAGCCTCTTGATGAAGGTGAAAGAGGAGAGTGAAAAAGTTGGCTTAAAGCTCAACATTCAGAAAATGAAGATCATGGCATCCGGTCCCACCACTTCATGGGAAATAGATGGGGAAACAGTGGAAACAGTGGCTGACTTTATTTTTCTGGACTCCAAAATCACTGCAGATGGTGACTGCAGCCATGAAATTAAAAGACGCTTACTCCTTGGAAGGAAAGTTATGACCAACCTAGATAGCATATTCAAAAGCAGAGACATTACTTTGCCAACAAAGGTCCGTCTTGTCAAGGCTATGGTTTTTCCTGTGGTCATGTATGGGTGTGAGAGTTGGACTGTGAAGAAGGCTGAGAGCCAAAGAATTGATGCTTTTGTTTTTTTTTTTTTTTTTTTATATTATTACATTTTATTTCACCTTTTTCTTTTAAAATGTGCTATAGGAACATTTAAGATGATATATGTTGATCTTTGACAAGCATTATATTTCTATTGGACAGTGCTATTCTTTTTTTTTTTTTCTCTAATTTTATTTTATTTTTAAACTTTACATAATTGTATTAGTTTTGCCAAATATCAAAATGAATCCGCCACAGGTATACATGTGTTCCCCATCCTGAACCCTCCTCCCTCCTCCCTCCCCATACCATCCCTCTGGGCCGTCCCAGTGCACCAGCCCCAAGCATCTAGCATCATGCATCGAACCTGGACTGGCAACTCGTTTCCTACATGATATTTTACATGTTTCATTGCCATTCTCCCAAATCTTCCCACCCTCTCCCTCTCCCACAGAGTCCATAAGACTGTTCTATACATCAGTGTCTCTTTTGCTGTCTCGTACACCGGGTTATTGTTACCATCTTTCTAAATTCCATATATATGCGTTAGTATACTGTATTTATGTTTTTCCTTCTGGCTTACTTCACTCTGTATAATAGGCTCCAGTTTCATCCACCTCATTAGAACTGATTCAAATGTATTCTTTTTAATGGCTGAGTAATACTCCATTGTGTATATGTACCACTGCTTTCTTATCCATTCATCTGCTGATGGACATCTAGGTTGCTTCCATGTCTTGGCTATTATAAACAGTGCTGCGATGAACATTGGGGTACACGTGTCTCTTTCCCTTCTGGTTTCCTCAGTGTGTATGCCCAGCAGTGGGGCTGCTGGATCATAAGGCAGTTCTATTTCCAGTTTTTTAAGGAATCTCCACACTGTTCTCCATAGTGGCTGTACTAGTTTGCATTCCCACCAACAGTGTAAAAGGGTTCCCTTTTCTCCACACCCTCTCCAGCATTTATTATTTGTAGACTTTTGGATCGCAGCCATTCTGACTGGTGTGAAATGGTACCTCATAGAGGTTTTGATTTGCATTTCTCTGATAATGAGTGATGTTGAGCATCTTTTCATGTGTTTGTTAGCCATCTGTATGTCTTTTTTGGAGAAATGTCTATTTAGTTCTTTGGCCCATTTTTTGATTGGGTCGTTTATTTTTCTGGAGTTGAGCTGTAGGAGTTGCTTGTATATTTTTGAGATTAGTTGTTTGTCGGTTGCTTCATTTGCTATTATTTTCTCCCATTCTGAAGGCTGTCTTTTCACCTTGCTAATAGTTTCCTTTGATGTGCAGAAGCTTTTAAGGTTAATTAGGTCCCATTTGTTTATTTTTGCTTTTATTTCCAATATTCTGGGAGGTGGGTCATAGAGGATCCTGCTGTGATGTATGTCGGAGAGTGTTTTGCCTATGTTCTCCTCTAGGAGTTTTATAGTTTGTGGTCTTACGTTTAGATCTTTAATCCATTTTGAGTTTATTTTTGTGTATGGTGTTAGAAAGTGGTCCAGTTTCATTCTTTTACAAGTGGTTGACCAGATTTCCCAGCACCACTTGTTAAAGAGATTGTCTTTAATCCATTGTATATTCTTGCCTCCTTTGTCGAAGATAAGGTGTCCATATGTGCGTGGATTTATCTCTGGGCTTTCTATTTTATTCCATTGATCAATATTTCTGTCTTTGTGCCAGTACCATACTGTCTTGATAACTGTGGCTTTGTAGTAGAGCCTGAAGTCAGGTAAGTTGATTCCTCCAGTTCCATTCTTCTTTCTCAAGATCGCTTTGGCTATTCGAGGTTTTTTGTATTTCCATACAAATTGTGAAATTATTTGTTCTAGCTCTGTGAAGAATACTGTTGGTAGCTTGATAGGGATTGCGTTGAATCTATAAATTGCTTTGGGTAGTATACTCATTTTCACTATATTGATTCTTCCAATCCATGAACATGGTATATTTCTCCATCTATTAGTGTCCTCTTTGATTTCTTTCACCAGTGTTTTATAGTTTTCTATATATAGGTCTTTAGTTTCTTTAGGTAGATATATTCCTAAGTATTTTATTCTTTCCGTTGCAATGGTGAATGGAATTGTTTCCTTAATTTCTCTTTCTGTTTTCTCATTATTAGTGTATAGGAATGCAAGGGATTTCTGTGTGTTGATTTTATATCCTGCAACTTTACTGTAGTCATTGATTATTTCTAGTAATTTTCTGGTGGATTCTTTAGGGTTTTCTATGTAGAGGATCATGTCATCTGCAAATAGTGAGAGTTTTACTTCTTCTTTTCCAATTTGGATTCCTTTTATTTCTTTTTCTGCTCTGATTGCTGTGGCCAAAACTTCCAAAACTATGTTGAATAGTAATGGTGAAAGTGGGCACCCTTGTCTTGTTCCTGACTTTAGAGGAAATGCTTTCAATTTTTCACCATTGAGGATAATGTTTGCTGTGGGTTTGTCATATATAGCTTTTATTATGTTGAGGTATGTTCCTTCTATTCCTGCTTTCTGGAGAGTTTTTATCATAAATGGATGTTGAATTTTGTCAAAGGCTTTCTCTGCATCTATTGAGATAATCATATGGTTTTTATTTTTCAATTTGTTAATGGTTTTCTCTCAGTTCTGTTAATGTCATTTTTCCTTTTAGGACTGGCCAAGAACTGTCACTAGGAGAAATCTATATTCTATATATTTATTCTTTGTCTTTATCATCAGGAGATTCACCTAGACCAAGATTATTCATTATTTTTAAAAAAATCATCAATTTTGCTTAAGAGCTTTAGCTGACATTCAAGATAAATGTGGAGTTATTTTGAGAATTTAGGGATCTTACTCCAACTGTAATTCTTAGAAATTACATTCTTAGTAATTCTTAGAAACCCTCTGGTCAAGTCCTTTTTTTAATCTTTCTCCTTCCAGTACCACAAGATCCCTTCTCCTTCCTTTTCAATGGGTGTCTAGTATGTCTTCTTTATTTTTTTTTCTCTAGCTTAATTTCTTCTATGTAGTCAGTGAATTCTGCTCTACCATGACTTCAGTTATTCTGTCTCTCTACCTGATGTAATTTTATAGATCTTGTTCCTAAGAATAAGAGTTTATCTTTATCCGTTAGTTAAAATTCTTGTGAGCTGGATAAAGCTACTCAGGTCAAGAGTTCAGGTTAACTGGAACAACATGGCTCCTTATGGACACCCTACACCCCAAGAGCTGTGCCACAGATGACTTGGGTCTGAAGGCAAAAATAAACATGTCTATTGAGCAATATCTTTTTTGATTCATTTCCTAGAGTAATGGAAATAAAAACTAAAATAAACAAATGAGACTTAATTAAACTCAAAAGCTTTTGCACTGCAAAGGAAACCATAAACAAAATGAAAGATAATCCACACAATGGAAGAAAATATTTTCAAATGATGCTACCAACAAAGGATTAATCTCCAAAATTTGCAAACAGCTCATGTGACTAAAAAACAAAAACAAAAACCCAATCAAATAGTAGGTGGAAGGCCTAAATAGAAATTTCTCCAAAGAAGATCTACATGAAAACACACTCAACATCACTAATTATTAGAGAAATGCAAATCAAAAGTATAAATCAAATGCAAATCATAAGATGTCACCTCACACAGTCAGAATGGCCATTGTCAAAAAGACTACAGATAATAAACACTGGAGAGGGTTTGGAGAAAAGAGAACTTTCCTACACTGCTGGTGGGAATATAAATTGGTACAGCCACTATGGAGAACAGCATGGAAGTTCATTAAAGTACTGAAAATAGAGCTATTATATGATCCAGCAATCCCACTCATGGGCATCTGGAGAAAAACATGGTCTGAAAGGATACATGCACCTTTATGTTAATTGTGCCACTGTTTACAATAGCCAAGACATGCTGCTACTGCTGCTGCTAAGTCGCTTCAGTCCTGTCCGACTCTGTGTGACCCCATAGACGGTGGCCCACCAGGCTCCCCGTCCCTGGGATTCTCCAGGCAAGAGCACTGGAGTGGGGTGCCATTGCCTTCTCCAAGCCAAGACATGGGAACAATCTAAATATTCACTGATGGATGAATAGGTAAAGAAGATATGGTGTGCATGTGTGTGTTTGTGTGTGTGTGTGTGTGTGTGAGAGAGAGAGAGAGAGAGAGAGATGGAATATTACTCAGCTGTTAAAAAGAATGAAATAATGGCATTTGCAACAACATGGATGCATCTTGAGATTACCATACTAAGTGAAGTAAGTCATACAGAGAAAGACAAATATCATATGATATCGCTTACATGCAGAATCTTAAAAATGATACAAATAAATTTATTTACAAAAATGAAACAGAATCATAGACTGAGAGAACAAATTTATGGTTCCTGGGGGGAATGGTGGGGCAGGGGGAATATATAGGGAGTTTGGGGTTGACATGTACATGCTGCTATATTTAAAATAGAGAATTAACAAGGACTTTCTGTATAGCACAGGGAACTCTATTTAATACTCTGCAGTAACCTAAATGGGAAAGAATTTTAAAAACAGTCAGTTCAGTCACTCAGTCGAGTCCTACTCTTTGCTACCCTATGGACTGCAGCACGACAGGTCTCCCTGTCCATCACCAATGCCCAGCGTTTACTCAAACTCATGTCCATTGAGTCAGTGATGCCATCCAACAATCTCATCCTCTGTCGTCCCCTTCTCCTTCTGCCTTCAATCTTTACCAGCATCAGGGTCTTTTCATATTGAGTCAGCTCTTCACATCAGGTGGCCAAAGTATTGGAGTTTCAGCTTGAACATCAGTCCTTCCAATGAATATTCAGGGCTGATTTCCTTTAGGATGGACTGGTTGGATCTCCTTGCAGTCCAAGGGACTCTCAAGAGTCTTCTCCAACACCACAGTTCAAAAGCATCAATTCTTCGGTGCTCGGCTTTCTTTATAGTCCTATTCCGACATCCATACATGACTACTGGAAAAACCATAGGCTTGACTAGATGGGCCTTTGTTGGCAAAGTAATGTCTCTGCTTTTTAGTATGTTGTCTAGGTTGGTCATAACTTTTCTCCCAAGGAATAAGCATCTTTTAATTTCATGGCTGCAGTCACCTTCTACAGTGATTTTGGAGCCCCAAAAAATAAAGTCAGCCACTGTTTGCACTGTTTCCCCATCTATTTGCAATGAAGTGATGGTACCATATGCCATGATCTTAATTTTCTGAATGTTGAGCTTTAAGCCAACTTTTTCTCTCTCCTTTTTCACTTTCATCAAGAGGTTCTTTAGTTCTTCATCGCTTTCTGCCATAAGGGTGGTGTCCCCTGCAAATCTGAGATTATTGATATTCCTTCTGGCAATCTTGATTCCAGAATAGATACATGTATTTGTATAATTGAATCACTCTGCTATACATCTGAAACCAATACAATACTGTTAATCAAGTACATATAGTTGATTGTTAATTATCTATATAATAAAGGGTTTACTTTCAAATCCTACTAGGATTTGAGACTACCTGAAGCCTGACAATCTTCTAGGATCTATCAGAGGATCCTGGTTGTACAAGGGAAAAGGTAGGGAGAAGATTCAAGGTCTGACCTCAGCTTTAGGATTCCAGGAATTTTTTCTTACTTGGTTTCCATTCTGCATTCTGGAAAGCTTCTTTTTGTTTAGATATTTTATAGTTAGTCTCATTTAGATTATTTGGGTTTGCTGAAGCTCAGTGTCACAGGAAGGGGAATGAGAAAATAGAGCAAATGTATTTTTTCAGCTTCCCTCCCAGATCTGCCTTATGACCTTCGAATAAAAGTGGAAACTGGAAACTGAAAGCAACAAAACATTCATACCTACCTGGCTATAGAGGACACTGTGGTTGTCTCCCCAACATCTCTGTCACCCTTTCCTCATGGTATCCCCATGAAATGCAGATAGATTGATCCATTCCAATGTCTGGGTGGGTGAGTTCAGATTTGATTAACCACAAGGCCATAGTTACTGCTTACAGAGGTCTATTTCTTAGTCTGTCAATCTTAGCATTCCTCTAGCCACAGGGGACGTGTAAGAATGAGTATTACATAAAACTTGGTTAATAGGACATAAATGTGACACTTTATTTTTAAAAAGAGTGCTTTTCTGACAAACTTACTACCAAGTAGGATTAATTCTTTCATTAGACAAGGACACATGTAAATCAGATTACAACTGGCCATCTTGTTATTATGAAAAAGCCAGACTTTATAAAAAGCAGTTATTATGGAAATCAGCTAAGAGAAATCAAAAGGAAATGGGTCTTGACAGCATCACTGAACACTCAGGTGAAACAAATTTGAAGTTCTTCTTTGTATTTTTCAGCTATGTGAGCCAATATAGTATATGTGCTATTTAAGCCATTTGCAGTAATTTTTTTCTTGCTTCCAAAAACATCCTAACAGATACCTTTGATTCAAATTAAACAAAACAAACAAACAAAAAAACACTTGTTGGCCTACATAACTGAGATTTTCCAAGGTATTCTATCTTCAGACATGACTGGATACAGCAACAGTTCCTGGATACAGGAACTGTTTTGTCTCTCTTGAGTCTCTCTTCTACTTAGTTGGACTTATTTTCTGGTTTCATTCAGCAGCCCTCAGATAGTCTAAGGCCTGCTTCTGAAGCAAGGGGTGGAGTGAACAGCCCTAGCAGAATACAGTAAAAGTAAAATGAAGGGTAATTTTCTATTGGCAAATTGCATAAAGTGATTAGAAGAATGGATGAATTCTGGGCAGGAGTAAAAATAGATATCTACTAAATAAGGGCAGATGGTGACTGCAGCCATGAAATTAAAAGACTCTTACTCCTTGGAAGAAAAGTTATGACCAACCTAGATAGCATATTGAAAAGCAGAGACATTATTTTGCCAACAAAGGTCCGTTTAGTCAAGGCTATGGTTTTTCCAGTGGTCATGCATGGATGTGAGAGTTGGACTGTTGGAAATGTTACTTAAATTCTTTTAACCTTGATTTTCAAATACTGAAGTTAGCATAAGCAATCTTTAAGGTTTACTTTAACTTTATTTTAATGTGATAGCAGCATACTGAATATACTGTAGCATACTGTTGTTGTTCAGTTGATTAGTCATGTCCAACCTTTTGCAACCCTGTGGACTACAGCATGCCAGGCTTCCCTGTCCATCACTATCTCCCAGAGCTTGCTCAAACTCATGTCCATCGAGTTGGTGATGCCATCCAACTATCTTGTCCTGTCATCCCCTTCTCCTCCTGCCTTCAATCTTTCCCAGCATCAGGGGCTTTTCTAATTAGTAGGCTCTTTACATCAGGTGGCCAAAGTATTGGAGCTTCAGCTTCAGCATCCGTCCTTCCAATGAATATTCAGGACTGATTTCCTTTAGGATTGAGTGGTTTCATCTGCATGCAGTCCATGGAACTCTCAAGAGTCTTTTCTAACACCACAGTTCAAAAGCATCAATTCTTCGGTGCTCAGCTTTCTTCACAGTCCAACTCTCACATCCATACATGACTACTGGAAAAACCATAGGTTTGACTAGATGGGCCTTTGTTGGCAAAGTAATGTCTCTGCTTTTTACTATGCTGTCTAGGTTGGTCATACCTTTTATTCCAAGGAGCAAGCATCTTTTAACTTCATGGCCACAGTCACCATCTACAGTGATTTTGGATCTCAAGAAAATAAAGTCTGTAATTGTTTCCATTGTTTCCCCATCTATCTGACATAAAGTGATGGGACCAGATTCCATCATCTTCATTTTTTGCATGTTGAGTTCTACTGTTGAGCTTTTGAATGTTGAGTACTATAGTATAATGTAGTATAGTATATTTAGTATACTATCCCATCAGAAGAAAATCAAAATAAACCCTAAAGATTATTTATGCTAATCACAACATTGGAAAATCAAGGTTAAAAGAATTTAAATGACTTTTCCAAGGTCACCTCCAGTGAATTATAGGCCAACTGGGACTAGAGCCAAGGACTTATTAGTCAAGCAATTTGCCTGTAAAAAGTGGAAGAAGGTGACATATCAGTGAGAAAGAATAATTAAGTGTCTTAGTTAGGTTTCTTACACAGTATAACTCTGGGACTATCACCCTCGCTGAGAGGATGATAACATTTTGCTCCTTGCTTCATTTTAAGGGGAGAAAATAGGTGTTCCAATTTAGCAAAAAAGGTTTAATCTAGGGAGAAAAAAATATCTTCAAATACACCACAGCATATCTCTGTGAAGGTTATTTCTTTATTTCTTGGCATGTTGGCATCTTAATTATTTTAACTGTTAAAGCCACATATGGATTTCTTCTACTGCCGGATAATCATCAGAAATGAAAAAAGTTGCTTTGATCCTGCAAGAACATTTTAATCACAGGATGAATTAAATACAAGTCAGCAATTTATATCTGACTTGTAGAGCATCTGAAACCCTGAATCTCATCTAAAAAGGCAAAAAGAAGAAGAGAAATTAGTATATATACTATTATTTTTTCAGGGTAACTAGTCACTTTTCACTGTACTTCTTTCAGTGAATGTGTAAATAATTCTTTAATAATAAGAGGCAAAAGAAAGAAGTAAAAAGGGTTGCATAATGGCTACAGGTTTGACAGATCAAATTCAAAAAGTAATAGGACAAAAAATGAAATATTTCTCAAAGTTCAAGGGTTTCAGTTCAAGGGCCAATCAAGCCATAAGTGTTGTCCTTTGGCTTCTAGAGCCACTGCATAGTTTTTTCATCTGCCACTGTCAAAAAGAATTTTAAATATTTTGCAGGCTACTCACAGCTTAGAGTCCCAAAGAGATTTTAAAGGTATCATAAAGGTTGTGATAATACTTATTTTTCTTCTTACAGAGTGGGTCAGAGGTTCTATTAAAAAGCCTCTTTAATATAAAATCAAGGTAAGAAATTCTCAGATAGGAACTCTATGTAGAACAGACAATTTCTAACATAATGACACCAGATGTTGTCCCAACAGAGGGGTCAAATAGCTACAGTGTGTGACCTCAGTGGTAGTAATTTTATGTCACTAATTTTCCATTAGTGGAGCTATGCAGGGAGTTTTGTTGCAAGCAGAGAGAAAACATAACTTCAAGTCACTGGTCTTATATATTGCTATTCATGTGGGAAAAAAAAATGAGGCACGAGTTTAAATGGAGGGAGACACAGAGGTAGATTGCAGGTAGACCATTTACTGTAAACAGAAGTGTTTTATTCATATATTCTTTCATTCATCATATTTCTGAATATTTCCTATGAACCAAATTCAGCATTACTTGTTAGATTCTTTCAGAAGTGTTAATGAGGGACATTAAGTACATTCACTGGAAGAACTGATTAGAGAAGTGTAAGAAAACTCTTAGCTGTGTGTATATGTGCATACCTGTGTACATGGAATTTGACACAATAGTTTTTAACTTTTTATTTTAAAATAATTTAACATTTGTAATATGTCATATAAAAAGTCGCTTCAGTTGTGTCTGACTCTTTGTGACCCTATAAACTGTAGCCCTCCAGGCTCCTCTGTTCTGGGGCTCTCCAGGAAAGAATACTGGAGTGGGTTTCCATTCCCTTATCTAGGGAATCTTCCATGCCCAGGGATCGAACCTATATCTCTTAGGTCTCCTGCATTGGCAGGCCAGTTTTTTACTACTGGTGCCACCTGGGAAGCCCATATAAAGAGTACAGAGAATTATTTCTAAGACTCTATATCAAGGAAATAATCAGACACATGTGTACAGGTTTATCAATGAGGATGTTCATTACAGTGCTTCTTAATGAGCATAACTGAAAATAATTTAAGTAAATATCAATTGAGAACCAGTTAAATACATTAATATATATTCACGTTATTAAATATTTATAGCCATTGAATAATGCATACAAATTATTTATTCACATAACTTGAATTTTATTATGTAATCTTATGAAAGAAAATGAAAGTGTTAGTTGCTCAGTCCTGTCTGACTTTTTGTGGCCCAATGGGCTGTAGCCCATCAGGCTCCTTTGGCCATGGAATTCTCTAGGCAAGAAAACTGGAGTGGGTAGCCACTCTTTCTATGGGATCTTCCTAACTGAGGGATAAAATCTGAGTCTCCTGCATTGCAGGTGAATTCTTTACCATTTGAGGCACCAGTAATCTTACAGATATGTATACAATTTGAAGGAAGTTTATACCCAAAGAGCTGTTACCTTTAGGTGGTGGTGACTACAGTTTTTTTCTGGATAGTATATTTTCAGGTAGTTGAACTTTCTCAGATTAAAAGCAGATTTGAGGAGTGAATATCAACTAACTGCTAAATCACAACTGTTGAATCATAATTCTCTGTTTCTGATGGTATTCTCTCAGTCACATTTAGCTTTACATGTTAGCAGAGAACATGATTGTGTAATGTGATATATTCGTGACATAGCAAAGGGCTCACTGCATAAAGCTCCATCCAACTCCTTTTAAAAAAAGTTTTTTATTTTTTGGCCACAGCTCATGGCATGTTGGATCTTAGTTCCCCAACCAACTGGCATTGGACCAGTGCCCCTTACAGTTGACACAGTCTTGACAACTGGACCACCAGGGAAGTCCCAAATCCATCTGATTTCTTGCTAATGCCTTGAATTCCACAGATGGACATTAGGTTTTAATGTTTAAATGCCACAAAGAAAGAAATAAATGACTGAAATTCACATTATATGTCAATAGTGTTAATACATTCCCTTAAGAGGGAGATTTTGAAGAAGGCAGAGGGAGGTAGTTGAAGCTGAACCTGCTTTAAAGAGGGGAAAAAAGACTCTGAGGGAAGTTGCTGGAGACGAAGATAGCCATCACTGATGTCTGATTTTACAGCTTTCCTGAGGGTTGACTTACATTTAGTCATGCAAAAGGATATGGTTTATGATATTTAAGTATCCCTTTTCAAATTACGAGATTTCATTTTGAATTATTTCTCCTGTCGATTAATGGTCTTTCCCATTACACTGGAAGTTCCCTGAGGGTGGAGGCTTTGTTTTCTATGCTATTACAATCCTAGCTCCCAGTGCCTTTGCAAATAAAAATGTATCTAAAAATATTTGAGTCAACCTACATTTTTAGAAACAGAAAAGGCTTTGGAACCAGATAGATCTGGTTATTCAATGGCTGTCACTACCTCTATGATCCTTTCTTCCTCCCTTCCTTTCTTCACTGCTTCCTTCCTTCCCTTCCTTCTACAAATATTTAATTAGCTAAACACCAACAATATGAAGACTTATGTTAAATGCAAGCAAGTTAAAAACCTCATAACCTCTATGTTTTATCAATGACAAAATGAAGATAAAATAGTTCTCATTTCTAGATGGTTGAGAATATTCTGTGCAATGAGAAATTATGCATTTGAGACATCTTGCATCATTTTCACAGTTTCCTAACTTAGTAAATGATAAATGGTAGCTATTAATAGCATTATAGTACTGTATAATAAAGTATTCCTTTTGCACTTATTCATGATTTATATTGCAGATATTTATTGAGTAATTAATCTTCCTTGCTGGCTCAGATGGTAAAGCATCTGCCTACGATGCAGGAGATCCAGGTTCAATCCCTGGGCCAGAAAGATCCCCCTGGAGAAGGAAATGGCAACCCACTCCAGTACTCTTGCCTGGAAAATCCCATGGACAGAGGAGCCTGGTAGGCAACAGTCCATGGAGTCACAGAGTTGGACATGACTGAGCGATTTCACTTATTTATTGAGTACTCATGGAGGTCCAGGGATTGTTCTATAGATTGTCAATACAAAAATGACTAAGACAGAGTCCTGAGCTTCTGGGATTTCACATCACAGTGAAAAACATACCACAAGGGCACAAAACCAAGTTACCTGATACATTTTTTGCCTGGCCAAGTTACATGACCCCTCCTCCCCATACTGTATTTTTCAAAAGTGAGATAAAAAAAAAAAAAAAAAATCCTGAAAGCTAAATCAGTCTAAGTCACTCACAGAAGTTGCAGGCTTCTCTTGGGTAATTCTTTACTTGACTGACCTTAGTGTGACAGAATGAAGGTTATCTGAGTGGAAGCAAAGGATGCTGGCTTTCCTGTAGGACTTCAACTTTTTAAGGGAGCATTGTCCTAACTCATTCTCAGTTGACCCAATCAGTACTAGGCTTTGTGTATCAGTTTCTAGAATAGATGTGAGTGCTCTCCCATCAAGACTTTGAGGGAAGGAAGGGCCAGGGGCAAGAGACCTAGATTTCTGCAAAAGCAATAGAAACAAAGGATAATCAGGGGACAGGAAGATGAACAAAATTTAGGAATAAAGTTGAGCTTTACACTGAACATTGAATCAGAATGCACTAGGTAGAATATCAGAAACTGTTCTGGGCGTATACTAAAAAAAGCATTGCAATTTTCCTCCTTATTGTCTGTCACTTGTATAATACATGTGTGTGTGCTCAGTCGCTTCAGTCATGTCCAATTCTTTGCGACACTATGGACTGTAACCTCCCAGGCTCCTCTGTCCAAGGGATTTTCCAGGCATGAATACTAGTTGGAGTGGGTTGCCATTTCCTGTTCCAGGGGATCTTCCCAAACCAGGGATTGAACATACAACTCTGAGTCTCCTGCATTGGCAGGCGTGTTCTTTACCACTAGCATCACTCAGGAAGCCCTGCGTAATAATACATGGATAGGTCTTTTTTGGCCTAACCTTAGAGCACTGAGGCAGACTCTTGATACCTGCAAATCTTGAGGTCTCTGGAATGAGAGAACAGAGAAAAGGACTGGAAAAGGCTGTCTCAAATCTCCTGATGGAAATTCATAGCAACAGCTTCTAGACAAGTCCTGCTATATGTAGACAATTCCTGCTGCCTGCAGTGGCAGACTTGTCAGTACCACACTAGTGTGAATGTAGCTGATTTCTCATGTGTGCCTGTGTGCTCAGTTACTGCTCAGTCATGTCCAACTCTTTGCAATCCCCTGGCCTGTAGCCTGCTAGGCTTCTCTGTCCATGGAATTCTTCAGGTAAGAATACTAGAGTAGGTTGCCACTATCCAGGGGATATTCCTGACCCAGGGGATATCCCTGACCTAGGGATCGAACTCAACATCTCTGATATCTCCTGCATTGGCACGGGGCTCTTTACCACTGCACCACCTAGATTAACAATTCAGTCAAAGTGGGGGTGTTGAAGACCCTCCTTAATGCATGACTGGAGGGGAAAAATTGGGGAAATTTACTGATTATACAGAAACGTTCTTGTTGAATCTAAAAAGGGACTATTCGATCGCTGATGAAAAGTCCTTTTCATTGTCCTTCAAAGAAAATCTCGATCTTCAGAGGCAAATCTATGTGTGACTGTAAGTACAGGATTCCTGGATGAAATGTTCTCTTTTAAGCACAAATAGTTCAGAAGGTTGGAGCCAAAGAGAAGCAGCTATCTGCTTTCCCTGTTTCCTAGCTACAGCCCTGAAGTAAGCTCCCACCCAGCTGGAAATGAGTTTTGACTGCGGCAATTATATAGATGTCACTGTAAGCTGTTATCTTATCAGATCTTTTTCTTTTCTTTCAGAGTCCCAGCATCATCTTTCAGAGGGACTGGATTACTTAAGATAAAGAGAGAGCTTAGATACATTGCCACAATAAAAACAAAGATGTCTCAGACATTGGCTTTATAATG
This sequence comes from Bos javanicus, assembly GCF_032452875.1. Classification (NCBI taxonomy): domain Eukaryota; kingdom Metazoa; phylum Chordata; class Mammalia; order Artiodactyla; family Bovidae; genus Bos; species Bos javanicus. The sequence goes on along the minus strand of NC_083869.1, from coordinate 57,557,282 downwards.
TTAGCCACAGATGGAAATTGCTTGAAAGGATACATGAAAATAAAAGCAAACCCAGCTCACTCATTGCTCAAGCAGTAATGATAGTCAGACTTTTCAAAGATCCTGGACACTGACTGATTTATCCATTACATAGCTTGCATCTTACTTGAGGAAATTCTTTAAATGCAAGGTCTATGCATGCTGCAATGTCCTTTTGTGTCTATTGGGAGAAATATCTAGAATCTTACCAACAAATCTGGATTCTGTAAAGCTTACTCAATGCTTGGAACAAAAATACACCAATCCAAGAGTGGAATCTCAATGAATGAGAGCAGACCTGCCACATTTTTGATGAAGACATGGTCTAGGAATGGACAGTAGCCTCTGAAAGGCCCCACAAAAGACCAAGCAGGAAAGAAAGGTAATTTACAATTTTGCACTTTTGTGAAAGGGAGGTGGCCTTAGCAAAGTGAAAATGGCATGTTAGCTTTCAGCTACATTTTCCATTAAAGAATGGGGGAAATTAAAAGGCAATGCCAAAGAATGCTCAAATTACAACACAACTGCACTCATCTCACAAGCTAGTAAAGTAATGCTCAAAATTCTCCAAGCCAGGCTTCAGCAATATGTGAACCATGAACTTTCAGATGCTCAGGCTGGTTTTAGAAAAGGCAGAGGAACCAGAGATCAAATTGCCAACATCTGCTGGATCATCGAAAAAGGAAGAGAGTTCCAGAAAAGCATCTATTTCTGCTTTATTGACTATGCCAAAGCCTTTGACTGTGTGGATCACAATAAACTGTGGAAAATTCTGAAAGAGATGGGAATATCAGACCACCTGACCTGCCTCTTAAGAAACCTGTATGCAGGTCAGGAAGCAACAGTTAGAACTGGACATGGAACAACAGACTTGCTCCATATTGGGAAAGGAGTACTTCAAGGCTGTATATTGTCACCCTGCTTATTTAACTTATATGCAGAGTACATCATGGGGAATGCTGCCCTGGATGAAGCACAAGCTGGAATTAAGATTGTGGGAAGAGATATCAATAACCTCAGATATGCACATGATACCACCCTTATGGCAGAAAGCAAAGAGGAACTAAAGAGCCTCTTCTTGATGAAGGTGAAAGAGGAGAGTGAAAAAGTTGGCTTAAAGCTCAACATTCAGAAAACGAAGATCATGTCACCCAGTTCCATCACTTCATGGCAAATAGATGGGGAAACAGTGCAAACAGTGGCTGACTTTATTTTTCTGGACTCCAAAATCACTGCAGATGGTGACTGCAGCCATGAAATTAAGACGCTTACTCCTTGGGAAGAAAGTTATGACCAATTAAAAAGCAGAGACATTACTTTGTCACCAAAGGTCCGTCTAGTCAAGGCTATGATTTTTCCAATAGTCATGTATGGATGTGAGAGCTGAACTATAAAGAAAGCTGAGTGCCAAAGAATTGATGCTTTTGAACTGTGGTGTTGGAGAAGATTCTTGAGAGTCCCTTGTACTGCAAGGTGATCCAACCAGTCTATCCTAAAACATATCAGTCCTGGGTGTTCATTGGAAGGACTTATGTTGAAGCTGAAACTTGAATACTTTGGCCACCTGATGCAGAGAGCTGACTTATTTGAAAAGCCCCTGCTGCTGGCAAAGATTGAGGGCAGGAGAAGAAGGGGATGACAGAGGATGAGATGGTTGGGTGGCATCACCGATTCAATGGACGTGAGTTTGGGTAAACTCCGGGAATTGGTGATGGTCAGGGAGGCCTGGTGTGCTGTGGTTTATGGGGTCTCAAAGAGTTGGACATGACTGAGTGACTGAACTGAACTGGTCTTAGAAAACTTTAATTCAGAAATTTATGGTTTGTCTAGATTGGAATTTTGCCCCTGATTGTTCATTTCCTCATCTGCAGGGGGATCATAATACCCTCTTCATTAATACCTGACTTGAAGTGCCTCCCTAGAGCAGGAGTATAGGTACTGCACATTAAGACTTTCTCTGGCTGATGCAAAGTAAGAAGTGCCACATCTCTATATCAGCACAGTGTTAAAAAGCAAGAGATTTCCAGAAGAAAATCTGCTTCTCCTTCACTGACTATGGTGAAGCCTTTGAGTATATGGATCATAATACACTGTGGTAAATTCTTCAAGAGATGAGAGTACTAGACCACCTTACCTGCCTCCTGAGAAAGCTGTATGCATTTCAAGAAGCAATAGTTAGAACTGGACATGGAACAGACTGGTTCCAAATTGGGAAATGAGTACATCAAGGCTGTATATTGTCACCTTACTAATTTAACTTATATGCAGGGGCCTGGTGTGCTGCAGTCTATTGGGTTGTAAAGAGTCAGACACGACTGAGCAACTGAAATGAACTGACTGAAGGACATTTTTGATTGTCGTGGCTGACAAGAGGAGGGATGCCACTGGCATCTAATGGGTAAAGTCCAGGGATGCTGCTAAACATCCTCCAATATATAGGACAGTCACCCTGCTTCAACCCCAACAAAGAATTATTTGATCCAGAATGTCTGCAGTGAAAAAGTTCTGGGGATTGATAGTGGTGATGGTTGTACAATTATGTGAGTACACTTAATGCCAATAAACTATATGCTTAAAAAAAAAACAAACTTATATGCAGAGTACATCATGCAAAATGCAAGACAGCATGAAGCAGAAGCTGGAATCAAGGTTGCCAGGAGAAATGTCAATAATCTCAGATATGGAGATGAAACCACCCTTAGGGCAGAAAGCAAAGAACTAAAGAGCCTCTTGACGAAAGTGAAAGAGGAGAGTGAAAAAGTTGGCTTAAAACTCAACATTTAAACAATGAAGATCATGGCATCTCGTTGCATCACTTCATGGCAAATAAGATGGGGAAACAGTGACAGACTGTTTTTCTTGGGCTCCAATATCACTCACTGCAGATAGTGACTGCTGCCATGAAATTAAGACACTTGCTCCTTGGAAGAAAAGCTATGACCAACCCAGACGGCATATTAAAAAGCAGAGACATTACTTTGCCGACAAAGGTCTATCTAGTCAAAACTATGGTTTTTCCAGTAGTCATGTATGGTTGGGAGAGTTGGACCATAAAGAAAGCTGAGCACCAAAGAACTGATGCTTTTGAACTATGGTGTTGGAGAAAACTCTTGAGGGTCCGTTGAACTGCAAGGAGACCAAGCCAGTCAATCCTAAAGGAAATCAGTCCTGAATATTCACTGGAAGGACTATGCTGAAGCTGAAGCCCCAATACTTTGGCCAACTGATGGGAAGAGCCAACTCATTGGAAAAGACCCTGATGCTGTGAAAAATTGAGGGCAGGAGGAGAAGGAGGCAATAGAGGATAAAATGGTTCGATGGTATCATTATCTCAGTGTACCTAAGTTTGAGCAAATTCTGGGAGATACTGAAGGACAGGAAAACCTGGCATGCTGCAGTCCATGGGGAGCTGGAAAGAGTCAGACATTACTGAGCAGCTGAACAACATTTAATAAATGGGATAAAATATCAAAGAGTTTTAAGTGATTTTTCCATACAGCTAGTATATGACAGAATCATTTTCAGATCAGTTTTTGCCTCAAATGTCAGTGTCGTTTCCACCGTATCACAATGGGCTCTTCACTGACCTCAGAAAATTCTATGAAGGGTACGAAACACAGGTTAAGTCCTGTTTCTTGAAAGCCTAGCCTTGCCCACTGAGTCCATAATTGTCTCTCTTTCCTAAAAATCTACTTACAGATTTCTTCATTACGGAATTCAAGCAAACATAGCATCATTACTTTCTTTTTCAAACTTCATATGTGCATGTTATCTGTCAGGAGAGTGTAAACTCCTCGGGTCTGTCTCATCTCAACAAAAATTTGAAGCGACGGACACTAAAGCCCTTGGTGCATCACAGCTCTTGGACAGACTGTGGTCTTGAACAGACTGTGTTATAGCTCTTAGATCAATGTTACAGCTCCATGTTACAGCTCAGTTTTATTTAGAAAATAGCAGGAAAATACATCCTTGAGCATGAGGGCATGCCAACCCAAAGATGTGAAGAGAAGAGAGAGACAGAGAGCAAGAAGAGAGGGAGAGAGAGAGAGGCCCTCGGCCCTTTGGCTCCCCTTTTTATGTTTTTTCCTCCCCCTGGGCCTGCCCTATGTAAATTGGGCTAGCCAGGAGTGCTGTTTTTTCTACCTGAGGTCCTCACTCTGGTCCTTGGACTTTCCTTTGACCTTCGTTCTATTTTTGCGAGCTTTTCCCTTCCTTGTCTTTTAGCCATTGCCATTTTGGACTCCTGTTTCCTATTCTAACTACATAACATTCCCCATTCAAGAGATGGGAGGCCCAATTCTTCGGGAATAGGGAAGTCGAGGTCTTTCTGGCTACTTCCTGCTGAACTGGGATGGCGAAGGGTATTGGGCCTCTCCCTCTTGCTAGTCTCAGGCCTCAGAGTCCTTATAGTCCATCTAAGGGTGGCTGATATTTTCTGTGGTCGGCTGTAGTTTTATATATCCTTGTTGAACTCGTACTGCTTGTTGTAGTTTGTTGACCTGGTAGCAGAGGCTTAGCCTCTATAGTCTCAAAATTGGAGATAACTGCATATCCAGCTCTTCTTTTTCCATCCAAGACAAAGCTACTTCCATGAGTGTACCAGATTTCCTCAGGATTGGTCAGAGGATCTCCCAACAATCCCTCTCGGGGTTTTGTCCAGTGGTTCAAGGTTTCTAGGCAAGAATGAAAGGGGATAGAGCCCTCGGGGGTAGGCAGGAGGGTGACTGGGTTAAGAACCTCACAAGTGGATATACTGAGGCCTGGATTTTCCATCAGCAGTACTTGATATCTGAGGATTCTTTGATCAGACATCCATAAGTGACCTCTTCCATTTAGGAGTTGTTTTACTTGGTGGCTAGTAAAAATAGTTAGCTTGCCCCCAAAGGAGAGTTTTAAAGTTTCTTCTATCAGTATTGCAACAGCTGCAAGACTTTGAAGGCAGGGTGACCAGCCTCAGGCAGTTGGGTCGAGCCTCTTGGATAAATAAGCTACAGGCTGGGGCTCAGATCCCAATCTTTGAGTTAAGACTCGTAAGGCTATTCCTTCTCTTTCATAAAGTTGGAATACTTTTTATGGCTCTGGAAACCTCAAGGCAGGTGCCTGAGTTAAGGCTTGTTTTAGTGTAGCCTCTGCCTTCTTTTGAGGAGTTCCTCACATCAGTGGGATTGAATCATCCCGTCGCTTTAAGCTTTCATATAAGGGCCGGGCAATTAGACCATAGTGGGTTATCCAGATTCTACAATACCCAGTTAGCCCCAGGAAAGCTCGCAATTGTTTTTGAGTCATGGGGGAGGGCAACTGGAGGATTCCTTGTACCCAATCAGAGGACAGCCTCCTGGACCCATGTGCAATCTGAACTCCCAGGTAAGTGACCTTTGTCTCCACCATCTGTGCCTCAGCATGGAGACTTTATATTTCCTCTCTGCCAAAAAGTTTAGAACCCAAATTTCATGTTATTGGGCATTTTTCTCATCTGGAGAGCAGATTAGTAGGTCATCTACATATTTTAATAGTTTCCCATTAGGTCCCAGGTCCAGATCTAGGAGATCTCAGCTAAAGGTCTGTCCAAATAGGTGGGGGCTATCTCTGAACCCCTGAGGTAATACTGTCCAAGTCATCTGTTGGTGTTTTCCTCCTGGGGCCTCCCACTCAAAGGCAAAAAGATATTGGGGTTCTTTAGCCAGTGGTATGCAAAAAAATGCATCTTTGAGATCCAAGACTGTAAACCACTTGGCACTGGGTGGAATTTCTCCCAAGATTATATAGGGATTGGGTATTGTGGGATGGAGGGGGACTACAGATTCATTTATGATCCGGAGATCTTGAACCATTTGCCAGGTTCTGTCCTTTTACTTTACTGAGAGGATTGGGGTGTTATATGACAAACTGGTGGGGACCAATAGCCCACAAGCAAGGAATTTATTTATTAAGGGCTGTAGTCCCTCCTGAGCCTCTCTTTTGAGGGGATATTGTTTCCAATTAGGAAACCAAGTGGGATCTCAGAGGACAATGATAACTGGTTCAGCTTGGTGGGCCCATCCAGGAGTGCCCTTGTCCCACACCTGGGGGTTAATTTTGTCCTCCCATAATTTTTGGTCCCTCTCTACTGGAGAGGATGTAATGGGTTCTTCAGTAGTAACCAGAAGCTGTAGGGCTCTAGGGGCTGAAAAGCTTTCCATCACAAGGGTGGTCCTCAGTTTAGTGAGAATATCTCTTCCCAATAAGGGAGTAGGACACTCAGGGACCACCAGAAACTGGAAAATATTTGTCCATCCAAGCATCAAAGAAGTGCTCGGGTGAATCTTTTAGAGTTGTTTTTCCTGTAGCACCCCAAATGGCACAGATTTGGGAGGAGAAGGCTCTGGAGTAGGAGATCAAGACAGAGTAGGTAGCCCCTGTGTCAACCAAGAAATTCTCAGACCTACCTGCCATATCCAGTTGCACCCTTGGCTCCAGCCCCATGATGGTTATCTGTGACAGGCGGGCTGGCTGGACCAGGCCGCTTCAGTCCTGTTCAACCATCGTGAGGGAAGGCTTGGCGCTTGACCTCAAGCCTCTTGGGTCCCGAGGCAGAGTGCTGCCCAATGTCCCAGTTGATGGCATTTGTAGCAAGCCATTTTAGGAGGCTTGTCATGGTTTGGGCACTCTTTGGCCCAATACCCCACCTGTCTACAGATTAGGCATTTGCCTCGTGCCTTGTCCTTTAAGGACTTGGGGTTTGCCATAGGGCTTCCCTGGAGGGCAGCCACCATCTGGACATGCCTTGTCTCTTTCCTTCTCTCCCTCTCCTGGGCCTGGCCTCCTTCTCCTGTTCTCTGTTATAAAAGGTATTGATGGCTATCTGGACCATCTCATCTAAAGAGGTAGCAGGGACCTGCTGTTGTAGCTGTTGTAACTTTATTCTGATATCTGATGCACATTGGGACAGGAATTTGTCCTTTAAAATCACTTGTCCCTCATAAGAGTGTAAGTCCAGATTGGTAAACTTTTGTAGGGCCTCTTTTAGCCTTCCCAGAAAAGCAATGGAGTTCTCACTGGGGTCCTGAATTATTGCTGAGACCTGGGCATAGCTGATTACTTTTTGCTGGGCTGCTTTCAGTCCTGCATTCACACAGATTAGAAAATGATCTAATTTTAAAGATGTGCTCAGGGTCATTATAATTCCAATTAGGATCTAAGGAGGGGACTGCAGTTTCCCCTACTGAGTATTTATCACTTGACATGTGAAGCCCTGTTCCATACCTTTGGGCTTCCTTTAAGACTCTAGTTTGCTCAGGGTCAGATAACTTTGACTAAATATGACCATGATGTCCTTCCACGTCAGGTCAAAGGCCAAGGTAATGTGTTGGAATGTATTTATATTTGCCTGGGTCATCTGTATAGCTTCCCAGGTCTTGTTTGATCTGTCTTAGTTCTAAGAGGGAGAAGGGCTTATGGACCTGGGCTGGTCTGAATTCTCCCCCAGTTTCAACTAAGGGACATACTTGAGTTGGCTTTTGTGGAGGCGGTGTTCCCAGATATGGGGGCATGTTTGGATACAAGGAAGGAACACCAGGCAACTTGGGAGCTGTAGGAGGCTCCAGTCTCTTCGGGGGTGTGAGAGGTAAGCCTTTGGGGGGGGGGTGCGGTTTTTTCTCTTGGTTGCCTGTGCCTAACATCATTTGCCTAGTAGGCTCACTTTTAGGGCATACAACAATCCCATACTTAAGACAGAGTTCCTTCATATCTCTTAGAAGAAAATTTGGACATAGGGGATCTCTGTCCATTTCCCTTGTCTTTTGCAGAAAAATTATAGCTGCAGGATAGTATTGTAATTTAAACTCCCATCCTCAGGCCAGGATAATGAGAGAATACCCCCTAGAGGATACTGTGGCCATGCAGTGGCACAATAGAATTTTAAGTGACTTCTTAGAATTAGAGGATCAAACAGCTTCCAGTTACCAAGGATGCATCTCAAGGGCGTCTGTTGGGAAGTGGATTGGTTATTTCCTATCTGAAAGACAGTCATGAAAGGAAGGAAAATAAAAAGAAAAAACTAATAGGTCTCCTTCAGTTTCCATGGGTGACTTCCTTAGGGGTGAGTCTTAGGGGTGAAGCTTATCCTACCCAGTACTGTTGCAACCTGAGAGCCAGGCATCCCCTGGGTCAGGGTGCAGATCCCCAGGCAGGCTGAGACGTGACAGCCTCCTAGAGATCGAATCCCTGGGCAGGTCGAGTCGTGATGGCCTCCTAGGACCCCTGGACTGGAGGATCCCAGAGCAGGTTGAGGTGTGACAACCTTTTGAGGACCAGATCCCTAGGCAGGTCAAGGCAGGTTGACCTCCTGGGACCCCTGGACTGAAGTTGGGCATCCCCAAGATCTCCAGCGTGACCAGTGCTGAGTAGGATTAAGGGGTTGTAATTTTAACTCATTGCCAGTATGTTCACCACAGATGGGAATAGATAACTTGATGTAAGGCAATCCAAGCCTGTACCCTGAGACTGGGAAACAGTGAAACAGTCATAAGCCTTGTCCTTTTACTGCTCTAAGGGATTGTAAGTCACTGATTTCCTCCCCTAGTCCTCCATAAGAGCAGGTTAGGGTGTCTCCAGTGGTAAACATTTCATTGTCATAGACCCACTTTAGGTAATAACAGAAGTAATGACAAAGGAGTGGGTTATCTGGCCCTGTTAGAAGCATTAAGGTATTTTAATAATAGACTGGTTGGAGCCACATTGCCCTCAAGGGGGCAGGGTCCTGATTGTAGGAGTTAGCAATTGGCTTAAGAACAAATTTTTTAAGAGGCAACAGACCAGATGTTCCATAGAAATGGAGTGGAGATTTGATCCTGAGGTATGTTTGTAACTTTAGCAGAAGGGTGGTAAGGGTTTGGGCCCAAACGGCCTGCAGGGCTAACTTCCAAAGTGGCAAACATTATCCCTGGAAGCCTAATTGTCTTTGAAGGGATGCCAACCAATGGACTTCTAGTAGGTATTTTGTGCCTGTCACCCACCTTAGCAGGATCACTGAAAGATGCTGATGTTACACATGTTGTAGGAAATATGGAAGATGAAGGCCTGAATATCTAGAAAGAGTGGATATTATACAGTATTTCCCTCCCAAGGGCCAGCTATTTTCTGGTTGTCCTACCAGAAGACTGTAGAGGCAACATTGTGGAACTGGACGGGGCAAAGGAAAAAAGCACGAAACAGGAGGGAAGGGAGCAGGGCACAACCTTTGAAAGAATGACATAGCACAAGGACATAACATAAACCAATTAAAATCAACTGGGTCCAAGATGACAAGTCAAATTCAAGTAAACCTTAATCCCCAATCTGTAAGCTAAATGACACATCCAGAGGTGGCAGGATACCTCCCAGGTTGGGATGATCCTCCCACTCATTAGTGTGTGAATTCACTCGCAAAACCTAGCCAGGTGGCATTCCACCACCTAATTTGCCCTCTGCAATAGCCCACACCCTGCAGAGTGTGCTTCTCTCTGAATCCTAACAAATCCACCTCTTACTTATCGCTATGTCTCTCACTGGATTTTTGCAATGAGACATCAGAGCTTGAGCTTCATTAGGTCCTGAAGCCAGAAAATATGCTAAATACCTGACCTGTGCTCACAGTTTTCATTGGCCTGATCCTTGGCACAAAGATTAAGGACAGAAGAACCCCCACCCACTTGGGTAACAGCTACTGGGGCTCAGTGCCTTTGGGACACATCGAGGAATAGCCTCTCCAGAGTCCCTCAATAACTGCCACTCGCCTGTTTGTGGGGTGTGTGTGTGGGGGGGGGGGGCTGGGGGGCGTGGCGGGGAGTCAGGGGCGGGGGTTGAGGACACAAGAAATGAGAGATTGTAAAGGAATCAAGATTTTGTTAGGCCTATGTCCCTCCAGCCATAGGAGAGAGGACCCTCCTACCTTAACCGGAGGTCTTCTGGAATCTGAGACAGCTGTGTGAGCTTTCTGCTGAGTTCGTTTTTCACTGTCCTGGTTTTCAGCATGATGGGCCTCTTGTCATTTCCTTTGTGCTGGGTTTTCTTTGCGGTCCGCTTCTACCGAGGGAGCTTTTGCTGGGTTGGGCTCCTGCTGTGCTTGGCCTCTTTCTTGTGGGGACTGCGCAGAGATTGTTTCAGCCAGGTTAAACCTGAGTCACGGTACCATACATGTCAGGCGAGTGTAATCTCCTCGGTTCTGTCTTGTCTCAACAAAAATTTGAAGCGACAGACATTAAAGCCCTCAGAGTGTCACAGCTCTTGGACAGACCGTGTTATAGCTCTCAGGTCTCAAATAGACCATGTTATAGCTCTTAGCCAGATTAGTGTTACAGCTCCACGTTACAGCTCAGTTTTATTTAGAAAATAGCAGGAAAATACACCCTCCAGCCATGAGGCCATGCTGACCCAAAGACACAAAGAGAAAGAGAGAGAGAGAGAGCACTAACGCTCGTGTACAGGAGAGGAGAGAGAGAGAGAGAGGCCCCCAGCCCTTTGGCTCCTCTTTTTATATGCTGCTTCCTCACCACTACCACCCCTCCCCCGACCCGACCCCGGGCATGCCCTAGGTAAACTGGGCTGGCCAGGAGTGCTGTTTGTTCTACTTTAGGTCCCCACTCCAGTCCTCGGACCTTCCTTTGACCTTCCTTTGTTCTATTTTCACGGACTTTTCCCTTCCTTGTCTTAGCCACCACCATTTTGGACTCCTGTTTCCTATTCTAACTACCTAACATTATTCTTGCTTAACTCGATTTTATCCGTTAGAATAAAGTAAGTATGTACTTGTGTTCATTCCCATTTGGATAAATGAATCACTTCCCTTTTCAGGAAAATTACTTTGTGGAGGGGGAGACATTGGACAGAAAGGCTCAACATCATTGATACTTGCTTATATCCAATTAACGTGAAAAGAGGACACAGAAACCACAAAAAAAAAAAAATGACACATCTTGTAAGAGGTAGAGACTGTGTTCTAAGATTTTAGCTTATGTCTTTAAATGCCGAGTTTAAGATGTTTCTTCTCACTGTGCTACATGGCCCATATGGCTGGTTTCAATAATGTGATTTTTATTTTTAAAGCAGAAAAGTTCTCTGATTTGTCTTCGCTCCCTAAATTGCCCAACAAAAGTATGTATTGAAAGGAAAACTTCCAGATTTGCTATACATCACTTGTGAGAAATTGTTCAAGAAATAATTCCTCAACTCATTCAGTCTCATTACTTTTCTCCTTTGAGGGATGGAAAAATGGATCTTTCTAGCAAAAAATCAAATTTGTGCATGACAGCCAGTTGAGCTCAGAGGTCAAAGGATGAATTTGGGTTGCTTCAGTGCATTCCCATCCGTTCAATCTTTTGTCATGCTTGCACAGCAGGCAGGATTTGAAAGAGAATCTGCCCTTGTCTAAAGAACTCTTTTTTTTTTTTCTTCTTCTTTTTTTAATGGCTGAAAATAATCAGACCTACACTTGAAAACAGCTAGTCAGTACCAGTTCCAATGCTAAAGTAAACCTCTGCCAATACTTAGGCTTGGCAAAATATTTCAAAAGTAATTGCCATGGCCCAGAACAGATCTTAGTGGAGTTTTATGTCTGTACTTATGTATGTGGCAAGAGAGTTGGAGGGGCAGGAGAGAATTTTTCAAGGAAGGGTCTCAGAAAATTGGGTCTTTCCACAAATGCATGAAAGGGAGCACAGACATAAGCCCAAAGCTAATATCACCACACGCCAATATCCCCGTCAAGCTCTAAGTCCCCAGTGACTTTACCAGTGCAATTTCAATTTTAGCTCCCAAGCTGCTGTTCTTACTAGGATTTGGTAAAAGGATTTGGTAAAAGTAAAGGACAAAGGTCAAAAATAGGAATAAAAATTAGAAATAAAAATCAAAAGCAGAAATCTCTTGTCTCCTGTTCTTACTTCACTTTTAAAACATTCTGTTTCTACATACCTGATGCATTTCCCTTTAGGAGGAACCTGCTTTGAGCATTCAGAAGAGGTGTGCATGCATGTGTGCTAAGTTGCTTCAGCCATGCCTGACTCTTTGCAGCCCTATGGATGTGTAGGCCTCCAGGCTCCTCTGTTACTGAGTCCAAACTCGCTCTGCTCACTTCACGGTAGGCCAATGAATCCAAGAGACGAGGTGTTGAGGCAAGGAAGAGACTTTAGTCGGGGAACAGGCAGACCAAGAAGACGGCAGGCTAGTGCCTCAAAATAACCATCTTGTTGGGGTCTGGATGCCAGGTTCTTTAACAGATCAGAGAGAAAGAGGCAATGAGGAACTAAAGTCAAAAGGCAGACTAGAGAGGGAGAAGCACTGGAGAAGTAAAGTGAAAGTGTCTTCAGTCTTGCAAAACATCTCCAAGGGAATGTCCAGCCTTCAGAAGGAGTGTGTTAAACTCTGCTATTCATAGGTGAGCAGGGAAAAAGTATCTCTGTGAGCTGAACAAAGGCACTTGAGTTTACAGTCAAGCAGAGAGGCAGGGTCCTCCGGGCAAGCCATTGAGTATGATTATAATAATAAAAGCAAGTCAAAGAAACAGTTTACAACATGGAGTCAGAATCGACTTCCACCCTGCAACATGCCCATGGGATTCTCCAGGGAAAAATACTGGAATGGGTTACCATGCCCTACTTCAGGGCATCTTCCCAACCCAGGGATTGAACCTTATTCTCTTAAGTCTCCTGCATTGGCATGTGAGTTCTTTACCACTAGCGCCACTAGCGCCTTCAGAAGAGATGAGGTTGCCAAAGTCCTTGGAACTATTTTCCAAGTCCCAGATTTCAAAGTCAGAGCAACACTTTCTACTTAAAAAAAAAAAAAAAATTGTCTTTATTTGGCTGTGCTGGGTCTTAGTTGAGCCATGCAGAATCTAGCTCCCCAACCAGGGACTGAACTTAAGGGCCCTGCATTGGGAATGCAGAGTCTTAGCCACTGAACCACCAGGGAAGTCCCAATGTCAGAGCAATGCTATCTGTCAAGGCTGTGAAGTCCTGATGCTTTGTTAGCCTAGGTAGGGTCTCATCATATTGAAGCAGACATACTTTTCTGATTTATTAAATATTGATGATGTCTAAATTTAAATAATTAAGAGATGGGGTCAGATTTAGGTTTTGAGATTGTGATTTTCCATTTCTGTGTGAGTTATACACCTTGTGTCTCACTTTAGATCAGCTGGACTCCTGCCCTAAGTGTTCTTAGCAGCCACGTCATTTGAAACAGTTCTTTGCTTAGCAAACCAGTCTTCAGAAGACTTCATGTAAGTCTGTGTGTCTGCTTGTGGCTTCCTTCACAAGGCTTAGGGCCTGGCCTCTCCACTGAAAGTTGTGTCATCTGCCCAGGGCTAGAGTCACTGAAACACCCCTTCTCCCCCAGCCTTCTCTGCAGCAGGACTACAAGTCTTAGTCCCCTTAATACTGGTGAGTGAGACAAGTAAAAATGAATTTTTACCGGAAGAATTTTAATCCACTATCTGCTGCCAATGAGGGGAGAAAATTTTAAATACTAGTGGATTAGAAAAACAATTAAAGATCTTAAAACAGGACATGGTGAGGGAGAAAGCAGGGAATCATTCTTTTTTCAACAGTCACAAATGCTTGAAGAGCATTGAGAATATTCTTTAAGGATTACATTAAGGGAAACCTAAAGAAAATTTATCTGTATATTGAAATGCTCTTTTTTAAAGAGAAAAGCTGAAACACTTTTTTATCCTGTGAAGTGCAATTAGAACTGCAAATGTTTAATTTAGGGAACAGTCTTACTTTGATGAGTGTGTATGCGTGCTCAATTGTACAAGATTCTTTGTGACCCTATGGACCATAGCCTGCCAGGCTCCTCTGTTCTTGGGATTCTCCAGGCAAGAATACTGGAGTGGGTTGCCATTTCCTACTCTAGGGGATCTTCCAGACCCAGAGATTTAACCTGGATCTCCTGCATTGTAATCAGGTTCCTCACTGCTGAGTCACCAGGGAAGCCCACTTTGATGAGAGCCTCTTGTGATTTAGAAATATTTCTATTTAAGCAAGGATAAAAACATACTGGTAACATGATTATAAAGGTTACTTAGTAGCTATGGTAAGGATCTTGCCTTCTTAAAAAGGGAATCTTGAGTGAATATAGACCCAAAGGAAGATGAAAAGGAAGCAGCCTAAGATAGTGGTAAGGACTCATAGGTTGGACTGAAAGGGATCAAGCCCAGCTTTGCCAACTATTAATATCAATGTGCCACTCTGCGCAAGTAACTTCATGGTTCCACCCTTAGTTTCCCATCTGCAAAATGTAATTAATTATACTAATGCTTCTATAATGAAAGTACAAGAATACTTTTTTTAAGGTATAAGGCATTTTGCATAATATAAATGGCACGGTAAATATATAATATTTTTTTATATATTTTATATATCACTATTCAGTTCAGTTCTGTTCAGTTCAGTCATTCAGTCATGTCCGACTCTTTGCGACCCCATGAATCGCAGCACACCAGGCCTCCCTGTCCATCACCAACTCCCGGAGTTCACTCAGACTCACATCCATCGAGTCAGTGATGCCATCCAGCCATCTCATCCTCTGTGGTCCCCTTCTTCTCCTGCCCCCAATCCCTCCCAGCATCAGAGTCTTTTCCAATGAGTCAACTCTTCTCATGAGGTGGCCAAAGGACTGGAGTTTCAGCTTTAGCATCATTCCTTGCAAAGAAATCCCAGGGCTGATCTCCTTCAGAATGGACTGGTTGGATCTCCTTGCAGTCCAAGGGACTCTCAAGAGTTTTCTCCAACACCACAGTTCAAAAGCATCAATTCTTCAGCTCTCAGCCTTCTTCACAGTCCAACTCTCACATCCATACATGACCACAGGAAAAACCATAGCCTTGACTAGACGAACCTTTGTTGGCAAAGTAATGTCTCTGCTTTTGAATATGCTATCTAGCTTGGTCATAACTTTCCTTCCAAGGAGTAAGTGTCTTTTGATTTCATGGCTGCAGTCACCATCTGCAGTGATTTTGGAGCCCCCCAAAATAAAGTCTGACACTGTTTCCACTGTTTCCCCATCTATTTGCCATGAAGTTATGGGACCGGATGCCATGATTTCATTTTCTGAATGTTGAGCTTTCAGCCAACTTTTTCACTCTCCTCTTTCACTTTCATCAAGAGGCTTTTTAGTTCCTCTTCACTTTCTGCTTATTATTTATTAAAAATAATTATTGAAACTCCCACTATCTTCAAAATATTCATAATCATTTATTATGAGGAAAGAGATGAAAAAGTAGAATTCTACTGAATTTCATATTGTCTCCACAATGGGTAATAATTTGCAGTGCTTTGTTTTATATGTTCCTATTTCTCTTATTACTTTCTCCACTATTCTGTTCACCAAAATCCCATTCAGACTTCAGGGACCATCTCCAAACCTTACCTTGCCCTTGATGAGCTCTGATGAAAGAAATTTTACCCATATTTCAACATCCCTTGTATCCCATTACTTTGTTCTCTGTCATCTGCTGCATGTATTTATCTGCCTTATACTATATTTGGGCTTCCCTGGTGGCTCAGATAGTAAAGAATCAGCCTGCAATGCAGGAGACCCAGGTTTATTTATGTTTGTGTGTTTTTCTAAGTGCCAGTTGTGTAACAGGTACACCATAAACACTGTTGTATAAATGATGCATGTTTTTAACTAAAAATATTTTAGTTTATTTTGTATTTTGTACTTTAAAAATACAAAGCTTGAAATATTTTGCTATGACATAATAATTGGCAGAATTTTCAAAGGATGCATTCCAGAAGATAAATGCACACACATTCACAAGAAGGATTGCAAACACATTAGTTGTCATACAAGGTTCTTTGTTGCAAGAAGTGGAGAGTCATTTTGGATAACATAAACAGGAAAATGATTTGTTGAAAGGTAGCAGATATCACACAAAATGTTTGGAAAAACTAAATACTGAATCTTTGAAATTAGGCAGAAAACCACAATAAGTGGAACATAGAAACCACAGCTGGTGTGAGCGGTAGGAAGAGTTTGGATGGTACCTGGCCTTTGGTGTCTTCTCTGGATACAGCCATTTGGGTCAGGCTAATGAAAAGAAACTTTAAATTTCTTAAGCATATTGGTCACTCAGTTAAGTTTCAAGACTCATTGGTAAAATGAGTTAAAAACTCATCTTTTTTGGTAAAATCAGATTTGTATGCCCAGGATTTATGGAAAGGTAAGATTTCCCTTCATTAGTTTTCACAGATGCACATGATGATAGATTAATCTCAAATTAACATAGACATTGAAGTTAAAGAGACACTGAATGACAAATATACTCCACAATT
This sequence comes from Bos javanicus, assembly GCF_032452875.1. Taxonomy (NCBI): domain Eukaryota; kingdom Metazoa; phylum Chordata; class Mammalia; order Artiodactyla; family Bovidae; genus Bos; species Bos javanicus. Next base: position 57,540,972 of record NC_083869.1, on the reverse strand, counting down.
GATTCTTTCTACTCCCTAAACCAGGGAAAATATCCACTAACATATAATAAGACTGTCTTTACACATAACTGAAAGTACATTCCTTCCATCTCCAAAGTGGCAAAACCCCAAATCAGTTCATTTGTACAACACAGTGCTCAGAAGCTCTGGACTGGATGTACATTTCTCTTTAAGTTTTATGATGCTGTCTCAATATGTTGTAATCTATGGGCTGATGCTATTGTAGGGATAATCACCATCAATGTACCCAACAGAAAATTGTGGAACATTTAAGGGATAAAAATCAATTGAAAATAAAATGAAAGTGGGTATGAGCTAAAATAGCTATTTCTGCAATTGATCTTGAGGCTCTATTTATTTATGACCTGATCCACCACATTTTTTTCCATGTATCTGTTCCCTCCCTTCAGGTAGTATCTCAGTTTATTGTGGTCTTTTCCCTAGTGAATCACTCAAATCTTAATATCTGAGAGCTTTGAACATTGAACAGCCTACATTGTACAAGAATTCAGTTCAGTTAAACTCAGTCACTCAGTCGTGTCCAACTCTGCAGCCAAATAAACTGCAGCAATCCAGGCCTCCCTGTCCATCACCAACTTCCAGAGTTTACCCAAACTCATGTCCATGGAGTCAGTGACGACATCCAACCACTTCATCCTCTGTCATCCCCTTCTCCTCCTGCTCTCAATCTTTCCCAGCAGTGGGGCCTTTTCATATGAGTCAGCTCTTTGCATCAGGTGGCCAAAGTACTGGAGTTTCAGCTTCAACATCAGTCCTTCCAATGAACACCCAGGACTGATCTTTGGGATGGACTGGTTGGATCTCTTTGTAGTCCAAGGGACTCTCAAGAGTCTTCTCCAACACCACAGTTCAAAAGCATCAATTCTTTGGCACTCAGCTTTCTTCACAGTCCAACTCTCACATCCATACATGACCACAGGAAAAACCATAGCCTTGACGAGCTATGAACATTTGTTGACAAAGTCATGTCTCTGCTTTTTAATATGCTATCTAGGTTGGTCATAATTTTCCTTCCAAAGAGTAAGTGTCTTTTGATTTCATGGCTTCAATATCATCTGCAGTGATTTTGGACCCCAAGAAAATAAAGTCAGCCACTGTTTCCCCATCTATTTGCCATGAAGTGATGGAACTGGGTGCCATGATCTTCGTTTTCTGAATGTTGAGCTTTAAGCCAACTTTTTCACTCTCCTCTTTCACTTTCATCAAGAGGCTTTTTAGTTCCTCTTCACTTTCTGCCATAAGGGTGGTATCATCTGCATATCTGAGGTTATTGATATTTCTCCCAGCAATCTTGATTCCAGCTTGTGCTTCATCCAGGGCAGCATTCCCCATGATGTACTCTGCATATAAGTTAAAAAAGCAGGGTGACAATATACAGCCTTGATGTGCTCCTTTCCTGATCTGGAACCAGTCTGTTGTTCCATGTCCAGTTCTAACTGTTGCTTCCTGACCTGCAGATAGGTTTCTCAAGAGGCAGGTCAGGTGGTCTGATATTCCCATCTCTTTCAGAATTTTCCACAGTTTATTGTGGTCCACACAGTCAAAGGCTTTGGCATAGTCAATAAAGCAGAAATAGATGCTTTTCTGGAACTCTCTTGCTTTTTCCATGATCCAGCAGATGTTGGCAATTTGATCTCTGGTTCCTCTGCCTTTTCTAAAACCAGCTTGAACATCTGGAAGTTCGTGGTTCACATATTGCTAAAGCCTGGCTTGGAGAATTTTGAGCATTACTTTACCAGCGTGTGAGATGAGTGCAGTTGTGCAGTAGTTTGAGCATTCTTTGGCATTGCCTTTCTTTGGGATTGGAATGAAAACTGACCTTTTCCAGTCCTGTGGCCACTGATGAGTTTTCCAAATTTGCTGGCACATTGAGTTCAGCACTTTCACAGCATCATCTTTCAGGATTTGAAATAGCTCAGCTGAAACTCCATCACCTCCACTAGCTTTTTTCATAGTGATGCTTTCTAAGGCCCACTTGACTTCACATTCCAGGATGTTTGGCTCTAGGTGAGTGATCACACCATCGTGATTATCTGGGTTATGAAGCTCTTTTTTGTAGAGTTCTTCTGTGTATTCTTGCCACCTCTTCTTGATATCTTCTGCTTCTCTTAGGGCCATATCATTTCTGTCCTTTATTGACCCCATCTTTTCATGAAATATTCCCTTGGTATCTCTAATTTTCTTGAAGAGATCTCTAGTCTTTCCAATTCTATTGTTTTCCTCTATTTCTTGGCACCGATCCTTGAGCAAGGCTTTCTTATCTCTCTTTGATATTTTTTAGAATTTTGAATTCACATGGGTATATCTTCCCTTTTCTCCTTTGCTTTCAGCTTCTCTCTTTTCACAGCTATTTGCAAGGCCTCCTCAGACATCCATGTTGCTTTTTTGCATTTGTTTCTCTTGGGGATGGTCTTGATCCCTGTCTCCTGTACAATGTCATGAATCTCCATCCATAATTCATCAGGCACTCTGTCTATCAGGTCTAGTCCCTTAAGACTGTTTTTCACTTCCACTGTGTAATCATAAGCAATTTGATTTAGGTCATACCTGAATGGTCTAGTGGTTTTCCCTACTTTCTTCAATTTGAGTCTGAATTTGGCAATAAGGGGTTCATGATCTGAGCCACAGTCAGCTCCTGGTCTTGTTTTTGTTGACTGTATAGAGCTTCTCCATCTTTGGCTGCAAAGAATATAATCAACCTGATTTTGGTGTTAACCATCTGGTGATGTCCTTGTGTAGAGTCTTTTCTTGTGTTTTTGAAGAGGGTGTTTGTTATGACAAGTGTGTTATCTTTGCAGAACTCTATTAGCCTTTGCCCTGCTTAATTCTGTATTGCAAAGCCAAATTAGCCTGTTACTCCAGGTATTTCTTGACTTCCTACTTTTGCATTCCAGTCCCCTATAATGAAAAGGACATATTTTTTGGGTGTTAGTTCTAAAAGGTCTTGTAGGTCTTTATAGAATAGTTCAACTTCAGCTTCTTCAGCCTTACTGGGTGGGGCATAGACTTGGATTACTGTGATATTGAATGGTTTGCCTTGAAAACGGACAGAGATCATTCTGTCATGTTTCAGATTGCATCCAAGTACTGCATTTCAGAATGGGAAAGACTAGAGATCTCTTCAAGAAAATTAGAGATACCAAGGGAATATTTCATGAAAAGATGGACTCAATAAAGGACAGAAAAGGTATGGACCTAACAGAAGCAGAAGATATCAAGAAGAGGTGGCAAGAATACACAGAAGAACTCTACAAAAAAGACCTTCACAAACCAGATAATCACGATGGTGTGATCACTCATCTAGAGCCAGACATCCTGGAATGTGAAGTCAAGTAGGCCTTAGAAAGCATCACTACAAACAAAGCTAGTGGAGGTGATGGAGTTTCAGCTGAGCTATTTCAAATCCTGAAAGATGATGCTGTGAAAGAGCTGAACTCAATGTGCCAGCAAATTTGGAAAACTCATCAGTGGCCACAGGACTGGAAAAGGTCAGTTTTCATTCCAATCCCAAAGAAAGGCAATGCCAAAGAATGTTCAAACTACTGCACAACTGCACTCATCTCACATGCTAGTAAAGTAATGCTCAAAATTCTCCAAGCCAGGGTCAGTAATATGTGAACCATGAACTTCCAGATGTTCAAGCTGGTTTTAGAAAAGGCAGAGGAACCAGAGATCAAATGCCAACATCTGCTGGATCATGGAAAAAGCAAGAGATTTCCAGAAAAACATCCATTTCTGCTTTATTGCCTATGCCAAAGTCTTTGTGTGGATCACAATAAACTGGGAAATTCTGAAAGAGATGGGAATACCAGACCACCTGACCTGCCTTTTGAGAAATCTGTATGCAAGTCAGGAAGCAACAGTTAGAACTGGACATGGAACAACAGACTGGTTCCAAATAGGAAAAGGAGTACATCAAGGCTGTATATTGTCACCCTGCTTATTTAACTTATATGCAGAGTACATCATGAGAAATGCTGGACTGGAAGAAACACAAGCTGGAATCAAGATTGCCGGGAGAAATATCAATAGCCTCAGATATGAAGATGACACCACCCTTATGGCAGAAAGTGAAGAGGAACTCAAAAGCCTCTTGATGAAAGTGAAAGGGAGAGTGAAAAAGTTGGCTTAAAGCTCAACATTCAGAAAACAAAGATCATGGTATCTGGTCCCATCACTTCATGGCAAATAGATGGGGAAACAGTGGAAACAGCGTCAGACTTTATTTTCTTGGGCTCCAAAATCACTGCAGATGGTGACTGTAGCCATGAAATTAAAAGACTCTTACTCCTTGGAAGGAAAGTTATGTCCAACCTAGACAGCATATTCAAAATCAGAGACATTACTTTGCCAAGAAAGGTCCGGCTAGTCAAGGCTATGGTTTTTCCTGTGGTCATGTATGGATGTGAGAGTTGGACTGTGAAGAAGGCTGAGCGCCGAAGAATTGATGCTTTTGAACTGTGGTGTTGGAGAAGACTCTTGAGAGTCCCTTGGACTGCAAGGAGATCCAACCAGTCCATTCTGAAGGAGATCAGCCCTAGGATTTCTCTGGAAGGAATGATGCTGAAGCTGAAACTCCAGTCCTTTGGCCACCTCATTTGAAGAGTTGACTCATTGGAAAAAACTCTGATGCTGGGAGGAATTGGGGGCAAGAGGAGCAGGGTACGACAGAGGATGAGATGGCTGGATGGCACCACTGACTCGATGGACGTGAGTCTGAGTGAACTCCAGGAGTTGGTGACGGACAGGGAAGCCTGGCATGCTGCGATTCATGGGGTGGAAAAGAGTCGGACACAACTGAGCGACTGAAGTGAACTAAACTGAACTGCATTTCAGAATATATTGTTGACTATGATGGCTACTCCATTTCTTCTAAGGGATTCCTGCCCACAGTAGTAGATATAATGGTCATCTGAGTTAAATTCACCCATTCCAGTCCATCTGAGTTCACTGATTCCTAGAATGTTGAAGTTCACTCTTGCCGTCTCCTGTTTGACCAGGAGTATAAGGTTAATGTGACACAGAAAAGCACTCTGAGAATTACTTTGGCTCCTGTCTTACCTCTTTCCTCTGTTCTCATTATACAGTAATAATCTTATTTCCTGGATTATCACAATCAATCACCTCAAGCCAAGGTAATCAGTTGTGCTGCCTGCTTATGTTGTCTTTGAGAAGCTCCAAAGGGCCAAACAAGGAGACTAAACTCCCAGTTCTGTGGGTGGTCCTCTGGTGGAAGTAGTCTCCTTTAGATAACCAAAAACAGACAGTTAGACATAAAGCCTCCCTATATAGTAAGCTTCATGAGTCACATGATCGGAGATAAATGTAGGTCACATAATTACTTGAGCTCATGTGTCTGTTGGCTTTTTTGGATAGATGTGTGAGCTGCCGTCTATGGGGTCTCATAGAGTCGGACACGACTGAAGCGACTTAATAGCAGCAGCAGTAGCAGCAGCAGTATTTTTAATAATTCAGTATATTTATTCTTTACCTCTGCATCTCCCAACCCTTACCCACTACCCACTTGCTTTCTCTTTCCACATATATGTTAGTCAGACTCACCTGCAGAAACAGAGTCAACAGGAGTGTGATGGGACAAGAAGAAGAAAGTTATGTAATTAAACGTCTAGAGTGGGAGGTTATAGTTTCAGAGAAGAGATCATCAAGCAATAAATTAATCAGCTCTTGAAATAGGTCAGCATTGTGGGAGCTTGTGGAGAGGACTATGGGTATGTCAGTATAGGTACTGCCCCTGTGGGTTCACAAACAACTGTCTTGTTTTGGAGGAGCTGGACAAAAGGTAGAGGAGAGTGAGGCAAAGCAGAAGATTGCCAAGTACCCTGTGCCTGTCATCATGGCAGAATTTCAGAGAGGAATTTCAGAGAAGAATGACTGCTATTTTACTTCTGCTTTCTAAATTTGCCTAAGTTCTTCTTTTATCAAACACTTAACTGGAACCATATAGTTCCCAACTTAGTCAAGTTGACACAACACAGTCCATCACACTGTGTGTGTATAAAATTGTTACCAAATTAGATCAGTATAGTAACTATAACTTTGTATACATCTTTATTTTAACACATAAATTACAAGCATTTACCTATGCCATCAAATTCTACACGATTCTATCAAGAAAAAAAAAATCCAAGAAAAAGCACACTGGAGCAGAAAAGTGTAAATAACATTTTAATTGTCCCTTGATGGGTGGAGGGTTGGGGAGTAAAACAGAAAGTGGCATTAGGGCAGAGGAAATAACATAAACAAAGAATGAAGGGAATGGGCAATGTGTTTAGGGAACAGCTAGTAGCTGGCAGTGGAAAAGATAAAGGGTAAATAAAATATTTAGAAACATAATAGGAAGCTAGATTCAACTGGACTTAAGCTGACTTTAAATTTCACATCAGAGAGTTTAGATTTAATGCCAGGGACAATGGGGAGCCAATTAATAGTTTTAAGTTTGATAGTGGTGATTGGGTTTGTTTTTCAGTTAAATCACTCATGAATAAGTGTAGGAACTGGATTAAAGGGGCCAAGGGAATAAAGCAGAGAGAATTGTTAAGAGGTAACTAACTGAAAGAGTTCAGGAGAGACATGATTCAGAATTAACCAGGGCAGTGGCTATGAGAAATGCTAGGAAAGGAGAAATCTGAAATTCACAATGGTAGCCGAATCCAATAGTTTGATAACTAAATTTAGAGACTGGGATATAAAAGTGTGTTAGAGATGATTTTGAGTATTCTATCTTGAGTTGATTGGATAGAGAGTAATTAATTAATTAGTAAGCAAATTAATTAATTTGAATTAATTTAAATTCATATTAGAGACAGTTTAGGCTTGAAATACAGTGAGCCAGAATTGCTACAGTAATTTTTAAGGAAGTCTTCCTCATCAGTGGCAAAAAGTAGTGATTTTCAGACATGGTAGACAGTCAAAGAACCAAATGACCATAAAGAAGGCTCAGCACTGAAGAACTGATGCTTTTGAACTGTGGATAAGATGCTTTCAAATTGTAGAAGATTCTTGAGAGTCCCTTGGACATCAAGGAGATCAAACTAGTCAATCCTAAAGGGAATCAACCCTGAATATTCATTGGAAGGACTGATGCTGAAGCTGAAGCTCCAATACTTTGGCCACCTGATGCAAAGAGCAGACTCATTGGAAAATACCCTAATGCTGGGAAAGATTGAAAGCAGGAGAAGAAAGGGACAATAGAGGATGAGATAGTTGGATAGCATCACTGACTCAATGGTCCTGGGTTTGAGCAAACTCTGAGAGACAGTGAAGGACAGGGAAGCCTGGCATGCTGCAGTCCATTGGGTTGTAAAGAGTCGACTGAACAACAGTGGCTCTGATGGTCTGCTAAGTTAGTGAGTTTGAATGTTGATTTGTCCAACTTTAAAGTGCCAATCATTTCCAATTTGGATTCCTTTTATTTCTTTTTATGCTCTGATTGCTGTGGCCAAAACTTCCAAAACTATGTTGAATAGTAGTGGCGAAAGTGGGCAACCTTGTCTTGCTCTCACTGTTTGCAGATGACATGATCCTCTGCATAGAAAACCATAAAGACCCCACCAGAAAATTACTAGAGCTAAGCAATCAATATAGTAAAGTTGTAGGATATAAAATCAATACACAGAAATCCCTTGCATCCCTATACACTAAAAATGAGAAAATAGAAAGAGAAATTGAGGAAACAATTTCATTCACCATTGCAATGAAAAGAATAAAATACTTAGGAATATATCTACCTAAGGAAACTAAAGACCTATAATAGACAACTATAAAACACTGGTGAAAGAAATCAAAGAGGACACTAATAGATGGAGAAATATACCATGTTCATGGATCGGAAGAATCAGTATCGTGAAAATGAGTATACCACCCAAAGCAATCTATAGATTCAATGCAATCCCAATCAAGCTACCAATGGTATTTTTCACAGAGCTAGAACACATAATTTCACAATTTGTATGGAAATACAAAAAACCTGGAATAGCCAAAGCAATCTTGAGAAAGAAGAATGGATCTGGAGGAATCAACCTGCCTGATTTCAGGCTCTATTTACAAAGCCACAGCCATCAAGACAGTATGGTACTGGCACAAAGACAGAAATATAGATCAATGGAACAAAATGGAAAGCCCAGAGATAAATCCACTCACCTATGGACACCTTATCTTTGACAAAGGAGGCAAGAATGTACAATGGAGAAAAGACAATCTCTTTAACAAGTGGTGCTGGGAAAACTGGTCAACCACTTGTAAAAGAATAAAACTAGACCACTTTCTAACACCATACACAAAAATAAACTCAAAATGGATTAAAGATCTAAATGTAAGACCAGAAACTACAAAACTCTTAGAGGAGAACATAGGCAAAACACTCTCTGACATACATCACAGCAGGATCCTCTATGACTCACCTCCCAGAATATTGGAAATAAAAGCAAAAATAAACAAATGGGGCCTAATTAAATAGCCAGGACATGGAAGCAACCTAGATGTCCATCAGCAGATGAATGGATAAGAAAGCTGTGGTACATATACACAATGGAGTATTACTCAGCCATTAAAAAGAATACCTTTGAATCAGTTCTAATCAGGTGGATGAAACTGGAGCCTATTATACAGAGTGAAGTAAGGAAAACACCAATACAGTATACTAACGCATATATATGGAATTTAGAAAGATGGTAACGATAACCCTGTATACGAGACAGCAAAAGAGACACTGATGTATAGAACAGGCTTATGGACTCTGTGGGAGAGGGAGAGGGTGGGAAGATTTGGGAGAATGGCATTGAAACATGTGAAATGTCATGTATGAAACGAGATGCCAGTCCAGGTTCAATGCACGATGCTGGATGCTTGGGGCTGGTGCACTGGGATGACTCAGGATGGGGAACACATGAGAAATAAAGGAATAAAAAATTAAAAAAAAATAAAAAATAAAAATAAATAAATAAAATCTTGAGCCAAAAAAAAATAAATAAATAAAAGCTTCTACACAACAAAGGAAACTATAAGTAAGGTGAAAAGACAGCCTTCAGAATGGGAGAAAATAATAGCAAATGAAGCAACTGACAAACAACTAATCTCAAAAATATACAAGCAACCCTTGCAGCTCAATTCCAGAAAAATAAATGACCCAATCAAAAAATGGGCCAAAGAACTAAATAGACATTTCTCCAAAGAAGACATACAGATGGCTAACAAACACATGAAAAGATGCTCAACATCACTCATTATCAGAGAAATGCAAATCAAAACCACAATGAGGTACCATTTCACGCCAGTCAGAATGGCTGCTATCCAAAAGTCTACAAGCAATAAATGTTGGAGAGGGTGTGGAGGAAAGGGAACCCTCTTACACTGTTGGTGGGAATGCAAACTAGTATAGCCACTATGGAGAACAGTGTGGAGATTCCTTAAAAAACTGGAAATAGAACTGCCTTATGATCCAGCAATCCCACTGCTGGGCATACACACCTAGGAAACCAGAATTGAAAGAGACACGTGTACCCCAATGTTCATCGCAGCACTGTTTATAATAGCCAGGACATGGAAGCAACCTAGATGTCCATCAGCAGATGAATGGATAAGAAAGCAGTGGTACATATACACAATGGAGTATTACTCAGCCATTAAAAAGAATACCTTTGAATCAGTTCTAATGAGGTGGATGAAACTGGAGCCTATTATACAGAGTGAAGTAAGCCAGAAAGAAAAACACCAATACAGTATACTAACGCATATATATGGAATTTAGAAAGATGGTAACGATAACCCTGTATGTGAGGCAGCAAAAGAGACACAGATGTATAGAACAGTTTTTTGGACTCTGTGGGAGAAGACGAGGGTGGGATGATTTGAGAGAATGGCATTGAAACATGTATATCATATAAGAAACGAATCACCAGTCCAGGTTTGATGCAGGGTACAGGATGCTTGGGGCTGGTGCACTGGGATGACCCAAAGGGATGGTATGGGGAGGGAGGTGAGAGCGGGGTTCAGGATGAGGAACACATGTACACCTGTGGCAGATTCATGTCGGTGTATGGCAAAACCAATACAATATTGTAAAGTAAAAAAAAAAAAAAAAGCCACTAAAAAAAAAACCCAAGTATATTCAATAAAAATTACATAAAAATTTTATACAAAAGAAAAAAAAATAAAGCGCCAATCATGGCAACCATCTTTGTGAATGTAAAGTGCACAATGTGTATGGCAGTAAGCAGCTGCCCTGCTTATGCCTCAAGACACTTCCTACTGAGAAAATAACCAAAGGCAATTCATAAAACAGAACAATATGAAGATTAAACAAACCCAGATTAAAATAATAAAAATAAAAATGTTTCTAGGGATGATCATAGGGCAGTTCACAAATATTGAAATAGTAGCAGAGGAAATATTTGGCTGCTTTGTGAATTTGCAAACTTGCCTCTATAATTTCTGAACACTAGAGTGAAAGACCCATGAGGGAGGAAACTTTGATTTTCTTCGCTGTTGTATTCCAAACACCTTATACAGAGACTGATGTATAATAAGTGCTCAATAGATGAATTCAGTCGTTTATCCAACACATGTTATCAAGCTTCATGTATTCTTTTATACTTTGTGCTAAAATAACTTTGTGATCACAGATGCTTGCATGTTGCTTTGCGGGGACGGTAGAGAATTCAGCATGACTGAAGGGTAGATTGCAAGGAGAGGAAGGCTAGAGGCATGGATAAGGGTCAGACTTATGCTTTGTTTGTTACTATGCCCTCTAAATCTAGGGAAGTGCCTAAATAGAATAAATGTATACTTTATTCAAAATAAATTAATAGGCCAAAGCATTGCAGAAAATACTTTGTAATTTATTTAGGAGGAAATGGAAAACTACCAAAGGATATAAAGTAGATGAATCACATGAGAAAGTTTTTATTTTATAAAGGTAAGTTACTTGGCATTGTGATATGTTGTGCCATTGAATGTAAGAAGAGCAATTAGGTGATTATCACAATTGTCCAAACAAGAGTAACTTAGAGTCTCAGAAAAGAAGAGCAGTTGAAATAGGAGAAAGAAGCAGTAGGAAAGCAGGAGTACATGATTCAGGTGAACTAAGTACCTAATTCTATGTATCCATGGCTGAAGAGGAGTTGCTATTTTGAAAGGCAGAACTGTTGACAAAATTAATCAAACCTGTTTGCCACATGTTATGCCAAAAATTAACATGATTATATAACAAAGTACCAGTTAAGTAAAAGTTTATGTGTAATTTCTCTTACAACTGCTTGGTCTTCTTAAATAATCTTTTTTATTGTTTTCCTAAATTTGTGAGTAAAACAGACCCCTTGAGATAGTTTAAATTAAAAATGCCTAAAATTTTAGATGTTGAAATAACTGTCTGAACTTTACCAAAAAAGTGCCTTCTTCAGGACTCTTATGTAACTGGAGACCTTTCAGAATTACTTGGACAAATGATATTGCTGTATCCAAGGATGACTATGATTGCATTTGTCAAGCGTACATTCTATAAATATAGGGGCTTGTACACAACAGTTGCTCTGCAAATATCATGGTAAGAAAAGAATTGTACTAGCACAGAATCTCAGATGTTGATATTTTGAGTTATGATATGAATAAAAGTAAGAGTCTTGACATTAGTTATAATCAGAATCATAAGATCAGGCAATTTGAACTTCCCTCTCACCATTGGACTTTAAAGAAAGATGACTCTTAATGGACATATCTGCATAATGGCTTTTCTATGTTACTTTCACTTAGAGCTAATTGACTGTAGATTGAGAAAGATCAAAAATGAATGTTTGTGGCCTGGGCTGCCAAGGAATCTGACTATGCCTCTAAGGGATATCAAACTTCCCAGGTAAAGCCTGTAAAAGCATGTCACCTACTAATTATTTTAACATTTATACAAAACTATGTTATTCTAATTATGTAGCGAGACAGAAAAACAATGAAACTTTATTATAAGTTGAAAAATTATAAAAATCTTTGTGGAGTTCTCTCACTCTGTGTCAGGTATGGAAAAGAATATTATTTGTCTCCCAAGAATTACAGTCTTCCATGTAGCAGACAAATTCCCTCAGCTTTTGACTAGCAAAGGGCCTTAGAGACTAGAATATTTTGTAACTGGTTCCTAGAGGTAATAACCAGTAGGGTAAAGCATTTTGGTACTTTTAGTAAATGGCATGAACATTAAATAGGAAATATCTGGTAACTTGATCAGAGACACTTATTGGGACTATATATTGGATTAGAACTTAAAACTCCAGTCTCTACAAATAATGCTTCCTATTTATATGTTTATTTGTTTAGACTAATCTGTGCTGCTGTTGACAGCCAAAATCAAAAGCACCAGAGGACACTTGTTATGAAATAATTTTGATAACTGAAGATCGACCTCCCCATACCAAGTCAAAACAGTTTTCTAATACAAATTCAGATTGTGATAAACCTAAGTTAAAAAGAGACATAATTGGTTGCACACACACTAATACATCATTGAGTTCCCACTAATCTTTTAATCTATTTAATTCAGAGACCTTAAATTAGATGTAGAAGAAACTCAGGCTATTAACCACAATAGTGGAACAACCCATTAGCAATGGACCATGAAATTACAGCTCTTTCCCCTATTACAATAAAGAGCCATCCAGGGCTTTGATTGATTGGGAAATTTTAGGTGTTTTCTAATTGCACCAAGAGGCTGCATTTAATAATTTATGAAAATCACATTAAAACTCTCTGATGAAAATACTTCCTGTAGATCAGACTACCTTGTAATGTGTTACAGGATTAGAATTGATTATCTTGAATAGTTTTAAATGGCTTAGAGTGGAAATGGAGAAAGCATCCTTCTATTTCAAGCCATTTGCTGATCAGTCATAGTCTATTATTTATTACTTTCCACATCCTAGTGGCTCAGATGGTAAAGAATCTGCCTACTATGCAAGAGATCTGGGTTCAATCCCTGGGTCAGGAATGGCTATCCACTCCAGTATTCTTGCCTGAAGAATTCCATGAATAGAGGATAGAGGAACCTGATGGGATATAAATACCTATGTATATTAAATACATGTGTATATATATACATATATATATATATATATATATATATATATATATATATGTACACGTGTGTACTAAATCGCTTCAGTCATGTCAGACTCTTTGGAACCCTATGGACCATAGCCTTCCAGGCTCCCCTGTCCATGGGATTCTCCAGGCAAAATACTGAAGTGGGTTACCATGTCTTCCTCCAGCGGATCTTCCTAATCCAGGAATCAAACCTGTGTCTCTTATGTCTCCTGCATTGGCAGGAGGGTTCTTTACTACTAAGGCCATTTGGGAAGCCCATATAAAAATGTTTACATATTTTTATTCATATGATAATAAAGAAGATTGATAGACACATATCTATATATCTACACACATATATACATAAAGACATTTATATATACACACACACATATATGTATGTATATATATCTTTTCTTTTCTCCCAGATAGACACATAGTTGTATCTTCTGAATTCTTTTAGATTTCAATTCAAATATCATCCTTTCCAAAAGTCCTTCAGTGACTAATATAGCAATCCCAAACATTACTACCCAATTTTCTTTTATTAATTGCAATAACTCTTAAAAAAAATCCTTATATGGTTATTTGCCTTTTTAAAATCATTTGCATAATTAAAATAGAAGCTCTTTCTGTCCAGTGGTCTTGCTTATCTTAGTCATTCTGAGTTGCCTGTACCTAGAACTGTATTTCGGAGAAGGCAATGGCACCCCACTCCAGTACTCTTGCCTGAAAATCCCATGGATGGAGGAGCCTGGTGGGCTGCAGTCCATGGGGTAGCTAAGAGTCAGACATGACTGAGCGACTTCACTTTCACTTTTCACTTTCATGCATTGGAGAAGGAAATGGCAACCCACTCCAGTGTTCTTGCCTAGAGAATCCCAGGGATGGGGGAGCCTGGTGGGCTGCTGTCTATGGGGTCACACAGAGTCAGACACAACTGAAGTGACTTAGCAGCAGCAGCAGAATTGTATTTGCTAAAAGAAAGAAAAAGAAACTCAATAAATATTTATTATACATTCATTAAATGACTGAATGAATGAGCTAACTTTATTATAACGATATTGTCAAAGTGTTCTAAAATTAATGGTTCATAGTTATACCATGACTAAAGCCAGGCTTTCAAATGCAAAGAATTATTTTTAAAATCAAGTAAAAGTCTTTTGACAGATGAGGAAGTAGAAGCTCAGGAACTAAAGAAACACAAATACTTTAACAAGTATGAACATCAGCAAAATCAGGGAAAAGGATCAAGTACCCTATCTTTCACTGAAAACATTAATCCAGTGCATTATTCAGTATAGATATTAAATCGACAGTTGATATAGGTAAGCATTATTTCTGTCCCTTTTTCCAGTTGTATACAGAGATTCAACTGAATGTGTGTTATTTAAATATTTGTCTGTCTACCTCTAATCCTTATCTATATCCCATTCAGGAAAAAAAAAAAAACTTTTCAAATAGACAAATACTTCTCTGAGCATGTTCCTCAAGCAATAAGAATGGCACATGAGTCCCTCAGAGAAAATAAAATAATGCTCTTAAAAGCATTTGGAAGAAGTTTGAGTGTGGAGAGAGTGAGGGTTGGAAGGATTTCTGATTTCCTCTTATGATCCTGAGAGCTGGAAAGAGCATCACTTCCACCCACATAAAGAAACAATAAAGCTGGACAAATGCAAGATCACGGATTTCCTTGAACCTGAGCTGAGACTACTGTCAGCTAACCAGGTCTAAAATCCATGGAGAGGCAGCCACCAAACTCTAGGGAGATATAACATGCACACTGATGAGCAACTGATAACAAGAGTCCCTTTAGAAAGGATAGGATATTTGATGGAGGCTCAATCAAGGCTTGTGTACTGGCAAGAGAATGTGAGCCCTTGGGAGCTACAAACCTTGAGGAATCTGAGCCTTTAATAGAGTTATTCTCCACAAACAGTACTGGACACTCACAAAAGACTGGAAAAAGTTTTAAGAAAATATTCCTGGTGGTACAGTCCTGGGAGAGAGGTGCTGCATGAGTAGGGGTGAAGGTGGGGCACAATGTGCACCCAGCTCCTTCTCCTCCATCTTCCTCTGGCACTTTCATCTGTGGGGTCAAACACAATCGCCCTAAGGACACTTGTGAAAACCCAAGACCCACCACATCTGGAAACAGGGAAAAGAGGAAGGGGTAGAAATCTACTCCCTATGAGCAGAAGGGCTAACCTGGAGGCCCAGTGGTAAAGAACCCACTGCCAATGCAGGAGACATGGGCTTGATCCCTGGGTTGGGAAAATCCTCTGGAGAAGGAAAGGGCAACACACTCCAGCATTCTTGCCTGGGAAATCCCATGGACTGAGGAGCCTGGTGGACCCCAGACCATGGGGTTGCAAAAAGAGTCAGATACAACAACAACATGAGCAGGAGAGGATTTTGTGTGGGGCCAGGGTGTTACCGACCAGGATTCTTGCCCTCCTTAATCAACAGAAATTAATCGGAAGCCAGACAAATAATTCAGGCAAGGCTTTATGGCAGGGGGCGGTGGGCAAGAAAAAGTAGTAGGTTCCCTTGTTTGCTTGTTCCCAACTGGAGGCTCCGAGCTGGTTCCTTATATGGGATGAGGATAGGGGTGTGTCCACGGCTTGGGCCAGAAGGGTGGCTTAAGCAGTCTGCCCATGCCTCAAGTTGCTCCCAACCTCCTGCTTTTGTTTCAGCTCTTCAGAAGTGGCAGAAGGGCTTTTTGGTCTTTTTTTGTGTTTTGTTGTTCATAATTTGCCTCAACTGCACATGTGTGGAGTTATTTTTAGTTCCTTACAGTCTCCTTGTATTTTGCTGCTCGAGGATACATTTGTTTAGATGCAAGCACTGCAGTAAAGGGTCCCTGGTCCTAAGTCCCAGCCTGTCTTAAGAGGAATCACTTGGAGAGGAACAAAAGAATGGAGTAGAACATATTCTTGAGACCTATGGACGAGGCATCTACCTAATCCCCCACATACCTTCAGGTTAACCAGTGTTAACTGACAAATAACTGTGGAAAAAGGGAAAGTAAAAGTGTTAGTTGCTCAGTCATGTTCAACCCCATGGACTATAGCATGCCAGACTCCTCTGTCCATGGAATAAGGGACACGAGCATAAAAAGAAACTCTGTCTGGGATACAGCACCTAAAGCTGAGGGTGGAACAGAAGTTAAGGTTAAAAGTCTTTGGCAAACTAGCTTATCAGTCTAAATACTAGGTATCAATAGAAGAATTTGAAGATTGTGGTGAACAATAACCTCAGATATGCAGATGACACCACCGTTATGGCAGAAAGTGAAGAGGAACTAAAAAGCCTCTTGATGAAAGTGAAAGAGGAGAGTGAAAAAGTTGGCTTAAAGCTCAACATTCAGAAAATTAAGATCATGGCATCTGGTCATGGGAAATAGATGGGGAAACAGTGAAAACAGCGTCAGACTTTATTTTTTGGGGCTCCAAAATCCCTGCAGATGGTGACTGCAGCCATGAAATTAAAAGATGCTTACTCCTTGGAAGGAAAGTTATGACCAATCTAGACAGCATATTAAAAAGCAGAGATATTACTTTGCCAACAAAGGTCTGTCTAGTCAAGGCTATGGTTTTTCCAGTGGTCATGTATGGATGTGAGAATTGGACTGTGAAGAAAGCTGAGCGCCAAAGAACTGGTGCTTTTGAACTGTGGTGTTGGAGAAGACTCTTGAGAGCCCCTTGGACTGCAAGAAGATCCAACCAGTCCATTCTAAAGGAGATCAGTCCTTGGTGTTCATTGGAGGGACTGATGCTGAAGCTGAAACTCCAATACTTTGGCCACCTCATGCGAAGAGTTGACTCATTGGAAAAGACCCTGATGCTGGGAGGGATTGGGGGCATGAGGAGAAGGGTACGACAGAGGATGAGATGGCTGGATGGCATCACCGACTCAATGCACATGAGTGTGAGTGAACTCTGGGAGTTGGTGATGGACAGGGAGGCCTGGAGTGCTGCGATTCATGGGGTCGCAAAAAGTCAGACACGACTGAGCGACTGAACTGAACTGAACTGAGGGTAAACATAGCAACACTGCGTCTCAAACAGCTCCACTCCTAACTAATTCATTGACTGTACTTAAGGCTCAGAAGGACAAGCACACTCATTTCCAGGAGTAAAAGCTGCCTCAGTGTCTGCTGAACTGCACAAAATGTCTGACGTTCAGAAATATATGTATAATAAACTCTCCTGAGCCAGCCAACCAAACAACCAGAACTGTTTCTCAATGACAAAGTAATCATCAGGGCAAGATTTCTGTATGACATACATACTGAAAGTTTCTAACATGGAATTAAAGTAGCTATAAATGATACATTAAAGGCTCTAGTGGAAAAGGTGGGAAATCTGTAAGATCAGATATGTAATTTCAGTAGAAAAATGGAAACTATAGGAAAGATTCAAATGGAAATGCTAGAAATTAAAAAGCATTAGAAATGTAGAATGACTTTGATATGTGCATTGTAAATGCAATAAAATCTGGAAAAGAAACATGAACTTAAAGTTGGGTCAATAGAAATTACCCAAATTAAGACACTAAAGAAGAAAAAAGGGAAGGGAAGAGGTAAATAATAGAATATCTAGGATTTGTTGAACAGTATAAAATACTCCAATATATTCATAATAGGTAATCTGAGAAAGAGAGGAGTAAGAATTAAGAGGGAGGGAAAAGAAATCTTTTAAGAAATAGTAGCCAGTAATTTTCCAAAATTGTATAATTTATGTGATCTTCGACTAATGGCTAAACTACAGACGAAAAAAATGATCTGAGATAGCAAGAGATTTGAGAGGAGGTGGGTGTAGGGGTTGATTACAAAGGGTAGCATGAAGGATTTTAGTGGAAAAGTATCCATGTCATAAGTAACTATATGTCACTTGAGGCATTTGTCAGAAGGTATAGGATTCAGCAACACAAAAAGAATTTTTACTCTATGTAAGTTGTTCTTAAATCCACCAAGATGTTGGAGAAAACCCAGGGTAGAAGGCAGACAAATGAATCCAACTGTATCACAAACCAATCATATAATCACACTGAAAGGAACAGGGAGGAAGGAACTTGCCTGGGTGCTATAAGGTCCCCAAGGGCACTGTAGGCAAACACAATTTGTTACATAAATATGTTCATCAGAGGAGTAAGAATTGCCAATTCTACAAGTACATATTTATTAGGGTTGAAGAAAACAGTTAATATATGAGAGCAATATTCTCACTGTTGTAGAAGAAAAAAATCTATAAATAAAGGAAGAGGGGAGGCTGTAATGAGCCCTATAGTGATATATAAATAGATGCAGATATGGATATAGACCCCTAATATAGATTAGAGTCAGTATTCTGTATGAACTGATGTTTTAGATAGAAAAATATAAATACATGTGTATGTGTGTATATATATATATGCTTGGGTTAACATGGGTACACATATTTCCTAGTTCTATGTCCTGCTGCTACTGCTAAGTCGCTTCAGTCGTGTCCGACTCTGTGCGACCCCATAGACGGCAGCCCACCAGGCTCCCCGTCCCTGGGATTCTCCAGGCAGGAACACTGGAGTGGGTTGCCATTTCCTTCTCCAATTCATGAAAGTGAAAAGTGAAAGTGAAGTCGCTCAGTCCTGTCTGATTCTTAGCGACCCATGGACTGCTGCCTACCAGGCTCCTCTGTCCATGGGATTTTCCAGGCAAGAGTACTGGAGTGGGGTGCCATTGCCTTCTCCGTTCTATGTCCTAAGAGGGAATAAAAGCACTGTCTGCTGAAGGACTGAGCAATGAGCATGCTTAGCAATCAGATTCTGGTTTTTAAATATAATTTTCCATCAACAGTAACAGGATTCCTTGGTGAAGTGGCTGATTCCAAATTGGGGTCACATAAAATTACAAGTTGAGTCTGCAATACTTTGTGTTGACAGAAAGTATGGAAGAGTTCAAGAAACAGCAGAATGCTGTGTCAAAAAGCACAGGAGCCGGCTTGAAAGAGCTCCCAACAGCCAAAGTCAGAATAATCTGGGAAATAGAATAAGCAACAGTAGTAATTGAATGTACTCCCCACTCTAAATAAAGGAAATTATGTTGGTCCATATTGATAAAAATACATAAATGAATATAAAAGTAAATGAGAAAGAAAAGATAACTGTTCCTTAAAAAGGATTCAGATTAATAAATGTACAAGAAATGCATGCAACATTAGAACATCACAGTAATTACTGAACGATGAACTGAATGGATGAGTGCTAAAATCAGCAAAAGGAAAATTTAAGGAGAAACAAGATATTTGTGCAGTCTCAAAGCATCTCCAAAATAAATAATCACAAAAAGGATAAATTATAAATTCACAGTCAAGTAAACAGACAGACACTATTCTAACCAAGTGGTCAAGTTAGTATCACCAGTAATAAAACATATGGAGATCATATACCTCCAAGTATGGAGTACTGATGTGTGATACTCACTTTGGTGATATTGTACCCAGAAATGCAAAACTTGAATTTTTGGTGAGGGGATTACATAGAAATATATGTTAAACACTTAAAATACCTATGGCACAAAGGGAACAATCTATGAGTTTTAATTATTTGAATAGCAGTCACTATTATTTTACCCATTTTACAATATGTTGATGAGCCAATAAATTCATATACGCATGTTGTTGCTGTTCAGTCAACACGTCGCACCCAACTCTTCACCACCCCATGGACTGCAGCATGCCAAGCTTCCCTGTCCCTCACCATCTCCCAGTGTTTGCCCAAGTTCATGTCCATTGAATTGATGATGCAATCCAACCATGCATTCTTTGACCAAAAACAAGAATTCACTGATAAATTGCAGTCAAAGGAAACTTGCTATTAAAAAAAAAAATGACCATGTCTTTTGAGAATTCTTAATATCAAAGGAAGGGAATGCTTCTCCTATTCAGGGGCACTATCTGCGAATTTAGAAAAATAAATGTCAAGATTCTCAGAGCAAAAGAAGGTGTAATCCTCTGTAGAAGCTTTATAAGGGGCTAAGTCTCAAGAGAAATGTGTTGCACTGTAGTGGGGAAAAACATAAAACCATAAAGCAAATGATGTAACCACAAATGAGGGAAAAAGTGGAACTAAAAAAAAAAACTATTTTTGCCACAGAAAAAGCTTTCCGGTGTGTTACGACTTCCAAAGGAAAGGATATCAAACAACAAGAAAAAAACAGAAAATAGTGCTGTAGAACTGTAAAAGTAGGTGAAGAGGGTTAAATCCCAGAATGGACTGTGGCACAATAGACTAAGAACAATAAAAAAAAGCTTATGAAGCTGTGTTTAGGAAAAAATGAACAAGAAAGTAATAACGCCAGAGCTTGATGTGCAATGTAAATGGACAACAGATTTCAGAGAGACAGGGCTTCTATTTTGCACCTCTTTTCCTTCGCAAGGAGAATAAACTTTAATATGAAAGTTTCCCTTAACTGCAGAAGTTGTAAAGAATATTTAAAGCCTCTGGAAAGAAAACAGGAAAAAGAACAAGACACCTGCAGATGGATGAATTCTCAGCCTCCTAAAATGTAAACACTAGGGAAAGCCAAAATGATAGCACCTAATGTAAACTCCCCAAAATGTCTAGTCCAGATTACAAAACAGATGGTTTGTGAATGCTTGCAAAGAAAGCACTTAACATTTGGGCTCAGCATGATCTCTATAAATGAAACATGACAAACTAAATTTATTCCCTTTTTTAATACAGCTACCAGACTATTAGATGAGGAAAAATACCCTAGACATAAGGCATCTGGATTTCAGAAATACATTTGATGATTTTCTCAGCTGTCCCTGTGAACAAGTTGGAGCAATGTGAGCCACTGGATGGTCTTGAGCCCGCTTGTGTGCCTGTACTAAGGGTGGTGATTCATGGATCAGTGTCAGGCAGGTGGAAACCATCTAGTACCATGTGCCAACACTCTGTTCTTGGCTTTTTTTCATTCAACCAATTTATCAATATCTGTTTGAGCTCTCACTGCAGCTCTTGGTAAGTTATGTTAAAGCAGAAGCAAAATTTACTAATTTATTCATCAGCCACTGTATGTTTATCATAGTGCATACATTATTTAAACTTATCCTTTCAACATCCCATTAAGGTGGTTGTGGTTTAGTCACTAAGTCATGTCTGACTCTTGCAAACCCATGGGCTGTAGCCCACCAGGCTCCTCTTTCCATGGGATTTTCCTGGCAAAAATACTGAAATGGGTTGCCATTTTCTTCTCAAGGGGGTCTTCCCAACCCAGGGATCGAACTCAGGTCTCCTACATTGTAGGCAGATTCCTTACTGACTGAGTCACCAGGGAAGCCCTTCAAGGTATGGGATATTACTCCCATTTTACTGAGAAGAAAATAAAACTTAGCTAAAATACTTGTTCCATAACTAGCATGTAACAGAACAAGGAAACAGGCTAATATAATGCCAAAGTTTATGGCCTTAACACTGTATTATGCTATCTCCAAATGAAGATCAATTGCAGAATGTGATTATCATAAAAATTATTGCTGGCTTCTGCTACATTAATAGGCATTTAGTGACCAGATTAATGGAGGCAATTATTCTACTGTGCTCTGCAGTGGTTTGGCTATACCTAGAGTTACTTTGTGAGGAGCTGTTGCACATTAAGAGAGACACAGACAAAATGCAGGGGTTTAAAACACAGCCTGGGTTTGGAAACCAATTATATGACTAGTTGTCTGACCAACAGAAGACATTTAAAGTTATGATAGATGTTTAAAAAAAATAGAGGATCTATGAAGGAAAGGAAATATTCTGCAGAGTTTAAGTCATCAGATACAGAATCAATAGGTAGTGCCTACAAGGACAGATTACTATAAGTGCTTCATAAATAATAGGTCACTGCACAAAGTGAATAGTTTACCTTGTGAGGGAACAAGCTTCCTACCATTGACCAAGAAATAAGGATGACCCAGAATGAGTATTGTGGGAAATGCTGTCACTTAACCCTCTTTTTTACACCCCTGTTGACTCACAACATGTGACACACAAACATCAGTATACTGTATTAAATGAAACATAAATAATTAGGGATAAAATAGACTTAAACTCTTGTATCACACAATAAATATGTCTATTTTATCCATTAATCATACAAGTAGGACCTAACTGCCTCTAAGAGCTTACAATTTAGAGTTTGAAAAAATATATTAGCTCCAAATTACAAAAAGAAAATGCCACTGTAAAAATTAAAAAATGTTTAATTAAGAATTGAAAATATATCAGGAAATGAATTTTAATCTATGTAATTATTTATAGAGGAAAACATTGAGGCAGTTATTGTGATTGATTCTATACACTACCAAAACTAAATAACACATAGAAAATATTTTTTTTAAAAAAGCCAAATTCAATTTTTATAGATGGAAACTAAAAACTGTGAGATGAAAATGATATTTTATGGAATTAGCAACAGATTAGATATTGAATAAGAAAAGATTACTGAACCCAGAGACATGGCAATAGAAAATATCCAGAAAGAAACAGAGCACAGAAGTAAAGTTTTTAAAAATGAAAGTAAGCAGTCCATCAGTGAATAGTGATACAAGTGATCCAATAAACATGGAGGAAGGCAAAATTTATTTGAAGAAATATTTCCCCAATTTAATAAAAACTGTAATAAAAGAAAAACAGTGACATTTTACAAAGGCTGAAGTAAGTAAGTGATTACCAGCAGGCCCATACAACAGAAAATGTTAAAGGACATCTTTTAGGCAGGAGAAAAGTGCTACCACGTGGACCCATGAACCTGCATAGAAGAAAAACGGTCACAAAGTGACGGTAACTGCATGTGTAGTCCACTCCAATCCTGAACTTGGAAGAAAGCACTGGAAAGATTCTTTCTTCACAGAAGAGCAGTGTCTTTGATGTTCTGGGCACACTCCAGCCTCTGAACCTTTGTGCTTGCTCTTCCCTCCTTTACTCTAGATTCAAGAATGAATTGCTCCATCTCTTCATGCAGGTATCCTTTGCTTCAGCAGTATATTCTTAGAGAGACTTTCCCCATCAAATTAGAATAACACCCCCTATAATCTTCAAGCCTTCATTCTGTTCTGCTTTAAATTACTTACCACTTCAACAAATTGTATACAAGCTAAAACTCTCCATTCCATTTTTGGACCTGGCTAGTGGTGATTTGTTCACTTTATGAAAGTTCTTCCAGCTGCGGCTTTATCGTTGTATTTTCTACGTGTATGCTATACACCAATAAAAATATTTTTAAACACAAAAGAAAAACACAATGAGACACCATCACATATCTATTGCTCTTGTTCAGTCACTAAGCTGTGTCTGACTCTGCAACCCCATGAACTGCAGCATGCCAGGCTTACCTTTCCTTCACTGTCTCCCTGAGTTTGCCCAGGTTCATGTCCACTGAATTGGTGATGCTATCCAACCATCTCATCCTCTGTCAATCCCTTCTCCTCTTACCCTCAGTCTTTCCCAGCATCAGGATCTTTTCCAATAAGTCACACATATATTAGAATGAATGAAATATAAACATTGAGTTCACCAAGTATAGGCTTCCTTGGTGGCTCAGACAGTAAAGAATCTGCCTGTAATGCGGGAGACCTGGGTTCAATCCCTGGGTTGGGAAGATCCGCTGGAGAAGGGAATGGCTATCTACTCCAGTATTCTGGCTTGGAGAATCCCATGGACTGTATAGCCCATGGGGTCGCAAAGAGACACAACTGAGTGACTTTCACTTCACCAAGTATAGATATGGATATTAAGCAATCAACATTCTTAGTCATTGTTGAAAGGAATTTTTAATTGTTCAAAATCTTGAGTTTTTAAAAAGACTTTTAAATTGTTTTAAAACTATAAGGCATTTTCTTAAAAATTTTAAATTTACTATAATATAGCTATTTTATACCTAGGCATTTCCCCTAGTAAATTAAAACATATTCACAAAAAGACTCATATACAAATGCTCCCTGTAGTTATGCTCATGAGAGCTAAGAACTAGGAATAAGTCATCAAATGGAGAATATTCATTAAGAATTGAGTGAAAAATAATACACATAATAATATCTACATGGTGAATTCTACTCAATAATAAAAAGGAACAAACTTCTACTGACACAACAATTTGAATAAACCTCAAAATTATTATGC
Organism: Bos javanicus; assembly: GCF_032452875.1. Lineage (NCBI taxonomy): Eukaryota > Metazoa > Chordata > Mammalia > Artiodactyla > Bovidae > Bos > Bos javanicus. Next base: position 57,516,717 of record NC_083869.1, on the reverse strand, counting down.
TGAGTGGAAGAGGTAACACAAGATGATGTAAACTATGTGACTCCACTTACATAAAATTATGCAAACCACCAGGCAATTTATAGTAAAAAAAAAAAAAAAAAGCAGATTGACAGTTTCAGAGAAAATGGACTGCAAAAAATAAGATGGATTACAAAAGAGTATGGAAAAACTTTTGAGATGATATAAACTATTATGTATCTTGATAGCTCCATGGATATATACATCTTTCAGAACTCACAAACTACCATTTAAATGAATGACTTTACGATACATGAATCAAATCTCATTGAAGTTCATTCAAAATTTAGTTTTCCTTGGTACTCTCTCTTTCAGAGAGTTCTTATCTTCTGCACTTTTCCTTTTCTTCCATGATTTTACCTATTCCTGGCACTAGACAGACACAATAAATTATGCATAGAACTCTTTCATATTTGGCTTCAAAGTATGTACTAGTCCAGGTTAAACTTAAATGTATCTTAGTCAAGTTATTTTTCTCTCAAAACTTCTACTATGCTAAGAAATTTATTTCTGTAGCTTCCAATATGTGACACTGTCTGTATTTAGCTTTCCTACTTTACTGGGGAAATGAAGTAGCAATATGCTAGGAATGGCTATTCATGGCCTGCGTGCAATTACCATTCAGAATCTCACGGATCAGACTGAATTCCATCACCTGAAGCCTTCCTTCTGCCATGTATGAGAAACCCATAAAAATGGTAATTGGAGAAAAGGCAGGGTTTAGTAAATTTTGGAAACAGGGCCTGCTCTCAGGGCATTATTACATAATGAGAGTTTGTTCTTGCAAAATAAGGCTTTTAACTAGAAGCTTCATTTCCTAAACGTGGTCAGAAAGCTCAGCTGACACCGCAATGCAATCCTGCAGTTTTCAGTAAGATGAAAGGTGTTGCATGGAGGCAAACAGATTTTTTTCTATCTCATGCAATTCCATAAGTAGCCTAATTAATTTGGTTCTTTCTCTTAATCTATTGGTAGTTTCCTTGTGACTGAAAGAATCTTTAATATGTTGACAAACAAAACAAAACAAAAAAAAACAATAAAAAATTAGAGGTCTTTTTCATTGAACTGTAGCCTCATTTTCAAAAAAAATTAGTTCATTTATTTTAATTAGAGGCTAATTACTTTACAATACTGTAGTGGTTTGTGCCATACATTGACATGAATCAGCCATGGGTGTACATGTGTCCCCAGTCCTGAAGCCCCTTCCCACCTCCTTCCCCATCCCACCATCAGGGTTATCCCAGTGCACCATCTCTGAGCACCCTGTCTGATGCATCGAACCTGGACTGGTGATCTGTTTCACATATGGTAATATACATGTTTCAACACTATTCTCTCAAATCATCCCACCCTCGCCTTCTCCACAGAGTCCAAAAGTCTGTTCTTTACATCTGTGTCTCTTTTGCTGTCTCACATATAGGGTCACTGTTACCGTCTTTCTAAATTCCATATATATGCATTAATATACTGTATTAGTGTTTTTCTTTCTGACTTACTTCACTCTGTATAATAGGCTCCAGTTTCATCCACCTCATTAGAACTGATTCAAATGCAAAGACCAAGTCACAAAGAGACTGTGTGAAGGACAGGGAAAGCAAGTTTGGAGCAGTCAGATGCGGATTTGAATCCTAGATCCACCAGTTTGCAGGGTGACTAGGAGTCAGTCACAGTCTATTAGAGCTTCATGCATTTTCCTCAGTAAAGTGCTGACAGGCAGCACACCATTGTAGTCATAAGGATAAGTATAATGTGCACAAAGTGCTCGATACAGCTTTTGTTTTTCTCCAAGATGTAGTCTATATTATGCAGGACATAGTCTATACACATCAATTATATCTTATATGGGAGAAACAGACATAGAGAACAGACTTTTGGACACGGGGAGACGAGAGGACAGGGTGAGATCTATGGAGAGAGTAACATGGAAACTTACTACCTTATGTAAAATAGACAGCCGATGGAAATTTGCTGTATGTCTCAGGGAACTCAAACCGGGGTTCTGTATCAACCTAGAGGGGTGGGATGGGGTGGGAGATGAGGGGAAGGTTCAAGATGGAGGAGCATATGTATACCTATGGCTGATTCATGTTGAGGTTTGACAGAAAACAAGATTTTGTAAAGTAATTATCCTTCAATTAAAAATAAATTAATTAAAATTATATTTTATGTTAATTATATCATAAAGAACAAATTTCAAATTAAGAGTTAAACATATTAGATATCAATACATATATGGAATCTACAAAATGGTACGGTGAACCTATCTGCAGGGCAGGGATAGAGATGTAGATGTAGAGAATGGGCTTGTGGACACAAGGGAAGAAGGGAAGGGTGGGAAGAACTGAGAGAACAGCATTGACATATATATACATGGTCATGTGTAAAATACATAGCTAGTGGGATGCTTCTCTATAGCATAGAGAGCTTAGCTCTGTGATGATCTGGAGGGGTGGGATGGGGTGAGGTGGGAGGGAGGGGATATAAGTATACAGAGAGCTGATTCACTTTATTGTACAGCAGACACTAACATTGTAAAGCAATTATACTCCAATTAAAAAAAAAAAAACAGGTTTATTATATTCCCACGTAAGGAAAAAGTATCATACTGAAAAGAGCAGGAGATAACTGACTGTTTTGAAAGAAAAGACTTAGTACCCCTATGAATAGTGCCAAATGCTGTGTGTGAGGAAAGCCAAATAGCTGCCAGGGAGAATGGTAAAGCACGACATTTTTAAGATAAACATAAATGCAACCCAACCTCAAAAATTCAAATACCTTAGACTTACTTAAAGCAATTGTCAATTGACAGAAACTAACGATTGCAATAACCCTTAAAATTAATGAGTGTTACCCAGAGTTCATTCTCTGATTCAGCACGAACTTTGCAGAACCTTCTTTTGTACTACGGTGAGAGGTAAACCTTTGCTTACTTACAGTCTTACATCTCAGAAGTGATGGCTAGGACATCACTTTGGCAGCAGATTGAATTCCTTTGAACCTAATTTAGCACATGGGGAAATCTTATACCAGATAATTTTGTTTTATACTGGTGTGATAATCCTTCATTTTTTATCAAAAAAAAAAAAACAACAATATATCTTATATAATTTCAGAGTGTCTCCTACAGTTAGGCCAATTTTTCTGTTGTATTTAGAGGGATATTATAGGTAAAACTTCCAAAGCAGCATAAAATATTCAAAAGCATTCACAATCTGTGAACTCAGATAGATGATGACTTGATTCCCAACCCTAACATGTACTTAGTGTATGATCACTTAAGTGTATCTACCTTGTTTCTTTACCTGTTAGGTACTTACCTCAAAGGGCTATTGCAGAATTAAGATAATATTTGGGAACTGTCTATATATTTAGCAGGCACTCAACAATAATAGCTCTCCTTTTAGGACATCAAGGGGAAAATAAACCAGTTACCTTCTAAATGCTTCCTTTTCCCAATACTGTTTTGCTGATACTATATTAATATATTTATGCCCACTAATTTGTTATAAATATTGATTACTGTTGACAAGATAAATAAATCCCCTAGAGCTCTGAGAAATAGCCACAGAAAAGAATAGTAACTACTGGTCCTCATGTTTCTAAGGACACAAAACTCACAAAGTTGTCGACAGGTAATTTAGTGCCCAGTGAGGTAATCCAGACTTGTCACCTTCAGCACTTCTTTCACGGGATGGATTGTGCTTTGCAGAATCAGCAAAATTGCTTGGCAAACTACTAGGGTTACATTACTCCTTCAACTCTCAAGCCGCTCTAAATGTTTTACGAAGCAAAGTCTTGAGGCTTTAATAGAACAGTGAATGCACTCTCTCAGCAAGACACAACAGAAATCTTAGAAAGATAATGCTAGAAATAGACAGTGACTTCTGAAGTGTGTTCCTTTTCAGAAATTCAGCCACAGAAAAGGAAATAAAAACTCTTCTCCTTCCACCTCTTCCTTTCTTCCTTCCTTCTTTCAACCAATATTTTTAAAGAATATATGTACTTAGCACTCTTCTGGACACTGAGGATGTAGAAATACAACAGATGGAAACTGATGTATCATAGGGGAGTCTGTGCATGCTCAGTTGCTCAGTCCTGTCCAACTCTTTGCGACCCCATGGACTGTAGCCCACCATGCTCCTCTGTCCATGGAATTTTTCCAGGAAATAATATTGGAGTGGATTGCCATTTCCTCCTCCAGGGGAAATTCCTGACCAAGAATAGAACCTATGTCTCCTGAGTTTCCTGCATTGGCAGGCAGATTCTTTACCACTGAACTACCTGGGAGAACCCCTTCTATTATAGGGGAATCAGATTGTAAATAAACAAACAACGAACTATTATTTCACACTGTGACAAGTGCAGTGGAAAAAAAATAAAGTAAGGCCAAGAGGATAGGAACTCCTGAACAGGAGTGGCTTGACATAATCTATGTTTTAATAATAATAAATATATATTATGGGACCAAATTATGAAATTTCTAAAATCACTTTAGCGTGTAATTTCCAAGTGCATTTTACCTTTTCTATAAGATCTGCTTTTTTTCATAAGAGAAGAAATAAAACTAATACTGAGCTCTTACTATGTGGCTGGCAGTTTACAAATTTGACTACCTTCAGTTTTCACAAACTCTATGAGAAAGGAATTATTATTTCTATTTGAAAGACAAGGAAGCAACCCTCAACTAACTAAAAGCTTTATCCAAAGACACCTTGATAGCAAAAATAGAGCTAAGCTTCCAATTCAAAGTCCTCTGTAATTTTTCCCACCATGTCATTAAAATCTTTTCCACTTGGCTGTGCAAAGGGTGATGAAACTAGCTATGAAGAGTAAAAATTAATAAAGCACTTGTATTAAATTGAGAGTGTTATTATGTGCAAAATAGATAACTAGCAGGAAGCTGCTATGTAACACAGGAAGCCCAGCCTAGCACTCTGTGATGACCTAGAGGGGTGGGATGGGTGGGGTGAGGCTCAGGAGGGAGGGGAGATTATATATATATATATATATATATATATATATATATATATATAATTATGACTGATTCATGTTAATGTATTGCAGAGACCACCACAACATTGTAAAGCAGTTATCCTTTAATAAAAAATAAATAAAAATAAATAGAAAGTATTGGTATTGAGCAGGAGTTAACATGCAACACTTTCTTTTCCTTATTCCTTTTAGTTCAGGCTTGCTGAAAGATTAGACTTTGTCTATTACAGAACTCTGTTATTATGAAACCAGATTCAGACAGGTTTCCATCTACTATTTACAGACAATTTACTTTATATATTCAAGATTTGCTCCACAGAGAATTTCTCCCAGTTCTTCCCTTTTCCCACAGGACTCTTAATTGCTCTGGCACCTCCATGTGGTGCTTCCCCAGCCATGACTCAAAGACTTTAAATGACTGTATTTATTTTAAGAAAAACTTCAGTGCCTATAAAAACAGCATGTTCTCCTGTCGCACATCTGTTCTCTCTCTGAGTTTTATGTCACCTCTTTGCCAGAGGTTTTACCTGCTACTTTAAGGGAGCTTGGTGTGTTCTGATTCCACTAGATTCTCATTCGTACTGAGTATAATTAGCTGAATATGTGGGGCATACTGATATAATTGCATGATCTTTGCCAGTTACTAGACTCTTGTGATTCTGAAGGTCTTCATCTGTGAAAAGAAAACAGTAGTGTCTTCTTTGAAAGGTTTTCATATCTGTTTACTTTGCAAGAGCTTTTCCTTCCCTTTGGGTTAGCAGTGCCTTTTCCTGGCATTTTCTTTTAATTACACTTTGGATTCAGTTCAGTTCAGTCACTCAGTCATGTCTGACTCTTTGCGACCCCACGGACTGCAGCACACCAGGCCTCCCTGTCCATCACCAACTCCCAGAGTTTACTCACACTCATGTCCATTGAGTCAGTGATGTCATCGAACTATCTCATCCTCTGTCGTCCCCTTCTCCTCCCACCCTCAATCTTTCCCAGTACCAGGGTCTTTTCAAATGAGTCAGTTCTTCACATCAGGTGGCCAAAGTATTGGAGTTTCAGATTCATCATCAGTCCTTCCAATGAATATTCAGGATTGATTTCCTTTAGGATGGACATTTTGGATTAGTGACACATTATTATTTTTTCTCCATTTATATCTGTACCCAAATCTGTGTACCGTATTACTTTCTTATATTTCCTTTGTTCAGGACTCTTAATGACTTAGGGCATTAAACATGGAGAAGACAGCTGAATAGTTTTTGGTTTGGTATCTGTATTTGCATAAGATTTGACTCCATCTTGCCTTAAATGTGTTTTTCTAGTCAAATATCTTGGCAGAGCTTTGGTTCAACTTAATGACTGTGTCACCACAATAATATGTTCCATTTGCAGTAAATAATAGCCAAAATAATATTAATTCTAAAGCACGGATGTATTGGGTCAGGTTTAGTCTGCTGTAGAGTCAAATAAGCCCCTAAAGTATGCTAAAGATTAGCCAGTTTTTCTCCATCTTGTAATTTTGCCATCTGATGCCTGTTGCCTCCAAAGTTATGATAACAGGGAGAAAAAGACATAGGAGTTTCTTAAAAACACCTACCATGATATGTTCATTCTGGTAACAATTCACTGACCAGGAGTCATAATATGGCTCCAATTTAATTGCAAGAAAATTCAGTGAGTACCACATTTCTACTTCTCCTCAATAATGCATATCATTTCCCCTATATGCTATCTGGATTCTACTGCTTCAAAGAAGACAAATCTCAGCCTAGCAGTTCTGTGTCTTATGGAATTTTATAGCAAACAATAAAATCCTAACAAACAAATTCATGACCGGAACACAGAATATTGGCAAAAGTTAGCCTTTTTTAGACTAATAAGAGTACAAAAATATAAATGAGCCTATGTTTAATGACAAGAAACATATTATCCTTCTTACTAATAAGTATGCAGAAAAGTAACAATGATTTTTGTAATGGTGCACTATGGTGTTTGCTTTCTTTAGTAAATAACAACTCTCAGCTAATTCATTAACCTCCATTAACTCTCAGCTACAATGCAGTGATAGTATTCTTCAAGATGAGAGTTTTAGTTACCAGAGTAACAACAGTGCTTGCAAAATCCATACAGGCACTTAACAGTTTTAAAATTAGACAATCTCTTAAATCCACAGAAACGAATTTCTGAAATCTCAGAACTGTGGAGCTTCAATTTATGAACAATAACATCTAGACACCAAGTCAGGCTTTCCTTTGCTTCTTTTTTATCTTTAAAATAGACACAATTCACTGATTACCTCTAAACATTTAGAATCTTCTAAAATAAAACAGATTTAACAAGGATTGTCACAAAGTAATTGAACAATATTTGAATGGGAAAGAAAAGAGAAAAGAGAAAACTGGCAAATATCTTTTAATGTAGAGTCAATAATTTAGAATTTTAATGTAGTGTGAATTCACTATAGAGATGTTTTTTCACTGGCATTACACACCAAAGAGGTCACAGTGAAAGTGAGAGATAGAGCAATTTCTGTAAAATTGCAGAAAACAGCCCAGATGATATGTATGTCTATGAAAATATATTTCATACAGTATGAATAAGCAAGCATTATTCATCTACTAAGGCCCAACAGATTATGACTGAATATTTTCAGTGTTTTAACTAATGGTTTATATTTTTCTCATATTATTTTAAAATTGCAGTTGAATTTTTTCTGGTAGCTAAAAAATTATATGTTTACAACAGAAAATTGGGAAATAAAAGCAGGAAAATAAAAACTCCAAGTAAAGTTTCAACAGCATACAATGTTTTGATTTACTTACTTTTGACTTTATTCCAAAGGATCTATTAATTATATCAAAATTTAAGTCATACTATATATGTCTGATATATGATACACAGTTTTCAAAGCATAAATTTTAGTGGTTATTTGACATGCACCAACATAAATTCATATGTAGTGGTATTTAATTGGTCCTATTTTGGATGTTTGAGCTATATCTAAAAATTTTACTATATAATGAACTGTACTGAACATATAAACACATAAGCCTGTACTCATATATCTCATTTATTTCTTGGGCTTATATTGCTTCAAAAGGCAGTATTTTTGACTCTTAATAAGTATTGCCAAGCAGCAGTGACATTCTATAAAACAACCAAAATGAAGGTATCATTCTTTAAAATTAATGAAATGTACTCATAGAATTTTGTTTATTGGCATTGAGAAATGAATGCTTTAATTTATAAAGAAAGTGTTACGGAGAAAGAATCTCACTGCATGGAGAAATGTAAGCTGTTTCTTAAATAAAAAGGCATTCCAAGATACAGCATGAAATAAGTGGACCAGGGAATGTGAAAACTGACGAGTAGCAAATTGCTTTAGGATGGTAATGTATTCTCTCCAGAAGACAACTGTGAATAACTTCGATGGTAAGGTGAGGAAAAACCTCTGGTTTATAGGATATGGAGACCTATCAGCATTTTAAGGAAGGTGACAAGTGAAGATTGTTTTGAGGAACAAGAAAAGATATTGCAGAAGTGTTTAGACTTCTTAACATAACAGAAATATACAGTTTAAGAAGCATTTTAAAGAAAATTTATTCTTTTCCTTAGAATTAGTTAATGAAGCCACCCAATCAATATTGGCTGAGAAACGTGCAGAGCATTAGGAACATAAAGTAGTATACCAAAACTATAAATGGGCTCAGCTTATTCATTCCAGTTTCATACATCTTGCCATTTTTTAGCCAGGTGCTGTGTGAGGCACTAACAAAGATGATTCCCATGTTGTGAGAACTCAGAGTAAAGAGAGAAGAATAAGCAATTATTTACAAAGATTACAGTATAAAATAACAGATTTTATACTGTAATTGTAATTACAGTATAATTGTAATTGTAATAATAATGGGATATGACAGCATAAAATAACAGATAAATAATATGATACCATAATGGAGATCTCAGATGGAACAAATCAGAGGACGTGACAAACTATGAGGTGACATCAAGCTTCGTGAAGAGAGTCAATGCAGGTGACATTACATGATTAACCTGAAAGGTATCAAGGAGTCCATCAAGAGGAAAGTTTTGCAGCAGGCATTCTGGGCTGCAAGGCAGGCACATTCAGAGTCATGGAGGGGTAGAAGTGCACGTGCATCCAGGGAAGGACCATTATTTCAATAGGACTGTTCTGGATTCACACAAACTCAGATGGAAAGTTCTACCAGATTCAGACGGAAAATTCTACCAGATTTTTGAAAACAAAGAGTTTACATTTTAACACATTGTGTCAGAAAGTCAATAAAAATGTTAAGCAGGAATTAATGAGACACACTGTGGCCTTGTCCTGTCCTATGTGTCACATAGGCACTTCATATATACTCATAGGTAAGTAGCTTATCTGAGCTCTGACCCTAGAATTACTTTGTAAAGTCAGTCTCCTTGATTTTCTGCCTAAATATATTTATCTCCTGAATTTTGAGAGAAATATTTTAAGTGACAACATAGAAGTACTACCTTCTAAGTAGCTTGGGTTAGATGCTCCCCACCCCTTACTCTATAGTAGATGATTATGGCATAAAATATAATAAAAGTCTATTGAACTATAAAAAGAATAATGCTTGTGTTCAGTTCAGTTCAGTCACTCAGTCGTGTCCGACTCTTTGCGACCCCATGAATCGCAGCACGCCAGGCCTCCCTGTCCATCACCAACTCCCGGAGTTCACTCAGACTCACGTCCATCGAGTCAGTGATGCCATCCAGCCATATCGTCCTCTGTCGTCCCCTTTTCCTCCTGCTCCCAATCCCTCCCAGCATCAAAGTCTTTTCCAACAAGTCAACTCTTCGCATGAGGTGGCCAAAATATTGGAGTTTCAGCATTGGAGTTCAGTATTGGAGTTCCTTCCAAAGAACACCCAGGACTGATCTCCTTTAGAATGGACTGGTTGGATCTCCTTGCAGTCCAAGGGACTCTCAAAAGTCTTCTCCAACACCACAGTTCAAAAGCATCAATTCTTTGGCGATCAGCTTTCTTCACAGTCCAACTCTCGCATCCATACATGACCACTGGAAAAACCATAGCCTTGACTAAACGGACTTTTGTTGGCAAAGTAATGTCTCTGCTTTTGAATATGCTATCTAGGTTGGTCATAACTATGTGTGTTTAAACACATATATATAAAACATACTGTGAAACTTACTTTTTTCTTCTAAGATATAACATATCTTGAAATATCAACATGTATATAAGTGAATAATATATATAATATATACACATATAATTATATTAGATACATTCTACCTTAGGTGAAAAAAAATAATCATTTGTATAATATTGCTCATTGTATAAAAAATAGGAAAGTCAATAAAAATATGTCTTATATCACTTCTCATTGCATCCAGTATTTTGCATTTCTGAAAGAATATACCAGGAATTACTAATATTAGTTTCCACTGAGGAGTGGCAGTAAATAATCAGAATTTAAGATTCAGGAAATATTACAACTGACATTTTACTTGTCTATACTTCATTTTATATTTTGATCAGATAAATATATTTACAGTTAAAAATTGTTTTACTTCATTATTATTATTACTCAGTGTTTAGATTGGAAGTATGTGAATGGAATGCCTCAAGTTCAAAATTCAAGATGTGCTTGAGAAGAATGTGTATGGCAATATTTCAGTAACAGGATTTTACATATGTCTATTAACCAAACTTGTGAATCATGTTATCCATATTTGCTATTTTGTTGTCATTCGGTCACTTGATCGTGTCCTGCTCTTTGCGACCCCATTGACTGCATCACACCAGGCTTCCCTGTCCTTCACCATCTCCCAGAGCTTGCTCAAACTCACGTCCATTGAGTCGGTGATTCCATCCAACCATCTCCTCCTTTGTTATCTCCTTCTCCTCCTGCCTTCAATCTTTCACAGCATCAGGGTCTTTTCAAATAAGTCAGCTCTTCGCATCAGGTAGCCAAAATATTGAAGCTTCAGTTTCAGCATCAGTTCTTCCAATGAATATTCAGGATTGATTTCCTTTAGAATTGACTGCTTTGATCTCCTTGTAGTCCAAGGGACTTTCAAGAGTCTTTTCCAACACCACAGTTCAATCAGCATCAATTCTTTGGTGCTCAGCCTTCTTTATGGTTCAACTCTCACATTCATACATGACTACTTGAAAAATCATAGCATTGACTAGACAGATCTTTGTCAGCAAAGTGATGGCTCTGCTTTTTAAAATGCTGTCTAGGTTGGTCATAGCTTTTCTTCCAAGGAGCAAGCAGCTTTAAATTTCATGGCTTCAGTCACCATCTGCAGTGATTTTGGAGCCCAAGAAAATAGTCTGTCACTGTTTCCATTGTTCCCCATCTAATTGCCATGAAGTGATGGGACTGGATGCCATGATCTTCATAAAGCCAACTTTTTCACTCTCCTCTTTCACTTTCAGCAAGAGGTTCTTTAGTTCCTCTTGGTTTTCTGCCATAAAGATGGTGTCATCTGCATATATGAGATTATTGATACTTCTCCTTGCAACCTTGATTCCAGCTTGTGCTTCATCCAGCCTGACATTTCTCATGGTAAACTCTGCATATAAGCTAAATAAGCAAGGTGATAATATATAGTCTTGATGTATCCCTTTCCCAGTTTTGAACCAGTCTGTTGTTTCATGTCCAGTTCTAACTGTTGCTTCTTGACCTGTATACAGGTTTCTCAGGAGGCAGGTAAGTTGGTCTGGTATTCCCATTTCTTGAAGAATTTTCCACAGTTTGTTGTGATCCACACAGTCAAAGTTATACTTCTATTCAATTTTTTAGGCTCTGTAATCTATTAGTTCGTGAATGATATGTTAAAATATCACCATATGGTGGCTAATTTATCATTTCTATTAATTCTGCCAACTTTTGTTATTAAGACTATATTGTTGGGCACTGCATATACAGGATAAATATATATACTGGACCCTTTTTCAAGAAATTGCTGAATAATCCTTTTTTCTCCTGTCATTTTAATTTTAAAACTCATATGTGATTTAACAATGTCAAGTTTTTCTGTGGACATGAGGCAGTTGGAATTCTCATAAATCACTGATGGGAATGTAAATTTTACAGCCACCCTGGGACACTACAAATTTGAATATATCAGGTACATTGAATATATGTGTTTTTCATATCAGGAAATTCTACTCCCAGATGTATACTCAACATGGACATGTTCACTAAAGCAATGTAAAGAAGAATATTCATGTTGGCATTTTTATAATATCTACAAATTAAAAACATCCCAAATATCCATCGACAGTAAGTAAGGTATACGAACTGTAGTAAATTTATACAATCAATATGATAGAGTGATAAAAATGAACTCAGCCACATGAATGAATCCTGTGTACTTCATGTCAAGTGAAAGAAGTAAACCCTAAAAACTACTTACAAGGAATACTTAATCACACTGAAGTAGAACATTCCTCAGCTTTAGGAATAAAGGAGGAGCAGTGTTGAAGAGACTGTATGAATAGTGGTTTTAAGAGTTGGCAATTACTTTTCCTTTGACCTTGCTGATAGTTATATAGGTTTTGTTTTTCGGTAATTTATTTACTAGTACTTATGTTTTTATGTACTTTCTTATATGGTTGTAACATTCAGTAGCAAAAAAACAAAGATTTTTGAGAAATAGAAACAGATGAATCCTTCCCAAACCATAAAATACATTTAACTCATTTGCTAAACCAACATGCTTAATAAAAAAAAAAAAAAAGAGAGAGAGAGAGAATATTTCCTATTAAATTAGAAAAACAGGAAAAGTAGACCCTAACATTATTTTATAACCTTACCAATGATGTTACACAATGCATTCAGGCAGGAAAATAAAACTGGACATTAAAAACAAATGTAGAGGGACTTCCCTGATGGTTCAGTGGTTAAGACTTCCCTGGTCAGGGACCTAAGATCCTACATGCCTCAAAGCCAAAGAACCAGAACATAAACAACAGAGGCAATGTTATAACCAATTCAATTTAGACTAAAAAAAAGGTCCACATTAAAAAAAAATTTTAATGTGGAAATGAAGAGTTAAATTTTCTGTTTTCATAGACTATAATCGTATATGTGTGACATTTAAGAGGAAAACCTAAAAATTCAACAAACTAGTCACTAGGTATCAAATTGACAGACATCAATAGCTTTCATATATAACATTCAGATGGCAAAATCAAAGAGAAGCTGCCATTTATCATAACAACAGAAACAAAAATCAAATTTCTAGAAATGTAGTAAATAAGTAAATATATATATATAAAATGTTTTTTATTTTAAAAGCACTATCAAAAGGCACACAATACTTTTTAAACAAATAGAATAAATATAATATTCTTGGATAAGAAGATTTACCATTGTAAAATTTTCAGTTTACCTTTTTATTTTATGCTTAATGAGATCCCAATAAAATACTATTTTTGTTCTTTCAAGTCTATAGTTCATAAGGGAAAAGAGACTAATAAGAAAAACTTGGGAAAATCTCAAGTAGAAGAGAAATAAGGAAAAGACTGCTAATTATATATATATATACTTATATATATATATATATATGCTTTAAAAATTAAAACACAGTGTGCAGAGTTATTAGTAAACTGAAAAGCCAACATAAGAAAACAGAAATTCCAAAAATAGATTAGAATGGAATCTGTACAGTTATTTATTTTATAAAAGCGGCAACTCAAGTCAGGTAGGAAAATGTAGTAATTATCTAACAGTTTTGAGAAAAGTGGAATAGCCATTTTGAAACTAATTTTGATGTATGTTTCACATTGCATAGAAGGATAAATTCTAAATAAAGATTTAAATGTAGAAACAATAAATCTTTTAAAATACTAGAATAAAACATGAAGAGATTCTTTGAAAATTTCAGGGAAGTCTTTCTATGTCTCAAAATCCAGGAAACATTATAATAAATTAATAAATGTACCGAGAGCATGATTTTTTAAAACAATAAAAAAATAGATATGCTACCAATATCATATTTTAAGCCCATCAGAAAACACATCTAGAAAGGGGACTAGACAAGTTAAAATTCAACCTGTTAGGAAAGTGTCAATAATCAACCACTTTCTTACTATTTATCAATTCTGAGCATGGACCCAGGATGAGGCATGACCTCGTTAGAGGAACTCTACTAGGGAAAAGAGAGATAGAAGGATTTGTGATGGTCGAGAAAGCTGGCACAACAGATTGTTAAGGAGAGGAGCCTTTTCCTTGTGAGAAATTTGCTGAGATTTGTAACCAAGCACAAAGCTGGAGAGCTGAAGCATGTAGAAGGGCAGAGTGTAGTCTTGTGAACTTGTGGGGCTTCCCAGGTTGCGCTAGAGGTAAAGAACCTGCCTGCCAATGCACGAGACATAAGAGATGCTGGTTTGACCCCTGGGTCAGGAAGATTCCCCGGAGAAGGAAATGGCTACTCACTCCAGTATTCTTGCCTGGAGAATTCCATGGACAGAGGAGTTTGGCAGACTACAGTACTTTGTGGTCTTAAAGAGTGAGACATGACGGAATGACTAACACTTTCACTTTTTTGATAGCACCTATTTACAAAGAATCCAAAGGACACAGTACAATACATATTAAAACTATCATTATGCTTTTTTTTTTTTTTTTTGGAGCCTCATATAAAAGAGACCAAGAATGCTGAGCTAATTTTAATGCATTTGGAAAAAATGTCAAATGAACAAATATGATATATATTTTTAAAAGACAGTTTAGCTGCTCTAAGATGAAATATATAACATATTTGCTGTTTTGAATTATCAAGGCCGTTGCTGTCCTCTCTGGCTCAGAAAACTGAAAACTTTCTGCAAGAGATATGAGGACCAGACTTTCAGAAATGAGTTGTTGAAGGTGAGCGAGGTAGTAAGCAGTCTACTCACATCATATCTGTCAGAACTCAATTCCCACTACAATATAATTGAATAGCTCTAACCTTCCTGACGAAAATTCCCTTGGAGCTTAACTCCATAATGTTCATTTTCTCCCACCATCTGTTGATAGCAATGTACTACCAGTCTCTGAGGCTACTAGCCTGCAATCAGTAGTTTCTGCCTTTCAGAACTGCATGAAAACATTTCCAGAGTCCTGGTCTTGGTCTCAGGAGATACACGGACACAGCGATGCAGACATGCCAGTCACCCATAAATAAAGAATCTGTACAACTACTCTAGAAATCCTTGTCCACTAGTTTTTGCTAAGCATACTTCATCAACTATAGCAATAGGTAAACCATCATTAATTTAAACAGTAAGCTAACACACAGGTTCAGGCTGTCAACTGAGATACAAATCAGAAGTATGCATTAAGCTTTACTTAAAAAATGTCAAAATACTGACGGACGAAAAGGCTCACACAAAGCAGAAAGAAACCTTGAATTTTCAAGGCAGATCCCCAGATTTTTCCTTCCTGTGTCAGACATGTGCTTCAGGTCCACATAAAAGGAGATCTCTAAGTGTGACTCACGGATTTCCTTAGACAGCAGAAAGCACTTAAAAGAGGGCTGTGGATCTCTTACAACATTCTCATTGGAGCCTTGCCCCCATGGTTCCTGCTTACTATTACTACAGGCAATAAGTAGCCAGAAACATCCTATTAAGAGCTTTTCCTACATAAATATCTTTTCCCTAGCAAATATCTTTGGTCAATTTACCTGAAGTCCCAGTTGATAAGGAGCTTAAATTTGATCACCTGCATTCTTTGTCTCATGGGAACATGTCCTTGGCTGCCACCTACCTAAAGGGCATGAATGTTCCAAGGGTAACTGCCTCAATACCATCTTCCTGTGAATAAAAGATGTAAGAATGTGGGGAAAGAAAGAATTAAATCCAAAGGAAATGGCTGATAAGGGAAGAGAAACAGATCATAAAGAAATATAAAGGAAGACTGAATTCATTGACTATCAGAGGGACAGTGGTTTATTCAAAAGATATAGAACCTGGGGAAATAGATGGGGAAACAGTGGAAACAGTGAGAGACTTTATTTTTGAGGGCTCCAAAATCACTGTAGATGGTGACTGCAGCCATGAAATTAAAAGATCCTTGCTCCTTGGAATAAAAGTTATGACCAACCTAGACAGCATATTAAAAAACAGAGATATTACTTTGCCAACAATGGTCCATCTAGTCAAAGCTATGGTTTTTCCAGTAGTCATGTATGGATGAGAGTTGGACTATAAAGAAAACTGAGCGCCAAAGAATTGATGCTTTTGAACTGTGGTGTTGGACAAGACTCTTGAGAGTCCCTTGGACTGCAAGGAGATCCAACCAGTCCATCATAAAGGAAATCAGTCCTGAATATTCATTGGAAGGACTGATGTTGAAGCTGAAACTCCAATCCTTTAGCCATCTGATATGAAGAACAGACTCATTTAAAAAGACCCTGGTGCTGCGAAAGATTTAGGGCAGGAGGAGAAGGGGACGACAGAGGATGAGATGGTTGGATGGCATCACCAACTCAGTGGACATGAGTTTGAGTAAACTCTGGGAGTTGGTGATGGACAGGGGGGCCTGGCGTGCTGCAGTCCATGAGGTCACAAAGAGTCGGACATGACTGAGCAACTGAACTGAACTGATAGAACCTGGACTTCATGGTTAGGCTCTGTTGTTGTTCAGTTGTCAAGTCTTGTCCTCCTCTTCGAGACCCCGTGGACTGCAGCACTCCAGGCTCTTCCCTGTCCCTCACCATCTTCTGGAGTTTGCCCAAGTTCCTGTCCATTGAATCGGTGATGCCATCCAAACATCTCATCCTCTGTCACCATCTCCTTCTGCCTTCAGTCTTCCAGTATCAGGGTCTTTTCCAATGAGTCAGTTGTTCTCATCAGGTTAGGCTCTAGTTTCCATCTTAGTATTATCATTATCATCATTATTATTTATTTTTCTCATGCAGTTTAACCTCTCTGGGCTTGAGCTTCCTCAATAATAAAGTGGTGATGATATTTTTCCACAAGATGGTTATGAGGATCTGCTGCTAAGTCGCTTCAGTCGTGTCCAACTCTGTGTGACCCCATAGATGGCAGCCCACCAGCCTCCTCTGTCCCTGGGATTCTCCAGGCAAGAATACTGGAGTGGGTTTCCATTTCCTTGTCCAATGCATGCCTGCATGCTAAATCACTTCAGTTGTGTCTGACTCTGTGACCCTATGGACTGCAGCCGACTAGGCTCCTCTGTCCATGGGATTTTCTAAGCAAGAATACTGTAATGGGTTGCCATTTCCTTCTCTATATGAAACCTTATGTGAAGGTGCCAGTTATCAGGTAGGAGCACATTAAAAAAAGTGTTTGTCACTCAATCGTGTTCAACTCTTTGGGGCCCCATGGACTGTAGCCTGCTAGGCTCCTCGGTCCATGGAATTCTCCAAGCAAGAATACTGGAGTAGGTAGCCATTCCTTTCTCTAGGGGATCTTCCTGAACCAGGGATCAAACCTGGGTCTCCTGCATTGCAGGCAGATTCTTTACTGTCTGAGCCACCAGGGAAGCCCCATATATTTTCTTAATTTACTCTTTAAAAAAGCAGAAGATAATACTTTTTTGGAACTTTTTTTCCCCTTTTTAATGGACATAACACAAACGTCCCAAATATCTGCCAACTATTTTTGTATGCTTTACCTGTTCTCAGAATACATGTTATATTCCTTTAGGGAAATGCAATTGTGTAGATTTTTATACTCTAAAGAGGTTAGATGTCAACTCCACTGCAGACTATTTCTATAAAAGTTACATTTATATATTGTTTTTAACTAATGCTACCTCTCTGAACACTAGAAAAGCATCAAGAAGGTCAAAATTTATAAATTAGGGGTTGGGGAAAGGCCAACCAATTAATTAGCTTTATTCTAGTTCTTCCCTCTTTCTTACAGATGATAGACATATTTGTGTAACTTACAGCCCATGCTAGAGCTATATCTAAGAAGGTTCCTCTCTCAGAATATGCAGCTTTCTTGCTAAATCCCAAAGTCTGATTCCTTTTGAATGAAATGAAAAAGAATCTCATGCTCTGTCACTGATGGACAGAAGTCAGGCGCTAATGTAACTCAGTGCATTGTGGCAATTCTCCTACATGACAGTTGTTCTCATGCCTTAGGGAACAGTAAAAAAAGCAGTGCATGAGCTTGTTATCAAATTGTTGCTGTTTTCCAGACATGCTTCCTAGGTTGGGTCACATTGAAAAGCAAGTGGTCTCTCTAGGTATGTGGATTTTTATGTGCATACAAATCTATTTTGAATCTTGTAACACAGCTCATCTAATTAAATTTCATATCAGGGTAGTAGGGATGTCATCCTGAAGACAGGGAACTAACAGCATAGGTTGCACTGCTCTCACCTAGGCTCTCCAGGACACAGCTCTCCAGTGCTGTGATTCAGTCTGTCTACAGAAAGAGTTTGTCTTTGGACCAGTCCAGCCACCAATAATTTGGCACTAATTTCAAGCTACAGTGGACTTGAAATTACTTCCTTGCCTTATTAGATTTTAAATCTTTTAAAAATGAAGATTCTTTCATGGCAGGAACCTCACAAAAATGAAAATCTTATAATTTCTTTTTTCTGGTCAGGGTTCTTGCATACTCTACTGACTTCAAATTATCATTCTCCCATTAAGTGATGCCCTTCGGATGAGCATAGCATCAGACTATTGATTAACTGTAGTAATTGAATGCCATGATGAGGAAGTCATGTTCTGCAGAAGAAATGAGACTAGGATGTGTTCACAACTCAGGCCCTTGGTTGGATCCCTGTGCTTTTTAAAAAAAAACAAAACTAATAGTCTATTTTTTTAAGCAGTTTTAGTTTTACAATAAAATTGAACAAATAGTACAAAGAGTTCTTGTATACCCCTTCTTTCCCCTCTCACATTCTCCCTTATTAATATCTACTTAATAACTAATGATAGGTCTTTTCTCACATATATATCGTGCAAATATTTTCCCCCAGTCTTTGGTTTGCCTATGTATTGTCAGAACCATGTCTTTTACAGAACAGACGTTTTCATTTTAATGACGTGTAACTGATTATTTTATTCATAGATCATGCTTTAGGTGTTGTATCAAAAAACTCATTGCCAAACCAAGGTTACCTAGATTTTTTCCTATGTTATCTTGTAAAAGTTTTATATTTTTCTGTTTTATATCTAGAACTAGGATCTATTTTGAGTCAATTTTGGGGAAGGGTAAAATGTCTGTGTCAAGATTTTCTTTTTTTGCATGAAGATATCCAGTTGTTCCAGCAATATTTGTTTAAAAAATATCTTTTTCTCATTTAATTATCTTTGCTTCTTTGACAAAGATCAACTGACTGTATTTGTGTTGATTTGTTTCTGAATTCTCTATTCTGTTCCATTGACCTGTTTATTCTTTATCAGTACCATATTATCTTGATTATTGTAGCTTTACAGCAAACCTTGGAACCAGGTAGTGTCAGTTCTCTGATTTTGTTATTCTTCTTCTATATTATGTTGGCAATTTTGAGCCTTTTGTCTTCTACAAATGAATTCCTGAATTAGGTAAAATCCACAAAATAACTTGGTGAGATTTTTAGTAAGATTGCACTGTATAGATAAAACAAGTTGGGAATAACTGATTTCTTGACAGTATTGTTTTTTTATCCTTGAACACAGGATATCTGTTTATTTAATTCCTTGATTTCTCTCATCAGAGTTTTGTAGGTTTCCTCACGTAGATATCGTACCTATTTTGTTAAGAGTCTTGCCTATGTATTTCATTTGGGAGGATATGCTAATATAAATAAAAACACAGTTTTGATATAATTGGTGATATGTATGCATGCATGCCAACTCACTTCAGTTATGTTCAGTTCAGCTCAGTCATGTCCAACTCTTTGTGACCCCATGAGCTGCAGCACGTCAGGCCTCCCTGTCCATCACCAACTCCCGGAATTTACTCAAACTCATGTCCACTGAGTTGGTGATGCCATCCAACCATCTCATCCTCTGTCGTCCCCTTCTCTTGCCCTAAATCTTTCCCAGCATCAGGCTCTTTCAAATGAGTCAGCTCTTTGCATGAGGTGGCCAAAATACTGGAGTTTCAGGTTCAACATCAGTCCTTCCAATGAACACCCAGGACTGATTTCCTTTAGGATGGACTGGTTGGATCTCCTTGCAGTCCAAGAGATTCTCAAGAGTCTTCTCCAACACTACAGTTCAAAAGGATCAATTCTTCAGTGCTTAGTTTTCTTTATAGTCCAACTCTCATATCCATACATAACTACTGGAAAAACCATAGCCTTGACTAGATGGACCTTTGTTGACAAAGTAATGTCTCTGCTTTTCAATATGCTGTCTAGGTTGGTCATAACTTTCTTTCCAAGGAGTAAGTGTTTTTTAATTTCATGGCTACAATCACCGTCTGCAGTGATTTGGGAGCCCAGAAAAATAAAGTCTGACACTGTTTTCACTGTTTCCCCATCTATTTGCCATGAAGTGATGGGACCAGATGCCACGATCTTACTTTTCTGAATGTTGAGCTTTAAGCCAACTTTTTCACTCTCCACTTTCACTTTCATCAAGAGGCTCTTTAATTCCTCTTCACTTTCTACCATAAGGGTGGTGTCATCTACATATCTGAGGTTATTGATATTTCTCCCAGCAATCTTGACTCCAGCTTGTGCTTCCCCCACACCGGGGCTTCTCATGATGTACTCTGCATATAAGTTAAATAAGCAGGATGATAATATATAGCCTTGATGTACTCCTTTTCCTATTTGGAATCAGTCTGTTGTTCCATGTGCAGTTCTGTTGCTTCCTGACCTGCATATAGGTTTCTCAAGAGGCAGGTAAGATGGTCTGGTATTCCCATCTCTTGAAGAATTTTCTACAGTTTATTGTGATCCACACAGTCAAAGGCTTTGGCATAGTCAATAAAGCAGAAATAGATATTTTTCTGGAACTCTCTTGCTTTTTCAATGATCCAGCAGATGTTGGCAATTTGATCTCTGGTTCCTCTGCCTTTTCTAAAACCAGCTTGAACATCTGGAAGTTCATGGTTCACATATTGCTGCAGCCTGGCTTGGAGAATTTTGAGCATTACTTTACTAGCATGTGAGATGAGTGCAATTGTGCAGTAGTTCGAGCATTCTTTGGCATTGCCTTTCTTTGGGATTGGTATGAAAACTGACTTTTTTCCAGTCCTGTGGCCACTGCTGAGTTTTCTAAATTTGCTGGCATATTGAGTGCAGCACTTTCACTTCAGTCGTGTTCAAGTCTTTGCGATTCTATGGGCCATTATCCTCCAGGCTGTCTTTCATTGGCAAGCAGGTTCTTTACCACTAGAGCCACCCAGAAAGCCCCATAATCAGTGGTATATAGGATATCAATCAACTTCTGAATATTAAATTTGTATCCTGAAACATCATTATAATTATAATATACTGGTTTCCAGAGATTTTGGTCAATAGTCCTTTCCTCCAGATTTTCTACATAGGCCATTATGTGATTTGTAAAGAAAGGTGGTTTTGTTTATTTCTTCTAAATATATATGTCTTTTATTTCCTTTTCTTTTCTTACTGCATTAGCTAAGATAGCCACTAAAATGATGAACAAGAGTGTGAAAAGGAACATCCTTGATTTGTTTCCAATTTGAGAGAGAAAGCATCTCATTTTGTATCACTAGGCATAAAAATAGCTGTAAATGTTTTGTAGGTGTTCATTATGAGGTTGAGAAAGTTACCCTCTATGTCCAGTTTGCTGAGAGTTTTATCATAAATAGGTGCTTTTTCTGCATCGAATGATATGATTATATGATACTCTTTTTTAACCTGTTGATACAATGGGTTACATTACAGTTGACCCTAAAACAACATGTATTTAAACTGCATGGATCCCCTTACATGAGGATATTTTCCAATAAATACATTGAAAACATATTTTGAAGATTTGTCATAGTTTGAAAAAAAAACTTACAAAGAACTCAGTAGTCTAGAAACATCAAAAAATAAGGAGCTATTTATGTCATGGAAGCATAAAATATATGTAGATACTAGTCTATTTTGTCATTTACTACTTTTATATACATGAAACTCTACCATATAAAGCTGCTGCTGCTGCTAAGTCACTTCAGTCGTGTCCGACTCTGTGTGACCCCATAGATGGCAGCCCACTAGGCTCCCCTGTCCTTAGGATTCTCCAGGCAAGAACACTGGAGTGGGTTGCCATTTCCTTCTCCAATGCATGAAAGTGAAAAGTGGAAGTGAAGTCGCTCAGTTGTGTCCGACCCTCAACGACCCCATGGACTGCAGCCTTCCAGGCTCCTCCATCCATGGGATTTTCCAGGCAAGAGTACTGGAGTGGGGTGCCATTGCCTTCTCCACCATATAAAGCTAACATCTATCAAAACTTACATAAACACTTACAGACCATACATGACAGCATTCACAGTTGAGATAAATGTAAATAGATAAATAAGAAGCATTAAATCATAACTGCATAAAATTAATCATAGTATCTACTTTACTACTGTAATAATTTTGTAACCACTTCCTGTTTCTGTTGTGATGAGCTCAAATGTTGCAAGTATTCTATTAAAACACCCTGTGGCCCTAATCATCTCTGTGTGAGCATTTTCCCTCCAGTAAATGCTATATTGCAGTAAAACATGATCTCTCACTGTTCTCACATATTTTTCATTATGTTTAATGCCATATCAGGGGCTTCTGTGGTAGCTCAGGTGGTAAAGAATCCACCTGCAATGCAAGAGACCCCAGTTCAATTCCTGGGTCAGGAAGATCTCCTGGAGAAGGGATAGGCTACCCACTCCAGTATTCTTGGGCTTCCCTAGTGACTCAGATGGAAAGAATCCACCTGCAATGTGGGAGACCTGGGTTAGAAACAGTATTGGCTTAAAAATGTGATGGTAACAGAAGAAGCAGCTTCTGCCCTCCAAGAGGCAGCAGATGCATTCTTAGACAACATTAAGAAAACCATTAAGAAGGAGATCTGCTTGAACAGGTTCTTAATGCAGATGAAAGTGCCCTATTCTTGAAAAAAATACCACAGTGAACATTTATTATTAGGAAGAGCAGTGAGCCCCAGGATTTAGAGCAGGAAAGGATATTCTAAATACAGTTTTGTAGTCAGGCTTATGCTCAGGACTGCCCTTATCTATAAAGCTGCTATCTTTCTAGGTTTTTGTAGGGAAAACATAACAGCAATCACTGTCTTCCACTTGTACAAGAAGTCCTGGTCAGGACTTTTTCTGGATTGTTTCCATCAATGGTTTAACCTTCCATCAACCTTTAAAGGGAGATACCTTGCCAGTAAAAAAGTTTAATTGTCAAAGTTTTAAAGTTCTTTTGATATTGGACAATGCCTTTGGCCACCCAGCACTACATGAATTCAGTACCAAAGGTGTCAAAGTGGTCTACTTGCTCCAAAACACAATGTCTCTAATTCAGCCTCTTGAATCAGGGGATCATGAAGGCCTTTAAGGCTCACTGCTGTGCCATTCTATGGAAAGGATTGTTAACGCTATGGAGAAGAACCCCAATAGAGAGAACATCATGAAAGTCTAGCAGGATTACACCATTGAAGACGCTATAATTGTTATAGACAATGCCTTGGAAGCCATCAAGCCCCAAACAATAAATTCCTACTGGAGAAAACTGTACAGATGTTGAACATGACTTCACAGGATTACAGCTGAGCCAATTTAGGAAATCATGAAAGAGATTATGGATATGGAAAAAAAAATGTTTGGCATAGAATTTTGACTGCACAGGTGGTCAGCATCCCTAATCCCGCATTGTTCAAGGGTCAACTTTAATTGATTTTCAATTATTTAAGCAGCCTTGTATATCTGAGATAAAGCCCACTTGGTCATGGTGTATAATTCTTTTTACCCATTGTTGAATTCAGTATGCTATTATTTCATTGCAAATTTTTGCATCTATGGTCATGATTTCCTATTAATGGATTTTTATTAAGTTAGATTATTAGCTATCAGATTTTCTGTATATAGATTTCCTTTATATTATGCCCATATCTTCTTTTGAGATTAGAGTAAGGCTGGCCTCATAGAATGAGATAGGAACTATTTCCTCCTTCTATTTTCTGCAAGAGATTTTAGACTGTGGTAGAATTTCATCCTTAAATGTTTGGCAGAATTCACCAGTGAACCTATCTGGGCCTAGTTCTTTCTGTCTCAAAGTTTGTTAGTTATTTTTTCCATTTCTCTAATAGATATGGTCCTACTATTTAGATTGTCTATTTTTCTTTGTGTGAATTTTGATAGGTTGTGTCTTTCTTGGAACTTGTTCATCAAGTTGTCAAATTTGGAGGCATATAGTTTTTCATAATATTTCTTTATCAGCCTTTTAATATATGTTGAATAAGTAGTGATGGCTCATCTTTCATTTCTGATATGAATAATTTGTATCTTTTTTTCTAGTTAGGTGGTTATTTTATCTTAGGGCTTTTTTTTCACAGTTATATATTTTTTTCCCATTCTCAAGAGTGAGGGATAAAAATTTGTGTTGTGGAAAGATACTGGTACTTTTATCACTGTTGGTGAACAATGTGAACAACAGGCGAGAAGGAACCTAATCACTGTCACCAAACCCAGGTGTACAGTATGCGGAAATTGTGTGTGTGTGCACCAGGCTCCTCTGTCCACGGGATTTTTCAGACAAGAACACTGGAGTGGGTTGCCTTTTCCTCCTCCAGGGGATCTTCCCAATTCAGGGAGAACCCATGTCTCCTGTGTCTCCTGCATTGGCAGGTGGATTCTTTATCACTGAGTCACCTGTGAATCCTGTATGGAAATTAAGGTAATAATATTAGCTAGTGGGTTTTTGATGGCCTACTAAGTGCCCACAACAATAAATGGAATGTAATTTTCTTTCCCATAAAATTCAACAACTATCACCAATGAGTATTAAGCTTATTTTAGAGAAAAAACTCATACTCAGATAAATTAAAAAATACTTTCTAACTTACAAAAGAAGACTATAGTGGTGAGGCAAAATTTTGAACCCATATCTTTCAGGCTTCATAACTTATCCTCTTTCAGTGCTGTTTTGTTTCCTGGGGTGATTCAACCTCTATTGTCCTGAGCCCTGAGGAAAAAAGTAAAAGCAAATCTGTATCATTTAGCATAATAGAAAACAGATGATATACTTTATATTATGAAAAATATAGCTGTTTCTTTACCTATTAAGTTATTTTAATACTTCTGCTAACTCCCAGGGCTGAAGTTTTGGTGAAAGAAAAAGCAACCTGTCAGTAAATTGCAAGTATATTTATAAAGTTTATTTGAGAGTGTAAGTCATTTTTACCAAAAAGTGGCATGTATTACCAAGAAATCAATAAACAAATAAGTTTGATAAAATATATTGATGATATGTCTAGAATTCTCCCTAGTTATGTGCAATTTCATGTCATTAGTGCAGCCAGTAATCATAAATTAAGCACAGAAAAAAAACCCAGGTGTCTTAGGGTCATTCTTTTTACTGATGTATCATTATTATTTTGGTTTGTGACAGCTACAGTGTTGGTGACTATTAGATACATCCACTTAAGTCATTTCTAGAAACACAATTCTTTCAGTAGATATGGTTTTAGGGTACTTTTTTAAAAAAAGCCTCTGCAATAAATTTGAAGAAGGAATAGACTAAAGACCACAGAATACATGCTGAGCACATAGAGTACAGGATGAAAAAAAGATTTCTGATAATAACAAAGTAATTATGATTTATTTTCATTTGTATAAATCTTTTCATACATTTGAAGTGCTTTACCTGGTGGCTCAGAGGGTAAAGCATCTGCCTGCAATGCAGGAAACCTGGGTTCGATCCCTGGGTCGGGAAAATCCCCTGGAGAAGGAAATGGCAACCTGCTCCAGTACTCTTGCCTGGAGAATCCCATGGACAGAGGAGCCTGGCGGGCTACAGTCCACTTCACTTTCACTTTATGATTAATTTTCATTTGTATAAATCTTTTCATACATTTGAAGTGCTTTACCTAAGTTCTTTTATCAACTTCTATTAATTTCCCTTTACATGGATGTCTGAGAAACAGCAGGCATGAGGGCCCAAGGCCTACAGTCTAAGACATTATTCCTCATCACCATGCCTGTCAAGAGAGCAGCCAAGAGAGAGTTAACAGAAGTCAGAAATACACGCTGGGAGGAAGGTAGAGAGAACAGGAAGCAGAGAGAGAGAAAAAAGGAAGAAAAATAAACAAACAAGATGGCTTTAGAAGCTATGACTTTTTCCTCAGAGAGTAGAACCAAATTTTCCATCTGATTGTTTTCAGGCTTTTCTTGTATGAAATAGGCGCAATGCTGGTAAAAGGGGTGCATGAGGAAGTATGGTAACTTCCTCATCTAGTTATTTCCACATGTAACTAGATGACTGGTAGAGGGAACCAATCTCGTGAATGAGGCATTGTAGATCTATATCATTTACCACACAGAGTACTACTTGATTTGATTTTTTAACTCTGATAAAAAAGCTTGTAATTTCTACACTGTCATAGGAAAACTTCCCATGGCATTTTGTAAATCCCAATTTACATAGCTGGTTTCATGTTTTCAACAGTCTGTCCAGCTTCTGACAGCTGGAATTCTGCCCCTCTGGAACACTGGAAAAACATCGTGTTGGAATATTATGTTGGGAAATTAGTGAGCCAGTTTAGGATACGGAGAGGCATGAGAGCAGATTTCCTCTACAGCTGCACATACAGGGATGATGGTTAAGGGCCTGACTCCCAGGGTTAAGATGTCTGGGAATAAATGTTTCTCAGTGTCAGAGTGGTCTCACTAGGCTTAAGCAAGAAGAGTTTAAAAATTCCAGTGCCTGAGGGTCTTCACTAGAATAGTAAAATTAGTATCTCTGAGATGAGGCCTAGACCTTCACACACACATACACACATAGATGCATACATATATATAGTTATTACATATAATCATACGTTCATGCTAAGTCGCTTCAGTGGTGTCAAATCTACATGACCCTATGGACTGTAGCCTGCCAGGCTCCTCTGTCCATGGGATTCCCTAGGCAAGAATACTGGAGAGGGTTGCCATGCCCTCCTCCAGGGGATCTTCTTGACCCAGAGACTGAACCCACATTTCTTATGTCTCTTGCATTGGCAGTCAGGTTCTCTACTAGTGCTACCTTGGAAGCCTGTGTATTTGACTTTAATATATAAGCAAGACTTTGAACAATATTTCTGAGACATTAACAAGAAAACAATATCAGTTTGATATGGGCTGATGAAAATTGGGAGCTGGGCCCAAGGTTTATCAAATACTGGTTGAGGTCTATCTCCAATCAGATATTTTCTGGACTCTTAGCAAGGGTTCATATATTGTTTCTTGGGGTGATTCAATGATAAATTGTGTTTTGAGGTGCGTGGCATCTCCAAGGAGGAAAGAGAATCAGTCATTCAAACCAGCTTTCAGAGTGGGTATAATCTGCGTTCCTGGTACTCCCCCCTCACCCCTCGCCCCACGTAGTCAGTGTTCTATTTCACTCTGGAACAGGTGTTCTACAAACTACAGCCTGTATGCCTAATCTGTCCTGCTGCTTGTTTCTGCATGGCCCAGGAGCCAAGGATAGTGTTTACATTTTTACTGTTAAAAAAAAAAAATCAAAAGAGGAATACTATTAATACTTTGTGACAAAGAAAGATTCAATATTCATAGATCAAGTTTTATTGGATCATGGCCAAGCTCATCTGTTTGCACATTGACTGTGACTATTTTCAAATTGTCTGTGGCTGTTTTCACACTACATTGCAGAATTCAATAGTTGCACAGTGTTCAAGAGACTGTATGGTTCATCAAATTTAAAATATTTACTATTCAGGTCTTTCATTAGGTTTCTATCACTACTGTAACAAATGATCACAAAGTTCAGCAGCATGAAATAACAGAAATCTATCCTCTCAATGCTCTGGAAGCTAAAAAGTCCAAACTCAAGGTTTTGGGAGAGCTATGCTACCTCCAGAGGCTTTAAGACTCCATTCTCTGCTACTTCCAGCTTCTGGTGGCTGCAAGTGTTCCTTGGCTTTTGGCTGCATCACTCCAACCTCAGCTTTGGTTTTTACATGGTCTGTCTCCTAGGCGTTTCCCTTAAGAATAGACACCTGTCATTGGACTGAGGGGATAATTCAGGATGATCTCTTCTCGAGTCTCTTAATTACAAATGCAAAAAAATTTTTCTTTCCAAAGAATATCACATGCACTTTCCAATTAGACATAGCTTTGCAGGGGGACATTATCTAACACATGAGATCCCTTTATAGAAAAAGTTTGATTGTCCTGGTCTAGAATTTTAACTCTCAGTTATGGGAAATGAGAATGCAGGAGGAAGGGATGGTAAATGGTTAGAACATTTACATTTTTCCAGTGTGGGCATCTTTTTATCCAGAAGGGACAAGGAAGACTGGTGGAAGCTAGATGGTCTTTGCAGACAGTGAAGAGGATGCTTTGGGGGAAAATAGGGACTCATACCATCCAAATATAATTCCTTATATTCCAACAGCTATTTTTTTTTAAGTATACCATATATCAGTTTACTGACAACTAATCTAGAGACTAGATTATAAAAGTAATGTCATGTTTCAGAAACACCAGTAAATATAATCAGTACCATGTTAAACAGAAACTGGATCTAAGTAACTGATCTGGCCCAGTTAAGATAACCCACTGACAGCCACATCCTTTTTTTACTTTTCTTTATATGACTTTATACAACTGAATCATTGATAAAATTAGAAGAAGTCAAGGGGGACACGGCTGAGTCTCTCAGAACACCCAGCAGGGATCCTATTGACTATCTTGGAGTGTGGAGGTTGGGGTAGTATCAGAATCTGGTGGCAAGTCTTCATCTTGTACCCTGAGCCTGTAGTTCTTTCTTTAAAGGCCCCTTTAAGGGAGGAAACAAAGTGAGTGTTCGATTATGATTACAACACTTCAAATACAGTGAGAGCTTAGCCTGGATTTGTGGTAGCACTTCAGGCATCTGTCTAGCCATAATCCAGGAAACCTGCAGGTGCAAAACAAAAAAAGCAAAAGAGCCTTGGGCCAAGAGAAATGGCTGGACCAGCACTCAGAATTCTAAACAAAGGAATCAGGCAGTTCGGATGTCTGCCTCCCCTGCAGATCTGTGATTAAGAGGGTGGGAGGACATTTGGCTTTCTGGTTGATTGCTGGGTGAGAATAGGAGGCAGAAATGCCATCTTTTCATGGTGTCACTGCAGACACCAGAGAAGCTATAGCCTTAGGACTAGAGGCTGTATGAAGGAGTGCCCATAGTAAGGGAACCTATGAATAATGAATATGAGACAAACATGATCTTCTTCTGTGGGAATAACTTCAATAGAGGAGAAAAGAATTTAACTTGAGATATTTCTTTGTTAGTGATATGATCTAAATAATATTTGAAACATAACTAAGAGCTTTATAATATATCCTTAAAAAGATAACAATTTTATGTAACTATGTATTGATATTGAATGTTTCGCCTTGGAAACAAACAGAGATCATTCTGTCATTTTTGAGATTGCATGCAAGTACTGCATTATGGACTCTTATTGACCATGATGGCCACTCCATTTCTTCTGAGGGATTCCTGCCCGCAGTAGTAGATATAATGGTTATCTGAGTTAAATTCATCCATTCCAGTCCCTTTTAGTTCACTGATTCCTAGAATGTTGAGATTCACTCTTGCCATCTCTTGTTTGACCACTTCCAATTTGCCTTGATTCATGGACCTGACATTCCAGGTTCCTATGCAATATTGCTCTTTATAGTATCGGACCTTGCTTCTATCACCAGTCACATCCACAGCTGGGTATTCTTTTTGAATTGGCTCCATCCCTTCATTCTTTCTGGAGTTATTTCTCCACTGATCTCCAGTAGCATATTGGGCCCGTACTGACCTGGGGAGTTCCTCTTTCAGTATCCTATCATTTTGCCTTTTCATACTGTTCATGGGACTGTTCATGGAATGTGAAGTCAAGTGGGCCTTAGAAAGCATCACTACGAACAAAGCTAGTGGAGGTGATGGAATTCCAGTTGAGCTATTTCAAATCCTGAAAGATGATGCTGGGAAAGTGCTGCATTCAATGTGCCAGCTAATTTGGAAAACTCAGCAGTGGCCACAGGACTGGAAAAGGTCAGTTTTCATTTCAATCCCAAAGAAAGGCAATGCCAAAGAATGCTCAAAGTACCGCACAATTGCACTCATCTCACACGCTAGTAAAGTAATGCTCAAAATTCTCCAAGCCAGGCTTCAGCAATATGTGAACCGTGAACTTCCTGATGTTCAAGCTGGTTTTAGAAAAGGCAGGGGAACCAGAGATCAAATTGCCAACATCCGCTGGATCATGGAAAAAGCAAGAGAGTTCCAGAAAAGTATCTATTTCTGCTTTGTTGACTATGCCCAAGCCTTTGACTGTGTGGATCACAATAAACTGGAAAATTCTGAAAGAGATGGGAATGCCAGACCACCTGATCTGCCTCTTGAGAAATCTGTATGCAGGTCAGGAAGCAACAGTTAGAACTGGACATGGAACAACAGACTGGTTCCAAATAGGAAAAGGAGTACGTCAAGGCTGTATATTGTCACCCTGCTTATTTAACTTATATGCAGAACATCATGAGAAATGCTGGACTGGAAGAAACACAAGCTGGAATCGAGATTTCGGGGAGAAATATCAATAGCCTCAGATATGCAGATGACACCACCCTTATGGCAGAAAGTGAAGAGGAACTCAAAAGCCTCTTGATGAAAGTGAAAGTGGAGAGTGAAAAAGTTGGCTTAAAGCTCAACATTCAGAAAACGAAGATCATGGCACCGGTCCCACTACTTCATGGGAAATAGATGGGGAAACAGTGGAAACAGTGGCTGACTTTATTTTTTTGGGCTCCAAAATCACTGCAGATGGTGACTGCAGCCATGAAATTAAAAGACACTTACTCGTTGGAAGGAAAGTTATGACCAACCTAGATAGCATATTCAAAAGCAGAGACATTACTTTGCCAACAAAGGTCCGTCTAGTCAAGGCTATGGTTTTTCCTGTGGTCATGTATGGATGTGAGAGTCGGACTATGAAGAAGGCTGAGAGCAGAAGAATTGATGCTTTTGAACTGTGGTGTTGGAGAAGACTCTTGAGAGTCCCTTGGACTGCAAGGAGATCCAACCAGTCCATTCTGAAGGAGATCAGCCTTGGGATTACTTTGGAAGGACTGATGCTAAAGCTGAAACTCCAGTCCTTTGGCCACCTCATGCAAAGAGTTGACTCACTGGAAAAGACTCTGATGCTGGGAGGGATTGGGGGCAGGAGGAGAAGGGGATGACAGAGGATGAGATGGCTGGATGGCATCACTGACTTGATGGACATGAGTCTGGGTGAACTCCGGGAGTTGGTGATGGACAGGGAGGCCTGGTGTGCTGCGATTCATGGGGTCGCAAAGAGTCAGACACGACTGAGCGACTGAACTGAACTGAACTGATGTATTGATAATATATATAGGTATGCTCATAAATATGTATTGATGAATGAACATGTGTATATGTATATGGTTATACATCATGTATACATATGTACATACATGTAGTCACTATGTAAGTATAACTAACTGTATAAGCATATCATGAAACTAACAGTACATATATATAACTATGTAATCAACAGGATGGAAGAAAATCATAACTGTTATGAGATTGTTTGGATGAGGGAGTCAGTAAAGCACTGATGTCTGATGAAACTCATGGAGTCAGTGAACATCCAAGGCACAGGGAATGCTGACCAACTGGTATTACATGTTTTGGTGTTTCTTTTGTTGTCTAGGGTCCGTCACATTAACAGGATCTGTACATGTAAAGGTGAAAACAAGTATTTACTGTTTTCATGCCTAAGACAAAAGTGCAATAAATAAATCTGCTGCTGCTGCTGCTAAGTCACTTTAGTTGTGTCTGACTCTGTGTGACCTCGTAGACGGCAGCCACCAGGCTCCCCCATTCCTGGGATTCTCCAGGCAAGAACACTGGAATGGGTTGCCATTTCCTTCTCCAATGCATGAAAATAAAAAGTGAAAGGGAAGTCGCTCAGTCGTGTCCGACTCTTAAGGACCCCATGGACTGCAGCCTACCAGGCTCCTCCATCCATGGGATTTTCCAGGCAAAGTACTGGAGTGGGGTGAATAAATAAATCTAAAATGAGATAAATGTAATTTTACATAGGAAATCTACATAAGAAAATAAAAAAGTTAATTTTAGTGGGAATATATTTGTTTAAGTTAAATAATTTTTTTCTTCTAGATCTATATTTTTTTCTCCCCCCAAAAATTTTTTTACAAGACAGATACCCTTATTTTCTTAATTATGGTGGATTTAGGATTTGCCTAAGTTTGCCTGCTACAAAACAAAACAACAAAATATTTTTACAAATTAGAGTAGAAATACCTCAGAGAATGGGGATACATAAAGAACAAATTATCTTTCTTAGAAGAAAATAAGAATAGGGCATCATTCCTCCAATAAAGGAAAAGCATTAACTTCTCTTTTATAAATAAAGTGAAAAAAAAAGCAGCAGAACCCCCAAAGTTTATGTGGAATAAATAGCAGTATCCAACCTATCAATAACTGCATGGATGGGTGATGAGTAATTATTGTCTAAGAAAGAAAGACATTGAAAATTCAAAAGTAAATAGATGAGGAGGTACATAATACAAAGTACTTTTGTCTTAAACATAATAAACAGACACACTGAGATCTGAATACTTCTTTCTATCTTTTCAAATCTCAGAAAGAGGTTTCTGAATTGATAAGAATGTTTATCCTAAACATGAGCCAAATAATAGCAACAGTTGGCAGAGGACTATGTATGAAAAATAAGGCTGGGGAATGAGGGACATATGTTTTTTGGTGAGAAAATGTTATTGCCGATGCACAAGGCTTTCCCCAGAGGGATCTGAAAAAGTGAACAAATCAGTCACATGGTAGATTCCCTCCCCCACCATTTTTATATAGCTGAACATGGATTGAACTGAACATCTTTTCTGAAAATAAAAAAGAGAGGGGGAAAAAAAACCCAGAGCCACAGAAAAGTAACTCATAACTGGAGGAGTAGCAGGGTGGTAGGGAAGAATTTAAAAACTGATGGTAACAAACAACATTTATTGATTACACATGCCAGGCAATGTAGTAAGCACTCTATATGTATTGTTTAGCTTAATTTTCATAACAAATTTGTAAGCGGGTAATAGCAATATCCTTATTTCCTAGAAAAAGAAATAGGAATGGAGAAGTAAAACTACTTAGCATAACTACAAGGTTACTATTATTAGTAATACTAATATCATTAAATTTATTAAACAGTTACTATATGCCAATCACCCTTCTAAGATTCCTCATACTTTGTCTTATATAATTCTCATCTAACTATCAAAAGTAATATTATTTCCATTTCCTGGTGGCTCAGTGGTAAAAAAATCAGCCTGCCAATGCAGGAGACACAGGTTATATTCCTGGTCTGGGAAGATCCCACATGCCTCGCAACAACTGAGCCTGTGCCCTAGAGTCCATGCTCCAGAGCAAGAGGAGCCACTGCAATGAGAAGCCCGCACACTGCAATGAAGCTCACCGCAACTAGGGAAAAGCCCATGCAGCACAGTCAAAAATTAAAGAAATAAAATAAATGATGGTATGGAATGGCTGAGCTTGGTTCTAAATCCAATTAACAGACCCGAGAGCCATATATTTAACTTTTGGACTGTTGTTGTTCAGTCACATCCATGGACTGCAGCACACCAGGCTGCTGTTGCAAAAAATAATAATAATGAACAGCAACGTCAATTAAATAAACTCAGGAAATCCGAATGAGGAGCACTTACATCCTACAACAATAGCAGAGCCCAACGGGAAAAAGACTCTTCTTTCCGTGCAATGACTCAGTCAATGAAAAGCTATGGACTCTTTACTGACTAGAAAGGAAACTGTCTTTTTCTCTCTACAAAAGATTTCTCCTTCCTTTGCATATGAGGACTTGCATGTGGCTCTCCATGGTTTATATCCTGAATTGCAACTCTCTGCTGATCCTAAATAAGCCTGTCATTGCTGAAGAAATACGCAGCAGTCTATTTGTTTTAGATCAACATTTTGGTGGCACATACAGGGACCAGAAAGGATTCCAGACAGCTCCAGTGCTGATGAGCACAAACAGGTCCAGTACTCACAATCGAGCCCGTTGTTGGTCACTGCTTGGCTCACATACCCTGGAATTTGAAGGCTTGCTTTTGTCTTGGACCCATGGTCTTGCCTGCTTTGCATTTGAAGTTCTCCAGGCTTTATTCAGGATCTATTTTAAGATTCTGCTCTTTCTGATTAAGTTCTTATTCTGTGTGTGAGTACGAGTGTCTCAGATGGTAAAGAATCTGCCTCCAAAGCAGGAGACCCAGGTTCCATCCCTGGGTCAGGAAGATCCCCTGGAAAAAGGAATGGCTACCCACTCCAGTATTCCTGCCTGGAAAATTCCATGGACAGAAGAGCCTGGAGGGCTACAGTCTATGAAGTTGAAAAGAGTCAGACATGACTGAGTGACTAACAATTTCACTTTTGTCACATATTTGGACCTCTGGTCTGGATTTGAGATCAGGTTTTTATCAATAGAAGCTGATTGAGATGCCTTTGGTCTATTGGTTTCTATCTTGAAAGTATAGAGTTTAAAAAAAAAAAAAGGAAGCATAGAGTTTAATATAAAATATGACCATAAGGTTATGATAAACAATATAAAAAATTAAGTATAGTTTATAAAATATATCAGGTCAGATCAGATCAGTCGCTCAGTCGTGTCCTACTCTTTGCGACCCCATGAATCGCAGCACGCCAGGCCTCCCTGTTCATCACCAACTCCTGGAGTTCACTCAGACTCACGTCCATCAAGTCAGTGATACCATCCAGCCATCTCATCCTCTGTCGTCCCCTTCTCCTCCTGCCCCCAATCCCTCCCAGCATCAGAGTCTTTTCCAATGAGTCAACTCTTCGCATGAGGTGGCCAAAGGACTGGAGTTTCAGCTTTAGCATCATTCCTTCCAAAGAAATCCCAGGGCTAATCTCCTTCAGAATGGACTGGTTGGATATCCTTGCAGTCCAAGGGACTCTCAAGAGTCTTTTCCAACACCACAGTTCAAAAGCATCAAATATATAGAAAGTTATTTTTCTTAATGAGAGGCAAGAATTTGTGGTACTCATACTTCACTTTGAATTTTTTTTAAGTTCCACCCATCCAAAAGGACATAATAAAAAATAAGGAAAATGAACTTTACATGAAGTTCAAAGTATCAAAATTAAGTTTACTAAGCTTTTGTGTGCTTGTGCATAGTCACTCAGTCATGTCTAACTCTTGGGCACCCTTTGGACTGTAGCCCTCCAGGTTTCTCTGTCCATGGGATTTTTCAGGCAAGAAAAATGGAGTGGGTTGCCATTCCCTCCCAAATCAGGGATCGAACTTATTTGTGTCCAACAAGGGGAACAAAAGAAAGTCTATAAGGGAGTTATGGTTTGGGGTAAGATAGTGAATATTTTTAAATGTTGCGTTTCCTGTTCCAAGTTCTAAGAAAAAAGAAGAACGATGAATAAAAATGATTTTAGGAAATGAAGGCATAAACTTCTAGACATTTACAGACATGAGAATGTCTTTAAGGTGTTTGCAAGGCAAACTTCAGAAACAATACATTTTAATTACTTATATTTGTTATAATTTATCTGTAAATTATAGATGACAATTATCTATCTAATTTTTCAATAGATTAATAAGTATCTGTTTTTTTAACAGGTTCATTTATTTCTCTAAGGATTCCAGTCTTAATGAAAGCATAAACTGTTGGTATAGATACATAAAATCTTTAACTATCATTCCAGGTATATAATTAATACTTGTAAAATTGTACCAATATGTGAAAGTTCCTAGGTATTACCAAAATCCTGAAGATTTCTTCAAAAGATATTCCAGAGGAATTTTTCTCCTTATTTAATTCAAAACCGTAACTTTTCTTGACACCACTAGAGAAGTAATCTAGTGAAAATTCAGACACAAGGCAGAAAAGCACACCTCACCATCATTTTTTTGCCTTGTTTTGGACAACTGTTCAGTATGCTTATATTCCCTGACAAATACCCACTCTCCTACTATATCCTAGGTATGAGTGAGTATTTATCAAATATCACTGGACAATATTTATTAATACAGAAATCAGTCCCTTTGCTTATTTGCTCATCTAAGAATGAGTTACTATGGGAACAGTGGTAGATCTGTGAGTAGTCTAGTAAAAATATTCCTCTTAACAGGGATTCTTAGCACTTCATTTCTAAGAACAAGTTTGCTTAGCAACCTGACAGTTTCAAAACCAAACATTTAAAAAGTCATCCAAAACCTGTGCTTTAAAAAGTATATCTCAAAAAAAAAAATTTCTCAAAGTTAAAAAAATCTCTGACTAGGAGGCCTACAAAATTCTGATTAATATGTAGCATACCCTATTTAGATATTCTGGTCCATATTTAATTTGGAAGGAGTATAAAATGAAGTATCTATGGAGAATCTGTAAAGATGAATGCAATTACAAATATATATATTTTTCAGAATTAGCAACTAATTGACATAGAAATATATAAGCAATGCACAACAATTTTGCTTGCACTTGTTAATAATTGACTTGATCATAAGGGATAGTCATTTCAAATACCTGAGGCTTCTGTCTACATCTGGATAGTGTTTTCTGGGGCCTGTCTCATCTATAACATTCTATTTTCTAATAAGTCCCTTTTTCTCGCATAGAGAACACAGACTACCTAGAATAATTAATCTACAGAACTACTTAGCAGCAACAATACACTTCACAATGCATTGTTCCCAAACCATCACATTTCCAGTCAGGAATAACAAAATAGCTGATTCAGGTAATTAAAAATTGTATTTAAATGACATCAAGCAAATGGTTTTCATTAATAAACATCCCAACAATAATTTTGGTGTATTGAATCATCACTGACAAATACTACAATTATAAAAGAATATCAGACTCCATTAAGTTTCAACATCTGTGTTCCTTTTCACAGTGTGGATGTCAATTTGGTTGGCAGATGCTATGAAAAATTTCCTTTTGCTCACTACTGTAGCTCAAGTATCTGCAGAGTACTTGATACATAGGCTCTATCAGTAAATACTTGCTAAATTGATAAATGAGTAAATCTTCACATTAGATGGAAGAAATTGAAGCAAAACCAATAAAAGAGAAATAATACATTTTTAGTGTCTTTTTTGTGATGCCAAGTGTTATGCTTTGCATTGTATATCTCACCTATTCTCAGCAAGAGTTTAGGAAATAGAACTTGAGGAATAAGGAATTGCATAATGAACAGTTAACAATAAGAATTCAATATGTCATTTTAAATAAAGCAACAGAGAAAATTTCATTTTTATGTCGAATTCTTTTACCTTTATTACATTTAGAAAAGTATTCTTATCTTACATAAAATTATTTTCTTTCACTGACTATTAAAACCCCGTTTATAACTACTCTCACCATTTCACTAATTTGTGTAGCATTTAAGTACCAGAATCAATGATAAATACTTTGTCAGGAAAAGAAAGGAAAATGCCTGATGGATTTTAGAAGGTTATAATCTTTAAATGTAATGATGACATATCAGAAGGCATTTAAGGATTTGATAAAAAGAAAATTTTAATTATAATTATTGATTACCTTATTCTGCTTCTCTCTCTAAGAATGAAAAAGGGAGAGGTAATGACAAAAGGTTTTTTTCTTGCCAGTAATCTCAACTAAACATACATCTTCCAGTGTTGTCTTCCTAGAGAAATAACAAAATGAACTAAGGTGTTTTGATTCTCATGCCCAGAGGACTACATTATGATGTAAATTAATTTCTGTTGTTTCTCCTACTGAGAATGTATATCTCCAGTGCAGTTACTCGTAGATAATTTAATTAACGAGTCTGAATCAAACGTATTCAGAGTACACTCAAGATTAGTGAATTTGAGTAATATTTACAAGCTATTTGAAATGATTCTTAACCTGGCTGCTGATTGTAAATATCAAGTTTTATACCATGTTGGAGACTTGGGCAAAAAAATAACATAAAAACTAGTTTACCCAGATTTGTGGAATAAGTCAGAAATCAACTTTTTAATGACCCAACACTGAGCTGTGATTTTCTCTGAGCCTGTACAACATGCCCTTCCAACTGCGTTTGAATCTGGTTCAATATGTATACTGTGGCGGATTCATTTTGATATTTGGCAAAACCAATACAATATTGTAAAGTTTAAAAAAAAAAAAAATACTCTACCTCTGGCTCTGACTTCACAAAAATAGTATCTAGTGCTAGAAAACCCTATGAAGCCTGATTAGTCAAAAATGTGTAAATATTTTCTTAAAATACTGCATATATCTATATGCAGTATATATATATATATATATATATAAAATACTGCATATATCTATATGCATATATATGCAGTATATAAAATACTGCAAACAAAAAACATAGCACCTATCTTTTACCATTATGCTTTCAGTTCATTTCAGTTCAGCAAACATCATATAGTGCCTATGCTAGGAAAGCAGAATTCAAAGACAAGGCATATAACCCCATTTCTTCCAAGAGCTTATGTTAGCTGTGCTGGTGTTGCTAAGTCGCTTCAGTTTAGTTCAGTTCAGTTCACTTGCTCAGTCGTGTCTGACTCTTTGCGACCCCATGAATCGCAGCATGTCAGGCCTCCCTGTCCATCACCAACTCCCGGAGTTCACTCATGTCCATCAAGTCAGTGATGCCATCTAGCAATCTCATCCTCTGTCGTCCCCTTCTCCTACTGCCCCCAATCCCTCCCAGCATCAGAGTCTTTTCCAAAGAGTCAACTCTTTGCCTGAGATGGCCAAAGTATTGGAGTTTCAGCTTCAACATCAGTCCTTCCAATGAACACCCAGGACTGATTTCCTTTAGAAAGGACTGGTTGGATCTCCTTGCAGTCCAAGAGACTCTCAAGAGTCTTCTCCAACACCACAGTTCAAAATCATCAATTCCTCAGCACTCAGCTTTCTTTATAGTCCAACTCACATCCATACATGACTACTGGAAAAACCATAGCCTTGACTAGATGGACCTTTGTTGGCAAAGTAATGTCTCTGCTTTTCAATATGCTATCTAGGTTGGTCATAACTTTCCTTCCAAGGAGTAAGCGTCTCTTAATTTCATAGTTGCAATCACCATCTGCAGTGATTTTGGAGCCCAAGAAAATAAAGTCTGACACTGTTTGCACTGTTTCCCCATCTATTTCCCATGAAGTGATGGGACAGGATGCCATGATCTTAGTTTTCTGAATGTTGAGCTTTAAACAAACTTTTTCACTTTCACTTTCATCAGGAGGCTTTTCAGTTCTCCTTCACTTTCTGCCATAAGGGTGGTTTCATCTGCATACCTGAGGTTCTTTATATTTCTCCCAGCAGTCTTGATTCCAGCTTGTTCTTCCTCCAGCTCAGCGTTTCGCATGATGTACTCTGCATATAATTTAAATAAGCAGGGTGACAATATACAGCCTTGACATACTCCTTTTCCTATTTGAACCAGTCTGTTGTTCCATGCCCAGATCTAACTGTTGCTTCCTGACCTGCATACAGGTTTCTCAAGAGGCAGGTCAGATGGTCTGGTATTCCCATCTCTTTCAGAATTTTCCACAGTTCATTGTGATCCACACAGTCAAAGGCTTTGGCATAGGCAATAAAGCAGAAATAGATGTTTTTCTGGAACTCTTGCTTTTTACATGATTCAGCAGATGTTGGAAATTAAATCTCTGGTTCCTCTGCCTTTTCTAAAACCAGCTTGAACATCTGGAAGTCCATGGTTCACATATTGCTGAAGCCTGGCTTGGAGAATTTTGAGCATTACTTTACTAGCATGTGAGATGAGTGCAATTGTACAGTAATTTGAGCATTCTTTGGCATTGACTTTCATTGGAATGAAAACTGACCTTTTCCAATCCTGTGGCCACTGCTGAGTTTTCTAAATTTTCTGGCATATTGAGTGCAGCACTTTCCCAGCATCA
Organism: Bos javanicus; assembly: GCF_032452875.1. Classification (NCBI taxonomy): domain Eukaryota; kingdom Metazoa; phylum Chordata; class Mammalia; order Artiodactyla; family Bovidae; genus Bos; species Bos javanicus. The sequence goes on along the minus strand of NC_083869.1, from coordinate 57,476,601 downwards.
TCTTTTAGGATTTGAAATAGCTCAACTGGAATTCCCTCACCTCCACTAGCTTTGTTCATATTGATGCTTTCTAAGGCTCACTTGACTTCACATTCCAGGATGTCTGGCTCTAGGTGAGTGATCACATCATCGTGATTATCTTGGTCGTGAAGATCTTTTTTGTACAGTTCTTCTGTGTATTCTTGTCACCTCTTCTTAATATCTTCTGCTTCTGTTAGGTCCATACCATTTCTGTTCTTTATCGAGCCCATCTTTGCATGAAATATTCCCTTAGTATCTCTAACTTTCTTAAAGAGATCTCTAGTCTTTCCCATTCTGTTGTTTTCCTCTATTTCTTTGCATTGATTGCTGAGGAAGGCTTTCTTATCTCTTCTTGCTATTCTTTGGAACTCTGCATTCAGATGCTTATATCTTTCCTTTTCTCCTTTGCTTTTCACTTCTCTTCTTTTCACAGCTATTTGTAAGACCTCCCCAGACAGCCATTTTGCTTTTTTGCATTTCTTTTCCATGGGTATGTTCTTCATCCCTGTCTCCTGTACAATATCATGAACCTCTGTCCATAGTTGATCAGGCACTCTATGTATCAGATCTAGGCCCTGAAATCTATTTCTCACTTCCACTGTATAATCATAAGTGATTTGATTTAGGTCATACCTGAATGATCTAGTGTTCATCTCTTCAAGTCGCTTCAGTCGTGTTCAACTCTTTATTCAAGTCTATAGCCCTCCAGGCTCCTCTGTCCATTGGATTCTCCAGGCAAGAATACTAGAATGGGTTGCCACACCCTGCTCCAGGGGATCTTCCTAACACAGGGGTGGAACCTACACCTCTTAAATATCCTGCATTGACAGGGCATTTTTTTTTTTTTTTTTTTACCACTAGCACCACCTGGGTTGGCTGCTACTCATTTTGAAGATCCGTTACATTTTATTCACTAGAGAAAGCCATTGGCTGTTAGATTGATTGATGTTTGTACTGCATTATTTTTCACTGCAGTCTGCCTCACTGCATTTAAAATGTAAGCTCCTTGAAGATTATGTTTAGCCCGGTGCCTAATAAGGACCTCGCACATAGTAAGTTTTAAGCACATGCATTGAAAAAATGTCTTTTGTAGAATGAGAGCAGAATTTTTTCTCTAGGTGTTATCATTCCTGGAGTGGAAAAACCAAAGCATTCATGAAATATAGAATGGCTTATGTCTTCCCTTTGAGATTTTTAGTGTATTCTGAGCAACAATATAATTACCTTTAAAAAATGTTCTATTTATTTGTGTTTGTTCTAATCCATTGTCTAAAATATTTTTGTTTGGTTTCTGTCCCCTTCAAATTGTGTGCTGTGAATCAATGTGTTGATCATTCTGTCCTAGGAGTTCTTCCTACTACTTAAGCGTGTAACAAATAGAAGAAGGAGAAAGTATATTGTCATATTGGAACAGCTTTTAAAATGTTAATAAAAGCGTTCAGAAACAGAAACACTCAACAAGTCTGCCTGGCCAGGATGATAAGCTATGGCTTCATATTCCCAAGCATGAATTAAAACATTAATTCCAACAGCTTTGTTGTAACCATAGTTTATCACAAATCCTCAGTGTTCAATTTTTCTGCATTTGCCAAATGTCTTGCCTATACACATGGTAATGATTCTTTTTGAATATTCAAATGTTTGCATTCATTTGTTCAAGTGTTTCCACTGCATTTTATAATTAAAATAATAACAATATAATTTTGGTTTCTGTTAGCAGTTTCCCTATACCCATGTGATAACTCTTTGGGGGGTCTTCACACTTTTGATAAAGGTGGAAAATGGTCTTCTCTGTGAGCCTGTCATTTCAGGTTATTACAGAGATCCAAATTTGAAATAGCATGTCTTTGCCACCTATGAATCTTAAAAAATCTAACAAACAAAATAGCCTTTGTATGAGAGGCAGGAGATAGATGGGCCCCAGGCTGAACAGCTGTAGTTCTCCCCTGTGGATAGATATTCCAAGTTGAAGAAAAGAGAGGCTGAGCCTTGCCCAGATGAAAGATAGAGACCACCTATTTCTCATTTTCAAAGTCAAGGAAACATTCCTAACTATACATGTACAGAAAGGCTCCTTGGAGGTCAAAAGGGGATAATGTCAATATACTCACAGGCCTCTTCCCTGAAATACTACTTGACTAAGAGATGCATGCTTACACATGGGAGGATCCTGAGATACGCCAAATAGAGAGTCAGAACCAGGCACAGTGAAAAGACTGCCAAAGGAAACCTGGAAAAATGCCTCATATATGTGATTCAAACTACCACGAAGGCATGACTTCCTCCCTGAGACTGCCTGTGTGTCTATCCACACGTACTCTTTTTTCCTCCTAATAAAAACTTTTCTTGTTCCACTACTTTTCTGACTTTGAAAAATTCATTTCTGTAAAGTCAAGGGGCCAGGGCCTTGTCACTGACCAGTGGTCTAGTGGCTAGGATTAAACACTCTCACTGCCATGGCCTGATCTCAGTCTTTAGCTGGAAACTAAAATCATGCTTCAAGCCACTGCAGGCTGAGGCCTGCCGATATAAGATGAACATGTATTTTGTTATTCTGTTCAGAAGGAAACTTGCCTCTCTATATTGCTCAAGACAATCTTTACATGGGTTATATCAGAGATCAGATCAGATTAGTCACTCGGTCGTGTCCGACTCTTTGTGACCCCATTAATCGCAGCACGCCAGGCCTCCCTGTCCATCACCAACTCCCGGAGTTCACTGAGACTCACGTCCATCGAGTCAGTGATGCCATCCAGCCATCTCATCCTCTGTCGTCCCCTTCTCCTCCTGCCCGCAATCTCTCCCAGCATCAGAGTCTTTTCCAATGAGTCAACTCTTCGCATGAGGTGGCCAAAGTACTGGAGTTTCAGCTTTAGGGTTATATAACCTCCACTTAAAACTTAACAGCAATAAATTTTGTTAAAACAAAACAAAAAAAATTGTTTAAAAATAGTCAAAGCTGTCTAAAGGGAATTTACTTATCTAATGAGTAGTAGACTTATATTACTTATTCTAATGGTCTGAGTAGATCTGTATTGTAACTGGGCTTCCCTGACAGTTTAACTGGTAAAGAATCTGCCTGCAAGGCAGGAGACGCCAATTTGATTCCTGGGTTGGGAAGATGCCCTGGAGAAGGGAAAGGCTATCCACTCCAGTATTCTGGTTTGGAGAATCCCATGGACATATAGTCCACGGGATCACAAAGAGTCTGACATGACGGGGTGACTTTCACTTTCAGTTCAGTTCACTTCAGTTCAGTCACTCAGTCGTGTCCAACTCTTTTTGACCCCATGAACCACAGCATGCCAGGCCTTCCTGTCTATCACCAACTCCTGCAGTCCACCCAAACCCATGTCCATCGAGTCGGAGATGCCATCCAACCATCTCATCCTCTGCAGTCCCCTTCTCCTCCTGCCCTCAGTCTGTCCAAGCATCAGGGTCTTTTCAAAAGAGTCAGCTCTTTGCATCAGGTGGCCAAACTATTGGAGTTTCAGCTTCAACATCAGTCCCTCTAATGAACACCCAGGGCTGATCTCCTTTAGAATGGACTGGTTGGATCTCCTTGCAGTCCAAGGGACTCTCAAGAGTCTTCTCCAACACCACAGTTCAAAAGCATCAACTCTTCTGCCCTCAGCTTTCTTTATAATCCAACTCTGACATCCATACATGACCACTGGAAAAACCATAGCCTTGACTAGATGGACCTTTGTTGGCAAAGTAATGTCTCTGCTTTTCAATATGCTATCTAGGTTGGTCATAACTTTCTTTCCAAGGAGTAAGCATCTTAATTTCATGGTTGCAATCACCATCTGCAGTGATTTTGGAGCCCAGAAAAATAAAGTCAGCCACTGTTTCCAATGTGTCCCCATCTATTTCCCATTAAGTGATAGGACCAGATGCCATGATCTTCGTTTTCTGAATGTTGAGCTTTAAGCCAACTTTTTCACTCTCTTCTTTCACTTTCATCAAGAGGCTTTTCAGTTCTTCTTCACTTTCTGCCATAAGGGTGATTTCATCTGCATATCTGAGGTTCTTGATATTTCTCCCTGCAATCTTGATTCCAGCTTGTGCTTCTTCCAGCCCAGCATTTCTCACGATGTACACTGCATATAAGTTAAATAAGCAGGGTGCCAATATACAGCCTTGATGTACTCCTTTCCCTATTTGGAACCAGTCTGTTGTTCCATATCCAGTTCTAACTGTTGCTTCCTGACCTGCATATAGGTTTCTCAAGAGGCAGGTCAGGTGGTCTGGTATTCCCATGTCTTTCAGAATTTTCCACAGTTTATTGTGATCCACACAGTCAAAGGCTTGGGCATTGTCAATAAAGCAGAAATAGATGCTTTTCTGGAACTCTCTTGCTTTTTCCATGATCCAGCGGATGTTGGCAATTTGATCTCTGGTTCCTCTGCCTTTTCTAAAACCAGCTAGAACATCTGGAAGTTCATGGTTCACATATTGCTGCAGCCTGGCTTGGAGAATTTTGAGCATTACTTTACTAGCATGTGAGATGAGTGCAATTTTGCGGTAGTTTGAGCATTCTTTGGCATTGCCTTTCTCTGGCACTGGAATGAAAACTGACCCCTCCAGTCCTTTCACTTTCACTTGCCCACTTTTTTTGGCAACTTTCTTCAACTTTTCTATTTCTCACCATCATTAGCTAATGGGATTTAAAAATCCAAGAAATGTTTGGAATATGAATAGTAGACAGCCCATCTACCAGAAATCTCCTTTAATTCAAAGTATCTGACTTACTAACTAGGCTGAGTTGGTTGCATTTCAAATGTAGCTTCAGAAACAATTTTCTTACATACAAGTACATTATAAAGGGGCTTCCCTGGTAGCTCAGACAAGTAAAGAAGCTGCCTGCAATGAAGGAGACCTGAGTTAGATCCCTGGGTAGGGAAGATTCCCTGGAGAAAGGGAATGGCTATCCATGCCAGTATTCTTGTCTGGAGAATTACATGGACAGATGAGCAAGGCTGGCTACAGTCTGTGCAGTTGCAGAGTGGTACACAACCAAATGACTAATATACACATTATAAAGAGGAAATGAAAAACATAAAGCCTTACTAGGGTTACCATAATAAATAGATGCAATCTGTTTGTAATTTTTTTGAAAAACATATTAATCCACACTATTTTATTAGACAATCCAAATACTGTTTTGCTTATATTATGTTCTTCAAATTGTGAAATTACATTATTCCCAACTTTTTGAAATAGTTTGTGAAGATCTAGAAGACAACAAAATCTGCTATATTTCCTTCTCCCTAAAGATATTTTGCAATAAAAATAAATATTCTTACTCTGTAAATAAATCAATTATTTTGTGGATGTATTGGTTTCTATGAATTTAGTTCAGTGTGGCACATTTTTTTCATTCGCCATAAGGGAGCTTTCTCCATCCCATCCAATAAACGTACATATTGAGTCAAGTTGTTCAGGAGGCAAATAGTGACTTCTGTCTTCCCTATATAAGCTATAAGTCAGCCATGCTAGTTATTAATGAAGTGCTTAGAAAAATCACCACAGTAAAACTGGTCAGTGAGAGAAAAAAAAAAATATCCAGAGCCTATAATTCTTTAAATGACTTTGTTAATGATGCCAAGGACAGGAATTTTATACTCAGAGCAATGAATTTTTCTCATTGCTCTTTTTTTAGAAAGAACCTCAGAGCGCAACCCAACTCAAGCCAACTCAAACTAAGGTATAACAAAGAGGAAAGGAAAATTCAGAATATATGTATCCTTTTGAAATTATTTCTATAGTAAAAAAACAAACTCAAATAATGCCGTATTGATACAAGATGAGCGAGCATTTTTATCTTTTATGAAGAAGAACATTTTAAAAGAAAAGTTGCCCTAATCTTCTGGTTTGATAAGAAATTGTGTTGGTAAAATCATTCATTGGAAATAATGGTGAAAAATACATTTTACTATTAAGTGAAAGACAATAACTTTGGTACACAGGATGCAAAAAGTGACACAAAAAGATAGGAAATTTCCTATTTTTTACTGATGAAAGCACTGAATTAGATGACCACATAGGTTTTTTGTACTGTGAAAATCCCATGAGGAGTTATGTAAGTTATTAAAGAAGCATAATTGGATAGCTCACAAAAGTTTCAAAGATACAAATAACTTACAGTAACATCTGACTTTTCTTCTATACATATTATGGTATGTAATGTAGATGGTAGTATATCAAGAGGCTTTGTTGTAAGTTGGAAGAGAAAAATAGTTGCAAAGGAGTTAAATGATTGACAACTTATAGGTCACTCATTAAGGTCCCAGACTGAATTAAATCCATGCATTTAAAAATCCAACTTTAAATATAGATTTAATTAGATTTAAAGATATAATTATAGATTGCAATGAAGAGAATTTGACCCCCAAAATAAAAAGAATCCAAGTGCTATCTGCCCTCAGCCAATCATATAACAGGCAGAAGCATCAACTGTTTCTTTTCACAGTAGCTTTGTCAACATAGGTACCATGAACAATCACATACAGTTTTGCACTCTCACGCTTGTGAAATCAGTCCTACTATTTACAGAAGTGGCTTTCTAGAGGAGAAAGAAGGACACTACATCTTTAGGGACAATAAAAATATGTAAGAAGATTCGCTTTTAAAAAATATCCATTGCTACTTTTCTTTATCTCTCACACTCTCCCTCTGCACCATACGAGTGACTGCCAAACACATGCCAGGATGTGAGCTCTCCGGATGACCTACTTAAAGTCGGCCTGCACTTCATCAGTTCCGAATCAAAGACTCGTGAGGCTGAGCGAGGACTCCGGAGGTCGTTTATCTCAGACCCCTGCCTGGAGGAGTCACTACTCTAACCCATCTCAGACTGAGGTTGGATGAGGACTTGTTTCCAAAGGACCCCAGGGTGCTATAGAAGCTGTGCTGGTGACTCAGTTCTGTGCATTCTCCTTCGCAGTCAGGGACCAATCAAAGTTCCTGAGAGGTGGAAAGGCCAGCGCGCGTTTAGATGTTCTGCCTTTCAAATGTACTCGAAATGAGTCACTCACAATGAGCGACCATTTAAAACTTCCTAGGATATGTGAAAGCTACAGCTCTAGCAGTTCTTTTAAAGAACTTTCATTTGACGTATAGTCTTCTTTCTTTTCCTTACAGTGTCAGTTCACTTACTAATCTGCTTTCTCTCCATGTTGAACATTTAGTGAAAACCTGGGCATCATGTAGTCATTTATTTTCCCTGGAAGTGAGGATTATTCTACACATGAGTAAATTGTTTGTGAGTTTGTCATAAATAAAAGTCATAGAGGCCCTAAAGTATATTTCACTTAAATATTTTAGGGAAATAAAAATAAAAAGACTCTGTAATTCATGAATAAGACAAAGTGCATCAATTACTGGCAAGTGACATCTTCATTTGATTGTCATCTGTATTTGTGCTTGAAACCTTGGTGACAAGACGGTCATGGTTAAATTTTGCGTTTAGAATGTGTCTAAATTACTGTGGACCCAAGGCCATGGATCAATCATATATTCTTTAGATATACTGTAGTCTCCTAGTAACCAGAAATGGTGACATAACATTTTCTGAAGCATCTAATGAGAAATATCTTTGCATTGAGAAAAATGATCATCTATCACAGACTATCTCCAAATCAGGTATTCAAGTCAGAGTCATCAGTAGATGCCATGAATATTAAGAGGAGTGAGAGAGAGGCCCCCTAAAAATTCTTTATTGATCTAATCAAACTAATGACAAAATAAAAGTGCTTTCTTAAAGGATAGTGTTTCCTAATTGTTGCTCAGTCCTCTCAATTCAGAGATAAAGCCAAGGATGATATGTATTAAGCCAGACAGGTTGTATATGAGAGGTAATGTTTCAATTGTATATGTGCTGCACATAAATTCAGCATTCCCCTACTTATGGGATGAAGGAAAATATGACTCCATGACAGTCATTTGGGATCTGACTAACACAGAAAAAGGAATCCGTAAAACGTGACTTTTTTCACATTCTTTGGCACTCAGGCCAGAGTCCCTCGCTGGAAGGAAAGACTAGGGACTCATTCACATAAGAGAAAACAAGGGAGCCATTTGAACAGACTTTCTGAAATGTAGTTGTTTATGAATAGCCTGCTTGCCTTCCATTTTTAAAGATCTTTGAAGAATTAGTACATTACAAAGCTAGCTTTCAAACAAGTAGTTAAAAGGTGAAATAGTGTTTAACTCAAATATGTATATGTGTGTATGCATATACATATATATATATCTAATATTTTATATAACTTATTTTAGGAGTTAGCAAACTTTTTTTTTTCTTGAAAAGGCCAAATTGTCAATTTTGGCTTTGCAGATTTCTGTCACTCAATTCTACCATTATAGTGTGAAAGCAGCTGTGGATAGTTCATAAATTAATTGGCATGGCTGAATCTGTCTTATTGTGAGGTACATGTGGCTCATGGTTGAAGTTTTCCAATCCCTTCCTTAGACCATAAAAATTGCTAGAAATATCAAAGCCTTAAATGCAAAATAATAAAACCATAAAAGTACTAGAAGAAAACTTGAGAGAAAAATCTACTCTTGATGATGCAAAAAAATACTTTTTAAGTATCATCCTAAACTCAGATATCAATGAAAAGAATAATAAACTTGTCTACATATAATTAAAAGGAAAAAAGGCATGACAACACACACAAAAACCAAAAGAATATAACAAACTACATAGAAAATGTGTTTGTAATACATCATAGAGAGTAGACTAATATCTTTACTATATAAAAATTTCTTCTCTAAAAAGGGACAAACTATGAGCAGATAACACAGAGAAAATACATATAAATGGATATTAAACATATTACCCATATTCTCAACTCAAATTTTCAGTAGGAAAATTTGAAGTTAAAAATGAAGCTATAAAATGAGTTATAATTTTTCACCTCTAAGATTGGCAAATATCAAAACATTTGATAATACATTATACTCAGGGGGTGGGTGTGTGTGTATAGAAACAGGACCTCTTAAATACTGCTGGTGTTGATATAAATCAATTTATTTTCTATAGAGGACAATTGATATTTCAATTAAACTTATATGAAAAGATTTCAAAACAATGTAAAATTCATGTATATATTTTTCTACTGACATTTTAAAACTTGTTCTGATTGAAGTTTAAAATGTATTTGATTAAAATCTAATAAAGCAATAAAAATCTTTACATGAATTACTGCATTAAGCAGCTGTGGGCAATTAATTCATTCTCATTTACTTTCTCATAAATTACTATAGCTTCAGAAAGATAAAACTAAAAGATAAAACTATTTAAAATGTTGTCAAACCCATCATTTGGATGTCTTCCAACTTGCATTTTAAATGACAGCTTTGCAGAATTCTTTGACTTCACCTATTTCATGTAGCATCACTTAATTCACAAAGAATGTCTAATTTTATGGCTTCCCTGATGGCTCACTGGTAAAGAAGCTGCCTGCCAATGCAGGAGACATGGGTTTGATCCCCGGTCCAGGAAGATGCCACATACCACAGAGCAATTAAACCTGTCCACCAGAACTACTAAGCCTGTGCTCAAGAGTCCATGAGATGCAACTACTGAGCCCACGTGCAGCAACTACTGAAGCCTGTGCTCCCAGAGCCTGTTCTCCACAGTAAGAGAAGTCACTGGAATGAGAAGCTGAAGAGAGTGGCCCCTGCTCTCCACAGCTAGAGAAAAGCCTGCTCAGCAAAGAAGACCTAGCACAGCCAAAACAAAAAAAAAGTCTAATTTTCAAAGTATTTTTGACTGAATGCTTCAGTGGCATGTTTCTATGTTTGAAAATCTTGGGCCTTTCCCCCAGATTTTCTAATTATTTTTTGATTAATTTATTTCATTCACACATTCATCTGTGCAGCATTTATTAAGCGCCCACTATGTGCCAGGCTCAGATTAGGCACTGAGAATAGAAAGATGAAGAAGACCAGCTCTATCATTGGGGGAACTCACTACTTAGTAAGGAAAACAAACAAGTAAATAATTGATTGGAATGTTGCTGGTGTCAGCAAACCACAGCCTTAGAGCAATTAATACATCTGACTGGTTGTCTACTTTCTGATAATCCTGCCCATGACTCACTATCTATAAAAAGTCCCACATTATGATCATACAGCTCCACACGGCATTCTTCAGGAGAGTCTGTACATTTAGCTTTATTGTACTGTCCTAGTATTGTTGGATGAATTATGAAGTGAATAAAGAGACTTGAAGAATCTTTAGATATTGAAGACTGGAGAGGGTTGGAGCTACATATAAAGCTTCTTGATTTCCATATTAAAAATGTGGGATCCTATAAGGCAATCAAGCTTCCATTGAAAGTTTTTAGCACTAAAAAGATTAGATAAGATATATGATTCAGACACAATACAGGTAGACATGTGGAAGCTGAATGCAAAGCAGAGATTGTAGGTAGAAAGTTCAATTAGAAGGCTATTCCAATAGCCCACATACAAGGAAAGAAGAGAATGACTGAAAACAGGAGTTACCAGGACATTGTTAAATTAATTCATAAGGCCATGTGAGTGTATAAGAAGAGTGTTTACTTATGTGGGGTTTCATTTTGCCCACTCATTCTAATATCTGTTACAAAGGAGCATAGTTACCACTGATAGAATCTGTATATAATTTCTGGAGAAGAGTTGTAAGTAAAGACACATTCCCATCCGGTTTCTGTAACACAGCTGTCATCTCCTTAGCTTCAAGGCTCTTTTCTATGATACAAAATTGTAAACACTAATACCACATGTTTGTCTACAGATAGTACCATATTCCTGCTAATTTACAGGTGACCTCACATTTCAGATACTTCTTAAGGTTTTACCATTTATACTTGCCCTCTGAAAATCAGAGTTTTCACTAAATCTTTTAATGAAAGTGTTGCTACAGACTGCACCAATGCCACCAGAAGCATGTGGGGCCTCTCCAGTCTTGAGAATAAACAGTTTTCAGCAAAGAAGAGAAAAAGTGAAAGTGTTAGTAGCTCAGTCGTGTCCAACCCTTTGTGACCCCATGGGCTGTAGCCTGTTGGACTCCTCTATCCATGGAATTCTCCAGGCCAGAATACTGGAATGGATAACTGTTCCCTTCTTCAGCAGATCTTCCCTACCTGGGATCAAATCCAGGTCTCCTGCATTGTAGGCATATTCTTTCCTGTCTGAGCCACCAAATAATAAATCAAAACCTTGCATCTACATGAGATGTATCATGTGGATGCAGCTCTTTAGATAGCACATTGCTGGCATTTTTAATTTCATTAGAAAAGACAGAGACCAGCAACCAGTCCACTATCTTTCTTATGCTTGCCTAAGTTAATGAGGCAGTTTAAACACAGGAAATAGTTAATTTTTTTCCAACTCTATGAAACTTCCAGATTTACCAGAAATGTCTAGAAACAGTGTATGCTTGGAGGAGTTAATATAGAAGTAATTTAAACACTAGTTATAATATTAACATTGATGATAAATAAATATCTATAGACCTTTGTCCTAAATACAATATTCAGTCTAATCAAGCAAACCTGTCATTACATATCAGATTCTGTATTAAACTTTCAGGTTTGGATTTAACTCCAACACTTAAAATTTAGTTGAGTATAGACACATTATTTAACCTTTACATGCCTCAATTTTTCATATGTAAGTTGTGGGTGCCAATATTACTTCATATGATGTTTTATTCAGTGAGTAACTACATATAAGGTGCTTAAATATATCATTGCACTTAGTGAGCATTTAATAAATGTAGAATTATTGATTTTACTTTTTCCATATGGGGACAGAACTGACGGAGGCTATTAGTTGGTTAGATTACCAACTTTTGAGGTGAATCTAAATGACTTTCAGAAAAATACCAATCTCTGAAAATTTCCAATTCAGATCAGCTATGAAGTTGATCTTGTTCAGACACGTTGGTTAAAACTTCCCTCTAGGAACAGTAAAGGAAGTTCATAAGGCAAGAATCACCTTGGAGAGAATAGGCATCTGCTTCAAAAAATGATGTCCATACCTTCTAGGATATTTTTCATCCTACTTGACAAAGTTTTTTTCATATCTTCTTACATGAACCCCCAAAGAAGGATTTTCTCCATGTTGTCTCTGTACTCAGCTAGTCATGCCACCAGCTAAAAGCAAAGAAGGATTCTGACTGCTCAAGGAAAGTGCAGAAGATGAGTTGCAAAGACTGGAACTAATAGAATTAAATAGAAAGAACAGAAACCAAATTATATTTTGGCCCTTTGATTCACATAATTTACCATAATACCAAGTTCATTCCTTTCTTGAAAAACTTCCACAAATCTTGCCCTTCTCATTTAGTCAGAAGGGAAAAGAAACTTCTATTTCAACACCTTTTTTTATAGGTCAAATGGCACTATAAAGAATCTAAGGAAGTTTAGGAAATAATTTTAAAATGAACAGAAAAAAGAGCTCTCTGCGAAGAGCATCTGCAGGAATCTCTGGAGGTTATTCAAGGAACCACAGTTGCCTGACATATATTTTTTCTTTAGAAGATTTCTCATTCCCCAATAAGAATATTATGCTATGAATTTTGCTACTGTACTGTCTTTGTGTGACTTCAAGCACACTCGTTTTGTGTGTTTGCGAGCTTTATAGTTAACTTTGAATAGCCATGCTAGTTGAGTGAGAAGATGAGAGTATGGAAAACGAATATCTTCAAATCTCATTTCAAATAATAGATGATGTTCCATCATGGGCAGTCTGTGGCTAACGCATGCAATAATTTTATGGAAATTAAAAGGGGAAACTTTCCAGGCAGCTGTAATCCTGAATCCTGACAAATAGTAAAGTGAGCAGAACAACCACTTCCCTCTTGAATGATCGTGCTCAGTACACAATCTATACAACAAGATGTGACAGCTTGAACTTTGAATTAAAAAAAAATTTACTTGAAAACTTTACATTGTAAATTGATGGGGCAACAAAATGTGTACCACTGGGAAACTAATTAGCATTTTAATTTAATCAACTAAGTCAAAAATATTTAAAATAAGGGAATATATATAACATCTATAATCCTATCATCTTCTCACAACTGTATCTGTTTCTTATATTATATTACACAATATTTTGTATACATTCCAAAGTACATACATTTGTTTTATTTTCCTTAATTTTATCTACATCTATGGACATGTATCATATAATCTTTTAAATTCTTCCTTTTGATTCATTAGTAACATTTCATTATACATACATAATTTGTGGTATTTTATAATTTTATTCTTTCTGAGTTTTCAGAATCTCATTCTCAACAATCACCTTTTACACTGTGATCTCAAATTGTTGGTATTTCAGTACGATTATCAAGATTTGTCTCTACAAATATTTCATGTGTTCTCTGTCTCATTTTGTCCCTCTGATGCTCATATTCTTCTAGCCGATCCTACTCATCCACCATGTCTTATCTTAGAGGTTCGTTCCTTTGGTAGATACTGTGAGTTACTCAGTAGCCAAATCCTACTTGATTTTACTTAAGAGTGGAAGTTCCTTGGTTTCAGAAGTGATATAAAATTTGCTAGTACTTTCCACTAGTACCGGGGTATAATCATTATGAAATTAAGCTAATCATGAAAATCCCATTGCCTTATGTCAGAACCTCACTTTAGCATCCTCTCACTGATGAGACCTAAGACATCATTCTGGCAAGTGCACTAGAGTATTCCCTTGATGAAAAGACAGAATCTGTAGAGGAAATCAGAAATCTGTGGTCTCACTCCATTCTTTTTTTCCTTAATTATTATGGCTTTGAGGCGCAGCAACCATCCTTACCAGGACTGAAAAGCCAGTGTGCTGGAGATGGCAGAGTAGGAAACAGAATGATATGTTTTATATCACTGGCTTCTTGATAAGATCACTGAGCTTTGGTTCCAAATCTGGTATTGCCTACCTTTTGCTTTATTTTGTGATTAATTATGTTTATTTTAAATTGTTGTTTTATCTAATGACTAAATATCTTTGTAAAATCATTAATGTTTTTATAGTCAATTTTATTCTGATCTTTCGTTACATTTGAATAACCTACTCTGGACTCCCAGATCTGGGCTGGGTATCACTTCTACATGATTCAATGGCAGAAGTTTATTCTTTATAAGGGAAGTCATCTTAGAATATTAAAATTTTCTATTTGTCTAAATGAAAGACATACTATTTCCTACATTACTGTTAGAGTATTTGGAATTCATCTTTTTCAATATTCTATCCTTGAGCATCTAACCTAGTTCCTAAGCCACAAGAAATATCAATTAAAATATTGATGTGGAAAAAAAGTTGAATTATTTGGTCATTGTCTTTCATTTTTTATTGTTATAAATTATTTTATTGCTATAAATTATTTTATAATAATGATTATATATCTATAACCTAGGACAAACTTCTAGCATTAGAATTACTATATAAAAGGTTATACCCATTTGTGTACATGTTTATTGTAGGACTCTTATTTGACATCATGTGCTACCCAGAGTTAGGTCAAACTCAAATTAAGGGTATAATCCTCCAGACTGTCAAGTGTACCCAAGCCTTTAGACATCATTCACAAATGTGGGGGTTCCCATAACAACATATTTAAAAACAGACATTATGTTGCCAACAAAGGTCCATCTAGTCAAAGGTATGGTTTTTCCAGTAGTCATGTATGGATGTGCGAATAGGACTATAAAAAAAGCTGTGCACTGAAGAACTGATGCTTTTGAACTGTGGTGTCAGAGAAGACTCTTGAGAGTCCCTTGGACTGCAAGGAGATCCAACCGCTCCGTCTTAAAGGAAATCAGTCCTGAATATTCATTGGAAGGACTGATGCTGAAGCTGAAACTCCAATACTTTGGCCACTTGATGTGAAGAACTGACTCACTGGAAAAGACCCTGATGCTGGGAAAGATTGAAGGTGGGAGGAGAAGGGGATGACAGGATGAGATGGTTGGATGGCATCACCGACTCAATGGACATGAGTTTGAGTAAACTCCGGGAGTTGGTGATGGACAGGGAAGACTGGTGTGCTGCAGTCCATGGGGTCACAAAGAGTCAGACATGACTGAGTGACTGAACTGAACTGAACTAAATTGGTTTCTAAAATAATATGTAAAATAAAAGATATGAGTATCCAAAATTCCATGCAGTGAATGAATCACTAAATGTAAAAGCTAAGAAATTTAACAATTAAGAAAATCAAGAGACCTAACATTTACTACTATTAAAATTACTCATACTTTGTGTATCTGCCATTATTTACAAATGTTTAGATAGAAGTTAAAAGTGTATTTATTAATGGGAGCAATAGGTTTTGCTTTTGTGTCTTCTTGCATTCACAGAAGGAACTGCTGGTTTCCTTGTATTTTGATAGGAAAACCATAGCCTGTAAACAGTAGCAGAGGCTCCTTTAGTTTAGAGGTTAGTTTTGTGAAATGCTAGAATGGTTTGTTGAGGGCGATTATCCATCTCCTTTCCTAAAGGAATTTAAATATATATTTGATCCTTATTTGTCTGGAATGTGATGTTTTCACATGTTGTTCTATATGAAGATAATGCAATAGACTAAAGAATTAGTCAATGTTTTCCTAAGTTTTGTGATTTTATCATTTAACTTTATTATTATCAATATAAGGTGATCAATATTTTCAGATGAATTTGGAATTTAGATATTTTAACCCTTCTAGTGTTACCATCAGAGAAGGCAATGGCAACCCACTCCAGTACTCTTGCCTGGAAAATCCCATGGATGGAGGAGCCTGATAGGCTGCAGTCCATGGGCTCGCTAAGAGTCGGACACGACTGAACAACTTCACTTTCGCTTTTCACTTTCATACCTTGGAGAAGGAAATGGCAACCCACTCCAGTATTCTTGCCTGGAGAATCCCAGGGACAGGGGAGCCTGGTGGGCTGCCGTCTATGGGGTCGTACAGAGTCGGACACGACTGAAGCGACTTAGCAGCAGTGTTACCATTAGTTAAACTTCTTAAGCTTTACTATTTCACTCATAAAAAAACAATTCCAAATGCAAATAAGAGAATGACTCAACAAAGGGTAAATGGAAGAGGATCCATTCTTTAAAAAGATTCTATCTCTGGATATCACCAAGATATAGCAACATTCAGCAAAGATCTATGAAAATAACGATAAGTAATTATAATAATTATTACTACTAAAACAGTGATAATGACATGACATAATATCTATTAAACTTTTCTTTGTGCTACACATTAAAATGCTTTTAAATTATCAAATTAAATTTATATAGCAATCTGATGACGTAGGTACTAATATTATTCCTATTATATAAGAATCTGGGCTTCCCTTGTGGCTCAGTTGGTAAAGAATCCACCTACAAGGCAGGAGACCTGGGTTCAATCCCTGGATTGGGAAGATCCCCTAGAGAAGGGAAAGGCTACCCACTCCAATATTCTGGCCTGGAGAATTCCATGAACTGTATAGTCCATGGGTTCACAGAGTTGAACATGACTGCACAACTTTCACTATGTAAGAACCTAAAGGTTAAAGGAATTAAACAATCTTAAATCATGAATAATAGTGGGAAAGCTGGGGTGATTGTTGGACTAGTCTTTTTGCTTCTTTTTTCTTAGGGATCATATCACTGGTTCTGCCATTGAGTGCTGAATAATTGATGCTTCTGAGCTGTGGTGTTGGAGAAGACTCTTGAGAGTTCCTTGGACTGCAAGGAGATGAAACCAGTCAATCCTCAAGAAAATCAATCCTGAATATTCATTGGAAGGACTGATGCTGAAGCTGAAACTCCAATACCTTGGCCATCTGATCTGATGCAAACAACTGACTCCTTGGAAAAGACTTTTATGAAGGCAGGAGGAGGAGGGGACAATGGAGGATTAGATGGTTGATGGCATCACCGACTCAATGGACATGAGTTTGAGCAAGCTCCCAGAGTTGGTGATGGACAGGGAAGCATGACGTGCAGTCTGTGAGGTGGCAAAGAGTCAGACACGATTGAGCAACTGAACTACTAGAATGTTTGAAAACAATGTCGTTGATATTTTTCATTTTATATGTAGAGTGGAAGAGTAAATCAGGTTCTGTTGGGAGGGTAAACAGTGTCAAAATGGATTCCAAGATTCCAACATCAGGGAGAAATTTTTTTCACTTCCCATTTAGAATCAAGAAACAGGCTAGGCTGCATCACTCTCCTGGAAAATATGGTTGATGGGACCAAAGATAACCTCACAATAATTCTATGCCTTAGAACAAGAAGCAAGCTTGAGATTAACTCCTATGCCCTAAAACATGGCATATAACTCATGAAAGAGTGATGCAACTGCATGAATGAAGAGGTTATTTGAGCTAATACATTATTCCCAGCTGACTTCCCATCTAACCAATATTTTGGTGGCATGTAAGCCTCCATCATTCAAAACTTAGACAAAGCCCTGGCAGGGAAAGATCCAAAGTTGCCTGTGGTTAAGATTCTTTTTTGCTCAAGAAATGGAAATGTGAATTATTAATTTGTGTAAGAACAAATTTTGCTTTTACTTTTTTATTTGGTGTAATTTCTAAAAATGGTAAATATAATGATGATATATGACTTGATACCTGAATACTTGCATCAGTGTGGTTTAAAGGCTAACTTAACATGTGGTGGTTAATGTAAGTAAACAGCTTAAAATGATTAAGTGGGAATTGTGATATCCTGGTTATTCTGAGGATGTGTGATTGCATACTTTAAAACCCAGTGTAAGCTCCATTGCACACAAGACTATCCTTAGCTCCTAAGAAGGTCACTGGTCATCATTTAATGTTGAGTGAATAAATAGAAAGATGAATATACAGATATATGTGCATATATATATGAAAGTGAAAGATAAGTCGCTCAATTGTGTCTGACCCTTTGAGACTCCGAGGACTGTAGCCCACCAGGCTCCTCTGTTCATGGGATTCTCCAAGCAAGAATACTGGAATGGATTACCATTTCATATCAGATCAGATCAGATCAGTTGCTCAGTTGTGTTCAACTCTTTGCGACCCCATGAATTGCAGCACACCAGGCCTCCCTGTCAATCACCAACTCCCGGAGCTCACTCAGACTCACGTCCATCGAGTCAGTGATGCCATTCAGCCATCTCATCCTCTGTCGTCCCCTTCTCCTCCTGCACCCAATCCCTCCCAGCATCAGAGTCTTTTCCAATGAGTCAACTCTTCGCATGAGGTGGCCAAAGTACTGGAATTTTAGCTTTAGCATCATTCCTTCCAAAGAAATCCCAGGGCTGATCTCCTTCAGAATGGACTGGTTGGATCTCCTTGTAGTCCAAGGGACTCTCAAGAGTCTTCTCCAACACCACAGTTCAAAAGCATCAATTCTTCGGCGCTCAGCCTTCTTCACAGTCCAACTCTGACATCCATACATGACCACAGGAAAAACCATAGCCGTGACTAGATGGACCTTTGTTGGCAAAGTAATGTCTTTGCTTTTGAATATGCTATCTAGGTTGGTCATAACTTTCCTTCCAAGGAGTAAGCGTCTTTGAATTTCATGGCTGCAGTCACCATCTGCAGTGATTTTGGAGCCCAGAAAAATAAAGTCTGACACTGTTTCCACTGTTTCCCCATCTATTTCCCATGAAGTGGTGGGACCAGATGCCATGATCTTCGTTTTCTGAATGTTGAGCTTTAAGCCAACTTTTTCACTCTCCACTTTCACTTTCATCAAGAGGCTTTTGAGTTCCTCTTCACTTTCTGCCATAAGGGTGGTGTCATCTGCATATCTGAGGTTACTGATATTTCTCCCTGCAATCTTGATTCCAGCTTGTGTTTCTTCCAGTCCAGCATTTCTCATGATGTACTCTGCATATAAGTTAAATAAACAGGATGACAATATACAGCCTTGACGTACTCCTTTTCCTATTTGGAACCAGTCTGTTGTTCCATGTCCAGTTCGAACTCTTGTTGCTTCCTGACCTGCATGCAAATTTCTCAAGAGGCAGATCAGGTGGTCTGGTATTCCCATCTCTTTCAGAATTTTCCACATTTATTGTGATCCACACAGTCAAAGGCTTTGGCATAGTCAATAAAGCAGAAATAGATGTTTTTCTGGAACTCTTTTGCTTTTTCAATGATCCAGTGGATGTTGGCAATTTGATCTCTGGTTCCTCTGCCTTTTCTAAAACCAGCTTGAACATCAGGAAGTTCACAGTTCATGTATTGCTGAAGTCTGGCTTGGAGAATTTTGAGCATTACTTTACTAGCGTGTGAGATGGGTGCAATTGTGCGGTAGTTTGAGCATTCTTTGGCATTGCCTTTCTTTTAGTCTGATCAGAAAAAACTTTGTGTAATGGTATAAATCAAGTTTTTCTTTATTTCTTGTTTTACCTTCTGTTTGAAATGTCCATGGTATCAGAAAACTCACACTGGGTCTTTTTTCAAGTAAAATACTGTACTTGATAGCTCTTAAGTCATATGTCCACAGATTTTTGTATGATGAAACTGATAAAACTACTAAATTAATTTTAATATGGTTATGAATGGGTTTTTCTCCAAGTAATTTCTGAGGATTATTCTTATCTGAAAGCATTATCTCTAGTACATAGAAGGTAAGATGAACACAGTTTGGGTTAAGAAGGTTTCCCAGAGATCTTGTAATCACTCTATACGAGCAACTTTTCTCATAATCAGACACTTGGTTCCAGCTAACAAAACGAAATATATACACATTACTCTTACTGATATTTCAGCTAATGGACATTTTTCTTTTAACTGAAGTCCACGGACAAACCCGTCCATTTATGCCTGATGTTTGCAAACATAATCATCAGAACATATATCCCTCATTTCCTAAATCTTTTCAGCCTTCCTTTCACTGAGGAAAATAGTAGGTTATTTGTAGATGGGGAGACTTCTTAAGTTTCTATCCCTGTAGATTTACATTTAGTGATTAAAATACTTGGCAATGAATTGGCATTTTTTTGAATTTGGAAAATACGTATTCACTTTTATGTTAAATAGTAGTTTTACAATTATACATCATCCAATCCTTGTTCTAAACGATAGGTATTTATTACCAAAGGGGAAATATTGGGGAAGGGATAAATCAAGAGCTTGGGTTTAACATACAGACATTACTATATATAAGATAGATAACTGGGAATCCCCTGGGTGTCCAGTGGTTAGGACTCCACACTTCTACTGCAGAGGGTATGAGTTTGATCCCTGGTCAGAGAACTAAGTCCCGCATTGTAATAACCTAATGAAAAAGAATGACTACCATCACAACATTGTTAATCAACTATGTGCTCAGTGCCAGTCACTCAGTTGTGTCCTACCCTTTGAGCCCCCATAGATTATAGCCCACCAGGCTTTCCTGTCTATGGAATTTTCCAAGCAAGAATACTGGAGTGGGTTGCCATTTCCTATTCCAGGGTTAATCACGTATACTCTAATACAAAATAAAAAGTTAAAAATAATATATATATATAATATATATATATATATATATATATATCACTTTGGTTACACCTGAAACTATTAATAACACAACACTGCAAATCAACTATAATCTCATAAAATTATCAAAAATAAATAAGTGAAATGCACTAAAAAATTAATCAAATGACTATGCACCTAGGGGTGAAAATTAAGCCCAAACACTGAAGAGTACATAGAAATAGCAGAGGAGAAACAAGAACAAAGAAAAACCTTCAACTTTCTCAGTTTAACAAAAGATTTCTACTGCACTAGAATAAAAGGATAGCTATTTCAGGTACCAGCTGGAGTAAAATCTGAAAGACTAAAAGTAATTTTTAAATTGAGTTTTCATCAGTGACACTGACAAAATCTATCCCCCCCACCTCAAGTAAACTCATTGTGACATCTCATGGCTATAAATTATAGGCTCCTGTTTTAAACACCTGCACTTACAACAGGCAAATGACTCTCTAAGCTGTTCGCTTCCAAATCAAGTGAGGACAAAATAGGCGGAAATACAGCAATAATACCATCTGAGTGATTTAGAGCAGACATAAGGAAAAGCACGACTCCCTGGTAGTTTATATGCTCGTAGATAAGGGGCTATGTGAACAAGGTGATATACATCTGGCTCTGCCCAGAAACTGAGTAATGTAATACATCATGATTCTGGGTGTCACCAAATGAATGGATTGGCAACAAGAGACATTACTGTGTACTTTGGGTGGTGGGGAAGGGAGTAGTTGTGGAACATAGCAGTTCTAGTCTTATAAAATTGATGCAGAAATATCAGATATGGGATTTTTAATTCAGTGTCCTAAAGCAACCGTGGATGAGCTTCAGGAATTCTATAAACATATTGAAATTAAGTATATACAATTTTACTTACACATATATGTGACATTTTATAAGGGAAGATCTATTTCTTTCACAGAATTCTTTGTACAGGCTATAGTCATATATGCACACACAAATAAGATTAAACACCAAGATAACTCGGGTATAAAGAAAAGGAAGATTCACTTTTTTTCAATGTGTTGTAAACTATTAATAAAGAAAATGATTCCACCATTTCTGATTCTCATCTTCCAACTTACTTTTGCTTCTAAGCGTACCCCTTATCCCTAAAGAAATTCTGACTTGGAAAAATAATTTTCTGAGTACAATTTTACTCTCCCTGCCACTGACTCTAGCCTTCCTCTCACCACAGTTTTGCCTCCCTCAGGCTCTCTGCCCAGGCCTCTTGGTCCCTTGCAATTTCCAATGTGTTTTGAGTTCTCTCTGACATCTCACCCTTTGCAGACACAGCTTTTTCCGTCTGAAATATTATCTCCACCTCTAGTCTTCAACTGATTAACCCTACTAGTCCTCCAGGATTTCTCTCTGGTGACTTTTGACCAAGTCCCTGGGCAAATATCTGTCAATGCACATATCAGACTGCATGGGAAATAATCTGCTTTTCATTATTTTCCCATTACTAAATTCCAGAGTTTCTTGAAATTCTATGTGTTTAGCAGTAAGCTTATAATCTCTCACAGTGCTTGGTACATAAAGGGTCAATAGTCTTTACTGAATGGTAATGTTCAGAAAAAGTGAATTAACCAAAAAAGTCAATAAGTTTTCTTTTTTAGGGTGTATGTGTGTTTAAACAAAGAAAAATATAGGCTAAAAGAATTAATGACTACTTTTGGAAGTGATTTCATGCAGAAAGAAGCAGTGTAGAAATACATCTGGTAATAAGGGAACTTTCCTAAAACCACTGAAGTGATTAAATCCACATCACATAGTTGGTACCTTAAGAGACCTATGCTTTCTTGAATCATTAATCACATGTTCTGTTTGAAAGAACCTTAGAATTCACAATTTTTGTAAACACAGTATAGTTGAAGTTCATAAAGAAGGGATAGAATTTGTATTTTGTCACACAGCTATCCTAAGCAATATTCTATCCTCAAATTATACTTTAGACAAATTCCACTTACTTGCTCTACTGTGATTTTCAATTGGCTGTGTTGTGTGTACAGTGATGTTCCCAGCACATGCCCCTTCAGAACTGGAGGACTTCTATAGTTGCTGGTTGTGCTTTGATCATTTTCAGCCACCAAACATTCCTGTATTTGCCCTCAACTGAAGACAATCTATTCATCCATGATCTCACTCTGTCTCTGGAGAAAATCTACATTCAATGAATGATTGAGGAAGATAAAGGCCCTGACACTCCTCATCACCTTGGGACAACTTAGAAAGGCCATTGTAGTTTCAGAGATTCTTATGGAATTGAGTGACTTTTCTCAAGACTGCAGCACAGCCCAACTTCTCCCTTACCCAGAAATGCATTGCTCCTCACCATCCCTTGCCCCCAACAAGAGCTAATTTGGAGAGTGTTTCCTATCAAACTGTAGCTCTAGGGTTCAGATTAGATTCTAATGGACAAATCTGAGAGTAAACCAATCAGTTGGGAGGCTATTGTAATCCTGGGAAAAAAAATTTGTGGTAGTGAGACCAAAAGTTCAGCCTCTGTGCACCAGTGCCTAATCAAATCTCAGAGACAGAGCTTTGAAGTAGAAAAGAATAACTTTATTGCTTTGCCAGGCAAAGGGAGACACAGCAGGCTCCTGCCCCTGAAAATTGTGTCCCAACCTGGGAGGATCTGATGAGAGTTTTATAGCAACAGCTCAAGAGTGGGGTTGTTGACAATGTTAGGATGTGTGCAGCATCTCAGGCTATTGGTTTTCTAATATTGATGAACTTCTCTGGCCCCTTTAATTTTGCCTCATGTGGTTTCTTGACTGCTTTTTCCATGATTAACAACTGTTCAGATGTGCCCTTTGGAACTAAGGGAAGGTCATGGAGGCTGGAGTCTTGCCTGTAAGAAATGGGGGAAATAGAAAGGCTTCAGTGCCCAGAAGCCCTCCAGAGTCTTGTTCAGCTGTAGTAGCAGTGGAGGTGGTGAGAAGTGTTTGAATTTTGGATATATTTTGAAGATGGGAATAACAGATTTCCTCACAGATTGGTTGTAGGTTGGGAAAGAAAATGAAGATTTCAAGGATGAGGCCACATATGTTGGCATAAATACTGGAAAAATGGTGAATGAGTGTCTATAACTGGAGCAAACTTGGGAAGATGTAATTGAGAATTTGTTTGGAATATGTTGAGTCTGAAATGTCAGTTGGATATCCAGCAGAGATACTAGTAGACAACCAGATTTATAGGTCTGCAAGCTAATATAGCACTTGGGTGGGAGATGTAATTTTATAAGTCTTGGCACACACTAATTTTTAAAGCTATTAGAATAGATGGGATTGACAAGAGAACAGGTGAGACTGTCAAGAAGAAGAGAAGACCAAAGACTGAGACTAGGAACAGTGCACTTTAGAGAGTGGGGAGAAGAAAAAGAACCAGAAAAGAAAGCTGGGATAAAATGGCCATTGAAATTTGATAAATACCAAAAAAAATGTACAGTTTTGGTAGAAGTGTGAGAAAGTATATAAAAGAGAAGGGTTTGGGCAACAACTTCACATCCTACTTATAGGTGAAGTAAATTGACTTGAATCACTTAGATGGTGATATTGATAACAGTATTTTAAATAGAGTGACAAGGTAGAAAATATAATTAGAGTGGACTTGGGAGAACATGTGAGGATAGAAAATAAAAACACCTGTTTCTAGTCATTTTACTAAAAATAGGAGAAGAAAAATAGGAAGATAGGAATGTGTTCATCAACAGATGGATAAAGAAGATGTATATATATACCATAGAATATTACTCTTCCATAAAAAAGAATGAAATTCTGCCATTTTCAACAAGGATGGACTTAAAAGGTATTATGATTAGTAAAAATGTAAGACAGACAGACAAATACTATGTGTGTTGACATAACTGTGAAATCTAAAGAAGAAAACTATAGAGAATGGAACCTTGGTCGTCAGAGGGGAGAGGCGTATGCGGAAAGTTAAAATGGGTGAAGGGAATTAAGAAGTACTAATTACTATGTATGATATATATGGTACAAAGACGTGAGGTACAGCATAGGGAATACAGAATATTGTAAAATAACTAATAGAATATAGTCTATAAAAATATTGCATTATTATGATGTATACCTGAAACTAGTATAATATTGTAAGTCTCCGTTCAGTTCAGTTGCTCAGTCGTGTCCGACTCTTTGCGACTGCACAGACTGCAGCATGCCAGGCCTCCCTGTCCATCACCAACTCCCGGAGTTTACTCAAACTCATACCCATTGAGGCAGTGATGCCATCCAACCGTCTCATCTTCTGTCATCCCCTTCTCCTCCCACCTTTAATCTTTCCGAACATCAGGGTCTTTTGAAATGAGTCAGCTCCTTGCATCAAGTGCCCAAAGTATTGGAGTTTCAGCTTCAACATCAGTCCTTCCAATGAACACCCAGGACTGATTTTCTTTAGGATGGACTGGTTAGATCTCCTTGCAGTCCAAGGGACTCTCAAGAGTCTCCTCCAGCACTACAGTTCAAAAGCATCAATTCCTCAGTGCTCAGTTTTCTTCACAGTCCAACTCTCACATCCATACATGACCACTGTAAAAACCATAGCCTTGACTAGATGGACCTTTGTTGGCAAAGTAATGTCTCTGATTTTTAATATGCTGTTTAGGTTGGTCATAACTTTTCTTCCAAGGAGCAAGGATCTTTTAATTTCATGGCTGCAGTTCACCATCTGCAGTGATTTTGGAGCCCCCCAAAATAAAGTCTCTCACTGTTTTCCCATCTATTTGCCATGAAGTAATGAGACCAGATGCCATTTTCTTAGTTTTCTGATTGTTGAGTTTTAAGCCAACCATTTCCTCTCCTCTTTCACTTTCATCAAGAGGCTCTTTAGTTCTTTTTCACTTTTGGACATAAGTATGGTGTCATCTACATATCTGAGGTTATTGATATTTCTTGCAGCAGTCTTGATTACAGCTTGTGTTTCATCCAGTTCAGCATTTCTCATCATGTATGCTGCATATAAGAAATGTAAGCAGGGTGACAATATACAGCCTTGACGTACTGCTTCCCTGATGTAGAACCAGTCTGTTGTTCCATGTCCAGTTCTAATTGTTGATTCTTGACCTACATACAAATTTCTCATCAGGCAGGTAAAGTGGTCTAGTATTACCATTTCTTTAAGAATTTTCCACAGTTTGTTGTGATCCACACAGTCAAAGTCTTTGACAGAGTCAATAAAGCAGAAATAGATGTTTTCCCTGAACTCTTTTGCTTTTTTGAAGATCCAGTGGATTTTGTCAATTTGATCTCTGGTTCATCTCTGGTTCCTCTGGTTCCTCCCTTTCTAAATCTAGCTTGAACATCTGGAAGTTCATGATTCATGTACTGTTGAAGCCTGGCTTGGAGAATTTTGAACATTACTTTACTAGCGTGTGAGATGAGTGCAATTGTGCAGTAGTTTGAATATTCTTTGGCATTGCCTTTCTTTGGGATTGGAATGAAAACTGACCCTTTCCAGTCCTCTGACCACTGCTGGGTTTTCCAAATTTGCTGGCATATTGAGTGCAGCACTTTCCCAACATCATCTTTTAGGATTTGAAATAGCTCAACTGGAATTCCACCACTTCCACCATAGTGATGCTTCCTAAGGCCCTCTTGATTTCACATTCCAAGATGTCTGGTTCTAGGTGAGTGATCACACCACCGTGATTATCTGGGTCATGAAGATCTTTTTTGTATAGTTCTTCTGTGTATTCTTACCACCTCTTCTGAATATCTTCTGCTTCTCTTAGGTCTCTACCATTTCTGTCCTTTACTGTGCCCATTTTTGCATGAAATGTTCCCTTGATGTCTCTAATTTTCTTGAAGAAACCTCTAGTCTTTCCCATTCTATTGTTTTCCTCTATTTTCTTACACTGATCACTGAGGAAGGCTGCCTTAACTCTCCTTGCTATTCTTTGGAATGCTACATTCACATAGCTATATCTTTCCTTTTCTCCTTTGTCTTTCACTTCTCTTCCTTTCTCAGCTATTTGTAAAGCCACCTCAGACAACCATTTTGCCTTTTTGCATTTCTTTTTCTTGGGGATGGTCTTGATCACTGACTCCTATACAATGTCATGAAACACCTTCCATAGCTCTTCAGGCACTCTGTATATCAGATGTAATGCCTTGAATCTATTTCTCACTTCCACTGTATAATTATAAGGGATTTGATTTAGGTCATACCTGAATGGCTTACTGGTTTTCCCTACTTTCTTTAATTTAAGTCTGAATTTGGCAATAAGGAGTTCATGATCTGAGCCACAGTCAGCCCCTGGTCTTGTTTTCACTGACTGTATAGAGCTTCTCATTCTTTGGCTGCAAAGGATATAATCAATCTGATTTCAGTGTTGACCATCTGGTGATGTTCATGTGTAGAGGCTTCTCTTGTGTTGTTGGAAGAGAGTGTTTGCTATGACCAGTGCGTTCTCTTGGCAAAACTCCATTAACCTTTGCCCTGCTTCCTTCTGTACTGCAAGGCCAAATTTGCCTGTTACTCCAGGTATTTCTTGATTTCCTGCTTTTGCATTCCAGTCAGTCCCCTATAATTAAAAGGACATCTTCTTTGGGTGTTAGTCTAGAAGGTCTTGTAGGTCTTCATAGAACCAATCAATTTCAGCTTCTTCAGCATTACTGGTCAGAGCATAGACTTGGATTACTGTGATATTGAATGATTTGCCTTGGAAACAAACAGAGATCATTCTGTTGTTTTTGAGACTGCATCCAAGCACTGCATTTAGGACTCTTTTGTTGACTATGATGGCTACTCCATTTCTTCTGAGGGATTCCTGCCTGCAGTAGTAGATATAATGGTCATCTGAGTTAAATTCACCCATTCCAGTCCATTTTAGCTCGCTGATTCCTAAAATGTTGACCTTCACACTTCCAATCTCCTGTTTGACCACTTCCAATTTGCCTTGATTCATGGACCTAATATTCCAGGTTCCTACACGATATTGTTCTTACAGCATTGAACTTTACTTCCATCAACAGTCACATCCAAAACTGGGTGTTGCTGTTGCTTTGGCTGCATCTCTTCATTCTCTCTGGAGTTATTTCTCCACTGATTTCTAGTAGCATATTGGGCATCTACTGACCTGGGGAGTTCATCTTTCAGTGTCCTATCTTTTTGCCTTTTCATACTGTTCATGGGGTTCTCAAGGCAAGAATACTGAAGTGATTTCCATTCCCTTCTCCAGTGGAGAACGTTTTGTCAGAACTCTCCACAATGACCCCGTCCGTCTTGAGTGGCCCTATATGGCATGGCTCATAGTTTCATTGAATTAGGCAAGGCTGTTGTCCATGTGATCACATGGTTAGTTTGGAGATCAAATTGGAGCCCACTATATAAGTGAAGAAATTGGTATTAGGTGTGATCATGATATAGTATTAATAATAAACATTTTTTCATGTGCTTCAATTAAGCCAGTGTACACGTATAAAGGACTGTTTCTGGAGCTGTGCTTATAAATTATAGGTTGAAGTTATCTCTATAATTTTATCTAGAAAAATATACAGTATATTCAGATAGACCACTGATTTTTTTTTAAGTATTAAGAGAAATAATTTCAAAGATTATGTGAAACTTTTTTTGTCAGTATTATAATCTTCAGTTCAGTTCAGTTGCTCAGTCATCTCTGACTCTTTGTGACCCCATGAATCACAGCACTCCAGGCCTCCTTGTCCATCACCAACTCCCGGGGTTCACCCAAACTCATGTCCATCGAGTGGGTGATGCCATCCAACCATCTCATCCTCTGTCATCCCCTTCTCCTCCTACCTTCAGTGTTTCCTAACATCAGGGTCTTTTCCAATGAGTAAGTTCGTCACATCAGGTGGCCAAAGTATTAGAGTTTCAGCTTCAACATCAGTCCTTCCAATGATCACCCGGGACTGATCTCCTTTAGCATGGACTGGTTGGATCTCCTTGCAATCCAAGGGATTCTTAAGAGTCTTCTGCAACACGACAGTTCAAAAGCATCAATTCTTCAGTGCTCAGCTTTCTTCACAGTCCAACTCTCACATCCGTACATGACCACTGGAAAAACCATAGCCTTGACTAGATGGACCTTTGTTGGTAAAGTAATGTCTCTGCTTTTCAATATTCTATCTAGGTTGGTCATAACTTTCCTTCCAAAGAGTAAGTGTCTTTTAATTTCATGGCTGCAATCACCATCTGCAGTGATTTTGGAGCCTAAAAAAATAAAGTCTGACACTGTTTCCACTGTTTCCCCATCTATTTCCCATGAAGTGATGGGACCAGATGCCATGATCTTAGTTTTCTGGATGTTGAGCTTTAAGCCAACTTTTCTACTCTCCTCTTTCACTTTCATCAAAAAGCTTTTTAGTTCCTCTCTACTTTCTGCCTTAAGGGTGGTGTCATCTACATATCTGAGGTTTTTGATATTTCTCCCGGCAATCTTGAGTCCAGCTTGTGCTTCCTCCAGCCCAGCGTTTCTCATGATGTACTCTGCATATAAGTTAAATAAACAGGGTGACAATATACAGCCTTGACGTACTCCTTTTCCTATTTGGAACCAGTCTGTTGTTCCATGTGCAGTTCTAACTGTTGCTTCCTGACCTGCATATAGGTTTCTCAAGAGGCAGGTCAGGTGGTCTGGTATTCCCATCTCTTTCAGAATTTTCCACAGTTTATTGTGATCCTCTCAGTCAACGGCTTTGGCATAGTCAATAAAACAGAAATACATGCTTTTCTGGAACTCTCTTGCTTTTTCAATGATCCAGTGGATGTTGATCTCTGGTTTTCTGCCTTTTCTAAAATCAGCTTGAACATCTGGAAGTTCACGGTTCACATACTGCTGAAGCCTGGTTTGGAGAATTTTGAGCATTACTTTACTAGCATGTGAAATGAGTGCAATTGTGCGGTAGTTTGAGCATTCTTTGGCATTGCCTTTGTTTGCCTTTGGAGAAGGAAATGGCAATCCACTCCAGTACTATTGCCTGGAAAATCCCATGGATGGAGGAGCCTGGTAGGCTACAGTCCATGGGATCGCAAAGAGTCAGACACGACTGAGCGACTTCATTCACTTCACTTACTTCTTTGGCATTGGAATGAAAACTGACCTTTTCGAGTCCTGTGGCCACTGCTGAGTTTTCCAAATTTGCTGGTATATTGAGTGCTGTGAAAGCAACACTTTCATAACATCATCTTTCAGGTTTTGAAATAGCTCAACTGAAATTCCATTACCTCCACTAGCTTTGTATGCAGTCATGCTTTCTAAGGCCCACTTGACTTTACATTCCAGGATGTCTGGCTCTAGGTGAGTGATCACACCATCATGATTATCTGGGTTGTGAGGCTCCTTTTTGTATAGTTCTTCTGTGTATTCTTGCCACTTCTTAATATCTTCTTCTTCTGTTAGGTCCATACCATTTCTGTCCTTTATCGAGCCCACCTTTGCATGAAATGTTCCCTTGGTATCTCTAATTAACATAGTCAAATTGTACCTTACCTTTTCAACATGCATTAGGTCCAAAGCAAAAAAAAAAAAAAAAAATTATGCTCCTTGGAAGAAAAGTTATGACCAACCTAGACAGCATATTAAAAAGCAGAGACATTACTTTGCCAACAAATATCAATCTAGTCAAAGTTATGATTTTTCCAGTAGTCATGTATAGATGTGAGAGTTAGACTATAAAGAAAGCTGAGTGCCCAAGAATTGATGCTTTTGAACTGTGGTGTTGGAGAAGACTCTTAAGAGTTCCTTGGACTCAAGGAGATCCAACCAGTCCATCCTAAAGGAAATCAGTCCTGGGTGTTCATTGGAAGGACTGATGTTGAAGCTGAAACTCCAATACTTTGGCCACCTGATGTGAAGTACTGACTCATTCGAAAAGACCCTGGTGCTGGGAAAGATTGAAGGCAGGAGGAGAAGGGGATGACAGAGGATGAGATGTTTGGAAGGCATCACCGACTCAATGGACAAGAGTTTGCATAAACTCCAGTAGTTGGCAATGGACAGCAAGGCCTGGCATGCTGCAGTCCATTGGGTCAAGTCAGACATGACTGAACAACTGAACTGAACTGAACTGATGCATGTAATTGAGAATATACAATAATAATTTTTCCCTACATATTAATTTAAGGTAAGCACTATACATCACATGTTTATGGAGAAAAAAAGTGAAAGTGTGCCTAAGAAAAATAAGCATATTAATGATTTTATTTCATTTATGTTCAAAAATAGAAAAACAAGATTAAGATCTAACAAAAGGTGAGATTGTAACCATATATCATACAGCAATTAGTTTAATAACTGTTATTTCCAAACATTCATAATATGTTACCAAGAATGGGAATTTAATGTCAACGCAGATTGGGAAGAGGAGTTAGCATCTCTCGTATATCCTGAATTAACTCTTCAGCTTATGTAAACCATTAAAACATCAGATTAGAGTAGCAAATTCTGTAGCACTGGGCCATACCACTTATAGATAGGAGCATTTGGTAATGATTAACCTGAGAGAAATTTATTTTTTCTTTGTTATTATTAATATAGGTTTAAACTCGATTTATGTTATTATTTTTATTTATCTGGGGGCAAAATAAAGGAGATTACATTAACAACACTGTCCTTTTCTTTAACTCCCACCCATCTGTTAAAAGAGTTTATCTTAGCTATGATCTTGATATCATTTCCTATTTAGGTTACATGTTCTTCTTTATGGGCTTGCTAAAAGCAAATACAATAATCTCGACTACTGTCACTTATACCAAAGATGAATTATTACCATTAGGTGAGGAATCCTAGTTACAGTATACATGTGTGCTCAGTCACTCAGTCATGTACGACTCTTTGTGACCCTATGGACTGTAGCCTTCCAGGCTTCTCTGTCCATGGAATTCTCCAGGCAAGTTAGGTCATGCTTTCCGCTCCTCCCAAGATCTGTTTAAAACCTCTTCTGTCACTATAGAAAAACCAGGAAATTAGGAGGTACTACTTTGCATGTGATGTAAAATTTTTGCAGTTGGTCTTGACCCTTATAATGTCAATCCATCTTCTTGTATAGAGGAATTCCAACCAATTTGTGTGAGTTTCTTCAGAAAAGGTGACTGCATCCTGGTCACTTAATTATTGTCAAACTGTGGTACAAGTGTTTCTGTAATTTTCTCAAGCAAGGAAGAATAGTTAACATTATGGTAAACTGAGATGTCTAATTTTTGCTTCCCAAGAGGTGTTGATGTGTTGGAATTAGACTTATCAGTGAAAAAACAGAGCTTTATCTTTCTATATCTATCTGTCTCTCTTGATGTATATCATCTACTGAGGCATTCTGTCTAACCAGTTATTTTTATGAATTCCTGGTTACACAGGTCAATGAAGTAGAAAAAGAATCAGAAAGAATGTTTGTGTGCATTCTGGCAGGACATTTTACCCAAAAAATCTATTTTTGAACATTTGAATGATGAGTATTCAAAACATGTCTGCAAGATTTTGAGATGGATTCTGCATTAAATCTTTAAGATATTGATTTTTTAAAATCTTCTAGTCATGTTTTTGCTAACTGAAAAGTTCCTTTAAAATTGAAACACGCTTTTAAAACAACATCATATTTTTCTTGTCATTTCTCCATAGTCAAGGATTGTCATGCTGTAGTTCTCAGGGGTGTTGACCAGGAAAATAAACTAGAAAATATTATTCTCTGTGTGAGGTGCTCACTGCACTTATCTATAGCCCCTGTCTAAACAAACCAATCATTTTTTTTTATTCTTTTACCATTTCTGTAGACCTTTCTCTCAAAGTGGAACTTCTTACTTATTGACTCATTTAAATAAGAGTCATATTAATTATATTTTCTCTTTTAGTATATGGAAAGTAAGAAAAAAATGATGAAGTGAAGTATTGGTAGCTAGTTTTTAGGCAACGAGACAAATCTTGAATTACTTGTTGCCATTAACATGGAAGACAGGTGTGGGTGGCAGAGATGAAATTGCATCCTTAAAATAGCCCAAGAGAAATATATTTCTTCAGTGCCTACTTAGGCTGATAACCTGGGCTATTTTCTTGATCTTGAAGACTCATGCTAACCTTTACAGCTTGTGTGGCTGTGTGTGTGTGTGTGTGTGTGTACATGAATGCATCTACTAGCATTTGAAATGAAAACTTCTACCATCCTCTTACCATATTACTGAAATACTATGTATAATATAAGACCACCATATGGAAGATTCACACATTGTAGGGTGTAAATATCAACCCAAATGTCTTGAAATATTTAAAGCCATATGTGGGAACACATGTTTGCATCAGTAACCTAGATGTAAACTGAATTTTTTGTTCAGCATTCTTGTCCCCTGGCTTTATTAACCTGTATTATTTTTCTATTTGGCAGTATGAAAATGTATGAGTGCATTTCAATAATCACTCACGTATTTTCTTGTAAGTTCCCTATGTTTTAGTAACAGTACGAACTCAAGTTCTTTGGCAGAATACGTCCATTTGAATTGGATATAAAATCATGTTCTAGGTTGGGAAAGGCAAAGTGGACTTGAGACAGTGATGTAGTCAGATGCTTTTTAACCATGGTTCATGGAAGCTTTATTCCTCTGGTAAAAACCAGCATGATGTCATATCATGCATTCTGACGACACAAGTGGTGATGACAGAGAGGGTACAGGTTATTTAAGAAGCAGAATGGGACCATCTCAGATTATAACTTTATGTTAATGTTTTAATTAAGCCCTATTTTTAGGAAATACATGATTTCTTCAAAAATTTAGAGCCTTTCACTGTGACACAGTTCTGAAAAAAAACCTGTAGGCAGCCTAACAGGGAGTTCAAGGGATACAGACACCATGCCTTAACATGCTAATCATATTTAGTCAATGAATGGGACCTGTCTAGGGAGAGTGTATATTTAACTCAGTCACTGAAATGAATCCCCAAAGTTCAACAACTCAAGACTGCTGTGTGCTTGCATACTAAGTTACTTCAGTCATGTCCGACTCTTTGCTGCCCAATGCCCATCAGGCTCCTCTGTCCATAGGATTTTCCAGGCAAGAATATTGGAGTGGGTTGCCATGCCTTCTTCCAGGGGATCTTCCTGACCCAGGGATCAAACCTGCATCTCTTCATTCTTAAAAGTATGTCTGAATGGCATACATCTGTTGCTTCCACCTTAGTAAACATCAGATTTTTAAAAATTGTATTTAAATAATACCATTTACAATGTAACAACCATTATATGATACTAGGTATAAATGTAACAACAACCACCACTACCACTACAATGAAATCCTATAAGATTTTTAAAATAAAAAATGTAAACTCCATGGAAATCATAATAGTATATCTAAATTTAGAGATATACAATGATCATGGGTGGCAAGAGTCTACAGGAATACTCTCCAAATTCAGTGAAATACTACTCAATATCCTAGCAAGATTTTATAAAGTATTTATGAAATACCAGAGTTCAAGAATATCCAAGGTGGAGGGTCAGTTCCAAGATGGTATAGTAGAAAGACCTGAAGCTCACCTCTTCTCATGGGCATACCAAAATTACAGCTATTTACAGAAAAACTATCAATGAGAAAGACTGAAGCCTACCAGAAGATATCTTCTATAGCCAAAGATATAAAGAAGGAACCACAGCAAGATAGGTAGGGAGGGTAGAGTCACAATGGAGTCAAGTCCCACAGCCCCAGGTGGGTGACCCACAGACGTGAAAATAATTACAATTGCAGAGGTTGTCTCTAAGGAGAAAGACATCTGAAGCCCACATCATGGTCCTCAGCTTGGGAGTCCAGTACCAGGAAGATGAACCCCTAATATGCTTGGCTTTGAAGCCAGTGGGACTTATTTTTGGAGGTCCCAAAGAACTCTGGGAAGTAGAGACTCACTCTTAAAGGGCACACACCAAATCTCACAAGTTCAGGGACACAGAACAGAAGCAGTAATTTGAAAGGAGACTGGGTCAGACCTACCTGCTTGCTGATCTTGGAGAATTTTCCAGAGTGGCCGGAGGCAACTGGAACTCACACTGTGGACAAAGATACTGGAAGTTGCCATTTTGAGAGCTCAAGGCCAAGTGACTAGTTATGCAGGGACATAACCCTATTCACCAGCAGACAGACCCCCTTATGACCCCTAAGCCCACAGCAACTTCTGGGCAGGATCCATCCCACCGGAGGGCCCAGGACCTAATCTTACACACCAGTGTGTAGTCAGAAGACCCACAGCAGTGAAGCTGAAGATCTCAGGACCTACCTCTGCTCATCAGGGACAGACATCAGCTCCAGAATCCCCAGGTTCCCAGCCCTGCCCACCAGTGAGCCTGTTATAACCTCACAGTTGGGTGGACACCAACTCCAAGACAACTGCAGCCCCCACAGGCTGCTGTGGTGGGACCAAGCCCACCCATCAGTAAGCCAGCATCAACCCTGGACTCAGCTGTGTTATCTAACACTTCTTATAACTATGTTTTAAAGTGTAAGCGTATTCTTGTTCCTATTTTATAGCTGATAAATCTAGGGATCAAAGATGTTCAGAGAAATATTTTTAAACCAGTTCTTCTAACAACAAGTCCATGATCTTTATTACTTTTTGTACCATTTTTATTAATCTTTTAGATAAAAGAAAATAAAATCTGTTTTCTCTATTATTTGGGCATGTGAAAGATATTGACTATAAAATAAATGTGCTAATGAGAAAATATGCTTTTATAAAGAACTAAGCATTTGTAAATCCCCTTTCCAGCTCTTGGGACAGTGACTTCTCAGACACAGTCCACATTATACCAGTTGAAATGTCAATTGTGGGCTCATAAATAGAAAAACAGGGCAAAAAGAAGGGTCAATTAAAACTACTAAGACCTGATGTAGTAGCCAGATGGCTGACCTTTCTCTTGATACCATTTCAGGGTATCCAGATTCTAATGTCCTTATTTACTGCCCCAATGGCAAAGCATTAGCATTGTTAGACCAGCCCACACCAGTCTGATGGACTTTCAAATTTTAAGCCAGCTGGAAAGAGCCATTCATAGTTCTGGACCACAATTCTGTGTCCTGAGTCAAGCTGTGAGGATAAGCCCAGATGCACTTACTGCATTGTAACCTCTTGGCCACAGAGGGAATATATCCTCTCTTTTAGCATTGCTAAGCTGTTTTCTCACCCTGGATATACATGATGATGTTGGGCATGGTCTGGAAGTCTATTAATTGAATATGTCACTAGACAGAAAGAAATGGTTACAGGTTCATGATCCAATCTGTAGGTGATCCAAGTTTCCCACTTCCTCTATTGCTCTTTTATGAATGTTCTCTTTGACAGTAATTCAGTGTTTCTCTATCACTATCAGAGAGAGAAACTGTCACTTACAAGAGCTCAACATCTGTTACTAAGGAAAAAAGGAAGGGGGAAAAAAGATAATTAGACAGATACCTTGCAAAGAATTAAGTTTACTCAAGAGTTCTGGCCTTAGTCCTAGCTCCCGGGAGGTAATTTCTAAGCCTTTGACATTTCCTGAGTGAATGGAACCTCTGTGTTAGTCATAGTGGGTCTGTGAAACCAAACCTAATAGCTTGTGCTAACAAGATGACATGTGGTGGGCGCCTCAACCCTGACTGATAATTTAGGCTAAAGAGATAACAGATGTATAGAACAGTCTTTTGGACTCTGTGGGAGAGGGAGAGGGTGGGACGATTTGGGAGAATGGCACTGAAACTTGTATAATATCATATAGGAAATGAATCTCCAGTCCAGGTTCGATGCATGATACTGGATGCTTGGGGCTGGTGTAGTGAGACCAAGCAGAGGGATGGTATGGGGAGGGAGCAGGGAGGGGGGTTCAGGATGGGGAACACGTGTACACCTGTGGCAGATTCATGTTGATGTATGGCAAAACCAAAACAATATTGTAAAGTAATTAACCTCCAATTAAATAAATTTATATTAAAAAAAAAAAAAAGAGATAACCCACTGTAGGGATCGGTCAGTCCACCATTACTAACTGGGTAATTAAATAGTTGAGATTTTGGGTCAAGTGAAATCAGCCTGATGTCCAGGAGTTGTGGCTAGAGATTTAGTTCAACCATGTGTGCTGCAAGTCAATCCATCATGCCTGCCTAAAGGAGCCTGGATAATATCTCTGGACACCAAAGCTAAACGAACATCCTGGTTTGGCTGTATCATTCACATTTTGCTATACTTCAGTGTCAGAAGGGTGACATATACCTTAAGACATGGTAACTTTGTCTCTAGCACCTTACTTCCAGTCCCATAGTCTGCCCCAAGTAGGTTTCTACTTCTTATTCTTTTGCCAAATAAAATTAATGGTAAGTACAGTGCTTTCCTGAGTACTGTGAAGAAAACTATCAAATATAATGGTTGTTACGGGAACCCCCACATTTGTGAATGATGTTACACTTGGCAGTCTGGAGGATTATATCCTTAATTTGAATTTGACCTAACTCTGGGTAGCACATGGTGTCAAACAATGATCCTACAGTAAACATGTACAAAAATGTGCATAGCCTTCTATCAGATCAGATCAGACCAGTCGCTCATTTGTGTCCAACTATTTGTGACCCCATGAATCGCAGCACGCCAGGCCTCCCTGTTCATCACCAACTCCCGGAGTTCACTCAGACTCACGTCCTTTGAGTCAGTGATGCCATCCAGCCATCTCATCCTCTGTCGTCCCCTTCTCCTCCTGCCCCCAATCCCTCCCAGCATCAGAGTCTTGTCCAATGAGTCAACTCTTCGCATGAGGTGGCCAAAGTACTGGAGTTTCAGCTTTAGCATTATTCCTTCCAAAGAAATCCCAGGGTTGATCTCCTTCAGAATGGACTGGTTGGATCTCTTTGCAGTCCAAGGGACTCTCAAGAGTCTTCTCCAACACCACAGTTCAAAAGCATCAATTCTTCGGCGCTCAGCCTTCTTCACAGTCCAACTCTCACATCCATACATGACCACAGGAAAAACCATAGCTGTGACTAGACGGACCTTTGTTGGCAAAATAATGTCTCTGCTTTTGAATATGCTATCTAGGTTGGTCATAACTTTTCTTCCAAGGAGTAAGCGTCTTTTAATTTCATGGCTGCAGTCACCATTTGCAGTGATTTTTGAGCCCAGAAAAATAAAGTCTGACACTGTTTCCACTGTTTCCCCATTTATTTCCCATGAAGTGGTGGGACCGAATGCCATGATCTTTGTTTTCTGAATGTTGAGCTTTAAGCCAACTTTTTCACTCTCCACTTTCACTTAGTCATTCTAATACTAAAAGTTTGTCCTAGGTTATAGATATATAATCATTAAATAATTTATAGCAATAAAATAATTTATAACAATAACTAATGAAATACAATGACCAAATCAACTTTTTTTCCACATAAATATTTTAATTGATATTTCTTGTGGCTTAGGAACTAGGTTAGATGCTCAAGGATAGAATATTGAAAAAGATGAATTCTGAATACTCCAACACTAACATAGGAAATAGTATGTCATTCATTTAGATGAACAATTTTAATATTCTAAGATGACTTCCCTTATAAAGAATAAACTTCTGCCATTGAATCATGTAGGAGTGATACCCAGCCCAGACCTGGGAGTCCAGAGTAGGTTATTCAAATGTAATGAACAGATTAGAATAAAATTGACTCTAAAAACATTAATGATTTTACAAATAAAAATATTTAGTTGTTAGATAAAAGATAAATTTAAAATAAACATAATTAATAACAAAATAAAACAAAAGGTAGGCAATACCAGATTTGGAACCAAAGCTCAGTGATCTAAACATATTATTCTGTTTCCTACTCTGCCATCTCCAGAACACTGGCTTTTCAGTGCTGGTAAGGATGGTTGCTGCACATTAAAGCCATAATAATCAAGGAAAAAAAGAATGGAGTGGGACCACAGATTTCTGATTTCCTCTACAGATTCTGTCTTTTCATCAGGGGAATCAGCTCAGTTCAGTTCAATTCAGTCACTCAGTCGTGTCCAACTCTTTGCAACCCCATGAATCGCAGCAGGCCAGGCCTCTCTGTCCATCACCAACTTCTGATACTCTAGTGCATTTGCCAGAATGATGTCTTAGGTCTCATCAGTGAGAGGATGCTAAAGTGAGGTTCTGACATAAGGCAATGGGATTTTCATGATTAGCTTAATTTCATAAAGATTATACCTCGGTACTAGTGGAAAGTACTAGCAAATTTTATATCACTTCTGAAATCAAGGAACTTCCACTCTTAAGTAAAATCAAGTAGGATTTGGCTACTGAGTAACTCACAGTATCTACCAAAGGAATGAACCTCTAAGATAAGACATGGTGGATGAGTAGGATCAGCTAGAAAAATATGAGCATCAGAGGGACAAAATAAGACAGAGAACACATGAAATATTCATAGAGACAAATCTTGATAATCGTACTGAAATACCAACAATTTGAGATCACAGTGTAAAAGGTGATTGTTGAGAATGAGATTCTGAAAACTCAGAAAGAATCAAATCATAAAATAGCACAAACTATGTGTGTATAATGAAATGTTACTAATGAATCAAAAGGAAGAATTTAAAAGATTATATGATACATGTCCATAAATGTAGATAAAATTAAGGAAAATAAAACAAATGTATGTACATTGGAATGTATACAAAATATTGTGTAATATAATATATGAAACAGATACAGTTGTGAGAAGATGATAAGATTATAGGTGCTATATTTATTCACTTATTTTAAATATTTTTGACTTAGTTGATTAAATTAAAATGCTAATTAGTTTCCCAGTGGTATGCACTTTTTTGCCCCATCAATTTACAATGTAAAGTTTCAAGTAAATTTTTTTTTTTTAATTCAAAGTTCAAGCCGTCACATCTTGTTGCATGTATTGTGCACTGTGCAAGATCACTCAAGAGGCAAAAAAGTCCTGTTTTTATGAATAGCTAGAGATATGCTGCACACACAAAAATTAGGCCATTAAATATACAAATATCTAAATGATCTGTGTTCTATTCTTGAAATCTACTTACACAGAGGATAATTATAGAGATAATTAATCTAATTAAAAGGAGTTTTATCTTGAAAAAGAAAATAAGATCCAAGATTGAGATATATCCGCATTACTTAAAGAGTTGTCTGAACTCATTAACCTCACCTAATTTTAATTTATTCATCTACAAAATGGTATATTTTTCACTTGTGCTACCTATTCATAAGATCTTAAGATCAATTTAAGTTTAGGAAACATTTATGAGTAGATTTACAAATATGATATTTACTATTATTGTCATTACTACGTAAGTACCCTACCCTTACCATAAAAAAAGATATTGCATTGGCCAAAAAGTTTGTTCAGGTGTGTCCATACCATCTTATAGAAAATATTTGACCAACTCAGTATATACTTCTGACAATGAAATAAACAAGATGTTTATATTAGCTATGGTGATTTCCTCTGCAAATAAGACATACATTCTAAGTGGTTTAAACAATATGAAAAATTCATTATCTCATTTACCAGATAACTCAAAGTCATTCCAGAGCCTTGCTCTAACACATTACTATTGATGGTGAGAGAATTTTAGTGTCC
Organism: Bos javanicus; assembly: GCF_032452875.1. Taxonomy (NCBI): domain Eukaryota; kingdom Metazoa; phylum Chordata; class Mammalia; order Artiodactyla; family Bovidae; genus Bos; species Bos javanicus. The sequence continues at coordinate 57,436,542 of NC_083869.1, read as the reverse complement.
AAGTATCAGGCACCCATGCTAGGTAGGGCATTGTCCAGTGGGAGAACAGACCATTTCGTTTGCCAGCAACACTCTCTTTCCATCTTTGGCTAACACTTAAATACCTGCATATATCTATTTAAATTTAAGTTCATATTAATTAAAATGTAATAAAATTCAAAATTCAGAGTTGCTGTCTTACTGGTCACATTTCAAGTACTCAATAGCCCCATGAGGTTAATGGCTGCTATATTGCACAGTGTGGAAATGGAACACTCTGTCATCTCATAAATTCCTATCAGAAAGGGCTGAAACTTTAGGAAAATCAGAATTTCCTAAATTCCTATGAACCAGAACAATGCTCATCTTCTTTGAAAGTGGATATCTGAACAAATATCAGGCTGTATGAAGCACAAGATGGAATCAAGATTGCCAGGAGAAATATCAGTAACCTCAGATAGGAAACCATATCATAGGAAACCACCTTAGGGCAGAAAGCAAACAGGAACTAAAGAGCCTCTTGATGAAGGTGAAAGAGGAGAGTGAAAAATCTGGCTTAAAACTCAACATTCAAAAAACTAAGACCATGACAACTGTTCCCATCACATCATGGCAAATGGATGGGGAAACAATGGAAACAGTGAGAGACTTTATTTTGGGGGGCTCCGAAATCACTGTAGATGGTGACTGCAGCCATGAAATTAAAAGACACTTGACCTTGGGATAAAAGCTATGCCAAACCTAGATAGCATATTAAAAAGCAGAGACCTTACTTTTATGACAAAGGTCCATCTAGTCAAAGCTTTGGTTTTTCCAGTAGTTATGTATGGATGTGAAAGTTGGACTATAAAGAAAGCTAGGTGCTGAAGAATTAATGCTTTTCAACTGTAGTGTTAGAGAAGACTCTTGAGAGTCCCTTGGACTGCAAGGAGATCAAACTAGTCAGTTCTAAAAGAAATAAACCATGAATATTCATTGCAAGGACAGAGCTAAAGTTGAAGCTCCAATACTTTAGCTACCTGATGTGAAAAGTGCTGACCCATTAGAAAAGCCCCTGATGCTGGGAAAGATTGAAGGCAGAAGAAGGGGATGATAGAGAATGAGATGGTTGGATGCATCAGTGACTCAAAGGACATGAGTTTGAGCAAGCTCTGGGAGATGGTAAAGGACACACAGGGAGGCCTGGTGTGCTGCAGCCCATGGGGTCGCAAAGAGTCAGACATGACAAAGTGACTGAATAACAACAGATCTAAACAAACTGCGTTTTTATACAGTAAGAAATATCTCAATATTAGATTCGAGCATGCAATATGCCATCATTTTGGGGGGAGCAAAAATGGATACATCCCAGGTTTGCATATTGTATACACCTTCCTTCTGCACTACATTTTAGCTGACAAAAAGAGAAGTGGTGGGGAGATTTACATAATAAAATCTATGAATTAATTATCTATAAATTGGACACAAGACAACTACTTAAATGTAAAAGTAAAATAATGCCTGCAAAAGGTAGCAGAAAAAATATATGAATGAATTATACTACTCACCATAGTAAAACAAATGTGTTCATAATTTAACTTTGGCAACCAAATACATGATTTTATTTTCATATGGCCAGATATCAAATGGAAACATATTTTGTATTTAGAAGGTAGAGCCACTTTTTAAAACTAATAGTCTACATAATCTATGGGGAGAGATTTATAAGAGCTCAATGGTACATTGAGTTTCTACACAGTTTACTCCCTTGTCTTCAAAACAAATGAACTATCTAACTAGAAGAAATATGATTCCCATTGAATTCCAGTTCACAGGTAGCATCGCTAATTTCTCTTGCTGCTCCTCTTCCGTCTCTCCCTCAAAAAGAAGATACCACTGGGAATGCCTGAACATCCCCGACATTCTATTTATACTGTTCAAATTATGAAAAAATCCAAGATAAAGAATAACTGCTGATAATAAGACTTTCTCACATAAATGAAACAACAAATTTTGATTATGTTCAAGTTATGAAAAAATGAAAGAAGACTCCAGGAGAAAATGTAAGAATGCTTTTTCATAGCTGAGATAAAGGATGATCTCTCTTATATAGGAAAGAATAGCAGGGCAAATATACCTCTCAGGTCACAAAGCACTAAGGCAATTTACTCCTGTCCTTATCAATGGTCCCCGGTTGTAATCTCTGACCCCTGAGAAATTCTGGGCTTGGCACATTCTCTTGCAAGCCCCAAGGTCATGCTGTCTTCTGTTTGCTGTGGCTGAAATAGCCGATTGCTTTCATCCTAAATCCACGTTTTGGTTCCTGGACCATCTAAACATCTGATTAGCTCCATCTTTTATCTCCCATCTCAGTGGTTTTAGACCTTTGGCCTGGATGTTTCTAATGTTCCCTCCACATTCTGACTGATACAAAGCAGCAAACTTGGCTTTAGAGCCTTGAGTGGGACAGGCCTGGCCTCCTTGGACTACTCTTAATACCTTAGCAAGAGAACTCTGATCTCAAAGAGAGCTATCAACCATTTTTTTTTAACAGTGAATTTAAGCTGTTCATTTACTGTGTGCCTTTCTTCGCTGCTTTAGAACTAATTGAAAATATTTTAGAAACAGAATAAAAAGGCTTAAAGGCAAATTAAAGGTGACAAAAATGAACTAATTTTTAATTATTTATATGTTATAGCATAAATTAATCTCCCATTTTTATTTTGTTTTTATGTTAGATATCTTAAACTCCAGACTTAGGCTGTAATCATTCAAATTCATGTTGATTTGCATTTTTTTTGGTAATTGCCTCAATCACAAAATGATATTAAACTATATATTTTATATATTTGAAGGATCCAGATGTTGTGTTTTACATGTATTCCTTTAACTCCTTAATTAAACACGAAATCTTTTTTCTAAGTCAAAATATGTGCTCATAATTGTAAAATATTTAGATCGCTTCAGGTGGTCATCATTCTTTCAACATTACGTACTGTGCTCCTAATCCCAGTCAACCATCTTAAAAACCTATGTTAGTTTTACAATATTGCAAACAAAAGGATATGGCTAGAGAGAGCTTTACCATGTAGGGGACAGGACGCCTGTATCTGAGTTCCAGGTTCACTAATAACTAGGTGAATTGGTTCAAGTCATATAGTTTCCTATGCTCTCAGTTTCCTCATTTGCAACACGAGCATGTTCATCAAGATGATTTCTAATTTACTTTCAAGTTCAAAGTTGTATGGCTCAACAACAATAACAGCAGAAAATGACCAATTCAACTAAAAGTATGAGCAAAAGACTTTAATAGGTATTTCTCCAAATAAGATACATTAAATGACTAGTAAGTGCATGAAAAGATTTGCAGCATCATTGGTCTTCAGTGAAATATAAATCAAAACAGCAATAGGATACCACTCCACACCTACTAAGATGAACATAATTTTTTTTTAAAGAAAGAAAATAAAATGTTGGTGAGGATGTGAAGAAATGGGATCCTTCCTACATTGCTGGTAGGAATGTTAAATGGTACAGCCTCTGGTAGTTCCTCAAGAAGATAAACACAGAATTATCATATAATATAAAAATTCCATTCCAATGTGTACATCCAAAAATTGAAAATAGGTACTCAAATAAAAACTGGCACATGTATTTTTTATGCACATTCTATTCACAACAGCGAAATGCAGAAACAACTCAAATGTCCATCAACAGACACATCAAAAAAGCAAAATGTATATATCTCTACAATGGAATATTATTACACGATAAAAAAGAATGAAGTACTAAAACATGCTGCAGCCAAGAAGAACCTTAAAATCATCATGCTAATTGAAAGAAGCAAGGCACATCATCATATTGTATGATTCCATTTATATGAAATATACCAAATAGGCAAATTCATAAGAAGAGAAAGTAAATTAATTGTTGCCGTGGTCTGGAGGAAGGGAGAATGGGGGGGGGAAATTGCTTAATGGGTGTGGGGTTTCCCTTTGAGGTGATGAAAAATTCTGGAACTAGATAGTGGCGGTAGCTGCATAACATTGTAGATGTACATGAATTCATGCCACGTAATTGTACAGTTTAAAATTCTATTTTTATATTATGTATCAGTTCAGTTCAGTCACTCAGTCGTGTCCAACTCTTTGCGACCCCATGAACCGCAGAATGCCAGGCCTTCCTGTCCATCACCAACTCCTGGAGTTTACCCAAACTCGTGTCTATTGAGTCGGTGATGCCATAAAACTATCTCATCTTGTGTTATCCCCTCCTTCTCCTGCCCTCGATCTATTTTAATACAAATTAAACAAGCCATGATTTGATTTATGCAAAGTAGCATCCTTCTCCTAGTGTGTGGGAAAAGAAATTCCATTCTTATCAGCTATTGACAGCAACTGAAAAGGGAATTATTGATTGTATAGTTTTGTGTAAAGATACAGTATTTGTAGTCTTAATAAAAAATAAAGCTCTGGATTATTAATTTTCAAAACAGATGAGTTGCTGATCTTTAGCAAATCAAGTCGTTCCCATTTATCTATATGCTGCTTTGTTCTGTCAAATTGTCCCCTCTCTCTTTTTCCTTTTTTTTTTTTTTTTCTGTCCTAAATAACTCAACATTCAGAAATCTAAGATCATGGTACCCGGTCCCATCACTTCATGGCAAATAGATGAGGAAACAGTGGAAACCATGGCTGACATTATTTTTTTTGGCTCCAAAATCACTGCAGATGGTGATTTCAGCCATGAAATTAAAAGATGCTTACTCCTTGGAAGGAAAGTTATGATCAACCTAGACAGAATATTAAAAAGCAGAAACATTACTTTGTCAACAAAGGTCCATCTAGTCAAGGTTATGGTTTTTCCAGTGGTCATGTATGGATGTGATAGTTGGACTATAATGAAAGCTGAGCATAGAAGAACTGATGCTTTTGAACAGTGGTGTTGGAAAAGATTCTTGAGAGTCCCTTGGATGGCAAGGAGATCCAACCAGTCCATCCTAAAGGAGACCAGTCCTTGGTGTTCACTGGAGGGACTGATGTTGAAGCTGAAACTCCAATACTTTGGCCATCTGATGAGAAGAGCTGACTCATTTGAAAAGACCCTGATGCTAGGAAAGATTGAAGGCAGGAGGAGAAGGGGACAACAGAGGATGAGATGGTTGGATGGCATCACTGACTCAATGGACATGAGTTTGGGTAAACTTTGGGAGTTGGTGATGAACAGGGAGGCCTGGCGTGTTGCAGTTCATGGGGTCACAAAGAGTCGGACATGACTGAGTGACTGAACTGAACTGAAATATAATTTTTATTTCTAAGGTAGATACTGGATTTTTTTATGGTTTAGTACAAATACAATTATCGTTCAGTTATAGTGTTTTAATTTACTTTGTGGTCAATGGTTCTCACACACTGCTGTGCATTACTATTAAAAACTGAAAAAAAAACCCTTCAAATACTTCAAATTAAAATATTTTGCAGATAGTGATGCTTTACTAGGTTCAGGCTCCTTCACTACATTCTTAATGCTTGTGAAGAATATCACACACACAGAAAGGTGTGTATAGTGATAGAAGCAGCTGAAGTAGAATTTGGGTTTTATTTCATATACCTAAATAAGAAATGCAAGTGTATGGTAGCTAATAATTATAACTCTGGTGACAAATTGAGTACTGGGGAAAAAAGGGTATTATTTTTTATTTAAAAATTCTGATTCAGAGTTATCTGCTTGATTATTGTGGTAATTTAATTTAGGCATTTCTGAGCTTAATTTCTATATAACACAGTGCTTGATTTCTCATTCAAGTCTGTAGTTCAATCTTATTCTAGTTTAAAATTCTCTCCCAGGTTTTGAAATTTTTTCTCATTCTCCCTCTTTTCCTTTGTTTCTGGGTTGCTTTACATTTCTGCTGGTCTCTGCATTCCTTCTTTAATTCTGGCACTAATGATGTGTTTATCTTGTCTGCTCAGCAAAGGCCCTACCTATGAATGGCATGGGTGAAGTCTCCCTGGAATGTGCTCCACCCTAAGGGAAACAGCTTTACCTCCAGAAGCCCCTGAAGTGAAGTGGCTCAGTCGTGTCCGACTCTTTGCGACCCCGAGGACTGTAGCCTACCAGACTTCTCAATCCATGGAGTTCTCCAGCAAGAATACTGGAGTGGGCTGCCATGATCCAACCCACATTGGGTTTTTTTTTGTTTGTTTGTTTTTGACAATATATTTGCCTATTTGAGCCACAACTGAACAAGTAACTGACTCTTCCTCCAAAAGCCTCAGCATTCGTGAGGCCATAAACGCTGTGAGCATTCAAAGGGTCCTCTCCAATTTCACTGTGAGTCTAGGCTCCTCCTAATGCTTACTCACACTACATGTTACCATGCAAGGACAAAGGACTTGTCCTTCTGAACATATGTCCCATTTGGAAATCTCAGACAAGATGCTTGGTACAGTGTCACCTCCTCTAATTCAAACTTCAGAAGGAACTATACTGTAGTTCCAAACTTGCATTATACTCGAATATGAAGAGGAAATGTAGATTACTCAGTTTGAATGAGCAGTATATATATATGCAAAGATTTGCTTTGAAAACAGTTAGGAAGACTGCTCCCAACTAAGACCCAACTAACTAAAACTGCCCAGAACTTTCCTTCCTTCCTTTCCTTCTCCCCATCTCCCTCTCCTTCTCCCTCCCTCTCTCTCTCCCTTCCTCACTTCATTTTCCTTCTTTTCTTAATCCTTCTCTCCCTTCTTCCTTTGTTCTTTTGTTTCTCCCTCCCCTCTCCTTTTTTTTTTTTTTAAGGAAAAATGAAAGTATAAGGCGCTGGAGAAAACTGAATAGATTAGTAGCAAGACTGCATATTTAATTAAACATGTTCAATTATATAAAGAAATATAAATCAGACATGGAAGCAACCTAAATATCCATCGACAGAGGAATAGATAAAGCAGATGTAGTACATATATGCAATGGAATATTACTCAGCTATAAAAAGAGTGAAATAATGCTGTTTTCAGTGACATGAATATTGTCAGTGACACTCAATATTGTCATACTGAGTGAAATAAGTCAGACATAGAAAGACATATATGATATTGCTTATATGAGAAATCTAAAATTATGGTACAAATGAACCTATTTACAAAATAGACATAGAGTCACAGATGTTGAGAACAAAATTATGATTACAAAGGAAGGAGAGGGAGATAAATTAGGAGATTGGAATTGTCACATACATACTACTATATACAAAATAGATAGCTAGTAAGAGACTAGTATATAGCACAAGGATCTCTACTCAATATTCTGTAATGACCTATATGGGAAAGTAATCTTAAGAGTGGAAATATGTATACATATGATTGATTCACTTTGCTGTACAGCAGAAACTAACACAATACTGAAAATACTCCAAGGAAAATTAATCTAAAAATAATATAGATTAATTGCCATAGCAATCTGATTTTTGTCACATGTTCTGATCCATCTGAGCTAGGGAAGGAAAGGGGAAGAAAAACCCTCTAATTCAGTAAAATTAGTCTGATTTATATTTAAAACTCTTTGTAGATAAGTGTATAGACAATGTTGGATAAAATTTCAGAATTTTATTCCAGACTTCTTCTCCTAGATGGTATCTGAGCATATGGAGGCTTGAGCTTTAGAAAAGAGACACGTCTCTAAGTCCTGCAGCTTTTTCTTTACCTTTATCCCCAGCCCTCCTTGGAGTCCTCCTCATCCCTGGATTTCCCTGCAGCATAGCTGACCTGGTCCTTCATCTGAAGCATTGCCTGTTGCTGTGTAACTTCTCTTGGCCTCTCACCACAAAGCCACCTGCTGATTCCTTCTGCTGAAATCTGTGGCTAGGGGACAGTCAGTCCTTCTCAGCTTAGTCAGGGTGCTGGCAGCCCTCATTTTAATCAAACACATCTCAGGACTTCCCTGGCAGTCCAGTGGTTAAGACTCTGCACTTTCACTGCAGGGAGCAAAGATTCCATCTCTAGTTGAGGAACTAAAATCCCACATGATGTATGGCCAAAAAAATTTTTTTAAGAGAATTAAAATAATCCAAACACATCTTGGTGATCTCTGTTTACAAAGTGAGCATACAGAGATCTGAGTGTGAGTCCCATTCTGCCCTTGGCCCAGGTAAGTTACAGAGAAGTTTTTTTTGCCTGTACCTGACTGATGCCCTACAATGGTGTGTGAGAACTTCTGGATCCCACCACTGTCCACAAAAACTATAAAGCAGCACTGACTGAGAAGAATCTAGACACTCTCTGCCTGAATAGATTATATAACCCAGATTTTCCTATATGGCTGGCTGTCTTTAGGGATGCATGGGGGTATTCTACGATGCTGACTCTACCAGGACACCAGAAGAAAAATTGGGCAGAAGATCCTGAGGTCTTGGCTTTCCTCTAAATGAAAAGAATCCATCCACTACTACATACACCTGACTGCCTGCCTCCTCCATGCTGTCCCCCATCATTTCCTTAATCCACCAGGGCTCTAGGTGGCATTGGTATTACTCCATTTCTCTTCTTTGGGGTGTTCCTTAGATTAAATGCAACAACCGTGTTCTCTAGACTTCTCTTCAATATGTTAAATGAATAGATATAAGAACACCTTTCTTGTTTCCAAATGTTTTTAGTCTTGTTACATTCTTGAATATACTTTTTTGCATGTCAAAGCTGTAATTTTGACTCTGAGGTGTAATAATCCTTCAGTTCAGTTCAGTTGCTGTGTCGTTTCTGACTCTTTGCGATCCCATGGACTGCCGCAGGCCAGGCCTCCCTGTCCATCACCAACTCCCAAAGTTTATTCAAACTCATGTCCACTGAGTTGGTGATGCCATCCAACTATCTCAACCTCTGTCATCCCCTTTTCCTCGTGCCTTCGATTTTTCCCAACATCAGGGCATTTTATTGAAAGCAATAACTGCCTTGCCTTCATCTGGCATCCCAAACTCTATAATCATATAAGCATAAACACTCTCAAAACATAGATTTTTATTCCTCACTTTGGGGGTGGGTAAATTCCTTTCAATGCCACATTGAGCACTGATTAGGGCACCTAACCTGAATGAGGATTATCTAATTGTCTAAGGGTGGTTATCTTCATTAAACTGTCTTTTAATTATTTATTAATATACTATTCAAATCTGTAAGAATAGTTGTTAACTTACAGAAAACTTGTATTAATGCAATTGTTTCTTGACTGAGAGTCAGAAAACTGACAGCTGTTCAATAGAAATGTAAAATTATTTCTCCCTAGAAGACAAAGTAACTGCAAATGTTAGAGTTGATTGCTTCAGTTCAGTTCAGTCGCTCAGTCGTGTCTGACTCTTTGAGACCCCATGAATCACAGCACGCCAGGCCTCCCTGTCCATCACCAACTCCCAGAGTTCACCCAGACTCACGTCCATCAAGTCAGTGATGCCATCCAGCCATCTCATCCTCTGTCGTCCCCTTCGCCTCCTGCCCCCAATCCCTCCCAGCATCAGAGTCTTTTCCAATGAGTCAACTCTTCGCATGAGGTGGCCAAAGTACTGGAGTTTCAGCTTTAGCATCATTCCTTCCAAAGAAATCCCAAGGTTGATCGCCTTCAGAATGGACTGGTTGGATCTCCTTGCAGTCCAAGGGACTCTCGAGAGTCTTCTCCAACACCACAGTTCAAAATCATCAATTCTTAGGTGCTCAGCTTTCTTCACAGTCCATACATGACCACTGGAAAAACCATAGCCTTGACTAGACAGACCTTTGTTGGCAAAGTAATGCCTCTGCTTTTCAATATGCTGTCTAGGTTGGTCATAGCTTTTCTTCCAAGGAGTAAGCGTATTTTAATTTCATGGCTGCAATCACCATCTGCAGTTTACTTGTATGACATTAATCAGTTTCATATCTAGTTGCAAAATATTTTCAGCATTACTGTGACAGATAGACGACATAAGTCTCCATTTCTTAAAATATGTTTTGAACTAATTTTTTTTTAATTTAAATTTATTTATTTTAATTGGAGGCTAATTACTTTACAATATGTATTGGTTTTGCCACACATCAACATGAATCTGCCATGGGCGTACACATGTTCCCCATCCTGAACCCCCCTCCCACCTTCCTCCCATACCATCCCTCTGGGTATTCCCAGTGCACCAGCCCCAAGCATCCTGCATCAAACCTGGACTGGCAATTCATTTCTTATATGATATTATACGTGTTTCAGTGCCATTCCCCCAAATCATCCCACTCTCTCCTTCTCCCAAATAGTCCAAAAGACTGTTTTATACATCTGTGTCTCTTTTGCTGTCTCACATACAGGGTTATCATTACCATCATTCTAAATTCCATATATATGCATTAGTATACTGTATTGGTGTTTTTGTTTCTGGCTTACTTCACTCTGTATAATAGGCTCCAGTTTCATCCACCTCATTAGAACTGATTCAAAGGTATTCTTTTTAATGGCTGAATAATACTCCATTGTGTATATTTACCACAGCTTTCTTATCCATTCATCTGCTGATGGACATCTAGGTTGCTTCCATGTCCTGGCTATTATAAACAGTGCTGCGATGAACATTGGGGTACACATGTCTCTTTCAATTCTGGTTTCCTAGGTGTGTATGCCCAGTATTGGGATTGCTGGATCATAAGGCAGTTCTATTTCCAGTTTTTTGAGGAATCTCCACACTGTTCTCCATAGTGGCTGTACTAGTTTGCATTCCCACCAACAGTGTAAGAGGATTCCCTTTTCTCCACATCCTCTCCAGCATTTATTGCTTGTAGACTTTTGGATTGCAGCCATTCTGACTGGCATGAAATGGTACCTCATTGTGGTTTTGATTTGCATTTCTCTGATGATGAGTGATGTTGAACATCTTTTCATGTGTTTGTTAGCCATCTGTATGTCCTCTTTGGAGAAATGTCTATTTAGTTCTTTGGCCAATTTTTTTGATTGGGTCGTTTATTTTTCTGGAATTGAGCTGCAGAAGTTGCTTGTATATTTTTGAGATTAGTTGTTTGTCAGTTGCTTCATTTGTTATTATTTTCTCCCATTCTGAAGGCTATCTTTTCACCTTGCTTATAGTTTCCTTTGTTGTGCAGAAGCTTTTAAGTTTAATTAGGTCCCATTTGTTTATTTTTGCTTTTATTTCCAATATTCTGGGAGGTGGGTCATAGAGGATCCTGCTGTGATGTATGTCAGAGAGTGTTTTGCCTATGTTCTCCTCTAGGAGTTTTATAGTTTCTGGTCTTATGTTTAGATCTTTAATCCATTTTGAGTTTATTTTTGTGTATGGTATTAGAAAGTGTTCTAGTTTCATTCTTTTACAAGTGGTTGACCAGTTTTCCCAGCACCACTTGTTAAAGAGATTGTCTTTTCTCCATTGTATATTCTTGCCTCCTTTGTCAAAGATAAGGTGTCCATATGTGTGTGGATTTATCTCTGGGCTTTCTATTTTGTTCCATTGATCTATATTTCTGTCTTTGTGCCAGTACCATACTGTCTTGATGACTGTGGCTTTGTAGTAGAGCCTGAAGTCAGGCAGGTTGATTCCTCCAGTCCCATTCTTCTTTCTCAAGATTGCTTTGGCTATTCGAGGTTTTTTGTATTTCCATACAAATTGTGAAATTATTTGTTCTAGCTCTGTGAAAAATACCATTGGTAGCTTGATAGGGATTGCATTGAATCTATAGATTGCTTTGGATAGTATATTCATTTTCACTATATTGATTCTTCCAATCCATGAACATGGTATATTTCTCCATCTGTTAGTGTCCTCTTTGATTTCTTTCACCAGTGTTTTATAGTTTTCTATATATAGTTCTTTAGTTTCTTTAGGTAGATACATTTTACTGGTTCCTTTATTGTTATGGAGCCAAATAAAATCTTTGATTTGTTTGTTTACAACTTCCTGAAAATTATACTTTAACAGCATACACACTATTGAGTGACAAGGGAAATAAATTATAGACACTTATCCCTTACTTAAGGAACTTAGTTTCTGAATATGTTGTGCATAGTGAATAAAATCATTAAGTTAAAAAACAACAAAGTATCTCAGAGTGTATATGTGTGTGTGTGTGTGTGTGTGTGTGTGTAATTTATTGAATTTGTTACAATATTGCTTCTGTTTCATGTTTTGTTTTTTTGGCTGCAAGGCATGTGGGATCTTAGTTACCTAACCAGGGATTGAACCTGTACCCCTTGCATTGGAAGGTGAAGTTTTAATAACTGGATTGCCAGGGAAGTCCCTGTATATATTTTTAATGAGGAAATTACTGTACATTCCTTACTAATCCAAGATACATCATATTTGCATACAGAAAATTATGTTAAGTTGAATATTATAAAAATTGTGTAAGTAATAAAATAAATATAGCTTATAAATAAATTACACTTAATGAAGATTTACTATGCTTATCAGGAAGAAAAGAAGATTTGGGGTTATTGCTGAAGATTGATAAAGAAGTGCCAAAGGAGAATCATTCTTTTGAAGATATATCGTTGCATTTTTGGGGGCATGTGGTTGTTTATCTTTCACTCAAATTGCACTTAGAAATAAGTCGTAGAACAGAAAAACACCCTTAGGGCTCTAAACATAGAGCAAAGACAGGCAAAATACACATTAAAAAATTCTACCCTGGAAGTGCAAAACATTGGTTACTGATGAAGTTCTTCCTTTTTCCTCTTCCTGGTCTGAAATCTGGCTGTGGTAGAATAAAGATCCAAATCTTAATTTTGCTTCTGTTTTGAAATGTTTATTATATTTACTTTACCATTCAAGGCAGGCATCTCTTTACATTTAACTACTGGTTGCCTTAAAATTGTACAAAAGCATTTGAAGTCAATGTCACATCATTCTACTGAGCTGGACCTGCGAGTCAGTAATATTTGGAGTTAATCAACTCTCCCCTTGAGCTCCTTAGCTAGCTCCACTTTGAAAGACAGGCATCTTTCCATAGAAGTTAATTTTCACTGTTCAGTTCAGTCACTCAGCCATGTCCAACTCTTTGCAACCCCATAGACTGCAGAACACCAGGCCTCCCTGTCCATCACAAACTCCCAGAATGTGCTCAAACTCATGACCATTGAGTGGGTGATGCCATCCAACCATCTCATCCTCTGTCATGCCCTTCTCCTCCCACCTTCAATCTTTCCCAGCATCAGGGTCTTTTCCAATGAGTCAGTTCTTCATGTCAGATTGCCAAAGTATTGGAGTTTTAGCTTCAGCATCAGTCCTTCCAATGAATATTCAGGACTGATTTCCTTTAGGATGGACTGGTTGGATCTCCTTGCAGTACAAGGGACTCTCAAGAGTTTTCCCCAACACCACAGTTAAGCATCAATTCTTTGGTGCTCAGCTTTTTTATAGTCTAACTCTCACATCCATACATGACCACTGGAAAAGCCATAGCTTTGACTAGATGGACCTTTGTCAGCAAAGTAATGTCTCTACTTTTTAATATGCTGCCTAGGATGGTCATAGCTTTTCTTCCAAGAAGCAAGCATCTTTTAATTTGATGGCTGCAGTCACCATCTGCAATGAGATAGTGCTAAAAGCCAGAGTAACTAATCTTAACAGTTCATCAACAGTTCCTTCCTTGCTCCCAAATAATCTTCATTATTTCAATAAGTTCATCAATGTGCTTTCAGCAAATGATGCTTCTTTGTTTTTATTCCAGAGTGTTCTAAAACCCCTTTGAACTGCTATGAAATGTTCATTGTAGACACTTTAAACAGATGTACAGAAGTAACTAGGAGGATCCAGAAACGTATGGTAAATGACCTTTCAGATTTGGCACAAATCACTGACAAATGCATGTAACTAAACAAAGACTGTTCCTATCTAAGCAGCTTGCTCAGGAGATGCTGTACAACCGAGAATCATCCATCAGAGAAGATGGTGCCAGCATTAGTTTTAAAGATCATCAAAGACATTTCTTCAACTAATGAATAAATAAACTGCAATTTAGGGTAATTAAATGATATATGGAGTTCCACAGTCACTTAGTGGCAGAAACCAAGATTTCCTCACACTCAATCCAGGGCTTTCTCATTACATTACACTATAGAACAATCAAAAGGTGATTGATGAGCTATGATCATATAATCCAATCTATGTTGGTCTGAAAATTCAAAAATTTTTTGAGCCAACTAAAACTGAAGAAATCAAACCAAAATTTTAAAATATTGGAGAGACATAGCATTTAATGTACTATGCAGCTAATAACTATTTCTAGAAAGTACACTGTGCATTACTAAGTAATTCATCCTCCTTAGAGACATGAATTCTGCATGTTATACTTTTTGTTTGATAGAAAAAATTGTAGCAAGTAGATATAAGCATATTTTTCTGAAGTGTTTATTAGAGTGGTACAGCAACTACCAGGTAAATATACTGATAGAAAGGAGTCCTAGTTAAAAAAGTAGCTTATTGGCTTCTCTTAGAGTTCTTATGTGAAAATTTGGGGGAAGAGTTATGGAAGAATTTGGTGGATGAAGAAAATGGAATAACTGAAACAAAGGTGGGAATTCAAGAGGGTGAGGAGAAATAAAATTACAAAGTTACTGAAAGAAGTGATAGAATTTTACATTCTTTAAATTTCTGCATAGGGCTGGTCATGTTGATCACAGCTGGCAATTACTTTAGGAATGCCTATTGCTCTTACTGGATCAGGGGAGGCAAATCTTACTCTCTTTAGGAGCTCCGTTTTATGTTATTTTTGTGAATCTAGTGAGGACAACGGAGAAGGCAATGGCACCCCTCTCCAGTACTCTTGCTGGAAAATCCCATGGATGGAGAAGCCTGGTGGGCCACAGTCCACGGGGTCGCTAAGAGTTGGACAAGACTCAGCGACTTCACTTTCACTTTTCACTTTCCTGCATTGGAGAAGGCAATGGCAACCCACTCCAGTGTTCTTGCCTGGAGAATCCCAGGGACGGGGAAGCCTCGTGGGCTGCTGTCTATGGGGTCGCACAGAGTCCGATATGACTGAAGCAACTTAGCAGCAGCAGCAGCGAGGACAAAGAAGACCTGCAGCCCCAAAGTATACGGGACTAAAAATGGAAGGCTGAGTCCATCTACATTACTCTTTTGTTCCAAAAAAAATTTTCTGGGGAAGATCAAGGGGTAAATCAGTAAATCACTTCATGATTTGTTTCAGGTTCTTCCCTCAAATCTAATTATCTGAAAAGCACAAGCTCAACCAGTCTCTAAGACAACAGTTTGTTTACACAAGTAGACAACCCTTTTCTCAGAAGGAGCTGCTGCTACTGCTGCTAAGTTGCTTCAGTCGTGTCCGACTCTGTGCGACCCCACAGACGGCAGCCCACCAGGCTCCCCCATCCCTGGGATTCATTAGGCAAGAATACTGGAGTGGGTTCCCATTTCCTTCTCCAATGCATGAAAGTGAAAAGTCAAAGTAAAGTCGCTCAGTCGTGTCCGACTCTTAGTAACACCATGGACTGCAGCCTACCAGGCTCCTCCGTCCATGGGATTTGCCAGGCAAGAGTACTGGAGTGGGGTGCCATTGCCTTCTCCACTCAGAATGAGAGGTCAGCTCAAAAGGGCAAGAAGATCATTCAGCTGAAAATTGGAAATGGAGGAACACTTTTCTAAGATTGTCACTTGTCTTCGTCCACAGATCTCAAACCATTCTATCAAAAACTGTGCCCAAACCCAATCAGATTCAGGCTCTAAATACTTGATTTCAGGAACTAAAGCCTTAAGCCCTAGAAATATTCTTCTCTCTCCCTCTTTAGTAAATTAAGTCTCTTTTAGGGTGATGTTGTCCATTACCAGAATAAGTTGATAAACTGACCTTTCCTCAGTCAATAGCTCACTTTGTTGTTTTGGTTGGGGAGCTGATGGTTGATGCTAGTAGCAAAGAAAAGCTGCTTTTCAACCATGGGAGTTGCAAATACTATATTATTCAAGAGATAGACACATCCTGAAGTTCTTGATAGGATTTTAATTTTCTGATTCTCCCACCTACCACTTATAAGATGTAAAATATGTTGTGTAAAATATTTATGTCAGACACATCATCATAATCAGCATTTTCTGTCCTTTCTTTACTAAAAGATGCAATTCAGTATGTTAAGGATGATCTAGGGAGAATGCACATCCAAGAGTCTGAATTTTTTAAAATAAAATACATTTGTCAAGGACCACTGGTGGTTAAAAAGAAAAAGTACCCCAAAGTACTCAACATAAATTTTGAAATAAGAGAACTATAAATACTTTATGGAAAATAGTTTTTTTGTTTTTGTTTTTGTTTTTAGTGGAAGAGCTACTCTAGCTAGACAAAATATTGGTTCATGAGTTTTCTGGAAAGCATACACAATCTTTGCTATTCTAAGAATAGTTGAAATGCAGGAGAGGGAAAAGTTCTCCTAGATCCTCTTAGGATTCTTGACAGGGTCTGAAAATTAAACAGACAAAGGCAGATTATGAGAGGCACACAGATTTATTTAGTACAAGTTTTATGTGACTCTTGAGCCTTCATAAGGAAACAAACACTTGAACAGTTAGACCTGAGTATTTTTATGTTAGATCTGATAAAGAGTAGATAGCCCTGCAGAAATATGATAGATCAAAGAGCATGAGGTAAGTGTAGTAAACTGAGCGAAACTTAGCAAGGCCTGTTTCCTGGAATCCTTCTTGGTGTCTCTGTCTTCAGAATAAGGATGTGCCTTTCCTCTGGGCATAGGTGTAACAGAGCAGGATGCTATTGGGCCTTCCTGGGATAGACCCTTTCCCCATATCCTCTGCTTTCACTCCTCTCTGTGCTGCTAAGTTGCTTCAGTCATGTCCAACTCTGTGCGACCCCAGAGATGGCAGCCCACCAGGCTCCCCCGTCCATGGGATTCTCCAGGCAAGAACACTGGAGTGGGTTGCCATTTCCTTCTCCAATGCATGAAAGTGAAAAGTGAAAGTGAAGCTGCTCAGTCGTGTCTGACTCCTAGCGATCCCATGGACTGCAGCCCACCAGGCTCCTCCATCCATGGGATTTTCCAGGCAAGAGTACTGGAGTGGGGTGCCATTGCCTTCTCTGGCACTCCTCTCTGTAGTACCTAGATAATGGTATCTGATCCACATTTCTTGAGTAGTTTTACATATGCTAAAAACTCTAGAAGACATTAACTACTTGACATCCATGAGCATGCAGTCAACAGACTTACTGCTGTTAAGGACTGATAATGTTAACCCTGTGACACTGCCTTGTCACCATCAACCAATCAGACAACTGTATATGAGCAGATCACAAGCCCTGGGATTCCCCTCCCTCACCTCGTCTTTAAAAATGATTTGCTGAAACCTATCAGGGAATTCAGGCTTTTTGAGCCCTAGCTGTCCTAACTCCTTCTATGGTGCCTTGCACTAAACCCTGCACTTTACTTCAGTATAACTAGGTGTAAGTAGATTGGCTTTACTGCCTGTGGCCGAAGGGACCCAAGTTTGGTTCAGTAACCTAGAGAGAGAATATCTCAAAGGAAGAGTTTGGGTTAGGAGACTTATGATGATGAAGAAGAAAACATTTCTGCAGACTATAGATGCTATGTTTTACAACTTTCCTTCTTCACCACTTGAGCAGAGTTGCAGATTAAGTTTGCAACAAGGTTGACATTCCTATGATTCAATCTATTGTTCCAGGATTAATGCACATTTTTCTCCAGGGTCTGGTAAATTAACTTCATACCTCTTGACATTAATAACATGCTCTAATAAATCTTGGCTATGGATATGAAGACAAGTAATAAATATATTATAAATTACTGAAAGTTTCTCTTGATATGTTAAAAATATATATTGAAGTATAGTTGATTTACAATCTTGTGTTAGTTTCAGATATATCCTTCAAATAAAAAGTGTCAGTCACTCGTGTCCAACTTTTTGTGACCCCATGGACTGTAGACCAACAGGCTCCTCTGGCCATAGAATTCTCCAGGCAAGAATACTTGAGTGGATGGTCATTTGTCAGGGGACTTTTTGACACAGGTATCAAAACCCGGGTTTTCTGCATTGGCAGGCAGAGCAGATTTTTTACCATCTGAGCCAGCAGGGAAGCCTGCAGGTATATCCTGGGTATCTTTATATACAGGATAGCAACAAAAATGGCAAGCTTTTGTATATTCCCTAAATATTCCCTGTTATAAACAATACTTTCAACTTTCTATAAATGTTTATTAGTTCTTGTCATCTATTGTGAGCTCCTTAAGGGCAGATAATTTGTCTGTGATGGTTTATTTTCTTATTAGCACCTAAAAGAGAGTGAGATACATTCCATATGCTCATTAACTACAGATGAAATAAACAAATAAATAAGCAAATACATGGTAAGCAAATGAGTGGTTAAGAACCAGGCTGGAAATCTGCTCAAGACAAAACTCTATAGCCTAAGATTTTCCACATCCAACTCATGATTTTGCTATAATTAGGCCTGATTTTGTGCATACTCTGTTTCAGTCACACCAAACTACCCTTGGTGGTTACATCATTCTCCAAATGAACCTCACTTTACTTTCAGACTTTCCCTTTTTCTATTCCTAGAGCTTAAAAACAATTTTAATAGGAAATAATCATTTAATACACACTGAGTTACATGGATCATAAGAAAGAAAAAAATTTCCTCTAACCTAT
Source organism: Bos javanicus (assembly GCF_032452875.1). Classification (NCBI taxonomy): domain Eukaryota; kingdom Metazoa; phylum Chordata; class Mammalia; order Artiodactyla; family Bovidae; genus Bos; species Bos javanicus. The sequence goes on along the minus strand of NC_083869.1, from coordinate 57,417,944 downwards.
TAGATTTTTTGAAGGGGTAAGTGAATTATATTGACAAAAACATATTGGCAAGATGAATATATATATATATATATACACACACATATATATACATATATATATAAATTGTGTATATGTTTATATTTTTTATGTGTACAGGGGATTCACAGAGAAGAAAAACCCAATGTAGTCATTATAGAAAGAGATGTATATACCATTTTAACAAAGGGATATAAATTATGATAAGGTGACTAAATATATGTTGAATAAGATTTTCTTTTTAGTAAGATTTGTTAATTAGGTTTATCTCAGTGTTTATCCCATATGGGTAGGGCAAAATCTTTACAAATGGAAATTTATGTTACATTCACAAAGAGAAATGTTTCCCCTATTCTTAAGCAGGAAGGGGAAGGAAAGAAGTTTCTTTCTGTGTCTGCTATTTCTCAGTTGCCTTCAGCTCAGAATACTCTTTATGCCAAACTAGCATATTTTGGAGTAGTTTATTTGGATCCCCTCAGAAATTTATTTTTGAACATTTTAGCATGAACTTATTGCAGGAAGGGGGACCTCTTCCAGGGCCCGAAACTGGGCTCTTGTCTAACACTCGGAAATGAATTTTCCGAACAGACATATATGCTGACAAAGCAAGAGATTTTACTGGGAAAGGGCACCCGGGTGGAGAGCAGTAGGGTAAGGGAACCCAGGAGAACTGCTCTGCCACGTGGCTTGGAGTCTGGGTTTTATGGTGATGGGATTAGTTTCCGGGTGGTCTTTAGCCAATCATTCTGGCTCAGAGTCCTTCCTGGTGGTGCACTCCTTGTTTAGCCAAGATGGATATTTCAGAAAAGGATTTTGGGAGGTGGTCAGACCTGTGGTGTCTCCTTTTGACCTTTCCCCGAACTCTTCTGGTTGGTGGAGGCTTATTAGCTCCATGTTCCTTACTATGACCTCCTGTTGTAAAACCACTTATGCAAATGGTTTCTATGGTGCCTGGCCAGGGTAGAAGGTTTCAATCAGTGTGCTTCCCTTAACAAACTCATGTGCTGGTGTTATATTTGCACTAGATTACTTGTGTCAGCCTCACATTCTTCAAAAGGATTGATAATTACAGGGACCTATCATATTTTAAATTCCATAATCTCTCATTTGTCTCTTTAGTACATCTGTTTACTCTTGACCTCCATAATCCAAGATAAAATAATAGATCTCAGCTAGTCCTTAAGCTTGTTTCAGGAAAGTTCTGCGGATCAATAAAAATGCCTTGTATTGAGGGAAAAAAAGTATAAATCACTTTCATGGACATATGAAGTGAGAACAATTTGAAAAGAAGAAAATAAAATTATACCTCTAAGCTATATTGGTTTATTTTTCTCCAAGCCTTACTATCTCAGTATGCTGCATTTACTTCCTGAAAATTAAATTTCTTGTAAGTAGTATGTCATTCCAGGACTTCTTCCGTTGGCCTCTGATATTTGCATATAACTGCCATTGCAGTGAATATGGGTTTTGCTTGGCAATTAATCAGTGTGTCAGAAAGCAGTTCCTTGTAGAAAGTAATTCACATGCAGATAGTTTTCTTTACCTTCTTCATTGAATTCCAAAGGAAATGTATGAAGCATCTGGATTTTTGACATCCCTCTGTCTCAATAGCTGAAGTGATAATGTTTTCATTGAAGAGATGTAAAACACCTGGGGTGTTAACATTTAATTGAAGCTTGTTATTTTGAAAGAACAGAAATGAATTTGCACTTTGTCATAATCCATTTCCCTGAAGATTCACTTACTCCACAGAAATCAGACAATAGAACTGTTAACTCATTTGAATTTCAGCCAAATGATCAGAATGCTAATTACCTGACAAATACTAATGTAACGGCAATGAAAACACTGAGTATAACAAACACCGCCTTGTGATAAATATATATTTCATTCAACAAAAATACATTTTGTGAATATAATTTTTACTTTTACTCTTTTCTGTCTATAATAACATCCAGCAACATTCAAAGACAAGTGTGCCCAGGATAACCTTCTATCACTGAATTTGATAAAATGTATATTGTGTTACTGAAATTTCTATATATAAATAAAACACATAATAGCAAAGAACATCTCAACTGGCTATGTGAAGAAAACGTCACAATGTTAGTCTTGGTAAATCCTACCATTTTAGAATAGAGTGTTTCACATTTTAAATTTTAAAAATAATAACTAAAATTGTCCATCTTCTTTATCGTCTGAATTCAAAACACTAAATAGGAGCTATGAAATTGGAGGATCTTTATATACAAATATTTAAAATCACATGTACATGCAATAATATTATTTTTTCCATTTTTATTGCTGATGAGAACTTAGAATATGTGTTGAATTTTTAAGGTAAAATTATAATACAGAAATATAAAATAAACACATTTCATAAATTTTATTCAGCACCATAATTAATGAGAGAACCAGAAAATATGTGAAAAACAATTTCAAAGGAGAATTCAAAGGACACACAGGTAGAAAGATACGCTGAAGTAAATTTGCAAATAGATGCAAATTTGACCAAAGTCCACAGGGCAATGATCAACTGCATTTCCACTGAACAAAGTTCATTTGCATTCCTAACAAAAACAATTATTTGCATTACTATCAGTTTTCCACAAGTTACAGAGTTCTAAAATATGCTGAAAGACAAGGAGGCTAAAATAATTTCTGGACAATATACCGGTAATTAATTTTGCTCATTTTCAAGTTTTTTATAGTTTTTCTTGACATATATCACTACGAGACTTCAATTTGAGAGGGAAGGTTTATGTTGTATTTCACTCTCATGCAGTAAAATTAATGAAACAAGAACCACAATCACAATGAGTTGCTTTTCAAGGATGTTTTATCAAATCTAAATTCTTGCTATCTGTTTATATAATGTGTGTGTGTTAGTTGCTCCATCTTGTCATACTCTTTGCACCACCATGGATTGTAGCCTGCCAGACTCCTCTGTTCATGGAATCCTCCAGGCAAGATACTGGGGTTGCCATTCCCTTCTCCATGGGATCTCCCCAACCCAGGGATCAAGCCTTGGTCTCCTGCATTGCAAGCAGATTCTTTACTGTCTAAGCCACCAGGGAAGCCCACTATGTGAATGTTCCCCCCAAATTCTACAGTGTGGAGAACTTGGTCTATTTGCCTAAACTCATATTTAAGGGATAATATCTATTAATAAATCTTTCATCCAAATTTTAATGCAGTCCACAATTCATAAAAAGTTAGAACTTCTACTTCAGAACAAAATTATTCTGATCTATTTTTTTTCCTAACATAATTTTATTCAATCTTTTGGACTATTTATAGCAGGGAAGATAGTAGGATTACCACAGAACTCAAGGATACTGGAGCAACAAGCAGATTTGTCTGAAAATCATGCTGGGAGTTACACTGGATTTCTGGACACTGAACTATTTGGGAACCCCTATTTTTCCACTCACAACTTATTACATCCAAACTAAGTGCATCATAATCGAACTTCTCATAGGACTGATGATTTCTTTTCTGTATCACAAGAAGCCATATTGACACTTATCAGACAATTCCAGTAAAGCATGGCTGTCTGGCACGTCATATCCTACCCCGGCTGTCTGGCACTTCAGCAAGCAGTCTGATTATCTGCCAATTGCTCTATAAGGAGAGAGAGCAATGGCCTGATCAAGTGCTTTTCCTGGAAGGCAGATACACACTACATGTCCTTTGAGAGCCCTGGCATGATGCCAGCCCATGTAATGATATTAAGGATCAGAAAACCTGTGCCTTTGATCCTTGCTGAATCTTGATTGCCAAGTTTCTTCATAAAGAATATTCCAATCCCTTAACCCAAGCTGTAGATGTTGTGGAACTTTTGATCAGCTCTAGGAAAATTTGTATTTTTTCCAACATATGAGAGAAGTAACGATCATAAAGTGATCAAATGTATATTCCAATCACCATCATACATGTATATATATATATATATATATATATATATATATATATATATATATGTTGGGGGCCAGAGTGAGGCACTCGGCCCATGGCAAAGGTCATGAGGAAGGAGGCTTGACATACGCAAAGGCGGGATCGAGCCTCACGAGTCCCCCTGGAAATCCTCGAGCATCTACCCCCATAACCAGAGCCTGCCTACTTTACTACTTTGTGCTCATCTACACCTCTGACTTTACGGGGTGCTCTCCCCTACCACCTCTTTCGGAGAAGGAGTTAACTTAGAGCTCCAGTTAATAAAAACTCCTGGGCGTGACAAGAGTGTTTTAACCTACAAACTCCTCTGAAAGGTTCTCTAGCCTGCCTGACAGGCTTGTCCGGCCACATGTGATTGCTTACAGCCTCCCAACTGTGAGAGGCACGAGATGCTTTAAACCTTCTAAAAACAGGTTCCTTAGAAAAGTTATAAAGCTATTAGTATAAGTATAATGGGCTGATTAGAAATTGTATTGGTGAAGGGTTTTTCATTTGTTGAACCAATGTTTGTTGCTAAGACTCCACATCCCCTGCCCTTACACACATTAATGAATATATAGAAGAAATAAGTATTAACCTTTGATATTAATCACGTTAGACCTTAGGCTAAGTAAATTCTTTCCTTAACTAAAACCCACTACACCCTCACCCTATAGGAATGTAACTTTATTTGGGTGGCGTCTGTTTTAAGAATAATCACCCCTGGAGAAATAAGTGTCCTGGTTGACTGACCGCTGTCACAAGGAGAGGGTCATAAATTGTCAGCAGGCCCCCTGGCCAGAAGATGATGTAACACCCCTAAGACCTCTGTATACATTTGTATGAAGCACCTGACTTTGATAAAAGTCAGGACTGCTAACCCCACGTGACTTTTGCATAACATCTCAGTGTATAAAAGTAGACCATGGAAAATAAAGAATTGGGATCAGTTCCTCGAAAGACTGGTCTCCCCATGTCTCTTTCTCTCTCACTCGGGCTGAGTCTCCATCTGGAGCGCGGAACCCGCCATGCTTACTAATTATGCCTGGGCTTTTAAGATCCGACTGGGGAGGCCTCAGTGTCTCCTCTCCTTCGGGAGAACGGAAGGACGCCTGTGGCCTACGTAAGTGGTGCAAACTTCTTGTCTTGAAGTTTTATTGGTCTCCCGCGTAAACCAAACTACTCAGCCTCTTTTCTCCACTGAATTTTCCTACTGAGCTATCCTTATTCTATTACTCTTTATATCTTTAATTAATATCTAATTGAAGCTATTGTATCCTGACCCTCGCCGACGCCATCCCTGCTTCGAATGCCCTGGATCAGCCGGGGCTGGACCCCGGCGTATATATTCTCTGATTTTCATGATATTTATGAGTTTGCTGAGAAAAGAAATTGTGTGAGAGCTTTGGGTGTTTGGCAGGGTGGCTCAGTGGTAGAGAATCTGCCTCCAATGCAGGAAATGCTGGTTGGATCTCTGGGTCAAGAAGATCCCTTGGAGGAGGAAATGGTGACACACTCCACTGTTCTTTCCTGGAGAATCCCATGGACAAAGGAGTCTGGTAGGCTATAGTCCATGGGGTTGTAATGAGTCAGACATGACTGAGTGACTGAGCAGGAAGTACAGTGAACTTGGGGGAAGCAGTGGTAGGTAGGACTCCAAGGCCCCTGGTACATGGTCACTATTAGAAATGAGACAAAGATAGCCATCAGGACTCAGCAACCAGGTTGAATTTAGAGAGAAGTGTATTATGTGTGTCATTACATCCTTGACTCAGGCAATACAGCAGCATATGCAGACAGTGAGCAAGAAAGGATTGCTTATTAAAAAAAAAAATAGTTTTATTTAAGCCTTGGCACAGGGGGCATTCTGATATAGCCCCCTAATAAAGAAAATGGACCATAAAGTGATACATGTCCTGACCCACACTATGAAATAACTGCAGGCTGTCCACCACTAGAAGTCCTTGTCAAGTGCCTGAGATGAGTGACATTTGTAAGAAGAGCAGACTGAGGGAGATCAGTCACAAGATGAAAAGAAGTACAAGTGAGCTCTGAGCCATCTCCTGGAGCGGCCCAGCATCAGTGAGCAGAACAAGTATTTGGTCCGCATTTAACAGCAGAATGTCAGCAGTTCAAGCCAGAGATGACAGGAATCTTAAAGACAATCTTAACAACAATAATTTGACCTGCTTATGCAGAAATGTTTGCCTGCATCAACATATAAACCTAGCTATGGACTTTTACAGGAAAAGACTTACTGTTCAGTTCAGTTCAGTTGCTCAGTCCTGTCCGACTCTTTGCGATCCCAAGGACTCCAGCATGCCAGGCCTCCCTGTCCATCGTCAACTACCAGAGTTTACTCAAACTTATGGCCTTTGAGTCAGTGATGCCATCCATCTCATCCTCTGTTGTCCCCTTCTCCCCTTGCCTTCAATCTTTCCCAACATCAGGGTCTTCTCAAATGAGTCAGCTCTTCTCATCAGAAGGCCAAGGTATTGGAGTTTCAACTTCAACATCAATCTTTCCAATGAACATTCAGGACTGATTTTCTTTAGGTTGGACTGGTTGGATCTCCTTGCAGTCCAAAGGACTCTCAAGAGTCTTTTTCAACACCACAGTTCAAAAGCATCCATTCTTCAGCGCTCAACTTTCTTTACAGTCCAACTCTCACATCCATACGTGACTACTGGAAAAACCATAGTCTTGACTAGATGGACAATTGTTGGCAAAGTAATATCTCTATTTTTTAATATGCTGTCTAGGTTAGTCATAACTTCTCTTCCAAGGAGTAAGCGTCATTTTATTTCATGGCTGCAATTACCATCTGTGGTGCTTTTGGAGTTCAAAAAAATAAAGTCTGACACTGTTTCCACTGTTGCTCTATCTATTTGCCGGGAAGTGATGGTACCAGATGCCATGATCTTAGTTTTCTGAATGTTGAGCTTTAAGCCAACTTTTTCACTCTCCTCTTTCACTTTAATCAAGAGGCTCTTTAGTTCTTCTTCACCTTTTGTCTTAAGGGTGGTGTCATCTGCGTATCTGAGGTTATTGATATTTCTCCTGTCAATCTTGATTCCAGCTTGTGCTTCATCCAGCCCAACATTTCACATGATGTAATAAGCACGGTGACAAAATATAGCCGTAAAGTACTCCTTTTCCTATTTGGAACCAGTCTGTTGTTCCATGTCCAGTTCTAACTGTTGCTTCCTGACCTGCATACAGGTTTCTCAAGAGGCAGGTCAGGTGGTCTGGTATTCCCATCTCTTTCAGAATTTCCCACAGTTTATTGTGATCCACACAGTCAAAGGCTTTGGCATAGTCAATAAAGAAGAAATAGATATTTTTATGGAACCCTCTTGTTTTTTTGATGATCCAGCAGATGTTGGCAATTTGATCTCTGGTTCTTCTGCCTTTTCTAAAACCAGCTTGAACATCTGGAAGTTCATGGTTCATGTATTACTGAAGTCTGGCTTGGAGAATTTTGAGCATTGCTTTACTAGCACGTGAGATGAGTGCAATTGTGCGGTAGTTTGAGCATTCTTTGGCATTGCTTTTCTTTGGGATTGGAATGAAAACTGACCCTTTGCAGTCCTGTGACCACTGCTGAGTTTTCCAAATTTGCTGGCATATTGAGTGTAGCACTTTCACAAGCATCATCTTTTAGGGTGTGAAATACTTCAGTTGGAATTCCATCACCTCCACTAGCTTTGTTCATAATGATGCTTCCAAAGGCCAACTTGACTTCGCATTCCAGGATGTTTGGCTCTAGGTGAGTGATCACACCATTGTGATTATCTGGGTCATAAAAATCTTTTTTGTACAGTTTTTCCATGTATTCTTGCCACCTCTTCTTAATATCTTCTGCTTCTGTTAGGTCCATATCATTTTTGTCCTTTATTGACCCCATCTTTGCATGAAATGTTCTCTTGGTATCTCTAATTTTCTTGAAGAGATCTCTAGTCTTTCCCATTCTATTGTTTTCCTCTATTTCTTTGCATTGATCACTGAGGAAGACTTACTGTTAATACATTGGTCACTGAGGAAGACTTACTGTTAATACAATATAAATGACACAGTCCGTACTGTATACAGCTATCTCTTTCAGCTTCTTAGGTAGATCTTGGATGTCTTTCCAAATCAGTACCTGTGCATCTTCACACTCCACATTTGCAGAGCAGAGTCAATGCCTGAGTTCTCTACATCCAGAAAACATCCTCCCTTTAACTTTGTACTTGTGGTCCCCTTAGCCTGGAAGGCCCTCTCTCCATCTATATAGATTACATAACTTCTTGATACAGATTTCTTAGTCACCTCTAAGCTCTCTTTTATATGTAGTTCCCCATTCTCAGGCCGTTCTCTGTCGACTTTCTCCCACTACACTTTATTCACTGGCCCTACTTCATTTTTCTTGATAGCACTTAGTATTAGTCTCCTTGACATTATGTATTTATCTGCTAATTGTTTACCTTTCTTTCTAAAATGTGAGCTTCCGGATGATAAAGATTTTGTAGGCATTCTTACTACCTTGTTCTTTAGGGCCTAATATACATTTTATTCTCCATAAATATTATTGAAAAGATAAAACCAACAATTATTTACTTTGCTGATTATCAGTGGTGTGTCTTTCTGGTAACCAACCTTATTCTTCATACATAAAACTGGGGATAACAATGTTACCTGTCTCTTATGGTAAATGTAAAGATAAAAACCCTGTTTTGGTAATTATAATAGTTAACACTTACTATATACTGAACAGACTTCACTTATAAGCTTCTCTCCAACCTATAAAATAGAGACTTAGCTAAACCCACTGTGGATGGGTAAACTGAGGCTCAGAGTTTGGAAGTGATAGGGATATAATTTCATCCCAGTCACATTCTAGAATATTTTCCCCAAAACTACACTATGCTACTCCCTAAATACATGTACCAACTGAAGATGATGAACATCACTGGTAACATTATTGTTGTGATTTGTTTATTCTTTTCATGATCATACAGTGTTTTTATGATTTTATTTAACAGTTTCCCAACTTTTATTTATTTCAGCTACTTTCATTTTAATAAATTATTATAAGCAATGCCTCCACAGAATCTCTGTACATCTGTGTGTATCTGAGAAAATATACCTGTAAAAGAAAATTTCTAAAAGTATAATACATAGGCCAAGTCTTTTAAATTTTGATATATTTTTACCAATTTCATTTTTAAGAGATTACATTTTTATCCTTTGAGTCCCACATGGATTTTTCACTTGGTTTTGCCCTTATTTCCATCTTCACTATTTCATTTTACATGAGAAGTTTCCAAGTTACTATTCAGAATTCATAAAGTCATAATTTACTTTGAAAATCAAAATGAATTTGTCCTACTTGTTTCAATGCCCAGGCCATTTTATTTGAATTTGCTGTTTTTTTAAGAAAGTGTTATATCTTTGCTTTGTTATGTCTTTCATTTGATCCCAAAAGGAACCTTTCATGTTTCTTATTTTCTAATGAATATGACTCTAATGTCTAGGCCATGTGATCTTGAAATTTCTAAGTAATTACAAAAGGTTCCAACAAATTCTAAGCTATTCATACCATAAATATTGGGGGGCGGTATCTTCAAGTGTTCAGAGCAAAGGGGCTTTCTGAGTGTTCATTAAACTGCCATAAATGTGCTCTCTGACTATATTATTTCACAAAATATTTGGGCAAAAATTAAAAATTAAAATATATATATCACCTTGAAGACCAAAGTTCACTCAAGGAACACACATATCTGACAGGTGAGATATTCAAATCCTAAGTATGATCTCTAGCCCATTGAAGGGGCAGTACAAGTGACTATTATCCCTTCTTGAAAAAGACACTCTAACTTGAAGAAGACACACCCTAACTATTCGGCTTCCCAGGTAGCGTGGTGGTAATAAATTCACCTGCCAATTCAGGAGACACAAGAGACACGGATTCAATCCCTGGGACAGGAAGATCCCCTGGAGGAGGAAATGACAACCCACTTCAGTATTTCTTGCCTGGAAAATTGCACGGACAGAGGATCTTGGTGGGCTATAGTCCATGGGGTCACAAAGAGTCAGACATGACAGAGCACACATACACACACAGCTATGTCACTGCAGAGATTCCAGAATACTTGTATAAAAACTGAAAACATTTGACAAGCAGTTATGGCTCAAGATTACATTTGGCATTTCTGAATGGAATACAGCACCTATAAGATGTGAACTTGTATAGACAAAATATAAACTTGAAATGTGGCTACAAAGATTTAATTGCTATCACTTTTCTAGTGAACCTTTTCAAAAGATACTTGAGGAAGTTTGCCAACATAAATTATCCAATTATTTGGAAAACATTGCAAAGTACTACTTGCAATGAGTGTGTAAAATAAATGATATACAGATTCCATGTATTTGATTGCTTCTTTAACTTTTGTACAAGCAAGCAAGCAAGGAGGGGATGTCTGTGTGTGTGTGTGTGTGTGTGTGTGTGTGTGTGTGTGTATTCCTCTGTGGGGAATTGTTTAAAATTCAGAATGGATGAACCTTTAAACACTCCAGCTATTTATTATCAATAGAATCAATTTTCACTGAAATAAGCACAAGAGACTTGCTTTGCCAAAAGTTTTAAAGTAATACTGAACAAAATTCAATGCACAGGAAGTCTTTTGACAATTGCAGGCAATTTCTCATCTCATATTTTCTGTGTGTAGTACAAGCTTAGCTTAATATGGAGCTAAAAATAAGGAAGAAAACATCTCTGGCATTTTCTTTTTTATCCTCACCACCATCCTCTTAGTTCAAGCCCTGATTATTTGTGCTAAGCCAGTTGTACTGGCCTCCTCTCTCTTCAGAGAGCTACAAATTGGTTGGATTTGACAGTAAGTCTACTTTACCCCCAGTGAAAGGTACACCAGTTCAGTAAGTAAAAACACAGAATTTTATCTGAGCTATAATTCTTGTACTGCTTTTTATGTGCCCACATTATATACAAAGCATTATCAAGGGTGACTTTATTATGCATTAGTTTTCTTAGAGATTCATCTGGTGAATTTAACACACATTTCACTTTTCTGACATAGATTACTTTGATATTTCTGACACATAGCACTTTGATCGTTTCATTTTTTTTTAAACTGTGTGGATCTAAGTAACCTAAGGGAACATTTCCTAAAAAATGTAGAGATAAATGAATTTTCATTTGCAAGCCTTAATATTCATGATATTCTATTAATTTGAAAACATGTACATATCAATAGTAGGAAACATCTACTATATGAAAGACATGCTGAATGTGTTGGGGGAAATAAAAAGCTTTAGAAATTGTGATCGCTATCACAGAGAGCTCACAATTTAGTCAACATGATATTACAGGGTTACATAAAAACAACATTTAAGGGGGTGTATAATTTGGCAAGAGGGGATAGATGTAGACAATGAGTATTATAAAAATTCAGAGGACGAAGAGAATAGTTAGTACTTTGCAGCTGAAAAGTCTTTTGATTCACCCATCTTCAACAGAATCACTCTGCTTTTATCTGTTTTATTTGTTTATGCTCCTGGCTAAGATTTCATCTAAAGAGAGGATTCTATGGGAAACATAAGTTTGAAAATCACTGTTCTTACCATCAAGTGAAGCTGTGGGAATGATTTTTAAAACAATATTTGGTAATCTAACATGTATGCATACGCTTGTTTTCATGATGTATCATATGGCGCTTTGGGACCATGTTGATTTACTTTCCAAACTCCAATGCCAGTTTTTTGTGTTTTTTTTTTTTACTCCATCAACCACCAGCCATTGCCTACAGAGTAAAACTCAAAACTAACTTTAGCAAATCACATTCCCCACACATCAGGCAAAGTTCTTCTGGCTCCAGTGTCCCTTTCTCTATTCCACGTCTTCAAATTTCAACCTAATACCTAATATGACAATCACAGAATCCTAGGAGATTTCTATTTTTTTTAAATTTAATTTCTATCTTTCAAATAAGAAAACTGAGGTTCAGAAATGTCATTCACCAATAGAAGAGAGGCTGTCATATAAACTAAGGTTATTCCACTTGTAAAGGGTCATCTGCTTGTGTCCAACTTTTTGTGACCCCATGGACTGTAGCCCTTCAGGCTCCTCTGTCCATTGAATTTTCAGGCAAGAATACTGGAGTCAGTTGCCATTTCTTACTCCAGGGGATCTTCCTGACTCAGGGATAGAATCCGTGTCTCTTGTATCTCCTGCATTGGTAAGTGGATTCTTTACCACTGTACCACCTGGGAAGCCCAAGTAAAGATAGGTTATTTCCTTAATAGGCTATTCCCCATGAGTCATCACCTCTACCACTCCAATGCTAAATCAATAACTCTTGCTCAATATATGTTGCTTAAATGAATAACAAGCAGGAATGGGATATAGAAGAAAAATGTATGGTAAAATTCCACCCCCAAGCTTACCTTCTTAAGACTGGGAACATGGCATAAAATTGTCACAGCACTTTCCAATCTTTCAGTGAATGTTCTGTAGTGAAGGGATACAGTCTTCCAGTCTTTGGTGGTCTCTGAAAACTACTTCTCTATTAATCTCAGAGGAAGACTATTAAAACTGTAAGACCAACAATTTGAAAGTTCCTGGTACCCCCTTTGAAGGCTGAAGTTGCTAATGTCACAGCTTTCTAGAAGGTTCTATGAATGCTATGAGCAGGCAAGGATGGGAGGAGAAGTAAAGAAAGGATACATAATGCATGATCTCATCAAAAGGGCCTAGCGTGGGGTCTATTCTTTTGTAGCTAACAAAGCATATTCCCTTATTTCAAGAACAAACTGAGGCAGAGGAAACCCTTATATTAATTTCTATGTTGCTCATTTTAAACAAAAAGCAATAGATAAAGCACCAGTTTTACACAGTTCACATTTTTGACAGTGTTTCCAAAGAGATACATTTTCATCCAGTCAAGTTAATATTTAAAAAAAAAAAAAAAAACTTCCTTCAATTGACTTATTGGATTTTTAGATAGTGTTTGACAAGCTCATTTAATATCTCCCAGCTCTCCAGGTAGGGCTTAAGAAATTACTTTTATTTTGTGTGCCAACTCGAGATAACACAGGCCTTTGTAGACAGCTTGCTTGCAGTCAACAAATTTAGAAAAAAACATATATACTCTATTAAGAAATGCAAAGTAGAACTGGAAAGAGCTCTACTGTCTCCACACTTAATAAAACAACAGCAATCTATTTCTACAATCAAGTTAGATATACGCAAAGCTTTTCTCTTCAAGAACACATGTGTGCATATGTGTGTGTGCACTCAAATGTAGTTTCCATGGAATCAGGGGCTTTTGAGGCAGTGACGGAGAATTTTATTAAAATCTGTAATTCAGCAAGGTGAAATGCAATAGATAATCTTAAATGAATCCTATTTATTTGGCTAACAAAAATAAAAGAACAATGACACACACACTATACATCTTAATTTGTCACCAATTCATAAAACTTTCTCAAATCTTCCCTGTGTATGTGTGTGTGTGTGTGTGTGTGTGTGTGTGTGTGTGCTTAGTCTCTCAGTCATGTTTGACTCATTGTGACCCCATGGACTGTGGCTCACCAGGCTCCTCTGTCCATGGGGATTCTCCTGGTAAGAATACTGAATGGGTTGCCATACACTAGGAGATCTCCTCAACCCAGGGATTGAACCCAGGTCTCCCTCATTGCAGGCAGATTCTTTACCATCTGAGCCACCAGGGAAGCCCAAATTTTCTCTACTATCACCTAAGTACAATATGCCTGTGAATTTTTATCTTAAATAAGCAACTTGGAATTGCTTATTAAAGAAAAGTTTTTGCTTTGCTATGAAAGTTTTAAAAAAAGGCATTTTATCCTTAGTGCAAACTTTTGCTTTTGGATGAGGGACTGTTGCACCTTAGTAAAACTGGCAACCCTTCAAAAGGGTTCTGAAAGTAACTGTGGTATTTGAAGATGAAAAGGATGAAGGCATTGCCTGCATTCTGTCCTGTAAACCTTAGGGGTAAATCCTTTGATGTTCAAATGAGAGAACCTTAAGTTCCTTTATCTTTCTACTTTTAAAATACTCTCCATGAATTCTTTTTATAAGCACTACATTTTCTATAGTGAAGCACTGCAATTTTATATGCAGACTAGATGATAAGTATGCTCTTTTTGAATGTCAATGTCTCATTACATTTATTTTTCATATCTCTACTGAGGCAGAGTGTTTCAAAGTAAGCAGAAATCTTGAATATTATTAATTACATTAGGGAATTAAAATAGCTGACGAAATTCAATGTCAAGTATTTACTGCCCATCCACTGGTCCATTATCAATCAGCATTTTGTTATCATTTGAAAATGAACAAAACTTAAAATTCTAGCCTATTGGGTCTCTATTAAGCACCCAAAATGAAATATTTGAAAGAAGTTATATGGAACCTGAATTGTCTCTGCAGTGTAAACCTCACTCACAGAGAAGGTCCAGTCTTCTGCAAATCTCCACATGTGCAGTACAAACATTAGTTCCCCACAACTTACCCTGTTCCTCATGGTCACAAGGCTAAGGCACTTAGTGATACTGTGACACATTAATGAGGAGTAGCTCTTCCAGGACCAAGTGCTGAGCACAAAACATCATTAGGGACTGCTCTGAAGCATCTAACTAGACATTCTGAAAATAGGACATATTATTTTAATATGGTCAAATACACAAAAAGGTAGAAAAGGTTACTAATACATTTGAAGGCCCTTGTATAATCTATCAATATACTCTTTTCCATATCATTTACATTATGTATATTTTCATTATGTGCCTATAGTTAATAGATTCAAGGGATCAGATCTGGTAGACAGAGTACCTAAAGAACTACCAATGGAGGTTCCCAGCATTGTACATGAAGTCATGACCAAAACCATCCTCAAGAAAAAGAAATGAAACAAGGCAAAATGGTTGTCTGAGGAGGCTTTACAAATAGCTGAGAAAAAAAGAGAAGTGAAAGGTAAAGGAGAAAGGGAAAGATACACCCAGCTAAATGTAGAGTTTCAAAGAATAGCAAGGATAAATAAGAAAGTGTTCTTAAGTGAACAATGCAAAGAAATAAAGGAAAACAATAGAATTGGAAAGACTAGAAATCTCTTCAAGAAAATTGGAGATACCAAGGGAACATTTCATGTAGTGATGGGCACAATAAAGAACAGAAACAGTAAGGACCTAACAGAAGCATCAGAGATTAAGAAGAGATGGCAAGAATACAAAGGAGAACTGTACAAAAAAGGCCTTCATGACCCAGATAACCAGGATGGTGTGATCACTCACCTAGAGTCAGACATCCTGGAATGTGAAGTCAAGTGGGCCTTAGGAAGCATCACTACAAACAAAGTTAGTGGAGGTGATGGAATTCCAGCTGAGCTATTTCAAATTCTAAAAGCTGATGCTGTAAAAGTGCTATAGTCAATAGGCCAGCAAATTTGGAAAACTCAGCAATGACCACAGGACAGGAAAAAGTCAGTTTTCCTTCCAAGCTCAAAGGAGGACAATGCCAAAGAATGTTCAAACTACTGCACAATTGCATTCATTTCACATGCTAGCAAGGTAATACTCAAAATCCTTCAAACTAGGCTTCAACAGTACATGAACCAAGAAATTCCAGATTTTCAAGCTGGATTTAGAAAAGGCAGAAGAACCAGAGATCAAATTGCCAAAACCTGCTGGATCACAGAAAAAAAACGAGAATTTCAGAAAAACATCTACTTCTGCTTCACCAATTACACTAAAACCTTTTGACTGTGTAGATAACAACAAACTGTGGAATATTGGTAAAGAGATGGGAATACCAGACCACCTTACCTGTCTCCTGAGAAACCTGTATGCAGGTTAAGAAGCAACAGTTAGAACTAGAAATGGAAAAACAGACTGGTCCCAAATTGGGAAAGGAGTACGTCAAGGTTGTATATTGTCAGCTGCTTATTTAACTCTTATGCAGAGAACATCATGTGACATGCCAGGCGGGATAAATCACAAGCTGGAATCAAGATTGCTGGGAGAACTATCGACAACCTCAGATATGCAAATACCACTGTAATGGCAGAAATTGAAGCGAAACTAAAAAACCTCTTGATAAAAGTGAAAGAAAAGAGAAAAAGTTGACCTAAAACTCAAAATTCAAAAAACAAAGATCATGGCATTTGGTCTCATCATGGCAAATAGATGGGGGAAAACAAAAACAGTGACAGACTTTATTTCTTGGGCTCCAAAATCACTGTGGATGGTGACTGTAGCCATGAAATTAAAAAATGCTTGCTCCTTGGAAAAAAAGCTATGACAAACCTGTTGCTGCTAAGTCGCTTCAGTTGTGTCTGACTCTGTGCGATCCCATAGACAGCAGCCCACCAGGCTCCCCCGTTCCTGGGATTCTCCAGGCAAGAACACTGGAGTGGGTTGCCATTTCCTTCTCCAATGCATAAAAGTGAAAAGTGAAAGGGAAGTTGCTCAGTCGTGTCGGACTCCTAGCGACCCCATGGACTGCAGCCCACCAGGCTCCCTCATCCATGGGATTTTCCAAGCAAGAGTACTGGAGTGGGTTGCCATTGCCTTATCTGTGACAAACCTAGGAAGCATATTAAAAAAGCAGAGACATCACTTTTGCTGATGATGGTAAGTATAGTCAAAGGTATGGTTTTTTCAGAAGTCATGTACAGATGTGAGGGTTGGACCATGAACAAGGCTGAGCAGCAAAGAATTGATGCTGTCTAGTTGTGGTGCTGGAGAAGATGCTTGAGAGTCCCTTGGGACTGCAAGGAGATCAAACCAGTCAATCCTAAAGGAAGTCAACCCCGAAAATTCATTGGAAGGACTGATGCTGAAGCTGAAGCTCCAAAACTTTGTCTACCTGATGGGAAGAGCCAACTCATTGGAAAAGACCCTCATGCTGGGAAAGAGAAGCCAGGAGAAGAAGGGGACAACAGAGGGTGAGCTGTTTGGATGGCATCACCTACAAAATGGACATTTTGAACAAACTCAAGGAGATAGTGTAGGACAGTGAAGCCTGGTATGCTGCAGTCCAAGGGTTCGCAAAGAGTGGGACATGACATAGAGACTGAAAAATAACAATTTTGCACGAGTTAAATATCACATAAATATCATATAAATGACATCCCAGTAAATGTACTTCTATCTTTGTGTTTATCCCCTCAACATTGTTTTTATTCTGCTTAGTATTTTTTTCAATATTAATTTTGCTCACCTTTCACTCATTAACTCATTTTCATTAAAATATATCTTTTCCTTGTATATTTTACCAAATTTATTAAAATCTAAACTAATTGAGACAGTGTACCATTGGCTTCCCTTGTGGCTCAGAAATAATGCAGGAGACATGTGTTCAATACCTGGGTCAGGAAGATCCCCTTGAGAAGAAAATGGTAAGCCACTGCAATATTCTTGCCTGGGAAATCCCAAGGACAGAGGGGACTGGTGAGTTACAGTCCATGGGGTAGCAAAAGAGTCAGACAAGTCTTAACAACTAAACATTAACAATGACCACTGGCACAGCAGTAGATAGACTGTACTATTGTTGGTAACTTGGTATATGGCAACAGTTACAGCTCACAAGGTTAAAACTGGCTGATATAGAAGGTTGGAAAAACTGCTTATTGTCATGGAAAAAAATTTCTACCACATAATATATAACACACCCACACCAAATTCAAATGAAGATAAAAACTTTGATAAGTAAATACTTGGTACTCATCGCATAACTTTGGGATTCTCTGATGGCTTTATAATGGGTCACCTTGCCAGGCTAAACTGCATTTCCCCAAATCCCATTCCCTGTGTCCTGTTGGAATAAGCTGTAAGAGAGATTTTCTGCTCTTTCTCACAGGAAAGCAGCAGCTGGACCTGCAGTTACCCTGTCTTCCCTCAATTCTTTTCTTCAGTTTTTCTGACTATTTGGTTAGTTGTGTGTGCTTGTTTCCATGACTAAGGGCTCCAGCTTCTGCTCTATACCAAGCAAATACTCAGTCACTGGTATCAGAGACAACAAAAAGGACATATGTTTTAGTCCATCTTTGTGGGGTTCTAGCCCCTCCTGTGGAATTCTGCCTGCGAGAGTCTACTTGACCAGTAGACTTCAAGTTCCAAAATCAGACACAGAGATAGTCTTTCCAGAGATGGCTTAGACCACATGGATCAACCTCTACTGAAGTCATAGTTGCATTATTCTCTGGAAGGTTTCTCAGCTTTGAATTGTGCCATTGTGGTGTTGTGGGTATACAATGATAAAGAGGCTGGGTGTGATCCCTGTCATGACATGTATAAACTTGAGTTTTAAACTGCCATGAGGAAGATATTCTATAAAAATATATTAATATACTGTCTCCATTTTTTAGGCATGATTTTGATTATGTGTTAAATTTCTAAGATTTTTTAAGAGGATAATTTTAAATTTACAGTTATGAGTGTCTAAACATTGTGAATTGTACACCTATATTTTCTATGTCTAAAATATTACCTCAGTTTTTCAAAAAAATCATTTTCTTTTTGTGATTCATTCTTTCTTATGAAATTATATTTCCTTTTCTAAATGAAACATATAAACAAGTGGCATTTTACCTCAAAATTCAAGTTTGTTACTCAGGAAATCAAATCTGCTATCAAAATGTACCCAGGAAATTCCAGAGTCTAAAGCAATTTTTAACAAGGAGAGAAAATAATAAGGGCTGTTCCAAGTTAAATTGTTATCTCTTTCCATCTGCTGGAACTGTGAATTTCTTAAAATTTAACTTTCAAAGTTTGAAGCTGAAAGGAAGATAGCATGGTTGATCACAGATTCTAATATCCCTTTCTTCCCATGCTTATCAGAGTCTTCCTGCCCAGCTCATATTGTATTCTTTCTACTGTGAGTAATGAGGCAAATATTGATGCAAGCTAGCATTATGTCTCACCTCTTCTTACTTTGCACTCTTATCAAACTTACCAACCACAACAAACTGATTTTAATTTCTGACATGGACACTCCTTTTCTTCCTCATACTTACCCCACTGCCTTCGAGATTTTCTACGTGCTCCTTCTTCTATCAGAGATATTGCCTCTATTTTTCATGACAGGGATCACACCCAGCCTCTTTATCGTTGTACACCCACAATACCACAATGGCACCATGTCTGTCAGGCACAGACAATAAGCATGAAATGAAATCCTCATTGATCAATTCTTAATAGGATCTTAATGCTAATCTGCATTTTCCCTCTAATCAACCACCTTCCCTTAGGGCCCTTTCTTCATTCAAATTCATGAATGTATATCTTCCTCCCTAATTTGCAACACACAACAGAAATTGTCTTATTAAATTGATTCTGGTTCTTCTCCCTTTATCATTTTTATTAAAGAGAAGTGGTCTTTCTCTCCCCTCATAATTGTTATGTGTACATTGCTACAACTGTAATGAAGAGAAACTATATATCAATCAGGCTCTAGGTGGGAAGTAGGTATGATATTAAAGTTGTATACTTTGTCTGAAAGTGAAGTCGCTCAGTTGTGTCCGACTCTTTGTGACCACATGGACTGTAGCCTTTCAGGCTCCTCCGTCCTTGGGATTTTCCAGGCAAGAGTGCTGGAGTGGATCGCCATTTCCTTCTCCAGGGGATCTTCGCGACCCAGGAATCGAACCCGGGTCTCCCACATTGCAGGCAGACGCTTTACCGTCTGAGCTTAACAAACAGAATATTTATGGAAGTATAGGCAGGATTTAGAAAAGCATAACTTTTTCATAAAGTGAAATACTTTGGGGCAAGTAGCACTGTTAGCACACCTAGGTATCGATCAGAAGGGAGAAGGCATCCTTGTCACCAGAGACAGAGAATGTAGAAACAAGAAGTTTATATAAACAAACCTGTTACTTCTTCATCATTTCAATATCCTAAGTGCAAATCCCTTTATCTCGTATATTCCTCTCAGATTTACTGTTTTGTCTGTTAAAAAGGTGTGAGTCCTTCCTGCTATGGTCATTTCTTTGATTCAGACCTCTCTGGGGTTCCTCTACTTATGTAAATAATTAAATTTGTTTTCCTCCTGTTAATCTGTCTTTTTATGTCAAACAGGTTTCAATCAAGAACCTACAAGGATAGAGGAACAATTTTTCCTCCCTGATAGGAGTCTCTCAAGAAAGGGCCTAAGAATGTACAACAGAAATGGAATATAAAGGTCAAGAAGAAATCAAGATAAGATAGGGTAAAAATCCTAGATGATGATTAACTCAAGTATATGAAGTTCTTATTTCACCAACAGTCAGAAAACATTCGTTGAGCCTTTCTTATGTACCAGGGCTCTCTGAGGGTTTCTTCAACTTGAGTCCTTTAATCTTAACATCAACCCAATGAGATAAGAAATTCCAGTTTTACAAGGGAGGGTGCCAATGATGAGAGTGGTAACCGACTCATCTAAAGTCATCCAGGTAGTAAGTGGCCAAGCAGAGACGATAGCTAATTATTTTTCTTCTCCAGAAGTCTCCTCGCAGCTTTACTGAGTTATGATTGACAAACAAAAATTATATATATTTGAATTATACAATGTGGTGGTTTAATATACACGGTGAAATTATTACCACAAACTAATTAACATATCCATCACAGCACATAGTAATCATTATGTGTGTGTATCTGGTTTAAATACTTATTATATACTCTCCTAGCAAATTTCAAGTACATGATACAGTGTTATTAATTATAGTCATTGTAGTGTGCATTAGATTTCCATAACTTATTTTATAACTTAAACTTATACCCTTTGAACAATACCTCCCTATTCCCTTCACCTCCTACCTCCTGGCAATCACCATTTCACTCCTTGTTACTATGAGTTGGAAGTTTTTTAGATTCATGCTACAAGTGAGATCACACGATATTTGTCTTTCTGTGTCTAATTTACCTCACTTAGTATAATGCCCTCAACATCCATCCATGTTGTCAGAAACGGCAGAATTTCCTTCTCTTTAATGGCCAAATAATATTCCATTGTGTATCTATTCACAAAATGGATCATTTAATCATTTGGACTTATTCTCTCATATTCTCTTCAACAGGTGATTCATTTCTCCCCCTTCCCCAATTAGATGACTTGGATATTCTCTAAGGTGACTCCCCTTTGCTACCTGACCCCTTCTCTATCATGACAAGCAAGCATAAGTTAGGGCAAAACAAAGTCTTTCTTGGCCATTAGACCTCATGTTCCATTCTCCATCTCCATATGCCTAATGCCTTTGATACAATCTCATTATTTCCTAAGCTCCATTTTAAAAAATATATTTGAGGTAACACAAACATTGTTAATTATATTAATGTGTAAAACACCACATCACTATATTCTTTTTACTGTAATAAATAATGACATACTTTAGATAAGCTTTTAAAAGTTCAAATAGAAAATTCTGTGTGAAATCAATAGTTCTGAATGTGAGTCCTGACTCTTGCCAACGGCCCATTATTCATTATAAATGGAAAATCTTGGAAATGAAGCCTACCAGTCTAACTCTTTCAGTATGCCTCATAGGACTTCTTTGAGGACTACCAAAATCCTGAAAATGGAAATCTTGTATAAAAAGATGCATACTTGAGATTTATCTCTAAATATATTCTCTTTTATATAATTCACATACAATTCACCCATTTAAAATGTACAATTCAATTGCTTTTAGTATATTACCAGTTGTAAAAAAAATCACCACAAACAATTTTAGGATATTTTTCATATTCTCAAAAAGAAACTCCACACATTTTAGCCCTCACCCCCACCCCTAATCTTTATTTCCCTTCCTTTGTTCCCATCAGCACCAGGCAATGACTAATCAATTTACTTTGTCTCTATAGATTTGCCTATTCTGGGCATTTTATATAAATGGCAGAATATAACAGGTGGTCTTTTGCAACTTTTTTTTTTTTTTTTTTTTTTACTTAGCATGTTTTCAAAGTGCATCCATATTGTAGCATACATCAGTATTTCATTTTCTCTAGGGGCAAGTAATGATCTGTTATATGGTTATCCCACACTTTACTTATCCATTCATCACTTGATGGACCTCTGGTATGTTTCTACTTTTTGGCTATTATGAATAAAATTGCTGTAAACATTCATGTACAAGCTACTGTGCTGACATGGTTCTATTGCTTTTGGGTAGGAGTGGAATTGCTGGGTAACAGCATCATTCTATCTTTAATATTTCGAGAGGCTGCCAGACTATTTCTCAACATGCATGCCTAAGTGTGTTTAAATAAGTTAACACTTTTCTTCTATCAATTTCTGTTTTAGCTGAATCAGAAAGCCTTCTTTGAATTAAGCCCCCCTGTTTTATGTTCCCACACATCATATGGTTATATCATAATAGTATATCATGCTATATGCTAATTGAACATTTGTTTCTCTGACATCTCTTCAAGCCTTCTGGATTGCTTCATGCATCAGGTACACAATCAATATATGTGAGCTGAATCACAGTTTTGGAGCTATAAGAAAATTTTATGTTTTTTATATTTCTTTGAAATTTCTGTTTTTTAAACAATGATCAAATATTATTCCTTGAGTTACTTTTATAATCAAAGAAGATATATAATGTGTAATTATAATCATATATAACATATAATCTAATTACTTCTACTGAGCATGTTGAAGAAAAGTTATGACCAACCTAGATAGCATATTGAAAAGCAGAGACATTACTTTGACAACAAAGGTCCGTCTAGTCAAGGCTATGGTTTTTCCAGTGGTCATGTATGGATGTGAGAGTTGGACTGTGAAGAAAGCTGAGCACCGAAGGATTGATGCTTTTGAACTGTGATGTTGAAGAAGACTCTTGAGAGTCCTTTGGACTGCAAGGAGATCCAACCAGTCCATTCTGAAGGAGATCAGCCCTGGGATTTCTTTGGAAGGACTGATGCTAAAGCTGAAACTCCAGTACTTTGGCCACCTCATGCGAACAGTTGACTCATTGGAAAAGACTCTGATGCTGGGAGGGATTGGGGGCAGGAGGAGAAGGGGACGACAGAGGATGAGATGGCTGGATGGCATCAATGACTCGATGGACGTGAGTCTGAGTCAACTCCGGGATTTGATGATGGACAGGGAGGCCTGGTGTGCTGTGATTCATGGGGTCGCAAAGAGTCGGACACGACTGAGCGACTGAACTGAACTGAACTGACTGAGCATGTTTATATCATCAGATAAAAATTAACTTATAATAAAATTTTCAGAATACATTATATTAACTATTTTTTAGCATACGAAAAAATACCTGAAAGTGTTTATAGTAACCCTTTCAGGTAGTAATTTCTGTGAGGTATATTTTTGTTTATTCTACTTCTGTATACATATTTTAAAAGATACTTATTTTAGCAAGTAGCATTCAATTTCTTTGCTTTGAGCTCATATTCAACAAGAAAACACATAATCTGGTTTTAGTTTCCAAGGAGCACTAAAAATTCCTAAGCAGAAGACATGAATTTTGCAATCTTTGAAAAGATAAATATAACCCCTAATATACAGTGGATACATTGTCATTCTGGAGCTTTATTTAATAAATTTGTCTCTAATAGCTTGATCAGCACTGAGTGCATGAACACAACCGAGTTATTATACCTGTAAAATGAAGAACCAGAGTACATGTGGTGACTGCTTCAAGATATGACCATCATATAGGAATCAGCTTACAGCTGACAGTGTGTCACTTCCTCTGCAGCAGCAGCAATGTTAGTTGCTCAGCAGTATCTGACTCTTTGTGACCCCATGTAATGTAACCCATCAGGCTCCTCTGTCCATGGAATTCTTTGGGCAAGGATACCGGGGTGGGTCAGTTCAGTTTAGTCTCACAGTCGTGTGAGACTCTTTGAGACCCCATAGGCCACAGCACACCAGGCTTCTTTGTCCATCACCAACTCCTGAGCTTACTCCGACTCATGTCCATTGAGCCGGTGATGCCATCCAACCATCTCATCCTCTGTCATCCCCTTTTCTTCCAGCCTTCAATCTTTCCCAGCACCAGAGTCTTTTCAAATGAGTCAGTTCTTTGCATCAGGTGGCCAAAGTATTGGAGTTTCAGCTTCAGCATCATTCCTTCCAATGAAAATTCAGGACTGATTTCCCCTAGGACTTACTGGTTGGATCTCCTTGCTGTCTAAGGGACTCTCAAGAGTCTTCTCTAGCACCACAGTTCAAAAGCATCAATTCTTTGGCACTCAGGTTTCTTTATGGTCCAACTCTCACATACATACATGACTACTTGAAAAACCATACCTTTGACTAGATGGAACTTTGTTGGCATAGTAATATCTCTGCTTTTTAATATGCTGTCTAGGTTGGTCATAGCTTTCCTTCCATGGAGCAAGTGTCTTTTAATTTCATGACTGCAGTCACCATCTGCAGTCATTTTGGAGCCCCCCAAAGTTTCTCACCATTTCCATTGTTTTCCCTTCTATTTGCCATGAAATGATGAGACCAGATGACATGACCTTAGTTTTCGGAATGTTGACTTTTAAGCCAGCTTTTTCACTCTCCTCTTTCATTTTCATCAAGAGGCTCTTTAGTTCTTCTTCACTTTCTGCCATAAGGGTGATGTCATCTACATATCTGTGGTTATTGATATTTCTCCCGGCAATCTTGATTCCAGTTTGTGCTTCATCCAGCCCAACATTTCACATGATGTACTCTGCATATAAGTTAAATAAGCAGGGTGACAATAGACAACCTTGATGTGTGCATACTCCTTTCCTGATTAGGAACCAGTCTGTTGTTTCATGTCCAGTTCTAACTGTTGCTTCTTGATCTGCATACAGATTTCTCAGGAGTCAGGTTGTGGTCTGGTATTTCCAACTCTTGAAGAATTTTCCACAATTTGTTGTGATCCACACAGTCAAAGGTTTTGGCATAGTCAATAAAGCAGAAGTAGATGTTTTTCTTGAACTCTTTTTTTTTTTTTTTGATGATCCAGTGTATGTTGGCAATTTGATATCTGGTTCTGCTGCCTTAACAATCCAGCTTGAACATCTGAAAATGGATGCGTGGATGCTAAGTCATTTCAGTTGTGTCCGACTTTTTGCATATGGGCTGTAGCCCTCCAGGCTCTTCTGCCCATGACAGTTCTCCAGGCAAGAATACTGGAGTGGGTTGGATAGCCATTCCATTCTCCAGGGAATATTCCCAACTCAGGGATCGAACCCAGGTCTCTTGCATTACAGGCAGATTCTTTACCATCTGAGCCACCAGGGAAGCCTGTGTCTCTTCCTTCAGGACACATCTATTCTATTACTGTGAACTGTAGTCAAATATACAATGAGGTTAGAATATTTGTGGCTTAAAAAATTTCAACCTTTTATAGTACATAAGAATGTATTTTAAATGGAGTGAACCTCAGGGATGTCAGTATGTGATTGCTTCTATGCAAAGTGGAATCTTGAACACAGAAGAGTGATTAAGATATGGATTTGGCAGCCACACTGCCTGAGTAGGAATTCTAGCCTGCAACCTAAGGGCTGTGGGAAATCGAATATATTATTCAGCTCTCTGTCCCTCAATTCCCTCATTTGTAAGATGGATACACACTAACCTACCTCACAAGATTTATATGAGGGTTATATGTATTAATTATATAATGATTATATGTTCAGAGGACACACTTAACATATGTAAATACTAGCTAAATCACTGTATTTTTTTCATTGTAGCCAGTGATGCAAGGATTTTGAATTCCTGACTGCATTTCCTTTTGAACAAGCTATAACTTGGATAATTTATTAATTTAAGCTCTCATCCTCAAATGGTTCAAAAACTTGAGACTCCATGTACTTCCCAATGGCTTCTTTACATTTTAAACCAAATATTCTAATGATGCATATAAATGCAATACACATTTTTGATTCATTATATTAACTAAATATTCAAACATAGAGTAAAACTTGGCTATAAAACCTTATCCTTATTGAAACTGAAAAAAATGTTCCATTACTTGTGGAAATTATCATGCTAGACATATCTTCACATGTTTAGTGAAGGGAATATAATTAGGGAGAAATTTTTAAATGCACTTCTTTTTGAATTAAATGTTGAAAGCACTGTAACCTCAGATTAAATATGAATGGCCTCTGGTAAAATGAATGAAAAAGGTGCTTTGAAAATCACCAATGGGGAATTTAAGGAAATAACTTTCACATTAATAAGTTAAAGCTATGAGGGTAGAGTTTTGTCCATTCTCCCTTGAGCTGTTATTACTGGCCCAGCAAAGGAAATTGTTGTGTTAAAAGCCAACTTTGGATTTTTCTTTCCTTTTTTCCTGTAAGTGCTGTGCATTGATCATTCTTTTAATCACTCTTTTTCAGTTCTATTGCCTTTAAACAGCAAGAGAATTTAGTGCTCTGCAGAAAAGAAATGATAAAATGTAGGGCAACAAAACAAGGCAGAAGGAGCCTGGCTGTACTGAGGATTTATTGGATTGCCTTGGTAGGAGAATGTCCTGTTTGGGCTACTCTGTGCATGTAATTCTGTCTCTACTCCAGTATTTCTCAACCTTGACTTCATATTAGAATCAACTGGGGAACTTTAGAAAATTCCAGTTCCCAGATTGCACTAGGGACTAATTAAATCAGAATCTCTGGGAATGAAACCTAAGCATTAGTATTTTTTTTAAACTCCCCCTGTTATTTTGATGTTCAGCCAAGGCCGAGATGCACTGCTCTGGAAACTCTCTTCCATCTCTTTGGGGAAATACATTCGGGGGCATTTCCCACAACCATCATACTGTTCATTACTAATCATGTCACACTCTTCACCCAAGAAATTGGGGCTATATTATTGATGACCTTTTATTCCTTTGTTGTGACCCATAAGCATTCCATCTCACCTGACGTTTTAGAGGTTGAAGAAACTCAATAGCTTCTACTAGTATGCTTTCAGAAGTTTCAAAGAACTTGGGCAAATGATGACTTTAAAAGACAAATATAAAGAAGGAAAAAACGATTCACCTAATTCTTCCCTTCCTCTTACATTATCTACTAGGGACTTCAAACTTCTAGTTAATTATTTATAACTTGTTTATTTTATATTTATTTTAAGCTAGGGAAATGATGTTAGACAAAAAGCAAATTTGAGCGGTTTTCTTACTCAAGCTCAAAATGGGTTGTATAGCAGCAGATACAACTTGTAAAATCAACCATGCATTTGGCCCGGGAACTGCTAACGAAATTACAGTGCACGTGTTCCCCATCCTGAACCCTCCTCCCTCCTCCCTCCCCGTACCATCCCTCTGGATTGTCCCAGTGCAAAATAAAAAAAAAAAAGAAAGAAAGAAAGAAAGAAATTACAGTGCAGTGGTAGTTAAATAAATTTTTGAAAGGAGACAAGAACCTTGAAGATAAGGAGCATAGTGACTGGCCATCAAAGGTTGACAATGACCAACTGAGAGCAATCACAGAAGAGAAGCTGATCCTCTTATAACTATACAACAAATTGCCAAGGAACCCAACATCAACCATTCTACAGTTGTTCAGCATTTGAAGCAAATTGGAAAGGTAAAAAAGCTCGATAAGTGGGTGCTTCATGAGCTGACCAAAGATTAAAAAAAAAAAAAATCATCATTTTGGAGTGTCTTCTCTTATTCTATGCAACCACAATGAACCATTTCTCAATTGGATTATGATGTGTGATTAGAAGTGGATTTCATATAACAACTGGAGATGACTGAGCTCAATGGTTGGGCCAAGAAGCTCCAAAGCACTTCCCAAAGCCAAACTTGAACCAAAAATGGTCATGGTCACTGTTTGCTGGTCTGCTACCTGTCTGATCCACTACAGCTTTCTGAATCCTGGTGAAACCCCTACATCTGAGAAGTATGTAAATCAATGAGATGCACTGAAAACTGAAATGCCTGCAACTGGCATTGGTCAACAGAAAGGACCCAGTTCTTCTCCATGATAACACCCAAATGCACGTTGTACAACCGATGCTTTAAAAGTTGAACGAATTGGGGTACAAAGCTTTGCTTCATCTGCCATATTCACCTGACCTCTCACGAACTGACTGCCATTTCTTCAAGCATCTCAACAACTTTTTGCAGGGAAGATGCTTCCACAACCAGCAGGATGCAGAAAATACTTTCCAGGAATTCCTTGAATCCTGAAGAACAGATGTTTATGCTACAGGAATAAGCAAACGTATTTCCTGTTGGCAAAAATGTGTTGTTATAACAGTTCTTATTTTGACTAGTAAAGATGTATTTGAGCCTAGTTATGATTTAAAATTCATGGTCCAAAACTGCAATTACATTTGCACCTACCTAATAGTTTCTTTTTAGTTTTATTTATCACAATATGACATGCTTTGCTTTCCAGAGGGAAAGGGGATGGGTTTGGGGAAGAAGGGCTTTCTTTTTTTTTTTTTTTGTCTAGCTATTCTCATGAAAGAAGTAATTTTAATCATCTTATTCACTGTTGTATATCCAGAGCTTCCAACAGTGACTGTGATTCAGTAATTTTTTGAATGAAAGATTGGATTCAAACTCTGATCTTCAAACTCCATGCTTTTTCCACTGTATGAAAGTCAGTTGCTTATTATTAACAGGCTTTCCAAGATCTCATCACCTTTAATTGCTTTAGCTATTTTTTAACGTTTTATGTACATCAAATTTTCAGCATTAGACTATATTGACAAGAAAAAAAATGGGTAAACTCTTCAGAAAACAGCTATTAAAATGTGCTTCTCTTAATAGCATGAATTAGTTTAGCAGATTCCTGAGATCAATCAAATCTCAAGCCCTGAGAAAATAAGATCTGAGAGGGAAAATTTCATTGTTGAGCAATCTAAAAGATGGACTAAATAAGTACACAGAGGTGAACAGGCTTTCAACTAACATGACTCTCCTATCACATGGCCTTAGTTCAGCTCAGTTCAGTTTAGTCCAGTCAAGGATCCATTAAAGCCTCCATCACCAGCTTTAGGTTGTTCACCTAAAGCAACTATTTAAGCTGATCTGGTCAGCTAGGATAGCTATTAGCCCAGGAAAAAAATAGGTTGATTTCTATTAGAATAGTGATTCTGTAACCTTTGTTCACAGGGCTTTCCCAGGTGACTCAGTGGTAAAGAATCTGCCTGTCAATGCAGGATTCACAGGTTTGATCCCTGGGTCAGGAAGATCTCTTCGAGGAGGAAATGGCTACCCACTCCACCATTCTTGCCTAGGTAATTGCATGGACAGAGGAGCCTGGTGGGCCACAGTCCACAGAGTTGCAAAGACTTGGATACGACTGAGCAACTGAGCACAGAAGCATGCCCTGGGTTCACAGTAGAATCTTCCAGGAAGATTTTAGAAGACACCCATGCCTGTGCCTCACCTCCAAAGACTGGGGTGAGCCAATATACTCAGTTCCAGGTGCAGCCAGGGCCTGGCACTTAAAAATGATTCTCCTCCAGTGAATTTAAAATGTAACCAAGACCGAGGAACATTGCTCTAGGAAAAAGCAGACCACCCAAAATGAAGTGACAAAGTAAAAGAAGTGATAACTTAACTGACTGTTTACACAAAGCATTGCTCTGGAAAGTGCTTTGAGAATTACATACAATTCTTTTTAAATTACCTTGATAAAATCAGAATGGCATATAGAATGCATGGGGCATATCACAGGGAAGCATTTGAGTATTGCTATCGGAAAACAGGTTTATGTAGCCTAACAGGATGAGAGAGATTCTCTGCTGCTTCACTGTGGGTGACTAATGCTTTTTTCTCCTGGTGTCCTTTCCTCATGGCCCTGAACTACGGCAAAGGAAAACAAAGTGGGGCCCTGGAGGAGCCCTTGGAGGAAATCCATATGAGAAAAATACACACTTCCAAAGTGCATGCAGAGCTTCAGAGTCCTTCCTGCAGCCGATTTTTTTGCTATGCTTTCAATACTTCGGATCTCAGGCAATAATTATTGAGTATATCAGCAAAATATTGCTGAATAACTATAATACATTAATGTGTTAAGGAAGGATTACTTAATGCAGCACTGAAGTAGATGCTTCATATAACATTAACACATTTCATCCTCAGAAAATCCTTCCAAGTAGGTATTTTTATCACTGTTTTTCTCATGAAGAAAGAGACTGAGAAAAATAAGATGATGTATTCAAGATCACAAAGCTAGGAAGTGATGGAGTGGGTATTCAAAGTCAAGTTTTTTGGACTACAAATCCATGCCCCCTGTACTACCATGACAGGTCTCAGACTACGTTGGGTTCCAGAGAAGAACGCTTACTGAGGGAAAATTGTAACTAACAAAGACCTCAAGTAACACTTGAGGAGTTAGAACATGTTTCTGAAGGCTACCAGTTTTCTTTGTCTCTCTTCTTCCCATCTGCTTCCAACTACATTAACAGATTGTCTCAGGATGTATCTTTCTTAAGAATTATGACACGAAGATGAACAACCTGCCTCCAAAATGGAATACATTTATCTCAAAGCCAAATACAGAGATCATAACGGATGTGGGTCTTGGTATGGGGTTAAGGAATAGAGATGGGTGATGGCATTATAGTGCCTGACTGGAGCCATGGAAGGTGAATTGTCTAGCCAGCAGCATTCTCATCCAAATCGGAGTCAAGCCACCGTAGAGCAAAACTTTGGCTGGGATGCCAGGAACTTATCTAGCCAGGCTGTAGGATTTTATACTTCAGGTTGAGGAAAAGGGAAACCGCAGCTTCTCATCAGACGATAATGAGACACTTAAAAATGAGAACGTGAGGACTACATACAGCTAGGCAACATCTGTCATTCTCATGTCTTTCTTGGAGGCACCTGAAGAGAAATGCTCATGATTTGTTTCACTTTTCTCATAACCCTCTAAGCAAAACCGATCAGTAGCCTGTAAATTATATAGGAGGGTGAGTGAGAGCTTGTGGCAATAGTTTTGAGAAAACCCACACACACATATGCCATTCTTCTAACTAGATTTTGTGCTTTTTATGTGCTCAGTCAAGAATGAAAACAATATTATAAATGTTATGCTTTCCAGGCTTGACAGATGCTCATCTTGGGATGGAGTTACATACACAGAGAGAAAATGAGCTGTAACAAGTTCTTTGCAGAGGATAAGTGGGTGGTTTTGGAATCCTTGATGAAAATCCACTGTAGTACATATATATAAATATATATATATATATATAACCTATATGAATAAGCAATAAGGGAAATATGTATTTAAGGAATAAGGGAAATATATATTTCCCTTATTATTTAGACTTATTCAGTAAAACTTGCCTTCCACCATTTTTTACCATCGAACTGACAATTCTCAGCGTTCCTATGTTATTACTGCTTACTTGGTATAAAGCAGGAATGATGCTTTACAGTGGCTATATGAAGTACCATTGAGAATTAAATTGCTTTCCTTTCTTCCTCATTGTTGTGAATTTGGTGCAGATGAAAGATGGAAGATTGGCAGCCAGGGAGCCCAAAGTCCTCTGTTATCTGTGAGATGCACAAGATATGGACAGAGGGAGCCCAAACATTCCTCTTCACAGCCGTATGCCAGCTTTCAAATCTTGGAGAAAAAATTCTATGGAAGAGTGTGTCATTTATAAAAGATAAGATGTTAAGATAGGCTTTCTTTAAAAGGGAGGTGCTGGTGGTGGGTTTTACAGAGTAGTTGGAAGGATTAAAATAAGTTTCAGGAAAGATTTACCAAGGTATTTTTTGGGGTTTCTATTTAGTTCAAGAACAAAGTGAGCTATTCCTTTTTTTTTTTTTTTTTCCTCTTGCTCTTTACCTTCATTTGTGTGTCTGTTTTCCACCCTGGAATTCTTTGCCCATTTTGTTGCAGCAGACTTCTTTATCAGCCAGAGCCAAGTCCTGAGGCTCCTTGTAAAAAAGACACAGTCTGGAACTCCAGACCATGGAAGGTCTCCACATGCTGCTGCTTTGCCTTCTCTCTGCTTCCAGCCCGCCTGCTCACAGTCAGGTGATGTTGCTTTCTCACTGCCTTGCACCTGGTCTTGCCTCACAGCTCAGCTTGATTCCAGCTTTATTCCTGGACAGACCTTTTAGCTCCCGCCTTGCAGCCCTGTTGCCAGCCCCACACCACCCAATACCTAGTCCAGGCTCTGAAGAACCTGGCCCAGACTCTGGGAATTCTGACAGGACACATCACAGGCAAAATTTGTCACTGTTTTCTTTCCATCCTGCCGGAAAGCTTCCTCTTGCCTTTTGTTTCCTATGGATTTCAAAAGGCTTCTAAACCACCCAGGGTTTCACGATGAGTAAGCTGACCTAATGCTCAAGTCAAATTTTTGGTTTTCCTTTCCCTGGGTCATCTGCTCTGCTCTGTGGAGCCCCTTTGACTTTCCTTCCTCCAGCGGTGAGTCTGGTTGAGCAGCTCCATGGAGCTGGCTTTGTGATGCCTAGGCTCACATAATGCAGGGCTTAATAAACATTTCTCATTATGATGATGATTGTGCTAATAGACCCCATGATTATGCTTTGTCTAAATTAAATTTTTCATCTCCCAGTGCAAACCTGCTACTCCTCCTATGATCCTTGTTTTTGTTGATGGTGCCATTTTTTTCCTAGGCTCCCAGCCTTAAATAGCATGGACTCCTCTTTGATTCCTCTCTTGCTACCACATTAAATCTCATTTAGAATCCTGTTGATTCTCATCCATCCTCAATTTTCTATTCCCACTACCACAGCTTTTATCCATTTGGATGGAATATTTGAAAAAGTCTCTTAATTTGGCCCCCTGCCTTCTGACTCTTTCCATTCAAATCCATTTGACACCCAACTGCTAGATTAAACTTTCTAAAGTATTTGAATTTCTTTTTTCCACTTGCTTGTTACGTTATCAAGGGCAAGATACTAAGTTCCTTTATTATTGTTTCTTTTTAATTTGATTTTTTGTCCCACTACAGGGCATTTGGGGTCTTAGTTCCATGACCAGAGATTGAACCCATGTCCAATGCCTTGGAACTGCAGACTCTTAACACTGGACTGCCAGGGAAGCCCCTGGATTTCTTTAAGTTTTAGTTCTTATCTGTAAAATTATGCTAGTATCTCAGAAGAGTGTTATTATTATTAATACTCAGTGCTGCACTGTCACAGGACAAAGCACAAAGCACTTAACCTGCCATGTGCTGTGTGCTGTGTTAGTTGCTCAGTTGCATCCGATGCTCTGCAACCCCATGCACCGCTGACTGCAGGGCTTTTTGTCCGTGGGGTTCTCCAGGCAAGACTACTTGAGTGGGTTGCCATTTCCTCCTCCAGAGGATCCTCCTGACCCAGGGATTGAACCCTCATCTCTTGGCAGGCAGGTTTTCTCATCACTAGCGTCACCTAGGAAGCCACTAACCTGCTATACCAGCTTTTAAGTTTCCACCTATTTAGTCCAACTTATTGAGGCAGAGGAACCAGAGATCAAATTGCCAACATCTGCTGGATCATCAAAAAAGCAAGAGAGTTCCAGAAAAATTTCTATTTCTGCCTTATTGACTATGCCAAAGCCTTTGACTATGTGGATAACAATAAACTGTGGAAAATTCTGAAAAAGATGGGAATACCAGACCACCTGACCTGCCTCTTGAGAAACCTATATGCAGGTCAGGAACCAACAGTTAGAACTGCACATGGAACAACAGACTGATTCCAATTGGGAAAAGGAGTACATCAAGGCTGTATATTGTCACCCTGCTTATTTAACTTATATGCAGAGTACATCATGAGACGCACTGGGCTGGAGGAAGCACAAGCTGGAATCAAGATTGCCCAGAGAAATATCAATAACCTCAGATATGCAGATGACACCACCCTTATGGCAGAAATTGAAGAGGAACTAAAAAGCCTCTTGATGAAGGTGAAACAGGAGAGTGAAAAAGTTGGCTTAAAACTCAACATTCAGAAAACGAAGATCATGGCATCTGGTCCCATCACTTCATGGGAAATAGATGGGGAAACAGTGGAAACAATGTCAGACTTTATTTTTCTGGGCTCCAGAATCACTGCAGATGGTGACTGCAGCCATGAAATTAAAAGACGCTTACTCCTTGGAAGAAAAGTTATGACCAACCTAGATAGCATTTTGAAAAGCAGAGACATTACTTTGCCAACAAAGGTCCGTCTAGTCAAGGCTATGGTTTTTCCAGTGGTCATGTATGGATGTGAGAGTTGGACTGTAAAGAAATCTCAGCACCAAAGAATTGATGCTTTTGAACTGTGGTGTTGGAGAAGAATCTTGAGAGTCCCTTGGACTGCAAGGAGATCCAACAAGTCCATTCTGAAGGAGATCAACCCTGGGAGTTCTTTGGAAGGAATGATGCTAAAGCTGAAATTCCAGTACTTGGGCCACCTCATGAGAAAAGTTGACTCATTGGAAAAGACTCTGATGCTGGGAGGGATTGGGGGCAGGAGGAGAAGGGGACAACAGAGGATGAGATGGCTGGATGGCATCACCGACTCGATGGACGTGAGTTTGAGTGAACTCCGGGAGTTGGTGATGGACAGGGAGGCCTGGCGTGCTGTGATTCATGGGGTCGCAAAGAGTTGAACACGACTGAGCGACTGAACTGAACTGAACTGAACTCCTGCATCGCAGATTCTTTACCAACTGAGCTACAAGGACTGTTAAAGCACCTTTGTTTGAGACAATCTGACACAGCCCACCTGTGAATGGTTACAGAAAAATGTATCATGTTTTGCAAGATAAATGGCCCTTTTTATTTTACTTCCCCACCTCCTCTCCATCTCTGTTCTATAAAAGAACCTGGCATCCAGATCCTGATAAGATGGTTATTTTGAGACATTAGTCTGCCATCTTCTAGGTCAGTTGGCTTTCCAAATTAAGTTATATTCCTTGCCTCAACACCTCATCTCCCAGTTAATTGGCCTGTTGTGTGGTAAGCAGAGACAGCTTAGACTTGATAACATTTACTGAAAAGATCTTGTCCGACAATGTAATCACTGGTGTCAAACAACTGTCCGTATTTGCATGGGTTAGTTTTTTGGCTCCCTATGTCTTCTCATTATTTCATTATGAAATTTTTCAAACATACTGAAAAGTTAAAAGAATTGTTTACTAAACAATTTTGAAAAAAAAGGCTAAGATTATACATAATTGCCTTGAATGTATCAGTTCAGTTCAGTTCAGTTGCTCAGTCATGTCCGACTCTTTGCAACCTCATGAATCGAAGCACGCCAGGCCTCCCTGTCCATCACCAACTCCCGGAGTTCACTCAGACTCACGTCCATTGAGTCAGTGATGCCATCCAACCATCTCATCCTCTGTTGTCCCTTCTCCTCCTGCCCCCAATCCCTCCCAGCATCAGTCTTTTCCAATGAGTCAACTCTTCATATGACGTGGCCAAAGTACTGGAGTTTCAGCTTTAGCATCAGTCCTTCCAAAGAACACCCGAGACCGATCTCCTTTAGAATGGCCTGGTTGGATCTCCTTGCAGTCCAAGGGACTCTCAAGAGTCTTCTCCAACACCACAGTTCAAAAGCATCAATTCTTCGGTGCTCAGCTTTCTTCACAGTCCAACTCTCACATCCATACATGACCACTGGAAAAACCATAGCCTTGACTAGACGGACCTTTTTTGGCAAAGTAATGTCTCTGCTTTTGAATATGTTATCTACATTGATCATAACTTTCCTTCCAAGGAGTAAGAATATTTTAATTTCATGGCTGCAATCACCATCTGCAGTGATTTTATTTAAATATCTAAAGATAATTTACATCTTAACAATATTGAGCTTTCAGTCCATTAACATGGTACATTTCTCTATATATTTACATCTTCTTTTTTTCTAGCAATATTTTCATGTTTTCAGTGTATAGGTCTTCTTGTTGTTATTGCTGCTGTTAAATGTACTTTAAGTATTTTATATTTTACAATGCTATTTTTAAAAAGCCAACATTATTAAAGTGTAAATTGCATATAACAGATTGCACTCATTTCAAATGTACAGTTAAAGTTTTTAAATCATATGATGTACCTATTTTTTTAATTAATAAACTTTACATTTTAGAAGAAATCTGCATTTACTGAAAAACTGAACAGATAGTACAGACTGTTCTGGTATGGCACTCCCCTCCCCACTACACATAGCTTCCCCTATTATTAGCATCTTGTACTAATGTGTACTAACATTTTGTACTTATTCCCTGGTGGCTCAGAGGTTAAAGCATCTGCCTGCAATGCAGGAGATGTGGGTTTGATCCCTGGGTCAGGAAGATGCCCTGGAGAAGGAAATGGCAACCAGTATTCTTGACTGGAAAATCCCATGGATGAAGGAGACTGGCGGGCTACAGTCCACGGGGTCACAAAGAGTCGGACATGACTGAGTGACTTCACTTCACTTCACTAATGTGGTAAGTTCATTATATTTGGTTAATTGGTATTAAGACAGTATTCTTGTGTCTACCATTATTACAGTATCAAACAGAATTAATTTTACTGCCCTAAAAGTACCCTGTGTACTACTCATTCATCCATCCCTTCTTTCCCTTAAAACACATCAAAACTACAATTTTTTTTTTACTGTCTTTATGATATTGCATTTTTCCAGAAGGTCCTATCCTTTTAGAGAGATGTTTCTTTCCCTGAGGTGGAAAACTAGAGAAGGTTGGAGGTGTGTATTTCCAGGTTTGTTAGGCTGTGGTAAGACACAAGTTTCCAAAATAGTTTGGCTCTAGGTTCACCTACCACAGTACAACTGTTAGGGGAAGCACACCGACTGAAACTGTCCATCCTGGACAGGTTCGCTAGTAACCATTTACATGAGTTGTTTTAGGATAGGACATCCCGGAAAGGAACACAGAACTAATAAGCCATGACCAACCTAAAGAATTTGGGAAAGGTCAAAAGGAGACAACCCAGAAACTAATCCCATTACCTTAAAACCTGAGACTATGAGCCATGTGGCAGAGCAGTTCTGGGTTCCCTTACCCTCCTGCTCTCTGCACAAGTGTGCTTTTCCAATAAAATCTCCTGCTTTGTCAGCACGTGTCTCCTCAAACAATTCTTTTCAGAGTGTTAGACAAGAGCCTACTCTTGGGATCCTGGAGGGCACCGCGCTTCCTATAACACAACAGATTCAAATTCATTCCTTTTTATGGCTAATATTCCATTGTATACATGTACTGCATCTTCTTTATCCATTCATCTGTCAATGGACATCTAGACTGCTTCCACATCCTACTACTGTAAATATTGCTGCAATGAAGTGTGGAGTACATATGTCTTTTAAAATTGTGGTTTTCTCAGGGTATATGCCCCATAGTGG
Organism: Bos javanicus; assembly: GCF_032452875.1. Taxonomy (NCBI): domain Eukaryota; kingdom Metazoa; phylum Chordata; class Mammalia; order Artiodactyla; family Bovidae; genus Bos; species Bos javanicus. The sequence goes on along the minus strand of NC_083869.1, from coordinate 57,380,712 downwards.
GATTGTATATTCACAATAAGTCTCCAGCTATTCATTAATTACAGCTTATGTTTTACCTGATGCTGATTCCAGCAGCAGACTTCTGCTTGTAGGTGTGAACTCTTGATCTGGTGAAATATGATCTTCTGATAGATCTTAAGAATAGTTGTTGATTTTTAGTTTGTTCAGTTTTTTTCTTGTCTTTGATGACATAAGCTTAACACATGTGAGATCAGAAAAAGGAAATCAAAGGAATAATCCATACATTAAAAATATATTTTTTCCCCATTTTACTCCATCTGAGTGGGTTGGCTAATGTAAATTATATAGTCTGATATACGTAAACTGGAAATCTCCATTGTTATCTATTATAATCTTCGTATCAATTCTATGAATAATCAATCTATTATTCCTCATTAGTTGCCATTGATACCCTGTTTATAAGTCTTTTCCGATATTTCTCCCTAACTGTATGGAATGCCCTTTTAATAACTAACCTAAGTAGTTTTTTTGATGTGTAAATTCTTCCAATCCTTTATAACCTAGTCAAAATGGTATCTTTTCTAAGAAATACCAAAAATATTACTTTTTTTCTTAAACTCTCTCAGTGTTTTATTTGCAGTGTTCTTACGGTCCATATCACATTTTCAAATGCATTAGTTTTTTATGTGCAGACAGGTCACTACACAGATTATAAGAGCATATCATCTCCCAGATTACTTTTTATTTACATCCCAGAACATAGTTCAGTTCAGTTCAGTCGCTCAATTGTGTCTGACTCTTTGCAACCCCATGTACTGCAGCATGCCAGGCTTCCCTGTCCATCACGAACTCCCGGAGCTTACTCAAACTCATGTCCATTGAGTCAGTGATGCCATGCAACCATCTCATTCTCTGTTATCCCTTTCTCCTCTTGCCTTCAATCTTTCCCAGCATCAGGGTCTTTTCAAATGAGTCAGTTCTTCACATCAGGTGGGCAAAGTATTGGAGTTTCAGCTTCAACATCAGTCCTTCCAATGAATATTCATGATTGATTTCTTTAATTGACTGATGGATATCCTTGCAGTCCAAGAGACTCTCAAGAGTCTTCTCCAACACCACAGTTCAAAAGGATCAATTATTTGGGGCTCAGCTTTCTTTATGTTCCAACTCTCATATCAATACATGACTACTGGAAAAACTATAGCTTTGACTATATAGAATTTGTTGGAAAAGTAATGTCTCTGCTTTTTAATATGCTGTCTAAGTTGGTAATAGTTTTTCTTCCAAGGAGCAAGCGTCTTTTAATTTCATGGCTGTAGTTACCATCTGCAGTGATTTGGGAACCCCCCAAAATAGTCTTTCACTGTTTCCATTGTTTCTCCAACTATATGCCATGAAGTGATGGGACAAGATGCCATGATCTTAGTTTTCTGAATGTTAAGTTTTAAGCTAACTTTTTCATTTTCCTCTTTCACTTTCATCAAGAGGCTCTTTAGTTCTTCTTAGCTTTCTGCCATAAGGGTGGTGTCCTCTGAATATCTGAGGTTATTGATATTTCTCCTGGTGATCTTGATTCCAGTCTGTGCTTCATCCAGCCCAGCATTTCTCATGATGTACTCTGCATATAAGTTAAAAAAGCAGGGTGACAATATACAGCCTTGACGTACTCATTTCCCAATTTGGAGCCAGTCTGTTGTTCCATGTCCAGTTCTAACTGTTGTTTCTTGACTTCCATGCAGATTTCTCAGGAGGCAGGTCAGGTGGTCTGGTATTCCCATCTCTTTCAGAATTTTCCACAGTTTGTTGTGATCCACAGAGTCAAGGGCTCTGGGTAGTCAATAAAGCAGAATTAGATGTATTCCTGGAACTCTTTTGCTTTTTTGATGACTCAATTGATGTTGGCAATTTGATCTCTTGTTCTGCTGCCTTTTCTAAATCTAGCGGCATGTCTGGAAGTTCGTGGTTTATGTACTGTTGAAGCCTGACTTGGAAAATTTTGAGCATTACTTTACTAGCATGTGACATGAGTGCAATTGTGTGTTAGTTTCAACATTCTTTAGCATTGCCTTTCTTTGGGATTGGAATGAAAATTGACCTTTTCCAGACCTGTGGCCACTGCTGAATTTTCCAAATTTGCTGGCATATTCAGTGCAGCACTTTCACAGCATCACCTTTCAGGATTTGAAATAGCTCAGCTGGAATTCCATCACCACCACTAGCTTTGTTCATAGTGATGTTTCATAAGGCCCACTTGACTTCACATTCCAGGATGTCTGGCTCTAGGTGAGTGATCACACCATCATGATTATCTGAGTCATGAAGATCTTTTTTGTATAGTTCTTCTGTGTATTCTTGCCACCTCTCTGAATATCTTCTGCTTCTGTTAGGTCCATGCCATTTCTGTTCTTTATTAAGCCCATCTTTGCATGAAATGTTTCCTCGGTATTTCTAATTTTCTTGAAGAGAGCTCTAGCTTTCCCATTCTATTATATTCCTCTATTTCTTTGCATTGATCACTGAAGAAAGCTTTCTTTTCTCTCCTTCCTATTCTTTGGAATTCTGCATTCAAATGGGTATATCTTTCCTTTTCTCCTTTGCTTTAGCTTGTTTTCTTTTCTCAGCTACTTGTAAGGCCTCCTCAGTAAACCATTTTGCTTTTTTGCATTTCTTTTTCTTAGGGATGGTCTGGATCACTGCCTCCTGTACAATGTCATGAACCTCTCTCCATAATTCTTCAGGCACTCTATCAGATCTAATCCTTTGAATCTATTTGTCACTTACACTTATAATCATAAGGGATTTGATTTAGGTCATACCTGAATGGGCTAGTGGTTTTCCCTACTTTCTTCAATTTAAGTCTGACTTGGCAATAAGGAGTTCATGATCTGAGCTGTAGAAAGCTCTCAGTCTTGTTTTTGCTGACTGTATAGAGCTTCTCCATCTTTGGCTGCAAAGAATATAATCAATCTGATTTCAATATTGATTGTTTGGTGATGTTCCATGTTGTTGGAAGAGGGTGTTTACTATGACCAGTGCCTTCTCTTGGTAAAACTCTGTTAGCCTTTGCCCTGCTTCATTTTGTACTTCAAGGCCAAGTTTGCCTGTTAATCCAGGTAGCTCTTGACTTCCTACATTTGCATTCTCATCCCCTATAATGAAAAGGGCATCTTTTGGGGGTGTTAATTCTAGAATGTCTTGTAGGTCTTCGTAGAATTGTTCAACTTCAGCTTCTTTAGCATTAGCACTCAGGGCATCAGTTCAGTTCAGTTCACTCGCTCAGTCATGTCCGACTCTTTGCGACACTATGAATCGCAGCACGCCAGGCTTCTCTGTCCATCACCAACTCCCGGAGCTCACTCAGACTCACGTCCATTGAGTCGGTGATGCCATCCAGCCATCTCATCCTCTGTTATCCCCTTTTCCTCCTGCCCCCAATCCCTCCCAGCATCAGAGTCTTTTCCAATGAGTCAACTCTTCACATGAGGTGGCCAAAGTACTGGAGTTTCAGCTTTAGCATCATTCCTTCCAAAGAACTCCCAGGGCTGATCTCCTTCACAATGGACTGGTTGGATCTCCTTGCAGTCCAAGGGACTCTCAAGAGTCTTCTCCAACACTACAGTTCAAAAGCATCAATTCTTTGGCGCTCAGCTTTCTTCACAGTCCAGCTCTCACATCCATACATGACCACAGGAAAAACCATAGCCTTGACTAGACGGACCTTTGTTGGCAAAGTAATGTCTCTGCTTTTGAATATGCTATCTAGGTTGGTCATAACTTTCCTTCCAAGGAGTAAGCATCTTTTAATTTCATGCTTGGGGCATAGACTTTGATTACTGTGATACTGAATGGTTTGCCTTGGAAATGAACAGAGATCATTCTGTCATTTTTGAGATTGTATCCAATATAGCATTTTAGACTCTTCTGTTGAGTATGATGGCTACTTCATTTCTTCTAAGGGATTCTTGCTCACAGTAGTAGATATAACGGTCGTCTGAGTTAAATTCACCCATTCCAGTCCATTTTAGTTCACTGATTCCTAAAATGTCGACATTCACTCTTGCCATCGCTTGTTTGACCACTTCCAATTTGCCTTGATTCACGGACCTAAGATTCCAGGTTTCTATGCAATATTGATCTTTACATCATTGGACTTTACTTTCATCACCAGTACATCCACAACTGGGTGTTGCTTTTACTTTGGCTGCATGTCTTCATTCTTTCTGGAGTTATTTCTCCTCTGATTTCCAGTAGCATATTGGGCATCTACTGACCTGGGGAGTTCATCTTTCAGTGTCCTATCTTTTTGCCTTTTCATACTGTTCATGGGGTTCTCAAGGAAAGAATACTGAAGTGGTTTGCCATTCCATTTTCCAGTGGACCACATTTTGTCAGAACTCTCTACCATGAACTATCCATCTTGGGTGGCCGTACATGGCATGGCTCATACTTTCACTGAGTTAGACAAGGCTGTGGTCCATGGGATCAGTTTGGTTAGTTTTCTGTGACTGTGATTTACATTCTGTCTGACTCTGATGGATAAAGGTAAGAGGCTTATGGAAGCTTCCTGATGGGAGAGACTGTCTGAAGGCTAAACTGGGTCTTGTTCTGATGGCCTTGGCCATACTCAGTAAATCTTTAATCCTATTTCCTGTTGATGGGTGGGGCTGTGTTCCCTCCCTGTTGTTTGACCTGAGGCCATACTTATAGTGGAGGTAATGAAGATAATGATGACCTCCTTCAAAAGGTCCCAAGCATGCACTGCAGCACTCAGTGCTCTCCAACCCTGCAGCAGGCCACCATCAATAGACGCCTCCACTGGACACTCATGGGCAAGTCTGGGTCAGTCTCTTGTGGGGTCACTGCTCCTTTCTCCTGGGTCCTGATGTGCACAAGGTTCTATTTGTGCCCTCCAAGTGTCTGTTTCTCCAGTCTTGTATAAGCTCTTATGGCTCTAGGGTGAGGTTAATGGCGACCTCCTCCAAGAGGGCTTATGCCATACCCAGGTCTGCTGCACCAAGAGCCCCTGCCCCTGCAGCAGGCCACTGCTGATCTGTTCCTTTGCAGGAGACACCCAAACACAGTTCTAGTCAGTCTCTGTGGGGTCTCTGTGAAGAGTGTGGACAAGGTTTATTTGAGCCCTCTGAGCTTATCTAGTGGGTAAGGGGTTTGATTCTAAATGCAATTTCACCCCTCCTACCATCTTGCTGGGGTTTCTCCTTTGCACTTGGATGTGGGGTCTTTTTTTGGTGGGATCCAACATTCTCTAGTTAATGGCCATTCAGCAGTGACTTGTAGTTTTGGAATTCTCGCAGGAGAAGATGAGTGCATGTCCTTCTACTCTGCCATCTTGAACGTCACTCCCTAGCTCAGTGCTAGTTCAGTGCTTCACAACTAACAAAATGTTACTCACATTTAACAGTATATCTCACATCTTAAAAGTGAACTCTCTCGTCTTTCCTAGTTTGTTGTTTTCCTCTATTTCTTTGCATTCATTGCTGAGGAAGGCTTTCTTATCTCTTCTTGCTATTCTTTGGGACTCTGTATTCAGATGCTTATAGCTTTCCTTTTCTCCTCTGCTTTTCACTTCTCTTCTTTTCACAGCTATTTGTAAGGCCTCCCCAGACAGCCATTTTGCTTGTTTGCATTTCTTTTCCATGGGGATGGTCTTGATCCCTGTCTCCTGTACAATGTCAGGAACCTCAGTCCATAGTTCATCAGGCATTCTATCTATCAGATCTAGTCCCTTAAATCTATTTCTCACTTCCACTGTATAATCATAAGGGATTTGATTTAGGTCATACCTGAATGGTCTAGTGGTTTTCCCTACTTTCTTCAATTTCAGTCTGAATTTGGCAATAAGGAGTTCATGATTTGAGCCACAGTCAGCTCCTGGTCTTGTTTTTGTTGACTGTATAGAGCTTCTCCATCTTTGGCTGCAAAGAATATAATATAATGTGACCCCATGGCCTGTAGCCCACCAAGCTCGTCCTTCCATGGGATTCTCCAGGCAAGAATACTGGAGTGGGTTGCATTTCCTTCTCCAGGGGATCTTCCCAACCCAGGGATTGAACCCAGGTCTCCCGCATTGCAGGCAGATGCTTTAACCTCTGAGCCACCAGGGAAGCCCTAATACCTAGTAGCACCTAACTGAATGGATGAAATGAATGTGTATCTAATATATGTACACATACACACACAGTGCTTCCCTCTTCACTGGCACATAGTAAACACTTAATGCTGCTGCTGCTAAATCACTTCAGTCGTGTCCAACTCTGTGTGACCCCATAGATGGCAGCCCACCAGGCTGCCTCGTCCCTGGGATTCTCCAGGCAAGAACACTGGAGTGGGTTGCCATTTCCTTCTCCAATGCATGAAAGTGAAAAGTCAAAGTGAAGTCGCTCAGTCGTATCAGACTCTTAGCGACCCCATGGATTGCAGCCTACCAGGCTCCTCCATCCATGGGGTTTTCCAGGCAAGAGTACCGGAGTGGGGTGCCACTTATTTCTATAATAAATTATTTGGAAGCAGATCATATGGAATGTCAAATTCTATGTGTATATAAAGTTGTTCTGCTATTCCTCTGGAAACAATAATGGAAGCAGTTAACATAAATTCAGAGAACTGTACATTATTGGTGGGCTGAAGGTCACAATAATAGTAGCTAGTTTCTATTTCCAGTTTTTTAGGGAATCTCCACACTGTTCTCCATAGTGGCTGTACTAGTTTGCATTCCCACCAACAGTGTAAGAGGGTTCCCTTTTCTCCACACCCTCTCCAGCATTTATTATTTGTAGACTTTTGGATCGCAGCCATTCTGACTGGTGTGAAATGGTACCTCATAGTGGTTTTGATTTGCATTTCTCTGATAATGAGTGATGTTGAGCATCTTTTCATGTGTGTGTTAGCCCTCTGTATGTCTTCTTTGGAGAAATGTCTGTTTAGTTCTTTGGCCCATTTTTTGATTGGGTCATTTATTTTTCTGGAGTTGAGCTGTAGGAGTTGCTTGTATATTTTTGAGATTAGTTGTTTGTCAGTTGCTTCATTTGCTATTATTTTCTCCCATTCTGAAGGCTGTCTTTTCACCTTGCTAATAGTTTCCTTTGATGTGCAGAAGCTTTTAAGGTTAATTAGGTCCCATTTGTTTATTTTTGCTTTTATTTCCAATATTCTGGGAGGTGGGTCATAGAGGATCCTGCTGTGATGTATGTCAGAGAGTGTTTTGCCTATGTTCTCCTCTAGGAGCTTTATAGTTTCTGGTCTTATGTTTAGATCTTTAATCCATTTTGAGTTTATTTTTGTATATGGTGTTAGAAAGTGTTCTAGTTTCATTCTTCTACAAGTGGTTGACCAGATTTCCCAGCACCACTTGTTAAAGAGATTGTCTTTAATCCATTGTATATTCTTGCCTCCTTTGTCAAAGATAAGGTGTCCATATGTGTGAAATAGAACTGCCTTATGATCCAGCAATCCCACTGCTGGGCATACACACTGAGGAAGCCAGAAGGGAAAGAGACACGTGTACCCCAATGTTCATCGCAGCACTGTTTATAATAGCCAGGACATGGAAGCAACCTAGATGTCCATCAGCAGATGAATGGATGGGAAAGCTGTGGTACATATACACAGTGGAGTATTACTCAGCCATTAAGGGGAAAACATTTGAATCAGTTCTAGTGAGGTGGATGAAACTGGAGCCTATTATACAGAGTGAAGTGAGCCGGAAGGAAAAACACCAATACAGTATACTAACGCATATATATGGAATTTAGAAAGATGGTAACAATAACCCTGTGTACAAGACAGCAAAAGAGACGCTGATGTATAGAACAGTCTTATGGACTCTATGGGAGAGGGAGAGGGTGGGAAGATTTTGGAGAATGGCATTGAAAATGGCATGTAAAAGATCATGTATGAAACAAGATGCCAGTCCAGGTTCGATGCACGATACTGGATGCTTGGGACTGGTGCACTGGGATGACCCAGAGGGATGGTATGGGGAGGGAGGAGGGAGGAGGGTTCAGGATGGGGAACACATGTATACCTGTGGTGGATTCATTTTGATAATTGGCAAAACTAATACTATTATGTAAAGTTTAAAAATAAAATAAAAAAATAATAATAGTAGCTAGTAATTATTGGGCACTTTGTGACACTTTGTAGTTTAAGTATTTCACATGTACTGACTCATTTAGTTTTCACAAAAAAAAACTTCATGAAGTACATGTTTCTATTATGTCCATTTTACATGTGGGAAAAAAGATTTCAATAACTTTTACTCTGTGACACAATGCATATGGGAGGAGCTAAGATTTAAACCAGAGAGTTTTGACCCACTTATCCACTGTCAAGATTGGCCTTCAAGATTTACAAACAGCTCATGATGCTTAACAGCATCAAAGCAAACAACTCAATAAAAAAATGGGCAGAAGACCTAAATAAACATTTCTCCAAAAAAGATACACAGATGTCCAAGAGGCACATGAAAAGATGTTCTTCATTGCTAATTATTAGAGAAATGCAAATCAAAACTACAATGAAATATCACCTGACACCAGTCAAAATGGCTATCAACAAAAAATCCACAAACAATAAATGCTAGAGAGGATGTTAAGAAAAGGGAACTCTCCTACACTGTTGTTGGGAATGAAAGTTGGTACAGCCACTATGGAGAACAGTATAGAGGATCCTTAAAAAACTAAAAATAGAGCTACCATATGACCCTGCAATCCCACTCATGGGCGTATATCTGGAGAAAAACATGGTCCAAAAGGATGTTTATTAAAACACTGTTTACAATAGCCAAGACATGGAAGCAACCTAAATGTCCACTGATGGAGGGATGGATAAAGATGATGTGGGACATATATACAATGAAATATTAAAGTGAAATTTAAAGTGAAAGTCTCTCAGTCATGTCCGACTCTTTGCAACCCCATGGACTATACAGTCCATGGAATTCTCCATGCCGGAATACTGAAGTGGGTAGCCTTTCTCTTCTCCAGAGGATCTTCCCAACTCAGGGATCAAACCCAGGTGTTTCACATTGCAGGTGGCTTCTTTACCAACTGAGCTATCAGGGAAGCCCCTAAGTAGAATATTACTCAGCCATTAAAAAGAATGAAATAATGCCTTCTGCAGCAACATGGATGGAACTAGAGATTGTCGTACTGAGTGAAGTAAGTCAGATAGAGGGGAAATATCATATGACACCCCTTATAAGTGGAATCAAAAAAGAAATGATACAAATGAATGCACTTACAAAACAGAAGCAGACTCACAGACTTAGAGAACAAACTTACGGTTGCCAAGGTATATTTAGGGAGTTTGGGATGGACATGTACACACTGCTATATTTAAAATGGATAAACAACAAGGACCTACTGTATGGCACATGGAAGTCTGTTCATAGTTATGTGGCAGTATGAATGGGAGGGAAGTTTGGGGGAGAATGTATACATAAGGCTGAGTCCCCTTGCTGTTCACCTGAAGCTATCACAACATTGTTAATCAGCTATACACCAATACAAAATTAAAAATTTAGGGGGAAAAAAAGAATGGTGAGGTAAATACATTTGAAAATTATTTAATACTGGGGTAAACAGATTGTTATCTTCTCTGCTTTAAATTCGTTTGCTTTATTGTATAAGAGAGCATGACCACAGGGATCTGAGAATTCTTAAAAATTTTAGGACATCAACATAATTATCATTCCTAATCCACAGCCTAAAAACAGCACACACACACACACACACACACACCTGAGTATATTCTTAGACTATTGACAGTAAAACAAAATTATTGTCCACACCAAGTGTGTATTTGGTCTTAGAAAGTCTGTTTTGAGCTTTCTGTGTGTTGAGTATTTTCTTATCAATGCCAGTATTTTCTTGCAGTATTTCGATTGTCATAAAATCTGTATCTCAGAATGCAAAAACTGAAAAACCTTCAAATCCTAGACCATAATCTATGTATCCAGTGTTTGAGAATTTGAATACCAGGACATGTTCAATACCATAATTGGTGTCAGTAAAGAAATAGTATATTTTTAAAGAAAACAATAATTTCAAAATGAATTTTTTTCTGATGTGGGTTAAATGTATACAAAGTATTAAAAATTATTAAAGTAACTTTGACATAAATTTTAAAAAGCCACATAACGATTTCAAGCCTGCGTGCATACATAAAGATTCTCACCCCAAGATGGCAGTTCCAAAGATAAAGTGACAAACAGATAAAACAGCATCCCACAGTACCCAAGCTCATCATGCCTGGTGTGATACATAACTATGATTTCCTACTTCATTATACTATTTGGATCTAAATGACAGAGTGGTGAGACAGGGAATGTGAAGCAGTCAAAACTAGAGACTTTTCCAGCTTTGACAACACCAATCTTTGTCCAGATATTACAGAAATCATTTTAGGCAGAAAAGGTAGAGCTTATAATTGACTTTTGGTCCAGTAAACAAGAAAAGAAAATGAAAATGTGCCACACTTATGTTGATATAAATGTGAAAATTGCACACATTGTGTTTCTTTAGCTTTCTCATCAATCAAACTATTTGATTCTAAGTGAATGATTTTTTTTGTTTTGTTTTAGTTGCTCTTCTTATCATAATTCAGATAAAGCCACTGTTTATTTTTTTTTTTTTACATATGGAATTTTACTGAATTTTTGACATTGACTGAGAAATATAATGCAACAAGGAGGAGGAGCAAATTCCTTTGGAAAAAATATACAATTGACCCTTGAACAACATGAGTTTGATTTGCAAGTTTCCACTTAAACATAGATTTTTTTCAATGATAAATAGTACAGTGCTCAGATCCAGGATTGGTTGAATCTATGGATGTGGAACCATGGTATCAGCTCTAAGGAAACTTGGATAGGAAGGGGAGGGCCAACTGTAAGTTAAACAGGGATTTTCCACTTCAAGGAGCGTTGTTGCCTCTAACCTGACGTGTTCTAGGGTCAACTGCATACATCATTGCTAGTGATTGTGATGCTAAAGACATTATTCTTAAAAGTGTGAAGTAGTTGAAAAGATGCTGGTCATTTATTTCTGCTTTTTGTTTGATTACTTGGCTTATTTGTAGTAATCTCTTCTTTGAAAAATGGACATTCAATAGTCAGTGATCTATATTTTCTCCCACATCAAGGGACATGAAAATTGTGATACAATATTGAAAGTGATAATGAAATATATTAACCAAAATGAAAAGAGTACTTAACCCACATTGAGCAAAATTCATTTGCATCTTTCAATCAGTCAATATTTATGAAGTTCTCACTTTTTGCTTAGTACCGTGCTACACAAAAGAGAAAGTGAGCATTGCTTTTAGAGTATACTGTTTGTCAGTCATTATGTCAGGCACTTTGTACACCCAACCACACTGAGTTCTCAGAAAGATCAAGTAGATTGGATATAAATGTATACATTTTACATAGAATATAACATAAGTGAGCAAGTTACTCGCACAAAGTCAAACGTCTAGGAAACTATGCAGTTAGAATTTGAATCTAGAGTATCATGTGACTCTAAAGTTTATAATATTTTTACTCATACTAGTTCAGCTTACTTTCAATTAGGTGGTGAGTAAATGAAAAAGAAGTGAAATAATAAGTAGAACTCATAAAGCAGGTGTCATTGAGAGCTAGGAAGTTTGGGAAAGAGATAGATAACCATGGGAAGAGGGACGAGGACATCAAGTATATCTGTAGTAAGTCCTGTGTTGTGTGTTCCAGCTGACAGTACCTCTGCTATCTGATGATTGATGATGTAAGAATAGAATCATAAAACAGTCATTCACAATTACTGGAATATGTTTGGTTGACTTTAGCAGAATTTTGGTGACCTCCAATAGTTAAAGGTAGGTAAGAATTACATACATACTTACTTCAACGTTACTACCAGGTAGGAAAGGAAAAATGCGTCTTGGAATGAATCCCATCATACATGTAAGCATTGATCACTAAACACATACAAATTTATTCATAAAACTTGTCCTCTCAGCTTGGTGTAGTGTCAGCTCTCTCTATCCTTTCAGGAAGTCCACTAACAACTTGCATGAACATTCACTCGAGATAACCAGACTGCTGTTCTATTTCAGGTGAAAATATCCTTCCACAGGTGGGTTGATGTGGGGCCTATTCCTATTCTAAATGCAGGGCACTCAAAGGTCTGGCTATTGAGTCTGCTATATTTTTATACCCTGCTCATGAAAGGATGGGAATGTCCAACAATATTTCTATCCAACCCACTCACAAAGTCCAGTGGAAAATAATGTCCTGACATTTTCTCTGTTAAAAGGTAACATTTCTAGGTTTGATCTGGACAAAAGTTGCTTCTAAATTTAAATACAGATAATCTCTGACTTAAGAGGGTTCAACTGACAATTTTTTGGCTTTTCAATGGTACAAAAGTGCTGAATGTTCAGTATGTATAATATATATGATATATAATACATACACACATATATATACACTTTGAGTTTTGATCTTTTTCCAGGACAACCATATGCTGTATGATAGTATGAAACTCTTGTGATTCTGGGCAGTCACGTGATCACTAATGGAAAAACCTATATTCAGCACAGTAGTCAATAAATTACATGAATATTCAACACTTTACTATAAAATAGGCTTTGCTCTTTGCTAAATGATTTGGCCCAACTGTAGGCTAATGTAAGTGTTTTGAGCACCTTTAAGTAAGGCTTAGGGGCTTCCCTGGTGGCTCAGCCATAAAGAATCTGCTTGGGATGCAGGAGACTACCAGCAATGCAGGAGATACAGGTTCGATCCCTGGGTCAGGAAGATCCCCTGGAGAGGGAAATGGTAACCCACTACAGTATTCTTGCCTGGGAAATCCTATGGACAGAGGAGTTTGGTGGGCTACAGTCTGTAGGGTTGCAAGGAGTTGGACACAACTGAGTGACTGAACACAAGGAAGGCTTGCCTAAACTATGTTGCTCAATCGATTAGGTGTATCATGCATTTTCAACTTAAGATATTTTCAACTTAACAACAGGTTTATTGGGAACTTGTCTCATCATAAGTCAAGAAAGATTTTCCACTATGTGTTCCTAAAGATGTTTGTGTATTTTGTGTGTTTTTCAAACAATGCCTCAATCTCAGTGTTTTAAGAAAAATTACAGGAAAATATAAAAATTAGTCATGGAAGCTTGATAATAAACAAGTCTTGATCAGAATCTAGAAATCCAAGAAAGATTGATCCAGACTACAGTGAAAGGAGAGGATTCTATAAGAGAACTGACATGCTTGAAAACCTGTATAGGTGGGGCAAAGCATTATGTGTTTAGTGAGTGGGACTCTAAAGATGAGATCATAGTGTTTACAGTCTCTGAGCTTGCTTTTCAACTTTGGCTCATAGGCCTATGTTGATCATAGAAGTACATCTTTGGAGGGGCAGTGGAAGTGGAAAATAAAGTCTTATATTATATAAGGAAGGCCCATTTGATGGGGAGGAAGATGCTTTCCCAAAAGAACCTCTAAGTTCATAAGTAACTTTATTTCTAGTGCTGCTTTCTTTTAGTAAAGAGAAGGACTGCCTCAGGAGTCCCTGTTAGAACTCTCAGGCTTCTGTTGTTTAGCCTGGGCTTTCCAGGAGTCAGGAATATGGGCTATTTTGCCTTTTGACTAAGGTTCCTCTCAGCTTTTGTGATTCTGTAAATGAGGAAGACTTTGAAAAAACCAAAACAAAACTTTGTAATATTTTTCAGTGATTTCTTAGTAATACCTTTCTTAAGACCTAGACCCTAAGGCTACCTTCTAAGAAGATACCACTTTATAGCAAGTTTCCTTTGATAATTCTTTCTCCTTAATGATCTTTTTGTTGTTTGTTGTTACTTTAAAAAGGGTCCATGCTCCAGGGCAAGTCAAAAAGAAACTGAGCTGTCTGCCTTTTCTTTGAGTGGTAGCTGTACATCCAAGAGACTGGTGGTTTTGATTATAGTATAGTGCTATAGGCTCGGTGGTTAGAATTATTTCAGGTACGGATTTTTAAAATGGATAATGCACCTAATGATTGGACACATTTCTCTCCTTTAAAAATGAAATAAACTGTTTAAAGAGACAATAATATATATACATATATGTATACATAAAACTGAGATATCCAAGTCATGTTTAAAAAATATACGTATGTGCTAAATCGTGTCCTACTCTTTTTGACTTCATGGACCACAGCTCACCAGGCTCCTCTGTCCATGGAATTTTCCAGGAAAGAATACTGGAATGGGTTGCCATTTCTTACTCCAAGGGATCTTCCTGATGCAGGGATTGAACCGGCATCTCCTGGGAACCCTTAAAATATAAAATGCACTATAGTCACTCAGCCGTGTCCAACTCTTTGTGAAAAAAAGGCACTAGCTAAAGCAATAAGTGTTAGGAGAAATAAAACATCTATTGACTCATTCATCACCTTAAACTTATTATAAGCCTTTTTCTTTAAACATTAACTTATTATATTTTTCTCACTCATATGAAATGTCTATCTTTGTTTATAACTGATGACTGACAAGATGGTTTCAGCTACAATAATAATACAGCTGTTAAATTCATCATTAACACTCTTCTGCTACTCATGCTGAAGCAAGAAATTCTTTCAAGAATCTTTATTTTATTCTCAAATTAATTGTCTGCTTACCTATCAATTTATAGAAATCAGTTTTCACTCTATGTATGTTGCCCAATTTGAAAGACTCCCAGTTGCCTTTGATAAGGTTTATGTGTAATATTACTACATGATAAGTAAGATGAATAAGTAAAATAATAAATGTAAAAAAACCTGCCACTTATTAAAATTCTATAAATGAGTTACTCAATTATAATTCTATACCCTGTGCAATTTACCCTTATAACAACTGAAATAGATAGTTCCATTTTATAAATGAGATTATGAAAACCTAGAAAAGTTAAAGTTTTATAATATCACATGGCTGATTATTTTACCAAAACTAGAATTTGAACCAAACATAAGACATATGCTTTCCCCTATGCTGTCTCTAATTATAAAATTTCTTTCATTGATTAAATCATCTGTTTTAAGAATCTAGAGACCCTATTCATTTGGCATAATTACAGATAATCTAGCTAACATCTTAATAATAAAGATAGAGGAACAAACTGTCTTTGTCTGGTAAAGTCACTATTACTACAAAGTCTTTAAAGTAAAAAAAAAAAAGTTAAAACATACTTAGTTCAACTGACATGGAAGATGTGATCTGTCATATAACTCTGGAATGATATTTATATGAATATCATAGCTTTTTATAAATTCTAAATAGCTACCCAGAAAATTTCCATTGTTTTAGAAGAATTTAGAATTTTGGTGCTTTTCAAAATTGATACTTTCAACATTAAGATTTTAATATATTGAAAACTCCAAAAATGTAGCACCACCCTTATTTTATTACTGTTGCTATTACTAAATTTCATAATTGAAATAATACTTCAACATTCAGTTTAGATTCAGATCAGTCACTCAGACATGTCTGACTTTTCGCAACACATGGAAGGCAGCAAGCCAGGGTTCCCTGTCCATCACCAACTCACAGAGCTTATTCAAATTCATGTCCATTGAGTCAGTGATGCCAAACAACCATCTCATCCTCTGTCACCACCATCTCTTCCCACCTTCGATCTTTCCTAGCATCAGGGTCTTTTCCAATAAGTCAGTTCTTTGCATCAGGTGGCCAAAGTATTGGAGCTTCAGCTTCAGCATCAGTCCTTCCAATGAATATTCAAGACTGATGCCCTTTAGGATTGACTGGTGGATATCCTTGTAGTCCAAAGGACTCAACTGGTTGGATCTCCTTGCAGTCCAAGGGACTTTCAAGAGTCTTCTCCAACATCACAGTTCAAAAGGATCAATTCTTCAGCACTCAGCTTTCTTTATAGTCCAACTCTCACATCCATACATGACTACTTGAAAAACCATAGCTTTGACTAGATGGACCATTGTTGGCAAAGTAATGTCTCTGCTTTTTAATATGCTGTCTAGATTGGTCATAGCTTTCCTTCCAAGGAGCAAGGGTCTTTTAATTTCATGGCTGCAGTCACCATCTGCAGTGATTTTGGAGCTCCCAAAAATAAAATCTCACACTGTTTCCATTGTTTCCCATCTATTTGCCATGAAGTGATGGGACCAGATGCCATGATCTTAGT
This sequence comes from Bos javanicus, assembly GCF_032452875.1. Lineage (NCBI taxonomy): Eukaryota > Metazoa > Chordata > Mammalia > Artiodactyla > Bovidae > Bos > Bos javanicus. The sequence goes on along the minus strand of NC_083869.1, from coordinate 57,364,565 downwards.
TTTCTGAACATTGAGTTTTAAGTCAACTTTTTCACTCTCCTCTTTCACTTTCATCAAGAGGCTCTATAGTTTTCTTAGCTTTCTGCCATAAGGGTAGTGTCATCTGCTATCTAAGGTTATTGATATTTCTCCCAGAAATCTTGATTCCAGTTTGTGCTTCATCCAGCCTGGCATTTTGCATGATGTAATCTGCATATAAGTTGAATAAGCAGGGTGACAATATACAGACTTGACATACTCCTTTCTCGATTTGCAAACAGTCTGTTGTGTCATGTCCAGTTCTAACTGTTGCTTCTTGACCTTTATGAAGATTTCTCAGGTGGTCTGGTATTCCCATCTCTTGAAGAATTTCCCACAGTTTGTTGTGATCCACACAGTCAAAGGCTTTGGCATAGTCAACAAAGCAGAAGTAGATGTTTTCCTGGAGCTCTCTTGCTTTTTTCAGGATCCAAAGGACGTTGGCAATTTGATCTCTGGTTCCTCTGCCTATTCTAAATCTAGTTTGAACATCTGGAAGTTCATAGTTCATGCACTGTTGAAGCCTGGCTTGAAGAATTTTGAGCATTGCTTTGTTAGTGTGCAAGATGAGGGCAATTGTACAGCAGTTGGAACATTCTTTGGCATTGCCTTTCTTTGGGATTGGAATGAAAACTGACCTTTTCCAGTCCACTGCCGAGTTATCCAAATTTGCTGGCATATTGAGTGCAACACTTTCACAGCATCATCTTTTAAGATTTGAAGTAGCTCAACTGTAATTCTATCACCTCCAATAGTCTTTTGTGTGGTGATACTTCCTAAGGTCCTTGACATCAATTTCACGGTTTCAACATTAAAATATTTTTAATATTTTAAAAATATTTAGTCCATAATATTATATTATATACAACACTCCATAATTATAAAATTATATATAAATCACATATATAATTTATATAATTATATATTATATAAATATAATATATATTATATATAATAAAATAAAATATATAATACTCCATAATTATATAATTATAGTAGTCTATAATATTATATTCCATTATATTGTAGACCATAATATAATATATTATATAAAATAATAATATAGTCTATAATATTTCAACATTAAAAGCTAAAAGCTAGTATAATTGATACTCAAAGGCCCTATAGTATGCATGCATCACACATGCACATATATGTATAGTACTTTCCCATGTTTACTTGAGATCCTTCTGGAGAAATAAATAAATGATTTAAAAGAGTTGAAAATTTCCAGCTTTTTCCTTTTCCTCTGCTCCTGTCCAAGAATATCATCATTCTGATTTTTCTTGCCTTTATTCTCAATAAATTTCATTTATGCATAAATGATGCATAGAAATCCTTGTGATTTTGAAATGTATTTGTAATATATTGTGTACCTTATTATATAACATTCTCTCCCTGTTTTGGCCAATACTATTTGAGTTTTGATGAATATATATTGATTTATCTATAGCTACCATCCGGTCCCATCACTTCATGGGAAATAGATGGGGAAACAGTGGAAACAGTGGCTGACTTTATTTTTTGGGATCCAAAATCACTGCAGATGGTGACTGCAGCCATGAAATTAAAAGACACTTACTCCTTGGAAGGAAAGTTATGACCAACCTAAATAGCATATTCAAAAGCAGAGACATTACTTTGCCAACAAAGGTCCATCTAGTCAAGGCTATGGTTTGGGAATGATGCTAAAGCTGAAACTCCAGTACTTTGGCCACCTCATGTGAAGAGTTGACTCATTGGAAAAGACTCTGATGCTGGAACGGATTAGGGGCAAGAGGAGAAGGGGACGACAGAGGATGAGATGGCTGGATGGCATCACTGACTCAATGGACGTGAGTCTCAGTGAACTCTGGGAGTTGGTGATGGACAGGGAGGCCTGGTGTGCTGCGATTCATGGGGTTGCAAAGAGTCGGACACAACTGAGCGACTGATCTGATCTGATCTGACACATATTTTATTTTCTCTTTTTAATTCTTCCAGTACATACATATGGGCCTCCCAGGTGCCCCTAGTGGTGAAGAATCTGCCTGCCAATGCAGGAGACATAAAGAGATGAGAGTTTATCCCTGGATTCTGGAAGACCCCCTGGAGGAGAGCATGGAAACCCACTCCAGTAGTCTCGACTGGAAAATCCCTTGGACACAGGAATCTGGCAGGCTATAGTCCATTGGGTCACAAAGAGGTGGACATGATTGAAGCAACTTGGCATCAACTTGTGCAATATATAATATATCTCAAATTACACATCCCTTTTCTTGTGATGTAGGTCTGTAGGTCTGTACAGTCTCCCACCTCATTTTGGCTTTTAAATAAAGTTTAAGTAAACATTCTTATATATTTGTCCTTTATTTTCTGTGTAATAATTTCTCTAGGATAAATATATAAAAGGATTTACTGGCATATAGAGGACATGGCCCTTTAATTTTACTAGATACTGCAAAAGTGTTTTTTGTAAGGTAGTTTTACCAATTTATATTCCTTTGAGTAATGTATGAGATTTGCCAATTGATTTGCATCTTCATAACTATTTTATGTTCTTTGCTTTATAATGTTGTCAGCCTAAATGGTGGCAATATATATCTCATTTTGGCTTAAAATCACATTTTTCTGATTACTAATGAGATTGAACCTCTTTTCATTTATTTACTTACAATTTAGAACTTCTGAGAAAAGCCTATTAATATTATTTACTTATATTTCTTTTCTTTTTTCTCTCTCTCCTTTATGATTTCTAAGCTGAAGACTAGTATTTCGTCAGAATATATGTTACACAAATAAAACCTTACCAAATCTGCAGCTTGTTTCTTCCAAAAAAAAAAAAAAATCTGTATTTAGGCACATTTATCAATCAATTTGTTTGTTGATTGGCCTTTTTCCATCTTGTTTAGTGTGTGAAATGAAATATGAATTCAGTATCTTTTCATTGTGAAAATTGAGTGTTACCAGGACCATTTGTTGAATAGTTTAAACTTTATCTACTGATTTACTAGGCTGAATCTGTCTTATACCAAGCTTCTGTAAGTGAAAAGGTCAGTTTCAAACTCTGAAACAATGTATTTATTTCTTTATCAGTACCATGCTATAAATTGATTTTTTGCCCTGCAATTTTATTGCATTTATTTATTATTTCTAATATATATATTTTAGTTTTCTGTATATAAAACCATGTCAACTGTAAGTAGTGACAGTTTTACTTATTTTCCAATCTGGATGCATTTTTATTTCTCTTTCTTAGCAATCATAGCTAATTGCTCTAGCTATGACTTTCAATATTATGTTGAGAAGAATGGTGAAAGTGGGTTTTCTTGCTTTATTTCTCTATGCTGGATTTTGGATAACTTCCTAAAATGCATCTTTAGCTTTTCCATTTATTTGTTCCACTGTGTTTATTATACTGCTTTATTCTCTGTTGAATTTTTAATTAACATTTAGTTAATTTTTAGTTTTCTCAAGAGAGGCTTATTTTTTTCATTTGAGATTAGGACACAGAGTCAAGTTTACTTTGTCACAAGTGGTGTTCTTGTGTTAAGATAGAGATTTGTTTTAATTTTTAGACCACATTCATTCTGAAGATGTGGTCTTTTGCTAAAACCAATGTTTTTTTATGCATTGGTTTGGAGTCCTGCTTTCTGGCTCTTCTAAACCAAAAGTCTCATTTCCTGTCTCTGGAGGATCATTCATATATTTTCTCCCAATTACAAAAACCTTTATTGCATTAAAGTCCCAGCAGCAGTTTGTACGTATCATTCTGCTTTTGACTCCTTCTTTAGGATTGTCCTTTAGTGTTTTTCTTGCTTCCTTAAGAATTCAAATGTTCATTTTTATGTTTATGCTTCATTTCTGGCTATTGTGATGAGTAGGATTTACATTTGATATAGTCTGTATCATATAGTATCATATAGTCTCATCCTCTGTTGTCCTCATCTCCTCCTACCCTCAATCCCTCCCAGCATCAGGGTATTTTCCAACGAGTCAACTCTTCGCATGAGGTGACCAAAGTATTGGAGTTCCAGCTTTAACATCAGTCCTTCCAATGAACACCCAGGACTGGTCTCCTTTAGGATGGACTAGTTGAATCTCCTTGTAGTCCAAGGGACTCTCAGGAGTCTTCTCCAACACCACGGTTCAAAAGCATCAGTTCCTCAGCGCTCAGCTTTCTTCACAGTCCAACTCTCACATCTATACATGACCACTGGAAAAACCATAGCCTTGACTAGACAGACCTTTGATGGCAAAGTAATATCTCTGCTTTTTAATATGCTATTTAGGTTGGTCATAACTTTCCTTCCAAGGAGTAAGTGTCTTTTAATTTCATGGCTGCAATCACCATCTGCAGTGATTTTGAAGCCCAGAAAAATAAAGTCTGACACTGTTTCCACTATTTCCCCCATCTATTTCCCATGAAGTGATGGGACCAGATGCCATGATCTTAGTTTTCTGAATGTTGACCTTTAAGCCAACTTTTTCACTCTCCTCTTTCTCTTTCATCAAGAGGTTTTTTTTTTTTTTTTTTTTTGCATACCAGACAGTATAGCCATTTTATTTATTTATTTATTTATTTTACAATATTGTATTGGTTTTGCCATACATCAACATGAATCCACCACAGGTGTACAAGGGTTCCCAATCCTGAACCCCCCTCCCACCTCCCTCCCCGTACCATCCCTCTGGGTCATCCCAGTGCAATCAAGAGGCTTTTTAGTTCCTCTTCACTTTCTGCCATAAGGGTGATGTCATCTGCATATCTGAGGTTATTGATATTTCTCCTGGCAATCTTGATTCCATCTTGTGCTTCTTCCAGCCCAGCATTTCTTATGATGTACTCTGCATATAAGTTAAATCAGCAGGGTGACAATATACAGCCTTGACGTACTCCTTTTCCTATCGGAACCAGTCTGTTGTTCCATGTCCAGTTCTAACTGTTGCTTCCTGACCTGCATATAGGTTTCTCAAGAGGCAAGTCAGGTGGTCTGGTATTTCCGTCTCTTGAAGAATTTTCCACAGTTTATTGTGATCCACACAGTCAAAGGCTTTGGCATAGTCAATAAAGCAGAAATAGATGTTTTTCTGGAACTCCCTTGCTTTTTTGATGATCCAGCAGATGTTGGCCATTTGATCTCTGGTTTCCTCTGCCTTTTCTAAAACCAGCTTGAACATCTGGAAGTTCATGGATCACATATTGCTGACGCCTGGCTTGGAGAATTTTGAGCATTACTAGCATGTGAGATGAGTTCAATTGTGCTATAGTTTGAGCATTCTTCGGCATTGCCTTTCTTTCATTCAAAACAGGGAAAAGGAAGGGAAAGGAATCAGTATTTATTGAACACTGCCTTGTGCATAGCATTTTACTGGAACTGTCACTTAACATCACTTCCCTAAATTCTTACAAGGAAAATGAGGATAGAAGATACTATTAATAATATGATGAAGTCTGTATTTTTAGAAAGATTAGTCTAGAGGCTATTTGAAGAACACTTTGGGGACTCCCTCGATGTTCTTCAATGATTAATTTCTCTAATGTGAGAGGAAGATTAAAAGTGTTTGTTTTATTGTAATTCAAAGCAACATGGCAATTTGCATACCCTGGAAGACTGTGAAAATTGAACAACTTTTTATTACACTGAAAGGATGCTATTAAATGACAAAGTGAAATTTGGTATGTTAGATTTACCGTAGAAGGTTATACAGTGCTTATACAGTCCAAGTAGGGAAAAAAAATAATGATGAGTGCGCCTCACTTATAAGGCAGCCCTGAGATCAAGATTCCAAGCCCCTGATGGTTTCTCCTGGAGCAAAACAGTCTGGAAACATACACAATTTCAACTCACGTAGGTAATTGTTATATCACTTTAAAAGATACTCTATTTCCATTATATACCTACAATTTTAATACTCTGAGGGGAAAAATAATAATAAAAAAAAAACAGCTGATATTCAGCAATTCCTCTCTCTACTTTGATCTATGACCATTGTGTGTGTTTCCTGCTGATCAACTCTTCTGTTCTTTGACCTATTTAGATCATCTCTCTTTTGGCCACCTTTTATGGAAGGTCTTTATTGAGTCTTTTCACCCTCACCTCCTAATATCTGTCAACCTTTAACCTTGCTAGCACAGTACAGGTTCAGCATCTTCAGAAGCCACTTGATATGGGCACATTTTTCTGTGATATTCTGAACTTTTAAATGAGGGCAGGCCCTCTCTCCTCACATGTGTTGTTGCATGAGTTATCTTGAAAATCTGAAGTCTGCAGCCGTTAGCTCAAAGACAACCCAGAGGAAATGTCATTTCCTCCTAAACTTCTAAAGAAGTTTCTTTGTGCTCAGTTCAGGCAGAAGGAAGGAATAAGATGAAGGCGTTGTAATAAACTGACCCCCTAAATCGAAGTCTTTCAAGTCAAAAAAACTTTTTTTACTTTCCCCTTAAGGAAGCGAATAGCTGAAGGAAGGACATAGTATCAAAGTATGTCATGGTTTTCCTTAGCAGAATAAATGTGCATCTATTTTAAAATAGGATCATTAAAAGATACGCAACTTTAGGAAAGAGATCTGAAGTCAAATTTTTCATCCTTTCAAAAATCCTTCACAATTTTTCTTCCTTGTACTTCAGAAAGAGAATGATTAAAAGCTCAAATAAATCATGAAAAACACTCACACACACATCAGAAAGGGCATATTTTCCGTTTCCTCCGGCAAACCAGGATATATCTAGGAAGTTTAATGACTGCATACAAACAGTATTTTCTGTGTATGAATCACCTTTCATTGAGGACATTCTCTAACACTTTACATGCAAAGAATCCTATTAAATCCAAAACAAGCTCCATTATTACTGGGGACAAATTCCACTAAAATGTTTTCAAGGCATTTAAGTTATGAAGACCAAGACCAAACTCTTATTTTGCAATATGACAACCATTACGCTCCAAACCTTTTTTTGGTATATTTTCTTATGCAAAAGAAAATGTATAACACTCTATAATTGGTTAGAAATCTTGTTATTTACAGACTATAATAGACAATACTCATGTTGGGTAAAGAATTAGGAACAGGGAAGGATGGAATAGAGATGGTAGGTGCCAGACTCTCAGGGAAAAGAATCAAATTAGTTGTTCATAGTTATCAACTGCTAAATATCCTGTTGGGAGAAACAAGAGACTCCATACCATTTATTCAGTTTCTTGTCTAGTTGGGGGAAACGAACAACTAGAAAACCATCATGAAGGGTTATTGACTATAGCTAAGAGGAAACTGCAGAAATGGAGGCAGCATTTGCTGTGGACTTCAAGGATGTCTTAATAAGACTTGGACTGCATCTTTAAATATGGGCTATAGTTAAACTGCTGAAGGAGAAAGGGTGGTTGTGGGGTTTTTGTGTGTGTAGGGCAGTGAGGAGGTAGTCAGGATAAAACCTCAGTCAAGACACAATTTGATGTAAGCCTGATGGGATAGAATATTCTCCTGTATCTCTCAGAACATCTTAGTGAAGAAACCTTTCCAGAGGCTTCCCTCAATTCCACATGCAGAATTCATTTCCTTAGTGTTCCATTTACAGTCCTTATAATGAGGTTTAATATAAGTAATTATTTTAAGCAAGTAAGTATAGCTTTTTTTTTTTTTTTTTTTTGCCTATTTTTTCTTCAAAGAGGTCTCCCCATGCCATCTCAACTTAGCTCAATAAAGCTGGGCACCATACTTTAAATCTCAGGTGTCTCACATAATACCTAGAGCAAGTTCAGTGTTGATTGGATATGTGTTAAACAGAGGGAGGAAAAGGAGAAGAAGAGAGAGAAGAAAGAGAAAGGGAAGGAAAGTTTGCTGAGTACTAGACAATCATTACTATAGGGAAAATGCTTGGTAGGTTTTTCTGTGGCTATAACAGAGAATATCTTCCATTGAATAAAATGGTTTTGGACAAACAGCCTTCTCTTAAACTAAACAAAACTAAGTCAAATGGAAACATGATTGGTTCAGATGAACAAACTTCTGGGTGATTAAATCTTTTCCCATTTTCAACTAGAATATTTTGGCATCAGAGTCTTACGGCTTTTGTTACATTGTCTCCTCGAAAGAGGTTACCATGCCTATCATGTTTATGGTGTCTCTTTTGGTTAGGATTGTCTTGGCTCATTTTTGTACTCAATAAATAACTGCTAATGTTGTAAAAACTTACAAAGTTTTTAAAAATTTCATTATTTTTTTGGTGTGGAGAACATTTGTGAAACACATTACAATAACCCAAATGATGATGTGTAATTACCATTATTAGACAGTGTTTTAACTAATGCTAATGCTAATGCTAAGTCGCTTCAGTTGTGTCCAACTCTGTTCGACCACATAGACAGCAGCCCACCAGGCTCCGCCATCCCTGGGATTCTCCAGGCAAGAACACTGGAGTGGGTTGCCATTTCCTTCTCCAATGCATGAAAGAGAAAAGTGAAAGTGAAGTCACTCAGTCATGTCCGACTCTTAGCGACCCCATGGACTGTAGCCTACCAGGCTCCTCTGTCCATGGATTTTCCAGGCAAGAGTACTGGAGTGGGGTGCCATTGCTTTCTCGGAGTGCTTTAACTAGGTATTCTAATAGTAATTACATTGAAAGGATGACCTTTTTCAAATCAACCCTTGTTAAAACTAATGTGATCGATACATATATATGTGTGGCTGAGTCTCTTTTCTCTCCACCTGAAACTATCACAACATTGTTAATCGGCTATATCCCAATACAAAATAAAAAGTTAAAAAACAAACAAAGCTAATAGTGTATATCAGTGAACTACTGAAATTTTTCAACAGCTTGGAAAATATAAATTTAGTAAATATATTATAACTATTTCTGAATAATTTGTCACTCATCTGTACCTCTTGACAAATTAATATGTGTTAATTAAAATTAACATATCTTTTTATCAGCTCATATGCTTAACAAATGCTTCATACCTGACAGGCTTTGAAAGGAGTAGGGAGTGAGAGACAGGAGACATCACAACACTGACAAAGTGGCTTTTCCTTCTTTTCTTTTTAGTAACCATCCAATGGAAAAGGAAATGGCACCCCACTCCAGTACTCTTCCCTGGAGAATCCTATGGACGGAGGAGCCTGGTGGGCTACAGTCCATGGGGTCGCTCAGAGTCTGACACAACTGAGCTACTTCACTTTCACTTTTCACTTCCATGAATTGGAGAAGGAAATGGCAACCCACTCCAGTGTTCTTGCCTGGAGAATCCCAGGGACGGGGGAGCGTAGTGGCCTCCTGTCTATGGGGTTGCACAGAGTCGGACACGACTGAAGTGACTTAGCAGCAGCAGCAGCAGCAACCATCCAGTTCCCTTAAAGACTGTTCTTAAGACTTTCCTGTTTTATGCCAAATAATGTCTCCTCCAATAAAGAGCTGGAAAAAAAGGGGAAAAAATGCCTGCATTATGATAGACTCTGATAGGTTCTCTCAGTTCTTACTTAAAAGTCAAGGAAGCAGGTAGATTTTGAAGAACAAAAGTGTCAAACTGAACACTATCTTTTTGCAGTAAAAGGGAAAGGTCAGAGGGAAAAAAAGCTTAAATTAAAATTTAAATCTAGGGCTTAAGGATATAAATGTGACTCTAACCTTTCATATAATAAGCACAGTGTTGTAAGATGAGGTGTTCTTTTATGACCCCCTCTTTCATCATCACCTCTTCAGGGAAAATGTCATATACAATATATAGATATTAACTCTTTGATGTAGGTTGGAAGAGCTCTAGGAAAATAACCAATATGGAAATTAAGTCCTTAAATAATATCTTGATTTACAACATGAAGGTACTTTATTGGGTGAGATTATCTGTAACTAGAAGTTCAATAACATTAGCAGAAGTGGTTTGTGAAGCCACAGAAAGACTGAAGACTAGCTGTTGCCTCTTGCTGGTGATCTGTAGTCTTTTGTTGAAGTCAGTCAACCTTAACTCTCTGAGTATATTCTTACTTGTTTTTATCTCTGATCAAAATTATTTTTAGAAATATGATTGTGTTGTTTCTGTTGTTCAGTCAATAAGTCATGTCCAATTTTTTGTGACTCCACAAACTGTAGCAAGCCAGGCTCCACAGTGTTCTCTAGGCTAGAATACTAGAGAGGGTTGCTATTTCCTTCTCCAGGAGACCTTCTCTTATCAGGAATCAAACCTGTGTCTCCTGCATTGGTGGGTAGATTCTTTACCACTGAGCCATTAGGGAAGCTTGATCATAGGTACACTGAACTTAATTCTTATTCTTAAGTTGCCCTGTTTTCTTCATTCAACTTTGATGCTGTGTGTGTTGTTTATTCATCTTTGTATTGTGAGTATAAAATCAAGACTCAAGTTGCAACTTTCCTCTAGCATCATATATGATGACAGGGTAATATATATTTTCCCTAGGTGAACTGTGAAGTCCTGATAGTTGGGTAGTCTCTCCAGTGTAAAAAACTGTCACTAAATCCCTGCCCTGTATTATACTAATAACCCACTTACCACTTTGTCATGATTTTCAATTTGATCTCAGTAAGTTTCACATATGAACTTTCCTTAGACAATTCATCTTAACAACTTTATATTACTTGATCATAATTTACATCTTGGGCATGTCATTGCTAGAAATGCTTCAAGCAGCATATAAATACCACCAACACATTAATATAATTTGAAGCAGTAGAAATTCTGAGGGAAAAACACGTACATACTAGACAAAACCATATTTACTCGTTTTATACTTTATTATTGGTTATAAATTGTATAGTGGTAAAACTTGTAAATTTAAATAAATTTGACAAAGATATTTAGCAAACATCATTCATCAGGCTAGCTAATAAGTGCTGAGGATTGAGATCTCAGAAACCATAAGAGAGAAACTGCTCTTCACGAAGTAACAGGACTCTTGAGAGAAAAAGGCATGACTACACAACTCTAAAACCGTGAGGTTACAATAAAATCACAAGTACAACACTTTGAGAATTTGGAAAATGGAAGACTACTTACAGCTTTTATGCTATGGAGGAGTGAGGCAGCAATAAGGAGAGAACTTTATTTTTCATTTATTCTAATATGAGTGCGATGAAAATGATTGTTTCTGTGAAAGCAATGAATGTGTCAAAATACACAAAATAAATTTATGAACAGTTGCATGTTATTTGGAGACCAGTTGCATGTTATAAGGAATCCCCCCCAAAAAAAGCTTGAGATATTTACCAGTGATTTATTAAATATCTACGACATATCAGGGCCTAAGTTAGGTCAAGTACTAATACCAGGGAAGATACACTGAAAGTAGAATTAGATTTCATTTTCAGAAGGAATTGTAACAAATCTGTGGCTATATTTAATCTATCAAAATAAGTACAAGAACTTTCTGATTGAAGGACTTCCCTGGTGGTCCAGTGGTTAAGACTCTGCAATTCCAATGCAGGGGGTATGGGTTCAATCCCTGGTTGGGGAACTAAGATTTGACATGCTACACAGTGTAGCCAAAAAACGAAATCAAATAAACATGAAAAAACCCACAATTTTCTGATTGAATTATTATCTATGCATAATTTAAAATAATTGAGGGATTGTTCATGCTCTATGAATAATATAGTCCATTACCTTCTGAAATAAATGTTCTGTTAGACTCAAAGAACCTTAAGCAGTGGCCAGCACAAACTCCAGTGCACAGAAAGTACCCAGTAAGTACTTTATGAGTGATTAACATATTTTCAAAAACATTGATTAACAATAATTGATAATTTTATTTCTTTAAAGTTCAGTAAGTTGTTTAATAAATTTAGCATGATAGAAACTGATACATCCATGATGTAAGACAGAACTCTTACATCCATGGTGTAAGAGCAGTGTGTTGGAAATAGCTTTTCCTGGCTCTTGAGAGCTAACTGCTCACATTTTCAGGAATGTTTTGAGCAAGTCTTTGACATGATAGTAGCTTGAAATCAGTCACAATGGGAGTGTTACACTACAATAGTCAGCAAATGTTACAAATGTTAAACATTTATCAGCAAACTTCTGATAGTGTATCTTTGAGCACTGTGCATGTCCTAGCTGTTCCCTGTACTTTCTAGATCTTTCGTCTAAACCCAAGACCCTGGGAAAATTCTTTTTCTGGTCAAATTTTATTTAGGAAGCCATTGTTCATAATTAGATTTTGAAATAGCAGGTCAATGTCTCTATGTTATTCCTTGAGTTTTATATGTTGATTCTGAAGTGGATGAAGCACAAGTCCTATTCCTAGGACTGTTAATTGGCTCCCAAACTGTGTTTTCTGTCCATGGACCCATATCATGGTATCAAGCCACGTACATTCTCCATAAGACTGTGGAGAGCCTTGCTCTTACTTACCCTTAAGGTGATCCAGAAGTTTGACCCAAAAATGTAGCTCTGTGACAGATTCTGTTTGTTAGGATCTCTGTATCATCTATTCTTTGATTCTTAGCCAGCCTCTGGGATAACAATCCGGCTTCCCAGGTGATACTAGTGGTAAAGAACCCACCTGCCAATGCAGAAGACGTTAAGAGACACAAGTTCGATCCCTGGGTCGGGAAGATCCCCTGGGGGAGATAATGGCAACCAACTCCAGTATTTTTGCCTGGAGAATCCCATGGACAGAGGAGCCTGGCCAGCTACAGTCCATAGGATCACAAACGGTTGGACACGACTAAAGCAACTTAGCATGGAATAATGATCATTGACGCATTCTGATCTCCCTGACACCAGCCTCCCTTTGCCTGGCCCAGTCTTACCAACAGTTAATCAGATGATGCCACGATGGTCTGTTTTGCTGCACTTCTGTTGTATTTCTGTGGTTTCCCCATCTTGACTCTGCCTGCTCCACAGACACTGTAACACATCCCTCTGACCTCCCTCACTGCCAGGAAAGCTTGCCTGTAGCCAAATCCAGAATTGAACACTTTGATTTGTTTTACTTTTTTTGACACTGCATTAATGGTAACATGACCAATTTGGTCATATCAGAGTCATTAATTCCTGTAGATCATGCATGATTAATGGGCAAGATGGCAGCTATATGTAAATAGATCTTGGGCAGTCTGCCACATGCAGATATTATCTGATTATATCTGTGTTTAATGCTTAAGCAGCAAGCATTTTATCTGAGAAGAAATGTTTAAAGTTACTCCCTCATTCAATACATTTCAAATCTCATTTTTTACTGAGGTACTAAATATTGTGCAAAGAATTATCTGACTCATTGTACTAAGATCTGACAACTATTCATACAATAGAACAATAAATTATCCTTAATGGCAAAGAAATCGCATTAGCTAGAGCACTTGAAACTCTGTGTTTATTGATAATAGACACTAATCTAAAATGCAGTAATCTCTTCACTTACTTTCATTTTGATATACGTTTGTTTGAGCGAGAGAAGTAGTGTTTCATTAAGCATGATAATGCTCTACTAGTTCTCCAGCTACAGAGTAAAGCTACAGCCATAAAATATTTTGCTTTTCCAAAAGAAACATGCCAAGCCAAAAATTAAAACTATTCTTCTCCCTCAAATAATCTATATGTGTACAGGCATATTATCTAATTATTTTAAAATGCAGTTTTTTGGTGCCAATTGATGCCAAGGAAATACCTCTCAAATTTTATCCTTGAAAAGACTTCATGCAAAATGTGCTTATTGTAGCAAAGCTTTTTAGACATACTGCAATTGTTACAAGGCCAATGCATCCCTCTCTAAACATACCTGTTTAGCTGTGAGGCGATATATGAGGGGCATGAGCAAACACATATTGAACGCTTATAAGATGTCAGGGACTGTGCCTGTTCCTTGTAATATAATGGGTCTCAAGCCCCAGGCTGAGGTTAACACTGTTCTGCTTATTGATTTTCAAAATTCCTTACATTTAATACATCCAACACAGTAGTTTTGTAAGTTTTAAATGACTGATATTAGGATTCTCATCTAAAAGCTACCAAAAACACAATAGAGAAAGAAATAAGTTGTATATCACCCAATTCATTCTGAGCAGGCAAGGAGCTACCAGATTCTCGGAATCACAGTCCCTGCAATATATTTCCATATAGAGAAAACCTTTTCATTAAAATGTCCATTCATACATATTTATAAGCTCTATTTTATATGGATAATTCAATTAAAAGATGCAAATAAAGGGACTTAGATACAGCTTCTTTCTTCAAGGAGCACATAGTCTAAGAAGATGAAAACATGTAAATAGATATCAAATAATTACACTTGAAATGTACTACATTGGGATATGGGTCAGGGATGGTTTCTAAGAGTGATATCAATCTAGACATTTGAGTGAGGGACTATTACTAGTCAAATTAATTGAGAGAAGTAGAGGAAATAGGGGAGAGTGAGGAGATTTAAGGGTATATTTAAATGCCTAGAGGTGAAGAGAGAAGAGCACATTTGGAGAACCACAGATACTTCAGATGCTGGAGGGGAGGCACAGGGCAGTGAGGAGGCAGAAGCATGAGATACGCTGGAGAGGTAAGCAGAGGCCATAAAGGGTATGAGTTTGTTTCACTTAGCTCTAAGAACAGTGAGCACTGTGAATTCAGTACAAGTGATGAGACAACCAGTTGTTGGTTTAAATATAAAAATTCAGATAGACATCAACAGTTTTCTCAAAAATGCTTAAGCTTCACCATCAGTATACTACTGTTAAATGACATTTCAGCAAAATGTGGTCACATTATGAAAGGATCCAAATATGACCTTCATTTATAACTTGTATTTTATATGATTTGTTGAAAGGTTTGAACAACAAATTACCTACATATTCTTTCCCAACACCTGGTCATTCTAGTCTACTTTGTGGAAAGAATTGCTTATTCAGATTAATTTAATGCACTAGGCACTTATTGGAGAAGGCAATGGCACCCCACTCCAGTACTCCTGCCTGGAAAATCCTATGGATGGAGGAGCCTGGTAGGCTGCAGTCCATGGGGTCGCTACGAGTCGGATACAACTGAGCGACTTCACTTTCACTTTTCACTTTCATGCATTGGAGAAGGAAATGGCAACCCACTCCAGTGTTCTTGCCTGGAGAATCCTAGGGACCGGGGACCCTGGTGGGCTGCCGTCTCTGGGGTCACACAGAGTCGGACACGACTGAAGTGACTTAGCAGCAGCAGCAGGCAGGCACTTATAGTTTTGACCACTACAACCATAATTTAAATTAAAAAAAAATAAACTAAAATATTGATCCCAGAAGAGATTGTATTTTAGCAAAGCTAGATGACATGTTTATAGCACATAAGTTAACAAATAAAAAACGCACCAGACTTCAGTAGAGAAGAAATAACTGCTTATCATTTTCTAAGCTGGGTGGTGAGTTCTAGGGAATTCATTATACAACTCTCTCTAATTTGATGAAGAATTAATAAAATTAGTCTTTTACTTAGCATTGGCTTCTTCAAGATTGAGATTATCAACAAGAGTATGACTTCTGAGCTAGACAGGGAAAAGTCTTACCTCTTTGAAACATTAAGAGTTCTTCTGACTCTGCTTCTATAATTAAGAACCTAGCTTATACACCCATTTTCCCCAATCAATATATAACATTAATGTGATCTCAATAAATATTCCAACAAGATTTTTTTTTTCCTGGAGGTAGAAAATTAGGTTCTAAAGTCAATACAAAAAATAAATATCTGAGAAGATTAAAAAAAAAAACTGAAAAATGATAAAAATAGGGCAAGGAAATTAATAATGATTATTAAAACAGATTATAGAACATGTATAATTTAACAAGTTTCTACTGGTGCATAACTGAATAGACCAATACAAGATCCTAAAGAGCATGTACGAGCTTGATTTCTTTAAAATGTCAATGTCACAAATGAGAAAACATAAACAAAGAAAGAGTGGTACTTTATAAAAATTTAGAAGCCAATCAAAATCACATATTGTGTTTGGTTTTCATATCTGTTTAAGCTCCTCGAAGGAAGCAGCTGTCTCTAGAACAGTACCACTCTTTCTTTGTCTAGAACTTTACTCTAGAACAGTACCACTTTGTCTCTTTCTAGAGACAGCTGCTTCCTTCGAGGAGCTTAAACAGATATGAAAACCAAACACAATATGTGATTTTGATTGGCTTCTAAATTTTTATAAAAGGGCATTTTGGGGATAATTGGGTAAATCCGAATAGGGACTGATCATTATGCTATTACGATATAACTGCTAAATAGCTTGACTGTTATGAGGGTATTACAGTTATGGAAAGAATACTCTAGGTCTGAGAATACCAGGCTGAATAATTCAGGGATGAAATGTCATGATTCTGCCACTTAAAAAGTCTAAAATGTGGGGTCCTGTTGCCTAAAGAACTCCAGGGTTTGCTGAAGTCCAGTGACCACAGCTGCTTAGTCTTAGCCAGACTTGGCTCTTGCAGACTCAGGCATGGGGAAATTTATTAGCAATCAGATCAGATCAGATCAGATCAGTCGCTCAGTCGTGTCCGACTCTTTGCGACCCCATGAATCGCAGCACGCAATCACCACGTCTCTTATTTCTCTGTAGACACTTTAGTTTCTGAGAAAGCAGCAAAGCAGTCAAATGAAAGACTAACAGGTCTTGTGAGTAAAAGTTCACCTTGATCACAGTAAGAAATGCTTTCTGCTAATGGGAAAGCACGGTAGACTGCCAGCTCTAAGCCTATTTGGGCTCAGTGTGCATATGCCCTCTTCCATGAGATCCTGGAACCAGAGAGCTCCTAGCTGACAAAACCTGTGGAGGAGAATGGATCCGGCCCAGAGGTGAGAAGATGACAATCCTTTCCTGTCTCAAGGATGCTCTGAAGGGTCTGGATCCTGATGGCATAAAGTTGTAAATAGACAGACCTATATTATGGGTGCCCCTGATGCCACATTTGTTTGTGTAGCTTATCTGTTCAGAATTTGTCCAAAGAATACTAATGCTGAGAGATATGGAAGCAAAAGCTGACGGTATCTCCACTTCAAATATTACTATGCACTTGACATTATGCACAGTGAGGGAAAAAAGCATTTTATACCTGAATATGAATGAAAAATAACAGGATCATTTTCTCAAGTCCTGGTTCTGAAATGAAATCTTGAACATCTACTTTAACTTGAACTTCTTAGCAAAAACAATTTTGTCCTTGATTTTTTGCTATAGTGATATCTAAAGACGGGACATGATCTTTCTGAATATGATAACCATGTGAGCTTTTTTTCACTCTGAACAGCATCACGTACACTGGGTAAACCTTACAAATTTTGTGTGTTTTCCTGACTCTCTTATATTTTTGCAAGTAAACTTTTCCTTCACTTTTATAATTATTTTGTCTCTGAATTTCCCTTTGACTGAGGTAGGAACTGCATGTCCCCGAGGCAGGTCACATTCTAAATTCCAATGAAGCTGGTGTTAGCAATGCATTTAAGACAGCAGCAGCCACCACAATAACTCAGACAAGGGGAGTGTTCATGATAGATAGGCAAAGTTAGGAAAGTTCCAGACCAGGAGGAATTCACATAGACCAACAGTGCTAATAGCAGGAAGCCTTCAACAATAGTTCTATTCCAATAATGAGGGGCAGCAGAGGAGGTAGGGATTGTGGTAGCTGAATCCTAGAGGGCTCCGAAGCCAGTTCAACTGACTGCAACAGCATATTTACTGGAATACTTATTGGAAGGACTGATGCTGGAGCTGAAGCTCCAATAATTTGGCCACCTGATGTGAAAAGTCAACTCATTGGAAAAAACTCTTGATGCTGGGAAAGATTGAGGGCAAGAGGAGAAGAGGGTGACAGAGGATGAGATGGTTGGATGGCATCATTGACTCAATGGACATGAGTTTGAGCAAACTCCAGGAGACAGTGAAGGACAGGGAAGCCTGGCGTGTTGCAGTCCATGGGGCTGCAAAGAGTTGGACATGACTGAACAACTGGACAACAACAACAACATTAGAAGATATCTTAATTGTTTACAGGTCACAAAGACCAGGAACTATGCAGCTAGATGTCTTACAGGGGGCAGGGCAGCAGGGAAGAGGAAAGTTTCCTCGAAAGAGGATTCAAGATGGCAGCAGGGTAACAGTGATAAGACCTGCTCCCTATGTTAATTCCTGACTTTAACAGTCTACAGATGCTAGTTAAAAATAGTAAGGCTGATGTATATGAGTGTACAAATAATGAAAAGAAAGAAAGAAAGTGAAAGTGAAGTGGCTCAGTTGTGTCTGACTCTTTGTGACCCCATGGACTGTAGCCTGCCAGACTTCTCCGTCCATGGGATTCTCTAGGTAAGAATAATGGAGTGGATTGCCATTTCCTTCTCCAGGGAAGCTTCCCAACTCAGGGATCGAACCAGGATCTCCTCCACTGAAGGCAGAGTCTGAGCCACCAGGGGCAGCCCACAACAATGGTGTACAGTGGGGAATGAATTAGTCACTTGCCTTATCATAGGTCTTGGTTTGCCTAGACAAAGAGGTAACTTTTTCTCATTTCACAAAGGTATTTGGGTTTTGCAAAAGAGTGTCTTAAGAGTGGAATTAAACAAGATGGAGTTAAGGTCAGAACAGACACAGACACAAAAGCAGTCAGTAAAAGTTTGCCACTGGGGCTAGGTGGACTGTGTCAGGACTCATATATTTGCACAGCACCTGCATTCAGAAGGGTCTTACACTTCCAAACAATGCTGGGCTGCCACTGTATTGAAATTCTTAATTATCTTATCTTCTGATTTTTTATTTTGTAAATGAAGCACAGCAATGGAGCATGCACATGAGCAAAGGTACTATATGCAACATGCATGTTTTTGCCCCACTTACATATATGGACATGCTGCCGTGTAAACACAGAATTCTAGTGGATGCATGACTCGTGGTTGCCCAGTAAGGCTCAAGAGTACAAATAACTCTTTGCTGAGTAAGCGGAGGCACTGACAGTATTTAGAGGCCAAACATGTCATTTGAATCAGATCTTGCTTTAAATGCAGAAAGAAGGCAGTAGTGTTCTAAGTAACACCAATGACCAATGTGTCTTATCATATCCTTTTTAATAATATTAGTTGCCTATGTTAGTCAACCGTTCTTGTTGAAAAAGATGACATAGAAGGAAAGAAAAAAGGACAACCCATAGTTCCTTTTCCTTTTAGTTTTTCCTTACTCTTCAGTAAGTAGAAGACAATGTTAGTAAAATATGCATGTAGCAAAAAATAAAATAAAACACAACTGAGTTAGTTTTGTAAAGAATTTCCAATGTTTTTTATGAGAATGAAATACATATGTATGTGTGACCTAAGAGATATGAGTTGTAATTTTGACATTTCTATTTAAGATAAACACATATTTGCATTTAAAAGTGGTATTGCACAATATGAACAATAAAATTCATGCTAATAATTTAAATGTTTAATTTGTCTTTAATTAGAACACAATTAAATGGCCAATAAAAAGCATCTTGACATATTGACAGGAGAGGGAAAAAAGCTTATATTTTAGTATCTTCAGTGGCACTTCCCCCTCCTCCAGCTTTTTGAACACAGAATTACACATTTTCCTTTTGCCCTGACCCTACCTAATGCAATGAAGAAATCAGAGTAGAGATTTCCATACTTTGAGGAAAATGGATCTGGCCCAGAGATTAGAATTGTAAACTTCCCTCCAGAGAACTGAGAATTCAGAGGATTTTAGAAAGCGGTACATTAACCCATGAGAGATAATAATAGTGACTTTGCCTTCAGAACAGAGAAAAACAAGATTAAACAGATAGAAACTAATCCTTTAAAATATAAAACATAATTGCGAGGGGGAAAAAACAGATATGAGCTTTAGCATTTCTGCCCCAAAACCAACATCAAAACAAAGCAAAACTCAGAAAAACAAAATAGCATTAATGATAAAAAAAAAAGACTTAAGAAAATTAATGTGAAACTAGCAAACTTGGGCCACATAGATTTATAGACAACAAATCATTTACTAAAATTTTACATGTACAATTAAAACTACTGTTAATCATAGGTAATGCGTTTATGAAAAAGATGTAAATAATTTGGACCCATAAGAATACAACTTTCAATGATCTCTAGAAGCAGACTTGCTATTTTCTCTTCTTTTTTTTTTTAATTAAGAGCTACACAACTGTAGACTGAAGAAAATTTACTATAATCAGAGACCTTAAATAAGTGGAAAGGGTGAACCTGCTCTGCAGCAAATTATATAAAATGAGCTACAGCCAACCCTGACTAATGTCTAGCCTGTAAACAAAACCTTCCCTCGCCAACAGACTAAGACAAGCTGTGAGGGAAATCAAACAAATTCGGACTATTGCTGGGGGAAAATACAAAGCTGCCAGTATTTTCATGAGAGAGTGTCACACATTGCAAGTTCAGAGTCCTGGCAATGAGTTTATTGCTCTTGTTTGGTGGGTTGGCCAAAGATTCCTTAAGATCAGGGTGACACTATTTTATAGGGCTTGGAGTCAGAAAGCCTTCAATTTAAATAACAGTTCTGCTACTTAGCAGATTTCTCATGTGGCTCAAGTGGTGAAGAATTCTCCTGCCAATGCAGGAGACACAGGAGATTCAGGTTTGATCTCTGAGTCAGGAAGATCCCCTGGAGGAAGTAATGGTAACTTGCTCTAGTATTCTTGCCAGGATAATCCCATGGACAGAGAAGCTTTGTGGGCTGCAGTCCACAGGGTCACAAAGAGTCAGACACTACTGAGCATGTAAACATGTTCTGCCACGTATCAGCTATGTGAATTACAGGGATTAAATCTCTACAGACCGTAGCTTCTATAATCTGGAGGTAAAGACTACTTATCTTCCAGAGTTGACTTGAACTTTATATGAGTTAAATATGAAGGGTTTAGTCTAATGGCTAACATAGAATAAGTAATCACTATTATAATATGTTGAATATCAATTAAATAATAATTGTTATCATACTCACATTATTATATTTCCATACTCAATAAATAGTTACAGTTATTGCTATAAGATTAGTGTACAGCTAAACAGCATTATAAGATATGAGCCACATAGTATTAGTTACAAATCTGGAAAATTATCTCCTCCCACATAGTTAAGGGCAGTGAGATTACACACTGAAAATCTTTTTTCTTGGTTTCAGGGAAATGACTCAAAGGTCAACATGTTGTGTGAATCGGTTTAATGTCAGAGCATTTTTCAGCAAGACAAGTTGTTGAGAGATGACCCCTTCAAATGTATGCCAAAAGAAGAGCAAGCTTTGATTGACAGACAGGGGAAAAGAATGAAGAAATGAGAGATTTAATCCATAGAGAGCTAAATCCCCAAAGAAGGCATAGTGTACCCCATGGAACCTGTGGGTTGTTTGAGGGACCTGGGAGCCTTTAACAAGACTGTGCTGATGGAAGGGTGGAAAATGTACAAATGAGAAAGTAGAAAGATTTTTAAGTTTTACTGAGGTGTAATTCACATATAAAATTTAAAACTGTATAACTCTATGTTTTTTAGTATACTTACAGTGTCATGCAACCATCATCTCAATTTTAGAATGTTTGCCTGTCCTTCTTGCTGCCCCCAAAGAAACTCTGTCCCATAAGAGGTTAGTTCTGTGTTTCCCTATCTCTGTTCCAGTCCGAAGTAGTCATTAATCTTCACTCTGTCTCCATAAATGTGCCCTAAACCTGGATATTTCAAATATAAGAGGTGGAGTTTTCTCTAGTTTCTTTTACTTAGCACAATGTTTTTAAGGTTCATCCACATTGGATCATGGATCAGTACTCCATTCTTTTTATTAATAAATAATATTCCATTATATGGACATATTACTTTTGTTTTCCCACTTATCAGTTGATGGACATTTAAGTTGTTCCCACTTTTTGGCTTTGATGAATAATGCTGCAATGACCACTCATGTGCAAGTTTTGGTTTGAACTTAGTTTTTCATTTTTATTGTATAAATATTGAGGGGTGAAATTAAAATTGGGACCTTCACACATTGCTCATGGGATTTAAAATGATACAGTCACTCTGGAAAAGGGTTTAGCAGTTCCTCCAAAAGTACACAAGACTGACAATAAAAATATTATTAACATTAAATGTTAAAATATTTTTATTAATGCATTATGTAATATTATTTAAATAACAAATGTGCTTTTAAGTGATATAAAAATAAAAGTCTATATTTGCAAAGCTAATCAAGAAAATTTACATTTTTAAATCTATCTATCTATCTAGTATCTATTTATCTACTTACCTACTTAGCTCCCTCCCTATCTGGGGGTTATGTACTTAAATACTTTACTTTTTCTCTAAATTCTATCCTTATATGAAATGGAGTATTTACTGCCATAGTGGTAAACAAGGATGTCACAGCCATCAGGGATTCCAGCCTTCCAACTGTACATTTCTGAGCCCAGGAAAAGCAATAATGTCTATCTGGAAACCATCAGTCACTTCCCCAGTAAGCTCTGAGAAGCTTGAGGATTCAAGAAAGTGCAAGAGGCAACCATCAGCCGCATCTCACCATTCTATGTGAGGAATTAAGGATGTGAATAATCAAGAAGCAGGATTTGGCACTACATAACTGAGATTCATATGAAAAGAATGAATTCAGGGATCCCAGATGTTTGCTCTTTCCATATATAGAAGAACACTAAATTCCTTAATTTGAGATATCTGGCTTTCCTTAATTAACAATAATCTTTTGTTATTCAGACTAACTGTCCCTTGCTGC
Source organism: Bos javanicus (assembly GCF_032452875.1). Classification (NCBI taxonomy): domain Eukaryota; kingdom Metazoa; phylum Chordata; class Mammalia; order Artiodactyla; family Bovidae; genus Bos; species Bos javanicus. The sequence goes on along the minus strand of NC_083869.1, from coordinate 57,341,870 downwards.
AAACTTCTACGTAACCTGATTCCTCCCTCCACCTCCAGGGAAACAGTTCTCCCAGGAGATGCTTTCTCCTGGGCTTGAAGTTCTAAAAATTTTCACCAAATAAACAGAACTCTCAACTTTGAGGTTGTACACATTTTTTCAGTGGACACTTAGGTGAAGCTGAGTGAGTGAGTGAGTGAAATTCAGTCAGTTGTGTCTGACTTTTGCGACCCTATGGACTATGCAGTCCATGGAATTCTCCAGGCCAGAATATTAAAGTGGGTAACCTTTCCTTTCTCCAGGGGATCTTCCCAACCCAGGGATCAAACCCAGGTCTCCCACATTGCAAGCAGATTCTTTACCAGCTGAGCCACAAAGGAAGTCCAAAAATACTGGAGTGGGTAGCCTATCCCTTCTTCAAGGAATCTTCCTGACCCAGGAATCAAACCGGTGTCTCCTAGATTGCAGATGGATTCTTTCTAACTAACTTCTAGTTTAAGTTAGATCAATAAAACCTTATATGAGATTATATTTACTTAGATTAATGCAAAACTGTCTCCTAAAAGTGGTCTTTTAATGTGTTAACCTTTGTTTTTATAAAAGAATCCCAGTAATCTGCCACTTGAAAAATATTACACTATCAGCATTTGATGTGTAGAAATGCTTACTGAGAACTCATTTATTGAATTGCTTATATTACTGTCTCTAAGAATATTAGTCAATGAGGGCCACCATAACAGAATACCACAGACTGGGTGTGTTAAACAACAGAGGTTTATTTACTCCCAGTTCTGAGGCTGGAAGTCTAAGAAGAAGGGGCAGGCAGAGTTGGCTTCTGATCAGGACTCTCTTCTTGCCTCACAGGCGGTTACATTCTCTCAGTGTCACTGCTGTAAAACCCAAGCTTGTGTATCCAACACACAGTGAGGTCAAACAAACCAAAACATCAGAGTTTGGAGCAGGAAAATGTTTGGTACAAGGACCAAACAAGGAGAATGGGTGGCTTATGCTCAGAACCCCCTAAACTTCTCAATGGGTGTCAGAAAAGAGCTTTTAAAGGCAAACATGGGAGAGGAACAGCTGGATGTATGGCTTTCTTCTGATTGGTTGGTGGAGAGGTAACAGGATGGTATTCCAGGAATCTCAGTCATCACCTTCTGACTCTGAGCAGTCTGAAGTCAAGGGCTTATGCTCAGCCTGAAATTGCCATCCTAACCTCAGATATGCATCACCCTTATGGCAGAAAGCAAAGAAGAACTAAAGAGTCTCTTGATGAAAGTGAAAGGGAAGAGTGAAAAAGTTGGCTTAAAACTCAACATTCAAAGCACTAAGATCATGGCATCAAGTCTCATCACTTCATGGCAAATAGAAGGGGAAAAAATGAAAACAGTGAGACTTCTTCTTCTTCTTTTTTTTTTTTTTAACTCCAAAATCACTGTAGCTGGTGACTGCAGCCAAGAAATTAAAAGACACTTGCTCCTTGGAAGAAAAGCTATGACCAACTTAGAAAGTGTATTAAAAAGCAGAGATATTACTTTGCCAACAAAGTTCTATCTAGTGAAAGCTATAGTTTTTCCAGTAGTCATACATGGATGTGAGATTTGGACTATAATAAAAGCTGGGCACTGAAGAATTGATGCTTTTGAACTGTGGTATTGGAGAAGACTCTTGAGAGTCCCTTGGACTGCAAGGAGATCCAACCAGTCCATCCTAAAGGAAATCAGTCCTGAATATTCATTGGAAGGATTGATGCTGAAGCTGAAGCTCCAATACGTTGGCTACCTGATGTGAATAATTGACTCACTAGAAAAGACCCCCAGGCTGTGAAAGACTGAAGGCAGGAGGAGAAGGGGACAACAGAGGATGAGATGATTGGATGGCATCACCAACTCAATGAACAGGAGTTTGAGGAAGCTCTGGGAGTTGGTGATGGACAGGGAGTCCTGGCATGTTGTAGGCCATGTGGTCTCAAAGAATTGCACACAATTGAGTGACTAAACCTGAGTGGGGAGCCCTCACTTTTCAGTATGTGAAAACTGCTATTCATACCCCGACCAGGACCCTGTCCCATCACTGCACTACTGTTTCTTGATTGCCTTTCCTTTGTTTCTGCATTCCCTTACTTCCCTAATTAGCAAGTGTTTGAATCTGCCATGTGGAATTCACGGAAGCTCTAAGTGGTGAAGTATTTTTCCAAAAAAACAAGAAACAAGGGACATGGAAAGGTTTTTGTACTCAGGACACCCCACAGAGTCCTGCTCAGTTTCATCTTCAATGGCCTTTCTGTGCTCAAGCTTTCCTGATGTCTCTTACTCTCCTTCATCAGTTCAGTCACTCAGTCATGTCCAGCTCTTTGTGATCCCATGGACTGCAGCACACCAGGACTCCCTCTCCATCACCAACTCCCAGAGTTCACTCAGACTCACATCCATCGAGTCGATGATGCCATCCAGCCATCTCATCCTCTGTCATCCCCTTCTCCTCCTGCCCCCAATCCCTCCCAGCATCAGGGTCTATTCCAATGAGTCAACTCTTCACATGAGGTGGAGTTTCAGCTTTAGCATCATTCCTTCCAAAGAACACCCAGGACCGATCTCTTTCAGAATGGACTAGTTGGATCTCCTTGCAGTCCAAGGGACTCTCAAGAGTCCTCTCTAACACCACAGTTCAAAAGCATCAATTCTTCAGTGCTCAGCTTTCTTCACACTCCAACTCTCACATCCATACATGACCACTGGAAAAACCATAGCCTTGACTAGACGGACCTTTGTTGGCAAAGTAATGTGTATGCTTTTGAATATGCTATCTAGGTTGGTCATAACTTTCCTTCCAAGGGGCAAGAGTCTTTTAATTTCCTGGCTGCAATCACCATCTGCAGTGATTTTGGAGGATATAATTAGTCCAAATATTAAGGTAACTTGTTTTTGCTTTTAGATCTTAGTGTCATAATTCAGCTTTGATCACCTACAGAATGATGCAGTTCTGTTTTACAATAACCACAGCTATATTGCTTTTTTCTTTAGTTTTTAGTAAACATGAATCTGCCTCCAATTTCAATGATCACAAGCATGTGGACCACCGAGCCTCAGGACATGTACTTAGTTAGTTCTCTGCAACTCCTTTTCTTCCACCTTCCTCTTAATCAATTCTACCCAGTGATAACTATCTGCTTCTATTTATTTTTCCCCTGTTTCTGATTCTTGCTTCTTATTAATTTTTGCCAACATTTTATTATTCATGTTCTGATTGTTAGATGACTCAAACCTTTTCTGAGACAAGACAAAAACACATAAAGAAAAAAATGAATAGTCAATACAGACAACTTGAATCATTTAAGACACACAGCCTAAGTTCATTATACATATATGAACTATGTACCTATGCCTGTAATTCTAGTTTACTGTTTCCAGCCTTTTTCAGTTTTCACTTTCCTTTTGAATCCACCTATTAAGTAGAAAGTTAAAAAGCTTTTGAGGGAATACATTTCCATTCATTACAGCAAGAACATGTTGGGAGACTTTTATATGCAAGTATCAAAAGAATCACACTAGTGCTAACAAGAAAGAATTTCATTATAATGTCATTTTTCAGTACCTACAAGTTCTTTTTCTAAAAGAACTGAGAGTATTTTGGGGAGAAGGAACCAAAGTAAAAAGAGAGACCTCTAGCATTCTTTGCATACCTTATCCATATTTATCACTGTGCCTGAAAGGTTTTCTAATTCCTGAAGGAAGTTTATCATGCCAAGATTTTAAGTCTCTGTCTCTTAACTTCATTAAATATCTTCCAAAGATATATAGGGCAGTAAAGGAAAGAGAAAGAGAACACAGATAAAAATGTAGACCCTCCTAATGGAATTTAATGCTAAATAATATGTACTTTCAGGTGCAATTAATATTTGCTCAGAGAAGAACCAGGAAATTAGGGCAGATGATCTCCAATAGGTGGGTGAAAAGGTGAGAGATCAAATATATCTTTAAAAGATGTGCATAGCTAATATTTGTTCTCAACTTCCCTGGATAAATTTATTCATTTGTGAATATCTCAAAGAATATAACTTGCTTAAAGAGAGATACTTACTGACCAGTTGATCATCTGTTATATTTTTATAAAAATAAAGTGTGCATAACAGATCCTTGAAAACAAATTGTAATTTTTCTGTCAAGAGGAAATGCACCATGATATAGGGTGAGATAAAAGAAAATAGAAACACACGTAACAGTTCTGTCTAGGTTACTAGTGAATTTGAGGACATTTCTATTAGACTATTGTGGATTTTAACTACAGATTTTATCAACCACATAAATATATAGTCCTATTACTAGTAGGAGACATTATGTTGATGTGAAAAAAGAACTAGGATAGGAAGTAGGAACAAGAGTTTGAGCTAATGTCCAACTTTTATTTGCTTGGTGACCTTGAGCATCTCATTTAATTTTTCAACACCCCAGAAATATTTTACCTATCTATCAGGCCCAATTGTTTAATAATCAAAGGGGTAAAGGAGAGATATAAAATCATTATATATTCAAAAGATACTGCTACTATTACTTTATTATTTAACATCGTTAAGCTCTTATTTTTCAAGTGTTCTACTGGCACATTTTACCCATATAAATATTACTATATTGATTTTAAGGATGCCACACATCCATCCATAAGATGTAAGAAACTAACAGCAAAGACTTTCATTATCAGAAAAAGTAAAAGGTCACTTTAAATGTTTTAATATGTTATAATTTAGTGTCGAGAAGAGTAAAACCATGTCCTTGTCTGTGTGTGTGCTAAGAGTGCACAACTGACAGATGAGTGATTCTCTGGTGGTAGAGGCCATGTGCCAAAAGACTGCTAAAGGATGTAAGGATTACAAAGAAGTGACTCTAGAGAAGAGACAACCCTATTCATTAGCTACCACTGCCTTATATTTGGAACAACAATTCCATAGAACATTCGGGAACAAGATTTGGAAAACTATGGCCAAATCTGTCTATTGCTATAAATAAAGTTTTATTGGAACATAAGTGTGCTCATTCCCATAGGTATTTCTGCACTGGAGTAGCACAGTTGAGTAGTTATAAAACAGACTGTGTGGCCTAAAACGTTTATTGTTTGGCCCTTCACAAAAAGTTTGTTGACTCAGTTCTAGGTCACTGCCTAACTGATGTCACTGGAAACCTCCCCAGGGGTCAAGCAAGAAGGACGATTGGACTATGAGATTTATATTTGTTATCACAATTTAGGTTTTAAACTAGATTGCTGATGTAATACAGTGCTTTTCAAATGTGAGTATGAAAATCAGCTGTGTAGCATAAGGAGTCATAAGTAGCATAAGGAAAATACTTTTTTTTTTTTTTTTAAAGAAAGGAGTCCACTGCTTTAGAGCGTCTCTGAAAAATGTAAGAGATCTGATAAAAAGGCTTGGTGTTTTGATTATATAATTCAAGTGCCTGTTCCTCTGATCTGTGGGAATTGTGAACACTTGTGGCTCAGCTGGTAAAGAATCTGCCTGCAATGTGGGAGACCTGAGTTGGATCCCTGGGCTGGGAAGATCCCCTGGAGATGGGAAAGGCTACCCATTCCAGTATTCTTGCCTGGAGAATTCCATGGACAGTCTATGGGGTCTCAAAGAGTTGTACACGACTGAGTGACTTTCACTTTCACCAAGAGAATCAGATCAGGGGTTTCTCAGTGCACACAGGTTCCATAACCCAAAAAGAGCGTCCTCATCTCTCCCAAGGGAATAAGAGAAGTTTTAACTATTCTCTCCTCTGCTTTTTATATAAATTGTGTGAAATTCTGTCCAGATTTTGTGGTCACTTTCAAATAAAAGGTAGCAGAATATGCCACCTCATAATATCCTTATATCAGAGGCATTTTTTAGAGCAGCAATTCTACCACCTGACAGTAACAATAGAGTCAAAGGCACAGCTCTTCTTCTTTTCCACTTTGTCAAGGCAGTTTTACTTCTGAGGTGTAGGGGGAATTTATGTGTATCATAGTTGTTGTTGGCATGTCTTTCTGCCTTACCTGATGGCATTCACTGATGTCCGATTTTCTTCCATTGTGTTTTCATCAGCTTAGGCTTATGCTACCAAGTCTGAGTCTGTGGTCTCGAAACTCAGCCAGTTTCTTGAGCCATTCCATCTAATTCCTTCTTATACCAGGCCCAGAACACTTGTTTCATCTGGCCTTTCTCAGCCCTTATGCACCTCATAAAACTCCATGGTGTTTACTCTTTCTGATGTTGTAATTAGTAACTTGAGGAGGCTTTCCTTGAAATCAACAAACTAGGATTGTATGTAGGCATGGCTTCTCCAAAACCTTTAGCATGTCCCAGTCTGTGATGAGAATGAGGCAAAAGCTTACTGCTCCCAGTTCACTCTAATCCCATCCACGGTTTCATCCTTCCCCTGAGATTCAATTAGCATAGAGTCATGCTTTGTGGTCATTTCAGAGATGTTCACCTCCCCACCCCAGGGTTTTTGTCTTTATTTAAATGTTTTCTATTTTGTTCATGATTAATTTTTTGCATTTTTATTTTTAAAAATTACATTAAAATATGAGTTATCTTGATTAATGATTTTTGGTGACCTCATATTTTTCAGCCTAGGAGAGGCTTGCTCACCTCACTTTATTCCTAGCCATATTATCTCTTCCAATTTTCTCTTTTCTCCCCACAGTCAATGATCTATTACTCCATTTGAGTGGGAAAGTGAAGTCACTCAGTAGTGTTCAACTCTTTGAGACCCCATGGACTGTGGCCTACCAGGCTCCTCTGTCCATGGGATTTTCCAGGCAAGAGTTCTGGAGTGGGTTGCCATTTCCTTCTCCATGGGATCCTCCCAACCCAGGGTTCAAACCCAGGTCTCCCGAATTACAGGCAGATGCTTTACCATGTGAGGCACCAGGAAATCCCTTGAATGGGAAACTAGCACTTAAATTTTCATGTATCATCATTATGTACACTTGTTATTGATCTTACAGCTCTGCTTTTTTTTGGATCTTGGATTTTTGACTCTTAAATGCCTTTTCCTCATTTAGAAGACAAAAAAGAAAAAGAAAAGCCCTAGCTCTGTGAATTTAATGTATTGGCTTTCATGATTTTAGTTTTCTTCTGTGAATTAAAAAAAAATGTAAATATCTGGCAACTGCATTTTGTATCTTTATTGTTATTATTACTATTATTGTTTTCCATTTATGTCACTCTCTTCTTATATATACTGCATAAATAAAGCCATGATATTTTCCTAGTGAATAAAAATGTGGTCAATATCTGAAAATATTATCTTACTATAGTTAAAATAATGACTGAGATAAGGTTACACTAGGTAGAAAACTGAGTAATTGGCCAGTATTTAGCTGCTACAATGATCAACAGAAAATAAAGTCTTTAAAAAGAAAAAAAAAAGAGGATAAGGAAATAGTTGATTCCAAGGTCCTCTGAAGGCATAGACTGTGTTTTATATATTTCAGCAAATAGGAGAGAGATAACATACATTTTGTAAATAAGTATAGCATCATGGTTGGCATTTTAATGATATCACTGCTTATTTCCTACTTATAACATTCTGTGGAATCTCAAAAAATAGACCAGAATAAGAAATATCAATCATGAATATATATATTTTTATCCATATTTTATGAAAAGACTTATTAAAAACCATGCCAAACTTTTTTTAATGAAGAATTTTAATTCAGGCTCCATTTTGGAAAAAAAAAACAAAAACAATAAAGTGAAATGAAAGTGGGAAGAAAGGGAGCAGAAGGCCACATAGAGAAAATAAATCTTTTGAATGGATTTAGAAAAGAGATAATAAACTGGATAGAAAGCATAAAATTCCTGCTGTAGATGGAATGACTTGATGCCAATTTCAGAGGCAGGAAGAACCATAGACAGTCTGTAATAGAGTGTGGGAGGCCCAACAGTCCTCTGGGAGCTATGAGGTTAAGGAAATAACTGGGCAGGAGGCAGAGTGACAACTGACCTCTTGCTCATTGAAAGAAATCAGCATGAAGGAGGTTTGGAGAATGTCGTGAATTTCACACTATGTTCTTCAATAGCCAGTGGCTTATCTTTATGAGAGCCCTGAGACACACTTTCACTGATCATTTATCCAGACAGTTGAGTTTCTTTAATGAAATAACATTACTCCTTTGGGGAAAGGATGTGAGGATAGAACATCAGGCCCACAAGCAACTCCCACGATGAGAGTTTTGAGAGCTGGCTGGCTCTCCATGCAGAAGGGAAGCAATCATGCTTACATGATGATGCATAGCTGAAAGGTAGGGATTTCTTTAAGATATTTCTTTTTAAATCCACTTCTCACATCCCTCACCATCATCTAAATGAATATAAAGTGAGCTTAAAGGAACTGGAAGACTAAAATTATAATGACTGTGATGATAATAATGACATTACCTCTCTATAAATTTTAATACAATATTATGGATTTTCTTGAAAAAAGTATTTCACAATTTTATTTACGTGACTAGCTTTACAATAGTCTTATTTTCTGATTTTAAGTAAGAATTTTCCCATTTATCAATTACGTATTATATCCTTAGTGCCATATTATTAAATGACTCGGAGCACCTCCTCCATCTTCATTTTTTTCCTTTACATGATGAATGAATTCATGATCAGACAGTAGATGGTGCTATTATTTCAAAGACCATACAGTCCCAAAGACTTCCAAATTATTTTAAGACTACAGAAACAAGTGGGGAAAAGTGTGAAAGCTTGACATCCTTTTCTAGTTTACAAAGGTTATGGAGTAGGAAGCTATTTTTATGTAGTGACCTATTCTGTCCCTTTGGGGGATAAAATAACCATCAAAGCTTCCCATCATAATTAATAAATTCTGGCTCCCTAGAAAAGAAGAGCTATATCCGCATTTAATTTTCTCCTTTGAAGCAACAACAGTCACAGATGCTGTTGCTCATACTGACTGCCATTACAGACAGAAAGCAATTCACGTGCACTCAGCAATGCAGAAGAAGATATTAAAATGTAAAACACATGAATGTGAAGTTTCTTTAAAAATGCTGGAAAAAAAATGCTGAAAAAAAAAGATATTTCTAATATAAAGCAATTTATATGTAAAACCTCTATAATCACAAAAGAACCTTAAATACAATATTCAAATGCAAGCCATAAAGCCCTGTATCTGACAATGATAAATCAACATATTAAAAGCTCGCCTCTTCTGGCAGCAGATGCTTTCTGAAAGAGAACTGGTAACAGATGCACACCATAGAGGGGGTTCAAACAGTGGTGACACAGGCAAGAGGTTGAGGGGAGCCAATGCTTACATGGGTGATGGATCGTGGTACCTGCAGCTAAAGCACAATCGATGTTGAGGTTCCTAAAGAGTAACACTACAAGTTGTCTCTTTAAAACCCCATTACTCAGACTTAATGCTCATTGATGGGAACCCTTTATCTGTCTGCATGCAAAGGTTTGCATGGTTCTTATTTTTCATGCCCAAACAAAACATACAGTGATGGGCTGTCTTAAGGGTGAGTCACATAATCCCACTAAACCTGCAACTCTGAACACCTAAATGTAAAGAAAAATGTGAGCCCAGCACTGGGAGATACTGTGGAAGTAATAACAAACACTGGCATTTGAAACATCTGGATAATTAATTGCATCATTTTTAATCTGCATGGTTTTTGCATAAGAAGGCCAGCCATATTTTCAAACAAGGAATTTCAGACTTTTAAATGGTATTTTTCTAACTCTTGAGTTTCTAATTAGATAATTTTGAATTAGAAATATGGGTTTTAATTGTCAATTAACAATTCTGTTCTATTAGCATTGCTAATGTCTCCTGTCCTTTATATTCCTCCTAACTTTGAGGATCATAGAATGGTACAAGTGATGTCAAAAATAAGTAATATGCCATTTTAAATAGGTTCTTTGAAAACAACTGCTAACACTGCTTTATTTCACATTATACACATTTTTCTGTTATATTTATATGTGGCAATTTTAAACCATGGAATCAAATTATCAGACATTTCTATCATTTATAGGTGATGTTTATGCCCGTTTCCTGTGAATCTGGGTGATTATTTTGACTAATATAATTCAGAGGAAATGATGTCACATTTACATCATTTGACTTCAAGACAAATCAGAAGGAACATTAAAGCTTTGGCCTTTGTGTTTTAGAATGCTCAGCTGCTCACCATGGAACCCATCTGCATAGGACCCCACATTCTGAGAAGACCAAGTTGCATGAAGAGGTCATACCTCGATTTAGGTGCCTCTGCTCCTCAGTCCTAGCTGAGGTTACCCTTCCAGTCATTCCAGCCCAGGAGCCAGAAAGAGTGAAAAACCTCCAAATAATTCCAGTTTCTAGATGTTGAATTACCCCAGACATTCAGATCATCTCAGTTGAAGGCCCACTGTGTCCTTTTGGGTTATCTGACCCACAGAATCACTAAGGATAAGTCATGGGTTAGTTTGTTATTCAGCACTTAACAACTGGAACACCAGAGGAGGGTTATAAATTGCAGTAGCATTGCCAGTTATAAACTGTCAAGATATTCAGGTGAGTATGTTTAGTTTTATTTATTTATTTTTGGTTGCACAGGTTCTTTGTATCTACACGTGGGTTTTCTTCAGTTGCCTCAAATGAGGGCTATTCTTCCTTCTCATTGCAGTGACTTCTCTTGTTGCAGAGGACACGGTTCTAGGGAATGCAGGTTTCAGGAGTTGTGGCACGTGGGCTCAGTAAATGTGGCTCTCAAGCTCCAGAGCACAGACTCAATAGTGGTACTCTGGTTCATTTGCTTCGCAGCCTGTAGAATCTATCTGGACTTGGATTAAACCCATGTCCCCTGCATTGGCAGGCAGATCTCACCCACTGTACTACCAGGGAACTCCAGTATATTTAGTTTTACATACTTTCAATATTCTGAGTCTTGATAAATTTTCTTGCTTTGACTCTTTCCTCCCTCTGTCCAACCTAGTTGCATGTATGTGCATGCTAAGTCGCTAAGGAGTATGGACTATAGGCATATACATCCCTACTCTGTCATTGTGTACCTCTGCTTCCCTCAAATATATCCCTTCTTCCCTTTGCCTGTAGTCCTTAGATGGGTATTTACTGACCTTTGTTCTTTGTCACTCACACGTTGTTGTTCAGTCACTAAGTCATGTCCAACTCTGACCCCATGGACTACAACATGCCAGGTTTTCCTGTCCTCCACCATTTCCTGGAATTTACTCAGATTTATGTCCATTGAGTCAGCGATGCTATCTAATCATCTCATCCTCTGCTGTCCTCTTCTCCTTTTGCTTTCAATCTTTTCCAGCATCACAGTCTTTTCCATTGAGTCAACTCTTTGCATCAGGGGGCCAAAGTATTTGAGCTTTGACTTCAGCATCAATCCTTTCAGTGAATATTCAGCATTGATTTACACTTACATATACACACTTATTTCCAACTATTCCTACAAATGATCACAAAAATTGTGGAAAATTCTTAACTATCAGACCACTTTACCTGTTTCCTAAGAAACCTGTATGTAGGTCAAGAAGTAAGGGTTAGAACTGGACATGGAACAACTGACTGGTTCAAAACTGGGAAAGGAATATGGCAAAGCTTTATACTATCACCCTGCTTACTTAACCTATGTACATAGTACATCATGCGAAATGCTGGGCTGGATGAATCACAAGCTGAAATCAAGACTGCCAGGAGAAATACCAACAGCATCAGATATGCAGATAATACCACTGTAATGGTAGAAAGCTAAGAGGAACTAAAGGGCCTCTTGACGAAAGTGAAAGAGGAGAAGGGAAAAGCTAGCTTGAAAGTCAATGTTAAAAAAAATATTAAGACCATGGCATCTGGTCCTAAAACTTCATGGCAGATAGAAGGGGAAAAAGTAGAAGCAGTGACAGATTTTATTTTATTGGGTTCCAAAATCACTTTGGATGGTGACTGCAACCATAAAATTAAAAGATTCTTGCTACTTCAATGAAAAGCTATGACGAACCTAGAAAGTATATTAAAAAACAGAGATGTCACTTTGCTGACAAAGGTTCGCATAGTCAAAGTTATGGTTTCTCCAGTAGTCATGTACGGATGTGAGAGTTGAACCATAAAGAAGGCTGGGCACTGAAGAATTGATGCTTTTGAACTGTGGTGTGGAAGAATACTCTTGAGAGTCCCTTGGACAGCAAGGAGATCAAACCAGTCAATTCTAAAGAAAATCAACCCTGAATATTCACTGGAAGGAATGATGCTGAAGCTCCAATACTTTGGCCACCTGATGTGCAGAGCCAATTAATTGGAAAAGACCCTGATGCTGGGAAAGACTGAAGGCAAAGGAAGAAGGCAATGGCAGAGTATAAGATGGTGAGATAGCAACACTGGCTCAATCGATATGAATCTGAGCAAACTCTGGGAGATAGTGGACAGAGAAGACTGGCATGGTATAGTCCATGAGATTTTAAAGAGTCAGACATGACTTTGCAACTGAACAAGAAAATTCCTACAAATGGTTTACCAAATTTGTGAATTTCAAGAGTAAAGAACTAGAACAATTTTTAGGGAAATTTTTCAAACTACATGCCCTCTCTGCAAAGTTCATCTCAAACTCAAGCATCCCTTGGTGAATCTGATTCAGTTTTCCTGTGTGAAATAAATGTACATCTATCCTTAAAATACAATGAAGGACATAGCTGTAGTTAAGAACCTCTAAATTTTCATGGTACAGATATTGTTCCTCAATACCTTTGCTATTTCTGTTCTTACTATTTAGGATACTGTCCTCTGGTGCTTCCTCTTGGTTTATCTGAGTCAAATTGCTTTTTAGTCAAGAAGCATTTAAGCTCCTTTTCTCTGGATTGTCTTCCTAGGATTTAAATATGATGTGCCTAGATACCATATATTGACCATTCAATGCCAGCACTTTGGTTAGCTCTGAACAGATACTAAATCACGTGTCACTCCATTTTCTCAAATGCTTTCTATTACCAATCATTTGGTAATTGCTCTATCTTACTCTTCTCCGTTACTTTTCACCAATATTGTCTCAAATGTTTAAAATAATCCCTGAAGAATAAGGATTTATTTATTTTTTCTTGGTGTCCCTAGGATTTTATAAAGTGAACTGGGACATAATGGGTGGCCAATAACAATTTGTAAGGAAAAATTCAGCTAAAAATTATTACTGATTGTTAGTATCAAATCTATTGGAATTTCTAGATATCTTAATCACTGGCTCTTTTCATTATATCAATCAGGTTCTAAAATGATATATGAGATTTAATTTTATTAGTAATTTTATAATTCCACTGAAGCCATTTCCAAACACAATTTGTTTTCATGTGGCTATTCTCACATGACAAATTAGATATACTTTTCTAAGATGGGAGATAAGAACCTTATACAATTCTTGACTTTCACTGAACTTAATGGATTTCTACAGCACTTTGTTGTTTCAATCTAATTAACCACTTACCTTATGTCAAGTATTAATGATACATACTTTAAATATAAAATCATCTCTTCCACATTAGATTTCAAAAAATGTCCAATAAACATTTATATTAATGATGCACTTCAGAAACCTATAAAGCAATTTGATAAGAAGTCATAAACCCCCTAGAGTTAGCAAGATTTTCACCCAATTTTCCTGTTCAAGGTGCATTAAAACTTGCAAGGGCTCATTAATTTCAGGGCGGGGGGTAAGGGCATATGTCTTCCAAACTATATACACTATTTTAATATGTTAAATTCCTTAAGTTTGTTTTCTTTCTCATCTACTTATCTTTTTTTATTTTATTTTTTAACTTTACAATATTGTATTGGTTTTGCCACATATCAACATGAATCCACCACAGGTATACACGTGTTCCCCATCCTGAACCCTCCTCCCTCCTCCCTCCTTGTACCATCCCTCTGGGTCATCCCAGTGCACCAGCCCCAAGCATCAAGTATCGTGCATCAAACCTGGACTGGCGACTCATTTCATATATGATATTAAACATGTTTCAATGCCATTCTCCCAAATCATCCCACCTTCTCCCTCTCCCACAGAGTCCAAAAGACCGTTCTATACATCAGTGTCTCTTTTGCTGTCTCGTATACAGGATTATTGTTACCATCTTTCTAAATTCCATATATATGCGTTAGTGTACTGTATTGGTGTTTTTCTTTCTGGCTTACTTCACTCTGTATATTAGGCTCCAGTTTCATCCACCTCATTAGAACTGATTCAAATGTATTCTTTTTAATGGCTGTCATCTACATATCTTTTAACATCTAATGCCACAAATATATATGCAAAAATATGTTTTCATATTTCTATATGTTTCAGTCAGTGAAGTATTAATTTATGCCATTAGAGCAGCCTCATAAATCTCATGGAGGAAATAGACAAAGATTGTTTTGGCTGCACGTTTGTTTTAAACAACCTTCTTCATTTTTAATTAATTTATTTTTTAACTTTGTTGCAGTTGTAAAAGGTAAAATGCTGCACTGGACAACTAAGGAGATTATTCTATTCAGACTAGTGTAATAGAAAAAAAAACATTCATCAATGAAGAATACCTAAAAAAATAAAGAAGGGGGCCTGTGGTTTTAGAGAGGCAGGTAAACAAGGGGATCCTCTGTGAGTGTTATGGGATTCATGAAGATGGATGGAGATGAATCACTGAGGAAGGGTAGAGATGGGTCTTAACTGAGAATAAAAAGGGTGGTCCTCTGCTGTTAGCCAGGAACTGGATCACAAAACAGTGACAGCACAGGGCTCAGACAAAATTCAACACAGTCTCAGAGGATTGGGATGGAAGAATGCTAGAAGTTAATGCGCACAACTAGGAGGGAATTCTGATGACTTTGTGGTAGAAAACAAAAGATCTAACCCTGGGTATAGAGCCCTAATTACATTACGACTGATGGAAGAAGTGGTTTTAATTGTATAAATTAGACCATGAGGAATGAGTTCCTAAGTCTCTTAGCTTCACTTTATCCATCCTCAACTCCCAGCTCCCCACTGGAGATATGGGTTATGGCTCCGTTAGAACATGAAAGATCTCTGTAATGGGAAATAGAACAAATAAAGAGAGAAAGAGGAGAAATGGCACAGGAGGGTTCTGAAATGTGCCTTAAAGTGACAGTGTTTGAAACTACTAAACTTCCTGTAAATTAGACTAGAAGTGCAAAGACAAATAGAAACATGAATCTGGCATTAAAGTACTAATAAATGTTTTAACTTAATTTGCAGAAAATATGGCTCACACAGTGATCATTTTCTACCTCTTTCAACTTTATACTGAGTGAGGGCATCACATATACAGCTGCTCAGTGTCAGCTAACCCTTACGTTACTTATCAGTTCAGTTCAGTTGCTTAGTCGTGTCCAACTCTTTGTGACACCATGGACTGCAGCATGCCAGGCTTCCCTGTCCATCACCAACTCCCAGAGTTGCTCAAACTCATGTCCCTCAAGTTGGCGATGTCATCCAACCATCTCATCCTCTGGCATCCCTTTCTCCTCCTGCCCTCAATCTTTCCCAGAATCAGGGTCTTTTTCAATCCAGACAATAAAAAGAACCTGCTTCACAAAATCAGTGGGTCATAGTCTCTGTGGAAAGCAAATGAGAAATGGAACTCAACTACCAGTACTCTCCCAGTCCCTCTGTGACCAGTGTTATGCGTAAAATGGTCATGTGACAAATTGTATGAAGATGATGAGCTATAGATAGGCATGATGGAAGAATTGCTTGAGAATGCCATTGTGTAACTGTATATAATACCATCTAATAATATTAGAGTAACACTATCTAATAGATGCTTCTTTTTACATAGGCATTTCTAATTTAGTTGGTTAGTTTTCTTCTTTCAAAACGACTTTACTTTTAACAACAAATTTCTCATTGCTGTTCCCTTCCTCTCTCTTGCTCTGCTAAGTAAAAAGATTATACTATTATACATGCATTAAAGGAATGCACAGCAGAAAGAAGTAAGTCAAGTGGCAAATGGAGAATATTTATCCATGGACTTAAAATTTAGGGGAAGGAATCATTTATTTGGTATCATCAGTTTTAACTACCTAATGATGAGGGGAGAAGGGATGGCCCATGAGGAAATTTCCAATTGTGCTTATTATTTTTACTTAATTATAATTTGTGATATCTATTTACTATTTTAGTAATGAGAATATGTATGTGTTTCTGTTTAATGTGGAATATAAATATAGCAGAATTAGCTACTGAAACTTGAGACTGAGTTTTCATGGCAAGACAAAACTTCACTCTGTCAGAGTATGTTCTATTACATATAGAATATATGCATATTTCCTACCATTTTCAAACTTCAAACTCAGCTCTAAAATGTGCAAAACAACCTTCTTTAAAACATATAAATTAGGTTGTGTTATCAGGCAATTTTTTTGTTAATCTCAATTATATTAAGGATATAGACAAAAATGTGTGTGTCCTGTATCTTTAAGTTTCATTTTCTGAAATTTCCTCATCAGTATCTCAAAATTGAAACATTTGAAAAATACATTTGTGATGAACTATTAATTTTAGTGGCTTCCCAAGTGGCTCACGGGTAAAGAATCTGCCTGCCAATCTTCCTGACCCGGGGATCAGATTTGGAGATCCTCTGGAGAAGATCCTCTGGAGAAGAAAATGCCATCTTACTCCAGTATTCTTGCCTGAGGAATTCCATGGACAGAGGAGCCTGGTGAGCTATGGTCCATGGGGTCGCAAAGAGTCAGACATGACTGAGCAACTAAACAGATTAACTGTAATATTGTAAGGTTCTAGGTGGATATTAACTATAGTCTTCCTTAAAGTGCTTTTAAATTCACAACTACTTCAATGGCAACTAATTACTAGAGTTGATCTTTGCCACTCTGACAGACAAAATATTTTTCCCCCCACTGTTCAAAATGTACACAAGAAAAAAAAATTATTTTATTCAATTTCACTCAACACAATATGCACTAGGACAGGGATGAAATATGTGAATGTCAGAAAGAGATTTAACTAGGTCTTAGAAGGTGAGGAAGGTGAAATAGATAATGATGAGAAAGGCTAAGGGAATAAAATCATATTTTAAAAAAGAATATAGCTGAAATCAGTGAGGTAGCAAAGTTGGTACAACTTTAGGGCTAGTAATTGAAGACTCTGATGACTGAAGTTAGGTGAGTAGGGAAGATTTTGGTGATCTGGTAAGATAGAATTTTAAAAGGAAGGCCAAATAGTCTGATTCAATTCTCTGTGTAATAGGAGAGAGTGTAGGCTTTAAAAAAAACTTTGAATTTTATATTGCCGTGTATCTGATTAACAACACTGTGCTAGTTTCAGGTGAACAGTGACTCAGTTATATATGTAGAAGAGAACAGCGTAGGTTTTTGATAAAAGAAATTGTTATCTCTACTCCTTGTTTAAGAAGAGAAATGTGATGGCGATATAAATCATAGATTGAAAACACAAGAGACTGGAAGTCAATACACCAATTAGGAAGCTATTATAATAGTGCTGGCACGCAGTTCAGTAGCTTTGGGAAGAGAAGAGAGATCATTGAAACAAATGGCAGGGTTAAGGGAGAAGTGACAGAGTTTAAGAAGTGAATCAGAGAATAAAGCTGATGTGACTCAAACCTGAGTAAAAGGAAACAAGAAGGCTTAGAAATGGAGATAATGATGTCACTTCTGGGTTGTGACTGTGGAGCTGCCAGCATGGTTACATTGAGATTATAGGTATCAGCTAAGAATCAAGCTTGATGGTATGGTCTTGAGGGTCGTGAATTTAAAAATAAAAGTTAAACTCTGAAGGTAGACGATACTTTCAAGGGCTAAGTGTGTGGTAAAAATAGACAAGGTTGATATTCAAATAAAGGATGAACTTAACACTTAAGCAGTTGGAGGAGGAAGCTACAAAGGCATCTCTTTAACAAGTGGTGCTGAGAAAACTGGTCAACCACTTGTAAAAGAATGAAACTAGAGCACTTTCTAAACCATACACAAAAATAAACTCAAAATGGATTAAAGATCTAAATTTAAGACCAGAAACTATAAAAGTCCTAGAGGAGAATGTAGGCAAAACACTCTCCGGCATACATCACAACAGGATCCTCTATGACCCACCTCCCAGAATATTGGAAATAAAAGCAAAAATAAACAAATGGGACCTAATTAAATTTAAAAGCTTCTGCACAACAAAGGAAACTATAAGCAAGGTGAAAAGACAGCCTTCAGAATGGGAGAAAATAATAGCAAATGAAGCAACTGACAAACAACTAATCTCAAAAATATACAAGCAACACCTACAGCTCAATTCCAGAAAAATAAATGACCCAATAAGAAAATGGGCCAAAGAACTAAATAGACATTTCTCCAAAGAAGACATACAGATGGCTAACAAACACATGAAAAGATGCTCAACATCACTCATTATCAGAGAAATGCAAATCAAAACCACTATGAGGCACCACTTCACGCCAGTCAGAATGGCTGCCATCCAAAAGTCTACAAGCAATAAATGCTGGAGAGGGTGTGGAGAAAAGGGAACCCTCTTCCACTGTTGGTGGGAATGCAAACTAGTACAGCCACTATGGAGAACAGTGTGGAGATTCCTTAAACAACTGGAAATAGAACTGCCTTATGATCCAGCAATCCCACTGCTGGGCATACACACTGAGGAAACCAGAAGGGAAAGAGACACGTGTACCCCAGTGTTCATGGCAGCACTGTTTACAATAGCCAGGACATGGAAGCAACCTAGATGAATGGATAGCATTCACCCAGCAGATGAATGGATAAGAAAGATGTTGTACATGTACACAATGGAGTATTACTCGGCCATTAAAAAGAATACATTTGAATCAGTTCTAATGAGGTGGATGAAACTGGAGCCTATTATACAGAGTGAAGTCAGCCAGAAAGAAAAACACCAATACAATATCAGATCAGATCAGTCGCTCAGTCGTGTCTGACTCTTTGCAACCCCATGAATCACAGCACGCCAGGCCTCCTTGTCCATCACCAACTCCCGGAGTTCACCCAGACTCACGTCCATCGAGTCAGTGATGCCATCCAGCCATCTCATCCTCTGTCGTCCCCTTCTCCTCCTGCCCCCAATCCCTCCCAGATTCAGAGTCTTTTCCAATGAATCAACTCTTCGCATGAGGTGGCCAAAGTACTGGAGTTCGCGTATATATGGAATTTAAAAAGATGGTAACAATAACCCTACATACGAGACAGCAAAAGAGACACTGATGTATAGAACAGTCTTTTGGACTCTGTGGGAGAGGGCCAGGGTGGGATGATTTGGGAAAATGGCATTGAAATATGTATAATATCATATAAGAAACAAGTCGCCAGTCCAGGTTGGATGCACAATACTGGATGCTTGGGGCTGGTGCACTGGGATGACCCAGAGGGATGATATGGGGAGGGAGGAGGGAGGAGGGTTCAGGATGGGGGACACATGTATACCTGTGACAGATTCATTTTGATATATGGCAAAACCAATACAATATTGTAAAGTTAAATAAAATAAAAAAAAAGGCATCTATATAAATAGAAGTAGGAAAAATTAGATGAGTACAAGTATTTTTAAAAAATAGAAAGTGGTGTTCAATAAGTTTATAAACCTAAGTCATGAAGATATCAATTAGAAGGCCACCAGTTATTTCCAAGAGAGCAGCTGAGTAGAACTGTAGGAAACCAGATGGTGTGGTGTAGCCAAGTGTATTACTAAACCATAGTGGAACAGATACTCTTGTTTTGTGATACTAGAAATAAAGAGAAGGCAGTTTGGAAGGGCAGTTAAATCAGGAAGAGGAGTATTTCAGCAGAGAGAAATCAGACTCCAGAACGTTTAGTGTCTCAGGCAAATAGTAAAGAGCTTAGGATAAGCTAGAGAATAAACTAAAGGAAAAAAAGAGAGAGAGAGAAGTTTGCAGAAAAACATCAAGAAAAATACAAGCTCCATCTGTCAATTAGAAATATTAACACTTAATTCTGGAGTTACTGTCAGGCTTGGTGGTTGATGTCTATCTTCATGAATAGTAGGCTAATAATAAATGACAACTAATTAATTATCAATACAGAAATATATAATTCATTTACATGCTATTAGACAATAAAGAGATTCATAGATGTGAATTTCAAGGTACAGAACTTACTTCCTGAAAAATTAAATTTTTAGCTATTTTCTAAAATATATATCATATAACTTTCCCTTCTTTGAGAACACAAGAATGATAAATTTTACCTTTTCTCATGACTTACGTGTCATTTTGAAATCATCAGTGATGTATAACAGTATTTGATAAAAGTGAGGCAAGCAAGAGAAACATCACTGTGGAGGTAGGCAAATGCCAATAAAACAATTCTTTCTTGTGGAGGCAAAACCACTGAGCTGAATAAACACAGAGAACCCTGGGTTTAAGTTCTTTCTGCAACATTTACTGACTTCACCTTGATTTCCTCCTCTGTGGTAAAAATCCAGTTCATTAACTGAAATGATCCATTCAAATGCAGGGGAATACAGCAATCAAGTTTTCAGGAAAATTCAGAAAAAAGATCAAGAAGCAATTTATAAACCAAATGATTCCTCTCCTTCCTGTGTTTATATATACCATTTCCAGACCAGCTACTTTTGAGGGGACTTGATTTTGAAATAATCTTACAGAGAAGAACCATGCAGAATTTTAGTTCTAAAAAGCAAATGGCACATGGTAAAGAAATAGATAAGTTCCATCAATGAGACTGTTTTAGGGTGGTCTGTCCTGGGTAATTGATTGGCTTGCTGGTCAACCCCAGAGTTTACCATTGCACAGTGTGACATTGCACATCGTGATCTCCCATGAAGACTTAAAGCAAGGTTAATAGATTACATCTGGGTATGGTCTGATAATTCCTTGGTGTTTCAGTCAGTAAATAATCCGCATGCAATGCAGAAGACCTGGGTTTGGACCCTGGGTCAGGAACATCCCCTGGAGAAGGGAATGGCTACCCACGCTGGTATTCTTGCCTTGAGAATTACAAGGACAGAGGAGCTTGAGGGGCTACAATCATGGGTCCTAAAGAGTCAGAGACAACCGAGCAATTAACACTATATGCATGGTCTGATGCAGTGGTGTTCAAACTGTGTACCATAATACCTGAGGGTTCTCCACAGCGGTGGTTCAGAGACATGTGGTTAGTACCAAAAATTCCAGGTTTGTTTGTTTTTTTAATTTAAAAAAATATTTGTTACGCACCAAATCAGTGTAGCTTAAAGGGACTGACCAAGAAGATTTTGGAGAAAGTGTTCAAGAAGCAAAACTCTGAGTCCTGTCCTTACCTTAAAGATGTAACTCCACTGGTATCTGTTTAAATATCAGGAGGAAAAAAGCAAAATAAAAGAATTAAAAAAAAAAAAGAATAATTCAAGGAATTCGGAGGAGCTAGTTGGAAAAAGTTAGAATGTGGTGTCAAAGAAAGGAGGATGCAAGATAATACGTTTAAAAAATACAGAAATGTTTTCAAAGTAAATTTACTGTGATTGAAGGAATTGGTGTTAAATGACTTCAATTAATGCTCTTTGGGGAGAATAGCAATGGCAGGAGTTACAGTGGGTACTAAAGAAACATGGTACATGTTTGGAATTCCCACTAGGAAGGAAGGAATGGGGTTTAATTTGAGATAAATGCTAGAACTGGCTAACACCAGGACTGCCCAGCAGAGGTCATTTATAACATGAATCAAAATTATTCTATAAATTTCCCCTCATTTCATTCTGTAAGTCAATGGCAGGAAGAGAGAACATAATTCAGGTCATGAAACAATCTTAATTGAAAGGTGCAAACTGGAAATATAAATACTAATCAAATTATGATCAGAGTCTCAATTAATATTTGGATAATAAGTAGAAAAATAATGGAAAAACACAGTCGCCTTATTTCATATGATACTGAGTTGTGTAAAAACTTTGTAAAAACAAAGCTCTTGTGTTATATTATTTAACTCTATAAAATAATGATAATGACTGGGACAATTCTTTGACATTGAAGGGTTGAAGATATGGGCCTTTTGTCTAACTGTCCATGTCCTTATCTGTTATAAGATTTTTAAGAAGAATTAATTTTTCTGTTAATATTTAAAATAAGTAATACCTGAAACTGCTGATGAAATACTAGGTTCATATGAAAACACTTAGTTTGGTACCTTAGTTTGAGTCCTTGTACACAAGGGAGCCACAAGTAAGAGGGTGAAGAGCACAGATCTGAAGTTCAGTCTGTATGAGTTTGAGTCCCTTCTTAATTTTGTGCCCATGGGCAAGTTACTAAAACTTTCTCAGTTTTCAGAACTACAAAATGGGGATTTAAAACTATCACATTCATAACAGGTTGTAATCATTAAATAAAAAGCTCTATTTAATGAGAAATTTATGGCCCATAAGTTTGGATCGACTACTACTAACACTACTATTATTATCTATGATGTGGGATCCTACCTTTATACTGTTTAACAGTTCACTTGAGACTTGCTGTCTCCAACTTCATCATCTCCCATTTAAAAAGACAGTATTAGAATGTAGGTTTCACGAGGGAAGGTGTTTTTGTTCAACTTTGTTTACAGTTTTGGAACCAAGATTTCAAATAGTACCAAGTACAATATAGGTCTTAGTAAATATTTCTGAATAAATGTACACAATTTTAGAGCTTTATAATGAAAGATGAGAATACAATTGGATCAATATGCTTCTCTCTCCTTTTGTCTTTTTGTTAACAGAAACAGAAGGGTTTATTACTTACAATCACAGCTATTTAAAAGGTGGATTTATACTGTTAGATAAAATGGATGCTTGTGCTAAGATAGAATATAAAAATGAGGAAGACAGAGAGAAATGCTATTTTAATTGTTTGAACAAAGACTAATAAATCAGTTTGGTTGGAAATATCTTAATATAGAACATGCCACTTTGCCTCATACAGCCTTGGGAGGTCATATGTATAAATGATGAAGATGTGGAGATAATTCTAATGGGTAAAAACAAATCACTAGAGCTTCTGTGTTATTATGGGTATTTAGCAGTTACCAAAGGAGCCATTCTGTACTTTATTGTCATGCTAATAACAACTATAAATGTTTTTAATCTTAATGAATAGAGTATTTATACTCACATTCTTTCCATTTTCCCACTATTTTCCAAGGAAAAATATTTACCATGTTGGAATAAGTCAGAAGAATAAAATGGCGTGGTGTAAAATTTAAGTGATGTGGATTGATACATATTGTGATAATTACATTTTGCCCCTCAAAACTTTTCATGACTCTTTGATTGATTTATGTATTTTTCTGGAGATAAAGGTTTTTTAAAATTAATTTTATTGGAGTATGTAGCTGGTTTATAGTGCTGTTAGCTGCTGCACAACAAAGTGAATCAGTTATAGTGTACGTGTATCCCCTCCTTTTTAGGTTTCCTCCCCATTTAAGTCACCACAGAGCACTGAGTAGAGCTCCCTGTGCTATACAGTAGATTCTCATTATCTCTTATATGCATAGTAATGTCTACATGTCAATCCCATTCATGACTCTTTTAAATGGAAAAAAAAAAAAAAAAAGCTTCTCTTACTCAGAACTGAGTAACAGGTCTCTCATAGGTATGTCTCTTTGCTATGTTTCACACAACAGAAAAAAATAATGACAACTACAATTGGCTAAAAAAAAAATACTGAAAAGCTTTTTTCTTTTCTTCCCTGGTATATCAAAATTCATCAAGATGATAGGTATAAGACTATTACCAAGGTACAGACTAACAAATTGCCTTCAGTTATCATATTTTTTTTTCCTTTCTCTTTCGATTGTTTAAGAAACAAAGCAACCATTTCAGTGGAGAAAATTCACTGGAGGAAGACGAAGTTATAAAGAAGGATCAATATTCCAGGTGGCAAAGAAATTCAGTCATGTAAATCTCATTAAAATACATCACCATCATGGAATCAGTCATGTGAGAGCCCTAGTACACTTTGAAGGAAGGTCCTATGCTTGACAGATGTTCCTTTTCCCTTTTGATGTGTCTCCTACCTTAAGTCACCATCATTTAAATAATATCCCCAAATTCATCATTTTTTCCAGGCCCTCTCAGTTGAAACCTAAATATTAACTGAAGAGACAAAGAGAACATACACAAAAATCTTAAAATAAAAATAATGCTATTTCATAATCAGCTGGATTTAAAAAAAAAAAAAAAGATGATTCATGAAAATAGAATGACAGAACTCTGGAGAGAAATTTCATCTGCATTCTATCATCTCTTCTCAGAGTAAACATGATTCTAAATTGTGAAGTGTGGGACTCAGAGATGTGTTCATATCCACAGAGTATTTTCCCTTTGGCAATTTAGTAACAGAATAAAGGAAAAGTAGACCAGATAAACACTCATGAAATAAATTCAAAAAAATTCACAATTATCTCTGCCTTTTATTAGGGATTCATAAATCTGATGGTTATGAATCCTCACTATTTCTTCAATGGTTTTTTCTCTAAGGCAGTGGATCTAATTATGGATGCACACTAGAATTTCTAAAGAAGCTTAAAAAAGTACTAGCGTCCTGGCCTCAACCTTGTAGACTCTGATTTAATTCGTTTGAACTGGAGCCAGGCCTTGGTTCTTTTACAGAGTGCCCGGGGTCCTGTGCATGTGCAGCATGGGATGTGAAACATTAGTTGACATATCAGCATCTTTTTTTCTCTCCACTTGTCACCTAACATCTGTAGTTAAAACTAACTACACATGCCCTTTTGTGGAAAAACAATTCTTAAAAGATCACGGATAGATGTTTAACCCTTCCAATACCACCTAATATACTATGTGGCAGGTAGCTCTCAGGCTTCACTGGTGGCAGAGTGAAGTGGTACAGAATCCGCCTGCCAATACTGGAGATGTGGGTTCTAACTGTGGGTCTGGAGATGCCCTGGAGAAGGAAATGTCAATCCACCCCAATAATCTAGCTTGGGAAATCCTATGGACAGAGGAGCCTGGTGGGATATCGTACATGGGGTTGCAAAGAGACAAAACTTAGCAGGTGAACAAGAGGTAGCTTTCACATCTGTCCATGACCTATTATTATGCAGCTCGTAGAGTCTGTCCAAGGTACTCCTACCTACTACTTTTCTTCCAGAGTTCCTGCCCGGTCCACTTCCTCCCCACTCTACCCTCAGGCTGTGCCTCAACTTCCATGGTCCCTCCATTTGGATTTGCTCTCTTGACCATGAGCCATACTGCTGGATAACATGCTGTGTTTCCATCATTTCAGTCCTCTTTTTAATCCTACATTGGAGCCTGTCAACTGCTCATATAATTATGCTTTGAGGGCTAAAACTTTTGATGTGAGGAGGTATGATTTTTCAGTTCCTCTTCAAGGAATGATATATCATAAAGAAGTGAGAATTTCAAGCACCTTAGGAGGTCACTAGAAAAAGAATTTAAGCATGCTGCAGCATTTCCCAAAATTGATTCTCCAGAAATCTAGTTCTCTGAAAGTTTCTGGAGAGATTTTTAAGTGTGACAAATTTGTTAAAGGTTGCATTCTATGCTTTACAAAATTAACTGAGCTTAAAACCCATGCTTCCCCATAAAACTCCTATCACATAATATATAAAATTGCCCATCAGTGAAGTCTCCCTTGTGGGCAGGGGCTCCATCTGGAGGAGGTGGAGATGAATTGAATGCATACAATGCCATCCAGAGCTCATGCGTGAAAAAGCAACACCCATAAAGAAGAAATGTAATATACTAAAGCTGAAATTTATTAAATAATTAATATCTTATCCTATCAGTTCAGTTAAACCACTCAGTCATGTCCAGCTCTTTGTGACCCTATGGACTGCAGCATGCCAGGCTTCCCAGTACATCACCAACTCCTGGAACTTACTCAAACTCATGTCCATCGTGTTGGTGATGCCATCCAACGATCTCATCTTCTCCTTCCATCCTCAATATTTCTCAGCATTAGGGTCTTTTCCAATGAGTCGGTTCCTCATGTCAGGTGGCCAGAATATTGGAGTTTCAGCTTCTGCACCAGTCCTTCCAATGAATATTCACGACTGATTTCCTTTAGGATTGACTGGTTGTATCTCCTTGCAGTCCAAGGGACTCTCAAGAGTCTTCTCCAACACCACAGTTCAAAAGCATCAATTCTTCGGCTCTCAGCTTTCTTTCTAGTTTAACTCTCACATCCATAAATGACTACTGGAAAAATCATAGCTTTGACTAGATTGACCTTTGTTGGCAAAGTAATGTATCTGCTTTTTAATAAGCTGTCTATGTTGGTCATAGGTTTTTTTCCAAGGAGCAAGCATCTTTCAAATTCATGGCTGCAATCACAATCTGCAGTGATTTTGGAGCCCCCAGAAATAAAGTCTATTACTGTTTCCATTGTTTCCCCGTGTATTTGCCGTGAAGCGATGGGACCAGATGCCATGATCTTAGTTTTCTGAATGTTGAGATTTAAGCCAACTTTTTCACTCTCCTTTTTCACTTTCATCAAGAGGCTCTTTAGTTCTTCTTTGCTTTCTGTCATAAGGGTAGAGTCATCTGCATATCTGAGGTTGTTGATATTTCTCCCAGCAATCTTGATTCCAGCTTGTGTTTCATCAAGTCTGGCATTTCGCATGATGTACTATGCATATAAACTAAATTAGCAGGGTGACAATACACAGCCTTGACATATTCCTTTCCCAATTTGGATCCAGTCTGTTATTTCATGTCCAGTTCTAACTGTTGCTTCTTGACCTGCATACAGATTTCTCAGGAGGCAGGTCAGGTGGTCTGGTATTCCCGTCTTTTTAAGAATTTTCCACAGTTTGTTGCAATCCACAGAGTCAAAGGCTTTGGTGTAGTCAATAAAGTGAAAGTAGATATTATCCTATACTATCTCATAATTTTTATGTATATTGTCATATGTGTCACTGTGTTAGGTACATTTATAAATGAAGCAGATAGTAAATATTTCTGTTAAACATCCCACTGCATCAAATTCTCATTCAATCATAAAGTAGGTATAATTATAATCTTCACTCTATAGAAAGCGAAACTTTGACTCAGAGAGATTAGGTCATAAATATAAAATAATTCAATTAAAATCTCAAGAATCCAAAAATTAAAATCTTACCCAGAATGATCCCTAATACCATACACAAAGATAAACTCAAAATGAATTAAAGACCTAAATGTAAGACCAGAAATTATAAAACTCTTATAGGAAAACATAGGCAGAATACTCTTTGACATAAATCACAGTAAGATTCTCTATGACCCACTTTTCAGAGTAATGGGAGTAAAAACAAAAATAAACAATTGAGACCTAACTAAACTTAAAAGCTTTAGCACAGCAAAGGAAACTATGAGCAAGGTGAAAAGACAGCCCTCAGAATGGGAGAAAATAATAGCAAATGAGACAACTCACAAAGAATTAATCACCAAAATACATAAGCATCTCATGCAGCTCAATACCAGAAAAACAGTCAAATCAAAAAGTGGGCAGAAGACCTAAACAGACATTTCTTGAAAGATACATAGGTGGCTAATAAGCATTTGAAAAAGATGCTCAACATCACTCATTATTCAGTTCAGTTCAGTAGCTCAGTCTTGTCCGACTGTTCGTGACCCCATGAATTGCAGCACGCCAGGCCTCCCTGTCCATCACCAACTCCCGGAGTTCACTCAGACTCACGTCCATTGAGTCAGTGATGCCATCCAGCCATTATTAGAGAAATGCAAATCAAAACTACAATGAGGTATTACTTCACACCATATATAGATGGTTAATAAAAACTTGAAAAAATGCTCAACATCACTCGTTATTAGAGAAATGCAAATCAAAACTACAATGAGGTATTACTTCACACCATCAGAATGGCCATCATCAGAAAATCTACAAACAATAAATGCTGGAGAGAGTGTGGATAAAAGAATACCCACTTGCACTGTTGGCAGGAGTGAAAATTGATATAGTCACTTTGGAGAACACTATGGAGATTCCTTTGGAAACGTGGAACAAAAGTAGCATATGACCCAACAATCCCATCACTGAGCATGTACTCGAGGAAATCATGATTGAAAAAGACACATGTATCCCAGTGTTCACTGCAGAACTATTTACAATAGCCAGGACATGGGAGATGTATACACACACACACACACACACACACACACACACACATATATATAGAATGGAATATTACTCTGTCATAAGAAGGAATGCATTTGAGTCAGTTCTAATGAGGTGGATGAACTTAGAGCCTATTATACAGAGTGAAGTAAATCAGAAAGAATAAACAAATATTATATATTAACATGCATATATGGAATTTAGAAAGATGGTACTGATAAACCTGTTTGCAGAGCAGAAAATGAGACACAGACAGAGAGAACAGACTTATGGACACAGTGGGGGAAGAAGAGGGTGGGATGAACTGAGGTGTAGCATTGAAACATATGCATTACTATATGTAAAGTTAGACAGCCAGCGGGAATTTGCTTCAGTGGGAATATGACTCAGGGAGCTCAAACTAGTGCTCTGCCACAACCCAGGGTGGAGGGATGGCATGGGAGGTGGGAGGGAGGTTCAAGAGGGAAGAGGCATATGTATACCTATGGCTGATTCATGCTGATGTATGGCAGAAACCAACACAATATTGTATAGCAATTATCCTCCAATTAAAAATAAATAAATTGAATTTTTAAAATATCCTGTCCAATTTCAGGTACATTTCTTAACTATTTTATGCTAGAGCACCTCCTGTGGTGTTGTGGTACAGGTACGCCAGTACAGGGAAAAAGCTGCCATTAGGAAATGGTGTGTTCCATCACCCAGTCACATAGCACCTGGATCACTTCCCTTATCAACATAAGCAGTTTATCTTCTCTTAAATATTTTATATATTTTATTCTCATTTGTACCATAAGTGGTACCCTGGTGGCTCAGATGGTAAAGAATCTGCCTGAAATGCAGGAAACCTGGGTTTGATCCCTGGGTTTGGAAGATCCCCTGGAGGAGGGCATGACAAGCCCCTCCAAGCCCCTCTTCTTGCCTGGAGAATCCCCATGGACAGAGGAGCCTGGTGGGATGTAGTCCATGTGGTCACAAAGAGTCAGACACAGTTGAGCAACTAAGCACTGAGGCACTGTACCAGAACCACATTATTGACAACAAAAAATAAACATGTCAAATAAGTAAAGCAATTACACTATGCTTGTTACAGGTAGGCATGAAAGTTAATTCTAAGTTTTTTACCAGGCAGTGAAAAAGGGGAAGCACAATTCACTGCATGATCAATCATATCTAAAATATAAAATTACAGTGAATCAATGCAAGCAAAATATTTTCTTAATTCTGAGATTTTTATTTCCCAAGGAATTCATAATGAGCCTTGTCAACAATGTTCTCACAGTAGATTATTCTGTTTCCTTGGCTTGCATTTTATCAAGTTCTTCAACACAGACCAACGGCAGTGTACCAGAGCATGATTCAGCAAATGGCTGATCAGCCCGCTGTGCGCTGTTGGAGGGGGAGGTGGGAGGGAGGGTGCAGAAGTAATGCCTTGTTTTTAAGATGAGAAGCTGTCTGCTGGTCTCTGCCAAATTCAAGGATGGATTATCTTAGAGCAGGTAAGGGAATGGATGGACTATGATACATTCAAGCAATTCTTCATAAATATTGTTTTCTCAATCCAATGAAGCCTTTGATAGTTACTGAGCAGCAGGGAGTTCCAGTTTCTATCCCCAGTGTACACCTGGAAAACCTATTATCCAACAAATAGAATCTGATCATCAAACATCTGTCTTCCTAAGCATTTCTTTGAGGTCTCTTTTAATTCTCCCTGACCTATCCCTTCTGTATTATATAACGGAGAAGTAGCTTTAAAAATATCTTTTCCAGTAATCTTTGCTGAGAAAACTAAACAGTTCCAAAACATTAGCAGCCTCTATCTGTCATCTCAAGGTAGTTTTCTATAGTCTTCACCTTTTGTTCTTGTTTGTTCTCTTGCCAAAAAATGGAAAGCGGTTAAATGATAATGAAGGAGATTGTGGTACAGTCATTAATCACCCTTCTGGAACTGCCCGAGAGCCCCCATCCACATCAAATTCAGAAACTGTTCTGACCTCTTCTTTGGTCATTCACCACATGGGGTAATCTGAACCACATGGTACAAGCAAAGAAATTTATTGTTGTTGTTTAGTTGCTAGGTCATGTCTGACTCTTTTGTGATCCCACGGACTATAGCCTGACAGGTTCCTCTGTACATGGGATTTCCCAGGCAAGAATACTGGAGTGGGTTGTCATTTTCTTCTCAAGGGGATCTTCCCGACCAAGGGATCCAACCCGAGTCTCCTGCATTGGCAGGCATATTCTTTACCACTGAGCAACGAGGGACTATCTCAAACAAAGGAAATATCATTGTAAGTTCCTTTGGGAAATTTTTGTGACCAAGTATTTTAGCACATGGCTATAATCTTGTACTTGGCACAAGCAGCAAGAGGAGAATCATCTTCCTCATGAGCCCTTAAACTTATTTCCATGTGTGGAACTGGTTCAAATTAGTCACTGAAATGAAGGAATTATATGATTTAGATAGCTAATTGCTGAGTTAAAATGGAAAAGATTTCCATCATCCATCATTCAAGTCTTCTGAGTTTTGTCTAAAAAAGTAAGTTGTGGAAATTCAAGAAACTAAAATATTTGCTTTTTATTTGCTTTATTGGTTGTCTATGTGATGGATATGTGTGTTCCATTTCAACCAGGGCCTATCACTGCAAGGATGGTGGTAGGATGGAGGAGTAGAGAGAATTAATTGATGACATTCACCTTTCTTATTTTCTCCTAGAAATTATGAAATTGATTAGCTTTCTTTTACAGGGACACACAGCCAGGAACCAAACTATCTAATTTCACAATTTCTGTAGTTGAAAAGACAAACATGTTTTCTGGCTTTCAATCCTCTTCCATCAAACACTAAAAAGTTGTGTGAGGTCAGGTCTGCATGTTAATTGAATCCTTTATCTATGAAATTCTTGCCATTGATGCTTCAGAGAACATTAATTAAGAAGATGGAACAGGCTCTATCTTCAGAAAGCATCAGGTTTTTTTAAATAAAATTTATCTTTAGACAACTTCAATCCTGTGTATGAGTGACAGTGAATGAACAGGGCAGAGGAGAAGGGATGAGCAGGGGTTGGTCAAAATTCAGGGAAAAAAAAAATGTATGCCTGCAGTGGTAGTGTTGATGACAGAGACCCAGATTGTGTGAGCAGGTGGATGGATTGAAGGAAATAATCCCTATGGAAGAAATAATTCTTACTTCTAGGGAGATCAAGAGATCTTCTACTTGTAAGATAATTTGCTTCAATGTTGAAATCCCTAAGAATGATGGCAGGCTTGTGTGGAAAAGAAGTATTTATTAGGTGAATGAGGGAGAAGACACAGCAAAATCAACAAGGAATAACACTAGTAAAATCTGGTGACATGTTCCAAAGAAATTAGAATTTGTGAAAATGGGAGAAGGAGAATTTATTTCAATGTGAAAACTGGGAACATACAACCCCTTATGCTTACAGCTTTAAGGTGCATGAAGTGAGTGTGGGAGGGAACCAAAACCAAGGGAAGCCAAGGACCTCAGGAGATGGTCCCATTAGTTAGAAGAGAGATTTTTGGGGATGAATTTAAGGATGTAGAGAAGTCTATTGACCACAGACTCTGAATTTGATAGGACATAGTATCAATAAGCATTTGGGGTAAAGAGCTGAGAATAGGATATGAGGCTTAGTAGAATATGTTTGTTGCCATATGGGAATAGATGTCTGTTGAAGATAGATGTCTGTTGATCAGTCCTAGAGGACTGAAGATCTAGGAAGCTTGGGCTTTGCACAAAGACAGGGGGAAAAAGATGTTGGTTATTAATAATGCAACAGACCTCAGACCTCAACTTTTAGTAAAAGCAAGAAAAGATTTCATTCTGACTTGGATTTAACCTTCTAGACTAAAGGTCTTGTGTGCACAGCCATTTCAATCATGTCTGATTCTCTGAGACCCCACGGACTATAGCCTGCCAGGCTCCTATGTCCATGGGATTCTTCAGGCAAAAATACTGGAGTGGTGGCCATTTCCTCCTCCAGGGGATCTTCCCAGATCAGGGATCAAGCCCAGGTCTCCTGTATCACAGGCAGATTCTTTATCACTGAACCACTTGGGGAGATGCTTCACTAAAGGTGTTTGGAGATTGCAAAAGTATTACAAACAACAACCTGTGGTGGGTAGGGCAAGTAACAGCCAGTGTGGAAACTGTGTTCTGCTCAGCCACTGTAACCAAGGGCGCAGTTGTTCTTGGTAAATTTACTAAAGATCCATTTATTTTCACAACTGGTTGATGCACAGGTATTTTATAAAAATAGTACCATCACAACCACCAATAGTAAAATCATTAACTACTATGTATTAAGCAATTGGCACATGTCAGGTACTTTGTATACAATGTTTTCTGAATCCTCAATAGCCCTTGATGTTAGATGCTATACTCTTAATTTGCAGTAAGGTAATTGTGTGCTTCCCTGGTGGCTCAGATGGTAAAGCATCTGTCTGCAATGCAGGAGACCCGGGTTCAATCCCTGGGTCGGGAAGATCCCCTGGAGAAGGAAATGGCAGCCCACTCCAGTACTTTTGCCTGGAAAATCCCATGGATGGAGGAACCTGGTAGGCTACAGTCCATGGGGTTGCAAAGAGTCGGACACAACTGAGCAATGTCACTTTCAATTGTAGTTCTCTGAGGTCAAGGGCACTGAAACAGGAAACCAGAAATTTAGTGGATGTTTTTTCTGGTTTCAAGAACAAATGATCTTTCCAACCTTTCAAAGCTGATTTCTAACTTACTGCCAAAATAAAATGAAATCTATTTGTCACTTTGTGAATGGCTCTCAGAAAGATTCACAGAATCTGGTGGTTCTCACAGTGTTGCCCCTGAACCAGCAGTATGAGCATTGCTCATGAACTTTTTAGAAAGTCAAATTCTCTGTTTGTCCCAGACCTACTGAATCAGAAAATGTTAGAAATGTACTCAAAAATCAATGTGTAACAAGTCCTCTGATGCACATTAACTTTTGAGACTCACTGCTTAGTCATACATCTTTGTGGAATGAACAGGACATAAAATTAATACCACCCTTTCCCTTTTTGTATATGAACAGTTTGAACAATTGCTGAGCGTAGTAACAGCATGATTTCCTCCTGCAGTTCTAAATTTGAACATTGTAGTAAAATCTTATGAGAGAGTGGAAAATGACCCCTCAAATTTTTTCATAGTTGTTTTAGCGATACCCCAAGCTTCAAAAATCTATCCAACCAGGGGTCAGGTCTTAAAGAATCACAGGTCGGCTTCATCTTTTGCAACTCTGTCAGGTATTTCTTATGATATTTCATCCATTCTTTGACCTCTATTTTCAAGTTATTTTCTCTTTTATGCCTCCACAGACTTAGATCTGTTTCTAGGTTTCGTTTTGCCTAAAGGAAAGGTGTATCCAAAGCTACAATTTATTTCAGCAAGGGGCCTCAGGAAATCTTAGCAGAAAAAGGTCAGCATGTCATTACTTACTATGAGATATTGGTGTGCTGTGATATGTAAGTTTGGGCACTAAGTTGATAAGCACTGATATTACTGGCAAACACTCTCTAGCAAATAGCAGTGAACAAATTTATTCTGTGAAATAACTTCACTGAAATAGGACTTTAAAGGCTCTGCTCTGATAACCAAACATTTTTTTTAAATGACATCATGCCTAGTATAGAGGGAACTGTCAAAGACTGTGAATTGAATGAATGAATGTACAAACACATTTCAAGAATCAAGAATTCTGATTACATTCTGAGAAAAGAAGGCATGAGTGTAATACATCCTATGATAGCAGGTCTATCAGAGATATAAATAGTGTTTTGGAATAGCAAATACATTAAAAAGATGATCAATAACTAAAAATTATTTTTTCTAAGATATATATATATATATATATATACACACACACAAATGTTTATGTCTGTTGCTGATAACCACTCAGAACTCATACTTAGAAAGGACTGGGGTCGCAAAGAATCGGACATGACTGAGTGACCGATCTGATCTGAGAGGTATTGAGAATTGTGCTGAGCTACTGCATTCGGGGATATTGATTCCTTACTAATATCTCCAAAAGTACAGGGGTTTTGCACACATAGATACACAGTATATTTTGAAGAATAATTATTTCGATTTACCAAAAATTAACCAGAATAGTTTGAATACACAAATAACTCATGACAATAACTTTTTATCTTTACTGAGGTCCCTCTGCAACCATAGTTTTCACCTACAAACTAGAAAAATAATGTGATAGCTGCATATACAAGGTACTGGTTTCTTTTGGAAATTCAGTTTGGAGTTGCTTATAGAAAAAAACCATATTGGAGTATTTATAAAAGAAAATTTCAATTTCAATTTTTTGAATTAAAAAATAAGCTTATGGTATTCATCTGAGACTTTAAATGTCTACAAAGTCCCAAATTTGGACATGACATCCTTCTTCCACATGTAACACTGTATGAAATACCTTCTGTGTGAGCTCTGGGTTCTGACTTTCATTTAGAAAGGAAGGCAGGTAACTATCATTACATTGAGAGTGAACTTAGTAATCAGCATGATGATAGACATTCTTCATTTTATATCTCATTTATTATTACAGATAAAATACTAAGGAAGTAACATATTTAGAATTAGACTGTTAATAGTAAGTACTAAGCAAATGCTGTTTACTTTATTACTTCTTCATAACTTTTCATGTGGAAAAATGGACAAATTCTTTAGAAAAAAGAGAATCAAGCACTGTGGAACTGAATAGTATTATTATACATCACTCTGAGCAGGCTCCGAAAACCTTGAGGAACTAGGAGTTGCTAAGAGCAGTAACAATACTTTGAATGAAACTGATAATAACTTTTGAGTATTTACTGTACTCTCATCACTATCTAAATATTTATCTTCATTTAGTAACCATATAAAATGGAGAGTATAGCTGTTAAGCCCACCTTATTGATAATAGATTAAAATCTCATAAAGGATTAACAACTGTCACAAGGCAGAGCCAATAAGTGGAGTTGCCAGGTACAACTCCAGGCAGTCTGACTACGAGTCTGTACTTTGACATCTAGTCCTGAGGCTCTTTAATTATACAGTGTGGGAATATATTGATGATGTTGGACTTAGACCATTGTTAGAGTATATTTCTTTCTTTCACCCTTAAAAATTGGGAGAATCTTAATTCTTACTCTTTAATAAAGATCTTCCTCTTATTATTTCTAAATTACATCTGCTCTCTAACGAACAGGAAGGTAAATTTATCCTGCTTTAGAAACGTTAATGCAGCTGAGCACTAATGTAAAATAAGCAAGGGTATCCAATAGATACACGTGGTCACCTCGTATCCAGCAGACATGTGTGTACTTTATATCCAATAGACGTACATGCACCTCTTAGGCTGACTGTTTTGTACTTGGTTTAACAAAAAATAATTTCCATGATTACAGATACAGGTATAAATTCATTATTTGTGGCCTTGTCTCTAAGTATTTCCTAAAATAGTAGTTTGTCTATAACATGAGTTTATTAAAAAAATTGGATGGTTGGAAAGAAGATGGAAAAAGTACAGAAAAGGAGGCAAATTGAAAAATGAAATTGAAAGCATACAAACTTAGTTATTGAAATGTAACTGCTTTAAAGGATTATTCTTGAAACCAAGGTAAGTAGAATTCCTGTGGGAAACCAGTTACTAAAGACTCATTTAGGCAACATAACCAGTAATGAATAGGACTATAGGATTGCTGACTTGCCTCAATAGAGAATGTGGTCTCACCTCTGACCAACTTTCTGATCTTTGAATTTCTTACTTGATATGAAATATGTTTTTTAATTGGAATTTTGTTCCATCATGTAATAAAATATTGAAGTCTCACTGGGGTTCTGACTAACCTCAGTGACACACAGGCAATTACAGAATCCTTTTGAAATAATAGTTGCTAACAATTTACTCAGGTTTTTAGTGTCAACCTTGAGCCCTGAATAGATATCAGTAGATTGATGACTCCTGATCTAATCAGTTGTCCAATTTTCTTTTGCTGCTTCATAACTGGTTTTTAGTAGTCCCTAATGTACTTCTTCTCCTTCTTTACTGACTACCAACCTTTATTCAGAACCCTATACAACTGCTTCTTAAGATATCATCAAAGACTAATTCTCTGGAAACTGAACTTTTATGGTCACATAGCACTGTACCAAAAAAAAAAAAAATTAAGTTCACTAAATAGTGTGACTGAACTTAAGACTAAATTTTATGCAGCACAACTGGATGAATGAATACTGAATGGAACTTTGTATAGGAAAAAAGTGCATTCATTTTTCAGAAATAATTAGAGCTTGAAAATATTCAGCTTATTTCCAGAAAAGATTTATTATTAAATTTGTGGTCATTCAATTATCAAGTGCACTGCTCCCCTTACTCTATCAATTAAATGTATGTCCATTCTTCAAGACCAGAGAAATCAAACTTTTGGGAAGGCTTTGCTGATCACATTAGTCCACAATAATTTTTCTCCCAGGCAACTCTAGTGTGACTTGCTGAATAATCCTGCTCGATAGTATTTATATGTTTCTTAACTTTGTTCCAAGTATTCAGTCATATTTAATCAATGGAACTGTAAGCTCTTCAACGGCAGAGATCAGACTTTATTTGCTTTTCATACTCCCCTAGGTATTTAGCACCAGTGTCTACCATGGGAATCCTTTGTTGAAGGATTTACTGATGCCATGTTATTATTCACATTGGTATCCAGACCCTTAAGCAGAGAGAGATAGGACCTCAAAGCAGAAAGCAAAATTTGTCTCAACAGAACTGGACAAAAAATTCGAGTCAATTCAGATGAATAAGCATCTATTCATTATTATTATGAATTACTATTACCCATTATTATTCTGGGTAATAAACATCAATGTTTATTACCCAGACTGCTGCAGGCTCCATTGATCTCTTCCTTCTTTGAATTTCTGTGCACTCTTGTCTCTACTACTCAACACAACACGTACTCATGTGCTCTCTTCTGCCGTGATTTAACTGTTCTGGGTGTATTTGTCTCATTTCCCCTCCATTAGGTTGTATGATATAGGTATGCTGCTAAGTCGCTTCAGTCAAGTCCAACTCTGTGCGACCCCATAGACGGCAGCCACCAGGCTCCCCATCCCTGGGATTCCTAAGCAAGAATACTGGAGTGGGTTGCCATTTAGTTCTCCAGTGCATGGAAGTGAAAAGTCAAAGTGAAGTCGTTCAGTTGTGTCTGACTCTTAGCGACCCCATGGACTGTAGCCCACCAGGCTCCTCCATCCATGGGATTTTCCAGGCAAGAGTACTGGAGTGGGGTGCCATTTCCTTCTCCAGGAGATCTTACCAACCCAGGGATCGAACTGATAATCACTAATATTTGACAATTTCAATCTACACATATTTCAACTCTGTGCAGACCTAAAATATTCATTACAACAAGATCTGTGGCATATTTCATTTACCAACAGGCCTTTTCCCAGTCTGAGAGCTTGGTGGGTGTTAAAGATGTATTCAATTAATTAAAATGCAAACCAAGGGTCAAAGTATCAGAATTATGCTTTACGGTAAATGATTTAAATAACTTCATATTTATCATGTTAGGAATACTTTGTTTTTTTGTACATTCAAAAGTGTATGTGTGTATACATGTTTTTCATTATGTCTACATCTACATCTATATATGTGAATTAGCATTGTTCAAAAAAAGCAATCAGCCAAGGATCTTGCTATTTAAAATGAGAATAGATGAGACCCTGTGATAAGTAAAAGGGAGTGCCTTCTGTCAGCCAAAGTGAAGAATCAAGTCATACCACAGAAGTTTGGATTCTAAGGGGTCTGCCATCCAAGCCAGGCAAGTCAGGGAATAAACTCTTCACAGCATATGGTCTATTCAATGTTCAATGATTTTTCCAGAAAAATGATTCCACTAGTTGCACTGATAACTGATTTTGGTATCCAATTTCCCTGGCCATCAAGAAATTCTTTTGTATGTCTAACATAAATGTCTTAGTACAATTTAAGTCCATTTTTTCCTTATTTAGCCCTCTGTAAAGCTATGTCACTATTAATCAGCTGTTTCCTCTTCTCCCTGGGCCAGCTGGATTGTGAGAAGATTTAGGAATTGCCATCTAGTTAACAAGCCCTAAGGAACCTGCCTGCACCATCTGGGCTCATTTAATATCTGCTTTTAAAAAATCTTAGTTTAAGAAAAAGAAAATGTGGTCGTGTTTCAAAGTGATGGAAATAAAATCTGTATGTAGTGACTTGGGTTCAAAACACTGGCCTGCAAAGAATTGTTATTATAATTACTGTCAGTGGTGAAAGACAACCTTTTTCCAACTCTCTCTGAGAAACATCTGTGAAATATGTCCTGAAAACAGTCTGGCTACTGACTAACTGTCAAACACAGACTCAAATACCTGTATCCTTCAAATACAGAATTCTGCCTTTCTGAGTGCTTTTGCTTCCTTTCTAAAACCTGTCAAGCAACACGGCCACTTATTTCCTTCTCTGCTTCCTCTCTCCCTGACCCAACATGACATGTCCTTTAGAAAGAGTTTAAGAGTCTCTCCTCCATGAAGACTCCCCTCTCCTCTGATCTTTTTTGTGTTTGTAACCAGACTCCATCATTGCGTTAGCTGAAGGTTTCATTTCTTTTCTAATCGATTTATATGATTTAGTATCCTCTCCCTAGTTACACTGTGAAATCCTTTAGGGTAACAATGCACATTAATTGATTAATAATCCCTGAAAAAATTATTCTTCTTTTATGTCTCTAAAGAGGCAAAAGAGAAATTTTGTGTGATAAAACACATGTGTATGTACATACACTCACATACACACCAGAAATCATTGGCGATTCAGACTCAATATTATGGAAACAAGTGAGAATTCCTCTATCTGTGCCACTGCTGGCTTCCCTTAACTTGACATTCTTGAACTACCCATTTGTCTGATTCAATTCTGGTAAGCAGCAGAGAAATAATGACTGCATCCTAAATATGCCATCACAAGTTTGGCAAGGCACGA
Source organism: Bos javanicus (assembly GCF_032452875.1). Lineage (NCBI taxonomy): Eukaryota > Metazoa > Chordata > Mammalia > Artiodactyla > Bovidae > Bos > Bos javanicus. The sequence continues at coordinate 57,302,720 of NC_083869.1, read as the reverse complement.
TAAAAAATGTAGAATCTCTAACTCCTGTCTCTACCACATATTGAGAATATTTTAAAGCTTACTTCCACCATATATTGAGCATATTTTATTGGACTTTCTCACTATATTAGGGCAGAGTTTTCTTCAGCCAACTGAGCCTGTGCGCCCATAACTCCTTGTTTTAATTCATTCTTTCAACCAAAACCTATAAAACATTCTATGTAACAGGTAATAAAAGATAGAAACACATTAAAGAAATAAGAAACAAGGGCCCTTGATCCAAACCAGGGACTGAGCTCCATCACTTACTCAAAGTGTAGTCTGGGAAGGTTACTTAATCTTTCTGATCCTTAGGTTTCTCATCTATAAAACAGAGAAAGTAATAATATTTATATCACAAAGCTGCCTTGAGTAAATAATTTAAAACATGTTAAGAAGTTACAGTATTACCTAGTACTTAGAAGTACTATGTACTAGCTTCTTATTTTACACTTAAATGAATTACATTAAAATATTTTTTAGAAAACTTGGAAAGATTCAGTGCATTTCCTAAGGGACAACTAGACCCATAAAACACATGGACTGATGGACACAAAGAGGGCGTAGACAAGGGGCAAAGAGGCTAAAGGAATGAAAGCTCATAGAAAAGGAGCTAAAGGTGATTTTTGAATGAGAAGGAGTTTTTAACATGCAAAGTAAGGGAAGGCAATTCTAGGCAGAAGGAACATGTATGCAATGTTGTATAGAATTATACTACTCAACAAGGTGACCATGCAGACCACTGAGATGCAGTCTCTGTCCTATGGAAGCTAATACGTAAGGATGATGGGACTCAATAAATAAATATAGCAATGGACAGAGTGTAATGAATATCCCATGAGCACTGAAAAGTAGTAAATGGTCATGCATTTGTATCTGTCCTTTACCAAGTATCATTAAGTCCCCACACCAATCTGTATTGTGAATGTGTGTGTATGTGTATGCTCAGTTGTGTCTGACTCTTTGCAACCCCATGTACCGTAGCCTGCCAGGCTCCTCTGTCCATGAAATTTTCCAGGAAAGAATACCCCTATTTTACAAATGAAGCAACTGAGGTATAGAAAGCCTGAAAAAAGTCTACTCAAGGGCAGGAATCCCTTAGAAGAAACAGAGTAGCCCTCAGAGCCAACAAAAGAGTGTGAAATGCAGTACTTGGAGGCAATCTCATAAATGACAGAATGATCTCTGTTTGTTTCCAAGGCAAAAAATTCAATACCACAGTAATCCAAGTCTATGCCCTGACTAATAATGCTGAAGAAGCTGAAGTTGAACGGTTCTATGAAGACCTACAAAATCTTTTATAACTAACATCCAAAAAGCATGTCCTTTTCTTTATAGGGGACTGGAATGCAAAAGTAGGAAGCCAAGAGCAACCTGGAGTAACAGGTAAATTTGGCCTTGGAGTACAGAATGAAGCAGGGCAAAGGCTAAGAGAGTTTTGCCAGGAGAACACACTGGTCACAGAAAACACCCTCTTCCAATACCACAAAAGAAGACTCTACACATGGACATCACCAGATGCTCAACATTGATATCATATTGATTATATCCTTTGCAGCCAAAGATGGAGAAGCTCTATACAGTCAGCAAGAAGACTTGGAGTTGACTGTGGCTCAGATCACAAACTCCTTATTGCCAAATTGAGACTGACATTGAAGAAAGTAGGGAAAACCACTAGACCATTCAGGTATGCCCTAAATCAAATCCCTTATGATGATACAGTGGAAATGAGAAATAGATTTAAGGGACTAGATCTTAGAGTGCCTGATGAACTATGGACGGAGGTTCATGACATTGTACAGGAGACAGGGATCAAGATCATCCCCAAGAAAAAGAAATGCAAAAAGCAAAACAGCTGTCTGAGGAGGCCTTACAAACAGCAGTGAAAAGAAGAAACGTGAAAAGCAAAGGAGAAAAGGAAAGATATACCCACTTGAATGCAGAGTTCCAAAGAATAGCAAGGAGAGATAAGAAAGCCTTCCTCAGCGATCAATGCAAAGAAATAGAGGAAAGCAATCGAATGGGAAAGACTAGAGATTTCTTCAAGAAAATGAGAGATACCAAGGGAACATTTCATGCAAAGATAGGCTCAATAAAGGACAGAAATGGTATGGACCTAGCAGAAGCAGAAGATATTAAGAAGAGGTGGCAAGAATACATAGAAGAACTGTACAAAAAGATCTTCACAACCAAGATAATCACGATGGTGTGATCACTCACCTAGAGCCCCACATCCTGGAATGTGAAGTCAAGTGGGCCTTAGGAAACATCACTACGAACAAAGCTAGTGGAGGTTATGGATTTCCACTTGAGCTATTTCAAATCCTGAAAGATGATGCTGTGAAAGTACTGCACTCAATATGTCAGCAAAATTGGAAAACTCAGCAGTGGCCACAGAATAGGAAAAGGTCAGTTTTCATTCCAATCCCAAAGAAAGGCAATGCCAAAAAATGCTCAAATTACTGCACAACTGCACTCATCTCACACGCTAATAAAGTAATGCTTAAAATTCTCCAAGTCAGGCTTCAGCAATATGTGAACCATGAACTTCCAGATGTTTAAGCTGGTTTTAGAAAAGGCAGAGGAACCAGAGATTAAATTGCCAATATCAGCTGGATCATCAAAAAATCAAGAGAGTTCCAGAATAACATCTATTTCTGCTTTATTGACTATGCCAAAGCCTTTGACTGTGTGGATCACAATAAACTGCGGAAAATTCTGAAAGAGTTGGGAATACCAGACCACTGGACCTGCCTCTTGAGAAACCTGTATGCAGGTCAGGAAGCAACAGTTAGAACTGGACATGGAACGACAGACTGGTTCCAAACAGGAAAAGGAGTACATCAGGGCTGTATATTGTCACCCTGCTTATTTAACTTATATGCAGAGTACATCATGAGAAGCACTGGGCTGGAAGAAGCACAAGCTGGAATCAAGATTGCCAGGAGAAATATCAGTAACCTCAGATATGCAGAGGACACCACCCTTAGGGCAGAGAGTGAAGAGGAACTAAAGAGCCTCTTGATGAAAGTGAAAGAGGAGAGTTAAAATGTTGGCTTAAAGCTCAAAATTCAGAAAACTAAGATCATCACATCTGGTCCCCTCACTTCATTGCAAATAGATAGGGAAACAGTGGAAACAGTGTCAGACTTTATTTTTTGGGCTCCAAAATCACTGCAGATGGTGACTGCAGCCATGAAAATAAAAGACGCTTACTCCATAGAAGGAAAGTTATCACCAACCTAGACAGCATACTAAAAAGCAGAGACATTACTTTGCCATCAAAGGTCCGTCTAGTCAAGGCCATGGTTTTTCCTGTAGTCATGTATGGATATGAGAGTTGGAGTATAAAGAAAGCTGAGCACCGAATAATTGATGCTTTTGAACTGTGATGTTGGGGAAGACTCTTGACAGTCCTTTGGTCTGTCCAAAGGATAGTAGTCCATCCATCCTAAATGAGATCAGTCCTGGGTATTCATTGGAAGGACTGATATTGAAATGAAACTCCAATACTTTGGTCACCTGATGCAAAGAATCAACTCATTTGAAAAGGCCTGGATGCTGGGAAAGATTGAGGGCAGAGGAGAAGGGGATGACAGAGGATGAGATGGCTGGATGGCATCACTGAATCAAAGGACATGAGTTTAGGTGGACTCCGGGAGTTGGTGATAGACAGGGAGGCCTGGCATGCTGCAGTTCATGGGATCACAAAGATTCAGACACGACTGAGTGACTGAACTGAACTGAAGGTCATACAGTTGGTTAATGGTAGAATGAGATTTGCACCTGAAATTAATTTAAGATTATGAAATTAACAATAAACTGTGATTTTTTATATTTAAACCATATATTAATGGAAAAATGGAATATGTATGAAGAAAATTAAGGGTGGAGGGGTAGTGTTAGTTGTTTAAACCAACAATAATACTTTGAAACAGCAATCAAAACTGAGAATCAGTTTATTAAAAATAGATGGTCTTCTTTTCTCTTAAATAAAGCATCTCTGAAATGGCTGCTTTATCATCCAATATGTACCTTTGAGGAGAAAGGTATGTAGAAATGTAAATAGGTAGATAGATTAGCTAGATCTGTATTTTTTTTTGTTACCTAATATGTTAATCATTAACAGAATATCTACATGTGAATATTTATTGAGTTATTCTCTAAAATTTTTTGACAAAGTTTTATCAAATTAAAACTAAAATTTTCGTAAACATTAATCACTCTAGTATAAATTGTTGATTTAAAGGTTATATCTGAATTATTTGCCTTAAATGTCTTTATGGACAATTTAGATAGAAAAGGAAATAATATGAAAAGGAGAAAGAAGGAGGAGAAAAATGTGAGAAACAGGTGTGTTATTTTTCTAGGAATCACCTCAATCCTACTGACCTTTCCTTCAATTTAAGCTATTCTGGTCCCTTCTGTTTGCTTTTCATTCTCTGTGCTGATGTGTTTTCATTTCTGCTCTTTTGCTGACTTTTGGTTCCTATTTCACTAAGGTCATGGCTCCTGAGACGCTTTCTCCACCCCCACGGCCCCCACTCAAACTACTCTCTACCCAAACCAATAGAAGGGTGGGTCTTCACACACAAAACTAAGTGGGAACACTAAGCCAGTAATCCAAACATTAGATAAATGCATTTATAAATGTGAACTATCCATCTAATCGCTTCTTTTTTCCACTATACTTACAGCAGCTGTCCTGTGAATACTGTCAGTCACTTTCCAGCTGAAGCCATAATTATGCCCATGAACATTCACTCCCTTCAGCCAAAGAATCAATTTAACTGACTTTTCCCCCCACTGACTTGAGTGGTCAGTGAGAATGACAGATTAGTTGTTTCAGAGTCTTAAAGAGAAAGCCTTCAGATTTATGTTATGAAAACATCTCTTTAACTAGTTCTGGGTAGCTCTTCGATGCTTCGTACACCCTGTGCAGCTATTGAAGACTCTCTCCTTGTGTGAGTGGCAGGGCAGCTTTAAACAATTACAAGCATTTAAAAACTAATTATCTGAGAATTCCAATGCAAACAAAATATCTATTTTGACTACCATGAACAACCCTTTACAAACATTTCTCCCTCTCTCTCTGTCATAAATGTGGCTATCCATTTCACAGAAGATTTAATTACAAATTTGTCTTCCTTATCTTCCAGGCCCACACTGCTGCCTGAGAAAAAGAGAAATAATACAGGTAGTCGTGGCAGAGGGGTTACAGTCAAGAGAGGTAGAGAATACAGATTTAAGGTGAGAGAGGATATTTTTAATAGAAGTAAACATGGCCTTGTAAACTTGAGCCTAAAAATGTGTTCTTCAGAAATCATATGTAATTCTATTCCAGGAGAGGAAGCTGACAAATCATAACAGAGCACTATTCCCTTTGTTGCTGTATAAGAAATACATTTTAAATGATATAGTTTAAATTAATAGCACTTTGGATTTGTTTTTTGATTTCCTTTTCTTTTTCTCTTATTGAAATAAGTGATACCTCTTTTGAGTACATATTCGCATAAATATTTGCATGTAAATATATCTGATTCATTTGCTGTTTTATTAAATCCTATTAATTTTGTGGAAGACAATTTGAAGACATAGGATTGCATACATTTGTTAAATGCATGTGAACACTCTTCTCTGAGAACACTACCATCCTATGAACCTGTGTTGTACAATATGGCAGCCTCTAGCCACATGCAGCTACTGAGCCCCTGAGATGTGGTTTGTATGAGTTGAGATGTGCTGGAAGTATAAGATACACACTGAATTTCGAAGACTTAGTTAAAAAAAAAACTAAAATATATCTGTTTTTTTATGTTATTTGTTTCAATGATATTATTTTGGATATACTGAGTTAAAATATTAAAATTATGTCACCTATGTCTTCTTTATACTTGACAACTATTTTTTTTAATTTCTTAGGTGGCTTGCATTACATTTCTAGTTGATAGCACCAGTCTAGGTAAGGCAGGGCTGTCTGCTAACTCCGTCAAGGCATTGAGAGGAGAGACCATTTATTCTGTAAGATGTAGGCCTCAGCGCAGACGGAAACTGGCACTTCTGAGAGGAATGAAACCTATACTGACGGAATTCTTAGTTACTCTTGGAGTTAGAAGGCTCCTTAGGTCCACAATGGGACCCAATGACTAAATTTTTGGCATGAAAATACTGCCATTTCAGCTATAGAATAAAATATTAAGTCCATCAGAAAGAACATTGGCTGGAAGGAGTAGATGAAGGAGAGAGGAAATAATAAAGCAAGCCAAAACATCCATCAAACTTAACCATTTAATATAAAAAATAAACAATTGCCAGTTTGGTACCGTTTAAATAGAGAAAACACAGCCAAGTAACTTGATTAATTATGTACTTACTGCCAAGAAGAAATCTATCTTTCCATTTGTTTCCCCAGTCAGTGACCCACTGAGGCAATTTTGTGGTTTAGCCTCAACTAGACTTCTGTTCTTATGGTGCATTTTTTTTTTTTTTTAATTTCACTTTGGTTAGACTTTCCTCTCACTGGTACCTTAATAAACAGAAGCATTTCTATCGCTATGCTTTTCTTTTTTCACCCCTCTTGTCTGGGCTGGTACTACTCTCCCGAGAATAAATTATTCAGCAGTCAGTTCTCTCAGTATATTAGCTAATGTCCTGGGAGAGAGTTTACCATCCAGACAATACAGTAAAAAGTAACCATGAAGTGGAAGACGAATGACATACATATAAGGTACTTTGCTATTACACTCAGAGATCTTTATCTTGAAATATCTATCCAAGAAGAGGAAGAAAATTACCATATCCAATTAGTCAAATTGAAAGCCTGGCTCCAGTCTTAATAATTCCTTCTTTGGGGACCACCTTCCATTTTTTGAAGCACAGGGGAGTATGGTTGTCATGAAAATGCGATGCTTCTCCTGGAAATGCTAATCCTTGTTGCCACTTTATCATCCCAAGAATTCTCTAATGGGAACTTCATTAATATAATAGTATTCTTCGGGTATTTGGAAAGATGATCTCTTCTGAAATAGTTCAAACTCTAAATCATTTCCAAGCATCACAAAACCTTGCTATGAGTCAGGCAATGACACATATGATCAATCAATTGTACAAAATAGTAATCAAACAGGATTATGGCTGCTTCTGCAAGTAGCTTGAGTCTGCACTAATATCAGTGTTTTCTGATCAAAAAAAATTTGATAAGCAGTACTTTCACAGGATTAGTACCATGAAAAATTTGTTGTTTTTAGTTTACCTTTATCAATTTATTATAATGGACACAAATTAAGAACAGCCAAATGGAAGAAAATGTATGAGGTGGGGGAAGTGTGGAGATCCCATATCTTGTCTGGGGAGCATTACCCTCTCAGCACTTGAATATGTTTACCAATCCAGAAGCTTCAGGAAATAGATACAGTACATTTGTATATCATTATATACTTCATGTTCAGCTTATCAATATCTTTAATGTTTTCAACCAGAATGTAAAACTAACTTCTATACATCTACACTATCCACAGCTTCAACGTAGGTACCATCCTACTAAAGGGCTGTCATTATAATCTCTAGTTACTGAATTTTAGGACCTGTCTTTGTCCAGACACAAAGCATATGCCTCTGACCCTAAAACATTTCATGTTGAGACATTACTCTCCACCTGGATTAAGAGATTTTTTTGTGGGCTATCTTGGTCCCCCGCATGGATTCCTATTATAGCATTCATTAGATTGAACTTGAAATTATCTTTTCATCTGGCTCTCACTTGAACTAAATTTCCCTTAAAATATGGGCCATCTACCTACATCACCAGTATCTAGGTCACTACTTAGACTACAGATGGTATTGTTGAGCTTTTTATGAACAAAGGCTGGCTAACTTAGATCCTTGCCTCAGCAGAAAATTCTTCTCCTATGTTCTTTTCCTAGTGCTTTGTACTGTGCATAAAATGCATGCAAATGGAACAAAAGGACTTAGAGAATAAGGGGATGATAAAAAATACATTTATTAATACTTAGTGCTTCTGATAAAGCCCACAAAGAGGATTCAATTGCAGAGTGAGCAGTGGATGGGAGATGTAAACTTGTAATTCTGATTTGCGTCAGTTTGCATGTGTCTTCCAGAATGTGAATGCCATGGTATATAGTGTGTGATTCACTATTCAAATATTAATATATCTACTCTACCTGAGGTAAAGACCAATAAAATCCTACCTCTCCCATCATCAAAGAAACAGTGGTCTAATCCAATATAAAAGAAGTGCTGCCTGGTCATGAATATTGAAAAGTGGTATTGTGATTCCCAATTTTACATGTTTTTAGGAAAGAGTTAAATGATATTCAAAAGTAAATGGACTTCACAAATTTTATCTAGCCCTCCATAGTGATTTAGAGAATAAACTTTTCATATCATATGTATCTGATGTCAACACCTGTTTCTATCACAGATTAGAGTTAAATTGGGAAAGTTATGAAATATCTTTGGGCTCTAGTTTCCTTATCTGTATAATGGGTTAATAATAGGGTTGTTGGGGGAATCAGATGAATAATTACATACAGAGAAGGGTTCATCTATAGATTTTACTAAATATCCTACTACATGCTGGACACTTTAACGACAGTGCATTTAGCTACAATTATTATTATTCTTTTTTTTTTTTCTATAGCACAGTATTTTAATTTCTTAAGTAGCAGGATGGATATTTTGATTAACAAACAAAAAATCTAAAATCAAATTCTTATTATTCTTATTTGTAGTTGTTCTATTATCCTGCTTTATTGACTTTCAGCTCCTTGAAACCAACTGAACAATTCTTTCCCTGGTGATCACGTCTCTGCAAAGTCCCATTACCTCAGAGTGACAGTAATTTTCTTAAGTCTACATTATAACTAAATGGAATATTCTGGTAATTTTATTTAAACTCAAAGGGGACATCTTGGCTTTTGTAGTTATAAGCATTTGCAATATTTAAAAAAGTGGTTAAATGTCCTTTGTTATACCTTATGTAATATCCTCCATAGGAACACTTTTTATAATTTTAAAATTAATTTATTTGTAAAATTCTGAAAATAACCACATGAACAAAACTCCTATCATTAAACTTCTCATCCATCAACCAACTAGCATATGAAATACATTTCATAATCATTTTGGAATTTGTATACCATTGATCTTCAGGAATCAATACAAGTAAAACATAGATCTAGAGTAGATTTGGAGGGAGAAAAAAATGTTACTTTTTTATTTAAGTCTGATACTAGTTATTCATCTCATCTTACAGTATATTCAGAGTAAGGACATTAATTCCTCATTTAATGAAAGATTAATAATATTTTTAAAAACTGGAAATTCATCACTAATGCATAAAAATATAGTCATAGTTTGACTATATTTGAAAATTCTTAATTATAATTTTAAATTGCATCAGTTTAGTTCAGTCGCTCAGTCATGTCCGACTCTTTGCGACCCCATGAATCGCAGCACACCAGGCCTCCCTGTCCATCACCAACTCCCAGAGTTCACTCAGACTCACGTCCATCAAGTCAGTGATGCCATCCAGCCATCTCATCCTCTGTCGTCTCCTTCTCTTGCCCCCAATCCCCCCAGCATCAGAGTCTTTTCCAATGAGTCAACTCTTTGCATGAGGTGGCCAAAGTATTGGAGTTTCAGCTTTAGCATCATTCCTTCCAAAGAAATCCCAGGGCTTATTAAATTGCATAAATGATCATTAAGTTGGGTAATGGTCATTTACAGAGAAACTGGTGATTGTTACACAGTCACGTAAAGTTGCCATATTCAATACTGCTCTAATAAGAGATTTACCTTGGATCCGTGTTTCTAAAATTAATCATTAATTAGTTTAATTTAGTATAAACCTCAAGGAGGCCCTGTTCTGTTCTCAACTTTCTTTTTTGGAGAGCAGTTTTAACAGAAGAACTATTTAAGATTCAGGTTCATACAAATTCCCATTGGCAATCATCTCTTATTTGCAATATTTCTAGTGTACACATTAGTTACTTTGCTATTCCAGAGACATTTTGACATCTTAGCATTACCCATTGCTGAACGTGTGAAATTAACATAACATTTTTTTCATGTCTTTTGGGGAAAAGCTATCTTTCATCTAAGGATCAGGTATAATGAGTATTTAGTTGAGTGACATCCTACCTTATAGTCCAAAAATGAACCCAATTTGAAGGTCAAATTCTTTCTTTCTTTGTTAATAACAAAATAACTCATTATGTTTATGGTCAGATTATTAACGCAATCTCAATTACAGTCTTTCCAACTGGTTCAAATTGATAACATCACATTTTGAAGAATCAATACCTGCAGAGATGCTGTCGGATGTCTCTATTCATGCTCATCAACTGTACTCATGTCCTGGTGTTTTAAGGGAAAAGTAACTCCTGAGGAGAGGTTCACACAAAACTGGACTCATCTAGGTGCTAACTAAAAATACAGTTTCTTCAATCTTATGTCAGAGGTACCAACTATAAATCTTTGAATGCAGAGCAAGAAAACCTACATCTTTAATGCAGAACAATAAAAGCTACATTTTAAATATTTCAAAGGTAATCATTTTCTTATGCACTAATAATTGGTAAAGTCAGTGGTTAGATCACTTTATTTCTCATATTGAGAAATACTTCCCATCAAAGGTGTTTAACATGTAACTAAGTGACCACGTATATTGGATCACATATTTTTAGGTCTAGGTTATGGGCAATACATAGATTGACTGGAAACAGTTAAAATAAAAACTGTATGAACCATCAAGTTGAAGTGTTCTGCTCAGTTAAAATTAACAACACAAACTAGTTGAGGAGGAAAGTAATGCCTATTTTAGTACATACAGGTAAAATAAGCAAGTGTTTTATAAAATAAACAAGCCATATTTTCCTGGAAACCGGCAGGATCAGTTTTTGAGAAGTAGGGATCAGAGCAAAGGCAAGCATCAGTGTATAAGAAGGACTTATAACCAGTGGAACCTGCTCTCTGAAAGTCAGTTAGGGAAGGTTAAGTGCAAACAACTGAGAAGCTGGAAGCCCAGAGGGAGGAACAGCTTTTCCCCGAATCATTTTCCTACACATGACCTTCTCCTTTGCTTTGGTAAGTACACACACAGTTCAAACCATTTGCTTTGAATCTCTATGGAATCAGCCTTGACTAAACCAATTGCAGTTCTTGGACCAGTGGCATAGGTCACACATGGGAGTTTGTTTCAAACACAGAATCTCAGGCTACCCACCTGACTGATTCAAGCCTGCATATTAACCAGAAGCCATGGGATTCGTATTTCCATGAAAGTCTGAGAAGCACAGGCTTTAAAAAATTTCATTTCAAATATAAAGAAGCTATATACCTGCCTTCTCACTACTTTGTACCCCTTACTCTTCTCTTTTCAGAGCATGTTCTCCTCTACTTTTTATTCTGCTTCCCTGTATCTTTTAAGAAGCTTACATAGGGAATCAGGTTTCAGTAAACCCTCTCTCCTAAAAAGCTATATGAATTTTATTTAGATACTTCTACATTTATTTATACTTCTACTTTTACATTTATTTATTATTTATTCATAAATTGAAGAATGATGCAGTACTCTTGTCTGGAAAATCCCATGGACGGAGGAGCCTGGTAGGCTACAGTCCATGGGTCACAAAGAATCGGACATGACTGAGCAACTTCACTACACTACTACACTAATGATGCTATATTTACATACAATGGTATCTTCAACTCAGCAGTGTGCTTGTCTTATATTTGGTGATTTATCATATTTCATGGATTTTAAAACCCAGATGATCTGGAAATCAAGTGATATGGTAAAAAACAGCAAATTTTCATAAAAGAAAATTATGATGACAGAGGTATGTTGCAAATGCTAACTCAATCAATAGTGAAAAATTAGCATAATTATAACACTGCAATGATGATTACTTTGTTTTCATTTCATTGATGTAATGATAAATTGTTCATAAGCCTCTTAAACTGACATGTGAGCTAACAGTAGAATGCCAAAAAACTAAATTTCAATATTTCCCTAATGCTTATTTTGTATATTCAAGGAAAAAAACATTATACTTTTAAATGAATAAAGCCATACATGTCTGAAATAGAAATAACTTGCATTTATTATTTTTTTAAATATGTCCCTTCTTTTATTAGGTCTCCTATGTAACTATTGCGGTAGTTAATATTTCTCTTCTGAAACTGCATAGCAAAAAAAGGCTAAATTATTCAAAAATTGAAAATTTAGAGCTGGAATGACTTATATGTCTAAATTATAAATTTTATTTTAAATAATATGTAAGCTTAGCATAGTACCATAAGATGTCAAATTCTCTCCTGAGAATACTTCCTCAGGAAAATAATTGTATTAAAGTAAAACAGTAGTTTAAAAGGACGAGCCATTGAATTAAAAGTAATGTTTATTGTTCTTTTTTCTTTTCAGTTTCTACAATAAACAAGCATTTCTTTTTTAATAATATGTTTTAAGTGAAATGCAACAAAAAGTATCCTCTAAACTCAGTTGGACTTCCTTGGTGGCTCAGATGGTAAAGCATCCATTTACAATGCAGGAGACGTGGGTTCTATCCCTGGGTCCGGAAGATTCCCTGGAGAAGGAAATGGCAACCCACTCCAGTACTCTTGCCTAGAAAATCCCATGGACGGAGGAGCCTGGTGTCCATGGGGTCACAACGAGTCAGACATGACTGAGTGACTTCACTTTCATTTTCCAAACTCAGTAAATATTCATTAGACTACACAATGTACAATAAAGACACAGCTTTGAGCTATGGCTACATAGTCTATGAATGTGATTATTCTGTATCTTTAATAGCAAAATCAGTGAGATAAAGATCAGATTACTAGGCACTTTGTCAAATTATGTTAAATGTAGTCAGTTTAATGGATTTTATTGTTTTAAATCTATTGGATTAAATAGTGTTTTTATTTTAATTTTTAAAATATTTATAAGATGACTTATAATAAACACTTGCCCTTCCACGATATTCTTTCCACTAACCCCAACACTACTGTCCTATTTTAATCTCTGATAGCTACTGCAGAAATTTAAAAGTGCAAGCTTAAACTACTATTTCCTAATTTAGATAAAACTCTCCCTCTATGTAAGGTTTAATTTCACCTATGCTATATCTTACCTCCTTTTTCCTCCCTCTTCTTCCTCATTTACATAGTTCGTCTGAGGTCTTCTATAATCAAACCTCTATGTCAAGTTCCATTTACTTTCCGCATTATCACTTGGCTTCCTATTATATAAGATGAAAGTATTTGCACTCTTACATTTTCACATTCCTTTCATGTGCTAGCTTTAAGAGATGGACCTACTCTTTTACATTTCCAAAGCATGTATTTTTATATGTATATAAATATGTATATAGTTATGTGCATGTATGTATTTAAAATTCTTGCCATGCCTATGTTTCTCTTGATCAAATTTTTTAGAGTTTTTACTCTTTTATTGGCATTTTAACAAACTGGATCCTGAATCTGTTGCTCACCTCCATTGTGTCTCTGTTGGTTTTCATAGCATTCTTCCCTTTGATGATAGTAATTAGGATTTTTTTTTTAATTGTTTTCTATTTACTATAAAAATCTCTTTTTCCTTCCCAGTCAATTGTTTTCTTTCTTCAGTTTGCTTATATAGCATTTCTCACCCTGCTTGTGAACCTTTGATATCCATTCCTATGCAAGAACGAGAATAAGATTAGTCATGCTAGTATTCTCTGACAATCAGCCCTAATGTGTGTGCCTGCCTGCTGGGTCGCTTCAGTCATGTCTGACTCTTTGCTACCTCATGGACTGTAGCCTGTTAGGCTCCTCTGTCCATGAGATTTTTCAAGCAAGAATACTGGAGTGGTTGCCACGCCCTCCTCTAGGGAATCTTTCTTGACCCAGGGATCAAACCTGTATGTCTAACAACTCCTGCATTAGCAGGTGGCTTCTTTACCACTGATGCCATCTGGGAAGCCCTAATATAGAATACCAGAATTTGTGCTTTTGTTAATATTTCCTTTGACTAAGAAGAGGGGAAATGCCACAAGCATGAGCAGGGTTTGATAACCAGCATGAATTTAGCTGGCAGAGAACTGCTGCTGCTGCTGCTGCTAAGTCACTTCAGTAGTGTCTGATTCTGCGACCCCATGGACGGCAGCCCTCCAGGCTCCCCCGTCTCTGGGATTCTCCAGGCAAAAACACTGAAGTGGATTGCCATTTCCTTCTCCAATGCATGAAAGTGAACAGTGAAAGTGAAGTCACTCAGTCATGTCTGATGGCAGAGAACTAGCCATCAGAAATTCTCAAAATTGTAGAATCAAGAGTTTTATTCTTTGATGTCTATGCTGACAGTGGGAGTCTTAATTCTCCACAGTTTGTCAAATATGTTTAGTGTAACATCTTTTGGTTTTCGCTCAGGAGAAAACACCAGGATCAGTTCAGTTCAGTTCAGTCTCTCAGTCAGGTCTGACTCTTTGCGACCCCATGGACTGCAGCATGCCAGTCTTCCCTGTCCATCATCAACTCTCGGAGCCTACTTAAATTCATGTCCATTGTGTTGGTGATTACATCCAACCATCTCATCCTCTGTCATCCCCTTCTCCACTTTCAATCTTTCCCAGCATTAGGCTCTTTTCAAAGGAGTCAGTTATTCTCATCAGGTGGCCAAAGTATTGGAGTTTCAGCTTCAGCATCAGTCCTTCTAATGAATATTCAGGACTGATTCTTTTAGGATTGACTGGTTGGATATCCTTGCAATCCAAGAGACTCTCAAGAGTCTTCTCCAACACCACAGTTGAAAAGCATCAATTCTTGGGCACTCAGCTTTCTTTATAGTCCAACTCTCACATCCATCAGATTATTTACTCTCAAAATTGTAGAATAAAAAGTTTTATTCTGTGATGTCTATGCTGACAGTGGGAGTCTTATTTCTCCACAGTTTGTTAAATGTGTCTCGTGTAATGTCTTTTGATTTTCTCTCAGGAGAAAACACCAGGATGCTGGTAGCTATTAATGAATAACTAAGGACTGTCAGAGAGATGTGAAGGGAAGGAGAGGAAAGCCTGAGAGCAGCTGTTTCATAGGCAGCTTTCCAAAGACCTTCCCTTTTTCCAACCCCTTTCTCATCCAATCACCCATCACTGTGGACAACAAGACTGACGTCTTTCTAGAGTTCATTCATTGGAGCTCCCTTCCCACAGTGTTCTGGCTAGCATATCATTAATCTCATTCACTTTTTTTCACTTATTATCAGCCTTCCATCAACTTTCTGCCTTTTTTAATGCACTAAAATATACTAATGGGACCTCTTGTTTTTTTGATGCTGCTATGAATTTATTTTTTGTGTTCTTTTTCCAATTACTGTTATAGTTTAATAATTATGGTAGTTCAAATGTATAGGTTGAGATAACATTTAATTCAGAATGCTAATAAGACTCTAAATAAGATTTAGAACTCCATGAAAAAAACTCTTTCACATCATAACAATGTTATGCCATAACTAGCAATAATAATAATATTAACTTCTACATACAAAAAATTAGTATGTATTCTCTGAAATTGAGCTGAGTGTAGTTTTCCTTCTCTCTCCAGGATGCCTCTTGGCATGGTTTTTATGTGATTATTATGCCAATAGAACTGCAAGCATTTAAAGATCATGTAAAAAATATATATATGTCCTGGTGAATCTTATGGACACATAGCTAAGCATTCTGTATTTAAAATATATAAAATGAATTTTAAACACTGCTTTGTATGTTTTTACCATGGAAGATGATGGATTATATATTTCATATACTTGAAGTTATTTAACATATGAACTACCCTGTGTGAGAAAATTTGCTCTCTTTTTACAAATGATAAAGCTGAGACTCAAGACTTATTAAGTGATTGTATCTGCTAAGCCTCTAATAGTAGTTAGTGGCTTGCCAACTCTACAGCTTAGTTAGCTATGGAGAAAAAAGCTTCTCAGGCTATAGGCAATGGGAGAACTTTTACGGCCAGGCTGATGAGCCAGAATTGAAATAATGGGAGCCTGAGCTCCAACAAGAGCAAGAGATCTCCCCTCATCCTGATTGTGGCTATGGGCACCATGGAGTTAAGCTCCTAGAAAAGGAAGCAAGGCTTCATTCAGGACCATGATGATGTCATTCAGAGGGTAACTCATGTCCTGAACAGATCAGTCCATTGAAGATATATTAAAACTGGGCATGCAGATTTTCTCAACAAAATGAAGAGACTTATGCACACAATCCTGACATCTCTGGACACACGGACTGACGCCGACACAAAGGAGCTTCCCTGGTGACTTGGTGGTAAAGAATCTTCCTGCCAATGCAGGAGATGCAGGTTCTGGTCAGGAAGATCCCCTGGAGAAGGAAATGGCAATGCATTCCAGAACTCCTGCCTGGAAAATCCCACGGACAGTAGGTGTCTGGTGAGCTACAATTCATGGGATCTGAAAGAGCTGAGCACAACTTAGTGACTAAACAACAACCACAGACACAAAAGACCAGTCTAGAAACAAACCATCCCAATCTATTCTGAACACACTGAATACTGCCCCATATGCACCCTCCAAAGCACCCAGCACTCAAGAAGCTCCCTGCTTTACCTCCACTGCCTAGACTTCCGAAACCCTGCCCTCCCTCTCCAAGATAATAACCTGGGCTGAGGTCATCTGCCATTTGCACACACTGTCCATGCTGTGCTTTTCAACACACCTAGGCTCATCTGGACAGTTTTTGTGTGCATGTGCTCACTCTAGATAGCACCCAGTGACCTCCTGAAAAGCACAACTGCAAATTTGTAGTCTCATGAAAGGTGACAGTTCTGATTTTATGTTTAAATATGTTTTCATTTCTGAACACTATCTTAATTTATTTAAAATTAATCTTAAATTTTCTAAAATATGTTACCGATCATTCTGAAGTTAATATGTCTATGTAATGTCTATTCAGTACAGTTCAATCACTCAGTCATGTCTGACTCTTTGCGACCCCATGAAACACAGCATGACAGGCCTCCCTGTCCGTCACCAACTCCGGGAGTCCACCCAAACCCATGTCCACTGAGTCGGTGATGCCATCCAACCATCTCATCCTCTGTCGTCCCCTTCTCCTCCTGCCCTCAATCTTTCCCAGCATCAGGGTCTTTTCAAATGAGTCAGCTCTTCGCAACAGTTAGCCAAAGTATTGGAGTTTCAGCTTCAAAATCAGTCCTTCCAATGAACACCCAGGACTGATCTCCTTTAGGATGGACTGGTTGGATCTCCTTGCAGTCCAAGGGACTTTCAAGAGTCTTCTCCAACACCACAGTTCAAAATCATCAGTTCTTCGGCCTCAGCTTTCTTTATAGTCTAACACTCATATCCATACATGACTACTGGACAAACCATAGCCTTGACTAGATGGATCTCTGTGGACAAAGTAATGTCTCTGCTTTTTAATATGCTGTCTAGGTTGGTCGTAACTTTCCTTCCAAGGAGTAAGCGTCTTTTAATTTCATGGCTGCAATCACCATCTGCAGTGATTTTGGAGTCCAATAAAATAAAGTCATTCGCTGTTTCCACTGTTTCCCCATCTATTTGCCATGAGGTGATGGAACCAGATGCCATGATCTTAGTTTTCTGAATGTTGAGCTTTAAGCCAACTTTTTCACTCTGCTGTTTCACTTTCAAGAGGCTTTCCAGTTCTTCACTTTCTGCCGTAAGGGTGGTGTTATCTGAATATCTGAGGATATTGATATTTCTCCTGGAAATTTTGATTCCAGCATGTGCTTTATCCAGCCCAGTGTTTCTCATGATGTACTCTGCATATGTTAAATAAGCAGGTGACAATATACAGCCTCAACATACTCCTTTTCCTATTTGGAACCAGTCTATTGTCCATGTCCAGTTCTACCTTTGCTTCCTGACCTGCATACAGATGTCTCAAGAGGCAGGTAAGGTGGTCTGGTATTCCCAACTCTTTCCGAATTTTCCACAGTTCATTGTGATACACACAGTCAAGGCTGTGGCATAGTCTATAAAGCAGAAATAGATGTTATTCTGGAACTCTCTTGCTTTTTCTATTATCCAGCAGATGTTGGAAATTAAATCTCTGGTTCCTCTGCCTTTTCTAAAACCAGCTTGAACATCTGGAAGTCCATGGTTCATGTATTGCTGAAGCCTGGCTTGGAGAATTTTGAGCATTACTTTACTAGCGTGTGAGATGAGTGCAACTGTGTGGTAGTTTAAGCATTTTTTGGCATTGCCTTTCTTTGGGGTTGGAATGAAAACTGACCTTTTCCAGTCCTGTGGCCACTGCTGCGTTTTCCAAATTTGCTGACATATTGAGTGCAGCACTTTCACAGCACCATCTCTCAGGATTTGAAATAGCTCAACTGGAATTCCATCACCTCCACTAGCTTTGTTCGTAGTGATGCTTCCTAAGGCCCACTTGACTTCTCATTCCAGGATGTCTGGCTCTGGGTGAGTGTGAGTGATCACACCATCATGATTATCTGGGTCATGAAGATCTTTTTTTGTACAGTTCTTCTGTGTATTCTTGTAACCTCTTCTTAATATCTTCTGCTTCTTTTAGGTCCATACCATTTCTGTCCTTTATTGAGCCCATCTTTGCATAAAATGTTCCCTAAGTATCTCTAATTGTCTCGAAGAGAGATCTCTAGTCTTTCCCATTCTATTGTTTTCTTATATTTCTTTGCATTGATCTCTGAGGAAGGCTTTCTTATGTCTCCTTGCTATTCTTTGGAACTCTGCATTCAAGTGGGTATATCTTTCCTTTTCTCCTTTGCTTTTCGCTTCTCTTTTTTTCACAGCTATTTGTAAGGCCTCCTCAGACAGCCATTTTACTTTTTTGTATTTCTTTTACTTGGGGATGGTCTTGATTCCTGTCTCCTGTACAATGTCATGACTTTCTGTCCATAGTTCATCAGGCACTCTATCTATCAGATCTAGTCCCTTAAATCTATTTCTCACTTCCACTGTGTAGTCATAACAGATTTGAGTTAGGTCATACCTGAATGATCTAATGGTTACCCCACTTTCTTCAATTTAAGTCTGAATTTGGCAATAAGGAGTTCATGATCTGAGCCACATTCAGCTCCTAGTCTTGTTTTTGCTGATAGTATAGAGCTTCTCCATCTTTGGCTGCAAAGAATATAGTCAATCTGATTTCGGTGTTGACCATCTGGTGATGTCCATGTGTAGACATGCCTATGAGAATTCTATTAATTTTGACTTGGTTATAAGAACACTGTTTTCTAGGTAGAATCTGCTTCTACATTTCAAAACATGCATTTAATCATGTTTTCTTAGACTTTTGTTACTTTATACTGAGGAAAAGATGATTATAAATTACATTTGAAATATGGAATACAACTCAGCAATAAAAATTAATGAACTATTGATACACAAAGATGAATTTCAAGGGCATTAAGCTAAAGAAAATAAAGCCAAACTCAAAAGGTGAAAGGTCACACAAAGCATGATTCTATTTATATATAATTAAAATAACAAAATTATAGAGGTGGAAAACAGATTAGTGGTGGCCAGTGGTTGGGAGTGGTAGTAAAGGGATTGGTATTATAAAGTAGTAGCACAAGGAATCTTAGTCTTGATTGTGACTATTTTGTTATCTTGATTGGTTTGCTGGTTACAGGAATCTCCAGGTGATGAAATGAAATAGAACTTTGTACACATAGTATACCAGTGTCATATTCCTGGATTTGATATGTATTATATTTATGTTAGATATAACCATAGGGGAAAAGTGCATAAGGACTCTTTTATACTATGTTTATGACTTTCTATGAATCTATAATTACTCAAATAAAATAAGTTTAAAAATCTTTAAAAAATAGACAGTTGAGATAAACACTTAAATAGAAAAATGCCTTATATTTAGAATAAAATAAGGTTGACTTGCCCAATGTACATTTGCTTGATACAACTACTAGAAAGACAGCATGGCATGCTGAATAGGAAATTTTGCCAGTATGGGTCATGGGGTTCACAGTGCACAATTGAACACTTACTGCCAGGATCTCATTCATGGAGTTTTGAGTCAATTTAAAAGATACATGGACAGAACCATAAAGATAAAGATGATCTGAAAAGGCTGAGCTTCTTGTGGCAATTGTGATAAACTGGGATGCAGAACATATTGTAACTACTTCTTTTTTTTTAAATTTTATTTTATTTTTAAACTTTACATAACTGTATTAGTTGGGAATGATGATGATGATGATGATGATGATAACTGCCTACAACCAGTGGCAATTAAAATGATATTATTTTTTTCAAATTTAATTTTTTAATCCTAAATAACCTATTGAAGTATGTATTTTCCCTTCTTTTAAGACTGAAGAAATTTAGGATCAGAGAGATTATTTATCCACAATTTTATAGCTGGTAAATGTCAGCTTTTAGAATCCAAACCAGGAAAGTGTGATTTAAAGGCTTTCATTCATGCTGCTTTCTTCAGATGGGAGTAGCTAAAATCTACCATATGATTTCACCTAGCAATTTCTATTCACTTAGTAGAGAGGCATTTAGGTTGAACAATTTGCTAATATCGATTTGATTCACCCAGGAAATTCTAGCCCGAAGAACTCAATATATTTTCAAAATGTTTCTTATTGCTGTCTAACTAATACCAACATAGCTGAATTAGAAGTGAAAAAGACAAACACAGTCCATCATCTCCAGATATTCTCATGTCATGTAGCTACTGACTTTTACAATTACCAGATCCACTCCTTGGATCAGTTTCTTCTCTAATTATATATACAAAGGTGGGCTGTAATAGTAAATTCTGCACTGCTTTCTATTGAAGGCTCCATTCTGCAGTGATTTATCACATATCAATTTTAATTCTTGTTGACCTAAAGTTTGCCATGCACCATTTCTATTCTGTTGTACTTTTGGGTGAATGAAAAATGCTTCTAAACACCTTTATTTAATTTTTGTTGTTGTTGTAAACATGAGATGATGGATGTAGGTTCTTTCAGGACTAAGAGTGAAGGCCTATTAAACTCCACAAGGAATCAGTAACATGGTCTTCAATGATGTATGAATTGTTATGGTTTTGAGCTGACATCTTGTTGAATCTGAATGAGCTGTAGCATTATGTACACTATCACTTTTAAAAACAGGTCTCATACATCTGAACACATACACTGCACAAAGGGAAAAAATTGTCCTAGAAGTAAAATAAGTACTTTTTGCCACAAAAAGATATTAGGAAAAAGTCTGAGGATTATTTACTGTATTCAACTCTGTGAAAAATGCTTTTTTTCTCTTCAATGTAAACATGATCACTTAGAGTAAATACATTTAGATAACAGCTTAGAGAATGTGAAGACTCCACAAAACTATTTAGTAAATATTGAGAAAGCCATTCTAAGAGTTATGGATCAACTGAGAGAAGAAAGTTGTCCTAAATAATGATGTATGACAGACTACAGAGCCTAGAATTCTACTTAAATATCCAAAAAATTAACAGAAATATTTGAGGTGCTTCTCCATTAAGATTGAGATCTTTTTTAAGTCTATGGCCACATCACTTCTTTTTTTTTTCCTCTACAGCTTTTGTTAGAAAATGGATTAGCGATAGTAATGAAGATTTCCATAATTTTGCACATTTGACAAAGAAATGTTCATCTTTACTGTCCCATATTAGAAAGGAATGATTTTGATCTTCACCTAAGAGCTTAGATAACTCAGAAAAGAATAGCTTGGCTCAAGGTCACACACAAATCTGAGACAGTAACTGAAACTGTTTACCTCAAATTTTGTGCTTTTCATCTATATTATTCTGTGAATTTTGCAAGCTAAAATGTTTTATCAAATATAGATATACTGCTGCTAGCACACAAAGCATGTACATAGTGAATATTATTGTGTGATTACAGAATATTTTGTGTTTTGATAAGCAAAGGTAAAATATCAATAAAGAAATAAGAAAAAAAAGAAATTTCAAAGTTATTGCATATACTGGTACATTTTATGTATAATTTATAATCATAAAGCATAGAAATTGATTTATGACTCATGTATATCTTAAACTTCCCAACCTGAATGCCAGATACTAAGTCTTTGTTTATTCTCAGCTATAACACCAAGAATTATGTCACATACACATAAGTACTTATTGTTTTTAAAAGAACATTCAGATCAAGCCCAATATGAGTGTAAATGTGCTAAGGGATAATGAACTACAAGAAATATCATTAGAATACCATGGTAAGCTTCAATGTCATAAATATTTCACTTTTATGTACTGCAGAAATTGAGACTAACTCAGAGACTGAAAAATAGAGATACTTAATTTTGTTAGGCCAGCACACTTTTTAAATTTAATTGAACCAACATTTAATGACCATCAAGTGAAAGTCATTCAGTCGTGTCCAATTCTTTGTGTCCATGGAATTCTCCAGGCCAGAACACAGGAGTAGGTAGCCTTTCCCTTCCTTCAGGGGATCTTCCCAACCCAGGGATCAAACCCAGGTCTCCCGCATTGCAGGCAGGTTCTTTACAGCTGAGCCACCAGGAAAGCCCTAGAATACTAGAGTGGGTAGCCTATCCCTTTTCCAGCAGATCTTCCCAACCCAGAAATCAAACCAGGGTCTCCTGCAATGCAGGTGGATTCTTTACCAGCTGAGCTACCATAAGATACTACTTAAATTTGGATTTCTATATTCTCTGGATTATTGGAAAACCCGGTTGTTACCAAATGTCATTAGCCAGTTGGTCATAAAAATCAGCTTGCTCATGTGGGTAACTCTTTTATTCTCCTATTTGCTCCTTTCTCTGACTTGTCTGAGAGACTTCTCTCTCTTGTCACTCAAATGTGTTTCCTGCCTGGTTTTTGTGAGCAAGTGAATTTGTAATTTTATGTGAGAGAAGTGCTCCTTATCTCATATTTAAAGGGGAAACTCTAGTTTAAAAGGGAAAAATATAGGGCTAGTATATTCTTTAACCTTAAAGAAATGAAACAAGTATTTCAATGGGAATTCAGTTCTACCTCATTCTATCCAATTCCAAGCTGTTTTCCAAGAAATAAATCTCATCTGCTTCCTACTTGCTCCCAGAATATCAGTACAACTATCATTAAGTAAGCCTGCACAAAGTACTAACATTAAAAAAAAATAATACAGAGTTGTAAAGAATGTATACAAATAAAAAGTTTTGAAGAGATATCCTGGATATATCCTTAAATGTTCTTAAAAATCACTAAAATGCTCCTTGAACTAAATATTTGTGATGAGTTTAGCCTTTTACTTTCCAACTTCTGCTGCAGTATGGTCAATGGAAATTCAGCATTAAAGTTAAGAACATTTTAATGATTTAACGTGTTTCAATTGCAAATTTTAAATTATGGATTATTATTTTTATTGACACAGATTGAACAATTACATCAGCAGTTTTTGTTTATGATATTGTTCAACTCATTAAATATCTCAAGTTGCATATAATGCTTCATAGAATCTGGAACTTATTTAACAAATATTCTGAAAATAACCAACAGAACATGCTACTTTGAAAGTTTCCATATGTGTAGTAAAACCTTTAATTCTGGCATGTAAAAAATGTGCTAGACCTCAAAGGATAGAGCTAAATTTCATTCCTAATAATTTGCTCTCATGTTACTGCCATGTTGACTTACTCACAGTAACTACAGTATCTGCCCAGCAGCAAAAAGCAGGAGATGGTAGGATGCAGTGTTTGACTCTAGGAGAGCACAAGATGTATTATGAAAAGTGTGTTAAGAAAATGGGATTGCCACAATATTAAAGAAAAAGTTTATTACAGATAATTGCTTGCTCTGTTTATGCTGCTTCTGTAGAACTAGGATAAGCAATTTAGCTTAAAGAGATTTATAACAGTTTTCATGAAGATGTATGAAATCCCAAACTTGCAAGGTTTTTTAATCCACCTATAAATCATTTTATACATTTAATTTCTTCCTGTATAAATTTTATGGGACCGCACACAGGGAGAAAGTTTAAATTACTACATGCTTTCTGAAGAGGGAGATGTCTCTGGGATTTTTTTCCACATGTTTCCTGTCTAATACATGATATAAATTCCAAGAGTTCAGTTGTAAATGGTTAACAAATGCTATTTCACCACTCAAACATCTGTAGCTCTGTAAGGTACTAGACAGAAGCTATCTTTGAATAGAACTACCTCAAGGTTGGGTTTGTTTACATTGCATGGGAGACTATAACAGCATATGTTCCATAAATCTCAAAAATAACAAATTATAATCCTAGATCAGACCAGTATATCGTTATCATAAAGATTTGGTCTACAGGTGGGAGGTAACTGATTTTCACTAAGCATAGCATACATACAGTCCTATGTATTACTACATGTAGGAAACAGAGGTCCAGATTTCCAGAAAACTTGTAGACAGCTTTCCTATCTTGGTTTACTAAAGGGATGCCACTGGATCCTAGAATATTGTGACAGGGCCTAACTGTCCTCAAGGAGAAACATTTTCACAGTCAGATTTACACTGATAACCCAATATTTGAAAGCACATTAGGTCCCAGGGAAGTTGAATTGTTATTTTACTACTGGGAGTTCCAGCAGTATTTAATCTAATCCTATGGAACTATCTGACTCATTCTACTTGACAATCTACCTGCATGTGACTTGATATGAAATGGACAAGTAAAGCAAAAACACAGTATATTTTGTTCATATTGATTTGTTTATTGGGATTGGGGGTGGGGATGAGGATGTGGTGATAGGTCTGATTAAGTATGAAAATGTTAGTCGCTCAGTCGTGTCTGACACCTTGCAACCCCAAGGACAGTAGCTCTGTTCATGGAATTCTCCAGGCGAGAATACTGGAGTGGGTTGCCATTCCCTTCTCTGGGGGATCTTCCTGACCCAGGAATCGAATCTGGGTCTTCTGCACTGCAGGCAGATTCTTTACCAACTCAGTCACTGGGGAAGCCCGATTAAGTATAGCATATATATTTCTGACACTTTTTCAAACAGATATTTTAATTCCTTTGTTGACCAAACATATTAATAATCAGAATAAGACAAAATCAAATTTGAACTCCTTGGGAAACTCCATGGATTTCACTTATCCTCCAAAGTAATGAATCTAGGGCATGCAGTTTTATTCAGATTGGGTCACTGAAATGGGACTTTGACTTGTTTAGCTGGTGTTTTGTGTTTTTTCCATCAACAAGAACTTTTTTGGAAAATGCAATTTCCTTTTGGCACAACTTCAACTCATTACAGGGGCTCTATCTCCATTCATTTCTTCTACCTTTTCTTTAGGGAAACAAAGGTTTTGCACTGTGAACAATTTAATTTCTGAGGAAGCACATGTCTATTCATGCTAACACATGAATAAGGAGAATACTGACTAACTTTTATATTTGACTACACTATGAAAAAATTTGTATATAAATATTAAAATAACTATTGCAATTGCAATGAAGCCTTTAGAAAGAATAAAAATTTTAATCTGTTTCTGTTTTAAATAGGTACATTTAATCAATTATATATAGGTGAGAGGGTAAATTTTTTATTTTAAAATATCTTTTGAGAATGATTTATGTCTGAAAAGATTTTTTGCTATTGCTTCCTTAAATTCTTCCCACATATAAATTATTTAATAAATTTGATTGATACTGACAAAGCTCTTCATAGATATATGGTATATCCACGGATGGATGATTAAACCTTATCAAGTCTACCTCTTAAAATGGGAAATGACATTGACTATTGCTTATAAAGTATAAAGTCTAATTCATTTGAGAGGCCAATAAAAATTTTAGAAACTCTTTTAAAAAATAAATTCTAGATATACTTTATGCATGCACATGTGAATGTTTGTGTATTCAATTTTAAAGATTCTTCAATGCTTGGACGAGCTTACACAGGACAAGGAGTTTAAAAATTCAGCTAGCTATGGAGCTGCCCTGAGCAAGTCATTTAATCATTACTGCCATCATCTAGAAATTGAGAGAGTTAGTTACTACATTTCCTTTGGACTCCAAAAATCCATGAACCTGTGTAACTTAAGGCAGAATTTTTCTAACTATAGTGTGCATCAAAATCAATGAGAAGGCTTACTCAAACATGGATTGCTAAACCCTACCCCAGAATTTCAGATTCAATAGTTGCAGAGATGGCCCATGAATTCTCATTTCTGACATATTCCAAGCTGATGCTGATCTGGGGACTATGTTTTGAAATTGAATAAAGTGTTAACACACCAGAGTTTCACAATCATGAAGTTAATGGCAGGTTAAGTTATCTGATTTCAACAGGTAGATGAGGGAAGTTAGTGCCCTGCCCCCACTTAATGAGTACTGTTTAAGAACTAAATATATATTCAAAAGTGTCTCCTACATGTAAGTGGTTTATTGTGTAACTGAGGACTCACCTACATATTCTTAATACACCAATAAAAAATAATATCTAATTGAAGATAAAGATGTGTAGATAGGTAGATGTGTAGATAAAGAAATGACAACAACCTTCATGTTGTCACTGAATATACTAGAAAACCTGAAGATATTTTAATTTTATTTAAAACACTATAAAAATTAATGAGTTAAGAGT
Source organism: Bos javanicus (assembly GCF_032452875.1). Classification (NCBI taxonomy): domain Eukaryota; kingdom Metazoa; phylum Chordata; class Mammalia; order Artiodactyla; family Bovidae; genus Bos; species Bos javanicus. The sequence continues at coordinate 57,276,091 of NC_083869.1, read as the reverse complement.
CTCTTCACTACTGCAGTTCAGGTTACCTGTTAAAACATACACACAAGTGTTCATTACCTGTGCTAAAATGGTACCATTGTTGGTTATCGACTTATATTTTAAAGCAATAAGTTAAGTAAATTGTATTATGTTTATTGTTGTCATCAAATATAACAGGCAACATTAATCTTCTAGAATTTAATATTACTTGAATTTTAATTCCATTCTCCATTGCCACAGGGATTTAAATTTTTTTTTCACACTTGACTTTATAGTTTATGCATGAAAAAATGATATGCTGCTGTACTAAAGTAATTTTCTAGTTGATAGTTTTAGTATCATCTTCTTATTTTACAGTATTTTACATATAATAAATGTTCTATGCCACTAAATTTTGACTTAGGTTAGTAAAAATATGATGGCTCTAGTATTTCCCTAACAAGATAATCAATTCAACTAGAATATTTTCCAATTGTATGCTAATCTTATTGGAAATAATGACATTAATTAATCAATATTGAACACTGATTACTTTTGAATGCAGTATTACAGTAGCTCAGTTGCTTTAGGGACAAGATTAATTGCAGAAAAAACTGAATTCTAAAAGAATGAGAACTGCTTTTTAAATTCATAACACTTCAGTTTCAAGAAGCTCTTTCATTTCAATTTATAAAAATCTTACTGAGCATGTACATTGCACCATGCCTTGAAAAGAGAAAGTTCTAATATCTTGAACTGAATAAAAATTATAGTAAGTAAAAGACAAAGGCAAAGAAAATATTAGAATTTGGTGATAGCATATAGCAATAAACACGCTGATAGTACTGGAATATCTAAGAAATGGTTTATTGTCTGGGCATGAGTGGCATGCTTCACAAAAAAATTGCTAGTTGATTGTGTTTTAAGTAGCTTTTTGTTTTATTTGTTTAGATTTGACAAGAGTCATAGCAAGGACTCTTCCATGGAAAGAAAATATATGTCCACAGTCATGATGGTATAAAAAAAGCATGCATGTTCAGGGAACTAAAATTTTGTGATGATAGTATGTTAGTCGTTCAGTCATGTCTGACTCTTTGCAACTCCATGGACTGTAGCCTGCCTGGCTCCTCAGTCTATTGGATTCTCCTGGCAAGAATACTGGAGTAGGTAGTCATTCCCTTCTCCAGGGGATCTTCCTGACCCAGGGATCGAACACCGGTCTCCTGAATTGCAGGCAGATTCTTTACCATTCGAGCCACCAGGGAAGCCCTCCTGGGATCGTAGTGGTATTAACATAACCATGATCTCAATCATTATAGAGGCTGCAATTCAATCAGAAGGAATAACCAGAGGGAAAAAGTAATAAGTATAAGATGTAATGTGAAATTATAGGCCAAGTTCCTGACCTACTTTGGGGAAATCAGAAAGGTCTTCCAGAGAACATAACTTTTAAGTCAAAACATTAAAGGTTAATGACTAACCAGAAAATAAGAAGCAGAGAAAGTGTGCTCCAAGCAGACTGAGCAGCAAGCATAAAAGCCCAGAGATGAGGGAGATCATGGAATGTTTAGGAATCTAGAAATTTGTATGACTGGAAATAGAATGGTTGAACTGAAGCTCTCATTTTACTTGATTTGTAAGGAATAACTGATGCTGGTGACCATCTTCTCCTTGAAACACCATCATTCAGTGTCTCTGATATCACACTCTGCATTTTTCTTCTAGCTCTCTTCACTCCTGCTGTCAATCAGTTTTTATCATGTCACCCTCCTTTATAAATCCTTAAATCCATCTTCACTATGTGCCTTGTCTACATAATCTTACCTACTTGCATAGTTTTCATTGGCATCGTCATCAACAGCATACAACCCTATCACATACGTTTCTCCAGTCCGGACTTCTCTTCAGAGCTCTAGACGCAACTGTACAACTGCTACATTGACATCCCCCTTTACTTATCATCTCAAATTGAACATATACAAAGTGAAACTGATCTTTTGTGCCAAATCTGGTTCATAGTCACTACTCTCTATCTTAGCAGAGGTCAGCCAGTCAAATACATGCGCATCACAGATATATGGCAGACATCTCCAAGCTTATCACTTTCCTTAACTGATATCCAAGACTATAAGGGTAATTTATAGTAAAAGGACTTTGAAGTATTTGTCCCTCTATTTTTCTTTTCTCTCACTTCAAGCAAGGCTCTTATTCCATCCCTCAAGAATATTTGTTCTAGGGCTGAAAGCAGAATTTAAGATGATGGTTCTTTCTGTCTATGATAGCAGCTTAATTGTGGCTTCACACTAAAAAGAGATCGGCTCCTTGAGGTAAGGTGGAAGAAAGCACTACCAAGGACGTGAACCATCTGAGACCAAATGTCCTAGGAAGGAGGTGGGATGGTAAGGAAGGTAGAAAATCAAGAGGTGGAACTCTGGGTTTGCATAATAACAACAGAAAATAAGCTTTGAGAATTGAGATTAGAGGTGTTTCTAAACACACGTTTGGTATGATTCTTAGTGCATAAATCTACTCCTGAAGAAGTAGCCTTTGTATATTAACACACCCCCCTCACACATATACACACAGTGATGCACTGACAGGTTTTAGTAACTCCCGTAATAGGGAAAGGGATTCTAATCTTCATTCTTTTGCCATCAGTTCTCACATCCTTACTGCATTCAATTTTCTTAACCAATTTTTTTTCAAACTTCTGTAAAATTGGGATGGAATACTTGTAGACACCTGCAATATGCCAACAAGTGAGTGTCTTATTCTACGAGTTCTCTTGAAAATATCATCTGTTGTAGTAACTTATTGTAGTTTTGCTTTCATTTTGTGAGACTCCTCTGCAAGAGAAAGAGTTCTAGATGAATACATTTGCATAGGGATGTATAAGGGGAGTTACTTAAAGGAGGGGAAGCTAGGTTATAAAAATATTTTTAATCCCTAATTTGAAGGTCCATATATAAGCAGCCTTGAAATATTTATATCCCTGTAGTAACTAAGTGACCCACTCATCTGTCACTGAACACAGTCCTGATATAATAATAGGCTGATGCTGATATAGGAGAACTTGGAGGCTTAAAAGTCCTTTAACTGCTGTATTATTTCTACTTGAGAGTTTTGAGAAACTAGAACTTTGATCACATGCTATGTATCTTTTCTTTGTTTGTTTTTTCTACTTGTATCTAAATTTTCTCAATTCAGACCTAGGTCAAATCCTAATTATTTATGTCATTCTCTGTGACCTAAAGTAAATCACCTAATTATGTGAACTTTATTTTTTCCCATTAAGTTGTAGATGATCTCAGTGACCTCTCTAATTTTCACCATTTGATGATGCAGTATATGTGAATATATATATACACACACACATACATATGTATATTTCTAATTGCTTCATTTGGGTATGCTATGAATTAGAAGAGTAAGGTCTATTCAAAGAAAAATCAATTAAACATATGTGATACAAGGGTCATAGAAGTATTTATTTTTTTTCCTCATATATGTAACCGGAGAAGGCAATGGCACCCCACTCCAGTACTCTTGCTTGGAAAATCCCACGGACAGAGGAGCCTGGGGGGCTGTAGTCCGTGGGGTCGCTAAGAGTCGGACACGACTGAGCGACTTCCCTTTCACTTTCCACTTTCATGCACTGGAGAAGGAAATGGCAACCCACTCCAGTGTTCTTGCCTGGAGAATCCCAGGAACGGGGAAGCCTGGTGGGCTTCCGTCTATGGGGTCGCACAGAGTCGGACATGACTGAAGCGACTTAGCAGCAGCAGCAGCAGCATATACGTAACAATATCGTGTCCGACTCTGTGTGACCCCATAGACGGCAGCCCACCAGGCCCCGCCATGTGTGGGATTCTCCAGGCAATAACACTGGAGTGGGTTGCCATTTCCTTCTCCAATGCAGAAAGTGAAAAGTGAAAGGGAAGTCGCTCAGTCGTATCCGACTCTTTGAGACCCCACGGACTGCAGCCCACCAGGCTCCTCCGTCCATGGGATTTTCCAGGCAAGAGTGCTGGAATGGGGTGCCATTGCCTTCTCCGATTTATGACTAGGGGTAGGCTTTTTTTTTTTTTTTTCAAACATCTGTGTCATTATTGTTTGGGTAATCTGTTGCTACATTATATCTCCAAATTAGAAGTTCATGTCTTTTTCTCAGTTGTACGTACACAAGCTGGGCAGTGTTTATCAGTTTTCTTCATAGCAGTAGCTGGGGCAACTTGACTGAGACTGTCTGATCAACATCTAAAACTGTTCCCCTCATAGAGGGCAAATTAGTTGTTGATTTGCTATTGATGGATAGTTCAGACTATCGTTGGAGTCTTTGATTCTTCTCCAAGTAGGGTCAGTCCAGGAACTGCTCGGACTTCCTTAAAACATGGTAAATTCTAAGCATGGGTATTCCAAGGGGAGCATCCAGGAAAGTAAGCATTTCAAGAGACCCAAAAAGAAGCTTCAAGTCTTCTTGTGATCTGGCATCAAAATTCCTGAAAGTCACTTCCACTGAATTCTTTAGTGAATCAAGTCACAAGACCAGTCAAAATTCAATGAATGAGTCCAACTACTCTCCATGAGAAAAATAATAAATTTTGTGCTTATCTTTAATTTGCTGAAGACAGTATCCCCTCAAGGTACTTTATTAAGAAGCGCTAACTTAAGTCCTCTATCTTTTCCTTCAGTTTTATTTCCCATCTAAGTTGGAGTTAATGATGACTTGATTAGGTTTACAATTTTCTGTTTCCACTATAATGAGACAGACATAAAGATCACTAAATATAATTTGAAATGGTGAATTTAAATTTTAGAATGAGATGTACACAAAGAGCTATGGAAATACAGAAAAGGCATTCACCAAACCTGAAGCTACAGAAGGCTTTGGAAAGGAAGTAATGATGAACTAATTCTTTAAGTATGATTCAGAGTACATGCCAGAGTCATCATATACCTGTCCACGTGTGTACACTAGGAAACACGTGTAGTTGAACTTGGAAGATCCTGAGCTGTCATGTGGGAAAGGGCAAAATTTATTCTGGGCACTGAAACAGCATGTTTAAGAGCAAGCAATTATGAAAAAAAAAATTAGTTGGGTTCAGAGAAATGTGAGAATTTTAGTGTGGCTAGACAACATCAAACACATTAAGTTAGGATATGAGGTCATGAGATACTAGCCTGAAGCACTGTAGCAATTTTTTTTTAATGCTAATATATTTTTAACTGTTTTTATTTATTTTTATGTATTTTTTATTTTATTAATAAAATTTTTATTAAAATATTAAATGTTTTTATTTTTAACTTTTGTTTTACACTGAGGTATAGTTGATTAGCAATGCTGTGTTAGTTTCAGATGTACAACAAAATGATTCAGTTATACATATGTGCTAAGTCACTTTGCAACCCTGTTGATTGTAGCCTGCCAGGCTCCTCTGTCCATGGGATTCTCCAGGCAAGAATACTGGAGTGGGTTGTCATTCCCTTCAGGAAGGGGATCGTCCCAACCCAGGGATCAGACCTGTGTCTCTTATATCTCCTGCATTGGCAGGTGGGTTCTTTACCACTAGTGCCACCTGGGAACATATATCTATTCTTTTACAAACCCCTTTCCCAATTAGACTATTACATAACATTGAGCAGAGTTCCCTGTGCTATACAGTAGGCCCTTGTTGGTTATCCATTTTATTTATTTATTTATTTATTTTTTCCAATACCAAGTTGACTTCATTTTTTTAACTTTTTATTTTGTGTTAGGGTAAAGGAATTGCAAAGTTCTAATATATCCCTCATTCTTTTTTTTTTTTTCTTAATTTTCCTTTCTTAGAATTGCTTAACTTTATTTATTTATTTTTTTAAATTTTATTTCATTTTTAAACTTTAAAACATTGTATTGGTTTTGCCAAATATCGAAATGAATCTGCCACAGTTATACATGTGTTCCCCATCCTGAACCCTCCTGCCTCCTCCCTCCCCATACCATCCCTCTGGGTCGTCCCAGTGCACCAGCCCCAAGCATCTAGTATCGTGCATCGAACCTGGACTGGCGACTCGTTTCGTATATGATATTATACGTATTTCAATGCCATTCTCCCAAATCATCCCACCTTCTCCCTCTCCCAGAGTCCAAAAGACTGTTCTATACATCTGTGTCTCTTTTGCTGTCTCGTATACAGGGTTATTGTTACCATCTTTCTAAATTCCATATATGTGCATTAGTATACTGTATTGGTGTTTTTCTTTCTGGCTTACTTCACTCTGTATAATAGGCTCCAGATTCATCCACCTCATTAGAACTGATTCAAATGTATTCTTTTTAACGGCTGAGTAATACTCCATTGTGTATATGTACCATTGTTTTCTTATCCATTCATCTGCTGATGGACATCTAGGTTGCTTCCATGTCCTGGCTATTATAAACAGTTCTGTGATGAACATTGGGGTACATGTGTCTCTTTCAATTCTGGTTTCCTCAGTGTATATGCCCAGCAGTGGGATTGCTGGATCATAAGGCAGTTCTATTTCCAGTTTTTTAAGGAATCTCCACACTGTTCTCCATAGTGGCTGTACTAGTTTGCATTCCCACCAACAGTGTAAGAGGGTTCCTTTTTCTCCACACCCTCTCCAGCATTTATTGCTTGTAGACTTTTGGATGGTAGCCATTCTGACTGGCATGAAATGGTACCTCATAGTGGTTTTGATGTGCATTTCTCTGATAATGAGTGATGTTGAGCATCTTTTCATGTGTTTATTAGCCATCTGTATACCTTCTTTGGAGAAATGTCTATTTAGTACTTTGGCCCATTTTTTGGGCCATTTTTGATTGGGTCATTTATTTTTGTGGAATTGAGCTGTAGGAATTGAGCTGTATATTTTTGAGATTAGTTGTTTGTCAGTTGTTTCATTTGCTATTATTTTCTCCCATTCTGAAGGCTGTCTTTTCACCTTGCTTATAGTTTTCTTTGTTGTGCAGAAGCTTTTAAGTTTAATTAGGTCCCATTTGTTTATTTTTGCTTTTATTTCCAATATTCTGGGAGGTGGGTCATAGAGGATCCTGCTGTGATGTATGTCGGAGAGTGTTTTGCCTATGTTCTCCTCTAGGAGTTTTATGGTTTCTGGCCTTATGTTTAGATCTTTAATCCATTTTGAGTTTATTTTTGTGTATGGTGTTAGAAAGTGTTCTAGTTTCATTCTTTTACAAGTGGTTGACCAGTTTTCCCAGCACCACTTGTTAGAGATTGTTTTTAATCCATTGTATATTCTTGCCTCCTTTGTCAAAGATAAGGTGTCCATATGTGCGTGGATTTATCTCTGGGCTTTCTATTTTGTTCCACTGATCTATATTTCTGTCTTTGTGCCAGTATCATACTGTCTTGATGTCTGTGGCTTTGTAGTAGAGCCTGAAGTCAGGTAGGTTGATTCCTCCAGTTCCATTCTTCTTTCTTAAGATAGCTTTGGCTATTTGAGGTTTTTTTGTATTTCCATACAAATTGTGAAATTATTTGTTCTAGCTCTGTGAAGAATACCATTGGTAGCTTGATAGGGATTGCATTGAATCTATAAATTGCTTTGGGTAGTATACTCATTTTCACTATATTGATTCTTCCAATCCATGAACATAGTATATTTCTCCATCTATTAGTGTCCTCTTTGATTTCTTTCACCAGTGTTTTATAGTTTTCTATATATAGGTCTTTAGTTTCTTTAGGTAGATATATTCCCAGGTCCAGATGGCTTCACAGCTGAATTCTACCAAAAATTTAGAGAAGAGCTAACACCTATCCTACTCAAACTCTTCCAGAAAATTGCAAAGGAAGGTAACCTTCCAAACTCATTCTATGAGGCCACCATCACCCTAATACCCAAACCTGACAAAGATCCCACAAGAAAAGAAAACTACAGGCCAATATCACTGATGAACATAGATGCAAAAATCCATAACAAAATTTTAGCAATCAGAATCCAACAACACATTAAAAAGATCATACACCATGACCAAGTGGGCTTTATCCCAGGGATGCAAGGATTCTTCAATATCTGCAAATCAATCAATGTAATACACCACATTAACAAATTGAAAAATAAAAACCATATCATTATCTCAATAGATGCAGAGAAAGCCTTTGACAAAATGCAACATCCATTTATGATAAAAACTCTCCAGAAAGCAGGAATAGAAGGAACATATCTCAACATAATAAAAGCTATATATGACAAACCCACAGCAAACATTATCCTCAATGGTGAAAAACTGAAAGCATTTCCTCTAAAGTCAGGAACAAGACAAGGGTGCCCACTTTCACCATTACTATTCAACATAGTTTTGGAAGTTTTGGCCACAGCAATCAGAGCAGAAAAAGAAATAAAAGGAACCCAAATTGGAAAAGAAGAAGTAAAACTCTCACTATTTGCAGATGACATGATCCTCTACATAGAAAACCCTAAAGACTCCATCAGAAAATTATTAGAGCTAATCAATGATTATAGTAAAGTTGCAGGATATAAAATCAACACACAGAAATCCCTTGCATCCTTATACACTAATAATGAGGAAACAGAAAGAGAAATTAAGGAAACAATTCCATTCACCATTGCAATGGAAAGAATAAAATACTTAGGAATATTTTTAACTGTTTTTAATCTAAATTTCTCTTTGCATTTCACCTATTCAATCAGGTATTAAGGCTGGTGATTTATTTCCTCCAAGAAAGTATATAGCAAGGTAGAAATCAGAAGTAGCTGGGGTTGAGAAAAAATAAACTCTTTTCTTTGGAGTAGAATAATACACACTAAGTAAATCTAGAAGATAATGAAGAGAAAGAAGCTAATAATTTAAGTGGTTTGCTTGTTACTTTTCTACAGGAATCTTCAAAAAATGGCACACTAGAACAGCCCATTTATTTTCATTATATTATTCATTAGTCTTGTCTTTACATAGACTCAAGTCCAGAGAGAAGAATAAATTATATTACACTCATTTTCCCCATTTCTTCTCAGCTTATGGAAATGTGGCAGGTTCTGTTGTGCACTTTAACTAAAATGCTCCTGCTGAGAAAGGCATTTCCCAGACAGGGATTTCATCTTTCATGCAGACCCCAGACACCCTGTATAAATAATGCATCCATTACTCCTGACTGGATAGGGTGATGTTTCACCTATAAGGATGCCTCTCCAGGAAGCCATTGTTGCTTCACTTGTAGTCGTGCTCTTCTAATTTTTGAAAAGGTTAGCACAGTTTTATCTTTAATAGACACTTGATCATTGCAGAGATTAACAAGTCATGTTGGAGACATTAGTCAAGAAAGCCTTAGAATACATCTTGAGGTCCTTACATCCCCCCAGACTGTGCAGCAGCACATTGATAGGTGTTTTCATGCTGCTATCTCTAAATTACATGCAGGTATTGAAAGGGTATGTTTATTAGATATGAACCCACTGGTTTTTAATCAAATTTAGAGAGCTGCGAACAGAGCTCTCTCCCAATCTTTATCTTCCACTGACAGTAATGAATTTATCATTCTCCCTGTGACATTACTCACAGGAAAGTCACAGCATTTTCTATTAGATCTCCTGAAGGCTCTGAGATGAACTAGGAGACCAGTGCCTTACCCAAGAAAAGGCAGAGCTCCTTAACTAATTAATGTGTGATTGCAATTTAAGCTAATCTAGAATAAGGATAAGTTATATAATGGATGTTTTAGAGGTTCTTCCAGACAGCTGATATTACAAAAAAGAAAATTGAGTGGAAGAAATAATTACCTGTACCACTGAAATGCCCACCACTCACTCCTTGAAGATCATCACCTCAATGAAAATATCCCAGACACTTCTCACTGCCATCGAACTTAAGCATGTTCCAATCCCCAAGGTATACTAAAATTTTGATAATTATTAATAGAACAAGGTTGGCAAAGTGCAACCTATAGAACAAATCCAGTAAGTACTCCACCAGTTGTAAACCAGTTATACTGGAACACAACACTCTCACTGATTTATTTTCTATGGCTATTTTCATCCTAAAACAACAGAGTTGAATAGCTGCAACAGAGCTCAGATGGCCAGCAAATCCTAAAATAATTTTTCTCTAGCCCTTCACAGAAAATCCTTGCAAAGATACTAGTACTGAGAAAGTAGTTCTTTACAGATATGTGAATTTTGAAGGGAATTTAAGTTTAAGATTTCAAATAGTTTAATGTTTTTTATAAAGTAAAAACCACCTCTAACATCTTGAAATAGTTGATATAGATTTTTTTATATACATTTTTATACCATCTTTAACACAGCATATTCAAATGACTTAAATTTCATGTGATGATTATATAAATCTCACTTAGTTTTCCTCTATAAAGTGAAATACTTACACTGTGTTAGAAGTATTAGGCAGAATACAGGAGTAAATGAGCATTTATCCTAAGAATAAACTGGCACTTGCTCTCAAAAAATAAAATAAAATAAAATTCCCTGATGTTAGCTGGGGTTTTGCTCACTTGTTTTTTACATTAAAGGTAAACTGAAGGACATAGAACTTGGTTTCAACTCTAAGGCTATATTTCTGCAAAAAATGAATTTTATAATGAAAAATTGAAGTAAACTTTTCCCAGGTGATTTTCTCACCCTTCAGGAAATCATTATCATCACCACTATTTCTGTCTCTATCTTTAGATTTGTCATTGGCATCCAAAACATTGCCTGCGAGTTCTACATCACTGGAACAACGAAGACAAGGTACTTCCCTGTCAGTTCGTACCTATTTGCCAATTCTATAAGGTGGGAGGCAGCGTGTCGTTTGCCATTAAAAAAAAACCAAAATGACAGTAACAGTATATTTTGCTGAGCACTAAATCTTAGAAAGCCCTTACAATTTAATAAGCAATGTTTTATACATATAAAAAGAATGACTTTTCATCTTGTAAGAATACTACAGGCATATACATAGTAAAAATTATAATGATAAGACGCAGTGAATCTTTTGTATATTGTTCACATATTTGACAAATTCCATTTGTAGTGATACTTTATATATTGAATTATACTCTGAATTTTAGGTTAAATAAATAAAGCAAAACTATCAAGGAAGAAAATTGTAAAATATGAATTCTCTCAGCCATTAATCTTGTTTTCACAGAATGAGTTGTACAGTATTCTATCTATAGGTTGCTAGCTTTGCCAAGTCATATGGCTATAAAATAATCTTTCACTGAAGGAGCTATGAGTCTGATAAAATTATTGTTAGTTGTAGTTTGTTCAAATACAATAAAGGAAGATGTTAAGTATACATGCTTTAGATGTATCTGTGAGTAAAATGTGTGTAAACCAAAGGGTAGGATGACACCTGGCACATAAAGAGTGTTAATTAATTAGACATTGTTATTTCTGTTGCCAGTATATCAGAGTGCTGGATGAAAAGAAAAGACAAATTGTCAAAAGACAAAGAGAAAATCTTAAAAGCAGTATGAGAGAAGCAACTCATCATGTGTAAGAATCTACAATAAGATTATCAGCTAATTTTCCAATAGAAACCGTGGTGATCTAATGCCACTGGATACTATTAGCAGTGCTGAAAGAAAACAAACAAACAAAAAACTCGTCAACTGAGGGTCTGGTGTCTGGGGGGGCAAAAGTGTTCTTTCAAATATAAGGAAGAATATAAGATATTTCTATATAAGCAAAAGTTGAAGGAGCGATTAATACTAGTTTCCCTACAACAAAATGATAAATGTTTACTTCCATGTTAAAATAAAAGAATCTTAGTAACTCAAAGCCATATGAGGATATAAAGATCTCTGGTTGAAAAAAGTGAACAAATATAAAAATATTATTATTGTAACTTTCCTTTGTAACTCAACTTTTTATTTAATGTAGAGCATAAAAGACAAATGCACTTTATATTAATGTATATTTTGTCACAATAAAAAAGACATGCATAAAAAACAATTATAAATCTAAGTTAATGGATACACAATGTATAACGATGTGCATTATGATATCAATAACATAAAATGGAGAAGGGCAGAGTTGTGTAAGACTAGAGTTTTTGTATGTAACTGAAGTTTGTATCAGTTCAAATTAAATTACAATGCACTTTTTGCAGAAATAAAAAATCCAAACTAAAATCCTTATGGAATTTCAACAGACCAGAAATAGAACAATCTTAGAAAAGTAGAACAAAGTTTGAGGATGTATATTTCCTGGTTTTAAAAGTTACTATAATGCCACAGTAATCAAAACAATATGGTACTAGCATAAAGACAAAAAGCAGGCACAGGCACACAGATTGATGAAATAGAATAGAGTCCAAAAATAAATCCTTGAGTACATGGTCAGATAATCTTTGACAGCGTGCCAAGACTATTTATTTCAGTACTTATCCATATGGTGGAATATTATTCACCTATAAAAAAGAATGAAGTACTGATACATGTTACAACATGGATGAATCTTGAAAACATAATGCTAATTAAAATGTGCCTTACTCAAAAGGACAAATATTATATGATTCCACTTATATGAGGTACCTAGAGTAGTCAAATTCATACAGGCAGAAATTAGAATAGCAGTTACTAGGGGGAGGGGACAATGAGGAATTATAGTTTACGGACATAAGAGTTTCAATTTAGGATGATGAATAGTTATGAAAATTGCTGATGTTTATGATTCTACAACAATGCGTATGCATTTAATGCTTCTCAATTGTATGCTCAAAATAATTAAAATGGTAAATTTTATGACATAAAACAAAACTTCCTGATTTGATGTGAAAGACAACATTACCAATGAGTTGTTATCAATTAGTTATTTGTTTAAAACTGACAAAGATTTCCATTACCCAATAAGTTTCCATCTGTTTCTTGAGCTTTAAAGAATTCAAAGCAGGAAATAACATTCAGCCAAATAGCTGTTACATAGGAGATTTCACATCTAGGTATAGCTTCCTTCCATGTTTTTTCACTGTAGAGGACATGCTAAGTTGTAACGTGAATTTTAAACAAGTGAGCCCCATTCAATACAGAGCACACATCCTTTCCATCTATATTTATTCACCTTCTACAGCCAACATGAGAACGTGCATCAGGTAACATATTCGCAGTGAAACTCATCAATCAAGGGTTTCACTAAAAACTGCTGATGACATTTTCCACTATCCCCACTCACTAGTCTTGGAAACGGTATTAGAAGAATATAAATTCAGGTTCATATTTTCAAGTGTCTCTGAGTTTAGGGTATGATTTCACACCGGCTGTTCCCCTTTACCTACAGATGCTATTCCAGATGTTTGACTCTGCCATAGGTTAGAGCTTCCAATTACAGCGCTAAACTTAAAGCCCATCAAATATAATTTAGCACTTGGTTTTGTAACCCATTTTTAATAGTTTTTGCCTGTCAGTAACAAAGGGAGTCAAAGTAGCCATGGCTAGGCAACAAGTAAAGGAAATCCACACACGGTGGACAGGTGCCCTGTGAGAGAACTAGCTGCAGGCCATGAGTGGGTTCCATGCAGGTAAACTTATAAGCAGTAAGATGAGCAGACAGGAAGGCACCACAGCAGGCAACAGACAACTGCACAAGCAGACGGACATTTTGAGTCAAAAGTTTCGGTGAGTGACTGGCAGGATGACAGAATATGGCAACGAGAGATTGGCACACAAGTAGCTTGAGAAGCTTGAACAGTATTCATCAGATGTGAGTAAGTAGTGCTCATATCAGGGGTCTGGGTTCCTGAAGAAGGTTCTGGGAAGACTAACATGTACGAGGCACAGTCTTTGCCCCAGAGGGACACCTTATGAATGCTAGGACTCAGACTATCCACAAATAAAAAGACAAATCAGAACGCCAATTCCTAAAAATGAGACACAAATCAAGATAAAGAATATCAGTAAATCAGTTAATGCTTAGTAGATAAGCTGATGACTTACACTCTAAATTCTCCTCAACATGATGGAAATTTGTCCTTGCGTTAAGTAGGAAATGTATCCTTGTACTCTTAAAAATGAGGGCTACACATTCCAACTGTAGTAATGATACAACCTTTCTATTTGTGTGAAGCAACCTCTAACATTGCTAGCGTGTTGTTGATATTTATCTGTTTTTAACTTCTCCTCTATGTTAAGAGTCACTCACAGAGGTAACTGACTGTTCAGGAGGACTCAGCTAATACTGGATGATTTCCAAGCGAACTCAAAGACAAAGGATGTACATGCCAGCAAGAGCAGGAAAATGTATATTTTATACACTTCTTAGCATAGAATTCAGAGAAGGCAATGGCACCCCACTCCAGTACTCTTGCCTGGAAAAATCCCATGGACGGAGGAGCCTGGTATGCTGCAGTCCATGAGGTTGCTAAGAGTCGGACACGACTGAGCGACTTCACTTTATTTTTTCACTTTCATGCATTGGAGAAGGAAATGGCAACCCACTCCAGTGTTCTTGCCTGGAGAATCCCAGGGACAGAGGAGCCTGGTAGGAGGTCGTCTATGGGAACACACAGAGTCAGATATGACTGAAGCGACTTAGTAGCATAGCAGCAGCAGCATAGAATTGCTTGATAGAATATTTTTAGAGGGCAGCTGGGCAGCATCTATTGTTAACTCATTACTGACTGGGGGATTTTTGTAGAAACTAATGCCTGTGGCCTGTGATTTGTTATGTAAGTGATGTTGATACAACTCTGGTCAATAATGTGTTAAAATCACTATTTAACTTAGAAATTCCACACCTAAGAATCTTTCCTGAAGATTGAACAAAGATAGAAGTGCAATTAGCTGAAAATTTATTTGTTACAACCAAAAACTAGAGGCCCTATGCCATGTAGTTATAATTATGATATTAAAATTTATAGTATCTATACAGAACACAGAATAAAATCAGCATATAGTGCTTGTTGAATAAAATACATATGCCCCTAAAAAGCAGAATGGCTAATATGATACTGTCTTATTTAGCTAATGGAATATATGATGCTTTTAAAAATAATAAGATATTTTATTACAGATACGTTATTGAGTACAAAAGTTATTTAGAAAACCATATATGGTATGATTACATTTTTATAAATATATATATATACACATGAAGTATGTAATAGAAGATGTAACAGACATATAAATAAAAGGTATTTTAGTTAATTATTTTAATCAAATGTCATAACATTAGGTATTATGTTAAGAAAATTATTAATCAGTCTTGAGATAAGAACAAAGAATAAAATTCCTAGTGTTGCTTTCATTTCTCTGAAGGGCTAAGAGGAAAAGATTATACTGCTTAGCATTAAATTCACGGGTATGACGTAATTCTCACTGAGCCTCAAGAGAACCAGAAACTTTGGTGCTCTGAGTGGCATTGTAACTGGAGAAAGTCTGTGAGGTTGCTGGGGATGACTATTCAAATCAAAGTACTTACCACCAACCATCTCCAAAAGAAGCTAACAACAAAAGACTCAAGGATTCTCAAGACATTCCTATGTTCTTAGCCAAAAAAAAGCACAAAACAAAGAATTTCCCGGATAAAAAAGGCTGGATGTTAGGATGACACTGGAAAGTGTTTGTGAGAATACTGGAGATTGGGGAGTGCTCAAAAATTCTTTTTAATTTCCTTCTTCATTAAGATTTTTTTGTTGAAGCCCCAACTCTACAAAGGAAATTTCCTTTATGTCAAGTAAAAGTCAATTTTCCAATTTTAGAAGTTTTCCCTGAAACCTAATTTTGACTGTTTTTTTTCATCTCACATCTCTATGTCTGTGTTATTTCCTGTCTTATGTAAAACTTAAACTGACTGCCTCATGTCTTCTTAAATAGAAAACTCCTTGAAGTAGTGACTATAAATTATATTTCACATCTTCATTATAGTTTATAAGGACAATATTTTGCATGATATGGGTTTTCTGCAAATCCTAGCTAAATGTGTGAATAAAATTCAGCTTTAATGTGATTAAACAACAGTGATATAAAGGCCCAGTTCTAGTGATGGGTGGCATGATAGTCATGATTTTTATTATTTCTTTTACTGTAATAGTCATCAGAATTTCAATCCAATTAGAAATATAATTATTCATAACTGAAATGTCTGTTGTATGTTAGCATACTCATGAATATATTTAGATTTCCCCAGTGTGTTATTTTTATTCTCACAGTTTAGGCCTAGGAAAACTTTTTAAGGTGCAATTAATTCTTCCACCCTAAGGTTCTAAAGTATCTTTTGTATATGAGGTTTGTATGCCTAGAAACTTCAAAGCTTTGCCACCTAATTCTGGGTCTTTAAAAAAAGTAGTGCATTTAGTTTCAAACTTTCTCTTGTTTATTCCTAGTAGAACACTACCACAGCTTCTTAGAAATGGCAGAAAACTTTAACCACCACTAAATATTCAGAAAAAAGTTTTACTGCAATTAAGTAAAATTTAAATATATCCTTTTTAAAAATCTCAAGTATTAATAAGATAGACTTAAAATTTAGTTCAAATAATGATCAAAGCAATGCTAAGTGCTAAGAAACTGTGTGTATCTTAGTCGCTCAGTCATGTCCAACTCTTTGTGATCCCATGGACTGCAGCCCGCCAGGCTCCTCTGCTCTTGGAATTCTCCAGGCAAGGATACTAGGGTGGGTTGCCATGCGCTTCTCCAGCTAAGAACTATATCTATGCAAATAACTGGATTTTTGAAATAAATTAATACCATAAATGAGGAATAAACAATTTTTTAACTCCACTTACTCATTAGCTTTTAATAAGGTGATATAATTTGTATTATTACCTCAGAATTCAGTTCTTAATAGTAGGTATATAGAAGTTTATACTTTCACCTCCTATAATACTTTATTACCTACTCCAATTGCTTCAATTCAGTATCTTCCTCAAATATCACTCCTCAGAAGAGTCACAAGGAGTCTAGGGGAATTGTATCTAATGGTTCGGGAATGGTCTGAATTATATCTCCAAGGCAATTTTGTTTTTTGATGTCACCTTTCAATAACATTTCCCTGGCTTCTAACTGTAGGAGCTTTTAAGAAGTTGAATTTTTCCCATAAGATGTAATGAATTCTAAGTCCACTCATGCAACAAATATTTCTAACTTTTGTTAAACAGGTTAGAACAACATGAAAGATACTTGAGAAAAATATATCAACAGCAGAAACAACAACAACAAAAATTGTGAGGCTCACTGTGAAAATTCTGGTTTTCATTGTGGATATATCTTGGTAATATTTGGAAATGTTTAAATGGGAGATAAGAATGTGTTTTCAACCTTCTGAGTCCCCCTTTTGTTTTATTCCTACTCTCCATCTCCCAGTGTTGTATTTTATCATTTGTATCCACTTGTGTTATGTGAGTCTGACCTATAACTAGTTAATCCTAAATGAATTATTACTGTGTCATCTTTGCTTTGACCCTGCTGTTAAAACATTAAAGACAGGTCAATTACCACCCAATTCTATCTGCTTAGTTACACATTCACGTTGGACAATATAAGTCATTACAGTATTCTGAATTACATGTTTTTTCTTTTTTTTTTAATTCTGTGTATGATGTCTATTAAAAACAAATATAGTTTCTATCCATGTATCTCTACATGGATACAATGCCCATGTACGTTGGATATTTGTAGAAGTGGATCCAGATTTTCTGGAACCTGAAGCTTAAGTAAGTAGGGGATCCTGTTAAAATAAAAGAACAAAAAAAATGAAATTAAATATAAATATGAGAGCTATATTGACTGAATAAAGAAATACAATAAAACCAAATTTATAAAAATGAATTTATTGCAAGCATAAAATTCAGAAAATAATTATTTGTGTCTAACATACTTCTAAGATAAATTTTTCCATATATTGTTTACTGTAAATCTTCAGTTGCCTATAGATGGGACAATCATTTTATAATATCTTTTTTCTGAGAAGACTATAAACATTGTTCAGCCTTTCCTCTAGACTATTTGATTGAATATTATTATGATTACTAGTTGGGAGGTGTTAAATCCCAGACAGAGTTACTTTATGTTTATAGTAATACTGTAGATTTTGACTCACAAACTCAAGAATTGTAAGTTCTACTGTGTATGATTTCCTATCAAGAATAAAAATAATGCATTCTGCATTTAAAATTACATGTGCATTAAAATTACATATTCCTGACAGAACTTAAGCTCTTAAGTTGGCATCTTTAAGAAACTTACACTTTGATTACAATTTTACACAGAGAAGGCAATGGCACCCCACTCCAGAACTCTTGCCTGGAAAATCCTATGGACGGAGGAGGCTGGTAGGTTGTAGTCCATGGGGTCGCTAAGAGTCGGACACGACTGAGCGACTTCACTTTCACTTTTCACTTTCATACATTGGAGAAGGAAATGGCAACCCACTCCAGTGTTCTTGCCTGGAAAATCCCAGGGATGGCGGAGCCTGGTGGGCTGCTGTCTATGGGGTCGCAGAGAGTCAGACATGACTGAAGTGACTTAATAGATGATAAGAAAAAAATTCTACATAGTAGCTTATGGTTCTATACATGTTAGATTTTATTTCATCTCCACTCCCTGCATAGTCCCAGTGTTGAATATTATCATATTGTATAAGGATGCCAAGCCCTACATGTTTGGGTCTTGACTGAGGGAAGTCCTCACAGTGGAAGACAGGCATATTCCTGGGAGCCAAGCTTACTCTTAGACAGTTGCAAACCACATACATATACCTCATTCAACCCAAACTAAAAGTATTCTCAATTCAACATCCCTTACCTGAATCCAAAACACACTTATAGACAAAAGTGACATTGTAAAAGTTATAGTAGATAGAACAGTAGACTACTGATTGGAGCAAAAATATCTTAATTTTGCAAATATGGCAAACACTTATAACCATGCAAGCACAGGTCGATGGCACATTCTAACATCCTGAAAGTGATATACTGTATACAAATGAGTTTTATTTTAAATTGCTTCTGAATATACAAAATATTTTAAAAAGTTGTTTGGCCGTTTCATGTGTGATATCTCATTTTGTTCTCTTAATCAATCCTGAAATTTTCAAAATATTCCTATTTTACAAGGAATAAATCAAAGACTCAGTTAAGTTACATAAGCCCCAAGATTTTGAAGTAGTAGATAACTAAACTAGAATTAATTCAGGTCTGCATTTACCTAAAACCTTTATCAGTCTCTATACTGCTTAGTCATAAGACATTAGTGAACGAAGTACCTGATGTTTCATAAAAAGGCAAATTTCAGAGTTTCATTCCAAGGATCTCAAGTTATTTTGATGTTGGTGTAATGAGGATGTCTCCACTCTTCTCCAGTAGCATATTGTGTACCTACTGATCTGGGGAGTTCATCTTTCAGTGTCATATCTTTTTGCCTTCTCATACTGTTCATGGGGTTCTCAAGGCAGTAATACTTAAGCAGAGTGCCATTCCCTTCTCCAAAGGGCCATGGTTTGTCAGAACTCTCCACTATAACCAGTCAGTCTTGGGTGGCCCTACACAGCATGGCTCATAGTTTCATTGAGTTAGACAAGGCCTGGTCCATGTGATCAGTTTGATTAGCTTTCTGTGATTGTAGTTTTCATTCTGTTTGCCCTCTGATGAATAAGGATAAGAGGCTTAGGGAGGCTTCCTGATGGGAGAGAATGACTGGGGGAAACTGGGTCTTGTCCCTATGGGCAAGGCCATGCTCAGTGAAACTTTAATCCAATTTTCTATTGATGGGTAGGACTGTGTTCCCTCCTTGCTCTTTGACCTGAGACCAAACTATGGTAGGGGTAAGAAAGACAATGGAGACCTATTTCAAAAGGTCTTATGTACATAGCTCAATTGGTAAAGAGTCTCCCTGCAGTGCAGGAGATTCCTGGGTCAGGAAGATCTCCTAGAGAAGGAAATGGCAACCCACTCCAATATTCTTGCCTGGAGAATCCCATGGACAGAGGAGCCTGGCAGGCTACAGTCCATGGGGTCACAAGAATCAGACACGACTTAACAACTAAACCACCACCACCACTCACTGCTGTGTGTCTATATTCCACATACACAAGAGATGACTCTACACATGGACATCGCCAGATGGTGAAATCAGATTGATTATATTCTTTGCATCCAAAGATGGAGAAACTCTGTACAATCAACAAAATTCCACATACACAAGAGACGACTCTACACATGGACATCGCCAGATGGTGAAATCAGATTGATTATATTCTTTGCATCCAAAGATGGAGAAACTCTGTACAATCAACAAAAACAAGGCGAGGAGCTGACTGTGGCTCAGATCACAAACTCCTTATTGCAAAATTTAGACTTAAATTGAAGAAAGCAGGGAAAACCACTAGACCATTCAGGTATGACCTAAACCAAATTCCTTACACTTATACTGTGGAAGTGACAAATAGATTCAAGGGGATAGATCTGATAGACAGAGTGCCTAAAGAACTATGGCCAGGGGTTTATGACACTGTACAGGAGACAGGGATCAAGACCATCCCCAAGAAAAAGAAATGCAAAAAGGAAAAACAGTTGTCTAAGGAGGCCTTACAAACAGCTGGGGAAAACAAAGAGAAGCTAAAGGCAAAGGAGAAAAAGAAAGAATGCAGAGTTCTAAAGAATAGCAAGGAGAGATAAGAAAGCCTTCCTCAGTGATCAATGCAAAGAAATAGAGGAAAGCAATAGAATGAGAAAGACTAGAGATCTCTTCAAGAAAATTAGAGATACCAAGGGAACATTTCATGCAAAGATGGGTACAATAAAGGACAGAAATGGTAGGGATCTAACAGAAGCAGAAGATATTAAGAAGAGGTGGCAAGAATATACTGAAGAACTATACAAAAAAGATCTTAATAATATGGATAACCACGATGGTGTGATCACTTACCTAGAGCTAGATATCTTAGAATGTGAAGTCAAGTGGGCCTTAGGAAGCATCACTACGAACAAAGCTATTGAAGTGCTGCAATTCTAGCTGAGCTATTTCAAATCCTAAAACATAATGCTGGGAAAGTGCTGCACTCAGTATGTCAGCAAATCTGAAAAACTCAGCACTGGCCAGAGGACTGGAAAAGGTCAGTTTTTATTCTAATCACAAAGAAAGGCAATGCCAAAAAATGTTCAAACTGCTGCACACTTGCACTCATCTCACATGCTAGCAAACCAATGCTCAAAATTCTCCAAGCTAGGCTTCAACAGTATGTGAACTGTGAGCTTCCAGATGTTTAAGCTGGATTTAGAAAAGGCACAGGAATCAGAGATCAAATTGCCAACATCCATTGGATCATAGAAAAAGCAAGAGAGTTCCAGAAAAACATCTACTTCTGCTTTATTGGCTACATCAAAACCTTTGACTGTGTGGATCATGACAAACTGTGGAAAATTCTTCAAGAAATGGGAATACCAGATCACCTGACCTGCCTCCTGAGAGATCTGTATGAGGTCAAGAAGCAACAGTTAGAACTGGACATGGAACAACAGACTGGTTCTAAATTGGGAAAGGAGCACCTCAAGGCTGTATACTGTCACCCTGCTTATTTAACTTATATGCAAAGTACATCATGTGAAATGCTGGGCTGGATGAAACACATGTTGGAATCAAGATTTCCAGGAGAAATATCAATAACCTCAGATAACGAAGATGACACCAACCTAATGGCAGAAAGCGAAGAAGACCTGAAGAGCCTCTTGTTCAAGGTGAAACAGGAGAGTGGAAAAGTTGGCTAAAACTCAACATTCAAAAAACTAAGATGGTATCTGGTCCCATCACTTCATAGCAAAGATGGTGAAACAATGGAAAGAGTGAATGACTTTATTTCCTTGGACTCCAAAATCACCACAGATGGTGACTGGAGCCGTGAAGTTAAAAGACACTTCCTCATTGGAAGAAAAGCTATGACCAACCTAGACAGCATATCAAAAAGTGGAGACATTACTTTGCCAACAAAGGTCTGTCTAGTCAAAGCTATTATTTTTCCAGTAGTCATGCATGGATGTGACAGTTGGGAGTATAAAGAAAGCTGAGCACCAAAGAATTGATGCTTTTGAACTGTGGTGTTAGAGAAGACTCTTGAGAGTGCCTTGGACTGAAAGGAGATCAAAACAGTTAATTTATATCAGTCCTGAATATTTGTTGGAAGGACTGACTCTGAAGCTGAAGCTCCAATACTTTGGCCACCTGATGTGAAAACTGACTCATTGGAAAAGACCTTGATGCTGGGAAAGATTGAGGGCAGGAGGAGAAGGGTGCGACAGAGGATGAGATGGCTGGGTGGCATCACCTACTCGATGGACATGACTTTGAGTAAGCTAAGGGAGCTGGTGATGGGCAGGGAAGAATGGCTTGCTGCAGTCGATGGTTTCACAAGTCAGACACAACTGAGCAACTGAACTGAACTCAACTGGACTGAGGACAGCTCAATGAGAAATTCTATTTTGCATCACAGTGCTTTGATATCTTGCAATTCATCAATGCTCATTGAAATTAATTATGAACCAGGCATTCACCTATCTAGTTAGAAAGTATCACTGGTAACCAGAGATAAAAATCCTTAATCAGAAATTGTTTCATCCATAGGGAAAAAAAATTTCAAAGACAGCCTAAGAAGAATCTTGATTCAGGCATTTTTAATATACGTCTCCTTTTTTTATTTGTAATCTCAATGTCATTATTATGTCTGTGTACATATACATATGGAAAACATTAATTTTCATTCCAATCCCAAAGAAGTCAAATGCCAAAGAATGTTTCAACCACTGCACAATCTCACTCATTTCACGTACTAGCAAGGTAATGCTCAAAATTCTCCAAGGTAGACTTCAACAGTAAGTGAACTGTGAACTTCCAGATGTTTTAGCTGGATTTTGAAAAAGCAGAGGAACCAGACACCAAATAACCAACATCCATTGGATCACAGAAAAAGCAAGAGAGTTCCAGCAAAACATCTACTTCTGCTTTATAGACTGTACCAAAGCCTTTGACTGTTTGGATCATAACAAAGTGTGGAAAATTCTTCAAGAAATGGGAATACCAGACCACTTGACTTGCCTCCTGAGAAATCTGTATGCATGTCAAGAAGCAACAGTTAGAACTGGACATGGAACAACAGACTGGTTCCAAACCGGGAAAGGAGCACCTCAAGGCTGTATATTGTCACTCTGCATATTTAACTTATATGCAGAGTACATAATGAAAAATGCTGGGCTGGATGAAGCACAAATGGAATCAAGATTGCTGAGAGAAGTATCAATAGCCTCAGATATGCAGATGACAGCACCCTTACGGCAGAAAGTGAAGTAGAAATAAAGAGCCTCTTGATGAAAGTGAAAGAGAGTGAAAAAGTTGGCTTAAAACCATTTTGATATATGGCAAAACCAATACAATATTGTAAAGTTAAAAAATAAAATTAAAAAAAAAAAAACAAAACTCAACATTCAGAAAACTAAGACTATGGCATGCAGTCCCATCACTTCATGGACAATAGATTGGGAGACAATGGAAACAGTGAGAGATTTTATTTTCTTGGGTTCCAAAATCACTGCAGATGGTGATGGCAGCCACGAAATTTAAAGACACTTGCTCCTTGGAAGAAAAGCTATGACCAACCTAGACAGCATATTAAAAAGCAGAGACATTACTCTGCCACCAAAGGTCCGTCTAGTCAAAGCTATGTTTTTTTTCCCAGTAGTCAAATATAGATGTGAGAGTTGGACTATAAATAAAGTTGAGCACTGAAGAATTGATGCTTTTGAACTGTGGTGTTGAAGAAGACTCTTGAGAGTCCCTTGGACTGCAAGGAGATCAAACCAGTCAATCCTCAAGGAAATCAGTCCTGACTATTCATTGGAAGGACTGCTGCTGAAGCTGAAACTCGAATACATTGGCCACCTGATATGAAGAACTGACTCCTTGGAAAAGACCCTGAAGCTGGGCAAGACTGAAACTGGGAGAAGGGGACGACAGAGGATGAGTTCGTTGGATGGCATCACTGACTCAATGAACATGAGTTTGATCAAGTTCTGGGAGTTGGTGATGGACAGGGAAGCCTCGCATGCTGCAGTCCATGGGATCGCAGAGTCGTACATGACTAAGTGACTGAACTAAACTGTAGCCAGTGAGATTAAAGGCCTGTATATACATGAATGAGAAAGGCTGGGAGATGAAGACAGCTGAAATTCATACTAGGGAACCTGGACTTAGCGTATCTTTCTGCACAGTATTTATAGCTCTGCACATGCATGCATGCATGCTGTCACTTCAGTCATGTCTGACTCTGTGGAACCCTATGGACTGTAGCCTGCCAGGCTCCTCTGTCCAGGGGATTCTCCAGGCAAGAATACTGGAGTGGGTTGCCATGCTCTCCTTCACAGGATCTTCCTGAACCAGTGAATGGACCCACACCTTTTATGTTTTCTGCACTGGCAGGCAGGTTCTTTACCACTAGTGCCACCTGGGAAGCTCATACTCACTTCTCTACTCTTATTTTAGTTGGGCAAGAGGCAATCTAGACTAGCTACAGGCATATTTACTTCAGAGTGGAAAGCTATAGAAACACTCCTTCCCCAACTGTCCATGGTGTTTTCTGACAGACATGAGACCAGCTTATGAGATCTGTCTAAAGAACTGGTGGAAGCTTTCCCTTTTGAAAGTATAAGCACTCATTCATATGCATTATCTTCTTGAACGTATTTTTTATATTATAATTTTTATCATCATTATTAAAAACACTTCTTACAAATTTTTCCTATTCAAAGTAATATGCTGGAAGATGTATTTCTTGTCCTCTAGGGATATTTAGCAATTGATTAAAACTGTATGTCGTTACAGAACAGAAAAACCTCTTTTCTTCAAGTATACCAGTGGCCACTTTGAATATAGTCAAATATAAACTGTGAAAAACCAGATCAGAAGGCCTGTATACCATCTTACTATATCTGGTGGGTTTTGTCAATAGCACTCAGTGAGTCGGGAAATAATTTAATGTTTTCTGTAGTAGTATAGTGTAATTCTGTACAGCTCCTATTGAAGTTTGTCTGCCTTCTCAGTCCAAAGCAAGGATGACCCTAGTGCAGAATATTAAACACACACACACACAGAAAATTTATTGGGCCATTTTGTCTCCTCTGGATTTGTACAAAACCAGCTTATTCAACAAGATAAGATCTTAAATCTACTGACTCAAAGTAGTTACAAACCAAGCTCCCTCATGAACATTTTCTATAGTTAATATACTGTATTGATGGCCACACAGGGTTTCATTTTCTATATCATATTGCTAGATAAAAGAGGTTTTGCAAATTCACACAGCTGGTTTTCAAACAGCCCCCTGTTTTGTCAAGTTCAATTTACAGAAGTAAACTCCAAGCATGGACTAGAACCGAACAACATTTTTTTGGAACCAACTTCAGCAATAAACGTAAAGGCAAACAGCATGCGCATATACATCTACAAAGGAAAGAAGCACCTGCTCTCCACCTGCAAAACAGAGCACTTTAAACCCAGGTCAGGGATACACCATATGATTTACAACTGACTGCATCAATTTAATGTATTTTTTCCTTCAGGAAAGAGGAGAATACAGTGCAGTTAAAATAACAGTTTTTTAGTGTTTCTAGAACTAAAACTCCAAAGGTCTCTTTAGCAATGTCTATCATACTGTTCCAAAATTAATCAGACCATCAACAAAGATGTATTAGCATTAATAAGTTTATTATTAATATTCTAATGTATCAACTGAATATTCATATACTAGGCATTGAACGGGAGAAGGGATATACCATCCCAAAATATGTCACATGGACAAAAGAATTATTGTGAGCCAAAGGTATTTGAGTTCCTAAAATCTCTTATTTTCCTAAAAACAGAACCTCCCCAAAGAATTCAGTTTTCATAAATGTCACCAGCAATTCTCTCCTTGGACATAAGAATCAGCACTAAAGCTAAACAGATGTTGTTAAAAAAAAAACTATTATAGCACCTATCTATTTTCCTAACAGACCATTATCTTTCAAAATATTTGCTTTTATTCCTGTAAGTGCCCTTCCCCCACCCTTCTAGGTTATTTTTTCTCATGGAAGTGCCCTCTGCCTGGCTGTCTCCCCAGTTAGATGACATAAAGACTCTCCAAACTCAGTCCTTTTGCCTATTCACTTCTATCTGTGATACCTCCATGCACATAAAATTTAAAATTAATAGATGTATATGCTTTTCCTTCTGTTAACCTGTCTGTTGACCTTTTAATTCATAACATCCCTCTTCTTCCCCCAACTGTGGAGCCTAAAAGAGTAGTGAAGTCTTTTCTTTCCCTACAGTTTGTAACTATACTATATTCAACTACTATGGTCAGTTAACAGTATTCCAGTAAAAAAAAAATTCTTTTCTGATTCTTACATGATTCACTTTCTCAGAGCTAGTTGGGTGAATAAAAAGCAAAAGAAACTGCTATGTAATTGAGTTTAACAACTAAACACACACACACACACACCCCTCAGAGTTATTGCCTACTACACCCTTGTATAATTCTCTTAATTCAATAAGTTCTCAGTTTTCTCTCTCTAAAGGAAGTTATCACCCAAAATCAATGCATTCTTAATGATGTTAATTGTTATTCTGTAAAGTAAATAATTAAGTAAATATAGGAGATGTATGGACCTTAGAAAGCATCACTACGAGCAAAGCTAGTGGAGGTGAGGGAATTCCAGTGGAGCTATTCCAAATCCTGAAAGATGATGCTATGAAACTGCTGCACTCAATATGCCAGCAAATTTGGAAAACTCAGCAGTGGCCACAGGACTGGAAAAGGGCAGTTTTCATTCCAATCCCAAAGAAAGGCAATGCCAAAGAGTGCTCAAACTACCGCACAATTGCACTCATCTCACACGCTAGTAAAGTAATGCTCAAAATTCTCCAAGCCAGGCTTCAGCAATATGTGAACCGTACACTTCCTGATGTTCAAGCTGGTTTTAGAAAAGGCAGAGGAACCAGAGATCAAATTGCCAACATCCGCTGGATCATGGAAAAAGCAAGAGTTCCAGAAAAGCATCTATTTCTGCTTTATTGACTATGCCAAAGCCTTTGACTGTGTGGATCACAATAAACTGTGGAAAATTCTGAAAGAGATGGGAATACCAGACCACCTGATCTGCCTCTTGAGAAACCTGTATGCAGGTCAGGAAGCAACAGTTCGAACTGGACATGGAAAAACAGACTGGTTCCAAATAGGAAAAGGAGTTCGTCAAGGCTGTATATTGTCACCCTGTTTATTTAACTTATATGCAGAGTACATCATGAGAAACACTGGACTGGAAGAAGCACAAGCTGGAATCAAGATTGCCGGGAGAAGTATCAATAACCTCAGATATGCAGATGACAACACCCTTATGGCAGAAAGTGAAGAGGAACTCAAAAGCCTCTTGATGAAAGTGAAAGTGGAGAGTGAAAAAGTTGGCTTAAAGCTCAACATTCAGAAAATGAAGATCATGGCATACGGTCCCACCATTTCATGGGAAATAGATGGGGAAACAGTGGAAACAGTGTCAGACTTTATTTTTCTGAGCTCCAAAATCACTACAGATGGTGACTGCAGCCATGAAATTAAAAGACGCTTACTCTTTGGAAGGAAAGTTATGACCAACCTAGATAGCATATTCAAAAGCAGAGACATTACTTTGCCAACAAAGGTCTGTCTAGTCAAGGCTATGGTTTTTCCAGTGGTCATGTATGGATGTGAGAGTTGGACTGTGAAGAAAGCTGAGCGCTGAAGAACTGATGCTTTTGAACTGTGGTGTTGGAGAAGACTCTTGAGAGTCCCTTGGACTGCAAGGAGATCTAACCAGTCCATTCTGAAGGAGATCAGCCCTGGGATTTCTTTGGAAGGAATGATGTTAAAGCTGAAACTCCAATACTTTGGCCACCTCATGCGAAGAGTTGACTCATTGGAAAAGACTCTGATGCTGGGAGGGATTGGGGGCAGGAGGAGAAGGGGACGACAGAGGATGAGATGGCTGGATGGCATCACTGACTCAATGGACGTGAGTCTCAGTGAACTCCAGGAGCTGGTGATGGACAGGGAGGCCTGGTGTCCTGCGATTCATGGGGTTGCAAAGAGTTGGACACAACTGAGCGACTGATCTGATCTGATGGAATTATAGTTAAATGTGGGAAACAGTGGGGAAGTGAAGTTGAATGTATTCGTTACAGTATGATATTCCAGCAACTGAAATATGTTAATAATATGTGTTTTGACTCTCTTAGATATGTTTAGTTTCCAAATTACTCCAAGGAACAATCCATATTGATCAAGAGTCTTTTAGCTTTTGCCAACTCCAAATTGGCACTTGCCATCTACCTGTACAAGGGATAAAGCCAATATAGTTGATGATCTTTGATATCTCCTGAAAGAAGTTCAGGGCAAAGATCGGGAACAAGGCTTTCTAAGCTCTAGGAAATACTAGTAGAAGAGGCCTTCAAATAATTAGACATTTTCAAGGGCTGATTTTATGACTCAGTTCCTGAATCTCCTCATATATAGAAAAGCACTAAAATCATCAATGGCGAAATCTGCCCCTTGTGGTCAGCAGCAAACTTCTGCAAAAATGTGTGCTTGACTGCATATAACCCCTTTCACTAAAATCATACAGAATACTGACCTTCACCTCTACCTCTCTGGAGCAGTTTTGCAGAGCTACCTGAAGGCTGTCTCCCAGGTTATAGTCTTCATTTTGTCCCAAATAAAACTTTACTCACAACTGTCATGTTGTATAATTGTTTCAACTGACACTTTAAAAATGCAAAATTTTATAAAATTCCAAACCACTAACTTAGCTTCATGGGAACTTGGTTGACCTGCTTTCTGAAAGTAATTAATCATGACTTACATCAAGGTGAATGCAAGAAAAATGGAATGACCAACTGATGAACTGAAAATATTGGCACATTCTCAGAAAATTCTACCCAATTTTGTTTATTTGAATTAAAATATAAATAAGGACTTCCCTGGTGGCTCAGTGGTAAAGAATCTGCCTGCCAGTGCAGGAGACATGGGTTCAGTCCCTGATCTGGGAAGATTCCACATGCCCCACAGGAACAAAGATCCAGCACAGTCAAAAATAAATAAATAAATAAATGACATCATTAAAAAATAAATAGGCTATAAATAAGTTTAATTTTTAACTTAATATGTATTATTTTACAATATTCTATCAATGACAAATTATTTCTTAGCTTAAACTCTAATATATAAAAAATATGTTTAAAAAAAAGATATACAGTCCATTTTTTTTTTAACACAGTATAGACACCTACAATAGTAAGACCAATGAGTGGGCTAACCTAGCCTGATTTTGCAGTAGAGCAAACTGTTTTCACCACATTAATCTAATAATGATCATATCATTATTGAGCTTTATCAGTTAGGTACTGTGTTAAAAGTTTTGGATGTATTATAATTTTGAAACCAAGTCCCCATAAAATTGAGTTCCCCTACCTAATTTATGGTTAACCTCTCTATACAAAGCTTTTTTTCCCTTTCTTGTACAGTCCCTGTTCCCCTCAGGATTGAAGAGTATCAAACAAAAGGGGGAACTGAAACTGAGCAGGACCCTGTGATCCTTCTCAAGGACAAAAGGGTACATGTACCCTGTTTTTTATTTGTAGAAAATAGCTTTAGTCTCTGAGGCATTCCTTGAGTTCCAAAGAGCAGATTCAAGCAGTTAGAGAAGTCAAGAAATGCATAAACAAAGGAAAAGAAGTCAAGCAAGAAAAGTAATGATAGATTAAACAATAGTTCACCAATAAGACAGAGTCACAGAGTCCTATTCCTCCTCAGACATATACATAACAATATGACACATATGTCTGATTTATTTCACAGAAGCTATGATACCCACTCAGTAAAGAATATTGACTGTATGATGACCACAACATAGCAGACAGACCCCAGACTGGCTGGAATCAGGAGGGTGATGATTAAGATTCTTGAATCACCATTTTAACATCTCACCACCAACCAGTGTAGGATGGCCATGAGCTGATCATGTGAGTCCCTGTGAGACCTCTAATGTTGCCTGTTCCATCCCCTTGCCTGAAAGCCATCAGGAAGTTGGGTCTTTGTGGCATGAGCTGCCTGTTCTCCTTGCTTGGCACCCTGCAATAAATGCTGTACTTTCCTTCACTACAACCAGGTATCAGTAGATTAACTTTGCTGCACATCAGGAGAGCTGACTTGAGTTTGGTTTAATAACAATTTTAATTATTACACATGCCCTAAGAGATAGATAAAAAATTATTCTAATAAAAAAGCTAAGTTTCAGAAATGTGAAGGTACAAAAAGGGAGGAAAGAAAACTCTTCCCCTATCCTTCTAATTTCAATGACTGTGACATCAAACTGATAAAAACAGATAACAAAACAGAAAAAAAAAATTAACTATGTGCATACACATAGGGATTCACAGTAGTAGTAGTAGTAGTAGTAGTAGTAGTAGTGTTAGTTGCTCAGTCACATCCAACTCTTTGCAACCCCACAGACTGTAGCCCACCAGGCTCCTCTGTCCATGGGATTCTTCAGACAAGAAGACTGGAGTAGATTGCCATTCCCTTCTCTATGGGATCTTCCCAACCCAGGTATCGAATCCAGGTCTCCTGCATTACAAATAGATTCTTTAATGTCTGAGCTACAGGGAAGATTAGAAATTCACAAGGTAATGTGATTCAAGAATAAAGTCAGAATTTGAGGGATGTATATGTTGGAAGAAGAGAGAACCCTGTCCAGGGCTCAAAATGGGCTCTTCTCTAACCCTTGGAAATCAACTATCTGAGGAAACACATGAGCTGACAAAGCAAGAGACTTTACTGGGAAGGGCCTGAGAAGAGACCAATAGGGTAAGGGAAACCAGAAGAACTGTTTCACCTCATGGCTTACAGTCTCAGGTTTTATGGTGATGGGATTCGTTTCCAGATTGTCTTTGGGCCAATCATTCTGACCTGGGGTCCTTTCTGGTGGTGTGCACATAACTCAGTCAAGATGGATTCCACAGAGATGGATTCTGGGAGGTTGGTAGGCCATATGGACTGGCCTCTCCTCTCTTCTTTTGACCTTTCCCAAGTTATTCCAATTGGTGGTAGCTTGTTAGTTTCACATTCCTTACCAGGACTTCCTGCTGAAAGACAAGTCTTGCAAGTGGTTACAATCCTGCCTGGCCAAGGTGGGCAGTTTCAGTCAGTGGTTTTCCTAATATATATATAGCATCTCAGGGCAGACAAATAAAAAGGGGGTTTGGGTTTCTGAGAAAAGGGAGCTAAGTTATGGAAAGGAGATCAGAGAATTTATAAAATATTGACTCAGAAGTTATTTAGTAAGGTTTGTAATGCAGATTTAAACCAGTGCCATTTTTAAAGGTTGTTAAGAGTCCTCCCCCACTCTGTTAGAGGAGCCAGAGACACCTTTTATGAATGGAAAATGCCTTTATAAACATACATTTTCTTTACAAAAGGGAATCTTATTTTCACCTGTTAGTTTTCCCTTCACCTGATGATTTTCAATTGCCTTCAGCTCAAAATAATGCTTATACCAAAGAAGCATAGTTTGGGCTGACATAGTCTTATCCTCATCATTTCTTTACCAAAGTCAGATAGGTAATAAGTTGTGGCACAATGATTTGACATCTGATAAGCTGTTTTATAATTAAGGATATTGTACTGTAAGCCAAGTCTATGCCCCAAACACTAATGCTGAAGAAGCTGAGGAGTCCTATGAAGACTTATAAGACCTTCTAGAACTAACACCAAAAAAAAAAAAAGATGTCCTTTTCATCATAGGGGACTGGAATACAAAAGTAGGAAGTCAACAGATACCTGGAGTAACAGGCAGCTTGGCCTTGAAGTACAAAATAAGGTGGGAAAATGGTTAACAGAGTTTTTCCAAGAGAATGCACTGGCCATAGAAAACACAATCTTCCAACAACCTAAGAGACAACTCTACACATAGACATCACCAGATGCTCAACACCGAAATCAGATCGATTATATTCTTTGTAGCCAAAGATGGAGAAGCTCTACACAGTCAGCAAAAACAAGACTGGGAGCTGATTGTGGCTCAAATATTGAACTCTTTATTGCAAAATTCAGACCGAAATTGAAGAATGTAGGGGAAACCACTAAGCCATTCAGGTATGACCTAAATCAAGTCCCTTATGATACAGTGGAAGTGAGAAATAGATTCATGGGATTAGATCTGATAGGCAGAGTGCCTGAAGAACTATGGATGGAGGTTCATAACACTGTACGGGAGGCAGTGATCAAAACCATCCCCAAGAAAAAGAAATACTAAAAGGCAAAATGGATGTCTGAGGAGGTCTTACAAATATCTGAGAAAAGAAGAGAGGCAAAAGAGAAAATGAAAGATATACCCATCTGAATGCAGAGTTCCAGAGAATAGCAAGGAAAGATAAGAAAGCCTTCCTCAGTGATCAATGCAAAGAAATAGATGAAAACAACAGAAAGACTATAGATCTCTGCAAGAAAATTATAGAGATACCAAGGGAACATTTCATGCAAAGATAGGCAAAATAAAGTACAGAAACAGTATGGAACTAACAGAAACAGAAGATATTAAGAAGAAGTGGCAGGAATACACAGAAGAACTATACAAAAAAGATCTTAATGACCCAGATAATCACCATGGGGTGGTCATTCAACTAGAGCCAGACAGCCTGGAGTGTGAAGTCAAGTGGGCCTTAGGAAGCATCACTATGAACAAAGCTAGTGGAGATAATGGAATTCCAGTTGAGCTATTTCAAATCCTGAAAGATAATGCTGTGAAAGTGCTGCACTCAATATGCCAGCAAATTTGGAAAACTCAACAGTGGCCACAGGACTGGAAAAGGTCAGTTTCCCTTCCAATCTCAATGAAGGACAATGCAAAAGAACATTGAAAGTACGGCACAGTTGCATTCATTCCACATGCTAGCAAAGTTATACTCTAAATGCTTAAGCAAGGTTTCAACAGTATGTGAACTGAGAACTTCCAGGTGTACAAGCTGGACTTAGAAAAGGCAGAGGAACCAGAGAACAAATTGTTAATATCATTGGATCATAGAAAAAGCAAGAAAATTCCAGAAACACATTTAGCTTTATTGACAACACTAAAGCTTTTGACTATGTGGATCACAACAAACTGGAAAATTCATAAAGAGATGTGAATATCAGACCATAGTACCTGCTTCCTGAGAAATCTGTATGCAGGTCAAGAAGCAACAGTTAGAACTGGACATGGGACAACAGACTTATTCCAAATCAGGAAACGAGTACATCAAGGCTGTATATTGTGACCCTGCTTACTTAACTTATATGCAGAGTACATCATGTGAAATGCTGGGCTGGATGAAGCACAAACTGGAATC
Source organism: Bos javanicus (assembly GCF_032452875.1). Taxonomy (NCBI): domain Eukaryota; kingdom Metazoa; phylum Chordata; class Mammalia; order Artiodactyla; family Bovidae; genus Bos; species Bos javanicus. The sequence continues at coordinate 57,242,783 of NC_083869.1, read as the reverse complement.
AAGATTGCCAGGAGAAATATCAATAACCTCAGATGGGCAGATGATACCACCCTAATGGCAGAAAAGGAAGAGGAAGTAAAGAGCCTCTTGATGGAAGTGAAAGAGGAGAGTGAAAAAGTTGGCTTAAAACTCAACATTCAAAAAATGAAGGTCATGGCATCTGGTCCCATCACTTCATGGCAAACAGATGCGGAAACAATGGAAATAATGACAGATTTTATTTTCTTGGGCTCCAAAATCACTGTGGATGGTGACTGCAGCCATGAAATCAAAAGATGTTTGCTCTTTGGAAGTAAAGCGATGACAAACCTAAACAGCATATTAAAAACCACAGACTTCACTTTGCCAACAAAAGCCTATATAGTCAAAGCTATGGTTCTTCCCATAGTCATGTATGGATCTGAGAGCTGGACAATAGAAATGGCTGAGCACCAAAGAATTGATGCCTTCGAAGTCTGGTGTTGGAAGACTCTTGAGAGTCCCTTTGACTGCAAGAAGATCAAATCAGTTAGTCCTAAAGGAAATCAACCCTGAATATTCAATGGAAGGACTGATGTTGAAGCTGATATTTTGGTCACATGATGCAAAGAGCTGACTCATTTGAAAATGCCCTGATGCTGGGAAAGATAGAAGGCTGGAGGGGAAGGTGACAACAGAGGATGCGATGGTTGAATGGCATCACCAACTCAACGGATATGAGTTTAAGCAAAGTCTGAGAGATGGTGAAGGACAGGGAAGCCTAGTGTGCTGCAGTCCATGGTGTCACAAAGAGTCAGACATGACTGAGCAATTGGAAAACAACAACACTGCAAGCATACACAATAATCTGACACATTTAGCAATACAGATTCTCACTATGATGTTTTGTGGCTTTGAGGCATAAAGAGCAAAGCACTTTCTCCAAGTAGCTATAAATTGGAATCACATTTATAAAGTTGAATCTCAACCTCACTCAATTTGATAAATTTGCTGCAAGCAAAGTCCTTGTCTAGTTTCTGCACTAATTCCCTGAGACTCATATAGTTAAGTCAATTAAAGACTTGGATAGAAGTCTTACAATTTTCCTTTTTGATCTCTTCATGGCCTGTAAACATTTTCAGCTAGGTCTCAGGTATTCTGGGTTTCAGAAGATTAAAGGCAACCAGACTCTGATTATAGGAGGGAAGGATAAGCTGTTTCTCCTAGTAACTCTACCAGAACAAGGCAGATTTCAGGAATAAAATTGTAATGATAAGAACTGACTAATCTGTCCTCATCTCTTCTCTGAACCGGCTTTTGAGGAGCCCCATCCAACTCATCTATAGCCTACTGACTCCAAGAATGACTGGCATTGGTTTAAAAAAAAAAAAAAAAAAGAGAAAGATCTTGACAATGCTATTTGAATGGATCACTCATAGTACAATTGTGTACCAGAATACTGTTAAATAGATTTTAATTTTGGATTAAACAGCAGGGTGAGAATTTTTGTCCAGCTCTATGCTAATGCTTAAATTTATTTTAATAAAAATATCAAATCCTCATATTTTATAGTTAGTGAGAAAGTACAGAAAACAAAATACCTAAATGTAAAGACAACACAATGACTTAATTTTTAACCTAAAAAACTAAAGGCATCAGCAATTTTTAAGTGCAAATGATGCAACAGATCTCTTGAGAAGTAGCACACAGTCAAACTAGAGATATAGTCATACACTTAAGTACCTTGATAATTTACCCATAGATACAGTCAGTCAGTCAGTTCAGTTACTCAGTCATGTCTGACTTTTTGTGACCTCATGGACTGCAGTTCGCCAGGCTTCCCTGTCCATCACCAACTCCCGGAGTCCACTCATACTCATGTCCATCAAGTTGGTGATGCCATCCAACCATCTTATCCTCTGTTGTCAACCTGCTCCTCCCACTTTCAATCTTTCCCAGCATCAGGGTCTTTTCAAACGAGTCAGTTCTTCACATCAGGTGGCCAACGTACTGGAGTTTCAGCTTCAATATCAGTCCTTCCAATTAGTAGTCAGGACAGATTTCCTTTAGGATGGACTGGTTGGATTTCCTTGTAGTCCAAGGGACTCTCAAGAGTCTTCTTCAACAACACAGTTTGAAAGCATCAACTCTTTGGCACTCAGCTTTCTTTATAGTTCAACTCTCACATCCATACATGACTGCTGGAAAAACCATAGCTTTGACTAGATAGAACTTTGTTGGTAAAGCAATGTCTCTGCTTTTAATATGCTGTCTGGGTTGGTCATAGCTTTTCTTCCAAGGAGCAAATGTCTTAATTTCATGGCTGCAATCACCATCTGCAGTGATTTTGGAGCCCCCCAAAATAAAGTTTCCCACTGTTTCCATCATTTCCCCATCTATTTGCCATGAAGTGATGGGGCCGGATGCCATGATCTTCGTTTTCTGAATGCTGAGTTTTAAGCCAATTTTTTCACTCTCTTCTTTCACTTTCATCAGTTCTTCTTCACTTTCTGTCATTAGGGTGGTATCATCTATATATTTGAGGTTATTGATATTTCTCCCAGCAGTCTTGATTCCAGCTTGTGCTTCATCCAGTCTGGCATTTCTCATGATGTACTCTGCATATAAGCTAAATATTCAGGGTAACAATATACAGCTTTGAGTTGCTCCTTTCCTGATTAGGAACCAGTCTGTTGTTCCATGTCCAGTTCTAACTGCTGCTTCTTGACCTGCATACTGATTTCTCAGGAGGCAGATAAGGTGGTCTGGCATCCCCATTTCTTGAAGAATTTTTTACATTTTGATGTGATCAACACAGTCAAAGGATTCGGCACAGTCAATAAAGCAGAAGTAGATGTTTTTCTGGAACTCTCTTGCCTTTTTGATGATCCAAAGGATGCTGGCAATTTGATCTCTGGCTTCTCTGCCTTTTCTAAATCCCATAGATAAATTTTTATTCAAACACAGAATTTGTATAGTATGGTGATCCTTCGGGGTGCAGTGTTATTACAACTTTTCCTGAGACTGCCATCATCAGTTTTTCATTATTCCCTTAAAATCTCAAAACTAGAATCGTGAAATATCTGAGGATTTTTCTCCAACCCCTTGGGCTCACATCCTGATTCACAGCTTTAAACTTTGCTGAAAAGATTTCAGCTACCAGAGAAGATTATATATAGTGTTTCTGAAATCTGGAGTGTCTAAAATTCACCTCGGAAGCTTATTAAAATGCAGGTTCCAAGGTCTGACCTTGGACATGATGAGTGATATTATTGGGTCTTGAGGGATACCTAATAACAAGCATTTTAAATGAGCATTACAGCTGAGACAGTCTAAAACATATATGAGCCACATACCACACTGTGAGAAGCAATACAGTTCTAGAGATACAGAAAGAAAATACAGAGGACAGCTTTAGCTTTTGTACTATTTGGGAAAACTACCACTGATCATCAACCCAGACTAGATAAAGAACAGGGGTAACACTAATGACACTAAAACTTCTGCGGTGGTTCTCCTGGGTGTCTGAGTGCCTTTTATTTACCTCAGGTAATCCAGTTATTGTCTTGAAGTGCTCTGAACTTGGAATTTAGCTTGGATTAAGTTAAACAACCTTCTCTTCTCCCTCTAAACACATTGTTAAATTCAGCATGTTTCATGTAACTTAAATAACAAAGCAACTTAAAGGATAAAAGCCAACACCATTTCTGAGTGAAGGAAAAACTGTAAAGAGTTTTTTAAGGAGCTGAAATAAACAAGCAGGTAAGAAGCTCTAGCAGATACAATACATTTTGAACTTTTTCAAAGGACTTTTGAACATCTAATACCAAAAGCGATGAAAATATGGACACTTTTATAGTGCTAAACGGAACTCCTATAACACACAGAACACTGGATTAAGAGGAAACAAAACCATAGTGGTGACTGAGAAGTGTGTGAAAAGAGATGAAAACATACAGATTTTACTGATTTTTCTTTATATTATCTAGCAAAGAGAGTATATTGTGAAATGTCAAGTTAAAAAAAGAAAACACACTTTTACCCTTTTATATCTTATCAAATTATGTTTTCCCCTTTGTAGGGTAGGTAATATAGATTGGTTAGCATTTTAAAATAAATGTCTCTAGAAAAAAATGCTGCCAATAAAATAGACAAAGCCAAAATGGATGTTTATAAACCCCTGACTATATCTTTTCATATTTATCATTGCTTCTCAAAATAAATCCCTATATGTAATAAATCTATGTTACAAATGATGAACATCCAGCAATTTAGATGACTAAAAGATTTACTCAAAAGTTTAACATGTAATCAGAACCAACCTGATTATTAATTATGTAGGAAATAATAATTGTTTGCAATCTATATAGACACTAAATAGAAACAGACCATTACCATAATAACCTTTATTTCACAAAATAAATAGCATGAAAATTAGATGAACTTAAGGAATACAATACTGAATTGATTTTTTTCATGTATGAAGACCTCACCGGCTCTATATAAAGTCTAAAACATCTTAAATTATTAAGTGAGTCATGAACATTGAGAAATTACTTTCTCATGAATTATTGACACTTGATTATACTAGTAACAAATTCACTTTACTGTTGTAATTCAAACCCAACTTTAACTAAATCTATGGTGCAGAGATAGACCTGCTGCAGTTCCAGATTTATTGATAGAGATTTAAGAGGTCTCTGCTGTATTCAAATGACTTTGTATCCATTTAACACATTTGCTCTAATTAAAAAGTAAGGCTTCACTTTATTGCTGATCTCCTTGTGTGTATGCTGGGTCCATTTAGCTCAAAGAAAGATCAAGTGACAGATCAAATGAAAATGTTAAAATATAAACTATATATATATTAGCTGTTTTCTCTCTATTTAGAAATTCAATCTGATAAAAAGTTTAAATTTTATTGAATGAATCCTGATTTTCTGTATATTCATTTCCCAAGTCAATAATACCTTACGTATAGGAAAATGTCGAGGACAAATTAAGAGGTACATGGGTTTTCAACTAGTTCTAATGAAAGGGAACGACCCCCCATTATCAAGCTACTCAACTGATTCGTAGAGTCAATTTGAGACTGTGGAATGTAAGTTCACTGCTTTATTTCAAATTAATTTGTTTCTGAATTTAAACCTAAAGTTTCCCAGTGTGAGAGAAGATAACACAAACTCGTCATCTCATCTTTGAAAACTGGAAGGATAGGCTTGGATTTTGACCTACTCATTTAGGATTAACACAGGATTACCTAACTAGTAGATTTCACTTTTATGGTTTTTCTAGCAAATTGGTTCTGATCTACGTCAAGGGCCATGAACTTATAATTCTCTAAGTAGCTACTCAAAGGAGATTCTGTTGCCATACAGAGAGCTAAGAAACTTTAATCACATTAAATTTTATCCTAAAATCCCAACTGCTCTGGAGTATGCAACCACAGCTACAGATTCTCTGCTCACTGATAACATTTAGTTAATGAGAACAAAGATCTAGCCAGTTGCCTTTATTCTATTTCACAGTCACTGATTTCTCTAATTTTTTCATTAATTTATTCTTTCACTGAGGTTCCCTGATGTGCCTGGCACACTGGGATGGACTTTGGAGTCATCATCATATATAAAAGAAAAACACCTATCAGGGAGTACTAGAAAGTTTACTTCATCATTTTGCAGATGCATCATCAATTTGAGCAGTACATTAGCACCCAAAGAAGTGTATTAAGTCAAGGATTTTAGATATATAGTGATAATGAAACTAGTCAAAAACATAAAATTCACAAACCTATGGGTGCCAGGTAGATCATGAAAATGAGTAAAGGGATCAATAAACATTGTGATGGTCTTGGTTCAGGTTCAGCCTGCCTTGCAGAATTTCAGTCTACTGTTGCCAAATCTAATTTTTAAGAGAGACTGGTAATTTTTTTTTTTTTTTCCTTTGTCTTGCAATGCGAGAGAGACCAGGATTAGATCCCTGGGTTGGGAAAATCCCCTGAAGAATGAAATGGCTACCCACTCCAGTATTCTTGCCTAGAGAATCCCATGGACAAAGGAGGCTACAGTCCGTGGAGTCACAAAGAGTTGAATCTGACTGAGCGACTAACACCACTGTGCTATATTTAATAATTGTCCAATTTAAAAAAGCAAACAAATCAATGTGATGGCCAAAATTTATTTGGCCTCCAGATATGAACCAATATCCACCATTTATCAAATTCTATCATAAGACCCAAACTAGCAAAATTATCTTTCTTTAGACAGTAACAGTTTAGTGAGTACTTTGAGCAGAGCAAATGTTTCTTACACAGATGAACAAATTTCTGGTCATATTTCAAAAAATGGATGATTTTGTGGTTAAGATTTTTAAAAGTTCCTCTTCTACAGTTACTAATATGTTTGGAGATTATTTTATGTTAGTATATGAAGAAGTATATTTGTTATACTAACTATGATTTACATTCCTTCCTATAGATATACATTGTTTTGCCAATTCCCCTTTTTTAAAACTGAGGTATAGTTGATCTATAATATTATGTAAGTTTCAGGTGTATAACACAGTGATTCAGTTTTTTAAGATTATACTCCATATATAGTTATTATAAAATAATTATAATTCCCTGTGCCATACAGTATATCTTTGTATTTAATTTATACAGAGTAGTTTGTATCTCTTAATTCCGTTTCTCTTATCTAGTCCCTCCCCTCTACCATCTTCCCACTAGTTACCATTAGTTTTTCAATATCTGTAAACTGGTTTTTTGCTATATTCCCTAGCTTGTTTTTAGATTCTGAATATAAGTGATATCATACTGTATTTGTCTTTCTCTGACTTATTGCATTAATAACACCTTCCAAGTTCATCCATGTTGTTGCAAATGACAAAATTTCGTTCTTTTTAATGACTGAGTAGTATTCCATTGTGCATATATACCACTTCTTCATCTATTTATCTGTTGATGAACACAGAGGTTGCTTCCATATCTGGGCTATTATAAATAATGCTCCTTATGCCATGGAATGCCTGTATCTTTTCAAATTAATTTTTTTTTCATTTTATTTGGTTATATAAACAGAATTGGAATTGCTGGAACATGTGGTAATTTTATTTTCAGTTTTTGTGGAAACTCCATACTATTTTCTATAATGGCTACACCAATTTACACTCCCATCAACACCAATTTATACTACCATCAATAGTGAGTAAGGGTTCCCTTTTCTCCACATCCTTACCAATATTGGTTATTTGTGTTCTTTTTGATGACAGTCATTCTGACAAGTGTGAGGTGAAATCTCACTGTGGTTTTTATTTTCCTTTCTCTGATGACTGGAGATTCTAAGCATTTTTCAAATGCCTGTTGGCCATTTGTATGCCTTATATGGAAAAAAATGTCTTTTCAGGTTTTCTACCCATCTTATAGTCAGGTTGTGTTTTCTTTTGTTTTTTAGTTGAGTTGTATGAGCTGTTCATATATTTTGGAGATTTATCCTTTATTGGTCATATTATTTGCAAATATTTTCTCCCATTCTGTAGGTTGTCTTTTCATTTTATTGATGGTTACCTTTGTTGTGATAAAGCTTTTAAGTTTGATTAGGCCCCATTTATTTATTTTTATTTTTGTTTCCTTTGCCTTAGGAGACATATCTAATAAATTATTGCCATAATTTGTGGCAGTGTTCTGCCTGTTTCTTCTACAAGGTTTATGGCTTCAGGTCTTACATTTAGATCTTTAATCCATTTTGAGTTTTTTTGTATATGGTATATGTACATGAGACAATATTCCAATTTCATTCTTTTGCAGGTAGCTATCCAGTTTTTGCAGACCACTTATTGAAGAGACTGCCACCAATATTTTTAATGAATATTTAAATAACTTTCAAATATTATTACTAAAAGACATGCTGCCATGAAATAGCTCTGTATGTACTTCGTTGTACAGTTGTGTGTGTACGTGGGGAATGGCTGATTAAACTACTCTGCATTTTGATAAATAATAATAAATTTTCTCCCAAAATCCCATACCAATTTTCAGTCTTACTGAAAGTATGTGAATACCTATTCCCTACATTCTAACCATTACTGAATCTTAACAAGCTTACTTGTTATTTCTCCTATCTGATGGTGACAAAATTATATACCATAATTTTTATTACTCTGATAGAATTTGAGTATTGCATGTTTGTTTCTGCTTTGAGTTTATTTTTATGTTTATTAGAAACCCATTTTTCTCATCTTCTATTGATTTTTTCTCATTTCCCACTGAGCACTTATTATACATTTTGGATATTAATCCTCTTTCTGTTACATATACTTCAAATACTTTATACCAGTATATTATTTCTGTCTTTTGTTTAGGAAAATTGTTGAATCTGCAATGAATGTTTATGATGGCATCTAGATTTTTGTTATACTCTGGAATACCTTATCATAATATTCTCATATTTTAACATTTAATATCTTTATCACAATTACATTTGAGATTTATTTTCATACATCATGTAAAACAAAAATAAAGATTTAATTTTTACTTCCAAATGCATTTTACTTGCCAGTAATTCTAAGACCATTTATTGAATAGCATCCTTTCTCCATCATTCTGAAGTGCTTCCTTTATCATATAATATACTATTTATTTTCCCGTCTGCTTTCCAGTGCCTTGTGTTCCATTTGTCTATTTGTCAGTTCCCATGGCAACACTATTCTCTTTAAATCACAATAGCTTAATAGTATATTTTGATAATTGACGGGGCCAGGATTAAGTTTGCCCCTGGAGAGTCATATTTTCACTGAGTATTCATTAACTTACCAACTTCAATTTTATTTTTGCCAAAGCTAGTCTCATCACTGATAATTTCCCTTTCTTAGATGAGGTGGCTTACTTGGGACACCTTCCACTTAACAATGTCTCTACCTCTGCTGTTACTATTACTGGTTACATATTATTGGACACTTACTCAACTAACTTTCTGTGTATTTTGAATACATTTTCTTGTGAACTTTGTACAAAAACTTTTTGAATGAGTCCAGCGTTCTTACCTGGAGAACCCCAAGGACGGAGGAGCTTGGTAGGCTGCCGTCTACGGAGTCACAAAGAGTCGGACACGACTGAAGCGACTTAGCAGCAGCAGCAGCAGATATCAAGCACTCTAAATGTAACACGTTGGATTCTCTTACCATTTTCTTACATTGCACTGCCTTCCCTGTGATTATTACCAACAGTCAATCTTTGTGTCTCTTTGTGACAGAACCACCTTCATGATGCCAGCCTACTTTGCATGAACACAGGGAGAGGGAAGTTCTTGGGACATTCCCCTAGGACAGCCTTAGCTCAGACTTTCCCCTAGGATAGCCTTAGCTCATGACAATAATACAGAGTATAACTTCCCCAGTTCCCTTGTTCCCCTGTCAGCTCTGAGATGAAGCCTACATTATCATCAGAGTTCCCTTGTGGGACTGAAGCAAACCCTTCTCTCTTTACTACTGATATATTGCTAACTTACATGGGTCTGATTTCCTTTCCTTTCCCCCTTCTCTGCTTCCTTGCCAGGTTTTCCTGGGACTGCTGCTGCTGTTTAGTTGCTGTGTCCCTACATGTGTCTCACTCTTTGTGACCCTATGGACTGCAGCCCGCCAGGCTCCTCTGACCATGGGATTTCCCAGGCAAACATACTGGAATGGGTTGCTATTTCCTCCTCCAGGCGATCTTCCCAACTCAGGGATCAAGCACAAGTTTCCTGCATTGGCAGGGGGGTTCTTTACCACTGAGTCACCTGGGAAGCCCTTTCTTGGGTCTATCTCCTAATAAATCACTTGTGCACAAACACTCACCTCAATATCTACTGCTGGGTACCCATCCCAAGACAGATAGTTTTAAAAGTAAGTCCATTTTAAAATAGAAAAAGGGAGAGTCAGAGAGTTTATAGGTTAACTCAATATAACACAGAAAGTAAGTTGCAAAGCTGACTAAATCCCTTAATGAAATTGTTAATAAATTCAAGCTATTTAAGTGCAATTTACTTTTGTCTCTAAAAGCATTCAAGGGTTCAATTTCTCCTGATGTCCTTCTAGTCAACCCTATGGCCTGTGAGTGTCTGCTGTTACACCCCTCCATGGGTACTCTCTAATCAAAAAGTACTAGGGGATGAGAGTGAGGTGTGCAGGATGCTTCTGTTTTAACCTATGAAACAGAGAACCATTTCTCCTGGACTCCCCTTTCCTTTGTGCTCTGGTTAACATTAGGGGAAAGAGAAATTTGCATAAGTTTTAGAAGACCAAAGAGAGGCAGCAGTCATGATTCTTGGAAGGTCTTTTCAGTCAGATGTCATTACAGGTGAATGCAGAAGTGCCCAGTGGGCTCCACCTTTTCTTGTCTTTCCCATCTGTCTCTCCCTCCTGCTGGTGGGCAGTGGCTCCAGGCTCACTCCACATGCTTGGCTGATGACCTGTGGAGGCTGAATACCTCATAGAGGAAACATTCCCAAAGACCTCTGCACAAGTTTACCTTTCATTATCCCCGCTTTGGCAGCAGGGTGTGCTTGGCTCCTTGACTTTTGCTGAAAGTTCAGGCTCACTCACCTGCACTGGTTGTTCACCCTTTCTCTCATTCTCTATAATTCTAGCACCCACATTTTTTACTTTTCTGGCTTCTTCTATTTTATGTAATATCATACCTATTTCACATGTCACATATTCATGCTCAGTAGCCATGCTTACCTGACTAAACTCTTATAGACGTACATGTGTTAAACATAGATTAATGTCTAATTGAGACTGTCTCCCAAAACACTTCAAATACTATCAAAAAGAGAAAATCTTTAAACAGGTAACTGATGCTCACAGTTTATTTTCTTTATTCATGAGCATTTTTTGAAGCATCTCCTCTGAATATGCAAGTTTCTTTTCCCAACAAGAGAGTTGCTGTTTTCCTTTCTCTCCCTCTTCATTTTTGATAGGGCCTACATGGGGTCTTATAAGATGGCTCATTATGCCAACCTTGCAAATGAAGAATAAAATCACAGTGATCTGTGAGACTGGTTAAATTGCCCAAATGGCATCCTGTTATCTCACTGGCACTTATCTTCTAAAAGCTGTAAGACCACCAGATTCCAGACCTCCAGCTCTGTGACCATCCCTTCAGATAATTTTTTTATTGGTGGGGTATAAGGACTCTGTCAGAAAGGGAGAACACTGGTTCTCTTAAGAGCCAGTCACCCTCTCTTTTCCCTCTAATCAGTTCAGTTAAGTTCAGTCGCTCAGTTGTGTCCAACTCTTTGTGACCTCATGAATTGCAGCACGCCAAGTCTCCCTGTCCATCACCAACTCCCGGAGTTCACTCAAACTCACATCCATCGAGTTGGTGATGCTATCCAGCCATCTCATCCTCTGTCGTCCCCTTCTCTTCCTGCCCCCAATCCCTCCCAGAATCAGAGTCTTTTCCAATGAGTCAACTCTTCACGTGAGGTGGCCAAAGTATTGGACTTTCAGCCTCAGCATCAGTCCTTCCAATGAACACCCAGGACTGGTCTCCTTTAGGATGGACTGGTTGGAACTCCTTGCAGTCCAAGGGACTCTCAAGAGTCTTCTCCAACACCACAGTTCAAAGCATCAATTCTTTGGCCCTCAGCTTTCTTCACAGTCCAACTCTCACATCCATACATGACCACTGGATAAACCATAGCCTTGACTAGACTTCCCTCTAATAAATTTCATTTTTCTTGTCTGACTGCCTGGCTCGCTCTTTTTCTCTGCACTCACCATATAATATTCTTCCCTTTCTTTTTTTCTTTCTTTCTTTTTGTATCTGTAAAAAATATGTAAGAGGTTCTTTTGAAGACAGAGCATGCTACATGCCCCTTTTCACATCTAGATTATTTAGGAAACTTGTTATTTTAATAGTATTTAAAAATGGATAAGACCAGAAAAATAAGAGTCTATGAAATTAGGTCATGGTAGTTCATGAGCATAAAGCTTCATATTCAAACAAGTCAAATAAAAATTAAAAAAAAAAAGAAATTTGGATATGCTAATACATAATTTGGTTTTTATTTATGAAGATATCTCACCATTTTCATAGCCATTATGTAATTAACTTATGATATTTAATGTTTGAATAAAATCAAAAACAATTTCAAGTTCCTAACTGAGAGGAGGCATATTTAAATGATTTAAATAAGATGTAAATAGTGAATAATTGACATATTTCTGTGATAATAAAAATCATCAAAATAATCCTGAAATTTAAAAAAATAAGCTTCTTCAGCAATCAATGCAAAGAAATAGAGGAAAACAACAGAATGGGAAAGACTAGAGGTCTCTTCAAGAAAATCAGAGATACCAAAGGAACATTTCATGCAAAGATGCGCTTGATAAAGGACAGAAATGGTAGGGACCTAAAAAAAGCAGAAGATATTAAGAAGAGATGGCAAGAATACACAGAAGAACTGTACAAAAAAGATCTTCATGACCCAGATAAGCACGATGGTGTGATCACTCACCTAGAGCCAGACATCCTGGAATGTGAAGTCAAGTGGGCCTTAGGAAGCATCACTATGAACAAAGCTAGTGAAGGTGATGGAATTCCAGTTGAGCTATTCCAAATCCTGAAAGATGATGCTGTGAAAGTGCTGCACTCAATATGCCAGCAAATTTGGAAAACTCAACAGTGGCCACAGGACTGGAAAAGATCAGTTTTCATTGCAATCCCAAAGAAAGGCAATGCCAAACAATGCTCAAACTACCACACAATTGCACTCATCTCACACGCTAGTAAAGTAATGCTCAAAATTCTCCAAGCCAGGCTTCAGCAATATGTGAACCGTGAACTTCCTGATGTTCAAGCTGGTTTTAGAAAAGGCAGAGGAACCAGAGATCAAATTGCCAACATCTGCTGGATCATGGGAAAAGCAAGAGAGTTCCAGAAAAGCATCTATTTCTGCTTTATTGACTATGCCAAAGCCTTTGACTGTGTGGATCACAATAAACTGTGGAAAATTCTGAAAGAGATGGGAATACCAGACCACCTGATCTGCTTCTTGAGAAATTTGTATGCAGGTCAGGAAGCAACAGTTCAAACTGGACATGGAACAACAGACTGGTTCCAAATAGGAAAAGGAGTTCGTCAAGGCTGTATATTGTCACTCTGTTTATCTAACTTATATGCAGAGTACATCATGAGAAACGCTGGACTGGAAGAAGCACAAGCTGGAATCAAGATTGCTAGGAGAAACATCAATAACCTCAGATATGCAGGTGACACCACCCTTATGGCAGAAAGTGAAGAGGAACTCAAAAGCCTCTTGATGAAAGTGAAAGTGGAGAGTGAAAAAGTTGGCTTAAAGTTCAACATTCAGAAAACAAAGATCATGGCATACGGTCCCATCACTTCATGGGAAATAGATGGGGAAGCAGTGGAAACAGTGTCAGACTTTATTTTTCTGGGCTCCAAAATCACTGCAGATGGTGACTGCAGCCATGAAATTAAAAAGCGTTTACTCCTTGGAAGGAAAGTTATGACCAACCTGGATAGCATATTCAAAAGCAGAGACATTACTTTGCCAAGAAAGGTCCGTCTAGTCAAGGCTGTGGTTTTTCCTGTGGTCATGTATGGATGTGAGAGTTGGACTGTGAAGAAGGCTTGAGCGCCGAAGAATTGATGCTTTTGAACTGTGGTGTTGGAGAAGACTCTTGAGAGTCCCTTGGACTGCAAGGAGATCCAACCAGTCCATTCTGAAGGAGATCAGCCCTGGCATTGCTTTGGAAGGAATGATGCTAAAGCTGAAACTCCAGTACTTCAGCCCCCTCATGCGAAGTGTTGACTCATTGGAAAAGACTCTGATGCTGGGAGGGATTGGGGGCAAGAGGAGAAGGGGACGACAGAGGATGAGATGACTGGATGGCATCACTGACTCGTTGGACGTGATTCTGGGTGAACTCCAGGAGTTGGTGATGGACAGGGAGGCCTGGCGTGCTGCGATTCATAGGGTGGCAAAGAGTCGGACACGACTGAGCGACTGATCTGATCTGATCTGATCTTCTATCTGATGGCACTGCAGGCTCCCAGAAGTTTGAGAAAAGAAAGATTCAAACACAAGCTCACTTTCATTCCTGAATTGTTTAAATTTAGAAACTGATACAGAATTGGAAACATAATGACAAAAATATTATTTTTCTATTTGAAAAAAAATAAAAACATACATTTTAATGCTTTATTTAGACAATTCTCCTTTTCTCGGCAATCAGAGAAAACTGGTTCTTCCATAAAACTTTTAGCAAAAAAATTTTTTATAGTGTATTCTGTTAGCATATGATTAACTTAATTGCTATACAGATGACTACACACTATATAGTCCTTATCCTCTTATTTTCTTTCTGATTAACACATGTTTCTATTACAATGGGTTAAGAAAAACCACCATTTTTCAGTCCCCAGTCTCTTGCACAATTCTGTTTAGCTATGCCCAACCATCAGTTTAATTGGGAGACTTCTTTGTGAAAATACAATGTATGTATGTCTTATTCAGGTTTTGTTTTTCCCCTTTCTCTTTTCAGTAAAGTAGAATTTGGAAAAGGAAAATATTTGTATTATACTTGTCTCCAGTTTTTTAATTCAGTGATATATTTTCCTTGGGGTATATAATGTCAAACCAAGCATACAAAAAAAAAAAAAAAACTGGAAGAAAATTAGTAATTTTGACTTTGGAGAATGTTAGGGTGCAAATTCAATGCATTTGTTGATAATACATTTTTTAACATCTGTTATGGTAGCCATCAAATAGAAAGTTATTTCTTAAAATACAAGAGTTCAGGGATAAACGTGCCAATGACCATAAAATTCTGTAAGGTTAATCACGGTGTTTCATTCCCCAGCATGTGTACATAGCCCCTCCTAGAAAGACACTGTATAGTTCTCATAATCCACGCCTCTAGCTCACTCTTGCCCTAGTGACATGGGATAGACTCACACTAGGAAATTCCATTCTCAGGTTCTTTCATATAAAGTTCATTGAACTCCCTCTAGCACTCATTTATTAAGTTGCTCCTCAATTGGTCTCTGGCAGCCCCAGATGTGACTGATCCTTAGGTGAGGAGCTGGTTTATCTACATCACACAGAGCTAGTTTGGTCTTAGAAATTGGAATATTTTTCTTTTACCAACATAGTATTTATTTATCAGGCCATCAACACTATAGTTGTCCTTCTTTTTTCCAGGTAAACTAAAATTACAAATACAAGACTACAGCCACAACATCATCATTGATATTAACTTTTAAAACAAGTCAAAAATAAATCATTTTTTAAAACTGCAGCACTTATACAGAGGTCTCAATGGCTTCAGCTTTTATTAAGAATTTGAAGGTGTCACAACTGATAAGAAAGCAATAATTTCATTAAAAAAGCCTGATTTCCAAATGGCATTTAAGGAAAGAGAGATGGAGATAAAACCAAGCAAAACTGAATAGGGGAGCTGGTTTCATGGATTATAAATGTACCTGTTAGCAGAGTTATAAAACAAGAAAATAAGGTAATTGAACTGACTGCAGGAAGGGAAAAGTTATGTAAATGAAGAGAGCTTTATTAAAATAATGAAGACAAAGAGATTCACTGATTTAGAAGGCAGCAGTTTTTCAATAGATGGTATAATTAATACTTTTCTTTTGCAAACTATTCTTTCAAAGGGGAAGTTCCACTTGAAACAAATTAAGGTGGATTTGTTATCAATATTAACACAGGTTGAAGTTTCAAAGCAATATTATAAGTAGCACTAGTTCTAGAAAGATACTCTAAAAATACATGTTGCAAATTCTCAGAGAATATAAAATAATATTACTCCTGTCTTCCCCCCAACTACCAAGTTTTAGAAAGTACTCTAACTGATAATACAGAGTTGGTAGACCTCACTACCTCCCTGTCTGGAAATGCTGCTTACAGCTAAGGTCTCTTATGTATGGATTAAGGTTTTATTAATTGGTATGAGCCCCTTGTATGGAGCACTCTGTGTTCATCAGCTAGGTTCAATGGACATTCTAGGGAACTAGAATGTGTAGTGTATGGTGTAGGAAAAAGTTCCAGCCTCAAGGAGTGTATATGTTATATAAGACTGTTTAAAAACTAAGAAGCGAAAAGCAAAAGTAGTGTCTCCCACTTCCATGTACCTGAAAGCATATATATGTATATTGACACAACTACAGGTATTTCACATCTAATCTATGAAATTCTAGTAAAGATAATGAGTTCATTTTCATTTTGACAAAATTAACTGAATTTATACATGGCATAACATGAATGTCCTCTTCCAAAGAACTTAACTTTTTCTCATGATGCACTTTCCAGTATATTTCTTTTTTTATATAATTTTCTTTATTTTTATTTTTTGGCTAGGCTGGGTCTTTGTTGCTGTGCAGGCTTTTCTGCAGTTGTAGTGAGCAGGGGCTACTCTCTAGTTACTCTCTAGTTGCTACTCTCTGCTGTCTAGTGTGAGGGCCTCTCATTGAGGTGGCTTCTCTTGTTGAGAGCAGGCTCTAGGACACATGGGCTTCAGTAGTTGCGGCTTCTGGGCTCTGGAGCAAAGGTTAGTTGCTCCAAGGCATGTGGGATCTCCCCATGTCAGGGATGGAACCATGTCTCCTGCATTGGCAGGTGAATTATCTACCACTGAGCCACCGGGGAAGCCCCACTTTTCAAGTGTATTTCAATATTCCTTCACTTATGGAATCAAAAAAAAAAAAAAAGTCTTTGGCTTTTACTGTGACCTCATTTGTAGAGAATAAACTCATCTACACACATCATTTCTGCCTGGGGGGTGGGATGTTAAAAGTAAAAACTCTTGAGTAGATTACTGACCTCGAGCAACTGAGGCCAAGAGATGTTACATAACTAGGCACCCAGAGTAACTTCCTGGAGGAGCTTGACTTTGAACTCTGCTTTTAGTCACTGCACTGTATTACTTCTCCAATAACTTTTCAAACAAGATATTTAATGTGATCTTTAGTGATCAAGGAGTTAGCTGTTTAATCACAGGTACTTTTTCAGTCACTTAATCCCCACTTACTCTGCATGAACATGATTTGTTTGAAGATACAACATGCTTTTTAATCCTGATTTTCCATGTATATACTTATTTATGTATCTTGGAAAAAAGACAGTTTGGGTATTCATGCCAAATTAATGAGTTACAGCTCAGATGCTTTATTCTGTGGATATAGACTTTCTAGTTATAGCCATGAGTTTAAGTACGCTTTCGTTTTTTTCCACTGAGTCAATTACTGTAACTGAATAAATTGGATCTCATCTAGGGAAAGTCACAATTCATGCTACATTTCATTCCAAAGTTATTTATTGAAGTGAGAAGAGATAAGGACAGAAAGTCAAAAAGTCATAGCTAGATTAGTTAAATTTTAAATGCAAATATTCCGTACAGTTTAGTACAACCCAGAGAAATTGTAACCATGCTAAATTTATCACTCTCTTTTAGACTTTTGTTAATGAAACTGAAAGGTGATAAAGAGATAGATCAAAATATACATTTTTTTTCTGTTTCTTTTTCCTCCTGTGCTATACAGTAGGATCTTGTTGTTTATCTGTTTTATATATAGTAGTTTGTATCTGCTAATCTCAAACTCCTTATTTATTTCTCTCATATCCTTTCTTACTGGTAACCACAAATTTGTTTTCTATGTCTCTGATTTTGTTTCATAAATAATTTCATTTGGGTCATATTTAAAATTTCACATATAAGTGATATTGTATGGTATTTGGCTTTCTCTTTCTGACTTACTTCACTTAGTATGATAAGCTCTAAATCCATCTATGTTGCTGTAAATGGCATTATTTCATTCTTTTTTATAGCTGAGTAGTATTCCATTGTATGGGTGTGTGTATGTGTGTGTATATATATATGTGTGTATATATATTTGTGTGTATATATACACACACACACACACACACCACATCTTTATCTGTTCACCTGCTGATAGATATTTAGGCTGCTTCCATATTTTGTCTATTATTAAAAAGAACTGCAATAAACATTGGAGTGCTTGAATCTTTTTCAATTAGAGATTTCCATGGATATATACCCAGGAGCAAGATTTCTAGCTCAGATAGCAACTCTATATTTAGTTTTTTAAGCAATCTCCATACTGTTTCCATAGTGTCTGCACCAGTTTACATTCTCACCAACAGTGTAGGAAGGTTCTCTTTTCTCCATGCCCTCAACAGTATTTGTTATTTGTAGACCTTTTAATGATGATCACTCCGATCAGTATGAGGTGGTAATTCAGGGTAGTTTTGATTTGCAGTTCTCTAATAATAGCAATATTGAGTATCATTTCAAGTACCTACTGGCCATCTGGATATCTTCTTTGGAGAAATGTCTATTTAGGTCTTCTGCTTATTTTCTTGATTGCTTTGTTTTTTCATATATTCTTTTTATCCAAATGTTAGACTGTAAAAATGCAGAGTTTACTATTTAAAACAACTAGGAACTCATAATGAGATAAACATTAAGACTCAAATAGATAAATGGGTGAGTATGCAATTCATGGAAGACAAAACTGTGAATATAATTTAAAGTATATTTGATCTTACCTGTAAGCACAGAGATGCAAATTAAGGCCTCACCTCCTCTTTTTTGTATTTGCAAACCAACAGAAACTAATAGATAACACTCAATAATGGTGAATGTATAATAAGATGGAAATTCTAAAGCATAGCAGGTATGTTATAAATATCTATAGTTTCTCAGAAATTAATTCACGACACTGACTTAAAAATGTTTGTGATTTTTTATTCCAGTATTTTAATTTTTAGGATGGCATTCCAAGAGACAATCAGGAACATAATAAGCATACTTACAAATAGTTTAAATATTTTTCAAATGGAATTTTTATAAACATTTAAAAACAGAGGAAACTTAATTCCACAAAACAAGGGAATGGTTCAATGTAACAATGAATTATGTTACAGTTATGGAATAGTATATTATAAAGTCATTAACAGTCATTAAAATTATGTTTATAAATGCTTAACATAAGAGAAAATCTTTTAACATTGTTTTAAAAAGTATTAGAAAGATATAATCTCAATTCTATAAAATACATACATTATGTGGGAAATCAGTATTGTAATAGTGCAGGTAAGAGTAAATCTCTCTCATTGGTGGAATCTGTAGGTTATTTTTACTACATTATTTATCTTTTTAAAATTTGGGAATGAATATATACTACTTTCAGAATGAAATATTTTATGTATGTCTATGCATATGTATACACATATATACAAATACAAATATATATTTATATTTCACAAACCTTCACTATTTCATCATGAGACTCCTCTTTGGTTAACTTTTTTTTGTCTTTGACACTGACATTTTTATCTAGTTTCAGTTCAAAAGAATAGTGCATTAATAAATACTTCAAAAGCATACCATTGTTCTCTCGATTTCTCAGGCTACAAAGCAGCTTTTGCTTATCAAATATTAATAAATGATTGGTCAATGCTTCCCTTTTAAAAATTTATAAGTTCTTTTTAATCTATGCTGTTTTGGTCTCACCAGATAACTTCAGTTTTGAAAAATGTCATCCCTCCAATTTGGAATAGATTTCAGTTTATAAGCATTGATTTTCTAAGACAATAACTTTATCTACTCTCAAGTTCATTGACAAAACATATGGCTCCGTTCTTAATTGTCAACAAAACTTCTTACTTTACCATAAACAACAACTTTAAATTTTCTACTTTTTATTTACATTGAAAAAAGAAACTGACTTCTGCAAAAAATTAAGCATGATTCTCTGAAAGCTTTGTAGTCCAGCATTTCTGTAGACAGTGATTTTTCAAATATTTTTTAGGAGAGTAAAATCAGCTCTTAAAATTGTACACTGAATCCAACCAGTTTGTGCTTGTATTGCTTCCACTTCAATTAGCCCCATGCTTCATCTTTCTGAAGGAAGCCTCTATACAACACTTTCAAGGATCTCTTGGAATCTACAGAACATCATCTGAAAAATGTTGCTCTGGACCATTTAATTTATCAAACAGCATAACTCACAGTGCAGATGGACCAAATTTCAAGCAAATTAGGTTTGCTATACTGCCTATGTCATATTCACTATAAAAAATAACACATAAAATGTCTTAATCTGTCCAGAATGACCATGTTTCAAGTGAGAAACCTTAAATAGGGTTAGGTTTCTCAGGTCTAAGTTTCAGGAAAAGTGTACTTTCCTCTGAACAGACAGTTCACTCTAAGGACACTGTGAATCCAGGTCATAACTTCTCTCACATCATTGGCTATAAAAATGAAGGCATATAGAAATGAACACTATACTGGATGTCATGGTATAAACTCTAGTTTTAGTGAGATATAATTGATGATAACACTATATTACAATGTACACTATAAACATTTGATATATGTACATATTGTGTCCTTGTGGCTCAGCTGGTAAAGAATCCACCTGCAATGAGGGAGACCTGGGTTTGATCCCTGGGTTGGGAAGATCCCCTGGAGAAGGGAAAGGCTATCACCCACTCCAGTATTCTGGCCTAGAGAATTCCACGGACTATACAGTCCATGCAAAGAATGGGACACGACTGAGCGACCTTCACTTTCACTTTTTTCACATATTGTGAAATTATTACTACAGTAAGTTTAGAAAATATCCATCACCTCAAAGAAGTTACAATTTTTTTTCTAGTGATTAGAAGTTTTAAGATTTATCCTGTTAGCAATATTCAAATATAGGCATACCTCATTTTCTTGTGTTTCCCTTTACTGTGCTTCACAAATCCTAGGCATTTTGCAAATTGAAGACTTGTAGCAACCCTGCATAGTCAGATGACTATTAGTATTTTTTAGCAATAAAGTATTTTTTAATGAAGGTATATAATGTTTTTAGACCTAATGCTCTTACACACAGCAGGCTACAGTATCGTGTAAATGTAACTTCTCTATGGACTGGAAAACCAAAAAATTCCTGTGACTCACTTTATTACAATACATATTTTATTTCAGTAATCTGCAACTGAACTTACATATCTCCAAGATATGACTGTATACAATACGATTTTGTTAACTACAGTCATTATGATCTACATCTTAGAACTTATTTATCTTATAATTGGAAGTTTGTACCTTTTGATCACTTTCACATGTTTCCTTCAACCCCCGGCTCCTGTCTCTGGCAAGCATAAACCTGTTCTCTGTATGAATTTGTGTGGTTTTTCATATTTCACGTGTAATTTTAGATTATAGAGTATTTGTCTTTGTCTGGCATACTTTACTTAGCATAATGCCTCAAGGTCCATCCATGTTGTCACAAATGGTAGGATTTCCTTCTTTTGTATGGCTGAAGCACATTTTCTGTCACATCACATTTTCTGTATCCATTCAACGTCAATGGATACTGAGATTGCTTCCATGTCTTGTGCTAAGCTGCTTCAGTCATGACCAACTCTGTGTGATACTATGGACTGTAGCCTGCCAGGCTCCTCTGTATATGGGATTCTCCAGGCAAAAATACTGGAGTGGGTTGCCATGCCCTCCTCCAAGGGATGTTCCTGATCCAGGGATCAAACCTGAGTCTCCTACATCTCCTGCATTGGCAGGCAGTTTCTCTATCACTAGCACCACCTGGGAAACCCTTCCAAGTCTGAGCTTTCCTAACTGCAGTAAACATAGGTGTGCAGATATCTCTTTAAGATAATGATTTTGTTTCTTTCCAATATATATCAAGAAGTAGGATGGCTGGATCATATAGTAATTCTATTTTTTATTTTATGAGAAACCTTCATAATGTTTTAAAAAATGATTGTACTAAAATACATTTTCATCAACAGTATACAAGGGTTCCCTTTTCTCCACATCCTCACCAACACTCCTTTTGTCTTTTAAACAACAGTAATTTTAATAGGTGTGAGATGATATCTCATTGGGGTTTTGATTTGTATTTCTGTGATGATCAACATAGTTGAGCAAGTTTTCATGCACCTGTTGTTCATTTCTGTGTATTCTTTGGATTTATGTTTATTCAGTACCTTTGTGCATTTTTCAATAGGATTATTTGGACTTGTTTGCTAGTGAACTGTATGAGTTATGAGTTCTCTGTATATCTTAGATATTAACTATTCATAACATATGTGTTTGAAAATATTTTCTCCCACTTGGTAGGTTGGCTTTTCATACTTTTGATGGTTTCCTTTGTTGTGCAGAAGCTTTTTATTTAACATAGTCTTACTATATCTGCTTTTGATGTCAAATTTAAAAAATCATTGCCAAGACCTATGTCAAGGAGCTTATCTATTGTGATTTCTTCTATGAGTTTTATGGCTACATTCTTTTCTAATTCATTTTAATTTTTGTGTATACTTTAAGATACAGGTCCAGATATGTTTGCAAGTGCTTATCCAGTTTCACTAACTCGTTTATTAAAGAGATTAATCAATTCTCCATTTTTCCTTGGCTTATTTATTGAAAATTAGTTGATCTTATATGTACAGACTTTTCTAGGCTCTCTATTCTGTTCCATTGATTTATGTGTATGTTTATATGCCAATACCATATTATTTTGATTACTATAGCTTTGTACTATAGTTTGAAAACAGGAAGTGTGATGCCTCTGGCTTTATTCTTCTTTCCCAGGTTTTCTCTAGCTGTTTGGGGTCTTTTGTGATTTCACAAAAATTTTGGATTTTTTTTTCTCTATTTCTGTGAAAAATGCTATTGGAATATTGGTAAGGACTACACTGAATCTGTAGATTTGTTTTGGATAGTATGGTATGATCATCTTAACATCTATGAGTACAGAATATCTTTCCATTTTTTTCATCAATTCTTTTTTCAGTTCTAAGTGTACAGATATTTCACTTTCTTGGGCTATTTACTTCTAGGTGTTTTGTTAATTTAGATGTAACTCATTTCTTCATATAAGCTTTCTGCCCCTTTCTTTCTCTCTTCTCCTTCTGAAACCCCTATTATATAAACATTAGTCTACTAGATGCTGTCTCATGAATCCCTTAAACTTTCTTCACTCTTTTTCATTTTTTTTTTCTCCTTTGAGATTGGATGAACTCTACTGCCTTATCTTTATGGATTAAAAAAAAATGCTATCTGCCACTTCAGTGAACAATGATCAGTTGCCTGCCATCAAGCTATCAGCCACTGCAGCCATCCTGATGCTGAGCCCTGAGGGAAATTCAGGATGGAGAAAAACAGAACACTGAGTCTAGATAAGATACATATCAAAGAAATAATTTCAATCATCCAAATTTCTTATCAGAAAAGCCCTTTTGTGATTATCAGTAATCTTTTAAAGTTGTTTTCTTTCCAGCAAAAAATGATATATGCTGGTACCTTCTCTTAGAACAGTTCCTCAGAACTATCTCGGCTGTCTTCTGGGCTATAGTCCTCAGTAATGTCCCCAGATAAAAAGAAGTATCAACTTTTAGACTGTATGGACTGTATGTTTTGTTTTATTTTCAGTTGACATCTTTGAGTTTGATGTTTTCTTTTGCTTATTCTAGTTTTCTGGGCTTCCCTGGTGGCTCAGATGGTAAAGAATCTGCCTGCAATGCAGGAGACCTGGGTTCAATCCTTGGGTCAGAAAGATCTCCTGGAGAAGGGAATGGCTGCCCACTCCAATATTCTTGCCTGGAGAACTCCATGGATAGAGGAGCCTGGTGGGCTATAGTCCATGGGGTCGTAGAGTCGGACATGACTGAGCGAATAACACAGTTTGCTGATGAACCCCTCTACTGAATTTATAAGTGTAGTTATTGTATTCTTCAGTTCTGTTTGGTGCTTTCTAATTTTTTTCTGTGTCTGTTGAAATTCTCACTTTGTTTACAAATTGTTCTCCTGACCTCAGTGAACATTTTTATGACCATCATTTTGCACTCTTTATAAGGAAAAGCAACTATGTTCTTTTTATTTTATTAAGGTCTGTTTCTGAAGTTTTATTGTGTTCTTTTGTTTGGAATATAATCTTCTTTTCTTTATTTTCCTTGGCTTCCTGTGCTGGTTTCTGCACATTGATTTAACAGGCAATATTCCAATTCCTAATGGAGTGGTCTTGTGTTGGAGATGAAACTTATTGTTCAACCATGCCCTAGCTCTTGGTTTTCTCTCAAACTTTTTTGATTGTTCAAGCAATCCATTCTGTTTTCAATGGCTCCCACTAGTATTGAGGTTGTGCTAAAACCTGTCACTGTCCCAAATGGAAGGATCTCAGTCAGCCTCAAGATGTAGGTTGACTATAAGCTGATATTGACACAGTCAATTTTGAAGTATTTAATAGACCTCTCACAAAGAAAGACTAGGCAATGGGCCTTTCTATCTTTTCTCTCTGTGCTGTGCCCTGGAGGAAGGGTATACGGTTAAGAACTGTTTTTGGTGTTATTGTTAATAGTGCTGTGGGACCTGCAAGTGCAAGCCTCATAATACACCCATTGTTGTTGTTCAGTTGCTCGGTCATTCCAGCTCTTTGCAACCTCATGGACTGCAGCACACCAGGCTTCACTGTCCTTCACCATCTCTCGGGGTTTTCTCGAGCTCACATCGATTGAGTCAGTGATACCATCCAACCATCTTGTCCTCTGTTGTCCCCTTCTCCTCCTGCCGTCTATCTTTCCCAGCATCAAGGTCTTTTCCAATGAGTCAGCTCATCACATCAGGTGGCCAAAGGATTGGATTTTCAGCTTCAGTATCAGTCCTTCCAGTGAAAATTCAGGGTTGATTTCCTTTAGGATTGAGTGGTTTGATCTCCCAACAGTCCGAGGGACTTGTAAAATCTTCTCCAACACCACAGTTCAAAAGCATCAATTCTTCAGTGCTCAGCCTTTTTATGGCCTGACTCTCACATCCTTACATGACTACTGGAAAAACCATAGCTTTGACTATACAAACCTTTGTTGGCTAGAGCAAGGCAATTAATGGGTGCATCCTCTGGACAGAAATTGCAAAAGTTGGGAAACAGATATGTGCCCAACCTCCTTCCAGAGAAGCATGGGCTAAATGGAGAATGTGGAGATTGCATCTGCCATCCTTTTTTGTCTCCAGGGGAACTGCAGTCAACTCTTAGATATGTGCTAAGTCAGAAGTCTGACCATAAAGTAGCAACTTTTACAATACACAAATAGGCCTCCTTCAGGTAAAAACTGTAAGGAGGGTATTTCTGTTTGCTCCCTCAAGGCTAAACCCTGGGCGGAAAGCCACACAAGTCCTAAAAAAACTGTTCAGAACCATTTTTTGTTTGTTTGTTTACTATAGTCTTATGGGTTTCACAGATGCAAGCTCTATTAATTTTCAGAGCTAGATTTTTGTGGGCTCATCCCTTGGGTGGGAGTCATAAAGGTTATGGTGCTAGATGTCAAGTTCAAACACTTTGTGCCTCAGCAAGAAGCTGAGGCTTGTAAATTACTTCTCAATTGTATATCACTGTGCCAAGGATGCGGCTTATGATGGAAGTGTGTCTCAAGACATTCCTACCTGTTTTGATGTGGGTACTTTCTCATTCATCTATGTATACATGTTGCTCAGGTATTTTATGGATTTCTGTCAGAGAAATTGCCCCATATGTAGCTTTAAGTTTGGTGTGTCCATTGGAGGGATAGTTCAGGAGCCTCCTCTGTCATCTCTTTGGAACTTAACAAGATTGATTCTCAGCTTTTTAAAAATGTGTGTGTATATATAAATATGTGAATTTTTTTAGACTGTTCTTATAAAATTTAAAGCTACCTTTACTGCCAGTATGTCTCTGAATGTATTAGCATTCATCCATTCATTCATATATTTGTTCAGAAAACCATCAGGGAATGCCTAGACATGTCCAGCTCTTTGTGTGAGTGGGTTTACAACAGTGAACCAGACTCAGCTCTTAATCTAACAGATTCAAGGGAGCCCACTTACTACAACTACCAAACATTACTCTACTCCTATTTTACCCATATCCCACAGCCTTTCAACAGTTCTCTTTAATAAATTTTAAGGCCTTCAATGACTTAAAATCAAAATTGAAATCTATTTAACTCAGATAAGCAAAATGAAACCAATGTAATTTTAAATCAATAAAGCTTATGTGCTTCCTCATTAGCCTTTTAAATATACTGTATGATTTCATTTTCTTTAATACATTTTGTTAAAAACCATTCAATGAGATACACTGCCACCAAAATTAGCCTTGAAAGAAAACTTCAGCTTCTTTTAAAGAAAAAAATACTTTATCTTTTCCCAAGCCATATATGTGTTCATTGTATGACTGGATCAGAATATCAATAGCAATAAGCCACAGAAATAAATTTGCTTGTTTAGGAAAGTTATTAACATCTTTAAAAATAATTATAAACCATTTACTACATGACTTCCAACTTGGTTTTAAATTAAAAGAAAATGATTAATAAATTAAAATTTTATTTTAAAAAAATATGTAATTTTTTCCACAGTCAGTTCCCCAATTTAAGTCTTCGGTACTGTTCATTGTTTGAGACTTTAAAGAGAAGAATAAAGATTTATATTTTACATAGTGATGATATGATTGCAAATGTAAAGATACAAACAAGATAAAAAATTAAATCATGTAGATTTTAAAATTAACACATTCTTCAAATAAATTTTCCCCTTTAAAACATAATCATTCATCCTGAGACATCTTGCATTCTAACAATGATGTAAGAATGCATATTGTAACCGATCAAGGTCCTTTGTAAAATTAATTTTAACATAAATTTAAATTTACTGTCCCTAAGAATCTCTATATAGAAGAAAAATATGAACAAAAGATTTTTTTCTATTTATAAATCAATAATATAATAAACTCTCTCTCCATTATATTTTTCCTAAGAACAAAATTCTCCTAACTGTAAAGTCTAAAAAGCTAGCGGAACAGGGTAAAATACAGAGATTACTGTTCCTTAATGACATTTACACTATTAATATTACTCACTTGACTTCACTTCAGTTGACTCCTATATTTTATAAAAATGTTTATAAAAGTGATGATACTTCTTATACTGCAAAATTGAAATGGATTGCCCACATCATTTACCAGATACAGAAGCTCAGATTGTACCACTTTTCAACAGATTCATTTTTGAGAGTCTAAGGGCTGACATGAATTACTCAAAATTTAGTAGCATGATTTGGCACGATCCAACAGGGGGTTGAACAAGTCGAAAACTGGTAAAAATATGTCCCTGTAATTATATATGGCAGAATGAAAAAACGCTTTGTTAACTATGTCCTTCTACTCTAACTTGTCGAAATAAAAAACTGCTCTGTTCATAGGAATAAACAGAAATTACTGCAAATGATGAGACTATAGTAGCTGCAGTAAAATGACTGTTCATATGTATTCTTATTTGCTTCTAGTAAATGAGTGTGATTTGAGCAAATAAATCTTAAAAAAATTAGCAGTCGTTGAAAATATAAATTGTATTGTTAATATACTTCACAAACTAAGGATAATAAAGCTAATTTTTGTATTGCTATAAAGCCAACTCATCTGTTATATAATTACATCAACCCAAATAAAGCTGAACTATACATGAATCAAAAGTAAATATAGCTCAAAAGAACAAAAATACTTTTGATATTGGTTGATTGTTTATGCACACACCAACTGATCATATAAAGAGATATCTTGAGGATTATCCTGGGATGCTACACTCAGCCTTGTCCTTTTCAAAGGTGAATCAATCAAGTAGTGATAAATGTAGTAGAACATTAATAAAATGAATGCTTGACTCAAAAATAGAAGAGAATCTATACAGATTACAGAATAAAAATCTAAAAAAGACAGAGAGAGATGTGCTTAACTATAGTAATGATTAATCTAACAAAATGCATTTTAATAAATTGTTAATAATAGCTATCAGTCATTGATCTATTATTATATACTAAATATTATACCTAACACTTTAAATGTGTTATATTTTTTAATTTTTACAAAACCCCTTCAGGGTAGTTAATATCTGCTCAACAAATTAAAAAAAATAAAGCTCAGAATTTTTTTTAACAACTTGCTCCAGTTCAGACAGATCAAAAGCCAACATTTAAAGCTATATGGGCCCACAAAGCCAGTATTTTATTCCCTGTGGTACACTGTATCTCATCTAAGTCCTGGAGATCTCTCAGTTCAGAAAAGGATAGAAAAGACAGATATATGAAAACAGAACAGAGATTTTAGTTTATAGTATGGTAAATATAAGTATCATATACTTGCAGAAAAGAGTTGAAGCATCCTAGGCTTCAATTATCAAGTATTAAGAACAAAGAATGAAATAGTCCTTAATTGATGATGTCAATGCACTTTGTTTGGAATTCTATATTAATTTCTAGGAGGTGCATTTTCAGAGGAACACTGACAAAATGAAGAGCTACCATAAAGCATAGACGATGAGAATATGGTAACCGTTATTATAATAGATACCTTTCATTTAACATGTGCTATGTACCTGGTGCTGTCTTTGTACTTTGTACAGTTTTCTCATTTAATCCATGCAATATTCCTGGAAGTTTGGTATGATTATCCTTATTTCCTATGAAAGGAAACTGGAGCTAACAAAGATTATGTAATTCACCTGAAACAATATAATGTTGAAAAGATGAGGAAGCTTAATATTAAAGACAACAAATATTAGAAGCACTAAGCTTATATTATTGTACAGTCCCAAAGGTAAACTGAAAGCAACTGGAACGCACTAAGACAGTTTCTTACAATAAGAATTTTTCTATTGACCAGGCAAGTTGGAATATGTAATTGTAAGCCATAGTAAGATGATGATTTCCCTGTTGATGCTATCCTTACCCTCATTGTCTCATTTCTGACTCAAGGAGTTGTTTTTACCCAATGGTCTCAGCCTGGAGTGCTCTCCCTTTACATCTTCTCTCCAAGGATGTAGCATTTGAACTGAATCTTAGTGATAAGGAGTATCGCCTTTGATTATTCTTGGGAAAATAATTGTGATCTCATCATCACATTCAGTTCAGTTCAATTCAGTTGCTCAGTCGTGTCCAACTCTTTGTGACCCCATGAACCTCAGCACACCAGGCCTCCCTGTACATCACCAACTCCCAGAGTCCAACCAAACCCATGTTTATGGAGTTGGTGATGCCATCCAACCATCTCATCCTCTGTCTCCCCCTTCTTCTCCTGCCATAAATCTTTCCCAGCATCAGTGTCTTTTCAAATGAGTCAGCTCTTCCCATCATGTGGCCAATGTGTTGGAGTTTCGGCTTTAATATCAGTCCTTCCAATGAACACCCAGGACTGATCTCCTTTAGGATGGACTGGTTGGATCTCCTTGCAGTCCAAGGGACTCTAAAGAGCCTCCTCCAAGACCACAGTTCAAAGGCATAAATTTTCTGCACTCAGCTTTCTTTATAGTCCAACTCTCACATCCGTACATGGCCACTGGAAAAACCATAGCCTTGACTAGACAGACCTTTGTTGGCAAAGTAATGTCTCTGCTTTTTAATATGCTGTCTAGGGTGGTCATAACTTTCCTTCCAAGGAGTAAGCATCTTTTAATTTCATGGCTGCAATCACCATCTGCAGTGATTTTGGAACCCAGAAAAATAAAATCAGCCACTGTTTCCCCATCTATTTGCCATGAAGTGATGGGACCAGACACCATGATCTTAGTTTTCTGAATGTTGAGCTTTAAGCCAACTTTTTCACTCTCCTCTTTCACTTTCATCAAGAGGCTTTTAAGTTCTTCTTCACTTTTGCCATAAGGGTGGTGTCATCTGCATATCTGAGGTTATTGATATTTCTCCCGGCAGTCTTGATTCCAGCTTGTGCTTCATCCAGTCCAGTGTCTCTCATGATGTACTCTGCATATAAGTTAATAAGTAGGGTGACAATATACAGCCTTGACGTACTCCTTGTCCTATTTGTTACCAGTCTGTTGTTCCATGTCCAGTTCTAACTGTTGCTTCCTGACCTGCATACAGGTTTCTCAAGAGGCAGGTCAGGTGGTGTGGTATTCCCATCTCCTTCAGAATTTTCCACACTTCATTGTGATCCACACAGTCAAAGGCTTTGGCATAGTCAATAAAGCAGAAATAGATGTTTTTCTGGAACTCTCTTGCATTTTTGATGATCCAGCAGATGTTGGCAATTTGATCTCTTGTTCCTCTGCCTTTTCTAAAACCAGCTTGAACATCTGGAATTTCGTGGTTCACGTACTGCTGAAGCCTGGCTTGGAGAATTTTGAGCATTACTTTACTAGTGTGTGAGATGAGTGCAATTGTGTGGTAGTTTGAGCATTGTTTGGCATTGCCTTTCTTTGGGATTGGAATGAAAACTGCCCTTTTCCAGTCCTGTGGCCACTGCTGAGTTTTCCAAATTTGCTGGCATATTGAGTGCAGCACTTTCACAGCATCATCTTTTAGGATTTGAAATAGCTCAACTGGAAATCCATCACCTCCACTAGCTTTGTTTGCACTGATGTTTCCTAAGGCCCATTTGACTTCACATTCCAGGATGTCTGGCTCTAGGTGAGTGTGAATGATCCATTAGGACAGTCTTAATAAAAGTTAATTGTTAATTGTTAACTGAATATAATATAACTTCAAAATCCACACACCATTATCTTATGTGACCACGTTTAGGCAACATGGCAGTAAGATGACATTTTAAGTGCATATCTATGAAAAATATAAGCATGTGTTAGGACTATGAGAAATCTCAATTTCCTAATATTTCTCATGTGTTTGGGAGAGCACAGAATGTTACACATGTATTGTCTCTTTTAATTCTCAAGACACACCTATGAGCTAGTTCAGTTTAGTTCAGTCACTCAGTCATGTCGGACTCTTTGTGACCCCATGAACCACACAGCATGCCAGGCCTCCCTGTCCACCATCAACTTCCAGAGTCCTCCCAAACCCATGTCTATTGAATCAGTGATGCCATCCAACCATCTCATCCTCTGTCATCCCCTTCTCCTGCCCTCAATCTTTCCCAGCATCAGGGTCTTTTCAAATGAGTCAGCTCTTCACATCAGGTGGCCAAAGTATTGCAGTTTCAGCTTCAACATCAGTCCTTCCAATGAACACCCAGGACTGATCTCCTTTAGGATGGACTGGTTGGATCTCCTTGCAGTCCAAGGGACTCTCAAGAGTCTTCTCCAACACCACAGTTCAAAAGCATCTAGTACTTGTAAGTAATAATTCTCCCATTAGACAAACAAGGAAAGTGAGACACACTGGACTCAAAATTACCTGGAGTTACATAGTTTATAGGGCTTCCCAGATGGCACTAGTGGTAAAGCATCTGCCTGCTATGCGGGAGACATAAGAGATACCAGTTTGATTCCTAAGTTATTAAGATCCTCTGGAGGAGGGCACAGCAACCCATTCCAGTATTCTTGCCTAGAGAACCCCATGGACAGAGGAGCTTGGAGGGCTACAGTCCATACATTTGCAGAGTCAGACATGACTGAAGTGACTTAGCATGCATGCACATAGTTTGTAAGTAACAAAGTCATATTTAGACTTTAGGTCATTCTGATCCCACAGTCTCACTACTAAATGCTAATCATTATACAATCTCATTCTTAATGTCACTAAAGTAAAAGGAAATACATCCAACGTCTCTCAGAGCAGAAGCATAAAACTGTATATATTTTTTTTATGAATTTGAGATTTATACTTGAAGAACTCACTTTTGAGGTCAACTTGAACTAGGTTTTTCTTTTTAAGGTTCTAGCAAATGTGTTAGGAATTATTATAAGGGAAAGAGAGCAAACTGTACCTCTTGGCAGTGAATGAGTGCTGTATCTATTTCATTTTCCTCTTTTCAAAAGTTCTCCAATGTTTAAGAGGCTGCTCTGTTGAAAAGGAAACATCTTATGCTATGAGGTTACAGGGCAAGCAGTAGGATCAATGGACAGATGTTACAGAGAAAGAAATTTTGGCTTAATGTGTAAAAGAAATTTCTATCGGATTAGAAAATGAGCTGCCTTGAAAACTGTGACTGCCATACTAATGAAGAAATACTTTTAAACACAGGGAAACTATTATCACAGTTATGAAAAAGATCAGTAAGGTTTTTCTGAGAAGATGTGTGTGCACGTGTTAAGCTGCCTCAGTAGTGTCCAACTCTTGGTGACCCTATAGACTTATAGTCCACCAGGCTCCTCTGTCCATGGGATTCTCCAGGCAAGAATACTATAGTGGGTTGCTATGCCCTCCTCCAGGGGATCTTAATAACCCAGGAATCAAACTGGTGTCTCTAATGTCTCCTGCATTGGCAGGTGGATTCTTTAGCACTAGCACCACCTGGGAAGCCCCCAGTGTCACCTGACTGTGTCCAAATAAACTTTTATTTACACAAACAGGCTATGGCCTGATTTGGCTTAGGGATAAAGTTTGCCAGCCCCAGTTATAGAACGTGTTCATCTGAATGCATTAACTGCTGTAACAAAAACCTTTACATTTCAGTAGCTTAATACAGGGAATTGCAAATCATGACCACAGCCCTACCTGTCCCAAAGCCTGTTTTAATGTGAATACTTTTTTTGCATGTTCTTGAAGATATTTGAGAAGAAGGAAGAGAAGGAGTAGAAGAGACAGAGACTGGGTCCCACAAAGCCTAAAATACAAAGTGGGTCATTTACAGAAAAAAAAAAAAAACGTGCCAGCTTTAACAGATGTGCTTTGTTTGATACCTTTCCTTCAAGGAGACTCAAGGATTCAGACTCTGCACATTTGTAATGCTGAAGTCTTCCACATGGGCCCACAAGTTCTCCATGGTATGGGGAGGAAATCATGAGAAAGACACACAGCATACATAACTCTTACTGAAGAAGTGATATTCATTTTGCTCACACTTTGTTAGCCATGATTAATCATGCATCTGCTTAGATACATACAGGACTGGAAAATACACACTTGTCTGAAAAGCTTTCTCCCAGCACCTACTTCATATTATGGAAAAAGACCATGAATCCTCGGTGGTCACAGAGTTGCTTTTAACACATAGAAGGAATATGCAGTGCAGATTGAGGCTTAAAATAGACATACAGCAATAGGCATTTCAGTGATAAGATATAACCTTATTTCTACATTCCCCAATGTTGTAGAAATACAAAATCTATCAGTTAGACAAAGACTAATTCTTCCTAACACAATCCCCCATAACTTTTCTTTGATCAGAAATGGTATGAGAGATTCCCAAACACAGTATCTAATAAGTTTTGTCTCATAAAACTTTTCATGTACTTATGCCTATAAGGAAGACTCTCAGTACTATGCACTTGTATGAGAAAACTACAAGTCTGAGTCTCATAATATGTCAGATGAATCAGAAATGATACAATCATATATTTTTTGGTCTGGATTTTTAAAGAGCATTTGGTTTTAGAATATTTTAATTTAGCCTCTCATTTCTATTTTTTTCACCTCACTGTCCATACTCTAACTCATGCTTTAGTGATTAATTCCCAGTTATTAAGTTTCTAAAGTACCAGCAACAAAAGATAGAACCACAATTTTTCAAATTATATTTTTTATCACACTATTGTTTCAGCCCTCCTTCTCATAGATTCTTACAAGGAAAGAAGGAGACAGAAGTGGAGAGAGAGAGAGAGAGAATTCTGAAATAAATCTTGCTTCTTGCTGTAGTAAACATCATTAAAGGTGTGAGGGACTAATTGACAGGACTTTAAAAATGAACCTCTATTTTAAGGGAAAATGGTGTAATCACTCAAATAATTAAGTGAAAAGAAGAGCATGGGTAATAGAACCTGCAGACAAGTGATCAACAAAACAGCCATTAAATCAGACAAAACTAAGGGATAACAGAAAGGACCAAATGGTCTATTGAGAAAATGAAAGAAACTTAAAATTAATCTCCAGGATTTATCAAGACAACTTAAGTAATAACAAGTATACTACGTGATTTAATAGTACTGACTGAAGTTACTTGAAAGAAGACTTCGCTTTAAGTCACCAACACCATATCTGTACTGTGCAATAGCAAAGTTGTTAAATGGCAGTATTCCAGAGTTAGTGCAAAAACTCTCTGAAGTGCAAAAAGGAGGTAGAGCCAAGGTAAGAAATACCTTGTGACTGGAAATAGTCACAAGGAAGCCATTGTTATATTTCTTAACTGCTTTAATAAGTATAAAGTACTATAGCATTTCAGGTATCTACATTAGAGACATTTTACTATTCAGATCAAATCAGATCAGCCGCTCAGTCGTGTCCAACTCTTTGTGACCCCATGAATCACAGCACGCCAGGCCTCCTTGTCCATCACCAACTCCTGGAGTTCACTGAGACTCACGTCCATCGAGTCAGTGATGCCATCCAGCCATCTCATCCTCTGTTGTCCCTTCTCCTCCTGCCCCCAATCCCGCCCAGCATCAGTCTTTTCCAATGAGTCAACTCTTCACATGAGGTGGCCAAAGTACTGGAGTTTCAGCTTTAGCATCATTCCTTCCAAAGAAAGCCCAGGGCTGATCTCCTTCAGAATGGACTGGTTGGATCTTCTTGCAGTCCAAGGGACTCTCAAGAGTCTTCTCCAACACCACAGTTCAAAAGCATCAATTCTTCGGCGCTCAGCCTTCTTCACAGTCCAACTCTCACATCCATACATGACCACAGGAAAAACCATAGCCTTAACTAGACGAACCTTTGTTGGCAAAGTAATGTCTCTGCTTTTGAATATGCTATCTAGGTTGGTCATAACTTTCCTTCATTAGGTTTATAATATATTTTAGGTGAGAATAATCCTCAGGAAAACCTTTCTTGAACTTGGTTTTCTTAGCATT
This sequence comes from Bos javanicus, assembly GCF_032452875.1. Lineage (NCBI taxonomy): Eukaryota > Metazoa > Chordata > Mammalia > Artiodactyla > Bovidae > Bos > Bos javanicus. Next base: position 57,208,047 of record NC_083869.1, on the reverse strand, counting down.
TTTTTTTTTTAATGTTTCATGTGAGAAACCTCAGAGATAATCACCAGGCAAATAGATCCTTGGAAGACTGATCATTTTGTTATAATGCTATAAATATCGGTTTGAATGTTGAATTAGTGGGTTTATTTGTTGGAATGAAGTGAAGAGTCAAACAGCTGGGCACATCTAGAGTCAACAAATCAGAACCTTAGCTCCATTCAACTGAACTAAAGGAAAATTACTGTTGTTTTTATTTTTTTTCCTTAGTGGTACCTTGAAACAAAGAAGGTACTTTCTAGCAAAGCTGTCACTGTTGTACTCACTGGTGCCTGCTGATTGAAAAGATGCCTCTTTCTCTATTGGGAAGAACTACCCAGGGTTTCTGGAACTCAGGTTGCTTAAGATACTCTCTTCCTCCTAAATTAGTATGGAGTGACTACCTCTAGACTCTGCAGACCATGGATTACATCCTCTGGCTGGGAATGTGGCTTTCCTCTATTTGTCACGGTAGGAGAGAGCAATACAGTGATTTGTGTTCCTTTCAATATGTTATATTAGCACAATTAAAAATGAAAAGAACTTAGGATCAGTACAAGATCCATAATCTTTTTTATAATCCTTGATAACCCTGTGATAACTCTGGGCCATTCCACTCACCGGCACTGTCTCCTCCTTAGACAGCAGCACCTTCTCCAGTACATATTTATTCCTTCTCTCAGAAAGAATTCTGCCCTTCTCTACCAAGAAAAAACAAACACAAAATGTTTCAGTTTTAAGCATAAAGGTAGACACAAGAGAACCAAGTATCTGAGATAGATTGACCTTGTGTGTGTGTTAGTTGCTCAGTCATATCCAACTCTTGTAACACTATGGACTATATAGTCCACCAGGCTCCTCTGCCCATGGAATTCTCCAGGCAAGAATACTGGAGTGGGTAGCCATTCCATTCTCCAGGATATCTTCCAGACCCTGGAATTGAACCTAGGTCTCCCACGTTGCAGGCAGGTTCTTTACTGTCTTTACCACCAATGAAGCCCTAGATGGACCTTGAAAGTGAAAGTGAAAGTGAAGTCACTCAGTCATGTCCGACTCTTTGCGACCCCATAGACTATAGCCTACCAGGCTCCTCCGTCCATGGGATTTTCCAGGCAAGAGTACTGGAGTGGGGTGCCATTGCCTTCTCCAGGAGATCTTACCAACCCAGGGATTGAACCCAGGTCTCCCGCATTGTACACAGACACTTTACCATCTGAGCCACCAAGGAAGTGGACCTTAGGTCCTTCTTATTCTTTGGAGTTCCTTTCTATTTCTTAGATGGGATGCTGCACAATTCATAAATTATTGAACAAAACCAATTAGATCTTCATATTCATTCAGTTGAATTTTGTTATATTTTGTTTATAATAGATTTGATAGCAGTGGTGGGATCCAAAATGAACTTCTGATGGCTGCAGGGACAATGAGCAACACACTCTGTTTCCAAAGGCCATGGGTAAGTTCCTCTTGGTTCTGAGCTCCACTCTTTTTATTCAACTCCCAATCTAATTGGCTTTCCATAGTTTTCCATTAGGTTGGAAGCCCTTGATTCTGCCCCTACTTTCCAAGTTGGGAACTGCTGGTAGAAGCTGCAATTCCCCATTCATTTGGAATTAGTGCACAGATCCTATTCTCTGCATCTGCTGGTTCTGTCCTTTCCCCACTTTCGAAACACCTGTATAGAAATTGCTGGTGGTTACTGGCCAGAATCAAACTGAGTTCAACTTAAAAAAAAAACAAAACAAAAAAAAAACAGAACTGGGTCCAGACTGGACTGAGTCTGGAGTCTGACTAGGTCTGACTTAAGTTGAATTGGGTCCAGTGTATTTTATGCAAATAAAGGCTACTGTTAATGAGAATCTCAGAAGACCAAAAAAAAGTGGTAAGATTGGTGAGAACATATCAAGCATTTTAAAACTGTTATAGTGTTTGCTACCTAATTCAAAGACTCCTGTACTAGGATAAGTTAGTCACTAGAAGAGGTTAGATTAATGCTAGATCATCCACCAACCTCCAGAAAGTTTTTGCACAATGGAGCATGCTATAAGACATCATACAATTTCCAACCCAGCTGTATATTCCCTTGAGGTATTATTTTATCTCTAAGAGACCCATAGGCTTAGTTAAATAAATAAGTATATAAACAAAGAAATAAATAAAATGGGATATTTTATTAAATTATTTAAATCCAAAGAGTTAAGTGTGTCACCTTCCAACACACCTGCTTAAGAATTATGGTTCAAGAAGCTACAGATATTTATGATACTGGCCGGAATCTTACCAAAGACAACCTAGAATTTTGTGTCCTGAGAACTTCACTTGGTAACCATCAGAATGCATGCATCCTTAGTGGCTCAGTTGTGTCTGACCCCATGGGGTTGCAAAAAAAATCCCTCTGTACATGGGATGTTTTCCAGGCAAGAATACTGGACTGGGTTGCCATTTCCTCCTCCAGGGGATCTTCCCAAACCAGGGATCCAATCCGAGTCTCCTGTATCTCCTGCACTGCAGGCAGATTCTTTATCTCTGAGCCACTGGGCTTTTCAGAACCATCAGGTTGGGGGCCTCAAAATATGACCAGACAGAAGTGGGTCTACCCCATTTGGGACTAAAGGCCATACCAAACTGCTGCTAATCCTCTGGGAAATGATAATAACCATTATGAGGAGTATTCCAATTAAATAAGATCATTTAAGAAATATAGATAAAAATGAGGGCTCCCTAATTAATCAAACAGATTGAGATATCAATTTCAACTGTCACACAGTAGACTCTAAAGGTGCTTCCCAAGTTGCCCTAGTGTAAAGAACCCATTTGCCAATGCAGGTAGACTTAGGAGACACAGGTTTGATCCCTAAGCCAGGAAGATCCCCTGGAGGCAGCCATGGCAACCTACTCCAGTATGCTTGCCTGGAGAATCCCATGGAAAGAGGAACCTGGTGGGCTATGGTCCGTAGGGTGACAAAGAGTCGGACATAACTGACCCAATGTCGTATGTGCAGAGACTCCAAAAGGCTTCAAGATTCCAAAATAGTTTCACAAAAGAATTGTCTGCAAACACTAATAAAAAATGAAAGACAGAAAAAGCATCCAAAACAAAAGATAAAAGACGGACACCTCCTACTGCTCGCCTCCCTCCCACTTTACTTTTCATTTTACTTATCTCTGTCACCTTTCCACTCTGAAGAGACTACCATAAACAAAAATCCAGCAAGTCAATGGTGTTAAAGAAATCCCTAAATCTACTTGTGAAGGAGGCCCATATAGGGCCCCTCCCAGAGTTGCTGAGACTCTGTGGGATTTTCTAGAAAATTGCTATATTATTTCCTCAAATTGATAAGATGAAACAAAAATTAAAACTAATAAAAGCCTTGCTAAATTCTGATAGATACCATACTGCTAACTGCTAAGTCACTTCAGCCCTGTCCAACTCTGTGTGACCCCACAGACGGCAGCCCACCACGCTCTCCCATCCCTGGGATTCTCCAGGCAAGAACACTGGAGTGGGTTGCCATTTCCTTCTCCAATAGATACCATAGCCATACTTTAAATCCCACTTGGAAACTGTAGATGGTATCCTGGAAAAACTAACAGAAGCCAGTGAAGGGTGAGAATTCCAAGTCAGCTCTCCTGACTCTCTCTCTATAAACCTGGTAGAAAGAGGAAAATAAAACATCTTTGATGTCCTCTTTGGAGACGCCTCTTAAGCCCAGTGTGTTGTTTAATCATATCAGAAATATTTACTGTTTGTGCTGGCTGAAACCTAACAAAATATTCAAACAAGTTTCATAACTTTATGATCAGAAATTTGACAGAACTAAAAGCTGATATTCAGAAACTGATAGGAAATGTTATACCTTCTCCCCTAAGGTGAAATAAAACTGTGCAGGGGGCTGAGGGGTGGGGGCTGGGGACCTTCCAAAGCCTTTGTAAAATAATTTATGGATAGATTATCCTATGATGTCATTTAAACTACAACCCAGTTTCCAGGAATTAAGGGCAATTGTCCTTATTTTACCGGAGAAGGCAATGGCACCCCACTCCAGTACTCTTGCCTGGAAAATCCCATGGACGGACGAGCCTGGAAAGCTGCAGTCCATGGGGTCGCTGAGGGTCAGACATGACTGAGTGACTTCACTTTCACTTTTCACTTTCATGCATTGGAGAAGGAAATGGCAACCCACTCCAGTGTTCTTGCCTGGAGAATCCCAGGAACGGGGGAGCCTTGTGGGCTGCCGTCTATGGGGTCGCACAGAGTCGGACACAACTGAAGTGACTTAGCAGTCCTTATTTTACAGATCTTTGGAAAAACAGATTTGTGGCTGCTTAAACAATTTAAAGTCCTACCTTGTGTTCTTTTTATACCCTGTGCCTCTGAGCCACCAATATTAATAAAAAGCTTCAGCCATCTGAGCAGGTAACTTTAACTTTTTTCATCTGCTAAAAAAAAACAACTTCATTTCAACTTCTTTTAAAACTGGTGAGATTTGTATTATTGTACTTATTTCCTGGCAGTAATTTTAAATTGGAAGCAGTTCAAAAGCATCAGTTCTTCGATACTCAGCTTTCTTTATGGTCCAACTCTCACATCCATACAAAACTATTGGAAAAACCATTGTTTTGACAAGATGGACCTTTGATGGCAAAATAATGTCTCTGCTTTTTAATATGCTGTCTAGGTTGGTCATAACTTTTCTTCCAAGGAGCAAGTGTCTTTTAATTTCATGACTGCAGTCATCATCTGCAGTGATTTGGGAGCCCTCCCAAAACAAAGTCTCTCACTGTTTTCACTGTTTTCCCATCTATGTGCCATGAAGTGATGGGACGAGATGCCATGATCTTAGTTTTCTGAATGTTGAGTTTTAAGCCAAGTTTTTCACTCTCCTCTTTCACTTTAAGAAAATTAAGTTCTTCTTAGTTTTCTACCATAATGGTGGTGTCATCTGTATATCTGAGGTTATTGATATTTCTCCCAGCAATCTTGATTCCAGCTTGGGCTTCATCCAGTCTAGCATTTCTAATGATGTGCTCTGCATATAAGTTAAATAAGCAGGGTGACAATATACAAACTTGATGTACTCCTTTCTCAATTTCTAACCAGTCTGTTGTTCCATGTACAGTTCTAACTGTTGCTTCTTGACTTTGCTGGCGTGTGAGATGAATGCAATAGTAGTTTGTGCATTCTTTGGTATTGCCTTTCTTTGGGATTGGAATGAAGACTGACCTTGTCCAGTCCTGTGGCCACTGCTGAGTTTTCAAATCTGCTGGCATATTGAGTGTAGCACTTTCACAGCATCATCTTTTAGGATTTGAAATAGCTCAACTGGAATTCCATCACCACTAGCTTTGTTTGTAGTGATGCTTCCTAAGGCACACTTGACTTCACATCCCAGGATGTCTGGATCTAGGTGAGTGATCACACCATCATGATTATCTGGGTCATGAAGATCTTTTTTGTGTAGTTCTTCTGTGTATTTTTGCATAGTTCTGTGTATTTTTGCCACCTCTTCTGAATATCTTCTGCCTCTGTTAATTCCATACCCTTGCTGTTCTTTATTTTGCCCATCTTTGCATGAAATGCTTCCTTGGTATCTCTAACTTTCTTGAAGAAATCTCTAGTCTTTCCCATTCTATTGTCTTCCTCTATTTCTTTGCATTGATTGCTGAGGAAGGCTTTCTTATCTCTCCTTGCTATGCTTTGGAACTCTGCATTCAAATGGTCTTGCTCCCTGGAAGAAAAGCTATGACCACCTAGACAGAGACATTACTTTGCCAACAAAAGTCCATCTAGTCAAAGCTGTGGTTTTTCCAGTAGTCACATATGTGAAAGTTGGACTACAAAGAAAACTGAGTGCCAAAGAATTGATGCTTTTGAACTGTGGTGTTGGAAAAGACTCTTGAGAGTCCCTTGGAATGTAAGGAGATCCAACCAGTCCATCCTAAAGGAGATCAGTCCTGGGTGTTCATTGGAAGGACTGATGTTGAAGCTGAAACTCCAATATTTTGCCCACCTGATGCGAAGAACTGACTCATTTGAAAAGAGCCTAATGCTGTGAAAGACTGAAGGCAGGAGGAGAAGGGGACAGCAGAGGGTGAGATGGTTGGATGGCATCACCGACTCAATGGACATGAGTTTGAGTAAGCTCTGGGAGTTGGTGATAGATAGGGAAGCCTGATGTGCTACAGTCCATGGGGTCACAAAGAGTCGGACATGATTGAGTGACTGAACTGAACTGAAGATTAAAATAATTTATTTTTTAAACGTTGATAACTATAATTGTTAATATCAAAAGTAAACTGGTGCGATATTAGATTTCAGTTTTCTCTGTAAGAAGAAGTTTTATTGGATTTTTGATCTGTTCTTAATAGGAAATTATAAACAAAAGTGTTTTTTAGGTTTTCACCTTTTAAATGACCTGTCTAGAAAACAAAGATTAAGTGTTTTACCAAAATAAGTTTTCTCTTTTTTTGTATTTATCTTTTATTACTTAATAAAACTGAGCCTTCCCTATTAAAATAGCTGTTTCTTTCCTTTTTTCTTTTTACAATTTAACTTTCTGTATTTCCCCTTGAAGGTCTTAATTGCCATTATGATTAAATGGATATCTAAGTATTGTTTCACAGTTAATGTATGATACTATTTGAACAAGTGTTTTTAAACTTTTTAATGTTTTTGAGAAACTTCCTACAAAGAAAATTCCAAATGGAGTATTTCTGACCCTGAACCAACACTGAGATTTTTCAGAGGGTTCCTAGAACATGTCAAAAAACCTATTTTGTTTCCTTATGAAAAGGGAATGATTAAACTAATTGGACTTATTTGCTATGTTAAATTGCGTGGGAAGCTCTATCAAATAAAAACAAATACTAATATTTTACACTGTATTTGTTTAGGTATGTTTCAGAAGTTCTTGGAAATCCAAAATGTCCTGGTATAACATTATTAGTCATAATTTCAGTTATTTAAAAATATATATCACAGAAATAACTACTGTTCCTTATTAAATGAACTCTCATCAGAACTTTAATAATGGGCATTTTTCTTTGTCATTTACAGAGAATCATTGCCTTATTCTTTGCAAAAGTGTTCCTATAAAACTGCTCCATCTTCAAAAAGATTCATGGAAAAGATTTTGACAAACACAGATTTCTGATAACTACAAGACAATAAAATTGAACTATATTCAAGCAGAACAAGTGTTAATTATGTAGAACTGGACAAACGTAGAGGAATGATTGCAATTATTTTATGATTTTTTTTGTTTGTTTGTTTGAAACATTGCTGGTTCCTGGATATTTTGCTTTTCCAGATTTAAAACACTTTTTTTTTTTTTCTTTTTTCTTATTATGGCTTACGGCAACTTGGTAAAGTATACCCACTTATTTTTTTCTTTCTACCTGACTTGTCTAGAATTCAGAAATACTTGAGTATTTTTTTTTCATGGCAATATAGTTAGTTATTTGCATGAGTTCTTGCTATAATTATTAAAATAATAAGGCCAAATTTAATTCAAATGAATTGGTTTTACTATGATTACCTGTGGGGGGAAAATGAGGATAATCATAGAAAAAAATTAAGCATAAACCTTTGTAAAGATTAGATTCTAATCCCACTGTCTTAGAGGTTTTATTATATACTTGTAAACTGGACTGGATGTGAGAGTTGGACTGTGAAGAAAGCTGAGCACTGAAGAATTGATGCTTTTCAACTGTGGTGTTGGCAAAGACTCTTGAGAGTCCCCTGGACTGCAAGGAGATCCAACCAGTCCATCCTAAAGGAGATCAGTCCTGAGTGTTCACTGGAAGGACTGATGCTGAAGCTGAAGCTCCAATACTTTTGGCCACCTGATGCAAAGAGCTGACTCATTTGAAAAGACCCTGATGCTGGGAAAGATTGAAGTCAGGAGGAGAAGGGGACAACAGAGGATGAGATGGTTGGATGGTATCACTGACTCAATGGACATGAGTCTGGGTGAACTCCAGGAGTTGGTGATGGACAGGGAGGCCTTGTGTGCTGCAGTGCATGGGGTCGCAAAGAGTTGGACATCACTGAGCAACTGAACTGTGCTAAAACTGGACTAGATCTTTAGTTTCCTTAAATATTTGATTATGGCTCTCCAAACAAATGCTTCCAATTTTCTCCCACTCTTACGATTTGAATGTTTAATAACAGGACTCCACTTGAATCTCCTTGGAAGGGGCTGTACCAAGTTCTCCTTACTATCCATATGGCAGCTCAACTCCAGGGACTTGACCCTTGAACACACATCTCACAACTGAAAAGGATTCATCTGACATCTGGTCCTGCCCAGATGCTAGAGATCTCCAAATTAAACTGACAAAGAATAGAAGCAGCTAACATCAATGTTCACTGCTTTCTCCCAAGGCGCCAAATCAAGACTCAGTAATTTAAACCTAAAACATTTTAAACCTAAAACTTTTCTTTTCTTGACTTTGGCATTGGCCTGGAAAGATAACATCATCTCTGTATCTCCCAGGCCACTGCCGAGGGTGGTAAACTTTCAAACTGCTGGATTTGTCATCAAAAACTTCAATCTGAGCATGACACCAATGTTCATTAACAGTGCTCCCTTACAGACAATGGTTTGTGCCCCAAGAGTATTTATCTTTTTTCTGGGATGGTTATCATGCCTAGATGACTGATACATAACTGGAAAATGCTTCTCAGGTCATCTTACTGGGCCCCTAACTGTTCACAAAAAAACTGAGACACCTTATCGGTCAGCTCCCCTTAACTTACAGCGTAAATTAGAAAAGACTTACTACAAAGCATTCAGAATTCAGGATCCAATTCCTTCGGCAGAACCCAGTTTCCCTGGTGAGAAGTAAATACAGGTCAGTGGGCAGGGCTGACACAGGAGCCGGCACAGGTCCCAGTCACAGGCATCAGCATCAGCGGGCCGGCACTAACAGCAGGAGCAGAAAGACGTCCACTGCCCTGGACAAGGCAGGACAGCACTTAAAGTGACCCACCCAAGGCACCTGCACAGTGTTACAGGGTCCCAGGATTCCAGGAGCTGCCCTTAGCTCCGCCCCTAACGCAGCCCTTTGGCACCTTGGAGACAAGTAAGGGGAGACCAGGCATGTGCATCTGAGTAAGGAGCCATAAGTGCTGGGCGCCTTCTCTGCTAGCTACTCCTGCCCTGTGAGCTCCTGGCCTTGGTGATTTGCAACAGGACTTCCTGCCCAATCTGAGAGAAGGCAGGTCTGATGTCTAGAGCCATTTAATCTGGAGTCTCCAGAGTAAAACTAAAGTAGTCCATCCCTGAGCTCAGCACTCTTCTCCTCATCCCCACCATCCAGCCAGACTGGAGCAGGCCCATACTATGAGAAGAATAGTTTGGGTTTCTTCCTGCCCTTCCAGGAGCCCTGGCTCATTCCACTGGGCTCTAGTGCTAAGGGAGGGGCCGGGCAGACTCTGCCCTGGGTCTGGGGGAGGCATGCCACCTGGGAGAGAAAAAGCTGGCTTAACTCAGCATTCCAAAAACAAAGATCATGGCATCCAGTCCCATCACTTCATGGCAAATAAGTGGGGAAACAATGAAAACAGTGACAGACTTTATTTTCTTGGGCTCCAAATTCAGATGGTGACTGCAACCATGAAAATAAAAGATGCTTGCTCCTTGGAAGAAAAGCTATGACCAACATAGATATCATTTTAAAAAACAGAGACATTACTTTGCTGGCAAAGGTTCATCTTGTCAAAGCTATGATTTTTCCAGTAGTCATGTATGGCTGTGAGAGTTGGAACATAAAGACGGCTGAGCGCTGAAGAATTGATGCTTTGGAACTGTGGTGTTAGAGAACACTCTTCAGAGTCCGTTGGACTGGAAGATCAGTCAATCCTCAAGGAAATCAATCTTGAATATTCACTGGAAGAACTGATGCTGAATCTCCAATAGTTTGGCCACCTGATGCCTAGACCCGATTCATTCAAAAAAGACTTTGATGCTGGGAAAGATTGAAGGCAGGAGCAGAAGGGGATGACAGAGGATGAGATAGATAGATGGCATCACCAACTCAATGGACATGTGCCAAGGTCCAGCCCCGGCTGATCCAGGGTATTCAAAGGAGAGACGGCCTAGGCGACTACTTATATGCTAATTAGAGATGTAAAGAGTAATAGAATGAGGATAGCTCAGTAGGAAAATTCAGTGGAGAAAAGAGGCTGAGTAGCTTGGTTTACGCGGGAGACCAATAAAACTTCAAGACAAGAAGTTTGCACCACTTACGTAGGCCGCAGGCGCCCTCTCGAATAGCGGAAGGTGCCCCACCCTAGACACCTTCTCGAGTGGGTCTTAGAAGCCCAGGCATAATTAGTAAGCATGGTGGGTTCCGCGCTCCAGATGGAGACTTCAGCCAGAATGTGAAAAGAATGACATGGGGAGACCAAGCGCTGGTGAGCAAGGCCCGTAGCTTTATTTTTAACCGGGGCTTATATACCCTAAGTTACACATAGAGGATAATACGGGATGCAAAGTCAGCAGTCTTTGATTCTTATCAAAAACCAGGGTTTCTTTCCTGCAAATTTATCGTATACAAATGGTTTAGGTGATTTACATCATCTTCTGGCCAGAAGGCCTACTAACATTTTATGACTCTTGACAAGGACTTATCAACAAAGACTTATTTCTCTAAGAGTAATTATTTTAAGGTTTGGCGCCATCGTCCGAAGATAAAATTGCATTCCTATAGGGCGGATGTGTAATGGGTTTACAACAAAGGAAAGAATTTATTACCTTAATGGTCTAAAGTTACTAACACCAAGGCCAATGCTTATTTTTCTACATACCAACTATATTAATTAATACACATTCAAGGATACAATTCAGGGGATGTGAAAACTTGGCAACAATCATTGGCTCATCAATGAAATCCTTTACTAGTTTATTCTGACAGTTTCTAACTCTCTGAGAGGTTCTAAGCTATTTAAATATCTTAAGCTTCCCATGCCTCTGGAGGCTGGGAGACTGTAAACAATCATATGCATAGCTGTAGGAATCCGGGTAAACTTGTCAGGCGAGTTAGAGAGCCATCTGAGGGGTTTGGATTTAAACACTCCTAATTGCCCAGGAACTTTATTAATTGGAGCTGTAAGTTAACTCTTTGACAGAGAGAGCGAGATGGTGGTAGGGGACAGCCCCCAGTAAAGTCAGAGGGTGAGAGCACAAAGCAATAAAGTAGGCAGACTCTGGTTTTTGGGGGGGTAGATGCTCGAGAATATCCGGGTGGATTCCTGAGGCTCGATCCCGCCTTTGCGTATGCCGAGCCTCCTTCCTCATGACCTTTGTCACGAGTCATGCCTCGTGAGGAATGCCTCACCGGCTCCCGGCAGACATGAGTTTGAGCAAGCTCCAGGAGATGGTGAAGGACAGGGATGCCTGGCATGCTAAAGTCCATGGGATCGCAAATAGTTGGACACAACTGAGTGACTGAACAACTGAATACTGATGTGTCAGTGTCCTCTGACTGCATGTCATCAGTGCCTCTTCTGGAATGCATGTCACTGTGGTTCTGGGTGCTCCAGGGCCCCCTCCCCTCTGCATTCCTTCTTGCCTCACTGTGCTCAGGGCAGAGTGCCCAAGACTCATTTCACCCTTCACACTGTGGCCCTTAGCCCTCAGCTCCTTCCAGTGGGACTGTCTCTACTGCATGTGAGCTGGAAAGCAGTCTCATTAAATTAAGAGGGAAAACAAAAAGTACAAGTGATGTTATGATCATGAACCTCTCCTTAACTCTTGAAAATATTGTAGAATCTGTTGCTAAGGCAATGGTTACACAAAAATCCTTACACTCTATGGTCAATGTTCATTTTGATTATGGGACAGCCATTGGTTATCTTTTAGCTGAGCAAGGAAGTGTTTATGCTTTGGCCAGCACCACCTGCTACCCCATGGTTACTTCTGAGGAAGCTGAAACTCAGTTACATAAAGATCATGGAGCAAGTTTCTGCTGCTAAGTCACTTCAGTTGTGTCTGACTCTGTGTGACCCCATAGACGGCAGCCCACCAGGCTCTCCCGTCCCTGGGATTCTCCAGGCAAGAACACTGGAATGGGTTGCCATTTCCTTCTCCAATGCATGAAAGTGAAAAGTGAAAGGGAAGTCGTTCAGTCGTGTGCAACCCTCAGCGACCCCATGGACTGCAGCCTACCAGGCTCCTCCGTCCATGGGATTTTCCAGGCAAGAGTACTGGAGTGGGGTGCCATCACCTTCATGGAGCAAGTTACTTGGCTTAAAAAGTGACTCTTTCAATGCGGTCTTTCTTTCTTTGACTTACTACATGCTTTTGATTGTTTTGGGTCTTGGGAACCATGGCTTTGAAGTGCATCTCAGACACTGGGAATTATTTTACTTATAACAATCATGGCAGTCTCCCTGGTGTGTTCTATGCTCTCAAACACTTTTAAGTACATGTTTGCAGCCACTAATCATCAAGCAAATGATCTCTCTAAGACTGGAACATCAAAGAAGAAATGAAGTTAATGACCAACTAAAAAACTGTGAATCTGAAGTCATGACCTGTAAACAAAATAGTCAGCAAAAAACGTTATGACCTGTAAATAACAAACAGAGGGTCAATAAAAGCTGTGAGAACTGCAGAGATATGACTGAGAGCAGCCTGCAGGCCTTAAAATTTGATCACACCTCTCAAGGTGGGAGTCATGAGCAAAAGGGAAGAATTGTTAAAAGACAGATCAAAAAATAATAGGCCCAAAATGGAGTCACTTGTGCTAAGCCCCAAGTCAGCAAACCAAGACTTAATTATAGTTTCAGCCTCTCTCAGAAATGGAATCTTTAATGAGTCAGTCTGGAATTACCTAGTCGGCCCTAGTGACGTAATCTGCCTGGACAGACCCTTTTTATCCCTCAAAGAACGATGAAGTACTTTGCTCTTTTTTTGTTTCTCCCTATTTTCTGCTTATAAAAGCCTTCCATTTTGTACATCTCAGAGTTCTTTTCTGTTTGCTAGATGGATGCTGTCCAATTCATGAATTACTGGATAAATCCAATTATATCTTCAAATTTACTCAGTTGAATTTTGTTTTTTTAACCATATAAAATTAAATTTGTTTTTCCCTGGTTAATCTGTCTGTGTCAATTTAACTGTTAGATCAGTCAAAGAACCTAGAAGAGTGGAAGAAAAAAATATTTCCTGCCCTACAGCTGCAAGCAGAAGTACCATGTAAAAAAGCCTAATACATACATCACAGGGCGAAATTTCCCCAGTTTGTAGGAAAATTGTAAATCTAATATGTACAAATACTTCTACGGCCCTGGCCCATGCACATCAGACCTAGGGCACTGCTGCTTGTCATTAATAAAATAAAAGTAGCACAAATTCAAAACAATTCAAGTCTCTTTATTTAACTTACACTTCTTGAGACACCATGAAGGTGACAAACAGTCCAGAGCAATGGTTTTTAAATTTCTTTTTTTCTTTGTCTTTGAAAAACTTCCTATATCCCAATACATCCTTCATTTCTCATTTCAAAAGATTCTAGATTCTTCTTAAAAACCTCTATCTACAAACTCCAGCCTTCATGTCTTATATGCACATATTTCTTGCCTTGATTTTGGTTTTTGGTGTTTAGAATTTGACTAACTATCTTTTGCTAGGGCTGGAAATTTTGATCTGGATAAACTCAATGCATATTAAGATCACATGATATTTGGCACTTATTTAACACACTTAGCGAAGACTGTATGTGTTACCATTTAACTGCTCACCTTCATAAAATCTGAAATCTTTTTGTGGTTTCAAGATGGAGCAAAATTAGTCACCCTAAAATATGCCACCCTATATGTTATCTTGAACTGATTATTTTAAGCAGAAGGAGACAAGAGAAAAGCTCTGAAAAATCAAGTCTAAGTTGTATTTTTACAAGAGAAATTTACTTTTAAAAGGAAAATCTCCATGTTTAAGAGGCTGTCCCTCTCTGTATTGGAAAGAGAACCACTAAATCTCTGTGAACTCTTATCAATGGAGACAGCAAAGATTTAATTCTGCATAACTACCATAGCTTTGTTTACTGTGCTTTACCTGATAACCTTCCATAGCTGGCACTGCCCCACCCTTACTTTCAACATTTTCTTTCTTTAGGTGAAGATGGTATTTATAGTAGTGGCTTGGATCATTTTGAAGAGTTACTCTGTTTCCCTAGGTATGTCTCATATATACAGGAGAGGCATACATTTTATTAAACTTCTGTTTTTCTCCTGTTGATTTGTCTTTTATTAAAGAGTGATCTCAGCTAGGAACTTAGAGGGTAGAAGAAAAATTACTTTTCCTCCCCTATAATTTCCCCATAAGATTATAAATTAATAAATAATTTCACTACTTTACCAGTGGTCCTAGATACCAATAAGGCAACAAGTGGAAAGTGAAAGTAAAAGTTGCTCAGTCGTGTCCAACTCTTTGCAACCACATGGACTTAGTCCATGGAATTCTCCAGGCCAGAATACTGGAGTGGGTCACTTTTCCCTTCTCCAGGGGATCTTCCCAACCCAGGGGTCAAACCCAGGTCTCCCACATTGCAGGCAGATTCTTCTTCTTTTTTTTTTTTTTAATTTAATTTTATTTTTAAACTTTACAATATTGTATTGGTTTTGCCAAATATCGAAATGAATCCACCACAGGTATACATGTATTCCCCATCCTGAACCCTCCTCCCTCCTCCCTCCCCATACCATCCCTCTGGGTCATCCCAGTGCACCAGCCCCAAGCATCCAGTATCGTGCATCGAACCTGGACTGGCGACTCGTTCCATATATGATATTATACGTATTTCAATGCCATTCTCCCAAATCATCCCACCCTCTCCCTCCCCCAAAGAGTTCAAAAGACTGTTCTATACATAAGTGTCTCTTTTGCTGTCTCGTATACAGGGTTATTGTTATCATCTTTCTAAATTCCATATATATGCGTTAGTATACTGTATTGGTGTTTTTCCTTCTGGCTTACTTCACTCTGTATAATAGGCTCCAGTTTCATCCACCTCATTAGAACTGATTCAAATGTATTCTTTTTAATGGCTGAGTAATACTCCATTGTGTATATGTACCACTGCTTTCTTTATCCATTCATCTGCTGATGGACATCTAGGTTGCTTCCATGTCCTGGCTATTATAAACAGTGCTGCGATGAACATTGGGGTACACGTGTCTCTTTCCCTTCTGGTTTCCTCAGTGTGTATGCCCAGCAGTGGGATTGCTGGATCATAAGGCAGTTCTATTTCCAGTTGTTTAAGGAATCTCCACACTGTTCTCCATAGTGGCTGTACTAGTTTGCATTCCCACCAACAGTGGAAGAGGGTTCCCTTTTCTCCACCCCCTCTCCAGCATTTATTGCTTGTAGACTTTTGGATCGCAGCCATTCTGACTGGTGTGAAATGGTACCTCATAGTGGTTTTGATTTGCATTTCTCTGATAATGAGTGATGTTGAGCATCTTTTCATGTGTTTGTTAGCCATCTGTATGTCTTCTTTGGAGAAATGTCTATTTAGTTCTTTGGCCCATTTTCTTATTGGGTCATTTATTTTTCTGGAATTGAGCTGTAGGAGTTGCTTGTATATTTTTGAGATTAGTTGTTTGTCATTTGCTTTATTTGCTATTATTTTCTCCCATTCTGAAGGCTGTCTTTTCACCTTGCTTATAGTTTCCTTTGTTGTGCAGAAGCTTTTAAGTTTAATTAGGTCCCATTTGTTTATTTTTGCTTTTATTTCCAATATTCTGGGAGGTGGGTCGTAGAGGATCCTGCTGTGATGTATGTCAGAGAGTGTTTTGCCTATGTTCTCCTCTAGGAGTTTTATAGTTTCTGGTCTTACGTTTAGATCTTTAATCCATTTTGAGTTTATTTTTGTGTATGGTGTTAGAAAGTGGTCTAGTTTCATTCTTTTACAAGTGGTTGACCAGTTTTCCCAGCACCACGTGTTAAAGAGATTGTCTTTAATCGATTGTATATTCTTGCCTCCTTTGTCAAAGATAAGGTGTCCATATGTGCGTGGATTTATCTCTGGGCTTTCTATTTTGTTCCATTGATCTATATTTCTGTCTTTGTTGCAGGCAGATTCTTTACCAGCTGAGCCACAAGGGAATAAGGCAACAAAAATATATACAAATTATTAAGTATGAAAAGGAAGAAATATGTGTGGTTATTTACCAAAGACATGATTATATGCTTCGTTTGTGAAGTCGCTCAGTCATGTCTAGCTCTTTGCGACCCCATGGACTGTATAGCCTATCAGGCATTTCCGTCCATGGGATTTTCCAGGCAAGAGTGCAGGAGTGGATTATATGCTTAAAAAATCTAAAAACATCTAAAGATAAACTATTAGAAAACAACTTTAATAATTATTAGATATAATATATAAACTCAATTTAAGTTTCTTTCCATGTACCAGGAACAATTAGAAAAGAAATTTGAGAAATGATGTAACTATTGTATCAAGAACCCTCAAATACTTAGGAATACATCTAATGAAAGATGAGCAAAACCTATAAAATATTGTTGAGAGATGTTTTAAAATATTTCAATAAACTTCTGAGGCAATTCTATTTTCTCAGTTTGGAAGCATCAATATTTTAAAGATGTTTGTTCTTCCAGACTAAATTACAGATTCAGAGTAGTCTTAGACAACTTTTTTTCTTTCTCCCTGCCCTTACCACCCCTTGCCTCCAAATTCTAGAAATTAAAAATTTGTATCTAATGTTTATATGGGAATGGATACGTCCAATAATAACTAAGTCTTAAAGGGAAACAAACGATATCACATAAAAGGACTTAAAAAGTAAAAAATTAAGATGTAGTTTTTGCATTGCTGCTGCTGCTGCTAAGTCGCATCAGTCGTGTCCAACTCTGCACGACCCCATAGACGGCGTCCCGCCAGGCTCCCGCATCCCTGGGATTCTCCAGGCAAGAACATTGGAGTGGGTTGCCATTTCCTTCTCCAATGCATGAAAGTGAAAAATGAAAGTGAAGTTGCTGAGTTGTGGCCGACTCTTCGCGACCCCAGGAGCCTACCAGGCTCCTCCATCCATGGGATTTCCCAGGCAAGAGTACTGGAGTCGGGTGCCATTACCTTCTCCAAATACAAAACAATGGAACAGAAAACAGAAGATAGAGCAGACCCACACACTTGCAGTCCCTTGATTTAACACAAGGTGACACTGCAGTATGTTAGGGAAATGGTGATCTCTGTAATAGATGGAGCTGGGTTAATCGGATACCTATGTAGGAAAAGAAAATAGAGTTTGATTGTTTGGGGACTATAGGACCAAAGATATTAACAGAGTAGCCAACCAACTAAACATTTTGATTTTTATTAGTTTCCCTTAATATGTGGTTTGCTTTCAAAGGTATATTAGGTGACAGTGTAATCAAATATTTTGCTACCTTGTAATAAGTAAATTTTGCAATATCTATTTCCTAATATCTACCCTACTATTTGTTTCTTAAGTCAATTCTACATGGTAAGTTCTAGGCCCTAAGCATAGTTTGCTTAAACGTAAAGTTAACTGAAATAATAGAGCATCCTATTCCTCAAAAAATCAAACAAACAAAACTGCAGCTTAGATAAATTAAGGATTTTACTTTTTTATATATAAGCCACTACAGTATTAGTCACGTATGGAAACAATCTATTCTACCAATATAGATGAGGAAAGGGTTTATTAAAAAATACTATACATTCTTTCATGCGTGGAATTATTAGATAGGCAAAAATTCTAGGAACAACTCCCAGATCACTATTGTAGAACTGGTCTGCTACGAAAGATGTTATAAGCCCATCATTTAGACCACACCACCTCACTGTGATCCAAAAGCTCCCACATCAGGAAGCCACTGCCACCACTCCTAGCCTGAGACAATCCAAAATCCTCTGACGACATGCATTCCAAAAGTTCTGGTCTCCCCAGAGTCAGGGTGCTCACTTTCTGCTTCTAAGTTTTGTAACCAAGCAAAGGGCTCCTAAGCCTGTGGAACAGAAAGCCAACACTGACAGTAGGAGTTTGCTGCTAAGTAAGGATTTTGAATCCAAGTCTTGCATGATCAAGGCCTTAGACCTTCCCACAGTTTTGGTGCAACAGCTTATAGTACACTTTATAATCATGTTCCCAACCAGAAGTAGTAGTGGGACTGATAACCTGAACTTTAATAAACTTTGGAAAATAGATCTCATTCCCTGAGGAATTCAGGAGAATAAGCCTGAAAGCTAGTCTAGGGAGGCCTAGCATAGCCAGGTAGACAGTTGCCCAATTTTATGTAAGTAGGTCTTACCTTCTAGATCAGATCAGATCAGTCACTGAGTCGTGTCCGACTCTTTGCGACCCCATGAATCACAGCACGCCAGGCCTCCCTGTCCATCACCAACTCCCGGTGATGGACTCACGTCCATCAAGTCAGTGATGCCATCCAGCCATCTCATCCTCTGTCGTCCCCTTCTCCTGCCCTCAATCCGTCCCAGCATCAGGGTCTTTTCCAATGAGTCAACTCTTCGCATGAGGTGGCCAAAGGATTGGAGTTTCAGCTTTAGCATCATTCCTTCCAAAGAAATCCCAGGGCTGATCTCCTTCAGAATGGACTGGTTGGATCTCCTTGCAGTCCAAGGGACTCTCAAGAGTCTTTTCCAACACCACAGTTCAAAAGCATCAATTCTTCAGCGCTCAGCCTTCTTCACAGTCCAACTCTCTCATCCATACATGACCACAGGAAAAACCATAGCCTTGACTAGACGAACCTTTGTTGGCAAAATGATGTCTCTGCTTTTGAATATGCTATCTAGGTTGGTCATAACTTTCCTTCCAAGGAGTAAGCGTCTTTGAATTTCATGGCTGCAGTCACCATCTGTAGTGATTTTGGAGCCCAGAAAAATAAAGTCTGACATTGTTTCCACTGTTTCCCCATCTATTTCCCATGAAGTGGTGGGACCAGATGCCATGATCTTCATGTTCTGAATGTTGAGCTTTAAGCCAACTTTTTACTCTCCACTTTCACTTTCATCAAGAGGCTTTTGAGTTCCTCTTCACTTTCTGCCATAAGGGTGGTGTCATCTGCATATCTGAGGTTATTGAGATTTCTCCCGGCAATCTTGATTCCAGCTTGTGTTTCTTCCAGTCTAGAGTTTCTCATGATGTACTCTGCATAGAAGTTAAATAAGCAGGGTGACAATATACAGCCTTGACGAACTCCTTTTCCTATTTGGAACCAGTCTGTTGCTCCAGTTCTAACTGTTGCTTCCTGACCTGCATACAAATTTCTCAAGAGGCAGGTCAGGTGCTCTGGTATTCCCAAGTCTTGAAGAATTTTCCACAGTTTGTTGTGATCCACACAGTCAAAGGCTTTGGCATAGTCAGTAAAGCAGAAATAGATGTTTTTCTGGAACTCTCTTGCTTTTTCTATGATCCAGCGGATGTTGGCAATTTGATCTCTTGTTCCTCTGCCTTTACTAAAACCAGCTTGAACATCAGGAAGTTCACGGTTCACATATTGCTGTGGGCTTCCCTGGTAGCCCAGCTGGTAAAGAATCTGCCTGCAATGCAGGGGACCTCAGTTCAATTCCTGGGTCGGGAAGATCCCCTGGAGAAGGGATAGGCTACCCACTCCAGTATTCTTGGGCTTCCCTGGTGGCTCGGAGAGCAAAGAATCTGCCTGTATTACACAAGACTTGGGTTTGATCCCTGAGTTGGGAAGATCCTCTGGAGGAGGGCATAGCAACCCCCTCCAGTATTCTTGCCTGGAGAATCCCCATAGACAGAGGAGTCTGGTGGGCTACAGTCCATGGGGGTGTAAAGAGTTGGACTCAACTAAGCACAGCATAACAAGACCTACTGGTCTCTAAACATATGTTCCCTTTTTCTGCTAAATTCTAACTTGATACGTTTTCTAGTACTAGTCTGGCTAAAAAGTATAATGCCTCCTGTTGGAAGGCTATGGCTTGAGCTGTGTCATTTTCTACTATTGTTCCTAAAGTAAGAGACAGATTTAATGGTTTCAAGAGGAGATACTGAGAACAGAAGCCTGCAGTCGGCAGCTGCCTGCAGGTATTGTTTTGAGAACGCATGGTAGTGTCCTTGAGTCTGATACAGTTCAGAAAGTTCAAGTTCTCAGTTATAAAGGAACATGTATAAAACCATGTCCACAATGAACACCCTGAAATACTTTGGATGTCTGGACCACAGTAACTCTATTTTGATTTTTAAATATATTCTTTTCCATAAAGGTTAAAACAAAAGTACAATGCGTGTTGAATAGGTCACAAAACAGGCTGTTTTGGTTAAAGTTGTATCATGTATGAGCCAGAATGATTTTCCATTACCTCAGCAAGGGTACATTTCTCCTATCATTTCACTTTAAGTTTGCAAACCTTTTCATAGAAAACCTTGATGCTCATGATGATCACCTGTCCCTTGATACCAGGATAGTTGATTGATACTGCTATTTAGTCACTAAGTCATGTCTGACTCTTTTGAGACCCCATGGAGCCTATCAGGCTCCACTGTCCATGGGATTTTCCAGGCAAGAATATTGGAGTGGGTTGCTATTTTCTTCTCCAGGGGATCTTCCTGACCCAGGAATCAAACCCAGGTCTCCTGCTTGGCAGGCAAATTCTTTACCACTGAGCCATATTGGAAGCCCTTTGTTTGCTATTGGGCCTCCTTTTATATATATAAAAAAAGTTAGTTTATATATAAAACTAGTTTTTATATGCCTAGTTATCCACGTTGAGGGAAAAGTCAGAGATAGTTAAGAAGCTCAGAGTATAGTAACAGGGAAACATATACAGACTACGTGAAAGTGTTAGTTGCTCAGTCATATCTGACTCTTTGCAACCCGATGGACTGTAGCCCACCAGGCTCCTCTGTCTATGTAAGAATACTGGAGTGGGTGGTCATTCCCTTCTCCAGGGGATCTACCTGACCCAGGGATCAGGGTCTGGAAGTCTGAGTCTCCTGCATTGCAGGCATAATCTTTACATTCTTTACCATCTGAGTTACCACGGAAGACGTTTTATCAATTACACTGAATTGTCACACAAACATTGCACACATGCTTTTAGCAGTATGCTTAAAGCAAGCAGTGATTCATGCCATGAAGAGTTACACTCTGTGACAACATCACTAGAAAATTTTTTTTTCCATCCTAAACATTAGGGGAACTAGTATGGTTAGAAGTAAAAGTGACTTTCAGTTTTGAAAGGGAGATAAATGTTTGGTAAACAGTTCATTTGGATTGTTAGGATGAATCTTATGGGGCCTGTCCAGATTCTTGGGCCAGCTGTCTCCATTGCAGTACAACACTGCTTTTGTCTTCTTCCCAATCTGGTGTGGGTGCTGTTTGTGGTCAGCATTTTTTTTTCTTTAGACCACTTTAGAGCAGAGGCTCTTCTCAAGTGGGAAATATATATTCGAGAGTAAACTCCCTTTAGTTTCACTGCACATGAATACCTGATAAGGGCCTTTTCATCTAAGTGAGAGACAACCCTTGAAATAATGCTTTTTCTAGTATGCATAATCTCTTACAGGCCACAGGACAACTGATCTTCATCAAAAGATAGATTACAGTGATATGCTTCTGAAACAAAAGTAGAGTGTCCTTTAATAATTCAACTAAGCCTTACAATAATGTAACATAGCAACAAAGAATTATCTGGAAGTGAGTCTTAGGCAGTAAATACAGAACACAATTAACAAAACTAGAATTTAATATCCACTGAAACATAATATTTTTCTCTCAAAAATTACTTTTGATTTCTATCAAACATAACCAAATTAAGACTAATTTGTTTGTAATATAAGTCCAGTTTCAATAAGCCTGGGCTGATTATTTATATACATGTAATTGATCATATAGGCTCTTTTAAGAAACTTCTTATACAGAACCTTAGACTGAATTTACAAATGGTCTCTCATGGTCAGGAAAGCCACACCAAAGACTTTTCATCAGATTCTGTCAGTGATACTTATAAATTTTGGTGAATTCCTCTCTTTCAAGGTCTCTAAAATATGTTTGGGATTCCTGCACCAATCAGGACGTGGACTTCCTTACTCTCCTGATAAAGTTGTTGGTAACCTAAGGGTTTCCAATTTCTTGAGGGATCAGTTAGAGAGAAAATATAAGTGTTTGAAATCTGATTAAAAATATGTAATTTATCAAATTACCAAAGCATAATTAGCTTAAGGGGATAAGTTTTCCTTATATCTAGAAAATGAAGATTAAAAGTCAGTAACATTTCAGTCAAAAATATAACCCTATTCATTAGTTCACTCCGTTCTATGTAAATAATCCTTTTCATTAACAGTTTTATGAAGTCATCAGGTTTTCCATTAGAATTCTTCAATTTCTTACCCAGTTCAATGGTATAATCTGAAAGTTATAAAAAAAAACACCTGTATTTAAAGTGTTTTTATAAATCTTAAAGATGAAACATTTTCACAAAAGTATCAGAGTACCAAAATAACTGTCTATAAAGGACAAAGGACTTTAAAAGACATGATTATGTTTATATATCAATCTTATATAGCACAGAGAGCTCAGTCTGGTGCTGTGTGAAAATCTAAATGAGTAGGTTGGGGGCAAGGGAGGGAGGTCCAAGAAGGAGGGGATATATGCAAATTTTAGAAAGTTTATATAATTTCTAGAATATCCATATTGATAATATTTTGTTGTTATTTAGTCACTAAATTGTGTCTGACTCTTGCCACCCTTGGACTGTAGCCCACCAGGACCCTCTGTCCATGGGATTTTTCAGGCCAAGAATACTGGATTGGGTTGCCATTTCAGGATCTTCCCAATCCAGGGATCAAACCCACGTCTGCTGCATTGGCAGGCAGGTTCTTTACCACTGAGCTACCAGGAAGGCCCCACCACTAACATTTACCCATAGAGTACAACCTAAAGTTTTATGTCTACTCACTTGACAATGCTTCCCATGCAACCCAATACACTAATAATGCTAATTAGTTTAATCTTTTTCTTTGAGATGCTGCAGGTGTCCTCTAAAGCATCCCAAAGCTGGCTAGAGGTAAAAAAAAAAAAACTTCAATTAGAATTTGATCCTTGGAGAGTTTATCAAAACTATCAAGAGAGTATCAAAACACCTGGACACCTAGGATCATAGTTCATTGTGAAATCATACTTATCCACTCAAAGGATTTCAAATGCAAAGACAGAAAATTTTAATGATTACTTAAAAGGTAAAGAAATGTCATAATTCCATAAGAATGCCATAAAATTCTATAAATTCCATAATTCCAAGAATTCCATACTTACATAAAAATTCCATAAAGATTCCATGGACAGAGGAGTCTGGTGGGCTACAGTTCATCAAGTTGCAAAAAGTCAGAAAGGACTGAGCAACTAAGGCTTTCACTTTTATCCACCTTATTCAGTTCAGTTCAGTCGCTCAGTCGTGTCCGATTCTTTGCAACCTCATGAACTGCAGCATGCCAGGCCTCCCTGTCCATCACCAAACCCATGTTCACCCAAACCCATGTCCGCTGAGTCGGTGATGTAACCATCTTATCCTCTGTTGTCCCCTTCTCCTCCTGCCCCCAATCCCTCCCAGCATCAGAGGGAGTCTTTTCCAATGAGTCAACTCTTCGCACGAGGTGGCCAAAGTACTGGAGTTTCAGCTTCAGGATCATGGTGACAATATACTGCCTTGACGTACTCCTTTTCCTATTTGGAACCAGTCTGTTGTTCCATGTCCAGTTCTAACTGTTGCTTCCTGATCTGCATACAAATTTCTCAAGATGCAGGTCAGGCGGTCTGGTATTCCCATCTCTTTCAGAATTTTCCACAGTTTATTGTGATCCACACAGTCAAAGGCTTTGGCATAGTCAATAAAGCAGAAATAGATGCTTATCTCTCTTGCTTTTTCGATGATCCACTGGATGTTGACAATTGATCTCTGGTTCCTCTGCCTTTTCTAAAACCAGCTTGAACATCTGGAAGTTCACGGTTCATGTATTGCTGAAGCCTGGCTTGGAGAATTTTGAGAATTTTGAGCATTACTTTACTAGCATGTGAGATGAGTACAATTGTGTGGTAGTTTGAGCATATTTTGGCATTGCCTTTCTTTGGGATTGTAATAAAAACTGCCCTTTTCCAGTCCTGTGTCCACTGCTGAGTTTTCCAAATTTGCCACCTTATGCAGTTCAGTTCAGTTGCTCAGTCATGTCCAACTCTGAGACCTCATGAATCGCAGCATGCCAGGCCTCCCTGTCCATCACCAACTCCCGGAGTTCACTCAGACTCAAGTCCATCGAGTCAGTGATGCCATCCAGCCATCTCATCCTCTGTCGTCCCCTTCTCCTCCTGCCCGCAATCCCTCCCAGCATCAGAGAGAGTCTTTTCCAATGAGTCAACTCTGCATGAGGTTGCCAAAGTACTGGAGTTTCAGCTTCAGCATCATTCCCTCCAAAGAAATCCCAGGGCTGATCTCCTTCAGAATGGACTGGTTGGATCTCCTTGCAGTCCAAGGGACTCTCAAGAGTCTTCTCCAACATCACAGTTCGAAAGCATCAATTCTTTGGTGCTGGGCTTTCTTCAAGTCCAACTCTCACATCCAAACATGACCACTGGAAAAACCATAGCCTTGACTAGATGGAACTTTGTTGTCAAAGTAATGTCTCTGCTTTTAAATATGCTATTTAGGTTTAAATATGCCTCCTTATTAGAACAGAGTCAAATGTGTTCCTTTTTATGGCTTAGTAATATTCCACTGTGTATAGGTCCCACAGCTTCTTTATCCATTCATCTGTCAACAAACATCTAGGTTGCTTCCATGTCCTAGCCACTATGAAGAACAATATGGAGATTCCTTTAAAAACTAGGAATAAATATGGCATATGACCCAAAAATCTCACTACTGGGCATATACTATGAGGAAACCATAATTGAAAAAGGCATATGTATCCCAATATTCACCACAAACAAGGGTTTCTTAAAGGCAACATTAGGGATGAGGGTCAGAAGGTACATGATCATCTTATAAATAGTCTTCATTAGTTGGTGGTGAGGTAATAAGGCGATGTCTCATGAATCCTAATCATCAACTTTCTAGTTTCAACCAGTCTTGGGTCTATGGACTGTGCTTATGGTCAGTATGTAGTAACATTCTCCACCAGGTGGGAATCTTAGCTTCTGCAAAACAACTCAAAGGTATGTGTCAGATTGTTCTTTATATCTCTGAGGAGGAACTGGGAGTCCTTTGATTTCCTGTCTTATCACTGAACTATCGCTTAACCTTTTATTATTCTTGCTTGACTGCTTTGTTTTAATGCATTCCCTTCTTTCTCTAATTAGTAACTGCTTGAATCTGCTCTTTGGCACTCAAAGAAGGCCTAGGAGACTGAAGTCTTTTTTCTGCAAACAAGAAATGGGAGACATGTACCTACCCTTTTGTACCAGGAATGACCACAGAGTCCTACTCAGTTTCTTTGATACTTCTCAATCCTGAGCAGAATGGGGACTGGACAAGAAAGGGAATAAAGTATTGGAAAGAGAGGTTCATCATAAAATGGGCAGGGAAACTAAGTATTTGGAGACTTGGTTTCAGTTTCATATATGTTCATATACTTAGTAGAACATAATAATTCATGGAATTCTAGCTACAGGGGACTTGGGAAACATAGTCCATTTTACAAACCCAAGTCCCAAAGTCTAGACTCATCTGTCTCAGCTTCCAAAAGTCTATAATAATAAAGACTGTCATATATTTAGCATTTATTCTGTGCTAATAAAGCAAATCTATTTCTTTTTACTTATTTCATCTCATATTTTAAATTAATTTTTTTCTGTAGAATTTGGTGTTCTATATTAATTAACATTATAATAAATAAAGAAAAACAATAAGGATAAGTTTAAAAAAACAAGTTCTAAGTATGGCTTTTTGGCAAAGTCACAGCACAAAACTTGTCTGGTGTGGCTTGGCTAAGGAGAGACTCTTTTTCCTAAAATTCTTTGCTTTCTCTAGAACTGAGATTACATCAGTTTAACTTAAGGCTTTTTACTTTCAAATTTTGAGTTAATTTAAGTGTGACTAAAACTAAATCAGGGATGTATGAAAAAGTTTGTTAGTTTTAAAGGATGGATTAAAAAACAACGACTGACATGATGTCTAGATATTTCAAAGGGAAAAAACAAACTCAAAAATGTTAATGTTGATGCATTCAGTGAGCCAGAATGAGAATGTAACACCCCAGAAAGTTCTGACTGCACTTAATTGATATGTGCTTTTGGCAAAATAAGTGAGAGTTTGGCCCAAGATAATAGCTTAGACATCTGTGTACTAAGACCTCTGAGCAAGTGCTCCATGTCATCTATATTCAGCATCAGAAAATTTTGTTGTGTCCAAGTTTCCCTGTCAGTCATAACAATTTAAAATGTGACAAAAATATATTGAATCAAATAGAACAGTGGTGAATAGATTTATAAATTATGTGCAAAAATATAATTTTGAACACCAGTTACCTGTCTTCCTTTATAAACTAAAGAAAACAAATCTTCTTCTATATATTTCTTATCTTAAAAAAAAAAATAAAAACAGAGGAGAAAGCACCTACACTTCAAATTTAGATACAAAAATGAAGAGCGAATGACAAAGAAAGAGTGTCCCATCCAGAAACATGCATGATTCATGAGGACCTTGCTTTTAATAAGACTGAAGACAGCTGGGAAAGGAAATAATGTGCAAATTTACTGAAGACCTTGAGAGTTGGCTGAAATTTCACATAAGAACTTACAGAACTTAATCAAAGCTGCCTTTGTTGAAAAGCAGATTTACATGCCAAATGAGAGCATTCAGAACACCTGAAATCAGAAGGCACGAGGAATAAGAAAACAGAAGGTCACCCCATTTATTTCTTATCATCTTTGCAGTGCTCTGTGCCTCCCTTCTTGCTCAGCTAAATCACAAAGAAAGGTATTTGACTCAGAAAACCTTATTGTAGTTAGGTAGCAAAAGTAGCACAAAGTACAACTTACCCATATCTCTGGGAAAGAAGAGTTGGAAAAATTAACATAGGTCAAAATTTAGTTAGTAGATCAGTGGAATCATAAAGCACCCTAGAAACATAAATAACTTATTGGGTAGCTTTTTATCGTAAATTCATCTTGTATGGATACCTGAAGTGAGCGCATGTACCATTTTTGATGAATTATCACTCTTCTGCTGCTAAGTCGCTTCAGTCGTGTCCAACTCTGTGCGACCCCATAGTCGGCAGCACACCAGGCTGCCCCGTCCCTGGGATTCTCCAGGCAAGAACACTGGAGTGGGTTGCCATTTCCTTCTCCAATGCATGAAAGTGAAAAGTGAAAGGGAAGTCGCTCAGTCATGTCTGACTCCTAGTGACCCCATGGACTGCAGCCTTCCAGGCTCGTCCGTCCATGGGATTTTCCAGGCAAGAGTACTGGAGTGGGGTGCCATTGCCTTCTCTGAATTATCACTCTTAAATAACTCTTATTTACATTTAAATATGCACTCAGCACTCTGCTAAGTGATTTTTCTACACTATGCTTTCCTTTATCTGATCTTATGAGTTGGATTTCTCACAGCTTATTTTCTCCCTGGCTTTCAGCTAATCTGTCTGATAAAAATTTCAAAATTTATATCTCCATGTAAACCTGTCCTAAGAAATTCATTTTTTTCTCGCCAACTACCTACCTGACATCTGCGCTTGGGAGAGATCATAAACATCTCAAATTCAGCATTTCCAAAGCTGATCTCTCCTCCCTATGCAAAGCTAATCTAACCTTAGTCCTCTTTTCCTGAATCAGTATCAACTCCTGCTTGTTTCTCTCCCTCCCTCACATAACTAATCTATCAGAATATGTCAGTGTTGCCCCTATTCTATATTTTAAGTTCATCCCTGATCTCTCCATCTCCAACACCAATGAATTTACCAAACCTACCATAATCTCCTCCTTGGGACTACACTGCCTTGGAGTCCCAGCTGATGTATGTCCACAGGCACTCCCCTTCACACCCCATTTATTGGAGCTGGAGTGATTTTTAAATAGGATCAGCTCATCCCCTTTTTAAAGTCTTTCAACTGTAAAAATAAGTAAACAGCCTTTTACTCTACTGGGCCAGGGATGTTCAGGCCTCTTTTTAAGCCCCAGCTGTAATTCAAGCCAGCAGATAATTTGGGCATGACCTAGGAATGGGGCCAAGAGGCAGCCTGTATTTTACTCCTCTTTCCTTCTCAGTGACTGGCAGAGAAGCAGGTCAACGATCCATGAGTATAATTGAGTAAATGAATAAAAACCATCAAGAAGCAATCATATCCAATCATATTCAGAACAAAGATGATGCTCTTTTAGATATCAATATTGAGGAATGATGATAATAATAACAATAATATTATGCCCACTTATAGAACACATTGTTCATTTTCTGTGCATAGTAATACCGTGAAGTCCAAGCTAGTCATCTCTCATTATAAAAACAGATTAAAATGTTAAATATAAATCATGTGGCTGTTGATGAAGCTAAGATTTGTCCCAAGTTTGATTCCAAATCTCATGTTCTTAATGTCTTCTAGCAAGAACTGAAATAGCATTTATTAAAATCATAGTAAGTCAGTAAAAGTGTAAGAATTGGAATGCATAATCTTAGTTTACATGTACTTTCATGAGTTTCATGAGCCCACATATACTTTCAAGAGTTTTGCTGAGCCTTGGAATTTTAGTCAGGTCATAAGAGCTGCAGTTTATTCTCTACTGTATGGTTTTGTAGAGATAAAATTTACTGTACTTTGTCCAGAATATATTTCAGTTTATTTTCATATATCCTCATAGTAGTAGAGTTACATTTATGTTTCAGAATATAAAAATTAAAGGGAAAATATAAAGTCCAAGAAATGTTCAGGAAGAAATTATAGAAATTTCTACATGATTACAACTATAGAAAATAATGGACTGTACTGTATGTGACTGCCACCATCACTGAATGTCTTAATGATGGGCAATGTGAATTAATGGAAAGAACCCAGACTTTATCATAAAGGACAGGGCTGCATGTGGAATTGCTGTGTTACAAACTTTCTATACTTAAAGTATAAAACTTTATTGGAAATTGTACTAGATTAACTCTAAGATGTGATCAATTAAAGATCCATATTGTAATCTCTAAAAAAAAAAAGAAAGATGGAGCTGGATTTGAATATTATTCTGCCATTTTTCAACAGTATCAATTTTTATCTCCTGTGAGTCTCATATATCCTTGTCTGTGACATTGTGATATTAATAGCTACCTTTGTGTCCCTTAAAGATAAGCAATTACAACTTTTTAAACTTACTTATAATCTTTAACACAATTTGCTTTCTGTGATAAAGTTTTTTAAGATTTACTCTCTTAACAACTTTCAAATATAAAATACATTATTATTAATTATAGTCAGCATGCTGTACATTATTTTATTATTACTTTTGTCATCATCATTATTATCAATAACATCAGAAACAGGAAACATCTTTTCTCTTTTTCTCTCAGAGTATTTTCTTGTTTTTTCTTTGTTCAGTTTTGTTTTGTGGAGGTTTTTTTGGGGGGAGGTATTGTTCTCTCAGAAAAACAACCAAGGTGTTCAGATTGATTACATACTCTGCTTTCCCTCTGGCTACCATTTGTCACTGCTGTAAGTAAACAGCAAAATAAAATCTTCTCTTATTAAATGAGACTCTAGACGAATCCCACACAGTCTGTACTTGCAGGAAAAAAAGAACGGTCTCTTCTTCAAATGTCCAGATTTGATCTTCCTGTATAAATCAATAGTTACATATATACACCAGTCACCCATCCTAGACACATATCTTTAGTTACACCGTATAGCAAGTCTCCATGGCATACCAAATATTTTAGGCCATTTTCCAATTCATTATAAAGAAAACCTCATTCAGTCTTGTTACTGTTCAGCTAACTTCTATATTCTTATGACATAAATCTAATTAAGACTTTGACAGACACAATTTAGAACCAGGACTCAAAAATACAATTAAAGGGTTTAAGTGCAAAGTAAGTGATTTGGGGTATTAAATGTAAATGACATTTTAATTCTAATTCATCAGTTTGAAAGTTAATGAAATTAATGAAGCAAGAAATAAGATGCAAATCCAAAAGTTTATATTCCTCTGCTTAGTTGGCTGCCTTGGGCGAGCCCAAAAGAGAAATCAAAGCCAATTACAGCCATAAGTGACAATTTGGGATGTATTTCCATTAGATAGTTATATACAATAAAATACTCTGAAAAGGATTTTCTGAACAAGAGGCACATTCAATTGAATGTGTGTAACTGTGTGTGTAGGTTTGTGAATGAATGGATGGTAGGGAATAAGTTAAAATATTCAAAGTATAGAATGAATATCATTTTTATTAAATAATAACTACTTGAATGCCCTAAAGTTCAAGGATGAAAAGCTAGAATACAACTAATAAAAGTAAAAAGTAGAACATCTTTGGAAATTCTGAAATCTTGAAAAATTAGGTTGACATTTTGAGAAAATGATTACAGGTATGTTGGTAATATGAATACTACACACACACATACACATCATTTGGGGAAAAACATGTAACATATAATCATAGATCAACCTCACATATTATAAGAAAATATCCACATTTTTCCCTTTAAAAAACACTGTCAGTTCAGTTCAATTCAGTTGCTCAGTCATATCCAACTCTTTGCAACCCCATGAATCACAGCACGCCAGGCCTCCCTGTCCATCACCAACTCCTGGAGTTCACTCAGACTCATGTCCATCGAGTCCGTGATGCCATCCAGCCATCTCATCCTCTGTCGTCCCTTCTCTTCTTGCCCCCAATCCCTCCCAGCATCATAGTCTTTTCCAATGAGTCAACTCTTCACATGAGGTGGCCAAAGTACTGGAGTCTCAGCTTTAGCATCATTCCTTCCAAAGAAATCCCAGGGCTGATCTCCTTCAGAATGGACTGGTTGGATCTCCTTGCAGTCCAAGGGACTCTCAAGAATCTTCTCCAACACCACAATTC
Organism: Bos javanicus; assembly: GCF_032452875.1. NCBI lineage: Eukaryota > Metazoa > Chordata > Mammalia > Artiodactyla > Bovidae > Bos > Bos javanicus. The sequence goes on along the minus strand of NC_083869.1, from coordinate 57,177,003 downwards.
AAAAGCATCAGTTCTTCGGTGCTCAGCTTTCTTCACAGTCCAACTCTCACATCCATACCTGACCACTGGAAAAACCATAGCCTTGACTAGACGAACCTTTGTTGGCAAAGTAATGTCTCTGCTTTTGAATATGCTGTCTAGGTTGGTCATAACTTTCCTTCCAAGGAGTAAGCGTCTTTTAATTTCATGGCTGCAGTCACCATCTGTAGTGATTTTGGAGCCCAGAAAAATAAAGTCTGACACTTTTCCCCATCTATTTCCCATGAAGTGATGGGACCAGATGCCATGATCTTCATTTTCTGAAAGTTGAGCTTTAAGCCAACTTTTTCACACTCCACTTTCACCTTCATCAAGAGGCTTTTTAGTTTCTCTTCACTTTCTGCCATAAGGGTGGTGTCATCTGCATATCTGAGGTTATTGATATTTCTCCCGGCAATCTGGATTCCAGCTTGTGCTTCTTCCAGCCCAGTGTTTCTCATGATGTACTATGCATATAAGTTAAATAAGCAGGGTGACAATATACAGCTTTGACGTACTCCTTTATTTGGAACCAGTCTGTTGCTCCATGTTCAGTTCTAACTGTTGCTTCCTGACCTGCATACAAATTTCTCAAGAGGCAGGTAAGGTGGTCTGGTATTCCCATCTCTTTCAGAATTTTCCACAGTTTATTGTGATCCACACAGTCAAAGGCTTTGGCATAGTCAATAAAGCAGGAATAGATGTTTTTCTGGAACTCTCTTGCTTTTTCCATGATCCAGCAGATGTTGGCAATTTGATCTCTGGTTCCTCTGCCTTTTCTAAAACCAGCTTGAACATCTGGAAGTCGTGGTTCACGTACTGCTGAAGCCTGGCTTGGAGAATTTTGAGCATTACTTTACTAACGTGTGAGATGAGTGCAATTGTGCGGTAGTTTGAGCATTCTTTGGCATTACCTTTCTTTGGGTTTGGAATAAAGACTGACCTTTTCCAAGTCCTGTGGCCACTGCTGAGTTTTCTAAATTTGCTGGCTAGTGACCTTAAAATTAACTTTAAAAATTCAGCTATATCATTTTTAAAAATGAGCAATTAATCTACAAACTTGTCTGATATTATGACAGATAACTTTCTAAAACATCTCTCAAAGATCTCTGTTTTCTGTTATTCATATGACTGTGAAATCACTTCATCTTAAGTGTTGGAAGGACCTACTGATTGCTTCTTCTGACTAGAATAGCGTAAAATCTACTTTCTGAGAAGGGGTTATAAAAGACTGTGACTTCTATCTTACTGAAAATTTCTTATTCTTCCCATGGGCTGGCAAAGAACTGAGGGTGTCCTCTGCCCAGCCACAAGCAAAAGCAGAAGTCCTTAGATTTTTAAGGAACTAAATCTTCCCCATTCAAGCTTTTTGAGAGACTCCAGTACTGGCTAACACCTTGATGGAGCAGCCTTTTGAAAGACTCTTCAGCTGAGGACTCAGTTAATCTATATTCAGATTATTGATCTATAGAAAGGATTGGATATTTTTAAAAATGTTTATTCAAAGACACTAAGGTACAGGGAAATTTTTAATATAGTAGTAATAAATATTATCAAACACCTTAGTTAATAAGATTGATGACCCCATGTTTAAATGTTACAAAAGTCAGTCAGTGAGAAACCTTGTGGAAATTAAACCTCGCCAGTCAATTGAATGGTCATGTACCAGAATGCTATTTGTTGAACAATCATGTTCTATACAAGAAAATAATCCTGTAATCTTTAAACGTATAAAAAAATAAAAATGGAAAGGTAACTTTCTTTTGTTTGAAACCTGAGTTGCTGCTTTTCTTCCTTGTGTTGGTTCTTTGAAGATATATTAATCTAGCAATCTTAATCTTTAAAAATAAAAGCAGAAAATGCTTTTAGTTCCAACTCATGTTCTTGAAAATCTTTTATAATGTATTGCTCCACTTTCCTGCCTTTATAAATATAGTACACTGAACTTAGCTGCCTTCTGTTGATGGCTTTCATGCAACACTTCAACCATTACATTGTAAGTGGATTCTCACTGTACAATAATTTGGATGTAGAAAGTGAAAGAAATGTTGACTAGGCACTCAACCTAAAACATCCACTAAAAATGTTTTTTGAATAAAACATTGGACTTCAATTACTTTCTTATTTAAATTTCTCAACTTCAAGTATATAATCACAACAATAAAAAATGTAACAAAGCAAACTATCTTCACAGGAGTCTACTATATAGTTTTGGGTGGGTTATTACTAAACATTGCATTACTCTTACTCTTGTTTTTGTCAGAGGGTTTTGGGAAAAGACACTTCTCTCCTTTTCCCACATTACAATGTATAATAACTTTTTGTTAACTGGTGTATGCCATGGTTATTACATCATATTTTAAACATATGCAAGATAATTAGAATGGAAGATACGTATCGTGACAAATTAGAAGAATCTGAGCCAACTTTTCATTCCTTCTATGTGGAAATAGATGCCACTGCTACTCATGAAAGGCACATCATCTTTAGATTTAAAATTTCAAATAAAATATATACATTTACATTTACACATTCCTATTCTACAGATAAGGTTTTATCCAAATTCCACAAATGCCTACCCAAATGATTATATGAATTTTGAGAAAAAATTGTCAAGAGTAAGAGGTGTTCACAGTGTAAGAAGTGGAAACAAATACAGTTTGAGTTTGATATCCCAGGTGGAGTTTGCTGCTCTGGAAATTAGAAAAAACAAAACCTTTGACTTTCATTCTAGGAAGTACAGATATGAATGTTATTTTAAGAATTACCATGGAACCCCAATCTGTTAATGTAATTTTTATTTTTGTGATTATTACCACACCTAACATATTCTTTTAATTTCATGGCTACAGTCACCATCTGCAGTGATTTTGGAGCCCCCCAAAATTAAGTCTTTTACTGTTTCCACTGTTTCCCCATCTATTTGCCATAAAGTGATGGGACCAGATGCCATGATCTTAGTTTTCTGAATGTTGAGATTTAAGCCAAATTTTTCACTCTCCTCTTTCACTTTCATCAAGAGGCTCTTTAGTTCTACTTCACTTTCTGCCATAAGGGTGGTGTCATCTGCATACCTGAGGTTATTGATATTTCTCCCAGCAATCTTGATTCCAGCTTGTGCTTCATGATGGAATGCTTGATTCCAGCATTTCTAAAGATGTACTCTGCATATAAATTAAATAAGCAGGGTGACAATATACAGCCTTTATGTACTCCTTTCCCTATTTGGAACCATCTGTTGTTCCATATCCAGTTCTAACTGTTGCTGCCTGACCTGCAAACAGATTTCTCAAGAGGCAGGTCAGGTATTCCCATCTCTTTAAGAAGTTTCCAGAGTTTGTTGTGGTCCACACAGTCAAAGGCTTTAGCATAGTCAATAAAGCAGAAATAGATGTTTTTTCTGGAGCTCTCTTGCTTTTTCAATGATCCAACTGATGTTGGCAATTTGATCTCTGGTTCCTCTGCCTTTCCTAAATCCAGCTTGAACATCTGGGAGTTATACAGCAGTCTTTCTCATCAAAAGTATATTCCTAATGTATAATAAAACTTCTTGATAATAACTGGAAAATTATGAAAGATCAGCAAATAAGTGTATTAAGGACAAATGCTTTCCCTTTAATTGGCAAGAGAATGAAGACTAATGGAAGATATCTGTAATTATGTAATTTTTCCATCACTAATCTTTATACATTAGATATCCACAAATAAATGACCAGAGTTATGATAAACTACTTAAGCTAAAAATACCATAAAAATACTATCATTAGGTCTAGCAATAAGAGAAAATTCTGTCTTTTTTTAAAGTGAAGCTGCTTTTAGATGTCAACAAATGTTTTGCTGTGATGATCACATTTCTTATTGGACACAAGTTCCTCCAGCGAAAGAAACAAAACTTTGTTGAATATATTCTTTTTTTTTTTTTTTGCCTTCAATCTTTTTTTTTATTAATATTATTTTTTTAATTTTATTTAATTTTTAAACTTTACAATATTGTATTAGTTTTGCCAAATATTGAAATGTTGAATATATTCTTAAAAATATTTTAATTCTACAAAATATTTCAAAAGTCTGTTACAGTATTATGTGTAAGAAATATTCAAATAATTATTTTTATAAATTATAAATATGACTTAATGGCGAAATAACAGATCTTTTATGTAGAATCTTTTCCTTTAAAGAATAGAAAATAGTGCAGTGTAAAGTGGCTATATTATACAAGACAATGTCAAGTCATTTAGGGTATCTATAACTTCACTCAGACCAACTGGAAGCTGACGTTTTCCTCAAAACTGCTTGTTTATCCCTTTAAGTGTTAAGAAAAATACAGTTCTTTTCTCTGGCAGCACCAACTCAGTACTCCAGAATGACTGACTTGGAATTTTAATGTCACACTAGGTATATTAAATGTTTTATTTTCTGGTTCCAATTCATCAGAATTTTTACTCTGTAGGGCTGGAGATTTAAATTTTTAGAGCACTAGTCATGCGAAGAGTTGACTCATTGGAAAAGACTCTGATGCTGGGAGTGGTTGGGGGCAGGAGGAGAAGGGGACGACAGAGGATGAGATGGCTGGTGGCATCACCCACTCGATGGACATGAGTTTGGGTGAACTCAGGGAGTTGGTGATGAACAGGGAGGCCTGGCGTGTTGCAATTCATGGGGTTGCAAAGAGTCGGACACAACTGAGCGACTGAACTGAACTGAACTGAACTGAATCTTGCAAAAAGTAAATTCAAATCTGATGATTTTGCTGACATTCAACCATCTTGTTGGTCTGTGTTTACTTTGGAGGCTGCTGACTCACACTGAAATGTGCATTTTATTATCATGAATGGCTGTTCAAAAATAAAAGGACAAAAAGCTAAAGTCTTTGTGGTGGTGCCAGTGTCTGAGCATCGGGATTACAGCTAGATTAGGGAATGTCTCTGGACTCAAGAATCAGATCTGAAAAGGTCAGAGTTGATGGCAATGATTGGCTGTGTTAAGAGCTGATTCAAATGAGAACTACTTTTCTCGTAATCAACTCCCATCCCCCACCTTACTTTGGCTGTCTTGCAGTGTAGTTTAAAGGGTGGTGGTGGCGGTGGTTTAGTTGTTAACTTGTGTTTGACTCTTTGCAACTCCATGGACTGTAGTCCACCAGTCTCCTCTGTCCATAGGACTTCCCAGGCAAGAATACTGGAGTAGGTTGATATTTCCTTTTCTAGGGGATCTTCCCAACCAGAGATCATGCCCATATCTCCTGCTTGGCAGGCAGATTCTTTACCACTGAGCCACCTGGAAAGCCCAGTTTAAAGGGTAATTGTCTCTGATTCATTCCATCAAGAAAGGAAACCAAGCATCTTTCTCCTAATTAGCAGGGAAGTCCGTTTCTCAGGGTTGGCCTTAGTAGGCCAGGCTCTTCCAATGATCATTTCTCTTTTATTGTTTTTTTCCATGTGACTGCCCAGAGTAGGACAATTTCCAAAAGTCTGCCTTGAATTTAGCAAACAAAACAGCCTATTAAATTTGAGATCAAATTATTCATAATCTAAACCAAGACATTTTTGTGAGTGAAATAGGCACTATTAATAATTGTACTAGGTCAAGAAGCATAAATCAAGACAATACCAGCAAATATGCCTTAGAGTCTTACAAACCAACCCAGCTTATCAGAGTTTTGCAATTGTTTTGCAGTTATTCCTTATGCATCTCTCTACTTCATGAACCTCACAGAAAGTAAAGATGGTGGCCTGGAAAAATATTTTAAATAAGTTAAAGCAAAACTCATGAGCTCTGAAATACCACCCTATTCAAATATCATTCTGGATGCTTACCAACTGACTTATTTAACTTTTCTTTCCCCAATTTCTTCATCTATAATATAAAAGTTAAAAACTACATGTTTCATATGAAGTTTAGGTGATTTATTGAGACTTGTTTGTCGAGCCTATGATCTACCTTAATAAATGTTTCATCTGCAATAGAAAAGACTGTGCATTCTGTTGTTGGGTAGAGTGTTCTATGGTCTTCAGGTCGGGTAAGATTATTGTGTTGTTAAAACTTCCTGTATGCTTATTGATTTTCTGTCTACTTGTTCCATCAATAACAGGTAGAAGAGTATTGAAATCTTCACCTTTCATTGTGGATTTGTCACTTTCTAATTTTAGTTCTGTCAGTTTTTGCATCATGGAGTGGGGATCTCTTTTATGGCGTATATACACTTTAAGACTGTTATTCTTTTATGAATTGTACCTTTTATTATTATGGAATATCTCATTTTATCTCTGGAAACATTCCTTGTCCTGCAGTCTATTTTATCTGTTATTAAAATATTCACTTTATCTTATTATTAAAGTTCACTTTGTTTTAACTTTTCTTATCCTTTGCTTTTAACCTGTATCTTTATATTTAAAGTGGATTTCTTCTAAGTTTCATATAGTTGAATCTTGTATTTTTATCTAAACCAACATACCCTGTCCTAACTGAAGTGTTTTTTCTGCTTAGATTAAAAATAATTACAAAATGTATTTTGATAAACTGCATCTATGATCTTCCTATATATTCCATTTTGTTTCTCATTTCCTGCTTTTTTTTTTAAAGATTACCTAATTTTTTTTATTATTTCACTTTGTTCACTCTATTGTCATGTTAAGTATAACTCTTTCTATGTCTTAGCTGAACGCTTCCAATATGCATCTTTAACTTATCATGATCTAGCTTCAAATAAAATTACTCTACATTGTGTATCAGTCTTTATGAAATATCTATCATACATTTTATTTCTACATATTTTATAAACTTACAATACATTGATTTTTATATGCCCTTTAACTTTTTAAAAGACCAATAAATGAGGAAAACCAATTTTATTCACTAACATATACCATTCCAGCATTAATTAATCCATTATGTAGATTTGTGTTTCTAGCTGGTATCATTGCTTTCAGCCCAAAGACTTCCTTGTACATTTCTTGTAGCTTAAGTGTACTATAGTAAATTCTCTCATTTTTGTTTACAAAAAACTTTCTTAGTTTTGTTGTATTTTTGCTCTGAAATCTATTATTCTGATATTTGTATAGCTTGTCCAGCTTTCCTCTTTTTTATTAACATTAGCGCCCTGTCTTTTTCTACTTTTTTTTAGCTGTGGTCTATTATATTCTGTACATATAAAATGGATATTATTCAAGCAGTACAGAGTAGGATCTTATTTTTTATCCAATCTAAAAAATCTCTGGTTCTTAATTGGAGTGTCTAAACCACTTACATTTAATGTGATTAATGACATCAGTTCAGTTCAGTTCAGTCACTCAGTCCTGTCCCACTCTCTGTGACCCCATGGACTGCAGTACATCAGGCCTCCCTGTCCATCACCAACTCTGGGAGTTTACTCAAACTCATGTCCATCTAGTCGATGATGCCATCCAGCCATCTCATCCTCTGTCATCCCCTTCTCCTCCTGCCCCCAATCCCTCCCAGCATCAGAGTATTTTCAAATGAATAAGCTCTTCACATCAGATAGCCAAAGTATTGAAGTTCCACCTTCAACATCAGTCCTTCCAAGGAACACACGAGACTGATCTTCTTTAGGATGGACTGGTTGGATCTCCTTGCAGTCCAAGGGACTCTCAAGAGTCTTCTCCAACACCACAGTTCAAAAGCATCAATTCTTCAGTGCTCAGCTTTCTTTATAGACCAACTGTCACATCCATACATGACCACTAGAAAAACCATAGCTTTGACTAGATTGACATTTGTTGGCAAAGTAATGTCTCTGCTTTTTAATATGCTGTCTAGATTGGTCATAACTTTCCTTCCAAAGTCTTTTAATTCATGGCTGCAATCACCATCTGCAGTGATTTTGGAGCCCAAAAAAATAAAGTCTGACACTGTTTCCACTGTTTCCCCATCTATTTCCCATGAAGTGTTGGGACCAGATGCCATGATCTTCGTTTTCTGAATGTTGAGCTTTAAGCCAACTTTTTCACTCTCCTCTTTCACTTTCATCAAGAGGCTCTTTAGTTCTTCTTCATTTTCTGCCATAACGGTGGTGTCACCTGCATATCTGAGGTTATTGATATTTCTCCTGTCAATCTTGATTCCAGCTTGTGCTTCATCCAGCCCAGCATTTCTCATGATGTACTCTGCATATAGTCAAGGCTACTCAAGGCTATGGTTTTTCCAGTAGTCATGTACGGATATGAGATTTGGACTATAAAGAAAGCTGAGCACCAAAGAATTGATGCTTTTGAACTGTGGTGTTGGAGAAGACACTTTTGAGAGTTCCTTGGACTGTAAGGAGATCCAACCAGTCCATCCTAAAGGAGATCAGTCCTGGGTGTTCATTGAAAGGACTGATGCTGAAGCTAAAACTCCAATACTTTGGCCACCTGATGTGAAAAGCTGACTTATTTGAAAAGATCTTGATGCTCGGGAAGATTGAGGGCGGGAAGAGAAGGGAACGACAGAGCATGAGATGGTTAGATGGTATCTCCGACTCCATGGACGTGAGTTTGGGTAGGCTCCGGGAGTTGGTGATGGACAGGGAGGCCTGTCATGCTGCAGTTCATGGGGTCACAAAGAGTCCTACATGACTGAGTGACTGAATTGAACCGAACTCTGCATATAAGTTAAATAAGCACTGTGACAATATACAGCCTTGACCTACTCCTTTCCCTATTTGGAACCAGTCTGTTTTTCCATGTCCAGTTCTAACTGTTGCTCCCTGACCTGCATACAGGTTTCTCAAGAGGAAGATCAGGTTGTCTGGTATTTCCATCTCTTTCAGAATTTTCCATGGTTTATTGTGATCCACACAGTCAAAGGCTTTGGCATAGTCAATAAAGCAGAAATAGACATTGGTTTGTTTTACATGTACCATCTTGCTCTTTAATTTCTATCAATTCCATATATCTTTTGTTCCTTTCCCCCTCTATTTCTGCCTTCTTTTGGATTGCATTTTTATGATCTTGTTTTATCTCCACTGTAGGCTTATTAGCTATAATTCTTTGTTGTATTATTTTAATGGTAACTTTAGTGTTTACAATATACATACTTTACTTGCTAGAGCCTGCCTTCAAGTGGCATTACATTACTTCGTGGATAAAATAAGTTCCTTAAGACAGTATACTTTACATATTTCCTCTCAGGCATTGTGATAGTATAGTCATAAATTTTAATTCTTCATAATGTTATAAAACCAATAATACATTATTATTTTTTCTGAAACAATTATCTTGTAAATAAATTTAAATAATAAAAAGTCTTTATTTATCTATGCAGTTACTATCTCTTGTGATCTTCATTCCTTTGTGGAGGTCAGGTTTCTATGTGGATTATTTTGCTTTTTCTTGAATAATTTGCCTTAACATTTTATGTACAAATCTATTGTGAAGAATTATTTTAAAAAACTTTCTATTTATGTTTCTGAAAAATCAATATTTCTTTCCTTCTGAAAGATATCATCACTGGGTAATGAATTCTGAGTTGTTAAGTTGTGTTTTGTTCATTTTATATTTTAAAGATATTTCTGCATAATCTCCTAGATTTCATCTCCAACAAGAAATCTACTGTCATCTTTATCTATTTCCCTGTGTGTATAATGTGATTTTTTTTTCCCTTTCAATGCTTCTGTTACTGTTTTTCTTTTTTAATCATTAGTTTTAAACAATTTGATAATCATATGCCAGTGTAGTTTTCTTTGCATTACTTGTGCTTGGGTTTCATTGTACTTTGAGTTTTAGGTTTATAGTTTTCAACATATTTGGACAAGTTGGGCCCATTAGTCATATTTTCTCTACTTCCCATTCTGTCATCTCTCCTTTGGATAGTCCAGTTATATATATATTTGATCACTTGAAAACTTCCTACTGTTCACCTATGCTCCATTATTTCAGGCTCATTGCATTCTTGGATACTTTTTATTGCTATATCTTCATACAACTGATCTGTTTTGATGCAATATCTAATATGCCACTAATCTCATCCACTGTATTTTTTATGTCAGGAGTGCAGTTTTCAATTCTAATAGTTGATTTAGGTCCTTTTTTTACTAAATTACTTGTTTATACCTAACACAATATTTCCCTAGGCCAATGGTTCTAAGTCTGCGGCAATTTTATCCTTTGAGAGAAGTTTGACAATGGCTGGATAAATTTTGATTGCTGCAATAAGGGAAGGGAATAATGGATTTTAGTGGTAGAGGCCAGGGATGTCACCAACTATTGCACATTGCTAAAGATATATCCCACATTAAAACAAACAAACAAAAAGAACTGCTTTGATGTCTTTCTCTATTAATCTTGTTATATGTATATTTTTAAATTTAGTTTTGATTGATTGGCATTTTCCCCCTCATTATTAGTTACATTGTTTTGCTTATTTTCATAGCTGGTAATTTTTGATTAGACAACAGGTGCAATTTTTTTCTCCTTTTTTGTTGGATAAAATTATATTCTTTTTTTTTAAATTTTATTTTATTTTTAAACTTTACAATATTGTGTTGGTTTTGCCAAATATTGAAATGAATCCTCCATAGGTATACATGTGTTCCCCATCCTGAACCCTCCTCCCTCCTCCCTCCCCATACCATCCCTCTGGGTTGTCCCATTGCACCAGCCCCAAGCATCCAGTATCGTGCATTGAACCTGGACTGGCAACTCGTTTCATACATGATATTATACATATTTCAATGCCATTCTCCCAAATCTTTCCACCCTCTCCCTCTCCCACAGAGTCCATAAGACTGTTCTATACATATTCTTAAAAATATTGAGATCTGTTTTGGGATGCATATTAGTTTTGCATATGTGCTGTGTGCTTAGTTATGTCTGACTCCTTGAGACCCTATGGACTGTAGTCCATCAGGCTCCTCTGTCCATGGGATTCTCCAGGCAAGAATACTGGAGTGGGTTGCCATTTCCTTCTCCAGGGAATCTTCCTGACCCAGGGATCAAGTCCACATCTCCAGCATCTCCTGCATTGGCAGGCAGATTGTTTACCCACTGAGCTACCTGAGAAGCCCATGCAGATTAGTTACTTGGCACAATAGGATTCCTTCATATCCTGCTTTTTAACTTTGCTAAGTGGAATCAGAGATGAATTTAATATAGGTTTATATTTTTTTTCCTTACTGAGACAAGGTCAATTCTAATGCTTTAATAAATTTTGGAAGCTTTCCAATCTGATTGTTGGACTATGGTACCATTCCTGATCTTGTTTTGATACTGGGCCCTGTTCTCTCAGTCATTTCAGATGGCCTTTCCCTGGTCTCTGGTAGTTTTCATATATGTATATACTAACAGGTAATCAACTAATGCTTAAGTGGTACTCTCTGCATATACACAGAGTTCCTTTTCTGTGTATCTCTCTTCCCTTTGGTACTCTGCCATGCAAGTTTTAACTACTTTTTATTCATGGAACTCCCAGTTCCCTATCTTCAACTCAAGGAGGCTTTACCTTAGAATTCTCTCTGAATTGTGACCTAGAAATCTTCTCTAGGCAGAAAACTTCAAAGAGTTCATCACATTTATTCTCATATCTTGGGATCAGGATCCTTTATCACCTTATGTCTCCTGTCTTAGGAGTTGTTATTTTAAATTTTTATTATTTTATTGATTATTTTAGGACTTTGTGAACATTCTATATTGAGTAACTATTCTGGGTGGAGTGGTGATTTAGTCGCTAAGCCTTGTCTACTCTTTGCAATCCCATGGACTGTAGCCTGCCAGGCTCCTCTGTCTATGGGATTTTCCAGGCAAGAATATTGGAGTGGGTTGCCATTTCCTTCACTTGGGGATCTTTCTGACCTAGGGATTGACCCTTCATCTCCTACATTGCAGGCAGATTCTTCACCACTGAGCTACCAGGGAAGCCCTTAATTTTGGGTATCTTCCTTTAAATAGTTTTATTTAGCAGGAAGTTTCATATAGATCAGCTTGAGCTTTTCCATACATTTTTTTTTCTTTTTTTGGAAACATCTTCCCAGTTTTTGTTAGGAGTCATGTTTGTCTGGAGTCACATTTTTTTCTAAGACTAGTCTAGCCTGATTATTAAAGCATGACCCTTCTAGGCTCTACTGAACGCCTTACCTGTCAAACAAGGCTTTGTCACTCTTATTGCTTAGAATGTAAATGTCTTCCAGCCTTGTGTGAGAGCTGGGAAGTATTTACATTAAAGCTTTTTGGTAGCTATTCGTTTCCTGACCTTGTTGAGTCTCTTCATTTTAAAAGTGATTTCTGAGACCTGTTTATTTGCCATTTCTTCTTCAGTATAATTCCAGTGACCACTCCACTATTTAATGAAAATTATACATTTTCATTAGAATGAATACTCACATTTTTTAATGAGATACATTTTGAAATGATTATATGATTAATAAATCTCTCTAAAATCAATGTTTGATGGGGTTCCAGGCTTAATTAGAAGGAATCTAAACTTAACAAGGTTAAAGATATTTTCTTTCTGCACCATCTGAGTGTCTGTTAAAGTCCTGGGCACAGAGAATGTGCTTAATGAAACCTCAGCTGAATAAGTTCATGAATTCACTCTGTGGCTCTTCAAGAAATATTTGGTGGGTTTTTTTTTTTTGCCTTATTCCTGAGAGGAAGTAAAAGAAGTAAACATTATTATTGCATTTACCTGAAAATAAAATTCAGTGAAATAAAATACAGTTTATAAGGTCATTTATTATTCCTTAGTCCTGTAAGTAGGTCTTAGTTCTGCTAATGTAAAATGTTTTCTTCAGAAAACATAGTTCCATCATTTCCCCAAATGAAATAGGAAATAGCATCAACAAAAGGAAAAAATCAAAATCCTTTGAAATAGTTTAACATAAACTCCCAGTTATCCAGTAAACATCAAAGGTAATAAACAAATTCAAACTAACTTAATCCCTTAGCACATTTGAACATATTTTATGGGATTTCACTTTAATGTTAGTTACAAATCTCCCTAAGTTAACCAAGAAGAGTTTATTTCTTCATTTGAATTGGTATCTCCTGCCTCAGGGTGAAAAATATTTATGGGACAAATTTTAACTCCAATTAGGAAAATGTTCAATAAAAAAGTGAAAGACAAAAAAGACATTTAAAGACACAAAATCAATATAGGAATCCAACCCCTAAACTTTGATGGGGTTTGGCATCTACTTATAATGGAGGAACCTAGGGAAGATGCCATTCCCAGGTACCCTCATAAGAGCCACAGCATCATCAGCAACAACAAAAATCTGTAATCTACAAAATGACAATTCTCTTGTGAACAAAGTTGGAAAATAACCACCTAATTTGAAATCTAAGGAAAAATAGATACTTCTCAAGAGAGACTGAAACAAACAATTGCTTTTCTGGAGCAAATTCTGTATAAATAGGTAAAAAGAATTTAGCTAAACATTTTAATGGACAGCCACTTCTCCTGGACTATTACGAGATTGTGACACAAAAAGAATCTGATCCAAATTTCAGGCTCTTCTTCATAGACTGGAAGACTTTCACAAGAAAGATTGGTGACAGAGGAAAATATGAGAAAGCCTCTTTCCTGGTGTAGGCCTAGTGAATGATAACAGCAGCCTTTGAGGGGGAAAGTATACAGCCCTGCCCAGACCTTTCTTCCCTATTTTCCCAACAGAACAGCACACCTTTTAAGTTGCTTAGACAAGAGTCACAAGTCATTCACCCTTAAAGCACAGGGGAAAGCCCAATACAGCTGGAGGAAGGGAACACAATAGAATCTTTTATCCCTGGGGAGGAGACAGAAAAATGTCCAAGGCCCAAAGCATTAGAGATTCCCTAATGGGTCGCAAAGAGTCAGACACAACTGAGTGACTAACATACACACACACATGCAACAGGGAGAGACAGGATCATTCAGAAGGTCCCATCCCTGAAACCCAGGGACATATGCCTACCTATGCCTGAGGATGAACCAGCACAACAGAGTATGACTCACTTGTGTCCCTCCTCCACCATTCCACTAAAAAGCTGGTAAGCACCAAGCACCAAAAAGCAGCAGTCTACTGCTAGGGACGGGGAAGAACCTGGAGAGAAACTTCCTGTAAGGTGAGAGGCAAAGGAAAGACTTAACCCTGAAGCACACCAGCACGAATTACAAAGTAAGTTAGAGCAAGCTGAAGAATGTGATGTATTGAGTACAACCAAAGCAACAAGACCCACACTCAGCTAAACTTTCTGGACTAGATAGATTTCATTAAAGAAATCTCTCAGAAGACCAGCTATGTCTGCTTCTGGAAAGGTATTATTTACTTGAGAAAAAAAAAGAACACAGCACCCATGAGCTATGGACAATGTCAGATGTCCTAACATGCAGATAATAGGAATCTCTGAAGGAAAAGAGAGAAAGAACAGGCTGGAGAAACATTTGAAGGGATAATGGTTAACATTTTTCTAAAGTTAAGAGAAGACATTATGCCACAGATGCAAGAATCTTAGAGAACATCACACAATTAATAGCAAAATGAGTAAATAACTAAATAAAGAGGGAAGTAATATGTAAATACACGGATGAATAAATGTTAGATACATCATAATCTAATATTTACTAATGATTGCTTTACTTATTAATTTCCTGTGTATTTATAGATACATCATAGTTGGGCTTCCCTCGTGGCTCAAACAGTAAATAATCTACCTGCAATGCGGGAAACCTGGGTTTGATCCCTGGGTTGGGAAGATCCCCTGGAGGAGGGTATGGCAAAGCACTCCAGCATGCTTGCCTGGATAATTCCCATGGATGCAGGAGGCTGGCTGGCTACAGTCCACGGGATTGCAAAGAGTCAGACGTGACTGAGTGATTAAGCACAGCACAGCACAGCATAGCATAATCAAACCATATAGAACATACAAATGACCAAAGGTTTTCAAAAAAAACAGGGCTTTCAAAAAACTAAAAAATAAATCTACCACCTGATTGAGTATCCCACTTCTGCATATATATATATATATATATATATATATATATATATGTCCAAAGGGAATAAAAACCGGTTCATAAAGATATATTTGTATTCCTCTCTTCATTTTAGCTTTATTCACATTATCAAGGTTATAGAAACAACCTAAATGTCCTTCAATAGATGGATGGATAAAAAAATATGGCAAAAATATAAATTGGAATTTTATTCAGCATAACAAGAAAGAAACCCAACCCTCTGCAATAAAATGGCTGGACCTTGGGAGCAGTATGCCAAGTGAAGTACGTGAGACAAAGAAAGACAAATATTGTATAATATCACGTACGTGTGGAATCCAAAAAAGCTGAACTAATAGAAACAGAGACCAGAATGGTGTTTACCAGGGCTTGGGGGATGAGACATATGGGTAGGTACTAGTCAAAAAGTAAAAACTTCCAGTTATAAGAGAACTATGGGGAATTTAATGTGAACATGGTGATTATAACTAACAGTACTATTTTATATATTTATAAGAGGCTGGATCTTAAATGTTCTTACCACAAAAAGGAAATGGTAGTTATATGACATAATGGAAGTGCTAGCTAAGGCTATGATGGTAAGCATCTTCCAATTGTATGTTTATCAAATCAATATGTTGTGTAACTTAAACTTAATCAATGGTATATTTTAATAATACCTCAATAAATTTTGATAAAATAGTCATAAAGAGAAACCATTAAAGAAAGAACCTTTATGACTGTGTTTTATTTATATGAAGTTTTAATGTCCAGGCTCTTTTCCATTGAAGTCAGCTTTTGATGTTTCTATCAGTCAATTCTTTACTGTTTATTATACACCAAGTACAGTTTACATGTAAAATGCAAACCACCAATAAATTCAAGAGTATGATTTCCAGGTCAGTGTTATTTTTCCATATAGACAGACTCCACCTTAGCAGATTCTCTGATCCCATTGTGTTTTGTATGATTGCTGAATTCCCACAAACTTTCAACACTTTTATTTCTCCTTTAGATCAGGGTGTCTAAAGCTAATGAAGTTGACTCGCCTTTTGTGATGATTCCCAGTTCTCAGATTTCAAAATTTCATATTGCTCTCCTTTTCTTTCTCCATCTTTCTGCACTGGCCAAAACTTAGCCTTGTAGAATTTGTGCTTCTAGGCCTAACCCACTTATATAAAAAAGTAGGTTTCTCCAAGTGTAATTTCCCACAAAGCTTACAAAAACCAAAATAACCTACAAGGGAATGAATCACCTGTGTTTAAAATACATCAAAACATTTTATAAGCTGGTTCTATTTATGCTTTCAGCAACTTGACCTGGTTTCACAAGTCTTTTCTATATAAAACTAGATCTTCCCAAGTCTATATTTTTATGACAGGACCTATTTTGCTGAAATGTTTTCCAGATATGATCTCTAAAATGATCATCTGAGAAAACCATCTCTGGCAAATGACCGATTCTAATTCTGCTCTTAAATAAAATATGCTTATAAAGTTCTATTGTTATTATGCACTTAGGCAAATAATTAAAAGTGAGTGTGTGTATGGGGAATTTCCTAAAGACTTTTATTATGATAATCTAACATGAAAATTAAGTAATATGTTTAAATTTTGATGTTGATTATGCTTTGGATAACAATGTACAATGATTAGACATTTTAAAATATCATACTCTGATCACAATGTTGATTTTATTGCTAGCAATTTTAAAAATCACTTAAAAAACATTTTTAACATTTTAAAACATTAAACAATTTTAAACATCATTTTAAAAATTAACACAGTGCTTCTGATCCAAGAAATTCTATACTTGATTATTAAGCCCAAAATGTTACCTTTCCTCTTTCCATACATACTTCTGTTATAGAATATTGGGCTGGCTTTCTTCTAATGAACAGGAAGAGGAAGAGAGATCATTGTATATGATCTTTTTTTTTTTTTTTTTGAATGATCAGAAAAGTTTTATTAACTCACATAAGTCCAAAGGTGCATATGATTTTTATAAAAGGATATCACTGTATTATTCTTCTCTTTCTTTTCTCTTCCCTTCTTTTCTATTTTCTACTATTCTTTTACTTACAGAGACACTGAGGCTTACAGAGGTAAGAACGATGCCTAAAATCTCTCAACTAATTAAGAGTAGTATAAAGACTTTTTAAAAATATGCAATTTTACTCTTGAACCAATTGATTTAAAGCACTGCTTCACTGTAAGAATGGTAAAGGGAGGATGAAAATAGGCACAGTGCTGCAATGTATATCTTGTTCCTTTACATGATTCTTTGAGATGATACCTATCTTTTGCATGCATACGTGCTAAGTCACTTCAGTCATGTCTGACTCTTTGCAACCCTATGGACTGTAGCCCATCAGGCTCCTCTGTCCATGGGATTCTCCAGGCAAGAATACTGGAGTGGATTTCCATGCCTTACTCCAGGGGATCTTCCTGACCCAGGGATTGAGCTCACATCGCTCATGTTTCCTGCTTTGACAGATGGGTTCTTTACCACTAGCGCCACCTGGGAAGCCCCACCAGTCCTTTAAATGCCTTTAAAACTTGTACCTGCAAAGAAAAAATCTAATATGCTAGCTACTAGTAGTCAGAGTATGTTCTGAGAAGGAATATTAACAGTCTCTTGCCTGTCCTATTTCTCAGAGGAAACACCAGAAATGCGAGGGTGGTGTGCCTGAGAACCATGGGGGTACTGCTTTCTTTCTTTAAAGGCTATATCTGAAAAATAGACTTTATTTCCAATTTCTAAGTGCCTGATTTTTAAGCATTGTATTCAATTGGACCATGAGTAGATTAAATTTGATTAAAATAGTCTGTTTTTAATTTCTTCAGCTTACTTACGAGCCATCTGGAGCAAATTTCATGGAAATTAAAACCTTAAATGTACTTGTACGCTATAACTTAAGTGAATTTAAAAGATTTTGCCCCTTTTCTGAAGAAGTGATTACAGTTTCACTAAGGATAAAATAAAAATGATGATATGACCCATTCCTGGTAAAGGTATGGAAAGTAGCTTTTTTATAGACTGACAATAATGCTAACCCATGTAACTTTTGGAAAGGTGTGTCAAGGACATTACAACATTAATACTTTTTGACCTATGATTCTATTTCTAGTAATATAAACAAAACAAAACCATTGATATAGACAAACAATTATGTATAAGGATATCATCACAGTGGTATTAATAATCAAAAGCTAGAAACAACCTAAATATTTTATAATAGGGGAACTATATAGTAATATTGCACACATCCATATAATATAATAATACGGAGACATTGAAAATTTTTGAAAGAAACTGTAATGGTATGATTCTAGTCCTATAATATATACGTGTGTAGTGGCTCAGACAGTAAAGAATCTTTTTGCAATGAAGGAGACCTGGGTTCAATCCCTGGGTCGGGAATATCCCCTGGAGAAGGGAATGGCTGCCCTCTCCAGTATTCTTTCCTGCAGAATTCCATGGACAGAGGAGCCTGGTGGGCTACAGTCCACGGGGTTGCAAAGTGTCAGACACAACTAAGCAACTAACACTTTTGGGCATACATGAATGTATGTATAAGCAGATATACATAACTAGATACAAATACTTATCAAGAGAGCAAAACAGAAAAGGAGGTTTGAGGAACGGTGATCGATTTTTTAATTATTTATCTGCATTTTCTAACTTTTCTAAAATGATCACATGTTACAGATAGGTTGATCTTACAGTCAACATTTCTAGAAAAGCTCTAGTTTACCCCAGAGTAATTACTTATAGTGCTCTAATTTACCTGCAGAAGTGTCACTGGACAATAAATTATATGGTTTAACTAAGTATAATTGAGAAAAATAGCTTAAAAGTAACCACAAAGTAGTATAAGATTGAACTATAATTACTTGCACAGGAAATATGAAGGATATTTAAAATTCAGCCCAATATCTCTTATATACAAACTATAAGAATCTTTGACCACATAAGAAGAAGAAGACAATTTGTGAACAAAACATATTCAAAGGATAACACCTGAAATTACAACTGAATATGTAACTCTTAATTTCAGACACTTGAGTGAGCAAGTTTTTAAACGTTTTCTGAAGTATTTGGAGTAAGAGTCTTACAATTTCAACTTAAGGGATTATTAAACTTACACTTTGCAAATGTACTAAAAGTAGAATACCAGATTAAATACCTTCTCAAGAACAGTGAATTGATTCTTCACCTGAATTTCCTCTGGCATTAACAGAAAAATCTGAACCTTAGTAAACAAATATTTAAAAGCACCTCGGGGGATACTATTCTAATAAATTCAAAGTAGAAAAGAAGAGGTTATGATGAAATAATTATAAATCAATGCAACTTTAGGTACATTTTCTCTAATTTCTGTCACATTTCTCTGTAGTGCACCTCATACATATTCCCTGAAATTATCATCTTTTTGTGGGTACCTCATCAAACCAAATTTACTAACATTTAGTTCCAAACATCTTTTCACTACTTCTAATGGCACATTAGCCAACCTCTGCCTCTCTCCTGAGAAATTTAAAGAAATCAAACCTTAGGAATGCATTTGATTGAAACAATGAATGGCTTGACACTTTGACTGAAAAACTTGCTCTATATTAACAACAAACTGGATTAAACATGAGATGGATTGCCTTCAGGCTAGTAGAGAGACAGATGTCTACAATGGTGATTGACTATGAGATGAAGGGAGCCACAATACTCAGGAAGGGAAGCCAGCCAACACAATGAACCCAACTGCATGGAATTACCTACTGAACCATATACATATGGATGATTCTTATTTCCCCTCATGTATTGTTAGTTTTCTTGAAATGAAAAGTCATAGACTATTGTAAGAAATGTACTACATTCTTTATATCCGTAGATAATGCATCAAGACAGAGATATACAGAAGGGAAATGTTTACAAACAGATCATTTGTAGGAAAAAATAATATATATATATAATCTTAAAGGTTTCAGGTGATTGCAAACTCACCACAAGTCAGAAAAGTGATTCAACAAATATAACAAAAGCAATAGTAGAGGTTCAGCAGCATAATGAGAAATTATGCCTACTGATATTTTGATCCATGCATATTAGAGAATGTCATAAATGTTGGATTCTATTCTGTTAGCCAGGGGTATAGAGGAACAGTTGAAAACAAGATAAAAACATGAAAGAAGACAACCAAAATAAATAACAGTCATAACAACAGCAAAATCTAGTAAGTAGAGCATGCAAAATAGAGAGAAGATGGATTGACCATGAGTGTACTTTATCTTGGAAAAAAAGGAGGCTCCATGGGGTTATGTAGTTCTTCAACAATATAAAATGTAGGCATGTAGAAAGGAGGTGATTTAGTTTATGAGCTTCCAGTGGCCATACCTAGTCATTATAGACAGAAAGACATTACAGTTATAAGAATACTGAAGAAAATAGATGGGTCCTAATTTAAATAAGGTTGCTTTTTAAAATAATATGCCCACCACATCATTAAAGGTATTTACAGAAATGTTCAATAACAATTCAATGACAACAATAACAAAGCAAGTATTTCTGAGGCCCTAATATGTACCAGGCACCAACTATTCCATATATAATGCCTTACTTAGCTTTCTCAACTACTTGTTGATACAAGTGTTATTAGTCTTCTTTTACATAGGAGGAAACTATCCATCTCTACAAATGAATAAAAAGTAAAACCCAAGTTTACAGCTAAGTACTTTAATTTTAAAATCTGGCTCCCACTTTTCAAAAGTGGTAAAGAGACACTACATAAATCACTTAAATGGATGAATTAGATAAATCCATGTCATTTCTTGAGTTTCCTAGGTGGCACAGTGGTAAAGAAACTGCCTGCCAATGCAAGAGATACATACAGCTTTGAACCCTGGGTTGGGAAGATCCCTGGAGGAAGAAATGGCAACCCACTCCAGTATCCTTGCCTGGGAAACCCATGGATGGAGGAGCCTGGTGGGCTACAGTCCATTGGGTCGCAAAGAATCAAACATGACTTAATGACCAAGGATACACACACATGTTATTTCTGCCAGTTCTACCATTTCATTCCCTATCTCAAAGTTTCTACAAAGAGTAAGAAGCTAATTGAGTATATTCTGTCAAATGCTGCCAAAGTTGCTCTCCCATACGCAGTTGAAAAGATCCTGACAAACATGCAATTCCTACCACAATTGCATGCCTGAAATTCAATAACCCTACACTGAACTCATGACTGAAAGAAAACCAGGAAAATGTGCCTTTATCTGTTCCCTCAAGCAGCCCTCAGTTTAATCAAGGAAAGTCAATGTTACAAGCATATGAGAGAAAGGCAAATCCAGTTGAGTGAGTAAGAGGAAGAAGGGAACATTCATGACATATTCTTTTCCAGAGCTCTTCTGAGTTTTGAAACTGTGCAAAAACAGAGATCTTCCTTCAAAGAGAGAAGCCCAGTCCTAGTAGCCTGGGGCATGTTTTCAACTGCTGCGTGTTGAAGTAACTCTGTGGGGCTTCCTGGTGGCTCAGTCAGTAAAGAATCAGCCTGCAATGCAGGAGACCTAGGTTCCATCCCTGAGTTGGGAAGATCCCCAAGAGTAGGAAATGGCAACCCACCCCAGTATTCTTGCCTGGAGAATCTCATGGACAGAGGGGTCTGGCAGGCTACAGTCCGTGGAGTCACAAAGAGTCAGACATGACTAAATGACTTAACTATCATGTAACTATAGGCAGATCAGACTTTTGCTGTGAATGCCTTGCCAGCTTGCCTTGCCACTCTCTGGGGCAGCAAAGAGTGGAGCAAGATTGTCTTGAGAAACACTGGATGAAAGAGGTCCATTTCCCTCTTGAACCAGATACTTAAGAACAGAAATAGAAAAACACTCTGGGAGGAAAAACACACTTGGAAATCAGAGATGTGGACCAGCCTTCATATCAAATACTTTTAAACAGAGGCAATTTCTCACCTCTGGTGTGCAAGATCCACCTGACATTTTGTGCTTTTCAAGTAGAAAAAGTGGGTGAGGTAGAGACCAGAACTGAGAGGAAGGTGAGGGTCTTGGGAATAAAGAAGGACTAAGTGATGAGAGTGTTACCGAAGCAAACTTGGGTCTGCTTGCCTGACGTGCAACTAAGCCAATCCACTGAATGAAACATGTTGTGAAGGAGAGTACAGAGTTTACTGAAAGGCACCTAGCAAGGAGTACAAGCAGCCAGTGATCAAAAGACCTCAAGTCTCCCATGGCTTTCAGAAAGGATTTGTAAAGGCAGCGTGAGGGAGATTATATGGTCTGTCATCAGCCCATGCACAATCCTGACTCACAGTGTGTTGTTTCGAATGTCAACTGTCAACCTTCCAGTTCCAACTGATCCAGTTTGCATACTGATGATCAGCATGCAGTTAACTTCTTCTACTTGGTGCAGCTTTCAGTATCTGCAAACAACTCAAGGGTGTGTCTCAGGAAATTATCTGTAGCCCTTGGGGAGGAACTAAAGGTCCTTGATTTCGTTTATGGCTAAACTAATATTATTTTGTCTTACTTGGCTGTTTACCTTTGTTTCTGCATTTTCTCACTTCTCTCATTAAATCTGCTCTTTGGATCTCATGGAAAGCCTAGAAATCTAAAGAGTTTCTACAAACAAGAGGGGAAGGTCACAGGGACCTGTCCCCCAGAAGGCCTCACAGGATCCTGCTCAGTTTGAAGAGGAATGGTTTTCATCCAGGAGGTTAATTTGCCTATACACACCTCTGGAGGGGCTGAAAGAAAACAAAACAAGCAGATTTTGCTAGAATGTTGGGACATTGTTTGGGACACAATGTTTTCTTACTGAGGGAAAGTAATAGTAAAAAGTATTTTTTATATTAATATTATAGGGGTGCTTTTTATGTTGTCACTATGAAATCATGTTCTCAGTGTTTTTCTCTACAATTATAGCTGCAAGGAAAAGAAGGTAGGTAAAACTTACTTGGGAAAGAGGAGGGTATAACATAAGTTACATCTCAGTCATACTGAAAGAAAAAGTGAATGGCCTGCATCTCCTGTCCTAAGCAGATTTGCAAGAATAGAGGGGATGGTATAAACAAGTGGTGAGACATATATCCTGGCCTTTCTTCTATGGGATAATGCCTTAGAATGGAGAGATCCATTAGAGAAGTAGAAAAGGAAGCCATAAATCAGTGTTTCTACCTCTACGTGAGACTCTAGCAGGAGACTCACATCCTTGATGTCTCAGCTACACTGTCATTCAGCAAACTGGGACGGCTGTGGCAGAGAAATAGGGCGAGGGTGTAACTTTTAGGCAGAGAGAAAGAAACTGAAACTAAGCTTTGGTTTGTTTTTAGTTGCATAGTACTGAGTTTATCAAACTGGAATAAAATAAGGATTTTCCAGTTGCCATGTGGTTTAAGGATGGATGAAAGTTTAGATGATTATGGAAAGCAAAAACTGTACATGTTTATTGGTTCATCAGAATATAATATATACATTTGAAAGTCAATTAATGAAGCACAAGAGAATTACTGATAAGTTGCCCACTAGGTGTGTCTGGCAATTCTAGCTTCTTTGTGGTTGTAGCATGTCTGTTCAGTTCAGTTGCTCAGTCATGTTTGATTCTTTGCGACCCCATGAACCACACCATGCCCTCTGTGTTCATCACCAGCTCCTGGAGTTTACTCAAACTCATGTCCATTGAGTCAGTGTTGCCATCCAACCATCTAATCCTCTGTTGTCCTTCTCTACTCCTGCCCTCAATCTTTCCTAGCATCAGGGTCTTTTCAAGTGAGTCAGCTATTTGCATCAGGTGGACAAAGTACTGGAGTTTCAACTTCAACATCAGTCCTTCAAATGAACACTCAGAACTGATCTCCTTTAGAATGGACTGGTTGGATCTCCTTGCAGTCCAAGGGACTCTCAAGAGTCTTCTCCAACACCACAGTTCAAAAGGATCAATTCTGTGTTCAGCTTTCTTTACAGTCCAACTCTCACATCTATACATGACCACTGGAAAAACCATAGCCTTGACTAAATGGACCTTGTTGACAAAATAATGTCTACTTTTTAATCTGCTGTCTAGGTTGGTCATAACTTTCCTTCCAAGGAGTAAGCGCCTTTAATTTCATGGCTGCTGTCACCATCTGCAGTGATTTTGGAGCCCAAAAAAATAAAGTCAGCCACTGTTTCCACTGTTCCCCATTTATTTGCCATGAAGTAATGGGACCAGATGCCTGTAGATTTCAAATTAGTTATGCTAATAAAACCATCACATAAAAATTATTACCTCCTTCCTTCTCATGTACTTGCCCTTTCAAGGAAGACAATGAAATGGCAATATTGCTTTTAAGAATACAGATAAGCTGCCTTCTAGAAGATCTTTACTTTCATCAAGATTATTCACAACTTTTTAGGTTTTCAGCAGTTTCAAAAGTAATACTTGTCTAAAATACCTGCTCAAAAACACCCAGGAAGAAACGCAGTGAAACTGTGACCACTATCTTTATTTTAAGCCAAAAACATTTCTAGGCAAAATAATAGTGAATGTAAAATTGTTCTTACAGTTCCATTCAACACATTTAAATAGCACCTTCTCATTTAACTTTTCCTCTATGGGGATTCCCAGGTGATTCAGTGGTAGAGAATCCACCTGCCAATACAGGAGCTGTGAGTTCAATCTCTGGGTCAGCAAGATCCTCTGGAGTAGGAAATGACAACCCATTCCAGTATTCTTGCCTGGAGAATTCCATGGAGAGAGAAGCCTGGAGGACTACAGTCCATGATGTCACAAAGAGTTGAACACGACTGAGAATGCACACACACACACACACACACACACACACACACACACATACTCTATATTTATTCCCTTGTTCCTATCCTTTCACTCCTCTGTCTTTAATTTACTGCATCTCATTGGACTGTCTGACTCACTTTTATGGACATGTAAATAAGCTGTATTAGTCTTCTACTACTACCATACAAGTTACAACAAACCTAACAGCCTAAATGAAACAAGCAAATTTTCTTACAATTGTAAGAAAGTAAGTCAGAAGTCCAATATGGGTTTCACTGGGCTAAAATCAAGGCACCAGCAGAGACACAGTCCTTTCAGGAAGCTCTAGTGGAGAACTTGTTACCTTACTCATTTGGATGGTTGGCAGAATTCAGTTCTTGAAGTTGCAGGGCTAAGGTCCTCACTTCTTTGTTGTCTCAGTAGCTCAAGAATGAGAAAACTAAGTTCTTTGGCTTGTTATCTATCCCCTTCCTCCATCTTCAAAGTTAGCAACGATGGGGAGAGTCCCTCTCACATTTTGATTCTCTCCTTTGTCTTCTTTTATTACAGCTCTATGACTAGCTGGCGGAGAAGGCAATGGCACCCCACTCCAGTACTGTTGCATGGAAAATCCCATGGACGGAGGAGCCTGGTGGGCTGCAGTCCATGGGGTCACGAAGAAACAGACACGACTGAGTGACTTCACTTTCACTTTTCACTTTCCTGCATTGGAGAAAGAAATGGCAACCCACTCCAGTGTTCTTGCCTGGAGAATCCCAGGGACGGGGGAACCTGGTGGGCTGCCGTCTGTGGGGTCGCACAGAGTCAGACATGACTGAAGCAACTTAGCGGCAGCAGCAGCAGCATGACTAGCCGGAATAAGCTCTACAGTTAAACAGTTCATGTGACTAACCAGAGCCCACCTGTATAATCTAGGATGCTCTATCTCAAGTTTGTAACATTAATCATACCTGAAAAATCCTTCTGTCAGTCATGGTAACGTAGTCACATATTCTGAGGGTTTATATGTCTTTGGAGATTCATTACTCTGCCTACCACAGGAAAACAGTGCAATGTTGGTGCTTCTTTTTCCTTACTTGTAATGATGGAGCTAAGAAAACATTGCATTTCCAATTCAAATATGCTGCTTTCAAAATATAATGCTAATGATAGCCTATCTTCTACTGATATTTACATTTTCTCTTCCTCTCAGCCTTCTCAGTATGTCAAGTTAATCTGACAAATAAGTCCACACCTGCACCTTTGTAAAATAATCTTAGAACACCACTTCCAAAGAAGGTGACTTCATCATCCCATGTGTTAATGTTTCAGGGGATAGTGATTTTTCACAGGTGCATGGTCTCATGGTTGGCATTAGAAGAAGGCTCCCTCAAGTCCAGATGGTGTTTATAGGGCACTTAGGTGTATTAAAAACACCCCAACATGCAAAATTATTACTGTTTATCTGAACTGAATGCTGCAATGTACCATCAATATCTCCTATCTCTTACCAGTAATAAAGCCTTTATATCCATAACTGCCAGGAGTACTGCAGGAAGACTGCCCCCACCCCTCATCCTGCCCTGGGGACTGTCTGGATTCAAAGCATAAAGTCCTTCCAAGGTCATGTGACATCCAGTGATGGATTAACATGAGGCATAAAGGTATAAAGAGTCTTAAGATATAAAGAGTCTTGAGGTATAAACAGTCCAGACAACTTTGAAATGCCATTATAGTTCCAGTGCTCCTCAGATCAACAAAGGCTTTTGTTGGGGTTAAATTACAGCTCTGTTTGTCCCATTTTTCAATCATAATTTCATCCTCTCTCTTCCACAGGTATTGATCTCAAGCACATTCTCTCAAAACTTTTTGCATGCTAAACTATCTCCAATATTGCTCCTAGGGTAAGACAATCTGGAGTAAGCAACACTGAGTGAAGCTAAGAGCATTATTAGCATGAAAGGTTACGTTAATCAATACTAGTCTGCATGGAAATTAATGCTTTGCTTTACTTCAAAGTGATCTCAAGTATTAAAAATGAGGATGATGATGGCAATGATAATGAAGATTTTTTGAAAACATGAGTAATCACAAAGTTCATATTACATGATATACAGTAATCTAATAAAGCAATTACAATTTTGTGATAAGATATAAACAATTTGATAATTTATCAAAAAGTTTCATCCTATGATGTCATCTTCATAACAATGCAGATATGCCAGTGTCTTCATTATTGGAAGTTATTTAATGTTGATATTACATCTATTTTAAGAGCTATAAACGAAAGTACATAAATGCCATACTGGTGCAAAACATTATTTAAAATTAGTTTGGTCAGAGATATTGCTCAGTTTTCTTAGATACGGCAGAACAAGGAAGGCATTCAGTGGGATTAATGCAAAGGCTTTTAGCCTGCTAAAGAGTTTATGGTATTTTTCTACTTTCTGACAGAGACATGTCATGATCTAAATCATGTAGCCACATGACCAACCTGAGAACAATGTTCAATGTTATCATAAGAAAGATGACAGGAGAAGTAAAGCAGAAAGCTAGGACACTGCTGCAATTGAGAGATACTGAGTAAACGATCTTGGAAAGAAAGAAGAAACAAGTGTGGAAGACACTGCAGCAGAAGAAACAAGAGATCTTGCCAACTGATTGAATGTATGACAAAAATTGGGCTTCCCCAGTGGCTCAGCAGTAAAGAATCTGTATGCAATGCAGAAGTCACAGGAGAAGCAGTCTGATCCCTGGGTTTGGAAGATCCCCTGGAGGAGGGCATAGCAACCCACTCCAATATTCTTCCCTGGAGAACCTCATGAACAAAGAAGGCTAATGGGCTACAGTCCATAGAGTTGCAAAGTCAGACGAGACTGAAGCGACTGAGCATGCACACATGATGCAAGTTGAAGAGTTAAACAGAACTTTGGCTTTTGGGCCATGAGAAACATAGAGTAAATACCATGCTACCTATAAACAGAAACAGAGAAGTATGAGGAAAGGTGTTTGGAATAAAGGACAGTTGTATTTGGTTTTGAATATATTGAGTTATACAGGTTTAAACAAAACTAGGAATGAAATGTGAAAATATTTAAATACTTTAAAGCATTGTACTTAAAACAGAAAAAGAAATTAGTCAATTTAAACAGTATAGGTAATTTAAATGGAGAAAGTTTTTACCCTGCAATTGAGTATTTGATCAAAACTTTCAAAGAGTAAACAGAGTAATTGATTTTCCTGCTTTCTTCACTATAATGCAGTTGTACTTTCAACCAAATATGACACTCTATCTTCTTTTAAATATCTTCACAAATACAAGAGGGATGGCACAATTAATCTACAATAGTAGGTAACACAAAAGAGCAGCTATTTAAGACACGTATTAGGAGTTGGATATGAAAGTGCTGCACTGACTATGCCAGCAAATTTGGAAAACTCAGCAGTGGCCACAGGACTGGAAAAGGTCAGTTTTCATTCCAATCCCAAAGAAAGGCAGTGCCAAAGAATGCTCAAACTACCGCACAATTGCACTCATCTCACACGCTAGTAAAGTAATGCTCAAAATTCTCCAAGCCAAGCTTCAGCAATACGTGAACCGTGAACTTCCAGATGTTCAAGCTGGTTTTAGAAAAGGCAGAGGAACCAGAGATCAAATTGCCAACATCTGCTGGATCATCAAAAAAGCAAGAGAGTTCCAGAAAAACATCTATTTCTGCTTTATTGACTATGCCAAAGCCTTTGACTGTGTGGCTCACAATAAACTGTAGAAAATTCTGAAAGAGAGGGGAATACCAGACCTGCTGGTACCTGACCTGCCTCTTGAGAAACCTGTATGCAGGTCAGGAAGCAACAGTTAGAACTGGACATGGAACAACAGACTGGTTCCAAATAGGAAAAGGAGTATATCAAGGCTGTATATTGTCACCCTGCTTATTTAACTTAAATGCAGAGTACATCATGAGAAACGCTGGGCTGGAAGAAGCACAAGCTGGAATCCAGACTGCCGGGAGAAATATCAATAACCTCAGATATGCAGATGACACCACCATTGTGGCAGACAGTGAAGAGGAACTAAAAAGCCTCTTGATGAAGGTGAAAATGGAGAGTGAAAAAGTTGGCTTAAAGTTCAACATCAGAAAACAAAGATCATGGCATCTGGTCCCACCACTTCATGGGAAATAGACGGGGAAACCGTGGAAACAGTGTCAGACTTTATTTTTCTGGGCTCCAAAATCATTGCAGATGGTGACTGCAGCCATGAAATTAAAAGATGCTTACTTCTTGGAAGGAAAGTTGTGACCAACCTAGATAGCATATTCAAAAGCAGAGACATTACTTTGCCAACAAAGGTCTGTCTAGTCAAGGCTATGGTTTTTCCAGGGGTCATGTATGGATGTGAGAGTTCGACTGTGAAGAAAGCTGAGCACCAAAGAATTAATGCTTTTGAACTGTGGTGTTGGAGAAGACTCTTGAGAGTCCCTTGGACTGCAAGGAGATCCAACCAGTCCATTCTAAAGGAGATCAGCCCTGGGTGTTCTTTGGAGGGAATGATGCTAAAGCTGAAACTCCAGTACTTGGCCACCTTATGTGAAGAGTTGACTCACTGGAAAAGACTCTGATGCTGGGAGGAATTGGGGGCAGGAGGAGAATGGGACGACAGAGGATGAGATGGCTGGATGGCATCACTGACTCAATGGACGTGAGTCTGAGTGAACTCCGGGAGTTGGTGATGACAGGGAGGCCTGGTGTGCTGCAATTCATGGGGTCACAAAAAGTCGGATACAACTGAGTGACTGAACTGAACTGATGCTTTTGTGCTGGACATTATTACTGATCTGGGACTGAATTATACCAGACAGAAATCAGAAATTAATAGTGAGGACTTCACTAAGGAGAGCTGGTGTAACCAGATTCATTTCATGCAAGCTCTTCTCATTGGCTTTAGATGCTCGCCCTCAATCATTTCAGTCGTGTCCAACTCTGCAAACCCATGGCCCACCAGCCTCTTCTGTTTATGGGATTTTCTAGGTAAAAGTACTGGAATGGGTTGCCATGCCCTCCTCCATGGGATATTCCCAACCTAGGGATCAAACCTGCCCCTCCTGTCTCCTGCATTGCAGGCAGATCATTTACTGCTGAGCCACTGAGGGAAGCCCAGCTTTTTTGCACATGGAGGGAATGGTGTCATCAGTGCACAAAAGGGAGGAGACAAGGGGCACCTAAGCAACCACAGCGTTGGATATTTGTGATACAACAATCCTGACTGGGTTATAATTTTACCATTTATTATTTACAAGTAAGGTATGTTCAAGTGAATTGCTAGTTAGAAATACTGAAAAGAAAAGTCTGAACCATCATAAGGACATAATTTTCTAAGGGACTTTTTAGAAAATTAACTCTGCTCATTACAAATGAGATCATTTCACTCAAACAGTCTTGGATGACATTTAACACAAAATTATATTATTCAAATTACTATATGAATTTTAAAGTAATAGTGCTACATCAGACATTTTATAGTATTACACTTAGATCTTTAGAAAAAAACACATTTTGACCAATTTCTTAAATAAAATTAATTTTAAAAATCCATTTTTAGTTGAAGTGCTTATGTTCTTCAATTGCTCAGTCATGTCTGACTCTTTGTGACCCCATGGACTGCAGCAGAATAGGCTTTCCTTTCCTTCTGAAAAAATAACATGTTAAATTCAGTTGTGTTGCCACATTTTAATATTCTATCTTTAATGGGACTTTCTCAGGAGCCCCCCACTTTCTGTTTCCCCCATTTTTCTAGAATACATAAAAAACTGTTTACAAATGCTCACACATACACTCTCTGCATTCAGGTAGAGGTAGAAATACTAGGTAATGTGCAGCAATGTCCCTAATTTTATTCCCTCAATAAACTGATTATTTAATCTGACATTGAAAAGAAAAGGACAATTTAGGCTCAGTCTTGAAGTCATCTACAGTTGATCTCTGGGTTTTTTTCCCCATAGGCAAAAGCCACTAAATTTACTTTAAAATAATTCTTGTAAAATTTACAATTAATGAAGGAAGTTTTAAGAGTCTATGAATTTTTATAATATAATTAAGCAGTATTTGCTTTATATTTCTTTTTGACTTATTTTTCTTCCATAAATGAAAGGAAATATCTCAAAGTTTTATAAAATTTTCATGGGTGGCACCCAGATGTGATGTTATTATGCCCTCTCATTTTAGATTACAAATAATGAAACAAATGAGTTCAATATAGAGAACATTGGTTTTCTAATTTATTTATTTGAATGCCATTTTGTAGTAATTCATGCTACATTGCACATCAGAAAAACAAATCTTTTGATTTAGTGTCAACGGAAGCTTTTCTGATAGACTTCAGATTCTCTCCCCGGACTCCTCTTGGTATATATTGCCTACATGTAGGAATAGATTCTCTTTTTAGTTTACTGATAGAGTTTTAAATACCTAAATTGTCCCTAGATTTAAGTAAATACATCTTGATTAGACCTATTCAGAGGTTCCTGGTACCCCAAGTATTTTTCTTATTTATATGACTGACTGATGATATTTTCTTTTCCCTTGCATCTAAGTAGTGCCAGATCACCATTTCTAAATAGAATGTGAATGGAAGTGATTTATGTTGTTTCCTGGCTG
The DNA here is from genome assembly GCF_032452875.1 of Bos javanicus. Classification (NCBI taxonomy): domain Eukaryota; kingdom Metazoa; phylum Chordata; class Mammalia; order Artiodactyla; family Bovidae; genus Bos; species Bos javanicus. The sequence goes on along the minus strand of NC_083869.1, from coordinate 57,145,659 downwards.
ATATGGTTAAGAGCAGCTGTCCTTTCTCCATATTCTCCTTTCTTTTCCAATTTATCACTTGAAGAAAGAGAAAAGCTACAGGATGGAAAGAATGCAGGTCTCTAGTTTACTGTATAAAGCGGAGAGACCTCCTTGTTTGCTCATGCCTGATGTCAGCAAGAAACAAAATTTCATTACTAAAGATTAAGATAAAAAGCATTCTTTATAATAGTTAAGAAATTAAAAATGAAACAAGTAAGAATGAACCTTTAGTGTTGTTCAGTCGCTGAGTCATGCCCGACTCTTTGAAACTTCATGGACTGCAAAATGCCAGGCTTCCCCATCTTTTACTATCACCTGACATTTGCTCAAATTCATGTCCATTGAGTCAGCAATGCTGTCTAACCATCTTATTCTCTGTTGTCCCCTTCTCCTTTTGCCTTCACTCTTTTCCAGCATCAGAGGGTCTTTTCCAGTCAATCAGCTCTTTGTATCAAGTGGCTAAAGCATTGGAACTTCAGCTTCAGCATCCGTCTTTCCAAAGAGTATTCAGGATTGATTTCATTTAGAGTGACTGCTTTGATCCCCTCGTAGTCCAAAGGACTCTCTAGACTCTTTTCCAGCACCACACTTAAAAAGCATCAATTCTTCAGTGCTCAGCCTTCTTCATGGTCCAACTCTCACATACACACATGACTACTGGAAAAACCACAGCTTTGACTATATAGATCTTTGTTGGCAAAGTGAAATCTTTGCTTTTTAATACACAGTCTAGGTTTGACATAGGTTTCCTTCCAAGGAACAAACATCTTTTAATTTTCTGGTTGCAGTCACTGTCTGCAGTGATTTTGGAGCCCAAGAAAATAAAATTTGTCACAGATTCTACTTTTCCCCCTTCTATTTGCCATGAAGTAATGGGACCAGATGCCATGATCTTAGTTTTCTAAATGCTGAGTTTTAAGCCAGCTTTTTCCCTCTCAACTTTCACATTCATCTATAGGCTCTTTAAATCCTCTTCACTTTCTGCCATTAGAGTAGTATCGTTTGCATATCTGAGGTTGTTGGTATTTCTCCCTGCAATCTTGATTCCAGCTTGTGACTCATCTAGCCTGGCATTTTGCATGATGTACTCTACATAGAAGTTAATAAACAGGGTGAAAATATACAGCCTTGTTGTACTCCTTTCCCAGTTTTGAAACTACTTACTACATAAAATTAGTAAGCTTCAGTAGCATATAATGTGTTAAATTGAATGAATTTAGTAAACAAAGATTAAATTTATAATTCTGGGTTTCAAACAACATCAATGGCTCTTGAACTAATGTTTGGCTTTCACCATCTTATAGATTAGAGCTTTTAATTTGATTTACATTTCCTCCTATATTCTTACCTAATACAACCAACAAAAACCAATTAAAAAAAAAAAGTACTGAGATGTCCAAAAAGAATAAAGAAAAAGAGATTCCACAATTTTCAGATCTTGGCTATGTGAAAAATGAGTGACCCAGTTGCTGAAATTAATTATTCTCCCATCCCAAATCAATTCACAAGTGATTAGTTTAATATAGAAAACCATTATGGGTATCTAGACATTTCATACAGTATTAAAAGGCAAAATGATAGGATACTGAAAGAGGAACTCCCCAGGTCAGTAGGTGCCCAATATGCTACTGGAGATCAGTGGAGAAATAACTCCAGAAAGAATGAAGGGATGGAGCCAAAGCAAAAAGAATACCCAGCTGTGGCTGTGACTGGTGATAGAAGCAAGGTCTGATGCTGTAAAGACCAATACTGCATAGGAACCTGGACTGTCAGGTCCATGAATCAAGGCAAATTGGAAGTGGTCAAACAGGAGATGGCAAGAGTGAACATGAACATTCTAGGAATCAGCAAACTGAAATGGACTGGAATGGGTGAATTTAACTCAGATGACCATTATATCTACTACTGTGGGCAGGAATCCCTTAAAAGAAATGGAGTAGCCATCATGGTCAACAAAACAGTCTGAAATGCAGTACTTGGATGCAATCTCAAAAACGACAGAATGATCTCTGTTCATTTCCAAGGCAAACCATTCAATATCACAGTAATCCAAGTCTATGCCCCAACCAGTAATGCTGAAGAAGCTGAAGTTGAACAGTTCTATGAAGACCTACAAGACCTTTTAGAACTAACACCCAAAAAAAGATGTCCTTTTCATTATAGGGGACTGGAATGCAAAAGTAGGAAGTCAAGAAACACTTGGAGTAACAGGCAAATTTGGCCTTGGAATATGGAATGAAGCCAGGCAAAGACTAATAGAGTTTTGCCAAGAAAATGCACTGGTCACAGCAAACACCCTCTTCCAACAACACAAGGGAAGACTCTATACATGGACATCACCAGATGGTCAACACCAAAATCAGATTGATTATATTATTGGCAGCCAAAGATGGAGAAGCTCTATACAGTCAACAAAAACAAGACCAGGAGCTGACTGTGGCTCAGACCATGAACTCCTTATTGCCAAATTCAGACTGAAATTGAAGAAAGTAGGGAAAACCACTAGACCATTCAGGTATGACCTAAATCAAATCCCTTATGATTATACAGTGGAAGTGAGAAATAGATTTAAGGGCCTAGATCTGATAGAGTGCCTGATGAACTATGGAGGGAGGTTCATGACATTGTACAGGAGACAGGGATCAAGATCATCCCCATGGAAAAGAAATGCAAAAAAACAAAATGGCTGTCTGAGGAGGCCTTACAAATAGCTGTGAAAAGAAGAGAAGCGAAAAGCAAAGGAGAAAAGGAAAAATATAAGCATCTGAATGCAGAGTTAGAAAGAATAGCAAGAAGAGATAAGAAAGCGTTCCTCAGCGATCAATGCAAAGAAATAGAGGAAAACAACAGAACGGGAAAGACTAGAGATCTATTCAAGAAAATTAGAGATATCAAGGGAACATGTCATGCAAAGATGGGCTCGATAAAGGACAGAAATTTTATGGACCTAAGAGAAGCAGAAGATATTAAGAAGAGGTGGTAGAAATACACAGAAGAACTGTACAAAAAGATCTTCACAATCAAGATAATCACGATGGTGTGATCACTCACCTAGAGCCAGACATCCTGGAATGTGAAGTCAAGTGGGCCTTAGAAAGCATCACTATGAACAAAGCTAGTGGAGGTGATGGAATTCCAGTGGAGCTATTTCAAATCTTGAAAGATGATTCTGTAAAAGTGTTGCACTCAATATGCCAGCAAATTTGGAAAACTTGGCAGTGGCCACAGGACTGGAAAAGGTCAGTTTTCATTCCAAACCCAAAGAAAGGCAATGCCAAAGAATGCTCAAACTACTGCACAATTGCACTCATCTCACATGCTAGTAAAGTAATGCTCAAAATTCTCCAAGCCAGGCTTCAGCAATACGTGAACCGTGAACTTCCAGATATTCCAAGATGGTTTTAGAAAAGGCAGAGGAACCAGAGATCAAATTGCCAACACCTGCTGTATCATTTAAAAAGCAAGAGAGCTCCAGAAAAACATCTATTTCTGCTGTATTGACTATGCCAAAGCCTTTGACTGTGTGGATCACAATAAACTGTGGAAAATTCTGAAAGAGATGGGAATACCAGACCACCTGACCTGCCTCTTGAGAAACCTGTATGCAGGTCAGGAAGCAACAGTTAGAATTGGACATGGAACAACAGACTGGTTCCATACAGGAAAAGGAGTACGTCAAGGCTGTATATTGTCACCCTGCTTATTTAACTTATATGCAGAGTACATCATGAGAAATGCTAGACTGGAAGAAGCACAAGCTGGAATCAAGAGAAATATCAATAACCTCAGATATGCAGATGACACCACCCTTATGGCAGAAAGTGAAGAGGAACTCAAAAGCCTCTTGATGAAAGTGAAAGTGAAAAAGTTGGCTTCAAGCTCAACATTCAGAAAACAAAGATCATGGCATCCGGTCCCATCACTTCATGGGAAATAGGTGGTGAAATTTTGGAAACAGTGTTAGACTTTATTTTTTGAGGCTCCAAAATCACTGCAGATGGTGACTGCAGCCATGAAATTAAAAGACGCTTACTCCTTGGAAGGAAAGTTATGACCAACCTAGAGAGCATATTCAAAAGCAGAGACATTACTTTGCCAACAAAGGTCCATCTAGTCAAGGCTATGGTTTTTCCTGTGGTCATGTATGGATGTTAGGGTTGTACTGTGAAGAAAGCTGAGCACCGAAGAATTGATGCTTTTGAACTGTGGTGTTGGAGAAGACTCTTGAGAGTCCCTTGGACTGCAAGGAGATCCAACCAGTCCATTCTGAAGGAGATCAGCCCTGGAATTTCTTTGGAAGGAATGATGCTAAAGCTGAGACTCCAGTACTTTGGTCACCTCATGTGAAGAGTTGACTCATTGGAAAAGACTCTGATGCTGGGAGGGATTGGACGCAGGAGGAGAAGGGGACGACAGAGGATGAGATGGCTGGATGGCATCACTGACTCGATGGACATGAGTTGGGTGAACTCCGTGAGTTTGTGATGGACAGGGAGGCCTGGTGTGCTGTGATTCATGGGGTCACAGAGTTGAACACTCCTGAGTGACTGAACTGAACTGACTGAACCGAACTGACATTTTTTATAGTAGAATAAAGTCAAATTAATTTTTGTAAGGATTTTAGTTTGCACCATATAACTGGTCCCCACTTTCACTTTTCACTTTCATGCATTTGAGAAGGAATTGGCAACCCACTCCAGTGTTCTTGCCTGGAGAATCCCAGGGATGGGGGAGCCTGGTGGGCTGTCGTCTATGGGGTCACATAGAGTCGGACACGACTGAAGCGACTTAGTAGTAGTAGTAGATGAGTAATAACATACTTCATGCATGCATCAGTTTCTCAGTAGTGTCTGACTCTTTGCAACCACATGGATTATAGCCTGACAGGATCCCCTGCGATTTTTCAGACAAGAAAACTGGAGTGCCATTTTTCTATTCCAGGGGATCTTCCAGGCCCAGGTATTGAACCCACCTCTCTTGTGTCTCCTGAAATACAGGTGAATTCTTTACCTGCTGAGCCATCAGTCAGTCAGTCAGTTCAGTTGTTTAGTCGTGTCTGACTCTTTGCAACTCCATGGACAGCAGCATGCCAGGCTTCCCTGTCCATTACCAACTCATGAAGCCTGCTCAAACTCAGGTCCATTGAGTCAGTGATGCCATCCAACCATCTCTTCCTCTGTCATCCCCTTCTCCTCCTGCCCTTAATCTTTCCCAGCGTCAGGGTCTTTTGAAATGAGTCAGTTCTTCCTGTCAGCTGGCCAAAGTATTGGAATTTCAGCTTCAGCATCAGTCCTTCAAATGAATATTCAGGACCGATTCCTTTGTGTGTGTGTGTGTTAGTCACTCAGTCGTGCTCAACTCTTTGCAAACCCATGGACTGCAGCCCACCAGGTTCCTCTGTCCATGAGATTTTCCAGGCAAGGATACTGGAGTGGGTTTGCCATTTCCTTCTCCAGGAGATCTTCCCAACCCAGGTATTGAAGCAGGGTCTCCTGCACTGCAGGTAGATTCTTTACTGACTGAGCTACAAGGGAAACCCAAGGAAAGCCCCAAAACATGCTGGTTTTTAACAGAATCTTATGTGATATAAAGTCTTAAATTTAAAGATAATTTCTCAAAACAGAAATTCACATTGACTTTTTTTTGGTTATTCAGGCACTGACTATGTAAAAATCAATTTTCTCTAGATAGCCCATCTTTCTCTAAGTTTTCCAAACCAATTTAAAAAATTATATGCAAGCAAGTATATTTGTATACATTTCACATATATTGTTTACTTCTTAAAATAGGCTTTAAATTACTTTAAAACATCCAGAAACCAGTACTTTGTATTCCCCAAGGCACCTAGCAAAATAATCAACACATAATAAGCGTGAAATAAACATATGCTTGTTCCTCTTACTGAATAGATGACTTTAAGAATTGATTCTTAATGCCTAATATTCACTACCATAGTGACTGGGTAATCACAAAGTGTTTATTTCTACCACCTCTTCAGCAACAGGTAGAATCAACATGGTAGAATGCTATTTGTATAAGGAAAGTAAAGAGAAAAATTGGCTAACATTGACCAGTTTCCAGTAGCCAAATGGAGAAAAGTATTATACATAACACTGAAAGTAGTATTGGGAGAATTTATTTTTCTAACTTTATATATTTAACATTTTAATATAATTTATTTAGCTGTAAAAATATGAATTTTATTAATACAAAATCAAGATGTTTTTAAATTACTATTTTTACATAATAGTATATAGTATAAAGTCTAGATAATCATAGCATATTTAGTTTCCATAAATACTTAACATTCCTCCAGCAATTCATGCCTTTTGTCTAACAATATACCATTAAAGGAATTACGCCATTTTGTAACATCTCAATGGTTACTCTTTCTTTAGTCCTCATCATTTCTTCTTGTTGAGTCTATAAAATCCAAGAATTTTAAGTAACATTCAACCATGGAGACTAAAAGGTTACAATATAATAAACTGACCATTGATAAGATTTTTACTGAGAATATAGTAATATTACCACTTTAAGAAGAAATTATTGTACAATTCACAATATAGTTTAACAGTTCTCTTAATCTTACATTTTCACTAACACACATGGAAGCCCTTTTGACTTATACAATTACATAAATAAAAAGAAACTGTGATTAAAAGATAATACTGGAAAAAACTTTCAAACTGAAAAAAAGGTGTTTATATATTCTTTAAAGCATATGTGCATAATTTCATGATATATCTTAAAAGCCCCAAACTTTGGGGAGTACATCAATATTTGTTGAGTACTGACAGCTGTAAGGTGTTAGGAAATAAATGCTCCAGACCATGAGGTTATAGGTTATATTCACTAATTAAGTGATTAAGTTTGCCTCTAACTTTTCAAAGACTCATGTGTAGCATGTGGTTGTTAAATTATTGTTTGTATTAAAATCCCATAGTCTTGCTAGACCTTGTGCAGAATGCTTTCACATATAGCATATATAAAGTTTTTAAGTAATAGGCCATTCATGGCACACTGTATGCCATGGAGAGATTATAAGAATGATGTGTGAAAATATAAGTCTCCCTCTTGTGGAGTAAGAGGAGAAGGCAATTGTAGGCAGAGTCCACAAGGTCACTTGCCTCTTCATAAGTGGTTTCATCCGGGTTCCTCAAAAGACTGCCCAAATAGAACAGATTCAGAAGCATAATGAAATCCCATTGTTGAAACCCATTGTCAGTGAGGAACAACTGAGCAACAACTGTCTGCTGTTGGTTTGTTGGTGTCTTGAGCATGGTCATAGGAACCTGGAATGTTAGGTCCATGAATCAAGGCAAATTGGAAGTGGTCAAACAGGAGACAGCAAGAGTGCAAGTCGGCATTTTAGGAATCAGAGAACTAAAATGGACTGGAATGGGTGAATTTAACCCATAATGGAATAGCCATCACAGTCAACAAAAGAGTCTGAAATGCAGTGAAAGGGAAAGTGAAGTCTCTCAGTCGTGTCTGACTCTTTGCGACTCCATGGACTGTAGCCTATCAGGATCTTCAGTCCATGGGATTTTCCAGGCAAGAGTGCTGGAGTGGATTGCCATTTCCTTCGACAGGGGATCTTCCCAACCCAGGAATTGAATCTGGGTCTCCCACATTGTAGGCAGACACTTTACCATCTGAGCCACCAGGGAAGCCCTTGGATGCAATTTCAAAAACTACAGAATGATCTCTGTTTGTTTCCAAGGCAAACATTCAATATCATGGTAATCCAAGTCTATGCCCTGACCAGTAATGCTGAAGAAGCTGAAGTTGAATGGTTCTATAAAGACTTACAAGACCTTTTAGAACTAACACCCAAAAAAGATGTTCTTTTCATTATAGGGGACTGAAATGCAAAAGTAGGAAGTCAAAAAACACCTGGAGTAACAGGGGAATTCGGCCTTGGAGTACAGAATGAAGCAGGGCAAAGGCTAGTAGAGTTTTCCCAAGAAAACTCACTGGTCATAGCTAACACCCTCTTCCAAAAACACAAGAGAAGACTCTACACATGGGGATCACCAGAAGGTCAACACCAAAATCAGACTAATTATATTCTTTGCAGCCAAAGATGGAGAAGCTCTATGCTGCTGCTGCTGCTGCTGCTGCTGCTGCTGCTGCTGCTAAGTCGCTTCAGTCATGTCTGACTCTGTGCGAACCCATAGATGGCAGCCCACCAGGCTCCCCGTCCCTGGGATTCTCCAGGCAAGAACACTGGAGTGGATTGCCATTTCCTTCTCCAATGCATGAAAGTGAAAAGTGAAAGTGAAGTCGCTCAGTCTTGTCCTACTCTTAGCAACCCCATGGACTGCAGCCCACCAGGCTCCTCCATCCATGGGATTTCCCAGGCAAGAGTACTGGAGTGGGGTGCTGTTGCCTTCTCCAAGAAGCTCTATACAGTCAGGAAAAACAAAACCGGGAGCTGACTGTGGCTCAGATCGTGAACTCCTTATTGCCATATTCAGACTTAAATTTAAGAAAGTAGGGAAAACCACTAGACCATTCAGGTATGACCTAAATCAAATCCCTCATGATTATACAGTGGAACTGAGAAATACATTTAAGGGACTAGATCTGATAGAGTGCCTGATGAACTATGGATGGACTTTTGTGACATTCTACAAGAGACAGGGACCAAGATCATCCCCAAGAAAAAGAAATGCAAAAAAGCAAAATGACTCTCTGAGGAGACCTTACAAATAGCTGTGAAAAGAAGGGAAGCAAAAAACAAAGGAAAAAAGGAAAGATATACCCATCTGAATGCAGAGTTCCAAAGAATAGCAAGAAGAGATAAGAAAGCCTTCCTCAGTGATCAGTGCAAAAAAATAGAGGAAAACAATCGAAGGGGAAAGACTAGAGATCTTGTCAAGAAAATTAGAGATACCAAGGGAGCATTTCATGCAAAGATGGACATAATAAAGTACAGAAATGGTATGGACCTCACAGAATCAGGAGATATTAAGAAGAGGTGGCAAGAATACACAGATGAACTGTACAAAAAAGATCTTCACGACCCAGATAATCACAATGGTGTGATCACTCACCTAGAGCCTGACATCCTGGAGTGCGAAGTCAAGTGGCCCTAAGGAAGCATCAATACAAACAAAGCTAGTGGAGGTGATAGAATTCCAGTTGATCTATTTCAAATCCTAAAAGATGATGCTATGAAAGTGTTGCACTCAACATGCCAATAAATTTGGAAAACTCAGCAGTGGCCACAGGACTGGAAAAGGTCAGTTTTCATTCCAAACCCAAAGAAAGGCAATGCCAAAGGATGTTCAAACTACCGCACAATTGCACTCATCTCACAGGCTAGTAAAGTAATGCTCAAAATTCTCCAAGCCAGGCTTCAGCAATACGTGAACTGTGAACTTCGAGATGTTCAAGCTGGATTTAGAAAAGGCAGAGGAACCAGAGATCAAATTGCCAACATCTGCTGGATTATCAAAAAAGAGAGTCCCAGAAAAACATCTATTTCTGCTCTTTTCACTATGCCAAAGGCTTTGACTGTGTGGATCACAATAAACTGTGGGAAATTCTGAAAGAGATGGGAATACCAGACCACCTGACCTGCTCTTGATAAACCTATATGCAGGTCAGGAAGCAACAGTTAGAACTGATCATGGAACAAAAGACTGGTTCCAAATAAGAAAAGAAGTACGTCAAGGCTGTATATTGTCACCCTGCTGATTTAACTTATATGCAGAGTACATCATGAGAAACACTGAGATGGATGAAGCACAAACTGGAATCAAGATTGCCAGGAGAAATATCAGTAACCTTAGATACGCAGATGACACCACCCTAAGGCAGAAAGTGAGGAACTAAAGAGTCGCTTGATGAAAGTGAAAGAGGAGAGTGAAAAAGTTGTCTTAAAGCTCAACATTCAGAAAACTAAGATCATGGAATCCAGTCCCATCACTTAATGGCAAATAGATGAAGAAACTTTGGAAACAGTGGCAGACTTCATTTTGGGGGGCTCTAAAATCACTGCAGATGGTGACTTCAGCCATGAAATTAAAAGATGCTTACTCCTTGGAAGAAAAGTTATGACCAATCTAGACATTATATTAAAAAGCAGAGGCATTACATTGCCAACAAAAGTCCGTCTAGTCAAGGCTGTGGTTTTTCCAGTAGTCACGTATGGATGTGAGAGCTGGACTATAGAAAGCTGAGCGCTGAAGAATTGATGCTTTTTTTACTGTAGTGTTAGAGAAGACTCTTGAGAGTCCCTTGGACTGAAAGTAGATCCAACCAGTCTGTCCTAAAGGAAATCAGTCCTTAATATTCATTGGAAGGACTGATGTTGAAGCTGAAACTCCAATACTTTGACCACCTGATGCGAATAGCTGACTTATTTGAAAATACCCTGATGCTGGGAAAGATTGAAGGTGAAAGGAAAAGGGGACAACAGAGGATGATATGGTTGGATGGCATCACCGACTCAATGAGCATGAGTTTGAGTGAACTCCGGGAGTTGGTGATGGACTGGGAGGCCTGGTGTGCTGCAGTCCATGAGACTGCAAAGAATCAGACATGACTGAGTGACTGAACTGAACTGAGCATGGTCAGTGAGGAACTCTACCCTGGGCATCTCCTTCCATGGCCTGCAGTATCATGTACATGTACACACCCTTTCCTGGATGTTGGATCTATGGAGCTTCTGAGAGTTTGTGTTCCACACTCACCCATGTAAAAGTCCCCTAAGAAATACATATACCATTTCATGGAAGCAAGATTTGATGATGTTGACGTATCATACACATTTCACTGGCTTCCCAGTTGGTATCAGTGGTAAAGACCCTGCATGCCAATGCAAGAGTCATAAGAGATGCAGGTTCAACCCATGGGTGGGGAAGATGCCCTGGACGAGGGCATAAAAACCCATTCCAGTATTCTTGCCTGGAGAATCCCATGGACAGAAGAGCCTGGTGACCTACAGTCTACAGGGTTGCAAAGTGTTGGACATGGCTGAAACAACTTCAGCTTCAAGCTGAAGCCAGCACTCAAGCACACATTTCTCTAATACTTGAGGGCAAACACACTGAAACCATACTCACAGAAAACAAGTCAATCTAATCACACTAGGACCACAGCCTTGTCTAACTCAATGAAACTAAGCCATGCCCATGGGGCAACCCAAGATGGGCAGGTCATGGTGGAGAGATCTGACAGAATGTGATCCACTGGAGAAGGGAATGGCAAACCATTTCAGTATTCTTTCCTTGAGAACCCCATGAACAGTATGAAAAGGCAAAATGACAGGATACTGAAAAAGAAACTCCCCAGGTCAGTAGGTGCCCAATATGCTACTGGAGATCAGTGGAGAAATAACTCCAGAAAGAATGAAGGGATGGAGCCAAAGCAAAAGGAATACCCAGCTGTGGATGTGACTGGTGATAGAAACAAGGTCTGATGCTGTAAAGACCAATATTGCATAGGAACCTGGACTGTCAGGTCCATGAATCAAGGCAAATTGGAAGTAGTCAAACAAGAGATGGCAAGAGTGAATGTCGACATTCTAGGAATCAGCGAACTGAAATGGACTGGAATGGGTGAATTTAACTCAGATGACCATTATATCTACTACTGTGGGCAGGAATCCCTCAGAAGAAATGGAGTAGCCACCATGGTCAACAAAACAGTCTGAAATGCAGTACTTGGATGCAATCTCAAAAACGACAGAATGATCTCTGTTCGTTTCCAAGGCAAACCATTCAATATCACAGTAATCCAAGTCTATGCCCCAACCAGTAACGCTGAAGAAGCTGAAGTTGAACAGTTCTATGAAGACCTACAAGACCTTTTAGAACTAACACCCAAAAAAGATGTCCTTTTCATTATAGGGGACTGGAATGCAAAAGTAGGAAGTCAAGAAACACTTGGAGTAACAGGCAAATTTGGCCTTGGAATATAGAATGAAGCTGGGCAAAGACTAATAGAGTTTTGCCAAGAAAATGCACTGGTCATAACAAACACCCTCTTCCAACAACACAAGAGAAGACTCTATACATGGACATCACCAGATGGTCAACACCAAAATCAGATTGATTATGTTCTTTGCAGTCAAAGATGGAGAAGCTCTATACACTCAGCAAAAACAAGACCAGGAGCTGACTGTGGCTCAGACCATGAACTCCTTATTGCCAAATTCAGACTGAAATTGAAGAAAGTAGGGAAAACCACTAGACCATTCAGGTATGACCTAAATCAAATCCCTTATGATTATACAGTGGAAGTGAGAAATAGATTTAAGGGCCTAGATCTGGTAGATAGAGTGCCTGATGAACTATGGAATGAGGTTCGTGACACTGTACAGGAGACAGGGATCAAGACCATCCCCATGGAAAACAAATGCAAAAAAGCACAATGGCTGTCTGGGGAGGCCTTACAAATAGCTGTGAAAAGAAGAGAAGCAAAAAGCAAAGGAGAAAAGGAAAAATATAAGCATCTGATTGCAGAGTTAGAAAGAATAGCAAGAAGAGATAAGAAAGCCTTCTTCAGCAATCAATGCAAAGAAACAGAGGAAAACAACAGAATGGGAAAGACTAGAGATCTATTCAAGAAAATCAGAGATACTAAAGAAACATTTCATGCAAAGATGGGCTTGATAAAGGACAGAAATGATATGGACCTAACAGAAGCAGAAGATATTAAGAAGAGATGGCAAGAATACACAGAAGAACTGTACAAAAAAGATCTTCACGACCAGATAAACACGATGGTATGATCACTCACCTAGAGCCAGACATCCTGGAATGTGAAGTCAAGTGGGCCTTAGAAAGCATCACTACGAACAAAGCTAGTGGAGGTGATGGAATTCCAGTTGAGCGACTTCAAATCCTGAAAGATGATGCTGTGAAAGTGGTGTACTCAATATGCCAGCAAATTTGGAAAACTAAGCAGTGGCCACAGGACTGGAAAAGGTCAGTTTTCATTCCAATCCCAAAGAAAGGCAATGCTAAAGAATGCTCAAACTACTGCACAATTGCACTCATCTCACACGCTAGTAAAGTAATGCTCAAAATTCTCCAAGCCAGGCTTCACAATATGTGAACCGTGAACTTCCTGCTGTTCAAGCTAGTTTTAGACAAGCCAGAGGAACCAGAGATCAAATTGCCAACATCTGCTGGATCATGGAAAAAGCAAGAAAGTTCCAGAAAAACATCTATTTCTGATTTATTGACTATGCCAAAGCCTTTGACTGTGTGGATCACAACAAACTGTGGGAAATTCTTCAAGACTTGGGAATACCAGACCACCTGACCTGCCTCTTGAGAAACCTGTATGCAGGTCAGGAAGCAACAGTTAGAACTGGACATGGAACAAGAGACTGGTTCCAAATATGAAAAGGAGTACGTCAAGGCTGTATATTGTCACCCTGTTTATTTAACTTCTATGCAGAGTACATCATGAGAAATGCTGGACTGGAAGAAGCACAACTGGAATCAAGATTGCTGGGAGAAATATCAATAACCTTAGATATGCAGATGACACCACCCTTATGGCAGAAAGTGAAGAGGAACTAAAAAGCCTCTTGATGAAAGTGAAAGAGGAGAGTGAAAAAGTTGGCTTAAAGCTCAACATTCAGAAAATGAAGATCATGGCATCCGGTCCCATCAATTTATGGGAAATAGATGGGGAAACAGTGGAAAGAGTGTCAGACTTTATTATTCTGGGCTCCAACATCACTGCAGATGGTGACTGCAGCCATGAAATTAAGACACTTATTCCTTGGAAGGAAAGTTATGACCAACCTAGATAGCATATTCAAAAGCAGAGACATTACTTTGCCCACAAAGGTTTGTCTAGTCAAGGCTATGGTTATTCCTGTGGTCATGTATGGATGTGAGAGTTGGACTGTGAAGAAGGCTGAGCGCCGAAGAATTGATGCTTTTGAACTGTGGTGTTGGAGAAGACTCTTGAGAGTCCCTTGGACTGCAAGGAGATCCAACCAGTCCATTCTGAAGGAGATCAGCCCTGGGATTTCTTTGGAAGGAATGATTCTAAAGCTGAAACTCCAGTATTTTGGCCACGTCATGTGATGAGTTAACTCATTGGAAAAGACTCTGATGCTGGGAGGGATTGGGGGCAGGAGGAGAAGGGGACGACAGAGGATGAGATGGCTGGATGGCATCACTGACTCAATGGACGTGAGTCTGGGTGAACTCCAGAGTTGGTGATGGACAGGGAGGCCTGGCGTGCTGCAATTCATGGGTTCACAAGGATTCGGGAAGGACCGAGCGACTGATCTGATCTGATAATTTTCCTTATCATAATTATGTTCCGTAACATTTTTAATGTGTGCAGCTCTGTGTGTGTTCAATCGCTCAGTCGTGTCTGATTATGCAACCCCATAGACTGTAGTCCACCAGGCTCCTCTGTCCATAGGATTTTCTAGGAAATAATACTGGAGTAGGTTGCTATGGCACCCCACTCCAGTACTCTTGCCTTGAAAATCCCATGGACGGAGGAGCCTGGTAGGCTGCAGTCCATGGGGTCACTAAGAGTTGGACACGACTAAGTGACTTCACTTTCACTTTTCACTTTCATGCATTGGAGAAGGAAATGGCAACCCACTCCAGTGTTCTTGCCTGGAGAATCCCAGGGATGGTGGGGCCTGGTGGGCTGCCGTCTATGGGGTCGCACAGAGTCGGACACGACTGAAGCGACTTAGCAGCAGCAGCAGGTTGCTATTTCCTTCTCCAGGGGCTCTTCCTAATGCAGGGATCAAACCTGCATCTCTTGCTTGACAGGTGGATTCTTTACCACTGAGACTTTTGCAAAGCCCTCAAGTCCTAAATAGATATGCACAAATTCCAGTGTGTCATATGTATTTAATATTCCATGTATGATACTATGGGTTTCCTTGATGGCTCAGACAGTAAAGAATTTGCCTGCAAAGCAGGAGACACAGGAGATGAAATTTGGTCCCAGGATAGGGAAAATCCCCTGGAGGAGGAAATGGCAACCGACTCTGGTATTCTTGCCTGAAAAATCCCTTGGACAGAGGAGCCTAGTGGGCAACAGTCCATGAGGTTGCAAAAATCAGACATAACTGAGTAATCATGCATTTATGATTTTTCACTATGTGAAAAATATTGGAAGCTTTAAAACAATTTTAATACTATTATAACAAAAAGCAAACATGTTTATTAATTTATATTAATATTTAAATATAAAGGTGTGAACTCTATAGGCATGGAAGAACAATTTAGATCAACATCTTATGAGTTGATAATTATCTTCAAGTTTGAATACTTAGTGACCAGTTATCAGCACATCATATTTATGTGGCATTTCATAGGTCTTATGCATAAGAAATTATTTAATTTTTACAACTTGGTGAAGAAGGTATTATTATCCTCATTTCACAGATATTTGAACCAGCTGATTTCCTTGGGTTACAGAGCCAATAAGTAGTGAAGCTGAAATATAAACTATGGTCTTTGCTAACATAATGTACCTTCTCCAAATCCCTAGTTAAATTAACCTGAATATCTATGTAAATGTTATGAATAACTTATGCCATAAATTCCCATTATAAATCAGATAATAAAAACACATTAATGAGAATCACTAATCCTCCCATAAAATTTATGTTTGCAGTTGCTTTCTTTCTATATGATCAGTCTCTGTCAATTTGATCTTCCTACAAACATGCTTTCTTTCCTATCGCCAACTTTTAGACATAATAAATGACGGGTTAAAAGGATAGAGGGGAAATATTTGAAATTAACTGGAGCCTGGTGTCTCAGCTAAATCATGAATTTAAGTTGAGGCAATGTCTGTTACTTCTAATAGACAATTTCATGTTTAAAAAAAGTAAAAAGACTTTCCTTTCCAAAACACTAGAAATATGAAATAAAGTTCTGATGCACTGATGTTTTCTACAAATTGTTACAGAAAAGTGTTTGGTTTCATCACTTCAACTATTATCTATTTCCAAAAGCTTTTCTTGGGAAGTTATGACCACAATTGACCCAGCTCTTTTCATCCTTCTGTCCCATTAGTTTCAGTGATTATTTTTAATTCTCACTGGACCGTGTATAAAGTAAATCTCAATTATCAAATTGTCCAATAGGTACCTACAATATGTTCCTCAGGAGTCAGAAGATAAATTAGAAAGAAATGCAGATCACCATTATCTCCAGAGGAGAGCTGACTTGCCCAAAGTCACACAGTAAGTTACTGGCAGACTTGTTTAATGTCACCTCTCTTAATACGATGTCATTGCTCTTGCTGTCACTAGCCAGAAAATAGCTTCCCACATCTGTGAGCTAGACAGTATGGTTTACTGAACACTTAATGACAGTAAGCATTAAACTAACATTCTTTCTCTTTTCATAACAAGGTTTGTGAAATAGAGCCTCCTCCACTGAACCCTTCTTGATTGAACAGAAATGAGTACAAATTGCCTTGCCCTACTTCTAATTCTGGAGGGCAACTTGTATTTCCACAGTGTGAAGTGTCATGGCAAGCTCTACTAAAGTTTTTAATAACTATAGTACCTTATATTCTGACTCCTGACTTCTTTGGATACAACTTCTTGAGACAATTCAAAATATTTGGGGAGCAAAACTTCTAGCATTATGTTCTTTCTACTACCATGCACAAACACATGTTTGTTATTTGATTTTTTGAGGCAAACCTCCACACCAAAGGAGACTCAAGAACATTGCACTGTTCCATCTGGTGAAATACTCTGACCTAGGTTGGCCCTGGAAGGCAATCACACCCTTCTGCACAATAAAAATTCATGTAAATATCAGCCATTACCAATCTAAGACTCATTTTACAAATGGAGAAAATAACTGCTCAGAGAGGTTAATGATTTGTGTAAGTGATTTTGGTTACCAGCAGCCCAGCTGGCACTAGTGTTAGAGAACATGTCTGCCAAAGAAGGAGACATAAGCGATGAGGTGGGTTCAGCCCCTGTGTCAGGAAGATCCCCTGGAGGAGGGCATGGAAGCACGCCAGTATTTTTGCCTGGAGAATCCCACGGATAGAGGAGTCTGGTGGGCTACAGTCCATGGGGTCGTAAAGAGTTGTACATGACTGAAACGATTTAGCATTCACAGAGCTAGGAATATACCTTCCTAAATTCCAAAAGGTGCTCTTTTTATCACAGCCACACAAGTTGCCATGTTGCATAAAACAAATGCAATAAAATGTATATTCAAGTGCAAATAATTATATTTCTATTGACTCTGCTGAATCATGTACAAATGTTGATTATTTATCAAAAGCACAGTTCATTTGGAACATAGACTTTGCAATTGAAACTTCTGAGTTTAGATTTGCCATCTACTATATTATAATATGGACAAAAGGCTTTTAAAATAACAGCTAAAGACAAAAAGTTCTGTTGGTAGCTATACGTACATGATTGTGTGTTAAGTTGCTTCAGTTGTGTCCGACTCTTTGCAGCCCTGTGGACTGTAGCCCACCAGGCTCCTCTGTCCATGGGATTCTACAGGCAAGAATACCAGGATGGATCGCCACACCCTCCTCCAGGGGATCTTCCCAGCCCAGGGATCGAACATATATCTCCTATGTCTCCTGCATTGTTGGCATGTTCTTTACCACTAGTGCTACCTGGAAAGCCCTGACAGCTATGAAAATCAAATAAACACTATTTCTACATATAGTCTGTGAAAAGATATTCTATAACACATCTGAATATTCATCTACAAGATTAAAAAATATATTCATTTAATTGAATGCAAGACACTATTTGAGTGCCTTGATATTGGGTGCCAAATATTGGGTTGGCAAAAAAGTTAGTTTGGGTTTTCTGTAACATCTTATGGAAAAACTCAAACTTTTTGGCCAACCCAACATCATTATTTTATATAATAGGGATAAAAAGAATAATACCAATACAATTATGTCACAATGCTGAGATTCAGTCAACAACAAATATATCGACTGTTCAGCGACAATAAATATGAATGAATATGTTTTTGAATTTATGAAATGTGTTATATATTTCTCTATTTATATATGGGTATAGATAAAACAAAGTGGCTTCCCAGGTGGTTCAGTGGTAAAGAATCTTCCAGCCAATGCAGGAGACCCAGGAGACACAGGTTCAATCCCTGTGTTGAGAAGATCCCCTGGAGTAGGAAATGGCAACCCACTCCAGTATTCTTGCCTGGGAAATCCCATAGATAAAGGACCCTCGTGGGCTACAGTTCACAGGGTTGCAAAGAGACAGACATGACTGACCACAGCTGTGCATGCTCATACACACGTGTACACTCACACTCACACACACACACACACACACACACAGAAAGAGAAAGATTACTATATACTGGGCACTAAGTTCACTGATTTTATAGTTATAACCTATTCAATACTCAGAGCTGTCCTTTGAGTCAGGCACTACTGTTATTCCATTTTACAGGTGAAGGGGCTGAAATTACAAAATGACTTTCTAAGATCACATTTCTTTAATAAGAATAACAAGTACCTGTAAGTAATCATTTGTTAGGTGATCACAGTTGTGCTGTGACTTGTAGTAAATCAAGTACTGTCGTCTGGGGCATTCTGTCTAGTTGAGGTAACAGGTTGTGCACAGATGAAGAAAGCAACAGTCCACGTCTTAACACAGTCTAATCCAGGCTTGTCTAGTCCGTGATTGGATATTGCGTTTTTGTCTAATGCCCCTCTGTGACCAAAAAAGATAGGCACATAATTTGTGTAAATCAAAACAAACAAAAAGACTTGAAACAAGGGTTGACTTCAAAGGACTGAAAATCAAACTGAGCCCAATTTTCATGCCTTTACAAAACTAAAGTAAAGAAGAAAAATTGAGCATGGATTCTATTTTTAGTGTATTATTGTTTCCATTTTTTCCTTTTACTTCTGCTTCCCAGAAACACAATAAAGTCAGTTAAAAGTTGAAAAATGGGGAAGCTTCAGCTATACACAAGAGATATTCAAATCTCTTCATTTGGATGATTAGGGAATAGGGAGGTTTCTGTTATTTTTTTTTTTTTTTCTTAACACCACAGACAGATTTTAGCAAGTTCAAGTTAATTGGGCTTTGTACACTACCATTCATGTGGCGTTTGTCAAAAAAAAAAAAAAGAGAGAGAGAGAGAAAGAAAAAAGAAAGTAAATACATGCATACACAT
This sequence comes from Bos javanicus, assembly GCF_032452875.1. Classification (NCBI taxonomy): domain Eukaryota; kingdom Metazoa; phylum Chordata; class Mammalia; order Artiodactyla; family Bovidae; genus Bos; species Bos javanicus. Next base: position 57,126,475 of record NC_083869.1, on the reverse strand, counting down.
CAAACGAGTATGCATGCCAGAATATAACAGTGAATTCAAACAGAATTGGGAGCTTTTGCACTAGGGAACATATTTACTGAAGCAGAAAGTATCCTCTGTGTGAATAAGCTTCCCCAAAATATCTTGGCATAAAAGTGCTTAAACTCATTTAAAATACCACACTGTAAATTCTTCATGCATGTCAAGTTCCTCAAACTACACTGCAGGCTACCTCTTCAAAGTATCACTATTTTGTGATGTCTGTCTATAACATTTCAAAATGTAATCAATATTTTAAAAATCAATAACCATCATTTAAGTTATCATTTGCTAATGTCATTATAGTTTTTAATAGTTTTAATATCAGAACATCTCTAAACATCAATTTACTTTACATAACTAGACCCTGTAATACAGCTCAAGTTCATCCATTAGCCTTAACTTCAGTTCAGTTCAGTCACTCAGTTGTGTTCGACTCTTTCCGACCCCATGGACTTTAGCACGCCAGGTCTCCCTGTCCATCACCAATTCCCAGAGCCTACTCAAACTCATGTTCATCACGTCGGTGATGCCATCCAACCATCTTATCCTCTGTTGTCCCCTTCTCCTCCTGCCTTCAATCTTTCCCAGCATCAGAATCTTTTCCAATGAGTTGGTTCTTTGCATCAGGTGGCCAAATTATTGGACTTTCAGACTTAGCTTAGTGCTGATATAAATTAACCTGATTTCCATTTGCCTTACTGTCTAGGGATCTTTCAGAAGTGAAAGTTTCTTATACATCCTTTCTAAAACTCTCTTGGTTTTTTTTTTCACTGAATAAAAATAAGTTTATAAAGAATGTATAAATATTATGTTATTCTGTATGGAAATTGTAAAATGAGAAGTATAATTAGGGAGATGAGCCATAATGCTTTCTCCTCCATTTTCAAATTAAGTAGAAAATTAAAAATTAAGTGAAACCATTATGATGATTATAATTATCTCTTTCATTACAGTGGGGGGAGGATTTCAAAAGTGGCTAGTAAAAAAAAAAAGTGGCTAGTAGAGGCTAATTTTCTTGGTATGGCCATGTAGAAATGGCATAAGAATGGACATGTAAAATCATAACCAAATACTGTGGAGCTGAAGTCTAGAACATATTCCTCTAGAACAATAAAGGAATTATTCCAGAATTATGATTTCTTAAGGCAGAAGCTAAGATGCTAGGACATAGGCAGGATTAGAGTCTGACATTGATGTAAGAGAGACCACTATAAACAGGAAAAAAACACAAAAGGCAGAGATTTTGTGTGAAAATCTCTCATGAATAAACAAAATTACAAATAACTATTAAAAAGGAGAAAGCTTTAAAAAAAAACAAACACAAGACTGAAGGAAAGGAGGGACTGGGGTGTACTGTGGTCTTTTCATAGAGTTAAGATTCAGTCTTCTCTTAAGTCTGGTTATTCTGTTTTGTTAATAACAAAAATTTTATGAAAAGAATTTAATTCATCTGTTAATCCATTTATCAGTTACTTATTGAGTTCCTACTGTCTGCTATGCTCTACACATCTCATTGGAATTTGCAATTCATGATACAGCTTTCATTTTGACAACATAGGTTGTTCTTCCAAAATGAGGAAGAGAAGTAGGAGGCCCAAAAATGTCCAAGAACTGAAATAATTAAAACTTTAGATGTCTTCGCAAGAATTTCCAAGTACCACAATTTTTATTAACATATTGTCTTAACATGAAGTCTTTGCAAAGAACAAAGAATATGACTTTATCAAATAGCTTCCAATTATTTTACAAGGGTTTTTCCTTTTACTTGGTTTTAGGAAGAGAAATTCTGGATTTACTTTTAATTCACTAAAAATAATACTCAGAGCATTTCTACTTAATTCTTTGGAATGGTCTTGTAGGCTTGAAAAGCTAGAAATGTACAGATAATAGTGCTCAATTAATGATTTACTCCATACTTTTTCTTATTGTACTCTATTATTTCTAAATTCCATTAAACCTTTTTTTTTTAAACAAACTAGGCAGGCAAGGCAAAATTTTAATTATCTTTTGCTGCAAAGCACCATATGTTCTGTTTAACATCAGAAAAGACAACAAAGAACATTTAGTTTTACAAAACTTTTATAAATTTAGCTGGGGTGAAAAAGTTAAGCAGGTCAACACATTGCAAACTGAATCAGTTTGTGACATACTTAATCATGCCAAAATATTTACCCCTCAGCCTAAGTACCCATCAGTGAAAAGAGAAAATGTCGTTTATCATTTTAATACTCAACCAATTTTGTACCCAGCTGTGGCCCTCAAGAAATCTGAAAACTTTTCTTGTAAGAAGAAGGAAAGTTGAAAGGGGAAAACTACATGTGGATCGCATTACAAAGCAACCAGATGTTTACTCCGGCACTTTGCATAAAAGTTAAACAAACATTAAAAATATTGACTGTGCATGCACTTTGGATGAAACAGTTTTTAAGGTTTGCTTTATGATTTATCTGATTTCTTGCAGAGAAGAAAAATTGAACTGTTTCTTAATGATGTTAAAAATAAATATACATCTAATATGGTTTGGGGAAATGTAATTCCACATACACATTTTTAGCTGGAAAGGAAAATATGAAAGGGCGTATTTATTACCTACTAAATAGTAAGAGTTCTAGTCACTATCCTTGTTCTATATGTAGCTGGACCTTTCTTCCTCAGGAAGAAGTGACTGAGAGTACCAGGAATCAGGTGTTTCCTAAGCTCTAAAAAATTAACAGACTAGCATTTGTCCAAAGGTGAACACATCAACAGAACAGCGTTTGTTCAAAGGCAGACAGTCCTTTTTCTATGATTTTCTGTCATGGTAAAAACTTAAAAAGAAAATGTTTTGAGAAATGATGTTTTTGTTAAATCGATATAAGCATTATAATCAGAAGAACAAGAAAAGTTTGTTTCGACAATATAAATGAAGAATCATAAACAATATATTCCAAGATATTTAAACATATCTGAGTCTTGCCTTCTGAGGACCTTGGATTGAAAGGCACTTTCTGATAGAAGAAAAATGGCTATTTCAGAGTGTGTGCATTTTCCTTTTTTTTATAAAGAATCATATATAACTGAAAAAAATATGAATTTGTTGACAGAATTTATCAAGTTCTATTAAGATATTTTTGAACTGTCTAGACATATAGCCCAGAAGAGCACTTTACTTTGCTAAATAATTCATTTGATTTGACTTCTACCCCCAAATTCTGGTTTCCAGCATTTAAAAAAATACTTGGCTTTTCTTTAAGTCACTTCTGTCTCATACATTTTTCAGCTTGTGAAGACCACAACTGTTAATGGTTATCTTTTTTACAGACAGATATATGTAAACTATTGTGTGAGAAATATCTCATGGTATGGTCAGCCCAGACTTTATACTATGCTAAGTATTAAATTAGTGAATCCTATCTTTGATAATTTTTATATTCCATACTTGATGCTTCTCTACTGCCTGAAGCTCCCTCTCCTCTGCCTTCAAGTCCAAATATCCACATTTCATTGTTCAGCTACAGCGACTCTGTCCCAGGCCCCACTCTGGCAAAATGGTACTCTGGCCACTACTGTTAATGTTTCTATACTCCCTTACCTCAAACTATATCCTCACTTATGTTCTGCCTCCAGCAAATGTCCCATCTTCTTGATGAAAGTGGGTCTACTTACCAGAATAAATGAACCTCATTAAATATATAACTGTCACATTAAATGATGAATGATTAAACTTGAATTGTTGAATTTTTATCTGAAATGAACTTATTTCCAAGATAATTTCTAACAAGACTAAGATGCAGGACACAGGAAGCTTGGGGCTGGTGCACTTGGATGACCCAGAGGGATGGTACGGGGAGGGAGTTGGGAGGGGGGTTCAGGATTGGGAACACGTGTACACCCGTAGCAGATTCATGTTGATGTATGGCAAAACCAATACAATATTGTAAAGTAATTAACCTCTAATTAAAATAAATAAATTTAAATTAAAAAACAACAACAAAGAAATTATTTTTCAAAAGTCCTTAAATTTAAACTCATAAGGTAAATTAATAATTTTTAAAATAGAACATTTTTCTATTTCACAATTAAAGAGATAGATTTTTAATGTTTTTTATTCATAATATATCTCCAAGTTATATTTTGACTTCTCACTTGATATTCTTGTGTCTCTCTATGCTTATTTAAGTTTTGGGGGAAGTTTTTATTTATTATTTTTTCTGCTTTTTAATTTTATATATGTATCAATTCTATAAATGTTTCACTTCATTAAATCTTGTTCATAGACCAGTGGGATCTTTTTCCTAAAAGAAAAATTATATAAATAACAAGTCTTATTACCTATGCTATTGAATTACTTTGCCAATTACTTTTGACTCCATCTAGTCAAAGCTATGTTATTTCCAGTAGTCATGTATGGATGGGAGACTTGGACTATAAAGAAAGCTGAGTGCCAAAGAATTGATGCTTTTGAACTGTGGTGTTAGAGACCCTTGAGTGTCCGTTGGTGGCAAGGAGATCAAATCAGTCCATCCTAAAGGAAATCAGTCCTTAATATTCATTAGAAGGACTGATGCTGAAGGTGAAACTCCAATACTTTGGCCACCTGATGCAAAGAGCTGACTCATTTGAAAACACCTTGATGCTGCGAAAGATTGAAGGCAGGAGGAGAAGGGGAGGACAGAGGATGAGATAGTTGGATGGCATTACCGACTCTATGGACATGACTTTGAGTGAGCTCCAGGAGTTGGTGGGGACAGGGAAGCCTGGCATGCTGCAGTCCTTGGGGTCACAAAGAGTCGGACATGACTGAGTGACTGAACTGAACTGAACTGATTACCTTAAGCAAAGACATTAAAAAGTAGGTTGAATATTAAAAAGATATTAAAAAGCTAGATTTATAAATCTAGCATCTAGCAACCATCAATAGCTGGCTGTTGCAGAGGATGGGATAAGTGTGAAAGAAAGCCCTACCTGAGGCACAGACCCACAGGGTCTTGTGAAAGCTAAGGGTAGAACATTGACATTTAAGAAAACCATCTGGGATCCTAGGAGCCACACTAAGTAGAAGGTCCATGCCTGCTCTGTTGCTCACTCAAGTCCGACTCTTTGCAAGTCCACAGACATGTACCCTGTCAGGATATGCTGTCCATGGAATTTTCCACGTAAGAATACTGGAGTGGGTTGCCATTTCCTACTCCAGCAGATCTTCCTGACCCAAGGATCGAACCCACATCGTTTGTGTCTCTTGCACTGGCAGGTGGATTCATTAGCAACTGAGCCATGTGTGAAGTCCATAAGGAGAAGGTAACCACAGCCAACCACAGGAAGACTTCTGCTTCTACTCAGAAGTAGAAACGACAAGAAAATGTTGCTCTCATTCTGAAAATGAAAAAAAAAAAAAATCAAATGAAACAGATAATTTTCTCAATCTGATAGAAGTCAACAATTAGGTTTCTAAATTATTTTCAAAAATTGCAACACAATGATGTTTCAAGAAAGGTAATTATGAGGAAAAGCATAATAAAATAGAAATGTCAAGCTTCTGACAAAATGCTTTAAATAATTTATTTCTAAAAATCTCAAAATGCCTCTATGTTAATGCAACAATGTTGTTGAATAAATTGATGACATTTCTTGAATGATTGAATCCCTGCCCCTCATTGGAACAGTAAACATTTTTAGCCTGTTGTGCCTATTATCAGACCATGCTACTGGATGCTGACATTTCTTCAGTTTCTTACATAAGTTATGCTGTGGTGTCAGAATTCCTCCATTATCAGTCAATCAACCTGCCCACAGAGTATTTTGTCCTTTCCCACTAGTATTCTCTAAGTTAATTCATAATTCAGTCTACTAAGTGCGAACCAGACCACAGAGAACTGGACAGAAAGGATACCTTTCTCATGGTTTTCCCTGGCAATGCCCCATGGCAGCGATACTCGAGATGCCTGTCTAAGTTACTATCATTGCCATGTAATAGCAACCCTCCAATGTCAAAGCATATTTTACTTCTGAGCGTTGAGAAAAAAATCAATCAGTGCAGGAAGCAGAATAGAGAAAATAAGAATAAAGAGAAAAATATCACTGAGGATTTGCACAAATTCAATTTTTAAAAATAATGTTGAAGGAAAATAAAATGCAAATATACAATGTAATATTACTCAGCCATAAAAAAGAGTCTAATAGTGCCATTTTCAGCAACATGGGTGAATCTAGATATTGTCATACTGAGTGAAGTAAGTCAGACAAAGAAAGACAAATATATTGCTTATATGTGAAATCTAAAAATAAGGTACAAATGAATGTGTTTATAAAACAGAAAGAGTCACAGATGTTGAAAACAATTTTATGGTTACCAGGGGATGGAGGGGAGGGATAAATTAGAAGACTGGGATTGACATATACACACTATTATATACAAAATAGGTAACTAATAAGGACCTACTATATAGTACAGAAAACTTTACTCAGTGCTCTGTAACTATTTATATGGGAAAAGAATCTAAAAAAAAAAAAGCGGATATATGTATAACTATAACTAATTCACTTTGCTCTGTAATAGAAAGTAGCGCAACATTGTCAATCAACTATACTCCAATGATTAAGAAAAAAAAAAAACACTGAATTTACTTAACAAATATTTTAAGCAATATTCTAATTATTCTTAAAAAATAACTGTAGTATTTAAAAACTTTAGTTTGAGAAACGCATAAGACATTATCCCATTTCCACTGCAAAGGGTTCAAGATGGCAGCACAGGAAGCTCCTAAACCGACCTCCTTGCACAGACACCACAAATCAACAACTACATATAGAATAATTCCCTCCAAAGGCGCTTGAAGATTTGATGAACAGGATCTCCACAACAAAGAGTGAAAGGACAGCAATGAGATGAGTAGAAGAATGATATTGTCTCACCAAAGGGGAAAAACATACTCCGTTCATGGTTATCTATAGCTGGGAATGATCACAAAGACAGAGTTATTTCCCTGAGGAGTGAGGGATTTGGGTTCCACATCAGACAACCCAACCCTTAATAACTACATAAGAGCAAGGAATGCCCAAAAAAACTGCTTTGAAAACCAATGGGGAATATGTCTAAGAAAACTATAAACTAGGAGAAATGGAAAATCCACTTTTAAAGACCTCAGGCACAAACTGAAAACCAGTGCAAAAACAATAGGTTGAAAAGTACAGAGACCACAGGCAAAGGGGGTTTGCTTACTGATCCTGAAGTGTCTACTGGAGAGGTAAGAATCAGTCGGGCTTCTCTTTTAGGATTGAGATACTGGCAGGCACCAATTTGGAAACCTCTAATTTGTTGACACCAGTGGGCATGACCTGTCAATAGCCCAACTCACCAATGCACCTTGGCCAAAGCTCACAAAATGTCAAGTGATAAATCTGCCCATAACTGCCAGACAGTTGTCATGGCTTCCTGAGGGCCAGTCTTGCTCACCAGCATGCCATAGTAGCAGCTACAGCCTCCCCACAACAAGAACATGCATACAGGCCACATGAAGGACACCCCTGGAGCACCTGACCCTGGTAGCCAGCAGGATTGTGCTTCTCAGCTCCATAGGACATATTTTATATAAGATCACTTATTCTAGACTGGGAGAGGTAGCTGATATAACTAACAGTAGAAACAGAAAATTAAGCAAAATGTGGACAGAAAAAAATATTTTCTAATCAAAAAAGAAAGATAAACTTCAGAAAAATAACTCAACAAAACATAGTTAAGTAATCTAGTTAATAAAGAGTTCAAAATAATGAACATAAAAATGCTTCCTTAACTCAGGAGAAGAATGAATGAATGCAGTGAGAATTTCAGTAAAGAGAGAGAAAATATAGAAAATACCAAACAGAAGTCATAACTGAATTGAAAAATACACAGTGTGGTTTAACAGCAGATTGGCTGAATTAGGAAATAAATAAGCAAGTTGGAAGACAAAGCAACCAACTCAACCAAAGGTGTTGATGGGTGTTGGTCACTCAGTCGTGTCCAACACTTTCCAACCCTTTGGATTGTAGGCCATCCGGCTGCTCTGTCCATTGAATTTTCCAGGCAAGAATACTGGAGTGGGTTGCCATTCCCTTCTCCAAGGGATCTTCCTGACCCTGAGATCGAGCTTGAGTCTCCCGCATTAAAAGCAGAGCCACCAGGGAAGCCCCAACTCACTCAAACAGAGCAGTAAAATGAAAAAAAATAATTTAAAAAGTAAAAACACCTTAAGGGAACTTTGGGACAAGATCAAGATAAATGACATTTGTATTTCAGGGGACACAGAATGAGAAGAGAGAGGAAGGGGTTAAAAAAAATGAAAAAAAAAAAGTGGTTGAAAATGTCCCTAATCTGAAGTCAACAAATATTCAGATGCAGAAAGTCCAGAAAGTTTAAAATAAGATACAGTCAAAGAAACATATAGCAAGACAAACTATAGTTAAAATGATTAAAATTAAGGATTAAGACAGAATCCTAAAAAGCAGAAAGAGAAAAACAATTTGTTATATACAATTGAACCCCAAATAAGGCTATCATCAGATTTCTGACATAAATCTTACAGACCAGATAATGATGTCATAAAATATTCAAAATACTAAAAGAAAAAACAAAAAACTACCAACAAGTAATTTCTGCCCCCAAAATTTATCATTCAGAATTGAAGAAAAGATTAAGGATTTCCCTGATAAGCAAAAGCTAAAAGAGTTTACCTCCTCTAAAAAAAGGACTTCTTTAAGCTGAAAAGAAATGTCATTCATTAAAAAGAAGAAAATGTATGAAAGTAAAACCTCAATGAAAAAGGCACATATTAAAGTCAGTTGGTCAAACACTTATAAAGCAAGCATGAAGGTTAAAAGACAGAAGTAGTAAACTTAACTAAATTACAATAATTGGTTAAGGGATATATACAATAAAAAATGTAAAATGTGTCATTCTGTTCAGTTCAGTCAGTTCAGTTGCTCAGTCATATCCGACTTTTTGCAACCCCATGAACTGCAGCACACCAGGCGTCCCTGTCCATCACCAATCCCGGAGTTCACTCAAACTCACATCCATTGAGTTGGTAATGCCATCCAGCCATCTCATCTTCTGTCGCCCCTTTTCCTCCTGCCCCCAATCCCTCCCAGCATCAGAGTCTTTGCCAATGAGTCAACTCTTCGCATGAGGTGGCCAAAGTATTGGAGTTTCAGCTTTAGCATCATTCCTTCCAAAGAAATTCCAGGGCTGATCTTCAGAATGGACTGGTTGGATCTCCTTGCAGCCCAAGGACTCTCAAGAGTCTTCTCCAACACCACAGTTCAAAAGCATCAATTCTTCGGTGCTCAGCTTTCTTCACAGTCCAACTCTCACATCCATACATGACCCCTGGAAAAACCATAGCCTTGACTAGATGGACCTTCGTTGGCAAAGTAATGTCTCTGCTTTTGAATATGCTATCTAGGTTGGTCATAACTTTCCTTCCAAGGAGTAAGTGTCTTTTAATTTCATGGCTGCAATCACCATCTGCGGTGATTTTGGAGCCCAAAAAAATAAAGTCTGACACTGTTTCCACGGTTTATCCATCTATTTCCCATGAAGTGATGGGACTGGATGCCATGATCTTTGTTTTCTGAATGTTGAGCTTTAAGCCAACTTTTTCACTCTCCTCTTTCACTTTCATCGAGAGGATTTTTAGTTCCTTTTCACTTTCGGTCATAAGGGTGGTGTCATCTGCATATCTGAGGTTATTGATATTTCTCCCAGCAATCTTGATTCCAGCTTGTGCTTCTTCCAGCCCAGCGTTTCTCATGATGTACTCTGCATATAAGTTAAATAAGCAGGATGACAATATACAGCCTTGACGTACTCCTTTTCCTATTTGGAATCAGTCTGTTGTCCCATGTCCAGTTCTAATTGTTGCTTCCTGACCTGCATATAGGATTATCAAGAGGCCAGTCAGGTGGTCTGGTATTCCCATCTCTTTCAGAATTTTCCACAGTTTATTGTAATCCACACAGTCAAAGGCTTTGGCAGAGTCAACAAAGCAGAAATAGATGTTTTTCTGGAATTCTCTTGCTTTTTCCTAGATCCAGCGGATGTTTGCAACTTGATCTCTGGTTCCTCTGCCTTTTCTAAAACTAGCTTGAACAGCAGGAAGTTCACGGTTTACGTATTGCTGAAGCCTGGCTTGGAGAATTTTGAGCATTACTTTACTAGCGTGTGAGATGAGTGCAATTGTGCAGTAGTTTGAGCATTCTTTGGCATTGCCTTTATTTGGGATTGGAATGAAAATGGACCTTTTCCAGTCCTGTGGCCACTGCTGAGTTTTCCAAACTTGCTGGCATATTGAGTGCAGCACTTTCACAGCATCATCTTTCAAGATTTGAAGTCACTCAACTGGAATTCCATCACCTCCACTAGCTTTGTTCATAGTGATGCTCTCTAAGGCCCACTTGACTTCACATTCCAGGATGTCTGGCTCTAGGTGAGTGATCACACCATCATGATTATCTTGGTCATGAAGATCTTTTTTGTATAGTTCTTCTGTGCATTCTTGCCACCTCTTCTTAATTTCTGCTTCTCTTAGGTCCCTACCATTTCTGTCCTTTATCGACCCCATCTTTGCATGAAATGTTCCCTTGGTATCTCTAATTATCTTGAAGAGATCTCTAGTCTTTCCCATTCTGTTGTTTTCCTCTATTTCTTTGCATTGATCGCTGAGGAAGGCTTTCTTATCTCTTCTTGCTATTTGTTGGAACTCTGCATTCAGATGCCTATATCTTTCCTTTTGTCTTTTGCTTTTCACTTCTCTTCTTTTCACAGCTATTTGTAATGCCTCCTCAGACAGCCATTTTGCTTTTTTGCATTTCTTTTCCATGGGGATGGTCTTGATCCTTGTCTCCTGTACAATGTCACGAACCTCCCACCATAGTTCATCAGGCACTCTATCAGATCTAGTCCCTTAAATCTATTTCTCACTTCCTCTGTATAATCATAAGGGATTTGATTTAGGTCATACCTGAATGGTCATACCTGAATGGTTTTCCCTACTTTCTTCAATTTCAGTCTGAATTTGGCAATAAGGAGTTCATGGTCTGAGACACAGTCAGCTCCTGGTCTTGTTTTTGTTGACTGTATAGAGCTTCTCCATCTTTGGCTGCCAATAATATAATCAATCTGATTTTGGTGTTGACCATCTGGTGATGTCCATGTGTGGAGTCTTCTCTTGTGTTGTTGGAAGAGGGTGTTTGCTATGACCAGTGCATTTTCTTGGCAAAACTCTATTAGTCTTTGCCCTGCTTCATTCCGTATTCCAAGTCCAAATTTGCCTGTTAATCCAGGTGTTTCTTGACTTCCTACTTTTGCATTCCAGTCCCCTGTAATGAAAAAGACATTTTTTGGGGGTGTTAGTTCTAAAAGGTCTTGTAGGTCTTCATAGAACAGTTCAACTTCAGCTTCTTCAGCATTACTGGTTGGGGCATAGACTTGGATTACTGTGATATTGAATGGTTTGCCTTGGAAATGAACAGAGATCATTCTGTCATTTTTGAGATTGCATCCAAGTACTACATTTCGGACTCACTTATATATTACTTCCCTAATACAAATTTGTGGGCTCTCCTGGCACCTCAGTGGTGAAGAATGCACCTGCCAATGCAGGAGATTTGGGTTCCTCTCTGGCTGGGCAAATGCCCTGGCATAGGAAATGGCAACACACTCCAGCATTCTTGCCTGTGCAATTCCCTAACAGAGGAGCCTATAGGGCTACAGTCCATGGGGTCGCAAAATGGCTGGACACGACTTAGTAACTAAACAATATGAGTGTGCAGGATAATTAGTCTTGTACCTGGCTTCCACTGGAAGTTGACTGGTTTTCCACTTCCCACCACGTACGTCACCCACTCAATTGACATGAGTTTGAGCAAGCTCTGGGAGTTGGTGATGGACAGGGAAGCCTGGCGTGCTGCAGTCCATCGTGTCACAAAGAGTAGGAAGTTATTGAGCGACTGATCTGAACTGACCTTATGTCTATAAATAACGATTTTTCATAGATCAGTTGACATTGGAGTATCACATGAGTAGAGACATTGGAGTATCCACATGAGTAGAGAACCTGATAGCACTATTTCCTACTTTTTCTGTACCTAGAACTGATTCTGTATTGATGGTAAATCCTGAATCAATTTTTTTATGAATGATTGAATGAAGAATTAAGATGAATTCCAAAGTTACTTAGCACACCTCTCAGGATTACTCTATGCTACTGCTGATTATACACTTGAAGGTTGATCCTGAATCTCCAACTACTCAAGCAGCTCAGAAGTCCCAGCCATGTACACGTGTGAGAAGGGCCTGTAAGAGCCTGATGAAAGAAACTTGGAAATGTGAAGAAAATGCTTAATCTTCTTTGGCAGGAGATTTGCACATTGATCCGACAAGCATCTCTCTCCATCTCCTGTACATATAACACTTTTTGTTGTAATTTTAAGGGAATATGCCACATACTTATTCTAATTTTAGAGGAGAGTGTCATACACAGGTGACAAGCATGCTGGGATTCTGATGAATTTAAAATGTTAATGTACATAGAATTATGGATGTTATACATAAACTGGAAACTTCAGCTCTTATTGTTACTCACTCTGCAAGTCTAATCAGATGACACTTCTCAGATTATTGATGTATAAAATGAGATCTTGCTACTCTAATTTCCTTTTCATGTGTGAAAATGTTCATTATGATTTAGGTTGAAGTGAGTGTCTTATAATGTGTAATGTGCAATTAAAATAAGATGATGTCATGAATTATCTGACAATTTTTAGAAGCACTATTCATGATTTTGTTCTTTCTCTTCATTTCTCTTGAAGTAATGACATATTGTAGATACAGCATTTTCTATGCCATTAAAATAGGCAACATTTAAGTATCAATATATGAATGATATAACTCATAAAATTAAAAATTCAGTATTTAATTATCAGATGTAAATAATGAAATTATGGGAAGAGAAGATGTTAAAGACGAATTTGTTTTATAATGCCTTTGGAAAATATATGCTTAAAACCCAATGAAAAAAAGTTATTATGGCAAGATAGTAGTGGCAGTAATATAATATTTGAATCTCTATAAATCTAATGCTTCAAGAAGGTCAACAAATGTACCAAAAAAATTGCTCAAATTACAAATCTTTATTCATCAAAATATCTCACTAAAAGAATTAACAGTACAGTTCAGTTCAGTTCAGTCGCTCAGTCGTGTCTGACTCTTTGCAACCCCATGAATCGCAGCACGCCAGGCCTCCCTATCCAACACCAACTTCCAGAGTTCACCCAAACCCATGTCCATCGAGTCGGTGATGCCATCCAACCATCTCATCCTCTGTCATCCCCTTAGCCTCCTGCCCTCAATCTTTCCCAGCATCAGGGTCTTTTCAAATGAGTCATCTTGGAGTTTCAGCTTCAACATCAGTCCTTCCAATGAATATCCAGGACTGATCTCCTTTAGGATGGACTGATTGGATCTCTGTGCAGTCCAAGGGACTCTCAAGAGTCTTCTCCAACACCACAGTTCAAAATCATCAATTCTTCGGTGCTCAGCTTTCTTTATAGTCCAACTCTCACATCCATACATGACCACTGGAAAAACCATAGCCTTGACTAGATGGACCTTTGTTGTCAAAGTACATATATATGAAAAAATACTTTTCAGAACATATAAACAGCTTCTGCAAAGCAATAAGCAAAAGAGCAACAGTATAAGTAAAAGCAAAAGGCTTACCTAGGAATTTGGTAAAAAAAGAATATCCAAACGACTGATAGAAATCAAAACAATGGTTATCGCTGGTGAAGTCAGACAGGGGAAAGCTATGTTCTGGAGATTTTAGAATATTCTATAGTCCAAGAGGCACTAATAGTAAAGAATACACCTGCAAATGCAGAAGACTCAAGAGAAGTGAGTTTGATCCCTGGGTTGGGAAGATCCCCTGGAAGAGGGCAGGACAACCACTCCAGTACTCTTGCCTAGAAAATCCCATGGACAGAGCAGCCTGGTGGGCTATGGTCCATGAGGTCACAAACAGTCGGATATAACTCAGTGACTAACAACAATGACAAAAAATTAGTTACATTTAGTGGGTTAACAGATTCACATGTTGAACACTTAAGATTGTAGACTTACCTAAATGTCTTATTATAGTTAATAAAATGATTTTAAAACTTCATTGAAATACAACATCTCATTTATGAGTGACAAAATTCTACAGCTATTATATAATATTCTTCACAAGAATCTCTGCAGCCAAAACTCTCAAATATTGTTAATAGATATATAAAATATCATAACCCCTATGGAGAATAAAATAGCAATAATTAATAAAATCGGATATAATTTAATGCAGCTATACACTTTCATAAACCTACCCCAAAGTTGTGTTGATGAAAAATATGAAAAGAAAGGTGGGAAAAGCTATGCATTGTACTCTTTACATAATAACAAAAGACTGGGGACAACCTAAATGCCCATCAAAAGAGGAATGAACAACTGATACACATCCAGTCATTGAAGGATCAATTTATATTTATTAAATACAAATATTTCTATATATAATCATAAAGAGTAATTTGCAGGATAAATTGTAAGTTTTGGTTTTAGCAAAGCATGATTAAAAAATGGAATACACCATAGTTTAAATAAGGCAAAATGTGCATTTACAGGTACATCTACATATATACATATGCTTGTGTGTATATGTGTGTGCATATATATTATATATATAAGATATATATTATATATATATAAGAAAAAGTCTACAGTTAACTTTCCTTTATGGGCAGATATTCTATATAAAAATCTTAAAAGATTCAACACAAAAAATGCTGAAAGTGTGAAAGTGTTAGTTGCTCAACCATGTCCGACTCTTTGCAACCCCATGAACTGTAGCTCACCAGGCTCCTCTGTCCATGGGATTCTCCAGGCAAGAATACTGGCACAGGTTGCCATTCCCTTCTCCAGGAGATCTTCCTGATCCAGGGATTGAACCCTGGTCTTCTGAATTGCAGACTGACTCTGTACCATCTGAGATACCAGGAAAGCCTCAAAAGCTGATAGAATTGGTTAACAAATTGAGCAAGGTTAAGGAGATCCAACCAGTCCATCCTAAAGGAGATTAGTCCTGGTTGTTCATTGGAAGGACTGATGTTGAAGCTGAAACTCCAATACTTTGGCCACCTGATGCAAAGAGCTGACTCATTGGAAAAGACCCTGATGCTGGGAAAGATTGAGGGCAGGAGGAGAAGGGGACAACAGAGGATGAGATGGTTGGATGGCATCATCGACTCAATGGACATGGGTTTAGATGGACTCCGGGAGTTGGGGATGGACAGGAGGCCTAGCGTGCTGCAGTTCATGGGGTCGCAAAGAGTCGGACACGACTGAGTGACTGAACTGAACTGAACAGGATACAAGGACAATTTACAAAAATTAATTTATTACCTTATAATAGCAATGAAGAGTTGGAAAAGCTGGAAATAATCCAAATGACCCTAAAATGGTGAATAGGCTAAAGCAAATAAATGATAGTACAGCTTTATAATGGAATATCATAAAACAATGAAGAGGAATATACTACAGATATATATAATAACAATGATTAATATCAAATGCATTCTGAGAACTAAAAGAAACTTGTTTCAACAGGCTGAATGTTACATGATTCCATTTCTCTTTTTTCAAAAAAATTTTATCAAAGTACAGTTGATTTACAATGTTGTGTTTATTTCTGATATATGGCAAAATGCCTCAGTTATATATATATATTATTTTCCATTATTATTTATCACAAGATATTGAATATAGTTCCCTGTACTTCCATTTCTATGATATTATGAAAAAGACAAAACAATAGAGACATAAAACATACTAATGGTTGTCAGAACATGGGGGTAGTTGCAGTTTGGTCTTGAAGGGACCCAGAGAGACTTATGTGGTATCTTGACTGTTTTTAAGACTTTGTCAAAACTTGAAAATTGTACACTAAAAGGGGAGAGTTTAACTATATGTATATTAACAAAAACAAAAAAGGATGGGACAGTAAACTCTTAAGTAATGAAAAATAATTATATTCACTTATAAGATGATGGTAATGGGATGGAATGATCATGGGCAGAGTATTTTCTCTAAAGATTGCAGATTCTTTTGAAAGATTAATTTTAGATGTGATTTTAACATATAAATATCACACATAATTATAAAACAAAATTAAATTTTAAAAAGTAATGTAAAATTAAACAAGCCTATCATAAACTACAGTAATAACACAGGGCTTAAAAAAACAAAACAAAAAAGTAATCTGCACAAAAACAGTTGTGAACTCTTTTCCTAAATCGTGTTACTGATAGTACTATAATACTGTTTTTGTTATCCAATCTTCTTTATGTGTATTTTGCAATAGAGCAAATGATTAATTATTTTGCTACCATTTAGAATCAAGACATTTTACATGAGTGAAAGGAGTTTCTTTTCAAAAAAAGTATACAGTAGGATTTATCCAGTGTAGAGGTTATGGTAGGCAGGTGCAATAGGAAGAGAACAATACATCAATGTTAATTATATAGGCAAAAACATACTAATGGATACTACAAGGTTAACTGTGCATATTTCCTGCTTTATTCATGGAATTAAAATTTCTAAGCTCTGTAGTTAGAAATAGTACTTAGAGGCACCAGTTTGGATGTAGAAGATGCTCACTGCTATTTTGTTTTGAGGTCTGCTTTGTAGAAAAAGTTAGAGTATACAATATATCATGGTGAGTTAATATTGATACTTTTAATTCAAATTTAGGACTACAGAATCATTACTTTACGATGCTGTTGATCCTACAAAATGAAATAGATGGGCAGCTTTCTAAGGTATTGCACGATACATATAATAAAAGTCTCTGTAACTGGAAACAGAAACTTGACTCTAATTATCACAGTGGGAATCTAAGCTTCTCACCTGGTTCCCACATCTAAACCTGTTATTAGAACGATCTATCGATTGAGGGAGAGGCTAGGTCAACTGAAGGAATGCAGTCACAACTTCTGCTATAAATTTTCCCCCTAAGGCTATGCATCCTTTCACCAAAAGACTAAAACCTGAGGGAAAGTAAATGCTCAATAAAAACTCATGTTTTCTTAGATATTAATTATGAATTATGGTTAATATCTGAAAAAATATAAAGTGGTCAGAAGGATTATATAGATAACCTATTGTGTTCCTGAGGTGGACATACTTGTCTACCAAATGAATTCTCATCTTACTGATGGGAAAAGTCATAAGACCCTTGTACCTCCATTACATTCTCTTATACCATCAAAAAGAGAAAAGCAATGACTACCTCATGCAGTAGGGATATGCAGAGATTAATGCACCAACAAATCTTTGAATGATTTAAGGTTGTTGACTCTTATCACACCTTGATTTATCTTTCCATGCTTCATGGAAAATTGCAAGGATTCTTCATGGATTTTGATTTTTAAAAAAGCATGTACTACTGAAAACTTAAAACTGGGAGGCTGATGGGACTTGCTATTTCAGATATAATATCTTTACTGGATCAATTCACCCACCATCAATTGCTCTGGCAGATTCTTTTGTTTCTTGATTGTAATTAGCAAAGGCTTTCAGAAGCAATTTGCCTTACAAAATGGAGAAAGCAATTCACTTTCAATGTCCTACCTCAGAATTATTATGTCAGCTTTTCTGGTCCCTGTAATACAATTTTCCAGAAGAAACTTAATGTCTTGATAACCTATAAAACATCAAGATTATACATTAAATAAATGACATTATATTAATCGGGCTGAGTGAAAGTAAGTAGGCAATACCCTAAGGTGCCATATTAAGATACTTACATGCCAAAAGTAGTTAAATTCTATGAAAATTCAGAGTCTTGTCATATCAGTGAAACTTTAAGTAGTCCATTGGTTTTAAGTAAGCTAGGAGAGTCTCTCTAAATAGGCCTGGTTCCTGTCCCTTGTGGAGCCCATCACTAAGAAGGAGTGACTAATTTGGGGTTTGGGATGTAACTGTAATTAAATTTGCAACTCAGAAGACCTCTAGTTCTGACTGGAGCCCAAATTAAGAGAGAATTCTGCAGTGAGTAAGGCTATGGTACGTGAGTCCTTGCCACTAGAACCTTCTGTGCCAGGAAACCAATAAAATTCTTTGTATGCTAAAACTATTCTCCATGTGGGAGGGTCCCCTGGTCTAGTTTCTGTCTCTTGTCAAGACTGAATGCCTGACTACGGAAAAGGAGGTAATATGCAAACTGAACTACAAATCAAGAACCATGTATCTTCTCATGCACCTTATTATATAGTTTAGATATGGAAATAGACAATGCTTTTAACCACAACACATTTGCACCTCTCTAGTGATTTCTTCCTTGTATGACATGTACTACCATGGTGCTTGTAGAGAATGGTCTCATAGTCTTACCTTGATATTGTTTGAGATGCCTTATCCTCTAAGATTTATCATGGCAATATCTAATCACAGAGGCCATCTTGGTCTCTTCGTTAGTTTTTGAAAACACATATCATCTGAGAATGGTCTAGGTCTACTGTGCCCCTAATGCTGACCATGTCCTGAAACAATCCCAACTGGTTGTTTTTTTTTTATTTTTTATTTTAGCCTCCTTCAAATGGTCTACTGCATAACGGTATCTGTGACTACAATCCTCATATACCTGTGTCCCAGAAATGGAACCCTAGATACCTGCATGAATCAGCTTAGTCTGTTATACATTAGCTGATGAGAGGGGGAAAACCAAAACAATCCACCTTTTTCTGTTGATTCCTATCCTTTCATTTTTCCTACCTCTGTCTATGACATGAATTCTGTAATCTGTACTAAGTGACATATTGAGCACATGCATTCACGTGAGAGCATGCATGGGCTCACACACACATATCCCAAAAGCAAGTTACTGGCATTAAATAAACAAAAAGACCTATCCTGACCTTTGTGTGTGCAAAGGTGGGGACTGAAGGGTGTTGCCATTTGGAGCCCTATTTCTTCACAGCAAGCACCATGACAGCTGTTTTTCAGGTCTCTGGGGAAAAAATCTATTTCAGTTTTAATCCTCAACAAAGAATTCTCACTTTCCACTAAAGGGGATAAGAGCTAACTCTCTCAATGAACAGAATGTTGATTAAAATAGAGAATCCAAATAAAAAAGTTAGAAGCAAATCAAATCTGTTTGTTGTGAGGGAAGAAGGAAAGAGGAGAGAGGAAAAAGCTTTTCTTAGTTTATGACTAAGGTAGAAAGCATCTTGCAAAGTTCTGTAGTGCTATCTTCTATCCATATACATTGTTGAATACTGATTATATGTAGATTACCAATTAAATTAGATATGCAGCTGTTATCTCCTTCTCTCAAACATAGGAAGTAACAGAAAAGGAGAAAAAAAAAAAAAGAAAGTTTAAGATATTAACTCCAAAGGATGATGAAAATGGGGAAAAGGAAAACAGTGGATGAAAATTCTCAGCTAAGCCTTAGAAAGAAGATGGAAAAGTGATAACTGACCACACAGTGAGAAAGTTAAATCTGCAGATCAACTGTGAGTCTCAGAGCTTGGAGGCATTGCAGAACTTGCAAGCAGAAGGTGACAAGGAGAGCTTGGGTAAGCATTCTATGTACAGCATATTTGGCCCTCCTTCATGCATGAGATGACTGCTACTCATCATCAGTGCTGCACGAAACAAGATGTTTCACTCTGTACAGCAAATGAAGCAATGAGTCGAAGTCTCCAAGCACAGAGGAAAGAAGAGAAGAGACTTAGACAGAAAAAGAAAGGAATTCTGTGAAAGAGTTCATTGGGAACTGCAGACAATAAGCGACCTCCTCCACTATTTTCAAGGAAGATTACCATCCAGGCAAATTAAAGCCCCACCCCTGTCAACTAGGCATGAGATGGAAGACTTTTGCCCTAGAGAAATTAAATGAACCAGAGAAAAGTTCTTAACACTGAGACTTATATTTCATTCATTTCAAGTGTTATCCAAAAATTTTAATTTAATACTATTCTCTTAACACATCTAATCAATGGCGACTGAATACAAGATTTCCACAAAAGCTCACTGCCAATGCAGTTTTCATGTACTCTGCATTTGCTTGCCCTATAGCACTAACATACTCTTGCTCTAAATAGGTCCTAATAAATATTTTCTGAGCCTATTAACAAATTCAGCCATATACTTGCCAAATCTCAGTTATCAAAAAATCACAAAGTGCTGGAAGAAACTTTTGCGAGTCAACTTAATGTGTTCCCTAAGCACAATAACTTCTGAGCAGAGTTTCTATCATAGTTTTGCACAATGTCAAGACAGAGTGAACAAACCCACATGGAACTTCAGAGGTCTTACATTTTTGCTTCAGTGAAGCTAAACCAAATTATTTAATAGCTTAAAGTCAATCTTCTATCTTTTCAAAATTTCAGCATCAGCATTCATGAAAGGTTTCAGTGGAGCTTCAGACTAGGAACTAAAAAAGACAGTGGTAGTCAACTGTGTATCCATGGAAATAGGAAATGAGCAGACTTTTTGATAAGATTATGCTATCTTTGGTATAGGTCATAATAACACCTAGTGAAAGGAGACACAGGACAGAAAAGGGCCTGAAGCAAGCCCATCCTCATTAAATTTATCTCAACTCCATTGCTCTCATTTGTCATTGGCACTGTATTTTTCAACCCTCCAGCACTGTAAAAAAAAATGTCAAGTTGTTTCTAAATTCAATGAGAGCTCTGGCTTTCGTGAAAATTTTTTTGATAACTCACTTCCTATTTACCAGAAAGGGTTGAGAAAAACTTATGGAATTAATTTCTTGATCATAGTTAATGTTCTAATTTTTAGCATAAATCATTGGTCTTCTCACTGATCTCCTTAGTAAAGCAGCCACCCTTTTAAAGTTTCTCAGTTTTATATTTTATCTCATTGACTCCCATGAGAATGAAATAATATAATGTGTGTAAAGTGCTTAGCACAATAGCTGCATGAGTCAATGTATGCTAACAGGTAGCAGTTTAGGCTATTATATCATTATTGCTATTAACTTACAATTTCACACACTTGCCATTTAATATCTTAAAAAAAAACACACGTGTTTTCTTCTACATCTGGCTAATGTTTAAGTCATGTAGAATCATAATCAAATGTTATTCCTTCTTTTTGACATGATCTTTTTTCTTCTTTATTCTTTTCTTTTTGAGAATAAATGTAAAATTATGATCACTCAGGGTTAAATACTAATAGTTTTGAGAATCTTCATTTTCCTCAGTTATATTGGCTTTTAAAGTAATGTCAGGTAATGAGTTAATCGCAGTTCTGCTTTGTTCTCTTTGAAAAATATCGACCAAGATGTATCTCTGGTCCTTTTACCCTTAGAAACTGATAGAGGAAGACGTATACTCTCTATTATTCAAATGCATCCATTTTTGACTTAAGTATCTGTTCATTAGCAACCTTAACTGTAACTGCTAGAATATGGATTTGCTCTTTTGCTGAATTCAATTTCATTTATAGAATGAAACACATTAAATTTCCCATCTTTTGTAATTAGAGTTACAAACGTCCAGTGTGCCTTAAACATATCGCCTTATGCTTATTTTCCTACTATCCCTTCTTGTTTATATCTGCACTTGATTTTTCATATTTTAATAAGTATAATGAAAACATGTATTATTTTATGCCACAATGGCTCTTGCAGACACCTTGTTGATTTTCAGTTCTGTCTTGTTCTCCTCTAGCATTCTTGAGATACATGTGCAATGAACAAAGTGATTAATTTAAAACAATTAAATCTGAAAAATGACCAATGACAACCAGTCTCTTCTTTTTAAGACCTTCTCAGACTCACAGACTGCATATAATAATATATGTCTCTATCACACACACACATACAAGATGGGAGCGAGAGACAGGAGAGGACTTATTTATAACATTTACCAATGAAAGTTGGTGGCCAATCAAATTTGAAATGCTAAATAAAACACATATATTACATTAAAATATCAGGAGAAAATTCAGTACAGACTTTTTATACTTTGGAAGTAAGGAAGTAATTGCTAAATGTGACATCCATGCCAATAGTTAGGAAGGAAAAGACTGACATAATGGATTGCATGAATATTTAAAATGTCTTTAGAGAAAAGAAACAAAAACAAAATTAAAACAGGTTATATACTAGGATAATATTGAATCTCATGTGACAATTTTTAAAAGCACAACACAACTTATACAGAAAAAGACAAAAATTATTAATAAGAAATAAGCAAAGAGAATGAAAATGAATAGCCATTTTGCCAAGAAAATATACAAATGCCTTGCACCAAATAAACACTATTAAATCAAAACAATGTAAAATGAAAGTATAATGTAAGATTTAGTTTGCATTTTCAAATTTACAAATCTTAAGAAATTCATTAATATTAAGAATTTGCAAGATTTTTGAGGAAATTAAAAGTATTGGTAAATCTTTAAATTATTAAAATGTTTTTGAAGAACTGTCTGATAGTAAGTATCAAGATTTAAAATGTGTCTACTCTCTAACTTAGCAATTCTACTCTCAAAAAAAAAAAAATACTGATGTATAATATGAAGAAGACATGCATTTTTCTATTTTTTTAAATAACCAAATTATAAAGCTTATTTTCTAGTAAATTTTTCAAGAAGTGCCCATGGGAGCAATATTCCCTGAGTTCTTAATGCTGAAAATAATTTTTTAATACCTAAAATTTAGTTTTGCTGGATATAACATTTATAGTTCTTTATTTCCTCTCCTTTTCAATATCTTAATTTTAATTATCCAATTTCTTGGATATCAGTGTTACTACTAAGATGATTAATAGTAATATAATTTTTTTCTCTATTCTTTGCTTAAAAAGCCAAGTGATACTTTTTTCCTTTCTTTTTTTGGTTATGGTTCCATAATTTAAAATTAAAATAATTTTTTGTAATGACCCATATGACTTATAGAATATTATTAAATAGTTTGCAACATAATAATTTAAAAGAGTAAAAACAGCCAAAATTTATTATATTTGGTATTTCTATTTCTACCCCGGTGACATAAACTGAAATTCAAAGTTTTGTTCTAGCTTCTCACATTTAAAAATCTTCAGTACTTGCTCTGAGGGTTAATTATAGAAGCAATTCCAATATAAGGTTCTGCTGTTGGGTGGAAATAACATCAAATATTTCCTTTGAAATTTCCTTTAGACCAACTTATGAACCTGTGTATGTGTATATGTATGAAACGGGAAGATCAGTGCTATTTTCTAATCAGAAGCAAGCAACATTTAATAGTAATTGAATAGATTAATCTATGATAAAGCTGTGATGTACTTAGTATTCAATCATGTTCAACTCTTTGTGACCCCATGGGCTGTAGTCTGCCAGGCTCCTCTGTCCATGGGGATTCTCCAGACAAGAAAACTGGAGTGAGTTGCCATGCCCTCATCCAGGGGATCTTCCCAAACCAGGGATTGAACCCTGGTCTCCTGCATTGCAGGTGGATTTTGTTTTTACCATCTAAGCCACCAGGGAATTCAGTTCAGTTCAGTTACTCAGTCATGTCTGACTCTTTGTGACCCCGTGGACTGCAGCACACCAGGCTTCCCTGTCCATCACCAACTCCAAGAGTTTGCTCAAATTCATGTCCATTGAGTCAGTGATGCCATCCAATCATCTCATCTTCTGTTGTTTCCTTCTCCTCCTGCCTTGTCTTACCCAACAACAGAGTCTTTCTAATGAACCAGTTCTAGGCATCAGGTGGCCAAAGTATTGGAGCTTCAACATCAGTCCTTCCAATGAATATTCAGGACTGATTTCCTTTAGGATAGACTGGTTTGATCTCGTGGTTCAAGGGACTCTCAAGAATCTTCTCCAACACCATAGTTCAAAAGCATCAATACTTTGACACTCAGTTTTCTTCATGGTCCAACTCTCATATCCATACATAGCTTTTACTAGATGGACTTTTGTTGGCAAAGTAATGTCTCTGCTGTTTAATATACTGTCTAGATTGGTCAGTTTTTCTTCCAAGGGGCAAGCATCTTTTAATTTAATGGCTGCAGTCACCATCTGCACTGATTTAGAACCCAAGAAAGTAAAGTCTGTCACTGTTTCCATTGTTTCCCCATTTATTTGCCATGAAGTGATGGGACTGGATACCATGATCTTAGTTTTCTGAATGTTGAGTTTTAAGCCAAATTTTTCACTCTCCTTTTTCACTTTCATCAAGAGGCTCTTTAGTTTTTCTTCACTTTCTGATATAAGGGTGGTGTCATCTGCCAGGTTATTGATATTTCTCCCAACAATCTTGATTCCAGCTTGTGGTTCATGCAGCCTGGCCTTTCTTATGATGTACTCTGCATGTAAGTTAAATAAGCAGGGTGACAATATACAGCCTTGACATACTCCTTTCCCAATTTGGAGCCAGTTCGTCATTCCATGTCTGGTTCTAACTGTTGTTTCTTGACTTGCTTACAGATTTCTCAGAATTCAGGTAAGGTGGACTGGCATTGGTGGCCGTAGCTGGTGCAAGAACACTGGAGTGAGTAGCCTATCTCTTCTCCAGGGGAAGTTCCTGACCCAAGAATTTAACTGGGGTCTCCTGGATTGGGGGCAGATTCTTTGCCAGCTGAGTGACCCAGGAAGCCCTAATAAAGTTTTTTTGTTTGTTTTTTCAAAAATACACTGAGTAGTTCCCCCCACCCCTAAGAAAGAACTAGTGGTGAATTTTACAGACAAAATCTTTGACTTTTTCCAGGACTTTCTATCTGGAATCTGTATGTGAAAAATGCAAGAATCATAAGACCTTAATTTTGACCAAATCCTATGCCAGGTAACAAAAGTTTCTGTAAAATATCCAGAGTTCCTCAGAAAAATGAAAAAAAAATATATATATATATATATACAGCGTAATGATCGTTTGGTAAACAGATTGTGACACTTCAGATCGCTGAAAAAAAGAAGGAAAGAAACTCTAAAATTACGGTCTGTGTCCAGTGTGAACTTCCCCTTGTTGGCATCTTAGACTTATCAAATGCAAAACTGTGCTCCCAAGTCTAGTCATCCTGAGTCTTCTAGTCTTCTTCATCCCAGTTCAACACAACTCCACTTTCAAATTGTTCAGTCCTTTATCCATACTTGCCGGGGTCCAGCCCCGGTGGATCCAGGGAATTCGAAGCGGGGTCAGCGTCGGCGAGGATCAGGAAACAACTGCTTAATTAAATGTTAATTAAGGATATAAAGAGTAATAGAATAAGGATAGCTCAGTAGGAAAATTCAGTGGAGAAAAGAGGCTGAATAATTCAGCCAGAAGGTGAGAGAAAGAACAACATGGGGAGACCAAGTTTCGGTGAACAAGGCCCGTACTTTATTTTCCAAAGTAGTTTTTTTTTTTTTTAATTTTATTTTATTTTTAAACTTTACATAATTGTATTAGTTTTGCCAAATATCAAAGTGAATCCGCCACCAGTATACATGTGTTCCCCATCCTGAAGCCTCCTCCCTCCTCCCTCCCCATACCATCCCTCTGGGTCGTCCCAGTGCTCTAGCCCCAAGCATCCAGTATCGTGCATCGAACCTGGACTGGCATCTTGTTTCATACATGATATTTTACATGTTTCAATGCCATTCTCCCAAATCTTCCCACCCTCTCCCTCTCCCATAGAGTCCATAAGACTGTTCTATACATCAGTGTCTCTTTTGCTGTCTCGTACACAGGGTTATTGTTACCATCTTTCTAAATTCCATATATATGCGTTAGTATACTGTATTGGTGTTTTTCCTTCTGGCTTACTTCACTCTGTATAATAGGCTCCAGTTTCATCCACCTCATTAGAACTGATTCAAATGTATTCTTTTTAATGGCTGAGTAATACTCCATTGTGTATATGTACCACTGCTTTCTTTATCCATTCATCTGCTGATGGACATCTAGGTTGCTTCCATGTCCTGGCTATTATAAACAGTGCTGCGATGAACATTGGGGTACACGTGTCTCTTTCCCTTCTGGTTTCCTCAGTGTGTATGCGCAGCAGTGGGATTGCTGGATCATAAGGCAGTTATATTTCCAGTTGTTTAAGGAATCTCCACACTGTTCTCCATAGTGGCTGTACTAGTTTGCATTCCCACCAACAGTGGAAGAGGGTTCCCTTTTCTCCACACCCTCTCCAGCATTTATTATTTGTAGACTTTTGGATCGCAGCCATTCTGACTGGTGTGAAATGGTACCTCATAGTGGTTTTGATTTGCATTTCTCTGATAATGAGTGATGTTGAGCATCTTTTCATGTGTTTGTTAGCCATCTGTATGTCTTCTTTGGAGAAGAATGGAACTGGAGGAATCAACCTACCTGACTTCAGGCTCTACTACAAAGCCACAGTTATCAAGACAGTATGGTACTGGCACAAAGACAGAAATATAGATCAATGGAACAAAATAGAAAGTCCAGAGATAAATCCATGCACATATGGACACCTTATCTTTGACAAAGGAGGCAAGCATATATAATGGATTAAAGACAATCTCTTTAACAAGTGGTGCTGGGAAATCTGGTCAACCACTTGTAAAAGAATGAAACTAGAACACTTTCTAACACCATACACAAAAATAAACTCAAAATGGATTAAAGATCTCAACGTAAGACCAGAAACTATAAAACTCCTAGAGGAGAACATAGGCAAAACACTCTCTGACATACATCACAGCAGGATCCTCTATGACTCACCTCCCAGAATATTGGAAATAAAAGCAAAAATAAACAAATGGGACCTAATTAACCTTAAAGGCTTCTGCACATCAAAGGAAACTATAAGCAAGGTGAAAAGACAGCCTTCAGAATGGGAGAAAATAATAGCAAATGAACCAACTGACAAACAACTAATCTCAAAAATATACAAGCAACTCCTACAGCTCAACTCCAGAAAAATAAATGACCCAATCAAAAAATGGGCCAAAGAACTACATAGACATTTCTCCAAAGTAGTTTTTATACCTTAAGTTATGCATAGAGGATAATGGGGGAAGGGGGAGAGTCAAGCAGTAAGCCAGGCTTTCTTCCTGCAAACTTATCATATGCAAAAGTTTAGGTGATTTGCATCATCTTCTGGCCCAGAGGCCTGTTAACATTTTAAAACCCTTTCTTCAGAAAACTTATTTTTCTCTAAAGGTGATTAGTCAAGCGCCACCTTCCAAAAGCATTAGATAAAGTTGCATTCCTACAGAGCAAAGGTGTGGAGGGCTGTAACAAGAAAAAGAATTAACTCAAGGGTCCCAGGTTACAAACATTAAAGCTACTATTTATACCAATTATATTAATCAATACACTGCCAGGGACACAGCAGGTAAGGGATATGGAGACTTAGCAGCAAACATTGGCCCAACAAGTGAAAAACCCTTCACCAATACAATTTCTAATCAATCTTTTAACTGCTCAAAGGAATCTGTATTTAGACAGTTTAGAACATCTCATGCCTCTCACAGTTGGGAGGCTCTGAGCAATCACATGTGGCCGGAAAAACCTATTCAGGCAGGCTAGAGGACTTCGAAAGGAGTTTGTAGGTTGAAACACTGTCACACCCAGGAATTATTAACTGGAGCTGTAAGCTAACTCTTTTCTTCAGAGAGAGGTAGTGGGGGACAGCCCCCCGTAAAGTCAGAGGTGTAGGTGAGAGCACAAAGCAGAAAGTAGGCAGACTGGTTTTGGGGGTAGATGCTCGAGAATTTCCAGGGGGACTCCTGAGGCTCGATCCCGCCTTTGCGTATGCCTCCTTCCTCATGACCTTTGTCATGGGTGGAGCTCCTCACGCTGGCTCCTGGCAGTGATAGAATTCCAGTTGAGCTATTCCAGATCCTGAAAAATGATGCTGTGGAAAGTGCTGCACTCAATATGCAATATGCACCCAGTATGCAATATGCTGGCTCCCGGCACATACTCTTCTTTCTTTTCCACTAAATATCTCAGTCATAAGTAGTTTCTAACTTCAAGATGTATCTCTGGATCACTGCTGCTGTCTCCAGACACAGCAGCCACGTAGTGAGGGACTTCCTCCCCTCTGAACACATTACTGCAGTGGTCCCCTCTCTGTTCTCTTTTCGCCCTCGTCACCCTACAGCCTATTTTCAAAGAAACAGCCAGAGTTTACCCTGTCAAAACATCACTCAGATCTTGTCTCACTTCAAGTTTCTCAAAATGCTCAAATTCTCACTCACTCTGAGCAGAGGCCCAAGTTCCAACATTGAAGTTTAAGGTCCTACCTGATTCCCTCCCTGTTACCTCTCTGAACTCACTTCTAGGAACTCTGCTGCTGCCTCAGTTGTTTCTAACTACTCTTGCCTCCTCACTATTTCTGAGACTCCATGACATAACAGCCCCTTATGACTTTGCCACTCACCCACTTCCCTCTGGCAATAATGCTTTTCTTCTGGATAACGGAATGTGACTCTCCTCTCTTTTTTTCATGTGTGTGTGTGCTCAGTGGCTTAGTTGTGTCCGACTCTTTGCAACCCCATGGACTGTAGACCACCAGGCTCCTCTGTTCATGGGATTCTCCAGGCAAGAATATTGGAGTGGGTTGCCATTTCCTCCTCCAGGGGATCTTCCCAACACATGGATCGAACCTCTGTCTCCTGCATCTCCTGCACTGGAATTTAATTATAGAAGCAATTCCAATATAAAGTTCTGCTGTAGGGGGAGAAATGACATCAAATATCTCTTCTGAAATTTCCTCTAGACCAACTTATAAACCTGTGCCTGTGTTTATGTATGAAAGGGGAAGAAGGTCAGTGCTATTTTCTAATCAGAAGCAATCAGATTCTTAACCACTGAGCAACCTGGGAGGCCCTTTTTTCCCCGAAATTTCCTCAACTGACACTTTCTTACAGAGGTCTTTCACATCACATCTACAATTTCTTTTTTCAGCTCCTGCACCCCCAGGGTATCCTCCTGCTTTAAACTTGTCCTTACAACTTGTAACTCTGATGTATGTTTTAGTTACTTAATGCATGTGTTGTCTGCCTGTCTGCTAGAAGTTAAGACTCATGAGTGGACTTTTGTCTGTTTTACTCAGTGCTCTGTCCCTGGTTCCTGCAACAGTGCCTGGCATCAGGGGCTCACAATGCACAACTCCATCCCCATTGCATTCCATGTATGCAGGACTTTCTGGAGCATAACTGAATAGCAAGGAAATGGTCCCCCTGGAATCATACAAAATTCTGACCTTGTCCATCCACTAAGTATAAAAATGTTAAAGAAATAAATGACTGTATAAACTGGTAGTCACAATACCATAGGTAAGCAGTCTCGGAATGTGAAGTTCGTTTTTTGTTTTTTAAGACTCAATGCTAGGCAAAACAATACCAACAGTAAAAATATTATTGGATTATTAGTTGTCAGAGGTAGTGGGGGCAGGAGTGGATAGGGATAAAGAGGCAGAACACAGAGGCTTTCTAGGGCAGCAACAAGATTCTGTATGATTCTATAATGATAGACATATGTCATTATACTTGTCCAAACCCTAGAATGTACAACACCAAGAGTTAACTCTAATGTAAACTATCAATTCTGGGTGATTATGATGTGCCAATGTAGTTTCATCAATTGCCGTAAATGTACTGATCTGATGGGAGATGGTGATGGCTGTCAGGGGAGGAGGGCTGTACATGTGTGGGAGAAGAAACAATATGAGAAATCTCTGACCTTGCTTTCAATTTTGTGATAAACCTAAAACTGCTCTAAAAATAGAGTTAAAGAAAAACTTCCTGTCAAATTAATCTATGTTTATTCGATTGTAATTACTGAAATTCTTTCTTTAAAAAAAAAAAAATTCCTTGCAGGGTAAAATGTGAAAAATACATAAAGAAGTATTTTCCAAAACTCAGTAATTCAGAATTCAGACAACATTCTCAGTCTGGAGTTGTCTTTTTGATTTAGGTAACCACCCAGTTTCTATATTTTTGTCTGGAAAGAAAAAGGCCAGAAAGCTGAAGCAATTAATTTTGTTTTATTCTTCCTCATTCAGTAAACATTTATTGAGTGCTTGATAGGTTCCAGGTGTGGTATTAGATGTCTTAATGCTTGCTATTTAAATTAAATACTAACAGAAGCTATATAATGCTATGTTCTGCTACCAAGATTGTGAGTTGTCAAAGACACTGTTTAGAAAAATCACCAAAAACTATAATGCATGTATCCTGAACATTTATTTTCCTTTTCCTGAGGATCAGTAAAGAATGCAATGTCCAAAGATGTCCTCATTGCAATGAATATGATATCCACATCATAGAAAACATAAAGGGCAAACACACCCTTCCTAAATGTATTTAACATTTTTTACATTTTAAATACAAGTCCATGTTTGGTTATGAAAACACAGATAGAGATTTGAGAGAAAAAACTTGAGGCTGCAATTGGTTTCCTATTTTAATCTCAAGGAAACTTACTTTTAAACTAATGGTTGCTAAAAAAAAAAAAAAATCAGTATTTTTTAATAAGGAAAATTCATCTACTTCTGCTGAAGTTATGTCCTGCTGTGTATCATTTTTTTCAACTCACTTCAGATGTAAAAAATCTTCATCAAAAGGAATCATATAAAGAAAGTATTATAAGCCTGAGGTTATAAACATAAAGGAGGCAGTTGAGAGGCTGTAAGTACCCTGGTTCAAATGACTAGCAATCCACAAGTCTGTACTTGTGTCCCCACCAGTTCTAAGGTTGGGTTTAGGTTCTTAATAAACATTATCAGTATTTGGTATAACTCATCTGTTGAATTTCTTTTTCCTCGGGTATATCAATTTATTTTCTGAAATTCATCCCTAGATAAAGGAGCGATCTTTATACTTCTCAATGCATTATTTTTATTGTGGTAGTCCATTTGCTTGCTTCAAAAATGTCTTAAACAGCTATGTATTTAAAAAGAAACATCAAAACGAATTATGAATATTTATGTATATTGTATATCATTTATACTACATTCCAAGCTCATTACAAACAGGAAGAATAAAGATAAAGAATTTCAAAAATCATTCTGTCCATAAAATGATCATTCAGTTCAGTTCAGTTCAGTTCAGTCGCTCAGGCGTATCTGACTATTTGCGACCCCATGAATCGCAGCACACCAGGCCTCCCTGTCTATCACCAACTCCCGGAGTTCACTCAGACTCACGTCCATCAAGTCAGTGATGCCATCTAGCCATCTCATCCTCTGTCGTCCCCTTCTCCTCCTGCCCCCAATCCCTCCCAGCATCAGAGTCTTTTCCAGTGAGTCAACTCTTCACATGAGGTGGCCAAAGTACTGGAGTTTCAGCTTTAGCATCATTCCTTCCAAAGAAATCCCAGGGCTGATCTCCTTCAGAATGGACTGGTTGGATCTCCTTGCAGTCCAAGGGACTCTCAAGAGTCTTCTCCAACACCACAGTTCAAAGGCATCAATTCTTCGGCACTCAGCTTTCTTCACAGTCCAACTCTCACAACCATACATGACCACAGGAAAAACCAGAGTCTTGACTAGACAGACCACTGTTGGCAAAGTAATGTCTCTGCTTTTGAATATGCTATCTAGGTTGGTCATAACTTTCCTTCCAAGGAGTAAACGTCTTTGAATTTCATGGCTGCAATCACCAATTGCAGTGATTTTGAAGCCCAAAAAATAAAGTCTGACACTGTTTGCCTGTTTCCCCATCTATTTCCCATGAAGTGGTGGGACCAGATGCCGTGATCTTTGTTTTCTGAATGTTGAGGTTTAAGCCAGCTTTTTCACTGTCCTCTTTCACCTTCATCAAGAGTCTTTTTAGTTCCTTTTCACTTTCTGCCATAAGGGTGGTATCATCTGCATATCTGAGGTTATTGATATTTCTCCTGGCAATCTTGTTTCCAGCTTGTGCTTCTTCCAGCCCAGCATTTCTCATGATGTACTCTGCATATAAGTTAAATAAGCAGAGTGACAATATACAGCCTTGACATACTCCTTTTCCTATTTGGAACCAGTCTGTTGTTCCATGTCTAGTTCTAACTATTGCTTCCTGACCTGCATACAAATTTCTCAAGAGGCAGGTCAGGTGCTCTGGTATTCTCATCTCTTTCAGAATTTTCCACAGTTTATTGTGATCCACACAGTCAAAGGCTTTGGCATAGTCAATAAAGCAGAAATAGATGCTTTTCTGGAACTCTCTTGCTTTTTCGATGATCCAGCAGATGTTGGCAATTTGATCTCTGGTTCCTCTGCCTTTTCTAAAACCAGCTTGAACAGCTGGAAGTTCACGGTTCACATATTGCTGAAGCCTGGCTTGGAGAATTTTGAGCATTACTTTACTAGCGTGTGAGATGAGTGCAGTTGTGCGGTAGTTTGAGCATTCTTCAGCATTGCCTTTCTTTGGGATTGGAATGAAAACTGACCCTTTCCAGTCCTGTGGCCACTGCTGAGTTTTCCAAATTTGCTGGCATATTGAGTGCAGCACTTTCACAGAATCATCTTTCAAGATTTGAAATAGCTCCACCGGAATTCCATCACCTCCACTGGCTTTGTTCATAGTGATGCTTTCTAAGGCCCACTTAACTTCACATTCCAGGATGTCTGGCTCTAGGTCAGTGATCACACCATCGTGATTATCTGGGTTGTGAAGATCTTTTTTGTACAAAAACACAAGCTGGAATCAAGATTTCCTGGAGAAATATCAATAACCTCAGATATGCAGATGACACCACCCTTATGGCAGAAAGTGAAGAGGAACTCAAAAGCCTCTTGATGAAAGTGAAAGTGGAGAGTGAAAAAGTTGGCTTCAAGCTCAACATTCAGAAAACGAAGATCATGGCATCTGGTCCCACCACTTCATGGGAAATAGATGGGGAAACAGTGGAAACAGTGTCAGACTTTATTTTTCTGGGCTCCAAAATCACTACAGATGGTGACTGCAGCCATGAAATTAAAAGACGCTTACTCCTTGGAAGGAAAGTTATGACCAACCTAGATAGCATATTCAAAAGCAGAGACATTACTTTGCCAACAAAGGTCTGTCTAGTCAAGGCTATGGTTTTTCCTGTGGTCATGTATGGATTTGAGAGTTGGACTGTGAAGAAGGCTGAGCACCAAAGAATTGATGCTTTTGAACTGTGGTGTTGGAGAAGACTCTTGAGAGTCCCTTGGACTGCAAGGAGATCCAACCAGTCCATTCTGAAGGAGATCAGCCCTGGCATTGCTTTGGAAGGAATGATGCTAAAGCTGAAACTCCAGTACTTTGGCCACCTCATGTGAAGAGCTGACTCATTGGAAAAGACTCTGATGCTGGGAGGGATTGGGGGCAGGAGGAGAAGGGGAGGACAGAGGATGAGATGGCTGGATGGCATCACTGACTCGATGAATGTGAGTCTGAGTGAACTCCGGGAGTTGGTGATAGACAGGGAGGCCTGGTGTGCTGTGATTCATGGGGTCGCAAAGAGTTGGACACGACTGAGCGACTGATCTGATCTGATCTGAATGGTCTAGTGGTTTTCCCTACTTTCTTCAGTTTGAATCTGAATTTGGCAATAAGGAGTTCATGATCAGAGCCACAGTCAGCTCCTGGTCTTGTTTTTGTTGACTGTATAGAGCTTCTCCATCTTTGGCTGCAAAGAATATAATCAATCTGATTTCAGTGTTGACCATCTGGTGATGTCCATGTGTAGAGTCTTCTCTTTTGTTGTTGGAAGAGGGTGTTTGCTATGACCAGTGCATTTTCTTTGAAAAACTCTATTAGTCTTTGCCCTGCTTCATTCCTTATTCCAAGGCCAAATTTGCCTGTTACTCCATGATCATTACTTTACCAAAAACTGAAATTTTAGGTGAAAAATGCACTTATGACATGCAGCCATCTCATGTGTAATATGGTTGACCTAGTTCATGTTTTCTCAAGGAAAAATAATTTACAGGTGCATTATTTCCATTTTTCTTTTCTTTTAGATTTCTTTACAAAAGAGCCAATGTACCTATCTTCAAAGGAAAGAGCCAAAAGATTCGAGGGCAAGCCTGCTGTACACAGGACACTGTGAGATTAGGTTTCTATCATCCAAACCATGTATCTTACAGTTTCCAACTGTGAAATGGATTTACTGCACAGCTCCACACCTGAGTTCACCTAGATGTGGAAGAACTGTCCATCTTTAGATTAACAATTTTTTGGCCAGGAAAAATTATTTTCCTGAATGTCTTTGGAGGGTAATCAGGAGATTATTAAATCCTATAGGGTGTAAAAGACATTAGCTGCACTAGATGAATTATTTCTAAAGTTGCACTTTATCCCCTGATGAATTTGGTTAATACCATGCCACAAACAATTTTCCTGAGAACAATGCTTTTTTATTCAGATGAAAGAGTGCTGATATTACCAAAGAGATGACCCAGGGGTCATAATAATCCTAACTAGGCACATTAAGTGTCACAAGAATATAGCAATGTTTGTACTAAGCTTTGGTCAGTCACAAACACTACACACACACACACATACACACACACACACACCATACACACACAAAGATTCTAAATGTAACCCAAGTAGTTTGGGATACAAAGTTAAAGAATCTCTTCAAAACTTTCCTTTTTCTTTTGCCTGAAAACAAATAAGAGCTCCTCTCTAGCTAACCGCCTTTATTATATCTTGTGTTAGAAATACTCTTAAATACTCTAATGATGTTTTAAAATTATTATTTTATTATTGGCCATGCTATGCAGTATATGGGATCTTAGTTCCTCAACTAATGCTGCCTTCAGTGGAAGAGTGGAGTCTTAACCACTGGACCACTAGGGAAGTCCCTTAAAATTATCTTCTGAAAATGCGGTGTTCTTCCGTGGAATTGGTGTTTCTGAAAGTACTGTATCCAGAAGAAGGAAGTCAACAACATCTGAAAGGAAACCAAAGACCACAGTCTCCTTCCTAATCAGTATGTCTATTGGATCTTAAATGAATTCTCAAGGGTTTGATTTTGGTGGCGATGAAAGTAAATGTATATCTTTCTGGTCTCTAAGCAAACTTGTTCTCTACTTTCAGTAGTTTGCTTTCCCCCAAAGTTAATCATGACCATTATGTCACTGTCCAGTATCTTTGAAGACCAGCTTTCTGTCTTGCCTGATCTTCTTCACCTTTAGATGTTCCTGTTTGTCTACCTCAAGAGACAGTGGTCTGCTCCAAAAGACTGGTCCTTGGCATTCTTACTATCAAATGCACCCAGACAGTGTTTAACAATCACTCTCCCTTCCCTTTCAGGGAAATCTCATAGGATATCTAGAGTTCACTATCTTGAGCAAGAAGTAAAGATGCAACACAACTAGGCTGAAGACTAGCAGTTTCCAGGGACCCACCCTCTCAGTCCATTACATACCTGTCGTGACACTGAATGGCTACACTATTTCCACTGGCTTTATTCTCTCTAGGCCTGACTGATATTCACAGATGACTCATTGATTTGAGGTGTCATTTTATAGGCTTGTGGTAGGACTCATCCCTGAATACTACCCTCAAACAAATCTCTTGACTTTGGAAAATGTATTTGTATTTTTATTGGTCATTTGTGACCTTACCTCATCTCCTAGTAAACTGGTCTTTGCATTCATCTTCTTATTTCTGGGGTCCTATCATCCTTACTGTGCCCACATCAGTAACAAGGAAGACCTGCACACATTCCTTGCCCTGACAAAGTCTTGGAAAAGAGGAAAATTCTGATATAGCTCCCTGCATCCAACACACAATGCCTGCTCTGACTTTCTTTGGATTAAGTCTGGCTCAAACTTCTGGATTTTCTAGCATTAGAGAACACATTTCAAGCTCTCTGAGTCTTCTCCCACAAAAGAGTCCATCATTAGGTTTGAGGTGTTCAAGATACTACCCTTCTCCCTCCCCCTGCTGCTGCTAAGTCACTCAGTCATGTCCGACTCTTTGTGACCCCATGGACTGCAGCCTACCAGGCTCCTCCATCCATGGGATTTGCCAGGCAAGAGTACTGGAGTGGGATGCCATCACCTTCTCCGTCTCTCTCCCCCTACCCAGTTCTAAAATATTTCATTTGAAAAATCTGTAGTGGGAATGGCTGGTATCTGTTTTACCGCCATCTCAGTCCAAACTGAGGGAGAAATACTTCTGTTGTATCTTCATAGATTGTGTTATATCTTTCAGTTGTATAAGGATTTCATAAGGATTTTTGTGAGAGGATTTTCATTGGCTATTACGTACTCTCACAGATATTTATGAAGCACTTTCTATTATTCCAAGAACTCTCAAAGGTAACAAGGATGATAACATGGCTAAAACCAGATTCCTATGCCATTATTATTTTCATGATTAAGGCAAAACAAATAACAAATAGTTAGAATAATAATCTAACTCTGAAATACTGTTCTTATAGCATTTAATAACTTTTTAAATTTCAAGACTATTTAACAATAATTTCTATCAGGAAAAAATAGCAAAGAAGCACCAGTATAATATTGTTCCTTTGCGCTTCATCTGATACCTGCTTCCATACACTGATTCTCATTTTCATTTTCTAGAGTTAATGACCAAAAAAATAAGCATTTTTTATAAACCCTCTAATTAGGACACTCTCTCTTTACTATCTTTTAAAAAAAGTTTTTTAGTTAATTAATTTTATAGGAATAATTGATAGATAACATATTAGTTTCAAGTGTGAAGCCTAACAATTCAGTATTTATATACACTGTGAAATAATCACCATAATAAGTCTTACTAAGATCCATCACCTTACATAGTTACAATGTTTTTCTTGTTATGAAGCTTTTTAAGATCTACTTTCTTAGCAACTTTCAAATCTGCAACCCAGTATTGCTAACTATAGTTATGATATTATATATTACATCCCAATGACATTTATTCTATAACTAGGAATTGGGACCTCTAGACTCCCTTCTTTCTTGTTCTGGGCTTCCCTTGTTGGAAGAATCCATCTGCAATGCAGGAGACCTAGGGGGTTCAATCCCTGGGTTGGAAAGATCTCCTGGAGAAGGGAAAACCTACCCACTCCAGTATTCTGGCCTGGAGAATTCCGTGGATTGTCTAATCCATGCGGTTGCAAAGAGTCGGACATGACTGAGTGACTTTCACTTTACTTCACTTCTCTCTTGTTCTAATATATACATTTCCATGATTCTTATCTTCAGAATTCTTAGGAGATGAGTGCTTGGGCATACTTAATGTAATTGTGGGCTTCCTCGGGCTTCCCTGATGGCACAGTTGGTAAAGAATCCACTTGGGAAGCGGGAGACCCTGTTTGATTCCTGGGTTGGGAAGATCTGCTGGAGAAGAGTTATGCTACCCACTCCAGTATTCTTGGGTGTCCCTGGTGGCTCAGCTGGTAAAGAATTTGCCTGCAATGCAGGAGACCTGGGTTTGATCCCTGGGTTGAGAAGATCCCTTGTAGAAGGGAAAGGCTACTATATAGTCCATGGGGTCCCAAAGAGTTGGTCACAACTGAGCAACTTTCACTTTCAACATAATTCTGATACCTTGTCCCTTGTTCATCTCTTTGGTATGAAGTGAACAGCTACCTACATACTCCAAATCTGCAGAATTTCTGGATATCACAGAGCAAGGATACTATCTTAAATCTAGATTCTATTCATGACTTTTCCTAAGCTTCTCCCACACAAATAGGCACACTGTTTCACAAGCACACATTCTATGTGTGGTGATAAAATGAAGCCCAAACCACTTTCTTTCTCAGAACAATCACAAATTAGATATTCATATTCTCTTGTACTGGTAGGCAGACGAGAAACAAATGCTTCAAAGTAGCAATATATGATGTCTTTGTGTAGTTCTTGTGCAGATTTAAGCTGCTAGCTTTAGGAAGTTAATTTAGGAAGCAGACTTTGAGGAAAGTTCCAAGAAGGCAGTGATCTTGAAGAAAGGTGATATACACTTTAATGTGATATACACTTACTCAACATTCAGAAAACGAAGATCATGGCATCTGGTCCCATCACTTCATGGCAAATAGATGGGAAACAATGGAAACAGTGACCAACTTTATTTTCTTGGGTTCAAAAATCACTGCATATGGTGACAGCAGCCATGAAATTAAAAGATGCTTGTTCCTTGGAAGAAAAGCTACGACAAACCTAGACAGCATATCAAAAAAGCAGAGAAATTACTGACAGAGGTCTGTCTAGTCAAAGCTATGGTTTTTCCAGTAGTCATGTATGGCTGTGAGAGTCAGACCATAAAGAAAGCTGGGCACTGAAGAACTGATGCTTTTGAACGGTGGTGTTGGAGAAGACTCTTGAGAGTCCCTTGGAATGCTAGGAGATAAAACCAGTCAATCCTAAAGGAAATTAGTCCTGAATATTCATTGGAAGGACTGATGTTGAAGCTAAAGCCACCTGATGGGAAGAGCTGACTCGTTAGAAAAGACCCTGATGCTAGAAAAAACTGAAGGCAGGAGGAGAAGCAGATGACAGAGAATGAGATGGTTGGATGGCATCACTGACTCCATAGACATGGGTTTGAGCAAGCTCCAGGAGATGGTGAAGGACAGGCATGCTTGGTGTGCTGCAGTCCATGGGGTCACAAAGAGTCAGATACGACTGAGTGACTGAACAACAGCAACATTTAGTTGAAGAAAAAGGCAAAACAAGGTATGCAAGTAGGGCAGGGTATGTTTGGCAGAAGTAGATTTCAATAAACTCAAACATTTTATTAAAGTCTCTAGTCCATGTTTACTTGTATTTTTATGTTTTGACAAGTATAATCAAGTTACCTCTGTGGTGTTTAAATTGCTTCTGCATGTTATGTATACCATTGTACAAATGGAACTACGGCTTAGCTTAGAAAAGCCACTTAGGGGCTATTATGTTTTTTTAATATATTTAATATTTAATGAACATTAGTTTCCTCATAGTTACAGGGATTTAATAAGAAAATGAATATTAAGTTGTATTGTAAACCATTATGTATTAGAGAAATATAAACAATGAAGCACAAAATAGCAAGTAAACACAAGATACTTTATTGTAATGATTCCAAATCCAAAGGTAATTTTTGTTAAAAAAGAGTTACAGATGAATAGACAACTGATTTTTTGTTTCAGATGCTTTGATTCTGTCTCCTAAGGCAACACAGACTTTCTTCAATGAAAATCCCTTTGTAAATTATTAAGTTTTAACCAGTTACCAAATAAAGAGAAGCCTTGTCTTCACAGCTTTCATAGTATCAGATGGTTTCATCAGAATGGGCCTGCCTTCTATAACAGTTGAGTTTAGTGAGGAAATCTAGTCTATAAGAAGAAACACATCTGAATCTCTTTAAGAAAAAAAAAAAAACCTTACATTTGATACCTATTAAAATGGATATGTCTTCTTCACTTCTTCACTAAAAGGCACCAAAGTCAA
The DNA here is from genome assembly GCF_032452875.1 of Bos javanicus. Lineage (NCBI taxonomy): Eukaryota > Metazoa > Chordata > Mammalia > Artiodactyla > Bovidae > Bos > Bos javanicus. Next base: position 57,087,079 of record NC_083869.1, on the reverse strand, counting down.
AATGAAGAATAAGATAGTAGCTAAGTATAATAAAATCTCTAAACAAACTGTATGCATTTATACCAATTCTCTATTTCACTGATGTTTGTCCACAAATTATTTATAATTGCTAAGTCATACTTCCTCATTTCCAAAACAGTGAATGTGAGAGAATGTATTGTATTGATTTGTGAAAGTTAAAAGGGCAGTTAATGCAAAAACTAGCACATTACACAGAACATAAGAAATTCTCAATAAATGTTTTGGCTCTTGTTATAAAGATCAGTGAGTGGCGGTCAGTAAAGAAGATATATGTTTAAAATAGAATCAGTAATTGTTATCTCTTATGCTTTCAAAAATTTGTCCCAGGTACAAAAGGTGACTTTTTATTATGTCATGTTTTTTAACTGGGACACCATCTGTAAGTCTGCTATAACAAAATAAGATATTCATAATTTTATAGACAAAGCAAAACAGCATAATTAAGAAAATAATTCATATTTGTTTTAAAACAAATCTCATTTCCAGTACTATAATAAAGTCCTTTTACAAATAGCATCAGGAACAAAAATAAATTTATAAAACTAATTGGAGTCATACAAGCTGAGCTAATGAGTGTCATTTGGGTCAAATTCTCAAATTACAAATAAATGTTATAATTTATCAACTGAACACTTTCCTCAATAAATCCTTGCACTGCCTTTCTTACTTCTCAGGCACGTGGGTTGAGATTTCCTTCTGATTTAGCAAACCGCATGTGCCTATGTCTGATCTCCCACCTAGTGGAAAATTTTACCTTCAAATAGCAGCTAATTCAAATATTGCATAATGCAAAATGCAATCTGGAGGGAGATAATACTTTGATTATACTAACACAATCATTTTTCATCTCCCTCAAATAACTGTACCACAGGAAGTGTGTGATTCTATGGAGAAACTCTCCGTGCACCTACAACAGGAAGCATTTATCTGTGTTCTGCTGACAATGACTACCCTCAGTATGGATAACAAGTTTTCTTCTCTGTTCACTCATGGGATGCTTATGTGGACAATTCCCTTGAAATTCAGCTTGACTTATGACTAATCTTCCCTGCTCTACTGAGCCAATAAGTTCAGAGTATTAGCACCATTTGAAATACATGTAGAGATAACATCAACCTCCCCCCCACCAAAAAAAAAAGGGGTCAAGCAAAAATTATTTGCATGGGGATATTTTCAGAGGAGTGTCTCCAGTGGTAAAGAACCCACCTGCCAATGTAGGAGACAAAAGAGATGCAGGTTCGATCGCTGGGTCAGGAAGATGACCTGGATGGAAGAGGAAATGGCAACCGACTTCAGTATTGTTGCCTGGAGAATCCCGCAGATGGAGGAGCCTGGCAGGCTGCAGTCCACAGGGTAGCAACGAGTCAGACATGACTGCAGTGATTTAAGCATGCTGGCACACAATGTAACGTCAGCTACAGAGTCCAGTAATATAAGATTTCTCAAATGAAAACGAGAATAACAGCATTTCTGTGGTCCTAAGGATGAACTTTTTTCTGGAACATGTGTTTTACACTACATGAAGGGAGTAAGGATCTATGATTCACTTAGCTTCATTTGATTTTTATCCCTGAAGTTCCTTTTGTTCAGATTGTCTCATCATTTGTTTGATTGTATTTAAACATGTAATTCATGTGCTACTGTAAACCTCCATTCCTTCTCAAACAAGTCATTTAATATATGAATAAATAATTATTGATGAATAATGAACTAAGAAATTGTGCTAAATGAATGCATGACTAGCAGAATAAATGAAAATAAAATGTATTCGTTCACTAATGGTTTCCTGATAGATGGGGTAAAAATGAGAGGATTGAGGTTTCATTAGGGGAAAAGTGGTGTAAAATAGGGTAGAAATATTTGCCCTAAAAAGTGAGTCATCACCTTCAAAAGTTCTCAAGAGACTATCACTGACTTTCATGCATATTTCTTTTTTTTTTTTCTAAAAACCAACTAAGATTATTTTATTAGTCAATTAAATTAAATGTTAATTCACATAAAGAAAAAACTAGTCATCCAGGATTTTTTTTTTCTTTTTTTTAAAAATTTTATTTTATTTTTAAACTTTACATAATTGTATTAGTTTTGCCAAATATCAAAATGAATCCATCACAGGTATACATGTGCTCCCCATCCTGAACCCTCCTCCCTCCTCCCTCCCCATACCATCCCTCTGGGTCGTCCCAGTGCACTAGCCCCAAGCATCCAGTATCGTGCATTGAACCTGGACTGGCATGCATATTTCTTTATTCCTCATTTTTTTTAGCAACATTTGGCCTCTTTCCTACTTCTCACTTCCCCCTCTTCAGTCTGAAAATTTCATGTTAATTGACACAGAATATTCAGAGTTACTAGTTTAAATACCCATCATAGTAAGATGATGAGTTTAGCTATTCTGACTCCTGATATATTAAGGGATGGAAAGAAATTTGTAGGATAGCTAAGTAGTAAAAAGAGGAAAAAAATAAAAGGAAAAATAAATGAGACAAAGAAAAACCAGTGGTAAAACTGGGATGAATAGGGGGTTGAAAAGGAAACCAATTACTCATTGAAGATGCCAGAAGAAGAAGTGATGACATAAATTCATAACTTCTCACCATAAAGATGAATAATGACACAGACATGGGAAGTGAAAAGAAAAAGGTGAATGCAAGGTTCTTCTATTTATACCTGATTGAGATATGAAAAGAAAATGAGGGAAGGGATTACTAAAGAAAAATTCCAGACAGTTAAGCAATTTTAGAAATGATTCATTTTAAGATATAGCCATCAATTATTTATAAGGGTTAATAAATAGATTTATAAGCAAGAGGTACATGGAATCTAGAAATACATAAATGCCCTACAAATTATTTACAACCCCGACAAGTCATAACACATGAACTACTGCTGAAAACACCATTTACTTGACTTTAAAATTTGCACCATAAACTACAAATGGACTGGTTATGGAGCATCAGCCATTTGTAATGTGCTGTGCAATATTTAACACCAACTAAATGTGTTTTCACTAGCTGGTGACCAGTTGGACTAATTTAATAAGAATTCCTAGTGCCTAAAGATTTATCTGTAAGTAAAATGACCATTACTATTTAATGGTCTTGATATCAAAGATGTAATTCTCATACAGAATATCATATACTGAATTTAATGAACAGTTTAATACCAAGAATCCAAAATTTAAAAAAATAAAACAATTGTAAGAAAAAAATTATATCATCTGCTTACTTTATCTCCTTTGGTCTTCTGCTTTTCAAGTTTATTTCTTTCCTTTTATTTTCAGATTTAGGTCATCTCTTAATATTCCTTGCTTTTGTGCATCCTCTCTTATTCTTTGTACCTCTTTTGTTTATATTCTCTAATCATTCCCCAGTGAGCTCTTGGTTTCCAAAGGGAGATGTATTTCTCTTAGGCATGGCAGTAAGAAAGTGGAAATATTCCATAGTTATTCTGCTTTATGAATGAATAGCTGTAATCACAAGAGTCCTTGTCATAACTTCAGAGACTCCACTGTCAGGATTCTCAGTCTGATTGGTGCCTTATCATATCTTTGCTGATTATGAACTCCCCTCCCCCAACTCTAATGTCTAGAAATGCACAAAGGTGTGTAATAATAGTTTGAGAGAGATACCTACACTTGTTTTGTGTTTTACTGGAAGATGTCATAAAGATTTGGAGCCTGATAATAATCTGTCTTTAAAATACCATGACATCCCATTCTCTCTCTATTTTGCTTTGTATTCATCAGCATATACACCGGTTAAGCTCTGGAAACAAATAAAAACATTCAAATTTGCTGAACCATATACAAGCTTGTGTGGGTGCAAAGTTGCTTCAGTCATGTCTGACTCTTTGCGACTTCCAGGACTGTGGCCTGCCAGGCTCCTCTGTCCATGGGATTCTCCAGGCAAGAATATTGGAGTGGGTTGCCATGCCCTCCTCCAGGGGATCTTCCTAATCCAGGGATCGAACCCACATCTCTTATGTCTCCTGCATTGGCAGGCAGGTTCTTTACCATTAGTGACATCTGGGAAGCCCTATATACAAGGTTGCTGTTACTGCTGCTAAGTCACTTCAGTCGTGTCTGACTCTGTGCTACCCCATAGATGGCAGCCCACCAGGCCCCCACATCCCTGGGATTCTCCAGGCAAGAACACTGGAGTGGGTTGCCATTTCCTTCTCCAATGCATGAAAGTGAAAAGTGAAAGGGAAGTCGCTCAGTTGTGTCCGACCCTCAGTGTCCCCATGGACTGCAGCCTTCCAGGCTCCTCCATCCATGGGATTTTCCAGGCAAGAGTACTGGAGTGGGGTGCCATTGCCTTCTCCAATATACAAGTTTATTTCTCATCAGTTCTACATATCAAATATCTGCTGTCCCAGGGCTCTGCTCTTTAGATTCATTCAGGTCCCCAGGCTGGAAGAGTCCCCTACCTAACACAGTCTTCCAAGATGCTGGGAAAGAGAAGAGAACCTAGTAGAGAGAAGAAGCTTCTAGCTTCATTAATTTCTGTTTGTATTCAACTGCAATGCTTTCCTCCACCCTTGTCATTTTAACCTAATTTTGCATATATAAAATATTTATGCAGTTGAAAAGTAAAATCTGTATAAAGCAAGATATACTCAGGGAAACCCCTACACACTGCAGTTACTCATTTTCATTAGTTTCTAATTTATCCTTCCTGCATTTCTTCTTTTGCAAAAAATAACCTCCTCTCTTTCAAGGAGCACAATGTAACTCATCTTATTTTCTTTTTCCTCTTAACGATATATGTGGGAAATTTGTTGTTTAGTTGGTCAGTCATGTCTGACTCTTTTGCATTTCCATGGACTGTATCTCACCAGGCTCCCCTGTCCATGGGATTTTTCAGGCAAGAATACTGGTATGGGTGGCCATTTCCTTCTCCAGGGGATCTTTTCAAGCCAGGGACTGAACCTGTGTCTCTGGCACTGCAAGCAGATTCTTTACCATTGACCCACCTGGGAAGCATGTGGGATATTGCCGCATAACAATGTGCAGCGTTCTTCCTCATTCCATTTCCATAGTTGTACAGCTCTGCACTGTGGGTATGCACAGTGTCTTATTCAACTGATCTCTTCTGTAAGGTGATATAAACTGTTTCCAACATTTCACTGGCATAATAAAGCTACAGTGACTCTCCTGTGCGTATTTGTTTCCTTATTGCTGGAGGTAAATCTTTAGGATAAACTCCTATAAGTGGGATGATTGAGTCAAAGGGTAAGTACAAAAGCAGTTTGATTAGATCTTGCCAAGTTCTTCCTCCCAGGGGTCATGTTTTGTTCAGTCATTAAGTCATGTCCAACTATTTGAGACTTCACAGACTGCAGCATGCTAGGCTTCCCTATCCTTCACTATTTTCCAGAATTTGCTCAAAGTCATGTCCATTGAGTCTATGATGCTATCCAACCATCTCCTGCATTTGTACAACAATGGAAGAGGTTCCCCACAGTTCATCCTCAGTTTCTCTAACAGTTCTACCAGAACCCACAACTGTTAACTTCTTGGTAACTGGAGAAATGCTTTTATTATCATTCTACTCATTGTACATTTCTTGAGTATTTTTTGAACATTGTTTCATCTGTTTAAGGAACATTTCTTTATTTTTCTGTAAACTCTCTGTTCATGTCATTAGCTCATTTGTCAAAAGTGCTTTGTTATTTTCCCTCAAGACTACGTTCCTGAATATATTAGGAATGTTAATCCTTTATCTTTGATATACATTCAAAGACTTTCTTCTTTGTTATCTGCCTTCAGAATTTGCTTATGGTATGGTTTTATTAGCCAAAAAAATTTTTTTCTTCATTTTTAGCTTGCAAATTTTTTCTTTTATTGCTCCTTAAATATGTCATAGAAAGATTCCCACCAACACCACCGTTATAAAATGAGTCACACTTATTTTCTTCTAGTGTTTTTGTGATTTCATTATTTTTACATTTGCATCACATCTCTCTCTCTTCTAATTTAACCCTAATTCCCCTCTCCTTTTATTTAAAGATCAATTAGGATCATTAAAGAAGTTAAATAGTTTGTTTCATTAATGTAATTTTTCCTTATATTTTTTCTTCCCTATTACTTTTTGCTTTGGGAATAAAAAACTGAAAGATTTCAGTGGCATGAACAACAAAAATTCATGCTCACTCATGTTAAGTGCTGGTGCTGAGTCACTGTGGTTCAGTGTAGCTAGACTACAGGTAGATTGGGTTTCTGCTCCTCATCCTTTTCATTCCAAGATGCAGGCAGAGAAAGAGATAGATGCATATCCCTTTATGATAGGCAAAAAGCAGAAACAAGAGCGCACTAGCTAAACCATGAAATACATTAAACTTCTACCCAAATGCCAAAACTCAGCCAAAAGCCTGTCACTCTTCCAAGCTCAAATTCAATGAGACAAGTAAGTCATTTAACTGTAGGTAGGAAAGTAGAGTCATGTAAGAGGGAAGGTGAAAATAGTTGGGAAAAATAATGTTATGCATGACTTCTATATATGACTAGAAAAAGTTAATCCTCACCCCAATTCCCAAAAAGGGTAGTACCAAAGAGTGTGTTAACCATTGGACAGTTGCACTCATTTCCCATGCTAGTAAGTTCATGCTTAAAATCTTGCAGGCTAGGTAGGCTTCAGCATTATGAAAATCAAGAACTTCCAGATGTCCAAGCTGGGTTTAGAAAAGGAAGAGGAACTATAGATCATATTGCCAACATTCACTGGATTATAGAGAAAACAAGGGAATTTAAGAAAAACATCTGTTTCATAGACTATGCTAAAGCCTTTAACCGTGTGGATCATAACTGTGGAAAGCTCTTAGAGAGATGGGAATACCAGAGCATCTTACCTGTCTCTTGAGAAACCTGTATGCAGGTCAAGAAGCAGCAGTTAGAACCCTGAATGGAACAACTGATTGGTTCAGGATTGAAAAAAGAGTATGACAGGGCTGTCTGCTGTCACCCTGTTTGTTTAACCTACATGCTGAGCACATTATGAGAAATGCAGGGTTGGATGAATTACAAGCTGGAATGAAGAGAGGCGGGAGAAACATCAACAACCTCAGATATGCAGATGATAACCACCCTAATGGCAGAAAGCAAAGAGGAACGAAAGAGCTTCTTGATGAGGGTGAAGGAGGAGAGTTAAAGAGCCAGCTTAAGAGTAAATATTAAAACAAACAAACAAAAAAAACTAAGATCATGGCATTGGTTTCATTACAGTATGGCAAATAGAAGGGGAAAAGGTGGAAGTAATGACAGATTTCCTCTTCTGGGGCTCCAAAATCACTGTGGATGGTGATTGCAGCCATGAAATCAGAAGATGATTGCTTCTTGGCAGGAAAGCAATGACAAATCTAGACAGTGTGTTGAAAACAGAGACAATACTCTGCCGACAAAGGTCCGTGTAGTCAAGGACTTCACAGTGGTCACATACAGTTGTGACAGCTGGACCATAAAGAAGGCAGAATGCCAAACGATTGATGCCTTCAAACTGTGGTGCTGGAGAAGACTCCTGAAAGTCCTTTGGACAGCAAGGAGATCAAACTAGTCAATTTTAAGTGAGATCAACCTTGAATATTCACTGGAAGGGCTGACACTGAAGCTGAAGCTCCTGGATTTTGGTCATCTGATGCAAACAGACAACTCATTGGAAAAGTCCCTGATGCTGGGAAAGAGTGAGTGCAGAAGGAGAAGAGGGCATCAGAGGATGAGATGGCTGCATGGCATCAACAATGCAATGAACATGAACTTGGGCAGACTCCAGGAGATGGTGAGGGACAAGGAGGCCTAGCAGGCAGTATTCCATGGTATAGCAAAGAGTCGGACACGACTGGGTGATTGAACAACAACAACAACATGAGTTCTATATAGTTTAATATTAAAATGATGGTGGTTTAGTTGCTAAGTTGTGTCCAATTCCTGTGACCACATGGACTGTAGCCTGCCAGGCTCCTCTGTCCGTGGCATTCTCTAGGCAAGAACACTGGAGTGGGTTGCCATTTCTTTCTCCAGGGGATCTTCCTGACCCAAGAATTGAACTTGGGTTTCCTGTATTGCAGGCAGATTCTTTACTGACTGAGCTATAAGGAAAGCCCCTATATTAAAATAGAGATGCTTTTAAATATATTATTTTAATAATGTCTTAATTACAAATAAACAATAACCTTAGAAAATTTGTAGGATATTTTTAAAAATCAAATCAGAAAGGAAGTATTATGAATAAACTTAACATCTAGGGATAAAGGCTATTAATGTTTTATGTATTTCCAGGAATTAAAATCACAAAAACTGTTCAAATTATTATCAATTTTTCCAATGCCACTAATAGTATGCACAATAAAATTTTCTTTCAGCAAAGGAGACTATGTTTATGTATAGTACAGATATTATACTAAAAATACTGACTTTAGGTTTGTAAAACATGCTGACATTTATTGATTTTTATCCTATCTTGAGTCTTTTAAACTACTATTTCTGTTCCTTTAAATCAAGCTACAGACAGGGACTTCTAAATCAGAGTTCATTTATTTCCTATACAAGTCATCCAATTAAAGGACCTTTACCAAGGTTGTTAGACTTTCAAATTTACATAATTTGACAGTTGGCTCATTTGATAGCCCTTACTTTGCAGATGTCATCTTGCTAGTTGTCTATTTTATTGTTTTACAATTATACTTATCCTGCTGAAAACAGCAGAAAGAATGATTCCAAAATCCTAGCCTGAATATGAGGTGGTAAGACAAACAAACTTTACTAGACTCCACCTTTCCTGAGGACAGGCTCAGTATATCCTAAAAATTCCTGATAGACAATAGAAGTTGAATGAATTTTCAAAGGATGAACTGATGAGTAGTGTCTCTCTCCTTCTCTCACTCAGACTGATCAAGGAAAAATTCAGTTTCATACAGTTCACAGGCCTGTTCTGGGGAATATCTGACCTTTTCAACAAGTATGATTTGAGAATGTTTTATGTGACAGTCACTGTGTTATGTGTCAGGGTTAAATCAATGGGTAAGATAGCACCCTTGCTCTTGATAGCAAGGAATTTTCAGCTGGTTCTGGGCAAGTGCCTTGAATATACAGATATGAGCAATATACATTTGGATGCAAGACTTAAATAGGTTAGGCTAATGCAGAGGTTCTCACGCTTGAAAGCACATTAGAATATCCTGCATAGATTTTTACAGTTTCAATACCTGGGACCCACCTAAGGAAATTCTAATTTAGCCCTGGATAGGGATTATACATAAATGATTTTAAAAGATCCCCAGGTAATTCTAACTTACAACCTTGGCTTCAAAATCAACAGCCTAGTTATTTCAGTACTTTGCTGTTATAAATATGGTTCTTGGACCAGCATCATTTTTTTTTCCACATAAGAAGTTGCTAGAAAGGCAGAATCTTAACAGTCATCTCTTACTGTATCAGAATCAACATTTTGACAAGATCTTCCAGGTAATTAATATGTACATTAAAATTTAAATGCTACCTTCAGTGTATAAGGTATTATGACAAAATTATGTCTCTGGATGGTTGAGAGAAAAGAGAGGTGTTTCACTAACTATGCCAGGAATTTTCCTGGTAAATGCAAAGCATATCCACAGTCTATGCTGCAGACTGAGGTCAGTCACAATCATCAATGAGATCTTGTCTGTAGGCTTAACACACTTTTCTAAGTGTGTTCATGTTGAAGCTGGCCAGAGGAGATTATTTTAAACATTTATACAAAGCAATATAGATAGACCAGGATAAACATGAATTCAAAAGCTTCTTAGGAAACCCCAAAGATCTCATCTTTCCCATTCTCTTGTTTTCCTCTATTCCTTTGCATTGATCACTTAGGAACGTTTTTTTTTTATCTCTCCTTGCTATTCTTTGAAACTCTGCATTCAAATGGGTATATCTTTCCTTTTCTCTTTTTCCTTTCCCTTCTCGTCTTTTCTCAGCTATTTGTAAAGCCTCCTCAGACAACCATTTTGCCTTTTTTTTTTTTGCATTTCTTTATCTAGGGGATGGTTTTGATCACTACCTCCTGAACAATGTCAGGAATCTCTGTCCATAGTGCTTCAGGCACTCTGTCTTATCAGATCTAATCCCTTGAATCTATTTGTCACTTTCATGGTAAGGGATTTGATTTAGGTTATACTTGAATGGCCTAGTGGTTTCCCCTACTTTCTTCAATTTAAGTCTGAATTTTGCAATATGGAGTTCATGATCTGAGCCACAGTCAGCTCCTGGTCTTGTTTTTGCTGACTATATAGAGCTTTTCCATATTCGGCTGCAAAGAATATAATCAATCTGATTTTGGTATTGACCATATGGTGATGTCCATCTGTAGAGTCATCTCTTGTGTTGTTGGAAGAGGGTGTTTGCCATGACCAGTGTGTTCTCTTGGCAAAACCGCATCAGTCTTTGCCCTGCTTCATTTTGTACTCCATGGCCAAACTTGCCTGTTACTCCAGGTATCTCTTGACTTCATACTTTTGCATTCCAGTCCCCTATGATCAAAAGGACAACTTTTTTTGGTGTTAGTTCCAGAAAAGGTCTTGTAGATCATCACAGAGCTGTTCAACTTCAGCTTCTTTGGCATTAGAGGTTCGGACATAGAATTGGATTACTGTGATATTGAATGATTTGCCTTGGAAACAAACAAGATCATTCTGCTGTTTTTGAGATTGCACCCAAGTACTGCATTTTGGACTCACTGCTGACTATGAGGACTACTTCAGTTCTTCTAAGGGATGCTTGCCCGAAGAAGTGGATATAGTGGTCATCTGAATTAAATTCACCCATTCCAGTCCATTTTAGTTCACTGATTCTTAAAACGTCGATGTTTACTCTTGCCATCTCCTATTTGACCACTTCCAATTTACCATGATGGATGGACCTAATATTCCACGTTCTTATGCAATACTGTTCTTTATAGCATCAGACTTTACTTCCATCACCAGTCACAGCCATAACTGGGCATTGTTTTCAATTTGGCTCCATATCTTCATTCTTTCTGGAGTTACTTCTCCACTCTTCTCCAGTAGCCTATTGGGAACGTACTGACCTGGGGAGTTAATTTTTCAGTGTCATACCTTTTCTCCTTTTTGTACTGTTCATGGGGTTCTCAAGGCAAGAATTCCCAAGGAAATCAGTCCTGAATATTCATTGAAAGGATTGATGCTGAGGATGAAACTTCAATACTTTGGCCACCTGATGCCAAGAGCTGACTTCTTAGAATAAGACTCTGATGCTGGGAAAGATTGAAGGCAGGAGGACAAGGGGATGACAGAAGATGAGATGATTGGATGGCATCACTGACTCGAGGGACATGAGTTTGAGCAAGCTTCAGGAATTGGTGATGGACAGGAAGGCCTGGCGTGCTGTAGTCCATGGGGTTGCGAAGAATTGGACATGACTGAGTGATGGAACTGAACTGAACTGAAAGCACAGAGATGCAGCTATTTAAGTGAATAGTTCAAAGATAACCCAAACCACGCCTGAAAAAATATGGTATACAGCCCTAACAAGCAGAGAGAGTAGCAAAGTGTTGGCCAAAGATCTCAGATTTGATCTTAACCTGCAGGAGGAGATGTGTTTAGAAAAAGATACATTAGCATATAATGGATTTGGCTTACAAGTGGCTTTGGTAAAGAAAATATCTTGGTTATTTGTAAGTTTAGGTTTTTTGAGTCAATGTTTGTTCACTGCTTCTAAATCACTACTTTCATTTATTATTTTTTATCTTTATTTTTTTATTGAAGGCTAATTGCTTTACAAAATTTTGTTGTTTTCTGTCAAACCTCAACATGAATCATCCATGCTGCTGCTGCTGCTGCTGCTAAGTCGCTTCAGTAATGTCCAACTCTGTGCAACCCCATAGATGGCAGCCCACCATGCTCCCCTGTCCCTGGGATTCTTCAGGCAAGAACACTGAAGTGTGTTGCCATTTCCTTCTCCAATGCATGAAAGTGAAAAGTGAAAGTGAAGTCGCTCAGTTGTGTCCGACTCCCAGCAACCCCATGGACTGCAGCCCACCAGGCTCCTCTGCCCATGGGATTTTCCAGGCAAGAGCGCTGGAGTGGGTTGCCACTGCCTTCTCTGGAATCAGCCATAGGTACACATATATCCCCACCCTTTTGAACCTGCCTCCCATCCCCCTCCTCATTCCACTCTTCTAGGTTGATACAGAGCCCCTGTTTGAGTTTCCTGAGCCATAAAGCAAATTTCCATCGGCTATCTATTTTACATATGGTAATATAAGTTTCCATGTTACTCTTCCCATACATCTCACCTTCTCCTCCGCTCTCCCCATGTCCATGATCTATTTGCTGTGTCTATTTCTCCACTGCTTCCCTGTAACTAAATTCTTCTAGATTCTGTATATATGTGTCAGAATATGATATTTATCTTTCTCTTTCTGACTCACTTCATTCTATATAATAGGTTCTAGGTTCATCCACCTCATCAGAACTGACTCAGATGTGTTCCTTTTTATAGCTGAATAATATTCCATTATGTATATATACCACACTTCTTTATCTATTCATCTGTCAATGTGCATCTAGGTTGCTTCCATGTTCTAGCTATTGTAAATAGCACTGCACTGAACAATAGGATACATGTGTATTTTTCAATTTTTGTTTTCTCAGGGTATATGCCTAGGAGTGGGATTGCTGGGTCATATGGTGGTTTTATTCCTTGTTTTTAAGGAATCTCCATACCATCCTCCATAGTGGCTGTACCAGTTTACATTCCCATCAACAGTGCAAGAGCGTTCGCTTTTCTACACACCCTCTTCAGCATTCATTGTTTGTAGACTTTTTGACAATGGCCATTCTGACTGGTGTGAGTGATATCTCATTGTAGTTTTGATTTGCATTTCTCTCCTAATGAGCGATGTTGAGCATCTTTTCATGTCTGTTAGCCATCTGTCTTCTTTGTAAAAATGTCTGTTTAGGTCTTTTCCCCACTTTTTGATTGGATTGTTTGTTTTTCTGGTATTCAGCTGCTTGTGTATTTTGGAAATTAATCCTTTTTCAGTTGTTTCATTTGCTATTATTTTCTCCCATTCTGAGGGTTGTCTTTTCACCTTGCTTATAGATTTCTTTGCTGTGCAAAAGCTTTTAAGTTTAATCAGGTCCCACTTGTTTACTTTTGCTTTTATTTCCATTACTCTAGGAGGTGGGTCATAGAGGATCTTGCTTTGATTTATGTCATTGAGTGTTCTGCCTGTTTTTCCTAAGAGTTTTATAGTTTTTGGTCTTACATTTAGGTCTTTAATCCATTTTGAGTTTATGTATGGTGTTAGGAAGTTTTCTACTTTCATTCTTTTACATGTAGTTATCCAGTTTTCCCACCATTTATTGAAGAGGCTGTCTTTGCCTCATTGTATATTCTTGCCTCCTTTGTCAAAATTAAGGTACCCATAGGTGCGTGAGTTTATTTCTGGACTTTCTATTTTGTTCTATTTGTCTATATTTCTGTTTTTGTGCCAGTACCATACTGTCTTGATGACTGTAGCTTTGTAGTATAATCTGAAGTCAGTAAGGTTGATTCCTCCAGCTCTATTCTTCTTTCTCAAGACTGCTTTGGCTTCTCAGGGTCTTTTGTGTTTCCGTACGAATTGTGCAGCGACTTCTCTGGTGGCTTAGATGGTAAAGTGTCTGCCTACAATGCAGGAGGGCTGAGTTTGATCCCTAGATCAGGAAGATCCCCCGGAGAAGGAAATGGCAACACACTCCAGTACACTTGCCTGGAAAATCCCATGGACAGAGGAGCCTGTTAGGCTACAGTCCATGGGGTTGCAAAGTCAGACATGCCTGAGTGACTTCACTTTCACTTTCATGAATTGTGAAATCTTTTGTTTTAGTTCTATGAAAAATGCCATTGGTAATCTGATAGGGATCACATTGAATCTGTAGATTGGGTTTGGTACTATAGTCATTTTCACAATATTGATTCTTCATATCCAGGAACATGGAATATCTTTCCATCTATTTATGTCATCTTTGATTTCTTTCACTAGTGTCTTACAATTTTCTGTGTAGAGTTCTTTTGTCTTCTTAGGTAAGTTTATTCCTAGATATTTAATTATTTTTGTTGCAATGGTGAATGTTACTGATTTCTTAATTCTCTTTCTGATTTTTCATTGTTAGGATATAGAAATGCAAGTGATTTCTGTGTACTGATTTTGTATCCTACAACTTTGGTAAATTCACTGATTAGCTCTAGTAATTTTCTGATACTATCTTTAGGGTTTTCTATGTATTGTATCATGTCATCTGTAAACAGTGAGAGTTTTACTTATTCTTTTCTGATCTGGATCCTTTTATTTCTTTGTTTCCTCTGATTGCTGTAGCTAGGACTTCCATAACTCTGTTGAATAATAGTGGTGAAAGTGGACACCCTTGTCTTGTTCCTGATCTTAGGAGGAATGCTTTCAGTTTTTCAGCATTAAGAATAATGTTTGCTGTAGGTTTATCATATATCATCTTTGCTATTGAGTTAAGTTCCTTATATGCCCATTTTTTGAAGAGTTTTAATCATAAATGCGTGCTGAATTTTGTCAAAGGCTTTTTTCTGCATCTACTGAGATTATCATATGATTTTTATCTTTCAATTTGTTAATATGGTGTATCACATTGATTGATTTTCATACATTGAAGAATCCTTTTATCCCTGGGATAAACCTAACTTGATAGCGGTGTATGAGCTTTGTGATGTTTTGCTGAATTCTCTTTGCTAAAACTTTGTTGAGGATTTTTGCATCTATGTTGATCAGTGATATTGGCAGGTAGTTTTCTTTGTTTGTGTTGTCTTTGTCTGGTTTTGGTATCAGGGTGATGGTGGCCTCATAAAATGAGTTTGGAAGTGTTCCTTCCTCTGCAATTTTTTGAGAGTTTTAGAAGAATAGGCATTAGCTCTTCTCTAAATATTTGGTAGAATTTTCCTGTGAAGCCATCTGGTCCTGGGCTTTTGTTTTATGGGAGATTTTTGATTACAGCTTCAATTTCAGTGCTTGTAACTGAGTTGTTCATAGTTTTTATTTCTTCCTGGTTCAGTCTTGGAAGATTGAGCTTTTCTAATAATATGTCCATTTCTTCCAGATTGTCCATTTTATTGCCATATAGTTGTTCATAATGGTTTCTTATAATCCTTTGTTTCTGCTTTATCTGTTGTAACCTCTCTCTTTGATTCTTCTCTCCTTTTATCTTGATGAGTCTGATTAAGGGTTTGTCAATTTTGTTTATCTTCTCAAAGAACCAGCTTTTTGTTTTATTAATCTTTACTACTGTTTCCTTCGTTTCTTTTTATTTATTTCTGCTCAGATCTTTATGATTCTTTTCCTTCTACTAATTTTGAGATTGTTTGTTCTCCTTTTTCCAGTTGTTTTAGGTGTAAAGTGAGGTTGTCTATTTGATGTTTTTCATGTTTCTTGAGGTAGGATTGTATTGCTATAAACATCCCTATTTGAACTGCTTTTGCTGAATACCATAGGCTTTGAGTTGTCGTGTTTTCATTGTCATTTGTTTCTAGAATTATTTTGATTTCCCTTTTGATTTCTTCAGTGACCTCTTGGTTATTTAGAAACATGTTTAGTCTCCATGTATTTGTGTTTTTTACAGTTGTTTTCTTGTAAGTGATATCTTGTCTTATAGTGTTGTGATCAGAGAAGACGCTTGATATGATTTCAATTTTCTTAAATTTACTGAGGTTTGATTTGTGACCCAAGATGTGGTCTATCCTGGAGAATGTTCCATGTGCACTTGAGAAGGTGTATTCTTCTGCATTTAGATGGAATGTCCTGAACATATCAATGAGATTCATCTCATCTAACGTATCATTTAAGATTTATGTTTCCTTATTAATTTTCTGTTTTGATGGTCTGTCCATTGGTGTGGGTGGGATGTTAAAGTCTCCTACTATTATAATGTTACTGCCAATTTCTCCTTTTATGTCTGTTACTGTTTGTCTTATGTATTTAGGTGCTCCTATGTTGGGTGCATAGATATTTACAATTGTTATGTCTTCCTCTTGGATCGATCCCTTGATCAATATGTAATGTCCTTCCTTATCTATTGTAATCTTCTTTATTTTAAAGTCTATTTTGTCTGATATGAGAATTGCTACTCCAGCTTTCTTTTTATTTCCATTTGCATGGAATATATTTTTCCATCCTTTCACGTTCAGTCTATATGTGTCTCTAGGTCTGAAGTGGGTTTCTTGTAGAGAGCATATATATGGGTCTTGTTTTTGTATCCATTCAGCCAGTCTCTATCTTTTGGTTGGAGCATTTAATCCACTTATATTTAAAGTAATTATCGATAAGTATGTTCCTATTGCCATTTGTTTGGGGTTGATTTTGTAGATCTTTTTTCCTTTGCTTGTATTTCTTAACTATATAAGTCCCTTTAGTATTTGTTGTGAGCTTTTCTGGTGGCTCAGATGGTAAAGCATCATCCTGCAATGCAGGAGATCCAGGTTCGATCCCTGGGTTGGGAAGATCCCCTGAGAAGGAAATGGCAACCCACTTCAGTAATCTTGCCTGGAAAATTCCATGAACAAAGGAGTCTGGTAGGCTACAGTCCATGGGGTCGCTAAGAGTCAGACACAACTGAGCAACTTTCCTTTCTTTCTTTCTTTCTAATATTTGTTATAAAGCTGGTTTGGTGAGACTGAATTCTCCTTACTTTTGCCTATCTGAAAACCTCTTTATTTTACCATCAATTTTGAATGAGATCCTTGTCGGGTAAAATAATCTTGGTTGTAGATTTTTCCCTTTCAGTACTTTAAATATATCCTGCCATTCCCTTCTGGCCTGAAGAATTTCTGCTGAAAGATCAGCTGTTAAGCATATGGGGTTTCCCTTGTATGTTACTTGTTGCTTTTCCCTTGCTGCTTTTAATATTCTTTCTTTGTATTTAGTCTTTGTTAGTTTGATTAGTATGTGTCTTGGTGTGTTTCTCCTTGAGTTTACCCTGTATGGGACTCTTAATGCCTCTTGGACTTGATTGCCTATTTCCTTTTCCATGTTGGGGAAATTTGCAACTATAATCTCTTCAAAAATTTTCTCATACTTTTTTTTTTGGCCTTCTTCTTTGTCTTCTTTTTCTGGGACCCTTATAATTCAAATGTTGTGTTTGATATTATCCCAGAGGTCTCTGAGACTATCCTCAGTTCTTTTCATTCTTTTTACTTTATTCTGTTCTTCAGAAATTATTTCCAACATTTTATTTTCCAGCTCACTGATTTGTTCTTCTGCTTAAGATATTCTGCTATTGATTCCTTCTAGAGTATGGTTGTCTCTGTATGTTTATTCTTTAATTCTTCTTCTGCTGCTGCTGCTGCTAAGTCACTTCAGTCGTGTCCAACTCTGTGCAACCCCATAGA
Source organism: Bos javanicus (assembly GCF_032452875.1). NCBI lineage: Eukaryota > Metazoa > Chordata > Mammalia > Artiodactyla > Bovidae > Bos > Bos javanicus. Next base: position 57,069,672 of record NC_083869.1, on the reverse strand, counting down.
TGGCAGCCCACCAGGCTCCGCCGTCCCTGGGATTCTCCAGGCAAGAACACTGGAGTGGGTTGCCATTAATTCTTCTAGGTCTTTGTTAATTGATTCTTGTATTTTCTCCATTTTGTTTTCAAGATTTATTATCATCTTTACTATCATTATTCTTAATTCTTTTTCAAGTAGTTTGCCTATTTCCTCTTCATTTATTTGGACTTCCGTGTTTCTAATTTGTTCTTTCATTTGTGTAGTATTTCTCTGCCTTTTCATTATTATTATTATTATTTTTTAACTTACCATGTTTGAGGCCTCCTTTTCCCAGGCTTCAAGGTTGAATTCTTTCTTCCTTTGGTTTCTGTACTCCCAAAATTGGTCCAGTGGTTTGTGTAAGCTTCATATAGGGTGAGATTTGTACTAAGTTTTGTTTTGTTTCTTTGTTTTTTTCTCTGATGGGCAAGGCTGAGTGAGGTGGTAATCCTGTCTTCTGATGATTTGGTTTGTATTTTTATTTTGTTTGTTGTTTAGATGAAATGTCCTGCACAGGGTGCTATTGGTGGTTGGGTGATGCCAGGTCTTGTATTCAAGTGGTTTCCTTCGCATGAGTTCTCACTATTTGATACTCCCTATGATTAGTTCTCTTGTAGTCTAGGGTTGGAGTCAGTGCTCCCACTACAAAGGCTCAGGGCTTGATCTCTGGTCAGGAATGAAGATTCCACAAGTGGTTTGTTATGGCATTAAGTGAGATTAAAACAAATATCCCAAAACGAGAAAGCAAAGATGAATCCCAGACAAATGGCAGTTACAAAATCAGGCAAATAATTATTAAAATAATGGAATGTACACATATACACCTGTAAGCAAAGTCAAAACAGTCCAAAAATAAATAAATAAAATACAGTAGATTGACCCGGTGAATGAAGGAAATAAAAAGTTATATTTACCAGTTAAGAACAAAACTAACTAAAGCACAAACTGGAAGACAAAACTAAAGCAAGGTGCCAAGTGGGGAATAAAGCAATGAAAACAAAACTAACAAATATGTTGAGAGGAAAGGAAAGAAAGAAAGAATAGATAATGCAAAATTAAATACAGGTAGAAGAAGAAGATTTATATACATTGAAGATTAACTGCAAGGGGAAAAGAACACTAGGAAAGGTAAGTAAAAGAACAAATGTAGAAAAAAAAATAATAGGTTTAAAAAAGTAAAAATTAAAATTAGAAAAAAGAGAAAAGAAGAGAAAAAAAAACAGAAGAAGAAAGAAAAAAGGAGGGAAAAAAAAGGGAAACTCCACAGAACTGCAAAAGCCTAATGTAGAGGCAGAGGTTTATAACAACACTAAAAAAATATGACTGAGAAAAAAAAGAAAAGCCCAAAAGTTTAATTAGATTTAATAGTGCCAATAAAATCAACAACTACAACGGTGGGGGGGAGGCAAAAAAAGAAAAAAGAAAAAAAATCCAAAAGAAACTGCAGAACAAGTCAAAACATAATAATAATATTAATTGTTTTCTTTGAGTCACTGCTGTCAGAGTCCTTTTCCTCTCTGGGAGTCACAGTCCACTTCACCTCCCGAGGATGCCCTCCAACACTGTGTTGATCTCTGGACCTACTGTGAGGGAAGCTCAGATTTTAATCTGGTCCTACTCCTGTCTGTTCGTGCCTCCAATGTCCACAGCTACCAGAACTAGTGCATTTTCTTTTGTGGGAGCTCTCAGTGACCTTTTATATATTCCATAGACACAAAATCTGCCTAGTTGATCATGTTGATTTCATCTTCAACTTGTACAGCTGATGGGAAGGTTTTGAGTCTTCTTCCTTAGCTACACTGCCCCTGGGTTTCAACTGTCGTTTTGTTTCCACCTCTGCATGTGGGTCATCTACTGGGGTTTACTCCTGAGGCTGCCCTGGAGGACTTGGGTTTGCCCCTGTGAGAGCCAGGTGCAGAGGTGGTGCAACTGCTTGGGTCACAGGGGTTCTGGCAGCACCAGGTACTCAGGGGTGTTGGCAGCTAGGGCAGCAGGAAATGTAGTGCTCTAGAAGGGTATGGCAACCAGTATCGGCCAATACGCTCCAATATTCTTGTCTGGAGAACCCTCGTCCCTAACAGAGACGCCTGGCAGGCCACACTCTACAGGGTCTCAAAGAGTTGGACACTACCAAAGTGACTCTGCATGCATAGATGCAAGACTTTTGGCCTGTGGCAGCTCTGCCCCAGTGAGAGTTGAGTGTGAAAGTGGTGCATCTGTTTGGCTTGTGGGTACCCTGGCAGCACCAAGTGTGCAGGGACACAGATTGTCTCTGCTGCTGATAGGAGTTATGGCCCTATCAGAGTCTTTTTTTCGAGGCTTTTGTAGCTGGTGATTAGACGGCCTCTTTGGCCAGTCTTTCTCCATAGCTCTGCCTGTTCAGGCACTTAGAAGGCTCCCTTGCCTGGAGTCCTTCTCTGTTGTTCGGCATGTCAGGCACATAGAGGGGCCCCCTGGCTGGGGTCCTACTCTGTAGATCGCAGTCAGGCACTTAAGGGGCACCCTGGGTTGGGGTCCTACTCTGTAGTTCAATGTGTCAGGTGTTTGATGGGCCAGCCTCTGTATTGTTCAGCTGCCAATGATGACATGCAGAGAGAGAGAAGCTATGGTGATGGCTCCACCCGCTATGTGTGACTCAGCAGTATCACCTTGCTTCCATGGGTGCATGGCTTTCCCCCACAGGAATTTCCCACCACAGTCTCCTCTCTCATCCCTTCAATCCATCTGTCCACAGTCAACAGCAGACCTCACCCTGGGACTGTTCCATAATCCCTAAACTCCAGCTCTTAGCCACTGTGCCTTCCAGGGAACCTGCGTCCTTGTCTGGGGTATGTATGGCTGTGGCAAGGATGGTCTGATTGTCATTCCATTTGGGTTGCCACAGATCAGCTTTAAATGTTTCTCCTCTGACTCAGACAATCGCCCTGATATGGGGATGGGACCCCTGCTTCAGTTCCCTGCCTAGCCAAGGGCAGGTCCAGTCCTACTAACACTCCTGTTTTTCCCCTAGTTCCTTCATCCTACAGAGTTTTGTGTGGTTCTATATATTCTTTTCCACTAGTCAGGTACTCCTGCTTGTTCTCAGCTGGTGTTCTGCAGTCACATCTGTGTCTGAAGGTGTATTCCTGATGTATCGGTGGAAAGAGATGTACTCCATGTCCACCTACTCCTCTGCCATCTTGTTCTATCTCCATTTATTCTTTAGCCAAATATCCCTTGGTTTAAGTGCCATTTTTAAATTTTCATATTTGTCACTATCCCACTGTTTACAGTTTTGTGAATTTCTACTCTATTTTTGAAGGAACACTTGGATTGTGAGATTCATGGCACCATTTCAACTTTCTGCAGTTTCATTCTGCTTTTATTATGTTCAGGTCAGATTCTGGATTCTCCTTATTTAATTTCTTTACAATTTTTTATCATCTATTCTAGCTTTTCAGTCATGCCAAGCTGTTTCCATACCACCTTCCATTTTATTTCAGCATCTCCATCTTCTTAGAGTCTGTATTTCCTTGGCTTTTATTAATAACATGATGTGATGATTTTTAAAATTTAGTCTCATTTCTTTTTTAAAACTTGAAAAAGTTTAATTATTCTCAGCATCTGGAGTACATTTTCTTTAACTAGTGTTAATAAGAGGGGAATTGACAACGATGGTGATGGGAGAATTTTCTGAGCATCCTTTCTCCCACACAGAAGCTGAATGAATAGCTACACATGGAGAAAATTCCCTCTGAATGAACTTAAGAAATGAACAACTCCTACACATCAGGTAAATGAGAAAATGCCTGCATTTAAACAGGTGGGAAAGGCTGGGACACAGTCTCACAAGAAAACCCACCACCAGGATAGCACCATACAATCAGGAGGGAACCCCCAGCTCCTGGAGTATCCCCAAGGAATGAAGGGTTTGGACCATACACCAGCACTCCAACTTTTAAGACTTCCATCCAAGGGACAAACCTGCAAGTCATCTACTTCTGGAGGTAAAAAGGGGGTTCCTTCCATGAGACCCACATAACTAAAACAAATAAGCAGTTGAACTGTGGTGTTGGAAAAGACTCTTGAGAGTCCCCTGGACTGCAAGGAGATCCAACCAGTCCATCCTAAAGGAAATCAGTCTTGGGCATTCATTGGAAGGCCTGATGTTAAAGCTGAAACTCCAATACTTTGGCCACCTGATGCAAAGAGTTGACTCATTTGAAAAGACCCTGATGCTAGGAGGGATTGGGGGCAGGAGGAGAAGGGGACGACAGAGGATGAGATAGTTGGATGGCATCACCGACTCAATGGACAGGAGTTTGGGTGAACTCTGGGAGTTGGTGATGGACAGGGAGGCCTGGCGTGCTGCGGTTCGTGGGGTCACAGAGAGTCGGACACGACTGAGCAACTGAACTGAACTGAACTGAAGCACCACTGTGGCTGTCTCTCCAGGGATTAATGCACAAAGAAGAGACAAACATGCCTATCTCCCAATTTTCCATAAAAAGGATCTATTTTGTGAAATAGATCCTTTTTTCTATTCACAAGCTGCTGCCGCCTGAGGGCCTGGCTTCTAATCTTATTAATAGCAGGCATCTAGGGACTACTTGAGCTCCTTCACAAAGACCAGGCAAGCAAGCAGAAATCACCTTAACCCTCTCACCCAATATTACGATAAAACAGTCACAAGTATCTCCCTGGAGGGGGCTCCTACGCACATCTGGCTTTCCAGCTTTTGTGGCTGACACATGAGGGATAGGCACCCAAACTGCCAGGCTCTGGTAACAAAGGGTCTTTCGTTATTAGGACTATAACAAAAGTGAAGCAGTTCCTAACTGGTGTGAACACGTGGGGAGTCACTGTGGCTCTTCCCCATGTGTGAGAAAGCAGACAAAATGTCCAGTGCTCAGTCTTTCCATGAAAGGGTCTGTCTGTGCACGTTGCAAGCTAATACTCAGTAGTTGAGCTTCTGACTTAGCATGTGTCTAGAGGCTGAATGTCAATCTCCTTGGAGACTAGGAATGCTCATGGATATTTCCATCCCCATCTCCCTCCAAGCTCACAACAACAGTAAAACCAAGTTGTCACTATTTCCCTGGAGTGAATTATACAGATCTGGTTCCCCAGCTTTTGCAGCTGCTGCCCAAGCGATGGATCCACAAACCACCAATAGCCAAAAGAGCTTGTGTTCACAAGTCCCACAGGACTGTAACAAACAAAGAAGCAATTTTTAAACAGGTGTAGGAGTTCCCCATGATAGTTATGCATCCAGGCACAGAGCAGAGGGGTGAGGTAAAAAATGCCCATCTCTAGTTTCCCCTTGAAAAGACCTTAACTTCATACTTTCACAGTTGCTTCTTCAGGGTCCAGGTTCTAATCACCCTGCATCTAGAAACTGACTACAGTCATCGTTTTGGGGGCACAAATGGGTCTTGGCACATTCTCAACAACTGGGAGGCACTAAAAGGACAAGGCCGTGGCTTAGAAAATCACACAGTGTTGAAAGACAAACAAGAGCTTAAGCTTGAGTGATTGATGAGGGACATCTCTTACATAAGACTATTCCTTCAAAATTGGGAGAGATGGCAGTTTTAAGTTAACACATCATGGATATCAGCAAAGAAGGTCACATGAGTGAGTGTTAAGTTGCTTCAGTCATTTTCAACTCTTTGCTACCCCATGGATTGTAGCCCTCCAGGCCCCTCTGTCCATGGGATTCTCCAGGCAAGAATACTGGAGTGGGTTACCATGCCCTCCTCTAGGGGATCTTCCCAACCCAGGGATCGAACCTGCATTTTTTATGTCTCCTGCATTGGCAAGCAGGTTCTTTACCACTAGTGCCACCTGGGAAATCCAAAGAAGGTCACATGTGTAGTTTAATTAACTACTTAGAAAAATTTTGTGAGGTGTCATTATTCCTGTTTTTACAAATGACTTAACACATTGTCTGCAAATGATAACCAATGAATGTGCATAACAGCAATAACAGCTAATAATTATAAGCGCTTACTGTGTATCAGTGACAGTTCTAAAGTTGTATATTTATAGATTCATTTAATCCTTAAAACAACCTCTGGAATTATGGATAGATGCCAGCATTTTCTATATTTTACAACAAAATAAGTAAGGCATAAGGACTTCCCTGGTGGTCCAGTGGTTAAGAATTGGCCTTCTAATGCAGGAGATGCTGGTTTGGTCGCTGATCAGGAAACTAAGATCTCACATGCTGTGGGCAACTAAGCCGACGCAGGGCAACAATGAGCCCATCTGTCACAAATAAGACCCAAGCAGCCATAAATAAATACTTAAAAAAAAAGAAGTAAGGCATATAGAACTTAAAAATGTGTCCAATATCATTGGTGGGAGCCAGGATACAAATAAACACATTGCTTGGAGGCTTTGAAGGATGGAACTACTTTGCTGTCTCACGAAGTCACATCCAACCCAAGGGGATGAATGCTTATTCTCTCAGAGTTTCCAAATTTCTGAGTTACAAACATATAGTAGGGTTGGATGAAAGGTTCCTTTTTATGTCTAGTGCTTTTGCTTTGCCTTTTGGATTTAAGCATTAACTGCACTTTACTGGAATTACCTCCTGGGATTTCATCTTGCGTTCGGAGGAGTGATACGTGTGTTCTCAACTTTGTTCATTTAACAGTTGCAGTGTTTCCTGTGCTTTTAAGACAATTCAACAGGAAATGTGAAATAAAAGTTATCTGGCTGTCATCTTACTAAGAAGTTTATGAGGAATTTTATTAACCCATTAGTAATTTGTAATAATTCTAACCATGGAACACTCCTCGTTAAAACAACTTGGGAAATTTCTCTTTGATAATTATAAGAATCATTTTATCAGCCAATGTACTTTTAGTCTTCTCTCACTCTGTTATATTATTCTAGCATATAAATCTTACTTTGCTAATCCCTTGCACAATATTTTTTAATGACTCTCTGTGGGCTATAGCACAAGCTTTAAATTGAGTGAAGTGTTAGTCATTCAGTTGTGTCCTACTCTTTCTAACCCTATGGACTGTGGCAGGCTCCTCTGTCTGTGGAATTCTCTAGGCAGGAATACTGGAATGAGTAGCCATTCCCTTCTCCAGAAGATCTTTCTGACCTACGGATTGAACCCAGGTCTCTGGTATTGCAGGCAGATTCTTGACCATCTGAGCCACAGTTTAAATTCATCTGGCCACTGCCCCAAATATACAACTTTCTGCCCCTTCACTCTTATACTTATTACTTTGAATTTCAGCAATCTTAACTATTGCTGGTCTTGTCTATGTTTTAGTACATTCTGTCTACACATCATATTTCTCTTTACCCAGTAGAGCATCTTAAATAATTCCCTAAATTGGACATCACCCCTCTATTCTATGTTTTCCTCAGTATGCTGTAATATGTGTATAAAGAAAGGTGAGAGCCAGAGAATTGATGCTTTTGAAATGTGGTGTTGGAGAAGACTCTTGAGAGTCCCTTGGACTGCAAGGAGATCCAAACAGTCCATCCTAAAGGAAATCAGCCCTGAATATCCATTGGAAGGACTGATGCTGAAGCTGAAACTCCAATACGTTGGCCACATGAGGTGAAGAACTGACTCACTGTTAAAGACCCTGATCCTGGGAAAGATTGAAGGCGAGAGTAGATGGGGACGACAGAGGATGAGATGGTTGGATGGCATCAGCAACTCAATGGACATGAGTTTGAGTAAACTCTGGGAGATGGTGATGGACAGGGAGGCCTGGCCTGCTGCAGTCCATGGGGTCACAATGAGTCAGACACAGCTGAGCGACTGAACTGAACTGAACTGAATATAAAAGTTCCATTTACTCATAAATTGCATATGTAATTAATGTTTTATAATGTGACAAGTGGGTTTTCCTGTGGCTCAGCAGTAAAGAATCCACCTGCCAATGCAGGAGATGCAGTTCAATCCCTGGGCGGGGAAGATCATGGAGTGGGAAATGGGAACCCACTCCAGTGTTCTTGCCTGAGAAATCCCAGGGACAGAGGAGCCTGGTGGGCTACAGTCTATGGGGTTGCAAAAGAGTTGGACACATAGCAACGAAACAACAAACACAATGGTGTGACAAGTGCATACATCCATGAGGGCTCTTTCCTCTCCTCCCTGCTGGCTGCAGAAACTCCAGAGGAGTTCCTTCAGGGACAGAATTATCTTCTCTGTGCTGATCTTTATGTTCCATCTTTGTCTCCACTTTGTCTCCTGAAGCCTTGTATTGATGTCCTTTCCTCTCCTGAGACTTTTTAGACTTTCTCTTTTATTTATTCCTAGTTTGAACTTTTATTCTGTGTCTCTAATTCTCCTCACTGGCCAGTAACTCACCCAATAACTCACAATCTTAACTCCTGAATCTCCATCTAGATAAACACTAGAGGCACCAGTAAAAATGCCAGAGTCCTAAGGGCACTTATTTCCTATAGTATCTCATTTGCTTTATGAATCTGTATCAAATGGAAAAAAAATATGTTTATACCTGGCATAAAAAAACATATATAAACATAATTAAATGAATGAACAACTACATTAATTTCTTATTGCTACCTTGGTTACTACAGGGTGATTTTTGACACTGATATTCAATTCAGTTTTCCCTCAGGTAGTTATGGGCTAAAAGAGTGCTTTATAAATGGTACTCTGTGGAGCACTCAGATGGTGATATGAGTCTGCAGTGGTGTGGGGGTGGGGAGGCAGGGGATGAAAGACAAGGAGGGGGGTCAAGCAGGCAGGGCTCCAGGCTGCTCCTGCTCACGTGCATTTCAAGCAGAGAAAATCCCCTAGTGTGCAATTTATGTATTGGACTTCCTCCAAACATTTCAGCTGAATAAATATTTCCAAGACTTAAAAACATTTTTTTTTTAAAGAAAAGAAACAACACAAAACCCACTGATGCAAAGCTAAACCAGAGAGTGGCAAAGGGTGACTTCCCATAGCACCTACACCTGTTTGCTTTGTCTCAGTTGTACTATAATAAATTTCCATGAACTTAAAACTTATCTAACTATGATCCTACATTCTCCAAGAAGACAAACGAAGCATTACATGCTTGGCAAAGTTGTTTCTACATCTTTAATCATGACAGACTTCCCAGGAATATCTGATGGACCGGATCTGCATAAGCAAAAGGGTTTATTTACCCAGACAGCTCTTTGAATGGGAAATTCAATGACTTAATAATTCCTTACCACTTTCACTCCTTGGCACCTAGAACCTGAAGTGCCTACTGCTTGGAAGACGATTGCCAACAACGGATGCCTTAGAAAGTGCTAATGCCAAAGGATTAGTAAGTAGGGCAGACAAAATGAATTATACTTAGCATTTATGGTTTTCTATGGATAGCAGTAGGATAAATGAGGTATTATTAGTACTGTACATTTTGTGCCAAAGGCAATATCTAGCACTAGAGTGCTTTATACTACTTGATATGCCAGTCTCCACAGCGTGTTCTTCCAAGTTGATGCTGACAGAGCAAAGGAACACACAGAGACAAAATCCTCTACATTCCTGTGTTCCTTGAAATTATACGATTTTTTTTAATAAGTCAATGCACTATGCTAATTTGAGAATCAAATAAAAATGCATGTCGACGTTTTCATTTTTTTCCTAAGTCCTATGGCTATTAATCCACAACAAAAAATCAAAAGGAGTGGTTAATCTGTCAGAAAGGACTTCAACATTTCAAAGATACTTTTGAATTTTTTTTTCTTGTCTCATCACTCATATAGCCATATTTTCAAAGAACACGGGCCTCTGTGGGTTTAAGGCAGTGATTTCTCTCATGATGTCAATATTTGTAGCAGAGACATCCAGGGACAGTTTGAAGTTTTACGACCCGTTAAGGAAAAGCATGAAATGTCAGCCCTGTGCCTTCTAAATAGATGGCATCTTGATAGCAATGAACAGTGCCTGCCGACATTAGCACAGAAAGAATGCCACATTTTATATCTCAATATTGAGACTAGGACAAGGAGATGCAGAATGAGGACACCGCATGTTTATGAAAGTTATGCTTTGATCCAATGAGACCTAAATTGATATGTCATACATTTTGCCTTCATTAATGTGTTATCACTCAACTTCCTGCCAGAAAGTTCCACATCATCTTCCAGTATTTAAATTAGGCACAGTAGACTAGATGAGAACAATACATTAGTTTGAGAAATACATTTGCCAGCAAATGGTTTTTAAGCAAGAAAATATGTACCCCAAATATTTGAAAATTAGCCTATTGTAAACACTACAAATCACTTAAAAATTACCTCTATACTCACAGAGTGCAGAGTCTGCTAAAGTATCATTTTAAAAGTTGTGGCAGCAGATAATAAGCTAATATAAAATCAAGCCTTCATTTCTGCTTATTATCTCTCAGTGTGTGATGGAAGCCTGCATGCTGAATAAAGTCATCCATATTGGTCAACGGCAACAATAAGTGAATTCATTTGTGTATCTGTTTACCTATCCATCCATTTACTTGGCACACTGAGAGGATTCTATGAGGAAGGTAACTGTTCTAGGTGCTAAGGGTCAAAACACGCAAACTGTGGTTTCTGCTCTTAATGGAATGACTTTTGGTGGGAGAGATGTATGAAAAATAACACGGACAATAGTCATGTAACAAGAGCTATGACAGAAGCTGCTCTGGCAGCAGAGGCTAGAAGTCTGCTGAATTCTTTAGCTAGTTCAGGGACCAAACATTTCCAACAGGATTTGAAAAGAAACATGTTCCCTTTGTGACCATGTGCTTGGATGTGGATCCTCCTCTGTCTCCAATAACTCTTTAGCCATAAACTTTCTGTACATGGGGCTTAACTCTGGCTGCCCTACTGCTTGGAGAAGTTGTCTTCTTGGGGAAATCTTTTGTTCAGCTCCCTTTATATTTGAGAGAATTTAACAGCATCTTTCTCTAAAGTCAAACACTCCTTTGTCACAGTTTCATAGAGCTTTCCTTAGCTTCTCAAAGTGTCACTGTAATTTCAGTTTCCACTGTCAGAGTCAGCTCCCGATACTGTAGTTTTCATTTAAACTGACACTTGCAGCTTTTCAACTTGCCTGCATCCTTCACACTTCTAATTCACTTTTGTCTGCTCATTAAAATTAAAAAGTGCACCTGTCCTACAAAAATTAGAGCCTTCTTTTAAATCAATGATGTGTCAGTATGGAAGTTCAATTCCTTTTCAAGATTGCAATGTGTTTCAGCTCATATTTTAAGATATTTGAAAAATAAGAACCATCTTTGAAATGTACTATAGAATAGAGGCCATTACAACATTGTTTTCAGAGACACAACTTGTAAGAATCATAGTCTGAATTTATCCTCACTTCACTTTGAAAGCACTCAGATGTTAACAAAATAAATAAATTTTTGCTTCTCATAAGCTGCCCTCTCCTACTATGAATTTGACTGTTGCAATCCCAGGAAATAATAGCTCTCCCTTGAGTAGCATTATTCATTGCTTTCTCATTATCAAACATCCTAGAACACTGTCCCATACTGATTTTCTTCTTCTATATCTCATTTCAGAATTTCTCCTCTTCATTATGCATTAATGCATATCAAATTCCATAGTAAGTTTTCTACCTACTCCTGTGGCTATCTTTTGTATAAAGCAATAGGGAATTCTACATCAGGCCCAAACAATCATATCCCTCATTATAATAGTTATTCAGGGAGGCAGGAGAGGAAGCAGTATGAAGTTATATTTATTCTCCATTAAGAAGAGAGTGAAAGAAAAAATATTTACATGCATGCAATCAAATAGTTGGAGAAGGCAATGGCACCCCACTCCAGTACTCCTGCCTGGAAAATCCCATGGACGGAGGAGCCTGGTAGGCTGCAGTCCATGGGGTCGCTGAGGGTCGAACACGACTGAGCCACTTCACTTTTACTTTTAACTTTCATGCATTTGAGAAGGAAATGGCAACCCACTCCAGTGTTCTTGCCTGGAGAATCGCAGGGACGGGGGAGCCTGGTGGGCTGCCGTCTATGGGGTCACATAGAGTCGGACACGACTGAAGTGACTTAGCAGCAGCAATCAAATAGTAATGCTTTTCTCCCCTTGTCCCATTCCCTTTGCCCTCTATGAGTTGTTACTTTTATCCCAGGGAAGACTGACACTTTCATCTCTATTAACATTTACAGTATCTGAAGATGTTCTTGATTTTAGTACCACCTAGAGTGACTTCACTTTCACTTTTCACTTTCATGCATTGGAGAAGGAAATGGCAACCCACTCCAGTGTTCTTGCCTGGAGAATCCCAGGGACAGAGGAGCCTTTTGGGCTGCGATCTATGGGGTCGCACAGAGTCGGACAAGACTGAAGTGACTTAGCAGCAGCAGCAGATTGACAGTTACAATCAGTAAATCATCCATTGCTCCTTGAGCTTACTCATTTGTTTAAAAAAGATTTATTAAGTAGCTACCTCATGTTCATCACTGTGTAAGAAACTGAAGATATAGTGATGGCCATGAGAAATATGGTCCTTAGCTTCATGATCCTTGAGATTTACTGGGAAAAATATTTTAAATAATGTTGACTACATAATTATTGTATATCAATAGAGCGAAATTATAGTGAGTAAAATTAGAGGATTAGGTATGCACATAAATAGACTAAAAAATTCTGGAGGGTCAATAAGATTACTTCCCTGAGGAAGTTAAGATCTAAAGGACAAATTAGTCGCTGAATGTAGTGGGAATAACATTTCAGGCTGCCAAACATAAAGAGTGAACTGAAGACATTTGAGAATAAGAAAATCTAGCTTTTTTAACTAGCGCTTAAAAATCTTAGTTTACAATTAAGGACACAGAGGCATAGAGGAGTTAAATAACTGCTCAAGCCTAATGCCTTAACAATGCAAAGACATAACCCACAGTTTTCTACCTCCATGGTCCACAAGTTGAACTACTATTGAACTATCCAATATGATGTGCCTCTCCTATAACTTTACAACTTCTTATACTTTTTAACTTATTTCTTCCTACCCAACTGTTATTACAAATCTAGGTGTTATTGTTTTAGAAATTTTAGTTCTCAACTTTACAAACATTTTAGGACTTTTGAATTCTTTATGCCTTTATTTTCTCATCTTTTGCTTCACCAGATCTCCAATTATCAACTAAAGCAGAAAACTACAGTTGCATTGGATGAAGGAAAGGAAATGGAATCAGGAATACTTTGTCTGGTTATTTTTCATAGGACTTAAGTTGACCCACCATGAAACCTCATTGTTTATACAATCAATTGTGAGTCTTAGAATTATATTGCAGGTGAACAGAGTTTTGAATCAGCATGATATATGCTGGAAACTACAATCAATATTGATGAAGAATAATACTTACAGCAAGGAATATTGAGATAAAGCAGGAGAAAGATCATAGAGAGTTTTGTATGACATTTAAAAAATGCTCATTTTATTCTGAAGATATTTTGTACACAATTACATGCTTCAAGCATGGAAATTATAAGTTAATATTTGTATTTTAGAAAGATTGCTTTGATTGTAGAATAAACAGTGCATTAATTTGAAGCAGACAGGATATGAAGTAATGTTAGAAGTTGTTGCCATAGTCAAGGTGAATGATGATTAAAGTCTGTATTAGAGGAGTAGCAGTAATGATGACAGAGAGATAATTCTGTAAGAAACATCTCAGAGGTAGAATCTGAAATATTTGACATTTTACTGGATCTGGGGAAGAGTGAAAAATCAAGTCAAATTTCCAGGTAATAAGATTAAGTGACTCACTGACTGAAGGGACCTCCAACAGAGAAACAGCATACACAAAGAGGAAAATTTAATTATTGGGAATAATTAATCTCTTTAGTGTCTATACTTGAGTCTCTATAATAAAATAGAATTTGAAATGGCAGGAGGTTGAGTCAATTCTGGAAAAGGTTATAAAAGAAGGCTATTGACTTGCTCTACAGAGATCATGCTTTCAACTTCTCTCAAAGGCAAACCTGATTCCTCCTGAAATGATAAATCAATTTTCACAGTTTTTTTTTTTTTTAATTTTGGTGTTTCAAGTATTACCATCATTTCACACCATTTGCAATGAATAACAAAATAAAAAGAAATATGGATCCCTCAACTGGACTCTATTTCAACAAAGACAAGTTTAAATGGAGAATTATAAATATCAAAATACAAGCTCTTTTTAAAAAATGTCAGTGCTGCCTTCCCTTTCAAGTTTATTTGGCAAACAAAAATTGAGACATTTTGGTTCCTACCTGGTTCTGCAGAAACAATCAGCTGAATTGCTTCTGTCTTATCCCAGTGGAAACACAGACTTACAAATCAACCTACTCATTGTCCCCTATCAAACTCTTCCATCTCCTGGCTCCTACAGTTAATATATTTCTACTCTTCTAGACTGAATAGAGATTTAAAGTTTTCATATATTCTCATTATATGTTCTAAAATTTAATAAGTTTAGTATAGATTCAGGTTCTTCTTCATATCCTAACCCAGAAAAATATTAAAATCATGTCCATAACTATTATACATATGGTATTTTGTATATTTATCTATTTAAAACTTTTCTTATAAAATAATCATTTTCCTCATATATTTCAACATTACACCATGTTTAGAATTAGTAGTATTTATTTTATTTTTTAAATTTTATTTTATTTTTAAACTTTACATAATTGTATTAGTTTTGCCAAATATCAAAATGAATCTGCCACCGGTATACATGTGTTCCCCATCCTGAACCCTCCTCCCTCCTCCCTCCCCATACCATCCCTCTGGGTCATCCCAGTGCACTAGCCCCAAGCATCTAGTATCCTGCATCGAACCTGGACTGGCATCTCGTTTCATACATGATATTTTACATGTTTCAATGCCATTCTCCCAAATCTTCCCACCCTCTCCCTCTCCCACAGAGTCCATAAGACTGATCTATACATCAGTGTCTCTTTTGCTGTCTCGTACACAGGGTTATTGTTACCATCTTTCTAAATTCCATATATATGCGTTAATATACTGTATTGGTGTTTTTCCTTCTGGCTTACTTCACTCTGTATAATAGGCTCCAGTTTCATCCACCTCATTAGAACTGATTCAAATGTATTCTTTTTAATGGCTGAGTAATATTCCATTGTGTATATGTACCATAGCTTTCTTATCCATTCATCTGCTGATGGACATCTAGGTTGCTTCCATGTCCTGGCTATTATAAACAGTGCTGTGATGAACACTGGGGTACATGTGTCTCTTTCCCTTCTGGTTTCCTCAGTGTGTATGCCCAGCAGTGGGATTGCTGGATCATAAGGCAGTTCTATTTCCAGTTTTTTAAGGAATCTCCACACTGTTCTCCATAGTGGCTGTACTAGTTTGCATTCCCACCAACAGTGTAAGAGGGTTCCCTTTTCTCCACACCCTCTCCAGCTTTTCAAGACAGTATGGTACTGGCACAAAGACAGAAATATAGATCAATGGAACAAAATAGAAAGCCCAGAGATAAATCCACACACATATGGACACCTTATTTTTGACAAAGGAGGCAAGAATATATAATGGATTAAAGATAATCTCTTTAACAAGTGGTGCTGGGAAATCTGGTCAACCACTTGTAAAAGAATGAAACTAGAACACTTTCTAACACCATACACAAAAATAAACTCAAAATGGATTAAAGATCTAAACATAAGACCAGAAACTATAAAACTCCTAGAGGAGAACATAGGCAAAACACTCTCTGACATACATCACAGCAGGATCCTCTGTGACCCACCTCCCAGAATATTGGAAATAAAAGCAAAAATAAACAAATGGGACCTAATTAACCTTAAAAGCTTCTGCACATCAAAGGAAACTATCAGCAAGGTGGAAAGACAGCCTTCAGAATGGGAGAAAATAATAGCAAATGAACCAACTGACAAACAACTAATCTCAAAAATATACAAGCAACTCCTACAGCTCAACTCCAGAAAAATAAATGACCCAGTCAAAAAATGGGCCAAAGAACTAAATAGACATTTCTCCAAAGAAGACATACAGATGGCTAACAAACACATGAAAAGATGCTCAACATCACTCATTATCAGAGAAACCAAATCAAAAGTAGTATTTATTTTAAATGTCACAAAAATCTGATAATATATGAGCTATTACACACACTTCACAGATGAGAAAACCGGATGCACAGAGTGGTCACAGAGATGCAGTTTTTCCACTAGTAATCCATCTGAAAGTAGTATAAAAATATGCTTACCCTTCTAAAATACCCTTGTATAACCAAATTAAGGCCTTCCCAGGTGGTGCTAGTGGTAAAGAACCTGCCTGACAATGCAGGAGACATAAGAGACACGGGTTCAAATCCCCGGGTTGGGGAGATCCCCTGGAGAAGGGCATGGCAACCAACTCCAATATTCTTGCCTGGAGAATCCCATAGACAGAGGAGCCTGGTGGGCTACAGTCCACAGGATCACACAAAGTTGCACATGACTGAAGTGACTTAGCATACATTCAGCATAACTAAATTTCTTGTGATTCCTTTTTATCCCTGTATAACTTCTTATTATCTTTGCAGACCTCAAGGAAAAGAATGTAACAGTCTTAAAAATTCCAATCAGGGACATGTCTTTGGTTTTGCCAACTTTCCCACAGAAACTGTGTTAAGATTAGCACTTAATGTTACAAGTAAAAGGTATGCTATTTTTACATTTTATTAAAGCTGCATTTTGCCTACTTGATGACCAACCTAGACAGCATATTAAAAAGCAGAGACATTACTTTGTCAACAAAGGTCCGTCTAGTCAAGACTATGGTTTTTCCAGTGGTCACATATGGATGTGAGAGTTGGACTATAAAGAAAGCTGAGCACCGAAGAATTGATGCTTTTGAACTGTGGTGTTGGAGAAGACTCTTGAGAGTCCCTTGGACTACAAGGAGATCCAAACAGTCCATCCTAAAGGAGATCAGTTCTGGGTGTTCATTGGAAGGACTGATGTTGAAGCTGAAACTCCAATACTTTGGCCACCTGAAGTAAAGAGCTGACTCATTGGAAAAGACACTGATGCTGGGAAAAATTGAGGGCAGGAGGAGAAGGGGATGACAGAGGATGAGATGGTTGGATGGCATCACCAACTCAATGGACATGGGTTTGGGTGGACTCCGGGAGTTGGTGATGGACAGGGAGGCCTGGCGTGCTGTGGTTCATCGGGTCACAAAGAGTCGGACATGACTGAGCAATTTAACTGAACTGAACTGAACTAAACTGTGCTGTTGCAAAAGGTTTTCTTCCTTCCAAAAGATTATGAAAAAATATTCTTCAAACTTATATTTTTCTACAAGGAAGTGAAAGGTGTTACTGCTTATATTCATTTTACCAAAAAATTTATTGGTTTTCTTAGCAAAATGTAAGATTCAGATATCTAAATTGAATTTTCAAACATTTGCAAAATTTCATCCCTTCCTTCTGACCAAAAGAAAAAAAATAAGAAAAAAAAGTGGAAAAGACATCTTTAGTTTTGAAATGATGACATATATGCAACTCTCAGGGGTCTTCCCAGGAGGCACTAGTGGTAGAGAAACTGCCTGCCAATGCATGACACGTAAGAGATGTGGGTTCAGTCCCTGGGTTGGGAAGATCCCCTGGAGGAGGGCGTGGCAATCCATTCCAGTATTCTTGCCTGGAGAATCATATGAACAGAGGAGCCTAGCGGGCTACAGTCCATAGCGTCATAGGCACAGTCCAGGCACGACTGAAGTGACCTGGTACACACACATGCAACTCTCAAAGCTGGTACATCTGTCTCCAGAACTGCATTCCTTACTTTCTGAAACACTGACTGTGAGCTTCTGAAAACAGCAAGGTTGAGTAACAAAACAGCTGATGATAAAATACATGTGTCCTTAGTTAACCTTAATGCATAATACACCAACAGCATGTAAAAGAAGTTCAGATACAGAAAGTAACTTTTGATTCATGTAATACTGCTTTCTCTGTTCATAGATAATGGAACTAAGGTCCTAGAGAAATTGATTTATTTGCTCAGATTGTTACTTGTCACAATTGGCTAATGTACATCAGTGAAACTTTACCAGTGCCTTTTGCATCAGACATCGGTGTACATTCTATGCTGGAGTCTGGGCAATGAAGATGCAGAATGAGATATTTTACATTGTTCTTCAAAATAAAATAAATACAAAATCAGTCAACAACACTTATTGAGTATGTACTTTCTCTACCTCTGTCAGTAATACCAAGGAGTTATCAACTATGAGCTCATAGACTTCTTGCAGTAGCATTCTTAACTCAGGTAGTATCTAGAGTCAATTTCCTTCCTTCATTCTCTCCCTCCAGCTGGGATAAAAGGTAGCATTGAAAACATCCTCTCCAAAGGTCACATCATGTCAAAATCATGAATTTTATTTAAGTTTCCAAGGGGGCTTTGTGTAGGTGTTTCAACAGTCATTAATTGCATTTGAGCCATGTTGTAAAAATATTTCACCTTCCCTGAATTTCTTTCACATAAAGTTCCCTAAGGACACTACAAATGAGCATCAGTCACTTTCAAGTTTCAAAATAGTTCTGCTAGATTGACTAATGGGGCTTAAAGGTCTCCAAATCCAGATGATATAAAATTCACTGGACTTCTGAGGAGGCAATCAAAGTAAGGTTTTGAAACAGGATGATAATCATTATTGGAGTTGAACATAATAAAGGGAAGATGGAAGTAGGTCTTAAGAGAATGAGTTACCCAAAACGGACTTGCACCTGTGCATGGAGCTTTAGTATTTCTGAAGTAGGAGGAAAATTAGCTGTCACTTACATTAAATGACTTCCCACTATATGTGAAGAAATTGAGGCCAGGAGAGGGCAACAGAAGTATTCCACATCATATAGCTAGGTAGACGATAAGCAGGAATTAAAATATATTTATTCTGATTTTAAAGCTTAAGGCTATATAAACATTGAATATGCTTCTTTGTATGGCAATATTTTATAAAATATATCATTGGTTTTTATATGATTATATTGAGTTCAGTCTGCTTTCCTGAAATGTTGATAGTTATCACAAATGAATCGAACACACCTCACATGAGAACTCTCATATGTGATATGAACTCTTTCATTCTTAATATTTATTCATTCTTCCCTAGTGGTTCCTTCCATTTTGCTCCCAATCTATCTTCTACATCAAGTTTACCTCACCATCGTGATCTGATTTAAACAAAGCACAGAGCAACTCTTACACCATTTTTCCTCCTTCCTTAAACCTAAGATCTTAGTTTTGAGAGAGAAAACAAAACAATAAACAAACAAACAAACCTTCCATTTTAATTCACACTGAGATTACAATCAAATAAACCTCTAAGAAATAGCAACACAGTATTTTTGGATTGGAATGAAGCATTAACCATCATCTCATTCAGCTACACTTTTATGCTTGAATCTCCCTTACAATTCCCCCTCGAAGTGACTGTCTCCTGCTTACATCTGAACAGTTTCAGCGACAGGCCACATAATGCCTCCAGAGACAGAGCTTGCTTCATGTGTAAACAGCTCTCGCTGTTAGCTCGTCCGTATTTCGTGCTAAAATCCTGTCCCTGAAGCAACCAAAAATTGGCCCTAGTTTGCATTCTTGAGGCCATACAGCCCCATGGCAATACTTCAAATATTTACAAGCAGCTGTCTTATTCTCTCTGAATCTTCTCTACTCCAAGCAAAATATCCTAATTTTCCTCGACTGATCTTACATAATAAGGTTTAGAGTCTCCCTTAACTTTCTTGATTATCTAATTTCTGCTCTCTGAAACAAACTCAATTTGTTTCTATCTCATTTCAAGTGCTGTATAAAAAAATGAAAAGTGTTTCTACAGATGTATCTGGCCAGTGCCAAATATTCTAGTTAATATGTGAATAGCAATAGAATCCTAGATCACAGTTTATTTTTTGATGACTTCTTACTTCTAACGATTCCTATGAAACTTGTTAATGGCTGAATCTCTTACATCTTGTTTCAGATGTGCTGCCGCTAAGCTCCCTCAACTTGAATCTCTGCCATTAGAATTTCAGAATCATGTGTAAACATCTACCAACTCACCTGACATTTCACTTTCTTAAATGTGATCCTTGAGTTTCGGTATTCATGTTTTTGGGGAGAGATCCTGATTTGGTTCTTAACATATTTATAATTTCTCACACTTTGTCACACAGTAATATGAACACGTTTCTGCTTAAACTGATAAAGGCAGATTTTCTATAACTTGTGTTGCCGAATTTTTAAAAGATTGCTAGTATTTGTATCAATGTGAGTATCAAGATTATTTTTTTTTCCTATCCATTGGGAGTAACAAATTAATTATTTGGAAACAGTTGACTATAACATGTGTAATATTTGTACCATGAATAATCAGGGCAATTAAAAATGATAATGTAGGTGCATAACTATTGACTGGAGGAATGTTCATAATATGTGAAGAATGATAAAAACAATCCTCAAAAATACATAAAAAAACAGAGTAGTGTATGTCCCATTTCGGCTAATATAAACAAAATATTATCTCCTTTGTATCTGTTTAGGAAAGTCACTCATAGCCTTTGCCTTCTGTCTCTCATTCTTCACTATTATTCAAAATTGCATGGCAGCTTTCTAAGTGCAATTAAAAATAAGAACTTTTTAAATTAAATTTATTTTTTACACTTTTGGCTGTGCTGCACAGCATATGGGGACTTCAGTTCCCTGACCGGGGATCAAATCCACACTCCCCCACACTGGAAATTCTGAGTCTTAACCACTGAACTGCCTTTTACCATTTTGAGACGTAAATTATCAACAAAACAAAACACTTGAGGAAAGTAAATGCTAAAAAATACTATTGTTGAGTCCAATATCATGTTTTGTAAAATACTCACATTGTAAAGACTATGCATGAGGTATTATAAATATTGTTGAAGCCCTGTAAGTAATGTAAAATCATAAACACTAAAAATCTTTAACATGCATAGCCTGCATCACTGCTGCTGCTGCTGCTGCTAAGTTGCTTCAGTCGTGTCCGACTCTGTGCGACCCCAGAGACGACAGCCCACCAGGTTCCCCTGTCCCTGGGATTCTCCAGGCAAGAACACTGCAGTGGGTTGCCATTTCCTTCTCCATTTTTATCACTATATATACACAAATAACTGCTACTATTTGTGGAGTGCTTACTATACACCAAGTACCCTAATACTGAAAGAATTAACTTATTTCCCTACTTTTTATTACAAACTTTATATATATTACCTAATATTAGGTTTTCAAAGTGAATTATAGATATTTTAGGATTATACATATTTTATCTTCATTTTTTAATGTGAAAAGAAGCTTAGTGGGATTAGTAATTTTTGTAAGTCCATTACACAAATACATCAAAGATAGAACCAAAATTGAAAGTCCAGTGCATTACTTGCTAATGCTTGGGTTCCTTCAAATATAGCTTGCTATATTTCAGGAATGACTATGTGTAAGTGAGCTTACAAAGAAAGGGATATAGTAGTGGGGTCATTTACCATACAGATAAAATAACATAAGCTTTATAATAAAGGTGTGTTTGAAAGGGAAATATTTAAACTAAGAAAATACATGAAACAGACATTCGTCCCAACTAAAACAAAAGTATCTAGAATTTCTGTTTTATTAAAAAAAAGCAAATCCAATCCACATGACTAGCAATCTGCCTTGACAAAAAGCACTAGACTTAGAATGAACTGTGCTGTAGTTTAGTCTTTTTTCCCGTTTGTGACAACCTGGGAAAATATCTGGGCTGCACATATTTCAGTTCCAAAATGAGCATGGTACATTCAACCCTAACTAGTCTTCTTATCTAAGGTTTCAGTGACATCCTGATTCAAGAGGAAAATGACAGATATATTAAACTCCTAATTGGATAGTGATATCTACCAAGGGTTCATTAGGTAAAAAGATATCAGTGGTCTTTGTAAAATTTCAATTACTATGTTGCCAAAAACTATAAGATAGTGGTTAAGACTATGAACTCAGCATATGAAAGATTTGTTTAAAGTTTTAAATCCACTGCTCCTTATGTGTCCAGCTGCATTCATCAGATTGTAAGTCCCCAGAACACCACGGCTATGTCTATGTTCTTTATGATGGATTATCAGGGACTAGAGAGTTGGACATTCGACAAAAGGAAAAATGATGACTAAATGAATTTAACTCTCTAGGCCAATATGGTAGTAATCCCTATATCATAAGGTTGTTGAAAGAATGGGATTAGTTAATACTTATAAAGTTTCTAATACAGTTCTTGGCAGATAGTTATAATTAAAAAAAAATAGAAACTATCTGAATTATAATTATGCAACACATCATAATCATTGCTTTACCCACGATTCCCAGACAAGCCTACATAAAGACTTTGAAAAGAATTATGAGAATGATTTACTCCTAACATATCATGCAAATGTGTGGTCTCTAAGTTACTGATGTATTTTTCCTCTTTCATTTCTCAACATCAGGATCATAGAATTATAAGAATAAACATCAGGATTATAGAATTATGAGTATATATGCCTCGGATTGTTAAATACTACTGCTGTTTCTGAGAATTTGCCATCATTTATGCAGTCCACTTGGAGTCTGACTTTCATATTTCCACATTTCATTTGGGTGACAACTGCATGAGTACACACAACTACTGTGCTTTTGCATTCTTGTCAACTGAAACTTTCTTCTGATGTTTGCTATGCTATGCTAAGTCGCTTCAGTCGTGTCCGACTCTGTGCGACCCCATAGACGGCAGCCCACCAGGCTCCGCTGTCCCTCGGATTTTCCAGGCAAGAGTACTGGAGTGGGGTGCCATTGCCTTCTCCGTCTTCTGATGTTTAGTTGCTTGCAATTCTTCCTCTTCCTTAAACAAAAGCAGCACAGAATGAAAACAAAAATGCTACCTACAGGCGCTCATCATTATTTTCTTTCTTCCAGAGAACCAGCGTGTAAAAACGACAAAGAAAATCTCTTTACCCTCAACTTCAGGTAGTTTATCATCAACCTGGAGTAGTTAGAAATGTAATTTCTCTCTTCTCTAATTCTGAAAGGATTTAAATAAAAGTTTCAATAGATACCCAGCCAAAATACATTCCCTTTTAATTTTTATGAATATCACGGTAGGTTTCTCAGTAGCCAAGTCGTGTGCAACTCTTCACGACCCCATGGACTCCAGCACACCAGGTTTCTCTGTCCCTCACCATCTCCCAGAGTTTGCCCAGGCTCATGTTCTACCATGTTCATGTTCATGGTAAGTATGAGTATAATTATAGCATCTTCCCAATGACAATGAAATCAAGTTAATAAAAAGAAGTTGCTGTTATTGCTCTTTGTTCACTAGAAACGAGTACAGCATACCAATATGGTCTATTTTATATTTGTATATAAATTAATTTGAATCATAGTATATATAAAGGGAAAAGGACTTCAGCCCAGCATCTTGTCTTGAATTGGATTCTCCAGAAGAAACTTAATTGAGAATTTACAGCAAGTGATAATATTAAGGAGGCACCCTTAGCCAGACTGGTAAGAAAATAGAAAAGCAGGACAGAGAAGTTAAGAAAGGGTGTGATTTCAGGCAAAATTCCAGCCTTAGGCTGATCATGAAGGGGAGCTCTGCAGGGTAAATAACACCTCAGAGTCTATTCTAACTAGCAACAGAGGGGCTGAGCCTTTACACTCTTGCACAAAGCCGTCTCTGGCTAAGAGCTGCTTCAGGGGCATGTAAATTATCATGTATTTCCAACTGCTTGCATTTTCCAGTGAATTGTGTCCGATTTTATAAAGGGCAGCAGAGGATCAAGTAATTAGAAGTGAAAGGACACAGACGTTGGGGAAAGCACATAGAGAAACAGTAAAAGAACACAAGGAGAACACTGAGTGTCTATTAGATGGAGTAAGAACAACTGGGTTCTGAGATACTCATGTAAAGACCAGAGAGGGCTTCCTTGGTGGTCCAGTCGTTAACACTGCAAGCTGCCAATGCTAGAGACATGAGTTCAATCCCTGGTCGGCCAGCTAAGATCCCACATGCCCTGTAGCATGGCCTAAAGATTTTTTTAAAAAGTTTAAAACTGCCAAAGACACATAGCTAGTCAGTGGTAGAGTCTGTCTCTTGATTCATAATCCAAGATATCTTGAGCTAGTTTAAGACAAGTGCTAGTATGTCAACCCTTGATAATTCCAATTAATTTAAAAAGTAAGATTTGTTAGTTTCTGACTTGTATTACAACTCCCCCATATGGCAATGGCAATATTAAAATTATTATTGTGGGCCCTTCTACTACTAAAGGTATTTACAGTTCTAAACTTCCCTTTGACTTTTAAAAACTCGGTCAAGCAGACATTCAACTTGTGTTTTAGGAGATAATTTTTTATTAAGTTAAAAAAAAAACTTTCTAGAGAAAACAATAAAAATTTCATGAATTTTCTGACAAATCAGAAAATTTGCTGTTTGCTAGGTCCATAAACAAAACTTATGATTACAGATCTGTTCCAACTGTATTTAACACAATACATAAAATTTCCCTAATATCCATATTTTTGCTAACTCACTTTTACTTAATAACTCTCAAATGTAAACTCATTACACATCTTTATGTCAGTCAAGGCTGTTCTGAATGAAACTTGATAGATCTTTAGCTTCTGAAAAGGAAATTTGTCTTAAAGTGTTCATATTTAGACTTACATTAGATATTATTGATTACATATCACATCTTCTGCTCTGTGTCTGTGGTTTGCAAAGAATAATAACAAAATTGGTAGTGATGCAATCGTTGTTTCAACTTTCCTTAAAACATTTTTTATTTAAAATCTAAATTATGCAATCAGGGAAAATTGGGAAGAGAATTACAGAGACATATTAAAAGATTAAAAGATGCTTCAAAACTATTTCTTAATTTCATGAACAGATTTTCATCACTGTATAACCAAAGAAAAAGTATATAGAAAGCATATAAATAACAAAATATTCCCTTTCTGTTTATGAAGAAACATAATAAGACTCGTTCTTCTAAGAGGACAGATATTATGACAGGATGGTTATTACTTCACTAGGAGGGTGAAAGTTGGTTTGAAAATTGGTCATATAAATTATTTTAATTGCATAAGAGAACACAAGAAGTCTTCTCAAGTTTACTTACATGATTATGTTTCACCTGTGACTTATGAAAGCCACTGAAATGACACGTGAAAGATACAAAAGTGAAAATGAAGTCGCTCAGTCATGTCCGACTCTTTGAGACCCCATGGACTGTAGCCTACCAGGCTTCTCCGTCCATGGGGTTCTCCAGGCAAGAATACTGGAGTGGGTTGCCTTTTCCTTCTCCAGGAGATCTTCCCATCCCAGGGATTGAACCCAGGTCTCCCACATTGTAGGCAGACGCTTTTACCGTCTGAGCCACAGACTGGCATGGTATTTTTACATAGTAGGCATTTAAACAAGCACATCTGATATACAAATGTTTTCTTGTTAAAAACACAAATGCAAAGTCAATTCTTGAGAGTACATAATAAACAATATTTTTAGATCATCTTTCCTATGATGTTGTACTTTGATTTTTCTCTTATATCTGGTTGTTAAGCAGTCACTAAGTTGGGTGTGATTCCTTGCAACTTCATGGACTGCAGGGCTCCCGGGTCTTTCACTAACTCCTGGAGTCTGCTCAAATTCACATCCTTTGAGTCAATGATTCTATGTAATCATTTTATCCTCTGCCACTCTCATCTTCTTTGCCTTCAATCTTTATCAGAATCAAGGTCTTTCCTATTTAGCTTGGTAATTTTCCCTCTTTCAAGCATCCTATCAGCAGCAGACCTTAGAAACACAAATACTTAATTAACTATCTCTTTTAGGGCTTCCCTGATAGCTCAGTTGGTAAAGAATACACCTGCAATGCAGGAGACCCCAGTTCAATTCCTGGGTTGGGAAGATCTGCTGGAGAAGGGAGAGACTACCCACTCCAGTATTCTTGGGCTTCCTTTGTGGCTCAGCTTATAAAGAATCCACCTGCAGTGTGGGAGACCAGGGTTTGATCCCTGGGTTGGGAAGATCCCCTGGAGAAGAGAAAGGCTACCCATTCCAGTATTCTGACCTGGAGAATTTCATGGATTATACAGTCCATAGGGTCAAAAAGAATTCACTTTCTGTCTTGGGCTTCCCAGGTGGCCTTGATGGTAAATAACCTACCTACAAATTCAGGAGACAAAAGAGACAGGGGTTTGATCCCTGGGAAGATCCCCTGGAGGAGGAAATGGCAACCTACTCCAGTATTCTTGCCTGAAGAATGCTCACAGACAGAGAAGTCTGGCAGGCTATAGTCCATGGGGTTGCAAAAAGTCGGACATGACTGAAGTGACTTAGCACACCCTTCCTGTCTAGCCCATGAAAGGTATCATCTAGGCAAATCTGTCTCCATTTCATAGAAGAGTCATTTTGTTTCTGCTTTAATTGTGCATTACTTTAATTTCATATTTTATGGCTTTTTGCTAAGTTGCTAAGTCACTTCAGTCATGTCTGACTCTGTGTGACCCCATAGACAGCAACCTACCAGGCTCCTCTGTCCCTGGGATTCTCCAGGCAAGAACATTGGAGTGGGTTGCCATTTCCTACTCCAATGCATGAAAGTGAAAAGTGAAAGGGAATTCACTCAGTCGTGTCTGACTCTGTGCGACCCCATGGACTGCAGCCTACCAGGCTCCTCAGTCCATAGGATTTTCCAGGCAAGAGTACTGGAGTGGGGTGCCATTGCCTTCTCCATTTATGGCTTAAAGCTCTTCAACTAATAGATTATTTCAACTGCATGTGTTCATTTTATTATATTTAAATATATACTGGGATTCACAAAGCTGATGGTTTCAGAGACAATTATCACATTACCTTAAATAAGTCTATGTTGTGAAAATGATTGTAATTATCACTCAAAACCTAATAAAATGGAGTTCTGTTGCAGTTACCTTCATCTTGAAATTCTGTCTCTTCTAACTACCACTGAAGTCTATCATAGTCCAGATATTAACACGGAAGAATTTTTTGCATATATCCCCAGAACAACTCCAACTTAACATTTCCATTTGGGGATAAAGAATTCACTTATTTCTTACACTAATTAACAAAGAATCCCAATAACTCTGAGCAGGAAGTGTTGGCAAAGTACCAGGATATAGGGACTCTCACTCTTACATAAAAAAGTCAAAAATGCAAACTTGGGAAATAAGAATAGAAATACCAAGAAGAACCACCGAAAGGTTTCACATGTATGCCATGCTGCGGAGTAGACATTTATTCTATGATGGAACTATAGGAGTGGTGCCTGACAAGAGAAGGAAATGAGAAACAGCGCTTGGTTTTTCATCTGCCTCTTTGTTGTGAATAACCTACAGTTCATAAAAATCAAGGAAGGAAACTAGTATTGGTCTGAACACATGCTATGTACCAAGTTTTAGGTTGAACCCAGGTCTCCCGCACTGAAAGTGGATTCTTTACCATCTGAGCTCAGACAGTAAGAAATCCGTCTTCAATGTAGGACACGCAGGTTTGATCCCTGGTCCAGGAAGATCCCCTGGAGAAGGAAATGACAACCCACTCCAGTATTCTTGCCTGGAAAACACTATGGACAGAGGAGCCTGGTGGGCTACGGTACCTGGGATCGCAAAGAATTGGACACAACTTGGCAACTGAACAACAACAAAAGAGGGTCATCTTTTAGAAGGTCACCTTTACACAACTCTTTGAGATAAGTAATATGAACATTCAAATGAAAAAGACATTTAAGTTAGTACCAGAACTAGGATTTATTTTAAGTCAGGGCAGGTCCCAATCAGGTCAGACTATCTCTCGGTGATGGAGTAAGTCATCGTTATAACCTAGTAATAGCCAAAACTCATAGAGGGAGGTCTTCTAATTTTCAATCTGACATGTAAAGAACTTGTAAGTCATTACTCTATTCTCCATAACAATGAAAAAAACAAACTAAAAATCAACTACTATTCTTAGACTCATTAAAGAGTTACGATTATAGGGCATGCTGCTACCCGCAAAACTGGAGAGACAGGTAGATACAGAGCTTCATGGTTCACCAGGAGTGGCAGCCCAGGAGCAGTGTCCTGTAGCTGGAAGTAGTATCGTAGGAATACTTAAAATGTAATTGCAGTTGTTGTTGTTCAGTAGCTAAGTCATGTCCGCCTTTGTGTGACCTCATGGACGGTAGCACGATAGGCTCCTCTGTCCTCTATTACCCAGAGCTTGCTCAAATTTAGGTCCATTGAGTCAGTGATGCTACCTAACCATCTTATCCTCTGCCTCCCCCTTCTCCTTTTGTCTTCAATCTTTCCCAGCATCAGGGTCTTTTCCGATTAAAAGTCAGAGTAAGTGTGAAAGAGTCTTCTTTGAACCTCCATCAACGTTGTCTAACTCACTTTTCTGTGTCCAGACTGAGTAACCAGGCAGGTCTGGTTCCAGCTTAAGGGTGGGAAAGATATACATTGTGACTTTCAATGATTAAAAAGGAAAAAAAAAACTGAATAGAAATCTGAATTCTGAAATTTCAAAAATGAAATACATTCTTTAGCTTAAACAGAGCAAAAAAAAAAAAAAAAGGATTAAAAAAAAAAAACAGCCTATGAAATGAGATCACATATCACAGAGTGTTTAAAAAATCCTCTACTTAGAACAAACTCTTCTGAAATGTGACTGCAACCTAGAGATTTTTGATCACAGATGAAGCATGCTGATAATCAAAAGTCTGTGCCTGTCTGCCATTTTCAACAGAAATAGCTACAAAACAATCACTGAGATTAAAGGAATGGTTACCTCAGCAGATGAAGAAAACAGAGCATTTTTTACATAAAATTTCCTTGTTTTTTTATGCTCAATCTCTTATCATTCAAGTCATACCCATGAGCTTCAAAGCAAATTTATGAAAAACCAAATAGAAAATGCAAACTGTAAATTGGCTAAAAACAGCAACAGTAGCAACAACAAAATCTACCCATTTCAGAAGAATGTGGCTACAAAAAAGAGGAAAAATATAGTTAACACACTTACAATACATGATCGTGATTTATTTCTCTTTCTAGCCAAACCAAAAAATAAATTAGACAGATTCACACACGTGAGGCTATTGGTATTGAAATGAGTATTTCAATTATCATTTCCTCCAATCCCTAATCAGAAATCCAATCTGTTCTTTCAGAAAAAGCTCCTGACTTAAAAATTTTTAATCTCTGCAAAACTGTTTTATACCCACATTGTTTTCTTTAATAGCTTCATCCTGTTAATCGCTAAAGTTTTATGTGTATTTATGTAAGGCATGGAGTGCATTATGCATTACGCATCCTGCTGTTAGCTTCAGGGCAACAGGGCAGTGCTCCATGAATACATGGGCGTGTATTGAAAGATTATGGATGATTTTCATCTTTCCTGAAAATTAGTAATGATTTTTTCAAGCTGAAAAAAAAAATAAAAAAACAGATCCTGATGTGAGAAGAGAAAACATTACAATAGGGAGACAAAAGTAAAAATGTTTCCTTAGGCCTCCTGTTTCAAAATACAACACAATTTTATCTTATCTTCAGATTTTATCGCAGTCAGGTTTCAATATCATTTTTCTGCATGCACCTAGTAAACTTTAGATGGCCACCATTCCTAGTATCCAGCCAGGGATGAGCTACCATAACCTCTTCTGCTAAAGCCTCTTGCCTGATCTTCCTGCTACTCTCCCACCTTGGAGTCTATCTCAGCTGCCAAAGTAATTCTTCTTTTTTTAATTTTTTAATTGGAGTAACTGCTTTTCAATGCTGTGTTAGTTTCTGCTGTACAGCGAAATGAATCTGCTCTTTGTTTGTACAAATATGTCCCTTCCTTGTAACAAGGTAGCCTTTACGTAGGTAGCCTAACATGGGGAGCCTCCCTCCACCTCCTGGAGCCCATTCCTGTAGGTCATCACAGAGCACTGAGTTGAGCTCCCTGTGTTATACAGCAGCTTCTTACTAGCTATCTATTTTATAAATGTTAGGGTATATATGTCAGTGCTACTCTTTCAGGTCATCCCACCCTCTCCTTCCCTTCCTATTTCCACATATCCCTTATCTACATCTGTGTTTCTATTCCTGCCCTAAAAATAGGCTCAGGACATGGAAACAATGTTAATGGTCATCAACAGATGAATGGATAAAAAAGACGTGGTACATATATACAATGGAATATTAACCCAGTCATAAGAAGAATTGTACAAAAAAGATCTTCACAACCCAGATAATCAGGATGGTGTGATCACTCACCTAGAGCCAGACATCCTGGAATGTAAAGTCAAGTGGGCCTTAGGAAGCATCACTACAAACAAAGCTAGTAGAGGTGATGGAATTCTAGTTGAGCTATTTCAAATCCTGAACCATGATGCTGTTAAAGTGTTGCACTCAATATGCCAGCAAATTTGGAAAACTCAGCAGTGGCCAAGGGACTGGAAAAGTCAGTTTTCATTCCAATCCCAAAGAAAGGAAATTCCAAAGAATGCTCAAACTACCGCACAATTGCACTCATCTCACATGCTATTAAAGTAATGCTCAAAAATCTCCAAGCCAGGTTTCAGCAATATGTGAACCATTATCTTCCAGATGTTCAAGCTGGTTTTAGAAAAGGCAGAGGAACCAGAGATCAAATAGTTAACATCCCATGGATCATTGAAAAAGCAAGCGAGTTCCATAAAAACATCTATTTCTGCTTTATTGACTATGCCAAAGCCTTTGCCTGTATGGATCACATTAAACTGTATCAAATTTTAAAGAGATGGGAATACCAGACCATCTGACCTGCCTCTTGAGAAACCTGTATGCAAGTCAGGAAGCAACAGTTAGAACTGGACATGGAACAACAGACTTGTTCCAAATAGGAAAAGGAGTACTTCAAGGCTGTATATTGTCAACCTGCTTATTTAACTTATATGCAAAGTACATCATGAGAAATGCTGGGCCAGAAGAAGCACAAGCTGGAATCAAGATTTCTGGGAGAAATATCAATAAGCTCAGATATGCAGATGACACCACCCTTATGGCAGAAAGTGAAATAGAACTAAAGAGCCTCTTGATGAAAGTGAAAGAGGAGAGTGAAAAAGTTGGCTTAAAGCTCAACATTCAGAAAACTAATATCATTGAATCCGGTCCCATCACTTCATGGCAAATGGCACATAGATGGGGAAACAGTGGAAACAGTGGCTGACTTTATTTTTTGGGGCTCCAAAATCACTGCAGATGGTGACTGAAGCCATGAAATCAAAAGATGCTTACTCCTTGGAAGCAAAGTTATTACCAACCTAGACAGCATATTAAAAAACAGAGATATCACTTTGTCAACAAAGGTCCATCTAGTCAAAGCTATGGTTTTTCCTGTGGTCATGTATGGATATGAGAGTTGGACTGTGAAGAAAGCTGAGAACCGAAGAATTGATGCTTTTGAACTGTGGTGTTGGAGAAGACTCTTGTGAGTCCCTTAGACTGTAAGTAGATCCAACCAGTCCATCCTAAAGGAGATCAGTCCTAGGTGTTCATCAGAAGGACTGATGTTGAAGCTGAAACTCCACTACTTTGGCCACCTCATGTGAAAAGCTGACTCATTTGAAAAGACCCTGATGCTAGGAAAGATTGAGGGCAGGAGGAGAAGGGGACCACAGAGGATGGGATGGTTGGATTGCATCACCAACTCAATCGACATGAGTTGGGTAAGTTCCGGGAGTTGGTGATGGACAGGGAGGCCTGGCATGCTGTGGTCCATGGGGTCACAAAGAGGGGGACATGACTGAGCAAACGAACTGAACTGAACTGAACTGAAAAAAGAATGAAATTGGGTCACTTGTAGAGGCATGGATGGACCTGGAGAGTGTCATATATAGTGAAGTAAATAAGAAAGAGAAAAACAAATATCACATATTAAAGCATATAAACAGAAGCCAGAGTAATTCTTGTAAATAGGCAAGTCAGACCTCTGGCAGGGCCTTCCATAGCTCCTTATCTTAGCATACACCAAAAACCTTCTGAAAGCCTACAATTCTCCCAGGATCCTCACCCTCTCCCTCCCTCTTTCTTTTCCCTCTGGGTCCTCCTCACACAGCTCCAATACTCCAGCCTCTCCTATTTTCACAACACCCTGTGCACATATCTGGGCCTTTGCACTCTTTTTTCCTTCTTCTGTGAAAGCTATTTACCTCCAGAGTCTATGTGGCTAATTTCCCCACTCCTTTTGGTATTTACTCCATGTGTGAATGCTTTATTTACCTCTCTACTTACACATTTATGCTTGTGCTCCCCCACACTCTAATATTATTTCCTTTGCTCATTCATTTTACTTGTTTGCTTTCTATTATCTGTATCTACCAGCTATGATGTAAGATCCACTAGAACAGGCACTTTTGTATGCTGTTAACTGATAAACAGCATACAGAATATTGTCCAGAACACACTGAGTGCACAAAATATTTGTTGAATCAAAATGCTGAAACTTGACACTTTCCCCAGCAGCCTACATCCCAACACGATTCTTCCTGTACATTCAATCTTTTGCCAAACACACTCTCACAGATGATGAAAAACATTTTTTAAATCTTTGTGACATGCCAAATTTCAGGTAAATTGCAACTACCTGGTTGATGAACATAATAGATAATGCAAGCAGTGTATTAAATACTTTTTTCAAATGAGCATCAGAGCATAAACCAGTATAAAATACTCACAATTTATATTTCTATCCACTCTGTTTCTTCTGATAACAACCAGAGATCAATAACCCTTTTAAAGAGTAGAACCCATTATTAATTGAGGCCAAGAAACTGGGTCTTTGAAAAACATGAGTCAAACAGAATGGTACTGGCACATTTTGATCTATCATATATTTAAGTTTTCTGTTAATACTAATAATACCTGACATTTCTTTTATTTTGAAACAACAGTAGCACTGAGTCATATTATCCCACACAAGACAAACGTTGTTCTTCACTGGCATAAA
Organism: Bos javanicus; assembly: GCF_032452875.1. Classification (NCBI taxonomy): domain Eukaryota; kingdom Metazoa; phylum Chordata; class Mammalia; order Artiodactyla; family Bovidae; genus Bos; species Bos javanicus. The sequence goes on along the minus strand of NC_083869.1, from coordinate 57,036,671 downwards.
TTATCAGAGACCTGCCAGCTTTGGAACTAGATGAAAGACTTCCAACCTTTGGCTTTCTCTGGATATTTCAGTTTTAATACATATATTATGATTTCTTAATTTTCATTTGTATATATATTGGAGATGTTATTGTTGACATGATATGCAGAATACCAAATTCTAATTCATTACTCATTTAAGAACATGAAAGTATTGATATAAATAAAATTGGGACTTCCTGGAGTCTTTCCTGAATCTCTTGGTGATGTGTTGCTTGGTTGGTCCACCCTGAATGCCTCATGTGAGGTAGCAATTCACATTAAAAAATTTAAATTGCAGTTTTACTCAGCCTATAAATTCTACACTTTCCTTCCCAATGAAAAGCACTATATTCTTTGCTTGTTTGTTTGTTTGTTTTTTTGTTTTGGGAAGTCAGTGTCTGGTTCACACACTCTCCACACTCAGACACTCCTCAAGTGTTTATTCCATAGTCAGTTACTGCAGAGGAAAGAAACACAATTGCACACAGGTTGAAAGCAAAAAATATACAATTTCACACAATATATCCAGTTTTCAACTGCTATAGGTATACAGGTACAGTACAACATAGAGTTGAAGGAAATCTAACGGCTCAGGCTTTATAAGCACTGAGGAATCCAAGAAGAATGTTACCATCCATGTTAACAAAATTCGAGTGCTTTGAAGAGCAAACTGGAGGCCTATCCACAGATGTCTTTCATTTCACAGGAACTCCACATTTCATAGAGAGTTCCATGATTCTGTAATTTCCAATTCTTTGCTAGCCCTTTCTGTTTGTGGTAAAACCGTTCTCCTCCATTTCTCTTTAAGGCAAACTCCCATGAGCACTACAGGCATGCCAGGTGGGGGTCCTGTCAGGAGCCACGTGGATGAGCCAGGCCCACAGTGCGTGGGGAGGATGATGGGGGGAGGTGGAGGTGGGGAAGGAAGAGAGGCAGGAACTTCGAGAAGCTGCCTCATCTGAGGTTGGGATCAGAATGGCTGTCACCTGCCTGACCCCACCCAGAGAAGAATGGAGCAGACAGACTCCTGACCACATAGCTCGACCTGAGCAGGTCAGCTGCCTCTCCCATCCTTCCATGTGTAAAAACTGTCACCCTTTGCAGGCCTCCCTCTGCCTCGAGGTGAGTTCACTTAAAGACTGAATGTGCAAGCCTGAGTTTGGGGCATAAGTTAGAGTATCTGGTCCCAGGAGGCGCTGCCACTGCACTCTGGCCACTGTGGCAGTAAGAAACATGGCCCACTGTTGCCAGAACTTTTTCTCTAGAGAAGCTGAAAATTCAGATTCATATGAGCCCTCTGATTCCAAAAGGATGCAATTTATTTACATTCTGGCCAAACCATTCTCAGAAATAAAAAACATGGGTAAAAATAAGAGCCAACAGGGCAAACCATGGCCCACAAGCCCCATAGCCTGCCTGCTTCCTGTCATTTCTACATCAAATCTCTCTGAGGCATGTGAATCAGAACTTCTGGGGTCTTAACTGTTCACAGGACATTTTTTGGATTTTTTTTTTTTTTTTAAGCCTAAAAGACAGTAGTCTGTCTCCATTCTTGTTCTTTGAAATTTTTCAGTCTTATAGGGAACTCGAATTGGGGCAACCCTTCTCTCCTGTTAAAATATTTCAATTATACACATGATGAAGAGAGTACCACATTGAACTGAGGGAAGGGGCTGCTGACAAATAGGGGGAGCAGAGGATTCTGAAAAATCAAAACAATAAAAGGAAAGTTGAGCTGTTTTCTTCAAGTGTCTCTGATTCCCACACAGGTCAGCTCCTCCATCCTCAGGCAGCTGACAGGCCTGTCTCCCAGTCTTCTTAACTTCATCACTTGATGTCTCGGCTGTCAGCGGGTTGCCCTGAGCCCTAGTAAGAGGTGTGCAGGGCTTCCTGGACACGGAGAGAGTGGTGCCTTCCAGCTACTCCCTGTATAATTCCTGCACCTGTGTTCTGGCCTCCAGGAGCTGCACGGAGATGTCAGTGTAGAGGCCTTTCATCTTCTGCAGCAGGGCCTTTTCTATGTGCCCATCCTCGGTCTGAGCTTGGCCTCTGCCATTGAGGCATACCCCAACACAAACAAGAACCTCCACAAAGTGATAAGGGAACTTGCCCTTCCATTTTAGGACCCCGTTCTGGATGTTTCAAAAGCCATAAGCTGCAGCAAAGTGCAAGAAGACCTCTCCGCTCTTCTCGAGGGTGACCTCCTGGAAGTCTTTGTTCCTCAGAGCATGGTAGGAGACCTCCCCCACGTCCTCAGTGAACAGCTCCTTGCCTGCATGTCTGAAGATAAGTGCCAGGTATCTGTCAGAGCTGGCTCCATCGTGGTGCCTCAGCTCCTCCTCTTTCACATCTCCAGAGTGCGCAGGGCAGCATGTCTCATCGAGAGGTAACTCTGTTCCATCATCTGAGCTATTTTACCTGAGGTCAGCACGAAGTCAGTCAGCGCCCCGGGAAACCCGAGAGACATGAGGATGTCTTCCTGAAGGGCCTCCAGCTTCTTGTCATAGCATGGAGCCACGATAACATGGAAAACCTTGTCAGGGGACAGATTCTGTGGTCTGGCAACATAGTACTTCACCAGGGATCCCATGATCTGCTAGGAAGACATGACAGTGCAGAGGTGGGGGGTGATGGGGTGTCACAGCATCTGCTCAGCCTATCGGACCCAACCGGGATCCTCAGGCAGAGGTCAGCATGGGTAATGAGGGCTCTTCTTCATTGTGCTTGCGGAATCGATGCACAAACTCTTTTGACTCTCCAGGATGCTGAAACCTGCAGCGATCGTTGTATCTAAGACATAATGAACTCCGAGACTTTTGAGGAAACCAGAGTCTTCTGGATGCATCAGTCACACTGAGGCTGAATTTAGCAGGAAAACAAGGCATAGACTGGGGACACATCGACACTACCAGCACCTTGTGCTTTGAGGTATCCCGTTTCTCGTTAAGGTTCAGAACTCAGAAGAAGTCCTTGGCGTTCTGCTGGGAAACCTGGACTCCTTCCTCCGCAGACACGCAGCTGTCCCAGGTCAGGCAAATATCTTGGCATCAGCCAATTTGTGGAATTCTCCCTTCTCTCCATTCTCCTGGGCTAGACTTGGTACATCGATTGATACATTCTATTTGGTCATCGGTTTTTGTTTTTACACTACATTCCTTCTGCGTACAGTGCTCACAATTTATCTGGAGCTAGGCGGGCAGGTCCGGATGTGCAGCCTGAGGGGAGCAGAGAGCCGCGGTCACCACCACCTGCCGCCCCTGTTGTCGTCCGGGACTGCCCTCTGAAGAGCACTATTCTCTTTAGGAAGCAGGAAGTCATTCTTAGTCTACTTCTGACTGGCACTAGACTTGCAGCAGGCAAATCGCTCTCTAAACTTCCTAAAGCAAATAATACAGCAGTGTTAGAGCGTTTGTTATATACCCTTTTATTTGTGAACTTTGGCATAATGATATCTTACATGGTTTTTACAGTTCCAAAGATATTCCCACATACTTTTTTTTTTTTTTTAGCTGTATAAGCCCTGTGAAAGACGGAATGTATTTTATTCCCCAAATGTTACATGAAAAGTAAATAAGACCTCAGAAGGTCAAATAATTTCCCTCAGGTTGAACACTGAGGGAATTTTCCATTGAATGTTAGTGAAACATCCCTGAAGCCCTGATTCCTTTCAGTCTGATTTTTAAATATTACTCTAAATATTATCCACTCTACATGCAGAGATAAAGAATGCCGGTAATGATCATTTAATATGCATATTTGCCTTTTGGATGATCCCAGTATTCTTACTGGAAAAATCTCACGGGCAGAGGAGCCCATGAGGTTGCAAAGAGTCAGACACAACTCAGTGATTGAGCATGCATGCACACCTTTGGGATTCTTCGTATGTAAATGAATTGGTTAAAACCTCGCTCCACTTTACAATTGTGTCACTTGTCCATCTCAAGTTTTAGGGGTTCTTTGTATATTTTCTTGCTTGTGTGTAAATATCTTGCTAAGTCTGTCACTTCTGTTTCTACTGTGTTCACAATACTTTTTCCTGTAAACAGTTTTAAAAGTTTAATCTAATCACATTTGTACATATCTGTACATATTTATAATTTGTGTTTATTGGGGCTTATTTAATAAATCCTTCTCATGGACAGAGGAGCTGGCAGGCTACAGTCCATGGGGTTGCAAAGAGTCAGACATGACTGAGAGACTAACTTTTGCACTTTTAATATATGCTGTTAATAATGATATTTTGCTATATTTGTGTAGGAATGTGTAAAATTTGATTATTGTGTACAGAATGAGGTAGAGATCTATTTTTTTCCATATGAGCATCCATACTGTCATGATACTATTTTTAAGTGGTCCATAAGTCTCCTCTAGTGTGATATGGTTTGTATTTAATTAATTGGTTCCCAAATACATAAAGTTTCCTTATGGCATTTCTTTGGTCTGTTTATCCAATGATACACTATATCATAGTGTTTTCAATTACTTTTACTTTAATTAAATCTTGAAGTACTATCAAGAAAATCAGTATTTTTTTTGTATTTTCCTTCATTGACTTGATATTCTTATTCTTTATTCTTCAATGAATATTGAGATCTATTTCTAATTCTCTGCTATAGTCTGTTAGTTTATAGGATCTCTTTGATGTAATGCACAATTTTATTACTTATGAATAATGTCAATTTGGATTCCTCTATTTTAATCTCTGGTGTTGGTGTATGTGTATATAAATATATATTATTTTTCTTATTTCACATGACTTGCTCAACTCTCCATTAAAATGATGACTAGGGACTATGCAAAGGCCTTTGACTGTGTGGATCACAATAAAATGTGGAAAATTCTGAAAGAGATGGGAATACCAGATCAACTGACATGCCTCTTGAGAAATATGTGTACAGGTCAGGAAGCAACAGTTAGAACTAGACATGGAACAACAGACTGGTTCCAAATAGGAAAAGGAGTACATCAAGGCTGTATATTAGCACCCTGCTTATTTAACTTATATCCAGAGTACATCATAAGAAACGCAGGGCTGGATGAAGCACAAGCTGGAATCAAGTCTGCTGGGAGAAATATCAGTAACTTCTGATATGCAGACGATACCACCATTATGGCAGAAAGTGAAGAAGAACTAAAGAGCCTCTTGATGAAAGTGAAAGAGGAACGTTGAGCTTAAAGCTTAAAGCTCAACATTCAGAAAACTAAGATCATGGCATCTGGTCCCATCACTTCATGACAGATACATGGGGAAACAGTGGCAGACTTTATTTTTGGGGGCTCCAAAATCACTGCAGGTGGTGATTGCAGCCATGAAATTAAAAGACACTTACTCCTTGAAAGGAAAGTTATGACCAACCCAGACAGCATATTAAAAAGCAGAGACAGTACTTTTCCAACAAAGGTCCATCTAGTCAAAGCTACGTTTTTCCCAATAGTCATGTATGGATGTGAGAGTTGGACTATAAAGAAAGCTGAGCACCAAAGAATTTATGATTTTGAACTGTGGTGTTGAAGAAGACTCTTGAGAGTCCCTTGGACTGCAAGTAGATCCAACCAGTCCAGCCTGAAGGAAATCAGTCCTGAACATTCATTGGAAGGACTGATGTTGAAGTTGAAACTTCAAACTCCATTGGCCACCTGATGGGAAGAACTGACTCATTTGAAAAGACCCTGATGCTGGGAAAGATTGAAGGCGGGAGGAAAAGGGGACAACAGAGGATGAGATAGTTGGATGATATCACTGACTCAATAGACATGGGTTTGAGTAAACTCTGGGAGTTGGTGATGGACAGGGAGGCCTGGAATGCTGCAGTCCATGGGGTCACAAAAAGTTGGACATGACTGAGCAACTGAACTAAATAGAACTGAGGCAGAAGCCTGGCATGCTGCAGACCCTGAGGTTGCAAAGAATCAGACATGACTGAGCAACTGAACTGAACTGAGGAATGAAGACATTTCTGGCCCCTGACTTTGAAGAAATCTGTCTAACAATACAGCATCAAGTACAATATCTTTCACCAGTTTAATTAGATATCTATTATCAATTCAAGAAATTACATTCTAGCACTATGTTTATTACATTTTATTTCACTGATGGATTTTGAATTTTTTAAAAGCTTATTTTCTCTCATATATTTGTCTTTATACTTTAACTTGATGACGTGATGTATTGCTTTAATAGATTTTCAAAATGAAATCATCCTTGCAGTCTGAGATAAATGTTTTGAATTTTTAATACATTGCTAAATTAGATTTTTCACTATTTTATTTAGGTTTATTGCATTTGTATTTATACATGAAACTGCTGCATAATTGTGGTTACTTGTATTGCTCTTGTCTTGTTTTGAATCAGACTTATACAAATACTATAAAATGAGCTGGGGGCATTCTAATGCAGAGCTGGACTACCTTTTTCCTAAAGATCTCATAGATTTTCCTGAGCCTGGTAGGTATTTTTGATAGTAGAAGGGTAGGGAAATTATGAACTACTTACTCCAGTTCCTTGATGGTTTTAGACTCTTGTCGTTTTTTGCTACTTCTTAAAGTGCTGTTTCCGTTAAATATGGAGTTGATACAAAATATATTCATAACAATCATTGGCAGGAGGATCTTGTTTCCTGTCTTTTGGTATAGTTGATCAGTTCCTCCCCAGGTTTCCAGGCCCCTGTCTGCTGTTTTCCCTCTAGCTTTCTGGCTGCCCTGTGCAATCTCTAGTCGTGTTCTTCCTTACCTTCCTGACTTATTCATATGGAGTGGTCCCCAATGATCATTCCCGGCACATTTTCAGTCCACTCTCATTTCCAGTGATTTCTTTTGACCTTATGCCTTCACATAGACAGCTTAGACCCCTTTCCTGAAGTTCAGACCCATATATCCAACTGGCTGCTTTGTATCTTTCTCTGGATGTTCAGTAAGAATCTCAGTGTTAAAATGTCCAAGTTTGTGTCCTAATTTTATCTACTTATTCTTCTTGCAGTTTACTCTCTTAGTTAATAGCAACTCCACCTTGATTGCAGCCTTGGCAAAGACTTTGAGCCAGAGAATCTAGTGAAGACCTACCTAGATTCCTGAATTATAGAAACTCTAACATGATTTATGTGCTTCTCTAAGCTACTATGTCTGGGGATATTTTATGCAGCATAACTAATACAAAGCATATTTAAACTTTTTTTGCCATTCTTTGAACAAATTTGTATAAGACTTGTGGTTTTTGTCTCTTAACTGTTTGGTAGAATTTACATGTAAAGCCATCTGTCCTAGGGCATTCTTTGTGGGAAGGTCTGTAATTGTTTTTTCAAAATTTCTTTAATAGTCATATTAACTATTTCTCAAAGTAACAGATTTAGTGAGCTTTATATTGCCATGTGTGTCACAAGCTTAGAAATTATAGCTTGATAATGAACGTAAAAAGTAAAATACTATTTGAAAAGGTGATGATGGTAAATAACTTTGCCTGTCTTAAGGCCACTGTTTCATAAATGGAAGAAGGTCAAGATTGGTGCAGATTATGACTCTTTAAACTTTCTTAAACCTCAAGTCTTTTTCACCTCACCACAATTCAGTTTTAACTATAGACAGCTGTACTAGTAAAGATTCTCCAGAATTTAAACAAACAGTATATAAATCTGTTTATATACTCACACACAGTTATATATCCTATTTGTATAGAAGTGGTACTCTCTTAGTCATGTCTGACTCTTTGAGACCCCATCAACTAGCCCACCAGGCTTCTCTGTCCATGGAATTCTCTAAGCAAGCATATAAAGTGGGTAGCCAATCCTTTCTCCAGGGAATCTTCCAAACCCAGGGACTGAACTCAGGTCTCCTGCATTGCAGGCAGATTCTTTATACTCGTCACCGGGGAAGCCCAGTCAGTTCAGTTCAGTTGCTCAGTCGTGTCTGACTCTTTGCAATCCCATGAACCGCAGCACACCAGGCCTCTCTGTCCATCACCAACTCCCAGAGTTTACCCAAACTCATGTCCATTGAGTCAGTGATGCCATCCAACCATCTCAACCTCTGTCGTCCCCTTCTCCTCCTGCCCTCAATCTTTCCCAACATCAGGGTCTTTTCAAATGAGTCAGCTCTTCTCATCAAGTGGCCAAAGTATTGGAGTTTCAGCTTCAATATTAGTCCTTCCACTGAACACCTAGGACTGATCTCCTCTAGGATGGACTAGTTGGATCTCCTTTCAGTCCAAGGGACTCTCAAGAGTCTTCTCCAACATCACAGTTCAAAAGCATCAATTCTTCAGTGCTCAGCTTTCTTTATAGTCCAACTCTCACATCCATACATGACCACAGGAAAAACCACAGCCTTGACTAGACGTACCTTTGTTGGCAAAGTACTGTCTCTGCTTTTTAATATGCTGTCTGGGTTGGTCATAACTTTCCTTTCAAGGAGTAAGCATCTTTTAATTTCATGGCTGCAATTACCATCTGAAGTGATTTTGGAGCCCAAGAAAATAAAGTCTGCAATTGTTTCCACTGTTTCTCCATCTATTTGCCATGAAGTGATGGGACCAGATGCCATGATCTTCGTTTTCTGAATGTTGAGCTTTAAGCCAACTTTTTCACTCTCCTCTTTCACTTTCATCAAGAGGCTCTTTAGTTTTTCTTCACTGTCTGCCATAATGGTGGTGTCATCTGCATATCTGAGGTTATTGGATTTTCTCCCAGCAATCTTGATTCCAGCTTGTGCTTCATCCAGTCCAGCGTTTCTCATGATGTACTCTGCATATGAGTTAAATAAGCACGGTGACAAAATACAGCCTTGACGTACTCCTTTTCCTATTTGGAACCAGTCTGTTGTTCCATGTCCAGTTCTAACTGTTGCTTCCTGACCTGCATACAGGTTTCTCAAGAGGCAGGTCAGATGGTCTGGTATTCCCATATCTTTCAGAATTTTCCACATTTTATTGTGATCCACACAGTCAAAGGCTTTGGCATAGTCAATAAAGCAGAAATAGATGTTTTTCTGGAACTCTCTTGCTTTTTGATGATCCAGTAGATGTTGGCAATTTGATCTCTGGTTCCTCTGCCTTTTCTAAAACCAGCTTGAACATCTGGAATTTCACAGTTCACATATTGCTGAAGCCTGGCTTGGAGAATTTTGAGCCCATCTATATATAAAAATGTATGTAAAATACATATGTATTTATTAAATATATAAAATAATCTATTAATATATATATTTATTTTCTTTATGTTTGTGTAAGCATACCTTGGAGATTTTGAGGAGTGGTTCAAGATTACTGGAATAAATCAAGTTATACAAATTTATTTGGTTTCCCAGTGCATATAAAAATGTTTACCATATAATATAGTCTGTTAAGTATGTAATAACATTATGTCTAAAAAATCTACATACTTTAATTAAAAATACTTTACTACTAAAAAATGCTAATCCTAATCCTAGCCTTCAGTGAGTCATATTTTTTTGCAATAGTAACATTAAAAATCACTGATTACAGATCACAAGAAATATAATGATAATGACAAACTTTGAAATTCTGTGGGAATTACCAAAATGTGACACAGAGACACAAAGTGATCAAAAGTTGTTGGAAAAACAGCCCCAACAATCTTGCTTGGTGCAACGTTGTCAGAAACTCAATTTGCAAAAAATTCAATGTCAGCAAAATGCAGTGAAGCAAAGCACTATAAAATGAGTTATGTGCAGTGTTTAGTTGCTCACTCATGTCAGTCTCTTTGCAATCCCATGGACTATAGCCTGCCAGGCTCCTCTATCCATGAGGATTCTCCAGGCTAGAATACTGGAGTGGGTTGCCATGCCCACCTCCAGAGGATCTTCCCAACCTAGGAATAAAACTGGGGTTTCCTGCACTGCAGGAAGATTTTTTATCAGCCAAGCTACCAAGGAAGCCCCAAATGAGGTATACTTGTACATATATATTTATTTGTTACTTTTACTACATAATTCATAACTTATATTAAAGGAAGTGATTCACATCATTATGGAGGCAGTTACCTCCCAAGATCTTCAGGGCCATTCAGTAACCTGTAGAACCAATGGTTTACTTCCAGTCTGATCCCAGAAGTCTGAAAGCAGAACTGATGGTGTGGTTCTAGTCTGAAGGCTGGTATACTCAAGACTCAGGAAGGAGCATATTTCAGTCTGAGTAAAAACGCAGGAAAAACTCATTGTCCCATTTGAAGGCCATCAGACAAGAACTCTCTCTTATTTGGGGGAGGTTCAGTGGTTTGTCTTAAGAAGGCCTTCAAGGGATGGCCTGAGGAGCAACCACGTTAGAGAGAGCCATCTGTTTTACTCAGTCTATTGATTTAAATGTTAATCTCTTCCAAAAACACCCTCACAGAAATACCCAGAATAATGTTTGAAAAACATCTGGGACCCCGTGGCCTAGTCAAATTGATACATAAAATTAACCATTGCAGTAGCTTACTATAATCTCCATTTTAGTTCTATAGGTCTTTTAGTGAGAAGAAATACCTCCAAATTTCTGAAGTGGATTATTTGCTTTGTCAATATTAGTGCGGTTTTTCATCTCCTCAGACTTTTCAAAAATATTTTAATGTTTCAAATTGCATGGGGTATATATGTGCCATGCAACTCTACTTGATTTCTAATTCAACCAGATGCCTGAGTTGGCATTTAAGAAATATTTTTAACAAATATTTTAAAATATATTCTGATGTAAAAGATAAGTGTTAGAAGTAGTAAATATTTATAATATAGGCCTTGTTAACAGTATATCAACTACATTTTAATTAATTTTTAAATTTTGTGCCTTATTCACAAGAGTCAAAAAAGTGTCAAGTGACTCATTTGCTGAGTAACGAGGGTTCTATTACAATGAATATTGAAGAGTATACCTTTGGGTACCTTGTAATTATAATTTGAGCATTTTTCCAATTATACAAAAACATTTTCATTTCGTTCAAATCAGAATAATTTTAACCAAAGAAATAGTAAAAATCAGAATCATTTTACTTGTCAAAATTTTGACGAAAGACATCTCAACAGCCAGTATGTAGACTTACAAATTATTTCTATGAAACAGATCTCAAGCAAATTCTTTTGCTGCAATTCAGAGGATCATTGGCTTACTTCAAATAGATGTTTGGTAAACACTTCCCCACCTAAGAAGGTCTTAAAGCAACTCAGCATATTTTTATTTTAGCCTCCTAAGCTCAGTAAATTCTCTATTTTTCAGTAAAGAAAAAGGACATTACCGAAGTAAATAACCTTGGATAGTAATTACTCATTAGACCCAAGGAAAAATAATAGCAAATATCCAAGTGTCAGATTTAAACAAGTTTCTTAGCCTGAAGGTATTTGATTACTTCGATTTCTGATAGTATATGACCCTTCATCTCATAGCAGTCCTGCAAGAAAATTATGGTATGAAGTTTCCTTAAAAATCTAAAAATAGGGCTATCATATGATCCAGCAGTCCCACTCCCAGACACACGCCTAAAGAAAACCATCAGTTGAAAAAAAAAAAAGAAAACCATCAGTTGAAAGGATACATGCACCCTAATGTTTACTGCAGCACTATTTGCAATAGCTAGGACAGGCAAGCAACCTAAATGTGTATTGACAGAGGAATGGATAAAGAAGATATGGTACATATATACAATGGAATATTACTCACAAAAAAGAATGAATAATGCCATTTGCAACAACATGGATGGGCCTAGAGATTGTCATACTGAATGAAATAAGTCAGAAAAAGACAAATGTCATATGATATTTCTTACATGTAGAACCTAAAAAAAGAAAAAAGAATACAAATAAACTTATCTATAAAGGAGAAATAGAGGCACATATATAGAAAACAAACATGGTTACCTGGGGTTAGGGAGATAAACTGGGAGACTGGAGTTGACATTTATACACTACTGTATATAAAATGCTTCCCTGATGGTTCAGATGGTAAAAAATCTATCTGCCTGCAATGCTGGAGACCCGGGTTCAGTCCCTTGATTAGAAAGATTCCCTGGAGAAGGGACTGGCAACCCACTCCAGTACTCTTGGCTAGAGCATTCCATGGGCAGAGGATTCTGGTGGGCTACACAGTCCATGGGATTGAGAAGAGTCAAATACAGTTTATCAACTAACATTTTCACTTTCTCATATATAAGTAGATGACTAGTAAGGACCTACTGCATAGCACAGGGAACTCTAATCAATACACTTTAATGACTTATGTATAACTGATTCATTTTGCTGTATACCTGAAACTTGTACAACATTGTAAATTGACTATACCCCAATAAAGAATTTTTTAAAAATCTCAATGTGTAAGATAAACAATACTATTTTTGGAAACACAGAGGAGGATATTTGTAATATTGATGCAATTAGATATTTCTTAAAAATTAAAAGTGCCAATCAAACAAACCCTAACCTATATTAGTTTTATTTTTGAAATTTAAAAATATTATTAATCAGGGCAATTTTAAGAGACTTGAAAGTCAACCATGGATACAAATAATTAGAGTGCATGTAGCTTATTTAAAGAACTACACAGCATTAGGAAAAGAAAAAGAAAGCTGGACAAAAGAAAAAAATCTACAAAAGAGCATATCCAAATGACGATAACAGCAATGATAATGAAAAAGAACTAGAACTTGGAGTGGGAGTGGGAGAGGGAGGGAGAGACAGAAGGGAAGAAGAGAAGGAAAGAGATAATCCATTCATTGCTACAGAATGCAAATTAATGAGATACATTATTCTCTCACGAAAGTAGCTAATTTGAAACAAACATGCAAGTCTTGAAGAAGACATGGAGCAAAAGGGAAGAACACTCTTCAGGTGACAGAATATTTTGTAAATAACTTTAAACATTTATTTATACACATATACATATGTATACATATATGCTGCTATGTCACTTCAGTCCTGTCCAACTCTGTGAGACCCCATAAACGGCAGCCCACCAGGATCCACCGTCCCTCGGATTCTCCAGGCAAGAACACTGGAGTGGGTTGCCATTTCCTTCTCCAATGCATGAAAGTGAAAAGTGAAAGTGAAGTCGCTCAGTTGTGTCTGACTCTTAGCGACCCCATGGACTGCAGCCTACCAGGCTCCTCCGTCTATGGGATTTTCCAGGCAAGAGTACTGGAGTGGGGTGCCATTGCCTTCTCCGTATACGTATATAGATGTGTATTTATACACACACACACACACACACACACACATATATACATATTTACAGGTATGTGGCTACAGTCCACAGGGCCGCAAAGAGTCAGACACGACTGAGTGACTTCACTTTCTTTCTTTCTTTACAGGTATAATGTTAATGGAAGCACTGTTCTTAATAGCCTTAAACTAAACTATTCAAATAATTCACATCCTCAAATGTAGAAAGCACAAGAAAAATTATGGTATACACACATGATACATGCTGCTGCTGCTGCTGCTAAGTCACTTCAGTTGTGTCCGACTCTGTGCAACCCCATAGATGGCAGCCCACCAGGCTCCTCCGTCCATGGATTTTTCTAGGCAAGAGTACTGGAGTGGGGTGCCATCACCTACTTCATTGATACATGCAGCATAACACTAAAAAACGGAATCCTGACAGAGTACGGGCTATGTGATACATAAACATATACTTTATATAAACTGTGAAAAGTACAATTATAAGCAAAATCCATTTATGTTTTTAGACAAATAGCATATTTGAGAGGGAACAGGGGCTCTTCGGAGGACTGGTAATGTTCTATTTCTGGGTACTGGTTCCACAAATGTGTTCAATTTGTGAAAATGTATTGATATTATGTATATTTAGTTATCTGCATGTTTATGATGCTCAGTTACAAACATAGTAAGTCAGTGAGGGATGAGAATACAACGAGAGGGTTGAGTAAGTAAATTTGATCATATATTGATAATTGTTGAACTGTATGGTGGGTAGATGATACCACCCTTACGGCAGAAAGTGAAGAGGAACTCAAAAGCCTCTTGATGAAAGTGAAAGTGGAGAGTGAAAAAGTTGGCTTAAAGCTCAACATTCAGAAAACAAATATCATGGCATCCGGTCCCGTCACTTTATGGGAAATAGATGGGGAAACAGTGGAAACAGTGTCAGACTTTATTTTTGGGGTCTCCAAAATCACTGCAGATGGTGACTGCAGCCATGAAAATAAAAGACGCTTACTCCTTGGAAGGAAAGTTATGACCAACCTAGATAGCATATTCAAAAGCAGAGACATTACTTTGCCAACAAAGGTTTGTCTAGTCAAGACTATGGCTTTTCCTGTGGTCATGTATGGATGTGAGAGTTGGACTGTGAAGAAGGCTGAGCGACCAAGAATTGATGCTTTTGAACTGTGGTGTTGGAGAAGACTCTAGAGAGTCCCTTGGACTGCAAGGAGATCCAACCAGTCCATTCTGAAGGAGATCAGCCCTGGGATTTCTTTGGAAGGAATGATGCTAAAGCTGAAACTCCAGTATTTTGGCCACCTCATGCGAAGAGTTGACTCATTGGAAAAGACTCTGATGCTGGGAGGGATTGGGTGCAGGAGGAGAAGGGGACGACAGAGGATGAGATGGCTGGATGGCATCACTGACTCGATGGATGTGAGTCTGAGTGAACTCCGGGAGTTGGTGATGGACAGGGAGGCCTGGCGTGCTGCGATTCATGGGGTCGCAAAGAGTCGGACACGCCTGAGCGACTGAACTGAACTGAACTGATGGTGGGTACAGAAGATTTCATTCTACTGTTCTCCCTACTTTCATAAGTTTGAAATTTTCCCTAATAAAAATTTAAACTAAAATATATAGTATAAACGTAACCAAAAAGAGGAAAGAACTCTTTCTTACCAGCTAACATGTCTGGAATTTAACACTACCATAAAATAACTTCTGGAAAAGCTAACATATTTGATCATGATGTTTACTGATATACAAGTCCCTAAAACAACCCGTAGCACATAGTAGTCACTCAATATTGGTGAATGTAATAATGGTTATATCTAGAAGGCAACGTGGTTGAGACATCATGGCATCAGAACACACAATATGGCTCAAATTCTAAATTAGCAGATTTTGTTTGTAGTGTGTTATTGTGGACAAGATAAAATCTGCCTTTCATGTATTCTAGCTCCACATTTTTTCCCATAGGATTAGAAATCTAAGCCACTTCCTATGTAAAAGTAAGCTCCTCTTTATTTGTAACAGTCTGTCCTCTCTGTGAAGCAAATGCTTCAGCTTCACGATTGTATCTTTACTGAAAAACGACATGAGTTTCCAGTTCCCAGGAATAAAAGCATATTTGAATTTTCACAGTATATCAATGACAGAATAAGCTTTTGGAAAATTATATTATTTTTTGCAAAAACAATTTTGGTTAAATATATGACATTTCAGATTTTCTGCTTCTCACAAAACGAACACTGAAGAAACTCATCTCTTTTAAAATGTTAATAGTAAATCTCTCTAGAAAGTATATGTAGAGTAGTTTATTTATAGTAGTTTACTTATACTTCAGTTGATCCTGAGATTTGCAGCTATGATTAAAAGTTAAGTTCCAGTACACTTCACATCAATTATAAAGATCTATAAAGTACTCTGGTATGGAGTTGGTTAGCTTCACTTTCAATGTTATGTGTCTGTATTCATGTCCCTCATAAATGTGAATAAATACATTTAGATTATGATTATCTTGCCAATAATAATAAATAATTTTATATATATATATACACACACACACATATATATATACATATATATGCTACTATAAACTTTCCATATATTCAAGTTTATGTGTTTAAGATATTTTGGACATAACCTCTTATGTACTTATTTAACATTGACATAAATAAATATCTAGAAAAACAGTAGATTTGGACCCAAACTGAAAAGTGTTCTCCAAACCAAAGCTTGTATCTCATTATATAAAATGAAATCCTAAGCTGTAATATACTTTTATTGGTTTTAAAATAAGAATAAAATATACTCAGATTATTAAATATTAAACATTGCTTTAAAATAAATATCTAAATTTTGGAATTTTTTTTCAAAGAGCCTGTTTCCATTCACACTTATATTCATCCAACAATAAGTTTATTTAATAAAGACTCCAGAAGGTTGTCCATTTGGATGTATTTTCAAGCAACATTCTATATTGATTGCAGGCCATTTGGCCGACAGTAATTAGTGGTGGAGTTTTACCACCTACCTTCAATGCAATCTGTTTTCCAGTAGAAGTGCTTAATTTAGAGTGTAGATTTTGTAAACCTTATAAAACAGAAAATCTGAGAAAAACAATGACTTAACAAAAGAATGACTGGGTTCCAAATTCTCTCTATTTCTAGTTTCATCTTCCTCCAATTCATTCTCCTCTAAAGTAAAAACTGAGCATTCTAAAATATAAATTGATTAAATTACAATCCTACTTAAAACCCTTTCATTGACTCCCCCTCATTCTTAGGATAAAGTCAATAATAACTCCATAAGCCTTTATCCTCTGCTGTCTGAACACTTCTTCAGGGTTACTTTGGAGGACTGTCTCTTTTACTTTCTATAATGGTTCTTCCTATGTGCCATGCTCTCTTTTGTCTTCAATTTATTCAGTCTTCTTTACCTGATATTTCCCCACTCAACTTTACCAAACTGAAGACTCTCAAATTTCAAATTACTTTTCCTGTAAGACTTCCCTGGAGACTAAGTTAATATTTCTTCCTAATTACTGAACTTATTTTTTCCATGTTGCAATTATTTACTTGTCTATCTCCACCATTTCTTTCGAAACTTCTTTTTGAGAGCATGAAATACCTTTCATCTGAAATTATGTATCAAGTATTTAACATGATAACTAGCTTATATTAAGTTCTCAACAAATATTTGTTGAGATAACTAATGAATAAATTAAGAGAAACCAAGTTATTCAGTTTAAGTCCTGAAGACACAGGTCATAAATAGTACAAATACAGTCCTATATTATTGTAAATGTTTATCATCCCGATGACTTACAATCCAGGCAAAAAAATGCTTATTCAACGTAAACTTAACATCCAGCTCTCCAGTTCTTAAAATTTGCATACTGGCCTTTTCAATATAACTCCCCCTCCATATTGAACTTTTTATTTAATTACTTATATTGACAACTGAGAACTTCTCAAAAGTCTCCCTAGGGAGATGGAAACAGAATATTTGACCAGCCACAGTTAAGTTTAAGAAAGATGAATGATTCATCAAATGCTCTGACTTGCTTTGTTTTCCTTCCAAGTCACATGAATTGTTTGCCACCTGAGGACTTGTCATTTTTATTTTAACGTTTGCATATGTCAAATACAACTTAGATCTCTGACCAACAAATAATTTATGGCTGGGGACTCTTTTTAGATGGAAAAACTCCCACCTGTGTATAGTTGGAAGTGCCAATTATAATAAGTAGCCGATTCTGAACAAAAACAAACAACCACCTGAAGTTTCCTGTCATAGCTAGTGCACTAAACAGAAAATAGCTCATGCATCAATGGAGGGCATTAGAGCATCAGTAAATTGAATTTGTTGCAGGGAAAAAATAGTCTGTGTAACTTCTATTCAAAGTTCCTCTCCCTGACAGAATCCAATCGTGTCAAGAAACTAAGTAAATATGCTTACACTCAAAGGCTCAAAGAATACTGAAAAAGGCTATAGAAATTATCCAGCCAGACTTCTGGATAGAACATGGCTCATTTATTTGAGCTTACAAGAAAGTACTTCTGAGTATCTACACAACTCTGTCCATAACTTTTCAGAAACTATGCTATTTCATTAATGGCATATGCATCCTTGTCTAGTCATGAGACAAATTTGTACTCAGAAAATAAAATCCTATTAAAAAAAAATTCAAGGCCAGTCTATCTGACTTAAGGTACTTTAAATGTAGTATTCTTCAATTTCCTTGATTTCTGATTCTTTTCCCTTTTTTCTTTACTCTCATAAAGAGTTGAAATCCATTTCTGACATTTGACTGCTGACAGTTCTCAAGCCACAACCCTCCCTCTTGGACTTCAGCTCCACATCTATGTGGACCATTTTTTTTTAGTCTATTGAATTTGTTACAATATTGGTTCTGTTTTATGTGTTGGTTCTTTGGCTGGGAGGCATGTGAGTCTTAGCTCCCTGACCAGGGGTCAAACCCGCACCCCTTATATTAGAAGGCGACATCTTAACCATTGGACCACCAGGGAAGCCTCCAGTGGTCCAGTTTAGGTTCATGTCTAGGTAAGGTGTTAAGAAAGCCTGGGTATGCTTTCTTTGGCTGCCAGTGGGAAATTCAAACCATACAAGCCCCTGCTTGTGACAGAACCCTTAGCCTTAGCCACCCTACCCCTCCCACCCCAAAATCCAAGTTATTCCCCTCTCCCAGTGCTTTTAAGCCACTTCAGACCTACTTCAGAAGCCTGCTCTGCTCAACTCCAGAAAGATCCCTTATGTGAGTAATAAAACTTTTCATACCATCTTGGTGAGTGTGAGACTACATAAGTCTCAGCATCCACATCAAATTTTCAGTGACCACACAATCTCACACACTGTCTGTATCTGGGAGTCAATGTCCTAATAATGCACCAGAAAGCTGTGAATCTACAGGATGTATTTCAAACAAGAGTGAGAAAGGAACAGAATCAAATATTAAAAATGAAAACCGAAGGTCAAAACAGATTAAACTCACTTTAGAAATAAAATGTGTCACACAGATCCAAGAACAAATAGGTCTATGTCATTTCATTACAAATAATCTGGATAAGTGTGAGGACTATATAATCTTCAGGGAGTGTCAATCAGTTTATAAGGCCAAAATGGAAGGTAAAAGAACTGAAATAGGTAGAGACTGTACAATCTTCCAAGCTTAATTTAAATGTTGACGAGATATTGAAACAAAGGTATACCTCACCATGGGAAAGACACATTCCTGGAAAGTAATATATAAAGTAGTATAGCATTCTATTCTAACATTTTCTCACTAATTCCCAATATAAAATAGAAGATACATTCAGTAGAAGAAAACAAATCACCAACTCAATTGTTTAAAAATTATTTTTAAATAACTCATTAAAGATGGAGAAGTTAGTATCTTTCTTACATCATTTAAAAAGTTTATTCTATTACGGAATAATTTGCATATAATAAATATAGTAAAATGCACATATAATAAAACATAATAAAATGTATGTATTTTAAATGAACAGTTTCCTGAGTCTTAATAGATGTTTATATTTCTGTAACCACTGTAAAAATTAAGATATAAGATATTAATAACATTCAGAAAGTATTCTCATATCCTTCTGCAGACAAATGATTTCTAAACTTATTCCCAGAAAATTGCAGATCTTATTTCTTTTTTTTTTCCCACAGATCTTATTTCTATCACCCTAGAATTACTTTTACCTGTTCCTGAAATTCACATAAATAGAATTATAATGTATGTGTTCACTTGTGCATGACTTCTTTTGTTCAGCATGTTTTTGAGATTCATGCACTTTGTTTCATTATTTGCATTGCTGTGCATTATTCCATTAGTAATAATAGACAATAATCTGTTCATTCATTCAACTCTGGTGGACATTTGGGTTGTATCGTTTTTTTTTTTTTTTTCTCTAATAAAGATATTCTGAACTTCCATATGAAAGTTTTTAATTGCAAGGCCATACAGTTTTTTCCTATTTTTTTTCCTGAAAGTTTCATAGCTTTTGCACCTACATTTGGGTTGATTACCAATTTCAAATTAATTTTCTCTATAGTAAGAGGTAAAAGTTGATAGTCATTACTTTTCTTTCAGAAATCCCTTTTCCAGCATCATGTAATTTAATTACCTTGCAGTCTTTGAAAAGAAAAATAAACATATATACATGGACTCTCTATTTTGTTCTACTGATACTTGTGCTTATTCTAACTCAAGTACCATAGAGATTTGATAAGTGAAGCTTTTAAAAAATTTTTGAAATTAGGTAGTATAAGTCATTTATACTTTTTTTCCCCCAAGATTGATTTGGTTACTATACTTTGTTTGAATTTCCAGATACATTTTTAAAACAATTTCAGTTTCTACAAAAATACTTTCAAGGATTTTTAACTCATATTGTGTCAAATCTATGGATCAATGTGAAGAGAAAAATTTAACAATATCAATCCAATTCATGAAACTAGTTAACACTTTCATTTTTTCTCAGAAATGTTTTGTAGTTTTTGGTCAGAATACATTAAGCAATTTTTCTTAAATTTAGGCTAAAATATTTCTTTTCCAAGCCTTTGTATGGGAAAACAGTTAAATTTACTCAACAATTATTGTAGTTTCTTTAGTAGATTGCTTAGGATTTTCTACATAAGCAATCATGCCATCCATTAATAGCAAGTCTTTTTTCTTCTTATCTAATTATTACATAGTTTATTTCTTATTATTACCTTATTCTGTTACCCATAGGGCTTCCCAGGTGGTGCTAGTGATAAAGAACCCACCTCCCAATGCAGGAGACTCAATAAGAGACACAAGTTCAACTCCTGAGTTGGAAAGATCCCCTGGAGGAGGGCATGGCAGCCCACTCCAGTATTCTTGCCTGGTGTGGTGAATCCCATAGACAGGGAGCCTGGCCGGCCACAGGCCATAGGGTTGCAAAGAGTCAGACATGACTGAAGCCACCTAGCACACATGCATGCATGTTACCCGTGACAAAAAACAAAACTTTGAGTAGAAGAGGTAGAGAGTAGGCATCTTTGACTTCTTCCAAATCTTAGGGAGAGAGCATTCAATACTAATTATTAAATATAATGTAAGCAATACCTTTTTCATATATGTGTGCTTTATCAGATGGAGGAAATTCCATAGAGTTCAGAATCCTCTGCAAGTTTTTGTCATGGATGGGATTGTGTCCTGTCAAATTCCCTTTTTGCAATCACTGAGTAGATCACAAAATTTGTCTTCATTTTTTTAATGTGAGGAATTGATTCATTTTTGAATATTGATAGCACTTTGCCTTCTTTGAACCATCTCTTCCTTGTGCTAATGATATATCATACTTTTTTACATCACTGTGCCAAAATTTTATTGAGGATTTTTGTACCTATGTTGATAAGGGTACAAATCATTTTATTAATGATTTCATGAAGTGAGCTGCTGGCATGGACAAAGTTCTCTAATGTTTGATGTTTAGTTGATAGTTTGGTCTTTCATTTTTAGCTTATAAAAAGTAAAAACATTTTTTCCCCCTCCTAGGACTTCATTGTATATGTAACATAATTTTTTTTTACTATGTTGTATTTTCAATATCTTATATCAAACCTTTTTGTATGCTTGTAATTTCTTCTTTGATACACGGCATAATTTAATGCTCAAATATCAGGGGATTTTACATGCATTTTGTTATTGAATTCTAATTTGATCCATCACAGTCAGAGAATGCAAAATGTATTAATATGATTTCAGTGCTGCGCTTAGTCGCTCAGTCACGTCTGACTGTTCGCGACCCCATGGACTGTAGTCTACCAGACTCTTCTGTCTGTGGGGATTCTCTGGGCAAGAATACTGGAATGGGCTGCTATGCCCTCCTCCAGGGGATCTTCCCAACACAGGGATAGAACTCAGGTCTCCCACATTGCAGGCAGATTCTTTATTGTCTGAGCCACCAGGGAAGCCCAATATGATTTCTAGCTTTGTTCATCTTGAGATCTGTGGAAAGCCCAGGGTGTTTCCTATTAATAATATTCTCTACCTTATTGGAGAAGGAAATGGCAACCCACTCCAGTATTCTTGCCTGGAGAATCCCATGGACGGAGGAGCCTGGTGGGTTATAGTCCATGAGGTCACAAAGAGTCGGACACGAAAGATTCAAATACTAAACTGTGTCTCCCCTGTGGATTTTGCTGAGACTTTCTTAGAGTAAGTCTAAAGTAGGTCTTCCTTTAGGACATGGTCATTATGACCAAGGCATGTTTTTTCTGTTGTCTTACCTGCATGCTCAGGGTGTTAAGAAAAGTTCTTCACTCTAACTAAACCAGAGTTCCATCATCTCCCAGCATTGCTTAGTTTCTAGTCTCTCTTGTTTTCTGCCCTGTAGCAGCCCATTTTGGGCAAGCCTTGCATAATCTCACCCTTTGCCTGGGTACTTCTACCCTTGGTGAAGAATTTGTGAGGCTCCTTCTGTTCTGCACACTTCCGCATGCAGTCCATTACTCTCCAATGCCCTGCTTATCACAGTCCAGCCGTTTCAGCCATCCTGAACACTGATTTCCTCAACTCCATGATCTCCTTGTACTGTAGCTATCTGCACTGTAGTCAAGAAAGAGTCCCCATGCAGAGAGACAGCGAGAATATGGCTTTCATTTCATGATTTTCCCGTTTGGGTTAGATCACAGTCTTAGTCTGCCTATTGTCTGATGTTTAATAACTGTTACCTGATATACTTTCTCCAGTTATACATATATGTTTTTCTTTGGTTTTGCTTTTCTAAATAAGAAATCTAGTCCAATATTATTTACTTGATCAGAACCCAAAGTGAAAGCTTGTTTAATTGGTTTTTTGCTTAAAATCTTGAGTCAGCATCTTCCATCAATTCCAGTTTTATTTAAAATGTATAAAAATGTAAAAGCCAGGTAATTTATTCAGGAGTGGGAGTTTTTCCATTTTTTTTCCTTTTAAAGTTGCCTGTCTACAAAAATGATAGAGAATTAGAAAAAGGTTCTTATGTAGTTAGGCACCCAGATGTTTAAAGGAAATACAGCTCTAGTCAAAAGATAGTTTTTACTCCTTTGGAAAGAAAAAAGAAAAAGGGAGACATTCTTCCTGAGATGTTTCAGTAACAGTGGAGACCTGACCTTCTAACAATATCCAGGCAGGAGAGGTTATTATGCAAATTGGTGTGTCCAGCTGTTGTTCTTTTTTGTGATGGATAAAATGAAAGAAAATAGGCTCAAATTGCTGCATGGGGGACTAAGGTTTGGCAGCTTTACAAATGGCCCTTTAGTTACTGACCCAAGGAAAGTGACAGCTGATTGTGGGAGTGTATTAAAAAATACTGATTTCACTATTGATTTATTGTTTCTCCATTCCCAATCAGAACTCAGTTACTGCTAAACCATTACTGTTAGGATACTGTATTTAACTTATATGTAATGAACAAGTTTTACACACAGTAAAGAGTACAGAAAAATATTTATAGATTTAAAAAAAATTAAATTATGTCCTTCTAGAACAGAGACAGTCATTTTCATCTCCCTGACTTGATTTTTTAAGTGTTTTAGTTCAATGGTTTCTGACTCATAGTACAATCATAATAGTAGAAATAGCCAATGTATATAAAGGGATTTAGTGTTTTCAGCAACTTTTCACCTCTATTATCTCATTTGTTGTTTCAGATATGCTATTCCCATGGAACTAGGGTCCATGAAAGGTGTATAACTTGACCAAGTGAGTACTGAGAGGTCTTGAAATACTATTTCCATGTCAACCTTTTCTTGTTCAGCTCACCAACCTTTTCACTGAACGTCTTAGTGACTTCTCAATAAAATGGTGATGTGCAGCTGTAAAGTTCCTCTGGACAGTGACAATAGGCTTGACCAAAAGAGCCAACCACAGTGACTGTCAAACCCTCAGACCCTTCTAGAAACTCTTCACAGAAACTGGAAAAAGAAAATAAGACAGCAGCAAGTTCTGCTGGAAAGTCTAGGACCTAACAAAACAATCTGGAGTCAAGAGGAAGCAGAAATTATAAATATTCAGAAAGAGTATGCAATACAGAAAGAATCACTCATTAGAGGGTGGAAGGGCAGAAAGAAGCTGAATTTCAAAGGGAAAAGAAAAGAGAAAGAGAGAAAAAAAAAATAGAAGATATGTATCCAATTACGATACGGACACATAACATAGCAGGGTCAACATTCAACGCTACAAGGATCAGCGATCTGTTTTGCTCCTTAGGCCCCCCTCGTAGGCTCTGATTCTGAATCAGTTCCTGGGAGGGAACCCCCCATGGAGCAGGTTTCTCATGATTCCCCTCCTTCCTGAAGTCAGGCTCCACTGTACATCCTTGCCATGAGATCTTTCTGAAGCTGCATTGTTGATAACTTCCTGGCTACATAGGCATATATGTCTTCCCAATATCTCTACCATCTCCCAGTATTTCAGGTTTCTTGAAGATCATTTGTCCCTTGTCAACAACATACCTGAAATAAACCACATCACACAGCACTGATTCCTGCAGCTGACGAAAATTAATGCTGACAGACTAGAATAGAAATGTCTGGGGAAAATAATTTAAATAACAATGACTCTAAGTTACATCAAGTTGTTTGGTTAGTAGAGTACTTAGAAACATTCTTTGATGTGAAAGAAACGTATGTATCAGAGATGGGGAAATGAGCAAATGGCTTTTTCCTACATAAGTTTTATTTCTCTGAAACTCTATGGTAATTATTTACGGTCACTACTGCAGTATACAATTTTTATTCTAATCATTTAAGGTACCTTATCTCTCACATGCCTGGCTAGCTGTAGTGAAACTCACTGAGATGAAGAATTCTGTATCGTTTTATTTACATATTTCTTCACAGCACTGAACCTATGTGCTGTCCTGTACTCAAGGCAGTACCTTTGAAGTAGCCACTAACCAAATAAAAGAGGGTTACTTTTACTGAACACCATCACAATTCAGATAGAGTGTGCTTTCTATTTCTTGGGATGTGATTTAATATTCATAAAAGTTTTAATAATTATGAGCTATTACATGTGAGTATACAGCATCTCAGAATGACAAGTAGCATAGCTGTTGTCCAGTTTATATGTCACAGAGTTAAAGTTGGAAACCAGCACCTCTGATTTAGTAACCACTGTTTTTCCCATGACCCATACCACTTCCCATCAGTTCTTACATTCATTCAAACAAGAGAAACTTAAGAGATCACTGCACCTGGAGCTGGAGACAGACTGTTGGAACTGGGGATACAATGCTAAATAACAACACCATTACCACCAACAAACCCCAGAATGTTTGTATTATGAATGGAGCTTTTACTCTAATGAGTCTCTTGAATTTTATGGCTCACAGATTGTCCCCAATCCATAATCTCTATTCATCTATTCTCCCTCACCTTTCATATATATATATATGAAGTCTAACATGCAAGATTACCATGTTGTATATAAAAAATTAAAGATCACGCCCCTTCAGCTTTCCTCATACAGCTAGCGTT
This sequence comes from Bos javanicus, assembly GCF_032452875.1. Lineage (NCBI taxonomy): Eukaryota > Metazoa > Chordata > Mammalia > Artiodactyla > Bovidae > Bos > Bos javanicus. Next base: position 57,011,493 of record NC_083869.1, on the reverse strand, counting down.
ACTCACCCATAACAGACCTTCATCCCATGGGTAGTAACAGGCTTCCTGAAGGCAGTGACAGCATATGTGTGTGTGTGTGTGTGTGTGTGCGCGCGCACACACGCACGCGCACACACATTCAGTCATGTCTGACTCTTTGCAGCCCCGCCAGGCTCCTCTGTGCATCGGATTTTCCAGGCAAGAATATTGCAATGGGTGCCATTTCCTTCTCCAGGCTATCTTGCTGACCCAGGGATGGAAGTCATATCCCTTGTGTCTCCTGCATTGGCCAGATGCGTTCTTTACCAGCTGAGCCATTGGGGAAGCCCAATGAAAGCATATGCATATCCAAAGACTGGATATGGCAGACAATTTTTTTTTTCAGAAGATTCTCTGGTTTGCAATAACAAATTTTATTCTTTCTTGGTCACATATTGAAATTAATTTTAATTTGCAGAACCTTCTTGGCTATGGTATAGAATTATGTCTGCCCAATAGATATGTTGAAATTCTACCTCCCTATACCTCAGAATGTAATCTTCTTTGGAAACAGTGATGTGGCATATGTAATTAAGTTAAGATACAGTCACACTAGAGTCGGGTGGATCCCTAACCCAATCTGACCAATGTTCATATACAAAAAGGGAAATCTGGACACAGAGATTCACAGAGGGAAGACAGGTGGAAGAGAGGGTGAGAAGACAGCCATGGAATTTGGGGAGGCAGAGGAGGGAGTGATACATTGATAAGCCAAGGAATGCCAAGGATGGCTGATGAACACTAGAAACTAGAAGAAACAAAGAAAGATTCTCCCCTTCTCTTCTGACATCTTGATTCTGGACTTCTAGCCTCAAAAGCTGGGGGACAATGAATTTCTGTTGTTTAATCCATCCAGTTTTGATAACAGCAGCCAGAAGAAACTCTTTCATCTTTCTAGCCCTTTCTTTCTTCCTCTTCCACCCTCTTCCCTTTTACTCTTTCTTTCCTCCTCCCTCTTTTTCTACTTTGTGTTCTGTTTCATCATCTCTCACTCACAGACTTTCATAGATCCCGGTGGCAAGAATCAGTGTCACTCTGCCACCATTTCTCCTTACTTGATTGATTTCCCATGTCTGACATCTTCTCCATAGCTGCCTTGCAAAACCACTGTCAGAGGTGTTTAATATAGATCCTTTTTTATTTATGAATGCTGAGGAATGCCTAGGAGGTTCAGAAACTCTTCTCCCAGTCCATATTACAAGATGGGTGAACTGATGGAAAAGTCTTGGAGCGATGTTGGTACTCCCATTTAAAGGTGCTGAAGCAAGTGTTTCATTGGTCCTCTGGCATCTTTGTGTCTTCAAAGACTTGCAATGTCCTTCGTTCAGAGTTATTCAGTGTGCAGAAGATGATGAGGAAGTCTGAGAACATGTCAGTGTGTGGATGCTCACCAGTTCCAGGCAGACAGGGCATTTTCCTCCATCCTCTCTCCGTGTCACAACTGGTAGAGTTTTGCTTCTCACAGAATCACTGGGCCACTTCACAAAGCAATTTTCTGCTCCCAATAATCACATGACCCTGCTGGCTATACAAATCATCCAGTATAGAGTATCCTTCCTGAAAATCTTTTCTCAAGGAAACGTTACTTGAAGATCTGATTTTTGTGCAATGAGAAAGGAATACTTGTCACCGGCTATTTCCTTCTTTAAACATCTCAGCTAGCAAAATTTTCTTGGTTCCTTTGCCCTTTGATGTCAGGAAAAATGAAGAAGAAGAAAAAGGCACAAAACCATTAGTGAGACTTCACTACCTTTTTGTAGGTCAATGTAATTTTATATGTATAACACACATTTTAAAACAAGTAGCAAATAATATTTTATAGGCTATTTTGTTTAGCAAATGATTACAGCGTGATTTTTATTGTTCCTAGAGACCAATGCTAAGAGAGTCAGAGCTAAAACCCATGCAATCTATTTCCTTATGGAGGTTACAGTCTGGTGGGGGAAGGAGATGCACATACAGATGGCTGCCTCTAGGTACAGCTGTGTGGGTCAGGCTGGGTGGTACACTAGAGAGACCCACAAGATCTGAAGTCAGATTATCTGGGTTTAAATCTTGGCTCAGCCATTTGCTAATCTCCAATCTTGAGCAAATTACTTAACCCGTCTAAGCCTCTGTTTTCTCACTGATAACTAAATCCTTCAGCCATGGGGCTATTTTGAGGGCTTTACAAGTTACGGTACACAAAGCTTCAGCATAGTTCTGGATACACAGGGAGCTCCAAAGAATAGGAAGCATCTCTTCTTCAGGAGGAAACAGTACTTGGGCAGAGGGACTGAATGAATGCTGCCCATTACTGTAGGAGCAGTGGTGTGGAATATTAACAATCTGGAAGCTATTCAACGTTGGCTGTGCTGAGTAGCCTCACCAATCTGTTTAACTCTCTCTGTAGAGACCAACTAGTGACTGCACCCAAAAGAGGAGGGAAAAACTACAGGGAAGATAGAAAAATGACTTTTAAAAAAGTCAGTGACATTGTTGACACCTGCCCCCTCCCCTTCGCCTGAGATCTCAGGAGCTACACCAAGTAAGAACACTTTCTGTGTCACATACAGCAATTACTTGGTTGATTTTCTGCAAGGAGTTGCTATTTTTCTGTTGACAAGGCACACTGAATTGATCATTTTGCATTACATAATATTCAATTTACTGTCTCATAACACTTTATTTGTTTTATATCAGGAGCTGTGTGCCAGAGGGCTATGATGATGTTGAAAATGCATCGTTTCAGTCACTCATGGGCACTGCTAATGGTTTGGCTGCCAGCTATTTAAACTCAAATTAATTTGACAATTTAGTGCCCAAGTGAAAAAAAGTAGAGAGTCTGCTTTTGAATGTAGGTAAAGCCAGATGGAGGCTGAGGTGTAAGGAAGAGAATTTATTTTGTTGGAGGTTGTGATGCCAAGTATTTACCATTTGTAATACCATACTTCTTAAAAATAAACTTTTAATTTTAGAATAGCCTTAAGTTTATAGACAAGGTGTGAACTACTTCCCAGAGTCCCCATGCCTGTAACACTCAGCCTTCTCCCTACTGGTAATGTCTTATATTGTGTAAGGTCCATCTGCGGCAACCACTGAAACAAGTGTGAAGCATCACTGAAAACTAAATTCCACATTTTGTTCAACTTTACTCAGCTTTTACCTAATGTTCTTTGTCTCTCTCAGGCTGTCATTCAGAATACCATGTTACATTCAGTCATCATGCTTTCTTAGGCTCCTCTTGCCTCTGACAGTTTCTCAGATTTTCATTGTGTTTAATTACCTTGGCAATTTTGAGGAGCAGTATCAGGCATTTTGTAGAGATGTCCCTAAAATTGTTTATGTAATGTTTCTCTTTAGGATTAGGCTGAGATTTGGGGTTTTGTAAAGAGAATGGCAGAGGTAAGGTTCTATTTTCATCATCACATCATATCAAAGGTACATGCTATCTTTGAGACATTATCATTTTTGATGTCAACCTTCACTGCCCGGCCAAGGTGATGTTTGTCTCCACTGAAAAGTTGCTCTTTCCTTCCCCATTTTCATACCGTGCTCTTTGGAAAGAAGTCATTAAGAAGTAGGGTTTATGTTCCACTTCCTTGAGAGAAGAGGTTTTATTTGATTTTCATCTGTGTTTGAGATTTGTCTATTCTCTCTCATTCATTTATTTTTTCAATCATTTATATCTGTATGGACTCGGAGATTTATTTTATACTTTGGGCTCTAATCCCATATTTTGTTTATTTTGTTGCTAAATTGCTCCAGCTTTGGCCAGTAGAGCTCTATCTATTTGCTTTTGTGTTCCTTTTACACAACCACATCATGGTGGGTTGTTTTGTCCTGGCATGGGGCCTTTTTTTGAATACTCCTATACTTCCCCGCAACACAAGATACTCCAGGCTCATCTTGAGTCAACCCTAGAATTATTTATTTCTTCAAGTATGGATCCTTTGATGGAGAGGATAATACCATTGGGAATTGGTACTATCAATAGACTTTGAGATCTGGGTGTTGGGTATGCTTGTTGTTTCTAGAGTGTCTGCTTCTGATACCAACTTTGTTACCACTTGCTCCTGATTCCTTGGGGACTCAGACTGCCCAGGGACCCACTCTGTAGTGGCTCATCCCAAACATCTCTTCCTCAGCAGTTCACTACAGGACAGCTGAGCTAAACCATCTCCTCCCCCCACCAACCCTCCATCAAAAGCTATCCACCTGTGTCCCCTTCCTTCACTGCTCTTGGTATCAGCTTCTGAGGATAATTAGTTAAATGAACCTTGCAGAGAATCTTCTAGGTGATTTTCAATAAATATTTGTTACATTGAATTGAATCTGATAATCTAATTCCCACTAAGTTGTCAAAAACTGATAATGGATTAAAGCATCACTACTCACATGAGATAACTGAATTTTTAATAGAGAATTTCTGAAGACACAGCCCTCCCCCAAGAAAATGACACCAAAAGGTGGCAGATCCTTGGGAAGATATATACAACCAGATAAACCTCAATTTAGTGGGTCCTGGCCAAGATTTGGAAAAATCAAAAGAAGATAGAAAATATAAAATGCATCACATATAATTAGAATAAAGATTGCTTTGTGAAGCTTTGGGGGATGTATATTTATGTGTGTGTGTGTGTGTGCGCGTGCACATTCACTGAGTCATGATAAACATCACGTCAAAGGTCATCATGTCTAAGTGCTATTCTTTCCATTATTTTATATAAAGATGTAAAGGACATTAGAAATATTAAGGATTATTACATGTGCTTGCATGCTAAGAAGCTTCAGTCATGTCTGGCTCTTTGTGACCCTACGAACTGTAGCCTGCCAGGCTCCTCTGTCCATAGGGATTCTCCAGACAAGAATACTGGAGTGGGTTGCCCATGCCCTTTTCCAGGGGATTTCCTCAATCCAGGGACTGAATCCTCTATGTCTCCTACAATGGCAGGCAGGTTCTTTACCACTAGTGCCTCCTGGGAAGCCCAAAGATTACTATGCCAAATCTCAATTGGGCAAAGCAAATCATTTCAGTTCCATTTTTTCTTAATTTCCTTTGGAAATATTTCACAATCATTGTTCTGGTCAGTGGCATGCCATATCGATAGGTTTGGCTATGCGGTGGTCTGTTTTTATGGATATTAAAAGATATCATCCATATAGGATAGATGATTCTTTCCTTTTACTTTCTAATTTATCTCTACTGAGTAGTCCCATCCTTCTAGATGTCCAGGTAAATAACAAGACAATATAGTGTAACATTAAGCATTCATAAAACAATCTCTGACATTCTGAACTGTGTGGCTTTAGCCCAGGAACTTCGGTTTTCCCACAGGTAAAATGGGACTGATGTTAATATTCACCTTACAGCATTTGGAGATAGAAAGACTTGGTACGGTATACTTTCAATAAACATGGTCAATAAATATGTCAGTATTTTGTGAACTATAGATCATAATTCCTCAGTGGATCATGAAATTAATGGGCTATGTACAAAAGCAAATAATATAATAAACTAACATAGCAGGGTATCTGCAAGTGCTTAGAGTAACTCTGATTCCCAAAACTTTGGTTCTATATATTTCTGTCTGTGTCTGTTTACTTGTGTGTGTCTGTATGCATGGATACTGGGTCATTAGGTAAAATACGTTTCTTACTAATGGTCATGATCAGAAATATCTGAAATGTCAAACAGATCTTCAATTCAGGTCAGTCACTCAGTCTTGTCTGGCTGTTTGTGACCCCATGAACTGCAGCATGCCAGGCCTCCTTGTTCATCACCAACTCCTAGAGCTTACTCAAACTCATGTTCATTGAGTTGGTGATGCCATCCAGCCATCTTATCCTCTGTTGTTCCCTTTTCCTCCTGTCTTCAGTCTTTCTTGGCATCAGGGTCTTCTCCAATGAGTCAGGTCTTTGCATCAGGTGGCCAAAGTATTGGAGCTTCAGCTTCAGCATCAGTCCTTCCAATGAATATTCAGGACAGATTTCCTTTAGGATGGACTGGTTGGATCTCCTTGCAGTCCAAGGGACTCTCAAGAGTCTTCTCCAACACCACAGTTCAAAAGCATCAATTCATGGGCACTCAGCTTTCTTTATAGTCCAACTCTCACATCCATACATGACTACTGGAAAAACCATAGTTTTGATTAGATATACCTCTGTTGGCAAAGTAATGTCTCTGCTTTTTAATATGCTGCCTAGGTTGGTCATAGCTTTTCTTCCAAGGAGCAAGCGTCTTTTAATTTAATGGCTGCAGTCACCATCTGCAGTGATTTTAGAGCCCCCCAAAATAAAATCTGTCCGTTTCCATTGTTTCCCCATTTATTTGCCATGAAGTGATGGGACCAGATGCCAAGATCTTCATTCTTCCCCACAAACTTAATTAACCCCTCCCCATCCTTTAATTTTAAGCTCAGCTGTCCCTCTTTCAGACAACCTTTCTTTACCTGTTTCTCTGGTTTAAATCCTTTACCACATTATGAAACTGAATTCTATCACTTAGCTGTAATTTTACATTTGTGGCTCAAAGAGTAAGAATCTGCCTGCAATGCAGGAGACCCAAGTTCCATCCCTGGGTTGGGAAGATTCCCCTGGAGTAGGAAATGGCAACCCACTCTAGTATTCTTGGCTGGAGAATCCCATGGACAGAGGAGCCTGGTGGGCTACAGTCCATGGGGGTCACAAAGAGTCAGACACAACTAAGTGACTAACACTTTCACTTTTATGTAATTATTGGGCTTCCGCTATGGATGGCTCAGTGGTAAAGAACCCAGCTGCAATGCAGGAGCCACAGGAGATGTGAGTTCGCTCCCTGGGTCAGGAAGATCCCCTAGAGGAGGGCATGGCAACCCTCTCCAGTATTCTTGACTGGAGATTCCCAAGGACACAGGAGCCTGGCAGGCCACAGTCTAGAGGGTCACAAAGAGTTGGACACAGTTGAAGCAACTCAGCACACATGCACATGTGATTGTTAGGTTAGCAGCTGTATCTCCTTTTAGGTTGTAGGCTCAATGATAGTTATGACTGGTCTTTATTTTTTATTTTTCTTTTTTTGCTTGCTCCTGTATTCCTTGCATCTAACGCAGTATCTAGCACACAGGGCCTGCTCCATAAATTTTAAATTAAAAAGTGTATCCTCCATTTCCTTCAACACACCCCATGTGTACTCAGCTGTTAAGTCCCATGGATTCTTTCTACTTAGTATCTCTCATGCCCACCCACTTTACTGCATTATTGAGAGAACTTAACTCTTCTTGCCTACATTTCAGCAATATTCTTCTAACTGATCTTATCTATATCCTGCTGCTTTTCCTCCCACTCCAATCCAATTAATTTTCCCCCTAAGTGATTTTTTTATTAACATAAAAATATGATCACGCCACCTCTCAGCTTAGTATCTTTCAGCGGCATCTAATTGCCTTCAGAAAAAATTTCAAACCCTTTATTATGTAGGGGTACAGACATTTGCAATCATAGTGCCATTGTGCAAAACTTAAACTTTGTTTTCTTACAACTGAATTTAATTTTCTTATTCTGAACTACATCTGGTTGGTTCAGAATCAATTTCGTCACTTTCATGTAGACTCAGTCCAACTTAGTGCTTTTCAGTCAATTAGGATTTATTTTCTGTCACATAAAGGATTATAACTCTAATTTCCTTGTATTCTTCTAGTAGTTGAGTATAATCCTCGGGAAACTGAGTGAGGGGGTGGGGTGGCTTGCTCAGTTGCCACCACTATGTTTTAAGGGAGAGGCTTCTCCTTCTTGCTCTCAATCTGCTTCAGATCTCTATCAGCCCTGTAATCCTGGCTGTGTTCTCTGATGCTCAGTTGGATGTGAACAACTCCTTCAAGGGTGACCTGGGTAGCCTACATCTGACTTGGCTTCTTTAGCATTCCAGTGATGGTTGCCGATGGTAAAGACAACCATTTATTCCCCTGTCTCTGCAGGTGATTGTCTAAGCCATAGCCTTCTGATGAGTGACTCCTGTATCACCATGTTGATGTCCAGGTACCATCTGGTACTTGAGCTTTGTTCATTCATGCTCTCTCTTTCCCTCTTTTCCTTTCCTCTTTCTTCCTTAAATGTAATGTTTCACTCAGAACATATGGGAATGGTCACATGTCATGCCTTTTAGAACTGAGACCTACAGTGGGCTCTCATCCTGCCCCTAAAACCTTTCACTAAGCACTTGACTATCAGGCCCACAGTTTTGATGAAGCGCTGCCTTTCTCTTCTTTCCCATTCCCAAGGCCTCAAGTGGTGGGGGGCAGGGAGGAGGGGTGGATTCTATTCTGTAAGAGACCCTAGTATCACTCAGCACTTACTAAGCCCTTCAGAATATGACCCAGCTATATTTTCTCTCCAAAGCTTAGAGGCTTCTTAGTATTAGAATGAAAGGAAAAACTGAGCTATGACCACTTGTACTCTTTATTTCCACTTTGTGTGTCTTTTAATCGCTTAGTTGTATCTGACTCTTTGCTACTTCATGGACTATATAGCCCACCAAGCTCTTCTGTCCATGGAATTCTATAGGCAAGAATACTGGCTGCTACTGCTGCTGGGGCTGCTAAGTCGCTTCAGTTGTATCCTACTCTGTGCGACCCCATAGACAGCAGCCCACCAGGCTCCCCCGTCCCTGGGATTCTCCAGGCAGAACACTAGAGTGGCTTGCCATTTCCTTCTCCAATGCATGAAAGTGAAAAGTGAAAGTGAGGTCGCTCAGTTGTGTCCAACTCTTTGCGACCCCATGGACTGCAGCCCACCAGGCTCCTCCGTCCATGGGACTCTCCAGGCAAGAGTACTGGAGTGGGGTGCCATTGCCTTCTCCAAGAATACTGGAGTGGGTAGCAATTCCCTTCTCCAGGAGATCTTCCCAACCCAAGGATCAAACCCAGGTCACTTGTACTGTGGTATATTCTTCACCATCTGAGTCACCAAGGAAGCCCATATTTCAACTTTGGAATTTATAAATTATATGTTTTTCTTTGTTCATGTTAATGTCCCAATTTAAAAACTTCCCTCTGGAATTAATGTTAATCCAAATACTCCCATAAGGACATGTATGGTTGGAATGGAAGATGACATTTATTTTATTTTGCAAGAAACATCCTTTTATTATTATTATTTTTTTAACAAAAGAAAAGCAAAATTTAATTAGTAACTTGTATCCAGGGGATGGCACCCCACTCCAGTACTCTTGCCTGGAAAATCCCATGGACGGCGGAGCCTGGTAGGCTGCAGTCCATGGGGTCGCTAAGAGTCGGACACGACCGAGCGACTTCACTTTCACTTTTCACTTTCACGCATTGGAGAAGGAAATGGCAACCCACTCCAGTGTTCTTGCCTAGAGAATTCTCACTGCAAGCTTCTGTGGAAGGTGGAATTATTTTTCTTGTTTTGCCAATAAGAAAACAAAAGTATAAAGAAGAAACTTGTTTCAGACTGTACAACAGTTAATAAGACAGAATCTGACTCAGGAACTCTTAATATGGAGTCTTTGCTGTCAATTATATTTCAATGCTGCAAGAGCTAGAGCTAAGTCACTTCAGTCATGTCCAACTCTGTGCAACCCCACAGATGGTAGCACACCAGGATCCACCATCCCTGGGATTCTCCAGGCAAGAATACTGGAGTGGGTTGCCATTTCCTTCTCCAATGCACACATGCATGCTAAGTCACTTCAGTTGTGTCTGACTCTATGCGACCCTATGGACAGCAGCCCACCAGGCTCCTCTGTCCACGGGATTTTCTAGGCAAGAATACTGGAGTGGGTTGCCATTTCCTTCTCCTTCTATGCTGCAAACACCTCCATAATTCATACCACTTCAAACTTTGGTTCCAAATGCTCTTAGTTAGTGGTAGTATGTTCTTTCTCTATTTTCCGTCCTATCATTTGAAATTCAATGCACCCTATTATCTCCTCTGCAAGCCTTCTTTTTAATCATCTGCCTCCCTCCCCCTACCCTTAGTCTGATTTCACATGCTCCAAGGGTTGGTTTAACTAATTCTGGCCTCCCGCTAGACCATGAGCTTACTGAAAGCAAGAATCCCATTTTTTTTTTTTTTAACTGAAGTACAGTTGATGTGCACCAATATTATACAAGTTATAGGTATAACATATAGTGATTCACAATTTTTAAAGATTATATATATTCCACTTACAGTTATAAAATATTGGCTATATTCCCTGTGTTGTACAATATGTCCTTATAGCTTATTTTATACCTAATAGTCTGTAGTTTTTAATCCCCTACTCCTGTATTTTCCCTCATCCCTTTCCTCTCCCCACTGGTAACAACTAGTTTGAGAACCACATTCTCTAGATATGTGTATTTCAATGACTGTTCTAGTGCCAGGTACATAAAAATGTGTTCAGAAAAATTTGTCGAAAAAAGCTGAAGATACCATGAAGTACTGATGTAGAAATAACAGAAACTTTAAGAAATGAGAAATATGACAGGTTTAATTGATGCCTGTTTGATAGTAATAGAAAATCTTATTTTTAGGTTGAGAGACTTGGGTGGAAAATTAAGCTCTCCTGAGGCTAATAAGCCTCACTATCCTTGGATATCCATCTTGTTCCACACACTCTTTGAAGAAAATACCTAAAATAGTATGTTTTCCCAAAGGTGTCTATCATTCATGGATTTTGAAGTTACTGAAATACCAATAAAAGAACATTCTGTTGCATGCAAGGATTATCTATGGCCTTTTGGGAGGTTAATCCTCAGAATCACAAGAGGGAAAAAAAACTTCTACAGGTTAGTAAAAGAAACCCTAGGAGTCTGGTTCTAAGAAGAGCTACAGAATGAGTGGAGCTAGTGGCTGCTGATGGAGCCTGAAAAACTAAAGCTGCCATAGCACTGATCCACAACTAGTTAGAACATATCCAGGAGAAGCAAAAAGAATCTCATGGTCCGAGACACCTGGCACCTTGGTGAATTTCCCCCATCAGAAATATCACTATTAAGTGGATAGAGCGGAAACGCAAGTCATGCCTGTTACACACAGCATTTGTGTTCTCTTTCCAAATGGCTAATTCTCAAGGCTACCCAAAGCAAATGCTTCAGCCTGAAAAACTGCCAGAAATTATTAGCTCATTCAAAAAGGACAAATTTGTCCTGCTCTCCTTATTCCCTAGGACAGGTACCTATTAAAGGTCAGCAGTTGATTTATTAAGAAAAGATAAATCAGGAATCCAAACAAAATGTTTGCAGAATGTCAGAGACGCAAAAGGCTGAACTAATTGCTTGAAAATATCTGCTTGGTATTTGACTAAGAATCAATTCATTAGCATTCCACACCATCACTTTTGCATAAAGAAAGAAAATAAAACATGCCAAAAAGAATGGAAATTTTCTGGGACTGAACCAAAGAATAGCATTTTCAGATTAAAACTGCATAATACGCTGTATATTTTAGGTGCAATTATCAGATGTTGATATGATATTTTGTTTGCTAACCACATTTATGAGTTCAGTGTGTGAACTATACAAGGCATTTAAGAACCACAAGAGTGTAGAATGTTTTCCAAGTACTTAATAGGTAATGGTCGAACAGTTTAGGGATGATGGCACACTACCAAATTCTTCAGAAAATTATACCTCTAAGCAAGTGTAAATAAATAATTATAAGTTTAAATTTACCTTCCTCCTCTATTTTCATTAGAGCAATCTCAGCATGTAGATCTTTGATTAATTTTTAAATAAAATTGTGTTTTCAAACAGCACAATAACCCATTTTTGAACAACCTAGTTGTTTACCCAGGCAGGTGATTTTTGCAAAACTTTTGTTTTATTTGAAACCAAATTTTAGATACTGTTATTCTTTAACTTTTGGTTCTTCCCTGGTTATGAGGTGGGGAAAAATAAAAGCTTCTGGGGACAAGTCTAGCTCCTCTGCATACTACTTAACTCCTGACTGTGCACAGGTGCACATTTTCAACCTATTCACAGCTTTTCAAGAACAAGACCAGTGGTCCTCTTCCTTTGTATTTCCCAAAGCACAAAACCAGTAAGAAGAACACTATAAGCAGCCAATTAATCCTCATCTGGCTGACTCTACTAAAGTTCCTTCCAGAACTCAGCAAAATTATGCCTGTTGCCTCATATAATGATACTGCTTTTCATCTCTCTCTCTCTCTCTTTTTTTTTTTTTTTGGTCCCAGAGATTCTTCAGTTCAAACTCATCAATCTTTAAAACACTTTAGAGTCAACACTGTATATGATTATTTTTCCAATGATATTAGCCAGTTTCCAAATATTTAATAAGCCTGTTTTCAAGATGTAATGCATAGCAAGACATGATGAGAATTGTTACGTGCTATAGTCCAGGTATTAATGACCATCTGGGAAAGCTGATAGTCCAAGGAAATATCCGATAGTAATGTTATGATTTCTGTTATAGCTTGTTTGTTTTCTTTCAATTAGGTAAGAAAAGAAAACAAATCTCTTCTCCTACCATGGCTGTCTGAAGGAATAACAATGCCATAGGCAACAGGTATGCCCGTTTTAATTAACTGGAAACAAAATTAGGATTCAATTTCCTAGAAATTATCTACCCTTGGTGAAAGGAGACCTTGAAAACACCATACAAATTGTCCGTCTCTAGCCTTCTAATGTGTGTATGCATGTATGTTCGTATGTGTATATATATATATATGTACATATGTAGGTATGTGTATATATATATATATGAATGTATATACATATGTAGGTATGTGTATATTTGTTGTTGTCATTTAGTTGCTCAGTCGTGTGCAGCTCTTTACTACTCCATGGACTATAGTCCACCAGGTTCCTCTGTCCACGGAATTTTACAGGAAAGAATACTGTAGTAGGGTGCCATTTCCTACTCCAGGGGATCTTCCCAACCCAAGGATCAAATCCATCTCTCCTGCATTGCAGGCAGATTCTTTACTATCTGAGCCATCAGGGAAGCTCATGTGTATATGATACACATATTATATATACATTACATAAATATAAATGAATCTACCTATGTCTGATTATAAAACACTTGCAGAAATATTTTTAATGACTTTAAGACTCTTTTGAAGAATCATCTACAGAATACAGTGCATGTTTTTCAGAACAAAATAATGTGCTTTCTGACAAAACACTATGTAAGTGCTTTTTGATTATTATATCCAAAGTCCCACCTGATGATAACTGAAGATGTTTCCATAATTCTAAGTAGATTGCAAGTGTCTGATAGTGAATGTTTAAAAATGTACATGCTTTCAGTGCTGCTATTTGGTTGGATAATTTAAAATAAATGAATACTGAAGATTCATATGTCTTCAAAAATTCTTAGTATTTATTATACATTATAATCAGAGACGGGACATTTCAAAGCATGAAACACAAAGCAAGGTCCTTTGCTCCATAAAACATCAAATGCAAATTAAAAATAAATATATTGTTTACTAAAGGGAATAGAGTAATATTTTGCTTGTTTATTGGAGCAGAGAGAGGTCACGAGAAAAATAAAACAGGACAAAGACAAGAAGGGTTGAAGAAAGGCACAAAACAGACCTTTGGTACACACAATATGGGGAAAACTGGGGAGATAATGAAAAAAAGCACTGAATGTAAAAATAAGCTGATAGCAGGATATGATTCCACACACATATAGCAATGATAAGAATCAAAAAAGATGCAACTTCTTCATCTGAAAACTCCCTCTTTTATGTTTTAAAGGATCATGGAAATGAGTGTTTGTTTATATGTTTGTTCTTTGCTCCAGAGCTATTTAAAGGAATACTTTATGGATACTACCTCATTAATATTTTCTTACTCTGCAGAATATAATTACCTTTGCTTTACATTTGAAGAAACATTTTTATGGTCTATTTTGATGTAGAACATTACTGGTGTTCAATGAACATGAATTGGAAATAAACATGAGACAACCTGGCTCCATTTACCAAAACATGGACAGGACTATAAATTTGGTGGCAAAATGTGAAAACATACTCAATATGTTTTTATATAATTTTGATATATGTGAAATGAAGTGATAGATGATAAAACCGAGCAGATTATCTCTTACTCTGTTCCCATTTCTGAACAGATAAAGTTTTTGAAAATATATTGAGTTTTATATGTGTGAGAGGGGTGTAACATATTTTCCTAATTAGAGAAAACACTTTTACAAAACAATTGGTATAATACAAAGAACATCAGGCAAAATTGTTTAAACTATGTACAAGTGAGAAAGTTAATACTTGGTATACGATGCAAGGAGATCCAACCAGTCCATTCTAAAGGAGATCAGCCCTGGGATTCCTTTGGAAGGAATGATGCTAAAGCTGAAACTCCAGTACTTTGGCCACCTCATGCAAAGAATTGACTCATTGGAAAAGACTCTGATGCTGGAAGGGATTGGGGGCAGGAGGAGAAGGGGACGACAGAGGATGAGATGGCTGGATGGCATCACTGACTTGATGGACGTGAGTCTGAGTGAACTCCGGGAGTTGGGGATGACAGGGAGGCCTGGCGTGCTGCAATTCATGGGGTCACAAAGAGTCGGACACAACTGAGTGACTGAACTGAACTGAACTGAACTGAAATGATGGTTTACTTTGGAAAACACACACATTTTATTTTTGTTCTCATTGATCAAAATATTTTTAAACTTCACATTTTAAATACATTTTGAGCAATTGACACATTCTTATGGCTGTCACAATCATTTAATATGAATGAAGTTCATTCATATTAAATGCATAATATTGGGGGAGCCACCAAAAGTCATTTGATGTCAAGTCCAGAAGTTTCCTGTAGCTTCTGTAGAAAAAAAGAATATTCTAGAAAACTACAAAATGTTTGGTACTTGACACACTGAAAAGGGGAAACACACTACTTAAAAAATACACATTACAAATTAACAAGGTTAATCGATACCACATTGTTTGTAATTGCAAAATATTGAAAACAATGTAAATACACATACATTGGTAAGTGGTTGATTAAACAATAAACACAATGAAAATATAATTGTGAAATGAATGAGGAAAGCTCTATGAACTGATATGCAATAATTCCTAGGGTATGTTGCTATGTAAAAAAAGAAAGGTACAAGAACTTTATGGGAGATTCTGTGTCATGCAAGACAGAAAGATATATAAAACATATAATTTATCTGCTGTTTTGTGAAAGAAAAGAAAAAAAGAACAACTGAAAAGTTTGACAGGAGTGAATGAGGGTGTTTACCCACAGGTGATGAGTGAGAAAGTCATGGAAAGGATAAGGAATGAAGACACAGCAGAAAGGATGATAAGACAGTGAAACCTCTCTGTGTATACTAAACAAAGCTATTATCTCACATTCTCAGAAAATAAATTAAATTTTTAAACCATTAGGTCACACGGGAAAATTGAAAATGAACTAGAAACAGTGAAAAAAACAAAACAAAACCTTTCTACATTACATATGAATAACATTACTACATGGAAGGAGACAAAGAGGAAAACAACCAATAAAATTTGGACAATATAGTATTTTAACTACTCTAAGTGAATTAAAACTGCACATGACTACCACACTCTAGTTAACATGCTTTCCCACATAAATATAGGCTACCATTCGGAAACCATATGCACTCTGCTGCTGCTGCTGCTGCTAAGTCGCCTTAGTAGTGTCCGACTCTGTGGGACCCCATAGACGGCAGCCCACCAGGCTCCCCGTCCCTGGGATTCTCCAGGCAAGAACACTGGAGTGGGTTGCCATTGCCTTCTCCAATGCATGAAAGTAAAAAAATAAAGTGAAGTCATTCAATCGTGTCCGACTCCTAGTGACCCCATGGACTGCAGCCCACCAGGCCCCTCTGTCCATGGGATTTTTCAGGCAAGAGTACTGGAGTGGGGTGTCATTCTAGAACTGAGCAAATAAGTAAATATATATCAACAACCACAGATATGCAGATGATACCACTTTAATGGCAGAAAGAGAAGAGGAACTAAAGAGCCTCTTGATGAGGGTGAAAGAGGAGAGTGAAAAAGTTGGCTTAAAACTCAACATTCAAAAAACGAAAACCATGGCATCCAGTCCCATCACTTCATGGCAAATAGATGGGGAAAAATGTGGAAACAGTGACAAACTTTATTTTCTTGGGCTCCAAAAGCACTGCAGGTGGTGATTGCAGCCCTGAAATTAAAAGACGGTTGCTGGTGGCTCAGATGGTAAAAATCTCCCCTCAATGAAGGACACTGTGGTGCGATCCCTGGGTCAGGAAGATCCTCTGGAGAAGGGACTGGCTACCCACTCCAGTATTCTTTCCTGGAGAATCTCACAGATAGAGGAGCCTGGTAGGCTATAGTCCATAGGTTGCAAAGAGTCGGGCAAGATTGAGAGACTAACACTGGTCCTTGGAAGAAAAGCTATGACAAATCTAGACAGTGTATTAAAAAGAAGAGATATCACTTTGCTGACAAAGGTCCGTATAATCAAAGCTATGGTTTTTCCATAGCTGTGGATGTGAGAATTGGACCATAAAAAAAGACTGAGTGCCAAAGAATTGATGCTTTTGAATTGTGGTGCTGGAGAAGACTCTTGAGAGTCCCTTGGACAGCAAGGAGATTAAACCAGTCAATTCTAAAGGAAATCAACCCTGAATATTCACTGGGAGGGCTGGTGCTGAAGCTGAGGCTCCAATACTTTGGCCATCTTATGTGAAGGGCTGACTCACTGAAAAAGACCTGACACTGGGAAAGACTGAAGGCAAGAGGAGAAGGTGACAGAGGATGAGATGTGTGGATGACATCACTGACTCAATGGACATGAGTCTGAGCTCCAGGAGATAATAAAGGACATGGAAGCCTGGGGTGCTGCAGTTCACGGGGTCTCAAAGAGTCAGACATAACTTAGCAACTCAACAACAACAACAACAAATTGCGAATAATGGGAGCCAGATCTCTTACTGATAAAGTTACAAATAAGAAATGGGGCACAGCTAGAATTGACTAATATAGACAAACAAATGTAAAATAAATACAGGTATGGTATGTTCATGTGTTTGCATACGTATGTTTTCTAGCTCTTTCCATTGCGAGGACCCAGAAATAATGACACACCAGTAGCAGTGATTACACCTAGTAATTAGATCTTAGTTTCTAAATGACACTGCCCAACAAAAAGAAATAATGAAACTGGGAGAAAAGTGTGATTCTAGCATCAGTATAAGGAAAGAATAAGGTAAAACTGGAACATTTTGTGGTCTCAGAAAGCAATATAGTCTCAAAAAATGATGAAGATGTCAAATGAAACTCAAGTCCATGTAGGAAGGCCTCCAGGTTCCAATTTTAAGAAGATTGGAGCAAAATAATAGACAATCATCTTAACGAATTATGTGATAGCTAATTTTATGTGTCAGCCTGACTGGGCCATGGGGTACCCAGTTTAAACATTATTCTGAGTGTGTCTGTGAAGGTGTTTCTGGATGAAATTACCACTTGAATTGGTGTACTCAGTAAAGGAGACTGCCCTCCCCAATGTAGGTAGATATCATCCACTCCATTGAGGACTTGTGTAGAACAAGAGGTGGAGTAAGAAGAGACTAACCCCTTTGCTTCTAGCCTACCTGCTTAAGTGGGGACATCTCATCTTACCCCTTCCAGCCCTTAAACCAGTGCTTATACTATTAGGCACTCCTGGTTCTCAGATTTTCAGACTCAGATTGGAACTATCCCACCAGCTTTCCTGGGTCTACAGTTTTCAGAGGCCAAATCATGAGACTTCTCAACTTCCATAATCACATGAGTCAACTTTTCATAAAAAATCTCCATATATCTATTATCTATCTCTATATTTAGGGGTTTCCCAAGTGGTGCTAGTGGTAAAGAACCCACCTGCCAATGCAGGAGACATAAGAGATGCCAGTTCGATCACTGGTTTGGGAAGAGCCTCTGAAGAAGGGAATGGCAATCCACTCCACTATTTTTGCCTGGAGAATCACATTGGACAGAGGAGCCTAGTGGGCTACAATCTATATGGTTGCAAAGAGTCAGACATGACTTAAGTGACTTAACATGTACACCTCTATATTTAAGAATCCATAGATCTCCTACAAGTTCTATTTATCTGGAGAAAATAGAAAATTTTTCTATATATAGAAATATACAGAATATAATCTGAAAAATATAGAATATAGAAAATATATAGAATATAATCTGTACTCTGAAAATATAATCTGTACTCTGATTAACTGAACATAATTTATAACTAAATTTTCATGAGACTAAAGGATAAACAAACAAATCTGGGACAAGAAAAGCTCAACAAAATAAAAATAAAAAGGGAAAAATAGTAACTTTCTACTGGAGAAACCTAGTAGACACACTTCAACTGGGTGATCATAGTTGATACTGCTAGCCATAAGAAATGTCTACATTGTATACCTTCTGATATGGCACAATGAGAAAGGAACAACATCATTTATATGCTATTCCTGGCCAGAAATTCCTAAACTGAATTTTTTTAAAATGGAATTTAATCATGAGAAAACATGTCAAACCCAATTTGAGGGACATTCTACAGAACAACTGGCCACTACTCTTGAAAGATAAAGATGTGATGAACTGTTCCAGATTAAAGGAGAAGAAATGCATGTGACAAGTGTGTGATTCTGGATCAGATCCTGGTCTAGAAAATAGGGACATTAGTGAGACAAATGATAAAACTGAAATAAAGTCTATAGATTAGTCAGTAGTGTTTTATCAATAATTCCTGGATTTGATCATTGACTATGATTTCATAAAATGTTGATGTTTTGGAAAGCTGGGTGAAGTTTACAAGGAAATTCTTAGGACTATCTTTGCAACAATCCAAGTCTGAAATTACTTTCAAGTTAAAAAAAAAAAAAAAAGTTAGTGGTAAGACATAAGGACAGACCAAAAGTTTTGAATCTCCAGATCCCAGTTCATAATCAGATGATCCTAAGGAAGATAGCACGAACAGCAAACAGTTGGCAGCAAAATGGCCAACTCGGGGTTCAATCATCACAGAATGAAAAATGTTGAGCACACCATGTTTGAATGTGAGGAAAAAGTTTCAAACAGCAGACACTGTAGCTTTATGTTTTATAATAAAAGACTGTCTTCCCTATCACAATTGTGTACAAGTACATGCCATATTTGTTTCTCACACAAGACGATGGCAAAATGTGACATCACTTAAAAACAAAGGATAATGTTATGTTAGTGCTAAAACTGTCCACACTGCATAATGGAATAAGTCTACTTGAGTCAGAGTACCTTAGATGTTTTATTACATGTTTATAACAAAAAAGTTACAAGTATTTAATACATCTACTCATATCCACTGTTGACGACTAAGGAGACTAAGGCAACTGGACAAGGCAGACTAAGATAAATTGCACCCCATGCCCTGAGCTGAAAAATATCAGAGATTGAAGCAAACATTCTAGATCTACACAAATGTCTGCTAAACTACAGGGGAAGTAGAAAATATATGAAGGACACATGAAATCAGATCTACATAGCCAACTTCAGAAGTCAACAATACAAAATGAAATAAGTTAATACAGAGAATCCAGGAGGCACTCAGTGTCCATATGTGGGAGATCAGCAAGACAGGAATTACCAAGTGTACATCACAATATGAATAGACAAAGTGCAAAGTGAATGGATGTTTTCCCCAAGCCACAATCTTTGGGAGCACAAGTACATAATAATTGCTCAATAAATGTAAGTTATTCCTATCATACTGTCATGGGCTTCTCTTCCTTTTAGTATCTTATCATGTTTCAAATTTCTATTTTTAGGAATGCTTTATTATGATGAACATTACATAAGTTCTTGTATATATTTGTAAATGAATATGCATAGATGAAAGTAGCTAAAAAATGCTGTATTGGTGGGCTGGTGGTGGGGTTTAGTCACTAAGTCATGTCCGACTTTTGCGACCCCATGGAATGTAGCCCACCAGGCTCCTCTGTCCATCAGATTTTCCAGGCAAGAATACTGGAGTGGGTTGCCATTTCCTTCTCCAATTGATGGGATAGATAGTCACTACTGAACAGGTATAAAGAGTTTCAGCTATGTACCATGAATGAGGGGCTTCCCTGATAGCTCATTTGGTAAAGGATCCATCTGCAATGCAGTAGACCCTGGTTTGATTCCTGGGTCAGGAAGATCTACTGGAGAAGGGATAGGCTACCCACTCCAAGGGATACGTTACCCACTTCAGTATTCTTGGGCTTCCCTTGTGGCTCAGCTATTAAAGAACCCACCTGCAATGCAGGAGAACTGGGTTCAATCCCTGGGTTGGAAAGATCCCCTGGAGAAGGGAAAGGTTACCCAGGTCATATTCTGGCCTGGAGAATTCCATGGACTGTATAGGCCACAGGGTCGTAAAGAGTCAGACACAACTGAACGAATTTCACTTTCATGATGAATAAGTCCTAGAGACCTGCTCCTAGAGACATTGTGCCTCATCTTAACAGTACTGAATTGTGCACTTCAAAATTCAAGAGTGTAGGTCTCAAGGTAAGTGTTTTTATCAGAATATAAATGGATAAATGAATAATAAAACAATGTGATCAAACAGCAACATTGGTGATATCAGGAACGCTCCATTTCTTGTTCTATTTCTATTTGATAAACCACATTATTGATGTTTGCACATATACATAGATATGTTTTGAATACAATAATGGGGAGTGTTTGCTATCATTTGGTTTAAAAATTCTCCAAAATGGATATGGGTTGAATTAATTTTGAGGGCCACTTTGTACAGTGGTGATTGCCAAGTGATTTATCTGACTTAGCTGCCTTGTTAGTTCTACATTTCTTTCTCTACCTAACCAAACAAAGCGATATACACTAGTTTGGAATTAGAACAATAGAGAGCAATACCAGTGAACTGATCTAGGAGCTCTGGCCTCTGCCCCAGCATCATGTCTCCTCCTATTTGAGAGCAGGATTGAGCATATAGATGACACTCCTGGAAAGAAAATCAGTCACAGATTGAGCGGCAGACTTTGTTCTTTGGTATGGTAGGGTCAGAGAAACTAACTTGACCACAGAAATACTAATCAGAAAGTATCTTTCTGGTCGCAAAAGTTATAGGGAAATATGTCCACATACAGCCTCCATATAGATGAAAATAATTCCAAAGTGGCAGCCTGGATAGTCTCAGGTAAAGAATGGCTTCTTCCTAAGATCATTTGTGTTCAGCAACCTCTATGCCTGCAACACTAATCACTGTGCTATGAAGCCATCTCTACTTAAAAGAAATCCATAAAATATAAGATGTATCTTTAAATTTCACCAAGATTAATCATTCAATGTCTGTGTCTTCACCTTCACGTTTGACCCACCTATTTATTGTAAATGACTTACAAGATTATACTTGGACAGTTTCTAGTAATAATCTGTTGAGAGGAGAAATCATGTACAACAAGGTGAGAGGTCCTCGGAAGATGAAGAGGCGGTTCTGAGGCAGGGCAGGGTAAATACCCTACCCTATCAGTGGAGTAGTTAAAACAACCCCAAGGAGATGGCCTTAGGCGTTAGCAAAGGACGTAGAGTGATTTACAAAGGGAGGAAAGAAAATTCAGGCAGGTGCTCCAAGTACATGCAGAAGGTGCCAATGGCTCACCTAAGACCAGGGGTGAGCTATCTCCATGAATTATACTGGTGAACAGACTTTCCTTCAAAATGTGTGCGTTCAGTTGCTAAATTGTGTCTGACTCATTGTGACCCCATGACTGCAGTACGCCAGGCTTCCCTGTCCTTCACTATCTCCCAGAGTTTGCTAAAACTCATGTCCCTTGAGTCATTAATGCCATCCTACCATCTCATCCTCTGTTGCCCCCTTTCCCTCCTGCTTTCAATCTTTCCCATCATCAGGGTCTTTTCCAATGAGTCAGATCTTCACATCAGGTGGCCAAAGTATTGGAGCTTCAGCTTCAGCATTGTCTTTCCAATGAATACTCAGGATTGATTTCCTTTAGGATTGGTTTGATCTCCTTGCTGTCCAAGGGACTCTCAAGAGTCTTTTCCAGCATCACAGTTTGAAAACATCAATTCTTCAGCTCTCAGCCTTCTTTATGGTCCAACTCTCACATCTGTATATGACTACTGGAGAAACCATAGCTTTGACTATATGGACATCTATGGACAAAGTGATGTCTCTGTGTTTTAATATGTTGTCTAGGTTCATCATAGCTTTTCTTCCAAGGAGGAAACGTCTTTTAATTTCATGTCTGCAGTCACAATCTGCAGTGATTTGGGAGCCAAAGAAAATAAAATTTGCCACTGTTTCCAAAGTTATCGGTCACGCTGTTGAATGATAGTATTTATTCTCCCATCTTTATGCAACTTCGAGACAGTGAGAACCTTTAAGTAAGACATTTAAATTATCTATTAAAAAGGAAAGAGGCAAGCAGAAAACTCAGCAAGTTGATGCTACAAAATGGAGATCCAGAGAAGACACTACTGACATAGTTGGGGATGCAAAGCCCCAGAGGATGCAACCTGGGCCCTGTCAACCTTCACTGTATTTTGAAGACCCATCAACAAGATCTTTATCCTTTAAGAGTCATGGTTTTTGTAGCTACTTTATCCAGGCACTTAAGTTTTGTGTTTTATAGTCCTGGAAAAAAGTAATAGCTTATCGATGCCCACATGGCCTTTCCTTAGTTTCTGGTTGAAACCATATTGACTAAGCACCATCTTGACCTCACTGTCACACCAGTCTCACTCCACTGCCTCCTGCAGTCAATTCTGTCTTCATATTATTATGGTTGATTTTATGTGTCAATTTAACTGGGCATGGGGTGCTATTTGGTCAAATATTATTCTAGATACTTCTCTGAGGGTATATTTGAATTGGGTTTCACATTTAAATTGATAGACTGAATAAAGATTTCTCTTCTTAGGTGGGAAATTGGGTGGGCTGTGTTTAATCAACTGAAGGGCTAAACAGAAAAAAAAAGTTTGACCCTCTCCTGAGCAAGAGGAAATTTCTCCTATCTTATTACCTTGAGCTGGAACTTTCTCCCCCAGCCTTTAGACTCAAACTGAAATATCAGCTCTTCTTGAGTCTCAAGTTTGCCAGCATATAGTCTAGAATTATACCATAGAACCACATCGTTGGCCCTCTTCAGCTTGCTAAATGAAGATCCTGGGACTTGTCAAGCTCCATAATTACATGAGCCAATTCCTCACAATACCTCTGTATGTGTGTGTGTATGTATGTGTACGTGTATAAAATAATCTGTGAAGGGAATATACTAACACATTTAATTGGTTTTAGTTCTCTGAAGAACCTTTATACTCCCATGATGTCTACTTAAAAAAAAATCCATCTCTTCTCAAGGATGTAAAGTACACATTATTGGACAAAAATAATCCCTTTCTTTGAATTAAAGCATTTTAAATGCTTAAGGTGTCTGCCTGGGACTAGGAGTGGTAGCCAGATATTGATCTTTAGTCACTTTTTAGAGAAGGGAAATTCTAAGAAAAAAGAGAAAGGAAAAATAAATGTAAGAGATCTGGATTCCTGGGCAGTGGAAACTGGAAAGACTACATTTCTAGGCTGAGAAAGTGAAGAAGAGAAAAACTAGAAAATGGGAGAGAGAAAAGATGGATACACAGAAGGAAAGACTGAGCATCAGATTGCTTTCATCTTACTTACTGCTTTGGATAGTTTAGTGATTCCTTCCAGTAGCATGACTAAGAAAAAGTTAATAGCAAATAAATTGGATGTTTTCACTAAGTATAGCTTATTTAATACATTTCTGGGTAGTGTCTTAAGCTTCTAGAAACCCTGCCAAATAATATGTATCACACATTAACAAGATTTTACTTATTCATATCCATGCAAATCATAATTATAGGAAAGGTCTTATAGAATTGCAAAGTTTAAAGAAAACAAAGCACAAACAACTCAAAGTAATATTTAAAAGTCCTTTTTGTTTGACCAGTGGGATTCCTAAACAATACAAAGGTTTTCCTTCTTACACACTCACACCAGCACCCCTGGGCACCAGTGCTCCTCTTCCTTCTGAACTGCCCATGCAGACACAACTCTTGCATGGAATTCTGTCCTTCTGAGGGGCCACGGCCTTACCTGCCTGTACCAACACACACTTCCCAAGGAAAGTCGAGGGTCCTCTAAGTTTATAGTCTAACTGGAAACCTATTTGCCGCCATAACAAGTAGTGATTACAGGGTCACTAGTAAAGCTCAGTATCTCTTTAATCACTGTCTGGTAGGATAAAAGTTTAGTGTGTCATTTAAGAGTGCAGTCAGAAACAGAAAATATGAAAGTAGTGAACTGAAGTAGAAAAAATGACATTGCTTTCTTAAATTAATTCAAAGAAATGATCTTTTATGAGACTGTCATCCTTTTTCATAGACCCCTTCTGATACTTCCCTCCTCTATACATGGCCCTTTCTCATAAAATTCTCTATTATTTTTATACTTATTGTGGACATGTATCACTCCCCTACTTAGTATTAGATGTTTTAAGGCAGGCATGTGATACTGTTCTTTTTCATCACTATCCAATTGCAAATCCCACATAGACAAATGTTACTCATCTGAGAAAAAACTTCATTTAAATTCAAATTCTGGTGTTTAACTGGATTGCTTTCTTGATAGCCCGACTTGTGAACATTGTTTCTCTCTTGTTCCATTATTTTATTGCTGTTATAAAGGTCTCCCAAAACTTTTGGGGAGAGAAAGTCATCAGCTCTCTGTCCCTAGAGCTCTTCTCTCCTTCACTTTCTCAGACTAGAGATGGAGTTTTCCCAGGAGTCCAGAACTCATACTGATTTGGTTCTTGCTCTTGCTCTTTCTAGGAAGTCAATATCTTAATAGCACTTATTTAGCCTTAAAACTGGAGAAGGCAATGGCACCCCACTCCAGTACTCTTGCCTGGAAAATCCCATGGACCGAGGAGCCTGGTGGGCTTCAGTCCATGGGGTCGCTAAGAGTTGGACACGACTGAACGACTTCACTTTCACTTTTCAGTTTCGTGCATTGGAGAAGGAAATGGTAACCCACTCCAGTGTTCTTGCCTGGAGAATCCCAGGGACGGGAGAGCCTGGTAGGCTGCCATCTATGGGGTCACACAGAGTTGGACACGACTGAAGTGACTTAGCAGCAGCAGCAGCAGCCTTAAAACACAAATCTCATATAGAGTTGTATATAATATTATCTTGAAATAATGACTGAACATATTTCGAATCAGACAGCTTATATATACATGTGTGTATATATATATACACATACACACATCATATATATATATACTGCTGCTGCTAAGTCACTTCAGTCGTGTCCGACTCTGTGTGACCCCCTAGACGGCAGCCCACCAGGCTCCCCTGTCCCTGGGATTCTCCAGGCAAGAACACTGTAGAGGGGTGCCATTTCCTTCTCCAATGCATGAAACTGAAAAGTGAAAAGTCAAAGTGAAGTCGCTCAGTCGTGTCTGACCCTCAGCAACCCCATAGACTGCACCACCACCAGGCTCCTCCGTCCATGGGATTTTCCAGGCAGGAGTACTGGAGTGGGTGCCATTGCCTTCTCCGCTTAGGTGTATAGTCTTACTCAAAATTCCTAATGAGTTGAGGATATTTTAATGTGCTTTACTCAGTATATAACTCTACCATTTCCAAACAGAAATGATCAAATGATGGTGATTTATCTGCTGCTGCTTATCTTTTAATCCACCCATCATTTATTTCTTGTGATTTTTTTTCTCATTTTGAGTAACAAATACTCTTGCTCATAGTAACATCAGAGGAATAGGTTTGTAAATAAATATTTCCTATATCCCAGTAAGATGTTAGCATTGATAAAATGAGCACAGATTTTGTGTCCAGAATATCCATTCTTAATGCCAGTTAAGAACCAGTTATTTTGGTTAAAATTTCAGACATAGAGTTCTGTTAGCCTTCA
This sequence comes from Bos javanicus, assembly GCF_032452875.1. Taxonomy (NCBI): domain Eukaryota; kingdom Metazoa; phylum Chordata; class Mammalia; order Artiodactyla; family Bovidae; genus Bos; species Bos javanicus. The sequence continues at coordinate 56,985,556 of NC_083869.1, read as the reverse complement.
CAGTCACAATAGAACTATCTCTATTTAAAATTCAAGAACTTTCTGGCAACCAATATGAACAGATTGTTAATTTTTTCACCCCCAAGGAATATGCATCATTCATATGGCATGTTACAAAGTATGATTTTCAAAGTCATCTATTTTCTGTTCTCATTTGCTAATGTTAATATATACGATGTTATTTGTTTATTTTGTGAGTTTCCTTCCAACAAGGAACAGATTTCTCACATTTGTACATTAAATAGGAGTAGCAGAACACATTTCATACCATGACACTGAACTTCAGTGATCATCTGCTCTGTCTCACTAACACAGACTTCTATCTGCCCCAAATAATGTGCTGTTACTAACAGAAAAAGATATTATCCCCAAACTCACTTTACCTGATCACTCATTTTCTCCTTTTCCAACACCCTGTTTTAATCTTAGCCTTGGAGGCCTCAAATATTTTTAAAGCCAACCTTTTTCTCTTACTTACAGGGAGAGTAAGTAAGGTTGTAAAACTAGCCTTTCTCCAAGTCCATGTAATTTCCTATTCACCCACCATGTGACGTGGGGTAAGTCACTTATTTTCTAGAGTGTCCTAATATGGATCATGTACCCTAACATCTACCTTAGGAATGTATTGTGAAAGCTAAAAGGAAAATATATAGCTTATAAAATGTTAAATGACATATATGTGCAATTCAAAGAGGCAATAAATCTTATATGAAAAATGCCACCTAACTAGAATGATCCTCAAGACTTTATTTTGAAACATAACCAAAAACCAGAGAGAATATCTTTGTCTATAGCCATCAAATAAAGAGTATCAGAGGAGTAGCATCAGAAACATGATGAAATGAGATGCCCCTCACTTGCACCCGCCCTCTCTATTTGACATCTGTCAATGGACAAAATTACTTTGGGGAAGCTATGGGATCCAGCACTTTACACCACAAGGGACCTAGGAGGAGTCTTGTGCACACTTACATCAGGTAATAAGACCGTGGTCCTGGCTGTGGACCCAGAAATGGCCTGTATTCCAGCTCCACTTCCTCTCTTCTGTGCTCTAAAAGCCCCTGGAGAACACAGTCCTAAGCGGTCATCTTCTCACAAGAGCCTTTGGGGAAGTCCAAGAGACACAGTGTGATAGATCACAAAAAAGTCTTAGCATGTTTTGGAAGACTGAAATCACACTAAATATTTTTTCTGACCATCATAGTAAGAAACTAGAAATCAACAACAGAAGGCTAAGTGGAAAATTTACAAAAATGTGCAGATTAAACAACATGCTACTAAACAACCAATAAGTCTGAAGGAAAAATCAAAATGGAAATAAAAAATATCTAAAGGGGAATAAAAATGGAAACACAATATACTAAAATTTAGGGGATAGAGCAAAAGCAGATCTAAGAGGGAAGTTTGTAGTGATACCCACTTTCATTAAGAAAAGAGAATGAGCTCAAATAAACAACCTAATTTACCCTACAGACAAAAGAAAACAAATTAATCCCATATACAGCAGAAGGAAGAAAATAGCAAAAATTAGAGCAGAAATAAAATAGATACCAGGCAAACTAAAGAAAATATCAATAGACTTTTTTTTTTTTTTAAGAAAAACAGAATTAACAAACCTTTAGCAAAATTAAGAAGGAAAGAAAGATTCAAAGCAGTAAAATCAGAAATGAAATGGGAAATAATTACAATTGAAACCACAGAAATACCAAGGATCACAAGAAAGTACTATGAACAATTGTACAGCAACAAATTGGATAACCTAGAAGAATGTGATAAAATCTTAGAAACATAGAACCTATAAAGACTGAATCATAAAGACATAGAAAATATGAACAGACCAATAAGAAGGAAGAAAAATCAATTAGTACTCAAATATCTCCCAATTAAAAAAAGCTAAGGACCAGACGGTTTCCCAGGTGAACTCTTCTGTTGCTTTTCAGCTGCTTTTCAGTTGCCAGGTCACGTCCATTTATTTGTGACCCCATGAACTGCAGAATGGCAAGCTCCTCTGTCCTCTACTACATCTCAAAATTTCCTCAAATTCATATCCACTGAATTCTATCAATCATGTAAAAAAGAATTAACACTATTCTGTTCCAACAAAAAATTGAGATGGAAGGAACACTCCTAAACTCATTTTGTGAGGCTAACATAACCCTGAAACCACAGCCAGAAAAGAAAACTAATGCACAATATCCTTTATGAATATAGAGCAAAATTATTCAACAAAATATTAGCAAACAAATTCAATGGCACATTAAAAGAATTATACGCCATGACAAACTGGGATTTATCCCTGGGATGCAAGAATGGTTTAACATGCATACATTGATAAATGTGGTGAAGTGAAATGAAGTGAAGTCGCTCAGTCATGTCAGACTCTTTGCAACCCCATGGACTGTAGACTGCCAGGCTCTTCCATCCATAGGATTTTCCAGGCAAGAATACTAGAGTGTGTTGCCATTTCCTTTTCCAGGGGATCTTCCGGATCCAGGGATCGAACCCAGGTCTCCCTCATTGCAGGCAGACTCTTTACTGTCTAAACCACCAGGGAATCTATTAACAGAATTAAAAATCATATGATCATCTCAATAGATGCAAACAAAAAGCATTCAGCATATATCATCTTTCATGAATAAAACTCTAAAAAAACTGGGTTTAGAAGAAATATACTTCAACATGATAGCCATATATGACAAACCCACGAGTAACATTATCCTCAACAGTGAAAGTTTGAACAATTTTCCTCTACATCATGAATAAGCCAAAGGAGCCTACTCTTACCACTTCTATTCAACATGGTGCTGGAAGTCCTAACTAAACAGATAAGAAAAAGAAATAAAAGCTATCCAAATTGGAAATGAAAAAGGAAAGCTGTCTTTGTTTGCAGATGATGTGATCTTATACATATAAATCCCTAAAAACTTCAACAAGAAACTGTTAGAACTAATCAACAAATTCAGTAACTGTGGACTATAAAAATCAACATACGGAAGTCGGTTGTGTTTCTATACACTAACAACAAGATATCTGAAAAAGAAGTAAACAATGTCATTGACAATAACCCTCCAAACAAGAAAATAGTTAGGAATAAATTTAAGGAGGTGAAAGATCTGTACACTGAAAACTCTAAGACTTTAATGAAAGAAACTGAAGTGACAAGAAAATGGAAAGATATTTCGTGCTCATGGATCAGAATTAATATCATTAAAATAGCCCTACGACTCAAAGCAATCTATTGAGTCAAGTATGGTGACTTTAGAGAACCCCGTAATATTCTTGAACATTGCTAACATGGTAGATCTTAAGTATCTTCACTCCAAATAAAGAAATGGCAATTATGGAGATGATGGAGTAGTTAACTAAGTATATACCATGGCAATCATTTCAAAATACATGTATGTCAGATCATCATGTTTTACACCTTTAATTACACAATGCTATATGTAAATTATACTTCAATAAAATTAAAAATACATATTATAATAGGTACATTCAGTTCATAAGAAGACTTGTAGAAACCTGGGATGGCTACAGAACATGAAAAACATTACAAAATCAATTTGTATGAATCAAAATAGAATGGTAAATTGACATCTGAACTGGCAGTTATTCATGCAGAGAATCAGAACAGGAATATAAGAAAAGATCTGGGAAAAATTAGTTTCCAGGAGCTATACAGCTACAAAATTGCTAGGACCATGTCTACAATAGGGACCTCCAGATATTTAAATTCTCTAACTTCTGCTTTTAAACATGCAGGCTTACTACCTGATGGAAAGATCCAGTAAGGGCATAAGATAGTATTCATGAGCAGATTTTTTTTTTTCAGTTTCCACCATATTTTTAAAAAATTGGAACATAATTGTTTTACAGTGTTTTGTTAGTTTCTGCTGTACAACAACATGAATCAGCAGTATGTATACATAATCATATGTATACATATGTCCCCTCCCTTTCCAGCCTCCCTTTCCACCCCACCCTTCTAGGTTATCACAGAGCACTGAGCTGAGCTCCCTGTGTTATACAGCAGCTTCCCATTTGCTATCTGTTTTACACATGGCAGTGTATATATGTCAATGCTACTCTCTCAATTCACCCCACCCTCTCATTCCCCCACTGTGTGCATAAGTCCATTCCCTATGTGTGTGTCTCTATCCCTGCCCTGCAAACAGGTTCATCAGTATCATGTTTCTAGATTCCAGGCAGTCTCACATACAGCTTCTCAGAAGATGATCCTACCAGTGTGAGCAGTCATGTTGAGGACTAGACAGTTGTCCTGCAACACTGGCACTAGCAAGCTGCTGTGTACCCTTCTTTCCAAACCTCACTCCTTTCCGTCTCTCCCTGTTCTCCAGGATGGGAATCACTAAAAAAGTAGCAGCGTCTTAAAAACGGCATTCATATGCCTCCCTGATAGACCTTATCTCAGGGAGTGAGTGTTAGGACAGGGTATGATTCTTCCAGGACAAGGATTCAGCTAGGTCTACCCTGGAATGTGGGTTGTAGGAGTAAGCTAGAGTGTGTGAGGAAGAAGATTTTGGGTTACCTGATTTATTTCAGAAAATTAACTCAAGGAGAGAAATAAGTTCACTGTTTGACTCTAAAAATGGAGCATAAGTTCAACATGGAAAATCCCAGTTTCTAACATCTCTGGGACACTGAAGCTGTTGTCATCATAGAAAACTTTTAAAGGGGCAAATTATCACAGTGACTTACATGATGAGACGTAACCATCAAGTCTTTATAAAAGGGGTTTCCTGATAGCTCAGTTGGTACAGAATTCACCTGCTGTGCAGGAGACCCTGGTTTGATTCCTGGGACGGGAAGATCAGCTGGAGAAGGGATAGGCTACCCACTCCAGTATTCTTGGGCTCCCTTGTGGCTTAGATAGTAAAGAATCCACGTGCAATGCAGGAGACTTCAGTTTGATCCCTGGGTTGGGAAGATCCCCTGTAGAAGGAGACATCTACCCAGTCCAGTATTCTGGCCTGGGGAATTCCATGGACTCTATAGTCCATGGGGTTGCAAAGAGTAGGATGCAACTGAGCAACTTTCACTTTCATTTCATAAAAGGCACCAAATCCCGTTAGTGAAAAGTGATAGTCAGCTAAGATATTTAATTACACAAGTTTTCTTTTATCATCATTTTTTCCTCTTATGTGAAGGACATTCTATAGACAGGCTTGTAAGCTAACAGTGCTTTAGCTCTAAAGCTTTTAATGTTATCTACATCTAATCACTAAATTCAAACCTACCCACCCACAAGGAGAGAAAGTGTGTAAATTGTCACATATCCCATTTTTCCAAGGTGCTTATGAGTGCTGAACATTTCTGACATATGACCATGTAAGTGAAACCAGATGTCCCTGAAAGTTTTTGTGCAACAATTTTCAGGAGGATAGAAAACTCAACATACCTCCTTTTTGCTTTTTGTTCATTAAGGGAGAGGGACTGAAAGTCCAGGCTGAGTGAAACGTAACAGAAGGAAGAAAGCCTTTTGCACAATTTCTGTGTAGTTGCTGATTCTTGTTCCCTCCTCCTGCTTAAGACAGTGGGTTGTCAACCACCCACTTACCCTCAACCACATTCTCGATCTGGGTATAACAGCTGTTAAGAGGAAATATAGTGTTTCCTTTCTGCTAATTTCAGAATATATTGTATCCATTTGTTAATTTTATCACATTACTGAGACTCTGGCACAGACTTTCTCATGGTTCTCATTACCTAATGGTGTTAATAACATATGGTAATATTTTTCTAACTATACTACCTGAATAATATCAAACCATCTCTTCTTCAAATGGCTATTTGAAGTAATACAACCAGTCCACTTTTTTAACATAAAAATCCACTTGAAATAGGTATAGACTTCATTGGAATCTTGCTCTGCTCAAAAAAAAAAATTTGATTGCATATGGGTAAAGCACAGTTTCTACCATTTCATGGTACATCTTGAGCTACCAGACTTGAGAAGTTTTGTTACTTGTGCTAAAACAGTAAACTCTGCAAAAATAACTCATTCCCCACTTACTCTAGCATCTCTTAAATAGTTCTTTGAGGATTTTACTCCATTAACATGTAATTATTTTCTTTTTATTCACATCTAACTCTAGGTGTATGTGCACGTATTCAAGCATTTCAAACATTCACTTGTAATTTTAAAATAAATGATGTAAAGTAAGAAGCCTAGAAAGCTTACTCAAGCATAAAGGGAAGTGAAGGAATTAGTTGTTAAGTTGTGTCTGATTCTTGTGACCCCATGGACTGTAGCCCACCAGGCTCCTCTGTGCATGGGATTTTCCAGGCAATACTGGAGTAGGTTGCCATTTCCTTCTCCAAGGGATCTTCCTGATCCAAGGTTCAAACCTGCATCTCCTGTATGGCAGGCAGATTCTTAACCACTGAGCCACCAAGGAAGTCTCTACTCAAGCACCATAATTACCTATAAAACAACGGTTTCAATATATCTGGTAGGATCTTTCACATCTCAACAGGTGCTAGATGTCTTTTTTTAAGTCTGTATTGAATTTTTTACAATACTGCTTCTGCTGTTTATGTTTTTCTGGCCATGAGGCATGTAGGGTCTCAGCCCTGTGATCAGGGACTGAACGGCACCCTCTGAAATGGAACGTGAAGTCTTAACCAGTAGACTGCCAGGGAAGTTCCTTGATATCATTTGAATAACAATGCAGACTACCTGGACACCAGCAGGTGGGTATGAAGAAATTATCCTCGTTAGTTTTTAGTAAATTCACAATAGGAAGATATATTGGCTCAAATAATTTGAATACCTATATATCAGTAAATAAAATTTTATTCTAGTTTTGCTAAATCACTCTTTTGGCTTTGTTCATCTCAGCCAGGCTTTCAACATAACTCAATATAATATGAAAGAATGTTTTTAGTGCCTTTGTAAGAAATTAAAACTTTTAAGAGTAAATGGAAATAAAGCAGATCTATGGCAGTCCACTCCAGTACTCTCGCCTGGAAAATCCCATGGACGGAGGAGCCTGGTAGGCTGCAGTCCATGGGGTCGCTAAGAGTCGGACACGACTGAGGGACTTCACTTTCACTTTTCACTTTCATGCATTGGAGAAGGAAATGGCAACCCACTCCAGTGTTCTTGCCTGGAGAATCCCAGGGATGGGGGAGCCTGGTGGGCTGCCGTCTATGGGGTTGTACAGAGTCGTACATGACTGAAGTGACTTAGCAGCAGTGTTAGAGATATCAGTTTTGCAAGGGCAGGGAAAGTATATAAATGGATTGCTGAGAGGACAGAGAAAGGGCAGCCAGAAAATACTGAGAGGCCATGGAAAGATATTATTAAATTTGAACCATGAAAGATACTACTTGTTAAAGATGCTATTGGGCATAGTTAATATGATACACCATTAAACAGGGCTAAAAGACACATGCTAAAGGTGTTTCCCCTATAAGGCCTGAGATATGAATTGCAGTGATTTAATAATTCATTGCCAGTTATGCTAAAAAATGTCAGTTTCTGGTTCCAGATTTTTAACTGGCAATTTATACCAACTCTAGGCAAGTTATACAACCTATGTGGCCATTATACATTTTTCCTCTACAAAATGACAAGAAGTAATGGCTTCCTTGGTGGCTCAGGTGGTAAAGAATCTGCCTGCAATGAAGGAAACCAAGTTCAATCCTTGAGTTGGGAAGATCTCCTGGAGAAGGGAATGACTACCCACTCCAGAATTCTTGCCTGGAGAATTCCGTGGACAGAGGAGCCTGGAGGGCTACAGTCCCTGGGGTCACAAAGAGGTGGACATGACTAAGCATGCACATACCACACCCCAAGATTGCTCCTCCGACTATTGGATTTTTCAGTCAAGAATACTGGAGTGGGCAGCCTTTCCCTTTTCCAGGACAGCTTCCCAGACCAGAGATTGAACTTGGTTCAGTGTATGTATACTTATATATATTTTAACTTTGCAACAGCTTTAGGTTTACTGAAAAATTGCCAAGATGGTACAGAGAACTTCTATATACCCCATCCCTCATTTCCCCTATTATTAACATCTTTTATCTGTACTATATATTTGTTACACTTAATGAGACAATACCAATACATGATTATGAACTAAAGCTTATAATTAATTCAGATGTCTTTGCTGTATCAGTCAGTTAAGTTCAGTTGCTCAGTCGTGTCCAATTCTTTGCAACCCCATGGACCGCAGCATACCAGGCTTCTCTGTCCATCACCCACTCCAGGAGCTTGCTCTAAATCATGTCCATTGAGTTGCTGATGCCATCCAACCATCTCATCCCCTCTTGTCTCCTTCTCCTCCTGCCTTTAGTCTTTCCCAGCATCAGGGTCTTTTGCAATGAGTCAGTTCTTCCCATCAGGTGGCCAAAGTACTGGAGCTTCAGCTTCAGCATCAGTCCCTCCAATGAATATTCAGGACTGATTTCCTTTAGGATTGACCAGTTGGATCTCCTTGCTATCCAAGGGACTCTAAAGACTCTTCTCCAACACCACAGTTCAAAAGCACCAATTCTTCAGCTCAGATTTCTTTATGGTCCAGCTCTCATGTTCATATATGGCAACTGGAAAAAGCACAGCTTTGACTAGACAGACCTTTGTCAGCAAAGTAATGTCTCTACTTTTTAATATGCTGTCTAGGTTGGTGATAACTTTTCTTCCAAGGAGCAAGCATCTTTTGATTTCATGGTGGCAGTCACAATCTGCAGTGATTTTGGAGCCCCCAAATATAAGATATCTCACTGTTCCAATTCTTTTTCCATCAATTGGTCATGAAGTGATGGGACCGGTTGCCGTGATCTTAGTTTTTTGAATGCTGAGTTTTAAGCCAGCTTTTTCACTCTCCTCTTTCACTTTCATCAAGAGGCTCTTTAGTTCCTCTTCACTTTCTGCCTTAAGGGTGGTATTATCTGCCTATCTGAGGTTATTGATGTTTCTCCCAGCAATCTTGATTCCAGCTTGTGTTTCTTCCAGCCCAGCATTTCACATGATGTACACTGCATATAAGTAAAATAAGCAGGGTGACAATATACAACCTTGACATACTCCATTCCCAATTTGGAACCAGTCCCTTGTTCCATGTCTGGTTCTAACTATTGATTCTTGACCTGCATACAGATTTCTCAAGAGGTAGGTAAGGTGGTCTGGTATTCCCATTTCTTGAAGAACTATCCACAGTTTCTTGTTATTTATACAGTCAAAGGCTTTGGCGTAATCAATAAAGCAGATGTTTTTCTGGAACTCTCTTGCATTTTCAGTGATCCAACAGATGTTGACAATTTGGTCTCTGGTTCTTCTGTCTTTTTTAAATCCAGCTTTAACATCTGGAAGTTCACAGTTCACGTACTATTCAAGCCTGGCTTGGAGAATTTTAAGCATTACTTTTCTAGTGTGTGAGATGAGTACAATTGTGTAGTAGTTTGAACATTCTGTGGCATTGCCCTTCTTTGGGATTGGAATGAAAACTGACCTTTTCCAGTCCTGTGTCCACTGCTGAGTTTTCCAAATTAGCTGGCATATTGAGTACAGCACTTTCACAGCATCATCTTTTAGGATTTGAAATAGTTCAACTGGAATTTCATCGTATATCTGATGTCTTTCATCTATTCACAAATATCACCCAAGGTAACACATTACAACTTGTCATCATGACTCCTTATGCTTCTCTTGGCTGTGACAGTATGTCAGACTTCACTTGTTTTAATGTTAAAGACCTTGACATCTTGAAAAGCCCTGCACAGGTATATTACAGAATGTTCTTCAATTGATCCTCTTAGCTTTTTATAAACATTTTATTTCTCTATGATATTTATAAAATAATGGTTGGCACATAGTAACTAATAAGTAGGGTGTGAATGAATGAATAAATAAATGAAATACTGGATGTTTTTGTTCATGTGTAGAAAGTAATATATCAACATTAATCAATAAGTATAATAATTCTTCGGTCTGGATTTTGATGAGGCACTAGCAGCGAGAATGCTGGAGTGGCTTGCCATTTCCTCCTCCAGGGGCTCTTCCTGAATCAGGGATTGAACCTGTGTCTCCTGCATCATGGGTAGATTCTTTACTGCAGAGCCACTGGGGAAGAGCAAAGGATGCCACAGGGCCAAAAGTGGTAATTAACCAAGTTTTACGAGTAATCTGAGGTCCGTTGAAAATGATGGAGAACTTTTATTCATCTTCAGTGTTTTTAATATTATATTTTATTTTATACCACGGTTAATTTAAACCTTTCATCAGTGATAAAGAGCTAGGTCATAACTCCTTGAAAGGGGAGTAGATAGGATGAGAGAATATTGTATCAATGTCCTCATTGTGAGATATGACACTTGGTGGTTGATCATTGTATTGTATCAGTTTTTCTACTGTGTAGCAAATTACCCTACAACTGAGCAACTGAAAACAACAGTAAATATTTTTTATTCATCACATTTTCTATGGGGCAGAAATCTAGAGAGGATTAGTGGACAGTTTTGGTTTAGAGTCTTTTGTGAGGTTGCAGTCAAGATGTCAGGTAGGATTGCAGATTTGTGAAAGCTTGGACTAGATTATCTGCCTCCATGAGTCACTCAGAAGGATAGAAAGTTCATGCTGGTCATTGGCAGGGAGACCACATGGACCTTTTCTCAGGTCCATGTATAAAGTGTCCTTACAACACTTGAGTGTCCTTACAACATGACAGCTGAGTTCCCCAAAAGCAATCAATACAAGAGTAAGGGAGGCGGAAAGCTCAATGTAGGTATAATTAAGATTCAGAGGTCATACACTGTCAGCCTGTCAAGTATTCTACTGGGTATAGAGGCCAAGCATGATTTAATATGGGAGGAGACTGCAAGGCTACGAGTACTAGGAGCCAGGAATACTTGGGTGCCATCTTGGAGGCTGGCTACCATATGTACCATCTTTAAAACATGGAAAAATTAAGTGAATGAAGGACAAGCATAGTAGATAAAGTATAAATATGGGATTGACATGAAGCAAGTAAGCTGATAATCTTTGTGTATAATGTTGTGATCTGCTTCAGAAAAGATGTAGCATCTTAATTTTATGAAAAATAAGCCTATAGATAGACCTTAGTAATATTCTAGGATATTGTTTTAGGGTTTTTGGAATTTTACACATTGACTTTATTATTATTAGTGACTTAATTAGAGGATCAGTAAACAAAGGTACTCATGAATGGAAAGGTGCAAAGTTTGAACCAATGTATATCTGAGCTGTGTGTGAATAAATGATTTGGTTAAACCCTGTAACTCTGAGGTCAGAGACCTAGTTAATGCCTGTACAACAAAAGTTAATGCTCAGGATTTTGTTCTCAGGCTATTAATATTCATAGGTCTGGATGGTATTAGTATAAGTGAATTAATAAATGAGTAAGTATATCTATATAGAAGACAAGGGAATCGTATGTGGTCCAATTATGAGTGTTTAATATATTTCTGCTATTAATACATTTCTTAAGTGCTCAATTCCAATGCAAATCTATTTGGATAAATAGCATACAGAGATAAATACCTGGAAATCAATGTTCTGAATTATCTGAGAAGTGCTGACTGCTTATTGAAAATAAGATATAATCTAATTTGTTATGTCTGGGAGTAATGACAGAGAAGGCAATGGTAACCCACTCCAGTACTCTTGCCTGGAGAATCCCATGGGCAGAGGAGCCTGGTAGGCTGCAGTCCATGGGGTTGCTAAGAGTCGGATATGGATATGACTGAGCGAATCCACTTTCACTTTTCACTTGCATGCATTGGAGAAGGAAATGGCAACCCACTCCAGTGTTCTTGCCTGGAGAATCCCAGCGACGGGGAGCCTGGTAGGCTGCTGTCTATGGGGTCACAAAGAGTTGGACACGACTGAAGCGACTTAGCAGCAGCAGCAGTATATTATTGCAGATTAACAAAAACCAAACTGGAATCTTTTCATTATTTTTATCTTTCCCAGCCAATTTAGCAACAGTTCAGAAAAAAAATTAATTTAGAATTTTAATAAGAGGGATTTCCCTGCTTGTCCAGTGGTTAAGAATCTGCTCTCAATGCAGGGGGCCTGGGTTTAATCCTTGGTCAAGGAACTAGATCCCACATGCTGAAACTAAAACCCACTGTAGCCAAACCCCCCCCCCCCAAAAAAAAAAGAAATTTAATGAGAAAAATATTACTAGAAACTATTTCATGGAGAAATGCAGATGTGAGAATGGAAAGGACATTTTTAAAATGGTGAGTTATTATCAAATCATTACATTTACATTATTTTATTTTCCCACACAAGATGGGGAAAGAATGTAAATACAGATGAGGAAAGACACCATAAAGATAACACTGGACAACTGAGGATTTGGTCCACCACTGGAATCAGGAAAAAGGGTAAAATTATTCTGCCTGTAGGGCAATAACGTGTTGGAAATGGAGTTATGCTAAACATAACCTTTCCCCAACCTTTATTCAAGGTAGAAGCTAAAAATTCTCTTTTCACACATAATTTCATCATGCAATTACCTCAGAGGAAAAAGATAACAAATACAACCTTGACAGGCAGTGCAATCGTTTGAAGTAGCCTTTCCTCCTTCTAAAAATCTGAGTTCACCAGATATTATTTCAGATTAAATACGGCACTAAATTTTCTGATAAGAAAATGGGCAAACACTAGGCAGATAAACAATATATTGATTAATATATATTGTTTTAATTCAGTAAAGTAATAGCTATTTACAAAGCATTTGGTTGTATCACCATTATTTCAATGATGAACTCAGTTGAATAATAAAACAACAAGGATTTCCTCAATGGACCATTTCTCAGCTTGTGCAATTTACTTTAAATATTAAGTTTAAAGGAAAAAGAGCTTGCCATCTTATCAGTTCTTTCAGGCTGCCATATTTTACCATACTATAGCAAACTAATAATTATCAATCCTTAGATGCCCTTCTTTTGCAAATTAGTTTCAGAAAAGCAATTTAAAAGTTTCTTCATTTTTCTCAGTAGACTACAAGATAATATTCTTTTAATTGCAAGGATTGGAACGCTTGATACTTTCCATTTTTAGTACAGCATATTGACTGCAGTCATTATTCTATTTTGTACTTTTGTAGTGATATTACTCCACTGCTACTCTATTTCAGATAAATTAAGGAACACTAATTCTGATTCATCCTTTGAGCCAAGGTCAAAACTGCCTGTTGCAGATGCAAAGTAGTAACAGTATCTTTTTTAACCCCACAGTGGAGCTCTCAAATGTTCAGACAGCAGAAGAGAAATTATGCACCAGAGAAAATGACACCCTCTTCAGTCTATATGTGTGTGTGCATCTAAGACACTTCAGTTATGTCCGACTCTTTGAGACCCTATGGACTGCAGCTCACCAAGCCCCTCTGTCCCTGGAATTCTCCATGCAAGAATACTGGAGTGGGTTGCCATGCCTTTCTCTAGGGGGTTTTCCCGACCCAGGTATCAAACATGTCTCTTATGTCTCCTGCATCGGTAGGCATGTTCTTTACCACAAGGGCCACCTAGGAAGCCCCAATCTGTATGTGTTACTCTTCTGTAAATGCATACAGCTATAAATGCATACAGCTGATGCTACTTAGTGTACATAAGAAAAAAGACACAATGAAAATCTGCTAATTATTATTTGAAATAAACTTGGCTGGCTTGGTTAAAATTCACTAACTGTTTAAAATCCAAAGTTAAAATAACATAAAACTAACAGAATATAAAATGTAAAGGGATAATTTAGACTTCAAAAGTTGATTTCCTGGCAAACTAAATTTTATCTATTAAAGGATATGGAAGAGAGCTAGTTATTTAATTAGGATCCAGGAAAATGAGAACACCCAGGTTTTCTGGGAGTGTTTCCTAGAGGCAATGATAAAAACTAAGTGATTTTATGATTGGAAATAGTTAGCATGGGAGCGCAGAAGTTTTTTCTTCCCTCCCATTAAGTGTGAGTCTCTGAAGTCAATTCTGAACGTGGTTGGAAAGTGGTAATTCAGGAATGTGGTTGGAAGGTGCTTGAAGTCAGAGTTATACCAGAATTAAACTCCTGCTTAAAGGAAATCTGGGACTTAACAGAAGTAAACTTATTAACAGTAAGTGGAAATAACACACAACTCAAGCATGGACAAGGGGAAGGTCTTAAGGCCGAGTTTGAGGTTGCTGTGGGAATAAGCACAGGGTTCTAATGGAGCTCATAATGTGGATAAGAATGAAGAATGTAAAAAAGAATTTATAGGTGTAGGAAGAGCAGAGCCATCTTTAACAATGGCAGGGCCATAAGAGCATTTGTTATTCAGTATTCTCAGGGATGGTTACATGTCCACTCACACACAAATAATTAAAATCCAATTATTTAAGTTGATAAGCAATGAACAGAAGATAAAACTTAACACTATCTAAGGCAGTGGTCTTTAACCACTGAAAAAGCTCACATGCAGGTTATAAACGGCTTTTAGCACTCTTGGGCCTCCTAAGCACTCTTAAGCCAACGTGATTCAATATGGCAGCAGATTTACTAAGGTCTGCACTTCTGATGTCTAGAAAGTTTTAGGGTGCTCACTGTAAGACCAGAACTCTTCAGCTATCTTTTTCATTGGAACTGCTCACTTTGTGAAAAGTGAATGGAATATGATAAAGCAAAAATTAATATCAAGGAATTGGGGATAAGGAGGAAATTAAACAAGAGATAATAAGGAACACATTCATAGATTTGTTTATTTAGGAAAAGCTCATCTATTCTGAACTCTCCAGGAAGCAAAGTAAGTGCTTTTTGTTCAGGCAACTCTGGGTTCAAAGCACAAATACACTATGTACTTTGAAATGACCTTGAGGAACTTATTTATTTCTATGAGTCTCTGTTTCTTTATATGAAAACATGATTAATATTACTTCATTATTCATTCCTTAATGAGGATAAAACAGAACAATGTACAACAAAATATTTTGTACTAATGCGAAGCATGTAACATATATTTAATAAATCAATCTGCTTCTTTACATATTTATATTTTCTATATATTTGAGTGACTTTATTGTGTTTACCTAAACATTTTATGCATATTTTGACCAAAATATGTTTTAACTGTTTTGTAAGTTTTCTTTCCTTTTTATACAATTTCTTAGAATTTTTTTTTAAGTTTACCAATTTCAGCACCTAAAATAGCAATATACTTTGTATGACACACTTGTATGAATCGTTATACTAAATGGTCCGAAGCTTCTTTCATGTGGTTTATTAGAATAAGTTTGTAAAATATTTTTGTTAATTAAGTTTATAAGTAAAAAATTTGCTCCAAAAATATACACCTATAACTGTATTTACAGTTTATTTATCTATGTATTTATTGATTTACACTATAATTGTACTTTTTAATTCCAAACAAATTATATTCCCTGAAAGCGTAGCCATGAAATGAAGAATGTCTAGAGCACTTTGAACCTATTATCTTCCAGACTGTAGATCCTCAAAGAAACTATCAATACAAAACTTACTGACTTTAAAAAAATGTATAATTACATCTATAATATTGTGATCTGACTTTATAAAGTTTAAGTAAAAGCATTAAACTTCATTCTTATACATAAGCATTTATAATCAACATGACGACAAAATTAAGATTCAAATCATATCTGCAGGAATTTCTAGTTAAGTCCAAAGATTCATATTGTAAAGCAGAGTGTTGATAGCTTGGCTGATATGAATAGTCACTAAGAGCCAAAAATACTCCGTTTACAAGTACATATGTTAGGTGTTGAATGAGGAACACAATTTAAAGAGTCAAGATATAATTGCTTGGAATCATTGCTAGAAAGAACACATTCAATATTCTCACTAAAATTAATTGCTGCTCAAACTTTCTGGTAAAGCTTATTTAATTTCTGATGATCAAGAAGATAGACTCTTTTTTAATTTAGAGTTCAAAATAAGAAGACATAATTACTGCTTAGGCAGCTGCCTAAAATGACATTTCTCTGACATTTTCACCTCTATGGAAAAGACATCTTACAAAATAATTTTTTTTCAAGCAGTGAAGTTAAAACGGTAATCATACCAGCCAAATTCTTCAAGATTACTTCTTCCTTTGAAAAATGTCATTGAGGAATTGCTATATATGAGACATAAACTATATTCCATCTTCTGGTAACGCATGTACTCAAACGTTATACTTTACATGCTGTGTATCACTGAAAACACAATACAATACAGAATTTTCCACAATTTCTTAGTTTTTTAAAAAAAAAATAATTATGTGATCTTAAGCAGCAAATGGAAAATATTTCAGGTATCATTAGTTCATTTGTTAAGGCATTACACCTGGGTGGCCTGATTATTGACAGCATAAACTGTATGATGGAAACCAAACTGCAAAACCTAATGAAACCTTTCCAATTACTTTTTTTCAAAACTAACATAAGCCTAATACTGAAACATGACAAAGATCCAAGAAAAACTATAGCTCATTCTCACATATCAACAAAAACAAGTTTCTTTTAAATAAGCAAATTAAGCAATGTATTAAAATAAACATGAGCAAAAACTTTTTGAGTAAAAATATGCTTTGTTAGTAGGGTACAAAATAATGTAATTCTGCAAATGAAAGGGTCAAAGGACAAAAATAATGGAATACATTTAGAGATGTGAAGAGTATAAGGTCATAGACTTGCTATTGCTAGAGCCAAGATTATCAGCAGTCTGTTAATGCCTATTTCAATATGTTTTCAGATTTTTAACACAATTAAGAAAACTATGGACACTTGTGATCATTTAGAGGTGCACATAAATTAACTGACTGAAATTCCTTACAATCTAAGTTTTCTAAGACATCGAATTAAAGCCTTGGTTAGAGGCTAGTTATCTATACTCTTTAAAGTCCAAAGAAAGCGCCCAATAAGTGTCAATTTCTGCAAGACACAGAAGTGAGCTCTAAGGCCTAAATAACCTTTCACCATGACTGACTTTTCTTTTGTGATGTTTAAAAATGAAGATTGCCAAACAGATGGAGTTCTAACTCATTTCTTAAAATGACATAACACAGGGAGTAAAAAAATAAATGGAAATCTTAGCTTTTGGACAAAATGCTACAGATTAATCATTGACAGTTGAAAACAAAAAGAAGGAACATTTAGTTGTATGTAAGTCTGCATTTGTTTTTCTTTTGTTTCTTGAATTTACAAAGTAGGAGATTAAAAGTGGATAGTTGTCCAAATCAGTTGGAATGTTTTATTCGCTGATAACTCATTATACCCAACAGGCAAGAATTTAAACAAATTTGTCTGAAGATGAGAGTTAATGTTCTTCATTTGATACTAGCTTCTCCTGCTATCATATTTATAGTATAAGTATGCACAGTTTGTAATAAATAAACAAACAAAGCCAATTAAACCCAATGAAAGTCTCAGGATATCTGAGCCAGCAGCCATCATAGCTTGAGAAAACAGCAGTAATAAATCTCAATTTATTTTTTTAAAAGTAGAACTTCCTGGATACTTGGATTTCTTCCAAAAAGAGCACCCTTAGCATACTTTTTGTAAATAAAAATCATCCTCTCATTCAAGAAAGTTGAACTAGCATGTTTTGTTATCCCCAATTTATTATTTCCTATAGTAGATCAAAGAGTGCACTGCTAAAAACTATGGTCAATGGAAATTACAATGCCAAAGAGGCTTCTTAAGACCAGTGACTACTGAATATTCTCATTAACGTCTACTCATCTACCTTCTTCTTACCAGTGGAAAAAAATAAAAGATGATATTCAAGAACTGGAAAGAAACAGACACGGCACATCTAGTGTTTATTTCAAAGACTGCTTTGACTATATCCACATGAATGTAAAATGCAGTAGATATTTTTATTTTACTTATTTTGATCGAATACGTATAACAATTTAAATATTAGTTTTATGTATAGGCCCAATAAGATAGGGGGGCTTCCCAGGTGGCACAGTTGGTAAAAAAAAAAATCCATCTGCCAATGCAGGAGACACAAGAGATATAGGTTTGACCCCTGGGTGGGGAAGATCCTCTGGAGGAGGAAAGGGCAATCCACTCCATTATTCTTGCTTGGAGAAGCCCATGGACAGAGGAGCCTGGCAGGCTACAATCCTGGCAGGGTCACAAAGAGTTGGAGCTGACAGAGCACACACACATATACACAATAAGAAAGGATCACTGCAACTAAATTTGAAGAAATCAAGTTTACATCTGTTTTAGAAATAGTGATATAAGTGACTTATATTTAAAAGGTGGCATATGAGAAACATATATCTTGAAATCCAGTTACGTACAAATAATAAGCCAAAACTTTAAACATATAAGCCTGTAAACAGTGAAAGGTTAACACAATGCAGGTGGAAGATACTCCCAGGAAAAGGGTGGTGAGAGGTTCAGTCTAATTTCCTTGTAACATGCAGGCAAAACACCTGCTGTGATCCTAAAAGATGATGCTGTGAAAGTGCTGCACTCAATATGCCAGCTAATCTGGAAAACTCAGCAGTGGCCACAGGACTGGAAAAGGTCAGTTTTCATTCCCATCCCAAAGAAGGGTAATGCCACAGAACGTTCGAACTACCGCATAATTGCACTCATCTCACACACTAGCAAAGTAATGCTCAAGATTCTCCAAGCCAGGCTTCAACAGTACAAGAACCATGAACTTCCAGATGTTCGAGATTTAGACAAGGCAGAGGAACCAGAGACCAAATTGCCAACATCTGTTGGATCATTGAAAAAGCAAGAGGGTTCCAGAAAAACACCTACTTCTATTTTACTGATTATGCCAAAGCCTTTGGCTGTGTAGATCACAGCAAATGGTGGAAAAATCTTCAAGAGATAGGAATACCAGACCACCTTACCTGTCTCCTGAGAAATCTGTATGCAGGTCAAGAAGCAACAGTTACAACCGGACATGGAGCAACATACTGGTTTCAAATTGAGAAAGGAGTAGTTAAAGAGTGTATACTGTCAGCCTGCTTATTTTCCTTATATGCAGTGTACATCATGTGAAATGCTGGCCTGGATGAAGCACAAGATGGAATCAAGATTGCTGGGAGAAATACCAATAATCTCAGATACACATATGATAACACCCTTATGGCAGAAAGTGAACAGGAACTAAAGAGCCTCTTGATGAAAGTGAAAGAGGAGAGTGAAAAAGCTGGCTTAAAACTCAACATTCAAAAAACTAAGACATGGC
The DNA here is from genome assembly GCF_032452875.1 of Bos javanicus. Classification (NCBI taxonomy): domain Eukaryota; kingdom Metazoa; phylum Chordata; class Mammalia; order Artiodactyla; family Bovidae; genus Bos; species Bos javanicus. The sequence continues at coordinate 56,966,361 of NC_083869.1, read as the reverse complement.
ATCTGGTCCCATTACTTCATGACAAATAGATGGGGAAACAATGGAAACAGTGAGAGTCTTTATATCTGGGGGCTCCAAAATCACTGCAGATGGTAACTGCAGCCATGAAATTAAAAGATGCTTGCTCCTTGGAAGAAAAGCTTCCAACTTTGACAGCATATTAAAAAGCAGAGACATTACTTTTCTGACAAGCTCTGTGTAGTCAAAGCTATGGTTTTTCCAGTAGTCATGCATGGATGTGAGAGTTGGAATATAAAGAAAGCTGAGCACCTAATAATTGATGCTTTCAAACTGTGGTGTTGTAGAAGACTCTTGAGAGTCCCTTGGACTGCAAGGAGATCCAACCGGTCAATCTTAAAGAAAATCAGTCCTGAATATTCATTGGGAGAATTGATGCTGAAGCTGAAACTCCAATACCTTGGCCATTTGATGTGAAGAACTGACTCATTGGAAAAAGCCCTGATGCTGGGAAACATTGAACGCAGGAGGAGAAGGGGATGACAGAAGATGAAATGGTTGGATGGCATCACTGACTCGATGGACATGAGTTTGAGCAGGCTCTGGGGGTTGGTGATGGACAGGGAAGCCTGGTGTGCTGCAGTCCATGAGATTGCAAAGAGTCAGACACTACTGAGCAATTGAACAAACTGACATACATACATGTATATATATGCATGTATATATGTATATATACATACCTACATATATTTATAGCAAGAAGAATCCTTATCTGTGGAATGCTTTCAACCTGTTAATACCTTGGCATTCTAGGATTGCTTCTGTTAGCAAGTCAAACTTTATGGTGCCTGGCTTCCTGAAAAATGCTCCCTAAACCATACATATTTCAGAGAATAAAATGGAGGCAATTCATGACAGAAGTCCCTCATTCTGTGTAAGAGGATTGTGTTCCTCATTTAGAAACCTTATCTCTTAACAGAACAAGTCATGAGAGAAACATAAGAGCCAAAGGGAAGTTTGGACTGAAGGTCCTAACCACCTCTGTGCTTCTCTTGTCCCCCTCAAAACTCAAATTTTTAAAATTATTGGTAGAGGCTGATACTGGCTGAGATCTCTGAGTCTTATAAGTTTGATTAACAAACTGATCCTTTGGGTTATCTGAGATGTTTACAACATTGCCAGGTACTTTATGTCAGTCAGACTTTTTCATAAGATACAGAATTTTTTTGAATGCTATATGAAACACCAAATCTTACTAACTTTAAAACTCTCTTGGTATACAGTTAGAAATTAGCATTTATACATATTTAAAAGGTTGTATGTCATTCACTCTTGAGAACTGAAATGAGCAATTTGTCTTTTTGAATCATTTGGGAGTTGCTGAGAATGACCCTTGCAACTTGTAACTACTGATGGGTCTTGGCAGATTCTGCTGGGAAAATAAATTTTAGAGTCAACTTGAGCCTTATCTGTTTATATAATTTTACTAAGTTGTTCTTATGTCTATGGTGACAAACAATCATAACTCAATTCTGATACTGAATAAGATTTAAATGTCTCACCAGAAACATATGAGGGAAAGGAGAGTCAGATATATGAAATGAGGGTAGGATACTAAACTATTTAGTCAGTTCTAACAACTATTTAAATATTTATTTTTCAAAATATATATGTATCATTGAAGGTTCAATGCAGAAACAGAACTTATTATAAGCATTTTGAGCAAAAGAGGTTAATGAAATTACTGGAAAAGCTCAGGAAGCAGAAACCTGCAAGTAATGGCACCAGGAAGAAGCTGCTTCTGCCCCTTAGCGATTAGGCAAGAAAATACTGCTGGTGTTTTGGCCATTCCAAAGCCTGAGTGTTGGACCGTAAAGAAGGCTGAGCACCAAAGAACTGATGCTTTCAAACTGTGGTGCTGGAGAGACTCTTGAGTCCCTTGGACTGCAAGGACATTAAACCAGTCAACCCTAAAGGAAATCAACACTGAATATTCATTCGAAGGACTGATAATGAAGCTCCAATACTTTGGCCACCTGATGTGATGAGCTGACTTACTGGAAAAGACCCTGATGCTGGGAAAGATTGAGGGCAGGAGAAGGGGCCGACAGAGGATGAGGATAAGATGGCTGGGGGGCATCACCCAATCAATGGACATGAGTATGAACAAACTCTGAGAGATAGTGAAGGTCAGGGAAGCCTGGCATGCTGCAGTCCATGGGGATCACAATGAGTCAGACATGAATGTGACTGAATAACAACAAAGCCTGGATGTGGCTAGATACTGGTACATCTATGATCAGCCTCCATAAAAACTCCTATCTGTTGGAATCTGAAAATCAGTCACTACTACTGCCTGAGGAAGGTCCTCTGTACCTGCTCTGCTCTCCAAGAGCTCATATCAGTGCATCTCACTGCTGCTGCTGCTGCTAAGTCGCTTCAGTTGTGTCCGACTCTGTGGGACCCCATAGACGGCAGCCCACCAGGCTTCCCCGTCCCTGGGATTCTCCAGGCAAGTACACTGGAGTGGGTTGCCATTTCTTTCTCCAATGCATGAAAGTGAAAAGTGAAGTCACTCAGTCGTGTCCAACTCTTCGCGACCCCATGGACTGTAGCCTACCAGGCTCCTCTGCCCATGGGATTTTCCAGGCAAGAGTACTGAAGTCATGCATCTCACTGGCAGAACCTAAATCTGATATTTCATTCTTGTGACCTGGGAGTCTGGAAAATGTAGATCTGGGGCTTCAAGACTGTGAGATTTGGAGAACGTGTAAAACTAGGTAGCAATGGATGCTGATTTTCAACTCTGTATGTCTGGATTGGTTAAATATTTTTTGGTTAGTGTCATTGTGTTACCTGATGTTTTAATGGGGATATGTAGTGATTAAGAGCTCACATTTTGTATATACAGTTTTCAAACTATATACCAGTTACCTACTATGTGAAGTCTTTTCTTTCCAAAGATCCCCATGAGAAGCTAGTATTATACTTCCCCTTTCATATATGAGGGGATTACCACCTCAGTAACTGCCTACATAACTATTATGTTTGTAAGATAAATAATAAGTAGCACCTACCACAAATATTGATACACAATAATTCTCAATAAATGTTATCTCTGTTTTACTAACATGGCCGATTACATGCATATGTATAGATCCAGATAATAAGATTATAGTAAAATATTTAAACTATATGCTTCATCATTTTCTGTTTATACTGTCCTTTAAGATTACTTTTGTTTGTGCTTATGTGATTTTCTTTTATAAAATAAAAAATAAAAATGTTAAATGTCAGTGTAAGTGGACTATATTTAACCATTTGGGATGAATGGTTTTAAAGGCTAAATGTTGTTTATTAATAAATTAAAATCCATATTCAGAAATGGATCCACTTACAAATTATTTACAGTTGCCTCAAAATGTCTGATACCACCAAATTATATTACAGAAAGTTTAATTATATGATTTGAAAATCACTGACATTAATATACAAATTACTCTATTGACTTCAAAAGCACTTATTTATTTTTAATATAAATTTATTTATTTTAATTGGAGGTTAATTACTTTACAATATTGTATTGGTTTTGCCATACATCAACATGAATCCACCACAGGTATACATGTGTTCCCCATCCTGAACCCCCTCCCACCTCCCTCCCCATACCATCCCTCTGGGTCAACCCAGTGCACCAGCCCCAAGCATCCAGTATCATGCATCGAACCTGGACTGGTGGTGATTCATTTCATATACAATATTATACATGTTTCACTTATTTCTAAGACATTTTGTTTCTATTTTATTAGTGAAACTAGATTTTGGAACTCATTTTATGGTTTTTAAACACATAGCTACTTAATTTTTGTTGGCATCCAAAAATGAATTTATTTGATTTGGAGGACACTACTTACCATTTTTTTAATTTTTATTTTTGTAAATTATGAAAGTATGATAATATACTTACAGGAGGCTTGTAAAATATAGAACAAGGTTACATAGAGCTTCAGTATATGTTACAATTTTTTTAAGAAGGTCATTTTTCATTCCAATCCCAAAGAAGGGCACTCTTAAACAATGTTCAAAGTAGTGCACAATTTTATTCATTTCACATGCTAGCAAAATAATGCTCAAAATCCTTTAAGCTAGGCTTCAACAAAAAGTGAACTGAGAACTTCCAGAGATTCAAGCTCGATTTAGAAAAGGGAGAGGAACCAGAGATCTAATTGCCAACATCCACTGGATCATAGAAAAAGCTAGAGAATTCTAGAAAAACCATGTACTTCTGCTTCACTGACCATGCTAAAGACTTTGACTGTGTAGATAACAACAAACTGTGGAAAATTCTTCTAGAGATTGGAATACCAGACCACCTAACCTGCCTCCTGAGAAATCTGTACGCAAGTCAAGAAGCAACAGTTACAACCGGACATGGAACAATGGAAATCGGGAAAGGAGTACGCCAAGGCTGTATATTGTCACCCTGTTTATTTAACTGATAGGCAGAGTACATCATGCAAATGCCAGGCTGGAAGAAGTACAAGCTGGAATCAAGATTGCTGGGAGAAATATCAATAACCTTAGATATGCAGATGATACCATCCTTACGGGCAGAAAGTGAGGAGGAATTAAAGAGCCTCTTGACGAAGGTGAAAGACAAAAGTGAAAAAGCTGGCTTAACACTCAACATTCAAAAAAGGAAGATCATGACACATGGTCCCATCACTTCATGGCAAACAGATGGAAAAACAATGGAAACAGTGAGAGTCTTTATTTTGGGGGGCTTCAAAAACACTGTAGACAATGACTGCAACCATGAAAATAAAAGATGCTTACTCCTTGGAATAAAAGCAATGACAGACGCAGACAGTGTAATTGAAAAGCAGAGACATTACTTTGCTGACAAAGGTCCACATAGTCAAAGCTATGGTTTTTCCAGTAGTCATGTATGGATGTGAGAGCTAGATGATAAGAAAGGCTGAGCACCAAAGAATTGATGCTTTCGAACTGTGGTGTTAGAGAAGACTCTTGAGAGTACCTTGGACTGCAAAGATCAAACCTGTCAATCTTAAAGGAAATCAGTCCTGAATATTCCTTGGAAGGACTGATGCTGAGGCTGAAGCTCCAATACTTTGGTTATCTGATGAGAAGTGCCGACTCACTAGAAAAGACCCTGATGCTGGGAAAGATTGAAGGCAGAAGGAGAAGGGGACAGCAGAGGATGAGATGGTTGGATGGCATCACTGACTCAATGGACATGAGTTTGAGCCAGCTCCAGGAGATGGTGAAGGACAAGGAAGCCTGGCATGATGCAGTCCATGGGATTGCAAAGAGTTGGACATGACTGAGAGAGTGAACAACAAGATATATTAAGATTTTTGTTGATGTTTCAATATCAATATTTCAAAAATTAGTAGAATATAGAGAGAAGTAGAAGGATATAGTAGACCTGAATAGCAATGTGAACCAAACCAATTTAACATAATTAAGTTTATACAATTTTCACACATTAGGATACAAATTCTGTTCAAGTTCCTACAGACTGTAAACTAGGAGACCCTTGAACATATCCAGTATTTTTCATTTTTTTATTGGAATTTCTTCATTTTCTATTTCTCCTCTGTTCTGCCAAAGAACTCTATTTCTCTCTGATCATTTATCACCTTTCATTGTAACTGTTCTGCTGCTATATAACAAATATGTACCAATATCTAGCAAATAGTTAGCTCTGAATAGATACTCAAACAACAAACCTAATGATCCTAGTAATACACACACATACACAAACACACATACACACTCATTTTTAAGACCCTATTAACCAGGAGTAAAAATAAAAGTGTGATAGTATGTCAAATCTAATTTTCAAATTTCAGAGAAATAAGTCTGTTTGGCTGAATTTAAATTACATGTGGAACCCAAGCTGCAAGGAAGTCTGAGATGATGACATATATGGGCTTCCCAGGTCACACTAGTGGTAAAGAACCCACCTGCCAATGAAGGAGACAAGAGATGTGGGTTCAATTACTCGTTGGGAAGATCACCTGCAGGAGGGCATGGTAACCCACTCTGGTATTCCTGCCTGGAGAATCACCATAAATAATCCACAGGGTCACAAGTAGTTGAACAAAAGTGAAGCAACTGAGCACATGAGCTTATGTTGTGGCATATATATGATATACATGTATAGCATGCATAGATATGATGACATACATATTGTAGCATATACAGATGACATATATACTACAGCATATATAGACTATTGTAACTTGTCCAGTATAGGAGGACATACTTTAAGGAGTCATAATAACCCTTAGCAGCAATCCTCCATGTTTGTTAGACTATACTGTCTATCGTAAGCACGTGGGCATTTAATTTTACCATCACAATCCTGTAAGGCAGTTATCATTCCCATTCTACACAAGAAGAAATTGGGGTCATGTTGGGGGTTCACACAGTTGAAGACCATGTGGCTAGCAAATCCCAGTTAGTCTTCTGAACATATAATATCTGAACTTTATATTAAACTTGTTTTTTGAAATAAGACTTGAATTAAACTGTAATTTGTACTGGGGCAGACAGGTAGGGTCATGTAAGTTAGTTCTTATAATCAATGCCTTATACTAGCATCTGAAAAAAATGTTAATGATTTTCTTTTAGGGAGAGAGATGGGAAGAATAATATAAAATTCATGGAATGTGTACAATGCATATCTAATTCACAAAATTGGTTACAAAATCCCAATCTAAAAATTAAGAAATAGATGGTCTACTTAGACTTTTTTGTTGATTTCTAATGTGTAAAAGATGATAAAACCAATAATGTGAGATTCTTAGCAACTTCCCTGAGATCACAAAGAGCAATTTGGTGATTTTTCATTTAATCACAAACCCTGGGTTTGTTCCACTATACTAAATAGATTCACAAGACAGCCTCAGAAGCTGTAAATACAGTTTATATAGATTTGAAACATATACTTTAAGGGGAAAGTTTTAGTTTCATTATACATTCATTATCACTTTTTTCATTATATAGCTCCTTACCCATATGTTTTTTTTTTTTTCAGCAGAAAGGCGAATCTATTTCCCAAATAAGATCAAAGAAGCACACCAACTGTGTAAAATTAAAGTATTTAAGAGGCTCACAGAGTAGAGCATAAAAATAATCTAGTAACTTTGGTAGACTTCTTTAGGAACTGTAAGACTTTCAACAAGATATGGTAAATTTGAAGAAAAATGTTATACCTTTGCTCTTATTATAAATTCCAGTTAACCAATAATTCATACTAGATAAATAGTGCATAATTCTCATGTTTTAAAACCATGGATATTCTTATCTATATGTTTTTATTCATAATAATTATGATTGAGCTATGGAAGAAATGTTTACCATTCATAGTGGCTTGAATAGTGTCCTCCCAAATGTATGTCTACCCAGAACTTCAGACTTTGACCTCATTTAGAAACTGAATCTTATTTGGAAAGATGAAATCAAGTTAAAATGAGGTCATACTAAATTGGGTCATACATAAGCCAGTGACTGGTGTTCTTATGAAAAAGGGAAAGGGTTGGTTGCTCAGTCATGTCTAACTCTTTACAACCCCATGAACTGTATAGCCTGCCTGGCTCCTCTGTCTATGGAACTTTCCAGGCAAGAATACTAGAATGGGTTGCCATTCCCTTCTCCAGGAATCTGCCTGACCCAGGGATTGAACCCAGGTCTCCTGCATTGCAGGCAGATTCTTTACCATCTGAAGCCACCAGTCATCTTTATAAGAGGAAAATCTGAAAACAGAGCTATGTACAGAGAGGAGACAGACACACAAGAAAAGCACCATATGACTGCACAAGGAGAGATTGTACTGATTCATCTACAAGACAAGAGATGTCAAGAATAACTGGTAACTGCCAGAAATAAAAAAGGCCAGCGTGCATCTTCTCTAGAGCCTTCAGATAGAGCGTGGTCCTGCTGGCATCTTGAATTCACACTTCTACCCTTCAGAACTGTTAGACAATAAATTTCTGTTTTATTAAGTCACCCAGTTTGTGGTATTTTGTTACAGCAGTCCTAGAAAATTAATATATCATCTAATGATTAATATATTATGCAACATATTTTTGAAAAAAATTCGTGTCCTGAATATATATTACTTATGTATTTGAAAATATATAAAAATAAAAACATTTCCATATTTGGCAATAGAAACATTTACTTTATTATTATTGTATTTATTCATGTTTTTCTACCAAGTATTTCTTTTAATCAGCTTGTAGAATATAAAGTTGCAGAAATATATTCATCTTAAATATTGATTTTGTAAGAATATTTAACATTAATGAAAATAGTAATTTATATGTTAATATCTGCATTTTTAATTACATAACAGATCTTAATTTTATGTCATTAATTCTGTACACTCTTTTTCTTTTACCACAAATAGTATTGATTGATATTCTATATTCAATTTCTTGAAAATATAGGTGTGATTGAAATGTGGGTTTTACAGTAAAACCTAGGAAATAGGTTAAATATTAAATAGGAAATATTAAAATAATTTTTAGTTTGATTCCTGACAACATAAATGTGTCTTTCTGACTTAAAATTCTCTTAACTGTATAAATGTATGGCATAAAACACTGCCTTTTGTGAAATGAAAAATTCAGTAGATAATTAATCATGCCAATTGTTTTAAGATGGATATTAATTTTTAATGCATAATTTGAATGAAATCTACTGAATTACAGAAATAACACATGAAATCTTTGGCTTATGGGCATTTGGGGAAAGCTATAGGATAGCAATGAACATAAAACTTCCAGAAGAGATCACTTAGAAGGTTTTTCCTCTCATACTAGAGAATTTCTTCGTGTACAAATCTGCTTTTATTCAAATGGCAAAAAAAAAGTAACAACGAAAAAACAAGTCCTGAGGAATATGAAGATGAGAGCATAATACCAGAAAGCTCTGAGAAACTGACCATGCTGTGATTGAACCCTTGTGGATCAAGGTGAGAACTGAGTAGGATAATTTACAGGGCATACTCGAATACAGCAGGCATCCACAAAAATAATATTAAACTATTCAAAATCAAGAATTATTGGTTTATCATTTCTGTCGCTTGGTATATATTTGTTAGTGCTGATTTTTACATAAGCATGACTTCAAACAGTACTCTTTCTCTTTCTAAAATAATCATAAACTTATGAGAAAGTTGAAAGTACAGTGTAAATAATATTTTAAATACTTTTTAAAAAATACTTTTTTAATACTTTTTTTTTCACTTCCAGATGTTTTAGAGTGTTTTCTGCAAGCCAGGAAATTCTAACAGTCACAATAAAACCGTCAAAATCAGAAAGTTAATTTTATTTTTTTTTCATGTTTCTTTTTCTTTTTTTTAAATTTTATTTTATTTTTTAACTTTACAATATTGTATTGGTTTTGCCATATATCAACATGAATCTGCCACAGGTATACATGTGTTCCCCATCCTGAACCCTCCTCCCTCCTCCCTCCCCATACCATCCCTCTGGGTCGTCCCAGTGCACCAGCCCCAAGCATCCAGTATCGTGCATCAAGCCTGGACTGTTGACTCGTTTCATATATGATATTATACATGTTTCAATACCATTCTCCCAAATCATCCCACCCTCTCCCTCTCCCACAGAGTCCAAAAGACTGTTCTATACATCAGTGTCTCTTTTGCTGTCTCATATACAGGGTTATTGTTATCATCTTTCTAAATTCCATATATATGCGTTAGTATACTGTATTGGTGTTTTTCTTTCTGGCTTACTTCACTCTGTATAATAGACTCCAGTTTCATCCACCTCATTAGAACAGAAAGTTAATTTTAATATGTTCAGTTCAGTTCAGTCGCTCAGTCGTGTCTGACTCTTTGCAACCCCATGAACTGCAGCACGCCAGGCCTCCCTGTCCATCACCAACCCCCAGAGTTCACCCAAACTCATGTCCATCGAGTTGGTGATGCCATCCAACCATCTCATCCTCTGTCATCCCCTTCTCCTCCTGTCCCCAATCCCTCCCAGCATCAGAGTCTTTTCCAATGAGTCAACTCTTCGCATGAGGTGACCAAAGTATTGGAGTTTCAGCTTTAGCACCAGTCATTCCAAAGAACACCCAGGATTGATCTGTAGAATGGACTAATTGGATCTCCTTGCAGTCCAAGGGACTCTCAAGAGTCTTCTCCAACACCACAGTTCAAAAGCATCAATTCTTCAGTGCTAGCTTCCTTCACAATCCATAAATAATTTCACATCCATACATGTACATCCATATATGTACATCCATATATGTACATCCATACATGACCACTGGAAAAACCATATGCTACTATTTTTTAATTATCAGACTTTATTCAAATCTTGCCAGTTGTACCAAAAGAAAAATCTTTTATATAAAAAGCATTCCATTCAGAATTACATGGTATGTTACATTTACTTGTAATGTCCTCTCTTGTCTCTTTTCATTTAGAGCAATTCCTTAAATTTTATGACATCAATATTTTTATAGACTACAGGTTGTGTTTTTGTTGTTTATTTTTTAGAATATTTCTCCATCTTAGTTTACCTAGATCAACTAGATTCAGGGTCGCATCTCTGGCAGGAATGTCTCTTACAATTTTAGCTAGATTGAATCTCTTAAGTAGCTTGTCTTAACCTCTCTGTCTCTGCTCATTTTATGTCCTTTTTCTATTTAGACCTGTCTTCCCAGGTGGCACAGTGGTAAAGAATCTGCCTGCCAATGCAGGAGGCGCAAGAGACATGGGTTTGACCCCTGGGTTGGGAAGATCCCCTGGAGGAGTAATTGACAACCCACTCCAGTATTCTTGCTTGAGAAATCCCATGAACAGAGGAGCCTGGTGGGCTACAGTCCATGGGGTCATAAAGAGTTGGACTTGACTGAGCACACACACGCACTCTATCTGAGCCATATCACACTCTCATTCTTTCCCCATCCCCGAATCTCACAAGCCCCAGAGTTTTTTCCCAGTTTGACCTACTCTTGTCACGGCACTTGCCTTTGACTTACTCCTTCTGAAAATGCTGACTGCTTTAAAACAGCAGTCCCAAATCTATTTGGCACCAGAGACCTGTTTCGTTGAAGACAATTTTTCCACAGACAGGGTAGGGGTAGGGGGTGGGGATGGTTTCGGGGTGATTCAAGCTCATTTACTGTGCCTTTCATTTCTATTATTATTACATCAGCTCCACCTCAGATCATCAGGCATTTGATCTCAGAGGTTGAGGATCCTGCTCTAATACTTTCCCTCTTTCTGATGTAAACAACTATGCAATGTCAGTCATTTCTAGAAGAGAAATGCCTAATCATTTGGCAGTTAAACTTGAGTTGATAGACACAAGGGATTATCTTTCTCAGGCCATATTTGCATATTAACACATCCCTCCCATCCTTAGCCCATGGGGGCAAGGGCAGAGCTGGCATTAGAAGGGGTTAACCTGCCTTGGGCTCATTTCTTTTGGTAGGATTCTGTATTGGTTTACTGCGTTGTGTTTAATAAGTTCTTAAATATATAAAATAAAAATAAGTAAAATAAAACTTTGGATATGCATCCAGCAAAATGTAATGCATGAAATACCCTACACTTGTTGATTCTTTGACATTTATATTTTACTTCTACTTCACCCCAGAAAATAGAAGCATGGTAACTTGATAGGTATATCTCAGGGTACTTCCTGGTGGTCCAGTGATTTAGAGTCTACCGTCCAATTTGAGGTACCCGGGTTCCATTCTTGGTCAGGGAACTAAGATCCCACATACTATGGGGCAACTAAGCCTGCCAGCCACAACTAGAAAAGAAGCCTATATGTCACAGTAAAGAAACGGAGCAGCAAAAAAAAAAAAAAAAGAATTGCATGGATGTCTCATTCCACCAAAATTCTTGCTTTTCCAGGTTCTAAAATGTGGAGTGGCAAGCTCCACAGAAAGTCTTGGCCAGTTCAAAACATAAAACCTTTATTCTAATCTGCAACCCTCTCCATTCTCCTTTCAAATTTCTTTTGCATATAGGAATACCTATTTTTCATCCCAGAGAATTTAATATCATAACTAACTATACTTTTGATAGTTTCAGAGAAATAAAACCTTCCCTGATGTCTCTGTAATTGAACAAATGTTCTACTTAAATCTCTCATTCTTCCCATTGGGAAAAATTCATGTCTCACAATTCAGAGAAACTTCATTTATTAAAGGCTTTTTTCCCCTCTACTCATGATTGTGACTACACTCCTAGGGGCTTGCAGAGGGTTGAAGCATTGTTGGGTGGGCTGTTGAGGGAGAACATTCCTGTCTTAGCTCATAGTCATCATCAGTCAAAGATGTACACATTGAAATAGCCTCACTTTCATTTGCTTTATCATTATTGTTCCATTCAGGTAATTAATTGCAGCATAATATGTGTTCTGATAACAAACCATCACCATGCCTCACTCATTTTTAGCTACTTCTTTGCCACTTTTATGCCACAAGAGACCTATAACTACAGAGGAATTTTGAGACTATGCCAAGTCCACCTGCCAACATTGCCATCTTTCCATTCAGTGGTTGCCAGAAACTCTACAGAGGATGCTGAAGTTGTCCCTCTAACTCTCAGATATTCTAAATCTATTCAGATTTCCTATTTTCTACCACTTCTCAGTGGGATATTAATGAAAAAGGGACCACAGAGTTCATTTTCAGGAGTATCAACTAGCATTTAATTAGCTGTGTTCTGACACTTTCTCTTTCCCCAGATATTGTAACTTGTAGCTATTCCAGGGTAGGGGGACGGGAAGCCCTGTATGATAGGGTACCGGTAGTCCTCAATCAATTGTCATAGCTCTGGGTCTTATGCTTAAGATGTCAAGGGTTTAATTCTCTTCTTCTAAGTCTTTATTTCTCTAAGCAAGGAATAGCTGTGAAGGATTACTGAGTCTACTGAAGAATGGAAAGAAAACTATAATGGGAAATATTTTTAAAAATCTTGTTTCATACCTAACCAATCAGTAGTGAACTTCCCAACTTGTCCCTGTATCGATGCTCATTCTCAAAGTACTTTTTAAAGTAAATGGAAACTGATTTTCAGCTTTCAACCTGCAAATGTCAGTAAAAAAGGCCAATTCTAGGTCTTGCTCTGGGAAGTGCAAAACATCTTGAAAACCACGTTCCTCCCCTCTACCAAACTGTGTTCTCCCACACAACACGGACAACTCCTACCCAAGGGGCTACAGCAAAGATGAAGGTAAATAGTAAAACTAATACTTGCTTGGAGATATGCTTAAATATTTGATTCTTAGACAACAATCCAGAGTTAAATTATCATGTTTTTTAGAAGAGAGACAGGCCAGTATTTATATTTAATAAGCAATCTAGATGATGTTTTCTTCAGTTTGGAATATTCTACCCTATTAGATATTACACATTGTGTGTGAGATATAAAAACTGGGCTTTCAAATTTAAAAAAATAAAACAAAAACCTGCATATTGGGATCATATTGTTGCTCTAGCCAATTTGGGCTATGTGGAAGAAAAAAATGACTCAAAGGGATAATTCTAAAAAATCTCAGAAAATATTAATGACCTCATTTATTATGCCCACGTACTAGAGAAAATAGCATAATAATATAAATCATGTCCATAGACATTTATAATCTAAACTTCAATAATGTTTAAGGAATTCTAAGTAGCTATTAAAATTAGTTCACTCAAAAAACTGTTGAAATTTTCCTAGGTCAGCCAGTATAGTGATGCATCAAAATAGTGCATGTCTACATCTATTCACATGGAAAACTTATGTTTTAAAATACCAAGGTCAGTGACAAATGATAGGTATAGCATGATTAATGCTGAAATGCACATAGAGAGACAAGTTTAGAGGGACACAGAGGCCAACTTTTACATTGAATGTCTGTACATGTTTGGATCCTAAGTAATTTTTAATTTTTTTCTCTGTTTTCTTTAGGTGTTCATTTTCTTTCAGTAAAGCTCAACACTCTACCCTGTCCCTCCCAGGAGACATGTCATGTGCCACCTACTTATATTTACATTCTTACCTACTCCACTTGCTTAGGATGGATGATACAATCGTGAGAAATTGCATCTGAAGTACTAAGGGGTATGATAATCAGGTGAGTTTGGGCTTATAGTCAGGGCTTAAAACTGACACCAAAAAGCTGGAGCCCAAGAAGATTCTGAACGACATTTCTTTCATTCAATTTTTTTCATCCTGTTTTCACTTTTTTCTTTCGTTATCTTCCCTTTGATGCCTCTTTTCATCTCTCTTTTTTATTTTTTTCTTTACTATATATTTCTTTAATTCACACTTCATTCTTCCCACTTGTCTTTTTGCTTTTGTCTTCATTCCCTAACCTCCAACATTTTTTTCCCAATACTGTACCAAATGACAAAAGTCAAGATCTTTTTATATCATATTGAAACAAAAAGTATGTGAGGAATGATAAATTATCATGTTTTTGTATAACTATTGTTTAGAAATATAGAATCATACACATGAGGTTTGGAGAGAACAAATGTCCAATTTTTCAGCAGATGTTTTAGGTTCCTATTGTGGGAAAACAACAACTCTGAAACTTCTCCTCTATTCTTGATTTCCACGACAGAATCAATTAAATGGCTTGTGACAGAAAACCAGGTAGATGGGTAGGGGAAAAAGCTCTCTTACCTCGTAAAAGCAACAACCACTAATGTTATATACCCAAAAAGAAATATGATTTTTTAGGAGAAATACAAATTTCTAATTTTGTTCAAAAAGGGAGAGTTCTTCTAAGCTAGTCTTCAGAAAGGGGAAAAAAAATCTACTTGATTTTAAAGATTCTAGGAAAGAACACACCATAGCAGGAAGTCCGACCTACTTGGTCCGGACCTTCAATGGACAAGTACAGAGATCTGCGAAGTCCAGGAGAGCAGAGAGGGAGCAAGAACTCATCTCTCTCCTGTGAAAAACAGCAGACATGGCTGTGCAGGAAACCAACCTTACTTCTCACTCCTACCAGCATGGAGAACTTCTGTGGAACTAGTTTCAACACTTTGTTACTTTAAAGAAATGTAAGACTTAGTTGTGACTTCCCTGGTGGGTCAGATGGTAAAGCGTCTGCCTACAACGCGGAAGACCCAGCTTCGATCCCTGGGTTGGGAAGATCCCCTGGAGAAGGAAATGGCAACCCACTGCAGTATTCTGACCTGGAAAATCCCATGGATGGCGGAGCCTGGTTGGCTACTGTCCATGGGGTTGCAAAGAGTCGGACACGACTGAGCAACTTCACTATCTATCTATCTAAGACTTAGTTAATAAAGTTTGTTCCCCAAGCTTCAAAGGTGTTTTAAACTACATCCACTATAAAACCCTTGTTCTCCAGCAAAACTAGTATATTCCAGGTGTCAAACCTCCTCACCCCCATACACAGCCATCTGCCATTAGACACTAAATGTGCAAATCATCAGAAAGATTGATGGAGATTAAGTGGGTTATTTCAGTAGGGAGAAGCTACTGAGGAGGAGCATGTGTTGGTGAATCTAGAAAGCCAGAGCTATTTGAGTGGTGGCAGGAAATGAGAGATGAAAAGGACTGAAGATATAAGAAAAAGCAGGTAAGTTGTGAAATTATCTAAAAAGTCTGGGGAGTATTTGTGAGTGGCCTCCAGAAGTAGGAAGCCTAGGCATTGATGCCCCATCTCTTGTGTCACATAAGAGGAAACAAGATATCTAGATTACAGTCATCTCTTCATTTGTGTTCACCCAAACCCAAAATACAATTTCCTGTGTTGAAACTCTTCTATGGTGATTTGTTTCTCCTACCAGTACAGGGCTTCTTGTGGAGACGGATATTAAACAGACAGACAAAAATATTTTAAAAATAATACAGCTTTAAAATAAACAATTTTTAAAACTACGTAAGTTTAAAACAAATGGATGGATCTATTTCAGATTGTTAGTCTGGATGAGAAATTCTGATGAAAAAATCTCATTCAGCTACATGCTTGCCCTTACAACTTATTTATTTCATCCATTTCAATCCCCATGCTTCAGGCAATGGCTTCCAAATTTTTTCTTTACTTGTTCTGACTTCTCCTTTAGGGTTTTAATTTTCTCTTCTTGACTATTTCCTATATATCTTCACTTGCTTTTATCTTGGATTCATTGTGTTCAAAAAAGTTATCACTTTCTCCTACAGATCTCTTATTGCTTCTTTCCCATATTTGTACAACATCAATCTCTGAGTTGTCACAGAGCCAAAAATCTCTAGTTCATTTCTATTAGACTAATTTGAATGAATTCTATTGTTGGACATCACAATGAATCTCCTGGTTTCTAACTCTCCCCGACTCAGTCCATCCTAAATACTCTGCCAAGTAAATCTTTCCACACAATTGTGGACTTCAGAAGCTTTCTTATATTGACTAAAACATTATAATCAAGGCCACTTATGAATTACTGATAACTGTCTTTTAAAAATTAAATCCCATGACTGTTCTGTGATTTAACTGGATTGGACTACTTCGAGTTTGTCAGATGTACTCTAAAGCTTTGTGTCTGCCTGAGGTTTCCTCAGTCTGTTCTCTCCAAGGAATATATCTTACTTTTCAAAATCTTTTCTGTCTTGTTACTGTTGTTCAGTCTCTTCAGTCAACTCTTTGCCACCCCATGGATTGCAGCACATCAAGCTTCTTTGTCCTTCACTATCTCCTGGAGTTTGCTCAAACTCATGTCCATTGAGTCAGTGATGCCATCCAAACATCTCATTCTCTGTCACCCCTTCTCTTCCTGCCCTCAATCTTTCCCAGCATCAGAGTCTTCTAAGAGTCAGCTCTTCGCACCAGGTGGCCAAAGTATGGGAGCTTCAGCATCAGTCCTTCCCGTGAATATTCAGCATTGATTTCCTTTAAGAGTGACTGGTTTGATCTGTTGCAGTCCAAGGGATTCTCAAGAGTCTTAGTCTATCTTAAGTCTTCTATTTTAAGTCTATCCATTTTCTATCTTTATCTTAGATTTTATATCTTCCATAAAGGAATTCCTGGTGCCTCTTAAATGATGTAACTATTCTGTTAAAGGCTCACTGTGATGTTTGTTTTCTTTGTACAGTTCACATGGCATTTTTAATATGTTGTTTGTGTGATATTATCCTCTCATTCTTCCTTGATGTTTGGAAATTTCTACTCATCTGTGTATTCCTTAGTGTGTATGGTTGATGCTCAGCTCTGCATCAGAATCCCGTAAAGAAGCTGAATAATACAGGCAGCATAATTACAAATGGCAGTATTCAGTAAGTATATTATTATTCAGTATATTATACTCAGTATAATATATGATACTCAGTAAGTATAATTATATACTTACCTAAAGTAAGTATTATACTGAAGTATATTATATTCAGTAAGTATATCTTCTATATTACAATATAGAAGAGATATTTACCTTAAGAAACATTGGTCTGGTGAGGAAAGTGTGAACTTTTTTTTTTTTTTCCACAGAGTAGGCTTAATGATTAAGGACTTTACACTTCTGAACTGCACCAGTGCACTCGCTGGAACTAAGCCAGGGAAGCAGTTAAGCAGATCTTTAGTTAAACCCTGCTACAATCTCAGAGAGAGACAATTTGACAAGCTGAAAACTTCCCCAGGTCAATCTGTTACAACTATGGTGATGGCTGTAGAAATCTAGTAAGCACAGAATAGAATCCACAGCAGAATTCTCTTCCCAGAAATCTTTTACTTTTTTTTTTTTTCTTTGCACAATAAAATCCCATTTCATTTCTCAAGTGATACCTTAGAAATTTACAATAATACAGTTCAAACCTCTTTGCAAAGACTCAGGTACCTAAAAAGAATTTTTCAAATCAATTTTCTTTTCTTCATGATAGATAAATAATAATCTGTAAGGCCTATGATTGGTGAAAAAAAGATTGGAAAACTACTTGATGATGATTTTCATCTCTGATAGACAGATTTACCAGAATTCTTTTATAAGTATCAGAGCTTTAAATCAGATTGAGTAAAGAATGTAAAAATTCAAATTTCTCAATTCTTCTACCAGTGGGAAGTGGGAGGTGAAGAGAATTAATCACCTTGGTTCCTTATGTCATTTGATTCCAACAGACTGAATTTCCTTTGATAAGGAAGGCAGCCTCCAACATGTAATAATCTTTAAACACCACCATAAATTGGCTTTAATATGATACTCTGTAATAAAAAGTCTACATCTCAATCCCAGGTACCAATAGCAGCATATA
Organism: Bos javanicus; assembly: GCF_032452875.1. Taxonomy (NCBI): domain Eukaryota; kingdom Metazoa; phylum Chordata; class Mammalia; order Artiodactyla; family Bovidae; genus Bos; species Bos javanicus. Next base: position 56,948,141 of record NC_083869.1, on the reverse strand, counting down.
AAAATTCTGTTGGCAAGAACTACAAACAGTAGATATTACATACACTTTCACCAAAGTCCTTCAATTTGTTTCACTTTCTTATTGTTTCTTTTAGCTTGGCTTTTTTACAATTCTTAGAAGAAAAGTGAATCAAAAAGAAAATAAATGATATTTCTATGTGACATTTATGCAGAAATACATGTAATTATATGATCCTCTAAGTTAACAGTATAAAAATAATTTCAAAATGAAATTGGATGGCAGGAAAAATTTTTAAATGAAACAAGATAGCCACCTATCTCTTGTCACTTAATTTAATTCATAAAGATGGTATCTTTCCTAAATAAATATATTACATGGCAAGAATCTATGAAGTGTGGGTAGCGTTATAACTCAAGCAGGTTTTTTATTAGCAAGGAGTAAATTTAATCACATGTTTTTGAAAAAGGAAAAGATCTTCTTGCCTTTCAAATGGGCTAGGAAATATTTCTAAAATGCAATTTCTCAGATTCATATATAGACAAAACTATAGATGAAGACCTCAAAAGCAGAAAAGAAAAGAAAAGGGAACATAAGCCTGAATGAGATTAGAAGGAACTTTATTCGGTCAGAGTAGTATTTTTGATATTTAGAGGAGAAATGGGGATTTATACCTATCTTAAATATGTTCAGCCATGGATTAACATCATTTCACAAAATTCAGAACACCATCTAGCCGTTTATTTTACATTCTTATTCATTTGTGTTTTCAAATCTATATAAATTGGCATACCACCCAGAATACAAATTTACTAACAGCAAATATCATTTTATTATTTACCTAAATAGGCTATAGTACCAGACTTAAAAATAGTAGTATTATCCATCCCATAGTTTTGCATTACAATAGACTTTTTAAAATTACTGCCAATTATCATTTTAAAATTACCTTTGGCAGTTACTTGATTCCTGCCAGAAAGTTTGCTGATGTCTTTATATGTCTATCGTTATGGTAGCACATTTCACCTACTTCTATATTCAGTAAAAAGGAAATTAATCAACCGAATTAGGTCAAATGCTGCTTTATTTCTCCAAAATGTATACTTCAAATGCTAAAATAATGTTTGAGAATATAATTTTTCAGCTTTTAGGGTGAAAATAAAGATTGTGTTGTAAATCTTATATGTCTAGCCAAAAAATACTTTGTGGATGAAGGCAGAAGAAATATAGTCCTAGACATTTAAACCAAATAAGTTTATGTTACAAGGATTTGCATTTTAAGGTAGACATGTGAAGAAATAAGTATATTTAAGAAGAATGCAATGAACGGAAAATAATAAAAAAATGCTTTTGTAAATATAATCAAGGTACAAATATTCAGGCACAAAAAACTTCAGTAACTAAAATGAATTAGAGATAGAGAATATTTATACTTTCATACTATATAAATATTATTTAAAACATTGAAAAACAATTCAATGGCAAATTTCTTAGAAAGTGCTGCTGCTGCTGCTGCTGCTAAGTCACTTCCGTCATGTCCGACCCTGTGTGACCCCAATTGGAACAGGAAGAAACTGAGTTATGTAAAGACCCACCACATACACACATACACACGCCATTGTCTACATAGTTTAATTGGTGACTTCTAGTTATATCGGTAACATTTATTTTATCTAAATTATTTCAGAATGTACTTAAAAAAAAAACTTTTTTTTTTTCTGAGAGAATGACAATCTAGACATTGGGAATAACACTGTTACTAAAAACTATTATATACTGAAATTCAATACATATAGTATATGTGTATACATATATATAGTAATATATATGCATATGCATATACATATATATATGTGTGTGTGTTCAGTTCAGTTCAGTTGCTCAGTCATATCTGACTCTTTGCGACCCCATGGACTGCAGCATTCCAGGCCTCCCTGTCCATCATCAACTCCCAGAGTTTATTCAAACTCAAGTCTATTGAGCCCATGATGCCATCCAACCACCTCATCCTCTGTCATCCCCTTCTCCTCCCTTCAATCTTTCCTAACATTAGGGTCTTTTCAAATGAGTCAGGTCTTCGCATCAGGTGGCCAAAGTATTACAGTTTCAGCTTTAGCATCAGTCCTTCCAATGAATATTCAGGACTGATTTCCTTTAGGATGGACTGGTAGGATCTCCTTGCAGTCCAAGGGACTCTCAAGAGTCTCCTCCAACACCACAATTCAAAAGTATCAATTCTTCAGTGCTCAGCTTTCTTTATAGTCCAAGTCTCACATCCATACATGAGTGCTGGAAAAACCATAGCTTTGACTAGACAGACCTTTGTTGGCAAAGTAATGTCTCTGCTTCTTTATATGCTGTCTAGGTTGGTCATAGCTTTTCTTCCAAGGAGCAAGTATCTTTTAATTTCATGGCTGCAATCACCATCTGCAGTGATTCTGGAGCCCCCAAAAATAAAGTTTATCACTGTTTCCATTGCTTCCCCATCTATTAGCCATGAAGTGATGGGACCAGATGCCATGATCTTCATTTTCTGAATGTTGAGTTTTAAGCCAACTTTTCCACTCTCCTCTTTCACTTTCATCAAGAGGATCTTTAGTTCTTTGTTTTCTGCCATAAGGGTGGTGTCATCTGCATATCTGAGGTTATTGATATTTCTCCTGGCAATCTTGATTCCAGCTTGTGCTTCATCCAGCCTAGTGTTTCTCATGATGTACTCTGCATATAAGTTAAATACACAGGGTGATAATATACAGCTTTTATGTATTCCTTTCCTGATTTGGAATCAATCTATTGTTCCATGTCCAGTTCTAACTGTTGCTTCCTGACCTGCAAACAGATTTCTCAGGAAGAAGGTCAAGTGGTCTTTACATTTACCAAAAGAGCACTTGATCTTTGATAGCTAATATAGAAGTAGAACTTTTGGGATATAAGCGAATGTATCTATAGACCCATGGTTTGTATTTTGTTGGCTTTCAAGAGTACGTATAGGGCATAAGTGTGAAGTTTAGGAACTCTGTATGATAAACAATGGTTTAAAATATTTATATGTGAAACCAGAGTCCCAAAGGGTCACAACCTCTGTGTGAGGCAGATGGAGAAATAAAACATTACACAAAAGGGGACAGCAAGACAACTCATCTATTTCAACTTTGGTGCTGATCATACCACATCGTATCTTAGAGGGATTAGCACATCTGGTATAAGCTCTTTCCGACCAGAGTCTTTCACATATAGACTCTCTGCATGTATGTGCTCAGTCATGTCCAGCTCTTTCATGACTCCATGGACTATAGGCCACCAAGCTCCTCAGTTCATGGGATTTGCCAAGGCAAGAATACTAGAGTGGGTCACCATTTCCTACTCCAGGGGATTTTTCCAACCTAGGGATAGAACGCATATCTCTGACATTAGCAGGCAGATTCTTTACCATTGAGCCACCCGGGAGAATGCATAATAAAGATTTCTACCCTGAGAATTTGTTACCATAAGCCAGACTTTAAGCTGATGTGCAAACTATATTTAAATCACCTAGGCTGGCCAAAGAATCTTTGTAACTGAAAAGAAAATTTCAGTTTTGATGTTTGACTAATGACAAGTTTTTAAACCCCACAGCCCCCTCACCCCCTTTACCCCTATTTGGGGCAGGTTCATTTAAATAAATAAGTAAACTTACATACTGCTTCCCTTGGTGCCAGGGGCCAGTTCAAACCATGCAAACCTCAGCACTCAAGTGGGAACCCCTACCTCAAGTCCACCTCCTAAGCACATTCTTACATCTGATTTCATTTCACTTTTGCGACTTGGATCATCCTGTTTCAGAAAGTCTCACAGTGTGATTAATAAAACTTTACGTTTGCTTTTGGTGTGTGTGTCATCAGTCTTGACATCTGCACTATTCCACTGGGAGAGGTCATTCCCATTCTCTATGGGAAGACTATACAACTACTTAAAACTGCAATGAAATTGTGTGTGTGTGTGTGTGTATCTCACCTCAGTGGATGTTAGTGATGCAGTAGATCCCATTAATAGGACTGGTTAATACAGATACTGTAACTTTGGCTGCTAATAGCTCGCAGTTGTTCCTTTCTCCAAAGAATTGGCTTTCATCAAATTAGATTCCCTTTGCCTATGATATTACACCTCCTCAGAAAATAGCCTAGTGACTGACTGATACTAGGGGTAGGGCATGACAAGAACTGTGAAAGGTCTGAGATTTTACCTTACTTATGAGCTAATAAATTAACCTGGCACAGTTTTATTAATGCTGGCAAAAGATACAAAACTTTGGTCAGAGACAAAGGACTTCCCCACTCTCAGTATTAGCAATAGAGTGTTACAGTTGGTTCCCTGAGCCACTGGATAGTACACAAAGGACAGAAAACACTTATACATGAAATAAATTAGGTTATACGAGAGGAATCTTGAGTTTAAGGAACATATGTTTAATAATTATAATGGGCTATAAGCTTACCTAAACTTTGTCCTAGAGGGAGACATTGTCTTCATTATACTGGACGATAAATAAACCTGTCCTTCATTCCAGAGATAGACACTATCTCTAGATTTTAAGGCTGCTCATTATAGAAGAGTCTTTAAAGGCTAGTCCAGAACAAAGGCAGTCAGTGCCTCTGCTCACAAGATGAACAGAAATGAAAGAGATTTGTGGGGAACTGACTCCCAACAGTTAAGTTTATTTTACTCATCTACTTGACTATTTTGAAGCTTTTTGTGTAATGAAAAAACAAAAATATTTCAGTAATCACAATTAATGTAAATTGAGTAAACTCTCCAATTCAAACCTGAAAGCAAAGACTTTCTAGCTATGTGTAATTTACAAGAGTCATATCCACAACCTAAAGACACACTTAAAAAAGCCAGCAATCAAATTGTAGAAAAATAAATGCCAGGCAAATATTTATCAATTGAAAGCTGATATTACTATATCAGATATAATACATTAAATGTAAACAGGCTTACTAGAAATAAGGAAAAGATTTGACCTAGCATAAAATAATGTTTCTAAATTTGTATGCTCCCAGAAGCAGACTGAAAATACATAAAACAAATGTTGACAGAATTAAAGCAGAAATCAATAAATTCATTATCATGTAGAACACATCTATCTTGGTAACTGAAGGTTTTAACAGGCAAAAAGTAACCTTTAAACATTCACAGGATTTTAATAAGATAATTAGCAAGTTTAATTTATGAACATATATATATAATAGTGTATTCAGTGAAAGAAGAGTATGGAGCATTTACCTAACTGTCCAATACTAAACTGCAAAGCCTATTCCAAAACTTTCAAAGGATTTCTGTCATGTAAATTATGTTCTCTGACTACAATATGACTATTAGAAATCAAAAACAGAAAAGTAACTAGAAAAATTAAAAAAAGTGTATACATGCTGAATATCCTTTTAAGTAATTTATGGGACAAAAAAGGAAAATGCATAATGGCTATTAACTTTACTTACCAATAATAATTAAAATGTTGCATATCAAATTTCAGATTATATAACTAAACCAATTATTGAGGTAAAATTTATTAGCTTGAGTTGATAATTTTAGAAAAAGTAATCCTAAATATTAATAGTTCTTGATGCTCAAGTCAAAAATGTTAGAATTTTTTCTTACATTTGAACAGTGAAAGCCCTGTTCACTCAACCTCCTTCAGTTCATCTAGTCCATCAAACTTCTAAAACTCATCCCACATATATTTTCAATTTTCTTTTTCTTCTTTGAAATCCCTATGGTCAAAGTTACTTATTTCTCTTGCCTGGAGAATATCAATGGAAATGGTTTTCTTTCTGCCTTCTTGCCTTCCTAAAATTATTTCCCCTTGTAGCAGTTACCGTGATCTTTAATAGAACAGATAAGATTACATTGCTTTCATGTTAAAACTGCTGGGATTGCCTTGCTCTTTGGTCACTGAGGGACTAACTCTTTTAAATTATCCCCCTCTGTATTAGATTTCTACGCTCCAGGTTCTCTTCTCAGAATCTCACAATATTGTATCTGGGTTGTGTTCTCATCTGGAGCTCAGCATCCTCCTCCAACAAGATTATTCACGTGATTGACAGAAGTCACTTTTTTGCAGGAACAGGACTGAGGTTCATATGTTCTTACAGGTTGTTGGCTAAAGGTTCTCTGAGCAGCAAAAACTGGCCTCAGGTCCTAGCCATGTGGCTCTCTTACAATATGAAGCTGATTTTCTCAAAGGCAGTAGAATATCCCCTCTCCAGCTGGTGAAGGCAGAGGCTTATACAACATAATGTAATCAAGGGAGTGACTATGCCATCATCTTTCTCATGTAATGTATCCTGATTAAGGGAGCAACTATGCCATCATGTTTGCAGGAGCTGCCCATACAAAAGCAAAGGGATTACACAGGGTGTAAGAAGGGGAGTTGGTGATGGGCAGGGAGGCCTGGCATGCTGCAGTCCACGGGGTCGTAAAGAATTGGACACGACTGAGCGACTGAACTGACTGAACTAAAGAAGGCTTACACAGGGTGTGAGTACTCAACGGTGGGAGTCTTGGATTCCACTTTAGAATTTTGCTCTCCACCCTACCCTTTTTAAAATCCCCACTAAATACTTAAAATAGCTACCTTTCCATTTTAAAATTTAGCTGTTTATTTTCTATTTTTACTCTTTTCAATCCAACCATCATTAGTGTGAGGTACCATGTCTTTTTTTTTTTTCAATTTTAATTAAAAAAAATTATACATGTGTTCCCCATCCTGAACCCTCCCCCCTCCTCCCTCCCCACACCATCCCTCTGGGTCGTACCATGTCTTTTTCATTGCTGTCTTTCCATGCTTATGGCAGAGCATGAAACATGGAAGACAGTCAATAATGCTGCATGTGTGAATAGAAACCATGGTTTCTAATAATATATGGCCATACATTTGGGGAAAAAATACTGTATTTATTTCAACCTTACAACTTAACACCAGAATGAAATATAGATGAGTTATGAGGTGAAATGCATAGATATAAAGCACACACAATATAACGTATATACATTTTTTTGTGAACTGAGGAGGCATATCTAAGAATGATATCAAATTCAGGAGCCATAAAATAACATTGGAAGATTTGACTACATAGTAAAATGTCTGTACACTGGAAAACACCATTAAAAAGTTTTCTAAAAGATAAAAAGTCTGCAAATGTATAAAATATTAAATATATACAAATTAATAACAATATATGGTGAGAATACAAAATTTTTAAGAAAGAGACAAGCATTCCAATATTTTAAAATGGACTAAGGTAACTAACAGAAAAATCTCAGAGGAAGAAATATAACAAATGACAATAAATCATCAACATTTATTCTCAAATTCCTCCATCAGTATACATCAAATAACAGCTATTATAATTGAAACTCAGTTCAGTTCAGTCGCTCAGTCATGTCCGACTCTTTGTGACTCCATGAATTGCAGCACGCCAGGCCTCCCTGTCCATCACCAACTCCCGGAGTTCACCCAGACTCACGTCCATCGAGTCAGTGATGCCATCCAGCCATCTCATCCTCTGTCGTCCCCTTCTCCTCCTGCCCTAATCCCTCCGAGCATCAGAGTCTTTTCCAATGAGTCAGCCCTTCGCATGAGGTGGCCAAAGTACTGGAGTTTCAGCTTTAGCATCATTCCTTCCAAAGAAATCCCAGGGCTGATCTCCTTCAGAATGGACTGGTTGGATCTCCTTGCAGTCCAAGGGACTCTCAAGAGTCTTCTCCAACACCACAGTTCAAAAGCATCAAGTCTTCGGCGCACAGCCTTCTTCACAGTCCAACTCTCACATCCATACATGACCACTGGAAAAACCATAGCCTTGACTAGCCGGACCTTTGTTGGCAAAATAATGTCTCTGCTTTTGAATATGCTATCTAGGTTGGTCATAACTTTCCTTCCAAGGAGTAAGTGTCTTTTAATTTCATGGCTGCAGTCACCATCTGCAGTGATTCTGGAGCCCCTAAAAATAAAGTCTGACACTGTTTCCATTGTTTCCCCATCTATTTCCCATGAAGTGATGGGACCAGATGCCATGATCTTCAGTTTTCTGAATGTTGAGTTTTAAGCCAACTTTTTCACTCTCCTCTTTCACCTTTATCAAGAGGCTTTTTAGTTCCTTCTCACTTTTTTAAGTTACTAAATAATAAAAAAGGTGAGAAAGAAATACATCAAAGTTCATCATCATTCACAGATATAACAAAAACAGGCTCAGCTGATAAGGAACCTTGCTTTTCTGTGGTTCCCACATTGCTAAAAAATCACACTGTTTTGATCTTACCACTATGTTGTAATCTCAAGCACTTAAAGGCTTTGAATGCCTATTAATATTTTAAAAAGATCCTTATCTCTGCCCTATTCTTCTAGTTGACAGACTCCCTTCATCCTTCTAAGACAAAGCCATGTTAATTTTATATAACCAAAGCCATCTATAGATTCAATACAATCCCCATCAAAATTTCAATGACATTTTTTCACAGAAATAGAAAAAAAATAGTATAAAAAACACAATTTGTATGAAGTGACAAAAGCCTTAAATAGCCAAAAAATTTTGAACCAGAATAAGATGGTGACAATGCACATTGTGACTTTAAATTTTATCACAAAGCTATAGTAATCAGAACAATATGGAACTGGCATAAAAGCAGATGTATGAACCAGTGGGACAAAGTAAAGAGCCCAGAAATAAATCTACACATTAACAGTCAGCAGATCATCCACAAAAGTCCCAAGAGCACACAATGAAGAAAGGATTATCTCTTCAACAAATGATGTTGGATAAACTGGATATTCATATGCAGAAAAATGAATATCTTAGACTAGAAAGAAAATATAACACTATTTACAAAGTGAACTCAAAATGAATTAAAAGTTTAACTATTCGGTCTAAATTGTAGAACTACTAGAAGAAAACATAGCTAAGGAAAAAGCTTGACATCAGTCTGGACAATCATTTTTTAGATATGGCACTAAAAGCGCAGGTGATAAAAACAAAAATAGAGGAATGAGATTCCACCATACTAAAAGCCTGCTGCATAGCAAAGGAAGCAAGAGAATGAAGAGACAACCTACAAAATGGGAGAAAATATTTGCAAATTACATATAAAGGATTAATATACATAAGAAACTCATGGAACTCAATAGCAAAAAAGCCAAATTACCCAATTAAAAAGGAACTGAATAAACTTTATCCACAGAAGACATACAAATGGCAAAGAGTGACAAGAAAAGTTGCTCAACAACATTAATCACAGAAATGCAAATCAAACCCACAATGAAATATAATCTCACACCTGTTAAAATGGCTATTGTTAAAAGGAGAAACGAAGCATTGGTAAGGATGTGGAGAAAAGAGAACCCTGTATACTGTATAGTGTACAGTATACAGCCATTATAGAAAACAGTATGAAGATTTCTCAAAAAATTAAAAATAGAATTGCTCTATGATCCTGCCATCCTATTGGGTATTAGGTATATATTGGGTACATATCCAAACAAAATGAAGTCAGATTCTTAAAGAGATATCTGCAATCCCAGGTTCATTGCATATTATTCATAATAACCAGAATATTGAACCAAGTTAAGTATCTGCTGATGGATGAATGAATGAAGAAAATGTGACAGATATATACACTAGAATATTATTCAACCTTTAACAAAAGGAAATTCTATCATTTGTGGCAACATGGATGAAACGAGGACATTATGCCTAGTGAAATAAGCCAAACCTGGAAAGACAAATACTGTATGATGTCACCTACATGTGGAATCTACAAAGTTAAGCTCATCACAGCAAGAGTAGATGATGTGTACCATGGCCTGGGATGTGGGGAAAATGGGAAGATGTTGGTACAAGAGGAAAAAAATTTCAGTTATGCAGAATGAATAAATTCTGGAGGTCTAATGCACAGCATAATGACAACAGTTTATAACTTTGCACAGTACACTTGATATTTGCTAAGAGAGTAGATCTTAAGTGTTTCCACCACAAGCAAAAGAATACAATGTATATGTGAGGAGATGGATATGCAAATTAGCTTGATTGTGGCATTTTTCATAAAAATAGAAAAACAATGCACATGTATATCAAAACATCACATTATATGTCTTAACAATATATGTTTTACTTGCCAATTATGTCTCAAAGCTGGAAAAAATAGAATACAAAAATAAATTCTATATTAAATATATGCACATTTTAAACTATTTGTGATTTTTATGTTCTGTAATCCATGTTTCTTAAATCTGGGAAAATGCCCATTGAATAATAATTTTTAAAAAGGGTAACTCTCACACAGATATAATATTAACAGATATTATGGAGTTTATTTAACTCATATTAATGAGGAAACTGCTACGATGCTCACAATCCATTCAAAGGAGAATCCAAGAACATATACGGTTATAGATCAGCAATATTGAGGTGAATAGGCATATAGAGGCAAAACTGGCTTCTTCCAGTTTGGGAGTGGGAACTAAATTGAACCTCTGCAGAACAGAATTAGCATACCTCGAAACATGATTTTGTATTGTTATCAATTATCTGTAATTTGGAGTTCTAAAATAGCTCAAAGCAACATAATGCTAGAATTGAATAACCAAGATGCATGTGCTCCAACAATGCACAATTTTCCATTGAAGAACAAATTTCCCTACACAAAATAAATGAAATAAAATATTTCATTACACATATCAATTAAATCTTTTTAGCCAACTCCTAATAAATTGTCCATGGTAGCAATTAGAAATGTCTTTTATGTTTCACAACTTTTTATTAAATTTTTTTTCAAACACACATGCATACATGCCCACATATACATTTTTTGTACAGTGTAACACATAGAACATGAAACAGGTAGAATATCGTCATTATTTCTATGTGCTCCTAGAACATAGTAGGCTGATACCCAGAGATTTGCAATACAGAAATTATAATTCTAAGGTCCTGATCTAGAATTTACCTTCCCTCCAAAAATGACATTACTTCTTTTACTCCTGAATATTCTAAACTTAGGACTAGTTTAGAAATATGTGTGGAGCCAGATGCAGTCTTGTGAGAACAGAGGCGTCCAGAATTCGTCATCACTCAGACCCAATCTGAAAGTTAATCCTCTTTACCATCCTTATAGATTTTCCTATAAAGAAAAGGAAAATGATTTTTTTTAAGTAAGAAATGAAATCAGTATGATCATATCAAAAACAATTCACCTGTCTCAAATGATCTCTCCTGAAGGAACACTGACATTCATCCAAAGATTCTTTTTGCTTACTTACTAGTTCTACTGTCTAAATATAGTCCAAACCTAGCCATTTTTCCAGAAGCTGCAGGAGTTGCCTTCTGCCATGTCTAACTTTGAAATGATAATCCTTTGACAGCCCTTCTGTTACTTGTTTAGTCTTCACATTCTGATGCACCCAAATTTGCTGCCATCCAGGTGGAATCAAAATCTGGAAGTCATTTATCACTTTGAAGAAATCAGACACATTCTTTCACAGTCCTTTCTTCCTTTTTTTCTCCCCCATCCCTAATTTCTACCCCTACAGACAGAGAAATATATAAACCTGACAAACAACGGACAAGTAAATGAAAGCAGCATCTCAGATAGGAAGTGTTCAGATTCAAAGACAAAAGGATGTTCAAAACAGAAACAACCTGATTAGTTTCATTAGCATTTCAATAGAATCTGGGCTCTCTGAAGAGGGCGGAGTAAGATTTTACCAAGTGTCGTGGAAAATGAACACTCTGGAACTCTTGACAACTAGGGAAGAAGATAATCATTTTACTTAATTTGTTTTTAGGTTCACTCATTTAAAAGAACTAACAGTTCCATTGCTCTTGGCAGAACACAACTGTGATTGCAGCTTTTCTATTCAGTGCACTGGAAATACCAGTGAATGTCTCCAACTGAGAGTGAGATACTGGCAGTATTTCCACATGTTAAGGGCTTACACATATTTCCCCACACCCCCACCCCCCGCCTTTTGATAGTCCAATTTTGATAAGCTTTAAAACAAATTCTTAAATAATGCAATCATCCAAATCATTGTTTCATAGGAGAATAGATACAAATGAACACATTAATTCAACAACCCTCTGATGAGTTGCACTAATCACACCAATAAGAGCTTAATGTGGTTGATCTTAAACAGAGCAGGATTTAACCATACATATACTCTAAGGCTACACAATTTTGAGTAAGGAGGTATTGGAGAATGAAAATAACAAATTATATACTCCTTGTATCATATAAAGCTTATTTTCCCCAATTTTCCCTATTCATTAATGATAGCTAATTAAAGGCTCAATTGATTAAGTTTTTATAAACAGGAGTTGAGATTAAATTCCATTTGAACTATGACATCAACCCATGAATACTGTAAATTGCATCTATGAAAATTTTATTTTTAATAGATTCAGAGTTGATAGTGTTTTTCTGGAAATTCCAAATCTTTTAGACTTTTTTTTAATTTTTCTGAAAAGCAAAGTAAGTGCATTCAGTTTCTCAGAACTACTTCACAATTTCTCTCTCAAGAGAAAATAATTTCAAAGGACTCAAATGGAGTCTTGGAAATATGCATAGGCACCACATACATGATATATTCTCATTTTTGTTTCCAAATTCATTTGAGTGAGGAACAAGAGTAATGGAAGACAAAAGGAAAATTAGCAATAATACAGCAATGTAGTATTAATATAGCACTAATATAATATAACCTTATATTGAAAGAGTTTTTAGAGTCTATACACCACATGGTAGAAATTACATAAAAATGTTTATGTCTATGTTCAAAAACTGGATGATGAAGAACAAAGATAAGTATTGAGAGAAAAGGGATTAAGCATTTTAATTTTCTGTTTTCCAATGAAAATAGGAATATTATTTTAGATACGGCAAAGTCCATCCCATCCTCCTTAGAACATGAATATCAGGTGTGATAATATATAAATCCAGCAATTATTTAATAAACATACACTATATATCTAGCATTGCATTGATCTTTTAGAAATATAAAATACCTGCTATAAAAGTTATTGCAGCTTAGTTTAGAGAATAAAAACTCTCCTTGGGCTTTGGGCTTCAATGGTAGCTCAGTTGGTAAAGAATCTGCCTGTAATACAGGAGACCCCGGTTCTATTCCTGCGTCAGGAAGATCCCCTGGAGAATGGATAGGCTACCCACTCCTGTATTCTTGGGCTTCCCTGCTGGCTCAGTTGGTAAATAACCCACCTGCAATGTGGGAGACCTAGGTTCAATCCCTGGGTTGGATCCCTGGAGAAGGGAACGGCTTACCCACTCCAGTATTCTGGCCTGGAGAATTCCATGGACTATATTGTCCATGGGGTCAAAAGGAGTCCGACACAACTGAGCAACTTTCACTTTCACTTTGGGCTATAACTAAGAATGTTACAAAAACAGTGATTTGTTTTCCTTTCTTTCCAGTCAGTTCTCAGTGTTTGTATGTGACTTCTTGTACACATAACCCTATGCCTTATATCACCAAAATATGATTGCTACATAGGGAGCACTTGCTATGTGCCAGGTACCGAATTAAGCATTTCATTTGTTATTTAATTTAAAACACACAGTAAACTTATAAGTTATTCTTATCCCTTTTAACAAATGATGAAAATGAATCTTGACTCGATTAAGCACATTTCCTAAAATCTCATAAGTTTTGAATATCACCAGTGGCTTGTGAACCCAGTTCCATTAGAGCCATTCCCTGAGCCCCTTCCCACACCACAATAGCCCTCTTATAGAACACCACGTGTGATACTGGAATATAGTGTGACTCTAGGGTGTGCAGAAGGGAAGGAACAACTGAAGGGAATTGTGTCAGCTCAGCGAGAAGAGGAAAATGAAGAAGGGACGTGAAGGAACCATGAAAGTCCTTCTGCTCATCTGCAGTAAACTTTGGACAGAAGATCATTGGAAAAAATAAATAAATATTTTATATCTGTCAGCTACAAATTGGCACTTGCCATGGGCACTTGCCAGCTACTTCTACAAGGATTAAATCATGTGCTTCTATAACTTCTGGCCTCAACACCTCCTGAAAGGAGTTCAGGATGGAAAGTAGGAATGAGGCTCTCTGTGCTCAGGGTAAAAACTGGCAAAACGAGTCTAAAGATGGTTAGATACTTTCAGGGGCTGAGTTGATGAGCCCAATTCTAATATCCTATCATATCTAGAAAAGCACTAAATCCCTTCATGGTGATATCTACTCTTTGTGACCAGCAGAAATCTGCAAAAATATGTGTTGATTATATGTATTCCCCTTCACCAAAATCACATATATACTGACCTTCTCCCCTACCTCTTGGGAGTAGTTTACCAGAGATACCTGAAATGCTGTCTGCCAGGCTACAGTCCTCATTTTGCCCCCAATAAAACTTGAAACTCATCAATTGTGCATTTTTCTTCAGCCAGCACATCATCTTCAAAGTGCTGGTAGGCTCAAAGTTGACTAATATTAATAATGTATTCCTGCTGGAAATGTAGTCTATCTTAGGTGTCATCAGATGGGGAAGGATGTGACTAAAGATCTGGGAGAATGGTGGAAACTTCAGAGGATCAGCTGAGATCAGTGTGAGTCAGGCTCCAGCTTGACATTTGAGTTCTGATTTCAGAAAAACTAGAGTCATTTTATAGTTTTACTATTTCTTCACTTTCTCGGCCTTTCATATGTCAATAAGCCTAATAAAAAACAAGGTTATTATTAATGATGAATTACACGATTCTTTGGAGAAGGCAATGGCAACCCACTCCAGTACTCTTGCCTGGAAAATCCCATGGACGGAGGGGCCTGGTAGGCTGAAGTCCATGGGGTCACTAGGAGTCGGACACGACTGAGCGATTTCACTTTCACTTTTCACTTTCATGCATTGGAGAAGGAAATGGCAACCCACTCCGGTGTTCTTGCCTGGAGAATCCCAGGGACGGAGAGCCTGGTGGGCTGCCGTCTATGGCGTCGCACAGAGTCGGATACGACTGAAGTGACTTAGCAGCAGCAGCAGCACACGATTCTTATGTCGAGCAGACATATCTAGGCTTGCTAGTTTTCAACTTGACCAGAGATACAGTCACTGGCAACATACAGAGACTGAAATATTTATAAGCAAATCCTAATGAAATCTGAAATTTGCTTTAAAATATTCCAGGGGAAGAAAAAAGTAGTGAACTAGATGAAACAAGAATGGCCTATTATTGATAATTATTGAAGTTGTATAATAGAAAGGCTCTTCACAACATTTCTCTTCTTTCCATAATAAATATAAATAACAGATAGAAAAATGTACAGGACTGATAGAGAATTCTGATCAAGATATATATATGTGTGTGTTTGTGTGTGTGTATCCATATACATCTCCACCCGCACATGTCTCCATCTATTCTGAACAGACCACCATTATTTTTAACTTGTGTGTGTGTGAATACATATTTGTAGTACTGAATTCAGTAATGTTTAATCAGCCTGTTAAAAGAGAGAATTCTGCCCCTGATACTTTAACTTAGTTTCCCCTTCCATGTGCTCACTTTTGTAGAAATAATATTCTTCCCCTTTTTTGACATTTGATTTCAAAATTTCACATTATGAATAAAGTAATACATTGAGGAGAGCTGAGCTGTGTTTCAGAAACAAGAGTATAAAACAACTGTAAGCTATTTTCTCAACAGTCTTAACTTGAGGAAGATTTAAGGATTTATTCTGCCCTTCAGCATTTGCTTTGTAAATATTTGCCCATTCCCTTTATGAGTAAAGAAAGGATTTCTTTTTTTAACATGGAAACACAGCACCTGGAGTGCCCTAGATGCTGTAAAACAACATTTTGGAGAAAAGCGGAAATTCTATTTCTGAAGCTTGTCATTTTAACTTTAGACAATTCAAACAATTCAGACACAGTTTTCTTCAAACATTAATAATAAAAAGGGGAACTTTCTGAAAATCTTGTGACAATGAACTAGTTACTTTGAAGGAAAAAGCATTCTTTGAAAACTTGAGGAGGAGGAACAGTAACAGGGAATATATACTTAAAGTGAGAGTTATAGATGATAACCAAAGGCAACGAGGGCAGAATAAAATAAGCTAAAGAAAACTGACTGAAACTTGGCAGCCATACATTGGGTCAGGCTTACTCTAGTTTGTAGCTTCAACTGTACAAAAGAGAAAAACAGAGGGAGCTTGGGTGATGAAGCACTGAGCTAACCCCTTCTCTGTCTCATCAGAATATCGCACATTAAGACCACTCAATGCTGGTAAAAGCATACTTGGTTATTTTTAAGGTGCATTTAAAAAATTTTTTTAATGAAGTTTGGTAACCTGTGTATATGTAAGTTTTCCAATTAGTACAAATGAGTCATGCTTTATAAATTTCTCAAGAAAACTGAGACTTTAAGTATAATTGCTATTTTTTTAATAAAAATTCCTTTGTGTCAGCAAGTAATATAAATTTGAGTTGCCAGACATATATGCAAACACTGTGGCTCCAACCCTACCTCAGAAGCATAAATTTCCCTGTGAACCTATTTTCAGTGGACAGGAGATTAAATAATCAGATGATATTTTAAAGTGAATGGATATCTGCTGTTCTCCTAAAAAAGCACCAAGGTGAATAAAAAATTCAGTATTTTACTTCTTATACAAATCTTTTGTTTTATCTATACAGATTCCTACATTCTTCTAAAATGGTATAGATTAGTCACTAAAACAATAATGAGAAATGAAAATATATGTAAATACTTTTATGTTATTAAAAAATACATAACTTTTACGTATGCTGCAATAATTATAGTCATATGTTCTGAATTTATCTGAGTAGCCAAATTATTAAAATATGTGGGCCTTGAAATAAAGGTGAACAACAGGCGATTCACTGAAAATAATTCAGTGGTAATAATTATGGACCAAAGAAGAAAAACCCTAGGCAGGCCTTTGGTTTCATATGTTTCATGAGGGGCTGGAATTTTTTTTTTTTCAATGCACTCCAGTGATCACTTGGCAAGATATAACAAGAGAATAGAACGGGTTCCAATTATCAGTGTAGAATGCCAGTCACACTTCATTTTTAATCCACCACACCAAGAAATATAACACACTAGGAAAGCAACTGAAGATAAATTGCTATTTCTATTTTTTGAATAAAATCTCTCTGTCTCTGAGTAATTAAAAGTTCTGAACTTTGAAGGGTTTTATTTGAAGACTAAGCTATATCCTTTTCCTTTTTAAAACTTTTAATTTAGGTTCCTAATTCTTTATCAAGCATCATCTGGGTTACTGTTCAGTATTTTCTGGTCTAACCTTTCTGGAAGAGGATTAGTGTGAGGTTCATAATATAATCATGTAACTGTAATTGGTATGAGTAAATTATACATCACTTGGGCAATTTTTTAGCATCAAGAACTCATACGACATGATTAGAATTCAATTATTTAATTGCTAATTGAAATTAGTCAGGTTATTCTGGTCTCAAGACAATATATAGTAAATACTTCACAGAATATAAAGTCAGTATTATTTTCACAGTTTTGATGTTTATAATATAAAAACCATGATACATAAGAATTAAATGCATTAGAATTATGAAGGAAAAGGACAGATTGTAACAAACATGTCTAAATGATTAGCTTACACATCCAAAAGTCTGAAGTCCCTTTTCTAGTCATTTGCTTGGAAGTAAACACACATTTCTCATGAGCTTATCATAATTCAAAATTACTTTAGAATTGCTTTACCCACATTTCCAGCCACAAAAGTAAAATCAGATTCATTTCCTCAAAATGGTATCTTGTTTCTGACCAAAAATAGTATCAGCTAGTCCGATCAGGTACATTATTCACTAGAATGACACCTGGAACTTCATTTCAGTATTTCAAAAGGAAACCCATTCTCAAAGAGTGGAGATTTATCAACCTTAAAATACACTGATTGTGTCTCATGTTTTAAAGGAAGTTCATGTAAAAAAAGGAATAATTATGACATCCTTTAAATTATAAAATTCTCAGGTATTTAATTTGATTCAGAGTATTAAAAATTGAATCTACATACTAGAGACTTTGTTGACATTTTAGACATTATTTTATTCCTCTTCAACATCAATAAAATAGCATCTCACAAATAGTAGATGCTTTAAAATGCAAAGCTTCTTTTTTTAAGCACTTGTCAAAGCCAAGCTGGAATTTGGTGTGCAGTTTGATTTTTGAAGCTTTAAAGTAGTGAACATGAAACTGGCTCATAATCACCTCAAGTTGAGACTATCCTGCTCTCACTCCTACATACATATACACCTGGACACACCTACACATATACAACTAGGATTATTTTAATAATCATTGTTGCCTATGATTAAGTCATCAATTTAATACCAAATATACCTAAGGTGACATTAATGACTGATCAAAATATATGAGCAGAATTTTTATCTAGTCATCTGAATTTGTTTTAGAAAGATGTTGGTTAAAATACCAATATTCTCAATCTATATCCCTTATTTTATAAGACTCATAAGAACTTTTTCAGCTATATGCTATAATTACCATTGTGAATAAACTTATTTTTGGTATAGTGCTAAAATCAAGCACAACCCCATGGAGCCTTCCTGGGTACAAAAGCCTTTCCATGCCCCCCTTTCTAGGTTTGTAAGAAAAAGACTTCAGCTTCTCAGAATTTCTCTGATTTCCAAAAGGCAGATTCAAACAGTTACTAATCAGGGCCTGGAGGGAATGCAGAAACAAAGGAAAGGCAGTCAAGAAACAATAGTGGAGCAATAAAGCAAGGTCCACAATATATCTTTGAGTTTCTCTGCAGGAACTAAGTCTCCAAGTGAGGATGCTAACTTCAGGCTGAGCACAAGATTCCTGGAAACCACAAACTATCAGAAGAAAGTCATGTGCCTTGAAGCCTTCATCCTAAACTTTGCCTATAAAAACTCTTCTGGAATTCCCTCATGGTCCACTGATTGGGAGTCCACTTGCCAATAGAGAAGAGGTTCTATCCCAGGTCGGGGAAGATTTCTCATGCTGTGGAACAACTAAGTGCATGTTCCACAGCCACTGAGCCGAGGCTCTAGAGCCAGCAAACCACAGCTACTAAACCCATGTGCTGCGATTACTGAATCCTGAGCACTACTAGAGCCCACGCTCTGCAACAAGAAGCATCCTGATAAGAAGCCTGCACACCATCATGCAGAGTAGCCCCCGCTTGCTGCAACTAGAGAAAGCCCTTATGCAGCAACGAAGACCCAGCACAGCCTAAAATAAATAAAAATGTAGATATATAAATAAATAAAACTCAAAAAGCAAAAACTCTTCCCCAAAACCATCAGGGGGTTTGTGGCTTTTGAGCACAAGCCACCTGTTCTCCTTGTTCGACCCTGCAATAAACCCTCTGTTCTCTAAAACTCCAATGCTTTGCTTGGTTTAGCCTCATCATGCTTTGAGAACACAAACTTGGATTCAACAACAGTGATGATGAGTCATTAACTCAAACAAATTTTCCTGGTAAAATATTTTGTGGCTGAATATTGTCAACTTTGATGGGTTAAATGAAGTTTGATTGGATGTAACAAATAATGGAGTAGCCAACATAGTCAACAAAAGAGTCCGAAATGCAGTACTTGGATGCAATCTCAAAAATGACTGAATGATCTCTATTCATTTCCAAAGCAAATCATTCAGTATCAGAGTAATACAAGTCTATGCCACAACCATTAATGCTGAAGAAGCTGCAGTTGAACAGTTCTATGAAGACCTACAAGACAGTCTAGAACGAACACATAAAAAAGATGTCCTTTTCATTATAGACAACTGGACTGCAAAAGTAGGAAGTCAAGAGACAACCTGGAGAAATAGGCACATTTGGCCTTGGAGTACAGAATGAAGCAGGGCAAAGGCTAAAGAGTGCTGCCAAGAGAATACACTGGTCATAGCAGAACCCTCTTCCGACAACACAAGAGAAGACTCTACACGTGGACATCACCAGATGGTTAATACCTAAATAAGATTGATTATATTCTTTGCAGCCAAAGATCGAGAAGCTCTACTCTATACAGTCAGCAAAAAGAAGACCAGGAGCTGACTGTGGCTCAGATCATGAACTCCTTATTGCCAAATTCAGGCTGAAATTGAAGAAAGTAGGGAAAACCATCAGACCATTCATGTATGACCTGAATCAAATCCCTAATGATTATAGAGTGACAGTATAAGGGACTAGATCTGATAGAGTGCCTGATGAACTATGGACAAAATTTTGGGACATTTTACAGGAGGCAGTGATCAAGATCATCCCCAAGAAAAAGAAATGCAAAAAGGCAAAATCGTTGCCTTAGGAGGCCTTACAAATAGCTGAGAAAAGAAGAGAGGCTACAGGCAAAGGAAAAAAGGAAAGATATACCCATTTGAATGCAGAGTTCCAAAGAATACCAAGGAGAGATTAAAAAACCCTTCCTCATGATCAATGCAAAGAAACTGAGGAAAACAATAAAATGGGAAAGACTAGAGATCTCTTCAAGGAAATCAGAGATACCAAGGGAACATTTCATACAAAGAAGGGCACAATAAAGGACAGAAATGGTATGGACCTAACAGTAGCAGAATGTATTAAGAAGAGGTGGCAAGAATACACAGAAGAACTATACAAAGAAGATCTCCATGACCCAGATAAGCACAATGGTGTGATCACTTACCTAGAGCCAGGTATCCTGGAATGTGAAGTCAAGTGGGCCTTAGGAAGCATCACTACGAACAAAGCTAGTGGAGGTGATGGAATTCCAGTTGAACTATTTTTAATCTTAAAAGATGATGCTGTGAAAGTGCTATACTCAATGTCAGAAAACTTGGAAAACTCAGTAGTGGCCACAGGACTGGAAAAGGTCAGTTTTCATTCCAATCCCAAAGAAAGGCAATGCCAAAGAATGGTCAAAATACTGAACAATTGCACTCATCTCATACACTAGCAAAGTAATGCTCAAAATTCTCTCAGCCAGGCTTCAACATTATGTGAACCATGAACTTCCAGATGATCAAGCTGGATTTAGAAAAGGCAGAGGAACCAGAAATCAAATTTCCAACATCCATTGGATCATCAGGAGAAGAAAAGAAAGTTCCAGAAAAACATCTACTCCTGCTTTATTGACTACACCAAAGTCTTTGACTCTGTGGATCATAATAAACTGTGTCAAATTTTAAAGAGATGGGAATACCAGACCACCTGACCTGCCTCCTAAGAAATCTGTGTGCAGGTCAAGAAGCAACAGTTAAAACTGGACAAGGAACAACAGACTGGTTCCAAATTGGGAAAGGAGTATATCAAAGTTGCATATTGTCACACTGCTTATTTAACTTATATGCAGGGTACATCATGTGAAATGTTGGGCTGTATGAAGCACAAGCTGGAATCAAGATTGCTGGGAGAAATATCAATAACCTCAGATATGCAGATGACACCACCCTTATGGCAGAAAGTGAAGAACTAAAGAGCCTCTTGACGAAAGTGAAAGAGGAGAGTTAAAAATCAGGCTTAAATCTTAATATTCAGAAACTTAATCATGGCATCTGGTCCCATCACTTCATGGCAAATAGATGGGGAAACAATGTTAACAGTGACAGACTTTATTTTGGGGGGCTCCAAAATCACTGCAGATGGTAACTGCATCCATGAAATTAAAAGACACTTCCTCCTTGGAAGGAAAGCTATGATCAACCTAGACAGCATATTAAAAAGCAGAGACATTACTTTGTCAAGAAAGGTCTGTCTAGTCAAAGCTGCATTTTTTCCAGTAGTCACGTATGGGTGTGAGAGTTGGACTATAAAGAAAGCTGAGCGCTGAAGAATTGATGCTTTTGAAATGTGTTGTTGGTGAAGACTCTTAGTCCCTTGGACTGCAAGTATATTTAACCAGTCTATCTTAAATGAAATCATTCCTGAATATTCATTGGAAAGACTGATGCTGAAGTGGAAACGCCAACATTTTGGCCACCTGATGCAAAGAACTAACTAATTTGAAAAGACACTGATACTGGGAAAGATTGAAGGTGGGAGAAGGAGACGATAGAAGATGAGATGGTTGGATGGCATCACTGACTTGATGGACAAGAGTTTAGGCAAGCTCCAGGACAGGGAAGTCCGGCATGCTGCAGTCAATGGGGTTGCAAAGTGTTGGACACTACTGAGCAACTGAACTGATCTGAACTGACTAAATTTATTGCAATAGAGTGACAGTTTTTTCTTTACTTAAAATAATAAACTAGACTTTGGTCTAAAGTAAAACTGGAAGTTGATACATTACTAAAACAACCAAAGAGAAAGTAAAGACTATAAGTAACTCACAATCAAGTCTATCGTGCCAAAAATAAATGTTTTGTTCTCAATTATTTTACATACTGTAATTTTCTTTTTACATTTTTGAAATGAAAGCTAACTTTCTAATGCCTGTGAAATAATGTTCATATTCTATGGGAAGACAAAAAACATTTAAACATAAAAATTCTTCTCTGCCCCTTGATCTCCTCTCTCTCCTCTAGTTTGTATTGTGTATCAACATTATGCATGAGCCAAACCTCGCCCATCCGTAGAAATACCCACCCAACCATAAAGAGCAACATTCTTTTAGCACCAACAAGACAGCATCTTAAAATATAACACCCTTCTAACCATGACGTTCAGAGCTGGATTGTGTAAAATGTCAATAATACATCATTTAATATATAGCCCTCTGTCTCACAAAGCTTATATAACTGTGCCTTGACTTCTAATGTGTGGAACAGTTCTTGGAGCTTTCCAAGATGCTTTTTCTGGGTTATAATCCTCAGTTTGGTTTGAATAAAATTTTCCATTTCTTTCTTAGATTAACTGATTAATTTTTTTCTGACAATTTAAAGAACTCAGTTGTTTTCTAACCATAACTTCTTGTGGCTGAAGGATTGCTTAAAAAATTTCAGAGGCTTTCTATAAAACAAATAAAAAACTTCTGTGATGAACAAGTAAAACAGTTTTACTGAGATTATAGCCTATACTGTATATCATAATATAAAGTTTTCACATTAAGTAAAGTTACCTTATGGTTTAGTTTATATAATGCTGCCACAAAACATAAGCTGTACTTCATTAAATGCAAATGTGTATGTGGATTTCAGTTAAAGCTGCTTATTTTGTAATATTTAGTCATTCAAAGGCTCTACCATATAGGATACAGTATGTGTCCTCCAGCAATCCAGATGTAAATTTTAAAAGCCCAGGCAGATGTAAACTTAAAAAGTCATTATCATGCTGTCAGTGCTACATCAGAGGAAGCACCATCCACCTAGGTACACAAACCACAACCCCTACGTGTTCCTTGTCCCTCAGTTCAGTAAGTCTGCAGTCCTATATACTACTCACTTTAGGAGCAGATTTGCTGTTAAACTAATGAGGCTTTAACTTTAGGCACTTCATTTGCTCAGTCTCTTTTAAGGCTTTGAAATAGGCTGTAGAAATATAGGGGGAAAAGCATTATAGATTTGTGCTGGGCATTTAATAAAATATTATGTTTTTTCTTTAAAATTTTGTTTTAAAATGTAGTAATGGTTATCACTTTGTAAAATAAATATTTTTAAAAAAAGAAAAAGAAGGAAGAAAATAGTTTGATTTTTTTCTCATTCGAAGTATTCACTTTTCACTAACTTTTGCATTTGTGATTTTATATATTTTCCCAAAGATTTATGAATTATAAAAGTTTCTCAGATCATAAAACTTGATTCCATTGCTTAATATCTCCTTTTACCTAACCCTCTTTACTCTAGACTCTGAGTTTTCTTATCTGATTTCCATTATTTTCAATATTGCTCATCAATTTTTTCTAAATAGAAACTTGTGCTATAAGGTATGCAATAGTTATGATTATGCTACAATTCCTTTCCCAAGATCTTAATAATCTTCCACTGACCAGTGGGTAGAGTGTACAGGCTTCTCTGGTGGCTCGGACAGTAGGGAAACCACCTGCAATGCAGGAAACCCGAGTTTGATCCCTGGGTCGGGAAGATCCCCTGGAGGAGGGCATGGCATCCCACTCCAGTATTCTTGCCTGGAGAACCTGGTGGGCTACAGTTCTTGGGGATGCTAAGAGTCAGACACAACTGAGTGATTAACACTTTCACTTTCAAAGGGTAGACTATAAATCTGTAATATATTTATAGATGTTAATAGTTTTCTATTGTTGCTGTAACAAACTACTACAAACTTAGGGGCTTAAAACAACACAAATTTATGTTACAGTCCTTGAGATCAGAAATTCCAAAATCAACAAAGCAGCAGGATTCTTAACAAGGCTCTGGAGGAGAGTAGGATTGCTTGCTTTTTCCAGCTTTTGGAGGAGGCTACGTGCATTCCTTACTTCATGGTGCCTTTTTCCATCTTCAAAACCAACTGTGTAACATCTTCAAAATTATCTTTCTTCCTGAATTTGGCTTCCCTTATCATATCTCCTCTGATTCTGACTCTCCTGCCTTTTCTTCCTCTTATAAGCCATTGTAATTATACTGAGTCCACTGATAACCCAGTGGAATCTCTCCATCACAAGATTATTAAATTACATTTTTCAAAGTCTCTTTTGTTATATAAACTAACATGTTCACATCGTCTGGGAAAGTGGACACTTCCAAAGGCTCTTACTTTGTCCATCATACATACATCATATTGAGCTTCTAACTAATGCCTCAGTGTGCTGTACTCAGTCACTCAGATAAGTCCAACTCTTTGTGCCCCTATGGACTGTAGCCCACCAGGCTCCTCTGTCCATGGGGTTTTTTAAGCAAGGATACTGGAATGGGTTGCCATTTCCTCCTCCTGGGGATCTTCCCAACCTAAGGATCAAACTGGAATCTTTTTTGTCTCCTGCATTGCAGGCTGATTCTTTACCACTGAGACATCCAGGAAGCCCCAACTAATATCTCTCTCTGTTTCTAAATTTGTCATCATATACCACCCCTTAACACCATATGATAGTCTTCAAAATAATGACATAAATAAAAAGTGATATAACTGAGCTGCGATAACATGGACATCACCAGATGGTCAATGCTGAAATCAGATTGATTATATTCTTTGAAGCCAAAGATAGAGAAGCACTATAAAGTCATCAAAAACAAGACTAGGAGCCGACTGTGTCTCAGGTCATGAACTCCTTATTACCAAATTCAGACTTAAATTGAAGAAAGTGGGGAAAACCACTAAACCATTCAGGTATGACCAAATTCAAATCCTTTATGATTATACAGTAGAAGTGAAAAATAGATTTAAGGGACTAGATCTGATAGACAGAGTGCCTGATGAACTATGGAATGAGGTTCGTGACAGGAGACAGGGATCAAGACCATCCCCATGGAAAAGAAATGTAAAAAAGCAAAATGGCTGTCTGGGGAGGCCTTACAAATAGCTGTGAAAAGAAGAGAAGTGAAAAGCAAAGGAGAAAAGGAAAGATATAATCATCTGAATGCAGAGTTCCAAAGAATAGCAAGGAGAGATAAGAAAGCCTTCCTCAGCGATCAATGCAAAGAAATAGAGGAAAACAATAGAATGGGTAAGACTGGAAATCTCTTCAAGAAAATTTAAGTTACAAAGGGAACATTTCTTGCAAAGGTGGGCTCAATAAAGGACAGAAATGGTAGGGACCTAAAAGAAGCATAAGATATTAAGAAGAGGTGGCAAGAATACACAAAAGAACTGTACAAAAATGATCTTCATGACCCAGTTAATTACAATGGTGTGATCACTCACCTAGAGCCAGACACCCTGGAATGTGAAGTCAAGTGGGCCTTATAAAGCATCACTATGAACAAAGCTAGTGGAGGTGATGGAATTCCAGTTGAGCTATTCCAAATCCTGAAAGATGATGCTGTGAAAGTGCTGCACTCAATATGCCAGCAAATTTGGAAAACTCAGCAGTGGCCACAGGACTGGAAAAGGTCAGTTTTCATTCCCATCTCAAAGAAAGGCAATGCCAAAGAATGCTCAAACTACCGCACAATTGCACTCATCTCACACTCTAGTAAAGTAATGCTTAAAATTCTCCAAGCCAGGCTTCAGCAATATGTGAACCATGAACTTCCTGATGTTCAAGCTGGTTTTAGAAAAGGCAGAGGAACATAGATCAAATTGCCAACATCTGCTGGATCATGGAAAAAGCAAGAGAGTTCCAGAAAAACATCTATTTCTGCTCTTTTGACTAAGCCAAAGCCTTTGACTGTGTGGATCACAATAAACTGTGGAAAATTCTGAAAGAGATGGGAATACCAGACCACATGATCTGCCTCTTGAGAAATTTGTATGCAGGTCAGGAAGCAACAGTTAGAACTGGACATGGGACAACAGACTGGTTCCAAATAGGAAAAGGAGTACGTCAAGGCTGTATATTGTCACCCTGTTTATTTAACTTATATGCAGAGTACATCATGAGAAATGCTGGGCTGGAAGAAGCACAAGGTGGAATCAAGATTGCCGGGAGAAATATCAATAGCCTCAGATATGCAGATGACACCACTCTTATGGCAGAAAGTGAAGAGGAACTAAAAAGCCTCTTGATGAAAGTGAAAGTGGAGAGTGAAAAAGTTGGCTTAAAGCTCAACATTCAGAAAACGAAGATCATGGCATGTGGTTCCATCACTTCATGGGAAATAGATGGGGAAACAATGGAAACAGTGTCAGACTTTATTTTTGGGGGCTCTAGAATCACTGCAGATGGTGACTGCAGCCATGAAATTAAAAGACACTTACTCCTTGGAAGGAAAGTTATGACCAACCTAGATAACATGTTCAAAAGCAGAGACATTACTTTGCCAACAAAGGTTCATCTAGTCAAGGCTATGGTTTTTCTGTGGTCATGTATGGATGTGAGAGTTGGACCGTGAAGAAGGCTGAGCGCCGAAGAATTGATGCTTTTGAACTGTGGTGTTGGAGACGACTCTTGAGCGTCCCTTGGACTGCAAGGAGATCCAACCAGTCCATTCTGAAGGAGATCAGCCCTGGGATTTCTTTGGAAGGAATGATGCTAAAGCTGAAACTCCAGTACTTTGGCCTCCTCATGCGAAGAGTTGACTCATAGGAAAAGACTCTGATGCTGGGAGGGATTAAGGGCAAGAGGAGAAGGGGACGACAGAGGATGAGATGGCTGGATGGTATCACTGACTCTATGGACGTGAGTCTGAGTGAACTCCGGGAGTTGGTGATGGACAGGGAGCCCTGGTGTGCTGCGATTCATGGGTTCGCAAAGAGTCGGAAACGACTGAGCGACTGATCTGATCTGATCTGATACAAGGATTGAGCTGAAAATACACACACAGATACACGTACACATAGATATAACTATGTAACCAGCAAACATACAAGTAGATATTGTTATGCCAATTTTTGCATATTAAGAAACAGACATTTGGATAGGTTACTTCCAAGATCACAAACTTGGTCAACAGTGGAGCCAACCCTCTACCTTGCTTGTATCAGTCTCTGAAAGCTTTTGCCACACTTTCTTCCTCATCCAAGAGAAATCAATCGAATATTTGCTATGTGTTTTTGGTTCTATGAAATAGTCCAATATCTCACCCTTGCCAGTTTCTAACTCAAATATCTACAATTTTTAATTCCCTCTCTTATATGCCACAGCCTTACTTTATGTCACCCAAGAAACAGGAGGCAACAGAGTTTCAAAGTACCATCTTAAAAACAAACACTTTCCATAAATGATATATGTGGCAGAAAAAGGCTCTTGAACATTGAAATGGGGGTGGGAGGTTTTAAGGGCTGTAATTAGCTGTAAAACTTGACTGTCACTGTAGATTTCAACAGATTTAATTACTTAGATAAACTTATGCTTGTTAGTGCCTATGAAGTGTTAAGTGCTATGTTAGGCCCTGGAGATTCCATGACAAGCCATAAACACTGTCTTTGTCTTCAAAGAAAATGAATAATTTAATAAAGAATTACAGTAAAGTTTGTTAAGTGCTATGAAAATGTATTTCAGGGGATTTAAAGCTTATCGGGAGTGGTCAGGGAAAGGTTCCAGGTGGAAAAGAGGCTTAAGTTGACACAAAAAGAGTGAGTAAGATTTAGTGAGATGAAAAGGGGTGGCTGATGCCAAAATGTAAACCACTGGCAGGTGGCCTCCATATCATTAAAGAATACAACTTCTAGGAATGAAGCACTAAAGCCAAGGGAAGGTGATGATCAGTTATTTAGAAGGCCCTATCTCTCACAGTTGACTATTCAATGTCAAGAAATAAAAAACCAGAAGTATTTTAACAGGTATGATATTTCATAGTTACAACAAGCCATATAAGAGGTTTAAAAAATGGAATTTTTCTTGACTAATTTTTCAGCCTCTGTCAGGTGACTTACTGTATTAGCTTTCAGGTGAATTCAGTCCTATCCCCAAATTTTTCAGGACACTTCCGAAGAGTTTAGCCACTAATTAAACACATCAGTGAGGACTTCCCTAGTGGCCCAGTGGTAAAGAATCCTCCCGCAGCTGCGGGAGATGCAGGATACAGGGGTTTGATCCCTGGGTCAGGAACATCCCCTGGAGAAGGAAATGGCAACCTACTCCAATATTCTTACCCGGAATATTCCATGGACAGAGGAGCCTGGCAGGCTACAGTCCATGAGGTCGCAAAAGAGTCAGACGCAACTTAGTGACTAAACAACAAAAACAAGCAGCACATCAGTGATGCTCAAAAGTTCATCTCCATATCAATGTTTTCCACTTAAGGGCTTTTCTCCCTCTGTCACTCCCATCTTATTTAAAATGCTCAGGACATGATCCCTGCATGCCAGTTCTCAGTGGTGGTATTAGCACAGTGTGTGTGGTGCTGGCACGGGAAAGGAGAGGGCTCATTCCTTTAGGATTTTAGCTGAAAAGCACTGTAGTAGGGATCCCACAGCTCATCTCCTCAGAATCCAGAGGTGGCCTCTGGCCTGTGTGCTAATGTCTCTGTATCTCGGAACTGTAGACAGTGGTGCATGTTCAGCACCCCCCCCCCATCATCAAGGCATGAGCACTCATCCGCCGTGAGTCCCCTTTTCCTTGGGGTGGTTTCCTGGCTCACTCCCCACTGAGACTCCTTAGTTCACTCTGGGCCTGTGGGAATTATGTATCTCCTCATCCTACCTTCAGACTTGTGGGAAACTAAGGGGGGTTATCTAAATACCTCTCACGCCCAGATGTCCCCATCTTTTCCCCAGGGTACAAATGCCGCCTTCCTTTCTTGTGCTGCAGTTGAAAAACAAGAAATCAGTCTCTTCTTTACCCAGGTGAGCGCTGATCTTTCCAGGAACTCTCTCATTCCTTCCTTTTCCTTCCCTGACCCACACTGGCAGAGGCGACATAAGCACCACTTTTTCCATTCTGCCTTCTTCCACCTCTTCTTTCAGACTCTACTTCTTTCCGGGTTCAGCATTTCTCAAACTCAGCATTACTATTTTTTGAGTCCAGGTCGTTCTTTGTTGCATGGGGCTCTCCTG
Source organism: Bos javanicus (assembly GCF_032452875.1). Taxonomy (NCBI): domain Eukaryota; kingdom Metazoa; phylum Chordata; class Mammalia; order Artiodactyla; family Bovidae; genus Bos; species Bos javanicus. Next base: position 56,918,677 of record NC_083869.1, on the reverse strand, counting down.
TGCACTGTGGGGCCTTCAGTAGCATCCCTGGCCTCTACTCACTATTCACTGACAATCGCCTCTCTGATTGGAAAGATCAAAAATTTCTCCAGAGATTGTTAAATGTTCTGTGGCCAACAAAATTACCACCCATCAGCTCTCCCCATGAAGTAGTAATTTTTAAAAAAATATTTTTATTTATTTCTTTATTTTTGGCTGTGTTGGATCTGTGTTGCTGGAAAGGCTTTTCTTTAGTTGCAGCAAGTGGGGGCTACTTTCCAGTTGCAGTGCACAGGCTTCTCATTGTGCTGGCTTCTCTTGTTGCTGAGCATGGGCTCCAGGGCATGCAGGCTCCAGTGGTTGAATCATGTGGGCTTAGTAATCGGGGCTCCCAGGCTCTAGAGCACAGGCTCTATAGTCATGGTACATGGGATTGATTGCCCCATGGCATACAGGATCTTCCCAGACCAGGGATCGGACACCTGTCTCCTGCATTGGCAGGACCCTTCACCAGAGAAGCCCCATGAAGTCGTAATTTTGTCTACACTATGGCAAAGGAAATGAACAGATTCTATCAACATAAGTCTATTTAAAACTATTTCAATCTCATGACTGAAATCTATAGCTATCTTTCTTTATAACCTCAGGGAGACTACAGACTTAACATCTTTCATTTGCTGAATCCCATAAGCCTTTTCCTTGTTTCCCAGGGACACTGTAACCCCAAATCTCTTAGAATTAGAGTCAAAGGCCAGTAGAGCAAACACTTCACACAGGTGATGCTTTTATACCATGAATTAAAATTTGAACCACCATGGTTTTAACAAACATCTAGAAAAGGATTCATAATACACAGTTAAATAGTTTTTCTATTTTGGACATTTCTAGATTTTGGACAATGCAATTATTTACTTTTTTTCAAAAATTATGTATACATGTGTAGAATCCGCTTAAAAATTAGCTAAACAATGGCTATATGGCTATCCCTAGATACATCTTATATTAACTAGTTTAACTTTTTTATTCTCTCACATTGGACTTAATTATCATGAGATTTTTTATATTTAGAATCCCAAACTCATTATTACTCTGTTACTGATATAGCACATCTTAACTCCTTTACTTTCTACCCTCTGTTCCTTTTATTGTGTCAGAGGCAGAATGATTCTTCGAATCAGCCTATATAACTTTTGGTCACGCCAAGCTGCTTTTCTTTTATCATGATACACAATCTAGTAGATAGACTTCTACGAACCACATGCATCATTTTGGTTGGCCTTAGAGAAGGTGTTTTCAATATTCTACCTATGTGCTTAGTATTTTTACAATTAACTTATGATATATTTGAGAGTAAGGGAGGAAAGCAATTTTCAGAGGGAATACAACTTTAAGTTTAATGCAAACTAATATACAATCAATCAGTAGTATTACAAGAGAGAGAGAAAATTGCAACTGTTTTGAAATTGCACTAGTCTAGTTCATTTTACTGCTCCTACTATAAATGTCTGGGTTTACACATTATTATAAACAGGAATCTAAATCATTGCAACCAGTTTAATGGTGTAAACAAAACATTAATAGGACCAACAAAATTAGGTACAATAATGCATTTTCAAACAAGGGTATTTATCCTGCCATGTTCTAAAACCCAAACACATAACTAACCTGATAGTATTATTCTCAAAGTATACATTCTACCAAAGACTAATTATTTTTCTATAAAAATTCTGTTACAGGATAAGTTTTAAAAGGTCACTTCTACTGTAAAGTAAAGTTAATTAAATTATACATAAAAATTGGTGGTAGTTAAAAATGTGAGTCCTTATTCATTTCGGAAGTTTGAATATTTAGTACAATTTCAGGTGCATGTGAAAGTCGCTCAGTCACGTCTGACTCTGTGTGACCCCATGGACTACACAGTCCATGGAATTCTCCAGGCCAGAATAGTGGAGGGGGTAGCTTTTCCCTTCTCCAGGGGATCTTCCCAAACCAGGGATCAAACCCAGTCTCCTGAGTTGCAGGCAGATTCTTTTCAAGCCGAGCCACAGGGGAAGCCCTCAGGTGCATAGTGGGTGCTTAATAAATATACACTGGAATGAATGAAGGAATTCAAATTTTAAACAATAATATGCATGTTAAATAAAATAGTGAGAGAGAAAGACCTATGTGATAGTTTGCAAGTGTCTATACAACCTAAGTGTTCCATAAATGCTTGTGATCTAAACTGAAGATGATATTATGGAGGAGCTGAAGAGAGAACTCATAGAGTGCTGATAAAGCTTATTGATAACATGGGGTAGGCTCCTAATGAGCTTGCCTTTTAGTCACATCATTGTGTAACCCCTCCTTCAGTGAGAACTGGACTTCCTGATTCACTTCTGATGAAGAGAGTAAGGCATGAAGAGATGTTACTTCTGAGATTAGGTGACAAAAGACCATGTTTTTTCATCTCGCTTCCACATCCTCTGGCTCTTCTCACTTGGATGAAGTTAGCTGTCATGTTATGAGCTGCTTTATGAAAAAGACTCAGGTGACAATGAGCTGAGGGTGACCTCCTACAGCAACAGCCAGTAAAGCCCTGAGGCCCTCAGTCCAACAACACACAAAAGTGAATCTTAATAACCATGGACATAATCTGGAAAGCATTTGCTCTCCCAATGGAACCCTGGCATGACTACAAGCACAGCCAACACCTCAGCTGCAGCCCATGAGCGAACTAGAGTCAGAGGACCCTGTAAGTCATGCCCAGATTTCTAACCCATAGAATCTATGAAATTATAACTGTTGTTGTTTTAAGTTGCTGAGGTTTAAGGTAATTTGTTATGTGGTAATCTATTTCAAAAGAAGAATTCCCTCCCAACCCAACCCAGGAAGCAATTCTTGTTTTTGCCTATAATACCATTACAACTCTGAGATCAGTAAATAAGCAAACTAACCTAGAGGTTATACATCTGAAAAAAAAAAAAAGAAAAACTAAAAATGAACACTGCTTTTCACACAATCACTACATTATGAGTTTTATCTAACCTTTTGCAAAGAGGTAGAACAGTATAGGGCAAAACTCTGGGACATAGAATCGTGTGAGTAGTTATATAAAAAAAATGGAAATAACAGTTGGGAAAGAGATGAGACCTTAGCTGATAAAAGCAACAGAGAAGGAAACGCAGTTCAGTGTCTGGCCTAGTGGCAATTTCATCACTCAGGACACTGCTGATCTTATAGTACACCATGTCATTGTGCAAAGCTCTGTGATACAAAAAACAGTAACACTTGCTCTGCTCCCAAGAACACGGTAGGATGATGAGCGAGACAGACAGAGACACACATACACTTCTCACTGTAATGCAAAGTGATGAGTGTTATGGAAGACTTTTGTATGGTGCATTAACAGAAGAAAAGCATTGACTTCTCAGTGGAGGTGTTCATTGTGTCTGCTGGGAAGCACATGGTGACACAGAGTTACATGCTTTACTGGGGGTTAACACTCATGGAAAGATGGCAGATGGAAAAGCAGGAATGACAAGGGGAGCCTCTGACCAAGACATAGAGCTAATGATGTCTAGTTCCACAGGGAGCTCCTGAGTACAGATTGCCCTTTCAAGGAGTCCTGCTTCAGATAAAAAGAGATGTCCTTGTAATAACTGCTATAATAGTCACTGGCTGGGGGTACCCAGATCCTGGAGCATGACAACGTGGTTCAAAAATTGACATGGATCCTAGAGGGGGTGACAGCTGGAGGCTTCAGTCAACTGAGCACTGTGCGGCTGAGTGCAGTTGTCTCTTTCAAGGAGACCTGGTCCTTCATGGTGGAGAATCAAGGAAGGCTCTCTAAAGCACAGTGTACTTGAACTGTGCTTGGAAGGATGGAAGCAAGGGACGAATGAGACAACAGAGCAGGGGAACTGCATGATCAGAGACACAGAGGCTCGAGGTGGTACTCAGGCTCAGAAAGGCTGGAGGGAAGAATGCGTGTGGAGAAATAACTATATCTGACTGCAGAGGTGGGATGGATAAGAAACCCCATGTGCCACAGAGTTAAAACTTCACCTTAAAAGCAATAAAGGGTTAACAGTTTTGATCAGGGAATTATAATAATCAGATTGATGTTTTATAAACTGTTGTTTAAACCAATATGAGAAAAATAGCCCAAGCATTGCAGGTTGCTGAACTCACGAACTGCTTTATAAAACCATAATACATCTGCTCCATGATAACATGTCTGATGAACAGTAATTATCATATTGTCTTGATTTGCGCTGGAAGTGATAATCGGATATATTGACTTTTAAAAGTGGATGTTTCTTGGAAGTTCACTTGAAGTTTCTAGGATGATAAGATAATTATAGATTAAACTAGTTTCTGGTGAGTTCCTCTGATTTGCCTGATATCTAAGAATCTAATAAAAAAAGGCTTGAACTTTGTGTACCACTGGGCTCTGGCCCTAAAAAGACTTATTTGACTTACTGTGAGAAATTTAAGAAGAGACAGCAAAGGCAAGACTTCAAGGGCTGTCTGCAGGAGAAAATTACCATGGACAAGGAGGCAGGTGGTGGGCTGCATGTATTCAGAAAAGAGCCTGGATATATGAAGGGGATCTGACTTTCTGAGAATACCTGTGTGGCCTGGGAAGGAAAAATCGCTACTAAAAATAAGGAACTGTGTTACCCAAAGTCTCAGACACGCTGAACGTATCCCATTTGTGATAGGCAGCTTTGAAATAACACCCAGTGACACCAGCCTACTGAAACTCCTGCTCTTGTGTAATCCCAAATTAAGCACAGGCTAGATCTGATTGGACTTCCCAGCAGTAAAGAATCCACCTGCCAAAGCAGGATATGTAAAAGACATAGGTTTGCTCCTTGGGTCAGGAAGATTCCTTGGAGTAGGAAATGGCAACCCACTCCAGTATTCTTGCCTGGAGAATCCCAGTGACAAGGGAGCCTGGCAACTACAGTCTATGAGGTCACCGAATTGGACACTACTGAGCAACCGAGCACACACGACTGGATCTGGCTATTTGCTTCAAATGAATATAAATGGCAATGGGATGTTAATTCTGAGGTTAGACTGTAAAGACTCTCTTTGTCTGTACCTCTCTCTCTTTCTGGCTCTTCTCACATTCCTGCTCTGATGAGCCTGGTTATGTTGTGAAGTATCCTGTGATGAGACCCAAATAATAAAGAACAGGGGACTTCCTCTAGACAACAGCTAGCAAAGGATTGGAATCTGCCAGCAGCCATATGAGTAAGCTTGAAAGTAGATCCTTCTCCAGTCCAGCTTTTGAATGATACCATAGATCCAAATGGGGCATTCCTGGTGGCTTAGATGGTAAAGAAATCTGCCTGCAATGCAGAAGACCTGGATTCAATCCCTGAGTCAGGACGATCCCCTGGAGAAGAGAATGGCTACCCACTCCAGAATTCTTGCCTGGATAATTCCATGGGCAGAGGAGCCTAGCAGGCTACAGTCCATGCAGTCACAAAGAGTTGGACACAACTGAGTCTCACACACACACACATACACACACACAGACCCATGGCAGCTTGGTCACGGCACCTAAATCAGAGAAAGTAGGTAAGCCTGCCTGGATTCTTGACCCACAAAAATGGAGACAATAGCTGTGTGTTATTTTTAGCTACTAAGTTTTAGTGGAATTTGTTATTGAGCCATAGACAGCTAATACATTATTACAAAAGCAATGGATCCAGAAAGAGAAAAAAAGTTTTCTTACTAGCTAGAGAGAGGCATAAGGTATTTGAACCTGAAACAGGATTCAGGGGATACAAATAGAGTGGGAAAACAAGCTCTAAGGATATCAGAGATCACAAAGGTTAGCACATCTTCCTGGAAAATCTGCACAGAGTATAAGCGGTATGCTTGACTGGCAGAGTCAGGTACTTAGCGGTGGGAATCTAGAGGTGGCCTGTGACACCTGAGCTGCAGGTCTGCAAGATACAAGTAGTGGTCCTGCTTTTATATGAGGCAGGTTTCTCCTTTCTACTCTCCCAACACTCCCCTCCACCCTCCCAAACACGTATCTTAAGACGGGATATGTCTGAGATCTTGCCATTAGAAAGATGTGACGTATTGATCAATTGCAAAATACTCTCATCTTTAAAGGTTCTCTATTTCTTTGCATCTCCGTCACGACCAAGGTAGTCCAACTTTCCACTCTCTCCTGTTTGAACTGTTACAAAAGCCGTTAGACTCATTCTTTATCCTTCTTTAATCCATTTCACATGAAATGCTGCATGCAACAGGGACATTTTCAATATAACAAAGAGGATTGGGTATTTTATAAACACTTCAATGGCTTTCCATTACATATATTGTGCATAGATATACAGATACATATTCAGTGGCCAAAAAGAAGCCCATACACTTGACCACTGCTTGTCTTACTAGCTTCATCTTATATAAACTTTGTCATCATCTGCTTCTGTCCCAGATACTTTTAAATTTCACAACCACACTGATCACTCACCAAGCTCTGACAGTTTTACTTCACAAGTACTTCTGAATACACTTCCTCTCCATCACAACTAGGTCAATCTCTAGGTTGTATGGTCTGTTTTCTGTCATTTTTTCTAACTTATTTTATAATACTATGTCTGTAAATTGAATATCATGTAATTACATGCTTATTTCATTCATTAGATATTTACTTTCATTTCTTTCTTCATTCATTAGAATTTAAGCTTTGTAAGAGCAGAAATCATACGTACCTTGTTTACTCTTATATTCCCAGTACCTAGCATAGTACCAGCTTATATTAGGTATTATTTAAATATTTGGTGGATGAAAAGGTAGATAGAACTGAGTAATACTAATATCTCTCCTTTATCCCAGATTCTATTAAATAATGTCCAGAATTCCCCAAACTAGAAACTGAGGACTCTATCTAAGAAGTCTCAGGATCCTTCACCCTTGCACTCCCTCCACAACCCGGTCTGTCACTCACCAAGCTTTGACAGTTTTATTCCACAAATACTTCTGAATCCAGTTCCTCTCCTTCATGACTACCACAGTTATCTCAATGTAAAATGACAACTTCCTAATTAGACTTCAATAATCTTTTCAAATTTTAAAATAAAATAAAAGAATGACATGGCTTATATTTCTTTTTTGTACAAATTTTGAATTTGTAATTAATATATTTAGTTAAATGTGCTTACAATTGATAAGTTTAACACCTTTAATACTCATAATAACACCTTGGTGGAACCTATACTGATTTGCTTATTTATCATTTGTATAAATAAGCAATTGAAACAGTGTATAACTTTTCAAAGGCTGCAAGGCTCGTAAGTGAAAGTTACTAGCAGAAGATGAACATATTATTGGGTTTGGAATCAACAGATATAGTGGAACTGGTGAGATAGAAACACAGTGGAACTGGTGAGATAGAATTCTGGTTCCATAGTCCATACTCTATTTTAATATTTATTTTACTTATTAATTCAGCTACATCGAGTCTTAGTTGTGTCATGCAGGATCTTTCATTCCAGCACACGATTTAGTAGTCGCAGTGCATGGGCTTAGTTGCTCCATAGCATGTGGGATCTTAGTTCCCCAACCAGGGGTCAAACCTTCATCTCCTGCATTGCAAGACAGATTCTTAACCCCTGGACCACCAGGGAAGTCCCTGTACTCTTAAAACCTCACTTTCCAGCCACTTATTGAAATTCTCCTTCATATATTTGGCATAATTATATTTCTAAAGCACAGATGTGGCTCTGCCATACTCTCATACCTGTCCTACACCCCTTCCTTGACAACAGGACAAGATCTAAGTACAACAGTGTGACATACAGGATTTTGCATATTGTGATGTCTTCCACATCCTATGCTCCTCCTTTGCCATTGCTGGTTTGTACCTTGCCCTCAAGCCTTATACAACTGGTTATACGTTCCCTCACATACTGTGTTCTTCTGGTCTCTGTATATTTGCTGATGCTCTTCTCTTCCTCCGGAAAACCTTCCCTCATTCTGAGCTCAGAGGCTTAGATAAATGTCACTTATCCTTCAAGATTAACCTCTGCTGCTGCTGCTAAGTCGCTTCAGTCATGTCCGACTCTGTGCAACCCCATAGACGGCAGCCCACCAGGCTCCCCCGTCCCTGGGATTCTCCAGGCAAGAATACTGGAGTGGGGGTTGCCATTTCCTTTTCTTAACCTCAGGTACTCTTTAATCCAGATGACTTTCCACTGCTGGTTTTCTTTCCTCTATACAACCATTATTTCACTTTCTCTATCATTTTGAAGGCTTTTTTTTTTTTTTTTTCTGCATGTGTGTTTTCTCCACAATGGGCTGTAAACACTTGAAAGCAAGAACTGTATTTCATATTTTGACATCCAGTAGCAATCACCATGACTGACACACGACAGGCATCAAAAAGTAATTGTCAAAGAGAACTAAGAGGGAATAGATAGGAGGCAGAGAGGAAACAAATCTCTATTGATTTAGATCAAACACTATAGCAGACATTTCAAACTTGTCATTTCGTCCAAGACTTTGCAAAAAATATGATCTAGGTGGTGTGGCAATTATTTATTTAATAGAAAAAAAAAACAAATGCTCATTGAAATTAAACAACTTGTTCAGTTTTTCTTTATTAGTAGAATTTAAATGTAGCTTTGACTCTATAAAACAGAGTAAATTCCATGGATATTATGTATAGTCTACCTTTCCTGGGAAAAATATTTTTATAATAATAACTACCATTTATGGTGTAATTACCTTATCTAACATATTCCACCCAAACACATTCTTTTTATTCATTTATATTCATTCCAGTGAGTGTTTATTAAGCACATGCTATAATCAGACAATATTCTAGTGAACTGGGATATAGCAGTAAATAAAACAGAAAAAAATCCCTTCTGTCCTTGGAATTTGCATTTAAGAAGAAAAGGAGAAGATGATAAATTAATATATTCATGAAATATATCAGTTGGTTAATAAACACTATGGAAAAAGATGAGTTAATATATATGGGACACGGAGGGGAAAGTGGGAGTGTTTCCTTTTATAAACAGAGTAGTAAGAAAACTCTCACTCTTGACATGTGAGTTGGAACTAGAAAGAAACATACTTCTATACTTGGCCTGTACAGCCAGGAATGCAAAGTGGCAGGAATGGGAGAAGAGGAGAAGACATTAGTTGAAGATGAGGTCAGAGTAGTAGGGATCAGGGTTGGAGGTGTGGACACAGTAGACCTCTGACTGACTTTTATTCTCACAAGTTGTGAAACTATTGAGCAGAGAAGCAACATGATCTGACATATTTTGAAAAGATCACTCTGACTACTGTGTTGAAGAAATACTACAAGGAGGCAAGGCCAAAGTGAGGAGGCCAGTTAGGAAGATATTTCAATAATTTATCTAAAAGACTGAGGTGGCTGAAATGAGGAGTCAATACAGATAGTGAGAATGGTGGAATTTGGAACATATTTCAAACAGAAAGCAGAAAGAATTTGCTATGAATTAGATGTTTGGAGAAGAAAATGGCAACCCACTCCAGTGTTCTTGCCTGGAGAATCCCAGGGACGGGGGAGCCTGGTGGGCTGCCGTCTATGGGGTCGCACAGAGTCGGACACGACTGAAGCGACTTAGCAGCAGCAGCAGCAGCAATTTTGTTAGACGAAGGGAGTAAAATGTAAAATTTCATTGTGGTTCTTGATTTAATGTATAGAATGGATATATAAAAATGTCCAATAACATTCAGTAAACGTGAAAACATGTACTTTTGTCATTATTTCTTTATAGCAATACTACAAAGATTACTATCCAAGTACTATATAGTAATTTGGATAATTTGTATCAGTTCAGTTCAGTTCAGTTGCTCAGTCGTGTCCAACTCTTTGAGACCCCACGAATTGCAGCACGCCAGGCCTCCCTGTCCATCACCAACTCCCGGAGTTCACTCAAACTCACATCCATCAAGTCAGTGATGCCATCCAGCCATCTCATCCTCTGTCGTCCCCTTCTCCTCCTGACCCCAATCCCTCCCAGCATCAGAGTCTTTGCCAATGAGTTAACTCTTCACATGAGGTGTCCAAAGTACTGCAGTTTCAGCTTCAGCATCATTCCTTCCAAAGAACACCCAAGACTGATCTTTAGAATGGACTGGTTGGATTTCCTTGCAGTCCAAGGGACTCTCAAGAGTCTTATTCAACACCACAGTTCAAGAGCATCAATTCTTTGGTGCTCAGCTTTCTTCACAGTCCAACTCTCACATCCATAGATGACTACTGGAAATACCATAGCCTTGACTAGATGGACCTTTGTTGCCAAAGTAATGTCTCTGCTTTTTAATATGCGTCTAGGTTGGTCAGAACTTTCTTTCCAAGGAGTAAGAGCCTTTTAATTTCATGACTGCAATCACCATCTGCAGTGATTTTGGAGCCCCCAAAAATAAAGTCTGACACTGTTTCCACTGTTTACCCATGTATCTGTCATGAAGTGATGGGACCGGATGCCAAGGTCTAAGTTTTCTGAATGTTGAGGTTTAAGCCAACTTTTTCATTCTCCTCTTTAACTTTCATCAAGAGGCTTTTTAGTTCCTCTTCGCTTTCTGCCATAAGGGTAGTGTCATCTGCATATCTGAGATTATTGATATTTCTCCCAGCAATCTTGATTCCAGCTTGTGCTTCCTCCAACCCAGCGTTTCTCGTGATGTACTCTGCATATAAGTTAAATAAGCAGGGTGACAATATAAAGCCTTGATGTACTCCTTTTCCTGTTTTGAACCAGTCTGTTGTTCCATGTCCAGTTCTAACTGTTACTTCTTGACCTGCATATAGGTTTCTCAAGAGGTAGGTCAGGTGGTCAGGTATAATTTGTATATGTCTATATTATTTGAAGAAAATTCTATAGTACTATAGTAGTCTATAGTACTTAACTACAAAAGTGGTCAAAATTGCTCTTTCAAAAAATTTCACAAAAATTACTGTTTGACTCAAAATGGGTTAAAGACCTAAATGCAAGACAGAAACTATAAAACTCTTAGAGTAAAACTTAGGCAGAAAACTCTCTAACATAAATCATAGCAAGATCCTCTATAACCCACCTCCAAGAATAATAGAAATAGAAACAAAAATAAACAAATTGGACCTAATTAAACTTAAAAGCTTTTCCTCAATGAAGGAAACTATAAGCAAAGTGAAACGATAGCCCTCAGAATGAGCAAAAATAATAGCAAATGAAAGAACTGACAATTAATTTCTGAAATATATATGTAGATCATGCAGCTCAATACCAGAAAAATGAACAACCTAATCAAAAAGTGGGCAAAAGACCAAAACAGGCATTTCTTCAAAGAAGACATACAGATGGCTAATAAACACGTGAAAAGATGGTCAACATCACTCATTATTAGAAAAATGCAAATCAAAACTACAATGAGGTAACATCTCATGCCAGTCAGAATGGCCATCATCAAAATGTCTACAAACAATAAATGCTGGAAAGGTTGCAGAGAAAAGGAAACCCTCCTACACTAGTGGTGGGAATGCAAACTGGCACAGCCACTATGGAGAACAGTGTGCAGATTGCTTTAAAAATTGAGAACAGAACTGCCATATGACCCAGAAATCCCACTGCTGGGCATACACCCCAAGGATACCAGAATTGAATCAGACACATGTACCCCAATGTTCATTGCAGCACTTTTTACAATAGCCAGGACATGGAAGCATCCTAGATGTCCATCAGTAGATGAATGGATACCAAATACACAATTACTCAGCTATAAAATGGACACATTTGAGTCCATTCTAAGGAGGTAGATGAACCTGGTGCCTATTATACAGAGTGAAGTAAGTCAGAAAGAAAAAGACAAATGCTGTATATTAACACATACACATGGGAATTAGAAAGATGTTACTGACAATCCTACATGCAGGGCAGCAATGGAGACACAGATGTAAGGAACAGACTTTTGGATTCAGTGGGAGAAGGTGAGGATGTGATGATTTGGAGACGAGCATTAAAACATGTACATTACCATCCATGTAAACTAGATGTCCTGGACAAGTTCGATAAATGAAGCAGGGCACCCAAAGCCAGTGCTCTGAGACAACCTAGAGGGATAGGGTGGGGAACTAGGCGGGAAGGGGGTTCAGGCTAAGGGAGACACATGGATATCTGTGGCTGATTCATGTCGATGTATGGCAAAAACCATCACAATACAGTTATTATCTTCTGTTTAAAATTAATTAATTTAAAAAATATTGTTTGAAAACATATAAAATGGTTATCACATTCTGCCTTCTATTTTTATTACTTGTATTGGTATTTACTGCACTTGGCAAAAATATAGCCTATCTCAAAGGATTTGTAAGCATAAATATTTTTTACACTTTTTTATTTTTTTGCCAATGAGAAATCAAATACCTCTGACCTGTTCCTTGGGAGACTGGAGCTACTTTCATGACTATGCAAGTCAAAACTTGTCATGTTTATTGACTAAGAAGACCTTGAGCTCTTTTTATCCATTGTGCATATATAAAATTAGAGCTTTAAATGAGGCTACTGAGTAATGATATGAAAATAATCATGAAGGGCACTACCATTTTTTGAGATGTACGTGTGTTTGTGTGACTTTATCACACAGTCGCTGAGTCGGTCTGACTCTTTGCAACCCGATAGACTACAGCCGTCAGGCTCCCTGTCCATGAGATTCTCTAGGCAAGAATACTGGAGTGGGTTGCCATGCCCTCCTCCAGGGAAACTTCCCAACCCATGGATCGAAGCCAGGTCTCCCACATTGCAGGCAAATTTTTTTTTATCATCTAAGCCACCAGGGAAGCCTTTGTGTGACTATAAATGTGATATAGTAAAGCAGAAGAAATGAAGCCAGAGGAGAAAAATGGATGGAAACGCACAAGGAATGCAGGGTATCATTGAGACCTTAAAAGTAAAGGAAATACATTTTTTCCTTTGGTGATGTGAACACCTGAAAAAGGACTCAAACAGACCAACGGTCAATGGCAGTGTTTCCTTGGTTATGTTTATTGGATGATACTCGTTTAGATTCTAGCTAACCTGGAGGCATCACAACAAAAGAAATGTCAGCAGAATATAATACTATTGATCTGACATTTACTCATGAAATTATCTTCCAACAATCTTTGCTGAGGCATCCTATTACTACCTTTATTTTCTCCACAATGCACAGAAAAATAAACTCACTTCATCCTGAACATTCAATATGCTATGAGAATTTGGCATGAAGTTGCATTGTTGTTCTAACCTTCCTGTAAGTATCAGTTGGGAAAGGCAACAGAAGAGATGAAGACTGTTAATAGAATTGATTAATTCTCCAGGAAAAAAAGAAGAGAGAAGGGGTAGAAAATAATAAATCACATTCTCTCAGCTTGGTGGTCAACATCTGGCAGTATATAAAATGCATTTGAGAGTTCAACGGTAGTTATCAGTATCAGATAGTCATTTGTTAAAAGATGAAAAAGATTCAGTGTTTAAAGTAACAAGTATAAGATGGGAAAATCACAACTTAAAAAGAGAGAAAATTATAATAACAGACAGCTGAAACCTGCCTTGTCAAATAGTCACTCTGGGAGAATGTACAGTAATGGGATGCATGTATCATTGATAAAATTGGAGGAGTTGTTATTTTGGAATTGTCTTGAGGATTAGTTTTTAAACTACCCAAGAAAATGAAAGAGATGAAAAGAAAATTCAAACTGAAATATAACCAAAGGAAATGAAGCAGAATAATAAAAGCAGTTAAAGCAAATATCTTCAAGTATGGTCTTGGGACAGAGTGTGAATTATCAGCATCACTCTTCATCAGATTATTCTTCTCCCTTCCTCAACAATCCAGAACTTGCCAGAACAGAAGACAAGAGAAATAATAGATTCTTACTACAATGAAATAATTATTAAAATTATTCTATGCCCTCCTCCAGGGGAACTTCCCAAACCATATATAATGACAAAATTATTATATGTGTAAAATATAGAAAACCTGCTCAAGTAAAAAAAGCCAACTATACACTTTTCCATTGTTCAGACTGACCAGATTCCAATAAAAACTCCTATCTGCTTAGTTCCACCATAATGACACCCACAGAATGACCAATAACTTTAAATTTTCTCTTTTAAACAAAGCCACGTAAAACAAATAACTTTAAAATTAGATTATCACCCAAAGAATCTGAATAAAGACAAACTTTCAGTGACTTCTGAAAGAAGTATATTTCTTCTTTAGTAAGACAAAATATCTTTATTTCCATTCTTCCTTGATATAGAACTGTTATGGTTCGATACATAACAGTTTCAGCTTCCCAGATGGCTCAGTGGTAAAGAATCCACCTGTGATGAAGGAGACACAGGATATACGGATCTGATCCCTGAGTCAGGAAGATTCCCTGGAGGAGGAAATGGCAACCCATTCCAGTATTCTTTCCTGGAAAATCCCATGGACAGAGCAGCCTGATGGGCTGCAGTACATAAGGCTGCAAAGAGTCAGTCGCGATTAAGCATGCATGCACACAGCACGTAACAGTTTATAAATTTGGGTTACCTTCTAGTCTGCCAATACAATTTAGTATTTTGAAAAAACTTAGCATTTTCAAATTCTCCTTGGTGTCTATGTTGTAAGTGCACAAAATTTCCATTTCAACTTCTTAACTTCAGAGATAGTAAAAGATGAGGAGCACAATTAACACACATGGATGCACTGACCAAGTAAAGGAATACATTTTACTAAGTTTACTCCAAAGATGAAAAGAACTGAAACAGTTGTTTTACCTGGGATCAAAAGCAATTCAGAGCAGTAGAGGTAGTAGCCTGAGGGTTATAGCACATTGAAACATTCTGAGTAGGTGTTGATGTATTTTTAACTGTGGGGGGGAAAGCAAGCTTTGATTTACTCCATTTGGAACTAGAAACTAGCCCTGACAGGTGTTTTACTGCATTAAGCATATGGGCCTCAAATGTCGATGACACCCCTACTGCTTTCGTTTTTTAAGTCAGCCTATTAATAACACCTGACAGCTGGGTCAAAAGCACATGCTATTTAGCCTTATTGTGACATTCTGGCTCATCAGGACACCACTAGTGATTATTCAACCTTGAGAGTGCAATCTTGTAGTCTTTTGAAATTATGACTGCTCAACAGAGTGAAACAATCCATAAATTCCAGCCAGAAAACTTTATAAGTTTGTCTATATACTGTTACTGAGTTTACTGACCCAAGTGGTCAAATTCTCTTAAGTGTGAAGCAAAATCACCCTTTAGAGTAGATGGAATGGATGGATCTATAATGTTACGATTTAAGGGGTCTTAGCATGGAATGCTGCTCAATACAAATACTCCTAGAGAGGGTAACACCCATTTATTCTCATTTGCTAATACAGAATTAGAAAATCTTCACAACTAGGTTGGGTACAGAGAAGCTAAAGTTAAGAAGTTTAAGGAGGCAGTTGTGTAAAAAAAAAAAAAAAGAGCACACAATGCAAGAAAAGAATCTACAATAGAAAGATAACTGATACTGCTAATTGTAAAATTCAGTTTTTATCTGGGGCTCACTGTGTGAACTTTTATGCACTGCAAATACATGGGTCCACTTATTTTCACAGCCTCAGGTTACCAGGGTCTAGGGATTAAATGCATAAAACACAATGGCTAAGAAGCAGGTCTGGCAAAAGAATCAAACACCAAGTGAACCAACAAAAAAATCCAAAGTCAACATCCATTCCTTATAATAGTCACTGAAGCAGAGAAGCTCAGAAAAAGACAGAGGAACATGTTGTGTGTGAGGATAAATATATTCCTCTTTTTATGGATCAATAGCCTAGAACTCTATTTATTGGATTCCACAAACTTAAAGTAATATCAAATCTCAAAGAAAACAAAGTAAAAAAAAAATCACTCCTAGATATTTCCTTCCTTCCTTCCTTTCTCTCTTTACCCCTTTCTTTTTTTCTTTCCTGCTCTTTATTATCTATCTACTGATTTAATAATCTATTTCTTTTTTAATTGAAATGTAGTATATACTATAGAGCTGACACCCCACTCAAGTACTCTTGCCTGGAAAATCCCATGGACGGAGGAGCCTGGTGGGCTGCAGTCCATGGGGTCGCTAAGAGTCGGACATGACTGAGCAACTTCACTTTCACTTTTCACTTTCATGCATTGGAGAAGGAAATGGCAACCCACTCCAGTGTTCTTGCCTGGAGAACCCCAGGGACAGGGGAGCCCAGTGGGCTGCCGTCTATGGGGTCACACAGAGTCAGACACGACTGAAGCGACTTAGCAGCGGCAGCAGCAGCACAGAGCTACATATACCTATATACTTCTTTATTTCTGTTGGAGTTCTCTCTTGATCTCTAAATTAATTTAGATCATTTGTCAGTGAACCCTGAGTGGGCAGAAGTAGGGCCAGAGAAATCTGATATGCAGACCAACACTTATCCTGCAGAAGTCATTAAAAGCAGCCAACGTGATTCTGCTAAACATTCTTCAAACATTCTTCACCTGATAAGATAGAGGATAAGCATCTGGGTGCTTCTTATTACAAGAATAAGAGCAATAAAATATGAATTTTATGACAATATTTTGATGATCCAGACAGATTCCCTGCCAGGAATTCTCCTGAAGGGGTTTTCTGAAATGAGTTTCAAGGACTGCAAACTCGTGGAATGTCCTGACTATCAAGGAGTAGGAATAAGGCCAGTAATAAAATTACTAAAGTTTGGGGAGAAAAGCAACAACTGCACTTTCATTCTCAAAAAGTTGAAAGCTATATCATAGTCCACAGAGCCTATGATTAAGACAACAGTTGTAGCTATGGACCAGGCAAAATAGAAGCTCAGACACCTACCTTCATTTAGATCATTGTCAGTGAATCCTGAGTGGGCAGAAGTAGGGCCAGAGAAATCTGATGTGCAGACCAATACTTATCCTGCAGAAGTCATTAAAAGCTTTTTAATGATACACATTTTAGACAAGTGTGTATACTTTATTTTCTTGGCACAATACCAAGGACATTGACCATCTCCAAAACAGTATCCCTCACTAAAAGCTGAGGTTGTTTTATACGAGTGTGTATATGTATGAGACAGTGTTTTCTGTATTTAGTGAATTGAAAATAAATTTAAGTGATGCTATTCAGCCCTAAATCCATAGTTGAAATCAATATCTTATGTTGGGCCTCCCTGGTGGGGCTAGTGGTAAAGAACACACTTGCCAATGCTGGAGACATAAGAGATGCAGGATTGATCCCTGGGTCAAGAGGATCCCCTGGAGGAGGGAATGACAATCCACTCCAGTAGCCTTGGCTGGAGAATTCCATGGACAGAGGAGCCTGGTGAACTAGGGTCTATAGAGTC
Organism: Bos javanicus; assembly: GCF_032452875.1. Classification (NCBI taxonomy): domain Eukaryota; kingdom Metazoa; phylum Chordata; class Mammalia; order Artiodactyla; family Bovidae; genus Bos; species Bos javanicus. Next base: position 56,901,342 of record NC_083869.1, on the reverse strand, counting down.
GCAAAGAGTCTGACATAACTGAAGTGACTTAGCACGCATGTATACACCAGGCTAGTTAAAGAACAATTAGCTAAATTTCCATCCATTTTTGCATGGAAGTACATATTAAAATATATCATTTACTTTAAGTTTAATAACTACAACATACACATACACAATTGCTTTAACTTTTATATGAGACATTGGAACTATAATTAAAACAACCTGCTGCTGCTGCTGCTGCTGCTAAGTCGCTTCAGTCGTGTCCAACTCTGTGTAACCCCATAGACGGCAGCCCACCAGGCTCCCCTGTCCCTGGGATTCTCCAGGCAAGAACACTGGAGTGGGTTGCCATTTACTTCTCCAATGAATGAAAGGGAAAAGTGAAAGTGAAGTCGCTCAGTCGTGTCTGACTCTCGCGACCCCATGAACTGCAGCCCACCAGGCTCCTCCATCCATGGGATTTTCCAGGCTAGAGTACTGGAGTGGGGTGCCATTGCCTTCTTGGAAAACAACCTAGAAGTCTTTAAAAAAATTGTATGACAAAACTGTTAACACTAGTTTCAGAGGTATGCATTAAATTGCTTTTGTTTGTTTGTTGTTGTTTTCTAAAATATTTAGCACTGTGTTTTTTCTGTTTTGCTTTTTGTTTTTTTCTTCCATTAGGATTGAGCTTCCATTAGGATGAGCTTTGCATGCAGTGAAACTGACTTACTATGAGTCTGAGGAGGGGCAGAAATAGAGTCCTATTGATAAATTTTGAATAATCTGCAAAAAAAAAAAAAAAAACTGTTCAGCTACACTATACTTAGAATATCCTTCAGAGATGCAGAATTTGAAATACAATGTAACCTTAACATTAACAACACAATTTTTTTTCCTTCTGGTGATTGATCAGAGAAAGTACTCTCCCCTCTCCTATTCCTGATACTGCACAGCAATTATATTTTATTTCACTTTTTGAATTGTATTTTACTAGGTGTCATTTATTTATTCCAATTGAAAAGCGAGGCACTTAAATATTTTAACCAATGAGGCATTTGAAATGATTTTAACCAGTTTTATCATTTTCTCTAACCTTTAAAAGACATCAATATTTTCTTACTTCTCCTTGCAGAATGACTAGGGCTATGTAACAATAATCATTTCCTCCTATGAGTATTTTAAAATATTTTAAAACAATCACAGAAAACTAACCAATCTGATCACATGGACCACAGTCTTGTCTAACTCAATGAAACTATGAGCCATGCCATGTATGGCCACCAAAGACAGATAGATCATGGTGGAGAGTTCTGACAAAACATGATTCACTGGAGAAGAGATTGACAAACCACTTCAGTATTCTTGCCTTGAGAACCCCATGAACAGTATGAAAAGGCAAAAAGATAGGACACTAAAACATGAACTCCCCAGGTTGGGAGATACCCAATATACTACTAGAGATGAGTGGAGAAATAATTCCAGTAAGAATGAAGACATGGAGCCAAAGCAAAAACAACACCCAGCTGTGGATGTGACTGGTGATGCAAGTAAAGTCTGATGCTGTAAAAAGAGCAATATCACATAGGAATCTGGAATGTTAGGTCCATGAATCAAGGCAAATTGTAAGTGGTCAAACAGGAGATGGAAAGAGTGAGCATCGACATTTAAGGAATCAGTGATCTACTCAGATGACCATTATATCTACTACTGTGAGCAAGAATCCCTTAGAAGAAATGAAGTAGCCATCATAGTCAACAAATGAATCTGAAATGCAGTACTTGGATGCAATCTCAAAAATGACAGAATGGTCTCTGTTCATTTCCAAGGCAAACCAATCAATATCACAGTAATCCAAGTCTATGCCCCAAAGAGTAATGCTGAAGAAGTGAAGTTGAACAGTTCTATGAAGACCTACAATACCTTTTAGAACTAATACTCAAAAAAGATGCCTTTTTCATTATAGGGGACTGGAACGCAAAAGTAGGAAGTCAAGAAATACCTGGAGAAACAGGCAAATTTGTCCTTGGAGTACAGAATGAAGCAGGGCAAAGGGGAATAGTTTTGCAAAGAGAATGAACTGGTCATAGCAAACACCCTCTTCCGACAACACAAGCGAAGACTCTACACATGGACATCAACAGATGGTCAATACCTAAATAAGACTGATTTTATTCTTAACAGACAAAGATGGAGAAGCTCTATACAGTCAGCAAAAAGAAGAACAGGAGCTGACTATGGCTCAGATCATGAACTCCTCATTGCCAAATTCAGACTTAAATTGAAGAAAGTGGGGAAAACCACTAGACCATTCAGGTATGACCTAAATCAAATCCTGACGATTATACAGTGGAAGTGACAAATAGATTCAAGGGATTAGATCTGATAGAGTGCCTAAAGAACTATGAATGGAGATTCCTGACATTGTACAGGAGACAGTGATCAAGACTATCCCCAAGAAAGAGAAATGCAAAAAGGCAAAACGGTTGTTTTAGGAGGCCTTACAAATAGCTGATAAAAGAAGAGAAGCTAAGGGCTAAGGAGAAAGGAAAGATATATCCATTTGAATGCAGAGTTCCAAAGAATAGCAAGATGAGATAAGAAAGCCTTGCTCAGGAATCAATGAAATGAAATAGAGAAAAATAATAGAATGAGAAACAGAATGGGATCTATTCAAAAAAATTAGAGATACCAAGGGAACATTTCATGCAAAGATGGGCACAATAAAGGACAGAAATGGTATGGACCTAACAGAAGGAGAAGATATTAAGAAGACATGGCAGAAATACACAGAAGAACAAGATAAACGAGATCTTTACAACCCAGATAATCATGATGGTGTGATCACTCACCTAGAGTTAGACATCCTGGAATGCGAAGTCAAGTGAACCTTAGGAAGCATCACTACAAACAAAGCTAGTGGAGGTGATGGAATTCCAGTTCAGCTATTTCAAATCCTAAAAGATGATGCTGTGGAAGCACTGCACTCAATATGCCAGATCCTTTGGAAAACTCTGCAGTGGCCACAGGACTGGAAAGTTTCAGTTTTCATTCCAATCCCCAAAAAAGGCGATACCAAAGAATGCTCAAACTCCCTCACAATTGCACTCATCTCATATGCTAGCAAAGTAATGCTCAAAACTCTCCCTCCCAGGCTTCAACAGTATGTGAACTGTGAAATTCCAGATGTTCAATCTGGATTTAGAAAAGGCAGAGGAACCATAGATCAAATTGCCAATATTTGTTGGATCATTGAAAAAGTGAGTTTCCAGAAAAACGTCTACTTCCACTTTATTGACTATGCCAAAGCCTTTGGCTGTGAGGATTACAACAAACTGTGGAAAATTCTTAAAGAGACGGGAATACCAGACCGCATGACCTGCCTCCTGAGAAATCTGTATTCAGGTCAAGAAACAACAGTTAGAACTGGACATGGAACAACAGACTAGTTCCAAATCAGGAAAGGAGTATGTCAAGTCTGTATATTGTCACCTTGCTGATTTAACTTATATGCAGAGTACATCATGAGAAATGCTGGACTGGATGAAGCACAAACTGGAATCAAGATTGTCAGAAGAAATATCAATAATCTCCGATATGCAGATGACACCACTGTTATGGCAGAAAGTGAAGAAGAACTAAAGAGCTTCCTGATGAAATTTAAAGAGGAGAATGAAAAAGTTGGCTTAAATCTCAACGTTCAGAAAACTAAGATTATGGCATCTGGTCCCATCACTTCATGGCAAACAGGTGGGGAAACAATGGAGACAATGATAGACTATTTTTTGGGGCTCCAAAATCTGCAGATGTTGACTGCAACCATGAAATTAAAAGAAGTTTGCTCCTTGGAAGAAAAGTTATCACCAACCTAGATAGCATATTAAAAAGCAGAGACATTACTTTGCCAAAAAAAGGTCCATCCATTCAAAGCTATGGTTTTCCCAGTAGTCATGTTATGGATGTGAGAGTTGGACTGTAAAGAAGGCTGAGCACCTAAGAATTGATGCTTTTGAACTGTGGTGTCAGAGAAGACTCTTGAGTGTCCCTTGGGCAGCAAGGAGATCCAACCAGTCCATCCTAAAGGAAATCAATCCTGAATATTCATTGGAAGGACTGAAGCTATAACTCCAATACTTTGGCCATCTGATGTGAAGAACTGACTCATTTGAAAAGACCCTGATGCTGGGAAAGATTGAGGGCAGAAGGAGAAGGGGATGACAGAGGATGAGATGGTTGAATGGCATCATCAACTCAATGGACACGAGTTTTGAGTGAACTCTGGGAGTTGGTGATGGACAGGGAGGCCTGGCGTGCTGCAGTCCGTGGGGTCAGTAAGAGTTGGCCATGACTGAGTGACTGAACTGAACTGAACTGAAGTGTGAAAATGCAAGAGTTGAATGTAACTAGTGCTTTGGTAAAGAAAATGCATGGTGAGGAAGGGGTAGATCAGCAAGAGAAATGCTTGCTAGCTTCCAGTAAAATAGCTTATTAAAATGAAAGGATCAGAAATACATGCTCTAACAGGGTGCCTCAAAGTCCTTACGGTGCAATGAACCAGGACCCTGCAGGGCCCTTATGAGTGCAAAAGCTTTTCCTTCCTCCATGTCCCCCATTTCTTGTTTGTAGGAAAAAGATTTCAGCCTCCTAGACCTTCCCTGAGTTCCAAAGGGCAGATTCAAACAGTTACTAATTAGAGAAGAGGGAGAATGCAGCAACAAAACAAAGCCAGTCAGGAAACAATACTGGAGGGAATGTGCGTGCTATGCATGCTCGTTATACATGCTGAGTCATGTCCAACTCTTTACAACCCCATGGACTGTAGCCCACCACGCTCCTCTATCCATGGGATTTCCCAGGCAAGAATACTGGAGTGGGTTGCCATTTCCTATTCCTAGGGTTCTTCCTGACCCAGGGTTCCAACCAGAGAGTCTCTAGTGTGTCTTGCATTAGCATTAGCAGCTATGGGGCAGGGTCCTGGTTCCTCCTCAAGGAATATGTACCACAACCTGACACTTATCTCCGAGTTCTTCTACAGGAGCTGGGGCCCCCACTCTGGCAGAGGTAACTCGAGGAGGACAACTTCAGGCTGAGCACAAGCACTGGACCCCAGTATGGTCGGAAAGTGATAGCTGATGCCTGGGATTTCTGGAATACCACCCTTTTACATCACCACCAACCAATCCAAAGGAAGTCACACACTCTGTAGGCCCTTCACTCCCCTCCACAAATTTGCCTAAAAACTCTTCCCTGAGGACTGTTCAGGGAGTTTGGGTCTTCCTGAACACCAGCTGCCTGCTCTCCTTGCTCAGCCCTTGGGATAAACCTTTTTTTGCTCCATCGCTGAGATTTCAGTTTGTTTGGCCTCACTGTATGTCAAGCACAGGAGCTTAGGTTCGACAACAGTACTTCTGTCTGGTAAGCACAATGTTTTGGGGTGTCAGATGTCCTTACAGAGTAGACACTGGTAAGGAATGTGGCGTGGGCTAGTCACAGACACGTAAGACTTCCTTTCTCTCTATTCTGTTATGAACACCTAGAGGGGGGAGCACATCCTTTCAGTCACCATTCCTGTTATCAATCTTGTTATTAATACTTGTCTGGAGAATATGTGTAAGCATGCTAAGTCACTTAGTTATGCCTGACTCTTTGCGACCCTCTGCCAGGCTCCTCTGTCCATGAAATTCTCCAGGCAAGAATACTGGAGTGGGTTGCCCTTCTCTTCTCCAGAGAGAATGATAGGGATAGTAAACAAATAGGTCAAGACTAGGTAGAAGATGATGAGAGAGGTAAGAACATCATGTATGGACTCGGGTCAATGAAGAGAAAGTGGGTAAGGGAGCCCCTGTGAGATTAAAGGTAACGAACCATGAGTGAGCCATGCCGGTAGAGCCATTCAGTTCTTGTAGTTTAAAATTTCTTAAGAAGAAGCAGTTCTGAGCATTCCTGGCAATAATCACATCCCACCCACTCATACTAGTATCAGGCAGAACACCAAGACTTATTTATTAACATCCTTTGTCCCATATCTTTACGCTCTTCCCCCAAGAACCTGGTTCTCTCACTTACAGCATCAGCCTTTGTTCTGAATACCCTTGTTTTAAGGAAACTTCGCCAATCACCCTATTTAAAATGACATACCCCACAAACAGATCATACCTCTCTCTCCAGCTTCATCCCTTTTTTCACAAAACTGATTATCATCTGACACATAGAGCTATTCATTTATCTCTTGCCCACTTCTACTATTTTAAATTTCAGGAGAATGTGGATTATCACTTTTGCTTACTGCTGTACCTTCATTTCTTAGAACAACACTGGATACAAAGTAGGTGCTCAAAAAATACTGGTTGTTTGGATAATCTTTGCTTATCATTTTTGACCAAAAGGTCACAGGTTTCTAAAAACTGGTTGAAAAATAAAATGAGCCTGGAATATCTTGAAGAAGCATTCACCAGGTTTTCAGAGGGACTTGGAAGGCCCCTGTCCTGCAGAGGGACTGAGCAGAGGTGTTTAGGGTAAAGATATAGGTGCAGGGCAAGAAATTCCAAGGTTTAGGACACATAAGGATTGTTTTGGTCCGAGTATCATGGTGTCTTCAAGGCTTTACTAATGAGGAAGCAAAGTCAGCCGTCTGAACTGGAACATGCTATCACTAGTGAGGATCATCCTTACTGCTCAATTCTACTCCAGCAGGAAATTCATACTACCCTGGACAGACACCCACCACTGGATTTCAAATACCTGCTATGCGCAAACAATAAACTATTCTGAAATGATTCATATTCATATTTAAAACTTTGAAAAATACAGTATAATAAGAACTATTTCCTTACCTTTATTTATGATCTCACTCATTTCTCCCCAAAATACACTTTCTACCCTCTTATCATCAGTAAGCAGAGAAGTGAAGAAGTCACCATCAGATGGAGTCTCTCCTCCAATTCCCCCAACTTTCCCAAGTTACTGCTGACTCAGGTCCCTGATACCTCAGGCCATACATTAGTATTGAGTTTCTTCAGCCAGAAGGTATGTAAAAAGTTCTGAATACAACGGATTTCTTAATTAATGAAGGAGGACGTAAGTCAATTGCCTACTTCGTGGTCCTTTTGTGTGCATTTATGGTTGATTACTGCATCTGCTTTCTTTGAGCATTTATTTGTGTTTGTTCAATTATTTACTTGAATTCTTGACTTTTGTTTCTCTGAAATTCTAATCCAATAGGTTGGTACAGTACAAAACTCCTATTTTCAACTAAGAAACACAATAGGGAATAAACCTTTTTGTTCCATGATGAGTAGTTTTCTGTCTACTAAATTAGTTATGTTTATTTTTTCATTAGAAATTGAGAGGATGGGTCCTGTTTTATTCAACAGCATGCTACCTGGAAACTCTGTGAATAACTGAGGTATATTTAACCATGGAATGTAAATGTGTTTTACAAATACCTACACAAACACCTACCCTTAGTTCCTATTGCCAAACTTCACTGAAAAATTTTAATCAAACCTTCACCATCTCTTATGTAGTCTTCTAAATTGCAAATTTACAGAGGGTAGGAATTGTTATTTTCTTTCAGTCAGTGTTTCTAAAGCACCAGCATCTCAAGTCATGCCTCCTGGCACTGAATATATATTGACTTATGAAGACCATAAATTGGGAGATGATCTCTATTAATCAATGGGAAGATGACGGGGAGTTTACAGCTGCAGTTCAGACACAGTGGAACACTAAATGCTATATGTTGCTGAGTTCAGTCTCATAACCACTCAGTAACATCAAATCAGAGTTTGTGTTTGTGTGTGGCTTGGGCATGTGTGTGATAGACATGTATGTGATTACCTCTAGGCAAATGTAGGAGACAGAGAAACTTTGTTTAGTTTTGAATATCATGATGTTTGCTGCTAGGAAGATTCAGTAATTTATTCTTCCTGGCTTAGCTCTTTTTATTTCACTATTCCTATAACCCTTTCTGCTCTCATGCAACAGCCAGTATTACTCTGCTTGTTGGCAAGATCTTACACTTTCAATTCACTATTAGGAAGAAGACAAAAATACAAATTTTAAATATTAAACAGTCATGATTGTTCTTTTCAAAAGATATTCATATTGTATAACTTTTGCCCTCATTTATGACAAGATATATTCTAATATTCATTTGTCCTTAGAATTTAGAGGAAGTTTCATACCACCTTAATTTAATTTCTGCTGAATGGTAAGTAGTTCTATTAGGTGTTTCTTTAAAAATATACTTTCATATGTTTGAGAAAGGACACAGAGTCTAACTCTCTTTAGAGAGAGGTAGTATTCATAAATTTGAAAACATTATTATAAATGATAATTTTCTCATCACTGAAACCAACATTTTCTTATATTGAATGCAAAAACCTTTTTTTTTTAACGTTTAAAATGAATTAGCATTCATCTAACAGGCTTCCCAAGTGGTGAATTTGGTAAAGAATCAGCCTGCCAAAGCAGGAGACACAAGAGATGCAGGTTCGGTCCTTGGGTTAGAAAGATTCTCTGGAGTAGGAAATAGCAACCCACTTCAGTATTCTTGCCTGGAAAATTCCATGAACAGAGGAGCCTGGCGGACTACACTCTATGCGGTTGCAAAAATTTGGACACAACTGAGCACACAAACATACAGCGTCTTTCTGGGAAAACTCTTAACCTAATTTACTTTAATGAGAAGGAAAGTGCGTCCCTTGGAGGAGAAGCACTAAAAGTAATGAGCAGAGTCAGAATGTGAAGCCAGGTCTGTGGTGCCTCAGATGTGGGGTCTCTCACTGCACCACATTATTGTTTCTCCCCAATTCAACTCAATGCTGCAGCAGACAGACAAGCTGCTTTTCTGCAAATAATTCCTTGATTATTTCCAACATCAAACTATGAATTCGGTGTAATTTGAACCACAGATGTATAAAGTTAAAAAAATCAATATTCCTCTCCTTATCATGTTCCAATATTTTAAGTTTAAAGCCACAGAGGCAACAGAAATTAAATTTATAAGAGGTTAAAAGTGTGAACCCTAAAAAACATTTCAGTATTGCTGATATTTTTATTTTTTGGAGTCTTAATGGCAGCCTACTCCACAATACCAAAAATAACAGAAATAAGAAAGCAGGAGGAGATGAAACCCTTCTCTATATGTAAAAAAAAAAAAAAACTTCTCTGAGACACAATCCTAAGTGATTTACGGTCAGTGAAAATCAGAAGAAACAGTTTTAACTGAGCATCATGTACTGACAAGATGGTTGAAGAGAGCATATTTGATGCCTATGAGAAAGTCCCTGGGAAAAAAAAAGGGGGGGTGTGTTGAGAACATTTACGTGGGTTGAAGGAACATCACTTTGATCAGTTGGCTGTATCTGAGGTATAAAATCTTATTAATCACCTGTTATAAAGTCCATCAATGAATACATATTTGTCTCTAGGTGTTTTTGGGTAAAACAACATTGACTTTCAGTGGCTGAATGACTAAACAAACTGTGGTAAATACATACAATGCCAGGCAATATTATGGAGGTAAAAAATGGAATGAACCAATACAATATTGTAAAGTTGAAAAATAAAATAAAATTTAAAAAAAATGAAATGAAGTACTGATACGTGTTACAACACAAATGAACCTCCAAAACATTATCCTAAATGAAAGAAGCTAGATACACAAAAAGATCACATACAATATCATATGTTATTTCACTTGTATGAAATATCCAGAATAGGTAAATGCATGGAGACAAATTGCAGACTGACATATTGCTCGCATCTAGGAAGAAAAACAAATAGGGGGAGGCTGCCTTAATGGTGTTGGGTTTCCTTTTGGGTTATGAAAATGTTTTGGAACTTGAAAGTGGTGGTGGTTGCATAATATTGTGAATGCACTAAATGTCACTGGATTGTTCATTTTAGCATGACTAATTTTATGTTATGTGTATTTTACCTCATTTTTTTTTTTTTAAGATTGAGTTAAGCATCTGGTCTCTTAGGGTTTTGTTCCAAACATAGTCTCTAACTTGAGGCTGGAAATAACCCTATGCCTCTTTTTCGTTGCTTGATGTTAAAATAGCATGTTTTTTCTTGGCATCTCTCTCTTTCTCTTTTCTGCTTCATAATCAACATGTCCAACTTGCACAGAAAGGTCTCCTTTCTGTTGAGAAAAATTAACAGAGTGTTATTTTAAGAACATTGCGCAAACCAAGCTGAAATGTAAAGTAGATACATTCTGTACTCCATCCCATTGCTCTCTTTCATTTAACCCTAACAGGAAATGGGTAACAACATGGAGCCAGGAACTGTAGACATAGGACTCACAGGTAAGATGCAGCCCTGACTTAGAATTCATTAGAAATGTGAATGGAGGGTGGTGGGTGGCAGCCACAAAGGGTACAAGGCAGATTCTTCTGGCTGGTGAGGAGAGAAGGAATTGGACTTCAGAGGATGCCAGGAAGCAAGAAAAGACATTGCCCAACATAAGCTCTCTGAAGAAGTAGTGAAAAATTCGTTTCTTAGGAAAAATACATTTCAACTTTCATAGTGTTCTGTCAGTTAGTTTTTGATTGCTATTGCTGTTTTGAACCTAAGAGGGAAATACCTCAGTTCATAGTGTAATCTTTCATCTGTGAAAGGCATTTACTTGTTTTCACTGGTTGGCCCAAAAGGTCATTTGCATTTCTCTGTAACAGCATATGGAAAAAACCGGAACAAACTTTTTGGCTAACACAATATAATTTATGTGTATTTATTCACTCACATATCTTTTTATCCTATTGCATTTCATCCCACCGTCTTCCTCACTGACAACCCAGTTTTGATGGGCTCACTATAAAACCATTGATCTCATAGAGGAAAGCTTTTTTCTAGAGGGATTGAAAAGATCATTCTTATGTAGTTCTCTTTTCATTTCTCTTCTTTCAGTTCCTTCTCTTATGTTTTAATTTCTCTTCTGATATAACCCCAAAGCAATTTGTTTTTTAGAAAAACAGTGAAGGATAGTGGGAGAAAGCCCAGGTTTAGAGGCAGAACATCTGTATATTTTGAGATAACTAGATGCCTTTGTGTTACTAGAAAACCTAATATCAAAGTCTTCTAAAAAAACCAATCCTTTTAACACTGACAACTGCAATCATAGAAATAGGTAAATTATGTGTAACAAAGCTCTATGCCCATCCCACAACAGGGAGCAATTTCTCCCACACTGGGCAGTTCTAATGTAAGGCCCTACCACACTGAAATAGGAATGTGCTGGGGAGACATTCTCAAAGGGAGCTGAGGCTATGCAGTTTCTAAGTTTACAGACAGATTATGCTTACAAAGTTTATTTGTAAGTCAGTTTTTTAGAGCTCAGCATGAATTTCTCCATAGAATGTGGAATAGCTGTGAGTACATCCCCAGGCCAATCAGTAAAACCTAATAAAGCCTTAGGTAACTGAGAAATAATATTAGTATTGTTAATAATATTAGGACTTCAGCAAAAAGACTTGGTGATATTTACAAATGAAATGTGGGGCAGGTAGTTACTTTCCTCCCTTTTCCATCTTGCTGTCTTCCTTCCCACCATAGGCTGGTCCAAGAACACGAAATCCCTTTTCCTGATTCCTGGGCTTCACCGTCTTGCAAACATCTTGTGTATTTCAGGAATAGAACCAGTGGAACTGTCCCTCACTCTGTCTCATCTTGTATCCTTGTTCTCTACTGAAAGTCATATTTGCAAGTCAACATGTGCTTCTTATAATTTCTGCTATTAGAGAAGTACCTTGTCTGAAGCCAAATCATGTTGACTCTCTGGGTTTTTAATGACAAAGTAATCGGGTTGTGCCATCTTTTTATATTTGCTGCACACCACATCTAATTGGTTAGGAAGCTATGTTAGCTCTACCTTACAAAACACATTCCAAATCCAGTTACTATTCATCTCCTCTACCACCCCTGTGTATATTTCTGCCCCTCAATAGCTCATGTCTGCATACAACAGTCAAAATAATCCCTCAAAAGATTACTGGGCTCTTACCCTTATTTTGTTCAAAATTTTCCATATCCTTCCTATCACAGTGAGAACAAAACCCAAAGCTTCCATGATCTGACCCAGGAATTCTTCCCCCTCACATCTGCCACTCTTTCCTTGTTTTCCCACTGGGATCACTGTGTTGTCCTGAGCTCATTCCTGCATCAGGCTTTTTGCACCTGTTATTCGCTGTTCCAGAATATTTTCTTCTTAATGTTTGCACAAGTCTACCCATCCTGTGATTTATGGCCCAACTCATATTTTATTTCCTCAGGCAGGCCTTTCCTTATCACCAGTCAACTTCTTTTTCCTTTAACACTCTCTATCACCATACCTTGCTTAGGTTTTCTTTATAACAAGTATCATTAATTGATAATAAAATTTTATTTATTTACTATTAGTTCATTAACTAGAAAGGTCAAAGAGCTTGTTCTCCTCACTGCTCTTATACCAGCACCTAGAACCAGACCTGCCATATAAAAGACAACAATAACTGCCTGTTAGAGAAATCAATGTGGCCAGTTAGATACAACAATTTAATTAGCATCCAATGAGAACAACATGCTGCACAGGATAGCCTGGGATCTTAAGTAGCTTTACAACCTAAGATGAAGAACAACAATTGTAATATGTAAAACAGACAGTGAAAGTGATGAAGTTTATGAGAAAGAAAATATGTCAAATGGAAAGTAAAATGAAGGTAGAATTTTTTTTTATGGAGGATAAAAGACAGAAATAAAAACGGAAAAAAATTAAAACAGAATTTACTAGTAAACATGCACATGGAACTATCTAAATGTGGGTAATAAATTAATGATTAATGCATGAGCATTTCAGTAATCAATAAGTTTTTTAATGCTAATGAGAGACTGTTTTCTCAAAGCATATCAAAATATAGTGAGAAACTATAGTTCATAAGCATATTTTGTCCATACCAACAACTAAAAGTATTTTCCTTTCAAGTTCAAGTACATTTGATTCACTCTGCTTTCATTACAATCATGGCATCTCATAAAATGAATTAAATGAGCAAATCCTAAAGATTTCTGTTTCACTATGGTTATTTTTAATCTGCTTGCACTGAAATTATAAGAAGCAAAATTTGATTTTATAAATTCTGTTATCTTGTACTTGTTTGGAGTGAAGTGGAGTAAAGTATACTTGTTTCTTTTACTGAACATACAAAATACATTTAAATATGCTACTTGTAAGAGAATGTGACTTAGGATTGTAATATGATGATAATGAAAATATATTTGTATGGCAAACCTTTAGGGTTAAATAAGCAATAACAATTCAAACAAAAATCAGAGGCAAAAAAAAAAAACAAAAAGATTGACGAGCCTATTATATAATTATTAAGCCACCAAATGCACTTTTTCCTCTCATGGCACAGAGCAAACACACACATAATTTCCATGCTTCCTATGTATGTGCTGAACACCCAGGAGGCATCAGAAGGCATTATGGGAGACACATATGCCTATCAAAATCCCAGTTTTCAGGAAATAGAAAATCTAATCAACTATGATGCATAGTATAAGCTTTATTGTTTGTTGCAAAGACTGAGTAATACAAATGTTCAGCATGGGAAATGATTGAATAAATGCTGCCCTTTTTTTTTTTTTTTTTACAATTTCAAGGAGGCAGCAGAATCTAGTTTTAGAGTCAGTATGCCTGAGTTGAAATTACATCTCTGCCCTTCAGAACGCTGACGTCACTTCTCAAAGCTCAGGTATCTTCTTCTACAAACACACAATGAATATTATAATAAACACAAATTACCTAACAGAGCACCTGGCATATAGGTGCATAAACACCACTGTCCTCTGACCTGAGCAATCGTCTAACTGTGTTTTCAGTGGAAATTTGCACTTGCTTTGTGCATATGGGAAAACACTCTTTTCCTGAGCAGCTCAAAGTTTCTATACAAGGATATTAAAAACTTGGCTTTAGTCATGCCAAGTTCATCTTTTCTCTTTCTGTTTGGTGAACTGATGAAGAACAACATAACCAAAGGAAATGTTCTCTACAAAGACCATTAAACAACCTGTCATTAGGCACCACTACCCAGGTTTTGGGCTTCCCCAGTGGCTCAGCAGTTAAGAATCTGACTGCAGTGCAGGAGACATGGGTATGATCACTGGGTTGGGAAAATCCTCTTGAGGAGGAAATGGCAACCCACCCAATATTCTTGCCTGGGAAATTCCATGGACAGAGGACACTGACGGGCTGTAGTCCATGGGATCGCAAAAGAGTCAGGCAGGTCTAAGCAACTAAGCAACACCAATCCAGGTTTTACTGATTCAAGTATAAATTTCTCAGATTGTTTTTTCCTCCCTAATACTATCATTATCCTCCAATAACAGAATTTATAAGACATTTTAAGAGACCAACAAAAAGCCAGTTCCTAACACAAAATGCATAGATTTCCTTTTTTAAAATTTCATTATGAGAAACCTACCACTGACCATGATATTAATGGTGACTGTTCTGTTCATCAACATGTTTATAATTCATATAGCAAGTAATGATTATAAAGTATCTGATGATGACAAGCAGTTATAATAATTATAGACTTTCTTTTATGTGCAGAACAGCACTTGGGCTGTGTAACAATAAGATAGGGCTGTAATTTAAAGCAATATTTTACATTTTTATGCAGTTGAGACCTGCACTTCTGAGTTGAAAAACTGCAAAAAGACTCATTTCTATTGGGTTTTAAATGTGTTAGCTCTACCATGCATATACTATGCTGATGATTATTTCAAGGAAAAAAGATCAGAATTGGTTAAGCATCAGGATGGGCACATATCTGCACCTGTAAGTTTTCCATACACAGCAACATTCAGACTAGCATGGCCAGTATTCAGGTCTGAAACACTGAGTGGTCCAAAAAGACAAATATTTACATAGACATTAGAAAGTGCTTTCCAAATCATATCTAGGCATTTCTATATTCATTTAATTGAAAGAATAGTTCATAGAGAATTTATAAATCAGGACCAACAGACAAAATAAACTTACGGTTACCAAAGGGGAAATGGGGAGAAAGATAAATTAGGGGTTTAGGTGACAAGATACTGGAGCTTCAGTTTATATACTATACTACAATATATAAACTGAAGCTCCAGTATTTTGTCACCTGATGCAAACAGCTGACTCACTGAAAAAGTCCCCGATGCTGGGAAACACTGAGGGCAGTAGGAGAGGGCTTCAGAGGATGAGATGGCTGGATGGCATCACCAATGCAATGGACATGAACTTGGGAAAATTTCGGGAGATGGTGATGGACAGAGAGGCCTGGTGTGCTACAGTCCATGGGGTAGCAAAGCATCAGACATGACTGGGTGACTGAACCATACCAACTACTACTATATATAAAACAGGAACTATACTATATATAAAACAGGAACTATACTATATATAAAATAGGAACCAGAGATCAAACATCCATTGCCAACATCCTCTGGATCATTGAAAAAGCAATAGAGTTCTAGAAAAACATCTACTTCTGCTTTACTGATTACGCCAAAGCCTTTGACTGTGTGGATCACAACAAACTGTGGAAAATTCTTAAAGAAAGGGAATACCAGACCACCTTACCTGTCTCCTGAGAATTCTGTATGCAGATCAAGAAGCAACAGTTAGAACCAGACAAGGAACAACAGACTGGTTCCAAATCAGGAAAGGAGTACGTCAAGGCTGTATATTGTTACCCTGCTTATTTAACTTAATATGCAGAGTATATCATATGAAATGCTGGGCTGGATGAATCACAAGCTGGAATCATGATTGCCGGAAGAAATATCAATAACCTCAGACATGCAGATGACACCACCCTTATGGCAGTAAGGGAAGAAAAACTAAAGAGCCTTTTGATGAAAGTGAAGGAGAAGAGTAAAAAAGTTGGTTTAAAACTCAACATTCAGAAAACTAAGATCATAGCATCCAGTCCCATCACTTCATGGCAAATAGATGGAGAAACAATGGAAACAGTGACAGACTTTATTTTTTGGGGTTCCAAAATCACTGCAGATGTTGACTGCAGCCACAACATTAAAAGATGCTTGCTCCTTGGAAGAAAAGCTATGACCAACCTAGACAACATATTAAAAAGCAGAGACATTACTTTGCCAGCAAAGGTCCATCTAGTCAAAACTATGGTTTTTACAGTAGTCATGTATGGATATGAGAGTTGGACTGTGAAGAAAGCTAAGTGCTGAAAAACTGATGCTTTTGAACAGTGGTGTTGGAGAAGACTCTTGAGAGTCCCTTGGACTACAAGGAGATCCAACCAGTCCAACCTAAAGGAAATCAGTCCTGAATGTTCATTGGAAGGACTGATGTTGAAGCTGAAACTCCAATACTTTGGCCACCTGATGTGAAGAGCTGACTCATTTGAAAAGACCCTGATGCTAGGAAAGATTGAAGGTGGGAGGAAAAGGGGATGCCAGAGGATGAGATGGTTGGATGGTGTCACTGACTCTATGGACATGAGTTTGAGTAAGCTCTGGGAGTTGGTAATGGACAGGGAGGGCTAGTGTGCTGCAGTCCATGGGGTCGCAGAGTTGGACACAATGGAGTAACTGAACTGACTGAACTGAACTGATAAAATAGATAATCAGTAAGGACCTACCATATAGCACAAGGAACTATACCCAATGTTTTATAAAAACCTAGAAACTCCCATGGATGGAGGAGCCTAGTAGGCTGCAGTCCATGGGGTCACTAAGAGTCGGACACGACTGAGTGACTTCACTTTCACTTTTCACTTTCATGCACTGGAGAAGGAAATGGCAATCCACTCCAGTGTTCTTGCCTGGAGAATGCCACGGACGGTGGAGCCTGATGGGCTGCTGTCTATGGGGTCGCACAGAGTCGGACACGACTGAAGCTACTTAGCAGCAGCAGCAGCAGCAGCATAAGGAAAATATATGAAAAATAATACCTATATATAACTGAATCACTTTGCTATTAACATCTGAAACTAACACAACACTATAAACCAACAATATTTCAATTAAAAAAGATAAATAACAATGAAATACTCATTTTCTTTATGTCACATTACATATAACAATGGGCTTCCCTGGTGGCTCAGAGGTTAAAGCGTCTGCCTGCAATGTGGGAGACTGCAATCACTAAAAATATGATTACTGAAAAAAATACATATATAATGAGAACTTTCAGAGAAAACACAAAGAAATATTTTGCCCACTTAGTAAACTAATAGGACATTTGGTCATATATGTACTATGGAGGCATTTTTTTATTAATGTTTTCACTTTTAACCACAAATCTTTCTTCAGGGCTACTGATAATTTCTTTCCACATAGGAGGCGAACCTCTGTCCAAAGAATCCTGTTCTAAATGTCTTTTTCTAAGTAATCGCCTCTGTTTCTGACTTGAGATGCCCTACTTTTTATCTCAAAAGTGGTTTCCACATTAGAAACGACTCTGGAATTCCTTCTGCACTTTTTACTGTCCAGAGACGAGAATAAGAGGACCTTTAACTACAGAGGTACTCTTTTACAGGTTCTACAACCTTGAAAAAGCCCCAGAAGTCTTAGCCTGCTATTCTTGACTAGTCTGCATCCACTCTGACTTCTCTTTTCTGATGCCTCAAACTAAATTCTGTCACAACTAGCATTGTACTAACTGTAACAGCTTTATGTAGGCAAGTTTCAAATGAAAACTTTTCCAGAGGAAATTTCTAGTGGCAGCTGACTCAGGGGGTGGTGTTGGGAGTGTGGAGAGAGGGCATGAGGAGGGAGGAGCTGGCTTTAGCAGGGGCTGAGGAAAAGCAAAAAGAGGTGTTCAAATCTCCACAGCAGACGTGTACAACATCTGGGATAATATCTACAGTTTTGGCAAAATTTATGCCCAGAGAACCTGCAGGTTAGAACTTAAGAGATGTTCAACCTTGTATAAAGTTTGCTTCTAGCATGTCCCCTATCCAGAGTAAGTACCATCTCTTTGACAAGAAATGTCATTTTTCTATGAGATATTTAATTAGTGGAACCATTTCTCTCTATTCTTGTTTTTTTTTTTTTTTTTCATAAGTTGCAACCATTTCTCTCTAAACTTAAGTGTGACATTACCTGTGTTAGACCAGGCAAGGCCAAGGGTACTGATTTTAGACAACATATGCAATTGTTTGATTGAAAAAAAAAAAAAAAGCTTGTTTTTATTTTTTGTTTTCTTTTCTTCTTTTTTGGTTAATATAACTTGGGAAAAGAACAGCATATATTTTGGGAGCAAATCCATATTTATTTTATGTTTCTGCAGGACCAAGATACCTACCTGTATTTACAGAGTTTATATGCCAGACTATTTTTAAGGTGGAAAAAACATTATACTAAAAAAAGAACAGGTAAAATGTTTACCATCTAATTGGCTGAATACATTTAATTTCATATAATGCCTCTTTATTCCTCAACCTCTTTCAATTCCCTGAAGGTTAATGCCCACTAAAAATACAAACACAAATATTTATTTTTTTTTGTTTTCTTTGGATTAAAGAGACAATCTTCAAAGGGCATTTCACACATATTTCATATTCAAAAATAAAGCTGGATGTGACCTTAAGAAACACCTCAGTCTGAGAGTTTTCTTTGTATTTATTCATTCACATTCACTGCTGATCACGTTGCTGGTTTTCCAGGTTTAAATAAACCCAACAAGGATGGTTTAGAAGAATGTTCATGATATCTGTCTATCTATATTATATACATAAACATCCATAAACATTTTTATATATTTATAAAAATATAAAATCATATCATTACTAAAACTGATTACAGATAAAAGAAACATTTAAATTTTCACTTAGGAACATGTCTAAACAATTAATGCTATAATAATAAATTGATTTTTCATATATGTGACATAATATTTGTGAGTCTTGAGATACAATTAAACCCTTTATAGGGTGTACATTATCTGGCCATACACCACCTCCCTCTCAGTTTCCTCATCTCTGTCACTTGCTCACTCCATTCTAACCATGCTGGCCTTCTGTGCTCACCCCCGGCCTTGCTTCTTTACTTCCTGCCACTAAGCCGGGACCATCCCCCACCCCCTACATCTGTTCACATGACTCACTAGGCTCAGATCTCTTTTCAAATGTCATTTCCCCACAAAGGCCTTTCCTGGCCACCTTACTTATTATAACACCCCATCAATATTTACACAACTTCCTTCCAAGTTTATTGCCTTTCTTCTTCACTGGAATGTCAGGAGATCATAGACAAGGGAAATGAGTTTTGTTTTGAGCTGTTACCCACAGCAACAGGAATAGTGCTAACACATGTATACAACTCAGTAAATATTTGTTGGATTGAAATAGGTCACTCTGGGTGCTGACTACACTGAAGACTCAGGAGACCCTACTGGTAATAAAAAGCAATACGGGTGGAGAAGGGAGCAGAGGAGTTCTCTGCCTATGACCCAAGTAAATGGCTACCCGCTAGGTATCTCATCCTTTTGTAGAAGTTTCCTTTCGAGGTCACAGAGACCCATGGAGGAGGCAAGGACTGATGAAGAATTACTGATCATCTTCAGGTTTACCAGTAGCATCATGGGAGTGGAAAAAGCCAGCTCAAAAGGATTCAAAACAGTTTGGATTGTACATAACAGTTGGAAACTGCCTTTCTTGCTACTAGGACATAGAGAAGTGGAAATGCTAACATTTTGCTTCAGAGATAGTTTCTGAGTCCTTCTCCACACCTAATATTTAACCATCAACCAAATCACATATTTACATATACACATCACACATCTTCTCTAAGAAAGGAAAGACAAAACGTCTTGAAACAGAGAACTGCAAACACAAGTACAGAAATTGCTGTTCATGCAAAAGGATTTGGAGAGGTATAACAATATTCAATTGTGAGAAACAAAGGGAGAAAATCTAGCCAAATCCCCACACTTTGATGAGAAAAAAGCCCTTCCATTCAGATTGCCCATTCTCATTTTCAAAGCCTGGATAATAGGCTTTGAATAACATTCTAAATTAAGTCAATCTGGGAAAATGTTTTTGATGAGAAAAAAATTAGAAAGTATCTAACCATTTCATCACAATCTCCTTGAAAATGAAGATCTTTGTTTACTCAAAATGCATGAGCAACTATCAGAAAGATACTAAAATTCTCACAAGGACTGTTGCCAAGAAAATTGTCAGGACACTCAGAGTGTACTTTGACCTTTTAGTACCCAGACATCCCAAGTTCACCAGCATTTCCCCCTATACCAAAAAGAATACTTCATTGTTTTCACTAAAAGGAGGGACGTCAGTAGGGAATATTTAAACATTTCAGTGGGAATATTTAAATACCAGTAAAGATCTCACAATATAAATATAGAAGTTGGTTAGAGTTATAAAATCTAAATGGGAGTTAAATGGATGATAAAGAGAGCTTGGGGGGCTTCCTTTGTGGCTCAATGGTAAGGAATATGTAGTTCCACCCCTAATCCGGGAAGACCTCACGTGCCTCGGAGCAACTAAGCCACCTGTACCACAGCTATTGAGCCTGTGCTCCAGAGTTTGGGAGCCCCAACTATTGAGCCCACCTGCTGCAACTACCCTGTGCTCTGCGACTATGAGAAGCTCATGCATGGCAGCTAGAGAGTAACCCCAAATACTCACAACTAGAGAAAAGCTGGAGCAACAACTGAAAACACAGTATAACCAAAAATAAATAAATAGTTTTGTTGAAAAAAATAAAGAGAGCTCAGGTTGACAGGAAGGCTGCAGAAGCAGTCTTTGCAAAATAGAAGTGTTATACCAGAGGCTGAGAGGGTAGAACCACCTTCGAACCAGTCCCAGGTAGAAGTTGTTAGGCTGCTGCATTCCACATTCTGGACCTGCCTGCTGCTGCCCCAATACTGCCTCCCCCTACCACCAGGGAAAAACGCCGAAGTGTTCCCTACTTCTGTGGATGATGCCCCCGTATAGTCTCTATGGGTACATCTCATGGTTTCTACACTCTGGTTACTGGGGATCACAAGAGCAAGTGTTTGGATGTTTGGCTTCAAAAAGGAGCTTAGATTCTTTCTCTTGACATCACTGGGACCTGAGGATATCCACGCACGCCTGGACAAAACCTCCTAAAACAACAGGATGTCACTGTCCACACACTTGTACCCAAACAACACTTTCTTAAACAAGGGGAAGCTGAAAGCCAGGAATTTGCCAGAACAAATGTGCCTGGACAACACCTACCAAAATATAGCAGGCTGATGACTTCAAACAGACCAAGAGGAAAAATCTTCTGTGTCCCCTGCATGAGACCTCTGGAAGGTTGTGGCTAATAAGTAACCAGGGACTTTATGGCCTTTGTGCTTGATAACCTTCCTAGGTGACCATAACCTCCGAGCTCCTCCACCACCGTCACCAACCCTGAGCAAAAGCATAAGATTGCGCATGACCCGCCCTCAGCGCTCTCGGTTGGGGAGGGGGTGGGGGCCCAGCCAAAGACCCCCTCTGCCCTGACCAGCCGTCTGCCCCCCTTCACCTCATTAAGTGAACCCAGTGCCTGGAAAATCCCATGGACGGAGGAGCCTGATAGGCTGCAGTCCATGTGGTCACTAAGAGTCAGACAGGACTGAGCGACTTCACTTTCACTTTTCACTTTCATACATTGGAGAAGGAAATGGCAACCCACTCCAGTGTTCTTGCCTGGAGAATCCCAGGGAAGGGGAGCCTGGTGGGCTGCCGTCTATGGGGTTGTACAGAGTCGGACACGACTGAAGCGACTTAGCAGGAGCTGCAGCAGCAGCAGTGCCCACAGTTGGGTTCCTGACTCACGCTTTGGCTCCTTTATGCTGCAGTATAAGCCCCAGTAAAGCCTTGACTTCATACTTTCCTCTGGCCTTTTGTTGGTTAATGTCTGATCAATAATGTAATTTGTGGGCACTCAGCCAGCACAGCAGGGCCTTTGGCCCTATCCAGGTTTGGACAGGAGAAGTCTTATCTATTAGCTAAACGCAGCTTTCTCGGTGCTAACAAGCCTAACCTTTTTGCTTCAGCATCATCACACTTGGCAAGTACCTTTCTTGAGGGAAATCCGGGCCTCATTCAGGCAGCACTTTACCCTTCCGCGTTGCTCTTTTTGCTCTTCTAATCTTTCATCGGCAGTGGTTTCTGGGGCTGATCACCAAAGAAAGGGCACAGTGGAAGGAGGGTACCCTTTCCCTGTCCCTTGTGGAAAAGACCACAGGTTGGAACTATCTGAGTAGACACCCAGGGAGTGGGGAGGGTGTGTGAAACAGCAGCCACCACCACCACCCCCCAATTTCTTCTTTTTCTCTCTTTATATCTGAACCCTTCTCCATCCTGGAGACCGTGCTGTCATGGTCTCTACATTCAGTGCAGTTCAGTTGCTCAGTTCTGTACAACTCTTGGCAACCCCATGGACTGCAGCACGCCAGGACTCCCTGTCCATCACCAACTCCCAGAGTCTACTCAAACTCATGTCCATCAAGTCAGTGATGCCGTTCAACCATCTCATCCTCTATGGTCCCCTTCTCCTCCTGCCTTCAATCTTTCCCAGCATCAGGGTCTTTTCAGATGAGTCAGTTCTTCACATCATGTGGCCAAAGTATTAGAGTTTCAACTTCAACATCAGTCCTTCCAATGAATATTCAGGACTTATTTCCTTTAGGATGGACTGGTTGGATCTCCTTGCAGTCCAAGGGACTCTCAAGAGCCTTCTCCAACACCACAGTTCAAAAGCATCAATTCTTCGGTGCTCAGCTTTCTTTATAGTCCACCTCTAACATCCATACATGACTACTGGAAAAACCATAGCCTTGACTAGACGGACCTTTGTTGGCAAAGTAATGTCTCTGCTTTTTAATATGCTATCTAGGTTGGTCATAACTTTTCTTCCAAAGAGTAAGCATCTTTTCATCTCATGGCTGCAGTCACCATCTGCAGTGATTTAGGATACCAAAAGAATGTTCAAATTACTGCACAGTTGCACTCATCTCACATACTAGTAAAGCAATGCTCAAAATTCTCCAAGACAGGCTTCAACAGTATGTGAACCGTGAACTTCCTGATGTTCAAGCTGGATTTAGAAAAGGCATAGGAATCAGAGATCAAATTGCCAACATCTGCTGGATTGTCGAAAAAGCAAGGGAGTTCCAGAAAAAAATCTATTTCTGCTTTATTGACTATCCCAAAGCCTTTGACTGTGTGGATCACCACACACTGTGGAAAATTCTCAAACAGATGGGAATATCAGACCACCTGACCTGCCTCCTGAGAAATCTGTATGCAGGTCAAGAAGCAACAGTTAGAACTGGACATGGAACAACAGACTGGTTCCAAGTAGGGAAAGGCATATTCCAAGGCTGTGTGTTGTCACCCTGCTTATTTAACTTATATGCAGAGTACATCAAGAGAAATGCTGGACTGGATGAAGCACAAACTGGAATCAAGATTGCCAGGAGAAATATCAATAACCTCAGATATGCAGATGACACCACCCTTATGGCACAAAGTGAAGAGGAACTAAAGAGCCTCTTGATGAAAGGGAAAGAGGAGAGTGAAAAAGTTGGCTTAAAGCTCAACATTCAGAAAACTAAGATCATGGCATCTGGTCCCATCACTTCATGACAAACAGATGGGGAAACAGTGGCCTCTACATTACCTCCTGATGTTTTCCTTGTCTACCCTCTCACCTGCCAATAGAACAGTTTTCTGATCACCTTTGCCATCTTTCTTTTCAGCTCTTTTACCCTAGAAACTCTCACAGTTGCCTCTGTGAAGACCATTTAGATAATACTTGGGCTCATTCCCTCATAGACTTCTCAGTCAGTCCCAGTTTTTCCTTTATGCACCTGCCTCCTCAGGCATCTGATTCATTGTTTTTTCAATAAGAAAGGAGGGAGACTTGCATATGGTACAAAGTTGACACAATAGTGGAACTCCTCTGGTCATGAGACCTTGAGTCTCCACAGGCTCCCTCTCTGTCCTCCCTAGCTTGTTGCTCCTTCATTCCCTTCTTCTTCAGTTTTTGGGACCAGAAGAGCTCAGGTAATTAAGATTTTTGTGTGGTCTTGGGGCCCCCTTCTCCTCCTGAACCATTAATCATGGGTTGTAAGAAGCAGAGAAATGGGAAATATCCCAGGAACCTCCAAAGATGCTCCCTTGGGTTGCATTCTTAACAAGTTGGGGCAGTAGAAGTTAGATGCCCTAAAAAAGAACAAGCTCCCTTTATTTTGTTGTATAACTTGGACCTAATATGCCCTAAGTGGAAAAGTGGCCCAAGATGGATTGCTTAATTTTAATACCATTTTACAACTGGACCTGATTTGCAAGTGGTCTCAAAACTGGGAAGAGATCCATTACATGTCGGCCTTCATGAAGCTCTATCAGGACCCGGATCTGAGGACTCCTGCTATATGTTCATTGCCTCTAGTTCTGTTTCATCCCCAAAAGATTCAGAGCCAGATTTCTTCATGGACCCCTTTCTTTACTCACCAACTGGCCATTGGTACATGAGCCTCTTTCTCAAGTCCCCATTCCTTCCCCTTTAACATCATCTTCAGTACCAGAACCCCCACCTTACTGTGTTAAACCAGAGATGTTCAAATCAGAGCTCCCAGTGGGGCTCCAATCAGGTTCAAAGTTGGCCCCCACTTTTGCCCCACAAGCTATACTCTCTGTGAGGTAGCTGATGGGAACAGAGGGATTACTAGGGTGCATGACCCCTTTTTGATGCAGAGTCTACAAGGAGATGTCTGACAGGTTCTCAATAATCCTGACAAGTTCAGGAACAGATTTATCAGCCTAGGGTTAACATTCTTCCTGACCTAGCAGGATGTCACAGTTGTTCTGGCCCACTGGTACACAGGAATCACAAGGAATGCATATTTCCTTTTCAGGAAGACCAGGGGATACAGTGATAGCCTATTAGCCACCAGGTTTATCAGATGGGTAGTGATGCCATTCCAGACACGAACCCACACTGAGATTACAAGTACCATGTAGGTCAGGCCAGGATGAGACACTATATTACTTGTTTATCAGAAGGAATGGGAAAGTGTTTGGTGAAACTGGTAATTTATGAGAAGATTGGAGAAATTACACAAAAGGATGAAAATCTGGTGGTCTTCCTGAGTCAGGTGACAGAGGCCTTTAGGAAAGTCACCAGTACAGACCCTGAGTCTGCAGAGAGGAGGTGGCTCTTAGTCATGCATTTTATCACTCAGGCCTCTCCTGATGTCAGGAGACAGTTGCCAAAGCTCAAGGCTGGGCCCAGACCTTGTTTTCAGTCTTGGCAGAGGAAGCCTTTAAAGTCTATGATAACCCAGATTTAATAGAAGAACATTGTATTACTCCTACCAGTCCATCCTAAAGGAAATTAGTCCTGAATATTTATTGGAAGGATTGATGCTGAAGCTGAAACTCCAATACTTTGGCAACCTGACGGGAAGAACTGACTCACTGGAAAAGACCCTGATGCTGAGAAAGATTGAAGGCGGGAGGAGAAGGGGATGACAAAGGATGAGATGGTTAGATAGCATCACGGACTCAATGGACATGAGTTTGAGCAAGCTCTGGGAGTTGGTGACGGACAGAAAGGCCTGGTGTGCTGCAGTCCATGGAGTCACAAAGCATTGGGCACAACTGAGTGACTGAACTGAGCTGAACTGGCTGATAGTACTCATATGGGTGGTGGTTTAGTTATTAAGTGGTGTCCAAGTTTTGAGATCCCATAGACTTCAGACTACCAGGCTTCTCTGTCCATAAGATTTCCCAGGCAAGAATACTGGAGTGGGTTGCCATTTCCTTCTCCATTTCCTGATTCAGGGATCAAACCACGCTTGCTTTGGCAGGAGGATTTTTTACCTCTGAGCCACTAGGGAAGACTTAGTATCTCAGACTTAACAGAAGAAGCCAACAAAGATAGGAGGTTAATAATGAAAATGGAGCTTTTGACTTCTTTGATCCATCCAAGGGGACCCTAGGAAGCCAACACCAGATGGACAGTCAAGAAGTTGCCTAGGTTGGAAATAGTGTCAGATTTTATTTTTTGGGCTCCAAAATCACTGCAGATGGTGATTGCTGTCCAACTCTCATATCCATACATGACTACTGGAAAAACCACAGCCTTGACTAGACAGACCTTTGTTGACAAAGTAATGTCTCTGCTTTTTAATATACTGTCTAGGTTGGTCATAACTTTCCTTCCAAGGAGTAAGCGTCTTTTAATTTCATGGCTGCAATCACCGTCTGCAGTGATTTTGGAGCCCAAAGAAATAAAGTCTGACACTGTTTCCACTGTTTCTCCATCTATTTGTCATGAAGTGATGGGACTGGATGCCATGATCTTAGTTTTCTGAATGTTGAGCTTTAAGCCAACTTTTTCACTCTCCTCTTTCACTTTCATCAAGGGGCTCTTCAGTTCTTCACTTTCTGCCATAAGGGTGGTGTCATCTGCATATCTGAGGTTATTGATATTTCTCCCAGCAATCTTGATTCCAGCTTGTGCTTCCTCCAGACCAGTGTTTCTCATAATGTACTCTGCTTATAAGTTAAATAAGCAGGGTGACAATATACAGCCTTGACATACTCTTTTTCCTATTTGGAACCAGTCTGTTGTTCCATGTCCAGTTCTAACTGTTGCTTCCTGACCTGCATACAGGTTTCGCAAGAGGTAAGGTCCTGAATTTTCTGAGAAAGTTGATAGTAAGTCTCCCTAACCAAGACTCAGGCCTCACGTGAAGGGTTCAGTGTTTAGAATTTGTTTTGATCCCAGGAGCTCAAGCCCTGGCCATAGGTTTGTGAAAATAACAAGTAGTGCATTACCACTTCCAACCACATGGAGGCAATTCCAAGTCTTTCTAGGGATGGCTGGATTCTGCTGTAACTGGATTCCAGATCTTATAGCAAAGCCTTTATATGTGGCTCTAAAGGGAGAAGAAAGGAACCCTTCTGTCCATTGGAAGGGGGGACCACTAGTTGGCCTTCAAGACTCTAGAGACTGAACTGAGTAGATGAGCAGCACTGGGGATTCCAAAATTAGACAAATCCTTTACCCTGTACATTCATGAGAAATCAGGAATAGCTCTGGGATTTCTAACCCCAAAGCAGGGGCCAGATCAGAAACCATGGCTTACTTTGCAAAACAACTGGACTCAGTGGCCCTGAGATGGCCCCAGCTGCCTGAGGGCTGTAGCAGCCACAGCCGCGTTGATTTATGAGGCTGCTAAGCTCACCCTGAGACAACACTTAGATGTATTAACCCCTCATTAGATAACAATCTGTGGTTAGAAGTTAAAGGACATCATTGGTTGGCCGGGGGAAGGTTAACTAAATAGTAGCCTCTACTAAAGGACACCCCTGTTACCTTAAAGGTGCATCATACTTTGAACCCTGCAACTCTGCTTCCAGGTCTTAAGAATGAAGATTTATTGCATGAGTGTACAGAGACTATAGATCAAACTTACACCAGCAGGTCCGATCTTCTAGATGAACCTCTTAACAGCGTTAAGGTCGAGTGGTTTACTTACGGGAGCAGATTTGTAGAAATGGAAACCTGAAAAAGCAAGTTATGCCGTCCTGAGTCTAATTAAAGTCATAGAAGCCAAGGTCCTGCCACCCTAGACCTCAGTCCAGAAAGCCAAGCTAATTGCATTAATGAGAGTGCTGCAATTAAGGTATAATAAGAAATTAAATATGTATTCTGACTCTAAATATGAGTTCCATGTATTACATGTTCTTGCTGCCATTTGGAAAGAAGAAGAATGTGAGCTGCTAGAAATTCTTCCATAAAACGGAAGGATTTAATCCTGGCCCTATTAGAAGCCATGTAGCTCCTGACGCAGGTAGTCCACGGTAGGGGCCATCAAAAGATGGGCAGTTTGGAAGCTAAAGAAACAGCAAAGTTGATCAAACTGCAAAAAGGGCAGCTTGGTTCATCACTGGAGCCTGAGCAAATCATGGCTTTGGTAACCTTCCTTAGGATTCCTCACAGTAACAAGAAAAGGCTAAACAATGGAGGTATGAGAAAAGAAACATCATCTAGTATGTGAAGGATGACAAGCTGCTCATCCCTGAGGCCCCAGAGTGGAAGCTCACCAGGAGTTTGCATAATATCCCCCACTATATGACAGATTCACAATGGGACTTGGGGCAAAAGACCTTTTCAAGGAAGGTACTTAAGGGAACAGTAAAACAAGTGACTCTTGCCTGTGGTTTGTTGCCCATAATAACTTGCAGGCTCACCCAATCCCCTCCTGGTTACTTCACACTGAGGGACATACTCGGAAAGGTTGGCAGTTAGATTCCACCTAAATAACTCCACAGTCAGGATTCAGATATCTCCTGGTATTTGTTGACACCTTCATGGGTTGGATTTGAGCCTTCCCCACTGGATCTGAAAAAGCATCTCAAGTCCATAAGTCCCTGCAAAAGGAAAAACCTCCTCTGTTTGGCCTTCCAAAGTCCCTACAGAATGATAACGGGGCCTCTTTTGTAGCAAAGATCACACAGGGAATATTGGCAGCCCTAGGAATAGGTTACCAGCTATACATGAGAATTTGACAAATTCACTTCCCTTGTGGCCCAGCTGGTAAAGAAACCGCCTGCAATGTGGAAGACCTGGGTTCTATCCCTGGGTTGGGAAAATCCCCTGGAGAAGGGAAAGGCTACCCACTCCAGGATTCTGGCCTGGACTGTATAGTCCTTGGGGTTGCACAGAGTTGGACACGACTGAGCGACTTTCACTTCACTTTGACTCCTCAGTGTGCGTCCACCCCAAAGAATAATTTGCAGCTCAGCGCATTTGAGATGACCTGTGGAAAGCCTTTCTTACTACTGACATTCTACTACATTAAAAAATGAGCTGGATCCTATGATATATTATCAATCTGGGGCAAGTTCAGAAGGCAATCTTGGGTTATGCCAATAAGACACTGCCACCTCCCACCACAGAAAAAATGTTAGGGGCAGCCCCCTTCACAAGTTAACCCTGGAGATCAAGTTCTTAAGACTTCCAAGAGGGAGATCCTAAAGACCAACTATTAACAAAATGGAAGGGGCATTATAAAATAATTTTAACCATGAGCATTGCTGCTACATTACAAGGGATCACTAGTTGGGTGCAGTTATCTGGACTAAAACACTTACCTCTAAAAACTCCACAGGTCACAACAGAGGAACAATATACCTTTGGGCCAGTGGAAAGTCTATAATACTTATTCAGAAGACAAGCACCACTAGCAGATAAGTAAAAAGTGATGTAGTAGATTGGACTCTTATTTTCTGTTTTTGCTATTATATTCTCTCCCCAGCATCTAACGCAGTACCTCTTGTTTAGGTTGGAGGAGAAAGCAGCCTCTTCCTGGAGACTGGCCTGTGGCCCCCCCCCTCTGCCTTCAGTGAGCACACGAGAACAGAGGAAAGCAAAGAACTAGACAGGGGCCACCAGAGAGAGGGCTCCTGGCCCCTAGATGCAGTAATATACCTAATCGGAGCTCCCTTTTACATTGCTGCTTTGATTCGACTTTTCCCCACCATGCTTGCACCCCTCCTGCCATGCTTGCTCCCAGCTCTCTCCACATCTATTCCTCTGCGTTGCATTGAAAAATAAATTCCCCGAGGAGGGAACCCGAATTCCTTCTCCTCTTGACTTCTCCAGGCAATGGTCTATCCATTTTATACAATATGCTCACCCTCAAGAATGAAGGGAGTAGAATCGTTCAGGAGGAAATGAGATAGGCTGGGACCTGAAGTCATCTGCCGGCACCTGGACAATATTTTCTAAAACAACAGGATGTAACACTCTCAACAAGATACACATTGCTACAGATGAAGGAGTATGGATGCTTGATAGTCTGAAAAATGGCAAGGGTTATGGACAGATACGATCAAGGAGAATGCACTCCTCAAAAAGGGTGGGGAAACCCCAGAGAAATTTGGGTGGCAGCATGTAAGTGTGTCTTCCTTCTGAAAGCACATACCTCCTGCAGCCCACCCAAGGGCTGGAGACTTTCGTCTTGCAAGGTACACAACAGTTCTGTCAGCACCTGGAGTCACCTATAGCTGAATCATGCCAGGATTTCCATAAAAATGGACAGAATAAATGACAAGCTCTAAATAATTCTGGACATGGTTTCAGAAAATTAGTCAAAACCATTAGGAAACAGATTCTGAGACAGAGAGAAAAAAAAGAGAGATGGAAAGTGACAAAAAGAGACAAAGACAGAGAAAATTATACGATATCATCCCAAACCAAAGGCTGATTTGAACTGAAAGCAAAACGGTAGTACTTTCTGATGTGTAAAGATGACATCTGGTGTAGGATCATCCGAGGCTTCCCAGGTGATGCTAGTGGTAAAGAACCCACCTGCCAATGCAGGAAATAAAGACGTGAGTTCGATCCCTGGGTCTGGAAGATCTCCTGGAGGAGGGCATGGCAACCCACTCCAGTTTTCTTGTCTGGAGAATCCCATGGACAGAGGAGCCTGGTGGGCTACAGTCCATGAGGTCGCAAAGAATCGAACATGACTGAAGCAACGTGGCACACACGTACACGGGACCATCCAAGGCAGGTGTTCTCTCCACATTCATAAAACCTCCACGAGACTTAGACCGGTTCTGTGGTTGAGATCTAAACTCCCTTTCCCTAATTACAAATGCAGAAAAGAAATGTTACCCCATCTGCCACTAAAATTACCCTGTGGATTTATTTATATCTTGAGGTATGTATCTCACTCCCAGAAGACAGAATGAAAGAATTAAGCTTTTAAAGCTCATTTCCATAGTGTCTTGCTTTCTATCCCCAGTGCTAATGATCTTTTAATGCAGATTTTATCTGTGAATTCTATTTATTGTGAGTGGTCATTAACATTTGCTAGCTAATGTATTTATTTATTCATGATAGGGAATAGAAATGCAGACTATCTGTTGGATTCTCTGATTTTATCAGCAGATAACTATATCACATTCTTAGAATAATGTTGCCCACACTTTTAAATTGATAATAGACCATTGTGTATACAAGATCCAGGTTCTTAAAAAAGATGCTGTTTCCTCCTGAATAAAACAATAAATCTAGGTCAGTAATGTTTATATAGTTAACTTCTTTGAGTTTAGTGACTCTATAGTTTGTAGCTAAATAGAAACTGCCTGTCTTTAAAGCTTGGGGAAATCTTGTTTATTTCTAAGAAAATTTGCCATTTTTGATTGACTTTTTAGAATAACACTGAATCAGAATTTGTTAAATATATGTGAATGATCCAATAGATGAAAACCATGAGCCTTGTGGTACTGATTAAAAGCAAACAAACGAAAGAATCTACAACAAAGGAGGCTATCATAGATCATCTAAAACTGCAAAGCCTCCATTATTTACAATCTTCCTGACTCATCATTCAAGTGTTCTGAAGTTCCACCTACAATAAAATTTCGAGAAAAGCTTTTCAGACTCCTGGCCTGAATCCTCCCTCTTTCTCTAATCATTTTCCATCTCCTGCCCACTGCCCTGAACTATACTCCCTTGACACATTTATACTTGTGATTATTGTCAAGACACCTCCTTTTTTGTACTGAAAGTTTTAGCCAAGGGGAATTCAGCTTCACAAACACAGAATTAAAGTATTGCCCAAACTCAATGGGATTTTTCTTTTCTTTTTAAAGTGCATTTGGGTCACAGTAAATGACTAGGATTAGGTACCTTTGGAGAAGGCAATGGCACCCCACTCCAGTACTCTTGCCTGGAAAATCCCATGGACAGAGGAGCCTGGTAGGCTGCAGTCCATGGGGTTGCTGAGTCGGACAAGACTGAGCGACTTCACTTTCACTTTTCACTTTCATGCATTGGAGAAGGAAATGGCAACCCACTCCAGTATTCTTGCCTGGAGAATCCCAGGGACGGGGGAGCTTGGTGGACTGCCGTCTATGGGGTCGCACAGAGTCGGACACGACTGAAGCGACTTAGCAGCAGCAGCAGCAGGTACCTTTAGCATCCTTGCATCAGAACAGTATATAGGTATATTTTAATTTAGCCACCAACATATCTAGATCAAAAATTTTGATTTTTAATTCATAGCTTCTGTTCCCAACCAAGCTTGGGACTGCTTGCCTGTGTGCAGTAAAGTCTATCTACTGACATCAGGTTGTAGTGAAGGAGAGTGCAACATTTACTGTAGCGTATCAAGCTAGGAGTTCAGGACAGCTACTGCTTAAAAGACTAGAAGTCCTGATAGGTTTCAGGAAAGCATCCTTAAAGACCAACTGAAGGAGGTGGGTTGTAGGGTCTTGTACACAATTCTCTGGTTAGAGGTGAAGTAATGCGGTGGTATCATAGGGTGGTGCCACATTAATAGCTAACATTATCAATGCTTAGACTCTATGAAGCCTGGGGACTAGGAGTTCATGGCCATCAAATAGTTAACATCTTTCATGTTGTGGGGGTTTTAGCAACTATAAAACAGCTTAGGAAATATGCATCAAATATTGTTATCTAGGTACTTCAGAGAGGAACTAAAGCAAAGGACATGCGGGAGAGGGTCTGTTCAGGGAAGGCTCCACGGTATCCTGCTTGGTTACACTTCTGGTTAAAATAAGTTTTAAAAATATTTCTTCTATTATTAATAAATTCCATCAATTCCACATAAAGGGAATTATCTTGCAGTATAGATCCTGGAGCCTGAGTCTCTTCCCCAATTCTCATCTCAGATCATCTCCATGGGGGATTTAAATTACAAAATGCTTTTTCATTACACTTTGAGAAACTCTTTGGATATAAGCTAGGAATATACAGGAAGCCAGGTAAGCTCTATCATGGAAAACAATACCATCACTTGTGAGTTAGGTACTTAAGAATTATAATCTGTACTGTTCTCAGTCACTAGCTCCATCCTACTAAAATTACTCAGATTTCTCATTTCTCTATATCTGTAGTTATCACAATGACAAAATTGATCAGCTAAGCATACTATGTGCCTGGCACTGATCCAAGCACTTTATACATAGTTTCTCAGTGTGACTCCTAACAGAAACATAAATTGTAACTGAATCATAGAATATCATCAGTTTTGAACTCAGGATGTAAACCCTCAAAGTTTCTCAGTAGAAGAACGAAAAAGTAGACGAAAGAGAACAAGGAGGAGGGAAAAGAGAAAAAGAAGAAAGGATACTTGCCAGAAGGTTAATAATTAAGAAATGAGATCATGTTAGATAGCTAAGTTTTGTATATAAAGTAACTGTTATACTCTCAGTGGCTGCTGAAATTTGTTTTTGCTTGATGAAATCTATGTAGATGACTGAACCAGACCCCAAGCATTTCTTCATGGTAGTGGAATGTACCACCCAATGCTACTAATATTTTACATTACATTTTCCCCATTTCAATATCACAGTAATCCAAGTCTATGCCCCAACCAGTAATGCTGAAGAAGCTGAAGTTGAATGGTTCTATGAAGACCTACAAGACCTTTTAGAACTAACACCCAAAAAAGATGTCCTTTTCATTATAGGGGACTGGAATGCAAAAGTAGGAAGTCAAGAAACACCTGGAGTAACAGGCAAATTTGGCCTTGGAATAAGGAATGAAGCAGGGCAAAGACTAATAGAGTTTTGCCAAGAAAATGCACTGGTCATAACAAACACCCTCTTCCAACAACACAAGAGAAGACTCTATACATGGTCATCACCAGATGGTCAACACCGAAATCAGATTGATTATATTCTTTGCAGCCAAAGATGGAGAGGCTCTATACAGTCAACAAAAACAAGACCAGGAGCTGACTGTGGCTCAGACCATGAACTCCTTATTGCAAAATTCAGACTTAAATTGAAGAAAATAGGGAAAACCACTAGACCATTCAGGTATGACCTACATCAAATCCCTTATGATTATACAGTGGAAGAGAGAAATAGATTTAAGGGCCTATATTTGATAGATAGAGTGCCTGATGAACTATGGAATGAGGTTCATGACATTGTACAGGAGACAGGGATCAAGACTATCCCCATGGAAAAAAAATGCAAAAAAGCAAAATGGCTGTCTGGGGAGGCCTTACATGTAGCTGTGAAAAGAAGAGAAGCGAAAAGCAAAGGAGAAAAGGAAAGATATAAGCATCTGAATGCAGAGTTCCAAAGAATAGCAAGAAGAGATAAGAAAGCCTTCTTCAGTGATCAATACAAAGAAATAGAGGAAAACAACAGAATGGGAAAGACTAGGGATCTCTTCAAGAAAATCAGAGATACCAAAGGAACATTTCATGCAAAGATGGGCTCGATAAAGGACAGAAATGACATAGACCTACCAGAAGCAGAAGATATTAAGAAGAGATGGCAAGAATACACAGAAGAACTGTACAAAAAAGATCTTCACGATCCAGATAATCATGATGGTATGATCACTGACCTAGAGCCAGACATCCTGGAATGTGAAGTCAAGTGGGCCTTAGAAAGCATCACTACGAACAAAGCTAGTGGAGGTGATGGAATTCCAGTTGAGCTATTCCAAATCGTGAAAGATGATGCTGTGAAAGTGCTGCACTCAATATGCCAGCAAATTTGGAAAACTCAGCAGTGGCCACAGGGCTGGAAAAGGTCAGTTTTCATTCCAATCCCAAAGAAAGGCAATGCCAAAGAATGCTCAAACTACCACACAATTGCATTCATCTCACACGCTAGTAAAGTAATGTTCAAAATTCTCCAAGCCAGGCTTCAGCAATATGTGAACCGTGAACTTCCTGATGTTCAAGCTGGTTTTAGAAAAGGCAGAGGAACCATAGATCAAATTGCCAACATCTGCTGGATCATGGAAAAAGCAAGAGAGTTCCAGAAAAGCATCTATTTCTGCTTTATTGACTATGCCAAAGCCTTTGACTGCATGGATCACAATAAATTGTGGAAAATTCTGAAAGAGATGGGAATACCAGACCACATGACCTGCCTCTTGAGAAATTTGTATGCAGGTCAGGAAGCAACAGTTAGAACTGGACATGGAAAAACAGACTGGTTCCAAATAGGAAAAGGAGTACGTCAAGGGTGTATATTGTCACCCTGCTTATTTAACTTATATGCAGAGTACATCATGAGAAATGCTGGACTGGAAGAAGCACAAGCTGGAATCAAGATTGCCGGGAGAAATATCAATAACCTCAGATATGCAGATGACACCACCGTTATGGCAGAAAGTGAAGAGGAACTCAAAAGCCTCTTGATGAAAGTGAAAGTGGAGAGTGAAAAAGTTGGCTTAAAGCTCAGCATTCAGAAAACTAGGATCTTGACATCTGGTCCCATCACTTCATGGGATATAGATGAGGAAACAGTGGAAACAGTGTCAGACTTTATTTTTCTGGGCTGTAGAATCACTGCAGATGGTGACTGCAGCCATGAAATTAAAAGACACTTACCTCTTGGAAGGAAAATTATGACCAACCTAGATAACATATTCAAAAGCAGAGACATTACTTTGCCAACCAAGTTTCGTCTAGTCAAGACTATGGTTTTTCCAGTGGTCATGTATGGATGTGAGAGTTGGACTGTGAAGAAGGCTGAGCGACCAAGAATTGATGCTTTTGAACTGTGGTGTTGGAGAAGACTCTAGAGAGTCCCTTGGACTGCAAGGAGATCCAACCAGTCCATTCTGAAGGAGATCAGCCCTGGGATTTCTTTGGAAGGAATGATGCTAAAGCTGAAACTCCAGTACTTTGGCCACCTCATTCGAAGAGTTGACTCATTGGAAAAGACTCTGATGCTGGGAGGGATTGAGGGCAAGAGGAGAAGAGGACGACAGAGGATGAGATGGCTGGATGGCATCACTGACTCGATGGACGTGAGTCTGAGTGAACTCCGGGAGTTGGTGATGGACAGGGAGGCCTGGCGTGCTGCGATTCATGGGGTCGCGAAGAGTCAGACACGACTGAGCGACTGATCTGATCTGATCTTTCCCCATTTTGAATGTTTTAGACCATATCTTGAGTTCCTCATATATATAAACACAACAGGTTATGTTATATATTTTACAATGGTTTATGAGATATTGTTGGCGCTTTGCAGTGTATCCTTGAAGTTCCTCTTAGCAAAGTTCTTTTCTTCTGCTTGCCTCTGGGCTTGCCATCTGAGTTGTTTTGACCAAGATTATGGTATCATTACATACACAAAAGGCTTAAAATGTACTTAAGGATGGATTTCCCTCTTGTGCAATGAGAAGAATATATTTCAGAT
This sequence comes from Bos javanicus, assembly GCF_032452875.1. Taxonomy (NCBI): domain Eukaryota; kingdom Metazoa; phylum Chordata; class Mammalia; order Artiodactyla; family Bovidae; genus Bos; species Bos javanicus. The sequence continues at coordinate 56,865,175 of NC_083869.1, read as the reverse complement.
AGACACAGGAGCAGATCATCAATCACTGCCAGCCTGAAGCAGGGACTCTTCAGCTGAACTATTATTTATTAGTGAAAAATAAATATTCAGTATTTTTTGCCAGCAAAATTCCTGAGGTTATTCATTATGTAGCAATAGTAGACTGGTGACTTATACAGACAATAGATCTGGCCCCTCTCTGAGCTTATTTTAGATCTCCTTTAACTCTTCTTATTCCAGGCATTCCGACTTCCTCTCCTGTCTTCAGCATATTAAATTTATTCTTACTTCATGATCCTTAGGCAAGCTGTTCATTCTGCCTGGACTTTTTCCCATTAATTGTCTTATAGTTCCTTTTTATTTTCCAGGTTTCAGGGTAAGTATTACCTACTCAGTGAAACATTCTCAAATCACCGTGCCTTAAATATAGACCTCCCAACCCTTTTCTCTGTAAGTCTCTATCATATATGTCGTTTATATTATCCATGGTGTTTATTACAGTTTATAATAGCAATTTCTTTTCTTTTCTTTTTGGAGCATTGTCTTTATGGCTACTTTCTTGAAAGTATGTGCATGTGTGTGCTAAGTCACATCAGTCCTGTCTGACTCTGTGCCATCCCATGGACTGTAGCTCACTAGGCTTCTCTCTCCATGGGGTTCTCCAGGCAAGATACTGGAGTGGGTTGCCATTTCCTATTCAGGGGACCTTCCCAGTCCAGAGACTGAACCCACATCTCTTATGTCTCCTGCACAGGCAGGTGGGTTTTTTACCAGTAGTGCCACCTGGGAAGCCCAGGGAGTATACCCGTATTTTATCCAAAATAACTATAGTGGACCCCACAGTACCTGTTTAGTAAGTAACTATATGAATGAATCAACCCTGTGGAGTAGTTTCATCCCATTTACCAAACACAAAGCCACCCGCAAACTGCATGAACACCACACACAGTTAACAAACTCAAAGATAATAAAATGTATCCTCTTCGGACAGAGGCTTTTTAACTTTTTTCCCTAGTTTCAACACTCTGGTATTTTATTTTTTAAAGTGAGACATCTGAAATAAACATCTCTGATATTCTGGTGACATTCCAAGTTGGAGCTCTGAGGATGGTCAGATTTTTTTTTTCCTTCTTTTCCTAATGCATACTATCAAGAAACTATCATTTTAGTGTTTTTAGGGCACTGATCAAGATAATAAAGATTTAAGAGTAAGAATATTCATATTCCTATATTAATATATTCATATTAATTAAATTCTGTTTACAAGAGGAACATTTAGACACTAATTTTTTTTCCAGCTTAACACTTCACTGTGTAGTTTTCTGATGTAACTGGATAGCGTACATCAGCCTATGATTTATTTTTTTCCAAGTCGTTTGGCTTTAACAGTATATTCAAAAGAGTGCAGGAAAAAACTGCTTTTTCCCCTTTACATTTTTTATTCCATTTTACTTTCTGTCAATATAAAGTTATTTTCTCAATTATTTACTAGAGATAAGCATGGCTTCTTACAAAGTATATAGATGTATACATATTATATCCACAATTATTTTATAGTACAACAAAGAATTCTACTTAAAAATCAGCCAGTTCCTCTGTCGTTATTATCCACCCACCTCTAGCCAAAGCACCAAGTATGTTATTTATATATGGCATTTATTTTTTTCAGGCATCATTTTCTTCTTTGAATTGGCTTCTATAAGAATGAAAAGTTAATAAGCTGCAGGATCCAAGTTATAAGATGACACAAGCCATACAATAACAAATGTGCATTAGTTTTTCTGTAATTTATATTCAAAATTGGAGAGGTAATTTGCAAACACCTCATAATAAATCCTGAGCTAAAAGAAACGTTTGTCAAATTTTGCTCTCATTTTCCTTTCTATAGTATGCAGATGTTCAGTTTTAAATTTGTCACATTTTCATACTTCCTCCTATATGGCTCTTTCTTTGATTTCTTGCCAAAAAGTAAAACAAAAACCAAGCAAATTAAAATTCATAGTTATGAAGTGAATTTTGCAAAGACATTATTTTCTTTCTCTCTCATTTTTTTTTTTACTTTCCCCAAAGTTTGCTTCCCAATTAATACATTTTCAAATAACTTTAGTCTATCTTGAAATAACTAAACATTAGAAACAGTATTTTGGAGAAGGAAATGGCAACCCACTCCAGTATTCTTGCCTGGGAAATCCCATGGACAGAGGAGCCTAGTAGACTGCAGTCCATGGGGTCGCAGGAATTGGACATGATTTAGCAAGTAAAATACCATCACCAGAAACATTATTTAAGCATCAACTTATCTCTTAAGATTTAGTATCGCCATTCCTGCCATTATCTGACATTCTTTTCAGAATAATAAATCATCCAATTTGAAACCAAAATGAAAAATTATCCTTTATCAATTCTTGATTCTAGTTTCGTATTTCTGTCTGTAGTATACCAATATATTCTGAACCATAATTTAAATGTTTAGAGTCACCAAAACTCTATGTTGCATTATTCACTGAGCCCTTCAGATTCTCTTCCTCCCGTTATGTGGCTATTACTCTAGTCCATTAACTCTACACTGGACCTGTGCAATACCTCATTCCATCTCCAACTCCTGAAATCTATTTTATATCTGTCACATGATTCATTTTTAAAAGAGCTGGTCATATACCTTGCCTATTCAAAAACTTATAAGAGCACTTTATTTTTGCATAATTCAGATACAAATTTGAAGTCAGGTACCAAAAATTCATTTTGACACCTGAGACATTCCATTCCTAGCCTCCTCAATTATTTTGTGTTTTCCAACAATCCTCATTCATGAAATCTTCCTTTCTCCCTCTGCCATATCTTAAGTGTGTGCTATAGGTTTCAATAATTCCTCTGTCTTAAATATTTTTTTCACATTTTTTCCCCTGGAGAGATTTTATCAGTGCTTCCAGGATCACTTCACTCTCCTTTTATTTCTATGCAGTAATCACTGATCACCAGGAGAAATATCAATAACCTCAGATATGCAGTTGACACCACCCTTATGGCAGAAAGTGAAGGGGAACTAAAGAGCTTCTTGATGAAAGTGAAAGAGGAAAGTGAAAAAGCTGTCTTAAAACTCAATATTCAAAAAAGAAAAATATCATGGCATCTGGTCTCATCACTTCATGGCAATTAGATGGGGAAACAATGGAAGCAGTGACAGACTTTGACCTTATTTTCTTGGGTTCCAAAATTTACCGCAGATGATGACTTCAGCCATGGAATTAAAAGACACTTGCTCCTTGGAAGAAAAGCTATGACAGCGTATTAAAAAGCAGGGACATTACTTTGCCAACGAATGTCTCTATAGTCAGTCAAAGCCATGGTTTTTCCAGTGATCATGTATGGATGTGAGAGTTGGGCCATAAAGAAAGCTGAGCACCAAAGAATTGATGCTTTAGAAAGGTGGTAACAATAACCCTGTATACGAGACAGCAAAAGAGACACTGATGTATAGAACAGTCTTATGGACTCTGTGGGAGAGGGAGAGGGTGGGAAGATTTGGGAGAATGGCATTGAAACATGTATACTATAATGTATGAAATGAGTCACCAGTCCAGGTTCGATGCACGACACTGGATGCTCGGGGCTGGTGCACTGGGACGACCCAGAGGGATGGTATGGGGAGGGAAGTGGGAGGAGGGTTCAGGATGGGGAACACATGTATACCTGTGGCGGATTCATTTCGATATTTGGCAAAACCAATACAATATTGTAAAGTTTAAAAATAAAATAAAATTTAAAAATAATATTTAAAAAATAATAAATTAAAAAACAAACAAAGCATCATGCCTTATAAACTGTGTTTCACAAGAAAAAAAAAAAAGAATTGATGCTTTTGAACTGTGGTGTTAGAGAAGACTCTTGAGAGTCCCTTGGACAGTAAGGAGATCAAACCAGTCAATCCTGAAGGAAATTAGTCCTAAATATTCACTGGAAGGACTTATACTGAAGCTTAAGCTCCAATACTTTGGCTACTTGATGGGAAGAACTGACTCATTGGAAAAGACCCTGAGGCTGGGAAAGATTGAAGGCAGGAGGAGAAGGGGGCAGCAGAGGATGAGATGGTTGGGTGGCATCACTGACTCAAACTGACTCAATGGACATGAGTTTGAGCAGGCTCCTGGAGTTGGTGATGGATGGGGAAGCCTGGTATGTCACAGTCCATGGAGTCATAAAGAGTCAGATGTGACTGAGCGACTGAACTGAATCAGTGATCACCTCTAGTCATTAACACTTTAAACCATAATATTTTTACCTTTTTCATGATACTGGCTAACATGAATTGGTTAAATTTTCAATATAACTATGTCATAGCCAGTTTAGAGGGTCTTACCAGGTGACTCAGTGGTAAAGAATCTGCCTGCCTAAGCAGGGGCTGCAGGGGATACAGATTCGATCCCTGGGCCAGGAAGATCTCCTGGAGGAGGAAATGGCACCACTCCAGTATTCTTACCATGATAATCCCGTGGACAGAGGAGCCTGGTGGGTTATGTTCCATGGGGTCACAAAGAGTTGTACATGACTGAGTGACTGAGCACATGTGCACACATGCATAGTCAGTGGAGAGGGAGCCATATTAATTGAGGTATATTGCTGATGGCTCTAAGCTAGATAGATTCTGAAAACTCCACAGTGTGTGTGTTTGTGTGTGTGTGTGTGTGTGTGTGTGTGTGTGTGTGTGTGTGTTGTACAAGATATTTACATATACTGGTTGAATTGTGTATCTAGGATACTATTAATTAAAGTATTAAGGAAGATATCTTTACTTACTTATTAGTAGTGTGGACATGAAAGGAAAAGGACCAGATTTTCTGTCTTCTACATTCTTTCACCACTAGCTGCAGAGTAAGATCGTCATGGGACAGGCATCCTGCTTGAACCTAATGTGACTGGCAATAATTATGCAGCTAGTGACATTTTTTAGACATTCCGGGTATCACTGGGCGTATCAGTGAACTTTTTCTCTGTTACAAGCCATCTTACCACTTTGGATCTTATTACACCAACCATGTATTGAGCTCCGGATTCTGTAGGATGTCACTTTAAATTGGGCTCAGCTGGGTAGTTCTGGTCAATTCTGGGTAGACTGGTTTAAGGATCCATCAGTCTGTCTGGTCTAGGGAGCCTCAGCTAGTGACTTCTCTCTTATCTACATGGTCTCCCACTTCTCATCAAGTCCAGTCATGTCATTACATGGAAGCTGAGCAGGGTGCCAAGAAAGCAAACAGCAATGTGCACTGCCTCCTAAGACCTAGACTCAATCGGGCTCACCATTGCTTCTGCTTCACTGTACTAAACAGGAGGAGCTATAACGTTGCCTGGGTGTGGCCTACCACTCAGGGTACTCATATTCAATTATTTTTTTCAATTGCTCTGAATAAAGAAGAGGCGACCTTCCACGTTCACCTTCCCTGACTCGGCTCAGTCTCCTTATGGGACTTTCCTGTTTCAGCCCTGATGACCAGATGCTGAGCTTACTCTCCTGATGTAGCTCCTCCAGGGTTTTACATTAGGAGCTTGGAGGGGTTACGTTAATTGACTATTGACACAATGATAATCCAAATCTTCATTCTTGTTCCCAAATTCCACCTTCACATGTAGATGATATTTCATAGCATAGACTTAAACTTCTTCCCTTTTCTATTCTTTTTTTTTTTTTCAGTATATGAACATGTGACTATCCTGATAGAGTAAATGACAGAAAACCCAACATAGAGATACTATAAGTGCATGGATATTGAGTGAGATACTACCACAAAATATTGATAGCGTCTTGAATAAAATAGAGTGAGTGTGAATGTCCTTTGCAGTGATGATAGTAGTATAGTAGGCAGCCATCAAAGAGGAGGAAAAGCTAGTGAAAATGGAGAAATGTAGAAAGCAGATATTCAGATTAAATTCTGAAATTCACAAGAACTGATTAGAGTCAGGATTGTCTCTTTTTTTGTTGTTCATAAAAATTGAATTTTCACTAGAAATGATGCTATCAGTGTGTCATCTTTCAGTTTGATAGACTCTGACATTTTTAACCTTGTTCTTCTCCAATCTCTCTCTATCTATAATATATATATGTATATATATATATATTTTTTGCACAGAGCAGGAAAAAAATTATGACTTTTATGATGTGATCTATTTAATATACATGATTGGAATATGATTTAGGAAATCTTAAACTACACTGTTTCCAAATAACAAAGATTTTTCTCCTCCTTTCTTTATATCTGGAAGGGCTATTTACTCATCCATCCATCCATCTGACCAATCATATTTGCACATATTTGGCAGTCTTTATTAATTTCCAGCATATGTTAGGTTTTATATATACAGGTATTCTTCATGTAGCTTTCAGGGAATCAGATATTTTCACTGATGCATCTGTTTTAATCTGCCTAAAATAACTGGACATATCTGTGATTTTAATATCAACATGAAGTATTCTGGGATTTATTAAGCTTCTTGAAAAACCACAATAATGTTGTACTGCATTTTGGATATCTTCTGAGAAAATAAAGAAATCTGAAAGGATTTATAATCCATGAGGATTTTATAACATTTGAACTAGAATATATTGTAAGAAATATCAGACCATCCTATAAAGAAAATAGAAATTTTCAGCACAGATATTACTTGAAAAGTGCATGAAGAAAGTATCTCTACATGCACAACTTCTTGATAAGAGCCTAAGGTATTACCTATCTCTTTTGCGAATCATTTTAAGTTAAGCTTTCTTTCAATGTAAGGAGATGAATTAGAGAAATTGAACATGACTTCTGTAGTCTGAAACATTATCCTTCTAATGTGGTCCTGAATTCACGGAAATACTAAATTCTTAAAATAGTTCCCTGGATTCTTGAAAATAGCCATTTAAGCTAGCTACACAATTTACTCATGTTCAAAGATAGTAACATATATGTTGCCATGTATAGCGAAAGGAAAACCATGAAATGAGTAACTCTGGGAGTTTTTATAGATAAAACATGTGTACCCCCCAAAAGGCTAAAATTGCCATCAAATGCTTTGTGTTACACCGTTTGCACACAGCTCTGATGGTTTGAGGTTGACTTTAGGGCAAGCAACTGCTATGTTTGTCCTTGAGATACTTTGCTATAGTCAGAGACAAAACTAGGATTTCAAAGAATCACTGAACTGATAATCCATGACTTTAGATCCATTTTATCCTCAAACTTAGGTGAAATAAAAGTTTTAATTTAATTTAAATTGCATACTTTTTAGATATATCTTATAAAATGCAAAAAAAAAGGTAGATTTAAGATTCAGTTTCTTCAGTTAGCAAGTTTTAGAAAAGATTCTATTAATCATGTTATCTTTATTAATCATAGTTACTTGAATATGTAATTCAAAATGATAGAGAAAGCAAGGGATTTGTCCTTAATGGTCAACAGATTCTATTGACTTAATTAATAATCCTGTCAATGATAAGGGTTTAAAGTCTACAATTCTTCATCTTTTCATACAGGGTTTCGAAATGCAGAGCACACATCTCCTTAAATGTTAAATATCACTTGTCAAATACTTTTCTCTTGTTTCAATTATACAAAACCAAATGTAGCCTCTTGTTGAAATCTGCACAAGAAGATGAATTGAATTGGGCACTTCCCTCTTGCCAATCCATGAACTGGACACAGCAGTAACTATGTCTCATCAGCCAAAAGGTTTATAACAGGAGACTGGCATGTCAAAATCTGTTGCATGAAAGTGATTTTTGTGTGTAATAAGTGACCCACATGTAACCAGTGCTTGTTACAGTCTTCAGGCTGTCACCAAAAAGCTCTAAAGCAGAGGGAACATAGTGGCATTGTTGTTCTTCATGGCTGTCATAATAATACCACTGAAATATGCAGGATACTTAGCATTTTAGGTTAGGCTTTTTATCAATGTCTCTCCAGTATATGACTTAATGCATGAACGCCTTTTAAGAATTCAACAGTGAGAACTCAATTAGTGAGGTTAAATAAAAATATCCCACTAAAGAATAGGAACTAAATAAGTAAGGTGACTATGTTATGTATATATACATATACATAGAGAGAGAGAGAGGAGGAGAGAAAGAGAGAAAGAGGAGAGAAAAAGTTTTTCTTCTAAGGCTCAATAAAGCTTTTGCTCATAGGTTAATTTAAGGAAACAATCTAGCTTGCTGTTCATGAAAAACACAGTCATCTGGTTTAAAATGACAATAATTGAAGTAAAAATGAGGTAATTATGTTAATAGCCTATTGAAGATTTCAGTCAAAAAGGGAGGACACAATTTGGGCACCTTATTAATCATTTTTTCTTGTATTTGTATGACTTGTAAGCTGATCTGTTGGGTTAACTCAATTAGAAGTGCGCCAAGATATCATAAATCTCTTCATTTTAAGTGCCTCATTAATTTTATGACAAAATTAACCCAACACCATTAGAGCAACAGGCAAATCTTGACAGCTTTTTTTTTTTTTTAACTCTTAGACTGTTCTAGTTGATATTTGATGCAGTCCACAAATAATGTTATCAGTTCACTAGATTCTAACTTTGAGCCTGCTACAGCTGATGGGATCCTCGGATCCCTGGTGACCTCATTGTGGGTGCCCTGTATGTTCAGTCACTGAACAACATAGCTAGCTATGCTACATGCAACCTTTCCTTACCACACAGAGCCATTCCCGATATGTTCACTCTAATAGAGCAAGATTACTTTCAACTTTCTGCTTGCAGTATTCTGATAACCTTGTATACTTAATCATAATTGAGAGTCAAGTGACTTCCACCAAGTATGCATTTTAATTAGCTATCAAATAAATAGGGAGACTGTTTGTCTGGATTTTCTTTCTTTGTGCTAATTAATTGGGAATCAAGGGTCAGGATCTTGTCTTGCAAAGTGCATTGAAGACATTCATTTCAAATATTTATATACATCCACTTACAAGCACGGGATTCAGAGTTCATTTTACATTCTAATATAGGCCAAAAAGAAGTATTTAAGTAGATGTGCAGGCATCATGCTGAAGTAATAATGATGGTAAGATAAATATTCAACAAGATTTGTGTTTTCTATTGCAGTTTTTAAGCTAAATAAAGTTTGTCATTTTAACAATCATTAAGCAGGCAGGTGAGAACTCTGTAGGCATGATTATATCTTAATCAAATTTGAACAGAAATTATATTTTTGAAAAAAAGGCAAATAATTCAAGCTTTGAGGATTCTACAGAAAACAAATGGAATGTAGAATGGAGGCAGTGTTTTGACTATCTCATATACCTTTGTGTTCAATTATTTAAAATGAAAGCACTTAGGCAAAGCTATTTAATTTCTAATTTTTGCCTTATACCTAGAGTTATAGCATTCCCAAGTTGTGTATAATAACATCAGCCTTGCAAATAATTTAATTCCTAAAACTATAAATAGTTTATTATTCTATGAAGTTTTTATTTGCTAAACATACAGTGATCCTCCCCATGCCACGGCAAAATGTGAGATGAACATCAAGTTTCCTGAACAAGGGTGAACGTAGTTCTGAGATCAGTAATGAATGTATATTGTTCTTCATGCATAAAAGACAAAGTTTGAAACTTCTTCTACTGGGAATTGAGAAAAAAAAAAAAATGCATCTACCAGATCAGCATAGGGGCTTCTCTGGTGACTCAGCAGTAAAGAATGTGCTGGCAATTCAAGAGACCCAGAGACCTTGAATTCAGTCCCTGGGTTGGGAAGATTCCCTGGAGGAGGAAATGGCAACAGACTCTAGTATTTTTGCTGGGAAAATCCCATGGAGAGAGGAACCTAGTGCGCTGCAGCCCATAGCTTCGCAAAGTCAGAGGTGACTGAGCACGAAAGCTCCAGGTCAGTAGGTGCACACTCAGTGCCATAGTCTGCATTAACATATCCCTGCAAAGATATCGTATCTGGCAAAGGATGTAGTTGGGTTGCAACTTAGTTAAGTTTATAGTAGTCCATTGTCATCTGCCAAATAGATTCACTCATTTATTTATTTTTGACTAATGGCTTAAGATAGGAAACAGCACCACCATATCCTTTAAATCATGAGTCTCCAACCTCCAGGATCTAATGCCTGATGATCTGGGCTGGAGCTTATGTGACAATAAAAGAAATAAAGTGCACAATAAATGTAGTGCTCTTGAATCATCCAGAACTACCCCCCCTCCCACCCATTCCCTGGAAAAATTGGTTCCTGGTGCCAAAAAATTTAGGGACCACTGCTTTAGATCTTTAATTGGGGCCGTAATCTTTGAAATTCTTCAGGGAACACATTACTGCTTCTGTTTTACTCTTTTGACTTGAAGATAAAGCAGTTTCAGGAGCTTCTACATTCAATCTTTATCGTAACTCACTGTTCCTCCACAAATCAGCATGTGCATGTCAGAGTTTGGCCAGGTGCTCAGAAAATGCACCCCAGTTGCATATAGATGGGCCAGGAAATGGCTCCTGGGGAGATCCTTGAATTTACTAGATCCATTATTAGGTAAACCTGGACCAGAACTTTACTCATTACTTGACCTCCACAGGCTCCCTCCAAGTCTCCAAGGGGCATGGTAATATTTATGGTACCTCTTATTCTCATCAGTTTGGATACTATATTCAACAACATTCAAAATTTTTGACTATTTCCCTTTTCCAGTGTGAGTTTAAGTCCAGTAATTGGCACAGCACCATTTGGAGACAGATTGAAGGAATATTTATCCTTCCTCAAGGGTGTTTGGTTTCACTTTCAATTATTGGGTTCAGGGTCTATGAATTGGCTTAGGTTTAGGAAACCATATCTCAGGAATCATGATTTTTGTCCATTGTTGCAGAGGATGTAAATCTCTAAATTTCTCTGGTTGTATCATCAAGTAACACTCTAGTTGGCTGCTCACCTGTTTTGCTACCAGAAAAATCTATGGCCTATCACCATTGCCACAGACCCAAGGCACCCAGGTTGCCATTTCAAACTCGCTGTTCATAGCAGTAAATATTTCTGCCTTCCCTCTTTTAGATAAGTGCTGCCACTTTTATTCTGAAATCCTATTATCCCACTGACACTAGAAAGCCCAGTTTTACAAAATATCTTCTACCATCAAACCCAGCCTACTAAAGTTCTTAAATTTCCCTCCACCAGAGAATCTTTTATTAACCTTTGTGAAGAGAGTGTTCTCTTGGATTTTCCAGGAAAAGTGATTGATCCATACATTAGGTGCTGACATGCAGTATATCGCTCTTACATTCCCACCTACATCCTTGAGCCTTCTGACTTCAAGTACTCTGTTAAGACAGTGCCAGCCTCCCTTTTTCATTTATTAAGGGCCACCCATTATTAAGGGCCATCATTTCTTGCTTCTGCTTCAGTGACTACACTAAAGCCTTTTACTGTGCAGAGCACAAAAAACTATGGAAAATTCTTAAATAGATGGGATACCAGACCACCTTACCTGTTTCCTGAGAAAAGCAACAGTTAGAATTGAACATGGAACAACGGACTGGTTAAAAATTGGGAAAGGAGCTGTATATTGTCATTATGCTTATTTAACTTATATGCAGAGTATAACATGTGAAATTCCAGACTGAATGAAGCACAAGCTGGAATTAAGATTGCTGGGAGAAATATCAATAACCTTAGATATGCAGATGGCACCACCCATATGGCAGAAAGAGATGAGGAACTAAAGCACCTCATGATGAAGATGAAAGAGAACAGTGAAAAAGCTGGCTTAAGACTCAATATTCAAAAGACAAAGATCATGGCATCTGGTCCCATCACTTCATGGCAAATAAATGGGGAAGCAATGGAAACAGTGAGAGACTATTTTTCTTAGTCTCCAAAATCACTGCAGATGGTGACTGCAGCCATGAAATTAAAAGACATTTGCTCCTTGGAAGACAAGCTATGACAAACCTAGACAGAGTGTTAAAAAAGCAGAGACATTACTTTGCTAACAAATGTCCATCTAGTGAAAGCTATGGTTTTTCCAGTAGTCATGTATGGATGTGAGAATTGGAAAAGGCTGATCGAAAAAGCAAGAGAGTTCCAGAAAAACATCTATTTCTGCTTTATTGACTATGCCAAAGCCTTGGACTGTGTGGATCACAATAAACTGTGGAAAATTCTGAAGGAGATGGGAATACCAGACCACCTGACCTGTCTCTTGAGAAATTTGTATGCAGGTCAGGAAGCAACAGTTAGAACTGGACATGGAAAAACAGACTGGTTCCAAATAGGAAAAAGGAGTACGTCAAGGCTGTATATTGTCTTCCTGCTTATTTAACTTATACACAGAGTACATCATGAGAAATGCTGGTCTGGAAGAAGCACAAGCTGGAATCAAGATTGCCAGGAGAAATATCAATAACCTCAGATATGCAGATGACACCACCCTTATGGCAGAAAGTGAAGAGGAACTAAAGAGCCTCTTGATGAAAGGGAAAGAGGAGAGTGAAAAAGTTGGCTTAAAGCTCAACATTCAGAAAACTAAGATCATGGCATCTGGTCCCATCACTTCATGGCAAATAGATGGGGAAATAGTGGAAACAGTGTCAGACTTTATTTTTGGGGCTCCAAAATCACTGCAGATGGTGACTGCAGCCATGAAATTAAAAGACGCTTACTCCTTGGAAGAAAAGTTATGACCAACCTAGATAGCATATTGAAAAGCAGAGACATTACTTTGCCATCATAGGTCCATCTAGATAAGGCTGTGGTTTTTCCAGTGGTCATGTATGGATGTGAGAGTTGGACTGTGAAGAAAGCTGAGCACCGAAGAATTGATACCTTTGAACTGTGGTTTTGGAGAAGACTCTTGAGAGTCCCTTGGATTGCAAGGAGATCCAACCAGTCCCTTCTGAAGGAGATCAACCCTGGGATTTCTTTGGAAGGAATGATGCTAAAGCTGAAACTTCAGTACTTTGGCCACCTCACGCAAAGAGTTGACTCATTGGAAAAGACTCTGATGCTGGGAGGGATTGGGGGCAGGAGGAGAAGGGGACAACAGAGGATGAGATGGCTGGATGGCATCACTGACTCGATGGATGTGAGTCTGAGTGAACTCTGGGAGTTGGTGATGGACAGGGAGGCCTGGCATGCTGCAATTCATGGGGTCGCCAAGAGTCGGACACGACTGAGCTACTGAACTAAACAGAACTGAGTGACAAAGAATTGATGTTTTCAAACTGTGTTGTTGGAGAACACTCTTGAGAGTCCCTTGGATTACGAGAAGATTGAACCGGTCAATCTTAAAGGAAATCAAACCTGAATTTTCATTGGAAGGGCGGATGCTGAAGCTGAAACTCCAATCCTTTGGCCACCTCATGTGAAGAGCCAAAAAGACCCTGATTCCAAGAAAGAGTGAAGGCAGGAGCAGAAGGGGATGCCAGAGGATGAGACGGTTGGATGGCATCACCAATTCGATGGATATGAGTTTGAGCAAATTCCACGATATGGTGTAGGACAGGAAGGCCTGTTGTGCAGAAGTCCATGGGGTCACAAAGAGTCGGACGTGATGGAGTGACTAAACAGCAACAACAATCATTTCCTCCATGATTTAGATTTGGATAAGACTGAAGTGACCGAGCAGGCATGCATGCACATGCACACAGGACTTCCCAGGTAGTAAAGAACCCGTCTGCTAATGCAGGAGACATAAGAGATGTGGGTTCAATCCCTGGGTTGGGAAAATCCCCTGGAGGATGGCATGGCAATCCACTCCAGTATTCTTGCCTGGAGAACCCAGTTGACAGAGGAGCCAGGTGAGCTACAATCCATGGGGTTGAAAGGGTCAGACACGACTGAAGTGACTAAGCACTCACAGGCACAGCACTAATTAGGACTGTGCATCCAGATGCTGTTACCATGATGCTACATTCTCCCTTCATATTCTTCTCAGATGATTCAACATCTTCATGATCCACTCTTGAATACATTCCCTTTCTTAATAACTAGGTCTTCCACTTCCTTCCGGAGCAGAGACTGTTTCCCTGCTGGAGCTGGTGGAACCTGATTACTGTTATAAAGACAAAGAGATGGGAGCAATCTGTGGGGAGAACAAGGATGACCTCCCAAGACATCTGTTTCAGGCGAGGTCTTCGGGAGCCTCCAGGCAAAGGTGGGCTGTTTTCCTTTAGCAGATGGGCAGATGCTCATCTCTTGGTCTGGATGATTCAGAACAACTTGGAGATTTGACATTTTCAAACTTCTCCACTCAAATATCACCTTCCAAAGTTGCTCTGACCTTAAGCTGTGAGACAAGTCAAGTATATGCCAGGGTACCTCCTTTGTAGTTCTTATTTATGCAAAATGAAATTCAGGTGTAATTTTCAGTGTAATCTTCCTTAAGCTTTAGGAGGTAGTGATCCTTTTAACTGCCTCTAATTTGGCCCTCTGACCTACAGCAGGGGGCTTTGAGTTGATTGTTGGCCAATCTGATTCTATTATTGTCTTTTTAAGACAAATTAGCCAACAGTATAATCCTTATAGTTACCATTGTCTCTATATTGTCCAGGGCTACTGGGGTAAGCCTGTGCTAGCTACACCTTCTACTTGTGACTCATCGCAGTTAGCACCAGTGAGACTTAGAACCTGTCATGTTATTGCATGTCAGGATAATCATTATCTCGCTTATCCTCAGCAATAGAGCCCTTAGTATATCTGACTGGTAGGTGAATCTGCTTTAGAATTATTTCCTGGCACTTTACTTTGAAAGATCACTTTGTATTTCCCAAAGCAGAGCCTGAGACAGGGGCTTTACACAAGCAACTTATATTGGGCAGTGATTTTGAGAATAGTTATAGGAAACTGGGAATAGTAGAAAATCCATACAAACAGGTATTATAAAATTGATCACTGCTATGGGAAACTTGGGCTTGTTTCTCAGAGACCTTCAAAAAAGACAGGAAGAGTGAAGCATAAATTAACTAAGGGGTGAAATTGGGTTATTTTTATTGATTAATGGTTGCTCCCTGGTATATTAACACCTTCCCACAGCACAGCCATGGGCCTCTCCAGGTTTCACATTGCTGAGTGCCAGCTGGGTTCCTGTTGATGTCCTTGTCTTTCCCACAGTCTGCTCACATATCATTTGTCTTCAGACAAATAATCAAGGTCAATTAAGTGTGTAGCTTGAGTATGAATTTTTTGAGACCTCAGTGATACAGGAGGAGATCATTAAAGATTGGTACATGAAGATGTTGGAACAGCAGGGAAGAACACAAGAGAATCAAACCTTTAGCAATGATATCTGGAGCTAGTTGCTGTGCACTGTCTCAGAGGTGCGGCAGGGAAGAAACCAAGAGGATTTCACAGGTCAAATAATGTCACCATTAAGAGATCTCTGACTTAATCCTGGGAATCCAGGAATATGTTAGCTTACATGGCAAAAAGGACTGTGAGATATAATTAAGGTTATGAACCTTAAAATAAGGAGATTATCCTATACGGTATTATCCATGTTGGTCCAACTAATCACATTAGCCCTTAAACACAAAATTTCTCTAGCTGGAGGCAGAGCAGACCCATAGAAGAATAGCTCAGGGATATTGCAAGCATGAGGGAGATATGAATTATGGTTTTGGAATGCAGGGGCCCACATTCTAAGACCACAGAGATACCTCTAGGAGCTAAAGACCCTAATGGACCTTAGCTTATGGACCCTAGCTGACAGCCATTGAGGTAACTAGAAACTCAGTTCTACAACTACAAAGAGCTGGATTCTGCATTCAGCCTGCAGGAACTCAGGAGCACTTCCTTCTCAGAGCCTGTGATAAGAGCTCTGGTCATCAACACCTTGATGCCAGCCTTGTGAAACCTGGAGCAGTGAATCCAATCAAGGCAACATGGACTTCTGACCTACTGAATTGTAAGATGATATGTGTGCTGTCTTAAGGGGATAACCCTATGGTAATTTGTTCAGGTGGCAAATAATAATAATAATAATCCACAGAGAGACTAAACAGAGCTGAGCCAAGTTCTCAGGCTGTGCTCCTGCAAAGCTAAGTGCAGCAGCTATATTAGAGGTGAAAAGTGAGGCTGTGTGGTAGGAAGAGGTGTCTAATGTTAGGACTTCCCCACTGGCTCAGGAATAAAGAATCTGCCTGGCAATGCAGGAGAGGAAGGTTCAATCCTGGGTTGGGAAGATCCCCTGGAGGAGGGAATGGCTACCTACTCCATATTCTTGCCTGAAGCATCCCATGGACAGAGGAGCCTGGCGAGCTAAAATACATGTGGTCACAAGAATCAGACCTGACTGAGCATGCATGCATCCAGTGCACCATTAAAGGACAACATCTGGGGAAAGAAAGAGGGCTACTTATCTGTGGATGAGATCGAAGGATTGGAGACATGACTGTGGGTAGGAGAGAGGAAGTGATATTCCCAGATATTGCACCCAGATTAAGAGTTAAGGAGGAAAGTAATAGTTTAAAAAGGCATCTGACAAGAAGCCTTTGGCTCAGTCATTTGTAATCGTCTCTAAAATGCCTCAGAATATCCAAAAATATTCAAAATCAGTGATACATAAACCATGGAGAGTTTTTAGCTGAAATAGAGGTATGTAACAAACAAAACCATTGGTAGTCAACCAATAATTTCTCTGGTGAAACTGTCTTTGCATAAAAATAATTAGAAAAGTGTTTTCCCCATTCTCAGCATCAAGATGAAAGGCTTGAGATCTGTGTTAGAAAATGAAGTGGACAGCCATCCTTCTTGAGGTGGTCAGAGCACTTCCCCTGTCCATGCTTCTACATTATTTCAAAGAGTGATGCTGCTAGAAAATAGGCCAGACCTGTAGCACTGCTTTCCAGAAAGAGAAGGGGTTCTGGAGTACTGTCGAAGCCTGGTGCTCTCCTAATGAATTCATGGAACTTTGTATCACAACACAGGATCAGGTATTTGGAGGTGCAGCAGGGTGTGGATTACAGGAAGAATCCCCATAATATAGCAAACAGGAGCATTGACATGCTTCTGCACTTTTTTTTTTTTTTAAGTATACTGGGACTTCCCTGTTGGCTCAGTGGTGAAAAACCCACCTGCCAATGCAGGGGATACAGTTTCAATTCCTAGGTCAGGAAGATCCCCTGGAGAAGGAGATGGCAACCTACTCCAGTATTCTTGCCTGGGAATGCCATGGATAGAGAAGCCTGGTGGGCTACTGTCTCTGGGGTCACAAAAGAGTCAGACACATATTAGCAACAACAGCAAAAGATATATTGATATGAGAATGAGACTAATCAGACTGATTTTTAGAAAAGACCCTCTAGGGTATATGATGGAGAAATAGACCAAAAGTTACAGACCTAAGAAAGATACTTAAGAGGCATAAAATTGATGGGAAGAGTGGACAATAAATATTGTATATCCTGTCTGCTGGGAAGTACTGAAAGTAGAGTGTTTTCTCCTTAATTAAAATTTAGTGAATGGCAAATAAAAAATAAAAAGCACCTTGGATTATGCTTTTAAAAATTCTATAGGACAAGGATGCAGAAACATCATTCTCTAGATTAACAGGTTGTTGCAAAACAAAAACTTTGAAAAACTAGTTGATATAATGAGTAGGAAACAGGAAACAGATACTGTGATACTTCAGTGGAAAACCATGAGAAGAAAATACACTAAACAGGAACAATAAAAATCTAAATTAAAATGGAAGTTGAGCAAGGTAAGTAAGGACTGATCCCTGAGGCTCATGCATGCATGCACACATGTGAACATGTGAAGAAGAGATTGAGTCTGTAGGGAAAAAAGTAACTCAGGAATCTAAACCAGAAACTTGAAAATCTCTTCAAGAATAAATGGAGAAAAAGAGAAAAAATATTGGCATTATTTTCTGTGGTAAAGAAAAATATAAAGATTTAAA
Organism: Bos javanicus; assembly: GCF_032452875.1. Classification (NCBI taxonomy): domain Eukaryota; kingdom Metazoa; phylum Chordata; class Mammalia; order Artiodactyla; family Bovidae; genus Bos; species Bos javanicus. The sequence continues at coordinate 56,847,335 of NC_083869.1, read as the reverse complement.
GAAAATTTAATCTAAGAACCGTAGGCAAGTCTCTGTATCAAAAAAAAAAAAAAAACACTTTGGAAAGAAGTGATAAAAACATCTTGAAGAAACTAATCTCAGCTGAAAGTAATTGTAGTAGATAGACAAAATAAACAAAAATATATGTGCATATTTGATAATGTATTTTAACTATAATTAGTTTTTGCTTTGTTTTCTTAAAGGCTGGGGAGAAAGAAAATACCAGGAAGCAGTGGTGCCAGTTCAACCTAACTTTTGAAAAAAAGAAAAATCTCCAAAATGTATATCCAGTTGAATTGACACTGGTATTTGAAGGCCTTAGAGAGACGTTTATATATATGCAAAAGTTCAGCAAATATACCACTTATTAAGGCTTTTCATTAGGGATGCTTCATGAAATATATCAATAAAACTTCAGTCAAAGAAAATTAAGGATGGAAGAATGATACAGTAATGAAGTGTTGAATTTTAAAGAGAATAATATTAAATGTAAAAATAGTTGAAAATATTCCAAATAGTTGATGGACAGAAAACAAAACATATAAAAATAGTACTTTTTTAATTTCAGTTAAAATACTTTCTTAATAAAACCACAAACTATATCAACACAAGGGTGAGTTAGAAGAGTCTAAGATTGTTAAATTCCTCAATTTAAAGAGAAAAAAAGGCATTTTAAAATTCTATATTTAATTATATAGAGTATTTTTTAAGTTTAAAGAGTTTACTAGTAGAAAAAATTATAAATATAAAATAATTTTCAAAGGAGAAAAATAAAACCAATCAATAGAGTTTCCATAGAATAAGCAAGAAATTGAATATAAAAGAGTAACTAAATCAAAGTGAAAGAAAGACATAAAACCAAATGTTTTAATGTTATAATGTTATATTTTTAAAGCAAGATAAAAAAATTAAATTTAAGCATGATTTAAAGCAAATTAATAAAATTCTCTTAAAACATAACTGGTTCTCTCTAGTTTTTAAAATTTCTAATAATTTCTATTTCTTCTTTACATTTATTTTCTGTTTCTTAAAAGGACTATTTTTGTTTACAATAAAATAGGCAATACAGGTAATGACAAAATAGTGAAAGATGAATATTGGCTTTCAGTAAGGTCACTTTGGATAGAAGAAAATAAACAAATAAGGAGAGAGATGATGATTTGATTTTAAATAATAAGAAACCAGGAATTAATTACCACTGTGGATAAGTGTAATGATTTTTGTAATTACAAGCCAGGAAGATAAACATGATTAAAATTTAGGTAACATAGAAGAGAAATGCCATCTTTAGAATTAATTGGACATCAAAGCCAGCGTGTAAGAATATCTGAATGTATGTGTGTGTACATATATGTTTGCATGTTGTTGTTTTAATGTGTTTATATAGATTTCCACAAACATATCATTGACTCTTGTAGACCGTGGGAATGGAGGTTACTCCTGTTTGAAATCTCACTGTCCAGTTATTTCCTATCTAACTTTTGACATTATTCATTGAGAAATGAATATATCAAATCAATCAAGTCATTCTAAAGTTAGACTCTGTGTATTGTTTTTTAAGTATCTCCATAGAAAACCTTTTTTCAAACTTCTAAATTTTATTCTAAACTATATATTCACAGTTTATTCTGTGTAGAAAAATCATTTCTCACTTATTAATTTGTATATTACTCTCCTAAATAAGATGCATTTGGTTTTCACAATTGGCATTACATTTTGAAAATCTAGAACACTTATGTTATTTGTTCTCCAAAACACTACAGCATAAATAAGCTAGAAATCACCTTCTATCAGGAGGTTCATAATTTATGTATTAAAACTGCAAAAGAAACTACAGCTGAAAAATTAACTTGGAATGAATAAATGACTGAAGTCTCAGAATTGCATTTCTTAAGTTCACTGATATAAAAACCCTGTGCTAAAGGGGCAGACTATCCATCAGAGAGAATGAATACATCTAAGCATAGAATTTATCAAATAGACCATCTTTAGAAACAATTTTTCTTTTGGTTTTTGATGACTTTGGATACAAAAAATGATGGGATTCACTAGAAACTATTTTTTTCAGAATATATTGCAGCCAGTTAAGTGCAATATCTACAAGAGAAAAGTTAAACCAGAGAACTTATTTCATTTATTCTTCTTTTTCTAGACTAGATACATGCATCTTATGGCATGAAGTATATGTCCCTGGACCTTTTGATATTAGCCTTTCGATATGGGTCTTTTTGATAAAATAAAAAACTACATGTTTTTCAGAATAAAACTACTTCTGAATATTTTCAATTATCTTATCTTTGCTAGAGAGGTTAATTTTCTGGATATACTAAGTTAGCAGTAGATTTAGTAGTAGTCTTGAAAAATAAACCATTTTTTGGCTCTTTCTATTGTTGGTTTTCTCATATTCAAAATACACGGAAAAATAATTTTTGTGTTCTGTTAGTAGTCATCTCATAAAGAAGTGTTTGAGTCTCTTCTTTTCTTACAAGTAACAATTCAAGAGAATCTATTTGAATAATGACTCTAAACTACATTAAATCATTTAACATTGAGAGAGCCATTGTTAAATAAACTAATGATAATTGGAATGGGGCATAAGTTGAAAAAACTGGTTAGCTATATTTTGCTCACTCAGCAGTATTTTAATTATCTTATATTTTAATCTTTTAAGTAAAACTACATGAAAAATTTGAAACTGTAAATAGTAGTATTCATAGAGAGGAAGAAGATTTTCTATCCGTTTGAAGATATGAAGATAGGAGAGGATAAAGAAAAGTTAACAATATATATATTTTTTATATTTCCTTCATTACATTTACCAATTTTCCCTATTAGGGATTTGGGAACTGTGGCATTTTGCATATTATAGTTCATTTATAATAGCCATAATGTACATTGAGTGTTGAACTTCTTCATATGTCATCATAAAAATGGAAAGAAATATTCCTAGATGAAAAGTGCAAGCTGGTCTCAATCTCAAGATACAACAAAATAAGCATATAATCAAAACAAACCAAAATAACACATAATCATCAATGACATCAAAAAGGCCACAAATAAAACACATTTACATAAATGAAGATGGCCCAGTTTATGCAAAACCACACAAGTTTCTAAATGAACCTTTTCCCCTTAGTAATGAGTTTTTAAAACTACATAGGCACTTTCTTAATAACAAATTTCTGTAACTATAACTCATGCATCATCGACATTAAAGAATTAAAGTCAAAACTTGATAATGCTATGATTTTGATGATGAGGGGCCTTTTTTTGTTTTTTTTTGACTCAGTTGACCGAGTCATTTAATAGTGGAAGAAAAACCAGAGTCCTAAATTGGCATTTTTTAACAAGAGCAATATTGTTACCCAGGAGACATTTGGCTTTGTCTGCAGACATTTTGATTGCTGCAAACTTAGGTGGTGCTAGTTAGTAGTGATGACTGTATAGGAGACAGAGATACTGGTAAGTATTTTACTCTATAAAGGATGACAAAGGACTGCTGCTGCTGCTGGTATTTGGCTCAAAATGTCAAAGGATTTAAAATCTCTCCTTTGGATGGAAAGACATTCAGGTGGGAAGACTAATTTACCAGGAGGCATTCATTTTTAGACAAACTGTCCCATCGGCACCTAAAGGGATACTTCAGGAAGTATTTTGTTACTGTAGAGAATTATATCCCTCACTTTCTAGCATCCAGGAGCCAGACATCCTGGAATGTGAAGTCAAGTGGGCCTTAGGAAGCATCACTACAAAGCTAGTGTAGGTGATGGAATTCCAGTTGAGCTATTTCAAATCCTAAAAGATGATGCTGTGAAAGTGCTACACTCAACATGCCAGCAAATTTGGAAAACTCAGCAGTGGCCACAGGACTGGAAAAGGTCAGTTTTCATTCCAATCCCAAAGAAAGGCAATGCCAAAGAATGTTCAAACTACCACACAATTGCACTCATCTCACACGCTAGCAAAGGAGTGCTCAAAATTCTCCTAGCCAGGCTTCAACAGCACGTGAACCATGAACTTCCAAATATTCAAGCTGGATTTAGAAAAGGCAGAGGAACCAGGGATCAAATTGCCAGCATTCGTTGGATCATCGAAAAAGTGAGAGAATTTCCAGAAAAACATTTACTTCCTCTTTTCTGACTATGCCAAAGCCTTTGACTGCGTGGATCACAAGAAACTGTGGAAAATTCTTGAAGAGATGGGAATATCAGACCACCTGACCTGCATCCTGAGAAATCTATATGCAGGTCAAGAAGCAATAGTTAGAGCTGGACACGGGACAATAGACTGGTTCCAAATCGGGAAAGGAGTTCATCAAGGCTGTATATTGTCACCCTGCTGATTTAACTTATATACAGAGTACATCATGAGAAAAACTGGGCTGGATGAAGCACAAGCTGGAATCAAGATTGCTGGGAGAAATATCAATAACCTCAGATATGCAGATGACACCAAGAACTAAAGAGCCTCTGGATGAAAGTGAAAGAAGAGAGTGAAAAAGTTGGCTTAAAACTCAACATTCAAAAATCGAAGGTCATGGCATCCAGTACCAACACTTCATGACAAATAGATAGGAAAACAATGGAAACAGTGAGAGACTTTATTTTTTGGGCTCCAAAACCATTGCAGATGATGACTTCAGCCATGAAATTAAAAGATGCTTGCTCCATGGAAGAAAAGCTATGACTAACCTTGACAGCATATTCAAAAGCAGAGACATTACTTTGCCAACAAAGGTCATCTAATCAAAGCTATGGTTTTTACAGTAGTCATGTACAGATGTGAGAGTTGGGCCATAAAGAAAGCTGAACGCCAAAGAATTGATGTTTTTGAAATGTGGTGTTGGAAAATACCCTTGAGAGTCTCTTGGACTGCAATGAGATCCACCCAGTCCATCCTAAAGGAAATCAGTCCTGAATATTCACAGGCAGGACTAATGCTGAAGCTAAAGCTCCAATACTTTGGCCACCTGATGCGAAGAACTGACTCATTGGAAAAGTTACTGATGCTGGGAAAGATTGAAGGCAGGAGGAGAAGGGGACAGCAGAGGATGAGATGGTTGGATAGCATCACCAACTCGATGGACATGAGTTTGAATAATCTCTGGGTGTTGGTGAAGGACAGGGAAGCCTGGTGTGCTACAGTCCATGGGGTCTCAAAGAGTTAGACACAACTGAGCAACTGACCTGAACTGAACTTCTAGCATTTACATGGGTTTTTGAAATAGAAATAGATAATAGATAATTGAAATAGAAAGAGTTAAAGTTATAGAAAAAAAACTTTGGGTTTTTTCCAATATCTTTTTTCTGTAAAGATTGAATGCAAAGTAATGGCAACTAGAAATACTGTGGCCTTCACAATGGACTTGCTTGAACCAGCCTGGGATGGCGAAACAAACTGCAAAATAAGGGCTATGAGAATGTAGGTGGGATCTAAGGGTTAAAAAGCACATCCAGAGTTCTCTTGATATAGCTTTAATTAGTGTGCTAGACAGAAAATAGGTCATAGATGCCAGGTATAAGTTGGTGTGTTGTATATCGCATAGGATTTGCTAGATAGTTAATACTAATGTTAGTTGTATTGAAGTCATTTCAATATGTGGGTTCTTCTCTTTCAAATAATACTTTCATTTGCAGTCATAAAGCTCTTATATACGAAGATCCCATCAGATAATGAAGCTCAATGATAGTTCTATTCAATCAGATCCTCCTACACTGTCATCTCTAGTCAAATACTCTGAGTAGCTACACTAGTAATCATTCCATTTAGAAAATAATGTCTACACAGCATCTAGTGGAACCAAAGTTTTCTATAAAGTACCTATTTTGAGAATGAGAAACAGGAATAACTTTGGCTTATTTCAAAACAATTGTCACACTACTGTGTATATAACCAATCTTTCTACTGCAACATGGAGTCTCTGACAAGCCATGTGTATCAGGGAAAAGGAAAAAGTAAGGGACATGTTTCCACTTCATAAGAGAATGTTTCCACTTCAATAAGAGAAATGCCTTCTCTATTGAGATTTGAAAAATGATGCAATGAAATCAGTGCTACCCCAGAGAGTATGTTCTAAAGATACAACAAAAATTACATCTCATGTTGACTAAAATAGCTTCCTAAGAAAATTAAACTCTGTAAAGACAAGAATTTTCTTTTTAAAAACTACCCAACACAAGCACTTAAATATGTAGAATTTCATTTAAATAAGTCAGTCAACAATTTTTTATAAAGTATTTAACACTTCATTGTAGAAACATAGGCAAAATGACTATTATAACCAAAATGAAAAATACTGTTCAATTTAAAAAATGTACTTAAACAAGAACCTGGAAAAATTTATGATATGCATAACATCGTTCGAGCAAAATTGCACTAGTATTACATAAATCAATAGTTTATAAAGGCCTCAATATGGCAAAGTTTAGAAATAGGTAGTATGCATGCACATAGTACAACAAAAAGTCTCTTTATAAAACAGCAGTTTTTTGTTTTTTTTTAATGCTTGTACAAAGGGATAAAGAACAGCCACAAACATATTTCATCTGTTAATACATTATGACAGCTAAAAGTCAGTCATGTCTATCAGAGGAACAAAAAGCCCTCCATACCTTGTGAATAAATCTTTTGTGCCTTTAAAGATATTTGTATAAAAATGCTATACTTTTTTTTTATACAACTTAAATAAATCGTACTTGTTTCCATCGAAATTTGAAAACAGACAAGTGAATGGGATCCATGTGTTTTGCATAACCAGAGAAATCAGAGTAACTGGTCAGCATGTATACTCTCCACCTTTGATAATGGGCAGATGATTGTTCTTTCATAACTTGGAAAGTCCTTTAAGAACATATTTTGGATAGGGCAGATCATAGACCAGTCATATTGTATATGGAAAATATCTACTGATTACTTTACACCATAACGGCTGCCTTGCTTATTCCTTTTGGCCTCACAAATAGAATGCATTCACATAATTGAACTTGTGTCACCAATTTGTGTGCTTATCTTGTATTCTTTAGTGTTCTGTGTGTTAAGGGGTTGGGTCAATCCTCCACAAAATGCATGTGACTGGGAGGAAATTCCTAAGACATGAGTGCTTGATGCCCTGTTGTGTTCTAGGCTGGTTATTGACCTCAGGACCAAGGGAAAACAAAATGTCTTATCCCATAGCAAGTGTGATCTTTCCACTTTCAATTATATTTTTGCTATGTTATATACCTAAATATAACTATTTTTATAGGGTGTATACTTTTAGTATATCACAATAGAGTCCACTAAATTTTGGAAAATGTAGTCATATGTGTTCATGCAAATTATTAGTTTTATAAATTCTTAAAGTTGTTCTTTTTTTTTTTTCTCAAAATTCTCATCTATCGCTTGGCAACCTAAGACTAATTTCAAAGCTGGTGATGTGGAACTTGTGAGAGCTATATATTTTCAGCAGTCTGAATCAGTCTTAAAGGGCACAAAGAAGAGAGTTGACTATTCAATCGCTCTTCCATAAACTGAAACAGAAAATCAATACAATATCAGTTGATATTGTATTACAGCTTTCAGACCATATAATGAAAATGTGCAGAGATTCTCTTTGTTGATTAAGTAGAACCAAAGAAGTTCATATAAAATAGATTGCTCATATTCACACTACAAAGGAATATGTTGTTTTTAATTTTAACAAATTCAAAGGTGTGTCATCAGCAGCATTGTTGTAAATTGTACTGTAGTGCAGTTATTTTTCATAAAAATACCATACAAATGGTCAATCAAGAGTCATCAGCAAAAAATAAAACCCAGAAAACTCAGAAAACAATTGACCAGAAAAAAGATAAAGGAAGAGGTAATGCTGATGCCAAAACAAGTAGAATACTGTTGGAACATACAAAAGTAATCCTTATATTTTATACATTTGTACAGCATATAAAAGGTATCTCCGATTATGCCACCGTTTCTCTGATTCCAATTTCTATTTTCTTTGGAAGCAGTTCTTTCCTTTCATCGACACTTCCTAAGGAGTTTCGACAGTTTTGCCCATCCATATACAATTTCGCATATACCGGATTGGAGTAATTTGTTGGCTGAAGAAAAAAAAAAATGTTTTTATTACCTGTTTTGACTACCTTAATTTATCTTCAATGATATCTTTTCATGTTAACATGTATATGCACTGTACTTAACTTACTAAATAATAATTATATAAATATAATTTAAATTCTGTTTATATGCTTTCATCAACTTTAGTATGTATTAGATAAAAACATAATTGTGTGTTTCTCAGGTAACTTGTGAACCTAAGGGGAGCTCTGACATACTGAAAGCCTAAAGAAATCTTCATTAAAGGTATATTGACTGCAACTTTATATAAAAGCAGGAAACATTAAACCAAATTGTCTTATTAACTTAACCCAAGATTGTTACATAGTTGCATTTTAAAATTTTGTCTTTATAAAACAGAATGTTAAGCCTTTATCATAATAAAGAAATATTACATTTTTTGATCCATGCAAATGAGACAAACATGATAAAAAATGAGAATGAAAAACAGCTGATGAGAGAGAGGTACAAGGGTGAGAACATTCAATCCTAAGAATCTTAATATCATCTTTAATCCCTCTCCTGTCTAATATGAACCATGCAATTTTAGACAGGACTTCCCTGGTGGTTTAATGGTAAAGAATCTGCCTGCAATGCAGGAGACGTGGGGTTTGATTTATGGGTCAGGAAGATGACTTGGAGAAAGGAATGGCAACCCACTCCAATATTCTTGCCTGGGAAATCCCATAGACAGAGGAGTCTTGCAGTCCATGGGGACGCAAAAGAATTGGACATGACTTAGTGACTAAACAACAACAAACTTTAGACAAAGCCCTTTTCTCTAGAAACCAGTTACATAAAAAGTTTTTAAGAATGGTTTCATACACCATTTCTAATGTCTCCATATGATGCCACATTTTGTAGTGTATTTTTATTTAAAAGGACACCAAATTTGCAGATACTAAACGAAGCATCTTAATAGAAAATAAAGCCAAACATAAATTTAAATGTAAACTCTTCAGTTTACATTTCTGGCTGGAGATTTCTATTCTAAGAATAGCAAATGCTCATGTTTATTGTTACGGAGCTTTAACATTTTCAAATTTTGGAGAAGAGATATTTCTACTGAATAGCTTGCCTAAAATGATAACTTTTTTTCGCATGTAATCTTGCATAAGCAGGACACATAAACTCCCAAGTTTAATGCAGTTTTGAAACCTTTTGTTAATTAAAAATCATTAAAGCTAAGTCCCTATCTAAGTCTAGTAATCATTTTTGATTGTGAGGCATTCTGTGATGGAATGGATATGGAGTAATGAGTTTTCTCTCACCCCAGCAGTTAGTGGTCCTTTCAAATCAGAGTTTAGGTAGATGGGCGGCGCTGTGTGTGGAAGCTTGAAAACACTGGACCCTCCCCCTATGTACCTGGCCTGTGTGTAAACAGAGAATTTTAGTTTCTGATCTAATATCATGGAACTATTTTCATTGACACAAACTCATGTTAAGTCATAAAAATAACATAAGCTATGTTCTTCAGCCCTGGGGCATCAACAGTATATTTATGGTAGATTCAATAATTTATGAAACATCTATTAATATTAGATCCATACTTTACAGTAGACATTTCTCTTAGTCTAGCTTACTTATAGACATAACATGTACCTAGAAACCTACACCCATTTCCATTTATTTAACTTCATTCTCCCTCCCCAAAAAGCATATATTTGCTAAGAGCCCTGTGAAAAATGCATCAGCCTCCCTCACTTAAGTTTTCTGTTTGAAAAGTTCTGATAGGAGCCCCTTCCGGACACTCAAATATCTGACTGGCTCTAATTAAAGGTGCATGACTTCTATATTTTTAGAAAATACAGATGAAATTTAAAATGTGAGATATAAAAATGAATTATGTTTTTTTTTTTTTTTTGAGAAATCTGACTTTCTAGTTTAAAGAAAATTAATTTTTTGGCTCACTAAACTCCATGCAAGAACAATGGTTTTAGAGTTTTTTGGGGTCTAAGGGCAGAAAAAGTCAATCTGGTACACTCATATTCATAACAGAATACTTATTAGTGGCCAAAAAGGAAATAAGAAAGCTAGATTAAAAGTTGAAGGATTTTAATGAACATACATATTTTTAAAAATCTATCAACTCTTAACAATGAATCATCATAAAGTTTGAAACATGGACAAATATCTAAGGAAAAAGATTTTAAACATAAACTCAGGTCAACATCGTCTCTTTATTTCCCCACAAATTCTCACTTAGATGATATTAAAAACAATCTAAGTAAGGACTGAGATGAATTTGTGTATAAAATCAATAGATACCAGTTCCTCTTTTCTGAGCTTTTCAAAGTATTCTGTGAATGTCTCTATAGACAAACCTTTTTAAAAATAAAATTTATTAATTATTTCAATTCATTTGTAAGGTACCATTGAGGGAGAAATTTATCCATTTTTGAAAATAACAGATACATTCTACAAAAGTCTTTACATGTCATGAAGTTTGTATTTGATTACATCATGAATATATCAAACAACTGTAACAAATGGAAAATCTATGAAAAACATTTCATCATTAAGGTTGCTTTGGTGTGGTCATCCACTTTTCAAAATTGTCTATACCTATAAACATATTTTCTACAGTTACTTCTTAGGTAACAATTCATATTTCTATTTCAAACATCAGAGCCAACTTCTAGAATGAATTCTAATAGAATCAGCCATCTAAGTCACATTTAATGAAATTTTGGTCAAGTCAGTCAGAAAATTGGTAAATAAATATTTATTGGATGTTATTTGCTAAATATATTAAAATATACTCGAGGGGCCCTGAAGCATACTTTTATCTTCCTAGAGTAAACATTAAAAAATAAATGGAATATTAAAAAGCTATTCCCTTTAAGTATCAAAAATTGGCTTAATTCTATCAGTAGAAGTAAAATGATGGGGAAAATGAGAACTCTCCTGTTCATAGCAGTGCATGAGATATATCCTCATCAGCCCATATTATATTTACAGGTAATGTATTTTGTTCCTAAGAAAAAATTATTAGAATATGAGAAGTCTATTGATTAAGATCTCTTTCTCCTTTATAAAAAAATTATCAAACAACAGTATGGACAGCATGTATAGCTTTTAGTTTCAATAGAAAACACTGAAACTTAGGTTATGAGAATTTATTTCATGACAAAGTTCAAATGTAGGAGTTGGTAACTGAATTAATAATTTATAGTAACTGAAAATTATTTCTAATGAAGAAAACATTTACAACATCTTCTGATAGGATAACATTTTTTTCTATAAATAATGATTGATTTCTTTTCATAGAAATGAATACTTCAATTTCAGATCACCAGTTTTGGGCTTAGAAAGTCTGGCCATGTATTCAGAGTAGATTGAATGGAAGAGACCTTTTCAATTTCTTTGGGAACAGCTGTTGCTATGAGTACAGAGCCATGTGGTTAATATAATTATTTAATATAAAGGTGCATTTTGGACATAACACCTTTAATATATTAGAATGTAAAGAACCATTTAATTAATGAATAAATAAGCTTAGAATATCATTCCATATTAGCAAACTGATGCTCTTAATTCATAGTAAAATATTCTATAATTATCATGCAAAATATTTGGATAATAAAGTGAAGTAAATCTTTGCAAGTTTACCTAGATGTTGTATCATTTATCTATTTTTTTATAAAAACTTCCAAATTGAGCATTCAGTACTAACAGAAATTTTAAAAAAAGACTGTGGGTTTTTAGGATATAAATATCACAGATAAGTCTCAAACCAATAAGTAAAATGTTATAACAGGTAGAAAAACATCGTTTAAAAGTGATATGATTATAAACAAATCCAAGGACATAGCTTAGTGGACTCATCAGTGAAACATTACTGGAAATGAAGTACTTATTTTGGCAATGAAATGCTGTACTCTTTTTTTTTTTTTTAAGTAAATTAAAAAAATAAATTTTAATAAAATTTAATTTCACCAGGCTTATATTTAGATGTGCCAGCACCTTAGTACATTTGACTAAGACATCTATGCTTGTAAATTAAGTGAATATATATTTTCTAAAATATGTTACATTGACTTCATGCTTCAGGTGAATGCAGTCCATAATTTTATTTTTTCTTTAGAAGAGACTATAACATTCAATAAATCCTAGTTCTTTAATCTAACTTCAGATAAAAGAAATAGTGATGAAAATCAGAACCATATTATAGAGCAATAACTCAATAATATTAGTGCTCATAGTCCATCATCTTAAAACTTTACCTTTGCTGGATCTACCATAAAGCCAGGATCTAAAAGACCTCCATCGTTGTGATCATGGTCGACCTCATACATATTATAAGATGGATTGCCGATTTCTACATTTATTCCTCCATTAATAATAGGCTGTCTTCTTATAGTTTTTGTCCTATAAAATGTGAACATTATATGAGTTGTCTAAATATCACAACATGGTGTATGAAACTACTGTATTTGCAGATTTAATGACATTTTTATAGAACTGGTGGAACACTCATACATAAAATACATTGAAAATAAATGACAGTCATTGATTCACAGAGGGACAAAAAATTCTTACTGTAATACATCATTTTCCCAAATTATTTAGATTTAACAATAAAAAACGCACTTGGAACATTCGTTGTAAATAGCTAATACTACATTAGTTGAAACTGAATATAATTAATTACTCTTTTACTTTCTACTTTTACCCTTTTGTTCCTGAAAAACATTCATAAAAAACAGTTACAAAGAAATTTTGAAATTGTTTTCAATCCCCAAGTCATGGGGCTAACATTCCTTTACATAATGCAAAAACTGACTTACAAACTCTAGGTTCCAGATAATCACCCCACAGACAACTCACTGCTTAAAGATCTTTTTAATTGTGCATTCATATAAATTGAAATATATAAAATCAACAAATGTATAATTTATGAATGAAATACACAATTTGTGACATATAATACATAATCATTATCATTCTATTGACATTGATAATCTAACACATTAATATTATAAAATGTTCTTAAGAGGTTTTTGCTATTTGAAGGAAAAACTAACAAAATGTAAAATTCTATTGAAAGTTTAATATATTCCCTTGTAATTTTTGTTAGAATATATACAATAAATGTAACCATTCTAGCAATATAATATAAGAGAAAGTTTGTTTGAATTATAATTGCTTAAAATGAAAGAAGGATAAAATGGCTCAGAAAACACAGAATTATGCAGTTGGAATAAGTAAATCACATTTTAAGAAGTTTTTAAAAAGCACTGTTTCTATAACTACTTATGTAATTTATTTACTGTTAGTCTAGAATACTGCCTCTTACCTTCTTTTTCTTTTACAAAGCACTAAACCAATTACCAAGGTGGTTATCAAAGTCACCAAGAGGACGAGAGGCACAATGATGGCTATGCTTCCTGGAAAAAGAAATGAATGAACAGATCAACACACAAAATGAAGTCAAGATGGACATAACAACACTTTATTACATCAAATCATTTGACCATTGACATAATAACAATAAAGCTTAGGCCAAATGTCTATATTCCTAGTTCATCACTACTTTACTGCAAAGTCATTTTTCCTATTAAATATTTGAACTACTGGAAACATTTCTTTAGATATCTTTTATTTATATGTTATAATTAAATACCTGAGGTTAGAAATACTGACTTCTTTGTCAGTCTGAGTCTTGTTCTCACCAGACATCTATTTGCAAAGATATAAATAAATAAACTCTGACTGAATACACATTTCTGCAATTTGCCTGGCTATATTTCCATCATTAGTTTTTTTTTTCTCCTTTAGGTATAAATATCTGGCCATAAGTACATGGCCAAGTTAGATGGCAGCCTGGGAAAGCAAAAGGGGCAACAGTGTCAGATTTGGATGGACACTGGAGAAGGAAATGGCAACCCACTCCAGTATTCTCGCCTGGAGAATCCCAGGGACGGCAGAGCCTGGTGGGCTGCCATCTATGGGGTCGCACAGAGTGGGGACACAACTGAAGCGACTTAGCAGCAGCAGCCTAAATAATAGTTTCACAACTTACCTGAATTGAAACCTTAGAAAAGTTATTTAAAATTTGAGGCTCATGCTCTCCACCCATAAAAATAGAGACATGAAGACCTACCACATACGGCTTTTAGCTTGATTCTACAAAGTAGGGGAACAAAGAGGATTCTCTTTCTCAAATTGTAGTTCCAGAACAGTTTCAACAAACCATATCTGGGGGCTTGGCTTATGTTGTAAATGTCTACTTTCCCTTTTTTTCCATACATTTATAAGAATGAGCTTAGGTTGTATCACTCATTTTCAAAATGGAGTAAAAGTTCTATGGAATAGATTTTCAAAAGTGGTCATAGAAAGTGGGTCTTAGTTTTTTTGGCAAGAAAAGCAATCTTTTTTGTTTTTTTCCTAAAGAAGACAATACCTCTTTGCCACTGATGTGATCCATAGTAAGATACACCTAGGGTCATATGTCACTTAGGCAGGAAGAAAACAGAATGCAAGCATTGCCTAATAACAGGAGAGTATTAAGTAGCTCTATCAAGTACCCAATACCCACATTTCCAAAAGACAAATATCTAGTACCCGTAAGATAAAGCCTTTGCTTATTTGGGAAAAGCATCTGACTGAAACTGCCAAATGAGCTTAATCATTGTCTAAAATGAGAAACAAAGCAATACCCAAACTAGTTAAATTTTAATGTGAGGATCTTGAATGGTTCAGGAATAAAACATTAAGAGTTATTAAATATATGAATTGTCCTCTGCATATACATGTACTATGATAAAAAATTAATGGTGATATTAAGCACAATAAACAGCTGCTTCAGTTCAGTTCAGTTCAGTCTCTCAATCGTGGCCAACTCTTTGCGACCCCATGGACTGCAGCACGCCAAGCCTCCCTGTCCATCACCAACTCCCGGAGTTTACTCAAACTCATGTCCATTAAGTTAGCGATACCATCCAATCATCTGATCCTCTGTCATCCCTTTCTCCTCCCACTTTCAATCTTTCCCAGCATTTGAGATAAGTTACTAAAATACCAAAAATTCTTTATTAAAGAAAGGACATATATAAGATAATCTTTCAATTTGAAACTTCAAAAATAGCTTGTCTGAAATAATCAAATAACTCTCTCTTTCATGTAAGGAAAAATATGGCTTTCTTTCTTTAGTCAGTTTCTGAAATGTAATACTCATTTTCTTTTCTTTTTTTATGTTGCTACCAGCACTATATAATTGAGTGAGGTTGATATTTTATTACCTTCTTGGACTGGGGAAAATGAACTATATGCACGTGCAATTATTAGTATTTAATAGAAGTAGAGAATCTGGCACCTTGGATAGTAATTAACATTTGTTCACAAATTTTAAATACCAGTGAGCAGCTTGGTTTCTTCATAAATTGACTTAATTAATCATGGCTTTATAAATATCCTCACTTTATCTTTTTTTTTTTCTGCTAAAATTTGTGGTAAATTTGTAGGTTTAAAATACCAATATTGGTTTTAAGGTACATAAAGTTACTCTCTCCTCCAAGCAATTGCAAATTATTTAGATACTTAGATTTTACTTGTTCTACATAGTTTCTTTTATTCCTATTAGGTAGAAATGCTGTTAATTATGCATGCTAGAAAAAAAAGATTAAAAGACCTTCGTTTTTCTTTTCCCCATGACAGATGGCTTCCAGTCCTTTACATTACAAGCACTCTGTTTAACAGCCTACTGTTCTAATATGTTCATATAACCTATCAAGGTAACTGTGATAATCTTCAATATAGTAGATAAATAATGCAGGGTAGCAATTTGGCAAGTTTTTCTCTTTTTTTTTGTAAAATAGTTTATATGCATGGAAACAACTGGAAACTACATATATTTTTAGAATATTATATAGGTATTTATCGAAAGAAGTATTTTTTCCAAGCAATGTACATGGCAGTAAATATCATATTGTAACATATAACAATCAAGGTCTATTACAGGTGATTTTTTTTAACAGTATATTGTTGGTGGACTGTTTTAAACAGATTTTTTTTTAAAGTACACTCTGTACTTACTGGGTGAAGAGGAAATCTCAACAATTTTCTTATAGAAAATGATTCATGTCTATGTATGGCAAAAACCACTACAATATTGTAAAGTAATTAGCCTCCAATTAAAATAAATAGATTAATTTAAAAAAAGAAAATAGAGCCAGTCTTTCTTTGCAAAGTTGTTCTGAGGCCCCATTATGTAACGCTTTTCCATTTGAAAGAACTATATTATCAAATTGCTATGCCAAGAAGAAACATCTTCCATGGGAGAGGAAGTACAGCATCACAATTGAGATAGCAGATTGTGTATCCAGGCTACCTCTGTTCAAATCTCATCTCACTAGCACATATGCTGGGGCCAATTTTTTATCTTTGTCCGAGTTTACACATTAATAAAATGAGCGTTATCATTAACATATGCATCACAGTAATGTAAATAGAAGTGTGTCTACTATACAGAAAGTGCTCATACATGTTTACTGACTAATTCAAAATACATATTGCTGTATCACTCCATGCATAACTCTATTTTTCACTTTTCACAACATATTGTAGAGAGTAGTTCAGTTGTAATTTGGGGGCATAAGCTATCTATCTAGGTTTTGTAGATAGCACAGTGCCTAAGATATCATAGGGACTGTCCATTTGGTTCTCAATTAGCAAATATATTTTTAAGTGTTGCTATGTCCCACACACGCAACACTTACTATACTTCGCAGTGGGGATAGAAATGTCCCTCCTCTCATGTTGTTTGATGTATACTGGAAGATGACAAACACATGGGTTTATTCACAGTGATATGCACTAGCCTAGTGAAAGTATGCAGCTCTGCAAACATAGAGGAGCCAACTAGATCTGGGATAGAAGAGGAGGGTTGGTATGTCTCTGAAACCTGATGGAAGTCCTCTTTATTCCCATGAAAGAGAATGCAGGTCGAGTGGAGGAGGAGATACTGAATTAATCTAGGGAGAGAAATGTGAAGACCTGGAGGAGAAAAGATTAAAGAACAGCCTGACTGGAGAGTAGAGTGGAGGGTGTTGGAGGGAGCTGTGACTGAAGAGAGAAGCAAAGGGATGTTAGGAAGGAATGTTCAAGCTGATAATGTTGAAGAAAATTTAGGAAGTAACATCTATTGAATAGATTGTTGAAGTCAATTTAGAAGGAAGGTTAAGAGTGACTCCTAAGTGTTGCTTGGGTAAATTTCTGTGGCCAGCTGTGTAGACAGGAAGGCAAAATAAGGTGCATTAAAATGGCCGGCTGATTGGGGAAGGGAATGAGATTATTTTGGGAAACACTGAACATCAGTTTCCTGTAGAATATAGATATACAGATATAGACAGAGATGACATTGATATGGATACAACAATTGTGCAGTGGTATACATGTCTCAAACTCAGGAGAGAAATCAGGATTGAAGACAGAAATTTGGGAGTAATTGGCAAAGAGCTGAAAACTGAGGTCAAAGAATTATGGATTGCCAAGCAGAGTGTATGGAGTAATAAATGAATTAACTAGAAGAGATCAAAAAGAAGTATCTCACAAACAAGACAGCTGTTTCAAGAGGTTAGGATGGAAACCAGAAGGCTTCATGAAGGTTAAAGAAAAGAATCTTTTATTTATTGGTTGAACTTATAGTAGAAAAATATAAGCATAAATTATACCATTACAATGACCTCTTTTGACTTGCTGCTATATATTCAGATCTCAAGTTTGTGTTTACGTATATGCATAAATGTGAGTGTATATGTGTATGTAAATATATAATAACTAGACTGCTATTTATTAACCATTTTGATAAAATAAAATTTTAAAAATCATAAAAAAAAATCATGTTCCAAACTTATTTTATCCTTCCAGGGATTTCCAGGAGGATGCTTATCATTTGGTCTTTCATAACCATCCTCACTTAGCACCATTCTCACTCTTGTCCCCTTTGTGCCAGGACACTGGTCTTCTTTCAGTCCCTCCAGGATTCTTGTATCTGATACTCCTATTGTTTGAAATACCCTTAGTCTCTCCTCCCCTTTTTAATCATTCAAGTCAATTTAAATATCACCATCCCAGAGAAATCACTCTTGATATCAGTTCTCTTCTGATAGTCTCTATTTCTGTGCCTTTTTTACTTCCTTAATAGGTCCAATCAAGACTCACAATTATTTTCCAAAAGTTTACTTATTTCCTTGCTTTCTTTTTAAATTAATCCTCCCCTGCTCTCTGCTCTCTAGCCCCTCTCAGCTTCATGAGAAGAGGCACTGTTTGTTGTATGCACTGATTCAGCTTTAGGATCTAGACATTACTTGACACTTAGTAGAGGCTCAATAAATACTTGCTTTGGGAGAATTAGGACAAATGCATGATTTTGTAGCATTTTTATCTCTATATTTGCACGTTTATAATTCTCTGGTATAATCCATATTTTTTGAAATATCATGGTTTAAAAAAGATAAAGTAGGAAAACAGAAGCTACGTATAACTCCCTAACAGATATCACACATTCCTTGTCACTACAATAAAATACAGCATCACTGTATTGCCCGACAAATGCTGTGGGTATGTTTATCCTCCTTAATCGTAGTAGATATGAATAGCTTAATCCAAATGTTGAGTATCCACTCCTTTAAAACTTCAGGTAAGTTTGAAATAGGAGTATATAAAAATATTTAATCATCCTTAATTTAAAACTCTTCCAAATAAGAATTTTCAGACTAACTTTTTCAAGTAGAACTTAAGCGAGGTTCTAGAATAATAGATCTGCTTAATTCCACAGGCTGATCTTTAGACACTTCAAACAGCAAGGGCTAGAAAACCTCAGTATGACTACTCAGAGTTGATTAAGAAAGTTGTTCATCAATTAGAAAGGTAAATCTCCGTGCCAGCTGACGCAAGTGAGGCTGACAGAGGCAGTATATTCCTGATGGCACCAAGGCCCAACGATTATAGAATGCTTCACTGTGAGTAGAAGTGCAGGTTTGAGGACATGTTCCTAAAACATCCATCCATAAAACAGATGACTTCTGCCCAGGTTCGGGGAACATTTGACAACAATTCAAAAACCACTGGAGCTTACCTGACAGAATAAAAATAGCCCTCCTACCTTAGGAAAGATTGGCTTAACTACCTTTCCTCTCTTTTCAAAGTTACTGAGGCAAGTTTCTCTCAGCACAAATGTCTGACGATAAGTACCTTTTAACAGAGTCATTATTTGGTCAACTTCGCTCAAACCTGAGATAATTTGACATTTGCATAGCTAATAGTCCTTTCAATGTGCCTTGATACCTCCATTAAATGTAATGACTTTAAATCAGTGATGGAAGAATGAGCATCAGAATCCTTGAAAAAGGGGTTACAACTACTTGACATGCCTCCTTCCATGTGATAGTCCCCGTTTTAGAGCTGCTGCATGTAATTGGAGACATTTTTCTTATACGGGAGCTTGTTACTGATACAAGTGGTTGAAGACATCACCTTTCAACAAATGCAACTGGCACACCCCTCAAGATCATCTTCCAGCACCCAAACTTCTCCCTTGTAGATGGACCTTATATATAAACTGAAAATTCAATTGACATTCTACTCTGTTTTCTTTCAGAGTTTTATCAATATTTAAAATTGTTTTACCTCTCTAAAAGAATATTTTTTATTTATCGTACATAATTGAGAAATTACCATAAAAGGCTAAAATACTATATCTTCATTAATTATCAGTTTATTACCTCAGTGTGTTCTATAGCTTGGTACATCAAATGCATTTCTTTTCACTAAAAAATGCTTTTGATGATGATTGAGTCTTATAACTAGTTCACAAAATCATATACATTGGTATTTCCCAAGAATTATTGGTAATAATGTTAGTATGATCCTGGAAGAGAGATAGATAAGAGTATTTTTTTCTTTTGCTTTTCTTTTGAAATATTAAATTAGGCAAGGTATATTTTTACACCTCTACTATATTTTATGAACCCATTCATCAAATCCTGGTGCCCTATTCCTATAATTACATGTCCATATCTTTGCTAAGTTCTTCTCCCTTCCCTTTCTTAAGACAACACACAAATGCTAAGGTAATTAACCCCAAATGTTCCTTGACTGGAATCACTTACCTCACATCTCCAAATTAAAGTACTCAGTTCTAAGGTTATTTGTTCTGTACTCAGTTCTAAGGTTATTTGTTCTAGGCCTAATTGTCATTTTTCAAAGATAGTCATCCCTATTAGCCTGAGTTAATCTCTTAGTGGTGGAACTTTGGATAGTGTCATTGGAAGAATTTCAATCGATGATAAATTATTTGGGGACAGGTACAACAGACAAGTAAATCAGCAAACACTGGGAACCTTTGTCTAAGGTACAAAATCATATACTGTTTTTAAAAAAATTATTCCTTGATCAGAGGAAAATTGATTTACAATGTTATGTTGGTTTCTGCCATATAACCACAAAAATCACACACTTTTGAATTTGATAATATCTTTCCTTTTTCACAAATTCCATAGTATTTTATTTTCATGTGCACAATACCAGCAGTGAAGTACTAGAAAAAATTACTAAGTCTTCATAAACCAGAGATACTGTTTTTTTCTCTTCAAGAATATATTTACTTACTTGATAGTTATTACAGATTTCTCAAAACTTTCTCACTCATTAGTGCTAATATGTGTGAACTGAGAAATTTTTCTTTCAGAGTTTTATTTTGAAAATCTTTATAAAATCATTTAAAGATATTGAAAGACACAGAATGCCTTCCAACACACACACTGTCTTCCAATGTGTCTGTGGAGACACAAAATGTTGATATAGATGAATCTTCATATCAGAGACATGTCCTAAGGCTACAGCTACACACACAAAAAAACTTGCAAAATACTGAACTATATTTTACTATACTTCAAAACCAGTACTTTAAAGATAAGGAAGCAGTAAAGCAACTAGGATCCTTATTAAAAATTGCTTGTTAACATACTTTATCACTTTGGGACTAACTGGTTAAGTTTGTTTTTCCACAACACTTTGAAATGCACTTCAAGAATAATACATTTTAATTAAAATATGAAATTATTTTTTTTCCTGCAGCATTCTCACATCTACTATGATATTTGCATCTTTTGCAGCTGACACATTTCCTAAGAAAAGCTCATGCTAGGTTTGCAGGTGTGTGTTCTGACAACTGCCAAAGTTTGAGATGAACCCTCAGAACCTGAAAGAGTACCTAATGATTGATCCTGTCACCAGGTAGGAGCTCAGTGCTTCATCTTTCAAAAATCACCTGGATTGAAGTGGGTCTTTGGCAAAATTCCATGAAGCAGGTTTTCCAAGACTCAGTTCCCTCAGTTGATGGGTAAGAAGAAAGATGGGTGGTATAAGAAGAAAACAATGATTTCTATTCTATGTGAGACACCAAAGATATTAATCTGAGAAGCTTACTTGTGCTGATATGGTCAGACTTGCTGCTCTTTGGGGCTGGCCTCTCACACTGTGTGCCTGACCAGTTGGTGGAGCACCTGGAAAGATAAAAACAACACAAAACAAATCAATGAGTAACAAAACTCACAAGTCTGCTAATGTGGTGACTTCAAGCAAATGAAATGAAAGAGAAACCAACTATCATAGTTCATGAATACTTCATAGAGATTTCTGCTTATTTCCCACATATTGTCAGTATGCTGAGAGTAACTTCCATTGGACTTCACTTGTTAAAATACTTTCTTTTAAAGTTTACATTCATTTTTCTTTATTATATGTTAAACTTAAATTTGGCAGATTTTGTAACAAAACTGAAATTTTAATTAAAAATTGAGATTAATTTGAGAAATACTGAAAATTATGCTACCATAAAAATGGAGCTTGCCTGTCAAGCAAATCCTTGTTTATTAAATTTCTGTAATTTACTTTTGCTGCTTCTAACTCCAAAGTGTAACTAATTACCAAAGAGTAAGTGGTCATCTGTCTCATAGTTCAGACTGCAGAATTTTTACTCTTCTAAATCAAAGATAAGGAAATATAGTACTTTCCCATGTAAGATCATAATTCTATTACCATGAAATCAAGAGAATATGCTGAAATTTTCATTCAGAGGATTTGTCTTGCCCATACAGGAACCTTGACATTATGATGGGAAGTTTAACAGAGGATTAAAATAATAGATCTGATTAAAATTCTTCATTTAAACATAAATCATAACCATATAATTAGCTGATTGCATCAAAATGAATGCTGGAATGGTTTTAGCTATGTTTGAATAAGGTCTGCTGGCTAACACAGATGCCTCTGTGCATCTGTCAGAGGAAATCCATAGAGAAACCATTTAAATTGGCTTTGGTTCTTATTTAAAATGATTGTCAAATACCACCATATCAAGAATAGTTGTACACAACAAAATAATAGATTCCAGAGTCATTCCAAGTAGATCTCTTTGGGCATGGTGGCCAAACTAAATGACTGCAATTTCTAGGTCTCTGCCAATTCTGTCATAGCCAATTCAGATATCTGAATCTGTTTCGGAACTAGGCTTCTATGATGCCACGTGAATTTTATGTGGTATTTGTGAAGACAGTATTGGGTGTCCTAAAACACAGGCAAGAGCTCATAAAATCATCATACTGACAAATTCAATTTATAAAAAAATTTTTTTTCACAAAAGCATTATTTTGTTTCATAAAAGGAATTATTCAAAATCAGCATAATTGACAATAATGCTACTATTCAAGAATATAGTTATTTGATTAATTATATTACATATGGAACATGATTTAAATGAAAATTAATATCATTATAATTATTATTTTGTCATCTTTTCATGAATTATCCAAATGTTTTATTCAGAACTTTTATAAAAATTAACATATTTCACATATATTTATTATATACTATATTACCAATAAATCATTAAAATAGATAAATAAATTTAAGGCCAGTTCTGACTCTGTCTATATTATGAAGTCAGGTAATGAAATGAGCATATTTCAAATAAGTATAATCAAGTGAAAAACCAATAAAATCATTGGTTTTAAAAAGTCATTCCTTTTCTTCCTTAGTTGTGTTTCTATGGATGAATGATTTAGAAAATCGTTCCAGTTCTTCAGTTTCTAATTCTTTATACAGTCCAAAGATAATTAGGCAGACATGTTTAGGCAGATTTTGCAAACATGTTGCTAGAATGAATTCTAATCATTGCAAAATTTGTTTTTGTTTTATGTCATTTTACATTTGTCGAATCTTTCTGATTGACCACTGAAGATATTTTCCATGCTCCGTTGAAAAAAATAATACTGATTATTTGGTAATTTTGTTATACAAGTGATGTATACAAAGATGTTTTGTGCAATCATGTTGAAATATTGATTAAAATATCAAAATTTGCTCCTTACATTACCTCTGCTGATTAAGAAACAGCAATTACAACAGCAATCTAAATCAGGGTTCAAGTTAAATAAGAGAAATGATCTGAGGTACATTTTATGTTACTAGAGATAAGAACCTCCAGGGCTCATCATTACACTGAGATGCTTAGAAGAAAGAAAATGGAATTGCTTAGGAACTGGAGTAAATGCTAATTGATCAGATGTTCTGATATGACATCATGTGTTTTATGTATTTTAGAAAATTATTAAAAATATGTCTTTAGAACTCCAAAAGGGAAGTGAGGGATTTTTAAACAAAGAGGATAATAATGCTGTAATGTTTTATTCCAAATTTTGAAATTATTTAAATAGTACAGCTGGTATTTGTTAACAATATTTGATTAATTTTCTATTTTATCCATAGCTTGGCACCCATTATTTATGTTAGATAAATTATATTGCTTGCTAGTGGTCATGATGCTCCTCTCTTCTGTTTTGAGGAAGTACAGTTAGATTCTTAATTTTCAAGGAATATTTTCTTTGTTACATACTGGAAATAAGTCTCAAAGACTGTGCTGGAGAAATAATTAATTTTAGCAATTCAGTTTCTCAAGCAACTGATGATCACCTGGCAATTTCCCCTATACTCCTTATAAAATAATGTTTTATGGCCAAAGATAAAATATGTTCCATTCATCTACATTTGTCCCAGTCTTAAAAAATAATCTTTTTTGAGATATTAAATCAAATAGAAGTCATTATTCTTGTTGCCTACCTTGAAAAATTATGTTAGGCATTTGCTGTTCCACAAGTTCTTCCAATGACTGATTTAAGATCGAGTATTTTTACCATCTTTATAGAAATTCATAAATCTTAATTCTCTAAGTAGACTACAATAATCAAAGCCATTAATGGCAGATCATTTAAGAACTGAAATGTGTGTGGATCATCAAAATTTCCTGTCAGATTCCCACTGAATTATTTGCATAATCATGCTGACTATAATAATTTCTGGCATCTGTCTCTTTGTAGTCTGTGCCCTAGTCATCTTTAACCTGTTCTATTGCAACACACTGTTTTTTGCTATTCATCTTTGGATAATAATCTTTGAGTTAGTCTTTCATGGCCCTCCAAATAAATCATTTTTTTTCTCTAGCACCGTAAACATGTTTATCATTCCTTTTAAATTTATTCTACATTTCCCCCCACTGCCCTTTACTGTAAAACAATGAAAATCAGTTTCTTTTTATGTGTGATCACTATACCACTCTGAATTATTTAACTTTTTAAGTACTTTCATGAATTTTAGATTCATGAAATCTAAAATTCATGAAAGTATTGTTGGATCATGAATGTATAGGTAGATATAAAGTCAGATAGATTCTTATTTATTTGAACAATCATTTATCCCTTTCACATTATAGTATGAAGATATTCCACTCACAGTTTTTTAAAGTCAGTGGCTGCCTGGTATAGGGATATTGATTTAACAGTCTTTTCGATTTCTCCCCTTCTCTCCAAGGCCAGTGACATTAAAAAGAAAGACTGTTTATTGTTATGTCGTTTCCCTAATCATATTCTTTCCTCTATGTTACATGTTAGACTAATGATTATCAAACTGAAAAACGAAAGTTGAAATTCTGGAGGCCCATATACCAGAGCTTTTCATTAAGCAGCTTGGAGTTGTGGCCAGAAATCTGCATTTTAACAAATTGAGCCTGATGCAAGTAATTCATAAATCACATTCTAGGAAATATTTGTTCTTATATCAAATACTGTTCAGTCATTTAAAAAAATAGGATAGGAATAATAATACGCATGCCCAGCAAGACTGTTCAAAAGGTTAAATGATGGAAGTTTTTAACACTACCTGAAAGTAACTGAGCGGCTTTTTTTTGGATAACTAATTCTTATCTGAATGCTAGTATATGAAATGCGTGAACAGTTAACTTATTGTGTTCTTTAACAGTGTGTGCAATTATTGTATAGTGCTAAGTTGCTTCAGTTGTGTCTAACTCTTTGGGATACTATGGACCATAGCCTGCCATGCTCCTCTGTCCAAGGGATTCTCCAGATATAGTCTGTCGTTAAGTCACTAAGTCCTGTTTGGCTTTTGGCAACCCCATGGACCATAGCTCACCAGGCTCTTCTGTCTACGGGATTTCCCAGGCAAGAATTCTGGAGTGGGTTGCCATTTCCTTCTCCAGGGGATCTTCCCAACCCAGAGATCAACCCCAAATCTCTTGCATGGCCAGGTGGATTGTTTACCACTGAAATACCTAGGAAGCCCCTAATTGTATACTTACAATATTCTATATTTGAATTGTAATTTTCTATAATAGGGAGAATTTTGCCTTTGTGTAAAGGCTATAATGTAGCATCTATTACTATATTATACACAATAAATATTTTCAGGCTATCAAAATAAATTTTGCATATATAAGGGAAAATGTTATCTTTAAAAAAGAACAGTTTTTACAATAAAACATAAATACAAGATACATAGTTAAACTGTTTGAAATAATAAGAGCTCTGAAGTAGTAGAGTGATTTTACAAAAAGAATTGAAATCAGATATAAAATACTGAAGGTATATTAAAATCTTAGGTATTGTCTTTCACTGTAACGATGATCAATATGTGGACTACTCATGTCATTTTGTGGAAATGTGGTCTAGAGTCACCTACTTTGGGAAGACTTCAAAATAAAATAATAAGATTAATATCTTCTTCCTCTTTTCATCAAATTTAAAGGTCACGCGACTCTTCTGACTAAAGTGAAATTCAAAGCTGAACCTTAAAGCAATTTGAAATTGAATTTCTCCTCTTATATGCTAGGCTGCCATTATTAACCATGATGATGGAGACATTCAGAAAGAAAAATCTTTTAATATAGCCTTTTCTTTCTACACATAGGGAAAAAATATGGCACAAAAGGATTAAAGAAGCTTTAGAAAACTTGTGCATATTCCTATGCACGTTTTGGTGCTCCACGAATCTCACTCAATAAAAATTAAAACTATGATTGCATTTGTGCATCATATTTATAAAATGATATTTTCATACAGTGATAAAAATTCAAAAATTAAAAGTCACTTGCAAATGTTTTTCTGATTAATTCTGTAAATTTCATTCTTTTGGTGCACAAACATGAATGCATTTGTGTGGCATTTCTGACTTTAAATCTTTACACTCTATATAGACCCCAGCACCTTTTATGTCCCTTCTTCTTGCAGACAGTAATGGTGTAAAGTGCAAAATGTTTTACTGCATTTGGAAAGGATACTTTTTTATTAATTGACCAGTTTGTTAACTTGACTTTTAAACATTTTTTCATCCATTATTGTTCTACAATAGTCTGAGATAAAATTATTTCATATATACATAAAGATTTCTAATTTTTAACATGCTTCAAAAATTTCCCATCCTATCTTTGATGTAAAATTTGAATAAAGTTCAATTAATATTTGCTAAACTTTGTGCCAGGTTCTAGGATAAGTATTTTCATATGAAAAATATCCTTGTTCAGCTTCTATAATAACCCATGAATTTTAATTATTCATCTTATGTAATGAAGAAGTGTGTTCAAATGATTTTCCCGAAAAATCATAGCTCATAAACAATAGAAATAAAATGTGGAGTTTTCATGATCCTTCTAATTCTAACACAGAAGTAGGAAAAGTGCTGTTCCTTACTCTTTCCTGCCAAGAGAGTATCAGTCCCTTAATAAGAAAGTAGAAATATTATCTGAACAAAAAGAGAATCAATGCATTTTTTGAGTAGTACGATTGTTAGAATTACCACTAATGTAGTAGTAATGCTCACTACTGTGGTCAGTAATGTCTCTTTCTGGCAGTGACAGGGAGGGACATGTTATTGAATAGTGTTAATATTCTTCCTAATACCAACTTCACATTGTTGCATTGGCTCCAAAATAACTATGTAAGATCCAAGATTCACCAATTATAAATTCATCTATATCATTACGTGATGCGATTTTGAACTTCCATAACAATTTACTCTATATTTCATTCATTTGAAATATATTTTGGCTTGTATTACAATTTCTTTTTTTTTTTTTTTGCATTTTATTGGAATATAATTGCTTTACATTGTTGTGTTAGTTTCTACTCTACAGTGAAGTGAATGAGCCATATGCATACATAAACCTCTCCCTCTTGTACCACCCACCACCCTACCACCATCCCGTCCTTCTAGGTCATGAGACCATGATGACATATACACTGTCGTGTGTATATAAAGCACAAGAAGCTCAGCTCAGTGTTCTGTACTATAATTTCTATGTATTCAGTACTATTCTCTATCAAAATGACACTGTCATTTTTTACACAGAAATAGCTATGCATTACCCTGCTTTGCTTTCTTCAAAAAGCTTAAGGTAGTATCTTAAATTTATGTTTGCTCTAATAACTATACTTGATTCAACTCCATAATTATACATTAAAATGCCTAGTTTTAAAATATTACATTAAATCATTGTGTTACTTGGTATGGATACAATTAGTAAGACAAAGCAAATCTTACTTTAATCTTATGGACATTTGGTCAGAAAGAATTCTTGATTTCTGAGAAGAGTTAATGTTATGAAGTAAAATAATAATGAGATATTCAATAAACTCTGACCAACAATTATTTTAGGAAAAGTAAAAATTAATGAGGAATTTCACTTGAAGAAGTGGCCATGAAAGAAATAAAAATTAACAAAGTGGATTATTTAAAGTGATTTATTTTAAGAAATAAGGAGAAATAGAAAAGATAAAATCTAGTTTGCCAATAAATTATCCATAAAAGGAAGTATGTCAAGAATGGCTGGTCTTAAGTTAGAAATGTTTGACCACAAAATTCTGTGCATGCCACTTGAGCAGAAATGGCCACTGAAGTGTAAAATTATGATTCAATAAATATTAAAGAAAGAACAAAATTTCTAGTAAAGGAAAACTTTTACTTATATTCTATATGAAAATATATTAAAGCAGATCTGGAAGGCATAATGTGTGTTTTTTATAGAGTGAATAGATGATTTCTACTTGCATCAAATAAAAAGGAAAAGGACCAGTCAAAATTTTAGTATTATGTAGTAAGGTGTATGCTAATAGGTCTCCGGCGGTGTCTGTCGCTGAGGACTTTGAGCCTCTAGATGAGCGCAGGGCTCTAGGCCTTTGGACTGCCACCTAGCGGCCGATTCGGCCCTTGCCGCGGAGCCACCCACTTGGGGCCTGTGTGCTGGGTCTTGCATGTGTCTCTGACTGACCCATCCCGCGGTGCCACCTCTGGCCTCTGGCTAACCCGAGGGCGGATATAATTGAAGACATACATATAGGATATTATATTGGAAACAGTGGTTATAACTCTCTAGCTAAAGGTGGGAAGAAAAACAATGTATCCTGTAATGCCAGTGGAAAGTTGTATCTACATGATGCCAAAATGAATAACCAATACCAAAATTGGATTAAAAACATACCAAGTCACTGCGGGAGGAGTGGTTGCCGGGGTGGTGGGATGAGGATGAAAATCTCTATGCTTAGTGCAGATACAGTAAATTGCCACTTGAATATTTTATGTTTTAGCACCAAATGCTGCTGCTGCTGCTGCTAAGTCACTTCAGTCGTGTCCGACTCTGTGCGACCCCATAGATGGCAGCCCACCAGGCTCCCCTGTCCCTGGGATTCTCCAGGCAAGAACACTGGAGTGGGTTGCCCTTTCCTTCTCCAATGCATGAAAGTGAAAAGTGAAAGTGAAGTCTCTCAGTCATGCCCGACTCTTAGCAACCCCATGGACTGCAGCCTACCAGGCTCTTCGGTCCATGGGATTTTCCAGGCGAGAGTACTGGAGTGGGGTGCCATTGCCTTATCCAAATAAGAGTAAACAAAAAAAAATTTTTTTTGAAAACTTAATGAGTATCCTTCATAGTTCTTAGGGTTTCTGTGGTGCAACATGGTAAAATCTGAAACAAATCATGGTGGGGATATTTGACATATTTATCTGCAGTCATTAAGTATTGTTCAAGGCATATTCAGTTCAGTTCAGTTGCTCAGTCATGTTCCATTCTTTGCAACCCCATGAATTGCAGTAGTCCAGGCCTCCCTGTCCATCACCAACTCCCGGATTTTACCCAAACTCATGTCCATCGAGTTGGTGATGCCATCCAGCCATCTCATCCTCTGTCGTCCCCTTCTCCTCCTGCCCCCAATCCCTCCCAGCATCAGAGTCTTTTCCAATGAGTCAACTCTTCGCATGAGGTGGCCAAAGTATTGGAGTTTCAGCTTTAGCATCAGTCCTTCCAAAGAACACCCGGGACTGATCTCCTTTAGGACGGACTGGTTGGATCTCCTTGCAGTCCAAGGGACTCTCAAGAGTCCTCTCCAACAACACAGTTCAAAAGCATCAATTCTTCGGCACTCAGCTTTCTTCACAGTCCAACTCTCACATCCATACATGACCACTGGAAGAACCATAGCTTGACTAGATGGACCTTTGTTGGCAAAGTAATGTCTCTGCTTTTGAATATGCTATCTAGGTTGGTCAGAACTTTCCTTCCAAGGAGTAAGCATCTTTTAATTTCATGGCTGCAATCACCATCTGCAGTGATTTTGGAGCCCCCCAAAATAAAGTCTGACACTGTTTCAACTGTTTCCCCATCTAATTCCCATGAAGTGATGGGACCAGATGCCATGATCTTAGTTTTCTGAATGTTGAGCTTTAAGCCAACTTTTTCACTCTCCTCTTTCACTTTCATCAAGAGGCTTTTGAGTTCCTCTTCACTTTCTGCCATAAGGGTGGTGTTATCTGCATATCTGAGGTTATTGATATTTCTCCCGGCAATCTTGATTCCAGCTTGTGCTTCTTCCAGCCCAGGGTTTCTCATGATGTACTCTGCATATAAGTTAAATAAGCAGAGTGACAATTAACCCTACACAAATTTGGGGCAATGATAAGGATACCAGAAAGAGTTAATACAAAGTTTTGAGAATGTGAATGTGTTTATAAGTGAAATATATAGCTCTGATTCTATAGAAAAAAATTATTTCCAGTTGGAGAGCACATATCCCCTTCATGGATCACAGCCTTGTCATGGTGAATGAGATTTTGATAACTCAATGAAGCTATGAGCCTTTTCATGCAGGGCTACCCAAGATGGAAGGTCATAGTGAAGAGTTCTAACAAAACATGGTCCACTGGATGAGGAAATGGCCAACCACTCCAGTATGCTTGTCAGGAGAACCCATGACCAGTATGAAAATGCAAAAAGATGTAACACTGAAAGATGAGTCTCCCCAGGTCAGAAAGTGTCCTATATGATACTAGGGAAGAACGAAGGGAAATTACTAACAGTTCCAAAAATAATGAGGCACTGGGCCGAAGTGGAAAGGACACTCAGTTGTGGATGTGTCTGGTGGTGAAAGTAAAGTCTGATGTTGTAAAGAACAGTATTGCAAGGAACCTGGAATGTTAGGTCCAAGTTGTTGTTGTTGTTCAGTTGTTCAGTCTTGTCCAACTCTTTGAGATCCATGGTGTGCAGCATGCCAGGCTCCTCTGTCCTTCACTAGTTCTTGGACTTCGCTCAAACTGATATCCATTAGATGATGCTATCCAACCATCTCATTCTCTGTCGCCCCCTTCTCCTCTTGCCCTCAATCTCTCCTAGCATCAAGGTCTTTTCCAATGAGTCATCTCTTTGCATCAGGTGGCCCAGGTATTGGAGCTTCAGCTTCAGCATCAGTTGTTTCAATGAATATTTAGGGTTTATTTCCTTTAGGATTGACTGATTTGATCTCCTTGCTGTCCAAGGGACTCTCAAGAGTCTTTTCCCACACCATTGTTTGAAATTTCATGAATGAAAGTAAATTGGATATGGTCAAACAGGAGATGGCAAGAGTAAACATCGACATCTTAGCATTCAGTGATTTGAAATAGATGGGAATGGGCAAATTTAATTCAGATGACCATTATATCTACAACTGAATCCCTTGGAAGAAATGGAGTAGCCTCATAGTCAACAAAAGAATCCAAAATGGAGAACTTGGGTGCAATCTCAAAAAAGAATGGTCTCAGTTCGTTTCCAAGGCAAACCATTCAACATCACAGCAATCCAAGTCTGTTCCCCAACCACTGATGCCAAAGAAGCTGAAGTTGACTGGTTCTTTGAAGACCTACAAGACCTTCTAAAACTAACATCAAAAATAGGTGGCCTTTTCGTAATAGGGGATTTGAATGAAAAAGTATGAAATCAAAAGTTACCCAGAATAATAGGAAAGTTTGGCCTTGGAATATAAAATAAATCATGGGAAAGCCTAACAGAGTTTTGTCCAGAGAACACACTGGTCTTAGCAAACACTCTTTTCCAACAACCTAGGAGACATCACCAGATGGTTATGGAGACATGGACATCACCAGATGGTTAACACTGATATCAGATTGATTCTGTTCTTTGCAGTTGAAAATGGAGAAGCTCTGCTGCTGCTGCTGCTGCTAAGTCACTTCAGTCATGTCCGACTCTGTGCGACCCCATAGACGGCAGCTCACCAGGCTCCCCCGTCCCTGGGATTCTCCAGGCAAGATCACTGGAGTGGGTTGCCATTTCCTTCTCCAGTGCATGAAAGTGAAAAGTGAAAGTGAAGTCGCTCAGTCGTATCCGATTCTTACCGACCCCATGGACTGCAGCCTACCAGGCTCCTCCATCCATGGGATATTCCAGGCAAGCGTGCTATACAATCAGAAAAAAAACAAAACTAGGAGCTGACTCTGGCTCAGATCATGGGCTCCTTATTGCAAAATTCAGGTTTAAATGGAAGAAAGTAGGGAAAACTATTAGGCCATTCAGATAAGACCTAAATCAAATCCCTTATGATTACACAGTGGAGGTGACAAATAGATTCAAAGGATTAGATCTGGTAGACAGAGCACCTAAAGAACCATGGACTGAGTTTCATAACATTGTACAAGAGGCAGTGACTAAAACCATCTCAAAGAAAAAGAAACACAAGAAGCCAAAGTGGTTGTCTGAGGATGCTTTACAAATAGCTGAGGAAAGAATAAAAGAAAAAGGCAAGTGAGAATAAGAAAGATATAGCCGACTGAATGCAGAGTTCCAGAGAATAGCAAAGAGAGATAAAGAGCCCTTCATAAATGAACAAAGCAAAGAAATAGAGGAAAACAATAGAATGGGAAAGACTAGAGTTCTCTTTAAGAGAACTGGAGAGATCAAGGAAGCATTTCATGCAAGGATGGGCATGATAAAAGAGAGAAACTGTGAAGGCCTAATAAAGAAAGAAAGGAAGTGAAGTCGCTCAGTCATGTCTGACTCTTTGCAACCCCATGGACTGTAGTCTACCAGGTTCCTCCATCCATGGGATTTTCCAGGCAACAATACTGGAGTGGGTTGCCATTTCCTTCTCCAGAGGACCTAATAGAAGCAGAATAAATTAAGAAAAAGTGACAAGAACACAGAAAAACTATACAAAAAAGATCTTAATGACCTGGATAACCACGATGGTATGGTCACCCACATAAAGCTGGACATCTTGGAGTGTGAAGTCAAATGGTCTTAGAAAGCATTACTATGAACAAGCTTGTGGAGATGATGGAATTCCAGCTGAGCTATTTAAAGTCTTAAAAGATGTTGCTGCACTTTATATATCAGCAAATTTGGAAAACTCCTCAGTGGCCACAGAACTGAAAAATATCAGTTTTTATTTCAATCCCAAAGAAGGACAGTGCCAAAGAATGTTCACATTACTGGACAATTGTGCTAATTTCACATGCTAGCAAGGTTATACTCAAAATCCTTTCAACAAGTATTCAACAATATGTGAACCTCCAGATGTACAAGATGGGCTTTGAAGAGACAGGGAAACCATAGATCAAATTGCCAGCATTTGCTGGATCATAGAGAAAGCAAGGGGATTCCAATAAAATAATCTACTTCTGCTTCATAGATTATGCTACAGCCTTTGACTCTGTGGATCACAACAAACTGGAAAATTTTTAAAGAGACGGGAGTATCCAGCCACCTTACCTGTCTCCTGAGAAACCCGTATGTGAGTCAAGAAACACCAGTTAGAACTGGACATGGAACAACTCACTGGTTCAAAATTAGGAAAGGGGTATGACAAGGCTGTATATTGTCCCCCTGCTTATTTAACTTATAGGCAGAATATATCATGTGAAACACTGAATAAGCTGAATCACAAGCTAGAATAAAGATTGCTGGGAGAAATACCAAACAACCTCAGATATGCAGATAATAGCACTCTAATGGGAGAAAGTGAGGAAGAACTAAGAGCCTCTTGATGAGGGTGAAAGGGGAAAGTGAAAAAGTTGACTTGAAACTCAACATTTAAAAAATAAGATAATGGCATCTAGTACTGGTCCCATGTTCATGGAAATAGAAAGGGAAAAGAGTTGAAGCAGTGACAGATTTTATTTTCTTGTGTTTCAAAATTACTGAAGACAGTGACTGTGGCCATGAAATTAGACGCTTGTTCCTTGGAAGGAAAGTTATGACAAATCTAGACAGCGCATTGAAAAGCAGAGACATCACTTGGCTGACAAAGGTCCACAGAGTCAAAACTATGTTTTTTCCAGTAGTTATGTATGTCTTCCTGAGATCCTGGATGGTTAACATCTGCCAGTAGGGTCATAGCCTGAGATCAGCTCTCCAGAGGAGACATACGGCACAAATGAATTGGTGCTCTTGCAGCACACCTGGGAAACCAAGTGGCCAAGACCAGGGAGGTGATTAAGATGCATGGCCCACCTGGGACAGTGTTGCCAAGGACCTTGTCACCTGAGCTGCTCAGACCTGGGAAGGGCACAAAATGCATGCAAAACCCACAGAGACTGAGCCAGAACAGTGTCTGAGTGTCTCCTGTGAAGGTACAGGTGATCAGTGGCCTGCTGCAGGGGCTCTGGGTGCAGCAGACCTGGGTATGGCAAAAGCCCTCTGGGAGGAAGTCACCATTAACTCCACCATAGAGCCACCAAAACTGACACAGGAGTGGGGAAATAGACTCTTGGAGGCCTCAAACAAAACCTTGTGAGCACCAGGACCCAGGAGAAAGGAACAGTGTCCCCATAAGAAACTGACCCAGACATGCCCATGAGTGTCCAGGAGTCTCCAGCAGAGGCATGGGTTGGAGGTGGCCTGCTTCAGGGCTGGAGGCACTGAGTGCAGCACTGCATGCATGGGGCCTTTTGAAGGAAGTCCCCATTGTCTTCATTACCTCCACCATAATTTGGCTTCAGTCAAACAACAGGGATGGAACACAGCCTCTCCCATCAACAGAAAAATGGATTAAAGATTTATTGAGCATGGCCCTGCCCATCAGAACAAGACCCAGTTTCCCTCTCAGTCAATCTCTCCCATCAGGAAGCTTTCATAAGCCTCTTATCCTTATCCATCAGAGGGCAGACAGAATGAAAACCACATATCACAGAAAACTAACAAAACTGATAACATGGACCACAGCCTTGTCTAGCTCAGTGAAACTATGAGCCATGCCATGTACAGCCACCCAAGATGGATGGTTAATGGTGGACCGTTATGACAAAACATGGTCCACTGGAGATGGGAATGGCAAACTACTTCAGTATTCTTGCCTTGAAAACCCCATGAACAGTATGAAAATGCAAAAAGGAATAACAGTGATAGATGAACTCTGCAGGTCAGTAGGTGCCCGATATGTTACTAGAGAAGAGTGGAGAAATAGCTCCAGAATGAATGAAGAGACAGAGCCAAAGAAAATACAACACCCATTTATGGATGTGGGTGATGGAAGTAAAGTCAGATGCTGTAAAGAGCAATATTGCATAGGTACATGAATCAAGGCAAATTGGAAGTAATCAAACAGAAGATGGCAAGAGTAAACATCGACATCATTTTAGGAATCAGTGAACTAAAATGGACTGGAATGTGGAATTTAACTTAGGTGACCATTATATCTACTACTGTGGGCAAGAATCCCTTAGAAGAAATGGAGTAACCATCATAGTCAACAACAGAGTCCAAAATGCAGTACTTGGATGCAATCTCAAAATGACAGAATGATCTCTGTTCATTTCCAAGGCAAACCATTCAATATCATAGTAATCCAAGTACATTCCCCCAAAAGTATTGCTGAAGAAGCTGAGGCTGAACAGTACTATGAAGACCGATCAGACCTTCTAGAACTAACACCCCCAAAAGAGGTCCACTTCATTTTAGTGGACTGGAATGCAAATGTAGTTAAGAGCTACATGAAGTAACAGGCAAATTTGGCCTTGGAGTACAAAACAGAGCAGGTCAAAGGCTAACAGAATTT
The DNA here is from genome assembly GCF_032452875.1 of Bos javanicus. Lineage (NCBI taxonomy): Eukaryota > Metazoa > Chordata > Mammalia > Artiodactyla > Bovidae > Bos > Bos javanicus. The sequence goes on along the minus strand of NC_083869.1, from coordinate 56,811,576 downwards.
TGCTAGAGAACACACTGGTCATAGCAAACACCCTCTTCCAACAACACAAGAAAAGACTCTACACATGGATATTATCAGATGGTCAGTACTGAAATCAGATTGATCATATAAAGCTGCAGAAGTTCTTTACAGTCAGCAAAAACAATACTGGGAGCTGACTGTGGCTCAAATAAAGAACTCCTTATTGCCAAATTCAGACTTAAATTGAAGGAAGTAGGGAAAACCACCAGACCATTCAGGTATGACTTAAATCAAATCCCTTATGATTACACAGTGGAAGTAACAAATAGATTCAAGGGATTAGATCTGATAGAGTGCTTAAAGAACTATGGAAGGAGGTTCATGACATTGTCCAGGAAGCAGTGATCAAGACCATCCCCAAGAAAAAGAAATGTAAAGAGGCAAAATGGTTGTTAGAGGAGGCCTTACAAATAGCTGAGAAAGAAGAGAGTGAAAGGCAAAGGAGAGAAATATAGATATATCCATTTGAATGCAGAGTTCCAAAGAATAGCAAGGAGAGAGAAGAAAGCCTTCCTCAGTGATCAATGCAAAGAAATAGAGGAAAACAACAGAATGCAAAAGACTAGATATCTCTTCAAGAAAATTAAAGATACAAGGGAATATTTCATGCAAAGCTGAGCAAAATAAAGGACAAAAATGGTTGGACCTAACAGAAGCATAAGATATTAAGAGGAGGTGGCAAGAATTCACAGAAGAAATATGCAAAAAAGATCTTAATGACCCAGATAACCAGGATGGTGTGATCACTTAACTAGAACTAGACATCCTGGAATGTGAAGTCAAGTGGGCCTTAGGAAGCATCACTACGAACAAAGCTAGTGGAGGTGATGGAATTCCACTTGAGCTACTTCAAATCCTAAAAGGTGATGCTGTAAAATTGCTGCACTCAATATGCCAGCAAATTTGGAAAACTCGGCAGTGGCCACAGGACTGGAAAAGGTCAGTTTTCCTTTCAATCCCAAAGAAAGGCAATGCCAAAGAATGCTCAAACTACCGCACAGTTGCACTCATCTCACACGCTAGTAAAGTAATGCTCAAAATTCTCCAAGCCAGGCTTCAGCAATATGTGAACCGTGAACTTCCAGATGTTCAAGGTGGATTTTGAAAAGGCAGAGAAACTAAACGAAAGATCAAATTGCCAACATCCGTTGGATCATTGAAAAAGCAAGAGAGTTCCAGTAAAATATCTCCTTTTTTTTTTACTGACTATGCCAAACCTTTGACTGTGTGGATCACAATAAACTGTGGAAAATTCTGAAAGAGATGGGAATACCAGACCCCATGACCTACCTCCTGAGAAATCTGTATGCAGGTCAGGAAGCAACAGTTAGACCTGGACATGGAACAATAGACTGGTTCCAAATTGGGAAAGGAGTACATCAAGGCTGTATATTGTCACCGTGCTTATTTAACTTATATGCAGAGTACATCATGGGGAATTCTGGGCTGGATGAAGCACAAGCTGGAATCAAGATTGCTGGGAGAAATATCAATAACCTCATATATGCAGATGACACCACCCTTACGTCAGAAAGTGAAGACCTAAAGAGCCTCTTGATGAAAGTGAAAGAGGAGAGTGAAAAAGTTGGCTTAAAATCCATCATTCAGAAAACTAAGACCATGGTATTCATTCCCACCACTTCATGGCAAATAGATGGGGAAACAAAGGAATCAGATAGAGACTTTATTTTGGGGGCTCCAAAATCACTGTAAATGGGGACTGCAGCCATGAAATTAAAGGACGCTTTGTCCTTGGAAGAAAAGTTTTGACCAACCTAGACAGCGTATTAAAAAGCAGAGACATTACTTTCCCACAAATGTCCATGTAGTTAAAGCTAGGTTTTTTCCAGTAGTCACATATGGATGTGAGAGTTAGACTATAAAGAAAGCTGAGTGCCAAAGAACTGATATTTTTGATCTGTGGTGTTGGAGAAGACTCTTGAGAGTCCCTTGGACTGCAGGAAGATCCAACCAGTCAATCCTAAAGGAAAATAGTCCTGAATATTCTTTGGAAAGACTGATGCTGAAGCTGAAACTCCAGAACTTTGGCCACCTGATGGGAAGAACTGACTAATTGGAAAAGACCCTGATACTGGGAAAGATTGAAGGCAGGAGGAGAAGGGGATAACAGAGGATGAGATTGTTGGAAGGCATCACTGACATGATGGACACGAGTTGGAGTAGGCTCCAGGTGTTGTTGCTGGATAGGGAGGCCTGGTGTACTGCAGTCCATGGGATCGCAAACATTTGGACACAACTGAACGACTGAACTTAACTGATGTATGTATGTGAAAGCTGGACCAAAAAGAAGGCTGAGCACGGTAGAATAGATGCTTTTGAATTGTGTTGCTAGAGAAGACTCTTGAGTGTCCTTTGGATGAAACTAGTCAATTGTAAACGAAATCAACCTGAATATTATTTGACAGTATGATTCTGAAACTGAAGCTCCAACATTTTGGCCACCTGATGTGAAGAACCAGCTCATGGGAAAAGACCCTGATGCTGGGAAAGATTGAAGGCAAAAGAAGGAGAGGGTGGTAGAGGATGAGACAGATAGCATCATTGCTCAATGGTCATGAATTTGAGGAAACCTTGGGAAATAATGAATGACAGGATAGCCTGGTGTGATGCAGTCCATGGGGTCTCAAATAGTTAGACATATCTTAGTTACTGAACAACAACAGCAACAAAAGTGCACATGTGCTGAGCTATTTATGTTAGTCACTTTAATTTATACTCCAAATCATTGGAAAATAATTTTAATGTAAAAATAGTCACCTCCTCTCTAGTACTTAAGTATAGCCTTTGTTATAAGACTTTTACATACCCATCAAAAAAAGTAACACTAAAGTTTACTAGAGCCAAACATTTTTAATTGATAAAGGTACATTGTATGGTATTAGTATTGATATCAACTTCCCAATTACCATCCATCAGCCCTCCTCAAAGTCATAGATCTGCATTTCAAAAACTTAAAATTTTTTGTTGTTTTTTAAAACAAAACAAGCAATCAAATAGAGACAATGAAAACAACTGAGAATGACTTGTTAAAATCAAGTGCCAGTATGAATTAGCAAATTTGTCTATGCTGCATAAACGTTAATTAGTTGTAATATACTCATCAGATATTTTTATCATTTACAAGAACATGTTGCAAACAGAAGCATCTGAAGCCTGATTACAAAAGATAAACATTCACACACATTAGAATTTCTTTCTAATTCAAGTGTTATATGAGTTTCCTGACTCGAGGTGAGAAAGTTTATTACAGGCAGTAGTCTAAAAATTGGTTCAATAAGTTTAGATATACATCTTCAATAAATCTAAAATGCTATAGCATAGTATGGCAGTATCATTCATTATGAAGAATTGTCATTTGGGGGAAGTTATAAATATCTTTATAGATTTGATCAACATACAATCATAAATATAGTACATTCTGTTTTTGTGTTTTTCTATTATACATGCATTAATAAATATCTAAGTATGCATTTGCTGGTGACTATGCTAGACTGTGACTACTTAAAAGTAGGGATCATTTAGTATTCATTTTTATATTTCTTCATTTCTTGAGCAGTGTCTAGCACATCATCAGTATGTATGGCTAGTTAATCAATATGTTTGTGTTTGACAAAATGAATGAATGAATGAATGCATGAAGGCATGGAGGATGCATGGCTGAACTCATATTAATACACATACATGTGTCATATCCCATTCTATGAGGACTACATAGTTCCATTCATAAGAACGTGCCTGCAGCTAGTTATCAGTCATTTCTCATTAAAAGGAATATTATTCCACTATGAGAAACACTTAACATTTAACAATCACAGTAATAGGCAGATATTTTATTCCCTTCTTCCTTCCTCCTTCCCTCTCTCCTTCCCTTCTTTCTTTTCTCCCTTCCTTCAGCTATTCATTAATTTTTCCTTTTATAAAATTAGATTATCACATTTTAGCAGCTTGGGCATGTAAAATTTTTACTTATTCAATTTGTAAATTGTGTGACACTTCTATTCTTGTCCCAAGATGCAGCCAACTAAGAACTATTGATTTTCTCCCCATGACAAAAATTCGAAATGGGCAAATTGACATGGAAACCTTACATAAAAATTGAACAAATATGTAATTAAATGTGATTTAATTTAATTGATTCATTTAAATAATTGTCTAAAAGTGCTGGCATGGTGTGACACAAATGACATGTGTGAGTTTTGGAATTAGAACTGTGTTGTAATCTAATCTACCCTCCTCACAAAGGATATATCTTCTAGTAATTCACCCACTTCAGTTTGTTAGTTTATAAAAAAGGGGAGAGTAATACCACCACTTTTGTTGCACATTTCCCACACATCTAGCCTCTAATGCTTCAACTTTGTTTTCCATTTAAATCCACTTCCTTTCTGATTTTATGTTTTATTTTTATATTGTATGTTTTCCTTTTACTACCTCAATTTTTTTTTCTTCTTCCGTCTTTCCTTTGTTCCATTTTTTCTCTCCTTCTTTCTTTCATTCTTTTAGTTTTTCTTTTTGCAAGACAATTTGAATATCATAAAAGTAAAAAAAAATCTGGTTTCCTGAAAAATTAAATGATACAATGTAGATAAAATTTACACATTAAGATAATTTAATTCAAATGATAAATAATATCATGAATACTAAATTTAAAAATTACATATGACACATCAGTATAAATATAATTTTTGTTTTTCTATCCAAAGGAAAAAGTGTGAGGCTAAAATTTCTATATACTTTTAACAAAGTGGTTTTCTTCTGCTAGTCTTCCAGTATGAAAAAGCAGAAAATATTTTCTTAACTGATGATAATATAACAAATTTTTCATTTTTTTTTTTTTACTCTTTAATCAATGTTGCTGGTTAATCTATATTCATCTAATAATTTTCTTGAAATTGTATAGGGTTAGTTTGGAATTATTAAGTACTAGGTTGGAGGTTTATTAATGGTTTTTTTTCACTTGTTCCATGGCTTCCAAAGTGGAGCTAGTGGTAAAGAACCCGCCTGCCAATGCAGGTAGATGTAAGAGATGTGGGTTTAATCCCTGGGTTGGAGATCCCCTGGAGAAGGACATGGCAACCCACTCCAGTATTCTTGCCTGAAGAATTCCATGGAGCCTGGTGGGCTACAGTTTCATAAGATCACAAAGAGTCAGACATGACTGAAGCAAGAGCATGCATGCATGCTGGGTGGAACTTGAGCAGGAAATAAACTGTTACTGTTAAAAGCATCTGAAATTTTTGCTTTTTCATAGCAGTAAAATCTGGAGAATGCAGTCTAATAAGAGTGAGAAAAATAATTTGGATTGTTAAAGAGGAACAACTACACCAATTAAAGTACTATGGAGTTATACTGTATTTGGCTTCTTTGGTTAATCTGATGTAATGAATAGAGTTTTGCCAAGAGAACGCACTGGTCATAGCAAACACTCTCTTCCAACAACATAAGAGAAGACTCTACACATGGACATCACCAGATGGTCAACACCAAAATCAGATTGATTATATTCTTTCCAGCCAAAGATGGATAAGCTCTGTACAGTCAGCAAAAAGACCAGGAGCTGACTGTGGCTCAGATCATGAACTCCTTATTGCCAAATTCAGACTTAAATTGAAGAAAGTAGGGAAAACAACTAGACCATTCAGGCATGACCTAAATCAAATTCCTTATGATTATACAGTGGAAGTGAGAAACAGATTTAAGGGATTAGATCTGATAGAGTGCCTGATGATATACGGATGGAGGTTCGTGACATTGTACAGGAGACAGGGACCAAGACCATCCCCATGGAAAAGAAAGGCAAAAAAGCAAAATGGCTGTCTGGGGAGGCCTTACAAATAGCTGTGAAAAGAAGAGAAGTGAAAAGCAAAGGACAAAAGGAAAGGTATAAGCATCTGAATGCAGAGTTCCAAAGAATAGCAAGGAGAGATAAGAAAGCCTTTCTCAGTGATCAATGCAAAGAAATAGAGGAAACAACAGAATGGGAAAGACTAGAGATCTCTTCAAGAAAATTAGAGATACAAAGGGAAAATTTCATTCAAAGATGGGCTTGATAAAGGACAGAAATGTATGGACCTAACTGAAGCAGAAGATATTAAGAAGAGATGGCAAGAATACACAGAAGAACTGTACAAAAAAGAGGTTCACAACCAAGATAATCAAAATGGTGTGATCACTCACCTAGAGTGACATCCTGGAATGAAAAGTCAAGTGGGCATTAGGAAGCATCACTATGAACAAAGCTAGTGGAGGTGATGGATTTCCAGTTGAGCTATTTAAATTCCTGAAAGATGATGCTGTGAAAGCCCTGCACTCAATATGCCAGAAAATTTGGAGAACTCAGCAGTGGCCACAGGACTGGAAAAGGTCAGTTTTCATTCCAATCCCAAAGAAAGGCAATGCCAAAAAATGCCCAAACTACTGCACAATTGCATTCATCTCACACACTAGTAAAATAATGCTCAAAATTCTCCAAGCCAGGCTTCAGCAATACGTGAACCATGAAATTCCAAATGTTCAAGCTGGTTTTAGAAAAGGCAGAGGAACCAGAGATCAAATTGCCAACATCTGCTGGATCATGGAAAAAGCAAGAGAGTTCCAGAGAAACACCTATTTCTGCTTTATTGACTATGCCAAAGCCTTTGACTGTGTGGATCACAATAAACTGTGGAAAATTCTAAAAGAGGTGGGAATACCAGACCACCTGACCTGCCTCTTGAGAAATTTGTATGCAGGTCAGGAAGCAACAGTTAGAACTGGACATGGAACAACAGACTGGTTCCAAATAGGAAAAGGAGTACGCCAAGGCTGTATATTGTCACCCTGCTTATTTAACTTCTATGCAGAGTACATCATGAGCAATGCTGGGCTGGAAGAAACACAAGCTGGAATCAAGATTGCCAGGAAAAATATCAATAACCTCAGATATGCACACGACACCACCCTTATGGCAGAAAGTGAAGAGGAACTAAAGAGCCTCTTGATGAAAGTGAAAGTGGAGAGTGAAAAAGTTGGCTTAAAGCTCAACACTCAGAAAACTAAGATCATGGCATCTGGTCCCATCACTTCATGGAAAATAGATGGGGAAACACTGAAAACAGTGTCAGAGTTTATTTTTTTGGACTCCAAAATCACTGCAGATGGTGACTGTAGCCATGAAATTAAAAGATGCTTACTCCTTGGAAGGAAAGCTATGACCAATCTAGATAGCATTTTGAAAAGCAGAGATGTTGCTTTGCCAACAAAGGTCCATTTAGTCAAGGCTATGGTTTTTCCAGTGGCCATGTATGGATTTGAGAGCTGGACTGTGTAGAAAGCTAAACATCGAAGAACTTATGCTTTTGAAATGTGTTGTTGAAGAAGACTCTTGAGTGTCCCCTGGGCTGCAAGGAGATCCAACCAGTCCATTGTAAAGGAGATCAGTCCTGGGTGTTCTTTGGAGGGAATGATGCTAAAGCTGAAACTCCAGTAGTTTGGCCACCTCATGTGAAGAGTTGACTCATTGGAAAAGACTCTGATGCTGGAGGGATTGGGGGCAGGAAGAGAAGGGGAAGACAGAGGATGAGATTGCTGGATGGCATCACCAACTCAATGCACATGATGAACTCCAGGAGTTGCTGATGGACAGGGAGGCCTGGCATGCTGGATTCATGGGGTCACAAAGAGTCGGACACGACTGAGCTACTGAACTGAACTGAATGATTATATTAAAGGTCAAGAACATGTTCCGGAATCAAGGGAGAATAATGTGACTACATCAAGGCTTCATAACAATAGTTGTCCAATGTATAATATGTAATGATTGTTTTCTGTTAGGCATGCCACCTATAATCTCAAAGCACAAACTGGACTTTGAATTTTTATAGAAAAACATGGTATCTGCATTTTTTTTTCTTCCCCCATGACATGATTAGCATGGCAAAAACTAGAACAAGCTATAACTTGTTACCTGGAATAATAAAGGATAGATATTGATGTGATAGATTTTCTTGGCCTTTACTTTTCCAAAAGACATGCACATTTCACATTTTGAGCTTTGGCAATATGCCAAGGGGCAGAAAACAAATAAGGGACGTGAGGTGGTGACCTAACTCTTGAAATGTGGACAGCACAGGCTGCTAAATCTGAATTGCTCAAAAGCCCTGCTGAAAAGTTGTGATCTGTTTGAAATCACTTCTGACAACTTCCTTGGGCTCATCTCAGATATTCTCAATGAGGCCACTGGGTCGCTCATCCGCAAGGAGGGGTGTTGCCCAGTCGGACAGCAGAGCTAGAGAAGACTAAACCCTGTCCTCTCCTTTCAGAAAAGCCAGCAGTTTGAGAAACCAGGGCCTTATTTAGTTGTTGTAATGTAGAAGAATGATTCCTACCTTTTAAAAATGTGTGACAGAAATAGAAATCATTATCTCCTTCCCTTAAACTCCAACAAAGGTTTCTCTAGGACCTGTACATTTCCTTATGTATTTCTCACCCTAAGGACCTAGAAAACAATGTGAAACTTTTAAGCAAATAATTAGATGGAACAATCAAAAAACCAAAAAAAAAAAAAAAAAAAGACAAAATGCCTAATTTTCACATCATTCTCTTAATGAATTCCCTTCGGTACTTGTATATTAATTTTGCATCCTTCTGCGTTTTTAAAATCTATTTTGAAAATGTTTTGAAAGCTAGTTCCTGTGTATTTTCTGAGGTGTTCAAGGGTGGACCTGCTGCCCTATCCTTCTCTCTTGTCCCTCATGGGACTCGAGCTGGACTTTATTTATGTAGTTTCCTTTTTAGTCACTATTGCTATTACTATCATAGCACTTCTAATTATTTATTTATGCCATGTTTTGCTTATTTTTAATAATGAGCACTTTTTAAGAGCCTCACACTTTATTTTTTGCTTCCAAAGTCCCAAAAGTCCAAATAACGCCAAGCTCTGATCATATTATATGATCTGTTTCAGCAGTTTTACGATTCTATTTTTTTAAAAAGTACTGTGTTGAAAACAATATTCTGGTTTTTTTTTAAATTGGTATTACATTTTTAATCCTTAAAATAACTGTAGTAAGTATAGGATCAGTATTTCCCTATTAAGATACAAATGAGTCAAAGAGAAGAAAAGTAAAACCAACAAAACAAACTGCAATCTTGAGATGCAAGGTTTTCTATCTCTTGGCTCTTTTTTGTGCCCTGTTCACCAACAAATCACTTCTAAAATGCCATGTTTTTAATTAAATAATTGTCTTCCTATCCTTTGCAAATTGGGATTCATTTTAAAATCTGATTTTTAAATGCATTGCTTCTTATTCTAGCAGAGTACCATGTCATCACCTGACATCAGGAGGAGAAGAAGGAAAATGAAATGGTTGGATGGCATCATCATCTCAATGGACATGAGTTTGAGCAAACTCCAGGAGATAATGAAGGACAGGGAGGCCTGGCTTGCTGCAATCCATGGGGTCACACAGAGTTTCATACAACTGAGCAACAGAAAAACAACAACTGTGTCATCATAACCTTTTGAAAATACTCACATGACTGAGAACATTTCTATGTCAAATGCTGTTAGTGTTCCCCTACTGCTTATGAATACATTTCAAATTTTAGCTAGACAGCCTATGTGCCTCAGAACTATTTCCGAGTATAACATCATTGTCCAACACTTCTCCAGAAGCACCACTTATCTTACACCACTCACATCCCCAGAGTTCCCACCATATTCTTTCCTGCCTCATCTCTTTGCTCAAATAGATAGGAGTCCTTGAAGGGCAGGGGCTATACCTTACTTTTGTCTCTTTCATTCTTTTCTTTTCTTTTTTTCTTTCTTTTTTGACAGAAAAAAACAGAGTAAAAACAACAAACAAAAAGCAAGGAGAAGAGAGAACAAAAATGAGTACAATTAAGTTCTAATAAGTTAAGATAGGTAAATTAAGCCTATTTGGTTTCTTTTGTAGAGAGATATTTAACCTCATTTCCAGAACACTCAGGAAACAGTTTATAATAAAGAGTGGTATAATAGTTTTAGAAGATATCATAAAGATGAAAAGGAGAACCAAAAATCATGAACTCTTTTTTTCTGACTCTTGCAGTTTTTGAAAATGTATCAAGGAAGTAAGATGTGGTATTACAGTGATGACAGGAAGTTGCTCATATTATACGCTGTCAGATCTCATAATACAATACAGGCACTAGGACAGTATATTTTAGCAACATTAGTTAACACATATTACACACAGAATGCACGCTAGCTATGTAGCTTCAAATACAACTTCTTACTTGAAAAAATTTACAATCTGCCAGAGAGAAACAGACATATACATTTAGAGGGGCAGGGAGTAGAACAAGCAGTTCCCAAGTCAGTTTCAAAGAAATATGTTCCATGTCCAAAGACTAAAGAAAGATGAGAAGTCAATTCAATTCTAACCATAAAATATGGACTATCATATTATGAAAAATGTAACCACACACATGCAGATGATCAGAGAAAGGAGATAATTGCATGGAAAACTATGTTTCTCAAGGAAAAAAAAAAGAGAGAGAGAAATGATGCCCAAATAAATCTCACCAAACCAAAACAAACAAACAGAAACAAAGGGAAATAGTAATAGACTGGGGAAAATGCTCAGGCTCATCACAGGTTATTTTTAGCTTCTGCTTGAAATGAAGAAGTAAAACATAACAACTAATAGTGCTAAATTGTTTTTAACCACATGGAGAATTAGTCCTCCTATGGGCAAAAAGCAATAACATATTTTATGAGAAATGTCTTGAAATTCTGCCATACCATTATTTTCAAAACAGTGTGCATCTGAATTGATATGACTTCAAAGGCAGTGTAATATGAAAGTTAGACGTTTTTGGTTCTCCCTTTTTGGCTGACAAACATGATTTTAAACTTGGCTTTTTCTTATTCTTTTGAAAAAGAATGTGAATTACACAGAAACTTATTTTTAGAAAGTAAATATTTCCCAAGTTCCACCAATAACAGTAATCATTCATCTTTTAGCTTCACTAGTCAAATATTTTAGTCTGTTTCGTTCACTGATATAACCTTCAGTGCCTAGGTTGTTTTCTGAGACATCAGTTCAGTTCAGTTCAGTTCCTCAGTCATGTCCGATTCTTTGTGACCCCATGAATCACAGCACGCCAGGCCTCCCTGTCCATCACCAACTCCCGGATTTTACCCAAACTCATGTCCATCGAGTCAGTGATGCCATCCAGCCATCTCATCCTCTGTCATCCCCTTCTCCTCCTGCCCCCAATCCCTCCCAGCATCAGAGTCTTTTCCAATGAGTTAACTCTTCGCATAAGGTGGCCAAAGTATTGCAGTTTCAGCTTTAGCATCAGTCCTTCCAAAGAACACCCAGGACTGATCTCCTTTAGCATGGACTGGTTGGATCTCCTTGCAGTCCAAGGGACTCTCAAGAGTCCTCTCCAACAACACAGTTCAAAAGCATCAATTCTTCAGTGCTCAGCTTTCTTCACAGTCCAACTCTCACATCCATACATGACTACTGGAAAAACCATAGCCTTGACTAGACGGACCTTTGTTGACAAAGAAATGTCTCTGCTTTTGAATATACTATCTAGGTTGGTCATAACTTTCCTTTCAAGGAGTAAGTGTCTTTTAATTTCATGGTTGCAATCACCATCTGCAGTGATTTTGGGGCCCCCCAAAATAAAGTCTGACACTGTTTCCACTGTTTCCCCATCAAATTTCCCATGAAGTGATGGCACCAGATGCCATGATCTTAGTTTTCTGAATGTTGAGCTTTAAGCCAACTTTTTCACTCTCCTCTTTCACTTTCATCAAGAGGCTCTTTAGTTCCTCTTCACTTTCTGCCATAAGAGTGGTGTCATCTGCATATCTGAGGTTATTGATATTTTTCCCAGCAATCTTGATTCCAGCTTGTGTTTCTTCCAGCCCAGCGTTTCTCATGATATACTCTGCATATAAGTTAAATAAGCAGGGTGACAATATACAGCCTTGACGTACTCCTTTTCCTATTTGGAACTAGTCTGTTGTTCCATGTCCAGTTCTGGGATATAGTAAGTGTTTAATACAAATTTGCTGATGAATTAATATAGCAAAAATGATTGCCAGTATTTTTGTTATTTAAAAAGGCAAGATGGGGAGAAATCAAGGGACAGACACTTGGGACTCTGGTTCTTATAGACTGTGGCTCTCCTAAACTAGGTGTTCATAATAAGAAATAGGTGGAAAAGTTAGGCACCAGTAAGCTACATATTGGGGAAGGCAATGGCACCCCACTCCAGTACTCTTGCCTGGAAAATCCCATGGACAGAGGAGCGTGGTAGGCTGCAGTCCATGGGGTTGCTAAGAGTCGGACATGACTGAGCGACTTTACTTTCACTTTTCAGTTTCATGCATTGGAGAAGGAAATGGCAACCCACTCCAGTGTTCTTGCCTGGAGAATCCCAGGGGCAGGGAGCCTGGTGGGCTGCCGTCTCTGGGGTCGCACAGAGTCGGACACGACTGAAGTGACTTAGTAGTAGTAGTAGTAGTAAGCTACATATATGCCCTGATATACTCTGGTACATTAAAGTATCAGGAAATAGATTATAAAATCACAGAGAAAAATTAAACACAAACATATAATTGTGACCCCGCTGGAGGGTCTGAATAGAACAAAAAGGCAGAAGAAGGGGAAGTTTGCTTTTTCTGTTTGAGCTGGGACATCCATCATTTCCTGTCCTTGCATATCCATGCTCCTGATTTTTGGTTCTTTGGACTTGGACTGGATGTATACTATCAATTCCAAGGTTCTTAGGCCTTCAGATTTGGACTTATTTATACCACCAGAGTTCCCTGATCTCTAGCTTATAGACAGTAGATTCTGGGATTCTTGGCCTCCATAACTGGATTAGTCAATTCATATAATAAATGTCTCTCTCTCCATGTACATATACATCAATATATAACATATGTAACGTATGATATATATTTATTCATTTTTTCTGGTAAACCCTGAATATTTAATTTTTCTCTTAAAAAAACTCAGTTATGTCTAAGTCAACTAATATTTACTACATATATACAAAGGGTAATCTTAACTTGAGATCAATGAGGTGAGAAGATTGAAGTGGAAAAAGGCATGAGAGAAATTTTGTGAGCTATGTAAGCAAAGACATTTAGGTTGGAATGGTCCCATGGCTGTGTGGCAAGGTTGTTATATGCATCTGCGTCTGCAGTGATAGAGGCAGGGTGGCTACTAGAGGGTGAAATGTGCTGTGGGTGTTTCTGGGAAATAGTCCTGTGGCGGCTGGTCTATGCTTTAAAAATAACTTCAAGTCAATATAAATAAAAGTCTGATCCTAGGGAGAAATTTAAGAAGAAGGAAAACATAGTTAACTTGCTATTGAGTTCACAGAATTAATAATTTCTACATCTCACAGCAAAATTTGTTTAACAATACATTGCTTTCAAAATAATACCTATTCATTTTTTTAAAAATTGGCTTTAACATTGCTCAATATATCTACTTTAATTAATGTCAACAGTCTCTCCAAATAAACCTTAAAAAAAGCATTAGGTTTTCATTTTTTTTCCTAGGCTTTTCTTTGGGGTTTTCTTTTTCTTCACACATAGTAATAAGTGAAAATAGCCATTAAGAGACAAAAGTGAAGGCTTTCAAAGAACAAATCTATTTCTTAAATTGAAAGATAAGGTAATAAAATTTCTATGTATAAAAAACTGTCAACCTCATAGATCTGAATGCTTTATAGATTTTCCAGAAAAGTATAACTTCTGTACAATTAAAAGCTTTCCTTCTACAAATAATAATAATAATAATGTAGCACCAATAAAACCACCATCTTACCTCTTTAAGCAATTTCTGTTTCCTGTAAAGGCTTTTAAGTGAAATAATACATACTGGCTTTTCAATAAAGATATATGACCACTACCAATTGAAATCTGAAGCTAAAATCTGTGCTTCCAAAAATTTCCTCTTATGAGGAAACTCAACCACTAGAAAGATGTCTGGAAGGCTTAATATTGTCTTAGATGGAGAATTTTTATATGAGCACAGACACTTTATACTAAATTTATTTTTATTTATTTATATTTTAGTACCAAATGAATTATAAATACTTCAGTGTAACTAGGAAATTTTCCATATTCTACAAATTTCACCTCTAGGAAAAATGAGTATAAAATCTGAATAATCTATCCTTCCTAGTTCCTTAACAATAGGCTTTAATAAATAGTGAAAGATCTTCTTGAATAGTTACATTTTCTTTGTCATAAAAATATTTTCCCTTAGATCCCCCTTCCCCTTGAAATTACCATGTTTTTCGTTCATTTAATACACTGTCAAGGATTCAGAAAGGAAACTACATTTTTTTTCTATTCTCTTTCCTTTCACTTTCCCATTTATAGTCTGTTTTCAACCAAATAGCACTTGCAAAACATCTCTCATAATGACCATCTACTTGCAAAATTCAATAAATCACATAGAATTCTTATCCTCTTTGAAGTGTCTGGAGTTGATATTCTTGGACACCCTCCGTTCCTTTAACTTGGAGGTACCTACTCTTTGACAAGCTCTATCCACATTCTATTTCTTATTTACATTTGTTGATTCTTCCATAACACAGAATAAAACACTGATGTCTCCTAGAATTCCATCCTTAATCTTCCAGTCTTCTTTCTATAAACCCACTCTTACATCATGCATAAAATATACCTCACAATCCGGCCCACAAACCTCTCATTAGTATTCTCCCCCTACCCATTATACCATATTGCTGTGTTCTAATCTCAACAACCTTCACTTTTTATTTGCAGACCTACTCTCTGACTGTGCTATTCCTCTTTCAAGAAAGGTTTTCAGCCATTTCCCCCCATAAAATTACTAAACATTTTTTCAAAATACTGTTAAAATATCACTTCATCTGTTAAGCCATTCTCTCTCCCACTAGTCATCATTAACTGATCTCTGTTCAGCTGTTTTTCCACAAACCTTCAGTCATATTTCTTTTATAACAATTGTCAAATGGTATTTTAACTTTTGAAAATCCATTCATCTACCCAAAATGAATTTCATGTTCTTCAAAAATAAAAACCTTATTGGAGTTAATCAGCACAAAGAAAGCAGTACAGAATAAGAGTTTTAACCAGGGCATGGACT
This sequence comes from Bos javanicus, assembly GCF_032452875.1. Classification (NCBI taxonomy): domain Eukaryota; kingdom Metazoa; phylum Chordata; class Mammalia; order Artiodactyla; family Bovidae; genus Bos; species Bos javanicus. Next base: position 56,796,400 of record NC_083869.1, on the reverse strand, counting down.
TTAGAACCAATGAGGTGTTTACTAATCCAGTTTTAGCTGTTATTAATTCTTCTAATTTTACACAGGGTCTCACTCATCATAGGTTATCAATACATGTTTGTTGAATGGATTAATGAATGAATAACAGAATATCATCTCTTCTATGCTTCTTTTCATGCCTTAAGTAGTTTGAGGAATTCAGTAAGCATTACTTGTACCATCAAAATAAATTTTAAGGTGTAGAAAATCACAACACAGACAAAATTTCAATTAAGTCCAAAGCAGATAAAAATGAAGATACACAAATATGTAACCTCTCCAATTAACATATATTTCCTGGCTGAGTTTATCAGAAGCTGATTATATCTTAAAAGGTCCAGTGTCTCTGATGATACATAGGAAGAGTGAAAAGTGAAGGAGAACGTTAAAATGGGCTATTATGCCCACAAGAGATATTTACTCTGGTGTTGATACAAGGCATTCGCTAGATAGGTAATTTCCTGAGACCTATTGATGGAGCAGGGGTGCTGAAAGGTCATGTACACTTTGCCTGAGAATTGTGAGAAAGGGACAAGACATACAAAGACTGGGCCCCGGAGCAGGTATTGCCTGGGTCCTTAAAATGAAGTATTATAAGTACATAGACCAATGTTTGGCCAAGGATCTCCCTGGATTTACTAACTCTGAACTATCCACGGATCCACCATTTTTCACCTGAAATATTGCCCCCCACCACCAACCTTTTGGTGTGGGATCCCTGCAGCTGAACTCCAGGGCTTTCTTCCACATGCCACTAAGTCACTTTTAACAGCAAACTCCTCAGCTCTGCCTCAGATCACTTTGGCTACACATTCTTTTCAGCATCCTATGGAATCCTCTAACTTTGGCATAAATCAGGTTCCAATGGCACTAGGGTAAAGAATCCATCTGTCGATGCAGGAGACAAAGGGGATACAGGTTCGATTCCTGGGTCAGGAGGATCCCCTGGAGTAGGAAATGGCACCCCACTGCAATATTCTTGCCTGGAAAATCTTGAGGACAGAGGAGACTGGCGGCCATAGTCCACAGGGTCGCAAAAGGCAGTCTACAGACCACAGAGTCAGACAGGACTGAGCGACTGAGCACAATTTATGTTTCTGCTTTATCTCCTCATCCCCTCCCCAATTCTACAGTTACCTTTCATTCTAGCTGTATTAATCCACTCATAGTTCCCTAGAGTGGCCACTAAGTCTCACGTCCTTGTCTCTGTTTATGTTAATTTTTATTTTCAGGATGTTTTTCCCAACCTCTCTCAACCACCTGAACTACGTGGACAACAGGAGGTTGCCCTCTCTGTAAAGCCTTCCGTGTATTCCTATCTCCCATTCTAAACAAATCGCGTGTCCTGTTAAAACTCCACTGCCCTCTTTTTTTTTTTTTCTTCCTCTGTTCTCACCTACACTATCATAGGTTAATTAGTTTCTTATGAATTTCTAAACCACCAATTAGTGGGCTGTTTGATGTTCAAGATAAATTTCATTCACTTTCATTTGTCTAAGATTTAGCACACTTTCAGGGTCTTATCAACATTTGCTGAATAACTGGAGGAACTTAGGTGGAGGCAGGACCGAGGTAATACTAAAAAGGTATCTCCTCTCTGTCTTCAGTTGCACAAGACACTAAACCTGAGTATGAATGAAAAAGTGAATCAATTTTTTTCATGGAGGTTTATATAGACTAATATTTAAAGGGATATTTCTGATTGCATTTTATGTAGGAATGAATATTTGTTTAACACATTCAAATATCTTCCAGAAAAAGAAAAAATATTTTCCTATATGATTATTTTAATCACTTCCCATTTTTTTCAATTATTGTGTAAAAAAGGACATTTACTTGAATAACAAAATGGATGACTATGAAAAAAATTATAGAGTTTTGAAAATGAAACATCTGAATTTTAATACCATGTGCCTTAAAACTACCACTAAGTACTCTGCTGCTGCTGCTAAGTCACTTCAGTCGTGTCCGACTCTGTTCGACCCCATAGATGGCAGCCCACCAAGCTCCCCCATCCCTGGGATTCTCCAGGTAAGAACACTGGAGTGGGTTGCCATTTCCTTCTCCAATGCATGAAAGTGAAGTCAATCAGTTGTGTCCGACTCTTCATGACCCCATGGTCTGCAGCCTACCAGGCTCCTCCACCCATGGGATTTTCCAGGCAAGAGTACTAGAGTGGGTTGCCATTGCTTTCTCCTCTGAGACACTGCCATATGCTGTTATTGGGGGTTGACAATCAGGACTTCTGTTTACACGGGATATTAAGGAGGATGTCAGATATGGTTCATCTCTAAAGCTCAATGCAAGATGCAAAAATAACTTGCACTGTTATAAGGTTCATAGTTACCCAAAATGCGGTCCCTGAAATTTCTCAGAGGAAATGAATGTATTTGTTAAGAACCAAAACAATGTACGTCATCTGTACTTGAAATAAAAAGTTACTAAATAAAAGCCACTTTTCAAAATATAGCATCTAGTATAGTAATAGAGTCTAGAAACACCTGCTCTGTCCTTGTCTAATTAAAAGCCACTATTCTAGCAAATATATTTTTATGAGACAGTTCCACAAGTATTTTCATTCCCTCCATTATTTTTCTAGACACTAGCTGACCACGGTGCATACATGAGCAAAGCAAAGGTTAAGTATGTATGACACAGATGAGCCCCAAGATTAAGTATACACTGTGAAATGCATGTGGATGTTCATGATTTAAACCAACGGACTGCGGCCTGAAATGATGTCACACAAAGCTTAGCGGTAAATGGAAGGTTAAACCTACTTGCATCTCGGCTCATTAAACGCAGTTAAAGTGCAAATCCCCTCATTCTGACAGTAGTGATCACAGGGATTCTCTTTCTGGTCACAGCGCTGACTTTTAAACCCCACAGAGCATCTGCAGAATTTCAGTAAAATACAGCTAAATCAAGTGTCTGACTTTTTTTTCCAAATATATTTCAAATTTATTTCATACAGAGATATTAATAGTAACATATTAACACAGTTTTTCTTAGGTATGCTCACTTCTTTCTCATACACACTCATCACAGTCTACTCTTGACAGTGAGGGGAACAGAACACAGACGTGAATCCTATGTGGGCATCATCCTTCTGGTTAAGCAGTGATAAATTCAAAATAGAAGTCACATAAGCTGAATAGTCTTATTTCAAGTTTTCCACTCTGGATAATCAAGTGTTTGAAAGAAAAAATGTTAAGTTCCAGATTTTCTCAGGAGTAGAGAATCTATAATACTTTCCAAAGATTTAGAAACCCAGATTCAATGTAATGTATTTCAAAAGAGACAAGGGCTTAATAGGTTTACATAATACAACACTCTAAATCTGACACAAATATCAAATAATACTATACTTTTGAAAAGACACCTTATGTACTTGGAAAAGAGTGGCCCTAAGTACCAAAGCATTTATAAATATGATTATGTCTGGGTTTCACATATCTAAATAAGATCAATTAAAGTAGAAGCATTTTTACAGGCATTTCCAAGTTCAAAGATCTCTGAATCTTTGAAATAGGTATGATGCTAAGGAGTGAATGATCTCTTCTTTATGAAATCAATAGCAAATTAATGAAGGGGAAAGTTCTGTAGTACATAAACCAATGAGGAACAATACTTAATCAAAGATGTTCATGAAACATTCATTTAAAATGTTACCCCAAGAACGGAGAACAATAGAGCAGAGATTCCATGCACATCTAAAGTCATATCATAAAATGCCCACAGCATTATAAAATACTCACAAACACACAGGTACATTTGTCTCTGGGTCCAGCTGGCACGTGCCACCATTGTAACAGTAACCATCACATAGCTGGCAGCTAGAGGCAATCTTTCCATTAGTGCAGCTGCAGCAACAGAGAAAAAAAAAAAACCCTCATTGTTATTGGCATTATTATTGTTGAAAGCTCACACAAATTCTCTATAGATGAGGATATTCATCATAGAAGAGTAATGAAGCAGCTGGCTAAAGGGTTTACAGAAAGACTTGCTGGAGGCAAAGATTTTTTTTTTAATAGAATGATGACATAAAATTTTTCTTTTGGTAATTTTCAAATTTTCAACCCATTTTTTTTAACTATAAAACATATTATAGTTAGATACAGGTGTGAAAAATATACTCTAGGATCTGTCATTTACACTTTAGGAGATATCAGTATCTTATTTCCTTTTCATGCTACTTGAATTTGGTGACTTTTTTTGTTATTTATAAACCACATTATCAAATACTCTGGAAGCAAATGCTTCAGCTATCCCTTCTAAACTGAAAAGTTTGGTCCAAAGAACTATTATGAGTTTCAGACTCCACATTGTGCCTGAATGTATAGAACTATCCTGTAGTCACTTTTACCGCTGTTTATCCCTGAATATGCACTGTAATTAATGTCAAACTCTATTTATGCTAAAGGAAAAAAGGTAAAAATTCATTGCAAAAATAAACAGTAACGTTATAGGAACAATATGCAATATGGCAACAAAGTAATGAGGTAGGCTTTCTTGGAAACATTTTGGAAATGATTCTAATTTACAGTACATTGCCTGTCTGAGATAAGAATAAAAAACTGTGCCTACTGCTACATGGAAAAGAAAAAGTATAACAATAGAAAAAGTACAGAAATTTCTCACTTGTCATGTTGCATTTTTAAATAAATACTATTAGATTGGACATTGAAAATTGTTGGGGGAACAGAGTAAAGTGCATTGACATTCCAAATTATTGAGGAAACCTCTTCCATGAGAAGTATGGAAGTAACAGCCTTGGCTAACAGATCATGTCAATACTCTGGTTATGAGACGATGTTAGCACTAATTGCTATGAAGTAATCAATGGTATCACAACAAATCTGGACATAACCTCAATAAAGAAACCAGGCTGAAATATCATTGACTGATCACTTTGCTTCTCTCCATGACAGACACCTACTGCAGCACATCTATCAAAGGGTAATGCCCAGTGATGGGTTGAGTGCTTAGTTGTTCAGTCACGTTCTACTCTTTGCAACCCCGTGGACTGTAGCACACCAGTCTCCTCTGTTCATGGGGATTCTCTAGACAAAAATACTGGAGAGGGTTGCCATGCCCACTTCCAGGGATCTTCCCAACCCAGGGATTGAACCCAGGTCTCCTGCATTGCAGGCAGATTCTTTATTGTCTGAGCCACAAGACAAGCCCAAGAACACTGGAGTGGGTAGCCTATCCCTTCTCCAGGAGACCTTTCCGACCCAAGGAATTGAACAGGGGTCTCTTGCATTGCAGGCCAATTCTTTACCAGCTGAGCTACCAGGGAAGCCCAATGATAGGTTAGATATTTGCAATAATTGATTGACTATCTTACAGTTTATTTATTATTTGTATATTTATTTGACCTAGTGTAGGTGGTAGGGTTGCTGGAAATGTACTGAACTGCTTATACTTTCCCAGGAATTTGATTTAAATATTTTTTAAAAAGAACATGGATTTAAATATCACAGTTCTTTTCAAGATGAACAGAAGCAGTAAGTCAATTATGTTCTAGATGGGAAGTGGAGATATGTGAAAGTGGAAACAAATGTGGGGAAGAAGTTTCAAAGTTTTAAAGTTTTCAAAGTTTCAAAGATTTAACAAAGAGTATCACATTCTTTATGATTTATACAGGCATTTGAATATGGAAGAAAAGTGAGGCAAGTACATATTTAATGGCATTGGTGTCTGATATGTTAAATGGAGCTGGGAGACTTTTCCTTGCTCTCCATGCCCAGCCTCCTTGAAAATCAAAGAACAGAAAGTTATAGTTTCATGTTCAATCAAAGGGACAACATCAAAGAGAAAAATTAGCTCATTATACATTAAAGAATTTTCCACAAAAAGATAACTATATACCAAACATGATAATTTAAAAGAGAAAATATTCTGTTTATTGATTGCATTTAAACTTCTGCTTCCAAGAATTGTAAAAGATGTTTCCCTGTTCTCCTTCTGAAGGTTTTCTTTGAATCCTAAACTTAAGACAGAATTTTGTAGATAATTCAAATGTGAAATATAAGCTATCCAAATCATTGTAGGACATCAAATAGTACAGCTTATGTTTTAATGTAGTTTTCATTATAATTTAATTTCTTAGAATGTTACACGCATGCACCCGTGCACGCACAATTTGTAATTAGCAGTTGTCCATTAATCAGAAAGAATTCTCATAACAATTTGACATCAGAGTGGTATAATTTAGGTTATTCAAAATTATGATCAAGCATTTCTTCATCAGTATTTACTAAGGAAGAGAGAAAAAATACACAATTAGTTCTAAAGATTATACTCATTATATTTGACAGAGTATCTATTTTCTACTGTAGTTGACAGCTTGTAGGCTTGGCATTAGGAACACATCAGTATTTGGAATCACAAATACACATGCAGCTTGAATTTTTCTTATTTAAATAAAAAGTTTAACTCAGTTGTGATTTTTAGTATCAGTTCTTTACCCATGAAATAGAAATCCCAACATTGCTATAAGCTTTATTTAATGCTAGCATGAAAAGTATCATAGAAATAAAAACAAACTTATCTAATGTTTCAAGATACACAAGAAGTCTTATTTGCATTGTCATGTTCATATGTTGTTATAGCCTATCTGGTAAATCAAATAATATACTCCTATTTTTAAACTTTCACTATCTACTCACTGCTGCTGCTGCTGCTGCTAAGTCTCTGTGCGACCCCATAGACGGCAGCCTACTAGGCTCCTCTGTCCCTGGGATTCTCTAGGCAAGAATACTGGAGTGGGTTGCCATTTCCTTCTCCAACTCACTGCTAGCAACTGTTATTTATCCATTCTTACAAATAGTTTTCCAAAAAGATATTTAAGTCAGTAACTGTAATGTGGAACCTCAAAAGTATATTCAGGTTATGGGTTCCAGTGTTTCTAACTTGGTTAAGCCAATATTGTCTGTACAGTAGGCAATAGTGAGGGTCCTAAGAATCCAACCCTTCCTTCCTCACATGGAACTGACCTATGTGATAGAAACAGTATGTGTCTATGCGTGTGCTTCTCCAAGATAAACTGGGTTGGAAACTATGCCTCTCAGCCTTTCTTACACGATAGTCTACAATTTCCTGGGTGAATGAAATGGGGTTGTAAAGAAGATTCTACAGGGCATTCCTGACATGGTACACTAGACATAAAGAAAGATGTATGCTCACTAACTGAAATCAAGTTCTGCCATGCTCAAGTTTCATCACAAAGAACTGATGAATTTAATGAGCAAACATGATTTTGATAGTTTAAATAAAAATGTATTTTACTTTTATGTACTTATCAAAGGCATGTGTTATAATTAGTCATATTTTTCAATGACTTTAGTTGAAAAATAATGTACTTTCCAATGACCCAATTTGAAGGCTTGAGTAAATGTCATTTATAATGATAACAAACCATACATTGATTAATTCTAAAATGAGAGTAAATAAAAAAGAAAAAAATGATGATGTCTGTAATAAAATTTTATTGGACCTTGTTTGTCAGAGTAACATAACTCAGGGCTGGCACCCTCGCAGAGGCTGTCTTGGTGGAAGCTGTGGCATGAACATTTGAAGGTGTGTTTTTCTATCACATATTCTCATTTATTATAGTCCGAGGGCAAATGATTGCAGAAGGAAATGGCAACCCACTCCAGTATTCTTGCCTGGAGAATCCCATGTATAGAGGAGCCTGGTGGGCTACAGTCCATGGGGTCAAAAAGAGGCAGACATGACTGAGTGACTAACACACACACAGAGGGCAAATGACAGAGCCCAGTCATTTATACGCCCTTCTTTTAAAAGGTTGTGAAAAGAAGTTCAGAGTGAGAATTGATCTCTAACCTCTGTGGCATAAATCTGTTTCATGACAGAAGCTGAATGCCACTCTTTAGCTGCAAAGTTCTGTCTTCCATTCACTTAATCTCAAAGCCAAAGAGCAAAGGCAGTGTTACAAAAATGTAATTGGATGTCTTAATTGTAGTGGCTTCCTAGGAAGCATCATTTCTTCTACTTATTTTCAACCATAATTTTCAAAATCAGATAAAAAAATTAAATTTTGTTTCCATTCGACAGGTCTTTTGTTCCTTTCCCAGAGGATCACTTTGTAAAATCAGAAAGGCAAATACTCATTGCTGATAATAATGATGAGACAAAAGTCCAAGCTATTCTAATTTAGAAGTATTACATAAGCTTTTTGAAGGTATGTTGCATTTCACTTGTGCTTACTTGCTATTAGGAATATTCTATACAGGGAATGATCTGACCATATCATTTCATGATAAGTGTTCATGTTTCCCAGAAGTACGTTAACACTTTTTGAATGAATTTTGGTTTAATCAAAATGAATTGAACTCTCTTTGTAGGAAAAAAAAAAGAAAGAGATAATGGAACACTTGCCATATTGAATTTCTGATTCACGTTTATGTTTGATGGAGAACAACAAAATTCTGTACAGCAATTATCCTCCAATTAAAAAATTAATTAAAAAACAATAATTTATAATGTTCTCATTTTTTGCCAGAATGTTATGTCCTTTTGGGTTCAAATGCTTTTATAAATTAAGTTAGCTCTCTACTTACTTGCAAGATATATCTTCACTGTCTTTATTTATAATGCAATGTCCCCCATGGCACCTTATACATTTGTCAATTTCACACTTTGATCCTTCATAGCGTATTGGACAGACACATTCCACACTTCCATCATCTCCAATGGTACAGGATTCAGAATTCACACAGTAGTGATGACACACATCTAGAAAGAATGAACAGTATAGAAATAAAATTGTGTTACAAAGTATTTTTCTTTATTTTTTTTTCCCACACTGTGGAATTTCTACAATCAGGGGTTGAACCCACATTCCTTACACGGGAAGCGTAGAGTCTGGACCACCATGGAAATCCTACAAGATATTTTTTCTTGAGTCACAATAAATGTTACCATTTTACTTAATATTTTAAAATGGTCAATGGATAAGTGGATTAATTTACAAGAGCAACTTGTAATTGCATGTAACCAGATTTCTTTAAGAATACCATTGATTCCTCTTTTTGCCTGAGTTTGCCATCATTTCATCTTGCTAAGAGTTATATTGATATACTATATTGATATAAGTTGTATTGATATAATATATTGACATAATAGATGTAATATTAGTTATATTGATATAATACTGACAAACTCTATTAGTCCTGAATTTTAAAATTTAAGTTCTCAAGTTTCCTCAGCTTTCCTTCTAAGAAGCAATATTTCTGTTATTCTGGAATGAACATAAATCCTCAAGATTTCTTTAGATGTCATCTATCTTTGTTCTTCCTTACATCTCTTTTCATCTGAAGAACAGAGTAAGTATGGGACTCTTAACTCCTTCGATAGCCTTTGGCGGAGTGGAAAGAAGCCTCTCTCTACATGAGCCAGGAGACCCAGATTCAATACCAGGGTAAGGAAGATCCCCTGGAGGAGGATGACAACCCACTCCAGTACTCTTGCCTGGAGAATCCTATGGACAGAGGAGCTGGTGGGCTACAGTCCATGGGGTCAGCAAAAGTCAGACACGACTTAGAGACTAAACCATCACCACCACCACATGAGCCAGAACAGCCAGTATTTCCAAACACCTGAGCAGGTAAGCAGATAGAAGTTGTGCCTCTCATGGAGCCCCAGTAGAAACGTGGACCGGAAGACTAACAGATCCACATGGGTAGAAAATGATAACAGAAGTCTAGGCCATTTCCTTCTCCCAGGTGAGAACCTGGCGTCTCATCAGTCAGAAGGAAAACCTCCATGCAGTCTGAACCCTTTGCTTTGTAAAATGTTTCCTACTGAGCACTTCAGACAATGTTCTCAACTACAAAGGAAGACTTCTTCAAATATTTCCATATCTCTTGAACATCAGTAATAAAAAGACCATTTAATAAGAACAACATTGACTTTGCAATTAGACGTTTTGCCTCAGTCTTCTGAAAAACAAACAAGTCTATATGTATATTGACACATCATTATTTTTTAATTTGCCACATTCACAATATTGAAATTTATAGTATTAATACAAGTAATCTTAAGCAGAAGAACTTACTGAATTGATCACAGACCTAGTGTTTGAAGTTGCAATTTCCTTATAGTTATCTAATTGTGAAGCAATATTAAGTGTGATTAGATGATGTAAAAATCACAATTTATAAACTTTAATCTGCTATAAGATGATTGTTGTGGGTAAAAAAAGTTAAAACATAATTTATAACTTTTATGCTTGTATATTTATCTAGCCTTTTATTAAATCAGACAGAAATTAAATTTATTGACAGGCTTGCTTCATATTTATGGAAATTTATTTCAAGCATTCTTATGCTTGCTGTTGCATTATGCCAAGTACCCTCATTGAGATTCAAAGCTTAAGTTTATTACTAAGGGTCTTGGCTATGTTTAAGAAAAGAAGCACTTTCAAAGGGTGAGAGACTTAAAGATCTAAAAATTAAGTCAATGTTAATGTCTGTCCATTACGATGTCTATTTGTAGTTGTTCTAGGCTTGGCAGGTAGATAATGCACACAACACAAATTCTGTTTGTTTTTTTTTTAATATTTGTGAAGAATGTATTAACAGTAGCCTATATAATCATCTAATACCATCTGCCATGCAGAAATCTCTAAAGAGCAATTTTCCTTAGTCAGTTTGCTAGATACAACTTATCGACAGAGAACTCTTTTAATATTGTCTCTAATTGCTTTAATTTCATCCATTGGTCCTGGTTCATTTTTTCTGATGGGATATAGAAAACAGCTGATGTATCTTTCCAAGATCTTCATATTATGAGGTTTTTTTCACAATGGATAATTCATCAGAATCATGTAGGTGACTGACTTGCAAATGCAGATTCCAGTTTCTTTTCCTTTCATCCACTACCCCCACTCCTGAATTCCAAATTCTAGATCAGATTTGAGGCCTGGGTGAAACCCATCAGATCAGATGAGTAAACAGAATTTGGAAACTAGGGAATGTAAGAAATCTGAAAATAATTTTACTGAGTAGCAAGTTGTCTAAGTTGTAAATAGATTTGATTTGATTGAAATAGCTTATTTCTTGACTAACTTTGGGAGCCCTAATTAAAATGTAATTTTAACCTAAAATTTTGAACCACGTTGTTTTTAAAATCACTTCATTGAGAAGACCTAAGAAGCTAGGAAAAGTTGAGTTAACATCCTGAGGGTTGATGATTGCCTTATACCATACTGTAGCAAGTAACAGTCTGCTTACACTTATCTTGCATGTATTTAGCACTTTAAGGTGCTAAAGGCCAAAGTTAAAAACTTACCTACAATTTACTAATTAAAAGTAATTGTGGATAATAAATTAAATCTGGTTTAGACTGAGAACATAAAGATGTGAGAATATACGGAACTTATTAGTATTCAAGGAAATACAAATTAATACATCAAAGAAATACCTTTGCACTTCCACCAAATTGATGACTAAAGGCAAAAACTCTCATAGTGCTAGTAGTGGGAATATAAATTGGTTCAATTGATACGGGAAATAATTGACAGTATCAATTATACTAAATTTGAGCGGTTCCCTTGTGGTTCAGTGGTCAAGAATCTGCCTGCCAAGTAAGAGTCACAGGTTTGATCCCTGGGTTGGGCAGATCCCCTGGAGAAGGAAATGGCCACCTGTATTCTTGCCTGGGAAATCCCATAGACAGAGGAGCCTGGCAGGTTACAGTCCATGGGGTCTCAAAGAGTCAGACACAACTTAGCAACTAAACAACAATTAAATTTGAGCATGCTGTGTGTGCGCTGTGTTCAGTTGCCTCTGACTCAGTTGCCATGCCCTCCTCCAGGGAATCTTTCCCAACCCAGGGATTGAACCCCCGTCTCCTGCTTTTCAGGTGGATTCTTTACTGCTGAGCCACCAGGGAAGCCCCAAATTTGAACATACCCACACTTTATGACCTAGCCTTTTTACTCTTAATATACTGTATATGCAAGAGAAAAGCACGTATGAGTGCACAAAACATGTCCATAATATGCCCAAAAACCTTTTTAGAAATAGGCAAAAGCTAAAAAATAATCTAAATATCCATTATAAGAAGAATATATGGAAATAGATAAATGAAAAATGAAAACATTAGTTATAAGCAACAACATGCAAGAATCTCACGAAAATAATAATGAGGGAAAAAATGGACAGGAAATACACATAGTATGGTTTTATTTATGTAAAGTTCAAAAGGCAAAACTAATCTGTGGTTTTAAGTATCAAAAAGGAGTTATTTTGAAGAGAAAGAAAGGGATAGTGATGAAGAACACCAGGGAGCACTTGAGATAATAATAATGTCATTCTTGACCTGAACGTTGGTTTACACTGATGTGTACACCTGGAGATAATTTATTGAATTGGATACTTGTGATTTTAAACATTTCTATGTATATTATGCTTCCACAGAAAGATTTCTTTTTAAATCTAATGGCATATAAGCTACAATAAGAATATTTTATAAATTCTGATTAGTTTGCTAACTAGGCTAATAGATTTTCTCTTTAAGGATAATATTTTTAAAAGGAATTCATAGTTTGTTTTTTATGTTTTAAAGGAAACTCTCCATTCTCTAATGTTTTTAAAATATTTTGAAGCACGTCAGCTGCACAGTATTCAATGCTCTGACTGGCCTCATGGCCTAAAAATGTAACCTAAAGAATGTAAAAAAAAAAAAAAAGTTTGCTTAAGATAAAATTGTAAACAGGTGTTAGAATATACAGTTAAATAATTACAAATTGCATACTGTTAAGCCATGCCACGTTTTCCCTCTAAAAAAGGCAGAAATAATTTTAGACTCAGAACCCTTTCTCTACGGATATTCAAATGGAAGACATTTCATTTTTTCCCAGTTTGTGTGTTTAGCACTCTAGGCAAAATTGAAGTTTAAGGACAGAGATTTGCTCACTATATTCTAGCCCGGCCAGAGTTGCTTCCTAATATCTTCCTATGAAAGCTTTCTATCTCCCATTATTAGGCTTAGGATGTGGAGCATGTAGAAGATGTTGAATTACATGTCTGCTGGATTGTTTTCTGCCTCTGTTAGCACTGTAGGGTCCAACACTTTGAATGTACATTCTCTCCCCTTTCTTCCTTCCTCTTTCACTCTTCCTTGTGTTCTCCCCTTCTTCGAACCTCTCTCTTTCTTTCTTCCTTCCTCCCTCCCATTCTCTCTTTCTCCCTCCCTTCCTTTCTCTCTCTCTTAAAGTCTTCCCTGTTTACTCAACTCCAACTCCAGATTTCTGAATACAGGAGAAAGTAGATCTTACTTGATAGGAGACTTCAGCAAGTTGTATTTAAATTATCACACAAGCATTGGGTGCTTGTAAGTTGGAAGTCAAAATAATTCCTTCAAAAACTCTGTTATTTCAAGTTTAATCATAACATGATATATGTAAGCCCAGGAAATAGTTTAAAACATCTGATGGTGCTCTCTATTTCCAAATTGGGTGACTCAACCAAAGTTCATGTTCTCAGTAATTGTCTCAATATCATGATAGGAATGCATAAATAGGTCATAGGAAAGCTACATAATTTGTCATTCTCTTTTCAGTCATAATCCACTTTGAATTACAAGCATCTGTGTAAAGCTTGCAGAAATATATGTTGTATTTTTATCAGTGTCCTATCTCTGAAAGTGAAAGTCAGTGAAAGTTCCTCAGTTTTGTCCAACTTTTTGCCTCCCCATGGACTATACAGCCCATGGAATTCTCCAGGCCAGAATACTGGAGTGGGTAGCCATTCCCTTCTCCAGGGCATCTTCCTGACCCAGGGAGCAAACTCAGGTCTCCCGCATTTCAGGTGGATTCTTGACCAGCTGAGCCACAAGGGAAGCCCAAGAATATTGGAGTGGGTAGTCTATCCCTTCTCCAAGGGATCTTCCCAACCCAGGAATCAAACTGGGGTCTCCTACATTGCGGGTGGATTCTTTATTAGCTGAACTAATAACAATGACTAGGAAGCCCATATCTCTATATACTCTCAAATAATTACTACATGGTGTTCAGTCACTCATTTGTGTCCAACTCTTTGTGCCCCCATGGACTGTAGACTTCGAAGTTTCTCTGTCCATGGGATTTCCTGGGCAAGAATACTAGAGTGTGTTGCCATTTCCTCCTCCAGGGGATCTTCCCCATGCAGGGATCAACCCCTGTCTCTTGTGTCCTGTGCATTAGCAGGCAGATTCCTTACCACTGGCACCACTCATATTTAAATTCTATCTCTTCAGTTATTTGTTTGCTAAAAGGAATACTTCTTTAGCACTTCCCAATCCAGCAGAAATTTAACAAAGTATAAAGAAGAATATTATATGAGAAGGCTCCTATGGTATGCAATTGTTCATTTTAGTTCTAAAGAGTCTTTCTTGATAAGCTCAGAAACAGAGAGAAGTTAAACTGTAACTGGAAAAACATTTTTTTTTTATCCCAGAGTACTGAAATTGCTTACCTTATACAGCTAACCACTTTAAACATTAAAAATACTTTAAAAACACTTTGAAAGTAATCTTTTTATAAGATACTCATTTTCTTAACTAAAATATATTAGTATTTGTATTAATGATTCATTTATCATTCTGCCAATTATTTATTACAGAAGTTTCGTAGCCTTCCCCATTTTTTTTTATATTTCAGTTTTAAGTGAAATGTTACTGATTATGAATCAGTAGACAAATCTAAATAAAAAGCTTAATTCCTCCCAAAGAATAAAAGAGTTGGGAATGTTGGTAGTTGGTTCACACAAAGGGATCGTCTTCTAGTTTCTGACACATAGACACACATGCACTCACACACACACACACATATACTTTGCTTACCAAAACAAACATCTTTTATTCCTTCGAATTTTGTGTTTAGCTTAATAGTGATTGGAACTGAGAGAAAGTAAGAAAAAAAAAAAGTGTGATAAACTGAAAGAAGAAAGGTTCAAAGAAAATACAGCTGACAAGAGACATTTTGTTCAAGGGGATAAAATAGGGAAGGAGCTGAAGATTAAAGGTTGAAGATAAGAGTCTACTCAGATGGGCCTTTATGTATTTAACAGCAGCAGTCTGGAATTTATGGAAAGAAAAGCATGTGGGACAATATAATTGATTTAATTTTGAACACCATGTTGATAAAATGGAAGTGGTGATGTGTAATTGATTATTTACTGAGGACATGTATGTGACTAAGTGTATGTTGAGAGCTGTGAGAAAAATCCAGAAATACAAGACAGGACACTAGCTCTCAGAGATCTGACAACCCAACTGTGAGGTTACAACAGGAATTAAAAAGCCACTAAGACTGATCTGAATAATGTCTACTGTGGCAACAGCCTACATAAATTACTGCCAATGAAATCTTCCTTAGTTTGGAACATTCCAGCTCATAAGTTTTGATCATTTTACTGACCTGAATGGCATAGCAATTGAGATTTCTGCATATAGTAAGAAGGGGAAATAATGAAATGTAATTAATCTGTGCTAAGAAAGTAGAGATTACCATGAAATTATACAATAGCACTTTATATTCACAATATAAAAATTGTTATAACCTCTGTAGGATAATTATACTAAGAAGTGCATTGTAGCACCAAACACAATCATGCAATCTAAAGGACAACGGTGGATATACAATTACAGAGTATTCACATGGTAATTAGGTAGATAGTAACTGAAGGATAAGAGAATGGCTATTTTCTGCAATAGAAATGGAATAATTTTCAAGGGAGATCATTATTGCACTCTTTCTCTTTTTCTCTTTCCTTTTTAAGCAACCAGAAACATGAGATACTTCTTCCTTTAATACTTTTACAATATCTTAATAGACTGCATAAAATATATGCATGTGTGAGTATATATACAGGTTTATGAATATTCAAGGAGAGCCAGATGCCTCTAAAATTTCTAGCTGCATTTAACTTCTTTCCCAAATATTTCTTTCTGTTGGAAAGTAATTGCCAAAACCATTTAGCTATTAACTCATATTTGCACCTGGGCTATTCACATTGTAATAGTTAGTGAAGTGTGAAATTTATTTAAAGAGAGGAAAACCAAATCAAAATATATCACCTAAACAGGAGCTGAAGATACTCAATAAGAATAATGGGGAATCTGGAGAGTCTTTAATTGGTAATACAGGATGGCTATACAGGGGAGACTAAATTATACAACGTATGTACATCAATTGTCTTACATCACTGAATTTTTATCTGACCTTTCAAAAAGTGTTCTGTGAATTGGCTTTAAGATTCATAATTTAAATAAGTATTTGATAATTTAGGACCATACACATTCACATACACATAATAAATTAAAAGTAAGATGGAATTACTTTCACAACCCAGGCATTCTATTAACTGAGTTCCAGTTTTAGTGCAATGCACACTCCAAATTCACCATTATATAATTGTGTCCCAGGAGCAGTAGATTGCATGAATTTGGCTAATATTTCCCCTACGGGGAGGTTTGTAGTTGCTTCCACATATGTATAAAAGGCAGAAAAATTTCCAGAAGAACCAATAATGGTATTTTGTAAACTTCTGATGAATACTTCCACTACAGTGATATAATGAAAAGAAAGAAGAAATGAAATCAAGACCAAAATATGAAGGACTTGGAGGGTAAATTCAGCCCTTCCTCTGGCTAACAATGTGACCTCATCTGAGTTACCTGACTAACTTCTCCAAAATGCCCGTTAGTCATCTACGAACAGTCAGTATTTCTAAACACTCCTGAGACTGTGTCATGATTTCCTCCTCAGCCATCCATCCTCAAGAATGCCCTTGATTCCAAAAAGGCCAATGAGAGCCTATTTTGAGCAAAATTATGGAAATGACAATTACAATGATAATAAATGCTCATTTTTAGTTGTTTTCTACATGCCAGGCACATGTGTTTGTTTTAGTCTGGTATTTAGTCTGATAACATGGTATTATCCTCATTTTATAGGTCATCACACTGAGGCACAGATAGGTTAAGCAATTTGCCAAAGATGACACAAGAAAAAGTAAGAGAACTAAAATTCAAGCCCAAGTAAGAGAATAAACTAGAGAATAAACAAGAGAATAAACTCTTATTTTTCTTATTCAATTACTCACACTCAGGAAAAAAAAATACACAAAGTAATTTTGAAAACCTTTGATGTTTTCTTTTCTTTACATGTGTCTAAAACTGAACAAGCCTCCATCTACATAGATATCTGAGGGTCTAACCACCTGTTGGAATGCTAATGGATGATGTCGGGGCAAGCCCAGGAGAGTTTCCTGATGCCATCAGATCTGCAAAATTATAGAGTTCAGAAACTCAATCTGGGTGCCTATGCCTCATCCAAATATTCACATTTCACGTGTCAGTCTCAGTCTCCCACCCCAACCCAGTGAATAGGTGCTTCTCTCGCCATTGGTAATCGGTGTACAGCACTAGACTCCTACCTGAAGGGAACACTTACTTATCCATGTGATATATTCAATATCAGGCAGGATCAGCTCTGAGCTAGTCCAGACAAATTTGAAACCAAAATAACAGTCAAGAAATCACAAAGTAAGACATTCCCAAGTGTCAGCATTTATTGATATTTAATTTAGCTAATTTAGGATGATAATATTTGAAAGGTTTTCTAGAAAGGTTTTCAGATTCTTAAAATGTTAACAAAAGTGATGGTGGCCTTTTTTCCATGAAGTCAGTTTTTTACCTATCATGGTTTAGGAGCAAAAAGGTAAAGTAACTTGTATAATTTGCTTAGAATTTTATGATTGTTTTCTTTAAAGTATTATATTAAGAAACAAAAACAAATTTAAAACTACTAGAATGTTCTTTTTCACATTCCTCCAGTGTTTTACACAGCCAGAGGTATTTTAATAATTAAACTTACAGCCTAGTCCTAAATATATCTTCTGATTTCAGAACTGAATTTAATAAAGTAGGCAAACATTGAATCCAGGTATGCCAATTAAACATTCACTAGGGAAAAATGTGGGCAAAACTCTGATTAGAGCTGATAAATTTTCATCAGGAAAGCATGCCTAGGAAAATTAGCATTTTCTAATGTATTACTAATAATAGAAATATATCCCAAATATTTTATAGAGAAAACTGCAAAAATTTAAAGAGTAAGATCTATCCTGAGCAAATAGTGCCATCTCTAAGTATCCAGGTAAAAGAAAATGTAAAATTCAGCAAGATGATTTAAAAAAAAAAAAACTTTGATTTGAATGAGACATATGGGGTGGGATTTTAAAAGTGCCAGTATTTAAATTTTCAACAGGCTGCTGTTTCAAAATGCACATTAACAATGATTGGGGTTTCCCTGGTGACTCAGTGGTAAAGAATCTGCCTGCCAATGCAGGAGACAAGGGCTTGATCCCTGATCCAGGAAGTTTTCACATGCCATGGAGCAACTAAATCCATGTGCCACAGCTATTCAGCCTGTGCTCTCAAGTGCCAGAGCCTCAACTACCAAGTCCACATGCCATAACTACTGAAGCCCAGTGTACCTTAGCGCCCATGCTCCACAAGAGAAGCCACTGCAATGAGAAGCCTATGCACCACATAGAAAGTAGCCCGGGCTTGCTGCGGCTAGAGATAAGCTGGCAGCAACAAAGACCCAGCACAGCCATAAATAAATAAATAAGTAAATAAATAAAGATGGAGTCAATAATCTTAGCAATAATCAAAAATTCACTCATAAAACTCACAGCAGTGTTTTGTTTTCAAGTAAAATCTAAACAGCTTTTGTTTATAAAGGATATTCTGGGTTAAATATTTCTCTATTTTTAAAGCAATCCAGCTACAGAAGCTTTGAGCAAGTAATATAAAGTGGGAGTGAATCATTTGAGACTGGAAAGCAAGCTGACTTGCAGACAGTAGCTAAATACAGTCATCAGTTCAGTTCAGTTCAGTCACTCAGTTGTGTTTGACTCTTTGCAACCCCATGAATCACAGAAAGCCAGGCCTCCCTGTCCATCACCAATTCCTGGAGTACACCCAAATCCATGTGCATCGAGTCAGCGATGCCATCCAACCATCTCATCCTCTGTTGCCCCCTTCTCCTCCTGCCTTCAATCTTTCCCAGCATCAGGGTTTTTTCAAATAAGTAAGCTCTTCACATCAGGTTGGCAAAGTGTTGGAGTTTCAGCTTCAACATCAGTCTTTCCAATGAACATCCAGGACTGATCTCCTTTAGGATGGACTGGTGGATCTCCTTGCAGTCCAAGGGACTCTCAAGAGTCTTCTCCAACACCACAGTTCAAAAGCATCAATTCTTCAGCGCTCAGCTTTCTTCAGAGTCCAACTCTCACATCCATAAATGACTACTGGAAAAACCATAGCCTTGACTAGATGGACATTTGTTGGCAAAGTAATGTCTCTGCTTTTGAATATGTTATCTAGGTTGGTCATAAATTTCCTTCCAAGGAGTAAGTGTCTTTTAATTTCATGGCTGCAGTCACCATTTGCAGTGATTTTGGAGCCCAGAAAAATAAAATCAGCCACTGTTTCCCCATCCATTTGCCATGAAGTGATGGGACCAGAGGCCATGATCTTAGTTTTCTGAATGTTGAGATTTAAGCCAAAATTTTCACTCTCCTCTTTCAATTTCATCAAGAGGCTTTTTAGTGCCTCTTTACTTTCTGCCATAAGGGTGGTGTCATCTGTATATCTGAAGTTATTGATATTTCTCCTGGCAATCTTAATTCCAGTTTGTGCTTCTTCCACCCAGCGTTTCTCAATATGTACTCTGCATATATGTTAAATAAGCAGGGTGACAATATACAGCCTTGACGTACTCCTTTCCCTATTTGGAACTGGTCGGTTGTTCCACGTCCAGCTCTAACTGTTGCTTCCTGACCTGCATATAGGTTTCTCAAGAGGCAGGTCAGGTGGTCTGGGATTCCCATCTCTTTCAGAATTTTCCACAGTTTATTGTGATCCACACAGTAAAGGCATTGGCATAGTCAGTGAAGCAGAAATAGACGTTTTTGTGGAACTCTCTTGCTTTTTCCATGATCCAGCAGATATTGGCAATCTGATCTCTGCTTCCTCTGCCTTTTCTAAAAACAGCTTGAACATCTGGAAGTTCATGGTTCACATAGTGCTGAAGCCAGGCTTGGAGAATTTTG
The DNA here is from genome assembly GCF_032452875.1 of Bos javanicus. NCBI lineage: Eukaryota > Metazoa > Chordata > Mammalia > Artiodactyla > Bovidae > Bos > Bos javanicus. The sequence continues at coordinate 56,776,247 of NC_083869.1, read as the reverse complement.
AGCATTACTTTACTAGCGCGTGAGATGAGTACAATTGTGCCATAGTTTGAGCATTCTTTGGCATTGCCTTTCTTTGGGATTGGAATGAAAACTGACCTTTTCCAGTCCTGTGGCCATTGCTGAGTTTTCCATATATGCTGGCATATTGAGTGCATCACTTTCACAGCATCATCTTTCAGGAATTTAAATAGCTCAACTGGTATTCCAGCACCTCCACTAGCTTTGTTCGTAGTGATGCTTCCTAAGGCCCACGTGACTTCACATTCCAGGATGTCTGGCTCTAGGTGAGTGATCACACCATCGTGATTATCTGGGTCATGAAGATCTTTTTTGTACAATTCTTCTGTGTATTCTTGCCACCTCTTCTTAATATCTTCTGCTTCTGTTAGGTCCATACCATTTCTGTCCTTTATTGAGCCCATCTTTCCATGAAATATTCCCTTGGTACCTCTAATTTCCTTGAAGACATCTCTAGTCTTTCCCATTCTATTGTTTTCCTCTATTTCTTTGCATTGATTGCTGAGGAAGGCTTCCTTATCTCTCCTTGCTATTCTTTGGAACTCTGTATTCAAATGGGTATATCTTTCCTTTTCTCCTTTGCTTTTCACTTCTCTCCTTTTTACAGCTATTTGTAAGGCCTCCCCAGACAGCCATTTTGCTTTTTTGCATTTCTTTTTCTTGGGGATGGTCTTGATTCCTGTCTGCTGTACAATGTCATGAATCTCCCTCCATAGTTCATCAGGCACTCCGTCTATCAGATCTAGTCCTTTAAATCTATTTCTCACTTCCACTGTATAGTCATAAGGGATTTTATTTACATCATACATGAATGGTTTAGGGGTTTGTCCACTTTCTTCAATTTCAGTCTCAATTTGGCATTAAGGAGTTCATGATCTGAGCCACAGTCAGCTCCCTGTCTTGTTTTTGCTGACTGTATAGAGCTTCTCCATCTTTGGCTGCAAAGAATATAATCAATCTGATTTTGGAGTTGACCACCTAGTGATGTCCATATGTAGAGTCTTCTCTTGTGTTTTTGGAAGAGGGTATTTGCTATGACCAATGCATTCTCTTCCTAGAACTCTATTAGTCTTTGCCCTGCTTCATTCCGTATTCCAAGGCCAAATTTGCCTGTTACTCCAGGTGTTTCTTGACTTCCCACTTTTGCATTCCAGTCCCCCATAATGAAATGGACATCTTTTTTTGGGTGTTAGTTCTAGAAGGTCTTGTAGGTCTTCATAGAACTGTTCAAGTGCAGCTTCTTCACTATTACTGGTCGGGGCATAGACTTGGATTACTGTGATATTGAACAGTTTGCCTTGGAAACGAACAGAGATAATTCTGTCATTTTTGAGATTGCATCCAAGTACATCATTTTGGACTCTTTTGTTGACTATGATGGCTACTCCATTTCTTCTAAGAGATTCCTGCCCACAGTAGTAGACATAATGGTCATCTGAGTTAAATTCACCCATTCCAATACATTTTAGTTCGCTGATTCCTAGAAAATCAATGTTCACTCCTGTCATCTCCTGTTTGACCACTTCTAATTTGTCTTGATTCATGGACCTAACATTCCGGGTTCCAATGCAACATTGCTCTTTATAGCATTGAACACTACTTCCATCCCCTGTCCCATTCACTACTAGATGTTGTTTTTGCTTTGGTTCCATCCTTTCATTCTTTCTGGAGTTATTTCTCCACTGATTGCCAGTAGCATACTGGGCACCTACCGACCTGCGGAGTTCATCTTTAGTGTCCTATCTTTTTGCTTTTTCATACTATTCATGGGTTTCTCAAGGCAAGAATACTGAAGTGGTTTACCATTCCCTTCTCCAGTGGACCACATTCTGTCAGACCTCTCCACCATGACCCAGCTGTCTTGGGTGGCCCCACACCGGCATGGCTCATAGTTTCATTGAGTTAGACAAGGCTGTGGTCCTTGTGATCCGATTGGCTAGTTGTCTGTGATTGTAGTTACAGTCTGTCTGCCCTCTGATCCCCTCTCTCAGTGTCTACTGTCTTACTTGGGTTTCTCTTACCTTGGACGTGGGGTCTCTCTTCACGGCTGCTCCAGCAAAGCGCAGCTGCTGCTCCTTACCTCTGATGCCGGGTAGCTCCCCTAGCCGCCCCTGCCCTCGGGCTAGGGGTAGCTCCTCTAGGCAGCACTTGTCTGCCTTCTCAACACTGGATGATGGTAACTCAAAACCATTCAAGTGAATAGTATGAGATGACTTAAAAATAGAATGAGTGGGTGAAGTTCACTCAGTCATTTCCATCTCTTTGCAACCCCATGGACTATATAGCCCACGGACTTTTCTAGTCCAGAACACTGGAGTGGGTAGCCTTTCCAATCTCCAGGGGATCTTCCTGACCCAGGTTTCTAACCCAGGTCTCCTGCATTGCAGGCAGATTCTTTACCAGCTGAGCCACAAGGGAAGCCCCAAACAAACATATAGGTAGTAATTTTTCACAATAAGCAAAGCATTTACCATGTTTTACCCTACTTTCTTTACCATGACACTGAATAATATGATGGTTCAATTTATTTCAGTCTGATGAAATTTATTAACATCTACAATCATTGGTAAAGCATCCACCTGCAAGGCAGGAGATGCAGATTCAGTTGCTGGGTTATGAAGATCCTTTGGAGAAGGAAATGGCAATCCACTCCAGTACTCTTGCATTGGGAAATCTCATGGACAGAGAAGCCTGGTGACCTACAGTCTATGGGGTCATAAAGAGTTGGACACGACTTAGCAACTAAACAGCAATTGTATTAATAGTATCTATTATGTTAATAGATCCATAAGGATAACTTCTCCATCAGAGGGCAGACAGAATGAAAACCACAATCACAGGAAACTAACCAATCTAATCACATGGACCACAGCCTTGTCTAACTCAATGAAACTATGAGCCATGCCATGCAGGGCCACCCAAGACAGACGAGTCATGGTAGAGAGTTCTGACAAAATGTGGTCCACTGGAGAAGGGAATGGCAAACCAATTCAGTATTCTTGCATTGAGAACCCCATGAACAGTACAAAAAGGCAAAAAGATAGGAAACTGAAAGATGAACTCCCCAGGTTGGTAGGTGCCCAAGGTGCTACTGGAAAAGAGTGGAGAAATAACTCCAAAAAGACTGAAGAGACAGAGCCAAAGCAAAAACAACACCAGTTGTGGATGTGGCTGGTGACGGAAGCAAGGTCTGATGCTGTAAAGAGCAATATTACATAGGAACTTGGAAAGTTAGGTCCATGAATCAAGGCAAATTGGAAGTGGTCAAACAGGAGATGGCAACAGTGAACATTGACATTTTAGGAATCAGTGAACTAAAATGGACTGAGATGGGTGAATATAACTCAGATGACCATTATATCTACTACTGTGGGCAAGAATCCCTTAGAGGAATTGGAGTACCCATCATAGTCAACAAAAGACTTCAAAATGCAGTACTTGGATGCAATCTCAAAAATGACAGAATGATCTCTGTTCATTTCCAAGGCAAACCATTCAAAGCATGGTAATCCAAGGCTATGCCCCGACCAGTAATACTGAAGAAGCTGAAGTTGAATGGTTCTATGAAGGCCTACAAGATCTTCTAGAATTAACACCCAAAAAAGATGTCCTTTTCATTATATGGGACTGGACTGAAAAAGTAGGAAGTCAAGAAACACCTGGAGTAACAGGCAAATTTGTCCTTGGAGTACAGAATGAAGCAGGGCAAAGGTTAAGAGAGTTTTGCCAAAAGAGTGCTCTGATCATAGCAAACAGCCTCTTCCAAAAACACAAGAGAAGACTCTACACATGGACATCACCAGATTGTCAACACTGAAATCAGATTGAATATATTCTTTTCAGCCAAAGGTAGAGAAGCTCTATACAGTCAGCAAAAACAAGACAGGGAGCTGACTGTGGCTCAGATCATGAACTCCTTATTGCCAAACTGAAGAAAGTAGGGAAAACCACTAGAGCATTCAAGTATGACCTAAATCAAATCCATTATAAACATACAGTGGAAGAGAGAAATAGATTTAAGGGATTAGATCTGATGAATGCCTGATGAACTATGGACAGAGATTCATGACATTGTACAAGAGACAGGGATCAAGACCATCCCCAAGAAAAAGAAATGCAAAAAAGCAAAACGGCTATGTGAGGAAGCCTTACAAACAGCTGTGAAAAGGAGAGAAGCAAAAAGCAAAGGAAAAAAGGAAAGATAAACCTAACATTTAAATGCACAGTTCCAAAGAATAGAGAGGAGAAATAAGAAAGACTTCCTCAGTGATCAGTGCATAGAAATAGAGGAAAACAATAGAATGGGGAAGATTAGAGATTTCTTTAAGAAAATTAAAGAGGGGAACATTTCATGCAAAGACGGGCACAATAAAGGACAGAAATGTTATGAACCTAACGAAAGCAGAAGATATTAAGAAGAGATGGCAAGATTACACAGATGAACTATACAAAAAAGTTCTTCATGACCAAGATAATCATGATGGTGTGATCATTAATCTAGAGCTAGAGATCCTGGAATGCAAAGTCAGGTGGGCCTTAGGAAGCATCACTATAAACAAAACTAGTGGAGGTGATGGAACTCCAATTGAGCTATTTCAAAACCTAAAATGTGATGTTGTGAAAGTACTGCACTCAATATGCCAGCAAATTTGGAAAACTCAGCGGTGGCCACAGGACAGGAAAAGGTCAGTTTTCATTCCAAACCCAAAGAAAGGCAATGCCAAAGAATGTTCAAACTACTGTACAATTGCACTCATCTCACATGACAGTAAAGTAATGCTCAAAATTCTCCCAGCCAGGCTTCAACAATACATGAACTGTGAACTTCCAGATGTTCAACCTGGTTTAGAAAAGGCAGAGGAACCAGAGATCAATTGCCAACATCCAGTAGATCATCGAAAAAGCAAGAGAGTTCCAGAAAAAATCTATTTCTGCTTTATTGACTATGCCTTTGACTGTGTGGATAATAACAAACTGGAAAATTCTGAAAGAGATGGGAATACCAGACCATCTGACCTGCCTCTTGAGAAATCTGTATGCAGATCAGGAAGCAACAGTTAGAACCAAACATGGAATGACAAACTGGTTCCAAATCGGGAAAGGAGTACATCAAGGCTATATATCGTCACCCTGCTTATTTAACTTATATGCAGAGTACATTATGAGAAACGCTGGGCTGGATGAAGCACCAGCTGGAATCAAGATTGCCAGGAGAAATATCAGTAACCTCAGATATGCAGATGACACCACCCTTATGGCAGAAAGTGAAGAACTAAATAGCCTCTCAGTGAAAGCGAAAGAAGAGAGTGAAAAATTTGGCTTAAAGCTCACCATTCATAAAACTAAGATCATGGCATCCAGTCCCATCATTTTTTTGGCAAGTAGATGGGGAAAAAGTGGAAACAGCAGCAGACTTTATTTTTTGAGGCTCTAAAATTACTGCAGACAGTGACTACAGCCATGAATTAAAACACACTTGCTGCTTAGAAAAAAAGTTATTACAAACCTAGATATCATATTAAAAAGCAGAAACATTACTTGCCAACAAAGGATCGTCTAGTCAAAGCTACATTTTTTCCAGTAGTCATGTATGGATGTGAGAGTGGACTATAAAGAAAGCTGAGTGCCAAAGAATTGATGCCTTTGAACTGTGTTTTTGGATAAGACTCTTGAGATTTCCTTGGACTGCAAGAAGATCCAACCAGTCCATCCTAAAGGAAATCAATCCTGAATATTCATTGGAAGGAATGATGTTGAAGCTGAAACTCCAATATTTGACCACTTGATGTGAAAAACTGACTCATTGGAAAAGATACTGATGCTGGGAAAGATTGAATATGGGAGGAGAAGACGACAACAAAGGATGAGATGGTTGGATGGCATCACTGACTCGATGGACATGAGTCTGAGTAGACTCTGGAAGTTGGTGATGGACAGGGAGGGCTGGTGTGCTTCAGTCCATGGTGTAATAAAGAGTTGGACACAACTGAGTAGATGGTGACTGCAGCCATGAAATTAAAGACGTTTACTCCTTGGAAGTAAAGTTATGACCAACCTAGATAGCATATTCAAAAGCAGACATTACTTCACCAACAAAGGCCCGTCTAGTCAAGGCTATGGTTTTTCCTGTGGTCACGTATGGATGTGAGAGTTGGACTGTGAAGAAGGCTGAGCACCGAAGAATTGATGTTTTTGAACTGTGGTGTTGGAGAAGACTCTTGAGAGTGAGTCCCTTGGACTGCAAGGAGATCCAACCAGTCCATTCTGAAGGAAATCAGCCCTGGGATTTCTTCGGAAGGAATGATGCTAAAGCTGAAACTCCAGTACTTTGGCCACCTCATTTGAAGAGTTGACTTATTGGAAAAGACTCTGATGCTGGGAGGGATTGGGGGCAAGAGGAGAAGGGGACGACAGAGGATGAGATGGCTGGATGGCATCACTGACTCGATGGATGTGAGTCTCAGTGAGCTGTGGGAGTTGGTGTTGGACAGGGAGGCCTGGCATGCTGCTTATGAATATGCTATCTAGGTTGGTCATAACTTTCCTTCCAAGGATTAAGCGTCTTTTAATTTCATGGCTGCAGTCACCATCTGTAGTGATTTTGGAGCCCAGAAAAATAAAGTCTGACACTGTTTCCACTGTTTCCTCATCTATTTCCCATGAAGTGGTGGGACCGGATGCCATGATCTTCCTTTTCTGAATGTTGAGCTTTAAGCCAACTTTTTCACTCTCCTCTTTCACTTTCATCAAGAGGCTTTTGAGTTCCTCTTCACTTTCTGCCATAACGGTGGTGTCATCTGCATATCTGAGGTTATTGATATTTCTCCCGGCAATCTTGATTCCAGCTTGTGCTTCTTCCAGCCCAGCGTTTCTCATGATGTACTCTGCATAGAAGTTAAATAAACAGGGTGACAATATACAGCCTTGACGAACTTCTTTTCCTATTTGGAACCAGTCTGTTGTTCCATGTCCAGTTCTAACTGTTGCTTCCTGACCTGCATACACATTTCTCAAGAGGCAGATCAGGTGGTCTGGTATTCCCATCTCTTGAAGAATTTTCCACATTTATTGTGATCCACACACTCAAAGGCTTTGGCATAGTCAATAAAGCAGAAATAGATGCTTTTCTGGCACTCTCTTGCTTTTTCCACGATTAAGCGGATGTTGGCAATTTGATCTCTGGTTCCTCTGCCTTTTCTAAAACCAGCTTGAACATCAGGAAGTTCACGGTTCACATATTGCTGAAGCCTGGCTTGGAGAATTTTGAGCATTACTTTACTAGCGTGTGAGATGAGTGCAATTGTGCGGTAGTTTGAGCATTCTTTGGCATTGCCTTTCTTTGGGATTGGAATGAAAACTGACCTTTTCCAGTCCTATGGCCACTGCTGAGTTTTCCAAATTTGCTGGCATATTGGGTGCAGCACTTTCACAGCATCATGTTTCAGGATTTGGAATAGCTCAACTGGAATTCCATCACCTCCACTAGCTTTGTTCGTAGTGATGCTTTCTAAGGCCCGCTTGACTTCCCATTCCAGGATGTCTGGCTCTAGGTCAGTGATCACACCATCGTGATTATCTGGGTCATGAAGATCTTTTTTGTACCATTCTTCTGTGTATTCTTGCCATCTCTTCTTAATATCTTCTGCTTCTGGTAGGTCCATACCATTTCTGTCCTTTATCAAGCCCATCTTTGCATAAAATGTTCCTTTGGTATCTCTGATTTTCTTGAAGAGATCTCTAGTCTTTTGCATTCTGTTGTTTTCCTCTATTTCTTTGCATTGATCACTGAAGAAGGCTTTCTTATCTCTTCTTGCTATTCTTTGGAACTCTGCATTCAGATGCTGATATCTTTTCTTTTCTCCTTTGCTTTTCGCTTCTCTTCTTTTCACAGCTATTTGTAAGGCCTCCCCAGACAGCCATTTTGCTTTTTGCATTTCTTTTCCATGGGGATGGTCTTGATCCCTGTCTCCTGTACAATGTCACATACCTCATTCCATAGTTCATCAGGCACTCTATCAGATCTAGGCCCTTAAATCTATTTCTCACTTCCACTGTATAATCATAAGGAATTTGATTTAGGTCATACCTGAATGGTCTAATGGTTTTCCCTACTTTCTTCAATTTAAGTCTGAATTTTGCAATAAGGAGTTCATGGTCTGAGCCACAGTCAGCTCCCTGTCTTGTTTTTGCTGACTGTATAGAGCTTCTCCATCTTTGGCTGCAAAGAATATAATCAATCCGATTTTGGTGTTGACCATCTGGTGATGTCCATGTATAGAGTCTTCTCTTGTGTTGTTGGAAGAGGATGTTTGTTATGACTAGTGCATTTTCTTGGCAAAACTGTATTAGAAACCAATAGTGCCTTTCAATTTAAGAAACACTGCCATCTGAAGTTGAAAAAATTCTAGGTTAATAGTCATTCATAGTCTGAAAGTTATCATAAAAGGGACCTGAGTTTTCAAGTAGTCATTTAAATAAGCACTGTGCCATTTATTATGTTATCATCTCCACACCAAGCTGTTTCTAGCACTATGTTTCCTATTTATATTACTCATTTGCAAGGAAAGCTTGCCCACAGATCATTACAATATAGATTTTCTGAGTTCTTAAAACCAATAAATAAAGTGCAAATTACTTTCTCTATCTGAAAATTAGATTCTCATTGTCATAGATTTAGTCATGGATCTTCGAATAGTAATGCAGATCTGAAAATTCGAATTTAGCTACTTGAACTTTGCATTGATATTTCAATTCTATTCTGAACTAAGTAACTTTCTATTTTGCAGAGTGTCCTATACTTATGATGTATCTGATTTTTTAGGGGCAATCCCTGATAAGTAAGTTTTGTAATAATAGTTCATTTTCATAATTAAGCATTTTCAAATTGCTCTGAAAGGAAAGTGGATCTTAATGAGCTAGTAAGGGAAGGTGGCCCAGAACTCTGGCTCTGCCTTTTAAGTGGAATTTTGTCAAAGGACAGAAAATAACTAAGCCAAACAGGTTGGAAACAGAACCCTTCTATTTGGTTTACATTCACTCACATACTTGACTACTAACATACTTGACACATACTTGACAAATACTTGATCTACTAAGTCTAGACAGTGATTTAATTCCCAAGATTGATGAGATATGCAAAATACCAAGGCCTGTTTCATATTCTACTGGGATAGAGAGTTGATGATATGAATGATGATATTAATACAGAGTGAAAGTGAACAGAGAAGTGCTGAATGTCCTAGAGCAAAGGGAAGTTAAGAAGACAAATCCAGGGAGTTAGACTTGGTAGATATTAAGAATAGCATGTGTAAAGAAAAAGAGGTACACTCAAAAGGGGCACATTTTAGATACAATGAACAGACTCCTAAGGTTGGAAGAAAAGTGCATGAGGGAATGTGTTGTAATAATCCAAGCAAGAGGTGATGAGGGCCTGAATGAAAACAATGCTCATTTTCTCACCAAGAGAAAAAGAATCAGTGGACAGGGTTCTGACATGCTTTCATACTCTAGGTATGAGTATTCTAAAAAAACGGAATACTTGAATATTAGGAACTAGTTAGTCCTAATTGATAATTCACTCTTAAGTCATGGTTCTTTCTTAGAGTTCGAGGGTCAGTTCTTATTGTCTTTAATACTAATTGAAAAGAAAAGTTTTTATTCTATTTTTCTGGCCATTATGAAAGTCCACCCCTTTTGGTCTCTTCAGCCTGGACCTGCCATAGTCTTAATCAAGCCAAGATTGAAATAACTATTAACACCTCTCTTCAATGGAATAGAAACATGAAAAGCCTATGTTGAGCCATTTGCCACCTGAGCTTTGAGGGTTCTCCTAGTGAGTCTAAAATGATGCAACAGAGTGGACAAGCTATTAAATGACAAGTAAATACACCAGCAGCCTCATGGAGTCAGACCTGCAAAGCTATAAACTGTGGTTCCTATGTTCTCTGACTTGGCAGATTAGGGAGAATGGCTTCATCTCAATTCTTGGCATTTGTAAAGTTGGACTAAAAATACTAACCTTACAGTGCTGTTTGAGCATTTGCCATAAAATCATATATTCATATATCAGATAAAATTATGTATTACAACATATATCTCTGTAATCAATACATTATATATGTTCAATAATTGTTATTTCTCCTGCCAGCCCTCCCCTGGTAAAATCAAATAGCAAAAGAAAAAATAAATTTAAAAAGGGTTCCCTTCTGGGCCTTTGCAAATGCTGTTCCTCAGCCTGCATTGTCTCTTCATCTGGTCAGCTTTTGTTTCTTCTGGTCTTACCTTAGGTAATAATTCCTTGAAGAAATCTTTTCTATTGGCTAAATTCTGTTTTACTTCCTGAGTTTTGGTCTTTCTGTTTCCTTGAACTGTTCACTAAAATTATTGCTTCTTTTTCATAATCACACATTAGATTGTAAGTCCTTTGACAGCAAGAAATATATTGACATCTCTGTTTCTTCCATGTCTAACATAGTGATAGGTTCACTGTAAACACCAAAACATGTTCACTGACTAACTGACTAACGGTATAAAATTGCTCTGAAAGGAAAGTGGTAAAAATAATTCCATGCGTTTCACATATGGTAGGTTCAAAAGTATAGTTCATGACTTTTATAAGTTACTTGATAGACTATGGTTCTAATACCAGTTACAATAGATGATTTTGGATTATTGTCAGATATTCCAAATTTTATAAATTTGAGATGCTGCTTATGTTTGTACTTACTGGAATCAGTGGGAGTAAATCATACAGGTATATTTTTAATAAACTGAGTTCTAATTGAAATTATAATGACTTTTCTGGCAGGTCCTAGAGGACTTTGAAAACATCAATGAAATGACAAACAGATTGCCATTTGATTTGAATACCTGGCACTTAGACATTGATTGAGTTGATCCTCATTGGCTCCGTTGCCCTAATATCATTACTGTTTAATTATAAATAACCTCAAATATTGTTGACCTCATAGTTAACATCCAGATTTAAATGAAAAATGTCATGCTTATTATTTTTTTGAAGTACACTAGAAATCTTTGCTCCAGAACTGCATGAATTGGAGCTATATTTGCTTGACTAAAAGAATACTTCATTTTACTTTTGCCATTATTTATCTATGTTTCTCCTCCCTGGGTGCTGGTGTTAAAATTAATTTGCACTTCAGACCTCAGGATTTTATATTGCCATTAGGGTTGTGAAATGCTTTTACTCAGCACAACTAAGAAACGATGTTTTTACCTCCCACTAATGGACCTTTAATTAGGCACTGTAATGAACCATTCTGTCACTTCTTCATTCATAGAGAGAAGATTTTGCATATGCAAGATACAGTTTTGACAGAACACCAGGTCCATTGAACCTTGTCTACTCACATCTAATAGCTCCTAAATTTATTATGCTTTTGTCAACTGTTGGATTTCTCATTTTGATGACACTGTCCACAGACTTATTTTGCTGCCAAAACCCAGCATCAACAAACTGCATGGATGTTTGTTGATATTTTGATCAACAAATCCTGGGGTCCAATTCTGACTGTGATATTACTTCTCTGGGACCTTGAGCAAGTTATTTAACCTCTGCCTAAGGATTAATTGGTTAATTTTAATAAGTGCTTTGCTGTAAAATGTGAGAAGTGCTATGACTGCTAATAGTGATAATAAAACTCTAATGCTGCCTTTTATAATGCATCAGGTTACCTCAGACTTTGATTCTATTAAGTTGCCAATTAAAATATAAGCTAACTGAATTTATTCTTTTCAAGAATACAAATCCTTATAAAGATGGCCACATAGTATTTTTTAAACTTGGTTTTAAAAAAAAAAGTCAAGTATATTGATGCTTCAACTTAAAAAAAAAAAAGACTGGTGTTCTATGATGATGGACCAATTGGGAACTGGGAGACAGCTCCACACAAAAATACCAGATGACTGTGAGGCAGATATTGTTAGACAGTATAGGACTCTGAAACCTTGGTTCCTTTTTTTATTTATTTTATTTTTATTTTTATTTTTTTCCTTCTCAAGTAAGCTTCACACTTCTTTAATGGAAAACTAAACTCTTTGTTCCAATTTCCAGGCATTCAGAAGAATGCCTCCCTGGTCTGGTAAGTCATAAAACATTCAGACCCAGGATGAGACAATCATTAACTCCTGTCCAGATTATCAAGAACACTAGGGGGACCGTTAACTCTTAAATATACATCTGGTTCTTCAACAATTGCCTGGGGACAAGGAAAAGGGTCATAGGCAGATGACTCAATGTCAGAGAAAACTTAAAAACTGGGGATAAAAAAAGCCATAAAGATGTCAAATGAGGGACTGTAATCTTCAAACTGATTGGTCAAAAATGACATATATTAAAGTCACAAACCAATCACAGATGTACAGATCAATACTAGTAAAAATATAAACTGCTGTAATCCCACCTTTTGGGGCACTTCACCCCCTCTCAGTGTCTTTGCTGAAAGCTTTGTATCTCTATCCTCTAAAAATAAACTCTGCCTGTTTGAGTGTTTGTGAGTTTGTGAAGTTCATTCTTTGGCTCTGAGAACAGAACTCAGTTTCCCATTTCAATTGTACTCTGATTAAACGTAGCTTTTGTGCATTAAATGGATTATTCTTTTATAAACTTGCCTCCAAACTGCTCTCATTTACTTGTGTATGATTATATATCAATATTTGTTTATTAAACAAACACCACTGTTGGGTGTGGCCTCAGATAAGTGAACCCAGACAAGTGAAAATGAACAGAGCTAAAAAGAGAAATAAAGGAGCAGTCTTGAAAATTTAGAAGAGAGAGATTAGTTCAACTTGAGGGTGGTTATGAACAACTTCAAAAAATAAATGATTTTTGAGCTGGACAAAAAGTGATAGATAGGATTTAGCATTGAGAGATGAGGGTGAAGATAAATTGCATTTCAAAGGATGAGAAAGTCAACATGAGAAAGTGACAAAGCCAGGGAAGCTGACCCATGGAGAAGAATAATCCATGTGGTTTTACTTGAATAAAGGAGAGGGTGCAAAAACAGCTTGGATAGTAGGTAGGGTTTGTGTTATGTAGGATCTTAGTTGGCATTGCTTGAACATCATTCAGCATGCTCAGAACGTGCTTGGGTCCCATGCAGAGGAGATAAGCCCCCTTGGCTGGTTAGAAGACCCCTGATACTAACAGGCCATGGGAATCACTGCTCTTAAGAAGAGCATGCATATCGGCTTACCCCCAGGAAAGAGCAGAAAGGGCAGATTGAAGCCTCCTGGCTACTGGCTGGCTTTGTTATTGCCTCTGTGCACGTTCCAGGCCTGCGTGCTGCAAGTCACAGGGCAGAACTGGATCTGAAGCTGTCACAACTGGGGAGAAAACTCAACTATAGGAACAGAGGTGACAGGTCCCAGATCAGAGACCAGATGGGGCAGCCATGGCCACTGTTGAAGCTTACTCAAGTGGTGCATCAGAAGCCACCCAGGTCTCTAAGAGTGACTACTCCTTCACTGCCCATATCCCACATATGCAGAGAGTCCATGCAAACCCCAACTGCCCTACAGTACAATTCTACAATAGGCCAGGGACAATGGAGGTGATGGGGAGTATGAAATGAAAATATCTCCTGCCATATCAACAAATGAGAAATGTCACAGCTATCAGCATTCCCTGGCCTCCAAATGTGAATGAGGGCTCCCAAAATCGCGATCCAGCAGATGCCACCACCCACCATGGTGATTGCTGACGAGCTGGGGGAATGCAAGAAGCAGTCATCTGCCACTCCTTAAGGTAAACAAGGAGACAGGATTTGGCCCCATATATCTGAGATGCATATGAAAGGAATGAATTCAATGAGTGCAGAGGCTTGCATCTTCCCATACACGCAATGTTAAATTTCTTAATTTGATATTTGATCTTTGATGTTCAGACTGCCTGCTCCCTTTGTTATAAACTTGAATATAGCCTGACTCCCCATCCCACTTCCTTGGGGCAGTTTTCTCAGAGCTACTGAGATGCTGTCTCTTGGGTTCAGAGTCCTAAATATTCCCACCAAATAAAATAACTCTCTGTTTTCAGATTATGACTATATTTTTTAGTTTTCAGGAATGATTGGCTGTCAGGGACAAATGCAACTCATACCCAAGGCTGCATCTGAGTCCAATAAGGGAAATAACTGCTGATACCTCAGGCAGAGCATTAGAGACAGCTCAAACCTCTGTCTGAGACATGAACTGAGAGCCCAAGTTTGACCCTCATGCTTTGAGGCTACCTGACTCTGGGGAGAGGGTCCCAGTCCAAGAAGAGGGGGAAAACACACATGTAAATAAAATTGAGGTACTTTGGGGATGACCCTCCTAGCTTTTCCTTCAGTACCTTGGGATTGGAACGGATCCCTGATAGGGCCAATATGTCCACTGATCAAGGGAAAGACTTGCCTCACACTCAGCTTCAGATGAAGCCCCTCCATCTCTAGTCTGAGCCCCTACTAAGGTGATAGCTGCCAGCAGAACCTGAGGAAAGACATGACTTGCATACAAGACAAATCCTGCTCTCCCACCAAAGACACTGAGCACACACAGCCTGTGCAGGAATGTTTCCACATAAGAATGCCCTCAAGAAGGCATCTGTTCCACATAACTCACAGAGGAAGAGAAAGTTAAGCAAAATGAAAAAGGAAGGAACTATTCTCAATTGAAAGAACAAGAGAAAAATCCTGAAAAAAACTAATGAGACAGAAATAGACAGTTTACCAGATGAATAATTCAAAATATTAGTAATAAGAATGTTAACTGAATAAGGAAAATAATAGATGAATACAGTAAAAAATTTCACAAGGAATACAAAAGTATATAAAATATCCAATCAGAAATGAACAATTCAATAATAGAAATAAAAATGCAGTAGAAGAAATGAATAGTAGAGTAAGTAACAGAAAAGAATATAAGTTCTCTGGAAATAGAATATTGGACGTCACACAGTCAAAACAGCAAAAAGAAAAATAAATAAAAAAAAATAAAACAGTTTAAGAGATCTCTATGATAAAGTTAAGCACACCAACATCTGCATCGTACGGATTCCAGAAGGAGAAGAGTGAAAATGATTGAAAATGTATTAGAAGAAATTATGGCTGAAAACCTACAAAACCTGAAGAAGGAAACAGATATCTAAATATAGGAAGCACAGGGTCCCAAATAAGATGAACCCAAAAAGACCTACACTAAGACATATAATTCAGTGTCACAAGTTAAAAAGATAATTCTAAAGGCAGCAAGAGACAAACAGAGTCATATATCCTGAAATGCCCCTAAAGCTATCAGAGAGGAAATGATAAAGATCAGAGGGTAAACAAATGAAATAGAGATCAAAACAAGAAACCCAGTTGAAAAAAATCAGTGAAACCATGAACTGGCTTTTTGATAAATATGAACAAAATCAATAAACCTTTATCCAAGCTCACCAAGAAGAAAAGATAGAGGACTCAAAATCAGAAATGAAAGAGGAGGAATGACAACTGATAACACAAAGATAACAAAAAATCTTAAGAGAATATTACAGTTATATGCCAACAAATTGGACAATCTAGAAGAAATGGACAATTTTTTAGAAACAAACCAGCAACCAAAATTTAATTAAGAAGAAACAGATAATTTGAAAGGAATGATCACTAGTAGTAAATCGAATTTATAATAATAAAAATTCTTAAAATTCCATAATCATATGTTCACAGGCCATATAAGGAAGAGGTAATATACATACCTCTCACGTTTTTCCAAATAACTGAGGACTCACTGCTTCCACATTCATCTATGAGGTCATCATTACCTTAATATTAAAACCAGACACGGACAAGACCAAAAAATTAAATAAGTAAATAAAAAGCCATGATCTTCGATGAATGTTGATGCAAAAATCCTCAATAAAATATTAGCATGTCAAGATGGATTTATTCCAGAGGTACAAGCATTGTTCAATATTTGCAAATTGATCAATTTGATATACCACAAAACTAAAGAAAAAAATTACATGATAATCTCAATTGACAAAGAAAAAGCACTGAAAAAACTCAGCATCCATTCATTATTAAAAAAAAAAAAAACTCTCATCATAATGATGAGAGAGCATATCTCAACATAATAAAGACCATGTATGTCAAAGCCACAGTTAACATCACACTCAATTGTGAAAGCATTTCCTCTAAATTCAAGAACTGAAAATGATGCCTGCTTTCACAACTTTTATTTAGCATAGTATTAGAAGTTCTATCTATAGCGATTTTACAAGAAAAATAAATAAAAGATATCCAAATCAGAAGGGAAGGAGTAAAGCTGTCACTGCAGACAACATGATACTCTATGTAGGCAATCCAAAAGCCTTCACCCAAAACTATTAGAACTAATAAAGGACACAAATTAATATACAGAAATCTGTTGCTTTTCTATACACTAACAATGGAATATCAAAGAGTAAACAAATAAAATCCTGTTTACAATCTCATCAAAAAATAAAATATCTAAAAATAAACATAGCTAAGGAGGTGAAAGACCTATATTTTGAAAACTAAAACATCATTTAAGGAAACTGAAGATGACATAAGAAATGGAAAGACATCCATGCTCTTGGATTGGAATAATTAATATTGTTAGAATAGCCAGACTTCTCAAAGCTATTTACAGACATAATGCAATACCTATCAAAATACCTACCATATTTATCATAGAACTAGAACAAATAATCCTAATATTTATCAGTCAGTTCAGTTGCTCAGTTGTGTCTGACTCTTTGTGACCACATGAACCGCAGCATGCTAGGCATCCCTATCCATCACCAACTCCCAGAACCTGCTCAACTTCATGTCCTTCGAGTCAGTGATTCCATCTAACCATCTCATCCTCTGTCGTCCCCTTGTCCTTCAGCCTTCAATCTTCCCCAGCATCAGGGTCTTTTCCAATGAGTTAGTTCTTTGCATCAGGTGGCCAAAATATTGGAGTTTCAGGATCAGCCCTTTCAAATGAATATTCAGGACTGATTTCCTTTAGGATGGACTGATTTGATCCCCTTAACATTTATACAGGACCACAAATGAACCCAAATGACCAAAGCAATCCTGATTGGGGAAGGCATGGAGCGACAAGGCTGGAGATATAACCTTTACAGTCTTCAGACTATATTTCAAACTACAGTAATCAAAACAGTGCAGTATTGGCACAATGGCACAAAAATCAATGGAAAAGAAAGGAGGGCCCAGAAATAATCCCAAGCATTTACAGTTAATTTACCATAAATGAGGCGAGAACATACACGGAAAAAAGACAGTCTCTTCAATAAGTGGTGGTGAAAATGCTGGATTGCTACATGAAAAACAATGAAATTAGAACACTGCCACATACCATATGTAAAAATAAACTCAAAATGGTTTAAAGATCTAAATATAAAGCCTGAAACCATAGGACTACTCTTTGACCTAAATTGTAGGAATGTTTTTTGGATCTGTCCTAAGGCAAAAAAAAAAAAAAAAAAAATAAAACAAAATAAACAAATGGGACCTAATTAAACTTAAAAGCTTCTGCAAAACAGAGGAAACCACTGACAAAATGAAAAGACAACCTACTGAAGGGAGAAAATATTTGCAAATGATATAATCAGTTAGGAGTTTATGTTGAACATATATAAATGCTCATACAACTCAATGTTAAAAAACCAAACAACCTGATTGAAAAATGAGCTGAAAATCTGAAAAGAAATTTTTCCAAAAAGACATATGGAAGGCTAACACAAAAAGATGCTGATCACCACTAAGTACTAGAGACATGTATATCAAGACAATGAGTTATTACCTCACACCTGTCAGAATAACTATCACCAAAAAGTCTACAAATAGCAAAAGTTGTCAAGGACATGGATAAAAAGGAGCCTTCCTACACTGTTGGTGAGAACGTAAATAGGTGCAGCCACAATGGAAAACAGTGTAAAGTTTCCTCCAAAAACTAAAATTAGCACTGCCATATGATCCAGCAATTCTAGACTGAGTATATATCTAGGAAAAAAAAGATACAAGTGTTAATTTAAAAATATATATGCACCCCAATGTCCACAGCAGCACTATTTATAACAGACAAGATATGGAAGCAACCCAAGTGTCCATCAATAGAAGAATAAAGAAAAGGTATATATACAGTGGAATGCTAGGTAAGAAAAACAATGATATTCTGCCGTTTGCAGCAATATGGATGAAGCTAGAGAATATTACTTTTAGTGATGTAAGACAGAGAAGGACAAATACTGTCTGATATCACTTGTAGGTGGAATCTAAAGAATAAAACAAATAAATGCGTATAACAAACAGACTCATGGATATAGAAAACACACTAGCAGTTACCAGTGAGGACAGGAAAGGGGGAAGGGGCATGATAGGGGTCTGAGATTAAGAGATATAAGCTACTATGTATAAAATACACAAGCCACAAGGATACCTTATACAGCACAGGTAGTTATATAATTATTTTATAATAAATTTTAATGGCATATATTGTAAAAATTACTGAATCATTATGCTGTACATGTGAAATTAATATAATATTATAGAACAACTATATTTTAATTAGAAAAACAAACAATGAGCAGAGAAATAAAGTTGTATCTAGAAAGGGATGTGAGCACAAAGGAGTTTTTAAAGAAAGGATTAGGCAGTAAAAAAATATTGATAAAGCAAAAGAAAGAGGGACAGTTGTACAAGATGTGTCTATGAGTACTGGTTCAAAATTGGGTAAGGAGTACGCCAAGGCTGTACATAGTCATCATGCTTATTTAACTTGTATGCAGAGTACATCATGAGAAATGCTGGACTGGGTGAATCACAAGCTGGAATCAAGATTGCTTGGGGAAATATCAACAATCTCAGATATGCAGATGAGATCAGATCAGATCAGTCGCTCAGTCATGTCCGACTCTTTGCGACCCCATGAATCACAGCACACCAGGCCTCCCTGTCCATCACCAACTCCCAGACTTCACTCAGATTCACTTCCATCGAGTCGGTGATGCCATCCAGCCATCTCATCTGCTGTCATCCCCTTCTCCTCTTGCCCCCAATCCCTCCCAGCATCAGAGTCTTTTCCAATGAGTTAACTCTTCGCATGAGGTGGCTAAAGTATTGGAGTTTCAGCTTTAGCACCATTCCTTCCAAAGAAATCCCAGGGCTGATCTCCTTCAGAATGGACTGGTCGGATCTCCTTGCAGTCCAGGGGACTCTCAAGAGTCTTCTCCAACACCACAGTTCAAAAGCATCAATTCTTCAGTGCTCAGCTTCTTCACAGTCCAACTCTCACATCCATACATGACCAGTGGAAAAACCATAGCCTTGACTAGACGAACCTTTGTTGGCAAAGTAATGTCTCTGCCTATGAATATGCTATCTAGATTGGTCATAACTTTCCTTCCAAGGAGTAAGCGTCTTTTAATTTCATGGCTGCAGTCACCATCTGTAATGATTTTGGAGCCCAGAAAAATAAAGTCTGACACTGTTTCCACTGTTTCCCCATCTATTTCCCATGAAGTGGTGGGACCAGATGCCATGATCTTCGTTTTCTGAATGTTGAGCTTTAAGCCAACTTTTTCACTCTCCACTTTCACCTTCATCAAGAGGCTTTTGAGTTCCTCTTCACTTTCTGCCATAAGGGTGGTGTCATCTGCATATCTGAGGTTATTGATATTTCTCCTGGCAATCTTGATTCTAGCTTGTGTTTCTTCCAGCCTAGCGTTTCTCATGATGTACTCTGCATATAAGTTAAATAAGCAGGGTGACAATATACAGCCTTGATGAACTCCTTTTCCTATTTGGAACCAGTCTGTTGTTCCATGTCCAGTTCTAACTGTTGCTTCCTGATCTGCATACAAATTTCTCAAGAGGCAGATCCGGTGGTCTGGTATTCCCATCTTTTTCAGAATTTTCCACAGGTTATTGTGATCCACACAGTCAAAGGCTTTGGCATAGTCAATAAAGCAGAAATAGATGTTTTTCTGGAACTCTCTTGCTTTTTTGATGATCCAGCGGATGTTGGCAATTTGATCTCTGGTTCCTCTGCCTTTTCTAAAACCAGCTTGAACATCAGGAAGTTCACGGTTCACGTATTGTGAAGCCTGGCTTGGAGAATTTTGAGCATTACTTTACTAGCCTGTGAGATGAGTGCAATTGTGCAATAGTTCGAGCATTCTTTGGCATTGCCTTTCTTTGGGATTGGAATGAAAACTGACCTTTTCCAGTCCTGTGGCCACTGCTGAGTTTTCCAAATTTGCTGGCATATTGAGTGCAATTCTTTCACAGCATCATCTTTCAGAATTTAGAATAGCTCAACTGGAATTCTATCACCTCCACTAGCTTTGTTCGTAGTGATGCTTTCTAAGGCCCGCTTGACTTCCCATTCCAGGATGTCTGGCTCTAGGTCAGTGATCACACCATCGTGATTATCTGGGTTGTGAAGCTCTTTTTTGTACAGTTCTTCTGTGTATTCTTGCCATCTCTTCTTAGTATCTTCTGCTTCTGTTAGGTCCATACTATTTCTGTCCTTTATCGAGCCTATCTTCGCATGAAATGTTCCTTTGGTATCTCTGATTTTCCTGAAGAGATCCCTAGTCTTTCCCATTCTGTTGTCATGATGCCACTCTAATGGCAGAAAGTGAAAGGGTGGTGGCTCTTGATGAGGGTGAAAGAGGAGAGTCACAAAGCTGGCTTAAAACACAACATTCTAAAAACTAAGATGATAGCATCTGGTCCTATCACTTCATGGCAAATATATGGGGAAAAAGTTGAAATAGTAACAGAATTTATTTTCTTGGGCTCCAAAATTACTACAGACAGTAACTGCAGCCATGAAATTAAAAGACACTTGCTCCTTGGGGAAAAAAGCTATGACAAACCTAGATAGCATACTAAAATGCAGAGACATCACTTCACTGACAGAGGTCTGTTTAGTCAAAGCTATGTTTTTTACCAGTAGTCATGTATGGATATGAGAGTTGAACCATACAGAAGGCTGAGTGTCAAAGAACTGATGCCTTCAAATTGTGGTGCTGGAGAAGACTCTTGAGAATCCTTTGGGCAACAAGGAGATCGGTTTGATCAATCTTAAAGGAAATTAACCCTGAATATTCATTAGAAGGACTGATGCTGAGCTGAAACTCCAATACTTTGACCACCTGATGTGAAGAGTCAACTCATTGGAAAACACCCTGATGCTGGGAAAGATTGAGGGCTGGAGGAGCAGGGGGTGACAGGATGAGATGTTTGGATGTCATCATTGACTCAATGGAGATGAGTGAGCAAACTGTGGAAGACAGTGAAGGACAGGGAAGCCCGGTGTGCTACAGTCCATGGGGTCACAAAGAGTTGGTCATGACTTAGTCACTAAACAACACTGAACAGTTAAGAGGTATCTAAGGTAGAAATGGACAGGATAGCATTGGACACAGTAGGGACCCTTAGTCATAAGAAAGAAAACAGAAGGTGTAGCATAGGACAAAGTAGTTTGAGGGATATGATGGTGGGAGCTTGGGGCCATTTTGTGTGTGTCTCTATATGTGCGTACAGTCACTCAGTTGTGTAAGACTCTTTGTGACGCCATGGACTGTAGCCCATCAGGTTCCTCTGTCCATGGAATTTTCCAGGCAAGAATACTGGAGCAGTTTGCCATTTCCTACTCCAGGAGATCTTCCCAACTCAGAGATGGAACCCACACTCTTGAGTCTCCTGCATTGGCAGAAGGATTGTTTACAACTGCACCACGTAAGCAATGAAATAGGAAGGAAGTTCCTAGGCTGGGAATAAAGTTAGGGCACAGGTATTGGGGGTTTGAGAGGAAAAGAGAAGATGCGACATAAACATCTAGAAGGGTGAATGGATTCATGAAATACAGGAGAAACCATAGTAAGTGCCCATATGATATTAGCTACAAAAATTCCAGTTAGAGCAGTCTACTTTTTTTTTTTTTTTCCCAGTTGCATTCAGCAGTAGGGAGCCAGTTCAGGACAGATAAGAATTGGATTTAGCAATGGTTATGGTTTACTAGGAAAGCAAAAGAGTGGGGAGGATGGAGCAAATAATTATAATGATGGACCGTGGAATCTAAGCTAAAAAAAGAAGAAATGGAATGTTTAAAATAAGAGATGGGTGAGGAATAAAGAACAGAATGACTGTATTTGGGGTGACGGGGGTCAGGGGGACCTGAAAATTAGGGGGTGGCTGAAATCGAGGTGATGAGATGACTTAATGAACACCTTACAGCATGTTGTCATACTGCCTCACGGGTGTTGTTTTTACTTACAGTACTGACATCTGTCTCCCGTGTGTTCAGGCTGGCAGTGGCAATAAGGCTGATTCCCAGCAGTAACACTGCAGGTCCCTCCGTTTTGACAAAAGTCCTCACAGACTGTCTTACCACAGTTTGGTCCAGTGAACCCCAGTGCACAGCTGCACGTGGGTCTCCCTATTGAAAAAAATAATAATAATGAAAAAAAAAATGAGTTGACAGAATTGTTTACTGACATGGAATCCTTGCTAGGTAAGAATCAGTAAGTCAGTATTCTGGGCAAAATTTGTCTACTACTTCTTCTGTGACTTTACACAGTAAAATGACCTCTTTGGGTCCTAGCTTTCCCATGTTCCAGCGAAGCCTAGATTAGAAGACAACTCAAGTTCATATCAGGTAAAATGATCAGAGCTCATTTTATGAATAATTCTATATGTATATGTGTATTTTATGCTTTGAAGTGCTTATCTTATTCTTTTGTACTTCTCATGTCCATTTTACTTTTTAAAAATAATTTAAAGTTTTCATTTTGTATTGGGGTATAGCCAAACAATGTTGTGGTATAGTTTCAGATGAACAGTGAAGGAACTCAGCCATATATATGCATGCATCCATTCTCCCCCAAACTCCTCTCCTATCCAGGTGGGCACACAACATTGAGCAGAGTTATTCCATACCATAGGTCCTTGTTGTTATACCATAGGTGCTTGTTTATACATTTCAAATATAGCAGTGTGTAATGACCTTCCCAAAGTCCCTAACTATCCCTTTCCCCCAGCAACCATAAGTTCATTTTCTAAGTCTGTGAGTCTCTGTTTTGTAAGTAAGTTCATTTGTATAATGTCATTTTGCTTTTTAGATTATTTTTGTCCTACTTATGTGGTAATGCATATTCTTTTGGCCATTAAAATATAAAATAGAGACAATCATATTTCCCAGTGTTCAATCATAATGTACTAATCACTGCTATATCTACATAAAATATGAGCTTAAGTTTATTATAAAGAAATATTTTAATAAATTTAAAGTGGCCATATCATCTATAATAAGATTTATGAACATTAGTTATTTTATTTGATATAATAAATACATATATTGGCTCAGACGGTAAAGCATCTGCCTGCAATGCAGGATACCTGGGTTCGATCCCTGGGTTGGGAAGATCCCTTGGAGAAGGAAATGGCAACCCACTCCAGTACTCTTGCCTGGAAAATCCCATGGACGAAGGAACCTGGTAGTCCATGGGGTCGCAAAGAGTCAGACATGACTGAGCGACTTCACTTTCACTTTTCACCTTTAGTTTATAAGCACTTACTGAACCCTATTTTATTTCATTTTATATCTTTATTCATAGTTAAAGACTATCATTTGCAGTCCACTAAGATGAGTTAAGAAATCTAATGTTAACAGCACACACTAGCAAATCTGACAGACCTTCTTTGGATATCTTACTTTATTTGTTCTATGGGAACTTACATCATAATGAAAGGTAAATAGTCCTTTCAAGTGTTTAGAGCATAACACAATTAACTGCTACAGCAAAGAAAATCTCTCTAAATGCCTGGACTGTCAAGAACTGAGTAGAAAATGAAGTCCAGGGCTAGCTCTATAGGAGAGGTGAAGGAAAACAAAGTGAAATGAAAGGCTGCTATTTGTAATGGGGGCAGAACAAAGTTTAGAGGCTGTAAAAATATTAACACACAACATAAAAGGGAACAAAAAGGAAATTCAATTATAGATCTCAAATAACTATGATTCAGAAAATGTCATTCCATTGTCTAGTATCAGAGAATATTCAACCATCTCCTCTTTCACCATTATAGACAAGCAACATAATTAAAATGGTCAGTAAAATGCATGAAGACAAGGGCTAAGTGTGAAAACTGATAACAGTTTTTTTTTTTTTTTTTTTGCTGTTGCCATAGATTCTATATTGAAGGACAATTCTACATATATATATATATATATATATATATATATATATATATATATTTGAAAACCATTATTCTTAAAATGAATAAAATAAAATGAATGAAAGTCCACATTTGGACTTTGAATTGAAGGTCCACAATTTATTTATTTTACTTTTGAAAGACTCTACACATTTATAAATGCTAGAAGGTATTGCTTCTCAATGAAGAAAGTTATATACATTTTTACAGTGGATACCATTGCTTTAAAACTTATTTACATGTTTTTAGTTTGGTGGCAGATAAATGCCTATTAAAAGGTTGAGAATCAAGGTAAATGATATACATAATAAAGCTGAGCAACCTCATATTTATTTATTGCCAGAAAACAGTTTTAAAAATTTTAGCCAAATATTTTCTTGTAAAAATAGTGAATTTTCCAGCTGTTGCTTACATACAGACAAGCTATCTTCATTAGAACAATGGTGGGTAAAAAGTAAGAGACACAAACGAGAATAAATAGTGGTAGAAGATGAAGAGGGCAGAGGATTGTTAGAACACCATCACTAAGGAAAATGAAAGACTTGAATAAAAGAAGTAATAACTCTACATCAACAGGGACCAATGGATGACTTACAGAGAAGCAGAACATATACTCAGGAACATAAATAATCATGAGTTAAATGTGAAACAAACAGTACAGAAAGCATGTGAGAAGTCAAAGTCAAAGTGTTAGTTGCTCAGTCGTGTCTGACTCTTCGCAACCCCAAGGACCATAGCCCACCAGACCCCTCCATTCCTGGGATTTCCCAGGCATGAATACTGGAGTGGGTTGGCATTCCCTTCTCCAAAGGATCTTCCCAACCCAGGGATCAAACCTGGGTGTCCTGCGTTGCATGCAGATTATTTACTGCCTGAGCCACCAGGGAAGCACAGAAAGTATAGGAGAAATCAAAATGCATTAGAGCAATCAGAAAAAGTCCCATATGAAAATAGGAGTTAGACATTGTAGATTTATGTTTTTCTAACTTACTTTCTAGTTTTTTTTTTTTTAACTGGGAGTGAAAAAAATATTGTAAAATGATAGAAGTTTGAAAGAAATAAACCCAATCTGCTAAGGCACTTGAAAATTCCTCTGTTCCAGTTACTCAGAGAAATGACACCATGCTTTCATCTCATCTACAGCTGTTTTGAAACAAGGGCAGAGTGACCAGGTTGTCCCCCACCTAGCATATGCTTCACATCATTTAAAATCTATCTGACTTATTTTCAAAAAGCTCCTCTTCCTCTTCCTTTGAAGAGAAGATTTATTTTTGACAAGTATAAATCTTCATATTCAGGAGAATATTCTCTAACTTGAAACAGTGTGGTGATATAGCAGATCTTTTGTTTGCTGCTGGGAAATGAACCATCTGTTGCAGAATTTTATAATGGGCTCCATCTAATATTTCCAAGAACTTCTCTGGGTACACCCTAACTAACTAGTTGCACTGGGTTCATTTTATAAAGTTTTTTTTAGGTAGCTTAATTAGATTCTGACATTTGAAAAGGAAACAGTCCTGTTACAATGACTAAGGTATCAATAGAGATTTATAGCAGTGATACATGGGGAGTTGGGGAGTTGACAGCCTGCTTTAAAACTTATTTTCAATCAGAAAGAGCAACAACTGACCTGAGAAAGAAGTGGGAGGAAGAGCTTCCTGGCTCTAATCAGGCTAGTTTCTACAGCATTCTTAGCTCAGACTTTAATTGTGTATGCTGTCAGACTGCCTGGATTCATAGACTATCTGTGCCAGTCACTGGTGTGGAACCATGGGCAAATATCAGCTCTGTTTATTTCCTCATGTGTAATGGGGCTAATTATAGTACCTGCTTCATGAGGTTGTTGTGCAGAATCAGAGAGAAAAAGTGAGAAATACCCCTGTGCCAGGTACATAAGGCACTCAGTTGCATTTTAGCTCTGAATATTGTTATTCCTTCTGACATTCACTGCTTACAGGTATGACTTACTCAGTGGCCCCATCTACAAAGACACTGTACACATTTTAGCAAAATCATTCTGAAATTTTCCTTAGATTACACACTGTGTCTCCATTATTCATTTCAGATACAATTAAATGTGAATATCTTTGTATGGCAGTGATGGGGTAAAACAGGAATTCCACACCAACTTTATCTCACACTCTACATTTTTCAAACATTGATGAATGAGTCCTCTCTTTTTTCCGTCCAAACGTGTTTAATCCTACCCATTAAAAGAAAGAACACACACACCCAGCACAAACAAAAGCAAACTTAATACCTGTATAACCTCAAATATTGGTACACTCGAGCTTTTTTCAAAAGAACCTACACTTACTGCTTCCAACTCTACCAATATATGACAAATAAAATCTTCAATCATAAAGTCACTCCAATCCTTCACTTGGTTTGTAGTTTTACTTTTTAATACACTTAACCTGTTGCATCTCTTTGTTCTCGCTGAAGAGAGGCCAGATCTCTCAATATCTAAGTGTCCCTTATACAATCATTTCTGATTCCTTCTTGGTAAGAAAGGGTTAGGAATGAGGAAGTTAATGTTGGTGTTGTCTTTATTGTATATTGATGTACCCTTGCAAAGTTACCCTTTAATCTCTTGATCGCTAAATCCACTGATTTCTTCTCAATCATCCTCCTCCTCAAATTTTCTCCATAATTTTACATTTATTAATACCTACACTTGAAAATTTTCTCTCTACTTGGCTTCTAAGACACTAGCATTGTTGATTTCTCTATATATATTTTTCTGACTGCTCTGTAATAATTGCATTTATGTTCTTTTCCTGTCTAATAAAAAATATTTGTCCAAGCCTCTTTCTGGTGATATTACTCAGTTTCACAGCTGGGATAATCATCTTTCTATCTGAATATCTTGGTATTGATTTTCTAACTTTGGGTTCATTCTCCTTAAATTTCCAAGACTTCCATTTTCACTCTGTTTTATGTCCCTGCAAGGATATCCCTAGCTGTTCAATAGGTTAATCTATTCCTCCCATGACTCGGTAAGAGAGAAAATTCTTCTTATAAACATTGTCCTCAGTGGCACACACATGATTTCACTAGACTAGAGGCTTTACCAGTGCCACATTCAGGTCCATACTATATGTTAACAAAGTGTCTTTCTAGATGCACACATACAATACATAGAGGTTAATGGAGTTGCACTGGTCTTCCCTGGTAGCTCAGTAGTAAAGAATCTGCCTGCCAATGCAGGAGATGCAGGTTTGATTTCTGGATCAGGAAGGTCCCCTGGAGAAGGAAACACCAACCCACTTCAGTATTCTTGCATGGGAAACCCCATGGAGAGAGGAGCCTGGCAGACCACAGTCCATGGAGTTGCAAAAGTCAGACATGACTTGGTGACTTAACAACAACAATAACTATGTAGTTATGCTGCTTTGTTTATAAACAAATGAAAGCTTATACATTTCTAGAGGATTTCTTTCTGATGTGGACCATTTTTAGTCTTTATTGAGTTTGTTGCAGTATTACTTCTGTTTTATGTTTCAGTTTTTTGGCCATGAGGTGTGTGGGATTCTAGCCTCTTGACCAGGGATCAAACCAGCGCCCCTGCATTGGAAGGTGAAGTCTTAATTATCGACCACCAGGGAAGCCCCTCGTTGTTTATATCTTAAAACTGCTGCACCAACTTTTCATACAACATAAATTAATAAAAAAATAGAAATCGAACTAGGTACTGGTAATAACTTATGTCAAATATGGTAAATACAGAACTACAACCACTATCAGTTCAGTTCAGTCCAGTTCAGTTCAGTCACTCAGTCATGTCCCACTCTTTGCAACCGCACTAATCGCAGCACACCAGGCCTCCCAGTCCATCACCAACTCCCAGACCTCACTCAGACTCATGTCCATAGAGTCAGTGATGCCATCCAGCCATCTCATCCTCTGTCGTCCCCTTCTCCTCCTGCCCCCAATCCCTCCCAGCATCAGAGTCTTTTCCAATGAGTCAACTCTTCGCATCAGGTGGCCAAAGTACTGGAGTTTCAGCTTTAGCATCATTCCTTCCAAAGAAATCCCAGGGCTGATCTCCTTCAGAATGGACTGGTTGGATCTCCTTGCAGTCCAAGGGACTCTCCAGTGTCTTCTCCAACACCACAGTTCAAAAGCATCAGTTCTTCGGCGCTCAGCCTTCTTCACAGTCCAACTCTCACTTCCATACGTGACCACAGGAAAAACCATAGCCTTGACTAGATGAACCTTTGTTGGCAAAGTAATGTCTCTGCTTTTCAATATGCTATCTAGGTTGGTCATAACTTTCCTTCCAAGGAGTAAGCGTCTTTTAATTTCATGGGTGCAGTCATCATCTGTAATGATTTTGGAGCCCAGAAAAATAAAGTCTGACACTGTTTCCCCATCTATTTGCCATGAAGTGATGGGACTAGATGCCATGATCTTCGTTTTTTGAATGTTGAGCTTTAAGCCAACTTTTTCACTCTCCACTTTCACTTTCATCAAGAGGCATTTTAGTTCCCCTTCACTTTCTGCCATAAGGATGGTGTCATCTGCATATCTGAGGTTATTGATATTTCTCCTGGCAATCTTGATTCCAGCTTGTGCTTCTTCTAGCCCAGCGTTTCTCATGATATACTCTGCATATAAGTTAAATAAGCAAGGTGACAATATACAGCCTTGACGAACTTCTTTTCCTATTTGGAACCAGTCTGTTGTTCCACATCCAGTTATAACTGTTGCTTCCTGACCTGCCTATAGATTTCTCAAGAGGCAGGTCAGGTGGTCTGGTATTCCCATCTCTTTCAGAATTTTCCACAGTTTATTGTGATCCACACAGTTAAAGGTGTTTGTATAGTCAGTAAAGCAGAAATAGATGTTTTTCTGGCACTCTCTTGCTTTTTCCACGATCCAGCAAAACCAGCTTGAACAACTGGAAGTTCATGGTTCACGTATCGCTGAAGCCTGGCTTGGAGAATTTTGAGCGTTACTTTACTAGTGTGTGAGATGAGTGCAATTGTGTGGCACTTTGAGCATTCTTTGGCATTGTCTTTCTTTGGGATTGGAATGAAAACTGACCTTTTCCAGTCCTGTGGCAACTGCTGAGTTTTCTATATTTGCTGGCATATTGAGCGCAGCACTTTCACAGCATCATCTTTCAGGATTTGGAATAGCTCAACTGGAATTCCATCACCTCCACTAGCTTTATTCACAGTGATGCTTTCTAAGGCCCACTTGACTTCACATTCCAGGATGTCTGGCTCTAGGTGAGTGATCACACCATCGTGATTATCTTGGTCCTGAAGATCTTTTTTGTACAGTTCTTCTGTGTATTCCTGCCACCTCTTCTTAATATCTTCTGCTTCTATTAGGTCCATACCATTTCTGTCCTTTATTGAGCCCATCTTTGCATGAAATTTTCCCTTGGTTTCTCTAATTTTCTTGAAGAGATCTCTAGTCTTTTGCATTCTGTTGTTTTCCTCTATTTCTTTGCATTGATCGCAGAGGAAGGCTTTCTTATCTCTTCTTGCTATTTTTTGGAACTCTGCATTCAGACGCTTATGTCTTTTCTTTTGCCCTTTGCTTTTCACTTCTCTTCTTTTCACAGCTATTTGCAAGGCCTCCTCAGACAGCCATTTTGTTTTTTTGCATTTCTTTTCCATGGGGGGTGGTCTTGATCCCTGTCTCCTGTACAATGTCACAAATCTCCATCCATAGTTCATCAGGCACTCTATCAGATCCAGTCCCTTAAATCTATTTCTCACTTCCACTGTATAATCATAAGGGATTTTATTTAGGTCATACCTGAATGGTCTAGTGGTTTTCCCTACTTTCTTCAATTTAAGTCTGAATTTGGCATTAAGGAGTTCATGATCTGAGCCACAGTCAGTTCCCGGTCTTGTTTTTGCTGACTGTATAGAGCTTCTCCATCTTTGGCTGCAAAGAATACAATCAATCTGATTTTGGTGTCGACCACCTAGTGATGCCCATGTGTAGAGTCTTCTCTTGTGTTGTTGGAAGAGGGTATTTGCTATGACCAGTGCATTTTCTTGGCAAAACTCTATTAGTCTTTTCCCTGCTTCATTCCATATTCCAAGGCCAAATTTGCCTGTTACTCAAGGTGTTTCTTGACTTCCTACTTTTGCTTTCCAGTCCCCTATAATAAAGAGGACATCTTTTTTGTGTATTAGTCCTAAAAGGTCTTGTAGGTCTTCACAGAACCATTCAACTTCAGCTTCTTCAGCATTACTGGTTGGGGCATAGACTTGGATTACTGTGATATTGAATGGTTTGCCTTGGAAACAAACAGAGATCATTCTGTTGTTTTTGAGATTGCATCCAAGTACTGCATTTTGGACTCTTGTTGACCATGATGGCTACTCCATTTCTTCTAAGGGATTCCTGCCCACAGTAGTAGATATACGGAGCACAACCGGGATGAGCTACCCCACGTCCGAGGTCAGGGGCAGAAGCCGAGAGGACCCCATGCCCGAGGGGCGGTGGCCAAGAGGAGTTACCCTACATCCGAGGTCAGGGGCAGCGGCCGAGAGTGCCAGGCTGTGATGGCGCAGGAATGGCGAGAGGAGCTACCCCACGTCTGAGGTCAGGGGTGGCAGCTGGGAGGAGCTACCCCTCAACAGAGGCCAGAGGCAGTGGCCGGGAGGAGCAACCCCACGTCCAAGGAGCTGTGGCTTCGCGGGCACAGGAGGGCCTAGAGGAGCTATTCCACGTTCAAGGTCAGGAGGGGCGGCGGTGAGGAGATACCGGTACCTCGTACAAGGTAAGGAGCAGCGGCTGCACTTTGCTGGAGTAGCCATGAAGAGATACCCCACATCAAAGGTAAGAGAAACCCAAGTAATGGTAGGTGTGCAAGACAGCATCAGAGGGCAGACACACTGAAACCATAATCACAGAAAATTAGTCAATCTAATCACACTAGGAACACAGCCTTGTCTAACTCAGTGAAACTAAGCCATGCCCGTGGGGCCACCCAAGACAGGCGGGTCATGGTGGAGAGGGCTGACAGAATGTGGTCCACTGGAGAAGGGAATGGCAAACCACTTCAGTATTCTTGCCTTGAGAATCCCATGAACAGTATGAAAAGGCAAAATGATAGGATACTGAAAGAGGAACTCCCCAGGTCAGTAGGTACCCAATATGCTACTGGAGATCAGTGGAGAAATAACTCCAGAAAGAATGAAGGGATGGAGCCAAAGCAAAAAGAATACCCAGCTGTGGATGTGACTGGTGATAGAAGCAAGGTCTGATGCTGTAAAGAGCAATATTGCATAGGAACCTGGAATGTCAGGTCCATGAATCAAGGCAAATTGGAAGTGGTCAAACAGGAGATGGCAAGAGTGAACGTCGACATTCTAGGAATCAGCAAACTAAAATGGACTGGAATGGGTGAATTTAACTGAGATGACCATTATATCTACTACAACCACTATGCTGCTGGTGCTGCTGCTGCTGCTGCTGCTGCTAAGTCGCTTCAGTCATGTACGACTCTGTGCAACCCCACAGACGGCAGCCCACCAGGCTCCCCCGTCCCTGGGATTCTCCAGGCAAGAACACTGGAGTGGGTTGCCATTTCCTTCTCTAGTGCATAAAAGTGAAAAGTGAAAGTGAAGTCACTCAGTCATGTCCAACTCTTCGCGACCCCATGGACTGCAGCCCACCAGGCTCCTCCATCCATGGGATTTTCCAGGCAAGAGTACCGGAGTGGGGTGCCATTGCCTATAATCAATGGTAAATATTATTAAGCAATATCCATCAGTACAACTAAATATGATAATGCTCAAAATAAAAAATGGAAATACCTTGGAATTTCAGAGAGTTGTTTAAATTTAATTGTTCTTGCATGGCCCTTATATAGCAAAAATCACAGTCTCAATAAAAATGGTTGGTTCTAAAATATTTCATAAGAATACAGTACAGTGTTAGTTGCTCAGTCATGTCTGACTCTGCGACCTTACGGACTGCCGCCCAACAGGCTCCTCTGTCCATGGAATTCTCCAGGTAAGTATATTGGAGTGGGTAGCCAATCCCTTCTCCAGGGTATCTTCCCAACCCTGGTATTGAACCCAAGTCTTCCACATTGCAGGCAGATTATTTACCATCTGTCACCAGGGAAGCCCTTTGTAAGAATATTTAATAGCAATTAAATACATTTGTAATAAAGTTAAATTCCTTTTTTTTTAATGTCAGGTAGACCTAAGAAAGAAGCCTTGTTAGCTATTTATTAATTATGCAGCTTTGGAAAATTTAGATTTCCTCACTGGATCTCATTCTGCATCTCATTTTATAAAATGTGAGCAATGCCTACCATGTGCTGGTAAAACACTTGGCAAAATACCTGCCACATAACAAGTACTCAAAAATTGGTAGATTTATTATTAACAGTAATAGTAGTATTTGGTTTTGCTGTTACTATTAGTACTATACTTGCCTTTGTTAAGAAACTCCATACGGATTCCTGATGCAAAAATTTCCATATGCATTCTTTTGAACAAAAAATGTCTACAGGTGATCTACCTGTAGATCTATATACATCAATTCAACATAGCAAATTTTAATATAATAACAACAATGAAATCTTCTCTATTATATGGATAAGTAATTACATAAGTTTTATAAAAATTTATTAGTGAAAGTGAAAGTGAAGTCGCTTAGTCGCGTCCAACTCTTAGCCACCCCATGGACTGCAGCCGACCAGGCTCCTCCGTCCATGGGATTTTCCAGGCAAGAGTACTGGAGTGGGGTGCCATTGCCTTCTCCAGTTGTTTCCCTGCTGCTGCTGCTGCTGCTAAGTCGCTTCAGTCGTGTCCGACTCTGTGCGACCCCATAGACTGCAGCCCACCAGGCTCCCCCGTCCCTGAAATTCTCCAGGCAAGAACACTGGAGTGGGTTGCTCTTTCCCTCTCCAATGCATGAAAGTGAAAAGTGAAAGTGAAGTCGCTCAGTCGTGTCCGACTCCTAGGACCTCATGGACTGCAGCCTACCAGGCTCCTCCATCCATGGGATTTTCCAGGCAAGAGTACTGGAGTGGGGTGCCATTGCCTTCTCTGAAAAATTTATTAGTAATCCCTGTTAAATGACCCATTGACTTTATATGACATGGTTATGATTTACATCTAGATAAATGAATCTTTAAATGTACACTATCTTTAATTATATACTCACAGTAATTTGTCTGATATGAGCAGAGACAATGCTGATGATTTTCAGTGATCATAGATAATGTCTTAGGGAACTAACTCTGAAATAATCTAGATTCTCAAAATTAGTTTTCTTATTTAATCACACTCGCTAGCTTACATCTAAAATATGCCACATGGAGTGTTTCAATTTAAGTAAAACTACAATTTAGGAATTTACAAGAATCCTTGACATTTGAATTAATAATTCAGTTACAGTAGCCACTATAGTAAACATGACAATAATTATGTTTGTAAAATTTTCAAAATGGTATACTTATTGACTGTATATTCAATATAGCATTACCACATACTTAGTAATTTTAGAGCAAAATTTGCTGGGTAGCTTGACTAAAAATTATGTTTCTAAAAGCATGTATTTTCATTTGACTATTATTAAGGTATATGTATTATTAAGGTATATTTTTCAATAACTTTGTGTAATTCTGTGTGTCTTTAAAAGCTAGCCTTATTAAACAAACAGTTTTTAAGTTGGTTATAAAAATGTTATTCATCAGTTTGATTTAATTGATATTATATGATTTTAGTAGGCAAAATAACCTTTCTGCTCACTATTGGACAAATAAATTATAACCCTTTTTTTCTACTTAAACTCACCATTTGAAAATATGTGTTTTACTAAATATTTGGTAGTAACCTATAAGGGAAAAGAATATACATATATCTGAATGACTTTGTTGTATAGCTGAAACTAACACAACATTATAAATTAGTTATACTTCAATAAAAAATTAAAAAATATATATGTTTAAGAAAAAAAATGTGTGATTGATTGCCATGAAGGAATTTTGGCAAAAGTGATTAAATGTGAATTTCTTAAGAGACTATGACTGTACTTGTTATTTTTGATAGGTAGATAACTGCTAGTGAACATCATTGGTTGGTTCTTTTTTAAGCAATTTACTTCACTCATACTTATTTACCTATGTGAACCACACTGCTTACCCTATTTAATTTGATCTTGTGCTTATAAATTTTTGTCCCTGGTTATGTTTTATACCTGACTAGTCTTCTATGTATACAGTCATTATTTAGTTTGGCATACACATTCTGTCTGAGCAATAAAAGCATTTCATTGACATTGACATTTAAGCTGCAGAACATATTGAAACATATTTACATTCAATGTTCTTCTCTGAAAGTACTATGTAAAAGGTACCTATTCTTTACTCGCAAAGTCTTTACTATTTGGGCAAAAGCTACATTCTTATTTCTTCCCACAGAATAAAATAATAAGCTGAGAGATAAATCACCATAGCATTATTCAGTTACTTACTGCAATGTAATCAGAAAGCCTATCTCCTGACCTCTAATCCCCAAGACTACTCTCCTTTGTGAAATCTGTCTTCACTTGCAGTTAGATTCAAGTAATAAAAGTTTTGAATGCTTTAAAAAATCACTAGTCTTTTTGATAAAGAGGTTTGACATTCTATTTTCCACTTAATATAATGTTTTCTTGGACTGAAAGTGAGTGCCCATTTATACATAATTTTAGCAAGTTGACTATAGCTGTCGGGTTGTCTTAAGTATCACAAAGGTTACAGAGAACTATGCAGCAAAGCCTGACAAGGAAAAGAAAGAACTGGGCTTTACTGAGCTCCCTCCCAGTTACTACTTAATATATTCTGACATGTTTCAAATTGTAGGTCACAATCTATTTATACTTCTGGAAAGTTCATTCTCAGCCAGCATTGTGGAAATGAGATTGAAACATTTTTGTCTTTTCCATGAATACAAGTAAGCCGACTCAAGCCTTCTGACACTAAATAGTTTAGTGTTGCTCTCACCATATGGTCCAAATGAACCAGTAAATTTGACTTACACAGCCAGATGCATAATTAGAGAGAACCCTACTTTCATTCTCTCATAGGTCTGTTATAAAAATTCAAGGACCAAATACAGTGCATGGCACTTAGTAAGCAACCCTACATATATATATGTGTGTATATATATATATATATATATATATATATATTTGCCTATATAGAGAGAGAGGCAAAAAAACCCTATATCTATATATATAAATTATCATTATCCTGACAATGATCATAACTAGTGTTATTTTAATTTTTAATAAGTACTATCTGATTCTAAAAAGAAAGCATGGTGGAACATTTAGAAAACAACAGAAGTGTAATGAAGGACCTATTGTGTATGCGTTTTTTTTCTATATTAGATAAACAAGCTTTTTTCTTGTGCTTTTAAATTTTATAATACAATGTGATTTTTCTCTATTTTTCTTTATTATTATATAGTTTTCAGTTATGGTGTTTTTATCATATATCATTCATCTTTTAGATATGCTATATTTTATATATTAACTACTTGTATTCAGGTTTTTATCTCCAAAATTATTTTATGAACATTTTCACTTCCAGATATTTTGCTTTTTATTATGTAATCTTTGGAACATGTGTCTAAAAGTGACATTATTTATTTAAAGCTGCATATTCCTATGTCACTTATTTGTTAAACTATATGCACTATTTTATTTTTTCAGTTTTATACTTTCAACTTATTCTCTTGGGTTCTTAAAAAGCAAATAGGACCAAATATCCAGCTCTTAGAACTTTCTAAATATAATCAGTATCTATTTAATATATTAAGGGAGTTAGAACATCAAACTTAATTTAAATTAAAAACAGCCCTTGTTTAAATAAAAAGTGAAAGAAAAACAAAGGACGGTTTATATGTATGTTTAACCTTTATCAAGATATTCATCAAGTGATTGTGTACTTCACATCCCAGGTACATAGGTGACTTGAGATATATTGGTATATAGTTTCATTATCAGTTTCACCATGTTTGAAGGGTGTTCACAAGTTCCTAGCTTAATTTGCCTTTGAGCAAATACTTTTAGGGCCATCAAACTTGATCATAATTGATGACAGTCATATACGTTACCATCAAATTTGGGGCATTGACCTGGACAGAAAGATCTTGAATGAATGGGATAGAAATTTATCTCCATCTACTTGTCTACTGTAAGGGCTCTTCCTATTGCAGTAAGACTTTCATTTAATTTTTCTTTCCTCAGTGGAGACTTCCTTCCTCCAGCTTCATTCTTGGGAATAAAATTTTCATTCCTAAAGTATATAGATGTGGTGACAGAGAGCACCACAAAGAGAGCCTCTGCATTCTTCTTGTTGAATTCATTTAAATAGCTCAATACCAATGTATTTCTTACCATAGAAAATTGCACAATTACCTCTTCATCTGGCCAATTTTATACATTTTCACATTTTCCAAATTAGAATTGCCTCCCTTTATGCATAATTCTAAACTTTTATGAGTGGAAGTATTTGAGAATATTGCCCCAAATTTACAAAATTTCTTGCTCTATTCGTCTAAATTGACTGTGTAGAAAACCTTTATTCATTTTGATATAAACACTCAAAATCTAAATAACAGATCTGTAACAGTAAGAAAAGTATCACATAGTGTGAACATATCTTAGAGAATTAATATTCATAAACATGAAGATTAATTGTGCACATAACATAAATACCCTCCTGTAGCAGTGTTGAAAATATAATTTCATAAATTATTCTCTATTTTCCATAAAAAAATGACTGAATAAGTCAATGCTTTACTCTATTTTCCATTGCTCTGCCAAGGCAAACTTTATCTTAAATGTATCTTCCTATGAGCAGTTCACAGAAATGAACTACATGGACCTTTGTTCATATAGTCAATGTCAAACTATTTCA
This sequence comes from Bos javanicus, assembly GCF_032452875.1. Taxonomy (NCBI): domain Eukaryota; kingdom Metazoa; phylum Chordata; class Mammalia; order Artiodactyla; family Bovidae; genus Bos; species Bos javanicus. The sequence goes on along the minus strand of NC_083869.1, from coordinate 56,739,101 downwards.
TTTTGTAGTACCTTCCTATATGGATACAACTCATATATTTTTAGTTTTAGTTTTTTTCATTACAAAAACCTTAAGGAATGAGGAAAAACTCATTTCTACATGCAGAATTTTAATTATGCCTCTCAGATGTGTGCCTTTAATTAACTGGTGACATTTCCTTTGTTCAATTATTATAGTTATATACAACTGTCATAAACTTATAAATTTTAATTAAGGCTGCCCCAAACCCTAGTTATATAGTGTCCACATAGGAATTTGCCAAAGGCTTAACTGTAAGTAAACCAACAATGAATAAATCCATGAACTGCCCACTGGGATTTGTTTTACAAATTAACACTTGTGTGGAGATAATGAGGTTCCACAGTCCATAATACCAAACAATGTTTTACAAAACCACATTTTTAAAAGTGATAAATGCATTGTAAAAGACTTAATTAACTATCATATTATTATTATTTGTTGCTATAAGACAATAACTACATGGCTATATATCAAGTCGAATTCATATGAGAACTCATTTGCATTATTAATTAGAAACATATATTTTTTCTGAATGTACTTTCTAGATAAGTCAAGATCTAATACACTGAATATTAAACTTGATAATGTATGGGTTCCAGATAAATGAATAGATAAACTTGATATATTGTGGATTTAAGAATGCAGCAAGGTCTGGACAAATGATTTGAATGAAACATTAAAAGTTGTGCTGTATTTATATATAGCTCACAGAACAGTACAGTGTTAGCCGCTCAGTTGTATCCGACTCTTTGTGACCTTGTGGACTGTAGCCCACCAGGCTCCTCTGTCCATGGAATTCTCCAGGCAAGAATACTGGAGTGGATTGCCCTTCCTTTCTCCAGGGTATATTCCTAACCCAGGGATCTAATTCAGATCTCCTCCATTGCAGGTAGATTCAGGGAAGCCCTTATATAGCTCAAGTCAGGATAGCAAGTTCAACGTTTCAAAGAGACTTTTCTCTTTGGATCCATCTCAGGTTGAATAGGTAGCCATAGTTTGGAGTGTCAAACCCTTTCGTTGGCTTAAATATTTCCAAAGATAAATATAAGAAACTCATCTGGTCGCAACCCAAAGATTATCTTAATGAGAAAATTAAGAGCTAAGTAACTCTAAACACCTCATTTGCATAAAAAAGCATCTTCCCTAAAGCCAAGCAGTATGTGTGTTGTAAAATATAATTACAGGTCACACCCTCTTACCTCACATTCAATAGATTTTCATTTGCATATTCATTGAAGGTCTCAGTACACAGCTTTTCCAATGGCAACAGAATATATTTTATGGACTGGCTCCCCCTCAGGCAGAATGAATATATGTAGTAAGACTCCTAATGCCTTTTTAAATTTAATCAACCTGATGAATTCTTGTTTAGAATTCTAGTAAGTAGTTAAAATTATCTTAATTATCAATTAATCATATCAAAAATATTTATAAGCATAAAACTATCAAAGAAATAGTAATGTTTTTACTCTGAGAATGTAAATCAGAAAATGGCTTGCTGCTCCTGAATGCCATTGAAAATGCTTCTTCATGTGGCTCTTTCAGTTATTGTTATTCTAAATACCACAAAGAATAACAAGCAATAGAAGCAGCGAGAAATTTCAAGTATGATGAAAATTAACCATGTAGTGGGTGTGAAGAACATATGAATTGATTTTCCAACTGACTATCTAAATCTGCACTTACTGTAGAAGAACTGAATGCGCATAGATTGCATTCTAATTGTTGCACAATCTCCTTTGCACTAATATTGGGATTTGAAAAGTATATTTTTATTATGCATTAGGGTTGATTCTTTTCCCAGTAGGAACATATTTTAAATGTAATACAAGTCAGTAGAGAAATATATGTTAACGTTCACTTATGAGCTGTAAAAAACACTTTTTCCAAGCACAGCTATAGCATAAATTAATAAGAATCTCTTTTATATCCAAATATGTAGTAACCTGATATTTCCAAAGCAACATGTTTTGAATATGCTAGATTGTAATATCAACAGAGTAGTTTTGATTTTAGATGGAATTTTTGATACTATAAGATATACTGATACAGTATGTATATATTTCAAATAAATCTAATTTTTAATGACATGAGTTTTAACATTAGGCAAACTTGGATTATAAATATATATATTTTGTAGTCAAAAAGATAAGGCTTGTAAAACTGATTTTGCCTCATCATTTTAAGCCAGAGTCAGAATATCTATAAGCCCTGAGCCCTGTCAATGATAAGCATTTAACACAAGATAGTGTTCATTATTATTATTAATTTTTGTGACTTGAACTTTGATATACTCAATTTAGAACAATTGCCACTGATTATTTTGAATTATTAGATTTAATTTTTATATTTGTTATTAAGACACTGGGAATGATATTCATTATAATTCAATATTAAGTATTTTCTATATATTTTTCACATGTAAGGAAAATTGCACATTATTTGCACATACAATACCATTCAATTATTTACCCAGAACTGATGGCATACAAGTTCCTCCATTTTGACAGTAGTTGCTACAGTGGTTGATTTCACATCTTTCTCCTGAATAACTAGGCCAACAGTGACACCTCAAATCACCCTTCTCATTTAAAATGCATCTTCCTCCATTTTCACAAGTCAATTTGCATGAATCATCTGGTTATAAGAAGAAATGTACAAATTAGCATGCCATTCAGTAGCTGGTAGAGTAAGAAAAATTCAAATAAAAATTAAATACTAAGACTTGACTTTTTTTTTCATAAAATTCCAAAACTAAATACACCTAATATAAAAGTAGAAGAAACAAAATACTATCTGAAAATAGAGAATCAGATTTCAACTATTGTTGAAGGTGAACACAAATGTTCAATTAACTTTTATTCTTTCTCAGGCTTAAAGCGCTATTTACCATTTTTTATATTTGTTAAAATATTAAACAATAAAACTAACTGAAACTTTCTAAAAATAAAATATTTTCCAACCAATAAGTGTTTTTTCACAGTATGGGGAAATATGGCTTATTTTTCAAGGAATGTCTGATATTAAGCCAAACTGAAATATGTAAGCTAAATATTATAGTATATATAGCCATACATATAATATATATAGTATAGTGCTCATATAGAAATAAACACATACATATATATATATATAATTTATAGTATAGGGAAACATTTAAATGAAAAAATACTCTTTGATGTACATACTTATATTTACAAACACACAAAACAAAAAGTTACTTAGATTTGATAGAAGGTGGTGATAAGTGTCAGAAACATCTATTTCCATATATAAACTGATTAGGCATAATTTGCCTACATAATACATTTTGGCTTTGAAAAGGAAATGATGATCATTCCTTGAGGTCACAGAATTAGTTTTAAAAATATGATGAATCTGATTTATGATAAAGATTGGTTTGGAATCATTTTCTGGATTTTTTCTGTATGTATAGACATGGCTCTTTCTCTATTAGAAATACTGCTCTATGTAGACCAGGGCGCAATGCCCAATGGAACAAAGACAATTAACAATAGTTTAAGAAGCAGTCTATCCAGAAAATATCTTTTTCTAAAGTCATTCTTATTTTGTATGAAGTCAAAACAGCTTATATTCTTTACCCAAGATACACTGACCTAGACATAGCAGCAGCTTGAATATATTACTGCAATAATCACAAGAACATCTTAAAGAGCCTTAGTGACATTAAATGACAACAATTCAAGTATCATAACTACTGTCATAAATAGAGACAATCAGCAGTGTCAAACAAATTCTGATATTTTTGGCATTGCAAAACAGCTTCCAATACTTTTTCAAGTAGGGAGGCTTCAGGTTGGCGTTACTAAATTCTGCATTTGTAATATGAAGTACTCTCTCATGAGGCACTATATATATACGTGGTATAAACAAAGGGACAACTGATATAGTAAGATTTGGTTTTAGGTCCTAGTTCTGCTCCTTTTCATTATAGGGGACTGGAATGCAAAAGTAGGAAGTCAAGAAACACCTGGAGTAACAGGCAAATTTAGCCTTGGAATACGGAATGAAGCAGGGCAAAGACTAATAGACTTTTGCCAAGAAAATGTATTGGTCATAACAAACACCCTCTTCCAACAACACAAGAGAAGACTCTATACATGGACATCACCAGATGGTCAACACCGAAATCAGATTGATCATATTCTTTGCAGCCAAAGATGGAGAAGCTCTATACAGTCAGCAAAAACAAGACCAGGAGCTGACTGTGGCTCAGACCATGAATTCCTTATTGCAAAATTCGGACTTAAATTGAAGAAAGTAGGGAAAACCACTAGACCATTCAGGTATGACCTAAATCAAATCCCTTATGATTATACAGTGGAAGTGAGAAATAGATTTAAGGGCCTATATTTGATAGATAGAGTGCCTGATGAACTATGGAATGAGGTTCGTGACATTGTATAGGAGACAGGGATCAAGACCACCCCCATGGAAGAGAAATGCAAAAAAGCAAAATGGCTGTCTGGGGAAGCCTTACAAATAGCTGTGAAAAGAAGAGAAGCGAAAAGCAAAGGAGAAAAGGAAAGATATAAGCATCTGAATGCAGAGTTAGAAAGAATAGCAAGAAGAGATAAGAAAGCCTTCTTCAGTGATCAATGCAAAGAAATAGAGGAAAACAACAGAATGGGAAAGACTAGAGATCTCTTCAAGAAAATCAGAGATACCAAAGGAACATTTTATGCAAAGATGGGCTTGATAAACGACAGAAATGGTATGGACCTAACAGAAGCAGAAGATATTAAGAAAAGATGGCAAGAATACATAGAAGAACTGTACAAAAAAGATCTTCACGACCCAGATAATCACGATGGTGTGACCACTGACCTAGAGCCAGACATCCTGGAATGTGAAGTCAAGCGGGCCTTAGAAAGCATCACTACGAACAAAGCTAGTGGAGGTGATGGAATTCCAGTTGAGCTATTCCAAATCCTGAAAGATGATGCTGTGAAAGAACTGCACTCAATATGCCAGCAAATTTGGAAAACTCAGCAGTGGCCACAGGACTGGAAAAGGTCAGTTTTCATTCCAATCCCAAAGAAAGGCAATGCCAAAGAATGCTCAAACTACCACACAATTGCACTCATCTCACACACTAGTAAAGTAATGCTTAAAATTCTCCAAGCCAGGCTTCAGCAATATGTGAACTGTGAACTTCCTGATGTTCAAGCTTGTTTTAGAAAAGGCAGAGGAACCAGAGATCAAATTGCCAACATCCGCTGGATCATGGAAAAAGCAAGAGAGTGCCAGAAAAACATCTATTTCTGCTTTATTGACTATGCCAAAGCCTTTGACTGTGTGGATCACAATAAACTGGAAAATTCTGAAAGAGATGGGAATACCAGACCACCTGACCTGCCTCTTGAGAAATTTGTATGCAGGTCAGGAAGCAACAGTTAGAACTGGACATGGAACAACAGACTGGTTCCAAATTGGAAAAGGAGTACGTCAAGGCTGTATATTGTCACCTTGCTTATTTAACTTCTATGCAGAGTATATCATGAGAAACGCTGGGCTGGAAGAAGCACAAGCTGGAATCAAGATTGCCGGGAGAAATATCAATAGCCTTAGATATGCAGATGACACCACCCTTATGGCAGAAAGTGAAGAGGAACTCAAAAGCCTCTTGATGAAAGTGAAAGTGGAGAGTGAAAAAGTTGGCTTAAAGATCAACATTCAGATAATGAAGATCATGGTTTCTGGTCCCACCACTTCATGGGAAATAGATTGGGAAACAGTGGAAACAGTGTCAGACTTTATTTTTCTGGGCTGTAGAATCACTGCAGATGGTGACTGCAGCCATGAAATTAAAAGACGCTTACTCCTTGGAAGGAAAGTTCTGACCAACCTAGATAGCATATTCACAAGCAGAGACATTACTTTGCCAACAAAGGTCCGTCTAGTCAAGGCTATGGTTTTTCCTGTGGTCATGTATGGATGTGAGAGTTGGACTGTGAAGAAGGCTGAGCGCCGAAGAATTGATGCTTTTGAACTGTGGTGTTGGAGAAGACTCTTGAGAGTCCCTTGGACTGCAAGGAGATCCAACCAGTCCATTCTGAAGGAGATCAGCCCTGGGATTTCTTTGGAAGGATAATGCTAAAGCTGAAACTCCAGTACTTTGGCCACCTGATGCGAAGAGTTGACTCAGTGGAAAAGACTCTGATGCTGGGAGGGATTGGGGGCAAGAGGAGAAGGGGATGACAGAGGATGAGATGGCTGGATGGCATCACTGACTCGATGGACATGAGTCTGAGTGAACTCCGGGAGTTGGTGATGGACAGCGAGGCCTGGCGTGCTGCGATTCATGGGGTCGCAAAGAGTCGGACACGACTGAGCGACTGAACTGATCTGATCTGATCTGATCTGATCCTTACTATACATAAATTAAACACTCCAAGCCTTAGTTATTTCTACTTTAAGGTAGCCTTAATGACACATGTACAACTTAACTCATAGATTTGTTGTGAATATTAAATAAGACACTTGAAAGTAAAAGTAAAATTATAGAGCTTTGTAAATTTTGAGGTACATAAGTAAATACCATACACATACACACAATTGAGAGTCTGAGTTCTAACCATACTGGAATAGTTCAAGGATGGAGACCTGCAATCTGGGTCTACAAGGTGTATTGCTAAATTTCAACAGGAAATTGAGGCACTCATTTGGTAAATTACCAAGTGACAATCTTAGTGAGCATTATGTTCTGAGTGCAGATGAGGTGCACTGAGAATCCAGCTCACATGGAATGGAATCTATGAAAGCCAGAAGGTGAGCATTGGAGGGACTCAGTGAAAGTTACTAAGACTGGACTGGATTACAGAGTGTGAAGGAAGGAATTGAAAGACAAGTGAATTTGAAGAGATAAGCAGTGTGTCACAGGAGATTCTTGGATGTTGGACTTTTCCTCAAAAGTAGTGTTAAGTCTTTGAAAAGTCTAGAATGTCTAAGAATGAGTGTAATGATGTGGTTAAACTGAAAGCACGGGGACTATTAGGATTCTGTTTAAATTGTCCAGGCTGGATAAGATGATGGCTTTAAAATAATGTAGGATAGATAAAAGTAGACACATTCTAAAAATAACTAGAAGATAAAAATCACATCAGAGGGAAAGGAAAAACTAAGATAATCCTTTAGTTTCAAACTAAGGGGCAATAGGACCTAAAGTGTTTTATCTCTGAATGTATTAAATTGGAAATACCTATTTAAATGAAGTGGGAATCTCTAGCAAGGGTTGAATATAGACATCAAATTCTCAAGAAAGATCTGGAGTGGGAATAACATTTACTTAGAATAAAATTTACCGAAACATTTCTAACTCTTTTAGCATGAAACATCCTAAGTGGAGTTGTGAATGTGAATAGTGAAGATAACTATTAAAGGTATTATGATCACACCTAGGATTACTATGGGAGAGCGCAGTTTCACTGATGGATGGTCTATGCAAAACACATATATATTCAGAATCTCTACATGGTAGGATATGTGCATTTCTATAATGTGCCTCATTAGGCACCAGAAATTTAAACATATAACACTGCCTGTTGAAATGAAAGTGGAGTTACAGTCTTTCAAAACCTAACTGTAATAGTTCTATAATGAAAATGGAAGCTGCTTTTGTCAATATCTAAATTGCCCCCAGAAGCCAAGCTCCAGCAATTATAATCAACTGTAGGGAAGAGTAACTGAATACTTCTCCAAGAATGGGTAACATTTGAATTTCAAATTTCCTACATGAAGATTAAAAATACTCAGTGTGCTCATCATTTAACAATAGCAGCTAAAGAAAGGCAAGCAATTATAAAGAGCTGAAAAAGTTAGCTATATCAAATGTCAGGAAAAATTAATTGGCTTTTATCTATACTAATCAATAATTCTAAACTCCATTTATTTATATACTTAACCAAAGTGTTCCAAGTCATCCATTACCACAGCTTATATATATAAAAGCCAATGTGAATAATTTTAACACTTGCATTATTTAATATATAAGATTTTTTTTTAATTACAAAATAAATGTTGAGGTGTTTTCTGTAATCATGCCTTTCAGGTCGGGTTGAAAACATAAAACTAAAATTTCTAAAAGAGTTTAAGATTTTGGTTAAGGGTGTATTTAGATAAAATGCTTCCTCATTTAAAACTTGGGAAGTGAAAAGTGAAAGTGTTAGTCACTCAGTCATGTCTGCCGGTTTGTGAACCCATGGACTGTAGCCCACCAAGCTCCTGTGTCCATGGAATTATCTAGACAAGAATGCTGTAGTGGATCACCATGCCCTTTCCAGGGCATCTTTCTGAACCAGGGATTGAACCTGAGTCTCCTGCACTACAGGCAGATTCTTTACCAAAAAAAAATCACTTAATTTTTTTTGCGACCTTCATGACAGGTTTATATTAGAGTGCTGTATGTCTGCTTTTTGCAAGGCATTGTGCTAGGCACTTTCTGCAGGTTATTTCTAGTATTTTCCAATTACCCTGGACATGGATACTTTGGGTGGATTGGAGGCACTAGAGTGCATTATGATGATGAAGACTGTGGAATGCCTAGGTCCACCTTAGAGTACTACCATTATTAAGTATTGTTAGACAGTCAATTGAACCTCTCCATACTTCAATTTTTCATCTGCATATCTGAGGTTATTGATACTTCTCCCAGCAATTTTGATTCCAGCTTGTGCTTCCTCCAGCCCAGGGTTTCTCATGATGTACTCTGCATATAAGTTAAATAAACAGGGTGACAATATACAGCCTTGACGTACTCCTTTTCCTATTTGGAACCAGTCTGTTGTTCCATGTCCAGTTCTAACTGTTGCTTCCTGACCTGCCTATAGATTTCTCAAGAGGCAGGTCAGGTGGTCTGGTATTCCCATCTCTTTCAGAATTTTCCACAGTTTTTGTGATCCACATAGTCAAAGGCTTTGGCAAAATCAATGAAGCAGAAGTAGATGTTTTTCTGGAACTCTCTTGCTTTTTCAATGATCCAGCAAATGTTGGCAATTTGATCTCTGGTTCCTCTACCTTTTCTAAAACCAGCTTGAACATCTGGAAGTTCATGGTTCACGTATTGTTGGAGCCTAGCTTGGAGAATTTTGAGTGTCTTCCTATGTATTTGTTGATTTTGGATTATTGAATTAATTTTTTGTATTATTGGTTTCCCACATGGCTCAATGGCTCTCAGAGTGAGGCAGGCTCACTCTGCCTGCCAAGTCAGAGATGCAGATTTGATCCCTGGGTTGGGAAGATGTACTCAAGAAGGATATGGCAACTCACTCTCGTATTCTTCTTGGAGAATTCTGTGGACAGAGGAGCCTGGGGGACTACAGTCCATGGAGTCACAAAAGAGTCAGACATGACTTAGTGACTAAACAACTACAAGGACATTCAGATTAAGTAAAGGGGCAAAAGGGAGGTTATATAGAAGAGACAGTCTTATTTATTTATAAAAGAGAAACAACAAAAGCTGTCTGCAACTTGGTAATTTAAAAAAAAACAAACAAAAAACTTCTAACACCCAAATCAATGTAAACGTCACACTAGTAGCATAAGTTGTGTGCTTCCACGCAGAGTACAAATCTCTCTCCCAGGAGTCTTTCCCACCCCAACAGCAGTGTAAGTAGACAGTGCACAGGAGGCTCTTTGAGAACACTGCTTATGGTTGTCTGGAACTAGTGAAAATGTGGTACATCGTCTACAAGGAAGGAGTTGTTGACATTTTGAAGAATCTGTTTCCGAGATGTTATGTAGAACTCACAAATAGGTGGGGAATCAATGGAAACAGTGAGAGACTTTATTTTGGGGGGCCCCAAAATCACTGCAGATCGTGACTGCAGCCATGAAATTAAAAGACATTTGCTCTTTGGGAGAAAAGCTATGACCAACCTAGACAGTGTATTAAAAAGCAGAAACATTATTTTGCCAACAAATGTCCATCTAGTCAAAGCTATGGCTTTTCCAGGAGTCTTGCAATTATGTGAGAATTGGACTATAAAGAAAGCCAATTGCCAAAGAATTGATGCTTCTGAACTCTAATGTTGGAGAAGACTCTTGAGAGTCCCTTGGACTGCAAGGAGATCCAACCAGTCCTTCCTAAATGAGATCAGTCCTTGGTGTTCATTGGAAGGACTGATGTTGAAGCTGAAACTGCAATACTTTGGCCACATGTTGTGAAGAGCTGACTCATTTGAAAAGACCCTGATGCTGGGAAAGATTGAGGGCAGGAGGAGAAGGGGATGACAGAGGATGAGTTGATTGGATGGCATTTCCAAGTGGATGGACATGAGTTTGAGCAAGCTTCGAGAGTTGGTGATGGACAGGGAAGCCTGGCATGCAGCAGTTCATAGGGTCACAAAGAGTCAGACACAACTGAGCAACTGAACTGAACTGAAGTAGAACTCGTAGCCATACACAGTTTACCTGCATGACTGTGTCAGAGTAGTGAGTGAAAAATGCACCAGATAATGTTTGAACATGTGCATATAATTCTATTATTCTGTCATCACAAATTGAGATCATGCAAACTCTGACCGGGAGAAATGGTAAGGAGGAAGGGTTCCTCCTAGTACTAGGGAGAACACCCCTTTTCAATGACTGGCACTAAAATACTCTTCCAAAAGACCAATCAAGATTCACATTTAGCTTTCCATTAAGCATGTTCCAACCTACCATCCAACAGCAGACTTTGCACATCAGACATACTAACTGGAATAAATGACTCGTTATTTTCTTTACATTCAATGGTTTCGTGAGTTTTCAGACAGTTTCTTCTGTTTCAATGTCCTCTTCATTCATTCCTACCTAACCTAAATCTAATCTGTCTTTGCAGATCTTATTCTAAGGTCATATTCTATAGGAAATTCTAATCTTATCTCTAATTGGATAATCATCAAATTTTTCCTAACAGTTTGAACTTTGTCTCTTCTGTAGCTTATATCACCATTCCCATAAAGATCTATTTATTGGTGCTTGTGACATTCATCATTTCATCTTTGGAAGATCTTCAGCTATGGATATTCAGTACTTTAAAATATATACTAAATAAAAAAGCTATGACAGTTTTAGACACTGAGTGCCTTAGGAAATGCAAAAGTGTTTAGATGGCATATAACGCTCATCAGAGAACAAGGAGACAATGGTATGGGCATAGAGATGCTGACAGAGAACAAAGATTCTGTGTTCACACAAAGAGTTCATTCTAACAGAGAAATATTAATGCAACAGGTAGGAAGCCCTGCTATGAAGAGATCCTAAGTGTGTGTCTCATCGGAAAAACGTTTGCTGTGACCTGCAAGTGATTATGGAGCACTGTGCTTTTGTCTGTGACATAAAATCAATGTGTTGATTTTCTTTTTTCTTAGCACTTTTTCCCATTATGGCTAATGTCTTGAATATGAATAAACTATTGGAAGTCTGTCTGGATATCCCAGAGACAATTCTTCCCCCACCCTTTTCAACACACTATTTTTGTTTTTGATTTTTTATGTTTTGCTATTTAATACACTCCAGCATCTGAAATAATGTTTCAGGTTTTAAATGTTTGTTCCAACCGGTACCTTCTAAAGCATAAACTGAAACATTTGCAGTTTGCTTCTAACTTAGTTCTTGGTTTCTAAATTAATGCTATATTTGCTCATAAGTTCTCAAAATGTTTATTATATTTATTATTAATAAGAGTAGTAGTATTTATTATTAATCAGACTTTACAGAGGAAACTAAGTCTTAGTTTCTAAATAAGTGTTGGCACACAGAAGTTGTTAAATATAAAGTTACTAAATGGATAAATGGATTTGGTAGTTTGGTTTAAACTAACAGCTGAATGGTACCCTCAGAAATATCATTATCTTAACTGATACAAGAGCTATATAAAAAGGTCTCTTAATTTACTCTTTCATGCATGGTAGGTGCTCAATGCAGCTTTGTAATAAATGTACAATCAACTAATAGGAAGTCATTATCAGAGAAAATAATAGCTTATATAGGCACGAACCAGTGATATCATGGAAATGATATCAGTGATTACTGAGTAGCTAATTCTGCTCAGTTTCAGTAGTTGTGAACATTTATTCTACACAGTAATTCATTATTTACAGAATAATGAAGTTTACCTACCCAACAAGCTGTCATCATTGCAGGTACCATTAATCAAATATTTTCCTTCTGGGCATGCACAAGTGGCCCCAGAAGGATTCAGTAAACAGAGGAATTCACATGCTAGATCCGAGCATGGATTGGGTACTGATCAAAACAAAACAAAAAAAGAACATAACTATAAATACAATAGGTTTCAAAAACATAAAATTCAACAAGGTTAGATGATGAATTAGCAAGTTGAAAAGAAATAACATCAATTTTTTTTTTTACCAGGAGTATATTATTTCAATATTCCAGTACTCCTTTATAGATGAAAAGAAATTACTAACTAATGTCTAAGGGTTTCCCTGCTGGCTCAGTGATAAAGAATCCGCCTGCCAATGCAGGACATTCGGATTTGATCTCTGGGTCGGGAAGATCCCCTGGAGAAGGAAATGGCAACCCACTCCAGCATTGTTGCCTGGGAAATCCCATGGACAGAGGAGCCTAGGGGGTTGCATGCCTCCATGAGGTCACAAAAGAGTCAGACATGATTTAGTGACTAAATAAAAACAACCCAGCATCTATTATTAATAGAAAATGTATCTTAATTTACATTTTCCATGAGGGAGAGGAAAATCAAACACATAATTTGTCACTTTTCCTTTGGCAAAAGAGTTGATCTGAGACACAGAAGTACAGTTTAGGACTATTGTAAAAGTCAAGCCAACTGAAGTCTTGGGGATCTAATTCTCATTTTAAATAGTTTCAAGACCTGTTGAACAGACATAAACAACTCCCTCTGATATTTACAAAGGCTTACAATCCATATGTAGTTGTCTGTTAGAACACAAACAAAACATGGTTTTTTCTCTCTAGAAAACATGTCTATGTGGTTTCCTTTCCATCAGATGTGTGCATGGATAAATGGGTACCACATTTATTTTTGTCTAAATTTCTATCCAATCAGTATCCTCTATAGCAACAGCTGCTTTGTGGCTTTCTGTACAGAATCTGTCCTTAGAATGAAACAGAAATGACATTAAGAAAGTGAAATGGTGACTATGAAAGTCACTTTCATTGTGTAAGAACCACTACTCAAGTACCTATTATACTTAGGGCAGACTTTATAGATTTTTTATGAAGGTGGGAATATTTGACCATGAATACGAATCAGACAGAACTAGAGGTTGAGAGGGTGATGTCCTCATATTAACCTTGGAACGATATGTGTCAGATCATTGGTAAAGAGCAGCAAAAGTGTGAATAGAAGAAGGTTTTAGCGAAGTATATGTTGTTTTAACCTGATTCCAGAACTCATTTGATACAATTCTTACCTTTCCAGATCATACTGAATGAAATTAAATCCTTTTTATTCACCATAAGGGATAATTATTAATAGAAGTAAATCTTAAACAATATTTTGAAGGGTGAACTGATACATAAACTCAGATCACTTGAATTTCAGCTACATTTTATTTCTTTGCTCTTCAATATTTTTATGGCTGTGCTTGAAACATATCTTTCAAGATACCAATGTCAAATATTTCTCTCTTTTTAGGAGAGAAAGTAGCAGTAAAAATCATAAACAATCAGAGAAAATATAATTCTTGGGAACAATATCCTCAGATACCTTTAAAGATGAAATGTTAGATCTATAATTGTTACTTGGTTATCAGTGAGTGAAAAGGCTAATGATAAATTTCCTTACTTGCATGGTTTAACTATAGACATATCAGGTTTTATTAAGAATTTAGAAAGAAAAACATAGTATGAGAGAAATTTTTATAACAAATTTATTCTAATTCCAAGAAAACACAACCAAATCCTGAAATTTTCATATCTGTTATAGCGGAAATAGAAACTTTTGCATTATTTATATCTTGCCTTTGATAATTTGAAAAGTCTGGTGCAATCAAAATTAAAGTGACTTAACTTACTGGAGTTAAGCCACGAAAAGAGCTTTGAATTTAAAAATTCTTTATTTTGAGAATCATAAGAAAGTAACTTTGCCAAGATAGAAAATAGTATAAAATATTATACTTACAATCTAGTTGTTTATAGCGATGAGAAATCAAAACACCTTTTGTTTTGTCAACATTTAGAGCTAGGTACTCTACTGAACCATGGCCAAATTTTTGTACTCGAAACACACCATTTTTAGGACCTGCTCCATATATATAATCTTCAAAGACATCAATCCTATGTGGATGTAACAAACCTAGAATTTTTTAAAAGTGGAGTTATAAAAGTTCCAAATGTAAAGTCAGTCAGTCAGTCTTAAGAAAACTAAACTTATCCAAGATCATATCAAAAATCTTATTCCCGTTCATAAAAACTTTCAGAATTAGAATATTTTTAATATTAGCTATAAAATTGATGACTGATTTATTAGCAGTAAAAATATGTGAGATATTAAACTTATCACTAAGAACATACAAAACATTTCCATCATCACTTTAATCAATTTTACCATCACAAAGCATTTCCTGGGGGGCTTATTAATACAGAGTAATCTTTTCTGTTGTACAGTTTGCAAACAAACATAAAGCTTACATAACATTGATAACCACTGCACAAAAACAGTTCACAAAAGTCTCATTTTCTCGTATTTCAGTTGCTCAGTTGTGTCCTACTCTTTGTGACCCCGTGGACTGCAGCACACTAGACTTCCCTGTCCTTCACTATCTCCTGGAGTTTGCTCAAACTTGTGTCTATTGAGTAAGTGATGTCATCCAACCATCTCATCCTCTGTCCCCCTGCTTCTCCTCCTGCCCTCAAACTTTCCCAGCATCAGGGTCTTTTCCAGTGAATCAGCTCTCTGCATCAGGTGGTCAAAGTATTGGAGCTTCAGCTTCAGCATCAGTCCTTCTAATGAATATTCAGGATTGATTTCTTTAAGGATTAACTGGCTTGATCTCCTTACTGACCAAGGGACTCTGAAGAGTCTTTTTCAGCACCACAATTCAAAAGTATCAATTCTTCAGCACTCAGCCTTTTTTCTGGGCCAACACTCACATTCATACATGATAACGGAAAAACCATAGCTTTGACTATCTGGACCTTTATAGACCAAGTGATGCCACTGCTTTTTAATATGCTGTCTAGGTTTGTCATAGATTTTCTTCCAAGGAGGAAGTCTAAATTTCATGGCTGCAGTCACTGTCTGCAGTGATTTTGGAGCCCAAGAAAATACAGTCTGTCACCTTCCCCACTTTCTCTCCATTTGCCATGAAGTGATAGGACTGGATGCCATGATCATAATATTTTAAATTTTGAGTTTTAAGCCAGCTTTTCAACCCTCCTCTTTAATCTCTATCAAGAAGCTCTTTAGTTCCTTTTTTCTTTCTGTTATTAACGTAGTGTTATCTACATATCTGAGGTCAATTATATTTCTTCTGGCAATCTTTATTTCAGTTTGTGATTCATTCAGCTGGGATTTCACATGATGTACTCTGAATAAAAGTTAAATAAGCAGGGTGACAATATACAGCCTTGACCTACTCCTTTCCCCCTTTGGAACCAGTCCATTGTTTCATGTCTGGTTCTAACTGTTGCTTTTTGGCCTGCATACAGGTTTCTCAGTAAACAGGCAAGGTGATCAGGTATTCCCATTTCCTGAAGAATTTTCCATAGTTTGTTTTGATCCACACAATCAAAAACTTTAGCATAGTCAATGAAGCAGAAGTGGATGTTTTTATGGAACTCTCTTGCTTTTTCTGGAGAAGGCAATGGCACCCCACTCCAGTACTCTTGCCTGGAAAATCCCATGGACTGAGGAGCCTGGTGGGCTGCAGTCCATGGGGTGTGAAGAGTCGGACACGACTGAGCGACTTCACTTTCACTTTTCACTTCCATGCATTGGAGAAGGAAATGGCAACCCACTCCAGTGTTCTTGCCTGGAGAATCCCAGGGACGGTGGAGCCTGGTGGGCTGCCGTCTATGGGGGTCGCACAGAGTCGGACATGACTGATGCGACTTAGCAGCAGCAGCAGCTTGCTTTTTCTATGATCCAGTGGATGTTGGCAATTTGATCTCTGGTTCCACTGCCTTATCTAAATCCAGCTTGAACATCTGGAATTTCATGGTCCACACACTCTTGAAGTTTGGCATGAAGGATTTTGAAGATTACCTTGCTAGCATATGAAATGAGTGCAATTGTATGCTAGTTTGAACATTCTTTGGCATTGCCTTTCTTTGGGATTGGATTGAAAACTGATCTTTTCCAATTCTGTGGCCACTGATGAGTTTTCCAATTGCTGATTTTAAAGTGCAGCAATTTAACAGTATCATCTTTTAGGATTTGAAGTAGCTCAGCTGGAATTCCATCACCTAACTGGAATTCCATTCCACTAGCTTTATTAGTAAAGATGCTTCCTATAGCCCAGTTGACTTCACACTCTAGGCTGTCTGGCTCTTGTTGAGTGACCACACACACCATCATGGTTATCCAGGTCATCAAGAATCTTTCTGTATAGTTCTTGTGTATTCTTGCCACCTCTTCTTAATCTCTTTTGCTTCATTAAGTTCCTACCATTTCTGTGTTTTATTGTGCCAGTCTTTGCATGAAATGGTCCCTAGGTATCTCCAATTTTCTTGAAGAGATCCCTAGTATTTCCCATTCTGTAGTTTTCCTCCATTTCTTTGGATTGTTTACTTAAGAAGACTTTCTTGTCTCTCCTTGCTCTTCTCTGGAACCCTGCATTCAGTTGGGTATATCTTTCCTCTTCTCCTTTGTCTTTTACTTCTTTGCTTTTCTCAGCTATTTGTAAGGCCTCCTCAGACAACCACTTTGCCTTCTTGCATTTCTTTTTCTTGGGGATGGTTTTGGTTACTGCCTCTTGTATGGTGTTATGAACCTCTGTCCAGAGTTTTCAGGCATTCTGTCTAGCAGATCTAATCCCTTGAATCTATTTGTCACCACCACTGTATAAAATTAATGGTCAAATTAATTGTCTGAACATTAATTTTATCAATCATAAATTGGTTTTGAATAGTAAAATAATCCCCCTAAATCTGACATTCTATTGTCTATTTTAGAAATAGTATAAAGAAAACAAATTGGTGAATGTCAATCATATATACAATTAGTGTGGCTGAGAATAACAGTAATAATAATTTCTCACATTTTACAAAATGGATTTTTAGAGATTTTTAAATAAAAATATATAACTTTGGTACTGAAATTTATAGTGAAATAGCAACATTTATATTTTACTTATAATCTAAATGTTGTAGAACATAAAATGCCTTTTAATATGTATTTTTCTTTATTGTTTCTTGAAATAGTAAAATACACATTTGAGCTAAAATGGGTTAATTTTTGTAATCAATTACATGAATGTTGAATTTTTTTTTTCCATTTAGTGTTATTAAACAAAAAACACACTCTTCTAGTAAGGGCACAGTGAAAGTTCAATGCAATTATTCTTCTAGCAGCTTCTCTGCTTTTGCTTAAGAAAGAAAGAAAAAAAAAACTGGAAGCAAAGCAGTAAGTAAAACTTATTTACTTACTTGTAAATTAGTATGCAAATATAAAACTTCTAGTATAAGTTGTGAACAAATTGTGGTAAATAGCTAAGGGGTTTTGGTAAGAAAGAGAAAGAGAAAATGAAGGGAAATAAATTAAGCAGAAAGAACTGAGATTCCCTGGCAAGGAAAGTGTGAGTCACAGAAGGGAGTAAAAAATGAGAGTGAAAAACAGAAGATAGACATAGAGATGGAGATAAAAAGGGTGCTATGAAAGAAGAGCACCAGTAGATTCTTCAGTCATTTATAGAAGAAGTACACTCTCAATTTTTACACATTGCTTTTCACATGGATGAGAGTGTCCCTATCAATTACCTATACTAATAAATGTTACTATGATGTTTTACTATAAAGTAACTCATTTCCTACTTATCACTGTAATTTGAAATAAAAATTAGTGTTCCCAGGCACTAATCTTGACTACTCGAAGTCTTCTGCTCAGAAAAGAACATCCACAGAAGCAACAAACAGAATGAATATTTTCTGAATCCAGTAGCAATGCATCACATTTGTCCTGGAGTCAAGAAGTTCTTCTGGTGTGGCCTCTTTGTTATTCTTAGTAGTAGGAATGAAAATTGCGATGAATATTAAGAGCTACAAGTTGAAATGAGATTCCCAGGTGGTAAAGAATCTACCTGCCAATGCAGGAGATGCAGGAGACATGAGCTTGATTCCTGAATGGGGAAGATCCCCAGAAGAAAGAAATGGCAACCCACTTTAATATTATTGCCTGGGAATCCCATGGACAAAGAAGCCTGGTAGGCTACAGTCTGTGGGGTCATAAAGAGTTGGACATGACTGAGTACCCATGCAAACACACACACAAAACTACACAGTAAGTTGAAAAGAGACATAAATTGAGGAAATATAGAATGTAAGGCTTTCATAATTGTATCTATGTTTCATTATTTAATATGCTCAGTGGTAATTAAAGGCAGAAACTAAAGCACTTCACAAACCTTGTTTGCTGGTCACAGAGACTACAGAATCAGAACCATCGTACAGAACACTGCCAATAACAGAGAGTTCAAGATCAGCCCAGTATATCCGTTCACTGAAATGATCCACAGCCAGACCTGTAAAATCAACACGCACAGACAAATGACAGCAATACATTTGAGATTATTTAAAATTATGTTTCTTCTCTTTAATGTATTGTTATAATTGAAAATTTGTTTTAAACAGCTTAGAAATTACCTAGTCTATATCATGATAGTGCAAAAATCAGAAAAAAATGAAATAACTTAATCTCTATCTGAAATATGTGTTAATAAATCACACAGAATTTATGTAATTACAGTGTAGCAGGAAATATTTTTACTTCATGTAGGAAAAGCCATCCTAAATACCCCTCCCTTCTACTCTTACTGGTTTCTTAATTATGGTTGTTTTCTAGAAGACTTTCTTGTGACTTTTTTTTTTTTAATCTTTATAGTACACACAGAATTAATTAATCATTTAAACCATTTATCCAACCATTGTTTCAAATAATTCCAGGTAATTAGCTATATTTTGAATCTTTTCATGAAGGTGCATTTTGCAGAAAATAAAAGGTTCATGAGCTTAATCATAAGATATTTTCACCACCTTGAGTTGGTCTATAGTGTTATGAGACACCTGTGTGCATGCTGAAGTTTAAATTGACTAAAGATTGATGTTTACAATAGAGAATAATGAATAGTAAATTCCTTAATTAAGTTTCTCGTTGTACTTACATTTTTCACTCTAATTTTTTACTCTAATCATTAATTTGCTCTGAGACTGTCATGTATCTCTTTTTATCAGTATCTGTTAATGAATACCACTGGACTAAAATGACATGCAGTAAAAAATAATGTTTTTCTATTTATTCAATTTTTTATTTCATAATATAATTGGGATCTAGTCAGTGTCTTGTTGCACAAATATCATCAACGCATAGAATTCCTTAGGTAAACTTCCTTCAGTTTAGAAAAGTAAGACCCATAACATATGAATTCTATAATAAATCTTTGTTGCTGTAGATATTCAATTTTTACAACGTAGCTAGACTATAGATACGACGTACGACACACTTTGAAACTACAAGGCAGTCAAATTACCTTTGACATCTGCATGATAAAAAGCTTTCTGAATGAGATCATTCAATGAAAAAAAAAATTGAGGAAATTGAATGCCATCTTAAAGGCAAGGCAACTGAGTGAAAAGTATTTTTGAGTTTACACTAATTGTTCTTTCTTGTAGATGGATCATAATTTAACAATCAAAATGAAAACATATCATGGTGAAAATCATTTGGAAATAATTTTTCAGTAATGTATGTGTCTATCCCAAATATAATTAAACTAAATAAAAATATTTCTCAGGTGTAATATAAAAATGTTCTATGTCCAATCAACCTCTAAGAAATGACTTACCAATTAAAACAAGTGGCCCATGTTTTACTAGTTTATGCTCAATGATTAATCTGCTATTTGGACTTACGGTGGATATTAGGTCTTAGCTTTTTCATGTGTAATTATGAGTAACGTGAAACATAAAATGATCCAACTTCTTGCTGCCACCATTCTACTTCAGAATCATTGTCTACAAAAGATTTAAAATGCTTTTCTTTTCCTTCCACCAGTGTTATACAATAAAGTGGTACATTAAAAAAAAAAAAGTTGTTCTCAACCAAATTGATCTTTACATTTAAATATTAAATTTGCTAATCATAGAAATGAAGAAAACAATAGGTATTAATCTAATTTAATTACCAATATTGTTTTTTCAGATTCAACAGCAGTAAAATTTTTTCAAATGTGTCATACATTGCAGTATTAGTCTAGGCTTAAGACACATACAGCTATAGTCCCATACTGTACTATTTTGGATGAAATTACATCTAAGCAAAAATTTTACCACAAGCTTTTAGATGAGTGGGATTTATATTCCCCTAAATCAAGGAGATCCAACCAGTCCATTCTGAAGGAGATCAGCCCTGGGATCTCTTCAGAAAGAATGATGCTAAATCTGAAACTCCAGTACTTTGGCTACCTCATGCGAAGAGTTGACTCATTGGAAAAGACTCTGATGCTGGGAGGGATTGGGGGCAGGAGGAGAAAGGGACAACAGAGGATGAGATGGCTGGATGGCATCACTGACTCGATGGACATGAGTTTGGGTGAACTCCAGGAGTTGGTGATGGACAGGGAGGCCTGATGTGCTGCGATTCATGGGGTCGCAAAGAGTCAGACAAGACTGAATGACTGAACTGAACTGAACTGAAATCCACAAATCAATGACTTTGATTTCTCCCTAAGCATTTAATAAAAGAGACAGTCTTTTAAATTAAAAAGTTAAAGAAGAAGTAAACTAACTTTTTGTTACAGAGGTAAGTCAAGTTTATATGAAAGAACAAGTCCATTTCTATATCTTTAAAATATTATGTCTTTTTTGTCTTTAATAAAGAAGCAAAAATAAAGTGGGGAAAAAAATAAATTTCCAGGAAAGTCATTCTTATCTGAACTGGGAATGGTGAATATTTGGAACCAAGTCAGTGAAAGTACATAAAATTTAAAATAAAATGTCTACTTGTTCTAATTGAGCATAATAGAAAGACATTTGAAAGTCTTATAAAAAAAAAAAAGTCCTGATAAGTTTTAGGAGCACATGATAATGGCTCTAATCATTTTTTTTTAACATCTTCCATGATATCAAGACTAAGTTTACATTTTAGGGATTTTTTAATCTAACTTTTAACTTTAAATTTTTCCAAGATCCTTCTACTAGTTCCCTTATTTCCACTGTGGTCTAAAAAGAAGATGGAAAATGGCAGAAACAAAATCCTATGAGAACTGGCCATAATACCAATGTGATATTTAAGAGAGAAGACCTGGAGAAGAGAAATAAATTATGTTTTCAGAAAGGGAGAAAGAGATTATGTAGCTTTCATGTTATAGCAAAGTTGAGATTTGTAAGGTAGTAATAACAAGCAAGTGTGCAATACCCTATTCTTGATTTAAGAGGTGATAAAAGGGGTCCAAAAAGAAGCTAAAGATATTTACCACTATGTCTAATTTATTAAAAAAAAATTTTTAAGTAATTTCTGAGAGAGGTTACCTATAAAACATTTTGGATATTAGTCTATGTTAAAGTTATTTTTACACATATATGTGCTTCTGTGTGAGTTTTTGTGCTCAGGTACTAGGTCGTGTCAGACTCTTTGTGACACCGGGATTATAGCTCACAAGGCTCCTTTGTCTATGGGATTTCCCAGGCAAGAATATTGGAGTGTGCTGAAGATCCCTTCTCCATAAGATCTTCCCAACCCAGGGATTGAACCTGCATCTCCTACTTGGTAGGCAGATTCTTCACCACTGAGCCACTCGGTTTCTCCCACATACATATCATTCCAATCCTAAAGAAAGGCAATGCCAAAGAATGGTCAAACTACCGCACAATTGCACTCATCTCACATGCTAGTAAAGTGATGTTCAAAATTCTCCAAGCCAGGCTTCAGCAATACATGAACTTCTAGATGTTCAAGCTGGTTTTAGAAAAGGCAAATGAACCAGAGATCAAATTGCCAACATCTGCTGGATCATCAAAAAAGCAAGAGAGTTCCAGAAAAACATCCATTTCTGCTTTATTGACTATGCCAAAGCCTTTGACTGTGTGGATCACAATAAACTGTGGAAAATTCTGAAAGAGATGGGAATACCAGACCACCTGATCTGCCTCTTGAGAAACCTGTATGCAGGTCAGGAAGCAACAGTAAGAACTGGACATGGAACAACAGACTGGTTCCAAATAGGAAAAGGAGTACATCAAGGCTGTATATTGTCACCCTGTTTATTTAACTTATATGCAGAGTACATCATGAGAAATGCTGGGCTGGAAGAAACACAAGCTGGAATCAAGATTGCCAGGAGAAATATCAATAACCTCAGATATGCAGATGACACCACTCTTATGGCAGAAAGTGAAGAGGAACTCAAAAGCCTCTTGATGAAAGTGAAAGAGGAGAATGAAAAAGTTGGTTTAAAGCTCAACATTCAAAAAACGAAGATCAT
This sequence comes from Bos javanicus, assembly GCF_032452875.1. NCBI lineage: Eukaryota > Metazoa > Chordata > Mammalia > Artiodactyla > Bovidae > Bos > Bos javanicus. The sequence goes on along the minus strand of NC_083869.1, from coordinate 56,716,434 downwards.
GGCATCTAGTCCCATCACTTCATGGGAAATAGATGGGGAAACAGTGGAAACAGTGGTAGACTTTGTTTCATGGGGCTCCAAAATCAGTGTAGATGGTGATTGCAGCCATGAAATAAAAGATGCTTACTCCTTGGAAGGAAAGTTATGACAAACCTAGATAGCATATTAAAAAGCAGAGACATTACTTTGCCAACAAAGGTCCATCTAGTCAAGGCTATAGTTTTTCCAGTGGTCATGTATAGATGCGAGAATTGGACTGTGAAGAAAGCTGAGCTCCAAAGACTTGATGTTTTTGAACTGTGGTGTTGTAGAAGACTCTTGAGAGTCCCATGGACTTCAAGGAGGTCCAACCAGTCCATTCTAAAGGAGATCAGTCCTAGGTGTTCTTTGGAAGGACTGATGTTGAAGCTGAAACTCTAACACTTTGGCCACCTCATGTGAAGATTTGACTCATTGGAAAAGAGTCTGATGCTGGGGGTTGGGGGGGTTGGAGGCAGGAGGAGAAGGGGACGACAGAGGATGAGATGGCTGGATGGCATCACTGACTCGATGGACATGAGTTTGAGTGAACTCTGGGAGTTGGTGATAGACAGGATGGCCTGGCATGCTGTGATTCATGGGGTCGCAAAGAGTCAGACATGACTGAGTGACTGAACTGAACTGATATATATATATCAGTTCACACACACACACATACACACAGTTATTTATGACTGTTAGCAAGATAATGTGTCAAGGAATTGAACAATAGTCCTTAAATTTTTAATCTATCTCATTTAATTAGAGATCTTTTGTTGGCCAAGGACAAAGAATTTCCTGAGTGGATCAAATAATTATGACTGTACCAGACCAGTATGTACTTCTTTATTTTTCTGTTTAGTCAGAAACTGCCACAATCTGAGAGGATCTAAAAGTAACATAAATAAGCTTTTGTATATCAAATAATATGGTATTAAACCAAACTCATGTAATTTTACATGCCCTTCTCTTGGAGGGAAAAATGAAAAGCATTCATTTTTAAAAGAAATTAATTAATACATATTTGTAAGGTACCTCCCTTGCACCACACACTGTCAGGTCCTAGTATGTAACAAAGATTGAAACAGATCATGTTCCTACTCTCATGGTACATCCTACTCACCCACCACACAGTTGACTGAATCAGAATATAGATTATGCTTCTTGCATTTAATATTGGGCCTAAAACATTTGTGAAAAGAGAACTTAATACCATAACATAGGTTAGAGTATTAAAAATGGTATGCATTCATATCTTCACTCATTCAACACATAGTTAGTCTTGAGGAGAGTGGTGTAAGATGGCGGAGCAGAAGGACATGTACTTATCTTCTCCTGCAAGAACTCCAAAACTACAATTCACTGCTGAAAAACCATCAGTTGGAGAATGTTAGATCCCACCAAAAAAGATACCCCAAGTCCAAGGGCAAAGGAAAAACTCCAACAAGATGGTAGGAGGAGAGAAATCACAATTAGAATCAAACCCGTTAACCACCAGAGACACTCAGAGGGCTCAAACCTTGTGTACCAGGACCCTGAGACCCCACAGAGACTAAGCTAGAACTGTGTTTGAATGTCTCCTGCAAAGGTACAGTTCAGCAGTGAGCCGCTGCAGGGCCAGGGGCTCTGGGTGCAGCAGACCTGGGTATGGCATCAGCCCTCTTGGAGGAGGTCGCCATTAACCCCACCATAGAGCCACTAGAAATTACATAGAACTGGGGAAACAAGCTCTTGGAGGGCACAAACAGAACTTTGTGTGTACCAGAACCCAGCAGAAAGGAGCAATGACCCCATAAGAGGCTGACCCAGACTTGCCCATGAGTGTCCTGGAGTCTCCGGCAGAGGCATGGGTTGACAGTGCTCTCCTGAGGGGTCAGGAGCAATGAGTGAAGCAGTACATGCATGGGGCCTTTTGAAGGAGGTCACCATTGTCTTCATTACCTTCACCATAGTTCAGCCTCAGGTCAAATAACAGGGATGGAACACAGCCCCACCCGTCAATAGAAAATTGGATTAAAGTTTTACTGAGCATGGCCCTGCCCATAAGAACAAGACCCAGTTTCCCCCAGTCATTCTCCCATCAGGAAGCCTCCATAAGCCTCTTATCCTTATCCATCAGAGGGCAGAGGGAATGAAAACCACAATCACAGAAAACTAACCAAACTGATCACATGGACCACAGCCCTGTCTAGCTCAGTGAAACTATGAGCCATGTCATGTAGGGCCACCCAAGATGGACGGGTCTTGGTGGACAGTCCTGACAAAACATGGTCCACTGGAGAAGGGAATGGCAAACCACTTCAGTATTCTTGCCTTGAGAACCCCGTGAACAGTACGAAAATGAAAAAAGGAATGACACTGAAAGATGAACTCCCCATGTCAGTAGGTGCCCAATATGCTACTGGAGAAGAATGGAGAAATAGCTCCAGAAAGAATGAAAAGACAAAGCCAAAGCACAAACAACATACAATTGTGGATGTGATGGGTGATGGAAGTAAAGCCCGATGCTGTAAAGAGCAATATTGCATAGGAACCTGGAATGTTAGGTCTACGAATCAAGGCAAATTGGAAGTAATCAAACAGAAGATGGCAAGAGTGAACATCGACATTGTTTTAGGAATCAATGAACTAAAATGGACTGGAATTGGTGAATGTAACTCAGATGAACACTATATCTACTACTGTGGGCAAGAATCCCTTAGAAGAAATAAAGTAGCCATCATACTCAATAAGAGTCAAAAATGCAGTACTTGCATGCGATCTCAAAAATGACAGAATGATCTCTGTTCATTTCCAAGGCAAACCATTCAATATCACAATAATCCAAGTCTATGCCCCAACCAGTAATGCTGAAGAAGCTGAAGTTGAAAGGTTCTATGAAGGCCTACAAGACCTTCTAGAAATAATACCCAAAAAAGTTGTCCTCGTCTTTATAGGGGACTGGAATGCAAAAGTAGGAAGTCAAGAGCTACCTGGAGTAACAGGCAAATTTAACCTTGGGGTACAAAACAAAACAGGTCAAAGGCTAACAGAGTTTTGCCAAGAGAATGCACTGGTCATAACAAACACCCTCTTCCAACAACACAAGAAAAGACTCTACACATGGACATCACCAGATTGTCAAAACCAAATCAGATTGATCATATTCTTTCCAGCCAAAGATGGAGAAGCTCTATACAGTCAGCAAAGACAAGACCAGGAGCTGACTGTGGCTTAGATCATGAACTTCTTATTGCCAAATTCAGACTGAAATTAAAGAAATTGGGGAAAACCACTAGACCATTCAGGTATGACCTAAAGCAAATCCCTTACAATTGTAGAGTGGAAGTGAGAAATAGATTCAAGGGATTAGATTTGATAGGCAGAATGCCTGAAGAACTACGGACAGGGCTTCCTGACATTGTACAGGAGGCAGTGATCAAGATCATCCCCAAGAAAAAGAAATGCAAAAAGGCAGAATGGTTGTCTGAGGAGGGCTTACAAATATCTGAGAAAAGAAGAGAGGTGAAGGGCAAAGGAGAAAAAAGATAGATATACCCATTTGAATGCAGAGTTCCAAAGAATAGCAAGGAGAGATAAGAAAGCCTTCCTCAGTGATCAATGCAAAGAAATAGAGGAAAACAACAGAATGGGAAAGGCTAGAGACCTCTTCAAGAAAATTAGAGATACAAAGGGAACTTGTCATGCAAAGATGGATACAATAAAGGACAGAAATTTTATGGACCTAACAGAAGCAGAAGATATTGAGAAGAGGTGGCAAGAATACAAAGAACTAAACTAAAAGGATCTTCATGGCTTACCTCTAGATAACCACAATGGTGTGATTACTCACCTAGAGCCAGACATCCTGGAATGTGAAGTCAAACAGGTCTTAGAAAGCATCACTACAAAGCTAGTGGAGGTGTTGGAATTCCAACTGAGCTATTTCAAATCTTAAAAGATGATGCTGTGAAAGTGCTACACTCAATATGCCAGCAAATTTGGAAAACTCAGCAGTGGCCACAAGACTGAAAAAGGTCAGTTTTTACTCCAGTCCCAAAGAAAGGCAATGACAAAGAATGTTCAAACTACCACTCAATTGCACTCACCTCACACACTAGCAAATTAATACTCAAAATTCTCCAACCCAGGTTTCAACAGTACGTGAACCATGAGCTTCCAGATGTTCAAGCTGGATTTAGAAAAGTTAGAGGAACCAGAGATCAAATTGCCAGCATCTGTTGGATCATCAAAAAAGCAAAAGAGTTCCAGAAAACACATCTACTTCTGATTTATTGACTACGCCAAAGCCTTTGACTGTGTGGATCACAACAAATTGTGGAAAATTCTTCAAGAGATGGAAATACCCGACCACCTGATCTGCCTTCTGAAATCTGCACACAGGTCAAGAAGCAACAGTTAAAACTGGACATGGAACAACAGATTGGTTCCAAATTGGGAACAGAGTACGTCAAGGCTATATACTGTCACCCTGCTTATTTAACTTATATGCTCATGTGAAATGCTGGGCTGGATGAAGCACAAGCTGGAATCAAGACTTCTGGGAGAAATATCATAACCTCAGATATGCAGATGACATCACCCTTATGGCAGAAAGTGAAGAAGAACAAAAGAGCTTCTTGACAAAAGTGAAAGAGGAGAGTGAAAAAGTTGGCTTAAAACTCAACATTCAGAAAACGAAGATCATGGCATCCAGTCCCATCACTTCATGACATCCAGTCCCATCATTTCATGACAAATAGATGGAGAAACAATGGAAACAATGAGAGACTTTATTTTTTGAGGCTCCAAAATCACTGCGGATGGGAACTTCAGCCATGAAATTAAAAGACACTTGCTCCTTGGAAAATCTATGACCAACCTAGACAGCATGTAAAAAAGCAGAGATTTTACTTTGCCAACAAAGGTCCATCTAGTCAAAGCTATGGTTTTTCCAGTAGTCATGTATGGATGTGAGATTTGGACTATAAAGAAAGTTGAGCACCAAAGATTTAATGCTTTTGAACTGTGGTACTTGAAAAGACTTTGAGAGTCTCTTGGACTGCAAAGAGATCCAACCAGTCAATCCTAAAGGAAGTCAGTCCTGAATATTCATTGGATGGACTGATGCTGAAGCTGAAATTCCAATACTCTGGCCACTTGATTCAAACAACTGACTCATTAAAAAAGACCCTGATGCTGGGAAAGATTGAAGGTGGGAGGAGAAGGGGATGACAGAGGATGAGATCATTGGATGGTATCACCAATTCGATGGATATGATTTTGAGTAAGCTCTGGGAGTTGGTGATGGACAGGGAAGTCTGACATGCTGCAATCCATGGAGTCACAAAGATTTGGACAAGACTCAGTGACTAAACATATACTAATTATAGGTAATATTCCACAGGGGATATATCAAGAATATTCATAATGGTGTTGGTTTAAGCTATTTATGATCTTGTTGGGCACATAGATTATCCATTAAAGCATTAACGAGTCAATGATTATATATCATTAAAGCAATAGGTGATTGAGAACCAAGTATGGAGATAAGCAGTGCTTTCGATGCCCAGAGAATTGAGGTATCCTTTTGATTTTGGAAAGTAAGCAATGGCAGTGCTGGTGGTGAATAAACACAGGGCTACCTGGGTGGTGTGCCTATACAATCAGATAGTACAATTCTAACCTTTAAATGCACAGGAGTTAAAGGGATAGAGACGTTTATTTCTACTCCTACTGCTGTTCATGATACTAGTATCACTTACACTCTATTGAGTACAGAGCATAACCAAATGCACTGTATCCTAGTGCACATAGTCCTCATGTTTGTGTAAAGGAAAAATCGCGTTTTCTGTTAACCCTAGATGTAAATAATAAGACATTACACTTGGAGAGAAAAAGGGGTATTATTATAGTTACTGATTTCAGTTTCATAACTTTGGAGTCAGGGCAAATATTTATAAACATACACCAAGGAAAGAGATAATATAGGTATACATAAACCTATGATGTTTCTAAGGAACCATAAGCAATTAATGTACTTGTATGGAAGGAAATCTTATAAAATATATTTGGATAAGTGCACATTTTCTCTAGCATATTAATATAATGTATATATATATATGTGTGTGTGTATATATATACAGAATGATCACCAACTTTCCCTTGTTACTTTCTAGTATTATGCTATTCATGAAATCTAAATTATCTATTATTTCCTAAAAATCTTCTGATATTATTTTTTATTTATTTGTATATCAGTAACATTTGGCTTGCATTACTGAAGTTATTAATCACTATAAATTTAAGACAGATGAAAAGATAATAGAGATATTTCTCCTTGATGAAATAAAATCCTCCCTAATAATACAAGACTAGCATTTCCAATACTAGGAAATTCAATAAGCAGGTGCTCAATAGATACAGCAATAGATTTTACATGTAGCATATGGATTTTTAAAAATCTTTTAGAATTTTAACATATAAAATGAGAATACTAGTCAACAAAGTATACTAAATGATATTTATAAACATGGATAAAAATTTTTAAAAAATTGATATTCAGGAGTTATGGGCTTCCATGGTGGCTCACACAGTAAAGAATCCACCTGCAATGTGGGAGACCTGAGTTCAATCCCTGCGTTGGAAGATCCCCTGGAGGAGTGAGTTATGGTGGATATATCTTATGTCTTATACAAGATACAAATGTAAGGTTTTAGTATTAATACATGGCTTATTATTCCTATAGTTATTCTTAGCCTCTTAGATATTCAAGAAATTATACCAATTAATTTACATTGGTTTTAATATCTGATTTAAATGAATTATATCAATTATCCATAAGGTAAATATTGTCATATGCAATTTACAAGTGAGGACTTCAGTGCTCAAAGTTTATACAGGTTGCTCAATTTTAACACAAGCCAATTAAATTCAAGGCTAAGACTCTACTACTCTGTATTTATTCTGTGTAAGGCACTATGCTATGTCCAATTGGGCATATTATCTTCCTTTTGAAACTTTTTTGTCAACTACTGTGACACTGAATTCTGTTGCTTTGCTCCTATTGCTCAAACACCTCTGTTGTCTGCACTTTTGACCTTAACTCTTCTAAACATAACCATCTCACACATTTCTGCCCTTTCTGCCCTAGGAATCTTCTTTGTTTCACAGTCAGACGCGACTGAGCGACTTCACTTTCACTTTTCACTTTCATGCATTGGAGAAGGCAATGGCAACCCACTCCAGTGTTCTTGCCTGGAGAATCCCAGGGATGGGGGAGCCTGATGGGCTGCCGTCTATGGGGTCGCACAGAGTCGGACACAACTGAAGTGACTTAGCAGCAGCAGCAGCAGCATCCCTCTTAACAACTCCAGCAAGTTTCAGTTATCAACTTTCTGTTGCTAATTCCCCAAACCAAGTGTCTAGTTCTGCTTTGAGCTCCAGAACTAAAACTTCCAATAATCTGAGATAGCTTCATCTGAGGATTTCCGAGGTGGTGCTAGTTATAAAAAAATCTGCCTACCAATGCAGGAGATGCAAGAGACATGGGTTCGATTCCTGGGTCAGGAAGATTCCCTGGATTAGGAAATGGCACTCCACTCAAGTATTTTTGCCAGAAAAATTTCATGGATAGAGGAGCATGGTGTGCTACACTCCATGTGGCTGCAAAGAGCAGAACGACTGAGTACAAACACACATACACACACACACACACACACCTCCATCTCATTGATTTAGGTTGGCCATGTCTACAACTGCAACACATGATAACCAGGGAATAGCATTCCTTTCATAAACAAACTTCCCAAGAACCCCTGTCTCAGGCTCCCTCCTAAGGATCTCAGACTGGCAATTCTATACATTGCTTCCTGAGTCATATTTTAAAATGAAAACAATGTCATGTATACTATGACTATGACTTCCTGGAGAAGGAAATAGCAACCCACTCCAGTATCCTTGCCTGGAGAATCCCATGGACAGAGGAGCCTGGTAGGCCACAGTCCACGGGGTCGCAAAGAGTCGGACATGACTGAGCGACTTCACTCAGTCACTCACTTACTCATACTATGATTATGAAAGTGAAAGTAAGTGAAAGTCACTCAATCATGTCTGACCCCATGGACTATACAGTCTTCAGGCCAGAATACTGGAGTGGGTAGCCTTTCCCTTCTCCAGGAGATCTTCCCAACCCAGGGATCAAACCCAGGTCTCCCTCATTGCAGGCAGATTCTTTACCAGCTAAGCCACAAGGGAAACCCAAGAATACTGTGGAGTGGGTAGCCTATCCCTTCTCTAACGAATCTTCCCGATCCAGAAATCAAACTGGGGTCTTCTGCATTGCAGATGGATTCTTTACCAAGTGAACTATTAGGGAAGCCTTTACTATGACTATGTAAGATGTTAAATCAGACAATTTTTTTTTTTAAATCAACTGTCTGAATTTTATATAAGTCTAAAATTAGTCAAAAGTAAAAAAGTTCTTTAAAATTGTGTTTGAACAGATTATGCCACTTTCCTCAATATCCTCAAATGTCCCCCCTTAAAGCCAGAACAGAATCTAATCCTTATCAGAGTGTTTCAGGTCCTAGATGATCTGCCTCTGGTCAGCTTGTCATTCCCACATATCCTGTTCTCCATATGCTCATGTGGAGCACATGCTCATGAGAATATGAGCACGTGAGGATAAGCTTATATGCTCAGTCTCCAGTTGCTCATATGCTTCAAGGCATACAATCATCCCATGGTATCCACAGGACATTGGTTATAGGATCCTCTGTGGGTACCAGAACCCACTGATGCTCAAGTCTTTTACATAAAATGGCATATTACACTCAGCCCTCGGAATCAGCAGCTTCAGCAAATTCAACCCACCATGGATATGGAGGGCCCACTGTCCTAACATCACTGCTGTTTTCCTCACATGCTAGATTCATTCCTAACTCATAACTTACACTCTTTCTGCTTGGACAGCTCTTTCCTCACATAATCACATAGCTTGCTATCTATCTTTATTCAGTTATCTTCTCATATATCACCTTTCTAGAGATGACGTCTCTGATAATCATAACTAAAATAGTACTCTCTCAAACTAGGCATCCCTCATGTTTTTTTTTCCCTATATTTTTTTTTTACATACATCTGACATGATGTATCCTACATGTTCTATCCTATATAGGAAGGTCAGTTTCATGAGAATCGGAATTCTCTCAACAAGGGCAGGAACTATTTCTTCAGCATTTGGAACAATTTCTGCCACCAGGTGAGTCTTTAATTAGTGTTTGTTAAATCACTGACAAGAGACACATCTATATAAATTAACTCAATCCCAAGCGTTCCTACCTTCTGTATGGGTAAAAACAATCTATTTGGAGTAAAAGGCAGTAGGTACATTGAAAGTAAATATATATATATACACACACCAAATATAAAGTTTCTACTGTGAAAGGGACTGCAAAGCCTCACTGTTAAATAATGTGTGCTATAGAAAATGTATGCTGTCCTTCTGATGCAGATGTAGTGGGTGAGTGGGGAGGGAGCAAAAATCTCTGAGGCTTCTACATTGTGAAAATGTTTTATTGAGGAAGGACTAAATTTAGACCTTACAAGACTGATAAAATTCAGGGACTTCCCTGGTGGTCTGGTGGTTAAAATTTGGTGCTTACAATGCAGGGGCTGTGGGTTTGATCCCTGGTTGGGGAACTAAGGCGCTTCCCAGGTGGCTCAGTGGTAAAGAATCAGCCTGCCAATGCAGGAGACATAAGAGACGCAGGCTTGATCCCTGGTTGGGGAAGATCCTCTGGAGAAGGAAATGGCAACCCACTCCAGTATTCTTGCCAGGAAAATTCCATGGGCAGAGAAGTCTGGTGTGCTACAGTCCATGGAATCACAAAGAGCCTCATGCAATTTAGTGACTGAGCACAGCACAGCGGGGAACCAAGCTTCCATATGCCATGAGGCCAAAAAAATTAGAAAAAAAAAGAGCAAAAATGATTGGTAAGATTCAGCTAAGTTCATAGAAGTTGGAAGGGTACTGTACAAGAGGGATGTGAGAGGAAAAAGGCGTGGGAGAAAGAATAGGAATGCAAAAAAACAAAAAACTGAGTTCTGAAGCAGTCTGGGAAGTACAGAGTGTGGACTGGTGATTTAGATGACGTGCTGGAAAGGAGATTTAAGCTAGATTGAAAGAAGCTGTGAATGTCTTTCATACCTCTCTTTCACAAAAATTATGTGCATATTACCATCTCTCTGTCCATTTAGTCTCTCATCCTCTAGCAGTTTACCATCTCTCCCAATATCATTAACATATAGCTGTAAAAATATCCTAATACAGTGCTATAAACTGTCAAAATTTCATGCAGGTGAAATCCTGATAGCCTTATAACTTAGGTAATTTTCAAATAACATCCCCATAATATCACCAAAAGTATGATAAGAACCTGAGTTTCAAGTTGGAAAACTATGACATGCAATGTTAATGACTTTTATAAAGTCATGCTATAAATTATTTTGTCTGCTTTCAAAAATGACTACATTGCCAAATGGAACCAGAAAGCATGGCAACATTGTAATATTTAGCTTAGTATTTCATGTCATTTTATATTATTGGAGTATAATTTCTTTACAATGTTTTGTTACTTTCTGCTGTACAACAACATGGATCAGCTATATATATATACACACATATTCTCTCCTTCTTGATCACTCCTTCCACCTCTCCCATCCCACCACTCTCGGTCATCACAGAGCACCGAGCTGAGCTCCCTGTGCTGTGCAGCAGCTTCCCACTAGTTATCTATTTTACACACGGTAATGTATAAATGTCAATGCTACTCTCTTAATTTGTCTCACCCTGCTATTTCATATTTTAGACAGTATGGGATACATGTCATACCTGTAGGTCTCTGTAAATTCTTTTGTACTAAAATTCTTCTCAGTGTACCATCCATGGCGGCCTCTTCTATGTGGGAGTGGTCCCCAACAACAGTCCAGTACATCATCCTGAAGAGATAGGTCAAGTTGATTAGCCTGGTGACAATGCTGGCATAGCCCCAAACAAGGTCTGAAAAGATCCTGTGCATTCGAATCACCTTAGAGTCCCTGATAAAGGGACTAACTCTAAATGTGCAGAGTAAAGACCTCCAAGAGAGGGCTGTAGAATCAAGGTTTTAAATAGTCATGCACTAGTCCCTGATAGCTCAGCTGGTAAAGAATCCCCCTACAATGCGGGAGACCTGGGTTCAGTCCCTGGGTTGGGAAACTTCCTGGAGAAGGGAAAGGCTACCCACTCCAGTATTCTGGCCTGGAGAATTCCATGGACTGTATAGTCTACGAGGTTGCAAAGCATCGGATACGACTGAGCGACTTTCACTCACTCACTCACACTAGTGTTAGTCTCTCAGTTGTGTCTGATTTTTTGCAATCCCATGAACTGTAGACCACCAGGCTCCTCTATCCATGGAATTCTCCAGGCAAGAATACTGAGGTGGGTGCCATTTCCTTCCCCAGGGGATCTTACTGATCCAGGAATCAAACCCAGGTTTCCTGCATTGCAGGCAGATTCTTTACCAACTGAGCTACAAGGGAAGCCCATATTTCCTTCACTTGATTCCCAAAGCTCAATTTTGAAAATTTCTTTAGAAGAAGAATATCCTAACACTTGAAACCATCTTCTTATTGTGACAGAATTCATTTTACTATGGTTGATACATCAGTATGTTTTCTTTTACGATAAAGTAACTCTTTCCTCAAACAGAAATAATTTTCTAACTTAGAAGATACCACACTGCTTAATTCTATTAAGTAAACAACTGCTTCTTTTTACTCAGGATCTAATGGTCCACTTTATGGATGATTAGGAGTTTTATTTAACATTTCCCTATTTCTTTTTGGCCACTGCTCATAAATGAAAAATAAAATAATAAAAAATAAAAACAAATCAAGTAAAATAAAGGACATATTTGTATTACATTTTTAAAGTCTGTTTATACATATGCTTTCATTTTTTATTACCAGAAATAGCCAAAATCACTAATACTCTACACTTAAAATGGTTAAACATTATATATAACATCTCAAAAAATTAGTTTTAGATTAACAATAGTGGTTACACTTTTCACATCAGTTTCATTAATCTGAATGTATATACAACATATACAGACACTAAATGTATAAAGTACATTTATACAACTGTTCAGAGAAAAACACAAATTTTCCACCACCATTTGGTATGAAAAGAACATTCTTTTTTACAGAAGGAGTAGAGGGATTTTCACAAGTCTTGTGACTCTATGTTGAACACTTATCCAAAAACAACACTATAGAAAACAGGTGGGACAATCTCTAAAAATGGATAGTCATATCAAGAAACATCAATAACCATGTTATTAACCTACCCTCTTTTAGGATTTACAGCAATGGCATAGGGTTCTCCAGCCATATTTGTTAAGAGTCTGGTACAGTTGGGGCCACTCAGCTGCCCTACGTTGATAGAGTACCTCAAACTGGTCCAGTGAGTAGTGTAATAACTGAACCAGTGCATTCGAGAATGGTCGGTCCAATAAATATTTCCAGCAACCCAGTCAACTGCAATGTCCCTGGGCCTTCTAAATTCAGGACACTAAAAGAAAACAAAACAACAAATCACAGTATTTGCAAAAGCAAATTGGGGGAGTTTTCTATATCTATATATTGAGATTATTTGGGAATCAAATATGATCAGGTATTAATTATAATATAGATTATTTGGGAATCAAATATGATCAGGTATTAATTATAATATAGATTTTTAAACATATTTTATTCTTACTTTTAATAGGTATATAATTTCACAAGTCCTAAGTATATAGTTCATTGGAATTTTACCTATCACTGCCCCTGTTTATGATACCACCCTTATGGCAGAAAGTGAAGAGGAACTAAAAAGCCTCTTGATGAAAGTGAAAGAGGAGAGTGAAAAAGTTGGCTTAAAGCTCAACATTCAGAAAACGAAGATCATGGCATCCAGTCCCATCACTTCATGGGAAATAGATGGGGAAACAGTGTCAGACTTTACTTTTTGGGCTCCAAAATCACTGCAGATGGTGAATTGCAGCCATGAAATTAAAAGACGCTTACTCCTTGGAAGGAAAGTTATGACAAACCTAGATAGCATATTCAAAAGCAGATACATTACTTTGCCAACCAAGGTCCGCCTAGTCAAGGCTATGGTTTTTCCTGTGGTCATGTATGGATGTGAGAGTTGGACTGTGAAGAAGGCTGAGTGCCGAAGAATTGATGCTTTTGAACTGTGGCGTTGGAGAAGACTCCTGAGAATCCCTGGGACTGCAAGGAGATCCAACCAGTCCATTCTGAAGGAGATCAGCCCTGGGATTTCTTTGGAAGGAATGATGCTAAAGCTGAAACTCCAATACTTTGGCCACCTCATGCGAAGAGTTGACTCATTGGAAAAGACTCTGATGCTGGGAGGGATTGGGGGCAGGAGGAGAAGGGGATGCCAGAGGATGAGATGGCTGGATGGCATCACCGACTCGATGGACGTGGGTTTGGGTGAACTCCAGGAGTTGGTGATGGACAGGGAGGCCTGGCATGCTGTGATTCATGGGGTCTCAAAGAGTCGGACACGACTGAAGGACTGAACTGAACTAAACTGAACTGCCCCTGTTTAACTACCACCCTGTTAGAATATTTCCAGAACTGTAGAAGGTTCACTTATGATGTCTACCAGTTAGTATTTCTCTTAGAATAAGCATAATAATAATGTCTAATGTCATAGATCAGTTTAAACAAATCCACATAAATATCATCGTACTCTTCAATGCCTGATTTTGATTCAACATCATGTCCATGTATCCATACTGTTGTGTATGTCAGTTTAATTGTTTTTATTTCTGGATAATATTTAATTTCATGAATAATATCAATTTGTTTACCATTTTACTGGTAATATATATTTTGTTTGTTAATAATTTTAGGCCATTACAATACAAATGATGAATATTCCTGTATGTATCTTTTGGTGGACATGAACTCTCATTTTATTGAATATTTAATAAGAAATAGAACTATTGAAGCTTAAGGTATACATATGTTTGCTTGAATAGATAGGGTTAGAATTTTCTTTCAAAGCATCTCTACCAATATGCACTCTTTTCAGCAATTTAATAAAGTTACAGTTGCTCTGCATCCTTACCATATATAATTTGATTTAAAATCGAAAAAGAATGTTAATACAAATAGGCACATTTAGAGAGACGCTATATTAAAACGTCTTTCGAGGAAAGTTACAAACTCTGTCATTTATATTAAATCTGCTAGCTTGGATTTTCTGTGTAATACTATATTACTGAATTATTGTGAGACAAAGGTAAAAGAGTTCATTGGGAATAGACAGCAAGGAAAATAACGTATGCTCTGTGCCCTTCAATTAACTTGATCACTTTGAGCTGAAGCTAGTGTAATAATTAATTTGACATGCTCAGGTTTATTGTGCATAGCCAAAAGTGAGAAGGAATTCTCAGGGGTATTATATCAAGACTAGAAACAATTATTTGAAGGTGATTATAACTAGACATGTCATCAATGTGTAAAAGCATCGTTAAGACCTGGTAACAAGTGGAAATGTGGGTTTTTAACAGATGACTGTTTTTTCTGTGTTTTACTAGTGAACACATTTTGTTAAATTGTGCTTGGGTTAAAAACAAACAGGCTGAACTTCTCAAAAAGTACATGAGATGCCAAGAAATAAGAATTGCAAGTTGCCATCTGCTTTGTGATTACTGAGATCATAAGGAAGGAAAATATGGCTCAAATTAAACACAGAACCTTTAGAAATTTCTAATGGCCTTTATTATTAGTCTTTTAACTGATTGACTTAAAAACTAAACTTTTGAAATATTACAGTACCTTATTTCTCTACTCTAATTTTAAATACTACCCATCTACCCAGTGATATCTCATAGCTACCTAAAGTTAAATGAAAAGTACTCTGAAATACAACATTATCTAAACACTCCATACAAATAATATTTATAAACGGGTAAAATATAAAGATTTATCCTAGCCAAACCACAAAATAATTTTCAAGTGTTTCAGTATCATTTAACTTAAATGTAATTGCTGCTTTTGATTTGGCAGTATTTAAAAGTAAATTTATCAACAAATGGTATGGACATGTCAATGTAAATCTTAAATTTATAAACATGAGAGACAATAGGAGAAAATAACCATTGTGAACTGTATGAAGCCTCTTGGAGCATATTTATCTTTTTTAATACCACTGGAGCAATCTTTTACCATGTACTTGTACAGCACGAACATAGAAGAATACCCTATTTTGCCTTTGGTGGTGGTTGGTGGTTTAGTTGCTAAGTTGTGTCCTACTCTTGAGACTCCATGGATTATAGACCATGAGGATCCTCTGTCCATGAGATTTCCCAGGCACAAATACTGGAGTGGCTTCTCATTTCCTTCTCCAGCGGATCTTCCCAACCCAGGGATAGAACCTGAGTCTCCTGCATTGCAGGCAGATTCTTTATTGACTGAGCCAACAGGGAAGGTCAAATTTGCCTTTATAAAATGTTAATATACTATATGATTTTTCTGTCCTAGTGGTATCCTTGCTAAATAGGACATATTTTATGCAAAGTACCTCTTTTTAAATTTAATATTTTCATTTTGTTTCACTCATGCTCAAAAAAGAGCTGGTTATCTTTCCATTCTATATTTATATTCCTCTTCTGCTAACAGTTAAAATCTCAAATTCCTAATGATCATGGAACATTCAGAAGTCTGATTTTGTGATACTTTTCAGAAAAGCTGGCTGGAGAAAATTCTATTAATGGTGACTTCTAAGAGGATATATAGAATTTAGGTCACATTACTAGAATAAATGTTACTTTTAAATGCTGAGCACAAGAGATACTGATGAGTTATAGAGCCATTTAAATACATATAGTTATTCTCTGGTTCCTTGATCAAGGAATCTCTAATGTCATTCCCGTATCAACTAAGGTAGTTAGAATATGGAGTAAAGGATGGTCACACCCAATAAATTCAACCTAAAGTCATGAATCATCAGTGACAAGGTGATTCTCAGGGAATTATGGCAACCAGGTGAAGATGTTACTAGGTATTCATCCTTAATGACTCATAACATACTGAATGCTCAGTGATTCTCAACACTGAAAAGAGCAAGACTGAACAAAAGATGAACAAGAAGACAGAAACAAGATGGTCTTATTGTTAGGGAAACCGTGGCCAAATTAGGAAATCATCTTTATAGTGAGTTCTATAGAAATAAATAATCCAAAAAAAAAAAAAAAAGAAAGGAAGAAATAATCCCTTTCTATTGCTCATGGCTTGACCAGGATTGCATTTAAAGTGAAAGTGAAAGTCGCTCAGTTGTGTCAGACTCTTTGCGACCCCATGGATTATACAGTCCATGGAATTCTCCAGGCCAGAGTGCTAAGTGGATAGCCTTTCCCTTCTTCAGGGGATCCTCCCAACCCAGAGATTGAACCCAAGTCTCCCACATTGCAGGTGGATGGATTCTTTACCAACTGAGCCACAAGGAAAATCAAAGAATACTGGAGTCCTTCTCCAGGGGATCTTCCTGACCCAGGAATTGAACTGGGGTCTCCTGCATTGCAGGCAGATTCTTTACCAACTGAACTATCAGGGAAGCCCAATAGGGAGGATTATGTTAGTCATCTAAAAGGGAACCTCATATTGAATGAATGCTGGTTGAAAGGTGGAGGGCAAATTGCTGGTGGGTCTTATGGAGAAGTTCAAAATCAATCAGGTAAACACAAAAAGTGGGAAAACACAGGAAAAGTAAACTGAGGTTCTTGGCCTAGATTGGAGACTGAAATGAATAACAAAAACAGGATGGTTACGCCATTTGTCTCAAAAGAGATTGAAAAACAACCAAACACATCAGATTGGAAGCACGAAGAGAATATGAAACTCTAATTTGCCTCTTTGGCTCCCACTCTAGACAGAAAGACCAATGAACTAGAGGCACTAATGCAATATGTCGTGTTTAAGAGATTGCAGAGGCGTGTGGTTACCCAGACAACAAAAGGCATTTCTCATTTTTTTGCACAAAGTAGAAGACACATTTTGATGGCTTTCTCCAGACAAATGATTTCTTTCCTAATAAGCTCTCTAAATACACAGCCAAAGTTTTGAGTCCTGAGGCATTCTTCTTTATAGAGATATATTAGTTGAATGAATGAAATGCTTAAATCTTGCCAAAAAAATTGGCAGCTTGATTGTAACACAATTAGAGGTTACTGCTTTAAACTACTAATCCTTTACAGCTGCAGATTGTAAGGTATCTGTCACAGTGCCAGCTTCAGTAAACTAAAAATATAAGTCACTAAGACATTTGTTTTAAATCGAGGAAAGAGGAAAATCTATAAAAGGAGAATTCAAACATTTGAACTGTGGAAATACTGTCTTTTTTAAAACAAAATTCCTATAGTTAGCAATATAATTTGAGAAAATATAGTTAACACAAGGATAGATTGAAGTTGCCACATATTTCATTTGTTTCTGATTTTTTCATTTTTGTGTACATATAAGAAAATTCAGTCCATTTTGGTAAAGTTAATTATCCCCTGATGCAATGCTAGTAAAACACAGATATAACAACACTGTAAATAATTTGGGTGTGTGCTGGGATGGGGATGGGGGTATCCATCTGTCATGATAAGATTATTTATGTTTTTGGTTCACAAAATGTGAATCAGATTAAATTCTCATAAATTAGTCAATACCACATTGCAGGCAGATTCTTTACCATCTGAGCCACCAGGGTTGCCCAAGAATACTGGAGTGGGTAGCCTATCCCTTCTCCAAGGGATCTTCCTTACCCAGGAATCAAACCGGGTCCTCCTGCATTGCAGGCATATTCTTACCCGCTGAGCTACCAGGGAAGCCCAATAATAAAGGACTACACAAATTCTGAACATTACTAAATTTCACAGCTTAGTAATAGTCTACAATACCTAGATAATTGTTATTTAAATCAAGCTCATACAGCAATGGAGAAACCCTTCTCCCAAAACCCAAAAAAGTTATATTTAAGAGCTAGAATATATATGAATTCTAAAACCACTTCAGGGATGAAACTTCTGCTTCTATCAGCAATCTATTCTTAAGAAAAGATCATTTCAATCTGAATATTTATAAGGCTTAATTTTAAAGATTATTTCAATTTTAATAATTTTACTACAATTTGTAGTATTTATCTAAAGTGAAAATGAAAGTGAAAATTGCTCAGTCGTGTCCGACTGTTTGCAAACTGATGGACTATACAGTCCATGGAATTCTTCAGGACAGAGTACTGGAGTGGGAAGCTTTTCCCTTCTCCAGGGGATCTTCCCAACCCAGGGATCGAACCCAGGTCTCTCACATTGCAGGCAGATTCTTTACCAGCTGAGCCACAAGGGTTTATACTAGGACCACATCAACCTGGCATAAGCTCTGTTATAGGAAAAGGAAACCAAATAAAAGTACATAATTCTCAGACAGTATCCAGAAAGTAACTAATCTGTCTTTGGATATCAGGGTGAATATTGTATGTGATTTATCATTTTTAAAACATACTCAGTGTTCTTTAAACTTATTTGTTATGATCTACCACCTACCTACCATAAATATCAAAACTCAGTCAAAACTTTCAATTGGACTACCAGCTAAACAAAAGATATTATGGAACCTAGAAAATAACATATTTGGAATCAGAAAGTTGGTTTAAGAACTCGTCCTAGTTTCTCCATAAATGATGAAAGTGAAAGTGAAGGTGTTAGTCACTCAGTCATGTCTGACTCTTTGTGACCCCATGGACTGTACCCCACCAGGCTCCACTGTCCATAGAATTCTCCAGGCAAGAACACTGGGGTGGGTTGCCATTTCCTTCTCCAGGGAATCTTTCTGACCCAGGGATTGAACCTGAGTCTCCTGCATTGCAGGTGGATTCTTTACTATCTGAGTCACCAAGAAAGCCCATAAATTATGTGGCATATAAAAATAAAGGCTTTGGGTCAGATGATCTGTGAAAGTGTTTAACTTCTAAACACTACATTACATAACAGTTTAAAACCTTATCCATTCTGTATAAACCTTGAAGTGAAGTGAAGTGAAGTCGTTCAGTTGTGTTCGACTCTTTGCGACCCCATGGACAGTAGCCTACCAGGCTCCGCCATCCTTGGGATTTTCCAGGCAAGAATACTGGAGTGGGCTGCCATTTCCTTCTCCAGAGGATCTTCCCAACCCAGGGATCGAACCCGGGTCTCCTGCATTGCAGACAGACGCTTCACTGTCTGAGCCACCATGCTAAGTCGCTTCAGTCCTGTCTGACTCTGTGGACCCCACAGACGACAGCCCATCATGCTCTGCCATTCCTGGGATCCTCCAGGCAAGAGTACTGGAGTGGGTTGCCATTTCCTTCTCCAATGCATGAAAGTGAAAAGTGAAAGTGAAGTCGCTTAGTTGTGTCCGACTCCTAGCGACCCCATGGACTGCAGCCTACCAGGCTCCTCTGTCCATGGGATTTGCCAGGCAAGAGTACTGGAGTGGGTTGCCATTGCCTTCTCCTGCTATGTATGAATTTTATGCATTAGTCAGTAAGCAAAAAAATTTGTTGGTACTTATGGGGGCAATTTTGACATCATCTCCCTATGTGAGTAACCTGAAATTAAGAAGACAAGGTGCCTTATGATAGTTAATTTTTTTTTTCTGATAGTTACAATTTAAACAAGCACAACAGCTGAGATGAAAATTAGAGCTATCTGAAAGAACAGGCTGCAAAATGGTAGGTTGAGTACTTAAAGTTTTGTTTTTTTTTAAAGTCTTTTAAAAGTAGATTCTAACTTTAATATTGATGCTTTTGAACTGCGGTGTTGGAGAAGACTCTTGAGAGTCCCTTGGAATGCAAGGAGATCCAACCAGGCCATCCTAAAGGACATCAGTCCTGGGTGTTCTTTGGAAGGACTGATGCTGAAGCTGAAACTCCAATACTTTGGCCACCTCATGTGAAGAGTTGACTCATTGGAAAAGACCCTGAAGCTGTGAGGGACTGGGGGCAGGAGGAGAAGGAAATGACAGAGGATGAGATGGCTGGATGGCATCACTGACTCAATGGATGTGAGTTTGAGTGAACTCCGGGAGTTGGTGATGGACAGGGAGGCCTGGCGTGCTGAGATTCATGGGGTCGCAAAGAGTCGGACGTGACTGAGCGACTGAACTGAACTGGACTTAACTGAACTGATGGGAATAACAGTCCACCTTACCTGTCTCCTGAGAAACCTGTATGCAGGTCAAGAAACAACAGTTACAATCAGAAATGGAATAACAGACTATTCAAAGTTGGGAAAGGAGTACAACAAGGCTGAATATTGTCACCATGCTTATTTAACTTATATGCCGAGTACATCTTGTGAAATGCCAGGCTAGTTGAAGTTCAAGCTGGAATCAAGACTATTGGGAGAAATATCAACAAGCTCAGATATGCAGATGATAGCACTCTAGTGGCAGAGAGTGAAGAGGAACTAAAGAGCCTCTTGATGAAGGTAAAAGTGGAGGTTGAAAAAGCTGGTTTAAAACTGAACATTCAAAAAATGAAGATCATGGATGGCATCTGGTTCCATCACTTCATGGCAAATAGAAGGGGGAAAAGAGTGACATATTTTATTTTCTTGAGCTCCAAAATTTCAGCAGACAGTAAATGCAGCCATGGAATTAAAAGATGCTCGCTCCTTGGAAGGAAAATTATGACAAACCTAGATAGCGTACTAAAAAGTAGAGAGACATCGCTTTGCCAGCAAAGGTCCATCTTGTCAAAGCTATGGCTTTTCCAGTAGTCATGTATGGATGTGAGAGTTGGACCATAATGAAGGCTGAGAACCAAAGAATTGATGTTTTTCAATTGTGGTGCTAGAGAAGACTCTTCAGAGTTCCTTGGTTGCAAGTCAATCCTAAAGGAAATTAACCCTGAATATTCACTAGAAAGACTGATGCTGAAGCTAAAACCCCAATCCTTTGGCCACCTGACAGGTAGAGCTGACTCATTAGAAAAGACCCTGATGCTGAGAAAGACTGATGGTTGGATAGCATCAGTGACTCAGTGGACATGAATTTGAGCAAACTGTGGGAGATAGTGAAGGACAGAGAAGCCTGGCATGATGAGTTCATGGGGTTCCAAAGACTTGGACACAACTTTTGGACTGAACAACAAGAAAGATTGTGAAGTTAAGTTGCATTATTGTAAGTGAAACATAATCTATTTATGGCTGGAAAAAAATGTGTTTTTGAGGGTATATGCATACTCTTATGGGAGAAGGTGGGAGGGGTATGTTGGGAGATGAGGCTAAACATCATAGAGAGGTTTGTAAGACCATGATTTTTCAATGGAAAGATTTAAGGAGGGAGATATGATGCTGAGGTTTTATTATAAGATTATTTTGTCTGTGGTATAATGAACGGCTTGGGACTGGGGACTAAGGGGATACCAGAAACTCAGACAAGGTTTATTCAATGGACTCTAGAGGAAAGATTGTGAAATTTTAATCTAGGCTTTTGTGAAACAAAAGTAATACCAAGGATGAGAAGCATAACTTGTAAAGGATAACTTTCAAGATTGATATGCTATTGTCATGTATCCCCAAGATTTTCAATTAATTTATTGCTTCTAATTTAAAAGGTGTATCTACTTCATAACAGGTCTTGTTCTAAGTTCTAGTATTATAGTAGTAGAATAGGAAAAAAGAAAACTGCCACTGCTTCTGGATATTTATTTATAGCGAGGTGAGACAGATAATAGGTTATAAATATAATAAATGAATAAATTATGTGGCAGTAAAAACGTACTATGGAAATGCAAAAGAGCAGGGCATTGAGGATCCCAGGATGGGAATGGGATAATAGATTGCAATTATCAGTAAGTTATGCATTCAGACGACATTTAAACAAAGACTTGAAGGAGTTCAGGAATTGAATCATGTAGGATATCTGGCTGAAAGGCATTTTAGGGCAAAAGACCCTTTTAGGAAAGGCCTTACTTTAGTAGGTAGTGATCGGTTTGAGAAATAGCAGAGCTTCCCTGGAGAAGAGTGAGTAAAGGGGAAAGTAGTGGAAGATAATCAGAGAAGTAACAGGAGACCAAATCTTTCAAATCCTTAAGAGATGGTAGATGAATTTCAGTCTTTTTAATGGAAAACCATTGGACATTTTTAATTGAAGATATGATGTGACTTACGCTTTATACAGAGCATTGTAGTTATTGTTTTGTGAGTCATAAAGATAGCAAAGAGATCAATTAGGAGGGTATTGCATTCATTCAGAAGAAAGGTGAAGGTGGTTCAAAACTAGATCCTTGCAGTCAAGCTGATATTATGGTAATCAGCTCCTAGACATACTTTGAAGGTACATTCAATAATATTGTCTGATTTTGGAGTTATGGAAGAAGAAGAGGGGCCAGCAATGCCTCTAAGATTTTCACTTTGAGCACCTAAAAAACTGAGTTGCCATTAAATTACATTGGGGAAACAGATTTTGTGGATCATATGAGAAGTTTATTTTTAGGCAAGCATGCCACCAGAGAAGGCAATGGCACCCCACTCCAGTACTCTTGCCTGGAAAATCCCATGGATGGAGGAGCCTGGTAGGCTGCAGTCCATGGGGTCGCTAAGAGTCGGACACGACTGAGTGACTTCACTTTCACTTTTCACTTTCATGCATTGGAGAAGGAAACGGCAACCCACTCCAGTGTTCTTGCTTGGAGAATCCCAGGGACAGGGGAGCCTGGTGGGCTGCCATCTATGGGGTTGCACAAAGTCGGACAGGACTGAAGCGACTTAGCAGCAGCAGCAGCTACTCTGGAGATTTTTTTTTTTTTTAACATCCAAATGGAAAAGCAAGCAGTTAGATAGAGCCTGATATCAATTAGGAAATTTTTAGCATGTGATTTTATGTTAAACCATGAACTCTATTAGGAAGTGAGGAAGATAGAAATAAGAGGATCATGGTCAGAGCCTGGGGCATTTCAATATTAAAAGGAAAGGAGAAAAGGATCTAGCCAAAGATACTGAAAGGTGAGGAAAAGGAGAGAACAATAAATTACACTGGTGATTCATCTCAGAACTATTTTGTACTAGTTATTATTACATCAAATGAAGTAACAAACAAAAAGAGCTACTTAAAGGTTAACTGGACAGACTCTTACTGTTACTATGTAGAAAAAGATTTCTCAACTCTGGCACTATTGGTGTTTTGGTCAGAATAATTCCTTGCTATGCGGAACTAATTTATTCATTGTAGGGTGTTAAGCATTCTCCCTGGCCTCTACTCACTTGATGCCAGCAGCAGTCCACAACACTGAGAATCAAAAATGTCTTCAGACATTACCAAATGTCCTCTGGGGTGAAAGATCATCCCTAGTGGAGAACCACTGATGTAGAACTACTGAATGCTCTCTGATGATGCCTCTCCCTCCATGACTCTAAGCATTTTTCAAGGTCCTTAATGAATTTCTGTTTTCAGATTTTTTTGAATACTCCCTTGTTTTCCTTTACTTGATCTTTCAGCAGTATGCTAGAAATATAACCAAAACTTCCTTTTCAAAACACTTTTTTTTTTCTCTTAGTTTCTGTGATTCTACATTCTCTTGTTTTATCCTAATGCATTGGCTGGTCCTTGCCATAGTTTTAATCTAGTCTCAGAGCTTGGTTCCAATTCCTTCTTAATTTCCCCTGGTAATCTAACCTGGTTTGATGGTTTTAGATATCCCCTCAATTTTTCTATTCCTTAATGCAATTCCAGTCCAGAGATCTAAGATAAAGCTTTGACTACATCACTGCAAACCTAACATTCTCATTGGATCTCTTACTGGACTTAGCATAACTAAAACCAAACCCACAGTTTTCCATTTTCAGTTCAGTTCAGTTCAGTTCAATTGCTCAGTCATGTACAACTCTTTGCCACCCCATGAAATGCAGCACACTAGGCCTCCCTGTTCATCACCAACTCCTGGAGTCTACTCAAACTCATGACCATAGAGTTGGTGATGCCATCCTGCCATCTCATCCTCTGTCTTCCCCTTCTCCTCCTGCCCCTAATCCCTCCCAGCATCAGAGTCTTTTCCAATGAGTCAGCTCTTCGCATGAGGTGGCCAAAGTATTAGAGTTTCAGCTTTAGCATCAGTTCTTCCAATGAATACCCAGGACTGATCTCCTTTAGGATGGACTGGTTGGACCTCCTTGCAGTCCATTTTCAGTATCCTTCAAATTATACAATCCAGGGAACCAGATGTCAGTCTGGAATCCTTTCTGTCCTCATTTGTCACATTCATTCCATTTGCAAACATTTTTTTCCTCAAGATTCTACTCACTACCTTTCACTTTATTGAGACTATAATAGAGCAACATACCACCATTTCTATGGGAGCATAGCCCTTCTATGTGGCCTCCTTCTGTTATAGTCTTTTCTCCCACCAAATCCATTATCCACAGAAAAAATAAAAGAGTTGTCTTAGATATAAGTAAGATGACATTACTTCCTTCTCATTTCCTAGGTCTTAGCTCAAATCTCCTCTTTTCAAATGTGCCTTTATTAATCATCTTACTCAAACCTATATCATTCAAGTTTTTATCTCCAAGTCCATTTTTTTACTTCCCCAAATACACCTTTCAAAAATTGGATTTTTTGTATTTATTTATGTGTTTGGAGAAGGCAATGGCAACACACTCCAGTACTCTTGCCTGGAAAATCCCATGGATGGAGGAGCCTGGTGGGCTAAAGTCCATGGGTTCGCTAAGAGTTGGACACGACTGAGCGACTTCACTTTCACTTTTCACTTTCATGCATTGGAGAAGGAAATGGCAACCTACTCCAGTGTTCTTGCCTGGAGAATCCCAGAGACGGGGGAGCCTGATGGGCTGCCGTCTCTGGGATCGCATAGAGTCAGACATGTGTAAAGCGACTTAGCAGCAGCATGTATGTTTTAGTTTAGTTGATTTTGTCTTTGTTCCACAGAATATAAACTTCATGAGGACAAGACTCTGCTATCTTTATCATATTCCAAGAACCCATCACCAAACCTAACAAACAAAACTCTCTAATAATGCTTTGCATGCATGCTTCGGGCATGGCCAACTGTTTGTGACTCTATGGACTATAGCCCACCAGGCTCCTCTGTCTATGGAATTCTCTGGACAATAATACTTGAGTGGGTTGCCATGCCATTCTCCAAGGTATCTTCCTGACCCAGGGATAGAACCCGTGTCTCTTATTTCTCCTGCATTGACAGGCGGGTCCTTAACCAATAGGGCCACCTGGGAAGCCCAAATAATGCTTTGGGTATGAATGAATACAACTTGATTGGTCACCTTAAGATGCTATGCAATCTGATCAATAACTTAGTATTATTAATTGCATAATTTTATATTTTATATGGTCATAAAAGATTTATGTTCAGTAAAATTTTGACAATTGATCACAACTATTTTAGAACCATCAATTCTAATCAGTATGTATTATTGAGTGCCTGTCTTATTAATCAACAACAATCAAGCCACAGATTGATAGTAACATAATAGCTGATAGCTTCAGATCTCTTCCAAGGTAATCATAATAAATTATTTTAGTTGTTGACTGATTCGAATAAACTCTGATGGTTTTAAAAGTATTCTAGCCAAGCAATTATATTTCAATTTAGTTTCAATTTAGATTTTAATGGTGTCTTAAATTTATAATGGGCGTCCCAGGAGGTGTTAGTAGTAAACAACCTGCCTGCCAATGCTGGAGACATAAGAGACTCTGATTCGACCCCTGGGTTGGGAAGATCACCTGGAGCGGGGCATGACAACTCACTACAGTGTTCTTGCCTGGAGAATCCCATGGACAGAGGGAGCCTGGTGGCCTACAGTCCATGGGGCTGCAAAGAGTCAGACACAACTGAAGTGACTTAGCATGCATGCACGTAAATTTATAATACTGAAGAAAGAAAAAAAAAAAAAAAAAACTATCAACTTTTACCACTACCCAAATGTCCTAAAACAAGACTTTGAAGTTTTTGCTAAAATTTATGTACACACATTTATGTCTGTTGTTGTTGTTTAGTTGCTAAGTCATATCTGACTCTTTGCAACCCCATGGACAGTAGCCCTCTCGGCTCTTCTGTCCATGGTATTTCCTAGACAAGAATGCTGGAGAGCGTTGGCCTTTCCTTCTAGGGGATCTTCCCAACCCAGGGATCAAACCTGTGTCTCATGCATTGGCAGAAGGATTCTTTACTGCTGAAGAACCAGGGAAGCCCGTGGTTACATAGGAATACTAATAAATTTATGTATGCATGTGTGTATGTGTGTGAGATGTACACACAGACCCATATATTGGGTAGGAGACTTAAAGCTAGGACTCCAATTAGAAACTGAAACCTATTAAAGAAAACTTAATTAAATATTTTGTTAAAGTTTTTCAGGAAAAATGGTTCTAATCAACTTTTTGAGAAAAGGGTATGAGTATTAATGAATAAAATTATATTATTCTGAACAATTTCTTTTGCATAATGGGGAATATGCCAAGCATGGTATCTCATATTCACTTCTCAAAACCAGGTAGATCAGATGAACCATTTGTTTTGCTCAGGAATATTCAGCTCTTTAATGGTAAAATCTAATGTGGAGAGTTAAAGTTAT
The DNA here is from genome assembly GCF_032452875.1 of Bos javanicus. NCBI lineage: Eukaryota > Metazoa > Chordata > Mammalia > Artiodactyla > Bovidae > Bos > Bos javanicus. The sequence goes on along the minus strand of NC_083869.1, from coordinate 56,689,738 downwards.
TTGCATTTTCAAGCACTGACCTACTTTATAGTGCTTGCTATCATGTATCTCGCATTTCATACTAGAAATAATAAATTGCCAGAAAGTATGTACAATTGTTGAATAATGCTATCATATCCTCTTCTGACTACTAAAATTCAAATTCAGAAATCTCATTATGCTTTACATACAGATTGAATCATGTCAGTCTTCTAAGTTTTAAATTATTTAATTTTCTTAAAGAAAAAAAATCTATCCATTTTGTATAGCTCAGGGGGTTAGAAAATCATAGGCATTTCTATCTATAAATAACTTAGTCTGCATCTGAATTTTAAATTTGCAATCCTAATTGCTATTCCAACCATTTTCACAGACTACAGAAGAGAAGTCCCTTCATGATTTCTAAAAAAGATCATGTTAAAAATTATTTTCCTTTAGAATGGACTTCAGTTAACATTTAGTTGCCTGAGCAATATTTTTCTGATTTCTGATACAACATATTTTATGCCCTTTCCTGAAATAAAAAATATTCCAGTGTTTTCTGTAGCTTTGAATATACCTTCAAGATATCCTGTCATCACGTGTATCACTCCTGCGACTGAACGTGTGCTGTCATGTACGGCTCTTTGTGACCCCACGGACTATAGCCCACCAGGCTTCTCTGTTAAAGGAATTTTCCAGACAAGAATACCGGAGTGGGTTGCCATTTTCTACTCCAGGGGATCTTCCCAGCCTGCATCTTCTGCATTGGCAGGTGGATTCTTTACTAGTAATCCACATGGGAAGCCACTGATAATGGAGTAATAACTACAGTGTCCATAGTTTGATTTGCATATTCTTTCTTTCACCTATTGATTCAGAGATAGAAATCAATGGACCATATTCAGCTCAGGGAAAAACTTTAAGTTTCATTTTCTGAGGAGTGGGGAATTCTCAGGTAAGTAGTATTTGTGCCAAAACTTAGAAGATGAAATAGACTGCAGGAAATCATAACCCACTCCAGTATTCTTGCCTGGAGAATTTCATGGACATAGGAGCCTGGTGGGCTATAATCCATGGGATCACTAAGGGTTGGACACGATGAACAACTAACACTTACTTACACGTCATTAAACTAATGGATGACTAGGTGGTGACTCTTAAAAGAGCAAGTATCATACATTGCAGGGAAATTCATGGGGGTAAAAATCAATTCTTTATATACAAGATGGATTTCAGAGAAATACATACAAATTGTCTAGGTAATAGCTGGATAAACATAAACTATGTCACATGTTTTATTTTAAACCACACATATTTACTATTGGAAGGGACTTTAGAAATTTTCTACTTCAAAACACTACTTAGTTTTCAGATGAATGGAGATGTAGCAGGTATTTAAAGTTAAGTCTAAAATTTGTCATATTTTTGTTGCATGGCCATAGATAAGCCATCTAATCATTCTAGAACACACACTGATCATTAAATTAAGGTGGTGAGAATGGATTTATTTCATATTTATAATATTGAGATATCAGGGTTACAAGGTAGTTTAGGAATCAAAATTGAATAATTACCCTTATCAGTGTAGCCTTAAGGATATATATATACACACACATAATGCACTGCTAAGAATTTATATGGAACGCTTAATGATTTGGAACATGGTGCTAAAACTCATGGCTCAGATATTCCAAACTTTTAAGCATGATGTTTAGTTAGTCATAATGGGATTTTAGAAAATGTACCATTCTACTATCCACTTTTCTTCCTAGTGAATACTGTTACTCATGGGTAGTTCTAATAACAGAGAAACAAATGGAAAGAATAGATTACATGATACATCTAATTACTACCAATAAAATAATAATGAAGCTTCTTCAAATCCTTTTAGAAAAAGGCGAATAAATAACTTTGCACTGATGGTGAAAGACTCCATACCACATTAATAAAATTATAAAAAATGTAAAATATATAAAGGTTAAAAATTTGCAAATATAATATACAAGTAAAATTTATACATTTGTGTTCTTGATGGTATAAAAATAAAAAATTAGCTATCAAATAAGTTTCACTCCTGACTTACAATAAACAGTGACTGGAGGTTACTGGTTTTACTAATTTTTTTTTTTTTTTAAACAACCATTTGCTCAGTCACTCAGTCCTGTTTGACTCTTTGCCACCCCATGGACTGTAGCCTACCAGTTTCCTCTCTCCATGGGATTCTCCAGGCAGGAATACTGGAGTTGGTTGTCATTTCCTTCTCCAGGGGATCTTCCCGACCCAGGGATCGAACCTTGGTCTCCCTCATTGCAGGCAGTCGCTTTAACCTCTGAGCCACCACGAAGCTAAAGAATGCTCAAAATACCACACAATTGCACTCATCTCAAAAGCCAGTAAAGTAATGCTCAAAATTCTCCAAGCCAGGCTTCAGCAATACATGAACCATGAATCTCCACATGTTCAAGCTGGTTTTAGAAAAGGCATAGGAACCAGAGATCAAATTGCCAACATCTGCTGGATCATTGAAAAAGCAAGAGAGTTCCAGAAAAACATCTATTTCTGCTTTATTGACTATGCCAAAGCCTTTGACTGTGTGGATCACAATAAACTGTGGAAAATTCTGAAAGAGATGGGAATACCAGACCACCTAACCTGACTCTTGAGAAATCTGTATGCAGGTCAGGAAATGAAAGTTAGAACTGGACATGGAACAACAGACTGGTTCCAAACAGGAAAAGGAGTACATCAGGGCTGTATATTGTCACTCTGATTATTTAACTTATATGCAGAGTACATCATGAGAAACACTGGGCTGGAGGAAACACAAGCTGGAATCAAGATTGCCAGGAGAAATATCAATAACCTCAGATATGCAGATGACACCACCCTTATGGCAGAAAGTGTGGAAGAACTAAAGAGCCTCTTGATGAAAGTGAAGGAGGAGAGTGAAAAAGTTGGTTTAAAGCTCAACATTCAGAAAACTAAGATCATGGCATCCGGTCCCATCACTTCATGGCAAATGGATGGGGAAACAGTGGAAACAATGGCTGACTTTATTTTTCTGGGCTCCAAAATCACTGCAGATGATGATTGCAGCCATGAAATTAAAAGATGCTTACTCCTTGGAAGGAAAATTTTGACCAACCTAGATAGCATATTGAAAAGCAGAGACATTACTTTGCCAACAAAGGCCCATCTAGTGAAGGCTATGGTTTTTCCAGTGGTCATGTATGGATGTGAGAGTTGGACTGTGAAGAAGGCTGAGCACCAAAGAATTGATGCTTTTGAACTGTGTGTTGGAGAAGACTCTTGAGAGCCCCTTGGACTGCAAGGAGATCCAACCAGTCCATCCTAAAGGAGATCAGTCCTGGGTGTTCATTGGTAGGACTGATTTTGGATGACATGGGTTTGGGTAGACTCTGGGAGTTGGTGATGGACAGGGAGGCCTGGCGTGCTGTGGTTCATGGGGTCACAAATAGTCCGACACGACTGAACGACTGAACTGAACTGAAACTGGAGGTTACTGATTGTGTTTATCCATCCCTCCAAGGACAAATATAAAAAAATATCAAATCATTTTCACTGCTAGTTATATACAAAATGAAGATATATTTTTAGCAACTATCAAATTCAGAAAAGAATAATTTGCAATTAATTTTTAATGTGAGATTATTCATTGTAGGGAAGAACATTTTGTCAGTTATCATCAACATCACTGCCATCGTCAACTCATCACTGTCATTATATCATTCTGTTAATCCATACATTGTACAGGAGGCAGTGATCAAGACCATGCCCCAAAAAAGAAATGCAGAAAGGCAAAATGGTTGTCTGAGGAGGCCTTAAAAATAGCTGAGAAAATAAGAGATGCTAAAAGCAAAGGAGAAAATGAAAGATATACCCATTTGAATGCAGAGTTCCAAAGAATAGCAAGGAGAGATAAGAAAGCCTTCCTCAGTGATCAATGCAAAGAAATAGACAAAAACAACAGAATGGAAAAGACTAGAGATCTCTTCAAGAAAATTAGAGATACCAAGGGAGCATTTCATGCAAAATGGACACAATAAAGGACAGAAATGTTATGGACGTAACAGAAGCAGAAGATATTAAGAGGTGGCAACAATACACCAAAGACCTATACAAAGAAGATCTTCATGACTGAGATAACCACGATGGTGTAATAATCACTCACCTAGAGCCAGACATCCTGGAATACAAAGTCAAGTGGGCCTTAAGAAGCTTCACTATGAACAAAGCTAGTGGAGGTGATGGAATTCCAGTTGAGCTATTTCAAATCTTAAAAGATGATGCTATGAAAGTGTTACACTCTATATGCCAGAAAATTTGGAAAACTTACCAATGGCCACAGAACTGGAAAAGATCAGTTTTTATTCCAATTCCAAAGAAAGGCAATGCCAAAGAATGTTCAAACTACCGCTCAATTGCATTCATCTCACATGCTAGCAAAGTAAAGCTCAAAATTCTTCAAGCCAGGCTTCAACAGTATGTGAACCATGAGCTTCCAAATATTCAAGATGGATTTAGAAAAGGCAGAGGGACCAGAGATCAAATTGCCAACATCCACTGGATCATTAAAAAAGCAAGAGAGTTCCAGAAAAACATCTACTTCTGCTTTATTGACTATGCCAAAGCCTGTGACTGTGGATCACATTAAAGTGTGGAAAATTCTGAAAGATATGGGAATACCAGACTGATCTGCCTTCTGAGAAATCTGTATGCAGGTCAAAAAGCAACAGTTAGAACTGGACATGGAACAATAGACTGTTTCCAAATGGTGAAAGGAGTATGTCAAAGCTGTATACTGTCAGCCTGCTTATTTAACTTATATGCAGAGTACATCATGAGAAATGCTGGGCTGGAAGAAGCACAAGCTGGAATCAAGATTGCCAGAAGAAATACCAATAACCTCAGATATGCAGATGACACCACCCTTATGGCAGAAAGTGAAGAAGAACTAAAGAGCCTCTTGATGAAAGTGAAAGAGGACAGTGAAAAAGTTGGCTTAAAACTCAACATTCAGAATACGAAGACCATGGCATCTGGTCCCATCACTTAATGGCAAATAGATGGAGAAACAATGAAAACAGTGACAGACTTTATACTTTTGAGCTCCAAAATCACTGCAGATGGTGACTGTAGCCATGAAATTAAAAGACGCTTGCTTCTTGGAAGAAAATCTATGACCAACCTAGGCAGCATATATATATATATATATATTTTTTTTTTTGTATTGAGGAAATTTCTATTTCATTGAATTTTTTTTATCATGAATGGGTTTTGAATTTTGTCAAGTGTTTTTTATGCATAGTCTTCCTTTTTCCTAGGCAGCATATTAAAAAGCAGAGATATTAGTTTGCCAACCAAAGTCCATCTAGTCAAATCTATGGTTTTTCCAGTAGAGTTGGACTATAAAGAAAGGTGAGTGCCAAAGATTGATGCTTTCGAACTGTGGTGTTGGAGAAGACTCTTGAGAGTCCTTTGAACTGCAAAGAGATCCAACCAGTCCATCCTAAAGGAGATCAGTTTTGAATATTCATTGGAAGTACTGATGCTGAAGATGAAATTCCAACACTTTGGCCACCTGATGTGAAGAACTGACTCATTGGAAAAACCCTGATGCTAGGAAAGATTGAAAGTGGGAGAAGAAAGAGACCTCAGAGAATGAGATGGTTGAATAGCATCACTGACTTGATAGACAGGAGTTTAAGAAACCTCCAGGAGTAGGTGATGGACAGGGAAGCCTGGTGTACTGCAGTCCGTGGGGCTGCAGAGTTGGACAGGACTGAATGACTGAACTGAAATGAAATGAAATCTATACAGTGCTTATTATGTGCCAAGAACTATTAATACTAACATACAGTATGTATGTGTGTATGTGTGTGTATTCCTCCCTAGAAACCTTATTAAATGGTGAAGATAGAGAAACTAAGAGGCTGGCAAAGAATATGAACATGATTAAGCCCTGGGTAATATAACTTCATAATACTTCATTATCACTTCATTAATACATAAAATTGTTCGACAGGACCAATGTTTTTGCAAAGCAAACTTCTGGTTTAGATAAAGAAAACTAAAGATAATCAAGACTGTGCCAGTCTTTCATTCTAATAGGAAGATTGTATATGGGTGATGGAGGGTAGAGTCATCCAGTGAAAGTTTTGGCTTTATCCTTGACTAAGTGTCAGACTTTATTTTTTTAGGCTCCAAAATCACTGCAGATGGTGACTGCAGCCATGAAATTAAAAGACACTTACTCCTCGGAAGGAAAGTTATGACCAACCTAGATAACATATTCAAAAGCAGAGACATTACTTTGCCAACAAAGGTCCGTCTAGTCAAGGCTATGGTTTTTCCTGTGGTCATGTATGGATGTGAGAGTTGGACTGTGAAGAATGCTGAGCGCCGAAGAATTGATGTTTTTGAACTGTGGTGTTGGAGAAGACTCTTGAGAGTCCCTTGGACTGCAAGGAGATCCAACCAGCCCATTCTGAAGGAGATCAGCCCTGGGATTTCTTTGGAGGGAATGATACTAAAGCTGAAACTCCAGTACTTTGGCCACCTCATGCGAAGAGTTGACTCATTGGAAAAGACTCTGATGCTGGGAGGGATTGGGGGCAGGAGGAGAAGGGGACTACAGAGGATGAGATGGCTGGATGGCATCACTGACTCGATGGACGTGAGTCTGAGTGAACTCCGGGAGTTGGTGATGGACAGGGAGTCCTGGCCTACTGCAATTCATGGAGTCGCAAAGAGTCGGACACGACTGAGCAACTGAATTGAACTGAACTGAACAGAACACTTAATAGACCTTCATGTTAGTCATTCAGTTATGTCAGACTCTGTGCAACCCCACAGACTGTAGCTGGCCAGGCTCTTCTAGCCATGGGACTTTCCTGGTAAGAATACTAGAGTGGGTAGCCATTCCCTTCTCCAGGGGATCTTCCCAACTTGTGGGTCGAACCTGGGGTTCCTACATCGCAGGAAGATTATTTACCATCTGAGGCACCAGAGAAGCTGTCTTATAACACTGGGTTTGTAAGAGGAGGAGTTAAAGAAATCACTTTGATATGGATGTATTTTTACTCACAGTTAATCTGACCTGAATTTAAAAGCTAATAATATAGCTTCTTTTAAAACCAGCTTATTGTCACCTACTACTAATAAAAAAATAGTGTTTCAGATTTACATCGAATGATATTTATGGAGTTCAAATCTATGGTAGATACCACACTTGACTTTTTGGTTGTATAGGAATGGGCTAGGGCTCTCTAAAAATAAGTAGTTTATCTGTTATTCTTTCCAGGTTACCTCAAAACATAAAATCCACAATAAATTGACATGACCTAAAACAAAAAAAGATAACCTAAAACTATAACTCTAAACAAATGTTTTAGCTTATTTTTCTCTAAAGGAATAACCATGATAATCAATGTGTCTGTCATATACCAGCAAAAAACATTGCTCTATTTTGGATGTTCTCTGAAATAAGTTATTAGGAGTCAGAAGATATGATTACACTATTGAATTGATCTCTTTCCCTAGAAGATAAACAGATTTCTGATATTGTTAAAAATGAAACAATTTACCCTGTATATATTTGAGTTGATTTTCTAATGTAAAAATGAAGTGATGGTTTCTATCTCATGATATTATCTCATGATGAAAAACAAAACCTCATGTTCATAATTTATTAAATACTATAAAATATTAAATTTCTAGAAATTTTAGGTACTATTAATTTCCACTCTTATATAACTACAGAAAATATATTAAAGAAAAACATAAAATCATGCAATTAAAATGAAGTATATTCAGCTATGAGAATAAATGAGTAGGGATATTTTTATTCCTATATAGGGAGAATATTGGGAGGAATCATTAATTAACTTATAGTCAAATATTGTGATTGACAAATTAAAAAAAAAAAACAGGAAAAAAAATAGGGGGAGATATGAGCCATGAGCCTTCAAATATTCAAATATTTACTTACAATCAAGCCACTGTTTGCTTGCCTTTTTTCTCTTCCAGGGATTCTTTTGTAGAAAATTCCGCCTGGATTAAACTGAGTACTCCAAATAATCATATCTCTCTGATAATATACATCCATCCCTGTTATTCTTGAATTATGTTCAATATGAGAAATTTGTTGATGATCGCCACTGTAGTTGAATGGATATATAAAACCCAGGATATCAGTGTCATTAGCAATGTAGAGAACTTGATCTTCAGAGCCTGGAGATTATTATAATAAAATACAAAAATAAAGTAAATTTCAACTAATGTAAAAGCAACAAATGTACTTTTAAATTATCTTGAATTGTTATTCTTAACACAGTTTCTTGCTCCATAAAATTAAACCAGCTTTATACCATCATTTAGTCTTCATGACTTATGTATAAAACACACTTAAGTAACATTTCTAAGAGTTATTAATATATGTTTTCTTCAGTCAAAGCTTACCTTGTGGCTGGAAAGTTTTAGTAGATACCTTTTTTATGAAGAGGGATTTATGTTCGGTAGGTCACAATATGTTTCAATGCTTTGCATCTGAACATTCAGATACCATATTTTGTACTCCTGAGCCTTAGGCATTTCTGAGTATTTAGTTTATGCACCTAAGTGACCATTACCTTTGGCTAACAAATAAAAAATTATGAGATGAAGAGTCTTCTTCTAATAATCATATATCTCAACTGTTCTCTTATTTTATTATACAAAGATATCAGTATTTATTGCCATAATCTCAATATTTTCTGGAATCTTGCTAACTGGAACCACGTAGCCTGAAGTTTTGACACATACAAAATGATATTGATGTCATGTGCATACACAGATAAGAAAACCCTAAGGTGAATCCTGAAAATATTAATTAAAATATTAATGAAACCATAAAGAAAAACTGAATTCCAAATTAAAAAAAAAAAAAAAACAATACTAATACACAAGTTGTGGTTCAACTCTATAGGCTCAACAGCTCTCCCTTAGGGTTTACCATGTGATAGGAGCTGCATCAAGCCTTTGACAATTTATCTCCTCTTCCAACAACATGGAAAGTAAGGATTTGGCCTCCCATTTTTATAGATGAAGAACTGAGGCTCTGAGAGTTTAATAACTTCCCTGAGGCCACACAATCAGAGGGAATCAATGCTGGATTCAAATATGAGTCTAACTCCATAGCCATCCTTGCTTGATTCAGTATATCAGGTTGTTTTCCTCTTCTAGTAACTGTCTTATTAACATTGTTAATCATGCCCTGTAGTTAACAATATTTAAATTATAATATTATTTAGTAAAAACATAAGTGCATTAAAATCCACATTGAAGAAAGCCATACCTGTCATTTAATTTTTTAAAAGTGATATTCTTAAGTAGAGGAGGTCTGGATTTTAAAACATAATTTTATTTTAAAACCTTTAAGTTCTTATTCAAAATTCCACTCTCCTTATAATGCTAACTTTTAATTTAACCTGTTATTTTCATCCCAGTGGTGCAATATTTCCTGGGGTATACCGAGAGCAGGCCATAAAGGAAGGCATTTCATATTCTATCACACTGGCTTTTGAAGTTCTACCCTCTTCTGACAAATTGTTTCAAACACAAATGTGATTTTAATAGTAGCCAAGTATTTGAGAGTCATGTCTATAAACCTTCCCATATCAATTAACCATGATAATAAACAAATTGGCCAAATTTACCAGTCTTAACAAGAAATTTATTTTATATCGTCAGGCATTAAGCCATTGTTAAAATGCAATATGTAACATTTTTCCCCATGTTTATACAGAAATTATAAAAACATATAAAATCAGGGTTATTCATCTTTACCTTTTGCTATGCAGGTGTTATTTCTTTCTTGAAAATTCTGGTGACACACACATTTATATGATCCTTCTGTATTTATACATTGGTGGGAACATGTGCCAAATACCAAACATTCATTAAGGTCTAGAAAAAAAGAGCTCAAAATAGCATCATCATATCCCCAATTAGTACTTTCATTCTTTTCTCATTTCAACAAAGAAAAATGTATTTTGTGTGCTTCAACTTCTTATTCCTATGTCTTTCATTGTCTTTTCAAACTCTTACATTGCTCTGTGATATTTTCTGGCCATAACCATATTTTTTTCTCAATATTTTCACTATAATGACTCATCAATTGTGCATTGCTTGTTAATCCACTTAACATATTGAAATATTCATTTCAAACTTCCCTAGTATTTTCATTGACTCAAATAAACGTGTTTCTGATTACCTACCTCCATACATTTGTACATGTCATATGCTATTCTTTTGTCCTATAGTACCCATGTTCATTCTACATAGTGAATTTCTACTTATCTCTCAAGATTCACCTGAAGTGAAGCCTTCCTTTATTTCCATCAATAAATGGTAATGATTATCCATCTCATAGATTCTCCACTTTTTGCAACCTTGGGATTTCCCTCTTATGCCATTCTCACACTATATTTCATATATGTGGTAACATATTCATATCCGCTACTTGACTGAAGTCATAAATTAGTATTTATTCATTGTTTTATTGCCAGCATTTTGGACAATTCATGACAAAGAATGAAGATATAGATAATACACTTCTGGCTTCATAATAGAAAGTGACAATGTAATAAGAAGGGCCAATAAAAAAGCAAACAAACAATAAAAATCCTGAATACTTGTATAAAAATGAATATACATATAAATTATAAATAATAAATAAATCTTAGGCAATAGTCAATGGCTTAGCACATGCCCCAAAGTTTAAAATTTTAAGGTGATTCTTAAAATTTCTTTTAAGAAATTTCTAATTTCTAAAATCACCTAATTTGTTTTTCTTTAAGTCTACTGCTGCTTTCAAACAGCAGAATTCCTCCGCCCCCCTAATCAATTATAGTTGCCCTAATAAATCTGTGAGATAAATCCTTCTCTTGAATCAGAGGAATTTAAGGATAAACACAGCGGTAGTAATTATCTCTTGTTTAGCACTCAGCAGAGTTTTAAAACCTCAATTGTAGAGATAAAGACTTTCCTAGTGACATTTGTAAATGACAGTGCCAAGGCTTAAACTCAGACTTCCTGATTTTCAGGTCTCTACTCTGACACTGCCCAAGGTGAACCTAAGCACTCTCAGGAGTGCAATTCTGCATTTAATTGCAATACAGGGTAAAGAGTGAAAACTGTATTTACTTGTTAACAAATGGTATACCAGGGGTAACTAAAATACATAGTACCAGTTCTCAGTCATCAAAAAAGTATTACAATAAGGAGTGGTGCATTGATAATATGGGGAAGAATGTTTGATGGCATGCTGTTAAAAGAATCTCCTTGAGGTGTCACATTGCAAGGATTCCCCAATGCTCTGTGACTTCCAAACCAGTTTGAGTCATACAAATAAATGTTTTCTAAACTTTTATTGTATTATTGCAATAAATCTTTTAACAGTTAAAAAAGTTTTACAATATTTTTTGTTTTGGCATCTGTAACTTTGAACAGGGAGTTATTTGTTACTGTGGTTTCTCTTTGAGAGAAAATCAAAATAAGCAAAAATCTGCATGATTGGATAAAACTTTTAGTTCCCTCACAGGGCCTTGTATTGGCCAGAGTCACCATTTCCTCCTCATCTCCGTAAGCAGACAATGTGGAGAGCTTTTGAAGACAATGGGTAAACCTCACACACGTCTAGTACCGAGAATAGTGCCTGACATACAACCACTATTAATCTATTTCTATTTCTTGATTATTGTCCTCTCAAATTTTTCTTCCTTATAGGTATTTTATTCAAAGTGCTTTGGCTTTAAAGTCAAATAGTGATTTCTTGTGCTTTTTTCAGCTACCTCTAGTAAGGACACAAAAATTTAAATTCCTTGGATTACAAATCAAGGTATTCTCTCTTCCCTTCTCTATACCAAGTCAAACTGCTTTTGTCTACTATCAAAACTTCATTTATTACATGAAGATACAAATTTTATTAGAGTTCAGAAGTTACTCATTTGCACAACAAAAATACTGGATTCACAGTGATTTAAAATGAATGTAGCTTGCAGGACATATTTGCCATGGCATGTTATTCAAAATGAAGAAAATTTCAAGAATACATTTTCTAAACTTAGTATATACAGGAAACAGAGCCTACTATTCAAAAATAAGCATTTGAAAATTAATGTTATATGAAAGTAAAATCTTGAACAGGTTTAAGCGTGTGTTTTGACATAAAGTGTCTAGGAATGAAGAAATAATCTAGTTTTGAGAAATAATTCACTTTTTTATTAAAATAGAGAAATTTAAGTTGCCAGTTTTCAGCGTTCCCTGTTAATAAAGAGATAAAATGTCATGAATAATCCAAACACATATACAACTTAAATGTACAAATGTGACATATAAATATACATATATGACATATATATGACATAACTACAAGTATTTCCTCTATGGATGAGTGCAATTAATTTTTAAAATTCCATTTTGATTGACACAATGTAAAATCACTTTTATTTACCCAAGAATAACACAAGGTGACAATAGAGAAGAAAGCAGAGAGGTGAAAACATTTTACAACTTGAATTTGCCCTGCATAAACCAGACTTAGACACTTTAGGTTTGGCTCTAATTATAGTACCAATTTTAGTGGAGAAACTGGCAGAAAGTGCATTTAGGTCTGTATTTCATGGCAGTAAAGCCCTAGTGTAAACTATATTTAGATAGAACTTACTATGACGTTCCTGCTCCCCTGAATGCTCAATTTTTAAATGATCACAAGTAAGTTGACAGAGATTTATTTAAATCTTGTCTTTGAATTTTAGGAGACACTCTTGATAATAATATAAAGCATTGTTTAGGACGTTGTGTTAGGATAAAAACCCACCATTCTGTAAAAGCAAATTACCTATTGCAGTATTGCAAACGCCATAACTTAAGAAAAATGGGTCATCATAAACATATTCTTTCATGAATTGCTGCTAATTCTTCAATAGCTTCTGAACAAGCAATTTCGTTATTTGCATTTCAAAACAGAATTGTAGCAATACAATTGAAATTCCTTCAGGTCTGAATCTGCTATAGAAAAGGCTTTATAAGCCTCAGCAACGGTTAGCTTAGCAATACAAACAGGCTCTTGACCCCAGGGACTTTCACTCTCGTAAGTAAAATGGTATCCCACAGATATGTACCATTCAGATGAAAATCAGTCCTCTGTCATCTCACAATCTAGCAGCCCTGGGAGTCTTTCATAACCTAAAGACTTAAGAGTAAGCTGTTGAGGAAATGTACTATACCTTCACACTGTCTGTTTTTCATGTTTCTCTGAAATCCAGGCTTACAGCGGCAGAAAACAGATGTTTTTATTTGATTACAATATGCATCATCTCCACATGGGTTCACATTATCTTCACAGGTATACTCACTGGGAGCTAGGATTTAAAAATATGATCAAAACTAATATAATTCTAATTCCTGAAATGGGAGTTTACTATTTTTCTTAATTTAAAATTACATTTATTGAAACCCTTATTATTCCACATATTATTATTTGTGAATTTATAAGGTCATGATCTTCTCTCCATATAAGCCTCATTTCTTATAAAGGAATAGAAGCCGATAAAAACCAAAATAATTTACACTGAATATAGTTTAGACCAAGCTACCAGCAGCTGATATTTATAGCTGTTATTAAGCTATACTACTTTCCAAAAGGTTTTCATGTCAATGGTTCTAATGACAGGCTATCTTTACCATGAGATCATTTTAATGTAGAAGAATCACATTCTTCTCTAAGAATGAAAACATTTCCTGGAAGCTACCTAGAAATGTAGGCATCTATTATTAACTTAAACTTAGTATTCAGGAACTTGGTCAAGAGTGCTACCATGTTATTCAAGCAAGAGGTTAAATCATCAGTTCTTAAACATATACAGGGAGCAGCATTTGAGTGTGTATTATGCTCCGATGGACATGGGTTGCAATACAATTTAGGACAGATTATGTGTTATTTGCAGTTTCTAGCAGGGTATTTGCAACTTCATTGCTTTATCTGCAATTCAGGAAAACATTTTAGAGTACAAATAAGGGAGATGGAATATTACGGGGTAACATTGAATGATCTATATTCTACTTAAGCAAATTCAATTACTGAGAAATATGAGAACCTTAATTATAAGAATTATAACTATTACTAAATCCCACTGATTCTTGGATATTTTGCAATTAATTAAGCTGTGCATGTACACTCAGTCATGTCTGACTCTGCAACCCCATGAACTGTAGCCCACCAGGCTCCTCTGTCCAAGGGATCATCCAGCAAGAATACTAGAGTAGGGTGCCATTTCCTTCTTCAGGGGATTTTCCTGACCCAGGGATTGAATCTGCAAGTCTTGCATCTCCTGCTTTGGCAGGCTTTACCAGCTGAGGAGGGTTCTTTACCAGTTGAGACACCAGTGAAGCCCCATTAATGAGGATACATCAGTGTAATTATACCATGATTAAGATATATATGGCCATACCCTGGTGGATATTGCTTCATCAACCATTGGAGAACAACTTACATACAAATGAGAAACAATAGAAGACTCAAGAGTTGGAACTCTTTCGTGACTTTTATAAGCAATCAGAATTTAGGGTCACAAGCTTAATTATTTTTCTCAATATGAAAAATCAGATATCAAACATAAAACACAAAATTATTAATAATCAAGATCTCATGACTCAAGTATCATAACACTCTAATAATAAAATAATAATATCTTCTTTGAGAATGACTCAGCAATGGAGTGAGTTTTTAAAGCATTGAATATATTATTAAAATGTTTATCATCATTCAACCTAATATAACCATAAAATTCAAAAACTACTATATTTATATTTTGTAAAATAATAAGGAATACAGATTTCTTTGATGATATCAGAGTCTGTATTCGGATACTGAGTTTCCAGCTTTGGCTTTAACAGCTGAAGGCAAAATCAGCCTTGCCTACCTCATACTTTCTGTTATTAATTTAAGTGATATTCTAAGGTGACTTTGGCAAAGTCTTTTTTAAAAAAAGTATTGCTTAAGCATGTTTTGAAGAGCAATCTTTTCTCACAGCAATAAAGAAAATTTTAGGCATGTTGAAGCAAAAATTAAACTCGCATGTCACTGCACTTTAACAGGAAACAAACTCACTTATTCTGCAGCCTTGTTCATCTGAACCATCTCCACAGTCATCAAGTTGATCACACTGGAGATCCACAGGGATACATTTTTTATTACTGCAAGCAAACTCATCTTTTTTACAAGGTCTTGCTTTATATGTAAGCTTACCTATAGAGTTATTAAAAAAATGATCAGTGTTTCACAGAATCAAACAAATTTACTGAGTCTATAACAGTTTTAAGATTTTTACTAAATGCTATGAAAAACATGGATTCATAATCCTTTATTTGAAGCTCTTGGGGCTAAATGAAAAAAATTCTGAAATTTTTGAACCTTAGAAATATAACACTATATTTGCCCTATAGTAAATAACTATATTTCCACATGAAAATGTTTGAATATTTACCAAAAATGAGATTCTTTTTTAAAGTAATATAAACTACCTCAGGTCAGGTCAAGTCAGGTTCTGTCACCAAATGATTTTGCTGAATATTTTAGTAAGGCATTTAGGTTTTGGAATTTTAATTTCTGAATTGTGTAAAGGGGACTGTGTACACACATACACAATCTATATAAACACCCCCACCCCAAGAAGTTGTTTTAACAGAATATTTTAAACCACTATGTTGTTTCTCTCATGCAGTACTTTCTGGAATAAAATACCTATAACCAGTGGAGATTTACAGACTTGGAGATATTCAGTTGCACAGCTCTATTATGCATATGAAATCTAAGTGGATTATCTTCACATACTGTCAGAAAATCTAGTGCCTGATAATCTACTATCAGACATGCCACATGAAAATATATATATTTTTTTAATTTCTTGAGCCCTAATCATTGTATTATCTGTAGCTCACATGGAATCAATTATTTTGCATTAAATGGATTTACCACCACAGGGATCTTCATCTGAGTTGTCCCCACAGTCATCGATCCCATTGCACATTTGCTCAGGCTGCAGGCATATTCTGTTATTTCTGCATCTGTGAGGTCTCGTGGGTGGGCAAAGAAATTTGTCTGAAAAGAAGAAAAAAAAGCAGCTCCTTTGGGTACACTAACTTACGAAGAACCCTCTTTCTTTTGTCGTCTTTTTATTTTTTTCCTTTTCAAATCCATGATCTAGCTTTTTGGAATATCTCTTATTGTGGGAATTGCTTACAAATGCAGCTATTAGAAAAATGTGTGATAATAGAAGTTATGATCCGAGTTATTTATATTAATTACAGAAGAGAGTGCACAGCTGAAATGCTGAATGAAGTAAGAAAAAGAGTCAAACTTCACGGTCTTATTTACAAATGCCTTAGCTGAGTTTCTCTAGTGTACCAAATTAATTTATGCCCACATTTTATACAACATGGCAGGCACAGTTATCTGAAAGAGCAATTTCACACAGAATAGAGCTTGAGCAAGCATATGTTACATATCCAAAACTGAAAATAGGTCATTCAGGAAAAAAAAAAAATCCCAATAACACTAGAGCTGTGTTTCTCAATCTCTGTCTCCTTGAACAAACAGGTAGCTATGTATTTAAGGCACATAAGGTGATCTTATTTATTCATGTTATGTGTGTGTGTGTGTGTGTGTGTGTGTGTGTGTGTGTGTGTGTATGTGTGGGTGGGTGTGTGATTTAAAGAAGCAATGAAATCCAGGGAAGTTTACACATGTCCTTTTCATTACTAGAGAATCTGAAGACTTCTACCACTAAAGTATGAAGCATCTTTAATGTCTTCTCTTCCTCACATGTAGGATAATCCAGGCTCCTATTGCTGGCTGGTCTCCTCATATTCTCACTCTGGAATTCTCTGCTTAGATAGTCTCATTCAGTCTCATAGATTTACCTGACACTATCCTCTGGAGACTTTCAATTTGCTATTTAATTTTAGCATCTCATAATTAATTATAGTATGTTCCCTGGGGAATTTAAAATTCAACAAGTTCAAAACTCAATTCTTCATTATCTTCCCTTGACCTCTGTCTCCTCAGACAAACTGTCTTATTTCCATAGTTCAGTTAGTGGCACATTATAGGCACAAGTTTGGGATTATCCTAAATGCACCTTCCCATTATTTTCAACTCTTATTAGTCAACAAGTGCAGTTGGAATTGTCCCCAAATTTGCCCGCTCATCTCCATGCACACCAGTTACAACTCCAGTAGCTCAGCTCTTCACTCTTTCTTACAGAGATGACTGCAGTAGAATCCTTAATGTCTATTTCA
The DNA here is from genome assembly GCF_032452875.1 of Bos javanicus. NCBI lineage: Eukaryota > Metazoa > Chordata > Mammalia > Artiodactyla > Bovidae > Bos > Bos javanicus. The sequence continues at coordinate 56,672,416 of NC_083869.1, read as the reverse complement.
TTTTTCAACCTAGAATCCTCCCAAAGCTACCAGAACAGCAATCTGATCATTTCTTTCATAGTTATTTGTTACTTCCAGAATAAAATGTATGGTATTTTATGTGGCATAATAGACTAATTATCTTGTCCATGCCACTCCTACAGACTCATCCCTTGTCACTCAGGATTCTAGCAATACCACTTTATTAGCTCCTTAAATATGCCACATTCCTTTTTTGCCTGACTTTCTTGCTTTAATTAAAATTTGGTTCACATTCTAAGCAGAATTCCTCCCCTGCAGGTTTTTTAGGAATGTCTCTTTGCTTACTGTTGTCAGTCGCATTCAACTCTGCGACCTATGGACTGTAGCCCACCAGGCTCCTCTGTCCATGGGATTCTCCAGGCAAGCATACTGCAGTGGGTAGCCATGTACTCCTCCAGGGGACCTTCCCAACTCAGGAATTGAACCCATATCTCTGGCATCTCCTGCACTATAGGCAGTTGGGAAATGCATTAGCATGCTAAGACCCCCTAAACCTTGCTCCCATTAGCTTGTGGTATCAGAATGTGGAGAAGCAAACCTACAGATCTCTCTCCTGACTACCTTCATAAGGCATGTAACTGGTCTGTTATCAACTGCACACAGGCCTCTGAATGTATGGTTTCTCCAGCCCTGCAGAGCCCCTTAAACTGCTGTTGTAAAATTGCTCAAATCTCACATTATCTCATAGTTTTCTGCTATAGCTTCCAGAATTCTGCTACTATATATTCACATTCCTTTTTAAAAAATAAACTAAAACCAAAAACTGTTATTTTGAGGTCCATGCATTTGGTTATGTTTTTTTTCTTGCATTATTTTCTCATCAGTCTTATAAACATCACCCCCTTCCAATTCACTGAGTTTGTAGCACCTTTCCTCACAGTTCTTTCTCTCTATCCAAATTATTCCAGCCTCCTAGGGGACATCAAAATCCGTATGAGAAAACCAGCCAATAAATGCACCTCTTAGCTTCCTGAATTTTTTATACCACATATTCTTTTACTTTAATCCAGCTAGGCACCCATTCTTCTAGAATGTTGTGCACATGGGTGGACTTTGACAAATGTATCTTAATTCAGCCAATGACAGTTCCTGTTGCTTGCAGATAAGAGACATTTACTGATATAGCTCAAGGTGTTATTTCCAATTGCTTCATTTACAAAGCCACAGATTTTAATGATCCAAATTCAGACCACAATCTTCAATTATCCAACTTCTTAATTCAACCAGTCTCATTAAGGACACTTTTTCAGTCTTACCTTAAACATTAGTCCCTTGATATGCCTAACTCTTCCCTATTCACCAATGCCTTTTTTCTTTTTATTTCCCTTTCTGCTGACATTAGATTCCAAATTCTATTTGTTTTTATGATTTTAATAGCTTTACTGAGGGGTAATTTACATTCTATAACATGTAGTAGTCATTTAAATGTACCATATTCTATTTCTTAATTTACTTATTTGATATTGATAACCTATTATATTTTGGACATTTTTCTAAGTACTAATACTTAGTCTAAATGATCTGCATTCTCTGGCACTTTTGCTTTTATCCTTCTTAATTATCTAACAGAATCCCTAAACTTAGGTAAATGAAGCCATCTGCTATCCCAATGTGTGCATTTGGGAAGCCTAGGAATGTTGTAGATAATCATACTGCAATGCTGACTGCTATCACAAACATGAATATTTATCAATGCCAGATAGGCCCTGAACACTACTTGGAAATCACTCATTTATATCTATATTTATATTTTTTATACATAATGTCATTCATACCCTTTGAATCAATAATGATTCAAATCTATGTTCCTTTCAAGTCTCCCTACCACACCAACCTTTCACATTATATGAACATGCTCCCTTATTATAAACAAATAAATGGAAATAAAAAGATAAAAATTATCATATCATTAAATATTAGTCCATCACCTGCATATACATATAGTCTATCAACTAATTTCAAGGGGTCACTTTTGTTGTTGTTCAATTGTTAAGTCGTGTCCAAGTTTTTGCTACCCCATGGACTGAAGTGCCCCAGGCTTCCCTGTCCTTCACTATGTCCTGAAGTTTGCTCAGATTCATATTCACTGGGTTGGTGATGCTTCTAACCATCACATCCTCTATTGTCCCCTTCTCCCTTTTGCGTTCAATCTTTCCCAGCATCAGGGTCTTTTCCAATGATTCAGCTCTTCAAGGGGTCACTGCTGCTGCTGCTGCTGCTAAGTCGCTTCAGTCGTGTCCGACTCTGTGCGAGCCCATAGACGGCAGCCCACCAGGCCCCGCTGTCCCTGGGATTCTCCAGGCAAGAACACTGGAGTGGGTCAAGGGGTCACTACCCTTATATAAAATGGATTGCTTTAACTTGCTCTGAAACTCAATTTTCCCTGCCTCTTCAGGAACCATTTCATCTTTCTTGTAACATTTTATTACCTTGGTATTTTTCTTGTCAAACTTCATTTTTTTTTTCTAATCATCTTGTTATTACTCACCTGAGTCTCTTCTGGCTACTTATATTTATTTAGATGTTTGGTGGCCCTTGATATTCTATCTTAATTCCTTTCTTTTATGTTTTACTCCCTCTCTGCCTGAATCTTACAAATTCCATAGAATTTACTACTACATTTTCTGTGACCCTCACATTTACATTTCTAGACCAGCTCTTTAAGCTCTAGAACCAAACATGTAGCATCTCCTTGTGATCTGTACTTAATGTCTCCTCAAGTACATCCAAGCCAGACTTCTAATCTTTACTTGCAAAATTTCCTTATCCTGTGTTTCCCAGCTATTCAAATGTACAAGCAAAAACAGCCTATAAATTACACTTGCCAACTTCCTCTCTCTTTCTCTTCCTATGTCCAACCCATTATTTAATCCAATTCATTTTGCTTTTTAAATCACAATCAAATTGTGTATAATTTGCCATCATGTGCTGTCATTATCTTAATCCAAGCTACCAGCATAGCTTGCCTTGAGTTCTGCAATTGTCTTAACTATTCTTGCCTCTATCTAATATCTGTGAAATAGAAATATGACTCTATGCCTCCTCTACTTAAAACTCTATAATATTTTCATTTGGTTTCAAGCTAAATCTAAAAATCCCTCCCCAGACTCACAAGGTTTCAAGTATCTCTCCTGTGAGTTCCGTTTTGTCCACTATCTAGCATGCTCTGTATTCTCCAAGCACACATATCTTTCAACTCCTCTAGTAAATTGTGGTTTGCTCTATCTCAGGGCCTTTCTACATCTTGTTTCCTTTGCCTAAAATACTGTGTCATCCATTCCCACTCCATCCCTTTCACCAACTTGGCAGCTATAAATCTCTCAGACTCAAACTCAATGTTACTTCTCAAAAAGTGAGACTGAATAAAATCCTATATAGACTAAAACTCCAAAATTCTTTATTTGTATAATTTATTATACTTCTTTCAGCACATAAATCATAGTTTATAACTATGTATTTTGTGATCATTAATATTCCTCTTCCACTAGATTCTCAGCTCTGTGAAGTAGGGTCCATATCTGTTTCTCTTATCATTATATCACCAAAAATAATCATTATCTCTAGTTTGAAGTGAAGTGAAGTGAAGTGAAGTTGCTCAGTCGTGTCTGACTCTTTGCGACCCTGTGGACTGTAGCCTACCAGGCTCCTCAGTCCATGGGATTCTCCAGGCAAGAATACTGGAGTGGGTTGCCATTTCCTTCTCCAGGGGATCTTCCCGACCCAGGGATCAAACTCATGTCTCCTGAATTGCAGGCAGATGCTTTAACCTCTGAGCCACCAGGGAATAAGCCTATCTCTAGATTAACAGCTATTAAATGAATGAATGATACTTTCCCCCACACTTTTCTCTATACCTATGGTGTATTTTAGTCTACCTCTTTTCATTCTCTTTCAGGCAGAGTTCATTTTATCCCTCTATGTCTTATCTTTATTTAATTCTACTATTGCTTGAAATATAATACCTGGAAATTATTATTTTAGAACCAGAAATTGATCTTCTTGTCAAAGAAACCATATTCTGTTTTTATCCCAATTACTTAGTACAGTCTCCATCACATAAAAACTTGACTCAATGTTGATACTTATGATTGAGGAGAATGCAAAAACATTCACAGAATTAAGCTGGATGTATTTTACAAGTTTTCCAACAGCTGTGCAGCATGTCCTTTAGAATCACTTCCTGGCCCTGGAAATGGATCTGCAGGGTGTGATCTGGAGCCCCACATGGTTAATTAGTTTCCAAACAAATCCTATTCTACTCACTAGTTTTTGTGCTGAAATGGAATACAGAATAGAGGGAAAAAATATATTTTATTAAAAATAATAGTTTTTGGCTTGTATTGGTAAAATCTGAAATATTTTTAAATTTGAAAAAAAATTCAAGTAAAACACTTAAAATATTTTCAAGTATTATGATTCAGAAATAATACTATCTCTGGTGATTCTCTAGAATTCACTCTGTAATATTGTGCGGAAGAACTGAAAGTGAAATTTAGTTACATTACTTATCAGGAGTACCTGTAGAGAACAATTCTCCAAACACTATCTTTTTCAAATTTTAAAACATGTTTAAAATAAAGCCACCTCTTTGTTTTTGAGCTTTTTATTCAACTGAGTCAATATCAACATCTATAAAAAATTAGTTTAGCTTGATTTACCAAATAGAACACGGAATATAAGTATATATATATACATATAAGTACACATATTTATGCTATATTTTCTTTAATTCACCTTATGTGGATATTTATATTTATATCCAAAGTAGTAGCATTTTTCTTCAAACTAAAAGTTAAATTTCCTTTTTATGTTGACTAGAAACAAAGAATGACATTAAGAATGACAATATTTACCAAATACATAAAATTGTTTAATTTGGTGATCTAAAGCTATGCATTTAGAGTTGTTGGTTGCATAATTATGCTTGTGACAAATGTCAGTCAGAAGTAACTTGAATTTGAATTAGAAATAAATTTTAAGATTTTTCAGATTTAAATGTTAAATAACTCCTAAATGTAGTTACCTGCCTAACTCTTGTAACAAGACAGATAGATGATTGATAGGTAAATAGATAGATGTGAAAGAGTTAGTTGCTCAGTCACATCTGACTCTTTGTGACCCTAAGAACTGTAGCTTGCCAGGCTCCTGCATCCATGGAATTCCCCAGAGAAGAATATTGGAATGGGTATCCATTTGCTTTTTCAAGGGATCTTCCTGACCCAGGGATCGAACCCTGGTCTCCCATAATGCAGGCAGATTCTTTACCATCTAAGCCACCTGGGAAGCCCCCAGATAGATAGATAGATGTAGATAGATAGAAAGATAGATGTGTATGTGTGTGTGTGTGTGTGTGTGTCTGTGTCTGTGTGCGTGTGCGTGTGCTATCTCTTCAGTTGTGTCTGACTCTTTGTAACCCTATGGATTTAAGTCTGCCAGGCTCTTCTTTTCACGGGGTTCTCCAGGCAAGAATATTGGATTAGGTTGCCATAGATAGATACAGATAAATAGATAGATAATATCTGTATATCTCTATGCATATTTATCTCCCTTCTCTGAATAACCAGTCTCAGTAGTGGGTGATTTGTGAAAGTATGTGATTTTATTATGCACATTTTTTTCCATATTTATTTGTCAAAAAATTGTTTTAACCTAAAACATCAATTGAGTATAAAGCTTAAGTCTTTATATGAACCTTACTCAATTCAAAAGGTGAACTACTCTAAATCCTCCTAGACAGTCCATAATCCATCTTTTGAGTAGTGTTGACATGTGCAAGTTCAGATTTAAGAGGGCTCTCAAAGTCGTAAACTCTGAGGAGGGTTATTATTTGAGCAAAAGCTGTATCTGTGGTTACACGTTATCTACCTAACCCCGGGATGGCAGAATTTGCACCATATCATTGAATCATGCTGGTGCACTACATCAGGGGAGCAGAGTACAATCTAGAGCCATGGGAAATGCCATACCACACATGTCAGGGGCTTCATCAGAGTTGTCTCCACAGTCGTCTTCTCCATCACACACCCAGAAATGCAGTTTGCAAAGCGAATTGTTGCAAAGGAACTCATCTGCTCTACATATATTTCCTCCTTCATTTGAAAACAAAAGACAGATATACAGCATAATTAATTCCAGTCAGCAAAACACATATTCCTCTAATTCTTAGCACAGTAAAAGTTTCTCTCTTCCTGATTTTTTTCCTGTAAAATATTATACGTCCAAGCTTTTTAAAAATAGTATTCACTGTCAACTTTTCAAAGCATTTGATATTACCCTCACATGTATCATATTTTCTTTACAGAATATTGAGAATAAGATGATAGAATGAAGTTTTCTTTTAAAAAAAAATATTACTTGTTTTTTGTTTGGCTGTGCTGTGTCTTAGTTGCAGCGTGTGGAATCTAGTTCCTTGACCAGGGATCGAACCTGGGCCCCCTGCAATGGGAGCATTGAGTCTTAGTCATTGGACCACCAGAGAAGTCACTAGAATAAAGTTTTCTTCAATATAAATTTCCTTCCATTTCACATCATTTCTACATTATTGAGTGTAAAGAAACTTAGGTTTTAAATAGCACTAATTTTCGTTACCAAAAATTATGCTCTTCTGGGAAGAAAAGTTACTTTTAAAGCAATTTAATAATTCATTTGTATCTGAAAACTGACAAACTGAATCATTTAAACCAGAAAAACCAGTAAAACATTTTTATAGTCATAGAGAAACTACTAATTTCATAACAATTAGAAGTTGGTGGGTTTGATCCCTGGGTCGGGAAGCTCTTCTGGAGGAGGGCAGGGGGACCCACTTCAATATTCTTGCCTGAGAACCCCAGAGACAGAGAAGCCTGGTGGGCCACAGTCCATAGGGTCACAAAGAGTCAGGCACGACTGAAGCAACTTATAATGCATCCATAAGTTGGTGATGTGGTGGAATACTGTGGTGTGTGCTTAGTCACTCAGTTGTGTATGACTCTTTGCAACCCAGGAACTGTAGCCTACCATGCTCTTCTGTTCATGGGGATTGTCCAGGCAAGAATACTGGAGTGGGTTGCCATGACCTCCTCTAGGGGATCTTCCCAACCCAAGGACTGAACCTTTGTCTCCTGCATTGCAGGCGGATTATTTAACATCTGAGCCACCAGGGAACTAGCTATTCTTATAAACACTGTACTATAGAATACTCTTACGAGCATTTTTAATTTATTTTAAAGAATATATCTTTACTTTCAATTTAATTTTTAATTTTTTGGCTGTACCACATGACATATGGGATCTTAATTCCTTGACCAGACCAGAGATTGAACCCATACCCCCTGCTTTGAAAACTCAGAGTCTTAATTACTGGGCCTCCAGGGAACTCCTTTGTGAGCATTTTTAAAATACTTGCATTCTTGCTCTTTTAAAAATTAAATAGAAAGCAGCAAGAATACAAGGACATTTGAACTTTAAATTGAATACATCTACCACAAGTAAAGAACACAGAGTACAAATAAACTTTAGTTATATATGTCTAGATACACAGCAATATATAGCAGAAACAGCAATGGTTAGGGAGTTAAGAACTTGCTTTGTTTTGCTTCGGAAAAGTGTATTAATTTCTATGGAGCTTAACATCTTCATATGTTACAAAAGAGGTATGATTAGGATTTATAAGATCATACTTTCAAAGAGTACCTGGGGAAACAACACAAAGAAATTTGATGGGAATGTAAAATGAAGATAAATGATTGCCTTCAGAGACTTATACTACCAACTTAAATTTCATATATAACATAAGAAATAGTGCTTCCATATTGACAAGATTTGATGGTTGAAGATGTTGACATGTTAAAAATGGATATGTTTGTTTATTAAAACACAGAGCTGCAGAGTGATACTGCTCATCCTTGCAAGCCTAGAAAAGTCCAAGAAGGAAGTATTGTTCATCTTGTGGATGTACTTTAGAGAGAATAATAACCCTAAGCTTGTTAGGGTCAATAAGCTCTTATTCTTTTGAGCTTTGACTTGCACACAAATCTCTAGTAATTCACTTTCAGTAGCAAAGATGTACTTTAGGAAATGGGGACAAAATCAGATTTGGGTTTTAGAATGACAACCTTAGCTACAGTGTGGAAAGTTTAAACATGAAAACAGGGAGAGTAAAGCTAAGACAAGAAAAAGACCAGTTTGAAGAAGGCTTGCAGTCAATCAGAAAAGAACTGATGGTAACTTGATTTAGAGTAGTTGTTGATATATTTGAGAGAATCCTCAGGACCTGATGACAAACTTGATGAGGGGTAGAGGGAGATGAGTAGTCAAACACAGGACTCAATTTTTGGTTTATTCGGACCATTTGGTGAGTGCTGGCATTGTTCAATAAATAAAAGAGCATAGCATTTGGATCAGTATTAGTGGAAATAATGACATAATCCATTTAAGTTACTGGTAAGACAAGGATTTGGTGATATTTAACAGGCTAGTGGATAAACGTGTCCAAAATACAGGAAAGGTTTCTGACCTATAAATGCATAGTTGAGAATGATCAGAATATAGATGTTACTTGAAATTTAGAAGATAACACAGAGGAAATTTGCATTGAAAGATTAAATGAATAAAGCAAAACCTACAAAAAAGACTGAGAAGTAGCCATAGTGGTTGGAGAAATATCTGAAAACTGTTCAAACAAGAAGGTAATAGTTAGCACATATAAATAATGCTAAGACAGTAGATTTAGTGAAGTGCTGGTGGGTTAAAGAAATGTTTGTAGTTGGTTATCATATATAAAGAGGTAATAGTTCCGAAGTTTGGCCTTAAAGGGAAGGAAGAAAAGAAGAAGTTGGGTAAGTCAGACAGCTTGATTGCTTGTATGAAGTAAAACAGATATCGGAACAGGTATATAAATGCTTCTGAGAAGAATTCAGCAAATAAAGTAAGGTTGAGGATATGGCAGAGAGAAAAGGTAATTCATATAAGTTCTCTGAGAATCAAGAAAGTGTGAAGGATTTGAGATCTAAAACGAGTAAAAGGACTATCCTTAGACTGGAGATGAGACAAATCTATTTTAAGAGAAAAGAAGAAGGGCTAGGCATAAAAATAGGTAGCTTAATTAATTTTGTGTCCAGATGTTAAAATAAACTCATGATTTTTACTGCTGCTGTGAAGTAGAATGTGAGAAAGAAAATCAACTTTTTAAAAACCTGGTAGGATTAATGGTAGAGAGAGATGATTAAAAATATATAGGTAGAATGCTTAGAATCTTGAGTGATAGTTCAAGCTGAGACCAAGAATTTATAATGCTCTCAATCATAACTGTTCTAAGTTTTCCTACAAAATACTTGACAGAACTGGTACAGCTCACAGTGACATCCTTGAGCACTAACAAACTCTAAGATACAGAGAGATTCAAGTCCTTAGTGAGTCCAGAATGATGAATTTCACCATGAGTCTTCTGACAGTTCAATATCTGGCATTGGGATGCCCCTTTCTTACAAACACTTGCAATGTTCAACTATACATGCTCAGAAAAGTCAGACATGTCTGACTTTTTGAGACCCTATGGACTGTAGCCTTCCAGGTTCCTCTGTCCATGGTATTTTCTTGACAAGAATACTGGAGTAGGTTGCCATTTTGCTCCAAATGTTCAGCTTTAAAATGCCCTAAACCTTAAAATAATCTCAATCATCAAAATCAACACAAGAAAACATATTGTCATTTAATAAGTGTCTGAAAACAGACAAAAAAGATAGCAAGAACAGTCTTTAGTATTAAACACATGAATAGCGGTATGAGGTAAGTGTTGGCTTAATTCAGTATCAAAATTCACAGGATATGAAATAGAGTTGTATTCTTTCGGAATAAAGATTCTAATGACATCACATTTTCCATTCTAAAATGGATGAAATTCAAACAGAATTTGTGAACATCCTTTGATTATTCAAAAAAAAAAAAAAAAAAGATTGGTAGCACACCAGTTTTGTTAAAAGGAAAAATATGAGTTCCCAAAGGTTTTGAATTAGATAACATTATAATTGTCCCCATAAGAGTGTCAGACATTGCACTATTTTTATTAAGAAGAAGAGAAATACATATGAAATCATAATTATAACACAAAGGCAAAGGTTTTATGATAATTTACTAAAGGCTTCCCATTGTACTAGGAACAATTTGCATTTTAAAAAAACGCATCAAGGGGTTCCAAGATATCCTAACTTAAAAAGCCTATTGTGAAATGGCAGGAAGCACACATAAACAATTTAAAATAGGCATAATTTAAAGAGATTAATTGGATTAAAATTCCAGTTTCCTAGTCATGTTCTTGATCAGCTCAATAGGAGGTTATTAGAAAAATAGAAACAAGCACTGTAATTAACAATAACCTATGTCTAAATTTAATTGAGCTCTTGGCAATTTCATAGAAATCTGGACAAATATATCATCACAGAAAATAAGAATCAAGGGTTCTCATCTTAATTAGGGTTGAGATAAGCTTAAATGTATGATGAAATTTGATAGCTTCTATAATTAGAAGCTAATAATTGCTAAAAAGACTATCTTTTCCATCAAAATTGGTATAAAGTGTAAAGTTTGAAAGCTCAGGCCAATACAAACACCAAATTTCCTTGGGGTAACATGTTCTACCTTTAAAAATGTGAATGCTGCTTTTATTTATTTATTTTTTTGCTTATGAATCTATGTTTTATTGTAAAAATATTACTCAGAAACATGTATACATGTCAGTGAGATATTAGTACTGTATTAAATTTTACATTTTGATCACCAATTAGAGAAGTTAGTTTCATGAATAGATGCATTTTGTAAAGCTGAGATTCTTACAACCCTAGAAGCAAGTGTTACTTCCCTCATCAGGTATCCAACTATTTCAAATATCAAGGGCTTGAAGCAAAGATCTGCTGGAAATTTTATAATTAAAAATAAATCACCAATGAAGAGAGGCAGTGTCTCATAAATATTGTGTTTTTGTTAAACTAATAGTTCAATTTTATTTGCTTACAGATTTTAAGTTTATTAGTTTGAGTCCAATTTTGTTAAAAATTATTTATCATTTTGAAGTCTTAAAATATCACTTTGTCAATTTTAGATTTTCACTTTTCTGGTTAAGGCTACTTCAGATATAAAAGGTATCAAACTGCCCAAAAATACTTTGGAGCTGTTGCTACATAGACAGTGTGTCCTTTTAAAGGATCGTCTGCATTTTGACTTATATTAGCTGATCAAATATTAATTTTAAAAAAATTATCAAAAGTTAGGTATTGCATTAATAAAAGAATCCATCTCAAAATGTGAATCATGAACCTTGACAGTGATTCCATAATATTAGGGGTTTCTTTCCTTTTAAAGTAAACCAGTAAAATTGATTCACAAGGTAAATGCTCCATGTTTATCCTGTAGCTCTCTTACCTTCAACCCCTCAACACTTAGCCTCTGTTAGCTCATGTGTCCATATTTAAGATGAATGGAAGTAACATGTAACAGAAGAGATGCATATTCTGGCATTTTATTTCTTCAATGTCTTGAAGTGCTTTTATCCAATACTTAAACCAATTCCTGGAAGCAATCAAATGCTAGAAATTTGAACTTGGTCATATCCATATAGGATCAAACCACCAAGATATTTCACTGAAATTTAATTACCTGGGAGCAAGGAATCCAGGAAATGTTACACGCAGCCATAGAGAGGGGAGAGAAAATTTGACATATTTCTAAATGGTTTAATTCAAAGTCCTCAGCTCTGTTTTTTAGTCAGTAAGTTTAAACATTTAATTGAGCCATTTTAAAATTGAAAGTTATCCCAGATTTCAAAAGCTATGTTTAATGTTTTACTTTAATATTTGATTTTTAACCTAGAATTCTTTGTTTAAACACATTTGTATGAAATCCAATATTTAAAAAGTAACTAAATTCTAACAGAATTGTCCCCAACTCCGTACCCTCCCAGGTACAGATTCACTCTCTAGGTATTTCTACAGTTCTTGGAGAACTGGGGCTGGGCTTGATAGTATTAAAACATGAATACAGAAACTTCCATGGAGATAAAATAAGAAACAAGATTTCTTGCTCCCCATCATCTCAGTCAATTCTCTTTGCTATTACATAGTTCAAATCTTATCACCCTTTCCTTTTTTAATATTAGAAAACTCCTCAAAAGCCTTGGAAAATGCCTCAATATGCATAATATTAAAACTAAGTTCCATAGCATGACTTTTCAATTACTTGTGGCTCCAAAATGGATCAAGTTTCCATCACCTCTGTGACTTTGAACATAATGATCCCACTGCCTGGAATGTATTTCCACATTTTGTTTGTACAGAAACATATTCCAACAGGGAAATTCAGTCAAATGATACAGAAGGTGAAATGGGATCATTCTCTTATAACCCTGACTGCCAGGTTATGATATTTGTATCTAACCAAGAAGAGCTTTGAGTGAAGATTGACATAACCAGAGTTACACTTACATAAGATGAACATGGCAGCAGTGAGTAGGATGTATTGGTGACCAACTGGGTCACCAATAAGCCTACATAGGAAAAATGAGAAGAACAAGACTGGTGAGTGACTGAAGCTGAGGGGATGGAATTTATTAATGATAAAATACTAAATTATAAGAAATTTAATCTTGGACTTAAAGTCCTCCACTATGAGTTTTTGGTCCCAGAATGTTCACAAAGTTTGCTTTCTCCAGAGTAACCAATTACAGACAGCAAGTGTGAGAACGTAAGCAAAAGTAGAAACGGCTATTATGGAAGTTTAATCTTTTATGATTTTCTATAATGCACTTCAGATTCCAAATAAGAACTAGGGTTTCTTCTGCTGATATAATAATACTTTATCAGATTTGGAATAGAAATGTAGTAAATCATAAAGGTTTGATCTAATATTAAAGAAGGTAGAAGATATTTTTCCTTGACTGATTAGATATTTACAGGAGTAAATATTTTAGATCCATTTAAACTTTATAAACAGAGTGCTTGTTCAAACGCTTTACAACATATATCAATACTAACATCATCTCTGTTGATGTTTCAAATATTCTAAAATGTAAAGTTTAGAGGATCTTATAAGTAAAAATAAATTGTGTTAATTAATATATCTAACATTATGAAATTAATAAGAATGCTATAATTCATGGCCATTTTAAGATTCACCCTACAATTTCTTTGCTTTCCTCTTATTAACAGAAAAATAGCAATAATTTAATGTGGTGATTTGCAACTAAAAAGTTATATGTCAGGAAATATTTTCACATAACTAGAAAAGAATGATGCTATAAAATCAAGTTTCTTCCAGACTTCAATGTAGGTCGTTTTCTCAACCATATGGCAGGAAACAAATTTGGGGCCCAACCTACAACCTATCTATGATCTAGCATATTAGCATGTGTGATATAATATACCATATGTTGTTTCTATTCTTTCAGAAACAAGGCAAGCAATGTGGGAGAAAAACGTGCCCAGAAAATACTTCGGTAGGAATGGCTATAGGGGATACGTTCCCTGACCTCTTCTCACATTTCCATCCCTGATCCAACATCTAGTCCAATGTCATACTCATAATAGATACTCAAAAAACACTTGTATTTTAGTTGTGTTTGTTATTGAAAATGGATTTATATTCTTGTCTGAAAATGATCCAGATTTTGCTTACTCAGAGCACTGTATTATGTGTTGAGAGGGTATCCTGGTGGGTCAGTCAATAAAGAATTCGCTTGCAATGCGGGAGGCGGAGGTTTGATCCTTGGGTCAGGCAGATCGCCAGAAGAAGAAAATGGTTACCCACACCAGTATTCTTGCCTGGGAAATCCCATGGCCTGAGGAGCTTGGCTACAGTACATAGGGTCTCAAGAGTCAGACACGACTTAGAGACTAAACCATCACTGCCATTATGTAATGAAACTAGAAAAGGAGAATCATTTTAATTATCTTATCTGCTGCCTTTAGCACATGATGTAAATATTCTGCACAGCATCTTAACTGCCATCCTCTTATTTGTAGACACACATATGCAATAGTACCTTACCTCTGTCACAGTTCTCTTCATCACTGCCATCCACACAGTCGTGAATTCCATCACAAAGCCATCTAATTGGAATACAGTGGGCTTTATTTCTGCATCGAAACTGATCTTCCTTACACTCAGTCACACAGTCCATCTGTTCAAATACAAATGGGGGCTGCAGTTTTAACTACAGATAATGATATAGTCACAAGCAAAGTAAACATGCAACTGACAATACTGGAGATTTATTATGCTGTGTGGGCTTCGTTTTATTTTTAATTAATGAATATTGCCTTTGTGAAGGACAATACAGTTTGGTCTATGGGCAGCATGAAGATTCAGGCATTTGCTGAAATGACTGTATTCAGTGTTTTCGTCTTGACATTTTAGACAGTGCTAAGAATCAAGATTCTGTCTCTCTATTGCTTATTACATTTGCTTTCTCAAATCTAATTCACATAATTCAGAGATTTTAATCAAAAGATAGATTTTACCTCATCTGAACCATCAGCACAGTCATATTCTCCATTGCATTTCAAAGATGCTGAAATGCATCCCCCACTGGCACATATATATTCACTTGACGAGCAAGTAGGAGAAGCTGAGTATAAAGTTGAGATTTAGATTTAGTGAACAGAATGAATGTTGATAGATAAAAGCATAAATAAGCATATGAAAATTACAGATAGTAATGAAAATAGTTTATACTGAATTATATTCAACATCTGATATTAAACACTGACTTAAAATGAGCTTTACAATATTTTTGTACTGTATTAAATATACCTCATGATGTAATGGTCTGTTCATAAGTATTCAACTTACTAAAGAAAAAAGGGCCGAGGGGGTGGGGGGAACCTCTCTATATCTTCTATTACTTTGATTGTTGAAGAGTTAAATATATTCTCTTATAATTTTGAATCTATTTAAAATACAAAAGCCTCAAATTATTTTCAAAATTGTAATAGCATTTAGTAAACTTTGAGGATATTATTAATATATGCATTGTATAAAACTAAAAGTGAAAATCTTGGCATGGTATCATAGACCCCATGATATCTATTTGGCTATTTTGAAAAAAATATCATATTTATATAAGTTTTAAGAAGTCTTTTTTTTTTTAACTTGGGGTTTTAAATATGAACATATGTATAATTAGCAGAGTCTGTAAAATTTGAATCAATTCTTTTATGACATGGAAATATTTTAAATTGTAGATAAATAAGTTATAGCCAATACCTGATGTAATTAATTAACACAGGAATGATGATACCTTTCCATGTCGAGGGGCTTTGTTTGTTAAGCCTGCATTCAAATTCTGGGATTCTTGGCCTTGTATTAGATCACTAGGTAGCCAAATATACTTACGTAATGGCTTTGTGGTTTAAATTGCTGTGTCCTGGGATGCTAAAAAGCTTTTCCCTTAGGTTTTAATTCCTTTTAATTGGCAGTGGTTGCCTAGGGATGTGTATTAATGAGTCTGGGACTATGTCTGAATTCAGTAAGAACAAAGATGTGAACAGTTAGCAATGTGGACCATGGGCATGATCCTGGGCTATTAGTAAAGTGTGTGTGAGGTATCTGCAGTTCTGCCTTAGTCCCTCAGAATAATTATTACATTATGAAACTACTTACAACCATATACATGTGTGTGTGTGTATAATATATTACAAAGTGATCTTCCCTAGTATTTTTTCCTGTAGAATAATGCTATTAAAATTCCCAAGTATAAAAGCTAACTATATATATCTATATCTATATCTATATATTTAAAGTGATGTTTAAGGAATAGCAATATATGAACTGGGTATTTTTCCCCCTATACTCTTATTTTGAATCTTAATTTTTATTTTGGACCAAGATGTAAAAGAAATAATACACCTTCTATATTCTATTTAATAATCTTAATTTCTGGAATTGAAACCTGACTTTTATCACACTTATAGTTTCAACCTTTTTCATTCCACTATCTTGGAAAAACAACTCCAAATGATATAGAAAAATATAGTGATCAGAAAATCAAATTTAAGGGAGTAATGCTTGTATCTGGAAATAATATCAATCTTGTCTAATAAAACACTTTCAAAACATACAGAAGGCACACCAATTAATTTATCTACAGATATTTCAGATTATTTCTTAAAAACAGCAAAATGTGCATTATTTGCCACTGTTTTATACATATCTTTGCTGAAATTTAAATTCTGAGTTAAAACATTACTTAAATGAAATATTGTCTCAAGCATTTTACCTGGCTCACAGTTTTTCTCATCTTCTCCATATTTACAGTCTTCATGGCCATCACATTTCCATTTTGCTGATATACACTGACCATTGGAACACTGGAATTGATCTTTGGAACAACTTGTTTCACAATTTCTCTGACAAAAACAACACAAACATAATTAAAATTAAAATTTTAGATAAATGTCTTCAACCCCAAAAAATACATACAAGAATCTCAGATGGTCACACTTAAGCTCATCACTATAAAACATTATAATCATTTTCCAGTTTCATTTGTCTCTATTAGTCATAATAAAACAGAGAAATATAAAAAGAACATAAATCCCATGGCTTCATCAAGTAATAAAGTTGCTCTGAGTGGATCATACTCCAAACAGACAGTTATGGGGTAATGCAATTTTAATAGTTATAAATGACAATGAGAAATGTCAATAACCTCAGATATGCAGATGAAACCACCCTTTCGGCAGAAAGCGAAGAGGAACTAGAGAGCCTCTTGATGAAGATGAAATAGAAGGTTGAAAAAGCTGGTTTAAAACTCAACATTCAAAAAAAGAAGATCATGGCATCCAGTCCCACCACTTCTTGAAAATAGATGGGGAAACGATGGAAAGAATGACAGACTTTATTTTCTTGGGGTCCAAAATCATTGCAGATGGTGACTGCAGCCATGAAATTAAAAGACACTTGCTCCTTGGAAGAAAATCTATGACCAACCTAGACAGCATATTAAAAAGCAGAGACATTACTTTGCCAACAAAAGTCCATCCAGTCAAAGCTATGGTTTTTCCAGTAGTCATGCATGGATGTGAGAGTTGGACCATAAAGAAAGCTAAGTGCTGAAGAATTGATGCTTTAGAACTGTGATGCTGGAGAAGACTCTTGAGAGTCCCTTGGACTACAGGGAGATCCAACCAGTCAATCCTAAAGGAAATCAATGTTGACTATTCATTGGAAGCACTGATGCCAAAGCTCCATTACTTTGATGTGAAGAACTGACTCATTGGAAAAGACCCTGATGCTGGGAAAGATTGAAGGCAGGAGGAGAAAGGGATGACAGAGGATGAGATGGCTGGATGGCATCACCGACTCAATGGACATGAGTTTGAGCAAGCTCTGGGAGCTGGTGATGGACAGGGAAGCCAGGCATGCTGCAGCCCATGGGGTCACAAAGAGTTGGACATAACCGAGGGACTGAACTGAAGTGACAACGATGATTGTGGGGAAATAAAAAGGCTAAAAGATATTTCTAATCAGTATAGCCAGTTCCTTGGGAATGGGGTGAAAAGATTAATGTGAAACAAGAAAAAATCCTAGGGTAATTCTGTCTTGCATCAACAAAACTTCCCCTGTGTTATTTCTTTCCCCTATCCTCACTTTTCTCCCTCTGTCCTTGTTCTTTCATACTTTGCTGTTCATATTCCTTTTCCATTCTTCTGCTATTTGTTCTTAGAGAACTGTGAAATGAACTGCCAGAATTGTCATTTTTGGCTAGCTAGCATCCAGATTTTATTTGGAAATCAAACAAGATAGTAGTGATGCCTTTGGGGGCCTTTCAGTTCTTTATATGAGATCAATGAAAGGGAAATTAGAAATTCACTTTCCTTGGGTCTGACCACTCTGGTTGAAATGGGATGCTCCAGTGAAATGTCTTGCTGAGATGGTATTTTTCTGTTGTTTAGCAGTTTCTATTGTTGCCAAGATTTACTTGTCTGTTCTTTTCACAAAAGGTGCAGCACTCTTACAGCTTGTGAAACTTCCAGTGAATGAAGCATATGAACTGTTACTCCCTGCTTTTTCTCAGTTTCATCCCATGTAAGAAATAAGAGCTTATTTTCTGAATTCCTATAGTTTTCTCTTTGCTGATGACAGTTTAATTAGACTGCCTGCTATATAACTGATTTTCTTCTTTCCTTCCTCACTTCTTTTCCCAAGTATTGAAGATTTACCATTTACTAGAGTTTCTTAAATAATAATGTTGGTAGAACTGGCTAAGTGTTACTCACTGTGATGTCAGACTCTTTGTGACTGCATGGACTGTAGCCTGTCAGGCTTCCCTGATTGTAGCCTGTTAGGCTCCCCTGTCCATGGGATTCTCCAGGCAAGAATTCTGGAGTGGGTTGCCATTTCCTTCTCCAGGTGGTCTTCCAACCCAGGGATTGAACCTGAGTGTCCTGCAAGAGTTTCTTAAATAATAACGTAAATAAAAGGATGATTCCTCCCTGTATTTGGTAAATTCAGTTCAGTTCAGTTCAGTCACTGAGTTGTGTCTGACTCTTTGCGACCCCATGAATCGCAGCACACCAAGCCTCCCTATCCATCACCAACTCCCAGACACCAATGGACACCAAATCTATGTCCATTGAGTCAGTGATGCCATCCAGCCATCTCATCCTCTGTCGTCCCCTTCTTCTCCTGCCCCCAATACTTCCCAGCATTAAGGTCTTTTCCAATGAGTCAACTCTTCACATGAGGTGGCCAAAGTACTGGAGTTTCAGCTTCAACATCAGTCCTTCCAATGACCACCCAGGAGACCTCCTTGCAGTCCAAGGGACTCTCAAGAGTCTTCTCCAACACCACAGTTCAAAAGCATCAAGTCTTCGGCTCTCAGCTTTCTTCACAGTCCAACTCTCACATCCATACATGACCACTGGAAAAACCATAGCCTTGACTAGATGGACCTTTGTTGGCAAGGTAATGTCTCTGCTTTTAAATATGCTATCTAGGTTGGTCATAATTTTCCTTCCAAGGAGTAAGCGTCTTTTAATTTCATGGCTGCAATCACCATCTGCAGTGATTTTGGAGCCCCCCAAAATAAAGTCTGACACTGTTTCCACTGTTTCCCCATCTATTTCCCATGAAGTGATGGGACCATGTAAACTCATAGACTAATAGAAGACCAGCATTTTAACCAACAATTTCAATAAAATATACTGTCAAAATAAATGAATATGCTTCAAAAACATGAGTTCATAAGGGTTTTAAGAAAGACTTCACAGAGGAATTTTAAACAGAATGAAACTAAGAAAATATTTTTCACACATAAGGATAAATAGAACTGTGATGTATCCAAGGGGTGAGCTATGTAATGGTGAATGACATTGGAAAAATAGCCCATGTACTGGTCATGAGGAAGTAATTTCAGATTTTGTTCACCACTTTCCTTTTCCATGTCCATTACTGTACCTGGGACATTTAAGAAGTAAGCATTCCATTAAAATTTGCTGAATAGATGATCGAATGAATGAAGTAGCAAATGTAGAAAATGAGGAATATATATTAAAATATTTTGTAATTTATGGCAACCCACTCCAGTATTCTTGCCTGGAGAATTCTATGAACAGAGGAGCCTGGCTGGCTACAGTCCATAGAGTTATAAAGAGCCAGACGTGACTAAAGCAACAGCATATATGTACCACACGTATACACAGGATAGAAATAGTGTCTATGAATCAAGAACCTAATATCATGCAATGATTATAATAACTGCTCAGTATATTTTGTAGAATTAATTAATGTTTTTCTCAGCAATAGGGCTAATTCAAGTAAAGGAGCTCAGTAATCAGTGACACTGTTCTATCTGTATTGACAATAACACAGAAGTTAATACTTCTGGATATTTTTTCTACCTTCAAAAGAGTTTAATTTATAATATACTGCATATAGTTGATGCATGTGTCTGTGTCTATATTTGTGGGGTTTTTAATCATTATCTTAGACATCTTAAAACACACAGAAAAACAGAGAGAACAGAATAATAAAACCCATGTGCTCATCATGCATATTTAACAATTATCCACACTTAGCTATTCATGCTTCATAAGCCTCTCTCCCAGTTTATTTATATTTTGAACTTTAACATAATGACAATAGCTTCAGAAAATTAATACTATGATGGTATTAATAGAAAAATTTTTAAAGTTATTCCCAATCCATTTTAAAAATTTCCTAATTTTCTCAACTGTAGAAAAATACTGTTTGATAAATGAAAAATCTAAAAGAACCTATACATTGAATTTGATTTGAGTTTCTTTTAATGTATAACTCTTTTTTGAATGCCATTTACTACTTGGGAAAAACAGGTCATTTGCTCTATAGAATGTCTCACATTCTGAATTTGGCTAAGTAAATACTAAAAAAGTACTTAGAAACCTCCAAAGTAACAATTGAGCTTTTTGTTTAAATATTATTATCAACTCATATATTTGTATACATTATTATATTTCAATACATTACAGTCATTTTTTATTTTCTTTCTAAGGCTCAAATTGTCCCTTTTGTATGTAGAAAACCCTGCAATTTTGCTCCTATGTATTTTGGACACTATCCCAATAGTCTTGTTTTCTGGCTTTACAAGATGTTAGTGGCTCATTTTGTCAATTTCCATTCACAGATCTAGAATTAAACATTTCTCAAAGGAGTTTTGATTCTGTTAATTGGGTAATGTAGTTAGAGGTCATGATATGAATGCTAGAGATAGTCTTTAAAGCTGGGATGTCATTGGTTTTAGGATTTTTCAGTGGCAGAGCTAAAAACATATTTTTAAAAACAAAAATAAATCAAGATCTCAAGCTGATACTTTTGAATTTAATTACAGGGTTTTTATTTACTTGCATTTTTTCTACGTTCATATCTCCTTTATTTTACTTAAAAATTTTGAGTGTTAGTAATTTTAAAATAATTTTACATTGGAACTATTGTACTCTCTAAGACACAAATTTCAAATTAGCAAAACCAATGTTATTTAAAAAACACATGTATGAATATAATTTAAGATTCTTTTGCATTTCTTTTGGTTCTTACAATATGTTATACTGGACACAGAGGTCAAATATATTCTAAATTCACTTTAAATAGTTCTTCTCTGTGTTTGCCACTAACCTGATACACAATTACATTGATCCAAGTTTTTGATTTAATGTTTTGGCTGAAAATTAAGAAAGTAATTCAGTTAACATTCATACAAAAAGTAATCCTTACAATTTTCTCTTTTGTTCCCAGTATAAGAATATCCTGTATGTAATTATGCTTTCTAGCCATCTGTTCAGCTCACTTTTTTGTTTGTTGACAATGCAACCTGTCATTCCAGATTTTATAAAGGAAACAGAAATCAACTGCCTGTAATGTTAGCCACTTAATTACATATAGACAGTATCAAAAGTCCATAAATGTAGAGAAAGACTACCTTTAAGAGAGTTAATTTCATTCCCTAGGGATATTAGCATAAAAATATATGGATAGTGGAGATATATTCAGCCACCAAGAATTGCATCCATTAACCTATAGCATGAGAGAAACAGCATGGATAAGGATGTCTACTCTCACATGAATAACATTTAGAAAAAAGAAGTGTTTAATTTTGTTTATGTATGTTGGACATCTAGTGAAAAACATGCAAGATGAAATCACAAGCCTTCAGTAATATATCCCCACCTTTTGATGTTTCACAATTACATGGTGCTGTTGGAATATATATATATTTTTAAAGAAAACAAAGACAAAACATTTTAATGGTATGGAAGAATTTATATGAAATATATTTTCCTGATTGCGAAACATTTAATAAAATTCTGAATAAATATAGATACTAAGTAAATATGTAGCTGGGAATTGTAAGACTTTAACTTCTCTGTGGATTTTTTAAAATTTTGTTTGACTTGTTTTGTGACTAGCCCCATCAACAGAAGTAATATTTTTCACCTTCTCCTAAGAGACCTTTGCAGCCTCAAGTTTTAAGGTTTCAGACCTTCAGGTGAGAAATAAAGTGCATTAGGTTCCAAAATCTAGACTTGTACATGATTAGGGGGACTTTTCCAAAATAGTGAGAGAATGGGGAAGAATTGTCCAATCTTGATAAGACTCCCTGAAGGTTGGGGAATATCTGGTTTGTGTGGATTCTATAACTAGTAGAGACCTTCAGGGTCTTCTGAAGAGGCAGGTAATCAGTGGATACTGGAGGAAGCTGAACTTGAAACACAGAAATCTCCAGAGCACCTGGGAAGATTCTTCCCAAGTCGATAGTCAGTGGGAGGCCCTTTTTGAAGCTGAGTACATATTCGTGTCAATCAGAGTAGCAGAAGTCTAGGCAGTCATTGTGCGTCAGGAGGAGCCATGGTGGCCACTGAGGACCAGAGACCTCATTTTCCCTTCTGTGGCTGGACTTGATTGTACAAGTGCTGCATTCCTGATAGTAACATGAAAAATCACTAACTGAGAAAACCATGTAAAGTGACTATTACTGTGTGTCATGTATTATTTTTTAAAGCATCATGGAGTAATTAATATCTGAAACCCCAATACACAGATGCATAAATGATAAATTGTGTGAAGGTTTATATAATGTTAGCACAACCTGAGATTACAGAATTATCCAGAGAAATTCTAAACTTCTTAACTGTGTGTACATAGAACTTATTATAAATGGATTGTGAGTCATCATCTAAGCAAAGCTAAATCTGCAGTTTCATAAAAATTGATGACCCACATCTAAGTCTGTAAGACTATATCTACTGAAGAAGGAGTCTGGGGAGAACAAACTGTTTAAAATGCATAAAAATATTAGTCCTGACTATAAATACCACAGCAAATTTACGAACAAATTCACAGATGGCAAAGGCATCAGCTATAGGGAATAGGGTTTCCAAACATCTTATTCCCAATCCAGCCATTCACTACTTGAGGTAAAACAGACTATAAAATTAACTGTCAATAGTAGCACAAGAGCTATTCCCTGTGCTGGATGTGTGCAGCACAGAGCATAGATATAATACATATCTTAGTGTGTCAGAAGCAAAGTGCATTCAGAGCTGTCCCTGTCACACTCATTGAATGGAATAATAATTATGAATGAAATTTTAAGGAACCACTTTATTTTTTGTTTGATTTCTCAAAAACGCCTACCTCATCCGAGCCATCTGCACAATCAAAATCTCCATCACACCAAAACCTTGAAGAAACACAGTCCCCGTTGGCACAGAGAAAATCTTTCAGTGTACAGGTCTGTGGCTCTGGGGACAGAAAAATAGCACAAGTTTATTCTATTACATGCAACTTCATTCTAAAATTTATATGACATACCACGTGAGGTAGCATTGAGAAAAAAGAAGTTAGCCAGGCAGAACCAATAAATTGTTTATAAAAAAAAAGAGAAACATTTCATGAAGCATCTGTGGTATATAATATAATGATTTTTCACATTTATTTTTGAAGTCATGAATAGAAAGTGGCATTAGATACAAATTGAAAAAAATGCAAAAGATAAATAGCTTACTGTTTAATGAAAATCCAGTAGCAAAGTAAAAGAAAAGGCATAAAAATCTACATATTAAAGTAAAACAACAATTTTTCCAGTTGAAATTCTAAATCATATTATGCATTTACTTAAAGGATGTAAGACATTTTGTTACTCTCTATGGGTACACAGGACTATTTATTAACTGAAGAGTCTAAACTTTGGTTCATGACTTTTTATTATGTATTCTAATGACTTTCTAATTCTTCAATTCTGTCCCTGGAAAATTCAGAGCTCCTAGAACTAAAAGGATATGTGGAGATATTATTGGACATGATTGAAGGAGATTCTTTTTTGAAAACAGCCTATTTATTTATGCAGTTATTTGCTTATGCCTTAACCTCATTTACCTGCCATTTCAGATAATTTGCTAACTGTTAATTTAATTATGCTTCACCATGTTCCATATAGGACCTAAGCCAAATATTGTGACTTGTTATTTGGCTCAACTCCTGTGCAGGATATGTTTCATCTGGACAATAAAGCAGGAGTGCAGAAATTTTCCCTAACAAGTAATCAGTATAACTGCTGACCGTCACCTCTTGCTTGGTTTTGATTCTCTAAACAGAACTGATTTCTGGCATGATGAGAGACCCTCCTTACCCCTCTCATTAACTGTATTTACAACGGTCCTGTTTCACACACAATAATATTCTTGTTCAGGTAAAACAGAAATTGGCAACAGAAATAAAATTTAAAGAATATTCATATGAAGCATAATTTCTACATAAAGATTCTGCATAATTCAGCCAGTATTTAAATATCACTCTATGCAATCACTCGGGTTCTCACTATAGGGTAACATATGAATGTTTGATATCATGAAGGCTCTTACATTTCTATATAAATATCCCTTCTGAGAACACTGGAAGAACTTTGAAAAATGTAATATGTATCGAACATTTTGTTCTGTTCTGGGTCTTTATTTTAAAAATGTGAACTTCTGGCTATGAATAAGATAAGATGCTTATCAATAGAATGAAAAAGAGCCACTAAGTGGAGGGTCTCCCTCATTTTTAAATACTCCTTTATTTAGACAGCATGACAAGAACAGTTTCTCTTTTAGTCTTTGTACTATATTCGTATATATGACACTTTAATTTTAAAAACAACTTAATTAATAGTAATATTGATAACTATAACAATAATACAAAAATACCAGCTACTGAGTGTTCATTGGAAGGACTGATGATGAAGCTGAAACTCCAATACTTTGGCCACTTGTTGTGAAGAGCTGACTCATTTGAAAACACCCTGATGCTGGGAAAGATTAAGGACAGGAGGAGAAGGGGATGACAGAGGACGAGATAGTTGGACGGCATCACCAACTCAATGGGCATGAGTTTGGGTAAACTCCGGGAGATGGTGATGGACAGGGAGGCTTGGCGTGCTGCAGTCCATGGGGTCACAGAGTGGGACATGACTGAGTGACTGCACTGAACTGAACTGAACCAGCTACTGATATTTTGTTTGCTGTTAAGCACTAGGTGAAGATAATGCCAAATAGTTGAATTAGCTCACCAGTTAATGTTAACAATTCTATAAGATAGGTGGGCTTCTCTGGTGGCTCAGACGGTTAAAGACTCTGCACACAAGAAGGAGACCTGGGTTCGACCCCAGGGTCAGGAAGATCCCCCGGAGAAGGGAATGACATAAGTTAGGTATTATTGTTGGACCCTTTTTTAGATGAGTAAATTGAAGCAGAGAGAGGAAAAAACTTACTCCAAATCACCCAGCAGGTAAAAGAGCTAGTATTAAACTTGAATCTAGATAACCTGACACCGGGATCTATATTTTTACTGCAAAGCCGTATCATTGCCTCCCATACTACTGAGGAAGTAATAAGTGTTCACATATTACAGGGATTGACATTAAAGCCCTTGAAAAGTCAAGTTAATTGTCCAAGGCACACAGCTAGCAATGTCGACTTTACAGTAATAATAAAAGAAAACCCTTTTCCTCTTTGTATCCACCCATGCTGAATCTGTTTCACTCTCCTTCCATTTGCAGAAACACGTGGTTTTATTCTCAGGGAAAATAAATTCAATTAAATAAATAAATAAATAGATGCTCAATTTTTGAATAATGGTGAATAACATTGGATATTAAATACTAAGCAGACAGTGCCTTTAAAATGTATTATATTTAGATATTTTAAAAATAGCAGTACAATCTTTAATTTCATGATTTGAGGGTATTGAAATATGATAATTCTTCCTTTAATATTCTCATTTGCTTTTATTCTAATTAAGAACAAGTGTGTTTATCATGTGCTAAATAGCAATGGCCTCACAGGCTTTTACACACTCTGCTATGGGCAGGGCTGGATGTTGTTAGTTCAAGGTTATAAATAAAATTGTATAGCCAGTAGATCAAGGTATTTGCCCAACAAATCCACAGAATATTTGATCTATAGAGACTTGCTTTAACATTTTTAATTATTCTGTTCCAATAGGAGAGGAAAGGAACTGAGAGACTTGCTTAGAAAAGCATTTTTCAGTACAAATGGAAATTCTGTATGTGCTACCATGTTTAAAATAAAAAAGCCAGAAAAAATAATCCTGAATTATTTATATATACACAAATGTCATCAAGGAATGGGATAGCTAATGTGTTTCTAACTCTCACCTAAATGCCTTAGAATCTTTTCCCACTAGTTCTCTCAAAAAGAAATTCTCTCTTGGGGAAAATGCAATTTTGTTATCAGAGAAGATCCTAAGTTATTGTATTCTCTTATCGTTTACTTTACCTTTAATCTTTTTGGGATAAAGTAAAGAATGAATTTTTAGAACTTGGCACAATAGCATTTTTCTTGTGGAAAAGAACCAAAAAATGACTACACCTGGACCATAACCCGTTTGGAAAGAAAATTTGAATGTGGCATTTTCCCTAATATTTCTAAAATGTTCTTCCTACACTACCTTGGTCTGATATTACCTGTTCCTGAGATCAAAGGAGATAGGGAATCCCATACATGAAGGATTAACCAGGTTTTTCATAAATCTCATCTAAACAAGCTAGACTGACAGCCAAGAAGCCTTTACAGAGCATGTTTCAGAAGGCTGATCTGGATTCTATAATAAGGATAAAAAATAGGGGCATTGTATAAACTGGTCACCCCCTTTGATAGTAGTGAAGGCATAAACATCCTGCCTCGGAATTGAAAGGAGCTATAGGAGACGACTTCACAAAATCTAAGAAGCTATAGTCAGAAAATAAAAGCAACTTTCAAAGCCATAGAGTTAGTGGCAGAGAATAAAAGCTTCCAGGCTCCAATTTCTCTACTCAGTATATTATCATAAACTCTTGGTGATAAGTTCAAAAATTATATCAGTGTGAGTGTGAGCATCTGAGGAGAATTTTTAGAATACAATTAGTATAACTGTCATGCTATACAAATAATCTTCTGATATAAATTCAGTGTGAAAGTACTAGAAATTCAAATAAGGCAGATGCAGCTTGTCTCTACATAAACCTATATCTAGTTGATCAAATTATTTGGTACTTTAAAATCCATTGGAGTGCCAGTTACTTTTTAATAATGCAAAGTTATGAAATAATTTTATTTTGTACATCAATTACTTGGATGGCAGACATACCATATATATTTATTGCTGATGAAAATAGTACAGATGTTGAGATTTTAAAAATATTTCCAAACCTTTGCCCCAGATTACTAAATGACTTCAATAACAATGAAATTTTCTTATTTTTAAGAGCAGAAATCATTGCTGAAGTAAAGTGTCCCTGCTGAACACTTAACAAGGGAAATGATCATCATCAGATGATGAAATGACAATGGGCTAATTATCCTATGTAGATGTAAAAAATTAGAAGGCATATTAAACTAAAACATAGCTGGCAGTTAACTGCTCTGCTGCTATTCCAACTCTTTTCATATCTATGCCTGGAATATTTCCAACTCAATTTAAAAAGTTAATTCATTATAAGAGATTCATAAACAAAGAAGCCCAAAAGCAAATTTTATAGTAAATTGCTAATATTATAAATATGTGTCAGGTACTGTGCAGATCATGGGACATTGTTCTACTTCTTCAACGATCTTCAGACATTTAAATAGGAATTCAGATACATATGATAAATAAATGAGACAATCAAATGTGAGTGAATTTTGCATAATAGCATGTGGGCCTTTAAAAAAAAAACATGTTGCTATTGTGTAAGACTGACTATCTCTGGTATGTTTCAGTACTTAATAAAGGCTAACAAATGACAAATGTGGATTAAAAGGCATATCTTTGACTAATGACATTTAGAAAACATGATACCACTGCCCTCTTGAGCATACTGTTGTCATCTATATATAACTATATATAAAATTATGACATGTATGTAATATGTAGTCATAATTACAATACATATTATATCATGTGTATATAATGATAATAGTTTTGTTGTAGTTATATACATATTATTTTAATAGTTTCAATATATAATAAGACATTGGAAATATTTTGAAAGCATTTTAATACAGCAACAGTACATTTTTCTAAGGCTGACTTCTACAGGACTAATCTCTTGGTGCTCCCTATAGATATATTGTGTTTTCTTATTTTTCAGAGACTCAGCTTCTGTCTATGTAGAACTGGTGGCATTTTCAATGCTTAAATCTTCCCATTTTTCTGGCTTAAGTTAAGATGGTATATTCAAACACCACTTAATGATCTACAGCCCTTGATCCTTACACTTAAACATTCTTCCATGTTTAACATGCTATCTACTCTGACGTTTATCCTGTATACACCTTCTATTCTTCCATGTCACAACTATAATATGCTTCATTCTCGTTCACTGCCACTTTTTCTTGCCAAATTCATCAATATTGCTTGTCTTAGTAGGAACTAAAAGAGATCCACACATAATTGGGTATTTTATACTGCAATGCTTGATACTGCAGTCTATTCCCTTGCTTTTTCTTAAGGGCTCTGTGACTACAGTAATTTATCACTAAGTTTCCATGGTGACAAGTGAGATGCAATTGTTCCTTCTCCTAGCTTTCTTGCATCAAAAGATGACTTTTAGGAGATGTCACCAAAATGATATTTGGCCACTTAGGAAACCCCAGGAGAAACCAGCTATCTCTGCTCTTCATTCTTCTCCTTCCTGTCTCATTAAAACAGCAACCTAACTTCTCACACCATTTAAATAACCACTTGAATAAAGGGTCTTCCAAGATGTGAGTCTCCATGTTACCTTTCCACCTCCTTCTCTTGTTTTCAATATCCTTTAGTCACAGATGCTTCCTTTCAGGTATATTATTCATGAAAGTGAAAGTCACTCAGTAGTGTCAGACTCTTTGTGACCCCATGGACTCTACAGTCCATGGAATTCTCCAGGCCAGAATACTAGAGTGGGTAGCCTTTCCATTCTCCAGGGTATCCTCCTAACCCAAGGATTGAAGCCAGGTCTCCCACACTGCAGGCAGACTCTTTACCAGCTATGCCACAAGGGAAGTCCAAGAATACTGGAGTGGGTAACCTATCTGTTCCCCAGAGGATCTTCCCGACCCAGAAATCGAACTAGGGTCTCCTGCATTGCAGGTGGATTCTTTACCAACTGAGCTATCAGGGAAGCCAAACTAACATTGATAATTAACACTAAATTTTCCAAAACTAAGCTGAGTAGTTAATATGTTAATTTAAGCTCTGAAATGAAATTAAAGTAAATAAGAAGTACATACATAATTGTTTCTTTTTTGAAATCACTCCTCTAGTCTTACCACCATTAGATCTTTATTTTAATCACTGGACAGAATCTGAGAACTGCTATATAATTTTTTTTAAATTAAAGATTAAAGAAATCTAGAACAATCTAATAAATCTCTGCAATGCACTTTACCTTTCTAAAGAGTATAATCAGTTGGGAGATATTTATATGAAGATGGAGTAATAAAGGTTTCTATATTCAAAGTATTTCATAATCATAATTATCCAGAGATTGCATACTTAAGGTCCCTGATCCTCAAATACTGGTCAGATTAACTTTTGAAAGTGACTCAAACCATTAGCTGATATTTTGCAAACTGAATATCCAAGTGGTTTATTAAGGCTGTGATTCCACTAATTGTATGCTTTTATATAATATATCCCAACACTTTAATATAACAGTTCCTATTTTGTCTCCTGCATCATGGGAAATGAATGCTCTAAATCCAATGTATAAAGTACATATTATTGTTATCATAAAACTCTTTTGGGAAGTAGAAGAATGTTAATATTTAATAATGGAATTTGATTATTGTCTTACTTTGAACATGATTATATTGCCTTTTTGTTTAAACAGCCCTATAAGAAAGTGCTGGTAAGAAATACACTCAGAAATGAATGCTAGAAGATGGATACTGTCACAATTTTACATACTGTCATGCTTTGTAGAAAATAAAATTGCTGGCTAATTAATGTTTTTTAAACTTATTACATAAAAATGCAGAAGGCAGATGATGAAAATTGCTTTATTCTATTTTCAGAGAAAAGCATTCTGAATACATATGGTGTTCACCACTCCAGAGAGAATAAATGATATTTCACTGAAAGATGCTCATGGGTGAATTTGTAGTGTAAATGGGTCTGAGACTGAAATAAAATGAATACCATCGGTTAAAGAATGATATGTTTTGTGTCTCCACATCATTCAGCTCTTTCTATGAACTTGCGTCAAGGGTTTCTTTCATTGCATACTAACGGGTTGCATTAAACCTCATGATACTTTCATAGCAATTCTGATAACTGTAAGAAAATAACTCCCAGGATGAGCCATTTCAATAATTCTACCATTTGAGATTCAGGTCAATTTAGTCTGAATATTCTTGTTCAAATGTGAATATATGTATAAAAATGTGAGCTGCAAGACAGGTTCAAATTCATATCTTAACTAAACTAAAAATTGCTATCCTGCTTATTGAATAGGCTGTCAAGCTTGCAACATTCTCAAGCAAGAGTTACTTACTACAGTTTTCTTCATCTGAATTATCACTGCAGTCATTTTGGCTATCACACCGCCAATGATCTGGAATACAGTTGTTGTTTTTACACTGGAATTCATGAGGACCACAAGTCTTTTTATCTGTAATGGAAAGAACCAGAATTTGCATTGTTGGCTTCCATAAAGATATCCCTCATTGTGTCCTCACTGCTGTGTGAATCCAGGGGACATGACATTTCCTAGGACCTCAAGTCAGTTCTTAACTGAGAAGCATTCCTAGGAAAAATTGAAGGCAAATTCTGACTAATATTTCATTGTGAGCTAATTACAAAGCAACTGATTGGACCATCCACTCAACACAAATCAGTCAATAAAAATAAAGATCAAGATTATTGAAAACTATCCTTCTTTAAGATACTCCTCTAAGCCATCTTCTATTTTTGCTATAAAGTAGCAGCCATAAAGAAATAGTTATTAACCAAACTGTGTGGTTGCCATCTTGTCTTCCTTCTTTAGAAGTTCTTATTCAAAATTTACCTATGGTCAGCTGATCTAAATGTATAGATTACAATAGTGCCTAAGTAAAGACCTTACAAATTGTTAAAGTGCCAGCGTATCTGAACCTCTAAATAACCCCACTGAGTATCAGGAAATGTATTAACTAGCCCTTCACTTTACAAATGCTAAGGCAGATATTCTTAGAAGTTTAAGAACTTGATGCATTTTCACTACCACTAAATGACACAGCCAATTAAAAAAAAGAAAAGTGTGCATTGACTCCTGATTTGCTGTTCTTTACAAAAAATCTAACTGTGTCCATTGGATCCAGAATAAAAATTTACATAATAAGAATTTATGCAAAGTTTAGATCAGATATTTAAAAATTTTCATGACTAATATCCAACTGTTTATAATCTACTCCATTGCTTCTTAAACTGTAATGTGTGTGTATATTAATTATTGGGAATTTTGCTAAAATGGAAATTGTGATTGAGTACATCTAGAATTCTAACACATTCTCTAAGTGATAATATCATCTTTGATCTATGAAACACACTGAGTTAGCAAGGTCAAAGCATCAAGATGATATAAATTCAAGTACATAAAATAATAAGAGTATTGATGTCAATGCACAATTTAAGATTTTCCTTTCACAGACTTAGATCAACTCTTTTTTTCCACAGCCATGTTAGAGATGGATAGTGAAGTGTTAAAATGATTGAGATTGGTAAAATAAATTTACTAAGGGAGAGGAGAAGCTATTTGGTGGCCATTGCTACTCTTTACTGCAAATTGCATTTAAAAAAATTCAGATTTAAATAATATTATGAAAACAAAAGTGATTTAGGTTTAATTAAGAAAATCAGGAAATGATCATATATTGAAGATCCAGGCCACCTGCTGGGTAAGGATTTTCATAAACATGATCACACTCAATCTTCATAACATTCCTAGGAAGTATCATTACATGCATTTAAGTAAATGAGACATAAATCTTAAGAGTTTAACTGATTTCTCCAATTTTACAAAGGTCTTAGATGGCAAAGGAGGAATTTTTATCCAATCCTTCTCCAGAAACATTTTGCATTTTTGTAGAAATTCTCATGATAGACCTCAAATGCACTGTTTTACTAATATATGTGTATTAGATAAAGACTCTGATGCTGGGAGGGATTGGGGGCAGGAGGAGAAGGGGACGACAGAGGATGAAATGGCTGGATGGCATCACTGACTTGATGGACATGAGTCTGAGTGAACTCCGGGAGTTTGTGATGGACAGGGAGGCCTGGCGTGCTGCAGTTCATGGGGTCGTGAAGAGTCAGACATGACTGAGCAACTGAACTGAACTGAACTGAATAAATATATGCATACAGATAGAGAGAGAGGGAGAGATAATATTTCCCTCCCCCTCTTCCATTCTGCCTACATACCTGCCTGTCTGGTAATGATTACTCAGAATTTAACTGTGTCACTGTGTTGAGTACTGTGTTTCATAATATATCCTTTTTGCCTGTGCTCTATACCTAACTTCAGATTCAAAAATTGGTCTAAAATTTACAAAAGTTCTAATGTAGCATTATGCACATCTCAATCAAGCAACATGTTAGAATATTGGAATTTAAATAACCCTTTAAGATATTGTATCCGATCAGATCAGATCAGATCAGATCAGTTGCTCAGTCGTATCCGACTCTTTGCAACCCCCTGAATCTCAGCACGCCAGGCCTCCCTGTCCATCACCAACTTCCTGAGTTCACTGAACTATTTAGATAGTTACTTCATTTTGGAAATTAAAACAAACTCCTCTAAAACTAATACTATAGGTAACAGTAGTTTTATTTATTCCTTGCCATGGGTTGCTTGCATTATTTAAAATATTGTTTAAATTTTTAGAATAGAAGAATATAAGAAAGCAATCTGGATCAGAGAAATAGACTATTTAACTTAGTATTACATTGTACACAGGCAATTCTCCATGATTACAAAAGGTTAACAATCAGGACTGAGTATCAATACAATGGGTTTTTAAGTTTTCTCCCCTAAACTGTATCATATTTTGTGTTTGAAAAGAGACTTACACTTACAAGTTACAATAATAAGTTCATTACAGTTCATTGCTAAGGTTTCCATTTGGGACATTGCAGAAAGAGTCACATGAAAATGTTAATTGCCTTATGTAAGGTTATTTGAATTTTATGTTTCCAAGCTATTTAACTTTTTGATCCATGACACTGTTTATAAACATTACAAATATAAACTATATAAACTATATAGGTATAAACAGCAGTTCTTGAATTGGCTACATATTAAAGTCACCAAGGGAACATTAAAAAATCCCTCTGCCCAGTCCATCTCCATATCAATAAAATCAGATTCTCTGGGGTGGAACCCACATATCAGTATTTTTATTAAAGCAAGCTGAATGATTCCAATGAGCAGCCAATACTGAAAATCACTGAACCTCAAAACCAATTGTAGAACAGAACATATATAATTCCAAATTGTAATACTCCAGAAAAATACTCACAATATGTAGAGTTTTCTATTCATTCATATTGTTGAATAGAAATGGAACAATGTTTTCAGTTTTTGATATTATAAATTTAGAGAAAACAAATATAGTATTTGAAAACTTTTCTTTGTTTAATACATTTTCATATGAATTGTAGATACTCAGAAACAAATTGGATCCTCCCAGAAAGGTGGAGTGAGGGACCATCAAAAGATAAAACTGTTTGTAATATATACTATATGGGGCTTCTTTATATGTGCACTGCCTATTTCTCAAAAGAGAGAAAAGAATCTGGTTCTGTGATGCCTTGTGAAATAAGAACTGAGGACGTGGACTGAGAAACAGGGGTGAAAGATAGATTTAGTTTTCTCCTTATACCAAAAGGAAGCCAAAGGAAGCTATAAACTGCTGAATTAATAACTGAATTTGGAATGTTACCATGCGATGTGTCAGATAGAGAGTTTCAACAGAGGAAGTCAACTGGAGTCCCCGGCCAGCAATCTCGGACCTTGCAATAGAAGCAAAAATTTGCAAACTACCACTTCAAGCTTAAGCTCAAAGGCAAAGTTTATTAAAGCATAGATATACTCACAGAGAGAGAGTGGGGATGTTTCTGGAAAGTAAAACCAGCCCGCCTATAAGGCTTAGGGGCTTCCCAGGTGGCACTAGTGGTAAAGAACCCTCCTGCAAATGCCCGAGACATAAGAGATGCAGGTTCCATTCCTGGGTCAGGATGATCCCCTGGAGGAGAGCATGGCAACCCACTTCAGTATTTTTGCTTGGAGAATACCATGGACAGAGGAGCCTGGTGGGCTGCAGTTCATAGAGTTCCAGAGTCAGACGTGACTGATGTGACTTAAACACACATGCATACAGGCTTCAGCTTGTTTATAAGTTGTTCTATGAGGAGGTGGAACGTAATCATGGGTGAAAGACGGGGGACAGCTATTTGATTGACTGCCCTGATATCTGTAACTCACTCATTACTGCTCATGTCCCTATCCTCGGTTCACTAAGAAAAACCCATCTTGGATGTGTGTGTGGGCTAGATTTTATTATAATGTTGGTATATATTAAGTCTGAGTTTACTAGAAGTTACATGCCTGTCTAGACAGGGCGTGCAATGCCCAGGGCCTTCTCTTATGATACTGGGCTCCCTCTTTATCAGGATAAGTTGCTCACCAACCAACCAGAGTTTCACAGGTTCTGGGTGAAGTCAGAGGAGGGTCTCCAGATGGTTGGGGCCTAACTGGTTGTCCCCCAAGTGAGGGTCCTCAGATAGTTGGTGCTTAGCTGAATTATCCCCCTCTTGTTTCTTTCATCTCTGTCACTTCCTTGTTGCTAATGTCTAACTACATATTAGGAAGGGCACAGGATACAACATCATTGTATATGTTTATTATATATCTATATATCCACAATAACAAAAAATTAAGCTTTTACAATGGTATCAATCAAACAACAAATACCCAGGAATAAAGCTAGCAAAATTTGTGCAAGACCATACTGAAAACCATACAGCATTGCTGAGAGAAAGTTAATATGTCCAAGAAAATGCAGTATTATCTATATTCATAGACTAGAAAACTCAAATTTCTATAGCTTTCTCTAAATGAATATACAGAATTAATGAAACCCTTACTAAAATTCCAGCAAGTTACTTTTGAAGGGTTAGGTTATCCTAATCTAATTGTTCTTAAGAAATTGATTATCCTAAATTTATATTTGAATGCAAAGGATATAGAACAATCAGCCAATGCTGAAAAAAGAACAAAGCTAGAGTATTTACAGTACATGATTTTAAGTTTAAAGTTACAGTATCAAGAGAGTATTAAACAAAATGAAACTAGAAATATAAGTCTACACATACAGTTAACTGATTTTCAACAAAGGGTCTAAATCAATTTAATGGGAAGAGGAAACTCTTTTTTAGCAACTATTACTGAAATAAGTGGCTATCTATATGAAAAAGATAAATCTCAACCCACCATACCCATACACAAAAATGAATCTCAGTTGATCGTAAGTGTAATATAAAGCTTCTAGAATATTGGAAAACATTTTCATAATCTTGGAGTAGGCAAAGATTACTTGCTTACTATGTCACTTCAGTCATGTCCAACTCTTTGGGCCCTCATGGACTAGGGCCCTCCAGGCTCCTCTGTCCATGGGATTCTCCAGGCAAGAATACTTGAGTGAGTTGCCATGCCCTTCTCTGATTTCTTAGAACACATAAAACAATAATCAAAAAAATTGGCAAATTGAACCTAACCAAAATTAAACTTTTTTATTCTCTAGAAGA
Source organism: Bos javanicus (assembly GCF_032452875.1). Classification (NCBI taxonomy): domain Eukaryota; kingdom Metazoa; phylum Chordata; class Mammalia; order Artiodactyla; family Bovidae; genus Bos; species Bos javanicus. The sequence goes on along the minus strand of NC_083869.1, from coordinate 56,636,608 downwards.
TATCATTAAGAAAAATGAATTGACAAACTTTTCTTCATATTAAAAATTGAAATATTGAAATACAGAGTTTTTGTTGATCATGTTAATATTCTGTAATCATCATTATATATCTTCCAGTTCAGAAAACGTAATGATTACAGGCAGCTGGGTAACATGCAATTATTATTGTTACAAAAAAAGTAATGTAGTCACAGAAACACTGAAGCAAAAAGAATTATGATAACAATGAAACTGAGCCTCCATCATGGACGCTCCTTGTTTCCTCTTCGTGACTCTAACATCATAGAGTTAGAAGTTGGGGTTAGAATTGGAGTTCGCACCTTCTTTTCTACTGATAGAAAATCTTGTCTACTACTGGGGCAGGATAACTGTCGGTTATCAAAACATAACCTGTTTATATAGACATCATTATGTTCTTTCTTTAAATCAACTTTACACAGTTTGTATAAGACCCTTATGGCAGAAAGTGAAGAGGAACTAAAAAGCCTCTTGATGAAAGTGAAAGTGGAGAGTGAAAAAGTTGGCTTAAAGCTCAACATTTAGAAAACGAAGATCATGGCATTTGGTCCCATCACTTCATGGGAAATAAATGGGGAAACAGTAGAAACAGTGTCAGACTTTATTTTTTTTGTTTGTTTGTTTGTTTTTTCTAATTTTATTTTAAAGACTTTATTTTTGGGGGCTCCAAAATCACTGCAGATGGTGACTGCAGCCATGAAATTAAAAGACGTTTACTCCTTGGAAGGAAAGTTATGACCAACCTAGATAGCATTTTGAAAAGCAGAGACATTACTTTGCCAACAAAGGTTCGTCTAGTCAAGGCTATGGTTTTTCCTGTGGTCACGTATGGATGCGAGAGTTGGACTATGAAGAAAGCTGAGCGCCAAAGAATCGATGCTTTTGAACTGTGGTGTTGGAGAAGACACTGGAGAGTCCCTTGGACTGCAAGGAGATCCAACCAGTCCATTCTGAAGGAGATCAGCCCTGGGATTTCTTTGGAAGAAATGATGCTAAAGCTGAAACTCCAGTACTTTGGCCACCTGATGCAAAGAGTTGACTCATTGGAAAAGACTCTGATGCTGGGAGGGATTGGGAGCAGGAGGAGAAGGGGACGACAGAGGATGAGATGGCTGGATGGCATCACTGACTCGATGGACATGAGTCTGAGTGAAGTCCGGGAGTTGGTGATGGACAGGGAGGCCTGGCGTGCTGTGATTCATGGGGTCGCAAAGAGTCGGACACGATTGAGTGACTGAACTGAACTGATACAGTTTTGATCTCTTAATCTAAATCTGCCTCCAGGTCTCTATTAGCATCATATAGAAATGAATATACCTGTATATGCTGCTAGCAAATATTCTAAAGCTCATTGACTGGTTATGAGTTCCTCAACAGTGATGATGCAAGTTGACTCTTCCTTATGTTCTATAGTAGGGAGGGTTTACTGACACATAACTTTTTCATTGACATAAACATAGTAGATATATAACATTATTATTGGCTTTTTTTGTCATTTTGAAATTACTGTTTCTACCACTGGTGAAGCTATTATTCATGGACCACTGCCTCCTCTGTCACAAAGGGAAGATCTGTGACCCAAGGTGGACTCTTCCCTTAGAACACAATTAGTCTGCAAAAATAACATGTTACTGATGTTTAAAAACATTTATTTTATAACTTAAACCTAATAGATGATTATTCTCTTTTAATCTTAAAGAAGTATGAAGGAGGGCAGTGCAGGGATTGTATGGTGGCTAGATAGTATCCTGAGGAACACAGATTTCTATCATTCTGCTCCACTATCCTAAGTAACGGCTACCATTTTTCTTAGTCACTTCATGGCCCAAGATGACTACTAGTGCTTGAGTCATTACACTGCAGGCCTGAAGGAGGACAGAAGGGCAAAACAAGAAGGCTTTTTAAGAAAACTCGCCCAAAATATTCATCCTGAAAGTCCCACCCAAGACTTCTGGTTACATTTCAAAGGTCAGAACTTAGTCACATGACAATATCTAGCTTCAAGGGGAGATGGGAAATGTGATGACTTACTCTGAATAACAATACATCAACAAAAGATTTAGGCTTCTATTTCTAAAGGGGAAATAAAAATGGGTAGATTGATGGGCAATTTAGGAGTCTCTGTCAATAAGTAAATGAAACCAATTAAAATCATTTGAGGTGATCTCCATGGCTGCTGAAAGGGAGAGGATTTCATCTCTTTCATGATTGCAAGTATTATAACCTCAAGTTGCCATGGGTCATTTAAAAACCATGTAGAGTACACCCATCTAAGAAGTCAAAGTAAGTAATAGTTCAAAACTGGAGGAAAAGATAAGCCTCTGATGACTATGTGAATTCTTAAATCCAAATTGTGCCTGAAGTCAACTCTATCCACTCCTTGAAACTGAGGCAGAAAATTTATGTCCCCACTGGTTTGTGCTGAATTTCTGTTATTTACAGACAAGAGTCCTAACTGATATAAATATCATACTATATTTTCCTTAGAAATAGTATGGACTCCTAATAGTAATATTCTTTTCTGTATGTGATGATTTACATAATTTCAAAAGTATTTCATTGGCTTATAATTACTTGGGAAATGCAGTCTCATTCTACAAGAAGCCTCAGAATTAGGCTCTATTTAAAAACAATTTGCAAACTCAGGCTTCCATGAAAATGGGAATTGGTAAATGTTTTTTGAGCATATTCTCTACATGACAAACGTGATTATAGCATTTAGTGATATTGATTATCTAGAAAGCTGCAGGTTGCCTTGCATTGTAAAGTGTCTGGTAGATCTGAAAATTAATTTCATGTTACTTCTCATCAATCAGGGTAATATTCCTCAATGAGCACTTACATGCACAACCTGTTCTTCTAGGGGAAGAGGAAATAATATGTGAATGCACCAGCAGTTTAGAATAACAATGCCAGCTGTAGCTTGTCCCAGTGGGATTCTCTTAGCTCTGTTTTGCTTTTGAATTTTTGATTTTTTAAAACTTTTACATTAGTCTTCCAGGTAGAGAAGATAAAGGTTTTTAAGTAAAACAAATTAACAATGACATATTTTCTTTATAAAGAGGTGGATCTATAATAAGCTAGCTCTCTAGAAGCTCTAATCATAGCATTTTAAAAATTGCATTTTAATGCAATGTATGTAATTTTCAGCAAAAAATTTTTGAATGCACATTATGCAGTTTTAGAAATTATCATATTACATTCTGTAATGCCATCTATCACACCTGACAAGAATTTGTGACTTGTTTTTTAATTTAGAAACTCATATTGTAAACTTAAGGGGGTGAAGTGAGGGGAGCTTGTTCTAGTATGCATCTAAAACACAGTTTTCTTTTATTTTATCTCCAGTACCCTAAAACCTTAAAGTCACAGTTTATATCATTCACAATGCTTAGGAGAAACACTGCTTTTTGTGTGGAGGAAAGGGTGTGTGAAAAGAAACATGTTTTAGCAATAGCATTGTCTAGTGGCCAATTTCACTTTATGCTAGCCTACCTAAAGTCTTTATTGCCATATCATCTTTTATTTTCATATGAAAAATCATTTCAATAGAGAAGATAATGGAAAGTCATGATAACAGCATAGACTCTATTTTTAAGGACTCAAATAACAGCTGTAAGGAAGTTACTGGAAAAGCATAAAAAGAGGAAGTAGATATAGTTGTGCCAGATGAGAGTGATCAACAGTTGTCAGTCTTAGACTCTAACCTAATTATGGGGATATATGGTAGGATGCTCTCTTGCCCCTTACATACTTAGACGATCTTTAAGATTCCCATCTTTCAATTTTTTTTCCTTTAAAATGAATTTAATGCATATTTATATCTGATATAAACTGAAAACAAAGGTTTTGTTGTAAATTCATGGTGGGAACAGAAGAGAAACAACACGTTGAGCTATTCAGGGTCCCTCAAATGGAGGGATATCCTCAGATTCTTGAACCCCAAAGTAATGAAGTCTTGTTTTGGTGTATGGGTTTTTGAAATGCATGGTGTCAGTGCCCCATCTACAATCTTTGGTACTCATCACCCCTGTCTATGCTAAGCCAATGACTTTCTTTAAAAGAAAAAAACAAAAAAACCCCAAAAAACTGGCATTTAGTTGCTCTACAGCATTGTGCTTCTGCTGCACAATGAGGTGAATCAGCTATATGTATACATATATCCCCTCCCTCTTGAATCTACCTCCCATCTACCCCTACATCACACCCCTACATCCCACCCTGTATTTCATCACAGAGCATAGCAGAGCTCCCTATTCAGCCAGTGGCTTCTAACTACAAGCATGTGGGACTCTGCTTGGCCCTGATCTGGAAGTGCTTTTTAGGGCACTTATGCCCTTCTCTTCCTTGGAGCTGTGTTAAACAAATGACTGACAGGATCTGGTAAATAAATATCTCAGCTCTCTCCTTTGTTTAGGGTAACTGATTATTCTAAACTATCTCACAGAATTTCCTTGTAGAATGGATCTCATTCCTGCAATAAATTGCTCAATAATATACTTTCTATTCCCCCTTCCCTTCCTTGGTTAACTGCTCATCATTACTGATTTGTGGAATCATTTCCCCAATAAACCACTTATATTCAAAATCTTGTGAATGCAAGTTCTATTTCTAGGAAAACTAAACTTAAGAAAGGATGTACTGTGCTGTGCTTAATCGTGTCTAACTCTTTGTGACCCCATTGACTGTAGCCCACCAGGCTTCTCTGTCCATGTGGATTTCTCTCAGCAAGAATACTGAATTGGATTGCCTTGCACTACTCCAGGGGATCTTCCCAACCCAGGGATCAAACCCAGGCCTCCCACATTGCAGGTGGATTCTTTACCTTCTGATCCAACAGGGAAGAGGTGATGATATATGTTGTCATTTAGTCAACAAACATGAATTAATGCCTATCATGTACTTGGCACTGTTCTGAGCTCATAGTGTTTATATTAATGAATAAAACTGGCATAAATCCCTACCCTCATTGAATTTATATACTAATGGCCAAGTGGTGATTTAAGACTAGAAAGAAAATACTGTAACAATAACAACAACAAAACGTTGACTGGAGGGTAAAGAGTGCTATAGTGAGAAACAGAGAAGAGAATATAGAATGTGTGTGGAAGCGGGGATTTCAAATGATAGTCTGCAAATGTTATATTAAGAAAGTGACCTTGGGATTTCTCTGTCGGTCCAGTGGCTAAGACTCTACACTCCCATTACAGGGGACCAGGGTTCAATCCTTGGTCAGGGAACTAGATCCCACACACTGCAACTAAAGATTCTATTTGCACAGCCAAATAAATAAATACTTTAAAAAAAAAAGGTATTTTAAAATAAAGTGACCTTCAAAATTGGCAAAGAGAAAAGGATTGAGCCATGTTACATCCCAGGAAGAAATAGGACCTGAAAGAATAAGCAGGCCTGGAAAGATCAAGAAAACAGGGAGATGAAGGTGGCTGAAGGAGAGGAAACAGGTCAACTTCAGCAAGAGTGCTGGGAGAGATCAGGAAGATGGTCCATTGGTGCAGATGGGCACTGACACTAATCAAGGCTTTGTACAGAACTTCTCTTGTTTCTATTCCTTGGAAGAGAACATCTATATTTGGCCATTTCTTTTTGGCAAATGAATTTCAAGTACATTTTAACATTTATGGCAAAATAAAGACAGAAATTTGAATGACTGCTAAATGGTTATAGCAATACAGAAACCCCAATCTTAGAAACACCATGATGGATTCTTTGGTCTGCATAAATTCTGGATAATTACCTTTTTCTCAGCTTTTGTGCTATACTTACAAAGCTAGCACGGTAGCATACACTGATAAAGGTATGCTAGGTAAAAACAAGCCAAATTCATCTCTGAAAGAAAACTGTGACTCCTACAGAATGAAATGCATCTAGGGACAAGATTTATTGACTAGAGGTCAATAATTTGATTTACTGACTAGATTTACTGCATAAAAATACCAAATAGGTTTATCATTTCAACCAGAATTGTATTTCCTTTTTTATAGCACTGGCATTTTTTATTTCACTGTGGTTGGTACATCAAAATTTGGTTATACAAAAAGATTTCTAAGTAAATATTGTTATGAGCAATCTTTTAAAACTGAGTACTTTCAGATACCAGTTAGAACTTTATGTTTTAGTTTGAAAACAATAGCACCTAGTATTTGTTGAGTGTTTTCTCTAAGTTCAAGGCTAAGCTTGATTCATGTGATCCACTGAGCAACTCAGAAAGGAATGTATATTGAATAGCTGAGAATACTAAACCTCACATTATAATAAATGACTTGTCCCAAAGCCCACAGCTCTTAAACTGCAAAACCAGGTCTTGAATTCATATAATCTCATTAATACTTATACTATAAACCATACTGAAATAATCCCTTCAAGAAAAGTTCTCTACTGCTTCCTTCTTTCGCCACTTTATACCAAAATCTTAGTTTTATGGACTAAATGACTAAAATTGCATACATGTCAAAAGTTGGGCTAAAGTGAACTCAAGGAAAACACAGTTGCCTTTATAAAACCCTGTAGCTGTAAAAGGTCTAACCTCAGAGGGAAAAATATTATATTCATGTAAGGAGTGTAATTTATACTCAGAGATAAATATGGATAAAAAATTCAAAGTCTTCAGTGAAAGGATTTGTTATTTCTGAACTGTGTGAACTTAAAAAAAATAATTTGGCATACATTCTAATTTGAGGAAAACAATTTGGCTTATTAAAAAAAATATGGGGGTCTGTCTCTCTCTCTCTCTCAGTGCAGAATGTGTCCCTTACTTGACTTACAGTTCAACCAGGTGCTATGTATCAGTAAATGATCATATCAGCCTTTATCTCATCATTCCTCATTGGCTGCCTAGTCAGCAAGGTATTGATTTGTTTTTTAAGCTTCTGCTTACAGTACATGATTGTTTACTTGGCTTACTCCCAAATGTCTTTAAAAACCTTAATAGTGCACTTCCATGTTAGATGGCTTTATTCACCTTTTAATAAGCCTGCTTGCCTTCTATATTAATACTGCATCTGCTTCCAGATACATATTTCTCAGAGGGACAACAGGTTATGAAAAGAAATGCAAAAACAAACAAAAAACACAAAACACAGTGCTTGGGCTGAATTTAATATGGGGATTTAAATAAAAGAATTCAAATAAAATTCACATTTTAATTCAGACATTAGACCCATGCAGAAAGCAAAGTATCTCAATGGAAAACATGAATCATCATTAAACCTGCATTAATTTAGCTCACCCAAATATTCCATCAAGTTCTGATGTGTCACTATAAACAGTGAAGAATCAGAATTGCTCTTTATATTACACTTTATTAAATCTAAGAAAGAAAAGAATCATCACTATAAAACATATATCCATGATGGGATATATCATCAAATTAATCAAATTATTATCCACAGTGGAGACGAACTACAAGTATTTTTACAGGACAAGGTTAAAACCTCTGACTGGGAATAGCTACTAACCAGAAGGGGAAGCAAGAGGAACCCACTGACTTGGGGGTTGGTTTGATTCATTAGAGACATGGTTTCCAATGTATCCATTCACCTACCACATTCACTAATTTACCATTTTCCAGTATCATCTATACGATATCATCTATTAAATGTATCATTTAATACATGTTTAAATGGCTTAACTTGCTAATATTAACCTTCACCATGAGCCACAGATTATTGATATCATGATCTGATATGCTGGTGTCTATATTTTAAATCTTTGTAAGATACAAAATTACTTTGTGTAATTAGCATCACCGACTCAATGGACATGAGGCTGAGCAAACTCCAGGAGATAGTGAAGGATAAGGAAGCCTGGCATGTGACTCCATGGAGTCACAAAGAGTCTGACACAACTTAGCAGCTAAACAACAACAATTACTCTGTGTACTATGTGAAATCATCCCTTGTTTAGATGTTATGTGCTTGCTATAAATCCAGAATTATTCCTTTAGGGCAGTTTTTTCCAAGTATTTTAAAGAGTAAAACACACATACAAACACACACTTATATACACACACACAGAAACATACACGTGAATTAGAGACCTCTTGACAATGTGTGTGTGCTTCTAAGTCACTTGAGTTGTGTTCGACTCTTTGCAACCCACGGATCGTAGCCTGCCAAGTTTCTCTGCCCATTGGATTCTACAGGCAAGAATACTGGAGTGGGTTGCCATGTCTTCCTACAGGGTATCTTCCCCGCCCAGGGAGTGAACCCACATCTCTTAATCCCCTGCATTGTCAGGGGGATTTTTTACCACTAGTGCCACCTGGGAAGCCCCTTTTTGAAAGTACTTGTGAAACTGAAAGTCGTTCAGTCATGTACGACTCTTTGGGACCCCATAGGCTATACAGTCCATGAAATTCTCCAGGCCAGAATACTGGAGTAAGTAGCTTTTCCCTTTTCTAGGGGATCTTCCTAACCCAGGGATCAAACCCAGGTCTCCCACATTGCAGGCATATTCTTTACCAGCTGAGCCACAAGGGAAGACGAAAAGTACTTGTAGTTTAACACAACTATCCTATATTATATACTTTAGGTGCTACTGTTGACTCAACAGGATTCTTATAATAACATTTAGGTGTTCTGGGTCTACAACTGATTTTCTTTCCCCAGGGCACTGACATGTTTCTCTTGCAAAAGAAACTTATCAAAAGAAAAATAAGCCAAGTTCAGTTCAGTTCAGTCACTCAGTCTTGTCTGACTCTTTGTGACCCCATGGACTGCAGCACGCCAGGCCTCCCTGTCCATTAGCAACTCCCAGAGTCCACTCAAAGTCATGTCCATCGAGTTGGTAATGCCATATAACCAACTAACCTTCTGGTGTCGCCTTCTCCTCCCATCCTTAATCTTTCCCAGCATCAGGGTCTTTTCAGTGAGTCAGCTATTCGCATCAGGTGGCCAAAGTATTGGAGTTGCAGCTTCAGCATCAGTCCTTCCAATGAATATTCAGGACTGATTTCCTTTTGGACGGACTGGTTGGCTCTTCTTGCAGTCCAAGGGACTCTCAAGAGTCTTCTCCAACAACACAGTTCAAAAGCATGAATTCTTCAGTGTCCAGCTTTCTTTATTGTCCAACTCTCATATCCATACATGAATACTGGAAAAACTATAGCTTTGACTAGATGGACCTTTGTTGGCAAAGTAATGTCTTTACTTTTTAATACACTGTTTAGGTTTGTCATAACTTTTCTTCCAAGGAGCAAGCAACTTTTAATTTCATGGCTCCAGTAACTGCTGACCATGATATATCATTACACAGATCAAGCTTCTGATTTTTGGAATTTAGTAATTTTTGGAATTTGTGACTGTGGTGATTATTCTTTATTATTGCCCATTTAGAGCACATTGTTGTTCAATAGTTAAGTCATGTTCAATTTTTTTCAACCCATGGACTATAGCACACCAAGCTCCTCTGTCCTCCACTAACTGCCAGAGTTTGCTCAAATTCATGTTCATTGAGTCCACGGTGCTATCTAACCATCTCATCCTCTGCCACCCTCTACTTATTTTGCGTTCAATTTTTCCCAGCATCAGGGTCTTTTTTAATGAGTCAGCTCTTTGCATTAGGTGACCAAAGTATCGCAGCTTCAACTTCCAGTGAATATTCAGGGTTGATTTCCTTTAGGATTGACTGGTTGGATCTCCTTGTTGTCCAAGGGACTCTCAACAGTCTTCTCTAGCGCCACAGCTCAAATATATCAATTCTTTGGTGCTCAGCTTTCTGTATGGTCCAACTCTCAGATACATACATGACTGCTGGAAAAAGCATAGCTTTGACTATATGGACCTTTGTTGACAATGTGGCATCTCTGCTTTTTAATATGATGTCTTGGTTTGTCATAGCTTTACTTCCAAGGATCAAGTGTCATTTAATTTCATGGTTGCAGTCACTGAATGATTTTGTAGCCCAAGAAAATAAAATCTGTTCCTGGTTCCACTTTTTCCCCTTCTATTTGCCCTGAAGTGAAGTGATGAAACAAGATGCCATGAGCTTAGGTTTTTAATGTTGTGTTTCAAGCCAGCTTAAGAGCACTGTTATGTGATAAACATTCAACTGAACAATGGGTAGGAAAAAAGTCATCAGAATTTTCACCAAAATTATACATGTAGACAGATGCTTAATCACTGGAATTCTGTGTTTTTTTCCCCACCAATATTAGATAAAGATTTTCCTTTTGGTAAAAGGAATATGCGTATCACTCCTAATGAAGGTAGAAGAGATTCAGAATTCAATCATCTAGGTAACATATTTGAGTAGGGAAAGATATTTATAATGACTACCGGACATGGAACAACAGAATGAATCCAAATAGGAAAAGGAGTATGTCAAGGCTGTATATTGTCACCCTGCTTATTTAACTTATATGCAGAGTATATCATGAGAAAGGCTGGGCTGGATGAAGCACAAGCTGGAATCAAGATTGCTGGGAGAAATATCAATAACCTCAGATATACAGATGCCATCACCTTTATGGCAGACAGTGAAGAAAAACTAAAGAGACTCTTGATGAAAGTGAAAGAAGAGAGTGAAAAAGTTGGCTTAAAGGTCAACTTTCAGAAAACTAAGATCATGGCATCCAGTCCCATCACTTCATGGCAAATAGATGGGGAAACAGTGGAAACAATGGCTGACTTTATTTTTTAGGGCTACAAAATCACTGCAGATGGTGACTGTTGCCATGAAATTAAAAGACACTTACTCATTGGCAGGAAAGTTATGACCAACCTAGACAGCATAGTAAAAAGCAGAAACATTACTTTGCCAACAAAGGTCCATCTAGTCAAGGCTATGGTTTTTCCAGTAGTCATATATGGATGTGAGAGTTGGACTATAAAGAAAGCTGAGCACTGAAGAATTGATGCTTTTGAACTGTGGTGTTAGAGAAGACTCTTGAGTTTCCCTTGACCTGCAAGGAGATCCAACCAGTCCATTCTAAAGGAGATCAGTCCTGGGTGTTCATTGGAAGGACTGATGTTGAAGCTGAAACTCCAATTCTTTGGCCACTTTATGTGAAGAACTGACTCATTTGAAAAGACCTTGATGCTGGGAAAGATTGAAGGTGGCAGGAGAAGTGGACGTCAGAGGATGAGATGGTTGGATGGTATCACTGACTTGACGGACATGAGTTTGTGTAAACTCTGGGAGTTGGTGATGAACAGGGAAGCCTGGTGTGTTGCAGTCCATGGGATCACAGAGAGTTGGACATGACTGAGCAAATGAACTGAACTGAGCTGAACTATATTTATTGATTGACATCTTATTAGTATTGGGAAGAAAATAAAGAAGGAATGAGCTGCAAAGAGAAGCTGAAAGGAAAGAACCATTATGAAGAGATAGAAGGTGAAGAGGAGAAGAAGGAATATGGCGGAAGGAGAAATGAGTTAAATTTCCTGGAAGAAGTAAAGAGAAAAATTTCTTACTCTATTCAAACTGAAGAATATTTGAAAGAGTTAAGAAAACTTAGGTTTGTAGGTCTATGAATTAAAGAAATTTATCAACCATTTTGTTTTGTAGAACATTAAATCTGAGTTAAAGGTAAACATAGGTACATAGAAAACTGAGATTTTCTTGGCTTACAGTGCTAATAAATAAACTGATAACTCAGCAACAATGAGTCAAATTTTGTTCCACCAAAGAGACCTGAACAAAATTTCTTGTATCTAGATGAAAAGTGTTTAATAAATAAATATAATATGTACATCAAATTTCTATAAAGTTTCTATATCTACATGAGAAAAAAATTTGTTGAATTCATTATTTTAATATAAACTTTTAAAACAGTTTCAGTTAACAGTAAACTGATATCCTGCTTAGTTATGAATGCATTCTTTGTGTTATATAGTTTCTCTCCTTTTAGGTATAGAAATGAACTTTAATAAAAACTGATCATTAAAAAAATGTAAACAATTTAGGTGGCTAATTTTAAAAAATATGATTATACTCCATTGGTATTATTATGTGGAACATATTTGGATTTTTGTTATTTACACATGTTAAAGATGCTATCTGAGGGGAAGGAATCTTATAAATAATCATATCTAAACTTCTACATTTAGGGTGTAGGAACAGCCTCAGAGAACTTATGTCACTTCCCCAAGTCACACTAGTCCAGTCAGTCAGCTGAGTCACTCAGTCATGTCCGAATCTTTGTTACCCCTTTGACCCCAGCACGCCAGGCCTCCCTGTCCATCACCAAATCCCAGAGTTTACACAAACTCATGTCCATCGAGTCGGTGATACCATCCAACCGTCTCATCCTCTGTCGTCCCCTTCTCCTCCTCCCCTCAATCTTTCCCAGCATCAGGGTCTTTTCAAATGAGTCAGTTCTTTGCATCAGGTGGCCAAAGTATTGGAGTTTCAGCTTCAGCATCAGTCCCTCCAATGTATATTCAGGACTGATTTCCTTTAGGATTGACAGGTTTGGATCTCCTTGCAGTCCAACGGACTCTCAAGAGTCTTCTCCAACACCATAGTCCAAAAGCATCAATTCTTCAGTGCTCAGCTTTCTTTATAGTTCAACTCTTATATCCATACATGACTACTGGAAAAACCATAGCCGTGACTAGACAGAATTTTGGTGGCAATGCAATGTCTCTGCTTTTTAATAAGCTGTCTAGGTTGGTCATAACTTTTCTTTCAAGGAGCAAGCATCTTTTAACTTCATGGCTACAGTCACCATCTGCAGTGATTTTGGAGCCCCCCAAAATAAAGTCTGTCACTGTTTCCCCATCTATTTGCCATGAAGTGATGGGATCTTAGTTTTCTGAATGTTGAGTTTTAAGCCAACTTTTTCACTCTCATCAAGAGGCTCCTTAATTCTTCTTCACTTTCTGCCATAAGGGTGTTGTCATCTGAATATCTGGGGTTGCTGATATTTCTCCTGGCAATCTTGATTCCAGCTTGTGCTTCCTCCAGCCCAGTGTTTCTCATGATGTGCTCTGCATATAAGTTAAATAAGCAGGGTGACAATATACAGCCTTGTAGTGTGACAATATACAGTCACACTAGTAGTTGGTATGGAAATATGATTTTCCCTGACCTAGGGAGAATTGTCTCCAAACCCATGCTTACCAATTCATTGGTTTGACCTTACCTTTCTGACTTTGTTTCATCATCTGTTAAATAACAATAACAATTAGAATAATATTATCGATTCTACCTAATTTAAAGATTTCTCTAAGGACTACAAAAAAATGATTGACTCATCTTAGACCTCCGTTGGTCTTCTCCAATGGCTTAGCAGGCAAAGAATCCACCTCCAACGCAGGAGATATAAGGAAACATGGGTTTGAGCCTGGGTCAGGAAGATACCCTGGAGTAGGAAATATTTGGCAACCAAATCCAGAATTTTTGGCTGGAAAATTCCAAGGACAGAAGACCCTGATGGGCTATAGTCCACGGGGTCACAAAGAGAAGGACATAACTGAGCACGTGCATGCACACACATACACACACAGGGCCTCAGTTAACTTTAATTATCTCATCATTTCTTCCTGTTGCCCCAGTTTCTAATATTCTATCTTTACAAATAATGGCCAGAAACGAATCCCACTAGTCAATCAAGACTATTTGTTCAAAACTCAATAAATAAACAAATTTGAATATAGGTAAAGAGACTGGGGGTACAAAAGAATAAATGTAGGAAAACTTAAGTATCAGTATCTCACAAACCTCTGTCGCTAGTTTCTGGTTACCTTTGAATATCCTCATAGCCATACCCTCATCCTCTTTTAGCTCAATACTTAGCAAAGATCTTCCTTCAATATTGCCCTTCCACTAATCTCCAAATCTTATTACAAAATTAAAGTAAAACAGTAGACTCCAAAAGGGACAAATGCATCATTGTGTTTCTCAAAAGGGAAATTTCTCTTCTCCAGAAAGGATTTTAACTGTAAATCCTTCCCAAAATCCATCAAAGAAAAATTAATTCTCAAAGTTTATCAATGATTTCTCCACTTTCCAAGTCTAATTACATTGATTATAGACAACTTCTGAATCATTCACAATGTTTGACCTTAAAATGACTTTATATAGAACCCCCCTTTTCTTTTACACTCACAAATGGGCTTTTGCTCATCTGAACAAATTAAAATAAAAATATATATGTAAATAATTAACATATATATATTAAAAATATATATCCAAATATATCTCAATAAATATATGAAATATAATCTAAATCTGCTAGATAAAAACAGAGTATTCCTCTTCATATTTCTAGATTAGCATAAATGCTTTATTGGCTCAATGTCAGAAAAAAGTTATTGCTTTCAGGAGGAGAGAAAATTTTAAAGAAACATATATGTGTCAAATATGTTATAAATCATTTTGAGAAGGTAAACTTACTTAATCTTCTTAATAACTTTATGATAGATATTGCTTATTTTATACATAAAACTGAAGCAAATGGTGGTTAATACACTTAATATTATTAATAGTCAGAAAATCATGAGGCCAAATTATTTACTGATCTTTATATTCTATCATACTACTAGAGTGATGTCTACATATTCAAAAGCATTTATGAAGGCATACTTAAAGAGTGATGGCAGGATATTTAAAGTCCTGAAAATATGTTATCTTACATCTTCAGTTCAGTTCAGTTCAGTTCAGTCGCTCAGTCGTGTCTGACTCTTTGCGACCCCATGAATCACAGCACTGCCAGGCCTCCCTGTCAATCACCAACTCCCGGAGTTCACTCAGACTCACGTTCATCGAGTCAGTGATGCCATCCAGCCATCTCATCCTCTGTCATCCCCTTCCCCTCCTGCCCCCAATCCCTCCCAGCATCAGAGTCTTTTCCAATGAGTCAACTCTTCGCATGAGGTGGCCAAAGTACTGGAGTTTCAGCTTTAGCATCATTCCTTCCAAATAACTGAGTATTAGGAACTGTGAGTTTTTTTTTTTTTTAATATATTCTGTAAATACTGTAAAAAATAATTTTTAAATAAGTAAAAAATGAAAACAAATAAAAAATGAGTTTTAAAAGAAGCCCTAGAGATGTTATCGGCAGGCAGTACAATAATGTAGAATGGTTTAATTATTTTAGCTTTAAAGAAAGAAAAATTTAATACACTTAAACACACAAACAGAAACACAAATGCTATCATACTGGACCTAAAATATTGGGTTGATATCCCTAAGATTGTATTTTGAAGCCAAAGAAAAAAGTAAAGTCATCTTAATTTTTTATCCTCTGCCTTAAATTCCTGATATACTCCAGATATATTATCACTGGTTTTCCTTTTTCTGCCAGTGTTAGAATGTTTGCTTAAGAGAAAATCCCCTTAGAGACAGATCTGAACTTAGGTTTCCAATAGGAAATCTATCACTGTGAACTTCTGATATTCCCTGCTAAAATGTAGCACTTCCCTAGGAAGGTACTAGAACAATCTTATCTTTCTCTGACATGTGGCTAGAGAGCCAAAGGAACTCATTTTTACTCTAAACTAAAATTCTTTAAATAAGAAAATTTGTCATTTTAAAATTGAATTGTGAATGCCATTACGAAATAATTTTGAAGGAAAAAGACATTTGGATTCTCTTTTGCAGATATTCACATTCCAGGACCATGCTCCTTATGGTGTCATTTGTAGAACTATTTGTTCCACGTTAAGCAAAATATCTCCATCTCAGCAGGAAGTCTTGGCACATAATTAAGATGATCCTTTTCAGAAAGTTTGCAATGGTGTTGTCTGTTTATTGATAAAAAGAGAATCCCATCTCTAATGGGATTTAAAATCTAGTTAGTTTTTTTCAATCCATTAAAAAGATAGCTAATACTTTTCCTGAAGTACTCTCCAAAGGCCATCTTTCTTTTATATTAACTGTAGAAATCAACATCATTTCTGTATTCAAGACTTGGAATATATTGCTTTTAATTCCAAAAGACATTTGAATCAAATAGATTTAGTTTCAGCTTCCTCTTTGATTTCCACAGTTCAATTCCTGGCCCAAAGCCTAACATAATAAAAGTAAAATAAAAGAAAATAAGATTAACCTTATCGTTCATATTTGACCAGTTTAAATAACATAAATAATCAACATTTTCAGAATGTCAACTGCATGGAGCAGTGACATGCGTAATAAAAATGTGCCCTGGGTGAAGCAATGCCTGCATGGAAAAAGAATGCATTCTCACCCAAGAACAGAAGGAGGATGCTTCCATTTCTCACTTACTAAAGTGTCTCTGCCTTCTTTCTTGAAGCCTTGCCTAGGACCCCTCATAGAAGCTGAAATTCTGCCTCTGTTCACATTTCCCCAGATTCTGGCTCCCACTTTTTCACCAAACTTTCCTCTAGTCTTTAAGGGATGGAGGCAGCAGCTGCATTGAGAATATAAATTATGGTAGTAGGCCTTGGTCCAGTTATAATAGTTGCAGATTCAGGTTTGGCTGAATTTCACCCTAAACACTGATTCATTGGCCCTGAATGGCCCATGGGATTGTTGTAACACACATGCCATGCACAGGGCTGAATTTGTCTCCTTTTGTGTGAAGAACTACCACTCTTAGTATCTTCCTCACATAGATAAATTTTCAGATTTTGAAATAACTCATCTCATCTGACCTTGTCTCTGGACCAAAATACATACAATACAGATGTGCTTAACAACTCAAAGATATTTCACATCATTGTTACTCAGGGAGACATTTCTGGGCACTAAATATAGGGCAAAAAGACAGAGTATAGGGTATTCATCCTCAGAAGTCATGTAAATGAAAGAGAAAATGCCTAACTCACTGGTGATGCAGCCTTACCTACAAGCTTTATAATTTATCCTGAGTACAGAGTCATGATTGACATATTTCTATAAAAGTTATTACCCTAGAGAATCTAAAATGTGTGTGCTATAGTCAGCTCCTCATCTGTACTTTCCTTTCTAAATATTTCCCCAAACCCTTTTGAAAACTGCTTATCTATTTAGCTACCTACCTATCTATTTAAAACTGCAATAAAATTATAAGAAATTTCACCACCTCTCTCTCTTTGTTTACATACACCTGATAAACAAAAGTGCACTCCTTATAGACTGTATAAGGCAAAATGAAGTTGTATTAGAATAAAGTAACTGTATGGTAAGAATTCTGTCTGTCTAGAACTATATTCAAACAGAAATCATTACTTATGTTAACTTCTCTGGATATATGGTAGTATTAGAACTAAACATCTAGAACTAGTACTAGAACTAAGACCTGGAGAAATAAACTGTGATTAAAAGAATAGATTATGACTTAATGGGACATTAAAGTAGAAATGTCACAGGAGGGCAAATAAAGCAGAGCATTGAAAATTTGTCAAAGAAATTGTGTGTGTGTATATATATATATATATATATATATATATATACGAACAATGGTTATCAAGACATTTGACATCAGGCAACAAAGTACAGTGATCTCTGAGTGAAAAGAAGCAAATGAGATAAGCTCTGACAATGCCAGATCTTATTGTCTTGACAGAATTTTCAGGCTGCAAGATGAGAAAGGGAAATGTAGGGAAAACCCAGTGGGTTCCATGAGTTGACAGCACTGAGCAGAGAGTCCAAGGGATCACGCAGTTCTCAGGACAGTAATGGGGAAGAAAATACAACACAGAATGTGAACCCTGAAGATTTACAGAGGGTCTTCCTTATGTATATAGTAGAATACCAATCAGCATATGCGTATAAGGAAACTGCTAGATGTTAGCAAAAGAACCATCTGAAATATTATAGGGACAGTATCTGCAGCTCACACTCTGCAGAATACATCATGTGAAATGCCAGGCTGGATGAATTACAATTTGGAATCAAGATTGCTGGGAGAAATATCAACAACCTCAGATATGCAGGTGTTATCACTTTAAAGGCAGAGCGTGAAGAGGAACTAAAGAGCCTCTTATGATGGTGAAAGAGCAGAGTGAAAAAACTGGTCTTAAACTCAACATTAAAACAATAAAAACAAAAACAAGAAGATCATGGCATGTAGTCCCATCACTCCATGGCAAATAGAAGGGGAAAAACTTGAAGCAGTGACATATTTAGTTTTCTTGGGCTCCAAGATCACTGCAGATGGTGACTGTAGCCATGAAATTAAAAGATGCTGATTCCTTGGAAGGAACAGTATGACAAACCTACGCACAGACATTAAACCTAGCAAAGATATCACTTTGTCAACAAAGGTCTATATAGTCAGATGATGTGAGAGTTGGACCGTAAAGAAGGCTGAGCACCAAAGAATTGATGCTTTAGAATTGTGTGCTGGAGAAGACTCTTGAGAGTCTCTTGGACTGCAAGGAGATCCAACCAGTCCATCCTAAAGGAGATCAATCCTGGGTATTCATTGGTAGGACTGATTTTGAAGCCAAAACTCCAATACTTTGTCCATCTGATTCAAAGAGCTGACTCATTTGAAAAGACCCTGATGCTGGGAAATACTGAGGGCAGGAGGAGAAGGGGACGACAGAGGATGACATGGTTGGATGGCATCACTGACTCAATAGACATGGGTTTGGGTGGACTCCAGGAGTTGGTGATGGACAGGGAGGCCTGGCGTGCTGCAGTTCATGGGGTCACAAAGAGTTGGACATGACTGAGAGACTGAAATGAAAAGAATAAAGGAAGATATACCATGTTAATAATAAATAAAAGACCAAGTAGTTTTCACAGAATCTTACTAGGGATAAAGTTTATTTCCTGTTACAAATGGGTCAGTTCATCAAGAGAAACATGACAATTCAAAAGCACTAGTAATAAAATTTCAAAATATATAAAGAAAAATGGGGTAGATTGGCAAAGAAAAATGGACCATAAGTCAGAAATTTTATTATGCTTCTTGCAATAAATAAGAGAATTGTGCACAAAAAGTGTGTAAGGATAGAAGACCTAAACAGCATTATTAATCAACTTGATCTAAGGAAATATATGGGCTTCTTGGGTGGCTCAGTGTTAAAGATTCCTCCTGCCAATGCAGGAGACACAGGAGATGTAGTTTCCATCCCTGGGTTGGGACAATCCCTGGGAGGGGGAAATGACAACCCATTCCATTTTTATTGACTGGAGAATCTCATGGACAGGGGAGTCTGGTGGTCAACAGTCAGTTGGGTCACAGAGTTGGACATGACTGAAGCGACTTAGCGCACACACACACACATGCAAGGAAATAGAGATCCAACAAGAGCAAAATATACATTCTTTTCAAAGGCACATGGAATCTCTACCAAAATTGACCAAACCATGAACAATAAAAGATGTAAAACTAAAAGATGTGTGAGATGCTACTAAGACAGTATTTTGGTGAACTTTGAAATAATGAAACACCTATATTATAATGAAGAAAGTTTTAGAATCAGTGACCTCAGCTTCCACAATAATTAACTAGCACAAAAAGAGCAAACTGAACCTAAAGTGAGAAGAACAGAATGAAAAGACAAGGCAAGGATTGTGAGAAAATGTTTGCAAAGCATTTATCCAAAAAACAACTTGCATCTAGAATGTATAAGAACATGCAAAATTCAACAATGCAAAAGCAAATATTTCAATAAAAATGGGAAAATTATTTGAATACATACTTCAGGTATATCCAAGGAGGATATATGGACAGCAAATAAGCATACAAAATACTATTCAATAGTATTAATTATTAATGAAATACAAATTAAAATCACAGTGAGACACCATTACATATCTATTGTGCTCAGTCGCTTGGTCATGTCCAATTCTTTACAACCCTATGGACTGTAACCCTCCAGACTTCTTTGTCCATAGGATTTTCTAGGCAAGAATACTGGAGTTGGTTGCCGTATTAGAATGATTAAAATTTAGAAGTATTGGCAAGGATGTGGAGGAACTGGAATTCTCCAGTACTGCAAGGGAAATAAAAAATGGTACAACCATTTTGGAAAAGAGTTTGATATTTTTTTTTAAAGTTAAGCATACACTTTATCATGTGATCTAGAGAAAAGACTAATACATGAAAGTTCATAGCAGCTTAATTTGCAATAGTCTAAAACTAAATTCATTCCAATCCCAAAGACAGGCAATGCCAAAGAATGCTCAAACTACCACACAATTGCACTCCTCTCATGCTAGTAAAGAAAAACTAATACAATTATGTAAAGTTTAAAAATAAAATAAAATTAAAAAAAAAAAAGAAAAGAAATTCTCAAAATTCTCCAAGCCAGACTTCAGCAATATGTGACCCGTGAACTTCCAGATGTTCAAGCTGGTTTTAGAAAAGGCAGAGGAACCAGAGACCAAATTGTCAATATCCTCTGGATCATCAAAAAAGAAAGAGAGTTTCAGAAAAACATCTATTTCTGCTTTATTGAGTATGCCAAAGCCTTTGACTGTGTGGATCACAATAAACTGTGGAAAATTCTAAGAGGTGGGAATACCAGACCACCTGACCTGCCTCTTGAGAAACATGTATGCAGGTCAGGAAGCAACAGTTAGAACTGGACATGGAACAACAGACTGGGTCCAAATAGGAAAAGGAGTACGTCAAGGCTGTATATTCTCACCCTGATGATTTAACTTCTATGCAGAGTACATCATGAGAAACGCTGGGCTGGAAGAAGCACAAGCTGGAATCAAGATTGCCAGGAGAAATATCAATAACCTCAGATATGCAGATGACACCATCCTTATGGCAGAAAATGAAGAGGAACTAAAAAGCCTCTTGATGAAGGTGAAAGAGGAGAGTGAAAAAGTTGGCTTAAAACTCAACATTCAGAAAACGAAGATCATGGCATCTGGTCCCATCACTTCATGAGAAATAGATGGGGAAACAGTGGAAACAGTGTGAGACTTCATTTTTTTGGGCTCCAAAATCACTGCAGATGATGACTTCAGCCATGAAATTAAAAGATGCTTACTCCTTGGAAGAAAAGTTATGACCAGCCTAGATAGCATATTGAAAAGCAGAGATATTACTTTGCCAACAAGGGTTCGTCTAGTCAAGCTATGGTTTTTCCAGTGGTCAAGTATGGATGTGAGAGTTGGACTGTGAAGAAGGCTGAGCGCCGAAGAATTGATGCTTTTGAACTGTGGTGTTGGAGAAGACTCTTGAGAGTCCCTTGGACTGCAAGGAGATCCAACCAGTCCATTCTGAAGATCAGCCCTGGGATTTCTTTGGAAGGAATAATGCTGAAGCTGAAACTCCAGTACTTTGGCCACCTCATGCGAAGAGTTGAATCATTGGAAAAGACTCTGATGCTGGGAGGGATTGGGGGCAGGAGGAGAAGGGGACGACAGAGGATGAGATGGCTGGATGGCATCACTGACTCGATGGACGTGAGTCTGAGTGAACTCCAGGAGTTGGTGATGGACAGGGAGGCCTGGTGCACTGCAATTCATGGGGTCGCAAAGAGTCAGACACGACTGAGCGACTAAATTGAACTGAACTGAACTGAAAACTTGATTCAAGGAATTAAGAGCTACACAAAATTATTAGATATTAAATTAGCTACAAAATATATGTTATATCATGACAGATACAGCAAATATTTTATAATAACTATAAATAGAATATAACCTTTAAATTGTGAACTACTATTGAGTATAGTTGTAGCATATAATATTGTATATCAGCAATATTTCAATGAAAAAAATCTCTTTGAATCAACCCAAGTGATCATAAATGGATAAACAGATTGAAAATATTGGGGTATATTCATAATTATAATTCTTCACAGCAAGATACAGGAATGAACACTTGATACAATGAGCCACATAAAAGGATAACCCCAAAATAATTTAGCTGAGTTAAATAAGCCAGACAAAATGAATACAGACTGTATGACTCCCGTTTTATCTAAATACACACTAATCTACAGTGACTGAAAGCAGGTAAGCTGTTATCTGCGGAGACAGGGATGCAGGAAGACATGTGAGGGAGACAATTGCAAAAGGAAATACATTTCTAGGAGTGATAAATATGTTCATTATCTTGAATGTGGTGACGATTTAATCACCTATTCAAATAAAACTGTAAAACCTATCAAACTGTACATTTTAAATGTATACACTTTATTGTATGCCAATTACATTTTGAAAAAGCTTTTAAACCAAACAGGATTCACAGGAATGTGTAAGGTATATACAGAACTGTGATTCTAAGGCTTCCTGGATACCCTGTAACATATACCTGAAGTTTCATACTAGCCATGTGCTATTTAACATTTATTATTACACTGAGCATTCCCTGGAGGCTCAGACAGTAAAGAATCTGCCTACAATGAAGGAGACTCACGTTAGAAAGATCTCCTGGAGAAGGGAATGACTACCCACTCTAGTACTGCCTGGACGGTGGAGCCTGGTGGGCTACAGTATATGGGATCACAGAGTCAGACACGACTGAGTTACTAACACTTTCACTTTTCATTATTATCTAAAGTCACAAACTTTCTATTATTAATTCAATATTTTATTGTTTTCCTCTTTTCTGACAAGAAATGCAGAGAGGTGGCTCAGCGGTAAAGAATCCACCTGGCAATACAGGAGACACCGAAGACGTGGGTTCGATCCTTAGGTAGGAAAGATCCCCTGGAGGAGGAAATGGCAACCCACTCCAGTATTCTTGCCTGAAAAATTCCATGGACAGAGGAGTCTGATGGGCCATAGTCTATGGGGTAGCAAAGAGCTGGACATGACAGAGCAACACAGCATGACAAGAAATACAAGATTTCACAGAACCATTTTTTCGTGTGTTAGAAAATTTCATAGTAGTGTATTTGTTCCCTTCTGTCTCCATTACAGACTGTGTAATTGTTTTAGCCTATATCAATACTAGATATCTAGCATGATGTGTTGAAAAAAGGGACAAAAATTATTTGCTGAGGTTCTATTATGTACTTATACATTGATTAGGTACTCTCATATTTTTATTTATTTTAACACTCTCATTAGATTTCTAAGGACAAAAAATATTATATCTGTTTACAATGAGGAAATGGTAGAGGCCTGAAGAAATCTACTCAGTTCATGAATACTGAAATCAAGAATGGTGCTCTGCTTCTAGTAATCCCAGAACTGTGGCTCTCTTTTTGCAAAGCTGCCTGGTGGTACTGCCGTAACACATTTACCTTCCTATAGGTGGGGAGGGACATCTCATGGTATAACTTTGACAGAATATGTCAATTTTTCTATATATTGAAATTTCCTTACAATGTTAGTCAGTTTTGTATACTAGTAAAGCCTGAAATATTGGATTGCACAGGAGGAAAAGCAGTTTCTACACAAATACAAAATGAAATATATATATATATATATATACAAAGAAAGAAAACTAAGCTCCAAAAGCTCAGGTTTAAGGGAGAAAGGTATTATATCTGGCTAAACCAAATAAAATCTTTGTGACCCTGTGGACTGTAGCCTACCAGGCTTCTCCGTCCATGGGATTTTACAGGGAAGAATACTGGAGTGGGTTGCCATTTCCTTCTCCAGGGGATCTTCCCGACCCAGGGATTGAACCTGGGTCTCCTGCATTGTAGGCAGATGTTTTACCATCTGACCCACCAGGGAAGTCCAAATCAAAACTTATATTTAAAAAAAAATTTCCTTCCATCACTCATTTCTCAAATACTTATCCATGCTAGATTCTGTACTATGTACTGGATATTTTAGGGGATAGAAGATATATGGCTCCTACTCTCAAAATTTAGAATTTGGCAAGATAGATAGTCGACTTCATTAGAACCTTTAAAAATGCAACAACATAGAAGCAGCTCATAAATACATCACAGTGAAAGCTGGTAGAAGGTGAAATCTCCAAAGCTGGTAATCATGTAAGTTAGTCACAGATCAACAATATGAATGTTGTAGTTGTAATTGCTTTTAATCAAACACCATATTAGAATACACAAGTGAGCATACAGTAATGGAGAATGGGAGATACTCAGCAGTTATATAACTAAAAATGCTGCATTCTGTTTCATAGATCATAACCAAACCAGAGAATTTTTGAAGGTTTTAGGAGAGAGCTATACAGCTGATTATCAGAATGCAAAAATAGAACACAAAGCAGAGGGATTAAAGAAAATGAAACTAATTGACCAGAAGAAAGATGTAAAAATTACTTTGCAAACACTTAAACAAAGGACTTTAAATAGTATGTGGTTACTCAATATTTCCATTGAAAATATTTTTAAAAGAAAAAAAAAAGGCTTAATTTGTAGTATGAGGATTTTACCTAGACAAAAATAAATGTTTTTGTTTGTATCATTAGAGATAATAGACATGGCCCTATTAAAATAGGTGAAAACCAGATGACCTCTAATGATCCTTTTCCTTCAAAGATTCTATGATTATCATAACAATATATGCACTCTAGATGAAACAGAGTGGACTTGACATATTCAGCTCCATCCTTTACTGTGTTTTAGAAATGCATTTCATGTTAATTCAGCAACATGGTTAGTGAAAACTTTCCATCTGCCAGTAAGATGCTAAAAAAAAAGAAACTGGTGGATGAATAATTTTATACTATAAGGAAGTAGTAAATTCCAGCTGTGAAAGCTAAAAAGCACAAAAAAAAGCTCTGGAATTCAAGATTGGCTCTGCCAATCTTCCCCCACACCTGATAGTTTTTTAATAATAGTCATACCTTTAGTCAATAGAGTCACATGTAATTACTTTTGTGTTAAGTATTCCAACCCAGACATTTTAGTATGTTCATTTCTTTCATTTGTTTCAGTGCCAACAAATACAGCATCCTGTGCCAAGACTTAACAGTATCTTCCAAAAAAAGAATCTGGATGGTTCATGCCCAGTGGTTAATTACAAAATTTCACAAAATAAGAAAAAATACTTTCTTATACTGAATTTCAAAAAAAACTGAAGGCAAAGCACAACTTAAATAACCCTCACTTCTACACAGTGAAAATTTTTTGAGAGAATTCTAAGAGTATTTGCTCATTAGCATGAGCAAATATTCTCTTCTCAATAATCATACAATCTATTTAACTGATGCTAATAATACTCTTACAATATTTTCAAAACTTTCATCATGCAAGTAAAGGTATTTCACACTGTGCTTAATCTCAACATTTTGAACTTCATATTATCAGTTAATCAAGAGGAGGACAATATTTTCAAATGTGTGACATGCATGGCATGGCTGGCAAGCTGTGGATCATGCACCAAATGGTTTAAGCAGTGTATAAGTAGGATGTTGATGGGACCAGATGCTATGATCTTAGTTTTCTAAATGTGGAGCTTTAAGTCAACATTTTCACTCTCCTCTTTCACTTTCAAGAGGCCCTTTAGTTCTTCTACATTTTCTGCCATAAGGGTGGTGTTATCTGCATATCTGAGGTTATTGGTATTTCTCCCGGCAATCTTGATCCTAGCTTGTGCTTCTTCCAGCCCAGCATTTCTCATGATGTACTCTGCATATAAGTTACATAAGCAGAGTGACAATATATAGCCTTGATGTACTCCGTTCTTGATTTGGAACCAGTCCATTGTTCCACGTCCAGTTCTAACTGTTGCTTCCTGACCTGCATAAAGATTTCTCAAGAGGCAGGTCAGGTGGTCTGGTATTCTCACACCTTTCAGAATTTTCCACAGTTTATTGTGATCCACACAGTCAAAGGTTTTGGCATAGTCAATAAAGCAGAAATAGATGATTTTATGGAACTCTCTTGCTTTTTCGATGATCCATCCTATGTTGGCAATTTGGTCCCTGGTTCCTCTGCCTTTTCTAAAACCACCGTGAACATCTGGAAGTTCTCGGTTCACTTATTGCTGAGGCCTGGCTTGGAAAATTTTGAGTATTACTTACTAACATGTGAGATGAGTGCAATTGTGCAGTAGATCCCCTGAAGAAGGGAATGGCAACCCACTCAAGTATTGTTGCCTGGAGAATTCCATGGACAGAGGAGCCTGGGGGTCTACAGTCTATGGGGTCATAAAGAATCGGATATGACTGAGCAACTAACACAACACACACACATTCATTTATGTACAGTGTAATCAGATATAGGCTTCCCAAGTGGCTTAATTGTAAAGAATCTTCCTGCCAAGACAGGAGATTCAGGAGAAGTAGGTTTGATCCTTGCCTGGGATCAAACCTGGCAAGGAAGGTTTGATCTTCTAGGGGAGAAAAACAGCAACCTACTCCGGTATTCTTGCCTAGAAAATTCATGGACAGAGGAGCCTGGTGGGCTACAGCCCATGCTGTTGCAAAGAGTCTGACACGACTGAGGGCAGAGTACAGCATATAACAAATACACATGGTAGAAAACAAAACTAAATACTGACTGAAAATAAAAATAATAGAATATTCTCTTTGGAAATTGCCAGCCCAAAGCATATGAGAACTTTACAAACTAAAAGAAGTACATATTTTTTGTTTTAAAGGTAGTAAAAGGAGGCAAATTTTTAAAGTTCTGCATTTCATATTTATTTTTTAAGAAAGCACCTAATACTTCCTATGTACTGCTATACATCTGCAACTAGGGTTTGTGTGTGTATATGTGTGTTATTTTAAGAAAGCACCTAATACTTCCTATGTACTGCTATACATCTGCAACTAGGGTTTGTGTGTGTGTATGTGTGTTATTTAAGTCAAATGTAGTTGGTCAAGGATAAGGGGAGCAGTATGATAAAGATGAACTTTTTCAAGCAAAAATATCACAGAATGCTAAATTTGTGATTCAGTTTCTTTAAAAAAAATTGACTGTTTCAACCCAGATATTAAAATAAACCTGTAGTTCCTCTCCTTTACAAATTCAACTGTAGCCTTACTAACAAAAAGCTATTTTAGGTCTCCTTGCTTTTATTTCAGATCAATTCAGAGTCTGGAATATTTGGTAGGTCTCCTGACTTATTGTATGGACTCCTTTCTAGCTTTCTGCAATAAAAATTAAATCTTACAGCTTCCTCTTATTGAGAGGAAAATAATAAAGCATCACCAAATAGTTTCACATTCTTTTGTTTCAGAGACAATCAGTGCATAAAAATTACTGCAGATAGTTCATAAAAAAAAGACTAAATGTATTCCACTTAGACTATTTAATGATTCACATGTAATTCATTCATTTATTTGTACAAAAGCTAGAAGACAATTTCCTGGCCCCATTCCTGCAGACAGGCTCTTCCTCAAGGGCTCTATTGGAAGCACCATTTTTATCTTTGGGAGATGCCAAGCTTTGAGGAGAAACATCTAGCATCAAGTGTATAACACAGTCAACAAAACTCAGGAAGGGCTGATTTAATGACATTAAAATTGGGTGTATATACATCACTGCTGATTGTACAATAGATAGCTAGTGGAAAGCTCTGTATAACCCAGGGACCCCAGCCTGGTATTCTGTGATGACCTAGAGCAGTGGGATGGGGATCAGGGTGGGAGGGAGGCTCAAGAGGGAAGGTATACATACATATATATGTATATAGTTACAGTGATTTGTGATGTTGTATGGCAGAAACCAATACAACACTGTAAAGCAACTATCCTCCAATTAAAAATAATAAAAATAAAATGAAAAAGTGGTAATAGCTAAATAGATAAGCATGAGGTAGTCTCCCTGGCTCCTGACATGACCTGGAGATTTGCAGGATCATGTGTGTCTGAGAAGATCTTAGGTCAAGAGTTTTTATATACAGCAGAAATTTATGAGGTTGTAGCTCACCCAAGAATGGAGTCATAGAGAAAAATAGCCGAACCCACACTTAGGCAATGCCAAGGACAGGAGCCTGGCGGGCTACAGTATATGAGGTTGCAAAGAGTCGGCCACAACTTAGTGACTGAGCACACACACACTTAAGCAAAGAGTAGAGAGACCAGCACTCCACAGCATGAGTTAGTTACAGTAGAAGAACTCATCAAGTAGCAGAGACCAAAAGGGGTCCCAGAGAATATGAGGATTAGAGGCCTTTCTCCTCACGACCTGCTAACATAAACATTCAAAGTCCACCCTTCCAAATAACTAAGAGATATCATAATGCTACATATCTGAAAATTTAAAATCGGTCTCCCATCAGCCTGCTTTGGCAATCAACCCCCTCATCCCACCCCTTGCACAAAAGTCACAGCCACTAGCAGGGTAGAGGCACTGGATGATATTCAGATCATTTGTTACTAATCAGAATACATAAATTTGTAACCTATATTTAAATTCAGGAAACATGAATTAAAACAGTAACAGATGTCTTAACCAAACATATTAACATATAAGTGTGGATTGTTTCCCAAGAGACAGAACTTAGTGTATCATCCTTTCTTGCATATGTGAACAAAGGTATTTCCCCCTAGATGATCTTGAAATCATGGAACTAACATTTACTAAATGTCATTCTAAGTAGAATTAATAAAAATTTTGAAAATAACTAAATTCCCAAGTCACTAAACTCAAATACCATGACTTTTTTTACTACAATCATCAGTATCAGGGCTTTCCTCTTCAGTCTCATTCCCAGTCCTCCATCCTAAGTATAACATTTAGTCTAATATTGCCTATAGGATTAACAGCTTCCTGCCTCTAGGCCCTGTCACATCTGCTTTTAATGAACTTTCATGCAAGGTGACAATTAGAGCAACTGTGAAGAGAACTGAAACTTTGAGGGGTTTATAGCACAGTTTGAATAAAGTTTTTTGTACTTTGCTGCTGTTGGTGCTGCTGCTAAGTTGATTCAGTCATGTCGACTCTGTGCAACCCCATAGACGGCAGCCCACCAGGTTCCTCTGTCCCTGAGATTCTCCAGGCAAGAATACTGGAGTGGGTTGCCATTTCTTTCTCCAATGCATGCATGCATGCATGCTAAGTTGCTTCAGTCGTGTCCGACTCTGTACGACCCTCTGGGCAGCAGCCCATCAGGCTTCTCTGTCCGTGGAATTCTCTAGGCAAGAATACTGGAGTGGGTTGCCATTTCCTTCTCCACTTTTGTACTTTATTTGCCAACAAATCTGTAATAATTGAAATATGTAGAAATTATCTTTATATGGAAATATATTATTCACATGAACACACTATACTACTAGAATACCTTAAGCCTCAAATTAATATAGAAAGTGTAATACCCTCTTTTATAAACTTTTCAGTTCAGTTCAGTTCAGTCCCTGAGTCGTGTCAAACTCTTTGCGACCCCATGAACTACAGCACGCCAGGCCCCCCTGTCTATCACCAACTCCCGGAGTTTACCCAAACCCATGTCCATTGAGTCAGTGATGCCATCCAACCATCTCATCCTCTGTCGTCCCCTTCTCCTCTGGTCCTCAATCGTTCCCAGCATCAGGGTCTTTTCAAATGAGTCAGCTCTCCGCATCAGGTGGCCAAAGTATTGGAGTTTCAGCTTCAACATCAGTCCTTCAATACTATAAACTATTAGGTACATATTAATAAATGAATACTAACATGGTAAATTTTTAAAAATACATGCAAATGATATATGACTACTTCAGGACAAGGGGAGGAAGGGAAAGGGGAAGTATAGAGATGGGCATAAGTTGTTATTGTGGGATTTGGATGTTTTAAGAGACAGCTTAGGCCAAATGTTAAAATGTATTAAAAATGGTACATGGTATATAACTGTATAACTTTTTGTACAAGTCTGTATGTTTGGAATAGCTTATAATTTAACATGTACTTTCTTTAACTTAAAATGTCTTTTTTTTTTCTTTATTCTCACAGCATGAGGACCTTATTCAAATTTCCTCAACAAACATTAAAGGGAAAATAAAAGCAAGCACTGACAAATTCTGTCTTTTAGTTTGAGTGTGTTCAGTGTCATGTTCGAAATCCAGGCTGTGGAAAGTACAAGGCTACTATGGGAAAGCCAAATTCCTCTCACAAGCCCCAGCTAGTGTGATTATAACAAATTCATTAATAAATATAATTAACCAAGCAGCAGGTTGGTTATATATCAAGATGGCTCAAATGCAGCAAAGGACTCTGAACCAACGTGAAAGCAAGACTCTCTTTGATGACACAGAATTTTAAGTAAGGTAAAAAGATGTAGGAGACAAGAGAAGAAAGTAGGAAAGGCAAGTGCCAGCACAAAGAGCTGATTCCAGAGAGTGGAGTGGTGAGTACAGAATTGACCAGGAAATCTCACACAGAAAACTGTTTCCTAGGGTTCTAGGAAACACAGATTCTAAACTATAGATCAGGAAGATAGAACATAATGGAAAGACATATTTTGATATCATCTTATCAGAGTCAAATTGTACAAACGTTTCAACTCAGATGACAGAGCAGAAGTATGAATCTAGTACAGATCTGTCAAATCCCGAAATCTGTACTTAAAGGGAAAATGGCAGGCAGGAGGTGGAGGAAGTTTGAAACTAAGATTCCGAATGAAAACCCCAGCACTGCCACAATTGGAATAATCCACTTGTTGTGGTCAGGGTTTCAAATGTGGCATTGATCTAATGTTGTAATACACAGTGAAATAGCCTTCCAAGAGTCTAGTAAAAGTGTGTATATCTACACACTTATTTTAAAAGATTTGTTTACCTTTGGGCATAGAGTGAGGAAAGAATAAATAACTTAGGGCAAAAAGAAGTAATTTTATAACTATTAGCAACTCACAGAATAAAGTTACCACTACAATATTCCCTTGGTACCCAAAAGGGATTAGTAACCCTACAGATACCAAAATCCATGGTATCTGTCCCTCATACAAAATGGCTTAGGACAGTCAGCCCTCCATATCTGCTAGTGTGGAACCTGAGGATAAGATGGACCCACTGCGTTTGCTATGACTGTGAAGGTAATATATATATAAATCTATCTTTACACAGAAATACACTTAAAAAATGTTTAAAAAATATTTTTCATTTTAAATCCAAATGTGCCAAATGTAGCTTTCATGGATTTAAATTTAACCATCTCAAAAACTAGGTGTACAAGATGGGAAACTATATAGTTAATTTAATTTTTAAATTTAAAATCTCACCATGACTAGTGTGTACTGGAAAAGACTCTTAAACTATTAATATATTGAATCTACATGTATTCAAAGTGATTCAAAATCTGTTTATGCTAATATAGAAATGATTACCATATAATTTTTATACATATTGAATATTAGTTGTTAAATTTGCAAGTACTCAAGATCTCAAAAATTACACTGGGTTGAATTCAATAGATATGTAGTATTTTGGTAAATATACTAAAAGCCAAATAATTTTTAAAATATTTATACATTACTGGTTATTTATTTCCCTATTTAACATGTATACATTGTTTACTTGTATGTGTGCTTCTATACTGTTCTTATTTACAGTTAAAAGCAAAAAAATCCAAACTGTTTAATTTAGGTCAAGTTAGAACAAACTATAATACTGGAACTTTGGAACGGACAGAAGCCAATTAGATATAAAACTATAGATAAATACAAATATTGGTGTTGAAAAATAAGATGTAAGGGCTAGGTGATCTTCAAGAGTGAAATAGAATCTCCCCCTAAACTAAGCACAGGGCTAAGAAAATACAGAAAGCAATTGCAATAAAAACTGGTTGCATATGGAGGTGTTGCAACATTTCCTTAATGGCACTTATTGCAAGCCTATGATTCATTCTGCTAGGCCACTTGATATGCAATAGTGAAGCTCATCCCTACTTAGAGGCAAGGTGCATTCTCTCCCACAAGAAACATGTAACTCAAATTCAAGTAAAAAGGCCTTGGCATGATAGGGTTAATCTTTAAGGAGTGACACATTTCTTTCTGACTCAATAAAGCATCAAAAATGAACTATCCCACCAGGGTGTTAACAGAATTAGTAAAAATACATTGCCTTTCTATATGTATTGAAGACAAAAGAAGGGAAAAGTTGGTCTTTTAGCTCCTTGTAAAATAAGGATTGACAAATGCCCTGCTAAAATATGATGAAGTTTCTTTTAATTAAAATAGCACCTGTCCACAATAACATTTTAGAGTGGGTTTAAGACAAATTAAATGGTAATCCTTCTTCAATCTATCTTCTTCTTCCTGTGTGTATGCAAGTATTTTTATACTGGTCTAGAACTTAAAGCAATAATTGTGGCTAGGAGAATTCTATATAAATTTATAACAGAAAATATTTAAATATCTTTTTATTTATATAGAAAAAATGAGGTGGATTCATGCTATGTTCATAGAGCAGATGCTTTCATGTAAAATAACTTTGCATTCAAGTTCCCTGTCTACCATTTGTTAGCTCTGCAATTTGAAGCAAGTTACTCCTGGCTCTCATTTTTCTCATCCATTAAATAGGGATAATAAAGACTTTAAATGAAGTAATCACTGCAAAGCTCTGAACACATTTCTTGGGCCATACGATGGACATCACATAAATAATAGGCATTATGATGATGATTAATAATTATCAGTTTGAATACTATACTGTTCCAAAACAGTTAAATCACATCAAAGTGAGGAACAAGAATAAAATTTTAAAAAATTCACTCAGTAAATTATTCAGATAGGTAATATAAGTCACTATTTCATGTTCGTTTGGTAAACAAAAATACAAAATACAACAGAGTAAAATAGCCAGTAATGTAAACTAGTCTGCAAAGTAGTCTGCAAAATTGATAACTGTTATAGACAAACTGGTGATGGATGTAGTTTGAGGCCATGTGAATTGATTAGGAAGACCAATTCCACATAAGTGATGAATGGTGGTTTTATGATACTATAAAATGAATAAGCCACAGTGGTTGCATGTCCTGAAGACACAGGAGACAATATTAAATAACAACAACAACAACAACTCTTAAAGATACAATATTGCTTGTGATTATCCATGCAGCTCATGAGTTTTTTTCAATATAATGAAACTTCAAAGAACCTAAAGGTTTTTCATTATGTTGATTTCTCCCAGAAGAGTGAAAGAGTAAGGTGGGATCTAGACGATACATTTAAGACACTTTTATCTTAGAAGCCTGGAAGTTCTTTCTTTAGTTTAGACAAAATTTGTCTTTTC
The DNA here is from genome assembly GCF_032452875.1 of Bos javanicus. Lineage (NCBI taxonomy): Eukaryota > Metazoa > Chordata > Mammalia > Artiodactyla > Bovidae > Bos > Bos javanicus. The sequence continues at coordinate 56,603,685 of NC_083869.1, read as the reverse complement.
TATTCAATTACTATATTAAATGCTTTTTTGTCTCCCTCAAAATGCAAAGTTTTTTGGATTCACCTAAAGTGATTAGCCTCAATTAATATTTACTAGATGTTGATAAAAATGAGTTACACATAACAATAACTTTCATTTTCTGTTTCACATTTTCAAGATAGAATAAAATGCTTTAAATAAAATGAATACATATTTATTTCTGCAATGTTAATAAGCAATAATAAATTGTAAATAAAACAACTGACTTTAAGTGAAAATATTAATGTTTCAGAAACATGCTATCTTAAGTGATTGCTGTCACCTACTGAAACAAGAAAATGCTTTTATTGTCTTTTTTCTTCCCCCCACCCGACCATGTTTAAGAATGAACAATAATCATTGGATAAAAGGACAATTATATGACATTTAAGGAGGAAAGTGAAGTCTAGAACAAGAAGATGAAGAAGGCAATGGCACCCCACTCCAGTACTCTTGCCTGGAAAATCCCATGGACAGAGGAGCCTGGTGGGCTGCAGTCCATGGGGTCGCTAGGAGTCGGACACAACTGAAGCGACTTAGCAGCAGCAACAGCAGCATGCTAACATAAGATGATAGTTCTATCTTACCTTTTAGATCTACCTTTTAAGAAAGTTTTGATTGATGCTGAAACAATACTTACCCTTTTGCCTTAACCCTCCATGCTTTTTAGAAAATGGCTAACCTGAGGTTACTGACTCTGAGAACACAGGGATAAAACTTTTAGGGACTCTTTGATGCCACAGTTGTATCCAGAATTGTGTTCAAATTTGCCTCACTCTGGTCATTTCAGATGATGAGATAAATACAATAAGTAAGATCCGTGGTCACAAAACACTCACCACAGTTAGCCTCATCTGATGCGTCTGCACAGTCCGGATCCTCATCACAAACCCACAGCTTGGAAATGCAATGTTTTGTAGTTTTACACTGGAAGTAGTCTGGAGAACAGCTGTTTTCAGCTTAAAAGGAAAGCATCTATTAAAATGCAGCTTTGACAAGAATAGATGTTTTAATTTTTAAAAAAGTAAATAAATTTTAAGTTAATCAATTGAAAATGTATCTTCTCTTAATTAATAAGCCCCTGATGGTGATAAGTTTTAACTTTTAATTATCTGCAATGTATTCCTTTATCTAATCCAGTAGAAATAAATAAAACATATTTCTTCAATGATGCATTTGATAAAAATAAGAGTTTTCAAAATCACCCCACCCTTGATTAAATACCTTGAAACTAAATTTAAAAAATAATTCAGGTTTTTTCAAAATATGTTTTTTCAGATAAATTTAAGAATTTACACACATTTTTATAAATAGGAAGACATAAATCAGAAGATATTAGTGAATGAGAGAATAAAAAGCATAGAATTTATTAAAACCTCTAGTTGTGATGAGGTTTTGAGAGATGAGGTGAACATCTGACTGAAACTATAAACTGCTTCACAAATCTTCGTCAGTTTAATAGATCCGCTCCTAGAATGGCTGACCATAAAGAACTGGCACTGACTTTATTCTGAATGCACCATCTTAATCAAATTGCTGGATGACTGAACATTATTTACTGATAAAAGTTTTAGAGGAATAAAATAAAACTTCAGCAAGACAGAAATGTTGACAGCAGTTCTGCTGAAAGCTTGAACTTGACAGCTGCCCTATGGTTCAGATCCTGTGTGTCCATGTGTCCATGCCTGCCTGCCTATGGGCACATATGCATATGATGTAAACTGTTCTGCCTTCCATTTTATGATTATTTATTTTTCATGAGATATTGAAATAAGAGGTGAACAGAAGTAAAAATATTTTACTATTGTTTTTTGAAGTACCACGTTAAGATATTTTAGGAGGAGCATTATTTAGTTTCTAATAAGTAATTTTGTTCAGATATTTTGCCCAGATTTTTGTTTCTTTTCATACACTCAGTATGTTATTACTAGGAAAAAAGCAATCTCTAATAAAAATGGTGTTGATTTCAAGTAACTAATTAAATCAACAGAAGAAAATTACATGTAGCTACTTAATAAGGTAAAATATCATTTTTAAAAAAACACTATAATCACTGATAATTTGTTTTTGTTGCTTCTCTTAAGGATGATGTGGATGAATGCATGTTTCTTTGTGTTTGTCATAATTTCCAGGTAGCTTTTTAGTAAAGATCCACCCATTTAAACTTTCTATTTGGTTTTATATAGCATTTCTTAAATAATCCATCCCTATAGATATCTATGTGGAATTATTTTCCCATCATTGCAGTTATATTTTCTACACAGTATATATTTATGATGAACAATAGTAATTTTTAGAGCAATTTCAGTTGAAAGACATAAGACAGAGCAATTAGAGGTGACTTACGACAGTCCTTTTCATCTTCCTCATCCCCACAGTCATCTTGCCCATTACATCTGAGGTTTACTGGGATGCATTTCTGGTTCTTGGTACACTTGAACTGACCTGAGAGGCAGACATGTGTGTCTAGAAGATAAAAAGAATGAAAAATGTGCGTTAAAGTCTGTATCTGAATTTAAACCGGTGCAAACATAATCAGTTAAGATTTCAATTTATGTTCAGTAGCTATGAATATAATCACCTACCACAGTTGAGTTCATCAGAATTGTCCCCACAGTCATTCTCTCCATCACAGATGAAAGCAGGCAGAGCACAGAGCCCAGTTCCACACTGAAATCGGCCAGGCTGACATTTAAATTCGGCTACAAGAGGAAACATAACAGGTATCATGGAATGACAACCTTAGCTCATGAGTCTTATAACAGAGCTTTTCTGGCATTCAACAGAAAATCTAGATAGATAGATAGATCGATCCATAATATATATACATACATATATATATATTATATTACTATATTATACATATCCTACAGCACAATATGACTGTCTCATAGCCAAATAGCTATCAGATTCAGAAGGGCAGTTAAGCTTTGATCAACTCAGGTGGCCTCCAGATTGCATTTTATAAACTAACAGTAAGAACAAAGATATTAACAACATATAAATGTAAATATATATATGTTATTGAAAAACATTTAAATATCTCATTTCAAAGACATGGTATTAGGAGGTTAAGTGGCAGAACATAATTTACTGTAAAATTTTTAAAAGTTATTTCAATATCCCTTAAAAAATTACTTCTCTTTGATTGCTTTACTGCCTATAATGTGTTAACAGAGGAACATCTGTCCTCAATACATATTCCCTAGCATTATTTAAAGCAAATGCTTTCTATAACTACATATTTTAAATAAGAATGGTTGATATTTATTCCTATAATCTTACTAATACTTATAAATATATTGTTTATAACTATAAGATATAACTAGTAAAGAACAATATAACTAGTAAAGATTTTTATATATAATACATATGTTTTTATAATAAACATCTTCGAAAGGATAAAGCAGTTTTTGCTATATTCTTTGGTTTTATATAAGCAAGAACAACAACAAAGTAGGAACTACTGAATATCTAGTTTGTGTGAGGCACTGGGCTAGGATCTTTCTCACATACAGTTACTAATTGAATTTCATCATAACCTTGTCACCTTGGCATTACCCTAGTAGCTCAGACAAGGAATCTGCCTGCAATGCTGGAGATCCGGGTTTGATCCCTGGTTTGGGAAGATCCCCAGGAGAAGCAGATGGCTACCCACTCCAGTATTCTTGCCTAGGAAATCCCATGGACAGAGAACCCTGGCAGGCTACAGTCCATGGGTTGCAAAGAGTCGGACATGGCTGAGTGACTAACACTTTCTCATCCTGACATCACCATGTTCATTCTATAAATGAGGGAAGTAAGTCTCAAGATACTAATAATTCACCCAAGAATATACAAGTTTCAAGTGCCAGAGGTGAAGTTTAAATCCATATCTGACTCTGAAGTCTTCTCACAGACTATGTTGCTTTACAATAAACACTTATCTTTTGACTGATAATCTTTATGTATGTTAATAATCACTGACTTTGAGATTAATAATATGCTGTTTATTAGTTCAAATCAGTCAATCAAATGTTCATAAATTATATTTAGAACTTTCTTTGGAAAATAAATTATGCCATTGTAAATAATTAAATTCTTCTTAACATTAAAAAAAATCTCTTAATATATGCATGGCTTCCATAGAAGCAAGTTCTTAAAGTGTGGGAAGTCATTTACCTTCAGTTTACAACATTTATTAATTAATCACACTAATGTTTAAACTGGGTGATGCTTAATTTTCTCTAAACGTGCATTTCCTCTATTTCCTGTTGCTTCATATATGAATTCCTTAAATATTTATTTGCCCATAATTGCTGTTGTATTTTTCTTTATTTTATAACTTTTTGGTGTATGATAGCAATTTTTAGACAAATTTCAGTTCATAGCCATAAGTAAGACAAGACAGAACATTTTGAAGTAATTTATGACAGTCCTTTCCATCTTCTTCAGTCTCACAATTATCTTGCCCATTATAAATGAGGCTGTCCAAAACCTTTCCATAAGTTGGGTTTAACTCTTAAAGGAGTTTCACTGTCTGTTAAATAACTGAGAAGCCTATGTGACCTTTAAATTGGTCTTTAGAATGATCCTTGATATTTTGGACTACTATAGGATGTATAACTACAAACTTATGATGCCAGAGAATTCTTGATGCCTCACTTTAACTTCATTTACATAAATAATATTATTGAAGTTTGAAAGTATGTGAACCTGTAATCAAGTTTCTCTGCTTTTTCCGGTGAAATTATCAGTATTGTCAGTGGTTCTTAATATCTGCAAATTTTGATAATGTGGCTACTCAGAAATGAATCCTATTAATAAGCATGCCACAGACTCGTGTATATCATTTTCCATCCCACCATGGCTCTCAAAATACAGTGTCATGCCTACAGATGTTCTGTGCTGTTAACCTGTCAACTCTAAGTAATAGATCATTTACTAAAAGATCAGAGAGATAATATCACCAATAAAAACGTAGTATTGGTATTTAACCAGGGTAAGGATCATACAGAGACTCTTAGATACTAGATGTCTCTTCAGTTCCTCTTGAAAGACATTAAAGTTATATTTGTTCACCAAATATTCTGAAAGTGGATAAATATAAAAAGTTTGTTATACTAAATATGTAGTTTATTTTTCATATCAGTATGTCTACAACATGAAATCTCAGTCAAGATTAAAATAAGAGTTCAGAAGTTGTAAATATTTCAGAAGGGGTGCTATTGATTTAATCTGCAGGTCATTATGGGATAATTCTTTAAAAAACACTTCAGTAAAACTGGCCTGGAAAGGTCACCTTAATATGAGAACTAAACTAACTAATAATTGTGTATTTCTGCAAATTACAAAAATAAGTTGTATTTATTTTACTATAACACAGGAGAGTTTACTTTATTGTGAGAACATTAATACATTTCAATATGTAAATCTCAATCTCAACCATAATTTCTTATTCCTTATTCTTGATTCTTTTTAATTCAATAACTTAAGAAAGTGATTCATACATAATTGTGTACCTATGCCTCACAGATACTTCTCTTCATATGTTGTCCATCATAGTGAAAACAAAAGCTATATTTTAAAAAATCAAAGGGTAATTAACTTTTCAGAAAAAGAAAAATAATAATAGAAAAACAATGACTTTTTTCCTTCTCATTGAATATATTATTTTATGCTTTTTTCCTTCTCACTAAAAATATTATTACTGCTTGCCCACACATAAATGAAATATATGACAAAATCTTCAAATGTTTGATACACTTGGTAGTGACCAGAGAGATGTAATATAGCTCATTTAAGTAAACATCTAGAGGTCTGAACTTCAAAACAGTTTTGAAATTATTTGCTGGTGAGTTCTATATCAGAAAATATCTAGCTTTCACTAAGACAATGCATTGTCTTTCTTTAGTGCAGGGATGTTGATCTTGAATTCAACTGTCAAGTCCAAATCATGGCAACAATCCACTGAGATGCTGAGCGAATTATCATGATTGACTGCAAGCATCTTCAACTTGACAGGTCAGTATTAGAGTGGCCTGTGGAGTGAACTATAAAAGGCTATCAAGGGAAAGTCTCCTGATTGTCTGTTAAAAGGTTTTATTTTAAAAATAAAAGTTTTTAAAAGACTTTATTAAAAAGTCTTTTAATAAAAAGTCTATTAAGAGACTTTATTAAAAAGTCTCTTGATTGTCTATCTTAGGTTACCAAGGGAAAGGGAAGTTGCTCAGTCATGTCCGACTCTTTGCGACCCCATGGACTGCAGCCTACCAGGCCCCTCTTTCCATGGGATTTTCCAGGCAAGAGTACTGGAGTGGGGTGCCACCACCTTCTCCAATGAATGAGTCTACCTATTTGTAAAAATGTGGCTGATGAAAACAGTGCAATCACTAAGGTATCACACTGTGAGAGTTCAGTTGTCAAGAGGGAGCAACTCAAAGGACATCACACAATCTATAAACCAGCTGGAAGGAGTCATCCAGACTTTGCCCTGCCTAACCCTTTCTGGGTGATGATTAGACAAGTCCTCATAGATGATACACTGTGCGCAGAAGTGCTGATCAAAATCAGGTTTGGCATGGTACGCGACTGTATTGATGGTTTGAGTCACGTCACTGTCTGGCTTGGGCTTTCTAATAAGGATCTGGCCCCCACCGGCAGCGACAAGCTTAATAAGGTTGTCCTTTGGATGGTTACCAAAGATAGATATAAATAAACAAAAAGCACCTAACCAAGCCAGGAGCTTCTCTGGTGGCTCAGAGTGTAAAACATCTGCTTGCAATGAGGGAGACCTGGGTTCCATTCCTGGGTCAGGAAGATCCCCTGGATAAGGAAATGGCAACCCACTCCAGTACTCTTGCCTGGAAAATCCCACGGACAGAGAAGCCTGGTAAGCTACAGTCCATGGGGTTGCAAAGAGTCAGACAGGACGGAACGACTTCACTTCACTTAACCAAGCCAAATGTCAAGATATAATTGATAGCCACTTTAAGGCAACTATTGAGAGCACTATAAATTGCCTAAGAGCCAACTAATGACTTATACTGGAAAAATCTGACTTTTACAGACTTTTCAGTATTTTTAATACTGACAGGAAAGTTGAAGGGCTGTAGCCTTTAAAAGCAAGATTTCAGTCATTGAGTGGCATGCTGAAAACCTGCCCATTTTTGTTTCTAACTTAATGATATATCAAGTCAAAATCATGATGATTTTTCCTTTGTTGATCATTACATGAAGAGTTTAGTTATTCCACAAGTAAAAAAAAATCAAGAAAGTGAACACTAACACAAATTGCTGAGGTGTCACTGTAAATGTAATAGTGATCAGAGACATACACAAGATAATGCCAGAATTTTTGCTGTATTTTTAACTGGCAACATATAAAACCTTTCTATTCCAAGTTTGCAAAACTATCAGAAGCCAAAACTTATGATCTTGCTTCTGTTTTCCAGGTGGGGGAATTTAAGCTCTAAATTCTAAATTCCTACATCGGCCAGTGTACTCACGGCAGTCGTCTGGTTCATCAGATCCATCACCACAGTCATCCACGGTGTCACATTTCCACCAGAACGGAATACATTTATCAGTTTTGCAGCGAAACTTTGAGAAAAAGAAAAAATAAAGATTATAGAACTCAACTCATATATAATGGATATTTTAAAAACTCACCAGGACACAGCAGCCTAGCCTACCTTCCTGCTGCAAACATGAATGTAGTAGTCTTAGAGCATTCCACCATAGGAGTAATCGTACAGCAAGAGCAAAATGACCAGTGAGGACAGCACTCTGTTCAAGAAAACCTCCTGAGATTTCCTGAACACAGACATGTTCAAGAATTTACATATTGTCTATGGATCCTTTTCACCACTACAACAGTTTAGTAGCTCCTACAGTGACCATGTGATTCACAAAGCCTAAAATAGCTATTTTCTGACCCTCTACAGAAAAAGTTTACTGAACACTGAATATGGCTAAAAATCATCAGAGATGTCAGGAAGAGGTATTGAGTTGAATTCATTTTGCTAATTTGAATTAATTTAACTAATTTAATTTAGCAAATTTAATTAATTTGAAACGTTGTTCCTATTAACTTCTCACTGGCCAACTATACACAGTGACCAAGAAAACTCAGCCAATTTATTCCTTAGTGATCTCAGACCGCAACCTTGTCCTTTTGTCAGCAACATTCAGTTACAGTATATACTCATAAGATAGAAAGAACTAAAGAAAATCACATTTTCCATATAGAAAGTACATGCATCATAAATAGTTGCCATGAAAAAAGTCAATACACTTAGTAGATTTATTCTAGCACTTCAGATTTTTCCTTCTTCTGAAATTTGAAAACATTAAGATATTTTCTAAAATTTATTCCTTTTCAAAAAGAAAACAAATTCTATTGTAATTCCCATGTGAGTAACTAAAGTAAGGTGGCATTTATCTTAGCATGTTGCATGCCAGACAGATTTGTAACACAGAAATATATAAGCTAGGTTCAATTTTCTCTAATGAAAATGGATTACCAAGCTAAAGTTTGCTCATTTTAAATACTGTTACTATCTTTAAGTAAGGCAGAATTTGATGCAAGCCTTTACTGAAACTGTCTGGATATTCTGGAGCTGAAGCGTATATATATATATATATGTAAAGAATCTACTTGCAATGCAAGAGACCTGGGTTCAATCCCTAGATTGGGAAGATCCCTTTGAAAGGGGAATGGCAGTCCACTCCTGTATTCTTGCCTGGAGAATCCTGTGGACAGAGGAGCCTGATTGGCTATAGTCCATGGGATGGCAAAGAGTTAGACACAACTGAGTGATTACCACACACATACATATATTATTAATATATATTAATAAAAGAGTAATCGCCCCCACCCAGTGGCAATATAAGAGAGAACAGAGCACTGAATTCAAGTGAAAATCTCCCAGTTCAACTGTTTCCCATATTTACTTAGCCTGTGGTCATGTTTCTTGTGGTTTTCATAAACTACCAGAGGAAGAATGTTACTATTATACATAATGACTGCTGGAGATATAAGGCTAACTCCAAAACCAATTGCCGTGAACAGTAAACATTTCCAGTCATTGCAGTATATCAAAGTACATTAGTAAGATGATTTCAAGTCTCCTGAGTATATTTCAAGCCCCTCTAATCAAGATTTAAAAAATACTTAAATGCATTTTTTAATTTTACTAAATATTTCTGGTTTAAATAAACATCCACTGTTGGAATGATGTACAACATGATGATTGTGCTCGCCACTTCATTTTTAATAAGGACATAAAAAGGTTTTGAGTTAAGGGAAGGCTAGGCTAAAATATATTTATTATTATTTCTTATGCTAAACTACATCATTTTATTCATTAGTCTCAGAGGAAGATTTCTTCTATTTTGTGTCTGGGTGTTTTTTTTTTCATATTTAAATATAGTTACTTTAAAAAGATAAATGATAAATATAAATACAAAACATTCTTCATGGCAAATGCTCTTCAAGACTAATATCTTCATAAAATAAATTGCAGAATGCCAATTATGCACAAGAATAAGCTATAAAAAATCTAAATGTTCCTACTAAAATGGATACATGGATAAAATGTAATTACTGCATGTAGTGAAATTTACTCAAAATAGGAACTGTCTCCACTAAAAATAAGTAAATTCATTTAAATTTATTAAAAATGTTCTAATTAAAAAGATTTAAATATAATATTTAAAGTGATTTATACTAGAAGAATGGGACCTAATTTTGATTTTTTTATCAGATTTTCATATGTTCATTTTCAATCCTAACAGAATTCTTAATGGTGTGATTTACCTATTTTATTTTTTTAAATCAATGATACTTGGGCATGTGTAAGTGGCTGCAGCCACTCAATGATGACAAATCAAAATCCCTTAGTAAGATACATATCAAAATGCTTAAAGATATGATTCTGAAGTACACAAATTATCTGCTTCATTTGAAAATCTACCTCACTAAATATGGTGTTTTTATGAATTGATTTTTATGCAAGAAGTATACAGTATATCTTGTTTTCCTCCCTTTATATCAGAAAAGAATCAATGATAAAATGACTGTGTAAACCACAAGACTTATAGGGACAGCCACTCATTGACAGTGCAGCTGAAATGTTACTCTTCATTAACTTTTTTCTTAAAAAATGAAGCAAAGTGATAACTGTTTTATTCAGGAAGTACTGAAAACAAAGATATCGGATCCATGATGTTCTGTTGTCACTGTTCTGCCTTGCTATAGTTTTTTTTTTATTTTAATTCATGGAAAACTCTATTGGGAGTATTTGAAAAATTATAAATATTTCAGTCATATAACGACTGATGCCAAATTGAGAAGTAATTTAGTTATATGAATAATACTTTTCTAGGTTCATTTATGTTTTCATTGAACTGACTAATCAGACTTTTTGCCATTGAGTATATATAATTCTAGGCTTTACTATCTTAGTAATTTGAATGTCACCACCTCAATGGACACGAGTTTGATCAAGCTCCAGGAGTTTGTGATGGACAGGGAAGCCTGGGGTGCTGCAGTCCATGGAGTCACAAAGAGTCGGACACGGTTGAGCGACTGAACTGAACTGAATTTGAAACATCTTACTCCTTTTCTGACTATAGCAAAGCTCAGGTTTTACTACATATGTTTTGCTGTTGAAGATTTTCATCTGTGTGTCAAGCATCCTTTGGCTTTATTTTCAGCTGGGTAAGAAGGCTCACCACATTGTAAGTGGCTTAGACAGGCGTCATTCCTAAGTCACCTACAACCTCAGTGTTGGGCCTCAATAGAGGGACTCTGATCAGCTCCAAATCAAGAGAATAGAGGTTATTTCAGAAGAATCCAGACGTTAAACTGAAAATGTGTCTAAATTAAGCAAAATTAACAAAACTTATAATTTTTTTCTTTAAAGATATGACTTCTCTCATATTTTACCTCTAGGTTGCTTATTTTATCTCTCATTGTGACAAATTTCTAGTTTTATAAAAGTATTGAACTTTGCTTATATAAGATTATAATTAAAGTGACCCTTTTTGCAAATAAAACAGAGACTGTGACATATGTTTTCAACTAGACATCAGACCCTCCTGATGGCAGCTCACACTAACTGCACACATACTCAAGTATAATCCAGTTGCACCGTAGGGCTAAGGTAAGAACAACAACACTTACTTTTCCCATGTAATCTTTATAACCCATGCCTGGAAATATCATCATTCCCATTTAGAAGATGAAAAACCTGAGTCTTCAAGAAGTTAAGTATCAAAGCCAAGATATTAAATAACTCAGCTTACTTAAAGCAGTCAGGGTTATCATCATATTGAGTCTGGCTTCAGAGTCTGCCCCCTTAACCACTCTACATACTGCTGAGAGGTTCGATCTTTTCTCTTGTGTAGTTCTTTAATGGGTGATCCTCATAGTCATAACTTAAGAGGCAAGTTGAGCTAGGATTAGCTTCTCTCTTTGAAAATAGACACACCTTAAGAGAAATTCAGTCTTTTGCCATAATGTCACTGCCACTGCTAGAATTGGAAAACAAACACATGCAAAAGACAGAATCCTAAGAATAAATTTAGTCACTCTTAAAAGGAAATCACATGATTTTTTTGACAATTTTATCTTAAACAAGATAGTTACTCAAATATTAAAATCAAATGTTATAATGTCATATGACTTTTCTTCAAATTTTGGAAGTAAAATAGCTAAGTCTACGTAACTGCCATTAAGTAGAAAACATAACTTCTGAAATATACTGAAAATTATTACATTTTGAAGAGAAAGATTTCAGAAGGAAACTATTTAGATCATATAATTTTTAAATAAAAATATCTAGAAAATACTATAAAAACTATCTTTTCCATACCACTTAACTCTGTGGAATGAGACAGGGGTAGAGATGGTGATAGAGAACAGGTTACCTAGGAATTTTGTTTTCTTATCCTTAACCGTATGTCTCAATCACCCTGGCATCTTGGAATAGGTCAAATCTCTTCTGATGATTCTGCTGTGAGTGGACATTCTCCTATATTCACTCATGATTTGCATAGTTATTCTATGTAGGTCAGTGTAAGAATGGTCTCCATGTTTGTTTTGTCTTCCAATTGAACCCTATTTGTATTTCCTAAAGTCCCATTTTAACAATTTGCATCAAATTGTTTTTCCCTTACTCTGTGGCCCTCTCTATAATGTATGAAATATTTATCTGATGTTATACCAAACCAAAAAAAATGATGTTTCAAAAATGGTTTAAGTAAACAAAACTCAGGCAGAACCTTTATAACAATTTGCTCATACAGGCCATGAACTAATTTCTAGAAGTCCACTCACCTGACTGGCTGTGCAGTTGGATAAGCAAGTCCTGTTATCAGCTGCAAGATAGAAGTTGGTGGGACATGCGCAGGTGTGACTCTTTCCAGGGGCTAAAAGGCACAGATGACTGCAACCTCCATTATTTATCGTACAGAGGTGTTTGAAGACTACAAGTAAGAAAGAAACAAAAAAAAACATGATAATCAAGATTAATAACATAATATGCAATTAGAAATAAGACATTTGAGCTTCATAACATGTATTTGAATAGAATGTCATAATCAAGAACTCATCAATATTATAAATATAATTTTATTTTGCTACAAACTCTACTCATTATCCTATGACATTATTTTACCATTAAATAATTTTAAAAATGCATTTCTACTATAGTGAGTATCTTAGTAGGAAAAAAGTGTCCATCAGAAAAATAAACAGAGACTGGAAGTATTTTGGATGATTGTATACATAGGATTAGAAATATAAATGTAAAATAAAATAATGAAATGATGATCTATATCTGAGAGTACAGTAGCTCTCTTTTCCAAGCCAAATTTATGTTTTCAGCAAAATAATCAAAACTTTATTCCATATGGCCTGATAAAATTCCTACTAGACATATGCTTGATACATTTCTCATTTTTGGATCCCCAGAACTACTTAAATATAGTTTCTTTCACCTAGCACTCAAGAAACTGGAATCCTATAACCATTTTATAAATATATGATTTCAATAATGCAGTATTCACTTCTCCAGCTATATGTACTCATGTCATTTAGCTTAATATGATTTCAACAAATCAACATTCCTTGCAGTTTTATTGATCTTGAAACCATATCCCTTAACAGCAGCTTTTGATATCAGATGAATTCATTCTATACAATTATTCTACGCAATGAAATCTAATAATCTTTCTCAAAAATAAATTTACTCTTAACCCTAAAGGAAACAAAAATGGAATGTTACTAAAAGATGTTGATGCATTTATGGAAATCATGGAAAGAATAATTACCATCAGGTTGTCTATAAGAATGATACACCTGGATATCTGTGATGGCATGCCATGAGTTAATCAGTGAGAGTCTGTCTGCTCCCGAGGTTTTATGGGCACGGCTGAGTGACTTGGTTTTCCCATCAGTCCAGTAGATGTAGTCTTCAAACAATGTTAGTGCAATCACCCCTGGAATATCTTGATTAGGGACTGTAATAGGAGATGGTAAGATTAATGTTCAGTCTTGGAAGACTGCCAGTTAAAATATTCAATACTACATGGGCTGACAGATACAACTGCGACAGAACTTCACGTGAATAATTGCTGTGACAACCTGTCAGGCCAGCAAGGTTCTTTATTACCAGTTAAGAGAATGCAGGATCTAGTGCAGGAAGTTGCTTTGCTCAGGTTTAGATTGGTCCAACCACTGGGAAGAAAAATGAGTTCAGTCTCACTTAAAGGTAAAGACTGCTTCACCAGAAACAAATAACATCCAACATTTAAAAACTATATATATGTATATCTCCATCCAGTTGTTTTTAACTAAAATCCTCCTTAAATCCACAGGTCACTGTACTGCTTCTGACACTTTTAAATGGACTAAAGTATATATCCAGGATGAAACATCTATCTACCTGGAGACAGAGTGACTACGAGACTACTATTAACCATTTTAGTCACTGAGGTTTTATGACTATTTTTACTTGCAAAATAAGCCAGGATCAGGATGGAGAAATATAAATGCGACAAATGACAATGTATCATGCAGATTTAACTATCATAAACCTGTATAGTTGCAGATTAAAATTGTTTTATAGTTATATGTTCATGACACAACTGGGTTTAAATGTCAATAGTAGATTGAGCATCACAAAAGTAAATTTTTCACTCAAAAGATTCCAGGGTCCTATCAGGTAAATAAGATGCAATAAATTTGTTTGGTGGTTTGGAGTTAAATCGTTTTAAAATGTGATAGAGGTTTCTTCAATTCTTTTTTTAAAAAACAATAAATAAAGAAAATGGAAATTGCCTAATTTGCACAAACATTCCAAAATATTTCTCAAGATAAATTTTCAGATCTACTTTTGGAAATCCTGCAAAGTGTTCATTAATGAAAAAGGGTACTATCTAGGTAATATGTTTAGATTAGATTTTAATGATAGAATTAATGTTTGATATTCAACAGTCACTGAAAAACTAAAGAACTTAAAATATAATTCACTTTTTCCAGGGAGGTTTATAGTAATACTTTTTAAATGCTGGGTAAATTTATATTATTAACTAGAAGCAGCCATTTTGATCTAATAATTTGCTATTTTTACTCAGGTGGACCAAATATGATCGGAGAATTCACTATGACTAAGAAAATGTAGAAACAAAAGAAATAAGACTCACTGACTACTATAAATAATTCAGTGTCTAGTCAGAAATCCATCTCAGAACAGACTGTGCATATGAAGGATGTAAAAAAATTAAGAAAAATTCAGATGTGCACACTTTGATCAGAAACTCAAAGTGAATTATCCATGTAACTACCAGACATGGAACCCATTGCCACAGTGATAAGTAAAATTGGATAAAGAAAGATGAACAGTAGGACATTTTACCAAAATGAATTATGTCTGAGTCATTTATATAAGCTATGCCCATTCTCCCCCTTCAGTTATATAAGTTCATTTCAGAAAGATAAACAAATATAGAAAAATGTTAATAATTGGATGACTCTTGGTGATATGTGATCATCAAAACAATCTTTCAATAAATGTGTTTGCTTGAAATTTTCCAAAATATAAACATTTTCAGAAAAAATGAAAGTCTCAGAAATATTCAACTCAGATTTCCTTAGATGACAAGAAAGTAATTACATCATTAATTAGGGATACAAAAGTTAATCACCACTTTAAAGCAATCTCAGTCCACCAGAGATTTGATTAATTTCTATACAAAAGTGAACTTATTGTAGGAACTTGTCTTTTAGCATCTCAAAAGTAGCATAGTCTGTTGAAGTATTCAGTAAGTAACTAAAGTTCACATTTATTCAGCCCATGGGTGCCAGAAAATAGGCTTCTGGTTCTCAATGAGTAGAGGAGGCAATTCTAGTCCCAGAAGGAAGATCAGGCCCAAGCATCAATAGTTCTGAGACTGAGAAACCTTGTAGAAAGATACCAACTTTGTACACCTATTCATTTAATACTCAAAACAGCTCCATCATGAAATAGTTGACCTCACTTTAAGATTAAAAAAAGCTAAGATAAAATCTGGAAAACAAGTAATTTGACCAGAAAGGATGGGGGGAAAAAAAAAAAAAACTAGTAAATGAAGATGTTGGTATTTGAATCTAATTCAGATTTGCAGGCTTCTGAGTTCTTTGCCACTTTAGTTACTAGCCATGACTTAGAGAAAGCCATCTGAGTGAGGTAAAGTGTGGTTATGAACTGGATTGTGTCCTCTCAAAATTCATGTTGAAACCCTAGACCTCAATATCCCTGTATTTAAAGATAGGGTCTTTAAAGAAGTAAGTGAGGCTAAATGAAGATCCTATGAGTGGGACCTTAATTCAATATAACAGTGTCCTTATAAGAGAGCAACACCGGATGTGCACATACTGAGAAAAGGCCATGTGAAGGCCCAGCAAGAAGACAGTTAACTAACACAAGCCAAAGGCGGAGGCCTCAGGAGAAACCGAGCCTGCCACAACATCTTGATCTGGGACTTCCAATCTCCAGAACTGTGAGAAAATACACGTTTATGGTTTAATCCTCCAAGGCTATGGCAGCCTTAGAAAACCAACACAAGCATTTAAAACAATGGGACTAATTTCTTAAGCTCCATGTGAAAATCATTTTATTTAATTACTTGAAATCAGTTCCATTACTATCATTTTCAGACATGGGACAATTTAAGGTAAGGGCAAGTTTGCTACCTCTAAGTATGCAGTGACTGCCCACCAGAAACCCTGGTATCAGATAGTCATATAAGTAAATAAAGATCAGAAAGATGAACTCTTATTTCAGAGAAGAATGGCATATAGCTGAATGTGCAAAGCACATAGAAAAGTCAGGTCAAAGTTAAGAAAAGTAGTCCATTTGACCAGTGACCATCTGTTTGATTCAATTCCTTGTGTGATATTGACAAAGAATAGGACTGTCACTAGTGGCTTTATTTATTTATTTATTTTTTTTATTTCAGGTATACACGTGCTCCCCATCCTGAACCTTCCTCCCTCCTCCCTCCCCATACCATCCCCCTGGGCCGTCCCAGCGCACCAGCCCCAAGCATCCAGCATCATGCACTGAACCTGGACTGGCATCTCGTTTCATACATGACATTTCACATGTTTCAATGCCATTCTCCCAAATCTTCCCACCCTCTCCCTCTCCCACAGAGTCCATAAGACTGTTCTATACATCAGTGTCTCTTTTGCTGTCTCGTATACAGGGTTATCGTTACCGTCTTTCTAAATTCCATATATATGCGTTAGTATACTGTATTTATGTTTTTCCTTCTGGCTTACTTCACTCTGTATAATAGGCTCCAGTTTCATCCACCTCATTAGAACTGATTCAAATGTATTCTTTTTAATGGCTGAGTAATACTCCATTGTGTATATGTACCACAGCTTTCTTATCCATTCATCTGCTGATGGACATCTAGGTTGCTTCCATAAAAGCTCACTTCAGGCCTATTCATTGGGTTGCTGCTGCTAAGTCACTTCAGCCGTGTCCGACTCTGTGCGACCCCATAGACGGCAACCCACCAGACTCTGCCGTCCCTGGGATTCTCTAGGCCAAGAACACTGGAGTAGGTTGCCATTTCCTTCTCCAATGCATGAAAGTAAAAAGTAAAAGTGAATTCGTTCAATTGTGTTTGACTCTTTGCGACTCCATGGACTGAAGCCTACCAGGCTCCTCCGTCCATGGGATTTTCCAGGCAAGAGTACTAGAGTGGGCTGCCATTGCCTTCTCCAATTCATTGGGTATACATGCTTATTTCCCAAACCGCAAGCATCAAACACAGCCATCAGAGTCTCTCTTCTAGAGAAAATAAATGAAGTAAAAACATCAACTATGAAATCTAGTCTCACACCTCTGTAGCAGTATAGCGGCTCCAACAAGCCACTAAGACACAGTGATGTGTTCCCTAATACCGCAAACAATACCAATAAAAATTAAGAAAAACAAAAGAGAGCAAAACAAACAAAACCCTTTATATATTGTGTTTTCCAGGGTTTGGCTCATAACTTGGCAGTATGCCTTCATTTCTTATTTAGAACCTAAAATTTCTTCACAAGAGTTATTTGACAAAATTTCTGTGAAAAAATTCCTATTAACTGATAAATGATAAGCATAAATGAATGAATGCTATGCTTATTTTTCCATCAATTCATGAAGAGTTCAGACTACACTGGGAGTTAATAAGGTATTCTGAGCTTTATATATTTTTGTTATGAGAAACATTCCTGATTTAGAATGAGAAAAGTAAAATTGCTTATTTTGGGTTGTATCTCTATTTACTTATTTTTACCTTATAGATATGTATGTACATGTATACATATATATGTGTGTAAGTCTATAACATATCTGTAATATATATGCAAGTGTGTGTTAGTCGCTCAGTTGTGTCTCACTCTTTGCGTCCCCCGGGACTGCAGCCCACCAGGCTCCTCTGTCCATGGAATTCTGCACAAAAGAATACTGTAGTGGGTAGTGATTCCCTTCTGCAGGAAATCTCCTGACCCAGGGATTGAACCCAGGTCTCCTGCATTGCAGGCAAGCTCTTTACCATCTGAACCACCAGGGAAGCCCACAATATATTTGCATAGTATATACATATATGTATTTTATATACATATACATAATACAGAGCAACAAAAAGATGTCTTGCAATGTAATTTGGTAGTTAGCAGAGCTGACAAAATTATATATATATATATTTATGAAATGTGATGTTGTGAGGGAAACATTTAACAAACAAATTCTTACTAAGATATCATTGATTTTATGAAAAAAGTAGTCAATGTTTTCTCAAAATGATAATGGTTATCCTTTTCAAGAGAAAAATAATATGCCCCCCTTTCAAACATAAGACTGCCTTTGTTTAATTAAAAGAAAGATGCAAAAAATAAATGCAAAGAAACTTTCATTTTACAGGTATTCAGCAGACATACAAAAGACAGAAAAAACAGAAGTGTTGTGTGGGCTGCAGTTTAACAGGTACTTATTATATATTTTAAAACTATTTTAAAGCTGCTTTACGTAGTGAGGCCTCTATTCTGTGTAACAGCATTATTAATTGTACTGTTCCAGCATTCCACTCAAGCACTAGGTTCCTAATTTTTATTTCATATACCACATGTATCAGAAGAAAGAATTTGATATTTGGCAAACAATAAGGAAATATTCTTTTGTGGAGTTTTCCCCTGTTAGTCTAGTTGGATGCAATCCTGATTAGGTTCCTAGTGATTACAATAAACAGAAAAATTGTAAGTACAGAATATGCTTTCAGCTTATCTGTTGCCTCACAGTTAGAGGTACGCTATTACAATACTCTTGATTATTATTATTCATTTTTTTGAATATTATTTATCATGCTAAATAATCACATTCCTGGATAATACCAATCTAATTTTATATTTTGGACTAACCTAGTTGAAATACTTAAGAACAAAATGAACCAATAATACAAAACTCATCTTTGGTTGGTTTAAAATCTCATAGTTGGTGTTTGGGGTAAGATATTGCATTGGAATAACGGCAGACTCAGATCAACCTTGAATATTCATTGGAAGGACTTATGCTGAAGCTGAAGCTCCAACACTTTGACCACTTGATGCGAAAAGCCAACTCACTGGAAAAGACCCCGATGCTGGGAAAAATTGAGGACAAGAGAAGGGGACGAGAGAGGGGAGATGGTTGGATGGCATCAACAACTCAATGGACTTGAGTAGACTCTGGGACATAGTGAAAGACAGGGAAGCCAGGCATGCTGCAGTCCATGGGGTCACAAAGAGTTGGACATGACTTAGTGACTGAATAACAACAACAAGTTTTGATCTTAAATAAAAATTATAGTTAGTACTTAAATAGAAATTTTACTACTGATGTGTGTTTTTTCTTATTTTTTCTCTAAGATTTACTTCAAGGATATAGGTGATATTTTAAAATATTATACAGAGCAAATTTTACTTTTTTTATTTAAAAACTATTATAAATATTTTTAAAAGAAGAAAAAAATTCATAGAATGTAACCACCAAATTATATAGTTATTTTTATGAAAGAATTAAAATTACAGAGTAACTTGAATGTTGATTTTTTTCTTTTGGTTATAAGAATTTATGTATTGTTTGGAAAACCTCAATGATCCGATAAAGTCAACCTGACCCTCATGCTATACTTACAGTTTGGAAGCCTAATGTCATAAAACTTTAAAATCAATAAACATATCAAATAAAATATTTATGTTAAATTATATCATGTTTTGATTTTTAATATATTTTAAGACTTTCCATTTTTCTTAACTTTGGTGCCATTGCCCCAAGTAAAGTTTCACATTCCTTCACACTTGAAACATAACAAAATTAGTCTAACTCCTCTCATTACATTTAAACTCTTCCAGTCTTTTTGTGTCAGCCAAGTTTCCTATAGTAAACAGGGAACACATTTTTTAATGATAATTGAAAAGACTTTAATTAAATGAAGTCCGTCTTTGTACAAGGGATTATATTATTTTCTCAATACAATTTACAGAAGTGTGGCTAAGGAACTGATGATAGATTAAGACCTTTCCTAAATCTGTTACCAGAAGCTGGTGAAAACTGTAGTGAAGGTAAAAGAGCCACCTACCCAGAGAAGACCTGGAAGAGGGCATGGCAACCCACTCCAGTAATCTTGCCTGGAGAACCTCACGGGCAGAGCAGCCTAGTGGACTACAGTCCATAGACTGGCAGGCAATGGGCCTACAAAAAGTCAGACATAACTGAAGCGTCTAGGCACATGTGCACCAATGGCAGAGGACAAGTGGTGGAGGAGCTCAGCCCCCGCTAAAGCATTGTGGTTGGGCATGGAGGGAAAGGGGATTAATGAATACTCTGGCTTCTTTCTTCTTCCACTCTTTAATCTCCTGTCAATTCTTCCCATGGTTTAAATCCAATGAGGCTGAATGGTAAAAGAGCCGGGGTGATGCACTCCACAGAAGTCATCTTTCTAGCACAAGGAGCATGGAAAAGATACAAAGGTAGAGAGACTAGAACTCCCTCCAGGTAATGCTTCCAATAGTTTTTTTTTTTTTCCATCTCGCATATCTCTTCCTGAATGAAAACCCTCAGTGATAGCCATTTTCCATGCAGTACTATACAAGCTATTTCAGTTCAGTTCAGTTCAGTTCAGTCGCTCAGTTCATGTCCGACTCTTTGCGACCCCATGATTCGCAGCATGTCAGGCCTCCCTGCCCATCACCAACTCCCAGAGTTCACTCAGACTCACGTCCATTGAGTCAGTGATGCCATCCAGCCATCTCATCCTCTGTCGTCCCCTTCTCCTCCTGCCCCCAATCCCTCCCAGCATCAGGGTCTTTTCCAATGAGTCAACTCTTCGCATGAGGTGGCCAAAGTACTGGAGTTTCAGCTTCAGCATCATTCCCTCCAAAGAAATCCCAGGGCTGATCTCCTTCAGAATTTAGCTTGACTGAAATAGCCTGACTCAGAAGTGAAGATCAGGATCTTCACGAATCCTCTTTTCTGAGACCTTGACACTAACAATTTCCCCAACTTCTTTCTAAAAGGATAATGTGCAATACAGGATGTAGAGAAGTCAGAGCATGAATTTAAAAAGTAGAACATGAAAACCAAAAATGAAGAAATTAAACAAACAAACAAACAAACAAAAAAACAATTACCATTCAAAAAATGAGGTGAGATGAATCAAGGGCTACAGAAGGAGTGTAGGCCGATAAACAGATGATGAAATTAGAAGATGGAAGAAACTGGTTTAACATGTCAAAGAAAGTGGAAGATTCATGACTGTGGTGAGTATGTGGGTGAATAACAGTTTTTAGTTTATGAAGAGTAATGGAGGGGAGTGGGTGGAGTGCAAAATGGCCACCGTATACTAATTTCCAGACAATGACTGCTGCTGAGTCAGTAGCTTTAGTTACAAATGTCCCATCAAAAACAGTATGCTTTATGCACCCTTTGGGTCTAGGACATTCGTTCTTTTTTAGTAATTATGCATCCACTTCAGTGTTATTATCTTGCAGAAGATTTTTTAAAAATAATTATTTCCTCAGAACCATCTACAACAGGCTACAAAATGTTCCAGTTAACATTTGCTCCATGAACATTTGAACATTTGGCTACTCTTTAATACAACCATACATAATGGAAACAATACTAAAAAAAAAAAAAATTCAGGCAAATGCATCCATAATCCATTGTTAAAAATGAAGAAATGCATTAAAAAATGGTAGAAACACTAAGAATAATCAACATTAACAAATATGATGACAAAATGTTCAAAATTTCTTTTTTCCAACAAAAATAGCATCTTTCAATAAGTTCATCCATCACTGAGGCCCTGAAGAGGAGTAAAACTAAAGTTCTTCCATTCAGCATATGTCATAACATAGCAGATATGAGCTAATTCTACCAGGGTGTCTATTATATGTGGCTGATTTTGAATACTGATTAAATGTCCAAATAAAAGTTACGTGTTCCTCTTTAATGCAGTAGTTTACAGTGGGACCCTTACATCTATAAACTTTTTAAATAAATGTAATATATGGTGGTAAATTATAGAAATTACTTAGATCCCTTCCTTAAATTAAAGCCATTATTAAAAGGCAGAAGGCATTGTTTGCCTATCCTTTTCCAGAATTCCTTGCCTCCTTTTGTCTACTCATCGCCTCAAATAATATATACTTTCTACATAGATTAGAAATATTTAGCTTAATATAATTTAATCCTTTTCCCTTCCTCACTTGTTGTTCAGTTACTAAATTGTGTCCAACTCTTTGTGACCCCATGGATTGTAGCCAGCCAGTCTTCCTTGTCCTCCGTCTCCTGGAGTTTGCTCAAGTACATATCCATTGAGTCGGTGATGCTGTCTAACCATCTCATCCTCTGACACCCTCTTCTTATTTTGCCTCCAATTTTTCCCAGCATCAATGTCTTTTCCAATGAGTCAGCTTTTTGCATCAAGTGGGCACAGTACTGGCCTCACTTGTCCCTTACTTATATGTTTTTAAATTATTCATGATATAAGCTTATATATGTGCTTCCCAGGGGATGCTAGTGATAAAGAGTCTGCCTGTCAATTTAGGAGACACAAGAGACATGGCTTTGATCTCTGGGTCAGGAAGATGCTTTGGAAGAGGAAATGGCAACCCCTCCAGTATTTCTGCCTGGAAAATTCCATGGGCTGAGAAGCCTGGAGGGCTACAGTCCATGGGGCTGCAAAGAGTTGGACACGACTGAGCAACTTGCACCTTTCACCTTTCAGATGGCCACTTTAATATTTAATATATATAAAGGGCATTTTGTTAATAAATGTGGGAATGTATCAGCATGCAACATAAATTATAGCTCATTTATTTTGAAAACTGGACTGTGCCTATAAATACTTTCTCTTGATGATGACACTGCTTTCCAATCTCTGATGTAAACACTGCTATATGCACTTCATAAAGATATATTCCAGTCACTTTGAAACTCTCTGGACTTTTCTACTGGTGATACAAAACTTTATAGATACTTGGAAATGTATTTTCAGAGCAAATATAAGTTATGACATTCCACATATGTACGCGTTAGGAATGTTTTTGTTTGAGAGTCCTAATAAAAGCTGAAGTCTTTGAAAAGCACTTTGCCTTTGGGACAGATTATCAGGTAAAGTCATTTGCATGAATGTAGTATCTGGTCTTCACACATTCCTACAATTATGAATATGCTTCTAGAATAAAAACAGAGGAGAATGTAATGTATTACAAGCATTTTCAAGTGTGATCTAGTAGTTCTAGGAATAACTAGGGATAAGTGAACTAATTGGTAGAACAGACCTCCTCTGTCCCAGTTCCAACCTCAGTCAATTCCTTTAAGAAATATTAGAAGATCACTGACTGGTTGTGTTTTATGGATAAGAACTTTGAACCTAGTTTGGCAAAGCAACTTGCCTAGATTAGAGAGTAACCTAACCAAAACTAAATTTACTAATCCCCAAGGCTGTACCATGTCACAGTTGGGATAGATAACGCTGTTGAAAGTGGCTGAAAAAGTCATATTATGGTAATACTTGACATATTTTAAAATAGTATATGGAATATATGTGACATTTGCAAACTAATAATCTATTTAAACATATACACAATTTAATGTAACATGTTCTATTTAAGAAACAAAAGTAAAAGACATGATTGACACTGAAACTCTAAGACTTTTTAGAAATGGCAGTTAATTTCAATTTATTTTACTGGTTCAGGAACATTTCTATAGTAACTGAATTGCATTTTGCTCCCTTCCATTAACTTTTATTGTATTGTAAACAGCAGCACATCAACACCGTTGGCATAAAATAGCCTGTGAAGTCAACTGTTTGTAATGGACTGTGAATGATAGGGAACTTTTTTTCAAAAGTACTATGCAATATCTTACCGAGAAAGAAACATTCTAGAATATTGTAAAATTGGATGATGATGTTTATTAGATTCTCTGCCTTTTTTCATTTGGCTTCAATGAATATTTACATTTTCTGAAAACCTAAGTGCAACAGCTACAGAGTTGCAGGATATATAAGCACAAAATACTCCCTTTGTCTTTTTCAGTGTTTTTCCCCCCTCAGAAAAAAACCTTTTAAATAGACTTTCACTATTTCACCAGTAGCATGCTGAGATCTGGATTATTTTCCCAACATTGATTAGATGATCGCTGCATGGGTTAGGATTCGGATTTTTAAGTCCAAACATAGAACTGCCCCCTCAAAACACAAACTAGATTCCCAGAACAATAACCAAGCAAAAGAGTTGGACTACAGTACTGACCCTACAACATGAGGATTCAGGTCTAGGAGTACAGAAACTATTATTGTCAACATAATCACATGAATTTTAAACAATTTTTCCACAAAATAAAAGACAATTCAGTGATAAACTGTAGTTTAGAATCATAACCAATGATTACTCTTCTGAGAAATTAGTAGTTATGACTGTATGTTTCTTTCAGTATGCTGGATTAAAAATGTACATGGCCAACTGATTTAACACAAGGTTAAATCATTTAGTGACCCAAAGAAGAATATTCTGAAAAAAATTACTAGAACAAATAATTTTTAAACTCAAGGTCAACAATGTTTCTTTTAGCTGACCCTTTTGTTATTACTGTTTACACAGTATTTTCAATCTTTTTGTCAAGAAAATACCTCTCTATCTCAAGTTCAATGGCAACTCACACAAAATGAGGAAAACTAACTCTGAATCTATGTTCTTTGATAAAAGCAGGCAGAATGAAATTGTTATCTAAATGTAATTTTCTGGTATTTCATTTTCTTTTTATTAAATGAGAAACAGAATCTCTAACACGAAGATGAGCAGAGTGAAGACTGACATTTTTCTCAGAAGATATTTGTAACCTATTTTATAGACATTTTATTCAGAGAAAGCTATTCTTTCAACACATAAAATTAATGACAAAAGATCTTTGCTGTGTTCAAATTTCAGAATTGTATAACATACATTTTCAAATAAGATTTAGAAGTTTTCCCAGTTAGTTTGGAAAGAGCAAACAGTAAAATCAAAATGTCCCTATGTAAAGCAAGGTGTACCTTATTAACAATACGACTGCTTTCTTCACCTCTCTAAATAAATATACAAAAATTAGATTTAATAAGATATATAATTTCATTTAGAATAATAATGTTCTGATGGCTTAAGTTTTTGTTTACTAATTGCTCAAATGTTTTGTAACTATCTATGTCTACTTTGTACATCAATCTGAAAAAATTCAAGTATGGATATACTTTTATTTGTGTAACAGTGCATTTATGCTGTAACTGTTGCTATTAGAAACTATAGCAAGCAGACAACAAATCCATCAGCCAACTTTTCAAAGACAAGGGGGACCTGTGTGAGAGGTTTTGGAACCAGTTAGATCTGGGTTCAAATTCTAGGGACAAGCTCTTTGACTTTGGACAAATTACTTAATCTCTGTAAACCTATTTCTTTGCTGCAAAATGACTTTAATGACACAGTGCTCACTTGATGGAATGACTAAAAAAGCATGTGTTGTTACATCAAGCAGTTTCTTGAACATGGTAGGCTTCTGATAAAGTATGAGTTTATAAGGGGTTGGTTCCAGGTCTTGGAACAACAGTAGTAAGTCAAGAAAATTTCCACGGAAAATCAACAATGATAGTAATAATAGTACATGCAAAACATCTAACACAACATCATTATCAAGAACATAAGTATTCTCCTCTCTTATCAATTTCATAAGGTCATAAATAACAACTTTAAAAGATGTTAATAACTTTTGCAGTAACACTCAGAGAAAACTAAGTATTGGATAGGCAATTTGATATTTTAATTAAGGAAATACATATGATTTTTAAGATTTTCAACCCCTGTCTGGGTTAAATTGAAGACTAACCTGAAATTAAAACTTTAGAATTTGGCAAAAATTCTAAAGTGATCCACCTAACTCGAGGCTTAGAACTTTAGTTCTGGAATTCTCCTTTGATGCCATTTCCCCCAATACCCTTATTTCTATGCATGAGGCAACTGAGACCCAGTGAAGCAACACACACATTTTAGGATGAAAAAGTTTTCTAGCAGTGGATACCACCCCAACCCACCCACATCCTTAGGTTCTCCAACATTTAAAGGTTACTAAGGGTTTTTCTTCTCCAGTTTGAAACTCAAACTCCAGTTTGAGACTCAAACCCAAAGATTTGTGCTCCAATAAAGGTTTAGAACTTCTTATCAAGTGTCAAAGCCTAAAATTCTCAGGGGAGGATTATGGTTTGGGAGTGGTGAGAAATCAGTCCCCAAAATATAGATCTATAAGAATGATATTATTATTTAGAATCACTGTGATTAGAATATATTTAGAATCACTCTATTTTTGTATAAAGACAGATTTAAACTTAAAAACAGCATTTCAATCTGGAAAACACTGAAATTGGCAAGTTTCTCACTGGACATATTTTATATATCAAGGGATAGTAGGAGGAGAGAGATTCACTCTTTTGCACTCTTTCTTCTAGGTAAATTGTCAGAATTTCTTTGATGTTGACCCTTCTGTTAACTAAATGTCCCTCTCATTAAGTCAGGGCTTTTTAAGAAGAATCTCTAAGTATGCTTAGTTTGGTGCCTTTTATTTCTTTAAAAAATGTAGAAATATATGTGAAATTAATAAGTTTTCAAACTGTAAGTTATTTCACCCTGGTTAAGTATATAAAAATACAAATCATCATTTTATGTTTGCAACTCAACCACCAATATTTTTGCTATTTTAACTTCTCAGATCTGTCCTCCTTATTCTGCTAAATAACTACTGAATGCAACACTTTATCCCCATTCCCACAGCTCTAATCACTTCAAATATGTTCTCTAAAATATTTTAACAGCCTCTAAATTGGTTGCCCTTCCAGGGTCTTTCATTTTCCATGTGGTTGTCAAATCTAATAATGGCATTCTATCAACTAAATGCCATCAATGGCTCACTATGACCTAAAGGATAAATTCCAAATTACCTAGCATACAAGGCCTGTCACAATCTGGCAGCAATTTGCCCTTATTCATCTAGTGTCATTATTTTTTTCTTATATGACTTCTAGTTTACAAATTATGTAAACCCCATGCTGCTTCAAAACTCTATTATATCTTTGCACATGCTGTTCCCTCTGTGTGATTAATCCTCCCTACATTTCCCCATATGGAGAGCTTGTCCTCCATCTTTGAGACTTTTCAAAGATCCCATCACTTCATCAAACACTTCCTTACTCCAGCCTGAATTTTGGCAATATTATACATATACCTCTAATCCCAACCTGATATATGTTATTATCTGCATATCAGTCTCCCCACCCCCAACAACTAAACGGGTACTTTGAAGACAGGGACTTATTCATCTTTGTAACTCCAGGGTCTGAAATAATACATGGCATGGAAAGAGACAATTGTAAATGTTTGTTGAATGAATGAATGGGCAGATCTAACAACAACAACAACAAAAATCAGAGAAATTTAAAAAACGAAAAATGAAAATTTGATTTAAAATAAACTGTCTCAATTATCCAGTAGTATGCATACTATTCTACAGTATTATTATATCATTTTATTATGTAATTATTGAAGTAAAAACCAATAGAATAATCCACACAAAATTAGGGAAAGATTCATGGGACTAAGACTGCATTTAAATGTTCCCAGGATAGCAAATTCTCTCCTTAAAAAAATAAATTATTACTTAGTGTTTGGACTTGTTAAGAAGATGGGTTGGGTTAGAAGAGGTGGCAGAGAAAAATGGATGTAGATTCTTAAGCAAACTGCAAGTCACATGTCTCCTGGAGGTAATCTGATCTATCACTTAGGGCACAGAATGCAGAACTTTCAGAAATTCTTAGGCTGGATAAATAATAATACAATGATGCTTTATTTATGAAAATACTGTATGGTTTAAACCAGGACATGTTTTGGAGGGAAAACCTTCTAAACTCTAAAGTGACATTCATGGTTTAGTTTTTCTCCATTATTCAAATTTGACTTATAAAAAATAGTAATTATGAAATTTTTATACACCCTTTTTATGCTAAGATTACTTTGATATAACTGATGTATCCCATTCTTTGATGAGCTCCGGCTGTACTTTTAATAAAAAGAATAAATGGGAGCGATAATACTAGTCTGGTTAAGAGAGAAGAGAGGTCAGTGACCAGCCTAACACAAAAGTTATTCTTGTTATAAAAGTCTCATTTTCCAACTCTAAATATACAAATAGAAAATCACAGTGTTTCTGATGTCTTTAGGGGACAAATTCAAGGAGTTGAAAAATCCTATTCCTCTTTACAAACACTGTAAATGATTGACGTTTTTTCATTGGCTGTGGAGATGGCATAATTAAGGCTGTCTACAATTAGTAGCTTGTTAGTAACTACCACATAACTATTGGCTTGCATTTAGATATTGGCAGATGCCTAATAAGACACTTAATGAATTTTTCATTAGTTTTTCTGAGAAAGCCTTCAGGAGGAAATATTTCTGAAGACAGCAACTACTTTTACTTTCCTTTTCTCCCCACCTAGAGCCTCAAGGGATTTTCAAAAGTCAAATTTTTAAATGTTAATATAATCATATCTGAATATCTTTCAGTCAAATATTTCACTCTTTAGTAAATTTAGTTTCACTTCTTACTATATATGTCCATCTACCAAAGCCATCACAAGACTATGACTGAAAGATACTTCATTTACACACATTTGTTTCGAGTTTTCAAAGCATTAATTATAAACATATCTGACATAATTTTAAAATAATGGGACAGGGATAGAATCAACAGTTTCTAATAGATAATTTAACTACAGTTTTTGTTATTCAAATAAAAGTCTCAACTAAAAATAGGCAAATATTTGATGCTAGAATATATTTTAAATACTCACCTATCTAAACAAAAAGTGTTTAAATTTTATTGTACATTGAAATTTTAGCGCAGAGAACTACATTTATAACAACTTAGTGCTTTATATACATGCCAAAAATGGTTATGTGGGGAAATCACTGATTGCTACAATAAAACTTTCAATTATATCATCTATGAATGTTGCAGAACATTTCATTATTGATTCTTCAGAGGAGATATAACTGCTGAATGCTAAATGTAATTTTGATTTGTCAACATTATTTTTGCTGTAATTAAAACCCTAAAGTGATCTTTAAATAACTCTTCATTCCAATTGCATCTTGATGAGTTTCTTTATCTCTGTAATTGGAATGCCAACACCTCAATAAGTGACTCATCCAACTACACTTGTCATACTTCAATGTTCCACACTTAAAAAAGCACCTCTAAGCACTTTCTGTTAGTACGTTTAGTTAGAAGAACATATTTGCTTAAACAACAACTGAAAAATAACTTGGGCAGAATTATGAAGTGATGTGATTTCAGTGATGTAAATCTCCTTTACTATTTATTTTATAAATTTGTTTTTTATATGGTATAATTGATTCACAATATTATATTTGGTTCAGGTATACAACAGAGTGATTCAATATTTTATAGATTATGCTTTTAAAGTTGTTATAAAATATTGGCTATATTCCCTGTGCTATAAACTATATCTTTGTAGATATTTTATTTTATACATAGGAGTTTGTACTTCTTAATCCCCTAATTCCACTTGCCTCTTCCAACTTAAAAAGTTTTCTTTTTTAAAACTTGGTTGCTTCATCCTTCTCCACACTGGCATAAATTTGCAGAGCCTCATCTGACAGTATTAAATTATAAAAAATCCTCTCTTCCTTAACAGCTCATCTCTTTTCTTCTTCCAGATGCTTTGATCTAAGCTTACTGCCAGAGAAGAAAGTCTCTTAAGAGAAGCCATACAAATGTATAGGCTTTGCTTGGAACCTCCCACTGAAAATTAGCTTCCCTGGTGGTTCAGCTGGTAAAGAAATCACCTGCAATGCAGGAGACCTGGGTTTGATCCCTGGGTTGGGAAGATGCCCTGGAAGAGGGCATAGCTATCCACTCCAGTGGTCTTGTTTGGAGAATCCCCATGGACAGAGGAGTCTGGTGGGCCGCAGTCTATGGGGTTGCACTTGTACTTTACAAGATATCTTAAGATGAAAACATCTAAT
Organism: Bos javanicus; assembly: GCF_032452875.1. Classification (NCBI taxonomy): domain Eukaryota; kingdom Metazoa; phylum Chordata; class Mammalia; order Artiodactyla; family Bovidae; genus Bos; species Bos javanicus. Next base: position 56,573,531 of record NC_083869.1, on the reverse strand, counting down.
AACAAAGGTGACATAGGTCACTAGATATTAAAGAGATTACTCTTCATTGTGGGGAAAATTTAATCTATAAAGAGCCATCTGCATCTAAAATATTTTGAGTTGTTCATTTGAATTGTTTGTGGTTCCTGTTGAATTTGTGTCATCCTCATCTGATACTGTTCTTTTGTATTATGTCCTTCTCCTCTGCTCTTAATTCCTTTATCCTCAGATATTTTTTCCTCTAAGACCTTTTGCCCATCTCTAATTCCCCCTCATATCAAATTGCTTCCTTCATTTGTTTTATGTTTAGAGTCTTATAATCTACTCAGAGGTATAAAAAGTGGAAAAATAAAGTATATGTATTATTTCATATTTTTTCGTATTCTAATAATTTCTTAAATGTTATTCTAACTTGAAAGCTATTTTTAATATTACTTTTTGTTGCTGTTGTTCATTAAATAACAATAAATTTAGTCATGTATGTAATCTGTTTCATAAAGTAAATAATACTGTTTCACTGTCTTTAAAGAGTTTTATTTCAACTTAGTATTTTTTTAAAAAAACCTACCAGATTGTAATAATAACCTTATTTTTACAAACAACTATTCTTCTGCTTCAATTCCATTGGGATATATGTATATATTAACTTATAAAAGTATCATCTACTTGCTATAAAAACTATTTAGAAAAATGCAATTAGAGAAAACATTGACAATGTTAATGATTTTTATGCATGATTATACAAGTTCTGAATAAACAGATCTAGTTCTTATTTACCAACATTGTCACAAAGGAATATAATAATGTAATATTAAATTAAGAAATGTATTTGATGAAAGTATATAAAAAACTATATATATATATATTTTTTTTTCCTAAATGAGTATTTTATAACTGGTGAAATACTGAGTCATTTGTGCTACTGGACTAACCTTTGTGTCTGTGAGATCCATCCATGTTGCTAAACTCGATATGATTTTCATCAGCCCAATAGAGTCTATGGTTGACATAATCTATTGTTAGTGCCATAGGTCTAGAAATCTTGGTTTCTATGACAACACTCTGATTGGTTCCATCCATTCCAACACGGCCAATGTGAGGGTACTCACAGCAGTCAATCCAATACAAATACCTAGAAAAGAAAATCAGCAGGCATATTATTCACAATCACTCAGGGAATAAAACACCATACAGTATTTCTCTTGTTTACTCAGCTATTCCCAAGTTAATTCTTGTATCTCTCTAAATTGCAGTTTGCAAAAGCATACTCTAGTGCAAACTTTTGCTATGATTTTGTAAAAAATATGTAGTATACTTTGAAATATCCAGATAATTTTAAGCATGTTTCCTTTAGCAATTTTAAGCATGTCATGTATATAACATTTCAGGAACTGTTAACAAATTACAGATGACCAAAATGAGAGATGTAAACTTTCAAAATGCATCTATAATGTTAGAGGAATAAAACAACCTAGATGTGTTTTTTTCTTTTGTTTTACCTATGAAAAATTCAAAATGAATTATGGAGGAGTAGATTGTACTTTCTTAGCTGTTCATTGTTCAATGTGGTAGCCACTAGATAATTGTGATTCTTTAAATTAATTAAAATCATATAAAATTAAGGGAATTACAAAAGTGAAAAATAATTTCCTCCATTAAATGCTGTCAAAAAAGTATTACAAATTTTTGGAGATGAATATAAAGTTTTTGAGGTCATTAAATTACGGGGTTTCCCTGGTGAAGCAGTGGTAAAGAATCCACCTGTCAGGAGACACAGGTTTGATCCCTTGGTTGGGAAAGTCCCCTGGTGAAGGAAATGGTAAATCACTCCAGCATTCTTGCTTGGGAAATTCCATGGACTGAGAAGTACTGTGGGCTATAGTCCAGGGGGTCAAAAAGAGTTGGACATGATTTAGCAACCAAATAACAGCAACAACATAGTAAATTATGAATTTCAAATAATCTGACCTCTGTGTAATAGCAAATCTAAATTTTTGTTTGTATTCTGAACTTTTAATTTGGCTAATAATATCACCATCTTGAACCAAGATACCGGAAAGAAGAGGAAGAACATATTTTATGGAGTCCAACAGCTCTTACATTACCCTCAGAAAGTTCAGTAAGAGTTTGAGGCTTGAAATTCTCTCCTTGATATTCAAATTTTTCATTATGAGACACAAACAGACTTCTACAGATGACTTTCCACTTTGAAATGTGTGAACTGAGCTCTACTTGGAGAATTTATAGTCCTATAATTTTCACTTCTGTGCTTTCATCATATCATCTGCCTTGCTCCTGTCTCTTCAATTATATAGATATTTTCATTCAGACATAACTTATATTGTCTCCTCTGTTCTCCACAAATTTTTCTCTGATTTGTGTCCGTTCACATTTTTCAAGGTATGTTATAAAATTATATATTTGAAAAATGGTTTTGTTAAGCAAAGTAAGCATCCTCTTTTTAATTATAGGACTTCTCATAGCTGTTAATATGGTATACATATAATGATTGTCTAAGATAGAGCTATGATATCCTTTTTTAGCACATAGTTTTGGGTAATACCATTTATTTTCCTAGAGCAGGTTGCAGGAAACAAACTTTATGAAACTCTGCTTTAGCTCTTTCTGGTCTACAGAATTTCTTTATCATCTGTATAATTGAACAACACATATATCATGCACATAGGAACCCACAAAGCAGTAATGACACAGGTTCTTGTGCTTCAGATCAGAGAATCTAACTCAATAAATCAGTTGGTGGGGCATCTCTGATAAATCCCCAAGCCATTCTCAAGTGGATTGAAAAATGTGTCTTGAAAAAGTGATTCACTGAGGTCATAATATATCAAACATTACTTAGCACTGAGAACACAGAGGTAAACATATAATTTTGCTATCAAAGATCTCTCAATGAATACAATAGAGGTGAATATTAAATCAAAGATTTAAAGAATATTATGATGAAAGTTTTTTTACCATGGAGGTGCCAATGAAGGAACAACAATTTTACCTAAATGGAAAATGACATGGAAAATCTTATTCCCACTAGTAGCTCTTTGAGCATAAATCTTATCTTCAAAACGACTTTACAAATTTCTTGATAGCAATGATCTTTCTCCTCTTTCAGAATTTAGAATAAAGTATAATTTAAAGATTTTAATGCTACAACAGGTCTTGAAGATCACATAGCTTCAGGCCTTCACTTCATTATTCACTTCATTATAAATTGAAACTGTAAAATATTATGAGCTTTGTCCTAGTCTGTTACAATAGTGATAGCCGGAACAAGGGCTCAGGTCTCAAGATTTACAGACTAACTTTTTTAAAAAAGCATTTTTAGGTAGACCTAGAGGGATGGTATGGGGAGGGAGGAGGGAGGAGGGTTCAGAATGGGAAACACATGTATACCTGTGGCGGATTCATTTTGATATATGGCAAAACCAATACAATATTGTAAAGTTAAAAAATAAAATAAAATAAATAAAAGTTCTATTAAGACACTATTAAAAAAATAAAAAGCATTCTCATATTTCAGATAAAATTCTTATTCCATGAATAATGTTGTTTTGTCATTTTTTTCTAATCAACATTATGTAGAGTCTTAAAACAAAACCAAAAAATAAAAATCCTAGAAACAGATTATTGAGTTCAAATATCAGGTATACCCATGTGAATTGAGCACTCTAGTTAACTACCCCAAGCCTGGATTTACTTATATGTTCAAAAGGGATAATAACAATAATTTCTCCTCACAGAGAAAAGCATTTTGAAGCATTTTTTGTTTTTCAACTCTAATTATTTACAATAAATTTTATACTTGGATAATATTTAATAGGTTGCATTTTAGATGTAAAATGACAAGAATGTCTAGTACAGACTTACTGAGAAGCTTAAATGTATAGTAATGAGGCTTAAGTATGGAAAAGGTAATGAAATTGACCACCCATAAAGAGAGATGCACAGTAAATCCTGTGCTTGTGAAAGCTCATTTGTGCTCATCATGTCTGACTCTTTGCCACTGCATGTTCTATTGCCTGCCAGGCTCCTCTGTCCATGGGATTCTCCATGCAAAAAAACTGGAGTGGGTTGCCATTTTCTCCTCCAGGGGATCTTCCCTATCCTGGGGTTTAACCCGGGTCTCTGACATCTCCTGTATTAGCAGGCAGATTCTCTACCACTGAACCACCTGGGAAGTCCAATTTAAAAATTAGGCATGCTTGTAATTATTATGCAGTTTCTTTAATTTCTCAAATAACTCATACTATCTATAGTAATTTAAATTCTGTAAAAAGGCAAATTGTCAAAATAGGAAAAATTTTTGTTCTCTATGCCTTGTTTGGATGACTCTTGGAAAAGCTGTTCATGGCTCAAGGTAATTTTGTTACTGTAACCTCTAATGTGATGCAATAGAGAAAAGAGCTGACCAAATCTTGGAAACTGAATTAAATTCCTAGTTTAATATCATATTACCTAGATGATCCTGAGAAAATCACTTAGTCATTTTGGCTGAATATTCTTTGTGAGTGTGTGTGTTCGTTGCTCAGTTATGTCCAACTCTTTGTGACCCCATGGACTGTAGCCCACAAGGTTCCTCTGTCTATGGAATTCTCCAGGCAAGAATACTGGAGCGGGTAAACCATTTCCTTCTCTCGGGGAAATTACCAACCCAGGAATCAAACTCAGGTCTCTCACATTGCGGACAGATACTTTACTCTCTGAGCCACCAGGGAAATCTGTTCTTATTTATACTAAAAATATAATAATAAAAACAATCATGTCTTTTTCAGAGATTCTGAGAAAGCAATATAAGCATCTAAAGTGATATAACACAGACAGATTTTTCTAATTTGTAAAATACTATAGAAGTGGTAGTGATCATCATTATCATTATCATTTATTATTATTTGGAACTCCAACTCCCAATAGACCACCCCACTTTCTTATATCCACACCTTTTCCTATGTTCCTCCTATTCTGAGGAAGTCATTTTTCTGTTTACCTGCCTTGCCCAAGCCACAAGTCTTGTAAGGTTTGTTTCATTGCTGTTGTTGTGTTGCATTACATTTTGATTTATTCCTAGCTCCTTTTTACTCTATAAACTGGTATCAAAGTTCCACAATTATATACAGTTAATTTTCTCCCTTTGTATGAGTTTTTTTCAACTCTTTGGATATGCCATGCTGTCCTATATGTCTTTACTTTTCCATAAAACTTCTTTTTGCCTGAATTGCGTTCTGCTCTGAAGTGGACCACATAACCTGGCTAATTCATACTTCACCAGTCTTGTCCAGGAAAATCTCACTGATTCCAGTTGAGACAGACACATGTTCTGTTTTCTTGACTTTAGAGGTACTGCATTGTATGATAATTATTTGCTCATCTGCCTACTAACTGAACCAGTACTTTGAAACAGGGGTTGTATCTTTTATTTTTATACAAAACCTAGAAGAGTGACAGATGTACTCTGGAGAAATATGAGTTGAATAAATGAATGAGCAGATGGATTTATTTTCTGTTAACCAGTCATAACATACTTCAATTTAATGTCTATGACAATGAATTTTTGTTATGTTGAAGTGACATTTTAAAGATAAAAGTATGCTCATTCTAATCCCAAAGAAAGGCAATGCCAAAGAATGTTAAAACTACCACACAACTGCACTCATTTCACGTGCTAGAAAGGTAATGATTAAAATTCTCCAAGCCAGATTTCAACAGTAAGTAAACCAAAACTTCCAGATGTTCAAGCCCAAATTTAGAAAAGGCAGAGGAAGCAGAAGAACCAGAGATCAAACTGCCAAAATTCATTGAATCATAGAAAAAGCAAGAAAATTGCAGAAAAAAAATCTACTTTTGTTTTATTGACTATGCCAAAGCCTTTGACTGTGTGGATCTCAAAAAACTGTGGAAAATTCTTAAAGAGATGGGAATACCAGACCACCTTACCTGTTTCCTGAGAAACCTGTATGCAGGTCAAGAAGCAACAGTTAGAAGCAGTCATGGAATAACGGACTGGTTGCAAACTGAGAAAGGAGTACGTCAAGGCTGTATTGTCACCCTGCTTATTTAATTTATATACAGTGTACACCATAAGTAATACTGGGCTGGATGAAGCACAGCTGGAATCAAGATTGTGGGAAGAAATATCAATAACTTCAGATATGAAGATGACACCACCATTATGGCAAAAAGTGAAGAGGAACTAAAGAGCCTCTTGATGAAAGTGAAAGAGGAGAGTGAAAAAGCTGGCTTAAAACTCAGCATTCAAAAAAAAAAAAAAAAGATCATGGCATTTGGTCCCATTATTTCATGGCAAATAGATGGGGAAACAATGACAGACTTTATTTTCCTGGGCTCCAAAATCACTGCAGATGGTTACTACAGCCACGAAATTTTTAAGACACTTGCTCCTTGGAAGAAAAACTATGACAAATTTAACAGTATATTAAAAAGCAGAGACATTACTATGCCGGCATAGCCAAGGTCTGTCTAGTCAAAGCTATGGCTTTTCCAGTAGTCATGCATGGATGTGAGAGTTGGATCATGAAGAAGGCTGAGCATTGAAGAATTGATGCTTTTGAACTGTGGTGTTGAAGAAGAGGCTTGAGAGTCCCTTGGACTGCAAGGAAATCAAACCAGTCCATCCTAAAGTAGATCAGTCCTGAATATTCATTGGAAGGACTGATGCTGAAGCTGAAACTCCAATACTTTGGCCACTTGATAGGAAGAACTGACTCATTAGAAAAGACCCTGATGCTGGGAAAGATTGAAGGCAGCAGGAGAAGGGGACAACAGAGGATGAGATGGCTGGATGGCATCACTGATTCAATGGACATGAGTTTTAATAAGCTCTGGGAGATGGTGAAGGAGAGGGAAGCCTGAAGTGCTGCAGTCCATGGAGTTGCAAAGAGTTGGACATTACTGAGTGACTGAACAATAACAATAACAAGCATAGTTATTGTTTTATATTTTATATTACAGTTTTATATTTTCTATTCTACTTTAAAATGCATCTATATCTCTTCTGTATAAATTATTGTTTATAAATACTAAATATATATGATATTAATCACCCCAAATTTATGATTAAATTAGTACACTGATTCCCAATCAATAATAGAATAACTGGGATAATTGGATTTCAGCTGAATTTTAACATAATAACCAGAAAGATGATCTATTTTCTTTTCCATTCTTACTAACCAACATATCCAAAATGATACCATTGACGTGCTACCATTATAAGAAAGTATCCCCAAGCTACCTTTTAAATGTTTATAGATGCTTTATTAGATTAGACATTCCAATGATCTTTATCTTCCCTAAACAATCCTTGCTCTATTCTTCACTAAATATTGGAACAGAGATTACACATCTCAAGAAAACAGGGGTAGTAGTAGTATTGGTATATTCAAAACATATGCAAACTATGATAGCAATCAGACATAGAAAAGTTTAATTCCACCTTTACTGAATACTCAGAATTTAAGCTGTCATTTTTGGAGCAAGATTGTATAATAATTTAGACAGCTATGGCATTTCCATCCTGAAGCTCATCTCATATAAACTAAAATCCAAGTTGCCCTATTGTCTCACTCTGGGGAACCAGGAAAACAGTATGAATAAAAAGGTGTCATTAAATTTTATTTGTTAGAATCTGTTTATCTGTTGTTATACGGCTTTAATCATTTCATAAAAATACCTGATTTTTCTGTTTCTTGGGTTATAATCTGGGATTCCATATCATACCTCAAATATTATTTAAAATGGAATCAAAGGAGTCTTTCATAATATCTGCAATAGTTTAATATTTTATCATCTTAATTGACACTTTTGGCAGGTTTATATTGATGATAAGTTCAGACTGCATCAGTTTATGGGTTAATAACTCCCACCTGGGAGAAATAAACCTTAATGCTAGATTCAGCTGTGTTCACTAGGGTAGGATACATTTTGCTTTATAAATAGGAAATTTCAAAATACTGTTATTAACAAATAATGCTTCTTTTACTGTTATTAACAAATAATGCTTCTTTTATTTGGAAAATAAAGCATCTTGAAAATTATGAGATGAGAGCTAAGACAGACATACTGATTTGAAGAAAAGGACAATGGACAAACTAAAATATCTTCTGATAAAATACCAAATGACTCAAATATACATATTCTTTTGAATGAATGATGATGATAGCCAAACAGTATCTGACCATTATTTCTTGTACTATCTATAGAATCAGACTCCATTGTGACTCTGTTTCATTTAAAATAGAATTGATACTCTTTTGTTACTATGGTAAAGAAAATATTTTATTTTATTTTTTTTTTAAGAAAATATTTTAAAAGGTAACAAAATAGTCCACATAATTATATAGTGAAAAGTTAAAACTTGCACCACTACCTTGGAAACAATTTGTAGTATTTACAGTACAAGTCTTCCCCATTAGGTATTGCTTTTACCCAAGTTAATATTTAAAATTAAGTTCCATGCACATTATAATATGATCACTTTGTTAATTATAAACATGAGACAGTAAAATAGAGATACATTATATTAGCAAGAAGTAAAATTTAATTATTGCATATGGTAAAAGCAGTGATTTGGTGAACTATTTAATGGGAAATTAATTAAGACAGCAGAAAATTCAGAGCACTAGAGTTAGTATAATACTTGTTTATTGCAAATGTGTGATATTTTTAAAAAGCAAATTTTCTCTAAATTTGTTACTTTAAAAACATGTTCAATAGGTTGAACTTCTACAGAGATCATTTTGGAGTATGTAATCACTCAAATTATAGTGTTAAAAAAAGAGAATGATATGCGTTCTCTACCTACCAAAATAACATAATTGAAAGTAAATGATAATGGTCATAAAATATAGAACTTTAGCAAGCAGCTTTGACACTTAAATGTGTGTTCATCCCTTATCTAAATTCTCCAGCCAGCTGTCCTTGATCCTTATGATGACTTGTTCTTCATTCTCACAAAGAAATGCAAATAAAATCCAACACTAATATCATTCTTCCCTGATATTCCCACTACGCTTTTCCCTATGAACGCGTGGATAATGCACTGCTATTTATTATTCATAGATACTACTTATGTCTCCTGCTGTAAAGTTGTTCAGGAATTGCAATACCTCCATTCTTGACTACTACAAATGCTGTAAAACAGTATCTAAGAGTTTATCTTTGCTTCTCTTTCCTCCAAGATTTAAAGGCATTATAATTGGATAAAACTGTGTTTTATTCATTTCATACACTTATTGGTTTGTTAGAAAAGCTGTGTTTAAAACCTTAAAAAATACTTGCTCTAAAATTCCATCATCTTAATTTTCTCTTTCTCTGTGATAGTCAGATTTGTATTTTTGATTTCCCAGTTAAAACTTCTACACATTTACACTTTCATTGGTTCCCAGGTTAAAGTCTACAGACCAGGATTTACCATATTGAACATAATCCACAGTCTTAAGCTTTAAGATTTTCAATGTTTGTTACAAACCCAGCACGAGGATCTAAAGACAGGTCCCTGGGAAACTTCAGCCTTTTGCTAACAAGTATAGTAGGGTATAAGCCATTAAGTTTGGATACTTCAATGATCCTTTTTTCTGTGTCAGACCAATAGAGGTTTTTTCCAATCCAATCGACAGCAAGTGCATTGGGGACGGCTGTGTTATGCACTACCTAACAAAATAAGAATTTAAAAAGTTAACATTTTAAATGCCTAGAATAAGAACAAAGCAATTACTTCTTGATTTTTTTAGAGATACATAATTGTATTTAAACACTGAAAAGGAATTTAGATAAGCACAACATATAGAACAATTTACCTAATAAAATTACTTATTTGTTTGTGAGATTACTCAATATGTAATCAGGCCCCTAGAAATTCCATAAAGGTTATAATGAAAGAAACACCAAAATAGAAAGTTGTTGGATGGCTACACAGTTGTTTATTATATTTTCATTACAGTTTACTTATTCTCTCAAAATTTGGGGCAAAAATTCTATTACAGGTAGAGGCACACCCATACTAGCACGAAAAATAATTGATATCATCTATTAATAACAGGTTCTTGGGGAGATATCAATTAATTCAACACTCCCCCAACTGTCTTTGCCCTACTTAAACTACCTATTACAAAGAAAGAAAGAATATAAGCAAAAATATACATTAAGTATTTAACCTAATGAAAGGGAAGTAGAAATGTATTCATTCAACAGTTGTGTTCAGTTGCAACCTATGTCAAATATAATAAGGATATAGGCTATGTATGCACAAATATGCTGTATTTAAAAAACCAATAACATTTATTCTGAATTATGCAACCTACTGATTATTTTGGCATTATATATATGTGTGTGTACATATATATATAAGTATATATATATAATTTCAAGATTTCATTAATATTTTAAAAATTAATTGCTTCCACCAAAGCTCTATATACAATATTATAAATGGCTTCAAATTTTTTTAAGTAATAGAAGGGTTCAATCTACTTGAATTTGAACTTTTTTTAATATATTTTACTACATATATACAGTGCAAATGATTTTATTTTAAAACCCAAATTAGCATAGAAATGGTGTCAAGTAGAGTAGTTCACATCTAGAATGTGACATGTGTTTAATTCTGATGTTCTCCACTCAAAGCATTCATGATTTTACACAAATGTATTCAACTATTCCCTTCTATAGGAAAATAATAGTGCTATAATTTCAATCTACATTCTAATAATTATGTTTTTCAATTACAAATTCTCTAACTCAACGTTTTCTTTCATATAAATCAACAGAATTAAATCTCAGGCACTAATCATTCAAGCTGAAAGTATTCCTCACATTATATATGGTTGTGAATATAAGTTTTCAGATTCATTTACTCAATTTGATTTTTATCTTATAGCAATCATGTTATAATGAAACATGGATAAGAATCTCCAATTTCATATTTAAAATATATATTAACACACTGTACTAATGTGAAATTCAAATCAACCTAATACATTCTATGAGTCATGTCATTACCATCAAATAACATTTTCTATTCAATTTAACCATACCAATACAATATTGAATTATCTCATCATTGTAATATCTAGATACCTTAATATCACTTCCATTTAAACACATTCTATTTATGCGACTGCCATTCGGTCGACTGGAATCAATCCAATAGATAAATTCTTCTCTGTAATCAAAGTCTATACCAATAACATTGTTTAATCCCTAAAAATAAAAAAGAATATATTTGAATAATAGTTAAGAGAAATCTTCTTATAATATTTTAGGAATTCATAAGAATCAATATTTCCCTTTGAATCTAAATAGTTACAGTTTTACAATAAAAAAAATCTGTGACCAATTCTTTGTAAAAGCATCATATGTTTACATTTTCTCTATATCATACACATAAGATGTTCCATAGTTTATGTGAGCATATTTCCAATTAGGAAAAATATTGGAGTGTTTAAAGAAAGCAGTTTAAGTAAATAGTCAATAATATGGGAAAAATTTCTTTTAGAGAGATAAAGGAAAAGATTTTCATTTTAGGTTAATATTAATTTGATGCTATTATGAGTATACATCTAAATTGAAAAGGTAGACAATCCCCAATAATTTAAGATAAGATTTTGATAGATATCTGATAAAAGTCAGAAAAGATTTTCAAAGTTTACTTTCCCTAACAGCCTTTGGTTCAACAACATACTAACAGTCTCTGTTTTTCTCATGCTTCAAGCAGCCTGTTAGGCAATACAGTGCCATATTCGAATTTAAAAGCTAAAACTTTAGTGAATATTTAACCAAAGAGGAACTTGGTTAACATCTTTTTATTCCACATGGTAGAAATGTGAGGAAATCCTTCCTTTCAGACTCACAGTTAGTACATTTTTTAGCAGATAACAAAATTGAATGTGAATTCAGCTGATGGATTTTGGATAACACAGCTCCTTTGGCAGTTTCACTGTTTCACTGATTTGATTTGAGGATTGTTCACTAGGATCTGAGAATCTTCTCAGCTGTTGAGGCGTACAAATGATTGCCCAGGGGTTGGTTTAATTCTGACCTATTGTTAAGGCTCATAGATTTAGCATCCCAATGAGCTAACAAAACTTGAATCAAGATTGCAATTGTGTTAACTCACTTTGAGGGTTGAATATTAATTTATTAATATATAAACTCATATATTAAAATGAGTTGACATCACAGACATTTGGGAAAGCCCCAGAGATATTTGCCTTATCTTTATATCTGATGTAAGATTTTTACATAAATATTTACTCTGAAGTTGTCATTAAAGTCACAAATTGGTTTAGGGGTCGCTTATGAGTATTTATAATCCTGTAGGTAAGGATTAGCATCTCCAAGGCAATTGTTTTTTGTTGCTGCTGTTTTGTTTTGTTTTCCTGTGGTTTGCTTTGATTAATTTGGGAAAGGATGTGTGCTCAGTTGCTCAGTGTGTTCAACTCTTTTCGACCCCATGGACGGTAGCCCATCGGGCTCCTCTGTTCACAGAATTATTCTGGTTAGAGTACTGGAGTCAGTTGCCATTTCCTCCTCCAGGAGATCTGCCTGACCAGCGATTGAACCTGCATCTCCTGTGACTCTTGAATTGGCAGGTGGATTCCCACTTGAGCCGCTTGGGAAGTCCTTGGGGAAGGGTGGTTAATTCCTAAATCTGAGTTCAGTTTCCACATTTATTCTCAAAATTCATAATTTTATAACAACACAGCATCAGAGATACACACTTTTTAATAAAACTCTGCTGCTGTTGCTTCTGCTAAGTCGCTTCAGTCATGTCCGACTCTGTGCGACCCCCATAGATGGCAGCCCACTAGGCTTCCCTGTCCCTGGGATTCTCCAGGCAAGAATACTGGAGTGGGTTGCCATTTCCTTCTCCAGTACATGAAAGTGAAAAGTGAAAGTGAAGTCGCTCAGTCATGTCCGACTCTTTGCAACCCCACGGACTGCAGCCTACCAGGCTCCTCCGCTCATGGGATTTTCCAGGCAAGAGTACTGGAGTGGGGTGCCATTGCCTTCTCCATTAATAAAACTCTGGCAAAGGCTAAATTTTTGCTATTCAGATTTTACTTCTTTCCAGTGACCTCCAAGACTAAAAATCACCTACGTATGGAACTCAGAGCAGGTTCTGGCAAAAACTGATTTTTTTCTTCTCATAGTCAGGCTAAATTGTCAGCATGATGGTGTTGAAAATCATAGGCTCAAATCTTATGCTTTCATTTGTCCTAAAAGAAGCAATCTTTTTTTCAGTTCCAGATTATAAAGTTAACCCTAAATAGCCTAAACCCACTATGCCCAGATGAATAAATACAAATATACTTCTTTCAGATGGCATCACTAATCAAGAATAATGATTATAAATGCTAAAAAAATGCAACTAACATTCAGTCTCAGATTCAAAAGATTCATTAAATATTCATTTGCACACTAAAATTTGGAGGACTCCCTAACTAAATACACATAAGCATTCAGTCTAAGAAGTTATCTATGCAAAATCAATCAAGATTCTAAATCATAAATTGAATATATTCCAAGTTCTGTAGAGCACTTAATAGATTCAATAGTAATCTATGATCTTCTTTCTGTTCAAAAGCACTTTTCATTGAAAGAATAAGGTATGGGTTAGGGTTTTGTGATGGACTGGCAATGCAGATAGGTAAATTAGAGCTCTTTAAGAAAGATATGGACAGAAACTTGTTTCTCACTTTAGCAAAGATTTACCCACAATCTCCAATCTTGGCAGAATTACCCTATTCCATTCTTTACAATAATCAATTTAGATAATGAAAATCCAGTTCCAAATTTAGCAAGTCAACTATAATAAATTAAATCCTTGGATGCAGAGGTATTGAAGCTTAGAATTCTGACATATCTATCAAGACAAACTAGTTATTTTCCTACAGCTTTATTCTTAATCTCTACAGAAAACAGTGCAAAACTCTTTTTGCAGAATCATATGCAAGGAACATTAAAACAGTCAAGGGCATGGTCAAAATAATGTCAAAAAGCTACAGTCATCCCGTGGTTTCTGAGCTGAAAATTGGTTTCATCAAAATCCTACTTGCTTCTTTGATTTCTGTGGTTGAAGATTTGTACCCTTTGATTCAAGATGATTAATTTAGAAAATTATGTTTTGTTTCTTTATACAATTTTACTGGAATTAAAGGCACTGCTAGAATTGAATTGGATAACATATTGGAAAGCTACTTGATTAACTTTCATTTCTAAAATCCATGTACATTTTTTAAATGTGTTGTATGAATTTAAGTTATAGCTATCTTAGCTACAACTGCATTTTAAAATATATAGGGTAAAAATGTTCTACCAGTTGTTATAATTTTATGCTATAAAGCTTCATGAGATTGCTACTAATACAATAAAGAGAACTTGTTCTCTTTATTATATTCAATAAAATTAAGGTATTAGAGTAAAATTTAAGGTATTATAGTAAATTATTCTTCCTAATTAACTATGCACAAAATTTCCAAATAATTAAGGCAAGGATGTTGTCCTTTGATTTATTTTGACTGGGAACAAGTGTAGAGAGCCAATTACTGATATTTTCTACTTCAGTCTACATATGTAGAAAAATCTTTGAGGAAAAAAAAATGGTTTTACTCTCTAGAACTCCTTGAAACTTTCTATAATGCTATGATGAAATTGTGGTTAAAAACAAATTTCCTAACAAAAATGGTATATTTCAAGCAACCCACAGTCAAAACTTTAAAGCTTGTTTTTAATTTCTTGGATCATTACATCCTTCCTCAGTGGTCACCACTAACAAATGCTCTGCAAAGACACAGGTGTCCAGGGTCCGCATGGATTTCTTTATCTTCCTCATACCCTCTTCACTTCCATAAACTACACTAATTGTCTGAAATTCATACCGCCTTAAGTACTAGTGATTCAGTTCAGTTCAGTTCAGTCACTCAGTCATGTCCGGCTCTTTGCTGTCCCATGAACTGCAACACGCCAGGCCTCCCTGTCCATCACCAACTCCTGAGTCTACCAAAACTCATGTCCATTGAGTCGGTGATGCCATCGAACCATCTCGTCCTCTGTTGTCCCCTTCTCCTCCTGCCCTCAATCTTTCCCAGCATCAGGGTCTTTTCAAAAGAGTCAGCTCTTTGGATAAGGTGGCCAAAGTATTGGAGCTTCAACTTCAACATTAGTCCTTCCAGTGAACACCCAGGACTGATCTCCTTTAGGGTGGACTGGTTGGATCTGCTTGCCATCCAAGGGACTCTCAAGAGTCTTCTCCAATGCCAAAGTTCTAAAACATCAATTCTTCAGCACTCAGCTTTCTTTATAGTCCAACTCTAACATCCATACATGACTACTGGAAAAACCATAGCCTTGACTCGACGGACGTTTGTTGACAAAGCAATGTCTCTGCTTTTTAATATACTGTCTGGGTTGGTCAAACTTTCCTTCTAAGAAGTAAGCGTCTTTTAATTTCATGGCTACAATCACCATCTGCAGTGATTTTGGCACCCCCAAAAATAAAGTCAGCCACTGTTTTCACTGTTTCCCCATCTATTTGCCATGAAGTGATGGGACCAGATGCCATGATCTTAGTTTTCTGAACGTTGAGCTTTAAGCCAACTTTTTCACTCTCCTCTTTCACTTTCACCAAGAGGCTCTAGTTCATTTTCTGCCATAAGGGTGGTATCATCTGCATATCTGAGATTATTGATATTTCTTCCAGCAATCTTGATTCCAGCTTGTGCTTCTTCCAGCCCAGCGTTTCTCATGATGTACTCTGCATATAAGTTAAATAAGCAGGGTGACAATATACAGCCTTGATGTACTCCTTTTCCTATTTGGAACCAGTCTGTTGTTCCATGTCCGGTTCGAACTGTTGCTTCCTGACCTGCATACAGGTTTCTCAAGAGGCAGGTCAGGTGGTCTGGTATTCCCATCTCTTTCAGAATTTTCCACAGTTTATTGTGATCCACGCAGTCAAAACTTTAGCATAGCCAATAAAGCAGAAATAGATATTTTTCTGGAAATCTCTTGCATTTTCGATGATCCAGCGGATGTTGGGAATTTGATCTCTGATTGGCAACAGTCTAATATTTTATCACCAGTAAGTTAAACACTAAAAGAATGTGTGCATTAAAATGGTTTGGTTGTACAAGATGGATATAGATAATGCACAGAGAAAAAATCATTTTGATCCATTAAGAACAATCTCTGATAATATATTAGCCAAAATATGAAAAGATAAAAAATATATATATAAAAAAAGATAGCAGCAGAAATGTCTCAAGTAACAGGGTTGGATAATAAAGTAAGAAGCTGCCACTGAAGCTCTTTTACAGTTCTTTCATGATGACAATAAATACTTTTACTGTATTAGTTAAATTTGTGGTTTTCATCTAAGCTTATAAATAGAATATTCTAAAAAGAGAACTTTTCTCCCTTTGAGAGAGAGTCTAAAAAGAGGAAATGCTGAAAACAAGCAAAAATACTGTAAGCAGAAAATATAAACATGTCAATACAAGAGACATGTCAATTCCAGAGACAATACAAGAAATTCAATAGTTTGTACACCTAACTTCTAAGGTATAGACATGCTTACAGAGGGTGTGGGGATATACTCTTAAGATAAAAAGATAATTTTCAATATTTTTTAAGCTTGATATAAGCTTAAAATGTTATGGTGGCTCAGTGGTAAAAAATCCAACTACAATGCAGGAGATGAGGGTTTGATCCCTGGGTTCGAAAGATCGCCTGGAGGAGGGTATGGCCACCCACTCCAGTATTCTTGCCTAGAGAGTCCCATGGACAGAGGGCCTGGCAGGCTCCAGTTCATAGAGTCACAGAGAGTGGGACATAACTGAAGCAATTGAGCATGCAGAAGAAGTAAGTTAAATAATGTAGAAAACACTGGGGAAATAAAAACAATGCCAGTTTAAAGCAGTTATGTAAACTTAATACCTATGGATATTACTCGTCTCTTAAAGAAATGGTTATCTAATTCTTATATTTTAAATATATTTTAGTTTTTATAAAAAACACAAAAATATTTTGTATTTTACTCAATCTCTTAAGGTGCAGAATTAGAGACAAGAGGCAGTGCAATACTGTGGATATTGGTGGCATCCTCCAAACTCAAGAGCAAGAGTCTAAACCTCAAATACATTCCTGAATAAGACAAGTATACATGTAAGCACACAGAAAGTTTGAGGACACTGGTGAATTGAGAGCATGGGTTTTATATCAAAGTGGCAGCTGCCCCACCTGGGATTGTGCCCGTTCAGGGATGTGAGCCCAGCAATGCTACACTGTCCTATTTTTTCATGAATAGCCAGAAATCTGGATTTTCATGTGAAAATTTCATTTTCAATCTGTGACTTAGAGAGAAGCTGGCAAATCAAACTCTTTTTGGAATAGCCAACATCACACTTGCTAACAAATATTTGCACTTAAAGTAAGACTAAATTCCTAAGCAGTATGGATGAAACTCTAACAATAGGAATGGAGGTACCCATGAGAGAGTGAAAAAAATATATTTAGTTAAGCATTCTTTATGTTGTTGAAAAATCCATACATGGATGACCTTTATCATCTAATGCCTCATGCAGGCATAAACATACTATGAGACCATGAAACATCCTTATTTTGGGCACACTTGTTCTAGACAGTGCTATCACATAATCGTGTCACTACTGCACATTTTGGGGCAAAGACAAGCTTGCAGCAGGACAGATACAAGCCCAATCATTCCAAAGAAGCTACTTTTCCTGACAATTAAAGATAGGCTAAAATTAACTATGATTTCTCTAGCCCATGTAATAACCAGTCTAGTTCAGTGATTTGATTTTATGTTATTTTCACTGTAGATTGAGAGGGAAAAACAAAAAGGTTGAGGTAAGCAATTAACATTTCTATTCTGTCATAAGTGAAAATCATTCCTTTTCATCCCAAATAGTACGTATAAACACTGACAATGGAACTTAAGCATCACAACAGATTAGCAGTTCAGATTCTCGAAGTAGATGGGTTGAGGGATGACCACGGTAAGGCTAAATATATGCATCTCATAACCTTTAAACCACAACTGGATTACAGTCATACTTTTACTCCTTTGCTAATTCCAAATTTTAAAGGCTAGGAATCATCAATCCCATGTTAGTCCTTAGTTCTATGAACAGAAACTTAAAGTTCTGGAAAAGATGTTTATTTTTAAATCTCATGGATGGGGTGGGGGGCAACTTGGTTAATGCACAAAATACCTTAAAAAAGAATTTTACACCTTCTCTAGCTATTCTTAAGACAGTATTTTAGATATTTTAAGATAGTTTTTTCCTTGCATTAATTATATTTTGCATCTTATACTTTCCTTGATATGGTGTGATATTACAAGTTGGAAGACTCAGACAATTCAAACAAAACAAAGTTTATGGTAATCTTATAGGCATACATGCTTCAAAAGTTCTGATTATGAGGTATTGCTACAGCTCTAACTATATCTGGAGCGACCATATTAAATATTAGCAGATTATCATGGAAATGTCATACCTGTTTTAAAAGTGTGTAGTTGGAGCCATCGGTGCTAATTTTCCTTATCTCATGATGATCAGCAAGAATTAGAAAAGGCTCTTCATCTAAATACCAAGACAAAAAACATGTTAGACTTTTAGTAGTTTTGGTTTTCAACTTGGCTTAGTTTCAGTTTAGTTACTCTAGCAGTGCAACTTCAAATGCAGTGCCCTCTGTAAATTAATGGTTAAAAAATTCATACTGAGCACCTCTGTTGATAATACTATGAAAAGAAAGCAGATACTTGTGCAGTACAGAAAATCTAGACAATTCCAAATCCCTCTCTTTCCCTCAAGTTTCTTGAATATTAAATTATCTAATTTATTTGAAATTAGTGGAAAATACTGCTAAAATCTTGCTTTTTGTCATTCTTTTTAAATTGGAATACAGTTGATTTACAATGTTGTCTTAGTTTCAGGTATACAGCAAAGTGAATCAGTTTATATATATATATATTTATATATATATATATATATATGTATATACACACACACACACATACATATACATACATCCATTCTTTAAAAGATTATTTTCCTATATAGGTCAATACAGAATATTGAGTAGAGCTTCCTGTGCTATACAGTAGGTCCTTATTAGTTATCTGTTTTTTTCTTATAGTAGCGTATAGTAGTGTATATGTCAAACCTAATTTCTCATATGATACAAATGAACTTAGTGACAAAACAGAAGTAGAGGCACAAATGTAGAAAACAAACCTATGGTTACTGGGGGAAAGGGGTGATGGAGGGGGACAAAATCTTATTTTTAAATGAAATTCTGAGAAGTATAAACTTCACCTTAGAAATCTATAGTGCAGCTAAACATTCCTACTACTGAAAAGTGAAAGTCACTCAGTCGCATCCGACTTTTTGAGACCCCATGGATTACATAGTCCAAATAGAATTCTCTAGGCCAGAATAAATCTGAAAATTCCTTCCTGATAACCATATAACTGGCTTATGCTCTCAGAATAACTTCCAAGAGTTTCACTGCCTATATGAATTTTTTCCATGTGCCTGGGGGCTTCTTTTAAGTAGGAGTCTATATCCTTCTTATTTGTTCAACATGCTTTAATATCTTATTTGTTCTAGAATCTAGGAAATACAATAAGAATAATCTAACCATGATTCGTATATATAAAGATAAAACTCATTTTAAACATCTTTGTTTCTAAAATGCTTTATATACTTAGTCCCTGGTGAGCAAATTTAATATCAGCATATATTAGAAAAAACAATGAAAAAGGTAATCACTTTAATTTTATGAGGACTTTATGGCAGAAAGTGAAGAGGAACTAAAAAGCCTCTTGATGAAAGTGAAAGAGGAGAGTGAAAAAGTTGGCTTAAAGCTCAACATTCAGAAAACTAAGATCATGGCATCTGGTCCCATCACTTCATGGGAAATAGATGGGGAAACAGTGGAAACAGTGTCAGACTTTATTTTTTGGGGCTCCAGAATCACTGCAGATGGTGATTGCAGCCATGAAATTGATGCTTAGTCCTTGGAAGAAAAGTTATGACCAACCTAGATAGCATATTCAAAAGCAGAGACATTACTTTGCCAACAAAGGTCCGTCTAGTCAAGGCTATGGTTTTTCCAGTGGTCATGTATGGATGTGAGAGTTGGACCGTGAAGAAAGCTGAGTGCCGAAGAATTGATGCTTTTGAACTGTGGTGTTGGAGAAGACTCTTAAGAGTCCCTTGGACTGCAAGGAGATCCAACCAGTCCATCCTAAAGGAGATCAGTCCTGGGTGTTCATTGGAAGGACTGATGCTGAACTGAAACTCCAATACTTTGGCCACCTCATGCGAAGTTGACTCATTGGAAAAGACTCTGGTGCTGGGAGGGATTGGGGGCAGGAGGAGAAGGGGACGACAGAGAATGAGATGGCTGGACGGCATCATTGACTCGATGGACATGAGTTTGAGTAAACTCTGGGAGTTAGTGATGGACAGGGAGGCCTGGCGTGCTGCGATTCATGGGGTCGCAAAGAGTCAGACATGACTGAGCTATTGAACTGAACTGAAGACTTGAAATTTGCTAAGATCCCAAATGTTTTAACCACAAAAAAGAAATGGTAATTATGTGAAGTGATGGAAATGTTAACTATTAATAATACTACTGTAGTAATAATACAGTAAATGATAATATAGTAAGCAGTGAGCTGGCAAAAAAAAAAATTAAAAAATGGTATCCTGGCAAATAAAACAATGGGCTTCAAATAATATGCAAATTGCTTCAGAGGTGAATACTCCAAGAATAAGTAAGAGTGGAATGAAAAATTTAAAGGAGTTATTGTTTTCTCCATGTGTGCAAAATTGTAATCAGTTAAAAACTTAACATTTTAATTTCTATCCTGTTATTTATTTGATAAAAGTAGATGAGAAAACATCTATTGCTTTAAATGTCATCAACATAAATGTATATGAGAAACTGGCAATGCTATTTGATTCATTATACTCATTATCAAAGCAAGAGGAATAGAGACAAGTTAACACCATTTTTTGCCCTTTTTAGGTTATTATTATATACTATTTTGCATCATTTTAATGAGCATGGTTTTATCCCCTGATGAATCATAATTTGTTTTAAGTTATAGGACATGTTTTATTGAATTTTCAGCCTTACTAAGTTTAACACACTACCGGAAATAAACATAAGTTTAATAATACTTGTCTAATCATGGGAAGAATTCACATAGTCTTACATGGATGACTTATTTCTACTGTTTTCATCATTATAACTGTTATTATTATTCTTATTTACGTGTTTTCTCCTTGGCACACATATATGAGGGTGTGTGGTATAGGGAGAAGAAAAAAAATTATTAGGACACTGTCACAACAGGTTCTTTAATAGTTTTGGCCAAACCTGCTCCCAAGAGCTTGTTATACAGCAGAAAGCAGTGCTAGTTTTTTTACTTGTTCTCACAATCTACAAAACACTTAATAATTCACAAGACCAAACTGTAATGGTATTACAAACCGAGCAGTGTGTGGACAACACACAAAATCAGAGTGATGGATTCTCGATCAAGGTAAGGAGAGGAGAATTTTGACTTATTAGCAACATCAAGGAGGAATGAATTCCATAAGAATAGCTATGCAATCGAGGATTCATACGTATAACTGGGGCTGGATCAGTGGACAAGTTCAATTCAATACCTGAGAGTGACTTGCAGCCATTTGGATTAGCAGGTTGTATTTCATATCCATCTGTACAGAGGCACTTGTAGGTTCCATATGTATTGATGCATTGCTGGCTACACGGAAAGCCCAAAGAGCATTCGTCAATGTCTACACATGTTTTACCATCATCCTTCAGTTGAAATCCAGGCCAGCATTTGCACTGGAGAATGAAAAATGAGCATAATCAATTTATACCATTGTCATTGTCTCTTCCTATTGGATGTCCATTTAGCATGATTCAAGCAAGAAAATCATTGAAGAATAGACAATGCCAAGTTTTTCTATCCTGCAGCAATTAAACATTAATCAGAATTACAAATATGGTGTACAGCTTATGTTTAAAAAGCATTCTCCCTAATATCTTCATTTGACCTTCTGAGGTTGACAAGATTACAAAAGTTAACTGGCGTTAATCAGCAAGCCATGGTGGCTAGAGAATGGCAAGGAAAAACTAAATCATCAAATTCCTCTGTTTCTTTTTCTTTTTTTGCATTATATTGAACTTTTAGAAAGCTGTTTTAACAACCATAAGGATTAAGCATTATACGGAGCTCTAAAGGTTACTAACACTGTCACATATGTTTAATTTCATTAGAGTCTTACAGAAATCTATGATGTAGACACTATTATCAGTTAACCCATGAGAAACCTAGATGCACAAGGATGAAATTGTGTAGATGAAGCCAGTTGGAGAGCTTGCTCTTGCTGTAATTTTTAACAAATATTAAGGGTTATTTACTATCTATTGGCAGGGTCTGATTCCTTTATCAAACATGTTGTTGCCTGGAGAAATGATAAAATTAACAGTCTCTCCACTAAAATTAAATCAATGTGCATCATCAGATATTTTTTCTTGGTATCTCTATCATGTTCTATACAACCCTCTTATGTGATATTTACTAACTGGCATATCAGTTCTCAGTACAATGTCATGCAATGTACGTCTTTGCATTCCTGAAAATAATGAGGGGTTATGATTGGTCTTTCAGTTGTATATTCAGCACCTGCCAGGTAGCATATGGGAATTATAATTACACAAAATGAACTTATAATTGGTCATACGATTATGATCATATTAACCTTAAGACTATCCTATATAGCCTTTGAATAAAGGAACCTGTGAGTACCGAATAGGAACATGAAGTCGGAACTCTAAATTGTTAAGAAAAGCTAGTATTCATTACAAACATTTGAACCTATGTATCTATTTGCAAAATACTAGAGAGAGACATGTGTGCTTATTATTAAATAATCATCAAACAAATAATTGAAGGGTAGAATTTCGAAGTACAAAAAATGGTGTTCATTGTGTGGAGAAGGACCATTAGCTTCACCTGAAAGTGCTCAAAAGATAAATGAATAATGTTTCCAAGTCCTTTTACATAAAAATGAATCTCTTTACTTCCTTGGCACTTTTATCTTCAATATTTATACCAATATTTATCTAATAATTCTAAACCATTACAGAGGATTTATTTTGTAATCTCCAGAATCCATTAGCAAGCCAGCAAATCAAAGCAAAAGCCACAACATAATTTCCCAAATTCTCCTCATCAGATCATAGCTTTTGACAGTATTACTTTCCTTGAGAAGACTCATCCTACCACCAGATAAGGAAGTCAGGGGAATTGGTGCTTATGCTATGTCCAAAATACAAAAGAGACTGTGTGTGTGAGAGAGATGCTAAATGTCACTGAAATATAATTACAAATAGTTAAAATGGTAAATTCTAAGTTGTATATTTTACACAATGTCTTATGGACTCTGTGGGAGAGGGAGAGGGTGGGAAGATTTGGGAGAATGGCATTGAAGCATGTATAATATCATGTATGAAACGAGTCGCCAGTCCAGGTTCGAAGCATGATACTGGATGCTTGGGGCTGGTGCACTGGGATGACCCAGAGGGAGGGTATGGGGAGGGAGGAGGGAGGAGGGTTCAGTATGGGGAACACATGTATACCTGTGGCGGATTCATTTCGATATTTGGCAGAACTAACACAATATTGTAAAGTTTAAAAATAAAATAAAATTAAAAAACAACAACAACAACAAAATTTTCAAAAGGCAATTGACAGGCTGCAAAAAGATATCACTGAAACAATTGAAAATTAGATCATGTGATCATATGGAAGCCAGAAGACACATAGGCAGACACAGGATAGAGCTGAATTCAAGGGGCACTTAAGGAAAAGTGAAAGGACGTATTATAGAATGCATTACATTCCTCTCAAAAGAGTATTATATAAAGAAACAAATAAGTGTCCCGATTCTAACAGGGTTTGGGGAAACTACTTTGAATGGCTAATGTCAGGTTATAGAACTACCACACTAACTAGCTGGTTTGATAAAAACATATTTATGGAAAATTAATTTCTTGAAGGTAAAATTTGTAAAAGTTATCAAGTGTAATGGGTGGGCATTTCTATAAACAAATTAAACTATATTTAACAGCAAGTTTTTTTTAAGTGTGAAAGAGATTTTTTTAAATTATTTATTTTAATTGGAGGCTAATTACTTTACAACATTGTTGTGGTTTTTGCCATACACTGACATGAATCAGCCATGGGTGTACATGTGTTCCCCATCCTGAACCCCTCTCCCAACTCCCTCCCCATCCCATCCTTCAGGGTCATCCCAGTGCACCAGCCCTGAGAACCCTGTCTCATGCATCGGAAACTGGACTGGTGATCTGTTTCACATATGATAATATACATGTTTCAGTGCTTTTCTCTAAAGGTCCATTAACCTTGTTTTACCAAAATCATTTTTACCCCCAAATAATTAAAAGGCATTTAAGAGAAATCCTACTAACATAACTTTCATAAATTGAATGAAAAATTAATAATAATCATTTTTGTCCACAAAGATAAAAGATGAAAGATTCATCTATATTTAGTTAAAAAAGAATGGTTTCAAAATGTTTCACTTTCATTTAAAAATATAGTCTTTATGAAAGTGAGACATATATTCAATGTCAAGTTAATATTCCTCATAATTAAGAACTATTTCTGATTGTTTTATTTATATTAATTTTTTAGAGAAACATATTACTAGAAACAAATATAGCTGTCCAAAGCTTTCCTATAACATTCAGAAAAATTTCTTTGCAGATTTTTAAGTGATATTTGAAAATATTGATTATCTTGTATACATTAAAATTCATTTATCTCCCTAAAGTACATTTATTTTCTCATGTTAAGTTACCCTTCCATCAAAATAAGATTCTTGCTTTTTTAGTTAAGTGTTATTATTCCCTTTTGAATAGTTGGATCAATTGTTATTTGTTTTACAGCAAATGTGCAAGTTATTCACAGTCCAGAAGGTATAAATTTTGCTTTTATAAGCAATTTTCATTTTATTGGATAATTTGCAGTAGGATTTGTCTTGTTTTGCTGATACTGTAAAGAGAAATAGTTTACTGTAGAGTTTTCCCCATTCTCTGAAAAAAGAGAAATCCATCAGCTAACATTTTTCTCCAAAATAGAGAATTATTTTGTAATTAAGATTTTTGTTCAATCTCCTATAAATTAATATTCAGAAATATAACATATAACAGATACATATTAAATTTTCATATATAACATAAAAGTGTGATTATTCTTAGTTGCTCAGTTGTGTCTGACTCTTTGTGACTCATGGACTGTAGCCCACCATACCTTTTTGCTCATGGGATTCTTTAGGCAAGAATACTGGAGTGGGTAGCCATTCCCTTTTCCAGGATATACCATAAATATTATATATATATATGCATGTATATACATATATATAACACAATATATAAAATATTTTCTTTGAATATTTAAGTTTCTTATTCATTATTCTCAGTTATTTTCATTTTTTATTAATCTATTTATTTTAAATTGAAAGATAATTATGATATTGTGTTGGTTTCTGCCATACATCAACATGGATGAATCATAACCATATATATGGCCCTCCCTCTTGAACCTCCCTCCCACCTCTCATTTTTTAACTGGTTTTGCTTCCCTCAGTAGATGTTTTATTTTATCCATTACATTAGTTTTGACATGTGTTTATATTAGAGAGCATATACATAGCAATTTTATCAGGTATCATATATACTGACTTTTAAAATAATTAGTATGTCTATTTTAACTCAGATTCTCACTTCATTCTATGACTCCAGAGAAGTCAAACAGAAAATACTGATATTTTAAAGGTATCAATAAACAATTATTTCAGTGTGAGGAATCTTATAAAGTAATTAAAATAGTGTAATTTAACATGATTTTCTGGGTAAGAACTATTTCTACCAAAAGTAGTTTTCCACATATGGAATCTTTAAGAAGTCAGCACTCTTTACATGTAGCCATTAAAAAATACTAATCCTTACTTTTAATGTTATGTCAAAGGGTGACCATTTCATATTCTATATTTTTTAAATTTTATCACAATATTGTTATGATAGATTAAAAACAAATAAATCTACTTTGAAATTTAAGTTTAGGCATTTAAATAGATGAGTGAATGGATATACATAATATATGATAGAAATGGATTATTATTTATAACATGACAAAATTATAGCCATTGCCTCTTATAATTTTATAACACATTTCCTGATTTGGGGGGAAATATTTCTGCATTGAAACATAAATCACCAATAATATTTTTTCTGCTTCATCAGGTTTCAAAATATGTACTACCAAAATTAGTTATCTGGTACCTACTCAGCTCATTAGGAGCTGTCCTGGCTCATCTGTCTTGCTTCCTTCTACCTATAGTATAGTGTGATGAGTCTGTGCATTTGTGTTTTAAGTCTTACATGCATGGGTGGTTAGTTGCTTCAGTTGTGTAAGTCTTACAAGTTGAAATAATTCTTCTTAATACAGTATTGGGTCTAAAAACTTTAAAAATAAACATAACTTTCTTAGTATTTTACTTTTCATCTCTATTTTAACACAGGGGAAATGATTATTATACTTTTTAGGTTATATCCATATACAGTGACCAAAGTAGTTAATTAAGTTAGTCATAATAACAGAAATTCAGATATTATAAATGACAGAATGGTTGTTTGGCTGGATTTACCATTAGATAGAACTGACTGTCATAGAATGTCAAGGCTGGCAGTTAAAAGCCCAAGCATCTTTGTAATATACTGTTTTTTTTCCTCGCATCTTTTAAAGAAAGTCACTTAGGCCCAGATGAAACACTTAGACATAAGAAAGGTGACAACTCCTTCCAATATAAAGAGTTCTGATGTTCAAAACATCTTCCTTATATTGAACAGACTCTGTTTCCCAACTCCTAATTCCAACCTTTGAAACAACTCAGACAAGATATGCTCCCTATTCCAGTACTTCATATATTTATGTATTTATTAATGCCATTTTTATTTATTTGACTCTTTCAAAATTACTTTTCAAACTTTAAAATTTTTATTTTGTGTAAGAGTATAGCCAATTAACAATGTTGTGATACTTTCAGGTGAATGGCAAAGGGACTCAGCCATACATATACATGTATCCCTTCTCCCTCAAACCTCTCCTCCCATCCAGGCTGGCAGGTGACATTGAGCAGAGTTCTAGGTGCTATATAATAGGTTCTTGTTGGATATCCGTTTTGAATACAGCAGGGTAGAATTTCATATATTTAAATACAGCTGAATAGCCATTTTGCTCTTGGTGCAATTTCTTCCAAAGGTGTGTTTTCCAGACCCCTGATGCCACTGGATGCACAAATGTGGATACAGTAAAATTTGTCAAAATTCCTCTTAAAGTGTCATGTCCCTAGATGTGCACAGTACCCCAGGTATGTCCTGATCATCACAGAATTCAGTAGAACAAAATTCTACTGATATCTGTACTACTCCTAACTAGATTAGGTGGCCTCTGTGTTTCACTGAAGCCATGTTCTTTTGCTGATTCATACAGAGCTATTGTCCAGTTAAAATCACTAATTTCCAACTGAATTGCTTTTACTGAGGTTTTCCCATATTTACATAATTGATTTTAACCTAAAATACCACTTAAAGATTTAGTTTGTATGCATCCTCCATTTCAACATACTAAAATAGAGATGTTTTCTAAAGCTATTTCTGTCAGTCAATTTGTCAGTGAATCACCTTCTTCAGGAAAGTGGTACCAACAAAAAGCAATTAGGATATTAGACATGATTTATCTTTTAGTGTACCTGCACTCAGTCCTAATAATTCATGTACTCTGTTTTTTTCTTCCTGTTTATTTGAAAAAAATATTGCATTCTCCTGTGTTGTGATAAAATATAAATGATCAGCCCATTCTACTTCAAAGATGTATGAGAGGGAAAATGAGGGAAGAAATAGGAATTTCAGAGAGCAGTATGCATATTTACCCAGCTATTAACAGCAGTATCTTTCTCAAACACTGACCTTTCTTTACTTACATTTTTTTCTTTATGATTACCATTTATTTAGAAAGCTGAACACTTTGAATTTTTTGTCTTCATGATTATATTCCATTTATATACCACACTATTATTATGGTTCACTTGTATAGAAACTCTCCATTTAAATACTTTTAACTCACAATAATCTAATGACTTTCAGTCTTACAGCTATATTGAATTAAATAATTTTTATTATCTCAAATTCTAACCTATCACATGATTTTCTATTTTTGATGAGTACCTACCTTATAACTGACAGGAAGGTCCTGACAATCTTGAGAACATCCACTGACCTTCTTACTCAAACACTCATTTATATGGCAATTCCTCTCATCTGAGCCATCACCACAGTCATCCTTATTGTCACAAAGAGCTCCACTGGGAATGCACCTGCCATTTTTGCACATAAAAAATGAACTGTTGCATGACTGTTCTGGAAAAAGAAAATAAAACAAATGGAACATAAAGGGCATGCCATTGTTTTATACTGCAATTGCTGAAAACATTCACAAATATGATAACTTGTTAGACAAAAATTATAGTAAATATAGGTATATATAAAGTGCTTTATATTCAGTGTAATATTGTATATACAAAGAAAATCAAGGGCAAACAGTTTCATGTTCAAAACACTGCAAATATAGCTTTATATTGAAAATTAGCAATCAAAATAAGCATCAATAGCAAAATTAATGGAGTATTTCTGTCTTAATTTATATTGTGAAGAATGAGTTCAAAAGTGTAATGATAGCTTGACATTTTCCTCAAGTCATAGGTCTCTGAGAAATTGCATGTCACTGAAAATTAAGAATCTGGAATAGGTAGATATTCCTAAATTCCTTTTTTTTTCCTGGAAATATAACATTGACATTTTAAAATCTGGGCATAAAAAGATGCTTGTGGTGAATAATAATTGTTTCAAATATAGCTATGGAAAGGAGTTCAGGTTTTGCAGCTATTCAAAACCTGATGATTTAAACATTACTCATTATAATACATGATACAAGAATGCCTATTAACATGTAAACTATGTGAGAAAAAAAGTAATTGGGTTTATTCTAAAATTTATAACTAGGTATTCAATCTTTGGAATGGTAAAGTGAAAAATAGACCAAGTTTGGCTACATATCTATTTTCTGTTCAAATGATATGCAATTTATTTCATTTTGCCTAAGTTTGAATAATACTGACTTTATCTCAGTAAATCTCAACCTTTTTGATTAAATGTTCTATTTAAAAGGTCCATACATGGAAAGTAACCAAATAGGTCCATACATGGAAATTATCTTCACATTAAATAATGTATTAAGAAAAATGACTTTTTTAAAGCAACAGGATGATGGATGCATATCTGTGGCACAGACTCACACTTCTAAAACTAACTCCAAAACAAGGTGGATTACCAGGATGCTTCTATTGCATGGTGTCAGTAGAAGTATCACATAATTAATTGCATTTTCTCTCAGTGAATACCTCATGAACCTAAAAATGAGTCACAGTATTGCCTTAAAAAATCAATTTTGGAATAAGCATAGTATTGTACACATTCTGTACCTGCACTTTTACACTTTGGGTTTATAGGTGCCTCATCAGAATGGTCTGTACAGTCAAAATCTCCATCACACTGCCACTGAGTATTTAAGAGACATCGCCCATCAGCACAGCTAAACTCTTCTGCATTGCATTGTCGGTACCCTGCAGGCAAAGAAACATTTTATTTCACATAACAGATATTTATTAAAACTTCATTCATAATGTGCACTGAACCAAATTAACCATGTGTTACCCAGGCATCTTATGGGAGATATTTCCTTTTTCTTTACAGGGCAGTTGTAATAATTGCAAGAGATATTTGTGGTTGGAAAAATAGGATTAAAGACCAGAAAAAAAGCTGGAAACAAGGCACTCCTATTTTGTTTTGACCTAAGGGAAAAAAATACATATTGCTAACAAAATGTGTATATATATATATATATATACACACACACACACATAACAAAATACATATGTAACATGGGTATATATATATATATATATATATACACACACACACACATATATACACACACATAACAAAATTTATAATGAGTATATAATCTCTGTTTACTTATTGTCTATACCCTAAAGATTTTCCTTAGAATGGAAAACAAAATCAAAGCTATTAAAAATTATTTTCAAGACTAAACTTGGTTAGGTAGAATACTAGAACATATGGATGAACTGACTCTGGATTATAATGATAATTTTCAGAAGCTATAATGTCATGTTTATGTTTGGAAAGAAGCACTGAAAGTGTAAAGAAATTGTTAAAATGAGAAAATTAAAAGCCAATTCATAGAGTAATAAGCAGAAAACTATTGTAATTATCCTACATATTGATTCTTAGAGGCATTAAAAGGCTTTACTCAAATCATAGTATCAATCCATCAGTTGTTAATGTTCATATCTATGTCTGTTTATAAGTAAAACTCATTTGATTTTAAATATTATGAAGCTTCAGATTTGATTTCTTCCTGAGTTTGTAAGCAATTAAAAAAAAGTCATTTCTTTTGCAAACTTTCTGGTAAACATGGGCAAACATTTTACTTCTGAAGTGAGAAAATAAGATTTTTATGGCTTAAAAATAAAATTTCAACAGAAAAAAAATGATTCAATAATAATTATTTACTTAAAATGTTTATTATACTGCATGGCAAAACTAGATAGTTCTAAAAAACCCTCTGATTCTCTAGTATTTCTTTCCTCCTTCTCCTTCACTTGCTCCTCTTCTTCATGCAATACATATGTTCAAGTGTCTTCCGGTCCAATAATAATAAAAATCTATTTATACAACTCTCAACAACAATGACCCTTCTTCCCTGCTCAATCCAGTCCCTACTCAATCTTACTTTCACTTACTTATCTCCAGTTCAACTTTCATTATTAATGTCTCATTTCTGCAACTTCTACACTCTGAAATTCCTCTTAGAGCTAATAGATTTCAAGTGATAGTTGGTAAATTTATGTGTCTCTGGCTCCTATCTGCTTCATCTTTCTGCAGTGCTTAAAGGTATTGTCTGTTCTACCTTGGAAATAGTTTTCTGACTTAATATTCATAATACACTCTCTCAGACTTCTAATTTTGCTTTTGCTATTTCCTTTCCCCCCTCTTTCTGTATGAAGTTTTCTCCTGTTATACCCTAAATTGTTAGAGAAGAAGCCCTTATTTCAACCTTCAGTCTAGGGTTTTCCCCTTTTCGTTTCTACAATGATGGGTATTCTCATTCTTTGTCGTATTTTTGAATATCATCCTTATGTTGATGGTCACTAGGTTAATATTATTTGTCCTGATCATAATCTAGAAGTAAAATTTCAAGTACTCACTGTATAGCTTCATGTGATTATCTGAGTAACACTGCATATTCAAAATGTCCAAAATTAATTATTTGATACATCCTTCTTCTCCTGCATCAGCAAAACTGCCTCCTAACTTCATTCCCAAACTCATTAATATCAATGCCATCCTCCTAGTCATCCAAGATAGAAATTGTACTTTACCCTCCATCTGTAACTGTAAATGAATTCTGACCCAATTCTCCATTTTCCATTCCACCATTTCTGCCTTAGTTCAAAATCACAGTGCTAATTATCATAACTCTTTATGGTACCTCTCCCTCATAGCACTGTTTCATCCACTCTGCTGAAAAGGATGGTTCTAAAGTTCAAATTTAACTGTGACATTCCCCTGTTTTTAAAATGTGTGCTTGCCAAGTGAGGCAAAATAATTAAATACAAATTCTTTAACATTGTATTTGAGACTTTTTAGAATCTAAAACTTCTAACGCCAACTGACCTCACCAAAGACTAATTGCTATTCCACAACCATGTCAATTTATAGTTTTTGTAAACATATATAGGATTTACTGTGTTTGGAACGGTTTTATGTACTTTACAAATATTAATGATTTAATTCTCTTAATGGTCCTAAGAACTAAATAATGTTACTATATATATTTCTGCAGATAAAGAAATTGAAGTGCAGGGAGATAAAAGTCATTTTTCCAAGGTCACACAGTTAGTAACTGGCAGAATCAGGATTGGACCCAGGCCATTTGGCTCTAGGGTCCATATTTTTAACCACTATGTCATGTTCTGTAGCATCTAAATATGATTTTCACTGACTAACACTCCCTGTCTCTGTTCTTTACTGCCCCCAAAATTATTTTTTCATCTCTGACTTTATGTATTGTGATTGTTATTATTCCCATATGACTATGAATGTTATTGTTCTATATTGTACTCTTGATTTTCCTGTTCATCTATAATTTTTTTTTTCTAGTGAGATTTCTGTCTCATTCATTTCCATATGAACCAAGCATAATGTCTAGCTGAGAAATATATTCAATCAGATATAACTCTAGCATCAGATTTACATCTTGAGTTACGAGTTAGCTTTTAAAATATCACATTGAATCCATGACTTAATGGTGAATTGATATAAAAACTGATATCCACTGATCTCAAGGAAGTTTATATCAAAAGCCAAGGTTATAGCTATTGGATAAGCAGGACATAGGAAGGAAACTAAATTATTGCCTTTCATAGGTATATGTGGATTTATTCCATGGATTTTCATTTTGTATTTATTCATGCATACATTTAAATATTTTACAAAAGTACTAGGTTTACATAACATTTCAATTTCACCTGGAAATTTTTAATATACTAATTTTATCACAGAAGTTATATATGTGTTCATATACACATTATAAACACATGATAATTAGATAAATATATGTGACAAGATAAATTTCAAAATAACAATATTAATTTTTAACAAATATAAACATATGCAAACAGATAAAAGGAAAATGTTAAATATGTATATTTTCTGGTAGCTATGTGAATTGTATTCTTTTTTTCTCACTAAAATATTTTATTTGGCTATAAGACTGAACTAGCCAGCCATATATTGTTTTTAAAGTACAAGATACTTCACAAAGTTCTGAAATTGAAAGATGTTTTTATAAACATTTTCCAGTATGGTTCTTGTAAGAACACTACAACCATAGGCAAAATTTTCAAATACATGTGTAATTTTGGTAGAGTTTAAAGAGGCTATATGCAGTAGGTCTATATTACCAAATTTGCATGTCCTTAGTGACATTAAGAAATGCATTTATTTGTTTTTGTTAAAGACTGGTATTCAGCCTGAGAATCTTGTCCATGAAGAGTTCATATATACTTACCACACTGCAATGACTCATCAGAACCATCTCCACAGTCATCATCGTGGTCACAAACAAATTGCTTGGGAATGCACACTTTATTATGGCACATGAAAGCATTTTCATCACATGTATTATTGGGAGCTAAGGAAGACATCAGAGAAAAATAATTTAAATGAGCACTTACTTCATCTTTTCCTACATTAAGAGTTTGGGGAATGTATGTTGTCATACTCAGTACACTCAGTAATTCCTGGTCTTTTTAAAAAGGAATGTTAGCTAAACATTCAGTGTATCAGATAAATTAATAAAATATATTAACATGCATATTTTGATATAAGTAGTATTCTAATGTATGAATATAAATATATATAATTCTAAATTTCAGTGTTAAAATGCTCAACAATTCTAGATTGACCTTGAAATTTCAGAACATTTAGCAATTTGTGAGTTTGCTGAAGGATGAATTTAAAGGTTCATATGTGATAAAGAAAAATCACTCAACTCTAACAATGTTGTTGGATATTTTTTTTTTCCTCTCCTCATGGCTGCAGTAATGTTAGCAAGGTGATAAAAACCTTGCTTCTTTGTGAAAAATGGACATGAAAAGACCACCAAGTGCTAATGCTCATGATGGAAGTGAAAAGAAAATTAAAGAGGCTAAGGAAGTTACTTTTTAAGAGGAAAATAAAACTTTGGGGTGACTTCTAGAGTAGATGTTAAAATAGGTTAAGATCTATAGCGAGATGAGCCCAACCATAAGCACCACACCAAATAAGGAATATTGATCCATGAAATGGAACATTGATCCTTTTGGAATACTGATCCAAAAAAGTATTCTCTATCAAGGGCCCTAACCAGTGAGGAAAATGATTACTTAAAATGTGCAATAAAACTTGAGTAGAAGTCCAAAAGATACTGGCTTGTAGAGAGAAAATGAGCTTTAACAGTATACGCATAGCATCATAGAGGTTTGATCATTTAACTATTTTTAGTTACCTTTCTTACATGTAAAGGGTAAATGCTAGGATCTGACTCAAGGTTTGCAGTATTTCAAATGTTAAGACTCTGATATATGATGGATGTTAACTAAGTTCATTGTGGTAACCATTTTGCAATAAGATATAAATACATTAAATCAATATGTTGCACACCTAAAATTAACACAATATGTAGGCCAATTATATTTTATGTTTTAAGTGAAAAAACAATCTATTTTTAATTATGGTACACTGGAAAAAAAAAGACTTTGCAAAAAAGTGTTTAGCACCTTAAATTTTTATCCTAAGTAAAGCTATTAATATTTACCTTCTTGCTGCATAAGTTTCTTTATCTGCTTAATGAGGATAATAAAATTTATCTGATAAATTTCTTGTAAGAACTAGATAAGGTATATGAAGCAGATCAGCTCATTTTAGATATTCAATAGATGCTCTTACAATTCTCAATCTACACAATTATTTTTGGCAGATCTCCAAAGGCACTTTACTAAAATACTATGGAAATTCAATAATGTAAATAAAAACATCTACCAAAATAATTGAAATATAATGGGCACTTGAAAAAATGTGGAGGCCTTCCAATCTGTCCCCTTCATGTCTTAACAGGCACTTTCCTCTACCTTCAACACTCCTCTTTCTTTTCTATGTCCTTCACAATTCAGATAATGTTATTGCTTTTCTTTGAAATCCTTCTACAAGACTTCTAGGCTTTTTTACACAATATTTATTTGTGATGATCTAGTATCTTTTGTATGTGTCATTCTGACACTTAAGGCATTATAATTATTCTTTTATATGCTTATCAACTGCCGATCCCAAATCTGGCCCAGACTACATGAAAAAAGGAAAACCTCTCTGCTTTCAAAACTCAGTAATGACTGAAAAGAGATATTAGCAGGTGAAATAAAAAGAATTATTTGAATTTAATCAAGTATAACATTTTCAACAAATGTATTTTCAAAAATGGTACAGAAGCCACATAAAAGCAGAGTTAAAAACTGCTCATTATAATCAAAGTAAAACTCATTTACTAACCACTATTGTAACTTTGAACTGTGTGACAGCTTATATAACTCAAGTGAATTATGCCAATTCTAATATATGAATTATTCTTTAAAATGCTAAGCAACAGAGAC
Source organism: Bos javanicus (assembly GCF_032452875.1). NCBI lineage: Eukaryota > Metazoa > Chordata > Mammalia > Artiodactyla > Bovidae > Bos > Bos javanicus. The sequence continues at coordinate 56,538,057 of NC_083869.1, read as the reverse complement.
TTATTTGGCATTAATGCTTTCAGGTCACTTGAGTACAATTTGTTATATTTTAACATAATTTAGTTAATAACACCCATGTGGCCCAAAAGTGTTAATATGCCTCCCAGAGTATTAACTTGCTAAAATAGCAACAGTATACAAGGACTATATGGATCCTTGAATTGATGCCTAATCCTTTATTATGTAGCCCTCAGTGGCCCCATTGACCTTTACAGACACATATCAATTTGAAGATCAAAGTGATTTATTCTACAATAGTATGAGTTCTGTGCACATTTAAGCCTGCCTCAAAGTCTTCCTTTTCCTTTTCAGCTTTAACTATACCCCATATGCATGCACCCATATATACATATTATTACATTATAGCTTCAAATACAGTTTTAAAGACCTGAAGGTAGGTCATCTGAGAGATGACCAGCAGACTTCATTTTAATAAGCAGAGTCCATAGCACTCTTCGTTGCTATGCTAATACGTTGCTCTGCTCAACATATCCCCTATGTGGTGACCTTGGGATCTGCATTCAAACATCCAGGCCCTTCATTCTCTTGATCACGCAAAGGAATTTATCTAAATTTTTACTACTGAGTAATTCCCTGAAAATTTCTTGAAGTGACCTAGAGTCAGAAACTTAGTAAATTGTCTGGCCTCCAAAGCTGTTCCTCTGATCCCCTAGCTTCATTCAGCTATATCCATACTATTTTTACCTGACCTAAGGGTTAATATCCTATCTGTAGGACTAATAGGTGTTTACTGACCTTCTGGTCAGTAGTTATTTAGGATCACAGCAGCCATTTACAGAGTATCTGTAATGGGCAATCTAAAAGCCTTCAAGGGGAGTACAGGGTCGCGGAAGATACTAAAAAGAAAGTAACAACCCCACCACACAAATATACATAGGGTGGTTACAGTATCGCAGAAATGAAGTGAAAAATTTTCACTCATCAAAATGATTTTAAAATGTGTAATCCCACTGTGCATGTTGGAAACACTCTGAACAGTGGTGTGAGGGGTTGCTGAACTACTATGATTGACAACATCCCACCTGATTAAATCCGATACTACCTATGAGTCCAGGGGTTGGGAAAGTGAGAGAAAGGGTGATATGGTGAGTACTACAGAAGTAAGTATCTGAGGATGCTGCAACAGCATTCTTTCATAGACAGCCCCGTGCATGTTCATACCACAGCCTGCTGTGGAGAGTTCATCACTTCCATTTGGACAGTCCCTTTCACCATCACACAGCCAGTGTCGGGGCACACAGGCACGGGAGCCCTGGCAGCTGAACATGTCAGCTGCACAGGTGATGGTACCTGAAAACCACCAAAAAAATGCCATTAGGATCACAGCAGGTCCACTGAAAAAAAATATATCATTTATATTTCCAAAAGATGAGAAGAGAAGAAGAAGAATGTCACTGACAAGGAAGAAACTGTAGTTTTGGGAATCACCACGTATTATCCTTCCCCTATGGATAGTTTCCACTCAGAATGCATTCCTTCTCAATGGCAGTGGTGGTTTAGTTGCTAAGTTGTGTCCAACCCATTGCTACACCATGGACTGTAGCTCACCAGGTTCCTCTGTCCATGGAATTCTCCCAGCAAGAATACTGGAATGGGATGCCATTTCCTCTTTCAGGGAATCTTCCTGACCCAGGAATCAAACCTGCTTCTCCTGGGTCTTCTGCATTGGTAGGTGGATTCTTTACCCCTATGTTACCTGAGAAGACCATTCCTTCCCAATAGCAAGAATTTTATTTCTTAAAGGTATATGGTAGAAAAATAAAATAAAATAAAAGCTATATGGCAGAAAATAATAATAGTATTTTCTCCATGTAAAATGTAAAAAGCCTAAAAGTGTCATAGAATTTTCAATAAATTGAGATAAAGTTTCAGAAGGACTGAACCGATAAGGATAATAATAATAATAGCATTTTTATCACTTAATATATGCTAAGCACTTAGCATATTAACTTATTTAGTCCTCACAATCACCTACAATGGTAGAACTATTATTAGTTTCACTTCATGTAAAAGGAAATGGAGGCTCTGAGAAGCTGACAGCTTGCAGGAAGTCTCAAGTTGCATAAAGGGTCCTGTGGTGAGCTGGGAGGCCAAAACCTTTTTGGTTCCTAAGCACCGTCTCTTAACCAGTAAGGTAATTATTGTTACTCCCCACCTGTGTCATTGAAAAGGATGAATGTCCGCATGTACCCTTTGTTTTACACACTTAATAAACAGAATCTATCTTTTCTTCACTCTGTTGATTCAACATCCTTTTAATTGCATGATGTTTTCAAATGTATTTTTTTTTTTATCAGTTTCCACACAAAAAAATGCTGTTTACTCTACGTTCAAAGGGCCTCAGGGGTTGGCTCTTTGCTTTTCCTTCTATGGGTATAGAATAATCAAATGAAATTAGGAAATGATTCATTCTCTTGATATTTACCTAACCCCAAGTACAGTTGTACATATTGAATGGTTTATTTGTTATGTATATAAAATATATATTAAGTGAATCAGTAACATGTCTCCCAAATCTAACTTCTCTTTAATTTCACTTTCATGTGACCAAATCGAAAAGGTTCAAAAAAATAAGTTGTAAGAATTATTTTAAAAACTACTAGTATCTCCAGGAAGAAAATATGACTGCCTAGATTGGTGAAAGACAGTTGTTTCTAAACATTTAAAGCTACTTCATTTGGATTATCAATTACCATCTTATTTCTCAGTCATAGAGTTGTTATGAGAAGAAACTGCTTTCAATGCAATGTTTTCAATATGGGAAGACAGCAGGGTGACAAATTGAAACCCCCTGCTGATCTTTGCAACATAAACATGCCCATTCCTGATATACATTTAAATTAGGAAGACAGGATGGCAAGTGAATGTTGAAAAGTCCCCCAGGTAATTCAGATTTGCTTATCTGATTGAGGATCAGTGCTAACAGAGTGAGATTTAGTATGATATCTATTACTGGAAGAAATTATAAAGAAAATCTATTAAACAAATGTAGCTTTAATTTAAAAATGAATTTACCTGCTACCTATTATATCTTTAGTGCTTTCTATAATAAAATTCTTTCCTTACAAAGTTATTTTCACATCATTCCTCCTTTTTATCTATTTTTTAAGCTAGTCATAAATACAGTGTCACTTTCAGTATTAGATTCTCAATTAGTGCTTTAATTTCCATAATATTTTTATTATTTGGCTAGAGATGTAAAAAAAAATTCATTCTTTCTGCTAAGGAAGTTTTGATGCATTTAAAACTCCTTTTCTGCTTTCTTATTATCACTTCAATTTATTTTCAATGTACGTATAATAAATATAGCATTGATTTAAGTGTTGAGAACTTTAATTCTGTATGACCTTGAAGACTAGTGTCTGAGTTTCACTCTAAATTGAGGGGTATGACTAGGTAATTACTAAGATATCTAAAACTATAAAATGGCACAAAGCTATTTGCAGCTAATTTTCTGGCTCCCTTGAAAGTGGTTCAACAGATTCTGTGTTAAGAGCATTCCAAAATATCATGGTCAATTAGAAAGAAAATGAGCCAAAGAAAAAACTCATGGCTTCCTTCCATAGTTACATTTTCATCTGGAGACACATTGCCATTCACAGGGAAATGAATCCCAAGGGGGAAGGAAGACAGTAGAAGGAATTCTACCACATCCACTTTGTGTACCTGTGCTGTGCTATGCTAAGATGCTTCAGTCGTGTTTGACCCTTTTGTGACCCCATGGACTATAGCCCATCAGGTTCCTCTGATCATGGGATTCTCCAGGCTAGAATACTGGAGTGGGTTGCCATTTCCTTCTCCAGGGGATCTTCCTGACCCAGGAATTATACTTGCATCTCTGATGTCTCCTGTACTGGCAGACAGATTCTTTACAGCTAGTGCCACCAGGGAAGCCCCTATGTACTTACTCAGATATAATATTTGATTGTTTTTATATCTGTTTTAGTAAGTATTTTAGAAACTATCCAATTTTGTACATATTTTAGAAATATGAATTCTGGTTCTAGTTCTGCAATCACTGATTCACTGAGTGACCTTGGCAAATTTATCAACCTCGGTGAGTTTTTCTTTCTTCATCTATTATATGACAGAGGTTAACTAGACTATGATTTTCAAACTGAATCCTCAAATCCCAAGTCAGAACCACTATATGCTTATGAAGAAAGAATATGTCTACATTAGAATATTTTGAAGTGAGGATTAAGAATCTATTTATTTTAACAACCTCTGAATAGGTGTTTTTGTACACTAAAGGTTGAAAACCACTCAGATAAGTTATTTATAAAGTTCCTTTCCAATTCTAAAATATTAAGTTTATTCATTGACTAATGCTTGGTTTAAAGCAGTAATTTTTATGCAACAACAGCTTGGTAGTATATAAAATGTAGCCTGTGTATATATTTAATAGCCTGGGTGTTTTGATGACAGGTAAACATGTCCATTATCATTAAATCCTTTAAAAAAAAAAAAAAAAACTTATCAGGACATTGATAAACACTGACACAACAACACTATTCTGAAAAATAAGGGAGGGAGCAGAAATGAAAGAGAATGGGAATAAATTAAGAACAAAAGAGAATGGGAATAAATTCATTAGATATTAACCATTGGCCATGTCAGATGATCATGATAATTGTATAAGGTAAATGTCTTGTAACCATTTAATAAGAAAGAAATTGGAGGAATAAGGAATAAAATGGACCAGTCCATGATTACACTGCTGGAAAATGCAGATGCAGGAGAATTCAACTCTGTGTCACTTTAGAATCTTTACCAGTTCTAGTATGCTGTGTCCACTTAGAAAGCATAGCAATATCAAGGGAGCCATTTAATGTAGAATTATACAAAGGGTCAAAAGCGAGATAATTTTAGAGACTGAAAATACGCTTAACCTGTTGGAAGTTGGTAGTTAAAATTAAACAAAGAACTCTACTCAATACTCTGCAATGTCCTATGTGGGAAAGAATCTAAAAAAAAAAAAAAAAAAAGAGTGGATATAAGCATATGTATAACCGATTCACTTTGCTGTAAACCTGAAACTAACACAATGTTTTAAATCAACTATACTTCAATTAATGTTTTAATAGAAATATTTAATAGCAAAGAGAAACAAAGTACATAAAATAGATTGGTCAGTCATCAGATTACTGATTTCTTTTTGCTTTTAGAGGTCTTTGATAGTAATCTTTCTACATTTATCTTTATCTGTTCCATAACTAAATTGTTTTAGTTTTGTAAATAAAAAGTAGATTTTAGGTGGGTTAATATAGGAAAATAAATTGTCTACTTTCCAAGGATATCTCCAATTTTATGTTACATATAAAGAACTTGATTTTAGTGTGAACATTATTAATCTTATATTCATGTTTCCATGATGGTGACCTAAATAGAGGCCACAAATCCCGAAAATTTTAAAAACGTGTTAAGTGCACTTTACTTCATAATTAAGCCTTATTCTGACTCAGGTCCTTATCACTGTAAAATGAGGGTGGTAATAGTTATGAAATAGGATATAATAGGCAAAGAATATAAAGCTATAGGTACAAACACACATGTGGAAACAGATCAGAAAGATAGAAAAACAGACATATGAATAATTTAGTAGAAGGCCTGGTCAATTATAATAAATTTATAAAGGTTAGGTTGCTTCCTTTTTCTACTTCTTAAGAAATTCATTTATTCATTTATTTTAAATTATTTGTTAAATATCTGTGATTAATCAAAAGAAATCACACGACTTTGTAGAAAATATAGTTGATGGATAGTAAACATAGACATTTGACGGTATAACTTTGATCATATATAGCTGAATTTTAAAGTACATTTTAAAATCACATACAATAGCCTGTTTCCTTACTTTCCATTTAAAACAATTCAGCAATAGTGATTACTATAATACACATACATACAGCCTGTGTGGCTTATGACAATATAAGCAAGTATAATAAACTTGGAGGGGAACTTAGCAATACTTATCAAAAACAATGAAAAAGTTTTCAGTTATTTTATCCGAGTAATCCCAATCATAGTGATTTATTTGGAAGAAGTCACTGAAGACTAGAAATACAATCATGTGTCGATATTCAGGAAAAAATCCTAAAACCATAATAGTAATTGTGTATATATATATATTATATATATGAAATATAGATTAATAAGTTGTTATAAAAATAATGAAAACAGTTACATTGAAATGTATATACATATAAACTTCATATTAAGTTTAACAGAGTAGAAAAGAAAGTTCTCTGCATATTCTAAAATGACAGAGCATATGTATTATACTCCTAAGAATTGGATAAGAACACAAAGGAGACAACTCACCACAAATGCTATCACTTTCATCTAATCCATCTTCACAATCATCCTCTCCATCACAAATCCAGTGTTTAGATATACATTTTTCTGTGGAACATGCAAATTGGTTCCAAGAACAAGAGGCATCTAAAAAATACACAAGAAGGTTTGTTTCAGGTGCAAAAGAAAAAATGAATCTTTAGAGACGATCTTAGGAAAGATCTGATAGTGAGGAAAGTCTTCTTTAGACTTCACTAAAATCAGTCATCCCAAATAAAAGAAGCCGCTTTCCTCTTTTCTATGCTGCTGCTGCTAAATCGCTTCAGTTGTGTCCGACTCTGTGCGACCCCATAGATGGCAGCCCACCAGGCTCCCCCATCCCTGGGATTCTCCAGGCAAGAACACTGGAGTGGGTTGCCATTTCCTTCTCCGATGCATGAAAGTGAAAAGTGAAAGTGAAGTCGCTCAGTCCTGTCTGACTCTTAGCGACCCTGTGGACTGCAGCCTTCCAGGCTCCTCTGTCCATGGGATTTTCCAGGCAAGAGTACTGGAGTGGGGTGCTATTGCCTTCTCCATGACAGTACAATAAAATTTTGACAATGGCTTGCATATTCCCTCTGAGTTATTCAGGTCATACAACATTGTTTCTTCAACATAATCTCATAGGGTATGACTCCAAGTTAGTCAATATGCTAGTCACTCTTCCTAAATGTATTCCTGTTGTTTTCTAACATGTAGGGTACAAAAAAAAAAAGAAAAAGAGTCCAGGTGTGGTATTCTTCTAACTTTTAGTCTGTTATTGAACAGTTGGAGAAAAAAAAAATTACATCCTAGGCAATGTCACAAATATGGTGAACTCACCACCATACACATTTGTTTTTAAAAGTGATATGACTCAGGGGGTTTTAGCTCTATGATAAGCTGTCAGTTTTCTATCTGTACATACTTAACATACTATACATACTTAAAACTTTGATGTTTTTGTTTCTCTCCCTTGGGAACACTTAAGTCTGACTAATAACATACAGATTCATTGGCATGGTGGCTGGTATTTTATTAGCAAATTATACATTTATGATAATATACTTAATTTATTTACAAAGTTTGTGACTGCTCTCCTTCCTTTATCCTCAGTTCATTTATCACCAGCAAACACCCAAGAATAAAATTCTACTGAATTAGTACATTAAAATATAAATGACTATAAAATAAAATTTGATGTTTATCTTATAAACTTATTTAAAACTTTGCATTTTTATTTAAAATATTTACATACATGAGCTGTGAAAAGAGAGACATTCAGAAAAGCCGAAACCAGAAAAAATATTAAAGAAGATACAAATGTATAATGGCTTCTGTTCCAGAAATCATGAATCTATATAAACTATTTAAAGTTCTCCGTTAATCTTGTTCACAATCTGGCTCTAATATAATCAAACAAAATGCACTTTCACATTTTGTGATGATATTTACTTTTATGGGAATTTGACTTTTCTTAGACAACCATTTTTAATCCTTGTCTGTTCACCCTGGTGTATGTTATTTGAGCTAATGAAAATAGAGAATTATATGCTTTTAAAAAAATTGGCCTGGATATCATAAATCTCATAAATTAACAAAAAAAAATTAAATATTTTCTTACCTTGCCAAGTGAAATGAAATGTACACAAACAGAAATTAGGAGGTGGATGGGGAGAGATTTTTTGAAGAAATGCAAGTTTTAGTATACTATTTAAACCTATACATGTAATGAATGGAAACATTTAGGATAATAATAGTCAATAACAGGTAGGAAGAATATAATGGGTTGTGTGAATTAAATCCTTATTTTTCACAGCAGAAGGTAAATATATTAGCATCTAAAGCAAATAAGTCAGGAAATTAAGGTATAAATATATCATTTAGATTGATGGAGGTATCCACTAGCAAAAACAGAAAGGTTAAAAGAAAAGGTTTGATGGGAGATTATTATTCTCCATTATAAATTTTTTCTGTTCTGTTTTAATTTTTACCATTTGTGTTATTTCATAAAAATAAAAATTGATGTTAAAACTGTTTAGCAATATTTTGTGTAAAATTCCTATGTAAGGTAACATCAGTATATAAATGATAATATGGTTTATAAAAGTAAAGGAAGATATAATGTCTCACCACAGTGGAATTCATCAAGTCCATCCTCACAATCTTTCTGACCATCACATACCCAGGTATTCAAAATGCATCTTCCACTAGGACAACCAAAATAATTTTCTTCACATTTGTGTTTGTTTTGAACTGTGATAAAATATAGAATGCAGTGTCAAATAAATTACAGACAAGTAAATAAATTAAATGTCAAATAAATAAATCTTAGACTTCTGCAATGCAGATAGATATCAAAACAGTAATATTCCTTGAACTGGAAGAGATAAATAACAAGAAAACTTAAATAAAAAAGAGCTGAGATGTTCTTTTTTTTTTTTGCTTTCTTAAGTGTTTAATAGGAACAACTTTTAGTTGACAATAAATTTTATATTGACATTTTCATATCAGGAGAATATTTATTTATTTATTTTCAGATAAAACATTTTATTTTATTTTTTTAATTAATTTTTAATTTTATTTTATTTTTAAACTTTACATAATTGTATTAGTTTTGCCAAATATCAAAATGAATCCGCCACAGGTATACATGTGTTCCCCATCCTGAACCCTCCTCCCTCCTCCCTCCCCATACCATCCCTCTGGATCGTCCCAGTGCACTAGCCCCAAGCATCCAGTATCGTGCATCGAACCTGGACTGGCAACTCGTTTATTACATGATATTTTACATGTTTCAATGTCATTAAGAATGTCCAGATCATGAAAACCAAGGAGAAATTAAGAATATGGAACAGAGGAAATCAGGGAGACATGATAACAAATCTCATCTAGAATTGGATCCTGGATCAGAAGAAGGATATTAATGGAGCAAGTGTTTAAATACAAATAATGTAGAGTTAACAAAAGTAAAATAAAACAATTGAGATGACTATAAAATAAGTAAACCTAAGGCCAAAGTATCATTTTATGTGGAAAATATTTTAATTCCATACTCAGAAAAAAATAATTACAAAATTATTAGTAGGTTTTTGCTGAGCAAGTATAAACTTTATGTTCAACAGTTGAAGAGTACATATGCTTTGACAAGATTTATATAAGCGTACTCTATTTTAGCTTCTCCCTGGTGGTCTAGTGGTTAGGATTTGGTGCTCTCACCATCAGGGCCCTGATTTGATTCTGGTCAGGGAAGTCTTTCCTCTTCTTGTGCCCCTGCTCCCTACCAACTTCCCAGGATTGACCATATCACCTTTTGGGGCTTCCCTGATGGTTCAAATACCAAAGAATCTACTTGCAATGCAGGAGACCTGGGTTCAATCCCTGGGTTGAAAAGTTACCCTGGAAAAGGGAATGGCAACCCATTCTAGTATTCTTGCCTGGAGAATTCCGTGGACAGAGGAGTCTGGTGGGCTACAGTCCATGGGATTGCAAAGAGTTAGACAAGACCAAGAGACTAACACTTTCACTTTCTATTTTAAGGAAGAAAAGCAAGTTGCAATAGAATCTCTGAAATTGTTCTACCTTAAAAATTATCATGAGACTAAAAAGTATTTGTATATAAAATTATTCTGTATATTATATATTTTTCAGACTATGGGGTACTGTATTATTGTGACCTCCAAAAGCACATACAAAATACTAGATTTTTCTCTTTACTGGATATCATTGGTCTCCTTGCACCTTCAGGTTTACATAATTTTAGAGTGACTGACTCACTATTAGAGTATACTTGTTAATATCAGTACAGTAATGCATGACTATTTTAAGATACAAAAATTACCTCCATTTTATTTTTTTAACACCAACTTTGTAGATCTAATTAAAGATGAAAAATCACTTTTGAGAGAGTCCCCTGATGGCTCAGATTAGATAAAGAATCTGCCTGCAATGTGGGAGACCCAAGTTTGATCCCTGGGTTGGCAAGATCCCCTGGAGAAGGGAAGGCTATCCACTGCAGTATTCTTGCCTGGAGAATCCCATGAACAGAGGAGCCTGGTGGCTACAGTCTATGGGGTTGCAAACAGTCGGGCACGACTTAGCAACTAACACACACACACATACATAATGAAGAATAAAATTTTATTTAAAATTGTAGAGGATTTGCAGTGAGCTGCAGTTCAGTGCCTCCCGTGAAGTTCTCTAGTTCCTCCTAGGACATAGCAAGTCTTCAAACCCAGAAGGAACATCACAGAGTGTTACACACTGATGACCATGGGAGGAGAAAGGGATCTGTCATTGCCCAATTAATTGATAGATTATGTACTATTAAGAATATCAATTCTTTATAGTAGACTGTGTGTGTGCACTTGTGGATAACAAACAAATATGTGTGTGGAATACCTATGAATATCATATCTTAAAATATTTCAAAAAATATTACACATCAACAAAATGTGGGAAAAGTGAGTGTAGCAGCAGGGGTAGGAGAAGGAAATAGCAGGATGAGAAGACATGTAGTAGAATCCTACAAGCATATCTACTTTCAGTTAGTAATTTACCATCTGTCTTTCTGATACTATTATACATTTTTAAAATTTGTTTCCTCAAATAGTTGGAAAGAAACAAGTTCATAAGCTTCTCATGGAAGGCAATTTCCTAAGACTGCATATGACACTGCTTGTATAGGTAAAGATGGCTAATAGATACCAGTATACCAGCCGGACCTTTATGCAGTAATGATAACTGTTACCCATATTACTATGCTGAAAGATTATATTGCTGCACCAATAGCCTAGTATGACAATACAAGCATAATACAAGTAAAGTGGGTAGTGAGAAACAGTCTCCCTCTTTTAGTCTATTGATAGTTTCTCTCAGTATATACTGCTTCTATGAAAGCTTTATAAATTACACGTTTTAAAATGTTATCACCAATGTTAAAAGGATTAACAAAGAAATGAACTTGAAAAAGGAAACTGATCCAAATATAGAACAGATTTCTTGAGTATCATTCCATAAAAGTATAAAGTGGTATGTTTAGAACTGGATGATCATTTTTAATTTAGTCTACAACATTTGTTTTCATCTTAACCACTGAATATCAAGAATGAAATTTAGTAAGTTTGTGCTATACAACATATATCTTCAAGGCAAAGACTGTTGTTCTTTCTAGAATTACCTGGGCATTTTAATTCATCTGAGTAGTCTCCACAGTCATTAGACCCATCGCATATCCAGGCTGGCAGAACACACAGTGAGGTAGAATTGCATCTTATGAACCCTGTGGTTTTCACTCCAAGTTTATAGAAATATGTACAGTCTGTATTATCTATAAGGAGGTAAACAGAAAAATGAGAAACACCTCATCTGCAAAGATTATGAGCCTTTTATGTAGGTCACAGAAACAAGAAATGCTAACCTCATTTGAAGAAGTAAATATGCAATTATCCTACACCACAGGGGTTAATTGCATATCAATTCTGGACAAGGTTCAGTGAGGAGTTGGACACTGTTCAGTGAAATGTCAAAGGTGCACAGGCATGCACAAACAAAAGGTAATGGAATATCTTACTGCAGTTCTTTTCATCTGAAGCATCTGCGCAGTCTATGTTCTGGTTGCATCGTGCTGATCTCGGGATGCACATCCCATCTGTACAGCGGAACTCAACAGCAGCACAGGTTGAAACTAGAAAAATAGATAAATAAGTAAATGGATAGGTAAACTAGATAATGATTTCTTGCTTTTAACGTTTTGAGTGCTTTAATTCTTATATTTTGTTTGGTTTTGCTTTTCAAACTCTGGGCAGTTGAACTTGACCCGTGACTCCCAATCCCAAGCTTGGGTTAGATGCCTCAGATATTCTCCCCTGTCACACAGTTCTTCCCTATGTTGTGATACTTATGATACTGCATTGCAATTGCCTGCTTGGATATCTTTCCCCCTATTAAATTCTAAGCTCCATGAAAGCAGAGGCCTGTGCCTTATTCTACCTGATTATTCCATTTCAAAACTAAGCTAACAAACAAACAAAAAATAAATAAATAAATGCTGATGAAATGCTCTTTCTTTTCAGCTTCAAAAGTACAAGGTTATGACTCTAAGCAAATGCCTGAGTGTATACAGAGAAATCCTAACTTGTTTGCTAAGAAATGGAATGTTTCCTACTATGATAAAAAGAGATGGACAGAGAGAGACTGAGGAGGAAATCACTGAGTGTTTTCTTTATTACTCAAAGATGAAATAGTTTAGCACTGCTAGAAAGTCATCATACTATGTTATCTTCCTTTATATGCCACATCACTAACATTTGGTATAGGAAACACGGATGCCTCACGCCAAGGAACATATAAATGTGGTATGACTTGTTTCTGTTATTGGAAAGTAAGGCTTTCCAATTCCCTGCTATGCTTAGATGAAAATCAGTTTTGATATGCTACCATCATTATATATCCTTTGTACAGAATTGCTTATTCTTAATCATATATTCCTTTCTACTTTGCTTACACATTCATTACATATAATGTTTTCCAGCAATATGTTGTGAACAGGTGCATGGCTTGCTTTATGTGTTAGATTAACTTAGGTGAGAATTTTATTCCAAATTCAAATTTCCACAGGTTGATTATGTTAATGAACAACCTGAAGGGCTCTTTGATTATGCCATTTTTACTAGTGTTGATACTCTAAAGAGCCTATTTAATTATAAATATAAATTATATCAATTGTAAATGGTTAAAATGCTATCTTAAAATATGCAAATTTTACTCAAGGGTATGTATGTCATTTGTATTTCAAAATGCACTGCTCTTATATTTAATTGTATCTTGCAATTGTATCCTTATTTACGTTTAAATGATGATTAGAATAAATGTTTTATTTACAATTTGCAATTATAATTGCTTCACTGTTTTCTTCATTAAAAATAACATCTTATCATGTGAAAAGATAATGCCATTATAAGCTGAGATAAACACACTGTTTCAAAGAGGAAAAATAGATATTTTTCTTTTATGCTAAATAAACCATATTCTTTTCTATTGCTTTTCAGTACAATATTTTTCTATGGAAATAGTTAATGAAATACATAATTTAGAAAATAATCATGATGAGTATATACATTTTGCTTCTGACTTTGCTGTCTTTCAGCAGTTTCCTATTAAGAGGTTGTGTTCCAAAAAATTCCTTATAAACATTATATTTCAGAATTTATTTCTCTGTGAAACAATATTCTGGATAGTGGTAATATTCCTAATCAAGTTTACAAAGATTTATTGCACAATGCACTTTAAATTTTATCTATACTTTCAGTTAGAGTTTGGGATGCTAGAAATCCTAATGCTGATGTACTGGGACAATCACAGTCCATTCCATCATCTCCATCTCCCTCCAAACTTCCACAGATAATCTGTGTACATTTCATGGAATCCACCTGAGTGGATATTGGTGGCAGATAGAGAGAAGAGGGCAAGTCATGACTCCATGAATAGGGCGATGGCATTTCAGACAGTTAAGAGGACTGGAGTTTCAGGGATTTCACGGTAATGGAGTTTCAAAAGTAGTGTTGGGTGCTCTCAGGTGGAAGTGAGTGTAAAGAATGGCTAATGAAATGAGTGGAAACATGGAGCAATTAGAACATGGGTCTTGGATAGAATTCTGGGAAGAGGAAAAAATAAACAGAGGGACTCTGATCTAACTAGATGAAAAGAAACCATATCTTTAAAGTTGAGAAGAGTGGTTAGAAAATGGTATTTAAGAGAAAGGTAGGGGGAAAATGAAGTGTTGGGGGGGGGTGGTGTCAGGAGAACTGGAGAAAGGATGAAATACTTTTTCTCCCATTTTTGCAATGAAAACTAGGGCTAATGAATCTTGGTGGGGAGGGCTAGGAGAGCATATTTGAGTGTGTGAGATGTGCAAATAGGAACCAGTTGTGTCTTCACTCCTCATCTTATCTCCATAGATTCCATGACTTGATTTAGAGTTTGGGAACAGCCAAAGGATTATGTAGGGTGATAAGTGGTATTGGAATCGGGAATATTAAGTAGTTACACAATTCCATAAACAGCAGGAGCAAGGTGGGTGTGGGGATCAACATCTCCAGCACTTGTAGACAAGAAAGGAGAGTTGTAAAACAGGAGAAATCCATGGTAATAGAGAAAACATCACTTAATTAGTAAGCAAAATCTTCTTGTGCCAAAACCTCTTCCTTTCTATTCCCTCTGTCATATTCCCTTCTATGTTGTTTCGGTCAATCAAATACTGAAATTTGTTTCATCCTAGGGTGAGTTTGAGGGAAAAAGATAATGGGATCTTTAATTTGTCAAGTGAATATGACAAGTTTCTGACAACTTTTTTCCAGGCTAAAAGTCCTGGAGAAAAAGAGAAGAGAAAATAATGTAGTCCAAATAAAGGTAAACTGAGTGAGAAATACTATAATTTTTCCTCTAGATAGTGCCAAAAATAAATAAATAAATAAAGCCTACAAATTGTGAGTGACACCAGGAATAGCAATGAGACACTATGAAGGAAGATCTGACGAACACTGGATCAAAAGTAGTAGCAAGAGAGAAAGTAGAAGAATACACTTTCTTTCCTTTATATACTTTCTTAATTCTCCTAATTAATCCACTTCCTTCTCTCCATGTTAGTTAAAATATTTAATTTGATAGCAAAGATATAAAATTGATCAGTCTTTCCCTGGTTCTTAGGATGATTCTTATAACTAAGCTAACTCACTGTTTTTCCAACTCCCTTACCCAACCTGTAGCAAAGGGGAAACTGACAAGGGAAAAATATATTAAATGCACTGCCACATCTCTTCTGTTTACTTTCGAACCACATCTTTTCTTTCTTATACTGCTTAGGTTCCAAGGGTATGTGAACCCAGAAAGAATGATTTCTCCTCCAGGTAGGCTTATCCTTTTCCTTAGCTTGTTGTTTGTGGAATCTTCAAAGTTTTACTATGAATTTGGGGAAAACAGAAAAAAACCACCAGCTTCCTCTCCTCTAGGTTGCCTTAGAAGTGCTTATTTCTCCAGTCCACCTAAAGGTGTTCAGGTGGCCCAAGGAAGTTCTTTTCAGAGGGAATAGATTCCTCTTAATAGGAAGCGAAGGAGGGATATGATGCAATCTCCATAAATCTATTCACTCAAACAGAAGAAGAATGAAGAATAACAAACTTTCTGAACAACTCCTCAGATCCCCACCAGACAGCTTGATGTCTAAAGCTCTCAGTTATGAAAGGAATTTTACAAAGAGGCAGTAATACAAGATTGATGAGGATTTGGGTTTTCACTTTGCTTCCAAAGACAAGAAATAAAAAATAATTCCTTACAATATTTCCATAAATAGATTCTTTGACTATATGCCATTAAAAACATGTTATTTGCTATTAACATCTAAATTAAACAAACAGAACTGTAATAGTACTTCAGATGATTCTACCATAACTTTTCTCCAAAGCCTATTAAAATCTCTCTATATTTATTGATATTTTATTGTACCACTTAAATTTTGTTATTTTTTACTTTATTTACATTAAACAGTAACATGATTTGTGTGTGTGTTCATATATACATACAACAAAGCACTGTGTCCCCAAGTGGCAATGATTATAGAAAAAGGGAGTGACTAGAGAAATAATTTCTTTTTCATTCTTTCTAAGACTATTTATGTTCCTTTTCCTTCATGACCTTTTACATGCTCTAAGTGTCCATGTGTTTGATGGACATACATCTGAATTAATGCTTTATAAGAAACTGGCTTATAGAAAAAGTACCCAAGTTAGTATTTTCCCTATGGCATGAAAGAATACCATGAGAACAATCTTAATACGAGAGGAAAATCAAATCTAAAAGATGAAAATATAATAAGTAAGCTTTCATCTAAAAAGCTACCCATTTGTTTATCCTACAGAAGCTAGACCATTTACTTAAATTTGTTAACTTATAGTATGTAACACAGCATCTCCTTGAGCATGTGTAGTTTCAAA
Organism: Bos javanicus; assembly: GCF_032452875.1. Classification (NCBI taxonomy): domain Eukaryota; kingdom Metazoa; phylum Chordata; class Mammalia; order Artiodactyla; family Bovidae; genus Bos; species Bos javanicus. The sequence goes on along the minus strand of NC_083869.1, from coordinate 56,521,732 downwards.
TGTGCTACATTATATAGGAAGAAGTTCAAGGCATACAATTTTGTTGTTATTGCTTCACAAGATATCCAATTGTCATGATCACTACACTATTATTATCACAAAATAAAAGTTTTGACAAAAACTTGAATCTCAAATATGGTAGTTCTGTCTACAAGTATATGGTGGAGATAGTTATAACACAGAAACTAAGAGTTTAGATTAAAAAGGGGGAAATAAAATTTTGAATTATTTATATTGTTATTCAGCTGATACTGATATCATTAAGCAAAATGAAACCTATCTATACTTTTAGAAGACTTATGGTTTCAACCAGCCACATAAGAGTTTAATAAACACCCACCATGTACTGGGTATTATATTTCATAAACCCAAATGCACTAATTTGCTTACTGTTTTTTAAAAGAAACTATTTTCCAAGAAAATCCACAGTAACTTATTAAATTTACATGACTTCTTTTGCCATGGAAATTTATATTGAAATCTACTCTCTGTATCTATTATTCAGTTCCTTCATATTCTAGATTTATCTTTTAATTTTTATCCCAGCTTACTATTTTCATGATAGTCTTTCCACCTTGCATAATAATTAATAGAACATATCTATTTTGGGGGTTTCTTTCTACTTTCCTGTTCTTTCTTCCAAATGCTTTTCTGTTTCTCTCCACTAACTACCAATGTCTTATTACAATTTATCAATTTTAGTCTTTTATAGATAATACAAAACCACAGTTAACTTTCAAATGTTCTTGGCTCTTTCTAAACTACATCAACTTAGATGGTAAGCTTCTCAAGCGTTTGGCCAAGATCATATACTCTAAGACAACAGAGTAACTTCTCAATCTTTTATCAGCTACAAAATAATTTGTACACATTCTATCTTCTTCCTTAACATTTTATAGTTTTCTCATTACAACTGTACTTCATACATCTTTTCTCTACCACCAACCTTTTTAAAAAATCTGAATTCACTGTCTTTACTCTTTCACCATTCATATTTGTCTCAATCCAGTGCGATCTGGTATTTCCTTCCCATTCCACTGAACTGACTCTTGAAGGTAACCAAGAAATTATTATCTATTTGCCAAGTATAGTGGACTTTCCAGTCTATGCCTGCCCTCTTGCCTTCTCTGTAACACTAATTTATCCTCCTTTCTTTAAAAAAAATAATTTCTTATGAAGCTCATTTTATTACTCTTGTGGTATATGTTTCATTTCTTTATTAGTATCTTCAATTTTAATTTCAATAGGTCATTTTGATGCATTCTCATAAAACAACTTCTATTTCATACCTCCTTTGAGTTCTCTCTCTTTAAGAAATCCAAGATCAGTTTTTCTGATCTAAACCTACTATCTGAGCTCCATATCTCTGCTTATATATATAACCTTTGAACAGTTCCATTTGAATGTCTATAGGTACCCCAACGTCAGAATGTGGACCATTCTTACTATCTTATCCCTGTTTCACACAACAAAGGGCACGCAAAAATAAATTTAAAAATTAATGAACACAAATAATATTTTAAAAGCTGGCAACACACACACACACACACACACATACACACACACACACACACACGTGCCAATATGCTTCAATCATGTCCAACCCTTTGCATGGACTATAGCCCACCACGTTCCTCTATCCATTGGATTCTTCAGACAAAAATACGGGAGTGGTTTGCCATGCCCTCCTCCAAGGGCTTTTCCTAACCCAGAGATTGAACTCGAGTCTCTTATGTCTCTTGCATTGGCAAGTGGTTTCTTTACCACTAGCACCACCTGGGAACATCCCCTCTCGCCCCCACCAACACATGCTTATCTTCTATTACCATGTTTCTTACCCCAAAATACCTGTTATGCTACCACTTAAAATTCTGTTATATCTGTCTTTCTCCTCTTTATTCCTAGCTTTCATTGCTGTAACAGCCTTCTATTTTGTCCTTCTGTTCTCAGTATTATAGTTTTAATTCTAAAAATCAGTTTTTTTCCTCTTTTTTTTTTCCTTTCTGGTGACTACAAGATAAAGTTCATGTTCTATAACATGACACCAGAAAACACCATCATATCCCAGTTCCTTCTAAGTCAATTCATTTTTGTTGACACTCCCCAATATGCAATCTGGCTCTAATCATCAAATTACTTTCAGTTTTCAATATTGGTCCCTCCACTTGGAATTCTCTTGTTTTGAAACCATTCCACTGTTTTAGACTTTGACATTAGTCTATGAAGCCTTTCAGGTTACCTCCAAGTTAAAAAAAAAAATTCTTAATAGTGCAATCATGGCACCTCATATGCATCTTTACCTATTTAAATGACTATTGTAGAGTTTGATCTAAATTGAGGGCACACACAGAACTTACAAATTTTATGTCTCTATTCTTAAAGAATTTCACCCAATAAAGTATTTTCAATAAATGGAAAGATTTTTAATGGGAAATTGGTTTGGAAAGATCTGTTGATTCCAGATTTTAGGATACCATAAATGTCAGACTAAAAACTTGTCACTTATTCTGCAAACATTGGGATTCTTTACCTGAGGAGTAATTAAAAAAAAAAACTAAATCTTTACATAGCATTTACTATATGCCAAGTTCTGTTCTAATACTGATACACTTATTTAACTATTGTCTCTTTTCTTATAATTTGGAAAACTGAGGCACCAGTTGGTTAAGTACCTTATCCAAAGTTTCACAGTTAGTGATAGGGCTGGGGTTCTATTCCAAATAGTGTGGCTGCTGATGTGTTCCATGGTAAAATTTTAAATTTAACATGGTAAAATGTTAAATTGTGTTAGCATGACTAAACATTCAATTGATTGGAAAGAGTAGCAATCGTTCCAATTGACTTCCAAAAGGAGACCAAATAAAAGGCTGTTAAGCTTACTCTGTTAAGCTAGGCTCAAAATAGGCTGAAAGGGAATATATTTCAAAGAATTGGAAGATTTGCTGATGATTGGGCATGTGGTTAATAAAGCATGGTGGAAGGAGGAATAAAGAAGAATACCAAGGTTTCCTTTCCAATAAGTAGGAAAATGAAGAGATCACATGTAGGAGCTAGGATTAAGGAATGAAGGGGAACATTTTGGAGCAATAAATTCAATATTATACTTTCTGGTAGAAATGTCCCAAATAGGGAGGTTGAACTGAAAAGGTGAAAAAGAATCTTGAAGTGAGCAAAGAAAGAAATAGAAACCAGAGACAGAAAAATAGTCATCAATTTTCAGTTGACTCTAATAACTCTCTTCAACAGCATTGACCAAAGCATGGTCCGTAGATGCTAGTCAGGGTTATATATCAAAAAGGTGAAACTCCAGAACTCTCAGGAATACACTGTAGAAGAGTTTGGGGAACACTTAGCATGATAATATTCCTAGGCTGATGTGACATGTGTTTACCTTTACAGTCTAATTCATCAGAGTTGTCTCCACAATCATTTTCACCATCACATAACTTGCTGTGAGGAACACAACGGCGATTGTAGCAGGGCTTGAAACCTCTTCGACAACTTCTGTTTTCTTACATGGAAAAGTGAAAACACATACTTGGAGGGCTTATAGAAATATTTTTACAAAAAGAAGATTACAGGTAAGATCTCATTGACAATAACCGGATTGTGGATCTAAAGAACAGATGCTGTGTGGCATTCAAGTTCTGGATAAGAATATCTATGAAAAAACTCTCTTTGACTATTTTAACTTCAATGATTCACACTTGGAGGTCTCGCCAAATTATACCCACTTTATTGCTTCTAGGATTTCTGTCAGGTAGGACAGAAATAAACTTGTATCACATATTCAATGAATCTCTACCTCAAAAGTAATAAAGGCACTCCAACACCTATCCCCTATCTCCTTTGCACCCCACAAGTATTTTAAATCAAGAAAAAGAAGTGTCAAACAAAACATTTATTCCTGAATCAGTGAATTCAAGAGTCACCTATTTATCCATAAATTTCTCTTAAAAATCATCTTAAAGGATCTATTAGAATTTTCAAAGCAGAAGAATAATTGCCTTCTGAAATCTGTTTACCTTAATCAGAATCTCCTGACATTTTCTGATTTGGGGCAGAAGGTACCACTCACAATAATAATAGCTGCCATTTACTGAAAGCTTCTTTTGTGCAAGGCTCTGTATTGAGCATATGTAAATACACATACGTTTATTTAATGTTCCCAACCACCATTCCAGCTAGGTGCTTTGTAGTGTGCTGTGTTGTGCTTAGGTGCTCAGTCATGTCTGACTCTGCAACCCCATGGAATGTAGCCCTCCACGCTCCTCTGTCCATGTAGATTCTCCACATAAGAATACTGGAGTGGGTTGCCAAGCCTTCTGCCAGGGGATCTTCCTGACCCAGGGATCAAACCCAGGTCTCCCACATTGCAGGTGGAATCTTTACCAACTGAGCCACCAGGGAAGATTTGTAGTGAGAAACTAAAATATAAGAAAAGTAATGGCCTTTCCTCATACTAGTCACAAACTAAAAGATTTGGGAACAAACATTTAAACTCAAATGTGATTCTAAAATCTGGAATCTATGTCTGAAATTGTCAAACTATAGTCCACAGGCCAAATGCAGCATGTGAACCTGATTTTATCTGGCTCTGGAACTAATAATGATTTTTACATTTGTAAAAGATTGTTTAAAACACTAGAATATGTGACAAAAGCATATATGACCCACAAAACCACAAAATAGCAGCATACCCTTTACAGAAAAAGCTTGCTAGCCCCTTTTCAGACAAATATTATCTGCCTTCTAAGAAGATAAAAATAATGTGAAATATATTTTCAAGCCAATTCATAATATATTAGTATCACATAAAATGTAATTATTATCACATTTTTATATGCTTTATTTTCATGATGTACAGGACATAGCTATTGATTTTGGTAAATACATTATTTGAGGTAAATTCCCTAAGATTTAGTTACATGTTGATTACAGACAAATTACATTTAACTATCATTTTAGCCAAGGATGTTTACTCTGCAATATAAAAGAGTGACAAAACTTCCTGTGAATTTCCCCAAATCCACCTTACTCTTGTTTTAACTTTCTTTGACAAGAAATAAAACAAAAGAGAAATACAGAAGCCAAATACAATTCCAGATATAGATACCTAAATTTTGAAGAGCATATAATACCAATACTATACAGCATAAGAATAAATCAGACTACTTTAGAAATATTCTAGATCAATTCTACCTCAACTATTAATGATTGCATAGATGCATGCTTTCAGGAACAACATTGTTGAAATGAAGGCAAGTAACAGTTGCTTACTATAGAGTCCAAAAGCCAGTTTATATTTCTATGGGAGAGGGAAAGGTTGACTATCATTTGCTGTCACCTATAGAGGCACAACTGGTGGAATTCCATACTTAATGGACACCAGGGCTAAAGCAATCAGCATTTGTACCTAAGGGCAATAGCCCTGGGATAATCCGAGAGGCAAAATTATTTAGAATGAATAAGACCTTGATATCAATACAACAATATACCATTGACTGATGGTGGACTTTTGCTGCAGGTTAAACCTGCAATATCCAGCCAATAACTAATACTTCTGACATCTTTAAATGTAAGCCTAAAACCTTTGCTAATGAAGAATAAATATGGAGCTCAAAAACAGGCTCCTGTGTATTTAAACTTATACTTCAAGCATGGAAACTATGAGGAAATTCTTCAATTAATATCATGTGTATTTGGGTAGGAAATAAGGTGCCCAATTTGAATAAGAACAAGCCAAATCAATTGTTAATCTACATGTTAATGACAGGCAGTAAGAAAATCATACATACAAACCAAATGGAGACATTCATACCAAAAACTATAAAAATAATTGCAAACTTATCTCTGAAATGAGAAAATCACACACTGAAAACTTACCACAGTAGAGCAGTTTTTCATCTGATTTATCCTTACAATGAGGAATGCCGTCACAGGTGAGCTGATAATCAATACATTCTCCATTTCCACACTCAAATTCTGAATAAATATTGCAGGAAGAATTTTTAGCTGAAAGGAAAAAAGGTCAATATTTCATATAATAACAAACATTTTTGATGTCATAACAATTGTTTCCTTTAATCTTAATCATAAAAATAAACAAATTTGCTTATATAAAAATTAATAAAGGGCAATTGTTTATGGAATTCTTTTACAAAAAAAATTAAGAGGGACGCTTTTATTGTGTTGTTTTCAAGCTCGCTTTGCAAATGTTCATAAGTTGCCTAACTTTATCTTTGTGTTTAAAGTATGGTATGGGGAGGGAGGAGGGAGGAGGGAGGAGGGTTCAGGATGGGGAACACATGTATACCTGTGGCAGATTCATTTCAATTAAAAAAAAAAATAAAGTATGCTTGTGGATTTTGTTAACTATTTGGTGACTGTACACGTGTGGAAAGAAGGAGGGGCTTAAATTTGGGTGACTATATTTATGCATCTTGCTTAGCACTTTATCCTAAAAATAAATGTTTAAGAAGAGCCAGTTAAATAAGCTCTGTACATACTGATAGTGTTTTTGTATTTTGTTATTCAAATCTCATATATTCTTCCATACACTGAAATTTTTCAGCATATAGAATTCTCATCTTGGATGCCTTGAATTGATTCATTTCACTGAAGTCTCACCTCCAAATGTCCTTCCTCTCCAACTACCTGCTGAAAAAAATCTCTTTAACAATTTCTATCACTCAGAAGTACTAGAGTTGCTGAAATTATTCTCTATAGAATAGACAGAGCCTCTTGTGCTATTTACATTGTGAGAGGTACCAGGGAGAAGACCGTCTCTTCCTGCCACATGTGATCAGTACCTACTCCTTGAAATGCATGGGAGTCTGTAGGGGGTGCTGGTAGAAGACCAAGATAAACTGAAAAGCACATGCAGCAGATGCTTATGGGCTCCAGTTAACCACTGCCCTATTGTCCCACTTCTAAGTGCCAGGATTCTTGTAAGAAATTTAAAGTCCGAGTTTTTTGTGATTTGACCAACTTGTGAGTACAAAACAGCCATGAGTACAAAGAAGCTTTTCTACAGCTAGATTTCATCCCTGGAATGCCAATATGTGACCTCTGTTTTAGAATGATCTCTCTTGGGGAAAATAGACATTTTTCAAAAATTTATTTATTTTTAATTGAGGATAATTGCTTTATGATATTCTGTTGGTTTCTGCCATACATCAACATGAATCAGCCTTAGGCATACATATGTCCTGTCCCTCTTGATCCTGCCTCCCACCTCCCAAACTATCCCACTCCTTTATTTTTATTCTTAAACAACTGATTTACTAGCAAGCTTTTGGAACACAAGGTTTCTGCTGCATTTTGTGCTGTCTGCTTGCGTATACTCAGTCTATTGGGCTTCCCAGGTGGTGCTGGTGGTAAAGAACCCGTCTGCCAATGCAGAAGATGTAAGAGACGCAGGTTAGATCCCTGGATCGGGAAGATCCCCTGGAGGAGAGCACAGCCACCCATTCCAGTATTTTTGCCTGGAGAATCCCATAGACAGAGGAGCCTGGTGGGCTACCACAGTCCTTAGGGTTGCAAAGAGTCTGACACAACTGAAGTGACTTAGCACAGCACAGCACCCAATCTACTGCTTGTAGAAAAACCATACAGGGAAAGTAAGTCATATTAATTATGTTGGAGGTAATTAGAATTCATTTATCTCTACTAATGCAGGAAATATAGTTTAACTTTATAATTTGCTATCAGTTTTTAGGATTTATTTCAGGAATATTCAATTAAACAGACACTAATACTCTTTGAAGTTCCCAGTGTTTTGTTTCTTTATTATTCCTAGAATGTAACCATTTTTACAGAATATTTATATTTTCTCTATCTACCTATTAATGACTTATAATTTAACTTTTTAAATGATAGCAGCCTTCTCCAAAGTTAACTTTGTTTTTCTTGGTGCAGTCTAATTTCACTAGTCAGTAGCTAAGGTAGAATGCCATTTTAGAGGAAATAACAAGAAAATAAGAGTCTAAAAATACCACTCAGTTTAAAGAATTATTATCTTTAAGAAGAGTGCTGACTTACTGCCCACAATCACCTTAGATTATGAACTGAATAAAATTCATCCATTTACTGAGAGTCCATTGGCATTCCTAACTTGTTTTGTCTATTTTAAACACATACTGTTTAATTTCTCATTTCCAGTGAAAAATAATTGCTATGATAGAAAATGTCATATTTTGATTTTATAATCATCATACCTTTGAGGAAAAGTTGATAATATTTATAGTAAATATGGTTTATTATGCAAAAAAACAAATATTGTATGAGCACAATTCTTATTTAGGTATGTTCATTTGAAGAAATAGTATTGAGTATTTTCTGCCTCTCTCTAGAAACAAAAACTGTGGTTCAGCTGTCTTCCATTCTCTTACAAGGTAATTGCTTCATCTAATTATATTTGCTATTCTTATTTCTGTTATGGGTGTTAATAAGGTTAGCAATGTCATGTAAAATGAAATTGCCTAATCTTTTTTCTCAAGAGTTATGACAACAAATGGTTTTCTCTCCTTTGCCCTCAAGTAGATGTTAGTAAATAACCTTTCACCCTTGTTGCCATTAACATTCATAAACTGCTCTGGGTGAACTAATTCAGATGTGGACCCCGATATTCCAGAAACATCATCATTTCCCAAAGATAGATTTGACAAGAAGAAGCCAAGAGTTACTTTTCAATCTCTCTGCTGGACCACAGAATTTCAATATGAATGCACAATGGATACAAGATACTTCTGTAAAGATTTGTCAGCTCTGAAGAATCCAGTCTCACTCTGCAGTTCCACGTGAATACAACTGTGCTTGTTTTAACACTACAGTTTTCTGTCTGATTCATCCCCTCTCATCAATAGTGAGACGCAGGTGGCTTAGTAGGGACAGATGTATTTAATCTATTTTGCTGCAAGGACAGGAATCTACTGTCTACAAATAAGCCTTGCTGTTTTGACTAGAGGCATTGGTTTACTATTGGCCTGTAGTGACCTGTGAAAGCAACATGAGTGATTCTAATGCATGGCTAACACTCCAGGCTTACAGATGGCGTCGGATCCAGACAATTACAGCTGAAACCACAAAGGCAAACTGAAATGGAGAGTTTAAGCAATTGCTTGAGAAATTCTGGGAAATGTTAGGTAATGAAGAAACATTGGAATTTGTGGCCCAAATTATTGAAATTAACTGTCTACTGGCCAATTACATCACTCCCTTGTTTGCCTCAGCACATTCTTAAAGTCTTTTACTATTTTGCTAAGAAATGCCCTTTTGGATTATGTGCCAACACACAAAGTGAGAAAATATGTATATGTTCTTGCATTAGGTGTAGTAGTTCTCCTGGTTAAAAAAATTATGTCAAAGCGTTTGTATTAGAAAAAAGTTTCCAAGTGTACATGAATCCAAGAATCACACTTGTTTGTATTAAAATAAAGAACAGGCAAAAGAGAAGATCCTTCTGGTATACAAAGACTGAAAGAAGACAAAAGATGTAACTGAAAAATACTTTCAGCTTATGATTCTTATTTTTATAATGTAGACATATCCAACTCTATTGATTTTCTAAGATGAAAGATATGAGATGAATATACAGATGAGGAGAAAAAAAAACTGAACACATCGTAAGAGTTTACCAATTTTAGTTTTCCAAAATGCTTCTCTCCTGTCTTTCTTACTCACAACTAGTCTTGATGTTAAAGAGAAATTAACCCTTTTTATGTTGCTGGATAATTTTCATGACAATATTAGAACACTTGAACCGTTATTTACAGTAGAAACAGTTTGGGAAACTTAGCTGTTAATAAGTATATACTGTAATGGTACTAATTAAAGATTGTAATGCCTTTGGGAGGTATAAACATCACACAAGGCTGCAATGTTACATTTTTAATTAACAGTTCAGAAATGACTACAAATAAATTGTGTGAGACATTCTTTCTCATTTACATACTCTGACCGACTGTGAGTGGGTTCACTACTAAGCTACTGTCTGTACACTGGTTTATTTTGGCTTTAATTAATTTTGCTATTGATTGAATTCTTAAAGTCATAACTCCTAAGTTTTCAGATATCATTGTGTATAGGTATTTCTCCAGTTTACCCAACATCTTCCAGCCATAATCAGAGGATACAACATTTATCACTCTTTGGGTTATTATTACCTATCACATGGTGCTATACGTAGAATGGTAAACAGCTCTTCTTAGAATAGAGAGATAAGCCAACAGGGTCTCTAATAATGGAGAAGAGTACAACGTCAAACATATGCTAAAACAATTCCAATGTCCATGTGTGCCATTTTGAGCAGTTATGTGTCCCATCACATCTTAATTCTCTTTACTTACTCACACATCTGTTGTCTTCCAGCAATATTCGATCCCCTCTGCAGGAACAATTCACTCTGCCATTAGGAGTTAAAAGGCACAAGTCATGGCAACCTCCATTCAATAATGCACATGGAGAAAGTTCACCTGCAATGAAGAGGTTTTATTGGTGACATTTTATACTGAATTCCTGTACTGTGTTACTGTAGATTAGCAGTGAAATGTCAGACAACCTCAATCTCTCAAAATATCTCATGAACAAGGAAGATACAGGGCTTTTGAAAATCTAAAGATTCCAAATAATAAGTACATTGAAAAATATGTAACAAATCTCTACATTTTCGAACATATTTGTCATTCAATACACTGGTGCCTCCAGAAACTACATAAATACTGCAAACTGCAATTCTGTAGGTATTTCAGTGATTAAAACAAAAAAAATTTAGGCCAGATGCAAAGCTTGTAAAACAAGTATTATTTTCTTGAAAACAACTTGATTTGAATCACCAAAAATAAGAGGAGTGAGAAAGTGTGAAATAGATATCCAGAAACTAATAATTAAAAGTGAATCATTCCTCTGGTGATAAATTAAGAACTACAAAATTTCCATAAAATGTTCAATTTCAATATATTCAATGATCAAAGCATGAATAGTAGCCCCAGAAACAGTAAGAAAACAAAATCCAACTAAGTATTACTTATATATATATATATATACACACACATATATATGTTTTTTTTCACATATATATGTTTTTGAGAGATTATATCATTAAGGAATAAATTTGCTTTCTATGTTAACTTACAGCTATTGGTGTCATTAGCAACAGCTATGATACCCATTGGTTGATGTGGAATATCAGAACGAAGAATTTTTGTATCTCCTCCTGTGTACTTGTTAGAACGCAGGATAGCTCTTCTTCCCCAATCTGACCAGAAGATATAATTGTCATATACAGCCAGACTGAGAAAAGTTCCTGGCCCAGATTTGACAATCACCTAAAATAAAGTAAAATATATTTTTAAAAATGAAAATTTCTGCATATGTTTTTGCTCAAAAAAGATATTATTCATTTATTTTAATCAATTGAAATAATCAGATAAAAATACATTTCACTAACTGTATTAAGGTTTATTTTAAATATCATAACCATCCTTACCTTTTGTAATGTGCTTACTTAATATTTTGAAGTATATTTCTATTTAATAGTCATTCACTTTAAGCAAATGTGTACTTTTAGTATTATAAACCAAAATCAAGACAAAAATATGAGATTAACTGTTATTACTATCAAATATTTTTATTAAGAAATCATTAGATATGTAGTAAATACTCATTAAGCTTTCAGAACTGTATACAAAATACACAATACAATTTGATCCAGGTTATTCCTTTAGACAACACAAATGGATTTAACAGGTTATCCACGCATTAGAAATAAAAATTTAAAAGTAAAGACCAACAAGTTTCACTCAGACGAAGATGAAGTAAAAGGGACTAGATTTCCCTTTCCAATAAAACAACTAAAAAACTAACCAAAATATATAAAACAAGGCTTTTCAACAAATTGGATATCAGGTAAGAAATGACAGTGATTCCTGTGTAACAGGAACTAACCACGTGAGTCCCATAACCTCCAGAGTTTATAGCCTGAGATAGTGACCAACAGTGACACCGTGCAGAGGGACTCAACAGAGTTCAGGGAACTCTGAGTGGAGAGAGCTAAGAGTGATGGGAGTTATCGGAGAGTGATATGGTTAGATCTCACAAGGCAGCGTGTCAGAGAAGAGAATGCAACAGAAAGGGAAACTCTGGATACCTGCACAGGGTCCTCCTGGAGTATTCAGCCATGTACTAAGCACATTTGCCTTGATTCATGGACATAACATTCCAGGTTCCTATGCAATGCTGTTCTTTATGGCATCAGACTTTACTTCCATCACCAGTCACATTAACAACTGGGTGTTGTTTTTGCTTTGGCTCTGTCTCTTCATTCTTTTTAGAGTTATTTCTCCACTCTTCTCCAGTAGCATATTGGGCACCTACTGATCTGGGGAGGTCATCTTTCAGTCTCATATCATTTTGCCTTTTCATACAGTTCATGGGGTTCCCAAGGCAAGAATACTGAATGGGTGAATTTAACTTAGATGACCATTATATCTACTACTGTGGGCAAGAATCCCTTAGAAGAAATGGAGTAGGCCTCACAGTCAACAAAAAACTGAAATACACTTCTGGGGTGCAATCCCCAAAATGACAGAATGATCTCTGTTATTTCCAAGGCAAATCATTTAATATCACAGTAATCCAAGTCCATACCCCAACCAGTAATGCTGAAGTTCAACGATTCTATGAAGACCTACAAGATGTTCTAGAGTTAATACTCAAAATAGATGTCCTTTTCATTATAGGGGACTGGAACGCAAAAGCAGGAAGTCAAGAGATGCCTGGAGTAACAGGCAAATTTGCCCTTGGAGTACAAAACAAAGCAGGTCAAAGTCTAACAGAGTTTTGCCAAGAGAACACACTGGTCATAACAAACATGCTTTTCCAACAACACAAGAGAAGATTCTACACATGGACATCATCAGATGGTCAATACCAAAATCAGATTGATTATATTCATTGCAGCCAAAGATGCAGAAGTTCTATACAGTCAGCAAAACAAGACCTGGAGCTGACTGTGGCTCAGATCATGAACTCCTTATTGCCAAATTCAGACTGAAAATGAAGAAAGTAGGGAAAGCCAGAAGACCATTCAGGTATGACCTAAATCAAATCCTTTATGATTATACAGTGGAAGTGAGAAAGAGATTCAAGGGATTAGATCTGATCGAGAGAGTGCCTGAAGAAATATGGACAGAGGTTCATGACATCCTACATCCATGACATGTACAGGAGGCAGTAATCAATAAAAACTCCAAGGAAAATAAATGCAAAAAAGCAAAATGGTTATCTGAGAAGGTCTTACAAATAGTGGGAAAAGGAAGAGACGCTAAAGGCAAAGGAGAAAAGGAAAGATATACACATTTGAATGAAGAGTTCCAAATAATAGCAAGGAGACATAAGAAAGCCTTTCTCAGTGATCAATGCACAGAAATAGAGAAAAACAATAGAATGAGAAAGACTAGAGATCTCTTCAAGAAAGAGATACCAAGGGAATATTTTATGTAAAGATGGCACAAAAAATGACAGAAACAGTATGGACCTAAAAGAAGCAGAAGATATTAAGAAGAGGTGACAAGAATACACATAAGAACGATACAAAAAAGGTCTTCATGACCCAGATGATCATGATAGTATGATCACTTACCTACAGCCAGACATCCTGGAATGTGAAGTCAAGTGGGCATTAGGAAGCATCACTAGGAACACAGCGAGTGGAGGTGGTGGAATTCCAGTTGAGCTATTTCAAATCCTAAATGATGAGGCTGTTAAAATGCTACACTCAATTTGCCAGCAAATTTGAAAAATTCAGCAGTGGCCACAGGACTTGAAAAAGTCAGTTTTCATTCCAACCCCAAAGAAAGGTAATGCCAAAGAATCCTCAAACTACCACACAATTGCACTCATCTCACATGCTAGCAAAAGTAATGCTCAAATTCTCCAAGCCAGACTTCAATGGTACATGAACCATGAAATTCCAGATTTTCAAGCTGGATTTCAAAAAGGCAGATGAAGCAGAGATCAAATTGCCAACATCCACTGGATCATAATAAAAGCAAGAGAGTTCCAGAAAAGCATCTGCTTCTGCTTTATTGACTATGTCAAAGCCTTTGACTGTGTGGATCACAACAAAGTGTGGAAACTTCTTAAAGAGATGGAAATACCAGAACACATGACTTTCCTCCTGAGAAAGTAGGCAAGTCATCTGAATGCAGGTCAAGAAGCAACAATTAGAACTGGACATGGAACAACAGATTAGTTCCAAATTGGAAAATGAGTACATCAAGGCTGTATTTTGTCACCCTGCTTATTTAACTTATATGCAGAGTACATCATGCAAAATGCTGGGCTGGATGAAGCACAAGCTGGAATCAAGATTGCTGGGAGAAATATCAATAACCTCAGATACACAGATAACACCACCTTTATAGAAGAAAGTGAAGAAGAACTAAAGAGCCTTTTGATGAAATTGAAAGAGGAGAATGACAAAGTTGGCTTAAAATTCAACTTTCAGAAAACTAAGATCATGGCATCTGGTCCCATCACTTCATGGCAAATGGATGGGGAAACTTTGGAAACATGACAGACTTTATTTTCTTGGTCTCCAAAATCATTGTAGATGGTGACTGCAGTCAGGAAACTAAGATACTTGCTCCTTGAAAGGAAAGCTATAACCAACCTAGATAGCATATTAAAAAGCACAGACATTACTTTGCTAATGATATTACTTTGTCCATATGGTCAATGCTATGGTTTTTCCAGTAGTCATTCATAGATGGGAGAGTTGGACCATAAAGAAGGCTGAATGCTGAAAAATTGATGTTTTGAACTGTGGTGTGGAGAAGACCCTTGAGAGTCCCTTGGACTGCAAGGAAATCCAACCAGTTCATCCTAAAGGAAATCAGTCCTGAATATTCATTGGAAGGACTTGATGCTGAAGCTGAAACTCCAATATTTTGGCAACCTGATGTGAAGAACTGACTCACTGGAAAAGACCCTGATGCTGAGAAACATTGAAGGCAGGAGGAGGAGGGGATGACAGATGGTTGGACAACATCACCTACTCGATGTACATGAGTTTGAGCAAGCTCCAGGAATTGGTGATGGACAAGGAAGCCTGGCATACTGCAGTCCATTGGGTTGCAAAAAATCGGACGTAACTGAGTGACTGAACTGAACTGAACTGAACTAAGCACCTCACATGTGCATGAGGCATTCAAAAGGATTAGAGAAAAGAGTTTCCAAAATTTACATGGGTCCAAGAATCACATTTACTAAATTAAATAAAAGTTGGAAGAGTGTACAAGTAAATAGGAATAGGAAATAAAAAATCAGGGGAAATCAATGAAACTAAAAGATAGCTTTTTGAGATCAACAATATTAGCAATACATAATGAAGCAACAGTTAGAACTGGACATGGAACAACAGACTGGTTCCAAATAGAAAAAGGAGTACGTCAAGGCTGTATATTGTCACCCTGCTTATTTAACTTATATGCAGAGTACATCATGAGAAACACTGGGCTGGAAGAAGCACAGTTGGAATCAAGATTGCTGGGAGAAATATCAATAAACTCAGATAAGCAGATGATACCACCCTTATGGCAGAAAGTGAAGAGGAACTCAAAAGCCTCTTGATGAAAGTGAAAGAGGAGAGTGAAAAAGTTGGCTTAAAGCTCAGCATTCAGAAAATGAATATCATGGCATCTGGCCCCATCACTTCATGGGAAATAGATGGGGAAACAGTGGAAATAGTGTCAGACTTTATTTTTGGGGGGTTCCAAAATCACTGCAGATGGTGATTGCAGCCATGAAATTAAAAGACACTTAGTCCTTGGAAGAAAAGTTATGACCAACCTAGATAGTATATTGAAAAGCACAGACATTACTTTGCCAACAAACGTCTGTCTAGTCAAGGCTATGGGTTTTCCAGTAGTCATGTATGGATGTGAGAGTTGGACTGTAAAGAAAGCTGAGTGCCGAAGAATTGATGCTTTTGAACTGTGGTGTTGGAGAAGACTCTTGAGAGACCCTTGGACTGTAAGGAGATCCAACCAGTCCTTTCTAAAGGAGATCAGTCCTGGGTGTTCTTTGGAAGGAATGATGCTAAAGCTGAAACTCCAGTACTTTGGCCACCTTATGTGAAGAGTTGACTCATTGGAAAAGACTCTGTTGCTGGGAGGGATTGGGGGCAGGAGAAGAAGGGGACGACAGAGGATGAGATGGCTGGATGGCATCACTGACTCGATGGACGTGAGTCTGAGTGAACTCCAGGAGTTGGTGATGGACAGGGAGGCCTGGTGTGCTGCAATTCATGGGGTCACAAACAGTCGGACATTACTGAGTGACTGAACTGAACTGAATGATGCAGTGAGGTTTATTCAAGGAATACAGGTTTATTAGCATTTTTAAAGCCTATCAGTATAATTTATCACATTAACAGGCAAAATAAGAAATCCCCTAGGAATATCTCAATGAAAGCAGAGAATTTATTGGTTGGATCTAGCATCCATTCCTGACAGAAACTCAGACTGGAACTAGGAATAGAAATAAAACTAGGAATGAGACAGGAATAATCACTGATACTATTTCTACCAAACATTATCCTAGGGTTAATAGCCTGTATAATTAGGCAAGAAAACAAAATAAAAAACATTCAGATTGGGGATCAAATTCTTATCACCTAAGTCTCTCTTCACCAAGAATCATGTGAGGTCACTTTAGCCAGAATTTTCCCTTACCTCTGACATTTCCTCTTAGTAATTGTCCATCCACTGACGGCCTGTTTGCTTCCCGGCTATAAATGTCTACTTTTCCTTCTATTTATAGTTGAGCTCAGTCTGTCTTCTACTGCAAAACCCCACTGTAGTAATCTCTATATCTATCCTGATAGTTCTGAATAAAGTCTCATTTACCATTTTGACAAGTGTCATATATACTATTTTTCCTTGACACATTCAATGTAATACTACTGAGAAATAAAAAGGATGAATTATTGATGTATGTCACACTGTGCATAAATTTCAAAATAATCATGCTGAGTGAAAGAAGCGAGACAAAAGGGAGTATAAAGTATATGCTGCCATTCATATAAACTTCTACAAAATGAGAAATAATCTGTAGTAACAACAACAAAACAACAACAACAACAACGCTTTCTGGCGATAGAGTGGGAAGGAGTAGAGTGGGAACAAAAGGATTAAAAAGGGAAATAACAAAATCTGTAGAACTCATTAATATGTTCATTATCTTGATGTGATGATGACTCACAGATTATGTGCACGCATATGTGTGTGAAGATTTTTACAATTTAAATATTTAAATTTTAATGTATGTAAATCATATCTGAATTTTTTTAAATAAAGGCCAGAAATTTTTAAAGAGTATTTTCAGAAATAACATTAAGTATATATGACTGCAACAGCATTTAGAAGGACAAATCAGAAAATAGACATATTTGTTGTCTAGTCATTTTTTCTTAACTTTTGCTTCTTAATCTAATCCATAAGGAACCTATCCAAATAGCTCCTCTGAATTCTGGAAAATCAGTGAATGATCTAAGGGATGGTTTAAAATTTAAGCATACCTCTTAGGTAAATGAAGTACTCAGATTTCTAGAAGAGAGAAACCAATATGAATTTTCTCTTCTAGCAAGGAGATGAGATATAATTTTAGTAACTGAATAGTAAACATGCAAAAGAAGAAGGAAAGAAAGGACGCTAAGCCTTAAAGAAGTGAAGTCTATAATAATTTGCCTCTAAGACAGCAAAAAGTTCAAAGAATACCTTTCAAGGCATTGATATAGATTATTTTGCTTGGTTTCATTTAGAAGAAATTTTTGTCTCCTTATTGTGGACAAAATACATAAATGGTGATGTTGGAGCATATTTTGAATAAAGGAATTGGCTTTTTGCTTTTCAACATCACAATCAGGAGGGCTTGATAATCAACATCCAATTCACAGATACAGAATTTACTCAATTATCTCTATTTTGGAAATCATTGTGTTATAATGGGAAGGGCTCATTAGGCCCACATACAAATGGAAGCATGATCATTCTTGAGCAGAGTGGATTTGGGGAAGATGCTTTACTTAAAAAAAAAAAAAATGTAGCTTTTTCATCTTTATTATGGAGGTGATTAAAACATGTTTCAACAATTTCACAGGGCTGTTATAAGGATATATGCAGAAATGTTTTGACTATCTTATATTGCTGCTGCTAAGTCGCTTCAGTCGTGTCCAACTCTGTGTGACCCCATAGACGGCAGCCTCCTCTGTCCTTGGGATTCTCCAGGCAAGAATGCTGGAGTGGGTTGCCATTTCCTTCTCCAATGCATGAAAGTGAAAAGTGAAAGTGAAGTCGCTCAGTCGTGTCTGACTCTTTGTGACCCCATGGACTGCAGCCTACCAGGCTCCTCCGTCCATGGGAGTTTCAAGGCAAGAGTACTGGAGTGGGGTGCCATTGCCTTCTCCATCTTATATTGCTATATATATTATATTTGTCTAATTTACCTGTCATAGATAAGTTTAAATAGTAACTTTTGTAATTTGTGCCTCCAGGTCTATTATAAAATAGTTATTTTTATATAAAAATCAAGCTAAGAAAACTCAATAGGAATATTTTTGTAGAAATAAACAAATAAATTAGATTCTTTGGCCTTGAGATATTAAATATGTTAAACAGAGACCTGGATATATTACTTTTCCAGTAATCAGAAAAAATAAATAAATTATAAAGGAACTTTCACATGAATGATGACTACATGGGAATGATCCTTAAGAAACAAATACCCTTCGTAGTGCCACATATTGCCTTCTTAGGAATTAAAACATTCTTAGGGTTAAACCATTTACTAACCACTAAAATTGATGTAATTTTAAGAAAACTGATAATCCTGAGAATGTGATAATTTAAAAAAATAGTCCTCTTTCACTACTCCATCCTATATCAAACTCTAAATTAGTATGAGATAATTAACAATGTCACCTTCCTAATTTCCAAAATTTTCCCTCATCCATTCTTAACTGACAATTACTCTCTTATAGAAACAATTCATTTTTATTCTGATTATATAAGTAATTTTTATTCTATAGGACAATGTTTCTCAAGTGGAAATGTACATACAATTCACTTTGAGATTTGTTAAAACTCATATTCTGATTCACTAAATTAAGATTGGAACCTCAGATTCTTCATTTCTAACAAACTTCCAAGTGTTGCTGAGGCTGCTGTTTGGGAATTCACTTTAAAAAGCAAGAATTATAAAACAGAGAAAAGCACAAAAATAAAATAAATAATAATCTTACCACACAAATCTAATTATTTATCATTTTGGATTAAATATATATATATGTATTTATATTTACAAATTGACAGACACATGAGCTATCTAAAGTTTGTTGAGATTAAGTAAAATCAATTTTAAAAGTTTAATTTTAAAAAAGCAACTATATCCAAAATTTATTTCTTTTAAAGATGATAGAAAGATGTCTTTCTTGATCTGTCACATATTAGAACCCTTTATTTTACAAAGGGACAAGAGAATTCTATAATGTTCTTCTGTGCTCTGTGCTCAGAACAATTTTACTGATCTAAGTGAAAGACACACTGCTGAATAATAGTGGTTTCACCCCTCCAAAAACACAAACACACACACACACACACAAATACAGAACATGGAAAACTAATGTTAAAATGGACTTTTTACCCTGTGCGCTGTGCTGTGCTTAGTCATTCAGTCACATCTGACTCTATGGACTGTAGCCCACCAGGCTCCTCTGTCCATGGGAATTCTCTAGGCAAGAATACTGGAGTGGGTTGCCATGCCCTCCTCCAGAGTTTTTACCCTATAGCAAATCTGAAAAGACTTATGATTCTTAGCAAATGTAAAAGTTTAATTTAACATTCCTCATTTGCATTTCTTTGGGAATAACATGTTACTCCATAGTTAATATTTCAGAAGTATAAAACATCACCTAAAATAATGTTATGAACTGAATGTTTGTGTAGTACTGAAATTCATATGTTGAAATCTTAGCCTTGTAACCCACCATGTGATACTTGTAGGTGAAACCTTTGGGAGGTAAGTAAGTTAGATGAAGTCATGAGGGCAAGGGCCCTGTGATGGGATCCGTGCACTTATTGGAAGAAGGAACGATCTCTCTTGTTCTTCATGGGAGGATATGCAGCAAGAAAGGAGCCACTGCAAGCCAGGAAGAAGGTTGTCACTTGAACCCAAACATGCTGGCATGCTCAGCTCAGATTCCTCAGCCAGAACCATGAGAAATGAACACCTGTTGTTTAAATCACCCAGTCAATGGTACTTGGTTATAAGGTGCACAAGTTCTAAGTCACTTCAGTCAAGTCCAACTCTTTGTAACCCCATGGACTGTAGCTTACAGGCCCCTCTGTCAATGGGATTCTCCAGGCAAGAGTATTGAAGTGGGTTGCCATTTTCTCCTCCAGGGGATCTTCCTCACCCAGAGATTGACCTGGCTGTCT
Organism: Bos javanicus; assembly: GCF_032452875.1. Classification (NCBI taxonomy): domain Eukaryota; kingdom Metazoa; phylum Chordata; class Mammalia; order Artiodactyla; family Bovidae; genus Bos; species Bos javanicus. The sequence continues at coordinate 56,501,234 of NC_083869.1, read as the reverse complement.
CCTGTATCGGCAGGCAGGTACTTTACCATTAGTGCCACCTGGGAAGCTTGGTATAGAAACAGTAGCCAAATAAGACTGCTTTACTTTGTTCCTTTTTGAAGAGTCAGGTTTTAAGATATATATCTACTTAAACTTCAATAAATATTTTTAAATCAACAAAATAAAGGAAAGATTACAAGTTATGATAGAAATATAACTAGAAAATGATAACTTCTATATTGCGCTACCTGGGAAGATTTTCCTGAGAGAAGTAAGGATGAATAGGTAGTGGGATGAAAAGAGAAGGCAAAGCTTTTGACAGTGGGGATGCATGGTGCAAAAGCTGAGAGGAAGGGGGAAGAGGAAGTGCTGAGAAAAGGAGAAAAGGTTAAGTGAGCATGATTATCACTCAGACATCTGGGAAGAAGAGCCAATGAGGAGCCTGGTGAGAAGGGACAGAAGGGCAAATATGTAGGGCCTTCCTTCCTATAGGCCAAGGTCGTGAGTGTGTTCTGAAAGTAGTAGTAAATTATTAATTTTCAAGCATACCAATGTCATTATTGCTTTGTAGTTTAAAGATTATTCTGCCTCTGGTGTAGACAGTAGATTGCTGCTGCTAAGTCGCTTCAGTCGTGTCCAACTCTGTGCGACCCCATAGATGGCAGCCCACTAGGCTCCTCTGTCCCTGGGATTCTCCAGGCAAGAACACTGGAGTGGGTTGCCATTTCCTTCTCCAGTGCATGAAAGTGAAAAGTGAAGGTGAAGTCGCTCAGTCGTGTCCAACTCTTAGTGACCCCATGGACTGCAGCCCACCAGGCTCCTCCGTCCATGGGATTTTCCAGGCAAGAGTACTGGAGTGGGGTGCCATTGCCTTCTCTGAGACAGTAGATTAGATAAGAGCAAAAAGAGTTTCAGGGAGACGAGCTTAGATCAACTGCATTTGTCCAGACAAAGCATAATACTTTTGATACTTTGAGCGAGAAAGATGAAGAATACAAATATTAGGGAAATATTTGCAAGCTAATGATTCTCTATTAAACTTTTTATCAGAACTCACAAGGGTTTTCGTCACTCACCATTCATTCACCCTTTTACCATTTTTTTTCAAACAATGGTAGTTAACTCTTATGAAGAGGAAGTTAACACTTCCTGAATGTTTACGATATATAGGATATGCATGCATTGTATGCATCATACCAAATTTAATCTCAAACTAACTTATGTGGTGATTACTATTTCAGTTCATATTTTATTGATGAGGATTGAAGCTTAATAAGTTTATGAAATAAGCCCAAAGCCACATATTTACTCAATGATTTGAGCCTATTTCAGACCCAAAGCAACTAAGATCTGAATTAACTTGTATATATAAAATCTAACTTGGTTAAAGAGATAGGAGAAACTATTTGATATTATCAGATGTATATGTATATATACTGCTCTTATTATTACGTATATGCTCCTTAAGTTAGGGACTGCAGCAATTTCCTCAATCCCTTTTTCTATTCAGCATCATATTTTACATGAACAAAATAGTAAACACTGCTAAATCATTAAGAATGAAAACATAAATTAAAAGTTATTTTTTATGGATAGGAATAGTTATTCTTATCACAACGAAAGTGTTTTTTTTTTGGTTGCTACCAAAAGTAATTTGGTATATGGTAACTTTGTAAGTTTTCATACTGATTGAGCTTAGTAGTTTACTTCTTTACTTCTGCTGACACAGAGAAAGGGGAAAAAACATTCAATTAGTCTATAATTATGCATGTTACTTTCAGAGTCCAATAGTTTCCACTAAGAATTGAGCTGACTTTAGACATTTCACTGGTGAGAGTTCCATGTGGAAAAGAGAAGTGAAATCCACAAATTATGCTTTCTCATCTCTGTGTTAAACATTTTTATTATAATTTCTTAAATACTGTACCTTGTAAGCTTAATCAGCATTTTTATTTACAACATAGAAGCTTTGTCATCATAAACCACATGCTACCATGTTATGTGGCAGTACACCATTATGACATTATTTTCAGGTACTTTAACCTTGAACCTATAAACAGGTTCATGTTTCAAAATAATAATATCAATTCAGATAATGTATTTCTTGACACTATCACTTAATCTCATGTGTGTCCTCATACGTGGACAAGTAAATTGGTAATCCACAACTGCAATTGACTTAAAGCTATGTGTTGGGAATTTAGAGACTAAAATATGCCTTTTCCTATCTTGAAACTTTACTGGGACTTTATTGGTAGAAGTGCTTGAACTAATCAAGGAATAAAAAAAATTCAGTTTTATAAGCCAGACAACATATTTCCAATACCCAGATGATAAATATTAAATCAAACAATTTAAAAGCCAAGCAAACAGGAAGCTTTCCAAATATCCCATCCGATTACCTCACTGACAAGATCATAAATGATCATTATGAGATATGACAACTTGGCCCCCACCATAGTCAGGCATGACAAAGTGTTACAGATTGCAAAGAAACAATTGCTGTTTTTCAGCCTGGGAAAAAACGGCGATGAGGTAAATGAGCAACTTGAAACTGAGAAATATTTAGCTTACGGATAGACATCTATATTTAACTTGTCTGTGTATGTTTGCAGGACAAATATAAAATGTTTAAATGTCATTAGTGTCCAACCAAATTTGAAAAGAACAGCATTCACAGCAATCATCTAAAAGGCTACTTATTGTGTGAGAAGAATTACCAGCCTTTTTTAGAGGGGCGGACTCTTCAGAGAGAGATTAGAGAATGAATTATTTTGATTTTATACTCTCTCTTTCTGATCTCTCTATTGATCACACTCAACCAAAACCCAGAGGACAGGGAGCCATTTGACTACATAGCTAAGTCTTTAGGGGGAAGAGAACAACGGAGGAGAATGGAGAAAAGATCTGGTAGATATGCTTGAGAGAAGTAGTAGAAAGAACCCTATTATGAGACTCATTATTTTTCCTTGAATAGGCTTTTGGCTTCCTGGGACTCTTACTCTGTAAAATATGATAGTAAAAGGCAATGACTCAGCTCCCTTCCCAAAGAAACAGGATGGATAATGTATTCTCTTAGATCACTCAATAGACTAATGAGGAAAAAACAAAAACAAAAAATTGTGATGTTCCTGAAGTGTTACAGCCAATGCTAAATGGACTTTGAACAAGTCTTGATTATCTTGCCTTCATATATGATTATAGTTACTGAAATTACAGTTTATCCAAAATTCTGATTTAGATATATTTAGACAGTTTTTTTGGAGAAGGCAGTGGCAACCCACTCCAGTACTCTTGCCTGGAAAATCCCATTGGACAGAGGAGCCTGGTAGGCTGCTGTCCATGGGGTCGCTAAGAGTCGGACATGACTGAGCGACTTCACTTTCACTTTTTACTTTCATGCATTGGAGGAGGAAATGGCAACCCACTCCATTGTTCTTGCCTGGAGAATCCCAGGGATGGCGGGGCCTGATGGGCAGCCATCTATGGGGTCGCACAGGGTCGGACACGACTAAAGCGACTTAGCAGCAGCAGCAGCAGACAGTTTTTGGGCTTACCTTGTGGCTCAACTGGTAAAGAATCTGCCTGCAATTTTGGAGACCTGGATTCGATCCCTGGGTTAGGAAAATCCCCTGGAGAAGGGAAAGGCTATCCACTCCAGTATTCTGTCCTGGAGAATTCCATGAATTGTATAGTCCACAGGGTCACAAAGAGTCATACATGACTAAGCGACTTTCACATCACAGACAGTTTGGGACTCATAAACTGATTTGTATCCATAAAGAATAAACTTTTAAAAAAGTAGTATATTTTTTAGTTAGTTCCTTCTGCTTTGAATTCCTTCCAAATCCTTTCATTGTGAGACCCAATTCAAGAGTTATTTCTTTTGGGAATCCCTTCCCAGCTGCCTGAAGCAATATGGCTTCTTCAGCATATTCAGACAGTTTCAACACACATTCATTACAACACTCATCAGGGGCTATCATAAGAACATTTTTTTTTTCAAATCTATATATAAATAGATTTTTATGCATAGATAAGTAGAATAGAACATATTTAACATTCAATGATTGATCATTGATCAAATTGATCAAATCAATCAATAAGTGATTAAAAAGACATTTCCCTCTATATTTTTGTTTTTTTCTTCCCACATTTGTATTTATTTATTCCTTTTCTGTTTTTAGTATACCTTTATATGAACTTTGAATTCAACTTTGTACTTTATTATGTACAGAAAGATAAACTCTTTTCTTTATAAAATGGTATTACCAACATGTCTTACTGAAGAATGATAGACATCATCTTCTCAGGATTATATCATGCATTTGACAGTATTACTCTCTAGGTCATTGTCTAAATAAAACTGTCCATACTGAATTACTAGTCTTAATTTTTCAAATAAATACCTACTATCAAACAAAATTTAAATATTATTTTAAATGCTACATTGTAAGAAGTTAAAAGTTATCCTGCATAAAAGGATGATTATTTGTTTGCATGAATATATATTTTTCAATGTATGTGATTATGTGACTACAACTTAACACTTCCTGCATTTAAAAGAAACTTTTGCCTAGGACAATGAGCCTGGGCTCTGAAGTTAGAATGTTTGGGACGTGTCTAGAACATTCTCTTATTTTGCAACCTGGGGCTTGTTATTTCACTTTTCCAGGCCTCTCTTTCTCACCTTTAAAATAACAAAAGAGAAATTAATATTTATCATAAAATTTCAGAAATGACACATATAAAATCCTTAACATCGTCACACAAGTAAGCTTTTCATAAATGTTAGCTATAATTATACTTGCATGAATGCAATATGATTTAAATAGGTTTGTAAAGGTAGGTTTAGAATTTTAAATACACTTGTTTTATTCTTATTTTTTAAAATGTTGCAAAATATTCTAATGCAAACTTTGAGAATGGATTTTATCTGTTTTGAAACGCTTATCATCTTCAGTATTAGAACTGCAAGTAATGGAGTTACATTGAGCAGTACAAGATTTACAATTCTGGAAATAAAAGATTTTTGTTTGTTTTGTATGTAGGGAAAGGGAAGTTCATGCTTTTCTGAACATTCTTAGGATTGCTAGCCAAAAGCAAAACCAAAACAAAAAAACAATTTGAATTCTTTGTTTGAATTCTTAAATATCATTTTGTAAAGTGACAAAAGATGTATGATTAAAGGTTATATCTAAAATGTTTACTTAATCATTTTATTTTTGTAATATAAAAGTATATGTAAATAAAATCATAATATAATGTGTATTATTATATTATTGATATATTATACCTTGTAAATGCTACACATGTAGCCATAGACTACTCTATAGTTAATTTAATAAATATGCATGTATTTATAAATATATATATAACAGTGGGAAGGTAAATCATAAAAGTATATTTGAATTTTCATAAATACATGGTAATGTTATCCTAAAATTATTCTTGATTAATCAAATTGAAAGACATACTTAAAGAAAACCTCAAATTCAATAAAAATTACTGTAGGATATAACTGTATAATCATATATAACTTCATATATACATCTTCCTTAATTATGCATATTATTTTATTTCTCAGTCAAATTCATTGGAGTATAATTTATATACCAAGTGAATTCAACTTATTTTTAACAATCAAAATAATTATGCACACACTCCTTCCCATATGCAACTTCCAACTTCACATCTTTTTCCTTAGAAGCAAACACTCATCAGTTTCTTGAGCAATGCTTTTTTCTAACGCTGTCTATTTTTAGAATTGGAGTCTTGCATGGTTATTAAATCTGAATTCCTTTAATTTTTAACATTAAGGAGTGTGCTTTAAAAATGTGTCCCAATAAAATTAATTTTATTCAACAGGAAGCTATTAGATGAAGCAGAAATTCAAAACAAAAGTTTTTAAAATAACAGAAATGTAAAAACAAAGTGAGTAAAAGCAGCATCATCCTTCTTACATCTGGAGGTGATTGTGTTTGTTAATCTTTTTCAAGATCCTCTGAAGTCAGTGAAATGGTCTATCAGTTCAGTTCAGTTCAATTCAGTTCAGTCGCTCAGTTCCTGTATCCTGTCAGACTCTTTATGACCCCATGAATCGTAGCATGCCAGGCCTCCCTGTGCATCACCAACTTCCGGAGTTCATTCAGACTCACGTCCATAAAGTCAGTGATGCCATCCAGCCATCTCATCCTGTCATCCCCTTCTTCTCCTTCCCCCAATACCTCCCAGCATCAGAGTCTTTTCCAATGAGTCAACTCTTCGCATGAGATGGCCAAAGTACTGGAGTTTCAGCTTCAGCATCATTCCCTCCAAAGAAATTCCAGGCTGATCTCCATCAGAACGGACTGGTTGGATCTCCTTGCAGTCCAAGGGACTCTCAAGAGTCTTCTCCAACACCACAGTTTAAAAGCATCAATTCTTCAGCACTCAGCTTTCTTCACAGTCCAACTCTCACATCCATACATGACCACAGGAAAAACCATAGAGTTGACTAGACGGACCTTTGTTGGCAAAGTAATGTCTCTGCTTTTATTTATTTTTATTTTATTTAACTTTACAGTATTGTATTGGTTTTGCCATATCAAAAGAATCTGCCACAGGTGTACATATGTTACCCATCCTGAACCCTCCTCCCTCCTCCCTCCCCATACCATCCCTATGGGTCATCCCAGTGCTTGGTCATAACTTTCTTCCAAGGAGTAAGCATCTTTTAATTTCATGGCTGCAGTCATCATCTACAGTGATTTTGGAGCCCCAAAAAATAAAGTCTGACACTGTTTCTACTGTTTCCCCATCTATTTCCCATGAAGTGATGGGACCAGATGCCATGATCTTCGTTTTCTGAATGCTGAGCTTTAAGCCAACTTTTTCACTCTCCTCTTTCACTTTCATCAAGAGGCTTTTTAGTTCCTCTTCACTTTCTGCCATAAGGGTGGTATCATTTGCATATCTGAGGTTATTGATATTTCTCCCGGCAATCTTGATTCCAGCTTGTGCTTCATCCAGCCCAGCATTTCTCATGATGTACTCTGCATAGAAGTTAAATAAGCAGGGTGACAATATACAGCCTTGACATACTCCTTTTCTTATTTGAAACCAGTCTATTGTTCCGTGGCCAGTTCTAACTGTTGCTTCCTAACCTGCATATAGGTTTCTCAAGAGGCAGGTCAGGTGGTCTGGTATTCCCATGTCTTTCAGATTTTTCCACAGTTTATTGTGATCCACACAGCCAAAGGCTTTGGCATAGTCAATAAAGCAGAAATAAGACCTGGCCCCTTTACCTCTCTAATATTATCAGCTACGGACGCTTACTCCTTGGAAGGAAAGTTATGACCAACCTAGATAGCATATTCAAAAGCAAAGACATTATTTTGCCAACAAAGGTCCATCTAGTCAAGACTATGGTTTTTCCAGTGGTCATGTATGGATGTGAGAGTTGGACTGTGAAGAAAGCTGAACCAAAGAATTGATGCTTTTGAACTGTGTTGTTGGAGAAGACTCTTGAGAGTCCCTTGTACTGCAAGGAGATCCAACCAGTCCATTCTAAAGGAGATCAGCCCTGGGATTTGTTTGGAAGGAATGATGCTAAAGCTGAAACTCCAGTACTTTGGCCACCTCATGCGAAGAGTTGACTCATTGGAAAAGACTCTGATGCTGGGAGGGATTGGCGGCAGGAGGAAAAGGGGACAGCAGAAGATGAGATGGCTGGATGGCATCACTGACTCGATGGACGTAAGTTTGAGTGAACTCCGGGAGTTGGTGATGGACAGGGAGGCCTGGAGTGCTGCAATTCATGGGGTTGCAAAGAGTCTGACACGACTGAGCGACTGAACTGTACTGAATCACCTTCATGCTCACCCATTCTCTCTGTTTTAGCTACAGCAGACTCTCAATTATGTCTCACATATGTGTCTCACAAAGTCATTAAGTCTCACAAAGTCTTCACAGTGGCTCTTGTCTATGCCTGAGAGACTCTGCTTCCAAAATATCCACATGGCAAACAAGCTCATTCCTTCAAGAATTAGCTCAAATATCTTGAGTTTGTTACTATAACCTGTATACCTCTGCTATGTCACATCCAATTCCCCTATGCTACTCTATTGAAGGCAGGAGGAGAAGGGGACAACAGAGAACAAGATGGTTGGATGGCATCACTGACTCGATGGACATGAGTTTGAGCAAGTTCCTGGAGTTGGTGATGGACAGGGCAGTCTGGCGTTTTGCAGTCCGTAGTGTTGCAAAGACTCGGACATGACTGAGTGACTGAACTTAATTGAACTGATGCTTTTCTACTTTGTACTTAGGTTTACTACTTGCTATCTGTCTTTTCCTGCTGGAATATAAGCTTTCTGAAAGTGGGTATCTTTATCTATTTTGTTCACTGATAAATGCTAATCAGTTAGATCAGCATTTTGTACATATTATACAATCAATAATATCTGTTGAATGAAAGAATGAATTGATTGACCTACAGGGAAATGCAGATTAAAACCAGAATGAGATATTACCTCAAACCTATTCAGTTGAATATAATCAAAAAACAAATAATAACAATTATTGGCAAGGATGTAGAGAAATGAACCCTCATACACTAGTTGTGAGAATGTAAAATGGTACAACCACTTTAGAAAACAGTCTAACAATACTTCAAATTGTTAAACAGTTTCTATGTGACACATCAAGTCCACTATTGGTATAGAGAAATGAAAATATATTTCCACACTAAAATTTGCACGTGAATATTCATTGCAACACTATTCATAACAGCCAAAGAGTGGAAACAACCCCAACATCCATCAACTGATAACTGATGAATGGATAAACAAAATGCGATACTTCTATACAATGGAATATTGTTCAGCAATGAAAAGAAATGTTGTATGATATAATATTAATGAATACTGAAAACATGCTAGTTAAAGGAGCTAGTCACAGAGGATCACATATTGTATGATGCTATTTATAGTAGATATCCAGGATAGACAAATCTATAAAGAGAGTAAGCGGATTCATGGTTGCCTAGGAATGGGCGAATGGGACTGGAGATGCATAGCTAAGGGATACATAAATGAATATTAAAATTCAAAGACTGCTTATTTCCATCAGCTACTTATTAATTTCATAAGGGGGAAAAAGAGTATAGATGTCTGTCAAGTTATCTGAGTGATCAAACCAAATGATTATCAAGTTAATATAACCATTAATAAGACATATCAATGTGATGTTCACCTTGATATAATACTGTTGAAAGAAGAAAACATCACGATTATAGCTTTTCTCCCAAAAATTTTAACCAGAATTTAACTATGATGAAGTATCCTTCAGAACCAAAATTGAGGGATATCCTAAAGAAAATGGAACAATACTTATTAAAAGTATTTGTAAAAAAAGAGAAAATACAGTTAGGGCACGATCTCAGATTAAAGGCAAATAAGGAAACATAACAACCAATTGCAATGTATATTCCAGGATTGTAACCTGGTTACAAAATAGATGTCAAGTGTACAACTTAAAAAATGTGAAAAATATCTGTATATCAATTAATATTTTATATAAATCACAATTGTATTTTGGTAAGAATTTTATTATTGGTAAAGGATATAATTGAGCTCTATATTATTTTTAACTTTTTTGTAAGTCTAAAATTACTTCAAAATTTAAAAATTATATCTATAATAATAAATATGAAATACTTAAAATATATTTAACAAAATATGTATAAGATCTATATATGAAAACTGACAAACATTAATGAGAGAATTAAAGAAGACCTTAATAAGTCAAAATATACCATATTTATTAATCACAAGATTCATTACTATTAAGATATCAATTCTCACATAGTTTGTCTATAAATATATTGAAATCCAAATCAAAACTCCAGCAAGGGAGTTTGTCGGAAATATCAAACTGATTCTAAAATTTTTATGGACAGAACGGAACCCCAAATAGCCTATTCATGATATATACATAATTTTTGACAAAAGTACAAAATTAAATCCGTGAGGAAAGGGTAGGCATTTAAAAAATGAAACTGGAGTAATGGATATATATATATATATATACACATATATATAGGAGTGCGTGTGTACAGAAAGAAAGGAAAGAGAGAGGAAGAAAGGGAGGGAGGAAGACCTCCAGACCCAGATAATTCATTCCAATGGTGAATTCTCTCATAGAGGCAAGAAAGAAAGAACACCTACACAAACTTTCTCAGAAAAGAAAGGAAGAAGAAACACTTTTCATCTCATTTCATGAGACTAGAGTAAACCTACACCTAAATACAACAAAAGTATTATAAGAAAAAAAAATATCTACAGGTCAGTATTTCTTATTCAGATCAATGAAAATATTTTAAACAAACAAAATAAAATAGCAATGCAAATGTAATTTCATGTATAAACAGTGACAATGATGGTCAAGCTTGGTTATTCTCATGAATGTCATGTTGCTTTCATATTAAAAAATCAATTAGTATCGAATTTGACAAAAATCAACACCCATTCATGATAAAACAATCAACAAATTAGAAACAGAAGGTAATTTCCTTATACTGATTAAGGAATCAATGAACAATTTACAAGGTATCTTAATACATAGTGGCAAAAATCTGAATAGTTTTCCCCTAAATTATAAAACCTCTGGAAAAAACAAAGCAATACCATTTTGACCTTGAGATGGGCAAAAATTTCTTTGATAAATATAAAAAGTGTGAACAATAAAAGAAATAATTGATAAATTGAAATTCTTCACAATTAACACATTTTGCCTTCAAATATATAATTAAAAAAAAAGGCAAACCGCAGACTAGGAGAAAATCTACACATCATAATTATCAGGGAAACTACTTGAATCCAAAGTAAATTTTAAAGCCCAGGACTTCATCATAAGAAGGCAAAAAATACAAATACATAAAAATCAGTAAAAGACTTTAACAAATATTTCACAAAGAAGATAGACATGTGGTTAGTAACAACATGAAAAGATGCTGAACAATATTATAATAGGAAAATGCAAATTAAAACCACAAAGGGACACTAATATTCACTCCAATGGTGGTGAGAATAGAACGTTCATAAAGTGCTGGCAGGAAAGTAAGATGATGTACAATCAGTTTGGAAAGCTCTTTGTTTCCTAAAAATTAAATATGTACCTACCATACATCCTAGACAGTAAAAATGCATGAGGAAAATTTGTGGAGTGCAGAGATGTGCTATATATCTTGATTGTGATGGTAATTATATGACCCTATATATTTTTCAAAAGTCATCAAATTGCATACTTACATTAAGTGACTTTACTGAATGTAAATTAAAATTCAATTCCATTGATTATTCCAAAAAATTGCAATTTGGGTAATTTGATAAAAAAGAAGTATTATTTTTAAGGTACAATAATGTTATTTTGTATATAAAAACAAAATATTATTTCCTATCATTTATATACTAAAATACATATAGAATGTTTTAATGGCTAAGATTTGTTTCAAAATAATCCATAGAGTAGAAGCATGTATTTAAGAAATAAAACTTATCCTAAGTGAGAATTGTTGAAGCTAAGAAACCAATAGGTAGGACACACTATACTATTATGTCTATTTTTCATAGCCTTTTGAGATTGTTATTTTAAAAAGTAAAATAAATAAATAAAAATGTAAGAGAAGTAACTTAAATTTGTGTTATCCTTTAACTACCCCATAAAATAACACTATTTTTAATGCCAACAGATTTCAAAGAATTTAAGTGATTTCTTGGAGAAAGGAATGGCAACCCCAGCATTCTTGCCTGGAGAATTCCATGGACAGAGGAGGCTGGCGGGCTAAAGTCCATGGGGTCGCAAAGAGTCGGACACAACTGAGTTACTAACACACTAAGTGATTTCTTAAAGGTTAAACATCAAGTAAGCTGCATAAATTTGATGAAAGTGAAAATGGAGAGTGAAAAAGCTGGCTTAAAACTCAACATTCAGAAAACTAAGATCATGGCATCTGGTCCCATCACTTCGTGGAAAATAGATGGGGAAACTCTGGAAAGAGTGACAGACTTTATTTTCTTGGGCTCCAATCACTGCAGATAGTGACTGCGGCTATGGAATTGAAAGATGCTTGTTCCATGTAAAAAAATGTGATGACCAACCTATATAGCAATTGAAAAGCAGAGACATTACTTTGCCAAAAATGTCTGTCTAGTCAAAGCTATGATTTTTCCAGTAGTCATGCATGGATGTGAGAGTTGGACTATAAAGAAAGCTGAGCACTGAAGATTTGATGCTTTTTGAACTGTGGTGTTGGAGAAGACTATTGAGACTTGGACTGCAAGGAGATCCAATCAGTCCATCCTATATCCATTCCATGACTCCTTAAATATTACTACACATACACATGAGTGCTCAGATATGCACATGCACACACACACACACACAGATGTAAGATGACAGATAAAGACTCCAAAGATAATTATCAGGGGAATAGGTGGAGTCACCAAGAGGCTGTAAATAGTAAAGGATTCCAAGAAGTAATCTTTTATCTTTTTTATTCAGCAATTACTTAATGAGGTCAGGCTATGTAAATACTTTTTCTTTTCATCTCTCATTATCATCTTTTAAACTTTTCCAACAAAATATTATTTTAGATGACAAAACTAATCTGAAAAGCAACACTGTTCTGCAAGTTCACAATCGCGCAGCTCCACTTTGAGGAATAGGGTAGCATCTTCTTAGTGATGCAACCAGTCTCCTGTCTACTGGTGTCACCATGTTAATTGAAACCTGCTGAAAAGGGTATTACTCAGAAAATAGCATAATTTTATCAAAAAGATTTTATGAGAAAATTGATTCATCAGGCCTGCTTTTTATGGGCAGCCACTTTTATGGGAGGCCACCAGTTTCAGTGGTGTTTTAATGTTAACAGTGATGCTTTCTTTGATGGTTGTATCTGGATTACATTCAAAACAAAGCAATCCAAGTTTGAAACTGTTGTGACCATTTATTATATCTTAATCCAGGGCAAATTATTTTAAATCAAAGTACATACTTCATCCACAATTTATCAAAAAACAGAAAGAGTGAGAAAGAAGAAAGGTTTGGACAGCCCAAAGCCTATGGTTTGTTGTTTTCTGATGTAGGAGTAACACTCTGATGCTTCTTCATTAGTAATAGAAGTATAAAACTTTGGAGGAAAGTGGAGCGGATAACATACCAACAGAGAGAAAGCTGTTTTGGATGTTGTATCAATGAGTCAGTAACATAAGAGTTAACTTATTCTGTATTTGCTAAAGAGCATTAATTAATTAATAAAGATTAAATAATTAATTTATTATTATTAATAATAATTATTAATTAAAGAGTAAACTAATTAATAAAGATTAAATGATTAATAAAGAAATAAATTTCTTTATTCAAAGAAAAAGCAAATTTAAAGCACAACTGGATTTAGGTAATGGAGCCTAAATGAGTACATGAACATATATCACATTGCAACAAAAACTCTTCTTATATCTTTTGATTCTTATGAGTTAAGATTTTCTATTGTACCAATTTGTAATGAGCCTAAAACATTCAAAGTTTTCTCTAAACTTTTATTGCAACCTGGGAATAAATTAGTAATCCTTCAGCAATATATGTCACTTTACACATAAAGCATGCTTGACTGCTGTGATTTCTCTTAGAATTTAATACTGTTTTAATCAAATAAGTCATACATATGCCATTTCCAACTGTTACAGGAGGAATTTTCAGACACGTTATCGTTTGTTTTCTATACCACTTTGTGTGTGCATGTGTGCTAAGTCACTTCAGTCATGTCTGACTCTTTGTGACCCTACGAACTATAGCCCGCCAGACTTCCTTGTCCATGGGGATTCACCAGGCAAGCATACTGGAGTGGGTTGCCATGCCTTCTCTAGGGGATCTTCCTGATCCAGGAATCGAAGACATGCCTCATGTCTCCTGAATTAGCAGGGAGACATGCTAATTTCTTTACCACTAGCACCACCGGGGAAGCCCTGTGTACAAACTTCAATGTGGAAATACTAAAAATATGAATATTCAGCTAGTCAGTATAATGATTTGTATTCCATGCTAGGAGAACAAAAGTCAATGAAAACTGCTTCATATTAAAGAAGACCTTGTTGACCTATGAAATACTTAACTTCTACAACATAAAAACTGAGATAATTTTATTCTAGTCAGTGGCTCAAATAAAATCAGTGGCTCTTCCTCATTTAAACTAAAATTTTTAATGATGGATATATAAATACATGCAGAATTGTAGGTATTTCTTGCCATGAACATACTCTAATTAAAAATAAAAAGAAAGCAGACCAAATCATAGTTTATTTTTAACATTTTTAAATTTAATTTAATTAAAAAATTGAACTATAATTGATTTAAAATGTTGTGTTAGTTTTTACTTACAGCAAATTGAATGTTTTATATATACACACACACACACACACACACACACATATCCACTTCTTTTTACATTATTTTCCCACAGAGGTCATTATAGAATATTGAAAAGAGTTCTCAGTGGCATACAGTAGGTCCTTATTAGTTATCTATTTTATATTTAGCAGTATGTATATGTCAATCTCAATCTACCAATTTATCCCCGCTCCTTTCCCTCTCTAGTAATCATAAGCTAAAATAAATATTCTGAGAGTATTGTCTGTCATACAAGTTCAGAATTATTTCAAATGGAACCTGGACTGCGGTGTAAGAAAGATCAGTCTAAATTAACAACTAGTAATTGTAAATGTTTGAGAAACACTGCCATCCTGAAAGACCTAGTTATATATTTTTTAAAAGTGCATATTTCAAGAAACATTGGTGTACTTTAATACAATATAAAATGATATGATTACTCTTTGAGTAATAATAATACATAATTGTAATAATAAATAATAAACACATTCTATGTGTGTTTTAGTTTTCAGAGGAAAAACTAAGGCACCAAGAAGAGAACAGTTTTTTTTTTTTTCACCCCAGATTCTAAGTGAAGTAACAGTAGTCAGAAAATCATGGCAGACATACTCCATTTTCTTATAATTATTTGTTGTGTATATGCATATTCAATTCTCTTTTATATACACTTTTAATTATATATAAATATGAATAAATTAAATGATAAATTTATAAATGTATATAATATAAATGATATAATTATATCATTTTTTTCTGAATTGGAATTTTTAATAACTATACTATGACCCACAGCATAATTTAGGCTATGTGAGAGTAAAATAATGAAGACTGAGGAGACTTCTAAACAAAAATTATAAAAACAGCTAGGTTCTTGTTCTGTTCCAGATTGGATACTTTTAAATTTAATGAAGGTCACTCCACAGAAGAAAGGACAGAGATTAAGAGGCCTATCTCCCAATCCTGGCAAAGTTGTCTTTTGCAAAACAAAACACAACAGAATCTACATGAAATCACTACATCAGCTGCTTCCAAGTATTCAGTTGATGGTTGAAAGGCTGTCAGAATAACCAGCTTCTGCTGTTAAAACTGGAGAAGGAAATGGCAACCCACTCCAGTGTTACTGCCTGGAGAATCCCAGGGACAGGGGAGCCTGGTGGGCTGCCGTCTATGGGGTCGCACAGAGTCGGACACGACTGAAGTGACTTAGCAGCAGCAGCTGTTAAAATGATTACGCAATTGAATAGTTCTCACTCCTGTGATTTTTCAAACAGGCATTTCAACCCAGAGGGTTTCGGGCTAACAAATTCTCACACTTGGAAGTATTTTGCCTAAAGACAGATTAGGGTAAAAATAATTACTTAAGCTGCACATTTTAAAATAGCTTTAACTACTAATGCCTCTTATGGTCTGAAAATGAGAACTTTTGTAATAAAACAGAGAAAAACGTGGGGATGAAGGGAATGATTTCCATCTTTTGTACTTAATTTAAAATTCAATGCTTCACTCTCTCTACATGTTAATATGTATTTATCTACATTTCCAACTGTGACACTTTGCATTTATTTCCCTGTAATTGATTTAATTAAGGATTTAAAAATAAACATAACATGTAAATATTCTATGAAATGCCATGTTCTGTTCTGAAACAACATTGCTTCAAGTAATTGTTTATTTTACTGTCATTTGCCATGTATTTTAAGCTATTCAGTAAATCCATATTAAAGATAGGTTTGGAGACACTGTTCATAGAGGCAGCCTTCATATATCTTCAATGTGTTTTTGCACTTCAGTTAATTATTGAAACCTTATTTGGTAATTTCTATGAGCTAGTAGCAGCACTTTGACCACTGTACTCAATATGGTATAAATGGTATGAACACCTGCACAAAGTTATAGTTTTTCCATTTGCTCAAAAAAATACGTATAACTTAGTAATGAGAGGGTGTCATTGAATTATGATTAAGTTCTGTGTAAATGAAGGCAATATAATCAGCTCCCTTGTACCAGGCAGGTATTATGTTTTTCCACAAGGATTCATTTTAGTTAATTTATGTTGAATAAGTAAGCATTACAATTTGGCAGCTGCCAGAGAGATGACAAAAAATAAGCATTTACAATTGTTCAAGGACATACTCTGAAGTATTCAGGATATAAGTCACTTCCTGACATTCATGCTAGATAATAAAACCTTCTCCCTTTAACAGAATTTGGATAACTAACTGGTGGCTTTAGTATAACTGAATAAGCAAGTATTCAGTATAACTGAAATAAGCAATATTTCTCAATGGATACTTTATGAGGTTTTAGATGTAGTACATAATAAAAAGGAAACATTCAGTACTCATAGAAAATGTCTAGATGGTAACTTGTACATAAAATAGTTTCTCTAAATATTTCTGGCAAATTATCATATTGACACTTTCTAACTTAACTTTCAGCTTTTCACTTTAGTCCTGATGTTTACTATGGATGGACAAGTCCTGTATTTGACCATGGGGTGCTTTTATAACACAGAAAATTTCTGGTTCTGTAATGAAGTAAAAGAAAGTTCTAAACTCTATAGAGATTCTGAGGAGTAAAGGTGTGAATTAGTTCCACAGCTATGAGCAAATTTTGAATCTCTGACATGAGAGGACTTGTCTGGATAATCTCTAGGAGCATGTCTAGCTCTAACAGCTAGCTATATTACCTAAATTAAATTATCTTTATAGAGCCTTATGAGGTCTTCCTAATTTCTCAGACATGGGCAGTCCATATAGACATAATTAATTTAAGTAAATTAATTTTTTGTGTATGCTGTATTATTGATTCACGTAAGGCTTGTTTTCCAAGAGATTAACTTCATGTATGTTATTCATGCTATGATATCTCATATTTAAGCTATCTTATTTTTAGTTCCAAGTATTTCATTATTGATTACTTTCAATACTCTGTGTGCATTTCATTAAGAAAGCAAGGGAAATAGTAAAGGAAAAGGATTTTAACCCAAGAAAAAGGCTAAAAAGAATCAGAGTAGGTTCAGCAAAGCAAGGTGACATGAGGGGAAGGATTGCACGATGAACAAGGCTTTTGATTTTGGTGCTCTTGATCCTTTGAAAAGATGTCTCTCTGCTAAACCAATAGTAAGTGAAAACTTCTCTTAAGTCCCCATATTTTTTGATGCTGCAGATGTCCCAGGGAAATGCCTCTGGGATTTAAAAGCCCCTGGGCCCATGTTTGTGGCCACTTGAGCATTTGTGTTGTTATAGCTGAGATATAAACTTCAAAGCCTTTCTTTTCTACTCTTTGACTTTCTTTGTGAAGATATGAATCAGAGAAAGGAAATAAGGAAGCCGACTAACACAAATGCTAGCAATGCAAGCCAATCCAGAAAGTGTTATAAGAAGGATTTATTCCATTTTAAGATGGTGGTGACTCAGACTGTTATGAGTGTAAATTCATGAAGTGTAACCATGCCATTTGGAGAAGGCGATGGCACCCCACTCCAGTACTCTTGCCTGGAAAATCCCATGGATGGAGGAGCCTGGTGGGCTGCAGTCCATGGGTCACGGAGAGTCGGACATGACTGAGTGACTTCACTTTCACTTTTCACTTTCATGCATTGGAGAAGGAAATAGCAACCCACTCCAGCGTTCTTGCCTGGAGAATCCTAGGGACGGGGGAGCCTGGTGGGCTGCCATCTCTGGGGTCGCACAGAGTCGGACACGACTGAAGCGACTCAGTAGCAGCAGCAGCAGCAACCATGCCGTTAAAAGACACAAGACTGTATTCCAATCAATCTTGAGGTCACTTTTCCAAAACAATTTTATCACCATTTATATTCTAAGATCAACTTCTAAGATGATCCATTTCCTGCTAAATACACACTTCCTACTTTCTACACCCGAATTCCTCAGGAAAATTAGCTAATACTCATTCCATCTCTAACTACTGTTCATTTCAACTGTTTGTGACATTTTTCATTATAACGTTGCAGGGGAGCAAAATTTGCCACCCCAAAATATCTCTGTGGCAAGTGAATTATTTTGAACTGAAAATGTGAAAGATTCAGGAAAAGTCTTTGACCTTCTCCCTAACTTCCTAAAGAATGTAGATAGAGGACCTATTCTAGGAAGGGAGCTGAGAGTTATCACCATAGATAAAATAGTTTGAACTAGGTATGTAGACAGGGAGGGACCCAGCAAAGTTTGTCTGTTAAAAATTCCTCTCTCTGTCCCATTGTCTTTGCCCAGCCCAGGATATATTTGTTTACCAAATATTTGCTTTTCCATCTCCAACTCAATTACCTTTCTCCCCTTTAAATTCTCAAACCACTATCCGTAACATCCTTTTATTTATTTATTTATTTTTGCCTTTAGCTGAAGATGAATTTTAAGATGAGGGTTTAAACCAGCTTAGTGAATTAATTTTCCTGGGTCTCTCATATATATGTTTTTAAACTTTTTTTTTAATTTTCTTCTGTTAAACAGTTTCATGTCAATTTCATTCCTAGATGAGTCAGAATAATCTAGAAGGGTAGAGGAAAATTTCTCATTCCTGGAAAATATTATCCTAAACATGGTCTATACCTGTGGGGACTGGCTGTGGTTTAACCTAGTTCAGTTTTAGCCAGGTATTTTCTTCAATAGTTGAACCTCAATTATACTATTTACTCATCTCATTCTTTTGCTTCCAGAACTAAGCACATTGAAGCCTCTCTTTTCTTTCTTACAGGATTCTATTAGTTTACTTGCTTTTTCTAGTCTACATATTCTCCCTAATTTATTAACTCAGGAATTTTTTTTTAATTAAACTTATTGCAGTTCTCTTCTTCAATGTAAAAATTCTTTGTTTTGAATAATATTTCAGTGCAATTAGTATTGAATGGACAAATGATGTCACACACAACTGAACTTACCACACAAGTTCAGTTCCATGTATCAATCTACTCAGCCTGTGTTTAACAGAGATTTGCTGCTGAAAAAAATAGAGATTTCTTGAGATAGCAATTTTGAAAACTGAGCTGAGTACACTGCTGTTAAGAAATCAGATGCTCTTGGCATTGATCCATTTGCTTAAATTTTTGGATTAGTTTACATTTCCAGTGCTGTCTCTCAAGGTAATGAGCCTTATAATGTCATATTTTTGTAACATTCTTATGATGACATCTTGTATTTGTGTTGTACTTTGTCCAATATAAACTTTAGGATTTGCTAAAAGTCCACATTTACTTTATGCATTTTATTCCTTATTTTCAAGATTTTGATCTAAATGAATTCTTACCCTTCAAATTTTTAGATATTTGTATTAGGAAAAAAATGATACAGTGAACATAATTATATCAATTTAAAAAATCTTAAATATACAAAATCTTAATAGATAAATAAATATGATTTAATCATTTTATAAAGAAGGTTTAATCTTATATAATTTTACTCAAATTAAATGATACTTAAATATTTAATCATAAAAATTCATCAATAAGAAAAATGATGACTTTAAACTTTAAAAAAGTGGAGAGTCATCCAGCTCAAATGTTCATGAAGAATATGCCCAATCTCTTATTTGATCACTTAAAATTAGCAGTGAACATAATAATTTGGTGAGTAAAGCAAAAAAAAGAAAAGAACTAGTTTTAGGGACTAAGTTGTTATGGAGGAAAACACAAGTTGACAGAGCGTAATTATGTAGTTTAAATTTTTCTCCATAGAAGTCTACTCTATCTCAGCCAAGATCCTCACAGTTTTTCTTCAGTTCTATTCTCATCTACACCACTAAAAATCCTTCAGGTGAGGGCAGATGAGTTTAATCAATTCTAACGCAACTAATGTGTTGATATTGGTCATTCAACATGGTATCATGCAAAGTGCTATGTGAAACTGACAAGGAATATGAATGTTGAATAGGAAATAAATTATTTTATTGCTCTCCTCTTTCACTCTTACTCCAGCTAGCCAGGCCTCCTCTTACCAGCTATAATCCCTCCTCAAGGTCTTTGCACTTGTAGTTCTTTCTGCCTAGAATGACTTTCCACCAAATATCCTTTGGCTAGCTAGCTGTCTAAATTCCTGGAAGAATTTACTTCATTTATTCTCAAAGTGAAATCTTCCCCAATCATGCTCTCAAATTATCAATCTCTTTTTCCCAAGATGATTTTTTGCTAAGTATTTATCACTGCCTAACATCAAATATTTATGTAATTGTCTTACTTAATGTCTGCTTTCCACTAGAATATAATTTCTTAAAAGGGAAAACATTTTTATCTGTTTTGTTTACTGCTTTACTTTGGCAAGAGAACAGAATTTTTTTTTTTTAAGTGGAGGGTAGAGTCTGATGGTGTCAAGGAGACAAGAAGGGGAGAAGAAAAGGCAAAGGAGAATATTAAAAGTAGATGAGAAAATTGCATTCTATGATTTTGTGGGAAAATAGAACTCCTTGGATTTATCTGTGTTCCTGCCAAAAGCCCTAGCCTCCTGAGATGCTGAAGTGCAAACAACATAGAGTATTTGCTTTCACTTTCCCCAGAAACACTATACTTTTCACATATCACAAAAATTAGATTAGTAGCTGTTTTCTAGCTAATTTATGTGCTCTGAAAGGATAATGCAATTTATCTCCCCAAGAGGGCCAAATAGCAGCTTGACCATGTCCCTGTATTAAGCTGCAAGGTATGAGAAAGACTTGACCACAATCTCTAAATGCCAAAAGGGACACATTCCAACATTTTGTGACATTTCTGGGTCTTAAAGGTTGGAGACTTTCAGGTTTTACCTGGTCCTTGAAAATAGGTATTTACACTTTAAAAGGTTAGAATGACATCCCATGAATCTTTCCACCCAATCTCAAAGGAGTAAAATTTTTGTTTTTTCCCCACTCTTGCTGGGAGGGAAAGGTGATGACTTTCTCTGTGCATTTATAAATGAACAAAAATCACTGTTCTCCATTCCCCATTTATGGGCTGTAACTTGCCACCCACTTTGAAAGATTTTATCAGCTCTCATTGTTTTGCTGCCAGTTCAGACAGGACCAATTCTTTATTTTTAGTCTGGTTATTGATCTGGTTGTAAGTGACAATAAATAACTATTTTCCTTGATTCAATGTCTTGTATTTCTGCAAAATTCACACATATAATGTATATAACTCTGCAAGTGGAGTAACATCTCAGAACCTTCACAGTACTTGACTAAAGACTGGTATTCTTAAATGTTGATTCAGTTCAGTTCAGTTCAGTCGGGACAAAGAAATTCTTCTAATCAAATAATAGCGTGCATTTCGCACAGCTCTCCAGATGGATACAAATTCCAGAGAAACCAGATGACCACAAGGATCCATGATAAAGCTTAGTTTCAACCATGAAAGTAAAGAGAGAATTTACACCTCAGCAAAAATTCTAAGTTTGAGAAAATAATTGGACTCACTCACAAGAGAATAAATGCTTTCCTTTTCAAAGTAGCTGTATAGCAGCCTATTAGGTAATTACTTTGATTTTAATGTCTGTAATTCCAATTTCCACGATAGCTCATAATTGCTTAGAGAAAGAATAAGGAATTGAAGATGAAGTTTGTCACTGTGTATTTACCATCAAAAAAAAAAAAAAAAATCCTACAGCTTGATTTCAGAAAACCTGGCTCACATGAGTTCATATTTTTTTAAAAATCTTTTTGTTTAAACAGCCTTTTGAGGGGAACTAGAAATAAGAGCACTGGGACTTCTTAACTTAAAAGCTACTACTTCAAAAGTCTATAGGGAAAGCTGCTTCAGAAACATCTCCCTGCATTTGTCATTGGTTTTCTTTCTTACTTTCCAAACTAAGCACTTGAAAAATGAAGAAAAAGAAAGAAAATATCATGAAGTCCAGCTATCTATGGGACACAGGTCTATGTCAGTCATCACTCTCATGATCTATTGCAGTAATTAATCAAAAGAAACACACCACTTGTGTAATTTATTGCAGCAATATATCGGCAGGTTAAGGCCTCCAGGAGTTGAGTTATGGACATGAACCTTGCAGTGCTGCTTTTATTTACTTCCCCTATTTAAATTTGATATAAGAACACAGAGTAGGAGGACCAGAAGTCAGAATTGAAAAAATATTTGCCTAATTTTCTGAATGGCTTCAGACATGTAAACCAAGGTAACATTCTTATATTCTTAATATTCTTATGACTTGCTTTTTATAATGGTGGCATGATGTGGCTCAGTTGTTCAGTAGTGTCTGACTCTTTGCAACCCCATGAACTGTAGCCCACCAGGCTCCTCTGTCCATGGGATTCTCCAGGCAAGCCTACTGGAGTGGGCTGCCACTTCCTACTCCAAGGGATCTTCCCAACCCAGGGATTGAACCCATCTCTTATATCTCCTGCATTGGCAGGTGGATTCTTTACTGCTGGGTACCTGGGAAGCCCTTTTCTATGGTAATTATTGATAATTAAATGTCTTCCTTTCATTCAATAAAGTTATTGATCTAGGTAAAATTTATTTCAGTCACTAAATCTCTCATCATAAAGTTGGGCTGTTTGACAACACAAGGGTATTTGTAGCCAAACTTTCTTCTCCCCTTTGAAACCACTCAGGACCTTGTGGGGCTCCTGGGTACAAAGTCTTCCTGTTTCCTCTGTTTTCCTCTGTTTCCTCTGTAGGAAATGATTTTCATTCAGCTTCCACCACCTTCCCTGAGTTCCAAAGGGAACTCTTGAGTTGTAAATCAGGGAAGGGAGAGAATGCAGAAACAAAGAACAAGAAACAATGGCAAAACCTTGGCAGGGTGCTGGTGCCTCCTCAAGGAATATACAATATCTTTGAGCTTTTCTGCATAACTAAGACCCCACCCAAGTGGAGAATGACAACTTTTGGCTGAGCACAAGATTCCTAGAGCACACCGTGTTTTACCATCAACAAATCAGAAGAAAGTCACATACTCTGCAGCCCTCACCCCAACGTTTGCCTATAAAACCTTCTCCGCCAAAACCATCAAACAGTTTTGGGGTTTTGAGCATGAGCCACTTGTCTCCTTGCTTGGCTCTGCAATAAACCTTTCTCTGCTTCAAACCTCTGATATTTTGGTTTGTTTGGCCTCACTGTGCTTAAAGCAGAGGAGCTTTGTTCAGTACACCATTTCTCCATGGCAACCCCTTAACTTCTTCTGGTCTGATACTGATGCTGCTATTTCCTTCCCCTTGTAGGAGTTTTAGGATTAAAAATTTTAAATATATTTAGAGTAACTCTGTCACATAATATTTGTGGATTGCCTCACTACTTGTATTACTAGTACAGATAGCCTATAATTCAATAAAACATTTTGTCAATAATAACGTTTACACCTTTGCTACTGAAAACTTGTAAACATCTAAGGAATATATGAGTTCTGGTTCCAAACAAGACCTAAATAAATCAGAATCTGCACTTTAATAAGATTACTAGTTGATTTGAATTCATATTAAAATTCGAGAAGCACGTGTCTATTAAGTAACATATTCCCCCAATCTTAGTTCTGTGTATCTTCCAGTCTTAAGAATAAGATCAATACATTTAAAACCACTTAAAAGTGGTAATTCTTCCCTGATGGCAAGACTGTTCTTAAAAAAGGTAGCAAATTTACAAGGACATTCATTTTTGGAAAGATCATGGATTGTAAAATGATACATTGCAGATGAAAGAACTTGGACCTTTGTGTCTTATGAATGTGATTTAATTTCTGACCTCAGATTAGCTAACTTTTCAGTGCCTCAACTACTTTACTGTCAAAACAAATAATGATAGATGGTTTGGTGATAATTATGTCAAATGAAGACTAAAACAATTAGGCAGCCACTAAATTGCAGCTATTATTTAAAAACCTTTTATGAAACAATTCAAACACACAAGAGTAATCTTTATATAAAATTTCGGTTTTTCAAGGCTCAGAATAAAGCGCTGTGACACTGTCCCTGGTCCTGAATGAGCACTCCTTGTCAGGGCAAAATTTCCAAGTCTTTAGGCATTTGAATGCTGTTGTATTCAACAAGTCTTACTTAACATCTCAGATATTCTCATCTGGCTCTAGAATTTGTGATTTTTTTTCTTTTTTCCTTTCTTTTCTTTATTTCTTTCTTTATTTTTGGCTAGGTGGTTTAGTCACTAAGTTGTGTCCAGCTCTTGCAACCCCATGGACTGCGAGACTCCTCTGTCCATAGGATTCTCCAGGCAAGAATGCTGGAGTGGGTTGTCATTTCCTTCTCCAGGTGATCTTCCTGACCCCAGAATATAACCTGAGTCTCCTGTTTTGTAGGCAGGTTTCTACTGACTGAGCTATGAAGGGAGACCCTTTTTTTGGGCTATAGTTAGTGTGAGAAATCATTGACAGATGGACATGAGTTTGAGCAAACTCCAAGAAATAGTGAAGGACAGAGAAGACTGGTGTGCTGAAGTTCATGAGGTCACAAAGAATCAGATATAACTTAGTGACTGAACAGCAACATTGTTGTGATAAACAACTTCATACTGGCAGAGCACCCTCACTTCATGACCACTCCCTAGGATCAGTCAGTTCAGTTCAGTCTCTCAGTTGTTTCCGACTCTTTGCAACCCCATGAATTGCAGTAAACCAGGCCTCCCTGTCCATCACCAACTCCCGGAGTTCACTGAAAATCATGTCCATAGAGTTGGTGATGCCATTGAGCCATCTCATTCTATGTCGTCCCCTTCTCCTCTTGCCCCCAATCCCTCCCAGCATCAGAGTCTTTTCCAATGAGTCAACTCATCACATGAGGTGGTCAAAGTATTGGAGTTTCAGCTTTAGCATCAATCCTTCCAATGAACACTCAGGACTGATCTCCTTTAGAATGGACTGTTTGGATCTCCTTGCAGTCCAAGGGACTCTCAAGAGTATTCTCCAACACCACAGTTCAAAAGCATCAATTCTTTGGTGCTCAGCTTTCTTCACAGTCCAACTCTCACATCCATACATGACCACTGGAAAAACCATTGCCTTGACTAGATGCACATTTGTTGGCAAAGTAATGTCTCTGCTTTTGAATATGCTATCTAGGTTGGTCATAACTTTCCTTCCAAGGAGTAAGCATCTTTTAATTTCATGGCTGCAAATCACCATCTGCAGTGATTTTGGAGCCCCCAAAAATAAAGTCTGACACTGTTTCCACTGTTTCTCCATCTACTGCCCATGAAGTGATGGGACCAGATGCCATGATCTTCGTTTTCTGAATGTTGAGATTTAAGCCAACCTTTTCACTCTCCTCTTTCACTTTCATCAAGAGGCTCTTTAGTTCCTCTTCGCTTTCTGCCATAAGGGTGGTGTCATCTGCATATCTGATTGATATTTCTCCCGGCAATCTTGATTCCAGCTTGTGCTTTTTCCAGCCCAACATTTCTCAGCAGTGGGCACAGGACTGGAAAAGGTCAGTTTTCATTCCAATGCCAAAGAAAGGCAATCCCAAAGAATGTTCAAACTACCACACAATTGCACTCATCTCACACGCTAGTAAAGTAATGCTCAAAATTCTCCAAGTCAGGCTTCAGCAATATGTGAACTGTGAACTTCCAGATGTTCAAGCTGGTTTTAGAAAAGGCAGAGGAAGCAGAGATCAAATTGCCAACATCCACTGGATCATCAAAAAAGCAAGAGAGCTCCAGAAAAACATTTATTTCTGCTTAATGACTATGCCAAAGCCTAAAATTCTGAAAGAGATGGAAATACCAGACCACCTGACCTGCCTCTTGAAAAACCTATATGCAGGTCAGGAAGCAACAGTTAGAACTGGACATGGAACAACAGACTGGTTCCAAATAGGAAAAGGAGTATGTCAATGCTATATATTGTCACCCTGCTTATATAACTTCTATGCAGAGTACATTATGATATACTGGGAAGTTAATGACCCATGGGGCAAGTCTTTGATCAAGAAAAAAGGGTCAGAAGATGTATTTTCTTGTTTCTTTGACATTACTTGCCAATGGTCTATCTTAAATTGCAATAGACTATGTGATCTCTCTGAAGATGGTCTCAGGAGAAGAAGAAATCCATTGTAACTGACACTAAGAAGCAGTCAGTGTTGTTGCACAGTTCAGTTCAGTTCAGTTGCTCAGTTGTGTCTGACTCTTTGCGATCCCATGAAGCTCAGCACACCAGGCATCCCTGTCCATCACCAACTCCCAGAGTTTACCCAAACTCATTTGCATCAAGTCTGTGATGCCATCCAGCCATCTCATCCTCTGTCATCCCCTTCTCCTCTTGCCCCCAATCCCTCCCAGCATCAGAGTCTTTTCCAATGAGTCAACTCTTCGCAAGAGGTGGCCAAAGTACTGGAGTTTCAGCTTTAGCATCATTCCCTCCAAAGAAATCCCAGGGCTGATCTCCTTCAGAATGGACTGGTTGGATCTCCTTGCAGTCCAAAGGACTCTCAAGAGTCTTCTCCAACACCACAGTTCAAAAGCATAAATTCTTTGGTGCTCAGCTTTCTTCACAGTCCAACTCTCACACCCATACATTACCACTGGAAAAACCATAGCCTTGACTAGATGGACCTTTGTTGGCAAAGTAATGTCTCTGCTTTTTAATATGCTATCAAGGTTGGTCATAACTTTTGTTGCACATCTCTTCATACATATTCTCTCTTCTTATTAGTCAATTCTCCTCTTGCCTCATTACTCCTCCTACGCAATTGGGATTGCATATCTAATAAGGAATCAGAATATAAACTCTTGCTTCAAGGTCTGTTTTTTAACAAATCTGAACTGAGGAAAATATTTTCACATTTTTTTTTCCTTTCCTGAATACAACTTCTACTATCATTTATTTTGAATTTTTCTCTAAATTGACTCATCAGCATAAAGGGAAATAAAATATGAGTTAGAAACAATAGACTGCAAATCTAAAAGTATTTACAAAGAAATAATGCTATCAAATCACAAATAAATACTATTATCCATCAAATTTTAGTTTGCGTTCTCTTCCCTTTCTCTCGGTTTCTGTCTCTCTCTCCATCTTCCTCAGTAACAGTATCATAGGGACATTAAATATGTATAACAATACGCTTAATCTTTCTTCCAAAGTTAGAGGATTGAAAAAAAACATTAATAAAGGAATGGTTTTTCACACTCTGTCATTAAATCAATGCTTTTTCTGTGTACCACTTGATAACAATGATAAGAGTCCAGTATTTAGAGGAAAATGTACTAGGCACTGAGCTTCCTAGGTGGTGCCAGTGGTAAAGCACCCACCTACCAATGCAGGAGACGTAAGATATTTGTGTTTGATCCCTGAGTCAGGAAGATCCCCTGGAGTAGGGCATGACAACCCACTCCAGTGTTCTTTCCTAGAGAATCCCACAGAGAGAGGAGCCTGTTGGGCTACAGTTGCTTCAGTCATGTCCGACTCTGTGCGACCCCATGGACTGCAGCCTACCAGGCTTCTCCATCCATGGGATTCTCCAGGCAAGAACACTGGAGTGGGTAGCCATTTCCTTCTCCAGGGCTACAGTCCATTGGGTCACAAAGAGTCAGACATGACTGAAGTGACTTAGCACACATGCATATGCTAGGTACTATGAAGACAAAAATTGGGATAATTCCTATGGTAACTCTTCCAGAAATTCAGAATCAGGAGAGGAGACCCAAACTAGGATTTAAAATATATAGATATAAATATGGACATATAGATGTTCTCATTTAGTATATATTCAATTACACCTTGAATAAACTCTCCTTTATATTTTTAAAAGTCCATAAAGAAAGTTGAGCATGGAAGAATTGATGCTCTTGAACTGTGGTGTCAGAGAAGACTCTTGAGAGTCCCTTGGACTCCAAGGAGATCAAACCACTCAATCCTAAAGGAAATCAGTCCTGAATATTTATTGGAAGGACTGATGCTGAAGTTCCAATACTTTGGCCACCTGATGTGAAGAACTGACCCATTTGAAAAGACCCTGATGCTGGGAAAGATTGAAGGCAAGAGGAAAAGGGGACAATAGAGAGTGAGATGGTTGGATAGCATCACCAACTCAGTGGAAATGAGTTTGAGTAAGCTCCTGGAGTTGGTGATGGACAGGGAAGCCTGGATTGCTGCAGTCCATGTGGTTGCAAAGAGTCGGACATGACTGAGCAACTGAGCTGACTGATTATGATAAGTCTCAATTTTGACTATGCATAAAAATCAACTGGAAACTAACATTAAGATCCATGCCTCTTCTAGGAATTCTAATTTAATTGTACTGGAGTGGAGGGCAGAGCTCATGTATTGTATTACACAAAAGCTCCCCAGGAGATTCTGCTATATATTTTCCCATTAAGAAATTGTTTTGCTTCTTTGAACACCCCTGACAAATTAAGGTTTGTATGCTCTTTTCTTTCACCCCAGGTCATGCTACTCTGGGGTGTTTATTTTTTATTCAGCTAATAAGCCCTTTAATGTTCCTTTCATTCAGCAGCCCCAGAAGTTGTAGTTCAGGTCAGCTGAATAGGCTCAGCTTTTCAAGGTAGTCAGAGCCACATGAAGTGATCTACTCATCTTTCCTCACTACACTCAGCTCCAGTACCTGAGTGTGGAGAAAAATACTTGGACACTTTTCCCCTAATTGTCTAGAAATTATTAGTTTGGCAGGATAAACTACTGACTATACACATTTGTAGCAGCTACATCAGTGGCTATAGCATTCTGTTTTGAATCCTGGTGGAAAAACAAGCCTAAGAATCTACAGTTCTGCTTATTTTTAACAGTTCCTCCTTTCATATGAATAACTGTTTAGTTTTACTTCTCTCTAAGATATACCTTTTGGAGAAGGCAATGGCACCCCACTCCAGTACTTTTGCCTGGAAAATCCCATGGACGGAGGAGCCTGGTAGGCTGCAGTCCATGGGGTCGCTAAGGGTTGGACACGACTGAACGACTTCACTTTCATTTTTCACTTTCATGCATTGGAGAAGGAAATGGCAACCCACTCCAGTGTTCTTGCCTGGAGAGTCCCAAGGACGGGGAAGCCTGGTGGCATGCCGTCTCTGGGGTGGCACAGAGTCGGACACGAATGAAGCAACTTAGCAGCAGCAGCAGCAAGATATACCTTTAGTCAACATTGTTTACATATCCCCTCTATTTTTCTTTATTATTTCTTGATCTTTAATAATTACACAATAACTCAGCTCATTCATCTTACTAACTTCACTTAGTTTTAAATATTAGCTTGCCCTTTTTGTAACTGAACAACCTAATTGAAGATTATTAAATGCATTTTATATGTTGATGGCCAACCATATTTATTTTGATGATTTTTCATATATGCCAGTAGAAATTATTTAGCATTTTAATTTTCATTAGCTTGTATATATTTTCAAAGCTCCTCATATAAATGAAAGATTTCATTACAATAACCATTTAAAACTTAGGGCCACAGGGAAACATCTATTTTCTTTGCTAAACAATTTTGTTTCCTTCTACTAAATCAAAGTACTGCATAACTTAATAGGTTGCCCTTAATATTTTGGCTGCTGGGAAGCTCAGGAATAAATTTATGCTTTTGCTGTTTATTTACAGTTTGATACATGAGCTTTTATTATAAACTAGTTTAAATCATTTTTTAAATAGTTAAATAGTTTCAACTAGTATGTTAGCATTCTAAATGCATTCAAGAGCCAAACATGGAAAGAAAATTCAAGATATTGTCTCAAGCTTAGATAAATTCATGTTGGTATTTGTGCATGTGAAACTTTAATAAGAAACACATTAAAATCAGCTAGAGAACAACTCTTCCAACACCTTCTTCCAACAACACAAGAGAAGATTCTACATATGGACATCACCAGATGGTCAATACCGAAATCAGGTTGATTATATTCTTTGCAGCCAAAGATGGAGAAGCTCTATATAGTCAGCAAAAACAAGACCAGGAGCTGACTGTGGCTCAGATCAGGAACTCCTTATTGCCAAATTCAGACTTAAACTGAAGAAAGTAGGGAAAACCACCAGACAATTCAGGTATGACCTAAATCAAATCCCTAATGATTATACAGTGGAAGTGACAAATAGATTCAAGGGATTAGATCTGATAGACAGAGTGCCTGAAGAACTATGGATGGAGGTCACTGACACTGTACAGGAGGCAAGGATCAAGACCATCCCAAGAAGAAGAATTGCAAAAAAGCAAAATGGTTGTCTGATGAGGCCTTACAAATAGCTGAGAATAGAAGAGAAGTGAAAGGCAAAGGAAAAACAGCAAGATACACCATTTGAATACAGAGTTCCAAAAAAATAGCAAGGAGAGATAAGAAAGCCATCCTTAGTGATCAGTGCAAAGAAATAGAGGAAAACAATAGAATGGGAAAGACTAGCGACCTCTTCAAGAAGAGTAGAGATACCAAGGCAACTTTTCATGCAAAACTAAGCACATAAAGGTCAGAAATGGTATGGACCTAGCAGAAGCAGAAGACATTCAGAAAGGTGACAAGAAAACACAGAACCATACAAAAAAGATATGCACGACCCAGATAATCACGATACTGTGATCACACACCTAGAGCCAGAAATCCTGGAATGCGAAGTCAAGTGGACCTTAGGAAGCATCACTAAGAACAAAGCTAGTGGAGGTGATGGAATTCCAGTTGAGCTATTTCAAATCCTGAAAGATGATGCTGTGAAAGTGCTGCACTTAACATGCTACCAAATTTGGGAAACTCAGCAGGGGCCACAGGACTGGAAAAGGTCAGTTTTCATTCCAATAACAAAGACAGGCAATGCCAAAAAATTGTCAAACTACAGCACAATTGCATTCATCTCACACACTAGTAAAGTAATGCTCAAAATTCTCCAAGCCAGGCTTCAGCAATACGTGAACCGTGAAATTCCAGATGTTCAAGCTGGTTTTAGAAAAGGCAGAGGAACCAGAGATCAAATTGCCAACATCTTCTGGATCATCAAAAAAGCAAGAGAGTTACATAAAAAAACATCTATTCCTGCTTTATTGACTATGCCAAAGCCTTTGACTGTGTGGATCACAGTAAACTGTGGAAAATTCTGAAGGAGATGGGAATACCAGACCACCTGACCTGCCTTTTGAGAAACCTATATGCAGGTCAGGAAGCAACAGTTAGAACTGGACATGGAACAACAGACTGGTTCCAAATAGGAAAAGGAGTACCTCAGGGCTGTCTGTTGTCTCCCTGCTTACTTAACTTCTATGCAGAGTACATCATGAGCAACGCTGGGCTGGAGGAAGCACAAGCTGGAATCAAGATTGCCAGGAGAAATATCAATAATCTCAGATATGCAGATGACACTACCTTTATGGCAGAAAGTGAAGAGGAACTAAAAAGCCTCTTGATGAAAGTTAAAGAGGAGAGTGAAAAAGTTGGCTTAAAGCTCAACATTCAGAAAACTTAAGATCATGGCATCTGGTCTCATCACTTCATGGGAAATAGATGGGGAAACAGTAGAAACAGTGTCAGACTTTATTTTTCTGGGCTCCAAAATCACTACAGATGGTGACTGCAGCCATGAAATTAAAAGACACTCCTTGGAAAGAAAGTTATGACCGTCCTAGATAGCATATTGAAAAGCAGAGATATTACTTTGCCAACAAAGGTCCATCTAGTCAAGGCTATGGTTTTTCCAGTGGTCATGTATGGGTGTGAGAGTTGGACTGTGAAGAAAGCTGAGCACCAAAGAATTGATGCTTTTGAACTGTGGTGTTGGAGAAGACTCTTGAGAGTCCCTTGGACTGCAAGGAGATCCAACCAGTCCATCCTAAAGGAGATCAGTCCTGGGTGTTCATTTGAAGGAGTGATGATGAAGCTGAAACTTCAATACTTTGGCCATCTCATGCCAAGAGTTGACTGATTGGAAAAGACTCTGATGTTCGGAGGGATTAGGGGCAGGAGGAGAAGGGGACGACAGAGGATGGAATGGCTGGATAGCATTACCGACTCGATGGACATGAGTTTGAGTGAACTCCAGGAGTTGGTGATGGACAGGGAAGCCTGGTGTGCTGCGCTTCATGGGGTCGCAAAGAGTCAGACACTACTGAGCGACTGAACTGAACTGAGACATCATATTAAAAAGCAGAGACCTTACTTTATTAACAAAATTCCATCTAGTCAAAGCTATGGTTTTTCCAGTAGCCATGTATGGGTGTGTGAGTTGGACTATAAAAATGCTGCCCTCCAAAGAATCGGTGCTCTTGAACTGTGGTATGGGCAAAGACTCTTGAGAGTCCCTAGACTCAAGGAGATCTAATCCGTCCATCCTAAAGGAAATCACTCCTGAATATTCATTGGAAGGACTGATGCTGAAGCTGGCCACCTGATGTGAAGAACTGACTCGTTTGGAAAAACCCTGATGCTGGGAAAGATTGAGGGCCTGAGTAGAAGGGTACGACATAGGATGAGACGGTTGGGTGGCATCACTGACTCAATGGACATGAGTTTGAGTAAACTCCTGGAGTTGGTGTTGGACAGGGAGGCCTGGTGTGCTGTAGTTGCAAAGAGTCGGACACAACTGACCGACTGAACTGACTGAACTGAGAGAGTTCTGAAAAATTTAATCAGGAATTCAGAAAAGAGTAAAATATATGTAAGTTATTTCAGAATTTCCTGAACTTAAATATAACGTTTTAAATCTCTTACTTTTTCTCATATCTACTTATTTATTTCACCAAATCAAATATGTTTGGAACTTTCTTATATGCCTGTCCCTCTGTTCAGTTAACAAGGATAATATGGAAGAATTTTGCTCATTTATATGTATAGATTGCTTCCCCGATGGCTTTAGCAGGTGAAGAATCCTAAGATGCTGGAGACACATGAGTCACAGGAAATGGCAACTCATTCCAGGAAATTTTTTTTTCCTTTGCCAGGAAAATTCCATGGACAGAGCAGTCTGGCAGGATACAGTCCATGGGATCATAAAAAGCTGGACAATACTCAGCACCTGGCACACACACACATAGATATGTAAAATAGAGATATGGATAGATAAACACACTCATATGTGTGTATGCAGGGTGGCTTTCCTTAGCTATCTGTTCTTTTCATCTCTGTATTTAAATTTTTACAATGAGGAAGGTAGGAGAGGTGGCTGCTTTCCAAAATTCTTTCTAATGCCTAACAAATTGAAAGCTTCCAAGAAATACTCAATCAATCCATCATTATCAGTATCACATGCTGAAGGGACACCAGTTATTTTCTGGGTGAATACACTAGTTGCCCTGGATACTGACCATTATTCTCCTCTCTTCTTAGAGAGTCCAGCTTCAGTAATACATTCATTTACACGATTAACCAAGCTGAACCATCACTGAAATGTATGTGGATTTAAATCAAAGGGAGTATATTAAAAAATGAACACCATTAACCTTACTGCAATAACATTCTTACCTTACCAAACAGGCATATCAGTTGTACAGATTCCAGAAAATTACTCTGGATGGTTGATAAGTTCAAATTGATAACTTCAAAATTGATAAGTTTTGATTTTTATCTATTTTTTAAAGTTGTTTACTTTTTCATTTAATTCAGAGAAACATTTTTATAATTTTTCTTTCAGTTTATTTATCCATTTCCTCAATGGATCAGGAAATATTTGCTGAACACAGCAATGTACCAGACTTCAGGCTACTTACTTTTGGAGATACAAAGATCTCCAAACAAATTCTAGTCTTCAGATGCTAGTAATCCTATAAAAGAGGCAATGAGGCAGTTATGATTTATTGCAATTTCTGTAATTAATCCTCATATAAATGCATATGTGTGTAGTGACAATCATTACACAATTATTGATTTTGTTTATTTTTAAATTTTTATTATTCAAAGGGAATTTTATAAGATTTAATATTTGTTGACTATTGTCAGGTAACAAGAAAGAAAAATAAAAAGAAAGAAAAATAGCTCTAAGTCATGTCCGACTCTTGCAATCCCAAAAACTGTAGCCTGTTAGGCTCCTCTGTCCATGGAATTCTGCTAGCAAGAATACTGGAGTGGGTTGCCATTTCCTTCTCTAGGTTGCATACAATAAAAAGTAGCCCTTCAAAAATATATCCTATGAGGCATAAACTATTAGTCTTATTTTACAGAAAAAACTCAGGCACAAAAAGAACAAGAAGATGCCCTAAGTTTATTAAACATACCCAATGGTAGGGTCATAAAATGTTAAAGTTGGAAGAAAATTTTGAACCTAGCTCATTTACATAATGAGCTGAGATTGAAAAAGACACACTCAGTTACTGGAGATCACACAACTCTTTATAACCAGAGTCAGGAATCAGAAACAATTTAACATCAATTTCAGATTTTTTTTTTTTTCGCTCCCTTCTTATTCTCACTTGGCCAACTGTATTTGGCAATGTCATATCATCATATGCACTTTATTGTATTCACTCAGTGGTAATGTGTACGCATTGTACAGTTAGAGATGATAAAATTTAGACAACACAATCCATCATTTTTATTTTCACAAACTTTGTGTTTCTCACGTGGAGGGCAGGGTTTCGATGTCTTTGTGTGTTCAGTCACTCAGTCATGTCTGACTCTTTGTGACCCCATGGATAATAGTCTGCAAGTCTCCTCTGTCCATGGAATTCTCCAGGTAAGAATACTGGAGTGGGTTGCCATTTCCTACTCCAGGGGATACTCCTGACACAGAGATTGAACCTGTGTCTCTTGAGTCTCCTGAATTGGCAAGTGAATCCTTTACCACCTGTGAAGCCCTTCAGTGTCTTTGGGTTCTAGTAAATCATGTCACACCATGTGTGCTAAAATAAATCTTATCACATTTAAAGCCACTGTCAATACACAGATAAACATTTTGCTGTTTTTGAGATTTGCAAAGCATAGCTTATATTAATATACTTTAAAATATTTTATAAAACAATATATATAAAGCATATCCTTTTTTCTATTCTGAATTTCCAAAAATCTATAAGCATACTGATTTCTGCTTCTGGCAAGATGAAGGAGACGTTTTCTTGATTACTCTCACTAAATACAACTAAAAAGCTGGAAAGCATATATAAAACAAACGTAAGAAGACTGAAATTAGAGAAGGTAACTCAGCTATTGATCTTGGGACCAAAGACCAACATGGCGGTGAGTTCCCTGGCTCTTATTTTTGTTTCATATACCTCAGACTTGGAACTGAATAAATGGCAACCCAAGAATGCCAAAATGAACAAAAAGGAAAAACAAAAACCTGGAAAGATTTTTAAAGCCAAAAGACCAGGAAAAGATTTTAACTCATAAGGCAGAAAACTTTTAGACAGTAATTGCTCTACTCTAGGCAAATGCCACATAGAAACAAACAGTTAAGCAGACTGTGACCCATCCTACCCACAGCAGCAAAGGCCTAGTGGGAAGTCTGGACTCCCACCCATAGTAATGGTGTACCCTCTCCCTCCCCTCCGTAGTGATGTCAAAGGAAGCACAGTGGAGAATCAGGATTTTCAAGTAATCCAGCGGTAATGAGGCCACCTCCACAGTGGTGACAGTGGAGACCTGATGGGGAGCAGGAGCTCATATGCCCATCCTGCCAAGTGTCTACAAAGGCTACATGAGGAACTTAGCCTTTGACTTCCACAGAGCAAGAGCCCTTACTTTCCTCTACCAGAATGACATCAGAGAAAGCCAGTTAAGGCAAAAGTTTTAAATAAGATGCCGAATTTCACACAATAAAACAATAAAAATTCCAGGTTCAATGGAAAAGTCACTCATCAAAGCACAAATCAGGAAAATATTAAAACATCTAGTGTGAACTTGTAAAAACCTGTTTTTCACTTCATAATACTCTCCCATGAAATAGCTATATTTTATGTCATCATTTTTAGTAGATGTATACAATTCTATTGTGTTATTTTTTATTTTTGTATTTCTATTTAACCACTTACCATTCTTAAACATTATAAAGTAATCTTATTTAAATATTAAAAAGTTGTTGAGATTGTAATTCGAGTAACTATTAATATTCAGAGACACTTGAAACATATTAAAGATAGTACTGGGTGTAATAACCTGCATATTGAAAGGTGTCTCTTGAATTCAAAGACACATCAGGCAATAAACATCTGAGTTTTTAGAATCCCTACAGGATTCAATAGTCAGTGGACTCGTTTGTAATATACTTGATTGCATGCTTATTATATACTAATAGCAGATGACAGATATAGTCATTTCCTTATATTCCATTGGCTCATCTGTTAGAATTCAACTCCACAGAATGCTTTCACTAATAAACACACACTCTCCTTCTTGACTATGGCTCATTTAGCTGTTGATAGGCCCAGCACCCCATGTATTTGAGACATTAGAGTTGAAAGGTCGCTTGCTGTCAGGAGATTTCTCTTCATGTCTCATTTAAAACAATTTGCCATCTTAGTGGTGCAGGATGGAGGCAGTCACAATCCATGTAAATTGAGGGATGGCTTCAAATGCATTACCTGTTTTGAAAATCATACCACCGAAGGCAATGCAGCTCCTAAGTGTTTGAGTATCCAATACAACACCCCTAATATGAGTCTGCCTTCACAGCTGTCACATTCATGGTGGTTCTTCACTAGTGAAAAGATCTTGATCATTTCCTCATTTTTTCTCTGACTTTTGCAAATTTAAATATTGAAATATGTCCTATTTTTATTATGAATTACTTTAGATTTATTTATATTTACTTATACTTAGATATTAATTTGGGCTTCTCTGGTAGCTCAGCTAGTAAAGAATCCACCTGCAATGCAGGAAACCATAGTTTGATTCCTGGGTCTGGAAGATCCGCTGGAGAAGGAATAGACTACCCATTCCAGTATTCTTGGGTTTCTCTGGTGGCTCAGACTGTAAAAATCTGCCTGCAATGTGGGAGACCTGGGTTCGATCCCTGGGTTAGGAAGATCCCCTGGAGGAGGGCATGGCAACCCACTCCAGTATTCTTGCCTGGAGAAACCAGTGGACAGAGGAGCCTGGCTGGCTATAGTCCACGGGGCTGCAAAGCGTCAGACACAATTGAGTGACTAAGCACAGCATGGATCTTAATTTGGCTTTTAAAAAGTGATCTACCTATATATATTACAAAATTTCACTTCATAATAGATAGGAATGGGAATGCTATAGAACATTTGTTTTTAACGGGAAAAAAAAAAAAAAGGCAGCGCGGGGGTAAGCACCACATTGGGGGACTTCCCTGGCTGTCCTGTGGTTAAGACTCTGAACTTCCACTGCAGTACCATTCCTGGCCCCCTGGTCAGGGAACTAAGATATCTCATGACACACAGCTCAGCCAAAAAATTTTAAAAATGAAAAAAAATAAAATTAAAGGACATTGACTCTAATAAAGAGTTCGGAACTATGACTGGCATTCAGTATTGGACAGAAGAATGTTAAACACCAGTGTAGCCTTTTGGGGCATCAGTTTCCTAATCTGTGGAATAATACTGGATTATTCCAGCTAATGGTGGAAAAATTTCCAGTTTACTGAAATTTTTAGTAACTGTTTATCCTGACATTGATTTTTTTTTAATTTTATTTTTTTTTAAACTTTACATAATTGTATTAGTTTTGCCAAATATCAAAATGAATCTGCCACAGGTATAGTCAAACATTCAAATTGTTAAATTAAAATGTTTTACATTTAAAAATATTGAAATTGCAATGCCTTTTCTTTGGTGATAGTATGGCTTTGACTTAGCTAAATAATTTAAACTTAGCATGTTGTCAGAAAACTCACTTTTCTGGGCATCAAAACCTACTGCCTAAGTTTCACAGTTCAGCATAAAACTATATTATCAAAACAAGTGGATAGGATAGGCATTTATAGACTGGGTAGAAGATATAGATAGATAATAGATTCATTAGATAGATAATAGGTAGACATATTTATTTCTTGATTCATTTATGGTATGAAATAACTGATTCTATAAGGAGAAATAAAGAATTTGGTGCCATAAAAATAGGACATCAAATATTCTTGTGCTTGATCTTACTTTTAATTGACTAATTAAAAACAAACAAACAAATAAACAAAAACCTGCATTCCCTGTGTCAGAAGGAAAAACTTCTTTTCCTTTCCAGTCAAAAAAGTTCATTTTCAAAGTGTGTTTATCTAGAAGATAGATTATCCTGCATTCTTTTCATTCTAAGGATAAGTCTTAGGACTTAGTATTTCTGCCTGGGAATATACTCTAAACAAACAAACAAACAAAAACTCTGGACAAACTTTCTAAAAGAATGTCAAAAGTAAGAAACATCAGCAATTGCAATTTCTAGGAACATAAACAACATCTCTTCTGGAAGGGTTTGTGTCACTCAGGTACAGCTGCCTTCCAAGAAATGATTAACACTTACTGGGTAACACCAGGGAGAAAGGTTATAATCAAGCTGTCTTAGCCCCTGTCAACATTAGTTATTGTTTTATCTACTGGAGCAGCAGATATAGAATAGAAATAAAAGTGAAATAGAATGAAATTATGATATGTTTTCCCCCTAATAACAGCAGCATTCAATTGTGTATTGCTAAATAGAGAATGCTCCCCTCAACGAAATTTGCAGGTAGGACCACCATACATGTTAACATGCTTTTAAAATTCAAAGACAATAGCCAATCATTATATTTTTATCAATATAGGTCACATTTAAACTGTGTGTACTTGTATTTTCTTATGACCTCACTCCAAAATAAAACAGGAAATTAAAATCTAACTCTATTTTGAATTTGTATAGCTAAATGAATTTGTTTAGCTAAATATTATCACATAAATAAAACAAAAAAGTAAAAAGTACTTTTAAAAACACAGTTTTTCCAATTTTTCTTTTGATGTTTGAGGATCTCTCTCCTTAATCTACTGATTAGTAATGAGATCTATATATTCCTATAATAAATTCAGTTCAGTTCAGTTCAGTAACTCAGTCATGTCCGACTCTTTGCGACCCCATAAATCACAGCACGCCAGGCCTCCCGTTCATCACCAACTCCCGGAGTTCACTCAAACTCATGTCCATCGAGTCGGTGATGCCATCCAGCCATCTCATTCTCTGTTGTCCCCTTCTCCTCCAGTCCCCAATCCCTCCGAACATCAGAGTCTTTTCCAATCAGTCAACTCTTCGCATGAGGTGGCCAAAGTACTGGAGTTTCAGCTTTAGCATCATTCCTTCCATGAACACCCAGGACTGATCTCCTTTAGGACAGACTGGTTGGAGCTCCTTGCAGTCCAAGGGACTCTCAAGAGTCTTCTCCAACACCACATTTCAAAAGCATCAATTCTTTGGCGCTCAGCTTTCTTCACAGTCCAACTCTCACATCCTCACATGACCACTGGAAAAACCATAGCCTTGACTAGACGGACCTTTGTTGGCAAAGTAATGTCTCTGCTTTTGAATATGCTATCTAGGTTGGTCATAACGTTCCTTCCAAGGAGTAAGCATCTTTTAATTTTATGGCTGCAATCACCATCTGCAGTGATTTTGGAGCACAGAAAAATAAAGTCTGACATTGTTTGCACTGTTTCCCCATCTATTTGCCATGAAGTGATGAGACCAGATGCCATGATATTAGTTTTCTGAATGTTGAGCTTTAAGCCAACTTTTTCACTCTCCTCTTTCACTTTCATCAAGAGGCTTTTTAGTTCCTCTTCACTTTCTGCCATAAAGGTAGTGTCATCTGCATATCTGAGGTTATTGATATTTCTTGCGGCAATCTTGCTTCCAGCTTGTGTTTCCTCCAGTCCAGCGTTTCTCATGATGTATTCTTTATGTAAGTTAAATAAGCAGGGTGACAACATACAGCCTTGATGTACTCCTTTTCCTATTTGGAACCAGTCTGTTGTTCCATGTCCAGTTCTAACTGTTGCTTCCTGACATGCATATAGGTTTCTCAAGAGGCAGGTCAGGTGATCTGGTATTCCCATCTTTCGAAGAATTTTCCACAGTTTACTGTGATCCACACAGTCAAAGGCTTTGGCACAGTCAATAAAGCAGAAATAGATGTTTTTCTGGAAATCTCTTGCTTTTTTGATGATCCAACTGATGTTGGCAATTAGATCTATGCTTCCTCTGCCTTTTCTATTTTTTTTAAATTTTACTTTATTTTTAAACTTTACATAATTGTATTAGTTTTGCCAAATATCAAAATGAATCCGCCACAGGTATACATGTGTTCCCCATCCTGAACCCTCCTGAACCTGCCTTTTCTAAAACCAGCTTGAACATCTAGAAGTTCACGGTTCATGTAATGCTGAAAACTTGCTTGGAGAATTTTGAGCATTACTTTACTAGCTTGTGAGATGAGTGCAATTGTGCGCTAGTTTGAGTATTCTTTGGCATTGCCTGTCTTTGTTATTGGAATGAAAACTGACCTTTTCCAGTCCTGTGGCCACTGCTGAGTTTTCCAAATTTGCTGGCATATTGAGTGCAGCACTTTCACAGCATCATCTTTCAGGATTTGAAATAGCTCAACTGTTCCATCACCTCCACTAGCTTTGTTCCTAGTGATGCTTATTAAGGCCCGCTTGATTTCACATTCCAGGATGTCTGGCTCTAGGTGAGTGATCACACCATCATGATTATCTGGGTCACGAAGCTCTTTTTTGTACAGTTCTTCTGTGTATTCTTGCCACCTCTTCTTAATATCTTCTGCTTTGGTGAGGTCCATACCATTTCTGTCCTTTATCGAGCCAATCTTTGCATGAAATGTTCCCTTGGTATCTCTAATTTTCTTGAAGAGATCTCTAGTCTTTCCCATTCTGATTTTTTTTTTCTCTATTTCTTTGCATTAATCGCTGAGGAAGGCTTTCTTATCTCTCCTTGGTATTCTTTGGAACTCTGCATTCAGATGCTTATATCTTTCCTTTTCTCCTTTGCTTTTCACTTCTCTTCTTTTCACAGCTATTTTCAAGGCCTCCTCAGACAGCCATTTGCTTTTC
Organism: Bos javanicus; assembly: GCF_032452875.1. Lineage (NCBI taxonomy): Eukaryota > Metazoa > Chordata > Mammalia > Artiodactyla > Bovidae > Bos > Bos javanicus. Next base: position 56,459,978 of record NC_083869.1, on the reverse strand, counting down.
TGCATTTCTTTTTCTTGAGGATGGTCTTGATCCCTGTCTCCTGTACAATGTCACCAACCTCTGTCCATAGTTCATCAGGCAGTCTATCTATCAGATCTAGTTCCTTAAATCTTTTTCTCACTTCCACTGTATAATCTTAAGGGATTTGATTTAGGTCATACCTGAATGGTCTAATGGTTTTCCCCACTTTCTTCAATTTAAGTCTGAATTTGGCAATAAGGAGTTCATGATCTGAGCCACAGTCAGCTCCTGGTCTTGTTTTTGCTGCCTGTATATAGCTTCTCCATCTTTGGCTGCAAAGAATATAATCAATCTGATTTCAGTGTTGACCATCTGGTGATGTCCATGTATAGAGTCTTCTCTTGTGTTGTTGGAAAAGGGTGTTTGCTATAACCAGCGCGTTCTTTTGGCAAAAATCTATTAGCCTCTGCCATGCTTCATTCCGTACTCCAAGGCTAAATTTGCCTGTTACTCCAGGTGTTTCTTGACTTCCTACTTTTGCATTCCAGTCCCCTATAATGAAAACTACATCTTTTTTGGGTGTTAGTTCTAAAAGGTCTTGTAGGTCTTCATAGAACCATTCAACTTCAGCTTCTTCAGTGTTACTGGTTGTGGCATAGGCTTGTATTACCATGATATTGAATGGTTTGCTTTGGAAATGAACAGAGATCATTCTGTCATTTTTGAGATTGCATCCAAGCACTGCATTTTGGACTCTTTTGTTGACCATTGTGGCTACTCCATTTCTTCTAAGGGATTCCTGCCCACAGTGGTAGATATAATGGTCATCTGAGTTAAATTTACCCATATCAGTTCATTTTAGTTCACTGATTCCTAGAATGTCGACATTCACTCTTGCCATCTCCTGTTTGACCACTTTCAATTTGCCTTGATTCATGGACTTGACATTCCAGGTTCCTATGCAATATTGCTCTTTACAGCATTGGACCTTGCTTCTATCACCAGTCACATCCACAACTGGGTATTGTTTTTGCTTTGGCTCCATCCCTTCATTCTTTCTGGAGTTATTTCTCCACTGATCTCCAGTAGCATATTGGGCACCTACTGACCTGGGTAATTCCCCTTTCAGTATCCTATCATTTTGTCTTTCCATACTGTTCATAATAAATTAAGTGACTGTAAATAGCTTATCAGTATTTTTTCGAATACCTACAAACTCTTGGATTGGATTCTCTGGTGGCTCAGAAGGTAAGGAATCTTCCTGCAACAGGGGAGACCTGGGTTCGATCCCTGGGTTGGAAAGATGCCCTGGAGAAGGAAATGGCAACCCACTCCAGTATTCTTGGCTGGAAAATCTCATGAATGGAGGAGCCTGGTAGGCTACACAATCCAGGGGGTCGCAAAGAGTCAGAGAGGACTGAGCGACTTTACTACAAACACTTAAGCCCATGGCACACCATGTTAAAAAAAAAAAAAAATCCTGGATAAGAGTAAAGCTACACAGAGTGTTCCATTCTAAAGAATGTAGAAGAGCATTTAAAGGTTTTAAGTTGTAATGTAGGAATTAAGCCTATCAGACTATGTTTAAACCATAGCTTTTGGAGAAGGAAATGGCAACCCACTCCAGTATTCTTGCCTGGAGATTCCCATGGATGGAGAAGCCTGATGGGCTACAATCTATGGGGTCGCAAAGAGTTGGACACGACTGAGCGGCTTCACTCACTCACAGTTGATTCAAGAGAAGACAGGCTCTTTAAATATATTGTGGGACAGCAATGGCACTGTACTGAGTTTGTAGACTCAAAATGCCCAGATATACAGTCATCTTTCCAAACTTTATCAATTAACTTAATAGATTGCTTGCTTCCTTTTCATTAAAAAAGATGTACTCTCAAATATTTCAGGTTGTAATGTGCAGGTTTATTCCGCTCTGTCAACTCCCCTGGGGATATTTGATCTCTGTTTCAGTAACTGCTCTCCACTCACTTTTGTGTTATTCAGAGCTAGGAAATACACAACTATGGGAGGAAATATTTCTTTCTGAAATGATTGTTTCTCTGGTCACTTCTTTATATTACATTGTCTCAGCACAATTTGACTTCATAAATTGAACAATGTTTTATATCTCTTCTTACGTTTCTTGGCATAGTCTTTCATAGGCTATTTTAACCTCCTATATTTTCTACTTCCTAAACATCACACTTTTGACTCTATGATTTTACATTATCACACATTTTTGCAATGCCTTCTATAATGCATTCTAATATGTAAAAACGAAATCCGTTATGTTGGTTGCATGCGTGCATGCTAAGATGCTTCAGTTGTATCCAACTCTGTGCAACCTGATGGACTGTAGCCTACCAGGCTCCTCTGCCCATGGATTTCCCAGGCAAGAATACTGGAGTGAGTGTCATGTCCTCCTCCAGGGGATCTTCCTGACACAGGGATCGATGGAAGCCAAGTCTCTTATGCCTTCTTTTGGTAGGTGGGTCCTTTACCACCAGCGCCACCTGGGAAGCCCCATTATGCTAGTTATCTGATCCATTTAAAATATATATAGTGTGTGTATATTGTTATTGTTGAATTACTAACTCATGTCTGACTGCTTCTGCAATGCCATGGACTGTAGGCCACCAAGCTCCTCTGTCCATGGGATTTTCCAGGCAAGAATACTGGAGTGGGTTTCCATTTCCTTCTCCAGGGGATCCTCCTGACTCAGGGATTGAACCCAGGTCTCCTGGCAGGGATTGAACCCAGGTCTCCTGGCAGATTCTTTATCACTGACCCATCAGGGAATATATATATATATATATATATATATATATACACACACACACACACACACACAATTGAATTGATATATATATATATATATATATAATCAATTACAATAGTATTGTTGCCTGAGGGAAGTGATATAGGAACGAAGAACAGACACAGTAGGAAAAACACACAAACATGCACAGAAGTGCCTGGCACAGAGAGATGTACTGAACTGAAAATTAGAATGAGTGAACTAGTCACATGTACATTTTTCAAATAAGGAACTCTTAGCTTCTGTGAGGATTTAAAAAGAAATCTGCAACCAAAAAATACTCTTTGATTTCTAAGACTTCAACTAAAATGGACAGGTACAAATCAAATTAATAATTGATATTGTTCACACTTTTGTACATACAATTAATAATATAAAACTGAGAAGTGAATGGATAGGGTATTAGACAAACTGGTCTACTTGTTCAACAATTATCAGATGAAAGAAGAATTTTTAAAGCTTCCAGGACTTCTAAAATATTATAGCATATCTGTAGAATTTTATTTCAGAATAAGTTGTAATTTTTTCTTCCTTAGGAAATATCCCTTTTTAACATCTTGAAACATAAGGCAAGTTACATATTTATACTTTTCTAAAGACAGTAGGAGATGACCCAGATCCTCAATTATACTCTCAGTCTCAAAATTCTATAGTTATATTTGTAATAAATTACATAAACAGCTGAGTGGTCACAAAGATAGGCAAAAGTGTAGTAAGTATTCAGAGATTTAGGTCAATTTAGAAATGAAATTCAGGAACAAATAACAAAACTCTAGTTGTAAAATCATGATTTAAATATAAGAAACAGTGGATATCACAAGGATGGATTAGTGGTAAATTCAACGTAACCATGATGAACACTGGTGATAGAATCTGGATAACCAGTAAAATAGTGAGATGCATGTAAGAAGGTAATAAACTTTGAAATAGTTTTTTCCTCCAATTTTCAAGCCCAACCAACTATAATAAAGTTAGTTAATATATCTATCACCTCACATAGTTAAAATTTTTGTTGTTGTTGTTGTTGGTAAAAGCTTTAAAATATACTCTCAGCAACTTCAATGGCAACCTACTCCAGTATTCTGGCCTTGAGAATCCACTAGATGAAGGAGCCTGGTGGGCTACAATCCATGCTGTTGCAAAGAGTCAGACATGACTAAGCGAGTTCACTTTCTTTTTCTTCTTTTCTTAGCAACTTATATAATACAAATAAATATACAGTACATTATTTTTTACTACAGTCAGCCATAAACTATTCTGGTTTGGATAGAGATGAGAAATGGAAAGTTGGAATCATAACTATGCATATGCATATTTTTTAATGGCCAAAAAATTCTTTAAATTAGATTAGAACTATTGGATTGCTGGACCACCTAGTGTAGCTATAATTGCCACACATAATAAGAGACTGAGGAAGGGAAAAGAAAACCAGGTATATAAAAAATAAGTGAAAGGAGACTAAAAGTTATGATGAGGTGTTATAGAAGTATTTTCTGTATTGGGCCATAATAGAAAATTATACCATATTCAGGATAATAATTCACCTATCTTTTCAAAAGCATTAACCCACTAAGTTCATTTAGGATTTCTTTGATGTATTCTGAGACAAACTTTTATATTATATTCTCATAATAACCCTGAGAATTAGGAAGAAAATTTATATATCAGAAAAAAAAAAGAAAAAGAAAATTTATAAAGACTAAGTAATATGCCTAAAGGCACACAACCTTTAGTTGGAAAAGTCAGACCAAGGATTTAAGCATAGAATTCTTCAATTTTTTTTTTCAGAATTATTGCCTTCTGGCATCACCAACTGCTGGGAGCCAGCATATTGCATATTGAGTGCAGCACTTTCCACAGCATCATCTTTCAGGATCTGGAATAGCTCAACTAGAATTCTATCACTGCCAGGAGCCAGCGTGAGGCACTCCATCCGTGGCAAAGGTCATGAGGAAGGAGGCTCGGCATACACAAAGGCGGGATCGAGCCTCAGGAGTCCCCCTGGAAATTCTCGAGCATCTATCCCCAAAACCAGAGTCTGCCTACTTTCTGCTTTGTGCTTTCACCTACACCTCTGACTTTACAGGGGGCTGTCCCCCACTACCTCTCTCTGAAAAAAGAGTTAGCTTACAGCTCCAGTTAATAATTCCTGGGTGTGACAGTGTTTCAACCTACAAACTCCTTTGGCAATCCTCTAGCCTGCCTGAATAGGTTTTTCCGGCCACATGTGATTGTTCAGAGCCTCCCAACTGTGAGAGGCAGGAGATGTTCTAAACTGTCTAAACACAGATTCTTTTGAGTAGTTAAAAGATTGATTAGAAATTGTATTGGTGAAGGGTTTTTCACTTATTGGGCCAACGTTTGCTGCTAAGTCTCCATACCCCTTACCTACTGTGTCCTTGGCAGTGTATTGATTGATATAATGGGTGTATAGAAATGTAAGTAGTAGCCTCAATGTTTGTAACCTTGGACCCTTGAGTTAATTCTTTTCTTGATTGAGCCCACCTCACCTTTGCCCTATAGGAATGCAGCTTTGTCCAATGCTTTTTGGAGGCTGGTGCCTGACTTTAGAATAATCACCTTTAGAGAAAAATAAGTTTCTTAAAATGTTAACAGGCCTCCGGGCCAGAAGATGATGCAAATCACCGAAACTTTTGCATATGATAAGTTTGCAGGAAGAAAGCCTGGCTTACTGCATGACTCTACCCCTTCCCCCATTATCCTCTATGCATAACTTAAGGTATAAAAACTACTTTGGAAAATAAAGTGCGGGCCTTGTTCACCGAAACTTGGTCTCCCCATGTCGCTCTCTCTCTCACTCTGGCTGAGTCTCCATCTGGAGCGCGGAACCCACCATGCTTACTAATTATGCCTGGGCTTCTAAGATCCGATCGGGGAGGCCTCAGTGTCTCTTCTCCTTCGGGAGAACGCAAGGATGCCTGCGGCCTACGTAAGTGGTGCAAACTTCTTGTCTTGAAGTTTTATTGGGCTCCCGCGTAAACCAAGCTACTCAGCCTCTTTTCTCCACTGAATTTCCTCACTGAGCTATCCTCATTCTATTACTCTTTATATCTTTGATAAATATTTAGATAAATAGATCGCCTATGCCGTCTCTCCTTCAAATACCCTGGATCAGCCGGGGCTGGAGCCCGGCAACCAACACTATGGACATGAGTTTGAGCAAACTGCAGGAGTTGGTGAAGGAAGCCTGGCATGCTGCAGTTCATGGGGTTGCAAAAAGTTGGACATGACAGAGTGACTGAACTGAACTGATTGCCTTTAGCACAAACTGAACTCATCAGGTTTTAGCTGATAATTTCAGTGTTCCTTAAGCATTCAACTTTCCTATGTCTCTGCTACTCTAACAAAGTCCCTATACTAGAACTTAATGCACTTCTTTCTTCAAGAGACTTAAACACCTATACATGCACATACACACACATCTATTTGTATACTCATAGGCAATATATGTATGTTATATGTGAAGTGAAGTGAAGTCTGTCAGTCGTGTCTGACTCTTTGAACCCCATGAACTGTAGCCTACCAGGATCCTCTGTCCGTGGGATTTTCCAGGCAAGAGTACTGGAGTGCGTTGCCATTTCCTTCTCCAGGGGATCTTCCCGACCCAGGGATCAAACCCCAGGTCTTCTGCATTGTAGGCAGACACTTTACTGTCTGGGCCACCAGGGAAGTTATTATATGTACATATACATAAATTTATTTAGTTGTCCTCAGACAAATATTTATATTTGTCTATATAATATAATGCATATATATTTAATATATATGTATATGATATAGATCTATACGTATTATATAATATAAAGGACAGAAATGGTATGGACCTAACAGTAGAAGAAGATATTAAGAAGAGATGGCAAGAATACACAGAAGAACTATACAAAAAAGAGCTTCACTACCCAGATAATCACGATGGTGTAATCACTCACCTAGAGCCAGACATCCTGGAATGTGAAGTCAAGTGGGCCTTAGAAAGCATCACTACGAACAAAGCTAGTGGAGGTGATAGAATTCCAGTTGAGCTATTCCAAATCCTGAAAGATGATGCTGTGAAAGAACTGCACTCAATATGCCAGCAAATTTGGAAAACTCAGCAGTGGACACAGGACTGGAAAAGGTCAGTTTTCATTCCAATCCCAAAGAATGGCAATGCCAAAGAATGCTCAAACTACCGCACAATTGCACTCATTTCACATGCTAGTAAAGTAATGTTCAAAATTATCCAAGCCAGGCTTCAGCAATATGTGAACTGTGAACTTCCTGATGTTCAAGCTGGTTTTAGAAAAGGCAGAGGAGCCAGAGATCAAATTGCCAACATCCGCTGGATCATACAAAAAGCAAGAGAGTTCCAGAAAAACATCTATTTTTGCTTTATTGACTATGCCAAAGCCTTTGACTGTGTGGATCACAGTAAACTGTGAAAAATTCTGAAGGAGATAGGAATACCAGACCACCTGATCTGCCTCTTGAGAAATCTGTATGCAGGTCAGGAAGCAACAGTTAGAACTGGACATGGAACAACAGACTGGTTCCAAATAGGAAAAGGAGTTAGTCAAGGCTGTATATTGTACCCTGTTTATTTAATTTATATGCAGAATACATCATGAGAAATGCTGGACTGGAAGAAACACAAGCTGGAATCAATATTGCTGGGAGAAATATCAAAAACCTCAGGTATGCAGATGACACCACCCTTATGGCAGAAAGTGAAGAGGAACTAAAAAGCATCTTGATGAAAGTGAAAGTGGAGAGTGAAAAAGTTGGCTTAAAGCTCAACCTTCAGAAAATGAAGATCATGGCATCTGGTCCCATCACTTCATGGGAAATAGATGGGGAAACAGTATCAGACTTTATTTTTCTGGGCTCCAAAATCACTGCAGATGGTGACTGCAGCCATGAAATTAAAAGACGCTTACTCCTTGGAAGGAAAGTTATGACCAACCTAGATAGCATATTGAAAAGCAGAGACATTACTTTGCCAACAAAGGTTTGTCTAGTCAAGGCTATGGTTTTTCCAGGGGTCATGTATGGATGTGGAAGTTGGACTGTGAAGAAGGCTGAGCACCAAAGAATTGATGCTTTTGAACTGTGGTGTTGGAGAAGATTCTTGAGAATCCCTTGGACTGCAAGGAGATCCAACCAGTCCATTCTGAAGGAGATCAGCCCTGGGATTTCTTTGGAAGGAATGATGCTAAAGCTGAAACTCCAGTACTTTGGCCACCTCATGCGAAGAGTTGACTCATTGGAAAAGACTCTGATGCTGGGAGGGATTGGGGGCAGGAGGAGAAGTCACACATTACTGAGTGACTGATCTGAATATATAGATATATATGTACAGATGTATTTTCAATTGAATTAAACAGCATACTTAATGGTACAGATTAGGTGTTAGCAAATATGGCCTGTTGTTTGGTTGCCTGTTTTTATAAATAAAGTTTTATTGAAATACTGTCCCAGCTCAGTTCAGTTCAGTTCAGTCACTCAGTCGTGTCCGACTCTTCGTGACCCCATGAATCACAGCACGCCAGGCCTCCCTGTCCATCACCAACTCCCAGAGTTCACTCAGACTCACGTCCATTGAGTCAGTGATGCCATCCAGCCATCTCATCCTCTGTTGTCTCCTTCTCCTCCTGCCCCCAATCCCTCCCAGCCTCAGAGTCTTTTCCAATGAGTCAACTCTTCACGTGAGGTGGCCAAAGTACTGGAGTTTCAGCTTTAGCATCATTTCTTCCAAAGAAATCCCAGGGCTGATCTCCTTCAGAATGGACTGGTTGGATCTCCTTGCAGTCCAAGGGACTCTCAAGAGTCTTCTCCAACACCACAGTTCAAAAGCATCAATTCCTCACAGCTATTCATTACATATTCACTATAAGGCACTGTAGTTGTGATAAGAGACAATATGGTCCATGAAGCTCCAAATATTTACTATCCGGCCCTTCAAGAAAAAGCAAAGAGCCTCAGGATCATTGTCATTCAAGCATGCACTGGTGCATGGTGCAGAGATGCTGTGGTAGATTCCTCCAGGTACACCCAGATCTACCCTTCTGAACTCATTTTTTCAGTTGCCAAGGGCTACTGTCTTCATAACATAAGGTAATGGTGCTGAACTTTCACCATCCTACACGCTCTAAATATCTTCTGTAAATGTTCTCCAGTGGCAGCATAAAGATTCTCCCATTAATATTTACTTGGATTTCAGAAAAATGTGACTGAGAATGAGCCTGACAATGAAGAGAATTCCATTCTTCTCTCTTCAAAGCTTCTGAGGTTGGTTTGAGGGCCCAAATACAGAAGATAATTTCATTATTTTGCAATGTTCTTTTATCCTAGGACAACTAATCAATTTCATTTCATAATTAAAAAATTATAAATAACAATGAAGTTTATACAAATCACTCTAACAATACCAGTTCAATTAATAACTATAAGAAAATCAGTTATTATTTCTCCAGAAGAAATTTTACAATTTGGACTGTCTCTGTGGTAGTGAATGCACTTAAAATTTTCAAAATATTATCAGCAGTTTCACTTTTCACTGAATAGATTATCCAATTTGGTTGGTTCGAATAATTAGCCATTTTAAAACCTCTTAACATGCATACTTCAGCAAGTATAAAGCACATATATTTCAAGTGTATCATTTTTCAAATCTATAATCAGGAAATTCTAAGTTTACTTACATGTCTCTGGGATCCATCATATTCACATCTTTCAATTTTTCCTAGGCTGCCATCTGAGAAATACAGCTTCTCTGCACGGTGATCAATGGTGAGTCCATTTGGAGTGAGTATGTCTGTACTGACCACCACTTGAGCATTTTTCCCAGTAAGAGTTGATCTCATGATACTTGGATGCTGTTCATTCCAGTTGGTCCAAAACATTAAACTAATTAAAATGAAAATTGTGATAATAGGTTAAATTTTTTATCAGTCGTTAACAATATTAGAAGAAACATGGCAATGTCAAACTATTTAAAATAAAGCAAAATTGTCTCATAGTTTCTGACCCTTGAGGAAGTCTAATAATAAGGAGAGATATGTATATTATATTTGCATATTTTTCCAGTTTCTTAAATGACCTGGAAACTATTTCTGAAAAATAATTATCTCTCAAATAGCAATTTAATTCAATTGAATCAGTTTGATACACAGTAAAGATTTATTTGAATCAAAGAAAAATAGTTATCTTAAATTTCCTATGAACTGCAAATATACTCTGATTTATTATTATCATGTTTCAGGAAATCCTGTGTTATAATTTTGAATATCATTCTTAACCTAGCAATATTTCTCTTCTTCAGTTGGTAAAAGTAAAAATCGCTCTCTTTTTCTGGATTTTCTTTTTTTAATATTTGTATACTGGCTGGGCTGGGTCTTCGTTGCTGCACAGCCTTTTTCTCTAGTTGTGGTGAGTAGGGGCTACTCTTTAGTTGTATTGCATAGGCTTCTTACTTTGGTGGCTTGTCTGGTCATGGACACTGGCTTTAGAGAACCTGGGCCTCCGGGGTTCAGCACTTAGGCTCAATAGTTGTGGCTCAGGCTCTGAAGCACTGGCTCAGTAGTTGTGGCACACAGGCTTGGTTGCTTTATAGAAATCCAAGACCAGGGATTGAACCTGTGTCTCCTGCACTGGCAGGTAGATTCTTTACCACTGAGCCACCAGGGTAGTCCTAGGTTTTGTTTTTTTTTAATTCTGGATTCCTCTCTGTATATGTTTTAGAAAGACACAATTAGTAAACTCCTGTATTTCTTTAATGGCTTTTTTCTCCCTCCTTTGTCAGGGTGATTTTTCTGTATATTATAATGCTGTTACTAGAATTACAGGGGTTACTCTCAATCCTTAAAGGTAAGATTTGTTACTTACAGTCTTAACAGAATATTTTAAATCAGTATTTGTCAAACTATTCTCTGAGGAAGGCCAAGGATTCTGTTGGCACTTAAAGGTTACCGGAAGAGCAGAGAGGCTGTAGGGTGCTAGTCTCCAAGGCCTATTTTATTTCATCAGCTCTTCTTTCTCTCCCTTTAAGACTATACCTAAGAGTTTATTTGAAGATCAGTTTTTGAACTGAAGGAAGGCAGGCAAGAATGGAAGGCATCAGGAAGAGAAGGAAAGAGAGAGGAAAGAAGGAAGGAAGGGAGGAAGGAAGGAAGGGAGGGTGGGGGAGAAGCCAGGAAGAAAAGGAGGAAGGGAGAAAAGAAGATGGGAAAGAGAGAGACAGGCAGGCCACTTTACATTTTTAGAAAGTATGTTTAATAAATATTTACAAAGAGAAGCTATTTGAAAATATTTCATATTTATAACAAGATAGCATGTATCATCCCTATGTATATCCTATAAAGACAAGGTAATAGCCAAACTAATTATTCAACATTTAATTTTGGGTATTATGGGACAATACACAACTTTATAAAAAGAAAAACTTTTCTTCTTTCTTAGTTTTCTGAATGTTGAGTTTTAAGCCAACTTTTTCACTCTCCTCTTTCACTTTCATCAAGAGGCTTTTAGTTCTTCTTCACTTTCTGCCATAAGGATGGTGTCATTTGCATATCTGAGGTTACTGATATTTCTCCCAGCAATCTTGATTCCAGCTAGTGCTTCATTCAGCCTAGCATTTCTCATGATGTACTCTGTATATAACTTAAATCAGCAGGGTGACAATATACAGGCTTGACGTACTCCTTTCCCTATTTGGAACCAACCTGTTGTTCCATGCCAGTTCTAACTGTTGCTTCTTGACTTGCATACAGATGTCTCAGGAGGCAGGTCAGGTGATCTGGTATTCCTATCTCTTTAAAAATTTCCCATAATTTTTTATGATCCACACAGTCAAAAGCTTTGGCATAGTCAATAAAGCAGAAGTAGATGCTTTTCTGGAATTCTCTTGCTTTTTTGATAATTCAACAGATGTTGGTAATTTGATCTCTGGTTCCTCTGCTGTTTCTAAATTCAGCTTGAACATCTGGAAATTCATGGTTCATGTATTGTTGAAGCCTGGCATGGAGAATTTTGAGCATTACTTTACAATGTGAGATGAGTGCAAGTGTGCAATAGTTTGAGCATTTTTTGGCATTTCGATTCTTTATCATTGGGATGAAAGCTGACCTTCTCTAGGCCTGTGGCCACTGCCAAGTTCTCCAAATTTGCTAGCATGTTGAGTGCAGCACTTTCACAGCATCATCTTTTAGAATTTGAAATAGCTCAACTGGAATTCCATCACCTCCACTAGCTTTCTTCGTAGTGATGCTTCCTAAGGCCCACCTGACTTAACATTCCAGCATGTCCAGCTCTAGGTGAGTGATCACACCATTGTGATTATCTGGGTCATGAAGATCTTTTTTTGTATAGTTCTTCTGTGTATTTTTGCAAGCTCTTCTTAATATCTTCTGCTTCTCTTAGGTCCATACCATTTCTGTCCTTTACTGTGCCGATCATGCATGAAATTTTCCCTTGGTATCTCTAATTTTCTTGAAGAGATCTCTAGTCTTTCCCATTCTGTTGTTTTCCTCTATTTCTTTACATTGATCACAGAAGGAGGCTTTCTTATCTATCCTTGCTATTCTTTGGAACTCTGCATTCAAATGAGTATGTTTTGTTTTTTCTCCTTTTATTTTCACTTCTCTTATTTTCACAGCTATTTGTAAGGCCTCCTCAGACAACCATTTTGCCTTTTTGCATTTCTTCTTCTTGGGATGGTATTGATCCCTGCCTTCTGTACAATGTCAGGGACCTCCATCGACAGCTGTTCAGGGACTCTGTCTATCAGATCTAATCCCTTGAATCTATTTGTCACTTCCACTGTATAATGGTAAGGGATTTGATTTAGGTCATACCTGAACGGTCTAGTGGTTTTCACTACTTTCTTCAATTTAAGTCTGAATTTGGCAAAAAGCGATCATGATTTGAGCCATAGTCAGCTCCCGGTCTTATTTTTGCTGACTGTATATAGCTTCTGCATCTTTGGCTTCAACAAATATAATCAATCTGATTTCTGTATTGACTATCTGGTAATGATCATATGTAGAGTCTTCTCTTGTGTTGTTGGAAGAGGGTATTTGCTATGACCAATATGTTTTCTAGGCAAAACTCTATTAGCCTTTCCCCTGCTTCATTCTTTACCCCAAGGCCAAATTTGCCTGTTACTCCGGGTAATACTTGACTTTCTACTTTTTGCATTCCGGTCCTCTATAATGAACAAAACATCTTTTTGGCTGTTAGTTCTAGAAGGTCTTGTAGGTCTTCATAGAACCATTCAACTTCAGCTTCTTCAGCACTAGTGGTCGGGTCATAGACTTGGATTACTGTGATATTGAATGGTTTGCCTTGGAAACAAACAGAGATTATTTTGTCATTTTTGAGATTGCATCAAAGTAGTGCATTTTGGATGTTTTTGTTGAATATAATCATTACTCCATTTCTTCTAAGGGATTCCTGCCCACAGTAGTAGCTATAATGATCATCTGAGTTAAATTCACTATTCCAGTCCATTTTAGTTCGCTGATTCCTTAGTTCAGAAAACTAAGATCATGATATCTTGTCCCATCACTTCATGGCAAATCAGTGGGGAAAAAGTTGAAACAGTGACAGACTTTATTTTAGGGGGCTCCAAAATCACCGCAGATGGTGACTGAAGCCATGAAATTAAAAGACCCTTACTTGGAAGAAAAGCTATGATCAACCTAGATAGCATGTTAATAAGCAGAGACATTACTTTGCCAACAAAGGTCCATCTAGTCAAGGCTATGGTTTTTCCAGTAGTCATGTATGGATGTGAGAGTTGGACTTTAAAGAAAGCTGAGTGCCTAAAAATTTATGCTTTTGAACTGTGGTGTTGGAGAAAACTCTTGAGAGTCCCTTGGACTGCAAGGCGATCCAACCATTCCATCCTAAAGGAAATCAGTCCTGAATATTCATGGGAAGGACTGGTGCTGAAGCTAAAACTCCAATACTTTGGTCATCTGATATGAAGAACTGACTCATTAGAAAAGACCCTGATGCTGAGAAAGATTGAAGGCAGGAGGAGAAGGGGACGACAGAGGATGAAATGGTTGGATGGTATCACCAACTCAATGGGCATGTGTTTGAGTAAACTCCAGGAGTTGGTGATGGATAGGGAGGCCTGACATGCTCCAGTCCGTGGGGTCACAAATATTCGGACACAACTGAGCAACTGAACTAAACTGAACTTCTTCTATCTAATCTAAAAAATAACTGCCACAAATTAAGGAAAACTGGGTCCTCTATGCTCTTTATTAAAATACTTCAAAGCATTTTAATCTATTCTATGGAACATTAAAGTGTTCTAAGGATTGTTGCTGTTGTTGTACATTTGCTCAGTCGTGTGACTCTTAAATGTGAAAGTAGTTTGTACTATGAATCAGTAAATTTATGAAAAATAAAAAACACATGACATTCCACTTTCTTAAATCATGGAATAGTTTTAACCATATCCTGTGACTTTTTAAAAAAAAATTAGTTAAAAAGTTATGCAAATAATATGAGATAGTAAACAAACAATTTATTTTCAATAATTTTATAGATTGTGAGCTTTAGAATTATAGAATTTCCAAGGAATTATTACTCCTTTAATTTCACGTTTCATTTCAAAGATGAGAAAAAAGAGGCCAGAGAGCTTGAGTACTATAGTTATTGAGTCAAGTTTTGAACTCAAGTAGTCCTTCATCTAGAAATTGATTTGAAGATTTCTGTTAATCAACAGACATATAAAAGTGACTCATAGATGTCATTAATATGCTTAATGATAAAATATTTTTATACTTTAAACATTAATTACATATAATTTTCCAATTAAAATATTTTGGTGTGTTTAATTATAATTTTCACTTTATCTAATGCAAGAGGAAAGTATAATTTTAGCCTCTGTAAGAAGTAATTATAGGGTAAAGCATTTATCACTTAAAGTTAATCATGTATAATATCATCAGTGACCTCCCTCATGTTTGTTTGAAAATTGTCTTATAGATTCCTTTGATAAACTTTAGGGTAATTATTATTGTCCTAAGATTCTTCGGGTGGACTCTTAGGATCAATGTAGCTGACGCAACAACCAACTGTATAGTGATACGGCAGTGGTAAAAGCAGAACCAGCTCTGCCTACATATCTGAAGGCCTGTGTCCATCTCAGCTAAGTAACCAAACCTGTGTAAGCAGGCAACCTCATTTTCACCTGCATCTCTCAACCTTTAGAGTTTTAATTTTCAAGTTAAGTATGTTTAACTAAGTAAGTCAATTCTCATCTCTAGTTCTATAAGATAGTAATTCGTATAGTCTTTTCATCTCTTAGGTGATCAGGGCCAGTGTTTTTTATTCTTCCATTTTTATTCAACACACCTGAAATAAGTTTTCTATTTATGCTCAGTGAAACCATATTGATGTCTGTGCCCTTGTTTCATTTAAGAATAAAAAGATTTTCTAGTAGTTAGCAAATATTCCTATCATATTGTAAAAGAGTGCAACTCTATAGGCATATTTGTCTTCTACTTAACCTAACCTTTGTTCTTCAGTTTTCATATAATTCTTTCTTAATAGCATCATCCAAAACATGACTTTTTTTATAATTTGTTTTTTTATACATTTTATATTATAGCCTGAGCAATTTTTCTTGCTATGAATTCTTCATAAGTATTATAAATGCTTACACAATGTATCATACCAATGTAGATCACTTGACTATTGTCAGGTATCTAATGTTGAAAATAAAGCTGCACACAAAGGTTTATTTTTACTTCCTCTGATTTCAATTGGAGTGATCTCCAGTTGTTAAAATTACTTAATTGAATTATAGAAACACCTTTTAGGTTTTAATGCTTTTTAATAGTCTTTTTTCTTTTTCAAATTTATCATTTCAATCAGTGATGCATTAATGTCTTTTTCATATACTTATTCTATCACAGTATTGACTCTATTTTCCCTTTCATCCTTTAATTTTGCTTTTACTGACCTCTCATAGAAATGATGCCTAGCCTTTAAAGAGTCCAGGTTTCAATCATTCACATTTCCAATGCTCTCATAAACAATAATTTTATGAATTATGAAAAGAGAACTTCAGACGAAATATTTATTTTTAAAGCTAATTATAAGGTTTTGACTTATATTAAAGAAATAGAAATTTCTTACTTTTGGCATTCATCGAGGGCTAGCACATGAGGATGGTCATCTTCCGACATGGCAATGACCGCTTCCCTGTCAAATGCTCCTGGCCGAGTCTGGTCCACTGTGTGCCTGGTGATGGATGAGGTAGTCGAGCTGGTCCAGTACAGGGTGTCCCAGGCTCTGTGATAGGCAAGGCCCTCAACAGAACCCACATCTGATGGGGAAAAGAAAAAGAATAAATTTACACTTTTATCTGCAAAAATTTTGGTTTCTGAACAGAAAAAAGCATGTACAATATACACTATGCGCGTGCGCGAGCGTGTCTGTGTGTGTGTGTATGTGTGTGTGTGTGCTGTGTGTGTGCTAAGTGGCTTCAGTCGTGTCTAACTCTTTGCGAACCCATGGACCATAGCCCTCCAGGCTCCTCTGTCTATGGGATTCTCCAGGCAAGAAAACTGGAGCGGGTTTCTGTGCCCTCCTCCAGGGGATCTTCCCGACCTGGGGATTGAATCTACTCCTCTTATGTCCCCTGCAATGGCAGGCAGGTTCTTTACCACTCGCATCACCTGGGAAGCAAAATATAAACTATATCTGTGTTATCTTATCAGTCATTTCTTCACAAATGCTCCAAAATAAAGATATTATAATCATGATGCCTACGAATGCTGATTACACACAGTAAATCTAAGTTATGAACTGCTCATAGAGAAGTTTATACAAAAACATGATGTTAAAGATTGAATACCCTCATCAAAAAAAAAAACAAAACAAAACCTTAATTAAGTAATTGTCTTTTATTTAGGAATCTGGTGGTTGTCTTTTATTTTCATGTCTTAATAATCAATTTTTTGCAACAATTTAATGATGCTTTTGAAAATCATATGTCAGAGATACTATTAACATGCAATAATAATGAGTTTTCTTTTGATACCATATTTGGAGACATCAAGGAAAAACAATATCAAAAGCTACAATGAAGTATCAAAAAAACAAAATCCAATTCTATACTTGTGATTATCGAGCAGTGGTAGAGAATGTTTTAGTAAGTTAATGCAATATATTTTTTTATCCTATTCAACTAATGTGATGTAAAAACCAAAGAATAAAGTTAATTGCCAGCTAAAGCATGCTTTCATATAGGCAGAAAAAGATAAATGATAGTACACATAGTCTAATACTTAAACGTGACAATATGAGAAACAAGAGTAATTATTTTTTAAAATTGCTTTCCTAATCACAGGATAATGTAGGGTGGTTGTTTTACTTTTCATAGAAGTGTTTGAATATACCTTTGCTGCTGCTGCTGCTAAGTCGCTTCAGTCGTGTCCAATTCTGTGCAACCCCATAGACGGCAGCCCACAAGGCTCCCTCATCCCTGGGATTCTCCAGGCAAGAACACTGGACTGGGTTGCCATTTCCTTCTCCAATGCATGAAAATTAAAAGTGAAAGTGAAGTCGCTCAGTCGTGTCCGACTCATTGCGACCCAAGGACTGCAGCTTACCATTCTCCTCCACCCACGGGATTTTCCAGGCAAGAGTACTGGAGTGGGGTGCCATTGCCTTCTCTGATATAACCAAATTATTAAGTTTTTCATTATTGTTTTTCTCAGAGTTAGTATTCTTAGCATATTTAAGAGAGAATACATATACATTTAATTTTGGTAGTCATGCTAAGAAATTAACATTATAACAGGCAGAGTCTTTTTATAGCTTTTCTCTTAAGGAATCTGAAAAGAATTATTTGGCTTTTCTGAGAATATATGGATGAAAAGGGCTGTTTTTAGATTTGAGATGGGTAAATGTTTACTTTGATGGTCAAAAGGATTTAGAGGGAGAGAAAAACAATATTAAAGCCTTTCAAACTAGATTTCATAATGCCATTAAAATTCTGTTATTTGATTCTTTTCCTACATGAAACAAAAAGTCCACTAATAATAGAATTAATATCTGCCACTTATGGGGCACTGTCTTCCAGTTAGGAATTGTGTAATTGTTTTGCATATATCCCTTTATGTGTAAATCTACCCTGTGATATTAGTTTTATTGTTATTCTTCCCCTAAGAAGAAAACAGAAATCTATGTTCACAGAACTAAAAGTATTGAAGCAAGATTTTTATCACAGATGTGTGTGCTTCCATAAGCCTGTATCTGTCAGCGGCACTATTTAGAGATGGATTTATAGCAGCTATCGCTTATCCTCAGTGTACCTCAAGCTGGAACCAAACAAATGATTCATTAGTTTCAACTTGTCTGACCCTGGGTGAATTGTATCAGCAGTAATTTACCATGAATAACCTATCACACAGTCAACAAAACCACTTATAAGAAATTAATGTGGATGATTAGTATGGAAACCTAGGTCAAAGATGATGGAAGAAAAATTGTAAAACACAATCATAATAACATCTGTTAAGCTTTGCTTATATGAATGATATGTATTCCTATTTGAGGTGACTAGGTGGGAGGTTGATAATGTTTAACAGTATTTTGATTATTAATTAATAACCCATCTATTCCACTGTATTTTTAGTACTTTCATATCACTTCAGAAATGAAGCTAACTCTATTAGTATTACAAACAACATTCCACTCTATCACCTGCAAATAGAATGAGGCGTGGCATAGCTTTGAAAAAAAAATCCAAGCAAATCAGAATCATTAATCCATCCTCATTCTCTATCTTTCCCTTCTACTGACTTTGATGGATCTTCTTCATGGACACTTTTTCTTGCCAAATTAGGAGGAAACCACTTGGTATTACCTTTGAGATGAAGCAGATGTTCTTTTCTATAGCTGATATAATTCCAGGGTTACTAGAGTGTGTAATATATCTCACTGTCCAGGTACAATATCTTTTGCTTTATTGTTTGCAATATATGACAACCTGACAGTACACTTAATCATATCTGGTGCCACACTTTAAAATATTTGTTACTTAGAAAAATATTTGACTCCCTACAAAAATTATATTTGTCATTAGTAAGTAGTCAAATAAAGACATAAACCACACACCACTATATATCAATTAGAACACCTACAAAGACCTACTGTATAGAACAGGGAACTATATTTAATATTTTATAATAACCCATAAGGGAAAACATCTGAAAATGTATTGTTGTTGTTTGTTCCTCTGTCATGTCTGACTCTTTTCAACCCCATGGACTGTAGCCTGCCTGGTTTCTCTGTCCATGGGAATTTCTAGCCAAGAATACTGGAGTAGGTCGCCATTTCCTTCCTCAGGGGATCTTCTCAACCCAGGGATCAAACCTACATCTCCTGCAAGTCTCCTACATTGCAAGCTAATTCTTTACCACTCAGTGGTAAAGCCCTATATGTGTGTGCGTGTGTGTGTGCATGTGCGTGTGTGTGCATGAGTATGTATATTTTTATACATATATATATATGTATATTGGAGAAGGCAATGGCACCCCACTCCAGTACTCTTGCCAGGAAAATCCCATGGACAGAGGAGCCTGGTAGGCTGCAGTCCATGGGGTCGCTGAGTCAGACATGACTGAGTGACTTCACTTTCACTTTTCACTTTCATGCATTGGAGGAGGGAATGGCAACCCACTCCAGTGTTCTTGCCTGGAGAATCCCAGGGATGGGGGAGCCTGGTGGGCTCCCATCTATGGGGTCGCACAGAGTTGGACACGACTGAAGCGACTTAGCAGCAGCAGCATATATGTATATTATCCATGAGAATATTAAATTGAAAATCATGAAAATATCTTACTTGAGGTAACATAAAAGATGTTAACATCTATTGGAAAGACCATCAGACCAGTCAGGTATGACCTAAATCAAGTCCCTTACGATTATACAGTGGAAGTGACAAATAGATTCAAGTGATTAGATCTGATAGACAGAGTGCCTAAAGAACTATGGAAGGAGGTTCCTGACATTGTATGAAGGCATTGATCAAGACCACCCCCAAAAAAAGAAATTCAAAGAGGCAAAATGGTTCTCTAAGGATGCCTTACAAATAGCTGTGAAAAAGAAGAGAAGCAAAAGGCAAAGGAGAAAAGGAAAGATATACACATTTGAATGCAGAGTTCCAAAGAATAGCAAGGATAGATAAGAAAGCCTTCCTCTGTGAACAATGTAAAGAAATAGGGGAAAACAATAGAATGGGAAAGACTACAGACCTCTTCAAGAAAATTATATTCCAAGGGAAAATTTCATGCAAAGATGGGCACAGTAAAGGACAGAAATGGTATGGACCTAACAGAAGCAGAAGATATTCAGAAGAGGTGGCAAGAATACACAGAAGAACTGTACAAAAAAGATCTTCACAACCCAGATAATTACAATGGTGTGATCATTCAGCTAGAGCCAGACATCCTGGAATGTGTAGTCAAGTGGGCCTTAAGAAGCTTCTCTATGAACAAAGCTAGTGGAGGTGATGGATTTCCAGTTGAGCTATTTCAAATCCTAAAAGATGATGCTTTGAAAGTGCTGTACTTAACATGCCAGTAAATTTGGAGAACTCCTCCATGGCCACAGGACTGGAAAAGATCAGTTTTCATTCCAGTCACAAACAAACGCAATGCCAAAAAATGCTCAATCTACTGCACAATTGCTCTCATCTTACATCCTAAGTAATACTCAAAATTCTCCAAGCTAGGCTTCAACAGTATGTGAACCGTGAACTTCAGGATGTTCAAGCTGGATTTAGAAAAGGCAGAGGAACCAGAGATCAAATTGCCAACGTCTAGTGAATCATTAAAAAAGCAAGAGAGTTCAAGAAAAGCATTTACTTCTGCTTTATTGACTAGGCCTAAGCCTTTGACTGTGTAGATTATAACAAATTGTGGGAAATTCTTAAAAAGATGGGAATACCAGACCACCTGACCTGCCTCCTGAGAAACTGTATGCAGGTCAAGAAGCAACAGTTAGAACTGGACATGGAACAACATACTGGTTCCAAATAGGGAAAGGACTACATTAAGGCTGTATATTGTCACCCTGCTTATTTAACTTATATGCAGAGTACATCATGAGAAATGCTGTGCTAGATGAAGCACAAGCTGGAATCAAGATTGCAGGGAGAAATATCAATAACCTCAGATATGCAGATGACACCACTCTTATGGCAGTAAGTGAAGAAGAACTAAAGAGCCTCTTGATGAAAGTGAAAGAGGAGAGTGAAAAAGTTGGCTTAAAGCTCAACATTCAGAAAACTACGATCATGGCATCTGGTCCCATCACTTCATGGCAAACGGATGGGGAAACAATGGAAAGAGTGACAGACTTTATTTTCTTGGGCTCCAAAACTACTGGAGATGGTGACAGCAGCCATGAAATTAAAAGACATTTGCTCCTTGGAACAAAAGTTATGACCATTGTGGTTTTGATTTGCATTTCTCTGATAATGAGTGATGTTGAGCATCTTTTCATGTGTTTGTTAGCCATCTGTATGTCTTCTTTGGAGAAATGTCTATTTAGTTCTTTGGCCCATTTTTTGATTGGGTCGTTTATTTTTCTGGAATTGAGCTGCAGGAGTTGCTTGTATATTTTTGAGATTAGTTGTTGTTATATTTTTGTTTAGTTATTAGTTTTATTTTTGTCAGTTGCTTCATTTGCTATTATTTTAGAGAAATACAAATCAAAACCACAATGAGGTACCATTTCACGCCAGTCAGAATGACTGTGATCCAAAAGTCTACAAGCAATAAATGCTGGAGAGGGTGTGGAGAAAAGGGATCCCTCTTACACAGTTGGTGGGAATGCAAACTAGTACAGCCACTATGGAGAACAGTGTGGAGATTCCTTAAAAAACTGGAAATAGAACTGCCATATGACCCAGCAATCCCACTACTGGGCATACACACCAAGGAAATCAGAATTGAAAGAGACACATGTACCCCAATGTTCATAGAAGCACTGTTTATAATAGCCAGGACATGGAAGCAACCTAGATGCCCATCAGCAGATGAATGGATAAGAAAGCAGTGGTACATATACACAATGGAGTATTACTCAGCCATTAAAAAGAATACATTTGAATCAGTTCTAATGAGGCGGATGAAACTGGAGCCTATTATACAGAATGAAGTAAGCCAGAAAGTAAAATACCAATACAGTATACTAACGCATATATATGGAATTTAGAAAGATGGTAATGATAACCCTGTATACAAGACAGCAAAAGAGACACTGATGTATAGAACAGTCTTTTGGACTCTGTGGGAGAGGGAGAGGGTGGGATGATTTGGGAGAATGACACTGAAACATGTATAATATCATATAAGAAACGAATTGCCAGTCCAGGTTCGATACAGGATGCTTGGGACTGGTGCACTGGGATGAGCCAGAGGGATGGCACAGGGAGGGAGGTGGGAGGGGTGTTCAGGATGGAGAACACGTGTATACCCGTGGTGGATTCATGTTGATGTATGGCAAAACCAATACAATAATGTAAAGTAATTAGCCTCCAATTAAAATAAATAAATTTAAATTTTAAAAACGTTATGACCAAACTAGACAAATATTAAAAAGCAGAGACATTACTTTGCCAACAAAGGTCCATCTAATCAAAGCTATGGGTTTTCCAGTAGTCATGCATGGATGTGAGTGTTGGACTGTAAAGAAAACTGAGCACAGAAGGATTGATGATTTTGAACTGTGGTGGTAGAGAAAACTCTTGGGAGTATCTTGGACAGGAAGGAGATCCAACAAGTCCTTCCTAAAGGTAATCAGTCCTGAATATTCATTGGAAGGACTGATGCTGAAGCTGAAACTCCAAACCTTTGGCCACCTGATGCAAAGAACTGACTCATTGGAAAGGACCCTGATGCTGGGAAAGATTGAAGGCAGGAGGAGAAGAGGACGACAGAGGATGAGATAGATGGATGGCATCACCAACTAAATGGACACGAGTTTGAGTAAGGTCCGGAAGTTGGTGATGGACAGGGAAACCTGGCATGCTGCAGTCCGTGGGGTTTCAAACATCGTACATGACTGACAGCTGAACTGAACTGAAATGAATACAATGTGGGTATCATTTGATACATGTATGTGTTGTGTGTGTGTGTGTGTATGAAGCTAAAGTTCCTGAATCAGTTGAATTGGTAAAATAAGTACTTTACATCATTCATTGGCAGATAATTATGTAGTTTGAAACCTAAAGCAAAATGTCTATCTATTCAATCAACCATTCCTGAAATATTGAACAGAGTAAATCAATATAGAGTTACTTTAAGGATGTAGACTACAGAGTTGAGACTCAAAGATATAGAATATGCGTAATTAAGAAAATAACAATTATAGTGCTATTTTGGCAGCTGGTCAAGGACTGCATAGAGAACACACCTCCATCTCATCACCATTAAAGAAGAGACAAGAGCTCCTCTCTCCTGTACTGCATTGTGAAGTCAGGATAAGAGTCTAAATGGGAAAGGCAGTGATGTATGTCTCGGGAGGGAGCCATGTGGACAAAACATTGCTAGTCATCTGGCTGGAATAACGTTCACAGATAAATCCTGTCGCAAAGTAACAGGAAAATATTTATCCCAAGGCCGTACTGTAAAGGCCTCCCTTGTTGAAAGAACAGCATTCTCTTTTTGTCTGACTTATTTTCTAAAGCCAAAGAATAGTAGAAAGTTTGTTGGTGGAAATGACTTTAGTAGTATGAAACTTCTCAGTCTTGTCTGGAGCATCTACAGATACAGAAAAGCAGGCTTGATTTCCAACCTAGGTACAGAGCTTCAGATAAAAAGCTTCTATACATAACATTTCACGTCTGCCTTAACTATGCAGTTTCCAGAGAAACAGGATTCTGGGTCCAGTTCACAATTCAGATCTGATATTGAACTCTAAACAGAGTACACATGTGTTTTACTTTAAGCCTAACAAAGCATTACTTAAATTTTGCATAAACTCTATACATTCCTAAAAATCCTCTTATAACTACCTTTCTTTGTCTTTTGGGACAGGAGTGAGACAACCTATAGCTCTTCAGATGTATTGTTTCCCTTATTATAATAAGTCATTTATTTGATATGGCTGTTACAGGTTTATTTGAAAAAATCCAAAACAATTTCATCATTAAAATATTCAGCAGACTAGGGATATTTCCTCAAACTGATTAAAAAATATCAATATATTGAAAAAACAAAACAAAAACAAAACAGAATACAACAAAGCTATACCTTTCTTAGCCATGATGAAACTGGAGCCTATTATACAGAGTGAAGTAAGCCAGAAAGAAAAACACCTATACAGTATACTAACACATATATATGGAATTTAGAAAGATGGTAATGATAACCCTGTATGTGAGACAGCAAAAGAGACACAGATGTATAGAACAGTCTTTTGGACTCTGTGGGAGAGGGAGAGGGTGGGATGATTTGGGAGAATGGCATTGAAACATGTATAATATCATATATGAAATGAATTGCCAGTCCAGGTTTAATGCAGGATACAGGATGCTTCTTTGAGCTGGTGCACTGAGATGACCCAGAGGGATGGTACGGGGAGGGAGGTGGGTTCAGGATGGGGAGCACATGTATACGTGTGGTGGATTCATGTTGATGTATGGCAGAACCAATACAATATTGTTAAGTAATTAACCTCCAATTAAAATACATAAATTTATATTAAAAAATAATAAATAAAATAAAATGAAAGTTTACCCTCTAATACTAGGAGCAAGATAAGATGGTCTATTCTTGCCCCTCTATTCAGCACTGTATTGAAAATTCACTCAGGGTAATTAGGAAAATTATTTTAATTAAAAAAAAATAAAATATAGAAAGAGAGGGAGATCATCCAGATTGGAAAACAAGTAAAGCCATCTCAATTTTCAGATGATATATTCTTATATATACAAAACCTTGAGAAATTTACTAAAAACTAATAGAATTATAAGAAAACATTCAACCAGGTTGCAGGGTACAAACTAAAATATCAGTTGCATTTTCTATATAGTAGCAATAAAATAATCAAAAACTAAAATTCAGAAGGCAATTTCATTTATGATAGCATTTAAAATAATAGAAATTATGACAGGAAGATTAACTTAGAAATAATTTTAGCAAAAGTTTATAATCTTAAAACTTGTACATGAAAAACTAAAAAACATCATTGAAAGAAATTAAAATAAAAAAGATGGAAAAGCAACTCATGTTAATGATTGGAAGACTTAATATTGATAAGATGGCAATAGTGTCCAAATTTCAGTGTTAATTCCTATTAAAATCCCAGGTGGATCTTTCCCAGAAATCAACAAACTGATCCTAATGTGCATGTGAAAATCCAAGGGGCCTAAAATAGCCAAAAGAATCTTGAAAAAGAAAAGCAAAGTTAAGAGGAGTCAAATTTCTAAATTTCAATTTGCTACAAAGTTACAATAAGCAAGACAGTGTAGGCATATACATCAATGAAATAGAATCAATAGCCCAGAAATAAAACCTTAATTTCTGGTTAACTGATTTTGAAAAAGATACCAGATAAACTCAATGAGGAAAAAAAAATATTATCAATAAATGGTTTACAATGATTATATATCCACATGCAGAAAAGTAATGTCCTCACACCAATTCAAAATGTTTTATCTTAGACCTAAATAGAGAAAGTAAACTACAGAATTCTTAGAATAAAATAGAAGAGTGCATCTGCATAAACGTGGGTTAGGCAAAGCCTTCTCAGACATGATACCAAATGCACAAATGACAAAAGAAATATCGATGAGTTGGATGGACTTCATCAACTTTAAAAACGTGGGTACTTCCAAAGACAACTTCCAGAGTGAAGTAAGCCAGAAGGAAAAACATAAATATAGTATACTAACGCATATATATGGAATTTAGAAAGATGATAACAATAACCCGGTGTACGAGACAGCAAAAGAGACACTGATGTATAGAACAGTCTTATGGACTCTGTGGGAGAGGGAGAGGGTGGGAAGATTTGGGAGAATGGCATTGAAACATGTAAAATATCATGTAAGAAACGAGTTGCCAGTCCAGGTTCGATGCACGATACTGGATGCTTGGGGCTAGTGCACTGGGACGACCCAGAGGGATGGTACGGGGGGGAGGGATGGTACGGGGAGGGAGGAGGGAGGAGGGTTCAGGATGGGGAACACATGTATACCTGTGGCGGATTCATTTTGATATTTGGCAAAACTAATACAATTATGTAAAGTTTAAAAATAAAATAAAATTAGAAAAAAAATAAAAATAAAAAAATAAAGTAACGATACATTTAGGAACACTATAATAAAATCGTCACTTCTTAAAAAAAAAAAGAAGTAAGAAGCCAACCCCCAAAACATCTACTTCTGTTTTATTGCCTACACCAAAGCCTTTTATTGTGTGGATAACAATAAATGGAAATTCTTAAGGAGCTGGGAATACCAGACCACCTTACCTGCCTCCTGAAACATCTGTATGCAGGTCAAGAAGCAACAGTTAGAATGGGACATGGAACAAAAGACTGGTTCCAAATTGGGAAATTAGTACATCAAGGCTATCTACTGTCACCCTGCTTATTTAATTATATGTGTAATACATCATGAGAGATGCCAGGCTGGATGACGCTCAAGCTGGAATGAAGGTTGCCAGGAAATTTTTCAATAACCTCAGGTATGCAGATGACACCACCCTTATGGCAGAAAGTGAAGAGGAACAGAGGAGCCTCTTGATGAAAGTGAAAGAGGAGAGTAAAAAAGTTGGCTTAAAACTCAACATTCAGAAAACTAAGATCGTGGGATTTGGTCCCATCACTTCATGGCAAATAGATGGAGAAACAATGGAAAGAGTGACAGACTATTTTCTTGGGCTCAAAATCACTGCAGATGGTGACTGCAGCCATGAAATTAAAAGACACTCTTTGAAAGAAAATTTATGATCAGCCTAGACAGCATATTAAAAAGCAGAGATATTACCTTGCCAACAAAAGTCATCTAGTCAAAGCTATGATTTTTCCAGTAGTCATGCATGGATGTGAGAGTTGGACTGTAAAGAAAGCTGAGTGCTGAAGAATTGATGCTTTTGAACTGTGGTGTTGGAGAAGACTCCTGAGAGAATAAGTTGGAACCCTCATGCATTACAGGTGAGAACACAATTCAGCAGAGCTGCTTTGGAAAACAGTTTGGCAGTTTTCAAAATTTTAAACATATAGTTATCACATAATCTAGCAATTCCACTGCCTGGTCTATCCAACAGAAATGACAACATATATCTACATACATACAAATATTCACTGCAGCTTTGTTCATAATAGCCAAACACAGAAACAGCCCAATGTCAACCAGTTGATGGATACAAATGTTTAACTACATGGATTATTTTTGCTTTTCTAACTAGTGTACTGATGAATGGATTGCCATAGAGCTCTATGCACACTGCAGATTATAAATTAGATTTGCAACCCCTCTAAGTTTGGAGACAGTCATTTTCAGTTTTTATTTTACATTGATTTGTATAAATTAAATTATATTAATTATTAAAGCAATAAAATTATTGTCTAAAATATCTTTTAGATATAGGTTTTAAAAAAAAATCTCCTCAGGTTATTTAAGGCCATTAATAAATTATACACCAGGACTGACATGTACCAATAAAGGATACCAGCCAATGCATGACCTGAACAAACCAATATCCATTCAGATTGGCTCAGTACAGGCTGCCAAATATGTGGCATGTTAACCCTGATCAACCTTAATTGCAGAAATAGCTTTTACCTGTAGACTATGACATAAATTTTTATGTCCTTAAATTCTTTAACTGTTAAAATGCTCATTTTTTTTTACCAGCCAAATTTACTAAAAACTAAGCAAATTAAATATCTACATTATAGTCTAAAAATTTAAACAATATTATAGTCTAAAAATTTAAACAAATAGTTCTACTGGAAAGTTTTTTGTTTTTTTATTTTTGGTAATTAAACACCTGAAAAACAGAATCTGCTGAGGGTTATTAAGAGTTCAGTAAGATGACAGACAATAAATAAACAAACCAAAATCAATAGTTCTATTATATACAGAGTAGCTAGACACGTAATGGAAAAAGAAGATGTCAATCTGTGTAGCCGCTAATGATGTGAGTCCCAGTGAATGAACATGTTCAGAGAACCACTGACCAAAACCACCTGCCCTGTCCAGACATAATGACTGCTTGAATGAGTTATCTTACACCAAGAGGTCCTGATAAAGAACTCTGAACTAACAAGCTACCATCATTCAGAAGAATTCAGTAGGGGTCAAAAGGAGGGAGGAGATGCCAGTCCATATCTTCTGCCAACTTTCCAGACCTGGTGGCTCAGGTAGTAAAGAATCTGCCTGCAATACAAGGGACCCAGGTTTGATCCCTTTGTTGGGAAGATAACCTGGAGAAGGGAATGACTACTCACTCCAATATTCTTGCCTGGAGAATTCCATGGACAGAGGAGCCTGGTGGGCTACAGTCCATGGGGTCTTAAAGAGTTGGACACAGTTAAGGGACTAATACTTTCACTTTTCAACCTCCCAGAAAACTTCATGCTGCAACTTACCTTGGCTGAGAAATATACAAGCTACCAGGAAGGACTGAGTCAGACTAAATATGGGCGCAGGCAAGATGATTGGCCAGGGAAAACTGGAAGCTCACCTATTACCATAAAACCCAAGACTGTGAGCCACATGGCAGAGCAGTCCTCCTGGGTCCCCTTACCTGCCTGCTCTCTACCCAGGCACCACTTCCTAGTAAAGGATTTTGCTTTGTCAGCAAGTGTGTCTCTTTGGGCAATTCATTTCCAACTGTTAGACAAGAGCCCACTCTCGGGCCCTGGAAGGAGTGCCCCTTCCTGCAACAAACATGTCTGTAAAACTACATCACCTGACAATCTGAATTTGACTCTTCTTTTGTCCAAAGTATTGCAGTAAAGCTACCTTTCATGAATGTGGATCTGTTAACTTCAGGTCCTCACCCATCTAGCCAGGGGATATCCAACACATTCCAAGGATTTCAAAGAAGAATAAATCTATACACGCATCTCTTTTGTTCTCTTTACCTCCTTAAAAAAATACCTCCCCCCACCAAAATATAGCAAACTCTTTGGAAGACTTTTTTTTTTTAATTTACCTTTTACAAAGACACTTTACTATCATCTCAAAGGTTAATTCCTTGGAACCAGAGTATCTCAAATATTTCCACATTTAAAGGAGAGTCTTAGCTTTACATTGCATAACAGAATAGGCTTATTTACTTGGTGCTCCCAGAACAAAGAAACAATTTGCCCAAAGGGTTGGGAAGCAAATTGAAACAACTTGAAGCTTTTAAGCAAAAGCGTATTTTTTCCCTTAATCTTACTCTTTATTTATTTATTTTCTGATTAAAAAACATTAAAAGTCTGAATTTCAACCTGAATTCCAGACTCAGCTGAAAATAGTATTGATTCAGACAGGTCTCAACAAATGCCTCTATCTTGTGTCACCACTAATGTAAGCCAAGAAATATCAATATACGAGATTAAAAAATTGAACATATGGGTAATTATAGTTGTGTCATTCTGTCACCAAGGCTGTTGCTCCAGAAATATACCCCTTGCCCCTCCCTCAAATAGAAACCAATTGCTCTTACCTTAGTTTCAGAGGGAAGTTCGAAGAGAAAAACAAGGACTGATTATAACCAGTTAACCCCTAAATGGCAAGATTTGACTTCTAGTAGACCTTGAGCCTCATTATATGCTCACTGTAATACATTAGCATGCTAATGACATCCACCAGCATCATGACATTTGCCATGACAACAGGAAAAGATCAAACAAGGACTGAAAAGGAGTCTTGCTCAGTTGCATGTACTAATACAAACCATATCCCTGTTCTTAGATGAGTCATGAATATTCCTCCTTCTCTTTCTAGTTCCCTCTCTTTTACCTAGATTCCCTTATACACATGGTGTCTCAGCCCAAATTGAATAGAGAAGTTGATTGGCAAAGTTCCCAATTCTCCATTCCTGACCATTGGGTAAACGTGCTATTCTAGTCTCAGCATTAGTTCTGTGACTGGCTGTTCAAATTTGAACAAAAAAAGGATCTCTCCAACAGAAACAAAGGCTCTTGGCCTGGGCTAGGACCTGGCATGGGTTCAAGCAACCAATTTTGTAACAAATTCCTCAGGAGTAATTGGTAATAAGCTCTGCCCCAATCTAAATGAAGCTAAAATTGGTATGCCAAGGGCTCCCAGGGAAGGGCATGAACCCCATGTTTCTAAAATCCTGTTATACCATGCTTCATCCTCCATGGCAAAGTTAGGAGATTTGATTTGTATGGCCTTTCTTTGATTTTATTTATTTTTTTTATTTTTTAATTTTTTTAAATTTTATTTTATTTTTAAACTTTACATAATTGTATTAGTTTTGCCAAATATCAAAATGAATCCATCACAGGTATACATGTGCTCCCCATCCTGAACCCTCCTCCCTCCCCATACCATCCCTCTGGGTCGTCCCAGTGCACTAGCCCCAAGCATCCAGTATCATGCATGGAACCTGGACTGGCATCTCATTTCATACACGATATTTTACATGTTTCAATGCTATTCTCCCAAATCTTCCCACCCTCTCCCTCTCCCACAGAGTCCATAAGACTGTTCCATACATCAGTGTCTCTTTTGCTGTCTCGTACACAGAGTTATTGTTATCATCTTTCTAAATTCCATATATATGCGTTAGTATACTGTATTGGTGTTTTTCCTTCTGGCTTACTTCACTCTGTATAATAGGCTCCAGTTTCATCCACCTCATTAGAACTGATTCAAATGAATTCTTTTTAATGGCTGAGTAATACTCCATTGTATATATGTACCACAGCTTTCTTATCCATTCATCTGCTGATGGACATCTAGGTTGCTTCCATGTCCTGGCTATTATAAACAGTGCTGCGATGAACATTGGGGTACACGTGTCTCTTTCCCTTCTGGTTTCCTCAGTGTGTATGCCCAGCAGTGGGATTGCTGGATCATAAGGCAGTTCTATTTCCAGTTTTTTAAGGAATCTCCACACTGTTCTCCACAGTGGCTGTACTAGTTTGCATTCCCACCAACAGTGTAAGAGGGTTCCCTTTTCTCCACACCCTCTCCAACATGTAATTGTAAAGTTACAGACTGGATGAATCACAATATGGACTCAAGATTTCTGGGAGAAATATCAACAACCTCAGATAGCAGATGATACTACCCTAATGGCAGAAAACAAAGAAGAACTAGAGAGCCTCTTGATGAATGTGAAAGAGAAGAGTGAAACAGCCGACTTAAAACTCAACATTTAAAAACTAAGATCACAGTAGCCAATTCCATCACTTTATGGAAAATAGATGGGGAAACAATGGAAACAGTGGTAGATTTTATTTTCTTGGGCTCCATAATCACTGTGGATGGTGACTGCAGTGATGAAATTGAAAGACACTTGCTCCTCGGAAGAAAAGCTATGACAAACCTAGACAACATCTTAGAAAGCAGATACAACACTTTGCTTAAAAAGGTCCATATAGTTAAATGCATGGTTTCTCCAGTAGGTATGTACACATTCAAGAGTTGGACCATAAAGAAGGCTGGGCACCAAAGAATTGATGCTTTTGAACTGTGGTACTAGAGAGGACTCTGGAGAGTCCCTTGGACAGCAAGGGGATCAAACCAGTCAATCCTAAAAGAAATCAACCCTGAATATTCATTGGAAGGACTGATGCTGAAGCAGCTCTAAATCTTTGGCCACCTGATGCAAAGAGCCAACTCATTGGAAAAGACCCTGATGCTGGGAAAGACTGAGGGCAGGAGGAGAAGTGGGTGACAGAGGATGAGACAGTTGTATGGCATCACCAACTTGACGGACATGAGTTTGAATATACTCTGGAAGATAGTGAAGGACAGGGAAGCCTGGCATGCTGTAGTTCATCGGATGATAAAGAGTCAGACTCAAATTAATGACTGAACAACAACAAATTGCAAAATGACCAGGAACTCATCCTCATTTCTTTTGTGAGAAAATGAGATAAGTCATTGAGCCAAATCATTAACCAGAACTTTCTTGAGAAAGAGGTATATCTGCTCACTCTCAGGTATCTGGATAAGATCAGTCATTTCCCTTATTGAATTCATGCACTGTTAAACAATCTCAGCTTCTAAACAATTCACTTACAAACATTTAGGATAGACAATAATTCATATAATATCAGAGAAATTAGGAAGATCTTCTTGCCTGAACTAAGACCCAGGTATACTTTCAAGTTTTTCAAAGTCCATTATTAGATATGTATTTCCTTGGTTTAAGGTGTTTTCCAGGTGTTATTGGTTTAAAATATCTCATAAATAATACTCTTCAGAGGATAATTTACTAATTAATGATTAATGCTTTACAATATATTATTATATTTTCCTTTTAAAAGCATTTCATATATAACAGCGTGTCCCCTTTAGAAAAGTTGGAGTAGTCTTTATTTTTTGGGGGGAGGGTTATAGAACAACTAAGCAAGATACAAAGTAGCATGTCTTCTTGAAGGAATATCTTTTCAATTTTAATTAAAGGATGAAATTCTTTATAGAATAATTTAAATTTACCTTTATATTTTAGAGCTATTGTTATTAGGAATCCAAGAAAAAGTAATGAGATTAACAAATTAAGAGACTAATCTTTCAGAAATATTAAGCATTATAATTATAGATTGCATGATGACATTAACTATTTATGAGTGTAAATTAATTTGTATTATCAAATGAACAAATTTAAGGGATCAATGTCATAATAATCCTCTTATTTTATATATATTTTTTTTACTTATGAGTCACTCCATTGTTAATATTTTAAGTATACTGTCTATTCTTTGACAAAAACATAAGGTTGGATGGAAAAAAAAAGACCTTTGGAATCAATTAAATTATCTGCAATATTTCTAGAGCAGTTTTTAACGTTAACATTCATAGAAACATATCCCTTAGCTCTCCACCAAAGCTACAAATCTCTCTCTACTGTACCTTGTCTCCTCCCATTGGGAGAAGTATCTGTCTCCCTGATGCTGCTGCTAAGTCGCTTCAGTCGTGTTCCACTCTGTGAGACCCCATAGACAGCAGCCCATGAGGCTCCCCACTCCCTGGGATTCTCCAGGCAAGAACACTGGAGTGGGTTACCATTTCCTTCTCCAATGCAGGAAAGTGAAAAGTGAAAGTGAAGTCGCTCAGTCGTGTCTGACTCTTAGCGACCCCATGGACTGCAGCCTACAAGGCTCCTCCATCCATGGGATTTTCTAGGCAAGAGTACTGGAGTGGGGTGCCATTGCCTTTTCCGATCTGTCTCCCTACAGAGAGGAAATCCACTACTTGTGCTCTGGCTTATGCTGTCTTCTCTCTCTCCTTCTCATCTCAAGAATATTGGTCATTTTGTTTTCTCTGCTCTCTCCTACATAAAGGCTTCCACTTTATTGCATCATCTGGCTTCTATTTTAAGAGTTACACTGAAATTACTCTTTTAAATATAGCATACAATTTCTCGGTTGTTAAATCCTATGCACATTCTCTTCATCTTACCAAGATACTTAGCAGCTTCTCCCTCTCCTCTTTCCTCTTGATATCTTTTCAAACATTGTCTTTTTGTTTTTTGAGGGGGGGGAGGGAGAGGGAGAGGGGCAGATTCCCTCCTGCTTTTCTCATATCTCACTGGCATCTCCTTTCCAGTATCCTTTGCTAGCAACCCCTCCAACCAACCTCTAAATGTAGATATTATCTACGGTCTTCATGTCTTTCTTTTCTACTCTCTATTATTTGACCTATTCCCATGGAATTAAATTCCATCTACATACTTATAGATTTCTTTTCTTTGCCTTTTCTTTCTTTCACATTCTACTGGAATACTGTTTGCTATTTGTGTTCTTTTTGCCTATCACCTTGCTAGAGTGAAGGCAGTGAGTATGACTGGCTTGTTCTCAGTAGTATCCCCCACAATAAGCAATTTCAAGCATAGAACAAATAACTAAAATTATTTGTGGAATAAACCGATATGAATTTCTACCACATTAATACACTGAAGTCAGTGTCTGTATATTTGTGCTTTAATTTTATATACTTAATTTTTAATTTATTTTGTAAGGCCTAGAATATTGGAAAAGCATAGAGGGTAATAATTAAGAGCACAAACCCTGTATTCAGATAATGGCTTTGAATTCCTGTACTATCACTTTATAGGCTCTATGACTCTACCATGGACAATTTATTTATCTTTTCTGTATTTTTCTTTCCTCTTCTGTAATATGATAATAATAATATTATTAAATTAGTAAGACATTTGGGATAATCATATGAATTAACATGGGTAAAGTGTTTAAAACAGTGTCTAGCACAAGGACATAATATATGTTGGCAATATTATTATTATTGCATTGCTCTTCACAAGGCTGCAGACAATTATACTCAACAATGTTGATTCTCTGTGGGATAAATTACCATCCCATTTTCCCATAAGGATAATACTAAAAATATTAGCTATTATAGGAATGGATTTTGAACTCCAAGAGGCTACAATCTACATTTATATATATATATATATATATATATATATATATATATATATATATATATAAGAAATGTGGCTCTAGTTTGTTTATTCCTCATCCCTTAGCATAAGTTCAGCTACTTAAACCACTTACTGTATCTTTGAGTCTTACTATTACTGGTAGGATGATAATGCAAATATTTGATAACCTTATAGATAGAAATGGCTTCCCTGATAGCTCAGTCAGTAAAGAATCTACCTGCAATGCAGGAGAGCCTGGTTTGATCCCTGGGTGGGAAGATCCACTGGAGAAGAGGAAAGGCTACCCACTCCATTATTCTGACTTGGAAAATTCCATGTACAGTCCATGGGGTCACAAAGAGTCGGACACGACTGAGTGACTTTCACTTTTAGATGGAAAAGTGGTGGGGATATGAAAATTTAAATACTAGAAAATATTAAATTTTGATAACATAATGTGAGAGGACAGAGAGAAATACGGAAGGAAGTAGAGATATAAATAGAGGTGATTTTTTTCCCAATGGGCAATTAATGAAGCAGGAAAATAAATCAAGACTATTTCCGATGACGAGGATTATTAAAAAAAAAATGCTTGAATCTTTATGGTCAGGTTTTGCAAAGGAAAATGATGGAAATTAGTACTACAATTAGAAAGGAAATTAAGATAGGAGAAAAACATTTGTTCTGTAGGAAATAACAAAAGTATTTTGATATTAAACTAAAATGACAAAGTATTAGGAAATTTGTTGAAATAAATGAAGACTATTCTCTGATTTTTAAAAGCACATGTGCTACATTAAGAATTTTATGTTTGTTCTAAACATATAATACATTTATTGCATAAAATACTGTATATTATATGTGCACACAATATTATAATACTGTATGTAAGAATAAAACTGCCAACTAAAA
The DNA here is from genome assembly GCF_032452875.1 of Bos javanicus. Classification (NCBI taxonomy): domain Eukaryota; kingdom Metazoa; phylum Chordata; class Mammalia; order Artiodactyla; family Bovidae; genus Bos; species Bos javanicus. The sequence continues at coordinate 56,424,671 of NC_083869.1, read as the reverse complement.
AAAATCAGTAAGAAAAACAAAGGCTCCCCTAATAAGATATTCCCCATTGAAACGTGGTTTAAGTAATTAAAATTGTCTTTAAAATATTTAAATGGAGTGGAAGGTGTATAATCATAAACACACTTGACTAATATTTAAAGCAGAATTAAAAAATGTTAACTTTCCTGGAAATACCCTAATAGCAAGTGATTATAATAAAGGGAATTACTTATTGGGACTAGGAGGCACATGAGATGTGGGTTCAGCCAGTGGGTGGGGAAGATCCCCTGGAGTAGGAAATGGCAACCCACTCCAGTATTCTTGCCCGAAAAATCCCATGGACAGAGGAGCCTGGCAGGCTGTAGTCCAAAGGGCCGTAAAGTGTTGGACATGACTGAGCACTCACACAATTATTTCTTGCGTATTTATTATGTATCCAGTCCTATAAAGAAGGAGACACACAAAAAGAGGGACTCTAAAATCCCTCTAGAGTCCCTAGAAGAAAATATCCTTTTTTTCCACTAACATGCTATTCATTAGTTGCTAAATTATGTGGTATAGATTTTCAAGTATAAAAATTCAGAGAGATACATGTGCTTTTTTGAATAAGCTTATATCACCACATTCACTTCAGTTACAAAGGCATTCATGTTAAAATTTCTTCAATTTACCACCTACTCCCTAAAGATAATAATTTGAGTCTATGCAACCTATTTTTAAAATGTCTATTTCTCACCAGCATTAGTTTCTACATTTATCTCTGAACAAAGTATTAAAACACTCTATTTCCCCCTTTCATCTCCATCTTTACCATTTTTAGTAACCTAAAATTATTTATCAGAACTTTTTTTATCCTCAGCATTTCTCAACTGCTATGGACTTTCTCTGCTCAAGTCACATATCAACACCAACTCTGGATTTCAATTTGTTTCTCATCCTCTTTCATCTGTTACTTTCTTATTTCTCAGCATGTTCATTAAAACTGAAGTTAATAATTATATGTACCTCAAAGTTTGAGCACAAAATCTGTCTTTCATTATATAACTAATTATGGTACACAGACTGTGACAGCTGGCTTTACCTAAAACTGGACAAAGCAGTCAATCTCTTTAATGATATCTCTATTATTGGCCTCAACTTTTATGCCTTTCTGAACATCTCATCATAATTCCTCCAACACTGTACTTCTTTTTAAGAAATGGACAACTGTTGGAGGAAAGGACAGAATTATGGGCCAAGTTCATCCAGTCTAACTTTAGCTTGGCCTTTTGCTCTTCTTGACACTTGTTAGGGATGCCCTGGTGATTTAAAATCCATTCTTCACAGTGTCTCATTCTTTTTATATTTCTTCCCATAATTCTCTCCTTGCTTGACTTTCATGATTGTATATACCCTTGTCTCTCTATATATATATTAATTACTATTCCATCCTCTTATTCCCCATTGTGAGTGTTCCCCAAGACTCTTAGTGAATATAAGATGACCATGACTTCAACTATAAGCATCCATCTGCATGATGACTTCTGACAAAGATTCTTGCCTAGTCACATTTTTCTAAGCTGTCTTCTGGATTGATCTTCAGTCATGACCTATAGAAATGACAAACTCTCAGCACAAATGGGTTTATCCACACCTTTGCCTTCTACATTACAAAATCAAATAAATACTAACCTACTTAGGGCTTCCCTGGTGGGTCAGTGGTAAAGAATCTGCCTGCCAATGCAGGAAACGTAAGTTCAATCTCTGGGTCAGGAAGGTCCCCTGGAGAAGGAAATAGTAACCCACTCCATTGTTCTTGCCTTGGAAATTCCATGGACAGAGAATCCTGGTAGGCTACTGTCCATGAGGTTGCAAGAGAGTTGGACATGACTTAGTGAGTAAACAACAATAATAACAAGTTTATTTTCTAACATCACAAAGCATCATCCCTAGGATGACCCTAAGCCCCCATAAAGACCCCATGTGAGAAAACTCAAAGCTGCCAATAGAATCTGCTGTTTGTTCCAGCCCACATTTGCTGATAGGTCTCTGATCACTTCCTTAGAGCATTTACTACAAAGAGGTTACAATCATAGTTCTTTCCTCTATCTCTTTTAATGTACGCACATCTACAATCCAAAAGTGTAGATGTATATACATTATATTTTCAAGGATCTGAAAGCTCTTCCTTTGAAATGTAATCTTAAGGAATGATAGGAGCTCTGTCTCCCAGTCTACATGGGAGAACAGAATTCTAACTTTGATAACTGTCGAGTAGCAGACACAGCGACCCTCATTAGATTTGCACTGGCCTATCGTTTGTAATTTTTCTTTTCCCTTCCCCTCTTTGCACCACTCCTTATTCTGTTATTGCCCCTTTAAATGACTCAATCACCTATGTACAAACCATAGTTGAGTTCAGTTCATGTTGGACCCTCTTCCTTATTGCAGTGTGTGTGTGTGTTAGTTGCTTAGTCATGTCTGACTCTTTGCAACCCCATAGACTGTAGCCCACCAGGCCACTCTGTCCATGGGATTCTTCAGGCAAGAACACTGGAGTGGGTTGCCATTTGCTTCTCCAAAAGGAGTAATAGAGAGAAAGAAAGTGAAGTCACTCAGTCATGTCCCATTCTTTGCAACCCCATGAACTGTAGCCTACCAGGCTCCTCCATCCATGGAATTATCCAGGCAGGAGGAGTACTGGAGTGGGCTATCATTTCCTTCTCCAACTTATTGCGATAGTGTAATACTAATTAAAAGCTGCCTTACCACTTAACTAGTGCCCAGCTTTGTCATCTTTGCTCCATATTTCTATTGCTATTTCTATATACTTCTTTCTATATATTTAGAAGAAAATTTAGGAGATATAGAGTGCTTGCTGTCTTTATGGAGTACATTTTTTTTTATTTTAGTAGTATTATTTGTCCCTCAAAAGAAATATTTCTATTATAGTTAAACATCTAGATAAACCAGTTATAGAAAGCTCTAAAGAGCTGTCTTGAGAATGTTTGAGGTTAAAATAGATTGTCTGAATATCGGTTTTTTTTATTGTTTGTTTTGTTTTTCTTTGTTGATAATAAGATCAGTGTATGGTCTTATTGCTTAATTGGTTAAGAAGATAAAGTAGACTTTTCAGTGCTGTAATAGAAGAGAAGAAAATGTTATGAGGTGATAGCTAAAGAGAGAAATTTGAGGAAGGAGACATTAAGATCTAATTGGGAATTTCCTGTGTGGTAAAATTCCTCTTTTGCATCTTCCCACTAAATCCCTGATAAAATATTCACTTATGTAGACTTCCTCACTGGAAACCTTACTAGGCATATGGCCTCAAGGAGAGTTCTGGGAAAGAACCTAAAGCTATTCTAGGAAATTATGGCATGTCTGGGTTATGATTATTGATTTAGATTATGTTCTTTTTATCATTAGATATATTTTTTAAAAGGATGCTATATATACATTTTTGAATGAAATATTTCTCTAGGAAATCAAAGTAAAATAAAATATATATCATTAATGTCTTTTTCCTAGTCCTCCAATCACCAAAATTGAGACAGTGTCCTCAAGAAGATACCATCTCAAAATGCCTTGCTCGTATTAGGCTCTTCTCTCATCTCTTCTTACTTTTTCATACACAATAATACTTTGCCTATACTTCTATTTTCATATTTATTAAACTGAATACTAATAGCATTTACTCCTATTTCCCGAACCATGTTTTTAGCACCTCAGTGATACCTTATTTACTTGTATAAGCACTGTCTTTCTGGGGTTGACCCCTTAGAATACAGAAATAGGCTCTATATTGTCTTAGTCTTAGCAACCTAGATGCCCGTCAGCAGACAAATGGATAAGAAAGCTGTGGTACATATACACAATGGAATATTACTCAGCCATTAAAAAGAACATATTTGAATCAGTTCTAATGAGGTGGATGAAACTGGAGCCTATTATACAGAGTGAAGTAACCCAGAAAGAAAAACACCAATACAGCATATTAATACATATATATGGAATTTAGAAAGATGGTAATGCTGATCCTATATGTGCAACAGCAAAAGAGACACAGATGTAAAGAACAGATTTTTGGACTCTGTGGGAGAAGGTGAGGGTGGGTTGATGTGATAGAATAGCACTAAAACATGTATATTATCATATGTGAAATAGATCGCCAGTTCAGGTTCGATGCATGACGCAGGGTGCTCAGGGCTGGTGCACTGGGATGACCCAGAGGGATAGAATGGGGAGGGAGATGGGAGGGGGTTCAGGAGGGGGAACACATGTATAGCCATGTCTGATACATGTCAATGTATGGCAAAAACCATTACAATACTGTGAAATAATTAGCCTTCAATTAAAATAAATTAATTAAAAAAAAGAAAATGGTTTCCATACATAATTTAAAAACTATATCATAAAAGATATTCATGTTTCACTACTCTCAGTTTAAATAATCTCTTGTTCAATCTACAGTTGCTAGACAGACACTGTTTATTATTCAAAAATTATTCTTTAATGATAAAATTCCATTTCCAAATTGTAAATTTAGTCAAGGAATAAACAACAGGGACTGCACAAACTGAAACCTAATAATTAATCATTGAGTTCAGTTGCTCAGTCATGTCCGACTCTGCCACCCCATGAATCGCAGTACGCCAGGCCTCCCTGTCCATCACCAACTCCCGGAGTTCACTCAGACTCACGTCCATTGAGTCAGTGATGCCATCCAGCCATCTCATCCTCTGTCTTCCCCATCTCCTCCTGCCCCCAATCCCTCCCAGCATCAGAGTCTTTTCCAATGAGTCAACACTTTGCATGAGGTGGCCAAAGTACTGGAGTTTCAGCTTCAGCATCATTCCTTCCAAAGAAATCCCAGGGCTAATCTCCTTCAGAATGGACTGGTTGGAACTCCTTGCAGTCCAAGGGACTCTCAAGAATCTTTTCCAACACCACAGTTCAAAAGCATCAATTCTTCGGCACTCAGCTTTCTTCACAGTCCAACTCTCACATCCATACATGACCACAGGAAAAATCATAGCCTTGACTAGATTGACCTTTGTTGGCAAAGTAATGTCTCTACTTTTCAATATGCTATCTAGGTTGGTCATAACTTTTCTTCCAAGGAGTAAGTGTATTTTAATTTCATGGCTTCAGTCACCATCTGCAGTGATTTTGGAGTTCAAAAAAATAAAGTCTGACAAGGTTTCCACTGTTTCCCCATCTATTTCCCATGAAGTGATGGGACCACATGCCATGATCTTCATTTTCTGAATGTTGAGCTTTAAGCCAACTTTTTCACTCTCCTCTTTCACCTTCATCAAGAGGCTTTTGAGTTCCTCTTCACTTTCTGCCATAAGAGTGGTGTCATCTGCATATGTGAGGTTATTGATATTTCTCCCAGCAATATTAATTCCAGTTTGTGCTTCTTCCAGCCCAGCGTTTCTCGTGATGTACTCTGCATAGAAGTTAAATAAGCAGGGTGCCAATATACAGCCTTGACGTACTCCTTTTCATACTTGGAACCAGTCTGCTGTTCCATGTCCAGTTCTAACTGTTGCTTCCTGACCTGCATACAGATTTCTCAAGAGGCAGATCAGGTGGTCTGGTATTCCCATCTCTTTCAGAATTTTCCACAGTTTATTGTGATCCACACAGTCAAAGGCTTTGGCATAGTCAATAAAGCAGAAATAGATGCTTTTCTGGAACTCTCTTGCTTTTTTGATGATCCAGAGGATGTTGGCAATTTGGTCTCTGGTTCCTCTGCCTTTTCTAAAACCAGCTTGAACATCAGGAAGTTCACGGTTCACGTATTGCTGAAGCCTGGCTTGGAGAATTTTGAGCATTACTTTACTAGTGTGTGAGATGAGTGCAATTGTGCAGTAGTTTGGGCATTCTTTGGCATTGCCTTTCTTTGGGATTGGAATGAAAACTGATCTTTTCCAGTCCTGTGTCCACTGCTGAGTTTTCCAAATTTTCTGGCATATTGAGTGCAGCACTTTCACAGCATCATCTTTCAGGATTTGAAATAGCTCAACTGGAATTCCATCAAAACATTTAAAGAATGATTTAATGAGGTTTCAAATTTTTCATGTTAATTTTTAAAGCTATTTCATTTATAAATGAATCAGGTATGAATTATGAATATTAAGAAATAAACTGCTACAAAAATGTATTTGTTCCCTGACTTATATTTTAACAATTTTTCTGGCACAACATTATTTTAATGAGCTTTATTAAACTTTTCAGAAACCAAAATTTCATCCTTAATAGTTTATGAAATATGTCGAATGACTTTATCCTCTATCAATTTAAGAATACTGTATCCTGAACTTTGATTTCTTTCATTCTTCTTCAATGATTATAAGCCCTGAAAGCCAATTGCCCTATTAAATTACTTTGTGAAAACTGAAGGAAGTAGCAACACTACCTTCCATTTATTTCACTCAAATTAAAATAGAGCTCAAATTTATGAAGTGCATATTGAGAATTCACATGCTAGCTAATCTGTGTCACAGAAGAACACTTTTGGGACTCAGCAGTCCCAAAGCTTATAAAATACCTAATTAGTAGCTATTGATAGCATTTACTTAACACTTACTATATGCTTGCTACTATTTTAAGAGTTTACATTATTTAATCTAAGGACCACCCTGTCCTTTCAGTCTGACTGCCCAAATATTGATATTTTATATTTTTACCTCAAACTCTCAAAATAACAAAATGCAGATGGTGGGCATTTTAAGTGGCACATTACTTTGAAGAATACCACACAGATATCTACATTTCAAGTAAAAGGTGATTAAACAAAACAGAAACTTGGGGAGGGCTTTGCTATATTATAATAAAAATAAGACAATTAACCACCAATCTAGTTTTAAATAGGTCCATTATGGAAACAAAAAATCAGTGTGTCAATGTGATTCAGAGAGGTCAATATATATTTCTCAATGACCAATTGTTTTCTACAACAGAACATAAGATGTGACTTTGATACTAGGGTCTCTTCTTTCTGATCATTTCTCTTTCTACTTCATGTTTCTCTTTATACTTCAACAGATCCAGGAAAAATTAAAATTGCATGTAAGACTACATGTTCAGATAATCAGCAGTATTCAGCCTTAGCAAACACATTTTCAAAACAAGTAAATTGCTTTCTACTCAGATAAGATAATAGTTAACATTCATATTGCCAAGAAAATAATTATGATTATTTTTCATAAAAATTTAAAACATAAGTTCTCCCTTGGAAAAAAATCTACCATTACTGAGATATTTACTGTTTTCTTTAACTAAACAGATGATCCTCCGAAGTCTTACCAAGAAGAAATATTTTTAAACTTATTGAAGACTTTTTTTTAAATTTTTCAAATAGAGGAAAAAACACAAACATACATAGGTATGCAGTGTAGAATATAAGTGCATGACAAGCTTAAGAAATCCCAGGAGCTAAAATCATGGAAGCATCACTATGAACCAAGCTAGAGGTGGTGATGGAATTCGAGTTGACTATTTCAAATCCTATAAGATGATGTTGTGAAAGTGCAGCACTCATTATGCCAACAAATTTGGAAAACTCAGCAGTGGCCACAGGACTGGAAATCAGTTTTCATTCGAATCCCAAAGAAAGTGAATGCTAAAGAATGCTCAAACTACCACACAATTGCATTCATCTCACAACAAGCTCTGGAAAATTCTTAAAGAGTTGGAAATACCAGACCACCTGACCTGCCTCTTGAGAAATCTGTATGTAGATAAGAAAGCAACAGTTAGAACTGGACATGGAACAACAGACTGGTTCCAAATCAGGAAACGAGTACGTCAAGATTGTATATTGTCATCCTGCTTATTTAACTTATATGCAGAGTACATCATGAGAAACACTGGGCTGGATGAAGCACAAGCTGAAATCAAGAACTAAATACCCTCTTGATGAAAGTGAAAGAGGAGAGTGAAAAAGTTGGCTTAAAATTCCACATTCAGAAAACTAAGATCATGGCATCTGGTCTCATCACTTCATAGCAAATAGATGGGGAAACAGTGGAAACACTGGCAGACTTTATTTTGGGGCTCCAAAATCACTGCAGATGGTGACTGCAGCTATGGAATTAAAAGAATCTTGCTCCTTGGAAGGAAAGTTATGACCAAATTAGACAGCATAGTAAAAAGCAGAGACATTACATTGCCAACAAAGGTCTGTCTAGTCAAGGATATTATTTATCCGGTAGTCATGTATGAATGTGAGAGTTGGACTATAAAGAAAGTTGAGCGCCGATGAATTGATGGTTTTGAACTGTGGTTTTGGAGAAGACTCTTGAGTGTCCCTTGGACACTCAAGGAGATCCAACCAGTCCATCCTAAAGGAAATCAGTCCTGAATATTCATTGGAGGGACTGATACTGAAGCTGAAACTCTAATACTTTGACCACGGGATGCGAAGAACTGACTCATTTGAAAAACCCTGATGTTGTAAAAGATTGAAGGCGGGAGGAGAAGGGGACAACAGAGGATGAGATGGTTGGATGGCATGACCAACTCAATGGACATGAGTTTGGGTGAACTCCTGGAGTTGGTGATGGACAGGGAGGCCAGGCGTGCTGCAGTCCATGGGGTTGCAAAGAGTCGGACATGACTGAGCAACTAACTGAACTGAACTGAACTGAAAATCAAGTTATTGCCTTTTAACCTTTTAAAAATATCCTGTGTTAATTTTTTTTCTTATTTGAGCTTTCAAATTTTTAGCATTTAACAAATTTCTTGTTTAACATTCATTTATCATCACCATTATTTACTATTCAGTGGTAAGTCAGAGAGATACAAAAATATTTATGCACAAATGTTTATTGCACATATGGATATATTGCTTAAGAAAAAGTTTAAGGAAGAAAAATATTTTAAAGGGTAAGTAATCACCTATAAAGATATAAATCCCTATAAAGATAGGGAAAATAAGTTTGCTTGTCTGTTTGTTTTTAAAGTCAGTTCCACTGGAGCCTATTATACACAGTGATGTAAGCCAGAAAGAAAAACACCAATACAGTATACTAACGCATATATGTGGAATTTAGAAAGATGGTAACAATAACCCCATATACGAGACAGCAAAAGAGACACTGATGTATAGAACAGTCTTTTGGACTCTGTGGGAGAGGGAGAGGGTGAGATGATTTGGGGGAATGGCATTGAAATATGTATAATATCATATATGAAACGAGTTGCCAGTCCAGGTTCGATGCACGATGCTGGATGCTTGGGGCTGGTGCACTGGGACGACCCAGGGGGATGGTGTGGTGGGGGGGGGAGGGTTAGGGGTGGGGAGCACGTGTGTGCCTGTGGCGGATTCATTTTGGTGTATGGCGGAACCAATGCAATGTTGTAAAGTTTAAAAGTGAAATAAAATTTTAAAAAATAATAATAATAAAAATTTTTTAAAATAAAAATTAAAAAAAATAATAAAGTCAGTTCCAAAGCAATGAGGATGACATTTAATGATTTGGGACTGTGTCACAATTATCAAATCTCTCAATGAAAAAAAATGATGGTGTAATGTAAAAAATGAATATTTTGCTCCTTTTTTTTTTTTTTTTTGCATACATAGCCTGCATGCACGCTCAGTCACTCAGTCATGTCCAAGTTTTTGTGACACTTTGGACTGTTTCCTGCCAGGCAACCCACTGGAATGGGTTGCCATTTTCTCCTCCAGGGCATCTTCCTGTCCCAGGGATGGAACTCATATCTCCTGAATCTCCCACATCTCCTGCATTGCAGGCAGGATGTAATAAATACAGCAAACTTCATAGCTTTTGAATAAAAATTTAAAAAAAAATGTGACATGGAAAATATACAACTGAAAAATCTAATAAACCTTTACCACTCTTTTAGACAGTAAGAGTTGAGAAAATAAGTAGGAAATAAAGGTATGACTTATAGAAATCAAAGGAAAAATTTATTTGTTTCATGCCAGAACAAGGTGGAAAAGCAAAAGAGAAAGAATAAGAAGAAGAGCCTTAATAATATTCAGGACAGAATAGCTTGAGGTGTATAACTTAAAAATCACTGCCAAAGCAGAAGATTTTCAAAACAAAGTTGTGAAAGCTTGTTTTCTTGTTGATGAGCTTGAGGTTAGGAGTACAGAGGAATGGGTAGGGTAATGGGAAGCTGTTGAGAAGATAGTCCTCTCCAACTGGGCTGAAACGACCATCCTATAATTTTGAGTTAGTACTGGGGACTGGAGCTTAAAGACCATAATGAAATTAAAATCTAAAATGATATGGAAATGCTGAAGAAGAGGTAATTATTTTTTGTTTGTAATAAGATTATCCAATAGTAAACCACTTTTCCAATGAAATTGGGCATATAAGGTCACTTGGACATATGTGGCCTCTTATTCCTGTACATCCCAGAAATCAGTTCTCACCTTAAGTAACTAAAATTGAATATTTTAGTGTAATTGAGTGTGGATTGTTTATGTAATTTGACGATCATTTATTGACAAAGATTTAGAATCTAATAGTATGTATGTGTCTATATCAGGTGGTGCAGTTGGTAAAGAATTTGCTTGCCAATGCAGGAGACACAAGAGACTCGGTTCAATCCCTGGGTTGAGAAGATCCCTTAGAATAGGAAATGGCAACCTACTCCAATATTCTTGCCTGGAAAAATTCCATGGACAGAGGAGCCTGGGAGGCTACCGTCCATGGAGTTGCGAAGAGTCGGACATGACTGAGCACGCACTCACAGGCAAGCATGTGTGTATATATACATATAATATGTCACTGGCAAAGCCCATTAAAAATTCCCAGGAGATAAACATAGAATCTGAACAAGAAAATAAAGTCTAACCTCTTTTTTTTTTTTCTTGTGCTTCATCTAACTTCATTGCTCCTAGGGTGCCACGTGGAGAAAGCTCACACCTGACACTGCAGACCAGAGTTCCTCGTGTGAAACTGCTGCACTGACAGTGTGCGGTTTGGGCTATGTGCAGAGGAGTCCTTCGCGACACCTCTTATGGCAGCTCTTACAGCACCCCAAGTCAGGATGGTGGCAGTGGGCTTTGTGCAGAAACTGCAACCCACATTGCTAACTGGAGCCTGAGCAGCACAGCTGTACCCATCTGGCGAGAATTCTGTCCCCTTTCCGATGACGAGAAAGCACAGCCTTCTGGGGAAGAGCCTGGACTCTAGAGCAGAAGCTCACACCTCTCCATGCTTTGATCTATGAGTAAAGTTTTCATTTGCTTCTGTCTCCTATTGATGCAAATGACACCAGATAGAAGGTCCAACTCAAGAAGGTATGTAATGTACACACATATATACAAGCCTATTTGGGTTTTCTTTGCAAGAAATAATCACAGAAATAGTAAAGATGTATATAAAAAGTATAGGATGGCCAAAGTTCTGTAGTGCTGAAAACCCCATGTGAACTTCAGGGCTGCTGAGTTCCTGAGCAAAGACTGAAAGCTAACTTTCCATTCTTTGGGTGTTGTTGACTGACTGAGTGACCAGGAGGGACCTATCATATAGCGTTGTTTTTTATTTATAAAATGGAGTTAATAATCAGCAGTTTCCTAACAACTTTAAGCATGTAATGAAGATACATGAGATGATTCCTATGTAACTTTTACAGTTTGTTACAAAGAAGTATTACAGAAATAAATGTTGACATTATTATGGCAATACAGAGGTTTTCAATACATTATAAGTAAAACAAAATAACACTCTATCTTTCTATCACTTTTAGGATTACAGAAGATTTACAGACAAAATGAAGATGGTATTTAAGTCTTTGAAATAAATGAAAATGCAGAAGCTTCTTATGACCAAAAAGGGCCAAATAAACACATATGATAGATTGATGGATTGGTTAAATAACTTCATGCCTTTAAAATAGTCATTTTTAACATTATGTATTCCTCATGTATGTATTAAAATCCTTCAGGCTGTTGCAGTCAGAAGTTTGCTTATTTTCTTTCTTCTTTTCTTTATTTGTCTTTTGTTCTTTCTTCCACTTTGATTTTTGAAATTTGAGTCATCACAGTAAATCATATTCACTCTGAGGGTTAAGAGTCAACATTTTGAGAAGATAATGAATTGATTAATTTAGGAATATAGCTTGTCACGTTAGTACAAGGCTGTTTGTCCACTCTAAGTCAATCGGAACTTGATGACATAAAAAATGACAGCTATTGAGTTGTTTAAGAGTGAAAGACAGGAGAATGAAGCCTCTAAAGTTCAATGAGATTAAGCTGAAATGTTTTTAGTCTATCAGTCAGTATCATTTATGCACAACTGCTTAACTGTACTACATACTTCCTAGAGGAAGTTCCCAGAAGACTTGGAGCTCCCTTTAGAAAAATGTCACAAATATCTACTTGGCTTATATGTCTAGAAGAAAGTAATGTTGAGAGAATATGTATTGGTCTGCTTATAAATTAATTTATTTTCCTCTCAATTATGTGGAGTCATGAAACTTCATTGGAAAAAGTGTTCAAGTTTTTCTATGGATGTTTATTCTAAGTTTTTAAGTGCTAGAATAAACATGTTATTCTATAAAGTTAGTATAAAGGTCTTCAAAAGATAGTGATGCCATGAAGTTTTCCTAAAAAAGACAATTTTTAAAAATATTTAGTCTGTATTGTAACATATAAACAATATATTTGAGAGCAGAAATGTGAAATATAAATAGTAGTTATTCAGATGGTTCATCCCCTAAATTCATTTCAATATTGTTAACCAGATTTCTTAATATAAAATTCATCCTACAGTCTAAAATTAACACAAAATTTAGTGAAAGTAATAGGAATATTGATGAACTTCTGGTGTGGTTTTGATAGTATATCACCATTAAACAGTTGCTGGTTTTCTACTTTCTATATTAAAATAGTGCTCTAGAACTATTTTCTTAGAGCTCTACTCCTCTATTGTAATCTTAAAATTAAAGCTCCTTTATTGGGTATACATTAATAGAATTTTTTATCACTCATAGCAAGTATACTGATGTCATGAAATAATCCGTTCTGTCAAGAAAGCATGAACAGAGATATAAAGGAACACACTCTTTTACCGACACACCGAATTAACACTGAAGGTGTTAGATGCCTAACATCTCGATTAAATTTATTCGACCCATGAAGCAACAGTTTATGATTTTCAAATGAATAGCACACTTAAATGAAGGGAGCATTAATACAATATGATATTAATATACAAATATGCACATTATTCACCTGCTACTGACATTCTGAATTAAATCAGTAATGGGGTGTATAACTGATTAAATATCTACACAACAGAAAGCAACAGCTTATGATTTAGAGAGGCGCTGGTACAGTGATCACATCATTACACTGCCAAATGCCATCTATCACTTTTACTGAACTTAACGAAGACAGATTACATCCCTCAGATGAGATGCAGCCTATAAATACTGTCACACTGATCTTCATCTGACTTTCCAAGAGAACAGACAAGCAACAAATCAATAATTGAAGAAGGCATATTAGAAATTCAGTGCTATTCAGCACCCAGAAGAAATCCTGTAAGATGTGATAGCAATGAATAGCCCTTAATTCAAAGAAATCTGCTAATTCATGCTTTCCTTTCTGAGTTAACTTATTTTCTCTATAAGTGTATTTACTTCATCAAATTTAAGAGAAAACTTCTATTTTGTGTAAAGCATAACCAACAACTTTTACATTTTAAATTAAACTGGTTGAGGGCCAACAAACTTCTTTTGCAACAGACTTTCTTCACTGAGTACAGCATGCTTCTTGACTCGAGTTATCAGCTCATATAGGTAATTACGAATGTATGACATAGGATATTGGTTTTAAAGTCACTGTCTTCAAATACTGAAACAAACTGAATACTATAAAACATGCATAAACAATACATTCATTTTACAACTTCTGGGTTGTTTTAATGGTTTCTCCATTAAACACCTGCCTGAGTTTCTATTTACCATCTCATTTAACTTTCACAGTTTACCTTTGTGGAAACTGCCTGTCAATTGCTTCAGTGGTCCAATCACTGGAGACCAGATTGCTTTCTGTCAGTCTGCTTGTCCAATATTATGGTAATAGATAACAGGTGGTCAGTGTTCATCGGCTGAGGTGAAGATGATGTCTCACAAGCTATAAAACATCTGAGAAAATGCTTTAACAGTTCACACTTACTACTAATTGCACCATTAGAACTTTAATTAATTCTTTACCCTTCCACTATGTTCCTTAGATGGCCATAAGGCAGGAAATCATTCGGAACAGAAAGAAAGAATCTAAAGAGGCAATAATGAGGTGTAATAAAAGATAGAATGAATAGCAGAATGGCTAACATTTTGCTCTGAAACTAGAACAAAGTTTGATTGCTTAATCAGTTCTGTATTTGATAATGCCCCTAAAAGGGAATCATTTTTCAAAGAGTACCTTAACTATGAGAACATGTTAACCACTGCATACATTTAAAATAACTATCCTCAATTATTAACTATATCTTTGAAAGTATTTCAAAGTGCTTCTCTTCTGATTTTAAGGCATCAGTAATCAAATCCTCAGAAATCAGAAATGGATAAATGAGACATGAAAAGCTTTCACTCTAGGAAAATCTATATATTTGAAAAATAAAGCCTTAGCACAAGTTGCATAAAAGGTAGAAACAGGGAATTAGACACGGTATTACTAAACCAATGTTTAAGGTCAGGCTACCCTGTCCTTCCTGGAGTTTGTTCAAATTCATATCCACTGAGTCAATGATGCCATCTAACCATCTCATCCTCTGTCACCCACTTCTCCTCCTGCCCTCAATCTTTACCAGCATCAGGGTCTTTTCCAATGAATTGGCTCTTTGCATCAAGTGGCCAAAGTATTGGAGTTTCAGCCTTAACATCAGTCCTTTCAATGAACATTCAGGACTGATTTCCTTTAGGGTTGACTGGTTTGATCTCCTGACTGTCTAAGGGACTCTCACAAATCTTCTCCAGGACCACAGTTTGAAAGCTTTAATTCTTCAGTCCTCAGAGTTTTTAGATTTTTTTTTTTAAAGCAACCTGAGTTATAAGTCTAGGGTACAAATGTGTAACCACCTTGAGTGGTAAGGAAGAAAAATTCCTCCAGCCCATATGGGGATCAAACCCACAATCTTGGCATGATTAGCACCATGCTCTAACCAACTGAGCTAACCAGCAATGAGGCTCAGATGGTAAAGAGTCTGTCTGTAATGCAGTAGACCTGGGTTCAATCTCTGGGTCAGGAAGATCCTCTGGAAAAGGAAATGGCAACCCACTCCAGTACTCTTGCCTGAAAAATCCCATGGATGTAGTGGCCTGGCAGGCTATAGTGCATGGGGTCACAGAGAGTCAGAAACAACTGAGCAACTTCATTTTCACTTTCAGACTTTTTTATGGTTCAACTCTCACATCTGTACATGACTACTGGAAAAACCACAGCTTTTACCATATGGACCTTTGTCAGCAAAGTGATTTCTCTGCTTTTTAATATGTTGTCTAGGTTTGTCATGCCTTTTCTTCCAAGGAGCAAATGTCTTATAATTTCATAGCTGCAGTCACCATCTGTAGTGATTTTGGAGCCCAAGAAAATAAAGACATGTGTGTTTTAGAATTATGATTTTCTCAGAGTATATGCCCAGTAGTGGGATTTCTGGGTCATATGGTAGTTTTATTTTTAGTTTTTAAGGAAATTCCATACTGTTTTCCACAGTGGTTGTATCAATTTGCACTCTCATAACAGTGTAAGAGTGTTCCCCTTTCTCCGCATCCCCTCTAGCATTTATTGTTGTAGATTTTTCAATGATGGCCATGATACCTCACTGTAGTTTTGATTTGCATTTCTCTAATAGTGACCAACCTAGATAGCATATTGAAAAGCAGAGACATTACTTTGCCAACAAAGGTCCGTCTAGTCAAGGCTATGGTTTTTCCAGTGGTCATGTATGGATGTGAGAGTTGGACTGTGAAGAAAGCTGAGTGCCAAAGAATTGATGCTTTTGAACTGTGGTGTTGGAGAAGACTCTTGAGAGTCCCTTGGACTGCAAAGAGATTCAACCAGTCCATTCTGAAGGAAATCAGCCCTGGGATTTCTTTGGAAGGAATGATGCTAAAGCTGAAACTCCAGTACTTTGGCCACCTCATACGAAGACTTGACTCATTGGAAAAGACTCTGATGCTGGGAGGGATTGGGGGCAGGAGGAGAAGGGGATGACAGAGAATGAGATGGCTGGATGGCATCACTGACTCGATGGACGTGAGTCTGAGTGAACTCTGGGAGTTGGTGATGGACAGGGAGGCCTGGCATGCTACGATTCATGGGGTCGCAAAGAGTCGGACATGACTGAGCAACTGAACTGAACTGAACTGAATAGTGAGCAATGGTGAGGATTTTTTCATGTGTTTGTTGGTAATCTGTATGTCTTCTTTGGCTAAATATCCATTTAGGATTTCTATCAATTTTTTGGTTGGGTTGTTTGTTTTTTTGACAGTGAGCTGCATGAGCTGCTTGTATATTTGGGATATTAATCCTTTGTCAGTTTCTTTGCTTGAAAATTTTTTCTCCCATTCTGGGGGTTGTCTTTTTGTCTTGCATATAGTTATCTTTTCTGTGTAAAAGCTTTTAATTAGGTCCCACTTGCTTATTTTTCCATTAATCTAGGCAGTGGGTCAAAAAGGGTGTTGCTATGACTATGTCAAAGAATATTCTGCCTATGTTTTCCTATAAGATTTTTATAGTGTCTGGCTTTACATATAGGTCTTCAATCTATTTTGAGCTTACTTTTGTGTATAGTGTTAGGAAATGTTATTAAAAATATTTTTTAAAAAGTTTGGAAAATAGCATATGTCCAAACTGCTTGGCAATGCACTATGGTTCTGGAAACTATGTTGGAAATACAATAATGCAATACTCAGCCAATTGAAATTAGTTATAATTGAACCCATTACAAATGTAATTTATAATTACTCAAAAAAGACTAAATCTCAGGTGCTACTTTATTTTCTCAGTCTCAGGAAAATATATGCTAAATTTGATAGGGATCACTGTCGACGAGGTTTAAGTCTGTAGGTCTAACCCAAGGCAAGCAAGCTGTATGGACCAAGCAAGTTATTAACACTTTTCCTCTGAATTCTGAAACTTATTGATGCACCCCACTCCCTGCATTTTACAAATTAAACATTATCAGTTAACATTGACTTGCAACTGCCGTGACACCACTTCTTCCTACTATTGGGACTTGGCATTTAGCAAATACCTTTTTATCATCAAATAGGATGCCATCCCTCAACTATGATTTATTTAGTAAACCTCTTTCATCACACTCCCATCCCTACTCCAGATAATATCCTTTAGGATGGTTATGAGGTAGAAAAAATCCTCAGAGGAGTTTTGTACTTAACCAGTTATACACTTAACCCTTAAATAGACTGGGCTATAGCAGTTAACAAGAGGGGTTTCTAATCCATGTGGAGGAGAGGAGCAATAAGCAAACAAATATGTACTGTGTTGGTGATAAAGAGTACTATGAAATACTGGTTTCAAAGTTTACTCTTTTAGATGGGATGATCAGAGAAGGCATGTTTTAGGAAGTCATCTAAAAGAGAGATGGAACAAATTGTGATTTCTTGGTAAGATATATCCATCTGAATGCAGAGTTCCAAAGAATAGCAAGGAGAGATAAGAAAGCATTCCTAAGTGAACAATGCAAAGAATTAGAGGAAAACAATATATGAGAAATACTAGAGACCTCTTCAAGAAAATTAGAGATACTAAGGGATAATTCATGTAAAGATGGGCACAATAAAGGGCAGAAATGGTATGGAGCTAACAGAAGCAAATGATATTAAGAATAAGATGTAAGAATAAACAGAAGAACTATGCAAAAAGATAGTCATGACCCAGATAACCACAATGGTGTGATTACTCAATTACAGACAGACATTTGGAGTGCAAAGTCAAGTGCACCTTAGGAAGCATCAACACAAACAAAGCTAGTGGAGGTGATGGAATTCCAGCTGAGCTATTTCAAGTCCTAAAAGATGATGCTGTGAAAGTGCTGCATTCAGTATGCTGACAAATTTGGAAACTTAACGGTGGCCACAGGACTGGAAAAGGTCAGTTTTCATTCCAATCCCAAAGAAGGGCAATGCCAAAGAATGTTCAAAATACCACACAATTGCACTCATTTCCCATGCTAGCAAAGTAATGCTCAAAATCCTCCAAGCCAGGCTTCAACAGTATGGGAACCAAGAAATATCAGATGTTCAAGCTGGATTTAGAAAAGGCAGAGGAAGCAGAGATCAAATTGCCAACATCCACTGGATCATAGAAGAAGCAAAAGAATTCCAGAAAAACATCTACTTCTGCTTTATTGACTATGCTAAAGCATTTGACTGTGTAGATCACAAAAATTGTGGAAAAATTTTAAAGAGACAGGAATACAAGACCACCTTTCCTGTCTCCTGAGAAATCTGTATGAAAGTCAAGAAGGAATAGTTAAAATGGAACATGAAACAACAGACTGGCTCCAAATTGGGAAAGGAGTACATCAAGGCTGTATATTGTCACCCTGCTTATTTAATGTAAATGCCGAATACATCATGTGAAATGTCGGGCTGGAGGAAGCACAAGCTGGAAACAAGATTGCCAGGAGAAATATCAATAACTTCACATATGCAGATGACACCACCCTTATGGTAGAAAGTGAAGAGGAACTAAAGATGCTCTTGAAAGTGAAAGAGAAGAGTGAAAAAGTTGGCTTAAAGCTCACCATTCATAAAACTAAGATCATGGCATCCAGTCCCATCATTTTTTGGCAAGTAGATGGGGAAACAGTGGAAACAGTGGCAGACTTTATTTTGGGGGCTCTAAAATCACTGCAGATGGTGACTACAGCCATGAAATTAGAAGACGCTTGCTCCTTGGAAGAAAAATTATGAACAACCTACATAGCACATTAAAAAGCAGAAACACTACTTTCCCAGAAAGGTCTCTCTGGTCAAAGCTACTGGTTTTTCTAGTAGTCATGTATGGATGTGAGAGTTAGACCATGAAGAAGACTGAATGCTGAAGAATTGATGCTTTTGAGTTGTGGTTTTGGAGAAGACTCTTGAGAGTCCTTTGAACTGCAAAAAGATCAAGCCAGTCAATCTGAAAGGAAATCAATGCTGAGTATTCATTGGAAGGACTGATGCTGAAGCTGAAGCTCCAATACTTTGGTCACCTGATGCAAAGAGCTGACTCATGAAAGACCCTAATGCTGGGAAAGATTTAGGCAGGAGAAGGGTATGGCAGAGGATGTGATGGTTTGATGGCATCTGACTCAATGGACTTGAGTTTGAGTAAGCTGCCCGAGATGGTGAACGATAGGGAAGTCTGGCGAGCTGCAGTACATGGGGTCACAAGGAATCAGACACGACTGAGTCACTGAACTACATCAAGGTAAGAACATTCTAGAAGGAAGAAACAGCCCTGAAATGGCAACATCCTGAAATCAGAATTTTTGAGGTATTCACAGAATAAGAGAAAACAGAGGAAAAGTATTAGCATATGAGACTGAAGGGAACACCTGCAGAACCGTGTAGGTAGAAGATGAAAAATCTTTGGAAGGTTTTGAACTGAAGTGTTAGCAGCTGTTTTGTCTATGTTTTAACAACCTGACTGCTTTGGAAAAGGGTGAAAACAACTGAGTTGACTATGTAATAACCCAAGTCAGATACTAATGCTTTAATTTTTAATCAATATAATTAGTAAGGGGAAAATCAGCTACTTGATATATTTCTAAACTAGATACAATAGAAACAACAAGAAAACTAAAATACTTTTTAGAAGTAGTGGAAAACACCAAAGGCATAATCCATGAAAGAAACAGTTGATATAACTAAATTTCATTAAAATTAAAACCTTCTGCTCTGCAAAAGACAGCGTCAGCAGAAGACAAGCCACACACTGGGATAAAATATTTGCCAAAGATACATCTGATCTTTGGATTGTTATCCAAAATACATACAGAACTCTTAAATGGTAAGAAAGTAGGTTTACTTTAAAAATAGGCATAGTACCTGCATAAGCACCTCACCAAAGAATATACACATATGGCAAATAGCATAGGAAAATGTATTCAACATCATATGCCATAAGGAAATGTGTATTTACAACAACACTACACACCTATTAGTAAAGCCATAAAACAATGCACACCATTAGAAAAGCTATTTAAACCACTGACAACACCAAATGCTGATGTCAGTGTAGAGCAATAAGAACTCCTGATCCTCGCTGGTGGCAATATTGTACAGCCACTCCGAACAGCACGATAGCAGTGTCTTACAAAATTATGCACACTCTTACTATATGATCCAGTAATTATAGTATTTTGTATTTACTCAAAGGAGGTCAAAACATATGTCTACACAAAAACCTGTGCATGGAGGTCTGTAGCAGCTTTAGCCATAATTGCCAAAACTAGAAGTAACCAATATATCCTTCAGTAGGTGAATAAATCAATTGTGGCATTCAGACAATGGAATAACATTTGGTGTTAAAAAAGAAGGGAGTAACATGCCATGAAAATAAAATACAGAGGAAGCTTAACTACATATTCTAAGTGAAAGAAACCAATCAGAAAAGGCTACATATTCCATGATTCCAACTATATGATATTCTGGAAAGAAAAAAAAAAAAAAAACTATAAAAAAAATAACAAGATCAGTTGTTGAAAGAGGAGGTAACAGAAGAAGGAGGGATAAATGGACAAAACCCAGAAGATTTTTATGGCAGTGAACTATTCTGTATGATGCTGCACTTGTTGCAAATAATAGAATGAATAATACCAAGTGTGAATCTTAATGTAAGCTATAGACTTTGGATGATAATGACATACCAAAGTAGGTTCATTGATTGTAACAAATATATAATTCTGGTGTGGGATATTGAGAGTAGGGGCAGTTTTATGTATATATGGAGAGAAGGGAGGATATTTATGGAAATTTCTGTACATTTTGCTTAATTTTTCAGTGATCATGAAACAACTTTAAAAATAAACTATTTAATAGGTTTATTTTTAAAGTTGTTTCATGATCACTGAAAAATTAAGCAAAATGTACAGAAATTTCCATAAATATCCTCCCTTCTCTCCATATATATTTTTTAAAACTCATATAGCATTAAGATGTATAAATTTTTCATTTAAAAAGCATTTTTTTCCCCTCTGAAGATAGTAGAGTTTGGGGTCACTGACTCATTTTTAGATCATCTATGACCTTTGTTAAGTTGGCTACTTTTTATTGTTCCTGTACCATGAATTATAGATATCTTATAAATAAAAATATGTGAGGAAAAAAAAAAATAAACCTATTAAAGGTAAATAAATACAATTTTTTTTTTAAGTCAGGGAAGATATTTTGAAGGTAATTGCAGATATTAGAATTTTTTTTTTCTAAATCTGATGAAAAAACTAGAATCCATAAAAGAAGATTAGCAAATTTTTGGACCTAAATATTTAAAACTTCTGTATGGAAAAAAGCTGGAGGAGGGCATGGCAACCTACTCTAGTATTCTTGCCCGGAGAATCCCCATGTATAGAGGAGCCTGGCTGGCTAGAGTCCATGGGTCACAAAGAGTAGGACACACCTGAGCGACTAAGCACAGCACGTGGAAGAAAAGAGTAAATAAAGATAATGAAAAGATAACATATTAAGGAAATATATATGTGTGTGTTTGAATATTTGACAAAAGATTAATATCATATGCAAAGGGTTTTCTACAAATCAATGAGGCAACTACGAAAAACATGATTTTAAAAAGGGCATAGGTATGAATTTAATTCTTGATCTGGTTTCTACTTTTAAGTGCTATGGTGCATCTGAAAAACAGCCAACTACACAGATCTTCAAGAAAAAGTGGAACTAGATCATCTTACAGCACCCCAAGGGGTTCAATGTATCCCATAACTCCAAGGAAAAAAAGTTCCTACTGCCAGTCAGTTGTATGGACGTTAAAGCTGCAGATCCAGTCGCTGTTTTGGACCAGAGGTGCTTCAATAATAAAATGTGACACTGGCTTAGTAAAGGCAGTCAGGCTGTGAGGGGCAGGAACTCAAATACCACAGGCACACGTTTTCCAGTTTAATTAATTGTAGACACATGGAAGGCAAACTGCCTGCTAAACTTGCTCTCGATTATGGGGAAATGTGTCATGAAATGTTTGTGTATAAGACAATTTTTGCCACTTTCATCAAAGTTATATAAGATAGACAAGAGATCAGACTGGAGCTAGATGGCAAAAGGGGGAAGGAAAAACAAATTTGATTAAGTAGGCTTTCTGCCTGCATCCTGAAATTTAACTGAGAGACATCATTTTATGTCTTTTAGGAAGTGGAGAGGGTCCCAAACTGAACAGTTTTATGCAGTGAAAACAAAGCATTGGCCTTAGCATAGGAGACAGAGGCACCAAAGCATTTGTAAGCACTTCCCATTAAGTGTTCTCTCTAAAATAGTGTGGCACAGGTTGCTAGAAAAGATCAGACAAAAAATTGTGACCTTCACAACCAAGCTTAACATTTCATATGGCATCTAGATGACAGGGAGAGAGAAAATCTGGGAAAGGATGGGAAGAGAGAGAGAGAGGAGAGAGAGAAAAGTAGAACACAGGAAACAGTAAAGTATAAATCTTCAGGCTTATCCAAGTACTTAGGCTGCATTTATAATAAATCTCCAGATTTGCAAAGTTCAAAAAACTTTATCACATCGTAGGCTAATAATGGAGAACAGGTGGTATTCTCAAACCATCATTTATATTGTTATTTAGTAAAGATAAGTGCATATGACTTCTGACTCAAAAATTCTACTTTTAGGAATTTATACAACAACAACAGAGAAGGCAGTGGCACCCCACTCCAGTACTCTTGCCTGGAAAATCCCATGGATGGAGGAGCCTGGTAGGCTGCCATCCATGGGGTCGCTAAGAGTCGGATACGACTGAACGACTTCACTTTCACTTTTCACTTTCATGCACTGGAGAAGGAAATGGCAACCCACTCCAGTGTTCTTGCCTGGAGAATCCCAGGGACAGGGGAGCGTGGTGGGCTGCCGTCTATGGGGTCGCACAGAGTCGGATACGACTGAAGCGACGCAGCAGCAGCAGTATACAACAACAAAGCCAGTAGGAACAGAAAGACTTGTGTATACAAAGGTCAAGTGCTATAATTTTGGTAACAAAGAAGTATTCTAAATGGATTAAAGTCCATACATTAAAAAAATGTTAATTAAATATAGCTTGCTCACACAATGGAGTACTATGTAATTGTCTGAATAATGAACTTGTCCACAGATGCAGATGTAAGACAAAACTTCTATCATATCCTAAATTAAAAAAAAAATTCAAACTATATATAAAATGTACACATCAATATTGATGTGTACATTTGAATCCAAAAAGAAATTTTACATGTCATATTACTTCTCTGAAATAGGATCCGAACTTACTACAAAACCTTCCTGGAGATGCTGATTATTTCACAATGAATATTTTTACATTACAAAAATTCATCAAAGAAGTATATAGAAAGAAGCACTGATAGTGCTAAAACCCTTTCTTGTTCAGCAAAAATCACAATAATTAGTACTGTGACAAGGATAACAGAGACATAGGGGTGATTTCAATACAGTAATGACAACATAGTCAAACTCAAGAAGCAGGTTGATTAGACCATTCACTTTCTTCATTATGCGACTCTCATGATTACAAATAAATTAAGGTCAGACACTAAAATAGTAAAGAGTAGTTCTCAAAGTGCAGTCCATGGACCAGTAGCATCAGCATTAACTAGGAACTTCTAAGAAAAGCAAATTCTCAAGTACTACCATAGACCTATTTAATTAGATACTTTGGGAGTTGTGCACAGTAATCTCAGTTTTAACAAGTCCTCCAGGAGATACTGATGCATGATAAAGTTTTTGAGCCATTGGAGGAGAGCACAGTGATTAAGAGTAAAAGCTCAGACTTCTATTTCAGCTTCAAGAGATAAAGAGCTTGAAAGATAACCTTTTCTTCTTTACAGTAAGAAAAGAGCTAAACAAACTGAAAATCAACAACTTTTCTTGCACCAATCAGAAAAAAGAGGTCACAAGGCAAACCATCAATCTGAAATCTGGAAAGAAAGGAAAACACAATCACAGCTGAGGTCAGCTTACCAAGAACACAAGCCACTGGAGCCATAAACATTTAGGAGAACTTAAGTAATTTTAATGAATTGTTGGAGTGTAAATTAAAGTAGGAATGAGAGGCTTCTACAATCCAGTCTTAAGGGATCTCAACACCTCTGCAGGTTTTACTTCTAGGAACTCCACCACAATCTCATACTGAAGAATCATTTGAAAAAAAAAAAAAAAAGCTCATGTTTCTGGCAGGGGAAGAAGCAAAATAACCACTTAAAAGTAGAGGAGAACATAGGCAAAACACTCTCCGACATACATCACAACAGGATCCTCTATGATCCACCTCCCAGAATATTGGAAATAAAAGTAAAAATAAACAAACGGGACCTAATTAAACTTAAAAGCTTCTGCACATCAAAGGAAACTATTAGTAAGGTGAAAAGACAGCCTTCAGAATGGGAGAAAATAATAGCAAATGAAGCAACCGACAAACAACTAATCTCAAAAATATACAAGCAACTCCTACAGCTCAACTCCAGAAAAATAAATGACCCAAACAAAAAATGGGCCAAAGAACTAAATAGACATTTCTCCAAAGAAGACATACAGATGGCTAACAAACACATGAAAAGATGCTCAACATCACTCATTATCAGAGAAATGCAAATCAAAACCACTATGAGGTACCATTTTACACCAGTCAGAATGGCTGCGATCCAAAAGTCTACAAATAATAAATGCTGGAGAGGGTGTGGAGAAAAGGGAACCCTCTTACACTGTTGGTGGGAATGCAAACTAGTACAGCCACTATGGAGAACAGTGTGGAGATTCCTTAAAAAACTGGAAATAGAACTGCCTTATGATCCAGCAATCCCACTGCTGGGCATACACACTGAGGAAACCAGAAGGGAAAGAGACACGTGTACCCCAATGTTCATCGCAACACTGTTTATAATAGCCAGGACATGGAAGCAACCTAGATGTCCATCAGCAGATGAATGGATAAAGAAAGCAGTGGTACATATACACAATGGAGTATTACTCAGACATTAAAAAGAATACATTTGAATCAGTTCTAATGAGGTGGATGAAACTGGAGCCTATTATACAGAGTGAAGTAAGCCAGAAGGAAAAACACCAATACAGTATACTAACGCATATATATGGAATTTAGAAAGATGGTAACGATAACCCTGTATACGAGACAGCAAAAGAGACACTGATGTATAGAACAGTCTTATGGACTCTGTGGGAGAGGGAGAGGGTGGGAAGATTTGGGAGAATGGCATTGAAACATGTGAAACGTCATGTATGAAACGAGATGCCAGTCCAGGTTCGATGCACGATGCTGGATGCTAGGGGCTGGTGCACTGGGACGACCCAGAGGGATGGTGTGGGGAGGGAGGAGGGAGGAGGGTTCAGGATGGGGAACACATGTATACTAATTAAATAATTTTCTATTAAAGAAAAAAAAAAGTGAAAAAAAAAAACGAAAAAAAAAAAGTATACTCAGAGAATTTTCAAATACCCACTCCACAAGAGAAAGAATTTTACAAGAGTCTTATTCTGTATGGGGGAAGGGAAGTTACTGTCCTGTCTTATCTAACCTGGAGGTTGCAGGATGGGTAAAAACTACAAGGCTTAGATTCTATTTAAAAAGGAGTTTTTAGAGAAAACTGAAAGGGAAAAAGATGAAAGCAAGGATGCTAGAGGAAACAGAAGCCTAAAGATACCTAAAGTAACAGCAAACAATAAACACAGCCTGACTCTTTGCAAGATTAAATATAAAACCTAAAGACTATAGGACTGTTCACTTCACTTGCTATTACTTGGTCTCAAAAATTTGCAAGCCATGCTAAAAGGCAAAGAAAAACAAAATCTGCAAAAATGCATGCAACAGAAACAGAATAATACATGACAGATTTCAGAATAATTAGATGGGCAATTTACAGTAATAATGATTAATAAGCTAAAACCTCTAGTGAAAAAATGGATTTACTTGGTGTTAAATATACATTGCAAGTTAAAAGAAAATAAAATGCTCCATTAAAACCAGAGAAGGCAGAAAACCAGGAGAAAAAAATAAACAACTGTACACAAAGAGATGACAGTTAGAAACATAAATTTTAAACAAACTATATCAATAATCACCTTAAATGTGAATGGTTTAAATGTACCAAGTAAATGATAAAGATTATCAGAGTGGATTTAAAAAATAAAACTATATGAGTGAGTAAGAAACTCACTTCAAATATAAAGACACAGATTAATTGTAAAGGGATGGAGAAAGATATACCATGTTAGAATTAATCAAAAGAAAGGTGAAGTACCTACATTAATTTCAGACAACACAGAGTTTAGAACAACAACAACAACAAAATAACATTATCAGGGATAAAGAAGGTCCTTACAGAGTGATGAATGGATCAATTCTCCAAGAAGACATATCAATGTATATGCAATATAATCAGAGAAGATCAAAATACACGAGGCAAACACTGAGAGAACTGCAAGGAGAAATACACAAATCCACTAATATAGCTGATGATTTCAGAGTCTCTCAGTGATCAAGTTGGCATAAAATCTGTAAGGATGTAGTTGACCTGAAACCATACCATCATTCATTTGATCTAATTGATGTTTATAGGATACCTCATTCTACAGCAGCAGAATCCACATTCTTCTTAAGGTCTCACACAGAACATTTATTAAGGTTGACCACATTCTTGACCATAAAATGCACTAACACATTTATGAGAATAGAGATCATACAACATATGTTATTAGACCAAAACAGAATTAAACTAGAAATCAATAATAGAAAGGAATTGAGAAATACAAATATCCAAATGCAGTATTTGGAAATTGCACAACACATTACTAAATAACACACAGATCAAAAAGATTTAAGAGAAATTTGCAAATAGTTGAACTAAATAAAATTCAACTTATCAAAATAGTGGGATGCAATAAATCATATGTTTAGAGAGAAATTTTTGCTTTAAATGCGTGTTAGAAAGTAAAAATCTAAAAATAATATAAGCTCTTATTTTAGGGATCTAGAAAAAGAATAATTTAAACCTGGGAAAAGCAAAAGAAAAGAAATAATAAAAATTAGAGAAGTCAATGAAATTGAAAAATAGGAAAGCAATAGAGAAAATCAACAAATTCTGAAAAGATAGATAAAATTTATAAACCTCTAGTATGTTTATTTAAATACAGGGATCTA
Organism: Bos javanicus; assembly: GCF_032452875.1. NCBI lineage: Eukaryota > Metazoa > Chordata > Mammalia > Artiodactyla > Bovidae > Bos > Bos javanicus. Next base: position 56,397,334 of record NC_083869.1, on the reverse strand, counting down.
GTACAAATTCCTAACATCAAGAAAGGAGCCGTTACTATTGTTTCCAGAGATATTCAAGAAATAATCAATAAATACTATGAACATATGAATGTCTATGCCCTCAAATTTGATAAAGTAGATGACATGGGAACATTTCTTGAATACCACAAACTACTAAAACTCACACAAGGGAAAAATCAGTAATCTGTTAAAGAAACTGAATCAACAATAATCTTCCAAAATTGAAAGCACCAGACCCAGATATTTTCACTGGTGAATTCTACCAAACACTGAAGAGCAAAATGAGAGAAATTCTCTACAATCTCTTCCATAAAATAGAAGCAGGGAGAATAAAGTCTACTGGTAACATAGTCTATAAGGCTAGCATTTCCCTAATACCAAAATCAGAAAAAGACATTACAAAAAAGGAAAAGTGCAGACCAATATTTCTCATGAACACAACTGCAAAAATCCTCAAAAAATGCAAGGAAGTCAAATCCAACAATGTATAAAAATAGAGAGGGATTTATTCCAGCATGAAAGGCTGGTTCAATGTTTCAAAATAATGTAATCCACCATATCAACTGACTAATAAAAAAAAATCATAATCATATCCATTCAGGCAGAAAAAGCACTTGATAAAATACAACACCCATTCCTGATTAAAAACTCTCAGCAAATTAGGAATAGAGGGAGAATTTCTCAATACAATAAAAAAATAAACCTTAACAAATTCAGTTCAGTTCAGTTCAGTCACTTAGTTGTGTCTGACTCTGTGACCCCAGACTGCAGCACACAAGGCCTCCCTGTCCATCACCAACTCCAGGAGTTTACTCCAACTCATGTACATTGAGTTGGTGATGCCATCCAACCATCTCATCCTCTGTTGTCCCCTTCTCCTCTCGCCTTCAATCTTTCCCAGCATCAGGGTCTTTTCCATTGAGTCAGTTCTTTGCATCAGGTGGCCAAAGTACTGGAGTTTCAACTTCAGCATCAGTCCTTCCAATGAACACCCTTTAGGATGGACTGGTTGGATCTCCTTGCAGACCAAGGGACTCTCAAGAGTCTTCAACACCGCAGTTCAAAAGTATCAATTCTTTGGTGCTCAGCTTTCTTTATAGTCCAACTCTCACATCCATGCATGACTACTGGAAAAACAGTAGCCTTGACTAGATGGACCTTTGTTGGCAAAGTAATATCTCTTCTTTTTAATATGCTGTCTTGATTGGTCATAACTTTTCTTCTAGGAGTACACGACTTTTTATTTCATGGCTGCAGTCACCATCTGCAGTGATTTTGGAGCCCCCCCAAAATAAAGTCGGCCACTGTTTCCACTGTTTCTCCATCTATTTGCACTGGAGTGATGGGACCTGACGCCATGATCTTAGTTTTCTGAATGTTGAGCCAACTTTTTCACTCTCCTCTTTCACTTTCATTAAGAGGCTCTTTAGTTCTTTAGTTTATAATTTGTTTAGTTCTTAACAAATTAGCTATTATAATTAACTGAATAATGGATAATTAGAGGAAAGAGATAACTATTCCACAAAAAGAACTAATAATAATTTACTGATACATGAATATTCCTTCAAAGAGAGGGAGCATAACTCTTTACTTTGTAGTAGTAAACTGTGCATATGACTTTCATCCATAGTGTAGGTAATGAAAAAATAAATTTTAAGTAATTTTAAAGTGGAGAAGACAAATAGTGCTCTAGCCAAGTAATCAAAAATAAAATTAATAGTCATAAATCATGTTGATAGCATATTGGCTTGATATGATGTAATGAAAATGCCACTTTACATCTGTGGTCTTCCTACCAGTTAATAACTCCAGTTTTCCCATGAGGAAAAAAAGACATTGGACAAATCCCATTTGAGGGACATTCTACAAAATACCTGACCAGTATACCTCAAAATCTTTTAGGTCATCAGAAGCAAAGAAACTCTGGGAAACTGCCACAGCAAAGAGGAGCCTAAAGAAATATGAAAACTACATGTAATGTGGCATCTCAAATAAAATTTTACAGTGGAAAAAAAATACAGTATGATAAACTGAGAGAAAGCTAAACAAACTAGAATTTAGTTAATAATAATATATCAGTATGAACCAAGTCTAGTCAAGGCTATGGTTTTTCCTGTGGTCATGTATGGATGTGAGAGTTGGACTGTGAAGAAGGCTGAGTGCCGAAGAATTGATGCTTTTGAACTGTGGTGTTGGAGAAGACTCTTGAGAGTCCCTTGGACTGCAAGGAGATCTAGCCAGTCCATTCTGAAGGAGATCAGCCCTGGGTTTTCTTTGGAGGGAATGATGCTAAAGCTGAAACTCCAGTACTTTGGCCACCTCATGCGAAGAGTTGACTCATTGGAAAAGACTCTGATGCTGGGAGGGATTGGGGGCAGGAGGAGAAGGGGACGACAGAGGATGAGATGGCTGGATGGCATCATCGACTCAATGGATATGAGTTTGAGTGAACTCCAGGAGTTGGTGATGGACAGGGAGGCCTGGCGTGCTGCAAATCATGGGGTTGCAAAGAGTCAGACACGACTGAGCGACTGAACTAAACTGAACTGATGAACCAACTATGGTTCATTACTTACAACATATATCTCATTACTAGTATGAGATAAAAAAGAACTCCCCATAATATCTTCTTAGTTTTTCAGTAAATCTAAAACTTTGCATTATAAAGGTTGAAGGCTCAATTTTGAGTTCTAGCTTTCTAATTTTCTATTTTAAAATTATAAGCTACTTCACTTCTTTAAGTCTTATTTTTCTCCTTAAAAGATAAGTATGATCATAGAATATATATCTTATACAGTTTCTGTGCAGATTAAATGATTTGTGAATCTTTTAGTAGAATGCCTGTAATGTGACAAAAACTCAAAAGGAAAATAATTATTACTAAAGCCAACAAAGAAATTATTTGAGTCATTTAGGTTTTCCTATCAGCAAAGAGAAATTTGTGATGAGCTTGGTATAAGAGCAATTCCACTTGTAATGGGCTCAAAGTTGAAAACATTCTTTATTACATTATTATCACCATTCACATTCATTCATTATGCTCTTTTATTTCAGTATAACTTAGATAGATAGCAATTACAATTATTTTCCTTGGATTTTGCTTGTAATAACTTTAGAGCTGAGGTAATTAAACTTCATTTTAAGACACGCTCAGAAACAAACCTTTTCATTGCCTAGAATGACACACTTGCACATCAGTAGTCTGAGTCTTCTATATTATATATTCTGTTTCATGTTTCTATTCTATTTCTATTTCTATATTATATACTCTATCTCATGACCTTTATTATAATAGATGAAACCTTCACTGGGTAAGTTACTAGTCTTGATGAGAAATATGGTGCAAATAAAGATGTTTCATACTTTTTGTTGTCTGGAACATATACATATATATCTAAGAGGACAGGTAAACACTTGATTAGTAATTTAATAGGATTCACTCCTATATTTGATCATGAAATGACACACTGATTGCCATAAAAATGGCAAACCTTGGTCATTCCTCTTCTTCATGAATCTCCTTTAAGCCATTTTTAGTAATCTACCTATCTGTCTAGCCTGGCTACATATTAGAGGGGTGTTGAAAGCATAAATAAATTTCCAGTTCATAGATATTTTACACAAAGCTGAGATAAAGACAGACCCACTGTTAGAAGCAATAATCTCTGGCAGTCAGTGTTCTGCAAATAACTGGTACTGAGCTGAGATTATTACAACCAATACATTAAGTGAAACCAGGAGCTTTGTGAGCCACCTTGAAAAATAGTCTTTCACAATCAAGAAATTTCCTCTAGATTACACCTACAAAAATCAATATTGATTCCTGTATAAAGCTTCTTAAACCTTTAGAATGGAAGAATCAATGCTTTTGGCAGATTATGTAGTATGCATTATACAGTTAATTCAATAATAAGCATTAATTCCAGGTCAGCACACATTCATCAGCCAATAATTTCTTGAAAGCAATTCTTGAAATCTCTGCATAAAGCATGGCCAAAATAATTTGAGAACTGTTGGAAATAAAAATATGATTTCTACTTTATCATTCCTTTATAGATATAAAATGTATTCATGCATTTAATTACTCATTATAGATGTTTAGTATTGTTTATCATCAACTCATCTTGCAAGTAATAAAGTTGCAGTATAAATTATAATGCCTATTCTTTAGGAACCACAAGATATATATCTGTATATCCATATATCTATCCATACTTAGGTCTCTCATTTCATCATATAAACACACACATATATGTGTGTGTGTATATATATATATATATATATATATATATATGCATGTTTTATACATAAAATTCTCAAAAGAAACAGGTAACTGGAAATAGCATAAAATATATATTCAAATACAAATAGCTGCTCTGCTGAAACAATATTTCACATTATTTAAGAAACTAAAGTTCGTTTAAGCCTGGGCAATAAGTGCAATAGCCACAGATACAACCTACTTCTCTTCAATTTTCTCATGGAAAAACATTTTGTTAATTCAGTGGGAAATACACATTTGGGTGTGATATTGCTTGTTGAAGTCTAAAGCCACTTGGTTGAGAAGGTAGCCCAAAGAATCAACAGAACCAGAAATTTTAAGGAAAAATAAGAACTCACCTTTGGATCTGGCTCACAAACGGCATATTTTTATTAGAAGATTTGGATTTTTTAAAAAAGGGAAGTGCTATGTTATACTTTTTAGAAGCAAGTACAAAGTTACAGAATCCCTACACAACTTAGAGACACAAAGAAGACATAAGACTGATCAGAGATCATCCTAGGGGAAGAATTTGGGGAATTTAATTTTGATGCAAATGGTGCTAGAGTTCCAGCAACACATACAGAGGAATGATGATCTGGAAAGAAAGTAGGAAACAAATTGCTATTAACCAGAGGATGGATGAGAGTCTAAGCCTGAGGAGATCTTTAACTTCATGGTTTGTTTTCCATTGCTTGTACCTCTGTCAACATAATTGGTCATTTCAATAACTCCAAGTCTTCTTTTAATGGCCTAAGTCAAGAGAAGATCTTGAGGAGTATGCAACTTCTGATTCTCTGCTTGAATGTGCTGAGAGATTTTTCTTCAAACTTCTCTGATATGCATTTCCATACATTAGAAGATGATGTATGGTGTTAAAAAATTCAGACAGTTTTCAAGCTGTATCTTTGGCCCCAAAGGATTTATGTTTCTGCCTAAATGCTGTTTTAGAGTTCACATTCTTTCTTCAATTTGTTGTCTTTCTCTTTAGTTTTCCTGATAAATATGAACTCAGTCTGGCCCAGCAGTAGACGACACTGCTATAGACCTTCCTGGGCATCAGCACCGCTGCAGTGTTTTAGAAAAGACAGGACTGGCTTTACTGTCTCTCTTTCACGGCTGTTGCATGGCCCAGTAGAATTGGGCCTCTAAAAATCCAATTAAAAAGTAGATCAATCTGATACTCAGTAAAATTTGGTCATATAGAAAATGTGGGTTAGAAAAGTTTTCCAACATTCAGTTTAGTCGCTCAGTCACGTCCAACTCTTGCGAACCCATGGACTGCAGCACACCAGGTTTCTCTGTCCATCATCAGCTCCTGGAGTCTGCTCAAATTCACGTCCTTTGAGTCGATGATGCCATCCAACCGTCTCATCCTCTGACATTCCCCTTCTCCTCCTGCGTTCAGTCTTTCCCAGCATCAGTCTTTTTCAACCAGTCCTTTAAATCAGGTCGCCAAAGTCTAAAATTAATTCTCATTTGTGTATGCTCTAAGAAATATCATTTGGCATTACTCCTTTAGGCAAGAAATCATAAATTCAGCCAAAGACACGTGCATTATATAGAGTGATGTAATTAGAACATGAGTTTGTAGTTTTAAAAGAATCCTAACAAAGTTCGTCATGTATTATAATCATATTATCTCAGAATTAGTAGTGGATCTTCTTTATCCTTGATGACCTTGATGTATATTATGTATACATGTGTATATGTATATATCTTGTATATGTATATTATCTTCTTGATCCTTGATGTATATTATGGGTTTTTTCTGTCATTTTGGTTGCAATTGTATTGTAGATCATATTCTAATAGAGATACAACAAAAATCTAAGGATGAGGCATGGTTTGTGTTAAGAATCATTTTAATTCTTGATTAAGCACTATGATATCCCTAGTGGTTATAAGCATGAGCTATCTTTTCTGGAGAGGCATGTTCTAACTCACTTTTGTCACAACTACTGCACAGGTGGGGGCAATTCCTATCACCAGTTTAAGGATGAGGAACCATAGACAGATCAGGTGACTCAGTGGTGATGCAGGATTTCAACCCTATTAGTGACGATTTACTGGGTTGTAACTGCAATGGAGAGTGGCATATGATGAAGTTTGAAAAGATGAAAAACTCTCTGAGAATGGGAAACGTCAAATTTATAGCACCAAAAACCATTTTGAAAGTGGCTGATGTCGGGTCATTTTTTTCCTGAATAAAAATATATTTGATTAAATGAATGGAAGTAACTGATTGTCTGCCACACTGGCTATTGTGTGACATAGTGGTATTGTCTCAATTTCAATTGGCTTGAGAATTGACACAACTGGTGTTCTCTATAAGGCATATATATAAATGATCAGAACCGAAATATTTCCACCATTAAGGGAAAAAAATGACATGAAATATCTCTTGACCGTTCCTTCTTGTTGTCCAAACAATCTTATGCGGAAAATATTATGGATTGCAACTTTAGTGATTAGAAATTAAAAAGCTAATCATCCCTGATCCGGCTTTTTTTTTTTTTTTGGCCGTTGTAGAAACTCTTGGGACACTGCAGGGTCCTAAGGCATCTTGTCCCAGACTTCATGCTATAATACAAATCCTAGGCTCATCTTGCACGCATAATTATGCTGGTTCACTTAAACGACTTGACAGTTCATGGATTTCATTCTGATAGGCCAATCTGAAATAAGCTATTTTCTTGCTTCAGTGTCTGAACAGTGCTTTCATGAGTGCCAAGTTGTTTCAGTTGTGTCCAACTCTGCCACCTCATGGCCTGTGGCCCGCCAAGCTCCTCTGTCCAGGGGATTGTCCAGGCAAGAATGCTGGAGTGGGTTGCTATGCCCTCCCCCAGGGGATCTTTCCCACCCAGGGATCAAACTTGCTTCTCTTGTGTCTCCTGCATTGGCAGGCAGGTTCTTTACCACTAGGGCCACCTGGGAAGCCTGAATAGTGCTTACTACATTCTAAAAGTCATATAAGCTATGATAGTTGTAAACATTTCCCTTTTCTCCTTTACTTTCCTTCAGCATCTTCTCCATGGAAGAAGTAGATTAATCCTTCTAAAACAAGGACATATTATTTCATACTTCTGCCCTAAAACCCATAATAGCTTCCAGTTTTGCTTTGAATAAATACAAAGCCTTTCCCATGTGGTAAGACCCAACATGGTCTGGTGCCAGTCATCATTCTGATCTAATCAACTTCCTTTTCCCCTTGCTGACTCTTTCCAGCCACATGGGGCTCCTTGCTTTTTCCCAACTCATCAGTCATGCTTCCATCTCAGGGCCTTTGCACATGTTGTTACTTTTCCTAGGACACTCATTCCTCCACTGTACTCATACCCTAGATTTTCTGCTCAAATGCTATATACTTAAAAAATATTTTACTGACTAACCCATTAACTCCATTTGCTTCTATCATACACTATTTTGTCCTGTTTTATTTTGCATCTAAAGTTTTATAACTATTTGATGAATATATTTAAGTCAATTTATTATCTCAGTCTCTCACTGTAATATGAGCTCCAAAAAAACAAAACAAAAAAACAAACAAAGCACGCACACAAACAGTTATGCATAGATTTATCACTAGGCCTCATAAAAGAGAGAGTCTGATCCATTATAAGTATTTAGTATTTGTTAAATGAATAGAAAAATAATGAATTGATCTTTAAAAAAAAAGCCTCTCCTGCACATTTTCTAAAACACTATCTTTTATTTCTGCTGAGCATAAATTATCAGCGACATGTTATGGATGGAATTGGTGTTCGATGTTACTCTTTTTGTTAATATAATATACAGTCATGCACCCTCACTTACCAAGGCCATTTTAACATCAAATTTGAACCATTCAAGAGTCTTCACTATAAAACTAGACAGAAAAAAACAAAATTATAATCTGTCTTCCATGCTATCCACAAAATTGCAGTGCTCAAATGAGTATTAAAACTATGCAATCTAAGGAGCTAAGGCTTTTGGAGATGGTTGTTCTTTTTATGAAATTTAAATCTTGGCACAATGATTGATGGGATAGAGGGAAATTAGCCTTCCCAATATTTCACAAGTTCATCAAAAGCTTTATTCTTTTATAAGCAATGGTGATGAATAAGAGTTCTTACTGTGGCAAAAGTTTAAATGGACAGATTTTTAAAATAGAAAGTTTTACTTTTAAATGCCTCTGCATAATTCCCTTCATAATAGTATAGAATCCTTTCAGCATATGGATGCCAAAGGATGAGCTTACTGGAATAAAGCTTTCTAAGATTTCCCAAAATGCTAAGTTCAGTTAACTTCTGTGATGTATGTCACAGCTGGACCTGATGACTTTATGGTTATTCTATCTATCTCTCAGAATATTTTAGGCATTGTGAAAAAAAAAAAAAAGCTCTTAAAGTCATACATCATGTCTAGACTGTAGGTTTTGTGAGGGTGTGGGTATACATAAAACCTGCTGTGTCTTTATTCCTGACTAATTGACCTTTCTCCTAATTTGTCAAAGACATGCACATGGCTACCCAAGGAATGGTGTTTTATTAAGAAACTGCAAAGAGAAAATCAGTTCAGTTTTTACTTAAAAATAGGTTTTGAGGCTTACATTAGAAATGATATTTCTAAAAACCAAACCTAAAAAAATGAATCAACTGGGTTTATTTGAAAAAAGGAAAAGTGTTCAAGATTCAGAACAATGTAGCAAATTAAATTGATGTTAGAGCAATAGATTTAGAAGAGAATTAAAGATGAAATAGATGAGACAAACTCCCTAGATCATCTGATAAGTGCTGTTGATGTTGGCAAAGGAAGTGAGTGACCTAAACCTTCATTGAGGTTTCTGAGGCTTGAGATGAGATCTGTCATCTGGATGGACCAGGGAGTAGGCACTGGGAATGGCCTCCACTCATCCCTCCTTTGCCCTTTTCTGTCAGTGCCAAAGTGCTATTTGAAAACAGAGTAACACCAGCAGGCCTTGCCTTGCCTTTCAACCTGGTATCCCAGAGCCTGTTTGGAGGAGCTACTTCATCTATTCAGTTCATCCTAATGACTGGTGCCCATTCATCACCCGGAAGAAGTGGCCTGTATGCCCTGAAATTGTGATGAGCCCCTTCTGAACTGCCTACATGAGTAGCTAACTTCAATGTCCCAAGATACTCTTAAGGCCCAAAATAAAAAAATAAAGGGTCCTAGGTGATCATCTGGATTATGATAATGTGGAAAAGGAACATGAATAATCGGTTCCCAGTAAGACCAGAGAGTGATAATATCCACCCTTAATATATGTCACATGGTGAAGGGACTAACAATATTTCCTGAATATTCAGGGCATATCTTCTTTTTGTAACATTTAACTCATATTCACACATAAATATTGTTCTGGACTATCTATCAATCTATTGATCTACCTGAAGTAAGTTTTTTACTTTGTATACCACCTTTCTGTTATACTGTTTCAGGGTGGTTATGAGTACTTGTGTATTTTTTATGTGATTATATATGCATATGTACGATTTTATTTACCTCAATTTAATTGAAAGGATAAATATAATGTTCGTATTTAATTAAACCCTAAATAAGCCAGATTTTATCATTCTGAATACAAGTAAAACTATGCTCTTTCTCCCTGCATAAGGGAAAATGTGTACATATTCAAGAAGGCCTACGTTTCCTTCTTATTGGCATTATAATTAAGTAACATCACAAACTTTTTCCTTTCCAAACATTTTTTTCTTAATAGTTGGTGCTATTAAGAAGGTGTCCATATCACAAAATTTGCTCTCTTCACTGTTCATATCAACAATAAAAAGGGTGTATTAACTACCTTCTCTTCACAGGATACTAGAAAAGACATGGAAGAAATCTTGTTTTGAAGGACAAAATAAACATGTATAAAAGTTTTTATTCTTGTGATATAATGCTTAAATGACAGAACAAAATGCAATCTGATTGTTGGCTGCTACATTAATTATACAAATGTCAGTAAAATATGAATTTCAAAAATATAATGGCAGGCTGATGTGGACAAAGGTATCCTAGTGAGGCCTTAGAAATCCTCCTGCTTAGTTAAAATGAAAACCAAAACAATTTGCTTCTATTTTGTACAGGCTGTAGTCCTCACAGGGCTCCATCTTTTCACAAAGAAATTCAGGAAAATAAAAAAAAAATTTGTTACCTACTTATTAAACCTGAATATATCATGATCACCATTTCAATGTGCAATTTCATAGATATTGAGCTTATTAGGATATAACATATTGTGTGTTCCATCTTTCTAACCTAGTAAACTCAGAGGGTAAGAATCATATTTACTCAATGCTTTTATGTGTCAGAGAAAACAGAGGGGAGGTGGAATGTGGGCGAGGTATGTCACAATAATGTTGAACACTGTAGACATTTTTCAAACAGTTTCTATTCAGTGGAGCACACTGGATATTGGACTTCTCAGCAACTTTCTCTCAGTTCTTCTAGTAATATTTGTAAATTCATTTTGCAGCTTTGTTCTTTTTCTCCCTACATGCTGATTCCCCAGCTGTTTAAGTTTTAGCTATTTTTTCAAAAGCATCTCAACTTTAAAAATCAGCATTAGTCCCAGAACTGAGTGTAAGGGCATTAGCATCACACTTGGCCAATAACTTACATTCCCATAAGAAGATATTGATTATATATGAATATGTAAGAGTCCTATCATTTGTACTCATCTTTTCTTCTATTGGGCAGATACAGTTGTTACTATAAAATTACTTTTCAAAAAGCCACTATTATGCCATTGCGGATTTTTAAAAAATATTTTCAAAGGACACATCAGTCATTTCACTTCAGTCAAACATAGGATTTCAATGTGCAAACTATATACATGATCTGGTGTATGACCCTATACCTTTTGCCACAATGAAATGAGTATTTGAGTCTTTACAGAGATTCTAAAGCATTCTGTTTGTCTTTTCATTTTTTTTTCCCCTAATCTAAGCATTTAAATTATTTGGTAAAAGAACAACACCATTGTAAAATATTAGTTTAACTGTTTCCTGTCTAAGGTGTTAAATACAAAATCTTCCTCATAATTACCTCCTGAATTTGTACTTTTTCTTCACATTTATTATAACATAAATGTTATTTGATATAATGACTCCCTCCATTGATCTCTTCTCTATTTTCCCTATAAGTCAAATCCTGATTTCATTTCTAACCAGACAGACACCAGAATCAACATTTCCATATGCTTTTGTCACCATCCTGGAAATCTTTGTCAGTATTTCTATTGTCAATTTAATTGTCTGTATTTAATCATAAAATCAGGACATTGGATCCAGCAGGATTGAGTAATACCTCGGGAAAATCACACACAATTTTCATATGCATTGACCCCCTACAAATCCATATTTGAATTTAAAATTGTGGATAAGCTGATCTATGAAGACTTGCTTTCCAGTTCCAGTTTTACAACTGGATCATGAGATATATGACTTGATTCAGAGCTTAGTTACTACTACTACTAAGTCACTTCAGTCGTGTCCAACTCTGTGCGACCCCATAGATGACAGCCCACCAGGCTCCCCCGTCCCTGGGATTCTCCAGGCAAGAACACTGGAGTGGGTTGCCATTTCCTTCTCCAATGCATGAAAGTGAAAAGTGAAAGTGAAGTCACTAAGTCGTGTCTGACCCTCAGCAACCCCATGAATTGCAGCCTACCAGGCTCCTCCATCCATGGGATTTTTCAGGCAGGAGTACTGGAGTGGGGTGCTATTGCCTTCTCCAAGAGCTTAGTTACTACCTGCAAAACTGGAAATAATATCCATCCTCTGGAAAAGTGAAATTTATAATTTGAAATGACATTTGAGATGGAGGCATAAATTCATTTCTCTAATCTTTGATTCACTCTAGGAAACACTTGTTTTGAACTGATGGTACCGAAAACCAGTATTTCATTTTTTAAACTTTTAACCACAGTCAGTTGAAATCATGTCTACTGAAAAATGTGCACAAACATTCATAACCACATTATTTATGATAGTCAAAAAGTAGAAACAACCCACGTATACATCAATCAATGAATAAACAAAAATGTGGCATGTACGTATAATGTGACAGTGTTTGTAAATAAAAATACATGGATGCTTCAACATGAAAGGAATATGAAAAAGAGACCTTGCTAAGTAAAAGAAGCCAGTCACAAAAGACCATGTATTATATGTTTCATTTCTATGAAATGTTAAGTTATGTTAAGTGAAAGTCAGTCGTGTCTGACTCTGTGACCCCATGGACTGTATCCTGTCAGGTTCTTCTGTCCATGGAATTCTCCAAGCAAGAATACTGGAGTGGAGTGGAGTGGGTAGCCTTTCCCTTCTCCAGGGGATCTTCCCAATCCAGGGATCAATCCCCAGTCTCCTGCATTGAAGGCAGATTATTTACCATCTGAGCCACCAGGGAAGCTCTATGAAATACTGGTAATAGCTTAATAATCTGGGTACAGAAAAAGTAGGTTGGTGGTTTTCCACATCTGCATAAGTTGGGGGATTAGAAAGTGGCTACTGATAGGTAGAGGGTCCTTATGAGGTGATGAAAAGTTATACATTGAAAATGGCAATGGTTGCATAACTATGTGAATATACTGAAAACTACTGAGGTGTAGACTTTCAGTTCAGTTCAGTCAGTTGCGTCTGACTCTTTGTGATCCCATGGACGCAGCACGCCAAACCTCCCTGTCCATCACCAACTCCTGGAGCTTGCTCAAACTCAGATCCATCAAGTCAGTGATGCCATCCAACCATCTCATCCTCTGTCATACTCTTCTCTTCCTGCCTTCAATCTTTCCCAGCATCAGGATCTTTTCCAATGAGTCGGTTCTTCACAACAGGTGGCCAAAGTATTGGAGTTTCAGCTTCAGCATCAGTCCTTTCAGTGAACACCCAGGACTGATCTCCTTTAGGATGGACTGGTTGGATCTCCTTGCAGTCCAAGGGACTCTCAAGAGTCTTCTCCAACACCACAGTTCAAAAGCATCAAAATTCTTTAGCGCCCAGCTTTCTTTATAGTCGAACTCTCACATCCATACATGACTACTGGAAAAACGATAGCTTTGACTAGATGGACTTGAGTTGTTAATGTCTCTGCTTTTTAATATGCTGTCTTGGTTGGTCATAGCTTTTCTTCCAAGGAGTAAGTGTCTTTTAATTTCATGGCTGCAGTCACCATCTTCAGTAATTTTGAAGCCCCCCAAAATAAAGTCTGTCACTGTTTCCATTTTTTCCCCATCTATTTGCCATGAGGTGATGCCATGAAGTGAAGTGATGATGTTAGTTTTCTGAGTGTGGAGTTTTAAGCCAAATTTCTCACACTCCTCTTTCATTTTCATCCAGAGGCTTTTTATTTTTTCTTTGCTTTCTGCCATAAGGTTGGTGTCATTTGCGTATCTGAGATTATTGATATTTCTTGGGGAAATCTTGATAAACTTTAAAGGCATGAATTATATCTCAATAAAGGTGTTATTTTTAAAAATTGGCATGAGCTGCAGAAGTCCAGCAGTAGATATCAAAGAGGGAACAAGAGGAACAAAGCATTAAAAGGATACATAGACACAAAATGGTAGCTGAAATTATTTGTTTGCAGGCATTAGTGAAATGTTTTTCCAGAAAACATGGGAACGGGTGAAAGGTATCTATTATATGCTTTGGAAAAGAGGATTGTAACACATTATAGGGAGGTAGCTATAGGATTAGTGATATGGAAGAGCAAAAAAAAAAACACTGCCTATTACACTATTTAATATGTTCACTATTAAAAAAGGAGATCAGCCCTGGGATTTCTTTGGAAGGAATGATGCTAAAGCTGAAACTCCAGTACTTTGGCCACCTCATGCGAAGAGTTGGCTCATCGGAAAAGACTCTGATGCTGGGAGGGATTGGGGGCAAGAGGAGAAGGGGACGACAGAGGATGAGATGGCTGGATGGCATCACTGACTCGATGGACGTGAGTCTGAGTGAACTCTGGGAGTTGGTGATGGACAGGGAGGCCTGGCGTGCTGCGATTCATGGGGTCGCAAAGAGTCGGACACGACTGAGCGACTGATCTGATCTGATCTGATTAAAAAAGGATTACTTGTGTATGAATCTATTTGGTAAAGTGCTATGCTCACTTTAAAAGATATTATTTTTTCCTTAGCAATAGTCAGGAAATTTTTTAAAGTCTCCAGCTGAACTCATCTTACATCTGTTATAGTAGTTGTTCCTTCACTACTTTCCTCTAGTTTTCAAATGTAACCCCAGGGTTTTATAACCGAGAAACATAAGCAGGATGCTTAGTTTTAGCCATTCTGACATAAGGATGGTCTTATTGAATCATTGGGAAAGATTAGGCACATTAAAAATAAGCAACACAAAATACAAATGACATTGATAAAATATAATCAATGAATGTTGCAATAAATTAAAAATTTACTCAAGTTAAATCTTAATAATAGTGCATATTATAAATATTGACCCTCAAAAATTAGATGTCAGGGATACAATCAGAACAAAATGAAATGGGCAGTGATGAAAACTATATACAGTAAAATTTAAACTTGACAAAAAATTAAGACTGTGTGATATTATTAAGATCTGCAATTTATAAACCTGGAAAATCGATCTGGTTAGAATTTAGTGGCTACACATGAAAATGCATACTGTCACAATTTAACCTGTATAACTGGAGGATCTAAAAAATCAGCTGAAAGAATGAAATTTTCATTATATAATTTACATGAAAAATAATAGACTCCTATAAAAATAATACATTAAAATGTTTAAAATATGGAAAAAACTGTGAACATTTTAGGGGCACTGGATAGAAAATTGATCAAGGAATCTTCTGAAAAAATTTACACCTGTCAAATTGTTAATTGAATGGTTGGTGCACATAAATATACAGCCAAAATATCCAAGTTGAAATGTCAGTGTCAAAGTGACACTGAAAAAAATATCTGGTACTCTGTGTAGAAGGTGTAGAGGATAATGCTTAAAAGCTGAAGTTCAGAGGTCAAATAACTCCAAGTCTAAATTTTTGGTTGGTCTATCAAATTGTAACTATTAGCAATTACTTAGCCTTTCCAATCCTCAGTTTTCTCATCTGCAATAAGGCAATAATAATTTATTTATCTCACACTGTAGTTGGAAATATTAAATGACATTTTGTAAATAATGTGCACAGTGTAGTGTTTGGTATGTAATGAACTTCCTTCTTGGCTAAATAGACAGTTACCATTAGATATGATCTTTATTAACTTCTGGTTTTTCATGTTTTTTAATATATTCAATCTCCTTCTGTACTACTTTCTCTGAGTAAGAAATGTCTTTCTTTCTTTCCTCATTAACTGCTTTCTAGTATTCTTGATATCAAATTACCTTATTTTTTAGGACATTGTTCAATAATTTGTCCCAATTTCTAAAACTAGAGAGATTTCCTATTTGCTATAAAGTTTTTATATTCTCACTATAACTCCTATAATATGCAGGAATATAGTTCCATATTATATGCCATATTAATTGTATAATTTGTATATTTTGAATAGACTAACAATCTATCATAAAAAAGTCTGGTATGTAATAAAGTCTAATTTATTTATATGATATTCAAAGATCTATTTTATAATTCCATCCTCCTAAACAGACCAATAGAGAAAACAACTATTTCTAAATGTTCCTAAATGTCAACTCTTTGGTTTCAGGCTTTAGCTCTCATGCCTTAGTTCAGTTCAGTTCAGTTCAGTCACTCAGTCGTGTCTGACTCTTTGCGACTGCATAAATCGCAAACCTCCAGGCCTCCCTGTCCATCACCAACTCCCGGAGTCCACTCAAACTCATGTCCATTGAGTCAGTGATGCCACCCAGCCATCTCATCCTCTGTTGACCCCTTCTCCTCCTGCCCCCAATCCCTCCCAGCATCAGGGTCTTTTCCAATGAGTCAACTCTCCATATGAGGTGGCCAAAGTATTGGAGTTTCAGCTTCAGCATTAGTCCTTCCAGTGAGCTCCCAGGACTGATCTTTAGGATGGACTGGTTGGATTTCCTTGCAGTCCAAGGGACTCTCAAGAGTCTTCTGCAACACCACAGTTCAAAAGCATCAATTCTTCGGCGCTCAGCCTTCTTCACAGTCCAACTCTCACATCCATACATGACTACTGGAAAAACCATAGCTTTGACTAGATGGACCTTTGATGGCAAAGTAATGTCTCTGCTTTTCAATATGCTATCTAGTTTGGTCAATAACTTTCCTTCCATGCAGTAAGTGTCTTTTAATTTCATGGCTGCAGTCACCATCTGCAGTGATTTTGGAGCCCCCAAAAATTAAGTCTGACACTATTTCCACTGTTTACCCATCTATTTCCCATGAAGTGATGGGACCAGATGCCATGATCTTAGTTTTAAATGTTCTTAAATACTGCTAGTTTTTCAGAACACAATTTTAAGATCACCCTAATAATTCTCTGGAAGTACTTGGGTTCAAGAATTTCCTTTAAAATGTAATAGGTTGATCTGACCACCACAGGTTTGAGCCCTGAGTACAGAAGTTACATTTTGAGTCTCTACTATTGCTTAGCAATGTGCTACTGTCGGTAGTATGTAGCATTAGTTTAGCAGATGGAGATAAAGAGTTAAATAACTTCTTTGTGGTGGTTTAGTCACTAAGTCGTTTCGGACTCTTGTGACACCATATACGGTAGCCTGCCAGGCTTCTCTGTCCATGGGATTCTCCAGGCAAGAATACTGGAGTGGGTTGCCATTTCCTTCTTCTAGAGGATCTTCCCAACGCAGGGATCAAACCCAGATCTCCTGCATTGCAGGCAGAATCTTTACCAATTGAGCTACAAACTTCTCCAAGATCACACAAATGGCCAGATTCAAAGTCAGATCTGTCTGATGCCAAAGTCTATGTACTTTTTTTATAACAAACTGTCTCTATTATAGGTCATTTTCTTCTGTAAATACAACCCACACATAGCATTAGTATTTTTAATGCCAACAAAACATAAACTCTCATTTTTATTGTT
Organism: Bos javanicus; assembly: GCF_032452875.1. Classification (NCBI taxonomy): domain Eukaryota; kingdom Metazoa; phylum Chordata; class Mammalia; order Artiodactyla; family Bovidae; genus Bos; species Bos javanicus. Next base: position 56,380,061 of record NC_083869.1, on the reverse strand, counting down.
AAAACAAAAAGCAACTATGTCTCTTTTATCATTTACTTTCCTTAATGTAGATTTCTATGTTGTTTATTTTTTGAAATAAAATTACAAATTATTCCTGGATAGATATACATATAAAAGTAAATGTGCATGAGTACACACATACATGCACAAAGCTTGTATGTACAGATGAGTGTGGAAGACAAGTATGTATATATGTTTGATTTTGAAGTATACATACATACCTCTATGTATGTACATTCCAGTATATACAAAACAAATACATATGTCCATTGAAATACTACTTCCTTGGTATTTTTTAATATTTTCTAGAATAAATTAAATTAAGGTTAAATTAAACTTCTGCTTTGAAGAAATAAAATCTGGTACTTTAAACACTAATAAGAAAATGTATTATAATTAAGTAAAATAATTTTCTAATTATTTTTTGCATTTAAATGTAGTGAAAATTCTGAGATTATAAATCAAAACACATCTTATTCATTAACACCCAGCAATGTTATTTTTATAAGTCTGCCTTTAAAAGCTTTCTTATAAAATGTATCTGTCTAAATATCTCAAGCATTTTAGAAAAAATTAACATATTTCTCAAGATAATTCACATAAATTTATATGACCAGTGGGCACAATATTTTTCTGAGTGAATGCTGAATTAATATTTCAAAATGGTATATGGTAATAACACTTCTCAATGTCAAAATATGGCAAAAGATATACTTTTACAGGTGAAAAATCCTAAAGAAATTCTAGATATTTTCTCACACATATTACATATCCATTTTAAGTGAATTTTTAGAACTTGAAAAACCTGTATAAAAACAACCAATTCTGAACAGTTTTAATGTTATTTTTCACTATTATTTTTCTAATATTAATTTTCTAATTTGGTAATTTTAAATGGGACTGTTACGATAAATACTACTTAAATTGTGTTTCAATTAAATATTAAATATATATAATAAATTAATATTTAATTGAAATGTACAATTAAAATAGTATTTCTCTTAATTAACAGGAGAAGAAAATGGCAACCCACTCCAGTATTCTTGCCTGGGGAATCTCATGGAAAGAGGAGCCTGGCAAGCTACAGTCCAAGGGGTCAAAGTCAGACATGACTTGGTGACTAAACAACAGCAACTAACTCTAGTGAGAGCTCTATTTCAGGAACAGCTCCTCTATCTAAATTTTTTTAGGCAGTTAGAGGAGAGGTCAAAGTTTCTTCTGGAGTCCTTTAGTTTCTGATTGTTTCACCTAGACACAAGCCACATGTCAGAGACATTTTGGGGTGGCAAGTTTTGCTCCTTGAAATAGCTTTCTATATGTATTTATATTTTGTGCTGGTCAGTGAGTCATAGGACTGAAATTCAAATTCTCCTCTTTTTTCTATACATATTTTTTCTAATGTCTTTGTGTTTAGAGCCTCTCCTTTATTCATTTATTCAACAAATATTTATTGACTGTCTGTTATACATGAGCTGACATATAATTTATCATCCAAACAAAGACAACTATAAGAGTTAAGAAGGTGTTATAAACAAAAATGGCAGGTCAGCCAGGACAAGACAATACAGTCCTGGGCAACTGGGAAATTAGGGAATTTGGTCTAACCATATGTGAGGCAAGGCTTCCCTTGTGGCTCAGCTGGTAAAGAATCTGCCTGCAATGTGAGAGACCTGGGTTTGATCCCTGGGTTGGGAAGATCCCCTGGAGAAGGGATAGGCTACCCACTCCAGTATTCTGGCCTGTATAGTCCATGGGGTCACAGTCAGACATGACTGAGCAACTTTCACTATGCTAGGCTCAAGTGGGACATGGTTCCTGTTCCTGTGAATCCCACAGTCTAGTGGACAAGTCAGATCCAAATCAAAAAACACGTTCAAAGAAATGTAAACATTGTATCAAACATCCAGGAAATAGAAGTGATGCTGAGTTGTAGAATGGGGTGAATCAGTTCAGTTGAGTTCAGTGGCTCAGTTGTGTCTGACTCTCTGAGATTGCATGGACTGCAGCACACTAGGCCTCCTTGTTCATCACCAACTACCAGAATTTACTCAAACTCATGCGCATTAGGTGGATGATGCCATCCAACCATCTCATCCCCTGTTGCCTCTTCTCTTCCCACCTTCAATCTTTCCCAGCATCGGGGTCTTTTCAAATGAGTCAGTTCTTTGCATCAGGTGGCCAAAGGATTGGAGTTTCAGCTTCAGCATCAGTCCTTCCAGTGAATATTCAGGACTGATTTCCTTTAGATGGAATTGTTGGATCTCCTTGCAGTCCAAGGGACTCTCAAGAGTCTTATGCAATACCACAGTTCAAAAGCATCAATTCTTCAGTGCTCAGCTCTCTTCACAGTCCAATTCTCACATCCATACAGGGTGAATAGTGTGAGGGAAAATGTGATCAGATCATTCTCTGGAAGTTATGTTTACACTGAGCCATGAAGGATAAGGAAAGGACTGATGGGGGAAAGCAGAGTGTGGGGTAAAATCCAGGGGTAACCTCTTGGAAAAGATTCTTTCAAGAAAAGAAAATCATACATGCTTAAGTCAGAGAGAAGACAACCTTAAGACCTGAAAGAAGTCCAGTTCACCTCAAGTCTTGAGAATCATACAGGAATTGTTTGACAGACTAGAAACCAGATTATGAAAAGTCTTTAAAGGTAAAGCAAGCATTTTTTTTTTTTTTATTGCAGTGTAGAGCCTTTAAGGAGAGAAATGACTAATCCTATTCTTAAGGGACATTGCTCTGGATGCTATATGGAACACAATTTATAAAGTTAGAAGTAAGAATTGGAGAATGTCTGCAGTTATATTTCAGATGAATGATTATAATGCCAGACAAGCATATTGGCAATGAGATGGGGAGAAATGGACTGACTCAGGATTTATTTTGAAGGTAGAACTGAACAGATTATATCTCTAGAATTTTGACCTCCAATGCATTCTTAACTCCAGGCTAATATTCAAGACCATTTTTTAAAATATTTTATCATAGATATTTTATAGGTCCATCAAATTCAACAAATCCAAGACAAAACTAAGGATAATGTTCTCATAACCTTCCCCTCCCGTGCCCTGCCTCTTGTATTTCTCATCTCAATAGTGATTTCCTTACTAATTCAAAGAAGAAACCAGAGTTACATAAAAATATTCCCTCCCTCTACTTACCACATTCAAATGACCATGGATTCCTGTCAACTTTATTCTCTATATCTCTGAAATGCCACCTTCTCTGTTCTTTACCGTTGGCACTGCTATTCTTTATCTATGTGGTGCTGGGGGTGGTGGTTTAGTTGCTAAGTCATGTCCAACTATTACAACCCCATGACTGTAGCCTGCCAGGCTCCTCTGTCCATGGGATTCTCCAGGCAAGAATACTGGAGTGGGTTACCATTTCCTTCTCCAGGGTTTATCTGTGTGGTGTCAATTATACCCCATCAGTGGCACTTTCAAGGAAAGAAATATTGAGATGTTTCTTCAATCACACATTCTGATTTTTCTCCTGTCTGCATACTACTGAATATAACATTGGGGCTAATTCTGTATTTGAAAGTTCTAGAAAACATACTTTTCTTTATCTTGAGAACTCAGAATGTTGCTTTTGGTCTTTGTTTAAGGGAAAAAAAAGTGAGTTCACTTGCTAGTCAACTTTGTTTCCTTGATTTCTCTTTTTGTTGTATTATATATTAATATAAAACCATAATAGCTCAGAAACACATAATTTGGATGCTCACCATCCTAGTATCAGAATTACATTGGTTTTTCCTCTCCAGACCCTTGGAATCTACTAAACCATTATAATTCTGGCTCACCAAACAGGAAAATAACAAAAGCTTTATGTATTTGGCAAGCAGCTTTACATATTGTGTATTTCCTTAAACAAGTAAACTATACATCTGGATGGTTATGAGTTTGGTGACAAAAGGGGAAGTACCTTTGTGTTTTTATGTTTTATGCTAGGTATTTGTAGCAGGAAAATAAACTTCAGGACAAATCATTCAATTTATTACACTGACTTTCAAAATTGATATAAGTAAAACTCATTTTTGTTTTGCATTTGTAAATAAACTACTGCTTAAATGTTTCTCTCCTTTGAGAAATATGTACATTTAGAGTACCCTCTGTTCTCATAAACAATATATACATATTATACTAAAAAAATAAACTTTATACAATAGTAGAGACTATTTTAATGGAGCAAATATAAAGTTTTCTCAAAACAATATTCTATTGGCAACAAAGGCCTTTTGGTTCTAATCTCTAGATAAGGCTTTGCATTTTCTATGTTTTCTAATGTAAAAGACAGAGATTAATCAGAAACTTAGAAAAAGGGATAAAGGCAATTCAACTGGCACTGAGAGAAAAAGCTTAGATAAATCATTTTACAGAATGGCTTGATAGTATTAAAACTTATAAGCAATAAAACTAGAACATTTCATATATATATATATTTATATATAAAATATGTGATATATACATATTCCTAGGTTAATCTACGACTAAAGAACCAGGGAAAGTGAGTATACCATTTGACTGAAGTATATAAAAGCCTGGGGAACTTGATTTAAATGGTGCCTGATGAAAGCACTTGATGAAGTGTCTCCCAGTAAAATAACTTGGAAAAAATTTGAGAGGACTACAAAGCAAAAACTCACACCACCATTAAATTCTAGTGATGTTTGAGAACTTGCTACCAGTATTAAGGAGAGATTTCCTGTGATCACAAGGCCAATGGGCTGGACTGCTGCTGCTGCTGCTGCTGCTGCTAAGTCACTTCAGTCGTGTCCGACTCTGTGCGACCCCAGAGACGGCAGCCCACTAGGCTCCCCTGTCCCTGGGATTCTCCAGGCAAGAACACTGGAGTGGGTTGCCATTTCCTTCTTCAATGCATGAAAGTGAAAAGTGAAAATGAAGTCGCTCAGTCGTGTCCGACTCTAGAGACCCCATGGACTGCAGCCCACCAGGCTCTTCCATCCATGGGATTTTCCAGGCAAAAAGTACTGGAGTGGGGTGCCATTGCCTTCTCCACAGGTGATGCCTAGGATCTCACTTTGAGACTTAATGCTCCTGCAGTGATCCTCGTGCCCCTTCTGCTGCTGCTAGAGTAACTTAACTCCTGCTTGTTGATTCTGCACCACCCACATAGGAAGGAATATAGGTTTTTCATGGTTTAGCACTGACTCAACTTTACGGCAGATTTGGTGTGAGCAGCAGAGCTGAGATTTTGCTGTATTTTACGTCTCCGGACTTCGTCCATTTCAGGATTGCTTGCTGAGCATGCTGTTTCCTTTGGGGCTAGGATGCTTTGATTTCCCTGGCTCACTTCCTTCTGGAAGCTGAAGATGAACAGGTAAGCTCACTGGGAATCTACCTGTTTTCTGGACAATAGTGATCGGTGCTCAACATGGTGGTGTGTCGCCTGCACTGATTTCTTTCCGTTGCTTGTTAAGACTTTGAAGTTTGCCTTTCTTGCACCAACGCATTTAGTGTCCTGGGATTGGTATTCCCAGAACTGACTTCAAATATGCCCGGCTACCTTTTGCTCTGCTTTTAAAACAAGGATTTGTTTATTCAGTTAAACGATGTTGCTGCTGTTTCTATGACTGGTGTCCATTCTTTCCCTTTCTTGATTTCTGTATGCATTTCCAGACCTCTCAACCCCCACGCCCTCACGTTCTAAGATTCAGTGGTGGCTTGGTCATTTTCCTCTGGGAATTATTAGTTGTCTGCAAGATAATGACCTTGGCTGGAAGGTACTAATGCCTCCTACATGCATGACTTAAGTGCAAGTAAGTCAACTATATTGGTTTCTTTTTAAACTTGTGTCAAAAATGTCTTTGCACTTGGTATGCAAAGTGTATGTTGAGGATCAGTGGCTTTCCAGCATGTTGGGGGAGCTTGTTGAAATGCAGAACTTCAGGCCCCATCTCAGAGGAACTGAGTTAGAATCCACATTTTCAAGAGCCCCAGGGGATTTTCATGCACATTGTAAACAAGTGATATATGATTAAGTGTCTATAGGATGAATTGCTTCCAGCTGAGACTAATTGTGACTCGACCTCAGCAATCACAGTTTTTTTCAACTTGCTTATCCCACTTATCTAATTTTACAAACCTGTATTGGGTGTTTTCTGCTGAAAGTGTGGACTATGACCAACAATCCATGATTCTGAGGATGCAGAGTCTTTCTGTGTACATCTCACATGTGTTTTTTCTTGGTGTATCTTTTGCACAATGTCTTTTCCACTATGTCAGCATGTCAAAAGGATATTTCTTAATGCTTTTAGTCATGATCTGATGTGGGCTCAGATGACTGGCAGCCTGAGGGTCCAGAGTAGTTAGGTACAACTCAAATTCAACAACAAATTTTAGGTGCTTAAATGCTGGCCCACAGTAGGTGACCATCAAAACATCACTCATCAGCATTTATTATGGAGAAGATGTTGAAGATAGGTCAGGCTGGGTGAACTAACTCCAGCCTAAAGATTCTATGAGGAGTGGGGCCAGCAGTACTACTGATCAGGACAGAAACCAGTGAATGGCCTTATTGACAGAAACCCATCCCTGAAGGAGCAGGACTCTAGCCAGTTACTGAGTCCACAAGTCAGGTCCAGTCATTGCTGGGATGGGACTAATAAGACATATACAGCATGTCAGAGCCTCAATCAAGACTGTCTACATTTAGGATAGGACTACAGCCCCAAGAAGGGGAAATTGCCATATTAATTTGGAGACTCTGTGGACAGGCCCTTATTCAGAAGTAGTGCCATAGAAAGAACATAAGTTCTAGAATCCAAGCTGGATTTATGTGATCTTGAGTAACTTTATCCTCAGATGGTCTTCCTTGGCAAATGAAAATGCATGTCCAGGACCTAATAGAGGACTCAAGTAGTAGATGCTTAATTAAATGGTATGTATCAATATGCCAGCAAATTTGGAAAACTCAGCAGTGGACACAGGACTGGAAAAGGTCAGTTTTCATTCCAATCCAAAGAAAGGCAACGCCAAAGAATGCTCAAACTACCGCACAATTGCACTCATCTCACACGCTAGTAAAGTAATGCTCAAAATTCTCCAAGCCAGGCTTCAGCAATATGTGAACCGTGAACTTCCTGATGTTCAAGCTGGTTTTAGAAAAGGCAGAGGAACCAGAGATCAAATTGCCAACATCCGCTGGATCATGGAAAAAGCAAGAGAGTTCCATAAAAGCATCTATTTCTGCTTTATTGACTATGCCAAAACCTTTGACTGTGTGGATCACAATAAACTGTGGAAAATTCTGAAAGAGATGGGAATACCAGACCACCTGACCTGCCTCTAGAGAAATTTGTATGCAGGTCAGAAAGCAACAGTTAGAACTGGACATGAACAACAGACTGGTTCCAAATAGGAAAAGGAGTTAGTCAAGGCTGTATATTGTCACCCTGTTTATTTAACTTATATGCAGAGTACATCATGAGAAATGCTAGACTGGAAGAAACATAAGCTGGAATCAAGATTGCCGGGAGAAATATAAATAACCTCAGATATGCAGATGACACCACCCTTATGGCAGAAAGTGAAGAGGAATGCAAAAGCCTCTTGATGAAAGTGAAAGTGAAGAGTGAAAAAGTTGGCTTAAAGCTCAACATTCAGAAAACAGAGATCATGGCATCTGGTCCCATCACTTCATGGAAAATAGATGGGGAAACAGTGGGAACAGTGTCAGCCTTTATTTTTCTGGGCTCCAAAATCACTACAGATGGTGACTGCAGCCATGAAATTAAAAGACGCTTACTCCTTGGAAGGAAAGTTATGACCACCTAGATAGCATATTCAAAGCAGAGACATTACTTTGCCGACAAAGGTTTGTCTAGTCAAGGCTATGGTTTTTCCTGTGGTCATGTATGGATGTGAGAGTTGGACTGTGAAGAAGGCTGAGTGCCAAAGAATTGATACTTTTGAACTGTGGTGTTGGAGAAGACTCTTGAGAGTCCCTTGGACTACAAGGAGATCCAACCAGTCCATCCTGAAGGATATCAGCCCTGGGATTTCTTTGGAGGGAATGATGCTAAAGCTGAAACTCCAGTACTTTGGCCACCTCTTGTGAAGAGTTGACTCATTGGAAAAGACTCTGATGCTGGGAGTGATTGGGGGCAAGAGGAGAAGGGGACGACAGAGGATGAGATGGCTGGATGGTATCACTGACTCGATGGACGTGAGTCTGAGTGAACTCTGGGAGTTGGTGATGGACAGGGAGGCCTGGCGTGCTGTGATTCATGGGGTCACAAAGAGTCGGACATGACTGAGTGACTGATCTGATCTGATCTGATTATTATGTTTATTACAGAGATCAATTATGTTTATCACATGTTTTTCATATGTGAGCCTATGAAACTTCTGACCAGGTAGTTGGAGGGTTGGGTACCTAGTGTAGTATTTATACCTTGTTCAGGATCTGAGCAGATGGAAACATGAATGCTCAAAGCACAGTGCTTAGCTTGGTAATTGGAGGACTTTTTTTCCTTTCCTCTTTTGTTCTCTTTTGATTTTGTGGCTATCTTTAGTGTTGTATTAAATTGACAACATTAGCCGGATCATCAAAAAAAGCAAGAGAGTTCCAAAAAAACATCTATTTCTGCTTCATTGACTATGCCAAAGCCTTTGTGTGGATCACAATAAACTGTGGAAAATTCTGAAAGAGATGGGAATACCAGATCACCTGACCTGCCTCTTGAGAAACCTGTACGCAGGTCAGCAAGCAACCATTGGATCTGGACATGGAACAACAGACTGGTTCCAAATGGGAAAAGGAGTACATCAAGGCTGTATATTGTCTCCCTGCTTATTTAACTTATATGCAGAGTACATCATGCAAAATGCTGGGCTGGATGAAGCACAAGTTGCAATCAGGATTGCTGGGAGAAATATCAATAACCTCAGATATGCAGATGACACCACCCTTAAGGCAGAAAGTGAAGAACTAAAGAGCCTCTTGATGAAAGTGAAAGAGGAGAGTGAAAAAGTTGGCTTAAAGCTCAACATTCAGAAAACTAAGATCATGGCATCTGGTCCCATCACTTCATGGCAAATATATGGAAACAGTGGCTGACTTTATTTTTCTGGGCTCCAAAATCACTGCAGATGGTGACTGCAGCCATGAAATACAAGACGCTTACTCCTTGGAAGGAAAGTTATGACCAACCTAGATAGCATATTAAAAAGCAGAGACATTACTTAGTCAACAAAAGTCCATCTAGTTAAGGCTATGGTTTTTCCAGTAATCATGTATGGATGTGAGAGTTGGACTATGAAGAAAGCTGAGCACTGAAGAATTGATGCTTTTGAACTGTGGCATTGGAGAAGACTCTTGAGAGTCCCTTGGACTGCAAGGAGATCCAACCAGTCCATCCTAAAGGAAATCAGTCTTGGGTGTTCATTGGAAGGACTAATGTTGAAGCTGAAACTTCAATATTTTGGCCACCTGATGGGAAGAGCTGACTCATTTGAAAAGACCCTGATATTATTGAAGGTGGAAGGAGAAGAGGATGGTGGAGGATGAGATGGTTGGATGGCATCACCAACTCAATGGACATGAGTTTGGGTAAACTCTGGGAGTTGATGATGGACAGGGAGGCCTGGCATGCTGCGATTCATGGGGTCACAAAGAGTCGGACACGACTGAGCGACTGAACTGAACTTAGTGTTGTGTTTGGATTTTTGTGTGTGCATATATCTCTTATAGATTTTTGGTTTGCAGTTCCCATAAAGTGAAAACATTGCATCAGTTCAGCTCAGTCGCTCAATCGTGTCTGACTCTTTGTGACCCCATGAATTGCAGCACGCCAGGCCTCCCTGTCCATCACCAACTCCCGGAGTTTACCCATACTCATGTCCATCGAGTCAGTGATGCCATCCAGCCATCTCATCCTTTGTCGTCCCCTTCTCCTCCTGCCCCTAATCCCTCCCAGGATCAGGGTCTTTTCCAGTGAGTCAGCTCTTCACATGAGGTGGCCACAGTATTGGAGTTTCATCTTCAGTATCAGTCCTTCCAGTGAACACCCAGGACTGATCTCCTCTAGGATGGACTGGTTGGATCTTCTTGCAGTCCAAGGGACTCTCAAGAGTCTTCTCCAACACCACAGTTCAAAAGCATCAATTCTAGAACAGTCTTTTGGACTCTGTGGGAGAGGGAGGGGAGGATGATTTGGGAGAATGGCATTGAAACATGTATAATATCATATAAGAAATGAATCGCCAGTCCAGGTTTGATGCAGGATACAGGAAGCTTGGGGCTGGTGCACTGGGATGACCCAGAGGGATGGTATGGGGAGGGAGGTAGGAGGAGGGTTCAGGATTGGGAACATGTGTACACCCATGGCAGATTCATGATGATGTATGGCAAAACCAATACAATATTGTTAACTAAAAAAAATTTTTTTAAAAGAAAGTAAGAAAAAATTAAAAATAAATAAAAATAAAATGCAAAACCATCAATTCTTCGGCGCTCATCTTTCTTCACAGTCCAACTCTCACATCCATACATGACCACTGGAAAAACTGAAAACATTGCATAGGAAGAGTAAAAAAACAAATCTAGGAAAAAATTAGAACCATTCTTAGATTTATTGTGAACAATTTTTATATTGAATGGCTAAATGAGCTTCAAGACAGAAAAATAAAACTACATACAAAGTGTGGTATAATAAGAATTATTGTTGTTTTGTGTCCCCAATTCCTTACACATAACTTCTAAAATGCTTGGAATTTCCTGAGTGATAGTAGTATTTTTTATTACTCATAAGGACTGCCTATTGAACATTTTTTAGTGTATGCTAATGAGGTGATTTAAGGTGAGGCCTCCGTATACCCTTTGGATGGGGCTGGCAATCCACTGGTGCTTGGAAGGGGAGAGGGGGAACTGTAGATTAAGTTCAATAAAAACTCTTGAACCAGAAGAGCTGATTAGTTTCTCGGTTAGTGACTGCACCCACACATGCCAATTGTGTGGGGACAGAAGCTCTTGCACTTGAGACTTTTTTTGGATCTCACTCTTGGAACCCTTTTTGATCTCTTCACCTGGTCCTTCATATGTTTTCTTTATGATGTCCTTTGACAGCAGTTCCCCAAACTTTTTGGCACCAGGGACCAGTTTTGTGGAAGATAATTTTTGAGGGGATGGTTTCAGAATGATTCAAGTACATTACTTTTATTGTGAACTTTATTTCTATTATCCTATCAGCTCCACCTCAGATCCTCAAGGCATCAGATCTTGGAGGTTGGGGACTGGTGCTCTGTAATAGAGTGGTGAATGCAAGTAAAAATTTCTCTGAGTTCTGTGAGCCACTCTAGTAAATTAACAACTGGAGGAGGCAGTTGTGGGAACTTCTTATTGATAGCCATTCTGTCAGAAGCACAAATAACAACCAAGACTTGTGATTGGCATCTGAAGTGAGGGAAACCTTGTGAGACTAAGGCCTTAATCTCTGGGATCTGATGCTAGCACCAAGTAGATAGTTTTAGAATTGTATTAAATTTGTAGGACACTCAGTCAGTGTCCACTGACAACTGGAGAATTGCTTGGTAGAATTTGAAAAAAAAGAAACATGTTGGACAAAGGAACAAGATTCCACACTAATTTCACACACCTTACACCACCAAATTTTAGAGGAAAATGGAGTGTTATATACAGAATTTTGGGAGCAAAGAATGGAAACATAAAAATCTTTAAATCAGGAAGATTTCCCTTTGTGTATAGAAGAAACAACAGTATTACATACAGAAACAGAAATAACCACTCAAGCACCATGTATTTAGTTGAAGACACAGTCAGTCCATCTAAAATATCAACCCATCTGAGTAACTAGGTAATGAAAGGCAATATATATATAAATCATTTTAAGGGATTACTGAAACCAGCTTAATATGTTGTTTAAAAGTTGACTGTATTACAAAGCTTGTTACAACTGTCACAAACTATTCTTGAAAATAAAGATTCTAAAAAGAACACTGAAAACTCTCAATTTAAATTCTGAATGATATTAACAAAGTTAAAACTTTGATGTTACTAGATAAAGTTGGAAGAAAAAGTTGGACTATTCACATTTGTTAGTATCCCCCCACCAAAAAAGAATCTTATAATTGCTCCATGAATCATCCATGATAAAGACAGTCCATGATTTTATACTTATGAAAACTGGAAACATGTGAAATGCCCAGTTATTATGGGATAGCTAAATAAATTATGGTGCATGCATTTAATAAAGTGTTATATAGTCAAATCATAATTTAGAAGAATATTTAATAACTTATATACATGCAAATAGATGGTAGAAAAAATATTAGGGCATAAGGATGTCTATCCAATTTTATACTAAGTTTGATTAAACATTCTACATGTGTACACACTTATTTGTAGATGTTTACATCATTCAAAATAATTGATTCTGAAAATTTGCTTGTAAGGAAATAGTTCAGGTGCCATTAACTTGCATTATAAATAATAGATACACTAAATTTTCATTAATGGAAACCTCTGCTATAGTTCTGAATTTCAATGATGCACTATTACAATGACCGACAATAGATAACGAATGCATATCTTGCCATTATACTAACAAAAGTATGAGTTGCATCGAGACCTGGGCATTTGTGTTCTGATATCAGCATTCAATATTTGATCATTTTTGAGATAAATATTCATATAAGCATGAAATTGGTAGAAATTTGCAAAATAAACTTGGGAGTCAATTTTTTTAAATGAAAAGTTTTTGTGTAGAATAGGCAAGCATGTCATACATAAAAATGGCTATATGTATGCATATCTCATGCTAGAAGAAACTTGCTAATGCAGAGTTGCTTGTGCATGTTAGTTACATGTGCAGGCGATACTGAAATGATTTCCGCTTAAACATGAAAGGTCAAATACAAATTTATCACATTCTCCCAAAACACAGAAATAAAAGTAAAGATTAAAACACATATTCATACATATGTGCACAAACACACACATGAATTTTCAAAATGAAATTATAGTAGAGATGACAAGAATTTAAAGTTAGAATTTTGATATGTTATTACTAATTTATCATATTTTATAAAGATCAATGCTAAGAATCTTTTTTTTTTTTTTTCCTTTGCATTATCCCAGAAAGGTCCAGGAATTAGACATAGCAAGTATCATGGATGGTATGGTTGGATGGTTCTGCAAAGCGGAAGGATTGGTTGAAGGTCTGGTTGAGAAGGACTTGCGTGTAGTGGCTTGAAAAACGAGGGACAAAAAATGAAAGGTTTACTCTGGATAAGCTGATTCAAAGGACATCTGGATTTTTAAAACCCAGTCAGAGATGAGGGGAAAAACACCAAAAAAAAAGGTGAACTAAGGAGAACAAACATCCTGAGCAAAGACATCCCAGTCTGGTTATCAGTGTACATCTAAGTAACCCCATACTTTTGAGGAATAACTGCAGTATGAGAGGCCAGACAAACAGAATAACACATTGAAAAGGAAGATGAAGAAAACAGAAATACCAGAAAAGAATATAAAGTTGTAAAACAAACTGCTAAGGAATATTCTCAAAAGAGCTTTAAGAAATTAAAATATGGTAGTAAAAATTTAAAAATCAATAAAGATTAGAAAATAAATTTGAGAAGTCTCAGAATACACAGTAATAAAGCAAGGAGTTAGAAAGCATTTTCAAAAATTGTAAGGTTACAAGTGTACTCCCTTGACTATTCTGGGGAAAGCTACTAAGAAGAGAACATACCTGTTTAAGAGAATGTGATGGTGCAGTAGTAATAGGTACTATAAACAACAGTGAGAAAAAAGAATTATTAATTAATGGAAGCAAGAAAGTTGTATAAAAAAGGAAATATGACCATAATGTACTAAATAGTTTAACACCATTCAAATTTATATGATGATAATAATGTAAAGGGTGACTATGGAATAAAATAGAATTATTATATAACCATATAGGAAGGATGAGATAGAAAATATGTATTTGGCCAGAAAGTCTGAAAGCTATGTAAGAAAGCCAAGTACTTTTTGTTCATATTTGGTAGTGAAAGGTAATCTACAAAACTGAATTGTAAAAAATAGAAGTATTACATGACATTTATATATGGAAATAAAAATAAAAGAAGTTTAAATTAACTGTATCTGGGAAATAGCAATGTGGATTGTGAAATGAAAAATTGATTGCTATTTTTATAGAATTTATAGAACTATTTGATTTTAAAATTATAAATAAACAATTCTTTTATTTAAGAAAATAAAATTCACAAAAAATACCAAAAAGAAACTAAAATATTAACAGTAGGTATATCCAGGGGTTAGATTATAATTGTTTAAAATTTTATTTATTCTACTTCTCTGGATAATGAAACTGTCCTTCAATATCCCTAAATTACTATTACAAACAGATTAAAAAGACAGAAAAATGTAAGTAAACTCAACAATTGTTATAAATAGCTTACACTTATAAGCAAGTTTTGATATTAATTGACTAATTTCTGAAAATAAGTATCTTGATATTTAACTTATTTTAAGAACATTGATATGCATGCAAAGAAAAAAGCCTCACTTTTCATTAAAAATTCTAGATTGTTAAACACTTAAATTTTGAAGATTGATTAGACAGCATGAATAAATGGGTTTGACATTTTGTTAAATAAGAACGCTGTTCGATTACAATTTTCCTTTACACTTTCTAAAATGCTGGATATTAGTCTCATTTCATCAATGTGAAGCATTTTCTTCTAAGTGAGAACAGATGGTTTTTATTACTAATTCAGAACATTTTCCCCCCAATACCATAGACTGAAGTTATAAATGGGATTTCCCAGGCTTACTTCATTTTTGACCATATGTTTAAGAGAAATTATGCTTACTCATAAGAGACAAGAAGGGATGCTAAGCAAAAAAGAATGTGTTTGACATCTGAAACATCTTGCTAAAGTTCTCTTCCTATCATAAAGAACATCTGCTCTCCGTGTAGTTCATACACTTGTTACTAGAGTGCCATGTAAAATTCTAGTGCCACAATATTACTTTTCCCACACAACAGTAAATATAAACATTACTGTCAAATGACACAACTAAATTCTACCCAACATTTCCAAAACCAGGAGAGCAGTCCTGGGATTAAAAACTTTTATGGATTCTTAAATTGAATTTACTAGCTTTAATTCCAGTCCCCTTGAATTGCTCAAAAATAATTGATATTATATTTGAAGAAATAAGAATGTTTTGATCTGTCAGCAAAATTGTTCATTAAGTTATTCACATCTTTTTTTTAAATTTTATTTTTTAACTTTATAATATTGTATTGGTTTTGCAATATATCAACATGTATCTGCCACAGGTATACATCTGTTCCCTAACCTGAACCCTCCTCCCTCCTCCCTCCCCATACCATCCCTCTGGGTCATCCCAGTGCATCAGCCCCAAGCGTCCAGTATCGTACATAGAACCTGGACTGTCACATCTTTAAGGAGTAACAAGAGTGATTTCCAATTTCTATATTTGTTAACCCTGATGGTAATCATCTGTTTTGCTATTGCTGCTAAGTCGCTTCAGTCCTGTCCGACTCTGTGCGACCCCATGGACTACAACCTACCAGGCTCCTCCATCCACGGGATTTTCCAGGCAAGAGTACTGGAGTGGGGTGCCACTGCCTTCTCCAATCATCTGTTTTAGCTCCTAACAAATAAACTTTGAATTATCCTAGTTTAACAACTTTCTAGGATCAGGGATATAAAAATCTCAAAATACCTCAATAATCCAAGCCAGATTTTTAAAAATGTACATAGCAAATTTATCTATTTTGTACAATTAAACTACTTCACCAATGTCACGTGCACTGCAAAACTAGTTAACTCATTCCTTTGATCCTTATATAACTACTGGCCCTTTGAGATCTTTTCATTTTGGCATTATATTTCCTTTCCATATTTTGTTTATAATTTTTAAAAGATATTTTCTAACATTGAGGGGGAATGGTCTCTAGCATTTAGTCTTTGACATGTTGTAAAGGCCTGATGAGACCTCGAAACTTCTCTAAGTGGAAGTAGAAAAACAAAACAACAACAACAATGGCTTATTTCTCCATTTTACTAGTACTTCAAATATTTCATCTACTGAACTTGGTTCAGCTTAGTATTTTTTTTTTCTAACTCATGGTGATAAATGCTAAAAGATAAAACTCTTACACAGGGAATTCATAGACTACCACTGGAGACAGCAAATATTAAAAAAAAAAAAAACAAGATTGTACAATTTTCACATGCATATTAATTTCTGAATATTTTACATTTTTAACTTTTTTCTGTGGACATTTTCATGTAAACACCAAGGAGTAGTCTGATGAGCCCCCAAGAACTCATCTATCAGTTTCAGGTAGTATCGATATATGGCTAATCATGTTTTATCTGCAAGACCCCCCTCCAAAGAACCCTCCCCAATTCCCCCACTTTCAATGCATTACTGGATTATTTTAAAGCAAGTGCAAGGCATTATATCATTTCTTCAGTAAATATTTCAGTTTCTACCTCTAAGAAGTAAATATTCTTCAGTTTCTAGCACTAGTTTCTATTAACAAGTAATAAAATATGAAGAATTGATGCTTTTGACCTGTGGTGTTGAAGACTATTGAGAGTCCCTTGGACTGCAAGGAGGTCCAACCAGTCCATCCTAAAGGAGATCAGTCCTGGGTCTTCACTGCAAAGACTGATGTTAAAGCTGAAACTCCAATAGTTTGGCCACCTCATGCAAAGAGTTGACTCATTGGAAAAGACCCTAATGCTGGGAGGGATTGGGGGCAGGAGGAGAAGGGGACAACAGAGGATGAGATGGCTGGATGGTATCACCGAATCGATGGACATGACTTTGGGTAAACCCTGGGAGTTGGTGACGGACAGGGAGGCCTGGCATGCTGCAGTCCATGGGGTCACAAAGAGTCAGACATGACTCAGTGCCTGAACTGAACTGAAAAGAGCAAGAGGCCCAAAGCTGTGCTACACAAGTAACCTCATTAGTTAAAAATGAGATGAAGGAGGGAGGGAGAAAGAGAGATTAATTGTGACCTCCATAGTCTGACTCCTGCTTTTATACTTGTTTTTTATACCTTCGATGGTGCAAAGAGGCCTTTCAAGCTTCTAGTTTCTCTCATCCTCTATATTTTCAGTCTTGTGAGTGGTAATTCCTGTTCATATTTCTACCAGCTAGTTCTCAGTCATTTCTACTCCAGCACCTCCAGCTAGTAAATTATTTTGTCCTTTGGGCTTTATTCTGTTGTTTCATTTATTCATGAATTTGTTCAATGATTCTCTCCTAGGCCAATCGTTCTTAGGGGAAAGGAAAGAAGTTCCTTAAGGGCAGGGACTGGATTTTATTTATTCATATTCCATTAGAGACCAGATAAATACCTGACTTCTAAAAAGCACTTAATATATCTTAACTAAATGAATAAGCAAACTATAAACTTCTCTCTTTACTAGTTTAATTCTCAAAGGGACAAGTTTAACTGGTTTTATATCTCATTTGGCACATCTAGGACTCAAAAAATGTAATTTACAATAATTCTGGGAAGGCAAATCATCTGTGTCAGACCACAAACAGGGATTAATCATACTTTTTGTACTGCCCACTCCACAGTGATTTTAGAATTGTTCTTGCCATTGTCACAAAAGCCCAGACCTACTGTTAAAAATGGAAATCTTCTAACAGATTCTCTAATGTAAATACACATTGGCAGACTTTGTGACAAAATATAATAACTTGATGAAGAAATTTCACAAGTTTTTGTTTTATTTTAAAGAGGTGTATTAATTCTAGCAAAATCATGAATGCACACTATTTTGGAATCCTTTCTACAATTTTCAGAAAATGATTGAGAAAATTACAGTGTCTATTGATAACAAGATGGATTATGCCAGGAAAACAACAAAGGAAAAAAAATGGTCAAAATGGACAAATTTACAGTTATAAGATGAATGAGTTCTGGAAATCTCATGTACAGCATGGTGATTGTATTAATAATGTTGTATTATATACTTGAAAGTTGCTGAGAGAGTAGACTTTATGTTGCTATCACAAAAATGGTAATTTTGCAGTGGTTAGCATTGTTAGGTTGTAATTATTTTATAATTTATGTGTCAGATTAGCACATGGTACACTTACAGTTGCACAATGTTGTATGTCAGATATATCTCAATAAAGCTGGGAAAAAAATTCAAACTCAAGGAAAAAAAAGTTATCAAAAAAATCACAAAGCATGTGCATTTAAGAAAAAATAACAAAGTAAATGTCCCTGTGACAGGTAAATTAGGATCAATTAGAGACAAAAGTTGAAAATAGTATCAGAAACAAGAATATGAATTTAAATAATATATCAGAAATTGTTAGTTTAAATTAGAACTAGGCATATTTTCTTTCTCTGCCCTATATTTGAAGTTTAAAATTTGTATAGTGTTTCCATACATGGCAAATTATTTTATCTTGTAAAATGCAGTAGGGCTGATAGGCACCCTGGTCAATATAATATATACAAATATCTTTTCACAGAAATATATATATGCATCACTTTGGTAAGAAACATTATGCATCTTGAAAAATATAAGCATGTAGGATATTTTATTTAGTTTTTATTTTAACTTCACAACAAGAGAAATTATTCTACAATAATGTAAATTAGGCTACTTGGTAGAAAATGTAACTGTCCATATATGGAAAATTATTATAATTGCCCTATTGAGGAAGAAAGGGTGAAAGAGACCTAGAAACTCACTCATATCCTTGTCATTTTACATCACAGAGCCAGGGTAAATCTTGGGAAATTTTCCTGCTACTTAGCTAGTTTTGTCCTTTTTTATCAACTTAACAAATATTTATTAAGGACTACTCGGTGCTGATTGATGTCTTTCATGAAGGACACACAATGAACCTTTTCCCCTTAATTTAGTAGGAATAAGAGTCGTGAAAATAAGATCATTAACCTATAAGGACAAGGAAGAGAAATAAACACACCTACCTGGAAAATACCATGACCATATTATAATTTCTCATAACATTTTAGATAATACACTGAATAATTCTCCCACCCAAAAAAAATGGGCAAATTATAGCACAGGATTGGAAATAGAGAGAAAAGTATATGCAGGCATACCTCAGAGACATTGTGGGTTTAATGCTAGACCACCACAATAAAGGGAGTCACAAAATTATTTTTGTTTCCCAGTACATATAAAATTATGTTTACACTATACTATATTAAGTGCACAGAAGCATTATATTTTTTAAAAAGGCATATTTTACTTAAACAATAATTTGTTGCTAAAGAATATAATTTTAGCCTGCAGTGAGTCAATCCTTTTGCTTATGGAGGTTCTTGCCTTTCTGTTGATGGCTGCTGACTGACTAAGGTGGTGCTTGATAAAGGCCGGGGTGGTCGTGGTAATTTCTTAAAATAAGACAACAGTAAAGTTTGCTGCATTGACAAGACTCTTCTTTTATGAAAAATTTCTCTGTACTGTGCAATGCTGTTTGATAGCATTTTACCCTCAGTAGAACTTCTTTCAAAATTGGAGTCATTCCTATCAAACCTTGCTGCTGCTTTATCAATTAAACTTATGTAATATTCTCAATTCTTTGACATTTCAACACTGTTCACAACATTCTTCAACATTCTACTCTTCACCAGGAGTAGATTTCATCTCAAGAAACCATTTTGTTTGCTCTTCTGTAAGAAGTAAGTCCTCTTCCCTCAAAGTTTTATCATGAGATTGCAACAGTTCAGTCTCATCTTCAGGTTCCACCTCTAATTCTAGTTCTCTTGCTATTTCCAACATATCTGCAGTTAATTCCTTCACTGAAGTCTTGTCTCTCTCAAAGTCATCTGTACAATTTGGAATTAACTCTTTCCAAACTCCTGTTATGATTGGTATTTTGACCTTTTCCTATCAATTAGGAACATTCTTCATGGTATAAAGAATATTGAATACTTTCCAGAAAACTTTTGATGTACTTTGCACAGATGCATCAGAGAAATAACTATCTATAGCAGTTGTAACCTTACAAGTTTTATTTCTTAAATAATGTAAGACTTGGAAGTTTAATCTTTGCTATATGGGTTCCAAGAGTGGATGTTGTGTTAGCAGACATGAATATCCTTGTGTATCAACATCAGAGGTCTTGGGTGACCAAGTGCATTGTCATTGATCAGTAAAAATTTGAAAGATTTTTTTTTTTTTTTTTTTTCCTGAACAGAAGGTCTCAGCAGTGGGCTAAACATAACTAGTAAGCAATGTTGTAAACAAATATGTCATTCAAGCTTTGTTGATTCTTTTATAGAGAACAACTGGAGTAGGTTTAGCATAATTATTAAGAGCCCTAGGATTTTCAATACACTAAATGAGCACTTTTAAGTTAAAGTCATCAGCTGTTTTAGCCCCTAACAAGATAGCATATTCTTTGAAGCCAGACATTGGCTTCTCTCTATGAAAGTCCTTGACGTCATCTTCTTCCAATCAAAGGCCACTTTATCTACACTGCAAAGCTGTTGTTTTGTGTGCCCACCTTCACCTTCATTAATTTTCTGAGATCTTCTGGATAACTTAATGAAGCTTCTGCATCAGCAATTTGTGCATCATCTTACATGTATTTCATATTATGGAAATGGCTTTTCCCCTTAAACTTCATAAACCTTTCCTAGCTTCAAACTTTTCTTTTGCAGATTCCTCACCTCTTTCAGTCTTCTCAAAATCAAATACTTAAAAGTCTTGTTCAGCAGTAAATTTTGACAAAAGGGAACTTTGTAGCTCATTTGATCTCCTATCTAGACCACTAAAACTTCCGCCATGTCAGAAAATAAGGCTGCTTGCTTTCTTTCTTTTCATTTGTGTGTTCGCTGAAGTAGCCTTTTAATTTTTCTTCAAGACTATTTCCTCTGCATTCATAAATTGGCTGTTTCACCCAAGAGGCCTTCCTTTCAGCCTATCTTGACTTTCAACATGCTTTCCTCACTAAGCTTAATTATTTCTATCTTTTGATTAAATGTGACAGACCTGTGATTCTTCCTTTCACTTGAACACAGAGAATGATGTAGGTTTACTAACTGGGCTAATCTCAATATGGACATGGAACAACAGACTGGTTCCAAAAAGGAAAAAGAGTACCTCAAGGCTGTATATTGTCACCCTGCTTGTTTAACTTATATGCAGAGTTCATTGCCGGGAGAAATATCAATAACCTCAGATATGCAGATGACACCACCCTTATGGCAGAAAGTAAAGAAGAACTAAAGAGCCTCTTGATGAAAGTGAAAGAGGAGAGTGAAAAACTTGGCTTAAAGCTCAACATTCGGAAAACTAAGATCATGGCATCCAGTTCCGTCACTTCAGGCCAGATAGATGGGGAAACAATGGAAACAGTGGCTGACTTCATTTTTCTGCGCTCCAAAATCACTGCAGATGGTGATTGCAGCAATGAAATTAAAAGACACTTACTCCTTGGAAGGAAAGTTACGACCAACCTAGACAGCATATTAAAAAGCAGAGACATTACTTTGCCAATAAGGTTCATCTAGTCAAGGCTATGGTTTTTCCAGTGGTCATGTATGGATATGAGAATTGGACTGTGAAGAAAGCTGAGCACTGAAGAATTGATGCTTTTGAACTGTGGTGTTGGAGAAGACTCTTGAGAGTCCCTTGGACTGCAAGGAGATCCAGACAGTCCATCCTAAAGGAAATCAGTCCTGCATGTTCATTGGAAGGACTGATGTTGAAGCTGCAACTCCAATACTTTGGCCACCTGATGAGAAGAGCTGACTCATTGGAAAAGACCCTGATGCTGTGAAAGATTGAGGGCAGGAGGAGAAGGCGATGACAGAGGATGAGATGGTTGGATGGCATCATTGACTCAATGGACATGGGTTTGGGTGGTCTGGGAGTTGGTGATGGACAGAGAAGCCTGGCATGCTGCAGTTCATGGCGTTGCAAAGAGTCAGACATGACTGAGTGACTGAACTGAACTGAACTGAATCTCAGTATTGCTGTGTCTCAGGGAATAGGGAGGCCTGAGAAGAAGGAGAGAGACAAGGGAGAAGCTGGTTGAACAGTCAGGACACACACATTTATGGATTACACTTGTTGTCTTAAAAGACAACAACAACAAATGTTGTTCCTTGCCTCCTAAACAGTTATAATAGTAACATCAAAGATCACTTATCATAGATAACTTAAACAAATATAATAATAATGAAAAGTCTTGAAATATTGCAAGAATTACCAAAATGCGGCACAGAGATACAAAGTAAGCAAATGCTGTTGGAAAAATGGTGCCAATAGACTTGCTCAGTGCAGACTTGCCACAAACCTTCAATTCATAGGGAAAAAAAAAATTGAAGTGTACAAAGTGAAGGTCAATAAAAGGAGATATGCTAATGTGTAAAAAATGATATGGGGTAAACAGTAAGCTTGATATAAAATGATAGCTATTAAGGAACTATTTCAACATGATATTATTGTTAATTATTATATAAAAACAAAAATCTATCTCTTATTGATATGTGTTAAAATATTTAATGGTGAGATATGCTATCTGGAGTTTGTTTCAAAGTAATCCAATAGTACAGTATGGGAGAGGGGGAGGTTGACTAGATGAAACAAAAATAGTCATATTGCTGCTGGTTGACAGACTGACAAGTCTATGGGGGTTAATTGGACTTCTCTCTTTACTTTTGTACTTATTTGAAAATATCCATTATAAAAAGTTTAAAAGGTAACATGATAAACTCATAAGTTAATATGTATTTAAAATCATACAGTACTCAATATTTTATATTTATGCTCAAAGTATATTAAGTAAAACATTTTTCATTGTGGTTTTACAAGTTACACTGAATAAAACAGTAATAATACATTTGAATGACAGGTGTAAAACATTAATAAAGGTTTAGCTTCTGGATACCCTGGAGTCTTTTCACATTGATAACATAAACTGCCCAGTGAGCACATCTGATGCTAAATTTATTATATCCAAAAGGAAGTTTATATTTTTTAAAATTTGTTTTCAATACATCTAGTAGAGTTCAGTATGTTAACAATTCAAAAAATATTAATATGTTTTCATGCTTCTACAAACATAATAGAGTGAGAATCTTTAGAAATAAGGTTATAAAGGATGTAATTCATCCATAGCAATAATCATTTTAATAGTTTTACTTTTGTATTCTGAATTTTCATAAATTAACAAAAATGTTTTTCAAAATCCACAAAACTATAATTATCATACCCTTAAACTCACCTAATTTTTTTCTTTCATATAAAATTTGAAGTTTTAAAATAATGGTTAAATCTTTAAATATACTTACTGATATAAGATTGTACCTTAAGGCCAAATAAAAATTTTTATGCAATGGAGCCAACTTCTTATATCCTTTATTTAATTTCCTGTCCAAGGTGGATTATTGGTTCCTGGGGGTTCTTTCTGAGTTCTCTATCAATCTTCAGTGAACCAGAACGTGTGAGATAATGGATTGTTTATACACTGTAAATCTACTTTCTGTGAGCTGGAAACGTGGTAGATAATAGGTTGTTTATGATTTGCAAATCTGTTCAGTGAGCTGAAAATTTGTAAGATAATGTGCTGTTTATGAATTCTAAATCAATATTCAGTGAGCTGGAACTATGTTGGATAATGGGCTACGTATGAGTTGTAAATCTATTTTCAGTGAACTGGAAACATGTTAGATGATGAGTTGTTTCTGAGTAGTAAATCTGTTTCAGTGAGCTGAAAACATGCGAGGCAATGGGTCGTTCCTGAATTGTAAATCTGTTTTTAGTGAACTGAAAGCCTATTTAATAAAGGATCCCTTATATGTTATAAATTTCTTTTCATTGAACATGAAATGTACTAGAATAATGGGATTGTTTTGACCAGTAGATTCCATTTTGCTTGAAACATGTCACCTAGTAGATTATGAGTGGTAGATCGATCGATATTCAGTGATTTAGATATACAGAATGATGATACTGTTTGTATAAGCATCTTTAATCTATTTTAGCATGTTCTCTGCTGAATAACAGTTCTACTAGATTACAGGTAATGGAAAGCTACTAAAGATCTGTTTTTCCTTGAGAACCTGTGTACTGTAGCCCTCCAGGATCCTCTGTCCATGGGATTCTCTAGGCAAGAATACTAGAGTGGGTTGCCATGCTCTCCTCCAGGAGATCTTCCTGACCTAGGGATCACACCCATGTCTCATGCATTGCAGGGGGATTCTTTACCACTGAGCCACGAGGGAAGGTGATATTCAAACACAGATATATGCCATATAAGAAACGGAGACTATTTAACATAGCAAACAGTGAACACTACATTTACTGTGAACTTAGATGCTAAAGAAGATACTTGAACTCTCACTGGGAAGACCACACAAACATAAACCAATAAAATATAATATTAAAGTCTCAAAATACATGATCTAAACCAAAACCAAAACCAAAAATTTTATGTTAGGGTTAAGAGGCTAGAAAAGGAAATGGTCACTGGATGAGAGGCAGGTGAAAAATAAAAATTAACACATCAAGAAAAAAATATTGTTGGTAACAAATTGACTTCCAATCCTTTATCCAGTCTTTAAATGTTCAAATGTTGTCCAGTGATTGCCTATTTATTGATAATTATTATTTCAGGTATTGGGAATATAGGGAGAAATAAATATAAATTTTCAAAATTATTAGTCATTAATCCATTGTATATTCTTGCCTCCTTTGTCAAAGATAAGGTGTCCATATGTGCGTGGACTTATCTCTGGGCTTTCTATTTTGTTCCATTGATCAATATTTCTGTCTTTGTGCCAGTACCATACTGTCTTGATGATTATGGCTTTGTAGTAGAGCCTGAAGTCAGGTAGGTTGATTCCTCCAATTCCATTCTTCTTTCTCAAGATAGCTTTGGCTATTCGAGGTTTTTTGTATTTCCATGCAAATTGTGAAATTATTTGTTCTAGCTCTGTGAAGAATACCATTGGTAGCTTGATAGGGATTGCATTGAATCTATAAGTGGCTTTGGGTAGTATACTCATTTTCACTATATTGATTCTTCCAATCCATGAACATGGTATATTTCTCCATCTATTAATGTCCTCTTTGATTTCTTTCACCAGTGTTTTATAGTTTTCTATATATAGGTCTTTAGTTTCTTTAGGTAGATATATTCCTAAGTATTTTATTCTTTCCGTTGCAATGGTGAATGGAATTGTTTCCTTAATTTCTCTTTCTGTTTTCTCATTGTTAGAGTATAGGAATGCAAGGGATTTCTATGTGTTGATTTTATATCCTGCAACTTTACTATAACTGGTCAACCACTTGTAAAAGAATGAAACTAGAGCACTTTCTAACACCATATACAAAAATAAACTCAAAATGGATTAAAGATCTAAACGTAAGACCAGAAACTATAAAACTCCTAGAGGAGGACATAGGCAAAACACTCTCCTACATACATCACAGCAGGATCCTCTACGACCCACCTCCCAGAATATTGGAAATAAAAGCAAAAATAAACAAATGGGACCTAATTAAACTTAAAAGCTTCTGAACAACAAAGGAAACTATTAGCAAGGTGAAAAGACAGCCTTCAGAATGGGAGAAAATAATAGCAAATGAAGCAACCGACAAACAACTAATCTCAAAAATATACAAGCAACTCCTACAGCTCAATTCCAGAAAAATAAATGACCCAATCAAAAAATGGGCCAAAGAACTAAATAGACATTTCTCCAAAGAAGACATACAGATGGCTAACAAACACATGAAAAGATGCTCAACATCACTCATTATCAGAGAAATACAAATCAAAACCACTATGAGGTACCATTTCACGCCAGTCAGAATGGCTGCGATCCAAAAGTCTACAAGCAATAAATGCTGGAGAGGGTGTGGAGAAAAGGGAACCCTCTTACACTGTTGGTGGGAATGCAAACTAGTACAGCCACTATGGAGAACAGTGTGGAGATTCCTTTAAAAACTGGAAATAGAACTGCCTTATGATAAAGAAAAACACCAATACAGTGTACTAACGCATATATATGGAATTTAGAAAGATGGTAACAATAACCCTGTATACGAGACAGCAAAAGAGACACTGATGTATAGAACAGTCTTATGGACTCTGTGGGAGAGGGAGAGGGTGGGAAGATTTGGGAGAATGACATTGAAACATGTATAATATCATGTATGAAACGAGTCGCCAGTCCAGGTTCGATGCACTATACTGGATGCTTGGGGCTGGTGCACTGGGACGACCCAGAGGGATGGTAGGAGAGGGAGGAGGGAGGAGGGTTCGGGATGGGGAACACATGTATACCTGTGGCAGATTCACTTTGATATATGGCAAAACCAATACAATTATGTAAAGTTTAAAAATAAAATAAAATTTTAAAAAATTATTAGTCATTATCTAAAGTAATGCTTAATTTTTAATGTGATAAGTGCTCCTAGAGTTCTTCAAAAAATATGTATTATTAAAAATGTCCTCTTAAAAATTACCATTCCCTACAGTCCCATCCCCTTCTTATTCAGTCAAACAAAATCCTGTAATAACAATCATTTTGTCAACTTTTAAAGCCATTTCTTCTAAGTTTGGTCTTAATATTTATAAATAATCTATACTTCAATGGTTCTTATTAATTCTAGACAATCTCTGTGAACATAGATACCTACTTCTTATGTATTTTCAATATTTTTATGTTCAATTGTGTTTTCACTGCAGAGCCAAGTATTATACTATTATATGTTTCCTTCCTTGTACTTTTATTTTTCTTGTTTAAAAAAACAACATCAAAATCTGTTTGTACTTGCTCCTTTTCTATGTACCTATCTTTAATTTTTTATAAATGGTACATTAATTAAACATAAAATTGTACTAGAAATTCTCTTGCTTTAATTTAGACCAGGCATTTTCTATATTTGATGCATGTTTTTTTTATGTTGGGAGATTCTGGTTGTTCATATGGGTTGTATGAGATTCTCTTACATCCTGAAGACTATATCTTTTTCTGGTTTGTTTTCTTCCTTTGCAAAATGCACAGTCTTCTATCAGTTCCTAAGAAAAGGTCATCAGAATTAAATATTTGACATCCATGTCTGAAAATGTCTTTGCATTAATTGATAATTTGGCCAACATTTAATCCTAATTGAAATTTATTTTTCTCTAAATTTTGAAAACAATACTCCATTGATGTTAAAAATTTAAATATCATTCTTTGACTTGTTCCTAGTAAGTAATCATTTTAATTCTTCTTATACAAGCTCTTGAGTTTTATCTTCATATGCAGGGTTTGTTAATATTTTTTAAATGATGTATAGTTGATTCACCATATGCCTAAATGCAGCATGAAAGTGTTTTTACATAAAGTTAAGACTTTAAGTAATCCAGGGATGAGAGAGTCTTAAGAACCTAAGGGAACACCACAAAAGAGAAGGGAAAGGTTTTGGATAAATGTATATTTTAAAAGTCAACGATGCCACGTGCAAAATTGCAATGAAACACCCTCACAAAGTATTTTCCATAAAACTACAAAAAGAAAATACAAATCAATTTAAAAAGTACTTAACCTCAAAAAGATTAATGGCCAAAGAACTTGAACAGAACATTACAAAAAAAAAAAAAACATTACATAAGGAGAAAGAATAGCTAATAAATAGAAGGATAATATTCAACCTCATGGGTGAAATACAGCCAGTCCCTCCCATCAGGAAGCTTCCACAAGTCTCTTATCCTTATGCATCAGAGGGCAGACAGAATGGAAACCACAATTAACAGAAAACTAACCAAACTGATCACTTGGATCACAGCCTTGTTTAACTCAGTGAAACTATGAGCCGTGTCATGTAGGGCCACCCAAGATGAACAGGTTATGGTGGAGAGTTCTGACGAAATGAGGTCCACTGGAGAAAGGAATGGCAAACTACTTCAGTATTCTGCCCTTGAGAAGCCAATGAACAGTATGAAGAGGCAAAAAAATATGACACTGAAAGATGAACTCCCCAGGTCAGTAGGTGCCCAATATGCTACTGGAGAAGAGTGGAGAGATAGCTCCAGAAAGAATGAACAAGCGGAGTTAAAGCAAAAACAACACCCAGTTCTGCATGTGACTGGTTATGGAAGTAAAGGCTGATTCTGTAAAGAACAATACTGCATAGGAACCTGGAATGTTCGGTTCATGAACCAAGGTAAATTGGAAGTGGTCAAACAGGAAAAAGCAAGAGTGAACATCACCATTTTAGGAATCAGTGAACTAAAATGGACTGGAAGAGGCAAATTTAATGCAGATGACCATTATATCTACTACTGTGGGCAAGAATCCTTTAGAAGAAATGGAGTAGCCCTCATCATAAAAAGAGAGTCTGAAATGCTGTACTTGGGTGCAATCTCAAAAATGACAGAATAATCTCTGTTCATTTCCAAGGGAAGCCCTTCAATATCACAGTAATTCAAGTCTATGCCCCAACCACTAATGATGAAGAAGCTGAAGTTGAAGGGTTCTATGAAGACCTACAAGAACTTCTAGAAATAAACCAAAAAAAGATGTTTTCATCAAGGGTACTGGAATGAAAAAGTAGGAAATCAAGAGATACCTGGAGTAATAGGCAAATTTGGCCTTGGAGTACAAAATGAATCAGGGCAGAGGCTAACAGAATTTCGCCAAGAGAACACACTGGTCATAGCAAGCACCCTCTTCCAACAACACAAGAGACAACTCTACACATGGTCATCTGGACATCATCAGATGGTCAATAGTGAAATCAGATTGATTATATTCTTTGCAGTTGAAGATGGAGAAGCTCTACACAGTCAGCAAAAACAAGACTGGGAGCTGACTGTGGCTCACATCATGAATTCCTTATTGTCAAATTCAGACTTAAATTGCAGAAAGAAGAGAAAACCACTAGACCATTCAGGTATGACCTAAATCAAATCCCTTATGAGTATACAGTAGAAGCAAAAAATATATTCAAGGAATTAGATCTGATAGAGAGTGCTTGAAGCTCTATGAACAGAGGTTAGGAATACTGTATGGGAGGCAGTGATCAAAACCATCCGCAGTAAGAATGCAAAAAGGTAAAATGGTTATCTGGGGAGGTCTTACAAATAGCTGAAGAAAGAAGAGAAGCAAAAGGCAAAGGAGAAAAGGAAAGATTTACACATCTGAATGTAGAGTTCTAAAGAATAGTAAGGACAGATAAGAAAGCCTTCCTCAGTGACCAATGCAAAGAAATTGAGGAAAACAGTAGAATTAGAAAGACTAGAGATTTCTTCAAGAAAATTAGAGATACCAAGGGAACATTTATGCAAAGATGGGAACAATAAAGGACAAAAATGGTATGGACCTAACAGAAGCAAAAGATATTAAGAAAAGGTGGCAAGAATACACAGAAGAACTATACAAAAAAGATCTTAATGACCCTGATAACCATGATGGTGTGATCACTCACATACAGCCAGACATCCTGGAATGTGAAGTCAAGTGGCCTTAGGAAGTATCACTATGAACAAAGCTAGTGGAGGTGATGGAATTCCAGCTGAGCATGTTCAAATCCTAAGAGATGATGCTGTGAAAGTGCTGCACTCAATATGCCAGCAAATTTTGAAAACTCAGCAGTGGCCACAGGACTGGAAATGATCAGTTTTCAATCCAATCCCAAAGAAAGGCAATGCCAAACAATGTTCAAACTACTGCACAGTTGCACTAATCTCACATGCTAGCAAAGTAATGCTCAGGATCCTCCCACACCAGGCTTCAGCAGTACATGAACCATGAACTTCCAGATATTCAAGCTGGATTTAGGAAAGGCAGAGGATCAAATTGCCAACATCTTTTGTATCATAGGAAAAGCAAGAGAGTTCCAGAAAAACCTCTACTTCTGCTTTAATGACTACACCAAAGCCTTTGTGTGGATCACAACAAACTGTGGAAAATTCTTAAGTATGAATAGCAGACCAGCTTAGCTACCCCCTGTATGGTTTGTTATTTTGTTTTATTTCTTGTGCTAAACTGAGGTTTTACAGTATGGACTCTTGTGTCATTTAGACTTGAAAAACTGAATTTTATCATTTCATTGCAATATATTGGGTTTTATGCATTAAAAGTTCAAGTCTGTTGTTTTCTCTTGACATTCTTATTTGTCTTTTCTTCAGTTATAAGCTTCTTCACAATTTTATTTCTTGAGTCTTCAACTGAATATTTTCAAAAATTGGTATCATATATTTGATTTCAAAAACTCCTTTTTTTCACTGATTATTCTTTTGTAATAGCTATTTATTGATTTTATTGATACATATTTTCTTGGGATATCATCAGTAAATTTAAAAAAGTTTCTACCATTCCCTGCTTATCTGTATTTTATAGCTCACTTTTTGTCGGTTGGTTGGATTTGGTCATTCTCTTTCATTGATGCATTTCTCAAATGTCTGGTGATATTTTGCTGTCTATTCAAATTTATTTTTATTAATCTAGTTGTGTGATACTATTGATCTTTTTAATTGAAATTTAATTGTTTTACAATCTTATATTAGTTTCTGCTGTACATTGAAGTGAATCAACATATGCATACATATAATCCTCTCTGTCTTGGACCTCCCTCCCACCCCACAACCATCCCATCCCTCTATGTCATCACAGAACTCCAAGCTGAGTTTCCAGTGCTTTGTAGCAACTTCCCCCTAGCTATCTATTTTACACATCTATTTTATATATATGTGTGTGTGTGTGTGCATATGTGTATGTCAATACCAACTTCTCAATTTGTCCCACTCTCCCATTCATACCTTTTTGTCCATATGTCTGTTCTATACTTCTGTGTCTCTATTCCTCCCTTGGAAATAGATTCATCTGTACTATTTTTCTAGGTTCCACATATATGCCTTAATATACGATATCTGTCTATTCATATTTAAATGTGAGTTCTTACGCTGATTAGAAGCTCTATGCCAAGCATGTATTTTATACTAGATGTTCAGGCCTTATCAATGGGGACTCCCAAATAGCAGTATCTTGAGATCTAACCTCTCAGACCAATCACTTTCTCTGGAGAAAAATTCTCCTAATTTTTATGTGAGCCTGTAGTGAACATAGAGTATAGAGAAATGAAATAGCACAACGTGGAGACTTCAAATGTGTTTAAGTCTCAGCTCTCTTGTCTCAATTCTGGAAAATCAGAACCCCATATTCTGACAATGTCTTCAGAGTAAATGAACTCATTTCTTCCTTTCCCTCCTTATAGTCACTTCTAATTTGAATTTCCTCTACTTTGTTAAGGCTTTAACTAAAACTTTTGCCTGATGTCTTCCAAATTTGTTTCTTCGTCTAATCACTATTTCTTCTTGTCTTCTTCTGTTTTTTTCTTTTTTTGTTTAAACTTTGTTCTGTTCAACTGTCATTTCAGTTGAGTTTAAAAGGAAAAGTAGATAAATGTATACTGTTGTTCATTCTATTTTGTTAATAATGTCACTTCTCATGTTTTCTCACTATCTGTTTTTATCTCCTATCCTTCTTGCTGTGAAAGCCATTGATTCTATTATTTTTCCATTATCAGAGGTAAAAGTTAATTTAATGATTTCACGTATGTAGTCTTACACAGGCAATATTGAAATCAAGTAGCAATCATTAGGAAATTTAAAATACAACTATATATTAACAATTAGTTACCTTCTCAAGTTTCTATGGTGAATGTTTCTCACTTTAACAATTGAACCAAACAGTCTCTATGTCCAGAATGGTATGAACAAAAGTGCTAGAAAATATACAATTAAAAAGAAGAGAGCAAACCCCTCCACTTATGATATGGAGAAATTGTAATTAGATCACTGGAAGCCAATAAAAAATGCAGTTACATTATCAATGTTTTAAGACTATGGATATACATAGACAAATTTAGCTTTAACATTGTCCACTGGATTAAATACTATGAGTGAGTAATCTAGAACTTATTTCTCTGTGAAAGTCACCTACTATTTATTAAAGTTTTTGGTTGGAAATAATTTTTATTTTATCACCTTGTTTCATGTATATCTCATATGTATAATACACTTCAAAGATATTTTTAGATTTAAACTGTCCCAATTCATGATAAACATTAAGAAAATCAATAATTAAGTTATATAACATTAAAATACAAAAAACAAATATTAGAATATATACCTAGTTGAAACACTGTATTAGTAACCTGGATAATTACCTTAATTCTATCATTTATTCCTGAATATTGTGATACAAACTTGAATGTAATTCTACCTTATAAGGATAAAGCAGTACTATAAAAATACTTGTTTTAGTATAATTTAGAATGGAAAAAACTAGAGTCAAGACTATTGGTAATCAACAGAGAATTAATAAAATACAGCATATTTACAGTATATAATATTACTTGGCTATTTAAAGGAATAAAGACCAGTTCATTTGACTATATTCATATGAATGTTTCTTGAGAGAGAAAAATAGGGATTATAAGACAGAGGTGGACAAAATAGTCCACAGCTTTTATTTTTATACTTATATAAGCATAGGTGTTACAACATGTGAATTGTTATATAAGTTAAAAAAAAAACTCAATAATACATGTCTTGTATTAACATGAACTCCCTTGGGATGGAAAAGAGCAAACATTTGTTTTTTTCTTCATTTTTAATTTCTATATATCAACTCCAGATAGAATTAGAAGAAAATGAATTTTTATAAATGATAGAGAACAAGAGTGAATTTGAGGTATTGGAAAAAGTCTTAGAACTTATCTAATTCTCTGTTGATATTAATAAAAACAGAATTTTAGAATAATATCTTTTGCACTGGAATAGATACAAATAGAAGACTCAGAAAGGAAAGATTCTGAAAATTGTACAATATTCCCTATAGCAAAATATTTTTATCTTGTCAGGGAATGTCTGTTTTAAAGTAAAACTTGTGAAACATAGACATAGGTCTAAAATATCAATTCTCAGAGGTAACTCCATTTCTGCTGGGAGAAATTTAGAAAATTGTGCACATATAAAGATAAAAAAGAACTTCCCTGGTGGCTCTGTGATAAAGAATACTCCTACCAATGCAGGAAACTGAACAGGAGTCACAGGTTCAATCCCTGGGTCAAGAAGAAGCTCTGGAGGAGGAAATGGCAACTCACTCCAGTATTCTTCCCTGAAAAAATACACATAGACAGAGAAGCCTGATGGGTTACAGTCCATGGGGTATCCATAAGAATTGGACATGACTTAGTGATTAAACACACACACTGATAGAAAATTAATGCAAACCCTGGCATGGAGAGAAAATTGCTAAACGCTAATAATTTCAGAAACGTAACAGCAAATACTTTAGTTTGCAAAGGTATTTACAACAGAAATGTTAGAGTAGTAACTTTGATTTATTTTTATTTTACATTTTGCCTTTTTCATTGACAAATAGTTGATTTACTATATCACTCACCTAGAGCCAGAAATCCTGGAGTGTGAAGTTAAGTGGGCCTTAGGAAGCATCACTATGAACAAAGCTAGTGGAGAGAAAGAATTCCAGTTGAGCATTTTCAAATCCTAAGAGATGACGCTGTGAAAGTGCTGCACTCAATATGCCACCAAGTTTGGAACTCAGCAGTGGCCACAGGACTGGAAAAGGTCAGTTTTCAATCCAATCCCAAAGAAAGGCAGTGCCAAAGAGTGTTCAAACCACTGCACAGTTATACTCATTTCACATGCTAACAAGGTAATGCTCAAAATCCTTCAAGCTAGGCTTGGGAGTACATGAACTGAGAATTTCCAGATGTACAGCTGGAGATAGAAAAGGCAGAACCAGAGATCAAATTGCCAACATCCATTGGATCATAGAGGGCTTCCCTTGTGGCTCAATTGGTAAAGAATTTGCCTACAATGTGGGAGACCCGGGTTCAATCCCTCAGTTAGGAAGATCACCTGGAGAAGGGAAAGGCTACCCACTCCAGTATTCTGGCCTGGAGAACTCCATGGACTGTATACTCTATGAGGTCAAAAAGAGCTGGACATGACTGAGCAACTAAGCACACACATTGGATCATAGAAAAAGCAAAGGGATTCCAGAAGAACATCTATTTAAGCTTCATTGACTACGCTAAAGCCCTTGACTGTGTGGATCACAACAAACTGGAAAATTCTTAAAGAGATGGGAATACCAGACTGCCTTACCTGCCTCCTGAGAAACCTGTATGCAGGTCAAGAAGCAACAGTTAGAACTGAACATGAACAATGGACTGGTTCCAAATTGGGAAAGGAGTACATCAAGGCTATCTACTATCACCCTGCTTATTTAATTATATGTAGAATATGTCATGAGAGATGCCAGGCTGGATGAAGCTCAAGCTGGAATGAAGATTGCCAGGAGAAATATCAATAACCTCAGATATGCAGATGACACCACCCTAATGGCAGAAAGCAAAGAGGAACTAAAGAGCCTCTTGATGAAAGTGAAAGTGAAGAGTGAAAAAGCTGGCTTAAAACTCAACATTCAAAAAACTAAGATCATGGCATCTGGTCCCATCACTTCATGGCAAACAGATGGGGATAAAATGGAAACAGTGACAGTATTTCTTTTCTTGTACTCCAAAATTACTGCAAATTATGACTGCAGTCATGAAATTAAAAGACACTTGCTCCATGAAAGCAAAGCTATAACAAACCTAGATAGCATATTAAACAGCAGAGACATTACTTTGCCAACAAAGGACTATCTAGTCAAAGCTATGGTTTTTCCAGTAGTCATATATGGTTATGACAATTGGGCCATAAAACTGAGCACCAAAGAACTAATGCTTTCTAACACTGGTGTTGGAGAAGACTCTTAGGAGTCCCTTAGACAGCAAGGAGATCAAACCAGTCAATCCTAAAGGAAATAAACCTGGATATTAGTTGGAAAGACTGATGCTGAAGTTCAGGCTCCCATATTTTGGTCATTGGAAAAGACCCTGATGCTGGGAAAGATTGAAAGCAGAAAGAGAAGGGGGCGACAGAGGATGAAATTGTATGGCATCATCAATTCAACGGACATGAGTTTGAGCAAACTCCAGGAGATAGTGAAAGACAGGGAAATTTGGCATGCTGTAGTTCATGGGTGGAAAAGAGTTGGACTTGACTGAGCAACTGAAGAACAAAAATTAATTTACAATGTTGTTTTAGTTTCAGGTGTACAGCAAACTGATTCAGATATATATATATATATATATCAGATCAGTCGCTCAGTCATGTCTGACTCTTTGCGACCCCATGAATCGCAGCACGCCAGGCCTCCCTATCCATCACCAACTCCTGGAGTTCACTGAGACTCACGTCCATCGAGTCAGTGATGCCATCCAGCCATCTCATCCTCTGTCATCCCCTTTTCTCCTGCCCCCAATCCCTCCCAGCATCAGAGTCTTTTCCAATGAGTCAACTCTTCGCATGAGGTGGCCGAAGTACTGGACTTTCAGCTTCAGCATCATTCCCTCCAAAGAAATCCCAGGGCTGATCTCCTTCAGAATGGACTGGTTGGATCTCCTTGCAGTCCAAGGGACTCTCAAGAGTCTTCTCCAACACCACAGTTCAAAAGCATCAGTTCTTCGGTGCTCAGCTTTCTTCACAGTCCAACTCTCACATCCATACATGACCACAGGAAAAACCATAGCCTTGACTAGATGAACCTTTGTTGGCAAAGTAATGTATGTGTATGTATGTGTGTGTATATATATATATATTCTATATATGTTATTTTCAGATTATTTTCCCTTATAGGTTATTGCAAAATATTGAGTATAATTTCCTGTGCTATACTGTAGGTCCTCATTGGTTATTTGTTTTATGTATTTTATTGTGTATATGTTAATCCCATACTCCTCATATATCCCTTCCCCACCTCCGTGCTTTCTCCTTTGGTATCTGTAAGTTAGTTTTCTATGTATTTGGGTTAGAGGGAGCTTTTAATAATAACTCATTGAGTAGATGCTTTATAAGTGATGAAAAGAGCAGTAGTCAAGAAAGTACATTAACTTTATGAAAGTAATTTTAAGCAAAATACCATGTAGCTTTCAGAACATGATAATAATAATTTTAACACAATGATATAATAAATGGCATGCTACATATAAGAATATAAGTTATGAGCCAAGCATTAATTACTTTCCGAAACTGGTTGACACTCCAAAGAAGATCCACAGCACTAAGAAACAAAAGTTTAGGATAAATTACAGGCTATTGTACACAGAGCATATTGAAAATGTGCTGATAATAATCATCACTGAATATTCACCACAATGGCATTTAGAAAAATTATACTAATTCAATGACGTATCCTTAGATTCAGACATACCTAATATAACCACAATATGCCACTTAGAGGGACTATCAAATTTTTCTTGAAATAAAAATAATTTTTAATATCTGAAAGACACTGAGTAACATTTACTGTTTTAGCAAGTAAGATCTGTTGGTTTATTAATATCCAAAATAAGAAAATTAAGAGATTCCAAAATGCCTTAAGACTGATTATTATCTAGGAGAAAAAAGTCATAAGTTGAAGGTAAGTAGTCATTCAGGAATTTTCCTCTTAAATTATCCTCTCCAAATTAAATAAATAAATGAATAAGAATGAATGTCTCTTTTCAAGAAAATAGCAAAGCATCTTTTTCATACTTTTAGCATCATCCTGATCATAAGTAATGATGTCAAATGCTGAAACCATTTCTTTCATTTTAGACACTTATTTAAATATGAAATACTGATTTCATTACAATGTAAGCAGGCACTATTTAAAAAATAGACAAATAATTCCATAGCTTGTCCAGTAACATGCTGTTCATCTCTATGTTCAAACTGGAAAGATATTACAAAATCTTTACATTAAAAATTATAAGATGCTTTGTAATATACCTCCTGGATAATCTAATTTAATGTCACTGTAACAGCTTTAAACAGAAAAACATTAGAAAACAATTCAAATACTGTTATTATGAATATTCTTTCTTTAAAAAGATTAATCTCCCTGATACAGTAACATGAAATAATGTTTTGCTACTTCATGCTGCTGTAATTTCCACACAGCAAATGTATGGAAAACTTCAAAAATAATCACTGTTAGGTTTAAACAACCAAATCAAAGCCAACCATTTGATAAAATTCAATACTTTGCTTCTTTGCTATAGAGTAAAAAGCTTTAGAATCTGAACATGATTAGTCATTTCAACTCCTATTGTAGTATATGAAAACAGCAAGAAAGTTTGTTTACATGTGTTATTCTGAGGGAAGGTCATACTATGACATAATCTGATAACGTTGAAATGCAAATGCTTCATTTGGACATTATTTTAATTCATAGGAAGGTGAACTAAGTTGTCAAATATTTCCTTCTCTCTTACTCCTAAAATAACACAAAAAATGTGGTAACCAAAAACTCATTCATATTTAATCATTCCAGAAGTAACTCTATTTCAAGGGAAAATAGTTTCAGAATTCACACTGCAAAATAGATCCAAATTTATACCTGGTCCAGCATTGTTTTTTCCAACTCAGACTCT
Organism: Bos javanicus; assembly: GCF_032452875.1. Classification (NCBI taxonomy): domain Eukaryota; kingdom Metazoa; phylum Chordata; class Mammalia; order Artiodactyla; family Bovidae; genus Bos; species Bos javanicus. The sequence goes on along the minus strand of NC_083869.1, from coordinate 56,342,520 downwards.
AAAGAAATAAGCAAGTAACAGTAATATTTATAACTGTGACAGCATTCCTTTTCCACCAAGTCAAATTTCTGATAAATAATTAAATACTTTCATAAGTGTAAGTCTTCATTATTTTCCCATGAATGACTCCAGTGGCCACTTGTGCACATTTTATTTAATCAGAATACTTAAAATGTCCTCTATTGCAAAGTCTCATGGGAACTAAACAAAAATAAATTTCAATTTTCAGGCCATAACACTACCTTCCCTGAGAAAGCAACATAATAGGTAGTTTGTATGTATATGGTGGCAAATTCCCTGCTAAGCAAGGACATTCTATACCATGTAAACAACAAGAAGCTAAAATGCCAGATATTCACAAGGAAGAATTATATTTTTATTATTTAAAATTTTTTTTCCTAGATAACCTACTAAAAAGTTTTCAAATTTTTCACTCTCTTGCCTGTTAGCAATCTATTTATCTTACAAACATAGTATTTTCTGTTAAGTCTTGGCGAATCTCACTTTATATTTTATTTGTCAACCTTATTCATTCCAAAGACCAATTCAGTGGAATAAGTCTTTTGGTATGATCCATTTATTACACACACACACACACACACACACACACACACACACATAATCACCTCATAATATATAGAGGTGAGTAGTGGCAAGTATGTTTCAACTTTAAATGAGCTATATTTGAAGAAAGTCTTAACATGTTAAGTCTTGACCAGTACTGAAACTCTTTTGTTTTATCTAGTTCAGTTACAAAGCAAAGAGTAAGAGACTCAAAGAGATACATCAACACTTGAGAATGTTTCTTGGCATAGGACTAATATTTATTATGATTTTGTTATTACTTGAGCAAAAAGAGTTGGTGATGGACAGGGAGGCCTGGCGTGCTGCGGTTCATGTGGTCGCAAAGAGTCAGACACGACTGAGTGACTGAACTGAGCAGAAGATGAAGAGGATAATACTCATATAATAAGTTCATGTTCAGAAGTACAAAATTCATTCAAGCATGTTGACATCATCAAAAATCCATTTCCAAGTGCTGCTTTCTTAAAACTACTCATAATACACTTTATTTCAAAATCTTGGCTTTAAAACCAGGACTATTTAAAGAAATTTTCCTAAACATCTATGTCTCCACAGATGATACAATTTCATTCTTTTTTTGTGGCTAAGTAGTATTCCATTGTATACATGTACCATATATTCTTTATCCATTCATCTGTTGATGGACATTTAGGTTGTTTCCATGTCCTGGCCATTGTAAATAGTGTTTCAGTGAACATTAGGGTGCATGTGATTTTTTTTGAATTACGGTTTTCTCTAGGTATATGTCCAGTAGTGAGATTGCTAGGTCACAGGGTAGTTTTATTTTTATTCTTTTAAGGAACCTCCTTATTGTTCATCATAGTGACTGCTGTTGTTCAGTCATTGAGTTGGGTCTGACTCTTTGCGACTCTATGGACTGCAACACGCCAGGCTTCTCTGTCCTTCACCATCTCCCAGAGCCTACTCAAACTCATGTCTATTCAGTCGGTGATGCCATCCAACCATCTCACCCTCTGTTTCTTTCTCCTCCTGCCTTCAATCTTTCCCAGCATCAGGGTCTTTTCTAATGAGTTGGCTCTTTTCATCAGGTGGTCAAAGTGTTGGAGCTTCAGTATAAGTCCTTCCAATGAGTACTCAGAATTGATTTCCTTTATGATTGACTGGTTTGATCTCCTTGCTGTCCAAGAGACTCTCAAGAGTCTTCTCCAGCACCACAGTTCAAAGCATAATTCTTTGGCACTTAGCCTTCTTTATGGCCCAACTCTCATAAACATTCCCATCAACAGTGCAAGAATGTCCCCTTTTCTTCACACCCTGTCTCACATTTATTGTTTGGAAGTAAGTCAGAAAGAGAAAAAAAAAATACTGTATATTGAAGCATGTATGTAGAACCTGAAAAAAAAAATTATATAGACAGTCTTATTTACAAAGCATAAATAGACACAGACTTAGAGAACAAATGTATGGATACCAAGGGGGAAAGGAGAGGGTGGGATGAATTGGAAGATTGGGTTTGACATATATACACTATTGATACTATGCATAAAATATATAACTAATGAGAACCTTCTGTATAGCACAGGGAACTCTACTCAATGCTCTATGGTGACCTAAAAGGGAAGGAAATCCAAAAAAGAGGGGATAGGTGTACATTTATAGCTGATTCACTTTGCTGTTCAGTAGAAACTAAGACAGCATTGTAGAGCCACTATACTCCAATAAAAATGAAAAATAAAATTAAAATAAATGAAAGCTAAAAAAATTTTCTTAAAAAGTTGAATTTTTATGTCAATCTAAAAAGTATTTTTAATTAGTTATTTTTAAATTTTTTATGGTTGCTTTACAATATGGTGTTAGTTTCTGCTGTACAACAGATGAATCAGCTAAGTCTACATATATCCCCTTCCTCATGAGCCTCCTTCCCAACCCCCCTTCCCATCCCACCCTTCTAGATCATCACAGAGCACTGGACTGAGCTCCCTGTACTATACCTCAGCTTTCCACTAGCTATCTGTTTTACACATGATAGTGTATGTATGTCAATGCTATTTTCTGAATTCATCCTATGCTCCCCTTTCACCTCTGTGTCCACAATTCCATTCTCTATGGCTGTGCCTCTGTTCCTGCCCTACAAATAGGTTCCTCAGTACCATTTTTTCTATATTCCATATATGTGTGTTACTGTATGATATTTTTCTCTTTCTGAATTACTTCACTCAGTATGACAGACTCCAGGTTCATCCACATCATTACAAATGACCCAGTTTCATCCCTTATTATGGCTGAGTAATATTCCATGTATATATGTATAGAGTTTCCCCAGATGGGTCAGTGGCTAAAGAATCTCCCAGGAATGCAGAAGATGCAGGAGACACAGGTTTGATCCCTGGGTCAGGAAGATCCCCTGGAGAAGAGCATGGCAACCCACTGCAGTATTATTCTTGCCTGAAGAATCTCATGGACAGAGGACCTGGTAGGCTACAGTCCACGGGGTCTCAAACAGTCGGGCATGATCAGACATGACAGAAGTGACTGAGAATACATGCATATATATAAAAAAACTTTTATCCATTCATCTATCAGTATACATTTAGATTGCTTCCATTTCTTGGCAGTTGTAAATAGTACTGCAATAAATATTGGGGTGCATATGCCTTTTTGTATTATAAGTATCTTAATGAGAAAGTTGGTTTTGAAGATGCAGAAGGGGAAGAAACAAAAAAAAACACCTCATATAAATTTTGTTTTAGCATCAGAGAATTGCTCTGTGCCAACTTGGAAGTCTCAAATGAAACTAACACATACTTTCCTTAATGTACCAAACCTCCAACTCTTTTTCCCTTGTTTTTGTTCAGTTTCTAAGTCTTGTCTGACTCTTTTGTGACCCTGTAAACTGTAGCCCTCCAGGCTCCACTGTCCATGGGATTTCCCAGGCAAGAATACTGGAGTGAGTTGCCACTTCTTTCTCCAGAGGATCTTCGCAACCCAGGGATCGAACCTACATCTCCTGCATTGGAAGGCGGATTCTTTACCACTGAGCCACCAGGGAATTCCTTCTTTTTCTCTTGCATGAAGGCAAAACATTTGTTAAAAGTCCCTTTCTCAGGTGCACAAGACAGAACTTATTTATTATTACATTTTTAAGCAGAAATTTGGATTCTAAGGCCACAGGTGTGTTTATAATAAGGAGTTAGGTAGGGACAGGTTTCTAGAAAATAAGATGGCCTTGACATGTGTGATTCTAGATAACATTTACTTCCCAGTTGACGAGGGAAACAACAGTGCTTGTTTCGCTTGCTTTTACCACAATACTCAGGACAGAGCAGGCAAGCAACAGACATTAATTACATGAGATAAATTCATGTAATCTATGTAAATAATTCAGGTAATATAATAATACATTGATTACATGTATAAATATATTTTACAAAGCAATGCAGAAAATCTATTTATTTGAAAACTAAATAGGAAAAAAATAAATATTTTTAGGTATTTAAGCTATGATTACCTTGGCCTCAAAACCATCCTTCAAATATACCCTTCAGACATCATGCATCCTGAGACATCAGGCAATACTGTTGGACAACTTAGGCTTCATTTGCACTAAACAAGACAGGTGTGTTCCTAAAGAGCAATTGATCCATGAGTATAAGTCTTGGTTTCCTAAGGCTTCAAGCTAGATGACTTCTAATAATGTTTACTCTCTTCTCAGGTACCTTGTATGGTATTGTCAGACATTTTCAAATTCAGTTGCTTTTCCTCATATAATTTTTCTGCTCTGTGGCCTGTGTGGTATGTTCGTTTAGTCTACTAAAAATACTTGAAAAATTCTGTCTCCTATGTTTCAGTACCTTTAAAAACTCATGTTTCCTTTTTATTGTGGTACATAAATCTTTTTCCAGTTTCACAGATCTCTTCATTGCCCTTAGCACATACAATTCAGCTCTAACTATATGTCTTTAGTTGATTCTCAGAACTAAAAGTGATTTCTCCATTCTCTCATCACATGCATTGTAGATCCCTTAGGACATTAATTACATTCTGCCTTGTTTTATAGTCATTTGCCTTATTTTCTTCTACCATTTGAAACAAAAAGGTCTTAAAGATAGAAATTATACCGTGTTCATTTCCTAGTCTGTTCTGTCATGAACTAGAGTGCTATACAAGCAGTCAGGACATGCAATTTTTTTTTTTTAATGACCTAAACAATACACATGAAAACTGAGGAATAAAATCAGACATTTTATTGCCTGGAGTAGACTATTTTAGTTGAAATATATGTATCTACTTACTATACATTATTTTCCTTATCTGGAATAACATTTTTGAAGTTGTACCTGAGTTTTAAGGCAATAAAATCACAATAAGTTCAGTAGTGGAGACTTATTATAGGCTTTTTTTGGTAACCTAATCACACTGACTAAAATTAAATAATATTATGATCCTTAGAAACTCACAATCCATTTAAATGTTAAAATATATATCTGTGAATGATTCGATATTCTGAAACTACTATTTTTATACAGATAGTTTAAATGTATTCTATAAATTAAGCTAAACATAGTTGAATATATTCATCCATGTTGCTTATGAATCTGTCTCAGAATTTTTAGTATGTTCTGATATTGAAACAGTTTTCTAGCTACCATGTGTTTTAGAAACAAAACTAAAATAGTTTCTAAGAAAACGGGAAAAAGAAGGATGCCACAAAGGAGTCTAAAAAGTGGACTGACATGTATACAATGAAGATGAATAAAAGTAAATTCTCCAGATATGTTATCTTACAAGACAGAAGTAAAAGTCTGGAAATGAAACATTATTTTAAAGATACTGAAACAATGGCATAATGGAAGGAGCAAAAAATTGGAAAGGTATGGTAGATTTCTATTAAGAGCTTTGAATGCCAGCAAAGGAGTTGTCTTTGGTTGAGCATTTTGGTCACAGGGTTTCTATGAACTTTTTTTTTTAATTGAAGTATAGTTGATTTACAATGCTACATGTTATTTTCTTCTGTAGAGCTATGAGATTCAGTTATATAAATATATGCATTATACTATAGTCTTTTCTATTATGGTTTATCACATGATTTTGAATGCAGTTCCTCATGCTATCAGTTCAGTACAATCATTCAGTCATTTACAACTCTTCATGACCCCATGGACTGCAGCACGACAGGCTTCTCTGTCCATCACCAGCTTCTGGAGCTTGCTCAACCTCATGTCCATTGAATCGGTGATGCCATCCAACCATCTCATCCTCTCCTGCCCTCAATCTTTCCCAGCATCAGGGATTTTCCCAGTAAGTCAGTTCTTCGCATCAGGTAGCCAAAGTATTGGAGCCTCAGCATCAGTCCTTCCAATGAATATTTAGGACTGATTTCCTTTAGGATTAACTGGTTGGATCTCCTTGCAGTCCAAGGGACTCTCAAGAGTCTTCTCCAACACCACAGTTCAAAAGCATCAATTCTTTGGCACTCAGCTTTCTTTATGGTCCAAATCTCACATCCATACATTACTACTGGAAAAACCAAAGCTTTGACTAGTTGGACCTTTGTCAGCAAAGTAATGTCTCTGCTTTTTAACATGCTGTCTAGGTTGGTTATAGCTTTTCTTCCAGGAAGCAAGCATCTTTTAATTTCATGGCTGCAGTCATCATCTGCAGTGATTTTGGAAACAAGAAAATAAAGTCTGTCACTGTTTCCATTGTTTCCCCATCTATTTGCCGTGAAATGATGGGACCAGATGTCATGATCTTAGTTTTTTGAATGTTGAGTTTTAAGCCAGCTTTTTCACTCTCCACTTTTAATATCAAGAGGCTCTTCAGTTCCTCTTTGCTTTCTGCCATTAGGGTGGTGTCACCTGCATATCTGAAGTTATTGATATTTCTCCTGGAAACCTTGATTCCAGCTTGTGCTTCAAACAGCCCAGCATTTTGCATGATGTACCCTGTATATAAGTTACATAAGCAGGGTGAAAAAGAGTCGGACAGAATTGAGCAACTTTCACTTTCACTAGAAGATGTTATAGGTCTTCATAGAACCGTGCAACTTCAGCTTTTTTGGCATTAGTGGTTGGGGCATAGACTTGGGTTACTGTGATATTGAATGGTTTGTCTTGGAAACAGAGATCATTCTGTCATTTTTGAGATTGGACCCAAGTACTGCATTTCAAACTCTTTTGTTGACCGCATGCTATACAATAGAACTTTGCTATTTTTCCATTCTGTATATAAATGTTTGCATCTGCTAACCCCAAAATTCTACTCCATTCCTCCCCATTTCCCTCTCTTGGCAACGAGTCTATACTCTATGTCTGTGAGTCCATTTCTGTTTAATAGATAAGTTCATTCATATTATAGTTTAGATTCCACATATAAGTGATATATACGGTATCTGTCTTTTTGACTTCACTTACTATGATAATCTCTAGTTCTAGCCATGTTGTTGCAAATGATATTATTTCATCCTTTTTTATGATAAGTAATATTCCATTTGAGTGTATATGTGTATGTACATACATACACCACATCTTATTTATCCATTCATCTGTTGATAGACATTCAATGGTTTCCATGTCTTGGATATCGTGACTGGTGCTTCTCTGAATATAGAGTTGTGTGCGTCTTTTTGAGTTATAATTTTGTCCATATATATACCCAAGAGTGGAATTGCTGGATCACATGGCAACTATATTTGTAGTTTTTTTGTGGAATCTTCAAACTGTTTTCCATAGTGGCTGCAACAACTTGCATTCTCGTCAGTGGTGTAGAAGAGTTCCCTTTCTCCCTATTCTCTCCATCATTTGTAATATGTAGACTTTTTAATGATGGCATTCTGACTGGTGTGAAGTGGTTCCTCATTACAGTTTTAATTTGCAATTCTCTAATAATTAGTGATATTGAGAAACTTTTCATATGCCTGTTTGCCACCTATATGTCTTCTTGGAGAAATGTCTACTTAATTCTTCTGCCCATTTCTTGATTGGATTGTTTGTTTTCTTATTGAGTTGTGAAGAGTTGTTTGTATATGTTGGAAATTAAGGCTTTGTTGGTTGCATCATTTGAAAATATTCTCTCACATTCTATATGTCATCTTTTCACTTTGCTATGGTTTCCTTGGCTGTATAAATGCTTGTAAGTTTGACCATCCCATTTGTTTGTTTTTATTGACTTTGGAGACTGAGCTAATTTATGTAAAAACTTTTTGCCTATTATCTCTTCTAGGAGTTTTATAGTGTCATGTCCTCTATTTAAATATTTAAGCAATTGTGAGTTTATTTTTGTGTATGGTAAGAGTAAAAGAAAAGTTAAAGTTGTTCAATCATGTCCAATTCTTTGCAAACCCATGAACTGTAGCCTGACAGCTTGTACTCTCCATGGAAATCTCCAGGCCAGAATATTGGAGTGGGTAGCCTATCCGTTCTCTGGGAGATCTTCCCGACCCAGGAATAAAAGGGGATCTCCTGCATAGCAGGCAGATTCTTTACCAGCTGAGCTACCAGGGAAATTCTTATGGTGTGAGTTCAGTTTAGTTCACTCGTTCAGTCATGTCCAATTCTTTGCGACCCCATGAACTGCAGCACACCAGGTTTCCCTGTCCATCACCAACACCTGGAACATGCTCAAACTCATATCCATTGAATTGGTGATGCCATCCAACAATCTTATATGCTGCCATTCCCTTCTCCTCCTGCTTTCAATCTTGCCCAGCATCAGGGTCTTTTATAATGACTCAGTTCTTCACATCAGGTGGCCAATGTATTGGAGTTTCAGCTTCAGCATTAGTCCTTCCAATGAATATTCAGGACTGATTTCCTTTAGGATGGACTGCTTGGATCTCCTTGCAGTCCAAGGGTCTCTCAAGAGTTTTCTCCAACACCACAGTTCAAAAGCATCAATTCTTTGGCACTCAACTGTCTTTATAGTTCAACTCTCACATCCATACACAACTACTGGAAAACCCATAGCTTTGACTAGATGGACCTTTGTTGGCAAAGTAATGACTCTTCTGCTTTTTAATATGCTGTCTACGTAGGTCATAGCTTTTCTTCCAAGGAACAAGTGTCTTTTAATTTCATAGCTGCAGTCACCATCTCCAGTAGTTTTGGAGCTCCGAAACAAAGTCTGTCACTGTTTCCAGTGTTTCCCCATCTACTTGCCATGAAGTGATAGGACCAGATTCCATGATCTTAGTTTTCTGAATGTTGAGTTTTAAGCCAACTTTTTCACTCTCCTCTTTCACTTTCATCAAGAGGCCTTTTAGTTCTTCGCTTTCTGCCATAAGGGTGGTGTCATCTGTATATCTGAGGTTATTGATATTTCTCTTGGCGATCTTCATTCAGCTGTGCTTCATCCAGCCCAGCATTTTGCATGATGTACTCTGCCTATAAGTTAAATAAGCAAGATGACAATATAAAGTCATGACTTACTCCTTTCCTGATTTGGAACTATTCTGTTGTTCCATGTCGGTTCTAACTGTAGCTTCTTGACCTGCATACAGATTTTTCAGGAAGGATGTAAGGTGGTCTGGTATTCCCATCTCTTTCAGAAATTTCCACAGTTTATTGTGATCCACATAGTCAAAGCATTGGTGTAAAAAACCAGAACGAGATGCTTTTCTGGAACTCTCTTTTTTTCCAATGATCCACTGGATACTGGCAATGTGATCTCTGGTTCCTCTGCCTTTTCTAAAACCAGCTTGAACATCTGGAAGTTCATAGTTCACTTACTGTTGAAGCCTCGCTTGGAGAATTTTGAGCATTACTTTGCTAGAGTGTGAGATGAGTGCAATTGTGCAGTAGATTGAACATTCTTTGGCACTGGCTTTCTTTGTGATTGGAATGAAAACTGACCTTTTCCAGTTCTGTGGCCACTGCTGACTTTTCCAAATTTGCTGGCATACTGAGTGCAGCACTTTCACAGCATCATCTTTTAGGATTTGAAATAGCTCAACTGGAATTCCATCACCTTCACTAGCTTTGCTCGTAGTGATGCTTTCTAAGGCCCACTTGACTTCACATTCCAGGATGTCTGGCTCTAGGTGAGTGATCATACCATCATGATTATCTTGGTCATGAAGATCTTTTTTGTACAGTTCTTCTGTGTATTTTTGCCACCTCTTCTTAATATCTTCTGCTTCTGTTATGTGCAAACCATTTCTGTCCTTTATTGAGCCAATCTTTGCATGAAATGTTCCCTTGGTATCTCTAATTTTCTTGAAGAAATCTCTAGTCTTTCTCATTCTGTTGTTTCCCTCTATTTCTTTGCATTGATCACTGAGGAAGGCTTTCTTATCTCTTCTTGCTATTCTTTGGAACTCTGCATTCAGATGCTTATATCTTTCCTTTTATTCTTTGCCTTTGGCTTCTCTTCTTTTCACAGCTATTTGTAAGGCCTCCTGAGACAGCCATTTTGCTTTTCTGCATTTCTTTTCCATTTGGATGGTCTTGATCCCTGTCTCCTGTACAATGTCATGAACCTCAGTCCATAGTTCACCAGGCACTCTATTTATCAGATCTAGCCCCTTAAATCTATTTCTCACTTTCACTGTATAATCATAAGGGATTTGATTTAGGTCATACCTGAATGGTCTAGTGGTTTTCCCTACTTTTTTCAATTTAGGTCTGAATTTGGCAATAAGGAGCTCATGATCTGAGCCACAGTCAGCTTCTGGTCTTGTTTTTGCTGATTGTATAGAGCTTCTCCATCTTTGGCTGCAAAGAATATAATCAGTCTGATTTCGATGGACGTGAGTTTGAGTTAACTCTGGGAATTGGTGATGGACAGGGAGGCTTGGCGTGCTGCGATTCATGGGGTCAAAAACAGCCGGACACGACTGAGTGACTGAACTGAACTGAACTGAGTGCAGCACTTTCACAGCATCATCTTTTAGGATTTCTAATAGCTCTACTGGAATTCCATCACCTCCACTAGCTTTGTTCTTGTGATCCTTCCTAAGGTCCACTTGACTTCCTATTCCAGATGTCTGGCTCTAGTCCAGTGATCACACCATTGTAGTTATCTGGGTTATGAAGATCTTTTTTGTATAGTTCTTCTGTGTTTTCTTACCACCTCTTCTTAATATCATTTGCTTCTGTTAGGTCGATACCATTTATGTCCTTTATTGTGCCCATCTTTGCATGAAATGTTCCCGTGGTATCTCTAATTTTCTTGAAGAGATCTCTAGTCTTTCTCATTTTGTTATTTTCCTCATTTCTTTGCATGGATAACTGAGAAAGGCTTTCTTATCTCTCCATGCTGTTCAGAGTATGGTATGAGAGGTCAGTGTATGGTGTGAGAGTATGTTTTAAATTCGTTGATTGAAATGTAGCTATCTAACTCTCCCAGCATCTCTTGCTGAGGAGACAGTCTTTTTCCCATGGTATATGTTTGCCTCCTTTGTTGAAGATTAATGGAGTATAGGTGTTTGGGATTGTTTCTGAGCTTGCCATTTTGTTCCATGATCCATTTGTCTGTTTTGTGCCAATACTATGACATTTTGATTACTGTAGCTTTGTAATATTGTCCAAAGTCAGAAGGTTATGCCTCCTACTTTGTTCTTTTTCCTCAGGAGTGCTTCTGCAATTCTGGGTCTTTTACATTTAAATTTTGCTATTAGTGTAGTTTTGTGCAAAATGTTGTGGGTAATTTGATAGAGATCACATCAAATCTGTAGATTGCTTTAGATAATATGAACATTTTAACACTTATTGACTGGAGAGGTATTAAAATGTAAATTGTTATCCAAATGCTATTGACTGGAGACATATCAATGCATTTTTATAGTGATATAATTAAAATCACCTTGCAAAGTTGTTTAAGCTTAAAATTGATCAAAGGTTCATTATACAACTTATAATTGTTGTTATCATTGCATTTGCTCACTTAGGTTTTTGTTCCAACCTTGTGTATATTATAAACTGCAAATTTATTACTGTAAAATTTTCAAAAGTGACACATCATGAAATCTTGAGTAAAGAAGAAGTTTTCAGTGAATTTAATGCAGATACTTTACTCATTAAAATAAGAACACTCAGAAAATGAACTCCTGCAAATTAGGGAAAAAAGCAAAAGTAAAAAGCTGAATGGAAGAGCTAGAATATCAAGTCTTTGACAAGTCTTTTAGAATTATATGACTCTTTAAAATGTGTATAAAATTGGTAGTTTCCTCTTGCTGTTATAGCAAATTACCACAAATTCAGTGACTTAAAACACATATTTATTATCTTACATTTCTAGAGCTCAAAATATGTATTGCTGGATTAAAATTAAGACATAAACAAGATGTTTCTTCTGACGGCTCTAAGCAATTACCTGTTTCAACTTCTAGGGGCTACTGATGCTCCTTGGCCTCTTCTTTCATCTTACAAATGCATCATTCCAAACTCTTCTTCCATCCCTGTATTTTCTCTAATTAATCTTTCTGCCTGTGTTTTATGAGAACCCTTGTGGTTACATGGCACTCACCAGATAATCCAGGATACTCTTGTCATCTCAAAATGCTTAATCATATCTTCAAAGTCTCTTTCACCATGTGAGGTAATAAATACAGGATCCAAGTTTTAGGACAGGACATGGAGGCCACTATTCAGCTTAACATGGTTGTCTCTAACACTCCAAGATTCATATCCATTCCATATATAGAGTAAAGATGTCCCATTTCAATGTTACTAAAAGTCTCAATCTATTTGTAGAATCAAGTCAAGTTTAAGATCTCATCTACTTGATAATCTGAAATTTCACTACTGTAACCAGCTATATGTATAATTCAGAGTATGACCCATCTCGATACAAAATTCCTATCTGTGGGATGATGAACCTAGAAAGTAAGTTGTCTGTTCCTAAAATACAATGATAGGACACTGTATGTCAGTTACATACATAGAACGTCAATTGTAGATATTCTTTTTTGAACAAGGGGGAAAAAATGAACGGATAAAATGAGTAATCAGTTCTCAAGCAATTTTGAAATCCAGCAAAGCAAGCTCCATCAGTTTTCAAGGCTTGGGAAAAAATTCTCTGTATCAAAGGCTCTTCCCTTCATACCTTCAGCTTTGCCCTCTAGAACATAACTCCTTCTTCATGTTTTTGTGGATGAGTAGAATTATGAACCCATTCCTAGACTATAGAATTTTGGTAGTTTAACAGTCTTTTTTTTAATTCCTCCTTTCTCTGTCACTTTCAGTCCAGGCTAGTGGTATTTCTGTGATATAATATTCTCAAAAACCTTATATTCTGTGTATGTTATGGAATTTGCCCCATTGGACATGATATTTCTCCACAGTTATTTCCAAGATAATTCCATTACATTGCTGCCTTCTACTGAGATGGTAGAGGGGATCTGTGAGTCACGTGACTGATATCTGTAAAGATTCCTCTATGTGATGAAATACTATTAACCTTTTCCCCTCTGAGGTACCAATGAAAGATTATATAGTCATATTCCTGGCTTCAGAATAAATATTTCTGTTAATATATTCTTCTAATTTTAGTGTCATTTAAAATTTGTATACTGATAACTTTCAACATAAAAATAACATTAACATCCCATCTCAATGTAACTAAAAGTCCCATTTTGGTTCCTTTTTTCTTAACAGGTTTTCCTTCCATTTCTCTCTTTCCTTCTGCATTTTACTATGTTAGCAGAGAGAAGAAAACAGAACACACCCTTCAATAATTTGATTGGAAATATCTTCAGTTAAGTATCCAAGTTCATTGCTTACAACTTCTGTTTTCCATAGAGCTGTAGGAAACAATTGATCTGTGTTTACTGCCACTATATTACAAGGGTCTTCTTTCCTCCAGTTTCTAATAACATGTTCTTCATTTCCTTCTGAGCCTTCTCCAATAGTACTGTTAATGTCTATATTTCTGGATATAGTGTATGATGACTTAAATACACTGTAAGACAATATGTGTTTTCTTTACCATACTCCAAGCAGAGTCCTTAACAACCTTATATGCAGCAATAGTCTATTCAAGACAATTCAGGCTTTTTCTATTATTGTTCCCCAAATTCCTTAAACTTTTATCAATTACTCAATTCCAAAACTACTTCCACATTTATAGGTATTTATTACAGCAGTATCTAACTTCCAGGCAACAAAATGTTTATTTCTAGTTGCTTCTGTAACAAATTACCACAAAATTTAGTGATTTTAAACAATGCAAGTTTGTCACTCTACAGTTCTGGAGATCAGAAGTCCAAAACCAGTCTCACAGTCAAAGTGTCAGCAGTTCTGGTTTCTTCTAGAAGCTGTAGGTGATAATCTGCACTTTATATGTTCCAGTTTTGAGAGGCTTATGACACTTGGTTTATGGCCAAATCACTCCATTATCAGCTTTTATTACTACACCACCTTCACACTCTGCCCTCTTCCTTTCATGTCTCCTTATAAGGATTCTTGTGGTGTCACTGGGCCCACCCAGGCTATCCAGAATAATCTTCTCTGTTTAAGAAATCACCCAATTGTATATTTAATACCCCACAAAATGCCCTCATACTGGGACATCTAGAGTACTTTTTGATTGAATAAGTAGGGACTATAGCCTAGTCAAGCTGATGCATAAAACCGACTATCAAACTTGACTGAAATCTTTTGAAACTAAATTTTAAAATAACAGTATTAATAGTAATAGGGTGGTGGTAAATCGAATAAAATTGTACCAAATTGCTAAACTCATCATATATTTGTTAAGTTAACGTATGTTAAAAATAAAATTTCAGCATGGAAATAAAGCTATGACTAAAAATACTGTTTCTATAAAGTTTAATTCAGTTATATCATTCCAAATGTAACTGTTTACTGCATGCTATTCTCAATAGGCCTACAGTCACCAAAGAATCTACAATAATGAATTTTTATTGAAGTATAGGTGATTTACAATATTGTGTTAATTTCAAGTGTTTAGCACAGTGATCCGATTATTCACAAACACACACACACACACACATATACACACACCCATATATATACATATATGGGTGTGTGTATATATATATATATCTATATCTTCAGATTCTTTTCTCTTATAGATTATTACAATTGTAATATTTTGTACTGTGCTATACAGTAAGACAGCACAAATATATATATATATATGTATATTAGTGTGTATCTGCTAATCCCAAAGTCCTCATTTATCACTCCCCAACTTTTCTTTCCTTTTGGTAACCAGTAACTATAAGTTTGTTTTCTATATCTGTGAGTCTGTTTCTGGTTTGTGAATAAGCTTAACTGTATCATTTTTTTTTCAGATTCCACATATAAATGGTATCATATAATATTTATATTTCTCTGACTTACTTTACTTTGTGTGATAATTTCTAGGTTTATCCATGTTGCTGCAAATGATATTTCCCCTCTTTTTGATGGCTGAGTAACATTACATTGTGTATACACACCCACACTTTCTTTATCTTACTCTGACAATGACATTTAGGTCGCTTCCATGTCCTGGCTGTTGTATAGTGCTGCAGTGAACATTGGGGTGCATCTATCTTTTTGAATTATAGCTTTCCCTGGGTATATATGCCCAGGAGTGGCATTGCTGAATCATATGGTAGCTCTATTTTTAGATTTGAAAAGAACCTCCATACTGTTCTCCATAATGGTTATACCAATTTATAGACACAGCAGTGTAGGAGAGTATTTTCTTTTTTCTCCACACCTTTTTCAGCATTTATTATCTGTAGGTTTTTGATGATGGTAATTCTGATTGGTGTGAAGTGATACCTCATTGTAAGATTATTTTACATTTCTCTAATAATTAGTGATGTTGAGCATTTTTTCTTCTGGCCATTTGTATGTCCTCTCTGAAGAAATGTCTATTTAGGTCTTTTGACCATTTTTTGATTGGTTTGTTGTTTTTTAATAGTGAACTGCATGAGTTGTTTGTATATTTTGATACGGACTGCCATTGAATCTGTAGATTGTCTTGGATAATATAGTTATTTTGACAATATTGATTCTTCCAATCAAAGAACACAGTATATCTTTCCATCTGTTTCTGTCATATTTGATTATTTTAATCAGCATCTGATAGTTTTCAAAGTACAGTTCTTCTGTCTACTTAGGTAGATTTATTCCTGGGTTTTAATTCTTTTTGATATGATAGGAAATGGGATTTTTTCCTTAATTTCTCTTTTGGATATTTCCTTGCTAGTGTATAGAAATGCAAGAATTTCTGTGTGTTAATTTTGTATCCTGTACCTTTACTGATTTCATCGAGGAACTCTAATAGGTTTCTGGTGTAGTCTTTAGGATTTTCTGTATATAGTATTATGCCATGTGCAAACAATAACAGTTTTACTTCATCACCTATTTGTGTCTGTATTAATCAGTAATATCAGCCTGTAACTTTTTGTGATATCTTTGTCTGGTTTTGGTATCAAGGTGATTTTGGTCTTGAAGAATGAATTTGGGAGTGTGCCTCCCTCTGCAATTTTTTGGAACAGTTTCAGAAGGATGATGTTTGCTCTTCTTTAAATGTTTGATAGAATTCACCTGTGGAGCCATGTGGTCCTGGACTTTTGTTTCTTGGAAGATTTTTAATCACAATTTGAATTTCATTACTTGTGATTGGTCTGTTCTATGTCTTCCTGGTGCAGTTTTGGAAGATTGTACTTTTCTGAGAACTTGTCTATTTCTTCTAAGTTGTACATTTTATTGCCACATAGTTGCTTATAGTACTTTCTTATGATCCTTTGTGTTTATGTGGTGTCAGTTGTAACTTCTTTTTCATTTCTAATATTTTACATCTGAGTCCTCTCCCTTTTTATTTCTTGATGAGTCTGGCTAAAGATTTGTCAATTTTGTTTATCTTCTCAAAGAACCAGCTTTTAGTTTCATTGGTCTTTGCTATTGCTTTTCTTTCTGTTTCATTTATTTGTTCACTGATCTTTATTATTTCTTTCCTTCTATTAACTTTGGAGTCTTATTCTTATTTCTCAAGTTGCTTTAGGTGTAAGGTTAAATTTTTTGAGATTTTTATTGTTTCTTGAGGTAGGATTGCATTGCTATAAACTTTCCTTTTAGAATTGCTTTTGCTACACCCCATGGGTTTTGAGTTGTGTTTTCATTTTCACTTGTTTCTAGTTTTCTTTTGTTTTTTTTAAATACCCTCTAGGATTTCTGCAATGATCTCTTTGTTATTAAGTTACATATTATTTAGCCTCCATGTATTTTTTTTTAATACTTTTCCCCCTGTAAATGATTTCTAACTTCATAGCATTGTGGTCAGAAAACATACTTGATATAATTTCTTTTTTTTTTTTAATTTACTGACTTGATTTATGAACTAAGATGTGATCTATCCTGGAGTATGTTCCACATACACTTGTGAAGAAAGTTTATTCTGCTGCTTTTAGATAGAATGTCCTATAAATGTAAATTAAGTCTATCTGGTCTAAACATTGATAAATATAAGTCTACATGGTCTCCTGTCTGCAGGGTCATATAACATGAATACTGGAAAAACCATAGCATTGACTATTTGGACCTTTGTTGGCAAAGTGATGTGTCAGGTTTTTAATATGCAGTCTAGGTTTATCATAGCTTCCCCCTGCCCCACCCCCACAAGGAGAATGCATTCATGGCTGCAGTCACCATCCATGGTATTTTGGGAGCCCAAGGAAATAAAGTCTGTCACTGTTTCCATGTCCATAATTATCTTAGTTTTTTGAATGTTGAGTTTTACGACAGCTTTTTCACTAGCCTCTTCTACCTTCATCAAAAGATTCTTCACTTCCTGTCACTTTCTGCCATAAGAGCGGTATCATCTGCATATCTGAGCTTATTAATATTTCCCCCAGCAATCTTGATTTGACCTTGTGATTCTCCCAGCCTGGCATTTCATATGTACTCTGCATAAAAGATATGCAGGGTGACAGTATACAGCCTTGACTTACTCCTTTCCTGATTTGTCCATTGTTCTATGTCCAGGTCTAAGTGTTGCTTCTTGACCTGCATACAGATTTCTCAGCAGGCAGGTAAGGTCATCTGGTAGTCCCATGTCTTTAAGAATTTTTCACAATTTGTTGTGATCCACACAGTCAAAGGCATTACTGTAGTCAATGGAGCAGAAGTAAATGTTTTTCTGAAATTCTCTTGCTTTTTTGGTGATCCAGTGGATGTTGGCAATTTGATCTCTGGTTCCTCTACCTTTTCTAAATCTAGCTTGGACATCTGGAAGTTCTTCGTTCACATACTGTTGAAGCCTAACTTGAAGAATTTTGAATATAATCTTGCTAGCATGTGAAATGAGTTCAATTGTGTGGTTGTTTGAACATTTTTTGACATTGCCCTTCTTTGGGATTGGAATGAAAACTGGCCTTTTCCAGTCCTGTGGCCACTGCTGAGTTTTCCAAATTTGCTGGCATATTGAGTGAAGCACTCTAACAGCATCATCTTTTGGGATTTAAAATAGCTCAGCTGGAATTCCATCACCTCCACTAGCTTTGTTCATAGTAATGCTTCCTAATGCTTCCTAAGGTCCACTTAACACTTCAAGATGTCTGGCTTTAGGTGAGTGACCATACCATCGTGGTTGTCTGGGTCATTAAGACCTTTTTTGTACAGTTCTTCTGTGTATTGCCATCTGTTCTGCTTCTGTTAGGTCCTTCCTGTTTGTGTTCCTTATTGTGCCCATCTTTGTATGAAATGTTCCTTTGGAATCTCTAATTTTATTGAAGAGAGTGCTAATCTTTCCTATTATATTGTTTTCCTCTGTTTCTTGGCATTGCTTACTTAAGAATGCTTTCTTATCTCTTCTTACTATTCTTTGGAGCTCTGCCTTCAGTTGGGCATATATTTCCTTTCTCCTTTTGCTTCTTCCTTTCTCAGGTATTTATTGTCTTTCTTTTCATGTCTTTCAGGTATTTATTGTCTTTCCTTTCACGTCTCTTTTTTTCTCAGGTATTTGTAAGACTTCCTCAGACAACTATTTGTCTTTCCTTCTATTCTTTCCTCAGGTATTTGTAAGGCCTCCTCAGACAACCATTTTGCCTTCTTGCATTTCTTTTTCTTGGGGATGGTTTTGGTCACTGCTTCCTATACAATGTTCCAAACCTCCATCCATAGTTCTTCAGGCTCTCTGTCTACAAGATCTAATCCCTTGAATCTATTTGTCACTTCCACTGAATAATCATAAGGTATTTGACTTAGGTCATACCTGGATGGCCTACTGGTTTTCTCTACTTTCTTCAATTTAAGTCTGAATTTTGCAATAAGGAGTTCAGGATCTGAGCTAGCTCCAGGTTTTATTTTTGCTGACTGGTATAGAGCTTCTCCATCTTTGGCTGCAAGGAATATAATCAATCTGATTTTGTCATTGACCATCTGGTGATGTTCATAATGTAGAGTCATCTCTTGTGTTGTTGGAAGAGGATGTTTGCTATGACCAGTGTGCTGTCTTGGCAAAACTCTGTTAGCCTTTTCCCTGCTTCATTTTTTCATTCCAAGACCAAACATGGCTGTTACTCCAGATATCTCTTGACTTCCTGCCTTTGCATTCTAATCCCCTATGATGAAAAGGATGGTTTTTCCTTTTCATCACTTTAAATGTATTGTGCCTCACCCTTCTGGCCTGTAGTTTCTTCTGAAAAATTATCTGATTGATCTTATGGGTTTTATCTTATATGTTATTTATTGCTTTACACTTGTCTCTAAATATTTCCTCTTTGTCTTTAATTTTTGTCTAGTTGATTACTATGTGTGTTCCTCCTTGAGTTAATCCTGCTTAGGACTATGTTTTTGGGTTTGGGTGACTATATCCTTTCCTATGCTAGAGAAAATTTTAGCTGTTATTTCTTCAACTATTCCCTATGTCCTTTTCTCTCCTTTATTAGAATTATCCTACATTATTGCCTCCTGTAATGTGAATGTTGGTGCATTTGATGTTCCAGTGGTCTCTTAAACTGTCATTTTTTTAAAACTCCTTCTTCTTTATTCTTTTCTTCAGTATCATTTCTAGCACTCTGTCCTCCAGCTCACAGATTTGTTCTTTCACTTTTTCTGCTATTGATGCCTTCTTTTCATTTCAGTAATTGGATTCCTCAACTCTGATTTTTTATATATTCTCTTTGCTAAAAAAAACTTCTTATAACTTCTTGGATCATCTTTACAATCATTGCCCTAAACTTTTTATTGGGTAGATCACTTTATTTAGTTGTTGTTGTGTTTTATCTTGTTCTTTCATATGGAACAAATTCCTTTGACATCTCATTTTGTTTAAATTTCTAATTTTATTTATATATAGTATCTTAGCTATGTGTCTTAACCTTGTAAATGTGGCCCTCTGCAGGGATGTCCCATATGCCCCAGAAGTATATTCCCCTTTCATCACTGGGCCTAGGATAGGTTCTGACTAGTATTTATAGACTCAGTTCATCACCCTACAAGATCTTAGTATTCTTGCTTCTAGTATCTGCTTCCTGGAGGCTGAGCTCAAGGTTTGTGCAGGCTTTTTGGTAGAGGGATGAGTGTCTGCCCACTGGTGGATGGATCTGAGTCTTGATCCTCCAGTGGGCAGACAGTATCAAGGAGTGTGTTTAGAGGTGGCTATGGGCTCAGGAATTCATTAGCCAGCCTCTCTGCTTACAGGTGAGGCTGTGTTCCTTCCTATTTAACCTGAGTCATTCTAGCACTGGAACTTACAGACTGTTGGGTAAGGCCAGGTCTTGGTGCCAAGGGCCTAAACTATTTCCAGTCAGAGTTCACATAGGTCCCCACTTTGTCTGCCACTAGCTCTTTATGACCCCAGTAAGAGCCACAGTCATCCCCTGCCTCCCAGGGACATCCTCCAAGACCAGAAGGTATACCTAGCTCAGGATCTTATGGAGTTACTGCTTTTACCTTGGGACAGGGTGTATGTGGGACCTTGTGTTTGCCTTCCAAGAGTGGATTTTCCATGTCTTCCAGTCCTGTGGGGCTCCTGAAAAAAGTCCCACTGGCTTCAAAGCCAAGTGCTTTGAGAGTTCTTCCTCCAGTGCTGAGCCCTTGGGCTTAAAGCCTGCTAGGGGGCTCAGAACTCTCAGTACTGTGAGAGAACTCATGCAATATAATTATTCTCTAGTTTGTGACTTGCCCATCCAGGTGGTATGGTATTTGAAAATATCATAAGTGTGCCCCTCCTACAGTCTTCTGGTTTATTCTTTTTGCATTTGGATGAAGAATATATACGTCCTCTGGTAGCTCAGAAGGTAAAGTGTCTGCCTGAAATGTAGGAGACCTGGGTTCGATCCCTGGGTAGAGAAGATCCCCTGGAGAAGGAAGTGGCAACCCACTCCAGTACTCTTGCCTGGAAAGTTCCATGGATGGAGGAGCCTGGTAGGTTACAGTCCATGGGATCGCAGTTGGACACGACTGAGTGACTTTACTACTACTACTACTATATATATATATATAGAGAGAGTAGATTCTAGTCATTTTTATTATGCTTCTGCAGTTATTTGTGATTTTTGTGTGCTCATGAGAGGAGGTGAGATCAAGATCATCCTATTGTGCCATCTTGTTTCACTCTCTACTATGATTTCTTAAAGTGATGTGTTTTATTATCCTTATCAGTGGCCCTAGGATAGCCTCAATTATGACATGTTTCAATAAAATATAAATTTATTACTTGAGAATTTATCTTAAAATTAGGTAAACATGAGATTAGTATTCAGCTCTCATTATAGATCATCACCTCAATGTCTCTGATTCTAATATAAGTTGGACTTACTGTTTTACAAAAAAAAATACAGAGAAGTGATCACTTTTTTATGTTGTGAGAAGTTTCACTAGGGAATGTAGAATAAATACAATTAATGTAAATAGCTTTTGATATGAAAATTCCATTAAGCTTAAAAGTAAGGCTGTGTTTTCATAGAAAAAAATAGCCAGTTTTCTGTTAGAACATTTCTGTGTGAGAATTTTCCCTAAGTTTACAAATATGAATACTTTTCTTAATCTGGTATATGTGATTTATTCAGGTAAAGAAGTAGGTTTATAACTCTCATAACAGCCAATCTTATTATAATTAAGTTCTAGGTAAAATAAGGATAAAATATGTAAAGAAATCCGTATCCATATATTAGCAAGTCAAATATGATAATACACTAAAAGGATCATTTATCATGCAAGGATGGTTCAATCCTGCTAATCAATCAATGTAGTATATCACATTAATAAATTGAAGAATAAAAATCATATGATTATCTTAATAGATGCAAGAGAAGCTTTTGACAAAGTTCAGCATACATTTATGATAAAAAAAAAAAAACTCTCCAGAAACAAAGTATGAAGGAAACATATCTCAACATAATAAAGGTCATATATGACAAGCCCACATGTAACAGTATTTCAGCTTTTCACCACTGAATATTGTTTCCCCCAAGAACTGGAACAAACAAGAATGCCCACTCTCATCCCTTTTAATATTGGAAGTCCTAGCCACAGCAATCAGAGAAGCAAAAGAAGTAAAAGAAATCCAAATTGAAAGGGAGAATTAAAACTGCCACTATTTTCAAATGATGCCATCCAATAGAAGGATAATCCTCAAGATACCAAAAAACTACTAGAACTCATGAATAAGCTCAGTAAAGTTGCACAACATGATACAAACTCTATTATACAGAAATCTGTTGTATTTCTATTTACTAACAATGAATTGTAGGAAAAAAAATATTTGTAAAAATTCCATTTACAGTTGCATCAAAAGGAAAAAAAAATACATGGGAATAAATCTAACTAAAGGAGTAAAAGATCTGTACTTGGAAAACAGTGAAACACTAAGGAAACAAATCAAGATCACAGAAATGGAAAGATATGTTCATAAATTGGCAAAAATAATGTAGTTAAAATGACTATCTATAGATTCAGTGCAATCCCTATCAAATTACCAATGGCATTTTTTTCATAGTACTAGTACAAATAATTCTAAAATTTATATGGAAAGACCAAAAAAATCCCAAATAGTCAAAAGAATGTTGAGAAAGAACACAGGTGGAGGTATCATGCTGTCTGATTCAAACTATACTACAAAGCTACAGCCATCAAAATCACATAGTACTAGCACAAAAATAGACATATAGATCAATGGACAAGAATAGAGAGCCCAGAAATTAACTGACTCTTTTATGGGCTGTTAATCTACAACAAAGGAGGCAACAGTATACAGTGGGGAAAAGATATCCTCTTCAGTAAATGATTTGGGACAATTGGATAGCTACATGCAAAAGAATCAAACTGGTGTACTATCTCATACCATGCACAAAATTCAAAATGGACTAAGAATTTGCAAGACATGTAATCATATAAAAGAGCATATTTTGAGCTTTTCTCCTCACAAAATAAAGGTGCTGTTTTCATTACAATTTTAACTTTTAAAAAATTTATTTGGTATTATAATTTCAGATGAGGAAAAGGTGAAAAATGCATATGAGGTTTGAATTTTTAAAAATTTAGTTAACACAACTTAAAAAGTGTAGCTAGATTTCTATTTACCTAATCTATGATCCCAAATAGCCATTAGTTGG
Source organism: Bos javanicus (assembly GCF_032452875.1). Lineage (NCBI taxonomy): Eukaryota > Metazoa > Chordata > Mammalia > Artiodactyla > Bovidae > Bos > Bos javanicus. The sequence goes on along the minus strand of NC_083869.1, from coordinate 56,319,461 downwards.
TCATGTATTCTTATAGTACATTTTTTTTTCTTGCTCATATAGATTGTGAGATATAGAACTTCCGTGTACCTAATATTTACTGTGTGCCTGTTATGTACCTAACGCTATCCTAAACACTAGAAAAAAAACAGAAAACAACATTTTAACTTTATAGTTAATGTTCAAAAAATGATTTTCAAATCAGAGTTTCAGTGTACCAAAAACAAATGGACCATCATCCTAATTCATTTTTGGTGAATATCATGCAGTCATACATACAGTCCTGCCATGTCTTAGGGAAGAAAAGCAGCCTTGTAGAAATTAGGCAAAGATCTTAAAAAAAACAAAATAAATAAGAGAAGCCTGATATCTAGGAGAACCAAGTGTCATGGGCAAAAATGATGTCATAGGCCTCAAAGGAGAAAAGTTTGTCAAAAGTAGAGGGTGGTCAACAATTTCAAATGAAATGAGGTCACTGGCTTTGCTAAGCAGAAAGTCATTGATATCTGTTACCAGATATGAGAAAGCACATGACAGATAGCAATAGTTGATGGAGTGAGAAGGTGAGTCAGTGGGTATGGATTACTCATTTTAAAGCAATGAATGAAAGGAAAGGTGAAGAGGACAGTGGAAAGCTGAAAAAGAGAGAGGTTCGTTCATGTTTCTATTTTTAGTATAAAAAAAAGCATGATTTTAGGTTTAGGAGGATAGCTACTATGTAGGGAGAAATGAAATGTTAATAAAGAGTAGGAAATTCTTGGGACAAGAAAAGGGGTTTAGCTATAAAGTTTGAACTTGAAAGTCCACCTTCTAAAATGAAAAAGCAGAAGAAGATTAAAATGGTTAAATAAGAATAAAATAATAATAATAATGGTAAATAGTAATCAGGGTAATAATAGTTGACATTATTTGAAATATATATATACATACATTCATACATACACACAGATACACATACACATGTGTATCTCAGTTTTAAGTCATTGATATTTTAATATGTTACTATCCATATTTTACAGATGAGGAAGCTGAGACACAGAGGGGTTAATAATTTACAAAATCACTGTACTATGTACCACCTCTCAATAAACCTGATTAATTCTATAAATGAAAATGACAAAAAACTGAGGATATTTTCTTAACCCTTCTATTTTTGGTCTGTAAGATAAGGCAGAAATAACCTTTACTGAGAATTATGAGGACAGATATGGAAAGAGTTTTAAGATGATGGCAAAGAAAACTATGGAAGCTTCTGTGTTTTTCTGTGTGTTTTCTCTCTCAAAATACCTATTATTTGGCATTAGAAACTAATAAAATTTGTGGAATTTTAGTAGGTTTTTATCAGAAAGATCAGCGTTACTAAACTTTCTGTTTAGGTTGCAGAGTTCAGTTCTTTGCCTATGAGATTGTCAAAATTAGCATAGGTTTTAATATTACTTTTAAAACCTTAGAACATATTAACATTTAAGACATTACATTTTAATCTTCTGAGGTGGCTCAGACGGTAAAGCATCTGCCTACAATTCGAGAGACCCAGGTTCCATCCCTGGGTCGGGAAGATCTCCTGAAGAAGGAAATGGCAATCCATTCCAGTATTCTTGCCTGGAAAAATCCCATGGACAAAGGAGCCTCTTAGGCTGCAATCCATGGGGTGGCAAAGAGTCGGACACGACTGAGCGACACTTAGTGAAGCGAACACCTCACTTTCACTACATATAACTAGTTCCAACTCTACAAGTGTGTTTTCTCCTAAAAATAATCTACTGGTCACTGGCTTTGAAAACTGTATTAGATTTTCTGTTTAAGCCACCCACAGATGAGGTAGCTTAAATAGAAACTTTATTTTCTCCCAATTCTGGTGGCTGGAAGTTCAAGATCAAAATGTCAGCAGGTTGGTTTCTTCCGAGGCCTCTCTCCTTTGCTTACAGGCCTTCTTGATGTGTTCTCACACAGCCTTTGCTGTCTGTGCTGTCTGTGTTCTGATATCTTTGTCTTATAAGACATCAGTCATATTTAACTAGGACCAATCCATATGACCTTATGTTCTCCTCTTTGAAGGTCCTGTCTCCAAATATAGTCACATTATGAGGTACTGGGAGTTAGGATTTCAGCATATAAATTTAGAGGATTAAATTTAGAGGAGGGGACACAATTTGACCTGTATCAGAGAGCATTAAAAAATCTTATTTTTTTTTGTCTGTTCATCTGTCTGGTCAGAACAAGAGCGGGATTACTTCAAGAATAGCCTTGGGCTATCCTTTTCCTCAGCATCCTTAGCACTCTGAAATAAAAATGAACTCATGATGATGAGCTTTGGTAGACTGATATTCATTTTTCTTTACTAACAAGTAAAGAATGAACTTAAAAATATTTAGCATATTTAGTGTTTGGGGAATAACAACAAAAAAGTCAAGTCCTTCTACATTGTGACTGTCCAAACAGCAACAAGCTTTCTCTCGTGGCTGTTCCAGACTAAGTTAAGATTCATTTTACCTTACAATCAAAAACTTCTGGTCCTTGACTATAATAGTTTGGGCCAGGCACTGTGGAAAGCACTCAATTAGCATCATTTTCATTAATCCTCATACAAGCTGTTAATGAGAATAGTTTCTTTAATTTCAGCTAAGGCTTAAATAGATTATATTACCGTACTGATCACATAACCTAAATTTGAACCCAAGCCTCATTTATTCCAAAGTCCATGATTTTAATCTTTAAAAAATAATTAATTTGTTTATTTATTGGAGTATAATTGCCTTACAATGTTGTGTTAGTCTCTGCTGTATAACAAAGTGAATCAGCTATATGTATACATATATCCCTTCCCTCTTGAACCTACCTCCACCCCTTCCAACCTCTCTAGGTCATCACAGAGCACCAAGCTGAGCTTCCTATGCTATACAGCAGGTTTCTACTAGCTATTTTACATATTACCATGTATATATGTTAATCCTAAGCTCCCAGTTCATCCCACCCTCCCCTTCCCCTCTGTGGCCTCGGGTCCGTTATCTATGTCCTTGTGTCTATTCCTGCCCTGCAGATAGGCTCATCAGTACCATTTTTCTAGATTCGATGCAGGTGGGTTAATATACAATATTTGTTTTTTTCATTCATATGACAGACTCTATGTTCATCCACATTACTTCAAATTACCCAGTCTTGTTCCCTTATATAGTAATATTCCATTGTATATGTGTACCACATCTTTATCCATTCCTCTGTTAATGGACATTTAGGTTGCTACCGTGTCCTGGATACTGTAAACAGTGCTGCAATAAATACTGGGGTACATGTGTCTCTTTGAACTATGATGTTCTTAGAAAAATGCCCAGTAGTAGTACTGCTGAATCTTATGGTAGGTTTAAAGGAACCTCCATACTATTCTCCTTATTAGTTGTATCAATTCACATGGCTTCCCTGGTGACTCAACTGGTAAAGAATATGCCTGCAATGCAGGAGATCATGGTTCGATCTCTTGGTTGGGAAGATCCCCTGGAGAAGTAAATGGCAACCCACTCCATTATTCTTGCTGGGAAATTCCATGGACAGAGGAGACTGCTGGCTCCATGGGGTTGCAAGAATCAGACACAACTGAGACACTAAACCATCACAACAGTGCAAGAGGTCTCCGCCCCCTCTCCAGCATTTGTTGTTTGTAGATTCTTTTGATGATGGCCATTCTGACTGGCATGAAATGATATGCCACTGTAGTTTTGATTTTCATTTTTCTAATAATTAGTGTTATTGAACATCTTTTTTCGTGTGGTTTTTGGCCATCTGTATGTATTTTTGGAGAAATATCTATTTAGGTCATTGACCTAATTTTTGATTTTTTTTTTTTAATGTTGAACTATATGAGCTGTTTGTATATTTTGGAGATCAAACCCTTGTCAATTGTTTTGTTTGCAAATATTTTCTTCCATTCTGTGGGTTGTCTTTTAATCTTTTTTATAGTTTCCTTTGCTGTGCAAAAGCTTTTACGTTTAATTAGGTCCCATTTATTTATTTTTGTTTTTATTTTCATTACACTAGGAGTTGAGTCAAAAAGATCTTTCTATGATTTATGTCAAAAAGTGTTCTGCCTATATTTTCCTCTGAGTTTTATAGTATCTGGCCTGACATTTAGGTCTTTAATCTAGTTTATTTTTGTGTAAGGTGTTAGGAAGTATTTAATTTCATTCTTTTAAATATAACTGTTCAATTTTCCCAGCACCACTTATTGAAGAGGCTGTCTTTTCTCCATTGTATATTCTTGATTCTTTTGTCAAAGATAAGGTGACCATAGGTGTGTGGGTTTATCTCTGGGCTTTCTATCTTGTTCCATTGACCTGTAATTCTGTATTCATGCCAGTACCAAGGTAGTATTATCTCAGTTACTGCAGCATTGTCATATAATCTGAAGTCAGGAAACTTGATTCATCCAGCTCCGTTTTCCTTTTTCAAGCATTCTTTGGCTAAGTGGGAATTTGTTGTGTGACACAGGGAGCTCAACCAGTGACAACCTAGAAAAGTGGGATGGGGTGAGAGGTGGGACAACTGTATACCTATGGCTGATTCATGTAGATGTATGGCAGAAACCAACAGAACATTGTAAAGCAATTATCCTCCAATTAAAAATAAATAAATTTTAAAAATTGCTTTAGCTATTCTACCCAAAACAATCTACAGATTCAATGCTATCCCTATCAAATTACCAACAGCATTTTTCACAGAACTAGAACAAAAAAATACTGCAATTTTCATAGAAAGACAAAATACCCTGCATAGCCAAAGCAATTTTGAGCATGATTTTAATCTTGACTGAATACTAATTACCAAATATTTCTAGATATCTATAGACATAATGGTTATGAAGACTGGATTATGTGAACCAGATTTTGATATTACCAAAATGAATAAGGCAAATCTTTAAAAACCTAATTTTGTGATGGCGATGGGTAAGGAAAGATTTAGATGTCATAATTGAGACTTTGAATATGACTGTAACTCTTTAACAGAAAATACTAGTAGTCTCACAACTGTGCAAATGACACTATTGATTTTGTGGAAGTTAAATAGCAATGATGCATGAAATGGTTTGTTACATTAAATATATATGTGAATTTAAGCTACATGGGTCATAAGTCATAAGAAAATGAGTCTATAAAAGTGGCTATATTAGCATTATTGAACAAATATACTACCTTATTCATGATGATTACCAAAGAGAAGATTTATTTGACTTATGGCTCATGTTTTCAATGCTAACAATTTTTGCCAGTATTACTATATATAAATTACATTATTTCTGACTTTCCAAATGAAGAATGGTGAAGAAATATGAAATCACATTTCCCATAATACTTAGCATAATATATTAAATGCACAATAAATATTTTTGAATCAAATTCAACAAAGGAAAAGCATAAGAATCAATACATGAGCATTATTTATTAATCTATTCACACCTAAAATCAAGAATAGCAGCTCTTATTAATACAGGGTATTTTCAGATCAGTAAAATAAATGCTTCAGTATTTTCTATGAAGAGTAAATAAATATGATTTATATGGGTTTCTAAACCTTGATGTAAAGCTCTGCCAAAGAGATGAGTGCAAGTAAAAACATATTGTTACTTATTAAATGATAGAATTTTAATATTTCATTTTAAATGAGAGAAGATTCTGTTCTTGGAAGATATTGAAAGAATATTTGACAAATTGAATTAAATAAGGCAAGAATAAAAATGGTAATTTAGCAGAGTCTATAGGGAGGTGATAATTTCAGACTGCAATATTATCTTGTGCAAAAGTATTATACTACTTGACAACTAACTATGATTCTGTCTCCTCAGTAAAAAATAAGAAAATATTAAATTTAGGTAAAGCTCATCTTTTTTTAGGGTGATTCAAATTCAAATACTAAATTTATTTCTAGCTTCACTGCTAAACCAATAATTTTTATAAGGAACTCAATAATAAGGAAAAAAAAAAGGAACACTTTAGTGCGTAGTCATTAAGTAAGGCAAACAGTGGTATAGATTCAATTCATACATTATGTCTAAAAGATTTCATGCCCGGGGGAAACTAGAATGGCATATATGTGTAAGCCATATTATGAAGTCACTTATATTTTAAAAAGCTGTCTGTCACTAGATGATATTAAAGATAAATGCTTGTTATCTTAATATTAGTCTCAGAAAAATATTAATGACCTGATTCATAAGCAAAAGTCATCAATTAACCCAGATAGTTATTGCTCAGAGTTCATTATAATGTGACAAAACTGGCAGTACAGACTATCCACTCTACAAAGCCCCTGACTGGCAGAGATTTCAGTTTACTCTTAGTGCTTGTAGAATTCTGTTTATAATCATACCATCCTTGTGTGATACTAACTTATAGTTATTTCTGCTGGTAAAATTTTCTGTACTACCTTGTAAATTCCAAGAGGGCAAGAACCTTGATTTTCAGAGAGCATATGATTCCTTCCCTTGGTAAATATTCACTGACTAATTCACTTACTAATTGCTTAGTAAGTCCCAGCAGGTCTGCAGCCAGGGTCAGACTGCCCCAAAGGCATTTTTACAACAGTCCACACAGTGTCTTGAGGGCCTACAAAGAGCTGGGCTGGAGATACAGACAGGCCCCTACACACAAACCTTCAAGTTGCAAACTTTCAAAGATGCAAACGTATCTATCAGCCCCTATATGACAGCTGTTGTACTGTACTCCTGTAAGTTTCAAGGTAGTGTGTGCTGCTGTGCTTAGTCGCTTCAGTTGTGTCCGACTCTGCAATCCTATGGGCTGTAGCCTGCCAGGCTCCTCTGTCCATGGGATCTCCAGGCAAGAATATTGAAGTGTGTGGCCATTTCCACCGCCATAGGATCTTTCTTACCCAAGGATCGAATGTACATCTATTAAGTCTCCTGCAATGGCAGGTGGTTCTTTACCATTAGTGGTACCTGAGAAGCCCGTGTAAAAGGTAGTGTACTGTAAGAGTAAAGATGTTTTCTTTATTGTGTGTGTGTGTCTTAATGTAATTATTACTTGTGTGAAAAGTGTTAGGTTGGCCAGAAAGTTCATTTGGGTTTTTCTGTAACAACTTATGGAAAACCTAAATTAACTTTTTAGCCAACTCAATATTGTAAACCTCTTACAGTACGGTATTATATAGCCAATTGTGTTTGTTGGGTACCTAGGGTAATTTTGGACTTATGAACAAATTGGACTTAGGGATGTGCTCTCAGAATGGAACTTGTTCATATGTGGGGGACTTACTGTATATTGATGTGCAAGGCACATTGGTCTGCTCTTATACGACAAATAAACTATTTCAGTAAAAAGAGAATGATATTATAAATAGGGCTAGAAGCAAATGGTGCAAACCGTCAAAGATGTACTTATCTCTGACTTCAGTTGTCTGTGTGTGTGTATTATGTGGATATTAAGAAAAAGCCAAACTGAAATCAAAAGTGTGAAGACAAGTAAGTGAAATATAAATGAAGACACAGCACATTCAATATTTATCTAGAGGTAAGAAGAGAGAATGTTTCATTTGATATATTCCATTATTTATCAGGGTAGACATTTAATAAATCCAAATAGAATTATTTAATTTGGGTAAACATTCAGAAGACAGAGACTTATCCTCCCTTATCTCTGAATCTGTGGTGTTCACATATGCAAATTGCACAGAAAGAGTTTTCTGCATTCACAAGTGTAGAAACAATGATAAATATATACTTGCTATAGCTTAAGTAAAGCATTTGTCTTTAATACCCCTTCAGAATGACAGAATGTGTTACGTAGCGTACTAAGTACAAATATCAACCTACAATTTTGCTACTTACCCACTTTCTCCCTTGCATTGTGAATATATTTTAATAATATCAGTGGAGGTAAATCAGAGACCTAGGAAAATGCTATGGAGTTTACAAAATAAGTTATAAATGTCTAATGCTATATGAGAGGTCTTTGATCAATTATTGAATTTGACTTCTGAGTATAAATATGTGGCTTTATGTCATTCTGGTGAAAATTGCTTGGAAAATTATGCTTCTATTTTTATTAATTTTAAAACAAATGTTTGTCTTTTCACTGAACTCTTTCTTCTCTGCTTAAGATCGGTAGAGTAAAAAGGTTATTGTAGATGTCTTTTGAATAGTGACTAAATCTTAATTTCTATTATTACCCACCAAACTAATAAGTAAAATTAACAGGTACTTTTACAGACACTAGCTGTTCCAGACTTAAGTACCTCTGTCATTCTAGGCATGTAGGTTGCTACTCAGTGACCTGCCTTGACAGTTGATTTCACCCTGTCTAGACCATTCAAATTCCAGTTTTTTGAGACTAAAACAAAAACATAGAACTTTATATTCTACAAAGGTTTTACTGTTTCAGACTTTTATGGATTAATGGATAATTTGTTATTAGCCATCATTCTATACATATAGGTTTTAAGCAACTTCATCCTACGGTTTCAAAAGGGATGAAACAAAGGAGCTTATAAAAATGTGCTTAATTACATAATACAATCATTCTTGTATATCTGATGCATACTTATATTTAACAATGTTCCTTTTTAATTTTTTTCAGATTTTATTTAGTATTGCTTCTGTCTTGACACTCAAACAAACTTCAGTTGTCAGCAATCCTGAAGTTGCAAATGAGGAAACAGAGAAGTATTTGGATTTTTGGAAAACCAAACACTTCTAATGGTAGGAATTCATTCCATTATCTTGAATATATTACTTTCTATTTTTTCTAATTTCACCCCCACTTACTCATATTTGTATATTCTATTATTATCCAATGAGTATTTTCTGTCATGAAATTCTAAGGAAAAAAAAGTACAGTATCCAGAAGATGTATTAGTTGAGTATATAAGCTCAATAGACACCATGAAATAATTGAAGAGCTATGAGTCTCTTCACTTACAGAGATCCCTCTCCTGAGAGACCCTGTGCTTTCTTCATTTACACTATTTGAAGTTGGAAGGGAGAAATCATATCCATTCTTCAGAATTTTTGTATACTATAGTGGTCATTTTGCATGCTGGCCAGATTCTACTAATTTGTAAGGAGATGGCTTTTTAAAAAAAGTCAGTTAAGAAAATGAAGGCAGAAAAACATAGTAGTTTATGTTGATTGAGTACTTACTAAATACTAGGCACTGTTCTTTTATTTTTATTCATTCACTAGTCACACCAAGTGGCTTTGCAGGATCTCTGTTCCCCAACCAGGGATTGAACTCAGGCCACTGCAGTGAAAGCCTAACCATTAGGCTACCAGGTAAACCCCCAGCACTAGGGAACTCTGAACACTAGCCACTATTCTAAGCAATATATGTTAACTCTTTGAATCTCATCAATTCTTGAGACTGCAGATAACATTATATTTGTCTCTGAAAGAGGAAACAGAGGAAAGGAGAAGTGAATAATTTGCCCAAGGATATAGATTCTAAGTGGAGAACAGCAAAGGAGGGGCTGGGGTGAATCTAGGTAGATATCCTGGTTCTGGAATTCCTGCTTCTAACAACTATCATATACCACCTCTCATATTTTCTCATAGAAGCTTAAGTCTCTTCACTCCCTCCACCTAGTAATTACAAGAGTCAGCTAGGCAAGCAATGGAAGTCAAAAAACTGCTTTTCCTCTGCAAATGAAGCTTTAATACAAGTCCTCTAACAACCTAATTATATGGCTGACACACAGCAAGTTCATAAGTTATTTTTATTACCCACTAAGTGATGAGTTCTCTTTTAGGTTACAAAGGGTGTAGTAAAGAGTATATGCAGTGAACTCTATCTTGAACAACCTAACATTTCTTTGAGGGGATCAACAACAACAAAAAACATATGGCAGTAATAAAGGGACTAAAGCACACATGAGGAATCCTGAATGATTTTTAAGAGAGATCACTGTGGGTTATAGTTCTAGAAAAAAATTCACATCTCTTCATGCTGTGGACTGATGTGAATTGGATGATAAATATCCCCTAAAGTTGAGACCCATTGAAAAGCCATGAAATATCTTCCATTCTAGTTTAACAACATGAGTAAACAAATGAAGTTTCAGAAAAGAATATGTATATTACTGAGACAAAAGGGTGTCAGTAGAGCTGGAGGAAAGGGTCAGTTTTACACTCTAGATCCATCACTGGTGAGATGGATCAAGATTGAGATCACACAGAGAGCAGGTGAATGAATTACAATTTGAGATGCAGAAAACACTGAGTTAATCAGTATTTTAGGGAGTAATTCAGTGAAAGCATTGTTCATGATAGAAGCTTTTAATAACTTACAACAAGGTAAGTTGAAGATTAACAGTCATTCAGTAATGAATGAAAACACAGCCTATAATGATAATGAATAGGAAAAGTACTTGATGAATAAATGGCTCAGGTGAAACAAGAATGGAGGAAGTAAAAATTAATAATAACAGTTTAGATTCAAATGGGGAAGAAAAGTAATGATTTTATTAACAATGAAAATAGGAAGGGCTCTGATTTTTAAGTGGGAAAACAACTTTGGTATATTGATTACGAGCTGACAATAATATAAAAGGAAAATTTCAGTAAATGTCTAGAGAATTCACACCATTCCATTTGTGAGGAGATACATTGGCAAATTTGGACTTGGGTTAATAATAAATAATGAAGACCCTAGTATGAATCATCACAATGACTGAAATCTCTAAAAGGGAAAATATGTCATCCATATGTTTTTGCAAAAACTGCCTTGTACCATCAGAAACAGAAAATACAAGGAAAAGAATTTGACAGTACAGGGAAATCATGGGAAAACATTAAATGGCTTGTCTCTTGGTTCAGGTTTGGAAAAAATGTGTGGTTAACAGATATCTAATTGAATGATGAAGTGAGAAGTGTATGATTATAATTCAGATAAAGAAAATAGCATGCTAATAGATTTGATAATACAGGCTTGATACAATGTCATCAGAATGTGTTAGAAAGAAGGAATACTAAGTTCAAGGACTTTAGATATAAGTGCCAAGAAGTGATCAGATCCAGAATATTGTCAAGCTATACAAGAAAGTGAAAATAGAGAACAAGTGTCAAGAATTGTTACTGAAAATTTTGGGGAGGTTAAAAAGTGCACTAGAGCAAAGGTCTCAAACCTTTTTGGCACCAGGGACCAGTACTGTGAAAGGGTTTTCCCACCAGGGCAAGGGGAATGGTTTGGGGATGATTCAAGTGCACCACAGTCATTGTGTACTTTATTTCTATTATTATTACATCAGCTCTACCTAAGATTATCAGGCAGTAGATTCCAGAGTTTGGGGACCCTATGACTAGAGCATCAATAATTATGCTATCATCCAAGAAAGACTGCATGAAAGGGAAGGAAAAGAAGAAGGAAGAATTCTGGTTTAAATTGTCTAAGGAAATGGAAAGGAAACATGTAGTTGAAGGAGAGTATTGGCTGACATTTAGTTTTACCAACATGTAATTAAAATAGAACTATATATTGAAAATTTTACTTTGTAGAAATCTAAAATAAATTAACGAGGTTTGCAAGAGCTGAAAACATTCATTTGAATATGGCACAAAGTATTACCGAGACTGCTATTCTGCAAGAATGATGATCTAAACCACATGCTATTTTATAGTAGATGTTGCAAATAAGACTAACTGAAAAATTCTGGAATGTAATTTATCTTATGCCATTTTTAAAGCAATATAATTAAAACTTGAGGAAAAATCTGTATGTCAATTTCTGTCTTAGGAAACATATTCACATAATGATTTGTTTTAGAATAAATTCTTTGAACACTCTCTCCCCGTTCCCCCTCTCTCTCAGCACTTTTAACCAGACAGGTAAAACTGAAAAGCTCAGAATTGCAAGCTGAATATGTAAATAACACTTCTTGATTTCCAGTAAACTTTGTTTATTATTATATCATAAGTCTAAAATACTGAGCACATCTTAGTGAACATATGAAATTCAAATATGTTGCCCTTGCAAATAATAACAGGCATCTTCACTCCAACAAATTATAATCATCTTTCAAGAGGAACCTTGGATTCACTTGTGTCCTTGCCTATTTCCACAGGTGCTCTACTGTTTTCTTAAGAATTTTGAATTCACCATCTAGCCCCTCAAAGACCTATTTATAATTCAAAGTACATTGATTTCATCTATTGAATTTATGCCATAAATCTCTCAAAAGGAAAGGAAAGCTCTAATATGTATACTTTCTTTTATTACTTCCTATGAAAAATGTCTCTTCTAATACTATATCATATTTTTTCTTCCTTAGATGCCATTTATAATTTCCTCATTCAAGTCAAAACTACAAAAAAAAAAATTCAGTTACATTGCTTACATAGAAATGAGGGGAATTAAAGTGGCTTAATAGCAACTAATCATGAGAGACTTGTGAGAAAAATTCAACATTATTTGAGCTAAGTCTTTAAAAGTTTATGCTCTTGAAGGTGACAGAATCAATTCAGTGTCTAAAATCCACTAATCTTCCCATAATTTTGTTATAACTTTTCCCAGTAGATAATCCTTTCCCATCTCATTTTATTTCTTTGCCATCAAAGATAGATTGACTTAAGGTTCATGTATAAAGCCAGATATTATTGTCATTGCTCACTCATGGTTGTCAAGAAACACTGTATCACAAAATACAACAAAAAAGGAAGTGAGTTTCAAAAAGACTGACTAAATTTTAATGTATTATGTATGAAATCCTAGACAATAGGCTAACAATCACTTACACAACTGGCTTGATGGTAGAAGTAGCAAATTCTTCCCCTCCAGTTATGTGTGCAGCCCGTTTGTGGCTCCTCCCATCAGTGTGAGTTCATTTTTCCTTTCCCTTGAATCTGGACTTGGCCATGTGACTTGACTTGGATTGACCAATGAGACTTTAGTAAGTATGACTTGTAAAATGTTTGCAATTTGGGTCCAGCTGTTTCTTGACACTCTGAGGCCATCCACAAATGACCTGTTGTATAATGAGAGATTTATGCCACAGTATGTGGTGTTGGAGAAGACTCTTGAGAGTCCCTTGGACTGCAAGGAGATCCAACCAGTCCATTCTGAAGGAGATCAGCCCTGGGATTTCTTTGGAAGGAATGATGCTAAAGCTGAAACTCCAGTACTTTGGCCACCTCATGCGAAGAGTTAACTCATTGGAAAAGACTCTGATGCTGGGAGGGATTGGGGGCAGGAGGAGAAGGGGGCAACAGATGAGATGGCTGGATGGCATCACTGACTTGATGGATGTGAGTCTGAGTGAACTCTGGGAGTTGGTGATGGACAGGGAGGCCTGGCGTGCTGTGATTCATGGGGTCGCAAAGAGTCAGACACAACTGAGCAACTGAAATGAATTGAACTGAACCCTGAACAAAGCCTGCCAACTGTCAAACATATGAGGGAGGCCATCCTTGATCATCTAGCTACCATCTGATCTGCCAGTTGACCAGAGATGAACATCTGACAAAGACCAGAAGACCCACTCAGCCAACCCACAGAGTAATGGGATAAACAAGCAGTTTCTTTAAAGACACTAAATTCTGGAATGGTTTGTTATACAATCAAGTCTAGTTAATACAAACAAATCTCTCAAATCCTAAAGTAGGGATCAAAAGGAAATAAATATAATTATCTTTAAACTGATATTTAACACAGAAATGATTATGTTTAGGGATTAGTAATCTCACTCGGAGAAGGCAATGGCACCCCACTCCAGTACTCTTGCCTGGAAAATCCCATGGATGGAGGAGCCTGGTGGGCTGCAGTCCATGGGGTTGCTAAGAGTCAAACACTACTGAGCGACTTCACTTTCACTTTCCACTTTCATGCATTGGAAAAGGAAATGGCAACCCACTCCAGTATTCTTGCCTGGAGAATCCCAGGGATGGGGGAGCCAGGTGGGCTACTGCCCTCTACAGGGTCACACAGAGTCAGACACGACTGAAGTGACTTAGCAGCAGCAGCAGCAGCAGCAATCTCACTATCTCCACCCTCACTCACCTGTTGGCACTTTACATGGCACTTATCCAATACTGGGATGTTTATTCATAGCTGAGTCACTATATGTTCCCAAAGACCACCTAGCATCTTTACAATTGCTCTATCCTCTAAGAACTGTATCAGCTTGCCAGTCTCCTAGTCACCAGAGTCACTAACTAAAACACTTTTCAGTCTACCATAGGTTTCTAGTTGTTTTGATAAATGTTGACCCTGACTCTTTCACATGGAGATGTTCCAGTGGTCTCTGATTATGCAAATAGAAGTGCTTTCACATCATCTAACATGACCTATAGGACAGTCTCCTGAGCCTGAACGCCTTGCAGAAAACTTTTCAGCTACTATCTAGATAAGTCTATGATTCTCAACATGGGAATCCTAGTATTTGTTCGTGTTGCATGGGAAAACCATTGTCAATATTTTTGTCAACACTTTGGACACACATGTGAACAACTGGGCAGTATTTAGTCTTGTGAATAATACTGACACTGATGATGTGAAACTTGTTGAATTCTCTGTGTTGATTATCTGCTCCAAACCTGAACCACACTTCATACTGACCTTGCAAAACTTCAATAGAATGTTCTACACATGATTCAGAATCATTTTTCCTTTGTTTAGCATAATGCTCTTCATGAATTTTTTCTGCTCTTCATATTAAGAAGCCTCTACCCGTGATGTCAATGTTTCTTGTTCTGTGGTATGTCATAGACATCTAGATCTGATCTGAATTGATGTTGTGATATAGGACTTTAGGACAATCACACCACCCCAGAATATGACACTTGAGCTTGAGGATTAGTTTAAGCTGAAGCAAACGGAAATGGCAGGTGTGGATGATGCTCTCTACTCTCCTCCTACCCACTCTGAAACTGGACATAAATTTCGCTTTTGAAGTTGTCCCCTCTCTTGTACCAGGAACAATCATCATCAGTGGATATGAAGTTAACACTGAGATAAGTCTGCATAAACAGCACTTTACTAAATAACCCTTACCCTCCATTAGTTTTCCTTCCCACCACTTACTGCCTCTAGAGGCCCTAAACTCTTTCCTTTGTTTAGTCATTTCTCTATAATTTATCACCCTTTCTTAAAATTCTGTAAAAGTCCCTGGGTCTAACCACTTCTCTAGGTTGTGAACTCTTCCATGAAGGTTTCCAAGTAGATGTGAAAATTAATGTAAAAAAATTACCTTTAACAAGAAAAAATGCCTTTTCTCTTGTATTTTTCATTCAGTTTAATTTGTGTTTCACTGACCAAAATATAACAGAGTTCAGTAAAAGTTGTTTTTGTCCTCAACACCTGCCACAGACTATCTTCTGTGAGAAACTCCAATATCTTGAAAATTTGAATTCATGGAAGCCATAGTGAAACTAATTTACAGCCTACAACTTAGTGAGGGGGAGATCTCACATTCTCTTTTCCTTTGCACTAATCATGACTCACTCCAGGTTTTGTTCTTCATAATTAATGATTATGTTACCCTCTCTTCCTTTGGACCATAAAAATTATTCCCTGCTTTACCACTTGCTGACTCCTTATGCACAGATTTCACCCTTTAATTTTATCCTTTTCTTATCTTGGTAATTTCAATATCTAACAAAACAATGTTCCATTATAATTTTCAGTAGCTGCAATTATCTAAATAGGTAATCTGAAAATTGCTTTTGTTAATAAACGTAACATGATTGAAAGTCATTTCTTTATTATATGAAATATGACAATTCTAATAACTAACATTCTTACATTTTGAGACTGAATGTCTCTATGATATACACCAAGCAAACTAAAAACAAATACATTTTAAAAACTGACATTTTTCACCTTTGAAATTGGAAAAGGAAAATTAACTTAGTCAAATGTATTTTTATGCACTCATAAAAGGATATAGAACAAGTTCTTTTAAAGAAAAAGACATTTCTAGTGAAATATAATTTAAAAGCAAGGCATATTGCCTCAAGTAGCCATGAATAGCATAGGTGGTAATATAATGATTTAACAAGTTTTACCATTTTGCTATAAATGCTTCAGAGTTTTAAAGACAAATACTTTGAAGTTGTGTTGAACCATATAACCCTTTAATAACATATCTCTCTTTCTCCTCCAAGAAAACAAAATGTTAATGTTTGCATGTGTGATTTCACATTATTTATTTTTTATTTAGGCTTTTTATTTTGAGCTAATTTTCAACTTACAAAAAAGTTGCAAAAATAAAATGAATTCCCTTTTGTTTCTAATGATAACATCTCATATAATCATCACATAATTATCAAAAAAGGATCACTGTTTTAAAAATATTACTGTGTGTCTTTTTTAGTTTAATTTTTTTTATAATGGAGTATAATTGCTTGAAATGTGTGTTTCTGCTGTACAACATGAATCAACTATATGTGTACATATATATCCCCTCCCTCTTAAAACTCTCTCCCACAGCCCCAACCCACCCCTTTATGTCATCACAGAGCTCTGTGAGCTAAGCTCCCTGTGCCATACAGCAGCTTCCCACTGTTTTACACATGGTGGTGCATACATGTCAGCCCTACTCTCCCAAATCATCCAACTTTCCCTTTCCCCAAAGTCCACAAGTCTGTTCTCTACATCTGTGTCTCTTTTCCTGCCCTGCAAATAGGTTCATCTGTACCAAATTTCTAGATTCCACATATATGCAGTAATATACACTAAAAATATTACTATGTATTTCTATCCAAAAATAATATGTAGCAGTTTAGCATCTTTTTCAACATTACATACCAAATTAAACTAATATCATTTGGCAACATTTTGTTACATTATATATTTTGTTTTAACCAAATTGTATTTGATTAATGTGAATAGATGTAACATTAGGTTTTGTTGGTTTTTTTTGGCTGTAGTCTTGTCATTCTCCTTAGTGTATAAGAGTTCTGGTTTAACCACATTGTCAAACCTTAAAAAAAAAAAATTGCCAAATTTAAGGGTGGAAAGGGTATTTCATTATTTGACTAGGAATTTTCTTGATGATTGGTGTAGCTTAATAAAAGTAAAGAAAAGTGAAGTCACTCAGTTATGTCCGACTCTTTGCAACCCCATGGACTGTAGCCTACCAGGTTCCTCCATTCATGGGATTTTCCAGGCAAGAGTATTGGAGTGGGTTGCCATGCTGTACTCCAGGGGATCTTAGTGGTACATTATAAATTCTAGCTTCAATCTTTTGTTGCTTTTATGGAATACAAATACTTTCTGCTACTGTTAGTCTGTTTTCTTTTAAATTTTCTTACATATCTGCTGCAAAGTTTTTAACTTCAGTGAGGTAATATATACCAAACTTACTCTTTTTGTGTTTAATTTTTGAAATATCTCCCTATCTGTAGTTCATAAATATATTTTCCTATATTTTCTTTGAAATTAAAAAAAACACATTTACATCTTTAATGTACTTGAAACTTATTAGTAATAATTTTAATTTTTATTGATAATTTATTTCCTTTATACAAGTTTTTATACAGTGGAAGTGAGAAATAGATTTAAGGGCCTAGATCTGATAGATAGAGTGCCTGATGAACTATGGAATGAGGTCCGTGACATTGTACAGGAGACAGGGATCAAGACCATCCCCATGGAAAAGAAATGCAAAAAAGCAAAATGCCTGTCTGGGGAGGCCTTATAAATAGCTGTGAAAAGAAAAGAAGCAAAAAGCAAAGGAGAAAAGGAAAGATATAAGCATCTGAATGCAGAGTTCCAAAGAATACCAAGAAGAGATAAGAAAGCCTTCCTCAGTGATCAGTGCAAAGAAATAGAGGAAAACAACAGAATGGGAAAGACTAGAGATCTCTTCAAGAAAATTAGAGATACCAAGGGGACATATCATGCAAAGATGGGCTCAATAAAGGACAGAAATGGTATGGACCTAACAGACTGAGAAGATATTAAGAAGAGGTGGCAAGAATACACAGAAGAACTGTACAAAAAAGATCTTCACAACTCAAATAATCACAGTGGTGTGATCACTCATCTAGAGCCAGACATCCTGGAATGTGAAGTCAAGAGGGCCTTAGAAAGCCTCACTACGAACAAAGCTAGTGGAGGTGATGGAATTCCAGTTGAGCTATTTCAAATCTTGAAAGATGATGCTGTGAAAGCGCTGCACTCAATATGCCAGCAGATTTGGAAAACTGGCCACAGGACTGGAAAAGGTCAGTTTTCATTCCAATCCCAAAGAAAGGCAATGCCAAAGAATGCTCAAACTACCACACAATTGCACTCATCTCACACGCTAGTAAAGTAATGCTCAAAATTCTCCAAGCCAGGCTTCAGCAATACGTGAACCATGAACTTCCAGATGTTCAAGCTGGTTTTAGAAAAGGCAGAGGAACCAGAGAT
Organism: Bos javanicus; assembly: GCF_032452875.1. Lineage (NCBI taxonomy): Eukaryota > Metazoa > Chordata > Mammalia > Artiodactyla > Bovidae > Bos > Bos javanicus. Next base: position 56,301,138 of record NC_083869.1, on the reverse strand, counting down.
CAAATTGCCAACGTCCGCTGGATCATGGAAAAAGCAAGAGATTTCCATAAAAGCATCTATTTCTGCTTTATTGACTATGCCAAAGCCTTTGACTATGTGGATCACAATAAACTGTGGAAAATTCTGAAAGAGATGGGAATACCAGATCACCTGACCTGCCTCTTGAGAAATGTGTATGCAGGTCAGGAAGCAACAGTTAGAACTGGACATGAACAACAGACTGCTTCCAAATAGGAAAAGGAGTACATCAAGGCTGTATATTGTCACCCTGCTTATTTAACTTATATGCAGAGTACATCATAAGAAACACTGAGCTGGAAGAAGCACAAGCTGGAATCAAGATTGCTGGGAGAAATATCAATAACCTCAGATATGCAGATGACACCACCCTTATGGCAGAAAGTGAAGAGGAACTCAAAAGCCTCTTGATGAAAGTGATACTGGATGCTTGGGGCTAGTGCACTGAGACAACCCAGAAGGATGGTATGGGGAGGGAGGAGGGTTCAGGATGGGGAACACATATATACCTGTGGTGGATTCATTTTGATATTTGGCAAAACTAATACAAATATGTAAAGTTTAAAAAAAAAAAAAAAGAAAGTGGAGAGTGAAAAAGTTGGCTTAAAGATGAACTTTCAGAAAACGAAGATCATGGCATCTGGTCCCACCACTTCATGGGAAATAGATGGGGAAACAGTGTCAGACTTTATTTTTGGGGGCTCCAAAATCACTGCAGATGGTGACTGCAGCCATGAAATCAAAAGACGCTTACTCCTTGGAAGGAAAGTTATGACTAACCTAGATAGCATATTGAAAAGCAGAGACATTACTTTGCCAACAAAGGTTCGTCTAGTCAAGGCTATGGTTTTTCTTGTGGTCATGTATGGATGTGAGAGTTGGACTGTGAAGAAGGCTGAGCGCATAAGAATTGATGCTTTTGAACTGTGGTGTTGGAGAAGACTCTTGAGAGTCCCTTGAACTGCAAGGAGATCCAACCAGTCCATTCTGAAGGAGATCAGCCCTGGGATTTCTTTGGAGGGAATGATGCTGAAGCTGAAACTCCAGTACTTTGGCCACTTCATGCGAAGAGTTGGTTCATTGGAAAAGACTCTGATGCTGGGAGTGATTGGGGGCAGGAGGAGAAGGGGACGACAGAGGATGAGATGGCTGGATGGCATCACTGACTCGAGGGACGTGAGTCTGAGTGAACTCCGGGAGTTGGTGATGGACAGGGAGGCCTGGCGTGCTGCGATTCATGGGGTCACAAAGAGTCAGACATGACTGAGGGACCTAACTGAACTAAACTGCACCATAAGTTTGTTTTTGATATCTGTAAGTCTGCCTATGTTTTGTAAATAAGTTCTTTTTTTTTTAAGTTAGATTCCACATATGAGTGATATCATATGATATTTGTCTTTCTCTATTTGACTTACTTCACTTAGTATGATAATCTTTAGGTCCATTCATGTTGCTGCAAATGGCACTATGCTTTCATTTTTATGGCTGAATAATATTTTGTTGTATATATCACTATGTCATCTTTATCCACTCCTCTGTCAATGATCGTTTACGTTGCATCCATGTGTGCTGGCTATTGTAATTAGCAATAAACATCAGGGCACATGCATCCTTTTGAGTAATGGTTTTGTGTGGATATATGCCCAGGAGTGGGATTGCTGTATCATATGGTAGCTCTATTTTTAGATTTTTTTATGAACCTCCATCCTGTTCTCCATAGAGGCTGCATCAATTTACATTCCTAACAACAGGGTAAGAGAGAGTTGTCTTTTCTTCACTTCCTCTCCAACATTTATTGTTTGTAGAGTTTTTGATGAAAGCAATTCTGACCAGTGTGAAGTGTTACCTCATTATAGTTTTGATTTACATTTCTTTCATAATTAGTGACATTGAGCATCTTTTCATGTGGATTTTGGCCATCTGTATGTAGTCTTTGGAGAAATATCTATTTAAGTCATCTGCCCATTTTTTGATTGGGCTGTTTATTTATTTATTTATTTTTGATAGCTGCATGAGCTGTTTGCATATTTTTAGATTAATCCCTTGTCAGTTGCTTCATTTGCAAAACTTTCTCTCAATCTAAGGATTGTCTTTTTGTTTTGTTTTCTTTGCTGTGCAAAAGCTTTTCACTTTCATTAGGTCACATTTGTTTATTTTTATTTTCATTACTCTAAGCAGTGGTTTGAAAAATATCTTTCTGTGATTTATGTCAAAGAGTGTTCTGCCTATGTTTTCCTCTAAGAGTTTGATAGTATCCACCTTACATTTTAGGTCTTTCATCTGTTTTGAGTTTCCTTCTGTGTATGGCATTAGGCTGTGTTCTAATTTCATTATTTTAGATGGGGATGTTTTAGGTGCAGTTTTCCAGCACCACTTATTAAAGAGACTGTCCTTTCTCCATTGTATATTTTTTCCTCCTTTGTCAGAGATTAGGTGGCCATAGGCACATGAGTTTCTCTCTTGACTTTCTATCCTATTCCATTCATCTATATTTCTGTTTCTGTGCCAGTACTATACTGTTTGTGCCAGTAACATACTACCAGTACTGTAGCACTGTAGTGTAGTCTGAAGTCAGAGAGCCTGATTCCTCCAGCTCGGATTCTTCTTTATCAATTTCTTTTTCTTTATTATTATTTTTTTTTACTGTTAAGGATCTTTTATGTTTCCATACAAATATAAAATTTTTTGTTCTAATTCTGTGAAAAATGCCCTTGGTGATAGGGACTTCAGTGAATCTGCAGATTGCTTTGGGAGGTAGTCATGTTCATATTGATTCTTCCATTCCAAGATCATGGTATATCTCTGCAACATCTTTCACTTCTTTCATTTTATAGTTTTCCAAGAAGAGGTATTTTGTGTCCTTGTTGTTTTTCAGTCTTCTCCTGCATAGAGGTTTCTCAGGAGACAGATAAGGTAGTCTAGTATTCCCATATCTTTAAGTATATTTCACACAGTCAAAGGCTTTAGCTTAGTCAATGAAGCAGTAGATGTTCTTCTGAAATTCCCTTGCTTTTTATGTGATCCAGCGGATGCTGACAGTTTGATCTCTGGTTCCTCTGTCTTTTCTAAACCTAGCTTGTACCTCTTGAAGTTTTTGGTTCACATACTGCTGAAGCCTAGCTTTAAGGATTTTGAGCATAATCTCAATAGCATGTGAAATGAGTACCACTGTACAGAAGTTTGAACATTCTTTGGCATTGCCTTTCTTTGGAATTGGATTTAAAACTGACCTTTTCCAGTCCTGTGGCCATTGTTGAGTATTCCAAATTTGTAGTCATAATGAGTATAGCATTTTAACAGAATCATCTTTTGGATTTGAAATTCCAACTCAGCTGGAATTCCATCACCTCCACTAGCTTTCTTCATAGTAATGGTTCCTAAGGCCCACTTACTTGACTTACACTCCAAGATGTCTGGCTCTAGGTAAGTGACTACACTCTCGTGGTTATCTGGGTCATTAAGATCTTTTTGGTACAGTTCTTCTGTGTATTCTTACCACCTCTTCTTAAGCCCTTCTTCTGTTAGGTCCTTCCTGTTTCTGTTCTTTATTGTGCCCATCTTTGTATGAAATGTTGCCTTGGTATCTATAATTTTCTTGAAGAAGTCTCTAGTCTTTCCCACTCTATTGTTTTCCTCTATTTATTTTCATTTTTCATTTAAGAAGGCTTTCTTATCTCTCCTTTGCTGTTCTCTGGAACCCGGCATTCAGTTGGATGTATCTTTCCTCTCTTCTTTGTATTTTTCTTCTCTCAGATATTTGTGCGGCCTGCTCAGACAACCACTTTACTTTCTTGGATTTCTTTTTCTCATGTACTAGATCTAATCCCTTGAATCTATTTGTCACTTCCATTGTATTATCCTAAAGGAGATGGTTTAGGTCATACCTGAATGGGCTACTGGTTTGCTCTACTTTCTTTAACTCTGAATTTTGCAATAAGGAGCTGGTGATCTGAGCTACAGTCAGCTCCAGGTCTTGTTTTTGCTGACTGTATAGAGCTTTACCATCTTCAGCTGCAAGGAATATAATCAATCTGATTTCAGTATTGACCATCTGGTGATGCCCATGCATAGAGTCATCTCTTGCATTGTTGGAAGAGTGTGTTTTCTATGATCAGAGCGTTCTCTTGGCATAACACTGTTAGCCTTTGCCCTGCTTCATTTTGTACTCCAAGGTCAAACTTACCTGTTTTCCCAGGTATCTCTTGACTATTTTTCCATTCCAGCCTCCTATGATGAAAAGGACATCTTTTTTGGTGTTAGCTTTAAATGGTCTTGTAGGTCTACATAGAAAAATTCAGCTTCAGCTTCTTTATCGTTAGTGGTTGAGGCATAGACTTGGACTACTGTGGTGTTGAATGGTTTACCTTGGAAACAAACCAAGATCATTCTGTTGTTTTTGAGATTGAGCCTCAGTACTTAATTTCAGACTCTTTTGTTGACTATGAGTCTGGTTCCATTTCTTCTAAGGGATTCTTGCTTAAGGTTTTCTGTGTATATAATTTCAGGTCATCTGGAAATGGTGATACTTTTACTTCTTTTCCAATTTTGATTCCATTTATTTCTTTTCCTGTCAGCATTCTCTGACACCTGTGGCTAGGACTTCCGCAACTATGTTAAATAAAACTGGTGAAAATGGGACATCCTTGTTCCTGATGTTAGAGGAAATGCTTTCCACTTTTCACCCTCGAGTACGATGTTAGCTGTAGGTTTATTGTATATTGTTGTTGTTGTTATTCATTCACTAAGTCATGTCTGACTCTTTGCCACCCCATGAACTGCATCATACCAGGCTTCCCTGTCCTTCACTATCTTCCTGAGTTTGCTCAAACTCATGTCCACTAAGTCGGTGATGCCATCCAACCATTTCATCCTCTATCACTCCCTTTTCCTCTTGCCCTCGATCTTTCCCAGCATCAGTATCTTTTCCAATGAGTTGGCTCTTCACATCAGGTGGCCAAAGTATTGGAGCTTCAGCTTCTGCATCACTCCTTCCATTGAATATTCAGGATTGATTTTTTTAGGATTAACTGGTTTGACCTCCTTGCTGTCCAAGGGACTCTGAAGAGTCTTCTCTAGCACCACAGTTCAAAAGAATCAGTTAATTGGCACTCAGTCTTCTTTATGGTCCAACTCTCACATACATACATGACTACTGGAAAAACCATAGCTTTGACTATACTGTCCTTTGTTGGCAAAGTGATGTCTCTACTTTTTAATTTGCTGTTAGGCTTGTCATAGGTATTCTTCCAAGGAGCAGGTGTCTTTTAATTTTGTGGCTCCAGTCACCATCCGCAGTGATTTTGAAGCCCAAGAAAATGAAATTTGCCACTCTTTCCACATTTTCCCCATCTGTTTTCCAATAAGTGATAGGACCAGATGTCATGATCTTTACTTGTTTAATGTTGAATTTTAAGCTAGCTTTTAAATGTTCCTCTTTGACCTTCATCAAGATGCTCTTTAGTTCCTGTCTGCTTTCTGCTATTAAAGTAGTATCGCCTGCATATCTGAGATTACTGATATTTCTCCCAGCAATCTTGATTCCAGCTTGTGCTTTATCTAGCCTAGCATTTCTCATGATGTATACTGTACATAAGTTAAATAAGCAGGGTGACAATATACAGCCTTGATGTACTCCTTTTCCTATTTGGAACCAGTCTGTTGTTCCATGTCCAGTTCTAACTGTTGCTTCTTGACCTGAATAAAGGTTTCTCAGGAGACAGGTAAGGGGTTCTGTTATTCCCATCTCTAAGAATTTTCCTGATATGAAGAACTGAGTCATTTGAAAAGATCCTGGTGCTGGGAAAGATTGAGGGCGGAAGGATAAGGGGATGACAGAGGATGAGATGGTTGGATGGCATGACCAACTCAATGGACATGAGTTTGGATGAACTCCAGGAGTTGGTGATGGACAAGGAGCCCTGGTGTGCTTCAGTCCATGGGGTTGCAGAGTTGGACACAACTGAGCAGCTGAACTGAACTGAAGAATTAACAATCAAGGGTTTTAGTGTAGTAAATGAAAAAGATATTTGACTAGAATTTTGCTGCTTTTTCTGTGATCCAGTAGATGTTGACAAGTTGATCTCTGGTTCCTCTGGTTTGTCTAAATGCACCTTGTACTTCTGGAGGTTCTTGGTTCATATACTGCAAAAGGCTAGTTTGAAGGATTTTGAGCATTACCTTGCCATCATGTGAAGTGAGGGCAATTTTATAGTTGCTTGTACATTGCGACTTCACTTTCACTTTTCACTTTCATGCATTGGAGAAGGAAATGGCAACCCACTCCAGTGTTCTTGCCTGGAGAATCCCAGGGATGGGGGAGCCTGGTGGGCTTCTGTCTATGGGGTCGCACAGAGTCAGACACGACTGAAGTGACTTAGCAGTAGCAGCAGCAGTACATTCTTTGACATTGCCTTTCTTTGGGATTGGAATGAAAACTGACCTTTTCCAGTCCTGTGGCCACTGCTGAGTTTTCCAAGTTTGCTGGCATATTGAGTGTAGCACTTAACAGCATTGTCTTTCAGGATTTGAAATAGCTCAGCTGAAATTCCAACACCTCCACTAGCTTTGTTCATAGTAATGCTTTCTAAGGTTCACTAGACTTCATATTCCAGGATGTCTGGCTCTAGGTGAGTGACCACACCATTGTGGTTATCTGGGTCATTGAGACCTTTTTTGTGCAGTTCTTCTGTGTACTCTTGGTATCTCTTCTTAATCTCTTCTGCTTCTATAAGGTCCTTGCCATTTCTGTCCTTTATTGAGCCTGTCTTTGGCACAGAATTCACATATGTCCTTGCTATGTCGGCCAACAGCTTTTATGACCTCAAAGATTTTGAATCTTAATAAACTTACAATTTGGGGCACATTCCCATCAGATCAGATCAGATCAGATCAGTCGCTTAGTCGCATCCGACTCTTTGTGACCCCATGAATCGCAGCATGCCAGGCCTCCCTGTCCATCACCAACTCCCAGAGTTCACTCAGACTCACGTCCATCGAGTCAGTGATGCCATCCAGCCATCTCATCCTCTGTCGTCCCCTTCTCCTCTTGCCCCCAATCCCTCCCAGCATCAGAGTCTTTTCCAATGAGTCAACTCTTCGCGTGAGGTGGCCAAAGTACTGGACTTTCAGCTTTAGCATCATTCCTTCCAAAGAAATCCCAGGGCTGATCTCCTTTAGAATGGACTGGTTGGATCTCTTTGCAGTCCAAGGGACTCTCAAGAGTCTTCTCCAACACCACAGTTCAAAAGCATCAATTCTTCGGTGCTCAGCTTTCTTCACAGTCCAACTCTCACATCCATACATGACCACAGGAAAAACCATAGCCTTGACTAGAGGAACCTTTGTTGACAAAGTAATGCCTCTGCTTTTGAATATGCTATCTAGGTTGGTCATAACTTTCCTTCCAAGGAGTAAGCGTCTTTTAATTTCATGGCTGCAGTCACCATCTGTAGTGATTTTGGAGCCCAGAAAAATAAACTCTGACACTGTTTCCACTGTTTCCCCATCTATTTCCCATGAAGTGATGGGACCATATGCCATGATCTTCATTTTCTGAACGTTCAGCTTTAAGCCAACTTTTTCACTCTCCACTTTCACCTTCATCAAGAGGCTTTTTAGTTCGTCTTCACTTTCTGCCATAAGGGTGGTGTCATCTGCATATTTGAGGTTATTGATATTTCTCCCATATCTGAGGTTATTGATATTTCTCCTGGCAATCTTGATTCCAGCTTGTGTTTCTTCCAGTCCAGCATTTCTCATGATGTACTCTGCATATATATGCACAATCTCATGGTATGGAAATTGAATTTTACCATCATGAAAATTACTTTTCTCCCTTTATTTAAAGTCATCGTTTATGTCCACTAATATTTTATAATTTTCTCCACAGAAAATTGTTCATCCTTTGTTTTATTCCTAGTTTAAGAGTTTTCCTTAATTATATATCTTAATTGTTTATTGCGGAGGAGGCGATGGCACCCCACTCCAGTACTCTTGCCTGGAAAATCCCATGGACGGAGGAGCCTGGTAGGCTGCAGCCCATGGAAAGCACTGGACTTTACTATAAGCAATGTCGTTTTTTAAACTGCTCTGGTTGGCTAAAACAAACCATCAGAATGAATCCTATAGAAAAAAAAGATATAATTGTGTAATACTGAAACATATACCAAGTCACAATGTAAAACACAAATTTTAGTTCTTAGTGTGGATTATTGTCAGGTTTGAGGGCATAATTTTTATGTACTTTTGGGTTTTTTTCAGTGAGCATATGTATATATACTGTTACTGATTTCATGTCTGAAAAAAAATCTGTTTCTCTTCATTTTGAGTAACAGTGTAATCAGTTATAGGATTATATATTCCCTTAGTGGTGTGAACATATTTCTAACGTTGATTAGAAGTCTGCTTAAATTCAATTGTTGTTCCTCTGTAAACAGTCTGTCTATTCCTTCCTATAGTACTTTAAGGTCCCCCTCCCTTTTTTAAATGATTCTCTGAAGTTTTACTATCGCTGACTTAATTATATTATTATTTTCAGTGCTCAGAGGGAATATTCAATCTAAGGACCCATTTATTTCTTCTTCTCTAGTAAACCCCACCATTGTTTCTTGGAATGTTACTTTTCTGCCCTTCCTTCTCTTCTTTGTCATTTGTTAACCTTCACTACCTAACAACTTACCTTCCAAGTTTTACAACTGCTCTTAGTTATTTTTATTCTTACTTGTGTATTAATTCTTCAGTAATTATCATACTATTTGTTCATTCTCACTTTGACTAGTCCAACATAAACTTTATTATATCAACTAAGATATCTTTTAAAATTTTTATTATACTGACCATATTTTTCAGTTCTAAGATTTTTAGTTGTTTTCATTCATTTTAATTATTTTTCTTGTATAACTTTAGCCTCTTTAGTTTCACCATCACTTTTTATGGACATGTATTCCTTTTCCTCTGATGAACTCCCAAAATACTATAAAAGTCTGCTTCTAATTGTTCTATTATTTGCTTTCATTCATCTGCTGATTGGTATCCTTTTTTCTAGCTGTCTTTCTTTAAAATTCATTTATTGTGGAATTTGAATTTGCAGACTCTCCTTAAGTAAACTAGTTATTTTTTAACCTTTCTTCTGACATTCATTCCTTTTAGTTTGTTGGTTCAGTTGCTTTCACTTGTCCTCTGGGCCTTAAGCTGCAGCTCTTTTCTTACATAATTCACTTGGATTTTTGTTCCACAGGGCATATGAGAACTTGAAAGGCAGTTAAACTACAAAAAGAATGATGTTAGTGTTGGTCACAGGATTGTTTCTGTATTCTCTAAGCCTCTAAGGTAAAAACTTCACACAGGACAGTGGTCCATGAAGGAGATGGCATGGTTTTACTTCAGCATTTTTTCCTATGTGGTAGCCTCACCCCAGACCATTTTAAGTAGGCTCTAAACTTACTCCTGTTCCTCTATAGGATCCATATTTTACAGGCTCATAAGTCTGATGCTTCAATCATTCTAACTGGTTTATATTTCTGTTCTGTTTATTATTCAAGGAAAAACTTGTTTTTGAAATTATCTAATTTTTATTATAAGTTATCAATCATGCTATGTTTTAAAGTCAGAGATAATCTTAGTGTTTTAATTTTTAATCTCATATTGACCATGATAGTAGTAGTAGTGGTCAGATACTCATAGCAGATAGTAGTAGTCAAGGGGTCTTGTCTCTTCACATATGAAAAGTAAACTATGACACTTTCCTTTACCTATAACTTTGAAGTCCAAGAGGTTAGAAACCAGACTTCTCATCTTTAGTTGCCCATACCTAATAATCTGTGTCACACTTTAAGCAGGTAATACACACATTTAATTTGGTGGCTCTTTCCATAGTACCTTTTATACCTAAGAGTAAAAAATTCATTCTACATGAATTGAAAAGATAAAGGAGAGCCTTCATTCTAGCCTTCATTCATTCAGATATATAAAGGATATAAACTTAAATCTGATTTGTGAAAGTATTTAGAGCTTTCTTTAAATACATAGTGAATTTATTTTTTTGGTAAAAGATGCAACAAAATGAAATGTGTTATTCCAGATTTATCAAAATAGGATACCAACAAGGTAGGAAGAGTCAGTTCATCTACTTCCACAAACACACCAAAATTACAACTACATGTGGAGCAACTATATCTGAGAATGACCTGAACACTAGTGGAATGGATTTTCTACAGCTATGGGTATAAGGAAAAGGCTTCATCAAGACAAGAAAAAAATGGAAATCTAATCAGAACCCACACAACTAAAGTGGTGACACACAAGCGGGAGGAATATCATGGTGGCAAAGGGCTCTAAGTGTCACACCAGGCTCCCCAGCCCCAGGTACTTGCACTGGAAAGAAGAACTCTCATAGCATTTGACTTTAAAAGTCAGTGAGGCTTATGTCCAAGAGAACTGGAGGGTTATGGGAAACCAAGACTTGGCTTGCAAAGAGGTTGTGCACTCATTCACTCATTCTGAGTTGCAGTGCAGAAGCAGTAGCTTGAGAAGTTCCTAGGTCATACACTAAGGAGATATGTTGACTGATTTTAGAGCATGTGCCAGAGTAACAGGAATCTTTTGGAATTTTCGCCAGGTACAGAAGTGCTGAAAGGCACCATGTTTTTCAATTCTCTTTCTACCCAACCTGATCCATTTCTGTCATTCTCCACCAACTCAGCTATACTGCGCACCTGGCCCTAGTGTTCCCAAGTACCAGCCCTACCCAACTTATTCAACTTGGCCAGTGCCTCTCTCTCTCTCCCAAACCTGGAAAGCTGCTTTGGCTGACAGTGCTGTCCCTCTAAAGCAGCTCCACCTATCAGATTGCCCACAACAGTTGGAGTCAGAGGTTATAGCCAGTTGGCCTAGGGGCCAACACCATCCCCGGTGCACATCCAGCAGTTACACCCTAAAGACAATTGGAAAACACACACTGCTTGACCACCTGATTCTGGTAAGCACAGGGGGTTGTGTCGCTGGGCCAAACAAGAAACTTTGTACATAAGTCCACTCTTTCAAGAGTAGGAAACATAGCTAATTTATACTAAAAACCTAGAAACAAATACACTTAGGCACAAAGAGGAGACAAACTTAAAATGAAAGTATGGAAGTATAAATCAAAACCTCAGAAAATAATCCACACAAAACAGAGATAAACAATTTACCTGATAGGAAACAAAAAAATAGTTAAATAGGCTCACCAATCTTGAGGGACAAGTGGATGAACTCAGCACTTCCACAAAGAGAAAAAAAATTTTAAAGTGAATCTGAACCAAAGGATACATTAACTGAAATAAAAAATACAAAGAGGGGAGTCAACAGAATTAGAGGATGCAGGAAGATTAGAGGATGCAAGGCAGATTAGTGGAAATAACCCAATTGGGAGAGCAAAAGAACAGATAGCAATTTTTTTTACAAATGAATATAGTTTAAGAGATCTCTGGAACAATACCATGCAATACTATGATTTGTATTATAGAAGTTCAAGAAAGATAAAGGGATAGAAAAACTGTTTGAAGAAATAATGGTTGAAAACTTCCATAACCTGGAAAAGGAAACAGCTAGCCAAGTCCAGGAAGTACAGAGGGTATCAGACAAGATGAACCCAAAAAGACTCACACCAAGACAAGCTATAATCAAAATGTCAAAAGTTAAAGAGAGAATCTTAAAATCAGCGAGAGAAAAATAAGTTAGGAAACCCACAAAGACTATCTATTTAATGACTTTACTGTGGAAACTTCACAGGCCAGAAGGAACTTGCTTGATATATACAAAGCGCTGGGGGGTGGGGGGTGGGGGGAAACAACTTCTGATTAGAATACTCAAGAATATACCGGTGGTTATTCATAATTAAAGGAGAGATACAAAGTTTCCCAGACAAGCAAAAACTTAAAAAAGAGTTAATCACCACTCAGCTGACCTTATAAGAAATATTAAAGGGGCATTATCAAATAGAAAAGAAAAAGGACATAATGAAAAATTAGAAAAATACTAGAAAAAAATCCTACTGGTAAATCCCAAACATGTAGTAAAGGCAATGGATCAGCTACCTATAAAGCTAGTATGAAGATTAAAAGACAAAAGAGGCAAAAATTTCACATCTAAAATAGAAAAGTGACACACAAATTATAAAAGAGGGGCAGTAACAGTGTCCTACTTTTAGAATGTGCTCAAATTTATGCAACCATCAACTTTAAACATTTATGTAGGTTGTTACATATGAACCACATGCAAAAAATTGATAATACATAGATAACAAAATAGAGAAAGAAATACAAACATAACACTGAAGAAAGTCAACAAATTACAAAAAGAAAACAAGAAGAAAGGAACAAAATAATCACAAAACAACCAAAAATGATTAACAAAAGAGCGGTATGTATAGTCATCAAAAATCACTTTAAATGAACAAAAGGCTCCAATTAAAAGACAGTGTTGCTAAATGCCTACTAGAGAATCATATCATATCTGAAGATGCACAAAGTGAAGGGATAGAAAATTATACGCTATGCAAATAGAAACAAACAGAAGGTGGGGTAGCAATATACTTTTAAACAAAGATTTTATCAAGGGAAAATGGAGGGCATCATGTAATGAAAAAGAGAGATTAATCAACCAAGAGGCTATCTATGCACCCAACATAGCAGCACCTAAATACATAAAGCAAATAATACATTAAAAAAAGAACAGTAATACAGTAAGAGGAGGAAACTTTAACATAACTACTTACATCATTGAATAGATCAGCTAGACAGAAAACTGATGAAGAAACATTGGGTTAAATGACATATTAGACCAGATGGATTTAACTAGAGAACATTTCATCCTAAAACAGCAAAATACACATTCCTTTCAAGTGCGCAAAATACACATTCCTTTCAAGTGCACATGGAATATTCTCAAGGATAGATCACATGTTAGGCCACAAAACAAGTCTCAATAAATGAAGATTGAATTTATATTAAGCATTGTTTTCTGACTGCAGTGTTATGAAACTGGAAATTACTTACAAGAAGAAAACTGCAAAAAGTATACAAATATGTGGAAGCCAGACAACATGCTTCTTAATCAGTGGGTCACTGAAGAAATTTAAGAGAAAAGAGAAAAATATCTTGAGACAAATGAAAAGAAAAGCACAACAGTCTTAAAATTTTCAGGACAGAACAAAAACAATTCTAAGAGGGAAGTTTATAGTAATATTGGTCTCTGCCAAGAACCAAGAAAAATCTCAGTCTAGCCTTACAACTAACAACACAGAAATATGTCGGAGTCCAGCTCCAGCAGCCAGGGTATCAGTCTGAAGAGATGAGTGGTGGCGGTGGGGAATGATCAAGGTGTGGGGCTACATGTTTATTTTAAGCATCAGGTCTTTTTTTTTACTTTGACAAAAGCATTAGGTCACAGGTTTGACATATTTAGTTTTCTCTCACCCAGATTTATTGTCTCATTGTTGCCCTTTAAACAGAGTTCCTGTTTCAGCGATTTTCTCAGAATCCTGTTTTCTTGTGATTACATTGTAACTCATGTTTATGTCTGGGCTGTATACCACATTTTTCAGTTTATTTTTTATCTTTTTAAATCGTGTTTGTCCCTAGTATCTTAAGCTCACTCTCTCTTAAAAAGGGTTTTAACTATTTTTAATTACTTTTAAACCCTAAACTCAGCAAACTTTCTTTGTCATAAACACTTTCCTCACAAACAGGTCCCAGATAACAATCTTTTTCATGGCCTCAAGTTGTGGCCTACGTGTTCATCCTGGGACATTTTTTGTAAAAATCTTTGAACAAATGTCAATGGTTATTTTATAGATTATTTTTTGGGCACAACTATAGAAGGCTTTGTGTTTTTTCATGTTTTTCTCAAGAACAATAAGCAGCTTAAAATTTTCTTTAGCCAACTCAACCAAAGAAAGGAAAGAACAAGTCAGAATCACAAAACTTAACTCCTTTATCTTGGGACTGTGTCTGTGGAATGAGGAGAGGGGGTTGGGGCTGTGCCTCCATTTTGTCAGTAATGTCTAATGTGGCTCCCAACAGAAATACAAAGGATAATAAGATTACTTCAAAATATTATACACCAACAAATTGAACAACCTAGAAGAAATGGATAAATTCCTATCAATATACAATTTTCTAAGACCTAAATTAGGAAGAAATAGAAAATTTTAATAGACCAATTGATAGTAATGCAGTTGACCGAGTTAAAAAAAAGCAGGTTTTTTTCTTTTTTTTTTTGCATCTGTCTCCTCAGGAAGGGCAATAAAGGTGAAAATAAATGTGACTATATAAAACTAATAAGCTTTTTTACAGTGAAGGAAACTATCAACCAAATAAAAAGAAAACAACTGAACAGGAATACATATATACTTTGATTAAGCTGCTTTCAAGTTACCCCTATAGAAATGGGATCTGTAACACAGCAACAAACTCCTATGGCATCTCTTAAATATTATCAAAATAACATAACCAGAGTTATCTTCATAAAACAGAAATCCTATTAAATACATGCCTTAAAGCTTTCCATTGTTTTCCCTTTATCTACTAAAAAAATTGAAACTCCTTGTCTTAAATAATAGTATATCAATGATCACTGTACCATTTTCACAATAACTAAAGGTAGAAGTAACTCAAGTATCCATAAACAGATAAATGGATAAATAATATATGCTATATACATACACGGAGAAGGCAATGGCAACCCACTCTAGTACTCTTGCCTGGAAAATCCCATGGACAGAGGGGCCTGGTAGGCTGCAGTCCATGGGGTCACTAGGAGTCGGACATGACTGAGTGACTTCACTTTCACCTTTCACTTTCATGCATTGGAGAATAAAATGGCACCCCACTCCAGTATTCTTGCCTTTAGAATCCCAGGGATGGGGGAGCCTGGTGGGCTGCCATCTATGGGGTCGCACAGAGTCGGACATGATTGAAGTGACTTAGCAGCAGCAGCGTATACATACAAGAGAACATAGTTCAGCCATAATGAGGCAGATCAACTTCTGATACCTAAAACATGAATTAACCTTCAAAATATTACGCTGAGTGAGTTACAACACACGATAAAACAAATATTGTATGACTCCATTTATATGAAATATATACAATAGCCAATACATAGAGAAAAAATAGATGAAAGGTTACCAGAGAATACAAGGATGGGGAATGGGAAATAATTGCTTCAATGAGGTTTGTCTTTAAAAAGAAAGAAATGTTTTGGAGATAAATGGTGGTGAGGGTTGCACAATACTGTGAATGTATTGACATCACTGAATTGTTCAATTAAAAATAGTTGAAATGTAAATGTTATGTTTTACATATTTTTATCTAATTTTAAAAATTTATAATGGAATATACCAAAAACTATTGAATGGTACACTTTTAATTACATTTCAATAAAAATTTTAATACTTTTTTCTTGACAAACCAAATCCTTCAATATGGGACTCCTCTCTAGGACGCTAGCCTCATCTCATACCACTCATGCTGTACAACCCATATTCTAATCATACCAAATGATGTGTTGCTCTTGTTTACTCTTTGCTTTTTCATATTTTTTTTTTCTAAAGGAAATCAGTTCTTTTTTTTGTTGTTTTTGTTTTTTTTTCTTTTAAATTTTATTGTATTTTAAACTTTACATAATTGTATTAGTTTTGCCAAATATCAAAATGAATCCGCCACAGGCATACATGTGTTCCCCGTCCTGAACCCTCCTCCCTCCTCCCTCCCCACACCATCCCTCTGGGTCGTCCCAGTGCACCAGCCCCAAGCATCCAGTATTGCGCATCGAACGTGGACTGGCAACTTGTTTCTTACATGATATTCTACATGTTTCAATGTCACTCTCCCAAATCTTCCCACCCTCTCCCTCTCCCACAGAGTCCATAAGACTGTTCTATACATCAGTGTCTCTTTTGCTATCTCGTACACCAGGTTATTGTTACCATCTTTCTAAATTTCATATATATGCGTTAGTATACTGTATTTATGTTTTTCCTTCTGGCTTACTTCACTCTGTATAATAGGCTCCAGTTTCATCCACCTCATTAGAACTGATTCAAATGTATTCTTTTTAATGGCTGAGTAATACTCCATTGTGTATATGTACCATAGCTTTCTTATCCATTCATCTGCTGATGGACATCTAGGTTGCTTCCATGTCCTGGCTATTATAAACAGTGCTGCGATGAACATTGGGGTACACGTGTCTCTTGATCCTCTACATAGAAAACCCTAAAGATTCCACCAGAAAATTACTAGAAATAATCAATGACTATAGTAAAGTTGCAGGATATAAAATCAACACACAGAAATCCCTTGCATTCCTATACACTAATAATGAGAAAACAGAGAGAGAAATTAAGGAAACAATTCCATTCACCATTGCAACGGAAAGAATAAAATACTTAGGAATATATCTACCTAAAGAAACTAAAGACCTATATATAGAAAACTATAAAACACTGGTGAAAGAAATCAAAGAGGACACTAATAGATGGAGAAATATACCATGTTCATGGATTGGAAGAATCTATATAGTGAAAATGAGTATACTACCGAAAGCAATTTATAGATTCAACACAATCCCTATCAAGCTACCAACAGTATTCTTCACAGAGCTAGAACAAATAATTTCACAATTTGTATGGAAAAACAAAAAACCTCGAATAGCCAAAGCGATCTTGAGAAAGAAGAATGGAACTGGAGGAATCAACCTACCTGACTTCAGGCTCTACTACAAAGCCACAGTTATCAAGACAGTATGGTACTGGCACAAAGACAGAAATATAGATCAATGGAACAAAATAGAAAGCCCAGAGATAAATCCACGCACATATGGACACCTTATCTTTGACAAAGGAGGCAAGAATATACAATGGATTAAAGACAATCTCTTTAACAAGTGGTGCTGGGAAATCTGGTCAACCACTTGTAAAAGAATGAAACTAGACCACTTTCTAACACCATACACAAAAATAAACTCAAAATGGATTAAAGATCTAAATGTAAGACCAGAAACTATAAAACTCCTAGAGGAGAACATAGGCAAAACACTCTCTGACATACATCACAGCAGGATCCTCTATGGCCCACCTCCCAGAATATTGGAAATAAAAGCAAAAGTAAACAAATGGGACCTAATTAACCTTAAAAGCTTCTGCACATCAAAGGAAACTATTAGCAAGGTGAAAAGACAGCCTTCAGAATGGGAGAAAATAATAGCAAATGAAGCAACTGACAAACAACTAATCTCAAAAATATACAAGCAACTCCTACAGCTCAACTCCAGAAAAATAAATGACCCAATCAAAAAATGGGCCAAAGAACTAAATAGACATTTCTCCAAAGAAGACATACAGATGGCTAACAAACACATGAAAAGATGCTCAACATCACTCATTATCAGAGAAATGCAAATCAAAACCACTATGAGGTACCATTTCACACCAGTCAGAATGGCTGCGATCCAAAAGTCTACAAATAATAAATGCTGGAGAGGGTGTGGAGAAAAGGGAACCCTCTTACACTGTTGGTGGGAATGCAAACTAGTACAGCCACTATGGAGAACAGTGTGGAGATTCCTTAAAAAGCTTTTTCATATTTTTACACTTCAAATTCTCTGAGCCTTTAGTCTAGAAGAGTAGTTTGCAATTATTTTTGTTCTGAGGACTTTTGCACTCTTAAAAAATATTGAAAATTCCAGGAAACCTTTTGTATATGTGAGGTACTATCTATTACATTGTTAGAAATTTAAACTGAAAAATGTTTTAATATGTATTAATATATTTAAAAAAATGATAGCATACTAATATAAATGGCATCATCTATGAAAATAGCTGCATTTTTTAAATGAGAAAAAGCAATGTTTTATCATTTTATCAGTGTGCTTAATGACTGGATTACTACAATACAGCTGAATTCTCATATCTACTTCAAATTTGTTGTGTTATTTTAGTTGGAATTTATGAATAAAATCCCTCATGATTATACAGTGGAAGTGAGAAATAGATTTAAGGGACTAGATCTGATAGATAGAGTGCCTGATGAACTATAGACGGAGGTTCGTGACATTGTACAGGCTCAGGGATCAAGATCATCCCCATGGAAAAGAAATGCAAAAAAGCAAAATGCTGTCTGAGTAGGCCTTACAAATAGCTGTGAAAAGAAGAGAAGTGAAAAGCAAAAGAGAAAAGGAAAGATATAAGCATCTGAATGCAGAGTTCCAAAGAATAGCAAGGAGAGATAAGAAAGCCTTCCTCAGCGATATGCAAAGAAATAGAGGAAAACAACAGAATGGGAAAGACTAGAGATCTCTTCAAGAAAATTAGAGATACCAAGGGAACATTTCACGCAAAGATGGGCTCAATAAAGGACAGAAATGGTATGGACCTAACATAAACAGAAGATATTAAGAAGAGGTGGCAAGAATACACAGAAGAACTGTACAAAAAGATCTTCATGACCCAGATAATCACGATGCTGTGATCGCTGACCTAGAGCCACACATCCTGGAATGTGAAGTCAAGTGGGCCTTAGAAAGCCTCACTATGAACAAAGCTAGTGGAGGTGATGGAATTCTAGTTGAGCTATTTCAAATCCTGAAAGATGATGCTATGAAAGTACTGCACTCAATATACCAGCAAATTTGGAAAACTCAGCAGTGTCCACAGGACTGGAAAAGGTCAGTTTTCATTCCAATCCCAAAGAATGGCAATGCCAAAGAATGCTCAAACTACCGCACAATTGCACTCATCTCACACGCTAGTAAAGTAATGCTCAAAATTCTCCAAGCCAGCCTTCAGCAATATGTGAACTGTGAACTTCCAGATGTTCAAGCTCGTTTTAGAAAAGGCAGAGGAACCAGAGATCAAATTGCCAACATCCACTGGATCGTGGAAAAAGCAAGAGAGTTCCAGAAAAACATCTATTTCTGCTTTATTGACTATGCCAAAGCCTTTGACTGTGTGGATCACAATAAACTGTGGAAAATTCTGAAAGAGATGGGAATACCAGACCACCTTACCTGCCTCTTGAGAAACCTATATGCAGGTCAGGAAGCAACAGTTAGAACTGGACATGGAACAACAGACTAGTTCCAAATAAGAAAAGGAGTACATCAAGGCTGTATATTGTCACCCTGCTTATTTAACTTATATGCAGAGTACATCACGAGAAATGCTGGGCTGGAAGAAGCAGAAGCTGGAATCAAGATTACCGGGAGAAATATCAATAACCTCAGATATGCACATGATATCACCCTTATGGCAGAAAGTGAAGAGGAACTAAAAAGCCTCTTCATGAAAGTGAAAGAGGAGAGTGAAAAAGTTGGCTTAAAGCTCAACCTTCAGAAAACGAAGATCATGGCATCTGGTCCCACCACTTCATGGGAAACAGATGGGGAAACAGTGGAAACAGTGTCAGACTTTATTGTTTTGGGCTCCAAAATCACTGCAGATGGTGACTGCAGCCATGAAATTAAAAGACACTCCTTGGAAGAAAAGTTATGACCACCCTAGACAGCCTATTGAAAAGCAGAGACGTTACTTTGCCAACAAAGGTCCGTCTAGTCAAGGCTATGGTTTCTCCTGTGGTCATGTATGGATGTGAGAATTGGACTGTGAAGAAGGCTGAGCGCTGAAAAATTGATGCTTTTGAAATGTGATGTTGGAGAAGACTCTTGAGAGTCCCTTGGACTGCAAGGAGATCAGCCCTGGGATTTCTTTGGAAGGAATGATGCTAAAGCTGAAACTCCAGTACTTTGGCCACCTCATGTGAAGAGTTGACTCATTGGAAAAGACTCTGATGCTGGGAGGGATTGGGGGCAGGAGGAGAAGGGGACAACAGAGGATGAGATGGCTGGATGGCATCACTGACTCGATGGACATGAGTCTGAGTGAGCTCCAGGAGTTGGTGTTAGACAGGGAGGCCTGGCGTCCTGTAATTCATGGGGTCTCAAAGAGTCAGATACGACTGAGTGACTGAACTGAACTGATAAAGACAATCCAGCTTCACACAGCTACAGAGTTGAAAAGGAAGGAGGGTTTTCATAGCCTTTCAGATAATTCTGAATATGCTTTTATACTACAGAACATGAAAAGTGATAGTTACTTAAAGGTTAGATTCAGTGTAGAATCAGAAACCATAGTGATGAATGTTTCATACTCCATTTCATTAAATTCATTGGTCTATCTTATACTCTTAATGTATCATTTACCCAGGCATGATTTTATCATATAAGTAGGAAAATTTTGGTTCCCTGAGTTGCGCATATCTTCCAAATGTTGACAATTTCAGTATGCAACAACCCCTCAAATCACTAGTAATACCACTACCATCTCATCAGAAAAGCATTTAAGTATTGGGAAACTATCAAGCTTACTATAGTAGATACAATTCTTCCAAAAATTTAATTTTTACTTGAAAGCTTGATTTTTATTATGTGCAACAAATGTAGGTTATTTTCCTTGGAATGATAGACTTATGGTATTCAGTCTGCCACACAACCAGGTTTGAATAATCATAGTTTGTCTGTTCCTCATTCAAGTAAAAGATAATGTCAGTTAAAAGAACCATGGACTTACATAAAGACAGAAATACCCAGTTTCCTTTAGCAGCCATTGGACTTAAGAATGCAATAGAAGTTCCCTATTTGTATTTTATCACAGAGTGTAAAAAGAGGTGTAATCTGAAGGATTAGGAAAGATTAAGATTTAATAAAATTATTTTTTTACCTTTTCTTCAAGGACATTCTTAGGTTAAACTGGCTTTTTTTTTTTTTTTCCTGCTATTAAGTGGCAGTGAAAAATACACTCACTACTAGTACTGTTTGGTGCTGCTGTCTTCATTAATGCTAAGGTATCATCAGTTTAGCCACAATGGTTTTTCCACCATTGGTGCCATTTTTAACACTGTAAAAAAAGACAAATATCTAGTATTATTATGAACATACTTTTGATCACTTAGATTCCTTGACTCCGTTCCATTGTACCCTCTGCCTTTCCCCAGACAGATTATTTATTCTCTAGACCTTTAGTATCTTAGAGATTCTATTAAATTTCAATAGAAATTTAATTTTTTAAATTGAAGAAGTTAATAGATTACATGTGCAACGTGAGCATATTCAACTCTAAATTGTATTAGTCTAAGAAAATGGAGTGAGGACCAAAGAGAATTATAGTATAAACTTCATAGAGCTATAACTAAAGAATCAACAACTCTCAAATGTCTGAACTCTATGATTAGTATATTTATAGTTGTATCTTCATATTTACACACACACTAGAGAGCAAAATAGCATGAATATACAATGCTATATGTATGTTTGTGCTAGAATATACAAATTGGTATTAAACTATCAATAAGTATGGTACCCTACAGAATAACGAAATAATATTTTATATTTGTATATACTTGAAAGTACACAGTTGAACTGACTTGGAAAGGCTGAGTCAGATTTGAATAGACCCAAAGGATTTTGAGATACTAAATGTTGAAAGAACAAAATAAACTTTAGCAGGCCTAGCATGGGATGGTAATGTATAATAGAGTTTGACATTAAGTATCTATTTTTCATATGAATAAAATATATGAGTAGATACTGGATCTCTCTAGTTATCTAGTTATCTCTCTAGTTAATATATATTTATATTAACATAAGCTGACTCTTTTATATATTAGCTATATGATAGTAAATATTATAAAATCATTGTCAAAAGTGAGGGAAAATAGGTCTTTTTCAAAAACAGTTGATGAAATTATATATTAATATAGTCTTCTTGAAAAGAAATTTGGCCAATTATAAAAATTAACATTGATTTTGCAGTTCTATTTCTAGGATTCTATACAAAAGCAATATTCACATGTGTGAAAAAATATTTATGTGACATTCATTGTAGGTAATGATAAGACACCAAAACAACCTAAATGATTGTCAATAAGAAAATGGTTAAATAAATTAGTTTACCCTTAGTACAGGAGAGATGGGCTTCCCAGGAGGCACTAGTGGTAAAGAACCTGCCTGTCAATGCAGGAGACATAAGAGACTGGGGTCCAATTCCTGGGTCGGGAAGACCCCCTGATCAAGGGCATGGCAACCCATTCCAGTATTCTTGCCTGGGAAATTTCACAGACAGAGGGGCCTGGTGGGCTCTAGTCCATAGAGTCGCAAAGAGCTGGACACGACTGAAGTGACGTGGCACAGAGACACAGGATAGACACAGGCTTTCAAAATAATGAGATAGAGCATTATATACTTAAATGAAAGCCTTTAAAGATATATTCTAAGTGAAAAAAGCAGGTGAATATTGCATACAGATCATTCCATTTTTGTAATTACAAATGAAACACATACATATAGAAAATTCTGGAGGCATGACAGCTGTCACAAGTAAGTAAACGGAATTGATGTTGCAGTGATGGGGCAAAAACTTCCTTTCAAATCCATATTACTTGAACATTTTACAATAAACTTATGTATTATTTTGAAATTTAAAAAGTAATGACAAAGGTTGACCTTAATAAAGTAAAATTGGGAAAGTAAGGAATATATGGAAATATGTTCCATATGTTAAACAAGGAATAGGAAGATAGTTCCTGTAAAATTGGATGACAGGAAGAGGTTTCTCTAAATTATATAGATGATTCATACAATATTACATTTGAATCCCATAAAATATTAAAATGACTGTCTTATAAAATTTTTAAAATGTCTTAAAAATATTAATTCATTAGTTACACTCTCTCATCAAGAATGTTATATCTGTGATAAAACAGATATATAACAAATATATAACAAAGATATGTAACAGATATATCACAAAGATATATCTTTGATATAACAAAGATAATCTGTGATATTTGAGAAAATAAAATTCACCAAATATAATTAGATAGGTATCCCTAAAGATATAATTTCTCCCATTAGAAGAAAATAAAATTAGTAAGTTTTATACTAAAAATTATTTCCCATGAATTTTAATAAACATTTATAATAAACATTATGAAGGAATATACTGAATGTTCCATGATTAGAAGCTAATAATCATAATATTCATGCTGTACATGTTAAGCAGTTAATTGCTTCTTTGACTTTTGGGGTTTTGGATGATATAGTTGCACTTGTTTTAGAATAAAAACTCTAGGAAAATGTAATTACTACATGCAATCACCACTCTAATTTCTCTATTACTCCAAATGATACCCGTTTCCACTAAACTATTAAAAAAAAATGTTGTACTTACTTTCAACAATTACTTGTCTGTCTTCCCAGTTATCTTTAATAAGCTGTATATTTCCAAAGTGTGCATCACTGTAGAAGATTCGGTTGCTACCTTTTCTTTGATTATAGTCAAAAGCCAAGGCTATGACATTCTTGAAATAACGTGGATTTTCATATGGCCTTATTGGTGAATTTAAGTTGGTTTCATCAGAAAGATGAATACTTTTTAATATTGTTCTCCCTGAATACAGCAAATAGCCTTCATGCCTTAGGCATGTAACTCCGTCTTCTGCCAAATATCCATGGGCACAAGCACAAGTTCTCCAGGAATTTCCTCGATAAAGACAGAGCTGCTGACATCCCCCATTGTTCTTGGCACAAACATTGGTCCCTAGAGAGAAGAAAAAGATACATACACACATTGTGCTTTTGCTTTTGTTTTCCATATAGTTTTTTCTTAGAGACATATTAAAAATTAACGTTGAATCTTCTGGATTATTTTATTCTTAATTTTAGACTGGTCAGTAAAAAAATCAAACACTGTAAAGTACTGTTTTTTTTTTTTTTTTTAGTCACTCCACTTTAAAACCTTAGATTTATTATTTCACACTCTTCTGCTTCCCTGACCATCTAAAGAGAATTATTTAAAAGTTAACCTTAATCTGTTAGTTAAGTACATAACTTTTTTGAAACTTGATACTGAGATTACAATAGGTTTCAAGTATTGTAATCTTTGGAGCAAGTAACTAATACACTCAAAACATGAACTGAGTTCACCAAGAAAAACAAAGAAGCACTACCTGTGTCTATGAAGTATATAAGGTATTAAAGAAATTCATGGTTCCAATGTTACTAACATCCTAAGTATACTGGGCATAACTTTTTTACTCCAGTTTTGAGTGAGTGTGTAATATGCTATTAAGATTTCTATGTCAGACTAATTCTCCTTCATGAATCCATCATCCTCTAATGGCACTTAAAATAAATATTATCTTAATAGAAATGATATTAAAAAATATCTAACTCACTGTCATACCAGTTTAAAAACATTTTAAAGAAACATTTTAAGAAAAATGTTTTAAAGAAACATATTTTAAAGAAATATGTTTTAAAGAAACATATTTCAAAGAAATGATGACTGTGGACACATTTCACGCTAATAGCAACCTTCCAAAGCCATCATCACTTTATATATTAAAATATAATCTGACATGAAGACAACCTTTTGGTCCAAGTAATGCAGCATGTTTGGTCAGTTCTAAATAAAATGGAAAAACATTTGGCTGCTCTTTGCTAATATCCTAATTGTGCTTTTTATACTTAGGTTAAATATATGTATTTATCACATGTTTCTATATTACTTAGTCTAAACCTATACTGAAGACAGGCCAAGTATATAACATGTCCATATCCATGCACTGTCTAGGCAAAAATATCTATCTATGAATGATTATAAATTAATTTCATTAGGCTACCATATGATTTTTGTTAGAAATTAGGGGGTAAAAAAAAAGGGTCTTGAGGTTTAGGACTTATAAAAATTAATATCTAAGTTAAGTTGATAAATAAATGTTAAAAAAATAAGAGAAAAAAATAGCATAAAATGTATTGATAATAGAAGAGCACTGACCTTTCTCTCTTACTCGGTTAAAGATTTTAACCTCCTTCAGGTTGACTCCAAGACCCGTTCTCATGGTTACAGTTTCTGTGGCATCATTCTTGTGGCCCCTTCTGATGGACCCATTGGCATGTGCTCTGCCAAGAAGTCGAACATACACGATTAATAATCTTTAACTAATTCAAACCACACCAGTTATTTAAGCTGAAGATAACAGATGGCCCAGCAGAAGGGAAAGAAACCAACATTAGTCTGTGACATTGAAAGAGTTGAGCCTGGAATAGCAAGAGCAACTGCCTTTTTTTGTGGAAATTACATGGTTTGTGAGATTTTTTTGTGACCTTGGTAAGAAATGGCTAATCCTACAAGGGTAAATCAACTGACACTAAAATAACATTTTGAGACTCAAATACTTATGAAAAAATAAATTACCTGTCAGACCAGTAGATGTAAGCCCCAAAGACTGCAACTGAAAACATATCCACATTGTTCCCTGACAGCACCATCTCACGATTCCCACCAGTCTCAAGGTCAATTCTTTCTATCTTGTCTGTTCGAGCATCACACCAGTACAATTTATTTTCCTAAGATCGATTGAAAAGTAATATTACAAGCTGTTTTTTATTAAGTGTTTCACAAAGAAAATAAGAGAACACTAAAAATTGAGTAAAGCAAGTTTGCATTTAATGCAGTTTAAACACTTAAGACAACCAACAGACCTCAAAGTCAATGGAGATACCATTTGGCCACGTTATTCCCATGCTCACGAGGACAACCTTCTCTGAGCCATCCAAGCGAGCCTTTCCAATGCAGGGCATCTGTCCCCACTCAGTCCAGAACAAGTAGCTGAAATGAAATTTTAGGTAAACTCAGGTAAACACAAAAATGTATATTATTAATAAAAACAGCAATAACATTCATATTAACAACAAAAATACCTTTTACAAATAAATATATGTATGTATTTGTTTGCAATAAAATAATTTTTATTGTAAAAAATTAGCTATTCATAGAAAGTACTAGGAAGAGTTTCCAAAATACCCTGTGTACACACTACCCTACCTGAAATGCCTTATACTTGCTTAATTTGCTCCTGTTTTTGATATCACAAACATCATTTCCTTCAAGAAGCCTTCTATGTTCTGATTTTTGCACCATACATTCTACTTCATTGTGTGAATTAGAGTGGCAAATTTACACTTGTATTTCTTTACAATTTTACTTTTTATTGATATATTTGGGTGCTATTAGATGTTAAGCACAATGAGGACAGAGATCTTTATTATTCACTGTTAACCTACAGCACTAGGTAATTTATGAATGCATACACAAATGCAGTATAACTTTCAATTCTGTCCACTTAGATTGCTAAACGGCTAGCTCTTCTAGTTTGAATTATATAAATTATCTTGTGATGCCATTTTAAAGCATGAATTCATACAAAGCAAAGCTTATTTTAGTAATCTGTAATATGGAAGTACTATGGAAGAAACTAAAATATAGAAAGAAAATCAGACAGAAAATGCAGAAATAAAACATGTCAATAAATGAAATGTTAAAACACAGAAGGTACATAATCCATGTTTTATTTCACCTATTCTTTCAAGAAATATAATATTTATATTCAGTTCAGTTCAGTTCAGTCGCTCAGTCGTGTCCAACTTTTTAATCCCAGCACGCCAGGCCTCCCTGTCCATCACCAACTCCCGGAGTTCACCAAGACTCAAGTCCATCGAGTCAGTGATGCCATCCAGCCATCTCATCCTCTGTCGTCCCCTTCTCCTCCTGCCCCCAATCCCTCCCAGCATCAGAGTCTCTTCCAATGAGTCAACTCTTCACATGAGGTGGCCAAAGTACTGGAGTTTCAGCTTTAGCATCATTCCTTCCAAAGAAATCCCAGGGCTGATCTCCTTCAGAATGGACTGGTTGGATCTCCTTGCAGTCCAAGGGACTCTCAAGAGTCTTCTCCAACACCACAGTTCAAAAGCATCAATTTTTCAGCGCTCAGCCTTCTTCACAGTCCAACTCTCACATCCATACATGACCACAGGAAAAACCATAGCCTTAACTAGATGAACCTTTGTTGGCAAAGTAATGTCTCTGCTTTTCAATATGCTATCTAGGTTGGTCATAACTTTCCTTCCAAGGATTAAGCGTCTTTTAATTTCATGGCTGCAGTCACCATCTGCAGTGATTTTGGAGCCCCCCAAAATAAAGTCTGACACTGTTTCTCCATCTATTTCCCATGAAGTGATGGGACCAGATGCCATGATCTTCGTTTTCTGAAGGTTGAGCTTTAAGCCAACTTTTTAACTCTCCACTTTCACTTTCATCAAGAGGCTTTTGAGTTCCTCTTCACTTTCTGCCATAAAGGTGATGTCATCTGCATATGTGAGGTTATTGATATTTCTCCCAGCAATATTGATTCCAGCTTGTGTTTCTTCCAGTCCAGCATTTCTCATGATGTACTCTGCATATAAGTTAAATAAGCAGGGTGACAATATACAGCCTTGACGTACTCCTTTTCCTATTTGGAAGCAGTCTGTTGTTCCATGTTCAGTTCTAACTGTTTTTTCCTGACCTGCATACAAATTTCTCAAAAGGCAGATCAGGTGGTCTGGTATTCCCATCTCTTTCAGAATTTTCCACACAGTCAAAGGCTTTGCCATAGTCAATAAAGCAGAAATAGATGTTTTGCTGGAACTCTCTTGCTTTTTCCACAATCCAGTGGATGTTGGCAATTTGATCTCTGGTTCCTCTGCCTTTTCTAAAACCAGCTTGAACATCTGGAAGTTCACAGTTCACATGTTGCTTAAGCCTGGCTTGGAGAATTTTTAGCATTACTTTACTAGCATGTGAGCTGAGTGCAATTGTGTGGTAGTTTGAGCATTCTTTGGCATTGCCTTTTCTTTGGGATTGGAATGAAAACTGACCTTTTCCAGTCCTGTGGCCACTGCTGAGTTTCCCAAATTTGCTGGCATATTGAGTGCAGCACTTTCACAGCATCATCTTTCAGGATTTGAAATAGCTGAACTGGAATTCCATCACCTCCACTAGCTTTGTTCGTAGTGATGCTTTTAAGGCCCACTTGACTTCTCATTCCAGGATGTCTGGCTCTAGGTGAGTGATCACACCATCATGATTATCTTGGTCCTGAAGATTTTTTTTTGTACAGTTCTTCTGTGTATTCTTGCCATCTCTTCTTAATATCTTCTGCTTCTGTTATTACAATACAGAAATTCATGCTTTCAGATAAACCAGATCTATTCTTCTGAAGTTATGCCCAGTGAAGCTTTATTCAGCTGTCAGAAAATAGCAGTGACTAAAGTTTAGAAAAATATGGCAAACATTGACTTATCACACAAAAGAGTGTATACTCTGTGAATATTTGTTGTGACCAACCTAGACAGCATACTGAAAAGCAGAGACATTACTTTGCCAACAAAGGTCCGTCTAGTCAAGGCTATGGTTTTTCCAGTGGTCATGTATGGATGTGAGATTTGGACTGTGAAGAAAGCTGAGCACCGAAGAACGGATGCTTTTGAACTGTGGTGTTGGAGAAGACTCTTGAGAGTCCCTTGGACTGCAAGGAGATCCAACCAGTCCAATCTGAAGGAGATCAGCCCTGGGTGTTCTTTGGAAGGACTGATGCTGAAGCTGAAACTCCAGTACTTTGGCCACCTCATGCGAAGAATTGACTTATTGGAACAGACTCTGATGCTGGAAGGGATTGGGGGCAGGAGGAGAAGGGGACGACAGAGGATGAGATGGCTGGATGGCATCAACGACTTGATGGACATGAGTTTGAGTGAACTCCAGGAATTGGTGATGGACAGGGAGGCCTGATGTGCTGCGATTCATG
Organism: Bos javanicus; assembly: GCF_032452875.1. Lineage (NCBI taxonomy): Eukaryota > Metazoa > Chordata > Mammalia > Artiodactyla > Bovidae > Bos > Bos javanicus. The sequence goes on along the minus strand of NC_083869.1, from coordinate 56,272,402 downwards.
GGGTTGCCAAGTGTCAGACATGACTAAGTGACTGAACTGAACTGAACTGACTGATATAAGCAATCGTACACAAGAAGAGAAAGTGAGACTGCATATAGAAACAACTGAGTGACTGATCTGATCTGATCTGATCTGATGTTCACATTTTGTATTTCTCCATGAAAATACTAAACTATATAAAAATATGTGTATATCCTTTATACATATTGTTTTGATTTATCTTAAAAGTTGATTTTTTTCCCCCTGAAAATGCTGTATAAAATAAATGCATTGGACTTTTACAACCAAATTGAGCTATGGCTGGAATCCCAAGTATATTAATTCTGAAGAAACTTTCACTCCTATTTATAAGCTCTATAAATCAAAAAGGGAAAACTTTGTAGCAAGAAATCCAACTATTAATATTTTACTGATTATATCTAGGTTGAAGCAGGCATGATGATACCTATACTTGTATTAAAATTATGAGTTTTAAGTCTTTAAGGGACATTGCATTAAAAAATTATTAAAAATTAATATTTTAACTGAAAGGTAAATGTGTTGCATCATTTAACTTTTCAAGGAGAAATTTTAGCATTACTAATGACATTAAAATGACTAATCAGTTGTTTGTTAAGATGGGAAGAACGTTATACTGTGAAGGAGGCATTTTAGGCACCACGACAGACGTGCTTATTTATTCAATATGATTCTTGTCATATACTTTTAATATATTCCAGAGTTAAAATATGGAAGGAAGGGAGTATAATATATATTTTATTTAATAGTAAACTGCTTTCAAATGTACTAAATGACTAATAAAAATATTATATCAAGTGAGTAGGTCAAATCAGCCATTTAACATATTAAATCTCACAACTATAGAAACTGCAATTCAGGGAGTTAATGATCATAATCACATGGCTGATAAGGGAACTGCACACAGGCTTTATTAACCCAGGTCTGTACCTTCTTCTCTATGTTGTCTCAAAAAATACAAATATAATACAACAACAATATCAAATGTTATTTTCCCCTAGGTATAAATATAGCAAAAATCTCCATACTTAAAACACAAAACAAAATATGAAAAAAGTCTTAGTCTTAAAAATAAGTCTCTCCTTCTTTATCCCTTGTTTCCTCCTATTTTAAATTTGCAATACTTCCATGCAGGAGGCTTAGATGAATGGCAACAAAATTAGGAATAAAAAATATTCAAAATAAAACTGTCTCGAATACAGAGTTTATTCAATTTTCAGTAGTAATTTGACAAACTGTTACGACATAGCTAAATAAGACAAAACTGACTGCAGGCATCACTTTTGTGGCTAAAATATTTATCAGCTTAATACAACTAAAAGATTCTACACCCACCAAAATTAAGCAACATTTTATGAATGTCAGGTAAATAACAACTGATTTGCTCATTAAACTGAAATGGAGAGTACAAAATTAACACCTTGAAAACCTTTGGGAATGATAAACCAAATGTAGAGAAAGAATGCTACTTACAAAACTGAAGGGAGAAACTTATGAATAATTTAAGAAGCAATTTACATATACATGTTTGATTTATTTTTAATGAACATAGATTCTTCATATCTAAATGTGATATCTAGCAATGGGAAGAAATGAAAATTGTTTTCACTGGTTTTTGAGACTCCATGGAAATTAAGATTCAGTGATAGCATTTCAAATTGTATCATCCCCATATGAGTTCAGTTTTGCTGTTGTGAAGTGTTTGTTGGTTCATATGATACAACCAAGAAAATTGCCTTTAGAGTATTAACTTGGTTGATCTAGCCCTGAAAATACTTTTCAAGGCTATCCCAGATACAGAAATTTTTTAAATTATCAAAATCAAATGCTGCAAAAGACATTTCTCTGGATAATAATTTGTTTTACACTGAAAATACCCTAATTCACAGAAGCTTACAGCTACAGAATTAAAAACAGATTAAAAAAAACCAGACATTCAAAAGTGGTTTTAAATATTATAGAAATACTATTAATATCAGAAATCATCATAACACAAATATCCCTATTGTCTTAATTAGACATAGAAGTTCTTGACAGGAATATGTGCAAAGAATACATATTACAAGTTAACTTCCAATTAACTTTTGATATTTCAGTAATATGTAGAAGACTATTGGGTAGAGTTGAGTCCCCAAAAGTTTTTTAATTTATATTTGTAGTGATCACAGAATTAGTTTACACATAGGTGTGTTAATAATGGAAAACAAATATTTTTACATAACAATTAGATTCTGCTGAAAAATATACTTTCAAGGTACTATACATGTCTTTGAATAGTTCCAAAAAATATTTTGGGGGAAAGAAGGCTAACAGGAAACCTAAGCTCCAAATCTGGTGGGGAAAGAATAAAGGAATATGAGTAAGAGAAGAATGAACATGTTTAAATTGTTACAGACATATATTAAATATGATTCTTATATTTTAAATATATGAAAAATAGTGAAAAGCCTCTAATTTGAATCAATCATTTTCTTTTAAGGTTCTTTGACTCTTTCACTGGAGCATAGATCTGGGTTGCAATTTTTACAATAAATTTGCTATTTCCTCTAGTCCTATCCTTTCCCTAAGAGAATATAACATAGATACTTTATCAAATGTGCTGGAGAAAACCTGAAATAGTCAAAAATTGCCATGCTGGTACAAAAAATGAATATCACATTAATCTCTAACATAGGCAATTGGTTGAAAAGAGAATAAAGAATGTCACTCTGTTCTCTGCTAGAGTGGAGTTCAACATTGTGTTAGTTTATCTGTAGAAAGTAAGAAAGACAAAAGCCCTATAGGGTTTTATATATCGGGAATAGTAACTGAGCAATATCACTAGAATCACTTAAAACACATACTAATTGTATACCTCAGCCCATATATCTGTCTCTAAATTCATGCCAAAGCACAAGCAAAATAATACAGTATTGTCAAAGTTTGAATACATTTCATGAATATGTGAATTGACATCCTTCATCCTCTATGAGGAATATGGTATATTTCTCTATTTCTGAGAGGGATTATTCACACCCCTTTTGCCTTCATTTGTGTGCAGTTTTTGTTTTGACAAAGTATTACATGCCAATCCCAAATCACTTTTCAAGTCCTGATGTGTTACTATTTCTTAGAGGCTCCTGAAAGTATAAAAAGAATGCAACCACAGATACTGGAACACTCTGCTCAAAGAAAGTCTAGAGAAAATATAACCTTGAATACTACTTTCTAATTTTTTTATAGTGGTTTGGTGGATGATTCTCAAAAGTATTCTTTCATTGCAGTCATGCACTCATTCAACAAATATTAAATAGGTATCTATTAAGTGCCAGGAACTGATAATAAGAGATGAATTGGACTCAGTGACCCTTATAAAGGTCACTGTTTAATGACAGACACAAATGGGTAAATAAAGAATTACCTGAGAAAAATGTTAACAGCAATGCTTAAAACTTGCTAGTTTTAAGTCTCTGTAAGTCATCAAAGTAGGGGCTTCAACACAAAAACTGTGCAAGTGCTATGGTGAGAGAAGTTGTAATCCCCATAAACAACTTCAGAGGTGAACTTTCTAAGCAAATAAAGATACAGGCCATCTTGGTTGTTGTCTCTGTTTCAACTTAGAAATATTTTTATTATTTCTTAATATTGAAGACCTGTTTCTTCAGGTGGTATTCTGTTATTTTTTATCATTAAGTTTTACATTAGATTCCTTCTTGACTTTTCAAGGAAATCCAACAAGTCCATCCTAAAGGAAATCAGTCCTGAATATTCATTGGAAGGACTGATGTTGAAGCTGAAACTCCAATACTTTGGCCACCTGATATAAAGAACTGACTCATTTTAAAGGACCCTGATGCTGGGAAAGATTGAAGGTCGGGGGAGAAGGGGATGACAGAGGATGAGATGGTTGGATGGCATCACCAACTCAATGGACATGAGTTTGAGTAAACTCTGGGAGTTAGTGATGGACAGGGAAGCCTGGTGTGCTGCAGTCAATGGGGTCACAAAGAGTCAGACACAACTGAGCAACTGAATTGAACTGAACTGACTTTGCAATATTAAGTAATTATGTAAAACAATTATGTGTGTGTCCAGCCAACAGTGGAGAAATATGGAGAAAAAATCTTTAGAAAGAAACATTCCATTGCATCTGTAATTCCATAACATGTTAGGTTTATATTTAATTCCTTATTTTATGTATCTATTTATACCCTGCCATATTTCCCATCCTTTCATTTTAATAAATGTGTACATATACATATATATATATATACATATTAGTTTGTATTTATATGGTTAACAGTTGTTTTCCTGAGTGAGTGGTCCATTTTTTAATTTCCTTTTTGTTTTCTCAATTTATAACACTTGATGTTTCCCTATAATATATGCATTTTCCTATGAAATATTTAACACAGACTCCAAGAGCCTAGACTTCTAGTGCTCATGAGTTGATTTGGAATTCTTAAAATATTATACAGAAAATTTTAACTGGTTTCATGACACCCAAACCATCTTATATATCAGTCATATCAACCTGCCCTGGATATCCCATGTTAAAACAAACTGAAGAAATTTCTATAAGCAGACAGAGAAATATCTTAAACTTCTTGTTTACCCTTTACTGAATTTTTACTGGTTGGATCTCTTAAGAAGTTAGGAACAAGGTCCTATACTTTTGTGCAACTGTTACTGGTCTCCATTCAACATGGCTTTGGTAGTCTGGCCCAGGGCCTCCTTCTTACAAAAGGAAGTGCCATGACCTTTCTGGGTTTTCTTTCTCCCTCACTAGCTTGTACCTGCAATGAAAGCAGAAGGCATCTTTATCACTTCTGGCCCTTCATTTTTCTTTTCAGTGGGAAAGGTAAGATTTAAGATTTGTGCTTAGAGGTGAAGAAATGAGAAACATATAGGGAAAAAAACAGGTAAGACATAACTATCTTTGAAAGAAGAGTGATTGAAGTAGAATTTTGGAGAAAATACTTAATGGAAAATAAAACACAGCAGTTTTCTTTCATTTGTCCTTATAATTTGTTAATATGCCTCTCTCATAGTCTTGTATTAATAGAAAAAGGTGGATGTGATTTGGGGTACTATTGTGGTATTTCTGAGTTACTTAACCATCATGGTATATTAATATTATGAATTAGCACCCTGATTCCATCATTATTTCTATTGCAAATCAAAGTTAATTCCTTCTTTATTGTATATCACCTTGACTTCAGATACAAAATATACTTTAGGAGATGGTGTTAAACTATGCTATACTTTTGTTGTTTCAAAGATGTTAAACTTTAATTCATGACCTTCTATATATTATTGAGCATATCCAAAATGCACATATATATATACACACACACATACACATATATGTAATCAATCAAAGACCATTTAACAGGTGTACTTGTTGAATACCAAGATACCACAGAAAGCTGGATCTTTGCCATGGAAAGGAACACTTCTCAGAAAGTTATTTATGCTCATAGAGATATAAAGCTAAATTACGAGAGGCAATGTAGATCCTGGTGCCTAAAAAGGGGGAAAAATAGAGTATTTGTGCTTCATTTAGAGATCATACACCATGGAAGATTAACTAGCTTTTTTGATATCATACTGTGACTTTCTACACATCTTTTGTTGTTGTTGTTGTAGGTAGAAAAACACTTTTTAGCATAAAGAGATTGCATTTTAATTTTTTAAAGAGTGAGGCCTTACCAAAGAACAAGGGAGTCAGTGGAGGAGAGAAACTGATTTTTCAAGCTAAACTAAATTCATATACACTTTCTATTTTGCATTTGGATACACTTTAAAAGACTTCAAGTCTCCATTGTTCAAAATCAGGCTTCATGCCCCACTCTTCAAGGAACATTTATATTTTGGATTCAGCTGATTTACTCCATTATGGTTCACCTTTTCCTTTGGTAAGGACACCTGCCACTTTTTAACTTTAGGCAGAATATTTAAATGCTGTACTTCATTCCTATGATATGAATTTTGACACTTATATGACTATGTAATATTACCTGGAAATCGGTGTTTAAGTAACTTTTACGCAGAGTGATCATTGATAAGCCCTTTTCCCACTCCTCTAAACTCATCAGTAAGCATATAGATAAGGTATTGGAAGACACTTTTCACTAATATTTCCAAGCAGTAATAAACATTTCCTGAAAAGAAACATAATATCTAAAAAGGTATATCAAGTCAATTTTGAATCCTGAAAAATGTCTATAGATGCAGTAATACTGAAGAAAAGTTTTTAAGAAGTGAAGATAGAGAAATAATATTTAAAATGGCTATTCATGTCAAAGATTTTTTTTGAGGGATGAAATGTGAATCTTGTGGGGAGGGGAGGCTCAAAATTAATAAATCAAAAGTGTTTACTGAGATCTGCCAGCTAAGTCAGCTCTGAGCTCAGAGTCACAATGGAGAGAAGTGGAAAACTTAAGAGACACCTGGAGATAAAAAATGACAGGATTTACAGACAGATGGAAATAGTTGATGAAAACCTGTGGAAAGTCTAAGTTTCGATCTTGTCAGGACAAAAGAACCATGGTTACACAAAAAGACACAATGTTTAGGACAGAAAGTAGATGAAAAATAGATGTAGTATATGAAAGTAGATAAAAAAAGTTTTAGTGAAAGTTGGATGTCACTGAAATAAGAATAAATCATTTCTAAAGGAAATTGTAAACAGAAATAAAAGGAATGAAGATAAAATATTGGATGTAATGCAATGATTAAAGTTAGAAACATGAAAATATATGTAAAAGATAAATATAGCAAGTGAGAAAATAGCATACAAAGCTTTAAATGTGTGTGCTCAGAACAGATACACAGTGCTCAAAAAAAAAAAAAAAAAAAACTATATATATATGGAAGGGATCAGAGAGAACAGTAAAACTCCAAGTTAAAGAAGGTAACAGAGCAAAACTCTTGAGTGGATAATCAATGGAAAAATGTTAAGAAGGCAAGCAGTATGAAACCTGAAAAAAAAAAATCTGGATTTGGCTATGGATAAATTTAGATATTCCTAGAAAGAACTAAAGCTGAAAACTCATTTCAGAAATTCAATGATGAGACATTTACTTCTAAGAACTAGAGAAGTAAACATGCAGAGAGAAATAGGGCAGCATTTTTCTTTTCAAATAAGAGGGATCTTAGCCTAGTTGAAAGCAAAGGGAAAATCTTCATTGTAAGTTAAAGATGATAGAATGGAAGAGTAACTGCAATGAGATGCCCAAAGAAATGGATGCCATTGTGTCTAGAATAAAAGTGAAGTATATTTAAGTAAGGGGGAAAAAAAAAAAAACTTTCTCTGAGGTTATATACTCTATTTCAAAACATTCACATTATGAATGTGTATATTCGCTCTAATACATTTAAACACCAAATCCATTTAATTGCTTTACTAATAGCTGACAATTTTGCCATCTTCCCCCTCCAAGATGACATACTTAGAGACCTTATGACTCATGTTGTTGATCCTGTGAACATCCCAGCTCATGCTTCCTCATCTTTTCTGTTTCAGGGACTTACATCTATCTCTCTTTTGCCTCAACCTTACATTACTCTAACTTCCTGTTCTTGGTTTCATTCCACTTCATCACTAATTTCTAGACCTCATCTCCTGATTAGCAACTCATGGTTACTCCCTTATAATTGCCAACTTTGATTATGTTATCACCTGCTCCCTTTTGGGGTTATTTTTCCCATCATTTTTCTACTGCTAAGTTACCAAGCATTCTTACTCAAGGTCATATAAATACCTCATTAGATTCTAGAAGTTCATTGCAGCTGGACACATGTTGCTTAATCCTTTTTATTCATATTCTATTTGCCACAATAATTTCAGCAAATCTACCTATTCACTTATAGCCACTAATTCTATGCATATCATCTATGACTTTCTTCAATTTCACTAATTTTAACCTCTAAAATAGATTCTACTGGCATATTCTTACTGCTGAAGCTGAAGCTCCAATACTTTGGCCACCTGATAAGAAGAGTCAACTCACTGGAGAAGACCCTGATGCTGGGAAAGATTGAAGGCAGGAAGAGAAGGGGACGACAGAGGATGAGATGGTTGGGTGGCATCACCAACTCAATGACATGAGTTTGAGCAAACTCTGGGAGATGGTGAAGGACAGGGAAGCCTGGCGTGCTGCAGTCCATGAGGTCACAAAGAGTCAGACACAACTGAGTGACTGAACAACAACTGGCGTACTCTGTTCCCTTCATTCATTCCATTGCCAAAAATAGAAGAGAACTTTCCCTAATATAATCATCCTATTTAAATTTACCTCATTTAATCTTCCCAATAACCACAAATGATATAGCATTTGAGATCAAGATACTTAAAAAGATATCAAAGGTAGGAAATGTCCACATTGACCTTCCAAACTGTAGTGGACACCATTGGTGCTGCATTTAGACACCCTCTGATCCTGTTTGCGATTTCTAGGCACTCTGATACCCAGCTACTGTGCCCTTTTCTTTTTGGTAACTCATATAGGCAACATTTTTCAGAGGACAGCTACTAGAATCTCCTTTTGCAAGTGGTGCTGAGAGCAAGAAATCTTGGGAATGTATATCTCCCCAGGGTTGCCCTATCCAGTGAATAACTGGCTGGGAGTTTGAAGTCAAGCTTCCTTGCTAAGTGAGGTTTACCCTCCAAAACTTTCCAAGGTTCACAGTTGAACCTTTGTTTGGCCCCTTTCTTATCTGACTTCTACCTGACTTGAATTTTCATTCCAGGATCTGTTTTCAGAGATACCTGATTTAAGATTCAAATCTTTTCCATCTGCTATCCTCCATTCTTCCTATTCCACCCTATTGCTTCTTCCTTGCCAAGGTTACTGCTAAACTCCTTGGAATCTATCTCCTCTTTACACACATTTTCTTCCACCCCTCAGCTGATGAATATGTGCAATACCTCCCTGGTCCCATACTAAGAAAAACCTTTCTTTATACCCTACTATCTTCTCAACAAACTTTCTATTTTTTACTCTTTTTCTTCATTGTCCAAATTTCTGTCACTGTAGTCTAAATATTCTGGCTCTATTTTCTAATTATCTTTCACTTATTAATTCTTTATATTTGGCTTCTGCTCTTATCAGTTTCCTGAAATTCATAACAATTAAAAATGTCATCCCTCTCACCAATTACATGTCCTGTTTTCTGCTTTTATGTCTCTCAATCTCCTTCTTGCAGATACATTTGAAGTTTTTCCTAAAACTCTCTTCTCTTGATTTCTATGACAGTGATTTTTCTGAGTACTTGAAATGGCTTCTTTCTCTGCATTTCTTTTGCCTTATTGCTAATTTTGTTTTTGCCCCTCATAATCATTTTATCCCCTATTTGTAAACATTCTTCATTCATGTCATTAGACTTTTTTTCCTATAGTCTTCCTTGGATAATTTCATCCACTACCATTTTTTATTGCAGAACCTGAACTCTGTTGGAATAAGTAGGAATGACTCTATATTTATCCAACTCTTGCCTCTATTTATGCTTTACTATCTCTTCTCCAGAATTTGCTATCTCAGGAAGAATCCAAGATTTCCAAGACAATCCTAGTTAAAAAAACAGAATGATATTATTAAGATTAATTCTCATGCATAAAAGACCAGATCTTTCTAAGTCCAAACTTTTATCTCATATCTATTTTAAAATATTATTCCCTCTTTCCAGCTTAGATCTGACACCTCCTGGCTTAAGAACTTGGAGTAAAAAAAGTCACACAACTTTTCCATTTACAACTTTTATATTTATTTTAGTTTCCCACTTATATATTGGTCTCTGGTTGTCTCTCTTTATTGATCTAAGGGCAGAGAAAGAATCCTTCGTCTTCCTGCATAACATCCTTCCTGGAAGGATAAAGAACCATTCTGAAGAATTTCTTAAAGAATGCAACAACTTCAATGTACTTCTGATCTCTGCTTATGTGGATTCTCTGCAGTCATGGGGAAGGCTTAGGAGAGAGGATCCAGGACCAGTTTGTGTTTCATTTGGTAAACTGGGGATGGAGTCATCATAACATTTTTAAAATGTGGGGAATCCAATTGCCAATTTTATGGCCCCAACTTATCTTCCACCTACATTAACTACTTTTCCCTACATGTCCTTTATATACTTTTGCTCTTGGCAATGTCCTTTGCTTTGCCACTACTAATTTTTTATTTATTTTATTTCTTATTCATATAATACATTTCACACCATCTCAAAAACATTCTTTCTTCATGTCTCCTCAATAGTGTCTACTAATCATCACCACAGCTGCTACTACCCTCACTTTTACTACCTACACCAGTCATAAGCTATCTGTTTTCTGAAAATTTAATGTAGTTTTATAATAGTCATATAAAAATTTTCACTTTAACATGAAATTTAGGTATCAGATTTAAGCTTGAGTTATATCAATATAGTCTTTTGGTGCTTCCATATTAGTTCTACTTTACATTATGTTACTTAATTTTCTAACACAATTTTGTACTTGTTTAAAAGTTTAAACAGAAAACTCATTGTGAACAAAAGCTACACCTTATTTATATCATCATACTTTACAGTGTCTACTGGTATCTTTCACATCATCTATCGTCCTGTTTTGTCAACATGTACTGAATTAAAGGCTGAGGAGGAGATGGAGACATCCTGACATGATCTTGTTGGCTGGGAGTAGCACTTAAACTGACAAAATAGTGAAGTACATGCAGAGTTTTTGCCTGATGTCTTCAATCATTCTAAAGAGAAATAGATATTGTTATATGCTAAGATGACTGTACAAAATATACTTAACAAAAGAAGGTCTGAAATAACAACTTGAGGGCAAAACTCGGCTTCAAAAGAAATGCAAGAGAAAACTAAAGATTGATAAGTTAGCAGCAAGAGGCCTGTTAAATTGAACTGCATAAATCAGTAATAGACCAGGCACAAGAAGTTCTCTAGAATAAAGTGAAGCCCTGGACTTATAAATATGATGGGAAGACATCATATTATTCAAACAAACCCATTTCCTGTGTATCTATAATATTTTATAACATTCAAATTATATTTGTTCCTACCTTAAAAATAATTACATATAGTCCAACAATTGATCAGGTTTATTTTTTCCATTGAGGGTATACTGATTCACTGCTTTATTATAAAGTATAAATGAAAAAGATATTTTAAAAATGTCATTGCATTAGTCAGTGTTAGTCATTCAGTCATGTCTAATTCTTTGTGACCCTATGGACTGTAGCTCACCAGGATCCTACGTCCAAGGAATTCTCCAGGTAAGAATATTGGAGTGGGTTGCCATTCCCTTCTCCAGGGGATTTTCCTGACCTAGGGATTGAACCAGAGTCTCCTAAATTGCAGGCAGATTATTTATCATCTGAGCCACCATCGCACTGGAAGAGGAAATTTTATATTCAAGTTTACAGGTATGACATGGACACACTAAATTGACACATGTGTTTTATGCTTGGAACTAAACAAAATTATACCTTCCCTCAACATTCTTAATGTGTACTGGCAAGTGTCCATGAATGTGCAGTTGTAGGCAAGAGAATGTACAGGGCAAGTCAGACCCAACTCAAATATTTTCTAAAACATCTAGCTTTTCTAACATTTTGTCATTATTTTTTATTCTCTTTCACTTATAGTTCTAGTCTTTAAATATTTATTATAACTTTTTGTAAAATCTGTTAAGTCTATTTTCTTATATGCTTGATATTTTTGGTTAATAGTTTCTGTAATACTTATATGTATATATGTAACAGGTAGCACACATACATACATATATAATGCAGCATAATCTTTGAAATTTAGAAAATATAACTCTCCCATATATAATGTTAATGACAGAGTAATATATTTTAATTGTGGTATCAGTTTCCTTATCTGTAAAATGGAGGAAATAATGTCACTCTGGGCTTCCCTGTTAACTCAGTGGTAAAGAATCTGCCCGCCAATGCAGGAGACTTGGGTTCAATCCCTGAGTCAGGAAGAATCTCTGGAGAAGAAAATGTGTGCATGCGTGTGTGCAGTTGCTTCAGTCGTGTCCTACTGTTTGCAACCCTATGGTCTGTAGTCCACCAGGCTCCTCTGTCCATGGGATTCTCTAGGTAAGAATGCTGGAGTGGGTTGCCATGCCCTCCTCCAGGGGATCCTCCCGACCCAGGGATCAAACCCCCATCTCCTGCACTGTAGGTGAATTCTTTACCCCTGAGCCAACTGAGTAGCTCAGGAAATGGCAAACATTTCCATACTCTTGCCTGGGAAATCCTATGGTCAGAAGAGCCTGGTAGGCTATAGTCCATTGGTATAAGAGAGTCAGACATAATTTAGTCTTTAAAAGGCAACAAAAACACTCTAATAAGTTTGTTATAAACTTTAAACAGAGGGAAAGAGGACTCACTGGTGAATTCTGAGCAAAGAAGTTACTGCCGCTTACATTTGAGAAGGATCATTAGGCTGTGACATAAAGAATAGACTATAGGAATACAAGGATAGAAGATGGTAATCCACAATCCTGAAATGTTGGCAAGAGTGATTACACTCAGACTAGGGTGGAAACAATGAAAACTGGGAGAAGTAGGTAAAGCATAAATGTATTTTGAAGCCAAAGGTAACAGGATTTCTGGTATACTGAACATAGGATATGTGAGAAAGATACCAAAAATGTCATATTGTATCTTTGAAATTCATCTCAAGATTTTCCTCTAGTAATAGAAACTCAGTTTATTTAATTGAAATTATTAATAGAAACTCAGATTGTAGAATTTTAATTAGACTATAGAGTTTGGTTGTCCAAATGGAAAAATGGCACTTTCAATAAGACGGTAGATATACTTATCTGTAACTTAAGAAGAAGAAGAAAAAAAGTTTGGGATGAATATGTTGATATAACAATTATAAATACATAAATGGAAACTGAAGCTTTAGAAATACTGAAGAACAAGTTTGGCTATCAGATGGTTACTTCATTCACCAAAAAAACCTGACTTCCAAACACATAAACAATTTTAGGGAGGAACTTTAAATGAATAACCTAGAAAAGCATTGCTGTACTCATTTGGATTTACACACACATTAAGGACTGCATAAGGACTTCCCTGGTGGCCCATTGGTTAAGAATCACCTTCCAATGCAGAGGACAAGTGTTGGACCCCTGATCCAGAAAGATTCCACATACCCTGGAGCAACTAAATCCATGAGCCACACCTACTGAAGCCCAGGCACCCTAGAGTCCCTGCAATTAGAAGCCCACCACATGGCAAGTAGAGAGGAGTCCCCACTTGCCTCAACTAAAGAAAGTCTGCAGGTAGCAGTGAAGACTCAGTGCAGCCATAAATAAATAAATACACATAATAAATGTAAGCCCATTAAATATGTACTGAAATACACATGACAAAGTGAAAACAAACTTTTCCTTCCAGTTAGGTAAGATACTGAATTTGTTTCAAACATTATGATTAAAAATAAATATTAATATCAACATACAGATTTTTCTTTTAATGAAACTTTAGAAAAGTCACCTAAAATCCCCAAATGTATGTAAATGTTAAACTTACCCTTTTTCTGGGTGCAAAGCTATAGATCTTGGTTGATCCAGGCCTTGGGAAATAATTACGTAACGAAAAGAGCCATTGAGTCGTGCAACTTCAATTAAGTTGAAACCGTGATCTGTCCAATATATGTTACCTAGAAGAAATACAGAAATGTTTATAATATAATTGTGAGAAAAATTATTTATTACTTATAGCTAAAATTAACTTTCTGAACATTCACATAACCATAAAGAAATCATTTACCTCCTATATTCTTTTTTAATAGGTACATTAAGCAGAAAGCTATAAATAAACTCATATGTAAATACTTCTTAATCTCACACATCTGTTGTTTAACCCATATAATGATACTTCTGTGTGTTAAAAATAAATGGAAACTTCTCTCACCTGAAAAAGAGCTCTATTTTCACTTTCTACTGACTTCAGGCAAAAGACAACTTCTAATACTTTTTTATCAGCCTCATGGGACTCAGGAGAGTTGAGCAAAGTTAATACTACGTAATCTACTTCTACATAAAAACACGTATACAAAGGCTCAGAAGTATTAGAAAGAGTGAATAAAAAAGAAACAAGACCATTTATCCCTGTGGCTAGAAGTACAAAAAAACAAACAAAAACCCGTGATGACTCAGAAACAGAATTTTTATGAAGAATATTGAACCCCTAACAATACAGGCTTAAAACAAAAACAGAAAGCCATGGATTTTACCAGCAATCCAGTCAATAGCTATTCCTTCCACTCTTCCCAAGCCATTGGTAATGATGTCTTCTTTCCAAGTTTGATCTCTTTTAGCTCGGCTAATTTTGTTGAAGCCCATGTCTGTCCAGTAGATGGTATCATTTTCTATTGATAGAACAAACAAACATACATACACTATAGAATGTATTGATATATGTATTTGTTGTTATTCAGTCACTAAGTTTTGTCCAACTCTTTGAACATAGACTGAAGCAAGCCAGACTTCCCTATCCTTCACTATCTCCCAGAGTTTGGTCAAATTCATGTCCACTGAGTTGGTGATGCCATCAAACCATTTAACCCTTCTGTTAAATGGGTCTGTTGCCCCCTTTTCCTCCTGCCCTCAATCTTTTCTAGCATCAGGGATATAAGTATTAGGAGCACACTGCATCAGCATTTTGAGCGTTATCATCCTGGGTGTACCCGAGTATAAATGTTCTTCATTAAAATTTACTAATAAAAATGGTATGAAAGATATTAAAACCACATGAGAAAATCTAGTTAAATGTTTTTTAAAGCATTTTTTAAATATATGTGCAAATAGTCTATTATATTTTTTTCATTTTTCTATTCATTTAAACTCATAAATACTTATCTCCCATGAATTTAAAATTTTGATATCATACCATATTATTTTGGACCATAGCATTTCTCATCACATCTGTTCTAATGTCATATGATAAGAATACTACTGGAGATAATCAACAAAGTCTCAAAGTAAAGAGAGAATGGAAAGAAACAGGACATTTCAATTATGTCAAGGGTATTTTAAACATAAGGTCATTCAAAATGTATAAAGCTTTAAAAGTACCTTATCATCCAATTATTCCTTCTGAGGTACTAGTTTCCCAAATGTCAACTACAAAGCCTGTGCATTCTTTTTCAAACTCTAATTGTAAAAATGGGCTTAAGAACACTTGAAGAATGGCTCTGTGCTATCATAGAGTCTTTAAATAACAGTTCTTTTTGAATATTTGAATGAAAAATGTGTCTAAAGACTATAAATGAAATATATGTGCATGCATATGCATAAAGGGTAGCAATTATAGATCAATGATGTTAAATACAGCCACCAGAAAGACACTGGGGACAAATCATTAAATAATAAATTTGCTACCAACTAAGTAAGTTTTTGTGTTGTGACCTACATGGCTAATGAAGAACAAATCCTTTAAGACCAATATAATTTCCATCTGGCATAGTGACAGGCTATGGAAATAAAGAAAAGGCAATTAGTATAAAAAAGCCATTTATCAGTAAGTTTGGGAGTTCTGTTTCAAACGAAATACAGTCTAAATTCTATTACCTATCTGGGGAAAAATTCCAAACAGCCCCTGTTTGCAACACTGGTTTAGTCAGATACATGCTTGAATCAGAGCAGAGATACCATTTTCATATACATATCTGCAAAGTAAGGATTTGTTTCATCTTTCCCATTTTGTCAAAGTATCCGTTGATATGTTTTTATGATTGAAGAAATGAATTGATCAACAAAAATAAGCACTGCTGCTGCTGCTGCTGCTGCTGCTAAGTCACTTCAGTCGTGTCCGACTCTGTGCGACCCCATAGACGGCAGTCCACCAGGCTCCACCATCCCTGGGATTCTCCAGGCAAGAACACTGGAGTGGGTTGCCATTTACTTCTCCAAAAAATACGCAAAATAAGCCCTACTTTTGCATAAATACTTAAGTGTTATATGAAGAGCCCCACTCTCTTCTGCAAACATTAGACCCACATAGCCAGTTACTTATTTTGTATCTCCACTGAAATATAAGAAAAGGCAATCCTGACTGTGAAAGACAAATTTTGGGTTTCTACCTGAAACATGCTTCCCTCACAGTCTTCCATGTGGCAGCTCCCCTTGCCATGGTGATATGATGAAGGGCACCTCCATCCTTTGTTTCTTGGGTTAAAAACCTTATGCTGTCCTTAATAATTTTTTCCCACACTTCACATCTAATTCATCACCAACTACTCTCATCTTCAATCTATTACCAAATATTTTAGCTCTTTTTATTCTTTAAAATCATATCCCTCATCTCACCATTCTCACACTGTATAATTAGAATGTAATCCAGGTCATTATTACCTCCTACCTGAAGTACTGCAAAAGACTCTAACTTAAGCCCAACGTCCACTTTGGCCTCAGGTCTCCCTTTCCTCATGAGCCTTTTCTCCGTTGAGGGTCCACTGTCACCCTATCCAAATTCAGTAAGATAATTTCTCTACTCTTCATTCAGTGCTCTAATCATTTTCCATCTCATTCAAGGTAAAAGTAAAGTTCCTTTCCAAGACCCTCCTTCATGATCCACCCATACCCTTCAACTCTCTCTCACCTATTATCCTTCCACTCTCCCTGCTTTAGTAACAAGAACTTCCTCTCCCTAAAACCAAATACTATTCAGTCCAAATTTCTTTCCATCACTTTTTCTTCTGCTTGGGATGTTCTTTCCCTAGCTACTTGCATGGTTCTGTCTTAGCTCAAATATTCCCTTCTTACTCAAACTTGCCCTGACTACTCTATAGAAATTATTTCCTTGTCATGCTCCATTTCCCTTACAGACCTATTTTTCTCCACAGCATGTATTACTGTCAAGCACATTACATACTTACTGATTTGTTTGTTTAGCATCTGTCTTGTCTCACAGAAATATAATCCCTTTGAGGGCTGGGACTTAATTTTGTTCCCTGTCTTGTCCCTGGCACCTAGAAGAGTGGCTAGTACATACTAAGGTCAGAGTAAATATCTGATGAACAAATGAATTACTGTGATGTGTAGTACAAAGACTAGTTGAAAGGAGACACAACTAAGGGAGACAAAGCTTGTACATGAGAAACTTAATAAAGTAATTAAGGAACAGAAGGTACGCACATTGAAAAATTACTAACAGTTGATAATAGTATAGCTTGAACAGCATATTAGTAGTAAAGATAAGAGGCTTAAAAAAATTTTTTTGTGGCCACACCACATGTGGGATCTTAGTTCCCTCACCAGGGATCAAACCTATGCCCCATGCATTGGAACCACTGAGTCTTAACCACCAGACTGCCAGGGAAGTCCTAAGACAAGTGTTTTTATGAGTTCAGAGAAGACACTGACAACAATCTTCACAGGTATTAGAATAAAAAAGACACTAAATATGTAGTTGACCCTTACTTTTTCCTATTATTCTCTAATAGCTTTGCCAGCCCTGCAAAGTTTTATTCAGTATAACCACAAAGCATTCTTTCACACATATACCATATTATCTTGCACATACTTTATTATTATATTGATTTGAAAATGCATCCCTGCATTTCTTCTTGGAAATTGTCTGAGATATGTGATAAGTAGGGACTGCAATTGACTCAGTATTTACCAAAACAGCTACATGGGCAGTAGATACCTCATGAAAATTCAATATTTGAATAATAGATTAATTTGTAACATTGAGACCATCTCTAAATGGTCAAATCCACTGGATTAGAGCACTGAATAACTGAGATGTATTCTTATATTCTTTTATGCTGTGTACTCGGGATATTAGTAAGCAAATCAATCATGTAGTGATGTATTAAGGAGGACCAAGAGGATAGAAGATTTATATCACCATTCACATCCAATTCTCCTTTCCTTATATTAACATATATATTGTACCCCTCTACACCCTAAGTGGAATAATTTCACTAAGATATAAGAATATGTAGTCTAATACCCAGGAATATAACTAAATAAACATAAGCTACATCAAGAATGTTTTAATTAGTAACAGAATCAGGCAGAAATATGACAAAATTTTATTACAAACTTGAAAGATATAAAGTGGAAATACATATAAAGATAGAAAAGGATGAAAGACTATCATAACTGCACTCCAATACTTATTCTAAAATATGATTTTTTAATTATATTCATTCAACAAATATTTACATGCTGCTGCTGCTGCTAAGTCGCTTCGGTCATATCTGACTCTGTGCAGCTCCTGAGACAGCAGCCTACCAGGCTCCCCCGTCCCTGGGATTCTCCAGGCAAGAACACTGGAGTGGGTTGCCATTTCCTTCTCCAATGCATGAAAGAGAAAAGTGAAAGTGAAGTCGCTCAGTCGTGTCCAACTCTGAGCAACCCCATGGACTGCAGCCTACCAGGCTTTTCCGTCCATGGGATTTTCCAAGCAAGAGTACTGGAGTGGGAAACTTGAAACTAATATAATATTGTAAAATAACTATATGTTGATAAAAATAAATAAAAATATGCAAATATATGGGCATGGCTATATTTCAATAAAATTTTATTTACAAAAAATTTACCTAAGGACATTAGATACTAAAATTTACAACTTTGATGAGCTGAGTTTACCTATCCAATTGTTTTTGTTTCCATTCTGTTGGACCCATTATACTCTATCCTATACATTGAAAGTAAGGACAGTTGTGCTCAATCCCCAAAGTTAACTTATGGAAAATTCTATAAAGTGTATATCCTGGGGCTGCCCTGGTAGCTCAGTGGTAAAGAATCTACCTGCCAACACAGGAGACACAGGTCTGAGAAGATACCACATGCTGCAGAGCACTCAGCTTGTGGGCCACAACTACTGAGTCTGTGCTCTAGAGCCTGGGAGCCACAACTACGGAGCCCACATGCCCCAGAACCTCGTGTTCTGCAGTCAGAGAAGCCACCACCACCACGAGAAGCCCACACACCGCCACTAGAGAGTAGCCCCTGCTTACTGCAACTAGAGAAAAGGCCATGCAGCAGCAAAGACCCAGCACAGCCAAAATATAAATAAATAAACAATAATAACAACAACAACAAGAAAAAATGTGTTCTGGTTTCCTGATAAACTTCAGGCTTGGGTTCTAGAGAATTTTTCACCTATGGCTATTCAACAATTTCACCAGCTACACTCTTTATTATCTTATAGAGAAAGCTTCCAGGACTTTGTTGTTACATTTTCAGCTTTTGTTGTTATATACAAACAAGATTCAGCTGTATGGAGCCAATACAATTCTTGGTATCAATGCTTATAGTGAACCCGCACTGTAACTGACTATTGGAATCAAAATGAACAATGTTCCTCGCTCCAAACACCAGTGCTTGCTTGTCTTTATTTGCTATCACTTTCATATGAGCTGGTTGCAGACACATTTCTCATTTAAAAATCAAACATAAGCATTCTCCATGAGTTAGCTTTTAAATTAAAAACAATGTTTTTTTTTTTTTTTTTTGCTACTTATCAGCAGTGACCTTAACAGATATACCCAGAAACCAATTGTTTCTACATTTGCAAGGGCTGCTTTAAGGCTACACAATCCATTAATTCCTCTAGTTTAAGTAAAACAATGGTCTCCAAACTGATTTTCATTCTAAAACTTTGACAGATATGGCAGTTCCCTCTAATTCAAACTCTGGTCTTTTACTCTTTCAATAACCACCTTCTCTTATTTTTGTAAGAAGAGCCTTTATGCTATTACTCCTGCGTTTCCCAGTCATCATGTGTCTTAATGTAATATTTTGTTTCTTTTCCGTGTCATTTCAGTCCAGATTCAGGACTCAGTTTTTTCCCTTAATCCATGTCTTAGTGGTACAGATGGTAAAGAGTCTGTCTGGAATGCAGGAGACCTGGGTTCAGTCCCTGGGTTGGGAAGATTCCCTGGAGAAGGCAATGGCACCCCACTACAGTACTCTTGCCTGGAAAATCCCATGGACAGAGGAGCCTGATAGGCTGCAGTCCATGGGGTCACAAAGAGTTGGACACGACTGAGCGACTTCACTTTCATTTTCACTTTCATATCTTACTCTCTCACCTACATTTATACACAGAACTATATATACAAACTTGCAATACAGACAGTGCAATAGCACAGAAGCATGAGAAGCAAAAATTTATTATCACAACATAAAGACTTCAAGCTGAAAATTAAATGTCTTTTTCTAAAAGGTCTCCTAGCCACGCCCACCACAGGGTTTGTTTTCCCAGTGGCAGCTTCATACTGAGCCCCAGACATGTCTTATCCTCAGCTTCTTCTCTTGTCTCAATTTATCATTCCCTCCTCTTTCTGATTAGCCACTTTTCAGAAAGAAACTATCTCTAATCACTGCCCCCTTTCTCAGCAATAGGTCTGCCTTTAAATAATCTTTTTTTTTTTTTTGGTTTTTAAATGGGTACCCATTAGAATTGCCTGGGGAAGAATTTAGTATTTTCAAAGAATACTAAAGATGCAACCACACCTCAGAGATTTTTTAATTGCTTAGTCTAGGGTAGTGTGCAGGTTGAGAATTATTAGTTAACCTGTAAAAGGCACAGATAAGAAGAAAAACAGTTATTTAACAGGGTATAATATCTTGAGCAGAGAAGGCAATGGCACCCCACTCCAGTACTCTTGCCTGGAAACTCCCATGGACGGAGGAGCCTTGTAGGCTGCAGTCCATGGGGTCGCGAAGAGTCAGACACGACTGAGTGACTTCAATTTCACTTTTCACTTTCATGCATTGGAGAAGGAAATGGCAACCCACTCCAGTGTTCTTGCCTGGAGAATCCCAGGGACGGCTGAGCCTGGTGGGCTGCTGTCTATAGGGTCGCACAGAGTTGGACACAACTGAAGCGACTTAGCAGCAGCAGTAGCAGCAATATCTTGAGAAAGAGATTTCTATTATAAAATGTTACTCCCACCCCACCACATCCCACCCTAACCTCCATTACAATCTTGTTATTAATGAGTCATTGCCAAAGGGATTTTCAAGAAGAGAAGGGGGAGACAAGAACTTGATATAGTCTCCAGAACATTATATTATAGCTTTGGGGGTGACATTTTTCCCTCCAGTTTAGGGAGGACTTTAACTTGAAAAAATAATTTAAAAAAAATTTGTCCAGTTGATTGTGATTGGCCACTGGCCCCAGATATGTTAGAAATTACTGTTCTTCACTCTCTGACTGATTCAAGTCAGATTATAAGTCAGTTCATAGGGAGATTACTTTGTTTTGATCTTTCTCCATTCCCAATAATTTGTTTTTATTGAGCTGTTTATGTTCTATACCAGAAGTATGTATTTTTGCTTGAATTTTTAAAAATTATATGGACATTGTGAAACCTGAAATTCTTTATCTTCCTGCACCAGTTATTAGAAATATAAAAGTTAAATTTGCTGCCCACTTCTACCAAAATTCTATAGAATTTTACAACATGATTTTATCTCTCATTTCATGTTATTTTTTTCCTTAATTTTTCTCTTAGCACTCATTTTTTTTCTATCTTAATTGTTCATCTTATTTCAGTTTCTACATTTTTAGGAATCTCCATAAACTAATTTTTAGAATCAGATGTTATATACAATATATATTATATATAACACATTTTAACACATCAAATCATAATGTTACAGACAAGTCACATCAGAGTTGAGTATACACACTCAACTCTATAGGGAATGACTAAGAAAATCCAAAGCAATGCACGGAAACCTTAACATTGTGGTTTTTTACTTTTTTGGTCCAACTGCAGCCATGAAATTAAAAGACGCTTACTCCTTGGAAGGAAAGCTATGACCAACCTAGATAGCATATTCAAAAGCAGAGACATTACTTTGCCAACATAGGTTCATCTAGTCAAGGCTATGGTTTTTCCTGTGGTCATGTATGGATGTGAGAGTTGGACTGTGAAGAAGGCTGAGCGCCAAAGAATTGATGCTTTTGAACTGTGGTGTTGGAGAAGACTCTTGAGAGTCCCTTGGACTGCAAGGAGATCCATTCTGAAGGAGATCAGCCCTGGGTGTTCTTTGGAAAGAATGATGCTAAAGCTGAAACCCCAGTACTTTGGCCACCTCATGCGAAGAGTTGACTCATTGGAAAAGACTCTGATGCTGGGAGGGATTGCGGGCAAGAGGAGAAGGGGACGACAGATGAGATGGCTGGATGGCATCACTGACTTGATGGGCGTGAGTCTGAGTGAATTCCGGGAGTTGGTGATGGACAGGGAGGCCTGGCGTGCTGCGATTCATGGGGTCGAAAAGAGTCGGACACAACTGAGCGACTGATCTGATCTGATCTGATCCTTTTAAAATTTCTATTTGGGTATATATTCATAGTGTATTCAACTGTAATATATAATTCAGTAATAATATATAATCTTTATAAGTAAATAATTTTTAATAAAATGACACATTTTAAGTGAAATCTTTTTGGTTAACTAGTAAGTTGTCTGACAAAAATGGAAGGTTTAGTATTACCAAAGCAGCTGCTACTTTCCAGTCATGCCCTGTTTCTGGCACAGTCTGCGTCATGGTGCACCACATGAAACCTCTGGAGCAAACTATTATATTATAGAAAGTGGGAGGAAAGCAAGGTCAAAGTCAAGGTCATTAGGAAAGATTTCATGGAAAAAGTGAGGCTTTGACTAATCTTTGAAGAGCGGGTAACATTTGGATTTGGAGAGATACACAATATGGTTCCTAGAAACCTAGTTCAGAGAAAGAACCAATTTAATAAGTGGGCTCATCTTTGTTAATAGGAAGGAGGGACAACAAAATTATTTCAGGAAGAATCATGAACCTAATTGATGATGACAGCCAGTTCTGATACCTGGGAACAGATAAGAATTAAGTTGTACTTTCTAGTCTTTTGTAACTTTGAATCATTTCTTCAGACATTTTGCAGGTTAAAAGTGACCCAAGTTCTTAATAGTCCATATTAAAAGGGATTCAACAGTAAAGTGCTAATGAATGACATTTGTTTCT
Organism: Bos javanicus; assembly: GCF_032452875.1. Classification (NCBI taxonomy): domain Eukaryota; kingdom Metazoa; phylum Chordata; class Mammalia; order Artiodactyla; family Bovidae; genus Bos; species Bos javanicus. The sequence goes on along the minus strand of NC_083869.1, from coordinate 56,249,403 downwards.
TTTATTTTGAGAAAGGCAAATCGATACAAACCCTAATGGGCAATTTCCCTACAGCAACAAATCAGTAAGAACTTCATCTTGTGAGTAAATAAAATCTGCAAGACTTCAAAGTTTCTAGATAGTTTAATCCCCTTAAGGTACAATGTTATGAAACCTTTAGATAATGTACATTCTCTTTTAAATTACTCTTTTATCAAATAAGAAATATATGCCTGTTGAGCTTTTGTGTCTTGAATGAAATCTGCATTAAACATACTCATTATAAAAGCAATTCCATTTTCAGGTGTTGAACTGTTTCCTCTCAGGGTAACAAAAAAAAATCTTTCACATTTTCTTAAGCATTCACTGTTTTATCTCTTCAAAGCAATAGCCAATGTGCTGTTTTTCATATGCATTAAGTTAGTTCTCACAGTCCTGTGTGCTTAATTTTGACTTTCAGGTAGCATACAAGAACTCAAATGTGCTCTCACACTCCCGTCTTCTTCAGATAAGAAGAGGACCGATAGTAGCTCCAAGGAGAAATGGTTTTAATTTATTCTGTTTTAGACATCCAAAACAAAACTGTAAAATTGAGACAGCATGTTGAGTAGATATATCTTCGGGGGACACCCACTCAGACATTTTTTCAGGAAACCATCATCCTACTTCAGAAAACACTAACGTTCTGTATCACTTTTAATTTTGAACAGGGAAAAGGCAGAAATCTTGTTCTTCAAATGTTTGGTTTCTATATTCTACCTCAAATTGGTTAAGTCAGACAAAGATGGAGTATAAACCTTAAAAACAGAGGATTTCCCAGCAAATATGTCTGGAGGTTTTTTGTTTTTTGTTTTCTTCGTTACTTCTGGTGGGAAAAAAAAAAAAAATCCTTAAGAAGTTTACTAAAGAAAGCAATGTAGCATAATAATTAACAGCTTGCACAGTGTGGTTGGATTTCCTGAGTTATAGATCTCAGCTGTATTACTTAGAGGCATTTTAAAGTTCCTTAATCTTTCTGTTCAGTTTCCCAATATGTAAATTGGGACTAATAATGTGGCTGTGAGGATAAGTAAATAAATGCTTTGTGAAAGTATGTAATGCCTAGTACATAATATATGTAATCAACTATTAAAAATACAGGCTGTATCATATAACAAAATGAAATGTATACTAACTAGTTGGGTCTTCCTTTGAAGTCTGGTGGGTTAAGATTCCACACTTCCACTGTAGGAGGCATGGGTTAGATCCCTGGTCAGGGAACTAAGATCCCATATGCCAAATAAAAAGTATAATAATAAATTTGACAATTGTGTATACTTTTGAAGTTTTAATGTGGTTTGAGTTTAATATTACCATCATCTTTATAAATGTAAAATTACATAAAATATTCTTATTCTCCTCTGAAAGTGAAAGTGAAGTCACTCAGTCATGTCCAACTCTTTGCGACCCCATGGATTGTAGCCTACCAGGCTCCTCCATCCAAGAGATTTTCCAGACAAGAATACTGGAGTGGGTTGCCATTTCCTTCTCCAGGAGATCTTCCCAACTCAGGGATTGAACCTGGGTATCCCGCATTGTCAGCAGATGCTTTATAAAAGGACAAATATATAAATTACTATCATAAAATTAAAAAATCAAATAAATAAAAAAAACAGTATAAAATTTCTTCAAAATAAACATTTGGCATTGCTATATATTTCCAAAGTCACTAGCAATTAATTATTTATAATAAAAATTAATATTGATTTGGATGCATAGTGACCTTTTCAGAAGGCAAACTTAAGTTTACTATTAAAAGTGATACAGAAAATTTGCTCTAAAGGTTAGTTAAAGTTGTCAGTGTTTATTGTACTTAAAGGACAGGCCAAAAAATTTATTTTTTCAAATTTGGAAAGAGTTATTATTAACATTATTAAAGAATCAATAAAAGTTCTGTCCTCAATGGTTGTCTTAAATATCTATGCATACCATATAATTTAGAGGTGATGGATGAATAAGAATCTTAGGATATAATTATTTTCTCCATTGACTTTACTGTTATTTAATCATAGCTAACATGATAAAACATAACATATAAATGTGCTCTGAGGTTTCAGAAAAAATCACAATGATTCTATTTTTGTAAACAAATTCCTGATAAACCTTTTTTTAATTGTATATTGATGCTTTTTATTCAAGGATAGTTGTATCATAAAGGGATGCCAGAATGACCAAGATTTCTTCAATCTTCCCAAATAATCAGTCACCCTCTTGTAAGTACTTAGTAGCCACAAACATCACCTATCATTTTGCAGTAAGTCGCAGTTGTCTCTCAACTTGTATGGAGAGTACATTGAAAGTAAGGTTCCATGTTATCTTTCTAGTTAGCTCCTCAGAATCCAGTACATTACTTTGGACTGCTGCTGCTGCTAAGTCACTTCAGTCGTGTCCATGATCCCATAGATGGCAGCCCACCAGGCTCCCCCTTGGGATTCTCCAGGCAAGAACACTGGAGTGGGTTGCCATTTCCTTCTCCAACACATGAAAGTGAAAGTGAAGTCACTCAGTCAAGTCCAACTCTTGGCGACCCCATGAACTGCAGCCCACCAGGCTCCTCCATCCATGGAATTTTCCAGGCAAGAGTACTGGAGTAGGATGCCATCGCCTGCTCTGGCTTTGGACTCTACAGATACAAAAGCTCGATGAATGAATAACCTAGCATGAATTCATGCCATGAAACAGTTCAAATTCAACATGTCAGAACATAAACCAGAACCGGGCTTCCCTGTTTGCTCAGTGGTAAAGAATCCTCCTGCCAATGCAAGAGACATGGACTAGAGCCCTGATCCGGGAGAATCCCACATGCCAAAAAGCAGCGAAGCCTGTGTGCCACAACTATTGAGCCTGGGCTACAACTACTGAGCCCACACATTCTAGAGCCTGTGCTTGCAACAAGAGAAGCCTCTGCAGTGAGAAGCCTATGTACTGCAACTGGAGAATGACCCGGGTTGCTGCAACTAGAGAAAAACCTGCACAGAAACAAAGACCCAGCACAGTAATAAATAAATAAATATTATTATTAAAAACAAACAAACGTACAGAGCTGCCCTACATCCACTCTTTGCTCTCTGTCTCTCAGTTGATGGGAAGAACATATTCCCCATCACCCAAAGACCTGAAAGTTGTCCTTGATTCCATCAGTATTTACTTATGTTACCATCACATCCAATCAATCACCAAGCCCTTCAGGTTTTGATTCCTATTTTGTTTTTCAATCTGCATGTGCCACTACAGTCTCATTCAGGTCTTTACTATCTCTCTTCTGAATGACTGCAACAGCCTCCTAAATGGTGTCCTTCCTACAGTTTTATCTTCCTCAAATCTGTTTTCACAAATATCTTAGCTAAAATGCAAATCAGGTCTTCTCACATACCATTGTTCATGTTCCTAGATTTCTCACAACTTAGGATGAAGTTCAGATTACTTAGTAAGTCATATGGGACCACCTATGATCAAGAACAGTGGCCTAAAAACTTTTCTGATGAGTAAAAGAATTTGAGTATTCTCTCTTTCTCCCTTTTGCTCTCTATGTGTGTATATGTATATTTATATATTTTATATGTAAATATCATATATAAACCCATTATACATGTACACATATAGGAAACATGCATATAAATATAAAATTTTAAAGGTCAAGAAAAATTAAATACAAACATTTGTAATATGTTTTTACCCTATATTTGAGTACACTATTAGTCACAGAGCATCCACCTTGCTCCCCTCTTGGAACAGATTCAGCCCATAGTCCTGCTTTGGTTTTGTCTAGCACACCTCCTGCCTCAGGTTGACCCTGTGTTCCCACCGTGTTTGTAGTTGCCCTTACTCCCTGTGCACACAGCCATCATATCACTTCTCTGTGCTTTTCCTCATGTCATGTCTTCTGTTCCTCATTACCCAGAAAACTATTATTCAGATGTTAAGACCCATGCTTTCCTCCTCCAGGAAGACTTCTCAATTATCCTATTTTAAATCACCATCCTCCTTGTTGCTTACCTCCATAGCTGGGCTTAATTAACGCATAGCTTACTCGTATGCATTTTCCTTTCCTGTAGATTGAAACTGATTTTTGCTCATCGTGGATTCACAATGCTTATCTCTAGCTTTCCATAAATGGTAATTGAATACGTTAAGTCTCCTAGATACGAACCTTCAAGTTATGAATTTTCAAAGGTGTGAACATGCCCAGCTATTGTACTGCACTACTGTACTTTTTAAGGTACTGTAAGATTAAAATTTTTTCTTTATTTTTTGTATTTGTTTTTTGCTTTTAATGTATTATTTGTGTGGAAACTATTGAAAACCTATTACAGTACAGTACCAAATAGACAATTTTGTTATCTGGTCCCTAGCCTAACTTTGTTGGACTTACAAAGAAATTGGACTTATGAACATACTCTCAGAACTGACCTCATTCATGTGTAGGGGACTTACTGTACATGTTGTATTCAATTAATAACAATGCAAATAGAATAAAGTAAATGGTTTAAAGAGAAGTTAAAAGCAGAGAATCATCTAGAGTTAAGGAGGGTTAGAGAAGACATAATTTACTTAGATGATAATTTCCTGAGGTAGTAATATTTTAGCTGACTGTTGAATTCAGAAGATTTTATGATAATAAAATATATCACAAGGCTTTAATCTTTAACACAATTTAATTGGATGACACAATAGTCTATTCATTTAGGAAACTAAGAATCTGCAGAAATTTCAGCAACATTTTACCAGAATTATTAACCATGAATTTTGCATTTTAGGAATAAAGAAATAGTTAAAAAAACAAAACCTCTAAGCAAACAAAGTATTTATATGAACTAGGCTTTCACGGGTGCATTTTAGAAATAGTCTTATTCTTGGTCTTAGCAGAATGACGAACAAGTTTACTAAAAATAGTCTTGAAGCAGCTTGGGCAAGGGAATGATTTTTCACCTCAATTAAACCAAGCTCATGCTGATGAGAAGTTAAAGATTATATTAGAAAACTAACTCTGATGAAACAGAAAAAAACATTAAAAAGATCCCCATATCAGCTTGCATTATCAAGTAAATGAAGAAAGATGTAATTTAATAAGAAACAATAATAAGGTAGTCTCAGACATTCTAAAAAAATTAATATGTCCTAGGGAGATAAAGAAAACAAGACTCTTTAAGACATTTTGATTCAGTGAGAATACAAATGAAATAGTTTTAGAAAGTTGTGACAGAACATCTTAAGAGGGTAGATCAAGGACAAAGACTTTTTCTGAAGTAGCAAATTTTAAATATTTCCCATTATCAAAGAAGAGCTATACTAATTCTCTATATATGTATGTTACGTATGTGTGTGTGTGTATCCTTTCCTTCTGCTATACTACCTTGAGCTTAAGTCTTAGATCTTAAAAGAAAAACTGTGACCGACTAGTAGATAATTGGATAGGCGTCTACAAAAGGAAACTCTAGTGCTTTAGGAAATGTAGTGAGTGACTAAGTGGATCTGCCTTCTTTCCTTGGATGTCAAATTGAATGAATGCATGCCATGACAAAGTCTTTATTTAAGACATGTATGAAGAATGTCTTCCTATAAATCCTACACTATACGTTGTATTTTTATTTCTATTTTCCCAATGTATGAAATATGATTAGATCATAAAGTTAAATAGTAAAATATCCATAAAAAGCTTTGTACAAGAAAGTCCAAAGCTTTATCCATACAATCCACAAACTAGAAACATACAAGACATTCCTCGATGGAAGAATAGATAAACAGAATATAGTGTATTCACACAATGGAAAAGGAACTCACTACTAAGACATGCATGGATATGATGGCCTGAAGTGAAAGAAAGACACAGAAGAATATATAGTGTGTGATTCTACTTAAATAAAATTCTAAAAGTGGCAAAACTAAACTATGGTGATAAAAATTAGATTGCTTCTGAGGATAGTGCATTAAGAATTAAAAGATGAAACAAATACTCTCAATGACCCCCTGGAGGACTTTGTGTTTTCCTTTCCTGTGACTCTGGATTCTGTAGGGTTGGAGCTCCTGGTTGCAAAGGGCTACACTTTTGTCAAACGACCCCTGCAAGGGTCTCATTGAACTACAAGCTACACCAGCTGCCAAGAGAATCTGCACTTCTTGTGTCTAGAGGATGACCAGATGAAAAGCTAAGTCTCCAAACCAGCATGGACTTTTGACCCTGAGCAGCATGAGGAAGTACAACTGTTCTCGTACCATGCAGCCAGGAAGGAGTATATGTGAAACCTTGGTCTTTCACTCAGGAGCCTTCTAGTACTCTCCAGAAAAAGACACATCCAGCAACCCCAGTCTGAGAACTATGACCAAGGATTCAGACCCTTCAGAAACTAAGCTTCGGTTCACACCATCAGATAAGCCCCCGACCCTATCTGGATTGCAAAGATAATCAAAGATTGGATTATTGCTGCCAGGTCACTCATATGGCCAAGAAGTAGAAGGAGGCAAGTTCTACCCAAATCTCAAGGAATTTACTTCTCTGTCAGTTTGGCTCACAGGGCTGCAGCCCACTGACCTCACTAGTTCAACTCACTAGTTCAACACTAGTTCAACACACTTCTATCTTAAGGCTTACTGTACTCTGCTTTCCAGTGAATCTGCACAGGATTCTCATTTCTTTCACTCAGGCTAAAACTCACCTCTCCACGTTTTTCCTGAACACATGATCTAAAATAGCAGCTGCTTTGAATCTTCCACTCTTTAAAGATGCTTTTCCTCCTTAGTGCTCATCACTGTCTGACATCAAATTATATTGGGGAGGGGAATGAATGTTTGTGATCTAGTTTTCCCACTAGGATATAAGCTCCACATGAACAGAGATGCTGTCAGTTTTGTTTCTGCTGCACCTTCAGTTTGTAAGAGTTTGGCACAGTGTAGGTGCTCAAGATTGTTGGGCCAATGAAACTGGCCAATGGATAACAGCACAATTCAATAATAATATCGTATTTTAAATTATTTGCTGCTTAAAAAGAATAAGGTCAAATATATCATTATTTTTCAAACTGAAATACTGTACTATTGCAGTAGTAGGAAAAAGTAATCAGACAAGGGACAGACTATTCACTTTCACTGAGAAAATTCTTGGAAGCCAACATGCATATGAAAATTTGTACCCCACATTTTACATTTATTTGATGGTATTCTTTCTTTTTAAAGCACCCTATAAAAAGATGACTCAAATGCAAAAGAAGAATATGTAAAACTACTTTAAGGAATTAAAGGTCAACTCCTTCAAAAGTGATCAACTCTACTGAATTTAAAGTCAACAAGCCAATGACTAATTGGTCAATTTCTATTACTGAAATTCTTTTAAAGAAAAACAACACATTTTTGTTTTTCTGTTGTATTTTACAATAGGAGAAGAATCTAATCTGATCCAGTAGTTTTTAAACTTTTAAAAAACTACTATAAAATTGCTCTCTACTTTCAAATTAATACTGAGCACTCATTCATTTTATTAAAATTATGACTATGCTGAAACAATTTACAAAATGGCTGAAAATTATTTTTTAATACTTTCCACTTTGAGAGTTCACTCTCCCTTTTCTTCCTCTCTCATTTTTGTCCTTCATCAGAATTGCTCCATTTAATAAAATATTTTCTTCCTGAACTCAGATACTCCACTGCCCAACCTTCCCCAACTTCCTTTCCAAGGCAAAAGCCATTTGGTTATCTTCAGTATGAAAAATCTGTCTGTGAAAAATCTTTTTCACAATGACTATATATTAGCTTATAACTTGTCTCTTCACACTCAAAGGATTAAGTAATCAAATAAACTATTTACTGTTTAGCAGAGGGAATATTGTAAGGTAGAAAGAAAACTGAGCTTCAGAGGCAGTAGAGAACTGAATATTTGGGCACCATAGTGTATCAGATATGGGACTTTGAACAAATCATTTAACCTTTCTGAAGTCTGAGTTACAAATCCTTAAAATGAGAATAAAGCCTATTACACAGGATTGTTCCTGAGGTTTTATGATATCTATGGGAAGTTGTCCAGCCTTGGGTTAATATATGGTTCATGATACAGTTGATAAATAAACACTTGAAGAGCCCTTCTGGAGATACTGGTGCATTTCTGCTCTATCAATGAAAGAACTCTGTAAAAGATACTCTTCAATTCAAAGCACTTCTCCAATTCACCTACATATAAACTCCCTTTTTTCTTTTCTATTTATAGAGTTCACAAAAAGAGTAATAAATGAAGATGACTGTCTTTTCTAAAAGTAGAAAAACTGAAACAAAAAAAATTAAATCTAAATAAAAATGTAGTAAAAATTATTAATAAATTATTTTACCTTATATTGAATCAAATTGTAGCTTTGCTAAGCAAGTGAATATGTAGGCTTCTTACCTTATTCTTTTATTTTGCGAGTCACCTAGACTATAATCATTAAAACCCATTTAACTTGAATCATAGTTGAAATATTCCAATGCTCAGAGCACTGATAATAACCTGGAAATAATCAAGTTATGTTTCACAAGGTTAACTTGTAATTAATTCTGTATTTTATTGTGATTATTCTGAATTTGCAAATACACACAGGAGAGTCATGTTTTTTATTTTCTGAATTTGAGCACTTAATTTCTCACCATATGCATTTAAGGACAGGTTTGTATATTACTGATTATTTATTAGAGCTTTTTAGTTAGATTTTTGCCAGCAGCAGGCAAAATGAAGCCATTTAATGCAAGAGAATAAAAGGAAAGTGTTTTGGCCTTTACTTTCAAGGTAAAGCTATGTTCATTAACAACAAAGAAGAGGCTGTGGTAGCAAGAAGGAAGAAAAAAAATCAAAACCCTACTATTTCCTTTCAAATAGCCTTATGAAATATTAAGCAAAATCTAGTAACACATCCAAACATATTCAATAAAAAAAGAATGATGAAGTAGAATTATTAAGAACTATGAAGATGAAGTAGAATTACTAAGAACTATTAAGATGAAGTAGAATTATTAAGAACTATGAAGATGAAGTAGAATTATTAAGCTCAATCAGAACACTATTATCCGTCACCAACTCTGTCACTCACAGATGTGCGTTTTTGGACAAGTCACTTCAACAGTCTGGGCTTCTGTGCCAGTTTCTAAGGCGGTGTAATAAATCATTGCAGAACTTTGGGGCTGAAAACCACAGTTTTGCTTATGAACCTGCCATAGGAGCAGGGCTCAGCAGGGGCAGTGTTTCCTGCTCTGATGTCTCTACTCTGCTTGCCATCAGCTGGGGTGAGCAGAATGCTAGAGAATGTAATCATGTGAAAGCTCGCTTGCTTGTGTATCTGGGAAAACTCAAACAGCGAGACCTGGTGCAGAGTTCCTTAGGTGTGTCTCTGTTTCTATGAAGTCTGTCCGCGTGATGGCCATTTTGAAACAAAACTTTTTTACTTTACATGAAAAATAATCAATTTGGATTAGATAAGCTCTAAAGTCTCTCATGTCAGACTCTGGTAAATCTCTGATTAAATGAAAACAGAAATGATTTAAAAATGATCTGAGACAGCTGGCATAATGTTAACACATTGGGATGGAGAAGAACTTCAGAGAATAAGTAACTCTGGAAGTGTGTAAAGCATCCAAGTCAGCAAATGACAACAATTTTCAGAATTAAGGATTATGTGTAATTGCAAATGCAGGACTATTTTTCATAGGGAGCAATTTCCAGGACAGAGGGCAAGTTGATTGTTCCAGGCCATTTAGTCTTTCTGTTCAAAAACATAATTATCATGGCTCATTTAAAATTTGAACACCTGATGTGATATCAAGAGCTGTCAACACATTACTATTGCTAAGATTTAAAAAAAGCCCTAGGAGTATTTATCTATATTTCAGTATATTGTCAATCCATACAAAATTTTGAATCATAATAATATAATGATGTTTTGTATGTCCATCCTGATACTATAAATTTCATTTGAAACTGACTAAAAGAACTAATGTTACCAGTGGGAAACTGTCTTTAACAACAAAAATTAGCTGGCCTGGACATCTGGAGACTATATAATCAATTACAGGAGTACAGTGAAACAAAGCATGGGGAATCCTCTAAGGATAAATGGCAGGAATTCAACCAGAAACAGAGGTGTAAAAAGTGAACCAGTCCATCCTGATTTCAAGTTTTATACTTGTTTTAATGCATACGGAGTTATTTTGATATTATTCTGTATTCACAAACCACAATTGATATATGAAAAATGTTTTACAATTGCTTCGGTAATTGATGACTTTCTAGTATCGGGGAGTTTGTTAAACAAAGCATGGACACTTGTCATTACTTATTTCTTGCCACAGATTCATATACATTTTATCAGTTGAAAAACTTAAATTCAAAAAGTTAAAGCTTGCAAGGTCATATCATTTATTAATCTTAACCTTGTTATTTATAAGTGTAGTGACAAGGGGATTCTAGTATTTCACACAGAAGGAAAATGACACAAATGCAAAAGGAATTTCCAGATTAAATTTCTCAATCATTCCTAAAGTGTGACAGTAAATGTGAAAAGATTTTCAATGTCTAAGTGACCTTAAATACACAATTCTTAGGTATCCTGAACTGTCTGTTAAGGATGGGGCATACTTTCCCAGTAAACTGAAACCGTTTTAGACATCCAATCTGTGATCTGAGTAAAAAAGACAAAACCAAACAAAGAGCCAATGTTCGCCTACACAGTTTAACTTTTCGGCATGCATTATGTGCAAGTGAAAACTCTACATAAAGTATCTGAAAACAGAAGTACTCTACAGCAACATGAATAAAACCCAGTTTTCAAAGTTGAAGAAATAAATGTTCAAAAATCTTTTTAACAATGACTATGGTTCTTAATTTTTCCACCATTTAGTGTATTTTGAAATATTTTAGCTTTAAATTCCATACAAATTTTGTATTTCATTCTTTGACACCTGAGTTGATATAAATATACAATTAATATTCTAAGAACTATTTTTCCCCAGAAAATCTTCAAGCACAATTCATGCCAAGTAACTGAGCCATGATCTCATGGTTTCATGTTTCTCCTGAAATATCTGACACATAGGCATGATACTATTTAAATACCATTTTGAGGAGATAGCACTTCCCTTAATAAAATCAAGCTTTGATTTTTCCAAATTTGTCACTAAAAAGATTTGTATTTGGAGAAAGATGTCTGACCTTTCCTCTTGTCCCCGAGATTCATTTTCCTGTTTGGAATATGTCTATCATTAAAGCTGCTACCACTGTTGAGTTCTCAGGATCAGATCAGATCAGATCAGTCGCTCAGTCGTCCAACTCTTTGTGACCCCATGAATCGCAGCACGCCAGGCCTCCCTGTCCAACACCAACTCCTGGAGTTCACTCAGACTCACGTCCATCGAGTCAGTGATGCCATCCAGCCATCTCATTCTCTGTTGTCCCCTTCTCCTCCTGCCCCCAATCCCTCCCAGCATCAGAGTCTTTTCCAATGAGTCAACTCTTCCCATGAGGTGGCCAAAGTACTAGAGTTTCAGCTGTAGCATCATTCCTTCCAAAGAAATCCCAGGGCTGATCTCCTTTAGAATGGACTGGTTGGATCTCCTTGCAGTCCAAGGGACTCTCAAGAGTCTTCTCTAACACCACAGTTCAAAAGCATCCATTCTTCGGTGCTCAGCCTTTTTCACAGTCCAACTCTTACATCCATACATGACCACAGGAAAAACCATAGCCTTGACTAGACAAACCTTTGTTGGCAAAGTAATATCTCTGCTTTTGAATATGCAATCTGGGTTGGTCATAACTTTCCTTCCAAGGAGTAAGCATCTTTTAATTTCATGGCTGCAGTCACCATCTGTAATGATTTTGAAGCCCCAAAAAATAAAGTCTGACACTGTTTTCACTGTTTCCCCATCTATTTCCCATGAAGTGATGGGACCATATGCCATGATCTTCATTTTCTGAATGTTGAGCTTTAAGCCAACTTTTTCACTCTCCACTTTCACTTTCATCAAGAGGCTTTTGAGTTCCTCTTCACTTTCTGCCATAAGGGTGGTGTCATCTGCATATCTGAAGTTATTGATATTTCTCCCGGCAATCTTGATTCCAGTTTGTGTTTCTTTCAGTCCAGCGTTTCTCATGTTATACTCTGCATATAAGTTAAATAAACCATGAACTTCCTGATGTTCAAGCTGGTTTTAGAAAAGGCAGAGGAACCAGAGATCAAATTGCCAACATCCGCTGGATCATGGAAAAAGCAAGAGAGTTCCAGAAAAGCATCTATTTCTGCTTTATTGACTATGCCAAAGCCTTTGACTGTGTGGATCACAATAAACTGTGAAAAATTCTGAAAGAGATGGGAATACCAGACCACCTGATCTGCCTCTTGAGAAATGTGTATGCAGGTCAGGAAGCAACAGTTAGAACTGGACATGGAACAACAGACTGGTTCCAAATAGGAAAAGGAGTTCGTCAAGGCTGTATATTGTCACCCCAGGAAAATCATTGCAAAACACAATGGAATGTATTAATGCTCATAGAAGAGATACACAGGAGCAACAGCAGCAGCAGGAGTGCTTTGTTATGAATAGCAACTATTCATTTGAATAGTTTTCTATAATCCAGAATACTAAACAGCCACTGAATGAACAGGACTCTACTAAATCTAATGATCAAAAATAACAAATTAAAATGCCATATTTTAGTATTTATTCTATAAAGGGTGATGTTTATTTATATATTTGTTTGTTCCAGAATGAGTGTATATTATACAAACATATCAAATCCTGTTTATAATAGACAATTTTTTAGAACAATTTTAGGTTCATAGTAAAACTGAGTGGAAGATGCAGAGATTTTCCATACACCACCTGTCTCCACATACTCACAACCTTTCTCCCTATCAAAATCCCCTCCCACACTAAGTGATGTATTTGTTACAGTTAAGGAAGCTACAGTGACACATCATTTTCTCTCAAAGTTCTAATTTACATTAGGAATCACTCTTGGTATTGTGTATTTCATAGGTTTGTCAAGGGCATAATGATATGTGTCCACTGTTATTGTATTGTACAGAATAGTTTCACTACCCTAAAAATTTTCTGTGTCCCACCTACTCATCCCCACCTCACCTCTACCCCCTCCCAATTACTAATCTTTCACTGTCTTCATAGTTTTGCCTTTTATAAAATAGCGTATATATCTCAAATTATTTTTTAGTTATGGTTTTGGAATAAGGTAGTCATAGAAACATTTTTCCATTGCAGATAAAATTTTAAGTGTAACAAAATATTTATACTTAATTTTCAGCTAAATCTATTATAATTTTTCTTTTCTGCAGCTAAACAACAATATAATCTTTGTGCATTCATTTAATGACTGGGTAAATTCTACTTCAAAATCTTGTTTCACTTCAGTAAACAAGACATCAATTCCTGAAAAAAAAAATTTAAATTAAGCTTGAGCCACTTGTTTCCATATTTCTTGCACAAATTATACAGAAACACTTTGTCAGTAAGAGTTTGAACAATGTCATTGATTTATGCACACTTGAATAATAAGTGCCAAGAATTCTAGTCTCAGAATGGTGACATGAGGAGCATAGTGGGTCCAACCTCCAGGGAAACAAGCAAAACTGGTAAAAATTATTTTTAAAAAAGTTTAAAATCTCTCAAAATTAATGTAACAGTATATGGTAAATGGAGAAAAAAAATTTAAAGAATTGCTTAATCTTAGTAGGAACAGTCCCTCTTATCCTGTCCAATTCAGCTTGGTGGAAACTCTACTATTGCCAGAATTGTGTAAGAAGATGGGGTTCTCTTTCTCCTCAGCTCCTAATAAGAAGTCTTACCAGGAAAGACAGGACACGAGCATTTCTTACACCCTCCAAATCCAAGTTGCAGACTCTAAACTCCTGGTGATTCAGTAGAAAGCTCAGGGCCTCCCTAACTGACCCATGCCCCATCTATAGAGGGCAAGTTCTTCCTCAGGAGAGGAAGACTAAGAACACTGTGATCTTGACTGCCCTTACTTCACTTTGCTGCTGGAGCAGAAGTTCCATGCCAAGAGAGACAAGCCAGAGACTACCACCCTCTCTAGCACCAGGATTAGTGACAAGCAGATTTTATTCAGAATGAGAAACAGTCCTTAAGAGTAGAATACTCCAAAGCTCTCCCCAAAGCAATTGCCTTTATTTGAACACTATGGAGAAGTTCAACTCTAAGTGTGCTATCAAAAGCAACAAAGACTTTTGTTGTAAATAATTAAGAGAAGGATTTAGCTTATGAAATCTACAAGCTAAACTATAGGCCAACGAGTTGCTCAAACAAAACCACAAAAAGAGACATCAAAACTTTTACATCTGGAAATATATTAATGTAGTACACCATATCATCAGAGCAAATAAGGTACAAGATCATCTCAAGAAACAGAGAAAAAACACTGAACCAAATCCAACAATCCTTTATGATAAAAATATTCAACAAATTAGGAATAGATTAAGAATATCAACAAAATGAAAGCAGTAAAAACAGCTCACATTGTGTAATTAGTTAATGTATCATATTGGATGTTTCCCTTAATATCAAGAACACGAAAAGAATGTCTGCATACTATAGATGTTAGGCAGGGAAATTACGCAAAAAATAGAAGAAAGAGGAGAGGAAGAGGAAGATGAGAAGGAAGAGGAGAGTAAAAAGAAGTAAATAAATAATAAAATAAAAAGAAGAAATACTAGGTAGAAGTTGAAAAAAAGGCATCCATACTAAAAGTAAAGAAGCATGCTAACTCACAGAAGGAATGTCATTGTATACAGCAAATACTAAGGAATCCAGTAAAAAAGCTATTGCAACTAATAAATGAGTTTTGTAAGGCTGTAGGATACAGGATCAATATACAAAATCAATTTTATTTCTATACATTTATAATGAATAATCCAAAAATAAAATCAATAAATTTCCTTTCAGTAGCATACAAACAGGAATAAAGTTAACAAAACAAATAAACAGGAATAAAGTTAACAAAACAAATATGAAACTTATACCATTCAACATCACAGTAATCCAAATCTATGCCCCACCACTATTGCTGAAAAAGCCGAAGTCAAACAGTTCTATGAAGACCTACAAGACCTTCTAAAACTGACACCAAAGGAAGAAAAAAAAAGTCCTTTGCATCAAAAAGAATTGGAATGCAAAAGTAGGAAGATAACAGATACCTAGAATAACAGGCAAGTTTAGTCTTGGAGTATAAAATGAAGAAGGGAAAAGACTAACAGTTTTGCCAATAGACTGTACTAGTCATAGCAAACACTCTCATCCAACAACACAAGAGACAAGTCTACATACACATGAACATTACCAGATGGTCAACAATGACATCAGATTGATTACATTCTTTGCAGCTGAAGATGCACAAGCTCCATACAATCAGCAAAAAACAAGACCTGGACGTGACTGTGGTGCTGATCACCAGCTCCTTATTGCAAAATTCAGACTTAAATTGAAGAAAGTAGTGAAAACCAGTAAGCTGTGCAGGTATAACCTAAATCAAATCCCTTAGGGTAATACAATGGAAATGACGAATAGATTCATGGGATTAGATCTGGTAGAGTGCCTGAAGAACTATGTATGGAGGTTTGTAAGATTGTACAGGAGGTGGTGACCAAAACCTTCCCTAAGAAAAAGAAATGCAAGAAGGCAAAATGGTTGTCTGAGGAGGTCTTACAAATAGATGAAAACGAAGAGAAGTGAAAGGCAAAGGAGGAAGAAAAAGATATACTCAACTGAATGCAGAGTTCCAAAGAGCAAGGAGAGATAAGAAAGCCTTCTTAAGTGAGCAATGCAAAGAAATAGAGGAAAATAATAGAATGGGAAAGACTAGAGATTTCTTCAAGAAAATTAGAGATACCAAGGGAACATTTCATGCAAAGATGAGCACAATAAAGGACAGAAACAGCAAAGACCTAACAGAAGCAAGAGATTTAAAAAACATGGCAAGAATACACAGAAGAACTACACAAAAAGGTCTTAATGATCTGGATAACCATGATGGTGTGTCACTCACCTAGAGCCAGATATCCTGGAAAGTCAAGCGGGTCTTAGGAAGCATTACTACAGACAAAGCAAGTGGAAGTGATGGAAATCCAGCTGAGTTATTTCAAATCCTAAAAGATGATGCTGTGAAAGTGCTGCACTCATTATGCCGGAAAATTTGGAAAACAGAAGTGGCCACTGAAAAAGGTCAGTTTTCCTTCCAATTCCAAAGAAAGGCAATGTGAAAGAAAGTTCAAACTACGCAATTGCACTCATTTCACATGCTACAAAGTAATGCTCAAAATTCTCCAAGTTAGGCATCAGCAGTAAGTGAACCAAAAACTTCCAGATGTACAAGCTGGATTTAGAAAAGGCAGAGGAACCAGAGATCAAATTGCCAGCATCTGGTGGATCATAGAAAGCAAGAGAATTCCAGAAAAACATCTACTTCTGTTTCATTGACTACGCTAAAGCCTTTGGGTATGTGGATCACAACAAACTGTGGGAAATTCTTATACCCGTCTCCTGAGAAACTGGTATGTGGGTCAAGAAGCAACAGTTAGAACCTAACATGGAACGATGGACTGATTAAAAATTGGAAAAGGAGTATATCAAGACTGTATATTGTCACCTAGCTTATATGCAGAGTATATCATGTGAAATGCTGGGCTGGGTGACTCACAAGCTGGAATCAAGATGTCAGGGAGAAACAGCAATAATCTTAGATATGCAGATGATACCTAATCACTCTAAGGGCAGAAAGTGAAGAGGAACTAAAGAGCCTCTTAATGAGAGCAAAAGAGGAGAGTGAAAAAGCTGGCTTAAAACTCAACATTCAAAAAACTAAGATCATGGCATGAGGCCTTATCACTTCATGGCAAATAGATGGGGACAAAGTGGAAACAGTGAGAGATTTTATTTTCCTGGGCTCCAAAATCACCACAACAGTGATTACAGCCATGAAATTAAGACACTTGCTCCTTGGAAGAAAAGCTATGACAAACCTAGACAGTGTTTCAAAAAGCAGAGACATCAATTTGCCAACAAAGGCCATCTAGTCAAAACTATGGTTTCTCCAGTAGTCATGTATGGATGTGAAATTTGGACCATAAAGAAAGCTGAGTTCCAAAGAATTCATGCTTCCAAATTGTGGTGCTGGAGAAGACTCTTGACAGTCCCTTGGACACCAAGGAGATCAAACCAGTCAATCCTAAAGGAAAACAGCCCTGAATATTCATTGGAAGGATAGATGCTGAAGCTGAAACTCCAATATTTTGGCCACCTGATACAAAGAGCCAACTCACTGGTAAAGACCCTCATGCTGGAAAGATTGAGGGCTGGAGGAAAAGGGGATGACAGAGGATGAGATGGTTGGATGGCATCACAGTCTCAATAGACATGAGTTTGCACAAACTCTGGGAGATAGGGAAGGACAGGGAAGCATGGTGTGCTTCAGTCCATGGGGTCTTAAAAAGTCAGACACGATTTCATTACTGAACAACATGTAAGTCCACATGGATATTATACTCTGTATGTGAAAATTAAGTCAAGATAGATTATTGACCCACATATAAAAGCTAAAATATAACACTGAAATGAAAACATAGAATTAAATTAGAGGTAATGTTTTCTTAGAACCTCAAGAGCACAATAAACAAAATAAAAAAAAAAGTTGGACTTCATTAAAATTTAAACTTTTGCATTTGTCAACACATCAGAAAGTGAAAAGACAAGCATACCATGGGAGAAAACTTTTGCAAATCACATACTTTATAAGGGATTTTATCTATAATAAATCAAGAACTCTAGGAACTCAACATTAAAAAAAATAAAAAATAGGCAAAAATCCAGAGCAGACATTTCCTTCTCAGTATATACAAATGACCAATAATCACATCAAAAGATGCTCAAAATCATTATGCCTCAGGGAAATGCAATCAAAACCACAGTAAGATATTATTTCTGACTATTAAAAAAGATAATAACAATTTGTGGTGACGATGTAGAAAAATTAGACCCTTTTACACACTACTGTGGGAATGCAAGGCATTTCAACCAGTTTGAAAAACAGGCTGGTATTCCTGATGTTCAAGCTGGTTTTAGAAAAGGCAGAGGAACCAGAGATCAAACTGCCAACATCCGCTGGATCATGGAAAAAGCAAGAGAGTTTCAGAAAAACATCTATTTCTGCTTTATTGACTATGCCAAAGCCTTGGACTGTGTGGATCACAATAAACTGTGGGAAATTCTGAAAGAGATGGGAATATCAGACCACCTGACCTGCCTCTTGAGAAATTTGTATGCAGGTCAGGAAGCAACAGTTAGAACTGGACATGGAACAACAGACTGGTTCCAAATAGGAAAAGGAGTATGTCAAGGCTGTATATTGTCACCCTGCTTATTTAACTTATATGAAGAGTACGTCATGAGAAACGCTGGACTGGAAGAAACACAAGCTGGAATCAAGATTGCTGGGAGAAATATCAATAACCTCAGATATGCAGATGACACCACCCTCATGGCAGAAAGTGAAGAGGAACTAAAAAGCCTCTTGATGAAAGTGAAAGTGGAGAGTGAAAAAGTTGGCTTAAAGCTCAACATTCAGAAAATGAAGATCATGGCATCCGGTTCCATCACTTCATGGGGAAATAGTTGGGGAACCAGTGGAAACAGTGTCAGGCTTTATTTTTCTGGGCTCCAAAATCACAGCAGATGGTGACTGCAGCCATGAAATTAAAAGACGCTTACTCCTTGGAAGGAAAGTTATGACCAACCTAGATAGCATATTCAAAAGCAGAAACATTACGTTGCCAACAAAGCTTCATCTAGTCAAGGCTATGGTTTTTCCTGTGGTCATGTATGGATTTAAGAGTTGGACTGTGAAAAAGGCTGAGCACCAAAGAATGGATGCTTTTGAACTGTGGTGTTGGAGAAGACTCTTGAGAGTCCCTTGGACTGCAAGGAGATCCATTCTGAAGGAGATCAGCCCTGGGATTTCTTTGGAAGGAATGATGCAGAAGCTGAAACTCCAGTATTTTGGCCACCTCATGTGAAGAGTTGACTCATTGGAAAAGACTCTGATGCTGGGAGGGATTGGGGGGCAGGAGGAGAAGGGGACGACAGAGGATGAGATGGCTGGATGGCATCACTGACTTGATGGACGTGAGTCTGAGTGAACTCTAGGAGTTGGTGTTAGACAGGGAGGCCTGGCGTGCTGCGATTCATGGGGTCGCAGAGTCGGACACGACTGAGCAACTGATCTGATCTGATCTGATCTGATTCTTCAAAGTTTACAGAGAGTTCCCATATAACCTATCATATTTGTTTCTAGGTATACATAATAGAGAAATTAAAAAAAAAATATATATATATATATATCCACACCAAAATGAGTATATGAATGTTTCTGGAAGCTTATTTTTAAGTGAAAACAACTCAAATGACAATCAGTTGGTGAATGGATAAATAAAATGTCATATATTCATAAAATATAATATTGTTTGGTAAAAAATAATTAGGTACTGAGTCTACAACATGTATGAATTTTATGCTAAGTGAAAGAAATCATCACAGAGGGCCATATAGCAGATGATTCTATTTATATGAAATGTCCAGAATAGGCAAACGAGTTGGTGATGGACAGGGAGGCCTGGCGTGCTGCAATTCATGGGGTTGCAATGAGTCGGACACGACTGAGCAACTGAACTGAACTGATACAGAAAGAAAATAGATTCGTGATTGTCTTAGGAAATTAGGAGAAACATGAGAATTACTCTTGGGTATGGAGTTTTCCTTTAGAATAATGAAAATGTTATAAAATTAGATATTGGTGATGGTTGTACAACTTTTTGAATATACTCCAAACCACTGACTTATACATTTTAAATGTATTCATTCTATAATGTGTGAATTATATCTCAAAAAAGTTAGTTATTTAAAAAAGGAAACTGTGTTTTGAGGAATTATCACAAATGTTATGAAAAAGACTTACACCCAAAACCTTAAAACAATCACAATGTTCAAAAATATTAGAAAGGAAAAAAAAAAAAAACTGTGGTAAGCCACATGATAAATAATGTAGCCCTATTCAAAATAGTATTTACAGATTGTTAATCACAACATAGTAAGGTGTTCATGTTAAAATATTAAGTAAAAAGTTTAAGATAACATTTTATCAAAATAAGATATTTATATTTTAAAAAATCGACTGAAAGTTAATACTCCGAAATATTAACAGTTGCTGTTGGTGTAGTAATTTTGTCTCAACTTTGTTCCATGTTTCTTAATTTTCCAAATTCCCCATTATGTACAATTTAGAAAAAAATTAATAAATAAAAATATTTATTTAAAAGTTGATATCTGCCATCAATAAATGATTGCTGAACTAAGGACTATCATTCCATAAACTCATTTCAATAATGTTTAATGATGATTGAACTGGTGGATGTCTACTTTTTCATTTAATCATCACTATTTTGAGATAATAGGGTTTCAAGTTAACACTGTAAATAGTATGCAAATACACTCATTGTAATTCTTTATTGCATCTATAAATTCAAGTCTGAGCCAAGCTCAAAAATATCACTTGCTTTATTACTAAAATAGTATTAAGGGGAAACATTAAATGGAAGCAAATATAAGTCTATAGTCACATTTTAAATAAGGTTATGAATACGAGTCACCAATAAATCTTAGCTCTATTTCCTTATAATCAGCATAATGTCTCATAAGTAACATAAAATTTTTGAATTCTTTTACCCAGGATTTAGAAAAAGCTTTTCATATATAGTTAGAACCTTGAATTACTGTGGAATCATCAATTATTTTTAGTATCTTAATATTCAATTTGTAAGGAAAGCAGGAACACAAATAGAATCTCTTCTGTGAACATCTCTTTTGTTTCTCCCCTGAAGAAAAGAATAGATTCACAATAGTCCACTTTCTGTGCTTCAACCATGGAAACCTAATTCTGATTCTATTCACATAGGTTCTAATGACTGTTGACTAAGAAAATAGATGGGTTTAAAAAATAGCCTACAGGTTGTTACTGTTGAAGCTGTTAATATTGGAAGTTGAATAGTCAAAAAAAAGCTGAAAGACACCCAGAGAAATCAGGATTCAGAAGTGGTTTGTTTTAACTGTTTAAAATCCTCCAGAGCCAGAGCCAGTAATCCTCCAGATTACTCATAAGTAATCTATTCTAGTATTTAATACACTGACTATAAAGTTCCATTTCCAGTTGCATCTGAGTTTTTCCCCACTTGATTTACATCTAGCCCCTCTAATTCAGTCCTCAATAAAATTAAATAATAAATAAATAAGACAAAATTCTAAGGATCGGGCTTTTTTTTTTTTTTCAGCATAGTCCTAGATGAATATACTGACAGAAAACTTTACCCACAGTAAATGCTCTGTGTCCCATGGTGGGTGAGCATAAAGAACTGTCCTTGTTGCCAATATTTTAGCTCCCTACCTAGTCACAAAACTCTAGACAGGAACACTGGATACAACAGAACTCATTCTAAGCATATTTAACATCAGTCAACACACAGCCTGTATTGGTACCAAGAAGGCAACTATGCTCATAATTCTGTGGGTGTCATATACCTCTGTATCCCCTATGCAATCCTGCTGCTGCTGCTGCTGCTAAGTTGCTTCAGTCATGTCCAACTCTGTGTGATCCCATAGATGGCAGTCCACCAGGCTCCTTCGTCCCTGGGATTCTCCAGGCAAGAACACTGGAGTGGGTTGCCATTTCCTTCTCCAATGAATGAAAGTGAAAAGTGAAAGTGAAGTCCTTAGACTTTAGTCACTCATGTCAGACTCCTCACAACCCCATGGACTGCAGCCTACCAGGCTCCTCCTTCCATGGGATTTTCTTGAAAGACCTTTTCCTAAAAGCCTTTGGTGTCAGACAGTTGTCAGTAGAAGATTTAGTGTAAGTTAATATTATATGAAGACTTTTCCAGACACTGGTCAAAAACTGTAAAAGTTGATATGATGAGTTTTTGGATTTTGTTGGAGAATTTTTATGGAATCCTGGTCAAAAGCAAATTTGGCAAATTCATGTTATAAAAAACCAGAAACTAATGAATAAGATGACTAAGATAAGAAATCGTCCCCTAATGAAAATGACATTGGGTCTGCTACTTCCATGGATAATGGCATTACATCAGAGGTGTGTTTCAAAGTCATTGAAAATATATGTTAGATTTTTCAACCTTGGAAGTTAGCATTTGAGGTTAAATCATTCTTTATTGTGGAAATCTGTCTTATGCATTGTTTAGCAGAATCCCTGGCTTCTACCCAGTAGATGCCAGTAGCACCCCTTCAGTTGTGACAATGAAAAATGTTTCCAGATATTGCCAAATATAATCTGGGGCATACAATCATCCCCAGTTGAGAACCTCTGTCATAGAACTACTAAGTCAGATATTAGTACCAGGACCACAAACTACCACCTGTCCTCAGCCTGGCTTTTTGAACCCAGGGCACTGAATGGCCAGATATCTCTGAGCCTTTGGCTAATATAATACATTTGTTGTTGTTGTTGTTGAAAACCCATTCAGTCTTGAGTGCTTCTGGGATCTTTTCTCACTTACGTCTTACCCTAGCATGTAACATACACACATATATACACTTATATGAGTGTGTGTATGAAAATACCCTTATGGCAGAAAGTGAAGAGGAACTAAAAAGCCTCTTGATGAAAGTGAAAGCGGAGAGTGAAAAAGTTGGATTCAAGCTCAACATTCAGAAAACGAAGATCATGGCATCTGGTCCCACCACTTCATGGGAAATAGATGGGGAAACAGAGGAAACAGTGTCAGACTTTATTTTGGGGGCTCCAAAATCACTGCAGATGGTGACTGCAGCCATGAAATTAAAAGACGCTTACTCCTTGGAAGGAAAGTTATGACCAACCTAGATAGCATATTGAAAAGCAGAGACATTACTTTGCCAACAAAGGTCTGTCTAGTCAAGGCTATGGTTTTTCCAATGGTCATGTATGGATGTGAGAGTTGGACTGTGAAGAAAGCTGAGCACTGAAGAATTGATGCTTTTGAACTGTGGTGTTGGAGAAGACTCTTGAGAGTCCCTTGGACTGCAAGGAGATCCAACCAGTCCATTCTGAAGGAGATCAGCCCTGGGATTTCTTTGGAAGGAATGATGCTGAAGCTGAAACTCCAATACTTTGGCCACCATGTGAAGAGTTGACTCATTGGAAAAGACTCTGATGCTGGGAGGGATTGGGGGCAGGAGGAGAAGGGGATGACAGAGGATGAGATGGCTGGATGGCATCACTGACTCGATGGACGTGAGTCTGAGTGAACTCCGGGAGTTGGTGATGGACAGGGAGGCCTGGCATGCTGTGATTCATGGGGTCGCAAAGAGCTGGACACAACTGAGCAACTGAACTGAACTGATATATATCCACACACACATTATGAAATATATATGTGTATATATATGTGTGTGTGTGTGTGTATACACAGACACACACATAAATATATTCAGCTTTGTCCCATTCCATCTGTAAAGCATTTAACAGTTTATTTAGGCCTTATTATTTTTCTCTGCCTAGAGCACTTCTCCAGGTATCCAAGACTTATTATTTATTAGAGGTAAAAGATTCAAGACTGTGATCCTGGTTCTTCATATTAATTCATCCTCAATTGATTTAAACCAGAATTCAGAAGCTGTCTGTAGAGGAGCCTCACAGATAATCCAAACAGACAATGAGAATTCACCTTTTAGACAGCAATGTATAGAGATAATATGAATAAAACTCTTTAATATTGTTGTAAGCAGCCTCTGATGTGGCCACCAGTGATTCCTGTCATCCGGTATTCATTCTCCCCTTTAATCCGCTCCTTTGAATGTGGGCTAGACTGAGTAACTAGCTTCTAATATATTTTGGCGATGGGCTGTCACTTATGATATTTGATTACAAAAGGTCTGGCTTATATTAATAGTTTCTGTGTGCTTTTTTTCTCTCATTATTATTATCATTAGTTCTAAGGGAAGCAACCATCATGTTTTAAACTGCCCTGTGGAGAGGCACTCATGACAAGAATCTAAGGTCAATAGTCAGTGAGGAGCAGTGACCCTCAGTCAAACACTCACAAGGATATAATTCCTGCCATCAACCACACTGATAATTTGGAAGCAGATCCTCCCTAGTTGAGCCTTCTGATGAGACCACATATCTAGCCAGTGCTTTGAAGGCAATCTAATAAGAGACCTAAGGGATCTCATAGACGCTATACTATTTTTCTGTTGTTTTAAGTAGTTAAATTTTAGTAATTTGTTATAGAGCAACAGATAAATAATACAAACATTACATGGAATTCTGTTCAACATTATGTGCCAGCCTGGATGGGAAGGGGGTTGGGGGGGAATGGATACATGTATACGTATGGCTGAGTCCTTTCACTATTCACCTGAAATGATCACAGCATTGTGAACTGGCTATACCCTAACAGAAAATGCTTTTGGTATTAAAAACATAAAAATAAAATTTAAAAATAATATAAACATTAAGAGATAATAATTTTCTTATTCTCCTTTTGATGATGACAGTGATCACTATCATCCCCCGCCCCCCACCACTCTCACTCAGATGAGGCTGTATCATTAACCTTCTGCTCCTAAGTTTATCAGGGGTAACTCTACAATTGGTAACCATATTATCATTGTCCCCCAAAATCCTATTCCCTAATATTGTCTGTCAATTTTCTTTTCCAACCGTAAGTACCACATAATTAAAATTCTCATTATAAATTATCAGGGATCTAATATTGATTACTTCACTACTGGTTATTCAATCATGACTTATATGAATTTCAAGGGCAAAAATCCAAAGGCAAGTACTTAATGAATAATTTAATTTGAGCATTCTGAAGCAATCACCTCTCCTCTGCATTCATTTTGTTATTGTTCAGTCTCCAAATTGTGTCCAACTTTTTGCAACCCACGCATGGCAGCACTTTGCAACCACGCCTCTCTGTCCTTCACCATCCCCTGGAATCCATATCACATCCTCAAACCCAGTTTTTCTTCATTGTTTAAAATACTATCTTCCTTAACAGATTATTTTGATCACTTACATTGCATAAACACATAAAAATTTCCAAATTTAACTGTGATAATGGAGTAACTGCTTAAAAAAATGATATGGATTTTTTAGGATGTTATTTTAATTTCATCCTTTTCCTAATCTACCATGAGTGATTGGTTCCATCTCTAAGATTTCTAGTTTAGCCAGGTCCATATTCTAAAAATAATAAGAATTTTATAGAAATAATTAGTTCATTTTTCCTTTCAAGTTCCCAAAAAGGATCCACTTACCACTTACTGCCCGTGGCTAAGAATAAAATCAAATGAGAAAAAAAGAATTAAAGATCATCCATTCCTTATGGCCAGTCAGAAAATCAATTAAATAATTTCTTTTTTCCTCTTTTAACTAGAAAATTGTCTACTTGATTAAAAACTAATGGCCAATAATCTTGGAAGCTGAATTATAGCTTTCAAACTTATTTTTAAAGAAAGGGTATTAAAAAGGAAAATGGACTAATCTGCCCTCAGTTTTCTAAAAATGGGGAAAACAAACACTCCTAGGTTAAAGTTACACTTAATATGAATGGTATAAATGCACCTAAGCTAAAAGAGACCTGCACATTATCATTTGATCTATCAGCAGTTTCCACAACTAAATAGATGCCAATCTATTATCTTAGAGACAGAGTATGAAATAATTTGCAAAACATCCAAAATATTGACCTATTCCTAAACATATTTTCTTCACATGTCTTTAATTGTGCTTTTGCTGGATTTATAGTATTTGGTTAATATACAGTGCTTTGTTCAAACATACCAGTAAGATAATTTGTCAATTTCTTAGCCACTCTTAATAATTTATTATGAATTAGTGTAACCAGATCTTTTGAGAATAGGGTTCAAAACTCAGTTTTGACAAGGAAAAGAGAAGGAAAGACATCATAGTATCAGATACAAACATATAAGAGGTACCTGAAGAGAATCCTAAGTTGAAAAGGATCCTGAGAAGCTAAAAATAAATACAGCAGCACAGAGAGACTCAGAAGAGGGGGGGAAAGGTGTTCAAACAGACTGGATGTACTTCTGTGAATAAGTACAAAGCTGGTACTGGGACCTTTCACTTCCATGAGGAATGCTAACTGCCTGAGAAAAAAGTTTCATGAAACTTTGTAACATTTCCGATAACAGAATGATATACCCTAAATAAGCTGACTGACCAAAGCTTTCATCATAGTAAGTCATCACTGTGAATCTTCTGGAGCTTTTGATTTCAGGTAACCTGTTGAGAACTCCAGAAGCCTTACAGAAGGTTACTTTCTTTTGCTTTGTATTTTATGCTCTGAGTTCAAAAATTATCCAAAAAGGATTTGTGAATTACTTCCAATAATTTGTTTAACCTATAATGACTTATTCTATGTATGGTTGTTATTTGTTTCCTGGTAGTGTTGGAAAGCTTGTTTTCTTGTGGTAGTTGGTATTATACGTCTTGAAAGATTTACTGGACTTGCCTATCTACAAATACATACAAACTGTTCACATGACTTGAAAATACAGTCTTGAAGCAAATTTAAAATGACAGCACAAAGCAGTATTGGTTCACTGTCACAAGAACAAGAAGAAATTGAACCAGCCCTAAAAAGTCACTTTGTCTCCAAGGAAATGGTTTTCATAAAATTGAAAAAATGTCTGAAAGCAACAGTATTGTATTTCTTAAGCTATTGCTGTTACTGACATAAAATGAATTCTTTCTATAATTCTTCTCTGGCCTTGGTTGGTGACAGAATGGTTATTAGAAAAAAATTGTAAACAGCTGTTTGCTTAGCCTCCCAGCAAAGGAAAAGGAGCCTCTCACTTGAGTGTCACCTGCTTCAATTATTAAATGGATTTAAAGCCATATGATTCTTTACATAAATCAAAATAAAACATGATCTTCTATCAGTATAAATTTACAGAAGTGCAATTCAGTTTCATCAAGTAGTGCCAATAATGGTCTAAGTTAGATCATGTTTAAGACGTTAGAAATGCAAGATGGCATAGCATGAAGAATTAAAAGTAGGACACTCCATTACTACCCCCCCTGTTGATCTCTCTGGGTTGTTTCCTTATCTGTAACATGAGAAATGCCACTAGATTGAGTCAAAAGTTCATTCTAACATTCAAAGATAGATGTAAATGATGTGAGACTATTAAGAAGAAAGTCTTTCATGGAAACAAATGACATTCAACTGTGTAAACACAGCAACAGTATCGTGTCACATATTCTCTTTCAGTGTTGTTGTGTACTTTTATAATAGACTTTATTTTTATAGCCATTTTAAATTCACAGCAAATTTGAGCAGGAGTCCCCATATGCCCTTTCCTTTCCTACACTCACAGCCTCTTCCACTAGCAACATCTCAAATAAGGGTGGTACATCTGTTACAAGTATTGAACCTACCCTGATAGGTCTACAGGTTATATTAGTGTCTATAGGTTGCATTAGGATTTAGTCTTTGTGTTTTATATTCTCTAGATTTTAACAGATGTGTAATGGTATGTTCTGTCAGTTTGTGTATTGTCTTAATAGCCAGATCACTGTGTGATGGTGGAAAAAGGCATTTAGAATATTCCCCATAGTAACTGTAAAGCAATGACATCACAATAATGGCTCTTCGATGCTCTCTTTAAAAAAGAAAAAAAATAATCCTACTGATTATCCATTCATGCATTACTTCTGAAACTATTTATTGTTTATCTTTATTCCCCACAGCAACTTAGCAACTTAACTAGCAGATAGTAATCAACATTTGTTAACACTGAGTTGGATAACTCCAATTTGAACAAAAGAGATAAAAGATGAAAAAAGAATGTAAGCTGGAAAAGTTCAGTAAATCATTATGCTCTGAGTAGAATTTCATCCAGTTAAGTAATATCCTATTATGTGATTATTATGAAAAAGTCATGAATATCTCCAAAGTGGGGGTGAGGAAATTGAATAGAGCATTGCTTACTAAAGATCACATTTCTAACTGGAGCAGTGAGCTTTGTTATGAAGGCTTTTCCCCTAATTAAAATATATCTGTAAAACATCAAATGCAGTATTCATTCATCAGGAGGGATATCACCCAGCAGGCCAGGATTTTCAAAGCTGATTTTTTTTTTTTCCTGTGGAATGGGACTTTTCCAGTGAAGTGATAAAGAATGCTTTGAACATTTTGAAATAGCCACAGGGTCTTCTTTCTTCTGTGGGTAGTATCCAGAATCGCTTCATCTGGTGAAAGAAATTCTTTCACTCACTGCAGAAAACTTTAATTCATTACAACCAAAGCCAGCAAGATTCAGATGTGTTAATCCTTGTGAAAGATATGGATTTGAGCATATATTTAGACGTTTAGAATTGTAGTGAAATAATATTATATAAATTATGATGGTCATACTTGACAAGCAATCCTTCTTCACACCATTTACTTATTATGTTTAGAATAAGAGGCTGTTGTGCCCTTATATTTTGTCATCTTAATTTTGATCCTAAAAGTAGAAACTATGTCTCTAAAGTGAATACAATCAATAAAAGAAGAGCAGATAGAATGTCTGCATAGGGAACTACTGGAGGAAGAACCTATGATCAGGTTATAAAGGTCTTGATAAAAAGGATTGATGTATCAAAAATTATTTTTTATATTAATCTCTCTGGGGCAATTCAGTTATTTTCCTTCCTTCCCCTCAAAAGCAGCTTCACTCAGCCTAGCCACAGAACTTCTATACTGTCTACAGTGATATTGATATGAATCAAGTTTCTGAAACTTATTCTGATGCTAATACATTTTCATAAAATGCAATCATAAAAGGATCAGATTATATAGTAGAAGGAAGCACCAAAGGTATGTGGAAACATGGTCAAAAACTCCTGATAAGACTGCCACCACCACCATCATTATTAGTGTTTTCTGTTGGTTTACTGTCTAAGTACTGTCCATCAGACACTGTCTAGCCTCCTAGGTTTGTATTTAATGACTTCAAAGAGCTGGTGATGTTATTTAATCTTTAAATATCTGCTCTACATATTATTCATTATCATTAAGTTCATTTTCACTAGAGAAATTTACTAACCTACTCTTTCTGTCTCCAAGAAGTTAAGAAACAACTACTAATCTATGCAGATAACTGAACAGAAAAAAAAAAAAAAAGTAAAAAAAACCAGAAATCAAAATCCTTGCTAACTGGGAGTTTAAATATAGTTTGCAGAATAGGTTTGTAAATAT
Organism: Bos javanicus; assembly: GCF_032452875.1. Lineage (NCBI taxonomy): Eukaryota > Metazoa > Chordata > Mammalia > Artiodactyla > Bovidae > Bos > Bos javanicus. Next base: position 56,220,094 of record NC_083869.1, on the reverse strand, counting down.
ATATCACATATGCTAACTTCTACAATTTACTGTTTTCCATGGAAATTTATTGATTTCTATATTATCGCTATTTTCTAAGTACCTATGTGTATCAAACGTTTCAAACATTTGCACAAAGTGATCTAAATATTCTCATACCGCCAAAAGTGAGGAAACTGAGCCTCAGGAAAATTAAGTAATGTACCCAAGGTCAACACTTGTTAAGGGTTTAAACTGGTTATAGAATCCAGGTTGTCTGTTGCTAAAATCTGGCCTCTTCCCACCATAGGTTTTATTGGTCCCTATGTCTGACCATCTTTGATTTCAAAGCAAGTTCTATCTCTCTGTTTTCTAATTAACAGAAATTTTAATAGACTATTCAGCATTCTAATTTCACATGACTATTCCAAATGCTTGCAATCCTTTTACATTTAGAATAAAATGATTTTCTAAAGAGCCTTCCTTTCTAAGAATGCAATTTTAAAATATGGACAGGTACAATATGAAGAACACAAAGTTTTAACAAATAACTAGGAATTGTTCTATTGAAAAACTATTTTGATACAAAGTATGTTTATTACAAAATATCAGTAGTTACTATGGATTTGGAGCTTCCCAGGGTGGCACTAATGGTAAAGAATCTGCACGCCAATGGAGGAGACATAAGAGAAAGGGGTTAGATCTGTGGGTTGGAAAGATCCCTTGGAGGAGGGCATGACAACCCACTCCAGTATTCTTGCCTCGAGAATCCCATGGACAGAGGAGCCTGGTAGGCTATGGTCCATGGGGTCATAAAGAGTCGGACACGAAGTGACTTAGCACAGATGTAGAAATAGGGAGAATACTATTCTTTGCAAATAAAATTACCTCTCTAGTGGCATATTATTTGAAACTTCAACATCTCAGGGTCATTATAAAACCCTGGAAAGTAAATTCAACTCATACAGATGATCAGTTTTCCCTTAAGGAACAAGAGATTGCTAATGATCTAATCACAGCATTTGACCAAATGGCTTATTTGACATTTGATTTGGAAATTTATCAAATACTTTCAAAAATCATTATGGAGTTTTTAAAAGAATCAAATATGTGATGCCAGCTAAAACATGGGATTATGTATATTTAGTAAAAATTCATATATGAATATACTTTTCAAGAAGTTCAAGTTTTTCTTAGTTTTGCATCTATTAAATCCTATTAATAAAATTCTAAAGAAAGATATGTTTGTAAATAAAGGCAGTGTAGATTACACATGGTAGGGTAGGGAGTATTCCACAAATAATGAGATTGGATCAAAGAGCCTTGTTTGATCAAAAAACACGCTAATTTTGGAAAAAATTAACATATCAATCAATAAAATATGCTATATCTGTCTAAATATATTTGGGAAAACCATTTAACCATTTAAAAATCATAGGATAGTTGCCTTTCTGTGATTCAAAGTATTTAGTACAAATAATCTTCTTAAGAAAACCCATCTTTCAATCATCTGTGAAAATCCCCAGTAATTTTTTTAATTTATAGCCATGCATTGCATTAACACATGATTGAACAATGTGTAAAAGCTGAGGGGGAAAAATAGGCTTAATATCAGAAGCTCATGTATTGATGCTTAGTTTTTTTTAAAGATTACAGGTCAAAGAAGAATTATTTTAATATTAGATAAAATTGTCTTTACATACAAAAAAAAATAACTTGGAACATGAATTATATCTTCAAACCTAAAACAAGAAGCACAAGACTTGGTTGGATGAGAGATGGAAAAATCTGCTTTTATAAATTTAATCCTTCAAGCATAGAATAATAAATATTAATATTAACAAAAGAAGTATATCCAATGCTTATGCTATATGTGAATTTAGCAATTAGAACAAAAGACTTATATCTTACAATAGATTTAACAGTTTCTACCATCAATGCCCAATCACACAAGTTTTTTTTTGTTTATTTGTTTTGTTCATTTGTTTGGCTTTGACACTCAGCTTGTGGTATCTCAGTTTGCCAACCAAGGACTGAAGCTGGGCCCTGGCAGTAAAAGTGCTGAATCCCACCCACTAGACCACCAGGGAACTGGCCCCTCCATCATATACTGCCGGGGTCCAGCCCCGGCTGATCCAGGGTATGCGAAGCGGGAACGGCGTCAGCGAGGATCAGGATACAATAGTTTCAATTAGATATTAATTAGAGATGTAAAGAGTAATAGAATGAGGATAGCTCAGTAGGAAAATTCAGTGGAAAAAAGAGGCTGACTGGCTTGGTTTATGCGGGAGACCAATAAAACTTCAAGACAAGAAGTTTGCACCACTTACTTAGGCCGCAGGCGTCCTTCCGTTCTCCCAAAGGAGAGGAGACACTGAGGCCTCCCCGGTTGGATCTTAGAAGCCCAGGCATAATTAGTAAGCATGGCGGGTTCCGCGCTCCAGATGGGGACTCAGCCAGAGTGAGAGAGCGAGCGACATGGGGAGACCAATATTTCGAGAAACTGATCCCAATTCTTTATTTTCCATGGTCTACTTTTATACACTGAGATGTTATGCAAAAATTACACGGGGTCAGCAGTCCTGACTTTTATCAAAGTCAGGTGCTTCATACAAATGTATACAGAGGTCTTAGGGGTGTTACATCATCTTCTGGCCAGGGGGGCCTGCTGACAATTTATGACCCTCTCCTTGTGACAACGGTCAGTCAACCAGGACACTTATTTCTCCAGGGGTGATTATTCTTAAAACAGACGCCACCCAAATAAAGTTACATTCCTATAGGGTGAGGGTGTAGTGGGTTTTAGTTAAGGAAAGAATTTACTTAGCCTAAGGTCTAACGTGATTAATATCAAAGGTTAATACTTATTTCTTCTATATATTCATTAATGTGTGTAAGGGCAGGGGATATGGAGACTTAGCAACAAACTCATTGGCTCAACAAATGAAAAACCCTTCACCAATACAATTTCTAATCAGCCCACTATACTTATACTAATAGTTTTCTAACTTTTCTAAAGAACCTGTTTTTAGAAGGTTTAAAGCATCTCGTGCCTCTCACGGTTGGGAGGCTGTGAGCAGTCACATGTGGCCGGACGAGCCTGTCAGGCAGGCTAGAGAACCTTCAGAGGAGTTTGTAGGTTAAAACACTCTTGTCACGCCCAGGAGTTTTTATTAACTGGAGCTCTAAGTTAACTCCTTCTCTGAAAGAGGTGGTGGGGGACAGCCCCCCGTAAAGTCAGAGGTGTAGATGAGCACAAAGTAGTAAAGTAGGCAGGCTCTGGTTATGGGGGTAGATGCTCGAGGATTTCCAGGGGGACTCCTGAGGCTCGATCCCGCCTTTGCGTATGTCGAGCCTCCTTCCTCATGACCTTTGCCACGGGCCGAGCGCCTCACTCTGGCCCCCAACAATATACTCTTTATTAGCCACAGAAAAATGATAGCATCCAATCTGCTTTCTTTCACTGTTTGCTAAAACAAAAAGGTAAGTTAAACTCTGACTTTAAAATGATAGCTACTGTATTGAAAAGTAATACAGAATGGCTTAGCATTTATAATTGTTTCAATTATGTGGACTCCAGTATTCTTGGGGCTTCCCTGGTGGCTCAGACAGTAAAGAATCTGCTTGCAATACCTAGGCTCAATCCCTGGGTTGGGAAGATCCCCTGGAGAAGGGAATGGCTACACACTTCAGTATTCTTGCCTGGAGAAATCCATGGACAGAGGAACCTGGTGGGCTAAGATCCATGGGATTGCAAAGAGTCAGACATGACTGAGTGACTAACATTTTCATTTGCTGCTACCTGTATTAGAATAGATAATCACATTCTGAAAAATATTTTAAATATATATGTTTAAGTATATAAGCTAAAGTGTTTTATTTTTAATATGTATCATTGGAGAAAAGTAAGCATGCCATTTGAAAAATAAAAAAGTAAAAACAAAGCAACCAAGTGACAAATATGTCATTTTTATATTGCTACATGTTAGAAAAATTTTACTTTTTCAGACAAAACATATTTATAACAATTTGTGTAAGGCTTATAAATTCACTTCTGATTTGTTTCCTTATTCCTCATCTTGACTATCAGAGTACAGATGGAAAGGTCCTATTTCCATCATGTTTAATAAATCAAAATACCATACATAAATTATGAATAAAAAGCTATTTACCTGCATGGAAATCTATTCCCACAGCAAATGAAGTTCCTGAGATAGGCATCAAAGCATCCATTTTGTCACTTGGTTCCAGAGGTATTCCCCTGATTCCTTCATGAACAGAGTACATAAGAAATGACTCTATACCTAAATTTAAAAGAAAACAAAAGCAAAATGAATATTTAATATTGAAATCATTCCATTGGCAGGAGGGGGGATCAAGATGGCAAAGTCGAAAGACCCTGAACTTACCTCCTCCCAAAGGAATCCAAAATTACAACTTCTTAGAGACCATCTGCTTATGAGAACATTCTAAAAATTATCAGAAAAGATTTTCCACTTTTTCCTTTATATCTTTATAAATATATAAAGAAAGAATCACAAAAACATGGGTAGGACGGACAGAGACATGGTCTTGTCAGTCAGGAAACACACCTACTCCCCCGGAGGTGGAGGATTCACAACCACAGGTGTGCTTCCTAAGGAGTGAAGGGTCTGAGCCCCACACAGGGCTCCCCAGACCAAGGATCCTGCCCTTAAAGACAAGCCACCAGAAAGCTGAGTTTGAAAAACAGCTGAACTTGTTTTGGAGAGCCAAAGATATACAGGACACAGAGGCTTCTCTTTTACAGAGTGGACACAAAATCTCACATATTGTCAGTACCAGCAAGAGACAGTAGTTTGAAAGGTGCTTGGGTCAGATCCACTTGGTGATCTTGGAGAGCCTCCTTGAGAGGCAGGAGGAAATTGGGAAGCCCCCTGGGGACTGACAGTCTGGCAGCAGCCACTTTAGGGATCTTGGTATCCTTCTCAAACTATCCAAAAAATATTCCATAGGAAGGAACACCTCCAAATTATTTCTATGAGAACAGCATCACCCTAATTCCAAAACCAGGCAAAGATACCACAAGAAGATAAAAATGATAGGCCAATATCACTGATGAGCGTAGATATGAAAATCCTCACTAAATGTTAACAAATTGAATTTAACAATATGTTGAAAGGATCATACATCATGATCAGGTGTTAATTATGCAAGGGATTCAAGGATAGTTCAATGTCTATAAATCAATCAATGTGACACATCATATTAACAAAATAAAGAATAAAATATTATATGGTAATCTCAATAAACAAAGATAAAGCTGACTCTGGTTGCCTAAAAACTGTATCGATGAAATAAATGCACTAGAGATAAGATTTTCAAAACCTTATACCTCGACATGACATGCGGTTCTTTTGGAGATAATATCCCACTGTACACATGCAAGTTCTTGTAGTTTCTGATGTTGGTAAACAAAGCTGAGAACATCCACCATTATTTAGTTGGCAGGAATTGCTGCCTGAAAAGTAGAAAAACAAACAAAAGAAACATAAAAATCAAGAAAAGTTTATAAACATGTTATTACTGATTTATAAATGCTGCTGCTTCATATTGGTTAGTATCATGTTTTATTCCCTCAAATAATTTGAAGTAGCAGATTATGGTTGAAGTCTGTCTTTCCATAAAAAGCACAGTATACTGATTACAGAAAACAATACTATAATCAATTTAGAGTGTTGATTCTAAAGGAAATCAACCTGAATATTAATTGAAAGGACTAATGCTGATGCTGAAGCTCTAATACTTTGGCCACTTGATGCAAAGAGCCGACTCATTGGAAAAGACCCTGATGCTGGGAAAGGGATTGAAGGCATGAGGAGAAGGGGACAACAGAGGATGAGACGGTTGGATGTTATCACCAACTCATCAACGTGAGTTTGCGCAAACTCTGGGAGACAGTGGAGGATAGGGAAGCCTGGTATACTGCAGTCCCTGGGGTTGCAAAGCGTCAGATATGACTTAGCAGCTGAATGACAATAGACTAGATGTTAACTGTTCCCACTAAAAGAAAAGAAATGATAACTATGTGATGTAACAACTAGTACTACAGTAGTAACCATATTGCGATATAAAAAATGTTAAATCAACACACTATACATTTTAACCAGTTATCTGTCAATTATATATTAGTAAATATATATTTACAATAAATAATAATTAATATTTTGCAAAGTGAGATCCATGAGAGAATTCACAGTGACAGAAAAGTAAGAGGCAATGGGTGTGTCATGAATGTGGTCATAGACTCCAATACTTTAAGGCCACATAAACCAGGAAATCTCTTTTCTAAATTCTAAATTTCACTTCAACTCTACAGTTACTTCATTTTCAAGTATACTTGATCCAGCTGAATCAAATAAACAGTTATTAATTTATATTACTTACTCAAAGATTATACCATTAAAAGTAAGGATATATATATATATATATAATTTCTTAAAAGCAAGGAACTAACTTACCATTTCAAGGAACATAAATCTTCCAAAATAAATTTAAACACACCCATAAGAGTTATCTAACTAATTGGCATATTAATTTTCCTTATTCCTGTGTTGTAGCAATAACAAATATTACTCAGTTAATCAGAGTTAGGCATTCTATAAAGATGTTCCATTGAATTTACTAGGCCCAATGTGCTAATTAAAGCTGGTAGCATGAAGTTAAGTAATTTACAATCTTATCCAGCAAGTTCATTAAATATCCCAGTTTTATAACATTTTTATTATTCTAGGACATGCAATGACATTTGCTGGATGTTCAAACACTGATATGAAGTACAATAAATCCAGTGAGAATTACAAAGCATGATGAAAGCTGTATATCAATAGTGTTCTATGGAAAATTCAAAACACCAATGCAGCTCATTATTTCTAATCTCCTGAATTCAAGATAGTCTGAAGGGATTTAATTGTTCAATCAAACCTGTCACATGCTCTGTCATTTTTGAAGTGTGAAATAGGCTGAACTGCGACAATTTCTCATCAGAGAGATCTACCACATTCTTTGCTGATTTCCCATAACTGGCAGTTGTTCTTACATGGATTCACATATTATGATTTGCCTTGAACTTTTGAAATGATTACCTTTGTTTCCTTTATAAACTAATAAAGATTAATTGATTTATCCCTTTTTACCAAGCTGACATAATAATAAGATGAACTTTCAGCTCTATTTCTATTTTAGTGATGAGCCAATTATTTTTATAGATCTATAATAATTCTATACTGACCCAATACTTATTTAATTTTATAGGAAGCATGTGAATAGATAAGTGAAAGGCAAAGAGAAAGGGAAATATATACCCAACTGAATGCAGAGTTCCAAGGAATAGTAAGGAGAGATAAGACAGCCTTGTTAAGTGAACTACAGCATGACTGTGCTCATTTCACGTGTTAGCTAGGTTATGCTCAAAATCCTTTAAGCTAGGCTTCAATAGTACATGAACCGAGAACTTTCAGATGTACAAGCTGGATTTAGAAAAGGCAGAGGAACCAGAGATCAAATTGCCAACATCTGTTGGATCACAGAAAGCAAGAGAATTCCAGAAAAACATCTACTTCTGTTTCATTGACTACACTAAAGCCTTTGACTGTGTGGAACACAATAAAAAGTAGAAAAATTATAAAGTGAAGGGAATACCAGACCACTTTACCTGCCTCCTGAGAAACCTGCATGCAGGCCAAGAAGCAACAGTTAGAACAGACATGGAACAATGGACTGGTTAAAAATTGGGAAAGGGATACTTCAAGGCTGTATACACTCACCCTGCTTATTTAACTTATATGCAGAGTAATAATGCAAAATGCTGGCTGAAGTAATTACAAGCTGGAATCAAGATTGCCAGGAGAAATATTAATAACCTCAGATGTGCAGATGACAGCATCCTAATGTCAGATGGTGAAGAGGAACTAAAGAGTCTATTGAGGGTGAAAGAGGAGAGTGGAAAAAGCTGGCTTAAAACTCAACATTCAAAAAACGAAGATCATGGCATATAGTCCTATCACTTCATGGCAAATAGACTGGGAAACAGTGGAAACACTGACAGACTTAATTTTTTGGGTCCAAAACCAATGTGGATGGTGACTGCAGCTATGAAATTATAACACATTTGCTTTCTTGGAAGAAAAGCTATGGCACACCTAGGCAACATTAAAAGGCAGAGACATCACTGTTGACAAAGGTCCATATAGTCAAAGCTATAGTTTTTCCAATAGTCATGTACAGATATGAGAGTTGCACCATAAAGGAGGCTGAGCACAAAAGAACTGATGTTTTCAAACTGTGGTGCTGGAGAAGACACTTGAGAGTCCCTGGGACAGCAAGGAGATCAAACCAGTCAATCCTAAAGGAAATAAACCCTGAATATTCATTAGAAGGACTGATGCTGAAGCTGAAACTCCAATACTGTGGCCACCTGATGCTAAAAGCCTACTCACTGGAAAAGACCCTGATGCTGGGAAAGATTGAGGAGAAGGGGACGGCAGAGAATTAGATGGTTGGATGGCATCTCTGACTCAATGGACATGAATTTGAGCAAACTCCTGGAGATAGTGAAGGACAGGGAAGCCTGGTGTTCTGCAGTACAAAGAGTCAGACGTGACTGAGCAACTGAACAACAACATGTGAATGTATATTAATACAATGCCAATCTATAGCAATATGCATTTAGCTATAGATTTTTTTCCAACTACCATTGAACAGTGAAAATCTGACAAGTGATACTTATCTATAAATTTTGAAAAAACAAATGGACAGCAGAGGAAACAAAGGAATTAAAGAAATAAAGAATAATGGATTAGAGAATTATTTATAAAAACAAAAGAAAATACAGAGTTATATATAACCTTGATATCCAAAATGCATGAAGAATGAAGAAAAAGGAACTTCTGTGATTGTGTATTTTAAAACATAATAATAATAGAAATATGCAATAAGATATAATTATTTTTATAAATAATAAAATTCACTATGCTAATAATGTTGTTCAGTAATAATACATGTTGTATATTATTTGCTTAGTCTCTAAGAGAAAAAGTAAAATAAAAATAATTTTTAATAATATCTTTGCCTATTAAACATAAATTTAATGCAGAAAATAATAGAGTTTTTTTTAAGGAATAATTTAGGCTGTGAATATCTAGCACATTAGAAAAAGTGCTTTGGCTTAATATTTTGCAGTGATATAGATGTTCAAACTTCATTCCTCAATTCACTAGTAGAACTAGAAAAGTCCACTTGGCTAAGGAGAAGTCTCAGCTCTCCAGTGATCTGTATCAAGAATGATAAATGAAGTAACTAATTGTACTTTGAAATCTGAAGTGGTAGTACTGTTAACACCTTAAGTAGTCCTAAATTGCTCATATTTCATACTAATGAAGCTTTTAAACTACCTGCTATGATTCTGTTAATGGGGTTGTCTTTAATACAGATGCTTTTATCAGCATATTCTTTGGTAGAAACAGTATTTTAAGTTTAATATTATCATACCATTAATTTCTAAGTGTTAGAGGTCCTGGGCAGTTTGGAAATACTTTCACAGTGCATGGAAGCCCCAGCTCTACCTATAGAATCAAATCCTTAAAAGATTAATGGGTCTTGTTAAAATGAACAATGTGAGACAAGCATAATATACTGAATTTTTCTTCCAAGAAACTTCATTGCAACTGTATCTACAAAAAATGGACTATTTTATTAATTTACAATTTTCAACAAAGTATGTGTGTGTTCTTTTGAAGAAGTAAATACATGTTTGTTTAATGTTTGGAAATATAATCTCCCCTTTTCTAATTTGTATTTTACATTTGTTGAATGTTTTCAGATATAATTTCATTCAGTGTAGACTATAAATTTAAATTTATCACAATACTGTAAGTTTTTACACTTAACAAATACATTGTATTGAAATCCATAAAAATGCAATCATATTTTATTTATTGAGTACCAGTATTTTATTTCCAGTTATATGATCTATTCTCCAAGGCTTGAATGTCAGTAAAATCATTTATTTTGATTCAGAATTTTTTCTATTAAATAATTCCTAGTGAAAACACTCATTCATTATTACAGACAATAACAAAAAAGAATCAGAGAATAAATACAGATTTGTGCATATGAGTTTGGATGTCAGCGTCATCTCAACCATGAATAGATCTCAGTAATCAGATTGTTTTGCAAAGTAATTTTTTTTCTTAAAAATATTTTTTTCCTTGATAAAAAAAATACATTCCATGCTACTACTGGCAATAAAGGATTCCAGACTAAAATTTGGCCCATACTCTATTCAGAAAAGGCAATCCTGAATCTGGTTTTCATTTTGCCTCTGGATGTACAGGATGATTTTCATTTGGTATCTCCCAATAAATTAATTCTGCCTGCTTGATTGTTGTCACCTGTCTTCAGAATTAGTGCACCCTTTGGTTCACTATTCTTTTTTATTGTCTTAAAAAATTTTTTTTTTCTTATCTCTACCCTTATCTGCTTTGGTCTACATGCCCAAATCTGTTAGATGAAAATCTTTTTAAGTTTTCTGGATATTTTTTCCTAAGCAGAAAAATATATGAACAAAAGTATTTTCATGGCAGCGATATAAGTAAGACAGTAGAATATAGAAGAATATTTTTTTTCTGGGAAGGGAGTCCTGCTAATGTCATGGATCATGAACCAAAAACTAAGAAAAAACAAGCAGGTGTGGGGCCATACTGCCTGGCATCTCTAATCTAATTGCCATTTGGGCAATGTGACAAGTCCACCTATGTAAATCATCTGTTAGTTCTCTCACTCCATTTCACTGCATTCCACTTGGAAAAGGAGAAACAAAAAAGCAAAATGCTTAGAGCCAAACAATGTAGTGCTTTTGGTTATAAAATGCTTGTATCAACATAGTCCATTTGAAGTCCCTTAGTTCATCCATTTTCTGGGCATAATTATACTTTGAATATATTTTGCTGGGATTTTAAAATTATTTTCATATTCTTAAATCAAGAGCTGAATAGACCTCTTTGAAGACCTGACAAATTCAGATTCCTTGGGCAGCTTTGCTAACATTTTGAAAGCTGACTATATACCTTATGTTAAAGTTATTTCTTCTGCAGTATTAAGCAGTATTTGCCTCCCTCCCTCCCCCCTTTTTTTATTAGGAGGAAAATAGGAAACATCAATTGTTGACTTGAGAAAATTGTATGAATAATTATGTGTTCAAAAGGCAGCACAAATTCATTACCATGTGACTTACCTTGCTGAGCTTCTTTATCATACACTTTCATATGAACAACCCCAGAAGTCTTATTTCTTAGAACGGTGGGGTTTCTTCCATCTCTTTTGCTGCAGGTTCCCAGCTGAGCTAAGTTTTGGTCTGCCCACCACAGTTTCTTATCTATAACAATGAAAAGATTTTTTTAATGAAAAAGATAATCATCTTATTAAATAATATTAAAGAACTATTAAACTCTAATGCTTTCTGATTTCTTTGGTTAAATTCCCAAACTCTGTTTCTAAGGGAAATAGCACAATCACTTTTACTTTTAAAAATACTTATCACAGTACATTCTATTGTTTAAATTTTCCTTCTTTTACTCCAATTAGAGATTATTGACTTTAACTTTTCTTTTTCTTAAAAAATACATGATATAAGTAAAGGTATAGTTCAAATGAATATGGAATACAGATTTTATTATTTACAATCTAAACCATGATTATAGTAGTATTGTACTGTATCTGTAAATGAACAGTAAAATCCAACAAAATACCTAAACTGTGAAAAAGATTGTTCTCTAAGTTCTATATAAAGCATGTAAGCTTTTAATCACTGGTACTCCACAATATTGGATTCTTCACAGTTATAGTGACTTATTTTTTGTACAGTTCATGCTCATTTCTCCAAAATTTTATAAATGAATACTATCAACTGGTATTGAATGTTTACTTTGTAATAGAGAATATACAATGTGCCTCAGATTAAAATTAGCCAGGTAGCTAGAACTGTAGTCAATTTTTATGCTTGTTATTACAGTATGTCAGACTGTCATATCAAAACTATAGGGATGCTATTATTATTTTCTGAGATTCAAAGAGATTAACTACCTTGGTCAAATTCATATATATGGTCATTCTGTCTCCAAAACTTGAATTCTTTCTAAGAGTCTACTCTTGGTGCATTAAAACATTTAAGGTAATGAAATAATTTTAAATCAAGTTCATAATTTTAAAGGTATTGAACAATCTATTTCAACAATAATGTTCAACAAGACAATTGAGACTACTATCAATTCCAACCAAGAAGTCTGAGTCAGGTTATTGAACTCGGGGAAGAAAATAATAACAATACAGTCTTTACCTTCAAGGTACAATTATTCTATCAAATGTCAGGATATTTTAGACTGAACCAAAGCTTTGTTTCAGGTACTACCAAAGGAGTAATAACACAGACATTAATGATAACTATCTTTTTCTAAATCTGATTTTATGCAATGTACAATTCTAAACACTATAGATAAATTCATTTAATCTTCACAATTCCATAAAGTAAGTACTAGTATTATTAAGTTCAGTTCAGTTCAGTTGCTCAGTAGTGTCTGACTCTTTGAGACCCCATGGACTGCAACACTCCAGGCTTCCCTGTCCTTCACCAACTCCTGGAGCTTGCTCAAACTCATGTCCATGGAGTTGGTGATGCCATCCAGCCATCTCATCCTCTGTTGCCCCCATCTCCTCCTGCCTTCAGTCTTTCCCAGCATTAGGGTCTTTTCCAATGAGGCAGTTCTTTGCATCAGGTGGCCAAAGTATTGGAGTTTCAGCTTCAGCATCAGTCCTTCCAATGAATATTCAGGACTGATTTCCTTGAGGATGGACTGGATGGATCTCCTTGCAGTCCAAGGGACTCTCAAGAGTCCTCTCCAACACCACAGTTCAAAAGCATCAATACTTCAGCGCTCAGCTTTCTTTATAGTTCAACTCTCATATCCATACATGACTACTGGAAAAACCATAGCTTTGACTAGATGGACCTTTTTAAATCATCTTACAGTTAAGAATATTGAGGCAAATAGAGTTTAAGAAGTTTTTCACAGTATCACGGAATGAATAACAGCCCAAGGTTATGAACCAAGCACTGATTTTAGAGTCCATGGCTGTTAATCTCATTTCTACAGTGTCACCTTCCATAGAAGGATAGAGTTCAGTCTTCTTTCTCTTGACATATAATATGGATTTTAGATTATGATGGTGAAGTTGAGTAGCCCATTCACTTAGGTTTTATTAACCCACTGCCAAGGTAATCAGCAATGTTTCAGAAAGTAGCTACTCTAAAGTCCTGGCTCCTGGGGGGCAGAAGAGGATGACACAGAGCAGAATGTTTTCATAAGTATGCAACTGTGCCCTTCAAAACACCTACAGACAAGTTTTTAAAAGTTATGAATCACTGCCCTTTTATCTCCTTCACAGCAAATACTGACACCCTTCTGGAGGTCCTCCACCCTTCTGAAGGACTCTGGGAGGCAAACCTCTGCCTGTCTCAGGAAAGAGTTTACAGCCAAGGTTATATCCTAAGCAGCCACCGATCATCCTAGCTTCACATAAAAAATCCTGGGCAAAGAATCATTAGTCTTCTCTCTTACAGAGTCATGGATGAGGAGGCATGTTCCATAGGGCAAGAATATTATTTAATGAATGAACAAACAAATGAAAAAGACAAACAGAAAATATAATAGAAAAGAGAAAAAGTAAAATATTAGTCTGAAAAGTCCAACAGAGAATTTCTGGAGGTCCAGTTGTAGGACTCTGCTTCTAGTGCAGGGGGCATGGGTTTAACCCCCAGTGGGGGAACTAAGATTCCATATGACATGCAACCCAGTCTCCCCACAAATAAATAAAATGTCCTATAGCCAGTATCATCAGACTGTACTTGCAACAATTAGATTCACTACTTCCATGAAGTTACAGGGAATAAAAAAAAAAGGCTAGTTTTACTTTAAAATGTCCTTAATTGAAAAGTAACAAGCATCAGTTTTGTTCAGTCCAGCCCTATTTATTATTCTGAGTAACAAAATTGGGATCCTGTGCATACAGAAAGCACTTTGGGTGCATCAGTTCAGTTCAGTCTCTCAGTTGTGTCCGAGTCTTTGTGACCCCATGAACCACAGCTCGCCAGGCCTCCCTGTTCATCACCAACTGCTGGATTCTACCAAAACCCATGTCTATTGAGTCAGTGATGCCATCCATCCAACCATCTCATTCTCTGTCCCATTCTCCTCCTGCCCTCAATCTTTCCCAGCATCAGGGTCTTTTAAAATGAGTCAGCTCTCCGCATCAGGTGGCCAAAGTATTGGAGTTTCAGCTTCAACATCAGTCCTTCCAATGAACACCCAGGACTTATCTCCTCTAGAACGGACTGGTTGGATCTCCTTGCAGTCCAAGGGACTCTCAAGAGTCTTCTCCAACACCACCATTCAAAAGCATCAGTTCTTCGGTGCTCAGCTTTCTTCACAGTCCAACTTGCACATTCATACATGACCACTGGAAAAACCATAGCCTTGACTAGATGGACCTTTTTGACAAATAATGTCTCTGCTTTTGAATATGCTATCTAGGTTGGCCATAACTTTCCTTCCAAGGAGTAAGCGTCTTTTAATTTCATGGCTGCAGTCACCATCTGCAGTGATTTGCAGTGTCAAAAATAAAGTCAGCTACTGTTTCCATTGTTTTCCCATCTATTTGCCATGAAGTGATGGGACCAGATGCCATGATGTTAGTTTTCTGAATGTTGAGCTTTAAGTCACCTTTTTCACTCTCCTCTTTCACTTTCATAAGAGGCTCTTTATTTCTTCTTCACTTTCTGCCATAAGGGTGGTGTCATCTACATATCTGAGGTTATTGATATTTCTCCTGGCAATCCTGATTCTAGCTTGTGCTTCTTCCAGCCCAGCGTTTCTCATGATGTACTCTGCATATAAGTTAAATAAGCACAGACACAATATACAGACTTGACGTATTCCTTTTCCTATTTGGAACCAGTCTGTTGTTCCATGTTCAGTTCTAACTATTGCTTCCTGACCTGCATATAGGTTTCACAAGAGGCAAGTCAGGTGGTCTGGTATTCCCAGCTATGGAAGAATTTTCCACAGTTTATTGTGATCCACACAGTCAAAGGCTTTGGCATAGTCAATAAAGCAGAAATAGATGTTTTTCTGGAACTCCCTTGCTTTTTCCATGATCCAGTGGATGTTGGCAATTTGATCTCTGGTTCCTCTGCCTTTTCTAAAACCAGCTTGAACATCTGGAAGTTCGCGGTTCACATATTGCTGAAGCCTGGCTTGGAGAATTTTGAGCATTACTTTACTAGCATGTGAGATGAGTGCAATTGTGTGGTACTTTGAGAATTCTTTGGCATTTCCTTTCTTTGGGATTGGAGTGAAAACTGACCTGTTCCAGTCCTGTGGCCACTGCTGAATTTTCCAAATTTGTTGACATATTGAGTGCAGCACTTTCACAGCATCATCTTTCAGGATTTGAAATAGCTCAACTGGAATTCTCTCACTTCCACTAGCTTTGTTCGTAGTGATGCTTCCTAAGGCCCACTTGACTTCACATTCCAGGATATCTGGCTCTAGGTGAGTGTGAATGATCACACGATCGTGATTATTTGGGTCATGGGTGCATAGTGAACTACAATTGTGTTGAACAAATGTACTTATGAGATAGTTTAAACTGCAGGAAGAATGAGCTACTGTTTTCAAAGGATATCATTTTATCAATGAAAGAATGTCTGACAATCCATGGCTATTCAGACTTAGATATTTGGCAGAAATTTTTCTCAAAAAAAAAAAAAAAAAGCTGGGGGGGAGTGAACAGTGTTTGACAATAACCAACTTTGAGACTTATTATAAAGCTGTAGTAATTGAGACAGTGTTGTATTGTTGAAAGAATAAGATCTATGTCTTTATAGATCCTATGTTCTAGTGAGATAGATAGACAAGAAATAAACACATAGAAACGGTATACCTAAAATTCCTATAAAGCAACAGCAAATAAATAACCTGATTGAAAATGGGCAAATAAATGAAACATTTCTCTAAAGAAAACTTGCAAGCAAACATCCAACAGGTATATGAAAAAATGCTCAACATCATTGATCATCAGGAAAATGCAAATCAAGACCACAGTGAAATATCACATCACACCTGGCTCTCAAAAAATTACAAACAAAACAAAACAACACAAAAACAAAAAACATAACAATGCTGGCAAGGATGCAAGGATGTGGAGAAATTTAAACTTGTACACTGTTGCTAGGAATGTAAAACAGTGCAGACACCATTTAAAATGGTATGGAGATTAGTCAAAAAATTAAAAATACACCATAATATGACCTTGGCCACCTGATGAGAAGAGCTGACTCATTGGAAAAGATCCTGATGCTGGGAAAGATTGAAGGCAAAAGGAGGAGAGGGTGGCAGAGGATGAGATGGTTAGATAGCATAACTGACTCAATGGACATGAGTTTGAGCAAACTCTGGGAGATAACGGAGGACAGGGAAGCCTGCAGTGCTGCAGTCCATGGGGTCGCAAAGAGTTGGAGATGACTTAGGGATTTAACACAACAACAATGTTCCAGCAATACCATTTCTGGGTATATATACAAAATAACTGAAGTCAAAATCTTGAAGAGATATTAACACTCCAATGTTCACTGTGGCCTTATTCATAAAAGCAAGCATAAATGTATGGAAACAACCTAAAAGTCCACCAAAAGATGAATGGATTGATAACATCTGGTGTGCATATACAATGGAATATTATTCGGCTTTTAAAAAGGATAATAATCTCATGGGGGATGTTGATAACAGGCAAGGCTACATGTGGGTAGGGATAAGGAGAATATAGGAAATCTCTGTATTTTCTTGTCAATTTTGCTGTGAACCTAAAACTGCTCTAACAAAATAAAGTCTTTTTAAAAATAGAGAGAATTTCACCCCATGCAACAAGATGGATGAAATTTGAGGACATTATAGTAAATAAGATTAGCCAGTCACAGAAGGATAAATATTGTATGATTCCACTCATATGAGGTATCTAAAACAGCCAAACTCATAGTAACAGAGTAGACTAGTGGTTGCCAGGAGTGGGGATGGGGCTGGGGGATGAGAGAGTTGCTGTCCAGCAGGTATAAAATGTTTCAGTTACAGAAGATGAATAGGTTCTAAAGATCTTTTATACAATATTGTGCCTACAGCTAACAATACTTTATTGTGCACTTAAAAATTTGTTAAGAGGATAGATCTTATGGTAAGGGTTCTTACCACAGTAAAAAAGATAAGAAATAACTGAAGGCTGTCATGAGTCCTATAAAGAAAATAGGCATAGTTTCACTTTCTGGTTTTCCTATTTTTGTCTGCACATCACTCCACTCTACTTACCCTCCATTGCACAAGTCTAAACCTACGCTCAGTGCAATAATTCAGACTAGCACATTCCACATTGACTCTTCTTTCTCATTGATTCCAAAGCCTCTGCAGACAGCATCATATGGTTTTGTATGAAATTGCTGCTTTTTCTTTTCTTTTCACTTGTACTAATTTTGACTCTTTATCCAGAGATGAAAATCTGAGAATAAGGATCCTGTCTTGTATTTCTTTGTATTCTTCACAGCGCTTTGTATTCTTTTGAACTGAGTGTGATGTAGAAATTCCCTAAATATCTGTGAAATGGCTGGGGAAATAATATCCCTAAAAATATCTCCCAGAATAATTTACTTCTTAGAAAACATTTAAATAAAGCCATCTCCTCCACTTCCTCCTCTTAAAATGTTCTCTTTTTAAATATTTTTCTTTTTTTGACAACTCCTCTAATATAAAGAACTTTGGTTTTGACTCTGTAATTATTTAGAATCATATTTCTATCACTTTTTTTCCTTACACTCTTATTCATATAAATATACTAGAATCTTCAGAAATTACCAAAATTCAAAAACTACTTTCTTATGTTGGAAGCAATTATGAATATCTCTATTTCACTATTATAAGCTGAACTCTGCACCACAAAATTCATATGTTAAAATTCTAACTGTCAGTATCTCAGACTGGGACTGTATTTGAACATAAAATCATTAAAGAAGTAATTAGGCTTCCCTGGTGGCTCAGATGGTAAAAGTCTGCCTGTAGTGACAGAGACCTGGGTGCAATCCCTGGGTTGGGAAGATCCCCTGGAAAAGGAAATGGCTACCCACTCCAGTATTCTTGCTTGGGGAATCCCATGAACAGAAGAGAAGAGTCTGGTGTGCTACAGTCCATGGGGGTCACAAAGAGTCAGACAGGATTGAGCAATGAACACTTTCACATAATAGGGTGGATCTTAATCCTACATGACACATGTTCTTATAAAAAGAAAATTAGGCCACAGAAACACACAGATGGAAGACTCAGTGAGGAAAGGATAGCCATCCACAAGCCATGGAGAGAAGCCTCAGAAGAAATCAACTATGTTGACTCCTGGTTTTCAGACTTCAGGATTCCAGAACAGTGAGACAATGAATTTCTGTCAAGAAATCCAGTCTATGAGACTTTGTTAGGGCAGCCCTAGCAAACAAATACGTTTACTAATAGGGATATAGAAGACACTTATGAAAGAATTAATATAAATATCATAAATGTAAATTGGTTCTACCATACAATTGCCAAACTCTGCACTCAAAAGAGAGAGAAAAATAATTTTACTGAGACACAACTGAGCAAATGAGCACTAAGTCCCAAGGCCTTTGCTAGGCACATATAACTGTCTCAATCATTTATAAGTGAGTGGACGCAATAAAATGCCTGTCAATAAGCAAAATCTATAACTTAAAAAAAAATCCACAAATACAGCAACAAACATCAAAATAAATAACCCAAAGAGTTGAAATTGCATTTACTGCCTGGAAATTGGAAGAGGAGTAAGGGCGATTTCTCACTTGTGATTTCAGTAACTAAATTTTACCCTCAGAGCTCCAAAAAATCTCTTTCATATACCTAACTATCCTCTTAATCTTCAGCCCATATATGCTACTACATAGCAGGAATTTCTACCTGAATATAAGGAAGTCACTGCAAACTTTACATGACCAAAATAAAATTCATCTTATTTTTCCCATGTATACTTATTTCCCAGTAGAATTATGTATGAATTAATGTTTGTATCCCCTGCTAAATTCATATATTGAAATCTTACTCCCAGGGTGTGGTGCCCTGGGAGGTGATTGGGCTGTAAGTGTGGAGCCCTCATGAGTGGAATTAGTATCCTTATAAAAGACACACCCCTGAGAGCTCTCTATCCCTTCTGCTGTGAGACAGTAAGACCAGCTGGCTGCCTGTGAAGCAGGGAATACATTCTCACCAGACACCAAATCTGCTACCACCTTGATCTTGGATTTCTCAACCTCCAGAATATTGAGAAATAAATGTTTGCCACTTAAAGCATCCCATCCTGTGGTATTTTTGTTACAACATTCTGAACTAAGACGGCTTCTCACAGTGAACGGTCTCTGACTTGGTCATCTGTGGTAAAAACTAGAGGGCCATCTTTTTAACCCTCCCAGGGCCATGTCTCTTAGGTGCTTAGCCCAATGTTTTATTTCCTCTCCATTCCCACTAAAACTCCTTAGGTCAGGACTCCATTACTTCTCATTCTCCTGATGACCTTTGCTGAGGAAACACTAGAGTGATCTTTCCAAAATGCGAATCTAAGCATGTCACTCCACCACTTAAAATTCTACAGTGGCTTGCATTCCCCTGCCAAACCACTTAGCATGGCACAAAGGCCATTTGTGATTTGATGCCTACTTAACTTTCCATCACTAGATCTATTACTGCCCACTGTGTACCATGTTTAGGAATATTGAACTGCAGTCAACTTTCAATTTCCCAAAGATAGATTAACTACATTATGAGGGAAAATGGGTGAAAATGGGCCAAAGACAGCTTACTTGTAAAGAAAAAGAACTAAAAGTGTAGTGGATTAGAGAAATATCTACATATCAGAATAAGTCTATTATTTATAATTATATAGGAACCATTCCATTTTTACATTGTACCTATTGCAAATAAGGAACGCCCCTTCCACCTGGGCAGTCAAAACTGGCTATGTGCATATGCAATCTGTTAGCTGCTTTTGGGTGCAGGAACAGTTTTCTGCAGTTTGCCTGAAGCTCTGGGCAAAAATCTATTTCTTAGGACAATGATGGTACTAGAAGTCTCTATGTTGTGCCTTGTCCCAAGACTTGTTTTTATTTATTTTTCTCAAACAGAGAATCTAGAAAGTGGCATTGGCGGTGAGAGGAAGAGCAACACAGAACAGAACCCTGACTTTTGTTCTGAAGACTTTGTGACCTTGAACTGACAGATACGGTCTTAAAATTCCTTCAGTTCATTGTCACATTGAGGTTTGCCTCACTGAGAGCCGAGGGGCAGTCTAGGATTGTAGGGAGAAAAACCTGAGAATGGCAGGTAATTTAATTTCCAAGTTGATGGCTTGACTGTGTTGCCAGGAACTAGTATTTGTGTGATGATGAAGGAGAGAATGACAGTGAGAGAGAATTTTCTGACAAAAACAAAGAGGCCCCAAATAACTGCTTGCTGCAATGTTTAGAAAACAAAAATGTTTATTTAGTGAAAATATTTTATTTAGTGTTTATTTAGTGAAAAATATTATTCTCATCAAAAAAAGGGAAAAGGAACAACAAGGTCCTCCTATGTAGCACCGAGAACTATATTTAATATCCTATGATAAACCAAATGGAAAATAATATATTTAATATATATTTCAGTCATATATATATTCAGTTTTATGTATATATAAAACTGAGTCATTTTGCTATATAGCAGAAATTAGCACAATATTATAAAGCAAATAAAAAGAAAATTAGAAGAGGAGAAAGAGGAGCGGGAGAAGAAAGAGATAAAGACCCACTGACCTCCTGTAAACACTTTAACATCCTAATGAAATGCATTTGAATTAAATATCCATCTTGTGTCACAGCTGTGTTAAATTGGATCTGAACAATGTTTTATCTGTATTCTCCTGATTTCCATTACCCCAGTAAATAGGATAATACAGAGTTGATACAGTTTTTCAAAACAATGATTCCCAAATATCCCGAAGCCCCTTTATGTGTGAGTGTTCAGTTGCAAAATCTGTCCGACTCTCTGCAATCCCAAAGACTGTAGCCTGCCAGGTTCCTCTGTCCATGGGATTTTCCAGGCAAGAATACTAAAGTGGTTGCCATTGCCTTCTCCAGGAGATCTTCTTGACCCAGAGATTGAACCGTGTCTCTCACATCTCCTGCACTGGCAGGCAGATTCTTTACCACTGCACCACCTGGGAATCCCCCAATGCCAATTACATAAATGTTTTAAATGGATGGTTTTAAGGCTTGTTGAGAGTCACTGTATACAGTGGGTGAGGGAGTATGGGTTGGGGTCATATAAACATGCTTTGATGCCTGGCTATGACATATTCTGAGTGATTTTGACAAACATACTTGAATCCTTATTATTAGTCTTCTCATCTGTAAAGGGAAAAAATTCCACCACACTGTTATAATATATGAAATAATTAGCCATATGATTTGAATGGTAAAGACAATAACTGGTAGCTACATTGAATAAAAGAATGAGTCAACAAAATCTAAAATATATTTGAGTATACTAATTCTAATATACAAGCACTTCAGAAAAAAACATTTCTATCCACTGTCAATAGAAAACTGTATGGAATTTTTTTTTTCATAATTAATGATGAATTACGACATTTCTAGGCTTCCCTGATGGCTCAGACAGTAAAGAATCTGCCTGCAATGCATGAGACTAGAGTTCATTACCTGGTTGAGAAGATCTCCTGGAGTAGGAAATGACAACCCACTCCAGTATTCTTGCCTGGGAAATCCCATGGACACAAGGGCTTGGCAGGCCACAGTCCATGGGGTTGCAAAGAGGTGGACACGATTGAAGGACTAACACTAAACAGTTCTATGATTTTACACTACTTCTCTTATGGCTAGCAGAATGTGCCACCGGAAAATGTGTCTCTTTGGCATAAGGATTATTTGGAGCTAATTATTTTAAGAAAAATCAGACATAGGATAAACTCTGAAAACAGAATAGAAATTACTCTTTTGTAAAGGAAATTTACATTAGAAAGTGGGCCTGTACCAGGAGGACAGACATCACCAGGGATAATCTTTTCATCTGAGAGATTCATCTGCAAGATGGGACAACCTTCGTTTACTAAACATTTCCTAATTTCATCTTTCCATGAACTGCCTTCCCCTCTTTGAAGCTGCAGACCCTATCTCTTTCTGTAGCTCAGGAAATAAATAGTATATAAAATAATAAATTATATATAAACCTGAATAGTATAGCTATCTTTTGAATCTCATATTTTGGTGGGGTCCAACCATACATAAGCTATTTTTTTTCCTCCTGTTAATCTGTCTTTGGGTTTCACCAATAGCTCAGTGGGTAAAGAATCTACCTACAATGCAGGAGACATAGGAGACACAGGTGTTTGATCCCTGGGTTGGGCAGGTCCCCTGGAGGAGGAAATGCTGACCCATACCAATATTCTTCCTGAAGAATCCCAGGGATAGAGGAGCTTGGTGGGCTACAGCCCAAAAGGACTGCAAAGAGTTGGACACCACTGAGCAATTAAGTGCACACCACACAATCTGTCTTTTATTAGGAGATATCAGCCAAGAGTCTAGGATGGTGCAAAAAAAAAATTATTTTCTTTCCCTATCCCACTAGTTAGATTCATTCACATGAATGTGGGTTGAGATTAGTAGTATAATACCTGAAAGTGGAAAAGAATAATGCTCATTGCCCGTGGCAATCACTCCAAAGTGATTACCAAGTTCAAGTCACATATAAAATGACCTATTAAGTTAGGACAAGTAGAATATTGGGTTTCCCTGGTGGCTCAATGGTAAAGAATTTTCTTGCAATGTAGGAGCCAGGGTTTGATTCCTGGATGGGGAAGATTCCCCTGGAGAAGGGAATGGCTATTCACTCCAGTATTCTTGCTTGGAGAATCCCATGGAGAGAGGAGTCTGGAGGGCCATAGTCCACGGGGTTGCAAAGAGTCATGATAGATTGACTAACACAAGTAGAATATTAGAACTTCAATTTGTATCTGTAAGTGCTGTAAACAAGGGAGATTAACAGTGTTCAAAGACAACAATGTAATTCTTTGTTTGACTTTTACATATACATTGTTTAGGAGACATGTTTAAGAGAATCATTTCCCCTTTATTAAGGTATTTAGTTTAAGCAAGCTCTACAATGGCAACCCACTCCGGTACTCTTGCCTGGAAAATCCCATGGATGGAGGAGCCTGGTAGGCTGCAGTCTATGGGCTCGCTAAGAGTTGGACACAACTTTCATGCATTGGAGAAGGAAATGGCAACCCACTCCAGTGTTCTTGCCTGGAGAATCCCAGGGACGGGGGAGCCTGGTGGGCTGCCATCTATGGGGTCACACAGAGTCGGACACGACTGAAGTGACTTAGCAGTAGCACAGAGGGTTAAGTTAGATAATGACCTCTATGTTGGACTGAGTTGTGTCTTCCCCCAAATCCAGAGATTGAAGTCCTAACCCTCAATGTGACTGTATCTGGAATTGGGTCTTCAGAGAGGTAACTAAGGTTACATGAGGTCATAACAGTGGTACCCCAGTCCATACATGACTGGTGTCATTACAAGAAGATATCAGGGATGTGGGCACAGAGGAAAGACAAGGGGAGGGTGTGATGAGAAGTTGGATATCTGTAAGCCAAGGAAGCCTGGGGAGAAACCAAACCTTCTGACACATTGATCTCTTCCAGCCTCTGGAAAGGTGAGCAGATAAATTTCTATTGTTTAAGCCATCTGGGCTAGTATTTGGTATGGCAGCCCTCACTGACATATATCTGCTAATTTATTCGGAACAGAATACAGTCCTGGGAAAGTTATTTAAAAGAGTCTGAGATTTTGAGTTCACGCTGAGATGCACAATAGGAACCACTGAGAGAAAACTCACTCTATATTCAAGCAGACCTGTACATTACCTCTAAAATATACTCCAATTACCTACTTCCAAATTACGTATTTCCAAGATCTCCACTGCTTCCACTTCCACTGATACCACACTAGTCCAAGAGGTCACAGAGTCTCACCTGAACTCCTACACCAGATAAGGTTCACCAGCGTCCGTTCTTTTCCTCTCCCATAGCCCAGTCTTCACACAGCTTTGGGCAATCATTTTATTAATAAAACACAAACCAGGATTTAAACTCCTGTTTAACTCTTCAGTTGACTACTGAAGTTTTCAGTCTTTATCAGATAAGTCTCTGAGAATCTTGTCAACCTTGACCCTCCTCTCCTGTGGAATGAAGCTCCTGTTACTCCAGTCAAGTTAGCCAGAACCTGACAAGCACTTTCTGATCTTAAAGAGTTTTTACTTGCTATTTTCTCTGCCCAGAAAACTCTTCCTTAGACATCTTCACAAGGCTAGATTTTGCTTGCCATTCAAGTGTAAGCTCAAATAACACCTCCCTGGCAAGGACTTCATGGAAACTTTTATTTTCACACCATTTTTCCGTATCTGACATTTTCCCTAATGTTTATGCATTTACTGTCTATGTCAGCTAAGAGAAAGTTCATGAATATAAGGACTGAAGCTACCTTTTTTCACCTCTGTGTCTCTATGTTGAAAAGATATAATCTAGATATATAACAATTAATAAATTCTCACTATTCTAATAAAATTCTAGTTCTAGAAATACCTGGGGCTGATAAAAGAAATATCCCCAATTCTGTTACTCTGATGCTTAGAACAAGCTTTGGGTAAGAGGGCTGTGTGTGAATGAGAGAAAGAGGCAAAGAACTGAAAAAATGGCCACTTAGAATTATTATCACCTGGAGCCTGAGCAGTTATATAGATTTTCTTTTGTTTTGATATCCCTGAATAAATGGGACACTGGAAAACAGTTTTTAACTTTTTCTTTGAGTAGCAATGGTGTCTCAAACTTCTGATATTCAGTTTCATCAGTGAACCTGGAAGCAGCAAGTGTGACCTTTTTTGCTGCTCCTCCCATGGCAGTCATGGTCAATGGGGACATTTCTCAGGTTGAGTGCCAGCTCTATACTAAGCCATGAGGCATGACTACAAGAGGGAATGTCTAAAGGTCAGTAATCGTCCTCAGCAAGTAGTTCTAGGTTCCTTTAAGAGATTGCAAACAATAGGAAGATAAATGTAAAATCAGAGGAATCACAAGTCAATTCTCCACAGAAGAACTGAAAGAGTAGCACTGACATATAGATAGTGGGAAGCTGCTGGACAGCACAGGGAGCTTAGCTCACTGCTCTGTGATAATCTAGAGTGGTGGGATGTGGGAGTGGGAGTGAACTCAAGAAGGAGGGGATATATAGACATGTAGCTGATTCATGTTATACAGCAGAAACCAACACTAGCTGATTCATGTTATACAGCAGAAACCAACACAATGCTGTAAAGCAATTATACTCCAGTTAAAAAAATAAATAAAAGGAGAGGGTGGGATGATTTGAGAGAATAGCACTCTAACATGGATATTACCATATGTGAAGTAGATCACCAGTCCAAGCTGATGCATGAAACAGGGCACTCAAAGCTGGTACACTGGGATAACCAAGAGGGATGGGATGGGGAGAGAGCAGGAGGGGGGTTTGGGATGGGGGACACATGTACACCTGTGGCTGATTCATGTCAATGTATGGCCAAAACCACCACAATATTGTAAAGTAATAAGCCTCCAATTAAAATAAATAAATTAATTTTTTTTAAAATAAAGGATTTTTGAAAAATCAAAGTAAGTAGATAGCTGCAGCTGCTTGCACTTTCTACACTCTCTGAGGATGGCTAGGGAAGGTGGAGATGGCGCGAAGGAAGTGAACAGCTGAGATATGGAATCTGGGGAACAGTGGTGGAGTTGTGTAGAGTTCCCTTTCCTCGAAGTGAACCACAATTTCATTTTTAAGGTGGAACGTCTAGGAGACTCAGCTGTGATTTTACCTAGCACTCCACAGGCCAGTGCCAATCTATTGTCACCCCACCAAACTAGTTCAAGAAAACAACCTATGAGTGCAAATGTGGAGAAAATAGTCAAGGAAAACAAGATCTTCATTTAATTCCTTTACAGTGTGGTTAAAGGCCTTAAATTACAGAAGGAAGAGAACCAGCAGAACTTTTCAGAAAATCCAGCAACTTTAATGTAAAGAAGTTTGGAATTAACAAATAGATAAATAAACACACAGAGAATGAATATGAAGAAAGTATGTGTTTAAAAATGCCTTCAGGAATATCAGTGCATGTGGGTTTGAATTACTTGATACAGGGTCATGCAATGATCTTCAAATTGATTTTCTGAATGACACTCTTTCAAAACAAAAATTAAATGAAGAAAAAACAAAACCCTGGTTCCAAATAGGAAAAGGAGTATGTCAAGGCTGTATTTAACTTATATGCAGAGTACATTATGAGAAATGCTGGGCTGGAAGAAGCAGAAGCTGGAATCAAGATTGCCGGGAGAAATATCAATAACCTCAGATATGCAGATGACACCACCCTTATGGCAGAAAGTGAAGAGGAACTCAAAAGCCTCTTGATGAAAGTGAAAGTGGAGAGTGAAAAGGTTGGCTTAAAGCTCAACATTCAGAAAACGAAGATCATGGCATCTGGTCCCATCACTTCATTCGAAATAGATGGGGAAACAGTGGAAACAGTGTCAGACTTTATTTTGGGGGCTCCAAAATCACTGCAGATGGTGACTGCAGCCATGACATTAAAAGACGCTTACTCCTTGGAAGGAAAGTTATGACCAACCTAGATAGCATATTCAAAAGCAGAGACGTTACTTTGCCAACAAAGGTCTGTCTAGTCAAGGCTACGGTTTTTCCAGTGGTCATGTATGGATATAAGAGTTGGACTGTGAAGAAAGCTGAGCACCGAAGAATTGATGCTTTTGAATTGTGGTGTTGGAGAAGACTCTTGAGAGTCCCTTGGACTGCAAGGAGATCCAACCAGTCCATTCTAAAGTAGATCAGCCCTGGGATTTCTTTGGAAGGAAGGATGCCAA
This sequence comes from Bos javanicus, assembly GCF_032452875.1. Taxonomy (NCBI): domain Eukaryota; kingdom Metazoa; phylum Chordata; class Mammalia; order Artiodactyla; family Bovidae; genus Bos; species Bos javanicus. The sequence continues at coordinate 56,192,983 of NC_083869.1, read as the reverse complement.
AGCTGAAACTCCAGTACTTTGGCCACCTCATGTGAAGAGTTGACTCATTGGAAAAGACTCTGATGCTGGGAGGGATTGGGGGCAGGAGGAGAAGGGGACGACAGAAGATGAGATGGCTGGATGGCATCACCAACTTGATGGACATGAGTTTGAGTGAACTCCGGAAGTTGGTGATGGACAGGGAGGCCTGGCATGCTGCGATTCACAGGGTCGCAAAGAGTCAGACAAGTCTGAGCGACTGAACTGAACTGAACTGAATGAAGTAGGTTCATGAGAAAGAGGACTTTCTTCAGAACTTAAAACTAGTTAACAAGTATAGATAAAAGAGGAGCTTGTCTTAGTCACAGTTGTTAACAAAGAAGTAGAGAAGCTGCAGCCAGCTGTTGCTCTGAGATGCAGTCAACTAAAGTGCAGTCTAAAAATGCAGTCTAAAAATATAAGCTTTACTCAGTTGATAGACCACTAAGGGTCAGATGAGAAATTGCTACACTATAAGGGGGCTTCCCAGGTGGTTCAGCCAGTAAAGAATTTGTCTGCAATGCAGGTGACTGGGGTTTGATCCCTGGGTTGGGAAGATACCCTGGCAAAGGGAATGGCAACCCACGCCAGTATTCTTGCCTGGAGAATTTCATGGACAGAGGAGCCTGGTGGGCTACAGTGCATGGAGTTAGTTGCAAAGCGTTGGACATGATTGAGCAACTAACACTTTGACATACACACTTTTATCCCCCTTATAACTTCTACTTATTTGGAAAAGCAGGTGAAGGGGCCATAGTGGACCATGATCACTTAGAACCAACTATTCATTAACTTCACTGCTGAAGTCCCTAGAACTGATTTGTACCAGTTTGACCTTCCAAGCCAGTCTGTATGACAGGCATTCTATCAATCCAGGATATTGTGTTAAATTTTTTTGTTTCATTTGGAATACATGTATTTTTGTAATAGATATTTCTTCCCTCTTGAGACAGAATTAAAATCTGTTTCTGGTAACTAGATTCTATGTAGAATAGTGCCCAGGAAGTATTAATCTCAGTAGACATTGTCACAAATATATCCTTATTATTATGCTCATGTCTTGGTTTTCAGTTTTGTCAAAAAAAAATCTATCATTTTAAATATGTAAATATATAGTATATAAATAATTTATAAAGTGTATAAACATTAAAATGATATTATAGGGACTTCCCTGGTGGTTCAGTGGCTAAACCTCCTGCTCCCAATTCAGGAAGACCAAGCTCAATCCCTGGTCATGGGACTCGAACCCACATGACTCAACTAAGACCTGGTGCAGCCAAATACATAAACTACTAAAAATTGATATTTTATTGACCTAGAAATCAATGTTTATGACAAATTAAAACTGAAAAAAGTTTATATATAATTTGTAAAAAAGATCATAAATTTTAACTTTTCTAAATAAAGTTTTAAGATACAGTTTGCTAACAAATATTACTGATATCTTTAAATGATCCTATTCTGCTCATTTTTAAATTATTCAGCATTAATGTTAAATTTTTACTTCAATTAATTTAAATCATTTTTACAGTGTGCTTCTTGAGCAATGTTTTCTTCTTTTAATATTATTTGAGATTCAGTGAACTAGTATTTCATTCTGGTTTGAACACACTGTATATTAAAAGGTTCCAATATTTCAAAAATTGCTTCAAATGGTTGTTCTATCCTGGATAATTTATTGCTCTGTCTTTATTATTAAAATATGAATGTTGTTGTTGTAGTTACTATGCAATTCTTGACACTGCCAAATAATTAATATTGTAAAATTTACTGACTAGAAATATATATATGTGGGTGTAAACATAAATATATTACTGGGAAAAGGTTAAAAAATAAATACTGTCAAAAATAAATGATCTTTGGTGCTCCCATTTGCCATGATCCTGTCTTTCCCAAATAATTTAATATGATATATCTATTTATTTGAAAATAAAAGCACATAAAACCTCTACATTATAGCACATTTCAGAGGGAAGCATTGCCCATTTAAATAACGTTACCAAAATATTATATCATTGCAACTCAAGACTTTCAATTGAATTGGATGGGATAGCTGCCAGGTGGAGCAATACTCTTGAATCAGAAAATAAAAATAAAATTGTGGTTTGTAAAAGAAGCATCATCTTATAATCCTTTACTTTGTAACTCATTAAATTTTGTAACATTAAATCATATGTTTTAACTGTGATTCATAAAACAAAAAGGCATGTTCTTTTTATAACGAATCTCAGGATGAGCATCCCTATGCAATCACTTCATTATGCTCTCATTTTCATACCTGGAATTCCACAAGATAATGACTTGGTGTACTAGAACTAAGTCACAATATAATATTCCTGAATAAAGAATGCAACTGTGAATTTGATAATGCATATAGCTCTCTTTGGGGCTTTCTCAGTGGCTCAATGATAAAGAAACCGCCAGCCAATGCAGGAGATGTAGGAGACATAAGTTCAGTCCCTGGGTTGGGAAAATCCCCTGGAAGAGGAAATGGCAGCCCACTCCAGTATTCTTGCTTAGAAAATCCCATGGACAGAGAAACCTGGTGAGCTGCAGTCCATGGGGTTGCAAAAGAGTCAGACATTGCTTAGGAGCTGAGCACAGCACAACACAGTTCTCATTAAATTGGGGATTTAAAGTAAAATGGTAAGCTTATTGATATAAGACTTTTTAAGAAGAAAGAGTGGTAAGATGAACTGGAGATGTGATTTTTGTCATTCTACACCAAGTAATTTCCAGTTCTGGTTAGGTTTCTCACAACTAGAATTCCATATGAAAAATATAGGTGGCAAAATATCATAACAGAAAAAAAAATACACGAATGCTTAGATTTAACTTACATGGAAATAAATTGGAGGTATACTGAGTATTTCAAAAAAGAAAAACATGTTTCAAGGTAAGGGGGGGATGTCTAGATAAATTTTCAAGTGGTAGCTTATGGCTATATAATTTTGAAATTTTCCTGAGAGCATATGTTATGGCTATGTTCTATAACTATGTAACTTTTATGTATTCTATTGTTCATCAAATAGGAATATAAGTATTTCAACTTAATAAGTATCCATAATTTGGATAAGGTAATATTACAGATGATGAAGTGAGATTCATTTTTTTAAAAACCAAAAATGTTCTTCCAAAGTGAAATCTTAGTAGTCCTTAATATGGCACAAATATTATTCTTGTCTCATTATTCCAGTGAGCCGAGAGTTCTCTTGCAAAGCTCTTAATCTCTATTCCAAGGTAACAGGATCTTTTTCCCTCCCATACATAATCTCATTATGAGTCAATTCAACACAAAATAATCTCATCATCCGCCTTTTGAGTACTCTTCATCTGTGATAAATCAGTATACATATATACAACAATTATACTTACAATTTAAAAACCTAAAATCATGAGATTTTTTTTAAAGGTGTACATGTTTTATGGTTTGTTTTTAAAGATATTCCTTGAATGGTTATAATTTCAATATGGAACACTAAAAAATAAAATTAAATTGATATAGATATTTATTTCAACTTCTACTGATAAATGATTATGAAAAGGAAAAAAATAGAAATTTGTATGTTAATACTCAAGTACAAATTTTCTTTTTAATTTGCCTACATCTAGGTATATCAGTTCAGTTCAGTTCAGTCACTCAGTCATGTTCGACCTTTTGCAACCCCATGAACCGCATCATGGCAGGCCTCCCTGTCCATCACCATCTCCGGGAGTCCACCCAAACCCATGTCCATTGAGTCAGTGACACCATCCAACCATCTTATCCTCTGTCATCTCCTTCTCCTCCTGCCCTCAGTCTTTCCCAGCATCAGGGTCTTTTCAAATGAGTCAGCTCTTTGCATCAGGTGGCCAAAGTATTGGAGTTTCAGCTTCAAAATCAGTCCTACCAATGAACACCCAGGACTGATCTCCTTTAGGATGGACTGGTTGGATCTCCTTGCAGTCCAAGAGACTCTCAAGAGTCTTCTCCAACTCGACAGTTCAAAAGCATCAATTATTCAGCACTCAGCTTTCTATATAGTCCAACTCTCACATCCATACATGACCACTGGAAAAACCATAGCCTTGACTAGACGGACCTTTGTTGACAAAGTAATGTGTCTGCTTTTTAATATGCTGTCTAGCTTGGTCATAACTTTCCTTCCAAGGAGTAAGCGTCTTTTAATGTCATGGCTGCAGTCACCATCTGCAGTGATTTTGAAGCCCAGAGAAATAAAGTCATACACTGTTCCTACTGTTTCCCCATCTATTTCCCATGAAGTGATGGGACCGGATGCCATGATCTTCGTTTTCTGAATGTTGAGCTTTAAGCCAACTTCTTCACTCTCCCCTTCACTTTCATCAAGAGGCTCTTTATTTCTTCTTCACTTTCTGCCATAAGGGTGGTGTCATCTGCATATCTGAGGTTATTGATATTTCTCCCAGAATACTGATTCTAGCTTGTGCTTCCTCCAGCCCAATGTACTCTGCATATAAGTTAAATAAGCAGGGTGACAATATACAGCCTTGACATACTCCTTTTCCTATTTGGAACCAGTCTGTTGTTCCATGTCCAGTTCTAACTGTTGCTTCCTGACCTGCATATAGGTTTCTCAAGAGGCAGGTTAGGTGGTCTGGTATTCCCATCTCTTTCAGAATTTTCCACAGTTTATTGTGGTCCACCCAGTCAAAGGCTTTGGTATAGTCAATAAAGCAGAAATTGATGCTTTTCTGGAACTCTCTTGCTTTTTCCATGATCCAGTGGATGTTGGCAATTTGATCTCTGGTTCCTCTGCCTTTTCTAAAACCAGCTTGAACATCTGGAAGTTCATGGTTCACGTATTGCTGAAGCCTGGCTTGGAGAATTTTGAGCATTACTTTACTAGCGTGTGAGATGAGTGCAGTTTGCGGTAGTTTGAGCATTCTTTAGCATTGCCTTTCTTTATGACTTTTCAAAATCTTCTATGATCAGATGCCTTCCATCAAAGTTTAATTTGGATTGAACCAAACTGTCAAATACAGTAATCCTCCCTTATCTGAGGGCTCCCTGGTGGCTCAGATGGTAAAGAATCTGCCTGCAGTGCAGGAGACTCAGATTCTACCTCAGAGTCAGTAAGATCCCCTGGAGAAGGAAATGGCAAACCACTCTAGTATTTTTGCCTGGAGAATACCATGGACGTAGGAGCCTGGTGGGCCATAGCCCACTGGGTCACAGAATTGGACATGACTGAGCAACTAACACTTTCACTTGCTTTCCCTTAACTGAGCTTTCAATGTCCATGGTTTTAGTTACCTAAGTTCAATCAAGATCTGAAACTATTATATGAAAAATTCAAGAAATAAAGAGTTCTTAATTTTTAAATTGCACACTGGACTGAGTAGCATGATGAGTAGCTCCATCTTGGCTGGAGAGCCTAACTGTCAACATCTTTTTCATGACATCCATCTTGTCATGGCTCAGTGATCCAGGATTATCCTAAGTAGATGATCCTCCTACTGGATAGTCAGAAGGTCAGTAATAGCTTAGCACTATCTCATACCACCTATCCATTCACGTCACCTCATCTCATCACATAGTCACTTTATCATCTCACAGTGAAATGGAACAGGACTCTATGGTCCTTGACCCCCTCATGCTCTCGCTCTGTAGAAAAACTTTAGCTAAAGCATAATCAGAGAAGTAAGAAAATGCTGAAGCAAATTAAATCTGTCAAATAGGACAAAACAATGATAGTTTAGTCACCAAGCAAAATTGAGGACCTTTAGTTCCTTTTCAAGGGTTATAGATAAAATTCTGAACGATATCCTATGAGCTGTCTTATAGATACTGAAGCCCCCACTAAGTGGAAGAAGTTAACTACATGATGACCAGCCTGTAGCCATGATACAATGCAGAGAACTGACCTCAAGGAAATGAGGGGAAAAAAAAAAAAACTGACCCTAAAACTAAAGATTAACTGTACTTAAGATAACACAGGTCAAACCACTGCATGACCAATTTCAAGATGGTTGTCAGAGCTGAGTGTGCTGTTTCTGCAAGTAACCCATTCCCTCCAGCAATAAAAGCTCTTGTCCACCAATTGTCAGTGGAGGTGGCTTGGCCTTTGGACAGAATCCACCCACCCCCACTCCCTGCCATTGCTGGCATCTAAAATAAAGCACATTTTTCTTTCCACCAAACTTGCTTCTTTATTGGCTTTTGATCAGTGAGCAGTCAGACTTCATGTTCAGTTTTAAGAGACAAAGAGAGATCACATTCATATAACTTTACAACATATTTTTATAAGTGTTCTACTTTATGATTAGTTACTATGGTTCATCTCCTTCTATGCCTAATTTATAAATTAAACTTTATCATAGGGGAATTTTTAGTACTATTCAATGTTTCCATATTGTATATAGGATTTGGTACTATCTTCAGTTTCAGGCATCCACTGGGAGTCTTGGAATGTATTCTCCAAGGATAAGCAGGATTACTGTAGTCAAGGACTCAGGGCTGATTGTTTAGCCTCAGTTTAAATGAATAATGCTACCAGATCATGACATGATTCCAAGTTATTTTCTATGTTCCAACATCAGATAATACCTACAGAATATGGGCAGACTTTTGGAATGAACTCTCCAATTCTCTTGCTTCATTTTCTACCTTCATTTTCTAACTAAAATGTTGCTATAATTATATTAACTCAAAATTTTATCATAAGTCTAAGGTATACTAAATCTTTTCCCACTCTAAACACTTACTATTTCTTATTTTTAAATGAAGGGAGACATGGGACAATATAAAATAGTTATATCTCTACTCCAAAGAATTATACATTTTCACATTTATTCTTATTTTAATGCCATGAACATGAACAATATAATTTTACTGAAAATGATTCCAAAAAAGTTAACCTTTAGTAGTTTACAAAAAGATTAAAAGTCACTATTTAATGTTTTTAAGTACAGTAAAGCTGAAATGATTTAATTATTCCATTTATGTTAATGAAACCATTCTCTGATCACTAATTATAATCTAGTTAAAAAAATAGTACTTGATGTACTTTGGAATTGTAGTATTTATCCATTCTGTAAGGTAATTAGCATTAAGAACAGTAACATATTGGAACACAGCAATTTTAGGTGACAAAAATTGCTGGAATAAAATCACATATAGTCCTTTGGAGATTTCTCACAGTACTTTTAATGAAAATTTTGATGGGCTATTAGTTTTCATTAATGGTAGCTTGAGTACTCAGAGAAGACAACTATGTGCTTTACTTAGTACTGGGCAAATTGCCTGGATAGATTTCATATATTACTGTTCCTTTAATGAATAGTATTAAGGTAATTAGAAGACTGATGACTTAGAAAATTTAGGTGGTGTATTTGAAGTTGTTTGAACTCAGTGACACTGCTCACTGTACACTAAAAAGTAGATTATCCCTTTTGAAAAAGTATGATTTGAAAAGACAATCACTTAAAATACATAGCATAATTATAGTACATTTAAAATAGACTGGTTGTATATATTGAATTACAGAGAGAAATGCAATATAACAATTAAATCACTGCATCTTTTGCTGAAAAGTGTCTATAAATATGATTTTGAAGTAAATATCATTTAAATCTTTTAAAATAATATGCTATTTGGCCAGCTTTTCATCATCTGTATTTTCTGAAGTAGAACATGCTTACATAATTCAGGTATAGACATGACAATACTAATTATATAAATATCTATTATAATTGCACTGATGATCATTCATATACCTAAGAGAACTAACATTTTTTCAATCCTTGTGATAGAAGGAATTATTTTTTCTGATGTGTTTTAAAAATCCTCCATTAAAATAACCATTCTGAAGCATTATATTCCATGTTTCACAAATATTGTGAATATTTTCTACTGAGTAATATTTTATAAAGGCATATTCTGGTGTCTAGATTTTAATCTCTCAAAAAACTCAAGCTTTTTTAAAAGAATATGTTTATAATTTTTCCAAATTGAGATAATTTTAACTGGCATGATGCAATTTCATAAACATATAAATATTCAAGCTTTTAATTTTAGAACATTTGAAATTAAAGCAACAAACTGTAAGTTCTACAAAGTTGTTTGTTCTAAATAACTATAATTAATTTCTTCATGTGACTGATTTATGGTTTTTCTATAAACATTAACCATAACAGCTTGAAATAATCATATTTACTAGAAGTTTCTCTTCTTTCTTATTAAAATGCATAATCATTAATAGCAACTTTGTATAAAATAAATTGGAAATAAAGCAAAACACATGGGGCAGAACTAATTTCATCATCATTAAGAATTTCAACACACACAAACTAAAAGCTTCCCTTTAGAGAAATAAAGTTAATGTAGATGACTACTTTTAGCTCATATGCATAAATTAACTATATATCCTATTTTACTAGACTAGTTTAATGGCAGCATTAAAATTACACACACACACACATCAGGAATTTTTTAAACATAGCAAAAGCTCCACTGAGGAGGAGAGTAAGGTGAATACCTAGAGCATTAAAACAAGCAAAACAAAAATAAAAACAAAAACTCATCTAAAACCAAAAAGTATTTGAAAATATGATCCATAGTAAATTTGATTTCCTGTTTTATTTGTCTCCCTCAGATGTTCTTCCCCCAAGTACCTAAATGACTCACTCCTTTACTTCCCGCAGATTCTTGCTTAGCTGCCATTTCCCACTGAAAACTTGCCATGACCTCTATACATAAAATTGCAATTTTTAGGGTTCCTTTTTCCCAAATCAATTCTGCATTCCCCGTTCTTATGCCTGGGTTGAATTTTCTCCGTTAGTATCTTTTACCACTTGACAAACTTTATTTTACTTGAGTATTTGCTTTTATAGCTGGCCCTTGGAAAACTCAGGAGCACTGCACCCTCCTGGAAGTTAAAAATCGAAGTATAACTTATAGTCAGCTTTCTGACTATGTTCTCCCTCTTTATCTGCATCCAAGATTTCAACCAAATGCATATCTATTACAGTAAATACTGTAGCATTTACTATGAAAAAGAAATCTCTGTATAAGTGGATTCATGCAGAGCAAATCCATGTTGTCGAAGTGTCAAGTGTACACTGTTTTCCCACACTAGGAATACTGACCCTTTAGTAATGGAATTGTTACATGCTTCATGCCGTGCTGTTTGCCGAGCACCTACAAGGTGCCCAGCTCAAAATAGTCACTTGATAAATGGTTGAATTGGTAAATGAATCAAAATTGGGACAGATAAGTATGCTCTCTGTATTATGATATATAAGTATAAATAGAAACATGAGAAGCAAATCTTGATTCTTTTTCATTAAGTTACATTAAAGGAAAGAAAGAAAACATGAAAGAACTATATATCCCCTCCTTTCTCTGCCATCTATCCCTATCTTTCACTCCAAGACAATTTCATACCAGCAGCTGTTACAAACACCAAGGGTTTGTTTTTATGTATATATTTTTAAGGCTCTCAATTTTAATCAAAAACTGTGATAATAGGCCTACAGTCACAATATCAGGTTTCGTACAGGTGCTTGTTCTCTGAGGATCAGGAGTCTTTATGGTATGAGCAAGTTTCTGAAATTCAGCTCTATTGACATTTTGGGCCAAACAGTTCCTTGTTATGGAGGATTCTACTGAGTCTTATAGTTTGTTTACTAGTATTCCTGTTTTTCACCCCACTTCCCTGGTGACTCAAATGGTAAAGAGTCCGTCTGCAATGCGGGAGACCTGGGTTCAACCCCTGGGTTGGGAATATCACCTGGAGCAGGGCATGGTAACTTACTTCAGTATTCCTGCCTGGAGAATCCGCATCGACAGAGGAGCCTGGTGGGTTGTAGTCCATGGGGTCACAAAGAGTTGGACACAACGGAGCGACTAAGCACAGCACAAAAATTAGTAGAAACCCTTTCTTATCAGCAACTGTGACCTCAATGTTTTCCAACAATGACAAATGTTCCCTAGTAGACAAAACCACCTTGGGTTTGAGAATCACTGGCATAGTGAGAAGAAATAAAACTCTGGAGGTAGACAGAATTATGTTAGAGATCCAGCTTTGACCTTGAACCACCCACATTATTTTCAGAGGCAACACTGCAGTTTCAATATCTCTTTTGCATGGTTGCTGTGTCTATAAGCACTAATGTGTAAATTTAGAGAGTAGATGCTCTCTGAACAATACTTACTGAGATAAACAGTGAAGCATAAAAAGCATTTGATTTAAAAAATATATCTAAAATTTTAAAATAAATGCATGTGTGTGTGTGTCTGCATGCTAAGTAGCTTCAGTTGTGCCTGACTGTGACCCTATGGATTAGGGCCCACCAGGCTCCTCTGTCCTTGAGATTCTCCCAGCAAGAACAATGGAGTGAGTTGCCATGCCCTCCTCCAGGGGATCTTCCCCACTGAGGGACTGAACCTGTGTCCCTTATGTCTGCTACATTTGGCAGGTGCGTTCTTTACCACTAGTGCCACGTGGGAAAATAAATGCATAAGTGTGAAAAAAAATTGGAGCATTCTGTATAACTTTTTTGAATGTAACTATTTTCAATTAAAAATGTATTCTAGAGAGTAGTTCAAATCAATATATAGATTTAATTCATTTTTAATAGCTGCATAATATTTCATTTTATATGAACATTTCATGATTCATTTTGCTAGTCCTTTAAAATACACATGAAGGTTTCTTCCCCCGGACATCTAATTACAAGTACCACTACAAAGCATATGCTTACATACATCTCAGTGCGCATATATCCTAGTGTAACTAGAGCTACAAGACAAATTTCTGAAAGAAACACAAGCTTTAAAGATGAAGAATCATGGATTAGAAAGCTTGCTACACTATTTACTAACCAGGTAACAGTGAGTGATTAATTTATGCTACTGAACCTCGGCTGGGAGCTCTGGAGTAAGCAGTGCTAATGGTATCTCTCTCAGGGGACTGCTGTGAGAATTGCATGAGTTACAATTTGTAAATTAAATACTAGAATGCTTTATTTATTTAGACCATCAATTACTATCATTAAAGAGAATAATGCTGGTAGGCCCAGCTGTGAGAGACCACCTTTAAGAGCTAAAGTTTTTGTTTTGTTTGTTCTAGAACTCTATCAATTGTGTGTGCTTTGGCATAATTTTTTTTCTTCTTCTTCTTCTATCAAGGTGTTTGGTTCCCTTGACAACAAGCATTACTCAATAGAGCACTTCTTTTCTTGCTTTTCTACATACATATGTATATAGAGTATGTGTCAGAAATGATTATGTTTACACACTTATGCGATTCATTTTCTTCCCTTTTCAATTCAAACCCTTATATTTGAAAGTATTTTCTTTTCACATTTATTTCAATATATATTTAAATTGGATAATATATTTATGGTTGTGATCATTCTGCATAAATATTTGCCTGTTCTGATTGAAAATACATTTTGATTGCTGTGGCACAGGTTTGGTGTGTATATGGTCATTGTTTTATTTATTCATACATTTTCCTGCTACTTAGTGAATGTACTCAGTGCAAAGCATCTTGTTGTGTGTCATGAATAATGCATATATGAATAAAATTTGGTCCCAAATTATGGAGAAATGAGACATGTTAGCTCATTAGGAAACACAAAATTTCATCACTTCTGAAAAATACAATGGGGCTCTGAGGAAAAAATTTTAAATACTGAGATATAATTAAAGTAGGACTTGAAGTGAATCCTAAAGGAAATAAACCCTGAATATTCATGGGGAGGACTGATGCTGAGGCCTCAATCCTTTGGCCACCTGATATGAAGAGCTGACTCACTGGAAAAGACCCTAATGCTGGGAAAGATTGAGGAAAGGAGGATAAGGCGGCAACAAAGGATGAGATGGTTAGATAGCATCACCAACTCAATGGACATGAGTTTGAGCAAACTCCAGAGATAGTGGAGGCCAGAGGACCCTGGGTGCTTCAGTCCATGGAGTCACAAAGTGACTGGCACCACTTCATGAGGGAACAACAATAGTTGAAGTAGGCTTTGGAGGGCCTGTAGCCTGCCAGCCTCCTCCATCCATGGGATTCTCCAGGCAAGAACATTGGAGTGGGTTGTTGACATTTCCTTCTCCATTTCACCCATTAGGGTGGCTGATAAATATGAAAGGCAGCCAAAGAATAAGACAAATAGAAATAAATACGCCAAGATCAGATACAAGAGAACAATTTGCCTTGATGCATTGCAACTGAAGGGTAGGGGAGGGCTGAATGAAAAGCAGAGTTATGACAGGGAAGGCTCTTCCTGGTAGTGGAAACAGCCCTTGGCATGAATCAGGATCTCTCAGCTTCAGTTTCAGAGGATTGGGTTTTCACAAATCTTCTTGACCCTATTTCTTTTTCTGTAAGGTGGGATGAATAATGCTTTGGGTTTTAACAAAACTTATTGATCCTTAAATTTCTTTTATCTAAGGTGGCACTAGCAGTAAAGAACCTGCCTGTCGATGCAGGAGACATCAGAAACACATGATTGATCCTTGGGTCAGGAAGACTCCCTGGAAGAGGGCATGGCAACACACTCTAGTATTCTTGCCTGGAGAATTCCAAGAACAGAAGAGCCTGGGAGGCTACAAGTCCATAGGGTGACAAAGAGTTGGATATGACTGAAGTGACTCAGCACACATAAGGTAAACTAATAATGTCATGACAAACAGCTTCTGGTGAATGAAAAGGAGAAAAAAAATGAGCATTTCAGAGTAAGTTCTGAGTGCGTATTCCAGCCTCTGAAATATTATGACCCAGGGAGGGGGTGCCACAGCAGGTCTGAACTTTGCAGATCTTAATAGCTTGGGGACCAGAGATATGAAGAGTGGAAAGAAGTTAAAGAGTTGTAGTAGCCTAAATAAAATGTTAGTGAGTATCTAACTGGACTCTGAAAGCAAAACAAATAAAGGGGCAGAGCTATCATATATAAAAAGAAACCTGGCAATCTAAAGATCAGCCACAGGCTGGGGGAAGAAACTCATAAGTAGTAAGAACCCCTTGGAACTAAGTTTCAGCTGCTTTTCACATTCAGAGGGAGAGAAATATTCAGTAAGCTTTGATTAAAAAAAAAAAAAAAGGAAAAAACTGCCCTTGAAAACATGTGAAGTGGACTTGCCTTGCACAAAACAGAGGAAATGACTTCTTAAGGTAGACTATTAAAGTCAAGAATTTGCAAGTTATCAGACCCACCACCTTGTCATAAGAATATAACATAGAATCCTTTCAGACTAGATTTCAGTGTGAATCTGCAAGTGCTCTGTCTAAGGATCTTAACAAGACTAAATGCAGCAGACTCACAGCCTGTCACTTGCTATCATTTATAATGTTTCATCGATGCCGTGACAGTTTGCTATAATAATTCATCTCAAGAAATAAAGTAGAAAAAAAAAGTTTTGATGATTTCTCTGTACCAGTTTTACTTGATTGATTATTGTACATACACTTTTTACATTTCTATTATTATTTATAGAGTGTATTTTAGATCTGAGGCAATTTACAAGTATGCAAACTGAGGGCTAGGTTATGCTTTATTTTTAATAAATTGTAACATATTATCATACCAAATATAATTCTGAAAAGAAAACAATCAAATAATGAAAGTATACCACAGAAATTAGCAGTGCAAACCTAAGTGTTAGTGTATATAGAGCCTAAATTTTTTGCCATTAAGCTTAGAGGCTTTTTTTTTTTTTTTTTTTTTCAGTCAGCAAAGGGACTAGATGATTGTGCTTTGTTGTAGAAGCTCCAGTGGGAACACTCAAATCATTTAATCCCCAAAAATATTTACACTGTATTTTCAAGCAAATAGATATGTCCTTATCTGTTATTCAGCTGGTTCTGCAAGCATTTAATCTGACAACCTTGGTTTCCCATTGCAAACTATCCATGCACTGGGAATTTTCACAGCAACTATTATGATGACTTTGATTTTGTAAAGTGAACTTCTGGAAACTATGAACAGATGTCTTTAAGGGCTACATTTAGTAAAGACTTTCAAGGGCTCCCTAAAGGGCAAATGATTATTTTGTTAACACTGCTTTAAAATAAAAGTGTTCATAGCCAAATTGAGAGAAGCTAACATTTTATTCAATACAGGACTGAGTTTGTTTCTGATAAGACAGTGAAAATGCACTCTCCCCCTTGAAGGATATTTTTTCTCTTCCTTGATTGATCCTAACAGTAGCCAAAATTCAATGTCCTTCTAATATTTACATATTAAGCTTATTCTTACAAATTGCTACTTGAAACAGATCAATAATATAATATATTTCAACTGTAGTTGGTAGCACATAAAACTTCAACTGAGAGGGTTTAAGTATCCACAGAAAATGTGCAGCTTTATTTACTTATTTATTTTGCCTTTACTGTTATTCAAAGTTTCTTTTATTATAAAGATAAGTTTGCCAGTTTATTCAAATGATGCTAAGAATCAGATGGTTGTTGAAGATAGTTACTTCAGATCAGATCAGTCGCTCAGTCGTGTCCGACTCTTTGCAACCCCGTGAACCGCAGCACGCCAGGCCTCCCTGTCCATCACCAACTCCCAGAGTTTACTCAGACTCACGTCCATCGAGTCAGTGATGCCATCCAGCCATCTCATCCTCTGTCGTCCCCTTCTCCTCCTGCCCCCAATCCCTCCCAGCATCAGAGTCTTTTCCAATGAGTCAACTCTTCACATGAGGTAGCCAAAGTACTGGAGTTTCAGCTATCATTCCTTCCAAAGAAATCCCAGGGCTGATCTCCTTTAGAATGGACTGGTTGGATCTCCTTGCAGTCCAAGGGATTCTCAAGAGTCTTCTCCAACACCCCAGTTCAAAAGCATCAATTCTTCGGTGCTCAGCCTTCTTCACAGTCCAACTCTCACATCCATACATGATCACAGGAAAAACCATAGCCTTGACTGGACAAACCTTTGTTGGCAAAGTAATGTCTCTGCTTTTCAATATGCTATCTAGGTTGGTCATAACTTTCCTTCCAAGGAGTAAGCGTCTTTTAATTTCATGGCTGCAGTCACCATCTGTAGTGATTTTGGAGCCCAGAAAAATAAAGTCTGACACTGTTTCCACTGTTTCCCCATCTATTTCCTGTGAAGTGGTGGGACTGGATGCCACGATCTTCGTTTTCTGAATGTTGAGCATTAAGCCAACTTTTTCACTCCCCACTTTCACTTTTGGTATTTATAAAAAGTAAGCCTATTTTAAAACAACTAATTTGAGTAATCCTAGGTTGTAAACATCCACCAAATTCTCAACTAAAAGTCAAATTGAATAATTTTGCCCAACTTCTAAAAGATTAATATGAATTGTGATTTAACATAACTTTACACATTAACTTTATTTTTAGCCACAATTTTATTGCTTCTGGTGTACTACTTTAACTTAGATAATGGTTAATTTTAAACAATTTCCTTCACCCTGGGTTAATCTGTTAGTGATAAAATCATACAAGTTTTTAAAATTTTGTAGATCTTATGGTCAAAGCTCATATTTTTGCAGAATAGAAAATTAAAGGTAGAAGTCAGTAGTTGTCCCATATCCACTGCTGGTTAGTGAATATGAAGAACAGGAATCTAAAGTACATTTCTTCAACTGACGAAGTAACTTTAATGACCTCTAAGGACTCCCCAGGGGGCGCTAGTGGTAAATGACCTACCTGCCAATGCAGGATACATAAGAGAGGGGGGTTCAACCCCTGGGAACATACCCTGGAGGAGCAAATGGCAACCCACTGCGGTATCCCAATGGACAGAGAAACTGACAAACTATAGTCGATAGGGTCGCAGAGTCAGACACCACTAAAGCGACTTAGAAGGCACAAAAATGAAAGTGAAAGTCCTGCAGTTGTGTCCAACTCTTTGCGATCCCGTGGACTATAGACAAGGTAACATTTAATTCTTAAAGTCTATGATTTAGAATTTCCCTGGTGGTCCAGTGGTTAAGACTGCATTCCCAATGCAAGGGACCTGGGTTGGATCCCTGATCAGGGGATTAGATCCCACATGCTGCAACTTAGACCTGGTACAAGCAAATAAATAAACAAATATTTGAAAAAAAAATTGTCTGATTTAAACACATAAAGAATGCTACTAATATATATATATATGTGTGTGTATGTGTGTGTGTGTGTGCACTCATGCATGCATGTGCACATGCGTGCTAAGTCACTTTAGTCGTGTCCGAATCCATGTGACCCTGTGGACTGTAGCCCTCCAGACTCCTCTGTCCATGTGATTCTCCAGGCAAGAGTACTGGAGTGGGTTGCCATGCCCTCCTCCAGGGAATATTCCTGATTCAAGAATTGGATCCTCATGTCTTTTATCTCCTGCACTGGCAGACAGATTCTTTAGCAACACACACATACACACTTCTTGACATTCAAGAAGAACTTGCCATGTTAACTTTGGAATTCCTATCTATAAATACCATGGTAAATACAATTTCCAAAGATCATATTGTACCACAAAATGAAACTAAAAAAGTAGATGTATGCTTGAATCTCAATGGGTATACTATATATGCAATGGAGTAACATATGAGCTAATGAATAAAAAGCTCACTGAGTGTGAGCATGGGGTGGAGGTTTAAATTCAAAGTCACACCTCTTGTAGTGTCCAGGACTCAAACTCTTGCCTGAGCAAAACTTGACAAATTACTACGTAACATGTTTGAATGGACTGTATAAACATCACCTATGATTGAATAAGATGCTGACCATTAAATCAAAAAATATCAAGGATTTTCCATTCAGACACACAAATTTTGTCAAGTTTGCTTGAATAATTCCTGTGTCCTCATTTTAGGGCTTTCTTGGTGGCTCAGATGGTAAAGAATCTGCCTGCAATGCGGGAGACCTGGGTTCTATCCCTGGGTTGGGAAATCCCCTTGAGGAGGGCATGGCAACCCACTCCAATATTCTTGCCTGCTGCTGCTGCTGCTGCTGCTACTGCTAAGTCGCTTCAGTGTGTCCGACTCTATGTGACCCCATAGACAGCAGCCTACCAGGCTCCTCCATCCATGGGATTTTCCAGGCAAAAGTACTGGAGTGGGGTGCCATTGCCTTCTCTGAATATTCTTGCCTAGAGAATCCCAATGGATAGAGGAGACTGATTTCTACAGTCCATGGGATTGTAAAGAGTTGGACATGACTTAGCAACTGAGCACAGAACAGCCTCACTTCTATTTTAAATCTATAGTCCATTTGCCCCAGGTCTTTCCTGACTCACCCTGAATGTATAAAATACAGCTAAGTTAACATGCTGCTATTTCCTGAATTCCATCTTAATTTTCTCCAAATATTATTAAGCCTATTTCTGGCAGTACATTTATTTCACTTGTGTATTTTCTTTTAAATCCATGAACTGATTTTTCTAACTTTCTCTTCAGTGCGGATAAAATATATGCAGTCTGCTCTCAAACTGCATACACTGTCAGTGAAGAGGAACAGTATGTTAAATATAATCCATAAATAAGTCACTAACTCTAATTTTAATCAATAGTTTTAACCTCTTTCTCCTCATAAAGGCACTTAAGAGTGAATAGGAACTTGATTAATTTGTGGTTACCTTACTGTATCCTGAAGACATTAATGATCACGAAAATGCCAAAAATTATGAGAAAAGGGTGAATAAAAACAAACAAAAAAGTTCTATATCTGAGAACTAGCTAATCAAAAGTTGAATATAGCATACTGACTGTACACTATTTGGAAACATAAACCATTTGAAAATCATGTCGAAAATGTTTTAGAGTAAACTTATCTCATGGAACTGAAGTATATTTATAAAAGAAAATTATTTTAAAAATTACTGTTAAATACTGAGAAAAATTATCTAAGAAAAATAAGAATTAGACATAATTTTAGAGCTATTAGCTATTGTTTTCGAAAGCAAAAACTATTATATTTATTGTGTACATGTATGCTCAGGCACATGTACAATTTTTCAATCCTATACATGTACTATCTTTTCAATCCTATAGACTGTAGCCCACCAAACTCCTCTGTCCATGGGATTCTACAAGCAAGAATGTTAGAGTGGGCTGTCATTTCCTCCTCCAAGGAACATTCCTGACCCAGAGATTGAACCTGCCTCTCTTGCATCTCTTGCATTGGCAGAGGGATTCTTTACTATTGTGCCACCTGGGAAGCCCATTATATTTGTTAGCTCTGATATCTGGGAAAAGACAATTGACAAAGTCATTTTTTTTTAAATGGGAAAGAATTTGATGTCCAAAGTTTTAGGCTAGGTCAGCTTATATTTGATACCTAGGAAAGTATTTTAATAAGTGTGGCTGCTTTAACAAATACTATAGATTGGGTAACTTAAATAACAGATATTTATTTCTCACAGTTCTGGGGGGCTGGAAGTCCAAGATCAGGATGCCAGCACTTGCTTGCTGTATTCTCACACTGTAGAGAGAGATAGTGAGTCTAGCTCTCTGGTCTTTTTGAAGGACACTAATCCCATTATGGGAGCTCTAATGGCATGACCTAGTTACTTCCCAAAGGCCCCCTCCTAATACCTTCATATTAGGGCTTCAACATATAAATTAGGGGGAATGCAAACATTCAGTCCAGAGCAAAAGGTAATAGAAGTTAAATAGCCATTGTACACAATGTGTAAATCACTTCAGACTCACTGGATAAAAAGTGAATCACAAACAACATTGCATTTGAACCATGGCTAACTTTAAAGATGTCTCACCTGGTAAATTACCAGAATCACCCATGAAGATTTGATATTATTAAATTATTTAAAAAAAATCTTTTTTCAGAACAAAAATTTTAAAATATAAAAGTTGAAAACAAAAGGAACAACTGAAACGGTTTTTGTTGGTTCATATGGCATTCCTTCACTCTTCTTGGACATTCAGCCTAAAACCTAAATTTTTATTCTTACTCATATACTTTTATATCTCTTTCCCCTGATTTTTTTTTCTTTTTTGCCCCTTAACAGTTACCTATAATTCTATGGGTTTTCTACCCTACTTATTGTCTGTCTTCCTTGCTTTTCTGCAAGTTTGATGAAGTCAGGAGTCTTACTACCATATATAACAGTGCCTGCTACATGGTAGGCACTAATAAATATTTGTTAAAAGAATGAATAGAAATGAATATCCACTGATATTAGGATATAAATTCCACATCCAGAAATTACATTTCTTTGTCAACAATGAAGTAACTCAAATAAAAGGTTGACCTCACATTCATGTTTTTTATCTATATGTGCCTCAGGCAAAACACAGTCTGGTTGAATAAGACCATGAAAGCCTTGTAGGAAATCATGTCCTGTTCATTAGAGGAGGAACCCTTTCTCCCCTGTAAAATAAATCAGCTCTACCAGATTTTTTTTTTTTTTTCTACAAGTCCTCTCTAACAGTATACTACTACTAAGTCACTTCAGTCGTGTCCGACTCTGTGCGACCCCATAGACAGCAGCCCACCAGGCTCCCCCGTCCCTGGGATTCTCCAGGCAAGAACACTGGAGTGGGTTGCCATTTCCTTCTCCAATGCATGAAAGTGAAAAGTGAAAGTTAAGTCGTTCAGTCATGTCCGACTCTCCTCGACCCCATGGACGGCAGCCTACCAGGCTCCTCCGTCCATGGAATTTTCCAGGCAAGAGTACTGGAGTGGGGTATAGATGGGCATTAACTGTCTTAATTCCATCCTCTTCAAGCTACAGTTCAAAGTCAGTAATATAAAAGATGACAGAAAGAAGGTGTGGTACATGTATACAATGGAATATTAACTCAATCATTTAAAAAAATGAACTAATGCCATTTGCAGCAACAGGATGGACCTAGAGATTGCCATACTAAGTAAAGTAAGTCAGACAGAGGAAGAAGATATATGCTGATATCCATTATATGCAGAATCTGAAAAGAAATGATAAAATTGAACTTATTTACACAACAGACTCACAGACTTAGAGAATGAACTTATGGTTACCAGGGGGAAAAGATTAGGGATATTTAAACAATGACCTACTTATAGCACAGGGAACTCTGCACAATAGTACGTGGCAGCCTGAATGGGAAGGAAATTTGGGGAAGAATGGACATATGTATAATATATGGCTGAGTCCTTCTGCTGTCCACTTGAAACTATCAAAAAATTATTAATTGGCTATACTCCAATATAAAATAAATATTATATAAAATCCCAAATATGTATGGGTATTACATGTTTAAATTAATGAAAATTAAAAAAAAAAAAGAAGAAGAATGGAACCAGAGATGGTAGCTAACTGGTGCCTCTGAGCTGAATCAAACACATAGAGGATTGTTATAGTAATATTTTTGTTATTATTTGGTAGTTAGTTTTTTGGTTTGTAAGGTGTTACCCTTCACAATTAGCTTATACAGTATGTTGGCCGGCATGGTATATTTTTAAATGTGATTATGGACTAACATTAAAAATTGTGAGATAATTGAATCATGGATTTCTTGCTTCTTGTGAAAAATGAAAGATCTGACACAACTGGTTAACATTCCTTATGGCAAAAATTAGTGGAACTGAGAGGTGTTCTACCTCAAGTGGTCCATTAGCTCTCTCCAGTTTTATCACACTTCCTGCCATTCCCAAGTCTAGATATTAAAGCCTAGACTCAGTTGCTACTTACTAATATGTTGTGCTACTGCATTATTATACCTGTTATTCATAACTTGCCTTTCTCTATTAAATAAGTACTTGAGTCTGTGAATCTGTTCATCATTAATGAACGAGCTCTATGGATGGAAGGACATATGAATTAGTTATCTGTTGCTGTGTAACAAGTTAACCCCAAAACTTAGGATCTTAAAACAGTAAATGTTTATTTTTTCACATGGTTTCTATGGATCCAGAATCTGGG
This sequence comes from Bos javanicus, assembly GCF_032452875.1. Classification (NCBI taxonomy): domain Eukaryota; kingdom Metazoa; phylum Chordata; class Mammalia; order Artiodactyla; family Bovidae; genus Bos; species Bos javanicus. The sequence continues at coordinate 56,172,121 of NC_083869.1, read as the reverse complement.
AGCCACTGGAGGAGGCTGGTAGGCTGCAGTCCATGGGGTCGCTAGAGTCAGACACGACTGAGCGACTTCACTTTTCACTTTCATGCATTGGAGGAGGAAATGGCGACCCACTCCAGTGTTCTTGCCTGGAGAATCCCAGGGACGGGGGCGCCTGGTGGGCTGCCTTCTATGGGGTCGCATAGAGTTGGACACGACTGAAGCGACTTAGCAGCAGCAGCAGCATGTGAGTGGCTGGTGCTGGTTTGGACTCTCTCCTGAGGTTGCTGTAATATATTGGCTTTGGATATAGTCAGCTGAAATCTTGACTGTGCTGAGGGCTTCAAGAAGACTCCCTCATATGGCTGTTGGCTAGAGGTCTCAGTTCCTTGCTATATGAACTTCCCCAGGGGGCTGCTTGTGGAGCCTCACAACATGTCCCTGGCTTTGCCCAGAGTTAGTGACCCACGAGATAGAGGGCAAGAAGGAAGGCTCATGATTTTTATGATCTCATCTCCAAAGTCACACACCATCACATCAGCCTTATTTTATTCATTAGACGTGAGCAACTAAGTCCAGCCCACACTCAAGGGGAGAGAAGTTGAATTCTACCTCTTGAAAGAAGTATCAACGTCTTTGGGAGACTTAGATGTAGCAATTTTGGTCTTTGGGTCTTGCACTTGGTTGACTCATCAAACAATTCCTTTATTTTAATCTAATGTCCTACTACTTTACTTGATTTAATATTTCAAAGCTCTTTTCAGTTTATTTTATATATACCATTCCAAGTAAAATTGGGAACCCCGAAGACTTACAAGATATAATATTTGAGGTTCAAAAAAACTGAGCAATGTGTCCAAAGAGATTATTAACTCAATTTTTAGGAAAACCACTCCTAAATCTTAATGAAACACAAACTTTAAGTTACTTTTCACCTAGGTAGTCTGAGGAGCTGGCATATAACCAGTCACAACATATTAATAATTATTTCTTTGTTCCTGAATGTGCAACTTCAAAAAGAATCACTGTAGGCAAATTTCTTCTTAAACATTTGTAGCTGTAATCATCAGCAATCCCCTGGATAGTGGTAAGATTCTTTTTTTTTTTTTTTTTTAACTTTTTTTATTGCCTTTTTTACATGACTATACTATTCAGTCTCAGCAGGAAGCAGGTCATCACCCTTTATACCAGCCCCAAAGAAAAAGAGTATAGAGGCTCTGAATGAAGAAAGGGGAATCTCAACAGAAGGGCAAATTCAAAGACAAGATAGGGAACTTCGGAGAGTAGACATTGCTCATCTGCTTCTCTATGGTGATGTCCTTTAAGCCCTCAAACTGATGATATATTTTGATATATCTAGTTGATGCACTGACAATATAGATATTAATAGGTTTTGTTTTAATTCATTTTTTATCTTCCAGGGTTAATCAAATTATGGTGACAGGGAGAGGTACACATATATAACCATCCACTTGTTAAAAGAAAAAAATGTTAATTTACTCAAGGTTGGTTCCCATATGGCACTGATGTCATGTAAGATGCACACCACTGACCCAATATATACATAATGATTTCATCCAAGTTTTTTCTTTACTTTACAGCAGAAAACAAAATTGGTGTTTTTATTGTTAAAATGGACTACTGTGCCATTTCTTGAGATTTTGTTCATAGCAATGAGTTCTGTAAGTTTAGTATTCATTTCCTACTCACAGCAAGGTTGGTAGCAATCATGTTAGCAGAAATAAATTTTTATAAAGCCTACATTTTTCTATAAGGCAATGATTTTTATAGTACATAAATTATGTGATATGTATATACATTCACTGAAAGTCATCCCTTGAAATGTTATGACATATTTGTAACATGCTTCCTCTACTTATCAGGTTCCTTGGCTACAGTATTTGCCAGTGGCTTGATTTCATGAAGTTTATTGGAACTCAGTTTTTGAAAACATAGTATGAATGTTGTTTTGGGAATTGTTGCAGTTTATCAAACCATTTTAAGAATTTAAACTCTGCTGTTTTTATTCAGGTGATTTAAACTATGTACAAATACACAAAAATCATTTTTTTCTTCTTAATTTGGTAAAGTCAAGTAATACAAACTAATCTCACTTTCTTATTGATTTATGAGACAATTTTAAATAAATTTCTACTCTAACCACTTGTCAGGTATAATCCTTGTGCATTTGTGTATGTATAAAGCATTTTCGTGAAAGAATTTAAATCATTAGTCAATGATACTGTGGACTTGTTTTTTCAATTATCTGTGTATATCAAGCTATCCTTTATAAGCAGAGATAAGATTTTTCTTTATTTTGACAAATACCCACTGCCATTGCACTTTAGAATATTATAGTAGAACATGGAAAATAATAGTTAAAATAATATCAATAATAATAAGCCAAGAATCAATAACAGTGAAGTTAGTATTGCTAACAGTCCCTGACCTGGATAATCTTATAAGTTTGTTTGATAAGGTTAAGAAAAAAAGAAAAGAAAAACTCTCTTAGAGATGTGCAACTTGAATGTGCTTCTAGTGTTAATGGAGCAGTAACTTTTTTAAGCTTTTAATAGGTCATAATTAATCAAACCCAATCAATACAAGCATCCGAGATATAGAACCATTGTACTTACCCATGATGGTTAGGGCTGTAGCTTTTGTTAATTCTTCTTTCATTGTCTCTATTACTTCTAAATTACTGCCATCCAGGTTGCATCTATTTATGGTTCCATTTCCTGAACTGATCCAATAAAGTTTGTTTTCCACATAGTCTATTGATAGACCTGTAATTAAATGATACAACGTAACCATAACGGTAGCCACTTAAACTGTAATATTCACCTAGCACTGGATTTGGGGGAAAGAATAAGTTGCAAGCTCAGATTTTTGTTTTTAAAAATATGATCTGGCTAACAGGGAGATTCAATACTGATTCAACTATTAGTCAAAAAATATACTTTTATAACACAATGGTTATCTCTGATTATCACAATAATCTTGCAACTTTAAGATTGCTTCATTTTACAGATAAGGAAAACAATACCCAAAATAGTCAAGAAATCTATTTGAGGCCACAGTAGGTAAGTGGACATTCCAGAGATTTTAAGGTTTCTATTTCTAAATTGAGTGTTTTCTTTCTTCATTATACTGCTTTGCCTCAGAAAGCATTACTGTGTAACACTTATTAGGGATACTTATTTTATTAATGAAATTTCTAATTTCCCCTTTACTTTCAGTAAAATCTACCTTAGAAAGTTACAGATTTAAAGTGGTGGTTTTCAGTACTCTTCAAGTAAATCCAAAGATAGAATTTCAACAATTAATAATTTCACTGAAGTGTGGCAATGAATTGAGCTCATTTAGGAGCTGTCATTGAGAAATAAACCATACAGAAAAGAAGTGAACCAAGCCAATGGCTTAAGACCATTGTCCCTGCAGGATGTGTCACTGTAAGTTCACTTTATAGTAGTTTATGAACAATTCCCTACATTATAGGGGTGTTCTTGGTTTTCAAATGTCTCAGGACACGTACATTTTGGTTGCCAAGGATATACATCTAATTAATTATAGGCATCCTCAGTAGGTTCATGATCCACCCACGTTATAAAATGAATGCTGTGACTTCATGTTGGTGTTCTGTGACTCACAACTATTAATACTTGTGAAAGAAGCATATATGGGCACAAAGCAGGCATACAATAAATAATCTGTTTATGGGACCTCCCTCACAGAATGAAGTGAATAAAAGATACAAAAAAGTCCCTTCTCTATTAAAACAAAACAAAACAAAAAAACAAAAACCTAAGATAAAAAAGGAAAAAAAGAGGAAAGGAAGAAAAGGTAAGAAAAAAGGGAAGATGGAAGAAAGAAGGAAAACAAACAGAGAATCACTGAGTTCAATTGCATGGAAAAAGTGATAACATAGCTTAATACTCTCAACTACAGTTAGTGAGCGGACCAGTTTTAATCAAGTAGCAACAATAAAACAAGTCTATATAATATCCAAGCTATTTACTGACTTATTGGTATGTTTTCTTGATGAAAGTCTGGAAAGTTTACCAGGAAATCACAAGGTATAGAATTAGACACTGAAGGGATAAAATTTTCAAAAAGAATTTTTATAAATACTGTGGGTCATTAGCTTTCATTACTATCACAAAATAATCAAAAGCTACATAGTCATATTCTATGAGATAATATTTTCATGGTGAAAGTCATTCATCATTCTTTTTTTTTCTTTTTAATGAAAGTTTGGTTATTCTGTATGTAGTTCCTAAGCCACCACCACATATCTTTTCTAGTATAAATAAATTCTGGTTTAGACACCTTAATGTTATAAGTGGTCTATTTTACCTTCTACTTAGTTGACCATCTAAAGCATATAATTCCATCTTTAATTCAGCTGAAGCATATCTTTACTATAGATTTATGGTTCAAATATAACCCCAAAGTTTCTGTTGCTGAATTTTCAACAGGAATCAAATTAACAAATTCTCTTTAAGGCAGGGTATCTATCACCCTAGATATTCTAAATTTTATTTCTCAATCAAGTTAAATCATCAGAGAATTATTTGCATTTTTAGATTGTTAAGGCTTTGTCTCTCTCTCTGAATTTCTTCTGAATTGGACTTTAGCATTTGCTCTTGGTATAAATGAAAGGTGCCATAAGAAGTAGCCATAGGAAACCCACTGTTATACTTCACAGGATATAGTGTCTGAAATAATACATCACACTGTGACCTCTTTATATAAGGACCCGTGGGAGGAATTTCTCTCAGGGCTCAGTGCCAGGAAAAGCTTTATGTGGAAAATATAAAAATTGTAACTGATCATATTTCTGTCTTTGCTTTGGCTGCAAAGAAACCGAAGAGTCAGATTTGTGACCCATCTCCAGCACTTGTAAAGCAATTGCATTTATACCACAAACTTGCCTCCTGGCTTCAACAGAGAGTTCTAATTACCCTACACCTTGATTTTTAAAATTAATATTTCTGTCTATTTCATCTTAGGGAATGTTTTTAAGTGTCCTCAACCCTTATCAGAAAAACATCTACTTTTGCTTTATTAACTACGCTAAAGCCTTTGACTGTGTGGATCACAACAAAATGTGGAAAATTTTTAAAGAGATGGGAATACCAGACACCTGACCTGCCTCCTGAGATATCTGTATGCAGGTCAGGAAGCAACAGTTAGAAATGGACATGTAATAATAGACTGGTTCCAAATAGCAAAAGGAGTATGTCAAGGCTGTATATTGTCACCCTGCTTATTTAACTTATATGCAGAGTACATCATGTGAAATGCCAGGCTGGATAAAGCACAAGCTGGAATCAAGATTATTGGGAGAAATATCAGTAACCACAGATATGCAGATGACACCTCCTTTATGGAAGAAAGCAAAGAAGAGCTAAAGAGCCTCTTGATGAAAGTGAAAGGAGAGTGAAAAAGTTGGCTTAAAGCTCAACATCCAGAAAACTAAGATCATGGCATCTGGTCCCTTCACTTCACGGCAAACAGATGGGGAAACACTGGAAACAGTGAGACTTTATTCTGGGGGCTCCAAAATCACTACAGATGGTGACTGCAGTCATGAAATTAAAAGACACTTGCCCCTTGGAAGAAAAGCTATGACCAACCTAGATAGCATATTAAAAGGCAGAGACATTACTTTACCAACAAAGGTCCATCTAGTCAGTTATGGTTTTTCCAGTAGTCATGTATGGATGTGAGAGTTGGACTATAAAGAAAGCTGAGCACCAAAGAATTGATGCTTTTGAACTGTGGTGTTGGAGAAGACTCTTGAGAATCCCTTGGACTGCAAAGACATCCAACCTGTCCATCCTAAAGGAAATCAGTCCTGAGTATTCATTGGAAGGACTGATGCTGAAGCTGAAACTTCAATACTTTGGCCACCTGATGAGAGGAACAGACTCATTTGAAAAGACCCTGATGCTGGGAAAGTTTGAAGGATGGAGAAGGGGATGACAGAGGATTAGATGATTGGATTATATCACTGACACGATGGACATGAGTTTGAGTAAGCTCCATGAGTTGGTAATGGACAGGAAAGCCTGGCGAGCTGCAATCCATGGGGTCGCAGAGTCGGAAACAACTGAGTGAGTGACTGAACTGAATTGAACAACCCCTTTTTGGAAAGAGAGGGTACATACTGAATATGCTCAACTCCACACTAACCCACAATATCAGAACTTTCTCAACTAGCTAAAATTCTGCAGTTTCTAGACTCAAACTTAGGTTTTGTAAAGCAGTGACACAGAGAAAGGAAATTGCAGATTTTGGGCCATAGTTCCCCAGTTTCTACTACTCTACATCTTTGTTCCTAGATTGTGAGTGCTGAGGGGAAAGGAACTGTGTGTTCGTGAGCTTTTTGTCTTTAGCACAGAGCATGATGCCTAGAGCAGAGATAAAATTATAAATCTTGAATGAAGGTATGGGTTATTTAATTAACTCCATTTTGAAATAAGTTGTCTTCAAGGAGTTCTACCTAGTAAAGTTGAATTATCTCCACAACAATTTCCTTTAAATATACTACCTATCTCCATATATTATGAAGATAGGGATGAAGCACAGTGATTCAATAGAGCTACTTGGTATGGCTTAGATTTTTTAATATCAGTGTTAAAAAAAAGTACTTTAGGATTAATAATTTAAGGTTCACAGGGAAAAAAAGGTAAAGTTCCTATTTTAACCTGTATCTGTTTTCACTTAGCCACCTACATATACCTTTCTCCTGTCAGATATATTAGTTAATCCCTGAATGCTCTTGAGCATGTTTATTTCCAGATATATACAAGAGAATTGAAATATTTAAAAAATCTTATTATGAATTTAGAAATTGGTTACATATGTTTTCATAGATTAGTATGTTTCGAAGCAACTATTTATAAATCTCATTAATATAAATATTTTTACATACAACTTAAAAATTGTGTTATTATGTTTAGGTCTTAGCAACACTGAAGAATTAATTGGTATCCTTCTATTGGAATAATTTCTGAATCAGATCTCTGTTTCAAAAGATAAATCATTTAGCAGTGAACACAGTGGTTTTGATGCAATTGAAGCTACTTATTGCTTTTAGCATGCTAAGTCAATAGCCATGAGAAAACAGATCAAATGTGAGCACGCCTATAAAAGTGTCCTGGAATGTACACAAATAAATGTAATTATGTCTGTACTGGAAGATTCTCAGTGTGGGTGACTAAGACTAAAAAGTCCTGAAAGGGCTCTAATGTCTGTCTGAAGAATATGCCATTAGTGCATTACTAATACACTCTGCATTAGAGTCCTTTCTGCCAGATATATTTATTTTTAAAATTATCTGGATCTGTTTATCAAATAGATAACCCAGACTCAATAATATAATAGGTATACCATTGGAAGAAAAGTCATCACTTAAATTGAAAAACCTTAATGATAAGGAAAACTTATCTTTTTACTTATCTTTTCTATTACTGAAAGGAGCAGAGATAATCTATCTGCTTTGATTCTAACACTCATTATTTGAAACCAAGATTTCCTTTAATTTATTATTTTGTTTGAACATTTTGATTAAAACCATCTTACTTTTAATTTAGACAATATGACTTGCCAAAATGATGTAATTGCCCTCATAATGGAAACATTCCATACATTGGTAAAAGAAATTACACAATATTAAAATAAATATAATTAACAATATTTTCCACATATCACTAAAAAAATAAACAAATAAGTCCCTTAAATTTTAAGTAGAGACTCAAAATTTAATTTTGTTACAACTAAGACTGAAAAGTTCATTTTTATGTGTCTCATCTCTTTTCTTTTTTATATGACTCAAAATAAAATCAGGATAACATCAACTTAGAATTAAAACAAAAATGCAAATATATAGAAAAATTTTAAAAATTAAGGCTTTCTGTGGATAATAATTATCTAATTTTTTCCATCACTTATCAAATTTAATTTCAAGATTTTCATCCCTGGGAGTGCATTATAATTATCTGAAAAGCTATTAAAAATACTGATCCCACCCCCAGAAACTCTAATTTAATTGATTTATGTTGGTCCCAAGCATCAGTATTTTTAAGAAATCTCTCAAGGTAATTTTAGAATATAAAATGTAAGGACATTTTTTTAAACACAGCATAGTTTTGTAATCTTTTAAATCTGAATATTTATAAGATTTAATGAGGCCTTTTAAATTTTGCTGGAAAGTGTATAATGATGAGATCTTTGGAAACATAGAAATACTAAAGATGTAGATGGGGAAAAAGACATACAGTGGATATTTTAATGTAGATGATTAACTTCAAGGCCTCTAGCCATCCATAATAAATAACACTGAAATCTTCCAAATATTTTCTTTGTAGTGTTATGTTCAGACAGTAGAACACAATCCCTTCAGCTTCTGGAACTGTGAAAGCTGTAAAAAACTGGCTATTGAAAACACATGAATAATGCTGAAATATTATAAAGTTGCATCCCTTACAATACTTGCAGAATAATTATAATGTTCCAGATATTCCAAAATGGAGATATTTTCAGAGTTCACCAAAACAGGAATGATTATTCCTGAGGCAGAGCTTTCTCTGGAACACTGAACTTTTAACTCCAAGGGAGCAAAGTTATTCCATGGAGAAGTAGAATAGGATTAAGTGCCTACTCACCATTGGGCTATCTCAAGAAATGTTCTCTTCTGAAAACACTTAGGTTTTTAAGTTAAAGAATAAACATCCTGAGAAAGTCCAAAGTACTCTTTGTAGTCTATCTCTGGCTTCTTTCTGAAGTAAACACAAATATAAGCTGCTACCCTCTCATTACCTTGTCTGTGAGGTTCTGGGTTGATCTGACACAAGTCTAGGTAGCCTTTACCTGGCTATACACTCACTTCACAATTGTTAGGTTGTAGTAATAAGAATAATTCCCTCATAGACTAGTGTCTGACACATAGACATCCTTAACAAATGCTAGGTTTTTGTATTTCCTTTTAAACTAAAATCCTACTTCTAAAATTTACAACCATCTCTCTGGTAATCCCTACAATTGATTATTTTGAGATAATTTGATAATGAGAAATACTCAGATTTCAGACTTAATTTGTAATTCAGTATTTTCTCAATTATACAGGTACATCAAAATTTAAAACTTTGTTCTATAAAAGCCAATAAAAAATATGCTTCAGTCTGGGACAAAATATTTGCAGTCCACATATCCAACAAAAGACTAGTATTCAGAAAACAAATCTCAAAATTCAATAGTTTAAAAAATAACAAATTAGAAAATGGGAAAAATAAATGAACAAAATTCTCACAGAAGATATACAAAGGACAAATAAGTGCATGGAAAAAATGTTCAGTGTCACAAGAAAATGCAAACTAAAATGACAATGTGTATCACTACAGAGGAATGACTACAATAAAACTAGTGACAGCAGCAAACACTGTTAGGATGCAGGAAAAAAGCTATCACTGACTTATTGCTGGTAGGAATGGAAAATCATACAGCTACTCTGGAAAACAACTGCAGTTTCTTACGAAATTAAGCATGTTATTACCATGCTGCTGCTACTGCTGCTAAGTCGCTTCAGTCGTGTCCGACTCTGTGCGACCCCATAGACGGCAGCCCACCAGGCTCCCCCGTCCCTGGGATTCTCCAGGCAAGAACACTGGAGTGGGTTGCCATTTCCTTCTCCAATGCATGAAAGTGAAAAGTGAAAGTGAAGTCGCTCAGTCGTGTCCGACTCTTCACGACCCCATGGACTGCAGCCCACCAGGCTTCTCCGTCCATGGGATTTTCCAGGCAAGAATACTGGAGTGGGGTGCCATTGCCTTGGTCCCACTAATTGAACTCCTGGAAATTTATCCCAGAGAAATTAAAACAGATATTTACACAAAAACTTGTACATGAATGTTTATAACAGCTTTATTTATAGAAGTCATGAATCCCAGCAGAATCCTATGACCCTCCTGGGCTCAAAAGCCTTTTCCTGTCCCCTTCCCTGAGGGCAGGTTCAAACAGCTGTTATTCAGGGAATGGAGGGAATGTGGAGACAAGGAAGGAACAGCCAAGAAACAATAGTGCAACCATTGGAGCAGGGTCCTGGTCCCCTTCAAGGGATATACATTACATTTTCTTTGAGCTTTTCTGCAGAACTAAAACTTCCACCAAATGAAGATGTCAACTACTTGATGAAGTACTCTTCCAGAGAGGGTCACAGTTAACCATCATCACCTGATACCAGATGATCTCCAGATTGAAGGAATGTGAGCCCTGCAGGCACCCTGATCCTTGTCCTCATCAGCAATTCCCCCTTCCACTGGAAGATTCCTCACCTCATTCTTCCTCATCCCCCCAGGTTGAAACACATGATTTTAAGGGCATTAGCCTGCTGTAGCCCCCTTTACCTGGCTAAGAAATAAAACTATTCTTTTCTACTTCACACAAAATTCTTATCTCCAAGATTTAATGTGGTGTCCATGTATAGAGGCCACATTTGGTTTCAGTGAAAAATTAGAATCATCCCACTCCCTTCAACAGGAGAATGGTTAACTAAACTGCGCTATGTATATGCCATGGCATACTACTCAGCACTACAAAGAAAAATAAAAAATCTATCGATACATGCAACAACTCTCCCAGGGATAAATGCTGAGTGGAAAAAAGGCAATCCAAAAAGTTATATACTGTATGATTTCATTTATGTAACACTTTAAAATGGCAAAATTTTAGAAATGGAAGACAGTGTGATAAGAGAAGGGGGAACAGTACATATGAAATAGGTAATAGAAAAGATTGGTGTGATATTGGAATTATTCACCATCTTATTTTGCCTTTATTTATTTCCCCTACTTTCCCACAGAAATTGATTCAGTTTATTCAGTATTTTGACTCTGGTATTAATATAAGAAACTATATACATGATAAAAGTGTATAGATCTGAATACACACATACACACACACACAAATGAATACTAATAGTACATAATCTGATTAAGATTGATAGATTGTATTAAGGTCAATATCTGAGTTGTAATATTTTATTGCCCAATAACTCAGTTGGTAAAGAAATGATCTGCAATGCAGGAGACCCTGATTCGATTATTCCTGGGTCAGGAAGATCCAATGGAGAAGGGATAGACCACCCACTCCAGTAGAGTAGAGAAGGGACCGACCACCCACTTGGGCTTCCTTTATGCTCAGCTGTTAAAGAATCCACCTGCAATGCAGAAGACCAGGATTTGATCCCTGGGTTGGGAAGATTCCCTGGAGAAGGGAACAGCTACCCACTCCAGTATTCTGGCTGGGAGAATTCCATGGACTGTATAGTCCATGGGGTCACAAAAAGTCAGACACGAATGAGCGACATTGTTTCACTAATATAGTTTTATATAATATTCCAATTGGGGGAAATGAGATGAAGTATATATGGAACCCTTCTGCATTATTTTTACAACTGCATGTGAATCTAAAATTACCTCAATAAATTTTCAATTAAAAAATATTTTTCAGTAAAAAGTTGAACATGTAGGGCAACAGATTATGTCACTCTAAAACTGACCATTTTAAAGATTATCTTGAGTTGAAAATGATTACGAAACAAGAGACACCAAAAATAAAAGTTTTCCGCCCCCCTCCTTTTTTTTTTTTCTTTGCTGTGCTTAGTTGCTTCAGTTCAGCTCAGTTCAGTTGCTCAGTCAGGTCCACTCTTTGTGACCCCATGAATCACAGCATGCAAGGCCTCCCTGTCCATCACCAACTCCCGGAGTTCACTCAAACTCATGAAGATGCAGTCGGTGATGCTATCCAGCCATCTCATCATGCTCTGTTGTCCCCTTCTCCACCTGCCCCCAATCCCTCCCAGCATCAGGGCCTTTTCCAATGAGTCAACTCTTCGCATGAGGTGGCCAAAGTATTGGAGTTTCAATCTCAGCATCATTCCTTCCAAAGAACACCCAGGGCTGATCTCCTCTAGAATGGACTGGTTGGATCTCCTTGCAGTCCAAGGGACTCTCAAGAGTCTTCTCCAACACCACAGTTCAAAAGCATCAATTCTTCTGTGCTCAGTTTTCTTCACAGTCAAACTCTCACATCCATATATGACCACTAGCCTTGACTAGACAGACCTTTATTGGCAAAGTAATGTCTCTGCTTTTCAATATGCTATCTAGGTTGGTCATAACCTTCCTTCCAAGGAGTAAGCGTCTTTTAATTTCATGTCTGCAATCACCATCTGCAGTGATTTTGGAATCCAAAAAAATAAAGTCTGACACTGTTTCCACTGTTTCCCCATCTATTACCCATGAAGTGTTGGGACCAGATGCCATGATCTTGGTTTTCTGAATGTTGAGCTTTAAGCCAACTTCTTCACTCTCTACTTTCATCAAAAGGCTTTATATTTCCTCTTCACTTTCTGCCATAAGGGTGGTGTCATATACATATCTGAGGTTATTGATATTTCTCCTGGCAAACTTGATTCCAGCTTGTGCTTCTTCCAGCCCAGCGTTTCTCATGATGTACTCTGCATATAAGTTAAATGAGCAGGGTGGCAATATATAGCCTCGACGTACTCCTTTTCCTATTTGGAACCAGTCTGTTGTTCTATGTCCAGTTCTAACTATTGCTTCCTGACCTGCATACAGGTTTCTCAAGAGATAGGTCAGGTGGTCTGGTATTCCCATCTCTTTCAGAATTTCCACAGTTTATTGTGATCCACACAGTCAAAGGCTTTGGCATAGTCAATAAAGCAGAAATAGATGTTTTTCTGGAACTCTCTTGCTTTTTCCATGATCCAGCGGATGTTGGAAATTTGATCTCTGGTCCCTCCTCCTTTTCTTAAACCAGCTTGAACATCTGGATGTTCACAGTTCACGTATTGCTGAAGCCTGGTTTGGACAATTTTAAGCATTACTTTACTAGCGTATGAGATGAGTTTAATTGTGCTGTAGTTTGAGCATTCTTTGGCATTTCCTTTCTTTGGGATTGGAATGAAAACTGACCTTTTCCAGTCTTGTGGCCACTGCTGAGTTTTCCAAATTTGCTGGCATATTGAGTGCAGTACTTTCACAGCATCATCTTTCAGGATTTAAAATAGCTCAACTGGAATTCCATCACATCCACTAGCTTTTTTTGTAGTGATGCTTTCTAAGGAAGGCCTACTTGACTTCGCATTTTAGGATGTCTGGCTCTAGGTGAGTGATCACACCATCATGATTATCTTGGTCCTGAAGATCTTTTTTGTACAGTTCTGTGTATTCTTGCCACCTCTTCTTAATATCTTCTGCTTCTGTTAGGTCCACATAATTTCTGTCCTTTATTGAGCCCATCTTTGCATGAAATGTTCCCTTGGTATCTCTAATTTTCTTGAAAAGATCTCTAGTCTTTCCCATTCTGTTGTTTCCCTCTATTTCTTTGCATTGATCTCTTAGGAAGGCTTTCTTATCTTTCCTTGTTGTTCTTTGGAACTCTGCATTCAAATGAGAATATCGTTCTCTTTCTCCTTTGCTTTTTGCTTCTCTTCTTTTCACAGCTATTTGTAAGGTTTCCTCAGACAGCCATTTTGCTTTTTTGCATTTCTTTTCCATGTTGATGGTCTTGATCCTTGTCTCCTGTACAACGTCATGAACCTCAGTCCGTAGTTCATCAGGCACTCTGTCTATCAAATCTAGTCCCTTAAATCTTTTTCTTACTTCCACTGTATAATCATAAGGGATTTGATTTAGGTCATACCTGAATGGTCTAGTGGTTTTCCCTGCTTTCTTCAAATTAAGTCTGAATTTGGCAATAAGGAGTTCATGATCTGAGCCATAGTCATCTCCTGGTCTTGTTTTTGATGACTGTTTAGAGCTTCTCCATCTTTGGCTGCAAAGAAAATAATCTATGTGATTTTGGTGTTGACCATCTGGTGATGTTCATGTATAGAGTCTTCTCTTGTGTTGTTGGAAAAGGGTGTTTGCTATGACCAGTGTGTTCTCTTGGCAAAACTCTATTAAACTTTGCCCTGCTTCATTCCGTATTCCAAGGCCAAATTTGCCTGTTATTCCAGGTATTTCTTGACTTCCTATTTTTGCATTCCAGTAGCCTATAATGAAAGGACATCTTTTTTGGCTATTAGTTCTAAAAGGTCTTGTAGGTCTTCATAGAACCATTCAACTTCAGCTTCTTCAGTATTACTGGTTGGGGCATAGGCTTGGATCACCGTGATAATGAATGGTTTGCCTTGGAAACAAACAGAGATCATTCTGTTGTTTTTTAGACTGCATCCGAGTACTGAATTTTGGACTCTTTTGTTGACCATGATGGCTACTCCATTTCTTCTAAAGGATTCCTGCCCACAGTAGAAGATATAACCGTCATCTGAGTTAAATTCACCCATTCCCAACCATTTTAGTTCTCTGATTCCTAGAATATCAACATTCACTCTTTCCATCTCCTTTTTGACCATTTCCAATTTGCCTTGATTCATGGACCTAACATTCCAGGTTCCTATGTAATATTGTTCTTTATAGCATCGGACTTTGCTTCTATCACCAGTCACATCCACAGCTGGGTATTGTTTTTGTTTTGGCTCCATCGCTTCATTCTTTCTGGAGTTATTTCTCCACTGATCTTCTGTAGCATATTGGGCACCTAATGACCTGGGGAGTTCCTCTCCTCTTTCAGTATCCTATCATTTTGCCTTTTCATACTGCTCATGGGGTTCTCAAGGCAAGAATACTGAAGTGGTTTGCCTTTCCCTTCTCCAGTGGACCACATTCTGTCAGACCTCTCCACCATGACCCACCTGTCTTGGGTGGCCCCACACAGCATGGCTTAGTTTCATTGAGTGAGACAAGGCTGTGTTCTGTGTGATCAGATTGGCTAGTTTTCTGTGATTATGGTTTCAGTGTGTCTTCCCTTTGATGCCCTCTTGCAACACCTACCGTCTTACCTGGTTTTCTCTTACCTTGGATGTGGGGTATCTCTTCACGGCTGCTCCAGCAAAGTGCAGCTGCTGCTCCTTACCTTGGACATGGAGTAGCTCCTCTCTGCCCCCCTGCGCCCTTGAAGTTGCTTCAGTCATATCCAATTCTTTGCAACTCAATGAGCTGTAGCCCCCCAGGCCCCTCTGTCCATGGGGTTCTCCAGGCAAGAATACTAAAGGAGGTTGCTATGCCTTCCTCCAACGGATCTTCCTGACCCAGGGATCAAACCCATGTCTCCTACACTTCAGGTGGATTCTTTGCCCACTGAGCCACGTGGGAAGAGGCTTACCTGTTAATCACCAGAGATAAGTCTAGACTCTTACCAGCCCAGAGATAGCACTGAAAGGAATTTACTAAAATGACCCTTATCTTTATTTAGTTTTTCTCATGTAATTACCTTCTTATAGCTTACTTTCTTTAGGTCTAAAACCTTTTCCCTTTATCTTTCTATTTCTCTACAAATTAATGGCTTTATCAAATTGCCAACATAAACTGGATCATTGAAAAAGCAAGGGAGTTTCAGAAAAAAATCCACTTTTGCTTTATTGACTACACTAAAGCCTTTGACTGTGTGGATCACAATAAAATGTGGAAAATTCTTAAAGAGATAGGAATCTCAGACCACCTGACCTGCCTCCTGAGATATCTGTATGCAGGTCAGGAAGCAACAGTTAGAAATGGACATGGAACAAAAGACTGGGTCCAAATCTGGAAAGGAGTATGTCAAGGCTGTATATTGTCACCCTGCTTATTTAACTTATATGCAGAGTACGTCATGCGAAATGCCAGGCTGGATGAAGTACAAGCTGGAATCAAGATTGCCAGGAGAAATGTCAATAAACTCATATATACAGATGACACCATCCTTATGCAAGAAAGTGAAGAAGAACTAAAGAGCTTCTTGATGAAAGTGAAAGAGGAGAGTGAAAAAGTTGGCTTAAAACTCAACATTCAGAAAACTAAGATCATGGCACCTGGTCCCATCATTTCATGGCAAATAGATGGGGAAGCAATAGAAACAGTGAGACTTTATTTTGGGGGGGCTCCAAAATCACTGCAGATGGTGACTGCAGCCATGAAATTAAAAGACGCTTGCTCCTTGGAAGAAAAGCTATGACCAACCTAGATAGCATATTAGAAAGCAGAGACATTACTTTACCAACAAAGGTCCAACTAATCAAAGCTATGGTTTTTCAAATAATCATGTATGGATATGAGAGCTGGACTATAAAGAAAGCTGAGTGCTGAAGAATTGATGCTTTTGAACTGTGGTGTTGGAGAAGACTCTTGAGAGTCCCTTGGACTGCAAGGAGATCCAACCTATCAATCCTAAAGATCAGTCCTGGGTATTCATTGGAAGGACTGATGCTGAAGCTGAAACTCCAATACTTTGGCCACCTTATGCGAAGAACCGACTCATTGGAAAAGACCCTGATGCTGGGAAAGATTGAAGGCAGGAGAAGAGGATGATAGAGGATGAGATGGTTAGGTGGCATCACGGATGTGATGGACATGAGTTGAGTAGGCTCCGTGAGTTGGTAATGGACTGGGAAGCCTGGCTGCAGTCCATGGGGTCGCAAAGAGTCAGACACTACTGAGCGACCTAAGTGAACTGACTGAAGATGATATACACACATGTTCACACCACTCCTTTGAGCTATTCTTCAGTGTGTTTCTCTCACATGCATGTGTGCTACACAAGTTAATAAGCTCTGTTTTTGTCTTTTGTCAGTCTAAGTTCTAGGGCCCTAGCCAGACCCTGGAAGGAATAAGGTAGATGCAATAACCTAGGAAGATAGATGAAATAATTTTTTTTTTATATTTTTTTCTCCAACTGCAAGTATCTATATTGTTTTTATATTAACTTGATATAAATTATTGCTTGAAATAATCCCCTCAATTCACTCTGCTTTAAGAAGTCACTGATGACCTACAGAGCTACAGAACTAAGGTAATAACTTCCTTGATATTTATTTTATCAAGTTAAGATTTTAGCATCTCCTCCATTCTCCTTCATATAAATCATTTTACCTGGGACAATTATTCTATCATTCAAGTTCTTAATGACTGGTAAAAATTATGTGCTTTGTGAAAATAACACGCAAAATTAGAAGAAACCCAGAATTAGTGACAAGCTTTTGTTAAGAAGTGGTTTTATTTTTTTCTAAAAGATCATTTTAAAAGGTTTAATACCTATACAGATGACTCACTGGATATGTCCCCGATGCTGGGAAAGATCAAGGGTAGAAGGAGAAGAGGGCATCAGAGGATAAGATGACTGGATGGCATCACTGATGCAGTGCACATGAACAGGGGCAAACTCCGGGAGATGGTGAGTGGCAGGGAGACCTGGCATGCTGCATCCATGGGGTTGCAAAGAGTTGGACACAACTGGGTGACTGAACAAGGACAACAACATATAGTTTTTTACTTTGCCTAAACTATATTTTATAGCTTGATAGGTAAAATAAAGCAAACTATCTTTAAAGCACTAAATTGTGTCACTTCAATATTTTAAAATTATAGTTCCTGTCAATATAATCCTAAACATTTCCTCGGGCTATATACTTTTTCCCCTAGACACACAGAATAATTCAGATTGTAGACAAAATATGATTTTGTCCCTTTTAAACCTATTAAACCCAGCCCCCTACCCAGGTCCAGTTTCATTTCTCCCATTTACAAGATGCTTTAAAGGTTCTGATTTTCAGTGTATCAAACTAATGCAAAACATGTGTGTGGCCTTCACTACTGAGTGTTCTCTTTGGAAACCATCACTGTTGAGAGATGGGGAAAATCTGAATGTATAAAGCATTTTTGGTTAATGAACTGCCTTTTATAAGGGATTTTCATGTAATATAGAAGAGCTTCCCTTTTTGGTGTAAGTTTTGTGATCGTTAATCTTCCACACTCTCATCTTTGTCATCCTCGAGGTGTAATGACTATAAAAAAAAAAAACAATAATAATAACCTGAAATATTGGAAAGCAACTACTGCAGAGGTGGGAGAAATACACTCGCAGATGACAGCGCCATGCTCAAGTTAGATCACGAGTCCCTTGGTATTTATGCCCGCATTACCGATGAGGCCTACTGAGTAAGAGGGCCATCTCCCAGAAGTGTATTAGTAATTTTCAGATAAAATTATGAGCATACCTTTCCCAAAGTGGAACAGACTTCATTTCCTGTTTGACTGATTACACTCTGGTACCTAACAAGTTTAGGAACCAGTTCATCTTGCAGTGGAAACAGTAAATCTTTGATGCACTGTTAAGTGCTAATGCTAAAATAAATAAATAAATAAATAAATCTGTTTTTTTTCCCTCCATTTTTTACTAAGACTAAGGAAATCCCCTTCTCCTCTCATAACTCAAAAGCAAAAATGTATGTCTTCTTCAAATTCCAGTTGAAACTTAAAAATATCACCAATTTTGTAACAACTTATTCCTCTATTTTTCTTTCCATAAAGAATGAGTTGTTCTATTTTTCATTGTGTCTACTTATATTATCTTTATGCTGTCTTGAAATAGTACTCATTAATGGTATGTGTTTTTGTTGTTGTTTAACTCTACAGAAGACTTCATCAAATGGTTCATGTTTCTATTCTTTTCCTTTACTGGACTATGACTTTGATAATGTATCCCAGGTTTTATTTTCAGAGTCTAGAACCTAAATACCCTTCATAATTTTTTTTTAAATACTTCATCACATTTGAGTAAAAGATCAAATTAAAAAACATAATAATTTAAATTATTTGTGTGTACATGAATGTATAATTTTAATATCAGTTTGTTAATTCCCCTGGTCATTTTGGTAACATATTATTATCATTTCTTTCATGGTACATAGCCTTATATGTTGATTGAGCTTCATGCATAATAAAAGTGTGCTGAGTAATAAGTATATATAAATATTCTTATTTTTAAATAGTGAGATGCTTGAGCTCTTTTGACATGCTAAGCAGTGTTTATGAATGCTATCCATAAAAATTTTAAAATCCACAAATACACAATAAGGGTTGGAATGATTAAACAATTAAAAGTTAATAGTTTGGCAGGCTTCAAGAAGGTATACTTGAAAGTTGAGTAAACAAATGACTTTTGGTTGGGATCACATTTATAGTGAAGAGAAAACATCAAGAAAATGAAATATATAGTACAGTAGATTCTTAAGAAAAAGCCAAAAATTGAAATGCTGATTGACAAGTCAAGATACTTTATATGAGGCTTAAGGGATAAAATTCATAATATGCAAACATTGTAAACTTGGCAATCACTTTAAATAGTAAATTAAAATCCCCTCTTCTGCAAACTGCTCTAAGCGTTTAATGCATCCAAGACAGAGCAACAACTCTTAATTGAAAATATTTCGTTCGACAATGGATAATGAGAATGGTGATTTGTATTTAACAGAAACAAAGGTATTCAGCCCAACCTGCCTCTAGGTAGCAGTTACTTTGTCTTTAGTGATGCACATTCATAAAATGTAAAGTTGGGTCTTTTGATAAGATCTGGATGAACTTCTCTTTCAAGTTATGTCACACATAAGGATATAACAGGAAACAAGTAAGGGAAATCCAGTAAATTAAACTATAAAAACCATTCTGCAAAAAGAAGAAAACCTAGTATATCAGTGACATTACTGTTTAAAATATGCATTTAAAAATTCAGAAATAATTAATTGTACAGCAAAATAGGCACAGAGGTTAAACTGGTGCTTGCCTACCCCTGGCTGCTTAGAAAAGCTGGCTGCAGTGTCCTAATTGGCCCCATGTTTCTGAGGAGTACATAAGCTGTACATTTTTCTTTCCACTCTCTATGCTTGAAAGAGTACTGGTTTTATTCCTTAATCTTTGCTTGAGGTTAGGTAATCACTATATGAAATCAGCCTCTGTGGGCATAGCATAATGGTTAAGATTTAATATGACTTTGGAAGCAGATAAACTTGGTTTGAATTGCAACTCTACCATTCATGACAGGCAACTAATTTCTTTCAACAAGCCTCAATTTCTGAAGCTATAAAGGAGGAGTAAGAAAGCCTTCCAGAAATGATTACTATGAGATGATTAATGAAAACATTTTGCAAGTACCTGGCATATTTTAAGTCCTTAATAAATAGGCAAAATAATTACGCTATTTTTGTTACCAAAATGATGATTCTATATCATCATCATCATACATCCCAGGCTAAGTGCATGCAAACACAAAGCGTAACTTTAGTGAGAATATAGCTTTCATAAAGGGTGATAGAAAATGATTGTTTTGAGTTGACATTCCCCAGCCTTACCAGACAGAATATCGTTTTTTCTCCTCACATTTTGCACATATTTTTCCTATATATTTTTCCCCAAAATAATGTATAATCTGACAATCAATATGCATAGGAGAAAAATCAATTAACAGTAAGTATCTCCTCCTTTCCTAATCACCTAATTTTCTTCATAGAAATGGTTCAGGGAATGCAGTGGGGAGGAGTTTAAGCCAGAGATTGCCCAGACAGATTCATTATGAAAAAAGAAATTAAAATAGTTTCCTAAGTGTAAAATATCAGTGAACTTCAGTAAGTAAATAAAAGTAAAAAAAATCCCTATGCATATAATATTTCATAGGTATGACAGTCATGTATACAAACAAAAATAGGTTTGTGCTTACTTTTTCACACATTCATATGTTCATTTATAGGACTTAAAAATTCCATTTTAGAAATATTCTCAGGGGAATAGTTTTAAAAGAATCTTTTAAAGTGAGATTACAGTGCCATGAATTCTAGGGAGTATTTCAAAGATTCTTCCATTATCAAATGTTTCCATATGAGACTTAACCTTGATACTACAATAAATCACATTTAAATTTGTATATAAACCAAAAACAAGTTTTTTTGGGGGGGAGGAGAGTCTGCTTATTTACACTACAGCTCTAAATTGCCCATTTAAAAAAATGGACAGAAAAAAAAAACTTTAAAAAAAGAAAACAAATCGGAAATACCTAAGTATTTTGCATAACTTCATAAATAATATATTAGTGAATATATTTAAAGAAAATGGTTCAAGCACACACAGTAAAAAGACTACAACTTGAAAAACAGTTACTATGGAACATAGCTTTTAATCTGTTTTAATAGCACCTATAATAATCTCAAAAACATCATCTTAACTGGTGCCACACAAATGAACAATTTAAACTAACTGAATATAGATAAGAATTTCCTGCTAGAAAGTTACTCAGCAGTAATACTTTTTACAGTTAATTTACAGATAAGAGTCTCTCTAGCCTACTGGGATAGATCAAAAATCGCAATTAACAAGGTTGAAATGAATAAGGGTTGCATTCTGAATAATTTATTCTATATTTATACTCTGTGCTTAAAAAGAAAAAAAACTTGTCAATAAGTAGATAAACTGACCAACTGATTTTTACTTGTTCTTTCTTTTTTGAGAAACATCTGAGATGCTAGAAAACTGACAGGTCGAGGACAGGCCACCCCTAAGTGTGAATATGTAGGCATATTAATTATTTTGATTTAAAGTTACTTAAACAGCTGGTAAAAGAAGAATACACTGACCCTCTTTTGTTTTTCTGAAAACAAGGACTAATTCTCCCATGAAAAGCTATCCTCCTAATACCAGGAAGATAGAAGGTGTCCTTATTGCCAGAGATAGGGAATCCAAGGCCCAAACAGCAGTATTAATAAGGTTTGTTACCTCTTCATTACTTTGGAACTGCAAGTTCAAACCCCTTTATTTTGTCAAATCTTCACAAACAATTTTCTTTATCTAATAGGTAAAAAAGCTTCCTGCTTTCATTACTTCTTTGGGTCTCATTTTTATGGGGGTCCCATATGTACATAATTAAATTTTTTTTCCTGTTTTTCTTCTCCTGCCTTCTGTGAATTTAACTACAGGTATACCTCATTTTATTTCTCTCTGCTTTTCTGTGCACTCTGCAGATACTGTGTTTCCTGCAAATTGAATGTTTGTGTCAACCCTGTACCTAGTAGGGCTATTAGCACCACTTTTTCCAATAGCATCTGACTACTGCCTGTCTCTGTGCCACAGTCTGGTTAATATCTCATAATTTTACATCATTATATTTCTTATGTTGATCTATGATCAGTAATCTTTGCCATTACTATGATGACTTGCTGAAGGTTCAGATGATGGTTAGGAATTTAGCAATAAAGTATTTTTTAATTAAGGTATGTACACCCTTTGTTTGTTTTAAGACACAATGTTATCACCCACTTGAAAGACTATAGTATGGTGTACAACATAACTTTTATATGCACTGGGAAACCAAAAATTTTTGTGTGACTCACTTAATTGTCATATTTGCTTTATTTCAGTGGTCTAGAACTGAAGCTGTAATATCTCCGAGGTATATATGCATTAGACCAGCCAAAAGAACCTAGAAAGTGATAGGAAAGCCTCTTCCTCCCCTACAGAGCCAAATGACCACAAGCTTAGACAAGGAAGGGAGAAGAAACAGCAAGAGGAACGCATTTACCAATGGACAACACAGCCTGTCATTAACGTCACAGAGACCAGCAATCTTAACACTTGGTAAACATGACTAGTAACCTAAGTTACTGGGAGGAACTTGCAACCAATGCCTGTAATAAAGCAAGATGAGGACACAGCTGTCTATTGCCCTGGGGCAGATATGCTGACAAAATCTGAGAGCAGAAGAGTATTTCAAACGTGTTTGCCTCTGAGCATCAACATCAAGACAATACAGAGTTAAATCCTCAAATGTGCATAAAAGTTTGTTCATCTCAGAGGCCCACTTGGTTACATATATTCCTTTGCCACATTTCTGTGGATTTTGTTCTATGTTTATTCTTCACTGAATTCTTTTATATGCACTTAATATTGTAGACAAATCATTCAAATTCCAGTCTATGGGACCCAATATACCTTCTACTACTACTCCTGATAGGTTCTATTACAAAAGGCCAGCTGTTCTTTTCATAAGTTTTCCTCATTTAATCCTCATGAGAGCTTTATAAAAATAGGCATTTTGCCTTGATTTTACAGATGAGGAAAGCAAGTACAACCAAGCTAACTGTAATTTGCTCAAGGTCAGTGGGATAAATTCACTTAGTGGAATCTAAAGTGATTTAGGTTCCTGTTCCCCTAAAGGAAAAAGAACAATGTCAAATTTTTATCTACAGGCTGAATACAAAATCTTATAATGAAAATCTGTTTATTGAATATCTAACTCACAATCTATACTCATGAATCCTGACTTCATATGTGCTTTGTAATAAGGTTCTGGGTTATTTCTGGGAAAATAGTATATCTCACACAAATTAATATTTAATGGTGTCATTTTGAATTTATTTTAAAATTTTAATGATGATGTTGAAATATTAAATGGTGATGTTGTACCTTTAAAATAAATGATGGTGTTGAATCATCATCCATACACAGTTAACAGTATGTGGTGTATGACATCTGATGGGCCAACTACAAAGTGTATATAGTAGCAGTAATTCTTTTCCTTACAAACTTTCCTTACATAAGTTATACATATATAGCTCTTCTTTAATTTATTTTGAGTAGGAAAATGGAAATTTAGTATTAAGAAAGATAAGGCTTTCCCCATTATAAAAACAAGCATGTGAATTATTTTGGTGTAACTTATGGCTACCGCATTACAATGTAAGAACTTTATTTGCTCATACTGTTTCAATCACATTCACTTTTCCATTTTAAATATTCTGAACAACTCCAGATAAGCACTGACTAAATTGCTTTAGTCCAAATTAAGTCCTTTGTATGGGTCCTATCTTGTAGAATCCCTTGTTTCTTTTGTTCTATCATCTTCTACACAGAAGTATTAGCATTTCTATTTGCCTTTAATTTCTAACACTACCTTGAATTTCAATTGTGTATCACATCTTAGAACCAACAGTCCAAAGAAAAGAGTTGTTAATAGTATCATTTTACATCAGAGGTTTATTCTATGGACCGAAAAGAGTTGTTAATAGTATCATTTTACATCAGAGGCTTATTCTATGGACCACATAAAAATTCCCATTTATTGTAAATCTTAATATTATTCCTTTATTGAATCATCACTATTAAAAATGAGATACTTCAAGTAAGTATATTTCCACATTTCTAAAACTAAGAAATTAGTGCTGAAAAGCTCCATGGTACAGTAATTTTACTCCAAGATTTAAAAATATATAGTATTTAATTCAAAGCAAAATTATGGTTTTCTTTTATATATATACATTTAATATAATATAAAAATCCAGGTTCATTGTTGGATTTTTTAAAAAGGTACTTTGAGATGACAAATTCAGGCCTCTCAAAGAAGTATAAGAGAAGATGAGGAAAGTGATTACTGTTTGAAAAGATTAGCATAATGTATAGATATCTATGTGCAAATATGTAACATTATCTTCTAGAAGAATCCTTGTAGCTTGATTTTCAAAAATCATTTATGGGAATGACTCAAAGCTCTCTTTCAGCACCATGAAGTTTCATGTGATGATTTACAATGGTTAACAAAGGTAGAATAAAAAACTAAATAAACACCGTGCAGAGTAAATGAAAACTGCTGAAAATTAAATATTAAAGGCTTAAACTCAAATCATTGTAACTATTAATAATGCCACAACAATGATGATCAGAGGAAGCCTCAGTACATCATGTTGCCACTGAAGCAATTGGTGTATAAGGTATTCATCAGTGAGAATAAGATGTTATATGTATTAATTACCTTAAGTTTTAAGCAACTTCTATACTTGAGATACTATAAAAAATTATCTTATCAAAAAAAACTTCTTCTCCAGAAAAAAATGTTTCCTTCCTACCCTACATAAACCAAATAGATTCAATAAAATCAATAAATTTATGATTTAATTTATATTATCAATCTACAATATTTTCTTTCAGGCTCAAGAGCAAAGATCCATTGTATGAGTACAGATTTGTCATATTAAAAACTGCAGTGATTAACTGTGAAAAAAATATATATATAATAAAACTTACCAACAGGTTCCTTTTGATTTTGAAAGAGAATCTTGCTATTACTGCCATCCATATTTGCCATATTAATTGTGTTGCCATCTGTCCAGTAGAGTTTCCTTAATTCAAAAGAGATATGGTTTAAAAATATTAGATATAGACCTACTTGTTGACTAGAAACATCTGTTGAAGAACTAAGTTAATATTAAATTATTGGCGCAGGATTATTTTTTTTTCCAAGAAGTCTCCAAATTGTTGAGCCACTTGCCTGGGAAGAAGTACCACTCTTACTTTTTCCTATCATTGAAGACCCATTATCTCACTTGTTTCTCCTCTACACCCACAAACGTCCATGGGCTTCTCCAGGCAAGGATATTGGAGTGGGTTGCCGTGCCCTCCTCTAGGGGATCTTCCTGCACAACTCTTATGTCTCCTGCATTGGCAGGCGGGTTCTTTACTACTAGTGCCACCTGGGAAGCCCTTAACTTTAACTACAGTAAATTATTTCCATTTAAAATCATTCATCAATGTTAATTCTCTTGATTCAGAAAAATCAGGTACCAGAGAAGGAAACAAAGTCATTTCAATCATTCCTGTTGAAAGCACTATGGAGAAAGACTTTCTTTTAGCTCTACATGAGTTCTCTACATGCATTCCTGAAGACTAACCAGAAGATGGGAGAATGTGATCTAATCTGCAGTGACCATAACATCAACTCACAGTAAACATGTTATTAACAACTGGTATTTGAAATGAAATTAACAACTTTTCTAGGCTTCTCTCTCTCTTTTTCTCATTCTGAACTGTCACTCTTTATAAACATAAATTGATAAAATTTTACAGTAATATGTAAAAACTTGATTTCATGCAGAAAGAGCAGAAATCGTTAACACGGGATCGCCTATAATGTCCATATTCACATTTGCCTTTTTTACTGTATAGCTTATATGTATATACACATATGTATATGTGTGTCTCTTCTGAATTCAACAAAGTTTTTACATAATATCAGAGCAAAGGTGTATAAAATTTTGAAAAACTTAAAAAAAAAATCATACTTTACCCCCTGACTGGGTGAGCTGCTAGACACTGTGGTTTATCGATTCCATGGATAATTGAGGTTTTCAAGGAGCCATCTAGTCTTGCCACATTAATTTGTGTTTCATCAAATTCTGAGCTAATCCAGTATAAATTACGTGAGACCCAGTCCACGGTTAACCCTCTGATACTCTGAATATCTGTACAACAGGAAAGAGAAAATCACAAGTGAATGAAATGTCTCATTGTTTTGGCTTTCCAAGTCAGTTATTTTCTGTCTCAGGGAAAATTTAATTTACACTTTAATTTGTTAGCTAAAATTGTACAAGATGTAATCTCATTCCCTTATCAGCCCTTCTTAAGGCATGAATAATCATTAATGTCTTACTGCTGAGCCATTTGAAAACCTGAAGTAACAATTAGCATTAAATTTGCACTAACAGTCAATGATTCGCTAGTAAACACTAAGGAGCAGATGCAGGCAGCAGTCCTATGGGCCAAGGTGACCAAAATTCAAATTAGAGTAATAGCTTCTCTAGTTGGTAGTACATCTTTCTAGTCAGGAGAAAGTACTTGTGGGCCATCAACAAATGGGCCATTTTATCTGTTAAGTGCCAATTTGTTACTGAAATTAAATAAAACAATTCAACTTTCTGAAAAGAATTATCAGAGAGTTGAACATCTTTAAAATGGATAATTAGCAGAAATTGACTGAGATATGAGCAAAGAAACTGAAACCCTTTTAAAATTCCTCCAATGTGGATTCTATAGAAATTACTGAAATCTAATTATGTTTTTATTCATTACAGCCAATATGAATATTTGGGTTGCTATTACTTGATTATTCAATTGGGCATCTTTTTAAAAAATAATGGAAAGTAGGCTTAAATATAATTGCACATTTTAATTAAAGAAACAAATGAAAAATAAAGTGTTAAAACAATGGATACTAGGAAATCTTTTCAACATATTAACAGATACACAATTCAGTTCAGCTCAGTTGGTCAGTCGTGTCTTACTCTTTGCAACCCCATGGACTGAACCATGCCAGGCCTCCCTGTCCATCACCAACTCCCAGAATTTAACCAAACTCATGTCCATTGAGTCAGTGATGCCTTCCAACCATCTCATCTTCTGTTGGCCCCTTCTCCTCCCGCCTTCAATCTTTCCCAGCATCAGGGTCTTTTCCAATGAGTCAGTTCTTCACATCAGGTGGCCAAAGTATTGGAATTTCAGTTTCAACATCAATCCTTCCAATGAATATTCAGGACTGATTTCCTTTAGGATGGACTGGTTGGATCTCACTGCAGTCCCAGGGACTCTCAAGAGTCTTCTCCAACACCACAGTTCAAAAGCATCAATTCTTCGGTACTCATCTTTCTTTATAGTCCATCTCTCCCATCCATACGTGACTACTGGAAAACCACAGCTTTGACTAGACAGACCTTTGTTGGCAAAGTAATGTCTCTGCTTTTTAATATGCTGTCTGGGTTGGTCATACACAAGGCCAGTTTAATTCTCAATTTGTAGCATTTGAATGCATTAACTGGGTATTTTATTTTAAAAAGTTTTAATATTTGCTAGCATGCTGTACCTCTTAGGGTTCTCCAGACTCCTGATACTCAAATTTATCAGACATTTAGAGACTGTGCAAATGAAGATTCTGATTCAGTAGATCTGAGAAGGCACCTAAGATTCTGCAAGTTAAAACTAATACCAAGTGCTGCAGCTACTGCTCCAGAGCAGCAGTTCCATGCAAAACGCTTCTAGAAATGCAGAGTGGCTGCTACTTAGCTCATCTAATTTCTGTCTGGTCTGTGCTCAGTCATGGCTGATTCTTTGTGACACCATGGACTATAACCTGCCAGGTTCCTCTGTCCAAATAATTTACCAGGTAAGAATACTGGAGAAGGTTGCCATTTCCTCTTCCAGAGGATCTTTCTAGCCCAGGGATCGAACTTGTGAACTTGTGTCTCCTGTGTCTCTTGCATTGACAAGCTGATTCTTTACCACTGTACCACCTGGGAAGCCCATCTAATTGCTACATCTTCCCTTTTTATGATTTTCAAAAGATGCCATCAAGCAAAAGGTGTCATTTTCAAAAGGTGAAAACTCCAGATTTGTAAAATTTGCCAGCTAGTTCAAAGTTTAAAAAAAAAGGGATTCCTGGCAGTTCTGGGTCAGCTGTGACGTGCCTTGCTGGCACAGGAGGCTCAACCTCAAGTTTACAAACTTGAGTCTTGACAGAGCCTGCTTTCCTGCTCAATATTCATTTCATTATTTCTAAATAACTTGTAATCACAGTGTCCTAAAAAGTATTCCCCATGTTTTAATTTCTGCTCTAAGCAGCAACTTCTCACTCTGCAAGGTACCTTTCATCATTAATTTCTGTTAAGTTGGCAGACTTTAAATACAAACTTCATTTCTCAAACCAATGCTGGAAATTTATTTGTATTTTTACTTATTCTCATTCAATCTCCCTTTCATTGAGAAACAATAAGAAAAAATAATAACACAACATCTTTGTAAAGCTAGACCTCCAATGTCAAATATTTATTTTGCTTCACTCAGGATATTTTTTTCCTTTCCTTTACTCTCTGGACTTAATTGGTTACTGAGAAACAATAATGAGAATTTCTGGCTTTTGTTCTAGGTTGGGTGCCTATTCTTTGTCTTTAATGAAGTCACTTAAATTTTGGCTTCTTTTTCTTATCAGCACAATGAGGCTAATTATAGATAAATCATAGGATTTTGTGAATATCAGATGATGTGTGTTTATGTAGCTTAATTCAGGATTAAGGGATACTTTGCCAATCCAAGGATTTAATGTTTTCTGCCTTTTTATCTTGAATTGCTTGGTACTGCAAAAATAAAGTTTTTATTTCCTCTAAAATACATGTTATCCAAAGTTTGCTTGCTTATTTTTTTCCTGCTGTCTCTGCTGCTCAAAATTTATTCACTTGTTTCTAAATGACTCCTAAACATACAACCTGAAGACTGCATTGCACTCTTAAATCGGAAAGCATAGCCAAATGCAATCTGTATGTTGTGCTTAGCATTTAGTTGTGTCTGACTCTTTGTGACCCCATGGACTGTAGCCTGCCAGGCTCCTCTGTCCATGGGATTCTCCAGACAAGAATAGTGGAGTGGGTTGCCATGGCCTCCACCGGGTATTTTCCCAACTCAGAGATCAAATCCAGGTCTCCTGCATTGCAGGCAGATTCTTTATTGTCTGAGCCACCAGAGAAGCTCAAATATAAGTTATTAATGCCTATTTCAGATCAGATCAGATCAGTCGCTCAGTCGTGTCCGACTCTTTGTGACTCCATGAATCGCAGCACGCCAGGCCTCCCTGTCCATCACCAACTCCCGGAGTTCACTCAGACTCACGTCCATCGAGTCAGTGATGCCATCCAGCCATCTCATCCTCTGCCGTCCCCTTCTCCTCTTGCCCCCAATCCCGCCCAGCATCAGTCTTTTCCAATGAGTCAGTCAACTCTTCGCATGAGGTGGCCAAAGTACTGGAGTTTCAGCTTTAGCATCGTTCCTTCCAAAGAAATCCCAGGGCTGATCTCCTTTAGAACAGACTGGTTGGATCTCCTTGCAGTCCAAGGGACTCTCAAGAGTCTTCTCCAACACCACAGTTCAAAAGCATCAATTCTTCGGTGCTCAGCCTTCTTCACAGTCCAACTCTCACATCCGTACATGACCACAGGAAAAACCATAGCCTTGACTAGATGAAATTTTGTTGGTAAAGTAATGTATCTGCTTTTGAATATGCTATCTAGGTTGGTCATAACTTTCCTTCCAAGGAGTAAGCGTCTTTTCCCTGTCAATTCTATGGTCCATGCTCTCTCAAATCTATTTCTAGCTTTAATATTGCATAGCATACAATCTTCTTCCTCTTTCAGGCAGTTGATTTAGTTGCCTTCAGGTTATTTTTCTGACTAGAGAGCTCTGTATCATGACCTTCAATTGTCCCAAGGTATTTGATTGCTTCCAACCACTCAAAGTGATGCTGGAATTCCTTACCCTGGCTTTCTATATAATCTGTATATAACTGTCTGTCCAACCTTATTTCTCACCATTTTTGACCCATTATCTTACCCTTGAGTCATATTGACATTTTCTCAGATTTCCATACTTGTCTTGATCTTTCTAATCTATATAGAATTACCTGGACCTCATACCTATTATTTTTTTATAATCTCATGCAAAATAGTCTAGTTGATAGGCAACATTGCCCTTCAAACACAAAAACCTAATTAATTCTATATGTTCCAGTCTTAAAGATTTTCTCCATCTATCTAACTCAATAAGACTATATCTGGTCAATCCTTTTCTATGTAACATGATAATTATATGTGAACATACTACTACTTTCACATATACTTCTTGAAGATAGGCCCTTGCTAATTTATTTTTATAGCTCTCCTCCTCAAACATACACAACATTGCCTTCAAAATAAATAGCTTTTGATGAATTCATAATATGGACAAACTATAATTATAAGGATATGTGAGCTAAGTTAAAAATATCAGATGTAAGATCCTCAAGAGTATTTTCAGGAGTACGCATCTAAACATATTCAGGCAATCTCAATTCTCATTTTCTATTCTAACCCTTCTTCTGTCCATTAGTTTGGAGCTTCTAATTATCAGCATTATGTCTAAAATAAAACTTATGTCTTTTTTGACCATGATTACTGCCCAAGTCTTATTGTTTTGGAATGTCCTAGTAAGTTCACCATAAAGGGGTCAGGGGAAGAATAACAACTGCAATACATTTAATGATATTTTTGGTTTTTTTTGATAAAAATACTGAAATAATGAATTGATTCAACTCCTGTTTTCAAGTCAAGCCAAGATCTCTGAGCAAGTTTTTCAGAAAGTTCAATTTCTTATTTCTAATGACTCTCACTTCTTAAAGTAAGACAGATTAGATATTCCTAAAATTCTTCCACCACCACAAAATTCCCTGATGTATGATAAATTAAAACTTTGAAATGTGTTGTTGAGATCATAAGACAGACGGAAAAATATCTAAATGCTAATACACAACTGTATGTTACATAAAATCATAAAGGAAGCCAAGTAGGAATACAGAGGTTGGTGAGGCCATAGGGGCAACAATTTGTAATGAAAATCTAGAGATTGCTGGATTACTAGTTGCTCAGTGCAAAAATGTTCAGTCTTTAAACCAACAAAAAGTAGCAGAGCTAAACAAGTGCAATTCCCAGATATAATAATGGTCAACATACTCAGGTGAGTTAAAAAAGAAACAAACAAACAAACAATATATATATATATATATATATATATATATATGCCTGCTTAAAAAGGAGTATGATTCTTTAAATAAATATAAAACATTTTTTCTGTTTCTCTTCTGGTTATGAAAGATAAAAATCTAAGCATAGGCCTATGGTTGGGCAAGAGATGCATCCATTGTTTGTCTAGGAGAATGGTTCTTTGCTTATAATGACTCCTTTTTCTCCAAAAGAAGCAAATTCAAATCCTCTAAGGAAGAAAACAATTTTCTCCACCCAAGCATTTACAATTTCTACACTGAATTTGTTCTCATAATAGATCAGAAAAATTAAAACACACACAAAGAATAAGACATAAGAGAAAAATAAAGAGTAGGTTTAAGTTCCAAAAGCCTACATGGTTTTAAATTATTATGTGTAACATAAAGAAAATTGAGTGGGTAATTTTAAAGGAAAAAAATATACTTCAAAATAATAAGCAAGGTACAATAATTTATTTTTTTTTGCAATAATTTATTTTTAAAAATCTTCTTGAAATGTATATAAATGAGAAGCAAAATAACTTGACAATATTAAAAAGAACAATTATTTAGATGGATTAACCAGCAGGTTAGACACTAGTGACTGCAAGACAACTTGTGAACTGCAAGACATCTGATGAACTGCAAGACAGTTAACTGTTAGACAAAGAAAACAGAAACAAAAAGATTAGATGAGTTGGAAGTTAGAACAAATAACTTACCACATCTAGTCAGTTTCAGAAGGAAGGCATAGAGACTAGGCTAGAAAAAATAACAGAGACAATAGTTGAGGGTGTTTTCTCCCTGCACTGATGAAAGAGATGGCCCAGTACAGTAAAGTTTAGATGGCTAAATAAAAACAGTCACGAGGAAAAAGAAGAACTTCAAAGCATTTAGAGAGAAAACATATATTCTGTTAAAAAAAAAAAAAAAGGAATGACAAATTAGACAAACACAGAGATTCTCAAGAGATGTGAAAAGATAGTAAAATAATATCTGGAAAGGATTGAGAAAAAATGACACTAAACTTTGAATTTGTATTCAACAACATTATGTTCCAAACTACATCTCAACAACAAAATATTGATTTAAAAATGCACAAATGACTCAATAGCCATGTCTCTAAAGCAGATACAGAAATGACCAACAAGAACACAAAAAGATATTCAACATCACTAATCATTAGGAAATGTGATCATATGCACAAGTATATTCCACCTCACGCCTATTAATTGAAAGTGAAAGCCATTCAGTCGTGTCCAACCCTCTGCGATATCATGGACTGTAGTCCACCAAACTCCTCTGTCCAGGAATTCTCCAGGCAAGAATACTGGATTGAGTTGTCATTCCTTTATCTAGGGGATCTTCCTAACCCAGGGGTCAAACCCAGGTATCCTGCATTGCAGGCGGACTCTTCACCATCTGAGCCACCAAGGAAGCCCTTCACAAGTAGGATGACAACTACTAATAATGGAAAGTTAACTAACAAACAAAAAACAAGAACAAGAACAACAAAAAAAAAGAAGAAGAAAATAATATTGGCAAGAATATGAAGAAACTGGAACCCTTGTGAGCTGATGATAGGAACGTAAAATGGTGCAGCCTTTGTGGGAAATAGTATGGCAGTTCCTCAAAAAATTAGAATTACCATGTGATCCAGCCATTCTACCTCTGGGTATATAACCAAAAGAATGCAAAGGTCTCAAAGAGATACTTGTACACCTATGTTCACAGCAGCATTATTCACAATAGCCAAAAAGTGAAACAACCCAAACATCCATTGACTGTTGAATGTATAAACAAATTGGGATACATACATAAAATGGAACATTATTCAGCCTTAAAAAGAAAGGAAATTCTGACATGCTACAATATGGATGGACTTGCAGATAGCACGCTAAGAGAAAAGACCCATTCACAAGAAGGTAAGTACTAGATGATTCCTTTTATATGAGGTACCTATAGTAGTTTCAGAGACATAGAAATAGAACAGTGGTTTCTAGAAAATGAGAAGGGGGATGGGAAGTTGTTTCTTAATGGGGTGAGATTCATTTTGTAAGATGGAAAGAGTTATGGAGATTGGTTACACAATGTGAATGTACTTAACACTACTAAACTGTACAATTAAGAAGGTTTGAGATGATAAATTTACATGATGTATATTTTACTGCAATTAAAAATTATCTTTATAAAAAGAAGACTAAACAAAACTATTTTCAGATATTATATCAATAACAAATTCTCATTAAATTAAGATCCATTGAAAGATATAATTCAGAGAGAAGGCCTTAAATGAAAGAGGGATGGAGGTAAGCATGCGAACTGGTTAACATGTAGATAAATCTAAATGAAAATGGACTGGTTGTCAATTCTCTGCTTGTGAGACTCATCTTTTTTTTTTTTTTCTTTCTATGAAGCAGACTTACTGACACCAGCATCTTGGGAGTGGACACCAAGGCTTCTGCCCCGAAAGAGGTGTGCATTCAAAGAGGAGGGGATTCATAACTCTCTGAGGGCAGATATGGCTTCAGCCAGTCAAAACTCATTTGCAGTGGTTTTTTTTGGCAAGTATTTCTCTGTTCTTGCAAGCAAAGCTTAAAAAAGCAAAATGGTAATATTTGTGAAAAGCTTTCTCAAAGAAACTCTGTAAATATTAAATATTCTGTTGCATTTATGAAATATACATATACATATAAATATATAAATATAAAAATACATATAAAAGTACATATGTATGTGTGTATATATATCTATCTATATGTTATTATATATATAACACATGATGGTACACAAACTAAGAAAACATCAATAAATCCATAATACATCTTAAGAACATTACAAACACTTTAGGAATCTTTAATGCTCATCCTCGGACATTTTACAGCTCTCCAACTCTGAAAAACTGAGTGCTTACTCACTTGGCTTTCTCACTTTTAACACATATGCATGTTTTCTAAATCTTTTTTTTTTTTAAGAACATAGGGGCAGAATTATAACTTCTTGACTAATCCTTATATGCTTTACATCCTAACCTTATCATTATTCCTGTCTTAGAGAAACAAATCACTGCTGATTAGGGAGAAAAGTCTGAAACAAGTCTCTTTTTATTTTCATATGGATCAATGTCTCTAATATCTTTCCAATTATTTGGTCAAGTTTACCTCTCACATTCATCACATTCAATTACTGCTGTTTCCGCTCTTGCTGTCTGTAATCTTCTTATACCTAGGTTTTATTTCAGATTTGGATCATTTCTATAATTGTCTAAGTGTATCCTGTCTATAATTTCTCACTTTTTCAATCTAGTTATCAAGTTTATACCTGCTTCATCTTCAAAAGAGTTTGACTGACCGATACCCATCTGTAAAAGTCTTCAGCAGTTTTCCACTGAATTTAAAGGGGAAAAACAAAAAAAGCTCCTCCGGTGTAAGACCTTCTGTTCTGCTATCATATTAACCTTCTAGTTTACTCTTCTATAAGAACAATCTATCTACAATTCACTACTTGCTTCTCTTTATACATGTGTGTTCAGCTCTTTGTGTTTACTAATAGGTACTTTTTAAATAACAGATGTCTACAATCTTCCACTAAAAGGCTTCATGGATGAAAATTTAAAATTAAAATTCTATTCAGTTCAGTTCAGTTGCTCAGTCGTATCGGACTCTTTGCGACCCCATTAACCACAGAACGCCAGGCCACCCTGTTCATCACCAAACTCATGTCCATTGAATCGGTGATGCCATCCAACCATCTCATCCTCTGTCGTCCCCTTCTCCTCCTGCCCTCAATCTTTCCTAGCATCAGGGTCTTTTCAAATGAGTCAGCTCTTTGCATCAGGTGGAAAAATATTGGAGTTTCAGCTTCAGCATCAGTCCTTCCAATGAACAGCCAGGACTGATATCCTTAAGCATGGACTGGTTGGATCTACTTGCAGTCCAAGGGATTCTCAAGAGTCTTCTCCAACACCCCAGTTCAAAACATCAATTCTTCAGTGCTCAGCTTTCTTTATAGTCCAATTCTCACATCCATACATGACTACTGGAAAAACCATAGCCTTGACTAGACAGACCTTTGTTGACAAAGTAATGTCTCTGCTTTTTAATATGCTCTCTAGGTTGGTTATAACTTTCCTTCCAACGAGTAAGTGCCTTTTAATTTCATGGCTGCAATCACCATCTGCAGTGATTTTGGAGCCCCCCAAAATAAAGTCTGACACTGTTTCCACTGTTTCCCCATCCATTTACCATGAAGTGATAGGACTGGATTATATGACCTTAGTTTTCTGAATGTTGAGCTTTAAGCCACCTTTTTTACTACCCTCTTTCACTTTCATCAAGAGGCTCTTTAGTTCCTCTTCACTTTCATCAAGAGGCTCTTTAGTTCCTCTTCACTTTCTGCCATAAGGGTGGTGTCATCTGCATATCTGAGGTTTTTGATATTTTTCCCGGCAATCTTGATTCCAGCTTGTGCTTCTTCCAGTCCAGCATTTCTCATGATGTACTCTGCATAGAAGTTAAATAGACAGGGTGACAATATACAGCCTTGACTTACTCCCTTTCCTATTTAGAACCAGTCTGTTGTTCCATGTCCAGTTCTAACTGTTGCTTCTTGACCTGCATACAAATTTCTCAAGAGGCAGGTCAGGTGGTCTGGTATTCCCATCTCTTTCAAAATTTTCCACAGTTTATTGTGATCCACACAGTCCAAGGCTTTGGCATAGTCAATAAAGCAGAAATAGATGTTTTTCTAGAACTCTCTTGCTTTTTCGATGATCCAGCTGATGTTGGCAATTCAGTCTCTGGTTCCTCTGCCTTTTCTAAAACCAGCTTGAACATCTGGAAGTTCACGGTTCACATATTGCTGAAGCCTGGCTTGGAGAATTTTGAGCATTACTTTACTAGCATGTGAGATGAGTGCAATTGTGCGGTAGTTTGAGCATTCTTTGGGATTGCCTTTCTTTGGGATTGGAATGAAAACTGACCTTTTCCAGTCCTGTGGCCACTGCTGAGTTTTCCAAATTTGCTGGCATATTGAGTGCAGCACTTTCATAACATCATCTTTCAGGATTTGAAATAGCTCCACTGGAATTCCATCACCTCCACTAGCTTTGTTCATAGTGATGCTTTCTAAGGCCCACCTGACTTCACATTCCATGATGTCTGGGTCTAGTTGAGTGATCACACCATAGTTATTATTTGGGTTGTGAAGATGTTTTTTGTATTGTTCTTCTGTGTACTCTAGTCACCTCTTCTTAATATCTTTTGCTTCTGTTAGTTTCATGCCATTTCTGTCCTTTATTGAGCCCATCTTTGCAGGAAATGTTCCTTGGTATCTCTAATTTTTTTGAAGAGATCTCTAGTCTTCCCCATTCTCTTGCTTTCCTCTATTTCTTTGCACTGATCACTGAGGAAGGCTTTCTTAACTCTCTGCGCTCTTCTTGGAACTCTGCATTCAAATGCATATATCTTTCTTTTCTCCTTTACTTTTCACTTCTCTTCTTTTCACAGCTATTTGTAAGGGCTCTTCAGACAGATGTTCCCCAGCTAAACTTTCTACTTCGATTCAAGGCCTGTTACCAAAATCTAGATCTCACTGTTATTACTGACCTTTTTTTGTTTTTTCTCTGGACTATTTTCCATAATAGCTTTTATTGTCTAAGCATTTTTCTTACTGGGTAAGAAAATAGAGGAAATGAATGAATCCTTAGTACTTACTGACAAAATGGGTGGCAGAAGTGGAAAAAATTTTATATAGAATAACTATGATCATGGCATCTGGTCCCATCACTTCATGGGAAATAGATGAAACAGTGTAAACAGTGTCAGATTTTAGTTTTTTGGGCTCCAAAATCACTGCAGATGGTGATTGTAGCCATGAAATTAAAAGACATTTGCTCCCTGGAAGGAAAGTTATGACCAACCTAGATAGCATATTGAAAAGCAGAGACATTACTTTGCCAACAAAGGTTCATCTAGTCAAGGGTATGTTTTTTCCAGTAGAGATGTATGGATGTGAGAGTTGGACTCTCACAAAGAGAAGAAAGCTGAGCACTGAAGAATTGATGCTTTTGAACTGTGATGTTGGAGAAGACTCTTGAGAATCCCTTGGACTGCAAGGAGATCCAATCAGTCCATCCTAAAGGATACCAGTCATGGGTGTTCATTGGAAGGACTGATGCTGAAGCTGAAACTCCAATATTTTGCCACCTCATGTGAAGAGTTGACACATTGGAAAAGACCCTGATGCTGGGAGGGATTAGGAGCAAGAGGAGAAGGGGATGACAGAGGATGAGATGGCTGGATGGCATCACCAACTTGATGCACATGAGTCTGAGTGAACCCCAGGAGTTGGTGATGGACAGGGAGGCCTGGTGTGTTGCAATTCATGGGGTCCCAAAGATGGGCTCGATAACCGACAGAAATGGTATGCACCTAACAGAATCATTAGATATCAAGAAGAGGTGGCAAGAATACACAGAAGAACTGTACAAAAAAGATCTTCATGACCCAGATAATCACGATGGTGTGATCACTGAGCTAGAGCCAGACATCCTGCAATGTGAAGTCAAGTGGGCCCTAGAAAGCATCACTATGAACAAAGCTAGTGGAGGTGATGGAATTCCAGTGGAGCTATTTCAAATCCTGAAAGATGATGTTATGAAAGTGCTGCACTCAATATGCCAGCAAATTTGGAAAACTCAGCAGTGGCCACAGGACTGGAAAAGGTCAGTTTTCATTCCAATCCCAAGAAAGGCAATGCCAAAGAATGCTCAAACTACCGCACAATTGCACTCATCTCACATGCTAGTAAAGTAATGCTCAAAATTCTCCAAGCCAGGCTTCAGCAATATGTGAACCGTGAACTTCCAGATGTTCAAGCTGGTTTTAGAAAAGGCAGAGGAACCAGAGACTGAATTGCCAACATCAGCTGGATCATCGAAAAAGCAAGAGAGTTCTAGAAAAACATCTATTTCTGCTTTATTGACTATGCCAAAGCCTTGGACTGTGTGGATCACAATAAACTGTGGAAAATTTTGAAAGAGATGGGAATACCAGACCACCTGACCTGCCTCTTGAGAAATTTGTATGCAGGTCAGGAAGCAACAGTTAGAACTGGACATGGAACAACAGACTGGTTCCAAATAGGAAAAGGAGTATGTCAAGGCTGTATATTATCACCCTGTCTATTTAACTTCTATGCAGAGTACATCATGAGAAACGCTGGACTGGAAGAAGCACAAGCTGGAATCAAGATTGCCGGGAGAGATATCAATAACCTCAGATATGCAGATGACACCACCCTTATGGCAGAAAGTGAAGAGGAACTAAAAAGCCTCTTGATGAAAGTGAAAGTGGGGAGTGAAAAAGTTGGCTTAAAGGTCAGCATTCAGAAAACTAAGACCATGGCATCTGGTTCTATCACTTCATGGGAAATAGATGGGGAAACAGTGGAAACAGTGTCAGACTTTATTTTTTGGGGGCTCCAAAATCACTGCAGATGGTGACTGCAGCCATGAAATTAAAAGACTCCTTGGAAGGAAAGTTATGTCCAACCTAGATAGCATATTAAAAAGCAGGGACATTACTTTGCCAACAAAGGTCCACCTAGTCAAGGCTATGATTTTTCCTGTGGTCATGTATGGATGTGAGAATTAGACTGTAAAGAAGGCTGAGTGCCGAAGAATTGATGCTTTTGAACTGGGGTGTTGGAGAAGACTCTTGAGAGTCCCTTGGACTGCAAGGAGATCCAGTCAGTCCATTCTAAAGGAGATCAGCCCTGGGATTTCTTTGGAAGGAATGATGCTAAAGCTGAAACTCCAGTACTTTGGCCACCTCATGCGAAGAGTTGACTCATTGGAAAAGACTCTGATGCTGGGAGGGATTGGGGGCAGGAGGAGAAGGGGACGACAGAGGATGAGATGGCTGGATGGCATCACTGACTCGATGGACGTGAGTCTGAGTGAACTCTGGGAGTTGGTGATGGACAGAGAGGCCTGGCGTTCTGCGATTCATGGGGTGGCAAAGAGTCGGACACGGCTGAGGGACTAAACGAACTGAAAGAGTCAGACATGACTGAGTGACTGAACTGAACTGAACTGAACTGAATGGTACTTTGAAACAGGTCCAGTTAGATTCAAAGTATCATCGGGAATAAAATTTATATAGTAGCAATATTATCTAGAGGTATGCATTTAAAATGATTTATATTTTTGCAGTTAAAACAAGCATGTTGCTGCTGCTGCTGCTGCTGCTAAGTCGCGTCAATCATGTCCGACTCTGTGCGACCCCATAGACGACAGCCCACCAGGCTCCACCATCCCTGGGATTCTCCAGGCAAGAACACTGGAGTGGGTTGCCATTTCCTTCTCCAATGCATGAAAGTGAAAAGTGAAAGTGAAGTCGCTCAGTTGTGTCTGACTCTTCGCGACCCCAAGGACTGTAGCCCACCAGGCTCCTCTGTCCATGGGATTTTCCAGGCAAGAGTACTGGAGTGGGTTGCCATTGCCTTCTCTAAAAAAAGCATATCATCATATAATTTCCTACTATCACTACAGATAGTGACTGAAACTATGAAATTAAAAGACGTGTGCTCATTAGAAGAAAGGCTAAGATAAAACTAGACAATGTATTAAAAAGCAGACACATTACTTTGTTGACAAAGGTCTGTATAGTCAAAGTTATGTGTTTTTAGTAGTCATGTATGTATGTGAAAGTTGGACCATAAAGAAGGCTGAGCACTGAAGAATTAATGCTTTTCAACTGCGGTGTTGGAGAAGACTCTTGAGAGTCCCTTGGACTGCAAGGAGATCAAATGAGTCAATCCTAAAGGAAATTAACTCTGAATATTCTTTGTAAGGATTGATCCTGAAGCTGAAGCTCCAGTACTTCAGCTACCTGATGTGGACAGCTGACTCATTAGAAAAGACCTTGATGCTGGGAATATTGAAGGTGGGAAAAAAAGGGGATGACAGAGGATGAGATGGTTGGATGATATCACCAACTCAATAGACATGAGTTCGAGCAAGCTCCAAGAGATGATGGACAAGGAAGCCTGGTGTGCTGCAGTCCATGGGGGTGCAAAGAGTCGGACAGGACTGAGCGACTGAACAACTACTTTAGAAAGTGTTGTTTATGGAAATAAACTTCCAGTTTATATTCATCTTTCTTATATCCATTTTAGCTTCTGCTAAACTCAACCTCACTCCAGTACTCTTGCCTGGAAAATCTCATGAGCGGAGGAGCCTGGTAGGCTGCAGTCCATGGGGTTGCTAAGACTGAGCGACTTCACTTTCACTTTTCACTTTCATGCATTAGAGAAGGAAATGGCAACCCACTCCAGTGTTCTTGCCTGGAGAATCCCAGGGACAGGGAAGCCTGGTGGGCTGCTGTCTATGGGGTTGCACAGAGTCGGACACGACTGAAGCAACTTAGCAGCAGCAGCAGCAGCAAACTCAGCCTAACAGTTCAGTTTATTCAGGTAGTATATGACTAGTCAGTTTATTCATATAGTAGATGACTAGTACTAAAAAAAATACTTTGCTCAAGCATTCGTGCTTGCTCAAAGTTCAGTCTTAAATTTTTCAAAGAAGAAGAATGTATACTTTGTCCTAGAATAATAAGATACAATGGGAATCTTTTACAATTTAAAAAAAAAAATGGGATTCTATCGATGGTGACCTGGAGTTTCATAAGATTGTCAACATATTGTCTAAGTGTTTCCTTATGTTTTAGAATAATCAATAAAAGCCTTGATGAGAGGGTAAAATAAATCCTATCCTTCTTCCAGGTACTGGCTAGATGAACTCTGCAGAGTATACTGAGTGAATATTTAGTGAGCACTGGAAAAGATATTGTGCACAAATCGTTTGACTGCAGTAAAACTTCTTCTCTCTACCTTTTTGAGGTCCTTTATGTGTTAAAAAAAAAAAAGACATTTAGGGAATAAAAGAGGATAGCTTTGGAGTCAAAAGGCCTAAATCCAAACTTGGATAGACGAAGCTCTACTATTTCCTAGTATAGTCACCCTGAACAAAATGCTTCTTCATATTTAAAAATAGAAAGTAATGCTTACCTTTCAAGCATTGTTTGAGGAATAAACGATAGATGAAATAAAATCTGCATAGATACAAGTACGAAAACTCAACTATGTTACTCCTGGCTTATATCAGGAACTTTAAGGTAATTTTCTTTTTTGTTGCTCTGTTCAGTTCAGTTCAGTTGTTGCTCAGTTGTGTCCGACTCTTTGTGACCCCATGAATCACAGCACGCCAGGCCTCCCTGTCCATCACCAACTCCTGGAGTTCACTCAGACTCACGTCCATTGAGTCAGTGATGCCATCCAGCCATCTCATCCTCTGTTGTCCCCTTCTCCTTCTACCCCCAATCTCTCCCAGCATCAGTCTTTTCCAGTGAGTCAAGTCTTCACATGAGGTGGCCAAAGTACTGGAGTTTCAGCTTCAGCATTATTCTCTGCAAAGAAATCCCAGGGCTGATCTCCTTCAGCCCTGATTACTCTGTTAATCATAAGCAATACTTCATAGTTTTTTGGGGGCACCCTATTATTCTATAAGGTATAATTCTAGGCAGTACCAAAGTCTTTGACTGCGTGGATCACAACAAACTGTGGAAAATTCTTGAAGAGATGCGAATAACAAACCATCTGATCTGCCTCTTGAGAAATCTGTATGCAGATCAGGAAGCAACTGTTAGAACTGGACATGGAACAACAGACTGGTTCCAAATCAGGAGAGGAGTATGTTATGGCTGTATATCGTCACCTTGCTTATTTAAAATATGCAGAGTACATCATGAGAAACACTCAGCTGGAAGAAGTACAAGCTGGAATCAAGATTGCCGGGAGAAATTTCAATAACCTCAGATGTGCAGATGACGCCACCCTTATGGGAGAAGGTGAAGAACTAAAGAGCCTCTTGATGAAAGTGAAAGTGGAGAGTGGAAAAGTTGGCTTAAAACTCAATACTCAGAAAACTAAGATCATGGCATCTGGTCCCATTACTTCATGGCAAATAGATGGGGAAACAGTGCCTGACTTTATTTTTGGGGCTCCAAAATCACTATAGATGGTGACTGCAGCCATGAAATTAAAAGGTGCTTACTCCTTGGAAGAAAAGTTATGACCAATCTGGACAGGATATTAAAAACAGAGACATTACATAGTCAAAGCTATGGTTTTTCCAGTAGTCATGTATGGATGTGAGAGTTGGACTATAAAGAAAACTGAGCACTGAAGAATTGATGCTTTTGAACTGTGTTGTTGGAGAAGACTCTTGAGAGTCCCTTGGACTGCAAGGAGATCCAACCAATCCATCCTCAAGGAAATCAGTCCTGAATATTCATTGGAAGAACTTATGCTAAAGCTTAAACTCCAATACTTTACCCACCTGATGAGAAGAGCCTACTCATTTGAGAAGACCCTG
Organism: Bos javanicus; assembly: GCF_032452875.1. Taxonomy (NCBI): domain Eukaryota; kingdom Metazoa; phylum Chordata; class Mammalia; order Artiodactyla; family Bovidae; genus Bos; species Bos javanicus. Next base: position 56,129,439 of record NC_083869.1, on the reverse strand, counting down.
ATGCTTGGAAAGTGAAGGTGAGAGGAGAAGGGGATGACAGAGGATGAGATGGTTGGATGGCATCACTGACTCAATGGACATGAGTTTGAGTAAGCTCCAGGATTTGGTGATGGACAGTGAGGCCTGGCATGCTGCAGACCATGGGGTTGCAGAGTCAGACACTACTGATCAACTGAACTGAACTGAACTGAGGCAGTACAGGAGTACTCAAGATGTGCAACTGAGCTTCTGGGGCTATATTAAAAGGATAACACCCAGCATATTGAAATGAAGTCCCAAGTCCTATTATCAGCAGTAAGGCTGATAGGAGCTCTAAACATACAATCCTAAGTAAGAATTTATCATTTCCTCTCTTTGGTTTAGACACTAAGCTTTAGTTTCTGTGAATGTCAGTTTTCTTACCTGCAGAATAGAAATAATTCTTAACAATAGGTTCTCAAAGATTAATTGAGGTCATGGTATTTGTCACATTAATGACACCTATTATTATATACATGTCAGAAAAATAAACCTTGAAAGCAAGAATAACTGAAAACATTTAGGCCAAGCAGTGACTCAAGTATAAGAATTAACTGCCACCAGAAAGTAGGGTTGCAGGTAACTAGAAACCCTTTTGCCAAGAATTGTTAATCATTTATTTTTTAAGAATAAAATTACATCTTGGTTATTGTTAAATATATATATTAACTTATAAATAAATAATGAATACAATGAATGTGTCTATAGTCATATATTATGTTTATCTATTAACAAAATTATCTGCTATTATCTGCTACAACTGACTATAAATAAGAGCTAACATGGGTAATACATAAGGAATAGCTTAGTGTTTCAGGATATGGAGAATGATAAAGCAGACAAACTATTTTTAATCCTCTTCATAAAATCTTGATCCAAAGAGCCTCAGTGTTTTCATCAGAAAACGGTCTAACTGGAAGAAAAATGGGGAGTGCTTGGGGCAATGGATAGATGGGGTCCTGATTTTTGAAGGTGGTTTGACGTTAGACTTGGGCTGAGAAAGGTAAGAAGAATGTCGCAAGAAAAATTCCAGTAGATGAAGGATAATGAAGTGAGAGAACAGAGGCCAACAGTATAAGAGATAAGAGAATGGCCAAAATTTAATTGCATGGAATCAAAAAGATAAAAGGACAAAATAAAGTACAATTACTGGCAGGATTTGAGATAGTTTGATGAGTTCAGAAGTTGAACTACCAAAAGGTTATCTAAAGATTCTCTTCTTATGGAAGGACATATCAACCTCTAACAAAGTTTCATTCATGAAGAAAGGGAAAGGCAACCCTGTTCAACTTGCCCGGTAGCCAGAGACTAAGTAGTTGTCCTTGACCATGCCTGTTCCTCAATCTTCATATTCAATTATTTCAAGGATTTACTCTTTGTAATCTCAAAAATGTTTCCACATTCCACTGTTTCTTTTGTTTCCACCCTTTCCAGGCTTCCATCGCCTTTTACTAAAACCACTATAGCAAACTTATTTCCCAGAGTTCACTGCTCATCTAGCTTCACCCTAGATCTCTTCAACTCTCTAGTAAGAATAATATCTAGTGATTTTTCCAAGTAAAACTAATCATGTGGTCATACTCTCCTTAAAACATGTCCTCGGTTCTCATTATTTTCAGTATTAACATAGAAATAAACAATTTATCCCACATAGGCTGGTATGATTTGGTTCTGATTATTATTATTATTTTTTAGATATATAACTCCCTCTTCTGTACTTCATACTATTCAGTCTATACTGGACCTCCTTCAATTTCTTATCATATAAGAACATATTCCAATATTTTTCAAAATGATTGAAATAATAATTATTGTTCCTAATGTGTATATCTATTATTAGTAAGAAAATATTATTGCTTAATTTGTGGTTAATAATTGTAGAGTCTGCTAAATGGAGATAATTGTGATTTTCTCAAGATAACTCACCAAATTGCTACTAGCTATCACTTTATACTTAGAGACAGAAAATTGTTCCCCCATATTTTTTTTTTGAGGTAAAAACATCTTTACGTTTTACAATTCATAGAGCCTTTGGAAAGTACTTAACATTCCTGATAAAATATGTGAACAATTTTCTATTAGATTTTGATGAACTTCTTGTGAGAAGACCACTGAGCTATCAGTCAGTCTTGGGAGCACCTTGCATGCTTTAACAGTTCTCTCAAGGCTTTTCATGGTCATTAACCAGATAGTCTTTTAAAATCTAGTCTAACGATAATTATTTTTTTCCTTTGCCCCTAAGAAAAGTCCTGAAAAAAAAATTGCATTAGCTTTTTTTTCTTCTCGTATAGAACCTTTGAAATAAATATTTGAACAAGCTTATAACCAATACATTCAAGTTTAATTAACAGTATTAACTTGAGATGGGTAAAGAGCTAGCATAAATATGAGAATACTTGAGTGCTCAAATACTCTCAGATCTACTAGTGGTACTCAAGCCAGTCTTCTAGTAGTATGTATGGAAACTGTTAAAAAAACAGCTCAATTTAAAACCTGTACTTTTATTGTTTTTGTTAAGAAGTTAACCATTGCTCAAATAACGTCTGATTTTTAAATTTTCAGTATTTTTCAAGGCAAAGGAATTAGATATATCTGTTTGAATCACTGATTATGCCTTTCTCCATTCATGCATGTATGCTCAATCATGACTAACTCTTTGCAACCCTATGTATTATAGCTGCCAGGCTCCTCTGTCCATGGGATTTTCCAGGCAAAAATACTGGACAGGGTTGTCATTTCCTTCTCTAGGGGACCCTCCCAACCTAGGGATTAAACCCCCATCTCATGAATCTTCTGCAATGGCATTTCTAGGTGGCTCTTTACCACTGAGCCACCTGGAAATGCCTTCCTCCGCCTTCCTTCAAATCACGCTTCAAGGAGGATAACTAGTTAGTTCAGTCTCTCAGTCGCTCAGTTGTGTCTGACTCTGTGACCCCATGGGCTTCAGCACGCTAGGCCTCCCTTCCATCACCAACTCCCGGAGTTTACTCAAACTCATGTCCATTGAGTCAGTGATGACATCCAACCATCTAATCCTCTGTCGTCCCCTTCTCCTCCCACCTTCAATCTTTCCCAGCATCAGGGTCTTTTCAAATGAGTCAGCTCTTCTCATCAGGTGTCCAAAGTATTGGAGCTTCAGTTTCAGCATCAGTCCTTCCAAAGAATATTCATAACTGATTTCCCTTAGGATGGACTGGTTGGATTTCCTTGCAGTCCAAGGGACTCTCAAAGTCTTCTCTAACACCACAGTTCAAAACCATCAATTCTTCAGTGCTCAACTTTCTTTATAGTCTACCTCTCACATCCATACATGACTACTGGGAAAACCATAGGTTTAACTAGAAAGAACTTTGTTGGTAAAGTAATGTCTTTGTAAGGAGCATGAGACTGAAGAAAAAGTGTGTCTTGTTTGATTCTGCAAGTCATGGCAAACAGCAGGTACTCAACTAAGATTCACTCAATAAAACAATAACTGACCCAGAAATCACATTATACAAAAATTAGAACAAAAATGAGGATAATTCATGCTAACCATTCAGAATTCAACCACTGCATTTATATGTATGTCCCATTTCAGCTGTATTTTCTACTTTTGGAAAGTTTACTTTTTTCTCTTTTTAAGGTTTTTAATTTTTTTAAAAAATTAATTAAAGGTTGTTAATTGAACATTACTGAAAACTTATGATTCAACCTGCTGGGTCAGGAGGAGGACAGGAACAAGTTTTTTCTCTTATTTGTTTAGTCTAGTTCTGTAAAAATAGATGCAAAAAGAAGTTGATAATAAGCCTGAATCAGAGCGAACAGTCTTTACCAATATCCTATATTCGTTTGGCAAATACAACTACACCCTCAACAGCCAAAAGGAGTCTTCTTTTTACTTAGAAATGTTTACTTAGAAATCTGTTAATTTCAACATCCATTCTGAATTTGTTTCTTCTTGATAAGTTTCTAGTTATCAGATGACTATATTCAATGTAATTATAGCATTCGACAATTGTTCGACAAGAATACAGCATATTATTAAATCACTGAATCAATTCCAACTATTAATTAACAACATAGAATTGGATAATAGAAAAAGAACACAAAAGAGACACAATTATTACAGACTAAATAACAAATATTTTTAAAGCTGTATAGTAGAAATCTTTTACCTCTTGAAATCACAGTTTCTAATCCAGTTCCATTAATAAAAGCCCGTTTAATGGTTTGTGTCTTAATGTCTGTCCAGTATAGACGTTCTTCAGAAGCATCAAAGTCTATCACAGTAACATCATCAATATCAGGGACTGTAAAGGCCGTGATAAAGTTAAAATATGGATTATCAATATCCACTCCTCTGATTTCAGAACGTCTTGCATATAGAAGAAATTTCTTCATTTCTAGAAATGAAACAGAAATGTGTTTTTCTTTATAAGCTTGGCAAGTTTGAAGCAGCCTAGAAATTCTAAACATTTGTGGATGATTTAATAGGTTTTTTGCATATGAAAAACATGACCAATATTTGATAAAAATATGAAAAATAAGTTAAAATCCTTAAGTCATTTTTCTTAATGCCAAGAAATTGTCAGTAATTGATCTGATCTTAGAATTTCTAGCAAACTTGTTAAAAGACATGAACTTTACAAACCTCACACAGCCACATTTGTCTTTGTTTATAATCATAACAATATTACAGTGTAGTAAATGCTTTTTGAAGGAATCTAAGAACACTTTTCTCTATATGATCTTTGAATAAAATGAGGTTGAACATTGCTTTTAAAAGTCATGTTCATGTTTTCCCTATCAAAATTAAGCTAATGTTAAAGCATAACATACTGTAAATTTTTGTGAATCTGTAGTAACTAACATTGTGAGGCATTCTATTATTTCTAGTTAACTAGGCACCTTTCTTGCACCGAGTTTGTAAAATATTAGTAGATTTAATAGAAAGAGGAGTCACAGATATTTTGTTCTCTTGTTTTTCTCCTTTGGGGTTATAGTTGATATTTGAGATATGTTATTATTGTGAAAAATTAGTTAAAGCCAAGAGTACCTAAATCCCTGAGTTAAAAATTGATGAATACACTTTTATTGACCCTTCAAAGTAATTGTTTTGCAAATCAACAAAAATTACTAATAAAACAAAGCACAGTCTGATTTTCACTCACAAATTTTAGTATCAATTTTTGGTTTAAATATGCTGTTTAAGGGTTTTTTTTACAAATCTTCCCAAATTATATATTTTACTTCATATTTTCTCCCTTCAAGTTGATAATCCCCTGTAAAATGATGCTGAAGTAACTTAAGGAGAGCAGAAGGAGATTAAAGCTGTTACGTACATCTTTGATATGCAGGTTACCTACATCATCATTTTTTGATAATGCACTTTCACTTACAAATCTCCCTGTTCTGTAGAGATAAACTCTGCTAACACACCAAATAAGAAAGTAGCAAGAAAAAAAGTGAATAAGATAATAAGCAGCAAAGTGCAGCCTATCCCATATTTAAAGAATTTGTCAGTGTCTCCCAAAGTAGATGAATCATCAACTGAGTGAAAATAGCACCACCTCAAATGGTGGTTTTTAAGGACATTAAAAACCTCTCCTGCTCTACTGTGAGGAAAATCCAAATGCTAATACAACCTGAGAGGATTCACTCTGGAGTTTCTGTAAGATGTGGGAGAAATTTACCATAGCAGGTCTTCTTGTTGGAGGAAAGCTTCATCAAGTGGGGACACGCACAGGCAGCACTCCTATTATGATTGATCAGACACATGTGCGAGCAGGGGCCTCTGCCATCATTAGCTGCACAGGGATTGGGAGCTGTAATTACACAGTGAAATATTAACAGTGAAGAAGGAAGAATATATTAGCGGACCTCTGAGGGTGACAAGGGTTATTTACTTAAAGATTCAAAGTGAAGTTCCCTAGATAACACACATTACTCGAGTGATTAATATGATGATAATGACAATCATACACAGTTATTACATTAATAAAAACATTTTTCCTCGTCAAAGATAACAACTAAGATAACTCCCTCAAGTTCCTCTAAGATGAATGATATTCATTCTATTGCCTTAGAAGCAAAGGATTTCTTTTTAAGTATTTAGTCGGAGAAACAATCAGGAATAACTATTAAATTTTGTATAAATTAAACTCAAGTAGATGATCATGCAGTTGTCAGGAGTTCCAGTTGAGAAACTGCTGTTACATATACTGTGTATCTTTTCAGGCCATTTCTTTTTCAAATCAGAGGCCTATATGAATAAAAATGTCATCTTCCTTTATTATAAAGATGTCTTTATTTTTCTTTGCCGTATTAAGTTATTCTATGGCTAAATATTGCTACATATCCATACTTACTATATTCCATCGTGTACAAAACTTCAAATTTAAAATGGAATATTAAATTTTGTGTTTGATCTCATTCTCTCATTCTTTTGTGTTTCTTATCTTGTCATTGTTAGGTAGTTAGAATAGGAAAAAGGAGTCCAGAATGGTGGTGGCTAAAAGACAAGGAAGGGAAAAGCCTGGGAAAATAGGACAAAGGAAGGTCCGAGGACTGGAGTGAGGACCTCAGGTAGAACAGAAAGCACTCCTGGCTAGCCCAGTTTACATAGGACAGGCCCAGGGGTAGGAGAAAAAACATAAAAAGAGGAGCCAAAAGACTGGAGATTTCTCTCTCTTCTCTCAGCGTCTTTTGGGTCATCATGCCCTCACGCCTTGAGGGTGTATTTTCCTTTATTTTCTAAATAAAACTGAGCTGTAACAAGGAGCTGTAACACTGATCCATCCAAGAGCTGTAATGCTGGTCCATCATTTCAAATTTTAGTTGTGATGAGACAGAACTGAGGACATACACACTCCCCAGACATCATCATATCTTTTAAGCTTTTAATCTCAATTGATCCAATGTTCTCTTAAATATTGTTTTTATAAAGCCTATCTAGTACGACAAATTCTATAGAACTGTGCTGGTCAACTGAGGGCAGAAAATAATTATACCTTCTGATCTCAGCAGCAATACTTTAGTCTTCAACTAATAATATTTTCCTAACAAGTGGATCTATTTTTCAGGGTAGCAATATCAGTCTTATAGACTTTTAAACCACAAAGAATAAAAATCAGTAGGTTATAATAAGAATTGTAGAGGTTTTGAGAAATTAACTGAATTTAATAAATGCTCAAGGTAGCCTTCAGCAGTCTTCAGGACTCTCCCCACAAGATAACAAAAACGATCCATGTCTATGCACTTGATTTAAAAAATAAAAACAAAAAAGAAAATGAAAGACTCAGAAATATTTTCCCAAGCAAATAAATTAAGGACAAAAATTATTATAAAATAGTGGAAACTAAAGTTGAGAGATTCTTTATTAGTGTTAAGTCACTCTGTCACATGATATGCGTATATACTAAGTTGCTTCAATCATGTCCAACTCTTTGCAACCCTATGGACTATAGCCCCCCAGGCTCCTCTGTCAGTGGGATTCTCCAAGTAGAATACTGGAGTGGGTTGCCATGCCCTTCTCTAGGGGATCTTTCTGACCCAGGGATGGAACTTGTGTCTCCTGCGGCTCCTGTATTACAGGCAGATTCTTTACCACTGAGCCACTGGGGAAGCCCAGCACATGGTATAAATGCCACATATTCTGCTTTCTTTCCTTTTAACATCATCTATTATAACTGATGCTTTTGAACTGTGGTGTTGGAGAAGACTCTTGAGAGTCCCTTGGACTGTAAGGAGATCCAACCAGTCCATCCTAAAGGAGATCAGTCCTGGGTGTTCATTGGAGGGACTGATGTTGAAGCTGAAACTCCAATACTTTGGCCACCTGATGTGAAGAGCTGACTCATTTGAAAAGACCCTGATGCTGGGAAAGATTGAGGGCAGGAGGAGAAGGGGACGACAGAGGATGAGATGGTTGGATGGCATCACCGACTCAATGGACAGGTTTGGGTGGACTCCGGTAGTTGGTGATGAACAGGAAGGCCTGGCATGCTGCGGTTCATGGGGTCGCAGAGTCAGACTCAACTGACTGAACTGAAGTGAACTGAACTGATTATAATTGGCTCAAATGGTAAAGAATCTGTAATTAGGAGACCTGGGTTCAAACTCTGGGACAGAAAGATCCCCTGGAGAAGCAAATGGCAACCCACTCTAGTATTCTTGTCTGGACAGGGACAGAAGAACCTGGTGGCCTACAGTTCATGAGGTCAGAGAGGATTGAGTGACGAAGTAGCAACACTACAATGGGTGTTTTTAAGGAACTAAAGGTTAGAAAAGCAAGAGGTTAGATGGGAAGATTATTAAGGAGCAAAGATGTTACCAAAATGAAGACAATATTAAAATAAAAGAAATAAAGAGGCACTGTTGAAGTGTTAGCTATCTAGAGTAGGGTTACCCAGTCACTGGTAAATAGGAAAAAACAAAAACAAAACACCTCAAAGTTTTCAATTCTTGAAAAAAAGAAGAGGATGGGGAAGAAAGAGGATAAAAAAAAAAAAAAGAAGAGGAGTAGAGGGAGGAAAAGGAAGAAGGAGATATTTGTTTAGAAACATTGACATAGAAAATGCTATTCCTCTCAAAGAAATTAAAAGCATAATCCATGACAACTCAATAACAAGTACTTGGATTTCACTTTAAACATCATTATCTTTTAGCCTGGAATCATATTAACTTTTCTCAACATCCTATAATCATGATAAAAAGCTTTCTAAAATCAACAATAACATATTAAATTTCTATATATATACTAAAGTAAAAAAATACACTTTGTAGCCCAATATCTGTATTAATGATAACACTGTAAGGTAATATTAACAATATTTTGTGCTTCATGGTGAGGAAAAATCCACAAAGCCTTCTTTCAATTTTTATCTTTTCTCACTTTGAAATAATAGAGTTAAATCTTTTTAATGTTATTTCTAACCACACATTTAAATAGATACTTACTCTAATTACCAAACTAAGGAATTTGGTTTTTATACTCACATCTTAGTATAAAGCAAGGATCCTGGAGCCTTATCTGGTTCACTGTCTATTTTTATGAATAAAGTTTTATTGGACCATAGCCATGCTCATTAATTTACATGTTATCCCCATGACTTTCTCACTATAATAGCAGAGTTGAACAGTTTCAGCAGGGATCACTTGGCATAAAAAACCCTAAAATATATTTTCTGGCTCTTTACAGACAATACTTGACATAAAGTTACTATTTATAAGAAATACTATTGCAATATCCAATATTAATACAAAGATTGTAAACCCCTACCAAACCAAAGCTATCCCATGTATTGTATCCAGGAGATGGGAAAAACTGACCAGTCAATAGATGCTATAAAGAATATTAACAGATGAAATCCAAATATAGGTGTGCAAATTGGGTTCATTGATAATTCTTATTATCAAAACTCAAGTTGACCAAACAGAGACCCTTAGACATATGTAAAGTGAAAGTGAAGTCGCTCAGTCGTTTCTGACTCTTTGAGACCCCATGGACTGTAGCCTACCAGGCTCTTCAGTCCATGGAATTTTCCAGGCAAGAGTACTGGAGTGGGTTGCCATTTCCTTCTCCAGGTAGACATAGCTAACCCCACTCTTATATTTACTCATTGAATACATATTTATGAATCACTTCATATTCTGCCTAGTTTTAAAAAGCTGGATATAACAGCAGATAAGAGATAGTTCTTACATTAAAGAACTTAAGAGAAGAGTCTGTACTCTTACCCCATACACCATTCTCTCCAAATATATGGTCAGTGGCTCAATTTAGGTTCTTTGCATCTCTTGCTTGGATTGCTGTTCTAACTTTCTAAATAATCTCTTAATTTTCAGTCTCTCCTCTTTGCCTATGGTAATTTTCTAAAATACAGACTTGCTCATATAGTTCCTTTGCTTAAAAATCTTGGATAGTTTCTCTACCTTAGATAAGTCGTCCTCACAAAGACTCAAATTTTATTTGCTACCATTTCCTCCAAGGTTTTTTAACACTAGCCAGATTGGTTTGCTCAGTTGCTCAGTCATGTCCAACTCTTTGCGACCCCATGGACTATACTCCACTAGGCTTCTCTTTTCATGGGATTCTCCAGGCAAGAATACTGGAGTGGGGTGTCATTTCCTCCTCCAGATCTTCTAGACCCAGGGACTGAACCCACATCTCCTGTGTCTCTTGCATTGTTAGGAGGATTCTTTATCACTGTGCCACCTGGAAGCCCTCCAGATTTATTTATCTACTATTTTTTTTACCTTTCATCATTATTTTTTTTTAATCCTGATCCACTCTGTTTATTTTTATTAAAGATATCATAAGTCTTCTAAATTCACAAAATTTTAATTTCAAAGATTTTTTTTTACTTCTCTTTCACTACCATATTTAATTGTCAAGTATTATCAGACTTGCCTATTATGCATCCTTTCTTTCCATTTTTACCTCTCCTCTTGCAATATAAAATTATTTTATCACTTTGAAGTAATTGCTATAACCATGTAACTAGTATTCTATGGTACTGTCAAAAGTATATTAATCTCTGTTTCAAAGATACCATCCTACCTTGTAGTTTCATCTACCATTTTCCTTCTACATACACATTATGCACATGGTAAAAAGGACTCCAAATTGTTCATTGAACATCTATAGCTTGTCTTTTTCTACTTCTACAGAAAGTATTTTTTTCCTGTAGAATTTCATTACCAACAGCCTTACATTATTATTTAATGAATCAGCTTAAGTTATTTTTCCTTCACAAAATATTTTCTAATGAAACTAGCTAATTTTGATTTATTCCAACTCTAAATATTAGTTTCAGTTATCAATATAAAAGGCATTAGGCATTTATTATTTACGGTCTTATTTTCTAATTGTCTTTGACATGTATTTGCATATTTTTATCATTATACCCTCATCCCTCTAGGTAAATCAGGGGTAGGGAAACTATTTTTTTGTTTTTCTCTATAAAAGGCCAAATTGTAAATATGTTCACCTTTGAAGCCCTTATGCCCTTTCTAGTAATTTTTCAACTTTGCTACTACAACAAAAAGCAGCCATGAAACAATATGTGAATCAACATGTATAGCTATGCTCAAATAAAATTTTATTTGCAAAATCTGCAGAAGTCTAAAGTTAGTCTGAGAACCTTAGTTTGTCAAATTCTGAGTCTTAGTTTGTCAGAGTCTATGCTGGCAGGAACTATGACTTATCAACACATATATAGTTTTTCTCCTAAAATTTCCACATGATCTATTACTGTTTTGGATTCATACACATGCTCATAAACATATGCATATTTATGTTCTAACAAGGCAACAATCTAAAATTTTGAGTGTAAATTAAAAGACAGCTATAGATGAGCTATAGCAATAGCTTTAGGAGAGCAATAGATGAAAACATTAAATAATGCATTACTACAATACTTAACTGGAGAGTGAAATGCTAATTATGGAATCATATAAGACTGATGTGTGCTCTGTGAAGAAAACAATATCATTAAGATAATCTCATATTTTATGCAAAACTGTGTTTAATTGCAGTCCATTTTTCACCAGCAAAAAATAAACACTTTAAACCCAATTACTTTATTTGTTAAGTTCAAATAAAATATATGTAAATGGGGATGCAACATAAAATATATACAATATTTATTTACCTAATAATACTAAGCTTAAAGCAGAAGAATCTCAAGACCTAATGTTAGATAAGATAAATATTTTTCTCTGTCCTGTGTAGTCATTGTTAATAGTAATTAATACTCATCATGTTAATGAAATTTGTTGGTACAATTATTAACATAAGAAAACAATGCATATCTGTTATAACTATATTTTAGTTATAATTTTTCATTTGAAAAGAATTTATTTTTTTGAAATGAATTTAAGAAAGATCTTACTATTAAGAATTAATTCCTAATCCTTTCCCTTTGACAAATATCTACAAATTATAATTTTAGTATTTGATGTTGAAGAACTAGAGCAATCCCTTATTTAAAACACACACATATAATAAAATGTGTGCAAGTACAAGATGTTCTTATTGCTTTAATTTTACAATTTTCTATCAATACCAGGTATGCAGGAATTACTTTCATCAAAATTCATATTTTATTTTTCTGGAATTGAGCTGTAGGAGTTGCTTGTATATTTTTGAGATTAGTTGTTTGTCAGTTGCTTCATTTGCTATTATTTTCTCCCATTCTGAAGGCTGTCTTTTCACCTTGCTTATAGTTTCTTTTGTTGTGCAGAAGCTTTTAAGTGTAATTAGGTCCCATTTATTTATTTTTGCTTTTATTTCCAATATTCTGGGAGGTGGGTCATAGAGGATCCTGCTGTGATGTGTGTTGGAGAGTGTTTTGCCTGTGTTCTCCTCTAGGAGTTTTATAGTTTCTGGTCTTATGTTTAGATCTTTAATCCATTTTGAGTTTAAATAGACATTTCTCCAAAGAAGACATACAGGTGGCTAATAAACACATGAAAAGATGCTCAACATCACTCATTATCAGAGAAATGCAAATCAAAACCACTATGAGGTACCATTTCACGCCAGTCAGAATGGCTGCGATCCAAAAGTCTACAAGCAATAAATGCTGGAGAGGGTGTGGAGAAAAGGGAACCCTCTTACACTGTTGGTGGGAATGCAAACTAGTACAGCCACTATGGAGAACAGTGTGGAGATTCCTTAAAAAACTGGAAATAGAACTACCTTATGATCCAACAATCCCACTGCTCGGCATACATACTGAGGAAACCAGAATTGAAAGAGACACGTGTACCCCAATGTTCATCGCAGCACTGTTTATAATAGCCAGGACATGGAAGCAACCTAGATGTCCATCAGCAGATGAATGGATAAGAAAGCAGTGGTACATATACACAATGGAGTATTACTCAGCCATTAAAAAGAATACATTTGAATCAGTTCTAATGAGGTGGATGAAATTGGAGCCTATTATACAGAGTGAAGTAAGCCAGAAAGAAAAACACCAATACAGTATACTAACGCATATATATGGAATTTAGAAAGATGGTAACAATAACCCTGTATATGAGACAGCAAAAGAGACACTGATGTAAAGAACAGCCTTTTGGACTCTGTGGGAGAGGGAAAGGGTGGGATGATTTGGGAGAATGGCATTGAAACATGTATAATATCATATATGAAACGAGTCACCAGTCCAGGTTCGATGCACGATACTGGATGCTAGGGGCTGGTGCACTGGGACGACCCAGAGGGATGGTATGGGGAGGGAGGAGGGTGGAGGGTTCAGGATGGGAAACACATGTATACCTGTGGTGGATTCATTTTGATACATGGCAAAACCAATACAATATTGTAAAGTTAAAAAATAAAAAAAAATAAAGAAGGAGCCTCAAGGGCTGGAATCAAAAAAAAAAAAAAACTCATATTTTATGGATTAATTTTATACTGTACTTTATTTTTATGAAGTAGAAAAAAATCTAAAAAATCATATCTTGTATAGACAGCTGTATTTCAAAGAGAAAAGATTTAAAAGCCACATATACTGTTTCCATTTATTTGTGCAGTTTTCTGTAAAAAGAGTGAATTCAAACATGTAATATCATGCTACATTTATTGGTGAGATATATCTTAAAACACCAATGAATTTTCAGATTTTCTAAGCGGTGCTATGTCTTTCTGACTTGCTATTTACTTTTACTTGCTGTATAATTTAAAAGAAGAAACGTTTGTGCCAGAAAAATTTCTATTTTCACAATGATTTAATAATCACAAAATTTTGTCTAAAACAGTGGTTCTCAACCAATGGTAGTGATGGTGAGGGGGGATTTTGTCCCCTCAGGAACAATTGAGAATGTCTAGAGACATTTTTCGGAGAAGGCAATGGCACCCCACTCCAGTACTTTTGCCTGGAAAATCCCATGGATGGAGGAGCCTGGTAGGCTGCCGTCCATGGGGTCGCAAAGAGTCGGACACGACTGAGCGACTTCACTTTCACTTTTCACTTTCATGCACTGGAGAAGGAAATGGCAACCCACTCCAGTGTTCTTGCCTGGAGAATCCCAGGGACAGGGGAGCCTGGTGGGCTGCCGTCTATGGGGTCGCACAGAGTCGGACATGACTGAAGTGACTTAGCATTTTAGCAGAGACATTTTTAAATGACATAACTGGGGTTACTAACTGGCATTTTAGTGAGTAGAGGCTAAAGATGCTAATAAACTTCATATAATGCAAAAGAATGCCCCCCCTCCCAACTAATAACTACCTATCTCCAAATATGAAAGGTACAGAGGTTGAGAAGTTTTGATCCTGGACTGGAACTCTGGACTTTGCATCTTACTGTATCTGAATGAAGAGCTCATAAACACTTACATTTGTATTTCTGAGGCAAGTACGTCAAACAACCAGTACCAAGGAAGAAAGAATTTTATGATTTCTTTGATACTAATCTTTTCCACTGTTCCAAGAGAAACTATATTATAGCATAATTTTAAAATAGCAATTTATAATGCAGGCATACTTACTACCTACCTATAAATTCATTTACAGTTTAGTTGTTTGACATCTGTGTTACATTTTGCCAAAGAAATGCTAAAATGGAAATTAAGTTTTTCAGGTGAACCAACAAAACCCACTAATTCAAAATGTGGTTTAAAGATGCTACAGAAAGATTTACTGAGAAATTAAATTAGGTGCAGGTCTATATAACTAGTAGTTGGAGCAAAAGACTACCTGTTACAGGAAGGAGGTATAAGAGTAGAAATTGAGTTCCATTATGATTTTTCATGTCAACAGTTGGAATGACTTAGCAACATATTCTTGGCATGTTTCAACTCTCATTTGTCCTCTTTATTGGTAATGTTGTCTCTCTCTTTTATGTGGTTCTCAGTATTATACAATGTTCCAATACCTCACAGAAACCTAACAAGTTTACTTAATCTCAAAAATTTCTCTTTGCTTTGCTATTACTTGCCTTTCACTTTGCCTCAGTCAGAAATCTCATCCCTTCAAAGCTGCTGATATCAAAAAGTAAAGTTGGAGGCATTTTAACTGTTTCATATCAGCTTTCCATTCTTAGAAATATTAGTATTTTAAACTAAGGGCCATTTCAATTTTTTTAGTATTTATTTATTTTTTTAAGCTATGTGATTCCGTTTCGAATTTTTTTTTTTTGGCCATAAAATGCAGTATGTAGGACCTTAGTTCCCTGACCAAAGATTGAACTTGTGCTGCCTGCATTGGAATCAAGGAGTCTAAACCACTGGATCACCAAGGAAATCTCTTAAAGTCCATTTAAAAAAGAAAAAAAAAAACTTCTGTTGATAGTATATAAATATGTGAAAGAAAGGGATACCATAAAACAGTAGTAAATAGTATTTTTAACAGAATTAATAATGTCAAGAATGGAAGGAATATGTATATGCAAGCAGAGACAGAGGAAAATGTTTTATATGACAGGTCATTAGATCTTGATATAATAAACTGTGGAAGTGAACAATTTAAGTAACCTGAAAATATATGAGATTCACCTCTACCACATTGAAACATAGTTTTAAGAGCATTACATTTGTTTAAAACTTTTTTTAATTGAAAATTTTGCTTGTAGTTAAATATACTAATAGCTCCAAGTGGAATCCCTCATTCTTCAAGTTTTATAAGTGATACTTTGTTTCCTAAAGCAGCAATAGGATTACTAATATTCTTAGGGGCTTCCCTGTTGTCTCAGATGGTAAAGAATCTGCCTGTAATACAGGAGACTCGGGTTTGATCCCTGGGTTGGGAAAATCCTCTGGAGAAGGGAACCTACACAATACGGTATTCTTGCCTGAGGAAATCCCATGGACAGAGAAGTCTGGTGGGCTACAGTTCAGGGGGTTGCAAAGAGTTGGACATACTGAGCAACTAACACACACACACACAATATTCTTAGAAACTAGTTTGTTTTTTTTTTTAAATTGTATAAGCTAATTTTCTTGCAAATGTTGTCAAGAAAAGTTTCATTTTCTATAGAAGTATTTTCCTGAAGCAACTGGAAGACTTAAATCATCTCAGTGTTAAAACTACTCTCTCAGAAACAGCCTGGAGTTCACCTTGTATTGTCATAACATAGAGGGTAAGTGAGATAAAAACTGATAGAAAAAATAGAAGTTCCAAAAATGGAATAATTTATTTTCATCACAATGAGCTATAAAATGTGCTAAGTGTTTCTATAAGCATTATTCCCTTTATTCCTCTTACTGGCCATTTTTGTTCTTACAAATAAATTACCCTCGCTTTATAGAAGTGTAAACTTAATTTTGAAAATGGTGAATGAGTTCTAATGAGATGGATGAAACTGGAACCTATTATACAGAGTGAAGTAAGCCAGAAAGAAAAACACCAATACAGTATACTAACGCATATATATGGAATTTAGAAAGATGGTAACAATAACCCTGTGTATGGGACAGCAAAAGAGACACTGATGTATAGATCAGTCTTATGGACTCTGTGGGAGAGGGAGAGGGTGGGATGATTTGGGAGAATGGCATTGAAACATGTATAATATCATGTATGAAACGAGTCACCTGTCCAGGTTCGATGCATGATACTGGATGCTTGGGGCTGGTGCACTGGGATGACCCAGAGGGAGTGTATGGGGAGGGAGGAGGGAGGAGGGTTCAGGATGGGGAACACAGGTATACCTGTGGTGGATTCATTTCGATATTTGGCAAAACTAATACAATATTGTAAAGTTTAAAAATAAAATAAAATATATAAAAAAAAGAAAATGGTGAAAAAAAAAGAATACTTGCAATCATACAACTTTTAAGAAAGAAATACATTTTCAGATATCAAAGTGCAACCACTAGCCATTATATACACTACCTTTCTAAATGAACTAAATCACTTAGATTCACTTATTTGTTCATTTAACAATTTATGGGATAGATAATGGATACTGTTTTAGAATATGACTTTTAAAAATATATATATATTTAATCTAATTGCTATAACCGTGACAATGTCCTAATATTCCATTCATCCTGTTTCTGGAATTTGATTTGATTTTCTAAGGGGTATTGTTATTTTGATTTGTTACACAAAACAGTTGGTACATTTGCCACTTGATAGGTGTTTCAAGAACAAAATTAAAACGGATGGTTGAGTCCACACCAGTGTTTGAGAGTAAAATAAAGTGGTCTCTGCAAAATAGTACTTTTATTATCAACAGATACTAGGTCCCCATTGAACTGAGGCCTTCTCAGAAGAAAAGCTTCTTTAGGAAAAGAAAAACATTTTTTAATTGGTGAAAATCTAATTAATAAAAATACTTTCAAAACTCTCTATTTGAAGTGACAATCATATTCTTAAGCTATTTCAAGAAAAGATTCCCGGGCTTCCCTGGTGGTCCAATGGCTAAAAAGTCCATCTGCCAATGCAGGGGATACAGGTTTGATTGCTGCTCCAGGAAGATCCCACATGCCACGGGGCAACTAAGTCTTATGCCACAGCTACTGAGCCATGTGCTGCAACTGCTGAAGCCTGTGACCCTAGAGCCCATGCTCTGCAACAAGAGAAGCCATCACAATGAGAAGTCTGCACACCACAACAAAGTGTAGCCTCTGTTTATCCCAACTAGAGAAAGCCAGTGCAGAACAGCAAAGACCCAGCACAGCCAAAAATACATACATAAATAAATAACTCTTAAAAAAAAAGATTCCAATCAGAGAAAGTGAGGAAAGAAATGTGAAACAAAATTGAAAAACAAACACACACACACAAAAATCAATAGTGTTGTAATCTTTCTATATCCATGAAAAATACAACTCCACTACTGGGTGTTAAATCACAACTTCAGTTGTGATTAAGAAAACATCTTTATGGTGTCTGAATCAAGATGTAAGATTAGAAAGATTCTGAGCTCACTTCCTCCCACAGATACACCAAAAGCTACATATAAAATAACTATCTCTGAGAATAGCTTGAAGTAAAACAAATTTTCTACAACTAAATATATAAAGAAAACACCAATACAGTATACTAATGCATATATATGGAATTTAGAAAGATGGTAATGATAACACTGTGTGCGAGACAGCAAAAGAGACACAGATGTATAGAACAGTCTTTTGGACTCTGTGAAAGAGGGAGAGGGTGGGATGATTTGGGAGAATGGCACTGAAACATGTAAAATATCATATAAGAAACGAATCACCAGTCCACGTTCGATGCAGGATACTGGATGCTTGGGGCTGGTGCACTGGGATGACCCAGAAGGATGGTACAGAGAGGGAGGTGGGAGGCGGGTTCAGGGTGGGGAACATGTGTACACCCGTGGCGGATTCATGTTGATGAATGGCAAAACCAATACAATATTGTAAAGTAATTAACCTCCAATTAAAATAAATTTATATTAAGAAAAAAGAAAAGGTGACTTGAGACAGGCAGGATAGATAGAGACTCAGTCGAGATAGAAGCTACACCCTCAGAGCAGAGATACACAAGTGTGAGGGTTATCACAACTGCCTAGGTCTCTACTGAGAGGCCCAAGGTCCAAATTGGGTTTCCCATCAAGAATACTTTCCCAGAATGTCTGGCTTTAAAACCAATGGGGCTTACTTGCAGAACAGAGAAAGGGTTGTAAGAAGTGAGACTCACTCTGTTTGTGAGTGGGTTGTCCACAAACTCAATAGCTCTGACTCCCAGTAAAGAAGCAGTGCAGTTAGGCAAAATGAGCAGACAAAGAATAACTTCCCAATGAAAGATCAACAAAAAACATCAGAAAAAGAACTAAATGAAACAGAGATAAGCCGTTTATCAGATAAAGAGTGCAAAGTCATAATCATAAAGATGCTCACTGAACTTGGGAGAAGAATGGAATAACTCAGGGAGTACTTCAACAAAGGGATAGAAAATATATTTAAAAATCGCAAAATAGAACAGAAGAAAACAACTGAAGAGCAAAATACATTATGGGGAATAACAGCCAATTAGAGGATGCAGGATATACCAGTGATCTGGAAGATAGGGTAGTGGAATTCACTTAAATAAAACAGCAAAAAGAAAAAAAAAATATATATATATATATTTGAGAATAGTTTTAGGGATCTATAGAATAACATCAGACATATAAATTATCCCATTATAGGGTCCCAGAAAAAGAAAAGAGAAAGAGGGAGAAAACTTATGTGAAGAATAAATGGCTGAAAATATATAAAATATATTTTCCTTCCCTGGTGGTGCAGGTGGTAAAGGATTTGCCTGCAATGCAGGAGACCTGGGTTTAATCCCTGGGTTCAGAAGACCCCCTGGAGAAAGGAATGGCAATCCACTGCACTATTCTTGCCTGGAGAATTTCATGGACAGAGGAGCCTGGCGGATTATAGTCCATGAGGTCGCAAAGAGTCAAACATGATTGAGTGAATAATAGTTTCACTTTTATTATATTATCCAGATATAAAATAAATGTCATTCTTGCAAAATATAACAGGGAATCTAATCATAAATATTTTCATATCTTTGTATGGTGACAGATGGCTATTAACCTTATCATGGTGACCAACTTATAATGTGCTCTACAAATGCCAAAACACTACGTCATACCCCTAAAACTAAAAGCATAGTGAACTATATTTTCAAAAAATGAGTTTAGAGAAACAAAACTTAGGTCTGCGAGAGGCCACAGAGAAGGACATCAAACCCACTGGATGGGAAAAGGTATGCATACTGGAGGAACTCACGTTTTCTTCGTATTTACAAACAATTTAATCTACAAGGTGGAAGAGGACCATAAAACAAAGTGACTAAGAAAATTGTCTATCTACCTGTCTATCCATTCATCCATCTGTCTTTCTTTCTATCATTTACTTAACAACACTTACACTGTGCTTACTAGTTGACAGGTATCTTCTGTGCTTTTAAGAGACTAATGCATTTAACTTTGCAAGAATTCCATTTTATAGTTGAAACAACTAACATAATGGTCATGCTGTCAGTATGACAAAGCTAGAATATGAACTAGTTTGACTCTAGAAGCTTGCTCTTGATTACTATGTCTCCTAAGCTGATTGCTATGAAGGTTGTCTTTTTTTTTTTTTTTTTGCCTTTACATTTTGTTACTTAACACTATCAGATCAGATCAGATCAGTTGCTCAGTCGTGTCCGACTCTTTGTGACCCCATGAATCACAGCATGCCAGGCCTCCCTGTCCATCACCAACTCCCGGAGTTCACTCACACTCACGTCCATCGAGTCAGTGATGCCATCCAGCCATCTCATCCTCTGTCGTCCCCTTCTCCTCCTTAACACTATAGTCCTATTATTTAATGAACTATATTTTTTAGTAAAAAGACTTTGACATTTATACTAACCTCAGACATATTTAGGATCACTGGGACACATGCAAACAATTCCACTGAAAGTGCTCTAAATAAAATTATAGCTGACATTCCTCCAGGTTGCCAAATCAATGAATACCTTTATGTCTTGATCTTTCTTGACTTCTCTGCAAGAGTTAACACTGTTGACTACTGCCATCTTGAAACTCTTCTCTTACTTTTTTTGACTGTGCTCTTTTGGTTCTGAAATGTTTTGGCCATCTTTTTCTCAGCATCTTTCTTTGCCTTTCTCATTTATATTCGTTTCCTCCAAGGTTCTGTCCTTGTTCTTCTCTAATTTTATATAATAGTCTTAGGAAATCTTATTTATCTTCTTATCATCAATATATAATTGAATGACTATTAAAACTCTAGTTCCAGACCAAATTCTTTTTGCCTTTATAACCCTGAATACTCAACCATATCCTGGAGGTACCTCTCCACATAAACAAACTTTAATTTTTGGATTTATCCTTTAATTCAGGTGCCAGTAAGTTTTTACCTACAGGTTAATACTGCCCTTTGGGTTACTTTTTTAAATTGGAGGAAAAACACCAAAAAAAAAAAAAAAGAATAAAATTTTATAACACATGAAAATTAAATGAAATTTCAATTTCAGTGTCCATAAATAAAATGTTATTGAAACATAGTGATGGTCATTCACTTTTCATTTGACTGCTGTTTCACTATCTCAGCAGGACAAAGTAGTTCAGCAAAGACCATATACCCTGCAGGGCCTCAAACACTTACTATATGGCCTTCCATAGAAAAAAAACTCTGCTGACCCCTCTGTTATGAGGCCTTTGTGTCACATGTTTATGGTGAAGCCAATTATAGAAACTAGAAAACTAAAGACATCTCAAATTTTCCTTTTCTTGCTAAACTCCCCTACCCTACAAATCTGTATCACTTTTTTTTTTCTTTAAACTGACTTTACCTCTAAGTATATGGCAACTCCAGGCTTCCCAGGTGTTGCTAGCTGTAAAGAAGCAAGGCACGAAATGTGAGAGATATGGGTTCCATCCCTGGGTTGAGAAGATTCCCTGGAGAAGGGTATTCCACCCATTCCAATATTCTTGCCTGGAGAACCCCACAGACAGAGGAGCCTGGAGAGCTACAGCCCATAGGGTTGTATAGAGATGGACGTGACTGAAGGCAACCTTAGCACACACGTACATATCTCAGTTCCACCATTCTCTCTGTCCTGGTATCAGTCATCTCCTGATCTACTGAAGAAGCTAGGCTCTACATCATACTCGTCTCCTACCTACAGTAGTGTCTCTGTAGTTTACCGCTTGTATAGATGAAGCCAAGTTTCAACATGTACTTCTGCTATTTTCCCTCCATTGACCCAATAGTTTCAATGTTTTTCTCATTTCTTCAGGGCAGTGGTTCTTAAGGCAGCATCAGCATTCCATGGGAATTTGTTAAAAATGAAACATCTCAGGTCATACCATAGACTTATTTATCAGAATATCTTGGATAAAAGCCAGAAATTTGTGATTTAATGATCCCTCCAGTAAATTTGATGCATATTTAGGTTTGACATCACTTGAACACTTATCCAGTTATTCTTAAGGATGAAAATTGAAATTTCTTTGTAAGGGGAACTTTTAAGTCCCATTAGGGTTTGATTCCAACCCAATGTTGTATACCATGCATTCCCCCCTTACTTCTAGCGGCTCCAGCCCACAAATGAAGAAATAAGAACCCAGAAGTTCATTAATCTGCCTTAGGTAACAAGGTCAGTGAGTGACAAAGGAAGAAATTGTATTAAACTAAGCCCAAGGACTTTTTAAGGGCCACTCCATTCTACCTTTTAGTATAATTTTAGTTTCAAAAATGCAACCACAATAATAATCATTTAATTGACCCCAGTTGTTAATTTAGCTTGTTTTCTTTCTAGACTATAAACTACAAGAAGTTAAAAATTGGTTTGTCCCATGTGAAGTGAAAGTCACTCAGTCGTGTCCAACTCTTTGCGACCTCATGGGCTATATGGTCCATGGAATTCTCCAGGCCAGAGTACTGAAGTGGGTAACCTTTCATTTCTCCAGGGGATCTTCCCAACCCAGGGATTGAACCCAGATCTCCAGCATTCCAGGATGATTCTTTACCAGCTGAGCCACAAAGGAAGCCCAAGAATACTGGAGTGGGTAGCCTATCCCTTCTCCAGTGAATCTTCCTGACGCAGGAATCAGACTAGGGTTTCTTGCACTGCAGGCAGGTTCTTTACCAACTGAGCTATCAGGGAAGCATGGGAATGTGTCAGTAAAACTTTACTCTCTACTGCCATCTGGAGATTTGATAGAACAATTCCAAGGAGAATCTCAATAAAAATTCAATGTCTTCTGCCTGCAGAGCATAGTGGTTCAGGCAAGAGCTCTGGGGTCACTCTCCCTGGGGTAAGATAATGAGGCAATTATCGTGTGGCTATTAGACCTTGAGCAAATCACTTAGCATTTCTCTCCTTTAGGATCCTTATCTGTAACACTGGGTTACCAACCACCATCCTCATGGAATTACAATGAGAATTAGTATTAGGTGATATTATTGTTATCATTATTAATACTGTTCTCATAAAAGGCTTACCTATACTCTGTAGTTAATGCAAATAAATAAATGACACTCCTTTACTTAAATATTTTATTATCTAGGTGGGCAACTAAAACAGAATTAGGAAAATATTAAATAACTATACATATTCTAAGTGCTAAGGTAGTTCTTTATGGTGTTAATTAAGAATGTGGAGATAAAATATGAATTATGTGCAGATTTATAATTGGCATGTGGCTTTGAAGTAAGAACCTCTCAGGGAAAGTTTTTTTTCCTGCAAATTTTGGTGTAGATTGAGAGCAATATCTGGAAAGCGCTAAATCAAACGTGATATAAATGCATATCTTTCTTATCATTATGAGGTCATGATAATGAAACTATTTTTACTAATGCTTAATCATGCATGCCCATATTTTATTATCCAAACATAAACTAACATATGGCTCAAGCAAAGTCTATCATAAAACCTTTATGATGTTGTTGTGTTTTGTTTAATACATTCAAAACTTATTCAATTAAAACCTGTGTTTTACTGATAAAAATATATTTGGACTAGATGGCTTCTTGAATGTAAATTATCTATTTTATCCTAAAGGGAAACCTACAATTTTGATGTTCTTAACTCATTAAAAATATAGCAAATGTGTTTATTTATGTAACTTCTCTCTTTGCTAAGGAAACAATATTCTCTGATGCAGTTATTCAGTAAATAGCCATAGGTATCAACTACACAGTATACATTTCCAATATAGACCAGACCAATGGACAATTTAGGTTAAAGTCCGCAGTTATCAGTCCACTTAATGGAGTAGGGTGAATATATATCTTCAGAGCATATAGGGATACAATGTGTTTATTCTAACCAGTGTGAAGCTATAGTACAATGTATATAAATTTCTAGTTCTGAATCTTCCAGTATTTTATACGCAAATTTTTGTCCTCAGTCCTATGGTTGCTATCACAATAAAACCGTTACCTTGTATCCTCCCTACGTTATACTTTCTTGCTTTACTTTTTTTGACCCAGGAGATGTTATAATCTAAATCACCTGTTTTATCTCCAATATCTTCCCTCTTCAATATCATCTTCAGTTTAGTATCATAACTGCATGGCTAATACATAAATCTTATGTCATTTCTATACTTAGAAATATTTGGATTTGCCACCAAAAACAAAAGCAGCAAAAACAGAAAATGGGACTACACCAAACTAAACAGCTTTTGCCCAGTGAAGGAAACCATCAATAAAATAAAGAGGCAAACTACCAAACGGGAGAAGATATTTGCAAATCATACTTATCAGATAAAAACTTAACATCCAAAATGCATAAAGAACTCATAGAACTCAATGTCAAACAGACAATCTGACTGAAAAATAGGCAGAGGCTCTGAAAAAATCAATTTGTTAGCTTCTAAGTCATTAAAGATATTTTTGATGGTAAACAAAAAAATAAAGAAAGAGATACAGATGGCCAACAGGCATATGAAAATGTGTTCAATGTCACTAATCATCAAGGAAATGCAAATCAAAGCCACAATGAGATATCATCACATATCTGGTGTTGCTGAGGATGTGGACAAAAGGGAATCCTTGTGCACTATTGGTGATTACGTAAATTGACACAGTCACTAAGGAAAATAGTTTGGAAGTTCTTCAAAAATTAAAAATAGAACTACCATATGAATCAGCAATTCCAATTCTGAGTGTTTATCTGAGGAAAAGGAAAAAGATAAATTTGAAAAGATATATATATACACACACACACACACACGTGTGTGTGTATGCACTGCTGTGTTCATTCAGCATTATTTACGATAGCCAAGAGATGGAAATAACCTAAGTGTCCATTAATGGAGGAATGGATACAGAAGATGTGAAGAGTGTGAGTATAATGTAATATTCATGCTTGTGCTCAGTAGTGTCCAACTTTGTGTGACCCCATGGATGTAGCCCCCCAGGTTATTCTGCCCATGGGATTTTCCAAGCAAAAATACTGGAGAGGATGGCCATTTCCTCCTCCAGAGAATCTTCCCAAACCAGGGCTTCAACCCATGTCTCCTTTATCTCCTGATTTGTAGGCAGATTCTTTACCACTGAGCCACCTGGGAAGTCCTCTTAAAACAGTAATGTACCTAAATTTCAACAAAAGAAGGCTAAGAAAATGATATGATTGCAACAACTGCATAAAACCTCTTAATTTCTAAGATTTCTCTATTTCTATGTAAATTAAATAAAAAGGAAAAGAAAAAATATCCTGAGCTAATTAAAATAAAGGCTGGTACTACTTCCATCATATAATATAGAAAATATTAAATCAGTGTTAGCTTACAAAAATTATTTTACAGTTTGATTATTATATGACTAAAGTGAAAATAAATTCTGGTCACTAATTCATAACAAGCACTTACCCTGGGGCTGACGGCTGGGATGGTAGATCTGAAGGTCAAACGGCTGTGCACTGGTTTTCTGAATCACGCTGACATTCTGCCCTGTCCACTTATTGGCTTTTGACAGTGTGTTGGTCCTCCAGTCCGTCCAATAAACATCACTCCCATACAGAGACACAGCAAAGGGATGAGAAAGGTATTCATGACCTCGGATAATTTCTATCATGCTTGTTCCATCATAGAGGGCTGAATAAATGGCATCTGACCTACAGAAAAGTAGATGCATCAGTGGTATATAAAACCACATTCAAATAGTCCAGTGATGTGTTCATACTACTTAAATGGCAAAAGAGCTGTGTAAAAATATTTTTATGATCCTGTATCTGATTTGCAGTAAGATTTCAACAAAAAATCTATCATAACCAAAGCAAACAAAATTCACCATCAATTTCAATGTGTGTATACATGATACATGCACAGAAATACACATTTTAATTTTGTAAGTATTATCTGATGAAGGTTATAGAAAAGAAAGGGAAAAAAAAATTAAACCTGGCATCTGTCCAAACTATCCTTTTTTCAAAGTGGTCCACAGTGAGTCCATTAGGCCAAGCCCCGGTTTTCATGTCTTTGTAAATGGTTTTCCTCCCAGCACCACTCATGGAGGCAGATTCAATGCGAGGAAAATTGGCATCCCAATCTGTCCAGAAAAGAATTCTGAAGAAAAAGAAATGATGCTATTGATGATATTACTGTTTCAGTCATTCAGTTCAAAAAAAAATGTATTGAATTTCTATGACTATGCTAGGCACTGGCTAGGTAAACAATCACAAGTAAAACAGATGCATTATCTAGCCTCATGGGGCTCAGAGCCCAGAGCAAGAGACAGACTAAACAAATGCTGGAATATATAACTACAGCTTCTGAAATAGATTCAAGAATAATTTTGTTATGAGACTGAGTACTAGGTAAGTAAAATACTTTGAGAAGATAATCAGCGGGGAAAAAAGCAGTTTGAGAAGGTAACATTTAGACTGAATCTGAGAGATGAGCAGAGCATGACAAGAAGAATAAATGGTAGAAACAAAAGTCTTAATGAGGGAAAGAAAGTGGGTGACTGAGGAACAGAAATGAGGCTACTGTATTAGAAATATGGCAGTGAGGATAAAGGGGAAATAGATGAAGAGGGTGATATAATGGATCTTTTTCGATATGGCAATCATTTGGGTTTTGCCTTATCTCATATTTAAGCAGGAAAGAAATATGGCATCATATATACAAATTCATTATGCTGAGTCATTATGTAATATACTATATTACATCAGACAGTTATTTTAAAGGACCAGGCAAATATGGTGGTATCAGTGAAGAGAAGTGAATGGGTTCAAGGAATATTTTATTTCAAGTAGTTTGTAGTAGTTTAGTTGCTAAGTTGTGTCCAACTCTTGCGGCCCCATGGACTGTAGTTTACCAGGCTCCTCTGTCCATGGGATTCTCCAGGCAAGAATACTGGAGTGAGTTGCCGTTTCCTTCTCCAGGGGATCTTCCTGACCCAGGGATTGAACCTAGGTCTCCTGCACTATAGGCAGATTCTTTACCAACTGACCTACAAGGGAAGCCCTTATTCCAAGAGGTAGAACTGACTTCCAGGACTAAATGAGTATTGGATGTAGGGAATGAAGTAGAGAACAGAATTACAGGTGGCTGTGTTCCTTGTCTTGGCAAACTCAAGGGTAAGGACAGGCAGAGGGTGTACAAGGGATCCATTAAGTGAAATGGAAAAAAAAAAAGCAAGAGAAATGCATTTTAAGACCTGGGATTGAGTATGGATGGATGTGGAGAGCAATCAAAAATACAGTTTTAAATTTTTTCACCTTGAGATTTAAGACATAAAAAGGAGATTTCCAGGAAGCTGTGTGGTATGTCAGGGTGAAATTCAGAGAAGGCATCAGAACTGTAGACATGAATTTGAAAGTATTCTGCATGGAGATGACATTTAGATTCACATGAATGGAACAGATCATATGATAGAGGATGCAGAGGGAAAACAGTAGGACATCAGATACTTTGATTTACACATACATGCATTTTTATAATACTCTTTTTTTTTCTGAATACTCTTTGTAACTCTACAAATTCACAGTATATGAACAGTTCCACACATTAGGCATCAAATGTTTTATGTTGTGCATTTGATTTCTAAGGCTATTAGGTAATGGAGAGTTTATGTTTAATTGATAGTGGCTTAAACTGCTCATGCATGTTTCAGTTGTATATATATAACAGGTACACAACAATTCTGCAGTCATTACAACTAGCTAATGATTTCTTTTTGAGTGCTTACTATACACTAAATACTTATTTTCAGAACTTTATGCAGATTATCTCATTTAATTCTTCATGAAGCCATGACTAAAGTTATCCATGTTTATAGATGAGAAAACAAGCTTAGAAAAGTTGAATTCCTTGACCCAGTTACATGGCTAGCAAGTGGCAGATGAAGTTGGGAAAATGGATACTTCAACTGCTGACTTTATGCTTTTAACATCTAATGTTTTAATGTCATTGACACTAAATAACAAAGGGAAAGCATTTGGTATGGAAGTAGGGAAATGGCTGGTAATCAAAAAATAGTAGTTGTCTTCTTTGTACCTTCTCTATACCTTAGTAGTAGAAACAACGCGAATGAGTAGCATGGAGATTTGGGAGGAAAGAACACACAGAACTGGAGAGACAGTGACAGTTCAATATATTTTCCTATCATCAGTTCTGACAACCTTTTGATCAGAAATGGTAAAGTTACTGGCAAAAATAAACTTGGCTTCATTATAGTTGTATATAGTGTGGCCTGCAAGGAGATCCAACCAGTCAATCCTAAAGGAAATCAGTCCTGAATATTCATTGTAAGGACTGATGCTGAAGTTGAAATTCCAATACTTTGGCCACTTGAGGGGAAGAACTGACTCGTTTGAAAAGACCCTGATGCTGGGAAAGATTGAAGGTGGGAGAAGAAGGGGACAACAGAGGATGAGATGGTTGGATGGCATCACTGACTTGATGGACATGAGTTTGAGTAAGCTTCGGGAGGTGGTGATAGACAGGGAAGCCTGGCATGCTGCAGTCCATGGGATCACAAAGAGTCAGACACAACTAAGCAACTGAACTGACTGATAGGTTTGCTATATAATCCTTAGGTATATGGATTGGGAAAATGGAAACAATCCTTTGGAACAAAATTTCAAAATGCAATTCAAGATTTCTTCTCTGTTAAAAAATGTATTGTATCTATTTAAAGAAATGTGCAGTGATGTAAACTAAGTATTCATTATGATTTCAATATCTGAGAGGTACATAGTCTCTTATAGGATATAGAAATTACAAATATGAAAGGATTAGATGACAACACAAAATATCATATAATAAATTTATTTGATATGTATGTTAAAAGCACATGGTGGGCAGGATAGGAAATGAACCTATCTTCTTGAAGAGACTGCAGGTTCCCTTACAACCTAAGCACCAGACATTCCAAAAATGTTATTAAATAATTGCATCAATGTTGAATAACAATGTATATGTTTTGTGTCAGACAAGCTTGGAACCAAGGTTAGAATATGTCACTAATTAGAGCATACTTAACTCAGATTCCATTTGCTCATCTGTACATAAAAATTTTCACAGTACCACTGAAGGAATATTTGATGAGGTAATAGATGTAAACAATTTAGCACACAAAATGCCTGGCACACAGAAGACTTTTGTGTTTGCACAAGCATCCACATACATTTACACATAGAACATTTTTTAAAAGCAAAATTTCAAAGTCATTTAAAACTATTAAACAAACAGGAACACACACACACACAGAAAGAGAGAGAGGTTGGGGATTAATACTAATATTAATGTTTAAATGTTACAATATCATGTATGTGAAGGTAGATTAGTTTTATAAAGTAAGCATGAGTTAAAGCTATGAAAAAACTTAAAGAAGTAGGTCACAGGAATAGGTTTATCCCACACAAAATTTCTCAAAAAATTATTTATATTAAATTTGTGTTTGCTTGTTTAATGGACAGCTTTCTACAGCTCTAGGGATGGGAACATACCCACAAAAATAATACCTAAATTATTAATTGTCTAACCACCAAATATCTGATAAGTAAGTTGTTAGGGAAGGATAAAGATGCACATTATTACATTAGAAGGCAATATCATTGTTGAAGCTGGGTGATAAATACTAGGGAACTTATTTTACCATTCTTTCTACTTCGTATATTTGAAAATTTCTGTATAAGTATTCAAAAGTGTAACAAATCCAAAATTAAATTAATAGAAAAAAATTTTTATAAGTATCAGGGATAATTTATAAAATCTTGTTTTGGGGAATATTTTTTTTCCTGAAAAGACTATTGTTTAAAGATAGGATTGTTTACATGAGAAAATACTAATTATCTGGAAATATCAATAACATATATATATTGTGTGTGTGTTAGTCACTCAGTTGTGTCCAATTCTTTGGACCCCATGGATTGTAGCCCACCAGGCTCCTCTGTCCATGGAATTCTCCAGGCAAGAATACTGGAGTAGGTTGCCATAATTTTCTCCAAGGGATCTTCCAGACCCAGGGAATAAACCTGGGTCTTTTGCATTGCAGGCAGATTCTTTATTATCTGAGCCACCAGGGAAGTCCAACATATGTATTACTTATAAGCTATTTCATATATAATTTGTTGCCTTAAAAATAAATACTAAATAAAACAAAGATTAATTATTATAAAGCTGGTAAGCTATATGGTTAAGTAGAGGAATATCCTTCTTGAAAACAGTAAATATAAAATGAATTATGTGTCTCACTTCAAATTTAATTTTGGATGTACACATCTTTTCATGGCCACCAGGTCGTTATTTGTCAGCTACGCTTTAAAGTTATCATTAAGAAAATACAATTTAAAATAGAAACAAGATCAGCACAGCATTAATCAAATTCATTATAATATCTTGAAAAACAAGGTAAAGTAGAGATATGCAAATCTGAAGAAGATTAGGAAAAATAATCCCTGAAAACAAACATAGTGAATTTGAGAGTAGATAGACCACAATGTGGGAGACTGGGGTTCAGTCCCTGGGTTGGGAAGATCCCCTGGAGGAGGGCATGGCAACCGACTCCAGTATTCTTGCCTAGAGAATTCCATGGACAGAGGAGCCTGGTGGGCTACAGTCCAGAGGGTCACAAAGAGTAGGACAGGACTAAGTAACCAAGCACAGCACAGATCTGGACAACGCTGTACTCCAAACTCTAGACTGATGCTGCTGCTGCTGCTAAGTCGCTTCAGTAGTGTCTGACTCTGTGTGACCCCATGGATGGCAGCCCACCAGGCTCCGCCGCCCCTGGGATTCTCCAGGCAACTAGACTGATGACCCAAAGGCTTCTGAAGCATTGTCTTTTGCTTGTTTAACAAATAGAAAATTGATATCTCTCTTTTAGCTTTCTATCTTATGGTGTTGTATCAATTACAATGTGCAAATAAGTAGCCCTGCAATTCTGCATTCTCTATACGTAGGTTCACTACAAATAGGTACTGAAGACTTTCAAGTGTATATTTCCAGTGGACCAAAATACATGGCCTGCCACTCTTTTAGGAATTATAAAATAAGTGGTCCCTTCATTTCTTCACTAAATATAGCAGGGCTAAGCTATTTCTTCTGTAGTGGTCACTATAGTTCTAATTTTTCAGTAACTTAGGTGGGAAATTTTCAACACCTTGTATAATTACATATCCTAGAATTAGCACCTCTAAAAATGTTCTTAACCTTGCATAAGTCAGTTTACAATCAATCTTAAAACTTGATTTTAAGGATCATTGTTTTATAAAGTTCTAGGCACTCTTTTGTACACTTTACTATGTGGTTTTTTAAAAAATCGTTTTTCCCTTATTACTTTCTTTTTATGTTTAAAATGTATTAGCATTACAATGACTACATTATTTCTTCAAGTATACAAAGACTGAATAGCCCTCCTTATAAGATGTATGAAAATGTTCAACCATGATTGCTTTTATAAAAGAGACTACAGTCCACTGATCTACAGTTCCTGGATTCATAGGTTAGTGTGTATCAGGATTAAATTGGGTCAATGGACCATGAACAACTTGTACCATCACAGGTACAAAAGGGCTATTATCATCTTCAGGTCAAGATGCAAAAGGTAAAAATAAAGGACCGTGGCAAAAAGAGAGCTTGCTTATCTATAATCTTTAGGTCGTCTAAAACCAACAATGTTTTTATTAGTTTCATTTAGAAATGCTCCCAGATTAAGTTAAAATTTTATTTAGATGTCTTACTAATCTTCATAATGATATGTCTGCTTTCACTAACTGCAATTGTTACAGCAGAGTCCAGTTATTATACTGCATGAAAATTAAATACCAGCAGTTCATCAGGAAGACACTGTGCATCTGAAGGAGCATAAAGGCAACGAAAGTTCGAGAACTGAAGTGAGTGCCCTGTAAGATTCTGAACTCCTTGGTGCTTGTTACTCTCTAACAATAAGCTTGATGTTTACAGGAGATTCATGTACTGCTTCAGGTCACCTTAGCAATACGTGTATTCCTTTAAAATGGATAGAAAGAGAAATGGCTCCTTCCTAAGATCCCTAATTTAGCATCTTGGAATAACTTGTTACCTGGGACACTGGGTCAAAACCTAGAATACTGCAGAAATGTGACATGTTAGCAAATATATCTTTTTTTTTTTTTTTTTTGCAAATATATCTTAAAACATCAGAAGAAGGCCTGTGGATTCCATGTTAAGGAACCAAAGTAGTCAATTAAAAACAAGTCTTTTTTGGCATTTGTTTAAAAAAAAAAAGTCACAAAGACCTTGGTTCTTTTAGGAAGCTCGTGTGATGTAAACATGTGGCTAATGGTATATAACCTGCTTTTTTTCCTAGCTGGGCTTAGGGAGCAAAGTGGCTGGTTGCAAACTTTTTCTTTCATTCGTCATTGTCAAAGAATATAATAGTGGTGCCCATTAGCTGTATTTTACTGGCAAAGCTATTGCCAGTAACAGCTATTGGGCTTTACAGCTATTGCCCACTAGCTGTAAAGATACATTGCTGTATCTTTAAGGTGTATCTTGAATTCCTATAAGTTTCATGTAAACAGAAGGTCTATTCATATGCATTACTTTACTTAATGAGTACTTATTGAGAACACTGCTACGAAAGGGCAGAGAAAGATTTCATAGATTTGGAAGTAACTGCCATCAAAAAGCTTACAATTTAGTAGGAAAGGCAACAGTAATTATACAATTATACTATACAATTATACATATTATACTATATTTCTCAAAAAATTATCCAGTGTCTTTATCTTAAAATTAAAATTTTCCAAAAGAATATAAATGTCTTTGGAGATCCTATAACTTTGATTCTCAGTCTCCTTACATATTTCATGAATAATTTGAGGAAGAGGGAATAGTTACTTTTACTATGCTCTCCGTCTATGGGGTCACACAGAGTTGGACACGACTGAAGCGACACATCAGCAGCAGCAGCAGCAGTTTTATGAAAAGTCCAATGTTTACAAGTGTCTATGAACTTTTTACCAAAATATACAATAAATTTGAAAGCATTTTAATATTTGCATTACATT
Source organism: Bos javanicus (assembly GCF_032452875.1). Taxonomy (NCBI): domain Eukaryota; kingdom Metazoa; phylum Chordata; class Mammalia; order Artiodactyla; family Bovidae; genus Bos; species Bos javanicus. The sequence goes on along the minus strand of NC_083869.1, from coordinate 56,096,510 downwards.
TTTAAAATTAATTGCTACATTTTAAATTTAAATTTACAACTAAGCTCTAAAGGTGTTTACATGAACCTCATATTTTATCCATGCCAATCTTTTATAAAGTAATTTTAAATAATAAAAATTCTATTATATTATGATAAACCTATAAACTTTTCATTTATTCAGAGAGTTAAGTAAATTGGTACCGTCATTTGAACTTTGGTCATTCACACCAGAAACAATTTTCCAAGCATTATTTCTTCACCTGTTAAATAAAATTATTACCACTGTAATTATCTTAATTAGCCTCACAAGTTTGTAGTAGCAATTAGCAAGGGAAGACATCAACTTTTCTCAGAAGCATTATCAGGTTTTCCCTCCCTGGAGGCTAGCTTTCTGTCCTAATTTTCAACTCTTAGAAACTGTTTTACTTCTGGAAATTCCCTTACATCATTGAAATAGTGCTTAATATTTTCATATAAATAGTATTTGTGGATTGTGTTTGTTTTGCATTTCTGTTTTCTTTTTCTTCTCTCAGGTTAGCTATTCCCCAAACAAACTGAGATAAATAAGTTTATTCTAAGCATTGTCAATTCAAAGCTATAGAAAATGAAGCTTCAATTCCCAGATCTACTGCTTTGTTTGATCAGGCTATTTTCAAAAATTTTATACACCTGTTTTATGTGTTTGTTTTCTTCTCTGTGTGTGCCCTTTGTATTTTGGGAAGCAGTCAGAGTTCTCCTAACATAATGGTACACTTGCTAAAATTATCACTTTCTCCAAAATATTGCTTTCCCTTATACAGAAAGTTTCTCATGCAGATAAGCTGCAGTTACCAAATAGGTATGTCTAAGTTGTGAAAAATTCCACACCAGTAGCTATTACATTGAGGGTAAAAACCTCTGTTGATGGCAGACCTCTGTGGGAAGTAAAATGTCAAAGTGGGCCATCTACTTGCACCCTCAGGAAGAGTCTATTTGAGAAGGAAATTTCGCATAAAACACGCCTGATCTCCTAGTTAACTGTTATCACAGGACTTAATGGGTGAAATGGGCAAAGCATAAATCGTATAAACTGGAGGACACACCTTCAGCCTAAAAGATTTGCTACTGCTCTGTTGGTTGTTGACAGATTTCCCTACGTTTTCAAAAGCCAGAAATCTAGAATTGGATTCCAAATCTTTCAAAATTTTAAATTTTGGCAACTAAGTCAAATAAATGCAAAACACTGTGGAAGGTAAAACAAACAGAACAATGACAGTTGCCAGTTTGAAACCAGCAACCTTGCTCTACACAAGCTACCTTGCCCCTTTAATGTCTATATCTGAATTGAGGAAAAGGAGAACAAACAAAATTCCTAAGCTCTTGATTTCTGGGTTGCACATAAAACAGTGCACAAAGAACAGTGTGTGGACCAGGAAGCTGATTTAAACACAGGTTCCCTTTTCTCTTCTGCATCTCATTCAGATCCCTCCTGACTGATTCTCCTTTCTGACCTCCATCCTTCTTGGTCCTTCCTAGGTTGTGTATTACTTAAAAGTACAGAGCCAAAAAAATTTTCCTTTCTATCATCCTTTAGACTTGACGATAATTTTGGATATAAAATAAACAGTCAAAGGTAATAACAGAATATCCCAATATAGAAGAGTTATACATTATATTACACATTCTATCTCCTCAAAAACAATCTAATTAAGAGACATTATTGTTCCTGATGTGCAAAAGAGAATATGGAAATCTAAAGGAAGATAATACACTTGAATAGGTTCCCCAGAGGATAAGTGACTGAGCAGTGCTGGACCCTTATTTTCTGGCCCCAAATCCACTGTCTCTCTTCTCATCTTTCACAAAATACTGAAGGGAAACTCAGGCAATAATCTGGAATATACTTTTGACTTTGTCTTCCAGAATAATATGTCTTGTCTTAAAATGTCCCTATAGCCAGCATCTCACCATTGGATTCCTTCAAGTTTAATCTAATTCTCTTTCAAACTATCTCCAAGTACATACAAATACAGATAAAGGGTGAGGTGGTTAACACTTGGTGACTGTTTGGACTGAAGACTGGTCCTGTGGTTTGCAACCATTAGAGAAAATTACAGCATCTCTTTGGCAGGTCAAAAATGAATTAATTAAATTACTGCTTCAAAATAGAGTTACAAGATATTACAAAAGGGCCTAATGACCATGTTTAGGAAAAAAGAAGTTTTCTCCTTTAAAAGTACCTATGTAAGCAATTTTATATCAAATTCATGGTGATAATCTAAAATTGGTTGATATATACATGGGCTTTCCTGGTGGTTCAGATCGTAAAAGAATCTGTTTGCAATGCAGAAGACCAAGGTTCGATCCCTGGGTCAGGGAGATCCCCTAGAGAAGGACATGGCAACCCACTCAAGTACTGTTGCCTGGAAAATCCCATATACAGAGGAACCTGGCTGGCTACAGTGCATAGGGTCACAAAAAGTTCAGTGTGACTGAGTGACTGAGCACACGTGCATAATTGTAGATGTAAATATAAACATGCATCTATATATACAACCATCCACAAGTATATACACACACATATTTACATGCACAAAATAAGCACTTTGACTTCTAATTTATGAGAAAATTGAATCCAATATTAATTTTGAAGGTAATTATTTATGCCAAAGTGAATCTATGAAAGGCAAACTTCTTTACCCAAATCTTGGGTCCAAAGCGATGGCCCTGGGGTGTTCCATAGCTCCTGCAATGAGTGTAGTTCTTAAGGAACCATCTAGTTTGGCCACTTCAATTTGGTCCAGATTGCTGTCTATCCAGTATATGTTGCCTGCTATCCAGTCAACAGTCAATCCTTCTGGGGTAGCCAGGCCATGTTCCACAACCACTTCAATAGCACTGACACCTACAAAAAGAGAGAAACCAACACTTGCATCCATTCAAGTGACCCATTAAGCACTAAGGAAAAGGGGTCCTTATCAGCAGTATCAAGTATTTAACATTATATTAACTTTGAGAGACATAGTGTAAGTGTTACCTGACACAGAGAGACATTAAGATGGCCCCAAATTTAGAATTAATGATGTTTCCCAGCAGAGATTTTTAATCTCTTAAATCCTTTCAGTGACAACATAACAGAATTTTTAAACAACTCAGAGGCTAATAACAATGTTTAGGTTGCAAAAAAGTTATGTCATTTTTCTGATTTTTTAGGCAGAACAAGGAATTTTGGAAATGAAAATGACTTGCTGGTTAAAATCAGTGTGATGTAATTCAAACATTGATCTTCAGGGAAGAATAAAAAGTCCACCTGAGGCAATCTGCATCGAGCCAGTCAGCAGCTACTCTTTTAGAGCATGACTGAAAAGATCGATGTTATGGCATTTAGGCTTAAAAATAATCCTCAAGTTATATCCCCCCAACAGATTTCTGAGCCAATATAACATTTCTGAGTTGTATTTTGACTTGTAGAATGTAACATGTTTGAAAATAAAGGAAGAAGCCTGTAGTGTGGTTTAAATAAAAATAAACAATTGGGTAATACCCAGAACTATTTTTATTTATGTCCTTCATTTCTTTTGGAATTAACACTTTATAATTTATGATATTGCCAGTGCTTTTGTTAGACATGTTAATAGTGTATTTTTTTAAACAGTTAACCATGTAAAATCATGGATCTAAACCCATCATTTGAAATTGAAATCGATACTTTGTAATATAAGACACAGATTCACACATCATAATTACATTATGTTTGAACACTTCATTTTGCAAAATTGTAATGGTGATTTAAGGAGGAATTTAGATTTTGATAGAAATACCTGGCCTTTGGAATGTTATACAGATCAAAGATTTTCAAGAGAATTATGACATATATTTATCTCAAGGTCTTGCCTAGGAAAACCTAGATTGGAAAAAGAGATGCCAAATTATGGGAAAACTTGTTTAGCTCATATTAACAATCTTTGTAATAATCTATTATTTCTTTGAATGATGCTAGAAGATGAAAACCATTAAAAAAACAAAAGCTATTTTAACTCACAAAAATTATATATAGTAATTAGAAGACAGTCGTTTTCCTCTTGTAAATAAATTTCACCATTGAATACGCACCAAAATGCTCACAATTTGAAAATGGTGTGAATAGTATAGGCCTCTACCCCACTCCAACATAGTCACACATACTTCACACCCCTGGATTTCCACATATGAGGGAGAAGATAAGAGATGAAAGAGTAATCAAGCTTCCTTCTGATTACACCATATTTTTTTCTGAAATTTTCAGTTAGAAATTAATCCCACCATGAAGTCAAAATTGTAATGGAGGTACCTCCACTTTCAGAAAGCTTGCCCCGGTATATTCTGTCTTCTACAACATCTGTCCAATAAAGTAAACTTTGATTGAAGTGGAAGTCAAGTGCTATTGTGTTTCTCAATCCAGGAACAAGTAGACTATAGTCTCTTTTATGAAGATCAATCTTTCTGATCTCATGGCGAATAGAAAAGATGATGAATGCTTCAAAAGGATCTGAAAATAGATTTATGTTAACAGGCATATGGAAATATTTATATGCTTTAGTAAATAATAAAGTACTTGGGGTCAAGATCTATTTATTTAAAACCACAATTTATTATGAATTTTCTGTCATTAGAGGAGCTATTTCTTGTAATCCAAAATTTAAAAGAATCTTGAAAAACTTAGGTTTATTTGTATTTATTAAAATGATCTATAAATGTTTTTTTGTTCCTTGAATTTTTACACACCTGCTTCTGACTTTAAAATAGAAGAATTGCTGCAATTACAAGAAAGAATATGAGATTTTCTGTTTTAGTGTAGTTTAAACTGACAGCTCAAACTTTAGAAATATTGTCATAGAAATTGCTAAGTGAATAAAACTAGCTCTGTCACTTTTAGCTCATCACAGGACTCTAGATTCACAAAGGAGAGAGAACCAACAAAAGACAATTTCTATGAAGATAATTACTGGGCTTATAATTAGGAAGATGGAGGCTTTCTAGAAAACCCAAGAAAATCATACATATAACTTTTCCCTCACTAGTTTTTTAATCCTGGACCAGACCTGGAAGAAAGTGAAGAAGCTTTGAAAACAGATATGAGATTAAAGTTTTATATTTTTGTACATAAAAAAGAATGTTTTAATACTCAAAAGTTACTAAAATTACCATTTTGAAAAGTATCAAGTCCTCTACTATTGGACATACTGTGTGTTAGACATGAATTCTGCTTTATGAATATACATTTTGAGGGAGGGACCCAGGCTCAGTAAGATTTCTCCTGTTTCCATGTTACTGTCAACCTTTTATGCTTTTTTTTAGGGAACCTTTTTACTATCCCAAGTCCATACATGTTTGTGAATGTGAGCTATTATAATCACTCCTAGCCACAATGGTTGGCCTAAGAGGTGGATATAAGATCTAAGTCACGGAGATGGGTTTTTAAACTTCCAGAGAAGTTTTCAAGTTGAGGAGAAAGAGTTTCTTTAGTATTGCCCATTCATGTCCTTGTACTTTAAGTCTACTTGCAGTATTGTAGGAGAAGAGAAAAAAAGCCTCAGAAACGGAAACTGATGACCAGGAGAAAGGCCATATCCTAAGGACATTCAAACCCATAGTTCCAGTTTTCCCTAAGCCCACCTCCTTTCTTCAAATCCCCTGGGCAAACACACTTAACTCTGTTGCACTTCATTTGAACTGGATTTTTGTCAACTGTAACCAGGTATACTGTTCTTATTATGCATGTGTTAGTTGCTCAGTCATGTCCAACTCTTTGCGAGCCCATGGACTGTAGCAAGCCAGGCTCCTCTGTCAAAGGGGTTTCCCAGACAAGAATATTTGAGTGGATTGCCATTTCCTTCTCCAGGGGATCTCCAAACCCTGGGATCGAACCTGGGTCCCCCACCCAGCAGGCAGATTCTTCACCATCTGAGTCACCTGGGAAGTCACTTTGGCTTCTTTTTAATCTCATTTCCTCAGACATGTCTTCCCTGATCAGTTACCTAATAAAATCACGTCTTCATTATTCTATTTCACTATAGCCTGTTTATTCTCTTTAGAGTACAATTTAAAATCAGTATTTCCCTGTTTGCTATTGCCCTTACTCAGTGGATTATAAACTCTCTTAAAAAAGGATCTTGTCAGTCTCACTCATTATGCTGTTCCTGACATCTAGTATCAGATAAGATATAATACACACCAGGTCTCAGACTAGAAGGTGAGGGCCACCCTTCATGTAGGAGAGTCACTGGCGATTTTTTTCACTGGAGATGAATCTACTTTAGGGAGCTCTGCACAGCACATTAAAAATATGTGTTTGGGTGATTAAATGTGGAGAGACATGAATTTATCTTAAGAGACTATCTGACAGCGAGCATGGGAGAGAACTGCCACAATCAGCAGAACCTAATCTGCTGATCACAATCAGCCTACCTGACCTGACGCTGATCATACAGTATAAGCAAGACCAGCCAAGATCATAAGAACAGTCCAGAAGTCCTGAAAACTTGTGAGCAAAAGTTATGTATTTGATTATGATCATGGAAGTATTATGGTTATTTATTGCACAGTATTGTGAGGTTTATTGTACAACATTACCATGATAATATCTAAATGATACAAGATAACAAAAGTGCAAAATAATTAGTTCCAGATAGGTCCCAATAGAACAAATACTCATAAAATTTAAAATCTAGAATTTAGTATTTTTAAAATTTTAAAAAAATGGTTGTTTTGTATCAATAAACCTTGCTTGATAACCTGCTTTGGCTATGAAACAAGTGTTAGCCTAGAAACATTCTTTATCTCTTCAAGAATTAAATTTCCGTACCTGTAAAATGAGTACACAATAATCACCTTTCAATATAACTTAAACTGCTGCTATCAGAATCCAATTAGATGAAGTATGGAAATTAGCTCAGTTGGCAAATAATCTGCCTGCAATGCAAGAGACCCTGGTTTGATTCCTGAGTCGAGAAGATCCACTGGAGAAGGCATAGGCTACCTGCTCCAGTATTCTTGGGCTTCCTTTGTGACTCAGCTGGTAAAGAATCTGTCTGCAATGCAGGAGACCTGGGTTCAATCCCTGGGTTGGGAAGATCCCGTGAAGAAGGAAAAGACTACCTACTCCAATATTCTGGCCTGGAGAATTCCATGGACTGCATAATCCATGGGGTTGCAGAGTTGGACACGACTGAGCGACTTTCACTTCACTTCATGCAAGTTTGCTTTATAAGTGGACAATCATCACAGTAAATACAAATGTAGGCAAACTGTGATGTAGTCAAAAGTAATAAACTTGGAGTCAGAAGCTGATGGTTTAAGACAGAGTTCTGTTGTTAACAAGCTGTATAAATATGAGAAATTTACTAAGACTCACGGATCCTCAATAGTTTTTGAAAAAAAATGTAAAGTATATAACATACTGAGTTATCAGGATAATTGAGGATTAAAAGTGTAAATATTTAATATCTTAATAAGTATTTAATAATTACTATGATTAATTACTATTATTAAGTTTTAGAGATCAAAGAAATAAGCAAAACAGATACTGAGTAAGAGAAAAGGCAGGGTGATAACACTTTAAAAACAGTCAGATATTTCCTAGCACATGCTGAAGCTAGGGGCATTACAACTCTGAAGAGCCTTTCCTTCCTGTGGTTTATAGTCTTAGTTAAGCAGTAAATTATAGTGCAGCAACTACTTGTGAGAGAAGTTTACATTGAATACTGTTAAAGGACATGCAGTTTTTAAATCACAGAATGGCTGCTTCAACAAAGTATCTACTTTTGTTTTTTATACATAAATACATGTGTGTAATCTAATCATAATCTAAAATCTAGCATCATGTTTAAAGGAGAATCTCTGAAAGCAATCCCACTAAAGTGAGGTAAAAGATCAGGATGTCCACTAATGTTTCATCTTTCTGAAAGTTTTAAATGATGTAGACAAGTGAGAACATGTGTATATGTTCAGTAGCACAGTCACGTCTGACTCTTTGCAACCCTATGTACTGTAGCTGGCCAGATTCCTCTGTCCATGGGATTTTCCTGGCAAGAATACTAGAGTGAGTTTCCATTTCTTCCTCCAAAGGGATCTTCCTGACCCAGGGATCAAACTGTCATCTCCTGCATCTCCTGAATTGCAGGCAGATTCTTTACTTCTGAGCCACCAGGAAGCCCCAGGCAAGAAAAAGAAGCAGCAAAAAGTTGAAAGGAGGTGCTAAAAATAAACTACTATTTACAAGTTAAAAAAAATGATACTTGGAAAATTTAGGATAATCAACTGACAAAACTACAACAGAAGAGAAAGAGAATTCAGTAATAAACGTTCGGGACAAAATTTTTGAAAAAATCACTAGCCTTCCTAAAAATTATAGCAGCTAACCTAAATTACCCTGATAGATCAGTTGGTAGAATCCACCTGCAATGCAGGAGACCCCGGTTTGATCCGTGGGTCGATAAGATCCCTTGGAGAAGGGATATGCTACCCAATCCAGTATTCTTATGCTTCCCTTGTGGCTCAGCTGGTAAAGAATCCACTTGCAATGTGGGAGACCTGGGTTCAATCCCTGGGTTGGGAAGATCCCCTGGAGAAGGGAAAGGCTACCCACTCCAGTATTCTGGCCTGGAGAATTCCATGGACTGTGTAGTCCGTGGGTTTGCAAAGAGTCGGACATGACTGAGTGACTTTCACTTTCACTTTCAAGCCAAATTAAAAAAAAAACAAAATGAAAAAACAAATGCACATTAGCAACAATAAAAAAAGTAAAAAAAATAAAATACAAACTTGGGAATAAAAATATTAAGAAATATTTAGAGTACATAAAGACATTTAATGACTTTAAAACAGGAATCGTATATAGCTTTATCAGATAGAGACAAACAAACAATTCCCCAAAGATTTTGCATCTGCATGAATTAATTCATAAATTTACTATAACACTGCTTATTCAACTTATATGCAAAGTATATCATGTGAAATGCTGGGCTGGATGACTCACAAGCTGGAATCAAGATTGTAGGAGAAATATCAAAAATCAGATATGCAGATGATACCACCCTAGTGGCAGAAAGTGAAGAGGAACTAAAGAGCCTTTTGATGAAGGTGAACCAGGAGAGTGAAAAAGCTGGCTTAAAACTCAACATTCAAAAAAATTAGATCAAGGCATTGGGCCCCATCACTTCATGGCAAATAGATGGGGAAACAATGGAAACAGTGACAGACTTTAATTTCTTGAGCTCCAAAATCACCACAGATGGTGACTGCAGCCATGAAATTAAAAGACACCCGCTCCTTTGAAGAAAAGCAATGACTAACCTAGACGGTGTATTAAAAAGCAGAAGCATCACTTTGTTAATAAAGGTCGTATAGTCAAAGCTATGTTTTTGCCAGTAGTCATGTATGGATGTGAGAGTTGGACAATTAAAAAAAGGTGGAGCACTGAAGAATTGATGTCTTCAAACTGTGGTGCTGGAGAAGACGCTTGAGAGTCCTTTGGACAGCAAGGAGATTAAACCAAGTCAATCCTGAAGGAAATCAACCCTGAATATTCATTGGAAGTACTGATACTGAAGCTCCAATACTTTGACCACCTGATATGAAGAGTCGACTCATTGGAAACGACCCTGATGCTGGGCAAGATTGAGGGCTAGAGAAGAAGAGGGTGGCAGAGGATGAGATGGTTAGATAGCATCACTGACTCAATGGACACGAGTTTGAGCAAACACTGGGAGATAGTGAAGGATAGGGAAGCCTGATGTGCTGCAGTCCATGGGGTCCCAAAGAGTTGGACATGATAGTGAAGGAATAACAACAAATGATGCAACAAAATTAAAAATTTCATTCTTTGAAATGATACTAGATAATTCTAAAGATTATTTTCAAAATTGGGCTTCAACAGGAAACTGCATCCTGTTAATTCAAGGGAAATATATAAAAGTGAATAAGTCCAACAGGCATTAAAAATATTATTATTTTAATATAAGATACTTTGGCAATGACCCATAACTGATGAGAAGGCATAGAAATATGATAGCTTTGGGGTCAATAGGGAAAATGGGGTCACAGAGAGTCTGACACTACTGAACAACTGGAGTGAACTAGGAAAAAATTACATTGGAAAATTTTCTGACTTAAAAAATAATTCCCAAGTGACTTAACATATTTAAAATGATAAATAAAAGTATAAAAAATAGAAGTAAATATAGAAGCATTATTTTTAGTATGCTAGAATGGGAAAAGTCTTTCTGAGCATAATGCAAATCACAGACAACCTAAAGAAGGATGTTTAATGTATATTGAAGAAATTGTAGGAGAAAAACAGTGAAAAAAGTCAAAAGACAAACGGCAAACTAGGCAAAATATCTACATTATAATAAAGGCTAAATTATTTAAAATATATGAGCTCCTACATATTGACAATAGAAAATATTCATATGAATAAGGCATAAAGGACATTAAAAAGAAAATTCATAGAAGGAAAATATAAACAAGGTCAAAATATTAAAAAATATTCAATACTCTCATAAAATGATAAATGGATTTTAAAACTGAAAAGTTTTGATTAGACACTGTACTGGTTAAAGTATAGACAAAAGGCCATCTGATATACTGATAACGGAAGTATAAGCCCTAAACAGTGCTACTGGACAATATTCATCAAAATTTTAAGCATATTTTCACCCCTTGATAATTAAATCCACTTATAAAAATAGAATTATACATATAAACATTTGTAGATGAGGACGGAAATCCTTTGCAATATCATTTATGGTAGCAAATGATTAGGCAACATAAATGTTCACCAATAGATGGCTGGATAAATAATCTATGATCTAGTCACAAAGTATAATAGTATAAGGTCATATCAATGAATATGATTAATATGCATATGCTAATATGCAATAGTTTCTAATATTTTGTAAGTGGAAAATGGTAAGATGTGAATCAGATATGCATCAGATACTACCATTTGAGTTAAAAAATAAAAAAAAAATTTATAGACCTATATGTAGATAAATCACAGAATACATTATGAAAGATTAATGAAGTAATGTTGTTACTTCTGCCACAGGAAGGATGATGAGCTCAGAGTAGGAAGAAAACTATTTCTTATCTAATTCTGCACAGATTCAATTTTTGGCATTGGGATATATTTCCTATTAAAACTATTTTATGAATGAAAATTTTAACTAGTAATAGAAGGAATTGTTATATCCAGCCAGCTTCTAAGAAATATTCATAAATGAAACAAGAATTGTTTGGGTATGACATATATGCTTTTCCCCTCAGGAGAACTCATATTTAAGATAGCATTTACTGTTCTTGGGCTTCCCTAGTAGCTCAGCTTGTAAAGAATCTATCTGCAATGCAGGAAACCCTGGTTTGATTCCTGGGTCAGGCAGATCCTCTGGAGAAGGGATAAGGTACCAACTCCAGTATTCTTCATCTTCCCTGGTGGCTCAGACGGTAAAGAATCCACCTGCAATGTGGAAGATCTGGGTTTGATCCGTGGGTTGGGAATATCCCCTAGAGGAGGGCATGGCAACCTACTCTAGTATTCTTGCCTGGAGAATACCCATGGACAGAGGAGCCTGGCAGTCTACAGTCCATGGGGTCACAAAGAGTTGGACATAATTTAGCAACTAAGCACACACAAATAGGGAATTAAAAAATAGAAATATTATGACATCAAATGTGTAGATTAAAAAGCATGAACTATTAAAAATTAATGAGATAAGAATAATTCCAAAATGATGGAATAAGGACTTCTAAAAGTCCTCTCCTCCATTAGAAACAATAAAAATACTAGCAAAATGGTCATTTTTTCCTAAACTCTAGAAATTAACCAAAGTCTAGTAATAACCAGTGTCATTAAGAAAAAAATGCTGAATATCAGTAAGAACAGCAAACTTTGTGGCATTTTAATAAGCACCAATCCCAATTACTCAGTCATTAAAAAGAATGAAATGAATGCCATTTGCAGGAACTTGAATGGGCCTAGGGAGTATCATACTAAGTGAAGTAAATAAGACAGAGAAAGACAATTATCATGTGATAATTGTCTACATGAGTTTGGGTAAACTCCGGGAGTTGGTGATGGACAGGGAGGCCTGGTGTGCCGCCGTTCATGGAGTTGCAAAGAGTTGGACACGACTGAGCGACCGAACTGAACCTGTACTGATAATCTACATGTAAAATATTAAAAAAAAATATTCATATAAAATTATTTATAAAGCAGAAACAGACTCATAGAGAATGAACTTATGGTTACCAGCAGGGAAGGGTGGCTGGGAGGGATAGATTGGGAGTTTTGGATTGATATGTACATCAGTTCAGTTCAGTTCAGTCGCATACTACTATATTTAAAATAGATAACCAAGGACCTATTCCATTTTTATGTAATGTCCAGAATAGGCAAATCTACAGAGACAGAAAATAAACTAGTGGTTGCCAGAGTCACGTGTAGGGGTTTATGGGGAGTGATTTCTAATGTCTAATGGGGTTTGTTGAGGGCGACTAAAATACTCTAAAATTAGACAGTGGTAATCCCAGGAACGGCGGAGCCTGGTGGCCTGCCGTCTATGGGGTCGCACAGAGTCGGACACGAATGAAGCGACTTAGCAGCAGCAGCAGCAGCAACAGTTGTATTACTCTCTAAATACACTATAGAGCACTGAATTGTGTATCTCAATTTATCTGTCATAAGAAAAAAGAAATATGGTAATAAGTGTGGAAATTTATAAAAAGTAAAGAACTGTACATATATACTATTTTTAGTCCACTGTTAACTAAAAATCATGTATTTTTACCTCATTTGATTACTCCGTATAACTAAACTCAACTCTGAAAATTTTTCTATCTACATAAGGAAAGAATATAGCATTCTGAGAGTTTAATGCTTTTCTTCTTTGTATATTTACGCTAGTTGACTAGCATATTCAAACACACAAAAAATAACATTTCAACTCAATAATTCAGAAAATATAAAAAGAATTAACTCACAGGAACTAGGAAGAATGTAATCAATAAAACTATAGAAATTGATAAAATAGAGAAAAACAGATGATCAAAAAATACTTCTTTGGATTTGTTGTTACTATTTCCTCTTTGAGAGAATAATGAAATCTGAAATAAATAACCCAGTGTGCCATTTTAGATACTACTGGGAAATTATAAAGACTAGTTTTAAAAATTATAGGTCTCACAATGGTCTTTTCTTTAATGAAAACAAACAAAAACTCTATATAAAACATTTAACAATAAAACACAATTAATAAATTTTAGGTGATTCAGTTTTGATGTAGATATATAAAATTCTTTTGAGGCAAACTTGATTTGAAATGAGTATCAACAAATGGTGAAACAGTCATCATTTTTACAGTCTTCTAACAATTTTTTTCCAGTATACTAGCTCCTGTCTAGTAAGTGACTGAATTTAACAGCTCAGGCCAGTACATCACACTCTACAAAGAAGTGGCTTGGAATTTTTCTACTTTAGCATATTATGTGATTATATACACACCAAAAAAATAAGGTTACAGTTTATATTTTATAGTAATTAATTTCATGTTTATAAACATATTACATCAGAAGTAGCTTTTTAAAAATGTTCAAAATATTGTAATTTTCTATCTGTAATTCTCTTTTCTTGGATTTTCTTTTATTTCCATTTCAGGCTTGCACAATAATTTTTACAAAATAGAATATGAAAGCAATAGATGACTTGTCTAAGGAAAAGAGTCCCTCTATAGTCCTCTTAGGCTAAATTGTGATTATAACTCTACAGCTAGCAATTCTATATGAATAGCTCCTAATTCTTTTCCATATATATAATATTAAACACAAAATGATATTATAGTTTTAGTGTTTTCTCTCCTATTCAGAATTTTTACTGTCTTCTCTGCTCTCATATATAAGAATTTATTTGGATTTCTCTCTTCCCATATCAGATACATTTCTTTTACACAGTAGAGATTCACTAAGTAATAAATGGTTTATCGTTTCTCTAGCTCAATATATATTACTGCTACCTTTTTTCCATTAATTCAGCCCTAGCTATGCTAGGAAGGAATGATAGTCCAGCATTACTGAAGTGTGATATATATGAAGGCAGAGGATAGAATCTATAGAATGAAGGGTAGAATAGACTTCTAAGTGGCAAGAATCTCCATTTGATGTCTGTTTGTATATATGAAAGAGAAAGTCAGAGACCAAGAGACAGGGAGAGCATGAGCGCAGGGCTCCCCTGCGCTAGTGGTCTAGTGGTTGAGAATCTGCCTGCCAATGCAGGGGACATGGGTTTGATCCCTGCTCCAGGAAGATTCCACATGCAGCAGAACAACTAACCCTGTACGTCACAACTGCTGAGCCTGTGCTCTAGGGTCTGGGAGCCACAACTACTGAAGCCTGCACACCTTAGAACTTGTGCTCCACAACAAGATAAGCTACAGTGATGAGAAGCCCATGCACCGCACCTAGAGAGTAGGCTCTGCTCTCTACAATTAGAGAAAGCCCATGCTCAGCAATGAAGATTGAGCACAGCCAAAAATAAAGAAATCTTAAAAAAAAAAAAAAAATTGTGTAAACCATTAAAAACAAAATAGCTTGACCATAGATGCACTAGGGTGAGGGATTGTACGACATGGCCCAGGGCCTCTTGCTTTGTCTCATTTAATAAATATTTGTGATTACATAAGTAAATGAATGAATTATTATCAGAATCAATGAATAAATAGCTAGCCCAGAAGACACTGAGTATGGAGGTGATAAAAATTGTTACTGAAAGAAGAAAAGAAATGGAGTAAAGAAAGAAGTGAATGAGAAAGGATAACGATAAAGTGGAATTGGTTAACAAAGGTCAGTGTGAATGAAATTAATAGATGGATAACTGAATGGAGATGCTTGAAATGTCTAAAGTTCAGAACAGATGGCTAATTTCTCTGAATCAATAAGGGAAGGCAATAATCTTAACAGGGTAATAACCAAAGTAAATGAAGAGATGCAAAAGACTAACAGGTATATAGAGAAATGCCCAAATTCATATATAAATAATAAGAAAAAATACCAACTAAAGCAATGAAAAATATCATTATACTCTTAACTCCTATATATTGGGGGAAAATATTAGAATGTTTGATAATTTTGAGCTGGCAAGGATGTGGGAACTTTGGACATGTATTGTTGGTGTAGATGTAGTCTGTTCAGTCACTCTGAAGAATAACTGTTTCTACTTATTCATAGTAAATATAAGTACATCCCATGAATTGGGTATTTTAGTCTTGAAAATCTTCAAGCAGATTTATAAAAATATAGATAAATCTATGCTTATGGCAGTGGTATTTGTGTAAAGATCGGGGATGACTTGAGTGGACCTATATGATAGAATGGATAAACAGAAACTGGTACTACATGCCACATGATTATACACAGTGGTTAAAACCAACATACCAATTGTACTCAGTACAAATGGTAAAAACATAGTAAAAATATATTGGTATTTTAAGTAATAAAGGGCATTTTTATATTCAATTAGCATTTACTATACAATTTTCATATATTTCAAAAGAAGTATAAAATAATTTGATTTAATCTCTATTTTGAAAAAAAAAGTTTAGGTGTAAGTAATAGAAATAAGCTTATAAAACAGACTATTCAAAGACATCATGGGAATTTGAGGGCACATCGTAAACAGAGATGAACTGAATCTTCAGAACAGCTTGTAAAAGTTCCTGGAGTCATGAATAATGAAGTTCAAAAGCTCTTCTCTAGCATCTCTTTACCACAGGCTCTGAGTAAATGAAGTAATCTTAAATCACTACAGATGGTGACTGCAGCCATGAAATTAAAAGACACTTACTCCTTGGAAGGAAAGTTATGACCAACCTAGATAGCATATTCAAAAGCAGAGATATTATTTTGCCAACAAAGGTTCGTCTAGTCAAGGCTATGGTTTTTCCTGTGGTCATGTATGGATGTGAGAGTTGGACTGTGAAGAAGGCTGAGCACCGAAAAATTGATGCTTTTGAACTGTGGTGTTGGAAAAGACTCTTGAGAGTCCCTTGGACTGCAAGGAGATCCAACCGGTCCATTCTGAAGGAGATCAGCCCTGGGATTTCTTTGGAAGGAATGATGCTAAAGCTGAAACTCCAGTACTTTGGCCACCTCATGTGAAGAGTTGACTCATTGGAAAAGACTCTGATGCTGGGAGGGATTGGGGGCAGGAGGAGAAGGGGACGACAGAGGATGAGATGGCTGGATGGCATCACTGACTCGATGGACGTGAATCTCAGTGAACTCCAGGAGTTGGTGATGGACAGGGAGGCCTGGTGTGCCGCGATTCATGGGGTCGCAAAGAGTCGGACATGACTGAGTGACTGATCTGATCTGATCTGATCTGGTCTTAGTTTCAATAGTTACACATATTTTATTACCTACCTACAAATAAATTACTTACAACATTTTAGATACTTGATAAATGGAAGCTATGAACAATGTTATAATTAATTTCCGGAAATGATTCATATGGATTTGTGGATTAACATATGTACACTACTATATATAATATAAAATAGACAAACAATAAGGGCCTACTGTATAGCACAGGGAACTATACTCAATATTTTCTAATAACTTACAAGGGAAAATAATATGAAAAATAATATAGATAAAACTTAACCAGTTTTTTGTTCACCTGAAACTAATACATTGTAAATCAACTATACTTGCATAGAAAAATAATTAAAAAGCAAAAAAAAAAAAAAAAAACAGAAGGAAAGAAAGAAAGAAATGGTTTACAGAGGAGAGAGATGTGAATAGAGTATTGGATTCAATAGAGTATAAGATTTTCAGAGAGAATGCAGAAGATATTATCATACTTGACAGTCACAGGTGACAATGAGCAGTGTACATGAAGAAGATAGCAAAATGAAGTGATATAAATTAAAATACCTCATACATTCTTGGCCATTATGCATTTGCTATCATTAATAGTGATGAAATGGGAAATAATGTGCATGGAGTGAAAACCCACAGTGGAGAAAAACGACACATCAGATTGAAGAGATTAAATGAACAAAAATGAAGAAAGTCCTGAATGGCAGGCTAGAGGATTTGAGGTTCTTTTCATAATAAAGACTTATTTTAAAATCACAGATGTAGACTGACAGGCATAAATCTCACTTTATTAAGATAAAGGAATGGATGGCCAGATTATAAATGTCCTCCCTGCACACCACCCCCCACAACCCCGCCATCAAATTCATTCTCCTGATCTCTTCACCTTTAATTTCCATAGTTCTCCAAGATAGACCATCGACTTATAAACATCATTTTATTCTTTACTATGTTCTTATTCACACTAAGTTCTTTCCATTAACTCTCATCTTCCAGATTAGATTACCCTTTCCCTTTACAATAAAAATGCCATATTTCTTCAACTTTTTATTTTGCTTCTCACAAGTTGTAGAACAGTTCAGTTCGGTCATGTCCGACTCTCTGCAACCCCATGGATGACAGCACGCCATGCCTCCCTGTCCATCACCATCTACTGGAGTTTAAAACAGGAGGATGACAAAAATTAGGCAAGAGTGAGTATCGCCATCATCAAGACAATATGTATAACTCCATGCTGCAGTACAGATGCTTTTTTTCTAGAATTAAAGTTTGGGTGCAAAAAATATTGGCTGCAAATAAATATGTGGGTGCAAAAAAAAAAATAAAAAACCCAAGTTATAAATGGAGCTCCAAATCAACTATAACTCAATAAAAATATAAAATAAATGGAACTCTGAAAAAAAATTCAATAAATGGAGCTCCAAATCAACTATAACTCAATAAAACATATAAAATAAAATGTACCTTCAAAAATAACTGTAGAAAGTTTGTGATGGACACAGTGTACTAATAGGTGGTTACTATGTTTTTACATTTTTATTTATAGCCAAGATCTCTTTTTTTAAAAAAAGATATAAATTTTAAAATAGAATTTTAAAACTATTTTAGAAAATGTGATTAAAAACAAAGAAACGTATTGGTGGGTGAATCTAACCTAATCATGCCTAGAGAAAATAAAAGAGGAATGCTACTATGTTCTTTCTGATGTTATTAGAAACATGCTGATAATTTGTAAGTAGCCTACCTGCCAAATGGCAAAGAAACCAGAGATAGAAAAGAAATGCAGTTAGTAGAAGTATTCTGGGTTATTATAAGTAAAAATAAAATACTTAGGAGAAACTAAATACTTAGGAGAAAGTGATTAACAAATTATGTACTGAAGAGGGAACATATAAGGAGCTGACAAAATAAAGTATCCAAATGCCTAAAAGAAGTGAGGTTTACAGGCATATTAAATAAAAAATAACAATCATAAATAAGTCTTTTGAAAATCATATTATAGTTAACTAATAAAATGTTAAAAGTGCACCTAGAAAAAAATAGAGTAATGGACTCAGCAATTCAGCCAAGGACAGAGTGCAAAATTTTAGGAAGGAATTATTAGAAAAGAGAAAATCATGAGACAACTACAGAGGAATTTTCAAGAGGAAAATAAATGAGTGAGTCATGTTTCTAATTTGAGACATAAAGAGTATTATTATTTTATTTTTAAAATGTCAAGAAGATTAATTACAGATATTGCATTCAATAAAGAGAACACATTTTTAAAAGAAGCACTCAGCTTAGAAATGATGGAAAAAAGGAACAAAAGAGAGCAAGAAAAAAGAAATTTTACTTTTAAAGCCCAAAGTTAATAGTCAATTCATTTTATTGAGCTATGAATTTGCTGTAGGTTTTTCAAAAAGAATTGATGTGAAAAAAAGACAGAATCAATTTCTTTTTTATATGAAAATTGGTTAAATAAAAAATAAATTTTAATGCCTAACAAAACCTTTATTATCTGCAGCAATATAAATGATGACAATGGTATTTAGTATACTGTATATTAGGAAAGTGCTAAATTATTAGCAGGAAAAAGTTTCCATACTAATTGTATTTATTTTATTATTTTTAAATTAATTTATTTATTTTAATTGGAGGCTAATTACTTTACAATATTGTAATAGTTTTTGCCAAACATCAACATGAATCAGCCACGGGCACACATGTGTTCCCCATCCAGAACCCCCTCCCACCTCCCTCCCCATCCCATCCCCCAGGGTCATCCCAGTGCACCAGCTCTGAGCACCCTGTCTCATGCATTGAACCTGGACTGGCGATCTGCTTCACATATGATAATATACATGTTTTAATGCTACCCTCTCAAATCATCCCACAGATCATTTAGATCATTTAGATGATCTCAAATCATCTAAATTCCATATATATGTGTTAGTATATTGTATTGGTGTTTTTCTTTGTGACTTACTTCACTCTGTATCCCATCAGAGTCCTCCCACAGAGAAGGCGGGAGAAGGACTTCCCCACAGAGTACAAAAGACTGTTCTATACACCTGTGTCTCTTTTGCTGTCTTGCATATAGGGCCATCATTACCATCTTTCTAAATTCCATATATATGTGTTAGTATATTGTATTGGTGTTTTTCTTTGTGACTTACTTCACTCTGTATAATAGGCTCCAGTTTCATCCACCTCATTAGAACTGATTCAAATGCATTCTTTCTAATGGCTGAGTAATATTCCATTGTGTACATGTACCACAGCTTTCTTATCCATTCGTCTGACGATGGATATCTAGGTTGCTTCCATGTCCTGGCTATTATAAACAGTGCTGCAATGAATATTGGGGTACCCGTGTCTCTTTCAATTCTGGTTTCCTCGGTTGTATGCCCAGCAGTGGGATTGCTGGGTCAAATGGCAGTTCTATTTCCAGTTTTTTAAGGAGTCTCCACACTGTTCTCCATAGTGTCTGTACTAGTTTGCATTCCCACCAACAGTGTAAGAGGGTTCCTTTTTCTCCTCACCTTCTCCAGCTTTTTATTGTTTGTAGACTTTTTGATAGCAGCCATTTTGACTGGCATGAGATGGTACCTCATTGTGGTTTTGATTTGCCTTTCTCTGATAATGAGTGATATTGAGCATCTTTTCATGTGTTTGTTAGCCATCTGATGTCTTCTGTAGAGAAATGTCTCTTTAGTTCTTTGGCCTATTTTTTGATTGGGTCACTTATTTTTCTGGAATTGAGCTGCAGGAGCTGATTGTATATTTTTGAGATTAATTCTTTGTCAGTTGCTTTGTTTGCTATCCTTTTCTCCCATTCTGAAGGCTGTTTCTTCACCTTGCTTATAATTTCCTTCATTTCCCAAAAGCTTTTAAGTTTAATTAGGTTCCATTTGTTTATTTTTGCTTTTATTTCCATTACTCTGGGAGGTGGTCATAGAGGATGCTGCTGTGATTTATGTCAGAGACTGTTTTGCCTATGTTTTCCTCTAGAAGTTTTATACTTTCTGGTCTTACGTTTAGATGTTTAATCCATTTTGAGTTTATTTTTGTGTATGGTGTTAGAAAGTATTCTAGTTTCAGTCTTTTACAATTGGTTGACCAGTTTCCCAACACCACTTGTTAAAGAGATTGTCTTTTCTCCACTGTGTATTCTTGCCTCCTTTGTCAAAGATAAGGTGTCCATAGGTGCGTGGATTTATCTCTGGGCTTTCTATTTTGTTCCACTGATCTATATTTTTGTCTTTGTGCCAGTACCATACTGTCTTGATGACTGTAGCTTTGTAGTATAGTCTGAAGTCAGGCAGGTTGATTCCTCCAGTTACATTCTTCTTTCTCAAGATTGCTTTGGTTAGTCAAGGTTTTTTGTATTTCCATACAAACTATGAAATGATTTTTTCTAGTTCTCTGAAAAATACCATTGGTAGCTTGATAGGGATTGCACTGAATCTATAGATTGCTTTGGGTATTATATTCATTTTCACTATATCAATTCTTCTGATCTATGAACATGGTATATTTCTCCATCTATTTGTGTCATCTTTGATTTCTTTCATCAGTGTTTTATAGTTTTATATATATAGGTCTTTTGTTTTTTTAGGTAGATTTATTCCTAAGTATTTTATTCTTTTTGTCACAATGGTGAATGGAATTGTTTCCTTAATTTCTCTGTTTTCTCATTGCAAGGGATTTCTGTGTGTTAATTTTATATCCTTCAACTTTAATATATTCACTGATTAGCTCTAATAATTTTCTGGTGGAGTCTTTAGTGTTTTCTATGTAGAGGATGATGCCATCTGCAAACAGTTAGAGTTTTACTTCTTCTTTTCCAATCTGAATTCCTTTTATTTCTTTTTCTTCTCTGATTGCTGTGGCTAAAACTTCCAAAACTATGTTGAATAGTAGTGGTGAGAGTGGGCACCTTGTCTTACTCCTGACTTTAGGGACAATGCTTTCAATTTTTCACCATTGAGGATAATGTTCGCTGTGGGTTTATCATATATGGCTTTTATTATGTTGAGCTATGTTCCTTCTATGCCTGCTTTCTAGAGGGTTTTTATCATAAATGGATGTTGAATTTTGTCAAAGGCTTTCTCTGCATCTGTTGAGATAATCATATGGTGTTTATCTTTCAATTTGTTAATGTGGTATATCACATTGATTGATTTGCCAATATGAAAGAATCCTTGCATCCCTGGGATAAAGCTCACTTGGTCATGCAAAAGGATTTTTGCATCTATGTTCATCAGTGATATTGGCCTGTAGTTTTCTTTTTTTTCTGTGGCATCTTTGCCTTGTTTTGGTATTAGGGTGATGGTGACCTCACAGAATGAGTTTGGAAGTTTACCTTCTTCTGCAATTTTCTGGAAGAGTTTGAGTAGGATATGTGTTAGCTCTTCTGTAGATTTTTGGTAGAATTTTTGGTAGAATTCAGCTGTGAAGCTGTCTGGTCAAGGGTCAATCCAAGAAAAAGATATAACAATTATAAATATATATGCACCCAACATAGGAGCACAGCAATATGTAAGGCAAATGCTAACAAGTTTGAAAGGGGAAATTAACAGTAACACAATAATAGTGACAGACCTTAGTACCCCACTCACACCTAGGGATAGATGAACTAAACAGAAAACTAGCAAGGAAACACAGACTTTAAATGATACACTGGACCTGTTAGACCTAATTGGTATCTATGGGACATTACACCCCAAAACAATGAATTTCACCTTTTTCTCAAGTGCACATGGAACCTTCTCCAGGATAGATCACATCCTGGACCATAAGTCTACGCCTTGGTAAATTAAAAAAAAAAAAAATGAAATCATTCCAACCATCTTTTCTGATCACAATGCGGTAAGATTAGTTGTCAATGGCAGGGAAAAAAAAAAAACTATAAAAATACAAACATATGGAGGCTAAACAACATGCTCTGAGTAACCAACAAATCACAGAAGAAATAAAAAAAGAAATCAAAATATGCGTAGAAATGAATGAAAGTGAAAACACAACAACCCAAAATCTATGGGACTCAGTAAAAGCAGTGCTAAGGGGAAGGTTCATAGCAATACAACCTTACCTCAAGAAACAAGACAAAAGTCAAATAAATAACCTAACCCTACACCTAAAGCAACTAGAAAAGGAATAAATAAAGAACCCCAGGGTTAGTAAAAGGAATGAAATCATAAAAATTAGGGGAGAAATAAGTGAAAAGGAAACAAAGGAGACCATAGCAAAAATCAATGAAATTAAAAGCTGGTTCTTTGAGAAGATAAATGAAATAGACAAAGCATTAGTCAGACTCACCAAAAAAAAAAAAAAAATGGAGAAGAATCAAATCAACAAAGTCAGAAATGAAAATGGAGAAATCACAACAGACAACACAGAAATAAAAAGGATCATGCTGCTGCTGCTGCTGCTAAGTTGCTTCAGTCGTGTCCGACTCTGTGCGACCCCATGGACGGCAGCCCACCAGGCTCCCCCGTCCCTGGGATTCTCCAGGCAAGAACACTGGAGTGGGTTGCCATTTCCTTCTTCAATGCATGAAAGTGAAAAGTGAAAGTGAAGCCGCTCAGTCGAGTCTGACTCTTAGCGACCCCATGGACTGCAGCCCTCTAGGCTCCTCCGTCCATGGGATTTTCTGGGCAAGAGTACTGGAGTGGGGTGCCATTGCCTTCTCCGACAAAGGATCATAAGAGACTACTATCAGGAACTATATGCCAATAAAATGGATAACTTGGAAGAAATGGACAAATTCTTAGAAAAGTATAACTTTCCAAAACTGAACCAGGAAGAAATAGAAAATCTTAACAGACCCATCACAAGCATGGAAATCAAAACTGTAATCAGAAATCTTCCAGCAAACAAAACTCTGTACTAATTTTAAAAGGTAAAATATAATTTTGCTTCTCTGTTAAATTATCAACAAAGCTAGGTGTGATACACAGCAATCTTAACAGTGAAAAATGATATGGTACTATTAGATTTTCTTTCTGAGCTAAGAGTAGAAGGGGTCAATTCCATTAGAAGAGTTACCTTTGCACCTGGTAACTTATATTCAAAAGTTGAATTGTTCTAATATTTAACTTGAGTTAAACTGATTTTATAGAGTATTCATTTCATAGAGTACAAAGCCATAATAAGTCAATCATTTTGTGATCTATATCCAAAAATCAGAAATGGAGCCAATTATCCTGTAAAACATGATTATATATCTAAGTTTGATCTATCATTCCCCTACTCCAAACATGTATATGAAATGGTTATCTTTATTTCAATAAACTGCTATTTATCTTGCTAATTACATTGTGCAAGAATTCTTTAAGAGAACAAGCAAATGAATGTTTGCTAAATTTATGCTTCTAGGACTCAAATTTTAACAGGAAAAAAAACCTACAAGACAACATTTGAAATAAAGTAATAAAATAATTTAATGTTCTCTGAAAAAATCATCCTTTTAATTGCATATTACTTTATTGGATACTGTGTAAAACACAAGAGAAAAATCTATAACTTGATTTCTGACTTCAAGACAACTATTACTTTACTGGAGAAGTAAAGAGTAAAGGAGGGAGATAAATAAAAACATAAATAAATAAATGTGACCATATATTTCTTTAGACAAATTCTAGATATAGAAGGGAGAAATAAGTGGAGACAGCCAGCCTGTTTGGAAGAAGACTCCATTAAAGAAGAAAGATTTGCACTAGTAGGTTTTAAAAATATCCAGAATTTTTAGTGACAAAGAGGGAAAGTACAATCTAAGTAGAAGAAACAAAATGAAAAATGTTTATGATATATGGGTTCTTAGGAGCCTGATGAAGCCTGGGTACTCCTAATCAGAATTTTTAGAGTCCAAAAACAGTTAGAAAAAAGTATAACAAAGGTAAATAAAAAAGAATTAAATATATTCAAATGCATTTATCATATAAATAAAAACAGTTTTTGATGGAGGAATATATGTGCTCTTTTAAATTAACACATTCAGTAACAAGATTCAGCATTGGGTCACATGACTCCCATTACTGAAGGAGTAGTAGTTTTCAAAGCCTGAGAGTAAGAGAGATTTTGAGATATTAGCAACAACTTTTAACATAATATGAATATGACTATTACTTCACAGTGATATTTCACAGTGGTCACCTCACAGAGACATAGTCATTGTTGCTGCTAAAAACTGGTCTGTGGCATACATTCACAACTCAAAGAAATGTTAACTTTCAGGGAGAGATTAAAGAAAATAAAAGTGTAAAATTTTTCCTTAAGAAACTTCATGGACCCCCTCCAATTCTATCCATGGACCTCTTAGTGCCCAGTGACTCAGACTAATAACCTACAGAAGTTATGGGAAACCACCACTCACTAAGCACTGAACGAGTGTGGGGCATAGTAAACGTGCTTCTTGTCATTTTTGCAACGTGTTGTTGTGCTGGGCATTGATATTTGAAAGATGAGAAAACCAAAGCTCAAAAGTTTTGGGTGACCTGCCTGGGGTTAAATACACTATGATTGCCAGCGGCAGGATTAGATTTCAAATTCTGGCACGTTCCATAGCCTTCATTTGCTTTTCCTACTGTGGAATATGACCTAGAGAATCAGCAGTATGTCTTAAATGGGCAAGCAAGAGATGAATACAGCCAGAGTTAAGTTGTTTTCAAGAGCAGTAGAGATACAGATGGTGGCTCAAACAGTAAAGAATCCGCCTGCAGTGTGGGAGACCTGAGTTCGATCCCTGGTTTGGGAAGACCCCCTGGAGGAGGGAATGGCTACCCACTCCAGTATTCTTGCCTGGAAAATCCCCAAGGACAGAGGAGCCTGGTGGGCTGCAGTCCATGGGGTTGCAGAAACCTGGACATGAATGACTAAACACAGAGACTCAGATGAAGTGTGGGACTGGGCCAGACTTTATGGGGTTATAAAAAGCACTCAAAAGTAAATAAAAGTAAAAGCTTTGGAGAATAGAAAAACAAGCACCTGGGGAGCAAGATGACAAAAGCAGGTATTTAAAGAAAAGATAATCAGATGGCTTTTAACAGTAAAGGATTATTTTAATATTTTTTGTCCAAAAGATTTTGGCATAGGTTTAATGGTGCATTATATGTTAGTGCCTTTTCTAAATTTAATCAAATCCATTAGTAATTTTCTGAGTTGTTTTTTTATTTTTTTTCTCAATACCGATTCTTAAATATAGCAAGATATACAATACAGAAACACATACCACTTGCTATTCTTAAATATAGCAAAATATACATCTACTTACCAACACTTGAGCAACTTTGACCATCCACATCCAGCTTCCACCCTTCATAGCATGAGCACTTGACTGTCTGCTTGTGCTGTTCGCACACTTGACTGCACTTTAGATGATTGCTACAATAATCTACAATTTCACACGTTTTATTGTCTCTGCCGAGTTGAAGTCCTTCAGGGCAGGAACAGACAATTCCTCTTCCAGGAACAACAGAACAGTGGTTGCTACAGCCTCCATTGTTCAGTGAACATTCATCTATAAAAGGATAGGAACAGATAATAGGGCATCATGAATTGTTTTGTTCAATTAAGTACTAATCATTGAACTCATTTCTTTAAATCTAGAATTAAAGATTATAAATAAATTGAGAAAGATCTTTACAGATTTTTTTTTTAATTTAGTCCTAAAGGGGTAGGGATGATGAAAAATTTATCCAATGATCAAATAGAATTCTATATGATACAAATTGGCTGCCCACATGGTGCTAGTGGTAAAGAATCTGCCTGCCAGTGCAAGAGAGGTAAGAGA
The DNA here is from genome assembly GCF_032452875.1 of Bos javanicus. Lineage (NCBI taxonomy): Eukaryota > Metazoa > Chordata > Mammalia > Artiodactyla > Bovidae > Bos > Bos javanicus. Next base: position 56,070,365 of record NC_083869.1, on the reverse strand, counting down.
TGTGGGTTCGATCCCTGGGTTGGGAAGATCCCTTGGAGAAGGAAACTGCAGCCCATTCCAGTATACCTGCCTGGGAAATTCCATGGACAGAGAAGCCTGGTGAGCTATAGTCTATGGGGCTGAAAAGAGTCAGACATGACGAGCATAGCACAGGCTAATGATATAAATTGGGAATGGAAAATTTGCATTTCTCTAAATTTTGCAGTACACTTTATTGTACTCCATAGAACTAAAGTGAGTTAAATGTTTCTATTATTACTGGAAAGATTATGCTCAGTCTTTTAGCAATTATGCAAAATCAGAATTTTGGGGCTTCCAAAAGAGACACACATATACTGATGATCTGAAAATCTGATTATCACAGTGTTTATAAATAAACAGGAACAAGCATACATATATATATGTATGTATTATATCTATATATTGTTTTCTACATCTATAGTCTGATTTAGAATTATAATCCAGAATGGATTAGTTTGTCCTTTACTGACTACAGATATTTATTTAGGTAAATTATACATTGTACCTCATATATTTGTTATTATTATTAATTCAGTGAGGCTATGGAAATAGAATAAACAATACACAAAAATACTTGACCTGGCATTTTGGGCTGAAATAATGAGCAACTAACATTGACTGCACAAATGATAATAGTTTCATAAAGAAAGAATTTTTCTTTAAGGCACTTATAATTTATAATTACACATTAGATACATTTATCATTCTACTTCATCACAAGATTGTAGGATATGAGAATATACAAACATCCTTTCTGTTTACCATGTATATCCCATAGTTAACAAAGTGCCTAGCATAGAGTAAGCAGTTAAAAACACATATTGAATAACAAAATTTACAAAATCATCCAAAAGCACACAACTGTTCCTAAATTGAGCTAGTATCTGTCCACCTGGGAAATTTTAAAATGCCATATTTATGCACTTGACAAAAATAGCCAGCAATTATTTTTGCAATCATGATATTAACTTTTGCTATATATTATTATATTAGGTGTCTATTAATAAGGACAAAATAAGTTTTGTCTTCCTTGCCTTTAAAAATAGTTGAGTAGTTTTCAAAGCCTGTTCAATTAGGTGTATTTTTAGACATACTGAAAAGGAATGTTATTCAATGATTTGCAAATTGCAATAATATTTTCTTATATAGCTCTAAAATGTTTTGTTCTCTATGGAAACTCACCCAGTTCAAAAATTTGGACTGGGAAGTTAAGGCTTTCAAAAATATTCTCTGCACATTTTAAACTTCTTTATGGGTCAACTATTCTTCACATTTGTCACCATAAAAGATGTTACAGCAATAAGAAAAGAAAAATAACTACATTAACTCCTGTCTCTAAGAATTCAATTCAAGTTTGGCATTATTTTAAAGAAGTAAAGAGAGTCATTTCTTGGTTCCTCCAAGTATGTTTATTCACCTGTAATCATAATCATTTCAAAATAGCAGTCATTTCAAAGTATTTGCCCCATTTTAGTTCAATTGACATTCTTTTCCAAGAGAATTACTGTAAAGTAATGTCATCATACACAGCAGGTGAAAAAAAATTGTTACAATGCTTTTAGCTTATTTCAAGTATGATTGTTCTCTCACTATTCAAATGTCTCTTTCTGATACTACCTTTAGAATTAAGTCATAGATTTTAGGATAAATGCAAATGCACATTGAAATATACAACTTAACATACATAATTGAACGGCAATATGTGTATCACTAGTCCCTTGCCAATTTTCCCTTAACCCTAAACCTATCATCCTGTAGCATGTTTTAAATTTTTGTTACCTGAGAAAGATGTTCTCATTGACCAAACTCCAGTCAAGCATCGCTTAATCTTCCTTTTAACTAGTCCTCAGTCTTGGCCAATAAAAACTGCAGACTCTCAGCACAAACAATTTCACTGTCAAATCCTCTCCCCATCCCCTTCCTCTCAACCCAATAAAAATCTTGGACAAATAGTACAGTTTCTAAAAGCTCATAGCAACATCCCTAGAATGACCTCAGCCCCACTTACAGTGCCTGCCTTAGAAAGCTCCATGACTTCACGAAGCTGTCAGGAGAATTCATTGTTTGTTTCAGCCACAACCTGATGATAGGCAGAAAGCCCTCTGAACCCCATCTTAGAAAAATTATTTTTGAAAGCTTGCAATATAAATCTTTTTTTTTTTTTTTGCACCCTTGCCATGTAAATTTTCTACCACCCAGAGTGTTTTTTTTTTTTTTTTCTTTTTTTGAGCACCTGCAAGTCACCTTTTGAAATATAAACATTCAAAGAGATAACTCTTTCAGTCTTACTCCCAGCCTTTGTGAGCATCTTGCTCTGATTTATACCACTGCCTCCAGTCCCAAGGGATTCCCTCGTGGCTCAATGGTAAAGAATCCACCTGCTAATGCAGGAGACTTGTTGATCCCTGGGTTGGGAAGATCCCCTGGAGAAGGAAATGGAAACACGCTCCAGTATGGAGTGGTGGGAAATCCCATGGACAGATGAGCTTAGTGGGCTACAGTCCTGGGGTCACAAAGAGTTGGACATGACTTAGTGATTAAACAACAACTCCAGTTATAAAGATAAGAGGTTAGTATCTTCTCCGGAATGAGCACCAATTAACAAAAGCAGGAGGCCTAGACACATGTACCTTCCTCCCCTATTTCAAACCTCCCAACCCTGCACCCCCGCTTAACATCCTTAAGCACATTCTAGCCTTTAAAGTTTCTCATCATTTGTTTTGATGAAGCTGATTTCAATTTATGTTGGACACTCGTCCTATTGCAATAGTTATTACTGAATAAAATTTATCTTTACCATTTTAATTAGTGTTCAGTTTTGCTTATTTTTGACATATGTTTGTAACAAAAATCAACAGTTAACTCCCGTCACAAATGATTAAAACCTTGTGTGTGTGTTTAGTCGCTAAGTCGTGTTTGACTCTTGAGAACTCATAGACTGTAGCCCACCAGGCTCCTCTGTCTGTGGGATTTTCTGGGCAAGAATATTGGAATGGGTTGTCATTCCCTCCTCCAGAGGATCATCTTGACCCAGGGATTGAACCCATGTCTCCTGTGTTGGCAGATGGATTGTTTATCACTGAGCCACCATTTGTTTCTTAAGTGCATATGCATTTCCTTTTGAAATCACTTAAAATTCCCCCTGGTGTGGGGTGGGGGGATCTTTTCATTAGGATTAAATTCCCCAAGCTTTCTTTTTTTTTTTAATAGATCAGATTTATTTGGAGAAAACAACCTCGCTAAACAAAGGATGGAAGTTTACATCTGAAGACATCTCCCAAGTATTGAGTCTACAGATTACAAGTTATTTTTATAAATTTTACACATACTAAGGGGCAGGATAGGAATCATCTCTGTTTTTGTTTCAACAGTAGGTAGGATAGCAGAGAGGGAAAGAAGAGCTATTTTGGATATAACTATTTGGAAGGAGTTGACATGAAGAGGGTCAACCCTACAGTTTCATCCTCTATAGCAAATGGCTTAAAAAAACCTTGTCAACTTAGGGTATCTCTCTCTAAAAGTCACTTCTTAGCTACTAACTAATTCATGTCAATGATTTAAAGTTAATTCACTTGGTATATTTTTAATGTCCACTGGGTAAATGACTCATGATGCCCATTGCTGCAGCACTCAAACCAACACCCTTGTCTGGCTGGACAGGACCTAACCTAGGATTGATGGGGGGGAACAAAAACTTGAAAGCAAGAGAACAAAGTGTCTTTTCTCTATAGGTAACAATATTGCTGATAAATGATACCAAACAAAATTGTGGAGAACTAAAACATTGTACAAAATGTTCATAGTGCTTTGTATTTCACCTATTTCAGTATTTATGTGATTAGATCAATTTTTTCAAGAAAATGGTGGTTAAATCATTTGATGAGTCACTGTGTATTCTGCTATGGCAATAGATTGATACTGTATAATCCTGTGGATGCCTCCTAATCAATTCTATCTGAATTAAGCCACTAATAATTACAGCAACTATCTAGGACTCATATTCTTCAAAAGTAAAATAAGTGTTCCATGAGTTAAAAAAAAAATTACCATCTACATAAGTGATGGTGCAGAGGTGCACATAAAAGCACTTCTTATTTCTTTTAGGAGAAAGAAGAGCCTTCTGCAATTCAGTTCCTTGACCAGTGCTTGTTTTTGTTTTTCACTGTTCCAATTCTTCCTCAACTTCATCTCATAAAGAACAGAGTGTATGAGTTCAATATCCCAAAGTGCTACAATCAGGATGAAAATGTCTTTTTATCTTCTCTGGTACTTCCATACCCAGCTTTACTGAGATCTTTTATACTGTCTATAATTATTTAAAATCCTTGACCAAGGCTTCTTGGCCAAAGAGTACAGTAGTTTGATAAGCAAGATCTGGGTTTCAATCTTGAAGTAGAGAAAGAAACTCAGAAGAAATTCCCTTTCCTTTTTTTACTTTCCCAATTGGGGGAGCAGAGGATAGGAAAATAAGGTTGCATTTTCTTAGGATTCTCTTCATTTTTCTAATGACAGTATTTTCTCTCTTTTTTTTTTTTTTTTTTTGTTTCCTTCACTTACCCCAAAAGGTGAAAAAAAGGTAGAAAACTACTAATTTACTTCAATACCTGAAATACATCAGATATTATTACCATGATTTCCTGACAGATATCATTATGTCCATTTTTTTTAATGGGGAAACTGACAACTCCAGAAATTGAGCCACCTTTCTGGGTGACTTAATCAAAATAATTGAAGAAGAGAATTCAAACCTGTCAAAAATCTCATTTTTTTCTATAATTGCACAATTTTAATTTTAATACTGCTTATAGTTTCCTTCTTTTAGAAACTTCATGAGCAATTTTCATATACTGTAAGGTAAGAGATCTTTCCATCCACCAAACTACTTTATTAGGGAGAACAAGCTGGAAGAAAAAGAAGTGAATACATGTAAACTAACTCTGTCATCCCTTAATTGCAATTTTTTTGTTTAATTTTTAAAGCTTTTGCTTGTTTAAATGTTAGCAATGATGAATGAAGGCTGTTGTATTTACTGTTTCAAGGTTATTTTATAGAATCACAGATTGTTTGGATTTTTATTGCACAAGTTTTAAAAATAACAAGTCTTTTTATATCACTCAGTATGCTATTAATGCTCAATTCAGATCAAAATATGATAACTGTAGACTTAAATGTAGTTGTCTTCCTATTTCCAATCAGGTAGCTTAATAATTTCCTAAAGGTATTTTCTTACTGCCTCAAGTCATCTCATTATTGTTCTTATCATTCTGTAAACTCTTCATTACTCCATTGATGTCACCTTCAGTATTGTCTGGAAAACATATTTTTTAAAATCTCCTTGTTAAATCTCTGATCTCCCCACAGAGAAGGAAATGTAATTGCTTTATATGTGCTGGTGGCATAAAGAGATGGCTAGTCGCAAGTTATTTCAAAGCTCAAAAGCTATCAGATTGAACTCATTTTAACTAGAGAAAGCATACTAAAGAAAGCTACTGTATGAGAACTAAAAACTTCTGAGAAAATCATATAAAATTGAATAATAGACTGAGTGACTAATACTTTCACTTCATTATCCAGTTTCTTCCTTTCAACATTCCTAAAAAAGGTTTCTAGTATAACGATCAGAAGGCCAGACAAAATCTATTAGATGGTAGTAAACTTCATCTCATGGTTTAGCAATAACAGTAATATCCTTTAGTAATAACAGGAATCTCCTGTTCTGAGTGACTCACTGAGGAAAAAATAATCAGTTCAATTGTGGAAACAACATTGAATATTCAGAGACCTTAAGTGAAAGTGTTAGTCATTTAGTCGTGTCCGACTCTTCAAAGGCTCCTCTATCCTCTACCCATGGAATTCTCCAGGCAAGAATACTGGCGTCAGTAACCATTTCCTCCTCCAGGGGATCTTTGCCACCCAGGGGTTGAATCCAGGTCTCCTGTACTACACGCAGACTCTTTGAGTCACCAGGGAAGCACAAATGAGGAACACAGCTATACTACTCTTAAGGTTAGCTAGATGGACATTAACTTTCTCTGCTTCATTTTTAGAAATTTATGATCACATTTAAATTTTCAAATAAATATACTGTTGCCTGCAAAATGTAAGTAGGGTTCATGCTAAAATTTACATTTAAAGGGAATTACTGGAAGGAGCTAATGCTTCTAGAATAAGTATCAAGGAGTACACTAAAAGGTTCTAGTATCCAGAAAGAAGCAAGGCAGTGAAATGTACAATACCACAGAGGTCGCCTTCATCAGACCCGTCAGGACAATCCCATCTCCCATTGCAGAGTTTCTCTGGCTGCAGGCAGACTGAGGTGTCATTAGCACAAGGGTACTTGGGTGGTCCACACAAGAAATTGTCACAATCATCTTCATCTGATTGATCTTCACAATCAATATCTCCATCACAGACCCAGGCTTTGCTGATGCATCTCCCTTAAGAAAATAGAAACAACATGCATTTAATTTTTGCAATTAAGCCACGGTAATAATGAGTGATCATTGTCTTCAGTCAGAGCAGAACTAATTGCTTTTACCAAGAAATCTATTTGGTGATAGTTTGACAGCTTATTTTCACAAAGACATTTGAGTAGTACTTGTCCTGATTGTTAACAGTGTTTTTAGCGTGAAAGCCTTGATACTGTCTTTAGTTTCAAGTTATTGACTTGCTCTATTAAAAAAAAAAAGGTATAACTAATTAAAAGTTTAATTACAATACTTTTAAGAGAAAATTTTAAAATATATTTTATAGTAGTATAAGTCTCTTTCAGAGTCCTAAATTTAGATAAATGCTATCAGTGTCTTCTGGAGCTCTAAAATTAAGTAAATGCTTTATTTTTTAAGATGATAATTTCTCTTTTTTTTACATTTATAACCTTAAACTTCAACATATCATATTCAGACTATGTACATGCCCTTTCACAGAAGAATATAAAATGTTACTAAACATTTTAGTAGTTAAGATATATACAGACAAAATTTAGAGAAATATGTTTTTTTTTTTAATTGACTTTGAAAGAAAAACAAATTATTATTTAGCCAGAATGTTTCAAAAGCAAATGTGAAATTCCTGGAAAGCAATGTTTTTGTATATGTAAATTGCTTTATTGAAAAGTATTCCTTTCCAGAATATTTGTATTTTTTTTCTAATTAAAATTATGTTTTCTAATTTATACAATTTTAAGGTGTAATGGGAATAAAAAATCTACCTAAAAGGATAAATACTAGTTATTGGCTGATTATATACCAACATCTCATAAAATGAGTGGGGCAAATAAAAAGGAAATGGAAAAATATTAAATTGTAAATTTTAGGCTTAAATTGAAGAAAGTAGGGGACCACTAGACCATTCAGGTATGACCCATATCAAATCCTTTATGATTATACAGTGGAAGTGAGGAATAGATTTAAGGGACTAGATCTGATAGATAGAGTGCTTGATGAACTATGGATGGAGGTTCGGAGGTTCGTGACATTGTCCAGGAGACAGGGATCAAGACCATTCCCATGCAAAAGAAATGCAAAAAGCAAAAAGGCTGTCTGAGGAAGCCTTACAAATAGCTGTGAAAAGAAGAGAAGTGAAAAACAAAGGAGAAAAGGAAAGATATAAGCATCTGAATGCAGTTCCAAAGAATAGCCAGGAGAGGTAAGAAAGCCTTCCTCAGCAATCAATGCAAAGAAATAGAGGAAAATAAGATAATGGGAAACACTAGAGATCTCTTCAAGAAAATCAGAGATACCAAGGGAATAATTCATGCAAATATGGGCTCAATAAAGAAGAAAAATGGTATGGACCTAACAGACGCAGAAGATATTAAGAAGAGGTGGCAAGAATACACGGAAGAACTGTATAAAAAAGATCTTCATGACCCAAATAATCACGATGGTGTGATCACTCACCTAGAGCCAGACATCCTGGAATGTGAAGTCAAGTGGGCCTTAGAAAGCATCACTAAGAACAAAGTTAGTGCAGGTGATAGAATTCCAATTGAGCTATTTCAAAACCTGAAAGATGATGTTATGAAAGTGCTGCACTCAATATGCCAGCAAATTTGGAAAATTCAGCAGTGGCCACAGGACTGGAAAAGGTCAGTTTTCCCCAAAGAAAGGCAATGCCAAAGAATGCTCAAACTACCGCACAATTGCACTCATCTCACATGCTAGTAAAGTAATGCTCAAAATTCTCCAAGCCAGGCTTCAGCAATACGTGAACTGTGAAACTCCAGATGTTCAAGCTGGTTTTAGAAAAGGCAGAGGAACCAGAGACCAAATTGCCAACATCCGCTGGATCATGGAAAAAGAGAGTTCCAGAAAAACATCTATTTCTGCTTTATTGACTATGCCAAAGCCTTTGACTGTGTGGATCACAATAAACTGGAAAATTCTGACAGAGATGGGCATACCAGACCACCTGACCTGCCTCTTGAGAAACCTATATGCAGATCAGGAAGCAACAATTAGAACTGGACATGGAACAACAGACTGGTTCCAAATAGGAAAACGAGTACATCAAGGCTGTATAATATCACCCTACTTATTTAACTTCTATGCAGAGTATATCATGAGAAATGCTGGACTGGAAGAAGCACAAGCTTGAATCAAGATTGCCGGGAGGAATATCAATAACCTCAGGTATGCATATGACACCACCCTTTTGGCAGAAAGTGAAGAGGAACTAAAAGCATCTTTATGAAAGTGAAAGAGGAGAGTGAAAAAGTTGGCTTAATGCTCAACATTCAGAAAACTAAGATCATGGGATCTGGTCCTATCACTTCATGGGAAATAGATGGGGAAACAGTGGAAACAGTGGCAGACTTTATTTTTCTGGGCTCCAAAATCACTGCAGATGGTGATTGCAGCCATTAAATTAAAAGACGCTTACTCCTTGAAAGGAAAGTTATGACCACCTAGATAGCATATTCCAAAGCAGAGACATTACTTTGCCAAGAAAGGTCTGTCTAGTCAAGGCTATGGTTTTTCCTGTGGTCATGTATGGATGTGAGATTTGGACTGTGAAGAAAGCTGAGCACTGAAGAATTGATGCTTTTGAACTGTGGTGTTGGAGGAGACTCTTGAGAGTCCCTTGGACTGCAAAGAGATCCAACCAGTTCATTCTAAAGGAGATCAGTCCTGGGTGTTCTCTGGAAGGAATGATGCTAAAGCTGAAACTTCAATACTTTGGCGACCTCATGCGAAGAGTTGACTCATTGGAAAAGACTCTGATGCTGGGAGAGATTGGGAGCAGGAGGAGAAGGGGACGACAGAGGATGAGATGGCTGGAGGGATTCACTGACTCGATGGACATGAATTTGAGTGAACTCTTGAGTTGGTGATGGACAGGGAAGCCTGGCAGGCTGCGATTCATAGGGTCGCAAAGAGTCGGACACGACTGAGCGACTGAACTGAACTGAACTGAACTGAATCGTCATTATATATTTAAAGGTCTTCTTCAAATTTAAGCCTATTGAATTTTAATGTACTTACATACTGATGAAAAGATGTTTTACTTATAGAAATGTGTTAACAATTTTCCATGTTATTATATGTCAAATAAGAGAAAAACATAAATGATCAGTTCCACATGTAATATAAATATATTCTATAATATTCTATGTTATTTATTTATCAAAATATTCTTAAAAAAGAATGGATGAATATTTCAATAATGACTTTGATTATAAATGGAGGAATATTATAAATCTTCCCATAATACCACAACTAAACAAATGTTAATATTGTATATTACCTGGAAATATTATGTAGTGCAATTAGATAGTAGAAAGACATAGGTATAAGACTAGAAAATAATATCATTATATGCAGTTTATATTATTGCATAATTATATGTCAGTATAACTAAGAACTATAAGAAACAGAATTTTAAAAAATGTAGACTGCTTCAAAAACTGTACAAAAATCAATAGGTTCCATATATATAAAGACAACAGAAGAAAAGGTCAGCCAAAAAGTCTACTACAAAACAAAGTATTTTGGGTTAAACTAAAAGAGCTGTATATTATTTGTATGAAAAACATCAAATGTTTATTTTAAAAAACTCAAAAGAAGCCTTGAATAATGACATAGCTTGATTTCAGAGAATAAAATATATTAATAGAAAGGTATTTTTTTCTCAAATTAATCCCATCCTGATTTTAATTTTATTATTTTAATCCCATGAACTTATCCTAAACTTAAGAAAATAAAACTGCAAATATTATGAGGCATCTTCTAAAAAATACAGATAATTTGCTGAGTAGGAACTATATATGCCAAATATTTAGAAATGTTTTAAAAGTAACACTGGTTAAATTCTGTCATAATGGAATGTAAGTATGCATCAATAATTAAATAGCATAGTGATCATCAGAAGTAAAGTCACTTATGTACGTGGTTTTAATATAGAAAAATTGACAATTCAAAATAGTAGAGAGTAAATAATTACAAAATTAATGATGATAGGATTATTGATGAGTCACCTGGAGAAAAATAAAAGGCTGAATCTTCACTCAATATTTACACCAAAAAAAATTAAAGACAGATCAAAGAAGTAAGTGTTTTAAAGCAAAAATGATGAAAGCAAAAACATTCTAGAATAAAATAGCTATTAAAACAAAACCCTGAAATGGTCATTGTACAAACAGAGAGCATAAAGGAAAAGTTGATAAACTTAAATACTGTCCACATTGAACTATAAAATCCATCTATAAAGTCAAAATAAAGTCAATAAAACAGAAATCACTCTGACAAAAAAGATACATTACTTTGAAATATAAAAGGTTCATATAAATCAATATAAAAATCAGTAAACCAGTATATAAGTGCAAGGTTTATAATGAATCAATAATGGCTTACCAACAATGGAGTAAAAACATCTTTCAATTAAAAAAAAATAAAACAACAATTTGATAGCATTTTTCCTTACTTGGATTAAGATTAAAAAGCTGTATAACACAAAGATAAATTTGACAAGGGTATGAAAAACAACTCCAGTGTTAAAGGGGCTACAGATTGGGATCATCTTTTTGTAAGGCAATATTATGAAATTAGTAATGAAAAATATATCAACTCTTCACCACTGTAATTCTAATTTTAGAATATTTTTCCATTGGTATATTAGGCCTAAATGTACAAAAATACATAAATGAGGATGTGTGTTGCTGCTTTGTCTATATTATCAAAAGTCTGGTGACAAGTTAAATTCAGACTGCAAGACTGGCAACATCAATTACAATGCATCATACACTGAAATGCTGCACAGGCACAGGGGGGCCTAGAGGAGCTATTCCATGTTCAAGGTCAGAAGGGGCGGCGGTGAGGAGATACCCCTCGTCCAAGGTAAGGAGCAGCAGCTGTGTTTTGCTGGAGCAGACGTGAAGAGATACCCCACGTCCAAGGTAAGAGAAACCCAAGTAAGACAGTAGGTGTTGTGAGAGGCCATCAGAGGGCAGACACACTGAAACCATAATCACAGAAAACTAGTCAATCTAATCACACTAGGACCACAGCCTTGTCTAACTCAATGAAACTAAGCCATGTCCGTGGGGCCACCCACCAGGCAGGTCATGGTGGAGAGGTCTGACAGAATGTGGTCCACTGGAGAAGGGAATGGCAAACCACTGCAGTATTCTTGCCTTGAGAATCCCATGAACAGTATGAAAAGGCAAAATGATAGGATACTGAAAGAGGAACTCCCCAGGTGAGTAGGTGCCCAATATGCTACTGGAGATCAGTGGAGAAATAACTCCAGAAAGAATGAAGGGATGGAGCCAAAGCAAAAAGAATACCCAGTTGTGGATGTGACTGGCGATAGAAGCAAGGTCCGATGCTGTAAAGAGCAATATTGCATAGGAAACTGGAATGTCAGGTCCATGAATCAAAGCAAATTAGAAGTGGTCAAACAAGAGATGGCAGGAGTGAATGTGGACATTCTAGGAATCAGCGAACTAAAATGGACTGGAATGGGTGAATTTAACTCAGATGACCATTATATCTACTACTGCGGGCAGGAATCCCTTAGAAGAAATGGAGTAGCCATCATGGTCAGCAAAAGAGTTTGAAATGCTGTACTTGGATGCAATCTCAAAAACGACAGAATGATCTCTGTTCGTTTCCAAGGCAAACCATTCAATGTCACAGTAATCCAAATCTATGCCTCAACCAGTAACGCTGAAGAAGCTGAACAGTTCTATGAAGACCTACAAGACCTTTTAGAACTAACACCCAAAAAAGATGTCCTTTTCATTATAGGGGACCGGAATGCAAAAGTAGGAAGTCAAGAAACACCTGGAGTAACAGGCAAATTTGGCCTTGGAATACAGAATTAAGCAGGGGAAAGACTAATAGAGTTTTGCCAAGAAAATGCACTGGTCATAGCAAACACCCTCTTCCAACAGCACAAGAGAAGACTCTACACATGGACATCACCAGATGGTCAACACGGAAATCAGATTGTTTATATTATTTGCAGCCAAAGATGGAGAAGCTCTATACAGTCAACAAAAACAAGACCAGGAGCTGACTGTGGCTCAGGTCATGAACTCCTTATTGCCAAATTCAGACTGAAATTGAAGAAAGTAGGGAAAACCACTAGACCATTCAGATATGACCAAAATCAAATCCCTTATGATTATACAGTAAAAGTGAGAAATAGATTTAAGGGACTAGATATGATAGACTGCCCGTTGAACTATGGACTGAGCTTTGTGACATTGTACAGGAGACAGGGATCAAGACCATCCCCATGGAAAAGAAATGCAAAAAAGCAAAATGGCTGTCTGGGGAGGCCTTACAAATAGCTGTGAAAAGAAGAGATGCGAAAAGCAAAGGAGAAAGGGAAAGATATAAGCATCTGAATGAAGAGTTCCAAAGAATAGCAAGGAGAGATAAGAAAGCCTTCCTCAGTGATCAATGCAAAGAAATAGAGGAAAAACAGAATGCGAAAGACTAGAGATCTCTTCAAGAAAATTAGAGATACCAAGGGAACATTTGATGCAAAGATGGGCTCGATAAAGGACAGAAATGGTATGGACCTAACAGAAGCATAAGATACTAAGAATAGGTGGCAAGAATACACAGAAGAACTGTACAAAAAAGATCTTCACAACCCAGATAATCACAATGGTGTGATCACTCACCTAGAGCCAGACATCCTGGAATGTGAAGTCAAGTGGGCCTTAGAAAGCATCACTACATTTGGCAAAACAAATACAATTATGTAAAGTTTAATAATAAAATAAAATTAAAAAAAAAAAAGAAAGCATCACTACAAACAAAGCTAGTGGAGGTGATGGAATTCCAGTGGAGCTATTTCAAATCCTGAAAAATGATGCTGTGAAAGTGCTGCACTCAATATGCCAGCAAATTTGGAAAACTCAGTAGTAGCCACAGGACTGGAAAAGGTCAGTTTTCATTCCAATCCCAAAGAAAGGCAATGCCAAAGAATGCTCAAACTACCGCACAATTGCACTCATCTCACATGCTAGTAAAGTAATGCTCAAAATTCCCCAAGCCAGGCTTCAGCAATACGTGAACTGTGAAACTCCAGATGTTCAAGCTGGTTTTAGAAAAGGCAGAGGAACCAGAGACCAAATTGCCAACATCCGCTGGATCATGGAAAAAGCAAGAGAGTTCTAAAAAAAATCTATTTCTGTTTATTGACTATGCCAAAGCCTTTGACTGTGTGGATCACAATAAACTGTGGAAAATTCTGAAAGAGATGGGAATACCAGACCACCTGACCTGCCTCTTGAGAAATCTGTATGCACGTCAGGAAGCAACAATTAGAACTGGACATGGAACAACAGACTGGTTCCAAATAGGAAAAGGAGTATGTCAAGGCTGTATATTGTCACCCTGCTTATTTAACTTACCTGCAGAGTACATCATGAGAAACGCTGGACTAGAAGAAACACAAGCTGGGATCAAGATTGCCGGGAGAAATATCAATAACCTCAGATATGCAGATGACACCACCCTTATGGCAGAAAGTGAAGAGGAACTCAAAAGCATCTTCATGAAAGTGAAAGAGGAGAGAGAAAAAGTTGGCTTAAAACTCAACATTCAGAAAACGAAGATCATGGCATCTGGTCCCATCACTTCATGGGAAATAGATGGGGAAACAGTGTCAGACTTTATTTTTCTGGGCTCCAAAATCACTGCATATGGTTTCTGCAGCCATGAAATTAAGATGCTTACTCCTTGCAAGAAAAGTTATGACCAACCTAGATAGCATATTCCAAATCAGGACATTACTTTGCCAACAAAGTCCATCTAGTCAAGGCTATGGTTTTTCTGGTGGTCATGTATGGATGTGAGAGTTGGACTGTGAAGAAAGCTGAGCGCCGAAGAATTGATACCTTTGAACTGTGGTGTTGGAGAAGACTCTTGAGAGTCCCTTAGGTTCAAGGAGATCCAACCAGTCCATTTTGAACATCAGCCCTGGGATTTCTTTGGAAGGAATGATGTTAAAGCTGAAACTCCAGTACTTTGGCCACCTCATGTGAAGAGTTGACTCATTGGAAAAGACTCTGATGCTGGGAGGGATTGGGGGCAGGAGGAGAAGGGGACGACAGAGGATGAGATGGCTGGATGACATCACTGACTCGATGGACGTGAGTCTTAGTGAACTCCGGGAGTTGGTGATGGACAGGGAGGCCTGGCATGTTGCGATTCATGGGGTCGTGAACAGTCGGACACGACTGACCGTCTGAACTGAACTGAACTGATACATTGAAATTATATACTTGAGTGAAAAAGAATGAGATAACTCTGCATAAGTTAAAATAAAACAATCTCCCTATCATGTTAATAAAAAAGGCCTACAAGTGAGTGTGCTGTAGATGTTCTTTTATATTAGAACTATCTGTCTAGCAATATGTGTGACTATATTTCCATACATATGTCAATATAAGCACATATATAGGCCTATCTATACATGAATTTTTTGTGGAGGGCTGCTGCTGCTGCTGCTAAATCACATCAGTCGTGTCTGACTCTGTGCGACCCCACAGATGGCAGCCACCAGGCTCCCCCATCCCTGGGATTCTCCAGGAAAGAACACTGGGCTACACAGGAAATAATTAAAACTGATTGCCTCTGGTGAGGAAGTCTTTAGGTACATGGGAGTAGGAGAGAGATTAATTTTTCATTAAAACCTTTTGTGTTACTTTATTTTCCCTTCCATTATATTTCTGCGTAATTTTTCAAAAAATACTAGCTCACTTTAAAATGATAAATATGAAACATATAACACATGCCACAAAGTCTGGTAGTTTCTACAGATACAGAGGTTACTCTGTACCTTATATTTTCCAAGAGACTTTAGGTAATATAAAAAAAGTCATAAGACACATTCCCTGTCCCCAAGGAGTTTATAATCTAGTTAGTCTTGCTATGTTATAAGAGATATGAATAAATATGTATAAACAGCTTAGATAAAATCTACAAGTTTCAATAGCTCTTTCTTCCCAGGTATTTTGCAGGGGATGTTTGAAATAATTGCTTTTCCCTTTCTTGTTTAGTTTTAATTTTTATACAAAAGGAAGGTAAGAGGATACTCCAGGTATAAGTTAAATTTTTATTTCATGACCATCAATTGGGTAAAACTGAAAAGCAAATGACCTTAGTAAATATGCTGAAAGATCATTTTAAGCTCCCTCCTTTATATATAAGAAAGTTGAAACTCAGGTCAAGTTAGTATTTTTAAAACAAAACAAAGACTAATAATATTAAAATATGTTATAAATTATAAATATCTACAATATCTAAAAAAACAAAATCTTAAAAAAAAAAAACTGTGCACAAATAAATTCAAATAACCAAGTCAACCAAGTTCAAATTGTCTTTACTATTTCTTCTTTAAAGAGATATCGTGTGCTAGAAAAATTCAGTGTTTATTATCAAATCGAGCTCTACATAATATTTTCAAATTGATTAATAAATATGCAAGACTCTTGTGGAAATTGTAGTTTTGTCCTTTGAGCAAAAAGAATAAGAATGGCTGAGCAACAATAGCAATTACAACAAACAGATAATAGCCAAAGTCAGCTACTGGTATTATGGAAGCTACTATAATCACTTAAATCATATTTGCTCTCTCTCTCATACACTCAGGACATTGTAAGGACTATTTTGATTTGTGTATCCTTGAGATACATAGTTTAGGTTAAAAGTCAGTACAAAATCAACAAGTATAGGAAAACTAAGAGTTCCTAGGAGTTATTAGAATATGTTTTGCTTTCCTGAATTCATACTATCACTTCCAGATTTTGCTTGTCTCTGCTAAACTGTTTTGGCTATTTAAAAAAGAAAGTGAAAAAGAGATTTATTAATTTGTAAACTTCTTAACTTTCTTTTGTCTTAATGAGAGACAACAGGCTATAACAGGACAATTTCTGTTCTGGGATATGACTGGCAGTTAATATCAAGAATATGGGTACTTTGAAAAAATCCAAATGGATTTATTTAAAAATATTATTTATTGAATATTGGTTTTTGAAATGCTATCTTTCTGTAACGTTTACACTCCATAAAACATACATATTTATTTCTCTAACAACATTTGACTTCAATTCAATTCAGTAAATATTTATTGAGTACTTTGTACCTGTCTAGCTACTGAACACTGTAAAAAAAAATGGAAAGAAAAATCCCTGACCTTGTGGAGCAATAAGTCTAGTACTGACAAATGTTCTATAAAAAAAGGATAAGATAAAAGCCATATAACCATCACAGAGTGTTATGGAATTTCAGAGAGCTAGAAAATATGTGTGATTGAAAGGCTCAAAAAAAAGCTTTACTAAGATGTTATTTGGGAAGAGATTTTGAAGAGTGGCAGTGAATATTAGATATGGACACAAGAAAAAAAGGCATTTCATATAAATAGCTGTCTTATGTGTACAGCCTTAACATTCAAAAATATATCCTCTGCAAAAGAAAAAGCAAGTAAAAGGAAAAAGAGAGGGAAAACAGTTTAATAGTATGGTGTTTATTTCTGCTATCGAATGGGAATGTGTCAGGGCATAGATACTGAAATCAGGTCAATTCCTCCTTAATTTGATCTCTTCTATTTCTGTGTGAATCCACTATAAAATTATAGTTTCTATATTTAATTTCTTGGTTCAGTTCAGTCTCTCAGTTGTGTCCGACTATTTGAGACCCCATGGACTACAGCATGCTAGGCCTCCCTGTCCATCACCAACTCCTGGAGCTTCTCAAACTCATGTTCATTGAGTCGTTGATGCCATCTCATCTGCTGTTCCCTTTCTCCTCCTGCCTTCAATCTTTCCCAACATCAGAGTGTGTTCAAAGAAATCAGCTCTTCATATCAGGTGTTCAAAGTATGAATATTCATTGGAAGGACTGATGCTGAAGCTGAAACTCTGATGTTGGGAGTGTGTTCAAAGAAATCAGCTCTTCATATCAGGTGTTCAAAGTATCAGAGTTTCAGCTTCAGCATCAGTCCTTCCAATGAATATTCAGGACTGATTTCCTTTATGATGGACTGGTTGGATCTCCTTGCAGTCCAAAGGACTCTCAAGAGTCTTCTCCAACACCACAGTTCAAAAGCATCAATTCTTCATTACTCAGCTGTCTTTATAGTCCAGCTCGCACATCTATACATGACTACTGGAAAAATCATAGCTTTGACTAGACGGACCTTTGTTGGCAAAGTAATGTGTCTGCTTTTTAATGTGCTGTTTAGGTTGGTCATAGCTTTTCTTCCAAGGAGCAAGCATCTTTTAATTTCATGGCTGCAATCACCATCTTCAGTGATTTGGGAACCCCCCAAAATAAAGTCTGTCAACTGTTTCCATTGTTCTCCTATCTACTTGCCATGAAGTGATGGGACTGGATGCCATAATTTTTATTTCATGCTAAGTATTATTTTCTTCATGATAAAGTTGTATGTATTAATTTTTATCAGACACATATATACTGAGTTTTATGGATAATTTTCAGTGATAATTATGAGTATATGCAGCTTTAATTTTATTTGTTGAATTTATCCACATATGAGATACAGTTCCTATATAAATACATAGGTAGAAAAAGGGTAGAACTACCTCCTGAAACAGTAATAAGCCAGTTTGAGGTCTGAGTTCATAAAGTGTTGAATGCTAATTCAAGGAGAGTTAGCTCAATAACCTCAAAAAATGTTTGATTACAGCAAATGTTTTTGACAAAAAAATTGACAATGAAAAATTTTGACAAAGTCTGTGTGCATGTCCCAGTTTATGAAGTAAGAGGAAGCTGAAGATGTGAGTAGAATGGGTTGAAGATAATAGATGTCAGGGATGAAAACAGCAGACAACACAAAGTTCTGAGTGAGAAATAGTATAGGCTTAACCTTAAGCTCTGATGTGTGCATGGGAAAAATAGAGTGGGTGATGTTAGAGAAAGTGTAGAGGTATCAGCAGTAGCACCTAGAAAGTCATTATACACTATGCTATGCTATGCTATGCTAAGTCACTTCAGTCGTGTCCGACTCTGTGCGACCCCATAAACGGCAGCCAACCAGGCTCCCCGTCCCTGGGATTCTCCAGGCAAGAACACTGGAGTGGGTTGCCATTTCCTTCTCCAATGCATGAAAGTGGAAAGTGAAAAGTTAAAGTGAAGTCGCTCAGCCATGTCCGACTCCTAGTGACCCCATGGACTTCAGCTTACCAGGCTCCTCCATCCATGGGATTTTCCAGTCAAGAGTACTGGAGTGGGGTGCCACTGCTTTCTCCATTATACACTAGAAGTGTTAAAAGGTTGTTTCTACTTTAAAACCAAATGTTTAAGAAAATGAAGATATTTCTAACAGATATAAGAGAGAAAGAGTATATAGATTTGGAGAGGCAGTGGAATATTGAGCACAGCAAAGAAAAAAAAAATGGGTGTGAAGTGTTGAGTAAATATCTGTGACAGAAATTTGGCAGGCATTTACCTGATGGTGATGGGTGAAACTTCAGGAACAGACGAGTTTGCTATGGACACCTTGCAGAAGGATGAGAAGGAGCAAAATAAAATAAGTAAATAAAGAGAAAAATGTATGCATTGTCTGAGATGAATTATGTATTCAACAGATATTTTTCTAATTAATTAATTATTATTTTTTAGCCACACTGTGAAGCATGTCGGACCATAGTTCCTGACCAGGAATTGAACCCACGTCCCCTGCATTGGGAGGGAAGAGTCTTAACCACTGGACCATGGGGAAAGTGTTCTCAATGGATATTTTTAAATTAAATATAAGGGATTGCCAAAGGGAAAAAGGTCAAGGGAAGGTGAAATAAAAATAGAAATCTAAATGGTGGGTAGAGAGAGGACAACTCAACATGAGATTTCATAATGAAAAGTTTCAAGGAAAAGACATATGTTGAAGAGAAAGGTCAAGAATTGCAGAGAAAGAAATCACTGTGCTGTATTAATAGTCAAAGGTATTGTTGATGGAGCTCATTTTACGTTCTAGGCACTTTTTGTACATTCTAGTGTTACCATTATTATTATCATCTCTATTTTACAGATCAGAAAATTGAACCATAGAGAGGTTTAGCATTTATGTGAATTAATGTAGTTACTGAATGGCAGAGCACAACACAAGACTGAGAAAAAAAATGGACTGAGAAATCATTCCTGGTAACCACTGAAAAGGCAATTTCCATCAAAGGCAGGCAGAGGATATTAGACAGCAAAAGGTGAAGGAATAAATGAAAGAAATACATCTAGGTACATTACACAAGATAATTTAGCAAAGGGAAGGAAAAAAAAACATGAAAAGCTGATAAAATCAAGTGTTTTTGAGCGTACTGTGCTAGCTATATTTACAAAGAGAAAGAAAAATTGGTGTAGATAAAGAAATTGAAGACATAAGCAAAAAAAAGTGACCAAGGTCCCACAGGATGTAGGTAGTTACAGGTTCAACAGCTGAAGAGTGCTTCTGGGCAAAATGAAGGGTTATTTATTTCTTTAGTTACGGGACTATGGGTAGGTGGGAGTAAATATACAGCAAAGTGTTTAAAATTGCCACCAGGAGAAATCAAAAGAACACAGGGCTTAAGAATAATAAGCTACACATAAAAATATATTTATATATTACTAGTTTCAGAGCACATAGACAATGGAAAGCTCACCATATTATTTCATCAGAAATAAATAGAAGTATTCCATACAGTCAGTTATTGAAGGACAAAAAAAAAGTGCTATACTTACAAATTCTTCATATACAACTCATCATAAAATTATAACAAAATCAGTTTTCCATTGTAGATAATTTTGTTTCTAATTATTCAGACTGATTTTTAACATGGATTAAATTCATCATTTTACTTTTTGTTTACTGATACAACAATGTGAGGAAGAAAAAAAAAACTAAAAATAAATGTGTTCTTTGCCCTTCACACAAGCCCACAAGTGGATTTTTATTACACTAGAGGATCAGAACAAAGGATGATGTTTATGGAGCCACTGTCAGAGTTAGTTTTGTTACATTCCTTTGCTAAAGACTCCTTCATCCTTAATTCTTTTTTTTTTTTCTGTTTATTTATTTTACTTTACAATATTGTATTGGTTTTGCCATACATTGACTTGAATCTGCCATGGGTGTACATGTGTTCCCCATCCTGAACCCTCTTCCCACCTCCCTCCCCATCCCTTTCCTCTGGGTCATCCCAGTGTACCAGCCCCGAGCACCCTGTATCATGCATCAAACCTGGACTGGTGATTCATTTCACATATGATAATTTACATGTTTCAATGCCCTTCTCCCATATCATCCCACCCTCACCCTCTCCCACAGAGTCCAAAAGACTGTTCAATACATCTGTGTCTCTTTTGCTGTCTTGCATACAGGGTTATCATTACCATCTTTCTAAATTCCATATATATGCCATCCTTAATTCTTAACTGTACCCTGGGACATGACTTGAAAATGCATGTTGCTTTTCCCAGGGAATAGAGAGTGTAAGGTTATGGATCAGCACCAACCTATCACCTCTTCTGGAAAGATAGACCATCATGAAAGAAGACTGTACAAGTATGACACCCTCTCACTTTTTTTCTAGCCTTCCTTCCCCCCATTCAAAAACAAATACTGACAACAGTTTCTTATGAATCCTTCTAGAAATATTGTTATTATAGAAAAAAATATACTATTTGTTATTCTTTTTATTTAAACAATATGACATACTATGCCCACTATTAAGTTCATTGAATTTTTATTCAACACTTAATTATAAGAAAACATCCATGTGAGTGTATTATAGTGATTCCCATTCATTATAATTGCTGCAACGGTTTCTACTATGTGGATATACCATAATGTTTCTCCCTAACTTTACTTTTGGTCTATATAGGTTGCTTGCAACATTTAGCTATTAAAAACAATGTAGTGGCAAATAGCTTATGAAACAATGATCCACATCATATGCCATTAGGGAAATGAAAACTAAAACAACAACACTACTATAAACCTATTAGAGTAATGGAATTCAAAACACTGATATACTCAAATAATGGCCAGGATATGGAGCAAGACAAATTTCTCATTCATTTCTAGTGGGGGATGTAAAATTATACAGATACTTTGGAAGACAATATGGCAGTTTCTTAAGAAACCAAACATACTCTTACCATATGATTCAGCAATCACACTCCTTGGTATTTACCCAAATGAGTTGAAAACTTATATCCATACAAAAACTTATATACCGATATTTATAGCCTCTTCACTCATAACTGTCAAAACTTGAAAGTAACCAAGTCACTTTTCAGGTTGAATGAACTAAAAAGCTGTGGTACAACCTGAAAATAGGATATATTCAGTGCCAAAAAGAAATGAACTAACAAGCCATTAAAAGACATGAAGGAAACCTAAATGAATGATACTAAGTGAAAGAAGCTAACTTAAGAAGGCTACATACTATATGTATTTATATGACATTATGGAAAAGGCACAACTATGGAGACAGTAAGAAGATCAGATGGAAGGAAGGGGGGATGACAGACAGCACAGAGGATTTTTAGGGCAGTGAAACTGATACTGTGGTAGCTCATATCATTAAACGGTTGTCAAAATTCATAGTTTGTACAACATCAAGAGTGGACTCTAATGTAAACTATGGACTTTGGGTGATAATGATCAATGTAGGAATACAGGATCACTGATTATAACAGATATATCAAAGGAGGACTTTTTTTAATGGTGAATTAGTCCTTTTAGGTATTGCTGGATTTGCTCATATTTTATCTAGAATAATGGTAATCATGGTCATCAGAGAGACAGTTTATAATTGTTGTGTGTATGGGAGGTACTAACTTTGGGGGTTGGAAAAATCAACTTTTCGTTGTTTAAGAGTTATTATTCCTTTCCAATTCTCTGGAGGAGATGAAATGACAGTTGTAACAGTGCTCCTTAAATATCTGGTAGAATTTTTCATCTGGACTTGAAACTTTTGGTGGAATAGTGAAAGGAGTTATATATTGATTTAAAAAAAATCTTTATAAAATATATTGCTTATATTTTTCCTTTCATGAATTGATTTTGGAAATTTATATTTTTTTAAAAAGTTAAATGATTTTATTAATAAAGGTTTTAAATTCATTTCTATGACTCTTCATAGATAGTTTCTCTAGCCTTATACTTTCTTCAGCTTGTATGATTATTTTCCCATTATCCTTTTTGGTACTGTGCTTTTAATTTTTTTTTTTTAATTAGGTCAGTTAATTGATTAGCAATTTTAGCTATTCTTTCAACAACCTAATTATTGAGTTTTCAAATTACACTATTTTCTTCTAAATTTAAACAGTAATTTGATTTTCTTTTTTCCTTACATTTTTTTTATTATTTGTAACTTCCTGAGTTTGAGGTTGTATTAGTCAGACAGGTGAAAGATTTATATGATCTGAAGAGAAACCAGAGTATAGTCAGGATAAGCTGTGCTGCAGTAACAGATTCTAAAATACAGTGACCTAACTCAGTAAGGTTTTTTGTTCACATAAAATCATGGAAGCTGAGTCTCCTTCTTCCATCTTCTGTGTATGCCTTCCAGAATCATAATATAAAAGGCCACTAGGGCAGGATAACGAGCAAAACCAAATAAACAAAAAGCAAACTAAAACAAAACCAAAATAGAGATGATCACCAAGCTTAACTGCATCGTATGGAAATTATACAGTCCCGTACGCTCACGACTCATTGACTAGAACTAGTCATTTGACCCCAATAGAACCCCAAGAGTTGAGAAATGCAGTAAAGCATCAAGAGGTTATAAAATGCCATGCCTAGTACATATTGTTAAAACAAGTATTTTTATTTTTTTAATTACTGAATGTAAATACAGATATCTCAAAAGTCTCAGAATAGTTTTAGCTTTTAACTATTTTAGAAATATAAATGCTACAAACAAAATATCATCTGAAAGTTTAGGTACATTTCTTGTAATTTTTAAATTGAGTTTCAGTTGAATATAATTTTATAAATTTTGAACATTTTAAGATATATTTTTGGCTCAGTCTCTCTAAGGATGGCAAACTACTAGAAACAAACAAAAATTTATTACTCAGGATTAATCAAACTAAATATATGTTAAAATAACTAAAATTTCAATGATGTCTTTGGAATTTTACAGTATTTATATTTCTGCAATTGTTAAACTTTAAAGATATTACACTGATAGTATAATATCTGGGACACTTGACATAAAAGTTTACAAATTTATGATGTTTTCTCATAAGCAATGCTTTATTTATATTCCATATATTCTGAAAAGTATGTACTTTTATTTTGTAGAAGTTCTCAAAGTCTACCTTGATTCCCACTAGAATTAAGATAAAAAGTACTTTATTATTAAATTTACAAGTGGAAGAATAGTTTAATCTTCAAAATTATATGTGTATTATATGATGATCAGATAATTTTGTCTGATTCACTTCTATTTCTTAAAATTTATTGAATTTGTTTCTGATAATAAATGCTCATTTAAAAATATTTCATAAGCCTTGTAAAATAAGATTTTTTTCCTTCTAAGAATAGAGTTATATTTTTATTAATTTGATCTAAACATTAATTCTTTAAATCTTTTATATTTTGGCTTGTTTTTCTTCTACTTAATTTTTCATACACTAAAACAAGTGAATACAATTTCTTTCTCTTGATATGGTTTCACATTATGGTTTCTATAAATTTTACTGTATAGAATTTCATAGTGTGTTATTTAACATAGTTAAGACTGCAAAATCTTTATTGAAAATTGTATTTTTATCATTGTGGTTTTCTGAGTCTCACTGAGGTTTTATTCTCATCCCTAAATCTCACTCATTCTCTCACTAAATCCTCTTTTCTTGTTGTTCTATTAATTTCCTAGTGACACTTTAGTGGAAAATGTCTTATACTTTGTGCCTGTAAATTATCTGCAATAATATTTTCGCTAGTTGTAAAATACTAGACTGTTTTATCTTAGCTTTGTATTGCTCTATTACCTGGTGGCATTTCTTAATGATTCTTAAATAAATTTCTTTCTGGTAGTTTCAGTACTTGATGACTTGCAGAATGTCCTAACACTCTCAATGTAATATTTTTAAGCTTTAACAATCACAGATTGAATAAGGAAATGGCAACCCACTCCAGTGTTCTTGCCTGGAGAATCCTAGGGACGGGGGGGCCTGGTGGGCTGCCGTCTATGGGGTCTCACAGAGTCGGAAGCGACTGAAGCAACTTAGCAGCAGCAGCAGCAACAACCACAGAGTAATTGTAACAGGGAAAGGTGGAGACTGATACCTATTTAGATTTGAGAAAGAGATACATCAACATGGAATTTTAAATAAACTCTAGACTGGCCACAGAGAAATTGAAAAATAATATTATATGTGGCCTTATTTTCCTTATACCTTGCCATTAATGTATAATGTCAAAGGTTTCTTTTATTTTTCCATTCTAAAAAATTACATATTTTAGTTTCCTTTTCATGAGAGAAGGACTTGAAATTTCCTCCCTGATTTCCTGACTATAATATACAGTTGATCCTAAAGCAATGTGGGGGTTAGGGGCACAGTTTAAAATCTATATATAACTTTCGATTGTCCCCAAAGTTAACTACTAATAGCCTACTGCTGACTAGAGCCTTTACACATGTTTTGTATGATATATGATTATATACTGTATTGTTACAATAAATTAGGCTAGGTAAAGAAAAATGTTATTAAGAAAATCATAAGGAAAAGAAAATACATTTATAGTACTCTACCTTATTGATATCATAAGACTACATTGTCTATTCACAAGATGAATTGCCTGTTAGTGCCCACATCAATATTGTCTTATAAGATAAAAAATACTGTAGATTTTATACATATTATTAACACTAGACATCAAACATGAAAAGATAATGTGAATAAGATTCATATTTTTTTACAGGTATAATAATTCATGCACAGATAATGAAGAAGAACCATGATTGCTATGGTTGCAATATGATTGCTTCATGGTACCCTAAGTATACACTAATGGAAGAATTGTTATAATTTTTTATATCATATGGTAATATAGTCATATTCTGATTATAGAATTATAAACATTGTTACATTTTTTAAAAAAACACCTGTGATGATAGGCTGATATATGCTTTCTCCAATTATGCGTGAAACAGACATAATGTATAGTAATATGACTCTGAAAACAATATAGAACACTAGGAAAACTAACACATCATTAATTTTATATTGCACTCACTTTATGTCTGTGTTAGGATAGGCTAGGCAGGCTTCCCTGATAACTCAGTTGGTAAAGAATCTGCCTGCAATGCAAGAGACCCGGATTCGACTCCTGGGTTGGGAAGATCCACTGGAGAAGGGATAGGCTACCCATTCCAGTATTCTTAGGCTTCCTTTATGTTTCAGCTGGTAAAGAATCTGCCTGCAATGTGGGAGACCTGGGTTCGATCCCAAGGTTGGGAAGATCCCCTGAAGAAGGGTAAGGCTACCCACTCCGGTATTCTGGACTGGACAATTCCATGGACCGTATAGTCCACAGGATCACAAAGAGTCAGACACGACTGAGCAACTTTCACTTCACTTAGGATAGGCTATCCACTTCAATATAAGCCTTGCACATGATGTTCTACATGATGAAAACTTAGGTGATGACAATGATAATGATACAAAAACTTCCCATTCAGTTCACGTTGAACAGTTATTAGATTGTTTTTTTTTTTTTTTTACATAAAGACACACGTACATAACAGGTAAGTTCATTAAAAGTAGGGTATGATGATTATTTACTATTTTTTAGGTGGAAATTACTTTACTACCATGTGAGATGAGTGCAATTGTGTGGTAGTTTGAGCACAAACTGGTAGTATGGCCTTTCTTAGGGACTGGAATGAAAAATGACCTTTTCCAGTCCTGTGGCCACTGCTGAGTTTTCCAAATTTGCTGGCATATTGAGTGCAGCACTTTCACAGCATCAACTTTGAGGATTTGAAATAGCTCAACTGGAATTCCATCACCTCCACTAGCTTTGTTCATAGTGATGCTTCCTAAGGCCCACTTGACTTCACATTCCAGGATGTCAAGTTCTATGTGAGTGATCACACCATCATGATTATGTGGGTCATGAAGATCTTTTTTGTACAGTTCTGTGTATTCTTGATACTTATTCTTAATGACTTTCACTTCTGTTAGCTCCATACAATTTCTTTCATTTATTGAGCCCATGTTTGCATGAAACGATCCCTTGGTATCTTTAATTTTCTTGAAGAGATCTCTGGCCTTTCCCATTCTATCATTTTCCTCTATTTCTTTGCACTGATCACTGAGGAAGTCTTTCTTATCTCTCCTTGCTATTCTTTGGAACTCTGCATTCAAATGGGTATATCTTTCCTTTTGTCCTTTGCTTTTGGCTTCTCCTCTTTTCACAGCTATTTGTAAGGCCTCCTCAGACAGCCATCTTGCTCTTTTGCATTTCTTTTTCTTGGGGATGGTCTTGATCCCTGTCTCCTGTACAATGTCACAAACCTCTGTCCATAGTTCATCAGGCACTCTATCAGATCTAGTCCCTTAAATCTATTTCTCACTTCAACTGTATAATCGTTAGGGATTTAATTTAGGTCATACTTGAATGGTCTAGTAGTTATCCCTGTTTTCTTCAATTTAAGTCTGAATTTGGCAATAAGGAGTTCATGATCTGAGCCACAGTCAGCTCCTGGTCTTGTTTTTTCTTACTGTATAGAGCTTCTCCATCTTTGGCTGCAAAGAATATAATCCATCTGATTTTGGTGTCAACCATCTGGTGATGTCTATTTGTAGAGTCTTCTCTTGTGTTATTGGAAGATGGTGTTTGTTATGACCAGAGTATTCTCTTGGCACAACTCTATTAGCCTTTGCCCTGCTTCATTCTGTACTCCAAGGCCAAATTTGCCTGTTACTATAGGTGTTTCTTGACTTCCTACTTTTGCATCCAGTCCCCTATAATATAAAGGACATCTTTTTTTGTGTGTTAATTCTAGAAGGTCTTGTAGGTCTTCATAGAACCGTTCAACTTCAGCTTCTTCAGCATTACAGGTCAGGGCATAGTCTTGAATTACCATGATATTGAATGGTTTGCCTTGGAAACGAACAGAGATCATTCTGTCATTTTTGAGATTGCATCCAAGTATTGGATTTCAGACGTTTTTGTTGACTATGATGGCTACTCCATTTCTTCTAAGGGATTCTTGCCCACAGTAGTAGATATAGTGGTCATCTGAGTTAAAATCACCCATTCCAGTCCATTTTAGTTTGCTGATTCCTAAAATGTTGATGTTCACTCTTGCCATCTCCTGTTTGATGACTTCCAATTTGCCTTGATTCATGGACCTAACATTGCAGGTTCCTAAGTAATATTGCTCCTTACAGCATTGGACCTTGCTTCTATCATCAGTCACATCCACAACTGGGTGTTGTTATTGCTTTGGCTCTGTCCCTTCATTCTTTCTGTAGTTATTTCTCCACTGGTCTCCAATAGCATGTTGAATGTTCAACATGGCTCAATATGAATGTTCAAGCTGGTTTCAGAAAAGGCAGAGGGACCCAAGATCAAATTGCCAACATCTGCTGGATCATCAAAAAAGCAAGTGAGTTCCAGAAAAAATATCTATTTCTGCTTTATTGACTATGCCAAAGCCTTTGACTGTATGGATCACAATAAATGGTGGGAAATTCTGAAGGAGATGGGAATACCAGACCACCCGACCTGCCTCTTGAGAAATCTGTATGCAAGTCAGGAAGCAGCAGTTAGAACTGGACATGGAACAACAGACTGGTTCCAAATAGGAAAAAGAGTATGTCAAGGCTGAATATTGTCACTGTGCTTATTTAACTTATATGTAGAGTATATTATGTGAAACACTGGGCTGGATGAAGCACAAGCTGGAATCAAGATTGCTGGGAGAAATATCAATAATCTCAGATATGCAGATGACACCACCCTTATGGCAGAAAGGGAAGAAGAACTAAAGAGCCTCTTGATGAAAGTGAAAGAGGAGAGTGAAAAGGTTGGCTTAAAGCCCAACATTCAGAAAACTAAGATCATGGCATCTGGTCCCATCACTTCATGGCAAATAGATGGAGAAACAGTGGAAACTGTAACAGACTTTATTTTAGGGGGCTTCAAAATCACTGCAGATGGTGACTGTAACCATGAAACAAAAATACACTTACTCCTTGGAAGAAAAGTTATAACCAACCTAGGCAGCCTATTAAAAAGCAGAGACATTACTTTGCCCACAGAGGTCTGTCTCATCAAGGCTATGGTTTTTCCAGTTGTTATGTATGGATGTGAGAGTTGAACTATAAAGAAAGCTGAGCACCAAAGAATTGATGCTTTGAACTGTGTTGGAGAAGACTTTTGAGAGTCCCTTGGACTTCAAGGAGATCCAACCAGTCCACCCTAAAGGAAATCAGTCCTGAATGTTCACTGGAAGGACTGATGTTGAAGTGAAACCTCAGTACTTTGGCCACCTGATGCGAAGATCTGTCTCATTTGAAAAGACCCTCATACTGGAAAGATTGAAGGCAGATGGAGAAGGGGATGACAGCGGATGAGATGGTTGGATGGCATCACCGATTAAATAGACGAGTTTGAATAAACTCTGGGAGTTGGTGACGGACAGGGAGGCCTGGTGTGCTGCAGTCCATGGTGCCACAAAGAGTCGGACACAACTGAATTACTGAACTGAACTCCGGTGGAAATAGACCATCACTAAAGTCTTCATCTTTGTAATCTTCATGTTGAGTAGACTAAGGACGAGGAGGAAAAGAAGGGGTTGGTCTTGCTGTCTCTGGTGTAGCAGAAGTAGAGGAAGTGGAAGGGGAGGCAGGTGAGTCAGGCACAGTTTGTGTAACTTTATGGAAATACACTGTCATTTCTCTCTGACTTTTATGGTCTTTCATTTCTCTAAAAATGTTCTGTATGGTACCAGTTCTTCTACTGTTTGTTTAGTTTTAGTGCCTGTATCGTAGGCATACTTCTTGTATGTATATGCCATAAAAGAAGTCAAAAGCATCTTTAATAATTATAACCCTTGTGTCAAACTGTCTAATGTTATTTTGTTTCCTGGCATTTCTTCTAAATCTTCTTACTGACCTTTAGGAACTAGTACAGAAGCATTCATCTCTACCAAGTAGTACTTTGTTAATTCCTCTGGTGTGATGTCTGTTAATTCTTGAATTTCTCCAAGATCTATATCCTAAAAGCCTTAACTTTCCTACATCCCACTTTTTCTGCCATATCTGCAGTTTCTTTCATAATTTCCTGTTCTCTTATAAATCCTGTGAAGACATGTACAACATCTGGACACAGTTTCTTCCACAAGAATTTATTGTTTCAGGTTTGATGGCTTTCACAGTTTTGTTTTTTTTTTTCTATAATAATAATATCTTCAATAGTGTAATCCATCTAGAATTTAATGATGTTCTCTCTACTGAGGTTTTCTTCCATACCATTGACAACTATTCTCATAGATTACCACATACAAGGAGCCTTCAAGGTTCTTATGACTCCTTGATCTAGATGCGCAATTACAGACATAACGTTTGGGGAAAAAAACAAAAAACTCTTTGAAACATTCAGTGTGGAACTCTTGGGGTTTTGGGTGGCCAAGGGACATTATCTAACATCACATGAACTTTAAAAGTCAGTCCTTTACAGGCAAGGAACTTCCTCATGTCATGAAATCAGTCCCACAAAAGAGATCTTGTTGTTCAAGCTTTCTTGTATAACCAGAAGATTGACAAAATTGAATCTTTCTCTTCAAGGTTCAGGGGTTAGCAGCTTTATAGACAAGGGCATTCCTGATCATAAGTCCAACTGTATTTGCACACACCAGAAAAGTTAGCCTATCCTTTCTTGATTTAAATCCTGGTACTTCTCTTGCTTACTAATAAATGTCCAGTGCAGCATTTTTTTCCCCCCAGAGTAGGGCATTTTGTCTACACTAAAAACCTGTTCAGGCAGGTATCCTTTCTCCTCAGTTATTTCCTTAATGGCATCTGGAACTCATCTGCTGCCTCTTGGTGGGCAGAACCTGCTTGCTTCTCCTGTTATCTTGACATTTTTTAAGCCAAACCTCTTTCTAAAATTATCAAACCATAATTTGCTTGCAGAAAATTCTCCAGCCTTAGATCCTCCACTTTCCTTTTGCCTTATGCTGTCATACAATGATTTTGCTTTCTTTTGAATCATGTTGGAATCTTTAGGTATGACTTTCTTATAGAAATGCTGCAGTCACATGAAAGCTGCATTTTCAATACAAGATAAAAAGATAATTCAAAAAAAGTGCAAGGTTTTTACACCTGCTGGCATAGCTGTAGTAATGGCTTCACAAATTTCCTTTTCCTTCTTCCCTCTTTTTTTTTTTTTTTAACAGTTGTCCTTGTGTTAGATTCATTACCTTATAATGATGGGAAACTGCAGCTGCAGACTTTAATCTCCAGTACATAGCAAGCAACTCAACTTCTTGTACTGCCATAACTTTTCTCTTGCTTCTTGGGAGCACTTCCAGCATCACCAGCCCACTTTGTATAGGTTCCATGGTGCTATTCAAGGTTTATGGCACTGAACTAAACACAATGAAAAATATGCAAGAACTGCAAGAGATCACTTTTTCTTGTAATATGCAATTTATTGGAGAGACAGACTGGTGATGAGGAGATGATCAGTGTCACATGGTGTTTGAAGCTGATACTAGCAACATTTGAACTCACTGAAATAGTAACAGGGCATACCTACGAAATTATTATGGTATGTACTACAGTTATTTTTTACAGTTATGATTTAATACTGCATCTTTATGTTTGCTAATACCTCTGTTGACTTCAAATTGCACCATGTCTGGTCTGTTAAGTGTTTGTGTAAGTTTTGATAAATTTTAACTTTTTATAATAGATTTGGGTAGATTTTATGGTAGTAATTGTAAAATAGGCTAGTACCTACATATATTTTATGCATTCATAATATATTTGTCTCTTAATTTTTTCAATATTTCTAGGCTATATGGTTTCCCTATGAGTTTTTTTCCAAATTGTTGCATCTCCAAAAAAGTTTCCAACACATTTATTATTTTTTAATAGCCTATAAAGGGATGTGGTTCAAACCTCTGTTGTTCAAGGGTCAACTCTTACTGCAAGCTGTTGGTCTGAAATTTGAAAGACCAAATGTGGGAGAGTTCTTAGTCAAAGATAGATCCTTTGAGATTAGAAACTCTGGAATGAAAGCAGTTGTATTGTATTTTAGTGTAATTTAGCTCTCATTCTTTTCTTTATTAAAATAAAGAAACATTGATATGCCTACATTTTTATATTCAGTTCAGTTCAGTCGCTGAAAGAGTTGTGTCCGACTCTTTGCGACCCCATGAATTGCAGCACACCAGGCCTCCCTGTCCATCACTAGCTCCCGGACTTCACTCAGACTCACGTCCATCGAGTCAGTGATGCCATCCAGCCATCTCATTCTCTGTCGTCCCTTTCTCCTCCTGCCCCCAATCCCTCCCAGCATCAGAGTCTTTTCCAATGAGTCAACTCTTCGCATGAGGTGGCCAGAGTACTGGAGTTTCAGCTTTAGCATCATTCCTTCCAAAGAAATCCCAGGGCTGATCTCCTTCAGAATGGACTGGTTGGATCTCCTTGCAGTCCAAGGGACTCTTAAGAGTCTTCTCCAACACCACAGTTCAAAAACCATCAATTCTTCAGCACTCAGCCTTCTTCACAGTCCAATTCTCACGTCCATACATGACCACTGGAAAAACCATAGCCTTGACTAGACGGACTTTGTTGGCAAAGTAATGTCTCTGCTTTTGAATATGCTATCTAGGTTGGTCATAACTTTCCTTCCAAGGAGTGTCTTTTAATTTCATGGCTGCAGTCACCATCTGTAGTGATTTTGGAGCCCCCAAAAATAAAGTCTGACACTGTTTCCACTGTTTCCCCATCTATTTGCCATGAAGTGATGGGACCAGATGCCATGATCTTTGTTTTCTGAATGTTGAGCTTTAAGCCAACTTTTTCATTCTCCACTTTCACTTTCATCAAGAGGCTTTTTAGTTCCTCTTCACTTTCTGCCATAAGGGTGGTGTCATCTGCATATCTGAGGTTATTGATATTTCTCCCGGCAATCTTGATTCCAGCTTGTGCTTCCTCCAGCCAGAAATCATGATGTACTCTGCGTAGAAGTTAACTAAACAGGGTGACAATATACAGCCTTGACGTACTCTTTTTCCTACTTGGAACCAGTCTGTTGTTCCATGTCCAGTTTTAACTGTTGCTTCCTGACCTGCGTACAAATTTCTCAAGAGACAATTTATATATAAACGAAGAGCTATCGTAACTGCCAAATATAAATTAATTGTCCTGAAAACTTTAAATGCTCAAGCTAACATTTAGAAGTTTTTTAAAAAAATAAACATGAACTCTAAACTCAACATCTTAAGTAAAGGTTTTTTATTTAGTTCATAAAGTTGAGAATTTAATTAAATTTAAAAATATCAAAAAAGACTATAGATGTGCACATATTCTTAATCCAATGCTTATATTCACCTATATTTTTGGTTCACTTTAATATCTGCAATGTTCAAAAATATTCATAATATATTTGCCAATATTATGCCTCAAGTAGTTTGACAATTTCACTTTATTAAATTTAAGTCAGAGATCAAATTAGAAGCAGATCAATGGTTTAATTACTATCTTTCACATTTCCCCTTCCTTCCTTCTTTTCTTCTTCATTCATTTATTGTGAGAACACTTAAGCTCCACTCCCTTAGTAAATTTCAGTTATACAATTCAGTGTTAACAACTACTGTCACCATGTTATACCACATTTCCGGTATAAACTTTTGAGAAAGGGGAACTGACACAAAACCCTTTTTCAGGAAAGTTTTAGGGCCATGAGGATGATGAAAAGTCAATATCAATATGAATCTACACATGTTTTAATGTTATTTACAAAAAACATGTTTCAGTGTTATTTTTTAAAAATACTGAAATAAAGTTCTTTATGATGCTGTGTTAGTTTCTACTATACAGCAAAGTGAATCAGTTATACATATGCATGGTAGCTCAGACAGTAAACAATCAGCCTGTAAATGCAGAAGATCTAGGTCTGATACCTGGGTTGGGAAGATGTCCCGGAGGAGGAAATGGTAACCCACTCCAGAATTCTTGCCTATAAAATCCCATGGACAGAGGAGCCTGGCAGGCTACAGACTGTAAGGCCACAAATAGTCAGACATAACTTAGCAACTGAGCATGCACACATGCCTAGAGTACTGGAAATAAAAACTAAACAAATGGGACCTAATTAATCTTAAAAAAATTTGAATAGCAAAGAAAATCAGGAATAAAGCAAAAAGACAACCTGATAATGGGGGGGGGGGAATATATATATATATATACAAACAGAAAAAAACAAGCAATCCATTGAAAAACTGAGTGGAAGACCTAGACATTTCTCCAAAGACATACAGATGACCAACAAACACATGAAAAGCTCCTCAAAATCACTATTAGATAAATGCAAATCAAAACAACAATGAGGTATTGATCACCTCAAGCCAGTCAGAATAGATATCTTCAACAAATTTACAAACAATAAATGCTGGAGAGAATGCAGAGAAAAGGAAACCTTCCTACACTGTTGGTGTGAACGTAACTTGGCACAGCCACTATGGAGAACAATTTGGAAGTTCCTTAAAAATACTAAAAAGAGAGCTACCATATGATCCAGCAATCCCACTCCCAGCATATATCCAGAGAAAACCATAGTTTAGGAACACAGATCCACTCCAATGTTCATTGCAACACTATTTACAACAGCCAGGACATGGAAGCAACTTAAATGTCCATCCACAGAGGAAGGGATAAAGAAGATGTGGTACAAAAAAGGGATAAAGAAGATGTGATGCACAAACGTTATTAACTAGCCTTTATCTTCCATTAATTTTCCTATATATTTACCTTTCCACAATTTGCCATACCAATAAACTCAAATTACTTTTCCTTTGTCTTCTCCTCCCTCTGTGGATAGAGGAAAAGATTGTTTCCTCCCTACATTAGCCATCCTCATCATAATGCAGATTTATTCTTAAACTGAATCATATTCAGAAAAAGCTATTTCATAAGAGCTCATTGCAAAATATCAAAATGCATATAAGATAAATCAGAATCAATTGGAATTCCCTATTAAATTTACTTAATGGTGTTCTTTATTACATTTTCTCTCCATATTTTTTGTCATAGTTCAAACCAGTTTTTACTAACATACACCTTTTAGAAATTATTTATTATGAAGGCATTTATAATTTATTTCTTTATTATGAAGGCATTTATAATTTCCTTATGAGGAAATTTCAGGCTGCTTTTATGTTTTTCACTCCTAAATCTTGATAGTGTATTCAGTTAGTTTTAATTCAGGATTTTCCAAGTAAATTTATATTATGCTTTCCTATAGCCTTGACAGTTTCTTAGTCATATACCCAATAAATACTGTTATCTGATATATTTCAGCATTAACTCAATCAAGCAAATGACAGAAGCAACATGAGAAAGTATACTCAATATAAACACTTAGAATAATGTTAACCTGAGTCAAATAATTGGCTCTTTGGAATCAGAATTAGCCTGTTAAATTAAAACTTGCTTATTAAGTTAATCAATCATTCACTCATTTCAGTTCAGTTCAGTTGTTCAGTCATGTCTGACTCTTTGAGACCCCAATGGACTGCAGCACGCCAGGCCTCCCTGTCCATCACCAACTCCCAAGAGCTTACTCAAACTCATGTCCATTGAGTCAGTGATGCCATCCAACCATCTCATCTCCTGTCATCCCCTTCTCCTCCCATCTCCAATCTTTCCCAGCATGAGGGTTTTTTCCACTGAGTCAGTTCTTTGTATTAGGTGGCCAGAGTATTGGAGTTTCAGCTTCAGCATCAGTCCTTCCAATGAATATTCAGGACTGATTTTCTTTAGGATGGACTGGTTGGATCTCCTTGCAGTCCAAGGTACTCTTAAGAGTCTTCTGCAATACCACAGTTCAAAAGCATCAATTCTTCAGTGCTCAGCCAAATTCATACTTAAATTGAAGAAAGTAGGGAAATCCACTAGACCTTTCAGGTATGACCTAAATCAAATCCCTTACAGTTATGCAGTGGAAGTGACAAATAGATTCAAGGGATTAGATTTGATAGACAGAGTGCCTGAAGAACAATGGATGGAGGTTTGTGACACTGTACAAGAGTCAGTGATCAAAACCATCCCCAAGAAAAAGAAATGCAAAAAGGCAAAATGGTTGTCGGAGGAGGTCTTACAAATAACTGAGAAAAGAAGAGAAGCTAAAAGCAAGGAGAAAAAAAAAAAGATACACCCATTTGAATGCAGAGTTCACTAATTTAATGTTATTCATTAATTTTTAATTAATATAAAATGTTTCAAAAGTATAATTTCTAAACTCAAAACCACATTCCATTAGCCAAGAGCCCCAAACTAAGAATCTTTGTATAATAATTGAGAGGAGTCACCTGACTCTTAAAAATATAACACATAGAGCTCAGCCTGGTTTACTGTAAGGAGTCACACTTTCATTTTAACAGAGGCTAGGAACAGCACCGTAAAATTTAGAAAACTAGTTGAAAATAAATGCATATTACTCTGCCTTTTTGAAAGTCATCTTCTTTCAATTTCATGGTGAAGTTTCATCTATGAAAAGGAGAATGATGCCCATGGGTTCTGCACACATGTCTCTTTCTGGACTGAGAAATTCCAGAAACTGAATTCAGATTAGTGTTATTGTGTCAGACTCTTTGTGACCCCATGGATGGTAACCCACCAGGCTCTTCTGTCATGGAATTCTCCAGGCAAGAATACTGGAGTGGGTTGCCATTCCCTTCTCCAAGGGATCTTCCTAACCCAGGGATCAAACCCATCTCCTACATTTCAGGCAGATTCTTTACTGTCTGAGCCACCAGGGAAGCCCAGATTTCCTGGTTTCAAATCCCAATTCTTCCATGCTGGCTTTGTGAGCCAGACAGTTAAAACTTCTTTTGACTTTTTGACTTGAGCAAGTTAAAAACTTCTCTGGGGCTCAGTTTTCTCATTGTGATTTAGAATGTTGAAATGAGTTCACACAGAGAACATTCTTAGAACTGCGCCAAGTCCGCAGACAATTCTCAGTGACTGTTAGCTGTTATTACTGTCATGTATAGAATGCCAGCAAATGTAGTAGAAACACAAGGGTACTTTTATAAAGGTAAGGTATGTATTGAGAAGGGCCCAAAAGAAACCTACATTAAGGAAGCAAGCCCAAGGTGTAAGTAGAACCCAGTGTTCTGCTTACCTGTACTCCGACAGGAAAACTTGGTTTTGTGGTCACACAATCGTAAGGTACCATTGCAGCCTTTTTCATCACTACCATCTTCACAATCTTTTTCCCCATCACAGTGCCACACATCAGGGATGCAATTTCCATCAGGATGACACTGAAATTCATTTGCATTACAACCAGCAGGAGAATGAATCTCTTAAATATTGAAATGAGGGAGAGAGGTGGGTGGGGAGAGAAGAGAGAGACAAGAGAGAAATTATGATTTCACTTGATAATATTTTTTTCAATATTTTTTTCTTTCTTCAGGCATTATAATGATGCTAGAGAGAATATATATTTTACTTTAGTTGTTTAATTGCTGCAATGTTCTTCAGTATTTCCAAATTTGTTTTAGAAACTTCAATAATTAGAGAAAATGTTTCTTGCCCATGGAATACCTGAAAGTGTCATGAACATTAGGAAAAAAAAGAAAGAGCAATATTATAATGTGGTAGTCTGTTGTAATTTTAATTAGTATCTTAACAATGGGATTTTTGAAGGGATTTTCTCTATAGCACATAAAAAAGATTTCACATTCTACTCTAAATGTTTAGACTTCCCTTCATCTTTGACATTTCTTTAGATTATTTATTTCATTCTGGTAACAGGTTAATAACAACAACAACAACAACAAAAGAACGGCATTTTAATAAAATCTTTGAAGAATAATATCCAAAATTTTGAAAACCAAAACCACAAGAAAATTTAAAAAATAATTCAGGACATAGATTTCAGTTTAGAAATAACAGACACAAAATAATTTAATGAGGCACTCTGCACTCAAATTCAATTTATCAATTAATATGCCCAGAAAACACTATTACTCAAAAACTGATGACTAAATTATAGGCTATATTTTGTAGGTAAGCATCTATAAGAATAAGAAAAGGGTATATTTAGCCTGCCAGGCTACTCTGTCCATGGAATTCTACAGATAAGAATACTGGAGTGGGTAGCCATTCTCTTCTCCAAGGAATCTTCCAGATGCAGGGATCAAACCTGGGTCTCCCACATTGCAGGAAGATTCCCTACCATCTGAGTCACTAGGGAAGTCCAATATATGTTTTAATAAAATAATAATGGAAAATGTGACTATAATCAGCAATATTATGCATTAATATCTAATATTATGAGATATAATAATCAGAATCTCCCAATACTATTGTAAAATAAAGATTTTAGTAAATATTTTCCTAGACCAAAGTTTTTGTTTTGCTTTGTTTTTAGAATAACTGTATATCCACATGGAAAAGAACTGAACTTTGACCTTAACACCATATACCAATATTAATTCAAGATAGATCACAGACCTAAATGTAAGAGCAAAACACATATATTGTATAAAACAAAGCAGAGGAGAAAAATCTTTGTGACCTTGGGACAACACACAAAAAGCATGAACCACAAATTTAAAAAGTGATAAATAGACTTCAGAAAATTAAAATCTTTTGCTTGTTGAAATAATTAAGAAAATGAAAAGGCAATATACAGCTTGGGGAAAAAAAATTGCAAAGCATATATCTGACAAAGGACTTCTGTCCACATCTAATTAAGAACTTTTACAACTCAATAATGAAATAATTCAATTTTAAGGAACAGAAAAAAGATCTGTATAAGTAGTTAACAAATAATGGCCAATATGATTGATCACTGCTAAGTCTCTTCAGTCATGTCCGACTCTGTGCAACTCCATAGATGGCAGCCCACCAGGCTCCCCTGTCCCTGGGATTCTCCAGGCAAGAACACTGGAGTGGGTTGCCATTTCCTTCTCCAATGCATGAAAGTGAGAAGTGAAAGTGAAATCGCTCAGTCGTGTCCAACTCTTAGCGACCCGATGGACTGCAGCCAACCAGGCTCCTCTGTCTATGGGATTTTCCAGGCAAGAATACTGAGTGGGGTGCCATTGCCTTCTCCATGATTGAACAATAGGGAAATACAAATTAAAACCACAGTAAGATGCTTCTATACACATATTAGAATTTCTTAAAAAGACTGAAATGCCAAGTGTTTGTAAAGATATGGTACAAGTGGGACTCGCATACATTGCTAGTGGAAGTGCAAACTAGGGCTCTCCTGGAAAACAGTTTGTCAGTGTTTTAAAAAATGTAAATGTACACCTACTATACAACCCAGCAATTCTACTCCTATGGGTTTCTCAAGTGATATAAAAATATATGTCTACGCAAAGATTTGTACACAAATGTTCATAGCAGCATTCTTCAATATAACAATAGAAAGAACTCAAATATCTATCAGCTGGTCCATGTATAAACAAAACATGGCATATGTATTAGACCAAAGTTTTAATGTAGCAAATTTATTGTTCACTCCAGTACTCTTGCCTGGAGAATCCCGTTGATGGAGGACCCTGGTGGGCTATAGTCCATGGGGTCGCTGGGAGTCGGACACGACTGAGCGATTTCACTTTCAGTTTTCAATTTCATGCATTGGAGAAGGAAATGGCAACCCACTCCAGTGTTCTTGCCTGGAGAATCCCAGGGACGGGGGAGCCTGGTGGGCTGCTGTCTATGGGGTCGCACAGAGTCGGACGCGACTGAAGCGACTTAGCAGCAGCAGCATGTAGCTATGGCCACTCTGGTAGCTCAGTGGTAAAGAATCCATCAGCCAATGCAGGAGACACAGAGTTCAATCCCTGGGTCAGGAAGATCCCCCAGAGAAGGAAATGGCAACCCACTTCAGAATTCTTACCTGGAAAATATATCCAGCTATTAATTTATATTTATAACAACAATTATCCTGCATCATTATAAAACTGAAGCA
Organism: Bos javanicus; assembly: GCF_032452875.1. Classification (NCBI taxonomy): domain Eukaryota; kingdom Metazoa; phylum Chordata; class Mammalia; order Artiodactyla; family Bovidae; genus Bos; species Bos javanicus. The sequence continues at coordinate 56,030,696 of NC_083869.1, read as the reverse complement.
AGCGCAGGTGAGTTGCCCCTTACCTAATGGGCTGATTTGCTAGGAATTATAAAAATACAAATAAACAGAAACTTCAAATAACTAGAGTTGGAAGATCAAAAGGGAGATGTTTCACACCTTGCAGCTACAGGAAAGCCTAACAGGAAGAAGACTTTTCTTTCCTAGGGAGAACTCGGCCAAGGAAAAGCCATGGACCCTTTGTTTACTTCAGCCCTCTCAACTTCCTTTTCTCTGCATAAAAGGATCTCTTTTCCTTGCAATGAGGGAATCTGCACGTGGCTTATCATGGCTGCAGAATCCAAATTGCAATTTGTTACTGATCTCAAATAAACATCTTTGCTGGAGAAATGTCTCACACTCAACTTGTTTTAGGTCAACATTTTGGTGGCCCTTGCTAGGCCCAGAGAAGAGACCAGAGTCATCAGACTCCAGGACTGGTGAACATACAGGTACAGTACCCACAATGGAGCTTTTTTGTCACTCACTGCTTTTCCTGCTGACCCTGGAGTTTAAAGGCAAGTGTTTCTCTTGGATCCAAACTCACACTCTTTTCTCATGTGAAGCTCTCCAGGCTTTATTCAGAATCTGCTCAAAGTTTTCATCTTTCTGGTTAAGACTTTGTTTTGTATGTGAGTACCTGTTTGGCACTTGGATCTGATTTCAATATCAGACTGTTGCACTGAAACTGGCCTATTCCCTTCAGAACAGGGGCTGCTTCTTCTGAAGCTGGCTAATCTTTGACCCATTCCTTTGAAAACAGGGGTTCTCTGCAACAGTGCCAGGATTTTCAGCCTTTGGCCTATTCTTTTGAAAAGACTATTCTCTGGAAACTGTCTGAAAAAGCCTTTAGCCTGGATCCTTTAAGCTGTTTCCTTTGAATTGGCTGGGATTGTCTTGCAAGCTGTCTGAATTGAACCATTTGTGCTGCAAGCTGTTTAAGCTGTTTAAAACAGGTTCTTTTCTCTAGAGGAAAAACCTCAAGGAAATCAGAACCCAACCCACTTATCTAAGTATTTTGAGCCCCTACCTCCCCCAATTCTTACAGGGACTCAGGCCAATTTGATGTTTAAAATCCATGGTCCTTCCTCATGTGATATGAAAGTCGCTCAGTCATGTCTGACTCTTTGCGACCCTTTGGACTGTAGCCTGCCAGGCTCCTCTGTCCATGAAAATCTCCAAGCAAGAATACTAGAGTGCGTAGCCTATCCCTTCTCCAGTGGATCTTCCTGACCCAGGAATCAAACCGTGGTCTCTTGCATTGCAGGCAGGTTCTCTATCAGCTGAGCTACCAGGATTCCTCACAGGCATTTCTAAATAAATGGACCAACCTGACCTAAGGCATGTTAAAATATGATTGACCATTATGGGTAACTCCTGAAATAACAAAATTTAATTTCCTTAAAACCCAATTGGGCTACAATTGCTTAAAGTTTTCCAGAATTGACTGGAATGCTTATTTCAATTGGCATTTTGAGGTTTCCCAACATTATCAAGAGTCTAAAGTTGCCTGTCTGAAAAATAAGATCTTAAAATTTACCCAGGAAAACAAATGATTAAGGAAAGATAAAGCAACTCTCAAAGCCCTAAGGTCCTTCTTCCTTGGCTTTGTCTCAAGCTCGACCTTTGGCGCTATCTTCCTCCTTCCTTTCTATGCCTCCACTATACTCTCAATCCCCCTATATACATTCTCTGGACAAATTTCCCTTTATCTCTGAAACTCTTCCCATTCTCTTTTCTTCTGAACTTGTCAGAACATACTTCTTTCAAATAAGCCTTTTGAGGATCCAGAGGCTAAATCTTTAATATCTTATATTCCCTGGACTAAAGCTGAGCTGTGAGGCATAGTCAAAGACTTTCCCAAAGTAAACAAACATCCTCACACTTTTGCTGAGGAATTTAATATAGCCATTCAAACTTATAAACCTGGTTTCTCTAACTTATATCAGCTAGTTCATCTGCTCATCAGTGAAGGGCAGGCCCAGCATTGGGTGAAAACTGCTGATTGAGAAAGTCTTGAAACATGCTTAGGATTACAATCAGAACAATCTGCTATCTTATTATGTGATCAGGTTCAGAAAATTGCTAAGCAACTTCACCAAGTAATTCCTAGGGCTTTTCCAAAGCCTGTGGATTGGAACAAAATTCAGGCTTGCACACAGATTCTGATCAATCTGTTCATAAAAATCACAACTGACTTCAGACTGTTTTTAAAGAAAATTCTGATCTTCCTTCAAATGTTGATTAACTTCACTAGCTTTTAACTCTATATTAATTATAGATTGAAATGAGATCTCTTCCTTCTAGTAAAAAGTATCACAAATGTCAACTACAAATTGGTGCTTGCCAAGGAAATTCCCCATCAGCCTCTGTGAAATCTGAACCCTGTACTGCTGCAGTTATTGATCTGTTGCAGCACTAAAGGGAGTTCAGGGTGGAGAGTGAGGAATTCTGTGCTTCAGGGAAACTGGTGGAACAGGTTCTATAGAATTAGATATTTTCAGTTAAACTGATTTCATGATCCCAATCCTTGCATTTTCTCATATCTAGATATGACACCTTCCAGGTGACATCAGTTCCTCATGACTAGCAGAAAATATTTAGCAAAATATGTGCTTGATTGCATTGAACTCCCCCTTCACCAAAATGTTATATATTGACCTCCCCCAGTGCCTCTTTGGAGTAGTATCTCAGAGCTGAGATTCTGTCTTCCAGGCTGCAGTCCTCATTTTGTCCCAAATAAAACTTAATTTGCAACTCTCACATTGTGCATCTTTTTTAGTTGATAGGATGAAACGGGAAACTTATGTTCACTTCAGATTTAGTTACTCTGACAAAATGGCTTCCTTTTACTCTATATGAATCACCTCAAAGGAAGACCTCAAAATTATTATAATTGTCGACTCCAACAAATGAAATCTCCTAAACAAAACCAAAATCCTCTTAGTTTTGTTATTATTGCACAGAACCAGGACATTAGAAAATAGATTGTTACAAATGTAAGCACTGAAGATACCTTAAACCCTCTAACCAGCTTTCCAACATACACCAGTTCTCAGTGGTGGGTCTCTCTGGAACTAGAGGGGCTCTTCCCAATCCTCCCTCGTTATTGCCTTGGAGAAATATTTTTCCAATGAGAGGATAAATATCTTTCAGTCCTCTTTGATACCATACTCTCAGATCTCAAGCTCACCACCATAAAACAGCCCTGCTTTGGAGTAATAAAACAGCTCAAATAGTGAGGATCTCTAATAAACCTCAAGAAGTTCTGAACATATTCCCTTCTGTTTAGCCGTTTAAGGGATACACACCCTTTTCTCCTTAGTTCCTCTTGCTGTTTTGTAGTCTCTAAGTCATGTCCAACTCTTTGTGACCCCATGGAATATAGCCTGCCAGGCTCCCCTGTCCATAAGATTTCCCAGGCAAGAAATACTGGAGAGAGTTGCCATTTCCTTCTCCAGTAGATCTTACCAACAGGGATCAAACTCATGTCTCCTGCCTTGGCAGGTGGATTCTTTACCACTGAGCCACCTATTCATTTATTTGGCTGTAAGTAAGTAAGCCCCTATCCATTTATTAGGCTGAAACTTCTTAGACAAGTATGCCAGAATTTCTTTCTCCCAAAAGGGGAAAACAATTCCAGAAATTGACAGTGTCATCAAAGAACCAACCAAGTAAATTAAATGAGTCTTTGACATCTTTTATTTGTTCTATCTCTGATAGTACCAGACCTGATTCTGAAAATATTGATCATTTGTCCCTATTGAATCAGCTACCACTTTCTTTAAGGGCAAAACCTCCAACTGATGTTTACAAAATCCATAGTATATCCCATCAAAATTTAAAACAGAATCCTCAAAACTTCCTAGAATTAATCAATACCCTATAGGTAATCCTTCAAGGCATAAAGCCAATAATGGAACAATACGGGCTCAAGGCTTCATTATCCCTGTACTATCCACTGTAACACTGCATTTTACCAGTGAGAAAAACAAAGTTACGAAGGTAGAGTAGTAAACAACACTGTTATCCTTCAATACCTCATTATTCCTCTCATAGGGTACTATCATCCATTTCCAGCAGAATAAAGTTCTTCACTGTAACTACTTTTCACAGAGCATTCTTTAGTATTCTAGCTGATGAAGATAGCCAATACTTCTTTGCCTTTGGTTGAGAAGAAAAAATAAATCACCTGGACAGTAATGCCTCAGAATTGTACTAAGAATCCTTATTTTCTACAAATCCTGAAGGCTGATCTGAATGATAAAGTTCTCCAAGGGTTTTACTTTGCTGTGATATGTGATTTGCTTCTTTGCCCTCCTTCTCAAGCCTCTTTCTCAGGAAGGCAGCATCCACTTAATAAAGCTTTTAGACTTAAAGGGACTTAAGTTTGCCAAAGAAAAACTATTATAGTTTGCCCAAACCCTGGTTCAATGTTTTGGCCAGCCAGTACCAGAACAAGGGCTCCACCTAGATCTAGATACACTTCATGGAACTTAGGACACCTGCAATCCCAAACTAAGGGCAACTGCAAGGTTTTCTTAGGCCAGTTGCTTGTTGTTGAAATTGGATTCCACATTTCTTATGTTTTAAAACCAAGTTTCTTTAAAACCAAATTTCTTATGTTTTTCTCAACAGTAAAAATCTCACCCAATTTTGTGGGAAAAACTGGATGACATAGCCTTCAAGGCTCTAAAGGACAGCTTGATGAATCCACCTGCTTTTGGGCATCTCAATTATCAGATTCCCTTTTACTCTTTTGTATGTGACAAGAAAGGGAATAACTTTGGGGTACTCACCCCAAAACTCAGGGACCACGATCTGCCCATAGGGTATTATAGCCAGCAACTGGACCCTGTGGCACATGGATACCTCTCTTGCCTGAGAATCATTGCAGCCATTGCCCTTTTGGTTAAGGCCACTGAGAAAATTATTGTGGAATGTCCTTTAATTATCTTTGTATGTCATGAAGTAGAAGTCCTCCCAAATTCTCATCACACTCAACATTTCTCAGCTAGCTGCCTCATATCCTAAAATGTCCCTTTGCTATCTGTCCTTCCCATAACTCTTTTACATGATAATAACTTTAATCTGGCTACTCTTCTCCCTTCTGTCACCAAAGTGTCCTTCATGACTGGTTAATGTTGATAGACAACCTTCTGACTCCCTGTAATGTAATGATCTGAAAGAAACTCCATTGGATAATGTTGACTGCTCATGGTTCAATGATGGTTCTTATTTAAAAGGTGACAATGACAAATACCATGCTGATTAAGTTATTATAACTCCTTTTGATATTGTTAAGGCAGCAACTATACCCATGGCTACTTTGGCCCAGTAGGTTGAATTACATACTCTTAAATGGGCTTGTACTTTAGTCAAGGACAAAACGGCCAGTGTTTATACTGATAGAGATATGCTTTCAGAGTACCTAATGATTTTGGAATGTAGTGGAAGCAACATTCCTTCCTTATTGCCAGTGGAAATAAAATTAAAAACAGTACCTATGTTCAAAAATTATTGAATGCAGTAATTTTACCTGCCATTTTAGCTATTATTAAGATTCTGGGGCATGTTAAACTTGACTTTCTGGAAATTATGGGAAATCACCTTGCTGATATTTCTGCAAGGAATGCTATCCTTAAAGGGACCAACAACAGGCAAACCTCTGCCATTATCCACAGGGATATTTCCTCAAATGATACTTTAGAAAAAACTGGCTATAGAAGCCCCAAAATTAGATTCAGTAAAAGAAAAAACAAGATTGGAAATTTGACAATTTTGGGGAAAAAGAGGAAGGTATGGTTTATATCAAATAACTCAGTCCTATCAGAAACTCTAAAAAACCCACTTCTCATGACAGTACATACACCAAACCGATGGTCTATTGACAAATGATGAATAAATATTGTTAGGGAAACATTAACAAAGCTGCAAAAAGTGCCTACCTCAATTGTCCTAGTTGTCCAAAGTACACCCCATGGAAGACTTTGTACTGCTTCAAGATATTTTAAAGTGCCTAATGGACCATTCAAAGTCTAGTAGATGGATTTCATAAACTTCCTCCATCTCATGGGTATAAATATGTTTCCATCACAGTCTGCAAGTTTTTCCACTGGACTGAAGCCTTCCCCTACAGACAGGCTACTGCATTTTCTGTGGCTAAAGTCCTTTGTTCTAAATTGCTTCAGTTGTGTCTGACTCTTTGCAACCCTATGGACTGTAACCCGCTAGGCTTCTCTGTCCATTAGATTCTCCAGGGAAGAATACTGGAGTGCATTGTCATGCCCTTCTCTAGGGGACCTTCCAAACTCAGGGACTGAACCTGCATCTCTTACATCTTGGGCATTGGCAAGTCTTTTAGGGAAGTGAAAGTGCAAGTTGCTCAGTCATGTCCAACTCTTTGCCACCCCATGTACTATATGTCCATGGAATTCTCCAGGCCAGAATACTGGAGTGGGTAGACTTTCCCTTCTCCAGGGGACCTTCCCAACCCAGGGATCAAACCCAGGTCTCCCACATTGCAGGTGGGTTCTTTACCAGCTGAGCCACAAGGGAAGCTCTCTTTTAGGGAAAGATTACCCCTATCTGGAGAAATTCCTCTCAAACTTCATTGTAATCTGAGAACCCATTTTGAAGGCCAGATGCTTTGATAAGCCTGTAATGTTTGGCTGGTTTTTCACCACTTTCACTATGCTTACCACCCTCAATCTTCATGTTTAGCTGAACACACTAATAACATTTATTGCTACCAACTAACAAAATTTGTAAAGGTTGTCTAAATACCTTGGCCAAAAGCATTGCAATTGGTCCTTTTAAATGTCAGATCCACCCTTTTCAGAATTCATAATCTCTCACCCTTCAAGATAGTCCTAGACTGCCCTATGTATTTGGTTCCTGCTTTTATTTCATCCATAACTGATCAAAGGAGACATATTCTAGTATTACAAAGGAATTCTCGTTTCTATTAAAAATAACCATATTTTGGTAAAGCAGTCATTTCACAGTGTGCCCTTGGGAGAAAAAGACTTGTAACTTAGAGATTTTGTCTACTGGAAAAGATACTGCCAAAAGCATTCTCCTCAACCTCACCAGAAAGACCATACTAAGTACTATTAACCAGCCCTTGTGCCACCATACTTTAAGGAATAGACTCTTGGATGCATGTGACAAACCTAATGAAGTTTCTGAACCCTGACTGGATGTGCACATCATCTGGTGACATAAAAGTAAAGATTTCCCAGAATTGTGAATGAGGTTTTGTGATAACAAATGTGATAACATGTCATAAATGTGATAACAATTCCCAGAGTTGTTATCTAAAAACACAACTTTCCAAAGATATCTTTGATGCTGACATAAAGATTCAGATAATCTACAATGTCTAGGATCTTGAAAACATATGGACTTTAGATTAAAAAAAAAAAAAAATTCTCCCTCCAGACCCTCCTTGTTACTCACATGTGACCTAAAGTTTCTAGTCTGAGACACTACATCCAGAAATGGTCCCTCCTGACACTGAAGGGCAAAAAAGCCACTGAAACTAGAACACCTGACTGTTGATCAGTTATGCTTTCAGAAAAAGATCTTAGTCAAAGGCTGAAAATGTAAAAAATAATAATGATAAATAGAATCCTCAATTAAATACAGTTGAGAGACCAGAGGAAGAGCTCTTATATCCTGCAATAATAGTAGAGCCCAATAGGTGAATAAAGGCACTTCTTTCCTGGAAAGAACTCAGCCAATGAAAATCCTTGGACCTTTTTTGTTTTACTACAGCCCTCCCAAATTTCTTTTCCTTTCTATGAAAGTGTTCTCCTTCCCTTCCCATGTGAGAACTTGCACATTGCTGACCACAGTCACAGATGCTATATTGCAATTTTCTGCTGATCCTGAATAAACCCATTCATCTTCATTGGAGAAACATCTGTCAGTCAGTCACTTTCAGGCCAATAGGATCATGTGGTTATGAGTTAAGATTCAGTTCAGTTCAGTTCAGTCGCTCAGTCATGTCTGACTCTTGGCAACCCCATGAATAGCAGCACACCAGACCTCCCTGTCCATCACCAACTCCCGGAGTTCACTCAGACTCACGTCCATCAAGTCGGTGATGTCATCTAGCCATCTCATCCTTTGTAGTCCCCTCTTCCTCCTGCCCCCAATCCCTCCCAACATCAGAGTCTTTTCCAATGAGTCAACTCTTTGCATGAGGTGGCCAAAGTACTAGAGTTTCAGCTTTAGCATCATTCCTTCCAAAGAAATCCCAGGGCTGATCTCCTTCAGAATGGACTGGTTGGATCTCCTCGTAGTCCAAGGGACTCTCAAGAGTCTTCTCCAACACCACAGTTCAAAAGCATCAATTCTTCGGCACTCAGCCTTCTTCACAGTCCAACTCTCACATCCATACATGACCACAGGAAAAACCATAGCCTTGACTAGATGGACCTTTGTTGGCAAAGTAATATCTCTGCTTTTGAATATGCTCTCTAGGTTGGTCATAACTTTCCTTCCAAGGAGTAACTGAGCTAAAGTCAAGGTAATAATAAGACTTCTATCACCAAGCCAGCCACTTAATCTTTTGAGATCTCTATTTGTTCACCTGGAAAGTAGAGCTCCCTCAGGGTCATTGGGAGGAATAAATTGGATATGTGCAAATGATTATTTTCCTTACAATTTTTGTTATTATTTTCTATGATATATACTGAATAATTCATCACTAACATTTTTATTTATTTAAAGAATTTCAGCAACCTATGTCAGGTGATACAGTATTTTAAAGATGCATAAAATGGACAGGCTTCTACTTCCCAAGTATTCTTAACTTAGTCATGCTGAAATAATGACAACAACAAAATGATAAAAATGATCCCTACTGAAGTAAAAGTAAAGAAGTTCTGTTGGTTGAGAATAGTAGTTCCAATTTACCCAAAACCTCATTTCCAAAAGTAGCTACTCCTAAGAACACATAATAATCACACAAAATTTAAAGAGAAGGGGCAGAATTTAGACTGGCCTTGAAGTCTCTTTCAGAAACAAGACTTTCTTTGTCTATTTTCCTAGGCATCCAAATTATTTTGACTTGGGATATACAGAGGCTTCATAATTTAATGAAATACTTCGGTGCAAAGACATAATCAATAAAGATGGTAGAGTATGTAAACATTTAGATAATATATGTGGAATGTGATAAAGCCACTTCCCGCCATATTTAATTGGGTATCTGCAGAATACCCTATTTAGATGAGTTAACTATTAGTGTGTTAAAGAAGACTGAGGCTGCTTTCAAAAACAGTTGTAGCGATTTCAAACTTGGGGTCTTTAAAAAGGCAACTTGAAAACTCTGTGATTTTGTATTCAAGAAAAGAATGAAGACAAGTCAAATGAAATTTGAAGGCTTTTTCAGCACTCTAAGTAAATCTATGATGAAGGGAGCAACTTCCATACAACAGTGAATGGCCTTTGGTTATTTATCCTAGCACTTAACTGTCCATGAAAATAAAACTAAACAAGTTTTGGCTCAGCTGAATTTTATAACTTGTAATATGAGCTCAACAAATAACATAAAAGCTGAGCTTCAGGTGATTCTCACTCAGTGATTCCAAATAATTAATAAAGAATGGAAGGTATAGCCTATTGATTTTTTTTGTACATTCTTTAAATTAAGATTTGAAGACTGGCAGTTCTCATATTGAATCTGTCCCTCAGGATGTTTAATTTGGTAAACATACTATTGACCTTTTAAAAAATTGAAAGATTTCCTATAAAAAGCTAGCTTTTCCAGATTCTTAAAAAGTAAGATTCTTAGGCTAGCACTCTCACAAGGTAACAACGACTGTCTCTTTTATACAGAGCTGGACCGAATTGTATTAATGGTTACCTGTTATAATGGAGAGACAACGATACTCCTTTACACTTTATTTTTTTCTGTAATGGATATTTTTTCCTTGGTAGAGGTGGGCAGTGAGGCAACTGCTAATTCCCTTTTGTTTTTCAATCTACTTCTGAGAAACTGTAGGAAAGATTTTATTTGACTCTTGCTTCAATATTAATACTAATTTTACTGTCTTGTATGAATTGGTTTTTCTTCTTTATGAGTAATTTCTATGAATATTTGTGAATACCCCTAAATTCATCTCTCTCTCTTTGCAATAGCTTTTTAGAATTTTGTGCCAAATTTATGGATCATTTTTCATGATATGAATTTTTTGGGACCAATCTCACTCTCAGATTTATTTATATTACTAATCCTTATCCTGCCTTTGTTTGAGACTGTCCTCTTTATAACCTTTAAGTTTTCTAGGTTATAACTTAGATTCTTTCTGGAAATGATCAGAGGGCTACATAAATACATAAACATAATAGTAATACACAAAGAAATCTTCAGAAGAAATAACACATTTTGCATTTAAAATGACCTAGTTTGGAAACATTTTGTTAGCCTAATAAAATTAAATCACATATTCCAAATTCTATTCCATATATTAATTCCTCTCATCTTTTTTTTAATAATAATTTTGACTCAAAAATGTCAGTAGTAATGGGAGGAATTCAATGTTTCACTAATAATTATTGTGAGGGTGATGCTTTGCCTCTTTTAAACATTTTGGACTTAATTTCAAAGATCTAGTTTCTTTGGGTTATGTTCCTCAACAATTAACTCAGTGACTTAATGGGAAATTCTCAAGAAGATTAAATAAACTTAGAAATCTAAATAGAAAAACCTATTTCAAAAAGAGACTTGTGAAATATAAACTGCTGCTTGTGGAGAATGGATTGCTTCTCCTGATCCAGGAATATGTTAACTTTACATATAGAATCATAGTCTTTTAGCTCAATGGTATTTACAGCTGATAATAAGTTATGACTACACAGATCAAAGCATAATCTATGAAGGGAGAGAGCAAACTGCTACTGTTTGTGGCTTTTAAAACTGTATTTGCCTTTGCTTTGCTTGGTATTGTTTGGTTTATCCATTTGTGCTTCAGAAGTGAATACACTCATTCATTTTATTATTCTAAATAAATATTTATCTTATAAATGTACATACAAAAGTGATATTTCCCTGAGGCTTTTCTTTCCTTCTGTCTTTTCTTTTTTTCTCTCATAAACTATCCATATCTAAACCTTTGTGAACTGGTACACTATCTATTAAGAGGCATCACAAATAGCCATATTACAGCAACTTTAAAATGAGTATATCATCTGGAGAAGGAAATATGATATACCATCATAAAATATTCAAATCTAAATGGTGAGTTAATTCTCCTTTAGATTGCCTCTTGTTTACATTTAATCTATTAATATCCATAACTTTAAGTCTCATTTTATTTAAAAAAATACATATTTATCTAGGATTGGATTTCTTATTCTGGTATTTGTAGATTCAAGAGATTTATGGGTAAACTTTAGGAATTCATAAAAGATCTCAGAAACTATACATGATGCTTTGTGCTGCTTTTTTTCCTCTCGTGAAAGACATTCAAGAGCTTTCCTTGACTCTTGTGGAAGACTCTAAAAGGAATGTGGAGACCAATTTCACACTTCCCTATTTGTTTTTCATCTATTCCATATACCTTCCATGTAAATGGTAGTTTATATGACATTCAATTTTACTTATATTTCAAATTATATAAAATTGTATTAAAACTCAGTTGGGAAAAAAAGGATTGCCTAGGTGTACCTTATCATTTAATTAAACATAAAGAAATAGAACTGCTTATTGAGAGCAACCCATTTCACAGAAACAGGAACTTTGCCTGTGGTTATACATATGATAAGCAGCAGGGATGAAATTTGAGACCAAACAATGAAACTTTAGAGCCTTCTTTCTTTATCACTGTCCCATTAAAAAAAATAATTATACAAGGACATAAACTAGATTAATCTAGAAAGCAATAAGTTCAATAAGAAAATGGATCAGAGTAATGTTATACCCTAGTGGCTCAGATGGTGAAGAACCCACCTACAATGCGGGAGATCTGAGTTCAGTCCCTGAGTCGGGAAGATCCCCTGCTGGAGGAAATGGCTACCCACTCCAGTATTCTTGCCTGGAGAATCCCAAGAACAAAGGAGCCTGGCAGGGTCCATGGGGTTGCAAAGAGTTGGACTCGACTGAGTGACTAAGCATACACACACACACACACAATACTGGATAGGAAAAAAAATACATTGCTTCTGAGTCACAATTCATTAGCCATTGCTAGTCACGTTGTATTGGGCCCTCTCATGCTGGTCCCACTCAATCACAAAGTTTCCAGGAAGTACAGTCTCACCATGTTCCCAGATAAAGGAAAACATAGAAATATACTATGTACATATTAAATGATTACCATGAGTGACTTGGGTATAGAGCACATCGTGACAGGGAGAACAGAGATGTCTCTCTAAGAAGGTGATATCTGAGATGAGACCAGAATGAACGGAAAGAGCCAGCCACACACATTAGGATAAAGAGTATAGTAGGCAAAGGGAATGACAAATGCAAAAACTCAAAAGCAGGAAACATATTTTGTTTTATAGTTGGAGAAGAAAGTGAATAAGGGTAGATTAGTGAATTGAGATTTGAGAGATAGGCAGGGGCTGGATCTTGTAAGGCTTTATCAACATCTATGGTACAATAAGCTCAACAACTATCTTTTAATTAGAGATTTTGAATCAGAGGAGTGATGATGATATAATTTAATCTCCATTATTAAATTCTCGCTGGCTGCTGTGTGGGAGAAAAAGTGGAACTAGGAAGACAAAGTTAATGTGCAGAAATGGCTTTTTCTGGAGTCTAGGTACAAAATGACAGGCATAGTTTCTGCCTTTGAAAAGATCATAAAATGGTCTGCATGCAGGGAAGTAGGTGATGTGTGTAGCTGCAAAGCAATATCCTACATGATTTTTAAAAAAAATTTATTGAAGCATTGTTGATTTACAATGCTGTATTAGTTTCTGCTGTATAGCAAAGTGAACCAGTTATACATGTACATATATCCCCTCTTTTTTTGGATTTAAGTCATCAACTTAGCACATAGGTCACCACAGAGCATTGAATAGAGTTCCCTGTACCATACAATAGGTTCCTCATTAGTAATCTATTTTATTTGTAGTCGTGAATATATGTTAATCCCAAGCTCCCAATTCATCCCACCCTCCTTTTCCCTACTTAGTGTCCATACATTTTTTTCTGTACATCTGTGTATCTCTTTCTGCTTTGTAAATAGGTCCATCCGTAGCATTTTTATAGATTCCACATATATATCCTCAGTGACTTAGTAGGAGAGAACATTGTGAGAACATGCAGAGGGGAAATCTAACCTGGACTGGGGGATATTAGAGGAGAAATTCTCATGATGGAGGATAAGAAGAGTTCCAAGTCATGACTGAAAGTCTGGTAGAGGTAAAAGTGGAATGTGATGAAAAATATTCTGAATGAAGTCAGCAGCATTCATAAAATTCGGTGTTGTGTGTGATGGGAGGAGGGAGAAGAGAGACAACTAGAGAAGAAAGCAGAGAACTTGAGTGGTTTTATATGCAATGCTAAATGGTTTGGATTTAAACCCAAAGGCAATAGGGGTCATGGAAAGACCTGCTGCTAGATTCTGATATGCTCAGATATGTAGTTAGTATCCATCACTTTGGAAGCATTTAGGCAATAAGTAGAAAGGGAAAAATCTCTGAGAGTCCAAAAATTTACAATTGATCTACATATGGAGGTATATGTGTATCTATTTCACTTGCCGGAACACTCAGCCTTTATACTAAGTCATGTAGACTATTAAACACACACACACACACTCTTTCTCCTTCATATTGCTCTCCTTAATTCATGCTACCTTCTCACAATCAATTAAAAATACTCCAAACCTATTTCTCAATGTCTGTTATGCCCTTGTTTAGAAATGCTACCCCTTCTGCCAGAAAATAGAGAAAAAAGTCATGGAGTTTTATTTTCTCTTAACCCCCTTGCCAAATGAAATCAGCTTCTGTTAACAGTTGTTGATTTTCCCCTGGATGGAATGTTGCATCCCTCTAAGGAGGCTGTGATGGCCATTCTAACCTGAGTTCCAGGCATCTGTGGTTCCCCAGAGCCCTAGCTGCTTAAGCTTCAGGGCTTGGCACTCAATCTATCTTTGTAATATGGCTTGTCCCAGTGGAGTGTTAAAATGATGACTATGTTTATATGCATATACTCATGCTGTTTTACTGTTATGTTTTCATGTTGCTGATGCTGGTTATATTTTAACTAATGCAATTTTATTGTATTTTTGCCCCGAAGCTATTTAAACTAAGCATACAATTTAGGGGAACCTAATAAATAAATAAACATAGAACTCTGGAGGAAATGTGGCAACTGATGGTGGAATTTATCCCAATATTTAAATGAATTCATTGAGACTAAATATTTGCAGTTAGAAGACTAGCAACTATACAGAGACAGAAAAGACTTTTTCTTCTCCTATAAGGTAAAAAATGAAAATCAGGATTGCAAAAATTATATTTATACTATGCTTTTCTTAGTCAGAATACACTTTTTTGATTTCTAAGAAATGTTTAAGTGTTCCTGAGAAAATAGTTAAAATGATATTGTGAATTTAGTGAATTATTTAAATTGTGAGTCCAATCCAGGAGAAAAAAAAAAAAACAACTTTGCTTGTTTTAATGGACTTTAACTTTGGAGAAGGAAATGTCAACTCACTCCAGTATTGTTGCCTGGAAAATCACATGGACAGAGGAGCCACACACCCCATGGGGGTCACAGAGTCAGACACGACTGAGCAACTAACATACACACATACTTTAACTTGAAATTTGTTATAAAATGTTTTGAAAAGTTAAAAAAAAAAAAAGAGTGCTATGTGCACAAAGCTTCCTGCATATCTGATAATTGTCATGTGTCCATTCCTGCTTGCTTTCTGGTTTTTCAGTGACTCACTGTGTATTAATAATTCCTGTACCTATGGCAGCAGTTGGCTACAGATTCCTAGGTATTCTTCACCTGTCCTGAATCTATTGAGAATCAGAGTGGCAGCCTATCAATTGTTTCATTTCATTTACCAACAGGGTGTGGACATATGCTTGTCCTGTTTCTCAGTGGACCCTTAACCACTTCCTAAAGTAGGTAAGCTGTCCTTGGTTTCTAGAAATCCTTAGCAATGGGTGCTTGTTTAAACCTCTCTACCTATCTGACTAGAAACTGCACTGTGACTGTTGGGGGTAACTGTCCTGCTCTTCTCCAGCTAATGTGGGATGAATTCCCCAGGGACTACTGCCTGCCCGATGGCTCTACAGTCCCTTACATGAACTAATAATGAAGTCAAACTTGGGGTGTCTCTTTGAAATCAACTTGTCCTCATCCATTCAACCTTGATGACTGCTTGCCTGTCATCTAGCCTATAGATGATTATTAATATCATAATATCATGGCCCTTTCCACCTTCCCATGACAACACACTTCCAGGGCATGATTTCTGTGCTTTACTTTCTATTCCAAAAAGCTTTTTTACCTGTATATGTAGTCCCTGCTGGAGATTATCTGGATAAGAATTTGGATGGGACTATCTAAACCATGTATTAACATAAGGGATTTAATGAAAAATTTAATAACAAAGAGACCAGACTTCAAGTCTCTGATGCTTACTGTCTAGGTCAATTAGAAAAGTTAAATAGAGGGAAATGGAAAAAATGTGTGGATATCTTGGCATAAATTCAATTATTATAACACTAAGCTATTTCTAGTATTAAAATATGCAGACATATAGAGATAAAAAATAATGAAAAAATACTGAAACAATATATGTTATTAAATATCTTCCAGGAAATTCAAGCATTTATGTGAAATGTATGTAAAATAAAGCACTGTTTTTAGTTCATTAAAAATGTGAAGTTTGGTATCTAGAATTCTACTTTGAACATATTATTTAAAATGTAATATATCATAGGGATGATGAACTTCTATCAGTATAAGTAAACAATGAGTTGAGTTGGCTATGTAACAGAGAAATCTATTTTTCCATTCATTGCTGAAATTAACTATTCACTTTAACAGATATTTTAGATATCAAATATGAAGTAAAACAGATTACAATGTGGATATTCCATGTTAGGAATTTACTTCTTGGCTTAGATATATGACTGGCTTGCAGTAGATTCAAATATTTACAGGAAAAATATGACATTATTTAACTTTATATTTTAAAATAGTATAGAACATCATTATATAGAAAGAATATGTATAAGCATATACATGAGATAAATGTTGGAGGAAATATCAGAGAGTAAAATTTTAAAGTTATTATCTCTTCTTTATTTTGGCCTTTTCCTGTCCCCATTATTTTCTGCCTCGTCTCATAATAAGTTTGATATTTTATTAAACACTCAGGATTCTAACTCCTTTAGAATGTGTCTCTACTTGAATTTTAAAGGAAGAGTCAACAAACTATGACCTGCAGACCAATCCGGGTCCACTACCTCTCTTTGTAAATAAAGTTTTCTTATAATACAGTCATAATTATGCGTGCATGCATGCTAAGTTGCTTCAGTAGTGTCCGACTCTTTGCAACCCTATGGCCTGAAGCCTGCCAGGCTCTTCTGTCCATGGAATTCTCCAGGCAAGAATACTGGAGTGGATTGCCATGCTCTCCTCCAGGGGATCTTCCTGATCCAGGTATCGAAACTGCACTTCCTACAACGCGTGCATTGCAGACGGATTCTTTACCACTGAGCCACCAGGGAAGCCCACAGTCATAATCATTTGTAGAGAAATAGTATATAGCTTCTTTGGTGCTAAAACAGTGGAGCTGGGTAGATGAAATAGGCAAAATCTAAAATATTTTACTACAGGACTCTACAGAAAAGATTTGCGGACCTGTGTTCTAAAATGTTCTAAATTCTGCTTATGATTTCTAGAACATCGCATTAAGTGTATACATATCAACATAGCAGCATGCTGTACTGAAAGATCTGCATACCAGTGAAGTACTCCATACCAGGAAGGTCATGGTAGATTAAGTTGATTATGTTATGTAACAAAGTCATCTGTAGAAAAGTTTGGGATTCAGACAATGACAATTTTCCTTAGAAAGCCTGTGTGTACACAAATACCCAGCATGAAATAAATTCCCTCACAAAAAGTAGATGAATCTGGTCAATTGCATTTCAGGATATAAGTGCAAACTGAACTGATGCATCACATAAATAAAGCAATACAAGCTGACAGTTCACATAGGCTCTGAAAGAAGCTAATTATAAACTATTTTTTTAATAGGAAAAAGGCAAAGTTTTATCTTATTGCTTACTTTAGTCTCATAAAAGGTTGAGTACAACTCAATTATTGAGAGGTGAATTAATTATTTTGTACATTATATATGTCCTTTGTCTCTTTTCTGTTTATTTACTTGTGTGTGTGTTTTCTGCTGAATTCCTCAAGTCCTATGAATTCACTGACCATTAACCACAATTTAGAACAAGGAAGCAGAATTTAAAGGCTGTGGAAATTAATTTACTCTTGCCC
Source organism: Bos javanicus (assembly GCF_032452875.1). Taxonomy (NCBI): domain Eukaryota; kingdom Metazoa; phylum Chordata; class Mammalia; order Artiodactyla; family Bovidae; genus Bos; species Bos javanicus. The sequence goes on along the minus strand of NC_083869.1, from coordinate 56,013,202 downwards.
TTATGGTTCAGCTCTATTAAAAGAGTTAGCTAAGCTAAGCTAAGCTAAGTTGCTTCAGTCGTGTCTAACTCTGTGTGACCCCAGAGACGGCAGCCCACCAGGCTCCCCCGTCCCTGGAATTCTCCAGGCAAGAACACTGGAGTGGGTTGCCATTTCCTTCTCCAATGCATGAAAGTGAAAAGTGAAAGTGAAGTCGCTCAGTCATGTCCGACCTAGCGACCCCAGGGACGGCAGCCTACCAGGCTCCTCCGTCCATGGGATATTCCAGGCAAGAGTACTGGAGTGGGGTGCCATCGCCTTCTCCCATTAAAAGAGTTGGAAACAGGCTAAAATTTTTCATTAAAATTAGGTCTTCCTGTTACCTATTGACTTCATTAATTATTTCTGCAAAACTAAAATGAATTGTTACTTTGGTTAGTGTCAAAGTACATAATTATTGTCTTATGCAGAAGCTAAATTTATCTAGGAATAAGTTTAGACCTATTACTAAATTTTTGAAGAGTAAAAATGAAGATAACTGGCTTCTTTCCATTTTTAGGAACCATTTTTTTTCTAAGATTTTCTTTTTAAAATTATATTTAGCTGATTCCTTTTACTTTTCTTGATAATCACATTGCTAGGAACATTACAGATTCTCAAAACAGTTTTTGCTCTTAATTGATTCAAAACTCTTGAGTTTTCTTTGTTTTTGATGTAAAAGTTGTCTATAAATATTAACGTTAAAATGACCTTTAAAGAGCTATTTTGTCCTAGAAAACAAAAAAGAGGTTTCCTATGGATAAAATCCATTAATAATTAACATTGTTTTGATATCTCAGTGTTAACAGTTTCTAAGCAAAATAAATCAATCTGTGAGAGAATAAAGTTAAGCCAGAAAAGTTGTATCTCATTGAAAACAGATACTATACCTCTCTAAAACTAGATGACATTTAGATTTGCTTTTAATTGCATTTTTATTGGGTAACAATCCATATTTTCATTAAAAAAGAGTAGTTAAGAATATTCGGACAGAAGATTATATGAATGTGCTAAATCCATAACATAATTTGATCTCCCCAAATTCAAATCCAATACTTAATTGTTAGCAAAGCTCAGTGCCTGAGAAATAATAGCAATTCTTTTTGATTGTGTGTTCTAGTAAAAGTGAATTGAAGTATATTTTCATGAAAGAAAAACAAGACAGGTGATTGTTTACAGAATTTACTAATACTTTATTTCCTATGTGTTTAAGATTAAATTGTGGCACAAAAAACTTTTCTTATATTTCTGAAACTTAATATGTATTTGATGTAGACAAGAAGTCAAAAGATGTTGGCTTTAATTTCTATTCTCTCTATGCTTAAATGAGTAACCCAAAGTCTTTAGCTAAATATCAAGTTTGATACCTGCAGTGCTCTGAGAGGATTCAATCTCCCAGACAGGATATCATGGCTTTTTGGTTGGCAGAACTGCCAGAACTTTCTGGATTTTCCACTAAGAACTTGACATCATCATTTGAATCAAAAAATCTCTCCTGAAAATGTCATTATGTATCAAAGGACTCAATTTCAACATTTCTAACTTAGAACATTATTAGCTTCTTCCAGGAAGTAGCATCAGTTTTTGTTATTGCTATATACACATACAGATAATTTTATCTAGCTGAGTATTTTTTTTCTCATTTGCACAACAAAACTGAACTAAATGATCTTTTCATTTTCTTTCAGCTTGTTAGAATTTTTGAGTCTATGAGGTAAAACTTTTATGGCAGAGAAACCTAGTCTTGGGTGACTGAAAACACTGTATTGGAATGTCCACAGCTATTCCAATGACAAAGTTCCAGAATCCACACTACCAAGGAGAACTGCAGGGAGGAGGGAGGGGCAGTGAAGGGGATGGAGACTAGGAACAAACAGACAAAAAAGACAAATGTACTTCTTGTGATGATTTCATGTAATGGCCCAGGTCCCTTCTAGTGCTTTTTGGAAAATTTCATTGCAATGACCTATAATAAGTAGAAAGGTCTCTCTTTTTCATCAAGTGATAATGAGTATGCACTTAAGAACAAGGTAGTAATTATTCGTCTTATACTTCTAGTAATTTCTTCTGTTTCCTCATCCTAGAGTTTATTTCCATGATGATATGCAAGGCTAGGTGCACGGATCTAATCATATACCTTTCCTTAATATAGCATAGCCACTTTCATTTATCCCATAAATCTTGGCAATTTTAGCCCAGGATATGAATAAAATAAAATAGATAGGATGTTTTCCTTATATTTTATTATTTTTTACTTCTTTTTTTAATATCCTCTATGTGCAATACATAGCAAGTTTCAGAAAGACAAGGAAAGTATTATTTGGGGATCATACAAATGTTACTTCATAGAGAGTTAGAAAAAAAATAGAGTTATACTCTATAGCTGCAGAAGCAGACAGCTAGACACAGGGATAAAGAACAGTCAGCCTTTGAAATTACAACTGTGAAACCCTGAAACTCCAGCTGTGTAATCCTAGGTAAGTGTCTTAACCTCTCTGAATAATCCTTATTCTGAAAATTAAATAGAATAACAAACATAAGAATGTCTGACAATTTGTGGGAGGCCAACATAGGTTAACTCCTTCCCTTGACCCCATATTATCATAATGGAATCTCCTCACTGGCACTCACTGTGAAATTATATATATAAAACAGACAAACTTTCCTTGTCTTTCTGAAACTTACTATGTATGCCGGTAAAACCGTTTTTTGACAAAAACCTTTCAATGGTTAATAAATGGCCAGGATTGAGCCTCTAGAAAAAGTTCTATCATTACAAATTCTTTGAAGGCCCTGACTCACTTATGTTTCCACTTGGAAAAACTATTCACCCAGTAGCTACAAAAGGGTAATCATAGTTATATGTACCAATCAAAGGATTCAGAATCAAAAAGAAACCAGTGCTAAATCAATAACAAACAAGCACTGAAACAAAGGAAGGAATCTATGTGCTATGGATTGTTTGTATTCTACTTAAGCTTGTAGACTGTGTGTGTATTCCTAGGTAGTGATTTGTAAAGATGTGTGTTTTCTTTCCTGTGTGCTCATTCAGTCTGACTCTTTGCAACTCCATGGATCATAGCCCATCAGGTTGTCCATGGAATTTTTCCAGGCAAGAATACTGGAGTGGGCTGCCATTTCCTTCTCCAAGGGATCTTCCAACCTAGGGATTAGACCCATGTCTCCTGCATTGGCAGGCAAATTCTTTACCACTAGCACTATCTATGAAGCCCCCCAGGGAGTTTGGAAGAGAGGAAAAGAGCAGCACAATATGAAGAAAGAAAGAGATGAGTGAACATTAATCTCAGAGAGGACCAGACATTAACACTTTTCCATATATTAATCATACTAATGATAAAAAATAACCATCACTATAGAAATTATTTTCTTGAAAGTGGTATCAGAGAGAATATGAATTTAATTTAAACTCAGGAATTTGCTGAAATAGAGATTATATATGAAATGTTCATCTCTTGGTATCTCCTGCTCCTTCACTATTAAAGTCTAATTCAAGAGTATTTTCTGTCCTTTTGAAAACAGTTTGAGTTGAGAGAAACTGTACCAATTGCTCTGCTTACACAGGCAGTGTAAAGTGAAGTGCTGAGCAATTATATGGTGGATTTGATCAGTTTTGACAGCCAGTACTGAAACTCAAGCCAGAATCCCCTGCTCTTTTCTTCCACAGCAGGTTCTGGGACTGAATTATATGACTAATTGCATCAAATTTCTATTTTACCTTGGCAATGGCCTCACAAATCCTCCATGTGCAAAATGGCCTTCCTGATCAATGCTAACAATTCTATATGTCATGGCTATTTTACAACTTCCATATCAAAATACATAAAATAATGATGGATAAAAATATTTAAATGCCCTTTGCAATACTCTAGATTGTCTTACATGAAAGTCATTCCAGAATGCTGCCTGTCTTCAATGCCTACAACCTGTATTCACCAAGTAGAATTTTTGACAAGAGAATCTTAGTACAATTTACAATCAGTTAAATGTAAATTAGTTCAGGAAGTTCTTCTCATTCTTTCCTTGAAACATGGCCAAGAATCATGTGGATTATCTGAATCATTTCCTTAGTGCATTACTTTAATCATATAAGAAACGCATGGTATTCACGTTGACAGTATTTCCTTTACAATAATATATTAGCAAAATGACCTAAAGATAAAGGTCATTAACATTAACTAGGCACTGATTCTATAATCCAAACCCAAATAACTGTCTAGAGAGCCTATAAGGGGCTGTACCACTCGCTTTGGATACTCATAAAACTAAAGCAATCTCTCCAAAATGTTTTAATGTGCAATGATCATTTTAACTTAGAGATACATACACACAGAAAAGAGGGATGAGATCTCACTTCTGAGATGAAAGCAAATTAACATCGTGGCAATTTCTTTCACAGCACATCATGGGGCAGTGCCAGCAGGCCACAGATGTATAACTCATGAGGAGCCTAAAGAGACATCTGTGAGGTGAGGGAAAATGTAGTATGCATTCAAAGTCCAATTTAGTAATGAAATGTAACCACGCCCCAGATGAATGTCTCAAATATACAAAGAAAAAGAGGAAAAATATCTTTTGTATACCTTTTCTTTTTCCACTCTAGATTAGTTAAAAGCAAAAAGTTCTAGTTCATATGTACCAGTGGACCAACTGAAGTGAGAGAGGAAAAAGAGACAAGAATGAGATAGAGATGGGGGGGGGGTGTGGAGAGAGATTTATCCTTCCTCTAGATTTTGAAGCAAAATTAAATTCAAATATGTTCATGTTAAATTTGATAAGATACTCTTACAAAAATTTTCTTAGTCATTTTCTGTTTTCATTATAGCTTCTGGGCTGTCCTATGTCAGGAAAGACATGAATCATGTCAAGACCACTGACCGAGAGTACCTGTGTTTCATTGCTTCATGGTTCTTATGGAACATATTTGTATCAAGCCTTGACTATTATAATCCAGGTCATACAGGGAGAATCAAAATCAGAGAATATCTCCTTTAATAAAATCACTTAGGCAATTCACCAAAAATATTTACTCCTTTAAGAACCTAGTATTATGTAGATAATTTCCCTAACTGCCACTGTTTCCCATACTTACAATTGAGAGAAATTAAGGAAGAGAGAGAAAGACAGAGTGACTGAGAAAGAGAGAGATGAAGAAAGAAAAATGAAAGACAAAAGGAATTCTTGTTAGAGAAAATACTTTAGAAATTTTCTATTTTATAGGTTTCCAAATATTTGCAGAAGAGAAATAATCTCCTTGGAAAACACTTTGAGAATGATTTCTCATGATCACACTTTGTTGTCTGTTTGCAGGCTAGATTTTAAAAACTGAACAGTGACCATGTTTTTTCATTCTTTAATCTATGTTTTGGTTCAAGCACAGTCTGGCATGTGAAAATAAATATTTTTGGAATAAATGAAAGAATGAATTAAAAAAAAATTAATTTCTTAGTCAAAAAAGAAAGCTTCCAATTAAAATGTTATTGCTGTATGAATTTTTGACAGGCTAACAATTTTTTTGTGATATTTCCAACATGATTTCTAATTCATGAGCATGTCCTGGGGCTGATCACATTTTGCCAAGTTACCCATGCAAACAACAAGATCAGGTCGCCCATGGATATCCTGGGAGCCAAGGTTGTGATCTCCTTCCTCTCTTTACTTCCATTCCAGAAGGTCAATCAGTTGGAATACCTCAACATTTAATAGGGAATGATTACCAGCCTTGGGAAACAAATTTGATGTGAAAAGAAAAGGGAAATTATGCCTTTCTTAATTCTTTTTTTCCCCCTTTGGGGATGGGCTTGGGGTTTCATCAATTTAGAAGTTGGAGGGGATTGAACCAATGAGTATCGCTGAAGAAGCTGAAGTTGAACGGTTCTATGAAGACCTACAAGACCTTTTAGAACTCACAGCCAAAAAAGATGTCCTTTTCATTATAGGGCACTGGGATGCAAAAGTAGGAAGTCAAGAAACACCTGGAGTGATAGGCAAATTTGGCCTTGGAGTACAGAATGAAGCAGGGCAAAGGCTAACAGAGTTTTCCCAAGTGAATGCACTAGTCATAGCAAACACCCTCTTCCAATGACACAAGAGAAGACTCTACACATGGACATCACCAGATGGTCAACACAGAAATCAGATTGATTATATTCTTTGCAGCCAAAGATGGAGAAGCTCTATACAGTCAGCAAAAACAAAACCAGGATCTGACTGTGGCTCAGATCATGAACTCCTTATTGCCAAATGCAGACTTAAATTGAAGAAAGTAGGGAAAACCACTAGACCATTCAGGTATGACCTAAGTCAAATCCCTTATGATTATATAGTGCAAAAGAAAGAAAAAAGAGATGATCAAATTATTTTATACAGTTCCACTTATACTTTTTTATGTGATGAGAAATTTATTTTTCTGTGATTTCACTCTAAAATACTCCAAATATTATATATCAATTTAAAATTGATATTGAGGTTTGTAGATTCACAAAACTACTAACCTTCTCTGGTGCAATTGATTTCATCACTGAAGTCTCCACAGTCATTGTCACCATCACAGGCCCAATGGCCTGGGATACATCTGCCACTGGAACAACTGAACTGGTTATCAAAGCAGGAATGTACACAGCCAACCTCATCACTCCCATCTCCACAGTCATCATCTAGAAAGAAGCATTAACAACCAGGTAGTGAAAAATTATCCATGGAGAAACATTTTCTTATGAAATACTTAACATTTGTTTTTGGTATTGAGTGCTTTCTTCTGTTATTGAAAAAATGAATGATAAATCAATCATCAACATTTCCCATGAGCAGTGGGAAAATTATTTCCATTTTTATATTGCTTTGTTTCTGATTGAATGCCAACTACTAAATTAAAGAGGAAAACATCCTTCACTTTAGATTTTGAAGCTTAATTTCTATTTCACTCAGAAATGACTAACCACTGACTGGATTAAACTATGCAACATGAAATAATTATGAAGTGGGGAAGACAGTGGTGATTGTAGGAATTTCCTGAAATGATACAGCTTGTGATATAATTATTGTTGGAAAATTACTATTTAGACCTATAAGCTCTATGCCCTAGTGTTTATAACTATCTTTAATTCAGATCCCTTTTCTCCATTCTCCCACATGAGGGCTCACTCTGTACCTTTACACCACTGGTTCTTAAGTATGTATTTATATCAGGAAATTGTTTGTACACTATCATTAGCAATGATTTATATTCTATATTAACAATTGCTGCAGGAGGGAAGCAAGGGGAATGTGAAGTGAAAACAGATTAAATTCAAACTAATGGCTGAGGTTGCATCAATTTATGTATAATTCATTTACCTGTATTTGGCATAATTTAACATAATGATAGAACTGAGTGAAGAAAAAATATCATTTGTACATAAAAAGCCAACGTAACAGAGTTGAGATCATCTGGATCTTCCATAATAATTTATGAACTACTCCATCCTGACATTACAGAGCATTTTACATCAATGCTTTGAGGAACCTGAATTGTCCAGGATATTTTCTCAATTGTTCCCTTCATGTCTTGTTTGTAGACTTAGACTAGATCTAGCATAATATCTGAAAACAAATCCCCATCATAGATAGCCCCAAGGGACTGCCATTGAGCTCCATTGTCCTTAATGCTAATCCCCATTGACAGGCCATCTGCCCTCTCACCACTTGTCTCAGCCATTTTGCTGGACTTGGCAAACTTCTCTTACAAACCAGCTCTGAAAGAAGTGAAGCTGCACAGACAGCCAGGCCTCCAATCAAATCAGTGCAGTCTAGTGAACATTCGGTACTTGCCAGAGTCGCAGTGCCACTTGCTGCTAATGCATCTTCCACTTTTGCATATAAACTGAGTTAGTGGTTCACAAGTTGGGAATTCTGTGAAAGATATAAAAACATCCAATAGGAAAGATGTTACTGATTATGTTTGACATCTCTTCATTTTTCTTGCAGTATAATGAATCTAAACAGTCCTTCATCAAGTGATTTTCCTTTATTTTAGTCCCAGAAATATACTCCTACAAAAGTTATTTAAAGTATGCATACCCTGTGTCCAAAAAATGCTGAACTTTGCAAACTTCTGACTTCACTCAGTTCTATCATTATATTAATATGTTATTGTGTTTGACTTCATTTGTTTCCTATTTGCTAATGTAATCAGAGCTCTGCCCCTCTCTTCCACACAGTCCATAGAGGAAACATTAGATAAGCAAATAAAGTGACAGTAACTATTTGAGGACACAGGATATGCATAATTTTAGTATCTTTTATAGGAATACATTTCAGTGACTAAAAGCCAAAGAAAATCACATGATGAACGACTGTTTAGATTCATTATGCGGCAAGAAAAATGAAAAGATGTCAATTCCCCCACATCAAGGAACTCAACCTTCTCTCAGTGAAGAACAACTGCATAGAGCTCTATACTATTGCACTGAAAAGTGACATATGTGTTTTAAAGCAGGCTTCCCTGGTAGCTCAGCTGGTAAAGAATATGCCCATAATGCAAGAGACTCTGGTTTGATTTTTGGGTTGGGAAGATCCTCTGGAAAAGGGATAAGTTACAAGTCTTTTTCTGAACATAGGGAGCTGAAGCAGAAAAGTTAAATCCAACTTTGCCTGAATGATGTCAATATCTTAAGCTGAGAGTAAGGAAACAAACACAAACAAAAAACTCAGTTTAGTTGCTATCATACATGTTAGGTAGTTAGAATAGGAATAAGGAGTCCAAAATGGCGGTGGCTAAAAGACAAGGAAGGGAAAAGCCTGTGAAAACAGAATAAAGGAAGATCTGAAGACCAGAGTGAGAATCTCAGGTAAAACAAACAACTCTCCTAGCTAGCCCAGTTTACATAGGGCAGGCTCAGGGGGAGGAGAGAAAACATATAAAAAGAGGGGCCTCTCTTCTCTTAACGTCTTTTGGGTTGGCATGCCCTCATGCCTCAAGGATATATTTTCTTTTACTTTCTAAATAAAATGGAGCTGTAACACGGAGCTGTAACACTGGCCTGACTCAGGGCTGTAATGCTGGTCCGTATGTCGCTTCAAATTTTTGTTGTGACAAGACAGAACCTGGGAAATTACACACTCCCCTGACATCTATGGTACCATTTGTCAGATTTAATCTGGCTGAAACGACCTCCTCTCGCCCCCACGAGGAGGAGACCATGCACAGCAGGAATCCAACTCTGAATGAAGCTCCCATGGCGGAAGCTGAACAGGAAGAAAACCCAGCACAAGGGAAGTGACAAGAAGCCCAGAGTACTGGAAACTGGGACAGCGAAAAACAAACTCAGCAGAAAGCTCATGTGACTCAGTCTCAGATTCCAGAAGACCTCCAGTTAAGGCAGGAGGTCCTCACACCTATGGCTGAAAGGACATATGCCTAACAAAATCTTAATTCCTTGATCTTAGTTTTCTGAATGTTGAGCTTTAAGCCACCTTTTTCACTCTCCTCTTTCACTTTCATCAAGAGGCTCTTTAGTTCCTCTTCACTTTCTGCTATAAGGGTGGTGTCATCTTCATATCTGAGGTTATCGATATTTCTCCTGGCAATCTTGATTCCAGCTTGTGCTTCCTCCAGCCCAGTGTTTCTCATGATGTACTCTGCATATAAGTTAAATAAGCAGGTTGACAATATACAGCCTTGACGTACTCCCTTTCCTATTTGGAACCAGTCTGTTGTTCCATGTCCAGTTCTAACTGTTGTCTTCTGACCTGCATACAGATTTCTCAGGAGGCAGGTCAGGTGGTCTGGTATTCCCATCTCTTTCAGAATTTTCCACAGTTTATTGTGATCCACATAGTCAAAGGCTTTGGCATAGTCAATAAAGCAGAAATAGATGTTTTTCTGGAACTCGCTTGCTTTTTCAATGATCCAGCAGATGTTCACAATTTGATCTCTGGTTCCACTGCCTTTTCTAAAACCAGCTTGAACATCTGGAAGTTCACAGTTCACATATTGCTGAAGCCTGGCTTGGAGAATTTTAAGTATTACTTTACTAGCATGTGAGATGGGTGCAATTGTGTGGTAGTTTGAGCATTCTTTGGCATTGCCTTTCTTTGGGATTGGAATGAAAACTGACCTTTTCCAGTCCTGTGGCCACTGCTGAGTTTTTCCAAATTTGCTGGCATATTGAGTGCAGCACTTGCACAGCATCATCTTTCAGGATTTGAAATAGCTCAACTGGAATTCCATCACCTCCACTAGCTTTGTTCGTAGTGATGTTTTCTGTTTTGCCCTACATTTTATATTTGTAACATGGGATTTCTCCCTCTTGTTTTCATTGCTTGACAAATGAAGCACCTGCTTGGACAGGGCACAAGGCTACAGTGTTTAAGGAACACTGAGGGTGAGCAATGTGGCGTCCCCTCAGAGATAGTATTGGTGGGGCAGGAAAGACAGACTGTAAATAAACTGCCATCCAGGGAGGCCACAGCAGAAGCACTAAGGGTTGGGATTTTTTAGGACCGACAAAAATCACTATGATGCTATCTCCAAAGTCTGAGAAAAAATAACTGTCAATTTAGAACATTATGTTATTAAATGCTCATTCAAGGATGAAGATGAAAATATTTTCATCCAAATAAAAGCTGAGAGCATTCACCATTAAGATACTCTCACTAAAGACATTTCTTCATGGTAAAAAAAAAAAAAAAAAAAAATCTTAATTCCTTTACAATCTCTTGTTTCTTGTTTACTCGAACCCCCAACTAACAGGTGAGCAGCAGTGGGTGCAACTGAGGGACTCTGGAAGGGGCTACTCCTCAGTGTGTCCCAAAGACTCCACTATCTGCTGGGCCCCAGTAGCCATTGCTCAAGCAGGTGGGGGTTCTTCTGTCCATAATCTTCTTTTGTGCCAAGGGTCAGGCCAATGAAAACTGTTAGCACAGGTCAGATATTTAGCAAATTTTCTGGCAGGTTATGAAGGGGATTCCTCAGTGTGTTTTTTCCCACTGCTTTTACCTCCTGTCCTTCAGCTCTTTTCTCCCGGGACTTGAGCCTAGCCAAAACGCATCGTGCCTGGCTTTAGGACCTAATGAAGCTCAAGATCTGATGTCTCATTGCAAAACTTCAGTTAGAGACACAAAGATAGGTAAGAGGTGGATTTGTTCCTGTTCAGAGAGAAGCACACTCCACAGGGTGTGGGCCATCACAGAGGAGAGTGCAGTAGCCCTGGAATGTGGTGTGTCTATTTTTTGCCAGCTAGGTGAATTCATATGCTAATGAGTGGGAGGATCTCCCAACCATTGGGGAACCAACCACTCCTCTGTCTTTTGACAGTGCCTTGGAACTGTCCTGCCAGTTCTGGGTGTGTCACTTAGCTTGCAGATTGGGGATCAAGGTGCATTTGAATTTGACTTGTCATCATGGACCCATTTGATTTTAATCAGGTTTATGTTTATGCCCTTGGGACAACCAGAAAGTAGCTAGCTCTTGAGAGGGAAATAATGTATAATATCCAATCCCTCAAGATATTCAGGCCTTCATCTTCTATGTTTCCTACAATATGTGCAACAAGAGCCATCTCTCAGTGGACCTGCTAGGGCAGGTGACAGGCACACAATGCCTGCTGGAAATTCATCTGCTGGCATCCCTTCAAGGGCAATTGGGCTTCCAGGGATAATGTTTGCCACTTTGGGAGTTAGCCCTGCAGGCCGTTTGGGCCTAAACCCTTACCACCCTTTTCCTAAAGTTACAAACATACCCCTGGATCAAATTTCCACTCCACTTTTATGGAACATCTGGTCTGTTGCCTCTTATCAATTTGTTCTTAAGCCAATTACTATCTCTTACTACTAGGACCCTGCCCCCTTGTAGACAACACTGTTCCATCCCACTTATTAAAATATCTTAATGCTCCTAACAGGACCAGATAACCCATTCTTTTGTCATTACTTCTGTTATTACCTAAAGTGGGTCTATGACAATGAAATGTTTACCACTGGAGACATCCTAACCTACTCTTATAGAGGACTAGGGGAAGAAATCAGTGACTTACTTTCCCTTAGAGCAGTAAGAGGATAAGGCTTATGGCTGCTTCACCAGGTTCACAGTCTCAGGGCACAGGCTTGGATTGCTTTATGTCATGATATCTATTCCCATCTGCGGTGAACAAGCTGGCAATGAGTTAAAATTACAACCCCTTAGTCCTACCTAGCATTGGTCACACTGGAGACCTTGGGGATGCCCAACTCCAATCCGGGGGTCCCAGGAGGTTGACCTGACTTGATCTGCCTAGGAATCTGGTCCTTGAAACGTTGTCATGCTTCAACCTGCTCAGGTATCCACCAGTCCAAGAGTCCCAGGAGGTCGACATGCCTTAACCTGCGCAGGGATCCAACTCTTGGGAGGCTGACCCGCCTCAACCTGCCTGGGAATTCGATCTCCAGGAGGCTGTCACACCTTAGCTTGGCTGGGGATCTGCACCCTGACCTGGAGATGCCTGGCTCTCAAGTTGCAACAGTACTGGGTAGGATAAGTCTCAAAAAGACTCACCCCTAAGGAAGTCCACCCATGGAAATTGAAGGAGGCCTATTAGTTTTTTCTTGTTTCTTTTCCTCCCTGTCATGACTGTCTTTCAGATGGGAAATAACAATCCACTTCCCGGCGGATGCCCTTGAGATGCATCCTTGATTACTGGAAGCTGTTTAATCCTCTAACTCTAAAGAGAAGTCACTTAAAATTATTTTGTGCCACTGCGTGGCCACGGTATCCTCTGGGGGACAAGGAACACTGGCCTGAGGATGGGAATTTAAATTACAATACCATCCTGCAGCTAGACTTATTCTGCAAAAAAACAAGGGAAATGGACAGAGATCCCCTATGTCCAAATTTTCTTCCAACTAAAAGATATGAAGGAACTCTGTCTTAAGTGCAGGGTTGTTGTATGCCCTAAAAGTGAGCCTACTAGGCAATTGGTGTTAGGCCAGACAACCAAGAGGAGGCCCTTCACGTGAAGGCTCACCTCCCATGGCTCCTGAGTTGCCTGGTGCTCCTTCCTTGTATCCAAACATACCCCCATATCTGGGAACACCCCTCCACAAAAGCCAACTCAAGTATGTACCTTAGTTGAAACTGGAGGAGAAATCAGACCAACCCAGGTCCATAAGCAGTTCTCCCTCTTAGAACTAAGACAGATCAAACAAGACCTTGGAAGCTATACAGATGACACAGGCAAATATATAGATACATTACAATACATTACAATGGCCTTTGACTTGACGTGGAAGGACATCATGGTCATATTTAGCCAAACTTTATCTGACTCTGGGGCTTTCCTGGTGACTCAGATGGTAAAATGTCTGCCTGCAATGCAGGATATCCGGGTTTGATCCCTGGGTCAGTAAGATCCCCTGGAGAAAGAAATGGCAACCCACTCCAGTACGCTTGCCTGGAAAATTCTATGGATGGAGGATCCTGGTAGGCTGCTGTCCATGGGGTGGCAAAGAGTCTGACAGGACTGAGCGACTTCACTTTCTTTCTATCTGACCCTGAACATGCTAGGGTCTTAAAGGAAGCCCAAAGGTATGCTATGGGGCTTTACATGTCAAGTGATAAATACCCAGTAGGGGAAACTGCAGTCCCCTCCTCAGATCCTTACTGGAATTATAATGATCCTGAACACACCTGGGAAAGGGATCATTTTCTGATCTGTGTGAAGGTAGGACTGAAAGCAGCCCGGCAAAAAGTAATCAGCTATGCCTGGAACTCAGCAATAAATCAGGAGCCCAAGGAGAACCCCATTGCCTTTCTGGAAAGGCTAAAAGAGGCCCTCCAAAAGTTTGCCAACCTGGACTTAGACTCTTATGAGGGACAAGTGATTTTAAAGGACAAATTCCTGTCCCAATGCACATCAGACATCAAGATAAAGTTACAACAGCAACAGCAGCAGGACCCTGCTGCCTCTTTAGATGAGATGGTCCAGACAGCCACCAGTACCTTTATAAGAGAGAAAAGGAGAGGGAGGCCAAGGCCTAGGAGAGGGAGAAAAAGAAAGAGACAAGGCATGCCCAGATGCTGGCCGCCCTCCAGGGAAGCCCTATGGAAAACTCTGAGTCCTTGAAGGACAAGGCATGAGGCAAATGCCTAATCTGTAGACAGATGGGACATTGGGCCAAAAAGTGTCCAAGTGACAAGTCCAAGTCTCCTAAAGTGGCTTGCTACAAATATCATCAATTGGGACTTTGGGTGGCACTCTGCCCTCGAGAACCCAGAGCCTCAAGGTCAAGCACCAAGCCTTCCCTCATGATGGTTCAACAGGACTAAAGCGGCCTACTCCAGCCAGCCTGCCTGTCACAGATAACTATCACAGGGCTGGAGCCAAGGGTGCAACTGGATGTGTCAGAGACCTTGAACTACTGAACAAAACCCTGAGAGGGATTGTCAGAAGATCCTCTGACCAATCCTGAGGAAATTCTGTACACTGATGGAAGCAGCTTTGTCTTCGATGGAAAAAGAGCCAGATATGCAGTAATCTCCAATTTTGAGGCCACAGAGACTAAACTTTTGCCACCAGGTACTTCGGCCCAATTAGCTGAGCTCATAGCCCTGACTCAAACTTTAGAGCTAGGAAAGAGAAAAAGAGTAGCCATTTACACTGACTCCAACTACGCCTCTCTGATGCTACATGCACATGCTGCTATTTGGAAAGAAAGAGGCCACTTGACCACCCGAGGGTCCCCAATCAAACATGGCGATCAAATCATTAGGCTGTTGGAGACAGTATATATGCCTGCCAATGTTTCAGTCTCCCATTGTGAAGGACACCAAAAAGGGAGCATGGAAGTAGCACAAAGGAACCAAGCAGCTGATTAGGCAGCAGAGAGCAGCATTACAGAACAACAACTTAATAGGGGTTGCCACATTAATTCCACAGACTAATTTGACAGAAACTCTTTCATATACTGAAGGTGAGACTCTTAAAGCTAAGGGTGAGGACTTTTAAGAAGATGATATGGAGTGGTTCCAAAAGGAGGGACTCCTTTTCTCTGCCTAGGAACCTCCAATGGAAGTTGGTTAACTCCTCACATGCCACCATTCATTTAGGGGAAAAGGCCCTCCAAAGATTACTAGAAAGGTCCTTCAGAGAAATAGGCCTCCAAATGACTATAAGGCAAATGGTCTCCCCTTGTCCCACCTGCCAATTAAACAACCCCCAAGAAGCTTGAAGACCCCAGCTGGCCCATCCTGTCCAACAACATGTGACCTACCCAGGAGAGGACTGGCAGATGGACTCCACCCAGATGCCGGTTTCTCCAGGGTATAAATACCTATTAGTCATGATAGATACATTCACAGGATGGATTGAAGGCTTTCCCACCCAGACTGAGAAGGCTGAGGAGGTGGTAAAAAAACTGCTCCATGAAATCATTCCAAGATTTGGTCTGCCCAGGTCATTATAAAGTGACAATGGGACATCATTTACTTCTAAGGTCACCCAAGGGGTCTCTAAAGCATTGGGCATTACTTGTTTTCTCCATTGTGCCTGGAGGCCTCAGTCTTCAGGAAAAGTAGAAAGAGCCAACCAATTCTTAAAATCAGCAATAAAAAAGAGACCTCTCTGGGATGGAAGGAGGCGTTACCAATAGCTCTCCTCCACACTCATATTGCCCCTAAAGAACAGATTGGTCTTAGTCCTTATGAATTGCTCTCTGGGAGACCTTTTGTTTATGTCAATGACCTCTTCCCAGATCCAGAGGCTCAGACCCTCCAGTCTTATACCATGGTCATTGGGAAATTCTAATAGGATATACACTTGTGGGGAGTCAACCAGGATCCAAAGATTCTAAGGAGTCACCACTATATGTTCCAGGGACTCAAGTCCTTATTAAAGTCTAGAAAGATGGATCCCCAAAGGCTCAACTCCAGCCCACATGGAAGGGCCCCTACCCTGTAATACTTTCTATCCCCACAGCAGTCAAGGTACATGACTTGACTGTACCTTGGGACATGACTCCTGCATTCACTACTCATGAGTCAAGCCATAGAAGAAAACAGAAGAGGACACTCAATACACCTTTGAGCCCCTGGGAAATCTCAGATACCTATTCAGAACTACAAATGAATGCCATTCTAATGAACACCTCAAAAATCAAGTTTCTGGGGATAAGATTTCTCAGGACAGTTCTATGGAGCCAACATAGCTTATCAAGTGCTGTACTCCAAAATAGACAGGAGATAGATCTCCTGATCCCTGAACAAGGAAGGACTTGAGCCATTTTGAATGAGATGTGTTGTTTCTGGGTAAATACTTCCAGCTAAGTTAAAGAAAGTCTCACAGTCCTCAAGAAAAACATTCTAGACCCTACAGGAACTCAAAGAATGAGCTGGGGAGTTCTTGGGGTGGCTACAATCTCTCTTTGGGGGATCCTCCTGGTAATGGGAAATTTGGAGTTGGCTAATGTCCCTACTAATCCCTGTTATTACCATATTGATGCTGCTTATGATTGTCCCATGTATTATCAATTGTCTAAACCATTTTTTTCTCTGCCCAGGTCAACAAGCTAAGACATGCAGTGCCAGTTCAACAAGGATATATAAAACTACAGCCAACCATGAAAATATCAATCACCCTTAGATGGACACTGCTATAGGACTCTGAGGCTTGAGACTATCAAGTGGGAGAGGCCCAATGCCCCTTGCTGTTGTCCCAGTTCAGCAGGAAGTAGCCAGAGAAACCTCGATGTTCCTATTCCCAAAGAATTGGGCCTCCTATCTCTTAAAGGGGGAATGTTAGGTAGATAGAATAGGAAAAAGGAGTCCAAAATGGTGGTGGCTAAAAGACAAGGAAGGGAAAAGCCCTTGAAAATAGAACAAAGAAAGGTCCAAGGACCAGAGTGAGAATCTAGGGTAAAACAAACAGCCCTCCTTGCTAGCCCAATTTACATATGGCAGGCTCGGGGAAAGAGAGAAAACATATACAAGAGGGGCCTCTCTTCTCTTCGCATCTTTTGGGTTGGCATGCCCTCATGCCTCGAGGATGTATTTTTCTTTACTTTCTAAATTAAACTGAGCTGTAACACTGGTCCATCTGAGGGTTGTAATGCTGGTTCATCCATCACTTTAAATTTTTGTTGTGATGAGACAGAACCAAGGAAATTACACACTCCCCTGACAATACAGTTATATAGATTTTGAAAGTGTGAATTCTAAATTAAAAAAAAAAAAAAATCCCCGGGAAATCAACAACAGCAAAACATAAGATTTCAAAATAAAATTTTACTTAATTAAATCAAAAGACCTTGTTTACTAACAGGTAACTACAATGACATACCCATAACAATAAACACTGAAAAAACAAAGCATAGAATTAGCACAGGAAATGATTCTAAAAAAAGAATTGGTCAGCCAATTCAAAGGATTAGTGAATTGAGCAGACAATTTTGTCAAAATAAGATCAGATAATCAGGACTGATTACAAGAGAAAAATAAGGTAGTAATAATAAGAGAAAAGATGATTGTAAACAGTTCATCCAAGGAATTCAAAGAAGCTTACTAATATTTTCCAGGATAAAATTTTTCATATAATGAAAGTAATTCATGTAGAGTTAACATGATTTACTCAATATCAGACCTTTTATCTCCCAAGACAATATCCAGGGAATCATAAATCCTCACACACACAACTTATTTAATAGACATTAAAAAAAAAGAAAAAGAAGCATGAAAAAACCTCCATCAATTCACTGGTATAAAGACAGAAAAAAATGACACAGAGATAGATCTGTGGCCTATATTCTTTACTACTGTTCCCTGACAGCAGTAGTCAAAGTCATTTTGTGGCAAATACTTGGTTTTCTCTCTAACCTCCATCTGACGGCTGGGGGACCATCAATATTTTCACGTTTTAGTCTTTAGCTTGTCTCAGAGCTACCAGTGTGGCTGAGTTAGACTCAGGCTGCCCAAATTCCTTCAGCCAAACCTATTCACCTCTTATCTAGCTACACAATTCTGTATCTGTCTATAGCTTTACTTCTGGAATTTAGTAAAAAATGTATGAATAATAACAACAGATTTTGTGCTTGAAAAACAAAGAAATAAGAAATGTTTGATTATATAAAACTATTTTACTCCTAAAGAAACTGAAATCATGAATGTTAGGCTTGCCTAAGGTTATGTATACCTCCTTAATGGAAATTAGGTTATTAGAATTAAGTTCATCAAACTCTCCATCTATCCCTCTTTCTATAACATCCTACTATCAATATTCTACCTTATTTTAACTTATTATCCATGAAAGTACCTAAACTGTTACTTTACCCATATTTTCCATCTATCTTAAATATAAAAGTTACGTTAGTTCTCATAAATTGTTTCATTATATAAAGAGAGTTCTTTGTGCCCAGTAGAAATGAGTCTCTAAATACTTTCAATAGTTTAGTATTTGGTTCACCAGTTTCCATACATACCAGCCAATATTTCATAATTCTATAAGAGTCCTTTAGACTGCAAGGAGATCCAAACCAGTCCATTCTAAAGGAGATCAGTCCTGGGTGTTCATTGGAAGGACTGATGCTAAAGCTGAAACTTTGGCCACCTCATGCGAAGAGCTGACTCATTGGAAAGGACTCTGATGCTGGGAGAGATTGGGGGCAGGAGGGGAAGGGGACGACAGAGGATGAGATGGCTGGATGGCATCACCGACTCGATGGACATGAGTTTGAGTGAACTCCGGGAGTTGGTGATGGACAGGAAGGCCTGGTGTGCTGCATTTCATGGGGTCGCAAAGAGTCGGACACGACTGAGTGACTGAACTGAACTGAACTGAATATCAAAAATACCAATTATTTTGAATTTTGATATTTCTTTAAAATCTGCAACACTATCAACTCTTACTTTATTCATAAGTGGATTATAGCAAGATTTACTTGATCATTTTTGTCACAGTTTTTTGGGTCTATCTTTTTCCTTAATGTTTTAAACACAACCCTTTAAACAAAACCCATTCTAGTGGGTAACAACTGAATCCTTGATCTCACACATGCATGGGGAGTTTTTCTGCCTGCATCTCCCTCTGTCATCACACTCTCTGGCCTGTTGGATAAGGCTGATCTCACCCACCACGCCATCTCACTTGGGCCAACAGTTCCCTGCACTGCACCATTTATGAGAAGATTTGAGTGGTGGTTACCACTGGCCCCCATATGGCCTTGCTCTCTTTATGGGACTTGGGCCTTTTTGGCAGTCATGCTTCCCAGGTTTCCCCTCCACGCCTACTCTGAGTCTTTTTTTTTTTTTTAAGAGGACTTTACAAAGTACTCCCAGTAGTAATTCTTCTAAAAAGTTGCCATTGAGCATTTTCTTAGTACTAACAAAATATACTTTAGGAAACGAGAATTTTAAATGACATTGCTACAATTCCTATAGAACTTTGCATTTTCTTTTAAAAACCATGACATTTTAAAGTTAAAAGTCTATGTCAACATGTAGTTTTTGGCAAATCACTAATAACTAGAATGAAAAGCAAAAGTGAAAAGTGAAAGTGAAGCTGCTCAGTCGTGTCTGACTCTTTGCGAACCCATGGACGGTAGCCTACCAGGCTCTGTGGTACATGTGATTTTCCAGGCAAGAATACTGGAGTGGGCTGCCATTTCCTTCTCCAGGGGATCTTCCCAACCCAGGGATCAAACCTGGGTCTCCTGCATTGCAGACAGACACTTTACTATCTGAGCCACTAGGGAAACAAAATGCAAGCAAATTAATTTTGCATGGTCATATCAAAGGCCTTTTTTGTATATTATCCCAGAAATAATATTTCAAATCTAAATCAGAGGCTAAAATATTCACCCTTGTCCTTAAAATTATGAAATGATGAGTTTTGGAGACTGAACTCTATTATGTAGCTAGAACTAGGAAAAGAGAGACAGCAGGGTGGTCAGCAGTGATACAGACTACAAGTGATAGCCACGTTAATACTGGCAAACTATCCAGTGACAACATAAATTGCTATTATTTATTAAATAACAGGTAGGGAAAGTGGTGGCTTCCTAATAGATCTTGTTAACATGGATCCTTGACTACTTGCTTCTTTACTTAAGATTGCATAAAAGAAATTTCTTTGTGTGAATTTACCTTTGAGTATCCATCTTTGGTACTGGCATAATGGTTAAAATGGAAAGTATTATAAAAGTGAACAATTTTTTACTAAATTTTATGATTACCAATGCCATGTCTTGAGATAGAATTTTAGAATAAGTGTTACTTTTTTAAACCAAAACACATGATCAGAGCCTAAATATGATTCAAGATAGAAGTAAAAAGGAGGCATATCCAGTGTTTAATTCTCTACTTTCCAATGCAGGGGGCACAGGTTCAACCCTTGATCTGGGAACTAAGATCCCACATGCCATGTGGTGCAGCCAAAAAAAAAAAAAGAAAAGTAGTAAAAAAAGGAAGCAATAACTGATACACAGAGATAAAAGACTATATCAAAAGTCATCTACAAGGCAACCGAACAAATACTCTGACATATGAGAAAGTACTCAAAAAAGAAATGAAAATGACCAAAGCATAATTTAATAATTTAATCAATATCTCTTAGAAAGACTTTTCAATCTGAAAAAATGATGAAAATTCATTTATCTTTAAAGGATCAATATGAATATTGTAAAAAATATGCTTTTTTAATTAGATAAATAAGTGTTTAATGTTTAGAAGATGTGGAGTAGACATGAATAGAGACTTTAAATGAAGTATAAATTATGCTTAAAATGAGTAAGCAACTACATGCAGATTGTAAGATATGATGACAATTAATTTTTAAATAACATTACATCTTTAGTCATAATAGGTTAATTCACATGTTAAAATCTCTTTTCTATGAAGTTTGAAATGTATTAACAAACATCATATATTTTATTAGGAAAAAGTGAATCCCTCAAAGCATTTGGAAACTTCTAAAATTTGGCATAGAGGCATACATCAGAGACATTGCAGGCTTGGTCTCAGAAAACATCAAAAAAACTGCATTTTCAATAAAGTGAGCCACATAAATATTTTAATTTTTTGATGCACATAAAGGTTATGTTCACATTATACTTGTGTCACATTATGTCTAGAAAACATACATACCTTAATTAATAAATACTTTATTGCTAAAAATGCTATCATCTGACAGCACAAGTTTCCCACAAGTTTTCAATTTGTAAAAAAAAGTATCTGGAAAGTGCAATGAAGCAAAACACAATTAAATGAGATATACTGTCAGTTGAGAAATTTTCCCTGTGACCTTTAAGATTCTATTCAGTTCTTAGATTCTAATTTTAAAAAGCAGCCAAAAGAAGCATCTGGAAATTAGTTTCCAAAAGGTAAAACTTCCAAAGTGAGTAAAATAATTGAAAATTCAATGTATTTTCACTAAGAAAATGAGTCATGCCTCTTATGCTCACAGTAAATATATGTACATGTGTAAGTAAATACAACATATGCATATGTGTAAGAAATTAATAAATAAGAATCTCAGTTAAGTAGATTTGGGAGATAAGAAGGGGGAGTTCTCATACCCTGGGATGATAGCTGAGCCCAACAGGAAAAAAAGACTCCCATTGCCAACTTCCTTTTCCCTCTGTAAGAGTTCTCCGTCCCTTGTGAGGCTTTGCATGTGGCTCACCATGGTTGCAGACCCTGAATTGCAATACTCCTCTGATTCCGAAGAAAGTCACCTTTCCTGGAGAAATATCTGCCAATCTATTTGCTTAATGTCAATATTTGCATATAGTGCACATGTGTTCTTAAACAACTACTTTTCCTTTCTGATTTATTACTTATATAATATTTGGTTATATCATCTCTCTTGCAATTATGACTGAGTTTATAGGACCAATAGGTAAATTCCACAAAGAAGAAAAAGGTGGGAAGAGAAGAAAGCAAAGAGTAACTCATTAAAAAAAATAAAGGTATTAGTTTAATGGACACTTGGAAAAAGTAAAGTTACTAATGATTCAATTTTGTTTTCTTATTGGTAAATCACACAGGCTTTCTATTCACAGACTCTTGGTTTGTAACATGGTATCCTGGGTCCCTTAAGTCCATAAGGTCAAGAAGTCAGAAAAAATGTCATCTGGTAATGCATGACACTCTAAAATAATTTAATGTAGAACAAATATGGTTTCTCACCTGAATAATTCCTAGGATTATCACAGCATTCCAATAAAACACAGTAACTGAATTTCAGAAAAATGAAAGAACTGATAAATAAAGAAACATTAAAATTATCTTGGGCTTTTCTCTGCCTAATAATGCAGTCAACTGTACAAAACATTTTAGAAAGACTTTCATCAAAAAAATTTTAATACAATGTAGATCTCCTCCCTTTTTTCACTAATGTTGTAAAACTCTGCTTTCATAGCTCAGTGTCCTATAATTAGCACCTGATAGTGATAAGAAATGAGGTACAATGACAATATACACTTTTCCCCTAAAAAATAAACTTTTAAAAAACAAATCTGATATTTTCCCTGTTCTTCAATATTAGTATTACTTTTAAACTTGAAAATAGAACCTAATATTTTGTTTCATTTCTGGATACTTGTTCTGTTAAAATATCATTATGAATTATTGCATTTGATAAAGTCTTAAATGTTACAAAGTGTCTTTTCCTTCTTGACTTTGCATAAGTATTATTTGACTTTGGATCTTCCTTGAGACATAAATTACAGGACTCTTGGAAAGACTACCTGATTAACTCAGAAAAAGAAACATATTAAACCAAAGTGGCTTACATTTTAACATGTTGAAATTACAGCACAGAAAAGAAAACTATATTTTATTTCTACAGTTACTTCAACCTCATAGAATATATAATACGGATTAATGGGCTGTTAAAAAATCTTCTATTGTTGCAGGTAGAATGTTCAACTTATCTATTATATTTTTCACCTAAAATTTATTGCCAGGATATATGTATGCTATTGCGTAAGTGGCAACAATTTTCTCTTTCTCTCAAGGGTAATCATGGTTGGTATGGTACTTATATTTATCCACTATACACAGCTTAGACAGATGTTTCCCAGTGAGGTAGATTTCAGATGAAATTTACATTTCTTTCCTGTCTCTAATCTAGGAATTGTCCTATTATTCCTCCTTTTTGTTCCCCATATAAATATTTCTAAATAATGTATTACTGAAGTCTCAAAATACAGTTATTCCAGGTTCATTTGAGAGCATGTATTACATATTATATATATATATATATATATATATATATATACACATATGAATTTGACTATGACAAGTGTGTGGAAAATTCATAGAAGATTCAAGTTAAAATAATGACAAGGTAAGGATAATATAGGAGCCCATGGTTAGAAAGTGTTAATTTCTCAGTCGTGTCTGAATCTTTGTGATGCCTTGGACTGTAGCCCACCAGGTTCCTCTGCCCATGGAATTCTCCAGGCAAGAATACTGGAGTAGGAAGCCATTTTGTTCTCCAGGAGATCTTCCTGACCCAGGCTTCTAGAACGGCAGGCATATTTTTTACCATCTGAGCCACTTAGGGAAGCCCTGATGTTAATCTAAATATGATGAAGACTATAATACATTATACATTATTATTTATTGAGAAGAGGCACTAGGTAGCCCACATTAACACATTACTTACACTCTACTCAACAGCTCTGCAATTGTCATTACCAACTCAAATTTTCAGAAGAAAACAGTATGACTTGCCTGAGGACACACTCATTACCAACTAGTGTCAGAGTAAAATCCTAATGCTTATCTGATTCCAAAATTAAATTATTTTTCACTATACCATTCTGATTATACCTATGTCCTTAAAAGAATCATAGCATAAAAATATTGGGCAAAAGATATGAAAAATTTATTATTCTTTCTGTGGTTTATGTCTTCTATTTTTACTCCAATCCTAGTTTTTACTCTCTAATGTTTATAATTATAGTTATGGAAAATAATACTTTTTAAAATTATAGCAATTGTAGGACCATATCCTCTGAGAAAATATACAACATTTCTATATACCAATGCTAGTTGTGGCTCCAGAGAATTGGTACTTTGGTAGGACAAATTTCAAAAGATCCAATAAATACACTTTAAAAAAAATTATAAGAGAATAGGGTGCCACAAATTATCTTTATTTTACTACTCTTTCACTGTTGTTACATAAAAACCTCATATCTCACATATGCCAAGTATAAAGAACATAAACATTATAAGCAGGTGAATCCTGAGTTCAAATTCTTGTATTATCACTAATTAATGTGTGACATTGGGCAGTTACTTAACACCTCTGATCTCTGGTTCCTATTCTATGAAACAGAGTAGAAAACTACTGTGAAAGTTTTTACCCATTCAAGATATTTTACTAAACACTTTGTTTAGTTAGTTTAAATAGAGTTCTAGACCTTAGAGATATATCACCCAGAAACAATGAATGTATGAATGAATCAAATGTAGTAGGCACTGGGAATACAGAATTCAGCATTCTCTTTTCTCAGAGTACTTACAATCTGATAGGAAAAACATTTGTAATTTAATTAAACAAGCGACTTAATAAACCTCTGATAAGTGCTATGACAAGGGCAGTGCCAGGTGTTATTTAAACACACAACAGAAGCATCTAATCTTAGATATGGTTTCCCAGACGAGTGATGTACAAGTTGATACAAATACCAGGTTCAGGTTAAATCAGACAAACAGGAGGGAAAGGGGTGCTTTTAGAATATTCCAGAAAGATGGCATTTCTGAAAGCCCAGAAGTCAGAGTACATAAAATATATGAGAAACTGCAAGAACTCCAGAATGGCTGCAATAAGGTGTAAGACAGAAGTAGTGGAATTTTAGGAGCTATAAACAGGCTTGAGAGACAGATTCAGAAATGATCACCATTGATATAATAAAGACTTGGAAGTCAAAGGGACACCCAGGGAGTATATAAAGAATGAGACTGAGAACGAGAAAAGAAATATTGAATAGTTCTGGCAATGTGACAGACACAAGAGAAATTCTAGATAAAGTAGCAACCAAACATTTTAACACATAGGTGAATGTGTAAAAAAAATAATACAAATTTTCAGAACCCAGAAATGAGAATGGTACAGAAAACTAGATCAGCTAGTGAACTATAACTACTGGAAGTGTGTGTGTGTGTGTGTGTGTGTGTGACTTTGCTTAGAAAGGCAATAGAAGAATAATAGAATTATAATCTACATGTTTGAGGACTAATGACAGCTTCACATAGGTGATAAATCTTTAATTCCACAAAGGCATTGATCCTAGTGTAGACCCAGTCTCAGAGGTTAAAATTCCATGGAAGGAAGCATCAGACGACATTCCTCTCAATACAAGGAAATGTCTTAGCTTGGACTGTAAGTGAAAAAATATATAGTCTTCCCTGTACATGTATGAAGACTATATCATAAGTTCTAGTTTCTACAGTTCAGGAAACCTCAACCTTAAAAACTAAAGGTAAAAATTAATTCAGGGCACATAACATTTCCAAGAATTCTCATGGTGTTTAATGCAGCCGATCTGAAGACAAGTCTTAAGGACTTCCATAGGGCCAAAAAAAAAAAAAATATATATATATATATATAATAGTCTCAAAGTTCAAAAATCACAAAAAATAAAACAAAAATTAAAAAGGTGAAAGAAAAAATCTGGTGAGAGAAATTCAGCAGATGCAGCAAATGGCGGAAATACATCTACAAGCTCTACACATATTTTAAAAATATCTGACAGAAATGAGATTGAAATATGATAGGAACTATAAAATAGGGAAGTCAAAATTTAATTAAAGGAGAAAGACAAATTGTTTAAATGTAAATCATTCTGAGACATTCTGAGAAAAAAAAGTAGGGGGACTTGAAAAATAATCAAATAGAATATTTAGAAATGAAAACTAGAGCCTTGAACTTTCAAAACGCATCAGTTCAGTTACTCAGTCATGTCCAACTCTTTGCAACCCTGTTGACTCCAGCACACCAGGCCTTCCCGTCCATCACCAACTCCTGGAACTTGCTCAAACTCATGTCCATTGAGTTGGTGATCCCATCCAACCATGTTATCCTCTGTCGTCCCCTTCTCTTCCTGCCTTCAGTCTTTCCCAGCATTAGAGTCTTTTCCAATGAGTCAGTTCTTTGCATCAGGTGGCCAAAGTATTGGAGCTTCAGCTTCAGCATCAGTCCTTTCAATGGATATTCAGTATTGATTTCCTTTAGGATTGACTGGTTTGATCTCTTTTCAGCCTATGGGACTCTCAAGAGTCTTCTCCAATACCACAGTTCAAAAGCATCAATTCTTTTGTGCTCAGCTTTCTTTATAGTCCAACTCTCACATCCATATATGACTACTGGAAATACCATAGCTTTGACTAGACAGACCTTTGTTAGCAAAGTAATGTCTCTGGTTTTTTATGCTGTCTATGTTGGTCATAGCTTTTCTTCCAAGGAACAAACGTCTTTTAATTTCATGGCTGCAGTCACCATCTGCAGTGATTTTGGAGCCCAGGAAAATAAAGTCCGTTACTATTTCAATTGTCTCCTCATCTATTTGCCATGAGGTGATGGGACCAGATGCCATGATCTTAGTTTTCTGAATGTTGAGCTTTAAGCCAACTTTTTTTCCTCTTTCACTTTCATCAAGAGGGTCTTTAGTTCTTCTTTGCTTTCTGCCATGAGGGTGGTGCCATTGCATATCTGAGGTTATTGATGTTTCTCCCAGCAAAAGTTAAATTACAAATTCATACATCTGAAGGAACAATTATTAAACTGGAATACAAGTCTGAAGAGATTGCCATGGTTTCAGTTCAAAAATAATGTAAGAAGGGATCAAGAATCATGAAGAATAGACTAAAATGAACAAGTATTAACCTAATAGTTCCAAAAATATGGAAGAGAGAAAATGGAGATTAGATATTATTCAAAAGGAAACTTCTCTAGAATTTCCCAGAATTTATGAGAGATATGACTTTAGATATAAGAAGTACAATCTATCTTAAGATAATTAAAAATAAATGTACATATAGAAACACTGTAGTAAAACAGCAAATACCAAGAGGAAATTTATAATACCTAAGCTAACCTGTAAAATGATTGACAATACTGAATTAGGAGTTGAAATTGTACTCTCATTTCCAAACAAATAAATAAGAAATGAGAATGTTTTAGAAAACAATTTACTTCCTTTCACAAAGAAAATAATGAAGGACTATCTGAAAGTTAGGCAGAGACAAAGAAACTAGAGAAGTGTAGGGGTTAAATGAGAAAATATCTTCTCATAGAAGACAAGAGGAAAAAATGTTTCAAGAAGAAGCACCGCTGTGATGAAACTGTTCAGATAACATTAAATACAAACTGACATGCCCTATCCAGATTTTTTTTTCCCCCTTGTTGAGCTTGACAAAGACCATTTTCATGAGTTTCCACTTTTTATAGTCAACTAAGTGGCAGATGGATATACAAATTTTATTCAGATTTCCCAAGACATTAGTTGTAAGGAAAGAATTAATGTGATAGTTGATGAGATGTGTATGATCAAAGGAGAATTTGGTAGTTACATTGGTAGTAACCTTTTTAAAGAAAGTGAAAGTTGAATATGCATAAATATTAATGAGTAGAAACCAGTGGGTTAGATGGAAAATAGAGGAGAGAGAAAAGTTACATTTTCTGTTTTTATACATTTTATGGCAGCAGAAATATTTTCAAAGACTGGATTCATATCTGAGAGTGATAAGCATCCCTGACAATTAAAATAATTATTTTTAAATAAATTTACTTGAATTTTTAAATCTAAACTTGTATATATATATATAGTTTTATACAAAATAGGGACAGAGATGGACTAGATTATGGACATATATTGAGCGTAGAATTTCATTACCATATAGGACCCAGTCTTATTGTGTAAAGATTATACATGTCAAAGAAAGGTTATGTATAAATGTTCATTGATAAACATGCATCAATTAGAAAATTCACATATACGCACACCAGGTAGCATGTCATTTAGCTTCTTATCTCTTTCATAGCACTTGTCATAGTTTTTAAGTATTTTGTTTATTACTGATTGAAGTTTGGTTTTTACCCTCTCTCCCTCTTTTACCTCTAACAGAAGCTTTGCCTTTTTTTTAATAATTCAGGCATCTAGAACATAGTAAATGAAAATATGTGACTTGGTGAACTCTAGAAGATAGAAAAACTGAGTTTAAAATATTTGAAAGTGGGTCAATAAAACACATAGTTGAGGCTCTGAAAAGGATACTGGCTCAGGGGAAAAAACAAAAGTTGCATTCTGACTGCCTTTTGGCAGTTTACCCTGGGGTAGGGTCCCAACTTCAGTCACCCAAGTTCTGTTTAAATGCTAGAAAATATCTCATAGCAATGAACAGCAACTCATGATTCAAATATTCACCTATGCATATAGCTTTTTCTTTGCAAAATGCCAGCTCAGCATGATGGAAATGATGTTTCCTTTATCAGTATAGGACTTCAGTCTGATATCTTTCAAAACATTAGAATAAAAAAAAAAGGATATTGGAAATATTTCTATTTTCTGAACTAACTGCAACTGAACCAACTCCAGCCACAGTTGAAAATATATATTTCCATTTGAGAACATATATACACACATATATAGTCTCATTTGAGAATAGAAAATTATTTATAAAGAAGAAAAAAGAAGATATATCTATAACAAATCTATTTAATAACATTTTATTGAATGACTACTAGATACTAGATACCAGGTGCTATATAGATTATATATATATATTTGATTCTGATTACATATATGTTTGAGTATACATGTGCATTTGTGTGTATGTTTACATATATGAGAATGTGTATATAGTGTGTGTTTATGTGTGTACATATGTGTAATTAATAAACACCTGGTATTAATTAATTAATAACCAATGACGTGATGAATGCTACTGAACTCTTTAAAGAAGTCAAGTTTACTTTTGACAGAAATGTAAAGGGTTGCACCACAGAAGTGCACCATATACACCTCTATGTAAAGGTCAGCACCATAGAGGTAGTTGTAACTATTATTGCCCAGCAGCTAGCAAGCCAAGAAATTGCTTCTGTTAGTAGAAAGCTCTAGGTGCAAAGGAAAAGCAAGAGAAGTGGACTGAATCATGTAATAGAGAGACTTGGTGAGAAATTTAACCAGCAGGCAGGGACTAAATTAATAGGTATTAGGAGAGTAATTTTCACAAATCAGGTTGCATACAGAATTACCTGTTCATCTTTTAAAGCTGCCTATACCTGAGCCACTATTATACTTCATTTGGTGAAACAGGGCATAATAAAGTTCCCCAGGTGTAGCGGATTACATCATATGTCTCAAAAAGATTTGTCCAATTTTTAAACCCTAGTACCTGTGATTGTGACCTTATTTAGAAAGTGTCTTTGTAGATATAATTAAGTTAAGGATCTTGAGATGAGATCATCCTGGATTAAGAGTGGGCAATGACTGATGTCCTTGTAGGAGAAAGAGACACAGAGAAGAATCTATGTGAAGACAAAACAATAGATTAGAGTTAGGCTGCCACAATCAAGAAGAGTCAGGAGCCCACAGAAACTGAAGAGGCAAGAAAGTATTCCCTTTAGAAGAGGCTCTGCTAACATCTTCTGTTTGACCACTTCCAATTTACCTTGATTCATGGACCTAACATTCCAGGTTCCTATGCAATATTGCTCTTTAGAGCATAGGACTTTACTTCCATCACCAGTCACATCCAAACTGGGCATTGTTTACTGACCTAGGGAGTTCATCTTTCAGTGTCATATCTTTTTGCCTTTTCATACTATTCATGGGGTTCTCCAGGCAAGAATATTGAAATGGTTTGCCATTCCCTTCTCCAGTGGACACATTTTGTCAGAACTCTCCACCATGACCTGTCCATCTTGGGTGGCCCTACAGGGCATGGCTCATAGTTTTATTCAGTTAGACAAGGCAGTGATCCATATGATCAGTTTGATTAGTTTTCTATGATTGTGGTTTCCATTCTGTCTGCCCTCTGATGGAAGAGGATAAGGATAAGAAGCTTATGGAAGCTTCCTGATGGGAGAGACTGACTGGGGGGAACTGGGTCTTATTTTAATGGGCGGGGCCATGCTCAGCAAATCTTTATTCCAATTTTCTGTTGACGGGTGGGGCTGTGTTCCCTCCCTGTTGTTTGACCTGAGACCAAACTATGGTAGGGGTAATGAAGATAATGGCAACCTCCTTCGAAAGGTCTTGTGTACGCAATGTTGTGTTTAGTGCGCTTAACCCTGCAGCAGGCCACTGTTGATCCATGCCTCTGCCAGAGACTCCTGGACACTCACAGAGAAGTTTGTTAAGGTGCTGCACTCAATATATTTCCAAATTTTCCAGCAAATTTGGAAAACTCAGCAGTGGCCACAGGACTGGAAAAGGTCCATTTCCATTCCAATCCCAAAGAAAGGCAATGCTAAAGAATCTTCAAACTACCACACAACTGCACATCTCACATGCAAGCAAAATAATGCTCAAAATTCTCAAAGCCAGGCTTCAATAGTATGTGAACTGAGAACTTCCAGATGTTCAAGCTGGATTTAGAAAATGTAAAGGAGCCAGAGATCAAATTGCCAACATCCATTGGACCATTGAAAAAGCAACCCAAAAATTGTTAAACTAAATTTTAAAATAAACAACTATGCTATTTTTGACTATTAATTGTCCAAGGGAAAAAAATGCAAGTTTGTGTGAAATATTATATTTAATCATGAAATACCCTTATATTTAATGCTACAGTGTGGAGATGGGAATGACGTTTGTTTGGATAATTGCTCCCATCATAAATTAGTTTTGCATATAAACAGTCATTAGGTGTATGTTAAATAAAATCAAATATGAAAGTTGATTCCCATAAGTCAGTAGTTCCTAAACTGTGGTCCCTGGAATAACAGCATGACCTACAGGATCAGAGGCTCTGGGAATGGGTTCTAGCCTTCTGTTTTTGAATGAACCCTACAGAGATTTTGATTTATGCTCAAGATTGAAAACAAGTGCCTTAATGGTACCGGAATCTGAGTGGTTTATTCATTACCCTGGGATGTTGCTGCTGCTAAGTCGCTTCAGTCGTGTCCGACTCTGCGTGACCCCATAGACGGCAGCCCACCAGGCTCCCCCATCCCTGGGATTCTCCAGACAAGAACACTGGAGTGGGTTGCCATTTCCTTCTCCAATGCATGAAAGTGAAAACTGAAAGTGAAGTCGCTCAGTCGTGTCCGACCCTCAGCGACCCCATGGACTGTAGCCTACCAGGCTCCTCCGTCCATGGGATTTCCCAGGCAAAAGTACTGGAGTAGGGTGCCATTGCTTTCTCCGACCCTGGGATGAGGCATGGGCATATAACTTTTAAGCTCCTCAGGCGATTCATTAATTGACAGCTAAAGTTGAGAACCAGTCATGTTGAGAACCAGGACATGATAGTCATGTCCTTAAAATAAGATTGACCATTTAGCTCCTTGACATACTTCTGAGACAAATTTCACAATTTTAACATTTCCTCTCTTATTTGCAGCATCAAATTACAGATTCTCCTTTCTATAGAGGGAATCTACTAAAACATTTAAAATATTATTTACATATCAAGAGAAAATCCTCAAGGGCCTTCCTAATTATGTAAGTATGTGCCCACATATAATCTGAACCCCAAATATGCAATTAACGTGTAAAGGCAAATGCATATAAAATTAATTAGGTTTGTAAAGAGGTCATAGTGAATCCTACTGAAAATTTGACCCCCCTTATAGTCCCTTCAGCTCCTAATTACTACCAGAAACATTTTTAGTCACAAATTTCTCATGTTTTTAAACTCAAATTTTAATATTCTTTTCAATGTAAAACAATCATTATTAAACATAACAGAGGTGGTTTATGGAACTGAGGTGTAAAAAGAAAAAGTGATTACAGAATCTCCTAGTTGGATTAAATTTACAGGCACTTGGCTAACACCATCAGGAGAAGTGAAATATGATCAGTCCAAATTTTTAATAATGCTTAATAAAACTGGAAATAGCTGAAACTATATTTATTTCTGGATTATTGCCAAGTAGAGTGACTGCTTTTTTTTTTTTAATTCAGCAAATTAAACAATTTACATCTTTTTTTTTGTCATTTTGTATTCAGTGCAGAGATAATTTCTGTTATGAGAGAAATTTAGGCCATTCTCTCTAAACATTAAAAGTTTATGGAAAGCTTCTCTACTGATGTAGATTTTAAGTTAAAATGACAATCTGAGAGATAAAAGTATGTTGCTAAAGAGAGGAACATGTTTGGAGAAAAACATGTTTCTTATGCTATAAAAGGTACTGAGACCAGCCCATATGGTTTACTGATATTCTCTAAAATTTCATGTTTTGGAACTATGCTATTTGACAAATAAACTTCACACTGTCTGTATATCCAGTGGTGTGCTGGAGGCATCTTGTACCAGCTTACAGAGCCAATTCTTAGATTTTCAAGGATTTTTGAGTCAGTTGTTAAGCACACAGGCAGTGTTTTAAAACATGATAAATCATATAAACTTACAATTAAGTAATATTGAAAACAAGGGTAATTAATACTCACAGTTTATAATTTTCTGGGTATTTTGCTTTTGAAGTTATTTATGTTGATTGTGTCTGTATCGTGGAAATACTGCATATTGTTATGTACATGTTCTCCTCCACATTCAGAGAGTCATGTTCGCAAATTGATGTTGGCCATAGTGGGAGTATTTACATCACAAAAATAAGCAACACTGGATTGGGGCTCTTCTCCACTAAGATATGTTGATTTATCAACACACAAATGAATAAAACTCACTACAGGTGTTTGTGCATTTAAATCAGATATTTATGGATATATAATGGCAACCCACTCCAGTACTCTTGCCTGGAAAATTCCACGGACAGAGGAGCGTGGTAGGCTACAGTCCATGCAGTTGCGAAGAGTCAGACACGACTGAGTGACTTCACTTCACTTCACTTCATAATGGCATTAACTTCCCTAGTAACTCAGTATGTAAAGAATCTGCCTGCAATTTTGGTGAACTGGGTTCGATTCCAGGTTGGGAAGATCCCTGGAGAAGGAAATGGCAACCCATTCCAGTATACTTGCCTGGAGAATCCCACTGACAGAGGAGTCTGACAGGCTAGAGTCCATGGGGTTGCAAAAGTCGGACATGACTTAGTGACTAAACCACCATAATGGCATTATCTGCCCTCTATCTACACCTTATCCTTGGCTTCCAAACCAAGTTCACCGAAATGGTTGAGTTTTAGTTTTAAGCATACTTGGATTCATGGTCTAGTTCTGTTATTTATTAGTTTTGTTATCTCACACATGTTATTCATGACTTTAAATGTTGATTCTCTTAACTGTAAAATGTGGAAAGTAATATACTTCCAGTAGATTTTTCATAAAGATTCAGTAAGAAAATACATCTGGACTCCTGACACCTTTTGTCCACTCACCTCATGAAAAGTTTGTTAGTTTGCTGGCATGATTATTTTAATTATTATTGAAATTTTAGGAATTCTTCTCTTTTGATTCAAATTACTAAAATAAAGAAAAAAATATTGCACTAGATCCATTGCTAAAAATAAGTCAGCTCAAAGTCCTGATCAAAATTCTCTAAAGAGCTCATCACAAATTTCCTACTCTGTTTTTCATGGCATTTCTTATCTGACTTGGAATTCTAACTCCAGACTTTCTCTGTATTTAACGTTTTCAGGTTGTTCATTATGTTTCTGGGATACTCTGGATGGAGATGCTAAGAGCAGAAAAGCATTTAAGTTTTTCTAAAAAGTAGAGCCCTCTAGAAGCAGACCCAGCCACATGATTAGTCTGGACATTGGAAAGGAGAGAAAATACACTGCTCAATCCCTTAACTGGCCAGCCCTCAGAAATTTTTCTACATGTAACATGTACAATTATGTAATTCTCTATTACTTTTTTTTTATTAGCATCTCTACTGTCTTCTGTGGAATGTCAATTGCCAATGATTAATACTTTATCTAGATTTTTTTTTGAGAGGTTGTAAACTCAAATGTTATAGGGACTTAGTGTGGTATAAAAAAAATATTTAAAAGGAAAAATTTTAGGTAAACAGAGTGCACATGCTGAACAGAACTATTTTAATTGAGGAGTTAGAAAAAAGTCTCCTTATTTCTCTATTGGTAGAAATACTATAACATGGAGTCAAAATATTAAAAATACATACCCAGCTGTATTCTACTTTAATAAATGTGCTACACATGTCTAATTTATGCTGTCCTGTAGTAATTTAAAATATTCAAAGCCATGACTGAAATAAAGTGGAAGACTTAGAAAATCTGGTTCATTTCCTTATTGTGTTTTAGTACACAAATGATAATACGGCCTACTGATATATGGGTACAAATGGGTGTAATTAAATTGGCAACTTTATGCAATAATAGGAATTTTGCCTTTAAAAAAATGTTTTCAACTAATAAAAATTTTGTCCTTCAGAATGATACAACTCTTTAGAAATGAAACAAATGATTTATCAACTATGTATTCTCAGCCTCTATAGTGTATTGCTCCAAGAGTGTAACACATGCATACAAACAGGAAGCATGGCCTCCTCAGTTAGTCCACATGTCACTGAATGAGCTATTCTGTTTGAAAAATTTAATCATTATAGACATAAGATAAATAATGAACATCTGAGAATGTCCTGTTCGCCTTATAATAATCACTTCCTACTAAAATCTGCAATGTTTGGATCCATTTATTTTAGCCAATGATATGGCTAGTGCCTCGTGAATGGGACACATTCTGGAGTTATCATTAAAGTACACACTCAGGCCCAAAAGGCAGTAATAAAAAGTAACATCTTCTGCCTTGTTGTCTTATATTCATAAAGAAATAAACAGCCTTTTAAAACAGATGATAGTGATATAATCTGTTTGAAAGTTAGAAAGTTAAGTGAAAGTTAAGTCGCTCAGTTGTGTCCAACTCTTTGTGACCCCACGGACTGTAGCCTACAATGCTCCTCCATCTATGGGAATTTCTAGGCAAGAGTACTGGAGTGGGTTGCCATTCCCTTCTCCAGTAACAGCCTGAAAGCTCACAACTTACCACAAGATGCTATTTCGTCTGTGTGGTCCCCACAGTCATCTTCCCGGTCACACAGCCATGCTCTGGGAATGCAGCGCCCGTTTCCACAAGAAAACTGGTCCACTTCGCATGTCCTGGCTAAGGTGATCAATTAATGCACAGAGGATAAATTTAGAGACCTTTTGAATAATATTAAGGATAAAATAAATCATACAATAACTCTTTTACACATAAGATATTACATTTCTCTATTAGATAAAATATTTTCTAATTAAATCTTTATTAAAATTTTGGTAATGCCAGCTTGTCAGCCTTTTCTAAAGTTCACATGCTCTGCCCTTCAATTAAATGAATGCTAAGTGACAAGATATTCTGTAATCTTCACACATGTTCATAAATGAAGCTGTGAATTCATTATTTTACAATTTTTGTCTGGCACATGCTGATGAATATATGACTGAATTAAATTCCCTCCAATTTTTAATTAACAAAAAATTATTTTGCATAGCCTTGGATGATAAGCCAAGAAACTTGCTATAATGAAGGAGGCAGGATTTGGAGATATCAGGGTAACTGGTTTCTAATTATGGGGTCAAAATTGTCTTTGTCCTCTAACGTTTTCAATGCATTTATTTTTGATCTACAAATGAGTTCAAGTATGGATCAAGAATGCAGAAAATATTTTCTAAAAATATATATTTAGCCTTAAAATGGATTTTTTAAACTTACTTTTAAGTGTAGTGATACAAAAATGTATAACTTTTCAGTCAAAATATATTAATGAACTTTGCTTTGAGCTCTTTTAAGGATTTCAAGAAACACACACAGGAAACCTTGCTTTCTTTGCTAGCCAAAGGCAGTGGTTTAAAATTATTCAGTAAAGGGGTTATGTTCTATAAGGCATTTGATTGCCTTTTTCTATTATAATCAGATCAACTTTTGAAAGCATGAGAGCCTATATAGCTTCCTAATTCTTCTTCCAGGCCTTAGTTTGTCACATATTTATTTTTAAATGTTTGGTTTTATTTTCCC
Source organism: Bos javanicus (assembly GCF_032452875.1). NCBI lineage: Eukaryota > Metazoa > Chordata > Mammalia > Artiodactyla > Bovidae > Bos > Bos javanicus. The sequence goes on along the minus strand of NC_083869.1, from coordinate 55,977,067 downwards.
TTTTGACACTCTGAACTACAAATCTGTTTTCCTATGTTGTCAAGTATACCAGCATTCCTTTTAATTAGACAAAAGGAAGGAGTGGGGAAATTGGGAAGGAGACACTCAGACCTATTAATATTTGTGTTAGATGAAGATTTGACAGTTGAGGAACAATTAGAGTCTGAGTTCCTGCAGCTATGACCTGAGAACATTGCTTGGTTTATAGATATCCCCTTGTTTCCTGGGCTTGAGAAACAGACAGGTGTGTTCCTATTTCATCAGAACACCCTGTGAACTTTAATACTAATGGCTTATATAAAATAGACTGTGGTTCAAAGTCATCCAAACACACTAAAATGGGTTTCCATAACTCAGACTTTAAGAAGTCACATAAAATAGTTTCTTTAAAGTCATATACTAGTAATTTTCTTTAAGAAAACTGCACTTGCTCTGTAAAGACGTATATCCATTATTGGTGAGTATTTAGAAGATTACTTGAGAAAAAACAAATGAAATGTTTGATTTGATTTCTTAGATTGGATATAGTGTTTCTATTCTCAGTGACTCTAATTAGAAAGACCAAGAAAAGTGTTGCACTGTGTTTGGCTTTGGTTATGTGGATAAGGGTGCTGAATCTAAAATACATTATACCATATATGATTTTTCCTTTTTTACAAGTAAACTGTTTTAGATTAATAGACTTTAGATCGCCCAACAAACAAGTATGATTCTGAAGTTTTCAATGTTGAAAGTTTAAGGTAAGATTTAATATTCCTACATTACTTTATTTTGTTAACCTTATGGATTTTATGCAAAATTACTCTAATATTTAGAGTAAATCAACAATGTTCCTAGTGTCAACTACAAGTTGGCACTTGCTATCTACCTCTACAAGGATTAATTCATATGCTGCTGCAGCTGCTGACCTTCAACACCCCATGAAAGAGTTCAGGGTAGAGATCAGAAACAGGGCACTCTGTACTCAGGGCAAAACTGGCAGAATAGGTAGTCAGATAGTTAGACATTTTCAGGAGCCAATTTTATGAATCCAATTCTTGTATCTCCTCATATCTAGAAAACCACTAAAATCCTTCATGGTGGTGACTGCTTCTCTTGACTACCAAAAGCTTCATGAGACTAGTCGAAACATTTTGGAAAAAATATGTGCTTGATTACATGTACTATCCCTTCACCAAAATCACCTATATACTGATCTTTCCCCTTTGCCTCTTTGGAGCAGTTTCTCAGAGCTATCTGAGGAGCTATAGCTGTCTCCCAGGATGCAGTCCTCATTTTGCCCCAAATAAACGTAAGTTGCAACTCTCACACTCTGCATTTTTTTTTAAAAGTCAACACTAGGTAATTTTAATAAAACCACATTTGCATTAGCCTAAAGAAGTGTGAAGATGTTGGCATTACTTAAGTTGGTGGGAAGAGGAAGGCACAGAGCTGTGAGACAGATAATTAGCTTTTTCTCTTACATGTCTCTGTATCATTTCACTGATCACAGTAAATACTTTTTACCTTTTGAGTTGTAAGAGAAACTGAATAACACAGTTTTATTTTCCACTCTTCCTCCTGTTTTTTTTTTCCCTCCCTCTTTTTTTCCTTCCCTTCTTCCTCCCTCCCTGCCTTTCTCTTTTCTTTTGTTCTCTCAACATTTCTTTTTCTAAATCTCTCCTTTTCTCCCTCATTTACTACACATTTATTCCTTCCACTTTTCTGGTTTTCTTGCTTTGAAGAAGAAAAGATATCACATAGTTTCATTTTCATTAAATCTTCTAATTGACCCATAATGAGATTATATTATAATCTCCAATACAATGTTTTTCCATTCGATTCTCTTGTGTCACTCTCCTAATCATTCATGTTTAATTCTAACCAGTTTTCTCCGGTTCTCTTCTTTCACCAGTACTGCTCTAATGATTAGAGAGGAGAATGAGAAAGGACTCCTAGATACCTATCTCACATCACCTAGGACACATCTCACATTGTGATGGGAATTTGTGTATCACCTCCTTAACTAGGAAACTTGCACAACTGTTATGACTCTTTATTTCAAAGAATAATTACTGGCTTATGATAAAAGGAGACTATGCCCTGAAAATATATGAATTCATTGTCTTTTCTGATCATGGAGAAAATAATCTGCTTAGTCTACCAGGCAAATTTAACAGATTTTTAGATAAGAAAAATGCTTCATTCCATAAATCTACAAGTACTGTCTATATGATATAATCAGATTGACTAAATTATCACCTTTTAATCACTAGATTTGTATCAAGAAGACACAACCTTGACTTTCTTAGTTCTTGTCTCCATCAATTCTAAATTAGTTTGGAGGTGAGATTAGCAGAGCAGCCCCAGAGGACTCTAATTTTGTAGCAAATTCTGCTCTAATGAAGAGGAAATTTACACCTCCTCAGTGGAACTGTTTATTTAGCAGTGAATCAGAAATTCACTGTCAAAATGTGAATTTTTTCTACCCATCACTAAGGATGCTTCCCCTGCAGTCATACAGCAGTGAGAAATCCCACAGTGTATAGGAACAAGGAGGGGGAGGAGGACAGAGCTTGATACATTGTTCCTAAACTTTATCTGCACTGTATCAAAGCATTCTATTTAAACAAAATCTACGTCATATGTAAATATACTCTCCAATTTATCTTGTAAAAAAATAATTCTGATTTTAAAAAATATATCAGGTTTCCTTAACACAATCCTATTGGTCTAGTTTGAATTTAGTTAAAATTTGTGTGGGATATGAGAATAAATATTATGTCATTGAACCAGAGCTCTATGCTGTGGGAAAAAGCTGGTCTGACACTGCCTACGCTTGAAGCCAAGGATCATCATGGTTACTACAGGGAAACTTTTTTTTTTAACCTAACAACTTTCCATCTTTTCCATGGGAATGGTTTTGATCCCTGTCTCCTGTACAATGTCATGTACCTCCATCCATAGTTCATCAGGTACTCTGTCTATAAGATCTAGTCCCTTAAATCTATTTCTCACTTTCACTGTATAATCATAAGGGATTTGATTTAGGTCATACCTGAATGATTTAGTGGTTTTCCTTACTTTCTTCAATTTAAGTCTGAATTTGACAATGAGAGTTCATGATCTGAGCCACAGTCAGCTCCCGGTCTGGTTTTTGCTGACTGTATAGTTTCTCCATCTTTGGCTGCAAAGAATATAATCAATCTGATTTCAGTGTAGACCATCTGGTGATGTCCATGTGTAGAGTCTTCTCTTGTGTTGTTGGAAAAGGGTGTTTGCTATGACCAGTGTGTTCTCTTGGCAAAACTCCATTAGCCTTTGCCATGCTTCATTCCGTATTCTATAGCCAAATTTGCCTGTTACTTCACATGTTTCTTGACTTCCTACTTTTGCATTCAAGTCCCCTATATTGAAAAGGACATCTTTTTTGGGTGTTAGTTCTAAAAGGTCTTGTAGGTCTTCATAGAACCATTCAACTTCAGCATTACTGGTTGGGACATAGACTTGGATTACTGTGATATGGAATGGTTTGCCTTGGAAACGAACAGAGATCATTCTGTCATTTTTGAGACTGCATCCAAGTACTGCATTTCAGACTCTTTTGTTGACCATGATGGCTACTCCCTTTATTCTGAGGGATTCCTGCCCGCAGTAGTAGATATAATGGTCATCTGAGTTAAAGTCACCCATTCCAGTCCATTTGAGTTCGCTGATTCCTAGAATGTCGACATTCACTCTTGCCATCTCTTGTTTGACCACTTCCAATTTGCCTTGATTCATGGACCTGACATTCCAGGTTCCTATGCAATATTGCTCTTTACAGCATCGGACCTTGCTTCTATTACCAGTCACGTCCACAGCTGGATATTGATTTTACTTTGGCTCCATCCCTTCATTTTTTCTGGAGTTATTTCTCCACTGATCTCCAGTAGCATATTGGACACCTACTGACCTGGGGAGTTCCTCTTTCAGTATCCTATCACTTTGCCTTTTCATACTGTTCATGGGGTTCTCAAGGCAAGAATACTGAATTGGTTTGCCATTAAAAGATGCTTACTCCTTGGAAGGAAAGTTATGACCAACCTAGATAGCATATTAAAAAGTAGAGATATTACTTTGCCAAAAAAGGTCAGTCTAGTCAAGGTTATGGTTATTCCAGTGGTCATGTATGGATGTAAGAGTTGGACTGTGAAGAAAGCTGAATGCCAAGAATTGATGCTTTTGAACTGTGGTGCTAGAGAAGACTCTTGAGAGTCCCTTGGACTGCAAGGAGATCCAACCAGTCCATCTTAAGGAGACCAGTCTTGGGTGTTCATTGAAAGATCTGATGCTGAGGCTGAAACTCCAATACTTTGGCCACCTCATGCGAAGAGTTGATTGGTCATTGGAAAAGACCATGATGCTGGGAGGGATTGGGGGCAGGAGGCAAAGGGGACAACAGAGGATGAGATGGCTGGATGGCATCACTGACTCAATGCACATGAGTTTGAGTGAACTCTGGGAGTTGGTGATGGACAGGGAGGCCTGGTGTGCTGTGATTCATGGGGTCACAAAGAGTCAGTCATGACTGAGCGACTGAATTGAACTTCTCATCTTTGGTCTCTAGGTCTCCCTCAAAAGTACACAAAACTCTGTTGTTGTTGATGAAAAACAACTCCCAAACCCTGCCTATCAGCTCTGTTCTGCCCCTTTGTGTTCCCCTTTTCCCTTCCAGGTTCTCTCTCCAACTGCCCACTACCCTCTAAGGACTTCACCCTCCACAATCACTTATATATTTTTTTCAGTCAAATATTTCCATCACTTAGAAAAGTATAGGAAATATCATTAAAATCTGTTTGTCTTCTTATAGAACTATCAAATCTTAATTTTTTCTACATTTGCTACAGATTCTAATTTAAGTAAAAGTATTATACTTACATTTGAAGTCCCTTATGTAATCTTTCCCAGTCACATTTCCCTTTCTGTTTCATAGAAGTAATTTTTATCCTTAGTTTGTTTTTTTTTTTAAATCTCTGTATTTTATTCCTATTTTTATATGTTTGTTAATCAACAAGCACATATAGAACATTTTTGTATTTTTATATTTCATATGAATGGCACTGAATTGCTTATTGTTATAAGATTTTGAGTTAACACTGCTTTTTGAAATTTCTGGTGATATTTGAGTTCTAATTTTTCATTTTAATTGTGAATACCACATGGTCTTATCAGGTTATATTTTCTAATTAAATGATTTAAACTGTTATTTAGACATTTTTCTAAGTTATTTATTTATTTTTGGTAAGGCTTAGCTTAGACATCCCCTCCTCTAGTAGGACTTCCAGGAGAGCCAAAGATTAATTAGTAGCTCTTTTTGTGCTTCTATTTGAGGGTCAACTTAGTTCTATGGGAATGAACTCTTTGAATGTCTTTCTCTTCATCTTATCTCATAACTTCTTAAAGAAATTACTGTGTATTTTTCCTCATTCTATCTCCAATGCTATGATAGATATTTACTGAATTAGTAGATCCACTGAGGAGAAATCCCAAAGAATATAATACAAAATTGGTTGGTTATAGGAAAGAATTTTCATTTAAATATAAAGTAGTCACACTGCTAAAGGCTACAGGATAGTGGATTCAATTACAAAATAATCCCCATATGCGTATTATTTTATCTAGGATACATATCCATGTATACATCTATATCTAGAAATGTAGAGAAATAACTCAACCAGGGAAATCATTTAATGAATTTGCCATATTTTTCCAAGATAGTGACCTGAATGACCTATTCATTTTGGTAAAACAAAATGGAAATACATTGTAACATGACAGCATAGTTTCCAAAGCTAAAAGCCATAATTATTTTTCTCTTTGTATTTTTTTTTCAATTTAGAAAGACATAAGGTGACCATAGTAGCTATCGTAAATATGACAAGAAGACCTAATAGTTAGTAGCAGACTTCAGCTGCTGTCACTTAAAGTAGCACTTGAGGTGCAAGCAAGTGGCATTTTATTTTCTAGTGAACTGAGGCCTGGAGTGTCTTAAAAATCTTACTAATTAGGATTAATTTTTTTATTTGCTCTTATACATAACATTTTCACTCTTTCGATGTAAGTAGCTAATCAATCCCAAATCCTTCTTTAAAAATCATGTAGAAACAAGCAGATTTTAAAAAATCAAATAGAAATGAAGAAGACATGGTATTATGAAGTGACACAGCAATGCCTGTTAATTTAAGGTGAAAGCAGATCTATCTGTTTAGGATGTAATACTATATAGTCTCTGAGTTGAATCTTAATATAAAAGAATAATAATTGCACTAATTTAGAAAGATGCTTCATTGTAAATTGCAGTCATATTCTAAGAGTGACCTGGGAAACATTAAACTGACCAAGTCTAGAGTTCTAGCTAATTCTCAAGATAACATAGTTCGTTAAAAAGAGCAATGGCCCTGGAGAGAGATGAAGTGAGTTTTCCTAAATCCTTACCAATGATGAGTTAAGGCAAATCTCTTCTTCCACCTCATCTATGAAAATAATAAACTTGAAGGCAGGAGCCTAGGCCCAACTGGTCTCTAAAGGTCCCTTTCTGTTAGATAGTTTTTGGCAAAACACCCTTATGAAAGACATAAAATATCTTGAAAATAATCAGTTGCTCTAAAAGAGTAGACCGAGCTTTTAATCAAGGGACAGGAGAATGACTAGCCCATGGATCCTCAGTAAATACATTACCATGGGGAAAAAAAAGAATATAAAATGGAGGCTAGGATTACAGAATGGTGACTATTTCATTCTTGTTGCTGATATTTAGTACATGGTGCAAAGCTCTGGAAATTTTATACTTCTACAGAGTTGAAAGCAATAAATGTGGGAATTGAGGTACAGGGAGGCACAAGTCTTCCCAAGAATGCCAGTTTCAAAATCCAGAGTACAGTCAGGCTTCTTGACCTCTTGGTCTTTTATCTATGTGCTGCCTTTGCAGTTTTCACTAATGCATTATAATAATTTGTATTTAGTATGGCTTACTTTTGCAAAGAGAAAAGGTGAGGTAGTTGATAGATTTTAACAGTATATGTAATGATTAATAAAATACTGATCATATTAATAAGAGTCACTAAATATATGACTTTTTTCATTGTTTAAAGAGAAGCATTAGGCAGCTGCTAGTCAGGATCATTTTTCAACACTTATCTGATTAAGAATGATCTTTTTATATGAACACATATATATGGAATTTTAAAAGATGGTAATGATAACCCTGTATGCGAGACAGCAAAAGAGACACAGATGTATATATAACAGTCTTTTGGACTCTGTGGGAGAGGGAGCCGGGGGATGATTTGGGAGAATGGCATTGAAACATGTATAATATCATATAAGAAATGAATTGCCAGTCCAGGTTTGATGCAGGATACAGGATGCTTGGGGCTGGTGCACTGGGATGACCCAGAGGGATGGTATGGGAAGGGATGTGGGAGTGGGGTTCAGGATTGGGAACATGTGTACACCTGTGGCAGATTCATGTTGATGTATGGCAAAACCAATACAATAGTGTAAAGTAATTAGCCTCTAATTAAAATAAATAAATTTAAATTAAAAAAAAAGAACGATCTTTTTGGCCCTCATGTGTACCATGAGCTGTATATTTCTATTCAATGAGAATCTAGCTTCAGATTCAAAGATTTATTGCAATACAATAAATTATATGGAAATATAAATAGGCTTAGCGGACTTGGGATTTTATTTCTAAAAATTAAAAAAAAAAAAATGCACATGAATAATATGCCAGGAACAGAAACCTATTTACAGAGATATTCTACAGAAGACTAAACAAAAACATATAAATTATTGTTTCAAGGTTAAAAAAAATAATAATAATTCTCCTTGTGAGATAGCCTAAATCACAACATACTCACAAACCTCTCCCTCCTTTGTCAAGTAAAATCTAGCAGGGACAAGTTTTGTCCAAGTGGTGTATTGACAGTCAACCTGCGTGGATGATATGCCAAATTTCTTTGAAAAGCAGAGTTATACCCAAAGAATAAGTAAAAGATAATTTGTATTCTGGCCTTTTTGGCATCGAACTCTGAATTCATTTGCTACTGCAATAATCAGATCATACTGCAATGATCACTAGGAAAGTTCAGCGTAGTTTCAGGCATCTTTATGAAGACTAAGAGTGGAAGAGATTACGTATACATCCAAGCAAACCTTTACCTGAACATGTTTGATTGGATTCATCTTCATTACTCCCACAATCATTAGCTCCATCACAAAGCCATCTCTTGGGGATACAGCGATTATTCTTGCATTTAAATTGATCATCAGGACAGCTATGATTGTCTGGGGTGGGAAGGGGGGGGAAGAGGAGAAGCAAATTTAATAATTTTAAACTAGATAAAATTATAATTATTTTAAGGGAAAGATATGGAAAATTTATGGTAATTATATTATAGTACAATTGATCTATATCTTCTGTCATTCAATGTCTCATATTTTATACCAAATAATAATACACTAGGCTGTGTTAAAATGTAGTAGTTGTATAGAAAATATCAAGGAATTCAAGTTCATATACAAGGAAATACATTCATTTTTCAAGTCTTCAGAAAAACCAACTATATCACTATCTCTTTTCTCATCCCTAATCACAATAGGTGATTTAGCTTCAGATTTTTTACCAAAAACATAAAGTTAACCTCAAATGTTAATGTGGAACATAACAAGTAGGTATCAAATAACTTAATCATATATCAAAAATACTTTTTTTTAAAACCATACATCTACACAAGTACTTCTTGAAACATTAAATAAGCTTGATTGTGTTATGTTTTGCTTAATGTTTCCTGGGGCTAGAAGGAAAATTCTAGAGAAAAATGCATTACTTGTGACCTGGAGTTGGTGCTAAATAGGAGATTCTGAGTAATTCTAATAATGACAATAATCATCATGAGTCTTTTCCCCTAATACAAACAAATAAATGTGAAGCCGCAAAATATACCGAGGACATGATCCACCCTCTAAGGGAAGCTGACCACAGCTGACATGATCCACCCTCTAAGGGAAGCTGACCACAGCTAAGGATTAAACCTCTAGTATCTAAGCACAGCAGGAGGCCATTTAAGGTTTACCTCCTGTGATCTTTTCCCCTGCATTCTGGAGTCTAAATTCCTAACTGATTTGACATGCTCTTCAGTATCCGTTTTATAATTTCTACATTCTTTCTGAAGTAATTTTCCTTGTGCCCAGTAGTTGCACTTCTGTATGATAAAAATACATGTTGGTATTAGTTCTATTTAGAATTTGAAAAAATAGCCAATTTATCATGCTGTTGCATAGCAAATATATTCCTTTCTAGTCAGTTTCTACAAAACACTATTTATTTAAAGTAGTCATAGTGATGAAGCAGTTTTTATCACTTTTCAGAAGTTCTCTTTTGTGCATAGTAAATAAATGTGAGGAAAAGGCCTTATGTTTTCTGTTATTTACGTGTGATTAACATTTTCTATTCACTTTAGGGACTTTAACAAGAATAGCTGCTCAGGAGGATAAAAGTCATCCAATATATTAGAGGGTCAACATTTTCAAGTACTAACATTATGCATAAGCACTTTACAGAAGCTTGATCAGAAACCTTTGCTATTTTCACAATGTTATAAATGCAAGGTTAAAAAGGAGGACCAAATACAATCATTGTCTTGTGATTTGGAGTTGAGAACTAAAATGATAACAGAATTCAAGGTTGAAGCTTATGAGTACTTGCAATCTAAAATAAACTCCTGAAATTAATTATGCAGTGCTGATATATTAACTATGGGATCCCAAGAATATAATGCTGCTTAGAATCATTGCTGGAGAAGGCAATGGCACCCTACTCCAGTACTCTTGCCTGGAAAATCCCATGGATGGAGGAGCCTGGTAGGCTGCAGTCCATGGGGTCGCTAAGAGTCGGACATGACTGAGCGACTTCACTTTCACTTTTCACTTTCATGCAATGGAGAAGGAAATGGCAACCCACTCCAGTGTTCTTGCCTGGAGAATCCCAGGGATGGGAGAGCCTGATGGCCTGCCGTGTATGGGGTCGCACAGAGTCGGACACCACTGAAGCAACTTAGCAACAGCAGAATCATTGCAATGTTTAAAGAAGACACCATGTTGCTGGAAGGTGACCAGAGATGTTTAATTTTACTTTGCCCCTCTGACTCAGTCATTCATTTATCCATGTGCTAGCTACTGTGCTAGACACTGAGACTACAAAGATGCTACAAATTAATGTGTCCCCTCATATTCATTTATAGATGCATCAAATAAATAAGCATGAAGTTGCAATATGGTTTTGCAACTACCATAATAAAAGAATATCCAAGAGATGTTTAACTCAAGTGGGCGGTATTGAGAAAAGAGATGGCTAGTATACAAAAAAGACTTCCCTGTGGAGATAGTGGTAAACTGTGGTGAAATTCATAACTGGGAACAGAGAATGCAATGTCACTGAAGACAAAAAGAGAAGGAAAAGAAAAGTTTTAGAGATTTATAAGTAGTTCCACTTGATAAAGACAAAGAGGGTAAGTAGAAACATGATAGACATTTAAAGCCAAAAATGACATAACATGAAGTACTTTATATGAGAGTTAATGGATTTTAGAATTTAACTTTCTGATTATCCAGTTATTGAAGTAACAAGATTACATTGCTATTAATCTGGAAGAAGTATGGAAAGTGGGCTTTAGTTAAGGGAAGACTAGTGAAAGACTAGAATTGAATACAGACTATACATAAAATTGGAGAAGGAAATGGCAATCACTCCAGTATTCTTGCCTGGAGAATCCCATGGACAGAAGAGCCCAGCAGGCTACAGTCCATGGGGTCACAAGAGTTGGACACAACTTAGCGACTAAACCACCACCAACTATACATAAAATAGAAGATGCCAGGAAAAGCCCATGGTGTAGGCTTGGATGAGGGGATAAATAAGTGCTAAAAATAATGAACAATACAGACTAGGAATTTTAATACTACAATTAACAGTGCAAATGTAATGTCCCTTATACTCCTGGAGGAAATTAGCTTGTGAGTTGGTGAAAAAAACAATCATGCAGAACATGAACCTATAGGATTAATTCCTAAATACTGTAATGGAACACCTCTGCTCTGCACAGGCACTGTGACTATGCAGGGAGTTGATACATAGGGAGCATTCATTGCAACCATGAATAAACATTAGAGTCATGAAGAATGAGACAATCTAATCAATAAATAACATATTGTTTGTGTTAAAAAGAAGAGGAAGAAAACACCCTTTATCTTTAGATGAAATTCTCCTCCCACTTCAAAATTTTGGGCTGGTTGTATCAATTTAATATTTAACATTTTATTTGCAGCACAATTTAGAGTATAAATATTAATATTAATATGATTGAAAATAAGTACATAATGTTGAATATTTGGAATGTAATATTATACTTATATATTAATTAAATTTATTTTATTATATATTTTATAAACTTTGAAAATAATTTTTAAAGTCCATATGTTAAGAATTTGTGCCCAAATTCATATTACAGGTGCTCAGACCAATTTTGCTCATTCTTAACAAAGAATCTTTAAAACTTCATCTTTATATTCTTGATATTTTAAAAAAAAAGGAAAATGGAGGATTGCCAAAAAACTCTAAATCAGTTCAGCCTCTTTAACTTAAAAGTCATTAATTGAAAAATAATCATTTTCTTTTTAAAAATAATGTATCTAAGTCAAATGAAAAGACTAAAGATAAATATGTCCAACATATACCTCTCTCCATATGAAATATTTTATATCTTTCAACAACACTAAGGTAATGATTCGAATCAAATATATTTTCAAAAGTTTATTTAATCTGCTTCTCAAATTGTTTTCCTCTACATGTGTGGGTCATTCCCTGATCCCTATGAGAAACATGAAACTATTCCTATTGCCACAAATGAAGACGAGCTAAACAGAAGGCAAGGGGAGAAATCAAACATTTAACTTCCTTAATAATCTGAGTGTCCCATATGTGCCTCCTACTATGAACTGAGCCAATGAAGTTAGGTAATAACATGTTCCCAACACATGTCTGTTTCCTTGGACCATCTCCAAGCCTCTGTTGCCAAGGAGCAATGGAGTGGACCGTGACCTTCTTTATGAGTAATTCTGCCTTGGGGGAGTTTAAATTGAGTTTTCACATCTTTAAATTCAGAGATCTGAAGGGGTCTCCTGGAGCAACCTTCCAACAATGGTATGGTGGTGCTGATGGCACAAAACAGGAAAGAAAAGAATTTCTGAAGCAACCAAAATGGTAATATTTAAAGATGTGGAAGGATAAGAAAAATTGTGCTTTAAAGGTATACAAAGAAGGTCATCTAGGTCTAACGTCTATACAAAATGATGACTGGGAAAAAAGAAAAAACAGTTCAATTTGCATTAATGATAATTTTAGATATTCTCCCCCAGACTGCTTTAATAGTTCACACACTCAAAAACTCAGCACGTATTAATATAACTTGTAGGAGAACCTACAGCAACTGAGTGAATCTTCATCACTTCCATCTAGACAGTCATCATCACCATCACATTTCCATCGAGCTTGGATACAGTGTCTGTTTCTGCAGCGAAATTCTCCAGCTTTACATATCTGAGGCAATACTTCTCCAGGATTAACTAGGGTTTAAAAACAAACAAACAAGGTATATAAGCAATACTGGATATTTTCAATGCATTAAAAGATAATTTTGTATAATAATAACATATTGATTTAATTGCATTTCACATAAAATAATGAAAGCATTGTAAAGGCAACCATCGCTGGAAATGAGAAAATTTTAAGTTTTTCCAACAATAATTATTCCACAAGAATTGTGGAGATTCATTTTAAGCAAATATCACCAAAATAATAATAACAACAATGATAAAATACCATCTTATATTTTTGTTGTTTGTAGTTTTACTTTTTAAAGAACTTTCATTCAGAAGCTTAACTGAAGGCATGGCAAAGAATTTTATTATCTCAACCTTTAGAGTCATACATGACTGAGCTACTAACACTTTTACTTTTCACACATAAATACATCAAAAACTAATTAAAGTGAAAAGACAAGGGAATAGCACACAGCATTGATGGTTATGTTTATATCACTGGTCTGAAAGTGTAAAAAAAAAAAATAAAACAGATCTGGTTAAATATTTACGGAAATTTTAAGTTAACCAAAACAATCTCATTATACATCCAGATTCTTTGGAGTGTTTTTATCATATATTCCATATTCTCTAATCAAATGTCAGAAATTCCATTAATTGGGATTTATTCACATATTGAAAGGGCTACTGTAGTAGCCCACTTCTCTGAGTGGATTCAGTAGAATCTTAAAACTGAAGGGAATGTGATGACAGCTAAAGTAAATGATCTGTATTTCATTGACTGAAAAAGACACTGAATTACATAAAAAAGTGGCTTATTACTAGAAGAAACAGAAGCCAGTTTTTCCATTCTAGATCTAATGGCTTTAAATTTTATTTGGGGTAGCTGGTTCACATTGATGAACTGTCAGAAAACCTATGTGGACTTCAATAATAAGGGGTATTAAGAAAACATATGTGGCATTTCCAGAACACTCTTTTAACCCTTTAACCCTTGTATTTTCCCTGAGGCAAAGAATGAAAGAGGAAACACAGCACTGAACCACAGCTGCAAAGAATCTGCTTCAGAGAGTGAGGCAACAAGACACAAGGCATGTGGGTGCATGGGGTAGAGAATGGAAAACTGTCCCATATAATCCAGATTCTCATTTAAGGTCTTTTTAAAAATACTAAGGTCTTAAGGGTGAAACATACAGTCAGTGTGGTGAGTGAAACATTTAATGAGATCAAAGATAATCGTGTATTTTCTGTTCCCTCTCACAAAAGCGGACTTTGTATATAGGACCTAACAGTAATTTTTCCTCCTTGTTTAATCTTTCTCAATAACAAAATGCAGAAGAAGCAATTTCTTTAATGCTGCCATTGCATAAAGTCACTTGAAAGTAACAATTTTTAAAAGAATATATAGGTACATATTCATATAAATGTATATATATGCATGCATATGTATGCATGTGTGTATATTATGTGTGTGTGTGTGTGTGTGTGTAGTTGTTTTGTGTGTGTCCAATTCTTTTGCAACCCCATGGACTGTATCCCACCAGGCTCCTCTGTCCATGGGATTTTCCAGGCAAGAATACTGGAGACTGAGCCACCAGGCATGACCACACACACACACACACATATATACACACACATATATATGTATGTATAAAGAGAGCAAGGAAAAAAGAGAACACATCTCAGGGAAATGACAATAAATAAAAACAAAAATGGCAGGTCACTGGGTCCCTTACTCAATCCCAGGGTAACTTTTATAGTAGCAACTAGGAATGAGGATGGGAATCATGACAAAATGGAGGTATAATGTGGGATGCATCTGACCATCTCTAGGATTTAGCTTTTCTCTCAGAATCTCTAGAACGGATCACTGACAACATGCAAATTCCTCTTATTTTGAACTTTGTCTGCTTGGTTAGATCTTAAGATCTTTGAGGGTGGTATAGTTCCTTCTTTTGACTCTACATAAGTCCAACTTAGAACTGGAACTAGTAGCTTGATTAATTTCTATTTTATAATTATTAAGCCTAATAGTCAATAGTCTCTCAGAATTAATGTTTTTTCCCTATGGGACAAAAAACCTGATTGGAGATGTAATCAGTTTTCTTCCCTACTTGAGTTCAGGTTTAAGATTTTCTTAAATCATGTCAAAAGAAATAGTCAATTCTGTTGTCTCACAGCTTGAAGATTGCAGAAAACAAGAAATGATTGATTTCAACTGATAAAAATCTCCCTAATTTAAAAGATGTTTTTACATGATCTTTGATCAAATAACTTAATTCACAGTTTTAAGGAATGATCAAAAATATCCATAGACAAGAGTGAAATCATACTTGCTTCTGAAAAATTATATCTATATTAAAGAAGTTTAATTTGTCTAGGGAAAGACAAACTATCCTAGAAAATTGATATTTCCAAATTAAATACTCTTTAACATAATCAATTTAGAGACAAGGTCTTTAAGTCCACTTAAGGTTCAAATGCTTTCAACCGATAATTAGATCATTATGGAATGAATGAAAACAGGAATAATTTCTAAACTTGTTTTAAACACAGTTTCATATATATGTGGGTAGTCAGTTATTTTAAAATGATGTTTGCTCATATACAGTTGGCACTTTTCAAAAACAGATTACAAAGGCTACATTTTTATTTTTCATGATAGGTTAAGGATAATTGCTTGAAAGACAGTAGAGCTTACCTCCTGAGATAATTTAACTTTTGTATTTACTGCTTCTGATAATTATTTATATCAATGTCATTAATACATATGAGTAATCACTTGTAACAGCAGTTAGGTATCACTTATATCTATAATGACACATATTAAACATATACGAATATTTTTGACATTTAAAAGTTTGTCTACAATTCTTCTAAGCCCTATAATTTGTTGGACAGGCATTTCTTCTTCGTGTTTCTACATGTCTTGTGTCAGCTTCTTTCTGGACTATTTTTTCAAGGATGTTTAAATAGCTAACAGCCTCGGAAGATACAAATGGTGCTTCCTTTTAGAATAGAGAGCAGGTTTGCTCCTTAACCAGGATAATAAAAGATAATATCTCTCTTCAGAGCAAAGGTTGGGTAGATTTTCTAGCAGACTTTTAAGCTCAAGAGTTCTTCATCTGTGGTACAAACACATTCTGTGTGCCACCTCTACCTGGCCTCTCTGGGCCTAGTCTTCATATGACGTGGAGGTGGGATGGAGCAAGGAGAACCAAAGTGAATGTGCAACTTAGTGACCTGCTTTGATTAATAAAATCGTTTCTGCCTGATCCAGGAATTGCATGTCTTTTGTCTAAATCTATGAAACTCTGGTGGGTTAACATGTTAGTTGGCAATGTGGGTAAACTTTCAGACTCTTCATAATCATAAAGATTTTTTTTAAGATGTTGAGTTCTAATTTCCAATATCTCCCAGGGCATTTGGCATCATTACTGTACTCAGCCCTAACCCACACCTTTCAGATGTAATCAGTAGTTATATCACAAGAAATCATGTTATCAATGCTGACTAGGTTTGTTCAGGACATAATGATAAAAGACAGGTCATCTTTGAGCCCACAATGCCCATTATCACATTAAAATCTAATGTGATAGGTGATAATATGGATAAGATAGCAATTTAGACATTCCAAAATGTGGTCTTTTTCTTAGCATTCACCTACCTGTGGAACTGGGTAGCAACATTATCTACCAAATAACCCAAACTGATGGCCAGGCAATCTACCAAATCTTGCAAGAATCAACATGATGATGAAGCAAGTACATCTAGCATCAATTAAGAGAGTGAATAGCTTCCATTAAAAAATAAGACCATTATTCTGTACACCTTGCACAAACTTCTACAAAGGCATTATTTTATAAGTAACGTTCACATATCTTGTGTTTTCACAAGATTTTTGACTATATGAAGGACAATGTCACATATTACAGAACAAAAAATGCCTAGAATAGAACCAGGTACAGAAGAAATGTTCAAAAATACTTATTGCCTGACTTCCTGGAATTAACAGAGGCTGATGATTCTATATTACAGCCATTATTACAGTGAGATATTCTATCTCTGGAGATTGAATAAATACTTTAATACTTCAATAAATACATTACAACTTCAACTGGCTCAGCAATTAATGTTCTATCACCCGAGAATGTGAACAGAGTTAGTTTAAAGGGGGAAAAAAAAAAAAAAAGATATGTAACTAGAAAGAAAGAGCGATAAAGTTCTCCCCATAACCAAAACATACAGGAAAAGTTCCACCATCCATGCCACTTTGTTCCAAGGCTTAATGTGATGGAACCCATGTTGCACTTGGGTATTTAGGCACAACCATGAATTACTTTCAGCATATTAACAGACAGTATACTTGTAATCTTAGCTTCAGAGTTGTACTTGAATTTGAAAACTGATTCAAAACCTATAATTCTACTGTCAGGGTCACTTCCAGTAAAAATATTATAACATTATCTCACTAGTAAGAAACCTGGAAAAGTAAGAAACAATCCTTTAATTTTGGCTTTGAAAATAAAATGACATGAATCATGACATGCCTGGCAAGGAGCTGCCAGTTTTCACACATCCTATGATACCTGCTGCTAGAGCAGTGGAATTAGAAGGTCTCTGCACGACCCATCAATAAACTGCAAGGGAAATATGCACCCCAGAATTAACTCTTTTCTTTGGTAAAAACTGGTAGAATGATTGATAGTATTAATGTCCAGATCATAAAGAAGTAAATGAAGAAAGCTTACTAATAAACTTTTAATTATTTTAGTTTTAAATCATATATTTGGACTTCAGTTCAGTGTTTGAATTTAATACATATGGTCCTGACCTTGGTTTAATAAGCTTTGGTGCCCAAGAACAAGTTTCTATGTTTCTAATTTTGCTTTTCTTCTCTTCAACCCCATCGTGGTAATCTATTCTAAACTAGCTTTTACTCCTCTCTCAATTAATGTTTTGCTGTTGATTATACCAAACTTATGATTAATTAGTAATAAAACCATTAGTCTAAGATAAAAATATAGTACAATTTCTCAATTGTTCTTGTATGTTTCACATTAGGATATGTTTATTTGCTTAACAGATTTTTTTTTTTTTTTTTTGGCATTTTGGGAGTACACCATTTCTAACTATTCCTTGATTTGAATAGGGGAAGAGAAAAACCTAAAAGAAAACTTGGAAGTTGTAGTTTGCTGAATGACTCTGTGTAAGCCTGCCCATATAGGAAGGCAGTGTGAAAAATGCTGCTATGGTTTTTGAATTTTCTCCTTATCATAGCAGGATGACCTTTCATTAGATAGAGTGGTCTTCTGAGCAGCCAACCTAAGTGGTACATAATCTTCTGTGAGTTCCTATGCACAGGAGGCCATAAATATTCATCTGGATGAGGCTTCTAAACTTTTTACTGCCTTAAACTTTTTACTACACATTAGATTGCATATATCCTAGAACATAAGGCTTGTCACAGCTGAACAGATAAATGGCTGAGCCATAGCAGAGCACTGTTTTTGACAGAGGAATATATCTGGTGCTCCAGAAGGTGAAGAAGGTCACAGAGTACCACTGACATATAATTGTGCAATGCTACCCTTGGATGACCAATATTTTGGTCAATGTTTAAGTTGATCTCTTGGGTAAGGCATATTGGAAAGTTCTATTCTTTTTATTTTTTTTTCCAGGCCACAAAAGAGGCGTTTAAATAATTACTGTGCTATTGTCTCAATACTCTAGACAAAATTATTATGTTATTTTGAAAAAAAAAATAGTGACTATCATTTTTTTAGGAGCTTATCTTACTTTCTTGGTATTACTCATGTTCTCATTTATTAATTTTCTATGTTGTGATTTTTCCCTTCAAAGTCATCAAGATAAATTAAAAAGAAATAAACTCACTTAATCAGTAATCAACTGGTTTTACATATGCTTCTACAGGGCAGTAAGTTTCCAGTTACTACACTAAACCAGGTCTCATTTCTAATTGTAAGATTTGACCATGACACAGGAGGCTCACAAAAACGAAGAGCCCAGCCTACTCTCATTCTTAATTCCTTCCAGGCATGGCATTAGAATGCATCCTTAATCAACCATGTAGCATACCAATATTTTTTCTGTTGGATGAATGCCTCCTCTGGCATTGCTTTCTGGCACAAGTTCATTGAGAAACAACCACTGGTGTCTAATTCTGGCCTGACCATCTGCCAATGGGTTTTTGTTCATTTGATGCCAGTTCAGTGAGGATGACTAAAACCAGGAAGATCATATCTCAATGATTGCAGCATGTATTTTTGTTTTGCTACAGATTAATATTGAAAGCCAGTTAAAATGTTATTCCAGTTGAATAACAAGTCTGTAATCTGGCCTAAACTAAGTCAGAAGCCCAGAGGAATGAGCATTAAAGAGAGGTTAGTGACACACTGATACTTGTCTTGCCTTACAGTCTGCAACCATGAACTCCATGTATTTGTGTCCTTTCAAACTTTAATTTCCTCATCTGCAAACTAAGGCTAAATTATCTTTATAAAAAATTTGTTAATAAATTAATAGAAACTGGAATAATTTATATAAACACACTTTAAGTTTTTTGCAATAAATTAGTTACTATAATATTTCTCTTAATTTTCCCCATTACATTAGAAAAGAATCGAGATAAGTTTCATGCCATATGAAAAATCTAGTAAAATTTTAAACTTCCGATGCAGTAACAAATTCTCAAATAGTCACCTGCTTTTATGATTTAACATTGTTTAGTATAACATCTATAGATAAAAATACTAATTCTATCCCCTTTAATTGAATTGGAGTTACCTCATCCATGAATTATAAATATTAAAATACACCAATAGTCTCACAGTAATCTCCTTTAACTTTCACCATATGTATAGTCACATATAAACTATCATATAAAATCTCTTAACATCAGCTAAATTACCAACATTGTGCATAGTATTTCCTTACAAACAAAAAGTTACCTAATTTTTATTTATACAGAGATACTGCTGCTAAGTCGCTTCAGTTGTGTCCGACTCTGTGCGACCCCATAGACGGCAGCCCACCAGGCCCCCCTGTCCCTGGGATCCTCCAGGCAAGAACACTGGAGTGGGTTGCCATTTCCTTCTCCAATGCATGAAAGTGAAAAGTGAAAGTGAAGTCACTCAGTCGTGTCCGACCCTCAGCGACCCCATGGACTGCAGCCTTTCAGCCTCCTCCGTCCATGGGATTTTCCAGGCAAGAGTACTGGAGTGGGGTGCCATTGCCTTCTCCGTATACAGAGATAACCCAGTGATAAATCTTTTATATATATCAATATCAATATAGGTATAGATATGCCAACACATACTGCTGCTCCTAAGTCACTTCAGTTGTGTCCAACTCTGTGCGACCCCATATACAGCAGCCCACCAGGCTCCCCCGTCCCTGGGATTCTCCAGGCAAGAACACTGGAGTGGGTTGTCATTTCCTTCTCCAATGCATAAAAGTGAAAGTGAAGTCACTCAGCCGTGTCCGACTCTTCACGACCCCATGGACTGTAGCCTACCTACCAGGCTCCTCCATCCTTGGGATTTTCCAGGCAAGAGTACTGGAGTGGGTTGCCATTCCCTTCTCCATGCCAACACATAAGGAATCCATAATTTTTAATGGGGGATAAGAATAAAGGAAATAGAGAGGCAAATAATACATAATATCATAGTTTACACAATTAAAAATTAAAGAGCTAATTAGAAACTTTAAAGTTTAAAAAGTCATCTAGTTATTAGTACCTGATGTATACACTTTCCTTCCAATTACCCACGATGAAAACAAAGATGAAAATAAAAACTCTTAAGATTACTGAGAAATCAGCCTCTTGATCATTTTATTGACACTATCCTTACTGAATTTTGACTTTTTTCAAGACCAAGAAGATGAGATTTGATATTCACTGAGAAGCCTCTCAAGTTATTCCAGTTGAAACTGAATAAGCTCATCTATCTTTAGGTGGAATGAAACGCCCTTTGCTCCTCCAGTACTGACAGTAAGGTCTGTGGTGACCATAAAAAGGAGACACTGCAGTGCTACTTTTCATCTTTGAGAGGAATTCTTGGGGCAGAACAAAGGCAGGAATGGACCTGGTGAAGATCCACAAAGGTTACTATCTTTGTATGCATGTGCCTCTGTGTGTGTGCATTTCATCTGTTCTAATGGCAAAGTCATCCAGCTAAAGTAGCATAGAATCCCATTTTGTACCAGAAGAATAGTCTTAGAAGGATCTATGCTAGAAATCAAACTGAGAAAGATACACATGAATCATACCATTTATCCCAACAACTAAGATAAGATTTAATATACCAGGCAACTGGACAGACTTTCTGCTGTTCAGAGCAATATTTAATACCTGTCTGTTCCCAAACTATAGGTCTTGGTAGATCTCTTCTCTTCTGATGTAAGCAAACAACAACCAAACAGAAATTACTAAATAATATCACTGAACAAAGGGAGGGATACCATCTGATGAATCAAAGGAAGTACACCTTAGAGAACTATTTCCTACAGGCAGTGTCTTATATAGGCAATTTTAAAAATTCTATTAATAATGGGGGAAAAAAAAAACCTTGCCCATGGATAAATTCATATTTGTTTTCTGAAGTATATTAGATCAAAATATTCTCTAGTTATAAAGAACATTTCTAGAATTTTGAAGACAAATTTTGTTTGGTCATTAAGTAGCAAGTGCAATAAAGAAGATTTCAACTAATCTGCAATATTATTTCTTTTAGAGAAGAAAAGATGTGGATAAAATAATAAAAATGTTGATTTCTAAAGCTATATCTATTTATAATGCCATTATTGAACAATAAACTACTAGGGTGTTTTGATGTGGATCCTTATAACTATATATCATAGAAGTTATTATTATTTCTACTACTGATAATAATCATAGGTAATAGTTGCTGGATTCTTATACTGGATGATACACCTTGAAATGCCCTAGTAGTTTATTGTTCAATGATGACATTATAGATAGATTTTTCATTTATATGCAGTTACAGTTACTGATGGTGAGGATCCCTAACAATTTCCAGAAATATTTTCTTCTGTGGCATATAATTATTTTTAACTTTTACTAAGCTAGATGCTTCCCTGGTAGCTCAGCTGGTGGAGAATCTGCCTGCAATACAGGAGACCCTGGTTTGATTACTGGAGGAGGGCATGGCAACCCACTCCAGTATTCTTGGCTGGAGAATTCCCGTGAACAGAAGAGCCTGGGGGGCTACAGTCCATGGGGTCGCAAAGAGTGAGCTACAACTTAGTGACCGAGCAAAGCACAGCACAGCAAAAGATCGATGCAGCAGTGCCAGGAAACTCAGCTAAACTGCATTATTATCATTATTCATTTGTATATTAGATATTAATTCCTTTAATTATTTATAGTCTAATTATACCTAAGTTATTATCTGAATTTCTCTTTCCAAGTTTGATTTTAATTCCTTTGGTTTCATCTGCTATTATTTGTCAAAAAGGCACAAATAAACCATGAGTGTAACATGAAAAGACACTTACATATGCAATTGGTCCCATTTTCATCTAAAAGTTGATTATCAGCACAGGCACATACTCGGCCTCCTGGGATGGCCAAGCACAGTGTACTACAGCCTCCATTATTGACTCGGCACATATTGTCACCTGCAAGAAGAGTGAAGAAACTTTGTCAGAGAACTCTTGACTCCATATAAAGTTAGCCAGTTGGGGTTCATGTTCTTTCTAGGAGATGTTTTGTAGGCATACAAGTGTACACACATATATACCATGGACACATTCATGTAATCAGGATTCCTGTAATCAGGATTCCTGCTGAATCATAAATGAAATCTAAAAAAGCTTGAAAATATATGATGCACTGGTACATAAAAGGAATTTACATGTTGCTTGGAAGATATAGGGGTCTGTGTGCAGATAGGCAACAGAAGAGAAAAAGACAGAGTGGACTAAATGGTGTCTGTCCAGGACAGATTCCTAGAAGAGGCCTTGTATATGCAAGTTTGAGTTCTTCAGAAAGTAGTCTACAGACAGGCATTATGGATGTGCCTTTGAATCCCAAATAAACAGAAAGGGTTTCCCTGGGGGCTCAGATGGTAAAGAATTACCTGCAATGAAGGAGACCCAGGTTCAGTCCCTGGGTTGGGAAGATGCCCTGGAGAAAGGGAATGGCAATCCACTCCAGTATTCTTGCCTGGGAAATCCCATGGAGAGGGAAGCCTGGAAGGCTACAGTCCATGAGGTCGAAAAGAGTCAGACACAACTGAGTGACCAACACCAAACAGAAAGCAAACAAACACTGGGGAGATGGGAGGGATTTTCCTTCCTCTTTTGCAAGGAGTAAACTGGCATGTCAGTGCATTGAGGAAACAAGGAATGCAGGCTGCCTGTGAAGGCTCAAAAATGAGCAGCCTCACTGGCTTCGGGAGAACGTACAATACACAAGGGTAAAGTGGTGTCTCGGGAGGAAACAGCCGAGGCACTGAAGAGACATCGGTTGCTATCAATAAAGCAGGCTTGAAGGGAAATTCATAATGGTATTATTCATGAACATATGTGAGACACCCTTGGAGACTCAGATAAAACTGAGGTACATTTTTGAAGAGGCTGGAGAATCTGTTCTATAAAGGTGTACATCAAAGTAAAATTTAGGTTGTCATCATTTTGACGCTATTCATTCCCACAAGTTGGAAAGGTGAGGAAGAAAGTCTCTTTTCTGAGATACATAGGTGTAGACCAGCAGCCCAACTGGCAGTGTAAATGCCAGGATCATTTTACACTATGTATACACCTTGCATTTTCCAAGGTATCAATAAATAACATTTCAATTACATCAGAATATTTTACTCAAACATTAAAAATTAAGAGTTTTAATTACTGGGAGACATATAGTCAATAATATGATGATTAAAACTGTATTGGCAGTTAAAGTTCAAGTGCCAAAAATGTGACAAAAGTGACAGACTAGGCCATTATGCTTTGGGCTTCAGGGGTTAGATGTGAAGAGTATTAATAAATGAGCTAAAAAACTTGAAAGATTGCTATATGCAATAAATATTTAACTCACTCCCATAGATTATCATTGTGTCCTCAGATCAGAAAAAAAATTAAAGTGTATAATTATTTTTTTCTCATTATTCTGAGAAGTAAATTTAATTTGCAATGTTTATAAAAATTAAATATATATATATATATATACATTTATATATATATTTTTTTTAAGCTAAGGAAATTAAATTCAGTTCAGGTTTTTTTCAACAGGGAATAAAGAACATTTTTAGGCAACTTCCAGATTTAGTCATATTTATTCCAAGACAATGGAATGAACATATAATACTTCATAGGATGCATAGGTGTTCTGTCTATACTATGCACATTTTGTACAGGATTAAATTATATAGTGAATATTTTAGTAACATACAGAATCTAGAAAATGAGAATTAACTCAAAATATTTTAAGAAGTATATGAATAATATACAGCAGTAAGAAAAGAAGAAAGTACTAAAAACAATATTATGCTATATTTTCCTACCAAAAATATATGCTGAAAGTCATACTCTTTAATTCAACAGCATGATTCATACTTACTATTGCTACTGAATATAAAATTTAAGTATTTAGAAATAAATTACTATATTCAAGATTTAAAGTATATTCATTTTCTGTGAGTACAGTATATTAAAAGAGAGAAATTGGTATTTGTACTGTCATGATAGAAATTCAAAATCTAAATTAGTTTGAATAATTCCATATCTCATTAGAAACTGCTTAGAATGTTTTTATTTTAGTTATATCCCAATTTTTTTTTTAATTTATCACTTAAACATATTCCAGATAGGATTTATATAATACTGAAATGTTAATACCTTGCAAAAGTAGTCATATAAAAATATTTTCTTGAAAACATGACTGACTACAAAGAGCAGTAAAATCTTTACACATAAATATCAATAAAAGTGTTCATTAACATATTGATAGCTTTCATTTTGAATATATATAATTCATCAATCCCAGGGTTAGTTACCTCACTGCTAAGTCACTTCAGTCGTGTCCAACTCTGTGCGACCCCATAGACAGCAGCCCACCAGGCACCCTGTCCCTGGAATTCTCCAGGCAAGAACACTGGAGTGGGTTGTCAAGTAAAGTCGCTCAGTTGTGTCCGACCCTCAGCGACCCCATGGACTGCAGCCCACCAGGCTCCTCCGTCCATAGGACTTTCCAGGCAAGAGTACTGGAGTGGGGTGCCATTGCCCTCTCTACACTTTTAAGTTTATAATAAAATTATAAAGATAGGTTTCATCTCATTGTGGGTGAAACTACTGAAGACCTAAAGAATTAAATGACTTCTCTAATATTTAGAAAAAATATATAAATAATCATTATAAAAGTAAGGATTTAGAGCACAAATTATTATTTATTTCCAGGTAATTCATATTATTTCTTTTTTTCATATATTTTCCAAATGAATAGAAATAAGAATTTATATTAATCTAAAATTTATGCTCCTATACTCTGACTTGTTTATATATGACAAAATAAAATTAGATCAATAAGGGTCAGAAAAATAACTGAAAACAACAAACTAAAATTCTAGATTAAGTCATTTAGGAAGTACTTTTAAAAAAATGAAATATGCAAGGAAAATAAATGACGAATAGTTTTTTAAATGAAGTTTAAGGTAAGGTCTGTCTGGACCAAAAACATTACCTTTTTTCCTCAATCTAATAATTAGGAGAAGTAGGATTCTTCTGTCCCTTACAGTGTCTGCCACAGACTGTGTAAGTGAATGAATGAAACTTACAGTTAGCAAGTTGAATGACAGAAACAGTTATTTGTGTGTGTAGAAACAAGGTACAAGTATGTGGACAGATATGTCTGTTGTAACAAGATAAAGTATCTTGTTTCTATGTGAGTAAGAATATATATAATCTGCGCTACATAATTTGCATTTTAAGGCAGATTAAAGATATATTTTTAAAGGTGTATCTGATATACTAGTGCTTTATAGTCTAAGATTGTTGAATCCTCAATTCTATAAATGTGTAGTCCAGGGACTCTTTATATTAAAAAAATAATTTAATAAAAATTTTAATAATAAAATTACAATGATTAAAAAAAAACACATGTCCCTTTCCCATATCTAAAAATATAGTAGCTATACAATTTTAATAAATTAAAATGGCTACATAAATGAATCATATAAAACTCTTTTGTGGTCAGATAAACTTGAATTTGAACCCTGGCTCCTTGTTTTCTGAGGAGAATGGCTACATTTGCCTGACTCTTGAATTTCTCATATGTATACTATAAATAAATAGGACTTATATTAAATGTCTTCAGTGAGATTTAAATAAGAATATTTAGCCCACTTACTGGTAGTTATAATTACAGTTAATAATTAGTAAATTTCATAACCCCATCATGGATCACAGCCTTGTCATGGTGAAGAGTATTGACGACTCCTCAGATAATTACTAGAGCCAGCAGGCTTTCAGAAGTGGAGAGAGGGGAATATCAATTCTGGACTCATTTTTAGTGCCTTTAGGATTTGAAACGTCTTGGTCAAGAAGCACCAGTTAGAACTAGACATGGAATAATTGACTGGTTCAAAATTGGGAGGGGAGTATGACACGGCTGTATACTGTCAGCTGCTATTTAACTGATATTCAGAGCACTATATCACGGAAAATGCCCAGCTAGATGAATCGCAAGTTGGAATCAAGACTTCTGGGAGAAATATCAACAACCTCAGACAGGCAAATGATACCTTCTAATGGAAGAAAGTGAATAGGAACTAATGAGCCTCTTGATGAGGGTGAAAGAGGAGAGTAAAAAATCTGGCTTAAAACTGAACATTCAAAAAACTAAATCATGGCATCTGATCCCATCTGTGACTGCAGCCATGAAATTAAAAGATGCTTACTCCTTGGAAGGAAAGTTATGACCAACCTAGACAGCATATTAAAAAGCAGAGACATTACTTTGCCAACAAAGGTCCGTCTAGTCAAGGTTATGGTTTTTCCAGTGGTCATGTATGGATGTGAGAGTTGGACTATAAAGAAAGCTGAGCACCAAAGAACTGATGCTTTTGAACTGTGGTGTTGAAGAAGACTCTTGAGAGTCCCTTGGACTGCAAGGAGATCCAACCAGTCCATCCTAAAGGAGATCAGTCCT
Source organism: Bos javanicus (assembly GCF_032452875.1). Taxonomy (NCBI): domain Eukaryota; kingdom Metazoa; phylum Chordata; class Mammalia; order Artiodactyla; family Bovidae; genus Bos; species Bos javanicus. Next base: position 55,950,255 of record NC_083869.1, on the reverse strand, counting down.
GAGTGTTCATAGGAAGGACTGATGTTGAACTGAAACTCCAATACTTTGGCCACCTGATGCAAAGAGCTGACTCATTTGAAAAGACCCTGATGCTGGGAAAGATTGAGGGCAGGTGGAGAAGGGGACAACAGAGGATGAGATGGTTGAATGGTATCACCGACTCGATGGACATGCATTTGGGTAAACTCGGGGAGTGGGTGATAGATGGGGAAGCCTGGTATGCTGCAGCCCATGGGGCTGCAAAGAGTCAGACACAACTGAGCAACTGAACTAAACTGAACTTCATGGCAAACAGATGGGGAAAAAGTGGAAGTGGTAATAGATTTTAGTTTCTTGGCCTCCAAAATCATTGTGGACAGTGACTGCAGCTATGAAAGTAAAGATAGTCAAAGTTATGCTTTTTCCAGTGGTTATGTATGGATGTGAGAGCTGAACCATAAAGAAGACTGAGCGCTGAAGAATGGATGCTTTCAAATTTTGATGTTGGAGAAGACTGTTGAGCTTCCCTTGGACTGCAAGGAGGTCAAATCAGTCAACCCTAAAGAAATCAACCCTGAATATTCTTTGGAAGGACTGTTGCTGAAGCTCCAATACTTTGGCCACCTGATGTGCAGAGCCGACTCATTGAAAAAGTCTCTGATGCTGGGAAAGATTGAGGGCATGAGAAGGGAGCAGCAGAGGATGAGATAGTTAGATAGCATCACTGACTCAATGGCCATGAATTTGAGCAAACTCTGAGAGACAGTAGGGCTTCCCAGGTGGCATGGTGGTAAAGAATCTGCCTGTCAATGCAGAAGATGCAAGAGACACGGGTTCAATCCCTGGATTGGGAAAATCCCCTGGAGTAGGAAATGGAACCTATTTGAGTATTCTTTCGTGGAAAATTCCATGGACAGAAGAGCCTGGTGGGCTACAGTCTAAACTGTTAGAAATAATCAAATGTGACTTAATGATTAAACAACAACAAATTTCATATATTTATCATAGAAGCTGATCTATTACTTTTAATTTGATATGGGAAATTATTCATCAACATTTTTAAGAATATTGTCCTTAAGTAATGATGTCATTCTCTAAACATGCAGGAAATATAAGTGCACTTCTGAAACTAGATAATAAAAAGCTAAAAAAGTGTTAGTTTTATGTAATTGCTATACTTTCTATGAATTATTTTAGGAGAGGGTTATAAAATTGTTCTAGATAGCTAATGTAAATGAAAAGGAAAGAAAGCTTTTCAATTAAATGAGAAGAAACAATTTGATATGATAAAAACATTTTGACCATAAGCCCCTCAAAATTACTCAGAAATTAATTCCTAAATGTAACTTTCTGTTTAGTATGATTATATATCTATTGTTCTGAGATTAATTGGCATATTACCAAGTAATTGGATAGAGTTTTTCCTGATTACTAATTTTCTAACACCGAGTCTAAAAGTTTGGTTGTGGCATTGATAGCATTCCTAAATATTTTTCATGGTGTTCCTGTGGTTGTGTGTGTGTGTGTGATATTAGCTATCATCTGTGTATTTATATGCATGTACTTATAGGCATATATATGAATACTATATGTAAATATACTCTATACTATAAATATAAGCTTTTTCTTTTATATTAGATATATGGAACAATTTTATAACCCTCTCTTTAAATACCTCATAGTATATACAGTCATATACTGTAGAAAAACAAGGTATAAAGCTATATAAGATCAGCTTATTTTCTTCCATGAAGAATTAATGATATGCACGACATGGTTTTCTATTCAATTACAAGTTTATTTTCAAAAAGGTCTATCAAGAGTATTTAATCAAAATTTATATGCCACTGATTATTATGTTTCTAAATATTTATTAATATTTAATATTCAAAAGATGCAAAGATAAATCTCACTGAAAGAAAAATGTAACATGATAACATGTTTACATTTGAACACCAGAGAACATTTTGTTTCATAATCTGACCACTTTAATCAATGTAGAAAAAGGTAGCAAATATTTAGATTCAAAGTAGGTTATCTAATTTCAATGTCTATTGACCAAAAAAGATGTTGACCAGGCATCATTTCTACATTCTATTGTCTGCTCTTGGTAATAAACTCAAAGTATTGATTATTTCTCCTAAGTTAATGAAAAATAATCAATCAATTTGGCTGAACACATATTCTCAATAAGACAACACCCTGAGTCATACAGCAAATTCCCACTGGCTATTATTTTACATATGGTAATGTATATGTTTAAACGTTATTCTCTTTGTTACCTAAATTCTGAGTAATTCTGTTTGTGGATAGCCTAATAAATATTAATAACTCATGCAGATTAAAAATATAAAAATTTTTTCTGATTTAATAAGACATGAATATCAGAGTAGATCATTTCACTTTCATAACATCTATAATAATTTAATATACCTCAAATGTATATGAATTGATCAGATAAATACACTGATATTTTAAAAAATACTATTATCCTTATATTATACATATATATATTTTAACATTTTCCCACAATGTTGCTTCCACACTGAAAGTTTTTCCACTTCTTACAATACTGACTCTTTGAAAACATTGAGGATTTTTACTTTAACAGCCTTCTCCAGTATAAATGACATGAAAAAGGAAGTATCTGGAAAAATCCTTGAACTTCACTCTAATAAAATTCACAGAGTTACTCACTCAGGATATTTTGAACAATAAATAATAAATTTTTATGGTAACAAAGGCTAAGATTTGATTGACTTTGGAGTGACTAGACACCTTTTATCACAAAACTTCAGCAACACTGCCAAAATAAAATCTTTATGCAACCTCTGTGAAGTACTATTATATGTAAAACTCAGATGCAATTTTACATGGTTTTTAATACCTTGTTGCTTTCGTGGATCATAAATCTGAAGCCCAAACAAGGGTGGTCTTTCACGCCTCAGTAATGTCACCTCATTAGTTATCAAATCTAGTTGAAAAATGGAACCATTCATATAATCAGTCCAGAACACATAATTCCCATGATGCGACAGTCCAAAAGGATGGTTCAACTCTTTCCCACTGTAAACAATCTGTAAAATATAAACACATTGTGAAAAATCAGAACTGACTTTAGAAACATAACCAAATATTTAGAGAGAATACTCAAATAAGTAGAACAATGATCTAACTAAAAACTTTTCTCTCAGTATGTCTGAAAAATGGATTTCACAATGTGAGCATATTTTCCTGTTTTTAGGGCATGTTATTTGAAGGAGACCATTTACATTGCATCCATTTCAATTCTCTCATACACAAAATTATACATATGGTCAAGAAATACAAACGATAAAATAACTTTGATACTCTTCCTTATCTCTTTTCTTATGATGTTTCAGTAAGACATTCTGGGATAGAAATTGATCTGAGTAATTAGTGGCATTATATATCTTGCAATATTGCTCATCCAATAGCCAAGGGATACAACATGGTCTTATAACACTGAGAGTGGATGGAAGGTATTGATTTAATACTTCTTAAGCCTGTAACATTAGGTTAAATGCAAATCAATCTTACTTATTTGGGGAAAGACATTTAAAGCATTGTTAGAGTTAACCAATGATTGAAATAGTCTTAACTGATTAATGCACTACATTTCTCAAATAGAATCTTTAGGAGATAGGCTTGGTCAATTGTGCAAACACCCTTTCGAAAAAAAGAAGGAAGTATATTGTCAAAGGAAACATTTTGGTAATTTCTCATATTCCATTTTCTTACTATTTAACTAAATATTGAAGCCATTCATAAGGCTATATGTGCTGAGGTGACTGACTATAGGAGAGAATATAGAGGTGATATTTTGCCAATGTTGCCTCTCTCACACAGTCAATGGCGTCCTCCATTTCACAGAATTATTTCAAAATCATTTTGCAATGATTCTACCAAAAGAGGTAAGAAGATGTTGATATTTATTCACATCCATGGGCCCGAAATTCAGTCTACTCTTGTATTCCAATTCCCATGTTATGAAGTTCTTTATTTGAGTAAGTGAATTATAATAACTTTGTCACAATACGTAGGCTAAATTTCAGCTTCAAATACTTGAAGATACTTGAACCAAATTGAGTTGGTTTGTCCTAGCAAACATCAATACTGTGGAAATACCATTTTCAAATAGCTCTGATATCCTAAGAGATTCTTTTAGAAAATCCCACAAATCCTGGCATACCACAGTGAGCTGGGCCTGGTCTCCCGGAGGCAAGTGCCAGCTGCACTGCTTAATGCTCAGCCTCCTTCAGCCACCCCACAGAGACTACTGGCAGCTACCTCAGAGGGATAAAAATAAACTTGAAAGTATTTTTAACACAACACAACAGGGCTCTGCGAAAGAAGCCCGTGGGTTAAAACAGCAGCATTTGTCTTTTACCTTCCTGTGAGTTCCATTCAAAAACACTTTCTCAATATGATCATAATAGGCGTCACACCAGTATAATGTGTGGGTGTGAAAGTCCAGAGTTAAACCGTTTGGCCACAGCATCTTTGAAGTCACAAAAATCTGCCGGTTGAAGCCATCCATCCAGGCCTTCTCGATCCTTCCCACGCTGTCATCTATTTCATCTTCCTCCCAGTCTGTCCAATACATCCAGCTAAGACGTGAAAAACCAGAGTGCATGTGTTATCTCAGTCAGCTGCCAGTATAGTGGGATGCTACCTCAGGTTTGGCAGCTCCACAGAAATTAATTACATCCTGATTTTTTCTCCTATCTAAATGCTTATCTGCCCAAAGGAGGAGGTAGCTGTGAAATACTCAGGGAAGTTAAGATTGGTGCAGTGGGGTGGGATGGGGGCGGGGGGAGGCGCAAATGGGAGGGGACACACACACACATATAATTGTGACTGATTCCTGTTGTTGTAAGGCCCAACACCACTGTAAAGCAATCATCCTTCAATTAAAAATTAAACAAAAATTGTGAAGTAAAGCCAGTCCAAGTAGACACATTTCAGAAAACCCGCAACCCCTACTATTGTACTTACTAGACTTGTTTATTCATTAACCTATCAGTAAGTGCCAAATATTGATTCCTTTTTTTTTTTTTTTGGTATTGATACCAAGATTGTGAAATGACTCTTGAGGCATTGCTATTTTTAAATGTCCACTTATAAAACATATAATCAATTATATGATTAAATAGTAGATTGACTGGCATGACAATGATAGCACAGTTAATGATCTACTCCAGACATTATTTAAGCCCAGATAAATTATTATTATTTTTCAAGACAAGCAGTTGGATTGTCTTAGTTCTAAAGGGCACAGGCATACTGGGTTTGTTTGGCCAGGTCTAATTTGTCTTCCTGATGCAAATTATCTATGCTTTATTGCTGCTTATTATTACCCCCCAAACCCACAGAAGATGATTGAGGTGCACATAAGTTTAATAACAGCAGGTTGACTGACCTTGAGAGTTTGAGCTTTAATTTCTATTTCAAACAAAAGCATCTGCCTTTAAAAACAAATCTTTTGTGTAAGCTATAACAGTGGGAGAGGGGGTTTTGAGCTAATGTTCCAACTGCCTCATGAATAAGGTTAAAACCCTCCACATGTGTTGTACTTTTAGGGGTCATGTGAAAGTTCCTGAGTTACTAATTAAAGTGTAGGGTTTAATTCTATCATCTTATATACAACTTTATAAAGCTTCAAAGCTTTTCTAAGCTGCTAACCTTGGAAATGCCCTTATTAAATACCTTTGCCTCTCACATGTTCTGGATTTTAAAGAATTTCTAAGGTAATTTTAGACAAATCTGTGTTCATGACTAAAATTCTTACCATGATCTAAGCCAGCAGAATGGGGACAGCTAAGGATATAACATACCATCCACTCGTTTATGTCAATTAAACTCTTTTTAAATTCTTTTAACAGTTTATAATTATGCTGATATTCCTTTTTAGACCTGAGTAAATATATTTAGATTGGTGACTTTAGCAAGTCAAAATGCTAAAGTCAAAATGATTTTTTTCTAATCGTAGAAAAAAACATGGCATTATGCTTAGTTTGTATCATGCCTATTGAAGTGACTTTATTACTTGGACAAATTAGGAATAAACAGAAGATTCATTTGCTCTAGTCCAGTACTAGTTAGGTAAAACTACTTGACTTTAACTATATAAATCAATTATGTACAAGAAGTAGAAAACTTTTTCATCTATATTGATATCTTTCATGAAATTTTAAACAGTTAATCATAACCCAAATCACACATATATGAGTGTGCAAACATACACATACACCACACAAGATAATTCTTGATAGCCTGGTGGTGGTGGTTTAGTCCCTAAGTCGTGTCTGATTCTTGTGACCCTATGAATTGTAGCCTGCCAGGCTCCTCAGTCCATGAAGATTTTTTAGGCAAGAACACTAGAGTGGGTAGCCATTTCCTTCTCTGACCCAGGGATCAAACCCATTTCTCTGGCATGGCAGGCAGATTCTTTACTTACTGACCTATGAGGGAAGCCTAACATATTTTATATTGAATTACTATTTGAAAAACAGAATTGTTTGTGATACGATCCATTATCTGAGATTATTTTTAATCAAACAAAATATAAGAAAAACAAAACTTAAATAAGTGACGCCTATCTGACAAAAATGGGTCCTCCTCGCTGGCTCAATGGTAAAAGAATTCACCTGCATTGCAAGAGATGCAGGAAACGTGGGTTTGATGACTGGCTCAGGAAGATCCCCTAAAGATGGAAATGACAACCCACTCCAGTATTCTTGCCTGGAGGATCCGTGGACTGAGGGGCATTGCAGGCTACAGTCTATAGGGTCACAAAGAGTCAGACATGACTGAAGGGACTGAGCACACACACTCAGCACATCTGACAGAAACTAGATATGTGATCATTACCTACCCATTTCATTATCTGATTAACAGTTATATTGTCAAGCCATATAATCATTATCAAAGATGATCATTCAAAAACACACAAAATGGAAAAACCTATAAAATAAGCCAAGCCCCTCCTCCAGGGGATCTTCCCAACCCAGGGATGGAACCCAGGTCTCCCACTTTGCAGGTGGATTCTTAACTGTCGAACCACCAGGGAAGCCCATAAAATAAGCAGGAGCTAACAAATATTTTTATAGGTTGGACTTGGGGTATCCCTCAAATAAAAATTAAGTTAAGCTGTCCTTTCTTATTACAAGAAAGAATACACCTCTATTTTTCAAGACCTGGTCAAATTAAATTTCTTAATGAAGTCTATCCCTAGTCTCTCTCAAAATTAGCCCTTTTTTCTGTTTCCCAGTGACAGTTCTTAGTTATTTTATAGAATTTATAGCATTTATACCTTGTATTGATTTTGATGGTGTTGCATGTCTGATAATTCTATTTTTAAATGTTCAAATAATTATGGGCAGGGCTTATTCCTTGTTCATATTTATACTCTGTAACATTAAACTTGGTTTTGTTGACATTAATCATGTCTCCAATTTAAACTGTATTATCTGATGGTCAATCCCCCAAAATTTAAATCTGTAAGATTTTCTGTCATGGAATTAAAATAAATTTTACTGTTTTAAAACTTGATTGAGTTGATGAGATGATATCTAGCTTTTAACTAGAGGATGTGGTGCTCTTGCTTAAGACAGGGTTATAGAAAATCCTGATTGGAGGGATATATGCATTGTTTTTGCATTTATCTTTTCTTAGAGACAATGTTTTGAGAAATCAGAACTGGAGGTATAAGTTTCTAAGTTATTGGTGTAAATTATGAAATGTGAAATGTTTGGAAGAGGGGGAGTTAATCTGGAGCTGTCATCTTGAGGAACAGTCCATCATAATTAATTCCTCCCATTTTGACAACTGTTGAGCCCTGTCAATCCTATTCTTTCACTGTCTCCTGTCTCAATGCTCACATTTCTATTGGTATTACAAATGCTACCATCTGTCTTTCATCACTTTTCAAAGGGAATTCCCGATGGGTTGTTTCTCATAGAGCTGTCATATGCCTTTCACTTGTCTTCCTAAATCATAAATTGAAAAAAGTGTGATTTTTATCTTCAAAACCTTCTAATTATTTTGTTGTCAGCAAAATAAGTTAAAGCTTTTAATTACGACATTGAAGATTTCTGCATAGTTCTAATCTCACCTTCTGCTATGTTCCTTCACATGTGCCCGGCTCTAGCCTTAACAAACTCATCTCACCTCAAAATCACCACTAACTCCCCCTGCTTCCAAACAAGTACTCATATTGTCCCTCAGAGTACAGTGACTAACCTATGACCCCAAACTCTAAGCTCCTGAAGAAATTCATTTGGAAATTCTTTCCATCCTCTAAAGTTCAATTCTGAACTTTAAAACTTCAAAAATCTTTTAAAATCTCGGTAAATTCCCAAAGAATATGCATTTAATTCTACTTTAATTTATAGGTAAATTGTGTGCTGTGTGTGTGTGTTTGTATCTGGGGTGTGTGTGTGTGTGTTTACACCAAGCACACTGCTTTATAACATCCTTGAAGACATTTATCGCCTTACTGATTTCTATTTATCTATACAGTAGTTACTTAACAATGTATTTTAATAAACAAATAAATGAATAAATCCTTTACTAATTCTATAATTGGTTCAGAAGCTTTTGATAAGAACAGTTCTGAACAGAGTAATTTTTGTTAATAGGCTATTATAGCAGAGAATATCTGTGATGCTTTCTTGTGTACAGCTGCAAAAGGTATTATGGTAGAAAAAATATGAATAAATCAGCTTTTTTCTGAAAATGTTTTGCTTATAATTATATTATGCTATTTAAAATAGAGCTTATCAAACTTAAATCACATCTTCGTTTAAAAAAAAAAAGCTTATGTTACAGTCAAGCAATTATTTGGATACAAATTCAAATGGTCCTATTTCTACTTGTCTTCCCATCCATTCGCCACAGAATAGTAAGATTAGTTTGCTTTTTTAATATAAATTGATGATATCACAACTCTGTTTTACACTTGCACTGAAGAACAAAGTTCTCATCACGGTACCCAAGGCCCTGCTTTCCTTACGATTGTATCTTCAGTCACTTTCCCAGTTGCCATCCACAACCAGCCCCAACTGTCTTCACAGTGGTTCCTCTAACCACTGAAAATCTTCAGCTGCACCATTTTCTTGATCTGAACTCTTTCCTCACTCTTCATGGCTTGTTCCTTCTCTAAACAAAGTTTCAACTTAAATAATGGCACCGTAAAGAGGCTTTTCAGCAAACCTATTTAAACAGTTTTCTGTTAGCTCCTTCACCTTAACATGCTTGTTTGACTCCATTTCTTTGGTTTCTAGAAGTTACATTAATTGTTCATTAGGTACTTATTTACTGTTGCATCTCCCCATTCCCTTCATGTAACACAAAATGCTTCATGAGGGCTAAGACTATGCCTGTTTTGTTAACTACTGTAGTTCTAGTGCAGCACTCTGAGCATAGTACGTTTTTATAGGAAAAATGTGTGTATACATGTATACACATATGTACACACATATACATACATACATATATATGTGCTCATGTCTGTTTTTTAGGTTGGTGTATGATAACAATATTCTATTTAAAAATCTGATGAGAGAAGTAGAAGACTCATTCTTTGCAGCATTAGAGGCAAACATAGGATTAGCTGGTAGATAGGTTCTACAGGGATGCAGAAATTGACTTAATGAAAAGAAAAAATGTCATATCAGATTTGTCCCTAAATGTTTTGAATCATGTGTTTACATGTTGTAGGTTTCAAATCTAAACTGGATGCTTGCCTCTTAGGAATGTTTAAAATGGATTCCTGAATCTGAAGAAAGAGATAGGACTAGGGACCTGAATTTCCTTCCAAATCATCTGGTTCCATAATCTCTGCTCAGTGTCATTTCCCTGAGTACCTGAAAAAGCCTTTAATTCTATTGGAAAATATTTTCCTCTAACAGAATACTGAGAAAGAAGATTTTGTTGTAAGATATATTTGAAACATCTTGCCTCAAGGAAATTTTGAAAATGTGGATTAAATATTTTCTTCTAATATTAGGATTGCCTTGGTTTAAGTTCAGAGAGACGACTTGCTTTAAAAGTCCGGGAATAAAATAGAAATTTAAAGAATCCACACAGAACACCACTGAAATTACTTTATAATTATGCCTTACAAAAAAATCAGTGAGTTCACCTGCTTAGGTCAGCCTAGAAAGAAGCACCCTGATTGTATCTGGAGCTATTCCCAACACAATTTTAGGAACAGAAATCTGGTGATCTCAAATTACAAGTGAGTCATGTGCTTCCTAGTCAATTATTTTTTGTATATATGTGGTACAGTATAAAAAATAAATTTGTGATCCTATTCTGAAACACTGAAACACAAGCTACGAAGGGGATAAAAACCACAGACAAAAACTGAACATGTAAAATATGCATACCACTCATTTCATTCTGAGATTCTATTAGGAATTTTCACCTTTTTTTCCAGTATTTTCATACATCCAGTATTATTTAAATTCAGGTTAGCTCTGAGTAATAATATAAGGAAAATACATTCCCATGAATAGCACAAAATAATCTATCCCAAAGAAAGTAGCACCTACTATTATAAAATGATGTCACTATGTGGAAACTTTGGTTATATCTAAAATTATATGATTCCCAATCTAGACTAATCAAGAGTAGTGCAGCAAAGTGGTTTTGAATAAAGTCTTGAGTTTAAATATTTATACAGTTTCTTAATAATCAAAAAACTTTGGCAGATTTGTTACCAATTTCTCTGCAAAACAAGAACAAGAATAGCAATTAAATCAGAGGATTGTTATAGGGAATCATGGACAGAGCACAGTAACCTATTTAATACACTGCCTGGTCCTTAGTAAATTAGCAATAACAAAAAGTTGCTATTTTCTGAATATATTAAATTTCAATAGGCTTTAATTAAAAGTTAAATCAATTGATTTGTTGGTTTGAATTTTTTATCTTGGTGTCAGTCCATCTAAAACAGAGAATGATAGTGTTGTCCTAATAAATCAAGTAAATATATTCTTTATACAATTTATCTATATCAGTTCAATGTATTTTGGTAAGTTTACTTAGCATATTCTCTAGGAGAGGAAATCATTAAATGAGTAACTTTTCCTAATCAGGTCATTGATATGTGAATGTACATTTGGAATAAAACTTACTTCTTTTAGGTATGCAAAAACCAAATTTATCTAGCATCATTTTCTTTATATAAAGCTAATCAAACATCTCATACCCACTAACAGGATCCACCACAATCCCTCTGGGGTGGGACATTTCTCCCTCTAAGAGAGTCTTCCGACTCTGAGAAGCCTTTTCTAGCCTGGCCACATTAATAGTCTTCCTATGGCCATCATTTGTCCAGTACAGGTTATTTCCTATCCAGTCCACAGCAATGCCCTCCACATTATCCAGATCTGCAAAAAGCAAAAACAAGAAAGAAACAGATTTTATATTACTGTTCAGTACTTATGTTCTACTTAATAAAAAGCTTAATTGTAAAAGGAATACATTCTGATCCATAAATTCTTTTAGAGTCAGACTTTTGCCAATATCATCCCATAGAACAGATTTCACTTTTGTTTTGAACATCATATTATGTGAATGACAGGCCCTTTCTTGAGATATTTTAATTGAAACAATAATCTGCCAAAAAATAGGAAAATATATGATGAGAGATAAGAGGGTGAAAATGAGTCTTCAGAATATAAACATAGTTTTATAGGCTGTTCAGAAGTAAAATGTCAAGTAGCGTGATCAAATAGTATGTTCAAAAGTAAGCAGGTTTAAACATGTAATATATAATGTGAATAAACAAAACAATGCAAATGCCTTTTTGCCAAGAGGTGAAGAGGTTCAGTGGAAGAACATCTCTGAAAGCCCAGAAAAGGTTGTCTCCATGGAACTGCAGGAAGAGTGAACTCAAAGAAGTGTTAAAATATTTCTGTATATTCTAGACTTACTTTGAAAAAGGACAGCATTACTGGTTCCTATAAGAGACAAGCACTGATAATTTAAAGGAATACTCTAAATATATAATCATATGAGCTCCTCTAGTTCAAATCTTTATAGAAAGGTAAACTCTGATGTTTATGAATGAAGGTTGACAGTCTATTATCACATAATAGCAATAGAATAGATCCCCAATGTAGAGATTTTTATAACTATGCTCTTTCTATGGTCTTTTCCTCACTTTCATCTATTATGTAAAGCACTTTCCAAACTGTACACATCATAAATATAACTCTGTTCCTCTGGCAGAAAAAAATTACCATGAACTCCTTCTCTTCTTTAAAAACCCAGGAAACCATTGTCTCTTTTCCTTCTGTTATAAGATAAAGAACTGGCACTTACTGGATACAATAACAGGTAGGAGTTTATCAGAGACAGAGATGAGCATTCACACACTTCTGGGAAATCTACATGATAGTTTAGTTCAGTCGCTCAGTCATATCCGACTCTTTGTAACCCCATGGACTGCAGCACACCAGGCTTTCCTGTCCATCACCAACTCCCAGATCTTACTCAAACTCAAGTCTGTTGAGTTGGTGACGTCATCCAACCATCTCATCCTCTGTACTCCCCTTCTCCTCCCGCCTTCAATCTTTCCCAGCATCAGGGTCTTTTCAAATAAGTCAGCTCTTCATATCAGGTGTTCAAAGTATTGGAATTTCAGCTTCAGCATCAGTCCTTCCAATGAATATTCAGGACTGATTTCCTTTAGGATGGACTGGTTGGATCTCCTTGCAGTCCAAGGGAGTCTCAAGAGTCTTCTCCAACAACACAGTTCAAAAGCATCAATTCTTCAGCATTCAGCTGTCTTTATAGTCCAGCTCCCACATCCATACATGACTATTGGAAAAACCATAGTCTTGACTAGAGGGACCTTTGTTGGCAAAGTAATGTCTCTGCTTTTTAATATGCTGTCTAGGTTGGTCATAACTTTCCTTCCAAGGAGCAAACGTCTTTTAATTTCATGGCTACAGTCACCCACTTGACTTCGCATTCCAGAATGTCTGGTTCTAGGTTGGTGATCGCACCTTCAGGGTTATCTGGGTCATGAAAATCTTTTTGTATAGTTCTTCTGTGTATTCTTGCCACCTCTTCTTAATATCTTCTGCTTCTGTTAGATGCATACTATTTCTGTCTTTTATTGTGCCCATCTACATGACATTCCCCCATATATAGATGTCATAAATATTGACTATTATCATATTCTTTAATCATGGCCTTCTGGCCTTGGAAAAAATAAAATTTTCTTTTGTGACCCTTTTTGCTAATTAGTATGAGCTCTAGCTCAGGATAACTAATAGAAGGTGTGATTTGATCTAACTGAAAATCTCATTAGAGTGATTCAGATATGTTCTCAATTTCACTAAGCTATCTGCTTCATTACCAACCAATACGAGTAATTTGCACAGGTTAATTGTGCCTATGCTTAGAAAAAAGTTTAATTTTGTCTTTACTTTATTGACACTTAATTCTACTGAGCACTCTCCTGCTCTAGCATAATGGAAAAGAGTAGCTAGTTACTCTTTTCTATTTATCATAGTCTGTGGCTGGTTTTTATCTTGATTATTGGTTTTCAAAATTTATATTACATCTGAAATCTATTCCAGCATGGAAACTTCTTTCTTTAAAAACCTTTGCACTTTTAAAACATCTTTTGAAATTGACTTGACAGTTTTCTTTTTTATGTGAAGCAGTTAAAGCATTATATGATTGAAATTTTATTTCTGACACTTGGGTAAGCAATTCAGTCACTCTGATCCTTAATTTTTTCCATTTAAAAAGGGATGATAATAATAGCACCGACTCTTGTGAGATGATAACAAGATATAAATTAGCTACTGCATGTAAAATACTTAGCATACTGCCTGCAATATTATAAATTCTCAAGATGTGTTAGTTTTTATTAATTCATCAGGATTAAAATGTACATGTATTTGGGCTTTTTTGATAGGAATATACCTTATGTTTTTCTCTTTTGAAATGATTATTCAGTAATGATTTCCTGCATTTTGACCTATGGCCAAATTTAATTAGAAATAGGATATGCAGAGTCAGTTGTGAATAGAGTGGAATGGAATGGAATTCTAAAAAGCAGAATGTGGGAAGATCCTGTCTCTAATTGGTTTGTTTTTGTCTTTGAAAACTGAAATGTTTGAACTGCATAAAGTAGAGATTAGAATCACAAGTTTTTGAACTACAGTTCCTAGGCTCTGACACTTATTCTCTAATGGAGCAAGTTACCCCTGATTTTTATGATGGGTGTAATGATGGTGTTTAATGCATAGGATTGTTTTGAGGATTAAATTCATTAATATATGCAAAAGTATTAAAAATAATGTGATACATAATAAGTACTATATAAATGTTGCTATGAATATTATTACTAACAGTATCACTACTATTATAATCTCTTTAGGTATCTATCTTTTGAGAAAGAAATGAATCAACTAGCTTAAAATGTTTTTTAATATTATTTTTGCATGTGTGTTTTTCTTTTCTGGAAAGAATGAAACTGAATGTAAATTTTAAGATTAAAAAAAAAAGTAAAAAATTATACAGAGTGAAGTAAGCCAGAAAGAAAAACACCAATACAGTATACTAACACATATATATGGAATTTAGAAAGATGGTAACAATAACCCTGTATACAAGACAGCAAAAGAGACACTGATGTATAGAACAGTCTTTTGGATTCTGTGGGAGAGGGAGAGGGTGGGATGATTTGGGAGAATGGCATTGAAATACGTATAATATCATATATGAAACGAGTCGCCAGTCCAGGTTCCATGCACGATACTGGATGCTTGGGGCTGATGCACTGGGACGACCCAGAGGGATGGTATGGGGAGGGAGGAGGGAGGAGGATTCAGGATGGGGAACACATGTATACCTGTGGCAGATTCATTTCGATATTTGGTAAAACCAATACAATATTGTAAAGTTTAAAAATAAAATAAAATTTAAAAAAAAAGATCAAAAAAAAAGTAAAAAATGAATGTTATGTGCCACTTGGGAATCTTTTTTAGGCTATCTTTAACTGGACACAGAGAAATTTCCTCTCTTAGAACTGTAGGACAAAGACTGGGTAATCAATGGATCCTTTTCTCAACAAATATACACTGGTAAGGTAAAACTCCACCTCTATATCATTTAGCATATTCCTTTAACTTATGACTTAGATGAAAAACTAAAACATTAGTTTTATATACAAATAATTTTTTATTCAAGAGGGTTTGGTTGAAACCTGCCTGAGACTGACATTTGGAACTCCATAACAAGAAACCTTCAACTAGGTGATTAATAACATATGAAGGTTTACGACACTGAACTTCCAAACAAACAGGTAACTACAGAGACACTAACTGCTAGTTCAAAGAAACACATGACTGTTCAAAAGAAAGAAAGTTGTTTGTTAAAAAGAAACTTGCTGGAGTAGATTGCTTTGATACCTGTGGGTAAGAGTTGAAGTAGTCTGCATTCCAAAATCAACATTCAGTACCTCATGAGCATCATCAGCACTACACAACTAAGAGCAAACAAAATTATGGCCTTTTTAAAAACTCTGGTCAAAGTCTTCCTTATGCTTCAAAAAAATACCTGTTTTCATTTATCAATAGGAAAGAACTTACTTGTAGTTTTTCAAAAAAACAAAAATTCCAATAATAATGGCTTCTTTTAATTTTTTATAGATTGAGATTATGTTTGTATATCCCCTTTAAAGTAAAGAATTGAGACACTTATCTATATAATTCAGATTGAAAATAGACTTTTCATGTACTCTGTGAATACTTAAGATTAACATTATTTGACTCAAATTATTAAAGTTTTCATTAATTTTTATTTGTAAACATTGTCCTAGTACATCAAGAATAACTTTTATAAATAGACATAATATATAATAGTGTGCTAGAAAAATATACATCTCCATGAAAATCTAGATTTTTCACTGAAGTGAAAAATTCTTGACAGTAGTATTGTTATTTCCTATAAGTGATACCTACCATAAATGAAGTGAAGATGAATAAGAGATAATTAAATTTATATAAATGAAAAAGAACAATTATATAGATTTAAAATAAAACAGAAAGCTATTTAATTAATGCAATTAGGTGAAACAAGCATTTAAAAAGAAGTTGGGAAATATATTCTAAAACTAAAGCATTATTATGGGTATAATTTTTAGATATTATATATTTATGGAAAAGAAGAGGATTAAAGTTCTTATAGTTAAAATGAAACCTTCCATTTTTAAAAATGGGTCCAAGATAAAAAAAAAATAAATAAATGGCTAAGGATGTGAGCAATGGCTTTAGTTTCCTTAAGGTGCATATCATATCTCCAGATTAATGCATAAGTCTTAATGCTTTACAAAATAATTTGATTAATATTGTAAAGAATTAATTGGAAATTACACCCCATAACTGCCACTATTAAAACACTGGGCCTAGATTTTTCCAAAGTATTCAAGTTTTTCTATCCTTAGTATGAACATTATTTTTCTGAGTTAGAGCAAAGTATTAAAATTCCAGAAGTGTTGGCATGAGTGCAAAGTATGACCACATGCCTTAAATAACTGAAAGTGCCCTACAAATGTAGACACATCCAGAGCCAGGGTTATCATGCCTCAGAGTTAGTGCTTGGACAACTCTCCTGCCTCATATCCCTATGGTTCAATTAATACAAATTCTTTCTGTGCATTTCAATAAGGCCCGAGGTGACACAGCTCATATGTATATAACATGTGTGAATGAAGTTCCTTTCATTAACACTGTGGCAACAGTGTTTGCCTACTGAATTTTCTATCTCATAAGGTTATAGGAGTACTTGGCCAGACTAAAGTTTACTGTATTATCTGCCCCCAGTGGCTAGCTGAGGCTGATGCTCTCATCCTCATTTTCATTCCAGGTCCTTCCTCGGTTCATTTATTAGGTTGAGGAGGGTGAATACACAAGCTACTCACAATGGAAACAAAGTACTTTGCTGTTTTATTCAAAGAGATATGTAAAGTGCATGTAGGGGTCTTGATTCCCAGATGAACAACATATATTACAACACAGTGATTTCCTTCTATTTTAAAAAAGAACATGTTTTTATTTTCAGTCTGGGGAGAAGGTGATACAGGTGGTTTCTCTATGACATTCAGATGTTTCATCTTTGGTGCAATAATGAGCATGTATGAGCATAAAGAGAATGTCACAGCATGCACCATACTTACCAATACAGTAATCTAAAGTGATGAATAAAAACGTATTAAAGCCTGTTAAGAACTGAGATGTTTACCCTACCTTCAAGCTTACAAGTTAGCTGTTTCTGTTTCATGGATGATGGTGGATGACACAAAACTTGTCGTTCAGGTATGGCACAGCTAGCAGCATGGTCATCAGCAGACTGGTGTCCCTTTAGTCCACAATCCCAAATGGGATGGGCCTATATGGATGCCTTCACACACAGTGGTCTCCATTGCATAGGAAAAGAATTCTGAATTTAGAAAACCCAGTACTTTCTAATGGGCAATAAGCAGCCCTGCCTATTTGCATTGGATGGATGTTCTACCTCTTCTTCCAAGTTTCTGTTCTATGCAAACATCCTTGTTAGAATATTTCAGAACAAAAGGCAATTGGTGCCTTCCTCTAAGATATGCAGAAATCTGAGAGATCCATGGAGAAGTGTCTCTTAAGAAAAGATCCTAAAAAGTTATAATTTATGTTTTTAACAATGCAGATGAAGTAAAGAAGCATATGAACATGACTGTAAATAACAATCATTTCTGAGTTCCACACTACCACACTTTATATCATTCGACTAGCTATGTGTGATAACTAACTTATAAGTCAATTTGGTCAGGGCATGGTACACATAAACTCAGTTAAATATCAGTCCAGATATTTTTGTGAAGGTACTGTTAGATGATATCAACATTTAAATCAATGCAATTTAAATAGAATAGATTACTCTCTATAATGTATGTTGATCTAATCCCATCAGTTGAAGGCTTTAAGAGAAAGCAGACCAAGGTCTCCTGAGGAAGAAGGAATTTGGCTTCTAAACTGTCTTTGGATCTAAGCAGCAATATCACCAACTTTTCCCTGCATCTACAACCTGTAATTCTATCCTGTAGATTTTGGACTTGTTATTCTCTACAACTGTGTGAGACAATTCTTTAAGTATATATCTCTATTTCTTCTTCTTTATGTACACAATCTATAGGTCCTGTTTCTCCAGAGAATCTTAGTACATCACTGCCATGCCTGTGATCTGGAAAAGCTTTTGTTCCTAACTTCTGTTAACAACCTTTTGCTACCCAATTCCATCCACTTAGCAAGAGAGATAGAGAAGTGAAGTTGCTCAGTCATGTGTGACTCTGCGATTCCATGGACTGCAGCTTACCAGTCTCCTCCATCCATGGAATTTTCCAGGCAAGAGTACTGGAGTGGGTTGCCAGTTTCCTTCTCCAGGGGATCTTCCCGACCCGGGGAATGAACCTGGGTCTCCCACATTCCAAGCAGATGCTTTACCCTCTGAGCCACCAGGGAAGCCCAAGAGAGAGAGAGAAGAGAGTAAAAATTGCCTCAACATCTGAACATAAAATATTGGAGATATTCTTGAATATTCCATTTGGTCCTATGAAGTGGTTACAATTTTTTAAAAGAAAATACTTTGGAACTTATTGCACTAATACTAAATTACTCCATCTCCTTCTATTAAGTGAAAAAGCAACTCTATTAAAAGTCACTTGAACAATTTCATTTCATAAAAAGTGATGTTTTTACCAGCTATATTTTCTAATATGTTTCATATTTTTGAGTTTGGTAATTTAAACATCCAAATAGATGTCACTTCAGTTGATAATTTTTATTGAACCTTGAAAAGAAACACACTTTGCTTAGACATCATATTTAGTGAAAGACAGTGACCATTAAATTTCAAGTTGAGTTTAGAAGTCAGAGGCTGTACATCTCCATTATACTTATAATAACCAGGACAAAGAACAAATGTGACCATCTTCCTGGAGATTAGCTTAACATATTAAGTTACCAAAAGTGTACTTATTTCAGGCCCTCATTAGTACCTAGTGAGAAAATGACAGGCAAAATATATGTGTGGATAATAGCTAAATGTGATAAAGGAAGTCTTAATAGCACTTAATAGTAATTTATCTCACAATAACTTTATATAGCTACCTAAGAAAATGCATACAGTCATAACCCTCTTTAGTCCAGAGGTAGACTTATAAAACTGAAGCAGTGAATCAGGGGGAGATTCAATAATAAAACTAGGCAGGAATCTAGTTTTAAAGCTGGTATTTCAGAGACTAAAGGCAGCTAGAGAATCATATGGAGCTTCCCTGGTGGCTTAGTAGGAAAGAATCAGACTGCAATACAGGGGACACAAATTTGATCCTCGGCCAGGAATCTCCCCTTGAGAAGGAAATGGCAACCTACTTCAGTATTTTTGCCTGGGAAATCCCATGGACAGAGGAACCTGGTGGGCTAAAGTCCATGGGGTTGCAAAAGAGTCAGACATAGCTTAGAGACTATACATACAAGATAATTATATAGTCCAACATCTAGAACTACCAAACATGGAAAAAAAACAAAAAAACCTGGAAAGTAAAGTTATTCACAGGGATCCACATTTAGTTAGTAGTCAGTTCAGTCAGTCTGGAAATACGGCTCATGTTCCAATGTACTTATCCACTATAAAGTTGGATCTCTAGCATTGTAAAAAGAAAATATATAAATTGAACCAAGACCCAAAGAAAGTTAACATAAGCAACAATTTATTAGCAGAAAACAGTGAGACATGAAAAAGAAAGGAGTAGAGATAAGTAAGATTACTGAAGGAAAGGAGGATTTAATAAACCTTCCAATCAAACATTATTCTCAATAAACTGCAGATTTGACTTCTGACCTAAATACATTAGATGGCTGATAATGTAGAGTTTCAATAAATATCTGTATGAGGGAAGTCAAATATTAAAATAAACAAGGAAAAATTGATACATTGCTATCGTATACACAAAACTGAGAAAATATAACTACTAAATTCATGATGGAAAAACTGGTAAAACTGAGTATGGTTTTTAGTAGGACTATTTCAACATTAATTCTCTAGTCTTGATAATTGTTTTATTATATAAGATGTTACTGTTAGGAAAACTGTGTGAGGGATATCAAAAAATCTCTATACCATTTTGTAGTTTTTCCACCAACCTAAATAAAAGTAATTCAAAATTAATTTTTAAATTTTAATCAATTAAAAGAATGAATGTTTTATAAATACAAACAATACAAATATTATTTGTAATATAAAGACTATACTATTTGTAATATAAAAATATATTTTTATTTGTAATATGAAGTCACAGGACTGGAAAAGGTCAGTTTTCATTCCAATCACAAAGAAGGGCAATGCCAAAGAATGTCCAAACTCCCCACAATTGCACTCATTTCACATGCTAGCAAGATAATGATCAAAATCCTTCAAGCCAGACCCCAACAATACGTAAACCAAGAACTTCCAGATGTACAAACTGAATTTAGAAAAGGCAGGGGAACCAGAGATCAAATTGCCAACATCTGTTGGATCATGGAATGAGCAAGAGAATTCCCGAAAAACAACTACTTCTGCTTTATTGACTATGCTAAAGCCTTTCTGTGGATCACAACAAACTGTGGAAAATTCTTAAAGGATGGGAATACCAGACCTGCCTTACCTGCCTCCTGAGAAACCTGTATGCAGGTCGAGAAGCAACAGTTAGAACCAGATATGGAACAATAGACTGGTTCCAAATTGGGAAAGGGGTATGTCAAGGCTGTATACTGTCACCCTGCTTTTTTAACTTATATGCAGAGTAAGTACATCATGTGAAATGCTAGGTGGGATAATGCTCAAGCTGGAATCAAGATTTCCAGGAGAAATATCAATAACCTCAGATATGCAGATGACAACACTGTTATGGCAGAAAGTGAAGAGGAACTATAGAACCTCTTGATAAAGGTAAAAGAGAGTGAAAAAGCTGGCTCAAAATTAAACATTCAGAAATGAAGATCATGGCATCTAGTCCCATCATTTCAGGGCAAATAGACGGGGAAACAATGGAAACAGTGAGAGACTTTATTTTGGGGGGCTCCAAAATCACTGCAGATGGTGATTACAGCCATGGAATTAAGACACTTGCTCCTTGCAAGAAAAACTATGACAAGCCTAGACAGTGTATTAAAAAGCAGAGACATCACTTTTCAAAAAAAAAAAGTCTTTCTAGTCAAAGCTATGATTTTTCCAGTAGTCATGTACAGATGTGAGAGTTGGACCATAAAGAAGGCTGAGCACCAAAGAATTGATGCTTTTGTGCTGTGGTGCTGGAGAATACCCTTGAGAGTCCCTTGGACAGCAAGATCAAACCAGGAAATCCTAAAGGAAATCAACCCTGAATATTCATTTGAAGGACTGATGCTGAAGCTGAGGCTCCAGTATTTTGGCCACCTGATGGTAAGAGCTGACTCACTGGAAAAGAACTTGATGCTGGGAAAGACTGACGCCAGGAGAAGGGAACAACAGAAGAAGAGATGTTTGGATGGAATTACTAACTCAGTGGACATGAGTTTGAGCAAACTCCACGAGATTGTAAAGAACTGGAAAGCCATGGATGCTACAGTCCATGGAGTCACAAAGTCGGACATGACTAAGCAACTGAACAACAACAAAACATAAAGAAGATGTTAAAGGTTAACTATAGCATAATTTGTAGGAAGAGGGAGATAGTTAAAAGCATATTAATGCTATATTTTCTAACAGTTTTGGTGTGGTAAGCTAAATGAATCCTTATGATTCCACAGAAAATTGATAAAGAAAATTAATGCTAAATAACTTACATAAATAAGTATACAGTATAAATTCATTAATAAAACTAAGATTATAGCATCTGGTCCCATCACTTTATGGGAAATAGATGGGGAAACAGTGGAAACAGTGTCATATTTTATTTTTGGGGGCTCCAAAATCACTGCAGATGGTGATTGCAGCCATGAAATTAAAAGACGCTTACTCCTTGGAAGGAAAGTTATGACCAACCTAGATAGCATATTCAAAAGCAGAGACATTACTTTGCCAACAAAGGTCCGTCTAGTCAAGGCTATGGTTTTTCCAGTAGTCATGTATGGATGTGAGAGTTGAACTATGAAGAAAGCTGAGCGCCAAAGAATTGATGCTTTTGAACTATGGTGTTGGAGAAGATTCTTGAGAGTCCCTTGGATTGCAAGGATATCCAACAAGTCCATTCTAAAGGAGATCAGTACTGGTGTTCTTTGGAAGGACTGATGCTAAAGCTGAAACTCCAGTACTTTGGCTACCTCATGCGAAGAGTTGACTCATTGGAAAAGATTCTGATGCTGGGAGAGATTGGGAGCAGGAGGAGAAGGGGATGACAGAGGATGAGATGGCTGGATGGCATCACCAACTCGATGGATGTGAGTCTGAGTGAACTCCGGGAGTTGGAGATGGACAGGGAGGCCTGGTGTGCTGCAATTCATGGGGTCACAAAGAGTCGGACATGACTGAGCAACTGAACTGAACTAAACTGATAAATTCATTCAAGGTAGGTATGAAACTGTGCAAGTAAAACTTGAAACTGTGCAAGCAAATGAGATGTTCATTTGGAGGGTCTGAGAAAGTTTAAGACAGCGATGTCTTATTTATATTAACTAAAAATCATATTTTTATTAAAAATGTTACTTAAGTAAAATGAAGCCATGAAATTAAAAGACAATTGCTCCTTGCAAGAAAAGCTATGATACACATAGACAGTGTATTAAAAAACAGAGACATTACTCTGCTGACAAAGGTCCTTCTAGTCAAAGCTATGGTTTTTCCAGTAGTCATGTATGCATGTGAGAGTTGGACCATAAAGAAATCTAAGCGCCAAATAATGGATGCTTTTGAATTGTGGTGTTGGAGAAGACTCTCTTGAGTCTCTTGAACAGCAAGGAGATCAAACCAGTCAATCCTAAAGGAAATTAACCCTGAATATTCACTGGAAGCACTGATGTTCAAGCTAAAGTTCCAATAGTTTGGCCTCCTGATGTGAAGAGCTGACTCATTAGAAAAAAATCTGATGCTGGGAAAGATTGAAGGCAGAAGGAGAAGGGGATGACAGAGGATGAGATTGGATGGCATCACTGACTCAATGGACATGAGTTTGAGCAAGCTCCAGGAGATGGTGAAGAACAGGGAATCCTGGCATGCTCTAGCCCATAGGGTCACAAAGAGTTGGACATGACTGAATGACTGAACAGCAACAAAGTTCAAATGAATTATGAAAATATGTAAAATTTTAGATTTCTTAAAAGTCATCAGAGAAGCTCTTTATTAGAACAATTTCAGTAAGTATCAAAGTAACTTAAGATAATCAAAGAATAATAATAATGATTCAACTTACTATCCCTTATTTTAGAAAAAAGAATCATTCTTCAATCATCCTTAGTTGTGTTTAATCACTTTAATTACTATTTTCAAAATGAAAGTGTTAGTTGCTCAGCTTTGTCTGACTCTGTGACCCCATGGACTGTAGCCCATCAGGATCCTCTGTCCATGGGATTTTCCCAGGCAAGAATACTGGAGTGAGTTGTCATTCCCTTCTCCAGGAGATCTTCCAAACCCATGGACTGAATCCCAATCTCCTGCATTGAAGGTAGATTCTTTACTGTCTGAGCCACCAGGGGAAGTAATGATAGCCAAATAAAAGGCCCCATTCATCCACTTAATGCATATTCCTTGCATATCTATTATATGCCAGGCACTGTTCTAAACCCTCAGAGCCTATCAAAGAATGAAATAAACAGACACCTCTGATACCTCATAGCTTACATTCTTCTAGCAAGACAATAAATAAACAATATATACTTAGGGCTTCTCTGGTGGATCTGATGGTAAAGAATCTGCCTGCAATGCAGGAGACCTGGGCTCAATCCCTGGATTGGGAAGATCCTCTGGAAAAGGGAATGGCTACCACTCCAGTATTCTGGCCTGAAGAATTTCATGGTAGAGGAACCTGGCAGGTTATAGTCAATAGGGTTGCAAAGAGTTGGACACAACTGAGCAACTTTCACTATATACCTAGGATAAGTACTAAAGAAAAAAAGTAACCAGAGAATGGTGGTAAGGATTTAGGTGGGGAATATGTGTAGGTATACAATTTGAGATCAGTTGGCCAGCAAGGACTGTCTGAGGAGGCAGTCTGTAAGCAAAGACCTCTAAGAGGTAAAGGAGAGAAGCAAGGAAGCAAGGGGACATCTGATGGAAGAGCATCCCAGACACAAGGAACAGGACAGGCAAATGCCTGAGGGTGGAGCCACACCCAGAGTGTTCATGGGATAACAAAGAGAATTCAGAAAAGAGCCTCAGGGGTATTATGGATTATACAGAAGAAAAATAATGCATTGCTGTTGTTTTCCCCTGTGAATTTAAAAGTACATATGTGGAACATTTTTCAGATGATTACATGTAAAATCCTCATGAACTATAGAGATAAGTGATTCTTTATGATGCGTGTTTATTTCCAGGGTTTTGTGTGTAGGTATCGGGAGAGGCAGTCCCTGAAGGACCTAGAGTCTCCCTGAACTTTGCTGCTGAGTGTGCTGAACAGTAAGGCTTGTCTGTCTTCTGATATTAAATAATGTCTGTAACAGTCACACAAGCGACTAAATGTGGCCACAGGGCACCTACCATGAAACTGTTCACTCTACAAGACAGGGGCACTTGAAAGTTTTCTATTTGCACTATTGTCGGCTGTTTGCTCAAAAAGTGCTTTTGCCCACACAATGGGTTCCTCAGACAGAGCACAACCAAGTCCAGGCTTAGCATCCATCCAGGCCCATGACATGGCTCTGTGAGACTTGGGGACCGACCAGGAACCAGTGCAATTATGCCGATACTCATACTTTGGCACTATTGACATTGGGGGCCTGGTGATTCTTTGTTATAGAAGACTGTCTTGAACGTGGCATGATGTTTAGCACCCCCAGTCTCCATCTATCAAGTTCTAGGAGCACCTCCTTTCCCAGTTGTGACAACCAAAAATGAGTCTATATATTGCCAATATCCTTTGTTTTGTTTGGAAAACAAAATTACCCCTG
This sequence comes from Bos javanicus, assembly GCF_032452875.1. Taxonomy (NCBI): domain Eukaryota; kingdom Metazoa; phylum Chordata; class Mammalia; order Artiodactyla; family Bovidae; genus Bos; species Bos javanicus. The sequence continues at coordinate 55,925,128 of NC_083869.1, read as the reverse complement.
CTCTATGAAGTTGGAGTTCACCTTGAAAGTAAATAAATGATAAATCTCAAACATTTTTAGTTCATTTTGATTTCTATAAATATGAATTTTCTTGCCATCAAATGAAAAGTTCTTTGCAATATGTTTGTGGCAAAATTGCCAGAGAATATTAGATATGTATAGCTAGTACAGTAGCAATACAAAATATTATACTCTTTAAAAATATGCAGTTTCTGAGTGGACTAAATTTCATTGTAATTTTATATATAAAAAATACTGTAAAAGGAAAAACGGTGAACATTTCATGGATAAACATTGTGACACATATCTCGGGAACATTTATCTCAGAATGATATTTTTCATGTATATTCCCAGATACATTTTTTAATATAAAAAAGGTACATTTTATTCTTTACTTGAAATAATTGTGAGCTAAATTTTACTATTTGAAATTTCCCTATTTGAGAGAAGTTAAATATCCTAACAGCTAAAATATCAAGGTAACTCTGACACAAAATGTACAATAAAGGTTTATGAAAACTTGTTTTAGTAACAGAGGTAAAATGTGCTAATTTTGGAGCCAGGGAAGCACAGCTATCCTGTGGAAGTAGATGTGTACCAACCAAAGAAGAAAACAAATGTATATCAAAATTTCATACCATTATCAGCCTATTACTATCCACAAAATATAGTAGCAGCATTAAAATACATTCATTCAAGTTGTCTAAATATTGCATATTAAACTGGACAATAGCTGATTTATTGTTTTACATCTGAAAAACTCTAGAGAAGGAAATGGCAACTCACTCCAGTATTCTTGCCTGGAAAAACCCCATGGACAGAGGAACCTGGTGGGTTACAGTCCATGGGATCTCAAAGAGTTGGATATGACTTAGTGACTAAACAACAAAAATGTGAAAAACTCAGAGCCAAAATGCATATTTTGATGGGAACTTTGATTCTTTCCAATTGCATAGGAATAGTGAATAGAAAATAAAAGTAATAGGTTAAAGATATAAGAGATGATATATATCATTTAAGGAAGGTCTGAGTAGTCATTTCTTTTTGGGGGAGGGGTGTGGCACACTCAGGAATATGGAAAAGGTATGAGTACAAAAAAAAAAAAAAAGGTATAAATACACATAATACAGTTTCCTAGGATAAGTGTGAGGCTGGAACCAAATAAAACTGGTCATGTATAAACAGATACCATAGGCAAGTTTGCTATTGCAAATCTAGGAAGCAAACAAGACTTCTGTCAAAAATAAAATATCTTAGGGTTATGCTTTCCCTCTTTTAGTCATCTATGAAACCTGTGCTTTCAAGATATTTTTCAATATATTTTTAGAAAATATTATCTGTTTTGTTCGCTGGTAAATTTCCAGAACTTAGAATATTACTCACATATAAAATGATCTCAATAAATATTGTTTGAATGAGCACATAAGTGAATGACTCACAAATACCTCATGAATAACTCTAACTTTCCTCTGAATGACACACCACAATGCCTTCTGGAAGGAAATGGCACCCCACTCCAGTACTCTTGCCTGGAAAATCCCATGGACTGAGGAGCCTGGTAGGCTACAGTCCATGGGGTCGCAAAGAGTCGGACACAACTGAACGACTTCACTTCACCTCAACCCTTTTATAAGCTGTATGATCCAAGCTTCTGCACTGGATGATACTACTTTCAGCAAATCGTTGTCCTGTTCTGGAAAAAACATAGACTTTGTGTTAGAGAGAAATCCACTTTTCTGCTTCCTTTCATTTCAGTCTTGAAAAGAATTTTTATAATAAGACTACCTGGATAATGAGAATATTTCTACTTAAAAAATATTATGGATGAAAAAGTCAATAAGAAGTAGTTTCCATTTTTTTTTGCATTTTTGCATTTTCTAAATCCTTCTCTTTTAAGGCCAAATTAACTTTTTGTCTGTTACACATATCTTTTCTTATTATTCCTGTGAAATTCATCGGTCCTCTAAAATCTCTTAGAACTATATCTGTGTCCCATTCTTGATACTTTCCACCTATTGCCTTGTTAAGTTTCTTAAAGTATGGACAAGCCAACATTTCCAATTGCCTCTAGGGAACAGGAGACAGGATACAAGTATCATTTATGCTTGAAACCCCTAGTAGAGATCAATACTAAAGGCTTGGTAAATATTTGTAAAATTTTAAAAAATGAATAAATTAAGCACTACAAATCCAAGGGATGGAAAAAATAACAGGGGGTTGGGAATGTGTGTTTGATTAGCTTATTTACTCCAGAATATCAGTGAAGAATACTCTTACTGTTTCAATATGATTATCATTCCTGTATTTCCATACAGTACCAAATACCTAGAAGAAAAATTAAATTCTTAGTTTAACCACTAGATCCTTTCAAATACTCAAATATGTGGAACCATAAAAAAATATTTTGTTTTTCATAGGTACCACCTACAAATAACTGAATCAGAGAGAAAAATCACACATATGAACTTACACAGACTTTCATATAGAGACATATGTCTTAATTAGGCTAAATATATATCACACCCCATGGTTTGACATATGCCACCAGTATTCTCAGGAGCTTTAAAAGTAAAATTTGGGAAGTGTTTCTCTTTTAGTAAATACCCTGGATGATGAAAATATTACTACTTAAAAAGTGCTATGTGATGAAAAGGTCAATAAGAAGTAAATAGTTTCCATTCTTTTTTTTTTCCTCATAAGGGATGTATTTTTGTTATTTTCATCATCACCAAGCCCATGCTGTTTTTATCATTTTTGTTTAGTTACTTAAGTTGTGTCCAACTCTTTTGCGACCCCAAGGACTTTAGCCTACCTGGCTTCTCCATCCTTGGATTCCCCAGGCAAGAATACTGGAGTGAATGATTTCTGTTCTTGATATTCTAAAGTTGAATGTACTAGTGAATTTGGAATGCCAGTAATGCATAGATAGGTCAATTTTATTCAATAAAGAGTAATTTGTATTCTGCTAATACAGGGCAACAGCTCTTAATTCAAAGAGTAAAGGGAAAGTAAACAAAAACAGACAGAAAACAGAGTAAGGGGAAAAATTTTTCTGAGATAAGATAGAAAATTGAGTATCACTTTAATAGCAAATTATCTAATATTCCAAGAGCGATCTCAAAGAGTTGTTTAATAAGGAATAGATTTGTCTTCCCATAATTAAGGTGCTTATAGTTTGAAACTAGGCATTTGATAAATATTATATCTTTCTAGGTTTTTGATTATTTTTTTCTAAAGAATGTATAGTAATTGTAATAATCATATTTATCTCATCTGGTTTACCATCCGCAGTATCCTGACAACTATTAGGAAAGTTGCTTCTTATCCATGTATTTAAACACTCAAATTAATCTGAACTTAACAGTTTTCTAGAACATAATTATTATAGAAATTATTTTTTAAATGATTTTGCATTTATTATCTAGCATTTAGAACATATTGGTCTTCCCAAGTGGCTCAGTGGTAAAGAATCTGCCTGCCAAGCAGGAAACGTGGGTTCGATCCTGGATCAGAAAGATCCCTTGTAGTAGGAAATGTCAACGCACTCCAGTATTGATTCGATAACTTCTTAAAATTTTTTAAAGCGCTATGAAACAAAATTTATTTTTTCCTTTTCCACATTTTAAGTTTATAATAATACAGTAGTCTTACAGTGAAGTGTTCTATAAGACTTGCCAAAATATTTAAGTCTGTGTAAGTTACAAAAATTTGGTCCTGAAGCTATTAGTTTTAACAGTTAAAGTCATGAATGACAGTTTGTGATAGATGCTTGTGAAAATATAAGAGGCAAAGATGCAGCACAAATATCCTACAAAAAGAAACCCTTTTTGTTTTAGAAAATAGCTCTGATGAAAACATAGATGGGAGAAATTTAATGCTACGAATATTTGGGCAAAGGCCTTAGCAGGCAAAAAAGAAACTAAAGTAGTATTCATAAAAGAGGTAAATTTGAAGAAATACTTATATTAATGTGACCAAAAGTGATCATAGTTTCACCAACTGCATTAAACCTCCCTTTTAATATGTTTACCAATAATTGCATTTCTTTGTTTGTAATATTTATTTTCTTTTAAATTCTTACTTCAATAGGATATAAATTTATTTCATGTTGTAAGTATTTTCAGAGGACAATCAGATGCCAGTATAATCATTGAAGTGGCCCTCCTGAGATAAACACTATAAAAACAGTTTATTAACTTTACCAAATATTTAATATACTTATAAAAAATGAAATGTCTTGCCAGAAAAAAAATATTGTTTTCCTCATTTTATCAGTTTGTCTGGAGTTCTGTTTATATCTGTATTTATAGCTTACCTTATGAACGTTTTAATTTAAATATGGTTGACATACAATATTATATTAGTTTCAAGTATACAATATAGTGATTTGATATTTACATACATTAAAAAGATATCATCATAAATTTAGTAATCATCTATTCCAAAAGGTATTAGGATATTATTAAACATATTCCTTACGATGTTTATAACAGCTTCATGACTTGCTTTTTATAAATCTAAGTTTGTACTTCTCAAGTCTCTTTACACATTTCAGTTCAGTTCAGTTCAGTTGCTCAGTCGTTTCTGACTCTTTGCAACCCCATGAATCACAGCACGCCAGGCCTCCCTGTCCATCACCAACTCCAGGAGTTCACTCAGACTCACGTCCATCGAGTCAGTGATGCCATCCAGCCATCTCATCCTCTGTCGTTTCTCCTCCATCCCTCCCAGCATCAGAGTCTTTTCCAATGAGTCAACTCTTCGCATGAGGTGGCCAAAGTACTGGAGTTTTAGCATCATTCCTTCCAAAGAAATGCTGATCTTTCAGAATGGACTGGTTGGATCTCCTTACTCTCAAGCGTCTTCTCCAACACCATAGTTCAAAAGCATCAATGCTCAGCCTTGACATGACCACAGGAAAAACCATATGACTAGATGGACCTTTGTTGGCAAAGTAATGTCTCTGCTTTTGAATATGCTGTCTAGGTTGGTCATAACTTTCCTTGTAAGCGTCTTTTAATTTCATGGCTGCAGTCACCATCTGCAGTGAAAAAAATAAAGTCTGACACTGTTTCCACTGTTTATCTATTTCCCATAGTACCATCATGATCTTCATTTTCTGAATGTTATTAGCCAATCATCTCCTCCCAAATACATCTATCCCCTCTGGCAATCACATGTTTATTCTGTGTATCTATAAATTTTTGTTCGTTTGTTTTGTTTTATGTTTGTGCATTTGGCTTTTTGTCTGTTTAGACTCTATATACAAGTGAAATCCTATAGTATTTGTAATTCTTTGACATCTCACTTAGCATAATTCCTTTAAGATCCATTCAGTTCAGTTCAGTTCAGTTGCTCAGTCGTTTCTGACTCTTTGCAACCCCATGAATCTCAGCATGCCAGGCCTCCCTGTCCATCACCAACTCCCGGAGTTCACTCAGACTCACGTCCATCGAGTCAGTGATGCCATCCAGCCATCTCATCCTCTATCGTCCCCTTCTCCTCCAGGCCCCAATCCCTCCCAGCATCAGAGTCTTTTCCAATGAGTCAACTCTTCGCATGAGGTGGCCAAAGTACTGGAGTTTCAGCTTCAGCATCATTCCTTCCAAAGAAATCCCAGGGCTGATCTTCAGAATGGACTGGTTGGATCTCCTTTCAGTCCAAGGGACTCTCAAGCGTCTTCTCCAACACCATAGTTCAAAAGCATCAATTCTTCGGCGCTCAGCCTTCTTCACGGTCCAACTCTCACATCCATACATGACCACAGGAAAAACCATAGCCTTGACTAGATGGACCTTTGTTGGCAAAGTAAGTCTCTGCTTTTGAATATGCTGTCTAGGTTGGTCATAACTTTCCTTCCAAGGAGTAAGCGTCTTTTAATTTCATGGCTCACCATCTGCAGTGATTTTGGAGCCCCCAAAATTAAAGTCAGCCATTGTTTTCACTGTTTCCCCATCTATTTGCCATGAAGTGATGGGACCAGATGCCATGGTCTTAGTTTTCTGAATGTTGAGCTTTAAGCCAACTTTTCACTCTCCTCTTTCACTTTCATCAAGAGGCTCTTTAGTTCTTCTTCACTTTCTGCCATAAGGGTGGTGTGTTCTGCATATCTGAGGTTATTGATATTTCTCCTGGCAATCTTGATTCCAGCTTGTGTTTCCTCCAGCCCAGCGTTTCTCATGATGTATGCTGCATATAAGTTAAATAAGCAGGGTGACAATATACAGCCTTGACGTACTCCTTTTTCTATTTGGAATCAGTGTGTTGTTCCATGTCCAATTCTAACTGTTGCTTCCTGACCTGTGTACAGGTTTCCCATGAGGCAGGACAGGTGGTCTGATATTCCCATCTCTTTCAGAATTTTCCACAGTTTATTGTGATCCACATAGTTAAATGCTTTGGCATAGTCAACAAAGTAGAAATATATGTTTTTCTGGAACTCTCTTGCTTTTTCGATGATCCAGCAGATGTTGGCTATTTGGTCTCTGGTTCCTCTGCCTTTTCTAAAACCAGCTTGAACATCAGCAAGTTCACGGTTCACATATTGCTGAAGCCTGGCTTGGAGTATTTTAAGCATTACTTTACTAGCGTGTGAGATGAGTACAATTGTGTGGTAGTTTGAGCATTCTTTGGCATTGCCTTTCTTTGGGATTGGAATGAAAACTGACCTTTTCCAGTCCTGTGGCCACTGCCAAGTTTTCCAAATTTGCTGGCATATTGAATGCAGCACTTTCACAGCATCATCTTTAAGGATTTGAAATAGCTCAACTGGAATTCCATCACCTCCACTAGCTTTGTTCGTAGTGATGCTTCCTAAGGCCCACTTGACTTCACATTGCAGGATGTCTGGCTCTAGGTGAGTGATCACACCATCGTGATTATCTGGGTCATGAAAATCTTTTTTGTACAGTTCTTCTGTGTATTCTTGCCACCTCTTCTTAATATCTTCTGCTTCTGTTAGGTCCATACCATTCCTGTCCTTTATTGTGCCCATCTTTGCATGAAATGTTCCTTTGGTATCTCTAATTGTCTCGAAGAGATCGCTAGTGTTTCCCATTCTGTTGTTTTCCTCTATTTCTTTGCATTGATCGCTGAGGAAGGCTTTCTTGTCTCTCCTTGCTATTTTTTGGAACTCTGCATTCAAATGGGTATATCTTTCCTTGTCTCCTTTGCTTTTTTCTTCCCTCCTTTTAATGGCTATTTTTAAGGCCTCCTGAGACAGCCATTTTGCCTATTTGGCTTTCCTTTTCTTATGGATGGTATTGATTCCTGTCTCCTGTGCAATGTCATGTACCTCCATCCATAGTTCATCAGGCAATCTGTCTATCAGATCTAGTCCCTTAAATCGATTTCTCACTTCCACTGTATAATCATAAGGGATTTTATTTAGGTCCTACCTGAATGGTCTAGTGGTTTTATCCACTGTCTTCAATTTCTGTCTGAATTTGGCAATAAGGAGTTCATGATCTAAGCCACAGTCAGCTTCCAGTCTTATTTTTGCTGACTGTATAGAGCTTCTCCATCTTTGGCTGCAAAGAATATAATCAATCTGATTTTGGTGTTGACCATCTGGTGATGTCCATGTGTAGAGTCTTCTCTTGTGTTGTTGGAAGAGAGTGTTTGCTATGACCAGTGTGTTCTCTTGGCAGAGCTCTATTAACCTTTGCCCTGCTTCATTCTGTACTCCAAAGCCAAATTTGCCTGTTACTCCAGGTGTTTCTTGACTTCCTACATTTGCTTTCCAGTTCCCTATAATGAAAAGGACATCTTTTTTTGGGTGTTAGTTCTAGAAGCTCTTGTAGGTCTTCATAGATCTGTTCAACTTCAGCTTCTTAAATGTTTCTGATTGGGGGATAGACTTGGATTATCATGATATTGAATGGTTTGCCTTGGAAACAAACAGAGATCGTTCTGTCATTTTTGAGATTTCATCCAAGTATGGCATTTTGGACTCTTTTGTTGACTATGATGGCTACTCCATTTCTTCTAAGGGATTCCTGCCCACAGTAGTAGATATAATGGTCATCTGAGTTAAATTCACATATTCCAGTCCATCTTAGTTCACTGATTCCTAGAATGTCGATCTTCAGTCTTGTTATCTCTTGTTTGACCACTTCCAATTTGCCTTGATTCATGGACCTAACATTCCAGGTTCCTATGCAAGAACCATTCATATTCTTTCAAATGGCAAAATTTCACTCATCTTCATGGCTGAGTAATAGTCCATTGTGTGTGCACAGTACTATCTGTCAACCCATGTTACTCAGTGTTGCTCACATGATTAAATTTCATTAATTTTTATGGACGAATAATATTCCATTATGTGCATATGTACATCCCATAATTTTTATCCACTCATTTATCTTTGGATACTTGCTCCCATGTCTCAGCTACTATAAATAATGTTCCAATGAACATTGTAGTGCTTATGTCTTTTTGAATTAGTGCTTTTATTTCTTGTGTGCTGTGCTTAGTTGCATAGTCATGTTTGACTCTTTGCGACCCCACAGACTGTAGCTTGCCAGCCTCTTCTGTCCATGGTGACTCTCGAGGCAAAAATATTGAAGTGGGTTGCCATGCCCTTCTCAAGGGAAACCCAGGTTTCCTGCATTGCAGGCAGATTCTATACCATCTGAGCCACCAGGGAAGCCCTTATTTCTGGTAAATATCCAGAAATAAAATTGCTAGATCTATAGTACTTCTATTTTTAATATTTTAAATAAGCTCCATATTGTCTTCCATAGGGGTTATACCAGTTTCTGTTTCAACTAACAATGTATGAAGGTTCCTTTCTTCTACATTCTTGCAGTCACTCTCTTATCTTTTTGATGATAGCCATTCTGACAGGTATACAATGGTTTTTAGTGAGCTTGATTTGCATCTAACTGATTAGAGCTGTTGAACACATGTCCACGTGTCTGTTGGCTATTTGTCTCTTTTGGAAATATGTCTATTGAGATTCTCTGCCAGTTTTTAATAGAACTTCTTATGTTGAGTTCTATAAGTTCTTTATAAATTTTGATTATTAATTCCTTACCAAATATATTGTTTTCAGATACCTTCTCCCATTCATTAGGATGCTTTTCCATTTTGTTGATGAGTTTCTTCACTGTGTAAAGTTATTTTTAGTTGGAACTTCTTTCTCAAGATTGCCTTGCTAACTGAGAGGTTTTGTGGTACTTTAAAAAAAAAAAAGTTAGAATTATATGTTCTAGTGCTGTGAAAAATAGCATTGGTATTTTGATAGGGATCATACTGACTATATATTTGAAGTTTGCACCTACAATATTTTAGGTTATGATTGTTCATAGTCTAGTCAATGTGGTCCCATATGAATTCTAGATAAGAAATTCCCATCAACTCTGATCAATGATGATATACTCTTCAATTTTGCAGTGCTGGTATCAATTTACTCTGTTAAAAAAAGCATTTTTCAGTGATTTTTTTTTTTTTTTTTTTTTGTGGACAAAGAGGGCAAAGTTAGGGCGAACTGTTTGCTTAATCCTGTGTTTAATCCTTCACCCCATTTATAATTTGACAGATGCATTCAAACTGAATGAAAACTCTTTCAGAATGACAGCTACATTTTCAGTAAACACCTCAACTACTGTCTGAAATCTTTAGCAATTAAATGTTTTATATAGGTATAAGACTAGAAATATTAGCAATAAATAATAATCATATTTTGAGATAACCCTTAATCACATCATCCTTCACCATCTCTTTAATAATAACATATTTTTTCTGATAATATAATGCATTAATCAATTTTCCTTTTCACAAAGTGAAAACGTCCATCACTACTTTCAATAATTTTTTAGTTAAAATGTAATACAAAATGAGTTTATCGAAAGTAGAATACATGTAAATCTTTTTGCCTCAAGTGAAATGCCTTTATGGGTAAACTGTGGATGTTTAAAAGCATCACAAGGGATTCATATGTATCCATAGTAGAACTCAGATACTTTAAAAAATTGATTCTAATGCTAAGGTGAAGGAAGAAAAAGCAGTTTTAAAAATATTTCAACCTCATTCTTCAAATTCTCATTTTTATTAAGGACTTATAGACTTGCAGAATTAGGTTCCACTTTGGATGCTGAAAGCCATAAAAGAATATTGAAACACAAAACAATAAAAGAAAGACCAATAATCCACAAAATTACAATTTTTGTTGAGTCCAAATAAAAGCTGGGATTTCAAGGAAACATGAAAAGAAATCCAGAATGGCAGTCCTCTTCCAGCAAAAACAAAGCACATGCATGATACCTTTTCCATAATATAAGGAGGAAGAGGTAACTGCCATAAAAATAGTATTTTTAAAAAGCTAAAATGGTAAAAATTTTTTAAAACCAAGTGTGAATTAATGTGAGAGTTAAGAATTATTGGGAAAGCTTTATACAATAGACTCCTGTCATTGAGTTCACAAAAGAAAAACTGAAGGCACAGTAAGAGAACTGAGAGAGAACCCTGTGTGTCTCACACACATAAAACCCAACCTGTTCGCTAGACTTTCCTCTCATACAAAGGAAATCCCCTAAACCACTGGGGAAGGGGAAGCAGACTGTCTCATTCCTAGAAGCAAGATAAAGGTCCTCTGCCTGTGAGGGGGGAATAGGAAGAAAAAGTCATCTGCCCCTAGAAAAAGGGCAGGAAAACTTCCCTTCACCAAAAGTAAGGTGAACCGCAGAGAGAAACTGTCATCGAGGGAGGAGTAGAAGCCAAATCCATGTGACTCAGAGAGTAGAGTAAGAAATACCCTTGGTCCCACCATGAGTTTGTTACTTGAAATAAGCAACATTAGCCCAGCACTTTGAGAAGGTAAGAAATTACTACCAACAATCCAAAACAAATGTAAGGTGACACTCAGGGAAACGTTGGAGCAAAGCTATTTGCCTCTAGAGGGTGTACAGTAAAGCTACTTGGACCCAGAATTCTGGACTGATTTAAACAAAGAAACAAACAAAACAAAAATAACACAGAAATTTGTCACTCTGTGGTAAGGAGCAAAAGATTATCTCCTACCCAAGACTTCTTATGGTTTTATGGCAGATACTGACTGACAAGGGAGGAGATGCATTGAAGGTTCCATCTCCAGAGCTCAGAACCACAGAATCTAAGACCACAGGCCAGACCAAGAGAATGGAGGATCCCTCTTCCACCCACCATGAGCCTTCCACTTAAAAACAGATCATGATAGTCTACCATCAAAAAGAGGGCAAGAGTGTGGAGAGAGACCCCTCAATGAAGCAGCTACGCAGGGAGTACTGAAAGCTGAAGAATGAGCAGGCACAATCTAGGGTGCACACTAAGTACAAGGTAGTATCAACTTATTGCTAAAATAATCTGAAAGGTTTGGTTTACCAAAGGTAACTATAATAAGAACAACATCCAAACGCAGCCCAGTGACTGAATAGACTGATCAAAGTTTCACACTAACACACTGACAGAGAGACATACTTAATGCTCCTGGATAATTTTACTTATTTAAGTCTCTAAGGTTTCCCTACATATACTATTTGAAATTCAAAGAATAATTATGAGACAGACAGAAAGCAAGAGAAGACAAACAACCGATTGAGATAAACTGGTCAACCAAAGAGGCAAAGCTGTAAATAGAATCAGACCTTAAGATGACCTTGATATGGAGACCTTCAGATTTAGACAATGAGTTATCAACATACACCTATCAGAGTGACTCAAATGGAAAAAAAAATAAAAAGACAGATAATATAATGTGCTGGAGAGAAGGCAGAACAACTGGAACTCTCCTCCCTTGCTGTTGAGAAAGCAAAACAACCCCGCAACTTTGAAAAACATTTTGAACAGACTGAAGAGTTTGACAGTTTCTTATAAAGTTATACATACAATTCTTGTATTAGCATGCAATTCACTTTCAGAAAACACATGTCCATATAATGTAATGTACACAAATGCTTGTAATAGCTTTCTTCAAAACTGACCAGACTTGAAACAAGCCAATTGAAAATTAACTTGGAAAAGAATAAAATTTTTGTGGTGCATCCATTCAGTAAAATACAACCCTACGTGAAAAGAGTGTATGTCTGATACACTCACCAACATGACAAAAATAAATAAATAAATAAATAACTTAAAAACATTATCTAAGTGAACCAAATTCAAAGGCTATACATTTTATGATTATAGCTTTGACATTTCAGAAAAAGTAAACTACAGAAAAATAAAACAAGTCAGAATAGAAATCAGATTCAGTGGTTGTAAGAAACTAAGGAAACTTTCTCGGGTGATGGGACTATTTCAACTTGACTCCGGTGGTGGTTACTCAACTGATACATTGAACTCTTTACCTAAAAAAGGTGAATTTTGCCATTTATAAATTATGTTGTAATGAATCTGATTTTTAAAATACAAGAGTTTATCAGAAGAAAACTATAAGTGTTTACAGTCAAATTTGCAGCCATTTTTGGACCTAACAAATTACCAGTTAATTCAGCCACCTGGTTAATAAAAAAGACATTAAAAAATGGGTAAAGAGTTTTGTCTACATGATACCAGATAACAACTATTATTATATGGACATGTGTTTTCTTTTCTGAAAGTGAACATGCCAATACAAGAATTGTATGTATAACTTTATAAGAACCTGTCAAACTCCTCAATCTGTTCAAAATGCTTTTCAAAGTTGCAGGGTCATTTAATCCAAGATTTTTGCTTTTAAATGTATCTGGCAAAAAGGTTGCCTTAAAATCAATCTGTGATGGAACAGGTATGGGGTGTATATACTCCTGGCCAAGTACCATACGTTCCCTCAGCTAGGGCATAGTTCCCATAACTCAGTTGTTCAAATGATGTTCATGATTCACAAATCATGACTGGTATCTCCAAAAGTAACATAATTTTCTTTGGGGTGTGAGTTAAAACAGTATAAGCAATGGGACCTGATTAACATGAATTGCTGTAGGATTTGTGATGCATAGTAAATAAGCAATTTTCCCATCCATCTTGAGAGCTAGTGCCAATCTGAAACTGAAAATAATTTTAATTTTTACATACAACTTTATATGTTTTGTCATTCTGAAGAATTTGTACAGAAAATTAAGTCAGATGATATTGTTTACTGAAATGCAAAATTTTAGAAAATATGTCAAATCTGGTTTTCCTTACAATTACAAATATAGGCAAAAGTGACATCTGAATTGCTACAATTTGGAGGAAAGGATAAGAGGGTGAGAGATTGCTTTCTCACCTCATGTCCAGGTATGGGACCATCTTGAGATTCTTGAGAGATATTTGTGTGTACTTTCATGTTGTTATTTATATTTATTAATTTGTAAAGACAAATTTAAGCCTTGAAAAATCAGTTTTAAAGTTTGAAAGAATTAAAGTGATATTAAAACCTGATTTAAAAAAAAAAACTAGGAGGATAAACACAAGTGAAAATACTATTTGTTGTCACCTATAAGTGAATTTTCAAAATAGTCTTACTGTTATTTTTCTTATATTTCCTTTTCAGGTGTCATTTGGACTACTGCCTAATGACTATTAGAATATCCTGCAACTTGGTTGATCACTGCTGCAGAATTAGGAGTAATGGTAATTCACTGTAACATTTGTAATGGGATGTTAAAACTTTGATTAGAAGTCAAAAGGATTTAAAAGAAAGAAAACAAAGTGAGTATGAGGGGGAAAGTCCTCATATTTTACAATCAACTAGATCACAATTGTTTCCATAACTCTTAAACACCTCAACCAGATGAATGGTGTAATGCAGCAGTCCCCAACCTTATTGGGACCAGGGACTAGTTGCATGGAAGACAATTTTTCCATGGATCAGGGACGTGGGGACGGTTTCGGGATGAACTGAGCACATAACTTTTATTGTGCACTTTATTTCTGATTATTACATCAGTCCCAGCTCAGATCATCAGGTATTAGATCCCAGAGGTTGGAGACCCCTGATGTAAAGGGAGAGTTTAAGGAGATTTCTTTGGAGAGAGATGTTGCCATTCTATTATTCTCTAGTCCCTATCCTTTAATCCCCCAAGGTGGTAGGAAAGAGAGAATGGAAGGGTGCTTTTTACTTCAACTCTTAGGGATGGGGCTTTGCCTTGGGTATGTAAGAGACCTTTGAATTCTTTTTTTTTTTCCAAATGTGCAAAACTCACACCTGAGAAAGTCTCACATCTGACAAAGCTAAAGTAGACTCTGGTGGCAGAATACTTAGTGGGGGTTGATTTGTTCTATTTGAACTTCCAGATTGAGGCAGAGAGTTTACAAATCATCTGGGGGGCCAAATGTGGATCTCACAGGGGAGTGTGTTACCTTCAGGATGTTTGCAATCTGGTTGGTTACAGGGACTCAAACAATAAGAAGAAGGACAGGGACTGGTTGTTCAGGGACACAGAGTTACACGCATAGAGTTTTATGCACCTTGGCCAAGGGAAATGTAATTAGAGAGATCCAGCAGAACACCTCCAAATAGCTTGCATATGTACACACAGACACATACACATATACATGCCCCAACAGTGACTTTTAAAGACATCACTGATTCAGAGAGAGGTCAATTTATAATATAACTAGATCACATAAGTCCTTTGCTCTCTCATCATTCCTAGGGGCTTCCCTGGTGGCTCAGAAGGTAAAGCGTCTGTCTGCAATGCAGGAGACCCAGGTTCGATCCCTGGGTTGGGAAGATCCCCTGGAGAAGGAAATGGCAGCCCACTCCAGTATTCTTGCCTGGAAAATCCCATGCACGGTGGAGCCTGGTAGGCTACCATGAATGGGGTTGCAAAGAGTCGGACACGACTGAGCGACTTCACTTCACTCACTTCAGCATCATTCCTAACCAATCGTACTCTCTCACCTCTTCATATCAATGCTGAGAAGTGAGTGGGCATTGGAAACTCACTAGCAAGCTAGGAGGCATTGCAAGAAAAAGAAATGCATGGCACAGAAAGAATGAACCAAATTTACCTTTCTTTCCTTTTTTTCTGGCCAGAAAACAACATGAGTGGGAAGATTTGATGATACACTGAATTTTCAGATGGTAAAGAATCTGCCTGCAATATAGGAGATCCAGATTCCATCCCTGGGTTGGAAACTCCTGGAGAAGGAAATCACAACCCACTCCAGTATTCTTGCCTGGAGAATTCCACGGACAGAGGAGCCTGGTAGGCTACAGTTAGTAAGATTGCAGAGAGTCAGAAACGACTGAGTGACTAACACTTTGCCTTTCATATATGTGTATAAGGTGGAGTGAGCGTGCTAATTACCAAACTGAGGCTGTGCATCTGACTTAACATGCGGAGAGATCTGGCTGTTGCAGAAAGGACTGGGATTTGACCAAGTTTTTCTATAGGGTAGGAATATTCACTCTACTGAATACATTTTAACAGTCAATAAAAGGCAAAAATAAAATTATGCTTTAGATAGGTTAGAGTCACATTATTTAACCTATTTGTTATATAGACAATGACTATTATCACTCCCTTAAAATCCTCTCAAAAAGACTAGTTTCAAGGGAACTTGCTCAGCCTGTATTGTGGTATTAGCTGTCACCACAATTTGAGCTAGCATATCCATTTTAGATCTCTCATAGTAAAATCTGCCAAGACTGATTCATCAAATTTTTATTTTTCATCAGAAATTTGTATTAACCTAAGCAAAAGCACAATTATAGTCAATGATTATAATACCAGTCCTAGGTTAACAGAGGATTCTCAAGTGGTTTCTGAAGTAATAAAGATTATTTAATGCTAAGAATAATTAAGCAACTAGGTTGGATGTATTTCTTTCAATTCATGCTGAAACTTGAAATTTATTTAATGTGCAAAAAGTTGTACTGATCATAATTTTAATGCAACAGTCATATTTGTAATAATATTTCATTGGTACTTTGGAGATTATGAAGTATTTCATGTTTGATCTTTTCATAGTGGACTTCACAGAAACTTCTAAGTCTATTCTTAGCGTGTGTGTGTGTGTGTGTGTGTGGTAAGCTCTTTGTCCATGCTTGTGCATATGTATATATTCCTGTATTGGGTAGAAACAAAGGGAAAGCTGTTTTTTTATGTTTATAGTAACCTATTAGCCACATGGCCAATTCTATTTTTTTATGAATTAATATATTTTAGAACCTAGATTTCACATTAATGCCAACTTTTCAGGGGAAAAAAAAGGCATTTATTGGCTTAAAGTTTTTTTTTTTTTCCAAATATCTCATACACTACATGAGAAACATCAATAACTATGAGAAATATATAAACTAAACATGAATTGAACCAATGTTTTCAGGACTCAAATCTCCAGCAAACTCTGGGAAAACATCTTATTGATAATCAACAAGAGTTAGTGTGTACAAACAGGCCATAACCTTGCTACTCAGCAGGACAACAATATCCATTAGATTCTCAAGAGTTGCAAATGCTTGCAAATCTCTACTTCACAGTTTTAATTAGGAAATGTCTCATGGCTGACAAATGTATTCATTATTTCCTTTAATGTTTGGTCAGAGTCTACATCTCCCAGAGTCTTTAGAGTTCTTCTTTATGAAAAAGTTGGAGTTAACGACAGAAAAATGAGACTGATATTCACCTGCAATCTAATAGCAGATGATAAAGGCTTGTTCTTAATTTTAAAGTGTTTTGCAAGGCATAATGACTATGTTATGTTCAAGGGAACTTTCTAACTTTCATAATTTATTGATGATATCTCACCATGTTTATTTCATCAACTATAACACTCAATGAGACACTTGAAATTCTTAAAGATTTATATAATGGTAAAGTTCATTGGAATCCAAGAACAAATGGTGATCTCCAGAAACAAAAATTATATTCTTACTCTCAGGTAGGTGTCATTTGAAGACAGATCACATCCTATAATCTGTTTTGAGTGGCTACCCTAGTATTGGTTAGAATAGAGGCCTGGGAATATTTTTAGAGTTCTGAGGTGTGTCTTAAGTTGGTGGTTGTGTGTGTGTGTGAGTGTGTGTGTGTGTGTGTGTGTGTGTGTGTGGTGGCAGTTGTGGTAGCAGGTAAATGTTACAATGATGGAGTATCAATTAATAATTTATGGCTCAGGTATAATATCATATATTTCAACACAAATCTGGATGAACTGTTGGATTCTAAAATACTCCAGAGCAGTATGGAGACACTGGAGATGAGACTGAGTGAAGAATACAGTTTAACCCTTCAGATGCTGGACAAGCAATCACAAAAAATCACATAAATACACCCTTTGATATTTTGATTGTATGCCACAGATTTAAACACATCAACTGGAAGATGTTTTGCCAGAGAGACTGTCTCCTCTGCCTCATGGCTACATTTCTACTCCTATCAAAAAAGAAAGCCTATCTTACATGCTGCCCAAAGTTATTCACTGTTCTCTAACTTAATGGATCCTGTCTTCAGCTAAAGGAAGACTCTGAGGTGTGGAGATGTCTACTCACTCCAGATCTCAATCAAGTAGAATCTACCTTAAGAAGTATTAATATGTAAGGTCAGAATAACAAAGTGCTAAGAGCATAGGCTTTGCATTAGTTCCTGTGGCTATTATTACAAATTAACACAAACTTGGTGACCTCAAGGCTACAGTTTAATTATGGGAGCTATTGAAACTACAGTTTTTCTGTTGTAGCTGCAGGCATTAATAACTTTCAAACTCAGGAAAAAGGTTTTGAGTGGTTTTGTTTTAATATACTTTAAAGTTATGAAACAATGTGAAAGATTAGTTTAACATGCCTTCTATTTGAATATACATATCCCAGTAGAATTAACTTATATAGCTTAAAAACAAGTACTGCACTAATGGAGTATATGCAATTATAAATTGAATACTAAGTTATCATTTTCATATTTTCCCTTTCTTCTGGAAATTCTAATTTATTCTGCCATGAAAAATGAATCTTGGATAAGACACCAAGAAGATAAACATTAATTCAATCTTATAAAGAACATTTGTCTTGTTCTGTTAGAGAAAGTAATGATTATATCCATAAGAATTGTTACCAAGGCTATTGCCCTGGAATCATACCCCAGGCCCACCCTCCCAGTGCATGCATGTGTGCTAAGTCCCTTCAGTCATGTTTGACTCTTTGTGATCCCATGGACTTTAGCCCACCAGGCTCCTCTGTCCATGGGATTCTCCAGGCAAGAATACTGGAGCGGGTTGCCATGCCATCTCCCAGGGGATCTTCCCAACCCAGGGAACAAACCAATATTTCTTATATCTCCTGCATTGTCAGGCAGATTCTTTACCACTAGCTCTACCTGGGAAGCCTTCCCTCCAGAAAACTTTCCAGAAAATCACAACTAACCATACCCTCTAGTTGTTCATAGCACAGAAACAAGAGTCCCACGATAAGAAAACTGTTGCAAACTGGTTCAACTTCAAAAGTGAGACAAACGTCACCCTGCATTTCATCTTGTATTTGTAAGACCCCTGTCTGTCCATGATAATGTGAGCCACTTCCAGCCGAGAGAGACCAGAGGACCATTCAAGGATAGAAAAGAATAACACCCTAATTCCAGGAAGAACCCACCTATTCCCACAAAACCAGTACATATGCTTCCCCCTCGTTAGCCTTATCCTTAAAATCTTGCCCTAATTGTCCCCTGGGTGAGCTCAAACCTGGTACTCTGTGACAACCTAAGAGGAGTGGAATGGGGTGGGAGGTGGGAGAGAGGTACAGGAGGGAGGGGCAAGCACATACCTAAGGCTGATTCATGTTGCTGTACAGCAAAGCCCAACACAATATTGTAAAACAATTATCCTCCAATTAAAAACAATTAATTAAAAAAAAGCCTTTTGGGCAAGAAGTTGATTTGTGATTAACTTCCATTCTCTGGAAATTGAATAATGATTGTGTTGCTTCAATCTCAGCTTAAGTTTCATTTTTGACTGTGCAGATCCAAATGGGAGAAGAACACTCCCCACTGAGGCAGTGGGCTGGGTTGGGTTGAGGTTCAAGTGAGGGTTCATAAAACCTAATTCAGTTAACAGAATGACTGTAATGGACCGACTCTTTTGGTAACTGTCTGACTCTTTGCAACCCCACGAACTATACAGTCCATGGAATTCTCCAGGCCAGAATACTGGAGTCGGTATCCATTCCCTTCTCCAGGGGATCTCCAGGCCAGAATATTGTAGTGGGTACCATTCCCTTCTCCAGGGGATCTCCCCGACCCAGGGATTAAACTCAGGTCTCCCGTATTACAGGCGGATTCTTTACCATTTGAGCCACAAGGGAAGCCCAAAGAATGACTAATCTCAATTATCTGTCCATTTCATCTATTTTTGCTTCCTGTTGATATCTTTTTATTTTTTTAGAACATTTATTATTATCTTGTTCATTTATGTGTTTATTTAATATCTATTTTTCACCACTTGGATGTAACTAAATATGAAGCTTCAAGCTATTTACTGCAGCATTCCCATCACAGGTGTTACAACACAGGTGTTCTAACAGCACCTGGTTCAGAGAAGGCAGTCAATGAATATTCATTGACCAGACAAATAAATAAATCTAGTAATTAACTAAAAGAGATCAAGAGTATAAATGCTACCAGAATTTGGCAAAAATAATGAAGAGTAAAACAAAATAAAGACTGGTAAATATTTTGTCCTTATAGAAAGTCTATATTTTTTTAATCACTAATATGTCTTCATTTCATAGATATTTTCCATAATTATTGAGATATTTGCAAATACCTCAAATGGGTAAGTTTTGCTTTCTTACTTATTTAACTATATACTGTTTTAATTCACAATATTACACTAAGACTATAAGGTATGTCACATTTAGGTAGTTTTCAATAAAATAAGATAAAAACAAAATCCAAAAAATGAATAAAGATATGTATTTTCCTTGAAGTGCTGTTTTTTTTTTCTTATATACAAAGAATCTGAGCTTGTAGAGGATATGACCAAGATGTTTACGTTTGATGTAAAATCAGCAAAATCATGAAGCCTAGTACTTTGAACTGTACAAATTTATCTAAGACTCAGAATTTCTATTAAGCTTACAAAATCATTTGTCAAACCAAGCATTAGTTCTCAGTCTTCAGGTTAGTTGGTAGACAATCTAGTTAAATGAGTGAACACATACAGAACTTAACTTTTCCGATTCCCAAGAATCACAAGTTTTCATTTGCCAAATGTAAGTTCTGTTCTGACATGCTAATCTTGTAGCATAATGTCTATTATTATTCTCCTTACTGATAAGAAATAATATAAACTAACAAAAATGATATTAAGCTATACCTTCTCTAGGATTATCAAGATGCTGAATATATATTCAGGTATGACAATCAACAAAATGCTTTTATAACCTTCCTGCTGCCAACGCAACACTGTAGACACTGTACAGAACATGCCTGGCAGTCAAACAGCTATTTGAGTTGACCTCTGCTGCTGTGGAAGAATATACAAAACCCCAATGTCACTGAGAAGATATGGTTACCAAAGTTAGAACTGTTAGCTGGAACATTCATTCATAGCACAGGAACTGATACTTTTTGAAAAGAAACCAAGAATCCTCTATATTACATTTCAGTCCCTCTTAAAAATGTCTACATCAAAATGAGAGCAATCCAAATGCTTGTACTTCGAATATGTAAGTTCATTGTCCTTCTAAAATTGTCAGGTTCCTAGTATCTGTTATTGCATTTCAGAGAAAAGTAGGCAGACAGCCTCTGCCTCGTTCAATTTAGAGTAAAAATCTTTAATCAGACACTCCTTGGGTGTTTAAGTCATGGTAAATTTATATTGCCTTAATCAGTAAACTATAAAAAAGACAAAAACAAGGATATTCTTCAGTTTAGGACTTCATTTGTCACTTGCAGAAGGTATACATTTTATCATTAAAGGTTTGGATTAAAGTGAACATGCAGTGAATGAATCATCTTCTTAGGCTGTCCCCAGTTCCTCTACAAGACAGGAGATACCACCATTCACTACCACTCATGCTGTAAATAATTTTAGTCTATTTCCCTACTTTTCTCTACTTTTTCTTTACTTTTTCTCTACTTTTCTCTTCTTCCACTATCTGATTCACTCTACTCCACTATCAGACTGATTCTCCAAAATATCTTTTCATTCACATTATTCCTTGGCTAAAAAATGATTTCCTCTTACCCCTTCAGGATTCTATCCAAGCCCTTTCACCTCACCTTTAAGGCTTCTGATTTCACCACCTTTGGGATCCACAGCTGCTCTGTCATCATTACCTGTAAATTAAACCTACAGTAGTGACCTATTTAACGTTCTTCTCATCCTCTTTCTTGGGTATGTTTTTTGGTGTTTTGTTTTCTCATGGAATTCCTGATGCTGAAGTATCCTCCACTTCCCTTTGACATTCTTCCTTTAAGCTCTAGGTCAAATACCACTTTCTTCAGAAAAAAGTTCTCTGAGAATCCCCACATAAAGACAACTCTGGGGCTTCCACCATGGTCCAGTGGTTAAGAATGAGCCTTGCAATTCAGGGGATGCAAGTTTGATCTTTGGTGATGGACTATGATCCCAGTTGTCAGGAAGCAGCTACCGAGTCTGCATGCCTTTGTGCCACAACCAGAGAGTCCTGTGTGCACCGAAGTAAAAGATCTCATATGTTCAACAAAGATTCCATGTGCCACAACTAAGACCAAATGCCGCCAAATTAAAATATATATATACATTAAAAAAAAATCTTGAAAAAAAAGTTATCTCTTACTTCCTGTGTATTCTTACTACAAAGACATTCTCCATTAATCATGCATCTCTTTGGGCCAGCTCTGAACTTGTTAAATTAAATGCTACAAAGTCTTTATATTTTGGAGATGCTTATATTATCTCCAAAGGTAGATTATGAACTCCTTGAAGACAGTAGCCATTTCTTAACATTTATTTTATCTCCTCTGATAGCTAGTACAGTGTCCTTCATATAATAAGCATATGATCAATGTCCTTAAATCAAGCAGCTTTTAAATATTTGAGAAGTAAGCAAACTGTGTATGTGAGGAAACTGAAGTCCAGAATCATTAGCAACATGCCTAAAGGTAACTAGCTGTCAAAGATATAGTGTGCCTGATTATTACAGATGTTTTCTACTCATATAAAAGTTATACAATTTTGTTAATTGATTGGTTGTTCTAAACCAAGCAATTTATGAAACTCACTGATTTTAATAAAGTATATGCATATATACTTAAATATATGCAATAACAATGTATTTATAATAAAAATAGATATAAAAATTTATCTGCAGATAATTGGACATTTCAAGAGTAACTCTAAAGAACTCAATATGCAATGTCTTATAAAATAAAAAACACTATGCAAGAATTGTGATGGCAATGGGGACACTGATATTTTTAATGCACTTTGAGCAACATGACCAATATCCTAGTAAGAACCAAGTATTAAAAGAGTCTCTGATGTCCTGTTAAATCTTATATTCTACTGTATAGCACTGTAAACATAAAAGTGTAAATCTACATTTCCCATGAAGGTGGATACATTGCTCAATTTAATTCCCATAATATTTAAAGCATAGAGGACAACTGCAATTCTATTTTACAATGAAAGCTTTAATAAGCTGGTATGTGGAAAAAAGCATTAGAAATATCAGTACTAAAGAAAATGAAATTAACAAATATTTTTAAATCAACAGTCACTTGGATTCTTCTTAAATTTAGCTTGACAGACATTAGATTTATCCTTTAAAATGCTTTGTTCGTGGGCAGTCTGAAATCTGTGTTACGCATTGTCACTTACCATCTTTCAGAATGGTTTCTCGCTCTGTGCCATCTATTTTCTGCCGGCCAATTAGGAAACTGGTGGTGTCAGCAAAGTAGATATAACTGGTTTCTGCATGAAAATCTAAAGCACGTGGGTTTACCAGATTCTCTATGGGGATCATGTATTCATCAGCTATTTTGGTATTCAAGTCCATTCCTCTAACAATTCCTGGGCGTCCTTTCCCATAAAAGAGGAACAACTCATTCTTTGGTCCTGCAGAAGAAAGATTACAAACATAAACAACTGATACTGCCTAATCTTCTTTACAATGCATAATGCCACTGTTTAATTAACTGGCTCAATTAGTGTTTTTTAAATTCAATACCAAAAATTAAACCCTAAAATATGCCAAATGTATCTTGATGTAAGAAGGCCAGCCAGCTAATTGTATTACTTTAATTCAAACAGAAATTACTTCCATGAATAGGTTATATTAAGTTAATTATTCTTCAGTCTGTAACTGTCTATGTAGCAAAAACATGATAAATAATTGATAACTTGTAAGTGTAAAATGGACATTTATGGAAACATCCAGCACATTTAATTTTACAACTCATTATAATCTATCTAACACATCTGTAGATACTAACTGTAGCATTCATTATGTTTGAAAATGTTGAAAACTTCAGAATATTTAAAACATGCCCCCTACTCAGAATTTGCATTGCAGACTAACAAGGGAAGCAAAAATAATCACACACTATCACATAACTTGCACCGAATATATTAGTTTGTATGAACATGTGATTTATTTCTTTAAGAAATGAAATCAAATGCCAGTTACAGCATCACTTCTTCCATATCTTAATTAGAACTTTAGAGGTTAGTGCTGTCTGCCAGTAACTGACATACAAAACAGTCTTTATCAAAAACTAAAGAAAACAAAAATCTGTGTCCTGGGTTAAAATGCCAGAATCAAGGAAGTTTTTTCTACAGAATGAATGAACTTATTTTGACGTTTATATGAAACTACATGCAAGGCTCTCCTATTGGTAGGGCACATTATACTTAGTTTAGTTATATAATTTGAAGGGAAAATTTCATACAGAAAGGAAAACATATAAAGTTTCATTAAAACTGAAGATATATGACTATTATATTTGGATAAATATATCATAAACCTAATTCCTATTAACTTAAAGTAACTATATTATTAAAATTTGGAGAAAAAAGAAAAACAAAGTACTCATAAACACAACACCTTCAATGCAAACTATATTATCATTTTATATATGGTCTCTCTTATTTTCTTTCAAAATTAGTGTTAATGAATATGGTGCTGTGCTTAGTTGCTCAGTCATGTCTGACTCTTTGTGACCCCATGGACTCCCACCAGGATCCTCTGTCCACGGGGATTATTCACGCAAGAATATTGCAGTGGGCTGCCATGCCCTCCTCCATGGGATCTTCCCAACCCAGGGATCAAACCCAGGTCTCCCACACTGTAGGCGGATTCTTTACCATCAGAGCCACCAGGGAAGCCCATATTAAATATATAGTATATATAATTTTAATATTTAAAGAATAAAAATAAAACATATCTCATGTACCTAGCACAGATCTTAAGAATATCTCCAGGATGTTAGAATGCATGCACATGTCCCAAAATCTATTCCTTTCCATCCCAGAGACAACCAATTTCTCTGGTTATATACAATAATATGGATATTGTTTATCATGTAATTTTTAGAAGTTTTGGCACATAAGTTGTTTGTATTTCTCAACAGTAGATAGTTTGACTTTTGCATGTTTGAACTGCATGTGTGCTATGAGTTGATTTTATTATTATATACTTGATATTCATCTCTGCTTGTTATAGTTCTTATTCATTTTCATGGATATATTATATGCCTCTGTGTGACTATTTTTAATTTATCTAGCTATTTTTCTAATGCACACTAGTAAGAAGAGGATACTTTTGCATTCTGTTTTTATTACTAAATATTAGCATTAAAATTATATTCTATGTTGATCCATTAAGTCTTAACATTTCTTAAGTAGGGTCAGTCTAATATATGATAATTTGTCAAATCATT
Source organism: Bos javanicus (assembly GCF_032452875.1). Classification (NCBI taxonomy): domain Eukaryota; kingdom Metazoa; phylum Chordata; class Mammalia; order Artiodactyla; family Bovidae; genus Bos; species Bos javanicus. The sequence goes on along the minus strand of NC_083869.1, from coordinate 55,900,328 downwards.
CCTCAGTTGGTTTTATCTTCCTATTATAATAACACTTAGATATGCAGTTTTTCAACCTGGTATTTTATATATTTTCTTAGATGATCCCTTAGTATATATTTCCAGAACTGGAATTACTGGTTGAACAATATTAACAGCCCTCTTCTTCCTCATTACTCTTACAACCGCTCAGTGTTTACCTTTCTTTTTATTTTTTTAAAACAATATCATTGTACACTATTAAAAAGTAAATTCTTCTGAAAATTAACATTCCTGTGAATTTCCTACCAACATTATATGAATACTTTATTTTTTAAATGGGATCTTAAGTATGCATTTTAGCGCTTGAAAAAATTTAACAATACTTTTTTCTGTTATTAAAAGATCTTCAAAACATTCTTTTCAATGGCAGTATCATGTTAGACAGGCAGTATCAATGGCAGTATATTGTTAGAGAGGCAATATAATATAGTCAGCTCCTTACCTATTGTAGGATATTTAGATGGTTTCTGGGGTTTTGTTATCACACATGCATTTACAATGGATTTCTTTAGTCAAAAGTAGATGCTAAAGGATGTTATCAGTTTTGTGTCTTTTGTATGTATTATCAAATGTCTTTCCAATAGTGATATCAATTTATAATATATAATATATTATATTATATTATATATAGATTTTCCAGTTCTATTAGTGATGCATAAGAACACTGGTTTCTCAATACTCATTTTTGCTAACATTTATTTCTGCTAACATATATTTATTTTTAATTGATGCATTAATTAGTAATCAGTAGACCTAATCCGTTTAATACGTGTGTACATGTACATGCATATTTTAAACAAAAATGGTAACTGTTTTCCTATTGTTTTATTCAGTTTTTTTTTTTTTTCAATCACTGGGTACCTTAACTTTCTTCTAATGTGTTTTCTTCTATTATAAACAATTGAAAACTAAAAATTACACTCCTCAGACACTAATATAGCCATGGCTCTAATTTTTATTTAAGTACCTAAATCCAAGTTGAGTTAGTACAAGATATACTAACTTGAGTTTGGAATGTGAAAATGAGACCATATTTGGCTGCTTCTGCTGGTATTCATCTAATGGAGAAACTGAATTTTTCTACATTAATCTTCTATTGTGTATATCAAGTGGCAAGGAAAAAGGCTTCTTTTGATTGTGCTTTGTTTTGTTTGCCAGTATATTTAATTTCTGAAGCTAATAGTTATGTTGCAAACTTCTTAGTCAGTAGAACTCAGCTAAAATGGTGTTTTTGAAGTTATCATTGCCATTGGTGGCCTCCTGATGCCCTAGCTTCTGATGGTGGTAGATGTTTCAGCTTAAGCCAGGCTAATCTGTGGTGGCTATAAAAGGAAAATCCCTGAGTCAGTCTAGAAGCTGTTGCTTCAGGCACCTCAATGATTTTTTAAGTACCTATCTATTTGTGTTTGATTCTTTCTGCTTAAAATAGATATTATTGTTTCTATTCATTTAAATGTTAATTTAATTTACCATGATTGAGGGCTTCCCAGGAGCACTACTGATAAAGAATGCACCTGCCAATTCAGGAGACATAAAGGAGGCTGTTGGATTCCTGAGTTGGAAAGATCCCTTGAAGGAGGAAATGGCAACCAACTCCAGTATTCTTGCCTGGAAAATTCCATGGGCAGAGGAGCCGGGAGAGCTACAGTCCAGAGTCACAAAGAGTCGAACCTGACTGAAGCGACTTAACACGACGCAACTTTTCCACATCAGTCTTTTTCTTTCGTGTATATCAAGAGGAAAGGAAGAGGGGCTTTTGGTTTGGTTTTCCCATATAACAAACATGTATATGCACACCTACACATGCATGTATATTTATATATGCAGAAGTGTGCATGTTTATATTTTTGTATAACATGCCATCACTTTCCAAGTGGTGACCAGAGTGGCTTAAAGGCTGGTTACACACACACACACACATGCACACACACACACACATCTCCTATCTTGAGGCTTCGGACACAGTGTCCTCAATTATCTAGAGGACTTCGTGAACATCAGAGTTGGTGTCACTATAATATTCCTAGCATTTGCTATAAAGTTAGAAATTTTAAACAGTACAAAAATGCATATATTTTATCACAGTTAAGCCTTTTGGGTTCTTAATTTAACAGTACTTATGCTATGAATTCTAGCCACTTAGATTTAAAATTATAATAAATTTAGAGGTCTCATCTCACCATCTTTAGCAAGCCAATGGCAAGAAAGAAAGAGATGGCAGGACAGTGACCACAGAAACAGAGAACAGACAGAAAAAAAAGGTCATGATGAAAGAGAGATAAACATAAAAAAATATGGTTTTGGGAAAACATTTAAAGACTGTTAATCTCAACATGGATACCATTTCTATGAGGGATATTAATATTATATCTGATTATGAAGACCTTAATTATACTTGTGCAAAATTTAAACTTAACAAAAGTTAAGAACAATTAAATATACACTGTAAAAAGCAAACATCATAACCTTAAAAATTATGGTATTTGGGAAATAGACTGATAGTCTCGACATGGATACCATCTCTATGAGGAACATTAATACTATATCTGATTATGAACAATTAAGAACAATGAAATTTTTTGGCATATATAAGAAATAAAACAAAGGTCTAGCTACTAGAAAGCTTTTCAACAAAATTATTAAAAAGATTAATATTTAATTAGTATAGCTCTGGTTACATGGAAAACGAAATAATAAAATAAATTTCACCCCCCAATGCTGGTAAGGTGAAGTATTACTTTATGTGGATTTCTGTTGGACTAAACAACACATCTATTATTAGAAGCAGCATCTTGGTTCAGAAAAGAGAAAATCTGGCCAACCAATAATTGAGGCTCATTAGATCACAAACATTTTTTAGGTAATTAAGGAAAGGATTTCCTAAAAATCTTCCCTAAAGTATGTTTCTCAAAGATCCATAAATTTAGTGACTCTACAGTCCAATTAGGTTTCTCATTCACATTAGCATGCACATACAAAAGAAAAAATAAACCTAAATATTGATTTTGAGAAAAATGTCTAGTATACATTTCACAGCGAATTTGACCTGGTGATAGCTCACATTTAACTGACGTTGATGCTCCTAATTAATACTAAGAATCCTGCTCTGAAGCATTAGCTGCTGGCAAATGTTTGATTTTCAATAACATACTTTTGCATGACCTGCCATCACTTCCCAAGTTGAAGCCAGTCCTGCAGCGACAGGTCCGTGTTTTGTAACTGCTGCTGAGAAGACAGATGTGTGAACATCCCCCTGGCATTCCATATGGATCCACTTCACACGCATGGCTTCTGACTACAACAAATGAAAAACAGCATGCTTGAAATTCTCCAAAGGAGATATAATTACATGCATCAGTATGTTGAAACTTTGACAGCACATAAGAGGGAATTCTAGACAAATAATCTATCTACCCAACTATATCATATCATAATCAATTGGAAAAGAGTTTAAACCCCATGAAAGGTAGGGATTTGCCGAAATACTCCTAAGGCTACCTTAAAAAAAATTGTAAGAGGTAAAATGCTTTTATATTAATCTAACCTGTGAACATGCAAACCAAATAAAAGTAACATGATTTTTTGGTACATGCTTATCACACTTAAAAAAAATACATATCTGTGACAAATACAAAAAAATACTGCTAAAATAACCCTGGTTCGTAGTTAAAGCAGAAAAGGATTTCTTCTGAAATAATCCACTATTAGACTTAGTGACTGACTGACTGACCCTGCTAAGTGTCTGACTCTTTGCAAGCCCATGTACTATAGCACGCCAGGCTTTGCTGTCCATCACCAACTCCTGGAGCTTGCTCAATCTCATGTTCATTGATTTGGTGATCCCATCCAGCTATCTTATCCTCTGTGGTCCCCTTCTCCTCCTGCCTTCAATCTTTCCCAGTATCAGGGTCTTTTCAAATGAGTCAGTTCTTCGCATCAGGCCAAAGTATTAGAATTTCAGTTATTTCCTTTAGCATTGACTGCTTTGATCTCCTTGCAGTCCAAGAGACTCTCAAGTGTCTTCTCCAACAAAACAGTGCAAAAGAATCAATTCTTCAGTGCTCAGCTTTCTTTATGGTCCAACTCTCACATCCATACATGACTACTGGAAAAACCATAGCTTTGAATAAATGGACCCTTATCAGCAAAGTAATGTCTCTGCTTTTTAATATGCTATCTATATTTGGCATAGCTTTTCTTCCAAGGAGCAAGTGTCTTTTAATTTCACAGCTGCTGTAACCATCTGCCATGATTTTGGAGTGCAAAAAAAGTCTCTGTTTCTATTGTTTCCCCATCTATTTGCCATTAAGTGATGGGACCAGATGCCATGATCTTGGTCTTTTTAATGTTGAGTTTTAACCAACTTTTTCATTCTCCTCTTTCACTTTCAAGAGGCTCTTCAGTTCTTCTTCACTTTCTGCTGTAAGGGTGGTGTAATCTGCGTATCTAAGGTTATTGATATGTCTCCCAGCAATCTTGATTCCAGCTTGTGCTTCATCCAGTCCTGCATTTCATATGATGTACTTTACATAGAAGTTAAATAGGCAGGGTGACAATACAGAGCCTTGATGTACTCCTTCCGGTTCTAACTGCTACTTCTTGACCAGCATACAGACTTCTCAGGAGACAGGTCAGGTGGTCTGATAGTCCCATCTCTTTAAAAAATCTCCACAGTTTGTTGTGGAAACTCACTTCAGTATTCTTCCCTGCAAAATCCCATGGATAGAGGATCGCGAAGAGTTGGACATGACTGAATGACTAAGCACACAAGCATACTAAACTAGAATAAATGTGATTCAGTGATCACCTTTATTGAGAAGTGCTGAATTCATTTTTTTTTTCAATTTTGTGTTCATTGTCATTTGGAGAACCTTCCCACACATGAATTGTGTGTGTGTGTGTGCATTGTAACTGTTAAAGGAGAAGGTTGAGTTTGCATGTAGGTATTATAGAATAGTAGAATATTTCATGAGTGTAGAAATTAGAGACAAACAAAACAAAACAAAACAAAAATAGGAAAAGCACTAGGCGGAGAAGATGAGAAAAAGAAACACAGGTCAAAGAAAAAAGGAATAAAATTGGTAAGATTTTTATATGATTGTAAGTACATTTCTTTTTAATCACCACTTGGAATTGTGATGAATAATACGATAATTTTTTTCTAATATTAAAACTTATGTGCTTTTGAAAACTATGCTATGCTTTTTATGTTCCACATTCTACAAATGAAAAGATAGCTGTAGTGTAGTTTAACTATCTGTTTTGCCCAAAAGCATTGCTTTTACTTTCCAATCACACCCCATTTCTACACTAGAGAACATCTTTTGTCAGCTAATTAGCAAGTCTGCACTTTTTCACTTTCTTCACTACTTTTGCTCTCTCCTTTGGATCATGCCCATCAGCATATAAATCTGCCATTGCTTCTGCATCTTCGAGGGAAAATACTACTTTTAATCTTAATTCCCAAGCAACCCTTTAATCAGCTCCCCATTTCCCTGCTTCATCTAATATCAATACTTTTCAAAGTTATCCATGCTCATTTTGTACAATTTATTTCTTTCCTTTCTCAGATCTGTTCTAACCAGACATTCTCCTCACCACAAAATTGCACTTGTCAGATCCCTACAAGCTTCACACTGTTAAATCCAATGGCCAATATATAGTTACTTCCTTGGTGATCACATCCATTTTACTTTCTTTTAAAAGGAAAAAAATTGTCATGTATATGCCAATGATGCTCAATTGCTATGTCTAGCTAGGACTTTCCGCTGAAATCCAGTCTTGTATATTCAAATAGCTTCTTGATATCTCCTCCTGAATTTATGACAGGCACTCAAAATAATATGTGTGTATATATATATGTTATTTGCATCCAACTAGCTCCAAACTTAGTTTTCCTAAATCTCAAAAATAACTTGGTAATTCCAATTACTCAGCTCAACACACTGTCATCACCTTTGTCTCTCTTTTAAATGTACAACTCATATCAAATTCATCAGGAAAGCCTGTTGGTTATACCTTCAAGTATATCCTCAGTCTACTTTTCACTGCTATCATCTTGGTCCAATCCACTGTCATCTCTAACCTTCCATCTTTGTTCCCCATAGCCTACTGTCAACATAGCAACCCTACTGGTTTCTTTAAAAACTAAGTCAGGTTTTGAGACTCCTCTACCTAAGGACTATCCATGTCATGCAAAGTATAAGCAAACTTTTTTATAACTGTCTGCGGGGCCCTACTAGTTATTGTTCTCCTTCATTTTTCCAACTTAATTGCCTGCTTCTCTTCCTTGTGTTTGCTCTGCTTCAGACATATGGGTCTCCTTACTGCTCACTGAACTATCCACTATCCAAGCATGCTCTTCCTCACGGAAGCTCCAATACTTTGGCCACCTGATGTGAAGAACGGACTCTCTGGAAAAGACCCAATGCTGGGAAAGATTGACAGCAGGAGGAGAAGGGGACCACAGAGGGTAAGATGGTTAGAGGGCATCACCAACTTGATGGATGTGAATTTAAGCAAGCTCTGGGAGTTGGTGATGGACAGGGAAGCCTGGGGTGCTGCAACCCATGGGGTCACAAAGAGTTGGACACAACTGAGCTGACTGATCTTTCTACCTGTCTCTCTTCTTTAATTACTCCAAGTCTTCATGCAATTTTATCTTTCAATGCAATTTCCTCTGATCATTAAATATAAAATTGTAAACTAATCCTATTCATGACACTCATCTACTTTCTCTCTCTCCGTAGCACTTATTATCTTCTAATATAATAATTTACTTACTTTAAAAGAAAAATATTATGTATTTTTTTTTGAAACAATGCAAATCTTATAAGGGAAATAATGTTTTAGTCTGTTTTACTCAGCTGTATTCTCAATGTACATAAAATAGTTCCTGGCACATAGTATTAATAAATGATCAAAAAATAATTGGTAAATTAATAAGACCAAATTTAAACCTTTATCTACAGAATCCCAAGTCTGAATTTCCTGAAAACATATGTGTAACAATACTTTGCCTAAATTGAATTTATGTTAATAGATAAATAATTCTAAATTAGTTTTAATTTGAAGCACAAAAAGATAATGAAAATTCGGGTGGTAGTTTTGTATGTTACATTATTCTCTATATAATTGAGCCTACGTTGTATTGATGAACAAGCATCATTAACTTACAATGCAAAATAATTTTTCAGGGATACTTAGCAATGTTGCAGCCTTCTTGGTAAAAATTATTTTGAATTAACTTGTGTTAAGGAATGGTTGGGAAGTTAATCAAGAGACCCCCAAGTGACTGAAATAAAAACTAGACAGATACTGCAAGAAAGTCACCTGACTTGAAGGTTGTCTCCTAGAATGATAAAATAAAAACTCTAGCATCAGCATCTGAGTTTTCTGTATACATACATCAAGAGTGAACGTTCCTTCCTGAATTTAAATCCAGCCATCATTTCAATTCTATGGCTGTAGAAATGATCCACTAGGAACTGAACAATTTGTCATTTAGACTTTGGAAGGGAGCTCTATTATATTTTATCATGCAGACATGTACATTTTTGCTATCAAAACAGAGAATTTATGGCTCACCCACTTTGACACCACACAAAGGCACAAGAGTCATATCTCCATTCAATTCACCATTATGACGGCTATGAAGAAGTCTTGGAATCTTACCTGTTGGTTGAATTCTTTTTTGATAGATTCGGATTGCTCTAGCATTTTCCATTTTAATTAATGAATGAATATCACTACCATTAAATCGGTTTATCCTTACGATGTTGAAGTTATCAGCATCAGTTGCATATAAGTAGTCTTCAAACACAGTTATACCATACAGATGTTTGACCTATAAAAAGGCACAAAAATAACTATGATTTTTTAATTATGTTGCTTTCAACTTGAAAGAAAAAAAAATTGCTTTTACTACTGTGGAAAACCCCCATAGTAGGAGAGTCATGAGCATATTATCATTTATTTTTTCTCAAAGAATTCAACATTTCACTAATATAAATTTCTCTATAAAAATAATACATTATGCAGTAGTAGATAAAGCAGTTTAAAATGTGTGGGGAGAATTGTATTCATGTTTCATTCAGTTCAGTTCAGTCGCTTAGTCCTTTGAAATCCCATGGACTGCAGCACACCAGGCTTCTCTGTCCATCACCAACTCCCAGAGCTTACTCAAACTCATGTCCATAGAGCTGGTGATGCCATCTAACCATCTCATCCTCTGTCATTCCCTTCTCCTCCCACCTTCCATCTTTCCCAACGTCAGGGTCTCTTCAAACGACTCAGTTCTTCGCATCAGGTGGCGAAAGTATTAGAGTTTCAGCATCAGTCCTTCCAATGAATGTTCAGGACTGATTTCCTTTAGGATGGACTGGTTATATTTCCTTGCAGTCCAAGGGACTCTCAAGAGTCTTCTCCAACACCACAGTTGAAAAGCATCAATTTTTTTGGTGCTCAGCTTTCTTTATAGTCCAACTCTCACATCCATACATGACTACTGGAAAAACCACAACTTTGATTTAGATGGACCTTTTTGGCAAAGTGACGTCTCTGCTTTTTAATGTGATGTCTAGGTTGGTCATAGTTTTTCTTCCAAGGAGTAAGCATCTTTTAATTTCATGGCTGCAGTCACCATCTGCAGTGATTTTGAAGCCCTAAAAATAAAGTCTCTCACTGATTCCATTGTTTCCCCATCTATTTGCCATTAAGAGATGGGACCAGATGCCATGATCTTCGTTTTCTGAATGTTGAGTTTTAAGCCAACTTTTCACTCTCCTCTTTCACCTTCATTAAGAGGCTCTTTAGTTCTTCTTCACTTTCTGCCATAAGCATGGTGTTATCTGCGTATCTGAGGTTATTGATATTTCTTCTGACAATCTTGATTCCAGCTTGTGCTTCATCCAGTCTGGCATTTCTCATGATGGACTCTGCATATAAGTTAAATAAGCAGGGTAACAATATACAGTCTTGACATACTCCTTTCCTGATTTGGAACCAGTCTGTTCCATGTCCAGTTCTAACTGTTGCTTCCTCACCTGCATACATATTTCTCAAGAGGCAGGTCAGGTGGTCTGGTATTCCCAACTCTTGAAGAATTTTCCACAGTCTGTTGTGATCCACATGGTCAAAGGCTTTGGCATACTCAAAAAAGCAGAAATGGATGCTTTTTGGAACTCTCTTGCTTTTTCGATGATCCAACAGATGTTGGAAATTTGATCTCTGGTTCCTCTGCCTTTTCTAAAACCATTGACCAGCTGGAAGTTCATGGTTCACATACTGTGGAACCCTGGCTTGGAGGATTTTGAACACTCTTGTGCTAGCATGTGAGATGAGTGCCATTGTGTAGTAGTTTGAGCATTCCTTGGCATTGTCTTTCTCTGGGATTGGAATGAAAACTAACCTTCTCCAGTCCTGTGGCCACTGCAGAGTTTTACAAATTTGCTGGCATATTGAATGAAGCACTTTCACAGCATCATCTTTCAAGATTTGAAATAGCTCAACTGGAATTCCATCACCTCTACTAGCTTTGTTCATAGTGATGCTTCCTAAGGCCCATTTGACTTCACATTCCAGGATGTCTGGCTCTAGGTGATTGATCACACCATCGTGATTATCCTGGTCATGAAGATCTTTTTTGTATACTTCTTCTATGTATTCTTGCCACCTCGTCTTAATATCTTCTGCTTCTGTTAGGTCCGTGCCATTTCTGTCCTTTATTGTTCCTATCTTTTCATGAAATGTTCCCTTGGTAACTTTAATTTTCTTGAAGAGATCTCTAGTCTTTCCCATTCTATTGTTTTCCTCTATTTCTTTGCATTGATCACTGAGGAAGGCTTTCTTATCTCTCCTTGCTATTCTTTAGACCTCGCATTCAAATAGGTTTATCTTTCCTTTATCCTTTGCCTTTCTCTTCTCTTCTTTTTACTGCTGTTTGTAAGACCTCATCTGACAACCATTTTGCCTTTTCGCATTTATTTTTCTTGGGGATGGTCTTGATCACTGCCTCCTGTACAATGTCATGAACCTCTGTCCACAGCTCTTCAGGCACTCTATCAGATCAAATCCCTTGAATCTGTTTGCTACTTTCACTGTATAATTGTAAAGGATTTGATATAGGTCATACCTGAATGGTCTAGTGGTTTTCTCTACTGTCTTCATTTTAAGTCTGAATTTGGCAATAAAGCAAACATGATTTGAGCCACAGTCAACTCCCAGTCTGGTTTTTGCTGACTGTATAGAGCATCTCCATCTTTGGCTGCAGAGAATATAATCAATCTGATTTTGGTTGACCATTTGGTGATGTCCATGTGTATCATATTCTCTTGTGTTGTTGGAAAAGTGTGTTTGCTATGACCAGGGTATTCTCTTTTCAAAACTCTTATTAGCCCTTGCCCTACTCATTCAGTACTCCAAGGCCAAATTTGCTGGTTATTCCAGGTATTTCTTCACTTCCTACTTTGCATTCCAGTTCCCTATAATGAAAAGGACATCTTTGGGGGTATTAGTTCCTGAAGGTCTTGTAGGTCTTCACAGAACCATTCAACTTCAGCTTCTTCAGCCCATCAACAGAAAATTGGATTAAAGATTTACTGAGCATGGCCCTGCCTATCAGAACAAGACCCAGTTTTTCCCTCAGTCAGTCTCTCCCATCAGAAAGCTTCAGTAAGTCTCTTATATTATCTATCAGAGGGCACACAGAATGAAAACCACAATCATAGAAAATTAACCAATCTGATCACATGGACCACAGCCTTGTTTAACTCAGTGAAACCATGAGCCATGTTGTGTAGGGCCACCCAAGATGGACTGGTCATTGTGGAGAATTCTGACAAAATGTGGTCCCCTGCAGAAGGGAATGGCAAATCACTTCAGTATTCCTGCCTTAAGAACCCCATGTTTCATGAAGAAAACATTTTCAGTAGCTACTTTTCAAAGGCTAGTGAGAATCAAACTTTCAAGCATATTCAATAATATGCTTATGGCATTGTTACATACAATTTGAGATATTTTTGTGGGCCACTTTTTTATATAATCATGGATATACATAATCTATAAAATCCTGGTTTTGCCTATGAAAGGACTGATGAGAAAGCACCTTTGAAAATCCCATTTAAAAAAAATACAGGTTACACTACTATTCCCAGCATGGAAATTAATAAACAATGAAATCATATATTTAGAACAATTATAAATAATATGTCAGCATTCTCTACGCAGAAATTGCATTCTTTCTAAAGTCTATTTATAATGAACATGAAACTCTGTGATATGAGAATAGCAGTGTTTACTGTTCTCCATGACACTTCACAGTTAACAGCGTAACTTTCCTACTTGACAGATGTCTTAGGGATTATGGGTAAGAATAGACTTCTTGAATTGATGGAAAGCTTCCAGTAAAGCTAAGGAAGAATGAGTATACTGATTTTCTCATACAACAGGGCACATGCTAGGTGCAAGGCCTTTGGGAATTCCTTGTATTATATTTAATTTAAAATGGTTCTGGACCAGGGTATGGTAGATCTGTCAATTGATTGCTGTAGAGATTTTGATGAAAAAGCATTTGTCAGTATTCTTTGGCATTATATTGCACTTTTAGTCCACTTTTTATTATAGATTTTTTAGTTAAGAGAATTTGAGAGTTATCTATGATTTGTTATTAAAAAAAATTATAAACAAAATCACAAACATTTGTACTTAGGAAATCTTGCTAGTTCGTTTGATTTGCTATCTTCCTAGCTTACATGACCCTTCATTATAATTTGTGATCCTCTCATGTAAGATGTTGACTAAAAGAAGACTGGTTTTTCATATTGTTTTTGGACATATTTTAATTCTTCATGTCTAGGCAACAAATTAGAAATTAAGGGAGAGAATCATTCTATGTTAAAACTTCAGTAATCACTTTTTATGTTAGTATTAGTCCCCAGTAAGTGTCATAAGGTCCCCAGTAAGTGTCATAGGAGGGCTTCCCTCATAGCTCAGTTGGTAAATCATCTACCTGCAATGCAGGGGACCCAGATTTGATTCCTGGGTTGGGAAGATCCCCTGGAGAAGGAAATGGCAACCCACTCCAGTATTCTTGCCTGGAGAATCCCATGGACAGAGAGGAGCCTGGGGGCTATAGTTCAGGGGTCGCAAGAGTTGGACATGACTTAGCTACTAAACCACGTGTCATAAAGGAAGGAATGTGTGTATTTATCAATAATATTTTCTGCATAAGTGACATCATATTCACTATATATGTATATATAGTGAATATGATATATATATATAAAAAACCCAATTTTGATTTGGGCAATACGTTTTTCCTATAAAAGTTATAAACAAGCTAAAGTCTTCCATTAATTTCCATTTATTTTATCCATGCTTTGCTCTAAGTGTGGGACCAACCATCTGGAAGTGTGAGGTCATGGCATACCCACATTGCTGTCTACTCAGTTCCAATCCACAGTCCAAGAGAGAAAGCATGACTATAGAGGTGGCAATTGATGAGGGTAGAAAACATGTTCATACGATAAAGATCAAATTTTACTCTCTGCCTCCCTGCTTGCCTTCAGAAGGATTTATTTACCGTAAAGTACCTACAGTGCTATTCTGCTTACTATCCCCAGCAGAGGTGGGAGGAACTAGGTGTGGTATACAGGCCATTCTGATTACAGGACAAATTCTTACAAAATTTTATCTATGTTGGAATACTTAGTGGCAGACTAAACATATGTTTAGGGAACCAGCAGAACACAGGCAATAGAAATGGGGAAAAATGGATAATTAAAAACTTCAGACATTAAAAAAGAAAAAAACCTTTTAAAAGTAGCCATGGAGAAGATCATTTGAATTCCTCATCCTGTTTCATGGTGTGAAATCTCAATTACATGTACACCAAAGAAGGTACATCATAATCATTTCAGAGACTAGGTGCTCTAAGGTCATAACTAAAGATGGCCAAAGAAATCAAGATTTTGAGGGCAGTTGAAGGTGAGAGAAAAATAAGTGGCCTCACTTTTAATATTGGATGCATTTTTTTAGACACCCAGATCAGATTAGTGCATTTGTTTATCTGCCAAGGAAGTGAAACTATTTCATTGTTAAATGCTGATTATAAAGGAAAAGTAACTTGACATGAAAATTACATAGCATTTGTACCTTGCATTATAGAAGAAAGCAAAGAAAGCCACTTACTGCAGTTCTATAGAATGAGAATTTCACATGAAATTAGTAAGATCAGTGAGATAAAATTGAATTTCAAAAGCATTCTAGTGAATAAGACATCTCCACTTAGAGATCTTTTTCAATTTTAACTGAATGTTATTTACAAAAACTTATAATTCAGCAAAGGAAAAAAAACACAAATGAGAAAAAATGTGACCTTGGTGCCTTTCACAAAATTCTTATTCTGGGAAGTAAATATTTAAACACTTCAGAAGGCAAAATATAAATAATCCAACATATTAAAATAATAATAACACTTCTGTGAGCCACCATTTGCATTATTAGCTATATATATGCTGCTAAGTCGCTTCAGTCGTGTCTGACTCTGTGTGACCCCGTAGATGGCAGCCCACCAGGCCCTGCTGTCCCTGGGATTCTCCAGGCAAGAACACTGGAGTGGGTTGCCATTTCCTCCTCATATATATATATATGAGATATATATATATATCTTCAGTGCCACATAGGACAAATGATAGTTCAGGTTTTCACAAATGAAATACTTAAATTAGTTTTTAGTAAGTAGGTCATAACATCTGTCCTAGTCTAACATTTTTCTTTCTTACTAGCATAGAATTTCTGGTTGTGTTGGCTGTTTTTGATTTATTTCTGTTGGTTTTTGTTTTGTGTGCTGTTTTTTTTTTTGTTTTTTGTTTTAAATAGAGGGAAGGAGGGAGAGCAAGTCCTCCCCCATCATGTATTATGGAGTGCACTATGAAAAGAACATTCTTCTATATAGCAAACACATCAATTTTTATGACCCACTGCAGCTTGACTTCATAAGAAATTTTCAACACTGCAATTTTCAGTCTTCTTCCTAGGATGAGATCATTCATTTTATTACCTTAGCTGCATTTTCCAACCAAACTGTACTTACTTGTCTGCCTTGGATGATCGTATGTCTGTTTTTTCCTTGATAGTCCACGACTTCCACGTAGTCCAAGTAAAGGTCTACCCAGTAAACCCATTTGTTTACTAGGTCTAGTGCCAGTGCAGCTGGCTGCTCTGTCTTAGAATCAATTATCCTTGTTCTGTTCATCCCATCCATGTCACATCGCTCCACTTTGGCCACATTCCCATAGTCGGTAAAGAAAAGTTTTCTGTTGAAAGAAAACTAAATGTTAAAGTGGAAAGGTGGGGGCAGCATATTCAATAGAACCATCTGTAAAACACAGAACTTTTCCTTCTAATTTATTTCAGTGGTTACATCTGTTAGCTTCCCATAACCATTTCCATATAATATCACTCATAAACAAGGAAATCTGCTAATGAATATTGCAGGGCATAAGGGAGCAGGTTAACTAACAACTGTAAAATTTCCCCAAAACGAATGATTATGGTGGGTTTATTTTTGTATTAGGGGAAATGTTTCTTTAAGCTTCATAGAGCTGGTACCACAGGAGATCTGTATAGTCCATTTGGAATAAGCTTCAGAAGTGAGCCAAGTAACCAGGCCAGGGCATGTGAGCTCTCAGGCTTTATCTTCAACCTGCTTTTCAAATTGCCTCGTAATGTCTGTCTCCTATAAAAGCTATTATGTGGAGCTCAATGATGCAAGCAAATGTGCCATTTATAGCAATGAAAATAAATAATCACCCCCCAAACCAATCCCAAATTCTCCCAAATATCCCCAACTGACAAAATTTAATAAAGATAATGCAGTCCATTTCCTTTCATTTTCTCTTTACATATTTCAAAGAAAAGGATGAAAAGCAATGTTGATGTCTGAGATAAGAAATCCTTCTATGAAGTACTAACAGCATGTGTCAAAGGTTTAAATGCCTCTAACGCCTCAGTGTCTAATATTTGATTAGTATTCACTATGTTTAGTAAACAGAAATCAATTTCAATTAACCTGACAATATTTTAACAAGATTATCTACTCATGAGAGTAAATTATGTTCCTAAATGGAGGACTATCTTGCCTTCATTTAAAAACCATCTCCAGAATAATCTTATTTCCAGTGACTGAGCAAAATTAAGATTACCTAGAGTATAGAATATTCAATTTTGCAAACTTGGTGAATTAGTTTTTAGTTACCTGTATCAACACTATTGCATCAGCTCACAGTATGGGGTATCTTTCAATACTAAGGAATATTATTTAGGCTTTAATTTAGCTCTTTTGCTATGGGAAGCTGTGATCAATTTTTAAACATTAATTCATGTGTAATGTGAGCCAGATTTTATTATGAGTATATATTCCCCCAAATATTTTGAAAGATCAATTTATCACAATAATTTAAAAAATAAAATAAGTTTCATCTTAATTTCTCCTGAAAAAACAAAACAAAACAAAAAAAAAACCTATCATGATAGGTTAAAAAATGTTTTTCAAGGGACATTCCATTCAGGTAAAGAGATTTCTATTCCAGTGAAGAAGAAATAAAGGGGCGTATTATACATTTTATTGTCATGCTAAATACTCAAACTTCTACTCCTATGATGGCTCATTAGTTACCTTCCTTCCTCTCTCTCTCCCTCTCTCTCACCTTTACCACAATCTCTTCCTGCCTCCATCTTTCATCTTCTCTTTCTTCACTTCTTAATTTGTTCATGGTCATCTTAAATTAAGTTACTATTAACAGTTGATCTGTTTCTTGCTATAGAACACTGTCCACTGTTCTTATCATAAAAACTCTCTTTCTCACCTCATACCAAAATGCCTGTCCTTTTCTAGTTTTCTTTTCCAACTGGTCCATTTCACAGACCAGATAGATCCTGCTGTGCAGGTAGCTCAGCTTTGGCACAGAGAGTCGGAGGCTCTGGCCCCCTGTGTTTAGCATGTTGTATATAGACTATGTATAGTGACATGAAGAAGGGGGTTCCAACTATCTACATGAGGCTGAATAGGAAAGATGAATCTCAAGATTAGAATTTCTCTCAAGTCACCCTGAGGTGACTTAATTAGATGTGATCCTAAAAAGACAAAAAGAGAAGAGTACCAAGACAAGAAGCCTGGAGGCATATTTTTGAAGAAAGAAGACCAAATAAGATTAGAGAAAGAAAGAAAGTGAAGTCGCTCAGTTGTGTCGGACTCTTTGTGACCCCATAGACTGTAGCCTACCAGGCTCCTCTGTCCATGGGATTTTCCAGGCAAGAGTACTGGAGTGGGTTGCCATTTCCTTCTCCAAAGGATATTCCCAACCCAGGGATCAAACCCGGGTCTCCCGCATTGTAGGCAGGCACTTTACCATCTGAGCCACCAGGAAAGCCTGGTAAAAGACACAGACTCTTATAGAGACCTAAGGGAGAAAAGTTCCCTGATAAAGAATTGGAGTGGCTGGCTGGATCAGTTGGGTGTCCCTGGTGGCTCAGCTGGTAAAGAATCTTCCTGCAGTGCAGGGGACCTGGGTTTGATCCCTGGGTTGGGAAGAACCCTTGGAGAAGGGAATGGCTACCCACTCTAGTATTCTGGCCTGGAGAATTCCATGGACTGTATAGTCCATGGGGTCACAAAGAGTAGAACATGACTGAGCGACAGTCACTTCACAAAACAAAAAAAGATTAAAAAAAAAAAAAAGAATACAAATCAAGAAGATGACATTGAGTTTAGTATTTGTTAGACTACTAGTGATTTTTGGTACTTCTGTCTGAAAAAAAAAAAAAAAAGTTTAGTTATAGAGGAAAAATGAACCTGATGATAATAAAGGAGGTTGGAAAAATGTAAACAATTTGTCCAAGAAGATTTTCAGTGATACTAACCTATTATTGCAGGGATGATTCAAGTGATTCTTATCTTAATTGCAGGACATAATAAAACTGGTTGAGGCAACTCTGAATAAGCTTAAGAAAAGTGTGAAAGAAAAGTATAAATATATGATTCATCAAAATGTTGCTGTCTTAATGAAAACATAAAACCAAAAGAACAAGAAGACTTTGGGTATGTGAAATAGCATTGAGCTAGAAGAAACAGTGAAGAATTTGTCATTGTACTTCCAGCACAAAGCAGAACAGTGCTGAGTGGTGATATAAAAGAAGGTTCTTCCATCAAATTAAACTCCCCCAGCTTTGGGAATACTGACTATGATAAGCTCAGTTCACTTATAATTGAAATTCAAGAAATGAAAGTGTTCTCCAGGACAGCAGCACGAAGAACATAAATCTGCAAGCAATAAACATCCATAGTCACATGATTATGACTGTCATTATGACTGTAGATGTTTCTTTGTTTGTTTTAATACAGTTTAATTTTAGTTTAAAATTATCTCCTACTGTTACAGAGAAAAGATTCATTCCAAGGGCATTGTTTAATTGATGTATGACTATTATAATTATAAACAGAAGCTACAGATTTAATTGTCTGAAACACAACTAAATTTCATTCATGATAAAGTAGAGCTAAGGTTTGATAAAATCACTCTTTTCTTTCCTATAAAGAACAAATCCCATTATCTCACTGATCTTAATAAATGTTTGTGAGATAGAAAGGTCAGATTATTTCTATTTTACAGATGAAATAGATTCCAAGTCCACATGAAAAGCTTGTCAGAGCCATAACACGATTTGTCTTGTTTTTTGTTTTTAATGAATTATTTTGAAATAATTTCAAACTTACAGAAAAGTTGTAAGGATTGTAGAATAAATGTGTATACCTTTCACCTAGATTCACCAGTTTTTCAACTTTTGTTCCTCTGGGCATTTTTAGTACCAGCTGAACAATTTGACACTAAATTGCAGAAATGATGGCCCTCCTCAACTAAGATTTCAGTGTGCATCTCCTAAGTACCAGGACATTCTCTTTTATAACCATAGTACATCTAACAAAATTGATGCATTTAACACTGCTACAATATGTAGATTTTATTAAAATATAACCTGTTGAGTAATAATGTTCTATACAGTAAAAATTTCTTTTTCTATAATTTAGGATCCAATCCAAAATCATATACTTCACTTAATTGTCTTTTCTCTTTCAGTTCAGTAGCTCAGTCATGTCTGACTCTTTGTGACCCCATGAACTCGATGGACACAGCACGTCAGGCCTCTCTGTCCATCACCAACTCCCGGCATTCACTCAAACTCATGTCCATCGAGTCGGTGATACCATCCAGCCATCTCATCCTCTGTCGTCCCCTTCTCCTCCTGCCCCCAATCCCTCCCAGCATCAGGGTCTTTTCCAGTGAGTCAACTCTTTGCATGAGGTGGCCAAAGTATTAGAGTTTCAGCTTCAGCATTAGTCCTTCTCTCTAGACTCCTTTAATTTTGAATAATCATTTAGCCTTGCATTGTTTTTTGTTATTTCTAAAGTGTAAACATGAATTGTTTTGAAGAATATCTCTATTTTTTAAAAAAATACATTTTGATGTGGACCATTTTTAAAGTCTTTATTGAATTTGTTACAATATTGCCTCTGTTTTATGTTTTGTTTTTTTGGCTATAAGGCATGTGGGGATCTTAGCCCCTCGACACACATCCAACATACACCCCTGTATTGGAAAGCAAAGTCTTAACCACTGGACCACCACAGAAATCTCCAATATCCCTATCTTGAGTTTGCCTCATTTTTCTCATAATTAGATTACTTTTTGCTTTTTGAACTGAAATGTAATAGCTTTATGCATTATTATTTATGCCTCTGGGTTTAGAAACCAATGGTAAGCCTATGCTGTATTCAAGAAATTCCCTAAAATGAAGCACAGTTGGTGGTTTGAAATCTCCTTTATCCCATCTTATTCAGTGTTTTCTGAACACTTAACTCTTAATTTCCAGGGTTTTCAGTCATCCTTTCAGCATCTCCTCTCGCAAAAACCAAGCATCCTCTGCTGCTTCTAGTACAGCCACGGAGCTGCCTTTGTAGCAGTCTGCATATGAAACTCATGGTGGCTGGTGGAGATCGTTCCCAAATTTGTCCTATACCCCATTCTCTTGGGATTACAATACTCACATTTCCTATTGCCCTGTTCTTTCCTATGGTATCAATTATTCCTTTATTCTCTAGAAAGTAGAAGAAATTAAATTGAGATTTTTATTCTCTTGTTCTTAACTTCCTTTTTGAATGCCATTCTATTCAATTTCCACTAACACAAAAATTAAAGTGAAACAACATCCCAACTACTGTCTCTAATGTATGCTTAACTATTAGTTCATAAAGGAAAGGAAAATGTCTTTCAAACTTTGAACTATTCATCCAACTCCTTAATCGTAATTTGACAGCTGGAGTAAATAGGAGTTTGTCATATTGGCTTCCTTATTTCATTCATATTCCCTCATTTCACATGGGAAACTGATTTTATCTGATGTCCCTGTTGATTAGATGACTATCTTACTATAGACATGTAAGTATTTTATACAATTGGGGAGAGTAAGAAACTTTGAGTATTGTTGGTAAACTTGCCAGACATAAATCAAAAGTCACAAAGGGAGCACTGACCGACAGTGACAGAGCACTGTGCTTACAGAGTTATGGCCCCAATCATCCTTACGTTTTAAAGAAAAGCAATTGTTATACATACTGATGTCTTAAAAGATGTGCTTTTTTTTTCCCTTTAACTGATAAAAATAAGGTTTAGTTTTTCAAGTGATGTCTGCTTTAAGTGATTCTTCCATAGTTTTGTACTTTATCCAAAATGACAAAGGGGAATTTAAACATACCAGAGTCCTAGCTGCATCTTTTTTTTAAGTATTCATTCATTCATTTGGCTGTGTTCAATCTTAGTTGTGGCATGTGGAAACTAGTTCCCTAACCAGGAATCAAACCCGGCACCCTGCATTGGAAGCACAGGGTCTTAGCCACTGAACCACTGGGGAAGTCCCCTTCCATATCCTTTAACTATATAGTCAATTCCGGCTTTGTGTCATCATTCTTACTGCTAACATTTTGGTTATAGCTTAAAGATGGAATTTAGAAAATTTTAGAGTTCTCACAATGTAATTATCTATCATTCATTTAACTGTTTAAAAATGAGGTTATACAACAAGATTTTGGTTAAGAAATAAATAAGGGAATGAGGCATAAAACTCAAAAGCCATATATTGCTAAATTAAAAAAAAAAAATCATTGTTCTGATAAGGGCCTAACACACTCTCCATGTTTTTAATCAGGTGTTAGAGAACTTCATATCTTCACATTTCAGGAAAAATATATGTATTTTTCTTAACAACAATTACACTAGAAACATCAGTTTTTTATATTGTTTTAAAAATAACTATGTTATCCAAAAAGCATCAATATTAATACTTTATTTTTCTTCCATTGTGTTTACAGAAATTGAACAAGAAAGTGATTTTCTACATTATATGGAGTAATTAAAGTATACTCTGAATTAAAGTTAAAGTATTAAATATTTATCATTGTAATTCTAAAATTCAATTGTGAATATTAAAGAGTAATGAGTCTTCAGAGTAACAGGTTTAAATTCAATTTCTATTAGCTCCTGCTACTTAAGGGATGTGGAAGATACATAAACTATTTTCTCTGTTTAGCCAAGATTGTTCAAGACAGTGATTTATTGATTTTTACTTGGTTGGGGTTTTTGCTTTCATTGTTTGAAAAATCTCTCTTGAATTTCGTTTTCAGTTCATACATAAACACACAGAAATTAAACTTGACATACAGCTGGCTACTCTATATTCTGGAAACACTCCCACTAATAATTCTGCTGGAAGTGTTAATGAATTAGATATATCAGTCAACATGGCTTACTCAATTAACATCCTCATTTACCTGAATCTGTCCCACTCAGTTAGTGTTCCTGAGAGTGGCATCCCTATGCAGAAATATTATCCCTTCCCTATCCCCCTACCACCACCTTGGGGAGATTTGATGCAAGCAAAATAAAACTATAGGCTAAGCTGAATCACTAAGACCCTTTCTCTCATGAATCCATACCAAACAATATGGAGCTCACCTAGTGGGCATCTGTGCCAACATGGGTGGAGGGTGGGGTGGGGTGAGGTGGGGTGGGGTTCAGAGAGGAGGATAGCTAGATCATGTTCATAGGTATAGAGGAGTCACAAGATAGAAACAGGATGGAAGGAGCCATGCAGTCTTTGGGCAAGAAATTCTCTAGGAGTCTGTTTTAATTTCCTGTCCTCAGGTAGGTAAACACCTGGGAGTTACCATAGCCTCTTGGAGATCTGTGTACATTTGAGTGGCTTTGGTGGGGTATTTCTGTACTTGGAAGCTAATGCACCATAAGTAAAACACTACATTGTTTAATGTCTTATATTAAAGATTCAGATAACTCTTGTACTAAAGATTCTGAACAATCAAAACTTATACCGTCTTAGGAAAAACATATTGAAATGCCAACTCTACGTAAAGGAATCATTTTATAATGTTCACATGTAACCCTCATGTAACCCCAACATGGCATAAATATATATAGATATATAAACAGAAAGCATCTGAATTTTTTTCTGTAATCTCCCATGAAAACAGAAAAGAAAGATATTAATAATGGATAATAATTTTTTTTAAATCATCTTTCTTCATTTTTTAAAAACTCAATATATTACTCAGGACATATCAACAGATTTTCAAATGTTCTTCCCAATTCCAAGCTCTCTAAACACTTTCACAAATTCAAATATGAACTCTTATCAATCTCCATCCTATCCTAACCCTGCCTGTAACTCATTTTTTTAAAATTATTTCAAGCAAATTTATCTTTTAAGCTTAATTCCCATTTGTTTTTCATCTTTCCATATTCTGAGAGCTAGAAGCTAATTCAGCAACTAATAAGCTTGCCACTGTAAACAAAGAAAGGAAAAAAAAGAAAAGTAAAAAGATTTGCATATTATTATTATTATTGTTTTTGTTTAGTCATTCGGTCATCTCTGACTCTTTTCCAACTCCAATGGGATTCTCCAGTCAAGATTACTGGACTGGGTTGCCATTTCCTCCTCCAGGGGATCTTTCCGACCCAGGGATCAAACCATATATCTGGGTCTCCTGCATTACAGGCAGATTCTGAAGCCCCCATTATTATTTCTATTTATCTTTATTACATAGCTATTTCATCAATGTTTAACACAGATAGGGACACAATGTGATAAATAACTAACCCTATTTCCCTGGATTGGCATTGCCTGACACTTGGTTTATATTTACTCATTCACGTCTACCATTTACACATGACTACACTTAAACTGGAACTACCACATCTAATCACCTAAAAGATAATGATGTACTTGGCCTAACATTTTGACTTTCAGGCAGCCATTTTTCTCAAGCTGTAATTGAAACCTTATAAACCCATCTATATTCCAGATGTAAGTTTTCAATATCCTCACCCTTATTTACACAGGTCTCTGCCTAAAGTACAGGGCAGCCTAAAATCTGTCCACAGATACAACATCCTCTCTTCCTACCCAAACACTTCTGACTTGCCCTCTGAATCTCCTATGATCACAAAATGCCCAATATCCTAAGACTAAACTTTGAATGTTAATTCTACCTTTTTGCTTTTACTGAAATTTAGCATCTCTTGAGCTCATCCTTTACCAGTAGTCACAGAAGATGTGGGCTTCTTATAAGAACCTCAGGAGTAGATCTAAAATCAGTGCCTCCTCGAATACTAATTCCAGAATACTACTCTCTTCTTATCTTGTAACATCTCATGTTTTTCCCAGAGTCTCATTAATAGACTGTATCAATGACAGCACCCATTCTCAAGTTAAATTATGTATTATTAAAATCGCCATACAACTGTTAATAACAATCAGAATAAAACTTCATATTCTCAACAGTGCCCCAAACACTCAGATAATTTAGTCTCTACCTATCTCTCCAGCTGTCTGGTGATATACTTTCTCAGTTTTAATAGCTACATCTAATAGTATTCTTCTATATAATTCAAATAACTTGGCCATCTTTCAGTTCATTAAACAATCTACACAATTTCTTCCTTTCTCCATTTCTTCCTTTCTCCAGGGGACATATCCTGTCCCCAAGTCTGGAAAATAATTTCTATCACACTATTCCAAAATTGGCTTTAGCTTTTAACTTAAATGTTAATTTCCATGAAAGATCTTTCCTATTTTTCACGTATCAGTTATGTCTGCCTGATAAAACCTCATGGCATTCTGTATTTTTGTCACATCCTTTCTTATTTAATTGCACAAAACAGATACACACACACACACACACACACACACACACATACACATACAATGGTTAGTTTAAGATCTGTTTACTAAGTAGATTAAAATCTCCAAGAGGAAAAAGACTATATCTGCTTTATTCAGGACTATATACTCACAACTAAACCATGTATCTGCCTATATTGTTTCTCTGTCGCTCTACATATATCTATATAAGCTCTGAATTCATCCCCTCATAATAGAAAAGAAAATCTAAAACTCAGACTTAAAAGCATGTTAAAAGGGCAAAAAATATGGATAAGGCTATTGTAGGGTATGAAAATAAGTTGGTTTTCCACATTATCCAGCATAGCCCATTGGAATTCTTTGCTCCTAAATCATTAGTTAATAATAAATTATTGCTTGGCCTCAGTTTTATTGCTTTGCCCTCTTTTGTACATAATTCTCTTTAGAGAACTTGTAGTGATATTAGATCATAGTAAGGGAGTAGTTATAGTAGATCATGGTAAGATCTGGTATTCCTGTATCTGGCCAATTTTCAGTTTTAATGAAATCTCAATATTAATTTCTACCTACCTGTAGATACCAGATCATAACAGCATTTGCATGTATCTCTAAGGGGTTTAGACCATCTACTTCTAGAATATAGCAAAGTTTTGTTTCTTTGTTTAAAGTAGGATATTTATATAATCAACATGAGTTTGAAGACTATACTGTCCCGTGAGGAAGATGGACTCAAAATGTTGGAAGATTAGATAAGGAGATATCAGTATGGTAGATAAGCATTAGCACAGGGGTAAATGGGAAAAAAGAGAGAAATTTCAAAGAGTATTTTGGGGTCTATATCAACAGGACTTGACAGTTAATTGGGTGAAAACAAGGGTGATTAAGAGAGGAGCATTCTAGCTTTATAATAAATTTCACAAAATATATTTATGGAATATACTGAGCCTTCAGATTTTTCTCAGGAAATCTGCCAGGCACAAGATTGCAAGGTGTCATTGAATTTAATATGAGGAAAGGATTTTACAATTTGGGCATATTACTTTCCATGACCAAGGGCAACACTATCTCAGGTCTCCTTCAGGGGTCAGAATGCAGGATGTCAGTACTCAAAAGCTCACGCTCAATATACCTGATTCATGTGGAATAGTAGAATATTTGCAGTAATATATTAGATGCAAAAAGTTGTTCTTTGAAATATGCAGAGATGTATAACCTAATTTCCACACTTAGGGTGTCCTACTGGCTTATAAAAGCATTTTTCTGAGATGAAATAACATAGATGGCTGTCTCAGAAGCAGCTAAGGTAAGTATCCATGAAGTTGTGGACTGCTGAACAAATCTGGTTCACTGCTATGCTAATTACCAGTTAGCTGAACTGTCAATTTCTATTTTAAATTCTTACTAAATGGAGGAAAAAGCAGCAAGGTGAAAATGAAGCTTAACTGCAGCATAGTAATTTTTAATATATTATTTATTGTTTATACATGTATGCATGTCTCAGTCTGCTGTTGGAATAAAATGTTTGATAATATTGCAATGATGATAAAATCATATGGTTACAGAGATAAAACCACAATGTAGAGAATAAAGATTTCTTTGATATTCACTTTCCTAGCTGTGAAAAGCAGATATATACTTGGAAAAATAAGGCAAACATCCTGTAAAATAACTTCTTTATAAGTGACATTATTCAAATGCCTTGGTTTAGTTTTAAATTGAAATGCAGGATCAAGTGTAGACTAAGTGTGGCTAAGACTTCAGAGGCTAAAGGAAGCTGATGAAGGGAAAGGACTGTTCTTGTTTTGTTGGCAAAACAGTGGCGGTGGTGGTTTAGTCGCTAAGTCGTGTCTGACTCTTGTGATCCCATGGACTGTAGCTGCCAGGTTCTTCTGCCCATGGGGTTCTCCAGGCAAGAATACTGGGGTGGTTTGTCAGTTCCTTCTCCAGGGAATCTTCCTGACTCAGAGATTGAACCTAGGTCTCCTGCATTGCAGGCAGATTCTTTACCAAATGAGCTATGAGGGAAAGTGAAAGTTGCTCAGTCACGTCTGACTCTTTGAGACCCCAGGGACTATACAGTCCATGGAATTATCCAGGCCAGAATACTGGCCTTGCCCTGGGTGGCCTTTCCCTTCTCCAGGGGATCTTCCCAACCCAGGGATCAAACCCAGGTCTCCTGAATTGCAGATGGATTCTTTACCAGCTGAGCCACAACGGAAGCCCAAAGCCCTGGCAAAACAGGGATTGTAATAATTGCTAGATGCTTTTAGACTAGGGTTTCTTGACCGGGATGACCTTTAGGGGCTCCATCCATAGCTAGTTTCGCAGGCTGTGCAAATTGACAAGTAGGCCAGCAGATACGTATTCCTACAGGTGTTTTTGGACAAAAAGTTAATATTCCCAAAGGTAAATATCCATGTTCTAAACAGTGATTCTCAAGTTTTATTGTACACAATAATCATCTAGATGTCTTGCTGAAATCTCCGACTTCTGCAATCACTGTGGTGGGAATTTGGGGAGTACCTAACAAAATTAAATATGCATGTAAAATCTCTTTCATCCAACAATATTTGTTCCAGAAATTCATCTTGAAGATGAATCTTCACAAATAAGAGACAATACACGCACTAAGTTATTCACTATAACATTATTAACAATGGCAAAATATTTTTATTCAGCTTTCCTTCCTCATCCCTATTCATTATTTCTTCCTAGATACACTCATTTGGTATCTCCTGAGCTCAAGATTCTGGGAATACAACAGGGGATTCTAAAATATCTAATCTCTACCTATAGAGGGAATGGGGAACAAGATTATTGAAGATAAATATGCATCATAACTTATGAAGAAATACTCAGAGATGATCGGCTTGGGTAATTGCAGATTGATAGAAGATTGATTGATAGATCAATTAATTGGGTAATTAATTGATAGAAGCAATGTCTACTAACAAATTCTTATTAGTGTCATACTCAAAGAATTAAAAATAGTAGGCTATTCAAGGGGCTTCCCCGATGGCTCAGAAGGTAAAGAATCTGCCTGCGATGAAGGAGACAGAAAACTCAGGTTCAATCCACTGGAGAATGAAATGGCAACCCACTTCAGTATTCTTGCCTGAAAATCCCCATGGACAGAGGAGCCTGGCAGCCTAGTCTAAAGGGTCACAAAGAGTCAGAAACAACTAAATAACTAAACACAGCCACACAGGCTATTCAATCATGGTAATCTCTTCTCAATTTTAGTAATTTCTAACATGGAGGCCAACTCGTTTTTCAAAGAGAAAAAATTATGTAAATCTTGTATTAGAAAATTTCCTAGGTTATTGTCTGCTGCTCAACCTTCATGACATTTTTCTTCTAAATCAGTGTCTATAATATTCAACTTAATATATCAGTTTAACAGGCTAACATTCAGAAAACGAAGATCATGGCATCTGGTCCCATCACGTCATGGGAAATAGATGGGGAAACAGTGGAAACAATGTCAGACTTTATTTTTCTGGGCTCCAAAATCACTACAGATGGTGACTGCAGCCATGAAATTAAAAGACGCTTACTCCTTGGAAGGAAAGTTATGACCAACCTAGATAGCATATTCAAAAGCAGAGACATTACTTTGCCAACAAAGGTTCGTCTAGTCAAGGCTATGGTTTTTCCTGTGGTCATGTATGGATGTGAGAGTTGGACTGTGAAGAAGGCTGAGCGCCGAAGAATTGATGCTTTTGAACTGTGGTGTTGGAGAAGACTCTTGAGAGTCCCTTGGACTGCAAGGAGATCCAACCAGTCCATTCTGAAGGAGATCAGCCCTGGGATTTCTTTGGAAGGAATGATGCTAAAGCTGAAACTCCAGTACTTTGGCCACCTCATACAAAGAGTTGACTCATTGGAAAAGATCCTGATGCTGGGAGGGATTGGGGGCAAGAGGAGAAGGGAACGACAGAGGATGAGATGGCTGGATGGCATCACTGACTAGATGGATGTGAGTCTGAGTGAACTCTGGGAGTTTGTGATGGACAGGGAGGCCTGGTGTGCTGCGATTCATGGGGTCGCAAAGAGTCGGACACGACTGAGCAACTGATCTGATCTGATCTGATCTGATAGTCTCCAGTTCAATCAAACACCAATTCAGCTGTTACTAAGAAGATGTTTTGTAATATATAATTATCATCTAAGATTATTCTCAATAATTCGGATGGGCTTGATTTAATCAATTGAAAAGTTTAAAAGCAGAACCAAAGCTTCCCTGAAGAAGAAATTTTAAATGCAGACTGTAGCATCAGCCCTTGTTCAAGGCTTCCAGCCTGCCTTCCTGACTGTCTGCCCTAAGCATTTTCATCTAACTAGCTAGCACCCACACCCGTATATGCCAATTCCTTAGGAAAAAAATATACATTTATATAAATCCTACTGGTTAATTTTTTTTTTCTTTTGGAACTTTGACAGAGTGCATAAAAACTATTTAGGAGAATACTCCACCATTAAATGTGAATTTAAAATATTTAATAGATATTAACAGTTCAACTAACTGGAAATTAGAGTATCAGTGAACCAGATTTGTTCAGTAAACCAAATGGAGAAAACAGAGGTCCTGAGGACATATTTTAGAACCCTAAATCCTGCCACACCAAAGGAAGCACCACTTGTTTATTCAGAAATCTGTGTCATTAAATTTCATCTTTTCTGCTTAAGCTGATTTGAATGGAGTTTTCTAACATTTATTACTGGAAAATTCTTATGTGATAAATATTCACAGTTAAGACAAATAGTAACTGAAACACCTATCAAAACTACAGGAAAAAGAAGTCAAATATTCCACAGACAACAAATGTATTATGAAATTATTACTTAGGAAAGTTGGAAATTTTAAAAATATATATGCAACTACTACACATCAATTTTATTTTATTTAAATGAAAGGAAAAGTTATTTGAGTAATCAATGGTTTTTAGCAATACTTGGCAAATTCAGAAGGCTAAGATTACAATATATATAATTTCTTCAATCAGTTCAGTTTAGTTCAGTTGCTCAGTCATGTCTGACTCTTTGTGACCCCATAGTCTGCAGCATGCCAGGCCTCCCTGTCCATCACCAACTCCTAGAGTTTACTCAAATTCATGTCCATTGAGTTGGTGATGCCATCCAACCATCTCATCCTCTGTCATCCCTTTCTCCGCCCACCTTCAATCTTTCCCAGCATCAGGGTCTTTTCAAATGAGTCAGTTCTTCACATCAGGTGGCCAAAGTACTGGAGTTTCAGCTTCAACATCAGTCCTTCCAGTGAACATTCTGGACTGATTTCATTTAGGATGGAATGGTTGGAACTCCTTGCAATCCAAGGGACTCTCAAGAGTCTTCTCCAACACCACAGTTCAAAAGCATCGATTCTTTGGCACCTAGCTTTCTTTACAGTCCAACTCTCACATCCATACATAACTAATTTCCTCTATAAAAGCTCCCAAACTTTATTTTGCTTTGCACAGGAAACAGCACAAGTAGAATAACAAAGTTCATATTCCATTATGAATAAAAGCAATGAATTATTATAAATAAATGCAATCTCCATCTGCCAATCAAACTTTCAAATATATATATATATGCATATAGATAATCCCTGAATTATTATAGTTCAACTTATGATTTTTTGACAATTCAATAGTACGAAAGTGACAATCAGTGACTAGAAGCCACATAGTATCCCCACCTTATCCATGGTTTCATTTTGTGAGGTTTCAGCTACCATAGTCATTTGTGGTTCAAAAATATTCAATTGAAAATTTCAGAAATAATTCATAAGCTTTAAATGATGAACCATTTTTAGTAGTGTAATAAAACCTCACACTGCTTTGCTCTGTCCTAACCGGGAGGTGAATCATCCCTTTGTCAGCACTCCATGCTGTGTATGTTACCCACTCATCAGGACAGTAAAAGGGTACATAAAGGGCTCAGTACTATCCCCAGTTTTAATCATTCAGTAAGAATCTTAGAATGTATCCTTTGTAGATAAGTGTGTGTGTGAGCGGGGGCAGGGGTGGGGGGGTGCTAATGTACGTCAAAATTTGAGTTTTAATCTTTTCCTGGGCTAGCTGTATGTGATACTGACTCTCAAATGATGCTGGGCACTGGTGTCAGTCACATCCCCAGTCAATCACATGAGCACGAGAGGAAATGACCAATACACCTTACAGCCGTTCTGTACCCATCTAGGCATTCTGTATTGCACTTTTCATACAGTGTTCAATAAATCACATAAGATATTCAACACCTTATTTTTAAAAGACTTTGTGTTAGATGATTTTGCTCAACTCTAGGCTAATAAAGAGTTCAGAGACTGTTAAAGGCAGGCTAGGCTAAGCTATGATGATTGGTAGGATAGCAATATTAAATGCGTTTCTGATGGATATTGTGAAATAACCCCTTTATAAGTCCAGGAAGATCTGTATTCCATAAAGTAAATTATCCAAATAACAGTTTTTACATACTCACTAAAATTGGGTTTTGCATCTTTAGAAATTAAATTGTGAGGCAAAAGTGTTTTCAAATATTTATAAAAGAAAGATGAAAGTTGTGCAGCTGAATGAAAATGATTCAGTGATCTAGTGAGCTAACTTAAGGCTTTATGACTTAATATCCAACTGACCAGTAACCAGGATATCCTAAATAAACTGTATTGTCCACCATGAACACTGATACTCTTAGCAAAATACAGTTATGATTAGGAAACTTAGTTTGGAATGTTTAAATCAGTCCATGATATTTTTTTCCTTCTGTTTTCTTCAAGGAAGAAGTTCATCCCCCACAAGATTTAGCTCCTATAGCCCAATTTCCTTTACACTGTAGTCCTTCCTAACCCTGACTCCTTTCCCTGTTTTAGACCAGTGGTGGTTAGCTAGCCATTGGATATCCAAAAAGCTGGTTGCGAGTGAATCAGGTTTTCTGATTTTATTTTTAAAATATGACACAGGAAGCTCGTAGTGACTTCTGGCTTGAATGACAGATACATTCAGGGAACTGGTTAGCTATGTTTAAGGAATGTATGAGTGCAGCAGAAAAAGCTTGTCAGGAGAGAGCAAGATAAATAGAGATAGTGATAAAGATAAAAGGTATGGAGGAGAGAGAGACAGAGAAAAGTAATGAAGCAACCATGAAGAAAGAAACATTCTCTCTTTGCTCAAACATGGCCTTAAACTCCTCATAGGGAATGTGAGAAGTGGCCTTCTCAAGGCCACTTTCAAACTATTATATTAAGTAGTGGGTCTGTTAACCAGAAATGAGTAATGGTTGACAAACATTTACTTCAAGTGATGCTATCAAAAAAAATAAAATAAAGTTAAAAATGCAGTGGTAAATTGTACCAAATAAAAATAAACTCTGAGTTAATGTTGTATCTGTACTACGCTAAATGTTAGGTAGGTAGAATAGGGAAAAGGAGTCCAAAATGGCGGTGGCTAAAAGACAAGGAAGGTCAAAGGAAGGTCCAAGGACCAGAGTGAAAACTTCAGGCAGAACAAACAGCACTCCTGGCTAAGCCCAATTTGCATAGGGCAGGCCCAGGTGGAGGAAAAAACATATAAAAGGAGGAGCCAAAGCGCTTTCTCTCGGACTCCATCTCCCGCGTATGCGAACACTCTCTCTTTCTCTCTCTCTCTCTCTCTCTCTCTCTCAGTCTCCTGCTATCTTCTAAATAAAATAGAGCTGTAACACTGATTTGCCTAAGAGCTGTAGCACAGTTTGTCCAAGACCCGAGAGCTGTGACGCGCCGAGGGCTTTAATGTCCGTCGCTCCAAATCTTTGTTGTGACGAGACAAAGAACCGAGGAACATACACTTGCGTGACACTAATGAAATTATGTTTTCTCCACCTTGAATAGTAGGATTACTAAATTATAAGACCTGGAGAGATAAAGTGCTTTTGCCCAGGATCATATACAGATAAGTAATTGCAAGATTTGGTATAAAACTTCAGATCTCTTCATTTATGGACATGTGCTGTGCTCAATTTCCTCCCAGTGTTTTCCTCCCAGTGTTTTCCAGTTCTCTCTCTCTCTCTCTTTTTTTAAGCTTAAAAAACTAAAACCTTTATAGCTTTTATTGTGTGAATTTTTAACTATGACTTATAAATATTAATATAAAAATGGCATTTAGACTTTCTATCTTGCTTTTCCAAATAGAAGGAAAAGCTTTAGAAAAAAAAAAATCAGTTGTCTCTATAGTATATAAAATAGTTTTGTCTGATAAGTAACAGCAATAACAACTGTATTTTTGAGTTTCTACAGAGTATTTGGACCACTGAAATAACTATAGGTAGAGCCCTAATGTGCTGAGAGACTGTGAAAGGTTAATTGATAAAAGTACATTATTCATCGTTTTTCCTATATTTGTAAATAAAGATGATAACCCTTGTAAGAAGGCTGGGACCTGGACCCTTCGCTGCAGTGCTCACACTTAGAAAATGTCTCCTAAGCAACAAAATACAAAGAAACTATAAGGGACTAAAAATAACTGCATACATGTGCAGTTGGGGCAAATTATAAACAAGATACAAAAAGATAAGAAAACCACACAGCACCACCAAGGGGGTGAGCAGATCACCTAAGCCACCCTGCCAGCCTGAACCCTAGACCCATCCCTACCCTCATTCCATATAAGGAGCCAATTATCCCTGCCTCAGTGAACGAGCAAGAAAATGTGTTCCTTGTTTTTGCTCCTTCCTGCTGCAGCAGTAGCCCCAGTAAATATTAGCCTTTTCTGAATTTGTCTAGTTCACTTCAGTCGCTCAGTCGTGTCCGACTCTTTGCGACCCCATGAATTTCAGCACGTCGGAAAATCCCATGGACAGAGGAGCCTGGTGGGCTGCAGTCCATGGGGTCGCTAAGAGTCGGACATGACTGAGTGACTTCACTTTCTCTTTTCACTTTCATGCATTGGAGAAGGAAATGGCAACCCACTCCAGTATTCTTGCCTGGAGAATCCCAGGGATGGGGAAGCCTGGTGGGCTGCCGTCTCAGGGGTCGCACAGAGTCGGACGCGACTGAAGCAACTTAGCAGCAGCAGCAGCAGCAGGCCTCCCTGTCCATCACCAACTTGGAGTTCACTCAAACTCACATCCATAGAGTCAGTGATGCCATCCAGCCATCTCATCCTCTGTTGTCCCCTTCTCCTCCTGCTCCCAATCCCTCCCAGCATCAAGATCTTTTCCAATGAGTCAACTCTTTGCATGAGGTGGCCAAAGTACTGGAGTTTCAGCTTTAGCATCAGTCCTTCCAAAGAACAACCAGGACTGATCTCCTTTAGAATGGACTGGTTGGATCTCCTTGCAGTCCAAGGGACTCTCAAGAGTCTTCTCCAACACCACAGTTCAAAAGCATCAATTCTTCGGTGCTCAGCTTTCTTTACAGTCCAACTCTCACATCCATACATGCTGCTGCTGCTGCTGCTGCTAAGTCACTTCAGTCATGTCCGAATCCGTGCGACCCCATAGACGGTAGTCTACCAGGCTCCCCCGTCCCTGGGATTTTCCAGGCAAGAGTACTGGAGTGGGGTGCCATCGCCTTCTCCCATATCCATACATGACCACTGGAAAAATCATATCCTTGACTAGGCGGACCTTTGTTGGCAAAGTAATGTCTCTGTGTTTTAATATGCTGTCTAGGTTGGTCATAACTTTCCTTCCAAGGAGTAAACGTCTTTTAACTTCATGGCGGCAATCACCATCTGCAGTGATTTTGGAGCCCCCAAAATAAAGTCTGACACTGTTTCCACTGTTTACCCGTCTATTTGCCATGAAGTGATGGGACCAGATGCCATGATCTTAGTTTTCTGAATGCTGAGCTTTAAGCCAACTTTGTCACTCTCCACTTTCACTTTCATCAAGAGGCTTTTGAGTTCCTCTTCACTTTCTTCACAAACTTTTTTTAATGTGACCATGTTATGTAACCATGCAAAGACTAATGCTCTAAAATCCCATAATCTGAGGGTTTTTTTTTTTTTCTGTCTTCCCTTCCCTTCTTCCTCTCTTCCTTCCCTCTCTTTTAATCAAGAGTACTGAGAAGCTTTCTAAAGACAAATTTCTCCATTTCTGTTAGAACCTATACCAGTGTGCACATAAATGCTCATTTGAGTATAATCACTATGAAAGTTAACTGGTTAAAGTTAATGCAATGAGTTTAGGTAAATTAATTTTGTGAAAATATTATCAAACTTTGTGAAAGATAATCTCACTTATCATGAAATATACTCCCCAAAGTATTTAAAATCCAATACTAGATTATAAGCAATTTAAAAGCAAGGATTACTTACAAAACAGAAATATACTCACAGGCATAGAAAACAGATTTATGGTTAGCAAAGGGGATAGTTGGGAGACAGAGGAAGAAATAAGAAATTTGGGATTAACATATATATATTCTATTATATATATATACTATATATATAAAATAAACAATAAAGACCTACTATATAGCACAGGAAACTTTATTCAATATATTATAATTACCTTATAATGAATCTGAAAAAGAATATAGATCTATAACTGAATTATTTTGCTGTACATTTGAAACTAACACAACATTGTAAATTAACTATATTTCAATTTTTTTAAAAGTTGAAAAAAAACGAGGACTATAATCTTTATGGAATAAGCCTACAGTCAATTAGATATAAATTACTTCTAATTTTTAAGTATCTGACTAATATCATTAAGTATGAATTTTCACCCCAAAATACCCAACTAATATTTGTCCAGGATCAATTAATTTCAACTCTGATCCAAGTAACTATTTGATTCTGAGGAAGTTACTTAACTTATAAGCCTCAGCTTCTTCACCAGAGAAAATATAAAAATCATGCCTGATTAAGAATGCATTTTGATGAATTAAATGAGCTATACTGTTGTTCAGTATACAGAAGAAATTCAGCTGAAACATGATTTTCTCTTTCCACTGTTCCACAGTTCTTATTTCACGTGATACTATTTATTTTTAATTGAGGTTTTGGGAATAATGATAGGAAACAGTGTAATTTAAGATGTGATTTTCAAGTTATACATGTCAGTTTGCTGTAGGGATAAGTTTTTGCCAAATAATTCTGATTTCTGATGGGTGGGCAGAGGGTAGGTATAGTTGATGAACCTCACTTCCATGCTAAATAAGCTAATGAATCCAAATATTAATAGAAAAATTTAGGTTACAGAAGAAAAACTAAGATGCTGCTAAGAGGCACAATACAACTTCAATGGAATAAATGCTTGTGGAGCCTCAGTAATGTGCAAACACAGTGCTACGTACTGGTGGTAAAGTCAAAGAAGGGTCATCCATCTGCCATGAAGTTCTCATAATCCCACATATAATCCCAGAAACTAGCTCTAAACTGCATAATGTTGAGAACTCTTTGAGAAAATATAAATCCATTTTTCAAATAAAAGGCCAACAATGGATATAATAGAGTTAAGATTTTCATGAGGAATTTTGTGAAACTGTATATTTAAAACTACTTACCATTTGTGTCTGAATAAAGATCCGTTTTAGTAATGACAAAGGAAAAAGATAAATAAAAACTTCTCCAGATGAAACATAAAAAATAAAAATCTCTATAGGATCCATTCCAGAATAAATCTTATTTTACATTTGAGATAAATGGTTAAGAGAGAAACACCATATTAATATCTCCAAGTTAGCAAATCATACTAAGCTTTTACTAAAAATAGTAGTGAAATACTAAATCAATATGCACAAACTATAGGAAAAACTCAAGAACCTAGAGCTTGGCAGGAAAATGTCATAGGATGTTCAAATGAGGAAGCTTAAGATAATGCATTTAGAGATAAATTATTTTGGACATGAGGCTGGACTCTACTCTTATTATTCAATTGGTTCACACAGGTGTTATCATATTCCTGTCTTTATTCTAAATGGCTTTTTGAGACTACAATCAGAACAGATGATTCTCTGAGGACATCAACCCAATATGCTGCAGTGGCCCAAACAGGCAGGGCATAATCTGAGTATTAAAAAAAAAAAAAAGAAACAAACAAACAAAATGGAAAATACTACCCTTCCTACATAACTCTTACATGGAAAAATTTAAGTGGAATTCTATAATTAGTTCTAGTTACAGTGCTTCTGGAAAGTTACAGTAAATCTCAGTGAAATTTTTAACATAATCCATGATTGGTTGTGACAACAGTGATAAGAGTATGGGTAGTACTGGGCTACCCTGATGGCTCAATGGTAAAGAATCCACCTGCCAGGAGATGCAGAAGATACACGTTCAAACTCTGGGTCAGTAAGATCCCCTGGAGGAGGAAATGGCAATCCATTTGGATTCCCAGTATCCATGCCTGGGAAATCCCATGGGCAGACGAGCCTGGTAGGCTACAGTCTCTGAGGTCACAAAGAGATGGACACGACTGAGCAACTGAGCATGAGCCTGGGTAGTACTAGGGTAGACAATGAGCCTTCCTTGTAGAAATAGAACACAATCATTGTACTTCTTATTGTGAAGATAAAGTTTACAAACAGCTCTGAACAAAACCTATAAAATCACTGAGTTTTAATAGACTCTAACAGTCATAATTGATCGTGATCTTCTTCCCATAGTTCTTGCAATAGAGGATGGATGCAAATGGATATACTTTATGTTATGTGACCTCACACTAATCCTACCTAATCACCACCTTAATCACAAAAATAGGAGTTGGCCCAAGAGTAACCAATACATATCTTATACATAAACTAATAACCAAAATTTATCAAATATATTTCTCTTGGGATTGTAAACCAGGATTGTTAGTGGGAGAAAGAAGGAAAATTATCCTGAAAAAAAATGTTCTGATAACAAAATCCATATCCAGCTTTAGTCTCTATGAATGCTTATTAAACTTTGGGTTTTGGATGTTCTTGAGAATTTCTGTATTTAATAATTAATAACATCATTAGTTACCATTTTTTCAGGGGTCTGTGTTCTTACAGTAAACAAGCCTGACTAAATAATGGGCTTACAATAAAGACTAAGTTAAAATTCTGATTCTATTGCTTATTAATTGTGAATAAGTTATTTAAACTTACCATGGGTCCATTACCTCATCTGCAAGATGGAGGAAAAAAATATTTTTATATGCCTATTCTGAGGATCAAACAATTAAAAAATGAGACGTTCTTACTAGAATGTCTGGCATTAAAAAAAATCTCTTAACATCAAAAGAATTAAGTATTATTCTCTCTCTGTCCTAGTCTCTCCTAGTTGCTCAGTCGTGTCCGAATCTTTGCGGCCCCATGGACTGTAGCCTACCAGGCTCCTCTGTCCATGGGATTTTCCAGGCAAGAATACTGGAGTGGGATGCCATTTCCTTCTCCAGGGCATCTTCCCGACACAGGGATCAAACCTGGTCTCCTGCATTGCAGGCAGATGCTTTACCCTCTAAGCCACCAGGGAAGTCCTCCATTCAAAAAAAATCTCTTAACATCAAAAGAATTAAGTATTATTATTAGAAGCTAAAAATTAAAATAGGGATGTCCACAAACAGCAAGTTTCACCCAGTATGGACATTTCCATTATCTAATATAGAGCCTAAATATGTCAAATGAGCACCAGAACGAGCAAAATGTTAAGGAACTTTACATAAAAGTGTTTTTAGTGTTCAGTTCAGTTCAGTCACTCAGTTGTGTCTAACTCTTTGCAACCCCATGAACTGCAGCACGCCAGGCCTCCCTGTCCATCAAAAACTCCCAGAGTCCACCAAAACCCATGTCCATTGTGTCGGTGATGCTATCCAACCATCTCATCCTCTTTCGTCCCCTTCTCCTCCTACCCTCAATCTTTACCAGCATCAGGGTCTTTTCAAATGAGTCAGCTCTTTGCATCAGGTGGCCACCAACGTATTGGAGTTTCAGCTTCAACATCAGTCCTTCCAATGAACACCCAGGACTGATCTCCTTTAGGATGGACTGGTTGGATCTCCTTGAAGTCCAAGGGACTCTCAAGAGTCTTCTCCAACACCACAGTTCAAAAGCATCAATTCTTCAGTGCTCAGCTTTCTTTATAGTCCAACTCTCACATCCATACATGACCACTGGAAAAATCATAGCCTTGACTAGACGGACTTTTGTTGACAAAGTAATGTCTCTGCTTTTTAATATGCTATCTAGGTTGGTCATAACTTTCCTTCCAAGGAGTTAGTGTCTTTTAATTTCATGGCTGCAATCACCATATGCAGTGATTTTGGAGCCCAGAAAAATAAAGTCAGCCACTGTTTCCACTGTTTCCCCATCTATTTGCCATGAAGTGAAGGGACCAGATGCCATGATCTTAGTTTTCTGAATGTTGAACTTTAAGCCAACTTTGTCACTCTCCTCTTTCACTTTCATCAAGAGGCTCTTTAATTCTTCTTCACTTTCCGCCATAAGGGTGGTATCATCTGCATATCTGAGGTTATTGATATTCTCCCAGCAATCCTGATTCCAACTTCTGCTTCCTCCAGCCCAGTGTTTCTCAGGATGTACTCTTAGTGTACTGATCACATATATAAAATGAAAAATGTTGGTAATGACCACATAGAAATGCTAAATTTCTGCCACACTATCGTATTTGGTTGTTGCAGTTTAATTTCTCTGTAATTAGCTCTGTTCTCAGATAAAGGAGGAGAGTGAATAAAAGATTCCTTTTCCTCCTTTTCCTTTGTGTAATCTGCACCTATTATCTCACCGTTTACCATTTTATTTGAGACTCATCTACGTATCCCTTCCTTTTCTTAACCAGATTGTAAGATTCTTACAGGATAGAATCATGTCTTATATTTCTTGTTCCCCTCCAATTCTTATTTTGAAAATTCTCAAATTTTAAGGTAAAAGATTACCTTTTTATGCAGATTCATCAATTGTTAAAATGTTGTCCTTAGAGAGAAGGGAGGATGAGCTAGAAAGTAGAGAGAGAGAGAGAGAGGAAAGAGAGACAGAGGTGGAAAGAAAATATGTATGTATGTCTGTGTGAATGTGGGTAATAAACATACATACACATAGGCATGTAGTACTTTTTTCCTGCTATACCATTTGAAATAAATTGCAGATATCATGTTTCACTTCTACATGTACTTCCCAAAAAATGTGATAATCCCTTATATAACCTCTATGGCCTGAATCTTGTACCTCCCCCCTCAATTCATACCATCAAAGCCCTAATGCCTTGTACCTCAGAATGTGATATGGTTTTAAAATAGGTAATTAAGCTTTTTTTAAAAAGGCCATTAGTGTTGCTCTAATTCAGTCAGGTCTTTTTATAAGAAAAGGAAATTTGAAGATTATTATATAGTATTATATGTATATAGAGAATTTTATGAATCTATATTTATCTATAACCAAATATATGTGCATGCTCAGTTGTGTCGGGCTCTTTGCGACCCCAGGGACTGTACCCTACCAGTCTCCTCTGTCCATGAGATTATCCAAGCAAGAATACTGAAGTAGGTTGCCATTTCCTTCTCCAGAGGATCTTCCTAACTCAGGGATTGAATCCGTATCTCCTACAGCTCCTACATTGGCAGTTTCTTTATCACTAAACTACTTGGGAAGTAGCTCATTTGCCCATGACCAAATATACATTACATATAAATAAAAGTTTATATGTATAGAAATTGTTTTAAGAATGAAAAAAAAAGCAGTAGTAGGAAAAAGTCTGTACAAATAAGAAGTAGGTCATATAAGGATTTCATATTACCCAGCGCTATAAAAAGGACCCAACAATGAGCCAACCCTCCTATTTAATCCATCTTTTCATCAGAAAACACCTGGAGCAGTCAACCAATGAAAGTTCTTTCAATAAACAGCAGGGTGTTATCAAAAGTATCAATCAACAGAAGATTGCTTGGCTCTGCACTCTGATGGCTCTGATGCTGCCAATGACACATAGTATGTATGGAAATGAGAAGGGACTTATTGGTAGTTATTGAAGTGGTCTAAAGATATTATTAGTGTTTGCAGAAAATAAGCAACCACTTATATACCACTGAGGGTAAATACAGGCTTGTGGTGGCAGAAATGCAGATTTGTCAACCTGAATTTCAGAGAAACATTATGTTAAAAAAAAAAAAAAAGCATCTAAATAACCAGACTGCTGCGGTTGCTGCTGCTAAGTCGCTTCAGTCGTGTCCAACTCTGTGCGACCCCATAGACGGCAGCCCACCAGGCTCCCCTGTCCCTGGGATTCTCCAGGCAAGAACCTGGAGTGGGTTGCCATTTCCTTCTCCAATGCATGAAAGTGAAAAGTGAAAGTGAAGTCGCTTAGTCGTGTCTGACTCTTCGTGACCCCATGGACTGCAGCCCACCAGGCTCCTTCCTCCATGGGATTTTCCAGGCAGGAGTTCTGGAGTGGGTTGCCATTGCCTTCTCCAAAATAACCAGACTATTCCATCCAAAATCTCAGTTCTTGTAAACAGACTGAAGTTTATTGATTTTAAAATATAATGTAGCATTTACTCAGAGTCACAAAGAAGACTGATGCCAATTCATTTAAAAATACTATTTAGCATTTATTCAGTGTCATGCATTCTGCTGGTACCCAGGACATAGAATAGGGTGATGTTCATTACTTCCGACTTGTAGTCATTCTGGTTCTCTCTTTCTTTCCATCCCCCAGTCAGCTTATCAGACACCAAAAATAAAACAAAAAGGGACAACTTTGCCATTTTTCCAAGACATTCTATGAAGGAAAAATTTCACCATTCAAGTTAGACTTTCTAAAAGGGTTCATATCCCACCTATGTAATGATGAATGATGATCTCGGTGTACAGTTTATAAACATTTTTAGTCATTTTTATTCACCTGCTTGATGTACATTCAACCACCAGATAGTCATATAGTACATACTAGGGGACAGCAATGTATAATGAACCAGAGCCAGATAGATAAAAAGACACAGTTCCTGCTATCAAAGAGCTCAGAGAGCTGTAGGAAATCATTGATGCAAACAAACAATGAGACTCAAGATGAGCAGGGCTCTCAAAGGGAGATGAAGGTGCTTAACTCTGCCAGGGGGATTCCAGGAAAACTTAAGAATGTGAGGCTTGAATGATGACATAAAGAGAGACTAGGTGTCTGCCAGGAAGATCAGGATGAGCTAGAAGTTGTGCAAAGTCCAGAGGACTTGAGCCCATGGAACTTCACATACCAGTCCCGTTCACAGAGCTACCATCATGGATAAGACACTGAAAATTCTCTCACATATGCCTTATTTTTAACCCTTGCAACATGTATTTGATGACAGATATTATTCTTTGGAAACCGAAATTCAAAGAGAGAAAATAATTTGACCAAAAGTACATAATGTGGATAAGAGGTAGACTTACACCTTAGTTTTCTAAGTCCTGCTATCTTTTTAGTCCAACAAATTGCTTTCTGGTGGAGCAAGGAGGGAAGAAGGCATTTTCTTTCCACATGCTTATTCTATTGAGCAGGGAATTTGGCTTTGGGTGGGGCCTTAGAGTTTTTCCATGTGCAAACAGAAATCCTTATACACTCCTGTGGAAATTGCTGAAGTGCTCTCATTTCCACAAAGAAGAAGCTTTTAATCATCCTAAATAATAAAGGGGAAAATAAAATTTTAAGAAAAATATATTGTTCACAAGCCAATTTTTAAAAAATGTTCTTGAAATGAGGGCTCCAGACCAGGAGATTTCTAGAGAAATACACTTGAAACTTAGCTGCTACAAACCTTTCTTCCATCAGTGCTCATAGGCAACTTTGTATTACGTGGAATGAAAGTGACTTACATTTCTTTCAGGAGGTCGTAAGCCATAGGAAGACTACGGGCATTTTGCCTTTGTCAGTTGGCAGCATTACTGAGTGCCTACTCTTTGGAGACTCTATGACAGGTACTGCTAGAAAGGGTAAGGTGAACAGAAATATGGTCTCAGTACTTGTTTGAGGCACTGTCAGAGAAAGCAACTCTCTGGTGTTGCAAGTAAAAATAAATAAATAAACGTATTGGTCCTATAAAATCAATGTCAAAATGACTGGGGATGTCATGCTTTGCCTTGACATCTTATGTTAGAAGACAATACCCAAGGGCCATAGCCAGTTGAATGCAGAGTCCTCTGAGACAAGATAAAAGGATTTGTCTAGACCTTAAAAAAGAAAACAAACAAACAAAAGTCACACGTTATATCTTTATCAGTCTTATAAAGCTTTTCTGTGATTTTACAGACAGTTTCAGAGAAAATAGAGTCACATGAAACTTCACAATATTTTAAGTGACTACCTGGCAATATTCTCTCAACATGTGGATATGCTTAGGAACAGATGCAGTCTTGTAGAGTCTAAAATCCATTATAGTCCAAATTGAAGGCTAATAGCAGCAACAATATTCACAGCAATCCTTCGAGCACAGTGGGCTGCTATTTCTGGAGGCTCAATGTATAGGATTGTTTTCTGTGATTTGAAGCCCTCTGAATATCTTTCTCACTGTGTTAGCCTTCTTCATTTCACTACCAAATTCCACTCCTTTCCTACCTGGCTAAAACTCATGTAATCCCAATACTTAGTTAATATATTCTTTTGTAATCTAGTTCACTGAGAATAATTAAATACTGAAAACCTAATATGACATTTTGCATAATGTTTGAAAAAAAGTACAACAAAGTGTTTCATGTAAGTGATTCAAAATCTGGAAGGTGTAAGTATGTGATTATATTTGATAGGAACTATATAGGTTTTCTTGTCCTCCCAATATTATAATAGTAGTATAATACTCTGAGCTGTGCACAGTGTTAGCATCTTTTCAATGCATTTTGGTAGGTGTATCTTATTTTGGGTTTCCCAGATACAAACCCTAGGGCAAGGATTAGGGCAGGAGGAAGGAATGAAAGGAAAACACCAGTAGGAGAATGGAGACGTGAACAAGCAAAGGAAGGTAGCCCCTGAGGAGTGTGCTGTGAAGCCAGCTCCCATGGTAGGTGACTAGGGTTGACTCCTATTGAAGAAACTTCAGAAACTGGGATAAAAAACACACCTCAGAGCTATCTCAATTAAACGGAAAGGGAGCTGGAATATTTATATAGTACCTCCCATCTGTTATGGTGAGGTTAGAGCTTTAAGGCTTAATTCCCTGCCATGTCTGACCT
Organism: Bos javanicus; assembly: GCF_032452875.1. NCBI lineage: Eukaryota > Metazoa > Chordata > Mammalia > Artiodactyla > Bovidae > Bos > Bos javanicus. The sequence continues at coordinate 55,857,934 of NC_083869.1, read as the reverse complement.
ACCACCAAGCAGCAAGGGAGTTGGAGCTCTGAGTGGAAACACCTGGCAAAAAAGTACAAGTGCTGATGGTTCAAAGTTGGGCCACTGCTCTTTGAAGTGACAACGGCAAAGGGACATGTAGGGACCTATAGTGTCTGTAATAATATGACAGTGGAAAGAGGTGAGATTCTTATAATCAGGATATCTTATGAAATAATCCAAGACAAGGATACAAATTGAGTGCCAAGTCAAATCAACTGGTAGTGCCTTTTCTAATGCTAGAGATCTATGTTAAGGGTCCTTATACTAGGTCAACAGAAAATAACTCAATTAGAAATTTTGGCCAACAGCCCTACAATGGTTAGTAGTGATTCATTTGCTCTATATGTATCATTCTTTTTTTTTTTTTTTTAATGTATCATTCTTTGTTTAGAAAAATCTCCCAATCCTTTGTGGTTAGCTTATCAAGAAGAATAATCCATCAGCTTAGTGTTGATAGAAAAACAGTGAAAACAAAACCAAGATTGCTTCATCTAACTAGAAGAGTTATAAATATTGGTTAAAAGAAAAACAAGTGAACAAATTCAGAAATGCCTACTCTTTTTCTTGTGCTGAGAAAGTCAGTCCATAAATAAATTAAAAGTTTTGTGAACGTATAAATTTGAATTAATTATAAAAGTTATAGGCAGTGAATTTTTCTTGCTGTAAGTTGCTTTCTTTACTGTTACCAACTAAATAAAATTGTGACAAATGCTAGATTTTTTCTAATATTCACTATACACATGTAAAAAGTCTTTATTCAATGGTTTCAATATTCTACATTTCTTTTTTATAGATTTTATAGATTTGATAAATCATGGCAGAAATAAGTTTAAGTCTAGCTCTGTTTTATGCCAGATTAGAATTCTTCAAAGGCATCTCAAACTGCACCAAGAGAGACATTTTAATTTTCTCTAATGAAATTCATATTTTAACAAAGAATTAAATAAAATGTTATGAAGCTGTCGATAGTCACTTTTTAAACATTGGATAAATTTGACTGTGTACCTTGAGTTGGGAGAACTTAGAATTATTCAGTCCATCATGATATATATTGGATATGTGAATGGCTTGTGTTGATAAATAAGGAGATTTGACTGCAAATTCTGATTATAAAGAAATAAAGATTGAAAGTAAGAATAAATGATAAAAGAACTGTACATATAATTCCTTCAATTGTATTTCTGATCTCAGATAATGTTAATTGTTGGGGGGCAAACTAAAATAACCCAATTATATTTGGACGATAGTAGATAAGCTAGAATTGTTAGATCAGTCAGATTTAGTCAATAATCAATTACAAATCAAGAATCTCAATATGTTCGTGTCTCCAACACAGTTTAAGTGGAGTAGTAGAATATGAAATAATATCTGATAAATACAGAGAAGGAGAGTTATCAGAGCCAGATAATGTGGAGATTAATAGGCTATTTGAAGAAATTTAGCTTTCATTCTGGATGAAATGGAAAGCCATTGGAAGGTTTTGAACAGAGAAATAAAACTTAAACACAAATAATATACTTCTGTAAAAAAAAATGATCACTCTGACTCTTATGATGAGAATAGCAGGACAACGGTGTAGTTTAGGAGATAAATTTAGAGGTTATTATAATCAAAAAGCAGGTAAAAAGAGAATGATGTCTTCAATGAGAGTTGCAGGTGATGGTGGTAAGTAGTTGGATTCTTACTATTTTGAAGTTGTATCTGGCATGATTTGCTGACTTATTGGATGTAGATGTGAGAGAGAGGAATCAAGGATTTTGACTCAATATTGTGAGAAACTACAATATCTGAGCAGTTCAAATTTACTAAGTTTTTATGGCTAAAAGACATCCAAGAGGATGTGTCCAGATAGTTGTATATTCAAGTCTGAAGTTGAAGGGAGAGGTCAGGTAGAAGATACAATTTGGGAGGAATTTGTGTATAAATGCTATTTAAAGCCACAAGACTAGATGGGTTCATCTAAGAAATGAATGTAAACACAGAAAAGTGAATGAAGGATGAGCCTGGGGTGCTCCTAGGTTTGCAGTTCAATGATACAAGGAAGGAACATACAGGAGGCTGTGAAGGTGAAGCTTGTGAGGTAGAAGCAGAACCAGGAGTGAGTGGGATCCCTGATGTGAAGTGAAAAAACCTTTTTAAGGACAGACTGATCAACTGTGACAAATGATGATGTGAGTTCAAGTAAGATATGAAACAAAAATTGATGATTGAATTTAGCATACTTGACTGATTTGACCTTAGTAAGAGTGGTGTTGGTGAAGAAGCAAGGGAGAAAGAATAACTAAAGTGGCTTAAGATAGAACTAGATGAGAGGAATTGATTCAGAGGAGAGAAGACTTTTGTAATGAGTTTTTCTGTGAAGCAAAGAAAACAGTAATTGACATCAAGATATATATATATATATATATATAGCTAACATATGAGGTGGGATTATTGCATGCTAAAAACCTATGGAAATTATATATAAAAGAGAAAATATGATGGGATAAAAAGAGGGAAACTTGTTTTTAAATAGGCAAGAGTAGAAGGAAAGTAGTGCAGAATGAAAGAAACTGGCTTGAGATAGAAGTATAGACAGTGTACCAGGTATGTATCAAGTATGTTCCAGTGTACAGGAAAGAAAAGCAGAAAATTCTAGGTCCTATAGATGTGATCAATGGGAGAGAGTTTCATATGAAGGATCCTTTGTAATGTATTAATTTTCCCCACTGAAATAAGAGGGAATGATATTGAAGGAAAATAAAAAGAAAGTTAAAAAGAGAAAGGACAGTGTGGAATAACATAGTTTAGAAGGCGTAACAGTTCGGAGGAAAATATAAAGTGGAATATATGGATTGTAATATTGTACACTCAGAGGACAGTGTTAAGAGTTTATAACTAGAATAATGAATATTATTGTTTGTGTTTTGTTTGTTATTTGTATGCCTGTGTGTTATTTGCTTCTTTTGTCTACAATTAGGGCTTCCCTGATAGCTCAGTGGGTAAAGAATCTGCCTGCAATGTAGGAGACCCTGGTTCAATTCCTGGGTCAGGAAGATCCACTGGGGAAGGGATAGGGTACCCACTCCAGTATTCTTGGGCTTCCATTGTGGCCTAATGGTAAAGAATCCACCTGCAATGTGGGAGACCTGGGTTCAATCCCTGCATTGGGAAGATTCCCTGGGGAAGTGAAATGCTACCAACTCCAATATTCTGGCCTGGAGAATACCATGGACTGTATACTCCATAGGATCACAGAGTCGGAAACGACTGAGTGACTTAACTGGCAAAATGCAAACATAAAGCCATGGAGAATGTTATGTTTGGAACAGAAAATTTAATTTATTATCAATATTTGAAAAGTTTCATTGTGATGTCTTTTTTAGATCAAATCACACAGTCAACAGGAATTAAATTCAGTAGTACCTCCAAATGTGGGAGAAATGAAAAGGGAGTATTCAAATGCATTCAGTTCATTTCAGTTCATTCACTCAGTCATGTCCAACTCTTGGCGACCCCATGAATTGCAGCATGCTGGGCCTCCCTGTCCATCACCAACTCCCAGAGTTCACTCAAACTCATGTCCATCGAGTCGGTGATGCCATTCAGCCATCTCATCCTCTGTCATCTCCTTCTCCTCCTGCCCGCAATCCCTCCCAGCATCAGAGTCTTTTCCAATGAGTCAACTCTTCTCATGAGGTGGCCAAAATACTGGAGTTTCAGCTTTAGCATCAGTCCTTCCAATGAACACCCAGGACTGACCTCTTTTAGAATGGAATGGTTGGATCTCCTTTCAGTCCAAGGGACTCTCAAGAGTCTTCTCCAACACCACACTTCAAAAGCATCAATTCTTCGGTGCTCAGCTTTCTTCACAGTCCAACTCTCACATCCATACATGACCACTGGAAAAACCATATCCTTAACTAGGCAGACCTTTGTTGGCAAAGTAATGTCTCTGCTCTTCAATATGCTATCTAGGTTGGTCATAATTTTCCTTCCAAGGAGTAAGCGTCTTTTAATTTCATGGCTACAATCACCATCTGCAGTGATTTTGGAGACCAGAAAAATAAAGTCTCACACTGTTTCCACTGTTTCCCCATCTATTTGCCATGAAGTGATGGGACCAGATGCCATGATCTTCATTTTCTGAATGTTGAGCTTTAAGTCAACTTTGTCACTCTCCACTTTCACTTTCATCAAGAGGCTTTTTAGTTCCTCTTCACTTTCTGCCATAAAGGTGGTGTCATCTGCATATCTGGGGTTATTGATATTTCTCCCAGCAATTTTGATTCCAGCTTGTGCTTCCTCCAGCCCAGAGTTTCTCATGATGTACTCTGCATATAACTTAAATAAGCAGGGTGACAATATACAGCCTGATGTACTCCTTTTACTATTTGGAACCAGTCTGTTGTTTTATGTCCAGATCTAACTGTTGCTTCCTGACCTGCATATAGGTTTCTCAAGAGGCAGGTCAGGTGGTCTGATGTTCCCATCTCTTTCAGAATTTTCCACAGTTTATTGTGATCCACACAGTCAAAGGCTTTGGCATAGGCAATAAAGCAGAAATAGATATATTTCTGGAACTGTCTTGCTTTTTCAATGATCCAGCAGATGTTGACAATTTGATTTCTGGTTCCTCTGCCTTTTCTAAAACCAGCTTGAACATCTGGAAGTTCATGGTTCACGTATTGCTGAAGCCTGGCTTGGAGAATTTTGAGCATTACTTTACTAGCATGTGAGATGAGTGCAATTGTGCGGTAGTTTGAGCAATCTTTGGCTTTGCCTTTCTTTGGGATTGGAATGAAATCTGACCTTTTCCAGTCCTGTGGGCACTGCTGAATTTTCCAAATTTGCTGGCATATTGAGTGCAGCACTTTAACAGCATCATCTTTCAGGATTTGAAATAGCTCAACTGGAATTCCATCACCTCCACTAGCTTTGTTCGTAGTGATGCTTTCTAAGGCCCACTTGACTTCACATTCCAGGATGTCTGGCTCTAGGTCAGTGATCACACCATTGTGATTACCTGGGTCATGAAGATCTTCTTTGTACAGTTCTGTGTACTCTTGCCACCTCCTCTTAATATCTTCTGCTTCTATTAGGTCCACACCATTTCTGTCCTTTATCGAGCCCATCTTTGCATGAAATATTCCCTTGGTACCTCTAATTTTCTTGAAGAGATCTGTAGTCTTTCCCATTCTGCTGTTTTCCTCATTTCTTTGCATTGATTGCTGAGGAAGGCTTTCTTATCTCTCCTTGCTTTTCTTTGGAACTGTGCATTCCAATGCTTATATCTTTCCTTTTCTCCTTTGCTTTTCAGGCATTCTATCTATCAGATCTAATCCCTTAAATCTATTTCTCACTTCCACTGTATAATCATAAGGGATTTGATTTAGGTCATACCTGAATGGTCTAGTGGTTTTCCCTACTTTCTTCAATTTAAGTCTGAATTTGGCAATAAAGAGTTCATGATCTGAGCCAGTCAGCTCGTGGTCTTGTTTTTGCTGACTGTATAGAGCTTCTCCATCTTCGGCTGCAAAGAATATAATCAATCTGATTTCAGTGTTGACCATCTGGTGATGTCCATGTGCAGAGTCATTTCTTGTGTTGTTGGAATTATAAAGATCTAAATTTACTAACACACATTCTGGTACCTGTATAGTAGATCAGTGGCCTTATATATACTAACTATGAGTATTTAAACAAATTCTAAATTGTCATTATGTTTACTATAGAAATTTAAAATATTAGATGGTATTAAATACAAAAAATACTGTATTTAACTATTTTTAACTTTAAGTTCATTTTAAAATAGAATGATCTTACGCAAGACTTATAACTATGATATACCTAAAAATATGTTCACCACACAAGATATTTTAAATTACCTCATTTTTGTACTTAGAGGCATGTTAAAAACCAAGTGCATTCACATCTGGCTTCTAGATTTTTGAGATGAAAGTGAAAAGTGACTGTAGCTCAGTCTTGTCCAACTCTTTGTGACCCCATGGACTATAAAATCCATGGAATTCTCCAGGCCAGAATACAGGAGTGTGTAGCCTTTCCCTTCTCCAGCAGATCTTCCCAACACAGGGATCAAACTCAGGTCTCCCACACTGTAGGTGGAATCTTTACCAGCTGAGCTACAAGGGAAGCCCAAGAATGCTGGAGTGGGTATCCTATCCCTCCTCCAGCAGATCTTCCCAACCCAGGAAACCAACCAGGGTCTCCTGCACTGCAGGTGGATTCTTTACCAACTGAGCTATCAGGGATAAAGTAGGACATAAATAAAGCTAAATGACATAATTAAGGCAGACCAGAGACTAGACCTTACTATGATTTGTTCATCTGTGTTTCTAACAACAAAACAACAAAAACCATTAAATCTTTCCAACTGACCTTTGGGGGCTAAACAGTATTCTCTTGGGGACTTGCTAGTTTATGCATCACATTTATTTCCCTTGTTATACACTGTGCTGAGAAAGACATTCATTAATAAGGTTAATGTTTTTCAGTCCATACAGCTGTTGTCTAGGAACTTAGGCAAAAATGTTTCAATTGGAACGGATATAGACACACTCTAAAGACAGACGAAAACTTGGCTTCAACTGATCTAACAAAGTTATAGACAACTGCAAAACACCTATAGTGAAGATTCACCCACAACCACTATAAGGCAAAGAGACTGTCTTTTGAAGGAAAAGCTTTGAGCAGACTGTCAGGTATAATCTATTATAAGCTGAAATATGTTAGGATATCAGTTCTAAAAGTAAGAGTATATCATAAGAGCTCACTGGAGAATACTGGTTACCAAAATAGAGGCTTCTGCATGTGATACTATCTGAAACAAAGCTTACAATTAAGATATTGTCATATTTGAATAGATCAAACATATAATAGACCAAATTCTCACAGAATTACCTTTCTTTTAAATGAGACATTGAAGACATCTCCTGTGATGTACTTTTACTAGGGGTTTCCATTTCTTCTTATTTTTATCTTGATCATACTTAGTTGTATTCTATTTCAATTCTTAACCTAAACCACACCATTTTCTTTACATCTTAAATGGACTATGGTACAGTTAAGAAGAAGTGTGTTTTTCAGTATTTCAAGAAATGACAAGAGTATCTGTTCTCAAAATAAGTGCGATTTTCCTGTGCCATCCAGCTGCCCGTTGATCTTTCTGTTAGCAGGTGTTATTGGCTGCACAGATGTTCCCTTCTTGGTTCCCATCCCATCTCACATTCCGTGTGCACTCCTTAAAAAAGTCCTGCAAATTCATCGGGACACTCTTTCCAGTCTGAGGAGCACCCTTTGGTCAAAGAGAGATAGACACAAAGCATTTCTACCCTTAACCCTCCCCAAACAACTCGGCCACAGTCTTCTCATTTCTTGATGATTTATTTTCAGGCATCAGTAAGGGGGAGAAATTTATTTGCTCAGTATTTTCTGTGTCATTTCAATTTTAGAGTTCAGTTTAGATTTGGACCTTGAAGAATGCACTCAATCAAATTAGGTTCAAATGATGGTTATTAAAACTTTTATGAGAACAAAGGCACTCAAACCACCAAACGGATTCTAGAGAGAATATCTGCACAAAACAGAGTGTGCTACATTTTTTTTTTAAATCCTCTTTTAGTGAAAGTAAGTTCTTAGGGACAATATTAGCTGAAAAATCAAGTAATATACTAAATGGAGAACATTTAGACTTTGTTTTTGACAACATACCCTGAGGTTAATAAGTCTGTGTTGAATTGAAGTTCATTCTGAGTTAAGCGATCCTGGTATATATTTTGTCTTGTGAAATAAGACCTATAGAAATACATCTCTAGAGGCCTTCAGACACCATATAGTAAATAACAGATCACATGAAGTGAGAGATTAAAGTTGGCCCTTCACTGAGAACAGTCTAGCAAAAGGTTCCCTTAAGTATATGCTTAAATATATATAAATATATGCCCCCTAAATATATATATATATATATATATATATATATATAAAGTGGCAAGGCATTCCTTCCTAGTCAATTATTGATAATAGGTACTTTGATACATTATTAAAATCCTACACTTTCTAGGCATAGCAGCTGACACATAATGGGATCTCAATAAACATTTGTAAGATAATTAAAAGTTGTCAGTTTTTTTATATAATACATTTTTCTCAACCTTCTAATCTTATACAATTACAGAGTCAACCACTGGAATTTGTTCAGAGATAATCTTTCAACAGAAAATGAAGAATATGTCTATGCTATGCTAAGTCACTTCAGTCGTGTCCGACTCTGTGTGACCCCATAGACGGCAGCCCACCAGGCTCCCCCTTCCCTGGGATTCTCCAGGCAAGAACACTGGAGTGGGTTGCCATTTCCTTCTCCAATGCATGAAAGTGAAAAGAGAAAGTGAAGTCGCTCGGTCGTGTCCGACTCTTAACGACCCCATGGACTGCAGCCTACCAGGCTCCTCTGTCCATAGGATTTTCCAGGCAAGAGTACTGGAGTGGGGTGCCATTGCCTTCTCTGGTGAATATGTCTATAGTAATTTATTTTTTCAGATATTTTGTTTTCATGAAATTTTTAAAACTCAATTCAGTAACTAAATAATAATTATCAAATACTAACATTTTGAAAGTTTCTCTAACAGTTGTCCTTTTCTCTGATTATCAAAATCTCTTAAGCAAATATCTGTCAACTGATGGTACTTCAATTGAGTGCTAAAGAATTGTTGCTTTCGAACCATGGTGTTGGAGAAGACTCTTTGGAGCCCCTTGGACTGCAAGGAGATCCAACCAGTCCATCTTAAAGGAAATCAATCCTGAATATTCATTGGAAGGACTGATGCTGAAGCTGAAGCTCTGATACTTTGGCCACCTGATGCAAAGGACTGATTCATTGGAAAAGATCCTGATGCTGAGGAAGATTGAAGACAGGGGAAGAAGGAGATGACAGAGGATGAGGTGATTGGATGGCATCACTGACTCGATAGTCGTGAGTTTGAGCAAGCTCCTGGAGTTGATGATGTACAGGGAACCTGGCATGCTTCAGTCCATGGGGTTGCAAAGAACTGGATATGACTAAGTGACTGAACTAAACTGATAGTACTTCAAAAGGGAGAAGGAAGAGGAAGAGAAAAAGGAGGAATAAAGAGAAAGAAAAATAAAAGAATTAAATTTAACTGAATTAATGAATTGGTAGTTGGCTTACACTTAATTTTTCCCCTGGAGAAGGCAATGGCTACCCACTCCAGTGTTCTTGCCTAGAGAATTCCATGGACAGAGGAGCCTGGTGGGTTACAGCCCAGGGGGTTGCAAAAGAGTCAGACATGACTGAGCAACTAACATTAACACAATTTTAGAAATGTTAGATAACAATGTCTCATTCATCTTACCCATATTTTACAAATTTAAATTTAAAATGATGGAAGTAATTGTCCTTTTTATAATAAAATTTCAAAATTATTCTTTTTCTCCATGATAGGCTGAATTTCTAAATAATCTCACCTTCCTGGGAAGTATGGGGGGAAATGGACATATTTTAATGTTTTATCATTATAAATTGGTTCAAATAATATATTACTGTAGTTCTCAAACTTTTTTTTTCAATCTATAAAGTGAAAAAAAAAAATTATACTTGTGATTTTCAACTTAACAAATTAAATTAGCCTGGAACTATGGTTGTGAAATAATAAATTCTCAATGAATCATAGTTTCCTCAGCTGAATATTTTAAGTTGAAAATCTAGGAGGAATAACAATGATAATTCATTGCCTGGCCTTGAGCAGACAATGAAACTTAATTGAGTCTTCTTTGTTCTATCCTTGAAATGGCTGTCATAATAAAAATGTGCTTTGTATTTCATATAATTTTTGTGAAAAATCAAGAAAGATAAACATGAAAACCTCTTTAGAATTATAAATCCATATTCAAATATACTAGGAGATTCAGTTCAGTCACTCAGTCATGCTCGACTCTGTGACTCCATGAACTGCAGCACACCAGGCCTCTCTGTCCATCACCAACTCCCAGAGTCCAGCCAAACCCATGTCCATTGAGTCAATGATACCATCCAACCATCTCATCCTCTGTTGTCCCCTTCTCCTCCTGCCCTCAATCTTTCCCAGCATTAGGGTCTTTTCAAATGAATCAGCTCCTCACATCAGGTGCTCAAAGTATTGGAGTTTTAGCTTCAAAATCAGTCCTTCCAATGATCACCCAGGATTGATCTCCTTTAGAATGGACTGGTTGGATCTCCTTGCAGTCCAAGGGACTCTCAAGAGTCTTCTCCAACACCACAGTTCAAAGCATCAATACTTTGGCACTCAGCTTTCCTTATAGTCCAACTTTCACATCCGTATACGACCACTGGAAAAACCAGTGTTTTTGATAGCCTTGACTAGACGGACCTTGGTTGACAAAGTAATGTCTCTGCTTTTTAATATGGTGTCTAGGTTGGTCATAACTTTCCTTCCAAGGAGTAAGAGTCTTTTAATTTCATGGCTGCAATCACCATCTGCAGTGATTTTAGAGCCCAGAAAAATAAAGTCAGCCACTGTTTCCACTGTTTCCTCATCTATTTGCCATGAAGTGATGGGACCAGATGTCATGATCTTAGTTTTCTGAATGTTGAGCTTTAAGCCAACTTTGTCACTCTCCTCTTTCACTTTCATCAAGAGGCTCTTTAATTCTTCTTCACTTTCTGCCATAATCTGAAATATCTCTCTACTTCTTAGATATCTCATTCATAGTATTTGCTATCTTAACTGTTTGCAAAAATATTTTTGGTATGATCAGAAAATAAAATATCATACATGGATTCATTTACACAAGGAAATAATTATTTATTATTATTTGAATATCTCTATTCAATTATATCCTATACTCATTCTTGTAAACGCTATAATGCTTCTTTCAAATCAGTTACTGTGAATTTCTACTTGATTACTGTACAGTGTCATGTGGTACTGTTTTATTTTTATTCAGGTATTATAAGAAAGCATAGTAACAGATACATTAAATATATCCTAGAGTATTTTTAGAACTACTGTTTACCAATCACTTATCCTCAGACTTCTCTACTGATTCTATTCAGGCTATTACTCCAACTCTGTAATGAAATCCCATCCTAGCTGATATCCTCAGACCTCAGCACTCCATGATAATTAAGAAAAAAAAAAAATCTAACATGTTTAACATGATATTCTCCTCATCTATGAATTCAGTAAGGCTACTAATTGATATTTTCAATAGCCCTTAAAATAGGTCTCATTAAGAACTTATTTAGCTGGTCAGTTCCTAAATGATCAAAGGCCATTTAAAAAATTAAGGATCATTTGATTTTGGGTAAAAATATAAATCCAAGGGACTCTGAAAATAGTAATCTCTCCAAATATACTGCAATTGCAAAATATTAAATTCTAAAACTCACTTTTAAAAAATTTAGTGCCAAAGGGCTTGCTTAAGTACAGCATTTAACACAGTGTCTCACCTGTAATCAGCACTCACTAAATATCTGTAATTTATTCTTTGACAGAAAAAGCCCTTAATATATTATTGTTTTCCTTCTAGGAGTAGCTCTTTAGAGTGTAAGTAAAGCACAAGTAGATCAAGCAGCTTATATCAGCACATTAATTTCTTTCTAGTGAAGTCTTCTTTAATCTTTTGTTAAAAAGTGATAAATCACATTTTAATTGCACTGGAGAAATCTGTTTAATGCAGATATAGCATGCAGGGAACAGGACTTCCTCTAATTGTTCAACTCCAAAGGCATATGGACACTAGACATCTGTTATCTTTTGGTTTTTATGGAGCAAATGGCATAGATTTCAAAGCTTTCTGCAGGAAGCCTGCCTATGAGCGCTTGTGCAAACACACATGCATTTGGGCACACATGTATGTACTCATGTGTGCACACACATACACACATACACGTACATACTTACACAGCTCTTCTACTAAAGAAGAGATCACTTTAGTTGCTCATAGTAAGATTCCAACAACAAATAAAAACTGAGATCTTTACAACCAGGTAGAACATTGTAAACTATCCCACATGTGTAGCTGCCAAAGGGCAGATAGCTGAGTGTAAGCGATCTGGTACATTGGATAATTCCATCTAAAGTCTATATAAATGCAGAAATTCTAAAATTATAGATACACTAGTGATGTAGATGCAAGAAAACTGAGAAGTGGCAAAAGTGCTTCACATAATCAAAATACAAAAGACTAATGGTTGTATTTGTATACCAAAATAATAAGAGCCCCTCCTTTGTGAATATTGTAATCGCTAAATGCTGGGTGTAATGAGTAGGTGAACATTTCTATGTATTTAATTTCCATAAACAAATGAACTAGGGAGTGGGTACCAGAAGCCACTTTGCAAAGACGTTCAGGTCTTACAAGATCAATTAACTTTCCTGAAATCATATAACTGGAAATAACTATTACTAATAAAGAAGCACAACTTCAAACTCATACATATCTGGACTCCAAATTTTCAAGTTGGAACCTCTGGATTATTTGTTGTTGTTGTTTAGCTGCTAAGTCATTTAGTTGCTAACTCTTTTGCAACCCAATGGACTGTAGCCTGTCAGACTCCTGTGTCCATGAGATTACCCAGGCAAGAATACTAGAGTAGCTTGAATGGAATGAATTATGTGTGGTTGGTATATATTTGTTGGAAAAGCATTAAAAAAGCCAAACCAACTTAGGTCCCAAAGTCCAGAAAAATGGAAGGGAATATATGAGCAGAAAATATTAGTGAATCCAAGAATGCTTTAATATTGTTAGGTTTTCAATAATTTCTACCAAGTTGACATAAAAATTTGATTTTTGTATACCAAGGCCATTTACATAGTTAAAGCTACTCAGTTCAGCTTTTTTAAAGGATTACTTGAAAATCATGATATAATAAGAAAATCTTTTTCTTTGTACTGTTAAATCTACCCAGAGGTAGAGTTTTTAATTATCAGCACAAATTCTGAATGCCAACCACATTTTCAAACATTATTGCTAATCTTATGATATTATCATGCTTACCATAGATTATGATAACATCTTGTGATGAAGCCAATGAAAGGCAATGCTATATTTATCATTTTTTTTCAATATGTATTAAAAACAAATTAAAAATACTTTTAACCTTGATTTTTAATGATCTATGCTAAAATAAATGTCAACAATGCTGGTATTTGAGAGGCTGCCTCATCCTTGTCACACAGAAAATCAACTCTAAATATCTTTTCAAAAGCTTATAAAACATTATGCACAATCTGGAAATTATATGACTTGAATATTTCAAACCAACTTGAGTTCTCTGAAAATTATCTAAGGAGTAATTTTGCAATCTAAAGCAATAAAAAAAGAGACCTCTTTTTCTTTATAATAAACATTTAAAGAAAGGTAATGAACGTAATTGTTTTGCTGTCAATGAGAGGGAAATTATTTAAAGGAGTCATTTTATGAAATGCCACTTCTTGGCTGCTCACTCAGTGTGGTTCATCAGATTGGCTTGTCTCAGTTGTGGCAGTAACAGAATTCAATCTTGGGTTCACTCACAGATCAACTAATTAAATTGGGGTGTAAGTGTGCTCACAGAGGCAGGACCATCACACACGCATACACACTCTCTCTTGGAAAGTTCACCAGCTGATTGAAAAGGAGTAAAAATGTTCCTTATATGTGTACTTCTGCTCCAGTAGCTATGTCCTCTTTGCCAACAGATATTTTCAAGGCACTAAGTTTATTCAATTCTTGACAATACAGCTGTGAAAGAAAGAGAATTCAACTGGAAGCTTTCCTTTAGAGGAAACCCTTTTTTAAATAAAATATTTACCAATAGAAATGGTGTAAATAAGTAGATATGTCAGAAAACACTATTTTTAAACTGCACAAAACTTCTATAGTTTCTTTTTTCACTCATAGCAAAATATTTTAAAGGGGTATTTTGATAAGGAAATCATTTTGTACCAACTACATTTAGAATTAACTTGCTGCTGCTACTGCTACTGCTAAGTCACTTCAGTCGTGTCCGACTCTGTGCGACCCCATAGACAGCACCCCACCAGGCTCCTCCGTCCCTGGGATTTTCCAGGCAAGAGTACTGGAGTGGGTTGCCATTGCCTTCTCCAAGGATAGTGGAGTGGGTAGCTATTCCCTTCTCCAGGGGATCTTCCTAACCCAGGGATTGAACCTGGGTCTCCTGCATTGCAGGCAGATTCTTTACTGTTTAAGCCACAAGGAAAGCCCTCTTTTCAGAAGAGTCATTTGAAATGAAATGAATGGTACAATAGAATTTATTATGTCTCCTTCTAGATGCTGGATTCAGTTTACAAATATCATTTTTTAAAATCTGTATTTATTTTTAACTTGTTTCTAAAACTTAAAAATTGAGCAACAGTTTGAAAACCTAGATTTATGTTTTATCTTTAAAATTTCTGGAAACTAAGAACCTGAATTATTTCCAAAACAACCATCAGCTAGACTAGAGCTGCTATTTATCTCACTTTGGACAAAAATGTCACTATCCAGTTTTGCCACATCCCTCCTTCTTTGGATTATTTTATAGCTGTTACTTCATTACTTCACTCATTAACAATATTTGCTTCCTCTTAGTAGAAACTGAGTTTATGACCTTTCTATTGGCACTAAAAGATATTAAGATATCACTTAACCGTAATTCAAAAAGACATGTATCCCAATGTTCATTAAAGCACTATTTACAATAGTCAGGACATGGAGAAAAGCTAAATACCCATCAATGGAAAAATGCATAAAAAAGATATGGTATATATACGCAACGGAATATTACTCAGCCATAGAAAAGAATGAAATTGGGTCATTTGTAGAAACACGGATGGAGCTAGAGACTGTCATACAGAGTGAAGCAAGTCAGAACAAGAAAAACAAATATTCATGCATATATGCGGAATCCGTAAAACTGGTCTAGATAATCTTATTTACAAAGCAGAAATAGAAACACAGATGCAGAAAAACCAATCTATGGATACCAAGGAAGAAGGACTGTGGGATGAACTGGGAGATTGGGATTGACACATATACACTGCTGAGACTATGCATAAACATTTGATGGGGGCACTAAAGAGTTGGACATAATTTAGCAGCTAAACAACAACTGTAGAGCACAAAGAACTCTACTTAGTGCTCTGTGGTGACCTAAAGGGGAAGGAAATTTTAAAAAAGAGGGGACATGTGTATATGCATAGCTGATTCATTTTGCTGTACAGTAGAAACTAACACAACACTATAAAGCAACTATATTCCAATAATTTTTTCAACAGACAACACTTTATTGAGTAAAGCTGTGAATTTGAATCTCTCTAAAACCTCCGCTTCCTTATCTATAAAGTGGAGTTATAGTGATCACACTATCTCACAAAGATATTACGAAGAATAAGAAATGAACAAAATGGCCTAACATGGTCCCTAGATTGATATAATATTCAATAAGTAAAGCATTAGTAGTATTAATGACCATAGCAGAATGTCTGTCATATTAGAATTGTTCACACAACTAGAATGAGGAAAAGCATTTAGTTTTTGCAGATAACTCACATCCCTGAGGCTGTTCATAACATGGGGGGGAAACTGACAAATCTCTTCAGATTATCTGCATTTCATATACCCAGATAATGTTTGATTGCAATCAATTTATATATGAGTTTTTGATTCTTTGAAGAAGAGAAGTATCACTTAAATATAATTTTTTTTGAATTTCTAAACTTTTTTCTAAAAATTCAACTATTTTTAATCTTTGTGCTATATTTACTTTTGTTTATGCTTCCCAGCTCTTGATTAATTTGTAAGATTTCTTTTTTAAGTCTCTGTAGCTCAAATAATACAGCACTCAGACTTAGTCCACACACCCTTAGTTGTGTTACTAAGACCAAAAAAAAAAAAAATCAGCTCTGTAGACACTGCTGAAAAAGCAAAGAGAGAAAAAATAAAATATTTTGTTATGGCTGCAATAGCAGTGAACAGACTTTCACTGAACATTTCTAAATAAGCATTTTAGAAAAATCACTGGATCCTGATTCTCTGAAATAATTGTTTAGAAAAATAACTGTGTGAAGTTGCCCAGTTGTGTCCGACTCTTTGCGACCCTGTGGACTGTAGCCCACCAGTCTCCTCTGTCCACGGGATGATCCAGGCAAGAATACTGGAGTGGGTTGCCATTTTCTTCTCCAGGGGATCTTCCCAACCCAGGGATCGAACCTGGGTCTCCAGCATTGCAGGCAGATGCTTTATCCTCTGAGCTACCAGGGAAGCCAGAAAAATAACTACCAAATAACAAATGGATATGACTTTCCTATCAAAATATACACATTTTAAATTTCATGAATTTTGTAAAATTTGCACTGAAATTCAAGTGATTTTCCAAATGCACTTTTGTTCACATGATAGCATGTGTTTCACTGACTCTAATTTATAACTATTCAGAAACATAACTATCATTGAAATCTCAGAGCGACCATACTCATCTACATAAAAGGAAGTTAGTGAACTTGAGCTTTAGGACTATTACTCTGCAGCAGTTAGCATAGAGGAATATTTGGAGAGAGGACACTTTGGAGGCAGAGAAACCAATGAGTGGTCCAGGGAGTTGCTGCTGCTCAGTAGCTCAGTCATATCTTGACTCTCTGCAGCCCCATGGACAGAGGCCACCAGGCTCCTTTGTCCATGGAATTTCCCAGGCAAAAATTCTGGAGTGGGTTGCTATTTCCTTCTCCAGGGGATCTTCCTGACCCTTGGATTGAACAGGCAGAATCTTTACCATTAGCGCCACCTGGGAAGCCCTAGGGACCTTGAAGTGACGTGAAGTCGCTCAGTAGCGTATGATTCTTTGTGACCCCGTGGACTGTAGCCTCCCAGCCTTCTCCGTAAATGGGATTTTCCAGGCAAGAGTACTGGAGTGGGTTGCCGGGGGATCTTCCCAACCCAGGGATCGAACCCTGGTCTCCTGCATTGCAGGCAGATGCTTTACCCTCTGAGCCACAAGGGAAGCTGATAGGGACCCTGAGGGCAGCAAAAATAAAAACTTGGGAGATTATGGGAATCCAGAGGCTGTCAACACTGACCACTTCCTAGGAATTTTCTGTCCAAAACAGAGTTACTTGAATACTAAGTTTGTTTCTAAGTTGGTATTTCAACACCTTTTAAAAAATAAAGCTCATCATTTGATACTTCGTCTTGCTCCACTTAAAAACAAGGTACTTTAAAAACATAATCTCATATTTGTAAACCTGACAATATTTCAAGACCTTATTATTTTCTAATAAAATTTCCCAAAAATTAAAACATTGTCTTCAGGACTTCTTTTAATTTAGTAGGAGAAAAACTATAATGGGGAAAGTTCCAGTTTACTTTATAGCTTCCGAGGTGCCCACAAGAACCAATGAGCTAAGAAAAACACATTGGTCCTTAAGACTAAATATTTTTATTTATTTATTTTTTATTATTAAATATAAATTTATTTATTTTAATTGGAGGTTAATTACTTTACAATATTGTATTGGTTTTGCCATACATCAACATTGAATCCGCCACAGGTATACACGTGTTCCCCATCCTGAACCCCCCTCCCTCCTCCCTCCCCGTACCATCCCTCTGGGTCGTCTCAGTACACCAGCCCCAAGCATCCAGTATCATGCATCGAACCTGGACTGGCGATTCATTCCATATATGATATTATACATGTTTCCATGCCATTCCCCCAAATCATCCTACCTTCGCCCTCTCCCACAGAGTCCAAAAGACTGTTCTATACACCTGTGTCTCTTTTGCTGTCTCACATACAGGGTTGTCGTTACCATCTTTTAAATATTTTTTTCTTAACTATTTATCACAATGACAATATACACATTTTTTAAACTGAAATAAAAGGTAAAATAATTATTTTACTACAAAAGGAAGAATGTACATAAAAGTGACTATAGAAAAAGCAAGAGAGTTCCAGTAAAATATTTAATTCTGCTTTATTGACTATGCCAAAGCCTTTGACTCTGTGGATCACAACAAACTGTGGGAAAATCTTCAAGAGATGGGAATACCAGACCACCTGACCTGCCACCTGAGAAATCTGTATGTAGGTCAAGAAGTGACAGTTAGAACTGGACATGGAATAACAGACTAGACCCAAATCAGGAAAGGAGCATGTTAAGGCTGTATATTGTCATCCTGCTTATTTAACTTGATTGCTGGGAGAAATATCAATAACCTCAGATATGCAGATGACACCACCCTTACGGCAGAAAAAGAGAAGAGGAACTAAAGAGCCTCTTGAAAGTGAAAGAGGACAGTGAAAAACCTGGCTTAAAACTCAACATTTGAAAAACTAAGATCATGGCATCTGGTCCCATCACTTCATGGCAAATAGATGGGGACAAAATGGAAACAATGTCAGACTTTATTTTTGGCTCCAAGATCACTGCAGATGGTGACTGCAGCCATGAAATTAAAAGATGCTTGTTCCTTGGAAGAAAAATTATGATCAAAAAAGACAGCATATTAAAAAGCAGAGACATTTCTTTGTCCACAAAGTTGGTCTAATCAAAGCTATGGTTTATCCAGTAGTCAAGTACGGATGTGAGAGTTGGCCTTAAAGAAAGCTGAGCACCAAAAAATTCATGCTTTCGAACTGTGGTGTTGGAGAAGACTCTTGAGAATCTCTTGGACTGCAAGGAAATCAAACCAGTCAATCCTAAAGGAAATCAGTTCTGAATATTCATTGGAAGGGCTGATGCTGAAGCTGAAGCTCCAATACTTTGGCCACAAGATGCAAAGAACTGATTCACTGGAAAAGACCCTGATGCTGGGAAAGATTGAAGGCAGGAGAAGAACAGGATGACAGAGGATGAGATGGTTGGATGGCATCACCGACTCGATGGGCATGAGTTTAAGCAGCTCCTGGTTTGGTGATGGACAGGGAAGCCTGGCGTACTGCAGTCCATGGGGTTGCAAAGGGTTGGACATGACTGAGCAACTGAACTGAACTGACCTTTGATATTAAAAAAAAAAAATATATATATATATATATAATTCTTTTGTGAATTGTGATATCTGCAAGTTAAAAACCATTATTTTTCTTTCTTTGTTTTAATATTGTGCTATTTTCTATTGAGCCAGTAGATGGTTTCATTGATTTTACTATTTTTTTAACTGTGTTTAATCCTTTCCCTAGGATTTTTTTGGGAGAAATGTGTCATCTAATATTCTTCCTTAGAGTATTTATTTATTTATTACTTTTTATTGAAGTATAGTTGATTTACAATATTTGCTTCTTATAGTATTTATAATAAAAATTAAAATATAGGTGAAATAACAATGATTTCTGCTTATACCTTGAAAGACTTAGTAGATAATAATATATCATTGAAAACTTTTCATGTGGTGTTTCAAATTATAGAACTAAAAATAAAATCTGTAGTCATAGTTCTAGGATGAGTTTATGCTTTATATAATTTTAATCACATAAAATTTAACTATATCTTTGAAAGAATTTGTTTTAAACTAGAACTTTTAAAAAGTATGTTTAAGCTGCATTTGATCCTAGAGAGCATTAGAGTTACCAGGCTTTTTATATAAAGAGATTCATTTTATATAATATTATTGAAATTATTCATTGAAAGAAAATATTGGTGGAAATTGTATAACCTTTACTTATGCTTGTAATTGAGTGTGACTATATCCTAACACAAACAAAATTCTGATCATTAGCATAGTAAAATCAAAGTATATTTTCTCTACAATGCGTATCTCAGTGAAGTTTGCTTTTTAGAATTGGTAAATCATACCTTTATACACACAGTTGGAAGAATAGTACAGTGCTACCAAGTACTCATTATACCAGCTTGAAGAGTGACAAATGCTCATTTTATTTAAACAAATATAATCAATTAAAATATCATTAGGGGGTACTGGATTTTCTGACTATCCCTCAGCAAAAGAACACTGACATTTAAGTAAACACTGAAAAAGGAATAGAAATTTACCTTCCTCCTATGGAATCCATGTCTAAATGTGTCTGCTTTAAGAACTTCTAATATCAGAACTATAGATATGGTGGGTGAGGGAAGGGGCTCAAATAACTATGAAAAAGTATTTAATAAGTTACAGATTGAGGTACACGGTACAATTTTAATAGATATTTGAATCATTCAGGTAAAAAGATGTTTCATTTATAAGAATAAACCTAGGTCAGTCTTCAGACATTTTGTGTGACTATAAATACAGCACTACCAAGTTTGAAGTTACTTATCTTCTGAAACAAGAATTCTACAACCTGACCAGATGTCCTTCATGTGTAAAAGTATAAGAAGTAATGATTAGATACAAAAATATTTTAAAAGCATGATACCACACACAACTATTGAAAAATATATATATCCTTGATAAGCTATACCACTATAACAAGACATAAATCAAACAAGAGTTCTTGAAAAGTTGTTAAATAAAAATATTTAGGAAGAGATTAAAGAGAGAAATAAATCTAAAAAAAATATTAATACTACTGAGCAAGAACCCTGCAGGGTCCCTTTGCCTCCACTCCCCAGTATAAAACCAAGCAGTTAATGATCAGGACAACAGTCATGAACTCAGTGTCTGATGCATATTCCTGATTTTTTTTTTTTAATAGATAATGTAACTGCCACCAAAGAGGTGATGAGGGGGGTGGAGTAATTGAATGATGACCAGACTATAGCCATGACATAAGCTGCTTTAACTTGAGTAGTAGTGGATCTGTGACTAGCACAATTCCAAGTATTGGCCTCAAAGAATCAGATTAACACTGCTACTCATTATAATCTATATCTTTGTGGACATCAAAATAATTGTAGCTTGTTCTGCCATATATGTAAGTGGGCAACTAAAATTGTTAGCAAAGAGATGCTACACAGTCATATTGACATCTTCCACTCTGAGAATATAGCACACTTTTTTAGCACGAAATAGTTACAGAAGATGGACCTAATCCCACAGAAATGGAATAATGTTTGACAGTGGGGATTTGTAAGCACTCCTCTACCTCTTCTCTGTTTGATCATCCCAATCTTTAAACCATAATCATAAAGATGACATCATTAGGCAGCATTTAATCTAGCTCTTAATTTTTGCTTTGCTAAATATATTTACATAACAAATTACCTAATTTGATGATTCCTTTCCTTGATTAGAAGGAGTACGCATGAAGCATTAAATAATTAAAGACTAACCCTCTACTCTTAGCTCCCCCTTAGTAAATTTGTAAGTGGACCATGTGGACACAGGTCAATCATGCAGGCAATGGAACATACAATCACAGACAGACCAAGCAAGCAAGACAACATCCGAAGGATTACTGGGAGAAGACAGAAAGTCTACACACAATGGAAAGATGAAAAATAATCTGAGCTCTTGCTTTAATGATTAGCTGAGGTTGTTTCCCCTTTTTCCTTTCAAAAACTGTCACAGCTAAGCAAAATCTTTGGAGTTGGTCTCTGGACATAAGTCCACTGTCGCCCCTTATTGCCAGCTTTTCTGACTAAACCACCTTTCTTTACTAAATCTTGCCTCGTAATTTACGGGCTGTTGGACAGCAAGCAACTGAACCTGCATTCAGTTACAAGTACAATATCTAAACAACAAATTCTTCATTTTATATTTTGATTTTAATAATAAGAAATTTAAAATTTAGTTTTTTGAGAATGTAAACTATCAGATGAAAACATAGAAAATATACTTTTGTAAATGCCAAAAAACTAAATAAAGCAGGGCTCCTATAAAAATAGATAAAACACAAAGAAAGTGTTAAAAATAGCAATTAAATAAAATAAAAGTATAAACGATGAAGTAAAGACATTTTTGAAAAGCTTCTGATGAAAAGAAAAATCTAACAGGTAATTTTTGTAATTTTACATGTGGTGAACTCAAAATAATAAAGACACATGAAGATTAAAAAAATTAGAAATCTGAACAAAGATTTACATAATAGAGAAAATAGGTATACTTGAGCTACTTTGGGCAGAGCAGACTTAACTGTCAAAACAAATTTAGAAGGGTAAAGTAGGTTCTCTTTTGAAGGAAAATAAATCAGAAAGATAAACTTTTCTTTCTGTCCTGCATTTCTACATCCTTTTTCAGTCTTTCAAAGAACTCTCAAAGAATGAAGGAATAGTCAGATCATTATAGTGGGAATGCAAAGAGTAAGAAAAGATTGATCTTCAGTTATTTGACTTTCAGATGGGAATTAGTTAAAAATTCCTAGAGAAGACTCAAACATATTATCACAAGGAACTTGAAAGACAAGAGAGAAAGAAGATCCTACAACACTGCCTCTTAGAGAAGAGATAAGTCACTCACTTGGTTGGGGGAAAGGTAGAAAAAGGGACTACAGCGTTGCACAAAATGCCTGAGGGATAAGATATCAGAACTGGGTGCAATATAGGGCAATATAGGGCATCAGAAAGGGAGATTTCAAAGAGAGAAGACTTTGTAGAGAAAGCTAGCAGTCGTCAACTGTCTAGAGAAAGCTAACAGTAGTCAAAGCAAGGAGGTAATGCTTTCCTTGCCTTTAAAGGGAACATTTGGAGTCACATTGAAAATACAAATAAAAGTCAGCTATGGTGGTGCCTGAGGCCCTTCATCAATAATTGATTGCAAATTACTCAAGACTTAACCAAGCAGGATGTTTAAAGTTACCCCGAGTGACATCTAAGTAGTCCACAGAAGCCCAAACTGAAAGAAAAGCTATGATAGTGATATGGAAGAGGAAGCTGTAAAGAGGAATTGCAGAGTGAGGGAAACTACCTACATAAAATTACAATATATTTGAAACTTTCTGAACAGCACATTTATGTCAAACAGCAATGGTATAGAAATATTAGACAGACAAGGTGAAATTACAAAAATCTCTCTTTAAAAGAAAGCATACACCAAATAAACACGGGCATAGTGACAAAAGGATTTAGTGTGGATTCGTGCCAAACTTTTTGGCACTAGGGACCAGTTTCATGGAAGATAATTATTCCATGGACATGGAGCATGTGTGTGGGGGTGGGGGTGGGGGTGGAGCGGTTGGCAAGGGGTGATTTGGGGATGACTCAAGGACACTATATTTATTTTGCAGTTTATATCTATTATTATTACATCAGCTCTGCCTCAGAGCATCAAACATTAGACCCCACAGGTTAGTGACCGTTGGTTTTATCAGATAAAACCATGATAAAAATTTAATTTTTAATAAAAAAAATAATATGATTGAGATATTCACAAAATAATATTTATTAAGCCATACATAATATGCAACACATTCTCACAAAACTAATGTTAGGAAGGAAAAACTTTTGCTTCAGCCATTTAGGTTTTGTTCCCCTGGAGGCCTTTAAAAGTGACAAATGATAGACTAACTGGAGAAAATAAAAGTTTGTTAATGTTCATATGGGAGTTCACAAAAGAAACAGTTCATTAAATGGCTAAAATCAGGGGCTGATATACCTAACTTAATAAAGAAAAGGAGAAGAGGAGAAAAGGCTCTTATTAATAGGAATAGAGTAGGATAATCAAATAGCATTCAGAAATCCCACTAAGGGATTATAGATAGAGAGGGAACTTAAGAGGCTTTGGGAGACCACAGTAAGGTAATGATCACTTAAGGAAGCAATGGGAAAGTTCTGAAACAATGTGCACTTGCTTGACTCATGAAGCAGAGCAAATCTTTTAGCATCAAAGCTACACTGCCTTGCCTAACAACAAAACCAAGCTCACTTGCTTAGAGACAAAACTATGAAATGGAAGCAGAAGTCATGCTTCAAGATAACAAACAATAGTAGAAAAATAGGGCTTACATTCTGCAGAGTGATGTCAGCAAACGAATACCCCTTAGGACGTGCTCTGTGCATTCACAAAAGAGAAGAATTTAGGAAAATGTGACACTTCAAAGTGAAAGACCCTCATCATACTGAGACTTGAAATAATTTTTCTATGGCATCATTACAGTCCTGGATAAACTGTAAAGGATCGGGGACCTCCCCTGTCTGATAGGTAGAAGGTAGAAGGAGTTAATGATGGAAGATTTGAAGAACAAGGAAGAGGGTGATCATCTCCCTCTCCTCTCTTTTCTTTGGATTATAAAAATGTAACACAGTAAGTATTCCAGGGCAGCTCAGTGCTCACTTCCCTGCCCACCTGTAAGTCTTATTCTAAGAAATTACTTCTTATATATCACTTTGCTGCTACTGATAAGTCACTCAGTCGTGTCCGACTCTGTTCGACCCCAGAGACGGCAACCCACCAGGCTCCGCTGTCCCTGGGATTCTCCAGGCAAGAACACTGGAGTGGGTTGCCATTTCTTTCTCCAATGCATGAAAGTGAAAAGTGAAAGGGAAGTTGCTCAGTCATGTCCGACTCTTAGCGACCCCATTGACTGCAGCCCACCAGACTTCTCCATCCATGGGATTTTCCAGGCAAGAGTACTGGAGTGGGGTGCCATTGCCTTCTCCAATATATCACTTTACCTCTCACTAAATTCTTTCTGCACAAGACACAAAGAATTGGAGCTCTTTGGAGTCCCCACAAAATGCCACCTATCAGTTCCATATGGGTTTCCTTAAGTGAGCAAAACAGGTTTCTTGGAGAACAAATATGAGAAAGGAAAATTTTAGACACCTGTTTATGCATGTGGTCCTTCCAAGAGGGAATCATGATAGCTTCATTCTTTGTCTCCCTGGGAGTGAAGTCACCCCATACAGAGGATTTATGGCAGCCTCAATTCCCAGAAGTTTCTGTAGCTAGTCAGATAAGGGAAGTTCTGAGAATACTTTCTTTCTGCATCTGTTGAATCTTGAATGTTTACAATTTAATTTTCATACCAAATCTGGGGTTCCAAGTGGGCCAACACATTAAATATATAGCCCCACTCAGAGATTTTTCACATAAAATAAGTAGTCTATTGACGCAAAGATAGGCATCTTTACTTAACAGAACGGAACAGTCAAGGAGAAAGGTCAATCATCCACTGAAATAAGTTGAATCCTCTCTAATGACCACTGGATAACAGATACCATAGCCAAAAAACATTTATATTCAAAAGACTGCATTTTCTGACTATATGCAATAAAACTAAAATCATATAATACATTAAACATATAAGAAAATAAAATATATCACAAAAAAATGAAAAGGCAAATTAACTGAAATAAAAGCACATGACAAAGATGACAGATAAACATATTTAATGTATGTGGTGGTGGTCTGTTGCTTCAGTCATGTCCGACTCTCTGCGGACCCATGGATTGTAGCCAACAGGTTCCTCTGTCCATGGTATTACTGGAGTGGTTGCCGTGCCCTCCTCCAGGAGTTCTTCCCAACCAAGGGATCGAACCCATGTCTCCTCCATCTCCTGCACTGCAGGGAGATTCCTTATTACTGAGCCATCAGTGAAGCCCTGAGTATCTATAAATTAGTAAGACTAATTCTAAAACCCCTATAGAAAAATAAAGACAAACATAAAAATAAATGCAAATAGCAAACAGGTACAGTCAGTCCTTCTTATTCATGGATTCTGTGTTTGTGAATTCACTCACTTGCTAAAATTTATTTGTAACCCCAAATCAATACTCTTAGTATTTTTTTGTGGTCACTCATTGACATACTCAGAGGAGCAAAAAATTTGAGTTGCCTGATGTGCACATTCCCAGTTCAGGTCAAACAAGGCAATGCTTGTTTCTACTCTCACACTATAAACAAATTTACTTTTCCTGTGTGTTTTAGTACTATTTTTTCCTCATTTTTGTGCTTTTTTTTGGTGATTTGGATGTTAATGGCCGACATGTGTTATGCGGAAGCGCTGTCTAGTAATTCTAACCTTAGGAGCACTGTGATGTGCGTTATGGAAAAAAAAAAGTGTGTTAAATAAGCTTTATTCAGGCATGAGTTATAGTGGTATTGACCATGAGTTCAATGTTAATGAGTCAACAATTTATATTTAATAAGGTGTCTTTAAACAGAAGCAGACATAAAATAAGGTTATGTATTGATCTGTTGTTGAAAATGTTGTGACCAGAGGCTCTCAAGAGTACAACTCTAGAATTCCCCAGGAGCAATGGTTCAATATTGGTTAATTCAGTGTTCACTGCAACTTTATAGAATATAACTGCAATGAGTAATGAAAATCTACTATATTTCAAAAATTAAAACTCTTATTAACAATCAGGGAAAGTAAATCAAATAATATTAAGCAGCATTATTTTAACCTATCAGATTTGGAATTTTTTTTTTTTTAGGGAAAAAAAAAGTGCATCAGTGTTGAGCAGAGCATTGTTAAATCAAGTCTGCAACAGAAATACAGACTGGTACCAACTTTTGTAAAAGTAAATTGACAATATACATAAACAGCCTTGCACTTGTTCAAACTTTGGTCTCTAATTCTTTAGAAATTGGTCCTGGTACTATGGAAATCACTATATCTATGAACAAAATTCTCCCTGTGATATTGTTAATTACAGTATTATTCCTGAAAGGAACCAACATACAAAACTCAGCTTCTACTTATCTCCATCTCACACTTAGTGGAAGCATCAGTTCAGTTCAGTTCAGTTCAGTCGCTTGGTCTTGTCTGACTCTTTGCAACCCCTTGGACTGCAGAACTAAGATCATGGCATCTGGTCCCATCACTTCATGGCAAATAGATGGGGAAACAGTGGAAACAATGACAGACTTTATTTTGGGGGAGCTCCAAAATCACTGCACATGGTGACTGCAGACATGAAATTAAAAGTGGAAGCATAATACTGCCTTTTTTAGCAACAGTAAAGAAGAAACTGCTGGCAAGGAAAAGAATGCCTATGAAAGAGGACAGTGAACCAAAGAGATTTATTGCTTTCAGAGCAACTAAAAGCTCATTAAAAAAAAAGAAGAGGAAGAAGAAAAAACCATGGATGTTTCTAAAATAAATATCCACTAGAAAGCTTTCTTGAGCAAACAGTGACAAAAATGAGGGTGACTTGTCTTAAAACAAGAGCCCTCAAGAAGCCTTTGGTTAACACAATGTTGAATAAAGATTCTTTTAAATAACAATTGATTAGTTGGGTCCCTTAAGAGCACTTTCAGCTCCTTTTCTTAAAGTTTGAATGGCTGCTTAAGTCTAAACTATTTAGCATTAAATTCTAAATAAAGTTTGGAGTTCAGTGCTTTTTTTTTTTTTTTTTTTTTTAAGTTCTAATTGTTTGGAAGAGTTCCTTATTACTAAGACATACCAGTGCTGCTGTCTCACCTCTGGGGATTGACACCAAGATGCTACTGAAAGATGATATTTAAAATGCAAATGTTTTACCTTTAAACTCATGGTACACAGAATTATATCCAGGATGCTTATGTGTAATATTTTGTTTCTCATATACACATACTACAAGTTGGTAGCAGTCACTATTGAGATATTTGGATGCAGAGATAACAGTAATATAAATGCATGTTATAAATTTGCATGTGTGCCTGCTCAGTCTTCTCTGACTGAGATCATGCTTCTCTATCCATGGAATTTTCCAGGCAAGAATATTGGAGTCAGTTGCCATTTCCTACTCTGGGGGATCTTCATAACCCAGGAATTTAACCCATGTCTCCTGCATTTCCTGCATCAACAGGCAGATTCTTAATACTGAGCCACCTGGTTAGCTACTAGAAAATACATGCAATTTTTAAGTCAAACTCTCCATTCCCTGAAATCCTAAAGAGTAGTTATTTAACAGGCAATTTATGAAACAAAGAAAATTAAATAAGAAAGAAGGCAATACTAAAATTATTCTCATGGAAAACTCAATATTAACTAAATATGTGCATATCTGTCCATATGCACACACATTTCAAGAAAGGAAGCATATTAATGCCAAGCAAATGTTCTACTTCACTGTTTCTTTGCTTTTATTGGAGTATAGTTTACACAGAATACATATTAGTTTCAGGTGTATAACATAGTGATGGATATACATTTATGTACATTATCAATCACAAGCCATGGTTATTCCAGTAAATCTTCTGTCACTGTACAAAATTATTACAGTGTTATTGACTATATTCTCTAGGCTGTTCATTACATCCTCATGGCTTATTAATTCCATAGCTGGTAGTTTGTATCTCTTGATTTCCTTCACCTATTTTGTGCCCCAACCCCCCACTGCCCCAGCAACCACTTGTTTATTTTCTGTACTTATTTCTGTTTTGTTTTTTGTTTTGCTTTTCAGGTTCCACATATAAATGAAATCATATGGTATTTGTCTTTTTCTGACATATTTCAATTAGCATACCATTGTCTAAGTTCATCTGTGTTGTTACAAATGGCAAGATTTCATTATTTTTATGGGTGAATAATGACCCATTTTGTGTATCTATATCTATGTCATAATACTTACAGCTTTATTCTCTTCCTTAAGAGAATTAGGTTACTTGGTTAGGTTTGGTTATTTGGAGTCTTCTCTACAATTTCCACACAAATTTTTGGATTATTTTTGTTCCAGTTCTATAAAATGCCATTGCTATTTTGGTAAGAATTACATTGAATCTATAGATTAATTTCCTGATACAGACATTTTGACAATATTAAGTCTTCCAATCCATGAGCACAGAATACTTTTCCATTGCTTTGTTTCTTCTTCAATTTTTTTTATTAATGTCTTGTAATTTTTAATGAACAAGTCTTCAATCTCCTTGGTTAAATTTATTCTTAGGTATTTTATTATTTTTGATGCAATTGCAAATGAGATTGTTTCCCTAATTTTGCTTTTGGATAATTTCTAATTAGTGTATAGAAACATAATAATTCCTTTATATCGGTCTTGTATCCTGCAACCTTGCTGAATTAATTTACTAAGTTCTAAAAGTTGTGGGGTGAGGTGTTTAGAGTTTTCTATATGTAGTATAATTTTTTAAATTATTTTCTATTTTTGCTGTTTCAGTTGAGTGATTTCCACTACCCTGTCTTCCAGACTCCTGATTTGTTCTTCTTCATTCTCTAATCTGCTGTGATTATAGTATTCTTTTCATTTCATTACTATATTCTTCAGTTCTGATTGTTCTTTTTTATGTTTTCTCTTTGCTGAAGTTTTAGTGAGTTCCTTCTTTCATTCTCCCAAATTTGGTGATCACTTTTAATACTACTGATTTTCACCCTTTATCTAGTAAATGTCTTATCCTCATTTTACTTCTTTTTTCTGAAGTTGTATCCTGTTCTTTCAATTGAAAGATATTCTTTTGTCCTTTCATTTTGCCTCTCTGTGCCTGTTTCTATGTATTAGATATATCAACTAGGTTTTTCCATCTTTTAAGAGTGATACTGTCTAGAAAGTGCCCAGTGGGTTTCAGTGGTACATTATTTCCTGGTCACCAGAGCCAGGTGCTCCAGCGGCATTCTCTATGTGAGCAACACGTGCCCTACTGTGGCGGTTGGACTGTGATTGTTGTAGGCATGCTGGTGAGTAGGGTTTGCCCCCAGGTCAGCTAGCTGGAAGGCTCGGCTGCTACTATTAAGGGCCTAACAGTGGTGGGATGGCTCTGGATCTACAAGGCTGAGCAGTGGAGATGATACTAGTGGGCGTATTGTGTGTGGAGTCACACTTTGGAGGGGCCAGCTATGGCAGGTCTGCCATCACTTCCATCTTCAAATTATGTTTTATCAGATCCTTATCCCTTCAGCACATACTCTAGTCAGAGAATCTCCTTGTTGTATGGCCCAGATGTTTTTCAAGATGCTAACTCTGCATTGTGACTTGGAACAGGGAAGTCTGTGTTGAACCCTTTAAGAATGGAGCCTCATTTTCCCATAGCCATCAGCTCTTTTGGACAGAAGTCCTGTAGGTTTTCAAAGTAAGATGTTATGGAGGTTTGTCTTCCTGGTACAGGTCCCTGGGCTGCGGGCCTGATGTGAGTTTTTATGAACCTTCACAGTTGTGATATCCATCTTGCTTGAGGGTTTCTTTATGGAGGTGTGGCTTCTGATTAGACTGAGTTTCTCCCCCACCTGTCTCAAAGTGGGCTTTATTTATATTATTAGTTGTTATTAAAAAACAAAATCTGTCTTGCTAGTTTTCAGGTCATTCTTACAGATAATTTCTCTTAATATAGTTTTGTTGTGTCCATGGGTGGGGTGAGCTCAGTACTTTGCCATCTTGAACTGGACACAACACAAATGTTCCATTTCTAAATGAGGGCATATGTCATTCTATTAAAATGGAATACCTGAAGGTAGTTATATCTTTAATATATTTACTACAATGTTTGTTCCTTCTTGAAGTTACGTTATTATAAACATGATGGAGAGTAAAAATTATGAAGCAAAATACATATTTCACATATTTCATAGAACTCTTACCTATTAGAAACCAAATTATAATATACACATAATAAATAACTACATGGATTCTTTAGGGCTTTCCAGGTGGCACTAGTGTTAAAGAGTTTGCCTGCCAATGTGAGAGACATGAGATGTGGGTTCGATCCCTGGGATGGGAAGATCTCGTGGAGTAGAGCATGGCAACATACTCCAGTATTCTTGCCTGGAAAATTCCATGGACAGAGAAGCCTTGTAAGCTGCAGTCCACAGGGTCACAAAGAGTCAGACATGACTGAAGTGACTTACCACACATGCACATATTCTTTGTTCTTAGTATTATTTTTTCTCTCACAAAAGAATGTAAACTTTCAAGGACTACATTCATTCAAAGTCATATTTTAAATATTTTGCTTTGTGATTTAACCACATTTTTTAATTATCCCCAACAGCTGATTATTACACAGGCCAAAAATAGGCTAAAGATAAGCAGACGTATAGGCTTGGCATTCAAGTGTCTTAAGAATAGACTAGGATTCAAATGGAGAAGCCAATGGCACCCCACTCCAGTACTCTTGCCTGGAAAATCCCATGGACGGAGGAGCCTGGAAGGCTGCAGTCCATGGGGTCACGAAGAGTCGGACAAGACTGAGCCACTTTACTTTCACTTTTCACTTTCATGCATTGGAAAAGGAAATGGCAACCTACTCTAGTGTTCTTGCCTGGAGAATCCCAGGGATGGGTGAGCCTGGTGGGCCGCTGTCTATGGGGTCATACAGAGTTGGACATGACTGAAGTGACTTAGCAGCAGCAGCAGCAGCAGGATTAAAAAAAAAAAAAAAGTCATATTCTGGATTTGCTGCTACCAACTTCCTGAAATTATGGGTTGGTCACTTAATGTCTCTTGACCACAGGATTGTCTTCTTTTTCAATCGTGAAAAATTTGATTTTATGGCTCAAATGACAGGATTTAAGATTGACAATCTGATGAAGGTAGTGACTCACTCATTAGCATGAGAAATACTCATTACCATAAGAAACACTCTGTCTCAACTACTTAAACCATTATAGAACACATGTTCTCCATGTTCTCAAAACCCAGACCAGGGCTTTTTTTTTTGGCTTTTAGCTCTTCTACCCAGAGATAACTAGTTATTATCATGTTCTTACATAATCTTTTAGAGATTTTCTATGTATACCAACTGTGTTCTGTGTGTAATTTGCTTGATCAGATGTAATCCAAGACCAAACCAGTTTTAGAGTTAAGTAAATGGAAGACAAAAAAAAAGGAACATCAAATTAATGATATTCACGGGGTCTCAGACATGCTACTTGAAAGCATGGCATCTTGGTATATTGAATATCTTAAGGTGAAAGAATTTAAGAAAATAGTAGAAACAGGAAGTCACTCTGACTTTCTCCCCCTTCACCCTTCTTTCCTGAAACAAGTCATAAAAATCCTATTGAAAGGTATTCTCCATGTACCAGAAGAATAGAAGACATTTTAATTACTGCAAATGGGTAATTTGGGACTGAGAAATCTGTACAAACAAACTTTGCTAAACTAACCATTATCTTTCCAGTTACTCCTCACCATTTACTACGCCAAGTCTTAATGTCTCTGATTTGTCTATTTCTCACAAATTTATTGTTTGTTTTGTATGTATGTAAAAGGTATAATGGAGAAGGGCATGGCAACCCACTTCAGTATTCTTGCCTGGAGAATCCTATGTACAGAGGAGCCTGGCAGGCTACAGTCCATAGGGTAGAAAACAGTTGGACACAACTGAAGTGACTTGGCATGTGTACATGCAAAATGTATAAAAACTTTCTGTTCTGGCCATTATTTAGGTTTTCATTGTCTTATGAAGTCTCCTATGTACATGATGAAATATAAAATGTGTATTCTTTTCTCCTGTTAATCTGTCCTCATCAGTTTAATTTTTAGAATCAGCCAGGGATCCTAAGAAGGTTGAGAGAAAGTTTTCCTCCCCTGTAATACAATATATCTGTCTAGCAGGGTGTGACAAAATTTGCTTATACCTTGTGGCAACATCACTTTACCTTATGATCTCTGTCTATTTTTTACCCCACTCCCTAGCCCATTTGCAAGGCGCTGTCCCAGCCAAACTATGTCAGTTCCCTGACTTACTGTTCTATTTTCTCTAAAAATTTCACCTTCTCTTTATCTAAAATATCTCCCTTCCTTCTGTCTCCTCTCCTAACTCCTACTCACTGTTCAAGACTCAGCTCAGACTATCACTTATAGGAAGTTCATCTGACTTCTAAGACATAGCAAGGCACATGTCTCATATAACAGCTATCAACTGCTATTGAGTTTCCCGTCTATTTCTTCGACTGCACAGTGACTCTAAATAAATAGCAGGCAACAGAACCTGGATTCTATGCATCTTTGCATGCCTAGTTCTAAACACCATGCCATCATGAATTTTTTATTAATAATATAAGCAACTGATGGCACCATGAACATTGTTATATTTTATTGAAACTTTTTCCTATTATTATTAATTTTTTAAAAATTTCAGAGTATCATTTTGTACATGATAAAGGCCATCTCTTACAAGGTACGTCTATGTCTCTACTGTATGATTGACAGCATAAATATGAGTACCCTTTGTGAAAGTAAGGAATTTAGAACAAAAACAGCCTATTCAATTTTATGAACTATTCAAGTGTCATCAATGACAAATGCACTTCTATCTCTTTCCTTCTCTTTCAACTATTATTTTTCTAATTGTAATGTGATCCTCACCTTTTACTAAATATTTGTTTTTTACTTATGTGTTACATACTTCAGTTCAGTTCGGTTGCTCAGTCGTGTCAGACTGTTTGCAATCCCATGGACTACAGCACGGCAGATGCCCCTGCGTATCACCAACTCCTGGAGCTCACTCAAACTCATGTCCATTGAGTCGGTGATGCCATCCAACCTTCTCATCCTCTGTCATCCCTTTTTCCTCCCACCTTCAATCTTTCCCAACATCAGAGTCTTTCCAAATGACTTAGCTTTTTGCATCAGGTGGGCAAAGTATTGAAGCTTCAGCCTCAGCATCGGTCCTTCCAGTGAATATTCAAGACTGATTTCCTCGAGGACGGACTGATTGGATCCCCTTGTTGTCCAAGGGACTCTTAAGAGTCTTCTCCAACACCACAGTTCAAAAGCATCAATTCTTCACTGCTCAGCTTTCTTTATAGTCCAGCTCACACACCCATACACGACTACTGGAAAAACCATAGCTTTGACTAGATAGACCTTTGGTAGCAAAATAATGTCTCTGATTTTTAATATTCTATCTAGGTTGGTCATAACTTTTCTTCCAAGGAGCAAGCATCTTTTAATTTCATGGCTGCAGGCACCATCTGCAGTGATTTTGGAACCCCCAAAATAAAGGCTCACTGTTTTCATTGTTTCCCCATCTATTTGTCATGAAGTGAAGGGACCAGATGCCATGACCTTGGTTTTCTGAATTAGAGTTTTAAGCTGATTTATTCACTCTCCTCTTTCACTTTTATCAAGAGGCTCTTTAGTTCTTTGCTTTCTGCCATTAAGTGTGGTGTCATGTGCATATCTGAAGTTATTGATATTTCTCTTGGCAATCTTGATTCCAGCTTGTGCTTCATCCGATCTAACGTTTCCCATGATGCACACTGCATATAAGTTAAATAAGCATAGTGACTATATACAGCCTTGACGTACTCTTTTCCCAATTTGGAATCAGTCTGTTGTTCCCTGTCCAGTTCTGTTGATTCTTGACCTGAGTACAGATTTCTCAGGAGGCAGGTCACGTGGTCTGGTATTCCCATCTCTTTAAGAATTTTCCACAGTTTGTTGTGATCCCCACAGTCAAAGGCATTGGCATAGTCAATAAAGCAAAAGTAAATATTTTTCTACTTCAGTTACACACTTAAGTTTGTCAATTTTGATCAAAAATTCAATAGGCCAACCATCTCCCTGACAGCTCCAAAAGAACTTCTACCAAATCCCAGGGACTTCTTAGAAAGTAATGAGAGAGTCAATTCCTAGTCACGTTGATAAGAAATCTGGGATCCCCAAGGAGGAGAAAGGGGTCTGGGGGTCTTAAGGAGGAGACAGAGGTCTGGAATTCTTAAGGAGGAAGAAAGGTCAAGTGTCTTTTTTTTTTTTTTTTCATTCATTGGTCTTAGTCTTATAAAATGTTTTATTTTTCTTTAAATGGGGGTTACTAATGATTACAGTTCAGTTCAGTTCAGTTCAGTCGCTCAGTTGTGTCCGACTCTTTGCGACCCCATGAATCGCAGCACGCCAGGCCTCTCTGTCCATCACCAACTCCTGGAGTTTACTCAAATTCATGTTGATGGAGTTGGTGATGCCATCCAGCCATCTCATCCTCTGTCGTCCCCTTCTCCACCTACCCCCAATCCCTCCCAGCATCAGAGACTTTTCCAATGAGTCAACTCTTCACACAAGGTGGCCAAAGTACTGGAGTTTCACCTTTAGCATCAGTCCTTCCAATGAACACCCAGGACTGATCTCCTTTAGAATGGACTGGTTGTATCTCCTTGCAGTCCAAGGGACTCTCAAGAGTCTTCTCCAACATCTCAGTTCAAAAGCATCAATACTTTGGTGCTCAGCTTTCTTCACAGTCCAACTCTCACATCCATACATGACCACTGGAAAAACCATAGCCTTGACTAGATGGACCTTTGTTGGCAAAGTAATGTTTCTGCTTTTTAATATGCTATCTACGTTAGTCATACCTTTCCTTCCAAGGAGTAAGTGTCTTTTAATTTCATGGCTGCAATCACCATCTGCAGTGATTTTGGAGCCCCCAAAAATAAAGTTTGACACTGCTTCCACTGTTTCCCCATTTATTTGCCTTGTGATGGGACCAGATGCCATGATCTTAGTTTTCTGAATTTTGATCTTTAGGCCAACTTTTTCACTCTCCTCTTTCACTTTCATCAAGAGGCTCTTTAGTTCCTCTTCACTTTCTGCCATAAGGGTAGTGTCATCTGCATATCTGAAGTTATTGATATTTGTCCAGGCAATATTGATTCCAGCTTGTGTTTCTTCCAGTCCAACGTTTCTCATGATGTACTCTGCATATAAGTTAAATAAGCAGGGTGACAATATACAGCCTTAACGTACTCCTTTTCCTATTTGGACCCAGTCTATTGTTCCATGTCCAGTTCTAACTGTTGCTTCCTGGCCTGCATATAGGTTTCTCAAGAGGCAGGTCAGGTGGTCTGGTATGCCAATCTCTTTCAGAATTTTCCACAGTTTATTGTGATCCACACAGTCAAAGGCTTTGGCATAGTCAAAAAAGCAGAAATAGATGTTTTTCTGGAACTCTCTTGCTTTTTTGATGATTCAGCAGATGTTGGCTATTTGATCTCTGGTTCCTCTGCCTTTTCTAAAACCTGCTTGAACATCTGGAAGTTCACAGTTCACATACTGCTGAAGCCTAGGTTGGAGAATTTAGAGCATTACTAGCGTGTGACATGAGTGCACTTGTGAGGTAGTTTGAGCATTCTTTGGCATTGCCTTTCTTTGGGATTGGAATGAAAACTGACCTTTTCCAGTCCTGTGGCCGCTGCTGAGTTTTCCAAATTTGCTGCCATATTGAGTGCAACACTTTCACAGCATCATCTTTCAGGATTTGAGATAGCTCAACTGGAATTTCATCACCTCCACTAGCATTGTTTGTAGTGATGCTTCCTAAGGCCCACTTGACTTCACATTCCAGAACGTCTGGCTCTAGGTGAGTGATCACACCATCATGATTATCTGGTCATGAAGATCTTTTTTGTACAGTTCTTCTGTGTATTCTTGCCACCTCTTCTTAATATCTTCTGCTTTTGTTAGGTCCATACCATTTCTGTTCTTTGTTGAGACCATCTTTGCATGAAATGTTCCCTTGGTATCTCTATTTTTCTTGAAGAGATCTCTAGTCTTTCCCATTCTGTTATTTTCCTCTATTTCTTTGCATTGTTCACTGAGGAAGGCTTTCTTATCTCTCCTTGCTATTCTCTGGAACTCTGCATTCAGATGCTTATATCTTTCCTTTTCTCCTTTGCTTTTTGCTTCTCTTCTTTTCATAGCTATTTGTAAGGCCTCCTAAGACAGCCATTTTGCTTTTTTTGCATTTTTTTTTTTCTTGGGGATGGTCTTGATCCCTGTCTCCTGTACAATGTCACGAACCTCCATTCATAGTTCATCAGGCAATCTGTCTATCAGATCTAGTCCCTTAAATCTATTTCTCACTTTTACTGTATAATCATAAGGGATTTGATTTAGGTCAGACCTGAATGGTCTAGTGGTTTTCCCTACTTTCTTCAATTTAAGTCTAAATTTGGCAATAAGGAGTTCATGATCTGAACCACAGTAAGCTCGCGGTCTTGTTTTTGCTAACTGTATAGAGTTTCTCCATCTTTGGCTGCAAAGAATACAATCAATCTGATTTCGGTGTTGACCATCTGGTGATGTCCATGTGTTGAGTCTTCTCTTGTGTTGTTGATAGAGGGTGTTTGCTATGACCAGTGCGTTCTCTTGGCAAAACTCTATGAGCCTTTGTCCTGCTTCATTCCGTACTCCGAGGCCAAATTTGCCTGTTACTCCAGGTGTTTCTTGACTTCCTGCTTTTGCATTCCAGTCCCCTATAATGAAAAGCACATCTCTTTTGGGTGTTAGTTCTAAAAGCTCTTGTAGGTCTTCATAGAACCATTCAACTTCAGCTTTTTCAGTGTTACTGGTTGCGGCATAGGCTTGGATTACTGTGATATTGAATGATTTGCCTTGGAAATGAAGAGAGATCATTCTGTCGTTTTTGAGATTTCATCCAAGTACTGCATTTCAGACTCTTTTGTTGACCATGATGGCTACTCCATTTCTTCTAAGGGATTCCTGCCCACAGTAGTAGATATAATGGTCATTTGAGTTAAATTCACACATTCCAGTCCTTTTTAGTTCACTGATTCCTAGAATGTCGATGTTCACTCTTGCCATGTCCTGTTTGACCACTTCCAATTTACCTAACATTCCAGGTTCCTATGCAATATTGCTCTTTACAGCTTTGGACCTTGCTTCTATCACCAGTCACATCCACAACTGGGTATTGTTTTTGCTTTGGCTCCATCCCTTCATTCTTTCTGGAGTTATTTCTGCACTGATCTCCAGTAGCATACTGAGCACTTACCGACTGGGGACTTCCTCCTTCAGTATCCTATCATTTTGCGTTTTCATACTGTTCATGGGGTTCTCAAGGCAAGAATACTGCAGTGGTTTGCCATTCCCTTCTCCAGTGGACCACATTCTGTCAGACCTCTCCACCATGACCCGTCTATCTTGGGTGGCCCCACATGGGCACAGGAGGGCCAAGAGGAGCTACTCCACATTCAAGGTCAGGAGGGGAGGCTGTGAGGAGATACCCCTTGTCCAAGGTAAGAAGCAGTGACTGCGCTTTGCTGGAGCCACCGTGAAGAGATACCCCACGACCAACATAAGAGAAACACAAGTAAGAAGGTAGCTGTTGTGAGAGGGCATCAGAGGGCAGACAAACTGAAAACATAATCACAGAAAACTAGCCAACCTGATCACATGGACCACAGCCTTGTCTAACTCAGTGAAACTAATGATTACACAACAAACAATTCAGTTTAAACTCTGTACAAAGGAGTATATAAAAACAATGTATCCTGCTTGTAGACATGTTTCTCCTTCTTGAGAACCTTCTGACTAATACTTTTATCTTAAAATATATATAATGGAAGTGGGTTAGCTAAAATCTTTCTATTGTTACTTCTAATCCTGGCATCTTAAAATGTAAATTATGGGAGTGGGTCTAGTAATAGCTTTACAACTTTGAGACATTCTTTTGATTTATTGTACTAACCAATTTAAAAAGTTTATAATTCCCTTGCTAAAACTAGTGAAGGGCCACTCTCTGTCCCCCTCTTATGTCTGTGTCAGAAGCTTTCTCTGTCCCTTTTTCACTTTGATCAAAGTCTGCTATACAAAAGCTGTTGAGTGAACAAGCCTGGTGTCTGGTCCTGAAGTTAAATCTTCTTTGGAGATCAGGAATCAGACACTGTTCTCCATAAGCTAACAGTAACATGTAAACCAGTCTAATCTTCATTTTTGCAGTAGAGAAATTACAGTCTGGAAAATTAATGTAATTTCCTCAACTTAACAGAGGAGGAACAGAACTTGACATGACAATGATTTTTTGACTGCAGATTCACTACTTTTGTTAATATTACATCTTGAAAAAATCACTTTGTACAACAAAGAATGTCATTTTTATATTACATACACACTCTGTTACTTCCACAAGATGACATTTCCATCTTCTTGCCACATACTGATCACACATTCTGATTTTCCTTTGATTGCATATTTTATGAGGTCCTGTTCTTAGTCTTGCAATTTATTTTACTATTTCCTGACCACTTACATAACGTTGCTGCTGCTGCTGCTAAGTTACTTCAGTCATGTCCAACTCTGTGTGACCCCATAGATGGCAGCCCACCAGGTTCCCCCATCCCTGGGATTCTCCAGACAAAAATACTGGAGTGGGTTGCCATTTCCTTCTCTAATGCATGAAAGTGAAAAGTGAAAGTGAAGTCGCTCAGTCTTGTCCAACTCTTGGCAACCCCATGGATTCCAGCTCACCAGGCTCCTCCATCCATGGGATTTTCCAGGCAAGAGTACTGGAGTGGGGTGCCATTGTCTTCTCCATACATAACCTTATTAGCTAGTATATAACATTAAGCTGTCTGATCATGTTTACCTCTTTCAGTTTCGTATTTCCAATAGATTTAATTAAAATTTTACTTAATACTTTTCTGTGATAATTGATAAAGATTACAAGCCAACCTAGGAATAACAAGTATATTTTCATTTGTCATTGACCTTATTCTGCTGTCACTTTTCCTCTTCCAAATCAATACAATGAAAGGAATTTTATCTATTTTATGAACAGAAAGATTAGGTGATTTTTGTAGGAAAAGAACTACATGTTTGCTTATTTCACTATTTGGTAATTTGAAAGAAACAGCTTAGATGTGGTTGAACTTAAATGCTCCTGCTCTTGGAAGTCATTTTTGGTGCTTTGTGCTAATTTTTAGTGGAGTTTGTCTTAAAATACCTGGATTGTGGTCTTTTTAAAATGTTTCAAAATCAAACTGCACCAGATACTAAGGGACAGAAGGTAAGTAATTCCAGCTCCAAGCAATTTAATAGGAAGTGGAGAAAACAAAAGATAACGGGAAAAAAAAAGTAACACAAAAATTGGAAGTCTTAAAAATATCACAGATTGATCTTATTATGAAAGATTAATATATTAGACTAGTTCATTGCTTTCTTTCTGCTATTATATAATAATCCCTAACTTGAAAGAAATATTGAACATATGATTGGGGAAATAATATAAATTCAAAACTTCTGAATATTAGCAGAAAAGTTATTTCAAAAAGATATAATTGAAGAATATTCCTATAGTATGCTTCTAAATAACTATGATATACATTTATTCCAAACAATAGGAAGTGATGAATTTCTATAAATATCAGTCTCAGAAATTCAATTTTACTTCAAGATGAATTAAACGGAATTAATTTGCTATGTAAGCCAATCAATTAAGAGATAAAGACATAAATAGCTAAACAAATTGCTAGTCTCTGAAACATAGCAGCATTTCTCCAATTTACTAATTTTAAAATGAGTGCTAGTTTCTTGTTCAACATACAGATTCTTAGGCCATCTCTGGATATAGTACTGAGGAATTATTATACTTACTCAAGTCCCCAGATTAGGGAAGTATGAGAAACACTGAGACAATAGGTCAGTTGCTGGCATGGGTCATGTTGTTGTAATGTATATATTTTTTATAAATATGAATATGACTGTCAATATGTTTTAATCCAGTACTCGTGCCTAGAGAATTCCATAGACAGAGGACTCTGACAGGCTACAGTCCATGAGCAAAGAGTCAGACACAACTGAATGACTACACTTTCACTTTCATATTTTAAAGTAAAAATAAGACATTGGTTTGAATTAGTAAAATAAATGCAGACTTTTTTTGAATGTATCATTTGTAATAATCCATCCTTTTTTATATCTTCCTCTCTGCATTAAATCATTTGAGGACAGGAACTAGATTGTCTTTATTTAATGCTTAACTTTCAATATCAAAGTCCAGAAATTGTTGTATCATCCTTCATCAAAACTTTTTGCTAAATGAGTGAATGCATTAATTACTATGTACAGAAACTACCTGTTTGAGGGAATACTTTAATTTTTTGAGAAAGAAAAAACTTAAGAATTTGAAGATTCAAATATACTAAATGCACAGTTTGTATTAAATATCTTCGTCTTTTGGAAATAGTTACCAACTATCCCATGGATGAAGAGAGAAAAAGCCTCCTGATTTTCAATTTCAGGTACTTTTAATGATCATACTCCACTACTATTATCTCTCCTAGATGCACCCCCAGCATCAGCTGATTTCCAACCAGGTATTGCTCTCTTTTCATGACTGATTGCCTTTTCAATCTACTTTTTAACAGGACACAACACATAATTTTCTTTCAAAAACCTAGTCAGAAAGCTGAGTTTTATATAGCAGTTCATGTTTGTAAAGCTCTCTTTAGGACTATATGGCATGTAACAGATGGAAATTTCCTAAATATCTTCTTTTCTGAGAGTAAAGAGATATTTCACTGAATACAATTCTATGCACTTAATAAAACAATTTAAATACACATATTAATTGCACAGTCTAGACAGTCTAGATTGTTCTAACCATGCTCTAACCTTTTTCAATATATATTATTGAACCTTTAGCTCTCACAATAATCCAATGAGATATTTTATTATTTCCATGTAACAGAGGAGGTACCGAAGTATCTCATTTTCTTTTCTGGGAATTCTTGTATAGGAATTTATAAAATATTACAACCCTATTTATATTAATCTTAGAAATCCTCAAACCTTAAAGCAAACATACAAATATGTCCTTAAAATTCAAAGCAATATTAGTAACCACCATAAAGCAATGTCTACAGAGAATTCTGAAATATTACATGTATATACTTAAAAGAAAAAGAATGCCTCCTTGGTAGACAGCAAAAATTTCTATATTGCATACTAACTGCTCAGATGGGCAATTTGCACTAATCAACTGGAGACAAAGGGAGAGAGAATTACAGCAACTTGATGAGTTAATTTTGTGTTTTATAGCTATTATCTTCCTGGGTTGCTAAATGCTCCATCTTTAACATAGTTTTGAGATCTTACAAATGCCCTTGTCAAAACCAAGCAACACATTTCTGAACTGTTAAAGTCATCTGAATGTTCTTACATTTATTTGTTCTAAAAGGAAACCTAGGTCCTCTATATTGAAAAAACGTAAGAAAGGCTGGAGGCCTTTCAAATTCCCCTAACAGACTCTCCCCCTACAGACTCTTGCCCTATATTTTATTTAGAGGGCTCTATGTTTAATCTTACAAAATATTTGTGAAGATACTCTAGGAGTTTTCAACTAAAAATAAGATGGTAGACATACTGTCTTTAAAGAGTGAGATAGGAGAGTGCAACTTCACACTGACACTTGGGAGATTACATCCTCTTATGAAATGTCTGAATCAAGTACGCCATTTTCATGAATATACTCTATTACAGTCTCAAGATTACTGCGTCAAAGTAATTTAATTGCAAAGAAAAAGTACATCGGCCTGGAGAAACCTAAAGCAATAAATCAAAAAGTAATTTATGTATACCCTGTTAAGATTTTAAA
The DNA here is from genome assembly GCF_032452875.1 of Bos javanicus. NCBI lineage: Eukaryota > Metazoa > Chordata > Mammalia > Artiodactyla > Bovidae > Bos > Bos javanicus. The sequence continues at coordinate 55,815,829 of NC_083869.1, read as the reverse complement.
GACCAAAAACATCCTTCATTGTTAAACCCAAGAGATCTTTCATTATATACTTTTTTCAGTTCAATTCAGGAAAGCTATTAAGTGTCATGTAGAAAAAACTGGACTCACAGAGTAGGAAATACTCAGATGCTTATTATTGTCCAATCCAGGTCTAACAAGGGTCTTCCATATCACTTTCAATAAGCAAATTAGTATCTATCAGACTGAAGATATAATAATCATAACTCGTATTCTGGCAAAATATCACCAAAAATGATTCTCATGATTTAGAGGGAAGAAAATGTGCAAATTAAAAAAAAAAAAAGGCAGGAAATAATTATTTAGAAATATGCTGCAGTTCTAGCACATTTCACTTATTTACAGCTCTCCATAAGTAATAGAAGTCCTGGAACAAGAATAAGCATTTAACTCTTTGATGATGAATACATTCCACAACTGAAATTCTCCCCCAACTTTTTTTTTTTTTAAGAAAGTGATGCACAGATTAAAGCAGTTTACTTTACACCAATCGGAATACAGGTTTTTTCACAATGTATCCAGATCTTAAAGGCAAAAAAAAATATATATATATATATATATATATATATTTCTGTTAAGATTCTAACAGAAAAAGCTTTTATTCTATTTCTTTTCAAAGTGAATTTTATGACCATACACAATCAATAATTTTTTTTAATGCCTAGGGTTGATCATGTCTAAAATGTGAATTATATTGAGACTGAAGAATAAGGAATCAATGTCTGATTATTTTTAACCTATATAAAGGCCAATATTTCAACCTAATTTCCCTATCTCAGATACCATATAGTATGATTATATCAAATAGAAACACTTTTGTGAAAATATTTTATAAATTCTAAAGGGTTATTAGATGTAAAGTAAAGCAAAATAAGATAAAACTTTCACATAAATATTCATACCTTCCTGGAAAGCTTCTGGTATTTTTACTTTAAAGTTTTCTGATTCTGTGATTCTAATGTGGGCTTATCATTTTGCTCTTGGGTCTGAAACGAAGAAAATGTGAAACCAAGGAAACTGCTTCAGACAGAGGATGATTGTTTTATTTTGTTACTTACTCTGCTTCATTAGTCTAGACTGTCATGAGAATCCTGACAGGACATCGGGGCAAGCAGTTATAGTCAGAAAACATCAGATATTAATTAAGCTGCCCCTCAATTCAACTTCACATTGCAGAGTTCACCAGGAATTATACACTGGAATTCTGCCCTAATAGCTTTTAGCAATAATGAAAACATAATATTAACTGCTTTATTGGGACTTCTTAAGGTTTAGCTTCTGGGTTAAGCATTTTATATATTTTAGAGAGCACAGGCCCTTGGAAGAGAAAGAGTTGGTTTGGAATCAAATCCTAATAGTGCCTTTAGTGACTATAAGGTATTAGCAAAGTATTAAACCTCTATGAAATCTCAGTTTCCTCAGCCGTTCTATGGAAATATGAACAATAGAACTTCACAGAGCTATTGTCAAATTTAAATGTAACAATCCATCTGAATGTTGAACCATACCTTGTTTAAAAGATCTATAAATCCTATCATAAATATGATATTTCAGAGATATCACAGTAGACCATATCCAATTTGTAACACCAACACATCCAAAACTCTGCCTTGGGAAGCATTATATCACTTGATGATTTATGATTATAGTCATAGAAAATAGATACTCTAAAATGACAGTTTCTTTGCCTTGCCACCAGATGGTGGTTGTGTCTTTAGTAACTTTTAAAGTACTAGCTTTGGCCTTTAAGAAGTAAAATATTAAGCAAATTTATATAATTGATAGTTTCTTTATTTAAATGCTTTATCATGTCTGTTTCTGGTTTCTAGTTACCATATTAATAAACACTCTGAACACCTTTAAAATGTATACCTTAACAAACTTGTGTTCTGTAAGAGGAACCATTACTCTAAACAAGCTGCATGATATGCAGAATTATAATACAAAATGATCAAATACTGAGTCATGTTTTATTTGGGAGGTATCCAATTTGTGTATTTCTGTCTAAATGTTAAAAGTGACCCTTAAACTGCCTTTTTTATAAGAAAAAATATAGCTCTATTAGTCAATAAAAACATATTCCAGACCAAAGTTCACTTTTGTATAATTCTCATATATTTTGGAAAATGGCAACTACTTTCTCACAATTTTCTAGCTTCAACTTAACTAAACTGTTTTTTGCTTCCCCTGGCCTCTTCTTAAATGTTTTCCTATTTGAAATAACAGAGAGAAGAAGTCTGAATGGTAAATAGGTACATTTCTTATAAATTTGGCAACCTTGATGTGGCACAAGCTTGATGTCTCAGTTGAGGTTAGCTCTAAAAGTGAGCCATAAATTCTTAGCTCTTTTCAGAAAAATAAGACAAATATGTCTGATTTTATTAGATTAGAAAGTAACTGGAGAAGAGGAGAAGAACTGGAAGGGGGAGGAAGGGATAGGGAGAGTGAGAGTGAGAAGAAATTAAGCACATTTCTTTGCATGTTAACTTATTTTTTCATTTAAAGTCTGATGACAAAAATAAGCAAAATGTTCATAATATATGAAATGAAAGTACAAATAAAAATGGAAGCACAGAAAAGAGCAAAATTGGTGGTGAAATGAAATAGACCTTGGTGATCTCACCAAACTTAGAAACTTGTATACATTATTTATGTGTTTGATTTTCCAAGGCTATTGATATGAGTTTACTCATTTTTCTTTTGTTGATTTTTTCTCTTCCCCTTTTCCTCATTTTTTCATCTTCAACAGAAAAAATATTAATAGCTGGAAACTTTTCTTTCTCCACTCTTTTTGGGTATTTAAATCTGAGGACAATTTTACAAAGTCTCACAGTTGACTGGGAAACACCATATTGTTATTGTCTCACTCAGCTTGTGTTTTATTATTATTATTATTATTTGTGGATACTAAAATAATGTTATAGTACACAAAACTTGTAACAGAATTCTTTTAAGAAACTCAACAAATATAAGACAGTATATATTCTTTCTCTATGGTTTTAGGTATATAGTCATGCTGATTCATCTTTGAGGAGCTGTTCTGTGATATTACACTTTCTTTTCATTTTTATACCTAGTTTTATAGTTCCAAGGTCTTCTCATTGAATTAAAACCTTATTTTATGATCTCGTTCATTCATCTCTGCTTCTTTTTAGCTTATCTAACTATTCCAGAAGCTCATTTAACCTTTACATTGTTTAGACTAGGATGAAGAAATCCTTCGTACATCATCAAAGAGATAAAGTGGCATATTAAAAAAGGAAGGAATATTTGTAAGAATTAAAAGACACAAAGCGATTCCATTTACATTGAAATAGACTCTTTCCAGATTTTGCAGGATACTTAAAGGCAGCTTTGTTAATTTAACATATAGGAAAATGGCCTAAGTTGTTTTTTTTTTTCTTGCTGGATGCATATTGGGAAGGGTGGTAGTGATGGATTTTATATATACTTAATCTAAACTTACAAACTTAGCAATATCCGTTCTCTGCACCCATAATCTTTCAATTTCCCCCATTAGGTTGTCAGTCTAATGACCTTTAAAATCAAATCATGTTTGTCATGATACCACCAACATGCTTTCAGTTCAGTTCAATTCAGTCGCTCAATCGTGTCCGACTCTTTGCGACCCAATGAATCGCAGCACACCAGGCCTCCCTGTCCATCACCAACTCCTGGAGTTCACTCAGACTCATGTCCATCGAGTTGGTGATGCCATCCAGCCATCTCATCCTCTGTCGTCCCCTTCTCCTCCTGCCCCCAATCCCTCCCAGCATCAGAGTCTTTTCCAATGAGTCAACTCTTCACATGAGGTGGCCAAAGTACTGGAGTTTCAGCTTTAGCATCAGTCCTTCCAATGAACACCCAGTACTGATCTCCTTTAGAATGGACTGGTTGGATCTCCTTGCAGTCCAACATGCTTTAGAAAATAACAAATTTAAAGATACGGAAAAGAAATGATTTTTTTTTTAAGAATTAAGTATCAGTGAGAGAATAAAGCTTAAATTAAAGTATCTAGAGAATGAGGAACTATGCAAAACATCTGCATGCCCAGGATGACAATCTTCTTTGAAGAAAATGAGAACTGTCTTAGTTTAAAAGGAAGGGGTTACTAACTTCAGTGACTGTGTTATAAACAGACTTGTTATGTTGATACTTTCAAACCTTTAGGATGCTATCAACATCTATCCAGATTTGAAGAGTCAGGTGCATTTTTCCTGAATAGGAATTTTCCTGAATAGTGCTATGAATAGAGAACAGGACATAGAATAAGTGACAGCAGTTAGTAGATGGTTAAAAAGAAAAGGTGAGCTTACGAATATTGGAAAATTCTGAGATGGAAAGAACACAGAAGAAAGGAAGTGCATTTCAAAACCCATGGTTTATGTTGTTAGTATTCTCTTATTCTTGATTTGTGTCTTCTACTTTGCAGACTTTCTTTTGTTCTGTAGCCAGAACGATCCTTTAATAAATCTACCTACTTCTTCCACTGACTTGCCTTTAACCTTGAGGTGCGCACTATCTTTCCTGGTATGTTCTAGCTACAAACTGGTTGCAGTGTAACAATGCAGGGATATTGTGTCTTGCACTGGGAAAAACTATATACCCAGCACATGGAATATTCCTAGTACATAAGAGAATTCCATTCCATATGTGTGGAGGAAAAACATAAAAGGTCAGATAGTGCTATAGTGATACATACATAGCTGCGTGCTCTAAGTGCTTTATTACTGTTTTAGGTCAGATATCTTTAAAAAGTTCAAGTGTTACAGGTTCAGGCTCTAAGCCCATACAGTTCAGTCCTTCCCATTTTTTGACCCTTTTTACAACTCCTTGTAAACCCAGGAAACCCCTCCACTAGGACTTTTAAAAATCCTTTGTATTCTTAATCTCTTAACATTCTGTTGGGCTTTTCTGTCCTGCCCGCAACCTGACTCACCCTTTGAGGACACTGGCTCCCCTGGACCTTATCATTTGATAGCTGTTTTCTACCCAAACCCTTTATTTTCTCCCTAACCATATGAGTATGGAGGTTTTGAAGCTCACTGCAATCCTATTATTGTCCCTTTACCAGCCCTAAAAGTCTCTACTCTTTGATCTCTTGTCCTCTGATGGCATTATCGATTATTCTTACTTCAGTTCTTTCCTGACTTTCAGGTCAGGAACTTCCTTTTTTTCTTTTTTTCAATTCCTTCCTCACCAGTTCTCCAAAACAACATTTGCTTAGTTCTTTATGATTTTAAATCATATGAGGATACATTTTCTAATACACTAGCTTCTTGGATCCTTAACCTTTTCTCCTGAAATGATCATGTTCTTCCCTATAACTCAACTAACCATTCTCATGGTTAGAGTTTACATATAATTATTACCAAAATATTCTCTCTCCATAATTTCAATTGCCAGTATACCATTCCATGAACACAGCCTCCCACTTTCAACTCATGTTCTCTAGTATCGCAATGCAACAAGCCTTCAGATCACATATTATGAGTACACTTTCAACTGTCTTGTCCTACTCCCTTATGGCCTGACTTCCTTTTAAATTCTATGCCCAATCATTTATTTACTCCACTGAAAACACCCTGAACTTCTGTATTTCTCTCTGTGAGCAATTATCCAACCTTGTATCTATACTTGTAAAGGTAAATGTGGTTGGAAACACACACACACACACACACACACACACACACACACACAATCTTGCTAAATAGTGCAGGCAAGCAAAATATGCCACTCTAAAAGATGTCACTTTGGCATAAGGATTATTTTGAGCTGAAAGCTATTAAGAAGTAGATATAAACAAAGCTCTCTGCTTTCCCCCTATTTACCAAAGAGTAGAACATAAATTTGCAAATATATCTCTCTTCCCCTTTCTAGCAGGAAGAACAAAATCATGGGAGACTTTAGATCCTTACAACCCAAAGACAGAAGCAGAAGAATTTACATAACAAACTTTACTAACTTGCCCTTATTTTCCATTAGTTTCCCATATATTTGCCATACCACAATTTTCTATCCCTGAGACTGATGGTCATTACACTTTGTCTTATTACTTTTAAAAACAAAATATTATTCCTTTGCTAAGATAGGACACTGAAAGATGAACTCCCCAGGTCAGCAGGTGCCCAATATGCTACTGGAGATCAGTGGAGAAATAACTCCAGAAAGAATGAAGACATGGAGCCAAAGCAAAAGCAACATTCAGTTGTGAATATAACTGGTGATGGAATTAAAGTTCAATGCTGTAAAGAGCAATGTTGCATAGGAACCTGGAATGTTAGGTCCATGAATCAAAGCAAATTGGAAGTGATCAAACAGGAGATGATAAGTGTGAACATGGACATTATAGGAATCAGTGAATTAAAATGGACTGGAATGGGTGAATATAATTCAGATGACCATTATATCTACTACTGTGAGCAAGAATCCCTTACAAGAAATGGAGTAGTTATATAGTCAACAAAAGAGTCCAAAATGCAGTACTTGGATGCAGTCTCAAAAACTACAGAATGATCTCTGTTCATTTCCAAGGCAAACCATTCAATATCAGAGTAATCCAAGTCTATAAACTGACCATTAATGCTGAAGAAGCTGAAGTTGAATGGTTCTATGAAGACCTACAAACTTTTTAGAACTAACACCCAAAAAAGACATCCTTTTCATTATAGGGGACTGGAATGAAAAAGTAGAAAGTCAAGAAATACTTGGGGTAATAGGCAAATTTGGCCCTGGAGTACAGAACAAAGCAGGGCAAAGGCTAATAGAGTTTTGCCAAGAGAACTCAGTGGTCATAGCAAACACCCTCTTCCAACAACACAAGAGAAGACTCCACATATGGACGTCACCAGATGGTCAATACTGAAATCAGATGGACTACATTTTTTGCAGCCAAAGGTGGGGAAGCTCTATATAGTCAGCAAAAAAAAAAAAAAAAAAAAACACCAGGAGCTGACTGTGGCTCAGGTCATGAACTCCTTATTGCCAAATTCAGACTTAAATTGAAGAAAGTACGGGAAATCACTAGACCATTCAGGTATGACCTAAATCAAATCCCTTACAATTATACAGTGGAAGTGACAAATAGATTCAAAAGATTAGATCTGATAGAGTGCCTGAAGAATTATGGACAGAGGTTCCTGACACTGTACAGAACGCAATGATCAAGACCATCCCCAAGAGAAAGAAATGTAAAAGACAAAATGGTTGTCTGTGGAGGCCTTAAAAATAGCTGTGAAAAGAAGAGAAGCAAAACGCAAAGGAGAAAAGAGAAGATATAGCCATTTGAATGCAGAGTTCCAAAGAATAGCAAGGAGAGATAAGAAAGCCTTCCTCAGTGAACAATGCAAAGAAATAGAGGGAAAAAATAGAAGGGAAAGGCTAGAGATCTCTTCAAGAAAATTTGAGATACCAAGGGATTATTTCATGCAAAGATGGGCTCAACAAAGGACAGAAATGGTATGGACCTAACAGAAGCAGAAGATATTAAGAAGAGGTGACAAGAATACACAGATGAACTGTACAAAAAAGATATCCATGACCCAGATAATCATGATGGTGTGATCAATCACCTAGAGCCAGACATCCTGGAATGTGAAGTCAAGTAGGCCTTAGGAAGCATCGCTACAAACAAAGCTAGTGGAGAGATAGAATTCCAGTTGAGCTATTTCAAGTCCTAAAAGATGATGCTGTGAAAGTGCTGCATTCAATATGCTAACAAATTTGGAAAACTTGGCAGGGGCCATAGGACTGGAAACATCAGTTTTTATTCCAATCCCAAAAAAAGGCAATGCCAAAGAATGCTCAAACTACAGCACAGTTGCTCTCATCTCACAGGCTAGTAAAGTAATGCTCAAAATTCTCCAAGCTAATCTTCAACAGTACGTAAACCATGAACTTCCAGATGTTCAAGCTGGTTTTGGAAAAGGCAGAGGAACCAGAGATCAAATTGTCAACATCCACTGGATCATCGAAAAAGGGACAAAGTTCCAGAAAAACAATATTTCTGCTTTGTTGACTATGCCAAAGCCTTTGACTGTGTGGATCACAACAAACTGTGGAAAATTCTCAAAGAAATGGAAATACCAGACCACCTGACCTGCCTAGTGAGAAATCTGTATTCAGGTTAAGAAGCAACAGTTAGAACTGGACATGGAACAGCAGACTGGTTCCAACTAGGGAAAGGAGTATATCAGGCTGTATATTGTCAGCCTGCTTATTTAACTTACATGCAGAGAACATCATGGGAAACACTGGACTGGATGAAGCACAAGCTGGAATCAAGATTCCCAGGAGAAATATCAATAACTTCAGATATAAGGATGACAGCACACTAATGGCAGAAAGTGAAGAACTAAAGACTCTCTTGATGAAAGTGAAAGAGGGGAGTGAAAATGTTGGCTTAAAACTCAACATTCAGAAAACTAAGATCATGGCATCTGGTCCTATCACTTCATGGCAAATCGATTTGGAAACAGTGACAGACTTTATGTTCTGGGCTCCAAAATCACTGCAGATGGTGACTGCAGCCATGAAATTAAAAGACCCTTGCTCCTTGGGATAAAAATTATGACTAATCTAGACAGCATATTAAAAAAGCAGAGACATCATTTTTCCAACAAAGATCCATCTAGTTAAGTTTGGTTTTTCCAATAGTCATGTTTGGATGTGAGAGTTGGACTATCAAGAAAGCTGAGTGCTGAAGAATCGATTCTTTTGAACTGTGGTGTTGGAGAAGACTCTTGAGAGTCCCTTGCACAGCAAGGAGATCTAACCAGTCCATCCTAAAGGAGATCAGTCTTGAATATTCATTGGAAGGACTGATGCTGAAGCTGAAACTCTGATACTTTGGCCACCTGATGAGAAGAGCTGACTCATGTGAAAAGACCCTGATGCTGAATGATTGACAGCGGAGGAGAAGAGGACGACAGAGGATGAGATATTTGTATGGCATCACCGACTCAATGGACATAAATTTGAGTAAGCTCTGGGAGTTGGTGATAGACAGGGAAGCCTGGCGTGCTGCAGTCCATGGGGTCAAAAAGAGTCAGACCTGACTGAGCGACTGAAATGGACTTAACTGAAGATGCTATATAAGCCTAAGTTCTTATTAACTCTCGAGTTACACAACCCTGTGTTTCTCCAATGTATAATATATAAGAAATACATGGATCAATTTCTACTTGTTTTTCTCTTGTTAATTTGCCTATTGTTACAGAGTCCCAGGTCAAAACCTGGAAGAGTAGAAATAAAAATATTTTTCTCCTGTTTCTCTGATCTCATTATACCTTCATGATCACAGTCTTAGGAATCAGAGAAATTACACTATATTTCTTTGTTTTACTCTTGCTCCTAGTCTCTTAGATCTGTACTACAGAAGTCAATGAATTGTTTGCTACTAGCCCACAAAAAGATAAGTAATAGAGTTAAAAAAATAATTTGGAAAATTTACAGCAATTTGACAGAGCAATTTTACATCCAGTGAATATAATATTTTAATTAAATTTGTATTTATATTTTTTTAGGTTTTAAATAATTATTTTATTGTAACTTATGAAAGCATCATTTCACCATCTGTTGGAAATCAAAACAAATAAACAAAAAATCTGGTGCTTCTCCACAACTAGTTTGAGATGCACTATCTTAGATTTTGATTAATTTCCTCTTTGGTTCAAACCTCTAATAATTCATTTCTTATACTTGTTCCTAGTCTCCTATTTTACAGAAAAATTAGAAGCAATTAGAAGTAAACTCCTATCACCAACAGGTCTATCCACCTATTTGTGACTGTACTCATGTGGTTTACCTTCTGTCCTGCTATTATGCTTGATTTACCTGTCACAGGTAGAATACACCCCTTCCATTATGGACTAGAACACCTATATCCTGTCTGCTCTTGGATGCTGCTCCAGCAGGATTCTCCATTCTTGCCTGCACCCTCAATTTGTCACCCTAAGTTTGTCACTCTACACCTTATCTTTCCCTTTGGCATAAACACGTACCACTATCTTTTACTTAAAAATTTTTTATAACTTCTCTTGACTTCATTTTTTCCCCAGCTAACAATTTACTCCTTCCTCTTCTTCATATTATGGCAAAACTGTGTGAAGTAGTTATTTGGATTTATTGTCAGGATCTTTTCTCCTCTTATTTACACTCTGTTGATGCCATTCTAATCAAGCCCTACAGGATCCATTCCCCAGATTTATGTTTCTGATCTCATTCTATTCTCTCCCTTGTTCATTCTGCACTAATTATAACATTTTCTCTGCTGTTCTTCAAACATTCAATCTTTATTCTAGTTTGAGAATTTTAGCATACCCTTTTCTATCTGGACTGTTCTTTCTCTTGATACCTCCTTCTTTACCTTGAGGTTTTTACTTAAAGACATTTCCCCATTGAGGTCCTCTATGATGAGCTTGTTTATACTTCAAACACTCCTTTGAAAAACTTTATCCCCTACACAAAAAGTGCTTCCTTTTAACAATCACCACTTTCATTGCTCACACTACTTTATTCTTTTATGTTGTTGCGATTAGTATTATTATTATCTGTATCTTTACCTACTGGAATGCAAGATCCAGGAAGGCAAGATATCATTATTTGTTTTATTCCTGGCAATATGCAGCAGTTAGTTGAGAAGAAAAATGAAGGAAAACAGGACTGAAGCCAAATTATCTAAACAAGATAATTTTTCTTAAATAAACCACAATAGCAAATATTAGGTAGTAATGAACAATATCAATTTATTAAAATCAGGAATTAAATAATGATACCTGTTATCCCTACAAAACCAAGAGTGTTCTATTATTACTTCAGTATGTGCTTTAAAGGTATAAATATTGAAAAGAGATAAATGTAACATATGTAACTATAAAAAGCTATTTTAATTAAAGATGATTCAGTAAAATGTCCAGAATTTTTTCCTAAATTTACAAAATCTATATTGTTCCTATATAGTAAAATAATAAAAATTGAAATAAAAGAATATCTCATACACCATGGTACCTTAATATAAGAATATAACTAAGAAATAGCAGATGAGAAAATGAAACAAAACCCCAGCTCCACCCCAAACACACACACTCCAGTCTTACAGTTTCACTGACAAAGTTGAAATAATTGCTGAATAAACAGTCATGGAAAGGAAAATAATGTGCTAATGCTATTAAGTACCAGTGTTTTACAAATTGACATATATTTAATGAAATTCCAAAGAAAACTCACAAGTAGATTTGATTATGGACTAAATATCATTTTAAAGCTCAGCATGATAAACAGGTACTAAGAAATTATCAAAATCTTTTGAAAAGTTTACTGAGGAAGAACTGTCCAGCTAGATATTAAAATTCACCATGAAGACTATACTCACAAATGTAGAGTGGAAAATTTTACATTAAACTAAGATAAATGATGTCTACTATGATTACTGTCATTTAACATTTGTCTGAATGTAAAAGCTAGTGCAATAAAAAATAAAAATGGCATGAATAAAATTGGATATGATTCTGTAAAATGATAGTATTTGATTAATTTTATACCTAGAAAATGCAAGAGACTCAACTAAAATCTTTTGGTGGTGTTGTTTAGTTGCTAAGTCATGTCTGACTCTTTTGAAACCCCATGGCCTCCTAGAAGGCCCTAGTGGTAAAGAACCTACCTGCCAACGCAGGACAGACAGAAGAGATATGGTTCCAATCCTGGGCTGGGAAGATCCCCTGGAGGAGAGTATGGCAATCCACCCCAGTATTCTTGCCTGGAGAATCCCAGTGGACAGAGGAGCCTGGAGGGCTACAGTCCATGGGGTCTCAAAGAGTTGGAAATGACTGAAACTACTGAGCACCCACGCATGTATAGACAGACTATAACCTGCGAGGCTCCTCTGTGCATGGGACTTCCGAGGCAAGAATAATGAAGTGGATTGCCATTTCCTTCTCCAAGAAACCTTTCTGACCCAGGGATTAAACCCATGTCTCCTGCATTGGAAGGTGTTTTGTTTTTGTTTATTTGTTTGTCTTTTTACCACTGAGCCACTTCAGTTCCCTTCAGTTGCTCAGTCATGTCCAATTCTTTGTGACCACATGGACTATAGCACGCCAGTCTTCCCTGTCCATCATAACCTCCTGGAACTTGCTCAGATTCATGTCCATCGAGTTAATGATGCCATCCAACCATCTCATCCTCTGTCATCGCCTTGTCCCCCCACTGTCAATCATTCAGCATCAGGGTCTTTTCACATGAGTCAGTTCTTCACATCAAGTGGCCAAAGTATTTGAGTTTCAGCTTCAGCATCAGTCCTTCCAGTGAATATTCAGGACTGATTTCCTTTAGGATGGACTGGTTAGATCTCCTTGCTGTGCAAGGACACTCAGGAGTCTTCTCCAACACCACAGTTCAAAAGCATCAATTCTTCGGCACTCAGCTTTCTTGATAGTCCAACTCTCACATCCATACATGACTACTGGAAAAACCATAATCTGACTAGACAGACTTTATTGGCAAAGAAACATCTCTGCTTTTTAATAAGCTGTCTAGATTGGTCAAAGCTTTTCTCCCAAGGAGCAAGAGTCTTTTAATTTCATGACTGCAGTCACTATCAGCAGTGATTTCAGTTCAGTCGCTCAGTCGTGTCCGACTCTTTGCGACCCCATGAATTGCAGCACGCAAGGCCTCCCTGTCCATCACAACTCCTAGAACTTGCTCAAACACATGCCCATTGAGTCGGTGATGCCATCCAGCCATCTCACCTTCTGTCGTCCCCTTCTCCTCCTGCCCCCAATCCCTCCCAGCATCAGAGACTTTTCCAATGAGTCAACTCTTCGCATGAGGTGGCCAAAATATTGGAGTTTCAGCTTCAGCATCAGTCCTTCAATCCGTCTCCTTTAGAATGGACTGGTTGGATCTCCTTGCAGTCCAAGGGACTCTCAAGAGTCTTCTCCAACACCACAGTTCAAAAGCATCAATTCTTCAGCACTCAGCTTTCTTCACAGTCCAACTTTCACATCCATACGTGACCACTGGAAAAACCATAGCCTTGACTAGATGGACCTTTGTTGGCAATGTAATGCCTCTGCTTTTCAATATGCTATCTAGATTGGTCATAACTTTCCTTCCAAGGAGTAAGAGTCTTAATGTCATGACTGCAATCACCATCTGCTGTGATTTTGGAGCCCAAAAAAATGAAGTCTGACACTATTTCCACTGTTTCCCACCTATTTCCCATTAAGTGATGGGACCAGATGCTATGATCTTAGTTTTCTGAATATTGAGCTTCAAGCCAACTTTTTCACTCTCCTGTTTCACTTTTATCAGAGGCTTTTTAGTTCCTCTTCACTTTCTGCCATAAGGGTGGTGTCATCTGCATATCTGAAGTTATTGATATTTCTCCCAGCAATCTTGATTCCAGCTTGTGCTTCATCCAACCTGGCATTTAGCATGATGTACTCTGCATATAAATTAAATAAGCAGGGTGAGAATATACAGCCTTGACGTGCTCCTTCTCAAATTTGGAACCATTCTGTTGTTCCACGTCCAGTTCTAATTGTTGCTTCTTGACCTGCATACAGATTTCTCAGGAGGCAGGTCAGGTGGTCTGGTATTCCCATCTCTTTCAGAATTTCGCACAGTTTGTTGTGATCCACAAAGCCAAAGGCTTTGACATAGTCAATAAAGCAGAAGTAGATGTTTTTCTGGAACTCTCTCGCTTTTTTGATGTTGGCAATTTGATCTCTGGTTCCTCTATCCTTTCTAAGTTCAGTTTGAACATCTGGAAGTTCATAGTTCATGTACTGTTGAAGTCTGACTTGGAGAATTTTGAGCAATCCTTTGCTAGCATGTGAGTTGAGTGCAATGGTGCAGTAATTGGAACCTTCTTTGGCATTGCCTTTCTTTGGGATTTTAATGAAAACTGACCTTTTTCAGTCCTGTGGCCACTGCTGAGTTCTCCAAATTTTCTAGCATATTGAGTGCAGTACTTTCACAGCATTATATTTTAGGATTTGAAGTAGCTCAACTGGAATTCCATCCCCTCCACTAGCTTTGTTCATAGTGATGCTTCCTAAGGCCCACTTGACTTTATATTCCACTAAGCCACCTGGGAATCCCTAAAAATCTTTCATTAAGAAGCTAATTGATAGTTTACAGGCAAAATATTAATTTACTAGAAGTGATTTCTTTTCAATAAACAGATAGTTAAAAAGCTTATCATATAATAGAATGAAAATAATGATGGTAGAAAAAGCTAACTCTAAGGTTCATATAGAAAAAAATTAACTGAAATCAGCAGAGAAGTGCTACAAACAATTTTGGAAAAGAAGACAGAATTGTTGCATTTAGACCTATTAGTTTTTAATATTTATTTTAAACCTATAGTGATTAAAGCAAGTGGATACAGAATTTGATCATATAAACCAAGGCCTTGAAGTATTAGTAAAAATGGAATAATTAAATATATATATGCACAAGAGAAATTTTATTTACATTTTGAAACAAATGAGAATGGCCATAAAAAAAAAAAAGAGCTTTAATGAATTCAAGAACTTAAGGAATAAATCTACAAAAGAAAAGAGGAAAGTCACAATTCACATAGCTAAATACCAAACTGGGAAATATTTACCACACATGTAACAAATACCTTAAATTTAATTTTAGAGTGCAAATTAAAAACAACAGTAGAAAAATGGGCAAATGCAAGTAGCTTTTAACTTATGAAAGTCCACTTACTTTCATTTATAATAAGAGCAATGCAAATTATAATTATGTTTAAACACTATTTTCACTTTGCAGATTAGTAAAGACTAAAAATTGCTAACATAGAAATTTTACGTTAGTTGAGTAAATGAACATTCATACAATATTCTTAAAATGTTCCTTATTCCAATCTACAGAGGATTGTTTGGAAATATATATTATATTCAAAACACACATCAATTCTTACTTCTAAAAAACTATCAATAGAGTTTCATGTTTGTGAAATGATGTATATAATAGGTATTAGAAAACAAATTATTAGACTGATAAAAAAGCTGGTATTTAGTGCTTAGAAATCTGTTGTTTTCTTTGGTAATGCATAAATATACAAAACATAAAAATATACAAAATAAATAGCTTCTATATATTCTTTTAATTCTGAAAAGATAAAAGAGACACCTTGTAGAACTTTGAATACCCTCATGTGATTTCATGTCACTAACATTTTTCAACAGCATGCCTTTTTTACGTGCTTTAGCTACTGTTGCTTTTTCTAAAATCAACTTTGAACCTGACTGTCAATACCTGAGCAGAATGAACTGATGCTTAAAGGCCACGAGCATCACAGGAATAATGAAAAAAAGCTCTTAAGATAGATAATTTATATTTTGTATTATTCTCTCCAGAATCTTTTGTATTTTATTTACAAATAAAATGTATTTAATCATAGCATTTGTCTTTTCTCACAATACTACATGCCTTTTACTATATTGGCATTATCTGTTTTATTTTTCCCCATATACAAAAACTCTTTTAAGGAAGTATTCTAAGAAAAAGATTCAAACAGAATGCAAAAGACAAGATTTGGAGACTTATTTATCATATGTGTAACATTAAACAAAATTTGCAATTTCTTTTTCCTTATCTTATTTTTCTATAAAATGAAGATAGAGATTACTTCATAAGATTGTTGTAAAAATTAAAGGAGCTATAGCTGTAATACAGCTAGAAGAATGTTTCATCTATACTAAATAACCCATAAAAGCTCAGCTATACTGTTTCTTTCTCCGTAAATGCTCACACCAAAGTCATAATAATTAATTATACACTGCCCTTAGCATTATGATATGCATATAAGATATCCTTTTATATGTGTGTTGCATTAATGGTTAATGAATGGATAGATGAAGAATTTTACCAATTTCCACAGTTTCAACTACTGATG
Organism: Bos javanicus; assembly: GCF_032452875.1. Lineage (NCBI taxonomy): Eukaryota > Metazoa > Chordata > Mammalia > Artiodactyla > Bovidae > Bos > Bos javanicus. The sequence goes on along the minus strand of NC_083869.1, from coordinate 55,799,898 downwards.
ATTCTTCTATTTTTAGAACTGCAAGCTCAGACACCTTTCCTAAAATCAAGACTCATATGCCTAATTGTCTGTTAGACAATTCCACCTAGATGTACTGGAATCTCAAAGTCAACAATTTATAATGGAAAGCATAATGTCCTTTCCAAACACACAAGCAGCAGCAAGCACGCACACACGCACATACACAGAGAGAGGCAATCTTCTCTTACTCTATTTCCTATCTCGGTGATTGGCAGCACAATCCACTAAATCACCCCAACAAGAGACTAGGAAGTCACCCTTTGATCCTTTCCCCTGTGCAGCTGAAACATCCAGTTATCTTGCCCTGATGGTTCTACTGCCATAATCCATTTCAAATTATCCTCTTCTCATCCATATTGACCTTCTATACTAACCTCAGCTGGAATACAACCACAGGCTGCAGTCAGATCTTTGTCCTTCAGGTTTTTATATTATAGTCCATTCTCTTCATTCCATAAAAATCATCTTTTTAAAATAAAGTCTTTTTTCTTTTAATTTTTTTGACAGATTTAACCAATTTTGTATTATAAGCTTAACTGGCACAAAGTTCACTTGACACATTTCACTTTTATACAAGCTTGTAAACAGAAAAATATATTGACACACAAAAGACACTACTTTAATATACACTCAAACACGATTTCCAAATATAATATGGAAAACAGTAATTCAAAAAGATACATTCACTCTTATGTTCATAGTAGCATTATTTACAGTTGACAACATACGTAGGTAGTCTAAGTGCCCATCAACAGGTGAATGGATAAATGGAAAAAAACAAAGTTATATATATAGATATCTTATATAAGATATATGCTCATGTCTCTTTATAAGATATATATATATATACTATCTTATATTTGTGTATGTATATACACACAAATGTATATATACACACATATACATACACATACAATAGGACACTATTCAAAAAGAATGAAATTTTGTCTTTGCAAAAACATGGATGGACATGGAGGGTTTTAAGCTAAGTTAAATAAGTCAGATAGATAAAGGCAAATATTTTGTCATATCACTTATATGTGAATCTAAAATATAAAACAAACTAGCAAATATAACAAAAAAAGAAGCAGACTCACAGAAATAGAAAATAAAGTAATGGTTACCAGTGGGGAGAAGAAAGAGGAGAGGAACAAGGTAAAGTAAGCAATTAAGATGTACAACTACTATATATAAGATAAGCTATAAGGATATATTTTACAGGACAGGGAATATAACCAGCATTTAATAATAATTACAAGTAGAGTGTAACCTTTAAAAATTATAAATCACTACATTTTTTATAACCTGTAACTTATATAGCAGTATATATACAGGTTTTTTATATACATATATATACCTACAGTATATATATATAGATTTTTTATAACCTGTAACTTATATAGCAGCATACATCAACTCTATTTCAGTTAGAAAAAGAGAAGAAAAAATGATGATCACAAGGCATTACACATTTATAGGATATACAATATGAGGAGTAAACCCTAAACTATGAACTTTAATATGAAGTAAGCATTCTAAAGTGATTTAGAAATAATAACAAATAATAATAAAATCTCATTATGTCATTTTCCATATAAAACTGCTTGACAGCATCTGTCACAAAATAAGATCTAATCTCCTTACCTGATATAGAAGACCCTCCACCAGCTGGCCCCTTGTTTTCTGTCTAGTATGATTTTCTTGCCAATTCTCCAGTGAGTGCTATACTTGGGCGATATGAAACTATTCAAAGTTCTTTCACATTTATTCTTGCCTTTCTCTCTCTTTCTCCTTTCTTATGTTCCCCTGCTGCCCGGGTGGCACTAGTGGTAAAGAACCTGCCTGCGCATGTAGGAGACGTAAGAGACACAGGTTTGATCCCTGGCTTGGGAAGATCCCCTGGAGAAGAAAATGGCAACCCATTCCAGTATTCTTTCCTGGAGAATCCCAAGGACAGAGCAGCCTGGTGGCCTCAGCCCATAGGGTCGCAAAGAGTAGGACATAACTGAAGTGACTTAGCATGCACACACCATGTATATCTCTGCTACCTTTCGTCTCTGGCCTTGCTGTATATTTTCATTTGCCATTCCCTACCAATAAATCCATCATTCAACTGTCCAAAACCCAATTAATTTATATTAGCTCTTCAGAGCTTAAATTAAATACAGCCTTCTCTTTGGAGCTGACTCTGTCTCTTAGGGGTTTTACTAGGCCAGGACTGAATTACTGAACTGAAGAGGATAAAGAAATAAAAATGGGTCCTAAATAAAATATGTTGCAAACAGGAAGAAGTAAAGTGCAAATCATTATGTACTTTTAAGAAAATAGATGTCATTACATTGAAAATCATTAATAAAAAATAAGCAGTAGTGAGAGATACACTTTTATAAATCTATTACAGGCCAGATCTGTGGTACAGGCTTTATTATTCATATATATATTATTATACTTAATTTACTATTATGCCTTAGCTATATGGGTTATTAAAATTCATGTAAACTATCATTAAAGAAACCACCCTTCATAAATCCAAGGTATATATCCCTGCAGGGTCTTCAAGGGTAAGATTAGGAAGTTTAACATTAAAACACAAATGTAATCACTAACTACAATTAACATGCATTTTGATACTCCAAAATAAAAAAAACTGAAGGTTGTATTTCAAATACTCTCCTAATGCTGAAAGATGTGTGCACATGTGTGTGTGTGTGTGACAGAGAGAGGGTTGGAGAGAGGCAGATTTCTCTCTGAGGAGAGAGATTAATAGTGAAAGAAAAATATACAAAGAATTGTATATTTTTACTAGAAACCTCTTATTCATAAATATGATCCAAAACAAATTTTTAAAAATCTACTGGAAGTATGTGTTTGTTAGCATACATCATGGAAACATTTGCTGTAGAATGCAATTGCATTTTATCTACATAGTGCAACTGTCCTTAGGATTTATTTCCTTCTAGTACCTAAAACATAATGAATAATGAATACCACGAGAATGTCAAGTATTATTTTCTATATAATGCTTGCAAAAGCGTGAGTTTCCAGTTACAACTCAAAATGGTAAAGCAAAAAAAAAAATAATAACAAAGAAAACATAATGTTGTAGGGAGAAATACATTAAAATAACCTTAAGTTGCCGTCTGTTTATACACACATAGACTTGACAGAACAATAAACTGGACTTCCACTTGCTCTTAAGTCCTTTATTAAGCTTCTAGTATAATTCAGTTCAGTTCAGTCGCTCAGTCATGTCCGACTCTTTGCGACCCCATGAACTAGTATAATCTCCTTTATAAAATTGGTATGATGAGAACGACTTAAGTTAAATTAGAAAAGTATGTAGTTATTTTTGAGGTACAAGATTTGATCACCAAGACTGAATAATACTCAGCCTAGATAATACTCAGTCTAATAATCTAGACAGTACTAGATTCCTTGGCATTTTCCCATGTCATATACATGAGTTGAGTATCTGCATGACGGTGCAGCTGTAATATTTTAAAACATTTTCCCAGAATACTTCAGGACTGTATTTCCCCCACTGTCAGCTGATGTGTGCTCAGGGAATACAAACTAATTGCCCAAAGCAAAGCATAATTAAGGAGGGAAATTTACTCCAGAAACATCACATAATACTTCCTTCATACAAATAGAAATGACTTCTGAATTATGTTTGGTGTGATTCATTACTACAGTACATAACTTTTGCAGATGATGGCGAGAGGACCATATTCATTATTATTGATAAAGTTAAGACCACATACAACCATGAGGCCACTTGAAAAATTCATTTAGAATCCATCAAAGTGCTGTCTTGAAATAGAAAAGAACATATGCTATATATTTAAGTCTGTGCAAAGCTCTAGGCATATAATTAGATGTTTTGTCAACTTATTGTATGTGTCTGTTTAGGTGTGGGGATGAGTGTTTGATACAAGATTAACTGCCAAGTTAGAATAAAAGAAGACAAAGATATCAAGTCAGGCCCTTAGTGAACTAGACAAATCTTGACTGTACTCATTCTGAATTGTCACTATTCACTTTCATTAATACAACTGTTTTAAAGTTTGCATAAAAGTCTAAGATTCCTAAATTGCAGAGTGGTAGTGAAATTTAATAAAGAGGAAATTAATCTCTACAAAGTAACTCTTTTCTATCCTCGATTTCCTCAACTTTAAAAGAGTTTTGTTTACTGAAAAGCAAGGGACTTGAAATTTTATTTTTCTTCCTATTTTAATATCTTTTATTATCATTCATTCAAACAATTTAATGTTTCCACTATATTTCAGGCAACACACATAGTGGGGTACTGGATATAAAGTGATTAGCTAAAATATACCTAATTTTATAGTTAAATTAATTAGGAAAAAAGACACCTTTGCCAGCATCTATCAAGTAATTAACTATATAATTTAAATTGCTAATGTCATGAAACTGCCAATTAGGGAAGAGAAAGATGTATGGTTTGACTTGATTTAGAATTTCAGTACAGCAGAACTTCTATCAATGGTAATTTAAAGGAGAAGTACATAATATGATGTGGAAAAATTTATATACATTTATGAATTAAAATAAAATGCAAAATGCACTTTTTATGCTAGTTGATTCTACGTATACGTTCTCCCCTCCAGCTGAAAGTAGAGTTTATTAAATTATGAAACACTACAAACTGTCTAAATAATGATTCTAACAAAATTTTCAGTTTTTCATTATATGAAAAAAAAAAAAATCCACTATGAATATCAAGTTAGGCCAGCTTTAAAACCATATGAAATGAAAGGTGAAAAAGACTTATTGGATAACCTTGTCAATTCCTCTGTCATGGAATATTTTCCCTAGTGTTTTAATTTTAAATGTTTTGCCAAATTCAGTTTTAAAGACTCAAGCAAAAGGTCTAAAGCACATCAGCCTAATATACTTAGCATTAGGAAATTAGTTTAGATGTTAGTTATAGAAGGGAGAAAAGTGCCCACATCTCTGTAGGTTCTCAGAACTGCTGCATATATGTCATCATTCCTGGAATACTGGCCAGAACAATGCCACTTCCTGGACTCGAAAGAACCAACCAGCTTACCAGAATTTCTGATCCCTTGATAAAATTCGAAGCTGTGCTTCTTGCAGGCAAGATGTAAAGGCTTCCCGGAACTGCCTGCCTTAATACTGAAAGGTTCATTGAAGTTAAAAAAAAAAAGCAAAATGTCTTGCTCCTTCAACATTTTAAAATCTACTGTTCACAAAATCATATTTTATAAAACAACAACTAATAAGGATCAATGTTGGAATTTGTATCTGAGCTTCAAGTTACAAGCATAGGCTTTTAACTACTACACCTGGAAAACATCCAAAGGGATATTTTATTAGGTGAATATTGTTATGGCAGTTTCATTTCTAATAGTCCCTTTAGATTAAATTGAGTTTTAACAAGTTTATAATATGTAATAACTAGGAATAATTCTCACAAGATCATATATATATGCATGTGTATATATATACTTGGTATGTGTGTGTATATATATATATATATATATACTTAGACATACTTATATATAAATATACTTATTGTGTATCTATATATATATATGGAGAAGGCAATGGCAACCCTCTCCAGTACTCTTGCCAGGAAAATCCCATGGATGGAGGATCCTAGTAGGCTCCAGTCCATGGGGTCACTAAGAGTCAGACATGACTGAGCGACTTCACTTTCACTCTTCACTTTCATGCATTGGAGAGGAAATGGCAACCCACTCCAGTGTTCTTGCCTGGAGAATCCCAGGGACGGGGGAGCCTGGTGGGCTGCCATCTATGGGGTCACACAGAGTCGGAAGTGACCGAAGCGACTTAGCAGCATATATATATATATATATATATATATATATACACACACACACTTAGATATACATATATATATTTAGATATACATGTGTGTGTGTATATATATACTTAGATATACATATATACTTAGATAGATAGATAGATAGATAGATAGATTTATTTAGATATACTTAGATATATATATAGCTCAGTCGGTAAAGAACCTGCCTATAATGCAGGAGACCCAGGTTTGATTCCTGGGTTTGGAAGATCCCCTGGAAAAGAAAATGGCAACCCACTCCAGTATTCTTGCCTGAAGAATCCCATGGACAGGGATGCTATAGCTTTTCTTCCAAGGAGCAAGCGTCTTTTAATTTCATGGCTGCAGTCACCATCTGCAATGATTTTGGAACCCCCCAAATTAAAGTCTCTCACTGTTTCCCTTGTTTCCTCGTGTATTTGCCATGAAGTGATGGGACTGGATGCCATGATCTTTGTTTTCTGAATGTTGAGCTTTAAGCCAACTTTTTCACTCTCCTCTTTCATCAAGAGGCTCTTTAGTTCTTCTTTGCTTTCTGCCATAAGGGTGGTGTCATCTGCATATCTGAGGTTATTGATATTTCTCCCAGCAATCTTGATTGCAGCTTGTGCTTCTTCCAGCCTAGTGTTTCTCATGATGTACTCTGCATATAAGTTAAATAAGCAGGGTGACAATATGCAGCATTGATGTATTCCTTTCCCAATGTGGAACCAGTCTGTTGTTCCATGTCTAGTTCTAAATGTTGCTTCCTGACCTGTATACAGATGTCTCAAGAGGCAGGTCAGGTGATCTGGTATTCCCATCTCTTGAAGAATTTTCCAGTTTCTTGTGATTCACACAGTCAAAGGCTTTGGCATAGTTAATAAAGCAGAAGTAGATGTTTTTCTGGAACTCCCTTGCTTTTTGGATAATCCAACGGATGTTAGTAATTTGATCTCTGGTTCCTCTGCCTTTTATAAATCCAGCTTGAACACCTGGAAGTTCACAGTTCATGTACTGTTGAAGATTAGCTTGGAGAATTTTGAGCATTACTTTGCTAGCATGTGAGATGAGTGCAAATGTGCAGTAATTTGAGCATTCTTTGGCATTGCCTTTCTTACATGAAGTTTAAGAGCACTGTTAACAATGTTGAATAAATTTATTTCATTGTGGAAAAAAAGATATATGCCCTCTATACCCAGTTTTCTGAGAGTTTTTATCAAAAATGGTGACTGGATTTTGTCAAAATCTTTTCTTCATCTTTTGAATAGTCATATGATTTTTATCCTTCATTTTGAGTTAATGTGGTACATTACAGTTATTGATTTGCAGAAGTTGAACCATCTTTGCCCTCTTGGAATAAATTCCATTCAGTCATTATATATAACTCTTTTACATACTGTTGAATTTGTTAATATTTTTAAATACTTTTTTGCATCTAGCTCAAGAAAGCCTGTACTTTTCTTCTTTTGATGTATCCTTGGTTAGTTATGGTGTCAGGGCAATACTAGCTTCATAAAATGCATTTGGGAGTGTTTCCTTCTTTCTAATTTTTGTAAGAGTTTGAGAAGAACAGGTAAGGAATCTTCTTTGAATGTTTGGCAGATTCACCAGTGATGCCATCTGTCTTAGGACTTTACTTGGGGGAAGATTTTTTTATTACTAACTCAATCACCTTGCTGGTAATTAGTCTACTCATATTATCTATTTCTTCATGATTCAGTCTTGATAGATTATATGTTTCTCTAAGAATATACCCATTTTTCTAGGTTGTTCAATTTGCTTACATTTAATTGTTCATGGTAGTTTCATGATCTTTTGTGTTGAGCACTTCTGTGATTACTGTCTTCTTTTCCACACTTAAGTCAACTGAGGCGTCTCCCTATTTTTTCTTGGTAATTTTACCTTTTTAAAACATTTTTTATTATCACTGATCTTTTTTATTGTCTTTTTGGCCACTATTTCATTTATTCCCTGTCTGATTTTTTTTTTTTAATTTCCTCCAACTGCTAAATTTTGGCTTAGTTTTTTTCTTTTTCTAGTTCTTTGGAGTGTGACATTAGGTTGTTTGAGGTCTTTATTTTTTAATTTAACATAGGCATTTATCTCTATGAACTTCCTTTTTAGAACTGCTTTTGCTACACACCATAAGTTTGATTATATTCCCATTTTTATAGCCCTCTTTATGATAATCCTTTTACAGTTATCCTTTTACAGTTAATGGACTATTTGTAACCATATCTCCTTTATATGTATGCCTATCTTTTTAAAAGCAGTTTGGATATTTTTTTCTGTTTTTGTTATTGTTATTACTATTATTTTAAGAAACATATATTTTAACCTGCAACTTTACCTGAAAATTTCCATTCACATTTTAATTAATTAATTATTTATTTATTTATTAACTGAAGGATCATTACTTTACAGAATTTTTTGTTTCTGTCAAACATGAACATCACCTAGCCATAGGTGCAAATTTGTCCACTTTGGAAATTATTAATGATTGGAAAATAATAGGTGACTTGCACTAGAGCTGCTGCTGCTAAGTCACTTCAGTCATGTCCGACTCTGTGTGACCCCATAGTCAGAAGCCCACCAGGCTCCCCATCCCTGGGATTCTCCAGGCAAGAACACTGGAGTGGCTAGAGCAATGGTTCCCAAACAGAGGCAATATGGGGGCCCTCTCTCACACTCAGGCACATCTGGCAATATATAGAAACATGTTTGGTTGTTACAACTTGATGAAGAAGGGTATGCTATTTGAACATAGGGTGCAGAGCCTACAGATGCTGTGAAATATCACTTTATCTACAGGACCCCACAAAATAAAAAAATTAGCTGGCTTGAAATGTCAATATGCCAAGGCTGACAAATGACCTTTTTACTATCTACTCCCTGAAGAATGAAGCATTATATGCAAATTTTAAAAAACACCATTTTTATGGCTTAAAACACCAAGGTTCAAGTTTCTAAAAGGGATTGTTTGCTTTGCATAATAAATACAAAGTAAATAAGCCTCATTATGTGTTGGAGCAGCCAACTTTGCAATGTATTTTATAAAGTGAGAGTGGAACTAAAAATCGCTCAGTTTTCTTCTACTCTTTGCAACCACATGGACTGCATGGAATTCTCTAGGATAGAATACTGGGGTGGGTAGCCTTTCCCTTCTCCAGGGGATCTTCCCAACTTAGGGATCAAACCCAGGTCTCCTGCATTGCAGGCGGATTCTTTACCAAATTAGCTATGAGGGTAGCCCATTTATTTTAACAGTTCCTCTTAATTACTACCTGTAAAATCTGAAGGGTTTGAGTGTATACTTTCTTTTCTATACTTGCAAAAGACATACAAAAGTGTGAGGGGAAATGTGAGAAAATTTGAGACCAGTGTTAAATGTTGAAAGCTAAGATCATTGCATGTGGTCCAATCACTTCATGGCAAACTGATGCAGAAACAATGGAAACAGTGAGAGACTTTAATTTTGGGGGCTCCAAAATCACTGCTAGGATCACACTAATCACACTAGGACCACAGCCTTGTCTAACTCAATGAAACTAAGCCATGCCCGTGGGGCCACCCAAGACTGGCGGGCCATGGTGGAGAGGTCTGACAGAATGTGGTCCACTGGGGAAGGGAATGGCAAACCACTTCAGTACTCTTGCCTTGAGAACCCCATGAATAGTATGAAAAGGCAAAATGATAGGATACTGAAAGAGGAACTTCCCAGGTCAGTAGGTGCCCAATATGCTACTGGAGATCAGTGGAGAAATACCTCCAGAAAGAATGAAGGGATGGAGCCAAGGCAAAAACAATACCCAGTTGTGGATGTGACTGATGATAGAAACAAGGTCTGATGCTTTAAAGAGCAATGTTGCATAGGAACCTAGAATGTTAGGTCCATGAATCAAGGCAAATTAGAAGTGGTCAAACAGGGAAAAAGGGAAAGTTGACATTCTAAGAATCAGTGAACTAAAATGGACTGGAATGGGTGAATTTTACACAGATGACCATTATATCTACTACTGTGGACAGGAATCCCTTAGAAGAAAAGGAGTAGCCATCATGGTCAACAAGAGTACGAAATGCATTATTTGGATGTAATCTCAAAAACAACAGAATGATCTCTGTTCGTTTCCAAGGTAAACCATTCAATATCAGTGTAATCCAAGTCTATGCTCCAATCAGTAATGCTGAAGAAGCTGAAGTTGAACAGTTCTATGAAGACCTACAAGACCTTTTAGAAATAACACCCAAAAAAGATGTCCTTTTCATTATAGGGGACTGGAATGCAAAAGTAGGAAGTCAAGAAACACCTGGAGTAACAGGCAAATTAGGCCTTGGAATACAGGATGAAGCAGGGCAAAGTCTAATAGAGTTCTGCCAAGAAAATGCACTGGTCATAGCAAACACCCTCTTCCAGCAACACAAGAGAAGACTCTACACATGGACATCACCAGACGGTCAACACCGAAATCAGATTGATTATATTCCTTGCAGGCAAAGATGGAGAAGCTCTATTCAGTCAACAAAAACAAAACCAGGAGCTGACTGTGGCTCAGATCATGAACTCCTTATTGCCAAATTCAGACTGAAATTGAAGAAAGTAGGGAAAACCACTAGACCATTCAGGTATGACCTATTTCAAATCCCTTATGATTATACAGTGGAAGTGAGAAATAGATTTAAGGGACTAGATCTGATAGACAGATTGCCTGATGAACTATGGATGGAGGTTCATGACATTGTACTAGAGACAGGGATCAAGACCATCCCCAAGAAAAGGAAATGCAAAAAAAGCAAAATGGCTGTCTGAGGAGGCTCTACAAATAGCTGTGAAAAGAAGAGAAGTGAAAAGCAAAGGAGAAAAGAAAAGATATAAGCATCTGAATGCAGCGTTCCAAAGAATAGCAAGAAGACAAGAGAAAGCCTTCCTCAGCGATCAATGCAAAGAAATAGAGGAAAACAACAGAATGAGAGAGACTAGAGATCTCTTCAAGAAAATTAGAGATACCAAGGGAATATTTAATGCAAAGATGGGCTCGATAAAGGACATAAATGCTATGGATCTAACAGAAGCAGAAGATATTAAGAAGAGGTGGCAAGAATACACAGAAAAACTGTACTAAGAAGATCTTCGAGACCCAGATAATCATGATGGTGTGATCACTCACCTAGAGCCAGACATCCTGGAATGTGAAGTCAAGTGGGCCTTAGGAAGCATCACTACAAACAAAGCTAGTGGAAGTGATGGAATTCCAGTTGAGCTATTTCAAATCCTGAAAGATGATGCTGTGAGAGGGCTGCACTCAATATGCCAGCAAATTTGGAAAACTCAGCAGTGCCCACAGGACTGGAAAAGGTCAGTTTTCATTCCAATCCCAAAGAAAGGCAATGCCAAAGAATGCTCAAACTACCACACGATTGCACTCATCTCACACACTAGTAAAGTAATGCTCAAAGTTCTCCAAACCAGGCTTCAGCAACACGTGAACTTCCACATGTTCAAGCTGGTTTTAGAAAAGGCAGAGGAACCAGAGATCAAATTGCCAGCATCTGCTGGATCATTGAAAAAGCAAGAGAGTTCCAGAAAAACATCTATTTCTGCTTTATTGACTATGCTAAAGCCTTTGACTGTGTGGATCACAATAAACTGTGGAAAATTCTGAAAGAGATGGGAATACCAGACCTGCTGGTACCTGATCTGCCTCTTGAGAAATCTGTAGGCAGGTCAGGAAGCAACAGTTAAAACTGGACATGGAACAACAGACTGGTTCGAAATAGGAAAAGGAATACATCAAGGCTGTATATTGTCACCCTGCTTATTTAACTTATATGCAGAGTACATCATGAGAAACCCTGGGCTGGAAGAAACACAAGCTGGAATCAAGATTGCTGGGAGAAATATCAATAACTTCAGATATGCTGATGACACCACCCTTATGGCAGAAAGTGGAGAGGAACTAAAAAGCCTCTTGATGAAGGTGAAAGAGGAGAGTGAAAACGTTGGCTTGAAGCTCAACATTCAGAAAATGAAGATCATGGCATCTGGTCCCATCACTTCATGGGAAATAGATGGGGAAACAGTGGAAACAGTGTCAGACTTTATTTTTGGGGGCTCCAGAATCACTGCAGATAGTGACTTCAGCCATGAAATTAAAAGATGCTTACTCCTTGGACGAAAAGTTATGATCAACCTAGATAGCATATTGAAAAGCAGAGACATTACTTTGCCAACAAAGGTCCATCTAGTCAAGGCTATGGTTTTTCCAGTGGTCATGTATGGATGTGAGAGTTGGACTGTGAAGAAAGCTGACTGCCAAAGAATTGATGCTTTTGAAGTGTGGTGTTGGAGAAGACTCTTGAGAGTCCCTTGGACTGCAAGGAGATCCAACTAGTCCATCCTAAAGGAGATCAGTCCTGGGTGTTCATTGGAAGGACTGATGATGAACTGAAACTCCAGTACTTTGGCCACCTCATGCGAAGAGTTGACTCATTGGAAAAGACCCTAATGCTGGGAAAAGATTGAAGGTGGGAGGAGAAGGGAACGGCAGAGGATGAGATGGTTGGATGGCATCACCAACTCGATGTAAATGAGTTTGAGTAAGCTCTGGGAGTTGGTGATGGACAGGGAGGCCTGGCTTGTGCAGTCCATGGAGTCACAAAGAGTTGGACATGACTGAGCAACTGAACTGAACTGTTAAATGTTCGTGTCAACCTTGTAGGTTTACTCACAACAAACTGACCAATCAATTCTGTAACAGTGAAAATTACAATATTTGAAACTGAATTCTACGTATAGTTTCCTCATCTTGGAGATACCTAAGTTAAAATATTTTTTATTTGGACTAAAACTCTACCCTGGAGCCCAGATTATAAGAAGGGGGTTTCTATCCTGCAAAGCAAGCCCACCTGGATGTTTCTTAGCTGGCTACAGACTTTGACTAAATCCTTCCAATATCTAAGTGTGAAATATTTCCTGATAAAATAGGTTGGATACTTTTGTCTATAGCTGGATGTTAAATTTTTTAATTATAAGATATTTTAAATTTTGAAGAATATTTTCACTTCAAGACAAACTAAAGCAAAAAAAAAAAAAAAATCTGGATTTACCCCCCTGCTTGAAACAGAGAAATGCAAATAGACAAAATATACAAAATGTTTGTTGTTGAAACAATAAACAACAGACAATAAAGGTCAACAATTCCTGACAGTTGAGAAGCAAATAACATAAGCCTTATTTTTTCCTCAGCTATTGCCTTTAAGCCCCTCACAGATCACTGCCTTGTCGTGGTAAAAGGGCTTGCATAACTCAATGAAGTTATGAGCCATGCCATGTAGAGCTATCCAAGATGGATGGGTCATAGCAGAGATTTCTGGCAAAACATAGTCCACTGGAGGAGGGAATGACAACTACCCCATATGAGAACCTCATGAACTGAATTAAAGGACAAAACAATATAACCCCCAAAAAGATGAGTCCCTCAGGTCTGAAGGCATCTGATACACTACTGAGCAAGAGAAGAGAACTACTAATAACCTCAGAAAGAATGAAGCGGTTGGGCCAAAGAGGAAATGACACTCAGTTGTAGATGTGTCTGGTGATGAAAGTAAAATCCAGTGCTGCAAAGAACAGTACTGCATAGGAACATGGAATGTTAGGTCCATGAATCAAGGTAAACTGGACGTGGTCAAGCGGGAGATGGTAAGAATAAACACTGACATCTTAAGAATCAGTTATGATTCTTATGAACGGGAATGGGTGAATTTAATTCAGATGACCATTATATCCACTACTGTGGGCAAGAATCTCATAGAAGAAATGGAGCAGCCCACATAATCAACAATAGTCCAAAATGCACTACTTGGGCACAACCTCAATAATAACATAATGATTTCAATTCATTTCCAAGGCAAGCCATTCAACATCACAGTAATTCAAGTCAATGCCCCTACTACCTATACCAAAGAAGCTGAAGTTGATAAGTTCTATGATGACCTAGAAGACTCCTAGAACTAACACTAAAAAAAAAATGTTCTATTCATCACTGGGGATTGGAATGCAAAAATAGGAACTCAAGAGTTTCAAGGGGTTAAACCTAATAAACACTGTGCCTGAAGAACCATGGACAGAGATCTGTAATATTGTACAAGAGGCAGCCAATGAAACCATCGCAAAGAAAAAGGAAAGCAAGAATACAAAGTGGTTATCTGAGGAGGCTTTACAAATAGCTATAGAAGAAGAGAAGTGAAAAGCAATGGAGAAAGGAAAATATATATCCAACTAAACACAGAGTTCCAAAGAACAGATGGGGAGACAAGAAGGACATCTTCAATGAACAGTGTGTAAAACTAGAAGAAAAAAACAGAAAGAGAAAGACTAGAGATCTCTTCAGGAAAATTGGAGATATCAAGGGGACATTTCACATGAATATGGGCACAATAAAGGACAGAAAAGGTAGAGACCTAGTAGACGCTGAAGAGATCAAGAAGAGATGGAAAGAATACATTGAAGAACTGTACAAAAAAGATCTTAATGAATTCCATTACTACAGTGGTATAGTCAGTCACCCAGAGCCAGACATTATGGAGAATGAATTCAAGTGGGCCTTAAGAAACACTGCTATTAATAAACCTAGTAGATATGATGGAATTCCAGTAGAACTATTCAAAACATTAAAGGATGATGCCATCAATATGTTGCATTCAATATGTCAGCAAATCTGGAAGATCAAGCAGTGTCCACAGGACTGGAAAAGATCGATCCTCATCTCAGTTCCCAAGAAGGTTAGTACTAAAGAATGTGCTAACCATCAGACAATCACACTCATCTCCAGTGCTAGTAAAGTCATGCTTAAAATCTTGCATGCTAAGCTTCAGCATTATGTGAACCAAGAGCTTCAAGATGTCCAAGCTGAGTTTAGAAAAGGAAGAGGAACCACAAATCAAATTGCTAACATTTGGTGGATCATAGAGAAAGCTAGGAAATTCCAGAAAAACTACACTAAAGCCTTTGCCTGTGTGGATCATAATAAACTGTGGAAAGCTTTTAAAGAGATGGGAATATCAGACCATCTTACTTGTCTCCTGAGAAACCTGTATGTGGGTCAAGAAGCAACATTTAGAACCCTGTATGGAATAACTGATTGGTTCAAGATTGAGAAAGGAGTACAACAGGGCTGTTTGCTGTCACCCTGTTTGTTTAACCTATGTGCTGAGTACCTCATGAAAAATGCCAGGCTGGATGAGTTACAAACTGGAATCAAGACAGGTGGGAGAAACATCAACAACCTCAGATATGTGGATGATACCACTCTAATGAGATGATACCACTCTAATTTAAAGAAAAGAGGAACTAAAGAGCTTCCTGATGTGGGTAAATGAGGAGGTGAAAGAACAGACTTAAAACTATATATTAAAAGAATTAAAAAAAATAGATAATGGCATCCAGCCCCATTACTTCATGGCAAATAGAAGGAGAAAATGAGGAAGTAGTGATAGATTTCCTTCTCTTGGGCTCTAAAATCACTGTGGATGGTGACTTCAGCCATGAAATCAGAAGATGATTGCTTCTTGGCAGGAAAGGTATGACACATCTAGACAGTGTGTTAAAAAGCAGAGACGTTATTCTGCTGACAAATGTCTGTAGAGTCAAGGATATGCTCTTCCCAGTGGTCACATACGCTTGTGAGAGCTGGACAGTCAGAAGGCAGAATGCCAAAGAATTGATGCCTTTGAACTGTGGTGCTGGAGAAGACTGCTGAAAGTCCTTTGGACAGCAAGAAGATCAAATCAGTCAATCTTAAAGGAAATCAACTCTGAATACTCCTTAGAAGGACTGATGCTGAAGCTGAAGCTCCAGTATTTTGATCATCTGATGTGAAAGATGACTCATTGGAAAAGTCCCCGATGCTGGGAAAGAATGAGGGCAGAAGGAGAAGATGGCGTCAGAGGATGAAATGGCTGGATGGCATTACAGATGCAATGGACACAGACTTGGGCAAACTTTGGGAAATGGTAAAGGGCAGGGAGGCCTGTCATGCTGCACCACTTTGTCAGGGGTGTCTGACTCTTTGTCAGACACCACTGGGTGCTGAACAACAACTTCCTTTAAAGAGTTTCCAAGCCATAATTCAGGGAAAGAGAACTGAGATGGAGCTCAGCAGATTTCTTAAAGTGGATAGACAGATTTATAATCCAAATAGTAAAAGGTAGCTAAAGTTCATACATCAAATTACTTGAGAAGAGAGATGTTCAGAGAACCTCACAGATCTTCAGGGAGTTTTCTCCTCAAGTCCTCAGTAGAAGACTCATACATGTGAGGAAACTAACTAAGGCTTGGGAAAAAATCATCCAAAAGACAGAAAAAAAAAAGATGGCATGGTTCTCACATAGGGCCAGTTATAGCTGTTGATACCAGCCAAACTGAAAAACTCTTAATCCACAGCATTGGGCTGAGTATTTCCGAAAATCTTACCTCTGTAATGAAGAACAATTGGCCCTAAAATGAACCTTGACCCAGACTCAGGGAACAATCATAAATGTAAGAAACAAATGGATCAAACAGTTTTTGAGTCATAAACTGGATTTCAGAACATAGCTCAAAGAAACTTAAGGGAATATAACACCAGTCAAGACTTAACAAAGTAAAATTCATGCTATCTAGTATCTAATCAAAATTATCAGGCAGGAAAACCCTGATACATAGTGAGAAAAATAGTTGATCTATGAAAAGTGACCAGGAACTGACATAGATGTTAGAATTAGCATAGAAGGGAACAGACATAGGGAAAATATTTTTAATACTCAAATCAAACTTTCAGAGATAAACACTATAATATGTCAGATGGAAAGTACAATAGTTGGTATTAAGAGAAATTTAGACATGGCAGAAAAAAAAAGATCAATGAATTTCAAGGCATAAGAATAGAAACAATTCAAAAAGGAAACACAGAGAGGGAAAACACACACACACACACACGAGAGAATTAGAGAGCAATGGAATAACCTCAGATAGCTCAATATATGGGTAATTGGTATCCCCCAGCCGTGAAATTAAAAGATACTTGCTCCTTGGAAGCAAAGCTATGACAAACCTAGACAACCTATTCAAAGGTAGAGACATCACTTTGCTGATAAGAGTCCATATAATCTAATCTATAGCCTTTCTAATAATCATGTATAAACATGAGAGTTGGACCATAAAGAAGACTGAGTGCTGAGGAACTGATGCTTTTGAATTGTGGTACTGGAGAAGACTCTTGAGAGTCCTTTGGACTGCAAGGAGGTCAAATCAGTCAATCCTAGAGGAAATCAACCCTGAATATTTATTGGAAGGACTGATGCTGAAGCTGAAGTTCCAATACTTTGCCAACCTGATGTGAAGAGCTAACTTAATGGAAAAGACCCTGATAAAGGGACAGACTGAAGGCAAAAGGAGAAAGCAGGGCAGACGATGAGACTGTTAGGTAGCATCATCACTGACTCAATGGACATGAATTTGAGCAAACTCTGGGAGATAGTAGAAAACAGAGGAGCCTAGTGTGCTATAGTCCATGGGGTTGCTAAGAACTGGACATGACTTAGCAAATGAACAATAGGTTGGGGGCATAGAAAAATACATTTTTAAAAACAGCCTAAGAATTTACAAATTTGAAGAAAATTAAAGCCACATATTCTAAGTGTTTAAAAATCTTAAATATAGGTCACATTAAAAGAAAAAGAACAAAAGATATGTTAATCAAATTTCTCAACGTCAGTGAGAAGAGAAAAATGTAAAAGCACACAGAGATGAACTTTGTCACAAACACACACACACACACACACACAATAAAAAACAAGGAAAAGAGGAAAAAAGGAAAAACACATGGCTTTTAATTTTCTTCAATAATAACAATATTTTAGGAGCTTATAATATACATAAAAGTAAAATGCATGACAAACAATATCATATATTTGAGAGAGAAGTGCATTATCATGTCTTTAAACTACCCATGAAGTGGTATAATATAATTTGAAGATATACTTGCAATAAACTAAGTAGATATAACATGAATACCAAATTAGCCATTAAATAACAAAAGAATTATTGCTAATAAGTCAAAAATGATATAAAAATCAGTTCCTCAAGGAAATTTAATAATAGTAAATATGCTCCTAAAAGCATAGATTTCAATTACACGAAGCAAAAACTGATAAAGCTGCAAAGAGAAACTGATAAATCTATTATTTTAGTGAGGTATTTTTAACACACTGTCTCAATAATTGATAGACCAAGCCAACAGAAAATCAGCAAGAATGTTACAATCTTGAACACTACAATCAACCAATTTGACCTGGTTGATGCTTGCAAAACATCAAACCAACAACATTCTTCTTCTCAAATCTAAAAAAAAAAAACACTTAGCATATGGGTATTTACTAAAATAAGCCATATTTTGGGGGTATGAAAGAAGATAAAACACACATTTAAAAGAAATCAAATGATGTAAGAATCTTCTCTGACTACAACAAAATTAAGTTAGAAATCGACAACAAAAATAAATCACCCATAGGGTGAAAAAGAAATTAAAAGTGAGTATAAAAAGTATTTGAACATAATAAAAATGTAATACACACACACAGAAAACATAATCAGATCAGATCAGATCAGTCACTCAGTCGTGTCCGACTCTTTGCGACCCCATGAATCGCAGCACTCCAGGCCTCCCTGTCCATCACCTACTCCCGGAGTTCACTCAGACTCACATCCATCAAGTCAGTGATGCCATCCAGCCATCTCATCCTCTGTCGTCCCCTTCTCCTCTTGCCCCCAATCCCTCCCAGCATCAGAGTCTTTTCCAATGAGTCAACTCTTCACATGAGGTGGCCAAAGTACTGGAGTTTCAGCTTTAGCATCATTCCTTCCAAAGAAATCTCAGGGCTGATCTCCTTCAGAATGGACTGGTTGGATCTCCTTGTAGTCCAAGGGACTCTCAAGAGTCTTCTCCAACACCGCAGTTCAAAAGCATCAGTTCTTTGGTGCTCAGCCTTCTTCACAGTCCATCCATCCTTCTTCACTCACATCCATACATGACCACAGGAAAAACCATAGCCTTGACTAGACAAACCTTTGTTGGCAAAGTAATGTCTCTGCTTTTGAATATGCTATCTAGGTTGGTCATAACTTTCCTTCCAAGGAGTAAGCGTCTTTTAATTTCATGGCTGCAGTCACCATCTGCAGTGATTTTGGAGCCCAGAAAAATAAAGTCTGACACCGTTTCCACTGTTTCCCCATCTATTTCCCATGAAGTGATGGGACCGGATGATCTTCGTTTTCTGAATGCTGAGCTTTAAGCCAACTTTTTCACTCTCCACTTTCACTTTCATCAAGAGGCTTTTTAGTTCCTCTTCACTTTCTGCCATACGGGTGGTGTCATCTTGTGATCCCACTAATTTTAGGGGAAAATTTTAGCACTAAATATCTAATAGGAAGGGCAGTCTAAAACCAAAGACCTCAGATTTCACATTAAAACTTACAAAAAGAAAACTAAACACAAAATGAGCTTAATAAAGGAAATAATAAAGAAGTAAAAATCAATGAAATAGAATATAGAAAGGTAATAGAGAGAAATCAAATGAAATAAAAGGCTGATTATTTGAAAAAATAAATAAAATGGATATAATACTATCCTGACTAAACAAAAAGCAAAGAGATGATACAAATACCAAATATTAAAAACGGAGAAAATTATATGACTACACATTCCACACTGGTAAAAGTATAATAATAGATAATTAGATAACTTTGACAACTTATATGAAAAATGAGAGAATCATCAAAAACATAATTACCAAAACTCCTTCAAGAAAACATAGTTTATTGATGCTCTATATGTATAAAAATTATAATTTTAAATAAAATATTCTCATAAAGAAAAATTCTAGGATCTAGTGGCTATATTGGTAAATTCTACCAAGTAATTAATAAAGTAAATGCACCAATTAAAAAGAATAAAGAGGAAGTACTTTCAACACATTCTATGAGGTCAGGGTTACCCTGACATGAAAATAGTTAAAGGCATTGCAGTAAACAGAAACTGCAAATCTCTCATAAACATAGATGCATGAATTGTAACCAAAATTTAGCAAATCAAATTCAATAATATATAAAAGATATATGTCATGACCAATGATGATGTTTATTCCAATAATGCAGAGCTAGTTTAATATTTGAATGTAAATTAGCATAATTATTCATATTAGCAAACTAATCATCTCAATAATGAAAAATTCACTGACAAAATCTAACATCCACTACTAATAAAAGCTCTTAGCAAACTCAGAATGGGAGGAAGGTACTTCAATCTGATAATGAGTAGCTATAAAAAAACCTACAGGTAATATACTTAATGGTGAAAATTTGAATGCTTTTCCAGTAAGAGAAGAACAAGAAAAGACAATAAACTGCTCTCATTACTTCTATTCAACATAAGACTTGAAACTCTAGTCTTTAGCTTTAGGAAAAAAAATTAAAAGTTGAGAATAAGAAGGAATAATGATTTGGAGATGACATGTTTGCCTATGTAGAAAATCCAGAGGAATCTACCAAAAGATGCTAGAAGTCATGAGTTTAGTGAGGTTGAAGGACATGATATCAATATGCAAATTACATTTCTATATCTATACACTAGCAACTAACAATTGAAAATTGAAATTAAGAAAAATTACCATTGAAAACTGCATAAAATTATGAATTGAGTATGTGAAATATGTAAAGACCTATAAGTGATAGCAATAAATATTATGAAGAAACATAGGAGAATAAATAGAATAAATGGTACAGCCATTATGAAAAACAATTCTGAGATTTTTCAAAAAGGTAAATATCCAGCCCTTCTACCTAAAGGTATTTACCCTAGAGAAAAGAAAACGTATGTCTGAAGATCTGAACACAAATACAAATAGCATCTTTATCTATAGTAGCTAAAACTTGGACCCAAAAGCTCATCAACAGGTGCAAAAATGAACAAACTGTATATCTGAACAATGAAATACTACTCAGTGATAAAACGTAATGAGTTTTGATAAATGTAGTAACATAAATGAATCTCAAAATTATGCTGATTGAAAGAAGCTTCATTTTCATGCATTTTTTAATTTTCCTAATTTGGTTCTCTGTGCCGAATGAATTTAACATTACTTCCATAAAATATTTTAAATGCCAAGAATACAAACATAAGTTCAACCAAATGTAATTGTAGTAACTTAGGTCTTTTAAAAGAACTTGTTCATTTGAAATTTCAATAATGTTACAAATCTCTTGTAAGATCCCTACAATAGTTTAGATCAGAAATAGAGACCTCTAAAACTGGAAATAGAATTGCCTTATGACCCAGCAATCCCACTTCTGGGCATACACACCGAGGAAAACAGAATTGAAAGAGACACATGTACCCCAATGTTCATCACAGCACTGTTTATAATAGCCAGGACATGGAAGCAACCTAGATGCCCATCAGCAGATGAATGGATAAGAAAGCTGTGGTACATGTATGCAATGGAGTATTACTCAGACATTAAAAAGAATACATTTGAATCAGTTCTAATGAAGTGGATGAAACTGGAGCCTATTATACAGAGTGAAGTAAGCCAGAAAGAAAAACACGCATATATATGGAATTTAGAAAGATGTTAACGATAACCCTGTATGCAAGACAGCAAAAAAGACACAGATGGATAGAACAGTCTGGACTCTGTCGGGGGGCGGGGGATGATTTGGGAGAATGGGATTGAAAAATATATAATATCATATAAGAAACGATTCACCAGTCCAGGTTCGATGCAGGATACAGGATGCTTGGGGCTGGTGCACTGGGATGACCCAGAGGGATGGTATGGGGAGGGAGGTAGGAGGCGGGTCCAGGATGGGGAACACGTGTACACCCGTGGCGGATTCATGTTGATATATGGCAAAACCAATACAATATTGTAATTAGCCTCCAATTAAAATAAATAAATTTAAATTAAAAAAAAAGAAACATCAAAAGAATGACAGTCTTAGTACAGGACTGTGTAAGGAGCTCTTGACTATTGATATCAGAGAGAACACATACTCTGATGGATTTTTTTTTAAACTTTACATAATTGTATTAGTTTTGCCAAATATCAAAATGAATCTGCCACAGGTATACATGTGTTCCCCATCCTGAACCCTCCTTCCTCCTCCCTCCCCATACCATCCCTCTGGGTCGTCCCAGTGCACTAGTCCCAAGCATCCAGTATCGTGCATCGTACCTGGTCTGGCATCTCGTTTCATACATGATATTTTACATGTTTAGGATTTTCAGTCTAAATTGATTTTTCAGTTGATTTTCTACCAGAGTAGACACCTGTCACACTGTAATAGGAAAACAGACCAGGAGTACTTTTGTCCAGAAGTAAGTGGCTTTGAGAAAGAAGACTACTGACATAAAATCTGGCAGAACAAGAATATTTCTTTGAGACTGAATTCCACTTATAAGGAAAATCTGTGGAGAAGATTTTAAATTTTAAAGAGCATGTTAGGAAATCTTTTTCTTTTTCAGTCTATGTCTGAATGCAGCAGCTTATACTTTAATCTGTAATGGAAAGTCGTATTTTCCTAATTTGTTTCCTAGAACTGAGGGGAAAAAAATCTCATGGGAAATATTAAGATAAATTATAATATAATGATTCATCCAAAAGTATTGAGGCTACTGATACTGTTGAAAAGATGACATATTAATACTAGCTTTATCCATAAAATTATACAAAAATTGATCAAATGCCATTAAATGCCTTTACTAAATCAACATATTTTTAATAGCAATGTAGCTTTTGGGGTGTTATTTTTTGTTTGTTTTTTTCATAATGTTAGTAACCATGAGCTGGCCTGGAATGTCACTATAAAGGCATTATTTAATTATATATGACAGATATACTATTAACAAACAAGGACTTCCTTGCTTATGTGGAAACAATAGAGCAAATTCCTTCTAGGAATTGATCTAGCACCTGTTCTCTGACTTAAGAAGTCCTGGTCCATTGAGTGATAAAGAATATTACTTCTTTGCTTGCTGAAAATATTGGAACATTTGGTTACTTCCTAAAAACAGAATATGCATAGTGTTTGGGGATCAGCAGGCAAAAATCTATAGAGTGAAATTAGTTGCTGAGGTTGGTTTCTAGCTTTGGAATTTAGGAAGTAATAAATGTAGTTGGAATATTGCTTATCGTATAGATGATAATATATCACCAGGGACTTCACAAAACCTTGAGAGAAGCTAATCTGCCTGTGTCTCTTGTTCTCTATGTGCTAATAGTCACTACCTCTTGTTGCAGTAATGTAATTAGTAAGGGATAAATTATATAAAATATCAGTTAATGACACGGAGTCACATATCTCAAAGCACATTTATTTGGACAAATCTGTGCCACAGGAAGTAAAGCTAAGCCCAAAGAGGAACTGAAAACAAACGTATTTTCTTTCCGTCATGGAAGTATAGATATCATGAGCCAAAAAGGATTTTTATTTATAAATGCTTTGCATTCCAACAGTTAAGCAATAAAAGTTTTATTATCTTGAGAAAAAAAAAATGTTCTTTTTTTTTCACTACCAGACAGAACTCAAAACTGCTTAAAAACCAACCCAGAGTTATCCAATCAGATTTGTCAAGAGCTATGAGACAAAATCTTTTTCTTCTGGGAGTCTATAGTTCTAAAAGAAGGGCTCTTTGAATTATGCTTTATAAAAGGAAAAAAAAAAAAAAGCTCTCACCCAGAGATCATAAATTATCTACGAATTTTGTTTCTGGCAAATCCAAGGAAACCTCTCATGCTTCTGTATTCGAGGCAGCTTTTACAAGGAAAGCATTTCCAAAAGAACAAGGTATTGGATGGAAAACCTAATTCCTATATCAAGTGAAAGACTAGAAGTGTATAGCCTTCCTGACCTGTAGAGAGCACAGAGTTAGAATTTAAAAAAAGAGAATGACATTTACCTCTTTCTAGTGGTTTTGAAAGCTGAACTTTAGGTACCAACTTTTCTAAGTTTCAATTTCTTCAAGGGTAAAATGAAGAAAATCTCACTTATCTCATAAGTTTATGGTGAGGATTGAACAAAATATTTTTTGGCCTACTATAAAAGCTGCTTACAAAATGAACAAATATAATATGAGAATAATATTAAGTGGCTTCATTCTATTACCTCTTGGATCAATGATTGCCCCAGGAATTTTCAAGTATTTTCAGTCATTAGATGCATCCCAAATATAACACCCCAAATCCTTTGATCTATCTTGAATACATTCCTGGGATTAGGTGGCAGGTTTTGCAAATTTAAACTTCAAATCATTGTACCAAGGTATGAATCAGTGCCCATCGATGGTTAAATGAGGGACAAAATGTATCATCACTTCATCACACTGTTCTTGTTGCATTCTTGTACTCAAAACCCACAGTTTTTAAAGCTGGGTCTTATACTTTGTGTAAGGGCTTCCTGCTGGCTCAGTGATAAAGAAAGCCCCTGCCAATGCAGAAGATGTAGGTTCAATCCCTGGGTCAAGAAGATCCCCTGGAGGAATAAATGACAACCCACGCCAGTGTTCATGCCTGGGAAATCCCATGGACAGAGGAGACTGACAGGCTAGTCCATAGGGTTGAAGAGGCTAGTCCATAGGGTTGAAGAAGAGTTGGACATGACTTAGGGACTACACAACAACATACTTTCTGTAATGCTTCTTAGTGTGCATACGATAAAACAGTAATTCCGTATGTGGTTTAAGATAGTATTCTCTCCCCTGGGTTGGGGAAAAATGATCTCATTGTAAGTACTTCTTTACTAAAATACATAGTACATTTTGGACTAATTTTGTTGAAATAGTAATGACAATACCATGCTAAATGAAACATAGATTTTAATTTTGAAGTTGAAATTTTAATTTATGAGTAAAAGCCCTTTATGATATCAGTGCCAGCTCTCAAGTACAAACTAAGTTTAGCTATAAAGGTTTGGTAAGCTTATGAGTTACTACAACTGAATTTTATTTTTAATGTTATTTGAGATGATTATTTGTATGATTTTCATTTTTCTTCCTTATACTATACCCTAATGTTAAGCTACTTCACTTGTGTCTAAATGTCTATATATTGTTTCAATCCTCTAAAGATTTTTCTTTAACTGTACTATGAATATAGGTTTATAAGTGTATGTATATTTGTTATATATTCATATACATACACACAAGCAATAACCAATGTTTCTCATCTAGCTTATCCACTTGAATAGAACCCTGAACTTTGACAATGTTTTTCCTTGAGATACCTAGAGAGAATAAGTATTTTTCAATCACTAAGAAAGAAAGCCATGGCCAGTGGAAGTATAAATTTTGATAAATATGGTTTGGCAATCTTCTCTATAAAAGGTATTGCCTTCTGATTTTTGAGCATGTTACTGTATTTTAAAATATCTTTCTCTGCTTCTTTACAGAACAATGATCACATATTTGTTACCTGAAGAGAAAAATGGAGAATAGAACTGTTACAAAACAATTCTAGGGATTTTTTATTTCAACAATTAACTTGACATTTGTATTATTCTTCTTGTTGAAAAGTATTTATAAAAATCAAAGTATACAAAATTTTTCAAATAAATGTGTTTTCTCAGCTTGTCTCAAAAAAAAACTTGGTCCTTTATGATGTCCAACTTTAGACAGAAATTTAGAAAATTTACTTTCTTATTCTAATGAGCCAAAGAAAATGGAAATCTGCAGGTAGAAAAATTTAGGTTAGGGTAATTTAAATTATTAGGGTAATTTAAATCATTTTTTTTTTGTTCTGTAATGAAATAATTTATTATTAAACTACTGGTTACCTGCTGGTTTCAGTGGGTACAGAAGTACACCAACAAATAGGCTTGTAAATGTTACAGTGTGTAATACAACACACAATTATAGTTTTTTTTTTTAAATGAAGTAGAAACAACTATTGATTATCCTAAGGCACTGATTATAAAGCATTAACAATCTGGCATATCACAACAGAAATCTACTTTTTTCAATAAATATCCTAATTATCTTCCAAACTCCTTTAACTGGCATGCCCTGATTTTTACTTTTGAAATGTGAAAGAATCTTGACATCTTCTGTCTAGAGGCTGTCTCATTAGAGGCCTATGAATGTTGAAACTGGCCATGTTGACAGCATTTCTAGACTTTCAGGCAAAATATTAATGATTAGACTGATGCTAGCAGTTCTCCTGCATTGTTTGCAAACACTGGCTTCAGTTTTAATCCTCTAGTTCCTACAGTCATTTTCAGAGAGATAAGTTTCCTTGTTGGCTACAAATACAAAAAGTCCTTTCTTCTCTAAGCTTCAGCATAATATAACTCATAAATAGAAAATACAACCTTTAATAACAACTACTCTTTAATTTTATAGTGCTAATAGTTGAAAAAAATTGTCTTTACAAATATAATCAAAATGTTGACTAGGAATTTTCCTGTTGTACTAGAACTGCTACTGAGGCTTAAAACAGAAAACTGTAAAGCTGTAAACAAGTTGTGTGATTTGAATATTTAACTAGATTGGGTGAATAACACAGAAACCAGAAAAAGTATAGTATTTGCCTAACTGTCCTTAGGAGACAGGGACAGTAGACATCAAAATACAGCATGATTGAAATCAGTGATTAGAAGAAACTGGAATTGTTTTCTATTAATATCCCACTGAGTGGTCTTCAATGAGCTCTTTGCTCATCCCTTATCTCATTGTACCTTCAAATATACCCCCATGAAATAAGACAGGGATGAATCATAGCTTTGTAGAGGTGAAAAGTAAAAATAATAAATTTCCCATAACACTCCTGCTTCCTCTCCCACACTTTATATATAAGGAAATTGATGAGTAGAGACTAGTTAGTGACTGAAAAAGCCAAAACCAGAATCTAAATAAAACTTTGTCAATGTTACACCTTAAGGTTTCATAACTTTGACTGAAAGAAGTGGTAATAGATTGTCTGATTATTTAATTGTAGCCTTAGATTTGGCCTCTCTTCCACCTTTGCACAGCTGAATCCTTCCTATTATATAGATATAACAGCAAGTGCCTTGAGTGACCCTGGAGAAGACTTCCTGGACCTTGAGTCACCTCTTCCCCATGGGCATGACCTTATCCCCTTTCTCTGTTCAGTTTTCTTCCTAGTACATTACTCTCTGAAATCATGTTGTTGATTTATGTGACTATTGATTGATTTTTTTCTTAATATTCCATGGAGACAGGGACCTTAATTGGATTTATATAATGATAAATTCTTATTACCTCAAATGTAATATAATTTGACATAGTGAGTGTCAAAGAGTTTCTAAGCAAGTGTCCTGAGGTTTGGTGTCATATTATTCTCTTCTCATTGATCAGAACTGCCTTTTCCTACTTGGTACACAGAGTCAAATAAATAACCTTAGCAGAAATTCTACTCTCAACCTTTTGAGCTATATCTCTTCCTGTCTTCCATTATTGTCTCATTTGTCCTCAACAATGGTGACATAAAAATTTATCCATCAATGCCAGGTTCCCTCCTATAATTTTTGAAAGGGGGAATGCAAAACTTAGAAAAGTTAGATTATTTGCTTTCAGGTTATATATTTAGGAATTATAGGAACTTAAACTAAAGCAAGTTCTTTTGCCTTCTTTTTCTAATATAGAACACTTATGTAATGCTATGAAAAATAAATTTACCTAGTCAGTGTGTGGGTAGGAAGTAAACTTCTAGAGAAGAGATTGAGGATTTATGTTACTCTCTACTATTGCACAGATCTCTACCATTCTGGGACTTCAATGCCCCCCCCCCCCCACTCAAAAAATAGGAGCCTACTAAAAAGACATCATTGACCTATATGGTCTCATCCTCAAGGAGGAGAAATTAAAAAATCAAATTCAACCCCACTTCAGAGATAATAGTGTTTTAGACGTATCCCTAGATATTTCCTGCAAAGATGGGCACAATAAAGGACAGAGATAGTATGGACCTATAGAATCAGAAGATATTAAGAACAGGTGGCAAGAAAACACAGAAGAGCTATACAAGAAAAGATCTTAATGACCCAGATAACCACAAGGTGTGATCACTCACCTAGAGTCAGACATTCTGGACTGCAAAGTCAAGTGGGCCTTAGGAAGCATGACTACGAACAAAGCTAGTGAGGGTGATTGAAATCCAGCTAAGTTATTTCAAATCCTAAATTATGATGCTGTTAAAGTGCTGCACTCTGTGTCAGCAAGTTTGGAATACTCAGCAGTAGCCACAGGACTGGAAAAGGTCTGTCTTCATTCTAATCCCAAAGAAGGGCAATGCCATAGAATGTTCAAACTACCACAAAACTGCATTCATTTCACATGCTAGCAAATTAATGCTAAACTCTTTCTAGCTAGGTTTCAACAGTACATGAATGGAGAACTTCCAGGGGTATAAGCTGAATTTAGAAAAGGCAGAGTAACCAGAGAACAAATTGCCAAAATCCACTGGGTCATAGAAAAGCAAGAAAATTTTATGGAAAAAAATCTACTTCTGCTTTATTGACTATTCTAAAGCCTTTAACTGTGTGGATCACAAAAAGAAAATTATTAAAGAGATGGGAATACCAGACCACCTCACCTGCCTCCTGAGAAACCTATGTATAGGTCAAGAAGCAACAGTTAAAATGGGACATGGAAAAACAGACTTGTTCAAAATTGGGAAAGGAGTATGTCAAAGTTATAAACTGTCACCTGCTTATTTAACTTATATGCAGAGTACATCATGTGAAATGCCAGGCTGGATGAAGCACAAGCTGGAGTCAAGATTTATAGGAGAAATATCAATAACCTCAGATATGCAGATGACATCACTCTTATGGCAGAAAGCAAAGAGGAACTAAAGAGCCTATTGATGAAGGTAAAAAAGGAAAGTAAAAAAGCTGGCTTAAAGCTCAACATTTAAAAAACTAAAATCATGGCATCTGGTCCCATCACTTCATGGCAAATAGATGAGAAAACAGTGGAAACACTGGATTTATTTTCTTGGGTTTCAAAATCACTGCAAATGTTGACTGCCACCATGAAATTAAAAGATGCTTGCTCCTTGGAAGAAAAACCTAGACAATGTATTCAAAGACCGTGTATGCAAATACCTAGACAGTGTATTAAAAGCAAAGGTAGTACTTTGCAACAAAGGTCCATATAGTCAAAACTATAGTTTTTCCAGTTTTGATGTACAGATGTGAGAGTTGGACCAGAAAGAAGGCTGAGCACTGAAGAATTGATGCTTTTGAACTGTGGTGTTGGAGAAGACTCTTGAGAGTCCCTTGGACTGCAAGGAAATCTAACCAGTCATTTTTAAAGAAAATCAACCCTGGATATGCATTGAAAGGACTGATACTGAAGGTGAAGCTCCATTACTTTGGCCACCTGATGAGAACTGACTCATTAGAAAAGACCCTGATGCGGTCACAAAGAGTCAGGCACACCTGAGTGACTGAACAACAGAAATAACATTTAGATGAAAGATTATCTCTGTTTTGTAGGAGAATAAATCAAGACTCAAAGCACTTAGGTAAATAATTTTCCTGAATTCACAGGCATAGTAGTTTAGAACCAGATTTCAACCCAGTTAATCTTGTGTATGAAAAATTTACATTCACAGATATGAAATGAAACTGAAATATCATTCACACAATAAGAGCAAGCTTAGATTTCATACTAATCAGCATGTTCTATCCTCAAGAAAAAAAGAAAGCATTCCATAGCATCTTTCATCATAGATCTCCATAATATCTTCTAGAATCAGGAAGTTCTACTTCACATCTAAGTTAAATCTCTCCAGTTACAGTTAAAACCTACTGCTTCTTGTTTGAATGAGTAACAGCTGGTCACTTTATACTCTTCATGACCTTTCATATGCTTGAAGATCATTATTAAGTCACCCTTCAGCATTCTATGATACAACAGGCCCTATAAAAATACCATCAGGCACAAAAATCATTAGAAGCACCACAAGGCACCATCATTAAATTCACCATCTGGCATAACTGGAAATGCCGGCAAATAGAGAGTGCATATTGATGGGCACACTACTGTTTATGCCTTTTAACTGGTCAGCAATGTTAATTATAATTACATCTTCATTGTAGGATTTTATAGCTTATATGGACAAATGAACATACACTCGATTAACTAACTACAGACTAAATGGAAAATGGTTCTCAGGCTAATGTTTCCAAAAGCTATTAGTACTTATTTTTTTGTTGACTAATATCTCTACAATCATTGAGTGCTGAGAAAACAGACAAATTGGTTCTGCCTTCAAAGAGAACCCAAGCTCTATTTCCAACTTAGACTACAGCAGTGACTTCTTAATTTAACCTTTCAAAAGTTAAAGTAATTTTCTTTTTGCTTTTGTAGTTTCATTGTGGATATTACTTTAAAGTAGACAATGTTAGATTTATATAAACTAATGATATGTTAGTAATGCTCTTCAAACTCAGTTTATCATAAAAAGTTTTTGCTATTAAAATGATAAGCAGTAGACTTGAAATGAATATATTATATGCCAATTATATTTTAACAAAAATAAAATAGCAATTAAATTTTCATTATACTATAAAGTCTAAGAATTTTTTCTTATAAATTGAATTCTTGAAAATATACTTTTCTTTAGCATAAATAATATACTCATCTTTTCTTTAGCATCCTTCCAGTCTAAAGTTCTATGTGTGCTAAGAAATTGAACTATACCGTATAAGCGATATTTTTCACCAAAAGGTTTCTCATCACAAACATGATACATCTATACTTATCTCAGATATTTATTCTACTGCATGTACAATTGCTGTAATAAGCTATTTTTGTTAAAATGAAATGTTAAGCTTTTGTTAAAGCTCAATGAAATAAATATAACAGTGTTGGTTTGCTAAAATATCTATTATGAAATACTAGTTCCTTTCAATTTTTTTTTTTAATTAAAGTTTTTCACTTTGGCATTAGAATTGGTTATGGCATTAGAATCATTTGGCATTAGAACGATTCACAAACTATGTCCTCTATGAGGTTTTATTGCTACTTCATCTCACTAGTTTACTCTTATTATTACCCTTTCTGCTTCCTTTGTATTCTCCCCTACCTGGTTCATTCTCCCTACTCAGTGGTCTTCATAGGCTTTTCTGTAAAGTCACATTATTTCACACTTCTTTTTTATATTCACTGTGCTTGGGGAAAAAAAATCTATTTTTCTTAAGTACAATGAAAGCACATAAAATTGGAATATTTGGATAAGCACTTTTTAGTGCAAACTAGTATTACCATGCTTCAGGTTCTATTCATAAAAATCAAGTGGCAATTTTTTACTTTCTCAAAAAAAAAATTAAAGTAAGAGAGCAATAAATAGAATTTCTCTAAAACATATAGCAGAGAATACTATATAAGAGGCTATTTTTCACCTCACAGATGTATATAGAGAGTGATTACACACACGGGGAATATTCTTGTCTTACTGAGAGACAAGTCATAACTACAGATAACAAAAATATTAACACAATGACATAAACTGTTGTGTATAGATATAACACATCCATGTGTGCATATTTGTGATTAATCTATTTTGTACTCCATTCTCTTGGCAGCAATATGGTATTGATCACATAGAAGATGCTTTCCTCATTAATGATGTTTTAGCTGTACTTCTCTGATTACCTGCCTACTTTGTATTTAAAGGGCCTGGGTTTACCACTTTTCCCTTGTAATATGAAAATAAAAATAACAGCTGTGCTACTTTTCTTATCCATTTTCCTAGCCTCTTTTCACCACCTTTTTCTACTCTGCTCTTTGCACCAAGAGGATGATCCCTATGGACTGCAGAGCTGAGCTACCTTCTAGATGGTTTCTGTCAGAATTCAGCCAAGGAGGGTTATCAGTGGGAGATCAAAGGTTAGTAGGAGATTTAATTTTTTTGTTTTCCCATTTCTTTTCTAATCTGGAAAGCATCTTCTGGTAGAGGCTATAGTTCCTCATGATTACAGCTCCTTTTAGGCAGTTCTTCCCACATGGCACCTTGTCTCATTGGGTTTTGATGGTACCTCTTCCTCCCCTTGCCCTTCAGGTTTAGGGGTGAAATAGCTTCATATTATTTCTCTCACATAAGTGCCCCAGGATGCTTTACTTGCTCCTTTAAAATGTTCTCACACCTTTGAAAAAACAATTTTTTTGCTAAATTCTTGAACCATGCAAGGTTCCTGTCATGGTCTTGATACATAATCCCATTCTAGAAGGATAAAAGTAATTCTCTTGTTTTTGAATTGGACAGCTGAAGCAATAGAAACACTTCTTTTAAATATTTTGTTTACATTCAAATTAATAGCTTTACATATTACAATTCTTTCAAATGTATAATATGCATGAATAAATGAATGGTATGTTTTGTTAAAATTTAAAAATCCCAGGAACTTAATGTCATGCACTCATGCTAATTTCAGCATGATTTCAACCTCATTGTTCTACATTTTAAAAAAATGTCATCTGTATTAATATTTACAAGTACATTTTACTGTGATTCTGATTTGAGGCACATTTTTTTACCCTGCTTTCAGAGAGGCATTTATTTGCCTTGCTGGGCCAAATAACATCAAATGGTCTTGTGAAGATACTATTTTGAAATAGTTGCTTTCTTGGGAATATTCATTTAGAGAGTCTCAGTTCTAGTAATGGTTATGAATTGGACCTTGTGGTTTCACAGATAAACTCAAGGTTAGTAAGTGTCCAATAAGGCCTATCTAATTCAAATAAAGCAAACCTTTATATCTGAGGTCCCTAAGCTTGGGATTTTCACTAATCATAAATAATTTAAGAAATTCCAAAATAGCCAGGTGGATAAATATGCAGAATTGCACCAGTCATCTTATGCAGACAGATCACTCAAGAATCCATAATACTCATCTATGGGAGTTAAGCACAAAGCAGTGCTGCCCTCAAGAGAAGCCACCTGGAGAGTTCTTTCCTCTATTCTGAGGCTTCTAGTTCTGAACTGAAAGGCAGACAGAGGCAATCCTCTCTGCACTGGACAGAAGACGTCATCTTTGATAAGTCTGATCTGGTATTCAGGACTATAAAGAGGTGGTTATAATGCCAATTTGGGGGAAATTGCCTCTATTCATGAAATGCCATTAGTCTAGATTCAAGTATTGGAGTTCTCAAAGGAACAATTACATTGCTGTTCAGTCGCTAAGTCTTATCCAACTCTTTGCAACTCCATGGACTGTAGCCCATCAGGCTGCTCTCTCCATGGGTTTTTTTGAGGTAAGGATACTGGAATGGGTTGCCATTTCTTTCTCCAAGGGATCTTCCTGGAACAGGGATTGAACTTGCATCTCCTGCACTGGCAGGTAAATTCTTTACCACTGAGCCACCAGGGAAGCCCACAGAAAAACTACTAAAATACCCTTAAAATCACAGGAAATAGAGAAGAAAATCAGAGCTTCTCTTATAAAAATTATGTAAGACATGGAGAGTAGGCAGAGTTTAGAGGCTGAAAAGAGGAGCTCATAAGAAATGAAAGAATTTTCAATAGAATCTAATTTATTTGAAACACAGAATTTTTTGTTGATAGGTCTCAGTATAACAAGTATTTTGTTATGAGTATTGAGCAATGATATTAATACTACTAATTTTTTTCCTCTGACTGCACTGGCTTGAGAAACCTCTATTACCTATGAAATCTAACTAAATCGCTCTAGATTCAGCCAGCCAGTTGATACTAAGAAGATTTCATTAATATTCAAATTAACATTTTGCTTGTCTGCTAGTCTTTGCACCCACTTACATAAAGTAGAATTTCAGTCCCATCAATAACTTCATTATATTTGAAATGGGAGGTGTTGATGGAGTGAGTATAAAGGGCATCTTACAGCATAAAGATCTTTCTCTTGTATTTCTGTTCTAAACCTTCCTCCTAGGTGCTGCCTTGAGCTACTTGAGGCTGCATGTATCCTCCTGGGGAATAACAAATCCCTGACCAAAAACTGCTCAGGTGTTCCCTATACCATGAATGATGTAGAGACCAAAGTTCGGTATTAGCTTCAGTCTTCACTACCCAAGAAAATTCAGAATTTATTACAAGATGAGAATGTTGTACTTCAGGATAGGAATGGTTAGCAGCAGGCCCAAAATCCATTCTCTCTCTTTAGGGAAAGTGGGGTGAAGAGGCACCTCAAAAGAAGAAAGGAGGAAAGTGACTTTCCACAACAGGAAGGAGGTGGGCTACAAAAGCAAACAATCAAGCAATCAGTGCTATGACAAACAGGATTCCTCTGGCAAATAAATTCCAGAGTACATTAAAGTAAATTGGTGGGGTAGTGCCTCTTAGGAATCTATTTAGAGACGTTTAATTGAATAGAAGATGCTTGAAAAGAATAGAGTGGGTACCAGGAACTTAAGCTTGGGAAGTGAGAAGTGCTGATGGTGTTAAGGGGAGAGGTGGTGTCATACTGTCTTCCTCCACTAACAGGCAACAGGCAGAAAAGTAAGAAGTCAGTGAACTGCTTTCTGAAGGAAATTGATAATCTAAAGAATACAGGGGAGGGTGATGGGCTTTACAGGTGCCTCAGTGGTAAGGAATCTCCCTGCCAGTGCAGGAGACACAGGAGACATGGATTTGATCCCTGAATGAGGAAGAACCCTGCAGAAGGAAACAGCAAACCACTTCAAGTATTTTTGCCTGGAAAATCCCACGCATGGGGATCCTAGTAGGTTACAGTCCATAGCATGGCAAGGAGTCAGACAAGAATGAGCGACTGAGCACGCACACATTCACAGGAAAGAGTGAATGAGATAAAACAAAAGATTGGATTGTGAAAGATCCTCAACATTATTAATCAGTGAAATGCAAATCAAAGCCATAATGAAATATCACTTCACATTTATTAGAACATATATTATTGGAAAGATAAGAAATAACAAGTGATGAATAGAACGTAGAGAAAAAGGAGTCCTTGCACACTGGTGGTGGGAACATAAATTGGTGCAATGAAAACAGTGTTAAGGTTCTTCAAAAATTAAAAAATAAAACTGCTATATGATCCAGCTAGTCTCTTTCTGACCATTTATCCAAAGAAAATGAAAAAAAAAAAAAAAAAAAAACCCACAAAAACCACTACTTAGAAAAGACATATGCACTCCAGGGTTCACTGCAGCATTAATTACAAAAACCAAGGTAAGTAAACAACCAAACTTCTATGGATGAATTAATAATTAAAAATGATCTCTCTCTCTCACACACAAACACAAATACTTGAATATTACTCAACCATAAAAGAAGAAAGTCTTGCCATTTGTGATGACATGGATAGATTTTGAAGGCATTATCCTAAGTTGAATACTTTAGGCAAATAAAGACAAATACCATATGATTTCTTCCATATTTAAAAGTGAAACAAACAAAAACCAAACAACCAAAAAACAAGCAAAAGATACACAAGCTTATTGACACAAAAAATAGATTGGTGTTCACAAGCAGTATAGACAGGAGGGTATGAAAAATGGCAAACCATTTTTTTTCTTTTTTTCTTTCAGTTTAGATAAAAAATAAAAATGAAAACAATTAAACACATCTGACCACTTAATCAACTGTATAAGGTAGAGATAAGATAACAGATAGAACAGATAGTATGTACCAGACTATTATTTCTCTTTTATAAGTGAGGAAACTGAGGCACAGGGAGATTAAGGAAGTGTCCCACTCAGAGCTGGTAGTATGCAGAGCCAAGTGTTAAAGCCACACATCCTGGTTATGCAGTCCTTTCCAACATGGCAATCTCCATGTGGTCTGATCACTGCCTGGCACCTCAGGACTACCGGGCTGAGTGTTTGAGTGAATAAGGTGGAAGCTACCGGCCTTTTACAATGTGACCTTACGAATTATCTAGTGTAGTTTCCTCTGCAATCTTTCAGTTGACACAGTGACAAGCCTACTCAGATTCAGGAGTATGAGAGGAATGTCAAAGTGTCAAAAAAAAGTTTCAGTCACACTTTGAAGCCATCACAGTTGAGTGAAACAGCAGCAGCAATGACCACAATATATGATACCCAGAATAGTGGGTTGGTTTTTATCTGCTAAAACAACATTATGGTTTCCTCTCTTTCTCATTTAGGGAAGGGGAAAACAAGAAACAGAAGAAAATAAAGTCCTGACTTAAGGCAGTTCTCTGTGCCACTGGCGTTCTTGTATCAACTCCCTTAACTCTGACAACCCTCCAAATGGCACTGGACAAGACCTCCACTGACCAACTTTCACTAATATAGTTGTATTCAAATAGAGATTGCTTTGTTGCCTATATTCAAAACACATGGCTAAGCCAATTTTAATTCTCCTGAATTTCTTCCCCTGGAAGTATTATACAACCTGGTGTTTGAATCTTAAACTTTCAGATACTTTTGAACAACAATCAGTGGATAGGAAAAAAAAATTTTTTGAAAGATGATGTTGATATGTATGGCATGGAATGGTATATATGTGAGTTCTCAGAGGAAAAATACAGGTTTTCTATTTTAACTTAACTGTAAAATACTGACTACTTTAGCTCAGATTATGTGAACACAGTTTCAATTTATGGAGTTAGTGACTATCAAAAAATTTAAGCAGCAAAAATATCAGAAAAACTGTTCAATTCACTAGATTTTTGGTTTTAATTAAAAAATCTGAGTTTATGACCATTATTGCTTTAAAAAAAAAAAAAAAACTTTGGTGAATGCTACAATTAGAGTATTCAATGACAAGTCTTTATGATGTATCCTGAGGGAACAATTTGATTGGTTTATAGAGAAAAATTACAAAAGAGTAACATTTCCTTCTGTGCCATAATCTAAGACAAGAATTTCACATGTAGACAGGCAAATATTGGTGTGATTTAGCTGGTTCATCTGTTACCTCTTCATGGCCAAGGTTAATTCTAATTATATGGCTGGTTGACAAATCTGTCATTTCCTCTCTAATCAAGACAAATCAAAGGAAAAAAATACTGTTTGGATTTCTGAATTGGAGAAACTACTAAGGAATTTATAAATCTATTTCATGTTTCATTTCTGTGTAAAAGATTCACAGCTAGATTCATAGAGACTACCATTAAATTCCTAACGCAGCACTTTTTATGTAAAAAAATCACCATTGCTAGTATTGTGAGTGGCAAGAGCTTCGAGTTACTTTTCTAATGGAAGTCTCAGAGTTCTTCTTCCTGCCCCTTCGTTCAATTAGCATTAACCTTTGCCTTCCAACAGTAACATGTATTTACTTCTGGCCCATAAATTATGTAAATAACTTACCCTCATTTCCAGATGGCTTTTATATTGCTGTTTTTGCTATGCTAACTAAGCCTATACACTCAAAGAGGGCAACAAATATTCATGTGTCATCATTCATTAAGTCATTCATAGATTCAATAAATATTTACGCCAGATACTATTTTAGGTAATGGAGATATAATGGTAAATAAGCTATGATTCATACTATCAAGGATTTCACAATATATATCAGACACAACAGACAAAGTTATATTGCAGTAACAAACAACTTCATATATCAATGCCTTAAAGTAATGGCTTTTTTCAAGCTAGAGCTACCTGAAGGCTGTGGAGGATGCATTCATTGTCATCATTTAGATTCTTAGAGAGATGGATGCTCCCTTTCAATGCATGCTTCCATAATTGCTAAGACAAAAAAGGAAATGTGATAAATCACACACTGGCTCTAAAACCCTCTGCCAATAAGTGGCACACTTCTGGCACGTCATTGGCCATAGCAAATCAGATAACATGTATTTGACATGTTCAGGAAATAGGATTTCCTAGTAAGCATAGGAATATAGGGTCATATTCATCAATGTACTGTTTTCACCACCAATATCATGCTATGAAATTGCCAGTTGGTACTGTATATACAGTCAGCAAAAACAAGACTGAGAGCTGACTGTGGCTCAGATCATGAACTCCTTATTGCCAAATTCAGACTTAAACTGAAGAAAGTAGGGAAAACCACAAGACCATTCAGGTATGACCTAAATCAAATCCCTCATGATTATACAGTGGAAGTGAGAAATAGATTTAAGGAACTAGATCTGATAGACAGAGTGCCTGATGAACTATGGACAGAGGTTCGTGACATTGTACAGGAGACAGGGATCAAGACCATCCCAAGAAAAAGAAATGAAAAAAGGAAAATGGCTGTCTAAGGAGGCCTTACAAATATCTGTGAAAAGAACTGAAGTAAAAAGCAAAGGATAAAAGGAAAGACATAAGCATTTCAATACAGAGTTCCAAAGAATAACAAGAAGAGATAAGAAAGCCTTCCTCAGCAATCAATGGAAAGAAATAGAGGAAAACAATAGAATGGGAAAGACTAGAGGTCTCTACAAGGAAATTAGAGATAACAAGGGAAGATTTCATGATGGGCTCCATATAAAGAAGAGAAACATATATTTCTGCTTTATTGACTATGCCAAAGCCTTTGGCTGTGTGGATCACAATAAACTGTGGAAAATTCTGAAAGAGATGGGAATACCAGACCACCTGACTTGCCTCCTGAGAAACCTGAGGAGCCATTACAAATAGCTGTGAAAAGAAGAGAAGTGAAAAGCAATGGAGAAAAGGAAAGACATAAGCATTTGAATGCAGAGTTTCAAAGACTATGCAGGTAAGGAAGCAACAGAACTGGACATGGAACAACAGACTGGTTCCAAATAGGAAAAGGAGTATGTCAAGGCTGTATATTGTCACCCTGCTTATTTAACTTATATGCAGAGTATATCATGAGAAACGCTGGGCTGGATGAGACACAAGCTAGAATCAAGATTGCTGGGAGAATATCAATAACCTCAGATTTGCAGATGATACCACCCTTATGGCAGAAAGTGAAGAGGAACTAAAGAGCCTCTTGATGAAAGTAAAAGTGGAAAGTGAAAAAGTTGGCTTAAAGCTCAACATTCAGAAAACGAAGATCATGGCATCTGGTCCCATCACTTCATGGCAAATAGATGGGGAAACAGTGGAAACAGTGGCTGAATTTATTTTGGGGGGCTCCCAAATCACTGCAGATGTTGACTGCAGCCATGAAATTAAAAGACACTTACTCCTTGGCAGGAAAGTTATGACCAACCTAGATAGCATATTCAAAAGCAGAGACATTACTTTGCCAACAAAGGTCCATCTAGTCAAGGATATGGTTTTCCAGTGGTCATGTACGGATTTGAGAGTTGGACTGTGAAGAAAGCTGAGCGCTGAAGAATTGATGCTTTTGAACTGTGTTGTTGGAGAAGACTCTTGAGAGTCCCTTGGACTGCAAGGAGATCCAACCAGTCCATTCTAAAGGAGATGGGGAACACATGTATATCTGTGGTGGATTCATTTTGATATTTGGCAAAACTAATACAATTATGTAAAGTTTAAAAAAAAAAAAAAAGACAAAAAAAAAAGGAGATCAGTCCTGGGTGTTCATTGGAAGGACTAATGTTGAAGCTGAACCTCGAATATTTGGCCAGCTGATGCAAATAGCTGACTCATTTGAAAAGACCCTAATGCAGGGAAAGATTGAAGACAGGAGGAGAAGGGGACGACAGAGGATGAGATGGTTGGATGGCATCACCGACTCAATGGACATGAATTTGGGTGAACTCTAGGAGGTGGTGATGGACAGGGAGGCCTAGTATGCTGGGGTTCATGTGGTTGCAAAGAGTCAGACACGCTGAGCGACTGAACTGATCTGTATATACAGCCAACTATCGTGTTCTGTGGACTTCCCTGGTGGCTCAGATGGTAAAGTGTCTGTCTACAATGCGGGAGACCCAGGTTTGATCCCTGGGTTGGGAAGATCCCCTGGAGAAGGAAATGGCAATCCACTCCAGTACTATTGCCTGGAAAATCCCATGGACAGAGAAGCCTGGTAGGCTACAGTCTATGGGGTCACAAAGAGTTGGACATGACTGAGCAACTTCACTTTCTATAAGTGTCTAGCTTATAAACTACCTAATGAACATTGCTAGGAAACACCTGTTACTCTCCTTTCCTTTATTTTTTTAGAGCTACATATATGTCACCAAGATTACACTTTTTTTTGCCTCTTTGTCAGTCATATCACCCAATCTCTCAAAATACATGATACTGCTACTGTATATACTGGGTCTAGTTAAGTCTACTATCAGTTCACTATCTTTTAATATTCCCTTCCTGGCTATATACTATCCTTGATTGATGTCAAGATAGTATATTGTGTATAACTAGGTTGTTTCCATTTCTAACTTCTGTTACCAGAACACGATCCATTTAGTGTATTGCTCAAATAAGCATTGTTGTTCAGTCATTAAGTCATGTCTGTCCGACTCTTTGCAACTGCATACAAGTCAAACATGGAGAAAAATCCAGTTTTGACTGATTTCACTGAAGCTTAGACCTATGCCAAGATGTCACTTTAATGCTGGCACAAATATATAAGACAAATGCTAACTGAGGGAGTATGTCATTTTGAAGTTGTTTCCAATATACAATTCTAATTTAAAAGGTTAGAATAAATTTGGTCTGTTTAAGTGGGTGACTTGGCAAGAAAGGATCTAATTGGATCACAATGTATCTGTTTTGCTAACTTCAAATCATTTCTCCTCATTATTACATAATACAGTATAATTTAGGAGAAGAAACATAAATTATTTCACCAAATAAACATATCACTTACTAACTGCAAATTCTTGAACTTAAAGTCCCTTATTTTTATAGCATAAGTAATAGCTGTCTCACAGAATTTCAGTGAGGGTGTCTGCCAGATACCTAGTACTGTGGTTAGCACACAGTGACTAGGTTCTCAGAATTCTTGTTCTCTTACACACTCTATACTCAAAAAACTGTGAATTTTCCAGAAGGGTGAATA
This sequence comes from Bos javanicus, assembly GCF_032452875.1. NCBI lineage: Eukaryota > Metazoa > Chordata > Mammalia > Artiodactyla > Bovidae > Bos > Bos javanicus. The sequence continues at coordinate 55,759,130 of NC_083869.1, read as the reverse complement.
ATTAATGCTTGTGGAACACATAGGAAAAATTTAAATGAACCACTCACTTCCTTTACCAACAAATGAGTGTCTTGAGTGAGCAATGTAAGAATCACCAGTAAATCAAAACTAGGAATACAGTGAAAGATAAACAGTCAGACTCACAAGGACTGTCCATGCAAATGTAAACACCCTGGCTGAGATAGGGAAAGGTGGAAGGAGAGGAAGAGAGGAATAGGATGGTGGAGAGGGAGAGGAAGAGGGAGAAACTGCTGGGACTTTGCAAATGAATCAAGCTGAGGTTTGATTAGTTTCACCCACAGGGTAACACTGTATGCTCCTTTGTTCCAGTAAGATTTTGCCCTGAACTGAAGCTACTCCAACAGTCTCATTCTCAAATCTCTTGCCCTGACAATATCCTTAATGAATAAACAGGCAGAATTATTTGTTGTGCAGGGACAATGGATGGATCCGAGCAAGGCCCCCACCGGAGTCGGTGATTGACAGGGAAGGCTGGCACGCTGAAGTCCATGGGGTCACAAAGAGTCGGACACAACTGAGTGACTGAACTGAGGGACAAAAGTACACGTTTGTGTGACTATTTTACTCCATCACACAGGCATACACACACACATATATACACTGTTTCCAAAGAAGTATTAACAATTATTTTTAGTGTTGTACTTGTCATTTTAGAATTTAATGTTTCCTTTCTTTCTTTCTTTTTTGGTAACACAGGATGGTATCCTTGCCCTCTGCATTGAAAGGGTGGAGTCTTAACCACTGGACTGCCAGGGAAGTCCAGATATTTTCTTTCTGGTCTAAGCCTCAGGAAGCTAGGTAAATTTTGTCTATTCTCACATAGGACTTTTATAATTTTTACTCATTGTTACAATCCTACTCATTGTTCAAGGACCAGCTTAAATATTATCATAAAATTATGGTTAAAAAATAGAAAAAAATCCATTTTAAATTTGTATATTTCTTCTCCTCATACTACCATTTTAATCATTTGCTTGCAAATTTGTTTCCTACCAGAATATAATTTTTTTAGAAACTAAGTATGTACTATTTATACAGTTTTCTATTCTTCCTGTAGTCAAGTAACTTACTCTACATTTTTCATTCAATAATTGAAATTGGACATATTTTAAGCACATAGGAAAATCAGGAAATATCTTCAAGACCATATTTGGATAGTCTTAGTTCAAGAATTTAAGATTAATTTGTGAACAAAGATGCAAGGTTTCCCAGTGAAATACACAGGAGAATGTGGAATGAGAGGCAAAGTTAAAAAGAATTGGAAATTTTAAGTGGAAGCATGTAGTCAAAGAATGGAGATATTTGCCATTCATTTTAATGACTAAGTACTGTTATTGGCTAACCAGTCTTCCTCTATGAGAAACAGCACAACAGAAAATGTGGAAATAAATACAATTATGGTACAGAGACGGGCTAGAATGGAAATGAAGAGACAGGTCCACCATGTCAGCTATGCTATGCCTGGGCACACCAATGCCTGGTGTTTTGTTTTCTCTTTTGTTCACCAGTTCATTCAGTTAAATAGTTATAAGCTAGGAGGATTGAACAAACTATATTAAAATATAAATAAATGAAACTGGATATGTTCTCTGGAATCCTGTAACTGACACACCAGAGAATCTCACATGCAAGTCAACCAAATACAGACATCCCACATCTCACTATTTTGAATGAGAAACAATCTCTTGAAATTGTTTGAATACTTAAACATGACAACCCTAGGACATACTTTTAAATACTATTTTATTAAATCCCTTACCTCGTATTCTATTTTCCCCATAGTTTGATTTCATTTTAAAATTTTTGTTTAGAGAATTAAATTACCACAATAATTTTCTCTATAATTGTTAACACTTCCCTAAAAATAAAGATGCTGTCTCTTCATTATTTACTTAGATAAGAAATCAAGGTGTCACACAACTTCCTATCTTTCATTTTTCTATGTGTTCATTTTTCCTTATAGTTCCTTTTATATAAGCAACTACCAATAAAACAATTTTTAGACTACTCTTTAGGGAGTATAATGACTGAATTTGTTACCAAATATTTTCAAAAGTTTCTTTTTTATTATCAGCTCTCATATTATTGAAGCAACCACCTTTATCTATGTGATTCTAGAACATTATATATTCTCTCAGAGTGTTGATCCTTTCCTCTTCAATCACTACATCACCTCCAAAATCATTTCACAAACCACAATTCTGGACAGGAAGTGGAAGTTCAGAAGTACCACATTTCATGCTGAGAAGAAGAGTTCTCATAGATAAATACAAATAAAGAGCATAGGAAACCCACTGGTAGATATGCAATTTAGCAATTTCAAGGATTCTTTACTTTCTGCTTAAAAAGTCAAAATTTGGAAACAAGGTAGTTGAAATATATGCACTATTTTAAAGCCAATTCACAGGGAATAAATATTTTCCAGAAAAAACTCAGAATTAGTTATTTTGGTGCTGGGACCAAGCTCCACCCGTGGCAAAGGTCATGAGGAAGGAGGCTTGGCATACGCAAAGGCGGGATCAAGCCTCAGGAGCCCCCCTGGAAATTCTCGAGCATCTACCCCCAAAACCAGAGTCTGCCTACTTTCTGCTTTGTGCTTTCACCTACACCTCTGACTTTACAGGGGGCTGTCCCCCACTACCTCTCTCTGAAAAAAGAGTTAGCTTACAGCTCCAGTTAATAATTCCTGGGTGTGACAGTGTTTCAACCTACAAACTCCTTTGGAAATCCTCTAGCCTGCCTGAATAGGTTTTTCTGGCCACATGTGATTGTTCAGAGCCTCCCAACTGTGAGAGGCAGGAGATGTTCTAAACTGTCTAAACACAGATTCCTTTGAGTAGTTAAAAGATTGATTAGAAATTGTATTGGTGAAGGGTTTTTCACTTATTGGGCCAATGTTTGCTGCTAAGTCTCCATACCCCTTACCTACTGTGTCCTTGGCAGTGTATTGATTGATATAATGGGTGTATAGAAATGTAACTAGTAGCCTCAATGTTTGTAACCTTGGACCCTTGAGTTAATTCTTTTCTTGATTGAGCTCACCTCACCTTTGCCCTATAGGAATGCAGCTTTGTCCAATGCTTTTTGGAGGCTGGTGCCTGACTTTGGAATAATCACATTTAGAGAAAAATAAGTTTCTTAAAATGTTAACAGGCCTCCTGGCCAGAAGATGATGTACACCTGAACTTTTGCATATGATAAGTTTGAAAGCCTGGCTTTGATTAGAACCAGGAACTGCTGTCCTTGCATGACTCCACCCCTTCCCCCATTATCCTCTATGAACAACTTAAGGTATAAAAACTACTTTGGAAAATAAAGTGCGGGCCTTGTTCACCGAAACTTGGTCTCCCCATGTCGCTCTCTCTCTCACTCTGGCTGAGTCTCCATCTGGAGCGCGGAAGCCACCATGCTTACTAATTATGCCTGGGCTTCTAAGATCTGACCAGGGAGGCCTTAGTGTTTCCTCTCCTTTGGGAGAATGGGAGGACGCCTGCGGCCTTCGTAGGTGACGTAAATTCCCTGCTTTGGAATTTTATTCAGCCTCTTTTCTTCACTGAATTTCCTCACTGAGATATCCTTATTTCAGCCACTTTTCTCCACTGAATTTCCTCACTGAGCTATCCTCATTCTATTACTCTTTATATCCTTAATTAACATTTAATTAAGCAGTTGTTTCCTGATCCTCCCCGACGCTGTCTCTCCTTCGAATACCCTGGATCAGCCGGGGCTGGACCCTGGCATTTTGGATTGATCAAATGTACAGAATATTTAGGATGATACCATTCCTTCCTCCCCAGTGAAGTCTTGTCCTCATTTCCCAACTTCATCCACCCTCCACATAAGTGTACCAAATAGAAAGGTGATTATATCACTGCATTTCTTGTATAGAGTATTATACTGTATAGTCACCCAAAATAAAAAGCTTTTTATGCCACCTATCATTTGCTTTTAAATTTATAAAGAATATACATATGGATATAAAAAGTATATGTAACATGATACCAATTTTAATTTACCCTTATATTTATAAAACATGAATATAAAAGACTCTCAAGACTCTTAAGAGTCCCTTGGACAGCAAGGAGATCCAACCAGTCAATCCTAAAGAAATCAGTCCTGAATACTCATTGGAAGGACAGATGCTGAAACTGAACCTCCAATACTTTGCCCACCTGATGCAAAGAACTGACTCATTTGAAAAGACCCTGATGCTGGCAAAGATTGAAGGCAGGAGAAGGGGACAACAGAGGATGAGATGGTTGGATGGCATCACCAAGTCAATGGATGTGAGTTTGAGCAAGCTCTGGAAGTTGGCAGTGGACAGGGAATTCTGGCATGCTGCAGTCCATGGGGTCGCAAAGAGTCAGACACAACTGAGTGGCTGAACTGAACTGAATTTTGTAAATGTAAAAATACAACACATGATAGGAATACAATGATAAATTAACAGCTTATTCTGGGTGACAAGCTGGAATCAAGATTGCCGGGAGAAATATCAATAACCTCAGATATGCAGATGACACCACCCTTATGGCAGAAAGTGAAGAGGGACTCAAAAGCCTCTTGATGAAAGTGAAAGTGGAGAGTGAAAAAGTTGGCTTAAAAAGTTGATCTTCAGAAAACGAAGATCATGGCATCTGGTCCCATCACTTCATGGGAAATAGATGGGGAAACAGTGGAAACAGTGTCAGACTTTATTTTTCCGGGCTCCAAAATCACTGCAGTTGGTGACTGCAGCCATGAAATTAAGACACTTACTCCTTGGAAGGAAAGTTATGACTAACCTAGATAGCATATTCAAAAGCAGAGACATTACTTTGCCAACAAAGGTCCGTCTAGTCAAGGCTATGGTTTTTCCTGTGGTCATGTATGGATGTGAGAGTTGGACTGTGAAGAAGGCTGAGTGCCGAAGAATTGATGCCTTTGAACTGTGGTGTTGGAGAAGACTCTTGAGAGTCCCTTGGACTGCAAGGAGATCCAAACAGTCCAATCTGAAGGAGATCAGCCCTGGGATTTCTTTGGAAGGAATGATGCTAAAGCTGAAACTCCAGTACTTCGGCCACCTCATGTGAAGAGTTGACTCATTGGAAAAGACTCATTCTGGGAGGGATTGGGGGCAGGAGGAGAAGGGGACGACAGAGGATGAGATGGCTGGATGGCAGCACTGACTCGATGGACGTGAGTCTGGGTGAGCTCCAGGAGTTGGTGATGGACAGGGAGGCCTGGTGTGCTGCGATTCATGGGGTCACAAAGAGTGGGACATGACTGACTGACTGAACTGAACTTAACTGAACTGAATCTTTTTTATGTATTTCTTTATTTTACAATTTTCTTATAATATTCATACACATAGGGAAAACATTTATTGAAACTAAAATATACTTTAGAAAAGAATGGTCTTGTCTTCTTCTGTGGAAGTGAGAAAACTAGGTGGCAGAAAGGAGAATAAACCAAGTCACATGGATAGTAGCTGCAGAGACAAAAATAGAACCCTGACCTTTTATTGTGTTTCCATTGATTTTATACAATGCATCTATACAATATAAAAAATTGCATTATATATAGACTTGTAAAAATAGATTTTCCTACATTTTCTTTCATTTATGAGCAAGTCTGGGAGAAGAAAATGTCAACCCACTCCAGTATTCCTGCCTGGAAAATCCCAAGGACAGAGGAGCCTGGTAAGCTACAGTTCACATGGTCTGTAAACTGTCGGACTTTAAAAAGAGTTGGACAGGACTTGGTGACTAAAACAATAATCACAGGATCCTGGTCAATAAAAGTTGATAAATCTCACTTATGCATATTCTTTAATTATAATTTGTTTGATTCTCTTGAGAAAAGACCTTAGGTAAAAGCTTAGGTAATATAAATATAAGAATGAGCTAATGAAAACCATTAATGTGTTTAATCCTTAAAACTCTCATTTGTATAATTCTTGTGATCCTTATTGATTAAACAGCATAAACATAATAATTACTGAAGTACTGTGGAAAATTCTTCAAGAGATGGGAATACCAGACCACCTGACCTGCCTCTTGAGAAGCCTGTATGCAGGTCAGGAAGCAACAGGTAGAATTGGACATGGAACAACAAACTGGTTCCAAGTAGGAAAAAGAGTTCGTCAAGGCTGTATATTGTCACCCTGTTTATTTAACTTCTATGCAGAGTACATCATGAGACACTCTGGGCTGAAAGAAGCACAAGCTGGAATCAAGATTGCCGGGAGAAATATCGATAACCTCAGATATGCAGTAGACACCACCCTTATGGCAGAAAGTGAAGAGGAACTAAAAAGCCTCTTGATGAAAGTGAAAGTGGAAAGTGAAAAAGCTGGCTTAAAGCTCAACATTCAGAAAATGAAGATCATGGCATCTGGTCCCATCACTTCATGGGAAATAGATGGGGAAACAGTGGAAACAGTGTCAGACTTTATTTTTTCTGGGCTCCAAAATCACTGCAGATGGTGATTGTAGCCATGAAATTAAAAGATGCTTACTCCTTGGAAGAAAAGTTATGACCAACCTGCTGCTGCTGCTAAGTCGCTTCAGTTGTGTCTGACTCTGTGTGACCCCATAGATGGCAGCCCACCAGGCTGCCCTGTCCCTGGGACTCTCCAGGCAAGAACACTGGAGTGGGTTGCCATTTCCTTCTCCAATGCATGAAAGTGAAAAGTGAAAGGGAAGTCGCTCAGTCGTGTCTGACTCTTAGCGACCCCATGGACTACAGCCTACCAGGCTCCTCCATCCATGGGACTATCCAGGCAAGAGTACTGGAGTGGGGTGCCATTGCCTTCTCTGCATATTCAAAAGCAGAGATATTACTTTGCCAACAAAGGTCCATCTAGTCAAGGCTATGGTTTTTCCTGTGGTCATGTATGGATGTGAGAGTTGGACTGTGAAGAAGGCTGAGTGCCGAAGAATTGATGCCTTTGAACTGTGGTGTTGGAGAAGACTCTTGAGAGTCCCTTGGACTGCAAGGAGATCCAACCAGTCCATTCTGAAGGAGATCAGCCCTGGAATTTCTTTGGAAGGAATGATGCTAAAGCTGAAACTCCAGTACTTTGGCCACCTCATGCGAAGAGTTGACTCATTGGAAAAGACTCTGATGCTGGGAGGGATTGGGGGCAGGAGGAGAAGGGGACGACAGAGGATGAGATGGCTGGATGGCATCACTGACTCGATGGATGTGAGTTTGAGTGAACTCCGGGATTGGTGACGGACAGGGAGGCCTGGTGTCCTGCAGTTCATGGGGTCACAAAGAGTCGGACACGACTAAGAGACCGAACTGAACTGAACTCAACTCATCTCAAAAAATATTGTTTCAATATGGCTACGTATTAAATTTATGTGGATCTACAAATGTACCAATTCTTATATATGTCTAACTGCTAGAAGATACTTTGATGTGTTCTGTTTATCGTTAGCTCTGTTAAGTGTGTGAAATTCTGGATATTCCTATTTTCTCACTGAATATAGAAAGAACTGCAATTTCAATATAAGCATTCAGTTCAATTAGTTCAGTTGCTCAGTCCTGTCTGATACTTTGCAACCCTGTGAACTGCAGCACGCCAGGCCTCCTTGTCCATCACCAACTCTTAGAGTTTACTCAAACTCATGTCCATTGTGTCGGTGATGCCATCCAACCATCTCATCCTCTGTTGTCCCCTTCTCCTCCTGCCTTCAATCTTTCCCAGCATCAGGGTCTTTTCAAATGAGTCAGTTCTTCGCATCAGGTGGCCAAAGTATTGGAGTTTCAGCTTCAACATCAGTCCTTCCAATGAACATAACCATTAAATGACAGAAATCACACCAATACTTTTAAAAAATTTTTAATCTTTTAAACCTGTATTTATCCTGCATATTTCTTTGTCCCGTGACTAGTTCACAATGGAATCGTTTTCTCTCTAAAAGAATTCTGGAAATTTTAGTGTAGCTTTGTGCCATATGACATCAAAGGTGAAATCATAAAGCAGGAAGAAAAATATATAAAGTACATTGCTTAGCAAGTATTCACCAGAGTTATAAACCTGTCATTTTATCTCAGTTTTAAGTACATAACAAAGACGAATTATGCTCTCTTATAGACAAAGTGCTGAAACACAGAAAAAGTTGGTGACAGAAAGCAACACTGCTGACACACACCAGGTCTCTCTCGAATCTACTCACCTTACTCCAAGATACTTGCCTTTTCAATTTTGTTCCCTCTGCGGCCCTTCCTGGGAGACCAAGATACACTTATTATGAGTTTCTTTTAAGTACATACAAAGGTAATCAATCCTATGTAATGGTTTATCTCTCTTCCTTTTTCTTAGATGCAGTGCTAAGCAGAGACAATGTACATTCTTTTGTATACATTTTTGCACAGTCAGAATCCTTCTTGCTGCCAACTGAAAGAATATCCCTCTGATTTCCAGTCTCAGAATATTAGAAGTGAAGCTAGAAATTTTGACTACAGGTACTTCATTTACAGATTAAAAAAAAAAAAAAGCCTCTAATTGGTGAAATAGAAGACAATTAGTAGCAACAATCTGAACCATAGATAAATCTATAGGCCAGGGTGGTCAGTGTTGCTTTTTAATTATTTCTTATAGCCAGTTTCACCCTATGTTTTTGTTATATCTTTGAGGGATATAATGAATCTATACATTAGTATTATTCTTAGCTCCTTGCAACAAAATTACTGCCTAATAAATATTTATAGAATGATTGAATGAATAATGAAATGAATGTATATATAAAGTCATCCTTTTTTTTAATAGTAGCTACTTGAATAAGGAAATGAATGTATATATAAAGTCATCCTTTTTTTTTTTAATAGTAGCTACCTAATCTACTTAAATCATTCCAGCCAGTCTTCAATTATCTTAAACCAACTCAAATTACCAACATCTGCTGGATCACAGAAAAAGCAAGGGAATTCCAGAAAAAAATATGTACATCTGCTTCTATGACTATTCAAAAGCCTTTGAGTAGATCACAATTAACTGTGGGAAATTCTTACAGAGACGGGAATACGAGACCACCTGACCTGCCCCCTGAGAAATCTGTATGCAGGTCAAGAAGCAACAGAACTGTACAGGGAACAACAGACTGGTTCCAAATTGGAAAAGGAGTATATCAAGGTTGTATATTGTGACCCTGCTTATTTAACTTACATGCAGAGTACATCATGCGAAATGCTGGACTAGATGAAGCACAAGCTGAAACTGAGATTGTTGGAAGAAACATCAATAACCTCAGATATGCAGATGACACCACCCTTACGGCAGAAAGCAAGGAAAAACTAAAGAGCCTCTTGAGGAAGGTGAAAGAGGAGAGTGAAAAGTTGGCTTAAAACTCAACATTAAAAAAAAAAAAAAAACTAAGATCCTGGCATCCAGTCCCGCCACTTGGTGGCAAATAGATGGGGAAACAATGACAGACTTTATTTTCTTGGGATCCAAAATTACTGCAGATGGTGACTGCAGCCATGAAACTAAAAGACACTTGCTCTCTGGAAGAAAAGTTAAGGCCAACCTAGACAGCATATTAAAAAGAGAGACATTACTTTGCCAACAAAGATCCATCTACTCAAGGCTATGGTTTTTCCAGTGGTCATGTATGGATGTGAGAGTTGGACCATAAAGAAGGCTGAGCACTGAAGAATTGATGCCTTTGAACTGTGGTGTTGGAGAAGACTCTTGAGAGTCCCTTGCACAGCAAGGCGATCAAACCAGTCAATCCTAATGGAAATCAATCCTGAATATTCATTGAAAAGACTGATGCTGAAGCTCCAATACTTTGGCCACCTGATGTGAGAACTTACTCATTGGAAAGACCCTGATGCTGGGAAAGATTGAAGGCAGGAGGAGAAGGGGACGACAGACGATGAGATGGTTGGATGGCATCACCAACTCAATGGATATGGGTTTGAGCAAGCTCTAAGAGATAGTGAAGGACAGGGATGCCTGGTGTGCTGAAGTCCAGTGGTTGCAAAAAGTCAGACATGACTGAATGAGTATACAAAAGCAATATATTTCACTTATCATCTTAACATAATCTTACTTTAGCAAACTAAAAGTAGTCTCTTTCATTCCCTTTATTATACATTTCTAACATAATTTTACTGCTAGTTAATATATAAAAATAGAATAGGATGGGAAATAATTTTATTAATCAGTATATGATCATAAATTTCGATTAAGCCAGCCAAAATCAGGACACTATTTAAACAGACACATAAGAGATGCTGGAGTAAATAAAGGCAAAAGTGATAATACCAAAAGGCGACTGTGTGACAGTGTTAACCCAGTGTTTTGGGGTAATTAAAATACATGAAAATTATAGCTTCTCATATAATGACAAAATTAAATACAGCCTCTAAAATGATGAGAAATCAAATCAGTTGGGCAAAAAGCCTGTTGTTTAGAGTCACAGTTTAGCATCTTGCTAAAACAAAACAAATAAAATTGGATTTAAAAAGATAGCAATAAAAGCAAATGAACGATGTTCAACATTGTCAGCAATTACATAAATGCAAATACAGCTATGATAAGATTCCACTCTACACATATTACAATTGCTAATAGAAATACGGATAATATCAAGTGCTGGAAAGGATGTTGAGCAACTGTATCCTATATTGCTAGTAAAATTGTACAGACTTTCTGGAAAACACTTTGTAAGTTTTCTAAATAAAATTAAACATGAATTTAACATGTAATTTACTAAGCAGTCATAATCCTGGGTATTTATCTTAGAAGAATGAAAATTTATGCTTATATGAAAACTTGCTCACAGATGTTCATAATAGCCTTATTTGTAAAAGTCCCAAACTGGAAACAACTCAAAGGTTCTTCTATGTGTGCATGAATAAATAAAATGTGGTACATCCCTACAATGGAATACTATTCAGCAATAGAAAGGGAGGTACCATGGATGCAAACACCAACATGAATGATGGTCAAGGAAATCATGCTAAGTGGGGAAAAGTCAATCTCAAATGTTATGACTATATAAATTTCAATATATTTAATGTTCTTGAAGTAACAAGACAACAGTGATGAACAGATCAATGGTCCAGAGGTTAGGGCTTGAGGTAGGGTATGAATTTAAAAGAGAGGAAAAATAGTTTCTCTGGTGATGGATGTGTTCTGTATCTTACTTTTGGTGATGTTTACACAAAGTTATACAAATGATTTTTCAAAGAACTATATATGAAAAAAACTGTGCCTATGAAATCTGAATAAGTTCTGTGGCTTAGTTAATAGTACTACACAGAAATATCTTGACTTTAATAATTTACTATGACAATGCAAAATGTTATCATTAAAATGCTGCTGCTGCTGCTGCTAAGTCACTTCAGTCGTGTCCAACTCTGTGCGACCCCACAGACGGCAGCCCACCAGGCTCCCCCGTCCCTGGGATTCTCCAGGCAAGAACACTGGAGTGGGTTGCCATTTCCTTTTCCAAAGCATGAAAGTGAAAAGTGAAAGTGAAGTCACTCAGTCGTCCGACTCTTAGTGACCCCATGGACTGCAGCCTACCAGGCTCCTCCATCCACGGGATTTTCCAGGCAAGAGTACTGGAGTGGGGTGCCATTGCCTTCTCCTAAGTGGGATGAATTATTTACAGAAACTCTTTTTATTAATTTTGCACATTTGGAGAGACAAAGTATTTCAAAATTAAGGTATTAAGTACAATAAAATAAAGGATAATTTTTCTTTTACCATTTGTCTGAAATAGAGAGAAATGACCATAAAATTCAACTTGGTTTTCTCCATTACCTTTGAATTATTTTGCAACTTAGTTGCTACTATTTGTACATGTATCACATGAAAAAAATATGAAATACTTTCAACACCCATCATAATATATGAAAGTTCATTTTCTTAGTTACTTCAACATTGATTATTCTTTCTGGGAAAAATAGGATAAAAAATATTAAAATGGTGAACAACAAGAAATTTGTCAAATAGACATTCTCAATTTCTTATATAATTACATTTTATTTGCAGGTTCTTCTCAGGCTATATTATTTAAAAACATGACTAACAGTAGAAGAAAGAAATAGAAATAAAGCCATTGAAGATGTAAAGGCTAGAATTTCACCATCAAAATAAATAAAATATTGGTAGGTAATTCTCCACTGGGTGTCTTACATGTCTGCTTTTTTTAAAAATGTATAACGGCACTGGCAGATTTTGTTTTATGCTGTCTTTTCAAGGCTGCTTGTAGCACAAACAGCCTGAGAGGACAATGATAGTGTTTCCCTCTGGGACAGAAGGCAGATTTCTTGTCTGCAAAGGTTGTGCAGATTGCTCAGTGAGGCCCTATAAAATTGGTTGTTTCTTAAACTCCAAGTTCAGCTGTGATACAAGTTCTCTGTGTGCACCCACCTGGGTCCATTTCTACAACGCCTGCTTGGGACTTGGGGAACCAGGGGAACTGATTTGAATATCAAGCTCAAGCTGTGTGCTGTGCTGTGGTGAATAAAGGTTTTCTATCTCTGATTTAGGATACTGTGAAACTATGACAAGTTGACTTCCTAACTTGTGAATAGGATAAAAATCTCAGGTGAAGAAGTTAAAGGATTTTAAAGAATTATATAGAATTCTTTTGAAATTTCAGGATTCCTTTCTATTTCTCAGCAAAATGTGTCTTTCTTTACCCTATAATGGCAACCCCAGGTAAGCCTAATTAGTATAATCTTTGGATGGCAGTCTGTCCAGAATGAAAATTAGAGATTTAAAAGTTAATTCTTTTTACAGTTTAAACATATGCTTTTGTCCCTCTTTTACTTGATATTTTCAGACAAAGGTCTGGACAGAAAAGAAGATTTGAGAGGTAAAATGAAAAAGTGAAGCTATAGGTACTCCAGATTTTCTGGAGGTAAAGGGAGAAAAAATCCAGTCCTTGGAGGAGAAATGCTCTTAGATTTTGGGAGATACAGGGAAAAAAGGGGCATTCATGACTTCTTAGAACCTCTCCTAGGGTCTTTCTCCGGAATATAAACACACTGTGCTGCTCTTTAGCTTTTGAATGAAGTTTGAAAATGAGGGGCACCAATTTGAGCACTCAGCACATAATTCCTGCTGTCCTGTGAATAATAATGTATTTTATTTTTGACTCAAAAGTCTTATTCTTTCTGCCAAGCTCCAGGAAACTCTGGCAGGCAAATCTATTGGCTCGCAAGTAGGATAATATCACAGATAATTTGCAGTTTTGATATCAACACAAAATAACTAAAGAAGGCTCAGATTAATTATATTCTGGATTTCCAAATTTGAAAATAGAAATTGGAAATATAGGGATGAAAACAGTAATACTGGATTCTGGATAATTTAATTCCTGTTTTTATAAGTGGTTTGCCTCTGAGGTTGATGAGAACATACATAATGATGTATCTGATACTCTACCATGCATCTTCAGCCTTCTAATTCTTATGGAACCATAGTGGACAAACATGAGCTTTGGGGAAGGAAATTCAAAAGAAGAGGGGATATATGTATATGTATAGCTGATTCACTTTGCTGTGCAGCAAAAGCTAACACAACATTTTTAAGAAACTATTCTGCAATAAAAATTAATAAAATAAAATAGAATAGCATATTGTAGAATAGCATATTTTAAGAGAAAATGATTGTCTTCGGAGTAAGGAATACTGATATATATCTGTCTTGGTTCTGATTGTTTAATAATTAACTAATAGTGCCTATTTTTTTTAGCTTTACATTTCAAAACTCCTCAATATAATATTTGATGCCATAGTAAATTGTTTTTAAATTAATTCTATTAAACCTGATTAAAGTACATCAAATATTTCAAATATACACACATACACAAGCTTTGATTTTCCATATATTGACAGCATCTCACCTTGAGCAAACAAGATCTTGTTCAGCAAGCATGCATAAATCTGGATACTAACATACTAAGAGCAACTCTCAGTGAAGAAAGAAAAGGAGTTTGTCATAGTCTATCCTCAGGTAGAGAGTTCTGACAAGTAACAATCAAGCCTGAAATTACCACAGTTGTCTCAGTAACATGCCTCATACTGGCTTTTTTTCCTTCCTTTTCCCTTCATACTCTTCCTCATAACTCTTGCTTCCTAAGACAACCATCTAAATAGTGTCAGTTCAGTTCAGTCGCTCAGTCGTGTCCGACTCTTTGCGACCCCATGAATCGCAGCACGCCAGGTCTCCCTGTCCATCACCAACTCCCGGAGTTCACTCAGACTCACGTCCATCAAGTCAGTGATGCCATCCAGCCATCTCAACCTCTGTCGTCCCCTTCTCCTCCTGCCCCCAATCCCTCCCAGCATCAGAGTCTTTTCCAATGAGTCAACTCTTCGCATGAGGTGGCCAAAGTACTGGAATTTCAGCTTTAGCATCATTCCTTCCAAAGAACACTCAGGGCTGATCTCCTTTAGAATGGACTGGTTGGATCTCCTTGCAGTCCAAGGGTCTTCTCCAACACCACAGTTCAAAAGCATCAATTCTTCGGCGCTCAGCTTTCTTCACAGTCCAACTCTCACATCCATACGTGACTACTGGAAAAATCATAGCCTTGACTAGATGGACCTTTGTTGGCAAAGTAATGTCTCTGCTTTTGAATATCTAAATAGTGTACCTAAATCCTAATACTTATCTGGAGCTCTTCTTTTGGGAAGTCTTGAATTTAAGACAAAGGAAACAGTTCATTTTAAAACAGATTATTTACAGGTTCAAATTTATAAACTTTTTCTCTATTAATGCAAATTTTCATATTCCTCTGAAACAAAAGGTTTATATTACAAGGTGTAACATGAATTGAATTTTACAAAATAAAATTTAAAACTCTCAACCTGGCAATGATACTGTTTTGCATTGCAAAATTAGTCTATTAAAGGATGACTTTTTGGGTATATGATAATTTGTGAATTAACATTGCAATGCATAAGGAAAATGCTTAGACAAAATCAAGATGACAATCTCTGGTTTGACGCCAATTCAAAATTATTATCCTCTGTAAAAGAATATTATGTCTTGGACCTACTCAATATTAGGTATTTGGGGATTTTCTGAAAAAAGCATTCAAACTTTGATGTCATCTTCCTTTTTCTCTGGAAAATCTACATCAGATCTGATAAGCAATCGAATAAGACTAAGAAAGCATTAATGTACATGTTATTCAAAAGATATTGGATTCAATTCTAGTTGTTATGTGAGCTCAGTGACATTTAGAGGACTCATGAATAAGAGAATCCTCTTACTTCCTGTTGGGATTCCTGATAGCCCAACGAGGAAGCAGAAGGTGAAGATGGAAGTTAGAGAAGTGAAACAAAACCTCACAGAGACATTAATGGTTCTATAATAATCTTCTGAAACTGGAGGAACTAAGAGTTTTGTGGAACTTTGTTTTTTTCTTCTCCCCCTTCTTAATTACTGTTGGGTGTGGGAATGCAACTCAATCATTTTAAACTCTCACAATGGCAATACAAAATTGACTAATAGTGGTGAAAAAATTCCCCCATGTTCAGCTATATCCATCAATGATCATAGTAGATAGGCAACACTGATGAATAGTAAAAACAAGGTAACACACACAGAACATTCTCCGGATAACAAAGCATTGTGTATGTTATCTTATTTAATTCCTGTTACTTCCTAATGAGGATAAATGAAAGATAAAATTGTTCACATTTTACAAATACTGCTTTAGAATGTCAAATAAGCTATTTTTATCACAAAACCACTAGTAGGATACCCAGGGTATTTTAACCAAAGATCCAGGCTTTACCTCTGTCGTCATTACAAATATGCTTATTTTGCTGTCATACTTCTTTCTGAGATAGTAACAGATTCCATTGAAATCCAGATTTGGAGAAGCACTCTAAATCCCCCATAGCCTCATCAGACAGAAAATAAACTCTGAAATTTAGAGGATATACAGTCTCTCTAAGAAGGGGAAAAGAAGTTGGAAACATTGTAGCCACTGGTAGAGATTTTCTTTGATCATTACTTTTATAATGTTTTCTCATCCAACTACTAAAACTAGTTACTATTATTTTCTTATTTTTATTTGAGCCATTATCTCAATGACTCAGCTTTTTAATCTTCTCACTCCTTCTAGTTTAGCACACTTCATCTGGTTTTTTCATTTCTCCTAGGAACTGTGCTATGTGCTGTGCTTAGTCGCTCAGTCATATCCAACTCTTTGTGACTCCATGGACTGTAGCTTACCAGGCTCATCTGTCCAGGGGGATTTTCCAGGAAACAATAAAGAATACTGGAGAGGGTTGCCATGCTCTCCTCCAGGAGATCTTCCCAAGCAAGGATCGAACCCAGGTCTCCCGCATTGCAGATGGATTTTTTACCATCTAAGCCACCAGGGAAGCCCAAGCACTGCTTTCTCAATAAACTCAAATTAACAGTAACAGTCAATGAAATATCTTCATTGATTTTTAAACTCTGATATTTTAAAAAGTCATTGTGTAGAAAGACTGTGAAATAAACAAGAAAACCTATACAAAAGTAGACAGAGAGCTCTAATCTTGGGTAGTCTTCAGAAAAACCACAGAATTTGAGAATTGAAAGGAATCTTAGAAATCATCAGCCACAAATTAACCAAGGTTACCTAAATCTAGAACTGGAAACCAAGTCTTTTGACTCAGGGTGGAGCTCTCTTTAATATACTATGTTATACATTGACATCAACAACTCTCTTGATTTCCTTTCTTGACTTTTTGATTGTCTTATCTCTTTTAACTCTTCAGTGGTAAAATGTTGATAGCATTGATTAAATGTCCATATTTATTATAAACATGATGAAAAGAATACATAATTATACAAAAATTTGCTAATAATTTCCCATCATTTATTAGGTATGTATTTATTTTTATAAGCTCATGATACACAAAATTTTAAATTAATTATTCAATTATTATTATTATGTTAATTTAGGAAGTACATCTTCTTCTACCAATATGATATGAAATTTTTATGAGTTGAACCATTGAGAAAATAGGAACAACAATTGCATGTTCTCCATAAGTTAGATGCACTAAAATGAATTTGTAACGAAAAATAAGAAGAGTCCCCTCACTCATTTAAAAATAAATCATCTTCAGTTAGAAATCTTAGTTACCTCAATGCTCACTACAGCACAGCTCTAATATTTTCTTAAAAACTAAGCATACCCTTGTTGCTTTAATATGTTTTCAGTTGAAGTCTTAAGCCAAAGCTGTTTGTAAAGCAAATGTCTTCTATACATAATACTGATATATTCACAAGGTTTTAAAACTGATATGTTTCCTCCATCTATGCAGGTATTACCCTAGTCCAAGTAACCATAATACATCCTAAAATATTGAAATAAGCTCTTCACTAACTTTCCTTTCCATTCCATGATGTGTGTGCCCCATATACAAACACACACACACACACACACACACAACATATTTTATGATAACACAGCTTTCTAGATTGTAAATCTGGATGACTTGACTTAAAATTTGCCAACCTGGTTTACAAGGCTCTCCATGATAAAGCCCTGGCCTCTCTTTCCACATTCATTTTGAGCTACTCTTCTTCTTGCTTGTTGTCCTCTAACTGCACTGCCCTATTTTTTCCAGTTTCTCAAAACATGCCCCTCTCTAGCCAGCAGACTCACTTTATCTCTGAAATACTCTTCTGCTTCCTTTCATATTTCCATTTCCTTTTCATAATTTTTATCTTATCCTTTAGGTCACAGATTAAAGATCACCTTAGTGAGACTTTCACTGACTAACTAAATTAACTAATATTCTATCAGTCTTGATAATAATGCATCATTTATGTTCACATAGCACTTATAATTGGTATTCATGAATGCCTCTATATAGAAAAGCATTTATTGGTTACATCAGAGTAATGAGTGAATAGCACTCTTTTAATAATTTGGTTTTATAAGATGTACCAATTATATACTCTTATTGCTTTTTAACAACTTTTAAAAATATCTTAGAAAATTGTATTATTATATTAGTATAGGGCAGTACTAACAGATCTAAATATTAATGCAATATCCATGAAACATGAAATTTCTACACTTCAAAATACCTATCCTGTATGGGTCTATCCTGATGTACTTCAAATAAACTAATTTAAAAGACTGAAAATAAAATAAAATAAAATAAAATAAAAGACTGGTCATTACTTTTACTTTTTATTTTTGAAAATAATGAATTAAAAATTTTAAATATAAAATTTATATTTTAATTTATGTTTTGAGACTTAAAGAAAAGTTGTAAGAATTATACTTTTCCCATAGGACTTCCATAAACCTTTCACTCAGAATCCTCATTTATCATTTTACAACACTTGCTATATTATTGTACAAAGGAAAAAGAAAATGTATATATAATAAAATTGTTCTAAAAATATGAAATATACAAAATGCTTCCCAAATGTCATCCTTAGGCAGGAGTCAGGGTAACCTTTGTATTATTAGTTCTATTTTTGGTGTATGTGTGGCTGAACTGAGCACTTGGCATTTTTAATTTTACCAAATCTAACTCCCATTACATTTTCTAAATATCAAGTCTGTATAAATTAAACAAAAGAGGCACTGCAAATAACCCAATTATTATACACAATGAATAATAATAACAATTATTACTTTCATCTTTTCATTAGTGGTACTAAATTACTTATCAAACAATGCAAGATAGGAATCAACTAACCAGAACAGACAGTAGTTATATGTAACTGATAGGATAACAGATATGTTAATTTAACTCCTTCACATTTTAAAATTTGTTTATATCAGGGCTTCCATCATCAGTTTTTGATGCCTCATATGAGACAACTTGGAGTAGGAAATGGCAACCCACTCTAGCATTCTTGCCTGGGAAATTCCATGGACAGAGAAGCCTGGCAGGCTACAGTCTATGGGGTCGCAAAAAGTCACACATGACTGAACGATAGCATGAATGCACAGGAGAAGTTAATGATCACTAGGGTAAATTATAGTCACTTTAAAAGGATGCATTCACTTGAGCTTTAAAATAATCTCTGATAGATGTATTACAACATGAAAAAAAGAGTTTTCCATTATGAAAATATATGTTCCATTTAGTCAGTAAGTGACTATACTGGAATTCAAATCTAGGTCTGTTGGATTCTAGAGCACATGCTTATAACATAATACAATGAATTATAAATCCTAGGTTCTAGATGATTTTCAACAAGGAATAGGAATACATCTAAGATATAACTATTAACATAGAAAGTATAATCATTTTAAAACAAACAAAAAGTTGGTATAAAAGAAGTGATGGGAATCAGGGTATGTAGTAAGAAATCTAAAGTAGAAATCTAAAATGAAAAATGACAAAGACTATTTAAGCCTATTTCATCTACAGTGTCAAGTGATACGGCATACTTTCATCTGGGTGGCTAACATATGTATCAACAAGTGCCACTAAAAATAAATGTCTGATTCAGCATCCTACTTTACCACAAGTTATTTGACAGCTTCTGTCTATTGTAAGCAATGCACATTAAAACAAGATTGCTCTCCATCTGCTAGAAAGTAGAGCAGTGGTTTCTATTGTAACTATGTGTAGGGAGAAAATGAGTCAGTACTTAAGAGTTGTGAAGTGCACTGTGCAAGACACTGAACTATTAAGCAATCATATTCACTCACTATAGAACCATAGAATCCTGAACCATAGAATCACAAACAAAATTTTGCAGCTCAGATTATCAAAAGAGAAAAGGTCATAAGAGAAAATAAGGTCAAAACATAATAGTAATAATATAACAATAACTGTTATGAAATAACTTTTATGGCTATCCTCTTTAATTGAATTCCTTCTGTATAGCAGTTTATAACTAATCAGTATATCTAAGTGAGATTTTCTAAGGTTTAAATCCTGACTTCATTATTTGTTAACTGTGTGATATTTAGTAAGTGTTTTATCTTTCTCCATCTCATTTTCCTGATCTGTGTAATGGCTATAACAAAAATGCATATCTCATATGTTTTTGTGAAAAAATAAATGGCTCATAAAAAAGTGTGTCAGATAAACACAAGGTGTGTCAGATAAATCTCTGATAGCTGGGAAAGATTGAGGGCAACAGGAGAAGGGGGTGACAGAGAATGAGATGACTGGATGGCATTACCAACTTAATGGACATGGGTTTGAGCAAACTCCAGCAGATAGTGAAGGACAAGGAAAGCTGGCGTGCTGCGGTCCATTAGGTGGCAAAGAGTCAGACATGACTTAATGACTGAACAACGAATAACAATAGACATGGTGTTCAATGGCATTTTGTTATAAATACCCTTAGTAGAGCAGAGTTGGTTGAAAAAGTTGGAGCATTTGTAAGTGAAGAATAGGAAAAAGCTTCTAATTACTGATTAATCTTGACATTTATGTGTGTTTGTGTTTCCATTTAAAATTACTGGAAGTTTCGCAAAACTTCACCAATGGCTAGCATTGCAGTTTCCCAGGACAGTACAAATGATTGAAGTATTTGAGGATTACTGCACTATCATTATTTCTGCATTGCTTGGTAACAGCAGCATGTAGGGATGGAAATTATAAGGGCAATAGCAACAGAATTACAGCTGTTATGTACTAAGGGAGAAAAATCACTTAGTGTATTACAGCAAAATTGATAACAGGAAGCAGCAAGTCCAATATCAACTAGATTCAAATGTAGGAGTAGAGACAGGATTTGAGGACAGGCTGGCATTGAATAAGATACCACTCCCTTCCTCCTCCATTCCCCACTCTCCCTTGCCTGGCAAAAAAAAAAAAAAAAAAAAAAAGAGTGAAGGTTTGAACATAGAAAAACTGTTGCTACTCTGGCTAAAGAAGTCATTAATATTATATTCATGGTGGATTTTTAGTTACCAATTACACAGACTCTCAGGTGAAAATAAAAATGAAGTTGCTCATCCATGTCAGACTCTTTGCAACCCCATGTACAGTAGCCTACCAGACTCCTCCATCCATGGGATTTTCCATGAATACTGGAGCGGGTGGCTAATTCCTTCTCCAGGAGATCTTCCTGACCCAGGGATTGAACCAGGGTCTCCCACATTGTAGGCAGACGCTTTACCGTCTGAGCCACCAGGGAAGATTATAGGGTACCTACATACCATTTGTGAATATGTTTAGATATTCCTATTCCTATTAAATAGTATATAGCAATATTTATTCAACAGTGTAGGTTTAAATATTATCTACCAAATTGTGCTATCTTTTTAAAAAATCTGCTTGCTTTAGACATCCAAGGATGAAGTAAACCTAACAATCCTGAAATGGTAGATATGAAAATGAAGTTCATGTAACTCATGTTAAGTCATTTCTGCATAGGGAACTGCCCTTTAGGGGGCAATCAAGCCACCAAACCTAGCAAATGACACCTAAAAGAGCATTTCTTGAGCATGGGTGAGCCAGTTAGTCTTTATTTATGCCTAAAATGTGACTCTCTCTTCATTCTGCATTCTCTCTCTCTGTCTTTCCCTAATCACCTGATTTTTCTCACTGTTCTTGCTGCCACCCAGTATCACATTGATTTTTAACTGTGAATAAAGGCAGCTATGAGTTCGTTTGACCTTCTCAGCCTCTAAAGCTATTTCTTTCTCAAAATGTGACTTGAATGGTAAGAAAAGTGCAAGTAAACTACTTTTGACTCCACAAAACTATCAGTATTTACACACCTCTTTTTCCTCAGTCAGTACTAACAATTTGTATGTTTAAAAACCAGAGGAAGTACTCCTCTCAAATGTCTCATCACTGTAATCACAAAAAGAGATGGAGATGGAAATTCTTTTTACTGTCCCTGTAAGTTATACACATAGGGAAACAATCCAAACATTATTGAATTGTACTCCTGTAGCTTTATAAGACCTAATCATGTTTTCTAAAAGTGTTCTGTTTTTATTTAAAGGAGTACCTAGGGAAAGAAGGAGACATGGGCTCTCCCAGAGTTCATAGCTTAGCAGCATGTAGAGCACATAGAAGAAAGGTATTTTTGGAATTTGAAACACAGTGAGCCAAAATCACTGCAGATGGTGACTGCAGCCATGAAATTAAAAGACGCTTTCTCCTTGGAAGAAAAATTATGACCAACCTAGATAGCATATTCAAAAGCAGAGACATTACTTTGCCAACAAAGGTTCGTCTAGTCAAGGCTATGGTTTTTCCTGTGGTCATGTATGGATGTGAGAAGGCTGAGTGCTGTAGAATTGATGCTTTTGAGCTGTGGTGTTGGAGAAGACTCTTGAGAGTCCCTTGGACTGCAAGGAGATCCAACCGGTCCATTCTGAAGGAGATCAGCCCTGGGATTTCTTTGGAAGGAATGATGCTAAAGCTGAAACTCCCATACTTTGGCCACCTCATGCAAAGAGTTGAATCATTGGAAAAGATTCTGATTCTGGGGGGGATTGGGGGCAGGAGGAGAAGGGGATGACAGAGGATGAGATGGCTGGATGGCATCACTGACTCGATGCACATGAGTTTGAGTGAACTCCGGGAGTTGGTGATGGACAGAGAGGCCCATCGTGCTGTAATTCATGGGGTCGCAAAGAGTTGGACATGACTGAGTGACTGAACTGAACTGAACTGAACTGAGTGAGAACATGGACGTCCTGGATGTCAACACTAACGTAGAAAAGACCATCCCCAAGACAAAGAAATGCAAAAAAGCAAAATGGCTGTCTGAGGAGGCCTTACAAATAGCTATAAAAAGAAGAGAAAAGCAAAGGAGAAAAGGAAAGATACCCATTTGAATGTAGAGTTCCAGAGAATAACAAGGAGAGATAAGAAAGCTTTCCTCAGTGATCAATGCAAAGAAATAGAGGAAAGCAATACAATGGGAAGACTAGAGATCTCTTCAAGAAAATTATAGATACCAAGGGAACATTTCATGCAAAGATGGGCTCAATAAAGGACAGAAAAGGTAGGAACCTAACAGAAGCAGAAGATATAAGAAGAGGTGGCAAGAATACAAGAAGAACTGTACAAAAAAGATATCAAGGCCCAGATAATCATGATGGTGTGATCACTCACTTAGAGCCAGACATCCTGGAATGTGAGTCAAGTGGGCCTTAGGAAGCATCACTATGAACAAAGCTAGCAGTGGTGATGGAATTCCAGTTGAGCTATTTCAAATCCTGAAAGATGATGCTTTGAAAGTGCTGCACTCAAAATGTCAGCAAATTTTGAAAACTCAGCAGTGGCCACAAGACTAGAAAAGGTCAGTTTTCATTCCAATCCCAAAGAAAGGCAATGCCAAAGAATGCTCAAACTACCGCACAAATGCACTCATCTCACACGGTAGTAAAGTAATGCTCAAAATTCTCCAAGCCGGGTTTCAGCAATACATAGACCGTGAACTTCCAGGTGTTCAAGCTGGTTTTAAAAAAGGCAGAGGAACCAGAGATCAAATTGCCAACATCCACTGGATCATAGAAAAAGCAAAAGAATTCCAGAAAAACATCTATTTCTGCCTTATTGACTATGCCAAAGCCTTTGACTGTGTGGATCACAACAAACTGGAAAATTCTGAAAGAGATGGGAATACCAGACCACCTGACCTGCCTCCTGAGAAACCTGTATGCAGGTCAGGAAGCAACAGTTAGAACTGGACATGGAACAACAGACTGGTTCCAAATAGGAAAAGGAATATGTCAAAGCTGTATATTCTCACCATTCTGATTTAACTTATATGTAGAGTACATCATGCGCTGGGCTGGAAGAAGCACAAGCTGGAATCAAGATTTCTGGGAGAAATATCAATAACCTCAGATATGCAGATAACACCACCCTTATGGCAGAAAGTGAGGAGGAACTAAAGAGCCTCTTGATGAAAGTGAAAGAGGAGAGTGCAAAAGTTGGCTTAAAGCTCAACATTCAGAAAACGAGATCATGGCATCTGGTCCCATCACTACATGGGAAATAGATGGGGAAACAGTGGAAACAGTGGCAGACTTTATTTTGGGGGCTCCAAAATCACTGCAGATGGTGACTGCAGCCATGAAATTAAAAGACGCTTACTCTTTGGAAGAAAAGTTATGACCAACCTAGACAGCATATTGAAAAGCAGAGACATTACTTTGCCAACAAAGGTCCATCTAGTCAAGGCTACGGTTTTTTCAGTGGTCATGTATGGATGTGTGAGTTGAACTGTGAAGAAAGCTAAGCAATGAAGAATTGATGCTTTTGAATTGTGGTGTTGGAGAAGACTCTTGAGAGTCCCTTGGACTCCAAGAAGATCCAACCAGTCCATTCTGAAGGAGATCAGCCCTGGGTGTTCTTTGGAAAGAATGATTCTAAAGCTGAAACTCCAGTACTTTGGCCACCTCATGTGAAGATTGACTCATTTGAAAAGACCCTGATGCTGGGGAAGATTGAGGGCAATAGGAGAAGGAGATGACAGAGGATGAGATGGTTAGATGGCATCACCCACTCAGCGGACATGAGTTTGGGTAAACTCTGGGAGTTGGTGATGGACAGGGAGGCCTGGCGTGCTGCAATTCATGGGGTCACAAAGAGTGGGACAGGACTGAGTGACTGAACTGAACTGAACTGAATTTCGAAATTTGTCATCTGTTTCTCTTGATCTTCAGCTATAGCCATGTAATCATTTACAACACAGTTTCTTTTTCTCCTTCTTTAAAAAAGTTAATAGACACCATTTTTGATCATTATTTTTTTATAGCAAATTGAGTAGATACATTGTCTTCCTTTCTTCCCTCTCACAATTCTCCTTATTAGTAACATTTTGTATTAGTGTGTTATACATGTATACATTCATGAATGGATATTGATTCATTATATTAACTTAAGCACATAGTTTACTTTTTGAGTTGTATAATTATCTATTTCGGTTTTGGCAAATGCATGACTTATATTCACCATTATGGTATCAAACAGAAGAATTTAATTGCCTAAAAATTTATTCAGTGTTCATCCCTCCCTATTCCCCTGTTCCAACCTGTTACTCTTTTCCAGAATATCGTGTAGTTTCTTCTAGTTTTCAGCAACAAATTCTGTGTCACTTCTGTTCATTGATGGAGATGACATATAAGCACATCTACAGGTGCCACATATGGAGATATAAAATTCCCACATTGCATATTCCTAGATTGTCATCTTCTGCAAGGCTGAGTACCCAGTCTTCTGGGTAAATGCTAGCATACTATGAACCACCAACTCATCATAAAACTTACTAGTTTAAAGCTGATTCATTGTTGGCATAGAGCAGTGAATATAAGGACAGGCTACAGAGTGACATTGCTAGGGTTTGAATCCCGACTGCAGTACTTACTGTTCTTTAACCCTGGACCTATAATTTACCTCTCCCCAAACTTCATCTTCAAAAGATAGTAGTACAAAGTATCTCACAGGACACTGCAAATTTAAGTTGATGAATGTAGAGGAAATGAGCAACACCTGGCCCAAAGTAAACAGTAACACTGCTGTGGATGTTAATCTCTTTCCCTATCACTGACTCTCAAACAAAATGGGTCTTATTGGAATGGCAAATTCCCATTCTGATGCAGCACAAGAAAAATAAGATAGAAAATGTAAAACTAGTTCATTGACTCTACTTTTCCATATATGAGTTAAATAGTTTAGTATTTACTTTGGTAAATGATGATAAAGTGACTCGAGGCTCTACAGCTGTTGAAGTCATATATGAGAACATACTCAATAAAATCATCTCCATCATGGGGCAGTTTACAAAAGCACAGATGAGATCACTGTGAACTAACTCCCTATAATGGGTTCACCATCTGTTCAAGAAGGACAAAGGGGCAGAGCAAGATGCTCCTTAGAGTACGGTACTATACTTTGTCTTCAGTGGTTTACAGATGGTTCTACAATAACACAAAGAATGTTATTATGACAAATATACAATATCCTTTCTAATTCAAACTTTTCATAAGACTATCTCCCAGAAAATGCCACAGCTCAGATATAACTTTTAGAAAATATTATTAATATTAATTACAGGTGTTTAAGGCAGGGACTATGATCCTTTACATTGACTTATTACTGGCAAAAATAAATATTTTTATCTCATGGGGGGAAAATAGGATTTTGGTTTTAATCATAATTAATCATACTTTAGCCTTTAATCCTACAGATTACAAAACAAAGAAGTTTTATGAGCTATTGATGTTCACTATTACCTTAATATAATTAATGTTAAGAAATATATTTAAATTATTCCTCAAATAAAGCAATATTCAGCTGTATAATACCTGAAAAAACTATGAAAAATGAATGAAAAACAAAGCAGGCATAGCTTATTTTTTTTCTTCATTAAGGAAACTTGAATTTATGTATTCTCATGAATGTATTTATTCAATTCAGTTACTTGTCAGAATAAAATAAACATACACAATTTGAAGAGTAAGAAGATCTAAAAGAAGGCAGACTGTCCAGCAGCTAGTCTTTCTAACCAGGAATTTCCTTATTATCAATCATGTGTCTCTCTTATTTACTGGGAAGTCACTAAAAATCTTAACAGTATCTTTCCCTGTGGAATAAACTAGGACTTTCTCTTTAAATTTAGCAGTCTTCAAGATCAAAATCCACTTGGTAGCCACAGTTTCAAAACTGCCTTGGTAAGGTATCACCATCACTGGTGATACTGATGCTGTTTTCATTGCCATCTTTGTCATCATCATTCATCATCATTATCACTTCCATTACCACCCTTATCTAGTATTCACAGAGCTTTATAAAACACCTAAAATATCTATCAGGAAAAATACAAATTTGCTCTCAAGTAGTTTGCATTCCACAGCAAATATTCCAATGACACTAAATCCATACATCTCTGTTCCATTCTCACTGACATTATCTGTTTTGGTTTTTTCCATTTATTTTTCTCCCAATGGAAACTTGATTATGTTCAGAGAGCCATCATTCCCTCATACCCTCATCAGTACTAAAGCCCACATGACTCAGGGGAAATTGGACCCATATTCAGATCTTGGGGTGAATTCTAATTAATGTGATTCTCCCAGACATGGATATTGCTCCAGGTATAAGGAAACAACCTTATGTAGCCATTTACAAAGAAGTAATGGATTTTTAGTCCCTATTTAGGGGCCAGGTTTCTTTCTGCATGAGAATAAGTAAGCAATGTTTCCTTAGTTGCTGCTGGCAGCAACCTTATGACCATGAGGGATAAGGAAATGGGGTTTAACTGTGGATGGCAGGGCTGACACAATTGAAGAGAGGTTGCTTTCTGATGATGTCATTGAGGCATCAAATCAACTGAGTCTAGATGTAACTTTTTTTTTTTTTTTTTAATGGCTGTGCCATGTGGTTTGTGAGATCTTAGTTTCTCAACCAAGAGTCAAATTCAGGTCCTCAGCAGTGAAAGTCCAGAGTCCTAACCACTGAGAAGCCATGGAATTTCCCTCTGTCCTTCTTAAGTGAGGAAACAAATGATCATTTAATCCAATAGAAGTTGGAATTTCTGCTAGTATCAAAAGTATTCTAAAATTCATTGAATCTTATCATACTATATTTCTACTATTCAACTGTCTTGTTTTTCTGTTCTACATCTAGTGTTACCCTCATCAATCCTTCATATTGTCTTTCATGCTCGGATTGAATTTCTGCAAATATTAAATTTATTCAGACCATTCACCAAATAAGCAAAAAGGATAAGTAATAACCTAGAGTGTATCAAATAAAATCCAAAATAAGGCCTTCCATGGGTTAGTAGTAGTGCCTTAAGAAACACAAATAGAAGAGCACAACTCCTTCTGGTGTCTGAAAAGAGAGAAAATAATATCACATGGTGTTTCTTCCCCTTTCAGAGAAGAGTGTACTTAGATTCTATGGATCTGGCACTAGTTATTTAGTGAAATTGTTCCAATGTAAAGATGCTTATTATTTCACTCATTTACTAGGTTATAATCTAAATGTTTCTCTGACTATATATCTGCCAAGCAAACTTTTAATAGATGATTTGGATTTGTGAATGTGTTAAGAGGAAAGATGAATTTAATAAAAATGACTCATTCAAGGTAAAGACAGTTTGAAAAATGATGAACCCGTTCAGTTTAAAATACTTGTAAGAAACAAAGGCTTTGAAATGCTAATCTGCTCTACATTTAATTTGCTAGTAAGCAAAGGCAAATATATATTCATATATATTTGGCCAATCAATATATATATGTGTGTGTGTGTGTGTGTATATGAAGATATATTTGTATTTATGAATCAGACAGAGACTACAGTGGCAGAGACAGTCATCGGTCAGTCCAGTCATTGGACAGTCAACCAAAGACTCATGCCTCTCCTTTTTCAAAATCTGGAGTGGTTGACATCTTCTCAGCTAGAAACCATGCTATCCAGTCTTCGTGCCTTCAAATGTGATTAAATGACTGGATGTCACTTTCTTTTTTAAACAGCAGATGCGTCTTTTCTCTCCCCTCAAAAGTCAGAAGATTCCAAGACCCTTAAGGATGTAGAAACCACAAGACAGAAGGACTCTGCATCTTAGCATCAACACCTGGAGAAAAGCTATCTAATAAATAGGAACATGTGCACTGGACTTTAACTTGAGCATTAAAACAAAAAACACCTTTATATTGTGTGACCCACTGAAATTTACAAGCAGCAAGTATTACCATAACAGATTCAAAAGCTGGTAGCACAAGTATAGAAGTACCTTAATAAATATCTAAAATACATAACCTTGGGCTTAATGGTAAGGCAGCAGGAGCAGGGTAACTATTGTTCAGGACTGAAAATACTAAAGGCTAAAACTCCTTGATTAAAAATGTCCTTTTTAATAACTTGGAAAACATCTTGGGAGGGAAAATCAAATGATTATTGAGCCTTATAGGTTTAAAGAAAGACATTTAAAAGTATGATAGTAGTTGTATTAGTTACTGCATGCTTACTCTGGCAAGATATTACAAAAAAAAAAAAAGTTCAAATTGCCTATTTGATAACAAAAACTGAAAGGGAAGTCAAAGTTGGGACCTCCCAGATTTAGAAAAGTCCATTGCTTCTAGAACCTGAATAGTAAGAAAAAAATATTGAAAATAGCTTTGAGCAACAAAAGCCAATTACGCTTTCTCAAATAGGAGAGTTTATCCTTCGGACAAAAGGTATTTGCTTCACACTGAATTACTGTTTTCAGGCCTCAAAGTGATCTCTATTATGCTGAAAGAGAAAACCAAGAAAGTGAGGTGGAAAGAAATAATTTGATAATTATTTCTAAACCATAACCGAGTGTAGTTATTGGTATGTCCAAGTAATAGGAAACAAAGAAATAAGTCTACTAATTTTCAAGGGAATTTGTAACTGCAAAAAGCCATGTGCCTAGCTTACAAAATCCTTTGTCTCTTTAAATCTTTAAAGAATTTGAAAGGAACAACTGTGAAATACATAAAGCCCCCAGGGAAAGCAGATTCCTCACTGCCAACTTTGATGTAGCACTGAGCACAACAGATGAGAAAGAACCTCCCAGTGGAAGCATAGGTAACGGAGGACAGTGGACGAGGGGCAATGTTTCAGGGAAACAAGCTGTCTAGACAAGTGACTTCCAAAAAGTCAGAGGAGGAAGTCTTCACTTTACTTGCCTGGCTGATTTCATTATTGCTCTGTCACAGTGACTAGTATGTGCATCCAGTCTTCCATTTTTTAAGTGGGACTTTTCTGTTATTTTATCACTGGTCCATTCATTTATATATTTTGTTTTTGGTTCACAGTTCACTTCACAATAAGGAGCAATAAAAGGACACAGTAGAGAGGACTGCACATCTCCTAGAGATCCTCTACTTGGTCTTAACTGTATTGGATTCGATGTAAGGGAAAAAGGATGCATATGGATATTTGGTAGCCAGAAGACAAGACATTGGCTGAGATGGCAAACTATTCTTTGGAAATGGATGCTCCCATTTACATTCTCTTGTGTTGTTATGAACAAGGAACTCCCTAGCCAGGGGCTACATTTCCCTGATCCCCTTGTACCTACTCTGTCTATGTATCGTCAATATTTTCCCCTTCAGCTAGTTAAGAGAATATTCCAAGATTCTATGAGATTCCACGGCCATAAATTAGAAGGAACTTTGATACCAGACAAACTACATGAATTAAGCTGTGTACCAACACCTTCATCAAATTCACATGTAAGGGAGAAATATAATTGTATTATGTTGCAATCTAAGAGTTGATAAAACTACATTACCTTAGTAAATATAGTCCTTGTTAGATTATTCTATTTATATTAATTCAAAATTTATGTGTAACCAATATGAATTATACTTGTCCTAAGCAGTCATTTTAATAAACAAATTAAATTATTTATATACATTTGAAATATACTTATCAAATTAAATTAATAATGCAATAACAATTAAAAAATAAAGTGGGGCATTTTACTTTCATAAAAAATTAATCAGAGGCTGTATCATTTTGGAGGCTTTTGCATCACTGCAACGTTCCACTTTAGACAATTCCCAGATTGACTTCACTAGACAAATTAAATACCTAGGTATATTTCAAATTAATTAGATTCTCAATTCTAACTTTTATTTTAAGACCTAAACTGAAGGCTTCCAGAAAACAGGGATATTTTCTTTCAGTATTTAGTCTCATTCTATGCCACATTAAAAAGATTTAGGAAGTAAATATAGGGATTTATTAAGCATTTTTATGATGTTCCATAACTATACTCAATAATTATGAACAAGAAGAATTACAGAAATTGTTCTGTTTTTCTCAAAAAGCATTAATTTATTTTAAGATGTCACCAGGGCACATTTTTATCTGCAGTTAATTGTGCATTTAATCATAATTTTTCATTTTACTTTTTACAGTTTTATTGAGAAAAAAATGACATGTATCACTGTCTAAGTTGTCATTTAATTTGCATTTCTCTAAAGACTACTATGGAGAAGGCAATGGCACCCCACTCCAGTACTCTTGCCTGGAAAATCCCATGGATGGATGAGCCTGGTGGGCTGCAGTCCATGGGGTCGCTACAAGTCGGACGCGACTGAGCGACTTCACTTTCACTTTTCACGTTCCTACATTGGAGAAGGAAATGGCAACCCACTCCAGTGTTCTTGCCCGGAGAATCCCAGGGACAGGGGAGCCTGGTGGGCTGCCGTCTATGGGGTTGCACAGAGTCGGACACGACTGAAGTGACTTAGCAGTAGCAAAGACTACTGATGTTGAACACCTTTTAATATATCTGTTGGTCTTTCATACATCTATTTATGTCCTTTACCCATTTTTTAATTGGGTTGTTTTTTATGCTATTGAGTTGTATGAGGAAATAACTCATACATTTTTGGATACTAGCCACTTATCAGATATATTGTTTGCTTTTTTTTTCTCATTCTGTAGATAGACAATGTATTAAAAACTAGAGACATCACTTTGTCAACAAAGGTCTGTATAGTCAAAACTATCATTTTCCAGTAGTCATGCACAGATGTGAGAGTTGGCCCATAAATAAGACTGATTGCTGAAGAACTGATGCTTTAGAATTGTGGTTCTACAGAAGACTCTTGAGAATCCCTTGGACAGCAAGGAGATCAAATCAGTCAATATTAAAGGAAATTAATCCTGAATATTTATTGAAAGAACTGATGCTGAAGCTCCAATGCTTTTGCCACCTGATGAGAAGAGCTGACTCATTGTAAAAGACCCTGATGCTGGGAAAGACTAAGGACAGGAGAAGTGAGCAACAGAGAATGAGATGGTTGGATGGAATCAACCAGTGGCTGATTGACCAATTAGTTGACTCAATGGATATGAGTTTGAGAAAACTCTAGGAGATACTGAAGGACAGGGAAGCCTAGCCTACTGTAGTCCATGCCATCACAAAGAGCTGGGTATGACTTTGTGACTGAACAACAATGAGATTGTCTTTCCCTTTGCTGATTTTTTTTTTTTTTTTGCTATTTAGAAACTTTTAAGTTTGATGTATTCCCACTCACTTAATTTATTTTATTTTTAATTTTGTTACCTGTGCTTTAGGTATCATATTCAAAATTGATTGCCTAGACCCATGCCAAGAAGCTTTATTTTAGGTTATTTCATGATTTCAGATCTTACATTTAAATCTTTAATTCATTTTGAATTCATTTGTGTAAATTATATAAGATATGGGTCCAGCTTCATTATTTTAGATGTGAATATCCAATTATTCTAGCACTATTTATTGGAGAGTCTCTTTCCATTAAGTATTCTTGGCTCCCTTATCAAAAATATTACTTGACCATATATGCTTGGGTTTATTTCTGTGCTCACAATTCTCTTGCACTGGTCTATGTGTCAATTTTTATGCCATTTTCATGTTCTTTTGATGACTTCTTTTATACTGGAGTTTGTTAACAGGAAGTATGAAGACCCCTGCCTAAGTACAATTTTTACAAATACTAACATAGACAATTTTTTAGCTAAAACTGAAAGAATACCAAAGGCTCTCAATATTTGCTTTTCCTTTTACATAATTTAAAAAAAAAATGTTGAGTGAAAAATCACTTGCCATTGGAAAACATCCACTATGCCCCTAAAAGTCAGGTTAATTTCTCCCAAATCAAACCACTGAGAATCTGGCTCAAGGGAAATTATCAATTTTGGTTCAATATCCTGCAAGCCTCAGCAGTCAAGCAGAACAAACTGTATCTCAGCATAAAAGCTGAACATTGTTTTTACTTCTTGTTTGTGCATGTGTGTTTTGGTTATATATGATTATAATGTACATGGTAAAATTCAGAATTTATGTTATATGTTTAAGGGGAGTGGTGCTAAGTACTTATTCTATTGTTTTTAAATATTGTCCTTTCCTTCAGTGTTTACAAACCAAGTTTCTCTCATTTTTATTTTTTTAAGTAACATTTATGCCTTATCCATTATTTATCTCAGAAATGTCAAATAAATTACAGCTTAGTATTTCTTATCTATAATTTTGGTGGGTAAGCTTTAGTAACCATATCTTCTGACTATAATATTTGATATTTGATGCATAATTATATTATACTCCAAGCTCCATAAGAGAACAGACTATATCATATCTTTGATGTCTGATCACACCTGAGTGCCACATGAAAGCTGTCCATATAGTTTCAAAAGCAGTAAACTGCCTTATTACTACCTCATGTTTTCATAGAACTCTACATAGGAAACAATTAGAAATAAATTTTAACTTCTTAAAAATATAAAATTATTTTTAAATAACAGCACAAATTCTCCAAATATGTAAACTATTCTTTGGCAGAGAGTAAGAAAGTTTTCATGCCACCATAGAATCATTTCATAAGTGAAACAATAATTTACTTAATATTACCCCAGTGGCTTAGAAATAGTCACTTAGTTTCCAAGAGTGTTGGAAAATCTGGTACAATAAAAGCTTCCATCCCAGCCTCTCACACTATATCTTTAAAGAGATAGTGGAATGCCATACAGAGTACCTCCAACCCAGTTCCTTATCAGTGTTGTAGAAAAAGTTACAGAAAACAAAAAAACAAAAATAATTGTCATTTGCTTTAAAATAGGAATTCATCAAGGCTTATATTGTCACCCTGTTTATTTAACTTGTATACAGAGTACATCATGAGAAATGCTGGACTGGGAGAAAAACAAGCTGGAATCAAGATTGTCAGGAGAAATATCAATAACCTCAGATATGCAGATGACACCACCCTTATGGCAGAAAGTGAAGAGGAACTAAAAAGCCTCTTGATGAAGGTGAAAGTGGAGAGTGAAAAAGTTGGCTTAAAGCTCAACATTCAGAAAACGAAGATCATGGCATCCAGTCCCACCACTTCATGGGAAATAGATGGGGAAACAGTGGAAACAGTGGCAGACTTTATTTTTCTGGGCTCCCAAATCACTGCAGATGGTGACTGCAGCCATGAAATTAAAAGACGCTTACTCCTTGGAAGGAAAGTTATGACTAACCTAGATTACTTTGCCAACAAAGGTTCGTCTAGTCAAGGCTATGGTTTTTCCTGTGGTCATGTATAGA
Organism: Bos javanicus; assembly: GCF_032452875.1. Lineage (NCBI taxonomy): Eukaryota > Metazoa > Chordata > Mammalia > Artiodactyla > Bovidae > Bos > Bos javanicus. Next base: position 55,725,130 of record NC_083869.1, on the reverse strand, counting down.
TGTGAGAGTTGGACTGTGAAGAAGGCTGAGAGCTGAAGAATTGATGCTTTTGAACTGTGGTGTTGGAGAAGACTCTTGAGAGTCCCTTGGACTGCAAGCAGATCCAACCAGTCCATTCTGAAGGAGATCAGCCCTGGGATTTCTTTGGAAGGACTGATGCTAAAGCTGAAACTCCAGTACTTTGGCCACCTGATGCGAAGAGTTGACTCATTGGAAAAGACTCTGATGCTGGGAGGGATTGGGGGCAAGAGGAGAAGGGGACGACAGAGGATGAGATGGCTGGATGGCATCACTGACTCGATGGACGTGAGTCTGGGTGAACTCCGGGAGTTGGTGATGGACAGGGAGGCCTGGCGTGCTGCGATTCATGGGGTCGCAAAGAGTCAGACACGACTGAGCCACTGATCTCTCTTATCTCTCTTTTAAAATAGTGACAAGAGAAATACTCCTCAGAATTAGTTTTAACATTCTGGGCTAAAAGCAAACAAAGAAACTCTCAGAGAAGATGGAATGAAGGGTTGGAAAATAATATTTGTACATATTCCACAGGGTTAGCTAAGTGGAAAGAGGCCCCTCAGTGCCTGAGAAATATAAAGAAAAGATAAAGGGCTGTACATGAGAAAGAATTATTACACTACAATGTCTGTGGAAGATGATGTAGGTGCATAATCCATTTTTCTTTCTTCTGTGTTATTGTGGTCCCAAATTCTCTCCCATATCCCTCTGTCTTTCATATGCCAATGGGGAAAAAAAAAAAGTTGTCTATGACTGTCTCTTTTAAGTTGGCATGTACCCAGTTCTGACCAAGAAGACATGAGGGAATATCTGCTTTGGGAGCTCTTCTACACCCAAGGAAGAAGTAGTGCTGGTTTTTGTTTTTTGTTTTTTAACTGACTACCATGTTTCTAGTTAGGATCCCTGAAACTTCAGTAGCTGTCTTGTAACCACAGGGCAATTAGCTTGAAAAGCACACACTAATGATAACATCACACAGTAAAGAGGTAGGAGGAACCCAGGTGGTTAATAATACTGTTGAGTCAATAAATCAACCAAGGGCTGTCCTAAATCCAGGTTTTCAATGAAATGATAAATCCCTTCATAATTTAGGCTGTACACAGCTTTTCCATTACTTCCTCTAGTTGAGTGGACATCATTATTCAATGAGAATTCAAAGAAACCTCCCTAACAGGGAATGGGTAGAAGATTGGGAAGATATTATGTATAATTAAAACAAGCTTTTGAACTCAATAATTTAGACATAAGATTAACAAACACAGAAAACTTAGAGAGTTTAAAAAAAATGAGATCGAGAACAGCAAAGAAAATAGAGATGCAGAATGCTTTTGCATTACTTTGACATTGTGAATTATACGAGTCAAGAACACAGTGAGAGTTAAAGCAATGTGTGTTAAGTTTCCAGTAAAGGTTGCACTGAATAAAATAAGCCCACTCCAAGTTGCTCTTCCATATTCCGAGGCTAATTACAGTATAATAGAATAATCATTTGTAACTGAAGGAGTCAGTAATTCAAGGTGATGCCATACATAAACCTACACTTGAAGAAAGGTCTATAGAGGAATTTTGAAAGAAGTTGAACCTAGACAAAATTAACTAATGAGAATAAAAGAATTTGAGTCATAGTTAAGAGAATGCATATGGATTTAAACACCTGAGTGTGGCTCTGAATCACTAATTTCAGTTAAAATAGTTCAGACCATGAAACACATACATGTACACCCATGTTGTCTTGCCTATTTGCATCTGGGCACCTCTTGATTGAAAAGTGGTAGGCAATAACTCTCCTAAGACTTTTGGTAAGTTGGCCTAAGATAGGCAGATGCCATTTTCTTATATAATTATCTATGAACCTAAATCTAAGATTGTTAGACTCACCCAGAGAAGTTTGTAGTAGTGTTAAATGGGAAATATGCATATATAGATAGATAGATAGATAGCATATTTAGATGGCTTATTGTCTGTAGCCACGTTAGGCATTACTGACAAAATGGAGGCATGGCCCCAACCTCCTCTCCTCATCTCGCAGGCATGGCCCCAGGATGAAGGAGTTAGGCCTTGTGATTCTGACTTGTTCTTTCCTTTCTTCGGTTGAGTTGGCTGGAAAGAATGTTAAGGTGCTTGAGAGAAGCATGAGAAAGCAGAAAGCTTTCTACAGTTGTGCCCAGAAAATAATCTATAAGATAACCATTGACATTTGTTCAAGGATCTTTACAAAGAATGTCCCAGGATGAGCAACTGGCTGCAGCTTGAGGCCATGGGAAGGATTGTTATCTGAGACCTGTTTGTGAGGGAAATATTTATGGCAAAAGAAGATTGCTGAGTTTAGGGTTTAGGAATAATTAAGAATAGCTAGAAGCCTTTTTAGGAGATACTGATCTTAAGATGCTAGGGGCAAACAGGATTTAGAAAGATAAGAAATAAACTGAAGAATGTAGCATGAGTTACAATGTAATCACAAGTTAAGTACAGTAAATCTGGGTGGGGGAAACTAAAAACGTCAAACCTATGACCTAATGCTTTGGCAAAGTATAAAAGAGAAACTGAAGCTTGAAATAAACGTGTAGTTCCATACTCTGAGTCAGAGACTACATCATTGTCCACCAATGTAGTTCTGTATTATAAGTCAGAGGCTACATCATTGTCCGCTGACACCCCTCACCCCTTCAGGCTGATTCCCTGGCTGCTAGAGCTGGATTCCGGCAGCTTATAGATAGACAAAAAGAAATACAGCTAGTGCTATATAGATATCCACTTGAATTTCATTGAAATAGGTAAGAAAATGCATTGGTAAAACTTTTGAAATAATTAATACAAATTTATAAGACTAAGGAGGTTTTCATTGCACTGCATTGTGTACAGTGCTCAATCACCCATTGAGTATAAAGAGAAGTAGACAACTTCCTTAGCATTTTCCCACATACAGATGAATTCAGAGGTCAACCCAACTGAGGACTACTATCATTTTCAAGACCAAGACTGTTTCAAAATTAAATTAACAAACCAAAATACACTTTCAGCATTTCATTTTATTCCTCAACATATAAAAATAAAATAATGTTTAAGATATCCAAAGAGAAATTACAGCAGATCAATACATAAATTCAGGAGAATGACTATTGGAGCTATTAAAATGCCTCCATGTTTTTCTGAGTTTTCTTCTAATGAAGAGGAATTCCAAAGAAGGTACTGAGGAAGTACCTTTCATTAGTCAGTCTTGGTCCCTGTTAGCTTTAACTTTGATTCTATTTTTATTTTTCTCAGCCATGACTAGTTTCACCAACAGCAGGGATCCAGGTTGGTGTTGGGAAAGGTATTATCAACTATTAAATACTGCCAGTTACTCTTATGTGAATTCAGCTTCTGAGACTTAAGCTTCAGTCCTCTTCTGGATCCTGGCAGATAAACTACTTTAATAGAGAACAAAGACAACACATTTTTTCCCCTCAATACTGACATGGGGTCATGGATCACAAATAAAACCTACAGATCATTCTACCATTCCTTCTTTACAAGTCAAAAGTCTATCCTACATAGAAAAAAGATACACATAGTATTGGTAATGTAGTCAATTTCCACCATTTCACATGATATAGGAGATTTCCCCTCTCTCTCTAATTGGCCATCTCACATAACTCTATTGAATATGAGTTCTAGCTAGAATCTGCCTGCCAATGCAGGAGATGCAGGAGACACAAGAGATGCAAGTTCAATCCCCGGGTTAGGGAGATCTCCTAGAGGAGGAAATGGCAACCCAACCCACTCTAGTGTTCTTGTCTGCAAAATTCCATGGACAAAGGAGCCTGGAGAGCTACAGTCCATGAGGCTGCAAAAGAGTTGGACATGACTGGGCAAAGGAGGATGAAATGCACATACACAATACCTCAAGCCCCCCAAATATTTTCTCTGAATTTTCAAGTCCAACTCCATCCCTAAATTATATCTTAGTAATTTTACTGTTTTTCTAATATTTACCATGCTTAGCATCAATAGATCCCCTCTTATGAAGACCTACAAGACCTTTTAGAACACCCAAAAAAGATGTCCTTTTCATTATAGGGGACTGGAATGCAAAAGTAGGATGTCAAGAAACACCTGGAATAACAGGCAAATTTGGCCCTGGAATACGGAATGAAGCAGGGCAAAGACTAATAGAGTTTTGCCAAGAAAATGCACTGGTCGTAACAAACATCCTCTTCCAACAGCACAGGAGAAGACTCTATACATGGACATCACCAGATGGTCAACACCGAAATCAGATTGATTATATTCTTTGCAGCCAAAAATGGAGAAGCTCTATACAGTCAGCCAAAACAAGACCAGGAGCTGACTGTGGCTCAGACCATGAACTCCTTATTGCCAAATTCAGACTTAAATTGAAGAAAGTAGGGAAAACCACTAGACCACTCAGGTATGACCTAAATCAAATCCCTTATGATTATACAGTAGAAGTGAGAAATAGATTTAAGGGCCTAGATCTGATAGATAGAGTGCCTGATGAACTATGGAATGAGGTTCGTGACATTGTACAGGAGACAGGGATCAAGACCATCCCCATGGAAAAGAAATGCAAAAAAGCAAAATGGCTGTCTGGGGAGGCCTTACAAATAGCTGTGAAAAGAAGAAAAGCAAAAACAAAAGGAGAAAAGGAAAGATATAAACATCTGAATGCAGAGTTCCAAAGAATAGCAAGAAGAGATAAGAAAGCCTTCTTCAGTGATCAATGCACAGAAATAGAGGAAAACAACAGAATGGGAAAGACTAGGGATCTCTTCAGAAAATCAGAGATATCAAAGGAACATTTCATGCAAAGATGGGCTCGATAAAGGACAGAAATGGTATGGACCTAACATAAGCAGAAAATATTAAGAAGAGATGGCAAGAATACACAGAAGAACTGTACAAAAAAGGTCTTCATGACCCAGATAATCACGATGGTGTGATCACTCACCTATAGCCAGACATCCTGGAATGTGAGGTCAAGTGGGCCTTAGAAAGCATCACTACGAACAAAGCTAGTGGAGGTGATGGAATTCCAGTTGAGCTATTCCAAATCCTGAAAGATGATGCTGTGAAAGTGCTGCACTCAATATGCCAGCAAATTTGGAAAACTCAGCAGCGGCCACAGGACTGGAAAAGGTCAGTTTTCATTCCAATCCCAAAGAAAGGCAATGCCAAAGAATGCTCAAACTCCTGCACAATTGCACTCATCTCACATGCTAGTAAAGTAATGCTCAAAATTCTCCAAGCCAGGCTTCAGCAATATGTGAACCGTGAACTTCCAGATGTTCAAGCTGGTTTTAGAAAAGGCAGAGGAACCAGAGATCAAATTGCCAACATCTGCTGGATCATGGAAAAAGCAAGAGAGTTCCAGAAAAGCATCTATTTCTGCTTTATTGACTATGCCAAAGCCTTTGGCTGTGTGGATCACAATAAACTGTGGAAAATTCTGAAAGAGATGGGAATACCAGACTACCTGACCTGCCTCTTGAGAAATTTGTATGCAGGTCAGGAAGCAACAGTTAGAACTGGACATGGGACAACAGACTGGTTCCAAATAGGAAAAGGAGTTTGTCAAGGCTGTATATTGTTACCCTGTTTATTTAACTTATATGCAGAGTACATCATGAGAAACGCTGTGCTGGAAGAAACACAAGCTGGAATCAAGATTGCCAGGAGAAATATCAATAACCTCAGATATGCAGATGACACCACCCTTATGGCAGAAAGTGAAGAGGAACTAAAAAGCCTCTTGATGAAAGTGAAAGTGGAGAGTGAAAACGTTGGCTTAAAGCTCAACATTCAGAAAACGAAGATCATGTCATCCAGTCCCACCATTTCATGGGAAATAGATGGGGAAACAGTGGAAACAGTGGCAGACTTTATTTTTCTGGGCTCCCAAATCACTGCAGATAGTGACTGCAGCCATGAAATTAAAAGACACTTATTCCTTGGAAGGAAAGTTATGACCAACCTAGATAGCATATTCAAAAGCAGAGACATTACTTTGCCAAAAAAGGTTCGTCTAGTCAAGGCTATGGTTTTTCCTGTGGTCATGTATGGATGTGAGAGTTGGACTGTGAAGAAGGCTGAGTGCCGAAGAACTGATGCTTTTGAACTGTGGTGTTGGAGAAGACTCTTGAGCGTCCCTTGGACTGCAAGGAGATCCAACCAGTCCATTCTGAAGGAGATCAGCCCTGGGATTTCTTTGGAAGGAATGATGCTAAAGCTGAAACTCCAGTACTTTGGCCACCTCATGCGAAGAGTTGACTCACTGGAAAAAACTCTGATGCTGGGAGGGATTGGGGGCAAGAGGAGAAGGGCACGACAGAGGATGAGATGGCTAGTTGGCATCACTGACTCGATGGACGTGAGTCTCAGTGAACTCTGGGAGTTGGTGATGGACAGGGAGGCCTGGCGTGCTGCAGTTCATGGGGACGCAAAGAGTTGGACATGACTGAGTGACTGATCTGATCTTATCTGATCTGATTTGCAAAATTATTGTAACAATTTTATACTCATGGTAAAATGTATTTTTGTATAGTGTAGTGTGATGATTTTAGTTTAATAGGAATCTTGGAAACAAACCTTAGAACCAAAATTGTAAACTAGTTTTTCTCCTGTCCTCAGTTACAACCTTCATCAGACTGAAGAACTAAATAGTTTATTATTAAAACAATTTGATATTAAAAATACAGATCAACTGACAAAGGTAACTATGAAGGTGGTTTATTCTCTAGTTTTATATTCTAAAAGACCTTGAAGGTAATTCAAACATAACCTCCACAAGATCAATTATTAAAATAGTGTTTCCTCTGCTACTTTCTTCCTTAAACCCATAGTTATTCTATAATTTTGTTCTCCATCACATATACATTTCATCTTATTTCCAGGCCATACTACTTTATTCTCATTTCCCCTCCTTTTACTTAGTACTTGGCTATATAATAGACAGTCTATATGAAGTAAGCCATTTTAAAGCATTTTAGTAGAAAGAGAATTGGAATGTAAACAAAAAGATCATCTTTAATGAAGTGAAATATTGGTCTAGTTACTCTATTCACAACAGTATTGTAAGCATTGGAAAGATTAGTAGTTATTTTTGAAGTAACATGAAAAAAAGAACTTCATATACTTAGAAAGTATGTAAGCCCTTTATATGTTTGACATTATTTAATCCTCACAAGAGCCCTTTAGTGGATTATCATTATTCATATTTTTAAGATAGGAAAATAAAGATAAAAAGAGACATCCAACATCTAGTAACTGGTATAACTAGGATTTGATCCCAGGGAGAGTGACTTTAGATTAAACTCTTAATCATTAAACAAGCCAAGTTCTAATAACTACTACCAGAAAAACTATTTTTGATACTGGTTGGACTATGATCTCTGTGCTACCTTCAAACGGTTATGACAGGATTAGAAATAGTTTTAGAAATTTCTTCAAGAAACCATGGGAAAAGAACACTGCTAAAATTTGAAATTAATAAGAAAATCTCAAGAAATATCTCCAGAAAAATAGCCTGAATTAATGAGTCAATGTCAATACTGCAAGAATGAAAACAAGGTTTATAAACAATCTTTTTCTGGAAAATTTAGATTGGAGCCTGGTCCAAGTCATGTTGATTTTCTGGAGAAAATTACTAATCTATATTCAACCCATGGAGACATTTTTTTAAAAAATTAGAAATTTTAGAATGACAATATTGTAATAATTTTTATATAAAAAGGGAATAGGAGGTTGAGAAAAGTAACATCAAAAGCACAGTCCAGTAAAAAGTATATTTTTCTATGTAGCCTGTGAGAGGTAAAGAAGATCTCCATCCTTTTCTATACCTATCAAGGTCAGGCACTTAATAGTTGGGTCAGACTTTTAAGACATTCTGATATTTTCTGAACTGAAGTTATAACAATTACAAAAGGCAGGAGAAATTTCACTGATGGTGCTTGTCCCCTTAAGTAGATCATGCAGAGTAATTCTAACCTCACCTATTCAAATTACCCTTGAGCTGCCCAAAAACAGAAGAAAAAAGAGAAAAAAGAAAAACTTGCTGTTGTTTCCCTAGACAGTAGCACATTAACCCTAGCCAAATTTCTGATATTAAGAGAAAAATATCAGAATATTTTAAAAACTGTTCTATTATAAACAGGATTATATTTATAAACATGAAGAGCTTTTCCTTCCTTGATTTCTAAAATCCATGACTGAAAAAACAGCAATTGAGACACATAGCAAACTCCAACAAACAAACAGAAAATTCCAAAGAGCCTTTTGTGATAAATGATACGTGACAAAATACATTTAAACAGTTACTAGGCCCAGAGGAATCCAGCAGAGAATAAACACAGCAATGTGGAGGCTTTCTACTCCTAAGTCCTTTCACAAAAATGACAAAATATGGTTCTTTCATGTAATGACAGGGAGAAATAGGAAGCTTGAGAAGATAAAATATGTTGCTGTTCAGAAGGGGAGATGGTGGTGTCACAAACATTATATTTCAGAATGGCAGTTCTATTTGAAAAGAGTCTCTGAATCTTTTGTTTTTAAGAATGGGGAATAATAAGAGTGGTAGAAAGGGGAGAAACACAACAGCTTCATCTCTTAACACTTTCGACAGACAAGACTGTATAAAGGTTACTTCTGAATTCATTTAGCACACCCAGGAAAAACATGCACGCAAATATATTTCTAAACAGAATGCCAGAAGAATGTTGTTAGCACATTTGTATATTTCCAATTCTTCCTTACTACCCTTATTCAACACCCAAACAAATCAGTTTAAGTACAACTTCTCTTACTAATGTCTTTCGAAGCATTGCTGCAGTCAGATTTGAGTCAAGTAACCATCTGCTGCAAATACAAATAGAGCTACATTCAAGAATTATATTACACAGGCTTCCTAGCAAAGCTCTTACGTGCAAGCTGTTCTTGTCAGAATCAGAACCATTGTGATGATGCATCTTAATATTCAATCAGACTTTAAGTAAAGAGTGACAAAAGTCCACATATGGATGACAGCTGTTTCTTCAGTAAATATTTTCACATTTATTGAATGGAGGCTTATGGCAGCTTAGGCTATGTTCCATCAGACATTTCAGCCTGAACTGCCAGGGGACGATTAAAGCTATAACAAGGATAAAATTTTTGCTCTTAAATCTTTGTTACAACTTATATCTGAAAAAAGCACCCACCAGCTCCTCCAACTAAAGTGGTACATTATGCCATTATTTTGAGAATATCCTTTCCCAATAGTTACTGGTAAAACTATTGATTTTATAGAACTTTATATAATATCATAGTGTTTATAAAATTAAAGTATAATTCCTATATTAAGTTCCTAATTACATGAAATAAGTTATTGGAAATTTAAACATATTTACCTATAATTTGATAAATTATGAAATATTAAAAAAAAGAGGAATTAGTTTATTAGCTAAAAGAAGTTCAGATAAAATAAGGCCTCTTTTTAACCAATAAAGCAGCTTGCAAAGCTGATGATTAACTCAGTTACTCCATAATACGACAATGTTTACACATCAATAGTTGGAGGAAGAAAATCGTTTCAAGTAACAAAGACAAACTTCATGTCTTACTAATATCCTCAAACATGTACAGTGTTCCTTTAATAAATCCTAAATGTTGTGTTGGACCTAAATTTTTTAACAGCCCATTTTTCAGGTAGAATTTTTGAAGTTTGGTAACTACAAGGTCCACTACTAAGTAACTTAGGTCTCTTGTGTTTAACCTAAAACAATGCTGAGGCTCTTCTCTGGTGACATCAAAGTGATCATTAGGAGAGTAGTGGGTTGACTGTGTCTTAGGCAAGCCTTGCAACAATGATGTGTTAAGGAAATGGTATGACTCAGCATCTTCACAGTAGATTACAACTTCTTTTTTCCTTCCTGTAATGTAACTGTTCAAATCAACATTAAAAACACTTTTGAGCCTGTTGTCTTATATTCCACAACTCTTCTCAGACTATTTTTTTTCAGGGAAATTATTTCAGATCAAACACTATAAAGAAGAATTTCTTACCCTGCTATTGGATCCACTGCTATTGCCTTCGGATTGTGAAGTTCCAAGTCAATCAGGGTGACACAAACAGACCCGTTGTAATCACACACAAAGATCCGGTCACTGACATGGTCCACAAAATAGAGATTCCTCGTGAGCCAGTCAATTGCCATTTGTTGCACATCTGAAACACACACACAAACACACAATCATTGAATCGCATGTGCAAATCTGGTATCATAAACCTAAGAGTACATGAAGTGAAGAAGTGAAGTGAAGTCACTCAGTCATGTCCGACTCTTTGAGACCCCGTGGACTGTAGCCCACCAGGCTCCTCCGTCCATGGGATTCTCCAGGCAAGACGACTGGAGTGGGTTGTCATTTCCTTCTCCAGGGGATCTTCCCAACCCAGGGATCGAACCCAGGTCTCCCACATTGCAGACAGATGCTTTAACATCTGAGCCACCAGGGAAGCCCCTCTAAGAGTACATAAGTCTGTCCAAACCATCACAGAAGATACTTTAAAAGTACAAGTGACTTGACAATAAAAAAGTCCCCGCAAAGATAATTTATATGCCAAAATAAGTGCTTATTCTGCAAAATAATGACTATCTCTTGATACTTTTCTTCCTGCTACCTAAGCACTTGAGGATGACCTAGACAAAAGGGCAAAGAGTTTTTAAATCCTAAAAAATAGGTATTTACAATAAAACATTTCACCTGCAAAAAACATTTGCATTTGTTCAAATAGTTCATCTAACTCAATGGGCATAACTGGTTCAATGACACAGCTAAATGTTTTAGTAGTAAGAGGAATAAATATTTTTTGTGAATTAAGGTAAACTCTTATTTTCAGATCCTCTTAACTGGAAATAACACAAAAGGAGGGGTGATATGTTCTTCTGATGGCATATGTAGACACTGTAAAGTAAAATTGCTCAAAGATCAGTTAATTCTCTAGAAGAGGGCTGTTTCTCTAGGAGAGTAATTTGTTTTATGATGGAAATAGTCTATATCTATGCTGTCCAATAAAATAATGACTAGTCAACTGTGTCGAGTGAGCACTTAATTTGTGGCTGGTGTGACTGTAAATTGAATCTTTATTGTATTTCATTTTAATTAATTCAAACTTGAAAAAAAAGTAGGAAGCCAGTGACTCATATGGATAGTACAGGTCTAGAAGAATGTATCTATTTTTAACTTGAGTATTTTCTATTTGATCAGAACCACACACTATGAAATTTCATGCTAACCAGTTGATATTTATCCCAATGGATAACCCTAAAAGTTATGGTTTCTTATTCTCTGAGGCACTGACCATTTTTATACCTAACTATGAATCTCATTTAAACATTTCTTTTAGATGCCTGTAAGTATGCATTTCTACTAATGATCTTAGATCATCAATACTGGGCTGGTTCTCCAATAATTCCATAAATAAATTTCTGATTCACATTCATTCCTGAATTTTATGACAGTCATATTTGTGTCTATTGCAAATTATAATTTGATAGTTATAGATGAAAAAGTGAAAGTGAAGTTGCTCAGTTGTGCCCGACTCTTTGCGACCCCATGGACTGTAGCCTATTAGGCTCCTCCATCCATGGGATTCTTCAGGCAAGAGTACTGGAGTGGGTTGCCATTTCCTTCTCCAGGGGATCTTCCCAACCCAGGGATCAAATCCGGGTCTCCTGCATTGTAGGCAGACACTTTACCGTCTGAGCCACCAGGGAAGTCCAAGTGAGGTATATTATATATATTTCTTTTTTTTTTCCCCCAAACCATGGTATAGAAGACAGTAATTGTGTGGAAATCTCTAAAAATCCCTACAAGGACAAGCAGTAAGTGAATATCGCAATTCACTGGATACAGATTTTTTTAGGTCATCAATTACAGTTTCATTTCTGAATTACATGGTTTTTATGGAAACATAAGCATTTAACTACTCCACAAACTACATGAACCATTTCAGCAGCCAGGATATTTTAAAATCTTAACTATTTTTTCTGTCTCCAGAAATGTGGAAATGTATACTTAGCTTTGTTTTTTATTCCCTTTGCATTATTACATTAGCTAGAGAACAGACCCCACTGTTTCAAATGTCATTTCAAATTCCTAGTGTTCAGATAAAGTATGTGCCAAAGTCCATTTAATAACCCATCTCTCATGCTAGGCCAGAAGTTGGTTTAGTCTATGCAACTGTAAATTCAGACAAAAGAGCTGTTTGACAGCATTCACACCTTTCTTCAATTCTAGATCACTGCAGAAAGATTCTCTGCTACTGAAACAATAGGTATTGTTAACAGCATCCTAGTTTGAAGCAGCAAGGTCTCACTAAAAAACCTAATAAGTAGCCTAACAGTAACTGTGGGAATTGATTTTGTTTCCTTTTTCTAAACTTGAAATTTCTATCTGCTTTTAATATGATTTTTATTAAGACTGGAGAATTAATGCAATTAAAGAGAGTTCAAGTAAGTAAATCAATGGACGAATGGATAGACAGATATAGAGACATAAATAAATAAAATTAGGTAAAATATTTTGAACATTTTAGGAGACTTTTGACATTATAAAAATGTCTCTAAAATTTTAGTAAGATCCTTATTACTTTATTGTTACTAGAAAAAAATTAAATATGTTCCTGTTATAATTTTTCTCTAGTTGCTTTTTATTCATTCTTCAACTAAAAGTTACTAGGATTTTACCCTCCCTGTTCTTTTGAAACAGTTGCTTTATGATCATTCAGAATTTCTTATATGCCAAAAGTGAAGTTTACTTTTGTGTTTGTATCTACAACATCTGTAGGTACTGACTACTTACTTCTGAATCATAAAATAATCTAAATATCAATAATGGTAAACCTTTGAATTACTGTGAAAAAAATATTGAAATTTTTTGAAATTTATAAAGTAACATATAAATATAAGTAACTTAACAATCTTTTTAAAGTGCAATATATGTTGAATGTAAAAACTTATACAAACAAAATAAAAAGTTGTATCCAAGAGAAATTAATTTTAAAATTTGAGGGAAAAGTTTAAAAATGATGAATACTTATGATAATCTATAATTAGATTAAAAATATTATATCAGCTTTTTCCTATCATCACATTATAAGACAACTAATCAGAATTGGTGAATGTAGAACTTAACACTTTTGCCTCAGGCTCCCCCATCCCTGGGATTCTCCAGGCAAGAACACTGGAGTGGGTTGCCATTTCCTTCTCCAGTGCAGGAAAGTGAAAAGTGAAAGGGAAGTCGCTCAGTCGTGTCCAACCCTCAGCGACCCCATGGACTGTAGCCTTCCAGGCTCCTCTGTCCTTTGGAAGTAAAATCTTTAAAGAGAATATGACATTAAAATGAGGTCATTTAGTGTAAGCCCTAAACCAAACTTTCTAGTGTCCTTATAAAAAGAGATTTAGGCATATAGAGACAATTCTGGGACTATCTGAAAACAGAGAAAAGGTCATCAGCAACCCAAAGAAAGAGACGTCAGAAAGTCCAACCCTGTTGCATCTTGAGCTTGGAATTCCAGGCTGCAGACTATGAGAAAATAGATTTCTTTCTTTTTTTGAGCCACCCAATTTGTGTATTTTTTTATATTAAACTTTGTATTTTGTATTGGGGTATAGCTGATTAATAAATAATATTGTAATAGTTTCAGGTGAACAGTGAAGGGACTCAGCCATACACATTCATATATCCTTTCTCCGTCAAACTCCCGTCTCATCCAGGCTGCTATATAATATTGAGCAGTGGTCCATGTGCTATCCAATTGGCCCTTGTTGGTTACCCATTTTGAATATAGCAGGATGTATAGTCTGTGGTTTTTTTTTATGGCAACGCTAGCAAAATAATACTACTGAAGTATTATTCAATAGAGTAGTTGATGCCACAAAATAATTGAGAACAAAAGTCAAAATCTTGCTAAGAAAAATATAAAAGAAATGTCTGCATGTGCTTTTAACATCAGACTAGACCACTTTCTAAGAGGCTCTTTCAAAGACTGGTTAGTTCTGCTGGCGAATATACTTTTGCTTAATTTACAATTTAATATTTTAAGTGCTAGTCTCTAGGAATTTAAATATTAATGTGTATGTTTGCAAATTAAAAGTAAGTTTTATTCAGTAGAGATGCAAATGATATCTTTCATGTAGTAAATATAACCCCCAGTTTTACTGTCCAGTATGACATTAAATAGTTTTATATCTAACCTTACTATCTTAAATCAGAGTTTTTTTTTTCCTTTCACTGATTGCAAACACTTCAGTCTTCTATGTCTGCTTTTGAGCCAGATTTACCATCTTACTGTTTCTCTTAACAATGAGCTAAATAATTCCATAGCACATGTGCATTATATATTTGTATGAGTCATGTTTTTAACTTTTTAAAAATGATAGGTTGGCACATATGAATCTTGATTTTTTTATTTGCCATATTATTTTCAACTAGCAAGAGGCAACAGATGTAAATGTCCACAAAGATTAGAAAAAAATCATAAATAGGCAAAACATGTTAGACTATGAAAAACCTAGATGATGGCTCAAAAGTATTCATCTTCTTAAAAAAGTAGCCTGAATTTCAGCTGATTATTTTGATATAGAATTGTTTTATTGTGTCAAAGAAGCCCAAGATAAGAATTTCTGAATTTCATTTGAAATCTCCCAATTTTTAAATATGATAAGCTAATTTTTAGAAATTCTAAAGCACTCTGCATATCAAACAAAACCTGTGTGCAGTCAAACTGGATCAAAGTCCTCCACAGCAACTGTGCTAAAGTAAAGCAAATAGTGTGTATCATTTTGTTTCAGCCTAACCTAAATACACAGCAAAGCCAGAGATGAAGGGCAGCAGAGATATACATGGTGTGTGCATGCTAAGTCACTTCAATTGTGTCCTTCTGTTTGTGACCCTATGGACTATAGCCCACCAGACTCCCCTATCCTTGGAATTATCCAGGCAAGAATACTGGAGTGGGTTGACATTACCTTCTCCAGGGGATCTTCCTGACCCAGGGATCGAACTCACATCTCTTACAACTCCTGCATTGGCAAGGGGGTTCTTTACCACTAGCACTACCTGGGATCCAAGGTATTATTTTAAATGTGAATTTTAAATTTTTACCATGCAGTAAATGTACACAATTTAAAAAGATACACCCCCTTAAGGTTTACAGTGAAAAACAGCAATGTTCACTTCACTTCTGTCTACTGTCTTTCGATTGTCTTAACTATTTCAATTATATTTATTAACACATCCCATGGATGGAGGAACCTGGAAGGCTGCAGTCCATGGGGTCGCTGAGGGTCGGACACGACTGAGTGACTTCACTTTCACTTTTCACTTTCATGCATTGGAGAAAGAAATGGCAACCCACTCCAGTGTTCTTGCCTGGAGAATCCCAGGGACGGGGAGCCTGGTGGGCTGCCGTCTATGGGGTCGCACAGAGTCAGACATGACTGAAGTGACTTAGCAGCAGCATCTTCTCACAACCTTAATTTTTAGTTAAATTAACACTCAAGGTTTATATAATTACGATGATGTACATTTATGTTGACAATTGAATAAAGTAGTTTAATATGACTATACTTTCTTCTTGAATAATTTTTGTGTTTTTTTAGCATTCCAGTATTTTTTTCTCTTTGTTGCAATTAATCATCACATAATTCTAAAACACACACACATAGACACGCACAACTCTGACAATGCAAACTAGTGCAGCCACTATGGATAACATTATAAAATATTTAAAAAAACTAAAAACAGAGTTATCACATAATACAGCAATCTCGCTCCTAGGCATATATATATATAGAAGTAATAAAAACTCTAATTTGAAAAGATACACGTGGCCTAATGTTCAGTGCAACATTATTTACATATCCAAGATGTGGAAGCAAGCTAAATGTCCATCAACAGATGGATGGGTAAAGATGTGGGGTATGTGTGTGCATGCACACACACACAATGGCATATGACTCAGCTATGGGAAAAAAAAATGAAATAATGCCATTTTCAGCAACATGGATGGACCTAGAGTTTATCAAACTAACTGAAGTAAGTCAGAGAAAGACAAATATCATATGATATCACTTATATGTGAAATCTAAAAAAAAATGATACAAATAAACTTATTTACACAGAATATAGACATAGAAAACATTTAAAAGAATGAAATTATAATACTCTTTAACATCACAAACAAAAATACAAAGCAGATTAAAAATCTAAATATAAGGTCAGATTCTATAAAACTTGTAGAGAAAAATATCTAACCCTCTTACATCTATATCATAGCAATATCTTTTTTGATCTACCTCCTGGAATAATTAAAATAAAATAAAAAATTTTAAAAATAATATTTAATTAACCTCAAAATCTCTTGCAGAGCAAAGGAAACCATAAATAAAATGAAAAGATGACCCACATAATGGAAGAAAATATTTGCAAATGATGCAACTGACAAGGGACTAATCTTCAAATACATAAAAAGCTCATGCAGCTCAGTATCAAAAACACAAAAAACCCAATTAAAAAATGGGTAGAAGATATAGACATTTATCCAAGGAAGATATACAGATGGTCACAAAGCACATGAAAAGATGCTCAACATCATTAATTAATAGAAAAATGAAAATCAAACTTACTTTGAAGTATACCACCTTGACTAGTCAGAATGGCCATCATCAAAAAAAAAAAGAGAAAGAAAGTAAAACTATAGTCTACAAAAGAATGCTAGAGAGGGTAAGAACAAAAGGGGGCACTTCTACACCGCATGTGAGAATTTAAATTGGTACAGTCATTAAGAATATTCCTTAAAAAACTAAAAATAAAGTTGCCATATGATCCAACAATCCCTCTCCTGGGCACATATCCAGAGCAAACCATAATTTGGAAAAGATATCTTCAGCCTAATGTTCTTTGAATGTTGTTTACAATAGCTAAGAATTGGAAACAACCTAAGTATCTATCAAAAAAGAAGTGGGAAAGAAATAGAGGGACATTATTAAAAATGAAATATTATTCTTCCATAAAAAAGTTGAGATAATGTAATTTGAAGCAACATGGTTTGACTTAGAGATTCCCATACTAAGTGAATTAAGTCAGAAAGATAAATAAAAATATTTCATGATATCATTTATACATGTAATCTAAAAGAAATGGCACAAGTGAACTTATTTACAACACAGAAATAGAATCACTAATGTACAAAACAAACCTATGGTTCCCAAAGGGGAGGCAGGGGAGAGATAAATTAGGAGATTGATATTGACATACAAACAACTACTATATAGTAAATAGATAACTAATAACATCATACTGTTTAGTAAAGGGGACACCATCCAATACTCTGTAATGATCTGTATTGGAAAATAATCTAAAAAACATCTGGTATGTTTGTATAACTGACTCATACATATATATATATATATATATATATATGACTAAAGCCATGAAACTAAAAGAAGCTTGTTCCTTGGAAGAAAAGATATGACAAACCTAAACAGCATATTAAAGAGCAGAAGATCAGATCAGATCATATCGGTCGTTCAGTTGTGTCTGACTCTTTGCGACCCCATGAATCACAGCAAAACATAACCTTTACTCTTGAGATGCTAGTGGTGACAGGCACAGGCTGCACTTTATACCCGTCCTCTCCAGAGTAGATTCCCCTGGTGGCTCAGATGGTAAAGCATCTGCCTACAATGTGGGAGAGCCAGGTTTGATCCCTGAGTTGGGAAGATCCTCTGAAGAAGGAAATGGCAACCCACTCCAGTACTCTTGCCTGGAAAATCTCATAGACAGAGGACCCTGGTAGGCTACAGTCCATGGGGTTACAAAGAGTTGGACACGACTGAGTGACTAAACTTTTTTTCTCCAGAGTGGGCAGTTGAAGGAGGGAAATAACATTGCAGTTGAGCTGTTCAGACATGTAGTGGTTCTGTACTTCTGGCTACTCAAGCATGACTCACCAACTAGCTTCATTTCTAGAGAGGCTGTGGACAGACTGAGATCAAGCCCTGAGACTTTGGAGTGGGATTACTGACTATAAGACACTACACTACCAGAGAACTAACCCTAAGGAATATCAAATAGTGAGAACTCACACAAAGGAAACCACCTGAATACAAGACCTGGCATCACCCAGCCACCTGTAGCAGACTAGGCAGGATGCCTCATCTAAACTACAACAAAAGAAAAATACAAACCCAATCACCAGCAGACAGGATTACCAGCTCACTCAGCCTTGCCCATCAGAGGAAAAACAATAACAATGACAAAAAACTCAGCACAAATCTCATCCTATACACAAGTCACTGGATCAACCTTAGAAAGGCAGAAAACAAAAGGAAGAAAGAATTCAGCCTTGAAGTCTGGGAAAAGGAGACTTTAAACACAATAAGTTAAAAAAAAAAAAAGTCAGAGAAATACTACAGAAATGAAGGAACAACTAGAAACACAGAAATGCAAATAAGTACATAGGAAATAGCCAAACTCTCTGAAAAAGAAATCAGAATAATAATAATAAAGTTGATTAAAAACCTTGAAAACAAAATGTGAAAAATCAAAGAATCAATTAACAAAGACCTAGAAGAATTAAAGAATAAACATACAGAGACAGACAACACAATTACTGAAATTAAAAATATTCTAGAAGGAATCAATACAAGAATATCGAATCGGTGAGCTAGAAGATAAAATGGTGGAAATAACTTTTGAAGAGCAGAATAAAGTAAAAAGAATGAAAGGAACTGAGGACAGTCTCCAAAACTTCTGAGACAATATCAAATGCACCAACATTCAAGTTATTGGGGCCGCAGAAGAAGAAGAGAAAAAGAAAGGGTATGAGAAAATTTTGGAAGAGATTATAGTTGAGAATTTCCCCAAAAGGAAAAGGAAATAGTCAATCAAGTCTAAGAGGCACAGATAGTCCCATACAAGATAAACCCAAAGAGAAATATGCTAAGACACATACTAATCATACTAACAAAGACTAAACACTAAAAAAGAATATTAAAAGCAGCAAGGGAAAAGCAGCAAATAACATACAAGGGAGACCCCATATGCTTAATAGCTGATCTTTCAGCAGAAACTCTGTAGGCCAGAATGGCAGGATATATTTAAAGTATTTAAAGGGAAAAATATACAGCTAAGATTATGGTACCCAGCAAGGATCTCATTCAAAATTGATAGAGAAATAAAGAGCTTTTCAGACAAGCAAAAGTTAAGAGAATTCAGTACCACTAAACCAGCTTTACAACAAATGCTAAAGGGACTTATATAGCCAATAAATACTAGAGAAGAAAAAAGATCCACAAAATCAACCCCAAACAACTAAGAAAATGGCAACAGGAACATATATATCAATAATCACTTTAAATGTAAATGGATTAAATGCTCCAACCAAAAGACAAAAACTGGCTAAATGGATACAAAATCAAGACCCATATATATTCTGACTACAAGAAACCCACTTCAGACCTAAAGACACATATAGACTGAAAGTGAGAGGATGGAAAAATATATTCCATGCAAACGGGAAGCAGAAGAAAGCTGGAGTAACGATTTTCATATCAGAGAAAATAGACCTTAAAGAAGATTGCAAGAGATAAGGAAGGCCACTATATAATGATTAAGAGATCAATCCAAGAGGAAGACATAAGAACTGTAAATATCTAGGCATCCAACATAGAAGCACCTCAATACATAAGACAGACGCTTACAGACACAAAAGGAGAAACTGACAGTAACACAATACTAGTAGGAGACTTTAACACTCCACTCACACTAATGGACAGATCATCAAAACAGAAAATTAATAAGGAAACATAAATCTTAAATGATACATTAGATGAGATGGATCTCATTGTTATCTTCAGGACATTCCATCCAAATGCAGAACAATACACCTTTTTCTCAAGTGCACATGGAACATTCTCCAGGATAGACCACATCTTGAGTCACAAATCAATCCTCAATAATTTTAAGAAAATTGAAATCATATCTTCTTTGACTACAATGCTATGAGACTAGATATTAATTACAAGGGGAAAAAAACTGTAAAAAACACAAACACATGGAGATTAAATAACACATTTCTAAATAATCAACAGGTTACTGAAGAAATCAAAAGGGAAATCAAAAAATTTCTAGAAACAAATGTCAATGAAAACACGACAACTCAAAACCTATGGGATGCAGCCAAAGCAGTTCTAAGAGGGAAGATCATAGCAATACAATCCTACCTCAAGAAACAAGAAAAACATAAAATAGACAACTTAACATTACACCTAAAACAACTTCAATAAGAACAACAACAACAAATCCCAAAATTAGTAGAAGGAAAGAAACCATAAATACATAAACAGAAATAAAGTAAAAGAAAGAAACAATAGTAAAGATTAATAAAACTAAAAGCTGATTCTTTGAAAAGATAAACAAAATTGACAAACCTTTAGCCAGACTCATCAAGAAAAAAAGAGAGAAGAATCAAATCAACAAAATTAGAAATGAAAAAGGAGAGGTTACAACAGACAATGCAGAAATAAAAAGGATTATAAGAGATTATTATGAACAACTATATGGCAATAAAATGGATAACTTAGAAGAAATGGACAGATTCTTAGAAAAGTTCAATCTTCCAAGACTGAACCAGGAAGAAATTGAAATTATGAACAACCGAATTACAATCACTGAAATTGAAGCTGTGATGAAAAATGTCCCAAAAAACAAAAGCCCAGGACCAAATGGCTTCACAGGAGAATTCTATAAAACATTTAGAGAAGAGTTAAT
Source organism: Bos javanicus (assembly GCF_032452875.1). Taxonomy (NCBI): domain Eukaryota; kingdom Metazoa; phylum Chordata; class Mammalia; order Artiodactyla; family Bovidae; genus Bos; species Bos javanicus. The sequence goes on along the minus strand of NC_083869.1, from coordinate 55,704,304 downwards.
ATCTATCCTAAAACTCTTTCAAAATTTGCAAAGGGAGAAACACTTCCCAACTTATTCTATGAGGCCACCATCATCCTGATACCAAAACCAGACAAAGACAACACCAACAAAAAAACTACAGGCAAACATCAATGATGAACATAGAGGCAAAAATTCTCAACAAAATTTTAACAAACAGAATTCAGCAACACATCAAAAAGCTTATACACTGTGATCAAATTGGGTTTTTTCCAGGAATGCAAGGATTCTTCAACATACACAAATAAATCAATGTGATACACCATATTAACAAATTGAAAGATAAAAACCATATGATAATCTCAATAGATGCAGAAAAAGTCTTTGATAAAATTCAGCACCCATGTATGATTAAAACTCTTCAAAAATGGGCATAGAAGGAACCTTCCTTAACATAATAAAGGCCTTATATGATAAGCTTATAGCAAACATTATTCTCAATGGTGAGAAACTGAAAACATTCCCCCTGAGGAACAAGACAAGGGTGTCCACTTTCACCACTATAATTCAACATAGTTCTATAAGTCCTAGCTATAGCAATCAGAGAAGAAAATACAGTAAAAGGAATCCATATCAGAAAAGAAGTAAAGCTCTCACTGTTTGCAGATGACATGATACTGTACATAGAAACCCCTAAAGATAGTATTAGAAAATTCCTAGAGCTAATCAGTGAATTTAGCAAAGTTGCAGGATACAAAATCAGTACACAGAAATCACTTGCATTTCTATATACTAACAGTGAAAAATCAGAGTTATTAAGGAATCAATCTCATTCACCATTACAACAAAAATAATTAATATCTAAGAATACACTTAACTAAGGAGACAAAAGAACTGTATACAGAAAATTATAAGATGCTAATGAAAGAAATCAAAGATGACATAAACCAATGGAAAGATATTCCATGTTCCTGGGTAAGAAGAATCAATACTGTGAAAATGACTATACTACCAAATGCAATCTACAGATTCAATGTGATCCCTATCAAATTACCAATGGCATTTTTCACAGAACTAGAACAAAAAATTTCACAGTTCATATGGAAACACAAAAGACCCCAAATAGCCAAAGTCATCTTGAGAAAGAAGAATGGAGCTGGAGGAATCAACCTTCCTGACTTCAGATTATACAACAAAGCTACAGTCATCAGGACAGATGGTACTGGCACAAAAACAGAAATATAGACCAATGGAACAAGATAGAAAGCCCAGAAATAAACCCATGCAGCTATGGGTACCTTATTTTTAACAAAGGAGGAGAGAACATACAATGGGGCAAAGACAGCCTCTTTAATAAATAGCTCTGGGAAAACTGGACAGCTACATGTAAAAGAATGAAATTAGAACACCTCCTAACACCATACACAAAGATAAGCTCAAAATGAATTAAAGACCTAAATGTAAGATTAGAAAAAACTCTATAAAACTCTTAGAGGAAAACATAGGCAGAATACTCGATGACATAAGTCAAAGCAAGACCCTCTATATCCACCTCCTAGATCAATGCAAATAAAAACAAAAGCAAACAAGTGGGACCTGATCAAACTTAAAAGCTTTTCACAGCAAAGGAAACTATAAGCAAGGTGAAAAGACAACCCTCAGAATGGGAGAAAATAGCAGGAAATGAAACAACTGACAAAGGATTAATCTCTAAAATATACAAGCAGCTCATACAGCTCAATGCCAGAAAAACAAATAACCCAATCAAAAAGTGGTAAAAAGACCTAAACTTACATTTCTCCAAAGAAGACACACAGATGGCTAACAAACACATGAAAAGATGCTCAACATCACTCATTATTAGAGAAATGCAAATCAAAACTACAATGAAGTATCACCTCACACCAATCAGAATGGCCATCATCAAAATGTCTACAAACAATAAATGCTGGAGAGGGTATGGAGAAAAAGGAACACTCTTGCACTGTCAGTAGGAATGTAAAATGACATAGCCACTATGTAAGACAGTATGGAGATTCCTTAAAAAACTAGGAATGAAACCACCATATGACCCAGCAATCCCACTCCTAGGTATAAACCCTGAGGAAATGAAAATTGAAAGAGACAGATGTATCCGATTGTTCACTGCAGCACTATTTACAATAGCTAGAACATATAAGCAACCTAGATGTCCATCAACAGATGAATGGATAAAGAAGTGTAGTACATATACACAATAGCATATTACTCAGCCATAAAAAGGAGTGCCTTTGGGTCAGTTCTAATGAGGTGGATGATCCTAGAACCTATTATACAGAGTGAAGTAAATCAGAAAGAGAAAGATAAATATCATATTCTAATGCATATAAACGGAATTTAGAAAAATGGTACCAAAGAATTTATTTATAGGGCAACAATAGAGAAACAGACTTAGAGAATGGATTTACAGACATGGGGAGAGGGGAGGAGAGAGTGAGATGTATGGAAAGAGTAACATGGAAATTTACGCTACCATATGTAAAATATATAGCCAATGAGAATTTGCTCTCTGGCTCAGGAAACTCAAACAGGTGCTCTGTACCAACCTAGAGGGGTGGAATGGGGAGGTAGATGGGAGGGAGTTTCAAAAGGGAGGGGATATATGTATACCTATGGCTGATTCATGTTGAGGTTTGACAGAAAACAGCAAAATTCTACAAAGCAATTATCATTCAATAAAAAATAAATTAATTTAAAAAAGAAGATGGTAAAAAAAAAAGAGAAAGAAACCTAAGTCTATTAAAAAATTTAAAAAGCAGACATCACTTTGCTGACAAAGGTCCATATAGTCAAAGGTATGGTTTTTCCAGTAATCATGTACTGATTTGAGAGTTGGACCTTAAAAAAGGCTGAGCACCAGAGAACTGATGCTTTTGAACTGTAGTGCTAGACAATACTCTTGAGAGTCCTTGGACAGCAAGGAGATCAAACCAGTCAATCCTAAAGGAGATCAACTCTGAACATTCATTGGAAGGACTGACACTGAAGCGGCAATACTTTAGTCACCTGTTACGAAGAGCCAGTTCAGTTCAGTTCAGTTCAGTTCAGTAACTCAGTCGTGTCCGACTCTTTGTGACCCCATGAATCACAGCACGCCAGGCCTCCCTGTCCACTCATTGGAAAAAGACCATAATGCTGGAAAGATTGAGGGCAGGAGGAGAAAAAAGTGGCAGAGACTGAGATGTTTGGATGGCATCATCGACTCAATGGATGTGAGTTTGAGCAAACTCCAGGAGATAGTAAAGGACAGGGAAGCCTGGCATGCTCCAGTCCATGAGGTCACAAAGAGTCAGACACGACTGAGCAACTGAACAACAACAACAAATAACTGAGTCACTTTGCCGTTCAGCTGAAACTAACACAACACTGTAATCAAATATACTCCAATAAAAATTGAAAAAAGCAAAACAAAAAATTAAAACACAAAGAAAAGTAATTTATGTTGCCAAAGGAGAAAGAGGGTGGGGAAAGGATAAATGAGGAGTTTGGAATTAACTCCCACTACATATAAATTTGGAGAAGGCAATGGCACCCCACTCCAGTACTCTTACTAATTACTGTAAATCCTAATTAGTAATTACCCCACTACATATAAAATAGATAAAAAATAAGGTCCTACTATGGTACAGGGAACTACATTCAGCATATTGTAATAACATAATGGAAACAAATCGGAAAAGAATATATATATATATATATATATATATATACACATAATTTCCTCTATAAGAGGATATACATAGAAATCTAATGATTTATTCTTTTGCTTTTGACATCCTTCTTGTTACCTGGCTTCCTTCATTTTAGTTTGTAGTGTCTGCTCCATAGCTGTGGTTCCTTTTATCAATCCGTTCATTGTTTAACTGCTTCAGAAATAAAAATTCTAAAAACATCCTATTTTCTACTCAAGTAGGAGATAAGAACTTGCCTGGCTATTGTGAATAGGGGAGCAAATTCAGAAGCATACCTATTCTCAGGATGCGTTCTAAGCTAATCACCTTATTATTAGCACTATTCTAGATCCGCATTTTCAGAGGTGCCCAGGGTCACTAATTTTTGAGTCTTTCTGGGGCTCTTCATCTTGGCACCACTACTGTACTCACCAAGACATTAATCTAACTCACTTATTATTTAATTCTCTATCATTTATTATCCACATGCTTTGTCTCTTCTTTCTTTTTATCTTTTTTGGTTAATACAGTTAGACTTTTAAGAAAAACTGTACTTACATTTTGAAAAAAAATTTTTTTTAACAAACTTCAAAAAAAGAACAGATATTTAGTGCAATCTGTAGATTTTTCAGAAAGTCCCTGAGGACAGTTTCAAGCAAGGTAGTTCAATGTCTGATTAGCAAGCTTTAAAGATCATTCTGAGTGCTGTGTGGATACAAGGGTAGAAATCTGAAACCAGATGACCAGTCAGGAAGACCCTGAAACCTTCAGGAGAGATATGGTGGCATCAAAGACTATCAGAGCAATGATGAGATTATGCAGCATATACTTATCATAGTCCTTTGTCAACATCAAATATGTAATCATATTTAGATTTCTACATTCGAGTTATATTTTAGCTTAGGTGAAAGAGCCAAAAATCATAGAAATTTGAAGCCATCACACACAAAAAAATTCAGAAACATTCCATATAGTGATTGCTTCAATCCAAATTTCTGTTCTTGTATTTTATGAATACTTAACATTTTTACTTCCACTCAAATATTGTTCCTTAAGCTGTGATGTTGCCTTCACCAAAGAGAATTATAGTGTTTCCAGTGTAAATACAGAGAAGAGCAGGTAAAAATGAAATTTATAAAATGTCAAGATTATATGAGAACTATGTTTTCCCTGATTTATATGTCTCCCAGTTTAAGCGGGAAGTTAACATTTTGGTTTTACAGCACTTTTCTTTGGTAGAGTATTTGAAAATGCCCACTGAATGATGAGATGATGTAATTGCATTTATTTTTATATGTTGCCACAATCAAGAAACATATACTTACTTTATTCCTAGATTATATTAAATAAACTGAACTGAGGAAGCAAAGGGTCTGCCCGCTTACAATAATAATTAAAATGATATTAAAGAAGTTCAATTTGGGCATGCCATGGGAAAAGATATTCTCAATCAGGAATAGAATCTGTGGCACATTATAGAGAGTTTTTTTTTGTTATTTTCTCCTTTGACTGAGAAAAATGTGCTTCTTCCTAGCTCTGCTTCTGTTTAAATACATGAAATATAGTCTAAATGAACACCAGTTCTTGATAGGAATAGTCACAAAGTTCTACATGCAATCTGTATATATGTCTATGAAAAAAGACAAAGAATGTACTTCTGATATGGGATGGTGAGCTGGTATCAGTTATCTTCATGGGTCTTGGATGTTGTTATTTTTGTTAGGAAGAATGGACAGGAGATGACAGAGCTTTTGAACGTCTCTCCACCTTCCTGTTCTACTATTTCTCAATTTCTTCTTCTAACTCAAAGGACAAGTCAGTCTTTTTTTTCCCCCCTTTATAGTAGATACCCTTAGAGAAGATGCTAATCCTTATTATTCTTTCTAGATAACAACAACAACAAAGAAAAACAAAACAAAACCACTTTATGCAAAGGTACATTTTTCCTACTAGGCAAAATATTCTTTTTGATCTTTAACTCAAATGAATTCAGTCTTCATCTTATTTTTCTCTCTTCCTATATTAGCCCAAATTAAATTTACCAGCAAACTCTCCTCTATGTGCTGCAATAGCTTCTTAATGGGACTCTACTTCCCTTCTAGATGCACTATAACTATTTTCTCAGAGTACCTGAACTGATCGTTGTAAAACACAAATTATATCATGACATGAAAAAAGGTCTGTGATCTGAGATTTATAGTACGTTTGATTGCCAGTGAAGAAAAGTCTTAACAAATCAATGGACTCTTGAGATTTACTCTCCTATATGAATGTTTTCAAAAGTACCTCACATATTTTTATAAATACCTAAGCTTGCTAAACTTTAATTCAATTTTAAGTCAAAACTCTATGGAGTGTTTCTCTCTGTCACATTTCCATAAAGGTCAACCAGGAAATGAGATATGTTAGTGTTAGTCTCTCAGTTGTGTCTCTTTGCAACCTCCTCTGTCCATGAAAGTCCAAGGTAATAGGCTACCAACTTTCATTATATTATTATTTCTTCTGCATAGTTTTGGTAAACAGCAAGTTTTACTCTAAATGTTGTCTGTTCTTTTTTTTCAAAGTATCATTCTTCTCCCAAAAGTCTCAAAAAACTTCCCCACATTTAGCAAAAAATTCAGTCTTTAATATGGATTATGAGACTTCCAAACTTCCCTTTTAACTCACATCTTCCTTACTCATTTTAGTGCAGCCACTCTGATCTCCCTACTTTTTTCTCAAATTGCAAAGAAAGCTCCCTTCTTAGAACTTTTGTATCTAATCAACAAGAAAAGAGAGTATTTGAATGTGCCTGGCTTGTGCTTTACCTTCCTTTTTAGGTATATGTTCCAATGTCAGTTCTCAGAAAGGCCTTGACCAATAGATATTAAGAAGACCATGCCCCAACCTTGACACCTCACCCCCTGCTGCAAGTAACAATGATTCATTTCCATCAGTCAATATCATTGCTATCATATTATTTTCCCTGTAGCAGCCATATCAAATGATATTAGTTAAGTATTTAGTAGTTCACAACACTGGAAGTTCCATATGAGCTGGGATCCTGTATGTCTTGTTCACTGCTATATTACCTAAGCCTAGAATTGTGTTTAGTCATGAAAAGTGTCCAGTAAATATTTTCAAATGAATATGGCTCTTCTATTCAAAATACCCTTTATTCAAGAACCTCTTGCCTAAAATCTGTGCTTCCACTTCTACATCAGACAGTGGTCGTCTGAAGTCACAGCTCCTTTGTTTTTTAATCAGCTGTGATGTTTCTCTTTATTTTACCTGTGAGGTCAAATTTGTCAGGTCCCTATTCTTTACCCAGAAAAGATGTACACAAGAAGGAGAGAAATTATTTAATGTGGATGACCAATTTTATGAAAGGGCAATTAGGCAGTTAAAGATCCGAAGGTATGCGGAGTGAGTGAGTAGCATGGGATACGATAGTGCCATATAACAGCGCATGGTGACTGGGGAGCCTGAGTGACTAAGAAGGGGTAATTAGGCAAAAGATCAGAAAAATGAACAGATAAAATGTTGTACTGAGGATAAAATAGCATCACATCCACTTTTGCACTAAAATTGCCACTTCCTGACTTCTAGAGTCATTCTTTCTATTCTATTCTTATCAAGAATCATTTTATGACCATAGGTCATGTAATTGTAATTCTTATTCCTCTCCTTTAAGTAAAAATTGACTAACATCTTGGCCATAAGCTGTCTGTGAGACTACTGGGTGACTACCTGCGATTCATGGGGTCGCAAAGAGTCAGACACGACTGAGCAACTGAACTGAACTGAACTGAGGCTACTTCTCTTGGCACAAGATTGTTTCAGATTACCTCTCACCTTTTCATTCATGTTTCTCAAAATACAGACTTTTAAGGGATTATAGCATTACATGTTTATATTATTCAATTATTATGTATCATTTAATATAATACTTACTATAGTTTATTACTATTTATTATTCATAGTTGTCATATCTCTTAATCTACTCAGTTAAGAGATATGACTTATTGGAAAAGACCCTGATTTGGGGAAAAACTGAAGGCAAAAGGAGAATAAGGTGGCAGAGGATGAGACAGTTGGATGGCATCACCAATTCAATGGACATGAATGGGGGCCAACTCTGGGCTATGGTGAGGGACAGGGAGGCCTAGTGTGCTGCAGTCCATGGGGGCACAGAGTTGGACCGACTTGCTGACTGAACAACAAAAACAACCCAAGGTATAAACCCAGGATCTGAAGCAAAACAAGTAGAAAATGATGTTTCTCTTAGGTATGAATCCCAGTATACAATAAGAAGAGTGTATATTGATTTATTTTTAGTGGACTGATTCTGTTAACAAAGAGAGTTTCAGCTAAACTTATGTTATCCATTGCATTGAGCCTGGTAAAAGAAATATCAATTGAGAAGCTCAAAGGCCAAATATCTGTAAGAAGCTTCTTCATCCGTGTTCACTATCAGCAAACATCTCAGATCCTAATCTTACTCTACTGTTTAGGATCAATTACATAATGGTAATGAAATGGCATGAGTTCTGTGGAGATATATACATAGTAAAAATCAATTAATGCCTTTGAATTGCTTTTTCTGTTTTAAGAGTCAAGGCCAATGACCAAAACCAGTCACCAAATGATTAGTTTAATGTGTTTGACATGAGTGGGAATTTTTTATAGGAGTCACACTGAGGCATCCTGAAAGGTATTAGTACATCTCTGAATTGAGTAATGACACAAGAGAAATGAGGATTTAGGCTAGTCCTGCAATGACAAGTTTAGAGTTCTCCACCTCAGACATTTTATTCAAAAGGTACATGAGGCAGAGTATCATTTTTCTGGGGATTTGCCTCATGAAACTCCAGATGAGTACATTGGAAAAGAGATGTATTTATGCTTTCAGAATGAAGGAAGAATGTCTTCTCATTTCATCCTAAATATAGCAGCAGCCTGTCAGTTTAGGCGGCTGTTTTCCACAGCTTGGGAGGCTAGAAAGTCCAAGATCAAGGTGACAACAGATTCTGTCTCTGATGTGGACACTTTCTGGTTCAGGTAGCCACCTTCTTGCTATTACCTCACATGAAAGAGACAGAGAATTCTGGCCAGATCCTAGTCTTATAAAGGTATTGATCCCATCATGGGAGCTCTACTATCATGACTTAAACCTAATTGTCTCCCAAAACTCTATTTCCAAATCCCATAATACTTCCTGGGTGGTGCCAGTGGTAAAGAATCTGGCTTCAATGCAGGAAACATGGGTTCAAGTCCTGGGTCAGGAAGATCCCCTAGAGGAGAAAACGGTAATCCACACCAGTATTCTTGCCTGAGAAATCTCATGGACAGAGGAGCCTGGTGGGTTACAGTAGTCCATGGGGTCACAAAAGAATGGGACATTACTTAGTAACTAGACAACAACAACATACAGCTTATAGTATTCAGAACTATAGAATCTTTAACTCATATTAAAATCCACATACACTAAAATAACTGTAAGTTCTGAAATAATTCATAAGAACATAAGAGGTATAAAAAAGGCATATACATTACATAATACCTCATTCCCATTTAAGGTAAAATTTTGAACTGAAAAATATATACTTTTAATACTTTGGTTTTTATTTGACCAAGCCAAACTACTGATATAGGTTGCACTAATGGTAAAGAGGGCTCAGCTGGTAAAGAATCTGCTTGCAATGTGGGAGACCTGGGTTCAATCCCTGGATTGAGAAGAGCCTCTGGAGAAGGGAAAGGCTACCCACTCCTGTATTCCGACCTAGAGAATTTCATGGACTGTATATGTAGAAATCATATGGACTTAACAGAAGCAGAAGATATTAAGAAGAGGTGGCAAGAATACACAGAAGAGCTATACAAAAAATATATATATATTTTCATGACCCAGATAATCACGATGGTGTGATCACTCATCTAGAGCTAGACATCCTGGAATGCAAAGTCAAGTGGGCCTTAGGAAACATCACTACGAACAAAGCTAGGGGAGGGGATGAAATTCCAGTTGAGCTATTTCAAATCCTAAAAGACACTGTGAAAGTGCTGCACTCAATATGCCAGAAAATTTGGAAAACTCAGCAGTGGTCACAGGCCTGGTAAAAGTCAGTTTTCATTCCAATCCCAAAGAAAGACAATGCCAAAGAACACTCAAACTACTGCACAATAGCACTCATCTCACATGCTGGTAAAGTAATGCTCAAAATTCTCCAAGCCAGGATTCAATAGTGTGAACCATAAACTTCCAGATGTTCAAGTTGGATTTAGAAAAGGCAGAAGAACAAGAGATCAAATTGCAACATCCATTGGATCACAAAGAAAGTACAGGAATTCCAGAAAAACATCTACTCTGTTTCATTGATTACAGTAAAGTCTGTGACTGTGTGAATCATAATAAACTGTGGAAAATTCTGAAAGAGATGGGAATACCAGACCACCTGACCTGCCTCCTGAGAAATCTGTATGCCTGTCAAGAAGCAACAGTTAGAACTGGACATGGAACAACAGACTGGTTCCAAATGAGGAAAGAAGTACATCAAGGCTGTATATTGTAACCCTGCTTATTTCATTTATATGCAGAGTACATCATGAGAAATGCTGGGCTGGAAGAAGCACAAGCTGGAGTCAAGATTGCCGGGAGTAATATCAATAACCTCAGATATGCAGATGACACCACCGTTATAGCAGAAAGCAAAGAAGAACTAAAGACCCTCTTGATGAAGGTGAAAGAGGAGAGTGAAAAAGTTGGCTTAAAGCTCAACATTCAGAACACTAAGATCATGGCATCTGGTCCCATCACTTCATGGCAAATAGATGGGGAAACTGGAAACAGTGACAGACTTTATTTTGGGGGGCTCCAAAATCACTGCAGATGGTGACTGCAGCAATGAAATTAAAAGATGCTTGGTCTTTGGAAGAAAATATATGACCAACCTAGACAGCTTATTAAAAAGCAGAGACATTACATTGCCAACAAAGTCTGTCTAGTCAAAGCTATGGTTTTTCCAGTACTCACATATGAATGTGAGAGTTGGACTATAAAGAAGGCTGAGTGCCAAAAAAATCATGCTTTTGAACTGTGTTGTTGGAGAAGGCTCTTGAGAGTCCCTTGGACTGCACGAAGATCCAACCAGTCCATTCTAAAGGAAATCAGTCCTGAATATTCATTGGAAGGACTGATGCTGAAGCTGAAACTCCAATACTTTGGCCACCTGATGCAAAGAGCTGACTCATTTGAATAGACCCTGATGCTGGGGAAGCTTGAAGGCGGGAGGAGAAGGGGATGACAAAGATTGAGATGGTTGGATGGCATCACCGACTCAATGGACACGAGTTTGAGTAAACTCCGGGAACTGGTGATGGACAGGAAGGCCTGGCATGCTGCAGTCCACAGGTTCACAAAGAGTCGGACATGACTGAGTGATTGGACTGAACTGAACTGAATAGTAAAGAATCCACCTGCCAATGCAGGAGACACAAGAGACATGGGTTCAATCCCCGGAAAGGGGGAGTTCCCCTGGGGAAGGAAATGGCAACCCACTCAGTACTCTTGCCTGGAAAAATTCCATGGACAGAGTATCCTGGCAGGCTACAGTCAATGGGATCACAAAGAGTTGGACATGATTGAACACACACAATATTTCTTTTTAAAGTTCAACAGGATGCTCCAATAAGGCTAAGTATTTATTGTATATATATGGCTAGAGTCATCTTTCAATACTTTTAACATTATATAATATTCTCAGAAATAGATCAAATACCACATTCAATATGAACTACAAAAAATAATTGAATTCCTATAATTCAAGAGCATAAATCTGGAAAGTACAAATAATTCAGCTTGGATTTATCAAAATCAATACCTTGATAATCCATATGAGTTGTGTAAATATCATCCCATGGATATAGGAAGAAGACATTAACTGCAAGTCTAAAAACTCAGGCTAAACATATAGAATGGAATATAACTTTGAGGTATTTATTTGCATAATTCATGCATTAGGATCATGTTGCCTCAATTATTTGCATATCAGAAACAAATATTTTTTGCACAAATTATCTACACAGCTGATGTAATTGTGGATGACATTTTATTATTATAATTATATAATCACAATCAAAATGTACTTCTCTAAGTACAAAATTTTTGCAGTGGTTACTGTGATCTAATTTATTCTGTTTTAAAATTAAAGTTATAGTGTTAGTTGCTCAGTTGTGTCCAATTTTTTGTGACCCGGTGGACTGTAGCCCGCCAGACTCCTATGTCCATTGGACTCGCCAGGCAAGAATATCAAAGTGGGTAGCCATTCAGTTTTCCAGGGGATCTTCCTGACCCAAGGATCAAACATGGGTCTCTTGCATTGCAGGCAGATTCTTTACCATCTGAGCCACCAGGGAAGCCCTTATCTTTCTCATAAATCGAAGCCTCAAAGCTCTAAAACTTTATAATAATTTTGAATTGATTCACCTTTCATAACTCCAAACAAATTAGCAATATATTTTTAAATAACACAAACTAAGTCTTAAGACCAAGTAAGTTGTTTTGTATCGATAATGTTATTCTCACCAGTTCAGACAAGCTGAATCATTCTATCAAGCCACAAGGCTTTTGTTGCTGCTATTATTTTCAGTAAGCAAAATAGAATCCCCCAACAGCATGAACATTTTAAATAGTATCTTTTTTGGTTATAGAAATATAAATTTATTGTGTGATTAATATAATGTTATATTATATATAATGTTATATCTTATATGTAATTATATAATAACATTATAATAATAGCATTATTATTCTTATGACCTTCACACACTGAAGAGTAATATTATATATTATTCTTATGTACTCTATAATACATTTGTAAGACATGTTTTAAGCCATAGAGTTTGAGGGAAATTAGTCTTATTGTGATTAGTACTACATAGGCCTCTCCCTACTATTCAATTTTGGATATACAATATAGCTACTTACTTTTTATAAGTGAAGATTGACTGAATAATTGGCTAGATAGTTCTTTTTCTAGTACCTTAACACAAGGAGATTAAAATGATACAGATTAATTCTTAAATTAAAATAACAAAAGTTGCTTAGTGACCTTATATACCATTACAAAGTAAATGTTATTAATTACGATGATAAAGACTTATAGAATATTTTAAACACAGATCTCATCATTATATTTGTAATTTCAAGAAATCTATTTGAGTCGTCCACTAAAGGATTATCAGACTTTGGGAAATTATTTCATTCTTACCAGACTCCCAGGAGACTAATATTATCAACCAGAATGTCAATTTACAGAATGTTAATTTACTACTGAGAGAATGTTCCAGTGACACAATTAGTAAAAAAAATGTCATCTTAACAAATTCCTTCCTAGAATTATGCTATCTGAGAAATCAAATATGAAAGTTATTTGAAAAGCACAGAATCAAAGCAATAGGAATTCCACAGACCTGAACTTTAGTCCAGTATTTTACGGAGAACTTAGAAAATTATCGGGGCTACATTACCAAAATTCTACCTTTTAACAACTGGAATACCTGTGAATGTACCCCAAAACAATAGCTATATCTATAGTTACATCTTTATCTATAGTTATATGTATATTTACATAAATATAGATTTATATTTCATAAATATTAAAAAAAACCTTCATCATCTATATTACCATCTCATCATTTGATACTGTTCTTCTACCATTAAGAGATTCTGTCACCATACACTTATCTAGCTCATGGAAAAACTGCTATAATTAAATTACTTGACACTGGCTGAAATTCTTAGTTCCAGAATATACTCTCTGTTATCACTGTCAATTACAAGCATCTTTCAGTAGGCTCCTTCCTGGCTTGAATTTTACACATGACCAAATCTTCATTGCATAGCTAATTCCTATAAGTGCCAATTTTGAAACAGTCTCTGGTTTTGTCACCACAGTCTCTGGGCATGTGGCATGTGGGACCTATAATTCTCATAACTCTCTGGGTACAAATTACATGTAATCAGGCTCTTGAGAAGAAATGGCTAGAAAACTGTTGTTACAGTGAGTCTTTCTATCTCCTTGTACACACCACCCTTACAGGTTTAGCCACAGTAAAAAGTGTTGGGAGGATCAAATCTGAGTGATCTTCCCTAAGACCTCTAAAACAAAATTTTCAAAGTGGATAACACTAGATATTTGGGATGCTGATATGTATGACACACGATCCTATCACATCCTTAGAAATAAGCACCCACAGACGTGCGCCCACAGTCAGACCCACAGAAATACCAATAAAGTGTTCAGTATTCAAATAAATTAAGGTGATCCTGGGACAAACAAAGGGAAACAGATTGGGATCTGGAATCCTTTACTGCATGTTGCTGTGCTTGCACCTGGACATACCTCTCTTTGAGCAACAAAATACGAAGAAACTGCATTGGACTGAAAATAAATATGTGCATAGCAGTTGTGACAGATTCTAGGCAAAAATAAAAAGAAATCAGGCTCTTCAAAAGAAATCAGGCAGTATTTTTTTTTTTTTTTGATCCCTTGGACTGTAGCCCTCCAGGCTCCACTATTCATGGAATTTTCCAGGCAAGAATTCTGAGCAGGTTGCCATTTCCTTCTCCAGGGGATCTTCCTGACCCAGGAATCAAACCCATGCCTCCTGAATTGGCAGGTGGACTTTTTACTTACTTCAGGTCAGTACAGTTCAGTTGCTCAGTCATGTCCAACTCCTTGCAACCCCATGGACTGCAACACGCCAGGCCTCCCTGTCCATAACCAATTCCCAGAGCTTATTCAAACTCATGTTTATTGAGTCGGTGATGCCATCCAAATATCTCATCCTCTGTCATCCTCTTCTCCTCCCGCCCTCAATCATTCCCAGCATCAGGGTCTTTTCAAGTGAGTCAGTTCTTCACATCAGGTGGCCAAAGTATTGGAGTCTCAGCTTCAGCATCAGTCCTTCCAATGAATATTCAGGACTGATTTCTTCTAGGATTTGCCTACTTAGCACATCTCTAATTTCTGCTTTGGTAAATTTAAAGTATGTTGCCAAATGATAAGAAATTCGTAATTGAGTTATTTCCAACCTAGCAATTGAATTAACAATAAAGACCGATTTACAAAGGGACAAAGTATTCAGAGTTCTTAAAACTTTTGTCTTTTCATTTTAACTGTGCTTTTAGGATGGCAATTTATGGTTTTGCACTGATTATCAATTAGAATAGGTTACTTACTCCAAGGTATAAATTCATTTAATGTTAATACAAAAATTAAGGAATAATTTAGAACCAATGTCTACAACATTGAACTTATAGTATCAAGAAAAAAACTCTGAAAATTCTCTCTATATGTGTCCTCAGATCAACATCCTTGCTAATATTAATGGTTTTTTTTTTTTTTTTTGAGTTCTCTGTTGACAGTCTGATCATTTGTTAAAATTTCAGATCCCAGCATAAGTGTGCTATAATAACTAGTTACACACATATATATACACATACACAGCAACCATGTCTCCAGAAAGTCAATTTTATGTTTCCATGTAAGTATACTAAATGAAAGATGAGGGGCTTTTAAGAATTATAAAGAGTTTAATAAAATATGTATGTGCTTATCAAATAGTAGTTAATAAAAATGTACCTCTGAGAATAAATAGTTATAATATCCTTATTATATGGAGAATATGCTGTGGATTCTTCTCATAATTTTCTTAGGGAAAATATTAGTATAAAACCAATTACTACAGCCAACATTTTTGTGCAAAATGTAGATGTTCACAAGATATGCTGACCAAAATGTCTGAATTATAAACAGCTAAAACAACTACAACAGCACATTTTTTTCTGGAGTGGGAAATCTAGATCATAAAATATTCTTTTCTTTTCTTTCTTTTGCCTTTATTTTTTCTTAAACAAAAAAATCTTACTAATTTATAAGGTTAGGATGGTCATATTTCCTCTTCTTCAGTTCTCCTTAGCTAAAAGCTGACCAGTTTTTTACCTTTCTCCAGTGAAATGTTAAAACCAAAATTGATCAATTACTAAATATATCAATACATAATCTCTTATGATAAAGAAATGGCAACCCACTCCAGTATTCTTGCCTGGAGAATCCCAGGGACAGAGGAGCCTAGTGGGCTGCCATCTATGGGGTCTCACTGAGTCGGACACGACTGAAGCAACTTGGCAGCAGCAGCAGCAATCTCTCATGAAGAACTAAATACATAAAGTTCTAGACTGAAGGCAGCTAACAGGGCTTCTCAGAGGCTAAGAAAGACAAAGAATATCCTGATTGTGCTGTGCTTCTAACCCCCAAAAACATTTGAGATCACATCTTTTGATACTATTTTATGCATCCAAGGACCTAAATATAAAATAGTAGAACCTCCTTTCTAAGAATATGTCTAATCAGACTGAAGGGATAAGATTTAAAATTCTAAACTAGGCTGTTCTATTTTATTCCTGTTCTAAGAATTAACTGACCTCTATTTTAAGAGCTCTGGCTCCAATATTGTTCAATTACAACTGCCTTGAGGGGTAGGAAGACTCAAAAAGATTTGCATGAAGTTGTTCCTATTATTATTGGGGTTAGGTCTCAAAATAAATCTACAGGTGAATTTACTGACCCTGGAAAAGTCAGAGGTTCAACACACATAAAAGCCAGTAGCTGCTGATAAGACATGAATCTTAAGGACACCAGGATGAACATGTGAGGCTCTCCTCTAGACACAGAAAACATCTCACTATCTATAACGCAGACTGGCTTTCTATGTCTCCAGTAGTCACTTGGCATGGTCTCTCTAGAAGTTGGTTTTACCTCTTTCCCCTTTAATTCTCCACTCCTCATCCCTTACTTGTTACCTAAGTTTATTCTAGAACAGATCAGCATTTTGCTGTAATCTGATTCGAAGATGAATAAAACATACATCCTAAGAATACTGGAGTGGGTTACCACTCCAGTATTGGAGTTTTTAGTATTGGAGTATTTAGTGGGCTTCCTCCAGGAAATCTTCCCAACCCAGGGATCAAACCCAGGTCTCCTGCACTGTAGGTGGATTCTGTACCATCCGAGTTACAAAGGAAGTCTAAACTTAAAGGAGTTACCTTTTATTTGGGAAACTGATAGGTAAATACACAATTAAAATATATCACATCTGTACTATGATGTCCTAGAGCCACATAAGAAGGGCTGCTAATCTCAACTGGAGAACCTTTGGAAAGGGTATGATACTTTGAAGAATGAGTAAGAGACACTTCGTTATAGGAATATGACAAAATACAGTCTATAGTGAAGAACCAGCACATACAAACACATATGAAAATTATAAAACAAAGTACAAAAAGGAAGTGTTTTTATTTTTTTTAGGTGGAACGTGATTCGAGGTGGGGAGGCAAGGCCTGCAGAGAAGCCATATGATGAAGCTTAATCTATCCTTAGCTAAATGGGAAACTACTAAATATTTTGCATTTTGATTTTAAGCAATGGAGCATTGCCGGGAGTCAGCGTGAGGAACTCCACCCATGGCAAAGGTCATGAGGAAGGAGGCTCGGCATATGCAAAGGCAGGATCGAGCCTCAGGAGTGCCCCCGGAAATTCTCGAGCATCTACCCCCAAAACCAGAGTCTGCCTACTTTACTGCTTTGTGCTCTCACCTACACCTCTGACTTTACAGGGGGCTGTCCCCCACCACCTCTCTCTGAAAAAGAGTTAAATTATAGCTCCAGTTAATAAAGTTCCTGGGCGTGAAAAGAGTGTTTTAGTTCACAACCGTGAGAGGCATGAGATGTTCTAAACTGTGCGAATACAGATTCCTTTGAGCAGTTAAAAGATTGATTAGAAATTGTATTGGTGAAGGGTTTTTCACTTGTTGGGCCAATGTTTGCTGCTAAGTTTCCATATCCCTTACCTGCTGTGTCCCTGGCAGTGTATTGATTAATATAATTGGTGTATAGGAATGTAAGTAGTAGCTTTAATGTTTGTAACCTTGGATCCTTGAGTTAATTCTTTTTCTTGGTATAGCCCACCACACCTTTGCCCTATAGGAATGCAACTTTATCTAATGCTTTTGGAGGGTGGTGCCTGACTAATCTCTAAACCTTTAGAGAAAAATAAGTTTTCTGAAGAAAGGGTCTTAAAATGTTAACAGGCCTCCGGGCCAGAAGATGATGCAAATCACCTAAGTTTTGCATATGATAAGTTTGCAGGAAGAAAGCCTGGCTTACTGCATGTCTCTACCCCTTCCCCCATTATCCTCTATGCATAACTTAAGGTATAAAAACTACTTTAAAAAGTAAAGTGCGGGCTTTGTTCACCGAAGCTTGGTCTCCCCATGTCGTTCTTTCTCTCACCTTCTGGCTGAATTATTCAGCCTCTTTTCTCCACTAAATTTTCTCACTGAGCTATCCTTATTTCACTACTTTTTATATCCTTAATTAACATTTAATTAAGTAATTGTTTCCTGATCCTCGCCGACGCCATCCCTGCTTCGAATTCCCTGGATCCATTGGGGCTGGACCCCGGCAGAGCATCATGATCACTTGAACTGAACTGTAGAGACTGAAGTGACTATGTTATAAAGTTCACATTGAAATGGACAACTTCACTAGCAATCATATAAGGGTAAGTTAAAGCAATGTGACTGACTTTTCACCCATCAAATGGAGAAAGATAATTGTAGAGGATAGCTCATAAAAATGCAGTATATAAGCATGTGACTTGTAAATAAAATATGCCAAATTTCTATGAGGATTGCCTGATTATGATACTGTATTATCTTAAGGAGTTGTTGCAACTGCTGATCATCTTCTGAAGTGGAGACCCACTAGAAGCTGACACTGTGTGAGTCTAGCATTTCTGTTATAGGTTGATTATTTTGTCCTAAGACTATGCTTGCATTTACAATACGGACACAGCCTTGTCATTTTCCTCTAGTCATAACTTGATGGTGGGTGAAGCACTAAAGGCTATGCAATTCCTAGGCTGGGTAGAAGCAAATAGGGAATATTTCATAATTAAGAAAGGCCATTATTTAGTAACTATTAAGATTAAGAGGCCAAGTTTCTTATTAGCTTAAAAATTATTTCACTTATTTAACCTCATCGTATTTTCTATAAATTATTTTATATAGCATGCATATCATATAATCTTTGTGATGACAGAGAAACACATATGTATAACTGTTAATGTGTAAAATAAAATTCAGTGATTAATTAATATTATGTGATTATCTAGATAATTGTGATTATCTAGATAATTGTGACCTAAATAAAAAGAAGTAAATATTGAGAAAAGACATAGGCAAAGAATTAGAATCCAAAAATTATCCAACAAAGGATCTAGGTAGAGCTTCAGATAGAAAATGAAGCTAAGGTTGATATTGAAACAGACCAAATAAAAGGAACATAAAAGTCAGTGAATTGGGGTTAATCCAGAAGCAAAGTGTACAAAGAATAAACAGTCTATTTGTGTTTGATTCAGGATGCTGTTTGCTAGATAGTGGAACACATGAATGGATGAAGACAACCTGGTAAAGTCTATAGTAGTGTAGTGATACTCAAGAGTTGCAGAATATTGAATATATACAAAAATAGAATGAAAGTGTCAACTATATATCTGGAAGAGAACAACTGGTTCTCAATCACCTTCCGTAATAAGAGATACATGCAGACAATATTCTTATCTGTCTCAATCATCTTTGTGCACTTTGTTCTGAGGAAATAGCTGAGCATTATCACTGTTGCTGCTGTTGCTGCTGCTGCTAAGTCGCTTCAGTCCTGTCTGACTCTGTGCGACCCCAGAGACGGCAGCCCACCAGGCTCCCCCGTCCCTGGGATTCTCCAGGCAAGAACACTGGAGTGGGTTGCCACTTCCTTCTCCAACGCATGAAAGTGAAAAGTTAAAGCGAAGTCGCTCAGTCATGTCCGACTCTTCGCGGCCCCATGAACTGCAGCCTACCAGGCTCCTCCATCCATGGGATTTTCCAGGCAAGAGTGCTGGAGTGGGGTGCCATTGCCTTCTCTGTAGGTGATTCTATGTCCAAACTACAGTACTTTGGGGGAAACAGCTTGTTGCTGTAAATGTGTTTTGCATGCATTCCTGGAGAACACATTTGGCTTATAGAACACTTAATTTCAAACTTTTCTTCAAAATCTTACAACTTTTAGGCATAAGTACTAGCTAATAAATATTAGGCATCTTTAAAAAGAAGAATAAATTAAAGGTGAAATACAATTTCTAGTATTTTTCCCAATGTTCCTTTGTTAATATAATTTATTCAGCATATTATTATCAATTCCTCAGTCTCTCACAATATTGCTTAGGCATGATTCTCAATATTAAAGGTAGGCCTCTCTTTAATATTGAGAATAATTTGTTTGGGCTGAAAAAGTTGGGCCTTTTACCATTCACCTTGTTCACTTCCTTCTAAGATTCTTATATCTCTCTCTCCCACTGCCTTTGTGAGCCACTGTTTCTAACGTTAGTGTATCTGACTATTTTGTCTGTCTAAAATGAAGACTAAAAATTGAGACCATTGGGCAGTGTGTGTAGCAAAGGTTTAGAAGTCTGACCCAATTCAGAATCTCAATTTCCCCTTCAGCATGAGGAATAAAGCAATGCCTCCCCATTACATATAGTCATTTAGCACATTAAGTTTGTTGGTGGTGGTTTAGTCACTAAGTCATGTCTGACTCTTGCAACCGCATGGACTGTAGCCTGCCAAGCTCCTCTGTCTGTAGGATTCTCCAGGCATACTCCAGAATTCTAGTAAAGTGGGTTGCCATCTCCTTCTCTAGGGGATCTTCTCAACCCAGGAATTGAACCCAGGTCTCCTGATCACAGGCAGATTCTTTACTGATTGAACTATGAGGGAAGTAGATATTATTATTTGTGGTAGACTTGGGAAATTCTTTGAAGCAACCCATATTTGCCCTTCTTAATGTAGAAGCAAGAATGCAGGATTTAGATGTCCTATTTCTGCCTTCTTTTTAGACATTCAGTATCGCTTGATATATCTGAGTCTTGTAGTTAAAACTGGGTATATTATAAAACAAGAAGAGAATATCTCTCCTGAATCCTCCACAGAGATATGGTGGGTATTCAGTGAGATGAGATGTGCAATAAAATTTTTATATGGTAATAGATTGTGTACTAAAGTACTATTTAATTTTTAAACTCAAGTGGGTTTGACCTGTAATGCTTTTCTCCCCGTAGTAATTCTTTCTATTAACTTTTTTATTGTGGTAAAAATCAGATAATAGAAAACATACTATTTTAACCATACCATATTTAACTGTACAGTTCAGTGGCACTGAGTACATTCACACTGTTGTGCAACTCTCACCATCATCCATCTCCTGAATTTTTCACTTTCCTAAACCGAAACCCTGCGCCCATTGAACACTAAATCTCTATTCCCCTGCCCCCACTAGGCCCCTAGCATCTACCAATGTACTTTCCGACTCACCTCACAGTTTTCCTTAGAAAAATAAAATTTTTTTATTTTATTTAGAAAAGAATGTTTTCTTGAGGTAAATTCAGAGAAAAGTATCTAAAGATAATGAGGGAGGAGAACCTAAACAGAGAATCTCTGGAACAGTGGATAGTGACAGGTATTCAGGCATACTCCCATCAGGTCATTATTTTTGCTTATGTGGTGAAGAGATTTTTATGTAATTATATATGCAAAGAATATTCAAACTTCATTATAAACTCACAAATTGTTATGATGAATGCAGAGCCCATTACATCCACTGGAAACCGTTCTGTGACATGCTGATAAAATACATGGCTTACAAGGAATGACTAAGGAGCCCAGTCCTGATCACACCTCTGTCCCATGACTTACTTCCACATATTTAATCACGCTTTTCTAAAGTGACTGACTGCATGGCTTAAATCTGACTTCATTAACAATTATTTATTCTAATTAAAATATTTCCATTGCATTTATTTTCTATAGTTCAAAATGAATGTTCATCAGTTTAGTGAACTGCCTAACAAAATCAATCTCTAATTTTTCTAATTTGCCAAGAATTATCTATAAATGGCATGCTATAAAGTTATGAATTATTTTCTACAAATATTCTAATGTATGATTGCTTGGCCAATTTGAGATGTACTATTAAGGCTGATTGGAAAATACATATTAAAGAAAGGATCACTCCTATTATTGCTGCTGCTGCTAATTCACTTCAGTCATGTCTGACTCTGTGCGACCGCATAGGCAGCAACCCACCAGGCTCCCCCGTCCCTGGATTTCTCCAGGCAAGAACACTGGAGTCGGTTGCCATTTCCTTCTCCAATGCCTGAAAGTGGAAAGTGAAAGTGAAGTCGCTCAGTCGTGTCTGACTCTTAGCAACCCCATGGACCACAGCCTACCAGGCTCCTCCATCCATGGGATTTTCCAGGCAAGAGTACTGGAGTGGGTTGCCATTGCCTTCACCAACTCTTATTATTAGGGCATATTAAATGCAGAAAAGAAGTTAATTAAGTACACTCAGCAAAAACAAGACTGGAAGCTGACTGTGGCTCAGATCATGAACTCCTTATTGCCAAATTCAGACTGAAATTGAAGAAAGTAGGGAAAACCACTAGACCATTCAGGTATGACCTAAATCAAATCCCTTGTGATTATACAGTGGAAGTGAGAAATAGATTTAAGGGATTAGATCTGCTAGACTGAGTGCCTATTGAACTATGGACGGAGGTTCTTGACACTGTACAGGAGATCAAGACCATCCCCATGGAAAAGAAATGCAAAAAAGCAAAATGGCTGTCTGAGGAGGCCTTACAAATAGCTGTGAAAAGAAGAGACATGAAAAGCAAAGGAGAAAAGGAAAGATATAAGCATGTGAATGCAGAGTTCCAAAGAATAGCAAGGAGAGATAAGAAAGCCTTCCTCAGCCATCAATGCAAAGAAATAGAGGAAAACAACAGAATGGGAAAGACTAGAGATCTCTTCAAGAAAATTAGAGATACCAAGGGAACATTTCATACAAAGATGGGCTTTATAAAGGACAGAAATTGTATGGACCTAACAGAAGCAGAAGATATTAAGAAGAGGTGTCAAGAATACACAGAAGAACTGTACAAAAAAGATCTTCACAACCCAGATATTCACGATGGTGTGATCACTCACCTAGAAGCAGACATCCTAGAATGTCAAGTCAAGTGGGCCTTAGAAAGCACCACTATGAACAAAGCTAGTGGAGTTGATGGAATTCTAGTTGAGCTATTTCAAATCCTAAAAGATGATGCTGTGAAAGTGCTGCAATCAATATTCCAGCAAATTTGGAACACTTAGCAGTGGCCACAGGCCTGGAAAAGGTCAGTTTTCATTCCAATCCCAAAGAAAGGCAATGCCAAAGAATGCTCAAACTACCACACAATTGCACTCATCTCACACGCTAGTAAAGTAATGCTTAAAATTCTCCAAGCCAGGCTTCAGCAGTATGTGAACTGTGAACTTCCAGATGTTCAAGCTGGTTTTAGAAAAGGCAGAGGAACCAGAGATCAATTTGCCAACATCTGCTGGATCATGGAAAAAGCAAGAGAGTTCCAGAAAAACATCTATTTCTGCTTTATTGACTATGCCAAAGCCTTTGACTGTGTGGATCAAATATTTATTTATTTCCAATAAATAATTTGGAAATAAATAAACAAATATGTATTTATTTCCAATAAAGTTTGGAAAATTCTGAAACAGATGGGAATACCAGACCACCTGACCTGCCTCTTGAGAAACCTTTATGCAGTTCAGGAACCAACAGTTAGAACTGGACATGGAACAACAGACTGGTTCCAAATAGGAAAAGGAGTACGTCAAGGCTGTATATTGTCACCTTGCTTATTTAACTTATATGCAGAGTACATCATGAAAAACGCTGGGCTGGAAGAAGCACAAGCTGGAATCAAGATTGCCGGGAGAAATATAAAAAACCTCAAATATGCAGATGACACCACCCTTATGGCAGAAAGTGAAGAGGAACTAAAATGCCTCTGGATGAAAGTGAAAGAGGAGAGTGGAAAAGTTGGCTTAAAGCTCAACATTGAGAAAACTAAGATCATGGCACCTGGCCCCATCACTTCATGGGAAATAGATGGGGAAACAGTGGAAACAGTGTTAGACTTTATTTTGGGGGGCTCCAAAATCACTGCAGATGGTGATTGCAGCCATGAAATTAAAAGATGCTTACTCCTTGGAAGGAAAGTTATGACTAACCTAGATAACAGATTAAAAAGCAGAGACACTACTTTGCCAACAAATGTCCATTTAGTCAAGGCTATGGTTTTTCCAGTGGTCATGTATGGATGTGAGTGTTGGACTGTGAAGAAGGCTGAGCGCCGAAGAATTGATGCTTTTGAACTGTGGTGTTGGAGAAGCCTTTTGAGAGTCCCTTGGACTGCAAGGAGATCCAGACTATCCATCCTAAAGGAGATCAGCCCTGGGTGTTCACTGGAAGGACTGATGCTGAAGCTGAAACTCCAAAACTTTGACCACCTCATGCAAAGAGTTGACTCATTGGAAAAGACCGTGATGCTAGGAGGGATTAGGGGCTGGAGAAGAAGGGGACAACAGAGGATGAGATGGCCGGATGTCATTACCAACTCGATGGACATTAGTTTGCATACACTCCGGGACTTGGTGATGGACAGGGAGGCCTGGAGTGCTGCAATTCATGGGGTCACGAAGAGTGGGACACGACTGAGCGACTGAACTGAACTGACTAAAGTACACTTGGAAAATAATTTTACCTAACAACTTAAGTGAATACTTTAGCTATTTGACTGCCAGTATTCCATTTGCTATGGACAAATACATTTGGATTAGTTGAGGTAATCACTAACATGGCAGAAATCAGTTTCTTTTGTTCAAATGATTCAAGCTACTGGCTAACAATGTCTGAAATACTGATATCACATACAAGGATTTTTGTGCTACTATCACTAATTTACTGTTTATTATGAATTATCATCTCTCCATAGAATCTTCACAAGAGTCAGTGTCCATTGATTTCACTAGACATTTTTGGTCCTCTGTCACAATAAACAGCCTTACCAATTGTTCTATCTATGTTAAGACAATCTTCAAAATGCTATATTCTATTATTTAAACACTTACTTCTGTTTACTCCATATTTCACTTTTCTTACAATCTTTGCCACTGCTTTTATTTAATCTAATCATAATTATCAAACATTACACAGTAATATTTTCTTACATTTACTAAGGATCACTTACTAATCCCTTTAATTATATATCATAAACATTAATAAGATTATTGAATTCAAACACCAAATGTTCTATATCTGAAACCTGCATTTATTCTACCACAGAACTCTTTTTTTTTTCCTCCTTAACTTGATTATACATTGTTTTCATTTCTCTACCAACTGTTGGCTCATCAGTAAAGATTCTGCCTGCAATGCAGGAGACACAGGTTCATTCCCTGGGTCAGGAAGATCCCCTGGAGAAGGGCATGGCAACCTCCTCTTTCCTGGAGAATCCCATGGACAGAGAAACCTGGTAGGCTACAGTCCAGAGGGTCACACAGAGTCAGAAACCAAAGCAACTTAGCATGCACACATGGCACACACTCCAATTTTTACGTTAGTAGAATTTGTAAGAATGAGTATACATCATAAAATGAATGGACACATCTTGAAATTCTTATGCATACGGTTTCCCAGGCAAGCACAAATACATTTTTATACTCTAATGTGTGTGGGGATGGGGGAGAGCAGAAGAGTAAGAAAAGAGAGAGAATGTGTGTGTGTGTGTGTGTGTGTGTGTGTGTGTGTGTCAATGTGAAATACAGAAAGAAAAGGACAGGTACTAGTTTGTGAATATCCAACATGAGAAATCAAGTGAATCACAAATACAAATTATTCTTGGAAGAAGATGCAGAAAAACTCTGATTTACTAAGAAAAAAGTCAACAAACACAGGTAGTTGTTACCAATTAGCATAAAATTAATAGTTTCAAGGTATTTTAACAAATACGACAGTTGATGAGCTTATTATTGACTCTGTGTCTTGTTGTTTTTTTTTTTTAATCTCCACCTTCACTATCACACATTGTAAATTACCATTCAGTGAAAAGTTACAGTTCTCATGTAGGTGATACTGTAATAAGCATTAAAGAAATAATTAAAATTAACCCTTCAATGAATTGCTTATATAACAATACAATTCTATGTTTATGTGTGTATATGCAAAATGCAGGGGATACACTTATTTAAGTGCATTCATATTTGCATAGGTAGTCCTCTAGAAGCCAGTAGCTATTCTGAGAAATCTGCGAATCCTGTCAACTGATCTGTAAATAAAATCCTTAAAGGATGGCATATAAGATAATTTGAAACTCACTGTGGAAGGACTGAAGAATACTGATCGTCCATTCATCTGTTAATCTTCCTGTTTTTGTTATCTGAATACACTTGAGCCGATTTGAAGATTCTCTTGATTCAATCCAACAAATCATATCTTCATTATAAATAAAATCCAGAGTATGAATTTCATTTCCATTTACCGAGCTCAGGGTTGCCATCTTACTTCCATTAAGATAGAAAATCTCAATTGTTTCAGAATTTGCAATTAATAGCAAAGGTGGTTTATCTGTAGGTTCTGGAATAAGACAGAAAGAGGAAAGTGAGTTGGGTAAAAGTCACATTTTTAAGATAATTTTGTATTACTCATTAAAAATCAGTTCTAACTTTTTAATATATCTTTAAAATAAAAAAAAAATGCTTTCAAAGTTTCTATTAGTAATCCATACATGCTCCAGTAACCATAATATTTTACTTCTTTAAGGACAACATAGTCCACTGAGCATTTGTATTCCTGATTTTCTTAGTCATAATGTGTTCTTTAAATCAGAGGATAATGTCATTTGCTTTCAATGCTGGCAAATAGAGGAAACATTATGAGAGCTTTTCTTAGGGATGATATGGACCTAGATTGACCTATCTATACAATGTTGCAGACTTGCTTTGTGAGCAAGAGCCACTTTTTTGAGGTGGATGTATGAGGTCAAAAATAGACTCTCTAAAGCAGAACATGTAAAACTCACAGGCTCCTGTGACCTCAACATCACTGGCTCCTTAACTGACCCCAGGAGCTAAACAATCACACATTTTCTTAGTGACTAGATTATGGTCACTGCACCACTTCCTTCCACATTCCTTCTCCATAGTTAGGAAAATAAGATCTTGTGGTAAAAGATATTTGTTCAACACCAATTTTTGGAATATATTTTTGCTTGTGCTAAGTAAGACTGGTAATTTTTAGATAAATTTGAATTTAAAAGAATCTCAATTTTTTTTTTTTTTAATATATAAAGTTAATAGTAAAATTGCTTGGACTGCAAGGAGATCCAACCAGTCCATCCTAAAGGAAATCAGTCCTGAATATTCATTGGAAGGACTGATGCAGAAGCTGAAACTCCAATACTGTGGTCACCTGATGTGAAGAAATGGCTCATTTGAAAAGACCCTGATGCTGGGAAAAATTGAAGGGGACGGCAGAGGATGAGATGGTTGGATGGCATCACCGACTCAATGGACATGAGTTTGCGTAAACTTCAGGAGTTGGTGATAGACAGGGAGGCCTGGCATGCTTCAGTCCATGGGTTCACTAAGAGTTGGACACAACTGAGTGACTGAACTGAACTGAACTGAACAGTAAAATTCGATTTAAAAATCACTGTTGAAAGTTTAACTCCATTCAGAGTAGCTTTTGTTCTAAATAGGGAATAGGGGGAATTTTCAACTTCTCTTTTTTTCTCTGCCTTACCTCCAATGTATCAACAAATATCCTGGACTCTGACGTCAAACCTATCAGGAAGCCCACTATTTCTCAGCGACTACTACAAACATCCTGCCCCAAGCTGCCAACACCTCTCAACCAGATCATCACAATTCCAGTTGGTTTCTCTGCTTTCCTCTATGCCCTCCTCCTTCTTCTGAGTCTTCTTCAATACAATAGCCAACTTTGTCTTCAAAATGTGAAGGCAGATCAAGTAACTTTTTTGCCCAGTTCCTCAAAGGGTTTCCATTTCAATCAAAGTCAAAGCCTTATAATGGCCTATAAGCCCTATGTGATGTGTCTTATTAGGATTTCCCCTCATTTCCTTTATCTCTTTACTACTCTCTCACTCTTACTCAACACAAACTGACTTTCTTACTGCTCATTGAACAAGATTCTGGATGGCATCCCAGAGCTATTCTTTCTAGAATAATCATCATATATTGGAACGGCTGACATGACATGCTGACGTCCTTTCTGGGCGTTATAAAGATGGCACCTTTCTGGTTAGGACTTCTTTTATCACTTTACCTTGTAAAAAAAAAAAAAAAAATCTACAACTTTTTACATTCTCTGTAGACATCCCCAAGTTTATTTTTCACTTATCACTACCAAACACTGTATGTATCATATTTCTTTCTCTGATGCATTATTTTTCTATTTCTGCTGATATATCTCTAGCATTTATAAAAAGTCTGGAACCTATTGATCATTCACTACAAATTCTGAATTAGTTGAAGGACACATGGAACGCTTACATAGTAAAATTCTTTAGAAACATTCTGTGCAACGTTACAAAATAATTTGGTTAGCAAAGATGCACCAACACTAATGTTAATGCTTAATGTCTTCATTTGACAACTGAAATGACCTTTTTTGAAATAGCCTCTCATTCAAAACTGAGCTAACATTGCCAAGATGTAGACAACAATTTCCAAACTGGCTACTCGTCAGCAAATTTAGGTATGTCATTGACATTTTTTGGAGAGAGGCTGGAATATGAAGGAACACTGAGTTTCTCTTGAGACACTGATATAAAAATGAATCAATGGTCAATACAGGCAATGCTTAGTTGACACAACGAATCAATCTGTTGCGTTTTGTAGCTGCTTATTGAATGAATCAGTTGCTTACCTTAATGCAAAATGTATCAACCACTGATTTTAAAGCCTCAGATAAACAGAACACCAGTAAAGAGAAAGTCAGATGTTTTTTAAATCGATGTGGTTTGATACAATGATGGTAACTTTAAAAATTCAAATGACATACTGGAGAAAGGATACTTATATTAGTTGTGTTGTGCTTTAATGAAGTAATATTCATGTGTTTTTGCTAAATATTATCTAAGGTTTCCCTCTTTAGACAAATAAAACATAAGGCCTGATATGGAAGTGGGGAAAATTACTGAACAGTAAGAACCCACAAATATCATCATGGGCTAAGGATATGTCTTTTATTTTATACTTCCTGATGAAAGCTGGCATAAGCCTGGCAAGTTATCTATCTCTACCTGAACTGCATAGATCTCTAGTGGGTATTATTACCAGGTGTTTCCACTTGCAAGTTGAAAACTATCATTAGCTTTGATGATGAGGATAACAGACTGACTAGAATGAATGCAATGCTTTAATCAGATACCACACTTAGAGTCAGTAAACAGTTTCCCCAAAGGAACAGTTGGAAAACACATCAGATGACTTAGGTCAAAAGATTTTATTCATCAATACTTAATGAGAAGTAATAAATATCAACCTTCCAATTAGAAGAGATTGAAACACAAGAAAGTACTCAGTCAATAGTCTAACTTGGAGAATTAAGACTTAGGTTGAAAAAAATCTCTGCAACAGACTTTCAACTGATTCATGTTGGAGTAAAACTGTCTTCATCCTCTTGACTGACCCCTATATGTCAATAGCACGGAAAAAGAATATTTTCCCTCTCAAACAGTTATAGACATGTATAAAATCAGAAAGTGCTTTTTTTCCTATCATGGTATATTAATCAGTGCCATAATTTTTGAAAACTGGTTAGAAAGTGGTGAATTAAAAAGAGAAACTTGGAAACATGAAAAATCTAATTTGACTAGATTCATAAATATACTTCTTTAAATTCCAAGGCCCTATAACCTCAGGTAATCAGATGATACCACCCTTATGGCAGAAAGTGAAGAGGAACTAAAAAGCCTCTTGATGAAAGTGAAAGAGGAGAGAGAAAAAGTTGGCTTAAAGCTCAACATTCAGAAAACTAAGATCATGCTATCTAGTCCCATCACTTCATGGGAAATAGATGGGGAAACAGTGGAAACAGAGTCAGACTTTTTCTGGGGGGGTGGGGGAGGGCTCCAAAATCACTGCAGATGGTGATTGCAGCCATGAAATTAAAAGATGCTTACTCCTTGGAAGGAAAGTTATGACCAACCTAGATAGTATATTCAAAAGCAGAGACATTACTTTGCCAACAAAGGTCAATCTAACCAAGGCTATGGTTTTTTCCTGTGGTCATGTATGGATGTGAGAGTTGGACTGTGAAGAAAGCTTGAGCACTGAATAATTGATGATTTTGAACTGTGGTGTTGGAGAAGACTCTTGAGAGTCCCTTGGACTGCAAGGAGATCCAACCAGTCCATCCTAAAGGAGATCAGTCCTGGGTGTTCATTGGAAGGACTGATGCTAAAGCTGAAACTTCAATACTTTGGCCACCTCATGCAAAGAGTTGACTATTGGAAAAGACCCTGATGCTGGGAGGGGATTGGGGGCAGGAGGAAAAGGGGATGACAGAGGATGAGATGGCTGGATGGCATCACCGACTCGATGGACATGGGTTTGGGTGGACTCCAGGAGTTGGTGATGGACAGGGAGGCCTGGCGTGCTGAGATTCATGGGGTCTCAAAGAGTCAGACACGACTGAGCAACTGAACTGAACTGATAACCACATTCTTACAAACATATCCTTCTCTTCTCATGGTCAAGAATATAATAAAAATTTATATATATACTTATAATGATATTATTTGATGTATAGCTGATGCTAAACATATGTTTTCACAGGGAAATGAAACATTTTTTAATGTCTCATTTGAACATCCTTTTAATTCTAAATAATTCTTCCCTTTGATTCTAAAATATTAACTCAGCTGGTTTCATTTTAACTAATTGGAATTATGGATTCTGGTACTTACAAATAAAGACAAACATAATAAATATTTATAACAAATGTATACATATGCATATATAATAATAAGCATTATCCAGTTATATTCTTTAAGATTTCCCTTACCTAATCCTACAATTGTGAGCAGTTACCTTCAGTGAAAGAAGCTGGGTAGATATCTCTCAATACTTACTGTGTTAAAGATGAAAGAACAAAGAATCTGAGGTTCAACTGAATAAAAGGGTAAATAATAAATTCCATGTAAAGTATATCAAATTAAGATAGTGGGACTAAAGAGCAAAAAAAGGGAAAATTGTAATCCATTTAGCCCTATGAAATGGTTTTTAATCTTTACAAAGTTAAAATAATTTAAAGAAGAATTAAAAAAATTTAATTTATCATTTAGAAACTATATGAAGGCTTTAAAAATAAGATGAAATGAGAAATGAGAAGAATGCTAACAACTTTTAATAGAAAACTGCAAAGCTTCATGGAACCCTGCTAGCTCAGAAGGTAAAGAATCTGCCTGCAATGCAGGAGACCAGGGTTTGATCCCTAGGTTGGGAAGAACTCTGGTAAAGGAAATGGCAACTCGTCTGATATTCTTGCCTGGAGAATTCCATGGACAGAGGATCCTGGCGGGCTACAGTACACAGGGTCTCATAGTCAGACGTGATTTAGAGACCAACACTTTCACTTTTCATAGGACATAAACTATAGCTATATGCAACAAAACGAAGAACAATCTACATAAAGAACCCTTTTAAAAAAGAAACCTTCTAAGATTATGCAATGAACAGAAGAAGTTGAATATGAAATACTAGGAAGAAAATGTCTAGTTTAAAAAAAGATAGAAAAGTATTATTCAAATAGTATAATAAATTATAGATCAAAGTCAACTAAGCCAAACTAAAAATGTGGATAAAATCAACCACCCAAGTGGGAAAAAAGATAGAGGGTTGAAACATTTTAATTTCCAAAACATATATGGCCAAATTTGTTTCTCTTTTTTCCTTAATTATTGTGTTAATGGAAAAATCTCATGACTGAAATGAATGATATTTAGAATAAGTATACACTGTGCCATATGTCAGAAGAAACTATTTTATCACAATTTACAGAAGGAAAATTAAAACATGAATCAAAAATGGAAACATTAGAAGACACTAAAAACAGTATTGGTCCAAGCAAGAAAATGCAATTACTGCAATTATACTTTAAGTTATCTTAGCACTACCTTTTATTGTCATAATGCATTTATGCTAAACTACTATTTTACTGGATGAAAACGTTTTATTTATTGCATTTTTTATTTTTTAGAATTTATGGATGTGAGGCATTTCCAAAAAAACATCTATTTCTGTTTTATTGACTATGCCAAAGCCTTTGACTGTGTGGATCACAATAAACTGTGGAAAATTCTGAGAGAGATGGGAATACCAGACCACCTGACCTGCCTCTTGAGAAATCTGTATGCAGGTCAGGAAGCAACAGTTAGAACTGGACATGGGACAACAGACTGGTTCCAAATAGGAAAACGAGTACATCAAGGCTGTATATTGTCACCCTGCTTATTTAACTTACATGCAGAGTACATCATGAGAAACGCTGGACTGGAAGAAACACAAGCTGGAATCAAGATTGCCTGGAGAAATATCAATAACCTCAGATATGCAGATGACACCACCCTTATGGCAGAAAGTGAAGAGGAACTTAAAAGCCTCTTGATGAAAGTAAAAATGGAGAGTGAAAAAGTTGGCTTAAAGCTCAACATTCAGAAAATGAATATCATGGCATCCGGTCCCATCACTTCATGGGAAATAGATGGGGAAACAGTGGAAACAGTGTCAGACTTTATTTTTTGGGCTCCAGAAATCACTGCAGATGGTAACTACAGCTATGAAATTAAAAGATGCTTACTCCTTGGAAGGAAAGTTATGACCAACCTAGATACCATATTCAAAAGCAGAGACATTACTTTGCCAACAAAAGTCCATCTAGTCAAGGCTATGGTTTTCCCTGTGGTCATGTATGGATGTGAGAGTTGGACTGTGAAGAAGGCTGAGTGCCGAAGAATTGATGCTTTTGAACTGTGGTGTTGGAGAAGACTCTCGAGAGTCCCTTGGACTGCAAGGAGATCCAACCAGTCCATTCTGAAGGAGATCAGCCCTGGGATTTCTTTGGAAGGAATGATGCTAAAGCTGAAACTCCAGTACTTTGGCCACCTCATGTGAAGAGTTGACTCATTGGAAAAGACTCTGATGCTGGGAGGGATTGGGGGCAGGAGGAGAAGGGGACGACAGAGGATGAGATGGCTGGATGACATCACTGACTCGATGGACGTGAGTCTGAGTGAACTCTGGGAGTTGGTGATGGACAGGAAGGCCTGGCGTGCTGTGATTCAAGAGTCGGACACAACTGACTGACTAAATTGAACTGCACTGAAGGCATTTCAACCAGTATATGAAGCAGGATAGTCTGACTTCAAAAAATATATAATCTAATAGAAAAATTAAGTAAAATTAGTATAATTAAGCATAAGTGTCTATATCATCTGTCTTCAAGAAAGATATAATCTAAAAAAAATAAGTTTAATTAAGTATAAATATCTATATTTTTGAAGTCAGGATTGGTACCTTTCATCAAACTTGTATAGTAACACTTAATTCCAAAGAATTGTTAGCTATATCTTCCTTTGGTTGAATGTTTGTTTCCCCTAAATTCATACGTTGAAGTCCTAACCCTTTAAGATGACAGTTTTGATGGTGATTGGGCACTGCTCACATACTGAAGGAGGAACCCATGTGAATGGGATTACTGCCTTATAAAAGAGGCCCTAGAGAGATCTGTAGGGCCTTCTGCAATGTGAAGATAGGACAAGTCTGCATCCCAGAAGACAGCACTCACCAGACCATGCTGGTGCCCTGATCTCAGACTTTCAGCCTCTAGAACTGTGAGAAATAAATTTCTTATATCTGTAATTTACCCAGTCTTTGGTATTTTTTTTTGGCAGCACAAATGTATGAAGATGTATCTGTTAAATAGAGTTAGAAGTTCCTTAATGATGAAACATTTGCTTTCATCTGAGCATTAATGGATGAACAGAAATTGAATGTACAGAGAATTTGTTTTTTAAGAAAAAGAAGAAAAAAAGGAAGTCTGGTGAAACAAAAAGCTTGGACAAAAGCAAAGATGTGGGAGAGACTAAGATATGTTGGAATACTGACAAGTTTTTCAGTTTCTGAGGGTAGAACATGTATTAGTGGTGAAAGTATTTCATCACAATAATAACAACAGTTAACCCTTTTGAACATATTTTAGAAATTAAACACTGTATTATATACTTTAGATTTACTCATTTATTGTATGCTCACAATATTTCTAAGTATCAGGTGTTAATATTATTTACATTTTATAGAAAGAAAATAAGTTTATTTAAGGTTTAATTAAATTGCTTAGAATCACAAAGCTACTAAGTAAAAAGAACTAGCTTCAAACTCACATAGGCCTTGTAGTAGACAAGAAAGTAGGTTGAGGAAACACTGCACAGGTCATTTAATGTCAAGATGATAAACTTACTTTTATTTTGGGGTGCATTTGGGAAATGACACATGGAATACAATATGGATAAGTAGAATATAGTGGGATAGATGTAATTCCCATTTAACTTCTTAAACTTGTTTTTACTTTTAAAGTGGTGTAACGTAACTCATATCAGATGGGGAGGTAGTTTGTAATGCCTTGGTGTAGTATTGCAGAGTGAGGTTGGAAAGGCATTCAGTTCAGTTCAGTTCAGTCGCTCAGTTGTGTCCAACTCTTTGCGACCCCATGAATCGCAGCACGCCAGGCCTCCCTGTCCATAACCAACTCCCGGAATTCACTCAAACTCATGTCCATCGAGTTGGTGATGCCATCCAGCCATCTCATCCTCTGTTGTCCCCTTTTCCTCCTGCCCCCAATCCCTCCCAGCATCAGAGTCTTTTCCAATGAGTCAACTCTTCACATGAGGTGGCCAAAGTACTGGAGTTTCAGCTTTAGCATCATTCCTTCCAAAGAAATCCCAGGGCTGATCTCCTTCAGAATGGACTGGTTGGATCTCCTTGCAGTCCAAGGGACTCTCGAGAGTCTTCTCCAACACCATAGTTCAAAAGCATCAATTCTTCGGCACTCAGCCTTCTTCACAGTCCAACTCTCACATCCATACATGACCACTGGAAAAACCATAGCCTTGACTAGATGGACTTTTGTTAGCAAAGTAATGTCTCTGCTTTTGAATTTGCTATCTAGGTTGGTCATAATTTTCCTTCCAAGGAGTAAGCGTCTTTTAATTTCATGGCTGCAATCAGAATCTGCAGTGATTTTGGAGCCCCCCAAAAATAAAGTCTGACACTGTTTCCACTGTTTCCCCATCTATTTCTATAGGTAAAGGCAAAAAAGCATTTCTGTATCCTTTTAGATTGATGCAGTATAGAAAGAAAGAATGATTATTTGTGCCAACATTCCTACTGGAAGCAGTGTCCAATGGAGAGATGTAAGGCCTTAAGAATTCTCAGAGGTTTAAGAGCACACTAGATTTCACACAGGCTAAACTATCATTTGATTGGATGAAATGCTTTATTTATTGTATTTTTAATTTTTATTTTATAAAGAAAGGTATGTATGTTTTTAATTATAAGGACAGTAACCCAAGAGGATTCCTAAAAAAAAAAATTGTGTAGACACAGGTACAGTAGCTGGATTCCTGAACAGAAAAATACTCTTCCAATTTCTCGGGAAATTGGTCATAAGAACCTAGTATTTTGTTCTTAAGTAGAGACAGTATGGTGTGATAAAGTAGAATTTAAAATTGTAGTGACTGTTTTATGTAGGTAATAGGATATGGAAGGATGGATGTGAAAGGAGGATGTGGAGATTTGCAATTTGGGTTATAGGGTGAAACTGGGGAAAAAAAGAAGTAGAGTCAGTTTTAAGAAATGATGATGGGCTTGGTGTTGGCATGTTAGGCCAGTCCTGTATTGTGCAATCCTGTCTTGGACATTGCCAAAACTCACTCAGGTAAACTCCCAATCAAGCTGAATTACAGACTAAAATAATATAACCTTTTTGTTGTCTGGATATTATTAGTGAAATACTTATATCTTCATGCAGAGGATATTTCAATCTGAAGATGACTGAGAAGCAATGGAATATGCTGTTTTATAGGAATAAGGATAATTTTCCAAAAAAACAAAGCCAATAACATACCATGCATACAAAAAGAGCTTCTCATTTTGCAAATTAGTAGCTCTCACAATATCCCTGTTTCTTAATAAAGAGCCGATCTATCAGATCAAGGAAGTATTCCTCCTACTACCTGAAGACCTTACTTGGCACAATTTGCAATATATTTAAAGATACTTTACTGAATTTTTTAAATTTAAGAATGATAGTACATTTTAATAAATAAAATAATGTTAAATAATGCATTATTATTTTTAATCAGGAAAATCAAATATATTTAATTATCCTGAATTTAATTAAAGTATAAATATAATTAAATTGAAAGGTCATTTTGGTAACTCTCAAAGAACAATTCATTCAAATTTTAGGTTACTGAATTAATATTAAAATTAGCAGACAATCCAGGGATGGTTAATTCACATTAGTCACTGAGGAGTGGCCTATGGCAACTTCTGATTCTCCTAGTCACCTTTCTAACTGTGGCAAACAGAAACTTCTTTAGCTATAGAAATACATTTTTTCCAACTCAGACTTGTCCCTCTAAGATATCAACCAGTAATGATTGAGTTCAACAAGTAAAATATATTGGCTTATTTCAAAATGGCTTTAAAATATTTCCAGTTTGAAAACAAGGGTCCTTAAAAAAGTCACTTCTGTCTCCTAAAAAGAAAATACTCTTTCGGTATTAATGTATTTAATTATATACTTAACAAAGATTTATTGAGCATAACTCACCTGTCAGGCACATGTCTAAATGCTAGAGATACGGCAGTTAACAAAACTAATAAAGTTTTTGGTTTTGTGGCATTTACATTTTACTGGAGGAAAAAGTCAGTAAGCAAGCAAACACTATTTCGTATTTTTTGGCAGCATTAAATTCTACAAAGTAAAGCATTGGTAGTAATATGGATGCAAGCTGTTCTTTAGAGAGAGTAGTCCAATTCAGAATATATTTAAAAATTTAAAATAAAGAGTCTGAGAGAAAGAATGGAGTCAAGGGTAACTACAGTGTTTTGATTTGGGCAACTAAGTGAAAAGGGTCACATTTACCAAGATGGTCATCATTGGAGAAAAGATTATTAGGACAGAGCATCAAAAGCTTGGGAGACATGGAATTTGATATTTCCATTAAATATCCAAATGGACTTAGTACGTTGGATCTCAGTATGTAAGTGAGTTTGGTGTTTAACAAGTAAGATCTAATATGTAGGGCTGGAGACAAAAACCTACAAATCTCAGTCTCTAGATGTTTAATAAAACCATGGAAAAGGATGTGTTTTTAAACTTCTGATACAGGATGAAAGCCTTAAGAAATCAATAGAAGAAGGGAACTTGTCCAAAGCACTGAACACTGAGTCATGCAAAACATACTGGCAAAATGAGGACTACACAGCAAAATAAACCAAGCAAAAAAAAAAAAAATGCACAGTAAGTCATTAATAATAAGAGAACTCAAGGAATATACTCTTTAAAAGGGAAAGTATTCAAGGAGGAGACAAGATCAGTTGTGTGCTAAGGATTGATAACTGAATAATTATGCAACGGAAGGTCACTGGTAACTTTGGCAATAGAGGTGTAAGTAAGTGATAAGAATGTAAGACTCACTGAGGACAGAGGAGGAAATAGACAACACACTTTTTGCATAATGGGAAAAGAAAAATGGAGTGGTAGCTGGAGAGAAATACAATTATTAAAGAAGTTATTTCACAGCCTCTTTACAAGATCCTTGTATACCAATGGGAGTGATCCAGGAAAAAAGAGAATATTGATGATTCAGGGAATAAATAAGCAACTGACTGAGTCTAACTCTTATACAGTTGAGAAAAGGTGGTATGGATGCACAATTACAGGGACTGGCCTTAGGAACAAAGTCAGTTTGTTCTTCCCTTCAAATAAGAGAAAAAGTGAATAGTTCTACATTCAGATAGATTGGTAGATTTAGGAGAGTTCAGGGTGAAAAAATTCTTTTTTGACTGTTTCTTTTTCCTCAGGGGAATATGAAAGATTATCATCTTCAAGTAAGGAGGAAGGAGGTAGACATATGAAAATTCATTATCTAGAGGTGGAAGAGGGAAAGGTCATTTAATCTATTTCACTGTTTCTGACAAGGCTGCCAACGGATATA
Source organism: Bos javanicus (assembly GCF_032452875.1). NCBI lineage: Eukaryota > Metazoa > Chordata > Mammalia > Artiodactyla > Bovidae > Bos > Bos javanicus. Next base: position 55,666,353 of record NC_083869.1, on the reverse strand, counting down.
ACTACATAACACGTATTTATTAAGATTACAATTTTCTACTTTCCTATTACAAAGACAGATGGATTTTCAGTACTCAATTGTGATTATATACCAAGCTTCTAGATACTTTACCAGATATATTCCTTGTAATTTGATGGTATGTTGTTCTAAAACTCTAAAGTCTGTTAAGATATAAATTATCTAATAACCTGGCAAGTATTGTCTTTCACACAAAGCAAAAATGGAGGCTATGTGAGTCCTGGCGCTAAGAAGAAATGCTCACACACATTTAAAAATGCATTCAATACAATGGATTTTCTCTTCTCAGGATTAAAATGCCTCTAAGCAGCTTAAGTAGGGAGAATATGCAGAACATGAGTTATCAAAGTCAAGAGCAAGTATGAACTCTGGGGAGCAGTGCTCAAGAGACATTCTCTAACTGCAGTTATTATTCAGTACATTGTTGTCTGCAACTGATACAGGGGAAATGCCTTGAAGGCTCTCTGGGAAAAAAAAAAATTCTGATTAATTAGAAAAATAAAATTTTTTTTTTCATTAGGTTTTAACCTTTGGCTTTCTGAGGGTTTCAATAACTCTATACTTCTACATTCCTTAAACAAAGCAATAGAAAAAAATTATATATCCATGCTTAACCTTTTTAAAAAAATATTTTTTGATGTGGACTATTTTTTAAAGTCTTTATTGAATTTGTTACAATATTGCTACTGTTGTTTATGTTCTGGCTTTGTGGCAGGGAGGCATGTGGTATCTTAGCTGCCAGATCAGAGACTGAACCTGCAACCCCTGCATTGAAAGGTGAAGTCTTAACCATTGGATCACCAGAGAAGTCTGTCCATGTCTAATCTTAAAATTAAACCATCTGTAATTTCTATGAATTCAAATGTGGCTCATTTCTTTTTATTTTTCATTTTGTTGGTCCAATTTTAAGACAAAGAAAGGGAGTTAACTGTAGAACATTACATGATCTATCATATATTCTATATTAGGGATTTCAATAATAGGTCAATAGCTAGTCTACAAAAATTAAATGCAGTGACAGAAATTTGCAGTTATATATTGTGACATTTGTGAAAACAAAGTTTATTGATTGTCATATTCAAAGCCCACAAATGTTGGTATGTAATTCTTAATTTCCAAAGACATCCACAGCTATATTGCAGCTACGATGTTAAGTGGTAAGAAAAATGGAAGATATGCATTTTTTCTGTGTCAAATATACTTCCTAGTCATGGGTAAATCAAAGGTGTCATGACACATGAAAAACATGGCAGGTAAGATTACTATCAATCTTGCAATTTTGTTGCTGGAAAAAACATTTAAGATATCAAGAAAAGTGTTAGACTGTGAAACTGATGTTCTCCAGCTGAGAAAAAAAAAAGTAAAATTTTAAAAATAACAAAAAAATAGAACATAGAATATTCATGAGGAGTTTTATACCTCAATACTCTAAAGCTCATTAACAGTTGTGTGGGTAGAAAAAAAGAAAAAGAAAAGAAAAGTGATGCTGAACTTAAGTTACCCTTTGAATCTCTTCCAGTCTTTTGACTTTCCTTTTATTGATCCTCAATATTCTGGTATGATGCATTTGAACTGTGGTGTTGGAGAAGACTCCTGAGAGTCCCTTGGACTGCAAGGAGATCCAACCAGTCCATTCTAAAGGAGATCAGCCTTGGGTGTTCTTTGGAAGAAATGATGCTAAAGCTGAAACTCCAGTACTTTGGCCACCTCATGCCAAGAGTTGACTCATTGGAAAAGACTCTGATGCTGGGAGGGATTGGGGGAAAGAGGAAAAGGGGTCGACAGAGGATGAGATGGCTGGATGGCATCACCGACTCGATGGACGTGAGTTTAACTCCAGGAGTTGGTGATGGATAGGGAGGCCTGGCATGCCGCGATTCATGGGGTCGCAAAGAGTCGGACATGACTGAGCGACTGAACTGAAATGAACTGAACTGAATATTCTAGTACCCTTTTTCTGCTTCCTGAATGTTTAGGAAATTGCTTAAAGCATCTGACAAACTTTTACCCAGAACATACTCTGTTCCAGGCACTGTTACTTCTCTGTCACTTACAGTCTACCATAGTGTACATCATTTTCTCCATGCATACGTGACTTAGCGAAAAACAACAAGTCTTGATTTCTATGCTGCTCTTGGTCTACAAGGCTTCCTCCTAGCTCAGAATTACTCATATACATTCATGTCACCAAGTATCATTCACAGTTATGCCTCAATGAAATGACAAACTGTGCAGGAACTAATCCTTTGGGCTATCTAAAAATAGTAAGAATGCTAAATAGCATATCGTCAAATTGTCAAGACATAATCTCATATCATTCTGAAGGGAGCTACTCTTAGCTAGACAGTAGACTGAAACAGGTCTGACCCAGTAGCTTCATAAACTACCAATATTACGAAGACAATATTACCCTTCCTAGGAATATTTAGATTTTACCATGGGTAGTTATTAAAAACAACAACAACAACAACAACAAAGCAATTATACTTTACTAACTGAATTTCAATCATCACAAGTGACTGATGAGACTATGATACACTGAACAGGGGTTCTTCCTTTTTTTTTTTTTTTTTGGTTTTAATTCCTGGGCTCTTCCCTTTGTATATAAGTACCGGCCTATTCCCCCTACAAGTAGATCCAGTTTTGACAGAAAACCATGGATATTCCTCGACATTCCAAAAGGAAAATTTAAACTATTTACTAGTAGAGGATAGTAGAAGTTAGAAGTAGGAGCCATAGGAAGATATATTTTATATCTCCCTTTTTTCAACTGTAGAAAAGTAAGAAAGTGCTATAGAAACAATTTCTAACATTATTTGGAGGTGTACTACTGTGGATAATCAGTTCAGTTCAGTGGCTCAGTCCTATCTGACTCTTTGTGACCCCATGGACTGCAGCACTCAGGCCTGCCTGTCCATCACCAACTCCCGGAGTTTACTCAAACTCATGTCCATTAAGTCTGTGATGCCATCCAACCATCTCACCCTCTGTCATCCCCTCCTCCTCCTGCCTTGTCTTTCCCAGCATCAGGGTCTTTTCAAATAAGTCAGTTCTTCACATTAGGTGACGAAAGTATTGGAGTTTCAGCTTCAGCATCAGTCCTTCCAATGAATATTCAGGACTGATATTCCTTAGGATTGACTGGTTGGGTCTCCATGCAATCCAAGGTATTCTCAAGAGTCTTCTCCAACACCACAGTTCAAAAGCATCAATTATTCGGCGCTCAGCTTTCTTCACAGTCCAACACTCACATCCATACATGACCACTGGAAAAACCATAGCCTTGACTAGACGGACCTTTGTTGGCAAAGTAATGTCTCTGCTTTTCAATATGCTATCTAGGTTGGTCATAACTTTTCTTCCAAGGAATAAGCGTCTTTTAATTTCATGGCTGCAGTCACCATCTGCAGTGATTTTGGAGCTCCAAAAATAAAGTCTGACACTGTTTCCACTGTTTCCCCATCTGTTTCTGTTAGGTGCATACAATTTCTGTCCTTTATTGTGCCCATCTTTGAATGCAATGTTCCCTTGGTATCTCTAACTTTCTTGAAGAGATCTCTAGACTTTCCCATTCTATTGTTTTCCTGTATTTCTTTGCACTGATAGCTGAGGAAGGCTTTCTTATTTCTCTATGCTATTCTTTGGAACTCTGCATTCAAATGGGTATATCTTTCCTTTTCTCCTTGCCTTTCTCTTCTCTTCTATTCACAGCTATTTGTAAGGCTTCCTCTGACAACTGTTTGGCCTTTTTACATTTCTTTTTCTTGGGAATGGTCTTGATCCCTGCCTCCTGTACAATGTCAGGAACCTCCACCCACAGTTCTTCAGGCACTCTATCAGATCTAATCCCTTGAATCTATTTGTCACTTCCACTGTATAATCCTAAGGGATTTGAAGAAAGCAAGTGCTATGGAAACAATTTCTAACACTGTTTGGAGGTGTGCTCCTATGGTTTATATAGGTATTATAATTTGTCTTTCTTACAACTAAGTGTTAGTTGCTCAGCTGTGTCCTACTCTTTGCAACCCCATGGATGGTAGCCCACCAGACTCCTCTGTCCATGGAATTTTTCAGGGAATAATACTGGACTTGGTGTCCATTCCCTCCTCCAGGGGATGTTCCCGACCCAGGGATCAAACTCTGGTCTCCTGCATTGTTGGCAGAGTCTTTACTACCTGAGCAACGACTAAGAGTTCCTGCCTAAAAAGTCTCTCCTTACCCTCACGCAAATCAGTGAATACCAAAGTATAAGTTGTAACAGAACCCCAAGGTTATTTAATGGGCTCGCTTCTCTCTCTACTCTGGTTCCTCTATGGCAAAGAAGTACGCTCTCTCTCTCACTGGTACCATTTAAGGCAGTGCCTCTCCCCTGATGAACGCAGAATTATTTAGTGCTCTTTATTTTTCTGCTTCTTTAGTTCAATCAGTAAAGCCCTACAGGTACCACAGAACTGAACACTGAGGTAAGTACTTGCCTTCAGCAAGTGGTGGACATTGAAAAGTACAGTTAGAGGAGACTGAACTCATCAGTTCATTCAAAATTGCCAGTAGTTCATAAATTAAACACCCTTAACTATTATTTTTACTCTCATAGGTTCAGCATGAGCCCACTATCAATCAGGGGGGCCCATATTTAACACATAATTCTACAAGAAAATCAACCTAAGTTAAACGAAAGTTAAATTTTTAAAAGAAAACAGAATAAACAGAGAAATACATTTCATGTTCAGAGTTGATGTCATTATTAGAATTGATTTCAGAAAATATAAAAAATATACAGGATGTATTACTGGATACATAAAGATGCCTGACAGTTACTAGTTTTTAATGTTTGTCCCATTCTAAAGGTATGAACAATTCATTATGACATTCACATTCTAGCATGCCTCCTCCTACCTAGTAATATCAAGTATGCATAGTTAATTTTTTTTTAACATAGATTGCAGACTTTCTTCCATTTGGAAATTACCTATTTTGATATCACACAGATACTTGGACTAGGTTACCTTTGAAGTTTCTCTCAACTTTGAAACACTTGATTCTATATTGCAGTAATCAGGTCAGTCTTACTAAGTGTAGAAAAGGTTTTGTCTGTACTGCATGGATTATCAGGTATGAAAAGGCCTCCTGCCTCTTATTAATCTTTTCTTTCATCTGCCACACAGACTAAAATGTCCTCTCCTATTAGAAGCATTTTTTAAAAAGGATCTTGAATTTTACTTGGATTTGGTCATTATATTGCAAAAGAGGGACAATCAATTAACTTAATTTTCCTTATTACTATCAAATATTACACTAAAAATAATGTTCCACAGGAAGCTTTCTGGGTGACTAGTTGGGGAGTGATTGTGATTTTATTTTGTGCTAAGCTAGTTCACCACCTTAATAGCAGCTTCCCAACCTACTGACTCTGCCACTCTGCCTTCACATAAAGGGCTACTTATCCTCAGACCTTTTGCTTTCCCTTCTGTTATCTAGTAAGGCCTTTGCAGAACTTTCCCTTTGTGTGCAATTCTAGCTGCCTACTGTAGTCTTTGGGTTTGATTTTTTTTATTAATGAATTTATTTTAATTGCAGGTGAATTACTTTACTGTATTTAGTGGGTTTTGCCATACATTGACATGAATCAGCCATGGGTGTACATGTGTCCCCCATTCTCAACCTCCTACACTCTTCCCTCCCCACCCCATCCCTCAGGCTTGTCCCAGTGCACCAGCTTTGAATGCCCTGTTTCATGCATTGAACTTGGACTGGTGATCTATTTCACATATGGTAATATTCATGTTTCAATGCTATTCTCTCAAATCATCCCATCCTTGCCTTTCTTTTTAATTACACAAATGCATTGTTTAAATATTCATGTGACCTTTAGAACTAGTCAGTATATGTTATAGACTTGTACTCATTTACAATATTACTCATTCTTCCCCAATTACAAACCACAGGAACATTCCCATGAAAACTGTGCATTGTTCTAATTATATATTCCAATATTATCATCAAACCAACCACTTAGAAGTGAAGGCATTTATATATTCCATCATCAATGGTAGAGTCATCAAATATCCTTGATGCATAATTAATATCATGTGTCAGCCCTCTTTGGTTACATTTCTTTTTGTCAGAAACCAGTCCATGTAAAAGAGAGAAAGTCCTTCTTTGAATAGGGTTTATTACACAACATTCTCCCTGTGTATTCACAGCAATATTGAGTGGATCAATAAACGAAAAAGCCTTCTACTTCTTTCTTCTGTCAATATATTAAATCAGAACTCTCAGTGGTAGGAAAAAAAGAGTAACATATAACTTGACCTATTTTTTCTGGAGGATTACACCCAAAAATAAATAGGGCCTCATAAACCAAGTCAGCAATTGAAAGAAATAAACTAAGAAGTAAAAGAGTTCCTTTCTTGGTAATTTTCTGTACAAATATGTTTTGTAAATCATTAAGCATACTATTTCAGAGAAATAGTTGAAATTGCAACATGAGGTTATGATGCAAAGGGAAGCAGCAATAGCTTGCAGAGCAAATCCAATGCTTTGCTCAATTTAGTTTCAGGAAAGGGAACCCAGTCCCATGTCTAATTTCCCAGTTGCTAATAAAAGGGAGTAGGGGGACATTGATTAACTTATCAAAACATCGTAATTTGAAAATGCATGAAATGAAACCTAATTTGGAGGAAGTTAGAAGATGCTAGATAGAATACCATGTATAATATTTTCATATATTGTCTCCAAGCTAATTCATTTCATGCACACACACACACACACACACACACACACACACACACACACACACAGTGTTATCCTATCATCACCAGAATACCTCATTAGCAAACCAACAATACTTAGGGTTTACTTAGACTGAACACTGTGTAGAAAACATAGGCTTTATATGCACGTAAAAGATAAAGGGAAGGCAGTTTTGAAACATGAAATAAAAACACTTAAGAGGACAACACTCGTTTTAGTAATCTTAACTAGAAAGAACAATTAGTTCTTTTTCCTTTCTTCCTTCCTCCCTTCCTTCCATAAATACACACTGAATACTTACATGTTCCAGGCAATTTTCAGAACTGATTAAGTAACAGCAAACAAAATTGACAAGGTCTGTACTCTCATAATGCTTATATTGTTCTGGGTAAACCCAATGATAAACAAGTACATAAAGAAGTTCATTTCAAATGGTAGTGCTATAAAGAAAATAAAACTGAAAAGTCATACTGTTATAAAATAGGTATGAATAAATAGGTACAGTTGAAAATAAGATAGTGTTGGAGAGAGTACACACCCTTAAATAGAATGGTCAGAGGTCATTCTGAGCGTTGACATTTTAGCTAAGACTTGAATGATAAGAATGTGACTATCTTAGGGAAAGCATTGTAGGCAGATCAAACGGAAAATGAAAAGACCTCTAGGAAAGAGAGAATGGCTGAAGGAGAAGGAAACTAGGCTGTCTGGTGTATGATAAAAGGAGAAGTAGTAGGAGAGGAGATGAAAATTAAATGGTACCAGATCATTAGCCTTTAGAGGTCCTGTGAGAAGTTGGGTTTTATTCTCAACATAAGTGAAATTATTGGGTGATTTTAAGCAAAATAATGGTGTGGTCTGGTTTATATTTTAGCAGATAATTTTATTATGTGATACATGAATTTTAGAGGGAAGCAGTAAACCACAGAAACCATTTAGGAATCTATCATATAGTCCAGGAGAGAGAAGGGTAATTCAAATCAATTAACCCATTTCCTTTGAACAGGTTTTTTTTGTTCATTATAAACTTCCTGTAATGCAAGGAGTTTTGTAGTGATCAGTGACAACTAAAAGAACTGCTCTGAATTTGTAAGTATGGATCAGTGAATTAAAATGAAGGAAAGATCTATTTCTTCAAAGTCACATTGCTTTATGACATTTCTAATGAAAAGGAACTACAAACAGGAAATGAATTCTGGAAGGACAAAAAAAATAGATAACTTACCATTTTTGGCTTTGCAGGATCTATTGTCTGGCTGCATTATGTAGCCCTCCACACAACTACAAGCATAGGATCCATATGTATTTACGCAGGACTGGCTGCATGTACCATAAATAGCACATTCATCTTGATCTAAAAGGAAAATTAGCATCATTTCTAAGGAGATATATTGTTGGGTACTTTATTCCCCCTGAAGAATATATATATATATTTTTTCCCCAAACTTTGGAAATAGGCATTTTTTTTTTAAGAAAGAGCCAACTCCAACATATCTTTTCAAAACCACAGAATCTGAACATAAAATTCATTATTATTTTAAGAGTTACGGACAAGATCAAGCTTAAAATAAAGTCGTTTACTTTAAAGGAAAATTTATTTGCATTTTTGATGGCCAGGCTAAAAGTCCTTGGCTATTTGTGCAAAGGCATTACATGCACTCTGATGAATATTTGTTCAAGAGTTCTACTGTTTATAAATCTGGTTTTTTCAGTATTTTAACAAAGAACTAGTCTGGAAACACAATTTTCAATGAACACATTAAATGAAAGTTCTGGGCCAAGATATGTAAACTACCCTCACTAAATCAAAAGGAGGAAACTTAAATATTCATCAAAAAGAAAAATTTTATCTTATTTTTTTATTTTAATATCTATGGCCCTCCTCCTATTTCTTTACTCCTTACACTCCCAATACTTTTTTCCTCTAGCACTTGTCCAAACCTCTATAAGCAGCAGATACTTAATGATTGTTCACCAACCAGACAAATTAAAAAAAAAAAAAATCTGTCAGTTAATAATTTAGACAAATGTGTATTCAGTCTGTCCTGTGTACCAAGCACTATACTAATCCCTTAAGAAACTAAAACTGATAAAACATGGTTTCAAATGTTGAAACAAGTCTAGTGAAATAAGAATCTCATTTCTATGCATTTCCTTATAACAAAGGCATTCTAGTTATGATAGAAACAGAGAGAGGTAAATGAACCTTCTTGGAATTGAAGGGAGGATGTTAAGTGATGGCTTCATACTGAGCTGAGATTAAAGGATGATTTAGATTTCCTCAGACTAAATAAAAATGGATCAGATGGAAGGAGGTATTGCAGTTAAACAAAACAGCATGTGAAAAATCATTGGGATGACACAGTAGGGATTTCAAACAATTTTAAGTAGTCAAGTGGAATAAGGGTAAAGGCTTCCCTGGTGGCTCAGAGGATAAAGTGTCTGCCTGCAATGTAGGAGACCTGGGTTCCATCCCTGGGTTGGGAAGATCCCCTGGAGAAGGAAATAGCAACCCACTAAAGTATTCTTGCCTGGAGAATCCCATGGACAGAGGAGCCTGGTGAGCTACAGTCCACGGGCTCGCAAAGAGTTGGATACGACTGAGCAACTTCACACAATATTGGGAAAACAGTCTGGGGATGAGATAATAAAGTTATTTGCATGCTAAAGTGCTATAACCATATAGGCATCGGTGAAACATTAATTATAGGAGTTTTATGATCTACTTTGTAATTTAAAACTAAATAAAATCATATGAAAAATGGATTAATGAATATAGAGAAAGAATCCTAGAAAATTACCTATGTGCTAATTTCATATAACAAATTGTGTCTAGAAGTCATAATAGTTTGAACTATAGTGGCAGTAACAATGGAGAAGAGGGAATAGACTCAAATGTTTTAAGAAATAAAAAAGACAACATGTGAAGACTAGATTGGATATGTTGGAAGTGAATGATGGTTTAATTTATAAGAAATATAGATTTGATATCCCCCTTAGGGTATACCATGGTTTCTCTGGTTGCTCAGAGTAAAAATCCACCTGCCAGTGTAGGAGACTCAGGTCCAATCCCTGGGTTGGGAAGATCCCCTAGAGAAGGAAATGGCAACCCACTCCAGTATTCTTACTCAGAGAATTTCATGGACAGAGGAGCCTGGCAAGTTACTGTCCATGGGATAGCAAAGAGACAGACATAACTGAGCATGCACTCACACACTTTAGAGGATATCATGGGAGGAAATACTAAATTTGATTTGGATGTGTTTAATTTGAGACGTCTGCAGAGTATCCTTGAGTAAATGTTAATGCTATGCTATGCTATGCTATGCTATGCTATGCTAAGTCACTTCAGTCGCGTCCGACTCTGTGTGACCCCATAGTCAGCAGCCCACCAGGCTCCCCCGTCCCTGGGATTCTCCAGGCAAGAACACTGGAGTGGGTTGCCATTTCCTTCTCCAGTGCATGAAAGTGAAAAGTGAAAGTGAAGTCGCTCAGTCGGGTCGGACTCTTAGCGACCCCATGGACTGCAGCCTACCAGGCTCCTCCATCCATGGGATTTTCCAGGCAAGAGTACTGGAGTGGGGTGCCATTGCCTTCTCCGGTAAATGTTAATAAGTAGTTGGAAATATGGGACCAGTAAATAATACAAGATGAGATTGGTCTTGGAGTTTCAGAGAATCAATAGCATATGGATAATAGATCTAAAAAATAGTAGAGACTTGATCCCATATAGAGAAAGGGTAAGTCAGAAAATGGGTATAGAAAAATCCTGAAGGATACCAATATTAAAAAGGCAGGCAAGAAAGAGAAATCCATGAACCTCCTCTGAAGAGTAGATTAAACTGCCTGGGTATAATAAGATTATCTATTTGGTCTTTGTTCTCAGTTTCTGGCAGTTTCTAAACCTTGTAATTTTCTGAGTTATACAAAGTAGGTTTTGTAATTATAATGCTGCTGCTTCTGCTAAGTCACTTCAGTCGTGTCCGACTCTGTGCAACCCCATAGATGGCAGCCCACCAGGCTCCCCCATCCATGGGATTTTGCAGGCAAGAGTACTGGAGTGGGGTGCCATTGCCTTCTCCAGTAATTATAATGAGGCCTTCTGAAATACTCTCAAATCTAAACTAATGAGGTAACTCAGGGTGGGACCATTAGGTAATCTCAGAATGGGACTGGCCATCAGAAAGACCAAAAAAGTGATCAGAGGATAGAACTCTCAATCCCATCCTCTGACCCCAATCAAAGAAAGGAGTTTACTAAGGAAAAGCAAAAGAAAAAATTCCTGAGTAGTTAAGGAACATTTAAATTGAGAAACTAAGTCTGATGTACATTACAAAGCAATGAACCTCTAAGATAAGAATACCTGGGCTCTGGAGATCTGCATTTTAGTTCCAAAGTATTTTACTAAAAAGAGGTGCAGACTTAAGTAAATCACTTAATTTTTCTGGGTCTGTTCTCATTTTGTCACTAGGAGTTTAAAAAATATTCTCTGAGGATTTTTCTAATTTTAAGATTATGTTTTTAAGGTTAAAATATTAAAGCAGAGGTTTAAAGTAATGAGCAAAGCACCAATTTCTTTGGAAAATATTCTTTTTATAAGTGTTGCTGACAATCTAGATATTCTTCAATTTTATACACAGATTCTATATTCCATGTTTTCCTTATATAGATTTTGTATACCATATAAGTTTTTATATTGTGGATACACACACACACACACACACATACATAAATATATAAATATAATAGAGCTCTTTAGAATGGAGAAATAACCTAAAATAGTTCAATATGTCTGAATAGAGTCATTTTAGGAACTAAACATTTGGTGTACAACATTTATGAAGGCAAAAATTAAAACATTAAATATATAAATATTTGATGTTAATTATTATTCAATTCAGTCGCTCAGTCATGTCCGACTCTTTGCAACCCCTTGGACTGTAGCATCCCAGGCTTCCCTGTCCATCACCAACTCCCAGAGCTTGCTCAAACTCATGTCCATCAAGTTGGTGATGCCATCTAACCATCTCATCCTACATTGTCCCCTTCTCCTGATTTCAGTCTTTCCCAACATCAGGGTCTTTTCTAATGAGTCAGTTCTTCATATCAGATGGCCAAAGTATTGAAGCTTCAGCTTCAGCATCAGTCCTTCCAATGAATATTCAGGACTGATTTCCTTATTTCATTATTATTGCTAATGGTCAAACACCAGTCACCGGAATTCTAATGGGAAAGTTGAAAGAACATTACAAGATTATTATTAACCTAAATTGGTTAATAACAGATTACTACACTGCAACTATATAACAGGTATAAAATATTGAGAAGGTTAAAATAATTAAATTCAAAGTTTTAGTGACTAAAACATACCCCATGTTGATATGTCCAATGTTTGACATTACTGCAATATGAATTGAAAATTTATATCATTGTATGAGGAATCTAAAATATGGCAAAAATAAACTTATCTAGAAAACCGAAACACACTAACACACATAAAGAATAGATTTGTGGTTGCTAAGGCAGAGGGGCAAAGGGAAACAGATGGACTGGGAGGGAGTTTGGGGTTGGTAGATGCAAAGTATTACATTTAGAATGGATAAACAAAAAGGTCCTGCTGTATAGCATAGGGAATTATGTTCAAGAAACTATGATAAACCATAATGAAAAAGAATATATAAAATAATCTATATATGTGTATAACTGAGTCACTTTGCTGTATAGCAGAAATTTGTATAATATTTTAATCAACCATACCTCAAATTTAAAAAAAAGAAAAGAAAATTGACTTTATAAAGGCTTATCTAATGTTTATATATGTGGTTTTGAGGGAAGAGCCAACTTTTAACTCTCAAAAAAACAAACAAAAAAGTGAACATAAATACTATGTGGAACACATGGTAAGTGTGCAAAGATATTTTATCAAATTTCTGCTAACTAAGACTCTGTTAAAATAAAACTTAATAGAATAACATGTCATAGTTACCTTTACAACTTCTTCCATCTTCTTTTATTTCAAATCCATCCTCACAGTAGCACATTGTACTATTTCTGACCATAGCACATTTATGCTGACAATTCAACTGCTGGCAATTGGGCAACAGTTCTGTGGAGGAAAAACAAAAGATATTATGTCTTTATAACTATGCACACATGTATACTATTTAAATTTAAATGTTAATATTTACACAGTGCATACTGTAATAATAAAGCTTTGATAGATTTCCTAGAAAGTTTCTGTACTGGTTTACAAAACAATATTGATTCCCCCCAAAATATTCTGGATTGCATTTGTTCAAAGTACTGTCAATAAAATTTCAGATCAATCTGTTCAGTCTTTCACTTTCTCCCTTATTACCTATGTTCAAAGTCACAAATCCTTTCAAATTCTGGTAAATTAAATTATTTCAAGAGGAAAAATGTCAACTCAGTGGTTGATTTCACCATTTATGCCTTTCCTATCTGATATATCCATTGATTTTCTATCTTTTGTGGCTTTGTTTTGATTTAGTAATCCATGTATAACCTTCAGAGCAATCAATGTGAGTATATTCCATTTCAATAATTTATCTTTCACTGGTAGCAAAATATTAAACACTGGACATAATATATTTCATTATATCTAAATCTTTTCAGAAAAAATATGTCATTGAAACCAAAGTTAACAAAACCTCAGAGCAAATTATGATTCAATATGATACAAAACAGAGATGAACTGACAGACATGTTAATTGCACAAATAATTTCTAACATCAATAAGTTTGCTAAACTAGAAAAAGTATATGGATAGAATATATGACTGACTGTGGTGTCTGAAAATAGGGATATTAATGGATTGTTGCAATTTCTTTTTTTTTTTTTCCAAATAGGGGGAAAAATAAAGTTTTTAATGATTCAAAATAAATATCTGCCACAGACTTAGCTGGTGTTTCAGAAATATTATAAATTTTGATAAAAATACATGAAAACCCCAATGTGTAAAAGAATAGCTAGAACATTCAAACCTGAAAATTTGCTATTTTACTAAAAATTAATTATCTATAGTATTAACCCCATTGCTTTTCAACTTTTATACAATTATTTTAGGCAGCACCACTTCTTAAAAATTTAAAGCTCCTTCTTAACAGTCACTTGCAAATGATGATCTTGTTTCCTATTTTCCTGAGAAAATCGAAGCTATCAACAGAAAATTTCCACAGATATATGTTGCACATTGTCTTTCTTGCTTTTCAAATCTGGTTGGACTCATAATTAAAGCTCCAACCATAATTCCTGTGCACAAATCCCTGCCCCTTTCACTTACTCAGGGATCAGTTCAGTCTTTCTCAATTTCCTCTCTTAATCATTTTTAAAATTTGTATTAGATCAAACTAAAGCCTCCATCTCTTTTTGTTAATTAAATTTCACTGGAACATAATCACAGTCATTTGTTTACACATTGCCTATGTCTACTTTTACAAACAGAGCTAAATTAGTTGGCTTAGTTGAGTCATTGGCCTCCCAAATCTAAAATATTAATATTTGCCATATTCCTTTACAGACTGTTTTCTAACCTTTGTATTCTCATTTTCAGCATCAAACATAATTTTATTAAAAACAAAAAAAGCTTGATCTCACTTCCTCTACTAGTCACTGTTGCCCAATTTCTCTGTTCCACTTTATAATAAAAATTTACAAAATAATCCATACTCACTGCCTCTCCTTCCTCTTTGTTTCAATCTTAAGCCCACTCCATCAAGCTTTTATCTCCATTGCTCTAGAGACTGCTCTAGAGCTCCACTGCTCTAGAGACTCTAGATTCATAAGTATCCGATGACCTTGATGTTGATAAGTACAATGGCCTTTTCTCAGTCCTCAACTTACTTGACCTATGAGCAGCACTTCACACTGTTAACGACTCCTTCCTGCTACACAGTCATCACTTTGCTTCCAGGTCCTGGTTTTCCTATTTCACAGCCTCTTTTTTATAGTTCCACATTTTCCTCTCAACTTCTTAAGGCTGAAGTACTCTGGGGTAGAAACCTGGTTCTTTTTCTCTTGCCTAACAATATGCTACTAGTAAATTCATCAGTTATCATAGTTTCCCCTCTAACTGGAACATACTCCAATCCCACAACTTGAAAGCTTTAACTTGTGCCCTCTTTAGTGATTTTCACTGCTATGATTACCACTGAGACTTCAAATCTATTTACCTTTGAGATGAAAGTAAAAGTGAAAGTCACTCAGTTGTGTCCAACTCTTTGCGACCCCATGGACTTCACAGTCCATGGAATCATCCAGGCCAGAGAAAGGAGTGGGTATCCTTTTCTTTCTCCAGGGGATCTTCCCAACCCAGGGATCAAACCTAGGTCTCCAACATTGCAGGTGGATTCTTTACCAGCTGAGCCACAAGTGAAGCTGGTATTCCTTTGAAATACCTGGAACAATTTCTGCTTCCTTTATATAAATTCAACCAATATATGAATCAATTACATCTGATTTTTAGGTTTGAAATTGGGGTCAATGCTAACTATATGCTAATATAAACATTAGCATTTGCATAATGTGCAAAGACCAGTCATTTGGTCTGCAAAATGTTATTAATAAAAATACAGACTGAATGTGTTGTGCTTAGCTGCTCAGTTGTGTCCAACTCTTTGCGACTACATGGACAGTAGCCTGCCAGGCTCCTCTGTCCATGGAGATTTTCCAGGAAAGAATAGTAGAGTGTGTAGTCATTCCCTTCTGCATGGGATCTTCCCATCTCAGTAATCAAACCCAGGTCTCCCACATGGCAGATAGATTCTGTACCATCTGAGCTACCAAGGAAACCCATAGAATAAATGGATCTTTAGAAATTATGACATTTTTGTTTTGCATGGTAGTTATTTATATTTTGGTTTCCTCCACCAGCATCTACAGCTATAAATTATAAATTTAAATATATACATGTATATACATACACACACACATATATCAAGTTTTTTAAAACACAAAATCTCTTTGAAACCCTATAAAGTCAAAAATGTAGATATTATTGTAATTTAAAAGTTTCAGATGAGGAAACTTATGGTTGGTAACTAATTTAACATTATACAGTAAATATATGATGGTGATGGTATTCAAAAATTCAAATCAAGATCAAGTTGACTATAAACAAAGACTATGTTTTCAAATCCCAAAGAAAGGCAGTGCCAAAGAATGCTGAAACTACCACACAATTACACTCATCTCACACGCTAATAAAGTAATACTTAAAATTCTTTAAGCCAGGCTTCAGCAATATGTGAACTCTGAGCTTCCAGATGTTCAAGCTGGTTTTAGAAAAGGCAGAGGAACCAGAGATCAAATTGCCAATATCTGCTGGATCATCGAAAAAGCAAGAGAGTTCCAGAAAAACATCTATTTCTGCTTTATTGACTATGCCAAAGCCTTTGACTGTGTGGATCACAATAAACTGTGGAAAATTCTGAAAGAGATGGGAATACCAGACCACCTGACCTACCTCTGAGAAACCTATATGCAGGTCAGGAAGCAACAGTTACTGGACATGGAACAACAGACTGGTTCCAAGCAGGAAAAGGAGTATGTCTAGGCTGTATATTGTCACCCTTCTTTTTCAACTTATATGCAGAGTACATCATGAGAAACACTGGGTTGGAAGAAGCACAGGCTGGAAGCAAGATTGCCGGGAGGAATATCAATAACCTCAGATACGCAGATGACACCACCCTTATGGCAGAAAGTGAAGAAGAACTAAAGGGCCTCTTGATGAAGGTGAAAGAGGAGAGTGAAAATGTTGGCTTAAAGCTCAACATTCAGAAAACTAAGATCATGACATCTGGTCCCTTCACTTCATGGCAAAAAGATAGGGAAACATTGGAAATAGTGACAGACTTTATCTTTTTGGGCTCCAAAATCACCGTAGATGGTGATTGCAGCCATGAAATTAAAAGACGCTAACTCCTTGGAAGGAAAGTTATAATCAACCTAGGCAGCATATTGAAATGCAGAGACATTACTTTATCCACATAGGTCTATCTAGTCAAGGCTATGGTTTTTCCAGTGGTCATGTATGGATGTGAGAGTTGGCCTATAAAGAAAGCTGAGTGCCAAAGAATTGATGCTTTTGAACTGTGGTGTTGGAGAAGACTCTTGAGAGTCCCTTGGACTGCAAGGAGATCCAAACAGTCCATCCTAAAGGATATCAGTCCCGAATATTCATTGGAAGGACTGATGCTGAAGCTGAAACTCCAGTACTTTGGCCACCTGATGGGAAGAGCTGACTCATTGGAAAAGACCCTGATGCTGGGAAAGACTGAGGGCAGGAGGTAAAGGGGAGGACAGAGGATGAGACGGTTGGATGGCATAACAGACTCAATGGACATGGGTTTGGGTGAACTCTGGGAGTTGGTAATGGACAGGGAGGCCTGGCGTGCTGCGGTTCATGGGGTCACAAAGAGTCGGACATGACTGAGTGACTGAACTGAACTGAATGCTCTCAAAATGTCTCTAATTCCCACTGTAGGATTTGGTGATAGTTGAAACCATGTTTGTTTGTTTGTTTGTTTGTTTCATTCTAGGTTCAGTAGTGTGCTAGATGTAAGAAGTGTTTCATAATTTGTATAGGATGAATGAACCAATAGCTTAACTTGAGGATGAGAATTAACACTCTCAGATGTCCTTTCTAATCCAATAAATTAAACTATGTTCTGAAGATAGTTAATTTACATCTGTAAGTTAGGTAATTGAGTTGTCAAATCTGGTTTGATTTTGGTGGAATCGGTCTAAAATTGCCTTTACTACATATGCTTCTTTTAGTTCAACAAGAAACATCTTTTCAATGCTAAGGACATCAGCTTGGGTTTCACAGATGCAAAACTGCTTTAGACAAATTAATGACTTACAACATGAGTGTCAAAGTGAGTTGGGTTAGAAGAAAAGCACAACAATGTAGAAAACAACTATAATTCACAGCAGAACAACACATATTCTAAATAAAAATACAAGTGACACTAACTGGAAAGAATAGAATATAAGAAATGGAGGTGGGCATCTGGAAAAACAGGTTGTGAAAGAAGTGAAATTTAAACTAAAATTTAAAAGATGAATTCAGTAGACAAAATTATGAGCATGTACTCCAGATAAAGCAGACAAAATGAGAATATGTTCTTTTTTTAATAAAAGCATATAAGAGATAAATATAATGATAAATAAGCCCGTATGGCTAAAACATAATATTTGATGTGGAAGGGAATGGGACGGGAACCATTATTAGTAGTAGTATAGAATGAGATTAATTCTTAGATTAAGTAGAATTTTCTGTTTCAGTAGTGGGAAGCAGCAATAGTTGAGGCAGAAGTGATAGTACCCTAACTTGTATTGTTTGAAAGTAGGAGAAAAATGAGTAAAAGATCCAGTGAAGAAAAAAAAAAGCTATCTAAAAGGCTAGAAATTGGGAGTATGAATTTTTAGACAAATGGGTGGCCAAAAACTTGGTGAAGGCATAATAACACTGAGTTAATAGCACTAATAAAGTGAATTAAGAATATCGGACGGACTGGAAGTTAAGGAGAAACACCAAGTTTGCTTTTGACTGTTTGGTTTAAAATGTTGACAAAAATACTCTAGGGGAGACTTGAGAATTTGAGTCTAAGAAGAAAAGTCTGAACTAGAAATAGAAAATTGGAAGTCACAAGCTATAATTGGTAATTGAAGTCCAAAGAGAAAATAACCATCCCTTTAAAAAAAGAATATTTATGATATAAATCAAACCTAGAAAATTTTTACATGTGAAAGGCAAAATTTTATGTGTCAAAGAAGAGTGAGAATTAAATATATAGATGAAGGAACTAGAATGCTTCATAAAACATGAAGAACAGTCCATGGAATTACATCAATAAACAATTTTTTTGAGACATACACTTGGATATATATATGTATGTGTGTGTGTGTGTGTGTGTGTGTGTATGTGTGTGTGTGTGTGTGTGTGTGTGTGTGTGTGTATGTATATATACATCATGAGAAATGTAGGCTGGATGAAGCACAAACTGGAATCAAGATTGCCGGGAGAAATATCAGTAATCTCAGATATGCAGATGACATCACCCTTGTGGCAGAAAGTGAAGAATTACAGAGCCTCTTGATGAAAGTGAAAGAGGAGAGTGAAAAAGTTGGCTTAAAGCTCAACATTCAGAAAACGAAGATCATGGCATCCGATCCCATCACTTCACGGCAAATAGATGGGGAAACAGTGGAATCAGTGACAGACTTTATCTTTTTGCGCTCCAAAATCACTGCAGATGGTGATTACAGCCATGAAATTAAAAGATGCTTGCTCCTTGGAAGAAATGTTGTGACCAACCTAGACAGCATATTAAAAAGCAGAGACAGTACCTTGCCAACAAAGGTTCATTTAGTCCAAACTATGGTTTTTCCAGTAGTCATGTATGGATGTGAGAGTTGGACTATAAAGAAATCCGAGTGCCAAAGAATTGATGCTTTTGAACTGTGGTGTTGAAGACTCTTGAGAGTCCCTTGGACTGCAAGGAGATGAAACCAGTCATTCATTGGAAGGACAGATGTTGAAGCTGAAACTCCAATGCTTTGGTGACTTGATGTGAAGAACTGACTCATTTGAAAAGACCCTGATGCTGGAAAAGATTGAAGGTGGGAAAAGTAGGGGATGACAGAAGATGAGATGGTTGGATGGCATCATCGACTCTAAGAGTTGGTGATGGACTGGGAAGCCTGGCATGCTTCAGTGCGTGGGGTCACAAAGAGTTGGACATGACTGAGCAACTGAACTGAACTGAACTTGGATAAAGTCTGAAAACTGCACTGGGCTTCCTAATATGATTAACCAAGACCTTTAAAATGGTTTCAATGGAGCAGAGGGGACAGAGATACATGAAGTAAGAGGTTGAGACAGAAAGAGGGATGGTTTCTCATATAAAATACCAATATTTTATAGGATAAAGAACATGAAGGTAGGGGTATGACCTAATTTATTTAATCTGTACCTGAGGACAGGCATATTAACTCATTGCTTTAAATACATTGTTCTCCACGTAACCATGGGAAATAGATGGGGAAACAGTGGAAACAGTGTCAGACTTTATTTTTCTGGGCTCCAAAATCACTGCAGATGGTGACTGCAGCCATGAAATTAAAAGACGCTTACTCCTTGAAAGGAAAGTTATGACCAACCTAGATAGCATATTCAAAAGCAGAAACATTACTTTGCCAACAAAGGTCTGTCTAGTCAAGGCTATGGTTTTTCCTGTGGTCATGTATGGATGTGAGAGTTGGACTATGAAGAAGGCTGAGTGCCGAAGAATTGATGCTTTTGAACTATGGTGTTGGAGAAGACTCTTGAGAGTCCCTTGGACTGCAAGGAGATCCAACCAATCCATTCTAAAGGAGCTCAGCCCTGGGATTTCTTTGGAAGGAATGATGCTAAAGCTGAAACTCTAGTACTTTGGCCACCTCATGTGAAGAGTTGACTCATTGGAAAAGACTCTGATGCTGGGAGGGATTGGGGGCAAGAGGAGAAGGGGATGACAGAGGATGAGATGGCTGGATGGCATCACTGACTTGATGTACGTGAGTCTCAGTGAACTCCGGGAGTTGGTGATGGACAGGGAGGCCTGGCGTGCTGCGATTCATGGAGTCACAAAGAGTCGGACACGACTGAGCAACTGATCTGATCTGATCTGATCTGATTTAGCTCAACTCTTTCTTTACCCTATCTCATTCCAAAGTAAAACATCCATAGACTATTACTTCCATCTTTTTGTTCTCTCCATTCTTGAAACCCCTCGAGTATGAAGAGGACAATACATGCTACAAGGTTACCAACATGATGACAGTGATGGGGAGAACTGAGGAGAAATAAGAGAAAATGGGTTAAATGCTTATGAAAGATCAAACCCCACACATGCTTTTGAGTACTAGGTGGGAGTCTGATGGTTAAAAATAGCAAAGGAGACAAGGGCAGCTTAGCTTTTTGTTTATTGAAATTTTACTGCATGAGAACTTCTGTATGTATAGAATGATGCTAGGGAAACAATTAAGCAGTGTTTTATATCAGATGAAATGGTAAATATTGACTATTCTAACAGATTGAGAAGAACTATTAAGAGCTAACAATATGAAAAACTAAAATTTAATATTTGGCTTGGCTCCGTGAAAGCAATACTAATTATTGTAATGCTATCTATTTGAACTGCTTACCATTTATGCTTAATTACATTCAACACTGTAATGATTATGTACATAATTAAAAGTGCATCAGATTAATTTTGTTAGAAAGCTTATTTGAGTAGAACAGAAATTTTGTGCTTGGATCATCAATCTTCATAGTGCTTCAAATGAAGCATAGTTATTGGTTCATGCAAGATTATCATTGGTTTGAATCTTAGACTCAAGTAGAAAGATCAGTAGTATCTAAATGAATGAAACATGCAAATCAGAACACAGATATGGAAACATGGTATCTTATCTCTGTTCCCCAGTATTACCATAAAAGAAAAGTATCTTTTTAATTAAATGAGAGGGGCTACTATATAGAAATCCAATCCAGTGCAAATAATGAGGACTCCCCAACAAGGACACACATATTCTGTGACTTAAGGAAATGTTTTTGTGTTTTTTTTTTTTCAAAACTGTATAGGAGAATATTATAAAATGTGAGTATATTTTCTGTATAAAATACAAATTAACACTTGCCATTTAGTAGGTAGCCTTGAGTATATAAGCTTCTAAGCCATTATTTTTTTTTTAATTGGAACATAGTTACTTCATAATGCTGTGTTAGTTTCTGCTGTAAATGAGGTGAATTCCCTATGTGTATACATATGTCCCCTTCCTCTTGAGCCTGCCTCCATTCCCCTCATCCTACCCTTCTACGTCATCACAAAGCACTACACTGAGCTCCTTCTACTATACAGAAGCTTCCTGCTATCTATTTTACACATGATACTGTATATATATCAATGCTACTCTTACTCTTTAACTTAAGAATAGATTCAAGAAATAGACTTCTGAATTTGTATTACTAATAAAAAGTAAGAGGAATATAGAAGGATAGACAATTTATACTAAATCTCATTTCTCTTTTACTATTCTTTTTCTTTTCTTCTGTGTGTGGTATCATATCACATACACAGGTTTGGACTCTGGAGCCAAAGGACTGAAGCTCTAACCTTGGTTTAACTAATTTCAGGCTATGCTAGTATGGCAAATATGGTGCCCTAGGAGGTGATAAGTGGTAAAGAATCCACCTGCTAATGCAGGAGATGCAAGAGATGAGGGTTCAATCCCTGGGTCAGGAAGCCCGTGGAGGAGGAAATGGCAACCCACTTTAGTATTCTTGCCTGAGAAATCCCAAGGACAGACAAGCCTGGTGGGCTACATGAGTCACATAGAGTCAGACACAACTGAGGAATAGAGCGCACATTGTGGCAAATAATACCTAATGTTAACCAACCCTGTTTCTCTCCTTCTGGACAAATAAAACGAGATTTCCTAGTTGACTTGTTAGGTTGGAACCATATACTTGGTTTCTAGATGATGTAATATGTACAAAATTAGTTTGTGTCACTTCCTAACCTGGCCCCTAAAGGATTTTGACAATTTTTTACTGTCTCTTGACTTGTCAACCCTATGGATGCAGGGAATCCAGTAGAAAACTGGTAGGACCCTGGGATGGCAAGATCCAAAACTTAAAACAGTACACATGGGAAGCATCTATTGATAACCCAACTGGATTGTGGTATCAGTGACAATTTGGATTTTTGTTGCATTAAATGTCTGAGTTAGCAGGGTTGTTACATAATACAATGGTAATGGGCAAATGACGTAAGCTCTTTATACCTGTTTTTTCTTATCTTTAACATGGGAAAAAATAATAGAAACTTCCTCATAGGGTGTTGTGAAGCTTAAATGAGGACAATTCTTAAAATATAGCCTGCCTCATAGGAACTCTTTAAATTATTGTTATTATCTTTATTATCATTTTACCACTCAAGCATAATCATCTATTCAGTACAACAGAATACCTGTCATCAAAATTCTTGTCATAATTTCTATATTTTTCAAGAAATTTGGAACAGTGTTTCACTTTACAATAGATAGATTTTTTTCTTTTGCTCTTTTATTTTTGGGTGTCACATAAAATAGTACTAATTTTGCCCCTAAATCACTTCTGCATCTTTTGGTATCTTCTGGAGATCTTTTTTTTTTTTTTTGGTAAATTCTTCTGAAATCATTCCCTGAATGAAAATTATCCAACTCACAAAGAAATATGGCAGAAAACAAAAATTTTTCTATACTGCCTAACTGGTTTCTATAAGATATGAATATTATTCTCTGAAACAATGTATACGGACATCTAATTTGCTACAGAAGTATCAACCAATCAACAATCCAGACATGCAATTTTCAGCAAATACTTATGCTAGTCTGCATAGTCTATTTTTGAGCTTTTTAACAGCACTGGGATTTAGATCACATTTCCACAAATGTACACAGGTTTATGATTTTGGAAACCCATACAAATAAATTTTGCTAACCTGCCTCCAAGTAAAAGTATCAGTAGAGAAAGGTTATTAGAAGTTGGTAAGCAGATGTCACAAGTTATTACTTTTAGAGATTTCTTCCCTCATTTGTTTTGTTTATGTAAATACCTATAAACCAATGTCCAATTGGTATATATGGACAATAATACCTATGTCCAATCCTGTATATGTAGCCACCATATCATCAGTGGATTATGCTGACTGCCTTTATGAACTATAATCAAACAATACACATTGATCATGCATTGGACTTGGTGGGATAGAACAGAGCTAGGTTTGTGTGCTTCTAGGTTATATGTTCCTTCCTGAACATATAATGACAACTTTTATAAACTCTTTGAAGATACAAAAAGTATAGGCATTTTTCAACATATAAGCCATCTGAGATATTATTTTATAAAATGGAGTAAAACTTCATTCTCAATTTTAGTAATCAAGTTTCTTCTAGAATTTAGCTTATACAAAAATGCCTTTTAACCCACAATGATAATCATGGTAATGAGAAATAATTTCTTTCTCTATGTAGTACCTTTATAAAATCCATATTTCACTCACTTTTGTACTTGGAAATTGAAAAGTTGACCCAGCTACTTATCATACCAGACAGTCCCTCTTGTCAGCAGGACAAATGCCTGACGTATATAGAAGAGTGATAATTTCTGTCATATCATTCAACCTCTAACCCTTGTTTCCTTACCCTGGTAAAATGCAGTTTGAGCTGGTTTACAGAGATTAGGCTGCTGCTTATGACTGCTATGGTGGATTTCTTCAGAGTTCTTTGCCTAGTACAAGCTTACTGTCCTGGTTTCTAGTTTTCAGTATATTCCCAAATAGAAAGATATGACATTATGGCAATTCTTTTTTAATTAATTTTAATTGGAGGCTAATTACTTTACAATATTGTAGTGGTTTTTCCCATACATTGACATGAATCAGCCATGGGTGTACATGGGTCCCCCATCCTGAACCCCCTTCCCATCTCCCTCCCCATCCCATTCCTCAGTGTTGTCCCAGTGCACTGGCCATGAGCGCCCTGTCTCCTGCATCAAACCTGGACTGGTGACCCATTTCACATACGGTAATATACATGTTTCAATGCTATTCTCTCAAATCATCCCACCCTTGCCTTCTCCCAGAGTCCAAAAGTCTGTTCTTTACATCTGTGTCTCTTTTGCTGTCTTACATAAAGGGTCATTGTTATCATCTTTCTAAATTCCATATATATGTGTTAATATAGTGTATTGGCGCTTTTCCTTCTGGCTTACTTCACTCTGTATAGGCTCCAGTTTCACCCACCTCATTAGAACTGATTAAAATGTATGTATGTAATACTCCATTGTGTATATGTACCATAGCTTTATTATCCATTCATCTGCTGATGGACATCTAGGTTGCTTCCATGTCCCAGCTATTGTAAACAGTGCTGCAATGAATATTGGGGTACATGTGTCTCTTTCAATTCTGGTTTCCTTGGTTTGTACACCCAGTAGTGGGATTTCTGGGTCATATGGCAGTTCTATTTCCAGTTTTTTAAGGAATCTCCATACTGTTCTCCATAGTGGCTGTACTAGTTTGCATTACCACCAACAGTGCAAGAGGGTTCCCTTTTCTCCACACCCTCTCCAGCATTCATTGTTTGTAGACTTGTAGGTAGCAGCCATTCTGACTGGCGTGAGATGGTACCTCATTGTGGTTTTGATTTGCATTTCTCTGATAATGAGTAATATTGAGCATCTTTTCATGTGTGTGTTAGCCATCTGTATGTCTTCTGTGGAGAAATGTCTGTTTAGTTCTTTTGCCCATTTTTTATTGGGTCATTTATTTTTCTGTATTGAGCTGCATAAGCTGCTTGTATGGCAATTCTTTTTAAAGTTTTTTGTTCCGTATGTGTTATGGTATAATTTACATGTGCTTCCCTTGCAGCTGAGTAGTAAGAATCCACCCCACAATTCAGGAAACATGGGTTCAACCCCTGGGTTGGGAGGATCCCTGGAGAAGGAAATGGCCACTTACTCCAGTATTCTTGACTGGGAAATCCCATGGTCAGAGAAGCCTGGTGGGCTACAGTCCATGGGATTGCAAAAGAGATGTGACTTAGCAACTAAGCAACAATTTACAAATAGTAAAACTCATTCATTTTAGTGTATAGATCTGTGAGTTTTGACAAGTGCATATAGTTCTGTAACCAATCCCATTATTAAAATATAGAACAGGACCATTATTCCCAAATTTTTTTTCTATATTCTTCTCCAATCTGCTCATTTCTCCAATGCCAGAGTTTGGCAATAATTGATCTATTTTCTGTCTCAAAAGTTGTGCTTTCTCCAGCATGTCATATAAATGGAATCATCTAGTCTGTAGCATCTTTACTGAGCATAATGTATTTGAGTTCATCCATGTTATTTTATCAGTAATTCTCTCTTCTTTATTGCTGAATGAAAGTGAAAGTCACTCAGTCCTGTCTGATTCTTTGCGACCCATGGACTATACAGTCCATAGAATTCTCCAGGCCAGAATACTGGAGTAGGGAGCCTTTTGCTTCTCCAGGGGATCTTCCTGACCCAGGGATTGAACCAGGGTCTCCTGTATTGCAGGCGGATTCTTTACCAGCTGAGCTACCAGGGAAGCAGTAAAGAGAATTCCACGGACTCATAGTTCATGGGGTCGCAAAAAGGCAAACATGACTAAGTGATTTTCACATTCCACCGTAGGAATGTACCTACATTTTTTGTATATCCATTTCACATGTAATGGACACTTGAGTTGTTTCTAGTTTTGATTTAAGAATAAAGTTGGTATAATATTTAATTTTTGTGTAAATATATATCACTTCTTTTGGTAAACTTGGTGTTGCTGACTTATATAAAAGGATGTTTATATAAGATTTTAGAAGGATGTTTCCCTTTAAATAAAAAACTATCAAAATATTTTCTAAAGTGGCTGCAGTGCTTTGCATTCCCTAAATAAATATATGAGTCTTCCAGCTACTTGGACTTCTGCTGCTAAATCACTTCAGTCGTGTCCGACTCTGTGCGACCCCATAGACGGCAGCCCACCAGGCTCCTCTGTCCCTGGGATTCTCTAGGCAAGAATACTGGAGTGGGTTGTCATTTCCTTCTCCAATGCATGCATGCATGCTAAGTCGCTTCAGTCATGTCCAACTCTGTGTTACCCTATGGACAGCAGCCCACCAGGCTCCTCTGTCCACGGGGTTCTCTACGCTTCTACCCAGCACTTATTATCAGGTTTTTATTTTAATTTATTTAGACACTGATAGATATGTAATGGTACTTAATTGTGGTTTTAATTTGCATTTCCTAATGACTAATGATATTAAACATCTTTTCATGTGCCTATTTGCCAATCATATCTTAAGTGAATATCTATTCAATCTTTTGCCCATATTTTATTATGTGTGTTTATATATGTATGTACACATATGCACACACACATATATACAGATGTATATTTTAGATACAAGTCCATTATGAGTCATTTGATTTGTGAATATTTTCTCCTAGTCTGTAGCTACTCTTTTCATTCTTCCTAATGTTTTTCAAATAATAAACTTGCAAAGAAAACATTTTTAATTTTTAGGAAGTCCTATTTCTCAATATTTTCTTTTTGAATCATGCTTTCAGTGTCAAATCCTTACCTAAGTCAACCTCTCCCTTGTTGTCTTCTAAAAACTTTATGGTATGAGATTTATGGTCCATTTTGAATTACTTTTTAGTGATGTGAATCAAATTTTTTTATGTTTTTGCTTTTATTTTTTGCATTAAATTTTGAAATGTTACTATTTTTCATTAAATTATCTTTGCACTTAAAAAATAGAGATCTGACTAAATATACTGACTACATATTTGTGGATGTATTTCTATACTCTCATGTTTCATCAATTTACATTTCTCTAATATCACACTGGTTTGACATAGCAAATTTGAAATCTGGTAGCAGAATTCCTCATACTTTATTTTTGTTTTCCAGAACTGTTTTACGTATTCTAGGTCCTTTACATTTCCATATATATTTTAGAATCAGTTTTTATGAAATCCTGATAGGATTTTAATTGGAATTATATTTAATCTATAAACAGAAAAACTGACATCCTGATTTTTTGAGGTATTCTCTAATTATCATTTTAAAGCTGTGGGATCTGTAGTAATAGCCTCTTTCTTTGCTGATATTTGTAATTTGTATCTTTTTGTGACTTTAACAAGGCCATAGGATATAATAAGGTCGGTGTATAAAAATTAATCATATTTCTAAATGCTAGAGGTGTACAATTGGAAACTGAAATAAACAATATCACATATAATATAAAGTATTAAACACTTAAATATTAATTGAACAATATAGGCAAGATCTGTATGCTGGAAACTCATGGGGGATAAAAGTCCTAGAGCCCCAAGTAAATGTACATATACATTATATTTGTGGATCAGGAGACCCAATGGTGGAAACCATTTTGGCAGTTCCATACAATTTTATTCTTTTAAATTTGACAACACAGATGAAAGAGACAAGTTCCTTGAAAAACACAAACTGTCAAAGTGCACTCAAGAAGAAATGGATAATCTGAATATTCTTATATTTATTAAAGGAATTGAATTTAAAATTAAAAGCCTTCCCACAAATAAAACACTAGATGGAGATGGCTGCACTGAATACTGCTACTGCTAAGTCACTTCAGTCGTGTCCAACTCTGTGTGACCCCATAGACGGCAGCCCACCAGGCTCCCCCGTCCCTGGGATTCTCCAGGCAAGAACACTGGAGTGGATTGCCATTTCCTTCTCCAATGCATGAAAGTGAAAAGTGAAAGTGAAGTCGCTCAGTCGTTTCCAACCCTTAGCGACCCCATGAACTGCAGCCCACCAGGCTCCTCCATCCATGGGATTTTCCAGGCAAGAGTACTGGAATCGGGTGCCATTGCCTTCTGAACATTTATCAATTTCATATAATTTCTAGAAAAGAAAAAGAAAATGCTTTCTAGCTAATTTTGTGAGGCCAGAATTATCCTAATTCCAAAATCATACAAACATATTAAAAAAAAAGCTGTAGCAGAATATTCCTTATGAATGTTGATGCAAAATTCTTAATAATGCAAGTGTAAGAATATATGAAAGAATAATACATCATAACTAGGTGAGTTCATCGTGGCAGGTTTAAGATTTGAAATTTTATTAGCAAAAGTCAATGTAACAATAGACTAAGAGAGAAAAACACGATTATTTCAACAGATTCCTAAAGCATTTAACAAAAAACAATACCAATTCATGATAAAAAAAAAAAATCCAAAAATACTCTTAGCAGAAGGGAAATTCTTTAAGCAGACTGAATTATTTTGCCCAAATATCAGGAACAAGTCATAAAATACTTATATTCAGTAATGAATTGGAGGTCTTAGCCAAAGCACTAAGGTGATTTAAAAAAAAAAAAAGTAAAACTGTCTCTATTTTTAAAGAAGACAGTCCTTTATGTAAAAAAAATTTAAGAAAAAACTTCTACCCCAAATCCAACAGAATTCATTCTTTATTTTTTTTTAAATAGGACAAAAACTATGACTTTCAATTTGCATGAGAATATCTCCTAAGGATTTACTATTCTTTCAACAGGAAAAATAAAAATTTTCTAGATATTTTATATATTTTACTACAGGGTGGAAATTGCAGGGCAATTAGGTTGCTTGAGAAGATATTCTGTGGGCTGAGTCTTGTGTTTAAAACAGATTGTATACTTTAAAAAATAATAACATATGTGCGCATATGCATATGCACTCAACACGCATAAATATCCTTGTCCTTTGTGATACATGTGTATTATTCCATTTAATGGACATGGATGATTAGTAATTCAATAAACTGATTACATGCTGAAACACATTTACTTTGTACCATAAATGCAGCTATCTGTTTAAGACCTTCATTCTACCCTTCAGAGTTGTTCCTAGGAAGTGGCTACTAAGTCAGACAGCATGCCCTCAGCTGAGAATGTACTTCATTAATGCTAAGAGATTTTCCCTGTTTTATGCTATAGATACAACAAGTAGCAAGTTTACTCAGAAAAAGAATTCTAATCATACCAACTCATTCACTAAAACGGGATGGAAAACTGCTTATTTTGGGTCCCCAACAGAATCATTTCTAGAAATTTAGCCACTTTTGGTTCTGATTTCTGAGGAAACGTTTTTTTTAATTGCAATGACATTCAATGTTCTAAAGTTCAAATATGTAAAACACTGAAACAGTTTTCATTTCCTAGAAAATTAAAATCAAGTTATTAATTCAATATCCATTGACACAATTTGCTAAATAAACCTATCATCTGCAGGTATTAGTTATTAGTGGGGATACTGTTGAAGAAAAAAATATTTACCTTAGTTTTAGACATGAGAGGATACAAGAAAATAAAACCAAAGCAGCACATACTCCTTTGGGGTTCTCTTCTCAGATTACACTGGAGCATAATGACATTACTGACTTCATAGGGATGGTGAAAGATTTAAACACAGTAATTCAATAGAAGCACTTAGCTTAGTGTCTGCTACCTTGTAAACACCCATTATAGGTTGGCAGTTACATTATTATCATTATAATCTTCAACACATCTCCACCAAAGGAATATAGTAATTTTCACTTCCATCTTTTATTTTTATAGAAGAATAGACCAGGCACGCATGGTATCTTGAAACGTGTTCTGTTAAGGCAGAAGACAAAGATCTAGTACTCATAATATTTATCAGACATTTAACTGTGCACTAGTTTCTTAATCTTTCTTTGCCTTAACTTCCAACCTAGTAAATGTCTTAAATTATTAAGAATATTAAAAGACATAATGAGTGCAAATATGTTCTATAACTTATAGAATATCTTATTAATTTTGAAATATTGACTGGTATATAGAGAAAGGAGAGAAAGTAAAGAGTACTAGGTGTATTGGACAGGTAAAGCGAAGACATTTTGTGGTATTACACATCTCATTTCAGGGCTTCCCTTGTGGCTCAGTGGTAAACAATCTGCCTTCCAATACAGGAGGCATGGGTTTGATCCTTGAACCAGGAAGATCCCCTGAAGAAGGAAATGGCAACTCACTCCAGTACTCTTGCTGGAAAATCCTGGAGGACAGAGGAACCTGGCAGGATACATTCCATGGGGTCACAAAAGAGACAGACAGGACTTAGCAAATAAATAACAATAACATCTTGTTTCAGTGTTTTCTACCTAGTTTTGCAGTAAGGATGATATACTACATTTATTAATCATAACCAAAATCAGGTCTTTGCCCTGTTCAATACATTTAGATATAGCCACAGAGAAACTATTGCTTGAGGGGGGAAAAAATAGCTAAATTTACCACAAGGGCCTGAGAAAAATATAATTGCTGAGTAGAAACTGCATACATCTAGCAGAGATTTTTTCATGTCTAGATGTAGAAGGGTAAGAAAATAAAAATAGAGATAAAAAAGATACTAGAAATTATATAAGTATATAGCGTATATGCGGAGAAGGCAATGGCACCCCACTCCAGTACTCTTGCCTGGAAAATCCTGTGGGTGGAGGAGCCTGGTGGGCTGCAGTCCATGGGGTCACTAAGACTCGGGCATGACTGAACGACTTCACTTTCACTTTTCACTTTCATGCATTGGAGAAGGAAAAGGCAACCCACTGCAATGTTCTTGCCTGGAGAATCCCAGGGACGGGGGAGCCTGGTGGGCTGCCGTCTATGGGGTCACACAGAGTCGGACACGACTGAAGCGACTTAGCAGCAGCAGCAGCAGTAGCATAGCGTATATGACATAAACATAATAGGATGGAGGTGATGGTAGCAATGGGTTAGAGGAGGTGAGGCATTATCAAGAAAGGTACCTCTTTTGTAAAAGGAGTTCATAACTTCTAGCAGTTTCTGCATATTTAGTAACCTAGAGGTGTATTTGTGACTAAATTTATTTGGAAAGTGAAAGTGAAGTTGCTCAGTCATGTCCAACTCCTTGCATCCCCATGGACTGTAGCCTACCAGGCTCTTCTGTCCATGGGCTTTTCCAGGCAAGAGTACTGGAACAGGCTGCCATTTCCTTCTCTAGGGATCTTCCAATCCAGGGATCAAACCTGGGTTTCCTGCATTGCAGACAGATGCTTTACCTTCTGAGCCATCAGGGAAGCCTTTTACTTTAATTGGAAAGTAAATATAAAAGTCTTTTTTTTTTTTTCCTTCAAATAACAAACATTATTCTCTTAAATCCTCATATTAGTCCCAGACCATAGGAGGCAATGATACCCTTGGGAATGCATTATATATTTAATAAAATGAGAATGAACAAAAACAAATGCAACACAGTGCCTGACATGTTAGGTTAAAAGGTGCTCACTAGTTATGTTAAGCATGGCACTTAAAACACACTAATTCACCTTTGCAATTTGCCAAATCTTTAATAAAAGTAATAAGAAAGGCTTAAACACACAAGAATAAAGAGAACAGGGAAGAAGACTGGAAAAAACAAAGGTAATCAACAAAAATCAAAGAAACAATAAGTGCATGTTGCCTGATTTGGCCTTTATGGTACAAGAAAGTAAAATGTAAGCCAAAGGGTGAAGGAGATGAGATGGGTTATGATCAGAGAGGCT
Source organism: Bos javanicus (assembly GCF_032452875.1). Classification (NCBI taxonomy): domain Eukaryota; kingdom Metazoa; phylum Chordata; class Mammalia; order Artiodactyla; family Bovidae; genus Bos; species Bos javanicus. Next base: position 55,634,404 of record NC_083869.1, on the reverse strand, counting down.
GCATTTCAAACACATAGATTGCTAAGTGCAGAACTCCAGGGCATATTGTATTTTTTCTTTTTTTACTTTAACATTAAATCTATTTTAAATTGAAGGAAATCGTTTTACAGTATTATGCTGGTTTCTGCCAAATATCAACATGAATCATCAGGTGTACCTATATCCCCTCCCTCTTGAACACCCCTCCCACTTCCTTCCTCATCCCACACATCTAGGCTGTTACAGTCCTGGTTTTAGTTCCCTTAGTCATACAGCACATTCCCACCTGATATCTATTTTAAATATGATAATGTAAGTTTCCATGTTATTCTCTCCATACGTCCTACTCTCTCAGGCAGCATTATTAAAACAAATTTTGGTATGAGTGGATCTCATGTTCTATAGCAGGGAAACTCTTAGAGGCAAGTTGATGAAGACCATTTTGAAAAGCCACAGGTACCATCATATAAAGGTAAAAGACTGAAGATTTTGCTACTAATATTAGGAACATGAGAAAGATGCTTACTGCTGTCACTTCTGTTTAACATTTCACTGACTAGCAAGAAAAAGAAATAAAAGGTATCCTGACTGGAAAGAAATGAAACTATCTCTATATACAGATGGTATGATCTTACATATGGAAATCCTAAGAAATAAATGACCAAAAAATCAGTTAGAACTAATAAATGAATTCAACAAGTCTGCAGGATAAAAGAAAAAAAATACATGAATCAATCATATATGTATACACTAGTAATGAACTATCTGAAGGTGTAATTCTTAAAACGTCCATGTAAAAAATGCACCATAAAGAATATAAATTCAAAATAGAAGTACTAGACTATACACTGAAAAAATACAAAATATCACTGGATAAATTAAAAAGATCCAACTAAATGAAAAAGAATCCCATATTCACAGATTAGAAAACTTAACACTAATAGAATGGTGATACTTTCCAAATTGATCTACAGATTCAGTGAAATCTCTAGGAAAATCTAAGCTATCTTCTACATAAATTGACAAAATCATATAAAAATTCATGTAGAAATATAAGAAAAATGGAATAGTCAGAAAAAATAATCTTAAAATGAAGATTATTTGGAGGACTCACATTTACCCATTTGAAAACTTAAAGGTACAATAATCAAGACAGTGTGGTACCACCATAGGATAGAGACATAAATCAATGGAATACAATTGAAACTCCAGAAATAAACTCATATCTACTTTCAAAGAAGTTTAGATAAAAAATTCAGTAACAAAGAGTATTTTTCAACAAATAACTCTAGCCCAGTTGGACATCTACAAGCAAAGAAATGAAGTTGGAAACCTGCATTATGCCCCATAAAAAAATTTAATTCAAAATGAAACATGTGAAACGTCATGTATGAAACGAGATGCCAGTCAAGGTTCAATGCACGATGCTGGATGCTTGGGGCTGGTGCACTGGGACGACCCAGAGGGATGGTGTGGGGAGGGAGGAGGAAGGAGGGTTCAGGATGGGGAACACATGTATACTAATTAAATAATTTTCTATTAAAGAAAAAAAAAAGAAAAAAAAAGAAATTAAAATATTAGAAAACAATAATATAAAAGAAATATTTGAAATATAGTACTTGGCTCAGCTCTGAAGTAGTGTATAAGATAATGATTAAATAGTGAATATTTATTTAAACAATAACTGAATATAAATAGTGAATATTTATTTAAACAATAACTGAATATAATTATGTAGAAAGAATGTGTATAAGCAAAAGAGTCATCTTCCAGTTAAAAGCTAGTCAATAACACCTTAGTCTGAAAAAAATTAAGAAATATTTATTTAAACATGTTATATTATTAATATTCAGTTTTTTTTTAAGAAGAGTTAAAAATGTATCATTAGGGAACAGAGATCAGGGATGAATGGAATGTACGATGTGACTACATTTTATTCATTTTGAGCTTTACAGGGCTATTTGACTCTAAGGCATGTATGTGTACCTCTTTGATTTCAAAAAATTATTAATTAAAAAATAGAAACCAGATGGCATCTTTATCAGGTCTTCATTATAATCAAAACAAGCACTTTTACACTTCAGGGTGCTTTCTTAGGGAATTCATAAAACAAAAGTGTCTTTTCAATAGGTCTTATGTTTTTCTAGTGAAGATTATTTTAATCATTTTACTCAGTGTTTTCCCAGTATTTTAATCACTTTATCTTCTTCTTGCCTTCAGTATAATTGTGTAAAATCATGAATATAGTTGAGACAACACTTAATAATGCAGTTCTGAGATGTGGTTAATTGAAAAACAAAGTTACAATTAAAACTTCAACTTCTGAGATTGAAAGATAACAGATTATACAACCAGATAATATATTAAGGGGGATATATTTTGTGGTTTGTTCCTTTTATTTTTTCTTTCTTACTTAAAAAAATTGTTGGTACATGAAAGTATAATTGAGAAAAACATATATGACAATCAGAAAAAGAAATATGAAGTATTTTTCCCAAAGAGAAAAATAAGAAAATCTAATTATGATTTAGAGGTAGTACAGACAGAAAGAAAATTAAGAAAAAGATTAGTATATTTACAAGTGATATCCACAGGAGCAGATAATATATATTCCTACACTGGAAGATAAGACTATATAAAACTTGAGAGCAAGACAGTTAACCTTGAACAAAATGGGGGTTAGGGGTGTCAACATTCTGCATAGGGAAATCTGGCTATTCAACCCTCTGTATCTATAATTTTGCATCCATGAATTCAGTCATGCATCATGTAATATATGGTGCATGTGTGCATGCTCAGTCATGTCCAACTCAGTAACTCCATGGACAATAGCCCACCAGGCTGCCCTGTCCATTGAATTTTCTAATCAAGAGTACTGGAATGTGTTCCCATTTCTTTGCCCAGGGGATCTTCCCAACCCAGGGATCAAACCTGCAGCTTCTATGTCTTCTGCATTGGCAGGTGGATTCTTTACCACTGAGCCACCTGGGAAGCCCAGTACTACAGTATTACTCTTGAGAAGAATCTATACATGGACCCATGCAGTTCAAACCTGTGTTGTTCAGGGGTAAATTGTATTATACTTTTGTATATCATTTTGATGACATGTAAGAATAATAAAATCCATGTGTGTTAGCTGCTCAGTCATGTCTGACTCTTTGCAACCCCATGGACTGTAGCCCACCAGGCTGCTCTATCCATGAAATTCTCCAGGCAAGAATACTGGAGTGGGTTGCCAGTTGCTGCTTCAGGAAGTATGGATTAATAAAATCCATACTTCTTAATAATTAGAAACTATAATGTTAAATAAATATGAACTCAAGCTTATCTTTCTAATGAAAGTATTTTAGCAAGAAAAATTATTTTGATTCTTGACTATGAGTCAGATTTCATACCATAGAAATCCTAATTGTGTCCAGTTTCCATTACTTAGGCTCATTAAATCTGTTCTTCAAAGGTAGAGGTACAAATGCAATATAATTATAATGAACTCTTCTGAAAGAAAGGTGAAAAAGAATGTGTTAGTCATTCCTTCATGTCCAACTCTTTGTCATCCCATGGACTGTGGCCTGCCAGCCTCCTCTGTCCATGGAATTCTCCAGGCAAGAATACTGGAGTAGGTTGCCATTTTCTTCTCCACTAAATCTTAAAAAAAAAAAAAAAAAAAAAAACTGGGGCTTAGCCCTATGTCTAAGAAGAGGCAAGAGGAACCTCTAGTGATGAAAGTTACAAACCTGCTGAGTCCCAAGAAGAGTCAACAAGAAATATCCCAAGGCTTCTGTTAAGATTCTAGGTTAAGTCTGAGATTGATATATACTGCTGCTGCTACTGCTGCTAAGTCACTTCAGTCGTGTCCGACTCTGTGCAACCCCATAGATGGCAGCTCACCAGGCTCCCCGTCCCTGGGATTCTCCAGGCAAGAGCACTGGAGTGGGTTGCCATTTCCTTCTCCAATGCATGAAAGTGAAAAGTGAAAGTGAAGTCACTTAGTCGTATCCAACCCTCAGCGACCCCATGGACTGCAGCCTACCAGGCTCCTCCGTCCATGGGATTTTCCAGGCAGGAGTACTGGAGTGGGGTGCCATTGCCTCCTCCGAGGTTACTAAAGAATATTGAGTAGGTTCTTAACCTACTGTACAGCACAGGGAACTCTGCTCAATATTCTTTAATAACCTAAATGGAAAAATAATTTGAAAAAGAATATACATATATATATATGAAACACTTTGCTGTAAACCTGAAACTAACACAACATTGTACATCAATTATACACAAATATAAAATAAAAAATTTTTAAAAGATTCTAGATAAACTTCAGTGCTAACTCAGGCTTCCTTGCCTCAGGCTTTACAAAGAAAAGCAGCTTGGAATAAAGAGGTCAGCACAGAGGAAAGCTTTAGGTCTTACCTGCATTGGGTCATTTCAGAGGTCTGATCATTTTGGGTTATTTTTAAAATGAATTAATCAGTTAATAATTAACTATATTCTGCCAAGTGGTTGAATCAGTAAAACAGGATTTGAGGTACCTAAGGCTACAATCCTATCAACAGGAAGGGAAATTAGTATAACACTGTGCCTCAAAGGGTGAGGGTGAACTCCTTCTCCTTGAGTTTATTTTTTCATTACCTAGGGAATAATCTGTATAGAAGTGGGAAATGGACCCATGAGATCTACTTTTTCAGATAGGAGTTTGATGATATTTGAAGCTTAGGAAAAAGGAAGCTTCATAGCTCTATATGTACAAGTCTGGGAGATCAATGCACCAACTTCTGACTGCACTTATATTCATCATCCTGGGGCAAAATATCCAGGGGAGGCTGAGATGACATCCTCTCCTCCTCTTCACATCCTGCCCTTAAGATCTGTATCAAGTTCTACCAATGACTAAATTTTACAGCCACATGTAGAACACTCATATCCTAAGAGTGGGGCTAGAAAAAGACATCTGGTTCTGTTTTCTTGGACATGGAGGAGTATATCTATCTATACAAGTGTGCACAAATACTTTAAATTATGTTCACAGAGGAGTAATTCAAGGGCCTTGTTTAACTTATGTCAGGAATAATTCTCTTATCATATTTCACAACATCTTTGAATTTTGTAAACAGCTCAGTTGCTCAGTTGTGTCTGACTCTTTGTGACCCATGGACTGCAGCATGCCAGGTCTCCCTGTAAATCACCAACTCCTGGAGTTTACTCAAACTCTTGTGCATTGAGTCAGTGATGCCATCCAACTACCTCATCCTCTGTCATCCCCTACTCTTCCTACCTTCGATCTTGCCCAGCATCAGGGTCTTTTCCAATGAATCAGTTCTTCACATCAGGTGGTCAAAGTACTGGAGTTTAGCTTCAGCATCAGTCCCTCCAAAGAATATTCAGGACTGATTTCCTTTAGGATGGACTGGTTGAATCTCCTTTCAGTCCAAGGGACTCTCAAGAGTTTTCTCCAACACTACAATTTGAAAGCATCAATTCTTCGGCACTCAGCTTTCTTTACACACCAACTCTCACATCCATTCATGAACACTGGAAAAATCATAGCTTTGACTAGATGGACCTTTATTGGCAAAGCAATGTCACTGCTTCTTAATATATTGTCTAGGTTGGTCACAACTTTTCTTCCAAGGAGCAAGCATGTTTTAATTTCATGGCTACAGTCACTATCTGCAGTGATTTTGGAGCCCCCCAAAATAAAGTCTGTCACTGTTTCCATTGCTTCCCCACCTATTTGCCATGAAGTGATGGGACCAGATGCAATATTCTTAGCTTTCTGAATGTTGAGTTTTAAACCAACTTTTTCACTCTCCTTTTTCATTTGCATCAAGAGGCTCTTTAGTTCTTCTTTGCTTTCTGCTATAAGATTGGTGTCATCTGCATTGATATTTCTCCCAACAATCTTGATTCCACCTTGAGCTTCATCCAGCCCAGAATTTCTCATGATGTATTCTACATATAAGTTAAATCAGCAAGGTGACAATATATAGCCTTGATGTACTCTTTCCCAATTTAGAACCAGTCCTTTGTTCCATGTCCAGTTCTAACTGTTGCTTCCTGACTGGCATACAGATTTCTCAGGAGCCAGGTAAAGTGGTCTGGTATTCCCATCTCTTTCAGAATTTTCCACAGTTTGTTGTGATCCACACACTCAAAGGCTTTGTTATAGTCAATAAGGCAGAAGTAGATATTTTTCTGAAACTCCCTTGCTTTTTTGATGATCCAGAGGATGTTGGCAATTTGATCTCTGGTTCCTCTGCCTTTTCTAAACCGAGCTTGACTCTGGAAGTTCATGGTACACATTCTGTTGAAGCATGGCTTGGAGATTCGAGCATTCCTTTGCTAGCGTGTAAGATGAGTGCAATTGTGCAGTAGTTTGAGCATTCTTTGGCATTGCCTTTCTTTGGGATTGAAATGAAAACGGATGTTTTCCAGTCCTGTGGCCACTGCTGAGTTCTCCAAATTTCCTGGCATATTGAGTGCAGCACTTTCACAGCATCATCTTTTAGGATTTGAAATATCTCAACTGGAAATCCATCACCTCCACTAGCTTTGTTCATAGTAATGCTTCCTAAGGCCCACTTTACTTCTCACCCCAGGATATCTGGCTCTAGGTGAGTGACCACAGCATCATGATTATCTGGGTCATGAAGACCTTTTTTGTATAGTTCTGTGTATTCTTGCCACCTTTTCTTAATGTCTTCTGCTTCTGTTAGGTCCCTACCATTTCTGTCCTTTATTGAGCCCATTTTTGCATGAAATGTTCCCTTGGTATCTCTAATTTTCTTGAAGAGATCTCTAGTCTTTCCTAGTCTATTGTTTTCCTCTTATTTCTTTGCACTGATCACTGAGGAAGGCTTTCTTATCTCTCCTTGCTATTCTTTGGAACTCTGCATTCAGATGCTTATATCTTTCCTTTTCTCCTTTGCCTTTTGCTTCTGTTCTGTCACAACTATTTGCAAGGCCTCCTAAGACAACCGTTTTGCTTTTTTGCATTTCTTTTTCTTTGGGATGGTCTTGATCACTGCCTCCTGTGCAATGTCATGAACCTCTGTCCATAGTTCTTCAGGCACTCTGTCTATCAGATCTAATCCCTTGAATCTATTTCTCACTTCCACTGTATAATCATAAGTTATTTGACTTAGGTCATACCTGAATAGTCTTGTGGTTTTCCCTACTTTCTTCAATTTAAGTCTGAATTAGGCAATATGGAGTTCATGATCTGAACCACAGTCAGCTCCTGGTCTTGTGCTGACTGTATAGAGCTTCTCCATCTTTTGCTGCAAAGAATATAATCAATCTGATTTCAGTGTTGATCATCTCATAATATCCATGTGTACAGTCTTCCCTTGTGTTGTTGGGAGAGAGTGTTTCTATGACCAGTGTGTTCTCTTGGCAAAACTCTACCAGCCTTTGCCTTGGTTCATTCTGTACCCCAAGGCCAAATTTGCCTGTTACTCCAGGTATTTCTTGACTTCCTACTCTAGCATTCCAGTCCCCTATAATGAAAAGGACATCTTTTTTGGGTGTTAGTTCTGTAAGGTCTTGTAGATCTTCATAGAGCCATTGAACTTCAGCTCCTTCAGCATTATTGGTTAGAACATAGACTTGGATTAATGTGATGTTGAATGGTTTGCTTTGGAGATCATAATGTCGTTTTTGAGATTTCACCCAAGTACTGCATTTCAGACTCTTGTTGACTATATTGGCTACTCCATTTATTCTAAGGGATACTTGCCCATAGTAGTAGATATAATGATCATCTGAATTAAATTCGCCCATTCCAGTCAATTTTAGTTCACTGATTCCTAAAATGTCCATGTTCACACTTGCCATCTCCTGTTTGACCACTTCCAATTTGCCTTGATTCACGGACCTAACCTTCCAGGTTCCTATGCAATATGTAATATTGTTCTTTACAGCATCAGAATTTACTTCCATCACCAGTCATATCCACAATTGTGTGTTGTTATTTGTTTGGTTCAGTCTCTTCTTTCTTTCTAGAGTTATTTCTCCACTGATCTCCAGTAGCATAATGGGCACCTACCGTTCTGGGGAGTTCACCTTTCAGTGTCCTATCTATTTGCCTTTTTATGCTGTTTATGGGGTTCTCAAGGCAAGAATATTGAAGTGGTTTGCCATTCCCTTCTCCAGTGGTCCACATTTTGTCAGAACTCTCCACCATGACCCATCCATCTTGCGTGGCCCTGTACCACATGGCTCATGGTTTCGTTGAGCTAGACAAGGCTGTGGTCCATATGATCAGATTGGCCACTTGTAAATAGACAAGGCATTTAAAATAATTTCTTAGATGACAGGTATCTTGAACCCAGCTTGTTTAAGAAACCAAAACAAAAATAAAAAAAAAAAGATTAAATAAATTTCTCAAGAATGTAACTTCATAATATTCTGTCATATGCATTTTAGGAATCAAGGCATAATCAGAGGAATATATATTAATACTGGAAATCCATAACATATGTTATAAAAATATTCTAACCCTAAATCTCAAAGTATATCCTCTTTCTCCTTGTCACCTTAGAAAAATAACAACATATGGTTATTATGACAGCAATTGAGTTAATTGATTTCTAGGAAAATTCAATTCTTCTCTTTGTGTCATAAAATGTAGTTTGTTAGACATGTTAAAAATTAGAAATAATTGAGTGAAAGCATTGCAAAGGCAGGTATTTGATCTGTCTGATATCCTTATTGTCTTAGCAGAATATCTGACACATGGAAGATGTTAGTAAATATTTGCTGAATGAAAAATGCACTTCTAAAATAGCTCATTTCTTATTTTGGAGCCTTGGAAAATTAGTGCTCTCAATCAGGATGTGGTTCATCTCTTTGTCTCTTAATCTTGCAAGTCCTGAAATGTCTTTTTATGTGAAAACCCTTATATCTCAACCTGATCATAAGCCCCTGAATCATAAAGATGGTTTTATTTATTACAGCTATGTGTAACTTCCATTTCCAACACAATTCTGTACCAGGTATCCACGATGATCAAAAGCAAGTTTAATCCTGGACTGTAGTCTACTGGAGAGTTAGTCAAGTGATAGACTGATAAAAATGAAATTGCGATGTAAGAACTGTGGATGAGACGAACTTAGAGCTATAGAGGATTAAAAAAGGCATTGGATTCAATCAGGGATGTCACTATAGATTTCCTTAAGGAGGCAATACAAGCTGAGATCTGAGTTATTAGGGCTTCAGTTAATGTAGAATAAACCATCCAGGGAACTTGTTAAATTGTAGGTTCAGAAAGTCTGGGATAGTTCCTGAGATTCTGCATTTCTAACAAGCTCCCAGGTGAAACCCTTGTTGGTAATTCAAGTATCACACTTTGAGAAGCATTGATTTTTGGAAGGAAGAAATAATAGAATAAGTTGCTTGTAAAAATTTTGGTGAGGGTGAAACTAATGTCTCAAGGCAAACCAGACACTATACCCATTGAAAACGATAGTTTCCCCTGACAGTTCACTGTTCCTGTATGGATGCATGCTTATAGACCTTGGTTTCTGTCTCTTCCAATACTAGTAGATATTCACTTCTATAGAGTGTAGCAGCAAAACCCCAAGGAAGTTTGTATACATCCTCTTAAATTAAGAAAAAAACATGTCTGTGGTCAATTTTAGAATTTATAGAAAAAAGAGACGTTGGGAATCTATGTCACCTTTAACAGCTCCTGCCACTTGTCCGAATGCATGGGGCCTGAACTATGTTGCCTATCCCCAAAGTGACACAGCTCTAGTAGACCAGGCTGTGATATAATGAGTGTAAGTTCAGTTCAGTCACTCATTTATGTTTGACTCTTTGTGATTCCATGGACTGTAGCACTCCAGGCTTCCCTGTCCATCACCAACTCCTGGAGTTTACTCAAACTCATGTCCATCCAATCATCTCATCCTCTGTTGTCCCCTTCTCCTCCCACCTTCAATCTTTCCCAGCATCAGGGTCTTTTCAGATGAGTCAGTTCTTCGTATCAGGTGGCCAAAGTATTAGTTTCAGCTTCAGCATCAGTCCTTCCAATGAATATCAGGACTGATTTCCTTTAGGATGGACTGGTTGGATCTCCTTGCAATCCAAGTGACTCTCAAGAATCTTCTCCAACACCACAGTTCAAAAGCATCAATTCTTCGGTGCTCAGCTTTCTTTATAGTCCAACTCACATCCATACATGACTACTGGAAAAACCATAGCTTTGACTAGATGGACTTTTATTGGCAAAGTAATGTCTCTGCTTTTTAAGATGCTGTCTAGCTTGGTCATAAGTTTTCTTTCAAGGAGCAAGCATCTTTTAATTTCATGACTGCAGTCTCCATCTGCAGTGATTTTGGAGCCCAAAAAATAAAATGAGTGTAAACCTCCCAGTTAATAGAATCAGTTATTTAGTCTCACGTAAATGTAGAAGACAGCCTATAATGGGATAAAAATTAGTATCCACTCACACTTTATAGTTTTGAATAGAACTTTTTGTGTTCCTAATATTTACCTCTGCAATCATAATCTGTTAATATATAATATATGTGTTTATATATACTTTAATATTAACAGATTATAATAAAAACTAAACAAGTAAACAGAAACCTTACCAGAATAAATCAGCATAAAAACAAAGAAGAAATTTTTCATTATTGTTTTCTTTAGACTGGAGAGTTCTTAATATCTTGTTTAAGTCCCAGAAATAAAAATGTTAAACATGAATCACTCTGAAAATAACCACTACCTGATGAACTTTACTGTCTTTTTATATATTTCTAAAGTTTCTAAATTTTCATAATAAGCTTGTACTTTTAATAGTAAAAAGGTAGATTTTATTAAGAATACAAAGTAATGAAGGTAGTGTCTAAAATCCATAATAAAAGTAGACTAAAACAGAACAGTGGTTTTCATTGTAGGCATTATAATAAGTGGTCAGCTGAGTGGAGAGTTTGCCAAAAAAAGATCCAGCCCATATTTGTATTCAGCCCTTAAAATAACAATGCCACAGCAATTTTGTTCTCTCTTGCTGATTTATATTTTCATGAATTTACCTGATCTTATCATAATGTTATTCATTTCAGTTTTATTATTCAATATTCACTATTCACATTCAAGATATCAATGTCTAGACAGGGCTTATCAAACAGTGTTCCTAGTTTTTTTTTTTCTAGTTCATTTCCCAAATTTCAGAAATATATTTCTTTTATAGATTAAGCTTTTTAATTTATCTTAAGTCTTATTTTCTTCCATACAGAAACTTCTAGTTTTCTTTTCTGACAGCAAGGAGTACCTTGATGGATAGCATTCAATTCCTGTGTTGAAATAAGCAGCTGGCTTTTATCTTACGTTAGTACATTTTTTATTAGTTTCACCTACTATATGAGAAAGAATATGACAAAAATGTAATGATCTTATTGATCTCAATGGGGCCCATAATTCTGTCTAGATTATAGAATGTAGAATTTGCAAGAAAGAATCTGAGAATTCTGGTTAAGAGTTACGATGGAAACATGGATAAAATTACAAATTTAGCTCAATGGAAATATGTTAGTTACTAATTCTAAACAATACAGCTATATCAGGAAGGCATATGCATGACCACGTATGCTTAATATAGGATTAAAATATATTAATGATATTTTTACTTATGTTTTAAAATTTGATAAAATCATAGTGTCTTGGGCAGTTTTCACAAAGGGTGGCAGGAAAAAGTCGCAATACTTTAAAAAATACCAGTTATCCCAAACCCAAGCAGTAAATTTACATTACAGAACTCTGAGCACATTTATATTCTTCATGGTTACACAATAATAAATAAATATTAAATTACAAAGCATATAAACAGAGGTTAACAAGGTAGTATAGTATAGTAGTTAAAAAGCACAATTTGGGGGGCTTCCCTGGTGGTCTAGTGGTTAGGAATCTGTTTGCCAATGCGGGGGACACCGGTTTGATCTCTGGTTTGGGAAGATTCCACATGTCTCAGGGCAGCTAAGCCTGTGTGCCACAACTATTGAGCCTTTGCTTTAGAGCCCACAAGCTTCAACTACTGAGCCCAGATGCTGCAACTATGAACCTGGGCATCCTAGAGCCTGTGCTCTGCAACAAGAGGAGCCACTGCAGTGAGAAGCCTGCATAATACAATTAGAGAAGAGCCCTGCTCCCACCACAACCAGAGAAAACAACAAAAACTCAACACATAATAAATTTAACATTTTTTATAAAGCACCATTTTTGATGACAAACATATTGGAACCTACTTTTTCAGAGGTAGAATGAAGTTACTAGATGTATGGGGTTAATGGAAGGGTTAAATGGCAGAGTATGTTAGCCACAATTAGTGTTAGCCACAATTCTTGGGATATGTGAAGTTAGTAAATAATATAAATAAAACACTAGTCTTCAACTGTTCAGAATAAAGTGCTCTGCATTTTACAAAGAAAAACTGGAGCATAGATGATGAATCCAAGCAATTCAACAGGATGAAAATAGAAAGGACTGATAACACACCTTATAATTTTAAAAAAATCATTTATGATTAAACTTCTATGAGCAAGATATTTTTCTACTCCTTGATGGGTCTTTCAAGAGTTTTCATATATTCAGAGTTATGTAATTTCTCCATCTTCCAAGAGTTCTAAATCTAGAAGTGGATATAATTATATATAAATAATTAACCAACTCTTTATACATGGTTAACCAGTGGATTGTAGTACTAGAAGTACCATTGAAGTTTAGGGAAAGGAGAGAATACCATGGTCCAGCGTAGGCTGGGAAAGTGTTTTTAATGTTATTTATGACTGTTGAAGTATCCATAAATTCTAGAAATATTCAACGGCATACATAAAACATTGGAAGAAAAAAAACCCTAAGTTATGTTATTTAGTAGAAATATCTGGTGGGTGTAGACATTTAGAAAATGTAAATGGTGCCAAGTAAAATTCAAAGGAGCCATTACAATTGTATACTATTCAATATATTAGTATTATCATTGGCTTAATTTATCTGTCTCCTTAACTAGTCTGTGAATTCATGGAGAGCAGAGATTCTGCTTTTCATCTCATTATCCAGATGCCTAGCATGGTGCCTGGCTTCTTTAACCATTCACTATTCATTTATTCCACTTTATCCATAAGGTATCCGCACTATGGCATTTACAGGCTCAAGGGAAAAAGACAAGTAAATAAGTAATTACAATACCAAATAGTTTGTGTTATGATAGGGGAAATACAGGGTTCAGTGGGAAAAATTATTAGCGGTATTTTGGAATATTTCCATCCAAGTTGAGACCTATATGCTAGATAGAAATTTACCAGGCAGAGTGAGGAGAAACAGAGCTTTACAAAGAATAGGATGTGAAAAAGATCCAAAACTGAGAAAGGACAGGACACAGCACAATCAGAGAATCTCTGATAATAAGAAGATAATAACAATATTGCATTTGTCTCCTCAATGTTTTCTTCACGCGCTCCTCAAAACCTGTTTTCTTTTGGACTGTGTGAATTTTAAATAAATTAATTTTCATGTTTTTCAAACCCTTTTTGATTATGTATATATGTGTGTGTTAGAGAGAGATGGCTCTAGGAATACAATATGTACTTAAGTTCTCAGATTCCACTAAGAGTTAATATTTTATTAGTTCACATGCAATCCAGAGATCTCACAATTTACTCTCCTTTCCTCCCAGCACTTAATGTTATAGTTGTCAGGTGTATTATAGCTATATATTTTAACAGAGCAATGCTATAATTTTTGTTTTCAACTGTCTTTATGTATTTAACAGAAATTAGGGGTAAAAAACACATTCTACTTAGATATCAAGACTAGAAGAAAGAAGGTAACATCAATCATAATTAAGAATGTAGAAATAGTCACTTTTCTCTTCCACACAGCAGAAGAAAACTTTGTTTCCCTATATCAAAACTTCAAATGACAGGTGAGAAAAGAGAACACAAGAGAAAAAAAATTAATCTAAGTAACTTTTGAATGAACCCTTATTTGAATTTAATGTGTTTGCAGTACTGATCAAGATACTATCATAAATGCCTGGGCAGCGGGGCGGGGTGCGCAATAAAGATTAAACCAAAATCCAGTAAACAAGGAGTTTACAGACTACTAGTTCTCCATGTCCTCTGAAACTGACTCTACTCAATGATCTGAACTTGTATCTACGGCACATTTTCATTTTTTTCAAACTTTACCTACTTGGGACATTTGTTAGCTAATTAGATGCTCACAACTCTCAAGTTATACATCTTGTATCTGCCACCTTTTCTGCCCTAGCAGAATTGACTTCATTGGAATAGAAGGGATTCAATCTTGAGGCCTGCCTTGCAGACGGAAGACTTTTCCTTCATGTCGCCCCATCACATTTGACCCATGTTAGGTATTATTAGTGTGGTGTGGTTCTAAGTTCTAGGGCTGCTAAAAAGTGGCATCCAATTTCAGGAGGTCTAAAACACTTGCAGCGTGTTGTTTTGCACATGTAATTTGGAAATTAAAAGACTTACTACTGTCTTTTCCTTCGCTACATCTGGAGAATTTTTTTTATAATAACAATTCTTTGAAGCAGTAAAATTAGATAAACAAGTAGCTGTGGATATTTTTAAAAATTCAAATGCATAAAAAGGTATCTGGCTACACAATAATCTCATATAAACTACAAAATGATATTGGAATACGTAATATTATTTTTGTCGTTGTTTACACTTATTACATTCTCTCATTAATTGAGTTTACGTTTGCTTTTCATTTCTAATACTGGGGCATATATCATCACAATTTCAGATATTTGATTACTAAAGAAAGCACTGCGCTTCAGGAAAAATATACAACCCTAGAATACTTACTTCTTTTCCTATATTATATATAGTATGTAGTCACTTTTTTCTTTATATTTTTAAAGATTCTGAAAGGGAAGTGAGAAACTGGGCAAACATAGAAGAGCAAAGTTCAACAGGAACAATGAACAGTGCATTTATGCATGTGAGGACACAGATCTTTTCCAGAGCTTGTAGAATATCTGAGTATAAGATATTTTTAAAAATTTTTCCCTACGCTTACTTTATATATTTGTTATTTGTTAGTGCTAACAATTTACCAAATACTGTTCTTTCCACGCATAATTGCATTTTACCTTCACTGCAAATCTACATCTATGTAGAGATATGTTTTGTTTTTCTTCCTTATTTAATGGGAGAGGAAACTGAGGGTCAAAGAGTTAAAATAATTTGTACTCTCTCTCAGCGCTCATAATAAATAAGAATTCAAGCCAAAGTCTATAAGATTTCAGTCTTTACTTATGATCATTCAATACAGTTCTCCCGCCTGATGAGAGGAACACATAAAAAAAAAAGGTTATCTAAAGAACTGATTAGTTTGGGTGAAAATCTTCTTTGTATTTAGAAAGCAATGGCTCTGTTTCATAGTGTAAATATCAATAGATATGAAGGATTTTATAAATGAATTAGATGATTATAACAGAAATCATTTTAAAACTTAAGTATCATCTACCAAGTGCTCTTTAAAAATTCCAGACAGTAATAGTATTTATTATTTATATTTCAAATAAAAACATACATGTTTTGGAGAGAAGACAAGAATTAATTTAATAATGAGTTGTTTATATGGCACATAACTTTAGTAATAAACAATGGCTATTGTTCTTTGCCTTTGTTCACTGCTGTATTTATTACAGGGTATGAGGCTATTGAATAACAATAAATTCTACAACCTTGATAACCAGTAGAGTAGAATTCCAAGGAAGCACTTTTATATGGATAACTGTTCTCAATCATTTGATTTTTGCTAGTGTTTATAAGATTAATTTGAAATATTTGGACCTGAAAATACTGAAATAAGTATCAGTGGTCCAGTAGGAAATAAACACATACACACAAACACATGCACACACACACACACACACACACACAAAATGAAAATCTAGGGCTAGCTTACTCAGATTTATGAAACATGGAGATTGTTAATTTTCATCTTGTGAATGAATAAGAACTCACATTAAGGAAAGATTTTTTACTGTTTGGCAGGTGATTAATTTCCAAGTCCAAAACAGAATAAGCCCAAATATTATCTTCAACATAAGCCTGACTTCTAACAAATGCAAAATACAATGTTTCAAGACAACTGAAATAGAAAAGCCTCTGAGGAAATACATCTCCATTCATGAGTATGTCATTACTCTCTTGAAGATCACTTACCTCAAAGGCAGTGTTACTACTCTCACTTATAGGATTAAAAATAAAGTCTTTAAAGTGTAATTTTGGAAGCAAAATAGAAATGTAAAGAATAAGAAACACTACTCTTAGAATTATATACAACTTTTACATGAGATATTCCTTGCCATAGACAGAAATATTAGAGAAAGTTTCCAGTCTTTAGGTTAAAAGCAAATGTTAGATTTTATCTTCTAAATGTAATTAAAATATTTTGAGAAGAAATCATGCTGAATAGGATCCATATTAAGGTATTCTTCTTTTTTTTATGAATTGGCTCATAATATAATTTTTAGAGGCTTTTATCTTTATTAAAATAGACTTCCACTTTGATAAGAACATCTACTTAACTTTTCCAGTTTTATATCTTGATTTTTGTGTAATTTTTATGTCATTCTATTACTTAAAAATGTTAGAAATATGATTTTTATCAATTTTCCATAGTTGTTGAAGAAATGTGAAAAGTAAAATTTTTTATGACCAAAAAAAATAAAAATCATGCCATATCAGCTCATTAAAACTAGTTTTAAGTTTAATTTTTTTTTATTTATTGGAAAACAGCTCTTTTTTAAAATTTTATTTTATTTAACTTTACAATATTGTATTGATTTTGCCATATATCAAAATGAATCTGTCACAGGTATACATGTGTTCCCCATCCTGAACCCTCCTCCCTCCTCCCGCCCCATACCATCCCTCTGGGTCGTCCCAGTGCACCAGCCCCAAGCATCGTGCATCGAACCTGGACTGGCGACTTGTTTCATATATGATATTATACATATTTCAATGCCATTCTCCAAAATCATCCCACCCTTTCCCTCTCCCACAGAGTCCATAAGACTGTTCTATACATCAGTGTCTCTTTTGCTGTCTCGTATACAGGGTTATTGTTACCATCTTTCTAAATTCCATATATATGCGTTAGTATACTGTATTGGTGTTTTTCTTTCTGGCTTACTTCACTCTGTATAATAGGCTCCAGTTTCATCCACCTCATTAGAACTGATTCAAATGTATTATTTTTAATGGCTGAGAAAACATCTCTTGATTCAACAAATATTTACTTGGGTATTCCCTATACAATAAAATAGGTGATAGGCACTTAGGATCAAAGCTGATCTTCTGTCCAACAAGAGTTCAGTATAATAAGAAAAGGAAATCAGCCCCCACCTCCTGGGATAAGCAGTAATAAAGATGTTTGAGGGATGAAGAGAAGAAATACCTAGTTCCAAAAAGAATACAATGGGAAAGAGAGCAAAAAGAATAAATTCACTGTGGAGAAACCTAACAAACATGATCTCAGTCAAACGATCAAAGTCAACATCAACAGTCACAAATCCTGTTCATAGTATGTGCTTTGATATGATATGGTGAAAATGAGACTTTTCCCTCTGTTGTTTTTCTCCCAATAACCTATAACCCGAGTATTATGAGAAAATCATCAGATTCCAACAGCTGGACTTATGTCAAAACATCTGATTAGTACTCTTCAATATTATCAAAGTCATCAAAGTTTGAGAAAACTACCATAGCCAAGAGGCACCTAAGTGGACATGACAAATAAATGCTGGGTAGACTCCTGAGTGATATCCTAGAATATATAAAAAACATTAATGAACTATAAACTTTAACAATATCATTAGTTCTGTATATACTAGTATATTAAGTATACTAATCTATTCAGTATATTAGTTCATATGACTGCTTTGGGGATATAACATAGTGTAACTGCTGTAGAAAACAGTCAGGTGGCTCTTCAAAATATTAAACGTTAGAATTATCACATCAAGTAATTCCACTTCTGGGTATATCCCCAGTGGAAGTGAAAGGATATGTATACATGGTAACAATTTACTGAAGTGTTCTGAAAAATAAAACCTATTTAAAAAAATGAGGTGTCCGTAAAGCAGAGTTTTAAATGGATCGGTTCAGTCACTCAGTTGTGTCTGAATCTGAGACCCCATGTACTGTAGTACACCAGACCTCCTAGTCCATCTTCAATTCCCAGAGCTTGTTCAAACTCATATCCATCAAGTCGATGATGCCATCCAACTATCTCATCCTCTGTCATCCCCTTCTCCCACCTTCAATCTTGCCCAGCATCAGGGTCTTTTCCAGTGAGTCAGTTCTTGGCATCAGGTAGCTAAAGTATTGGCGTTTCAGCTTCAGCATCAGTCCTTCCAATTAATATTCAGGACTGATTTCCTTTAGGATGGACTGGTTGGATCTCCTCGCAGTCCAAGGGACTCTCAAGAGTCTTCTCCAACACCACAGTTGAAAAGCATCAATTCTTTGGCACTCAGCTCTCTTTATAGTCCAACTCTCATATCCATACATGACTACTGGAAAAAAACTATAGCTTTGACCAGATGGACCTTTATCAACAAAGTAATGTCTCTGCTTTTTAATATGCTGTTTATGTTTGTCATAGCTTTTCTTCCAAGGATCAAGAGTCTTTTAATTTCATGGCTACAATCACCATCTGCAGTGACTTTGGACCCCCCTCCCCCCCACCAAAAAAAAAAATAAATAAAGTCTGTCACTGTTTCCACTATTTTCCCATCTATTTGTCATGAAGTGATGGGACTGGGTGCCTTGATCTCAGTTTTCTGAATGTTGAGTTTTAAGCCAACTTTTTCACTCTCCTCTTTCACTTTCATCAAGAGGGTTTTTAGTTCTTCTTTGCTTTTTGCCATAAGGGTGGTGTCATCTGCATATCTGAGGTTACTGATATTTCTCCTGGCAATCTTGATTCCAGCTTGTGCTTCAACCAGCCCAGCATTTCTCATGATGTACTCAGCATATAAGTTAAATCAGCAGGGTGACAATATACAGCCTTGATGTTACTCCTTTCCTGATTTGGAACCAGTCTGTTGTTCCAAGCCCAGTTCTAACTGTTGCTTCTTTAAATTGATAGATGATGTCAAACAAATAGAGAGAAATGTAAGGCTTTCTGGTATGAAGAAATATAGCCACAAAGAAGAAATGTACAAATTCACAACAGAGAGTGAAGATGTCTACTGAGAGAAATAATAAGTACGTTGACGCGAGTCAAGTTTCATGCACATATATAATCTTACAACTTACTCATTTTACACTAAAAAATCTGTTATTTTCCTGGCTTTACCCCAAATAATTATGTTTGGGGCAAATTCTTTTGTTCTCTCTGAGATCTTGATTCTTGTGTAATCATAGACAAGAGTAACAATGCCTCTCTTGAAGGGCTATTACAAGATATTACAAGATAGATATTCTTTCACAATGTAGCCTAGCTTTTGGATATCTAATGGAGTACACTGAATGTATACCATACATACACTGAAACGAAGCTCCTCCGAACAATGAAAATGTATCTTGGTAATTACTTGTATACATTTACATTATTGACATCAATGATCCCTATGTGATTTTTTTCCCTCTGGCATGAAGTTGTACTTTAATTTAAATTAGTACATTCTTTAAATAACCTAGTACCCAAACTCCAGAAAATGGTTCAGTTGTGCCATGCCTAGTCGTGCCCAACTCTTCACGACCCCATGGACTGTAGCCCACCAGGCTCCTCTGTCCTTTGGGATTTTCCAGGTAAGAATACTGGAGTGTGTTGCCATGCTATTTCCAGGAGATCATCCCAACCCAGGGATTGAACAAAGGTCTCCCACATTGTAGGCAGATTCTTTACCACCTGAGCCACCAGGGAATTAAAAAGGAGGAAAACATAATTTTTAAAAAGTCGAGAGAGAGGAGAGGGGTATGATTTGGGAGAATGGCATTGAAACATGTATAATATCATATAAGAAATGAATTGCCAGTCCAGGTTTGATGCAGGATACAGGATGCTTGGGGCTGGTGCACTGGGATGACCCAGAGGGATGGTATGGGGAGGGAGGTGGGAGTGGGGTTCAGGATTGGGAACATGTGTACACGCATGGCAGATTCATGTTTACAGTACAATATTGTAAAGTAATTAGCCTCTAATTAAAATAAATAAATTTAAATTAAAAAAATAAAAAAAATAAAAAGTCGAGTTTTTTGTTCTCCCCTGTGACTAAACATTGATATGAGACCTAATCTATGGAAAAAATACAAAAACTAGACAATTTATATTTTGTAATAGGCATGTTCAAGTTATTTAAGATAGCAAAATTTTAATGATTTTCATTTATCCTCAATAATAAGTAAATAGTGAAGCAAATTATATATGTGTGTGTATATATATGTATATATACATATGCATGCTTACAGATATGTATATATTTGAACCATGATTTAAAATATATGCAGAAATTTGAAAATATCTTTAAGTTAAACTTAAAGCATGACATCAAACTGTTGTATATAACCAAACTCCTTCCTAAATTGTCAGAGGTCTAAACTAATTTTACTAGAATCAGTAGCAGTCAATAGGGCAATTGCTTTCTGTCTCCTTGACATCTTCAGCATTTGATTTCTCTGATCTCTCTGATCACTAACTCCACCTTGATCTGTTGAAGTGAGGCATGAGATTCAGTAAGACAGTGGTAAATTAGCTTTTACTTTATCTTTATAGGAAAGCAATTTCTAGTTGTCTTTTTCTTGAGCCACTTCCTGTCAATGGGAAACTGACAAACAAATACCCCAACTTCACTGTGAGGGAAGGAAAAAAATAAATCAGGGGGAAAAAAGAAAAAAACAGTGGGGCATCTGGCCTCTAATTCCTGTCAAGCTTAATTTTCTGTTGCTGACTTCACAAGACTTGTTTCAAAGTACAGCTTTCTAGTAGCACCTTAATGAATTGTGTTCCTCCATCAGAACACATTATCTAAGTATGTTCTTGGTGGGTTTCTATCTTAGGTACAAATGTTACCTGTATTGTAGTAGACATAAAAATTTTGGCTAAGGAATAACTTTACATCAGCAAACATAATAGAAAACAAATATAAAGGAGTCAATATTTTGTATAGACATCCTTGAGTATCCATGACTGGGGTGGAGGGATTGGTTCCAGCATACCCCTTAGATATAAAAATCTGCAGATGCTCAAGTCTTTTACATATAGCACAGTATATGCATATGACCTATGCACATTCACATGCATATATCAAATTACCTCTGGATTACTTTTGACACCTAATAGAATATGAATGTTTTATGCTGCTAAGTCGACTCTGTGCGACCCCAGAGACGGCAGCCCATCCGTCCCTGTTATTCTCCAGGCAAGAACACTGGAGTGGGTTGCCATTTCCTTCTCCAATGCATGAAAGTGAAAAGTGAAAGTGAAGTCACACAGTCATGTCCGACTCCTAGCGACCCCATGGACTGCAGCCTACCAGACTCCTCCGTCCATGGGATTTTCCAGGCAGGAGTACTGGAGTGGGGTGCCAGTGCCTTCTCCAATGAATGTTTTATAAATAGCTTTAAATACTGATGCAATGTAAATGCTATGTAAGTATTTACTCCTGTGTGGCAAACTCAAGTTTCCAAAAAACTTCCTGGAATTTTTTTTTTCTTTTCCCCAGGTATTTTCAATCTTCAGTTGATTGAATCCATAGATGCATAATTTGTGGATACAGAAGGTCAATTGCTCTAGATTCCCTTCAAAGTTAAGTATGAAGGAGTATGACCTGGCCTTTAGAAACTCAGCTAAGTCTTAAAAAGTTATGGACTATTTTAAAGATGTAAAATTGGATAGAGATTGAAGAAACTTTAATGATAAGCTAGCTATCCTCTGTGTTAAAATGAAGAAAGAGAGGTCAAGAAATGTGAAGTATACCATAGTCATTCGGTAAATTAGTGAAAAACAAAAGATAAACCAAATGCATTCAATATGTTAATCATGCTAGACTGACTTATCCAATGGTTCCTTTCTTTCTAAAAATACTAACACCCAACATTTATTGAACACTTTCTATAGGTAAGTCAAAGTGCTTTATAAATAGTGAAATTTTTGTCTTCACAACAACTGTAAGAAATAAGAATTATGTAAAGTTTAAAAATAAAATAAAATTAGAAAAAAAAAAAAGAATTTTTATCCACACTTTATATGTGAAGAAATTTAGGCACAGAAAGATCAAATGACTTACCTAGGTCACACAGATACTTCATTGTAGAGCCGGTATTAAAAAGGCAACCTAATCTAGCATTTAACATGATAAGCTACTATTCATTCAATAACTATGTGCAGAGTTTGAACTCATTTAAATCACTAGAAGGTTAAGTACTTGGGGGAAAAGGTTTTATTATATTTTGTTCACTGCTAGTTGCCTACTCAATGCTTAGAATATTGATTATAATAGCTGCTTAATACATGTTTATTGAATTGACATGACTATATATAAAACAGCATTAAGTAGGTGCTGTTAAAATTCCTTACAATTGTTGGTTTCGGGGGAGTACTGAAAACTATTTTTAAGAAAAATAAGAACTAACAAAAATAAAGATCAACTAAGGTTTAAGAAAATATGAAAATACCTTATGGTTAACATTACTGAATCTGATTTTGACTTAGCTAAGGCAGGCTGTTAAATATCAGTTTTGATGCTACTGTCCAGTCACTAAGTTCTGTCTGACTCTGCAGCCCCATGCACTGCAGTGCACCAGGCTTTCCTGTCCTTCACTATTTCCCAGAGTTTGCTCAAACTCATGCCCTTTGAGTCGATGATGCCATCCCACGATCTCATCCTCTGTCGCCCCCTTCTCCTCCTGCCCTCAGTCTTTCCCAGAACCAAGAACTTTTCCAATGAGTTGGCTCTTTCTTTTCTCAACAAGGCTGTCCACGAGTCCTGTGACTATAGTAGGTCCTGAAATTTTGGGGGTCATAAAATGCTATAGTTTCCTATATCTGTTTTACCAATGGTTTTAACTTTACAATGATGTATATGATTATAATTTAATATTTACTCCTTAAAATTATCATAAAGACAGCCACTGTAATTATGAAACTTCTTTCACTTTTTTCACTTTCACAGTACAATCTGTTACACAGTAGTTATTAAGTTATTAGCTCTCAAGTAAGTGAATAAATGACTATATGAGCATTTGGAGTTGCATAGAAAAGAATTTGGCCTTGTATAGATAAAGGCCTCACCTTTTCTCTTGTCTTCTTCAAGGAAATCTGTCACATCTGATAGAGGTATCTATCCTGTGACAGCATCTATCCTATTTATGGCAGGAAATACTCCCTCCAGAAAGACTAACTATGTGATTTTGGATGAGGCTTTGGATCTTGTGGTATCAGCTGACCCATTGAGTTCAACCATGTGGGCAATCAATAAATTAATCAACAAGACATGAAGATTCAATAAAAATTTTGGACACTAAGCTCAGGTAAGCTTTCCTGGTTGACAATACTCTATTCTAACACATTGAGGCTAGGAGGGCTAGACTCACAGTGGAAGACAACAGAAGCTTCATATCTGGAATCCTCCCAGACTCTGCTCTTTGAGTCTCTTTCTTTGCCTAATTTTAATCTAAAGACTTAACTTGTATGCAGAATACATCATAGGAAATGCTGAGCTGGATGATGCATAAGTTGGAATCAAGATTGCCAGGAGAAATGTCAACAACCTCAGATATGCAGATGATATCACTTTAATGGCAGAAAATAAAAAGGAACTAATGAATCTCTTCGGAGAAGGCAATGGCACCCCACTCCAGTACTCTTGCCTGGAAAATCCCATGGATGGAGGAGTCTGGTGGGCTGCAGTCCATGGGATCGCTAAGAGTCAGACACGACTGAGCGACTTCACTTTCACTTCTCACTTTCATGCATTGGAGAAGGAAATGGCAACCCACTCCAGTGTTCTTGCCTGGAGAATCCCAGGGACGGGGGAGCCTGGTGGGCTACTGTCTGTGGGGTCGCACAGAGTCGGACAGGACTGAAGCAACTTAGCAGCAGCAGCAGCAGCAAAGAGTCTCTTGATGAAAGTGAAAGAGGAGAGTGAAAAAGCTGGCTTAAAACTCAACATTCAGAAAATGAAGATCATGGCATCTCGTCCCATCACTTCATGGCAAATAAATGGGGAAAAGATGGAAACAGTGTCAGTTTTCATTTTATTGGGCTCCAAAATCAATGAGTATGGTAACTGCAGGCATGTAATTAAAAGACACTTGCTCCTTGGAAGAAAATTTATGAAAAACCTAAACAGCATATTAAAAAGCAGAGACGTTACTTTGGGTACAAATGTCTGTCTAGTCAAAACTACTATTTTTCCAGTAGTCTTGTGTGGATGTGAGAATTGGACCATAAAGAAGGTTGAGCACAGAACTGATGCTTTCAAACTGTGGCACTGGAGAAGAGT
The DNA here is from genome assembly GCF_032452875.1 of Bos javanicus. Lineage (NCBI taxonomy): Eukaryota > Metazoa > Chordata > Mammalia > Artiodactyla > Bovidae > Bos > Bos javanicus. The sequence goes on along the minus strand of NC_083869.1, from coordinate 55,609,935 downwards.
CTTGAGAGTCCCTTGGACAGCAAAGAGATCAACCCTGTCAATCCTACAGGAAATCAACTCTGATTATTCATTGGAAGGACTGTTGCTAAATTTGAAGCTCCAATATTTTGGCCACCTGATGTGAAGATTCAACTCACTGGAAAGACTCTCATGTTGGGAAAGATTGAGAACAAGAGAAAAAGGGGGCAACAGAGGATGAGATGGTTGGATGGCATCACTGACTCAATGGATGTGAGTTTGAGCAAACTCAGGGATATAATGAAGGACAGGGAAGCCTGGAATGCTGTAGTACATGAGATTGCAAAGAATTGGAATGACTTAGCAACTGAACAACAACAACAATCTAAAGATGTTCCCTGTTATATGATGTATCCATAACTCTGAGTATAAAAGCTTTCAATGTGTTCTGTGAGTCCTTATCATGAGTTAGTGAAATGGACTGTTTTTGGGAACCCCTCAAATTTGTGGTTAGTGTCAGGAATGAGGGTGTTCTTATGGAGGATTGAACCTCAACCTTTACAGACTGGCTAACAGTGGACAGAAGGCTAAATGATTTCTGTAATGCAATGGTCAGAGCAGATAGTATAACATCCTTATGGGGTGATACGGGCTTCTGACAAATATGTATTCTGAAAAAGTCATTTAACCTCTGTGTTTTAAATTTCACAATTGGTAATTTTTAAATAACATTATAGTACTTCATAAAGTTATATTAAAGTATATATATTAAGATATGACCGATTGTCCTAATTACAGAATATCTAGGAACCGTTTAATAGAAAAGACGGTAATACTATTTATTTTAATGTGTTGCCCTCTCTAAGTACTGGTTCTTGAAATTTAATGATCATACTCATTTTTATATAGCAATGTAATTTAGATAGTCCCTTCCCTTCTGTGGCCAGAGTAAAATTCCATTTAGTTACAAATTCAGTCAATTTAAACAGTTGAAGAATCATAGGTCACTGAAATGCAATCTATACTCTCCCATCAGCAGTGATTACATGTAGATTATCTCAGAGTAGAATGAATATTATTTCTTAATATTTCCCCAAAAATAAAATTCTAAAACTTATTTAAAAACATCCCATAATTAATCAACCTTAAGCATCTTATGAGCTATCTAATGAGTAAAATGAAAATAGTAATAATAATATTTATGTCATATGATTTAATTAGAATGTTTAGATGGTTGGACCAAGATTTTAACATTTGCTTGCAAGTAATTCTAGTAGGCAATACAGCTTTCAAATCTGTCTGAATAGATGACCAAAGACAGAGAATCTTCAGGTCATTTGAGCAAATTCATACAAATTTTAATATTTTTCCCTTGACTTTTAATCAATTAAGGTTACATTTTGAGCTGGGGGCCAGGTCTGAATATAGGACAGCATCTCTCTAGAAGCACTTATCATACGAAATGGAATTATAAATAAGTTGAAACTAATCAATAATATTATATGATGCCTAAAACATGATCATTCTACTGGAAAGAATCCTTAATAAAAATAGAGTCAGAGTAAAAAAATTTCAATGCTTATTATCCTTCAAGTGACAGAAATATCTGGGAATCATTGTTATTAAAAGGGAGATAGATGTTGTGGAGAAGGAGGTTTTTATACAACATGGGAGTATTATCCCTCAAAATTTTCCATCTACCTTACTTATTATTCCACCTTCACTAGGGTAACTTTATTATCACTTATTTAACTTACCAGGGACTGTTAACATTTATCAAAGTATGCTGGTATATATTAGCATTGTGCACACTGAAAATATGTATTTTATATAAATCATGAACTGGCCTTTGGTTTTGTATGTTGTTCTCTTGACAAGTTAGGGTTATAATAACAGAATCAAATTTATGCTATTGCAAACGTGAAGGCTACACTCAGAGCCACATTGATGTCAAGGTGCAACAAAGTCATTCAGTGAAGCCCAGTGTGGGAAACCAGTCCACCTGCCAAAGCGCTTCTAGCTAACATCTCAAGAAGGCCCAACTGGTTGAAATATAATTCTGTTCTATAGTATACAGAGTGTCTCAATGTGTTTCCAAGTGTATATAATATCTCCATGAGGCATAATTTATTATTCTCATTTCCAAATAGGACAGCTGAGACCTATAGAAATTAAATGACTTGCCACTACGAGAAAACAAGTGATCAGTTTGGGTCTATAATAGCTCACTTCTTGAACAATGCTGTTGCCCCAGGAGTGTCTTCCTGGTTATCCATCACATACATGCATTTCCAAAGACATTTGATTGTTTTAACATTATTTCACACTTTGCAGACATATACGTAGCCTGTGGCACTTTCGTAGACATCCCACAATATTCAGTGGTTTAATCATTAGTCCTCTGAAGAAGTCATAAATCAGTAGCCTAGGAGAACAACCACTCCTAGGCAAATAATTGTTAAAATTCTCACTTGCTTGAAGTTTGATATATTTGGGGAGATTAGTCCCTGAGTTTATGCTAATTCATTTAGCTAAATTTTAAAAAGAGAAATGGTGATGACAATAATAAAACAAAACCAAAAAATCATACAAATCACCAAAACAAAGCAGGATAATGTTTTTGGAAAAAATTCAAAACAATCTGAAAATAAAAGTGTGAGAAATTTCTAGGGACATTTAAGTCTAGCATTCTCTCACAGGTAGGAAATAAAAAGTATCTGATCATTAAAACTTTGTCATCCTTTTAAATATTTGGTATTTGAAATATAATACATACACAAAATAATAACAATGTAAAAGGTTAGAAATTTTAACTCAAGAAACTTAATTTACAGGACTTCCCCCCAGTGGCTAAGAATCTGCCTGCCAATACAGGGCGCATGGGTTTGATCTCTGGTCCAGGAAGATTCCACATGCCCTGGGCAACTAAGTCCATGTGTCACAGCTACTGATCTCACATGCCACAATTATTAAGGTCTGAGTGTCCTAGAGCCCGTATTCTGCACAAAGAGAAGACACCACAATAAGAAGGGCAATGCCAACAAATGTTCAAACTACCAGACAATTGTGCTCTTTGCACATGCTAGTAAGGTAATGCTCAAAATCCTTCAAGGTAGGCTTCAACAATATGTGCACAAAGAACTTCCAGATGTACAAGCTGGATTTAGAAAATGCAGAGGAATCAGAGGTCAAACTGCCAGCATTCATTGAATCATGCAGAAAGCAAGAGAGATCCAGAAAACATCTACTTCTGCTTCATTGACTACACTAAAGCCTTTGACTGAGTGGACCACAACAAACTATGGAAAATTCTTCAAGAGATGGGTCTACCAGACCATCTTACCTGCCTCCTGAGAAAGCTGTATGCATATCAAGAAGCAACAGTTAGAACCAAACATGGAACACTGGACTGGTTTAAAACTGGGAAAGGAATACATCAAGGAATACAACATACAAGGCTGTATGCTGTAAGCCTGTTTATTTAACTTATATGCAGAGGAAAAAATGTGAAATGCCAGTTTGGATGAGGCTTAAGCTGGAATTAAGATTGCGGGGAAAAATGCCAGTAACCTCAGATTATGCAGATGACACTACTTTAAAGGCAGAAAGTGAAAACAAACTATAGAGCCTCTATGAAGGTGAAAGAGGAGAGTGAAACAGCTGGCTTAAAACTCAACATTTAAGAAACGAAGATCCGATCTCATCACTTCATGGCAAATAGATGGGGAAATAATAGAAACAGTTACAGACTTTATTTCCTTATCCTCCAAAATCACTGTGGACGGTGACTGTAGCCATGAAATTAAAAGAAATTACTTTGCTGAGAATGGTCCGCATACTTAAAGCTATGGCATTTCTAGTAGTCATGTAGAGAAGTGAGAGTTGGACCAGAAAGAAGGCTACATGAAGGGCAGCAAAGTAGACACTGATGTAAAGAACAGACTTTTGGACTAAGTGGGAGAAGGCGAGGGTGGGATGATTTGAGAGAATAACACTGAAACATGTACATTATCATATTAAAACAAATGATCACTGCAAGCCTGAGGCATGAAGCAGGCACATAAAGATATTGCTCTGGGACAATCCAGAGGATTAGGGTGGGTAGGGATTGGAAGGGGAGTTCAGTATCCTGTGGACACATGTATGCCTATGGCCAATTCATGTTGATGTATGGCAAACACCATCACAGTATTGTAAATGAATTATTTGCCAGTTAAAATTAATTAATTAATTGTCAAAATAAAAGAAGGCTGAGCACCAAAGAATCGATGCTTTGGAACTGTGGTGGTGGTGAAGACTCTTGAGAGTCCCTTGGACTTCAAGGAGATCCAACCAGTTCATTCTAAAGGAGATCAGCCCTGGGATTTCTTTGGAGGGAATGATGCTGAAGCTCCAATACTTTGGCCACCTGATGCAAAGAGCTGACTTATTTGAAAAGACCCTGATGCTGGGAAAGATTGAGGTCAGGAGGAGAAGGGGACGAAAGAGGACAAGATGGTTGGATGGCATCACTGACTCAATGGACATGAGTCCAGGCAAACTCCAGGAAATAGAGAAGGACAGGGAAGCCTGACATGCTGCAGTCCATGGGCTGCAAAGAGTCAGATATGGCTGAGCAACTGAACAATGACAGTAACAATCTTTACCTCAATACCAGATGTTAATTATGGATGTATCTTTTTAAAAGCCAATGACTCTAAAGTGGAATTATGCATCGTTTATAATAGATATTGACACTTCTTGCAACAAAGTAGTCCAGGATGGAAAATGTGACTTATGCCTAAACCAATTAAGATAGTACATTCCTCTAGTTATAGTGATTAGCTCAGGGGTAGGTACTTCATTCATCAGTCACTTAAATGCAAATACAAACCACGGCAAAGGACTTGAACCTGAGAAGACATGAATTTAGGGATGCTGGGAACTGAGAATAAAGCAAAGTTAGTAGAAAAAATTGGAGATGAATTAGTCTTGGTGATATCATTTACATTTAAACAGACTTCTGGATTTGTTCTAAAGCAACTCAGACACACCTCTGATTTCTCTTCTATACTTTAACTGTTTGAGTTGAGTATTATTGCAAGCAAGTTATTTCTAACTAAAAATGTAAGTTCCCTGTAAAGTCAAATGTGTATCTTGATTCTTCAGCCCCATAAATCATCCTGGGTATGTATCTGTGAAAGTATCTTCTCTATATATATATTTTTCACTCCCAGGGAGAAAAACATAATGGATTCAGTGATTTTACTTTTTTAATACGCTCAGACCATATAAGACTGCTTATTACCAATATCAAAACATATTTACCAAGCTTGAAAGCCATGTAATTGGATTAATATGTGCTTTTAATATTATACTAATTTGAAATAAATGATTAGGTCAAAAAGTAAACAAATTTTAGATTTATAGAGTTCCCTTCCACTCTACCAAACATTTTTCAAAATATTCAGCACAGAGGACAAGAAATTATTTATTACTTAAAAAAAATACCATCTCAGCATGTCTTTCCCTCACACAAATCTGAACACCAATTTTATATCAAGGAGTCTTGTTCTCTCAAGACACATTTTTTTTAATGATTAAATAATTTATGCTGGGAACTTTCATGTTATATAATTTAACATTCCCTAAACATGATATGAGATGCTGTAATTCCTATCAATATTTTAACTTATCAAATAATGAAATTCAAAACTTAGCAGACATAAGAACTGGAATTCAAATACAGGTAATCTTTCATTTTCAAGTCTTGAGGGATGAAAACAGAATCTTGATCTCTGTTTTGTCTCTTAACAGATAACATGGCATTCATTAAAAAACATGGGTCAGACCTCCTTATCCTCTTTGTGATTCAATCTTCTTAAAGTTATTCCAGTTTTTAAACACTCTATCTTACTAGCATTTATCTTCCAAGAAGGATTTGGCTGCATATAGGAATTCCAAACTTCATCTAAATTAATTATCTTACTAGATAGAACTATGCTTAAATATACAATTTTTTTTTGAAGTCTTGACTAATATGTCTCTACTGTCATTTCTGGTACCTCTGTATCACAGAGAGGCACACACAACTAGCATTTCTTCTTACAGATAATCACTATCTTCCTTCATTATTTTATAATTACTTGCGATCCTTTTAAGGATGGAAGAACTAGATGGTTTAATCAAAATTTTAGAAGGTGAATTTTGTTTTTGTTTGTTTTCTATTGAGATTAGGCTAAATAGTTACATTGATCTGTTTTTCTTTTCTGATGTAATCTACATTTATTTTTAGTGTTATGAACATTATTGAAAATTCTGTCATAAAATTAAGTTAAATAGCTTTATGTGCAAATTTCTACTTTAAATGATAACTGCAGATAAATGTTTACTTACGCTATGTGTAAATGCACACACACTCAAACACACACACTTAGACCAGGGTTTTAATGCTCAAATAGATTAAAATATATTACACTATTTAAAAAAAATCATTATCCATGATGAACATAGGTACAAAAAGTCTGAAAGTATTAGCAAGTCAAATTCAACAATACACTTAAAGGATCATATACCATGATAAAGTAGAATTTATTCTAGACATGCAAGGATGGTTTAATACCCATGAATCAGTGTAACATAACAAAACAAAGACTATAAAACATGATCATGTAGAAAAAGTATTTGACAAAATTTAACATGCATTAATGATTGAAAAAAAAAACCTCTCAAAAAAAGTGGATAAAGAGGGAATATACCTCCATACAATAAAGTTATATATGACAAAAACAAAGTTTGCATTATACTCAATAGTGAAAAGTGAATTTTTTTTTTATTTTGGTAAGATCAGCAACAAGACAAGGAATCACACTGTTATCACTTATTTAAAGAGTATTAGAAGTCATAGCCACAGCAGGTAGGCAAGAAAAGGAAATAAAGGATAATCACCAAACACACTACAAAAAAAAAAAGAAAAGAAAAAGAACAACTTACAAGCCAATTCTTTGGTGAATACAGATGCAAAAATCTCAGAATATTAGCAAACCAAATCCAACAATACATACAAAAGATCACACACCATGATGAAATCAAATTTATTTCAGGTGACAAGTATGTTTCAACATATACAAATCAATCAAGGTGATATACCACATTAACAAAAGAAAGACAAAAACACATGACCATTTCAACAGATGTAAAAAAAAGCATTTGGCAAAATTCAACATTCATTCATGATAAAAATTCTCATCAAAGTGGGTAAAGAGGGAACATATCTTAGCATAATACAGGCTACTTATGACAAACCCACAGCTAATCTAATACTCAATGATGAAAGACTGGAAGCTTTCTTGCTAAATTCAGAAACAAGACAAAGATACCCACTTTTAGCATTTCTATTTAACATAGTGCCAGAAGTACTAACCACAGAAACAGACAGGAAAAAAAAAATCCAAATTGGAAAAAAATATTTAAAATTATCATGCACTGCACTTGGCATGATAATCCTGTACTTCAGTAACTCTCTGTACTTCAGGTACAGAGAACCCTGAAGTCTCCACCCTAAAACTGTTAGAACTAATAAATTAATTTAGCAAGTTTGCAGGATACAAAATCAATATAAAGAAATATGTTGCATATCTATACACTAACAATAAATTATCAGAAAGTTAAAAAAAAATTCTATTTAAAACTGTATCAAAAACAAAACAAAACAGTACTAGGGATAAATTTAACCAAAGAGGTGAAAAACTTATACTCTGGAAACTATAAAGCATTGATGAAAACAGAAGAGGATTCAAAGAAATGAAAAGTTATGCTGTTGGATTGAATAATTAACATTATTAATATGTCCATATCACCCGAAGCAATCCTTAACAAAATAACCATGAAATTTTTCACAGAACTAGGAAAAAAAAATAGTCCTAAAATTTATATGAAACCACAAAAATGCCAAATTGCCAATGAAATTCTGGGGTGAGGGAATGTGAGGGAGTTACAAAAACCATTAATAATAGCAGACTATTCTAGAAACCTGCAGTAATCAAAATAGCTGGTAATGGTACAAACAGAGACATACAAATCAATGGGGGCGGGGGGAAACAGTGCAGAAATAAACCCACAGATGCACTATGGTCAAGTAATCTATGACAAAGACCTTAAGAATATACAGTGGGGAAAACACAGTCTCTTCAACAAGCGGTGCTGGGTAAATTACACAGTCACATGTAAAATTAGGAGATTAGAACTTTCATTCATGCTATATACAAAAATAAACTCAAGATTGTTTGAATATCTAAATGTAAGACTTAAAAGAAGTGAACATAGGTGGAATACTCCAATCCAACATAAATATTAGCAACACTTTACTGGATCAGTTCCTAGGCCAAAGGAGGAAAAGCAAAAATAAATAATCAGGACATAATTAAATTTCAAAGTTTCACACATGAAAGGAAACCATCAACCAAATGAAAGCATAACCTTTGGAATGGGAGAAAATATTCACAAATGTTACCAACAAGGGTTCAATTTTCAAAATATACACACAGACCATACAACTCAATATCAAAAAAAAAAAAATAATCAAAAAATGGACAGAAGACCCCATGGACTGTAGCCCACCAGGCCCCTCCCTCCATGGGATTTTCCAGGCAAGAGTATTGGAATGGGGTGCCATTGCCTTCTCCGCAAGGAAGACATACAGATGGACAATTGGCATGTAAAATGATACTTAATATTGTTAATTATTAGAGAAACACACATTAAAATCACAAGATATCACCTCACATCGGAAAAATGGCTATCATCTAAATATTTGCAAATAATAAATGCTGGAGTTGGTGTGGAGAAAAGAGAACCCTCTGTTACTGTTGGTGGGGATGTAAATCAGTGCAGACCACTTACATGGAAACAATATGGAGGTTCCTTTTAAAAAACTAAAAACAGAGCTACCATATGACTCAGCAATTCTACTTCTGGGCATATATATGGAAAAGACAAAAACTCTAATTCAAAAAGATATATGTACTTTAATTTTCATAACAGCACTATTTGCAATAGCCAAGTCATGGAAGCAACCTATATATTCATCAATAGATGAATATATAAGGAAGATGTGGTACATATACTTATGATGGAATATTACTCAGTCATGAAAAAAGAACACAGTATTGAAATTTGTTATAACAGGGATGGACCTAGAGCATGTCATAGTAAATGATGTAAGTCTGAAAGAGAAATATAAATATTATATGGTGGCACTCATATGTTGAATCTAAAAAAAGATAATAATACAAATGAATCTATTTACAAAACAGAAACAGAGTCACAGATATAGAAAACAAACTTGTGGTTACCAAAGAAGAGAGGGAAGCAGAGGCACAAATTAGGATTGTTAACATATACAAACTATTTTTAAAAATTAGACAAGCAATAAGGATATTCTGTATACACCAAGGAATTAAACCCATTACCTTTTAATAACCTATTCAGTTCATTTCAGTCACTCAGTCGTGTCTGACTCTTTGCAACCCCATGAATCACAGCACACCAGGCCTCCCTGTCCATCACCATCTCCTAGAGTTCACTGAAACTCATGTCCATCGAATCGGTGATGCCATCCAGCCATCTCATCCTCTGTTGTCCCCTTCTCCTCCTGCCCCCAATCCCTCCCAGCATGAGAGTCTTTTCCAATGAGTCAACTCTTCGCATGAGGTGGCCAAAGTATTGGAGTTTCAGCCTCAGCGTCAGTCCTTCCAATGAACACCAAGGACTGGTCTCCTTTAGGATGGACTAGTTGGATACCCTTGCAGTCCAAGAGACTCTTAAGAGTCTTCTCTAACACCACAGTTCAAAAGCATCAATTCTTCGGTGCTCAGCTTTCTTCACAGTCCAACTCTTACATCCATACATGACCACTGGAAAAACCATAGCCTTGACTAGATGGATCTTTATTGGCAAAGTAATATCTCTGCTTTTCAATACACTATCTAGGTTGGTCATAATTTTCCTTCCAAGGAATAAGCATCTTTTAATTTCATGGCTGCAGTCACCATCTGCAGTGATTTTGGAGCCCCAAAAGATAAAGTCTGACATTGTTTCCACTGTTTCCCCATCTATTTGCCTTGAAGTGATGGGACTAGATGCCATGATCTTAGTTTTCTGAATGTTGAACTTTAAGCCAACTTTTTCACTCTCCTCTTTTACTTTCATCAAGAGGCTTTTAAGTTCCTCTTCACTTTCTGCCATAAGGGTGGTGTCTACTGCATATCTGAGGTTATCGATATTTCTCCCGGCAATCTTGATTCCAGCTTGTGCTTCTTTCAGCCCAGTGTTTCTCATGATGTACTCTGCATATAAGTTAAATAAGCAGGGGGACGATATACAGCCTTGATGTACTCCTTTTCCTATTTGGAACCAGTCTGTTGTTCCATGTCCAGTTCTAACTGTTGCTTCCTGACCTGCATATAGGTTTCTCAAGAGGCAGGCAGGTGGTCTGGTATTCCCATCTCTTTCAGATTTTTCCACAGTTGATTGTGATCCACACAGTCAAAGGCTTTGGCATAGTCAATAAAGCAGAAATAGATGTTTTTCTGGAACTCTTGCTATTTTGATGATCCAGCGGATGTTGGCAATTTGATCTATAGTGTAATATAAACTATAAAAATACCGAATCACGATGAAACATATCTGAAGTAAAATCACTGTAAATCAACTATGTGGTATGCTTAGTCATGTCCGACTCTGCAATCCCATGAATTGTAGTCCGTTAGGCTACTCTGTCCATGGGGATTCTTCAGGCAAGCATACTGGTGTGGGTTGCCATGTCCTCCTCCAGGGGATCTTCCCAATCCAGGGATTGAACCCAGGTCTACCGCATTGCAGGTGGATTCTTCACCATCTGATCCACCAGGGAAGCCCAAATCAACTATACTTCAAATAAGATAGTAATATACTATATAATTTAATATATAATGTCTATAAATATATATACCTTATATATATATATAATTTAATATTCTGTAATATAAACTATACTACTAAATGGGCTTCCCTGGTGAATATAAAATGTTATAAACACTAGGATTTTGCCACATGCATGATCCCTAGAAAGTTTTAGATCCTCACTATTTTACAAAAAGAATAGAAACTTGAAAGAAAAGTAATTTAAAATGTATCAAGAATATTGAAAATTGTCTGGGGTTAAAGAAATACAAAATAAAAAGGAGATATTTTAAGAATCAGCAAAAACTAAAACAACACAACAGCAAAATTGTTCTGTCTTACTTTTTTTAAAATACAGAGTGTATTCTTCGTTGAAGGAACTTGGGTCAAAACCCAGGAGCCAAGAAACCTTCTTTCTTTGCCCCTTTTTTTACTGTTTTATGGATCCTGAATATTTTTGGAATGATACATCAGAACTCAAGTAACTGGCAGTTTAAGTTTCCAAAAGTGGTGCAAAGAAAAATCACACTCAGTAAGAGTACTGGTCAGTGGAAGTGAGAGGTGATGCTAGAATCAAAAACGTGCACAAAGTAACTTAGAAAAACAAAGTCTTGGTGACAATATATATGCAGTGTCTTCCCTGGGCTCCTTCTCCCTTTATTTTTCTCTGTCACAAAGTAGTTTCAGTGTGTTTCTTATTTTACAACTTTCACTGTTGTTTCCTACAACAAAGAACCTGTATTCCTTTTTGCCACTTTTCTTCAGTCTCTCTGCAAGTCATTTTCATTCATTAGTTCCGATTATTTTTTTAACTTATATCTTCATTTATTATTTTTTTTCCACTTTATTTTTTTAATTGAAGGATAACTGCTTTACAGAGTTCTGTGGCTTTTTGTTATACATCAAGAATCAGGGATAGGTACGCCCATGTCCCTTCCCTTCCAAGCCTCCCTCCCATCTCCCTCCCCATCCCACCCTTCCAGAAGGTCACAGAGTCCCTGTTTGTTTTCCCTCCAAATTAATTGTGCTTTTGACTCCATTAGGACCCTTCTCTATTCATTAGATTTCTCATTAAATTTTTAATTGGTGCCTTTGGGGTTAACATTGTTGATATTTGACAGAAAACAACAAAATTCTGTAAAGTAGTTATCCTCCAATTTATACACACACACACACACACACACACACACACACACACAAAGCAAAACTGTTACCTTGTCTCAACATTTTTATGTTTTCATTTCTGCTATAGTTTAAAATAAATGTTTCTAGATAGTGACTCCATTCCTGTATTCTGTACAATGTGTTCTAAATAAAAACTTTTAAGGACATTGGGCTTAAAAGATCTTTTAGAGGCTATTTGGTATAGATGTCTTCATATGAGACATTTTGTAAGAGGCCTTTTTTTTTTCTTTTACTATAATAAGATATTCTTTTTGAAACTCCCAAGAGAGAGAAATTCTCTCTTACTCATACATGTAACTATACAATTTCATGATCATCAACTCTTTCATTCAATTGCAAATTCAAATATATTTCACTTGAGATGTACAAGTAAATATATTTGAGTTGCCTAGTAGATGTATAGCTAAAAGGAAATGATTCTTTTTATTTTCTTGCAAAGTAACAAAATCTCTACTTAACAGGACTTTTTATTTTTATTTTTTTTAACAGGGCTTTAAAGAGTGACCTACAAGATATCTTTAGGAAATTTTGATCTCTCCCTAGTCACCTAAGACTACAATATTACATATTCTGGAATACAAAAATTTAATCAATAGATGGAGAAGGAAGAGGGTAAGGAGAAAAAAGAAGAATGGGAGGAAGAAGAAAGGTGAAAAATGATTGTCAGCTATCATGATACCCAAATAAACATGGAGAAACTGTTGTGATATTCTCATAAACATCTCTACACGTAGTAGCAACTTCAGACTTAGTATTATCTCTGACACTTATTTGATAAGAGCTATAAATATGACCAATCTAGATAGCATATTCAAAAGCAGAGACATTACTTTGCCAACAAAGGTTCGTCTAGTCAAGGCTATGGTTTTTCCTGTGGTCATGTATGGATGTGAGAGTTGGACTGTGAAGAAGGCTGAGTGCCGAAGAATTGATGCTTTTGAACTGTGGTGTTGGAGAAGACTCTTGAGAGTCCCTTGGACTGCAAGGAGATCCAACCAGTCCATTCTGAAGGAGATAAGCCCTGGGATTTCTTTGGAAAGAATGATGCTAAAGCTGAAACTCCAGTACTTTGGCCACCTGATGCAAAGAGTTGACTCATTAGAAAAGACTCTGATGCTGGGAAAGATTGAGGGCAGGAGGAGAAGGGGACGACAGAGGATGAGATGCCTGGATGGCATCACTGACTCGATGGACGTGAGTCTGAGTGAACTCCAGGAGTTGGTGATGGACAGGGAGGCCTGGTGTGCTGCGATTCATGGGGTCGCAAAGAGTCGGACATTACTGATCTGATCTGATCTGATAAACTTTCTGAGCTTTGAATTATGTAAATATGGAAAATGAACATAACAGAGAGTATACCACTCAGGATTGCTTCAAGGGTTAAAGAACTACTTTATAGTGTAATTGTATTTTACATATAAACTTTTTGTTAGATACAGATCTATAAATCCAATCCCTAGAACCCTTTTTTAAATTATTTAATAAACAGTTCTAAAATGATCTTGACTGTCATTCACATTTGGTCATGACTAAATTCATTGGCCTGCCATAATCCTGCAAAGGGCCTCTCAGAATGAGCTATCATTGACTTTGGATTACCTGGTACTGCAAAACGCAGAGAAACCTCTGTAAAAATCATCCCACTGCTGTCTGCCTGCCTTTCACATATCTACATTAGTATCCATACAACTTTCTGACTATTGTATTTTTTCCATTAGTGGTCAAGGTCTACAGAAAAATGACTTCTTACCACAGGGTTCAAATGGCAATGTACTTTATACTTCATTCTTACCACTGTTGTTCCTTCCTAGGGAATTTGGATAACAGATCAGATTCCCACAGGAGAATCATTTCCCAGCCATTTAACAAAGGTTCTATTCTATCTGAACTTAGTGAGGAGCTAATGATTTTGACAAGAATAATTTCCTGTTTTAGATAGCCTTATGAGATTCTTTTCCTTTTAAAGTCAAGCTCTTTTGATTACAGATGTCATGTCTCCCATAATACTAGTTATAAGCTTGTCTTTTCAAAGGAAAAATGGAAGTGTGAGGGTTTGATTGCCTTGTCATTTAACAGCATTATTACCATGAGAAACTTTTTCTCCCACTTGTCAGGCTGAAACAAAGCCTAATACTTTTTTAGGCTCAGAGTTCTCAATATTCTTTTTATTTATATCATACCATTTTGAAAGAGAGGCGCACCTTTGAAATACTGTGTAAATAAAATCATTTAAAAATGCAGCACCCAGAAAAATATAGAGCCACAGGCAAACAAGTAGGGAGGGGAAATATAGAAACCATGATTGACCAGACCAGTCATTAGTGAACAAGTATCTTTCCATCTTCAAGAAATGAGGGAAAAAAAGTTCCACACATACTTCAAAAGATCTTCTGGGCATAAAGAGTCATATAGAGGAAAAAGAGGTAAAGAGCAACTGGGACAAGATAATATATATTCTCAGTAAAGAGAATCTGCAATACTATTCATCTTTATGCATGACCATCTTGGGAAAATAGAGTTCACAAGTAAGTACTGTGCAGTTCGACTATAGGAATTAGCCGTGTTTGTATTAGATCAAGTGCAATAATGACAAGTTTGGTAAGCTATAATCTAAAAAGTGGTTCCACCAAAGGGAATTCTAGAGATTATGAAAAGAGGCCTGATCTGGAATCTCAGAAGCCTTGCTGCCTACACTGGACAGCTTCCCATAAAGCCTTATGGGAACACCTAAATGAACTTTTGGGCCAAACCAATAACTTGCTTTGATATGATTGAATGAGGCTCGTATACAAAGCATTGAGACACTGTATCTCTAGATCATCTCCTGGTGTCTAGACCTAAGGTTTCTTCCTTTAACCATAGATTTAGATTTTCAATAGTGTCTCTATATTAGTCAGCCAGCATTACCATAAAAAATAGCACAGACCAGTGGTTTAAATAACAGAAATTTACTTCCTCTCAGTTCTGGGGGCTGGAAGGCCAAGATAAAGGCATCAGCAGGGCTTTTTTGTTTTTTTCTCTTAAGGGATCTTTTGTTGACTTATAGTTGGCTATTCTCTCACTGCAGGCTTTCATGGTCTTCTCTTCTTATAAGGACACCAGTCATATTGGATTAAAGTCTTTCAGAGAGGCCCTTGATTCAGACCCTGAAGTACTTCATTTGAATGAAAAGAGTCTTCTAATTGACCCTTTTGTTTCTACTCAACTTGTTCCATAGTAACATCTTCACATCATCACCAAAATAATCTCTCTAAAATTAAAGTTATGTTCTGTCTTTATATTATTTCAAATTATATAGTAACTCCCTTGTGACCATGGACATAAAATTTAAAGCATTTCATTACAATGGCTTTTCCTCTTCTTATAAGGATGTTAGTCATACTGGATTAAAGTCCTGCTCTTATGATCTCGTTTAACCTTAATTACCTCTTTAAAGGCCCTATCTCCAAATATAGTCACAAGGAGGCTCAGGGCTTCCACATATAAACTGAGGCAAGGAGGGCACAATTCAATCCATAACTGTCTTCTGTGAAGATGATCTTCAAGGCAGAACAGTACATGCAAAATAGGATGTATTTGGATGTTAGACAGAATAGGGTGTGAATTGTAGCTGGAAATATATTACTGTAAGATTAAGTTATCTTGGCAAAATAAATCCTTCTTTATGAAAATAGGCTATTAATAATTGCATACCAAGTTTTTTGGGGCTTCTCAGGTGGCACTAGTTATAAAGAACCCACCTGCCAAAGTAGGAGTTTCAGAAGATGTGGGTTCAGTCACTGGGTTGGGAAGATCCCCTGGAGGAGGGCATGCCAATCCACTCCAGTAGGTTGCCTGGAGAATTCCATGGACATAGGAGCCTGGCAGGCCACAGTTCATGGAGTCACAGAGAGTCAGACACGACTGAGTGACTAGCACGCATGCAGACACCAGGCTTTTTATAAAGACTGAGGAAGATAAAGTCTGAAAAATATCCTAACAGTACTTAGTAGCTAATAGTTGTCAATGTTTCTCTCTGATGTTTATCTTTTAGGTGGTAGGGCCTGAAGGCCAAGAGTGCCATTCTGTGCAGTATATATCTTGACTGCTAAAAATTAACATTTTACTCAATCTGAGCTGTTTTTGTACTGTAGATACCTCCAGTTATCAAAAAAAAAAAAAAAAAAAAAGCAAACACAAACAGTTAACTAATTTCTGATATTTCCCAAACTGAATACAGATTTTCTAAACAGGATTTATGTGGCTCAATTAGACTCATCCATTCTATTACTAAAACATTCCTCTTATTTGACAAGCATTAATTAGGTCAGCTACATGTGAGGCACTATACTAGGAATTATACTGATGCAAAGATAAGTAAATTGTATTGTTCTCAGTCAGGTTAGAAAAACGTATTGTGAACACAGATATGCACAAAGCAATAAGAAATGATAAGGGTTAGAGATAAGAGCTAGCTTATTAGGATGGTTTTCATAAAGAGATCAAATTTAAAATAACTTTTAAAGTGTGGGCAATTTTAAAAAATTGATAAATGGTGGCAAGAAACCAAAAAAGGAAGGAAGAATTCTTTGAAACTTTCCCCACTTTAATTATGTAACAAAATCCTTTATTCTCTCTCATATGGCTCTTTCAGAAGGTACAGACATTGGCTCTCTCAATTTTCAGGAAATGGAGGTTATGATGGCTTGGAAGAAATTAAGAAATATTTGAGGAGAAGCTTACGTGTAGAAATAAGGATGCTGCTTCAAAGATTAAGTAACCAAGAGCTCATTTGAGAGATGAACATTGTACCTGTCAAAATATCCTAAAAAATACTTAAATCTCATGTTTTTATTGGTTAAGATTAAGTAACTTATCTTACAAATGTTTCATTTTAAAATATACTAATAAAAATCCCCTTTCTGATGTCAATTTTAACCAGAAAATATGCCCATATGTTTTTATTTATTTAAAAACTGAATCACTGTGATAAACTTACCTTTATTAGAATCCCAAGGAGATAAGAGCTTTTTAAAATATTACTATAGCTTTCTTATAATGAAAACCAGTTCAGGAAAATTAAACTCTTTCATTTTTCTTTCTGTTTAACATGACAGGGGTTCATATTGAAATAGATAAAAAGTTGCATTATTTCTTTCTCTAGATTAAATAATGTTGACATATATTTCAATAGAATGCTCTTAATTCTAACATCTGAAGACTCATATTGTATACTTGACAAACTGACATAATTTTATAATACAAATATGTATTATACAAATAATAAACACATATGGTTACTCTTGAGGGTAAAAGCCTATTTTTCATTGTTTTTCATGAACTTCTACAATATCTTTATTCTTTGTCAACATTGTCAAATCAGGAACATTATGCAGTCTCTAAAAGGTGATTTTGTTTTCCACTCTTGGGTAGAAGTACTCTCAAGACATTTTCATGTGAGGTAAATCTGAAAAAGTTGAAATTTTGAGGAGATTTTTTTTTTTTTTTAGCAGCAAATCATATACTGCATTAGGTACACTGAAGCTGCAAGATGTTTATACATTTAAGTAAGAAAGTGCATGCACAGTTATATCAGAATGGGATCCTCATGGAAGCTGCTCAGTAGGCAAAAGAAAATTCTGATAAATTGATTTGACCTTGAATAAGGAAGCATATTTGTATCAATCAACTATAATGCTGACTTTTGGAATTAGCCAAATTTTTACATGTATATTTAGGTGGATAAAATGGTGTCAAATGTAGTCCTCTTGATCTAGAATCTGTCACTGCCTATCAAATTGGAAACAAGGATGCTTTTCATAATTCAATTTCCTGTAGAAACATGAAATACATGAGTCAAATCTTTCTGGGGTTTAAGAAAAGGAGATGAAGAATTAGAATGCAAAGGCTCAGTGATAATATAGATTAGAAAACTTAAACCTTAGGTAACTTTATATTTATTATAAAATATCATCTGCTAATTCTATGATATGATCTAAAACAGTACCTTACAAACTTTAATGAACATTCAGATTACCTGGAGATCTTATGAAAAGACTGATTTTTAACTCATTAGTTCTGAGATGGGGCCTAAACTTCTGCAATGGCAACCCACTCTAGTGTTCTTGCCTGCAAAATCCCATGGACGAAGGAGCCTGGTGGGCTGCCGTCTATGGGGTTGCACAGAGTCGGACACAACTGAAGCGACTTAGCAGCAGCAGCAGCAGTCAAAGCCATGGTTTTTCCAGTAGTCATGATCATGTATGGATGTGAGAGTTGAACTATAGAGAACACTGAGTGCCGAAGAATTGATGCTTTTGAACTGTGGTCCAATAGAGAAGAATCTTGAGAGTCCCTTGGACTGCAAGGAGATCAAACCAGTCAATCCACAGGGAAATCAATCTTGAAAAGACCCTGATGCTGGAAAAGATTGAAGGCAGGAGGAGAAGGGGACGACAGAGGATGAGATGGTTGTATGGCGTCACTGACTCAATGCACATGAATTTGAGTAAACTCCATGAGTTGGTGATGGACAGGGAGGCCTGGCCTGCTGCAGTCCATGGGGTTGCAAAGAGTCAGATACAACTGAGCAACTGAACTGAGCTGAATAAATTCTCAAATGATGCCAGTCCTGCCAGATGATGGACTACAACTTGCATGGTCAGGCTCTTCCACACAGTTTTATGCAATTCATCATAACATTTCATAACCATCTTCCTAGCAAAAGAAGTGTGGCCCTCCAATAATAGCTGTATCAGTTCCTGCAAATTCATTTTACTTTAACTTGGTAATATTTGTAAAAGTCTTTTGACTTCATTGTGATCAGACTTAAAATTAGATTTTTATCTTGGAATCACTTTTCTTTTTGTAGAAAAATAAAATAACATCAGAGTGTATGATTACAAATTTGTGCAGATAATGACATATTTGAGGGATGGTTAGGTTTAAAGCTTCAGATTCCCCATTCTCAATCTTGCAAGATATATGAACAAGATAAAAATGATTTAAAATCAAAGATTCTATCTACTGTGGGGTGATGCTCCTATTGCATCTGGACTTTCCTGTTTCTTGGAGCCAGTACATTCTTTTCAGTGGAGCATCATTTGCGTATGCAGTTGCAAGTTGGCTGTTTGCTAATATGTTTTATGAGGATAGAAGTAGCTGAGTAACATACTATCCAGTGTTTTTTCTCTCAACTGAGAAAGTTATGATGTGCTTCCTCATCTTCTTGACATTGTTGTTTCAAGTAAAATTAAAGAAAATATACACATCTACACCATGCCTTCTCCTTCATTGTTTATTATCCAATGATTCAATGGAATATCACATGAGAGTTTTGTTTCATGTATGCAAAGAATAACAATGGCCTTGTATACTGTGTGAGGATTCAGAGTGAGAATTGCATTCAAAAACAATCTGCCTAAAGAACTTTGTTTTCTGAAGGTTTATAAAACATAAGAAAGTGATTTCAGAATTCCCTCTTTCTTATACTTTGTTCATAGCTGAAACTTTATTAATTTATTAAACAAATCTTTATTAGTTGTATTTATTTATAAACTTCATTTACAATGTATGTGGGGAAAATATACCATACGATAGATTAGCACTAGGATCTGAAAAGCATTCATAACCATAGCAATGTAAGGTGCAATACATATGCTCAAGAAAAAAGGTTTTCACCTATCTGGAAGTCACTCTGGATTAATAAAACACTAAGTAACCATTATTTTATCAAAATACCTATGATAAGAAATCCTTTCCAGGTTGTAAGGTTATCTTGGCAGGTATTTTATATACATTTTCCTTACAGTTCACACCTGGAATTTTCACTGTTGGTTTTGAAATGTTATAAGGATTGTAAAAAAAAAAAAAAAATTCCAGAACGTAAAAATAAAAACCAAATTCCCCAATCCTTTTATAACTGAGGATATAGATGAATAAATAGTAACCTCTTTTCTATTGATCTTTTATGTCTCAGAAAATATGAAAATGAATTCTAAAAACTTATTTTAAAATCTGTAGTTGATAAAGGAATCTCACCTCCATTAGCTAGGATAAACATCTATTTTAGTATATTTTTATTAAAAAAAATTTAAATAGAGCAAAATAAAGCAACTTGTTCAAGCCATACAACAAGTCCTAGATGCATATTCTTCTGATTTCTAGTCTTGAAAAGGAAATGGCCTCAACTTCTCTCAAACTACCATTTGGGGGACCTGCAGGAGAAAACAACCCCTCTGCAGGGATTCCCTCTTAAAAAGTGGCATGTATTAATGATGCATGGAAATTTTTAAGTTAATATTAATACTAAAAAATATCAAATCAGTACATTTTTTATACCATTAAGTCCCATTCCTTCAGTTCAGTTCAGTCACTCAGTCATGTCCAACTCTTTGCCACCCCACGAACAGCAGCATGCCAGGCCTCCCTGTCCATCACCAACTCCCAGAGTCTACCCAAACCCATGTCCATTGAGTCGGTGATCCCATTCCTTAGAAGCTTTTATTTTTGAGGCAGAGCCCTAAGTTATGAATCCTGGGGAAGAGAGGACAGACATGTTTCTTTTCAAGCAAGAGAATGAGATTTATGAATGAGCAAAAGAAAAGATTTCTCTAGGACGGTACTTTTCTAATTAGGAATAGTACAGATAATATTCATCCAGAGGTGTGCTTTCCTATAATAGAACATGCATTTAATAAAGAGAAGCAAAAGAAAATCTTTATCTATCTGATAGAGGGATATATGGAGGAGATGAAAAGAGAGAAAGAGAATCCAAACCTGAGCCCCAGGTTTGTCCTGGTCATGTATGTGAAATATTGATGGGAAACCTTGAAAGCAAGAAGGACAATACCCACTGTCCTTTTGAGATCTGGGGAGAGGCAGCTAAAAAACACTGTCCTTAAACCAACCTCAACCATCCCTTGCACAATGAAGAGTATCCCTCTTTGGTATAAGACTGAGTTGAAATTTGGTATATTTTCCAATATCCTCAATATTATCTTGGAGAGGCAATGATGGAAAAGGAAATGGCAACCCACTCCGGTATTCTTGCCTGGAGAATCCCAGGGACAGAGGACCCTGGTGGGCTGCTGTCTATGGGGTCGCACAGAGTCAGACACAACTGGCATGACTTAGCAGCAGCAGAGGGGATGAGGGGAAGGGGTTGAAATCTGAGAAACCAAGTATGTCTGCCAAAGATGCAAGTAAATTTGCATTTTCTCCTCCAGACCACATCTTTCCCTTCTTATGCCATTATTCTTAGAGCCACAAATACAGTTATGAAGGCACCTTGAATTTAATTATAGATTTTCAAAAGCTAGGGTACCTCCCTGTCCAAGTTAATGATCAAGCAAAATAGTATATCTGGTAGAACGAAAATACTGAGGTTCAGGGTTCAACATTAAAATTCCAACTTTATCAATTATTTATTATAGCTTGAAAAAATAATGTCTGTATGTCTGTTTATTCCTTGTAAAACAAAGACAATGATGATATCTTCCTGAGGAGGTTGTAAAGAAAATTAATACACTTAAAATGCTTAGCAGTATGTGGTACTCTTAAAATAATGCCAAGAATAATTATCACAGCTCTTATTATTATTATTATAACAGTTGCTACTATTACTGCCACCACTACCTTGATTAACTGTTTCTTCCTGAGATAGGCAAACTCATAGGTGATAGGTGAGAATAACACATGAATCCTTGATACAGACAAAAACTCTGAAGTGTTCTCACCTATATTTTGCACCACCTTAAAATTAGCACACCAGTTATCTAGTTCTAAGTCTTCAATTTAAAGCCTTCAAAGAAAAAATAAAAATAGTAATAGGAACTCTAATAAAAATCTCTCAGTATATTTCACAAAGTCTAAAAGTCAATATAAAATAAAACTTTGTAATAGCCAATAAACTTTTTTCAGGGGGAATAGCAAATTATTTTAAAGGAAAATACAAATCTACAAACATCGTCTTAAAACTTAAGCTCAAACTCTTGTGATGTAAGAATAATGCTTTCACTTTTATGTAACTCTTTCATTTTTATTTTTCCTAAACTCCTGTATGCCAACCTAAGTCGTAATTGCTCTTCTCAGAGATCCTCAGGCTCTCTGGATCTAAGATATTCTGAAAACCTTGTCAAAATACCTTTTATCACAAAATTCACAGGTCACTTATATAGACTCAAGAGGTTTTTGCAAGTCCCAATAAACACCTAGACTTCTAGATGTTAACCCCAACTTGACTGAACCTCTAGACCTCTTGGAGTTTTCACTCATCACTAATTTTCTGGTCCAGTAGAGCATAACCTAAAATTTTCCCAACGTTTCTACAAACCCAGAGGCCAAAAAAAATGGGAAATTGGACACCATGGCAATGCAAAGGAATAAACAAAAGTGACTGCGCGCCCCATCTACCTGCAGAGAATAACCCAAAATAGCAAGTCACTCCAAATATAAAACAAACATATAAACACCCTGCCTTGATTGAATACAAAGAAAAAAAGAGAGAGAGAAAGAACGCTTCCCAAAGTGTACTCAACGAAAGCAAACACTTACAGGTTTTCGTCATAGTTTCATTGTATTTATGATAAATACTTTTTGCTTCTCTCATGTTATTTTTGATTCTGACTCCCCAGATAACTAATCAGCTATGTCCTTTCTATTCCCTGGATATCTCCATGTCTAAAATGTTTTCTTAAAGTATCTGAAGATGAAACTATATTTACTTCAGATTAAGAGCATGAGGGAGGGAATTGAGTTTCTTTTTAGATATTATTTGTGTTTCTCAGTTAATCTTCACAGAAGCTCCATGCATCTGATATTGTCCAATCTTCCTAATAAATGCTATTAAATTACTAACTCAAGACAAAGGCATGAAGCCTGATTCTAAGACACTCTTCTTATATTTAAAAGTCTTAATAATAAAGAAAAATGATGTAAAGAATCAAGAGCACAGGTACTGGTTTCTTTATACAGAAGGAAATTATTAAGTGCTTATTGGTAATCCAAAAACCATGGCAAATAAAAAATAGTAAGTTTCCTTTTATTTAAATATTTCATATACCTGTACAATTTCAAAGCAAACTCTTTTTTCCAAGTTGTTTTTCTCCTCCCTGGTTTGTAATCTATTGTAAAGACAGAGACCTTCATTCAACAAAGGGAATAGAAACCTGATTTATAAAGAACTCTTCTTATAAATAGAATATTTGCAACCTTACATTTCCATAGAAAATGTGTATTTTTAAAAAGAAGAAACACCAATAATGTAATTAAATTCAAACAGAATATTAAAGGTCCCTTTCTTTTGCAAATAAGGCAATTAGAGGCAATGACGCTGCCACAGTTTCAGGACTAATACCACAATCTGATGAGATAATTTTCACATTCTATATAAGACCTAATAAACATTGGCTTTATGTAGATTCCATCCTGGAAAATAGACCCACATTCAGAGGCATTTTTTTATCTTGCGTTTTAGAAAACAGGCTGCCAAATTATTTAATTTGATTAAATGCCTCTTCAAGGGTTAAACAGTATTTGAATCATTTTTGTTGAAAATCTCTTACAGTGCATGATACATTTCCATGATTTTCCAAATAGAGCAATTAGGCAACATTTACCTCTTGAAAAAAGGTCATTGTGAACAGTCCATAGGTTTTACTATGGACTGTTCTACACTTGCTTGTGTAGGTTTTATTTTTTTTTTTCTTACCTGTATTTTCAAGGTGATTGTCTTTAATAGGTCCTTACCATATTTTCCCTCTAAGTAAAAAGGGAGATGAACTAAATTCAGATAACTAAAATTTTGTGATTAAAAGTCAAACAGGCATAGTTTTCCTATGATAAGGGGGAAAAAATGACATGAGCTAAACCACAAGGAGAAGCCTTCATGAAAAATTTGGGATTGAGTTGGCCTCTAAGGATCAAAAGAATGCATATAAATGGAGAGTTCAGAGGGCTATATAGGGGAGAATGTAAAAGATAAGTTAGAAAACAGTGAGGGTGAACAGACACCTAATTAAACTCAAAAGCTTTTTTGCACAGCAGAGGAAACCATAGGCAAAATGAAAAGACAGCCCACAGAATGGGAGAAAAATGTGCAAATGATTCAACCAATAAGGGATTAATCACCAAAATTTATAAACAACTCATGTGGTTCAAACAGGACTTCCCTATAGCTCACATGGTAAAGAGTCTGCCTGCAATTCAGGAGACCAGGGTTGGATCCCTGGGTTAGGAAGATCCTCTGGAGAAGGTTATGGCAATCCGCTCCAGTATTCTTGCCTGGAGAATCCCATGGACAGAGGAGACTGGCAGGCTACAGTCCATGGGGTCGCTAAGAGTTGGATACGACTAATTGACTAACACACACAACACGTGGTTCGATATCAGAAAACAAACAACCCAAACAAAAAATAGGCAGAAGACTTAAATACACATTCCTCTAAACAAGACATACAGATGACCAAGAAGCACATGATAAGAATTTCAACATCACTAAGTTTTAGAGAAATGAAAATTAAAATTACAGTGAGATATCACCACACTTGTCAGAATGGCTATAACTAAAAATGTACAAGCAAATGTTAGGGAGGGTGTGGAGTAAAGGGAACCTTACTACACTGTTGGTGGGAATGTAAATTGGTATAGCACTGTGGAGATTAGTACAAAGTTTCCTGAAAAAAAAAAAAAAAACTAAACTGTGATCTGGTAATCCCACTGCTAGGCATGTATCTGGATAAAAACCTGGTTCAAAAGGATACATGAATCCCAGTGTTCACTGCAGTGCTGTTTACAATAGCCAAGGCATGGAAGCAACCTAAACGTCCATCAACAGGTGAACAGATAAGGAAGATGTCGTATACATATAATAGAATATTACTCAGCAGTTAAAAAGAATGAAATTATATCATTTGCAGCAACATAGATGGAGATTATCATACTGAATGAGGTAAAATAGTGAAAGATATCATATGATATCACTTACACACAGAATCTAAACAAAATCATACAAATGAACTTATTTGCAAAAGAGAAACAAACTCACAGACTTAGAGAACTAACTTATAGTTACCAGCAGGAAAGGGTAGGAGGAGAGAATACACTGGGAGTTTGGGACTGACAAATCTTAAAATTTCTGAAAAGCAAGCTTTATAAAACCTAGTATTAATAATCCTATTAGGAAGTATAAAAATGGATAAAAAAACAACAAACATTGACCTTACCACTACTGTGTGCAAGATATGAATGTGGTGTTTTACATAAGTGATTCCCTTTATTCTTATGTGGTATGCATTCATTCACAAAGGCAGACATCTATTGAGGTTGCCATCTATGGTAAGGAATTGGGAATACAAAACAAAATACCACATGATGCTTCGGTTAAGAATATAGGGTATGCTAAAAGACAAATGAGGTATGTTGTGTTTTTAAATATATATAATTCACTTTAGGGTTTCCCCAGTGGCTCAGTGGTGAATACGCCTGCAAAGCAGGAGTCACAGGAGACACAGTTTCCATTCCTGGGTCAGGAAGATCCCCTGGAGGAGGGCATTGCAACCCACTTCAGAATTCTTGCCTGGAGAATTCCCATGGACAGAGGAGCCTAGTGAGCTACAGTCCATAGGGCCACAAAGAGTTGGACAGGACTGAATCAACATAGCTCACATGCATTCATGCACACACAACCCAGTTTAAGTACTTTGATAAAGGTATTTTCAGAATTCAATTAGATGAATGAGAGGAAAGGCTTCCAATGACAGAGCACTTCCTGAGCTGAGCTCTTAAGTTGATAAGTAGGAGTTAATTAGATGAAGGAAAGGACATGGCAAGCTAAAAGATCATTATGTGCAGTTATGGAAAAGCAGGTCATGCTTAGAAAAGTAAAAGGGGTTCAGATGACTGGAATGAAAAGTTGGCATTGAGGTAAAGTATAGGATATGGTACATATTTTTGCAGGGAAGTAGAAATGCAGTAGCCAGATGAGGGCTTCTCAACCAGTGGAGATTCTGCCCTAGGAAACATTTGACAAAGTCAGAAGATATTTTTGCAACTGACATCTAATGGATGAAGGCCAGAGGTTCTGCTAGATAATCTACAATGTGCAAGACAGCTGCCACCCCACCCCCTATCCTACAATGAATTATCTGGCCTTAAAATGTGAACAGTACCAAGGCTGAGAAAGCTTGATATGTACTAATGTAGAAATTCAAGAATCTAGAAACCTCTGCTTAATCATTGAAGGGTTTTAGGCCCTCCAGTAACATACTGCTTTCATGTATAAGCATTGTTCTGGTAGACAGGTCAGGACTGGATCAGTGGAGTTAGGAATTATAGTGGAAAAGGTACCTGTATTTAACCTAGAAAAATAATGGTGGAAGAAAAGGAGCAGGAAGAAAGGAACTAAGGATGAGAGATGAGTGCGTGTGGCTATGAAAGGAAACAATACAGAATGACTCTCAGTGAAGAGATGACTCATTGCAAAAGACCCTGATGCTGGGAAAGAATGAGGGCAAGAAGAGAAAGGGGCAACAGAGGATGAGATGTTTGGATGGCATCACTGGCTCAATGGACATAAGTTTGAGCAAACTCAGGGAGATACTGAGGGGCAGGGAAACCTGGTGTTCTGCAGTTCATGGGGTTGCAAAGAGTTGGACATGACTTAGAGACTCAACAACAATAACAATTGAATAAACATAATGTTATTCAAACAGACTGAAAAGGAGAGAGAGCAGTATTAGAGAACAAAGAGATGAATAGTTTGGTTTGGGGCCTCTTAAATTGAAATGCCTGAAGACCACCCAGAGTTTGTCAGCAATTAGTTTTATACATGAGTTAGAACAAAGTAAAATGAATGGAACTGCAAAATATAGTCAGGAAATTCCAAGAACAGTTTCAGTGAAGCAGTGCTGGTGGTAATGGTTATGGTGGTGAATTGGTGGAAATCAGGAAAACTGTGAAACATGGAGGAATAAACAGATGAAAATTAGAACATACTTCTTAAAAGAGCCCTTTGTATACATAAGCAAACTGAGGGTTAGCAAATCTCAATGTATTTCCCAAGGTCACAAGACTAGATTCAAACCCATATATTCCTCATAAAGTAAGTTTTCTTTCTGCTATACTATATTACTCTTGCTCCACCAGGCTACCTTTAAATACCCTTTTGTTGACTTCTCTAAAAGGAGGACATAGGAAACAACTGATTAGAGTTCAAGACATTGATTGGACCATGTTTACAAGTGGTCACGGTCGATGAAAATTAAAATCTCTGAAGTTTCTAAGCTGTGTGACCTTTGACAGAATACTTAATCTCTACTTTAATTTTTATCATTTTTAAATACAAAATAATAACACTTTAATGAGTTTCTCTTATTATTAAATGTCATTACTAAATGGGACCAGATACCATGATCTTAGTTATTATTATTGTTATTATTAAATGTCTAAATATTTATAAAACACATAGATCTATGATTACCATCTAGTAAAATACACAAGAACTATTAACTACTTTGTGGTCTCTTCATGCTCTTCCTCCGACAATGCCCCATTCATCCATAGGCTCACAGAAGTATATGTTTTTAGGTTCCTCTTAATGAAAGTGTAAGAGGAGAGTGAAAAAGCTGACTTAAAACTCAACATTCAAAAAACTAAGATCATGGCATCTGGTCCAATTCATTTCATGGCAAATAGATGGGGAAACAATGGAAACAGTGACAGACTTTTATTTCCTTGGGCTTCAAAATCCCTGCAGATGGTGACTGCAGCCATGAAATTAAAAGATGCTTGCTCCTTGGAAGAAAAACTATAACAAACCTAGAGAGCATATTAAAAAGCAGAGACATTACTTTGCCAACAAAGGTCTGTATAGTTAAGGGTATATTTTTTCCAATAGTCATGTATGGATGTGAGAGCTGGACCATAAAGAAGACTGAGTGCTGAAGAATTGATGCTTTTGAACTGTGGTGTTGGCAAAGACTCTTGAGAGTCCCTTGGACTGCAAGGAGATCAAACCAGTCAATTCAAAGGGAAATCAATCTTGAATATTTATTGGAAGGACTGATGATAAAGCTGAAGCTCAAATACTTTGCCCACCTGATGTGAAGAGCTGACTTATTAGAATAGACACTGATGCTGGGAAAGATTAAAGTCAGGAGGAAAAGGGGATGACAGAGGATGAGATGGTTGGATGGCATCACTGACTTGATGGACGTGAGTTTGAGTGAACTCTGGGAGTTGGTGATGGACAGGGAGGCCTGGTGTTGCTGCAGTTCATGGGGTTGCAGAGTTGGACATGACTGAGCAACTGAAATGAACTGATATTAATACACCGCACATTTTGTTTCATGGGCAACAGCTGGTACCACCTGGGACTAAGAATTTATGTTCTCTAATTGGACTTCTGGGCTTTCCTGATGGGTGAATTGTCAAGAATCCACCTGTGAATGCAGGAGATACAGGGTTTGGAAGATCCCCTGGAGAAGGAAACAGCAACCCACTCCAGCATTGTTGCCTGGGAAATCCAGTGGACAGAGGAGCCTGGTGGGCTACAGTCCATGGGGTTGCAAAAGAATCAGAAACAGCAACTACAACAAAATATGTCTGATTTGTATGGGAGTCCTACATCCTGATATCCCTCTCTGACAAAGCTAACAATAACAGTGTCTTCATTTTTAATTTGGTTACTGTTCTGTGAGTTACTCTCCTCATGGACTTACAGCATGCAAAGAGTGATTAGAAGGGAAAGATGTCACCAGTCTTTTGTCTATGGTCATTGTATCATGAACACTGGGCTCAGGCAAATCCCTCCCATTCAAGAAGAAATTTTAACAGGGGTAGTCTGATTGGAAGAACCTGAGGAAGTTGGAGGTGATCGAGAGTGTGCTCCTGGAAAAAGCAGCAGTGAGTTGACCTTTGATTCTGTTACTAGATTCTGTTATCACCTCAGTTATCAATGAACTGATGATCTTTTTCAAATGACTACATTTTGTGAGTTCCAACTTCCTTATCAACAATAGAAAATGGTCATGTTAATAATCTCTGAAATCTTCAGCTCTTATAAACTGTACCATAAGAATATAAACTCTATTACTTTTAGTTTTGTGATAATTATAAGATATTTATATTCATTTTGAGATTCAGGATGAGAATACTGAAATTGCGAACTCCATATAAAAGACTTACTATAAATCTGGATTTAGAAAAATTAAATATCCAAATAAATGGTAATTCTTAGAGTTCTTGTTTGTTAGGTTATAATGTGTTTCATTAGAAAGGAAGAGTCTACTGAGTCAATTAATATACTTACATGTTATATGGAAAAACTTGGAGGTTCTCTCTGAACTTATGTATATCTACCAAACATTCAATGCATTTATTCCCTGATACGGGGAATGCATCACCTTCACTGTATTGAATATTTTTCCATTGGCCATTGAAGATAAAAAATCTAAGCTAAGTATATATGCATGCATGCTCAGTTGTGTCCAACTCTTTGTGATCTCATGGAACAGAGCCTATCAGGCTCCACTGTTCATGGGATTTTTCCAGGCAAGTATACTGGAGTGGGTTGCTATTTCCTACTCTAGAAGCTAAGTGAAAATGGCCTATATTCTGGATAATAACCAAAATGAATAATCATAAACTTCTAATTTTAAGATTTTGCATTATTTTTATTGGAAAATTCATATAACATTTGAAGATTAAATAATGATTACACCAAAACTGCACAAACAGCATAATAACCAATATACCTTTAAAATTATGTGAGAATATCAAACATGTCAACAAAGCAGTGTCTCAATTACATTCTTTAAAAATATGAATTGGTCATAGAGTTTATGCACCTTTCAGTTTGTCATAAAAAGGAGTCACTGTAGAACAAAAGTCTGACACTCATAATCTTATATTACAGCTCTTATTCACCAAAATGAGGTTGTCTATATATTTTACATGTGTGTTATATGAAAAATTTATACTCTTTCTTGAATATAATTTAAAGCAATTCAAGGAATTCAATATAAACTATCAAAATGGCACAATAAGAGGTAAAATTTCAAAACTGTGAAACTGGTTTATTAGTACATAGTAAACCCTGGCAATAGATTGTTCTTTTCGTAACTCTACAAAGTGTATTTTTAAAAGCTTGCAGAGTTTCTGCTCAACTTGATTCCACTATGTTATTGTAAAATGCAAGTTTACTTAACAAGGATCTGAGAATATTAGCCCTTTTCCAGGCAAACCCAAGTAGCTGTACATATTACTTAAGCATAAAAAATAATACAAAATTCTACTTTTATTTTTTTATGGCTAAAACTCTTTTTAACTGAATGAGACTCTATATCTAAATTCAACACTCCACCTACTATGTATTTGTGGGTAGATGCACAAGTTAATTTGGCTTTTGTTTTAAAGGCATGCTGGTGTTTGGTTTAACATATATAGTGCTTTTCATCTAGTCTTCCTAATTTTATCTCCTGCCTGACCCTTTCCCACTGTCAAGTGATTAAGCAGCTTCTAAGCAGGAGCTTTAGAAATTTAGTAGATGGTAACTGCTAGTTTCTCAAGAGGCAGGTCAGGTTGTCTGGCATTCCCACCTCTTGAAGAATTTTCCACAGTTTATTGTGATCCACACAGTCAAAGGCTTTGGCATAGTCAATAAAGCAAAAGTAGATATTTTTCTGGAACTCTTGTTTTTTTGATGATCCAGCGAATATTGGCAATCTGATCTCTGGTTCCTCTGCCTTTTCTAAAACCAGCTTGAACATCTGGAAGTTCATGGTTCATGTATTGCAGAAGCCTGGCTTGGAGAATTTTGAGTATTACTTCACTAGCATGTGAAATGAGTGCAATTGTGCAGTAGTTTGAGCCTTCTTTGGCATTGCTTTTCTTTGGGATTGGAATGAAAACTGATCTTTTCCAGTCCTGTGGCCACTGCTGAGTTTTCCAAATTTGCTGGCATATTGAGTGCAGCCCTTTCACAGCATCATCTTTCATGATTTGGAATAGCTCAACTGGAATTCCATCACCTCCATTAGTTCTGTTCATAGTGATACTTCCTAAGGCCCACTTGACTTCGCATTCCAGGATGTCTGGCTCAAGGTGAGTGTTCACACTATCATGATTATCTTGGTCGTGAAGATCTTTTTTGTGCAGTTTTTCTGTGTATCCCTGCCACCTCTTCTTAATATCTTCTGCTTCTGTTAGGTCCATACCATTTCTGTCCTTTATTGAGCCCATCTTTGCATGAAATGTTCCCTTGGTACCTCAAATTTTCTTGAAGAGATCTCTAGTCTTTCCAATATATTGTTTTCCTCTATTTCTTTGCATTGATCACTGAGGAAGGCTTTCTTATCTCTCCTTGCTATTCTTTGGAACTCTGCATTCAAATGGGTATATCTTTCCTTTTTTCCTTTGCTTTTGGCTTCTCTTCATTTCACAGCTATTTGAAAGGCCTCCTCAGACAGCCATTTTGCTCTTTTGCATTTCTTTTTCTTGGGGATGATATTGATCCCTGTCTCCTGTACAATGTCTTGAATCTCCATCCATAGTTCATCATGCACACTGTCTATCAGATCTAGTCCCTTAAATCTGTTTCTCACTTCCACTGTATAATCATAAGGGATTTGATTTAGGTCATACCTGAATGGTCTATGGTTTTTTTTTCCCATTTTCCTCAATTTCAGTCTGAATTTGGCAATAAGGAGTTCATGATCTGAGCCACAATCAACTCCCAGTCTTGTTTTTGCTGACTGTATACAGCTTCTCCATCTTTGGGTGCAAAGAATATAATCAATCTGATTTCAGTGTTGACCATCTGGTGATGTCCATGCATAGAATCTTCTCTTGTGTTGTGGAAGAGGGTGTTTGCTATGACCAGTGCGTTCTCTTAACAAAACACTATTAGCCTTTGCCCTGCTTCATTCCATATTCCAAGGCCAAATTTGCCTGTTACTCCAGGTATTTCTTGACTTCCTACTTTTGCATTCCAATCCCCTATAATGAAAAGGACATCTTTTTGTGGGCTAGTTCTAAAAGACCTTATAAGTATTCATAGAACTATTCAACTTCAGCATCTTCAGTGTTATTGGTCAGGGCAAAGACTTGGATTATCATAATATTGAATGGTTTGCCTTGGAAACGAACAGAGATCATCCTGTCATTTTTGAGATTGCATCCCAGTACTGCATTTTGGACTCTTTTGTTGACTCTGAGGGCTACTCCATTTCTTCTAAGGGATTCCTGCCCACAGTAGTAGATAAATTGGTCATCTGAGTTAAATTCACCCATTCCAGTCCATCTTAGTTTGCTGATTCCTGGAATGTCGACATTCACTATTGCCATCTCCTGTTTGACCACTTCCAATTTGCCTTGATTCATGGACCTAACATTCCAGGTTCCTATGCAATATTTCTCTTTACAGCATCGGACCTTGCTTCTATTACCAGTCACATCCACAACTGGGTGTTGTTTTTGCTTTGGCTCTATCCCTTCATTCTTTCTGGAGTTATTTCTCCATTGGTCTCTTGAGAAATCTGTATGCAGGTCAGGAAGCAACAGTTAGAACTGGACATGGAACAACAGACTGGTTCCAAATAGGAAAAGGAGTATGTCAAGGCTGTATGTTTTCACCCTGATTATTTAACTTATATGCAGAGTACATTATGAGAAATGCTGGGCTGAAAGAAACACAAGCTGAAATCAAGATTGCTGGGAGAAATATCAACAAACTCAGATATGCAGATGATAACACTCTTATGGCAGAAAGTGAAGAAGCAATAAAGAGCCTCTTGATGAAAGTGAAAGAGAGTGAAAATGTTGGCTTAAAGCTCAACATTCAGAAAACTAAGATCATGAAATCCAGTCTCATCACTTCATGGGAAATAGATGGGGATACAGTGAAAACAGTGGCTGACTTTATTTTGGGGGGCTCCAAAATCACTACAGATGGTGATTGCAGCCATGAAATTAAAAGACACTTACTCCTTGGAAGGAAAGCTATGACCAACCTAGACAGCATATTGAAAAGCAGAGACATTACTTTGTCAACAAAGGTTCGTCTAGTCAAGGCTATGGTTTTTCCAGTAGTCATGTATGAATGTGAGAGTTGGACCATAAAGAAAACTGTGCACCGAAGAACTGATGATTTTGAACTGTGGTGTTGGAGAAGACTCTAGAGAGTCCCTTGGACTGCAAGTAGATCCAACCAGTCCATCCTAAAGGAGATCAATCCTGGGTGTTCATTGGAAGGACTGATGTTGAAGCTGAAACTCCAATATTTTGGCCACCTGATGAGAAGAGCTGACTCATTTGAAAAGACCCTGATGTTGGGAAAGATTGAGGGCAAGAGGAGAAGGGGACCACAGAGGATGAGATGGTTGGATGGCATCACCGACTCAATGGACATGAGTTTGCGTAAACTCCGGGAGTTGGTGATGGACAGTGAGGCTTGGCGTGCTTTGGTTTATGGGGTCGCAAAGATTCGGACACGACTGTTAGCAGTTAACTAAACTGCTAGATTGGCTCATCACATTTTCACAGATTAGGCTGCTAAGGAGACAATGTGTGCTCAGTCGAGTTTGACTCTCTGTGACCCCATCGACTATAGTGCACCAGGCACCTCTGTCCATGGAATTTTACAGGTAAGGATCCTGGAATAGGTTGCCATTCCCTCCTCCAGGAGGTATTTCCAACCTAGGAATTGAACCAGCATCTCCTGTGTCTCCTGCATTGGCAGGTAGATTCTTTACTAGTGCCACCTGGGAAGCCCATCAGACAATGAGTGCAAATAAATTTTAAGGAAATCCCTTCAAATCCTATTGGGGTGATGCGGAGGATGTGTGTTGCAGCCATCCTGTGTCTACTTTACAACCAAGGAACTCTGACTCTAGAAACTTCTCTTCTTATATAGAGGCTGCAAGGGGGAATTTAGCCATTCTCTCCTCTGGAGAGAAATATTGTCTTTATTACCCAGAAATGTAAATAAATCTGATCAAATTGTTAATGCTTAGAATGGTCTCCTAACTGAGACTGTTTGCTGTAATCTAATTTCCTTTGTTCTACCTAAAGTCTCCTACTCATAGGTCTCTGGAGCCATTACATATCTTCAGGCTACAACTGATTTCACCTCTTCTTCATCTAGCAAACTTATTTATATTTCCAAAACCATGACAGAGGTCACCCTACTCTGCTGAATGCTTTTTATTTATGTTAAATACTTAGATTTACCTGTCTCATTTCTTTCTTTCTTCTTTTTTTTAAGCGATTATCCTCCAATTAAAAATAAATATATAAATATCTGTCTCATTTAGCATTCTGCTCATTTGCCTATCTTGGCATCTACGAAAATATTCCATAATAGCTGATTGTATTTTTTGGTCGATCTTCTCAACTACACTGTAGGCCCCTTGAAGACAAAACTCACTTTACAGATTCAACTATGTATAGCAATTTCCTAAGACAAACTTTGACAGTTTGTTAAGTTAATTTACTTTTCTGAATCTGAATTTTCCCTCTGTGAAATGAGCCTATCATAACCTAACTTATCATGAAATATACTCTATAAAATCTGAAAAAGGCATCATACCTAGAATTCTACTTTTTTTCCTCTGGCAATGATTCACAATGCTTATTGAAAGGCCAGTTTTGTTATGAATTTTGTTATGAAGGAGAAACAAAAAGTACAGATTTGTTTTGCTACATCAGGTCTTTTATGTTTTTATAAAGTATTTTAGAAAAGTTCATTTCCTGGCAAATTTTCAGCTAATGTCTGCGTCTGTAAATTATTAGCAGAGTGTTCATATCGTTATGTATTCTTCCTGTTCAGACTACCTCCTTTCTACTGAAAACAAATGGGTCAAAACCAATAATTTTTCTGACTGTAGCATCTGTGGTGGGTTTTTTATCTGTTAATGGGCAAATAGGCTGCTTCCATATTTTAGCTAATGACACTGCACTGCATATATCTTTTCAACTTATTGTTTTTCTTATATTAGGAGTAGACTTGCTAGATCATATGGTAGTTATAATTATTTGAGGAACCTCCATATAGTTTTTCAAAGTGGCTATACCAATTTACATTCCCACCAACAGTGCACAAGACTTCTCTTTTCTCCACATCCTCATCCCAACACTTGTTATTTCTTGTTTTTTATGATGATAGCCATTCTGACTGGTGTGAGGCCAGCATTATCATCGTACCAAAACCAGACAAAAGAACCACAAAAAAAGAACATTATAGGCTAATATCCCTGATGAACCTAGATGAAAAAAATCACAACAGATTTTTGGCAAGTCAAATTCAATGATACATAAAAAGGATTGCCTGTCACAGTTCAGGTTGGCTTTATTCTAGGAATGCAAGTATAGTTCAATATCCACAAATCAACCAACATAATACAACACATTAATAAAACAAAGGATAAAAATCACATGATCATCTTGAGAGAGCTCATCCTTAGGTAGGTTGACTAGGAGTCTGAGGCTCTTGAGGTAGAAGGGGTCTGAGGCTCTTAAGCAGGAAAATAGGACAAACTTTTTTTCTACATTGCTTTGTCTTAGTCAATTTAACAATGTATCTTGCTCAAGGACATATTTCTCCTTAACAAGAACCTCTGAATAATCTTGATATTTTAAGATGTATGTTGTGGGAGTGGGACTGGTAAGATCTTTTTATTGTTAGTTCTAATCCTGTTATCTTATATTGTGGGAGTGGGTCTGTAAGACCCTTTACTGTAATAAGGTATATAGCTGTATATACTGTAATAAGCTTCCCTGGTGGCTCAGAGGTTAAAGCTTCTGCCTGCAATGTGGGAGACCCAGGTTCGACCCCTGGGTTGGGAAGATCCCCTGGAGAAGGAAATGGCAGCCCACTCCAGTATTCTTGCCTGGAGAATCCCATGGACAGAGGAGCCTGGCAGGCTACAGTCCATGGGGTCGCAAAGAGTCAGACACGACTCAGCGACTTCACTTCACTTCACTTCATACTGTAATAATGTATATAGCTCCCTTGCTAAAACTAGTTAGAGAGGCATTCTCTGTCCCCCTTCTGATGTCTATGTGAGAAGCTTTCTCTGCCCCTTTTCACTTTAATAAATCTCTTCTACACAAAAACTCTTTATTGACCAAGCCTAGTACCTGGTCCTGAAGCTAAGTCTGCTCCTTTGGAGATCATGAGTCCTACATCATTCACCATAATCTATCAATCTCAATAGATTCATAAAAAGCATTTGACAAAATTCAACATCCTTTCAAAATAAAAACTCTCAAAGAAGTTGGTAAAGAGGGAATATATCTTAATGTAATAAAGGTCATTTATGACAAACTCACAGCTAACATCACACTCAATAGCAAAAAGCTGAAAGGCTTTCCTCTAACATCAGGAACACGATTAAGATGCCCACTCTCATCATTTCTGTTTAACATACTATTTCAAGTTCTAGACACAGAAATCAAGTAAGAAAAAGAAGATGCATACAATTTAGAAGGCAAGAATTTAAACTGTCACTATTTGAAGATGACTTGATACTATATGTAGAAAACTCTAAAAACTTGACCATAAAATAAACAAATTTAGTGATTGTAGAATGCAATATTTATACAGAAATATGTTTATTTATATATGCAGATAATTAACTATCAGAAAATTTTTAAAAAGTCCCATTTACAATTGCATCATTTTTATACAGAGTGAAGTAAGCCAGAAAGAAAAACACCAATACAGTATACTAATGCATATATATGGAATTTAGAAAGATGGTAACAATAACCCTGTATATGAGACAGCAAAAGAGACACTGATGTATAGAACAGTCTTTTGGACTCTGTGGGAGAGGGAGAGGGTGGGATGATTTGGGAGAATGGCATTGAAACATGTATAATATCATATATGAAACGAATCGCCAGTCCAGGTTTGATGCACGATACTGGATGCTTGGGGCTGGTGCACTGGGACGACCCAGAGGGATGGTATGGGGAAGGAGGAGGGAGGAGGTTTCAGGATGGGGAACACGTGTATACCTGTGGCAGATTCATGTTGATATATGGCAAAACCAATACAATATTGTAAAGTTAAAAAAAATAAATAAATAAAAATATTCTTTGAAAAAAAATAGTAAAATAATAAATACAAAAATAGTAACATTTAATCAAAAGTATACTCTGAAAACTATAATACATTAATGAAGGAAACTGAAGACAATGCAATTAAATGGAAAGGGATCCCTTGTTCATGGATCAGAAGAATTAATATTGTTAAAATGTCCTTGCTACCAAAAGCAATACACATATTAAATGCAATCCCTATTAAAAATACCCATAATGCTTTTATTGAATGAGAAAAAAAATCACCCTAAAATATTTATGGAACCACAAAAGATCCTGAATAGACAAGAAAACCACAGAGAAATGAACAAAGCTGGAGGAATCATGCTCCCTGAGTTCAGACTATACTGCAAAGCTATAGTAATTAAAAAAGTATGTTACTGGCTCAAAAAACAGAGCTATAGATCAGTAAAAGAAATAAAGAGCACAGAAATAAATCTACATACTCTGGTCAATTTATCTACAATGAAGGAGGCAAGAACATACAATGGGGAAAAGACAGTTTCTTCAATAAGTGGTAGTAAGAAAACTGGACAGCTATAAGAATGAATGAAGAACATCAAGCAAATACGATGAATCATGACTACCTGATACATTCTATGAATGGTATTTCCTTGATTTTCTTTCACTAGGAATGTGCTACTCTTTCTTTTTTTACTTGATTAGTACAGCCTCATCTTTTAAGGCTCACAGCAGCATCCTTTCCAGAATATTTTCCCTGAACCTTAGACTAAGAGTAAACATGCTTGCTCTGGTCTCTGCACATACATGTCTCAGGAGATCTACTCTAGGTGTTATATTTATAAAATCTTCCTCCCCAATTAGACTGAAAGCTACCCAAGGGCAAGAATCTTGCTCCTTTATGTGTGTCATCTCACCACTGCCTGGGGTTGTTTCTATTAATATGATAGTATAGAATTAAAAAAAAAAAACACATTACTTGAATATATACTGAACTTGTAAGGTAAATTATCAGAGTTCATGATGGTCTAGACATTAAGTCTTAGACAATATCAGGCTTTTCTTGTCCTATATTTTGGGTTCAAAACTGGCTTTTTCATTTGCTAGATGTATGACAATAACAGATTACATATCTATTATTACTTCAGTTTCTTAATTTGTAAAGAGGGATGAATATTACATCTATTTCAAATGGCTGTTTGAGGACTGAATGAGGTAAAACATGAACCACACACAAATGTGGCTAAAATACACAAAAAAATCTGGCTTTAAAAAAAAGTATTTGTGATGCTACATAATCAAAAGATAATTAAAACTTATTCTAACCAGAAGACTTAGTTTATAATCATGGATCTTTTATATATTTGGGATATTTTCTTACCCTAAGTTGTCCCTTTTACAGATTTAAGAGAAACCATTACTGACATATACCTTCCACTTTAACTGATTTGTAAAGATCAAATATTATTACAGTAATAATTATAGTTGTAACATATTGATGCCTTTTTATATTTCAAAAACCATGGTAAAGGTTTTCCTGACACTATTTCATTTTACCTTGATAAAGATTCTGTTGGCTAGGTATTATTTAAATTTTATGAAGATAAATTGAGACTTAAATAGTTTTAATAACTTGTTCAAAACCACAGAATTGATAAATTGTAGGTTAATATTTAACCTCTAACTCCAAAATCCACCCCTTGAAACACTGCACTCAGATAAAATAAAATATAGAAAATATAATGCTCTACATAAAGCAATATGAACGTTGTTATTTATTGAATTATTAATAGATAACCAATGGGAATTTGCTGTATGGCTCAGGAAACTCAAACAGGGGTTCTGTATCTACCTAGAAGGATGGGATGGGGAGGGAAATGGGAGGGAGGTTCAAATGGGAAGGGATATTTGTTACCTATGGCTTATTCATGTTGAGGTTTGACAGAAAATAACAAAATTCTATAAACCAATTATACTTCAATATAAGAATAAGTAAATTTAAAATTTTTAAAAATTAATAGCTGCCAATTTCAGTGGTCTTCATTCTGTTTTTAGTATTATGAACTAGAAAGGTTGCATTAATTCAGTTTTTCAGTTCAGGTCAACTCATTCACTCAGTCCATTGAGTTGGTGATGCCATCTAAACATCTCATCCTCTGTCATCCCCTTCTCCCACCTTCAATCTTTCCCAGCATTAGGGTCTTTTCAAATGAGTCAGTTCTTCGCATCAGGTTAGGGTTTCAGCTTAGCATGTCCTTCCAATGAATATTCAGGACTGATTTCCTTTAGGATGGACTGGTTGGATCCCCTTGTTGTTCAAGGGACTCTCAAGAGTGCTCTCCATTGGACCACAGTGCAAAAGCATCAATCCTTCAGCACTCAGCTTTCTTTATATTCCAACTTTCACATCCAAACATGACTACAGGAAAAACCATAGCCCTGATCAGATGGACCTTTGTTGACAAAGTAATGTCTCTGCTTTTCAATATACTATCTAGATTGGTCATAACTTTTCTTCCAAGGAGTAAGCGTCTTTTAATTTCATGGCTGCAGTCACCATCGGCAGTGATTTTGGAGCCCAGAAAAATAAAGCATGTCACTGTTTCCACTGTTTCCCCATCTATTTGCCATGAAGTGTTGGGACCATATGCCATGATCTTAGTTTTCTGAATGTTGTAATTCAATTTTAGGCAGCAAAAATAATTAAGAAATCTGTGAACAAAACACTGGATTATCAGCTTTAAGACAATTAAAAAGAACAGAAATAGAAGACAGTATCAGGTGCTTCAAACTGCATATACTTATGTTGAAACTATTAAAATCATATCACTAATCAAAGGTTTTTTGATATATTAATACCAAAAAGTACAAGAATACTACATTTCTTATTTTTATATTCAAAAGATAGTAACTTTTTCCTTTGTCTTTTTCATCTCATCTTTTTAATATAACTCTTATATGGGACCTACATGTATCTGGACCTATGATTGTCATCATTTTATCCTTAGACTTTCAAGATAAAAGTATAAAGAATATTCTGGCATTATCAAAATTCAAAGAATGCTAGGTCAAAAAGTTACCAAGAAAAACCATTTGAGTTAATTTTTTTTCTTTTTTTCATGCATGAGAGTTTTTATTCTGAGAATATTCTTCCTTAGATATTAGCTCTGCAAGGATGAGTGCTTAAGTGTTCTGAAAATAGGCACCACCTACCTCAAAAGATGCTAATGGGAAAAATGAATACAAATATTTTATATCTAAAAGCCTGTGGCTTGTGGGCAGGGAACATATAAGCCCTAAAAAGGGAAGTGGAAAATGTAGGCATTAATCTAGGTTTTAAGACAAAAAATCTTTTCTTTAGTGGATACAAGATAATTGACACTAAGATATATATTTTTAACATAAATAACCAAGGTAATGAAAACAATGTTTTCTTATATAATTTGTTTATAAACATTAAGAAATAAGAATGGTGATGAGATGAATTACTGCTATAATTGCCACATATTTTTCTGACCAGAATGTCTACTAAGGTATTAATTTTCTCAATGAGCCACATAATGTACAGAGATCAAGGTATGAAGTTCCTAGAGCTAACACATGGCAAAGTCAGAATCTGAATAAATCAGTCTCATTCCTAAATTTCTAAAATTTTCTTCTATGCCACACCGCTTATATAAAGTTTTTAATATGTTTATGTATTTCTTATTGATTTGTTTTGCATTCTTGGTGCTGTCCTATGAATGAGCACAGAACAGAACTAGGATGAGAAATTTATTAAGGGTTTCCCTAGTGGCTCAGCTGGTAAAGAATCTGCCTACAATGCAGGAGATCCAGGTTCAGTCCCTGGGTGGGCAAGATCCCCTGGAGAAGGAAATGGCAACCCACTCCAGTATTCTTGCCTGGAAAAACTAATGGACAGAGGACCCATGGGCTACAGACCATGGTGTTGCAAAGAGTTGGACACAACTGAGCAACTAAGCACAAATATGAGAAATTTATTAATAAATTGGATCCAGTGAAAACATTGGGCCACATCAGTCAAAACAAAAAGTTGACATATGTGCCATAAGTGTAGTCAATCAGAGGCAGAGACCCACTCAATTATATAGCAGGAATCATGAACCTGAGCCAGGAGACTGGGGAACTGAGAATCAGACAGCAAGGAAGCTTAGACAAATGGAGTCTATAGCTTTGTGAGTCACTGTGCGGTCCAGGAAGCAGCAACATCAGCATCACCTGGCAATCTGTTGTAAATGCATAATTTCAGGACCCCATAGAAATAGAATCTGCATTTTAACAAGATCTCCAGATATTTCACAGGTATTAAAGTTTGAGAAGAAGCAGACTATGGCTCTAGAAAACAAAATTTCAAATAGTCATAAAAGTCTTAATAATAAACAATAGCTCTCTGGAGAAATACTATGCAGAGAAGAAGAATGGACAGTGATACAAGGTAGCAATTCTCATATAGGCTTTAACTACTGGTTTAGAACCAGTCTCCGCTTGAAATTGGCATGCTTTAAACTTAAAATTAATCCATTTAAAAGATTTGCTCTAAAACAGTTTTTCTCCTGAGGAGAATCAAATTTTAATAGCAAAAAAAAAAAAAAATCTACAATAGAAAGCTTTTCAAACTCTGGCCATCTTCCCCTTTGATTATCCTTGTCCCACTTATAGTTTTGTGAGTAACTCTCTTCTGTGACTTCTGTGTAGATTTGGGCAAGGAGAAAAATTCCGTTCCACTTTTGAATACTTTAGTGCAATGCCTGTTAAAGCAGAAAGAACAATCATCTCTATTTCTTTTGATTACTTGCAATTTGGTAGCCAATTTTATTACAAGCCCAACATGAGAAGCACCAGGAAGCCCTGTTTGCTGACTATATCAATTCTTTTTCAAATTGTTCAACACATTTAAAAGTCTCAGCATACAAATTACTTGCTTTTTTTCAACATAAGAATGAGGAAAGGGTACATAAATCTTTAGGAAATGAGGCCCTTGAAACAGCCAGAATAACGCTATTGTCAATATAGTAAAACATCGCTTTAACACTTCTATAAAATTCTTATAAAAGCAAAAATGTCTTTAATAAATCCAGTGACCCTGATATAAATACAAGATTACTATATACATACCTTTTCAAATGTTCTAAAAAGCTTTATGCAGAATTGCACTAATTCAAGTGATCTCTGTAATGAGGGAATCCAGCTATTTTATTATCATAATTTTATTGCTGACCCATCAAAGAAAAGATAGTAATGAATGTCGGAATTATCTTAGCTCTCTAGTATTCATCAAAGAAGGGATTCAAAACAGTGCCATTTCAGAAGTGCTGGTCTCTCAGTAATAACAATTTCAAGCTGACATGACTTAGTTTCATTTTTGGTCTAGATGCCATTTTGAACAGAAAATAAAACCCAAGAACTTAGGAAAAGGTGCTAAAGAAATATCTTACATGGGCAAAAAGTTTGCCCATAGATATGCAAACAAGCAAAGGTTATAGTTGAGTTTTGACACCCAGATAAAACAATGTCCAAGTGGTCAAAATGATCTAGTAATTAGAATGATCTAGATTTTCAATTTGAAGATGTCAGTCCAATGCAAACATAAGGAAAATGTAGCATTTATATATGAGATAAATATATTAACTCATAATTTTCACTATGAGTTTGGTATTATTAGTATCTCCACTGTAGAGTTGGGGAAACTCTAGTGTTTTAACTTGAGACTCCCAGAGCTCTCTCAGACTCAAGGAGACAGCTGGAGTCTACCTGAGGGAATCCTCCCAGCATGAGAGCTGGGGTAATCACAAGATTTACATATGTTTCATGACAATGAAGGAATACTGTACTCTGTTACATAACATTCAGCATCTTGAAAATTATTGTTTCATATACATTGTCAGTTTTGTTACATCCTGCCACTTCCTCTTGGCTGGAAGTGGTAGACACTTAGTAACTTCCATATAATATGATATCATTCTTGGCTTAAATATCTTCAATTCCTATTTCACTCAGTAACAGCCAAGTCCTAATGTAGGTCTACAGGTCCCTATGTTGTCTGGGTTCTGTTATCATTCATAACTCATTTTACCTTTGCTCTCCCATTCATATAGCTTTAGCCACAATTAGTACTTTAGCTTTGGTTAAATAAGTTAGCCATGCTCTCCTCTCAGAGCCCTTGCCATTGATGTTTCCTCTGTCTGGGGTGTTCTTTCCCTAATCACATGGCTGGCTCTTCAAATATTACATTCTTATCAAGGAATGCTGTAGCAATCCACCTAAACTTAAAATCTAACGTGATGGTCCTTTTTCCCTTTTCCTCATTTTTCTTCTTCAGTTCAGTTCAGTCCAGTCGCTCAGTCGTGTCCAACTCTTTGTGAC
This sequence comes from Bos javanicus, assembly GCF_032452875.1. NCBI lineage: Eukaryota > Metazoa > Chordata > Mammalia > Artiodactyla > Bovidae > Bos > Bos javanicus. The sequence continues at coordinate 55,566,447 of NC_083869.1, read as the reverse complement.
CTCATGTATGCAGCATGCCAGGCCTCCCTGTCCGTCACCATCTCCCGGAGTTCACTCAAACTCATGTCCATCGAGTCGGTGATGCTATCCAGCCATCTCATCCTCTGTCATCCCCTTATCCTCATGCACCCAATCCCTCCCAGCATCATAGTCTTTTCCAATGAGTCAACTCCTCGCATCAGGTGGCCAAAGTACTGGAGTTTCAGCTTTCACATCAGTCCTTCCAAAGAACCCAGGGCTGATCTCCTTCAGAATGGACTGGTTGGATCTCCTTACAGTCCAAGGGACTCTCAAGAGTCTTCTCCAACACCACAGTTCAAAAGCATCAATTCTTCGGCGCTCAGCCTTCTTCACAGTCCAACTCTCACATCCATACATGACTACTAGAAAAACCATAGCCTTGAGTAGATGGACCTTTGTTGTCAAAGTAATGTCTCTGCTTTTCAATATGCTATCTAGGTTGGTCATAATTAGCACTTATTAATATTATTGTATATACTATATTTCTAAGCATATGCATATATGTTGAGCATATATGCATGCTCAGTAGTTTCAGTCATGTCCAACTCTTTGTGATCCTATGGACTATAGCCCGCCAGGCTCCTCTGTCCATGGGGATTCTCCAGGCAAGAATACTGGAGTAGATGGCCATAACCTCCTCCAGGGGATCTTCCCAACCAAGGGATAAAACTCTTGTCTCCTGCATTGCAGGCTGTTTTTTACCCACTGAGCAACCTGGGAAGCCTATATATATTTTTTTTTTCCATTTTTTTAAATATATTTTTCCCCATTTTATTTGTATTTTGATAATGCAGTAAGAATATAAGTGGTAACTGAAATGACTAAAAAGGTCAATAGAAGTCAACATTTAATACAATGTAATCTCAATTATTTAAAAAATAGAGTAGATACTTCATCCAGCAGGTTAAAGAGTGATGCTTATTTTATCCATTGGGACTTATAGGTATGTATAAAATTAACTACATGGCAACCTCTTACCATTCTCTGAATAAAATAACAGGAAATTACAAGAAAAATACCATAAAGGCTACTGAGATATAAAAACACCAATCCCCTGTTCACATATAAGCATAATTGCTTTCAGATATCCATGTAAAAGGATTTAATTTAATGTAATTTTAGGTTTTCATAAAATTAGCTCAGTTCAAGAAACTACTATGACATTAAATTTGCTTTTGATATAGACTAAGAAAAGTCTCAGTATCCCAGAGTAACATACTACAGTTTGTTTCTGATGAAGAGTAATCATTCAGCTACTAGTATTTTCATCAAGTCTATATGTACTTTTGGTTGCAATCAGAATCAGCAATAATTTTGGCAGTGTGACAAATCAAGAATGGAGTATTAAAAACTAGTCATGAGATGAAAAATTTCAAATTGTTACCCTAAAACCTTAATCTCTCAAAAGTTGAACAGAAATAAATACTTAAAATAACATGTCTAAACCACTTCTTGAGATAATGACGTAGCACTTCAGCAACAGAATGGGCCTATCAAATCAATCCAGGTACTGAACACCAATCAAGTTAAATGTAGTCTATTACACCCATATCAGAGTGGGTTAAACCTAGAATAATCATATACATCTCTTCATAATCAGTGTGATTTGTAAAGGCATTAACATTTAAATAAAATTTCCATACTTACTGCCATGTCTGTGCACCAGCTTTTCCATTGTCCAAGTATAAATGCCAAACATGTGCCCATAAGATTAAAAAAAAAAAAAAAGCAGGAAAGATGGGATATGGGGGTGAAGGAAGATAAATGTAGAAGACAATGCAAGTAGATTTTGACATATATACTGAAAACAGCAAATAACTATTTTGTGATTTTAAAATATCCTATTTTCTAAGCAGAAAATTATTCTCTTATTTAGTAAATAAGGGTACCAAAAATGCAAAAAGCAAAAGGGTACCAGAAAATGCAATAATCAAATATTAATAGTCTAAAATTTGTAACTCAAAACATTGCTACAAATATAAAAATTACTCTGTATCTTCCCAAAGAATTAGGCATAGTTGGAGTTTAATATCTTATTTTGTAGTAATGGTTTAGATGATTCAGAGTGCTTTTGTTGTTGTTTTAACAATATTAGTTTCAGAGGTCAATTAAGGGCAAGAAGTTTGTCTTAGAAGTCATCCATGTGAGATTTGCTACTGAATGTGTCTACAAACTTTATTATAAGACAATCAAACTACAGGATATTCCCAGTGGTCCAGACCCTCTCATAAGAATGTCAAGACTTAGGGATTTTCTCCCCAGTACTTAACATACATAACTAATACTTACAAAGGGCTACATAACATCCCATTCCTCCCTTAATATCCTATAAGGGGATAATGGCCAACACACTCTGAGGAAAGAAGTGACAGGCATAAATATGAAAAAAAAGTGTTCACACTAAAAATATTGGACTTACAGTCTACAGAGTCTTAAGTATTTTCAGTTATGTCTGACCCTTTGAGACCCCATGGACTTGTAGTCCACCAGGCTCCCCTGTCTATGGGATTCTCCAGGCAAGAATATTAGGGAATGAGTCCACGTCTCTTTTGTCTCCTAGATTAGCAGGTGGGTTCTTTACCACTAGTGCCAACTGGGAAGCCCCACAGCCTACATAGGGATTCTCCCAATTTAAAAACAGACCTTCAAGATGATAGTAGATAACCATTTCTCAGAAATTCATGGAGAAAGACAAATCTAAAATGAAAAGGGAGAAGAAGTACTTCCAATTAAAAGGAAGACAAATCCTTTGAAAGAACAAACAATAGACCTCTGTAATCTACTGCTACTGCTGCTAAGTTGCTTCAGTCATGTCTGACTCTGTGCGACCCCATAGATGGCAGCCCACTAGGCTGCCCCATCACTGGGATTCTCCAGGCAAGAACAGTGGAGTGGGTTGCCATTGCCTTCTCCGTTCTCTGTAATCTACTAGTCTACTCTATTCAAGAAGGAGGTAACAAAAATGCTGAAAGATTATCAATGAAAATGCAATGTAATGAAAAAGTAGAAACTATGAAAAAGAACAAATAAAAATTAGAAAAATAAATTGCCAAGATAAAAACTGAGCTAAAGACTATGAATAGCTATCTAAATAGTGTAGAACAAATAATTTGGAATACAGAATAATGGAAATCCTCCAATCAGGTGAGCAAACAGAAAGACAAATGGATAAATATAAAAGCAATGTATGGGATCTATGGAATAATATAAAGTGTACCAACCTAAGCACAAAAGTGGTTCCAGAAGGAAAAAAAAGAGAAAGGGGAATGGAAAATGTATTTGAAGAAATTGTGGTTGAAAACTTCTCAAAAACAAATAGAAATGTTTCCTATCCAGGTATTGGAAGCACAGAGGGTCCCCCCAAAATGAAACCAAATAGAGCAACACCAAGACAAATTTAAAATGAGAAAAGTTAAAGGTAAAGAGATAATTCTAATGGTAGCAAGATAAAAACAAAGATTTAGTTACAAGGAATCTCCATAAGGCTATCAGCTGATAACTCTACAGTAACTTTGCATGACAGAAGGGGAAGGCAAGATATTTTTCAGTTCTAAAAGGGAAAATCTTACAACCAAGAATATTCCACTCAGAAAGATTATCAATTAAAATAGAAGAAACTAAGAATTTCTCTGGCAAGCAAAAACTAAAAATATACAACAATATTACATTTGACCTAAAAGGAATATTTGAATGTATTCTTCAAATAGAAAAGAAGCAAGAATCTGTTTTTAAAAAAAGTAAGAAAGACAAATATATAATAAAAATTGAAGATCACATATAAATCAGTACATAGCCTAAAAACAATAAAAATGTTTATAAATGTGATTATGACTACAATTAACAGCACAAGGATAAAGATCTAAAAATGAGACATCAAAATCACAAAATAGAAGGAAAGGGAGGAAAGAAAACAGAACTTCTAGAATGTGTCTTATAATTTTCAGTCTAAAGGAAGTGGATATAGTTATGGGTTAACATACTTGAAAACCAGGTTAACCATAAATCAAAAACAGGCAACAGATTCACACACACACAAAAGGAACCTAAGCATAATGCAGAAGAAAACCATTAAACCACAGAAGAAAAAAAAAGAAACAAAGAACTACAAAATCAGCTGAAAAACAAAGTTTAAAATGGAAATAAATATATACTTATTAATTATCAATGGACTAAATGGTTCAATCAAAAGACTTAGAGTGGCAGACTGATTAAAAAAAGAAGAAGAAAAAGAACCTACACTATGGTGACTATAGGAGACTTATTTTAGGGTGAATGGCACAGATTGCAAAGGAAGAGATGAGAAAAGATATTTCATGCAAATAAAAAGGAAAAGGGTATGAATATTCATATCAGAAAAAATAGACTTTAAAGCGGAATCCCTAAAAAATGACAGAGAAGCAACTGACAAACAACTAATCTCAAAAATATACAAGCAATTCCTGCAGCTCAATTCCAGAAAAATAAATGACCCAATCAAAAACCTGGCCAAAGAACTAAATAGATATTTCTCCAAAGAAGACATACAGATGGCTAACAAACACATGAAAAGATGCTCAACATCACTCATTATCAGAGAAATGCAAATCAAAACCACTATGAGGTACCAATGAGGAAGCCAGTCAGAATGGCTGCGATCCAAAAGTCTACAAGCAATAAATGCTGGAGAGGGTGTGGAGAAAAGGGAACCCTCTTGCACTGTTGGTGGGAATGCAAACTAGTACAGCCACTATGGAGAACAGTGTGGAGATTCCTCACAAAACTGGAAATAGAACTGCTATATGACCTAGCAACCCCACTACTGGGCATACACACCAAGGAAACCAGAATTGAAAGAGACACGTGTACCCCAGTGTTCATCACAGCACTGTTTATAATAGCCAGGACATGGAAGCAACCTAGATGTCCATCAGCAGATGAATAGATAAGAAAGCTGTGGTACATATACACAAGGGAGTATTACTCAGCCATTAAAAAGAATACATTTGAATCAGTTCTAATGAGGTGGATGAAACAGGAGCCTAATATACAGAGTGAAGTTAGCCAGAAAGAAAAACACCAATACAGTATACTAAAGCGTATATATGGAATTTAGAAAGATGGTAACAATAACCCTGTATGCGAGACAGCAAAAGAGACACAGATGTATAGAACAGTCTTTTGGACTCTGTGGGGGGGGGGGATGATTTGGGAGAATGGCATTGAAACATGTATAATATCATATAAGAAACGAATTGCCAGTCCAGGTTCGATGCAGGATACAGGAAGCTTGGGGCTGGTGCACTGGGATGACCCAGAGGGATGGTATGGGGAGGGAGGTGGGAGAGGGGTTCAGGATGGGGAACACATGTACACCCGTGGTGGATGTATGTTGATGTATGACAAAACCAATACAATATTGTAAAGTAAAAAAAAATAATAATAATAAAAAAAGAAAGACAGAGAAGGGCACTATTTAATGATAAAGGGATCAATGCAAATAGAGGACATTATGCTCATTAATATATATGAATATTAGGACATGAAACAAGCCTCATCAAATTTAGGATAACAGAAATTATATCAAGCATCTTTTCTGACCATGACAATCTGAAAATAGAAATTAACTAAAAAGAAAAATCTGAAAAAAATGATCATATGGAGACAAAACAACATGTTACTAAACTATCAGGTGATCAAAAATAATAAGAAATTGGAAAATAAGACAAATGACAATGAAAACCCAACCTTAAAAATCTATGGGATTCAGCAAAAGCAGTTCTATGTGTGAAATTCAGAGCAATACAGGCCTTTAAAGGGAAAAACAGAAATAAAACAAAACTAAAATAAACAACCTAACCTACCACCTAAAAGAATTAGGAAAAGTAGAAAAATGAAAACTCAAAGTCAGCGAAACAAGGAAATAATAAATGTCAGAGAAGAAATAAATGAAATAGAGACAAAAACAATAGAAAAGATCAATAAAACCAAAAGCTGATATTTTAAAAAGAATAAACTACATCAAAAAATGTCTACACAGATTCACTAACAAAGAAAGAGAGAGGACACAAATTAACAAAGAATAGAGATAACAATAATAATGTAGAAATACAAAAAAATCATAAGGAAATATTATGAGCTGGTATATGCCAACAAATTGGACAACATACAAGAAATGGACAAATTTCTAGAAACATATAGCTTGCCAAGAATTGAGTCAAGAAGAAATAGATAATATGAACAGATTGATTGCTAGAAGTTAAACAGAATCTGTTAAAAAAAAAAACAAAAAAAACATTGTAAGCAAAAGTTCCAAGAAGTGGCTTCACTAGGAATTTCTACCAAACACACACAGAACTTACACTTATCTTAACTCTTCTCTAACTCTAAGCATTTTCAAAACCATTTTATGAAGCCATCATCACCCAAAGCCAGAAAAAAAAAAAAAAGTTAGATTACAAGCCAGTATCTTTGATGAATATAGATGCCAAAATCCTAAACAAAATGTTAGGAAACCAAATCCAGCAGTACATAAAAAGGATCATTCAAGAGTCACAAAGATGGTTCAATATATGCAAATCAATAAGTGTGAAACACCACATTAACCAAAGATAAGAGCAAAACCATGTGATCATATTAATAGACATAAAAAATTCATTTGATAAAATTCAACATCCATTCATGAGAAAAACTCTCATCAAAGTACGTATAGAGGGACTATATCTCAACATAATAAAAGCCATTTATGACAAAGTCATAGCCAACATAATACTCAATGATGAAAAGTTGAAAACCTTCCCACTAAATTCGAGAACAAGACAAGGATACCCACACTCACCACTTGTATTCAAAATAGTACTGGAATACTAGTCACAGCAATCAGACAATAAGGAGAAATGAAATGTATCCAAATTGGAAAGGATGAAGAAAAATAACATATACAGATGGCATGATATGTTATATAGAAAACCCTAAAGATGCCACAAAGAAACTATCAGATAAGAAATGAATTTAGCAAGGTAGCAGGATACATAATATATAAAAATTTGTATATCTTTACACTAAGAATGAAATATCAGAAAAGAAACTTTAAAAAATTATGTTTAAAATTACATCAAAAAATTAAAAATAAAATACCTAGGAGTAAACTTAACCAAGGAAGTCAAAGAACTGTAAACAATGTTTAAAAAAAGAAAAGAAAAAAAAAAACTGAGGGCAATTCAAGAAATGGAAAGATACTCTTGGAAGAATTAATATTATTAAAATGGCCATACTTCCCAGAGTAAACTATAGTTTTAACCCAATGTCTATAAGATTATCTATGAAATTTTTCACAAAAATAAAATAATGCTAAAATTTATATGGAACAAGAGAATACCCAAAACTGCTATAATAATCCTGAGGAAAAAGAACAGAGCAGGAGGCATAACCCTCCCAGACTTCAGATACTTCTACAAAGTTACTATAATCAAAACAGCATGCTATTGGCACAAAATTAGACCTATAGATTGATAGAACAGAATACAGAGCCCAGAAATAAACCCATAACCCTATGGCTAGTTATCTTTGAAAAAGAAAGCAGCATATACAAAGGAGAAAAGATTTATCTTCAGGAACTGGTGTTAGGAAAGCCAGATATCCTCAAGTAGGACAATGAAATTTTAACATTCCCTCATACCACAAACAAAAATAAACTCAAAATAGCTTAAAAGCCTAAATATAAGACATGATACCATAAAACTCCTAGAAGAGAACATTGGCAAAACATTCTTTGACATAAATCATAGCAATACATTCTTAGAGCAGTCTCTCAAGGTAAAAGAAATAAAAGCAAAAATAAACAAATGGAAACTAATTAAAAGCTTCAGAATAATAAAGGAAACTATGAGCAAAAAGGCAACCAGTGGAATAGGGTAAAATATTTGGAAACAATGAAACTGACAAATTAATTTCCAAAGTATATGAACAGCTCTTTATAAATCAATATCAAACAAAAAACCTAATCAAAAAATGGGCAGAACACCTAAATAAATATTTCTCCAAAGAAGACATATAGATAGTCAACAAGCTCTTGGAAAGATGCTCAATATCTCTAACAATTAAAGAAATGCAAATCAAAGACATAATGAGGTATTGCCTCATACCAGGCAGTATGACTATCATCAAAATGTCTAAAAATAATAAATGTTATACAGGGTGCTGAGAACATGGAACACTCTTACACTGTTGGTGAGAAGGTAAATTGGTGGAACTACTATATAAAACAGTATGGAGATACCTTAAAAAACTGAAAATACAAATTCCATAAGATCCAGAAATCCCACCCCTAGGCACATATCCAGAATAAATGAAACCAGTAATTCAAAAAGATACATGCACTCAATGTTTGGCAGCACTTATTTAAAGTAGCCAAGATAATTAAGCAATTTAAATGTCTATCAACAGATCACTGGAATACTACTCATCCATAAAAAATAACGAAATATTGTCATTTGCTGCATCATGGATGAACCTAGAGAATATGACTAACTGAAGCAAGTTAGAGAAGGAAAAAATTATATTAAAAAATGCAAATGAATCTATTTACCAAACAGAAACAGACTCACAGACATAGAAAACAAACATTAGGTTCCCAAAGGAGAAAGGTGGATGGAAATGATGAGAAAGAATATGGGATTAACACAAACGCACAACTAGATATTCAACAAATATATACTGTATAATACAAGGAACAATATTCAATATCTCATAACAACCTATAATGGAAATAATATACAGTTTTAAAAATATTTAGATATAATATGTAATATATATATACAGATATATAAAAAACTGAATCATTTTGTCATACTCCTGAGACTAAACAATATTGAAAGTCAACTATATTTCAATTTAAAAAAAAAGAAAGTTATTTTGGATTTGAAAAAACTTTGGAAAAATGTAGAACAGTTATAGTAGGGTTATCAAAGTAAAGCTGTATTATGTTTAGTATGAGAGCAGTGGAGAGATGTAAGGAGTAACTCTGATGAAAGAGTTACTAGGAACAGGAAAATGTACTCAGAGAGATATGAAAGGAAATTCGGCATATTTCAAACATTTGCCAGGGTAAACCACTGTATGGACTGGACAGAAGTTTTGTTTGTTTTTTTGTTTCTCTGAACTAAGGTTGTTTAAAACAGATTATTACTGAAGATATTAAGAAGAAGTGGTAAGAATAAACAGAAACTATACAAAAAAGGTCTTCAGTTCAGTTCCTCGCTAGTGTCCGATTCTGCAAACCCATAGACTGAAGCACACCAGGCTTCCATGTGCATCACTAACTCCCAGAGCTTACTCAAACTGATTTCCATCGAGTCAGTGATGCCATCTAACCAACTCATCCTCTTTCATCCCCTTCAACTCCCGCTTTCAATCTTTCCCAGCATAAAGGTCTTTTCCAGTGAGTCAGTTCTTCACATTAGATGGCCAAAGTATTGCAGTTTCAGCTTCATCATCAGTCCATACAATGAATATAAAGGACCAAGCTACTTTAGGATTGACTGGTTTGATCTCCTTGCAGGCCAAAGGACGCTCAAGAGTCTTCTCCAACACCACAGTTCAAAAGCATTGATTCTTCAGCACTCAGCTTTCTTTATAGTCCAACTCCCACATCCAAACATGACTACTGGAAAAACCATAGCTTTGACTAGACAGACTTTTTTTGGCAAAGCAATGTCTCTGCTTTTTAATATGTTGATACATTGGTGATAGCTTTTCTTCCAAGGAGCAAGCATCTTTTAATTTCATGGCTGCAGTTACCATCTGCAGTGATTTTGGATCCCAAGAAAATAAAGTCTTTCACTGTTTCCATTGTTCCCCCATGTATTTGCCATGAAGTGATGGGGCTTAGAAGTGATACCATGATATTAGTTTTCTGAATGTTGAGCTTTAAGCCATTTTTTTCACTCTCCTCTTTCACATTTATCAAGAGGCTCTTTAATTCTTCTTCACTTTCTGCCATAAGGGTTTGTCATCTGCATATCTGACGTTATTGATATTTCTTCCAGCAATCTTGATTCCAGCTTGTGCTTCATCCAGCCTGGCATTTCACATAATGTACTGTATGTACAAGTTAAATAAGCAGGGTGACAACATACAGCCTTGACGTACTCCTTAACCAATTTGATACCAGTCTGTTGTTCCATGTCTGGTTGTAACTGTTGCTTCTTGACCTGCATACAGATTTCTCAAGAGGCAGGGCAGGTGGTCTGGTATTCCCATCTCTTTCAGAATTTTCCACCGTTTGTTGTGATCCACACAGGCAAAGGCTTTGGCATAGTCAATAAAGCAGAAGTAGATGCATTTCTGGAACTCTCTTGCTTTTTTGATGATCCAATGAATGTTGGCAATTTGATTTCTGTTTCCTCTGCCTTTTCTAAATTCAACTTGAACATCTGGAAGTTCACAGTTCATGTACTGTTGAAGCCTGACTTGGAGAATTTTGAGCATTGCTTTACTAGCGTGTGAGATGAGTGCAATTGTGCAGTAGTTTGAGCATTGTTTGGCATTGCCTTTCTTAGGGATTGGAATAAAAACTGACCTTTCCCCGTCCTGTGGCCACTGCTGAGTTTTCCAAATTTGCTGCCATATTGAGTGTAGCACTTTCACAACATCATGTTTTAGGATTTGAAATAGCTCAACTGGAATTCCATCACCTCCACTAGCTTTCTTCTTAGTGATGCTGCCTAAGGCCCACTTGACTTCACATTCCAGGATGTCTGGTTCCAGGTGAGTGATCACACCATCGTGATTATCTGGATCATGAAGATCTTTTTTGTATAGTTCTTCTGTGTATTCTTGCCACCTCTTCTTAATATCTTCTGCTTCTGTTCGGTCCATACCATTTCTGCCCTTTATTGTGCCCATCTTTGCATGAAATGTTCCCTTGGTATCTCTAATTCTTTGAAGAGATCTCTAGCCTTTCCCATTCCATTGTTTTCCTCTATTTCTTTTCATTGATCACTGAGGACAGCTTTCTTATCTCTTCTTGCTATTTTTCTGGAACTCTGCATTCAAATGGGAATATCTTTCCTTTTCTCCTTTGCCTTTCACTTCTCTTCTTTTCTCAGCTGTTTTCAAGACCTCCTAATACAACCATTTTGCCTTTTTGCATTTTTTTTTCTTGCAGATGGTCTTGATCCCTGTCTCCTGTGCAATGTCTTGAAACTCCGCCCATATTCTTCAGGCATTCTTGTCTATCAGATCTAATCCCTTGAATCTATTTCTCACTTTCACTGTATAATCATAAGAGATTTGATTTAGATCATACCTGAATGAGCTCATGATTTTCCCTACTTTCTTCAATTTAAGTCTGAATTTAGCAATAAGGAGTTCATGATCTGAGCCACAGTCAGCTCCCAGTCTTGTTTTGCTGACTGTATAGAGCTTCTCCATCTTTGGCTGCAAAGAATATAATCAATCTTTTTCAGTATCGACCATCTGGTGATGTCCATTAATAGAGTCATCTCTTGTGTTGTTGGAAGAGGGTGTTTGCTATGACCAGTGCATTTGGAAAAACTCAGTTAGCCTTTGCCCTGCTTCATTTTGAACTCTAAGATCAAACTTATCTGTTACTCCAGGTGTCCATCTACTTCCTGTTTTGCATTCCAGTCCCCTATAATGAAAAGGACATGTTTTTGGGTGTTAGTTTCACAAGGTCTTGTAGGTCTTCATAAACTGTTCAGCTTCAACTTCTTTGGCATTACTGATTGGGGCATAGACTCTGATTACTGTGATATTGAATGGTTTGCCTTAGAAATGAACAGAGATCGTTCTGTTGTTTTTGCGATTGCACCCAAGAACTGCATTTCAGATTCTTGTTGACTATGAGGGCCATTCAACTTCTTCTAAGGGATTCTTGCCAACAGCAATAGATGTCATCTGAGTTAAATTCTCTCATTCCAGTCCATTTTAGTTCACTGATTCCTAAAATGTGATGTTCATTCTTGCCATCTCCTGTTTGACCACTTCTAATTTACTCTGATTCATAGACCTAATATTCCAGGTTCCTATGCAATACTGTTCTTTACAGCATCAGACTTTACTTCCATCACCAGTCACGTCCACAACTGGATATTGTTTTTGCTTTGGCTCTGTCTCTTCATTCTTTCTGGAGTTATTTCTCCACTGATCTCCAGTAGCATATTGGGCACCTACTAATCTGGGGAGATCATCTTTCAGTGTCCTTCCTATCTTTCTGCCTTTTCATACTGTTAATGGGTTTCTCAAGGCAAGAATACCAATGTGGTTTGCCATTCCCTTCTCCAGTGGACCACATTTTGTCAGAGCTCTCCACCATGACCCATTTGTTTTGGGTAGCCCTACAAGGCATGGCTCATAGTTTCTTTCAGTTAGACAAGGCTGTGGTCCACGTGATCAGTCTGATTAGTTTTCTGTGATTGTGGTTTTCATTCTGTTTGCCCTCTTACAGATAAATATACAAGGTTTACAGAAGCTTCCTGAATGGAGAGATTGACTTGTGGGTAAACTGGATCTTGTTCTAATGGGTGGGTTTACTGGGCCATGCTCAGTAAAACTTTAATCCAATTTTTTTGATGGGCGTGACTGTGCTCCTCCTTGTTGTTTGACTAGAGACCAAACTATGGTGGAGGTAATGAAGATAATGGCCATCTCCTTCCAAAGGTCCTGTGCATGCACTGCTGCACTCAGTGCCCTGGACCCTGCAGCAGGCCTTCGCTGACCCATTCCTCTGCCAGAGACTCCTGGACACTCACAGGTAAGTCTGGGTCAGTCTCTTGTGGGGTCACTGCTCCTTTCTCCTGGGTCCTGGCACACATAAGGTTTTGTTTGTGCCCTCAAATATTCTGTTTCCCCAGTCCTTTGTAAGTTCATCTGCTCAGCAGCTCTTTGGTGGGGTTAATGGCAACCTCTTCCAAGAGAGCTTTTGCTATACCCAGGCCTGCTTCACCCAGTAACTCTGCCCCTGTGGCAGGCCACTGCTGACCTATTCCTCCACAGGAGACACTCAAACACTCAAAGGCAGTTCTGGCTCAGTCTTCATGGGGTCTCTGGGTCCTGGTGCACATAATATTTTGTTTGAGCCCTCTGAGTGTCTCTGGCTGGTATGGGGTTTGACTCTAAATGCAATTTTACCCCTTCTATTGTCTTTCTGGGGCTTCTCCTTTGCCCTTGGATGCGGGATATCTTATTTTGGTGAGATCCAACGTTCTCCTGCTGATGGTTGTTCAGCGAGTTGTAATTTGGAGTTCTTGCAGAAGATGAGCACACTTCCTTCTACTTCACCATCTTGAAAGCCGAGAGCTTTCAAGATATTATGTAAAAGAAAGATCTTAATGACCCAGATAATCACAATGGTGTGATCACTCACCTAGAGCTAGACATCTTGGAGTGTGAAGTCAAGTGGGCCTTAGGAAGCATAACTATGAACAAAGCTAGTGGAGATGATGGCATCCCAGCTAAGCTATTTCAAATCTGAAAAGATGATGCTGTTAAAGTGCTGCACTCAATATGCCAGCAAATTTGGAAAACTCAGAAGTGGCCACAGGACTGGAAAATATCAGTTTTTATTCCAACCCCAAAGAAAGACAATGCCAAAGAATGTTCAAACAACTGCAAAACTGCACTCACTTCACATGCTAGTAAGGTAATGTTCAAAATCCTCCAAGTTGGGCTTCAACATTATATGAACTGAGATCTTTTGGATTTTAAAAAACTGGATTTAGAAACGTCAGAGGAATAAGAGATCAAATTGCCAATATCCATGGGATCATAGAAAAAGCAAAGAGAATTCCAAAAGAACATCTACTTCTGCTTCACTGACTACATTAAAGACTCTGTGGATCACAACTAACTGAGGAAAATTCTTAAAGAAATAGGAATATCAGACCACCTCCCCTGCCTCCTAAGAAACCTGTATGCAGGTCAGGAAAAAATAGTTAGAACTGGAAATGGACAACAGACTGGTTCCCAATTGGGAAAGGAGTACGTCAAGGCTATATGCTGTCACCCTGCTTATTTAACCTACATGAAGAGTACATCAGGGGAAATGCCTGGATGGATAAAGCATAAGCAGAATCAAGATTAAAGGGAGAAATATCAACAACCTCTGATATGCAGATGAAACCACCCTCATGGAAGAAAGCATTTAGGTACTAAAGAACATCTTGATGAAGGTAAAAGAGGAAAGTGAAAAAGCCAGCTTAAAACTCAGCATTCAAAAAATTAAGATCATGACATCCAGTCCCATCACTTCATGACAAACAGATGGGAAAACAATGGAAACAGTGAGAGACTTTGTTTTCTTTGGTTCCAAAATCACTGCAGATAGTGACTGCAGCCATGAAATTAAAAGATGCTTGTTCCTTGGAAGAAAAGCTATGACAAACCTAGGCAGCCTATTAAAAAGAAGAAACATTACTTTAGTGACAAAGGTCCATATAGTCAAAGCTATGGTTTTTCTAGCAGTCATGTACAGGTGAGAGTTGGACCATAAGGAAGGCTGACTGTCAAATAATTGATGCTTTCAAAATGTAGTATTAGAGAAGACTCTTGAGACTCCCTTGAACTGCAAGGAGATCAAACCAGTCAATCCTAAAGGAAATCAGTCCTGAATATTCATTGGAAGGACTGATGCTGAAACTCCAATACTTTGGCCACCTGATCTGAAGAACTGACTCATTGGAACAGACCCTGATGCTGGGAAAGGTTGAAGGCAAGTGGAGAAGGGGATGACAGAGGATGAGATGGTTGGATGGCATCACCAACTCAATGGACATGAATTTGAGCAAGATCTGGGAATTGGTGAATACAGGGAAGGCTGGCTTGCTGCAGTCCATGGGCTCTCAAAGAGTTGGACATGACTGAGCAACTGAACAACAACAACAATTACAAAGAGTAAGAGACTTTGAGGCATCTTGGTCTTTTCAACTTACTTGGAATCAGAAATAAAGTCTATTTAGGTAAAAGTCTCTAAAACTCTGACTTAAGCAACTTTAATGTGAATTTAAACTATTATATCCCTCACACTTTACAAGGAACTTGGGGTGTTATCATTCCTGTAAAGTTTTGTCATGCTGAAAAGCTTTTTATAATACAAAGCCAGCAATCTTGGAAAAATTTAAGTCCTAGTTTAATGTATTTTGTATTTGTCTGATCAAATCATTTTTATATAATTTTTCTTCTCAGAATATTCCTAAGATCAGCCATAAAACTACATCTGTGTCAACCTGGTATACAGAAAATGAGCATTGTATGAGGAATCAGAAAAATCAAAGAAGTAAAAAACCAACATTCTTGTTTCATTCTGCCACTAATTTTTCATGTCTTTAAGAAATCGCTTAATATTTACTAATCAAAATTTTCTTATACATAAATTAAACTTTTTTATGTCAAAAATGTAGTATTTTACTAAACTTATAATCTATCTTTTCTTTTATATCTCAATATCACTTTATTTTATTTCTTTGTATCTTCTTTTCCTTAATTTCTCAAATATTCAATGACAATCTATCAGAACTTCTGATAGAGATGTCCTTGATAGAATGGATACAAATTGTATCCTCACTGAACCTAAACCTAATACAACACCTACTTCCTTCAGGAAAGTTTCCCTTATGATTAAAATACATGTAGACATACACACATATATATCAAATGTGAACAAGACTCACTATGTAACAGATGACTTTGCTACCCATTAGGGATATAATAATGCAGATCTCTTCTACATAAAGCTTAGTCTAGTAGGAAAGTCAAGTATATACAATCACTACTTTAAAAATGTGATCATACATGCTTGAAAGAAATTGAAGAGAGCATCTAATTACTTTGAATGATTTCAAAAGGGGTTAGGATTGATTAGAAAATGTGATGGGGAAACTCAAGCCTAAATGGCTTACAGGAACCAGTTACAGAATAATGAAGGTGAATTTGAGGCAATAAACAGGCTAGATGATGACAGCGGGGAGAAAGCATCACACCATCACAGATGGAGAGTTAGGAATTATAAACAAGCATTGTAGAGACACAAGGGAGCATTGGGAATTTGGGAGAAGGGAAATTATTCGTTACCAAAGAGAAGAATGTTTAAGAGAACAGTATGGGGAAATGGAGAAGGAAATGGAGCTCAGTCTAGTATTCTTGTCTGGGAAATCCCATGGACAGAGGAGGCGGGTGGGCTGCAGTCCATGGGGTCACAAAAGAGTTGGACACGACTTAGCAACTAAACTACAACAGTAACATAGGGAGATAATGATTGAAGAGGTAAGTAGGAAAAAAATTAGGAATAATCTAGTAATTTTATACTTTAAAAAGATTCTTTTAGATGTCATGTTTATGGTTTACTAAATTAGAAAAATCAAGTTAGAGGGATCAGTTATGAGATTCTTGATTCATTTTATATTAATTAGTTTTCTTTTTCAGCTTCTGATACATGTTACTAGGAAACTAAAAAAAAAAACAAAGTGTGCATGTATCTATAACCACTGGTATACTGTTGTGCTCTACAGATCTATAAGTACTCATGAATAAAAATGCACTATAAAGTTTATTTAAGATCATAGTATTTTATTTTAGGCACTACTTTTTCTTTACTAACCTTTTGGGAATAATTTAAGATTCACAGAAAAGATGCAAAACATCATAGTGTTTCCATTTATTCCTTACTCAATTTCCCCTAATGTTAATATATAAGCACAATTTAAGCATTGTTTTGATTTTCAAAAATGATATCACTCTAGCCAACTGATGGTTATTATTTCTCCATCATGAGCTGGAGTTGACTCTTGGTTAATTGATTCAAATACAATAAAATATTTAAATAGTTCCTTTTAAAAAGTGGTATAAATTCACAATTACCATTGATTCAGAAGACATTGTCTTACAATAAAATGGTTGTCACATTTTACACTATGATTAAAACAACAGATGTTGATTAAAATTAATGCATTACTGTCTCAGTCATAACATGAACACTAGTAAATACTGGTCTATAATTTTTACTAGCAAATCTGGTTTCCTAATAATCGTAATATCTGTACTTAGAGGCTCAGGACTGTACAATGAGATATAATTAAATTATTCTACCAAAACTGAAATTTTAGGGATGTTACTTGACACACTTTCATTTCTCAATACTCCATAGTTCATTAAGAGAAACAGCTTAGGTGCTAGATTTTTTAATTTGTTCTTAATGTTAGTACATATTTTCATTTAATTCAGTGAACATGTTCTGATCATCTATTATTCTGAGCAAAGGGAATGAGTAAATGAAGAAACCTATAGACAAGATCATAGTTTAGAAGCCTATGCTTAAATTACTATAATACCATAAAGAGGAAAAAATCCTTGAATATTGAAGTTTTTAGTTTAACTCCCAGGAATACCAACCATTAATTGTGATCTTGGGCAAATCATACAATCTTTCCTGTATTTAATAAGCAATAAATGTTCTTTTCTAGCTACATTTTCCTTCTTTCTTTCTACTATCTCTTCTTATCTTTATCTATTGATCTATTATCCCAAGCATTCAAGATTCTAAACCTGAATACTAAGAAAAATCTTAGTATAGCTACCTTCACATCACTAACTCCCAGTAAGAGTTGTTATTTCTACTGTATCACACTGACTTCTGAAGAGATCACAAGTAAAAAGATGAAAAACAATGAACTTCATGAAGTAATGGGTAATTGAATACATTAATTTTAAAAAGTTGTATTTTCATCTCTTTCCTAATTAGGTCACAACAAAATAGTTGTTGGAGAATGTGTCCAGAAGACCTTCAGAGATGGTATTATTTGAGGACAAATATTTAGTTATATTGCCTGGGAAATTCCATGAACAGAGGAGTCTGGTGGGCTATGCAAAAAAAAAAAAAAAAAGAAAAGAGTTGGCTACTATTTAGAGACTGAACGATAACAAAATTTAGTTATCTTATAAAAGTTAAGCAGAACCCATCACTCAGAAGGTCACTAAGACAATACATAACCAAATGTACTGACCAGACCAATACTGTTTACAAAAAATATCAAAGTCTTAGTAAGTATTTACACACAAAAAGCATTATTTATGTAAAGCTCGACAGCAAAATAATCTTTTTAGGGGTCTTCAAAGAGAGCCATTAATTATAAGAAACCAGTAAAATAACAAAATAACACTTTGACAATTTGCAATAAGAAACACACAGAAGTAAAGAAAGTGGATTCACATGTTTATTTTATTAGCTTTATTTCCTAGTAACAACTAGAGGTAAAAGCTTGACAATATGAGAATATGGAGAAATGGAAATGCATGCTTCAGGGCATAAGAAAATATAGTTGAACGTAGTGGCAACATTCACTATCTCAGTAGAAACAGTTTCAACTCAAGTAATGCATAATCAGCCTTGCTACTAAGAATGACAAATATTGAAATAAAAAAGTGGAAACCTGAAAACCTATAATAATAATCTTAGAAAATATCTTTCTCTCATAAACATCAATTCCAGAGCAGAAATCTTTAGTAAGATCACAAGAAACTGAATTAGCAAAGCTCAATCACATTCTATATTTAGTTAATCATGGGTAGCAAAATAGAAACTTTTTATAACTCATTTTCCTCTTATTATTGAAACGTCTTCTGTATGTTTTCCACAAGTTCCACAGGAAACTTATTTATTGTTAGGGAAGATTAATGATGCATGGTAACATTTTTATTTCATATTTGTATGTCTTATTAGAGCATTGATATGTTTAGAGCAATTGCTACCATGCATTAAACAAAGAGAACAGATAAATAAATCTGGTCTTGTGACCATCTGTCCAGCAATCTGTCATCTATACAAATTATTGCTTTTTACTTCCTATCAGCATATTATTTTTCAAATATAATATTCTTAAGAATTTTCAATTTTTAAATTACATTTAGTGGATGTATGATAGGATAATGACCATAATGAAACAAATAACATTTTGGTTTATATCCTATATTGTGCAAATAAGATAAATTAACAAATTAAAAGCCAGAGCATCAGGCCAGACCCTAAATGAATGAACAAAGGAAAAATAATCCAATTAGCTAGAATTATAAAGGACTTCCCAGGTGGTGCTAGTGGTAAAGAATCTGCCTGCCAACTGAGGAGACATAAGAGATGTAAGTTTGATCCCTGGGTGGGGAAGATCCCCTGGAGGAAGGCATGGTGACCCATACCAGTATTCTTGCCTGGAGAATCCCATGGACAGAGGAGCCTGAGGGGCTACAGTTCATAATGTTGCAAACAGTCGGAGATGACTGAAGTGACTTAACACAGACTCCAAGTATTACGTATTTTCTCTCTTAGAATTTTACCTGAATTGGTAATTAATATGGATTTTGGAGAGACGGTCATAATATTGATCTTGAATACCACTGCCTTTTCTTAGATACACTTCATATCTTTCCTTCAGATTATTTTCTTAGGCACATTGAAGTAGATGTTTGTCATATTTTTTTGAAGGTCCATATTTTTAGCCCTTTTTCTATGTTCAGAGAATTCCTCATATTACCAGAAAGAATACTCTTAATACACAGCCTGAAAATTTCAACTATGCATTTGCCAAATCTTATAGCTGAGAATAGGCATACCTTCTGGGCATTGTCATTTCCACACAATCTCCTCAAAAGCTGGATCAGAAGCTAGTTTTAAGAAGAAATAGGAAGAGCATGGATTCCATTCTGGCAATGGTCATGTTATTTGAGCCAGATACTCCTGGCTTCCAAAGATTACCATGATAGTGGTCCATTGGTTTGCCCAGAATGGCAGAAAGCAATATTTAGTGTTGGTGATCAAACTGTTCCAGTGACAACAGTGATGAATCTTCAGGGCACCAGTGCTGTGGTATGATTTGAGTCATTTTTCTAGCCTGCATGATGTTCAAACACAATTCCCTGGTCCTCTTAGAAATGACTGAAGCTACCATATGTACTTCTAATAAATAGTTTTCAATTGAAATTATCCAGAATTGTTTTAGTTGGCTTTCACATAAAAACTGTGAATGATATTATAGCTGAATATAGTGATTAGCATGGTGCTAGTGGTAAAGAACTCGCCTGCCAATGCATGAAACATAAGAAACACAGGTTTGATCCCTGGGTTGGGAAGATCCCCTAGAGAAGGAAATGGACATTCTTGCCTGGAGAATCCCATGGACAGAGGAGCCTGTGGGTTACAGATCATAGGGTCCCGAAGAGTCAGACACAATGGAAGCAAATGACTTAGCACGCAAATAGTGATTAATGAGAATTTTAGTTTGTGTGACTTTGAGAAGCAAGTGAAAATATATAAGTACGAAAATATGTAAGTATGTATGTACATACATTCTATATGTATAGGGAAAGTCTGTGTAAGGCCAAAGGGATGGACAGTGGCAGATATTTTTGACTGCAAAACAATTATTTCTTTATTCTCCACCCGAACCAAAAGTGTTTTTCTTACAGTCACAAACTCATTTCCAAATACAGAGGTTAAAAACATTTAGTCCCTAAATCCCCATTTATTTAGTCTCCATTTCTTAGGGAATTTCTTTGTTTTCTGTGAATATCATTTAACATTCTTTTCAGCCACAAGTTACAGGATACACAAGTAAAACTCTGTTATGTATTAGGGTATTTGTCTTTTCTCAGTTTCATGATTCTGAATGAAGGGTAGTTTCAGAGTTTATTCATGACTCGTTTCTTAGGTTTGACTTATTAAAGTTTTAAGATGGTGGTTACAGATTCAGGAATCACATTTTAAGCAAAAGTCACTGGGCAAAGACAACAGATATTTCTTTTTAAAGGCTTCTTTTTACTAAGGAGGAAAAGTTTTACTAAAAGGTGAACACATATTTCCCATCATATCTATTCTTTTGGATTGGTTCAAATGATTATTTCTCACCATGCAAAACTCAACAGGAGGCTAGTGAAACAAATATTTTTTCAATTTTTTTTTCAAATTTTTCAATTATTTCAACTATTAGAAAGAAGTCTTTCTAAAAGTATATATTACAATTTTGGGCCCATATGTAAAACTCAAAGAAAGTTTCAAGTCATTTTTTGCCAAATACAAAATGTATGTGCATTGAAGAAAAAAAAAATTATCTTCTAGAAAACCCCTTCAAAGCCACAATTATACAGAGTATACTTAAGTGATTTTTCCTTTCATAATGTATTGTTTAATCATTTGAATGGGGTATCAACTCACTTTCAGAAAGCAAACCTTTGTTGCTTAAAGTGAATGTACATTTGAAAAAATATGCAATAAATTTATATGCTATTTCAAATATGCAGAATTAGAATTTGAGTGTTTAATATAGAGAGTTACTTTTAAAGATGTTAGATAAGCTGAATCTATAATCAAAAAAAGGTAAAGTGACTTCCAGATTTGCAATTATAAGAAGATTCAATTATCCTGGAGTTTGAAGGGATAGAAAAAGCAGTATTGATAGAATAATGAAGCTCAGCTAGAACCCACATGGCATTTCTGTTCAGGTTGGACTATGAAAGAGTCCTTGTCTGTTGGCTGGAGCCACAGAGAAAATGTAGCTGCCGCTGGCCACCTAGTAAAAAGGAAGAGGCTCCTCTGTTCCCCTTGCCCTCTAATCTTTCTTCTGTTCTCTCATCTGTCTCTCCATTGGCCAAATGTAATCAGAAAGTAATTGAGAAGTTAATTTCCTTGTCTATTTCTATAGTAGATTGTTGGTTTCATAGAACTGATTTGCTCAGTGTTTGGTCCTTAGAATTACAGTGTGACTACCATAGTGATCAGGAAGTATTTCTTGAAAGAATAAATACAATTTCTCTGTAGAATTTAATAATTTAAGATAGGCCAAAATAATGATGCCATAATCAGAGAATTTGCATAAACTGATAGGAACCAAAACTGCAGTCTACAAGTGTATGATATGCTATGTATTCAAGTATACATAAAACATTTTTAAAAACTGATAAAATAATTGGTCACAAAATAAATATTTACATTTTGAAATATGGAGCTCTATAAGTCATGGTTTCTGATTTAATTATTAATTAGTTTTAATTATTAATTAGATTTAATTATTAGTTAAATTTAATTATTAATTAGTGTTACCTTTCATTTTTTTAAACGATATATTATGAAAAACAAATATATGATTAGAAATGATTCAGAAAATAATTAAATGAGAATAATAGTTTATGACATGTGGTCCAAATTGTATCTAAAGGTACATACAGGGTCTAAATAGTTTAACGGTGAAAAATAAAGATAGGAAATTGGTTAAACTTGACCAACTCATGAAAATAGAAATAAATCAAACTCAGAAAAGGTAAAAAAATAAATTAAGAAAAACATGAAAATCAATAAGAAGGAAAAACAAGAATTGCTAGGTTAATCTAAAAACCATTGAAAATGGTTTTTCAGACACAGCACTTTTATTAAAAAATAACAAAATGATAGTATGAGAAGGTAGGTATGCCTACATGTGTGAAAACAGAAAATCTTACATTCATAAATGCTGTGCACAAAATAAATTATTATTTACTAGGAAAAGTAAAATGTCAATTTGAGTCTGATATTAATATTAATCTAAATAAATTAATATATGTGAGAAAAGTATAAAGAATTAATTACTTCCAAACAAGTCACAAGTCTTTAGACACAGGGCTTAAGTAGTGGATCCTTGTAGCCAAGTATGAAGAGAAGTAACAATTTTAAGACTGTGGGGTTTGAAAGTACAGAAAGACAAAAATATATAAGACTTAGAAATATAAGAAGACTCAGAGACACAAAACAAGACCAGTAATAAGTTTATAGAACAGTAATAAGTATACCATTATAGAATATTATTATGTATCATTTTGATATGTATTAATGTTAAAATTAATATAAAAATAGATATATTATAGAAAAAGTAATAAATATATAGAAACTTTGGCCTTTGGTAATAATATTCCTTTTGACTCTATAACACAGATCATTATTTCAAGAAATATACATATATGTTATAAATATATATGTATAGCAGGAGCAGCAGCTACGTGGTGCAGGAGCAGCAGCCAAGAGGAGCTACCTCACATCTAAGGTCAGGAGGGGAGGCCATGAGGAGATAACCCACGTCCAAGATAAGTAGCAGCAGCTGTGCTTTGCTGGAGCAGCCCATGAAGACATACCCCACATCCAAGGTAGGAGAAACCCAAATAAGATGGTAGGCATTGAGAGAGGGCATCAGAGGGCAGACAGACTAAAATCACAATCACAGAAAACTAGCCAATCTGATTACATGGACCACAGCCTCGTCCCACTCAGTGAAACTAAGCCATGCCATGTGGGGCCACACAAGACGGATGGGTCATCGTGGAGAGGTCTGACAGAATGTGGTCCACTGGTGAGGGGAATGGCAAACCACTTCAGTATTCTTGCCTTTAGAACCCAATGAACAGTATGAAAAGGTAAAAAGATAGGACACTGAAAGATGAACTTCACAGGTCCATAGGTGCCCAGTATGCTACTGGAGATCGGTGGAGAAATAACTCCAGAAAGAATGAAGGGATGGAGCCAAAGCTAAAACAACACCCAGTCGTGAATGGGACTGGTGATAAAAGCAAGGTCTGATGCTGTAAAGAGGAATATTGCATAGGAACATGGAATGTTAGGTCCACGAAGAAAGGCAAATTGGAAGTGGTCAAACAGGAGTGAACATCAACATTTTAGGACTGGAATGGGTGAATTTAACTCAGATGACCATTATATATACTACTGTGGGCAGGAATCCCTTAGAAGAAATGGAGTAGCCATCATAGTCAACAAAAGAGTCTGAAATGCAGTGTTTGGATCCAATCTCAGAAATGACAGAATGATCTCTGTTCGTTTCTAAGGCAAACGATTCAAAATCAAGGTAATCCAAGTCTATTTCCCAACCAGTAACGCTGAAGAAGCTGAAGTTGTATGGTTCTACAAAGACCTACAAGACCTTTTAAAACTAACACCTAAAAAAGATGCCCTTTTCATTATAGGGGACTGGAGAAGTCAAGAAACACCTGGAGTAACAGGGAAATTTGGCCTTGGAGTATAGAATGAAGCACGGTAAAAGCTAATAGAATTTTGCCAAGAGAAGGTACTAGTCATAGCAAACACCCTATTCCAACAACACAAGGGAAGATTCTACACATGGACATTAGCAGATCGTCAACACCAAAATCAGATTGATTATATTCTTTGAAGCCAAAGATGGAGAAGCTCTATAAAGTCAGCAAAAACAAGACTGGGAGCTGACTGTGGCTCAGATCATGAACTCCTTATTGCCAAATTCAGACTGAAATTGAAGAAAGTGGAGAAAACCACAAGACCACTCAGGTATGATCTAAATCAAATCCTTTATGATTATACAGTGGAAGTGTAAATAAATTTAATAAATTTAATAAATTTAAATTTAATAAATTTAAGGGACTAGATCTGATAGACAGAGTGCCTGATGAACTATGGATGGAGGTTTGTGACATTGTACAGGAGACAGGGATCAAGACCACTCCCCAAGAAAAAGAAATGCAAAAAAGCAAAATGGCTGTCTGAGGAGGCCTTACAAATAGCTGTGAAAATAAGAGAAGTGAAAAGCAAAGGAGAAAAAGAAAGATATACCCATGTGAATGCAGAGTTCCAAAGAATAGCAAGGAGAGATAAGAAAGCCTTCCTCAGTGATCAATGCAAAAAAAAATAGAGGAAAACAATATAATGTGAAAGAGTAGAGATCTCTTCAAGATATTTAAAAATACCAGGGCAGCATTTCATGCAAAGATGGGCTCAATAAAGGACAGAAATGGTAGGGACCTAACAGAAGCAGAAGCTATTAAGAAGAGGTGACAAAACTACACAGAAAAACTGAACAAAAAAGATCTTCAGGACCCAGATAATCACGATGGTGTGATCACTCACCTAGAGCCAGACATCCTGGGATGTGAAGTCAAGTGGGCATTAGGAAGCATCACTATGAAAAAAGCTAGTGGAGGTAATGGAGTTCCAGTTGAGCTATTTCAAACCCTAAAAGATGATGCTTTGAAAGTGCTGCACTCAATATGTCAGCAAATCGGGAAAAGTCATCAGTGGACACTGGACTGGAAAAGGTTAGCATTCATTCCAATCCCAAAGAAAGGCAATGCCAAAGAATGCTCAAACTAGCGCACAATTGCACTCATCTTATACGCTAGCAAAGTAATGCTCAAAATTCTCCAAGCCAGGCTTTAGCAATACGTGAACCATGAACTTCCAGATGTTCAAACTGATTTTAGAAAAAGCAGAAGAATAAGAGATCGAATTTCCAACATCCGCAGGATTGTCAAAGAAGCAAGAGAGTTCCAGAAAAACATCTATTTCTGCTTTATTGACTATGCCAAAGCTTTTGACTGTGTGGATCAAAATAAACAGCAGAAAATTCTGAAAGAGATGGGAATACCAGACCATCTGCCTGCCTCTTGAGAAACCTGTATGCAGGTCAGGAATCAATAGCTACAACTGGACATGGAACAACAGACTGGTTCCAAATAGGAAAAGGAGTATGTCAAGGCTATATATTGTCACCGTGCTTATTTAACTTATATGCAGAGCATATCATGAGAAGCTCTGGGCTGGAAGAAGCATGAGCCGGAATCAAGATTGCAGGGAGAAATATCAATTACCTCAGATATACAGATGACACCTCTCTTATGGCAGAAAATGAAGGAGAACTAAAAAGCCTCCTGATGAAATTGAAAGAGGAAAGTGAAAAAGTTGGCTTAAAGCTCAACGTTCAGAAAAATAAGATCATGGCATCCGGTCCCATCTCCTCATGGTAAATAGATGGTGAAACAGTGGAAACAGTGGCTGACTATTTTTGTGGGGCTCCAAAATCATTGCAGATGTTGACTGCGGCCATGAAATTAAAAGACGCTTACTCCTTGGAAGGAAAGTTATGACCAACCTAGAAAGCATATTAAAAACCAGAGACATTTCTTTGTCAACAAAGGTTCATCTAGTCAAGGCTATGGTTTTTCCAGTAGTCATGTATGGATGTGAGAGTTGGACTATAAGGAAAGCTGAGCACTGAATAATTTATACATATGAACTGTGGTGTTGGAGAAGACTCTTGAGAGTCCCTTGGACTGCAAGGAGATCCATCCAGTCCATCTTAAAGGAAATAAGTCCTGAATATTTTTGGAAGGACTGATGTTGAAGCTGAAATTCCAATACTTTAGCCACCTGATGCAAAGAGCTGACTCACTGGAAATGACTCTGATGGTGGGAAGGATTGAGGGCAGGAAGAAAAGGGCACGACAAAGGATGAGATGGTTGGATGGCATCACTGACTCAATGGACATGAGTTTGGGTAAACTCCGGGAGTTGGTGATAGGCAAGGAGGCCAGGCATGCTGCTGTCATTGGATCTCAAGAGTCACACACGACTGAGCAACTGAACTGAATTGAACTGATATATGTAACAAATGGAGAAGGCAATGGCACCCCACTCCAGTACTCTTGCCTGGAAAATCCCATGGACGGAGGAGCCTGGTAGGCTGCAGTCCATGCTAAGGGTTGGACACGACTGAGCAACTTCACTTTCATGCATTGCAGAAGGAAATGGCAACCCACTCCAGTGTTCTTGCCTGGAGAATCCCAGGGACAGGGGAGCCTGGTGGGCTGCCGTCTATGAGGTCGCACAGAGTCGGACATGACTGAAGTGACTTAGCAGCAGCAGCAGATATTACTTTATATTTTTGCAACATTCATGTGTATATTACAATCAGGAGCTATTTAAGTGACCTTAACGTGTCCCCTGTGGAGAAAAAAATGGGAACAGTAAATTGTGGCATTTTAGATTGCTAGAATACAGAATATATATATATTTTCTACTCATTTAGTCTCTGTTTAAAAAAAATTAAGGCGATTAATGCAGTTTAAGTTCACTGAAATGCAACACTTTTGGCAGAGTATAAAAAATTAAAATATAAATATATTTAGATATATAGATATTCACATGTATATATTTTGCTTTGTTTCTACTAGATGTATCTGCCAATTTTTATCTCTAACAAGTTAAGAAGAAAATATAGACTGCAATTTGAAGTAAGCTGGTTGTTCTAGAAACGGTAAAGAATATGCCAAATACCAGCCAAACTGAGTGATGTCTCTGATCATTCAAATTTGTCCAGTTGTCCAGGTTGCAATGAAAGATTAGTAAAGCATTCCAGAAAAATAAGCTTATCTTTTTGGAAATGAAGATTTTGATTAAATTTACACATAACAATGAGACGGCAGTGAGACACGATGAAAAGTAGAAAGCACATTTAGTCAAGATAAGATGGAAGTGAAAAAAGAACAGAAGAACTTAGGAATGAGATGCAGGAAAAGTTGTATGGATAAGTATAGGAGACTGTATTGGAATGCAACTTCATTTTATGCAAAATTAAAAATTAATTAGACTTTTAATTTTAAAATCTAAAAATTATTTAAATTTTAAAATCAAAAATTAAAAACTGAAATCTAAAAACATTAAAAATCAATTAGAAATTTTGAAATAATTAAATTGTCCTCAAAATTAAGTTTTAATTTTATACTCTTCTGGCTAAACATGGAATTCCTGATAGTCTGTTCTTAATCTATTGACACAACATGGTTTTACTTTAGCAGTCTGTAATTCCTAATTTGTCTGAATTAGAGTCAAATTAAGCAATATTAAATTATTTGAGGCCTGGGATATTGATTCTTTGTCAAAGACTATTAATATTCTGAATTTAATATATAAACTAGGTTGTCCACTGTGATTCTAATTCTGCCTGTATGTGGTTGTGGGTTCATTAAGGATAGGCCCTTAAGCAAAGTTAAAACAACAATTGTTTCTACTACTCATCTTTGACTCATTATGAGATACATATGTTGATCATATACACTGGAGAGCTATCTTTCATTCAGATTCGAATTGATAACAATAATTTAGAGCTTTTTATTGGCACACTCCTTGGCTCAGTAGTACACATCATGGTTATTGTGGAGGTTAGCAATATAGAGACTCGGGGCTTCATACATGCAATTTTAGCACATAAAAGAACATACCAATGACAGAAGCTATACTGTCATTGTATAATATCCAATATTACTCCATGATAACTTCAAATTTTTCACAGTGTAAATGGATGTGTGTTCTGTTTATTCTGTTTAGTTTATTAAGTATGTATGTGCAGAAATAAATTATAGCCATTTCTTTATATCTTTGTAGGTAAGAAAGTGAAGATAAGGAGGTTTAGTATTATGGCAAATTTTTTAAATTATGAAATAGAATAGTAGGCTATTTTGGTTAGAATAATAGGCATGAATATGAGATACAGAAGAACAGCTCATGGCAATTGTAGCAATGGAAGAGGATAAATATCCAAATCAGGACCAGGAGTGAAATATTTTGGCTCTAAACTAAGACATTCATTCTACTCAGTATTGGAAGTTAAAGTCAAAATTATCTTGTAGGCATATTTGAGTATGTTTGTGAATGATACTTGTGTATAAACATATGACAGTATACATTTTGGATATAAATGTAGTTTTTCCTCAATGTGAGGTATTGCTTCTATACATTTTTTTCTCCTTTTTAAATACTCCTCAAGACAAAAACAAATGTAAAGTTGATATAACTAAACCTCATTGTCAAAAAGATTAGTGAATGTATCATACAGTTCAGGATGAGACAAAAAGAAAAACACTGGAGGATATACAAAGGACAACTTCCTGGCAGAAAGTTTTGCACTATCTGTCGTGTCTGCAAATACTGTGGTGAGCATATTTAAATATCCCTTTTACTTGTTATACAGGAATAAAAGACTAGGGTGATTTAATGAAATAAGATAAAACTTCAGATAGGTCCAAATACACAAGTATATAAATATATAGTATATTTTAAAATTATGTTACCTTAGCAAATGAAGCAATGCAAAACCATTAAACTGAAATACCAAGGCTTTTGTACTCTGCATGTTAAATGTGTGCTTAGTTGCTCAGTTATGTTGCTCTTTGCAACCCCATGGTAGCCTGCCAGTCTCCTCTGTCCATGGGGATTCTCCAGGCAAGAATACTGGAGTGGGTTGCCATGCCCTCCTCCAGGGGATCTTCCCAGCCCAGGAATCAAACCCAGGCCCCCAAATTGCAGGCGGATTCTTTACTGACTGTCACCAGGGGACTGCATGTTATAAGTACCTTCAAAAATGGACAGTCCGTAATTTGATATTAAGATGATTATTTGGAAAGTTGTTACATTAGATAACGGATGTTAAAAATAGGCTATTCAACAATCTCATGTTTATTTTTAATTTTTAAGCAAGATACAAAAACATGTGAAAGTTTTATTGCTAACATTTGTTAGCAATACAAAGCTAAAAGAAATGACAACTTCAGCTACAGTAGAGATATTCTGAGGATTTGTTCTATATTCATAAAGATGTACCTAGTAGATACTATTTTCACATATTCAAAATATATCTTATTCATACTTTAAAACAATTTTTAAAGACATGGTCTGTTTTTTAAAGAAATGATAATTATTTCTATCTTTTCAATAATATTAATATTTTATTTCTTGCTCGTCTAAATGTTAAAACCATATTAACATATTTAAAGAATAAAAGCTGCTTCATACACATATAAGTTCTATTCATAAAATAAACAATTTTAGGAGCTATTTCCTTAGTGGAAAAATGTGAAATAAATTGCTTTAAAATGTTTTATGAACTGTGCAGTTTATAAATACTCAAAAATGCAACATATCTAAATGTGCTGCACTATTGGAAATCATATCCTTTTCTTTAGCATTATTTATCATTTTTAAGTAATTATTTCAGTGCTTGAGGTACTTACTAGTTGTAGGTAGGGAGTTTTCTTCTTGTAATCATTCAAGATACTTTTCAGTATCTTGCAAAAAAATATAATATAGAGTTACCTGAAGAGGAATGGTCTAAATCTTTTAGAAAGGTTTATTTGACCATAGTCTTTATAGATGCTTTTTACATCATAGTAACTTTTTAAATTTTTCTCTTTTTTTTATAAATTTTATTTTATTTTTTAACTTTACAATATTGTATTGGTTTTGCCATATATCAAAATGAATCTGCCACAGGTACACATGTGTTCCCCATCCTGAACCCTCCTCCCTCCTCCCTCCCCATACCATCCCTCTGGGTCATCCCAGTGCACCAGCCCCAAGCATCCAGTATCGAGCATCGAACCTGGACTGGTGACTCGTTTCATATATGATATTATACATATTTCAATGCCATTCTCCCAAATCATCCCACCCTCTCCCTCTCCCACAGAGTCCAAAAGACTGTTCTATACATCAGTGTCTCTTTTGCTGTCCCATATACAGGGTTTCATTTCATTCCACTACATTACTCAGTTGTCCCTTTTAGGTCAGTAAAAACAAGGACAGAACCCAAGCACTTTATCCTTTCACTTATTCTGCCACCCTCACATCTTCACAAAAGTGTCTGACCTGGGAAGGGGTATTTTTTCAGACATATTTACTCATCCTACCAAACTGAAACATATTGAGATGAAGATTTAATGGCTTCAAGGAGCCAAATCTATTCTGTAAATTGTGTGTAGGGTGCTTAAAGTACCTTTTTATAATCTAAGAACAAAGAAGTGTAACCTTTTTAACTGAATATGGACCTTCTCTAACTTTTCATGAGTTCTTTGTTGAGTATTTTATAATCACGCTGTGAAAAACCCTTCTTTAAGAGAATTGTTTGCAAGATCTACTTGATCAATATTTAAACTTATTTTGGTTCCACTAAAAGGAGAAAAAAAAAAAACAAAAAAAACCCTCTACCGCTTCCCCAAAAGATGAACATGCGTATTTAATTTACAGTTTGGTTGGTAATGATGAGATGCATTGCATTCTGGGAGGAATGGTATAAACAGGTGCATGGGGCATTAGGAAGGCATCTGTATGTGCCAACAGATGGACACAGCAGTGGGAGAGGACCACTAGGTAATCAGCAGTTGGACACAGCAGAAGAAAGGTAATTCCATGTGAGCACTGAGTGACTAAACCAGCAGTAAAACTTTGCCACCTGGCATATGGTAGGATGCTTATCGCATCAGCTGGAATTTGTACTATGACATTTTTGGCCAAGTCAAAATTTGCATGTGACATTTGGTTCAAAATTCAGCTGTATTTTCACAAACAATATTGCAAATTCTGCCTTAACAAGTTGGGCTACTCTTCCTTTGGGTTCACAAAAGATTTTGGCACATTCACATAATTGTGCAATGGGTTAAGATCCAACCAGTGTGCCATTAGACAGAAAGCCACAGTGAATCTTTTAAAGCATCCCCTGATATTAACAGAGGAGAAAAAAAGTAATTATGTGTTTCATTTTGGCATGTATCTAATGGAAGTGTTGACTCATCCATTCAAAATAAAGGCTTGTGGGAAATGTCAATACTTTAATAGATACTACCAGCAGCTTAATCTTCCTGGTGCAGAGCTGATTATCTCAATTCCTAGCATAACTTTTTTAAATGTTCTAAATAAAAAAAGAAGTTCAAATATTTAACCCAAATTTAGAGTCCTCCACAATCTATGCCAAAGCATCTTTAAGCCTTATATCCTATAACTGCTTTGTTCAAGTTTTAGACTTGTTGCTTTTTCCCAGATATGACATATGTGTCTGTCTCTTCAGTAAGCCAGGACTCATCACCCAGGACTCACCACCCACTTCTGCCCAACTATTAATTTATTCTCCAAAACCCAGTTCAAATATATTAAATAAATATCTCTTGATTATCCCAATTATCATTGTAGTATTTGTATGATTTTTAATGGCATATAGTGTGCTATTTGTTACTGCCATTAAAAAAAAATGTTTATGTTAGTAAATCAAATTCCTTCAGGAATTTTTAATTCAGACATCACAGAATCATAAGCATATTATGCCTTCAATGAATATTTGATAGGTAAACGTAAGAAAATATTCTGAGCGTATAGTCAGAGTAAATGAGAAAGTCTTAAAAAGGTGGTACCATATAATATTTTTATATCTAATCAATAACTCAACTTAATCTAACACAATACTAGCAGAGATATTTGAGCTATTTCCTTAAGACTTACTTTACACACACTATTTTTTTGTAGGTGTTGCTTATAAAACCTTGGAGAATACTAAAACATTTTTTAAACTGTGTTTAAAATATTTCCTCTAATTTTAATTTATTAAAATGCATATTCTATAAATAAATATTTTCTAAACAAATATAATCTGAGTATATATTCTTTTCAAATTATGACAAACTAAGTGGAAGCACATGCTAGGACTTTTTGAACACAGTTTAATTTACCCCTCTATACCATACTTCAGAGAAAGCAATGGCACCCCACTCCAGTACTCTTGCCTGGAAAATCCCATGGGTGGAGGAGCCTGGTAGGCTTCAGTCCATGGGGTCTCTAAGAGTCGGACACGACTGAGCAACCACTTTCACTTTTCACTTTCATGCATTGGAGAAGGAAATGGCAACCCACTCCAGTGTTCTTGCTTGGAGAATCCCAGGGACAGGGAAGCCTGGTGGGCTGCCATCTACGGGGTCGCACTGAGTTGGACACGACTGAAGCGACTTAACAGCAGCAGTAGCAACCATACTTAGTTGTTTTTTTTTTTTTTTTTTTTTTTATGTGGACCATTTTTAAAGTCCTTATTGAATTTGTTACAATGTTGTTTCTGTTTTATGTGTTGGTTTGTTGGCTACAAGGTATGTGGCATTTCAGCTCCCTGACCAGGGTTCAAATCTGTACCCATGCAATGGAAAGCAGAATCTTAACCCCTGGACCACCAGGGAAGTCCCATATATACAATACTTCTACCTCATCCAGCATATAGTCTTTATCATGATACAAATTCAAGGGAGAATACTGTCCTGTATATAATGATCAGCATATCCGTAAAGATTTATATTATAATAAATTACATGTGAAAATAAATTATGTGGCAAACCCCACATAATCTCCAGCTACTGAAAAATACAGTATTTAGACTTCATTATTTAATTAGGAAAAGGAGGACGTCAAGGCTGTATATTGTCACCCTGCTTATTTACCTTATACGCAAAGTACATCATAAGAAACACTGGGCTTGAAGAAGCACAAGCTGGAATCAAGGTTGCCGGGAGAAATATCAATAACTTCAGGTATGCAGATGACACCACCCTGATGGCAGAAAGTGAAGAGGAACTAAAAAGCCTCTTGATGAAAGTGAAAGTGGAGAGTGAAAAAGTTGGCTTAAAGCTCAATATTCAGAAAATGAAGATCATGGCATCTGGTCCCATCACTTCATGGGAAATAGATGGGGAAACAGTGGAAACAGTGTCAGACTTTATTTTTCTGGGCTCCAAAATCACTGCAGATGGTGACTGCAGCCATGAAATTAAAAGACACTTACTCCTTGGAAGAAAAGTTATAAGCAACCAAGATAGCATATTGAAAAGCAGAGACATTCTTTGCCAACAAAGGTCCGTCTAGTCAAGGCTGAGTCCCCTGGACTGCAAGGAGATCCAACCAGTCCATTCTGAAGGAGATAAGCCCTGGGATTTCTTTGGAGGGAATGATGCGAAAGCTGAAACTCCAGTACTTTGGCCACCTCATGTGAAGAGTTGACTCATTGGAAAAGACTGATGCTGGGAGGGATTGGGGGCAGGAGGAGAAGGGGACGACAGAGGATGAGATGGCTGGATGGCATCACTGACTTGATGGACATGAGTCTGAGTGAACTTCCGGAGTTGGTGATGGACAGGGAGGCCTGGCGTGCTGTGGTCATGGGGTCGCAAAGAGTTAGACACGACTGAGCGACTGAACTGACTGACTGATTCTTAACAAATTTAAATAATCATTATTATGAGCTGGATATATATAAAACCACTGATTCTTATTTTTTCTAATATCTTCCTTGTTTTTCACACTCTAGCAACACATTTTTTCTACAGATATATTTCAATATTTTATATTATTTAGTCATTTTTATGGTTTCAGATTCTCCAGTATATGTAGATATAAGGAAATAATTTTACTAAATTAAAAGTGCAAGGAATTACTTGGGTCTATCAATGTTCAGATCTTCCCTTTCAGATAACTAAAGGGAGATATATAAATTACTTAATAGCACAATTTATGCTATGATCTGAAATCTCATATTTATCATAAATTCTACAGCTGGAATAAATACAAGAATTAAGCTGTCACATACAAATGTTACCTAATTTCTTCTGGACTACTCTTCAATTCAAGGCGCTAAATAAATCTATTTTGTTTTGCATATTCCTGAAAATACTACATGAATGTGTAATCAATCTGAATGATACTAGCAAACTGGAAACTAGCCATTAATTTCAGAGAGTTAAAATTCCAATTTGCATTTTCTCATTAAATATTTAACTGGAAAAGAAGATTAGAACCCTACTATTTATCCCATCCTCTGTTTCTGATCATTTTTCCCTCAAAATCATATTAGAGTTTTCTTCAGGGAACTATGACCAAATTGACCATCATTACATAAAGATCTCCTTACTTCAGAAAAATCTTTAAGAGGAAGAACAAAAACAAATTCTGTCCTTATAATTCCTTACTTTACTCTTTAAGCATCAATTTAGGAAAAAGTGAATTCTCACTATGACTGTGGAAAAAAGATACAGTTCACTCTGAAAATACCAGGTCATTTCTCTCAATTTCTGTCAAAAATTTAAACTCAGTCTTTGGTATTCTATTACAACACATATTTGGTTGTTTCATTTTTTAACTCAATTGAAAATACTGATTCTTGAAGATGATAGAAGGAAATTAATGATGAGTTCTAAAGGTCACAGAAGAGTTCGTTGTCTTTCTTGTTGGTCTATGATCATGTACTTGCTGAACTTTTATAAAATACCAATAGCTAAAAATAAAAACAACTACTGTCATTTTTCTTAGTCATTAATAAAACATGTAATAGAATGCCAGAACTGAAGGAAATTTTGGACTCTCAGTAGTTAAACTACTTTTAGTTAAAGCTGATGTTAAGTGAGTTTCAAAAAATCACACAGATTGTTAGTAGCAAAACTAAAAATAAAAACCATAAAATAAAAATAAAATCATATACAATTTAGATGTACAAAAAACATTAGGATTTTAGACACAAAAACTCCTAATAAGAAGCCAGACTGATATGGTTAAATTTCCCATTTAAAAAAATATTTCTTTTTTATTCTAAGATAAATGCTTTTAAATTTCCTGGTTTTAATTGATAAGGTTTTATTTTTATTTTTAAAGTATTTTGGTATATATATTTTAGACATTTAAAATCAATTTCCTAACCATCAATGCCTATTTATATACTTCATTGAATACAAGTATGAGATGGTTGGAAAATGCAGGACTATATTTAGCAAAGAAAAATATCCTCTTGTCAAAACAGAGAGTCATACAAGAATACCAATGTAGTTTTAATAACAATTCTAGAACTGTTTCACACCAACACCAGTATAAAATTTCACTACAATGCCACTAATCTAAATGTTTACACTTCACCATGACTTAAATGTGGATATTTGTCTCTTTATAGATCCTTTAGTTTGTTACTAAATCATTAACACTTCAAATTAAAAAATAAATCAGGTTTTTGCAGCTGGCAAATGTAAGATTAAAATAATTACTTCAGGATATTTAGTGTAATCTAAAATTAAGCAGGAAAGTCAGTTAATCAAAGCACAAATTATAGAATGTCTCAAGCCACTCATTAAGGTCTCTTGTTTATAGTGTGCATATCTGTGATTAATTTGTGAATGTCTGGAATGTGGGGATTTACACATGGTTTTGGAGACAAAGCCTGCCTGGAAATGTGCTGTGCTACTTGAAGAGGAGAAAGAAAGAAACAAATGAATGTACAGCACTGAAAAACAAATTGCAGAAGAAGGGGCTGCAAAAGAGGGTAAACATCCATCAAACATGTTATACTACAGAGGGGAAAATTTCCTTGTTGGTAGAGAAGCTCCTTGGCTTTTTTTGTACTATGAATACATCATGTCAGGATAGAAAATATAACACATAAATATTGCATTGTATAATATAATATTCTGAATACAAATAAGGGAGAGATTTTAAATGTCAATGCATAATGGATAACTCACATGTGGCTTTTATTCTAATTGGTTTTGCTGATTTTAAGCTTGAGAATGATACCCAGGCTGCTAGTTGCTGAAATGATGATACTCTGTGACAGTTATGATTTCTTAAAAAGCATTTAATTAAATCTTTATATTCTAAACAAGAAAATTATACATATCAATTTAGAGAGTCATTATGTAAGAATCGGTGAATCTTACTGACAATGATTTTAATTGAAATATACTTAATTATTTAAAGTAGAGTTGCCATGGTATTAAAAATATTGCTATATAGATTTATTTTCTCTAAAGTTTAGCAGAATTATATATTCAGCTACAATAATTCATCTTCATTTGCTGGAATTATTTTTCAAATAATATAGAGCAATATTATGGCTGAACTTAAAAACTCTATAGAATGTGCTTAATATAAGTATCATTATTTTGTTGATTTACTACCCAGACACTAACTGTATAAAACAGAATTTAAGAATCATAAACCAAAAAACATCAGGAACAATACCCGAGTCACTCAGAAGATGAACAAACAAATGAAAAGCTCTCCAAGTAAGAGGAAAGGCAATGCAAAATATATTTAAGATCTAAATTAAAATATTTTTCATTTCATGTAGACCAGTTGCTCTGAGTGAATACTATCTCTAATAAAGAGAAAATTTGCTGTGAAAAATACTACCTAGTTTTCAGACATTAACACTGAAAATAAGATAATTGAAATAATAAGACTAAAATGTGAGATATATGTTGCCTTCAATTAGTTTTGAAATCCATTTTATCAGTTTCAGAAACAGTGAATTCAAGGATCCAAAATACCTCATATAGGAGTCAATGTAGAATTTTTAAAATTTTAAATTTTTGTCTCAAATTTTACCTTTGTTCACACAAGTTTTTATGCTTTATTTTCTTTCTGTTTATTATCTTTTAGACTTAATCTAAAAGAGACTTTAGTCTATTCATCATAGACTTCTACTATATTACTATCATCATTATCATATTTACTCCAAATAAACTAGAGTACAAGCTATTTGTGGCCTGTTTGTGGATACAAAATATTTTTACAACATGCAGAATAAAGTTTTAAGGATTCCATTTTAAGATATTTGAAGCCTGATATAAAAAATTAAATTGAATAGTCAAACTGAATACATAATTTTAACTATAGAAAAATAAAAATTTGTACAATTATTTTTTTGTACAAATAATTATACAGATTTGTTCAAAAATTTGTAAAAATTATTTACAAAGAATTATTTTCATAGTCACATTAGTAACTAAACCACTTAAATCATAGGTCTAGAAAAAATATAAAACTTTATCAATTGAACCTTAGGACTTCTTACATTAATCAACCTGGATAATGAATATTTATATATTAAGTTATGACATGTAATTTCAATATCAGGATTTGAAAATAAAAAATAAAGTCTCAAAACCATTTATTTACATCAAAATTTCTAAATGGGTGTTTTAAGATTATCTGATTTGTCCAACTGGGCTCATAACAGCTTTTGAATTATTGAAAACAAGAGTCTAGGGATTTTTCAATTATTTGCCATATTTATTTAAATTGCTTTCTAAGAAATATAAATGTCTGGGTAGGTATGTATGGGGGTGTGTGTGTCCAAAGAAACTCCTCCTTTTATAGAGAAATTTTAGGAAACGTGTATACTTTACAAACATGTAATACGTCTTTTATAGATGTACCTGTGAAAATATACAATAGCCTTCAATGATCTGATTTCTTTTATATAAACAAATTTCTTTTTTTTTTAATTTTTACTTTATATTTCCTTTCTTTTTACTGATGGATTGTCCCACCAGACAGCAGTTTAAAGCTATAATTTATCTTGCTAAAGCAATATTTGAAATGTGTAATTTCCACTCCAACTCTTTGAAAGTGAAAGTGAAAGTCTTGCTCAGTCCTGTCTGACTCTTGCAACCCCATGGGCTGTATAGTCCCTGGAATTCTCCAGGCCAGAATACTCCAGTACTCCAGTATTCTGGAGTATTCTGGCCTGGGTAGCCTTTCCCTTCTCCAGGGGATCTTCCCAAGTCCAGGGATCAAACCCAGGTCTCCAGCATTGAGGGTGGATTCTTTACCTGCTAGCCACAAGGGAAAATCTAGAATACTGGAGTTGGTAGCCTATCCCATCTCCAGGGGATTTTCCTGACCCAGGAATCAAACCGGAGTCTCCTGCATTGCAGGCGGGTTCTTTACCAACTGAGCTATGAGGGAAGCCCAAGTTATCTTCAGATTGCTTTTTTAAAATACCTAAAAGCATATAATCCTCTCTAGATAAAAATTTCTGCATTGGATATGTAACATATAGACACATGAATGATTGAATTTCAAATCACATTTTGAAATTTGACAGCGTTTTAGACACAATAATCTCTTTGGGAGGTAACAATCTAATCACCATATATAGCAAACTATAGTCATATTTTTAAATTTCCTTTTGCAGAACAGTATAGTCCCTATATTTATCATGAACCGTACTTTGATATTATCAGTAGACTTGCAACAGAAACATTTTAAGAAATGTGTTTTTACTATAAACTATATAAAGCTCCATCAAACCAGAAATACCTTTAAGAAACTAGTACAGTCTGTGCTTTCATTAAATGCCTGCTGTGTTTAATTTTTTTCTATCTTTCTCCATTTTTCCCCAGTGATAAAAATCATGCAACTGACCATGCCTTTTTCTGGTTTTTACTTTCATGAAATTCCTGGTCTATTCTGAAGCAGCATCTTGGAAACTTAGTTCCTAGTCTTATATTGTTTTCAATTCTGGAGGTTTTAATGAAATAAAAAAATATAAACAAATAAGTCATAGGAATAATTTTTCTTCATTAAACTCATCTATTTGTTTCCTACCAGTCTGTTGGTGTTACTATGAGTTTCAGCCAATATCCAAATGGACTAACCAAACTTTTCTTGATTTCACTCAAAAGACTATTTTTCTTTTTATATTGTCCCAAATTTAACCCTTCTAAAATCACTATGTTTGCATAGTTTTAACTGCTCTTTAATTGTAATTTGTTATGATCATGAAACAAGTTTCAAAGCCAAATCTTGTAGATTAATGCTGATTTTGCTTATTTAAATTAACAATGATTCAGAAACAGCTATTTTGTATGCATATGTTTCTATGTAGATGTAAGAGCATGAAAATATTATCTACCAGTGCTATTCATTAAAACTTTCAGAGATGAAGAAAATGTCCTATATCTATGCTATCCAACACGGAAGCCACTAGCCACATATGACCACACGAGCTATTGAAATATAGCTAGCTAGGATGAGTGAAGAAATTAATTTTAATTTTAGCTAACTGTATTTAAAGTATTATGTGGTTAGTGGATATAACATTGGATAGCATAGGGCTAGACTAACGCCTTCAAAATCATGCTGATTATGACACCCTATTAGTATATGCGAATATTTATTATAAACTAACTTACTAGGTATAAAACAAAATTTAAATAAAAGATACTACAAATTTGAAATAAAGATTTAAAAATAAATAAAGCATAAGTGTGTACACTAGGTAGTATTCTTAAGAGTCTTTAATATTTGGCTAATTTTTGTCATATCCTATTAAACTGTCACTTGTGATTGTCACTCTACAAGAGTGATGAGGTACTCATATGAGGAACAGGAGAGATGTCAGCTCTGTAATTTGTCATTAACCATGGGTATATTTATTATATTGAATCGTTTATTAAGCTAAATACTAGGATCTGTAGATTACAAAACACATAAAACTTAAAGTGTTCTAAAAGAGAATGATAGCCCCATTTTCAACACTGCTAAGTGATAGAAAAACTTACGTGACAAATATGGACTATGATTGATAAAAATGTAGAGTGTAGGTTAAGGAGTCCATGAGCTCTATAGATACCAGAAAAAAACAAACTTCGTTTTCAAGAACTCTGTCAAAATAAAAGTTTTAATATTTTATTTTCACCAAGAACAGTTGGACTAGTACACTTCTTGTTTTCATTTTTTAACAGCCCAACTTGGATATCAGTCCAGGTGATATTTTTTTTCTTACTAATAAAAATATCAGATAAGAGAGAATCAAATTTTTAGTAGAATATAAGATTAAAACATGGAAGAAAAATAAATCTAAAATGAAAATCTTGGATTATATCCGTCAGTATCCATTTTTCCTTCTGAATACCATCTCATACTTTTCCTCTGGGGAATGACCTCTCTTCCACTTTTAGTCTAGTAGGTATAAATGGAGATAATATTTCATCATGCCTAGACAATCAAACCCCCCTTTTCCCTGTTTGGTTCAAACGGACCTGAAAAGAAACTGTAAGGGAATCTTGAGAAAGTGAAATACGTGCTGTGAGATAGGCTAGTGAGAAGTACCTATGTTAGAATATTACCAACAGGAGATCCTGAACATCTCTATCTAAATATGCCTGAAATCTTGT
This sequence comes from Bos javanicus, assembly GCF_032452875.1. Taxonomy (NCBI): domain Eukaryota; kingdom Metazoa; phylum Chordata; class Mammalia; order Artiodactyla; family Bovidae; genus Bos; species Bos javanicus. The sequence continues at coordinate 55,525,857 of NC_083869.1, read as the reverse complement.
TTCATTTTTTAGATATATAAATCAACAAATTTACTTTATTTCTTAAACCAAGTAAGTTTCTTACCTTGAACCAAAAATATCCTGAATAGTAAACAGTATGCTTTACCAGACATATTAACACCAAAGAGAAAAAATTACCAAAATGTTCCCAATTTGATAAAAATCTCCACATTTAAGAATCCAAACAAACTCAGAAAGAAAAAGGACAAAGAGTTCCACAGCTAGATATGTTAAAGTCAAATTGTAGAGAAATCTTAAAAACAGCAAGAGAGAAGCAATTCAAAACCTATGAGGGACTAATATGATTAACAGTAGATATTTTTCATCAGAAACAATGAATACCAAAAGGTATATATATATATATATATACACATACATATATGTATACATATGTATATGTATACATATGTATATGTATGTATGTATGTATGTGTGTATATATATATATATATACACACACACACTTAGGTCCATTAATCAAGGTAAATTGGAAGTGGTCAAGCAGGAGATGGCAAGATAGAACATCGAAATCTTAGGAATCAGTGAACTAACATGGATAGGAATGGGCAATTTATATCTAATATTATGGTCAAGAATTCCTTAGAATAAACAGAGTAGTCCTCATAGTCAAGAAAAACAGAAAAATGTAGTACTTGGGTGCAACCTCAAAAATGACAGAATGACTGTGGTTCGTTTCCAAGGAAAAGCATTCATTATCACAGTAATCCAAGTCTATACCAAAAAAGTTGAAGTGGACTGGTTCTGTGAAGAACTATAACACTTTCTAGAACTAACATCAAAAATAGATGTCCTTTCCATCACAGGCCATTGGAATGCAAAAGTATGATGTCAAGAGATACCCAGAATAACAGGCAAGTTATGTGTTGGAGTAGAAAATAAAACATGGAAAGGTTAACAGAGTTTTGTCAAAAGAACATGCTGGTCATAGCAGATACCTTTTTCCAACAACCCAAGATACAACTCTACACACAGACATCACCAGATGTTCACTACCAAAATTATGAGATTGATTATACTCTTTGCAGCTAAAGATGGAGAAGCTCTGTACAGTCAGCAAAAGCACGACCTGGAGCTGACAGCGATTCAGATCATGATCTCCTTATTGCAAAATTCAGGCTTAAATTAAAGTAAGTAGGGAAACCCACTAGGCTGTTCAACTCTGACCTAAATCAAATTCCTTATTATTATACAGTGGAGGTGACAAAGAGATGCACGTGTTTAGATCTGGTAACAGAGTGCCTGAAGAACTATGGAGTAAACGTCATAACACTGTACAGGAGGCAGAGACTTAAACCATTTTAAGGAAAAAGAAATGCAAGAAGGCAAAGTGGTTGTATGAGGAGGCTTTACAAATAGCTGAGGAAAGATGAGAAGCAAAAGGCAAGGGAAAAAGAGAAAGATACACCTAATTGAATGAAGAGTTTCAGAGAATAGCAAGGAGAGATAAGGTTTCTTAAGTGAATAATGCAGAGAAACTAGAAATAGAATGGGAAAGACTAGAGATCTCTTCAAGAAAACTAGAGATATCAAGCAAATATTTTATGTAAGGATGGGGTGATAGAGGATAGAAACAGTAAAGGTCTAAGAGAAGGAAAAGAGATTAAGAAGAAGTGGCAAGAATACACAGAAGAATTCTGCAAAAAAGGTTCTAATAACCTGGAGAACCACAATATTGTGGGTACTCACCTAGAGCTGGATATTCTGGAGTGTGACATCAAGTGGGCTTTAGGAAGCAGTACTACAAACAAAGCTAGTGGAGGTGATCTATTTAAAATCCTAAAATATTATGCTGTTAAAGTGCTGTACTCAATAAGTTAACAAATTTGAAAAACTCAGCAGTGGCATCGGGACAGGAATAGATCAGTTTTTATTCTTGTCTCAAAGAAGGCAATGCAAAGAATGTTTAAACTACTGTACAATCATGTTCATTTCTCATGTTAGAAAGTTAATGTTCAAAATTCTTCAAGGTAGGCTTCGGCAGTACACGAACTGAGAACTTACAAATGTACAAGTTTTGAATTTTGAAGAGGCAAAGGAACTAGGGATTAAATTGTCAACAGTCACTGGATCATAGAGAAAGCAATGGAGTTCCAGAAAAAAAAAAAATCTACTTCTGCTTCATTGATTACACTAAAGTCTTTGATTGTGTGGATCACAAAAAAAATGTGGAAAAATTTTAAAGAGATGGGAATACCATATCACCTTACCTGTCTCCTGAAAAACCTATATGCCAGTTGAGAAACAACAGTCCTGGATATGGTACAACAGACTGGTTCACAGTTGGGAAATGGGAAAAGAGTAAGACAAGATTGTATATTGTCACCCTGCATATTTAACTTATATACAGAATATATCATGCTAAATGTCAGGCTGGATGAATAACAAGCTGGAAGCAAGATTGTTTTGAGAAATATGAACAACCTCAGATGTGTAGATGATACCACTAAAATGGCAGAAACCGAAGAGGAACCAAAGAGCCTCCTGCTGATAGTGAAAGAGAAGAGTGAAAAATCTGGCTTGAAATTCAACATTTAAAACACTAAGATCATGGCATCTGGCCCCATCATTTAATGGAAAATAGAATGTAAAAAGTGCAAGCAGTGACAGATCTTATTTTCTTGGGTTCCAAAACCACTGCAGATGGTGACTTCAGCCATTAAATTAAAAAGACACTTGCTCCTTAGAAGGAAAGCTATGACAAACCAAGACAGTGTGTAAAAATGCATAGAAAAAACCTTGATCATATTCAAAGCTATGTTTTTTTCTAGTAGTTGTGTACGGATGTGAGAGTTGGATCATAAAGAAGGCCGAGTGCTGAAGATTTGATGTTTTCACATTGTGGGGCTGGAGAAGACTCTTTTGAGTCTCTTGGACTGTAAAGGCATCAAATCAGTCAATCTTAAAGGAAATCAACCTTGACTATTCATTGGGAGTACTGTTGATGAAGCTGGAACTCCAATAATTTGGAGAGAACTGAATCAGTGGGAAAGAGCCTGATGCTGGGAAAGATTGAAGGCAAAAGAAGAAGGTAGCAGGGGATGAGATGGTTAAATAGCATCACTGACTCTATGTACATGAATTTCAGCAAAGTCTGGGAGATAGTGGAGGACAGAGGTGTCTGTCACAATATAGGGTCACAAAGAGTTGGGTATGATTTAGTGACTGAACTACAACAAAAACAATACTAAATGGGGTCTTTTAACTCAAAATATGGACACTAGAGAGCAAAATGAAGACATATGATGAATAATAACTCCAGTAAAGATAACTATATAGATAAATCTAAAATCCAGTACTAATGTATTTTTAGTTTATAATTTTTATTTTAATATCTTATATGATGTGAGGGCTTCACAGGTTGCACTAGTTGTAAAGATCCCACCAGCCAATGAAGGAGATATAAAAGACATGGGTTTGATTTCTGGGTTGGGAAGATCCCCTGGAGGAGGACATGGCAACCCATTCCAGTATTCTTGCCTGGAGAGTTCCATGGACAGAGGAGCCTGGTGGGCTACAGTCCATGGGGTTGCAAACAGTCAGATATAACCAAAGCTACTTAGCACACACATGATTTGAAAAATAGAAACATAAAAATTAAAATCTATATTAACAGTCAAATAACAAATAAAAATGCTATTTTTTGACAATAATAACACAGATATGGCAGAGTTTTATCTGAACAGAATTTCTGTATGTTACTAAAGCTAGATTTGAGTGATTGAAGTTACACTGTGGTAAATTCAAGACATTAATTGTAATCTCCACAGTGAACAATAATAAAACATCTACAAAATTTACACAAAAGTAAAAATAAAGGCATTTTTTTAAAGTGTACTATAAAATGTGTACTATAAAAAGTGTACTATAAAAATGATTAAATGACAAAGAAAGGCAATAAGAAGAAAATAAATAAAAAATCTATAAGACAGAGAAAATCAGTTTTAAAATGGCAGTGCCCTTATTTGTCAGTAATTATGCTAAATGCAAATAGATTAAACTCTCCAATTAAAACAGAGTTTAGCAAAATTAATTTTTTAAAGTCATGATCCAACTACATGTTGTCTATGAGAGATTCAAGGCACAAATTAGCTTAAAGTAAAAAATAGAAATATATCTTCTGTGTAAATTATAACCAAAAATGAGCTGGTGGTGGCTATATTAGTTTCACACAAAGAAAACTTTAAGGCACAAACTGTTAGCAAAGGCAAAGAAACACATAATATATTGATAAAAGTGTCAATTCATCAAGAAAACATAGTAATTATAAATATACATGCACTAAACAATGGAGCTCCAAGACTTGATTTAGCTACCATTAACAGAATTGAATGGGGAAATAGATGATTCTACAAAAATAGTTGGTGATCATAATACACAACTTTAATAATGAAAAGTACAACTATACAGGAGATCAATAAGGAAATAAAGAACATGAATAACACTATATACCCACTAGACCTAATACGTATATAAAACACTCCATAGCCACATCAGAATACACTTTCTTTTCAAGTACATGTGGGACATCCCCCAAAGTAGATGATATGTCAGGTTAAAAAACAACTTACATATGAAAAGATGCTCAACATCACTCATTATCAGAGAAATGCAAATCAAAACCACTATGAGGTACCATTTCACACCAGTCAGAATGGCTGCGATCCAAAAGTCTACAAATAATAAATGCTGGAGAGGGTGTGGAGAAAAGGGAACCCTCTTACACTGTTGGTGGGAATGCAAACTAGTACAGCCACTATGGAGAACAGCGTGGAGATTCCTTAAAAAACTGGAAATAGAACTGCCTTATGAGCCAGCAATCCCACTGCTGGGCATACACACTGAGGAAACCAGAAGGGAAAGAGACACGTGTACCTCAATGCTCATCGCAGCACTGTTTATAATAGCCAAGACATGGAAGCAACCTAGATGTCCATCAGCAGATGAATGGATAAAGAAAGCAGTGGTACATATACACAATGGAGTATTACTCAGCCATTAAAAAGAATACATTTGAATCAGTTCTAATGAGGTGGATGAAACTGGAGCCTATTATACAGAGTGAAGTAAGCCAGAAGGAAAAACATAAATACAGTATACTAACGCATATATATGGAATTTAGAAAGATGGTAACAATAACCCGGTATACGAGACAGCAAAAGAGACACTGATGTATAGAACAGTCTTATGGACTCTGTGGGAGAGGGAGAGGGTGGGAAGATTTGGGAGAATGGCATTGAAACATGTAAAATATCATGTAGGAAACGAGTTGCCAGTCCAGGTTCGATGCACGATGCTGGATGCTTGGGGCTGGTGCACTGGGACGGCCTAGAGGGATGGTATGGGGAGGGAGGAGGGAGGAGGGAGGAGGGTTCGGGATGGGGAACACATGTATACCTGTGGTGGATTCATTTTGATATTTGGCAAAACTAATACAATTATGTAAAGTTTAAAAATAAAATAAAATTAGAAAAAAAAAAAAAAAAGTGGAATCCCTGCAAACCATGGAGCTAAAGCTACTCAATTTTCATTCTGTCATCCACGGTAGCAAAAGAACTCTGCAGTCTATGCAGATCTGACTGTGGGAAACAGCCAATTAATACTATCAACGTGTGGTATAGAAGGAAAACAGGAGAACTATACAACTGTTGCTCTGTTTAAGTCTTACCTCTCCAAAATAAATGGATATCCACTCGAGGAACCTAAAAGTCAAGAGAAATATTCTGGAAACTTTCTCAGAGAAAGCCAAAGAAGTCTAGAAACAAGAAAGTTGCTCCGACTCAGATTTAACAAGAACTCATCTGAAGAGATTCTTTCATTTACTAAAATATAACTGTGTTATAAACATTACTCTGTAACACACTTTCTAAAATTTGAATGTATATTACCAATATCTATATGCCAGTACATAAAACCCTAACATTCTCTCCTAAAAAAAAAAAAAATAAAATAAAATAAAAAAAAACAACTTACATAAATTTTAAAAGATAACTATTGTCTCCTACTACAATGAAATAAAATTATCTATCAATAATAGAGAAACTAGAAAATTAACAATTTTGTAGAAATTAAATAACATATCTTAACCAATAAGTCAAAGTAGAAATCACAAAGGAAATTAGAATATACTTCGAAAAAAGGAAAATCAAACACAATATATCAAAGTTATGAGATGTAGTCAAAGCAGTGTTAATAGGAAAAATGAAAGTAGTAAGCAGACACATTAAAAAAAAAATCCGCAAATCAAAACTCAGTATTTATACCTTAATAAATTACGGAAAAAAAGAGGAAATTGAACAAACCTAGCTGAAGGTAAGGTAGAATAAAGATTAGAATAAAGATAAATGACAAATAAAACAGGAAAGTAGAGAATCAAAAAAATCAAGACTTAATTTGTTGAAAAGATAAAAAAAAATAGCAACCTTTAAGCTAGATTGACAAATTAAAGAAAATATGAATAAATAAACCCAGAAATGAACAACGTGGACATTACCACCAACATTATAGACATAAAAGGATTATAAGAGAATACTATGAACAATTGTAAAACAATAAATTAGATAACCTATGTAAAATGGATAAATTTCTACAAACACACAAATAACCAAGTGTGACTCAAGAGGACATAAAAATCACCGAAGACCTGTGGATTTAATTAATAATTTAAAAACCTTATAACAAAGAAAACTGGTGAATTTTACCAAATGTGTAAAGAATTAGCACCACCACTTCTCACACTTTTCCAAAAAATACAGGAAGAAACAAAACATAACTTGTTCTGTGAGGCCAGTATCTTTCTGATACCAGATCCAGACACCACAGACAAAAAATAAAACTACAGATCATTATCCATTATTCATATAGACACAAAAATTCTCAACAAAATACTAACAAAAAAATCAATAGCATATTTTAAAAGCTTATATAGACCAAGGTCACAAACCCAAGACTCTTTTATGATACAAAGACTCAGACAACTAGGAATATAAGGAAATACCTCAATATGATAAAAGATACCAAAAAAAAAAAAAAAAAAAAACCCACAGCTAACAACATTCAATGCTGAAACAATAAAACTTTCACCTTAAATTCAGAAGCAAGACAAGAATGCCCACTTTCATTAATCCTTTCTACACAGGACTAGAAGTTCTAGTCAGAGCAATCAGGCAAAACAAATAAACAAAAATGTCCTCAAAATGGAGAGGAAGAAGTAAAATTATTTCTATTATCAGATGATGATCCAACATAAAGAAAATCCCAATATATTCATTGAAATACTATGTTATAAAAATTCAACAAATTTTCAGTATGCACACATACAAATATTGATTGAATTCTATACAAGCACTGAACAAAAGAAAACTGAGAAAACAATTACATTTATAAAAGCATCCAAAGAATAAAATAACTAGGAATAAGTTTAACTAAAATGAAAGTTTATATGCTGAAAATTACAAAACACTGCTGAAAGAAATTAAATAAAGCTCAAATAAATGGAAAATGGCCTTTTATCTTGAAATAGAAGATTCAATATTGTTGATAGCAATATTACCCCAAAAGATTGATAGAGTCAAAGTAATCTCTGATCAAAATTCCAATATCTTTTTTTTCAGAAATGGAAAAACTGATCTTCAAATTCATATGGAATGAAAAATGGGTTTAATTCAATCTTGAAAACAAAGAACAGAGTTGGAAGGCTCAAACTTTTTTTATTTCAACACATACTACACAGGTATAATAAACAATGTGGTATTGGCAGAGGACAGTTATATCAATAAATGAAATAAAATTTAGACTCTATTTATTTTTAATAAAAATATAGTTGATTTACAATACTATATTAGTTTCAGGTATAATGCATAATGATTCAGTAATTTTATAGGTTATATTCCATTAAAAATATTATAAGATACTGACTGTAATTTCCTGGCTATACAATATGCATCTTTGTTGATGATTTATTTCATACATAGTAGTTTGTGTCTCTTAATCTCATACCCCTTAAACATGCCTCCCTCTCCCTACTGGCAATTACTAGTTTAGTTTTTATATCGGTCAGTCTGTTTCTATCTTAATATATACATTTGCTTGCTTTATTTTTTAGGTTTCACATATCAGTGATATCATACAATATTTATCTTTCTCTGACTTGCTTCACTAAGCATAATATGCTCTAGCTCCATCTACATTGCTGTGAATGGCAGAATTTCATTCTTTTTTATGGCTTAGTAATATTTCATTATTTTAACATATTTATATATACAAATACACCACGTCTTTTTTTATCCATCCATCTGTTCATAAAAACTAGATTTGCTTCTATATCTTGGCTATTGTAAATAGTTCTGTTATGAACGTGAGGATACATGTATCTTTTTGAATTAGTATTTTTTTTTCCTGGATATATACCCTGGAGGAGAAATGCTGAATTATATGGCAGTTCTACTTCAGGTATTTTGAGGAACCCCCATACTAATTCCTATCATGGCCACAGAAATTTCCATTCCCTCAAAGAGTGTTCAAAGATTCCCTTTTCTCCACATCCTCCCCAACATGTGTTACTTGAAGACTTTTTAATGATAGTCATTCTGACAAGTATAAGGGTATGTCTCATTCTTATTTAGAGTCTAAGGAAAAATACATACATGAATCTTTGGGAAGTTTTTAACAACAACAAAAAAAATGTTGAGACCATTCAGTCAGGGAAAGAATAGTCTCTTCTATTCTATGGTGCTGAAATAAATGAAAATCCGGATGCAGAAGAATAAAGTTGTACCCCTACCTCATACCATATACAAAAGTTAACTTAAAATAGACCAAAGATATAAGAATAAGTGCTAAAACCATAAAACTCTTAGAAGAAATCACAGGGGTAAATAATCTGCATTTGTCTTTGGCAATGAAATAAAAATATGGGCAACAAAAGAATAAGAAGGCAAATTGAACTTCATCAAAAGTTTAAAAGTTGGTTCATAAAAAGACACTGCTGAGAAAGTGAAAGCATAACACATAGAATGGGAGAAATGTTTGTAAATCATGTATCTGATAAGGGTATCCAGAATATATAACTAGGTCTTACAACTCAATAACAAAAGACAAATACCCCAACTAAAAAACGGGAATGGCCCTTAATAGATGTTTCTCCAAAGGAAATAACATATTGTTGGAAAGAACATGAAAAGATTTTCAGCATCATAAGTCATTAGGAAAATGCAAATCAAAATCACAATAAGGTTCCAATTCACATTCCCAGGGCTTCCCTGGTGGTTCAGATTGTAAAGAATCTGCCTGCAATGCAGGAGACCTAGGTTCGAACCCTGGGTTAGGAAGATCCCCTGGAGAAGGAAATGGCAACACATTCCAATATTCTTGCCTAGAGAATTCTATAGACAGAGGAGCCTGGTGGGGTCGCAAAGGGTCAGACACAACCGAGTGACTAATAGTTTCACTTTCACATTCTCTACAGTTAATATGATAATGAAAGAAATTAAAGAAAGAAACTAGAGAAAGAAAGAAAACAAAAAGTGTCATTGAGGATGTAAAGCAACTGGAAACCTCATACATTGCTGGATAGAATATAAGATGTTTCATCTGCTGTGGAAAACATTTTGGCAGCTCCTCAAAAAGTTAAATATAGAATTAGCACTTAACATCTTAACATATAGAATATGTGCTCAACATCTTTAATCATCAGGAAATGAAAATAAAAATCACAATGAGGTATCACCTTACACCTATTAGAAAGCTTATTATCAAACAGTGAAGAGATAACAAATGTGGTATAACCTGGAAACAGAAGATATGGCCACTATGGAAAACAGAAGGGAGGTTCCTCAAGAAATTAAAAGTAGAACTGAATTACCAGACGATCCAGCATTTCCATCTCTGTACATATCCAAAGGTGGGGAGGGTGGAACTATCATCTCAAAGATATATCTAAACCCCCATGTTCACTGCAGTATTATTGCATTATTCCCAACAGCCAAGGTATGGAAGAAACCCGAGAGTTCATCAATGAATTTTTGGATCAAGATCTTAAAAGATACAAACACACACATTATCAGGCTTTGGGAAAAAAAGCCTATCATTTCCAACAGTATAAATAAATATAGAGGGCATCATGCTAAGCAAAATGAGCCAGAGAAAGGCAGATACTATATGATATAATTTATATGTGAAATTAAAAAAAAAAAGAAAGAAATCACCTTATAGTAACAGAGAAGAATACTAGGGGCTGGGAAAAATAGGGAAAGGTTTATTTAAAAAAGTATAAACATTTAGCTATAACATGAATAAAATCTCAGGAACTAATGTAAAATATAATGACTATAGTTAACAATACTATTATATAATTGAAATTTGCTAAGACAGCAGAACTTAACTGTTCTCACCAAATTAAAAAAAAAAAGATTAATATGTAAGATAATGAATGTGGAATTGACCATATGGTGGGAATCTTTTCAACAGTATATATATCAAATCACCTAGAAGTGAAGTGAAGTGAAAGTCACTCAGTCATGCCCAACTCTTTGTGACCCCATGGACTATACAATGCATGGAATTCTCTAGGCCAGAATACTGGAGTAGGTAGCCTTTCCCTTCTTCTGGGGATCTTCTGAGCCCAGGGAACAAACCCAGGACTCCCACATTGCAGGCAGATTCTTCACCAGCTGAGCTACAAGGGAAGCCCCAAATCACCTTGATGTGTACTTTAAGGGGCTTCCCAGGTGTCTCTAATAGTAAAGAACCCACCTGCCATTGCAGAAGACACAGGAGATGTGTGTTTGATCACCGAGTTGGGAAGATCCCCTGGAGGAGGACATGGCTAACTACTCCAGTATTCTTGCCTGGAGAATCTCTGGACAGAGGAGCCTGGTGGGCTGCAGTCCATAGGGTTGCAAAGAGTTGGACACAATAGAACTGACTTATTGCACACGCACGTACACTTTAAATATCTTACAAATTAGTCAATTACACCTCCATAAAACTTGATAAAAGAAAAGCAAAATAAAAAAATTAGATTGAAGGAAAGAAAAATGAGATACATGAAGAAATGTTGAGAGAATGTTGCTCTCTTCCAAAGGGAACAAGGTAGACTAGGCTCAAACAAGGCAATCAGTCAGTTCAGTTGCTCAGTTGTGTCCAACTCTTTACAACCTGATGAACCGCAGCACACCAGGCCTCCCTGTCCATCACCAACTCCCAGAGTCCACCCAAACTCCTGTCCATTGAGTCGGTGATGCCATCCAGCCATCTCATCCTCTGTCATTCCCTTCTCCTCCTGCCCTCAATCTTTCCCAGCATCAGGGTCTTTTCAAATGAGTCAGCTCTTTGCATCAGATGGCCAAAGTATTGGAGTTTCAGCTTCAACATCAGCCCTTCCAGTGAACACCCAGGACTGATCTCCTTTAGAATGGACTGGTTGGACCTCCTTGCAGTCCAAGGGAATCTCAAGAGTCTTCTCCAACACCACAGTTCAAAAGCATCAATTCTTCAGTGCTTAGCTTTCTGTATAGTCCAACTCTCATATCCATACATTACTACAGGAAAAACCATAGCTTTGACTAGATGGACCTTTGTTGGCAAAGTAATGTCTCTGCTTTTGAATATGCTATCTAGGTTGGTCATAACTTTCCTTCCAAGGAGTAAGCGTCTTTCAATTTCATGGCTGAAATCACCATCTGCAGTGATTTTGGAGCCCCCCAAAATAAAGTCAGCCACTGTTTCCACTGTTTCCCCATCTATTTCCCATGAAGTGATGGGACCGGATGCCATGATCTTCATTTTCTGAATGTTGAGCTTTAGCCAACTCTTTCACTCTCCTCTTTCAGTTTCATCAAGAGGCTATTTAGTTTTTCACTTTCTGCCATAAGGGTGGTGTCATATGCATATCTGAGGTTATTGATATTTTTCCCAGCAATCTTGATTCCAGCTTGTGCTTCTTCCAGCCCAGTGTTTCTTATGATGTACTCTGCATATAAGTTAAATAAGCAGGGTAACAATATACAGCCTTGACATACCCCTTTTCCTATTTGGAACCAGACTGTTGTTCCATGTCCAATTCTAACTGTTGCTTCCTGACCTGCATACAGGTAGTAAACCCAGATAACTTAGATTTTAGAGATAGAATTGATAGGATCAAGTTCCAAAACAAAAAAGTATTTATGAAGCCTCTAATTATTCTAGAATGTGCTATTATATACTTCTGATAGCCCCTTAGCCCTCTCTGGGTTTAACTTCTATTATGTAACCTACTATGTTTATACATAACTAAATTTAAAAATATCCTCCCAAGTTTATGCCTGAGATAAAATCTTACTTCAAAATGTCAGGAAGAGACTGACCCTGTGGTTAGATGCTCAGCTGACTGTGGTGTGTGTTACCTAAAAGCTACTTGAAAGTTATTTTGATCTCTGAAGGACAGTTTAAGCTGATGTCTCAGGGAAACTCTGAAGAATGGGTTACTAATGACAGCCCAATCTTTAAATATGTATTATTATTTTTAAATTTATGTTATTGAAGTATAATTGCTTTACAATATTGTGTTAAATATATTTTAAGTAGTCTCTATTACTTATGTTATTACATAGAATACTTTCAATATTATTTTACAGACCATTTACCATAGGAATTCAACATGCAATTTTAGATGAAGAAATTATGTGTATCTTAAGGTGTAGAACTGCCTTCTAATAAGGAGGAATCTTGAAGGCAAAATATTATCTGAATTGGCTTTTGGTACCCATGTGATGTGTAAGCAAATGCAGTTGGTATAACACAAGTCATCCTGCTTGACTTGCAAGTCCTGCCAACCTATTCCCATTGTCAGCATTGTCCTCTCTAATAATGAAGAACATTACTCATGAAAACAATATGCCAAGGGTTGGAAAGGGGAAAATCAGATGGCTGAATAAGTCTGGCCATGCATAACTTCTGTGATCCTAAGTAACAGTACAAAGAACAAAGGATCTACTGGAAGTCAAGTCAAGCAGGGCACAGACATGAGGAGTTGGAATAGGAACTGATCTCCTGGAGGCTAAGATGGTAACGAGTTTGCCTCCAATGTGAGAGACCTGGGTTTGATCCCTGGGTCAGGAATAGTCCCTGGAGAAGGAAATAGCAAAACACTCCTGTATTCTTATCTGGAAGATCTCATGGATGGAGGAGCACGGTGGGCTACAGTCCATGGGGTCACAAAGAGTCAGACATGACTAAGGGACTTTCACTCACAGACTTGAGAAGGCCCAACATACGGATGTATTTTGAGAGTCCTTAATCTCAGAGGTGTTTTTCTGAATCAAGATGTTAATATAAAAAGGCTAATAACAGATTTCATCTCTTAGAAGGACTCAGTGAAATCAGTCAACACTTCAGGAAGATGAGGACCTTCCAGCATGTCATGTTATTTAAGTGAAGAGTCAGCCCATAGGAACTGAGTTGTGGAATACAGTGTCAGCTCTGGAGAGATTCCAAAAATTCTCCACAGACAAATGAGCATTGAGCACTTTCTCAGTTTCATAAGATTCTATCCCCCGTCCCTATGAATAGATCTAGGTTACAATCTTTGGGAGCTTCATGAGCCTTGGCTTCTTAGAATAGAAAATCTGTCCATCTGGTTATGACTCAAAAGTTCCTACTCTAGTACTTAACAAGGATTCTGTACAGCACCTATTTTGAAAGAAAGGTCAACGCCATGAAGGATTATATTAGGCAAAAGCTGTGAGGTCCATAAGAAACTTCAAATAAAGGTGTAGACTGACTTTCTATAAGGAGATTCCAAAACCAAAATGCCTTTCCATCAAAACACACCCACCCTCCCACCCACCCACAAAAAGAAGAATCTCTTTGGAAGGTAATGATTAGAAACAGGGTTAAGGAAGAGTCCATAAAACTCTAACAACACTGAAATGTGAATTGATTATAGCACCACAAGGGAGTATATCAGCCCTACTTTGTTCACCATTATCAAATAAACATAGTACTTTTTTTGAGCTCCTCCCGCTAAATTTATTTACTCTAAGTCAATTTTCAGACCCAATTAGCATTTTGGCCCAGTGAGACTTTTCCCTTACAATATCATTTCTGACTGTGAATTAAATGAAATAAACATGTATTCCTTTTCCTCAACTTTTAAAAAATATTTCCTCATAAAGCACTCATCTTCATGACTTTCCTGATGTGAATAATACTTCTTCATTCAATCAAAAGAAAATGACAACTGTAACAAAATTTTACTGCATTTAGCTTTGATTTGAGTGGACTGAGAAATAAAAACACATTTAAAGTATAATACATATTCTAGTTTGGAAAACAACACGTGCAGAAAAATGTTACAGAACCAAGGTTATGTGATAGTAATTAAAATGCCCCCACTGAATACAGACTTAATAGGAAGTAGAGATAACAAGCTTCTCATATACATACATACATTTTTTCTGACAAATATTTCAGTTGTGTTTTCTTAAAAACACAGAAACGTTTTTATAGTGTGTTCACTTTGCACATATATGAACTAATAGCTTTATCTTACTCAATGCACCTTATCTATATCTATGGTACTCACCTTGTATATCAGTATTAGATTAAAAATAATTTAATATGCATTAATCTGAGTACACTATGATTTCTAAGTTAAAATCACCAACTAAATATTGAGCAGTTATTAAAATATAAATCTCAACTATTAGTGTTCTTTCCTTTTAATTGCATAATGACAGAAACCTTCTCATATAAAATTTAAAATTTACTTTAAAACTGCATCCATGTATTTTTTTTTTAATGTTTAAATACTTGTGTCAGTTTTCAGAACTTTTCAAGTAACATAAAACACTTCTCATTTTAAGAGATCAGGAAAATGAGTCAATCTTTCTTTTAAATGAATTTTCTTTGCCTCTGGCAAATAGTTGTAATTTAAACCTACTTTCATATAAACCCTAAGAATCAGGTTCAAAATAGAAATTCTGACAGTCTGTTTACCATAGCAATTGGTAAATATGTTTAAAAAAACAACCTTTGATATCTTGAAATGTCTCTTGATTATATACCTACCTGGGTATCTACACGTACATGGCAAAGCCAAGTAAGGTGGAGTACCCTCAGGCTCTAGAATATCTAATCTATAATAATTATGGTTATTACAATGTCTCTGATTTAAATACAAAATGATGTGTCAATATCAGCACATTTTAAAAGCAGTTTGGGACCTGGATAATTGATCCTAAAGGTACAAATCTGCCTTCTTTTTCAGTTGTCTTGGAGAAGACTCTTGAGAGTCCCTTGGACATGCAAGGAGATCCAACCAGTCCATTGTAAAGGAGATCAGTCCTGGGTGTTCTTTGGAAGGACTGTTGCTAAAGTTGAAACTCCAATACTTTGGCCACTTCATGCGAAGAGTTGACTCATTGGAAAAGACTCTGATGCTGGGAGGGATTGGGGGCAGGAGGAGAAGGGGATGACAGAGGATGAGATGACTGGATGGCATCACCGACTCGATGGACAAGAGTCTGGGTGAACTCCAGGAGTTGGTGATGGACAGGGAGGCCTGGTGTGCTGCAATTCATGGGGTCGCAAAGAGTCGGACACGACTGAGTGACTGAACTGACTGAACTGAAGTTTTAAAGTTTGGGCTTTAAATCTCAGACAGCTGAAAAATAACAAACTCCTCCTGGTATTTCAGGACAACAGTGTTTACATGCTAGATGTCTATCTTTAGTATCTGTCATCTGACTCTAAGACTCTGTTCATGAGATAGTCAATTCAAGACAAAGCATAATTTCTGCAGTTAAGGAACTTATAGGCTACCTAGATATATGGGCATATAAGCTATTAGTTGCAAGGCATTTAAATAAGTACTCACATGAAAATTTCTTTAGAAAAGAGTATCCCAGAAAATAATATTCCAGGAAGAAAGTAATTAATTGTCTGGTTTGGGTTCAAGGCAAATCCCTTCATAGAAGAAAAGACTTTTGAGTAGATTTTAGAATGACAACTATTAATACACAGCCTGGTAGGCTGCAGTCCATGAGGTCGCTAAGAATCGGACACGACTGAGTGACTTCACTTTGACTTTTCACTTTCATGCATTGGGGAGGGAAATGGCAACCCACTCCAGTATTCTTGCCTGGAGAATCCCAGAGACAGGGGAGCCTGATGGGCTGCTGTCTACGGGGTTGCACAGAGTCGGACACGACTGAAGCAACTTAGCAGCAGCAGCAGCAGCAAGGTAAGATGGGGGGCTTCCATTGTAGCTTAGCTGTTGAAGAATCCGCCTGCAATGCAGGAGACCCCAGTTCAATTCCTGGGTCAGGAAGATACCCTGGAGAAGGGATAGGCCACCTACTCCAGTATCCTTGGGCTTCCCTGGTGGCTCAGACGGTAAAGAATCTGCCTGCAATCCAGGAGACCTGGGTTGGATCCCTGAGTTGGGAAGATCCCCTGGAGGAGGGCATGGCAACCCACTCCAGTATTCTTGCCTGGAGAATCCCCATGGACAGAGGAGGCTGGCGGGCCACAGTCCATGGGGTCACAAAGAGTCAGTTCACTCTGAGTGACTGAACTGAACTGAAATGAACTGAAGAAGGGGAACATCTCTAAATTGTTCTACACTGTATCTCCTTTTCTTTTGTGGAAACAGTGATAGATAACTGTTTAATAAATATATCTTAAGCAAATAAAGATATGGATACAGAGAGAGCCATTTGTAAAAGCACTGAATTAAAAATAGAGATTAAAGAATGGCTTTTCATTTGGAAAAAAGAAACACAAGTCAACACAGTGAATCATATTCGTTCATTCAAAAGTTTAAATGTCCTACTATCAACTGTAATAGAATAGTCAAGTGTTTGTAAACACTGTCTCACAGTGCTTATCACCATGAATAAGGCAAAAGAAAATTAAAAAGTATGAATTAAAAAGTCAGAATATGGCCAAAAGCACTAAGCAATACTAACTTCAAAATTTATAGAAAAACTTATCTCTTATAAGCAAGTAAGCAGTTGTACCAGAAAGAAGTGTCTAAAACAATGTCAGTAATAGCAGTACAAAGTGCTTTAAAGACATTGTCACATTTAATACTCAGCTCAATTCTGTGAAATCAACATTATTATTGTTCTTATTTCACAGATAAAGAAATGTATGCTTAGAGAAATCAAGTGTCTTATTTAAAAGCATACCACTTGTAGGCTGCAGAGGTGGGAAATTAACCAAGGTCTGTCTGACTTCAGAACCCAGAAAGTGGGACTCCCCGGGTGGTCCAGTGGTTAAGACTCCATGCCCCTAATGAAAGGGGCCAGGCCAGGGTTTGATCCCTGATCAGGGAACTAGATTCCGCATGCTGCAACTAAAGATACCACACACCACAACTAAAGAACCCTTATACTGAAACAAAGACCCAGAACAAGCAAATAAATAAATAGTTCAAAAGAGAAAAAAAAAGGAACCCAAATTGTTCTAGTGCTTAAGATGGCACTCTAAGAACAAGAATCACTTCTATACTGCTGTAATAATATTAATAATACAGAAAGAAGAAAGTTACTATTTACTCAGTGTTGGCTATGTGTGGGAAACTATTAAGCTTTTTTTTTTTTAAATCATCACATCAAGTTATGTCTTAAGCATTATTTTCATGAATTAAATGGCAAGAAAACTGAGTCTGCGAGTTAAAATACATAACTTGCCTAAGATTATACAGATAGTAAAAGACAGCTTAGATTCAAGTTCAGATGTTTTGAAAACCAAATTCTTTTCTGCTGTGCTGCCAAAGGAATTAAAGTAATGGCCACTTAAATTGGGAGAAATCTGTCCATAATCAGTGATTTCTCAAATAAAAGATGGCATTATCCTAAATACATATAACACCTGAGCCAAATGTTGGCTTTAAATACTGTAGTGGGTCATTACAGCAGTATCTAAGAGCCCCAGATACCTGGCTTTCTCTGATGCTGCTGCTGCTGCTGCTAAGTTGCTTCAGTTGTGTCTGACTCTGTGTGACCCCATAGACAGCAGCCCACCAGGCTCCCCCGTCCCTGGGGTTCTCCAGGCAAGAACCCTGGAGTGGATTGCCATTTTCTTCTCCAATGCATGAAAGTGAAAAGTGAAAGTGAAGTCGCTCAGTCGTGTCCGACTCTTCTGCAACCCCATGGACTACAGCCTATCAGGCTCCTCCATCCATGGGATTTTCCAGGCAAGAGTACTGGAGTGGGTTGCCATTACCTTTTCCATGGCTTTCTCTGGAAAAAGCTAAATTCTTTTAAAATGCTCCTTTATTTTTTTAAAAAATTAGTATAATATTTTGCTCAGATACAATAGTTTTACTATCTCCATATTTCAATGAAACTTCTTGCTAGGAATATCAAAATATTTAATTATATTTTTTCTTTGCATATAAATATAGCAATGACTCCTGTGTAATGACAAATTACTATAGCTTAGCATCTATGTCTTTCATAATATGGTCTATGTTTAATTATCAATCAAGACTTACATGCACTATTTCAACATAAATGCTTCACTCTTGTAAGCCCTGCATTATTTGTCCCTACTCTCTATGCCTTAGCTCATCCTCTTTCATTTAGGAGAAAATACTTGACGGGAAGCACCTTCTTTTAAAAAAAAAAAAAGAAACAGCAATTCAATTTATAAGTGCACAGTAATTTGTAGCATCTTGTGACCTATCTGGCAATCCCATAAAAGGTGACAAAACATCCTCTTATTAACATTAAAACTCTGATTTATAATCACCACTTTAATTCCTACTGAGACACTTTTAGATAATACTTCTGGGAGTAGTTTCAATTATCTGCTTACAATTATTATATAAGTGCTATTGTGTAACATACTTGGAAGACAAAACTATCTCAAATTCTGGTATCACTATCAAGAAGGCTGCTTACTGATAGTATAAGTACTCTCCTACAAATGTAGTTATAAACAAATCCTCTATATGGAATATTAGGGGAGGTAGTACTAAAACATCTGGATTTACACTGTTGTCTTTTTTTTTGTTGTTATCATTAACTGCATTGCTCTACAGGGTTTGTCAGAATACTGAAAGTGTCAAGCCTATCTATCACACGACACGATGATCTTTTGGAGGTCTGTGTTAAGCAGATGGTCAATGTCTGCAGCCAGCATGCCTGCCAGTGTTACACTGCATTTGCTTCTGTTAGCAACACATGCATCATCAGCTCATACTCCACAGCTAAGAGAGACTGGGAATCATTCTCACATTGTCATCATTATTTTCTTCTATTTTCTGACAAGAAGACAACCATGGATTTCTAAAATATGTATTTGTTCAGTTAAGTATCAACTTGGCAATATCTTTGGCAATAATTTTTATAACTCATAATGCACCTTGTCATATTTTCAGACAGTGAAAGGGTAAATTCCTGGTAATATCATATGTTATAAAGACTGTGGAAAATTTTTTTCCAAGCCCTCTCTGCTTTCCTGGAGGACTTCCAGTTGTATTTTTGTCCAGTTGACCACTCTCTGCTACTCTAGACTGTATAGCAAGACTATGTACTATAGCCTGCCAGGAATTTTGTCCATGGAATTCTATCCATGAAATTTTCCAGGCAAAAATAGTAGACTGGGTAGCCATTCTCTTCTCCAGGGGATCTTCCTAATCCAAGGATCAAACTCAGGTCTCCTGCAATGCAGGCAGATTCTTTGCCATCTGAGCCACCAGGTAGCCCCCCTGGAGGAAACTATCAACCTTAAATAAGTTTTTTATGGCCTAAGCAATATCTCCAATTTTAAAACATGTGTATCTGTATCTATATACATATGTGTGTGTATATACATTTACATGGACATAACCTTCCTTTTGCACCTTAACTTTTAAGTAAGCCATAAGAAATCAATTGTCTTGCCACTAAATGATGAACAGCTGTGGATAATAAATGATCAACAAGGAATGTTTCACCTTTCTGTTACATTGTTCTTTGAACCTGAGCTTAGCTCTATGTCAGATTGCATCAGAATCAGTCTAGTTGTTATCCTCACTTTCAACCATGCAAGTTTAACCCACATATTTTATTATAGACTGTCATTTTTTTTTTGGTTTCTGTTTAGAACTTGGAGTTGTTTTTCCCTCCAATTTTTAGATTAGTCAAAGTTTTCATTAATATTAGAGTGGTCCTTCATGCTTGTTAGGATAACTAAATCAAATCTGTATAATGTGAACTTAAAAAACAGCAAGGTTCCTTGGCCCAAAATCTATCTGAACAGAGAGCAAAGAATTAAATATAATACAGAGTAGATCAGTCAACCAAGAAGTATTAGTGTCCAAGGCTTCTGAATAGGCATTCAGCAGATTGTTTTAATAGTATTTTATGAAAATATTTGTGGGGTGCCATTGCCTTCTCCAAATGTAAATGTTCCAAGGCAACCCAATGGAAATACTTCACAATGAAACTGAAATCTAAGGTAAGCTAAAGGTTTATCTATCTGTATACTTTAGTATTTCTTGAAATATAATGTATTAATATGATGTGATAATATATTATCAAAGCATCTGCAAGTTCCATAGCATGAAAAGACATCATCATGATGAAGAAACATTGTTCAGACCTTTCTAAAGGGATCATTAGCTTAAGTTTGAATGATCTATTCATACATTTCAAAATAATCTATTCTATTACAGAAAATATAAATCTTTAGAATTATATTTTCATTCATACCAAGACCCTGAAAATATTGATTTTTTAAATTAGGTTTGAGTGAGAATTTGTTTCTCTTTTCACTTACATCCAACAATTTCTTTACCACTTCCTACAAGTCATCTAACTTCTGACTATGAGATGATTATAGGATGGGGCATCTCATCACATTTTCTTCAAAGACACTTGTTACTTGGAAGAAAAGCTCTGACCAACCTAGACAGCATATTAAAAAGCAGAGACATTACTTTGTCAACAAAGGTCCATCTAGTCAAAGCTATGGTTTTTCCAGTAGTCATGTATGGATGAGAGTTGAACTATAAAGAAAGCTGAGTGCCTAAGAATTGTTGCTTTTAAACTGTGGTGTTGGAGAAGACTCTTGGACTGCAAGGAGATCCGACCAGTCAATTTTAAAGGAAATCAGTCCTGAATATTCATTGGAAGGAGTGATGTTGAAGCTGAAACTCCAATACTTTGGTTACCTGATGAGAAGAACTGACTCATTGGAAAAGACCCTAATGCTGGGAAGTATTGAAGGTAGGAGGATAAGGGGATGACGGAATATGAGATGGTTGGATGGCATCACTGACTTGATGGACATGAGTTTGAATAAGCTCCAGGAGTTGGTGATGGACAGGGAAGCCCGGCGTGCTGTAGTTCATGGGGTCACAAAGAGTAGGACACGACTGAGCGACTGATCTGAACTGAGGATGGGGCAAACCACTATCTGCCTCTTGGAATGAAGACACAGAGAATATGGAAAATGCCTTTATTTCCTGAGATTTGGACTACAACGGTATGAGCTAATTCATTTAGGCTTTATAGAATTGAGTGAAAAGTCAAATGTATTGAGGCTCACAATCAACAACCCTATGTTAAAACTCAAAAGAATAATTATAATAATATTAATCCTCTATATAGTTTGGAAACAGATTTATCCATGAAGCTAAAGTAATGTTAACAATGTTTATTTCGTATATGTTTGAGAAGATTTAGTTGCTTAAGATATTTTAGAATAAATTAACATCACCATTTTGCATTTCTTTTAATGGGATGTCTAAAAATTATAAAACCAAACACTAAATATAATACAAACACTCCCTGTTTATTTAAGACCTTTGTGTTTTAAGAGACTCTTTTAAGGGCATGTGATCTTAATTCCTAATTATTTTAGGAATGTGAAAATCTGATCATCTATGTGTGGCTGAATTTTGAATTAGGAATAAATTCAACTTCCATCATTCTCAGAAATCTTATTAATATATAAATAGAGTTTGGGATTTTAGCAATTTTTACAATTGTTCAGTGCATGATTCATAAACACTGGCATTAACTGATATATACACATCAATGAGACAGCGGTTCATTTATATGTGACCTTAAAATTCTCAGAAGTTCCTAATCTATTATTGATACTGACTTCAGATGCTTTCCAAACCCCTAATTCTACTATGCCATAACAATATATTTTAAATTTGGAATACTCAAGTAAAGAGCTTTTATGGCTAATTCTCCAAGATTATTTTTGAGTATAGCTTTCTGTATACATAGGCTCCCCTAGGGTATTACTGCCTTTTGATTCCATTCTAAAGGTAACTCCCACCATCTGGGAGCATAGTCCATTTCATACTCTTTCCAAGGAAAGAAGAAATTATGGCTCTTTTGCGTCCTTCTTCCTGGGTCTCCAAATCCTTCCAGTAACCTATGCAGTATAGATATTGATGTATAAAAATAAACTTAGAAAGGTTCCAGATGTGTTTAAATCTTTGTCATAAAAAAATTAAGATAAAAGTATGGTAAATTACTTATCAGCACAATTACCCAATCCCATTTCAGTTTAAACAAACAGGTGATTAATTGTTCAAAGTCCCAATCAAAAGTACACAATATTGTAGGCTTGAGAATAGTTTTCAGAATAAATAATCTGGTTAGGAATTTCAACACTCAGGTGTAAGTTCCATCGACATGATAAGGGTAGTAGCAGTCACTTGACGTTAATATTAGTTTTATGTTTCTCACTTTCTAGTGCCATGCATACTTTAAGGTATTTTACAAAAAGCACAAACAATTCCTAGAATAAATGCTAAAAAGAAAGCAGACATAAAGAGGAGTAGAATTTGTAGGAGTAATGAAAGCTTAATAACAAGTTCTAAGGTATACATTTTAGGTTTGCAGTGAGGTTTTGTGTGATACAGGAATTTTTTCTTTCTGAAAACATGGGTTTAGGATTATTGATGTATTATAGCAATAAATTAATACTGAAATTCTAGTGGGAAAAACCATAGAGTTAAAATATATTCTAGTTTTTTGAAATAATGGAAAATGTATAAGAGCGTAACTTGAAATAGAAATGAATAAATGATCAGTTCCTGCAGTCATTAATATTGACCCAATGGGCTTATGAGGATGGGATTCAGCAGTATTCTTTCAGGTCTGCATATCTGAATGGTTCTAGGAAGAGTGAAATGGAACTATTAGTGTAGGATAAAACCTGTGAAAAGTGGAAATAATTATTTCTTATCTTCATTTTGCCATAGGTAGTGTTGTGGACCATTTAAAATATCTGAAAAGTAGTAATGAGTGAAATAAGCTAGGTCCATATTCATTATGACAACTACAGAATCTTCTATGAAAATGATCATTAAAGTAACAAAGAATAGTACAAAAAAATCTATGCTTTTCAAATATATCACAAGTAAAGATGTTTTTATTAATAAGTGAATACTCAAAATAAACTTAGCCATTTCGTTCCATTCATTTCTGTTTGTTGAAAAATGGTTTATTCCACATTAACTGTCATTTACTCCACGTCATCTGCTCCCTTTCTCTTTTACTATGTCATTTTATACATAAATAACATAGTCAAATATATTTATTCTTCCCAGGGCCTTTATCCATTAAATTCTGTGTATTTCCATGAGTTATGTTTGCATTAAACGATGTAATTGATCAAAGACACCGGTTTTCTTAAGTATATATAGCAATAAAAATAAAGCTAAATTGCAACAAGCACTGTTACAGCAAATTTCTCTCCATGGGATACAATACAACATAGTTTCAGGCCACACCAATCAAGGTCAGACTTATATTTAGTAGCCTCATAGTCTTGAATGAGTGGAGAAGGCAATGGCACCCCACTCCAGTACTCTTGCCTGGAAAATCCCATGGGCGGAGGAGCCTGATAGGCTGCAGTCTATGGGGTCGCTAAGAGTCGGACACGACTGAGCGACTTCACTTTCACTTTTCACTTTCATGCATTGGAAAAGGAAATGGCAACCCACTCCAGTGTTCTTGCCTGGAGAATCCCAGGGACGGGGGAGCCTGGTAGGCTGCCGTCTGTGGGGTCGCACAGAGTCGGACACGTCTGAAGCGACTTAGCAGCAACAGCAGTCTTGAATGAATTAATAATCTCTCAAAGATTTAGTTCCCTCAATACAAACAAGTGATAGTAATACTTTTCATTCAAGTGGTTCAGAATACTAAATGAAGTGAGAAAAATATGCATTAGCACTGAAACATAATAAACTATGTTAACATCTCCAATGAAATATGTCATAAATAGCTGGCTGTGTGCACTGTGGAAAGAATGCAGAATTTTCATACAAGTTAACTTCGGTTTGAATCTTGGCTCCGTTAGTTATCAGAGTTGTGTATGCATGGGTAATTTATGTAACATTTTTCAGTCATTCACTTACTCATTAGAAAAACTAGGAAAATAAAATCATTATCAGAGAATTATTATGAGATTTATATAAGATAACTTCTATGAAGCTCTAACACACACAAAATATGTTCAATAAGTATGTTTTCCTTCTCCTCTCATTGCATAGAGTATATACTCTGCTCCACAGCACACACCTGCAAATTATTCATTCATTCAAGAAATACAGTACATCTGGTAGGTGCAAGATACTTGAACGGATATCCAATATTTGTGGATATAGTAGTGCAAAAGAGAGACAGTATCTCTACTTTCATGAAACATTCAAGTCAATACAACCATGTCAAATAAATGAGCACAATAATTTCAAATAGTAATAAAGGTCATCAAGAAAAGGAGAGTGCTGTGATAAAATAATTATATGAAAGGGAAACACAACTAACTAAAGTGGGTGGTCAAGGATGATGTCTG
This sequence comes from Bos javanicus, assembly GCF_032452875.1. Classification (NCBI taxonomy): domain Eukaryota; kingdom Metazoa; phylum Chordata; class Mammalia; order Artiodactyla; family Bovidae; genus Bos; species Bos javanicus. The sequence continues at coordinate 55,501,043 of NC_083869.1, read as the reverse complement.
AAAAGATAATATTTCAGCAGGATAAAAGGAGAATTTAGTCACACAATAACTTTTAAAGAGAGAATGTTTGGCAGAAAAGAGCAAAGTGAACAAAATTGGGTACTATAATTAAAGATTAGATAGCTGTATTGAGTTTATTTTAGGGGACTTTAAGTTACAGAGAAAAACAAAAGGTAGCAAGGCTGGAGAGTAAGAGACCATGAATCAAATATTCCCTGTGGAGGGAAAATCTATAAGCAAGATTTATAGATCATTTAAAACTAATTTATGATAATACAGACACTTCATTTCAAATACAAAGCCATGTTACATGGCTTCCAAAATTCAAGAAAATTTCTTAGTTTAATCCAAACTGCAAAGGGACAAGCTAAAAGCTCACTTTTTTAGTGCTATATGTGTTTTTATATACCTTTTTAATATCACCCTATTTTAGGACATAATCCTATATAAACCACTGGATGAAAGGATAAAATTAATTTAAAAGAATTTTCATTGTAACATTTATAAAAGAAAAAAATAAAACAACCTAAATAACCAGTAGTAAAGAATATATTGAATAAACAACTATTTTCTCATACAAAGGGATATAACTACTTAAAAAGATGATAGAGGTCTATACTAATGTAAAAATATCATTAATAAATTAAATATTAGGTTATAATGACATGGTATTAATGCAACTTATGTAATAATAAGCAATTTTCTTTAACAACACAGTGTGTGTATACATACATGTATATAAAATCATAGCTATCTCTACATATGGAATATTCAATAATGTAATGTGTTCATTTTGGATATCTTCAAGCAATGGTATTTTTGATTGAATTCTTAGTTTAAAACTTATACCCTATGGATGCAATTTTGCTTATAAATAAGATTTTATGCAGCCAAAATGGAATATTGTTCTTGAATTTTAAAATAAATAAAAGACCCTAATAATAAGCATTTTGGTTTATTTCTCAAATTAAATCATGGTTTTACAGTATTTCAAATAAGTTCATTCCTATGACAGCTTTCCATTATTTTAAAGTATATTATAGTAATAATGTATTTCAATTAGTATACTATATAAGCACTAAAAAATACTCCCTCATTATATATTTTTAACCTCTTAGCTATGCACATTTTCCTTCAAAAAGAATATTTAAAATTAACAACTTGTTGAAATTTTTACTTTATTTGAATTTTACAGATCTGTAGGTTTCTACTTCAATTTATAAGAAGACAAGCTTATTTTAATACTCTTATAAATCACTGCATCTTATTTAAGGAAACCAAAGATAAAATATACTACAGATACCAAGAGAATAATACTTAGCTCCTCACAATTCAAATGAGGCATTGGCAATATGGACTGCAGCCTGCCAGGCTCCTTCATCTATGGAATTCTCCAGGAAAGAATACTGGAGTGGGTAGGTGTTCCCTTCTCCAGGGGATCTTCCCAACCCAGGGATCAAACCCAGATCTCCAGCACTGCAGGCAGATTCTTTACCATCTGAGCCAGCAGGAAAGCCCAGCAATCTGGACTAAGTCTTTCTATTTCTAGCCTATGATATATTCAAGAAATAATGAAGCTACAAAAAATGAAGTCAAGCTAAAAGTTCAAAGAAGTAAATGTAACATCATTTTTGACTTTGGGAATACATCAATGTTAGGTATAAGTATCCCCAGTGTTTATTCTTTATATTTCATATAAACTTTGGAAGAGTGGGATGATACCTCTTAAAGCAGAAAAACAGAAAATGTCAAGGTTCTTAAAAGGATCTTAAAATAACTGTTTACTATCCATTCCCTTGAAACAAGTATGGCATTGAGTAATATTATATGAAAATTAATGTGAAAACTGGATTTAAGTTGATATGTTTGCAGGTGCCAAACTTGCTTGAATAGATGGAATACGAAACTTCAGGTATTTTCAAACATTTACATCTGTTGGATTAGTGCTTATGGATGAGGATGTGTGTGAGTGTGCAGGTGTTTACGTGTGTATTCTACACTGCTAATGCAGTTGATCCAACAAATTCAGTTGGCTTTCATCTTTCTCTAACTTCCAGTGTCAAATATTGATTATTATCAGAGACAAGAAAAATAACGGAATATAAAGCATGGCTGATCAAAACATTCTCTAAATATGTCAAAAGAAAAAAATCTAAGCTGAGCAAAAAAGTGCTAGAATGTATTGATTCATTAAAAGCATAAACAAGACTGCTGTGATAAGAATTTTTAAAATACTTTTTCATGCAGAGAATTTAATTTTGAAATAGAATATAAATTGAACAAGGTCTCAATTGTGGTTTTTATAAACTATTGCACCTCATACCAGACTGTCTTGATATATGAAAAGGACAATTACATTATTTTAAAAATTCCTTTCTTTTGTGCAAAATTAAGAATCTGGAATAACCTACTGCTAATCCGTCAATACCAGGCAGCTTTGCCACAACAGTCAACTATTTGAAAATTGTAAAACTATCAACTTTGATTAATGCATTTACATGTTTAGAGTTCTTATCCAGCCCAAGATTATGACTTTTAATTCCAGGGCAGACTGACCTCTTCATCTGAAAGAACCTTTATAGCTTAAAGCCCTACTGCAGTCATTTTCTTAAATTAATCAGATTTCCACACTGGGGTTCCACAGCAGGAAAGAGAATTCATACAAATGAACTCTTTTCCCACCTGCAGTTTCTTTTTGGTTCCAAATAGCCTTCTTCAATGATTTATTTTACATAAAGAATTGTTCCTGGTAAATGCAAAGGTAAATTTCCTAAGCAAAAGCACATAGTCATGCAGGTCTTTAGCCCCAATTAATCAATAGAGGGGAGTTGAGTACTTTCTTACAACTATGTGTCACTGTCATAATCAAGCACTATATTTTATCAGACCATGTGTATGTGTGTATAGTACTCACCACAGCTAGAAAAGTAACCAAGAAGGGTTATTTTGTAGTTTTGTGAAATTTATTAAAAGTATATTTTCATCATGTACAACTTATTTACAGAAGAATTTTACTCATTCTACCCTTCTAGAATATTCCTTAACAAATTAAAGAAAAATTTTAAAAGTGTGCAAAAAAGGAAAATCCATGCAGATAGGTTATAAATCTTGAATCCCCGAAAGTTATACCTTTCTGATCATAAAATAGGCTGTATGGTATATGGAATAACAACATGTAAAGATGTACATGTCCTAATCCCAGAACACTGTGAGTGACTAAATTACGCTATAAGACAAAGGGGACTTTAAAGATATGACTAATATTAAGAAAGTTAGGTGACTCCATGACACAATGGAAAGCAAACTGGAATTCTAGGGGTTAAAGATTAAGGGCCTTGCAATGGGGAGACTGTGCCAGATTATATATGTAGGCCTCATCTGATCATGAATCCCTAAAATTAGAAAACCTTACCTGGCTGTGGTCTGAGGGCTGTAGGATTATGGAATAATGGTAAGAGAGATAAGACCTTGATGACTGAAAATGAAAGAACAAGGCCATGAGCCAAGCAATGTGTGAGGTCTCTAGATGCTCAGAAATATAGGAAAATAGATTTTACCCTAGAGCCTCAAATGGAATGTAAGCCTACCTACATCTTCAGCAGGAGACTGTATTGGATTTCTGAACTGTGTATCTGTAAGATAATAAATTTGTAATCTTGTAAACCACTAAGTTTGTGGTAATCTGTTAAAGAACAAAAGAAAATACAAGATTATTGATTAACCTGGTGATCCAGTGGCTAAGACTCCATGCTTCCAATGCAGGACATGCAAGGTTCAGTGCCTGGTCAGGGAACTAGATGGTACATGCCACAACTGAAGACTCTGCGTGCTGCAACTAAAGAGACTGTGTGCTACAATTAAGGCCTGGTGCAGCCAAATGAATGAATAACTGAGTAAATTACTTTTTAATTTAAAAGTAAATTGAAGTAAAAGTAAAGTTTAAAGTAAAAGTAAAATAAAGTAAAAGTAAAGTTTAAATTACTTTAAACAAGAAAATAAAGATCAAAACTGAAATCTCTCCCCCACGCTATTTTTCTTATTGAGATCTTAAAAGGTGAATTAGACAGTGGTGGGTTTGTATGTTATTATCTGAAGATTTCATGTCAATAGTAAAAAACAACATGAAGTGGACATTTAAGTTTTGGTCTCTCAGTATCCCCTCTCTCCGCTCTTTATAAAATCCAAATTTGGGTGGTTTTTTCTTAATGTGTACCTTCTTAGTGAAAATGTAAATCAGGTACCTTCCTCCTTCCAACAGCCTCTGCCAGGATGGTGCAGCAAGTTATCCAAACCAAGTAAATGGAATCCCTTCCTTAGAGACTTAAATTGTTAAACAGGAATTAAAGGAAGAACAAAGACAGGTAATTGTTTTCTTCAGTCCAGATGCCCAGAACTACTCTGATTTCTATAGTGTTTCGGTTACAATCCTCAATATCCAACTTTCTTGAATATTCATTTGATATTTCCCCAAATAATAGTATTATTGTTTAAGACCAGAACTGATTCCCATGGTTTGCAACCAAAGATTCATAAATGATCTATACAGCACTTGAATAATGCATATGCATACATCTAGACCTTAACAAAATTTATTTTGACAAGTCTAACATAATTGAGGTATACTGAGGTATAAGGAGATAGTGATCTTCCTTAGGAAACTTCTTTGGCTGTGTAGCTCCCACTCTAGACTTAATTTGTAATTAATGGATGCTTAATTTGTAACAGCATCCATTTGTTTTTTTCCCACCTTGCACCTTAGTTCACATCAAGAATAGACTGCCCTATTATTTATGTTTCTTCAAGAGAAAAACTAATCTTAAAAAAAAAAAAAAGAAAAGAAACATTAGTAAGTGTGAATGGTCATGTTAAACATATGTATACTGTCAACCCTTGAACAACATGGATTTGAACTCAAGGGTCCACTTTTATTTGGATGTTTTTCAATGGTAAATATTACAATACTATACAGTCTGTGATTGGTTGAATACAATGATTCAGAGGAACCCTGAAAACAGAGGGTTGACTACAAATTATATATGGATTAACCCCTACATTGCTCAAGAGATAAGGGTACTGGTATACCAGAGAGCCCTAAAAGAAACATATTTTTCACAGATTTATAATGATGGTATTAATAACAATTGATTACCTGCCAAAACATGATATATCTTTAACTTCATTTTAAAATAAAATTTAATTTCTTTTCATACTAACTTATTTTCTCAGGGAAATTCCATCTTTCACTTTCTTAATCCTTAGGAAAGTGTGAATTCATGAGTAAGTTTCAAGGGAGTCCAAACAATTGCAGACAAATAAGCTTGCTATGTATGCATTTCAGTTTTGTAAAGATTACTTATAAGGAATTTTCTACCCTCAATCACTTTTTCTCTTACTTGAGAAAATAACTGTAAGAACTCCATGTTCATACCCCCACCTCAAACTCTTATTTGAAACCTTAACTCTAAATGGAATGATATCAGGAGGCACAGTCTTTGAGGGATAATCAGATTATGGGCATACAATCTTCAGGATGAGATTTGTGATCTTTCTTTTTTCTTAAATGTTTGTGTTTATTTATTTATTTGGCTGTGATGGGTCTTAGTGGCATACGGTATCTAGTTTCCTGACCAGGGATTGAAGCCAGGCCCCCTGCATTGAGAGCAGAGTCTTAGCCACTGGACCACCAGGGAAGTCCCAGAATTTGTGATTTTATGAAAAGAGACACAAGAGAGCTTCCTTTGTCTCTCTGTTCTCTGTCACATAAGTACACAGTAAGAAGACAGCCAGCTACAAACTAGGAAAGAGGCTCTCACCAGAAAACAGACATGTTGGCAACCTTATCTCTGATTTCCAGCCTCCAGAGCTGTGAGAAATAAATGTGTGTTGTTTCAGCCACCCAGTTGGTGGTAATTTGTTACAGCAGCCTGAGCTAAGACAATAGCATGTGTGACTGCAAAGAAAGAGGAGATGCAATTAAAAAAAGAAATTCTCAGGGTACTAAAGCAATTAAGATCTTAAAATTCAAAATACTAAATTCAAAGGCTGATTTTTAACAAATATAACAGAAGCAGAAGATGGTTAAAAATAAAAACAAATTTTAGACAGTTTAAATATACATAGAAAATGCAATACAAGTTAGTCTCCAGACTACTCTCCTTCTGAATATGACCTCTCTAATACCACAGTGATGATAATGACCTACCACAAATTTTAATTAAAATGTGTATGGGATCAAAAATGTGAAAATTTGGCAAATTTTTTCAATCCATCTGACCAATACCTGTGATTAAAACATCATTCTATTCCTTACAACTGAATTTACAAAATTCAGTTGTAAAGCTTTACTAACCAACAGTTTTCTGCCAAGCAATAGAGCAGTGGTTAAGACTGTAGGCTATATTCCATGAGCTGTCTGAGGTCAAATTTTGGTTCTGCACCTCATGAGGTAAGTAATTTTTCCACTTACTTAATGATTCTGGATTTCAACTCTAACATGATTAAAAAAAAGTATCTCCTTCATAAGATTATGAGGATTAATTTAGGCAAGATATGTATATTGCTTAACAGAAAATTTGGCCCATAATAAATTCACAATATTTGAAAACTATTATTATTTTTATGTGACCAATGACAGTTTTTAAATATTGCTTTGTGGAGTCATGGGATCAGGTAAAGAAGGAAAGGGCTTTATCATAGACATTTGACCTTTTTCCAAACCCTGTTCCTCAAGGAGAACACTACTTAAATCTGTTTTCTGAAACAGGATTCTCTGTAGAGAGAGAATATAAAAAGTTCCACTGAGGAACAAGTTGGAAAGATACATGTCATAATTCCTGGAGTTAGCTCTAACATTATAATTTCCTTTATAAAGTAAAGAGCAGTACTAATTTTACAGTGAGAAATAAATTCACCTTTTTTTTTTTTTTTGGTATTCTCAGCTGAAGTTTGGTTCATATATAGTTCCCTATCTTTATTTTGAAGTCTTATTAAGTGCAAGGGGAAAATTCATATATAATGTTGGAATTTAATTTAGTTTACATATTAAAGGTTTCTTACACAGGCATATTTACCAATATAAGAAAAATGTGTGAAGGTTGATTTATTTTCCTTATGGTGAAAAACACATAACAGTACATCAACTCTATTAGCAAACTTTTAAGTGACCAGTTACAGTATTGTTGGCTATAAGCACAGTGTTGTACAGCAGATCTTTTAAAACTTTTTCACTTTGTGTAACAAAACTCTCTACCCACTAGACAGCAACTCTCTATTTCAACCCCCTCTTCTGCCCAGATAATCACATTTATACTTTCTGATTTTATGAGCTTGACTGCTTCGGAGATACTTCATATAAGTGGAATCATGCAGTATTTGTCCTTCTGTGATTGGTTTATTTCATTCAGCATAATGTCCTCAAGGTTGATGTGTCCTGTAGCACATGATTTACAAGTTAAAGTTCTGTTGAGATTTGCTATTTCTTCATGATTCAGTCTTGGTGGATTTATGTTTCTAGGAATTTATCCATTGCTTTTTAGGTTATGCAATTTGCTGGCATGTAATTGTTTATAGTAGTCTCATGACCCTTTTAATGTCTATGACATCACTTGTAATGCTTTCTGTTTTATTTGGGTCTTGTTCTTTCTTAATCTAGCTAAAGGTTTAATTTATTTTGTTGATCTTAAAAAAATCAGTTTTGTTGTTTTTTTCTATTGTTTTCTATTATTTTGCTTATTTTTGCTCTGTTTCCTTCCTTCTGCTATACTTAATATGTTCTTCTAGTTTCTTAAGGTAAAAGTTAGATTATTTGAGACTTTTTTTGGTTTTTTTGATGCAGGAATTTATAAACTCTCTTCATATGGCTTTTGCTGCATTCCATGCATTTTAGTATGTCTTGGTTTTGTTTATCTTAAGATATTTTCTGATTCTCCTTTGGATTTCTTTGACCCATTTGTTCTTTCAGAGTGTATTGTTTAATTTCAATATATATATGTGAATTTTTCAGGTTTTCTTCTGCCATTAATATCTAGTTTCATTACACTGCAGTCAGAAAATTTACTTGATAAGATTTCAATCTTTTTAACTTTGTTAAAACTTGTTGTAGAAATTAATATATATGTGTTTTATCTTTTAAAATGTTGTATGAAAAAAAAATAAAATAAAATGTTCTGTATGTATGTACCTGAGAATAATGTATATTCCACTACTGTTGGGTAGAATAGTCTCTGTATTTCTTTTTGGTTTATAGTGTTGTTCAAGAGCTCTATTTCCTCCCTAATCTTCTGTCTAGATGTCCTACATATTATTGAAAGTAGGGTATTTATATCTTCTTCTATTATTATGTCGTTGCTATTTCTCCCTTCAGTTCTGCCAATATTAACTTCATATATTTGTGTACTCTGAGGTGGATGGATATATGATTGTTTTATCTCTCTGATGAATTTACCCTTGACATCATCATATCATATCTATTTTAACATTTTTTGAACTGATGTAAGTATAGCCACTCTTGTTTTCTTTTGGTTACCATTTTCATGGAATCTTTTCCCACCCTTTCCTTTTCAGCTGATACATGTCTCTTTTAGCTTTAAGTATATGTCTTGGTTGCTGAAGATAGACATCATACTACCAGAATATAGAATTTCCAATGTTAGGGATTTTGTTTTATTACTATATTCAATGGTATCTAAATAAGGTCTGACATGTAATAGATGGTCAGTAAATATTTTTGACCCTTCATATATTATAGCTTGTCATGGTGAAGAGGCTTGCATAACTCAGTGAAGTTATGAGCCATGCCATGCTGGGCCACCCTAGAAGGACAGCTCATAGTAAAGAGTTCTGACAAAATGTGGTCCACTGGAGAAGGAAATGGCAACCCACTTCCATATTCTTGCCTGGAAAACTCCACGGACATTATGAAAAAGGAAAAAGATATGATGCTGGCAGATGAGCCACCCCAAGTCAGAAGGTGTCCAGTATGCTACAGGGTAAGAATAGAGGGCAATTACTAATAGCTCCAGTAAAAATGAAGGTCTGGGGAAAGTGGAAACAACACTCAGCTGTGGATGTCTGGGTGGAGAAAGGAAAGCCTGATTCTGTAAAGAACAATATTGCATAGAAAACTGGAATGTTAGGTCCATGAATCAAGGTAAATTTGGTGTGGTCCAGCAGGCACCCCACTCCAGTACTCTTGTCTGGAAAATCCCATGGATGGAGGAGCCTGGTAGGCTGCGGTCCACGGGGTCGCTAAGAGTCAGACACGACTAAGCGACTTCACTTTCACTTTTCACTTTTATGCATTGGAGAAGGAAATGGCAACCCACTCCAGTATTCTTGCCTGGAGAATCCCAGGGACAGAGGAGCCTGTTGGGCTGCTGTCTGTGGGGTCGCACAGAGTTGGACACGACTGATGCGACTTAGCAGCAGCAGCAGGAGATAGCAAGAATGAACATTGAAATCTTAGGAATCAGTGATTTAAAATGGACAGGAACAGGAGAAATTAATTCAGGTCACTATTATATCTACTACTGTGGACAAGAATCCCTTAAAAGAAGTGGAGTAGCTCTCATAGTCACCAAGAGTCTGAAATGAAGTACTGGGGTCAAATTCAAAAATGACAGAATGATCTTGGTTTGTTTCCAAGGCAAACCATTCAACATCACAGCAATCCAAATCAATGCCACAAACACTGATGCTGAAGAAGCTGAATTTGACCAGTTCTATGAAAACCTTGGGGATGGACAGGGAGGCCTGGCGTGTTGCGATTCATGGGGTCGCAAAGAGTCAGACCAACTGAGCGACTGAACTGAACTGAACTGAACTGATGAAGACCTACAACTTCTAGAACTGACAACAAAGAAGAAGTCTTTTTCATCATAGGAGATTGAAATGCAAAAGTAGGAAGTCAAGAGATACCTGGGGAAATAACAGGCAATTTGGCCTTGGAACATAGAATGGAGCATGGCAAAGGCTAACAAAGTTTTGTCAAAATAACATGCTGGTCATAGCAAACACAGTTTTCCAACAACCCATGAGACAACTCTACACATGGACATCAATAGATGGTCAATTTTGAAATCAGTTTGATTATGTTCTTACAACTAAAGATGGAGAAGCTATATACAGTTCGTAAAAACAAGAGCTGGAGCTCACTGTGACTCAGCTCACAAGTTCCTTATTGCAAAATTCAGGCTTAATTTGAAGAAACTAAGGAAAACTAGTAAGCCATTCAGGTATGACCTTAGTCAAATTCCCTATGACTATACAGTGGAAATGACAAATTCATGGGATTAGATCTAGTTGACAGAGTGCCTGAAGAACTATGGACAGATTTGTAACATTGTACAGGAGACAGTGATCGAAACCATCCCAAAGAAAAAGAAATGCATGAAGGCAAAGTAGTTGTCTGAGGAGACTTTACAAATATATGAGGAAAAAAGAGAAGCAAAAGGCATGGAAGAAAGGGAAAGATATATCCAGCTGAATGCAGAGTTCCAGAAAATAGCAAGGAGAGATAAGAAGGCCTTCTCAAGTGGGCAATGAAAAGAAACAGAGGAAAACAATAGAATTTGACAGGCTAGATAACTTCTCCAGAAAATTGGAGTAAAACTCAAGAAAATCATCTCTGTGGTACTGCACTATGCAGATGCATTGGCGCTGGCTGATGCACGTGACTGTACCGTACCTACTTGGAAAGCAGCTGTTTATAACTGTCCTCTCACCAGGCAACAGCCAGTGATTTTTGTTCAGGACAGATATCTTCCACAGTTGATGCACAGATGGAGAGAGCAGTTAACTGGCAAGAATAACAATTGTTTCCCACAGCAGGCTCAGGACTGGCACCACAGTTACTGGGAGAAGTGGGAATATTTAAGCTCCACAAATATCTAACTTTATAAGAGGCAGAATAGTCATCACCACCCCTTTTCCAATATTCTATGCCATTCTTTCCAGTAAAAAAAAAAAAAAAAGCCTACTCATCTTATTTTGTTTCCATAGTGAAATATTCTTGTCGACCCAAAAGTTATTTAAATTGACAGGTTTATAACTTAGTAGTCAGAGATAACAACAGAAATTTCATAACTGCTGCCTTTGTGTAGGTCCTAGAATTCATTATCCTTATATATTTGAAATCAAAATGCTTATAGCAGGTTTAAACTTTTTTTTCAGAATGTGCTAAGTCTTACTTTGTGGTACAATCTATATTTAGAAATTAACCTGATATTTCTATCTCTAAATTGTATTTAATATACTACTGTCTTCATTATTTTGGTTATTCTTTTCACTACCTATAATAGCTACATTTGTATATATAAATATTTTAGTTACAGATATAAATGCTTTTAGATCTTTGAGAAAAGAACACTATATTTAATAAAGCATATTTATATTGATTTTTCATATGTCTTTGTATCAGTGACTTAATATATAAGCTCTATTTTAAAATTAAAAAATATGATTCAGTCAAACGATATAATATCTACATAAAACCAGTAGCACAGGGAACACGTGTACACCCCTGGTGGATTCATGTTGATGTATGGCAAAGCCAATACAATATTGTAAAGTAATTAGCCTCTAATTAAAATAAATAAATTTAATTTAAAACAAACAAACAAACAAACAAACAAAACCAGTAGCACAATTGCTGTGAGATTAGGTTTATGATACCTTTAAGCTTAAGAATCAGAGGGTTCTAAGTTTTGATGGAGCTACAAGCACTCTTCACCTTAAATAACAATTTTAATGGCACTTATCACTTGAAATAGTTTCAACCTCTAGGACTAGTGGCTCTAAAGGACTGGACTTTCTAAATCTTCATTACTATACCCACTATGATTTGAAAGGCAATCGGAATTAAGTGAAATTAAAAACAATTATAAGACACTTCATATATTACATTACTTTATGATTTTTAGTGATATGAAGTATGTAAAAAGCTCCCATTTTTTCCCTTGCTTCAAGTATTACATCAATCTCATTAACATTCATTAACACATTGCTATAGCAATGTTCTGCAGATCAGGGTTCAGTATAAACCTGGACCTTCCACAAACATACTGAAATACTATACGAATCTCTCAGTAATTAACTGATCACATATATTCCCATGGCACTGACCCTTGGATAACCTTGTAATAAGTTTCAATGAATCCAATTTACTTTGAAAAATCACAGGAATAACAAATTGCAGTACTGGTATTTCAAATAAAATAAACATGGAAATTACTTATATTTGGAATATAGATTTTTGAAAAAATGACATTCAGTTTGAGTATTCTGAAGTAGATGAAATAATCAAATCCTTGTTTATACCTATGTCCTTATTCTCATCTCATAAAAATACATTAGCAAAGCTTCTTTGCAATTACAAAGAAACAAAAGATCTACCTGAATGCTTGATAAGAATTCGCAGTTTAAAACAATAACCTGGGGCTAGAAGGATAAAGGTGGAAAGTGATTTTTTCACCTACTTTTTTTTGTTCTGATTATCACCTGTACATTATTTAGACAATGGGGTAGTTTCATGAAAATGACTTTTTCATTTATATATTGATGTAAAAGTGAACTATTGTCTAGGTTGGATTACCCAAGGGGAGCAGAAACAGTGAGTGTCAAAAGAAAGACAATCTAGTTTATATAGAACTCTTATAATATTATATTTTCTCACTAGATCTCATGAAAAAGCCTTTCTTAGTATACAAAATTCTATGCTATAATTCTTTATCCTCACCCCAGTGAGAAACTATTAAAATCTGATAAAATACAATCTGATAAAATACAATCTGACTTGATTTTTCACTTTTGGAATGCAAATATTATATATATTATATTTATATGTAAACTTTAATTAAATATATATCCATATTAATTTAAGAATGATGCTATTATAAAATAATAAAAAGGAAGCCTCAAAAGCTCAATTTAACCAATAAATTAATAGGTTCACACCAATAGCAAAATAACCAATATGTATTTGATAAGAATGGAAAAATATGATGCTTATGGTTATGAATTTAATCATACTATTTCAAAATTCATGGCAAAATTTCTGCCTTGATTAAATTATCAATACTCAAAAATGCCCTATTGTTACCATAATATATTACAAATGTGGTAAGACTCTTCAGCACCTGTCAGCCAATAGCTTTAATATGTTTCATACATATGTGTGTGTGTGTATATATATATATAAACTTATATCTTTATTTCATATATGAATCATTTTATTTATTGTTTTGTTTATTTAGTTGGTTGGTTATTTGTTTCTGAATTTAACCATGGCCTCAAATTATTATTATTTACAAAATTATCTTTATTTTAAAATAAATGGCTGAAATCCTGAGGGACAAAACAAAGCAAGAGGCATAACCTGTTCAGGTTTCAGACAATACTACAAAATGACAGCTATCAAAATAGTATGGTATTGGTACAAAAACAGACATACAGATCATTGAAATAGAATAGAGGACCCAGATATAAACTCACACACTTATGGTCAATTAATCTTTGACAAAGTAGGCAAAAATGTAAAATAGGAAAAAGACAGTATCTTCAGCAAGTGGTGCTAGGAATGTTGGACAGCTTCATGTAAATCAGTGAAATTAGGACACAGCCTCACACCATGCACAAAAATAAATTCAAAATGGCTTAAAGATTTAATCAGAAGACAAGAAACCATAAAACTTCCAGAAGAGAGCATAGGCAAAATACTCTCTGGCATAAAACACACCAATGTTTTCTTAGATCAATCTTCCAAGGTAACAGAAGTGAACAAATGGATCTAATCAGATTTATAAGCTTTTGCACAGCTAAGGAAAACATAAACATAAAAGAAAACTTACAGAATGGGAGACAATATTTGCTATGTGACCAACAAGGACTTAATTTCCAAAATATATAAATAGCTCATACAACTCAACAACAAAACAAACAACCCAACTGAAAACTGGGCAGATGACCTAAAGAGACATTTCTCCAAAGAAGAAATGTAGATGGCCAACTGGCACATGGATAAATGATCAACATCACTAATTCTTAGAGAAATGCAAACTAAAACTACAGTGAGGTACCACCCTTACAGAACGGCCAGAACGGTCAGAATGGCCAGCATTAAAAATTATATGAATAACAAGTGCTGGAGAGGATATGGAGAAAAGGGAACCATCCTACATTGTTGGTGGGAATGTGGGTTATATGTATGAAGTATGAAGGTTTCTCAGAAAACTAAAAATATAATCAAGCATATGATCCATTAACACCAGTCCTAGGCATATAGCCAGACAAAACTATAATTAAAAATGATACATGTACCCCTATGTTCATAGCAGCACTATTCACAATAGCTGAGACATGGAAAAAGCCCATCAACAGATGAATGGATAAAGATGTGGTACATATACACAATGGAATCCTGCTCAGACATAAAAAAGAATGAAATAATGCCATTTGAAGCAACATAGCACAGCTAGAGATTATCATACTAACTCAGAAAGAGAAAAACAAACACTTCATGATATGGAACATATGTGGAATCTAAAGTATGAGACAAACAAGCCTAACTACAAAACAGAGACAGTCTCATAGACACAGAGGACAGACGTGGTTGCCAAAAGGGAGGTGAGGGAGAGTGATGGCTTGGGAGTTTGGGGTTGGTAGATGCCAACCATCACATTTAGAATGGATAAACAACAAGATCCTACTGTATAGAATGGGGAACTATACCCAATCTCCTGTGGTAAGCCATAATGTAAAAGAATACGAAAAATAATGTAAATATGTGTATAACTGAGTCACTTTGCAGTACAGCAGAAATTAGCACAGCATTGTTAATCAACTTTGCTTCAGTTAAAAAATAAACAGCTGAAATTCAAGAAATACTTGTTGCTATCATTGGTACATGATACCATTGGTACATCATTCTCTGCAACATAAAAGCTGTAAAATATATTATTATAATGATGGTACACAAACATAAGTCAAGAAAAGTCATCATGTGAATAAAAACAAAATGTTCAGCATTTTTATTTTAAATTTTTAAAATTTAATAGTGCAAGTGTTACTTCTAGTAACTATATAATATGCTTCAGATAAGATATAGCAAGCTAAACCTCTCCCCACCAAAAGAAAAAAACCTTTTGATATTCTATCACTCTAGTAACACTATTAGCATTTTCATTTTTTAAAATATATTGCTTTTCAATTTGCAATCATAATGTCACTACCATTTCCTATCTGTATTTGTTTTTCACTCAATAATCAAAGTGATTTTTTTGCTTCAGCATGTATTAAATAAATTGAGTAGTTTACTGGTTGAATCTATTTCCTTCATAGCTTTCTGATTGAATTCTGATGAGTGATTTCTTCAACTTGACTTTGTGCAATGCATTTGCAGTTTCAAAAAGTCAATGTTATTGTTCATCTCATGAGACCAAACTTTCCCTTTGACAAATTAAAACACTAAAGATATCAGAATGTCTTTTAGGACCCATTTTACCACAGGCTCAACTTATATCCTGAGATTTTCTGACTCTCCCGAGTCAACTCCTCTCTCTGTTCTATCCATACAAACAGAAACACTGATGTGACACTTTCCCAGTAGGTTATGGATGTGAACTTCTCCCACATGTTTTGTTTGTCACTCTTAGATATCTTGCATATTATTTCTCATCCTTTCTGATTACTAGGGTATTAGAACTGTTTCTACCCAAAATATCAAAAAACTTCATACTACCCTCTTTCAAAATAGTTCATACATAAATGACTGCATGGATTGGACTGGAGTTTACTTTATGCTCCTTGAACCAGTGATTTTGCATTTAGATTACTGATGTATTTTCCAAACTATGACCTCTGGTCTGATCAGAGATCTCCTAGCCGGGCTGAGAGATGATTGGTGCTATATGGCACACATGATTAGCATTCCCTCTTACAGCTAGGAGATTGGTTTTTCACCATACAGTAGAAAAATTACTATAGGGATGTGCGAGAACAATTCTTGGGCATTCTGAGTGAGTTGCATAGAAGAGGAAATAACCAGACTGTTGGATAGGCTACAACTCTGGTTGTTTCTGCCCAGTAGTTTCTGCTTTCTTCAACAATTTGAAACAATTAGATCCTTAAAAACTAAATTGCCATTAAAAATACTTCCCATTCATTTTCACTTATAATTTAGAAACATATACCCTATTTAATTTACACACTTTATTTTCTACTAATACTCTCAACTAATCAAGTAAATATAATACCAAACAATTTTAGAATTAAATATAAGGGGATTTTGCACAATAAAATATTGACATTCATTTTATTAGATGTTAACAAAATCTAGATTGATCACTTTTTAGGGGGAATTGTGTCTCAGTTAATACTTCATGAGATGAAAGGGACAGAAACCTGTATATAGAGGATTAAGTTAAATGGTGGAATTTACTGAAAGGATATAAAAGCATCAAGGAAAGTGGCTGTATTGGGGAAGCCTCTCTATCAGTTTGAGGCCCTCTGTCACATTTGCTGCTTTTTTCATATTTGCTTCATTCTTCCCACTTTGCAGATTATGTTTTTCTGCCCAACTTGCACCAGCCTGCCTAAAATGTACATATCTAAGTTTAAGAAAGCAAATGTGATCCAACAATCCCACTGCTGGGCATACACACTGAGGAAACCAGAAGGGAAAGAGACACGTGTACCTCAATGCTCATCGCAGCTCTGTTTATAATAGCCAGGACATGGAAGCAACCTAGATGTCCATCAGCAGATGAATGGATAAGAAAGCTGTGGTACATATACACAATGGAGTATTACTCAGCCATTAAAAAGAATACATTTGAATCAGTTCTAATGAGGTGGATAAAACTGGAACCTATTATACAGAGTGAAGTAAGCCAGAAGGAAAAACATAAATACAGTATACTAACGCATATATATGGAATTTAGAAAGATGGAAACAATAACCCTGTGTACGAGACAGCAAAAGAGACACTGATGTATAGAACAGTCTTATGGACTCTGTGGGAGAGGGAGAGGGTGGGAAGATTTGGGAGAATGACATTGAAACATGTAAAATATCATATAAGAAACGAGTTGCCAGTCCAGGTTCGATACACGATACTGAATGCTTGGGGCTGGTGCACTGGGACGACCCAGAGGGATGGTATGGGGAGGGAGGAGGGAGGAGGGTTCAGGATGGGGAACACATGTATACCTGTGGCTGATTCATTTTGATATTTGGCAAAACTAATAAAATTATGTAAAGTTTAAAAATAAAATAAAATTTTTAAAAAAAAGAAAGCAAATGTATAAAATACACAGAGGGGGAAAAATGGAAAAGAAAAAAAAACTTAAAACTTAATCAGTACAGTGTCTGCCACAGTTTTCCCCAAATAAATGTCATCTAAGTAGTGACATTTTACTGTACATTATGCTAGAGGCTGGGAAGAATTTTAATGAATAACTTCAGTTTCATCTTTCTAGTACTGCAGTAAACAATTTTTAGTGTTCAAGATCTCTTCAGAAACCATTATTTTCTTATCAAGAAGTAAATTAAACCAATAATCCAAAATAAAATGAGGTGATCTAAATTTAAAAACAATTAGTGAGCTGTAACAGATCTAAGGCAATTAATTATCAAATGGCAGACAAACTAATTAGGGATATGACACTACATTTGGCTGGATCTTATAAAATGACGGACATATATTCAGTACAAGTTGGATGATCTGAAAAATCTGTGCACATCTCAATCTTTCAAATAATAATATTCAATATTAATTTTTATCATCCATGAACCTGGAATATACCATCTAGTTAGGTATTTTTGGCTTCTCTGTAGCTCAACTGGTAAAGAATCCACTTGCAATGCAGGAGTGAAAGTGAAAGCGAAGTCGCTCAGTCGCGTCCGACTCTTTGTGACCCCGTGGACTGTAGCGCACCAGGCTCCTCCGTCCATGGGATTCTCCAGGCCAGAGTACTGGAGTGGGTTGCCATTTCCTTCTCCAGGGGATCTTCCTGACCCAGGGATCGAACTTAGGTCTCCTGCATTGCAGGCAGACGCTTTAACCTCTGAGCCACCAGGGAAGCCCGCAATGCAGGAGACCCTGGTTCAATTCCTGAGTTGGGAAGATCCACTGGAGAAGGGATAGGTTACCCACTCCAGTATTCTTGGGCTTCCCTTGTGGCTCAGCTGGTAAAGAATCTGCCTGGGATGTGGGAGACCTGGATTGATCCCTGGGTTGGGAAGATCCCCTGAAGAAGGGAATGGCTACCCAGTCCAGTATTCTGGCCTGGAGAATTCCATGGACTATACAGTCCGTGGTGTCTCAAAGAGTTGGACATGACTGAATGACTTTCACTTCACGAGGTATTTTTAAATTTCTTTCAACATTGTTTTCAATGTGTAGGTCTTTCACATCTTTCATTAAAATTTTCTCAACAAAATATCTTTTCTTAATGTCATTTTTTGTTATGTAAGTTTCAGGTGTACAGCTTTATAGTTTAACATCTGTGTATACTACAGTGAATGATCACAACCATAGACACAGTGCCATCCATCACCACACAGTTCACCCCTTTATCTATTTTGCCCACCTCAATCCTCTTCTCCTCCTCTCTTAATCACTTATCAGTTCTCTGTATCCACACATTTGTTTCTGTTTGGTTTGTTCACTGGTTTTGTTCTGTTTGTTCAGGTCTTAGATCCCATATCGGAGAAGGCAATGGCACCCCACTCCAGTACTTTTGCCTGGAAAATCCCATGGACAGAGGAGCCTGGTAGGCTGCAGTCTATGGGGTCCCTAGAGTCGGACACGGCTGAGCGACTTCACTTTCACTTTTCACTTTCATGCATTGGAGAAGGAAATGGCAACCCACTCCAGTGTTCTTGCCTGGAGAATCCCAGGGACGGAGGAGACTGGTGGGCTGCCGTCTATGGGGTCGCGCAGAGTTGGACACGACTGAAGCGACTTAGCAGCTGCAGTAGATCCCATATATGTGTTCTGTTCTTTCAAAACAATGGGATTGTTTAATTTCATTTTTAGGATGGTCACTGCCAGTTTATAGAAATACCACTGATTTTTATAAGTTGATCTTGGGTCCTATGAGCTTCCTGAACTCAGAAGTTTTAACAGATTTTTTTTTTAATTCTTTATTATTTTCTATACATAATGTCATATCATATGCAAAGAGAGAGAGTTTTACTTATTTTCCAATATGGATGTCTTTTATTTCCTTTTGTTGTTTGATTGAATTGGCTAGAACCCCCAGCACAACATTAAATAGAAGTGGCAAAAACAGATATCCTTCTCTTTTCCCTGATTTTAGGATGAAGTTGTATAGTTAGGTCTGCTTTTAGCTGCAGGTATGTTAGTTGTCTTTTATCAAACTGATAAATTTTCTTTCTATTCTTAGTTCATTTATTTTTAATGAAGAAATACTGTTGAATTTAGTCAAGTGTGCTTTCTGCATCAACGGAAATGATATTTGCCCTATTAGTTTACTTTCAAACGTCAAACCAACTTTGTGTTCCTAAGATACATACAATTTGGTCATGGCATATAATCATATTTACATGTTATAAGATATGGTTTGCTAGCATTTTGTTAAGGATTTTTCCATCTGTATTTATAAGGAATATTGATCAGTAGCATTCTCTTCAGATCTTTATCTAGTTTTGGAAGCAGGGTGATATTGGTTTAACAGAATGAACTGGAAAGCGTTCTTGCCTTTTCTTATGGTGGCACGAGTGGTGAAGAACCCGCCTGTCAATGCAGGAGACTTAAGAGATGCAGGTTCGATCCCTGAGTCAGGAAGATCCCCTGGAGTAGGAAATGGCAACCCACTCCAGTATTCTGGCCTGGACAATTCCATGGACAGAGAAGCTTGGCAGGCTACAGTCCATGAGGTAGCAAAGAGTCGGACATGACTGAAGCAACTTAGCATGCATGTAGAATTAATATTAAATCTTCTTTAATTGTTTGGTAGAATTCGCTAGTGAAGGCACTGAGCTTTTCTTTTTTTGTTTTTGTTTTCATTTTTAATTGAAGTATAGTTGGTTTACAATATTACATGAGTTTCAGGTAAACAACCTTCACAAATCTTAAAGACTATTCTCTATTTATAGTTACTATAAAATACTAGCAATATTCGCTATGCTGCATAATAGACCCTTGTAGCTTATTTTATACATAATGGTTTGTACCTCTTAATCCTCTACCTCTGTTTTGCCCCTCCTTTCTTTCCTCTCCTCTCTGGTAACCATGACCTTTTTTCTATCTCTGTGAGTCAGTTTCTTTTTTGTTATATTCACTAGATTTATTTTTAGATTCTGTATTTAAGTGATAGTTTACAGTATTTCTCTCTTTTCCTGACATATTTAACTAAGCATAACATCCTCCAAGTCCATCCATGTTATTGCAAATGGAACAATTTAATTGTCTTTCATGGCTGAATTGTATTCCATTATGAATTTATATGGGCTTCCCTGGTGGCTCAGATGGTATAGAATCTGCCTGCAATGTAGGAGACCTGGGTTAGATCTCCTGGTTGGGAAGATACCCTGGAGCAGGACATGGTAACCCATGCCAGTATTATTGCCTGGAGAAACCTCATGGACAGAGGAGGCTGGCAGGCTACAGTCCATGGTGTCTCAAAGAGTTGGACATGACTGAACAACTAAGCGTGTATATATATAAATATTGTGTGTGTGTGTGTGTGTGTGTACGCACACCATATCTTCCTTACCCATTTATGTGTTGATGGACAATTAGGTTGCTACCATATCTTGATCTATTGTAATTAATGCTTCTATGAATATTTGGAGTGCATGTATCTATCTGAGTTAGTGTTTTGTATTCTTTGGATAAATACTTAGGAGTAGAATTGCTGGATCATATGATAGTTTTAGTTTTTTAAGGAAAAACTTCCATACTGTTAAATTCAGTAGCTGTACCAATTTAGATTTCTACCAGACAGTGTACAAAGATTTCCTTTTCTCTACATTCTCTCCAGCATTTATTGATGTGTTGTTATTGTTCAGTTGCTAAGTCATGCCTGACTCTTTGTGACACCATGGACTGCAGCATGCCACGCTTCCCTATCCTTCACTATCTCCAAGCATTTGCTCAAATTCATGTTCACCGAGTTAATGATGCCATCCAACCATCTCAGTATCTGTAACCCCCTTCTCCTTTTGCCCTCAAACTTTCACAGCATCAGGGTCTTTTTTAATGAGCCGGGTCTTAAACAGCAGGTGGGTGAAGTACTGGAGTCTCAGCTTCAGTCCTTCCAATGAATATCCAGAGTTGAAATCTTTTAGAATTGATAGGTTTGATCTAAAGAACTCTCAAGATTCTTCTCCAATATCACAGTTCAAGAGCATCAATTCTTCAGTGCAAAGCCTTCTTTATTGTCCAGCTCTAAGTTTGTCATAGCTTTCTTCCAAGGAACAAGTGTCTTTTAATTTCCCAGCTGCAGTTACCACCTGCAGTGATTTCTGAGCCCAGGAAAATAAAATCTGTAATGGTTTCCACTTTTTCCACTTCTTTTTTCAATAACATAATGGGGCCAGATGCCATGATCTTTGGTTTTTGAATGTTGAGTTTTAAGCCAGTTTTTCTCACTCTCCTCTTCCACCCTCATCAAGAAGCTCTTTAGTCCTTTTTCACTTTCTGCCATTAGAATGATGTCATCTGCATATATGAGGTTGTTCATATTTTTCCTGGGAATCTTGATTGCAGGTTGTGATTCATCCAGCCTGGTATGTTGCATGATGTACTCTGTATGTAAGCTAAATAAGTAGAGGGACAATGTACAGGCTTGCTGTACTCCTTTCCCAGTTTTGAACTAGAGTGTTATTCCATATCTGGTTCTAATTTTTACTTCTTGTTCTTCATACGGGTTTTGCAGGAGATAGGTAAGGTGGTCTGGTATTCCCATGAATTTTCCAGTTTGTTGTGATCCACACAGTCAAAGGCTTTAGCATAGTTAATGAAGCAGAAGTACATGTTTTGCTTGAATTCCCTTGCTTTCTCTATGATCTAATGAATGTTGGCAATTTGATCTTTGGTTCCTCTGCCTTTTAAAAACCCTGCTTGTATATCTGGAAGTTCTTAGTTTATGTACTGCTGAAGCCTGGTTTGAAGGATTTTAAGTGTTACCTTGCAACTATGTGAAATGAGCACACAATTGTACAGTAGTTTGAACATTCTCTGGCATTGCCTTTCTTTGGGATTGGTATGAAAACTGACCTTTTCCATCCCTGTAGCCACTGCTGAGTTTTCCAAATTTGCTGACATACTGAGTTCAGCACTTTAATAGCATTATCTTGTAGGAATTGAAATAGTTCAACTGAAATTCCTCTGCTTCTATTAGGTCCTTGTCATTTTTGTCCTTTATTGTGCCCATCTTTGCATGAAATATATCCCTTGGTTTCTCCATTTTCTTAAAAAGATCTCTAGCCAAATATACCCAAGGGATTAGATCTGGGAGACAGACTGACTGAGGAACCATGGATGGAGGTTTGTAACATCATACAGTAGGCAGTGACCAAAATTATCCTAATGGAAAGGAAATGGAAGAAGGCAAAAGGGTTGTCAGAAGAGGCCTTACAAATGGCTAAGAAAACAAGAGAAACAAAAGGCAAAGGAGAAAGGGAAAGATATACCCATCTGAATGCAGAGTTCCAGAGTACAGCAAGGAGAGATGAAGAAGCCTTCTTAAGTGAACAACATAAAGAAATAGAGGAAATCAATATAATGGGAAAGACTAGAGATCTCTTCATGGAGATGTTAGCATTTGTTAATTGTTTTCATTTTGATGACAGTCATTCTGATGGGTATGATGTGATATCTCACTGTGATTTTGATTCATTTCTCTGATGATTAGCTATGTGAACTCTTTTAATGTGCCATCTATATATCTTTTTTGGAAAATGTCTATTCATGTCTTCTGCCCATTTTTAATTTGATTGTCCTTTTTTTTTTTTTTATTGAGTTACATGAGCTATTTATATACTTTATTTTTTTTTCTTTTTTGTTAAGTGCTTAGTGACCCATTTGTAGATTCTTAACTATGCTTGAAATTAAACAGTTTCAAGTATATTCATGTGAGTTGAGGGTGTCTTTTTCTTTGGTTACTCATTGTCATGATACTTTAAGACAGTTTATTGAAGATTATGAAGATAAGTTTAAATAAATGCAGTATAAAAACTATACTTAGTTTTAATATTAGGAAACTCCAGATTCAATTTCTAGTCAACCAGGATCAAGACAACCAGACTGAGTGAGATTTATATCACACTTTTTAATATCCCTCATTCTTAGAGCAAGATATTCAATATCCTTTTTAGATGACTCTTTCAAAAACTATTTTTTACAGTGAGATAAAAAAATCTTCCTTGGAATAATGTTCTCTAAGGCCTTCTTCAGCTTTGAAATAGTTTACTATTTCATGTTTCATAGCCTATAAAATAAACTATGTTTATCTAAGATACAAAGATTTGAATTGGTTAATATTAATAGTAATTCTATTCATCAAGTCCACATAACAAAAAAATGTAAATCAAAGTTTTTATAAAAAGTATAGTAATAACTTGCTGATCTTGAAATCATAGAATAGAAATTTAAAGTGTTCAGAAGCAGCAAATATATTTAAAAAGTCCATAAAGAGGAAAAATATTTCTAACAAATCTCATAAGATTAAATTCTCTCAGGTACTTATTTAAAGTCTAGTATTTCTACTTTCCATGTAATTAAATAAGTTTAGCTATATGATTTCCCAGTCCTGAAACAAATTAGAAACAAAAAACAGGAAGAAAAGGAGGACTGCCAAAGACAGATGTGTACACTGAGTGTGAAATGAGATGTTCTGACAATAAAAGAGGAGACCAAACAAAATCCATTCAGTTGTCTTCAGAGTCACTATACTACAGAAATTACCTAATTGATGTTCTTAACTCTGAGGGATAGATATAAGTATGTTTATAGTATGTATAATATGCATATTTCCTTTTATAAATGCTTCCATCAAATATGGCTGAAATTAAAGCAGTTTTTACTTGAAAAGCTTAACTTTCAGTTACTTTAGAATTTCACTTTTGCTGAGCTTAGTTCTCCAGGAAGCATTTACCTAGAAAAAATATTTTTATATGTAACCAAAGCCTTTAAAAGTCACCCTCTGAGAGTTTTAAAAGCCAAGGACTCCATATGGTTCAGTAGACTGTTGAGTTGAGTATTGTTCAAGTAAGTGTTGAATTACTAAGTGAAGGTAATAGATTTTATACCATCACAAGGCCCTCCATTGTTAGAAAAAGATGAACTTGTATCATCAGAAGTAATTTTTAAGCTTTTTTCCCTACTAGGAATTTAATAAATTATTGTTAAATATACAAATACCCAAACCTACTGGTATTTTCTGTGGATATAACATTGAGCCACTTGTTAGCTATGAAAGATTTTGGGTAGCATAGATTTTTACTGCTTAAAATAATTCAGAAATGTATCCAGATAGCACTAGGAACTACAAAAATTCAGAAGACCCTCCAATGCACTCCTCCAAAGTGAGTCTCGTCTACTGCAGCTTCTGACTGCAGCATCCCGAGTGACTTGACAGCCCCACAGATTAGCTGTTCTAATCTCTCAATTCCTATATGTTTTCATCCCTTGGTCTTCTTTTCTATGTTAGCTACCTTCTTCTATAGTCATAACCTTGAACTGTTTATATTCATTATCACTTATTCAAATGTTTCCTTTTTCTAATCATAACTTTCTTTTTTCTAACTTATTTATTATTGTTAACTGAAATATTGTTGCTATATAATGTTATGTAACTTGTAAGTATACAATATTGTGATTCACAATATTAAAGGATATACTCCATTTATCATTATTATAAAATACTGGTTATATTTCCTTCCTTGTAGATAATATCCTTATAGCTTTTGTATACCTAATAGTTCATACTTCTTAATCTCCTACCCCTATTTTGTCCCTCTCCCTCCCCTCTCCCCACTGGTAGCCACTAGTTTGTTCTCTATGACTGTGAGTCTACTTATTTTTTGTTATACTCACTAGTTTATTGTCTTAAGTATACCCATGACTATATTATTTCTTTTTTTTTTTTTTACTTTGAATCCAATAGGATTATTTTTAAGTCGATTATTTCCAAATAATGAGAAGTCCTAATGTACATTTTTTTTTTCTGTTTTTTTTTTTTCCATGTGCGCTTGAGAAAAAGGTGAAATTCATTGTTTTGGGATGAAATGTCCTATTGCTATCAATTAGGTCTAACTGGTCTATTGTGTCGTTTAAAGTTTGTGTTTCCTTGTTAATTTTCTGTTTAGTTGATCTATCCATAGGTGTGAGTGGGGTATTAAAGTCTCCCACTTTTATTGTGTTATTGTTAATTTCTCCTTTCATACTTGTTAGCATTTGTCTTACATACTGCAGTGCTCCCATGTTGGGTGCATATATATTTATAATTGTTATATCTTCTTCTTGGATTGATCCTTTGATCATTATGTAGTGACCTTCTTTGTCTCTTTTCACAGCCTTTGTTTTAAAGTCTAATTTATCTGATACGAGTATTGTGACTCCTGCTTTCTTTTGGTCCCTATTTGCATGGAAAATCTTTTTCCAGCCCTTCACTTTCAGTCTGTATGTGTCCCCTGTTTTGAGGTGGGTCTCTTGTAGACAACATATGTAGGGGTCTTGTTATTGTATCCATTCAGCCAGTCTTTGTCTTTTGGTTGGGGCATTCAACCCATTTACGTTTAAGGTAATTACTGATAAGTATGATCCCGTTGCCATTTACTTTATTGTTTTGGGTTCAAGTTTATACACCATTTTTCTGTTTCCTGTCTAGAGAATATCCTTTAGTATTTGTTGGAGAGCTGGTTTAGTGGTGCAGAATTCTCTCAGCTTTTGCTTGTCTGAAAAGCTTTTGATTTCTCCTTCATACTTGAATGAGATCCTTGCTGGGTACAATAATCTGGGCTGTAGGTTATTTTCTTTCATCATTTTAAGTATGTCTTGCCATTCCCTCCTGGCTTGAAGAGTTTCTATTGAAAGATCAGCTGTTATCCTTATGGGAATTCCCTTGTGTGTTATTTGTTGTTTTTCCCTTGCTGCTTTTAATATTTGTTCTTTGTGTTTGATCTTTGTTAATTTGATTAATATGTGTCTTGGGGTGTTTCTCCTTGGGTTTATCCTGTTTGGGACTCTCTGGGTTTCTTGGACTTGGGTGATTATTTCCTTCCCCATTTTAGGGAAGTTTTCAACTATTATCTCCTCAAGTATTTTCTCATGGTCTTTCTTTTTGTCTTCTTCTTCTGGAACCCCTATGATTTGAATGTTGTAGCGTTTAATATTGTCCTGGAGATCTCTGAGATTGTCCTCATTTCTTTTAATTCGTTTTTCTTTTATCCTCTCTGATTCATTTATTTCTACCATTCTATCTTCTAATTCACTAATCCTATCTTCTGCCTCTGTTATTCTACTATTTGTTGCCTCCAGAGTGTTTTTAATTTCATTTATTGCGTTATTCATTATATATTGACTCTTTTTTATTTCTTCTAGGTCCTTGTTAAACCTTTCTTGCATCTTCTCAATCCTTGTCTCCAGGCTATTTATCTGTGATTCCATTTTAATTTCAAGATTTTGGATCAATTTCACTATCATTATTTGGAATTCTTTATCAGGTAGATTCCCTATCTCTTCCTCTTTTGTTTGGTTTGGTGGGCATTTATCCTGTTCCTTTATCTGCTGGGTATTCCTCTGTCTCTTCATCTTGTTTAAATTGCTGAGTTTGGGAGTCCTTTCTGTATTCTGGCAGTTTGTGGAGTTCTCTTTATTGTGGCGTTTCCTCGCTGTGTGTGGGTTTGTACGGGTGGCTTGTCAAGGTTTCCTGGTTAGGGAAGCTTGTGTCGGTGTTCTGTTGGGTGGAGCTGTATTTCTTCTCTTTGTTCAGTCGCGCTGTGGGGAGGGAGGGAGGGATGCTGCAAACAAATGACACTGGCGTGCGCTCGCAGTGCCTCCGCCACACTGGGTCTGCCCCCGCTCACGGCGTGTATAGCCTCCCTGCCCACACTGCTCGGGCTCTAGGTTGTTCCGCCGGGAACAATCCGAGGCTGGCCCTGGGTTGCATGCACCTCCCAGGTCCAAGCCGCTCAGGTTCAGGCACTCAGGTGGTCCTCAGAGGCGCAGACTCAGTTGGGCCTGCGTTTTGTGCTCTTCCCAGGTCCGAGCAGCTCAGGTGATGAGGTGTTTGGCGAGCGCCAATGCTGCGACTTATCGCCTCCCCGCCACTCGATTATCTGGGTGTAAAACCGGCGCACCTTTTTTTTTTTTTTTATTGAGTTACATGAGCTATTTATATACTTTAGACATTAACCCCTTATTAGATGTATCATTTGCAAATATTTTCTCCCAATCTAGTAGGTTGTCATTTCGTTTTCTTGATGGCTTCCTTTGTTGTGCAAAAACTTTAAAACCCTAACCCTAACCCTCACCCTAAAGGAGATCAGTCCTGGATGTTCATTGGAAGGACTGATGTTTAGCTGAAACTCCAATACTTTGGCCACCTGATGTGAAGAGCTGACTCGCCGGCAAAGACCCTGATGCTGGGAAAGATTGAGGGCAGAAGGAGAAGGGGACAACAGAGTGAGATGGCTAGATGGCATCACCAACTCAATGCACATGAGTTTGGGTAAACTCCAGGAGTTGGTGATAGACAGGGAGGCCTGGAGTGCTGTGGTTCATGGGGTCGCAAAGAGTCAGACACGACTGAGTGACTGAACTGAACTGAACTGAGGCCTCTTTTGTGTATTTACTTTTGCTCCTTTGCCTTACGAGTCAAATCGATAGGAATATTTTTTAATATTGCTATGACTTATGTCAAAGAATGTTCTATTTTTTTTCTAGGAGTTTCATGGTTTCTGGTCATACATTTATGTCTTTAATTAATTTTGAGTTTATTTTTGTATATGGTATGAGAAAAAGTTCTAATTTAATTATTTTTACATGTAGCTATCCAGTTTTCTCAGCACCACTTATTGAAGAGACTATCTTTCCTTCACTGTATATTTTTTTCTAATAATTGATCATAAGTGTGCAGGTTTGCATCTGAGGTCTCTATTCTGCTCTGTTGATCAACGTGTTTATTTTTGTGCCAGTACAATGCTGTTTTGAATACTCTAGCTTTGAAGTATAGTCTGAACTCAGGGTGCATAGCACCTCCAACTCTGTTCCTCTTTCTCAAGACTGTTTGGGCTTTTAGGGATCTTTTATGTTTCCACACAAAATTTAAAATTCTTTTTTCTAGTTCTATGAAAAACACCATTGGCTACTAGATAGGGATTGCGCTGAATCTGTAAATTGCTTGTGACAATATGGGCATTGTAACAGTGTTAATTCTTCCAATGCATGTATATGATACATATTTCCATGTCTCTGTGCTATTATTAACTTCTTTTATCACTGTCTTTCAGTTTTCTTTTATCTCTTTAGGTATGTTTATTCCTAGGTATTTTTTTTTGGGGGGGTATGATTATAAATGTAATTATGTCCTTAATTTCTCGTCCTGATAGTCTGTTGCTAGTGTACAGAAGGGAGAAGGCAATGACACCCTACTCCAGTACTCTTGCCTGGAAAATCCCATGGATGGAGGAGCCTGGTAGGCTGCAGTCCAGGGGGTTGCTAAGAGTTGGACACAACTGAGTGACTTCACTTTCACTTTTCACTTTCATGCATTGGAGGAGGAAATGGCAACCCACTCCAGTGTTCTTGCCTGGAGAATCCCAGGGACGGCGGTGCCTGGTGGCCTGCCATCTATGGGGTCGCACAGAGTTGGACACGACTGAAGTGACTTAGCAGCGGCGGCAGCAGCAGCAGCAGCAGCAGCAGCAGTGTACAGAAATACAACAGAATTTCCCTGAAGACAATTTGCAGAAACTTTTTATGACTGAACTTTCAAAAATAATTTTTATCAGTTAAATTGCTGTTTTCCTGGGGATAAGGTATGCCAAGTTCTTTCCAGAAGTCCTTCCTACCCTAGGTTTATTTTTTATTTTAATCTACCACACTTTTATTATTTTATTTGACTTCTGAGCCTATCTTAAAAATTAGTAGTAGATATATTTACTATATGAAAAAAAGCTTCTCTTTAGATCTTACAGATACATATTTTAAATTTGTAAGAAACAGTTCAGATTCATAAATAGAAAAAAAAGTAAACCACTTCTACAGGCATCATTTCATATTGAATAATTTATATTAGTAACTCAAGCTACATACATAGTTCTTATCAGAACACAGGCATCTGTCTCTTCAGACAATGGAAAGCATCTTTTGGATGAGGAAAATACACTGTGCTGCATCACTGGGTTTTTCATCTCAGCACTTCTATAAATCTAATTATAAGATACACGCAGCAGTTGCTAACTTTCATTAATGGAAACAGATGCATCAATGACCCCATTTTACTGAGTCTAAATAAACTAATATTCCATCTCTAAAGCACACCAGGCTATATAAGTCGTTCTCCTCTGGCCACACATAAGAACAGTAAATTATCAAAAATCAACGTTCATTGATGCAAGTATGACAATAGGAGTTATAAATGAAAGATGGTGGAGGAATAGGTGGATGGGAAGTACATCTCTCTCCATGGAAACATCAGGAATACACCATCAGACACAGAAGTATATGTAGAACACCAGCTGAGAGCAGACACGAGTACCTGACCAGTGGAAAAGAATATATAGACCCACACAAAACCTGGCAGGATGAGGGAACTACAGGAAAAACAGGAATTTCAGTAGGAATGGACCTTCCCTCAGTGGGGGGGAACTGAAGCAAGGGTCTGATTCACACATCAGGCCAACTGTCTGAGTCAGAGGAGAAACATTTAAGGCTGAGAGTGAAACAGCTGATCTGTGGCACCCTAAATAGAATGAAAATCAGACGGTCCTTGCTACAACCATACATGCTCCAGACAGGGATGTGGATCCCCTGGAAGGTGCAGTGACAGGAAGCTGGAGTTTAGGAACTGTGGAGCAGTCCCCAGGCAAGGACTCCTGTTGACTGTAGAGAGACAGAACAAGGAGACATGAGGGAGAAGACTGTGGTGGGACATGCCTGTGGGGGAAAGCGGGGCATCCATGGAAGCAAGGTGATACTGCTGAGTCATGAATAGGGTGTGGAGCCATCACCATAGCCTCTCTCCCTCCACATGCCAGCATTGGCAGCTTAACAATAGAGGGGCTAGCCCATCAAGCACCTGGCACTGAACTACAGAGTAGGACCCCACACAGGGTGCCCCTTTGAGTGCCTGACATGCCAAACATCAAAGGACCACAGGCAAGAAAGCCCTCTAAGTGCCTGAATGGGCAGAGCTCCAGAGAAAGACTGGCCTCCAGAGAAAGAGGCCTTCTGTTCACCAGCTATAAGAGTCTCAATAAAAGACTCTGAGAGGGCCATAACTCCTATGGAGGAGGCAGTCCCTTTAATCTCACTTAATGCCATAATAAACAACTTCTGGAATCTTCATTCCTGACCAGACATCAAGCCCTATGCCTTTGGAGTGGGAGCACTGACCACTGACTCCAAGACCCTACACTACCAGAGAACTAATCCTAGGGGGTATGAAACAATGAGAACTCACATAAAGGACACCACTGGAATACAAGACCTGGCATCACCCAACTACCAATAGCATTCTGTGCAGGAAGACTCATCTAAACAACAAACAAAGCAAAAATGCAAATACAATTATCAGCAGACAGGATTACCACCTCACTCAGCCTTGTCCATCAGAGGAAAAACAAACAAACAAACAAAAACTCAGCACAAATCTCACACAATATGATGCTTACACAAACCATTGGACTGACTTTAGAAGGGCAGAAACCAAAAGGAAGAAAATTCAACCTTGAACCTGGGAAAAGGAGACCTCGTACACAATAAGTTAAAAAAAAAATAATGAAAAGGCAGAAATACTACACAAATGAAGGACAAACTAGAAGCACAGAAGTCCAAATAAATGAAGAGGAAATAGACAAACTAACTGAAAAAGAATATAGAATAATGATAGAAAGATGATCAAAAACCAGAAAGAAAACAAAATGGAGAAAATGCAAGAATCAATTAACAAAGATCTAGAAGAATTAAAGAATAAACATGCAGGGACAAACAAACACAATTACTGAAATTCAAATTTCTCTATAATGAATCAGTAGAATATCTGAAGCAGAAGAACGAATCAGTGAGCTGGAAGATAAAATGGTGGAAATAACTTCTGAAGAGCAGAATAAAGTAAAAAGGATAAAAAGAACTGAGAATAGTCTCAGAGACCTATGGGAAAATATCAAATGCACCAACATTCTAATTATAGTGTCCCTGAAGAAGAAGGGAAAAAGAAAGGGTATAAGAAAATTTTTGGGAAAATCATAGTTGAAAATTTCCCCTACATGTAAAAGGAAATAGCCAATCAAGTCCAAGAGGGACCAAGAGTCCCATACAGGATAAACTCAAGGAGAAACACACCAAGACACATACTAATGAAACTAACAAAGACTGAACACAAAGAAATAATATTAAAACCAGCAAGGGAGAAGCAAGAAAAAACATACAAGGGAAATCCCATACATTTAACAGCTGATCTTTCAGCAGAAACTCTGAAGGCCAGAAGGGAATAGCAGGATATATTTAAAGTACTTAAAGGGAAAAATCTACAACCAAGATTACTGTACCTAGCAAGGATTTCTTTCAAAACTGATGGAGAAATCAGAAGCTTTTCACAGAAGCAAAAGTTAAGACAATTCAGTACCACCAAACCAACTTTACAACAAATGTTAAAGGGACTTATATAATCAAGAAATGCAAGAGAAGGAAAAATATCTACAAAATCAACCCCCCAAAATTAAGAAAATGGCAACAGGAACATATATATTAATAATTACTTTAAATGTAAATGGATTAAATGCTCCAACCAAAAGACACAGGCTGGCTGAATGGATACAAAAAGAGGACCCATATATATGCTGTCGACAAGAAACCCACTTCAGACCTAGAGACATATAGACTGAAAGAGGATGGAAAAATACATTCCATACAAATGTGAAGCAGTAGAAAGCTGGAATAGCAATCCTTACATCATACAAAATAGACCTTAAAATAAAAAAAGAGTGTAAGAGACAAGGACGGACACTACATAATGATCAAGGGATCAATCCAAGAGGAAGACATAACAATTGTAAATATCTAGGCACTCAACGTAGAAGTACGTCAATACATAAGACAAATACTAACAGACATGAAAGGAGAAATTGACAGTAACACAATACTAGTAGGAGACTTTAATACCCCACTCTCAGCAATGGACAGATCATCAAAACAGAAAATTAATAAGGAAACATAAGTCTTGAATGATACATTAGATGAGATGGATCTCATTGATATCTTCATGACATTCCATCCAAATGCAGAAGAATACACTTTCTTCTCAAGTGCACGTAGAACATTCTCCAGGATAGACCACATCTTGGGTCATAAATCAAACCTCAGTAAATTTAAGAAAATTTAAATTGTATCAAGCATCTTCTCTGACCACAATTATATGAGAATAAATATCAATTACAAGAAAAAATCTGTAAAAAACACAAACACATGGAGATTAAACAACATGTTTCTAAATAACCAACAGGTTACTGAAGAACTCAAAAGGGAAATTAAAAAAAATTTATGGAAACAAATGACAATGAAAACACAACAACTCAAAACCTATGGATGCAGCAAAAGAAGTCCTAAGAGGGAAGTTTATAGCAATACAATATTACCTCAAGAAATAAGAAAAACATCGAATAGACAACCTAACTTTACACCTAAAACAACTGGAAAAATAAGAACAAAAAAATCCCAAAATTAGTAGAAGGAAAGAAATCATAACGATCCAAGCAGAAATAAATGAAAAAGAAATGAAAGAAACAATAGTAAAGATTAATAAAACTAAAAGCTGGTTCTTTGAGAAAATAAACAAAATTGACAAACCTTTAGCCAGACTCATCAAGAAAAAAGAGAGAAGAATCAAATCAACAAAATTAGAAATGAAAAAGGATAGGTTACAACAGACACTGCAGAAATACAAAGGATAAAAAACTATTATGAACAACTATATGGCAATAAAATGGATAACCTGGAAGAAATGGACAGGTCCTTAGAAAAGTTCAATCTTCCAAGACTGAACCAGGAGGAAATAGAAATTATGAACAACCCAATTACAAGCACTGATATTGAAGCTGTGATCAAAAATCTCCCAAAAAATCAAAAGCCCAGGACCAGATGGCTTCACAGCAAAATTCTATCAAACATTTAGAGAAGAGCTAATGCCTATCCTTCTAAAGATTTTTTTAAAAACTGCAGAGGAAGGAACACTTCCAAACTCATTCTACAAGGCCACCATCACCCCTGATACCAAGCTAGACAAAGACAACACACTAAAAAGAAAACTACACCCAATATCACTGATGAACATAGATTCAAAAGTCCTCAACAAAATTTTAGCAAACCGAATTCAGTAACACATCAAAAAGCTCATACACCATGATCAAGTTGGGTTTATTCCAGGAATACAAGGATCCTTCAATATACACAAATCAATCAATGTGATACACTATATTAACAAATTGAAAGATAAAAAACATATGATAATCTCAATAGATGCAGAAAGAGCCTTTGACAAAACTCAGCACCCATGTATAATTAAAACTCTTCAAAAAATGGGCATAGAAGGAACCTACCTCAACACAGTAAAGGCCATATATGATAAGCCTGCAGCAAACATTATTCTCAACGGAGAGAAACTGAAAACATTCCCCCTAAGAAATGGAACAAGACAAGGGTGTCCACTTTCACCACTATTATTCAACATCATTCTGGAAGCCCTAGCTACAGCAATCAGAGAAGAAAAAGAAGTAAAAGGAATGCATATCAGAAAAGAAGTAAAGCTGTCACTGTTTACAGACAACATGATACTGTACATAGAAAACCCTAAAGATAGTTATCAGAAAATTACTAGAGCTAATCAGTGAATTTAGCAAAGTTGCAGGATACAAAATCAATACACAGAAATCACTTGCATTTCTATATACTGACAGTGAAAATTCAGTAAGAGAAATTAAGGAATCAATCCCATTCACCATTACAACAAAAATAATTAAATATCTAGGAATAAACTTCCCTAAGGAGAAAAACAACTGTACACAGAAAATTATAAGACACTGATGAAAGAAATCAAAGATGATATAAACAGATGGAGAGATTTTTCCATATTCCTGGGTAGGAAGAATCAATATTGTGAAATGACTATACTTCCAAATTCAATCTACAGATTCAATATGATCCCTATCAAATTATCAATGACATTTTTCACAGAACTAGAACAAAATATTTCACAATTCATATGGAAACTCAAAAGACCCCAAATAGCCAAAGCAGTCTTGAGAAAGAAGAATGAAGCTGGAGGAATCAATCTTCCTGACTTCAGATTATACTGCAAAGCTACAGTCATCAAGACAGCATGGTACTGGCACAAAAACAGAAATATAGACCATTGGAACAAGATAGAAAGCCCAGAAATAAACCCATGCACCTATGGGTACCTTATTTTTGACAAAGGAGGCAAGAATATACAATGGGGCAAAGGCAGTCTCTTCAATAAATGGTTCTGGGAAAACTGTACAGCTACATGTAAAAGAATGAAATTAGAACACTTCCCAACACCATGCGCTCAGTCACTCAGTCATGTCTGACCCTTTGCAACTCCACGGATTGTAGCCCAACAGGCTCCTCTGTCCTCACAAAGATAAACTCTAAATGGATTAATGACCTAAATTTAAGACCAGAAACTATAAAACTCTTAGAGGAAAACATAGGCAGAACACTTAATGACAGAAATCAAAGCAAGATCCTCTATGATCCACCTCCTAAAGTAAGAGAATTAAAAACAAAAGCAAACAAGTGCAACCTGACTACACTTAAAAGCTTTTGCACAGCAAAGGAAACTATAAGCAAGGTGAAAAAATAATTCTCAGAATGCGAGAAAATAACAGCAAATGAAACAACTGACAAAGGATTAATTTCCAAAATATACAAGCAGCTCATACAACTCAATGACAGAAAAGCAAACAACCCAATCAAAACGTGGGGAAAAGACCTAAACAGACATGTCTCCAAAGAGGACAAACAGATGGCTAACAAACACATGAAAAGATGCTCAACATCACTCATTATTGGAGAAACACAAATCAAAACCACAATGAAATATTACCTTATACCAGTTAGAATGGCCATCATCAGAAAGTCTACAAACAATAAATGCTGGAGAGAGTGTAGAGAAAAGATTCTCTTGCATTGTTGGTTGGAATGTAAATTGAAAAAAGCCATGGAAGATGGTATAGAGATTCCTTAAAAAACTAGGAATAATACCACCATAAGACCCAGCAATCTCACTCCTAAGCATATATCCTGAGGAAACCAAAGTTACAAAAGATACATGTATCCCATCAGTCATTGCAGTACTATTGACAATAGCTAGAACATGGAAGCAGCCTAGATATCCATTGACAGATGAATGGATAAAGAAACTGTGGTACGTATACACAATAGAATATTACTCAGCCATAAAAGGAACACATTTGAGTCACTTCTGAGGAGGATGAACCTAGAACCTATTATACAGAGTGAAGTAAGTCAGAAAGAGAAAGATAAATATCATATTCTAATGTACATATAAAGAATCTAGAAAAATTGTTCTGAAGAATTTATTTCCAGGGCAGCAATGGAGAAACAGACATAGAGAATAGCCTTATGGACATGAGGAGAGGGGAGGAGAGGGTGAGATGTGTGGAAAGAGTAACATGGAAACTTACATTACCATATGTAAAATAGACAGCCAACAGGAATTTGCTGTATTGCTCAAGAAACTCACACAGGGGCTCTGTATCAACCTAGAAGGCTAGGATGGGAAGGGAGATGAGAGGGAGGTTCAGAATGGAGGGGATATATGTATGGCTATGGCTGATTCATGTGGAGGTTTGACAGAAAACAACAAAATTCTGTAAAACAATTATCCTTCAATTTAAAAAATAAATTAAAAAATAAGTTATAAATGTATGAATATTCCCACTATTCCCCATCCCTCCCCACCACACATACCCTCACACCTCTTTCTGCTAAGTAAGAATTAGAAAAGGATTTCTCTCAGAGGGTTTTTATTTCAGAATCTAGAGGAATTGCTGAACTTGTGGGCCAAGGACCTTTACCTAAGAGAGGGGAAGAAATTTTGAAGGGAGCTCTGAGGATATTAGTGAGGTTCACTTTCATGCGTTGAAGAAGGAAATGGCAACCCACTCCAGTGTTCTTGCCTGGAGAATCACAGGGACGGGGGAGCCTGGTGGGCTGCTGTCTATGGGGTCACACAGAGTCAGACATGACTGAATCAACTTAGCAGCAGCAGCAGTAGCTCACTAATAAAAGCCAAGGCTTTAAAAGAAGCTAAGAAAAAGAAGAGGCAGTAAGAGCAACCAAAACTAGATTTGGTCTCTGGGAGCAATTAAGATTGGAAGCTAAGGTTTTAGTTGTACAGACAAGCAAGTATATGGTCAAGAATGTTTGGATATGTAATTCATGTTTTAGAGAGACCATATTTTAGGAAGAAAGACAGGATTTAACAAGGTTTTCATGAATTTTTGCTAGTAGCACTTCAATCTTTTACATTGAATAGTATGAATGAATAGTATGAACAAATAGTATTTTTTAAAGACTACTTGGAAGATGGAATGTTGAATTTCTACCATTTAAAATAACCTTGATAAAATTCTGCAAACTTAGAAAACCAGCATAATCATCAAAATAATCTATTTTTTCTAATGTTATGATGTCACTGTTTTGTATTAATGAAAGAAAATGGATTTCTTCTTACATCAGTTTCCCTATTTTGGGCTATGAAATAATTTATTAAGTATTATATGCAGGTATATTAAATTTAACAAGTACACTTGCTTTTAGCATGTCAATTTTCTTGCAGTGCTTTACCAAAGGTACCAAGGAGAAAGTTTTAAACCCACTTGTTTCTGAAGTAATATAAATTTTTCTCTTAAAACTCTGGCAATATTCATTACAATTCCACTTTAGAACTAGAAGCAACAACTGTAATATAATCAAAGGAAATGAATAACTTAAAAAAAAAAAACCAATTTACAGTGTAAAAATAAATTTTAAGTGAAGTAGGAAGCCCTGGAGGGAGGACTCTCAAGCACATACCACTTGTTGCAGCCCATATAACCAGTAAGAAGAAAGATGAGAATTATTTTAAGAAAGTCTGTTTGTATAGAATTCTTTCTATAAAATTCTCTCAACTTTTTCTTCATGACGATAAAAATGTTACTTTTGTTCTGGTCAAAGGGAGGACGTTTTTTTACATGGGAATTTCATCCCCTGATTTTAAGAAACAGAGGGTCCTTCCTACGCCAGCAATAGTGCACTAACCACTGCTTGCAGCCAGTAAAAAACTCCTATAACCTGGAGCTCTTGTTATTCTCCAGAGAATTTTCATTCAAAACAACCTGCCCTGGAACTTCCCTGGTAGTCCAGTGGCTATGACTCTGTGCTCCCAATGCAGGGGGCTAGAGTTTGATCCTGTGTTAGAGAACTAGATTTCCCATACCACAGTTAAAGATCCTGCATGCCCAAGATGGAAGATCCCATGAGCTATAACTAAGACCCAGCACAGCCAAATAAATAAAATGAAAAGAAACTCTCCCTAATTTCCTTCTAAAGCCTAATAAAAGCTGTCCTTCCCTTTGTCTCTGGGGAATTGTCTACGATTCCTCATTGTGTACGATTCCACCAGTGATTGCCTATCCCAAATTGCAATACTCTGCCATTCCAGAATAAACCCATTTGCTGGTAAAGAAACAAGATACTTTATTTTTGAGGTGGACAAGAATAACTTTATACTAATATTAAATGTAATGATACATAAACCACAACTATTGCTCTATATTGTTTTATTTTTTTTCCTCTAATTACATGACTTAGTCTTAAATTAATGCCAATGAATAATATGTCAATAGAAATGTGTACGATTTACTGCTTAAACTCAGATCACAAGATAGGTAGAGTTAATCAGTGTAGGAAGTTACCAGTCAATTAAATTATTTTTCTGTGTTAAGTCTTCTGTAAAAATCAAAGAATAAATGATTCAAAGAAAAAACAAAACCTTGATATGTAGGATTGAATACCAAAAATATATCCAAATAGAAAGGAAACACTTAAAAGAAATCTGAGTAAAATAAGAAGCTTCATAACAAACATTTGTCTCTTGATTCAGTTAAAAACGTGTCCAGAGAAGATGTCTAAAATCATTTTGTGTGTGAATGTTTGCTTTTGTTAAACAAACGAGTTAACTAAGGCTTCAGTTTTACAACAACCAAAAGGAAATTTTGTGGGAGAAAGAACATCACATTATCATTTTAGATCACTGATTAATCAGCTTCTTTGACCTTTAAACTGTCCAATGATTTAGTCTGAACTTCTATATCTCCTTTTTTTTTTCCTTTTTTTAAATTTTATTTTATTTTTAAACTTTACAATATTGTATTGGTTTTGCCAAATATTGAAATGAATCCGCCACAGGTATACATGTGTTCCCCATCCTCCCTCCTCCCTCCTCCCTCCCCATACCATCCCTCTGGGTCGTCCCAGTGCACCATCCCCAAGCATCCAGTATTGTGCATCGAACCTGGACTGGTGACTCATTTCATATATGATATTATATGTATTTCAATGCCATTCTCCCAAATCATCCCACCGTCTCCCTCTCCTACAGAGTCCAAAAGACTGTTCTATACATCAGTGTCTCTTTTGCTGCCTCGTATACAGGGCTATTGTTACCATCTTTCTAAATTCCATATATATGCGTTAGTATACTGTATTAATATCTCCTTATTCAAACTCTAGAGATAACATCTGTGATGACTTTCAACCTAATTCATGACAATAACATCAACTTTTCCATGACTCAGTTTCCCTATGTCAAAGGCCGGGATCATATTTCTTGTTTTGTGACAGGAAGAGAAACTTAATAGGAAATATTTACAGTCATTCACAGTGAGATTTCAGTTTCATCAACCACCTTGAAGGATAACCATCAAAAAAAAAAAAAAAGGGAGAGTAATGACACTAAAAAGGGAATGAAGGTTTGATCCTGAGTTTCTGATGTTTAACTCATGCTGGCCACATATTTTCTAGTCCATAACACATAATAACAGTCACAAGAAAATTTCAATAACCCCTCATTTGCAGAGTATGTTGAAAATTACAGATCCTTTTCCTGATGGATGTTATGTTATTTTTCCTGAAGAGCCCTCCCTGTGGCACAGGCATCTTTGGTAATGTTTTATGACGGGGCAAAGGCAGGATCTGCACCCAGCCAGCCCTTCTGCTTCTGCGGTGTTAAAAAAAATGATTCCTTCTTTTTTTTTTTTTTAATTTTATTTTATTTTTAAACTTTACATAATTGTATTAGTTTTGCCAAATATCAAAATGAATCCATCACAGGTATACATGTGCTCCCCTTACTGTATGAATCAGCATTACCAAACTATCATCCCCCAATATCTCACATTTCCTCACACCGCCGAGACCCCTGACCAGCCTGCACACACGTGGGCTGCCTCCCCACGGACTAACAAGTTAGAAAATGGTCTCGCCCTATCCTATCTTGCAGCGACATCCTCTGAGGCACAGTCAGCCCACTCAGTCAGCCCAGTAGAGGGGCAGCAATCCTGTAGTCCTGCGCAACAACCTTCTCTGCCTGCATTCTGATTTGCCCTGTTTATATATTTTACATGACGCACATGACCTAATGCTCCATCTGAATTAACAAGATCATTGTATTTTCCCAATTTTTCCAAGATAAATCTGAAACAATTAGGAGAGAGACATTAAAAGAATGCACTATGTCCACATAGCTCGATATTGTGAAAATGTAGGTTTAATTTTAACAGGACACAGCAGGGGTTTTCAAAGGGACTATGTCAGAAGGCATTTGGGGTTGTCAAAGCTGGGGAAGGGAAGGTCCTACAGGGATACTTTTAAACATTGCACTTGGCACTCCATATGTTTAACAGCCCTCTCCTCCCACAACAAAAATCTGTCTGGGCCAAAATGTTAATAATGTAGGGCCAAGAAACTCTAGGTTATTGGAACACCTGTTTGTTAATACTGGCTTTCCACCTGATCCCTAGAGAATCTCAGGTAACTTAGAAGTACATTCAGACTTCAAACACCAGGAGCCCAAATAATTAGTCTTAACATTACTAAAACATTTCTTTGTTTTATACTTTAAAACAGCAAGACAAATGAGTTTTAAAAAAGGCTCACTCCAGAAATTTCAGTTAAAAAGTAGTCCAATGCTTCATCATTTCCAGTCTTTACACATTATACAACTGCAATATTCTACAATGGGAACTGTTTTAGAATAATTATCTTGGGACACAACAAGACAATCAGCCAACATGAAAAGAGTCACTTTTTTCGTCTAATTATTAAAACAGGGAAATTGAGTATTGTAGTCTAGAAATATTTTCAACAGTGCAAGTTGAATCAAAAGAGGCATTCTAGATAAGGAGATAACTAGAGAAATCAATTTGTCTGGGCATTCAATTCCAGTTAATTGAGGTTTTCAATTAGTTTCTATGACACTCAATCCACAAATTTTATCTTTGTATACCTAAAAATGATAGGGTAAAGAAAGCTCTTAAAATACTGTCCAGGAGCAAATATCCTACCTTTGCAGGTATATGGGACTCTTTCCAAAGATTTTCAAAATTTGGATAAATTCATTGCAAAATCTTTTAGTATTGTCACTTTTTAATAATGCTTCATTAAAGACTGGAAATACTTTTTCTTTCCTATTTCAGAATTACATAGTTTATAAAAACAAGAATTACAGACTAGATTGCAATGCTGTATAATATGATGTTTTAAATAAAAGGATACATAGGAAAGTCCATACTTCATAAATATGCCAAATAGCAAAATACACTTTGAGAAAATAGGTTTCTTTCCTTTTTTTTCTTTTTTGACAACTTTATTGAGGTGTACGTTACACTCCATAACATTTTAGTAAATCTGATGGCTTTTACTATATTTACTCAGTTGTGCAACTATCACCACATTCCATTTTTAGAAAAATTCCAATACTCCCAAAGTGTCTTTCATTCTTTTTTTCAAGCAATTCCTGCTTCAAACACCAGCCTCCGGCAACCACTGACCTCCTTTTTGCCTCAGAGTTTTGCTGTTTCTAGAAATTCCATATAAATGGGATTATATAATATATAGTATTTTGTATCTGGCTTCTTTCATTTAACATAGTGTTTTCAAGGTTCACCCATGCTATATGCTGTGGTTGTTGATTCCTTTTTCTTACTGGATAGTATTCCATGGAAAATATAATTTTTTATTCATTCATCAGTTAATGGACTATTAGATTTTTCCACTTTGAGGCTATTTTTAATAATGTTGCTATGAAATTCTGGTACAAGTCTTTGTATAAACATATTTTAATTTTTCTTGTGTCAGTATCTAGGAATGGAATGTCTGAGTGCCCTTAAGTCTCTGTTTAACCTTTTAGAAGTTGATGAAATATTTTGCAAATTAGATATACCACTTCCCATTGCAACCATCAATGTACAAGAGTTCCAGTTTCCCCACATTTAGATACTGTTGGTTTTTAAAATAAGATTAATTTTTATGTCATTTATTTATGTCATTCTACTACATAAAGTGGAATCTCATAGTTTGATGTGCATTACCCTAGTGATGAATGATGTTGAACATTTTTCCATGTGCTTGCTAGCATAGATTATCTATGGTGAAACGTCAATTCAAATCTTCTGTCCATTCTATTATTGGGTTGTTTTCCTCTTATTACTGAACTTTAAGAGTTCTTTATAAATTCTGAACACAGGTCTTTTACCATATACATGGGTCACAACTATTTTCTTCCTATTTGTGGTTTGTCTTTTTTTTTTTTTTTTCTTTTTACTTTACAATATTGTATTGGTTTCGTCATACATCAACATGCATCCACCACGGGTGTACATGTGCTCCCCATCCTGAACCCCCTCTCACCTCCCTCCCCATACCATCCCTCTGGGTCATCCCAGTGGAACAGCCCCATGCATCCTGTATCCTGCATTGAACCTGGACTGGCGATTAGTTTCATGTATGATATTATACATGTTTCAATGCCATTCTCCCAAACCATCCCACCCTCTCCCTCTCCCACAGAGTCCAAAAGACTGTTCTATACATCTGTGTCTCTTTTGCTGTCTCGCATACAGGGTTATCATTACCATCTTTCTAAATTCCATATATATGTGTTAGTATACTGTATTGATGTTTTTCTTTCTGGCTTACTTCACTCTGTATAATAGGCAAGATTTATTTTTACAATACAATAGATAAAAATAAATCTTAAAATTCTGTGAAGAATGGAAAAATATACTACTATTTTCTGAAATATGTGACTTTATTTTTTATACATTTTAAAGAAATTTTAAACTTTAAATTTTAAAGAAATGAACATTTCTGGCTTTAAATGACTTAGCATAGGTAACAGTTATGTGGTAACTAACAGAATTACATGAAGTCTTCTTTTCCTTAATTTTAAGTCACTACCTCTTTTTTTTTAAATCAAGCAATCTATTACTTGAAAAGATATTCCTTTGTTTTTCAGATTAAAACAAAAAACAGAAATGCATTAAACCAAATCTACTCTATAAACTCTGTAGCTTTTGCTTGATTATCATATGAAGCCCACCACTGCATAGCATGTTTATGACATTTTCCAGAATATAATTTCAATTACAATGTTATGACTATTGAAATTGGCATTTGGGAAGCTGCATGCAAATGTGAATACTTTTTGGAGTGTACAAATTTATTTAAATATCTTACTGTAAGAGAAGCACTGCTTTGGAATCAGAGTTTGATAAACCAAGTGATTCCCTCAAATGTTATGTCTTTTTGTAACTCTGATTCTATTGGAATTTGGTTTCTCCTTCTCTCCAATCTCTCCCCAACTCCACTTTGCCCTCATCTATATTTTTTCCTATGTTAATGGGTAAATGGCTCAGGCCGAGTATTGATCATCTTGACCGAGATACCAGAAGAAGACAATTTTAACACAGGGAATCATTTAACTTAACAGACCTCTAATGATTCTGAAATAGCACACATATAAAAATATTTTGGTTGAAAATACTTATTTTCTTTCCAATTAAAGAGCAATAATAGTTTCTATGAAAACATGGACAGTATACACTCTTTTTCCAAAGAAGACATGATCTTTT
This sequence comes from Bos javanicus, assembly GCF_032452875.1. NCBI lineage: Eukaryota > Metazoa > Chordata > Mammalia > Artiodactyla > Bovidae > Bos > Bos javanicus. Next base: position 55,457,638 of record NC_083869.1, on the reverse strand, counting down.
TTCTAATTTAAACCAGTGTTTCTCAAATGTACTATTGCTATTTGGAACCACGTAATTTTTTTTTTTTTTTTTTTTTTGCTGTGAGGTGTTGTCCTATATAATGTAGGATATTTAGCAGCATCTCTGGCCTCTATTCACTAAAATTCAGTTGTATCTCCCAGGAAATGATAATCAATAAAAATGCCTCCAGACACTGCCTAGTATTCTCTGGATAGTAAAATCACCCAGTTGAGAATCATGGATTTAAATAGCTATCAGATTGGATCAGATCAGTCGCTCAGTCGTGTCCGACTCTTTGCGACCCCATGAATCGCAGCATGCCAGGCCTCCCTGCCCATCACCAACTCCCGGAGTTCACTCAGACTCACGTCCAATGAGTCAGTGATGCCATCCAGTCATCTCATCCTCTGTCGTCCCCTTCTCCTCCTGCCCCCAATCCCTCTGCCCCCAATCCCTCCCAGCATCAGAGTCTTTTCCAATGAGTCAACTCTTCGCATGAGGTGGCCAAAGTACTGGAGTTTCAGCTTTAGCATCATTCCTTCCAAAGAAATCCCTGGGCTGATCTCCTTCAGAATGGACTGGTTGGATCTCCTTGCATGTCCAAGGGACTCTCAAGAGTCTTCTCCAACACCACAGTTCAAAAGCATCAATTCTTCAGCGCTCAGCCTTCTTCACAGTCCAACTCTCACATCCATACATGACCACAGGAAAAACCATAGCCTTGACTAGACGAACTTTTGTTGGCAAAGTAATGTCTCTGCTTTTGAACATGCTATCTAGGTTGGTCATAACTTTTCTTCCAAGGAGTAAGCGTCTTTTAATTTCATGGCTGCAGTCACCATCTTCAGTGATTTTGGAGCCCAGAAAAATAAAGTCTGACACTGTTTCCACTGTTTCCCCATCTATTTCCCATGAAGTGGTGGAACCAGATGCCATGATCTTCGTTTTCTGAATGTTGAGCTTTAAGCCAAGTTTTTCACTCTCCTCTTTCACTTTCATCAAGAGGCTTTTAGTACCTCTTCACTTTCTGCCATAAGGGTGGTGTCATCTGCATATCTGAGGTTATTGATATTTCTCCCGGCAATCTTGATTCCAGCTTGTGCATCTTCCAGCCCAGTGTTTCTCATGATGTACTCTGCATATAAGTTAAATAGTTATATCTGGATGCAAATATATTCATTATTAAAAGGAGGAAGAGAAGAGAGCAAGGGGGGAGGAGTGGGAGAGAGAGAACATAGAAAGTTCTTAGCACAAGTACATGACAGACTTATGCATACTGCTTTCTTTTTTTTTTTTTTTTTTTGCAGGGGGAGGGGTTATGCTGTACTGCATGGGATGAAGAATGTTCCTGACCAGGGATCTAATGAGTCTACTATAAAAAAAAATAAATAATTTTCAAAGCTAAGATAGATGTTTTTCTTGTCTTATACAATATCAGTTTTATCATCTCTAAGGAATCATCCCTCAGAATACCTTGAAAGTATAAGTCACTTAGTTATGTCCAACTCCTTGTGATCCCATGGACTATAGGCCACTAGACTTCTCTACTCATGGAATTCTCCAGGAAAGGATATTGAAGTGAATTGCCATTCCAGTCTCCAGGGTATCTTCCTGACCCAGGGATCAAACTCAGGTCTCCTGAATTGCAGGCAGATTCTATACTGTATGAGCCAACAGGGAAGCCCTCTGAGCCACCAGTACTTTAAGCGGTGACAATAATGGTCTAGGTAAAAGTAGTAAAGTGTTTATAAACTATTCGATATTCCAACAAAACATGTTTCTATTAATGGATAACAGTTTAAAACTGCTTTAACACAACTATCTACTTGGCTCCTACAATCTAAGTAAATGAGTCTCTAAATTAAACACTCTCCAGCAAGGATATTACATTTGTAGAACATGCCCAGAGTGTGCATATATGAAATATTAACCCATCTGTGCATTTCTCATACAGAATAAAATCTGCAAACTTGAATTTCAGAAAATTTGCATCAATACAGTGATTTAAGTTCATACTCTCAGTGAACTAGTAGTATCGTTTTAGAAACGCAACTTTGAAAAATATTATTTTTACTTGGAGAAGAGATGGACAGTTTAAGTTCCAAAATAACCCACACTAATAATTATAAACTAACTAGGCATTTTTATAAATATCAATATATAAATGAATTATTTCCGAACATAGATGTTGAATGCCTACTAAATGTCAGTACTCTAAGTATTTGTTGATAATTCATTAAACAAATGTAGAAGGCAATGGTACCCCACAACAGTACTCTTGCCTGGAAAATCCCATGGGTGGAGGAGCCAGGTGGACTGCACTCCATGGGGTCGCTAAGAGTCAGATACAACTGAGCGACTTCACTTTCACTTTTCACTTTCATGCATTGGGGAAGGAAATGGCAATCCACTTCAGTGTTCTTGCCTGGAAAATCCCAGGGATGGAGGAGCCTGGTGGGCTGCCGTCTATGGGGTCCCACAGAGTCAGAACAACTGAAGCGACTTAGCAGCAGCAGCAGCAGCAGCATTAAACAAAAACAACAAAAACGGTCTTTGTGGAATTCGCTTGTATAATTATACCTACTGAGTTCTTCTCATCTATTGCATTTCTCTCATAAAGAAAGTGTAAGCTACAGAAACGCAGATGACACCAACCTTATGGCAGAAAGTGAAGAAGAACTAAAGAGCGTCTTGATGAAAGAGAAAGAAGAGAGTGAAAAAGTTGGCTTAAAGTTCAACATTCAAAAAATGAAGATGATGGCATCTGGTCCCATCACTTCATGGCAAATAGATGGGGAAATAATGGAAACAGACACAGACTTTATTTGGGGGGGCCTCCAAAATCACTGAAGATGGTGATTGCAGCCATGAAATTAACAGACACTTAGTCCTTGGAAGAAAAGCTATAACCAACGTAGATAGCATATTCAAAAGCAGAGACATTACTTTGCCAACAAAGGTCCATCTAGTCAAAGCTATGGTTTTTCCAGTAGTCATATATATGGATGTGAGAGTTGGACTATAAAGAGAGCTGAGCACTGAAGAATTGATGCTTTTGGTTGGTGGTCTTGGACCTGGTTTTAGAAAAGGCAGAGGAATCAGAGATCAATTTGCCAACATCTGCTGGATCATGGAAAAAGCAAGAGAGTTCCAGAAAAACATCTATTTCTGCTTTATTGATTATGCCAACACCTTTGACTGTATGGATCACAATAAATTGTGGAAAATTCTGAAAGAGATGGGAATACCAGACCACCTGACCTGCCTCTTGAGAAACCTTTATGCAGATCAGGAAGCAACAGTCAGAACTGGACATGGAACAACAGACTGATTCCAAATAGGAAAAGGAGTACGTCAAGGCTGCATATTGTCACCCTGCTTATTTAACTTATAAGCAGAGTACATCATGAGAAACACTGGGTTGGAAGATGCACAAGCTGGAATCAAGATTGCCAGGAGAAATATCAATAACCTCAGATATGCAGATGACACCACCCTTATGGCAGAAAGTGAAGAGGAACTGAAAAGTCTCTTGATGAAAGTGAAAGAGGAGAGTGAAAAAGTTGGGTTGAAGCTCAACATTCAGAAAACGAAGACCATGGCATCTGGTCCCATCACTTCACAAGAAATAGATAGGGAAACAGTGGAAACAGTGCCAGACTTTGTTTTTTTGGGCTCCAAAATCACTGCAGATGGTGACTGCAGCCATGAAATTAAAAGACGCTTACTCCTTGGAAGGAAAGTTATGACCAACCTAGAAAGCATATTCAAAAGCATAGACATTATTTTGCCAACAAAGGTCTGTCTAGTCAAGGCTATGGTTTTTCCAGTAGTCATGTATGAATGTGAGAGTTGGACTGTGAAGAAAGCTGAGTGCCAAAGAATTGATGCTTTTGAAAGATGCATTGAAAGAGATACAAATAATGTGGTGTTGGAGAAGACTCCTGAGAGGCCCTTGGACTGCAAGGAGATCCAATCAGTCCATTCTGAAGGAGATCAGTCCTGGGATTTCTTTGGAAGGAATGATGCTGAAGCTGAAACTGCAGTACTTTGGCCAACTCATGCGAAGAGTTGACTCATTGGAAAAGACTCTGATGCTGGGAGGGATTGGGGGCAGGAGGAGAAGGGGACGACAGAGGATGAGATGGCTGGATGGCATCACCGACTCAATGGACGTGAGTTTGAGTGAACTCCGGGAGTTGGTAATGGACAGGGAGGCCTGGCGTGCTGCGATTTGTGGGGTTGCAGTGTCAGACACAACTGAGTGACTGAACTGAACTGAACTGAACTGAACTTGGAGAAGACTCTTGAGACTCCCTTCGACTGAAGCTGAGCACCAAAGAATTGATGCTTTTGAACTGTGGTCTTAGAGAAGACTCTTGAGAGTCCCTTGGACTTAAGGGAGATCAAACCAGTCAATCCTAAAGGAAATCAGTCCTGAATATTCATTGGAAGGACTGATGCTGAAGCTGAAACTCCAGTACTTGGCCACATGATGTGAAGAACTGATTCATTTGAAAAGATCCTGATGCTGGAGAAGGTTGAAGGCAGGAGAAGAAGGGGATGACAGAGGATGAGATGGTTTGATCTTAGAACTGACTTGATGGACATGAATTTGAGAAATCTCTGGGTATTGCTGATGGCAGAGAAGGATGGCATGCTGCAGTCCATGGGGTTGCAGAGTCAGACCTGACTGAGCAACTGAACTGAAGCTACAGGAAAAAAAAAAATAAAAGTGGCCACAAAGAGAGATCTTCTTTTATACAAAAAATATGTATGAGAGATCTTAAAATAATTTCTATTTTATAATATGCCTAATTTTAAAATATACACTTAATCATCCATTCTAGATAAAAAAGCCTTCTTAAGTGAATGGTGCAAAGAAATAGAGGAAAATAATAAAATGGGAATGACTAGAGATCTCTTCAAGAAAATTGGAGATGCCAAGCTTTCACAGAAAGCTGAGCACAATAAAGGACAGAAATGGCATGGACCTAACAGAAGCAGAAGAGATTAAGAAGAGGTGGCAAGAATACACAGAAGAACTGTACAAAAAAGATCTTAATGACCCAGATAACCACAATGGTGCAGTCACTCATGTAGAGCCAGACATCCTGGAGTGTGAAGTCAAGTGGGCCTTAGGAAGCATTAATAAAAACAAAGCTAATGGAGGTGATGGAATTCCAGCTCAGCTATTTAAAATACCAAAAGATGATGCTGTGAAAGTGCTACACTCAATATGCCAGCAAGTTTGGAAAACTCAGCAGTGGGCACAGGACTGGAAAAGGTCAGTTTTCATTCCAATCCCAAAGAAAGGCGATGCCAAAAATGTTCAAATTACTGCACAATGAAACTTGTATGCAGGATAAGAAGCAAGTTAGAACTGGACTTGGAACAACAGATTGGTTCAAAATTAGGAAAGGAGTATATCAAGGCTCCTTTCCCAATTTTGTCATTCTGTTTATTTAACTCATATGCAGAGTACACCATGCAAAATGCTGGGCTACATGACTCATAAGCTAGAATCAAGATTATCAGGAGAAATATCAATAATCTCAGATATGCAGATGATACCACTATAATGGTAGAAAGTGAAGAGGAACTAAAGAGCTTCTTGATGAATGTGAAAGAGGAGAGTAAAAAAGCTGGCTTAAAACTCAACATTCAGAAAACTAAGATCATGCCATCTGATCTCAACACTTCATGGAAAATAAATGGGGAAAAAGGGGAAACAGTGACAGATTTCATTTTTTTGGGCTCCAAAATCACTGAAGATGGTGACTGGAGCCACAAAATTTAAAGACACTTGCTCCTTGGAAGAAAAGCTATGACAAACCTAGATGGTATATTAAAAAGTAGACATCACTTTGCTAACAAAGGTCCGTCTAGTCAAAGCTATGTTTTTTTTTTTCCAGTAGTCATGTACAGATGTGAGAGTTGAACCGTAAAGAAGGCTGAGCACCAAAGAATTGATGCTTTCAAACTGTGGTGCTGGAGAAGACTCTTGAGAGTCACTTGGACAGCAAGGAGATCAAACCAGTCAATCCAAAGAACATCAATTCTGAATATCCATTGAAAGTACTGATGCTGAAGCTCCAACACTTTGGTCACCTGATGCAGAGGTGACTTATTGGAAAAGACGCTGAGCTGGGAAAGATTGGTGGCAAGAAGAGAAGGGGATGACAGAGGATGAGATTGTTGGATGGCATCACTGATTCAGTCGACATGAGTTTCAACAAACTCAGGGAGAGAGTAAAGGACAGGAAAGCCTAGTATTGTGCAGTCTATGGGGTCACAAAGAGTAGGACATGACTTAGTTACTGAACAACAAAAATCCATCCTAGAGCTTCTATCAAAGGAATTTTTTAATCCTAGAGTATTATTGCCACGGTTAGTTTTGAAACCACAACTTAATAAATTCCAAAATCCAAAGCAATCTTAAATTGAATTGTTGCAGGTATGGAAGGAACACAAAAAAGGCAATGAGCTGAATTTTTAGTATTTTTCTTGGATAAGTTAATTCAGACTGATGAATTTATTTTTCATTCATCCCTTCAACAAGCATTTATTAAATGCCTCTTTTGTAGCTATTTTAAATAATGTTGATGGAAAAGAATAGATTTTTCTACAACCATCTACCAAGATGAAAGACTGTACAAAGTAAAAAAAGGAAGAAAATAAAAATATCCACTCAAAATACATGAAATAACTGTATCACTTTCTTCAAACAACTACAATTCAGGAAGCTGAAAAGAAAGAGTGTTTTGGAGCACTACTGGATACATCTACAAACTGCAAGTATACAAAGTAAAATGCCTATACTTTTAACACAAGCCCAGGAAGCAGTATTTTTTCAAATTTTGCTACAAATACCATGATACTGGTATAACTGAGTCTATCTTGGAATATTTCTAATGCCTGAAGGAAGGTATTTTTTGGTGTGGAAATTCTCCTATTTCTTGGAGGTGGAATAGAGTCCATAAATGCATGAATTCTTTATGCCACCAACTTGATCAAGTCCCTTAATGCTTAGTTTAACACCATTTTCTCTAAACTACAGTGCAAGTACTAGATGCATCGTAATTTTTACCAAAAAAAAAAAGTCTACCACATGGCAAGCATGAGCTCTTTGGAAGGAGGCCAACACATCTGTAATTCTTTCTAGCAAGAGGTTTTCCAGGTATGTGCAATGCTACCTGCTTATCTGTCACCATTCTACTTGCTGCCTTATAGCTATTTCTCAGTTATCTCAGGCTGACTAGCCAAGTCGAATTCTTCGGTATCGCACCAATGAACCCTTGCTAGTTATCCAAGGAAGTGATTTTCTTCTCAGGAGGTAACCTACTTTTTGTATCCTAATTTATTGCACCTCCTGGAAGCAACCACTTCTGCTCTCAAGATACTGCAACTAAATGAACATATTATTTCATGTAACATCTGTTTTGTTATGTCCTCCTTCAAAATATTGTATTATCCTAAGTCTGAGGAATTTGGATTTGCTTTCCTGTTCCTCTGGTTTTAATCACACTATTCCATCAATCTAGTATGCTTTCTCCCATTCTTCAGTTATTCGAAAACAAATTTCAGTCCTACTTCTCAACTGAAATCCCTTTTCTGTTAGTCTTGCATAGTCACCCGATTTTCATTGTACCTTCATCTGAATTGCTTTTGTACATATCACACAAATACTTACTGAGGTACTGTGACCAGGTTCTCTGATAGATACTTTATAAATAAATGTAATGAATCATTACATCATCTTATTACATTGTTTCTGCAATTATTTAAAAATGTATATATTAAAAATCTTGTTAGTATTTGATCTTTCTAGTGTATATCTTTGCATCAACTGTTTAAGGTAAATGCTTTAATGTTTAAGAATCATGCACTATATTATTTCATTGAATTTTCTCATAATTTTGTTCCCGAGTACCTGTTCAAAATGCTTAAAAAATGGAAAATTTGATATGTAAGTTTTATCTAACATGGGAAAAATCATTTTAGAATTTAAAGTATTTAGACTGTTTCTAAATCAAAATATAATTTTGTAAACCAAAATTAAGAATGACCTATTTAGAATAGACCTCCCCAGACTCTGTTGCCAAAAATGTTCTGTCCTTTAGCCACAAAATTTCTGATTAGATATTAAAGAGTCATGATTTCAAAAAGTTTCTCTAATCAGTGAATAAAGGAGATGCTTCTTGGGTAACAGCAAAAAAAGAAATGTGCTGGGAGGAACTTCCAACCTCTGATTAAAACCCAGTACCTCCCTATACCCACTGGCCCATGAGGACCACTACTGTCAGACCACTTAAATGGTTTATGCAGACCAACCAAAGAAAACATTATTTCCAATCACCCTCCACCATGTCTTGCATTGACATTTAGTTCTGTCTAAATTAAATGAAACCTCATTAATACAAGACTGCTTTAGATTTACATATATATTTATTAATATCTTTGCTTACCTGTGGCTCAGATGGTAAAGAACCTGCCTGCAGTGCAGGAAACCTGGGTTCAATCCCTGGGTTGGGAAGATCCCCTGGAGAAGGACATGGCAACCCACTCCAGTATCTTTGCATGGAGAATCCCATGTACTGAGGAACCTGGTAGGCTACAGTAGATGGGGTCATAAAGAGTAAGATACAACTGAGCAACTTTCACACTTACACACTATTCCTCCTGCATCTTAGTTCTGCTATTTGAGATCTTTTCCTTTCCATTTAAAATACAACCATTATTATTTTTTTTGCAGGGGGGGAAGGCCAATTGGCTACAACTTTTTTCCATCTGGGTTTAAATGCAAATCTCTGTACATTGTAAACATATCGGAAAAGAGAGGAGTGGTACTCTGAGAAATATATGAAGATTAATCAATTTTACTTGACAGAAGATCTTTCTCCCCGTCTCTGCAATGAGCTACTGTCCAAGAACAAGAGGACTATGAAAATTCTCTTGTACGACCTCTTTTATAAACTATAACCAATAATGTTGGCCAAAGCTTTTCAAATACATCTTCCTTTTAAGCTTCATCACCATCAGTACAGTTCAGTTCAGTTCAGTAGCTCAGTCGTGTCTGACTCTTTGCGACCCCATGAATCGCAGCACGCCAGGCCTCCCTGTCCAACACCAACTCCCGGAGTTCACTGAGACTCACGTCCATCGAGTCAGTGATGCCATCCAGCCATCTCATCCTCTGTCGTCCCCTTCTCCTCCTGCCCCCAATCCCTCCCAGCATCAGAGTCTTTTCCAATGAGTCAACGCTTCACATGAGGTGGCCAAAGTACTGGAGTTTCAGCTTCAGCATCATTCCTTCCAAAGAAATCCCAGGACTGATCTCCTTCAGAATGGACTGATTGGATCTCCTTGCAGTCCAAGGGACTCTCAGGAGTCTTCTCCAACACCACAGTTCAAAGGCATCAATTCTTCAGCGCTCAGCTTTCTTCAGAGTCCAACTCTCACATCCATACATGAGCACAAGAAAAACCATAGCCTTGACTAGACGAACCTTTGTTGGCAAAGTAATGTCTCTGCTTTTGAACATACTATCTAGGTTGGTCATAACTTTTCTTCCAAGGAGTAAGCGTCTTTTAATTTCATGGCTGCAGTCACCATCTGCAGTGATTTTGGAGCCCAAAAAATAAAGTCTGACACTGTTTCCACTGTTTCCCCATCTATTTCCCATGAACTGATGGGACCAGATGACATGATCTTCATTTTCTGAATGTTGAGCTTTAAGCCACCTTTTTCACTCTCCTCTTTCATTTTCATCAAGAGGCTTTTCAGTTCCTCTTCACTTTCTGCCATAAGGGTGGTGTCATCTGCATATCTGAGGTTATCGATATTTCTCCCGGCAATCTTGATTCCAGCTTATGCTTCTTCCAGCCCAGCATTTCTCATGATGTACTCTGCATATAAGTTAAATAAGCAGGGTAACAATAGGCAGCCTTGACATACTCTTTTTCCTATTTGGAACCAGTCTGTTGTTCCATGTCCAGTTCTAACTGTTGCTTCCTGACCGCCATACAAATTTTTCAAGAGGCAGGTCAGGTGGTCTGGTTTTCCCATCTCTTTCAGAATTTTCCACAGTTTATTGTGATCCACACAGTCAAAGGCTTTGGCATAGTCAATAAAGCAGAAATAGATGTTTTTCTGGAACTCTCTTGCTTTTTCCATGATCCAGCGGATGTTGGCAATTTGATCTCTGGTTCCTCTGCCTTTTCTAAAACCAGCTTGAACAACTGGAAGTTTACAGTTCACGTATTGCTGAAGCCTGGATGGAGAATTTTGAGCATTACTTTACTAGCATGTGAGATGAGTGCAATTGTGCGGTAGTTTGAGCATTCTTTGGCGTTGCCTTTCTTTGGGATTGGAATGAAAACTGACCTTTTCCAGTCCTGTGGCCACTGCTGAGTTTTCCAGATTTGCTGGCATATTGAGTGCAGCACTTTCACAGCATCATCTTTCAGGATTTGAAAGAGCTCAACTGGAAATCCATCACCTCCACTAGCTTTGTTCATAGTGATGCTTTCTAAGGCCCACTTGACTTCACATTCCAGAATGTCTGGCTCTAGGTCAGTGATCACACCATCATGATTATCTGGGTCGTGAAGATCTTTTTTGTACAGTTCTTCTGTGTATTCATGCCACCTCTTCTTAATATCTTCTGCTTCTGTTAGATCCATACCATTTCTGTACTTTATCGAGCCCATCTTTGCATGAAATGTTCCCTTGGTATCTCTAATTTTCTTGAAGTGACCTCTAGTCTTTCCCATTCTGTTGTTTTCCTCTATTTCTTTGCATTGATCGCTGACGAAGGCTTTCTTATCTCTTCTTGCTATTCTTTGGAACTCTGCATTCAGATGCTTATATCTTTCCTTTTCTCCTTTGCTTTTTGCTTCTCTTATTTTCACAGCTATTTGTAAGGCCTCCCCAGACAGCCATTTTGCTTTTTTGCATTTCTTTTCCATGGGGATGGTCTTGATCCCTGTCTCCTCTTCAGTGTCACAAACCTCCGTCTATAGTTCTTCAGGCACTCTATCTATCAGATCTAGGCCCTTAAATCTATATCTCACCTCCACTGTATAATCATAAGCGATGTGATTTAGTTCATATTTGAATGGTCTAGTGGTTTTCCCTACTTTCTTCAATTTCAGTTTGAATTTGGCAATAAGGAGTTCATGATCTGAGCCACAGTCAGCTTCCGGTCTTCATCACCATATTTGCATTCAATTGTGACAGAAAATGACTAGTCACAATTAATCACTCAACCTTATACTTCAGAATTGCAATTTTCAGAAACTTTTCAGAATATAAACCTTAAACTGTTTCTTATTTTATGGGAGAAAATGTCCAAAAGAAATGTAAACCTATGCCTGATTAAAACACTACTATCTTTAATCAGTTATAGAAGGTATATGATTTCTATCTATTTGAATAAGCATCTCAAAGCTGCCTAAAAAAAAAAAAGGAAAAAATAATTCAATTTACATATCTCCCTAAGAGCTGGTTTCTAAAGGTTTTTCTCTTCTTGCTTTAATGAATAGAGTACATCATGCCCAGTGAGCACAGAATTCTTCTTTTTGCTGCTGGTTCAGCAGTTAGCATCTTCTCAGAGTTCATCCCTGACGTGTCCCAGCCAGAAAAACTTCAGCCTACACAGTTCAGCAGACACTGCAGAAGATTTTAATTCAGGGTGACTTTCATTTTTCTTTTGTTTTATGAAAGTGGACTGTAAGAAATCACTCAAAATTTTGGGGTAGAGACAGAAGTGAGGACAAGGTATATCTCATGATGAAATCTTAATAGATCCACTGAATCATGAAACAAAAATGCACTATGTATCCTTAGCACCTAACTTAGCACATATAATCATAAATGTTTGAATGTTATCAACACATACATTAATCATAATTATGAGTAATGATCACCTTTCAGATAATCTGCTAAGTTTGAGAAATACAAACGATGAGGCAGATTGGTAAATACCTTGTTTTGAAACTGTTGCCATTTAATGTTGAATATATGCAAATTGATAGGTTATCTTTGATTCAGAGAATACTGTTTTCCAGATGCACTATCAACTTATTTGACATTATCTCTAATTATCATACTAGCTTATCAAAGTAGGCCTTCCTATCACATACAATAAATGAGAAATTCAAGGATCAGTGCTGCATTTCTAAGATTCCTACCTGTATCTACCAGCTGCTTATTTCATCCGTGGGAATCATGGCTAAAAGGAGAAGAGATGGGAGTTCTTCCCTCTCTCTTTCTACATTATTCAATCATGTCTCTGGCACCAGTTCCATCTCTTCGATGGTTCTAGTTGTCCTGGGACAAACTGGGACCAGTACTACAGTATTATTCCTTTTTCTCTCCAGTCTGGAGGTGATAGTGCTTTTCCAATGCTGCTAATCTCTATATTACTTCACAATAGTGCCTTTCCAATGCTGCTAATCTCTATATTACTTCACAGTCTACTGTTAACTTTTAAATTCTTCCAACAACTTTGTAAAAGTTACTGCCTTAAATTCCTTTTGTTTAAATACAGTGATTTTTACAATACAGCTTGGGGTCAGTTGAAATCTAGGGTGCAAAAGAAGGACCAAAAGATAAAGCTAAAGATATATACAGGGGCCAAATACCTTCTTTGCTAAGGTACTTATAATTCACCTACTATGTTGATGCAAGAGACTGAATATTCAATTTGTACTTTTTAAAGATAGTAATACAGTTTTGCTGACTAGACAGAGTATGTATCAGGACGGGTTAGCAAAAGTGGCAAAAAACAGTCTCAGGTCATTATCTTAACATTCTTGAAGTGTTATTATGAGAAGCACTTAGAGTCTGTTTAGATGGGCAGAAGTTGGTAGATTCTAGAAGTTAGCTGAGAGTGAGAGTAATTTGAACTTGGTGAGTGTTTTGGGTAAGGCGAAAGAAAAGGAATATTCTAGAATTATTTCAGAAGCATGGTTTGGATCACTCTACAGATCATGACAAAATTACATAAAATAGGCAGAAGGAACAGTAGGTTAGAGTAGAAATAAAATGATAAATCCAGATTTGGACATGAGCTTCATATGCCTGTGGGGAATACATATGAAGTGTGTAGGAGACAGTCAGAAATATATGCCTAGATTTCAGCAGAGAAGGAAAAGTAGGAGTTATAGGTAGGTAGGTGGTTGCTAAAGTGAGTAGGATGACTCAAAACGATAGTAAAATAGGAAAAGCACAGCAGAAGATGGAAGCTCAGGAAAGAGTGAGAACTTGTGAACTGCTGCAGCAAGAGTGAGAACGTTGGTGAAGAAGACTTTGCAGATGAGCATAGGGCTTAAGGCAATTCAGGAGAAAGTACAGTATAATAGAGAGAAACCAGCAATTAAATACTTTAAAGAGATGAACATCCATTGTAAATAGAAGATAAAGGTACTCTGTCTAAGCTTTTATTTTCCTCCCTCCAAGAAACCGGTTATGAAAAACATGACAGAAGGACATTTCCTGGAGGATAAGGATCCTCTTATATTGAAGGCATAACTCAACAGTAGGTGCCATATTTTCATCTTTAACCCAGATTCTATAAAAATAACTGATAATAAATATAAGTGTTCAAGACACTTGGTGGTTTGAAGTTTTTTCTATGTGTTGTACTCTTGAATAAATGCCGAAGTTTTTAGTACAGACCATGGGAAAAGCTGAGGAAAAGGACTGAGTATTGTTTGGGCCATCATCACCTGACCAATGACAAACTATTTAAAAGTAAGATCAACGAGCCCTTTCAAAACTACTGCTCCTTCCAATTCATTCTCTGTGTTTTGGAAGACATTTAGTCTGGTGTCATTCTCTCCAGAGCCAGAAAAGTCAGCTTAATCTAAGCTGATAGAAACATAAGATGTAGCTATAGTCTGCTGTAGTTAGTGTGCATGTGTGCTAAGTTGCTTAAGTCATGTCTGACTCTTTGTGACCCTAAGGACTATTGCCTGCCAGGCTCCTCTGTCCATGGAATTCTCCAGGCAAAAATGTTGGAGTGTGTGGCCATGTCCTTGTCCAGGAGATCATCCTGCCCCAGGGATCAAACCTGCATCTCTTACATCTCCTGCATTATAGGTGGGTTCCTTACCACTAGTGCCACCTGGAAAGCCCTGTGGTTAGTGTATATAGTATCTACACAAAGCAAATGTTAAAAAAAAAAAAAAAAAAAGTTAAGTGTGCTATTTCCCTCAATTATAAGAGGAGAAACTATCTGTATTTTATATCTCTAATTCACTTTTAAAAAACTAAACTCTAGTGAAAATTAATTTTCAGCCAATAATTATTACACAGCACACTGACAGACCAGTTGCCTCAACATCAGACACATTAAAGTAATCACTTATTAAAAATAACTTTTTCCTGCAACTTTACTATATTCTTTGAGTAGCTCTAGTAATTTTCTGGTGAAGTCTTTAGGGTTTTCTATGCAGAGGATCATGTCATCTGCAAACAGTGAGAGTTTTACTTCTTCTTTTCTAATTTGGATTCCTTTTATTTCTTTTTCTGCTCTGATTGCTGTGGCCAAAACTTCCAAAATTATATTGAATACTAGTGGTGAAAGTGAGCACCCTTGTCTTGTTCCTGACTTTAGGGGAAATGCTTTCAATTTTTCACCATTGAGAATAATGTTTGCTGTGGGTCTGTCATATATAGCTTATATTATGTTGAGGTATGTTCCTTCTATTCCTGCTTTCTGGAGAGTTTTTATCATAAACAGATGTTGAATCTTGTCAAAGGCTTTCTCTGCATCTATTGAGATAATCATATGGCTTTTATTTTTCAAATTGTTAATGTGGTGTATTACATTGATTGATAAAATCAACACACAGAAATACCTTGCATTCCTATACACTAATAATGAAATAGAAAGAGAAATTAAGGAAACAATTCCATTCACCATTGCAATGAAAAGAATAAAATACTTAGGAATATATCTACCTAAAGAAACTAAAGACCCATATATACAAAACTATAAAACATTGGTGAAAGAAATCAAAGAGGACACTAATAGATGTAGAAATATACCATGTTCATGGATCAGAAGAATTAATATAGTGAAAATGAGTATACTACCCAAAGCAATCTATAGATTCAATGCAATCTCTATCAAGCTACCAATGGTATTTATCAGAGCTAGAACAAATAATTTCACAATTTGTATGGAAATACAAAAAACCTCGAACAGCCAAAGCAATCTTGAGAAAGAGGAATGAAACTGGAGGAATCAACCTGCCTGACTTCAGGCTCTACTACAAAGCCACAGTCATCAAGACAGTATGGTACTGGCACAAAGACAGAAATATAGGTCAATGGAACAAAATAGAAAGCCCAGAGATAAATCCACTCACCTATGGATACCTTATCTTTGACAAAGGAGGCAAGAATATACAATGGAGAAAAGACAATCTCTTTAACAAGTGGTGCTGGGAAAACTGGTCAACCACTTGTAAAAGAATGAAACTAGAACACAACACCATACACAAAAATAAACTCAAAATGGATTAAAGATCTAAATGTAAGACCAGAAACTATAAAACTCCTAGAGGAGAACATAGGCAAAACACTCTCCGACATAAATCACAGCAGGATCCTCTATGACCCACCACCCAGAATATTGGAAGTAAAAGCAAAAATAAACAAATGGGACCTAATTAAAGTAAAAGCTTCTGCACAACAAAGGAAACTATAATCAAGATGAAAAGACAGCCTTCAGAGTGGGAGAAAATAATAGCAAATGAAGCAACTGACAGACAACTAATCTCAAAAATATACAAGCAACTCCTACAGCTCAATTCCAGAAAAATAAAAGACCCAATTAAAAAATGGGCCAAAGAACTAAACAGACATTTCTCCAAAGAAGACATACAGATGGCTAACAAACACATGAAAAGATGCTCATCATCACTCATTATCAGAGAAATACAAATCAAAACTACAATGAGGTACCATTTCACGCCAGTCAGAATGGCTGCGATCCAAAAGTCTACAAGCAATAAATGCTGGAGAGGGTGTGGAGAAAAGGGAACCCTCTTACACTGCTGGTGGGAATGCAAACTAGTACAGCCACTATGGAGAACAGTGTGGAGATTCCTTATAAAACTGGAAATAGAACTGCCTTATGATCCAGCAATCCCACTGCTGGGCATACACACTGAGGAAACCAGAAGGGAAAGAGACACGTGTACCCCAATGCTCATCGCAGCACTGTTTATAATAGCCGGGACATGGAAGCAACCTAGATGTCCATCAGCAGATGAATGGATAAGAAAGCAGTGGTACATATACACAATGGAGTATTACTCAGCCATTAAAAAGAATACATTTGAATCAGTTCTAATGAGGTGGATGAAACTGGAGCCTATTATACAGAATGAAGTAAGCCAGAAAGAAAAACACCAATACAGTATACTAACGCATATATATGCAATTTAGAAAGATGGTAACAATAACCCTGTATGCAAGACAGCAAAAGAGACATAGATGTATAGAACAGTCTTTTGGACTATGTGGGAGAGGGAGAGGGTGGGATGATTTGGGAGAATGGCACTGAAACATGTATAGTATCATATAAGAAATGAATTGCCAGTCCAAGGTCGATGCAGGATACAGGATGCTTGGGGCTGGTGCACTGGGATGACCCAGAGGGATAGTACGGGGAGGGAAATGGGAGGGGGGTTCAGGATGGGCAGCACGTATACACCTGTGGCGGATTCATGTTGATGTATGGCAAAACCAATACAATATTGTAAATTAATTAGCCTCCAATTAAATAAATTTAAATAAAAAATAATAACTTTTTCCTGAACACAGGAAACAGTCCTTTGAGAAAACTATTTCTACTTTATAACATTCCTCCTCATACTCTTTCTTTTGGAGAAGGAAATGGCAATGCACTCCAGTATTCTTGCCTGGAAATCCCATGGATGGAGGAGCCTGGCAGGCTGCAGTCCATGGGGTCACAAAGAATTGGACACAACTGAGTGACTAACACACACATACTCTTTCTTTAGTGTCATACTGAGGCTCATGTATAAGTAGATATAAATAGCTGAACTTCTTCAATTGAAAGTTGACTTATTTCTCCTTTTTTTGTATTGTACTCTATAGAGGAGAAATTTTCTAAGGGTTTTGGTAAAGCTGTTGTTGTTGTATAGTTGCTAAGTCATGTCTAACTCCTTGTGACTCCATGGACTGTAGCCTGCCAGGCTCCTCTGTTCATGGGATTTCCCAGGCAAGAATACTGGAGCAGGTTGCTATTTCCTTCTCCAGGGGATCTTCCCAACCCAGGGATCAAACCCGTATCTCCCATGTCTCTTACAGAGGCAGACCAGTTCTTTACCACTGAGCCACCTGGGAGGCCCATGGCAAAATTACCAGTACACAACTGCTGTTGGCATTCCTGATACATTAAATAGAAGTACAGCAGCGACCAGATTCAGAATTTCAGTTATTTATTAATAAAGCTAAGCTAAAGTCTGACTCATAGAGCTGGACAGCACTGTATGCTCAACACATATCTAGCTGAAAAAGCTCCAAGGGAACCAATACTAATCAAGTTCTTCAGGTAACCAGTATACACTGTACAGATTACACAATTGTCTTTAATATTTACAAAGACATGACATAAAGAAATAGTTAAAAAAAAAATACACACACTTATACATGATTGAGTGCAAATGAACTTGTAAAGGGATATCTTGGCTTGTCTCATTTAGTCACTAAACTGGAAGCCCTGAGGCCAAGGTTCCTGCATGTGATAGCTGTGCCTCCTCATGATCCTGCTATGACTCAGTTCATGATACCTAATAAATGTCTTGAGGTGATACGTTGGTGCAGGCAGGTGTTCTTAGCCTAACCCTGAAACTGACTGTAATTTCTTTAGAATCTGATGAGGAAGCAAGGACAAGATTAAGGTCAAGAGCCTTCACTTTCACTCTCAACTGTAGCATCAGAAAAATAGGATTCTGTACATGGACAGAAGATAAGGAAGGTGAAGTGAGCCTGGAAATCGCAAAAATTAAGCTCCAAATGGCTTTTGTGTCCCATATTCATCTCAGAATTGTAAACATAAAACACTAAGATAAATACACTTGAACACTCAGAAACCTATTTCTTCTTAAATCCAATCTAGTTACTAAAACTTTACATGGTGTATTTTTCACATTCTCCTTATAAGTAATTGACATCAGGTTGGATTCTCTGCAGAGATTTCAGTATTTCCTTCTTTAAAAAAAAATGCCAATCTAATTATTGTCCAAGGCAATCAATTTTCCACTACTGAAATCATCCATTAGAGTCTTGAATTCTTTCTGATTACAAGCATTCTAAAATAATCTAATGATAATAATAAAACTCCCCCCCGCCCACCCACTCTCACTTATGGAACAACTCATGCAAAGAATTAAAGACAAAAGTATCTCTGATATATTTTATAAATAGTAAGAAGGAAAATACACTTGAGGCAAAAAGCAGCTGTGGGGTGGGATCAACAATTAGAGATGAGTCCAAACAGTGAGGGGGCAGATTATACAAGTTTCATATGTCACTGAGGGGCTTTAGACTTTATTTTGAATATAATGAAAAGAAACTCCATGGGTTAGGTTTAAAGTAAAACAGTAATATGTCCTGATATTTCTGAAAGTTTTAAAT
Source organism: Bos javanicus (assembly GCF_032452875.1). NCBI lineage: Eukaryota > Metazoa > Chordata > Mammalia > Artiodactyla > Bovidae > Bos > Bos javanicus. The sequence continues at coordinate 55,438,957 of NC_083869.1, read as the reverse complement.
GGTCACCTGTTGACATTGAAAGAACAGAGTATGATATGACAGTGTTGAAATAAGGGAAACCAGTTATATGACTATTGCAGTCATCAAAGTACAAGATAATTACTAGACATATCAGTAAAGCTAGTGAAAAGTGATAGGATTTTGGATATATTTTAAATGTATAGCTAATAGTATATCCTGATGGATTCATTATGGGGGACTAAAATGAAAGAGATCTAGCCAATAGTTTTGCTGTGAGAAACTAAGACTTGTCACCAACCAAGAAGGAAAAATCTATAGGTATAACAGTTTTGAAGAATGGGAAATATGTTGGGCATGTGAGTTTGAGATATCTGTTAGACATCCAAGTGGAACTTTCAAGAAAGCAGTTATATGCACATTTATGGAGTCAGAGAGTAGTCTGGACTGGAAAAAAAAATGGGAGTCATTGGTACATAGATGATAGTAAAGCCATGAGACTAAATGAAATCACAGAGTGTAGTTAAGTAGAGAAGAAGTCCAAGAACTAAGGTGGTTTTAGGAGAATAAGGGAATAGCAAATGAGATGGAAAAGGAGCAAGAAGTGAGCTAAGGATACCAGCAGTGTGTGATGGTATCCTGAAAGACAAGTGAAGAATGTGTACTAAAAGGAAGTGATCAGCTATGTCAGAAATTGCTGATGGAGAAATTAAGAGGACAGTTTTTAAGCTGACCGATGGGTATACTCTTACAGATGGTGTTGATGACCTTGATGACAGCAGTTTCACTGGAGTGACAGAAGTGAAAGTGTGATTATACTGTGTTTAATAGAGAATGAGAGTAGGCGAAATAGAGACAATGAACAGAAGAAAAATAAAGAAAAAGCACAACAGACACCAGGGAAAGTAGAGTTAGAAAAAATATATGTATATATTAAGATGGAAGATATAGTATGACTGCATGTTTATGAAATGGAAAAGGTTAAGAAAAGACTGGTGTAAGACAGGGGAGAGCTGGAACAATGCTTGATTAGCTCAGAACAGATGAGATCTGGTATTAGCTTCAGATAAGACTATGAGTAAGTCACTTAGAGTAACAAGTCAGAAGGTAAGTGTGTAAGTGCAGATGCCAAAAATAGGTATCTCTAGTGATGGGAGTCAGTGCACTTTTTTTCTGATTAATTCAGTGTTTTCAGCTATGTAGAAAGTAAAATCACTAATTGTGCGTGAGGATGGCTAAGAAAATGCTACTGTGAGAGAGATAACAAGATGTGAAACAGATTTCAAGGACAGTAAATTGACTAAAATGTATACTACGACTAGCTGATAACATTAAGACAAAATTGAGGTTTATGGTCATGAATTTAAAGTGAAATCAGTCAGCATGGTATTTGTTTTCTTCCAGCCAGTTTCAATTACACAGGTAGAGGGACAAAAGAGGAATAAGAGTTGGATCTAATTAGGGTTGTGACTTTGCCAGTAGAATATGAGGGAACAAGTGGATGGCTAGGGGGTTGAGGTACCATGTAGTGAAGTGATTAAATGATAGACTATGATACTGAAGACAAATAAAGAGGAAAGTGAACACATCAAGGATGTCTACTAAATCTTGGGACATCTGGGAGTATAAATGGGTATAATGTCCTGGTGGTTTGCAGGGGAGGAAATAGTAGAGGTAATAAGAGGTACTAGAGGTGATAAACTAGAAACTACAAGGTAGTGGGCACAGATCAGATCAGATTAGATCAGTCGCTCAGTCGTGTCCAACTCTTTGTGACCCCATGAATCACAGCACGCCAGGCCTTCCTGTCCAACACCAACTCCCAGAGTTCACTCAGACTCACATCCATCGAGTCAGTGATGCCATCCAGCCATCTCATTCTCTGTCGTCCCCTTCTCCTCCTGCCCCCAATCCTCCCAGCATCAGAGTCTTTTCCAATGAGTCAACTCTTCACGTGAGGTTGCCAAAGTACTGGTGTTTCAGCTTTATCATTATTCCTTCCAAAGAACACCCAGGACTGATCTCCTTTAGAATGGACTGGTTGGATCTCCTTGCAGTCCCAGGGACTCTCAAGAGTCTTCTCCAACACCACAGTTCAAAAGCATCAATTCTTTGGTGCTCAGCCTTCTTCACTGTCTAACTCTCACATCCAAACATGACCACAGGAAAAACCATAGCCTTGACTAGACGACCTTTGTTGGCAAACTAATGTCTCTGCTTTTGAATATGCTATCTAGATTGGTCATAATTTTCCTTCTAAGGAGTAAGTGTCTTTTCATTTCATGGCTGCAGTCACCATCTGCAGTGATTTTGGAGCCCAGAAAAATAAAGTCTGACACTGTTTCCACTGTTTCCCCATCTATTTCCCATGAAGTGGTGGGACTGGATGCCATGATCTTCATTTTCTGAATGTTGAGCTTTAAGCCAACTTTTTCACTCTCCACCTTCACTTTCATCAAGAGGATTTTTAGTTCCTCTTCACTTTCTGCCATAAGGGTGGTGTCATCTGCATATCTGAGGTTATTGATATTTCTCCCGGCAATCTTGATTCCAGCTTGTGTTTCTTCCAGTCCAGCATTTCTCATGATGTACTCTGCATATAAGTTAAATAAACAGGGTGACAATATACAGCCTTGACGTATTCCTTTTCTTATTTGGAACCAGTCTGTTGTTCCATGTCCAATTCTAACTGTTGCTTCCTGACCTCCATACAAATTTCTCAAGAGGCAGGTCAGGTGGTCTGGTATTCCCATCTCTTTCAGAATTTTCCACAGTTTCTTGTTATCCACACAGTCAAAGGCTTTGGCATAGTCAGGAAAGCAGAAATATATGTTTTTCTGGAACTCTCTTGCTTTTTCCATGATCCAATTGAATTCTGTTGTTGGCAATTTGAATTCTGGTTCCTCTGCCTTTTCTAAAACCAGCTTGAACATCAGGAAGTTCATGGTTCACGTATTGCTGAAGCCTGGCTTGGAGAATTTTGAGCATTACTTTACTAGCATGTGAGATGAGTGCAATTGTACAATAGTTCGAGCATTCTTTGGCATTGCCTTTCTTTGGGATTGGAACAAAAACTGACCTTTTCCAGTCCTGTGGCCACTGCTGAGTTTTCCAAATTTGCTGGATATTGAGTGCAGCACTTTAATAGCATCATCTTTCAGGATTTGAAATAGCTCAATTGGAATTCCATCACCTCCACTAGCTTTGTTCGTAGTGATGCTTTCTAAGGCCCACTTGTCTTCACATTCCAGGATGTCTGGCTCTAGGTCCGTGATCACACCATTGTCATTATCTGGGTCATGAAGATCTTTTTTGTACAGTTCTTCTGTGTATTCTTGCCATCTCTTCTTAATATCTTCTGCTTCTGTTAGGTCCATACCATTTCTGTCCTTTATCGAGCCCATCTTTGCATGAAATGTTCCTTTGGTATCTCTGATTTTCTTGAAGAAATCTCTAGTCTTTCCCATTCTGTTGTTTTCCTCTATTTCTTTGCATTGATTGCTGAAGAAGGCTTTCTTATCTCTTCTTGCTATTCTTTGGAACTCTGCATTCAGATGTTTATATCTTTCCTTTTCTCCTTTGCTTTTCACTTCTCTTCTTTTCACAGCTATTTGTAAGGCCTCCCCAGACAGCCATTTTGCTTTTTTGCATTTCTTTTCCATGGGGATGGTCTTGATCCCTGTCTCCTGTACAATGTCATGAACCTCATTCCATAGTTCATCAGGCAATCTATCTATCAGATCTAGGCCCTTAAATCTATTTCTCACTTCCACTGACAGAATGTGGTCCACTGGAGAAGGGAATGGCAAACCACTTCAGTATTCTTGCCTTGAAAACCCCATCAACAGTATGAAAAGGCAAAATGATAGGATACTTAAAAAGAAACTCCTCAGGTCAGTAGGTGCCTAATATGCTATTGGAGATCAATGGAGAAATAACTCCAGAAAGAACGAAGAGATGGAGCCAAAGCAAAAACAATACCCAGCTGTGGATATGACTGGTGATAGAAGCAAGGTCCGATGCTGTAAAGAGCAATATTGCATAGGAACCTGGAATGTCAGGTCCATGAATCAAGGCAAATTGGAAGTGGTCAAACAAAAGATGGCAAGAGTGAATGTCGACATTCTAGAAATCAGTGAACTGAAATGGACTGGAATGGGTGAATTTAACTCAGATGACCATTATGTCTACTACTGTGGGCAGGAATCCCTCATAAGAAATGGAGTAGCCCTTAGAGTCAACCAAAGAGTCCAAAATGCAATACTTGGATGCAATCTCAAAAACGACAGAATGATCTCTGTTCGTTTCCAAGGCAAACCATTCACTATCACAGTAATCCAAGTCTATGCCCCAACCAGTAACGCTGAAGAAGCTGAAGTTGAATGGTTCTATGAAAACCTACAAGACCTTTTAGAACTAACACCCAAAAAAGATGTCCTTTTCATTATAGGGGACTGGAATGCAAAAGTAGGAAGTCAAGAAACACCTGGAGTAACAGGCAAATTTGGCCTTGGAATACGCAATGAAGCAGGGCAAAGACTAATAGAGTTTTGCCAAGAAAATGCACTGGTCATAACAAACACCCTTTTCCAACAACACAAGAGAACACTCTATACATGGACATCACCAGATGGTCAACACCAAAATCAGATTGATTATATTCTTTGCAGCCAAACATGGAGATGCTCTATACAGTCAGTAAAAACAAGACCAGGAGCTGACTGTGGCTCAGACCATGAACTCCTTATTGCCAAATTCAGACTTAAATTGAAGAAAGTAGTGGTCACAGAGGGATTCAAAAAACTGAGATGATGAAGGACTTGCCATGATTACCAATGGCACAGTCTAGATGCTAAAATGCTGATTGGTGTGAATTGGTGAGGTTGAGTAGAGAAATTAAAAGGTGAAGTTATAAAATTTACCTAAAAGTATATAGAATTTGCTAAGAATTAAGACAGAAGTAGTATTGGTGAGACAGAGCCACAGTCAAGGAGAAAGAGGAGGGAGTGACCTGAGTTTCAGTAGATGATAACAAATAAAGAGTAGTGGACAAAATAATCTGATGGCATGAGCTATAAACCTGAATATTTTTAGGGATAGATGAAGAATTGTTTGCATGCAGCAGTAAGTAGGATGAAGAAAATTGACCCCAACTTTAGGGCCAGTGGTAGGAGAACTGTTAGGGAAAATCTATTTTCATTTGAGAGGTCTACAAGGTAATCAGAGCAGGCCAGATGTTCTTTACCAAGAAGCTGTTGAGATCCATGAAAGATTAAGTTGAGTATATAGGGAGTTCTGCACACAGTAGACTGTGAATTATAGAGGGCACAGTGGAAAACTGCAAAAAAAAAAAAAAAAAAGACAAAATGAGAGCCTTTGGATGATTACAGTTCCGTGGTGATGAGTGGAAATGAAAGGACATAATAATACATGTACTGGGATAAGTACTGGCAGATTAAAGACAGAGAAAGGTGAGGGGAAGAGTGAATTTCTGACACTCCAATTTAATTCCTAATGAATGGTATAGAAGGCACAGGGTTGGAGCTACAGAAATTCAGGCCCAAGACTTTTCTTGAAAATGTTAGCAACATGAGATCCATTTTCCCTGAATTTGGAGTAGCGAGAATTCTGAAGTCAATAGGATCATTGGGCAAGACTCAAAATGAAGTTATCTCAGCCAATAAATCTTTACTTGTTTAAGGCATTTAAAGATATTACAGTCAATAGAAAATAAAAGAGGCCTGACGTATACAACTTGAATGTTTTTTTTCCAATGGATTCATCAGCCATTTCTGACCTAATTTTTTTTTTTTTTAAGATGTGATTCAAGGTAAAAAAAAAAAAAAAAAAAAAAATCACTTTCTTCTGATCATACTCCCTCCAAGTGCTGGTTATATTTGTAACTGTTCCATAATAGTATTCCTCTGGGGAACTTGAGCTTCAGGTCTAATTGTAACCTCTCTAAAGGCAATGATAAATAATAATAAAATTTTCAAAATTAACAAATGAAAAATAATTTTAAAAGATAAAAAATAAAGGCAAAGATGTATTTCTATCAGTTAGTTTACAATTATTTGCTAATCAGTTGTATTCACTTACAATGATGGGAACCCCTATAGGATATGAACCATCTGAATATCTTCATAGTTCAGCATAATGACTGCCCTATATTGGATGTTTAGCAAATATTTATCCAATATGTAATTAAAACTACATTTCCAAAGACTGAGTCTATGAAAAAGAGCATGAAACTAGCATTAATACTCAACTCTGAAAAAATAAAAATACCAAGAAAACAATCTTAAGTAATAACTGACCCATGAAACAGTCTTTGAGCATGTTTTCCTATAAAACAAGTACTTTTATATAATGTTTTCATATATCTTTCTTTCCTAACCCCTCTTTTGAAAGACATCATATTACCTTCCTCACACCTAACTTTAGTTCCTTTTCACATAGTTTTCATCACCTAACTGTGAAGGTGACAAAAGGATATTGGAGTAAATAATTCTTTGTGTTCATACAAAATAGTTGACATTAAGTCAACCTTAAATATGCTCTATCAGACTATTATTTTCTTTATGTAGTCCAGATTAACCTACTGCACACACACCACAAAAGTGTAATGTTGATTTTATTCTCTTCTCCTCCCCTTTGTCTGTTCACCTCATTGCAACTCCTCAGTCTTAGCTTTATCAGGTTTAATATCTGTTTTAATAAGTTTGTATGAATCAATATTTCCCTACAAAGCCTTCATTTAGACATGATTTCATTTGCAGCTCCTTGTCTAGTCTATCAATTGTGATTGAATTAATAGCACCTAGTCTGCTCTGTATTAATAAATTAGATCTTTACAGAGGTACATGTAAACTAATTATAGCTTTTGCTTTTTGCTCAGCTGCTCAGTGGTGTCTGACTCTGCAGCACACCAGGTGTCCCTGTCCTTCACTATCTCCCAGAGTTTGCTCAAACTCATGTCCATTGAGTCAATGATGTCATCCAACAATCTCATCCTCTGTCATCCCCTTCTCCTCCTGTCTTAAATCTTTCCCAGCATCAGGGTCTTTTCCAGTGAGCCACCTCTTTATATCAGATGGCTAAAGTATTGGAGCTTCAGTACTTCCAATGAATATTTAGGGTTGATTTCCTTTGGGATTGATTGGTTTGATCTCCTTGCTGTCTAAGGGATTCTAAAGTGTCTTCAGCACCACAATTTGCAAATATCAATTCTTTGGCACTCAGCCTTCTTTACAGTCCAACTTTCACATCTGTAATTTAATACTTTGGAAATATTTATACATGCTTTGGGAAATATTTCTCACAGAAAATATTACATGTCCAAAATAAATAAATAAAGGGCAACTAAAAATTTAAAAACTATTGAAGGATAAAGGAAATATGCATTGGTGAACTAAATAAACTTTGGGAGAAAAATGCAGCAAGCAAAGAGAAAAAAAAAAAATCAGGAAATATCATTTAGCCAAGAACCAAACAAAAATAATCTGATGCAATAAAGACTGTCTCAATATCTAGATTTAAAAAGAAAGGGTGCTATTTCTTCCATAGGGATTATTTAATTATTTCTATTTGAGCAAAGAAGATATATCAACAATTTCAGAATCCAATCTACTTTTTATATGTGTGCAACTTTTGCCCCATAATTTTTTTAAATTAATTTTTATTGGTGCATATTTGATTTACAATGTTATTAGTTTCAGGTATACAGCAGTGTGAATCAGTTATATAAAAATATATATTTACTCTTTTTTACATTATTTCCCCATATTGGTAATTACAGAATATTAAGCAGAGTTTTCTGTGCTATATATCAGGTTCTTATTAGTTATCTATCTTATATGTGGCTCAGATGGTAATTCACCTTCAATGCTGGACACCTGGGTTTGATCCCTGGGTTGGGAAGATCTCCTGGAGGAGGGCATGGCAATGCACTCCAGTATTCTTGCCTAGGTAGAAGAATCCCCATGGTCAGTGGAGCTTAGCGGGCTAAAGTCCATGGGGTTGCAAAGAGTCGGACACAACTGAGGGACTAAGCACACATCTTAGATGTATATAGTAGTATGTATGTCAATCCCAATCTCCCAATTTTTTCCCTGATTTTGGGGGTTGTGAAATCCAGTGCAATGTATAAGATAGAAATATAGCAATTCTAGTTTGGGAGACAATGCTGAATGCAATTCAGTAGCATTTGATCTCAAATTCAGGGTCCTAAAAGACATAAACTTTTAATACTGGAAAACCCACATTATCTTCACTGGTTAACCCACACAGACCTTCCTAACGCAGACTGACATGGTGAAAGATACCTTTAGTTTCATCCCAAAGAGTTCCCCAGCTCCTTACCCGACCATTCCAAAGAGAAGCACACCACCACACTGATGTGGATTTACTCAATGAGAAGAACGGTTGAGTTATGTTCATAGAGAATTTGATAAAACTGAATTTCCTTCAAGGGAAAAAAAAAAAAAAAACATTTTTCCTTGACATTTCTCAACACATAGAATTCTTCATTTTGCTCTTTGCTTACACAGACATCAGGGTTTTAATTTCAGAATTGTGATGGGCCTCAAGTGATACTATGTATATATACTCCCTTCATCCCTCCCATTTTCCTCCCTTTCTTTATACATAAATATGAATTATCCAATATGCTATTTTGACTGTGAATTTTTATTAATATCTGTTCTAGTGCCTATATAATGCCTGCTGCTACTGCTGCTACTGTTGCTAAGTCGCTTCAGTCGTGTCCAACTCTGTGCGACCCCATAAACGGCAGCCCATCAGGCTCCCCCATCCCTGGGATTCTCCAGGCAAGAACACTGGAGTGGGTTGCCATTTCCTTCTCCAGTGCATGAAAGTGAAAGTGAAAGTGAAGCCACTCAGTCGTGTCCGACTCTTAGCGACCCCATGGACTGCAGCCTACCAGGCTCCTCCGTCCATGGGATTTGCCAGGCAAGAGTACTGGAGTGGGGTGCCATTGCCTTCTCTGATATAATGCCTGCTTACTCTCTACAATCATGTGGTAAAAATGGCTTCCTTAATTGGGATCTTACAGATAAGAATTTATTGGGGGATATAAAAAATGGCAGAAGTAACCACAAGATAGAATTTGGAATTTGAAGAGAAAGTAATTAGACCCTTCAAAACAAAAGTCAAAAGCATTAATACAGCTGAGGTATATTTAGTTACTTGGAGACTATCATAGTCTCTGTAAAGCAAAACGAAGCAAAAGGAAATTTACAGTCAAGGAGAGAATGAGAAGGCAAAGAAGTTTAACATAATTTGATATTCTCAAAATATTAAACAAAATTTTATATATGATGACAAGTCATATAGTAAAAAAAGAAATGATGAAATAGGATTGGCTGACCAGAGATGTGAAATAATAGAAAAGATTTTGAAATTCAGATAGCTAATACATTTCAAGTTTAAGCCTAAACTTGAAGGAATAAAAATGTAAAAGCTAAAAAAGTTTAAGATGCAGGGACAGTATAAAGGGAAGAGAAAAAAATGTATAAGAAAGGAAAAAATATTGAGAGAATGGGAAGGAGAGAGTATCTTTCCTCTATAAACCTTTCTCCCATATCTGGCGTCTTTCTTAGGCTGCAGCCATTCCTTACTGACTCCTCAGGAAATATTCTCTATAAACATTCAGTCCAGATATTTGGAACTCTGTATTATAGTACATCCTGACCCTTCTCCTATAGTTCCCAGGTATAGTGAATAATTTTATTAATTTATACAATATTGTATCTGGAATAAAAGGCTTGTTTAATATGTATAAACCTCTCAGTTTCCTGGTTTTCAAAGCCATAGCACCAGCTGAGGTCCTGCTCTCTGTCCTTTAGAACCTTCTTGTAGGTTTATCAAACACAATACAACTGTGATAAGTGAAATAATAAATGGATACATGTAATATTGCTTGCCATATTAGTAAAGAAAGAATACCACCGTCATCATAGATGGAAGCCAACGTGAGCTGGTGAGCCCTGAAGGAATTCAGAAAGGAAAAGAATACCTGCCATCTAGCAGTCATCAAACTGTAGCCACTCCTTACAATGAGCCCTGAGGAAACTCAGGATGGGAAAATATAGGATACTGGTCCTAGGTAGGTAAAGTGCATATCAAAAGGCATGATTTAAGTGAGCCCAGACTCTTGTATCTTCCCTTAAATAGAAATGTACTAAATTCCTTAATTTGAGATTTTGGGTTTTAACAATAGCCTTTTGTTCTTAATGTCTGCCCTTTGTTTCAAAACTCCTATATATCCTAGTTGTCCCCCCTCCCCATCTTCTTAGAACAGTTCTCTCGGGGTTACTTGAGATGCTGCCACAGAATAAAACATAACTCTCAATTTTCAGGCTGTGAATAATTTCTCAGCTGACAACTGAAACACTTATTTGGTGAGTAATCAATTTTCTGATTGTTCTATTAAATCATGTATAGCAAAAACTTTTAGTTGCTACCAAATATCCATTATCCGCTTTGTTCAAATCTAAGTTCACTGAAGCAATGTTTGCACAGTGGAAAAACTACATCTTTCAATCTTTTGTGCAGTTGAAGTTGGTTGTGTGTTAAAATTCTGGCCAATGGCACAGAGATACAAATTCACAGATTAAGCTTCTGTAAAGTTCCTAAAGAAGGTGGTTGACTGGCTTGGTAGAGATATCTTATTCTTCCTCTGCCTAGAATATAGATGTGACATTTGGAGCTGCGGCAATCATCTATGACTGCTGGTCTACCTTGAGGATTGTAGGCAAGTGACACAATGGCAGAAGGGAAATGCAGGAGTCTGGGGTACAGATCAGGCATGCCCTGAACTCACCTTACCTGCTATGGATCATCTACATCACTAGACATTTTTTACAAGAGAAAATGAATCACCATCTTTCTCTATCAGACTTTTTAAAGATCTGTTTGTCACAGCCAAATTCAATTCCTAACTGACACAACAGGAGTGAGCAAGACAACACTAAGTATACAAATATGTAAAAAGAATGGAAAATGAAAAGAGAATCATAGGATTTGGGAGCTAGGTCAGTCAATTACACTAGTCAAGACACACACTTGGTTTTGGGGGACGGATAGTTTCTAACTTTAGAGATTTTGAAAATTTAAGGATATGTGGAGAAGCATAAGAAAAACACGATTAAGCCACAGGAATACAGAATCTAAATCTAATGGAGAAGTAAAGCTAAAAATTGAGAGGGTGTAGGGAATTTTACAATATAATATCTAAGCATTTGCTCAGAGTGCAAACTTCTAAGCACTGATTGTGTTACTAAAAATGGTGGTTAGGATTTCTCTCCCGGAGGCTGTCAAAATTGGGAAGACGGCAATCAGTCTACACAAGTTTGGGTTCAAATCAGCCTAAAGGCGAATGGATGGACCCGATGACCTCTGAAAGTCCCTTTCGGCCCTATTATCTTACATTTCTGTTTCACACTGAGAAAAAGTTATTGCAGCTTCTCAATTTGTAGTTATAATCACTGAGGAGAACTTTGCATCCCTTTTGCATTTTGCAGATATTTCTAGTAAATAAGAAACAAAACTGAAAAGAGCAAATTACTTTATGTAGAATGCAGAAGTGAATCTTCTTGACAAAGAGCACACTGAGGTCAATATTTCCGGCATACAGTGAAGTACACATTGTGAGTTATTCTGCACTGCTACTGCTGCTGCTAAGTCTCTCCAGTCGTGTCCGACTCTATGCGACCCCATAGACGGCAGCCCACCAGGCTCCCCCGTCTCTGGGATTCTCCAAGGAAGAACACTGGAGTTGGTTGCCATTTCCTTCTCCAATAAATGAAAGTGAAAAAATAAAGTGAAGTCACTCAGTCGTGTCCAACTCCTAGTGACCCCATGGACTGCAGCCCACCAGGCCCCTCCGTCCATGGGATTTTCCAGGCAAGGGTACTGAAGTGGGGTGCCATCGCCTTCTCCGGTTATTCTGCACTGCCCCATGCAATTCTGCACTTCATCATTCTGTTTCCTGTGTTTGTCTTCTCTGCCCAGTTGATTGTGTCCTTGATAGGAAATGATTTAGATAGAAGTTAAATGTAAGTTTGTGTGTGTGTTCAGTTGCTCAGTCATGTCAAACTCTTTGTGACTCCATGGACTGTAGCCCACAAGGCTCCTCTGTCCATGGAATTGTCTAGGCAAGAATACTGGAGAGGGTTGCCATTTCCTACTCCAGGGGATCTTCCCCACCCAAGGACTGAACTCATGTCTCTTTTGTCTCATCTCTTGTGTTGGAAAGCAGATTCTTTACCACTGTACCACCATAAGTTTGTTTAGTTGCTTGCAGTCTCTTAGGGGTATAAGACACATATGTAGGGGGAAAAAAAAGATGAATTAAACTAAGATATACGTTCACTGAAAAATTACCCTGAAAAGGTAAGTTATACTGTGTTAGGACAGATTCCTAGGCTCTGATCACAAATATACTTGAAAGTGAAAGTTGCTCGGTCCTGCCCAAATTGTCCTGGCCAGAATACTGGGGTGGGTAGCCGTTCCCTTCTCCAGGGGATCTTCCCAACCCAGGGATCAAACCCAGGTCTCCCGTACTGAAGGAGGATTCTTTACCAGCTGAGCCACCAGGGAAGCCCAAGAATACTGGAGTGGGTAGCCTGTCCCTTCTCCAGAGGATCTTCCTGACCCAGGAGTCAACCCAGGGTCTCCTGCATTACAGGCAGATTCTTTTCATTACGCTTAATTAGTTTAAATGAGTAGAATCCAAATCCGATTTATAAGAAAGGAAATGGATGTTATTTGGGAGTAGGACACAGAACTCAATTTGCCAGGATTCCCTGGTAGCTCAGTTGGTAAAGAATCCACTCCTGCAATACAGAAGACCCCGGTTTGTCTCCTGTGTTGAGAAGATCCGCTGGAGAAAGGATAGGCTACCCACTCCAGTATTCTTGCTCTACCCTGGTGGCTCAGCTGGTAAAGAATCTGTCTGTAATGCTGGAGGCCTGGGTTCAATACCTGGGTTGGGAAGATCCCCTGGAGAAGGGAATGGCTACCCACTCCAGTATTCTGGCCAGGAGAATTCCATGGACTACACAGTTCATCGGATCACAAAGTGTCAGACACGACTGAGCAATTTTCCCTTTTTTTCACAGCACTCAAAGTAAGTATATGACTAGTAAAAACATTGTATTACATTGGTTTTAACAAACAGGAATAAGTGGACCACAACATAGGTGGAACGCATAAAGATATATATATATACATATTTACAATTTCCTAAAATAAGCATTTCAACTAGATGTCCAATAGACACAGGCCAGGGAAATCTAATAGAATATATATTCACATGCTTATATTAATATTTCCATGTGTGGTTACAGGTAATAAATTTATATATAATTTATATATAATTTGTGTATAATATTTACATATTGTATAGAAACTACTTAGATTTAAGAGCATTTTATACTTACTAATATATCTCTCCAAATTTCTTAGAGCTATCTTAAGGAATATTTAATGTGGCTAACTAAAAATTAGACTCTTTGGGTTCTCCGTGCTTCTGTTCTGAGAATATGGGATAAATCTCGAAGCTGTTTATTGAACTGTATAGATTTTTTTCTTGGCACTCTTGGTTTTGCACCTATAGTGTGAAGGAGAACACATCACAGGTTTCAGCTAATGGAACTGAAAGTGCACTTTGGGGCTTGTCCTTCCCATTCTCCTTAGATCTAACACTCAAGCTTGGCTCTGGTCACACTGACCTAATTCAGAAGAAGCCCTGTGATCAGAGTGATCTCATTTTGGTTGGCATATTACGGTTTCTACAACCACAGCGGGTTGCCTGCCCTGGTGTACAATCCCTTGTGTCATAGAGAGGTCTCATTTGAAATAAAACTTCAAATCCCATGCATTCTCTTAATCAAAAACCGATTGGGAAGCTAGAATGAAAATTCTCCATTAGTGCAAATAAAACAGGGTGGTGTTTTTCCCCCACAAAGATTAATGTTTACTGAGTTTATTGTGTCACAACTCAAATATACAAATAGATGCAGAAAAGTCTGGAGAAACTTAAAATACAAATGCATATTTCTGTATATATTCACATGAGTAAAATACAAATAATAGTTACACTTGATTATGGGTTGATTATGGGGAGTTCTGAAGTCACAATTCTCATGGCTACTTTGTTTCTCTGAATGTTGTTTTAAAAGTGAGATATTCAGTTGTCATGATATTAATACCTATATAATTCCATGGAATAGTTTTCTATATAAGTGATAACAATGGATCAAAGAAAAGGCAACTGAAATAGTTTGTTCTGCAATTTTGAACAGATTAGAAATTCAGAATTGAAAATATTGGCTGTAAAATGTGAAAATCTCTGTCTATAGAATTCTGTAAGATTTCTTAAAATTTCAGATGTAATTTAACACATCTCAAATCTTCTGTTTATTAGTTACTTCTCACGGAATGGCACAGTGCTGATTTTTACTTCAAAATGTAATCTTTTTCCACTGAATGACTTTGAAAAGTTTCTTCTTTTTCCTTCCAGATTCCACTATGAAAGTCAAATTCTTAAAGAGTTTTTTAAAAAGAAAACTTTCTATTTGTAACATTGCAAAACTACTTTAAAGAGTTAAAATGAACTTCTGCATTTCCTTTCCACATTCCTCATCAAATGAAAGCACAAATTTTCTCAAGAGGATAGAGCCAGGAGTAAAATTGAAACATTCAATCCTGCAAACTTGTTACATAGTTTTTCCCCTTGTTGTTCACTCAGTACATTTTTTTTTCCTGTTCAATCAATTAATAAAACTGACAGGGAACAAATAGTTAGTTCAAAATGGTTTTCAGTAGATTTTCTACAAGCCGTCTTGCTGCTTAAAGAGCAGGTCAGAAAGGGACGCTGAAGCATGACAATTTCATGCATCTCTCTGAGTTGATGTGTTAAGGCCCACTAGTCAAAACTGCAAATGAAAACTCAAGGTCACAGTATTTAAACTACTCTCAAACTGTGTGACTCCTGAGGATCCCATTCAACCTTAGCTACCTGCATTAATTCCTTACTTTTTCAAATATCAAGCTGCTTATGTCAAAAACCAAATAAGGAATCATAGGGGATTGAGCCTTATATTTGAGGCTGAGTAGAGAACTGAGTGACAGTTTGTTGTAATTAATACTTTTGAATAATACTGAAACAGGCATATATTTCCCAAAGTTAAGATACAAGAGGATAAAACTTAGGCATCAACTAAGTTAGTCTTTTGGTAGCTTGCTAAAGATGGGATTTCAGTTGCTTAATGTAGTTGAGCACAGTTTCCCAGTAACTAGCTCTTGTCTAAAAATAATTCACTTAATATGGCTCCCCATGTCATCTATTTTGACTTTGCCTTATATGAAATTCATCAAAGTGACACATTAAAGAATAACACTTAACACACCTTGTTTTAGAAACTGATCAATGTGAATGGATAGATGGCTGCATAGCTCAAAATTTCATGATTATAAAAACGCATTTTAAACTTTGAAGAATAAGTTAGATAGCTATGAATACATATATGCAACAAGCTAGTCTTCATATGTTTAATTATAAAACAGCATTATATAACATCCTTATAATATCATTGAGAATATATCCTAGTGTCATTTTTCATAGTCTTTCTCTTTTCAGTTTTATGCAATGCATTTTAAGTGGGTCATACAACATCCCTGGGCTTCCCTGGTGGCGCAGAGGTACAGAATCTGCCTGCCAATTCAGGAGATGCCAGTTCGATCCCTTTTTCAAAAAGATCCCCTGGAGAAGGAAATGGCAACCCACTCCAGTATTCTTGTCTGGTAAACCCCATGTACAGAGAAGCCTGGTAGGCTATAGTCCATGGAATCACAAAAGAGTCAGACAAGACTTGGCAACTAAACACCATATACTTATTCAAACATAACCACTCCAGGTCTGGACCAAGTATTTCTTCAGCTTTAAGTTCATCTCTCTCCACTCATGACGCTATGCTTCAAACTTAGCAAATAGCATAGAACTGTCTTGAGTGTGCAATGATGTCTTACTTGTGTCTCTGTCCATATAGTTCCTGACTTTTGAAATGTTCTTCCTTCCCTCATTTGCCTACTCAACTCCTAGAGTGAGATGCAGATCAACTCTCTTGGGAAATTTTCCTGCATCCTCCAAAGCTGAATTAGATGCTCCTCATTTTATTCTTCCTCAGACATTTTTACCTTCCTCCATTCAGATATGTGAATTCCATGAAGGCAGAAAATAGGATTTTCTATATCCCTAGGGTTTCGGTAAGCATCTGGAATACTGTCAACACTCAATCAACATTTACTGAAGTTAATACATGAATTGAATATAGGGAAAGCTTTACTGTGTTTCTACTGGTACATTTAGAATACTACCCATTTTGACCTCATACCCTTTATTGTTTCTTACAGACTATTCTTTGTTTTCTATCATATCAGGAAAAAGATGGTGAGGGAAAGATCCAGATAAATGATGAGTCCCAGTGTGCATGAATATTCATATAAATTAACAATTCCAAAATTGGTGGGGACTCTTTAACAACTCTCTTCTGTGGGGGAGAGATTACTGGGTGTGGGAAACCTGATTCTTTGACTTTCTATGGTTTCATGAGGCCTTCAATCTAAGAGGCTGTTATGTTTGAGACACAGGTATAATAGGAGTTCTTTGAACCAAGGAGTAAAGCTGTCTGTCAAGCAACTGCCATTTCTTCTATAGATATTAAGCAAACAAAATAAATACTTTATTGGGTGTGAGTTGTGGATCCATGTTTGACTTGCATCTACTTCAATAGAGTAAAATCACCTGGAACTAGAGTACAATTTAACACTAACTGAAGGTCCGTAATGCACCAGGATTATCACCACAGAAAAGATTTGGTCAAAAAATATGGAAATAGTTTGTTAGTTTGAAACTGTTTGAGGAAGAGAGATAGATATAGAATTTGAGATGATATTTTAATAAAGAATATCTTTGTTTTAAGCTAGATCCTTCAATGTTAGATCATTTTAAGCTATTAGGTCTATGCACTATTTTTTTCTATTTTACAAAAATAATACTAACATTAATCAAACATGTCAGTCCACTACAAAAGGATTCATTTCCAAAAAACAATCTTAGATTATGCTGAACCAAATGACTTAATCATTTTCCGCCACAGGTATCTAGTTAGCTAGTTAACTATCTCTAGAAGTCAACATATTCAAACAGCTCAAAGTTGAAATCCAATTTTCTTTAGCAGGATTAGTTTATAATTATATCTGATAAATCAGTGTTGAAAAGTGTCTTTCTAATTAAGCAGAATTTTAAAAACTAAAACTCTGAAAAATAAATATATATACTTATGTGTATATATATGTACCTATATGTGTACATATTATGTGTACCTATGTATTTGTGTGTATATACATATGTATACACACATCTATATATGTATAGTTAGAATAGTCTGTACAAAGTATACTATCCTCATTTCATATAGGTGTCGTTAATATATACAATAGTCTTGCAGAGGAATAATACATTGTAGAAGATCTATTCTTTCTAAGAACTGTTCCTTTGCTTCAAAGAAGCATTCATTTGGCCCTGAAACCAACCAATGTTAAGGATCATAGCCCTTCACTGAACTAACTTAATTAATTAAGCTAAGCTCTTTGGAGGAAATGCTTACACTTAAGATAGATTTGAGACTATCTGATTACCTTAACACAAGCCAATACAAGGAAAAGAATATAGCAGGATCTACTCTTAAGTTGTAGGCTTCCCTTGTGCCTCATCTGGTAAAGAATCTGCCTGTAATGCGGGAGACCTGTGTTCCATCCCTGGGTTGGGAAGTTCCCCTGGAGAAGGGAAAGGCTACCCACTCTAGTATTCTGGCCTAGAGAATTCTATGGATTATATAGCCCATGGGGTCACGAAGAGTCAGACAGGACTGAGCAACTTTCACTTTCACTCTTAAGTTGTAGGAGCTTTAGTAATCAAAAGTGGTCTGAGCACACAAACCCAGGTCCTTCTGGCTAATTCCAGTTTGCTTGTTTTCTAGCTCAACCAATGTTTTAGGTGACTGAGTACACACTGTG
This sequence comes from Bos javanicus, assembly GCF_032452875.1. Lineage (NCBI taxonomy): Eukaryota > Metazoa > Chordata > Mammalia > Artiodactyla > Bovidae > Bos > Bos javanicus. Next base: position 55,420,897 of record NC_083869.1, on the reverse strand, counting down.
AAGTTTCCCTCCACATGTGTCAAGCTTTATGTTGCTGACAGATACACTTTGCATAACACTGCTTGCAATTTTCACTCTTCTCCACACCTCTGTTATCGGATTCTGCATGCTGAAATTCCGTTCTGTATGTAGCATGGTAAACTCATTTTAATTTAGAAAGAGACTAGCAATACTTTTCAACAGGAACTTTTAAAATGGAAATTGAAGAAGATTCATTCATACAATAAAATGAAAGTAAAAACAACAAAATGTACCAAATGCATGTGTTTTCTTTATCAAATTCACTAAATTCATTCTTTCCTTTCTTTCTTTTTAGTTATTTTTTTGCTATTGACTAAATCATGTCTGACTGTTTGCAACCCATTGACTGTAGTCCACCAAGTTCCTCTGTCCACGGGATTTCTAGGCAAGGATACTGGAGCAGGTTGCCATTTCTTCTCCAGGGTATCTTCCCAACCCAGAGATCAAACTCACGTCTCCTCGTTTGGCAGGTAGATTCTTTACTACTGAGCTACCAGGGAAGCCCCTTTTGGGAGCTACAAGCTATCCTTGTGCTGCTTGGAAGTCAGTGCTGTAATGACTAATGTGTCATAATGAGATAAAATATTTCCTTTCTGTAAAAATGAGAGAACAGAGTCATGAATTTGTGTTAAGAATTAATTCCTAATTATTTTATTATATTTATTAAATTTAATATTGTCAAATATATGAATTTTAATTAATTGGGCTAGATTAATTTCTTTTTGGAATATTTAGAATATATGAGATTCACACAAGAAGTTTTAAAGGTGACTAATTTTCCTATGGTGAATCAATATAGATAATAAGGTTTGGCATTTATCCTGGTCCATTTTGAGAAAGCCTTTAGTTTGTAAATCATATTCAGGATTTTTTGGCATCTTCTCATAAGAATCTAGTTTTATGAAGATCAATATGAAAGCAAAATAAATAAAATTTTATATATGAGTTGGTATCTAAATTAAATACATTAAAATAAATACATATAGGTTAGATTGTGGATAGAGAAAAATGTAATTGCATATATAAGGAAATTTATATTCCAATTGGCAAGTAAAATAATTAAATGGAATTTTAAAATTTCTTCATATGCATTATTTCAAGGAGTTAGATAATACTTAAGAGAATCTTATTCTTCTTTTGATTCCTGATCAAACACACTAAATGAATATATTATTCACTGAGAATCATGTAGGAACAGGTTTAGTATAGAAAGATCAGAAAAGAACAGTACATGTGTCTATGTATGCATACTTGTTTGTCTGGGTAGGGAGCTTTTCAGATGTCAGAGTTTCATTCCCTGATTAGTTTTAATAGACTCTTTACATACTTTATCCCCTTGAATTTAAAAGGAAATTGAAATGTTTACTGGAAAGCAACCACAATCACTTTTTCTAGGGCCACAGAAGATAGACTTCCTTTTCATAGTAACCGGAAGAGTTCTCAGATTCTTGTAATAGAGTAAGAGCAGATAGGGCCACAGAGACTGTCAGTCCCATGAGCATCTAAATAAACGACCATTTTGCACTGCAAACGTAATCTAACCAGGATTGTGAATAAAAAGAGGGTTTCTCTTCCTCACAGCTTCTTTAAATATTAACAAAAGGAATTACCTTAAGGATGGCAAATATTAAAAGTGTTTTGATACATCTCAGTTCATTTGGTCTCTGTTAGTTGAATTTGTTCACTTCTTTATATGATTGTGAGGAATTTTGTGGAAATATCCTATATTTCCCACCAGGGCTTCCCTGGTGGCTCAGGGGTAAAGAATAAACTTGCCAATGCAGTAATGTGGGTTTGATCCCTTGGTCAGGAATATCCCCTGGAGAAAGAAAGGGCAATCCACTCCAGTATTCTTGCCTGGGAGATCCCATGGATGGAGGAGTCTAGTGGGCCACAGACCAAAGGGTTGCAAAGAGTTGGGGCCACAAATTATTTGGCAACTAAGCAACAACATCCTGTGTTGAGAGGCATCATACTGTATGTATATAATGTGTTTTCATTATTCATGCAATTTAGATAGTGATATTACCACCCATATTAAATACTATGTAGGAAGACATGATTTTTTTTTAATACAATGTGGAGATTTTGAACTTTCCTATTGTAAAATTTTTATAAGCACATTCCTACGTACAGCTACACCCATATACAAAAGTCCATTTTTCTTTCTTTAAATGAAGCTAAATTATGGAAATTAAAACATCAGTGTTATAGAAAATCATTAATAATAGATATCTTTTCATTATCCTTACCAAGAAGAAATTGATTTTTCTAGGAAACCATTCAGAAAACAATTCAGTTGATACAAAAGCATTCCCAAGACCAAACTATCACCTCCAAATTGTTAAACTTTTCTCCTTATTAATTTTCACAAGGGTCACAAATATATTACAAGTGTACTCAGGATCTTTTATGAGGAAAAGGAAACATATCCATCTTTGAATCATATATTAGGCTTTGTAATTATTTAGAGTATGTGCTCTGCTGCTGCTGCTGCTGCTGCTGCTAAGTTGCTTCGTGTCCGACCCTCTGTGACCCCATTGACAGCAGCCCACCAGGCTCCCCTGTCCCTGGGATTCTCCAGGAAAGAACACTGGAGTGGGTTGCCATTTCCTTCTCCAATGCATGAGAGTGAAAAGTGAAAGTGAAAGTGAAGTCGTGTCTGACTCTTTTTGACCCCACGGACTGCAGCCCACCAGGCTCCTCCGTCCATGGGATTCTCCAGGCAAGAGTACTGGAGTGGGTTGCCATTTCCTGCTCTAGAATATGTGCTCAGAATGCAACAAAAAGAAAGCAATGGAGATAGAAGTGATTTAGACAGAATTTTTCTACAAAGGAAAGCATTTCTAAAAATTAATGCAGTGTTTGAATTAATATATTTCTTTATGTCTCTAGTAAGTAAAAAAGTCCTTAGAGACTTGATGTTAATTAGGTCCTAATTAACCCTTGAGAAAACATCTCTTCATTGAGTGTGACTCAAAATCAGGAGGAAGGCTGAAGGTGGGAAAATACACTCAATTCTCATGATATATTTTTGCCTACAATCAAACATCTTTTCTAAACACAAACCACATACATATGATAAAGCTGGTGTTCCTTCTATCTGATGATAGAGTTCAGGGCACTTTACCTGAACAAGCAGACAAACATGTTCCCAATTTTCTTTTCTCAAGGCAGAAATGTTTTGTTAAACCACTGACTCTGGAATCACAGTATCACTCAGTCATCTTGATCCTAGCATTCTATGTCATTGTGCAAGCCCACAGAAATAGAAGAAAATCCCTCTACTAAGGTAAATAACAGGTAGAGATCCAAATATACTTTCCCTTATTTCTAAGTCCACCATAGGTCATGCATTATTTAGGTATTTTAGAATACTTTATTTGGTTAAATTTAGAAATATTAAAAAGGCCAAAGTGGTACAATCAGTGCCCTACTGGCAAATTAAAAATAAAAAAATAAAATATCACCACTTGTGATAAAGATGTGAAACTTGAAACAGCTGGAAACTTGAATTAGAACAGGAAAAGATAGAAGTGTAAGCAACTATATCCCCTAAATTTCAATCTGAATTATATGGTACTTTTTCCAAGAATCAACATATATTTAATGCCATTTTATTTTTGTACTGATATTTTGTTTTTATTTGATCCCTTGTTTTACTATTAATATATATATATATATATATATATATATATATATATCCCTGTCTTCATTAAATCACAACTCTAGATTTTACTAGAGAACTCATTTATATTTTCATATGATCCATGTAATTGAAATATGTTTGAAAGATATTCAAATTTGCATAATCACCTCTGAGGAAGTATTTGGCAATGTGACGATTTTCAGTCTTTAAAGAAGCTTAGTCACACATGTCTATCTGGAATTTTGTTTTAAATGTAATAAAAAACTTGAATTAAAACTAAGGAGGACAGAATTAGGTTCTAGAAAATACAGTTTATTTCTGAAAAGAAAATTAAATTCTAACTTCTATTTCCTTGTAATTCACTAATTTACCTTCTATTAACATTATCTTTAAAACTATACAGTCATAAAAAGGAAAACCTGTCACAGTCTTTAAATAAAAGGAAAATTTCTTCTTATTATTATACTTATGTTTATAACTGAAACTAAGAATCCACTGGCTTCTTATGTGACCCTGCTAGAGTTCAAGGCTAAGAAAGGAAATACTACCAAAGAAGAAAGACCTTTAACTTCTCAGTCTGAATTTGTCCACAGAGCCAGAGTAATTGGACATTACATTAGAAAGAAGGAAAAGACCTCGCAACATACTTGATCTACGCTTTCTCGACATCCTTTCTATTTTGAATTACCTTTCTAAACTAAGATTTAATCTTTTTCTAATGTATCTCTCCATCTCTGGTTTTGAGTCCAGGTTATTTCAGTCCAAATGTGGGAAAATGGCAGCCAGTAAGTTCTGTCAGGTCTCCAGACAAGTTGTGTTAAGCCTGTTCATTGCTCACCATGCAATGTTTAAAAAGCAGTAGCTAAGTTTGAACACTTTATGCACATAAATAAGCGGAGCTCCTCCTGAAAAACTGGAACTTTTGGTGACCAAGGACCTTTCCAAAATGGCATCAATTTAGTGAGTCTGTCCAGATACCAGATATGCATCTCCAGTTTTCTACAGTTCTTTCTACTCCTTATAGTTTTACTGACTCCAACATGAAGGACGGGTTGCTCTGACAGTTTCAGTAAACATATTGTCACATTCAACGTGCTAGAATATGAGTTAGAGACTTCTGATCCAGTGGGTTCTTTCTCTATTTCAAGTTGAAAACAGATTCACTTGACTGATAGCTTGATTCTGTTTCCACATCAGGATCCTTACCTTAATCCTCAACTTTTCCCTGTTTCTTTGTTTAACATTTTATCCCTGCTTCCCAAACCAATTAACTTTTTATAAGTTTTAAGATCTAGTTACACCCATCATGAGTATATAGGTAAACCCTTGACCACTGAAGAATGTAGACTTGTAAAAAGAAGGAAAATTATAGAAAGTTAATAGTATAACTTCATGGAAATAATATTAAGGGGACATTTTTCATGATACATTCTATTAAAATATTTGGTTGCAGGGGTTTTACTTCAAATAATCTTAGTATAAGTAACAGTTCAGAGGGAACATGTTTTTATGTATGGTATCAATCTACTGTGACAAAGACTTCTCATTTGTCCTTTGCCCAAAAGCACTCCTTGCTAGGAAATACATGATTGTTTAAGAGCCCAACTTCAAAGTCTAAATTTGTGTGTGTGTGTGTGTATGTGTTTTTACTTCTGATAGCATTTTTCAATAAAGCACAATAGTCACAGCTTTGAAATGCATATTGAATGTCTCTGGCAATAAAACTCATGCTTTCTCAATAACTGATAAAGCTGGGGTTGAAAGACAAGACAGGTTATAGGTTCTCTTTGAACTTTCAATAAAACTATGAAAAATTCAGTATTTCAGTTGCATTTTTCTGCAAATGGACTCACCACGGCAGTGTACTCCTTCATCATATCCATCTAAACAGTCCAGGACGCCATTGCACAGTTGGGATAAATGAATACATTTGTTGGCACCAAGGCAAGCAATGTGATTCCAGGGGCACTTGGTTTCTACCTCCTCAGGACCTGGAAAAATTGTAGGAAGGAACACCATGGTTTGGGTTAGCTTAAGTTTTTCAACTCCAAAACTATCAAGCACAATAAATTGTTAGCATAAACTTATAAAACAAAACAATGAAAAATCCTACCAGAGACCAGTACTGATTATCAGAGACATCAAAATTAGCTTATGTATTTAAAAAATTAAATTTTAAAAGCTGCATAGGAAATAAAAGGTGCATTTTTGTCAAATAATGCATTAAAAACACAATTATTTTTCAACCCATAAATAGGCATGAATTGAAAATCTAAGGGTTGATTTGACTTATTGTTCTATCTCTTATCCTTAGATAAGTGGGAAAGATACTTAAACCATGTAAGATACCTCAAATGTGAAATTCATATAATGGCAACTTGTTGGCAGGGCTCTTTTTAGAATTATATCAGGTAACATAAACAAAAAGGTTTCAGTGGAACTTACATGAACTGTGTCCACCTTAGATTTATTTTATACTTTTAATCTTTATAACTATGGAGAACAGCTAGCTTTATACTTCTATCTGGAGTCTTTTGTTTTTAAAAAAGTCTTAAAACTGAGTAACTATCAAGCAAAAGAATTTTCTAAAGAGCAGATGAACAGGGTGCATTCATTGAGTTCACCTACTGGTGGTAACTGCACTTTATATAGTCATCCCTTGCATTTTTAAAGATATACTTAACTCAGAACATCAAGATTTTTCTTCAAGCTCATCAATTACAAGTTTTTATCAAACATTCACACTGTATATTGCTATATCCAATTTCAGGTTGCTAAATTCCTATTTATACTTGTTTTATAGGCATCTTCCAAATTTCCCATAATGATTTTTAATTTTGCCAAGCTCTCTCAAACCCAAAGTACAGTCACACCACAGGACTGTAGTCATGTATTAATCTGACACTGATTATTGCAATAACCCAGATGTTTCACTCAAGACACACTTCTGATTTATAATCAGTTTTGTTAATATCTATGGGACATTATTTAATCAATTTAACATTAGTTTCCTCATCTGTAAATGGAACTGCCAGCTGAGTCTACCTGGGTTGCAAGGATCAATAGTCACTCATGGCAAAGCACTAAGCATTATGGGATGTAGGCCCAGAGGAGGAATTCCATATGTGTTAATCACGTAAATAAATGCAATGCAGTCGAGATTCTTGTAGAGGAGAATCTAGAGCCAGATTCTTGAGTCCAGTTTCTGGTTCTATTAGTTGAGTAACTTGGGTAAGTTATACTTTGTATTTTACCAGGTTGTTACAAGAAGTATATCAAAAGTTCTTAGTATTTTTCCTGGTAAGCACTAAATAAGTGATTGATATTAATGTAGTTAATAATGTTCTAAGAAGGTGAATTGCCTTTTAGTAAACACATCTTATAACTTTCTTTTCTATTTCAAGGCCCTGAAGGAAAAAAAAAAAAAAACAGCTCAAAAATATGTTTTACGTTATTTCAGTTCAGTTCAGTCACTCAGTCGTACCCGACTCTTTGCAACCCCTTGAATCGCAGCACGCCAGGCCTCCCTGTCCATCACCAACTTCTGGAGTTCACTCAAACTCATGTCCATCAGGTTGGTGATGCCATCCAGCCATCTCATCCTCTGTCGTCCCCTTCTCCTCCTGCCCCCAATCCCTCCCAGCATCAGAGTCTTTTCCAGTGAGTCAACTCTTCGCATGAGGTGGCCAAAGTACTGGAGTTTCAGCTTTAGCATCATTCCTTCCAGAGAACACCCAGGGCTGATCTCCTTTAGGATGAACTGGTTGGATCTCCTTGCAGTCCCAGGGACTCTCAAGAGTCTTCTCCAACGCCACAGTTCAAAAACATCAATTCTTCAGCGCTCAGCCTTCTTCATAGTTCAACACTCACATCCATACATGACCACAGGAAAAACCATAGCCTTGATTAGACGGACCTTTGTTGGCAAAGTAATGTCTCTGCTTTTGAATATGCTATCTAGGTTGGTCATAACTTTCCTTCCAAGGAGTAAGTGTCTTTTAATTTCATGGCTGCAATCATCATCTGCAGTGATTTTTGAGCCCCCAAAAATAAAGTCTGACACTGTTTCCGCTGTTTCCCCATCTATTTCCCATGAAGTGGTGGGACCGGATGCCATGATCTTCATTTTCTGAATGTTGAGCTTTAAGCCAACTTTTTCACTCTCCTCTTTCACTTTCATCAAGAGACTTTATTTAGTGAGGCAGAATAATGACAATAATGAAAAGGCCAATCTAACATCTTCTAGGATGTGTAAAAATTGTTAGAATTGCAGAAGACAGTTATATACTAGCACTAGAAAACTAAGAAAAAAGAAACTAAACATACTATGTAAGCAAAAAAAAAAAAAAAGAAAGCTGGAAAAAAGAAAGCTGGAGTTGCCAAAAGTAATATATGTTTTTTGAAATGCCTTATCAAATATGTATTCTAGATATATGTGATTTTTTCTGATGCTAAAACAGCTTTCAACCATTTGTGTTTGGCAGATGTAAACAAACTTTTCTGTTGTAGTTTCACTAGCTTAAATGTTACTACTAATGGATTCCCTGTATTCTTCATGTATATTATACAATTACCACTATACAAGGGTATTAGTTCTGTCAAATACAAATGTACAATTCATATTACTGAAACATGTCTCTGTAACTTGAGTATCAATATTTTAAAAATATACTTCTCCATACATATGTATATATGTATACACACAAATTAAAAATATATATACATATTTAAATCCAAATTATAGGAACTAAAGCAAGTGAAACTCTTTTTACTGAGGGTTTCTACCTACTGAATCTTATATTTGAAGATTAATATAAATGCATTTTTAAAATAAAAATTTTAAATATAAATCATTTTTATAATTTATAAACTAATAAAATTTTGAAAAGCTATGCCAGTAGTCACAAGAAAGCTGCCTTTTTTTTTAAATTAATAAGCTGATTCTTAAAATTTGAAAAAATGCATCCTTGCATAAATGTCAAAGTAGTGTTTGGGACAGTTATATTTAGATATCTGTAAAAATTTCAAAAATAACCCTACCAAAGAACACTTTATAAACCAGGAGACTAAAAATCTTGAGTTAGAGACCAAAAATTACTAAGTAGCTCTAAAAAGCCAGATTTTTCTAAAAGCAACATGTTTGTTGACTCAAATACATGTGAGAGTTTTCAATTTTAAGATTGTCAGATAACTAATGAACATGACAGAAGGAGTGAAATGCATATCTGGTATCAAGATGAAAGGCTTAGCTATTTACAAATTTTTAGAAAATAAGAAAAATATCTGGGTTTCTCAAAAGGAATATATAGAACTATCAAATTCTTTCTACCAATAATGTAATGACAAAAGTGAAATTTGTTTAGAAAAATGAAAGAGTTAATTGGTTTCTTCATTGATGGATTATAATTACTTTCCTCATCTTTGATATGCTCTTGTCTTGGTTCCCATCCATGCTCAGTAACTGATAAGACAGCTGCAAGATGGACTGCTGCTACTGCTGCTGCTGCTGCTAAGTCGCTTCAGTCCTGTCCGACTCTGTGCGACCCCGCAGACGGCAGCCCACCAGGCTCCCCTGTCCCTGGGATTCTCCAGGCAAGAACACTGGAGTGGGTTGCCATTTCCTTCTCCAGTGCATGAAAGTGAAAAGTGAAAGTGAAGTCGCTCAGTCGTGTCCGACTCCTAGCGACCCCATGGACTGCAGCCTACCAGGCTCCTCCGTCCATAGGATTTTCCAGGCAAGAGTACTGGAGTGGGGTGCCATTGCCTTCTCCGAAGATGGACTGCACTTTCATCAATTCTCCCCAAATTTTCATAACAAAACATATTAAGACAAAGAAAATTTGCAAATTATACTGAAGTAAAGAGCAGAAACTATTCACAGAATAATTATAGAGGTTGCCCCAGACCTTGACGATTACCCTCAAAATTGAGGGAATCAATATCTTAAACCTCTTTGACCAGCTCTGGTATACTTCAGTTGGAAAACTTCTAAAGCCAGAATGTTGTTGCTGTCTTTCTTGAAAACGTGGTAGAGATGGGGCAGTTTGAAAAATAGCAATGCTTGCCTCAAATTCTCAACTGAAACCAGGCACCATGGGTATATGGTGTAGGTGCTTTGGGGAATAATCTATCTTGATTCCCAATGAACATTTAAGACGTAATGCTGTGTGTATCCCCTGAGGCTCCTTTAGTCAATCCTAAAATTAGAAAACTCACCCTGATCACTACTTCTCCCTGTATACCTGTGACAAGAAGCAGCATGGAAGCTGTATGGACTTCCCAGAATATGTCAATGTTACATTAAATAATTCATCTCATGAGGACTTTTGGGCACTCAGAACTTTTCACAACCAGCAATTATAATCTGGACATAGCAAAGAGGAGGGTCAGCGGCTATCAAATATACCCAGAATTATCTCTTTAATTACTAATTATGAAGATTGTGGGGGGATAAGAGAGAGGTGCTGTGATAACAGGGCAGCACATGAGAAATTTCAAAATAGTACAGACTCTTAAAATTTTAACAAGGATGGGAGTCCTGGTGAGAGAATCACTTCACTTGTCAGTAATTCACATTTAGAAAACATTCCCAGTCCCTCAAATCTAATTTTAGGTAACCAGAGCAATATAGCAGAATTTAAAATATAGTAATTAAATATAAGACAGAAAAACCCTATTATGAGTAGGATTTAAAATATACAACACAGAAGAATAGTATCCATATCTTAAATTTTTATAAGCTTTACCCAACTAGCTGAAATAGCTTTCATTTTTTTTAACTGAACCTCATTTCACAAATAAGCCTTCTAGTATTAAGCAAGATAGCACAATTCATCTGCATGTTCTTAAATATTCAAATTATTTTCAAACATAAACATCTACTCTGTTCAGAAAAAAAATGATAATGGAAGACATAAATCTCATCAAATGTCCTTTCTGACTAATAATTGAGATGGTGCATTTTATGAAGGAGTGGAGGTTTTTCTTTTATAATGACAGATATGGTTAAATATCTGCCCTTGTCACTACATCATCACATCTTAGCAGGATCTGTATCAATTCTTCCTCTAAAGTTTAATCTTTCCAGGCTTTTCTGGTGGCTCACACAGTAAAGAATCTGCCTGAATGCAGAAGACCTGGGTTCAACCCCTTTGTCGGGACGATCTCCTGGAGCAGAGAATGGCAACCCACTCCAGTATTTCTACCTGGAGAATTCTATGGACAGAGGAGCCCGGTGGGCTACCATCCATGGGATCACAAAGAGTCAGACACAACTGAGTGGCTAACACACACACACACCTTACACTATGTCACCTTACACTCTGGGAGTTTTGTCCTATCAATACTTGCTGTTTTGTTTAATGGTATTCCCTATCTCTATCTTTCCAATAGTCCTAACTTTTGTCTGTTATTCACTCAGTTTATTTTAAACCTACCCTCAAGAATAAATTTGCTTTTTCTGACTGAATGTTCCTTGAGGTGATATTTATGTATTTCAACTGTTAAACTGCACCTGCTGCATTCCCTCTCACTCCAGCCTCTTCTTCCAACCCTGCTGAGCTTCTCCCCAGGTCCTCCTGATGGTCACACTAACAGTAAAGCCAGAGGCATACAGCATCCTTCAAAAGCTGAGCAGACTTCTGCTCTCTTAGCCATACTTTCCTCCATTATTGTTCATGCACTGAAAACTCTTGTCACACTACTGTTATTTATACCATTCCATGAACATACTTAGATGCATTTCATAGATGCTCTTTTATAAACTTCTCTTTCTCTCCAGTAAAGGAATATTTAGTTCTCTTAACATTTAGTATACTGCCTGATACTGAATAAACAATGTTCAATATTCAGTTGGTGAATGAAGTTTCTAGCAACTGAACTTTCTTTAATATACTAGAAGTTACCTTTTTTAAATAATCAGTGCATTATCAGAATTGATTTCACAAAACAAAACAAATTTCACCCAAAGACTTCTCTCAAGCTCTTGATATTTATAATTACTGACCACATGAAATCTAAACTCCTTGGCCTGATTTCATGTTCTAGTTGAAACTAAATTAGCATTATTCACAATTAATCACCATTACATTATATACAGTTATTTTCAGTACTTATACTCTATACAGTCGACTCATTGGAAAAGTCCCTGACGCTGGGAAAGATTGAGGGCAGAAGGAGGAGGCATCAGAGGATGAGATGGCTGGATGGCATCACTGGTGCAGTGGACAAGAACTTGGGCAAACTCTGGGAGATGGTGAGGAACAGGGAGGGTGGGCATGCTGCAAGTCCATGGGGTCACAGAGTCGGATGCAACTGGACGAATGAATAACAACATACTCCATTGATTCTTTTTTATCATTCAACTCCCTAAAATACACCAAATTTTTCCCACCTATAAATTTTTTGGTATGTAATATAATCATGTGAAAACCATCTCTTTTTCACCACCCAGTAAAATCCTTCAAGATCTGGCCTCTCTATCAAGTTTCTTCTGTGGAAAAAAAAAAAAATAGGAAATAGTGGAAAGGTTATGTGGTTTAGAGACAAAAACCTTGAATTAGAGTTTTTATCTGCCATGTATTAGTTGCCTTATTGCCAAATTCAGATTTAGATTGAAGAAAGTAGGGAAAACCACTAGACCATTCAAAGAAAGAAAGTGAAGTCGCTCAGTCGTGCCCAACTCTTTGTGACCCCATTGAGAGTAGCCTGCACCAAGCTCCTCTGTCCATGGGATTTTCAAGGCAAGAAGTACTGGAGTGGGTTGCCATTTCCTTCTCCAAGGAATCTTTCCAACCCAGGGTTCGAACCCAGTTCTCTCACATTGTAGACAGACACTTTACCGTCTGAGTCACCAGAAAGTCCATTCAGGTATGACCTAAATCAAATCCCTTAGAATTATACAGTGGAAGTGAGAAATAGATTTAAGGGACTAGATCTGATAGACAAAGTGCCTGATGAACTATGGACTAAGGTTCCTGACATTGTACAGGAGACAGGGATCAAGACCATCCCCAAGAAAATGAAATGCAAAAAAGCAAAATGTCTGTCTGAAGAGCCCTTATAAATAGCTATGAAAGAAGAGAAGCAAAAAGCACAGAAAGGATATAGCCATTTGAATGCAGAGTTGCAAAGAATAGCAAGGAGAGATAAGAAAGCCTTCCTCAGTGATCAATGCAAAGAATAGAGGAAAACAATAGAATGGGAAAGAACAGAGATCACTTCAAGAAAATTAGAGATACCAAGGGAACATTTCATGCAAAGATGGGCTCAATAAAAGATAGAAATGGTATGGACCTAACAAACAGAATATATTAAGTAGAGGTGGCAAGAATACACAGAAGAACTGTACAAAAAAGAACTTCACGACCCAGATAATCACGATGGTGTGATCACTCACCTAGAGCCAGACATTCTGGAATGTGAAGTCAAGTGGGCCTTAGAAAGCATCACTATGAACAAAGCTAGTGGAGGTGATGGAATTCCAGTTGAGCTCTTTCAAATCCTAAAAGATGATGCTGTGAAAGTGCTGCCCTCAATATGCCAGCAAATCTGGAAAACTCAGCAGTAGCCACAGGACTGAAAAAGGTCAGCTTTCATTTCAATTTTTAAGAAAGGCAATGCCAAAGAATTCTCAAATTACTGCACAATTGCACTCATCTCACATGCTAGTAAAGTAATGCTCAAAATTCTCCAAGCCAGGCTTCAACAGTACATGAACCATGAACTTGCAGATGTTCAAGCTGGTTATAAAAAAGGCAGAGGAACCAGAGATCAAATTGCCAACATCCGCTGGATTATCGAAAAAGCAAGAGAATTCCAGAAAAACATCTATTTCTGCTTTATTGACTATGCCAAAGCCTTTGACTGTATGAATCACAATAAACAGTGGAAAATTCTGAAAGAGATGGGAGTACCAGGCCACCTGACCTGCCTCCTGAGAAATGTGTATGCAGGTCAGGAAGCAACAGTTAGAACTGTGCATGGAACAACAGACTGGTTCCAAATAGGAAAAGGAGTACGTCAAGGCTGAATGTTGTCACCCTGCTTGTTTAACTTCTATGCAGAGTATATCATGAGAAACGCTGGGCTGGATGAAGCACAAGCTGGAATTAAGTTTGCCAGGAGAAACACCAATAACCTCAGATATGCAGATGACACCACCCATATGGCAAAAAGTGATGAAGAGGCTCTTGCCTCTTGATAAAAGTGAAAGAGGAGAGTGAAAACATTGGCTTAAAGCTCAACATTCAGAAAACTGAGATCATGGTATCCAGTCCTATCACCTCATGGGAAACAGATGGGGAAACAGTTGAAACAGTGTCAGACTTTATTTTTCTGGGCTCCAAAATCACTGCAGATGGTGACTGCAGCCATGAAATTAAAAGATGCTTACACCTTGGAAGGAAAATTATGATCAACCTAGACAGCATATTAAAAAGCAGAGACATTACTTGTCAACATAGGTCCATCTATTCAAGGCCATGGTTTTTCCAGTGGTCATGAATGGATGTGAGTGTTGGACTATAAAGAAAGCTGAGTGTCAAAGAATTTATGTTTTTGAACTGTGGTGTTGCAGAAGACTCTTGAGAGTCCCTTGGACTGCAAGGAGATCCAACCAGTCCATCCTAAAAGAGATCAGTGCTGAGTGTTCATTGGAAGTGTTCAACTGATGTTGAAGCTGAAACTCCAATACTTGGCCACCTGATGCAAAGAGCTGACTCATCTTAAAAGACCTTGATGCTGGGAAAGATTGAAGGTGGGAGGAGAAGGGGACAGCAGAGGATGAGATGGTTGGATGACATCACTGACTCAATGGACATGAGTTTAAGTAAACTCCAGCAGTTGGTGATGGACAGGGAGGCCTGGCATGCTGCAGTTCATGGGGTCGCAAATAGTCAGACAAGACTGAGAGACTGAACTGAAGTGAACTGAAGTAGTTAACCTCACTGAAAATTTTTTTTGCATTTGAAAAACATGAGTAATATTAGTGCCTATATCACATGATTTTCATAAGGATCGCATGATCATAATTTGAAGAATTATTTGAAACTCAGGTTCTATTAAAGTCTGCTGCTGTTGTTGCTGCTAAGTCGCTTCAGTCATGTCCGGCTCTGTGCGACCCCATAGACGGCAGCCCACTAGGCTCCTCTGTCCCTGGGATTCTCCAGGCAAGAATATTGGAGTGGGTTGCCATTTTCTTCTCCAATGCATGAAAGTGAAAAGTGAAAGTGAAAAGTGAAAGTGAAGTCGCTCAGTCGTGCCTGACTCTTAGTGACCCCATGAACTGCAGCCTACCAGGCTCCTCTGTCCATGGGATTTTCCAGGCAAGAGTACTAGAGTGGGGTGCCATTGCCTTCTCCAGTGCATGAAAGTGAAAAGTGAAAGTGAAGTCGCTCAGTTGTGTCCTACTCTCAGCGACCCCAGTCTAGTATTGATTAAAACACAAAACATAGAGGAACATAAGAATCATTTCTATTGATAGGCACCCTTACAATATTTGACCCTTGAATATTGAATCCTGTGAAGATATTCTATTTCTAAAAATTAAGACCCCATCACTTCTAAGACTTTATGACAACTGCCTTAAATATGGAAGCTTTCAAACTACACTACAAACCTATGATAACCAAAAAAGTACATTACTGGCAGCAAAATAAAAAACAAGCAAACAAACAAAAAATCACCAATGGAATAGAATAGAGAGCCCAGAAATTAACCCACAACTCTATGGACAATATATGACAAAGAGGCAAAAATATACACGAGATAAAGACAGCTTCTATGACAGTGTTAGGAAAAACTGGACAGTTACATACAGAAGAATCAGCCTAGTCTACTTTCTCACACCTTGCACACAAATAAATTAAAAATGGATCAAAGACCTAAATGTAAGGCCTGAAACCACAAAACTTCTAAAAGAAAACTTAGGCTGTATGCTCTCTCACATCAGCCTTTAGCAATATTTTTTTGAACATGTCCCCTCAAGCAAGGGGGAAAAGATAAACAAATGGACTACATCAACCTAAAACCTTTTGTATAGTGAAGGAAACTAACAACAAAACAGACCACCTACAAAATGGGAGGAAATATTTGCAAAATATATCTCCAATAAGGAATTAATATCCAAAATATAAAATGAGCTCATGCAACTAAACATCAGAAAAACAAACCATCTGGTTAAAAAATGGACAAAAGTTCTGAATAGACAGTTTTTCAAGGAAAACATACTGATGGTGAAAAGGCACATGAAGATGCTCAAGTTCAGTATTCAGAAAAATTCAAATCAAAACCACAGTACAGTGTTACCTCATACCTGTAAGAAGGACCAGAGCTTTTAAAAAAAAAAAAAAACTAACAAATGTTGGCAAAGATGTGGAGAAAAGAGAACCCTCACACATGGTACATATACAGTGGAATATTAGCCATAAAAAGGAATGAAATTATGCCATTTGAAGTCACTTGGTTGGACCTACAGATTAAGTGAAGTAAATCAGAGAGAGAAAGACAAATGTCACGTTATCACTATACATGGAACCTAAAAAAAAATTATACAAATGAACTTAATTTACAAAATGGAAACAGACTCACTGACTGAAAACAAACTTATGGTTACCAAAGGGGAAACATGGCAGGGAGGGATAAATCAGGACTTTGAGATTAACAAATATACACTACTATATATAAAGGACCTACTGTATATATATATATGCTATGCTATGCTAAGTCACTTCAGTCGTGTCCGACTCTGTGTGACCCCATAGACAGCAGCCTACCAGGCTCCCCTGTCCCTGGGATTCTCCAGGCAAGAACACTGGAGTGGGTTGCCATTTCCTTCTCCAATGCATGAAAGTGAAAAGTGAAAGTGAAAGTGAAGTCGCTCAGTCATGTCTGACTCTTAGCGACCCCATGGACTGCAGCCCACCAGGCTCCTCCATCCATGGGATTTTCCAGGCAAGAGTACTGGAGTGGGGTGCCATTGCCTTCTCCAGTATATATATATAAGGACCTACTGTATAGTACAGAGAACTCTAATCAGTATATGTAGTGACATATAAGGGAAAAGAATCTGAAAAAGAATGGATATACGTATATGTAAAAATGAATCACTTTGTTGTATATCAGAAACTAACACAACACTGTAAATAAACTATAAAATACAATTTAGAATACAGGACTTTATACACTGTGATATTCACTTCGTGATGTATGTAAATCAAATCATTTTGCTATATGCCTTAAATTCATACAGTGCTGGATGTCAATTATATATTAATAAAACCATGAAAATATAAAGAAATTAAAATATCTTTAAATTAACTTTCCTAGAATCTTTTTTAAAAAATTAGTGTCTTTAAGCAATATACAGAGATTTCTGGAATACTATTAATGTGATTTCAAATACTTAAACTTTTCTATCTCTATTAGATAAAAAACTTTTAAAAGACTGCATTTATATACAATTATATCCATTTTCCTGGAAATACTACAGACAATCGTCTTTTAAGGAGAAAAGGTGATTATTTTTATGCAATTAAGTGTATGGAAATAGCACATTATAACATCTATTATAATTTTCACAGCTGAGAAATCAAAATAGCTAACAGCAATATGGGATGCTTCTGGAAACTGTGGAGCATGTACTAAACCACATTATTTGCTTCATGTTATTTTGGGAAACAAGTACATAATGTGAAAGTATTTAATATCATATATCTGTTCAATATTAAGCATAATATCAGATTTCATGATGTCTTTACAGTTCTAATACAACTTTCCTAGAACTATATTTCATAAGATACTACTTTTATTTTCAGGGAAATTTATTTTTGTTTAAGAGCGACTTCCCCTGACAGACTGATATCCTAATTTAAATAGAAAGGATGAAAGAAATTTATAGTATTTCAAAGAAATAATATTTATAGTATTTTTAAAGAAAATTAAAATTGGATTTATGAGTTTCAACTTCTAAATAAAATAATATTAATTGATATAATTTGTTAGAGTAATCTTTATGATTAAAATCAAGGATACAGGAATATGAATAAGAACCTCTAAAGATACATGTGCACTCTCTCTACCAGTAACTCACTCAAGTTAAGTAATTTCTTTGTAAAAGAGGTTCCAGTAATGGCTTGTGTGTCTACATATTTCAAATGGATGTTGTGAAGATTCAAGAACTGGAAGAGATGTAAGGGTGATTGATTTTGTCCAGCTGCACTACCCCAAGCCATCTCTGACATCTGTCCTATTTTTAAAGGCCTTGGGGAAGGATATTTTGCAGCTTTGATAACTTCTAAGGTTTAAAAATCCTTTTTCTTTTGTCCTTACTCTTCAGAATTCTCAGTATATGAAAATTCCTTACATCTAATGTACACAGCTTTATTTATATATTTAATGTATGAAAAGCATGCCTGCTCACCTACTAAAGATTGTACAGTATTAAAGTAATTCTGCTACAACCAAAGATGCCACTGTGTCTGCTATTATGAGTATGAATAAACAGGTGGTTAGTTAAGATTCTTACTAAAAACTTCTGTATCATATCTGGGAAAACTGCTATATTAAGATAGAGAGCTCTGTATTTCTCTGTGTGTGTGCACTGCTAACTTTAGAATATATCAAACGAATTTTACTAATTTGACTGTCAACCCCTGAATCCAACAAATAAATATAGGTTAAGTCATAATATTCTCTTGCACTAGAACTGTGATCATTTAGAATACAGTCAAAATTGGTAAATGAAAATATTGTATGGACATAACCAAAGCATTGGTACCATTAATTACAGCTTTTGAAATAACTTTATCAGGCCAATGGACTGTCTTGCTTTATGACTTTCCACTTAAGGGCAAATAGATAAGAAAATAAATGAAAACACTGTTTTAAGAATGACTTTCATTGTAGCATTGCCATTTACTAAACCCAGTGCTAACGGGAAATTGCTTGGATGATTAAAAAGTTGTTGTCATTTAAGTATTTTAAATGCTCCTTTATTTCTTTCCATGTATCTATTCTTTATATGTTTTTTTTCTCTTTTTTCCTGATATTAGATCATTTTTTTAAATTAAAAAAAATTTTTTTTGATTTTCACTTTCATTCACTTATTTATTTATAAAATATGAGTAAATATAATCGGTTGATGTAATTACACTGTGAGTTGTGTTTTTTGCTGTTAACAAACATTACCTTAATGTTGAACCACCTTTTAATGTAGTCCCAATCAGTGGCTTACACCATCCCAGGTTAAAAACAGCTCCATTTTTTCTGTAACTTTTTTTGTAGAAAAATGTAAACATACACCAAAATAGAGACAATAGTATAATCAACCTCAATCCTAATTAGGTCAATAATTATCAACTTCAACAAAATGTTGATAATTGTTGAAGTTGATAATTATTGACCTAATTAGGACTGCACAATATTGTATTGGTTTTGCCATATATCAACATGAATCCACCACAGGTATGCAAGTGTTCCCCATCCTGAACCCTCCTCCCTCCCTGTACCATCCCTCTGGGTCGTGCCAGTGCACTAGCCCCAAGCATCCAGTATCGTGCATCGAACCTGGACTGGCGATTCATTTCATGTATGGTATTATACATGTTTCAATGCCATTCTCCTAAATCATCCCACCCTCTCCCTCTCCCTCTATGCGAGACAGCAAAAGAGACACTGATGTATAGAACAGTCTTTTGGACTCTCTGTATGTTTTTGATTTTTGATCACCCCCACTCTCTGTCAAAAGGTCTAGAAATGTGCTTTTTCTTCCCTCCACCTCTGTTAAAATGCACTTCCATTTTTTTTTTTTTAATCTATTAGAGTCTTTCTCTTTGTTAGCCAACCTATATACTAAGTGCTATTTCTTACAGGTAATATAGTTACATTTAAACAAGATTCTTACAGAAACAATAGATTAATTCCAAAGACTGGGATTTTAGGCTTTCTGTTAAAATGACAAAGGTAATTTTGTTTGAGAGAAAAGAGATACTTCTTCATTGATTGATACACATATCATATTTCTTGGCCGTTGTATTGATTTGTATTTGACTCTCAACTGAATGAATATGTATTTAATGAATGAATGAATATGTATTAATCAATGAACCACAAAGAAGATGCTTGTCTATCAATAGTTTGCAGAAGTTCTACTGAGTCCTCAAGAAGTAAAACACGTTCCAGTCATACCTTAAAACTTTTAAGAATAAAAGATTTACTCGATTTGCTGATAAGATAACCAAGGAAGCAGAAGATGAAATGTTCCATTTGGGAGTATCTTTCTTTCTGAAATACAGGTAGAAGATAAGTATTTCACCTTTAAAGCCAGTGCTTTTTCCTCTTGTTCTCTGGTGTCTACCTATTGTAAGCAGGTGACAGTTCCTGATGGCAGTTCTGAATTTCAGAGCAGTGTGGAAAGCCTACTCAATTTGAAACAGAGATGACTCCCTGGTAGAAAGCATGCTAAAAGACAGATGCCTACTGAAAAACAAAACAAACAAAAGTGCCAAAATCAGATAGTTCTACACATCCTCCAGAGGAAGGCGATCTTACTATGACAAAGGGACAGTGAGTGGGAACAGCCAACTGGCTCATCCACATGTCGGGACAGCTGAAAGCCTTTCAATCTTTCATTCCTCACATGTGTTAGACATTGTTTCCGAGCCAACCTCTATGCACACTGAGGCATGGCTATTGTCACTCTTAACAGCAATTCCTTGCTTGTTTTTTTCTTAGAAATCTGTAAAGGAAGACTTTCTTCCTCTATAGACTAAGATAATAAAAGGTTAGATGCAAGTCCCCAGTTACGGTCTAAAAACCAAGGCAGGTTAATGTCAGGAGATAATAGAAGAAAAGATTTGGTGATATGTTTCCCAAATGATAATAGTCAAAGATCAAAGAATTCTAAATATATAAATCATTCAGAACTCTTGAAAGACATTAAGTTCTCCCCAAAACCAGTAAATAACAAAGCCAACATTTGTTGAGTAAATATATAAGACAACTAGTAAATGTGTCTCTATACTTTTGTTCAGATTAAGAACAATTAAGAACTATTTTGAGGATCTTTTTGGTAACAAGCATCATTTTTCATCCAATTAACTCTTCAGTATAATTCAAGTAACACAAAAACAGCTCCATGAAAACTGGAGAACAAGCTTTTTAATTTTACAGGGCTCCTTCAAGACATTAAATTATACATACTCACTTAAAAAGAAAACTATCTTTCTGATTTAGATAAAAGTTTGCTCCATGACCCCTGGTCAAACAACCCAGATTCACTGTGATATATGTAATAAAAAGTAGAAACATCTTTCCTAATTTCACTGGTACATTTATTAGAATAAAAGTTATTTAATAGGAGTTATTCACTCATTATTCCATTTGGGGGAAAACCTAATATTTAGTTACAAGGGATGGATAAGAGAAAAATAGACAAGGGAGAAGAGGAATAAACATGTCTTGAATTACTCTATCACATTTTGAAAAGAAATTCTTTGTTGTGCATGAAAATAAACAATTGTTTGAGAGACCTGATTAGCATACAAATGGTTTTATAGTGAGAGAGACTGGTTACAGCATGTATAGCTAATAGTCTTTCACTAGAAGAACCATGTCGCATGACATGGTGATTTTTATATAAGCCAATTTATACTTGAGAGGAAGACAGAATGTTAAACAGCCCAATTTAAAAGCCATAGGATGGTACAGACATTCTTAGATTTAACAAGGTTGAATCATTGGTAGATACAGTGTGTTTTTCAGACCAAAAGTGAAATACTATTGATGAAAGATATTTTTTAAAATTTGATTTTTATGTCATTTAAAATTATGCTAACTCAATATAGGAGTTACTTTAAATGAAAATAAATTCCTTTACTGCATTCTCTGAAAGCAGCATTATATTATCGGATAACTGCTGTTTATTGAGTACTTTGTATGTTCCAGCTTCTGTAAACACAGAGGTAAGCACATAATGTCCATTATCTTATTAAATTCTTACAAGAATATCATGTGTTAGATATTATAGTTGCTAGTATACAAATGAGACTGAAGACTGAAGAGGATAAATACCTTCCTCAAGGTCACAGAGTAGAAATGCTATTCTTTGAATTCATGTCTCATATCTTCTAAAACCTGTTTCTTTACTATTATCTTAAATTGTGCAACAGTCTCAATCCCATGTAACACAGAAACAGATGAGGCATGACACCTAATTATGCCTTTCTATCTGTTTCTCCTTCTTTGTGATGAAGGATCTTGAAGAAAAGGGAAGAAAATCATATTATAAGGCTGTGAAGCTATGCCACATAAATACTTACACAGTTCTTACAGTCAGGGGTGATACCAGAATATTTAACAACAGATGAAATAGAGGCTACAGCTTCTACAAGAAGCCATAAGCAGGTAACTTGGGGGGAATCTTGGCCAGGTGACCAGGCCTGTTTGACTAGGGAGAGAGAGGTAGGGATGGGAAGACAATGGGGAGGAAGGATAGGCTGAGAGACAGGTGAATAGGCTGAGGTGTGCTAGGATAGCTGATTTCTTTGCCCACTTTGGCCTGAAGGAGCATGGTGTCATTTGAGGGGTCCCAAGAAGGCACCTAATAGCAGCTGTTTAGAATCAGAATAGAAGTATTCCAATATTTTATAAACCAGTACTGTTGTGCCATGCATACCCAACTAAATATCTGTTGTACTTAGAGGAATTTGTCTTGTCTGTCTCTTTAGTCATATCCAATTCTTTGCAATCCTATGGACTGGAGCCCACCAGGTTCCTCTGCCCACAGGATTCTCCAGGCAAAAATACTGGAGTCAGTTGCCATGCCTTCCTCCAGGGGATCTTTCTGACCCAGGGATCAAATCTTCATCTCTTATGTCTCCTGTATTGACAGGCAGGTTTTTATCACTTTTCTAACAAATTCTAACCATAAACACAATTCCGTATGATTGGCCTTGATGCTGCTAAGTCACTTCAGTCGTATCCGACTCTGTGCGACCCCATAGACGGCAGCCTACCAGGCTCCCCTGTCCCTGGGATTCTCCAGGCAAGAACACTGGAGTGGGTTGCCATTTCCTTCTCCAGTGCAGGAAAGTGAAAAGTGAAAGTGAAGTCGCTCAGTCATGTCCGACTCTTAGCAACCCCATGGACTACAGCCCACCAGGCTCCTCCATCTATGGGATTTTCCAGGCGAGAATACTGGAGTGGGGTGCCATTGCCTTCTCACTATGATTCATTAAATACAAAGTGGTTTTCAATGGTACATATTGCTAAGGTAAAGCTCAAGTCTTCTAAAAGATCAGCCTTCTAAACCATACCCCCAAACCCCAACTTTGAACCATTTGGTCAGTCTTTCAACGTGTGCTTATTTCTGCTTTGGTGAAGCATCTTTGCATCTTTTTTTAAAATTTTTATTTTGATATAAATTTATTAATTTTAATTGGAGGCTAATTACTTTACAATATTGTATTGGTTTTGCCATACATCAACATGAATCTGCCACAGGTGTACACGTGTTCCCAATCCTGAACCCCCCTCCCTCCTCCCTCCCTGTACCATCCCTCTGGGTCGTCCCAGTGCAATGGCCCCAAGCAAGCAGTATCATGCATTGAACCTGGACTGGCCATTCATTTCTTACATGATATTAAACATGTTTCAATGCCATTCTCCCAAATCTTCCCACCCTCTCCCTTTCCCAGAGTCCAAAAGACTGTTCTATACATCTGTGTCTCTTTTGCTGTCTCGCACACAGGGTTATCGTTACCATCTTTCTAAATTCCATATATATGTATTAGTATACTATATTGGTGCTTTTCTTTCTGGCTTACTTCACTCTATATAATAGGCTCCAGTTTCATCCATCTCATTAGAACTGATTCAAATGTATTCTTTTTAATGGCTGAGTAATACTCCATTGTGTATATGTACCACAGCTTTCTTATCCATTCATCTGCTGATGGACATCTAGGTTGCTTCCATGTCCTGGCTATTATAACAGTGCTGCAATGAACATTGAGGTATACGTGTCTCTTTCGATTCTGGTTTCCTCCGTATGTATGCCCAGCAGTGGGATTGCTGGGTCACAAGGCAGTTCTATTTCCAGTTTTTTTAAGGAATCTCCATACTGTTCTCCATAGTGGCTGTACTAGTTTGCATTCCCACCAACAGTGTAAGAGGGTTCCCTTTTTTCCATCTTTTAGAACAAATCGATGGGCCACTTGTCAATTGCTGCCTCTCTCTGGTAAAGTCTAGCTACTTCTGCCACTCAGCTTCAAGGCCTGGTTAGTTTGGCAGGATGGAGTACTACAGGAAGGAGGCCAATATCACAAGTTCAAATACCATATGGAAAAATTATCTCTTTCCACTTTTCAGCCATAGGTTTTACCTTCTAACATCTGCTCCTCATACTCTCTTCTATCTATCATATTAATTTTTCTTCATGCTAGAGCTGACACAGTACAAGTCTATAGCTTTGAAGCAACACAAACCCCTAAAGGGAGAAATGGACACACTAAGGATTAAAATGCATATTTAAAAAGATAGAGTCTTAGCCAGGCTTGAGTTTGAGTTCAACGTGCCAACACTAAATACTCAGCCAGATTCTCCCTGGGAAGCCCTGTAGGGGATAGCTGCAGAACCTTTTGGTGTTCTAACTGTTCTGTTTTGTTTCATTAAATAGCACCTTGGCTCTCCATAATTTCCTTATGGAAATCATCTTCTGGCAACATCTTTGTCTCCAAATTTTATAAAAACAACTACCCCTCTTACTGCATTCTGGAGGTGTAAGTTTATGCCCAGTGACAGGAGAATACAGAAAACAGTGTGACTGAATTTGAAACACAAACTAACACACATAATGGCAACTTCAGCAATACAGATCACCTTTGCAATGAGGCCATGCATGCTTAGTCACTGAGTCATGTCCAACTCTTTTGCACCCCCATGGATTATAGCCTACCAGGCTCCTCTGTCCATGGAATTCTCCAGGCAAGAATACTGGAGTGGGTTGCCATTCCCTCTTCCAGGGCATCTTCTTGACCCAGGGATCAAACCTGTGTTCCTAGATTCTTTATCACCAACACCACCTGGGAAGCCCCCATAATAGGTTACATCCCAACAAACCCATCTAAAGTTGAATATCGTTAAGTCAAAAATGCATTAATACATTTAACTTACCAAACATCCAAGCTTAGCCTGGCCTACCTTAAATGTGCTCAGAATACTTATATTCACACGTGCTTAGTCACTCAGTTGTGGTTGATGCTGCGACCCTGTGAACTACAGCCCACCAGTTCCTCTGTCCATGGGCTTTCCATACTGTCCTCCAGGGGATCTTCCCAATCCAGTGATCGAACCCAGGTATCCCACATTGCAGGTGGATTCTTTACCGTATGAGTCACTAGGGAAACCCAAGAATACTGGAGTGGGTAACCTATCTCTTTTCCAGGGGATCTTCCTAACCCAGGAATTGAACCAGCGTCTCCTGCATTGCAGGCACATTCTTCACCTGCTGAGCTATACAGATGGGTAAAATCAATTTCCAAAAAGATTATTTCATACTAACGTGTTGACTATCTCAGTAATGTACTGAAACTGTACTGAAAGTGAAAAACAGAATGGTTTTCTGGGTACAGAATAATTGTAAGTTGCTTACCCCTATGATCGGAGAAGGCAATGGCACCCCACTCCAGTATTCTTGCCTGGAAAATCCCATAGATGGAGGAACCTGGTAGGCTGCAGTCCATGGGGTCGCTAAGAGTCGGACATGACTGAGCAACTTCACTTTCACTTTTCACTTTCATGCATTGGAGAAGGAAATGGCAACCCACTCCAGTGTTCTTGCCTGGAGAATCCCAGAGACGGGGGAGCCTGGTGGCTGCCGTCTATGGGGTCGCACAGAGTCGGACAGGACTGAAGCGACTTAGCAGCAGCAGCAGTACCCCTATGATCACAGCATGCTGCCACTTCCCAGCATCAAAAGAAAGTATATACTTCTTATTACTAGCCCAGGGAAAGATTAACACTCATAGTATGTTTTCAGTTTCTACTCAAATGTGTATTGCTTTCTCATCATCATAAGTTTGAAAAAGCATGTTGAACCATCACAAATCAGGGACTATTTGTAATGTTAATGAAACCAATCTACTAAATGATACCTGAAAAATTTGAAAAAATGAATGAACTAGTGAGGTCTACTATTTGGATGGGCTTCCCAGGTGGCACTAGTGGTAAAGAACCCACATGCCAGTGCAGGAGAAATGAGACGCGGGTTTGATCCCTGGCTAAGGAAGATGCTCTGAAGTAGCAACCCACTCCAATGTTCTTGCCTGAATAATCCAATGGACAGAGGAGCCTAGAGGGCTACAGTCCATAGGGTGACAAACAGTTGGACATGATTGAAGCAACTTAGCACTCACATACAACACATGCACAAATACCACTGTATCAAGATTTTAGTGAGTCTCATCTCCACCAAACCTTTTTGTTGCTGTTTTGGTTAGATATATTTTCAAAGAAAACCATTGATTCATTTTCTTTTAATCTGCCCTTTCTGACCTTCATACCCATGGTAATGGTCAATGGGACTTGACAGAAAGGAAAAGGACAAACAAGAGATCAACAGAAGTGTGAGCAATGGAAAATCAGGCATTGGGTAAGAGAGCAGACAAAGATTTTATCTGACCCTAAATTTATAACATGACTTTTAAAGTTGGTCTTTTCTATAGACGTTTTAACAGAGACATACAAACGAAAATCTTTCAACAGCACTTCTGTTTCTTCACTTTTAAGTTTAATACTTATTTTCTAAATCAGCTAAACATTTGTTGGTTCAATAACTTTACTACATGGACTCTGAAAGTCTGTCAAAGATAGGCTTTTTCAGACTTACACAGATACATAATAATTTAGTGAAATAGATAACAATATTCTATTAAAGCAAAACTATATATATGTATTATAAATATATAATATTTATTATAAATATATTTTATATATTTATATATAAATATATATACAAATTATATATATATATATATATATACACACACACACATGTATACACATATATATGGAGAAGGAAATGGCAACCCACTTCAGTATTCTTGCCTAGAGAATCCCACGGACATAGGAGCCTTGTGGGCTACAGTCCATGGGGTCACAGAGAGTCAGACATGACTTAGTGACTAAACAACAACATATATATATAAATATATAAATTTGAGAAAATACATAAATCCTTTACTATAGCATTTCCTATTGGTTTCACCTCTGTCCTCATTATGGTACTATCTGATGAAGTTGATTAATTATCACAATTAAGGTAAAAATAGTAAGATAGAAAGAGTAATCCATAGACTTTAGAGATGCTTCATTTACATGTAAAGTTGGAAAGGAAATGCTGTCTCATTAGAGTATTGTATTTGAAAATAAGATATATGTACAGGTTTCCTTTATATATATATATAAACATAAAATTACCCTAAGATAATGTCACCATTTTGATGATTTATGCTGAATACATGAAGGATTCCATCACCATTGATGCTGTTCAAAGTATTTCACCATTTTGCTACTCTGATCTGATTTTCCTAGATCATGAACACTTCCCCACATTTCATACTAAACATTTGGTCAACATTTACTAAACAGTTGGTGTGGTCAGAACCACACTGTATAGTCTAAGATAATGCTTCCTAAACTTCAATGCAAATCACTTTTGCATCTTCTTAAAGTGTAAATTTTGAGGCAGTAGACCTTGGTTAGGGCTGAAATTCTGCATTTCTTTGAGTTTCCAAAAGGTGCTGCTACAACACAGAGTACACTGAGGAGCAATGCTCAGACACCTCCAAAAATAGCTTTAAAGTACAGTGCCCATTTTTTGGAAACTTGTTCACTGAAAACGAGCCTAGACAAATTGAGCACCTAGGTTTTTTAAACTACAATTCAACAAAATATCATTTAAGAAAGGGAAGACACATCTTATCTTTAACTCTTTACCAATATTAATATATTCACATTTTAGAAATCCTGACCTGCAGCAAGTTCTTATGCAAGATTTTGTCCTGGGACAGCATATGTGTTAACATCCTGATTTAAAAAAATTCTTCTCAACATTACTTGGGAATCTCATATAGTCAAAAAATAAGAGGTCATGAGCTACAAAAAATACCAGGTATAAAATTGAAGAAGTTATGCAAAAAGTTCCTATTTTCTGTTGTTTGTTTTTAGAAACTGAAAATTGATAACATGAAAGTACAAATGAAGAATTGACCATATGATGTCAAATCTGACAGCTCAGTTAAAATTGTATTAGTCACTTCTCAGTTTACTGAATATGATCAGTCAAGGATGAGCAACCTTAACAGCTGTGAGTCAGAACTTGAGACCTAAGAAATGCTAAGTTAGAAGACCAACTTCCATTTTATTTATAGCTCTCATATATAATATATATTTATATATGTATCCATTTCATTCCTTAAGTTTGCAAAACTTACTCCTGGGAAAATGAAATGGCTAGTTTAGATTTCTGGGCAACTGACACCAAAAATATTTCAAATAATTTATTTAGACCAACTACCTTCTCTGTCCTGCTACCTGATTACACATCTACTTCTGCATATAACAACTGCACTTTCTTCAATTTTTAATTAAGTTGTTAGAGAGAAGTCATCTGAATTTACTTGGTGTCCTAGTTTAAAGTTTCATCCTAGAATAGCTAATTAAAGAAGTGCAGGTTTTTCCTCTTACTCACATATTAGTGTGAAGTCAGGGCAGAGATGAGGATCCAGGAGGAAAAAGTAAGGAGATAACAGAAGAATACACACTGCAGGGTGATTCCTATTAGATCAAACTTCTCTTTACTTTTCCCTAAGAATGAACTGCTACAAAAACGCTTGAAGAATTCAGTAAGTGTCTGTTAGGCCTGGGCTCCAGTGTAAATTTACTGAACAAACTACAAACTCTGAGCCACTGAAGAAAGAAAAAGCTGGTCACTGTGGAGGTTTTTAAAGTTAGCAATGCATAGTTACAAATTTTCTACTGTTACACTATTTAACTTAAATTTTCATTTCTATGAAAATAAAATAGATTAAAAATTAATATTTAGAAGGTAAACTCATTTTGAATGTTTAAGACATGCTTCTAAAAGTGGAAAATAACCTATTACAGTACAACAAAATGTACAATTACTCAAAGTGTATATTACTATTAAATATTGTGACTTTTACACAGTCCATCTCTAAATGCTTGAAATTTTGGTTGCACAACTTAAAAGGAAAAGTTGAGTACCTCAGAACCAAACATGCCTATACAACGTTAGTATTTGAAGCTGCTGCTGCTGCTGCTGCTAAGTGGCTTCAGTCATGTCCGACTCTGTGTGACCCCATAGATGGCAGCCTACCAGGCTCCTCCATCCATGGGATTTTCCAGGCAAGAGTACTGGAGTGGGGTGCCATTGCCTTCTCCTGGTAGTTGAAGCTAAGATACTATAAACTACCCAAAACATATATAATTTATGATCCTAATTAAAAAAAAAAAAAACAGCCATTAAATGTGTTAAATAGCTGGAAAGGCTGGTGAAATAAAATGCAATTCTTTTTTTAAATAGTAAGATTTTGTTAGTCAAAAATTAATGTCTGTATCTGCAACATGAGGACAACTTATTCTGTATACAAAGTTCTGCTGAACTGAGGGATAAAACCCCCAGATGTTTAAAGTCTGTCATTTTGTTGGGTGAGATTCTGAGCAATATAGTTCCATAGGCTACAATTCTGGATGCTTTTTCTTTAAGACATTTTTTGATGTGAGTTTTAGGTCACTGTCATTTTGAAATATAAATCCTCTTGCAAGTTTCCTACCTGGTAAAATAACTTTCACAATGGTATCCCTTTATATCCTTCACTATCTATTATGGCATCAGTGAAACTGCAGAGGAAATAAATTTTTACCAAAGATTCAGTCTCTCAAAACGAGTCCAAATCATGTCTAAACCTCAGGCTCCCCCCTGACACAGGGCTGCTTCCTGGCTGGCATTGAGAGCACCTGCATAAAGATGTTATCTTCTCAATCATTCTAGGGAGAGCAACATGGAAAGTACCTCTCCAAACCACTCTTATATTAACTGGTCCCCACAGGTACATGGCCATGTCAGCCACAGCGTTGCATGCTCTCTGCCTTTGAGTAGAAACTCTACTGCATGCATTTCTGTTGCAAATGTCCCTAAAATTCAGTTATGCCATCTACAAGGTTGGCAGTGGCTTAGATAAGCAAATACTAACACCCAATCTGTTTCATCTGGGCTATTTTCCCAGGCCCTGAGCAAATTTCACTTTCATCAGTGTCTCTTCCCATGGTTTCATATCTCTACTCTGGCCTGAGAAACTGAAAGAAGATAATATATTATATAATTGAGAAGAAATGATTTCCCTTGAAAATAACATAGCTAACATTTATTGTTTGCTTCCCATATGTCAGGCAGTGTTCTAAAGCTCTTTGGAATTAGCTGCACTCAGCCTTCTGATTACTTTTATGGGGCACAATTATAGTTCCCATTTTATGGGTCAGAACACTGAGACCTAGAAATTAAATATCTTGTCCAAAGTCACAGCTTTCATCATGTGGAATCAGTATTCAAACTCAGTGTTTTGGCTTCAGGGTCCTCACCATTATCTACAATGATCTACTGCTCATGAAACTATATTCCCAAAGCAGAATATCTTACTTCCCTTAAAATTTATTCTAATTGTTGTTGTGGAGTCACCAAGTTGCGTCTGACTTTTGAGACCCCATGGAGTACAGCCCACCAGGCTCCACTGTCCATGGTATTTCCCAGGCAAGAATATCAGAGTGGGTTGCCATTTCCTTCAGGGGATCTTCCTGACAAGGGATTGATGCTGAGTTTTCTGAATTGGCAGGAGGTTTCATTACAAATGAGCCAACAGGGAAGCCCACTACCTCAATTTCTGGGCCTCTCAATTACTACTTGTTTACAAACTGGAAGTTTGTGTCTTCTGACTATTTTTACCCATTTATCCTGCCTCCAACCTCTGTCTTTGGGAACTACCAATCTGTTTCTATAAGTTGTTTCTGTTTTTCAGTTTCTTCATATAAGTGAGATTACACAGTATTTGTTTTTGTTTTGTTTGATATATTTCACTTAGCATAATGCCCTCAAGTTCTTTCCACATTGTCACAAATGGAAGGTTCTTAATTTCACTGTGGAGAAAGGTCTGGGTAGGACTCTGTGAAAGACATCATGATAATCAATAATTTAAATGAGAATTTACATGTCACATTTTTACAGTTCCCCAAATGGATGAGGCTTGGAAATATAGCTAACACTTGGGATATTAAAGTAGGTTATTTTTAAACTGTAATGATTGGCCAGAAAAGAAAAATAACAAGAAATAAGGTAAAGTTCCAATCTGGAATTTAAAAAAAATAATAGATACAGGATTTGTTTTAGCACTCAGTATTAACTTCCTTTAACAGACATAAATTTATATATATAATTAAAAGATGCTTACTCCTTGGAAGGAAAGTTATGACCAACTTACACAGTGTATTAAAAAGCAGAGATATTACTTTGCCAACAAAGGTCCATCTAGTCAAGGCTATGGTTTTTCCAGTGGTCATGTACGGATGTGAGAGTTGGACTGTGAAGAAAGCTGAGCGCCGAAGAATCGATGCTTTTGAACTGTGGTGCTGGAGAAGACTCTTGAGAGTCCCTTGGACTGCAAGGAGATCCAACCAGTCCATCCTAAAGGAGATCAGTCGTGGGTGTTCATTGGAAGGACTGATGCTGAGGCTGAAACTCCAATACTTTGGCCACATCGTGTGAAGAGTTGACTCATTGGAAAAACCCTGATGCATGGAGGGATTGGGGACAGGAGGAGAAGGGGATGACAGAGGATGAGATGGCTGGATGGCATCACCGACTCAATGGACATGGGTTTGGGTGGACTCCAGGAGTTGGTGATGGACAGGGAGGCCTGGCATGCTGCGATTCATGGGGTCACAAAGAGTTGGACATGACTGAGTGACTGAACTGAACTGATATCAGTTCAGTTATTTATATATATATATATATATATATGGTTGATTTTTCTATTAGTAAGAAAGACAAAGCAACCTCTTTTTTCAGAACACCTTTAGAGTTCTAGATACCCTATTAAAAATTGTACCAAAAGCCACTTTTCATTCCATAAAAGGCAAACAAAATGAATAGAGTCAGAGAATTATGTTTTTATTTTAACAGTTGAAAAATTGAGGAAAACTGTTGTCTTGAGAATTATTATTGAAGGAAGATTATTCTTATATGAAGGATCCACAGTGGAAAGGCACTTAGGCCAGTGGTTCTTCCAGAACTTCAGTTTGTGATTCACATATGATAAGATTTGTAAACAACAGATATCTATAACAGATATCTACAATAATCTCGTGGAGAAGAAATTTACTATTTCTTGACAAATTCAATTAGAAGGGGACACAATATTAAGGATAATCTAGTGTTAATTCCTTTGTTCATTTTGAGATGAACAAGATGGTTACTGCAGTTCCTTCCAATCATAGGATTCTGTGGGCTTCTGTTTTCTTCACATATTCTTTGGTTTTTACATTGCCCTTCTCTCTATTTTATTTCCATTTCCTACAGATGATGCACTTATACAAAACAATTTAGTAATTCATTCTAAAACAGATTCTTATTTTCAAATAGTAGAAACAAAAACATATTTCTTATTACATCTCTTAAGCATAACAAGGATTCTTACAAATATGGCCAATAATGACAACAATCCACCTTAGTCTCTTTCTTTTTCAATAATAAAAAACAAACAACAAAAAAACCACTCCTTCCTCACTTAAGAAACTCATTTTCTTTGACAAATTGCAGGAAGCACATCAATTTTATGTTTCAAATATTTTATTTTTATTTATAATGCACTGATAAATTCAGGTAAAATAAAATAATTTCAAGAGTCCCATAATATAAAAATCTAGAGAATTCAAATTCAATAACTTAATCCTTTCATGATTTCTGAGTGAATGAGAGGTGAAATCATAATATACTACATGGAAAAAAAGCAATAGCCTGCAATAACTTCCAGTGTCCAATAAAGCAGTGTCATTGATTCTGGCTCATATTTAAAGTGCTACAGTATGACTGAGTCATTGTGGACTTTGAAGTTAATGACCCATGCAAATTAAATTAGAGGTGAAAAGTTACAACTTTTTGCTACTGTTGTTGAAGAGGCAGTCCTGGCAACTTGAAAAGATTTTCTGCAAATTAAGCCTTGGAATTACCTGTAAGCTCTCTATACAAGTAAATCTATGTCCTGAAATTAGCAAGTGCATGAGATGCATTCATGATGCAGTCATGACAAAGAACTATGACAAACAAAGTTTGTATAGAGTGACAAACAAAGTTACAATTTTGGGAAATTTTGGCTGTCTCTGAAACATATATTCTCCGGCTTATGGTCTTACAGAAATAGCTACAGACCTGGAGTCAGATGCTGAGGCTTGGCTCTGGCACTTCTCCACTGTATGACTTTACTAAAGTCATCTAAACAACCTATGTCTCATTCTACCATCTGTCAAATGTTGGTAGAGCAAGGGCAGAGACAGATACCAATCTAACTTCACAGCCTGACCAGTGCGGCTCAAGTGTAATAACAGATGTGAAACAATTTATTTAATATCTAAATAGCTCAAAAATATGTAGTATTTAATTATACAAATCAAATAGTAAATCTGACCAGTTGGGGAATTGATTTTAAAATATTTCCTAATATCCCACAATTTACAGAATGAAATGCTAATTGCAGGATTTTTTTCAGATATTCTAAAGTAATGGAATTTAAGGGCAAGATAATAGTTATAGATTCTTCCCAAGGGGAACACAAGCAGTTTATCTGCATTTGACACAACAAGGCTGATTATTCTAATACCCTGGTCACCTTGAATTAAATGGGGAAATCTCCAAAGTTTTAGGTATTTGTTTTAATCTGAGTATTTCTATCTTAACCTCAAATGATTTTTGTCAAAATACTTCAGCATACTTATATGCAGAGTACATCATGAGAAACACTGGGCTGGAAGAAGCACAAGCTGGGAACAAGATAGCTGGGAGAAATATCAATAAACTCAGATATGCAGATGACACCACCCTTATGGCAGAAAGCAAAGAAGAACTAAAGAACCTCTTGATGAAAGTGAAAGAAGAGAGTGAAAAAGTTGGCTTAAAACTCAACATTCAGAAAACAAAGATCATGGCATCCAGTCATATCACTTCATGGCAAATAGATGGGGAAACAGTGGAAACAATGGCAGACTAAAGTCTGCCATTTTTTTAGGCTCCAAAATCACTGCAGATGGTGACTGCAGCCATGAAATTAAAAGACGCTTACTCCTTGGAAGGAAAGTTATGACCAACCTCGACAGCATATTGAAAAGCAGAGACATTACTTTGCCAACAAAGGTCGTCTAGTCAAGGCTATGGTTTTTCCAGTGGTCATGTATGGATGTGAGAGTTGGACTGTGAAGAAAGCTGAGCACCCAAGAATTAATGCTTTTGAACTGTGGTGTTGGAGAAGACTCTTGAGAGTCCCTTGGACTGCAAGGAGATCCAACCAGTCCATCCTAAAGGAGATCAGTCCTGGGTGTTCTTTGGGGAAGGACTGATGCTGAGGCTGAAACTCCAATACTTTGGCCACCTCATGCGAAGAGTTGACTCATTGGAAAAGACCCTGATGCATGGAGGGATTGGGGGTAGGAGAAGAAGGGGACGACAGAGGATGAGATGGCTGGATGGCATCACTGACTTGATGGACATGAGTTTGAGTGAACTCCAGGAGTTGGTGATGGACAGGGAGGCCTGGCATGCTGTGATTCATGGGGTGGCAAAGAGTTGGACAGAACTGAGCGACTGAACTGAACTGAACTAAGACTTCAAAAATTACTTGATCAAAAAAAAAAAAGGATTAAAATATTTTGCATTGGACTATAGGGAGATAGATATATGTCTGAACACTCACTATTAAGAAAAAATTTCCTATCAGAAAATATTTTACTAGCATTATCATTAAAATATGACAAATAGAATAGTAAAATTTCAATGTCATGATGCTCATGATTACATTAAAATTCATTTGAAAGATGACTTTTGCATCTTTAAGGTTATTCTGCACCAAAAGGTTGAAGTGTAAAAATGGAATGACCCCCATCCCCAGTCCAGTACTCTTGCCTGGAAAATCCCATGGTCAGAGTCAGACACGACTGAGCAACTTCACTTTCACTTTTCACTTTCATGCATTGGAGAAGGAAATGGCAACCCACTCCAGTGTTCTTGCCTGGAGAATCCCAGGGACAGGGGAGCCTGGTGGGCTGCTGTCTGTGGGGTCGAACAGAGTCGGACACGACTGAAGTGACTTAGCAGCAGTAGTAGCAGCATCTGTGATTCCCTTGAATGTAATTCTTTAAGGATATATGACCAGAATAATAGAAATTATGCATGACTTTTATTTCAAAGAGAAAAAAAGTAGTTTGCTTTATGATGATATGTATGTATATTTATACATACATGTAAATGTTTTATCTAGTCTATAAGCCTAAAAAACAACTGAAAGTGAAAGTGCTAGTCACTCAGTTGTGTCCAACTCTTTGCAACCCCACAGACTATAGGCCGCCAGGCTTCTCTGTCAATGGGATTTTCCAAGCAAGAATACTGCAGTAGATTGCCATTTCCTTCTCCAGGGATCTTCCCAACCCAGGGATTGAACCTGGGTTCCCTGCATTGCAGGCAGAGTCTTTACCATCTGAGTCACCAGGGAAGCCTTAAGTTCTCCCTAACTACCTGTAATGGAGAAGACAATGGCACTCCACTCCAGTACTCTTGCCTGGAAAATCCCATGGATGGAGGAGCCTGGTAGGCTGCAGTCCATGGGGTCGAGAGAAGAGTCGGACACAACAGAGAGACTTCACTTTCACTTTTCACTTTCATGCATTGAAGAAGGAAATGGCAACCCACTCCAGGACTCTTGCCTGGAAAATCCCATGGATGGAGGAGCCTAGTAGGCTGCAGTCATGGGGTTGCTAAGAGTCAGACATGATGAGTGACTTCCCTTTCACTTTTCACTTTCATGCATTGGAGAAGGAAATGGCAACCCACTCCAGTGTTCTTGCCTGGAGAATCCCAGGGACTGGGGAGTCTGGTGGGCTGCCATCTATGGGGTCGCAACAGAGTCAGACACAACTGAAATGACTTAGCAGCAGCAGCAGCAGCAACTACTTATAATGTTTTCTGCAACACAGAATTAAATCAAAAAGTCTTAAAATGTGTGTGAAAACACAAAATATCCCAAATAGCCAAAGCAATTTAAGAAAAAAACTGGACCTGGAGAAATCAAACTCCTTGACTCCAGATGATACTGCAAAACTACAGTAAACAAGACAGCATAGTATTGGCACAAAAATAGACATATAGACCAATGGTACAGGATAGAAACACAAAGATAAACTTATGTACTTATTGTCATCTAATCAATGACAAAGGAGGCAAGAATATACAATGGAGAAAATATAGCCTCTTCAAAAAATGGTGCTGGAAAAACTGGACAATTATATATAAATGAATGAAATTAGAACACTCTCTAACATCATACACAAAAATAAACTCAAAATAGATTAAAGACCTAAATGTAAGACCGGACACTAAAAAGTTCTTATGGGAAAACACTCTTTGACATAAATCTCAGCAAGGTCTTTTAGGACCCACCTCTTAGAGTATTGAAAATAGAAACAAAATAAGCAAATGGGACCTAATTAAACTTACAAACTTTTGCATAACTAAGGAAACCACAAACAAGACAAAGAAACAACTCATGGAATGAGAGAAAACATTTGTAAATAAAGCAACTAACAGAAGATTAATCTCCAAAATATATAAACACCTCATGTAGCTCAATATTGAAAAAACAAACAACCTAACAAAAAACGGTCAGAAGACCTAAATGACATTTCACCAATGAAGATATACAGATGGCTAATAAACACATGTAAAGATGTTCAGTATTACTAATTACTAGATAAACGTAAATCAAACAACACTGAGATTTTACCTCACACCAGTCAGAATGACCATCATCAAAAAATCTACAAATAATAAATGCTGAAGAGGGCGTGGAAAAAAGGGAATCCTCTTGCACAGTTGACAGGAATGTAAATTAATATAGCCACTGTAGAGAAGAGTATGGAGATTCCTTTAAAAAAAAATTAAAAATAGAAATACCATATGACCCAGTAAGCTCACTACTGTGTATATGTCCTGAGAAAACCATAATTCAAAGATATATGTACTCCAATGTTCACTGCAAAACTATTTACAGCATCCAGGACACAGAAGCAGCATAAATGTCCATCATGAATGGATAAAAATGTGATACATATGTACAATGGAATATTACTAAGCCATTAAAAGGAATGAAATTGGGTCATTTGTAGAGACATAGATGGAACTAGAGACTACCATACAGAACCAAGTAAATCAGAAAAACAAATATTGTATATTAACACATATATATGCAATCTAGAAAAATGATACAGATAGACATATTTGCAGGGCCGGAATAGAAATGCAGACACAGATAATAGACTTGGGGACACAGGAAGGGAAGGGGTAGATGGAATGAAGTGGGAGACTGTGTTGACAGGGATACACTGCCATATGCAAAACAGATAGGTAGTGGGAATCTACTCTATAGCACAAGGAGCTCAGCTTAGTATTCTGTGATGACCTAGAGGGGTAGGATGGGGAGATGGGGAGGGAGGTCCAAGAGGAAATGGATATATGTATACATATAGCTGATTCCCTTCACAGTACAGTAGAACTAACACAATACTTCAAAGTTATTATATTCTAATGAAAAAAGACAAAGATGGTTTTTAAATCATTAAGGTTATTCTGCATCTTAGGGGTGGTACCATAAAAATGGACTGCCCCCACCCACAATTCCCTTGAACGTAAGTCTTTACAAGTATATCATCAGAAAAATATCAATATGACTTTGATCTCAAGGAGAGAAAAAAAAGTTTCCTCTATGATGAATGTATATTAAGATTTATATTTATACGTAAATTTTTTCTCTAATCTAAAAAGCCTAGAAACAACTGATAAAGTTTTCTGTAGCTATTCTGATGGTCAACTTCCTTTCAACATCTGGTGACATAAGAAATAGGAAATTCAACTAGCAACGGCAGCATCTGGTACATCGTTGGTAGTTAAAATAATCATGCAATTACCTATGAAAACTCTGCCTGCGCATGTAATGCAGGAACAATGCAGAGTAGAAAACCAGCTATACAGTAAGTCCCTACACATGAATGAGTTCTGTTCCAAGAGCATGTTTGTAAGCCCAATTTGTTCTAAATTCAACAAGATTTAGCCTCAGTACCAAACTAACATAAGCAGCTATATAGTACTGCCCTATAAGTTTATAATACTTATCACATAAATATGTACATAAAAAAACAAAAATGAAGAAAACACTTTAAATCTTACTGTACAGTATGCTGAAAAGTACAGTAATACAGTACAACAGCTAGCACACAAGGCCTGGCTCGCACATTTGCACCTTTGAAAGTACACAAGTTGAAGGTTCAATGTAGGAGACTTACTGTACTCAGAATTACATCTTCTTCCTGTGTGTAAGAATTATACATCCTGCCAGAGAAACTCTCTTTTTTTCCCCCAACTCCCTGTCATTACTTTTTAACTAAGATCCCTACTCTAACCTCTTCTAAAGTGTTACATTCTGAGACTCACTCTAACCTAGTATAAATGAGTTCTTTCACTTTCTTTTCTTCCTCCAAATATCACAGAGTTGGAGAACTGGGCAACTCAAAGGACATAAGGAAGAAAGAGAGAATGCTTAAGGCAAACTGTGTCATGTTGAAAGTTTTGAAAAAAGACACAACTAACAAAGAAAATATAGGATTGCTTAATATATTTAAGTATTCTGGCATATCTTAACTCTAAGTACTTTTCTTATTGTTTACACAAAAATAATTTTGCCCCTGAGGCCATTAGTTCCAAAAGCCACCTTGGTAATAATTTAGGCTATTGGATTACTGCCAATCCTAAATAGTATCTCATAAATTAATAATAGTCCTGGTGACTAGTATATCCAAAGAAAAGACATTCTTTGATGAGAACTTTCTGCTTGCTAGCAAACTCATATTAATTGTAGATAATTCCCCAGAGGCCTCATATTAATAAACCTGCTTTGGAAAAGGAATCAGCTTATTACCAGTCCTGTGCATTTGAAGACTGTAAGTTCCTCAAGAGCAGGGGTATCATTTTGAATCACTAGTGGCTGGTGCAGGATGCAAATATTCAGCAATCCTTAAATATTAACAAGTGATTTCAGTTAGTCATTATTTAGTATGTGATTGATTTACAACTCTGACCAGTAGTTAAATCCTGCTAAAAGTACAGGATAAGGTTATTCTGTGAGAAATGTCTCCATAAAAAAACACACCAACACTCTAATTAACCAGATCACTTATAGTTATAAATAACTACAGTAAGTGATAATTTGAGAATAGAAATTCCAACCAGGGAACAAACCTGTAAGAAGTCAAAGTTCAAAGTTTGTAACCAAGCTGTTAGAAATGTATAGGCAAGAATAATGTGTTACCAGATGGGAAACAATTGGTAGGAAAGCTGTAAAATGGGTACCCAAGGAGCAATCACCTCTCCATACTGCTATCACTGGGACTTCCCCAGTGGCTCAGATCATAAAGAATCTGCCTGCAATGTAGGAGACCCGGGTTCAATCCCTGGGTCAGGAAGATCCCCTGGAGAAGGGAAGGGAAACCCACCCAAGCATTCTTGGCTGGAGAATTCCATGAACAGAGGAGCCTGGTGGGCTACAGTCCATGAGGTCACAAAGGATCAGACACAACTGAATGACTAAGACACACACAGACACATACTCTTATCACCAGTAGATCAAGAGCTCTCTGGAACCCATAGCATTGAGTTCCTACAGTAGAGATGGATACCTTGAACCTGTGCAGCCCAATATAGTAGCAACTAGGCACATGTGGCTATTTTATTAATATTAAAAATTTAGTTTGATCTCAATAACCATGTCTCAAATGATCAACAGCCAAATATATCTAGGGGCAAACATATCAGGTAGTGCAGACACAGGACATTTCCCACATCACAGAAGGTTTTTTTGGACAATGCTGCATTAGACCAAAGGTTTAGAATTACTTATATTAGTAGAAAACAATTAAATAATAGAATTAGTATTTTCATGTTGAGAGGAATAAAATTCGCTCTCACTTTCAGTCCCTCAACGATAACTTAAACACACTATTACAATAACACAGTATAGCAATGCCTCTCAGAGTTTATAAAAGCTCCAGTGGTGATCATGTATTCTTCCAGCTTCATTTAAACCCTACTCTTTCTCCCTTTGTTTTGTTGTTCTTTAGGTGTTGTTAAATTGTGTCTGACTCTTGTGACTCCATGGACTGTAGCCCACCAGGCTCCTCTGTCCATGGGATTTTTCATGCAAGAATACTGGAGTGGATTGCCATTTCCTTCTTCAGGGGATCTTCCTGACCTGGGGATCAAACCTGCATCTCCGGCATTGCAGACGGATTCTTTACCACTGAGCAACCAGGGAATTCCCCTTTTTTCCCTTCAATCATTCTTACATGCTCGTAGGAAAATACCTGTAACTTCCAGTGAGCTATTTTTATTCCTATCCTGATGTGACAATAGTGTTTCTTTTACTCACTTCCTTCTCAGAGTAACATATTTTAATATCTGTTCAACTCATACTTCTGACCTACATGGCTGTAAGAAAATGTATACTCATTTATTACAGTATGTAATAAACATATACTTGTTGATCCAAGTTGCTCCCATACCTGTAAAATGTTCCCTGATGCTTTATGTTGAAATCTGCTGATTGAAAAATATTGTAGTAGGCTTTATAACTTTTAGAATAAGAGCCATATTATTCAACATATATTTGTAATATAATTGCTATTGTTATATTTATCCTCACCAACCAAAACTGAAATGTTATTTTAGTTTTTTAGTTATTAAAGTAAACTTAAAATGGAAAATGTGTGCTAGTCAGTCAATGCACATGATCTAGTCTGTATTTATTTTTTGACAATAACACACTGCTTTGTAGATCAATTTCTTTTAAGATTGTAAAGCAAGTGAATTCCTAAGGAACTCACCTGCATTCTCTGAATGTTCTCACCATATCAAAGGGTTGCACTCATATAAAATATTGTGTGGAATATTTTATAAGCTTCCCTATGCACCTGGTCCCTGTGCAACTGCAGTTCATAGAGTATATTGTGGTCACTAAGACTCAGTAAATGTTTTCAAGTATAGCTAAGTATATAATCACATACTGATACCATTTATATGGGCTTCCCTGGTGGTTCAGACTGTAAAGAATCTGCCTGCAATGCAGGAGACATGAGTTTGATCCCTGATTGGGAGGATCCCATGTGGAAGGAAATAGAAACCCACTCTAGTATTGTTGCCTGGAGAATCTTATGGATAGAGGAACCTGGCAGGCTATAGTCCATGGGGTCGCAAAGATTTGGACAAGACTGAGGAACTAAGCACACATTTATTGAGCACTTTCTGTATGCCAACCATTGTCCTTAGC
This sequence comes from Bos javanicus, assembly GCF_032452875.1. Lineage (NCBI taxonomy): Eukaryota > Metazoa > Chordata > Mammalia > Artiodactyla > Bovidae > Bos > Bos javanicus. The sequence continues at coordinate 55,379,524 of NC_083869.1, read as the reverse complement.
TGGAAGAGAATACTGGTTTCCAAACTTCTAAAACATTGATCTGCCTTGCTAAAAACTCCATCTCATAACCTTGTCTCTTGAGAAGGGTGACATTCCTATTTATGCTGATGATAGAAATCCATAATCATTTGTCATTATGATTAAAGGGAGAAGAAAATTCTCTTAGTCTGCAGAAGAGCCGCAAAATGTTAATATTCTTTCCCTTTGGAAAGGGAGGCATAAGAGCTTTGTTAATGGATTTCTTTGTGATTTAATACAACATATTAAAAGCAGGACTTGTGACTCTTGAATAAAGAAGTGAATGCTATTTTGTGAAAATGGTCATTTATCATTAGTTAAAAGAAGTCTATTTGTAACTTGAAGTTTTAATTTAATTAGTGTCACATACTTGAAGGCTGCCTTGTGTCAACTGTTGTAATGACATGCTATCTGTTCCTTCTACAGAGTAGGTTGCTAACAAGCATTTCAACTGGAACAAAATGATAATGAGAAGAACAATGGAAATGTTAATTACCTATGCAATTAAAGTGGCTTCTATGTGCACCAGTGTAACACTCCACTGTATTTACATCTCTAATGGCTATTAATCTTCAACAGAGAATGCCTATTGGTACTATTTATATCTTCAAAGTTAAATTATGGTAGAAAGATAATGGTGTGGCTTATAGGCTGTGTCTACATAGCTTCTATCTAGCAAGTCAACTTGTGTAAAGCAATATGCTCACTCAAGGTGTTTGTATCGGTATATAATGATACAGACTTGCTACACACCACATTTTTTGACTGCATACAACAGAGAAAATATTATTTTCTTCTCAAAACATCCTTTTGAAATCTTAGCACATTTATTGTCTTTTTATGTTATTAAACAGTGAACTTAGGGAAAGACACTGTTGAGGATAATAGGTTTAAAAAATTAAAACACATATTTCTAATTGCTTTTGGAATGTTCAGTATTTCAGTGAAGATTCCAAGCTCCTTGAAATCCAACCCCCGTTCCATTTTCTTCTTTTGCAAATTTTAGTGACATGGGCTGCATATCAGTTCAGTTCAGTTCAGTCGCTCAGTCGTGTCTGACTCTTTGCCACCCCATGAATCACAGCATGCCAGGCCTCCCTGTCCAACACCAACTCCCGGAGTTCACTCAGACTCACGTCCATCGAGTCAGTGATGCCATCCAGCCATCTCATCCTCTGTCGTCCCCTTCTCCTCCTGCCCCCAATCCCTCCCAGCCACCTCATGTGAAGAGTTGACTCATTAGGCTGTATATAGATGGGCTTAATGAATGTTAGCTTAATAAAGTTACTTTCAAAGATGTTCAGCTCATCTGAAACTGGATGTTCAATAGACAGGTAAAAGCTATTGAAATTAGGCTATTATTTTTGAAGAACACAGTCCGTTACTCATACAGAATTTTTATACCATCTTGCCTAAAAAATTTGACAATAGATTTATAAACAAAACTTTAGAAGATCTTTAAACTTTAAAACATACATTTACAGAAATGTAGATTACTATGGCCCACATATTTAAAAAATGACCAACCCAGAATTTTATTGGCAGTGATATTTGTTTAGCACAGAATAGAGATTTTATTATTAATTCAAAAAATCAATTTATGCTAACAATTATAATAAATTTCATGTAATATCTTTGTTTGCAAACAACAGCTTTAGAAATGATATAGATATTTTCCAATTACAAAATTATCCAAATACAAAATATTCATATTTGTGTAAGGAAGGGATATTTAATATAAACTTTTGTTTATTAAAATAATATATGAGATTTGCTTTTCCTGTGTAGTCATGTAGTAAAACTGACAACAAATTCTCTTTGGGAGAATACAAATTTAGCCCTCCAAAATTACCAGGCCATTCTATCATGGCATATATTAAACAGCACCAGAAATATGGGACTCATATTGATACATCTGAACTATAGAATTTTGAAATCCTGCTGCTGCTGCTGCAAAGTCACTTCAGTCGTGTCCAACTCTGTGCAACCCCATAGACGGCAGCCCACCAGGCTCCCCTATCCCTGGGATTCTCCAGGCAAGAATACTGGAGTGGGTTGCCATTTCCTTCTCCAATGCATGAAAGTAAAAAGTGAAAATGAAGTCGTTCAGTCTTGTCCGACTCTTAGTGATCCCATGGACTGCAGCCTACCCAGCTCCTCCATCCATTGGATTTTCCAGGCAAGAGTACTGGAGTGGGTTGTCATTTCCTTCTCTGTTTGAAATCCTAGCTGTAGCTTAAAAAAAAGGACTACACTTTCGAATACGTACTATGTGTCATTCAGTGTGGTTGGCATTTTTCCAGAACTTGTTTAATTAGTTTACCACAAGTTAGCTTCTGTCCTTTTCAGTATACAAATGGAAAACTAAAGCTCAAAATAGTTAACAAAAGAAAAAAGATTAAGTTCACATAGCTAGAGTGACCCATGCAGGTTTTTCTTTATACTCCAAGTTTACTCTGGGCTCCTCAGAAGCTGACGTACTTGCCTCTTGGTCTAGGCAAGTCTAAATACAAAAAAGACAATCATCCTGTCACATAGATTTTTAAAGTAAAGGACAACTAAATACTTTTTGAAAATCACCATTAAGTTCAGTTCAGTTCAGTTGCTCAGTCATGTCTGACTCTTTGCAACCCCATGAACCACAGCAAGCCAGGCCTCCTTGTCCATCGCCAACTCCCAGAGTTTACCCAAACTCATGTCCATTGAGTCAGTAATGCCATCTAACCATCTCATCCTCTGTCATCCCCTTCTCTTCCTGCCTTCAATCTTTCCCAACATCAGGTTCTTTTCAAATGAGTGAGCTCTTAACTACTAGGAAAAAGCATACATTTTATTTTCAGAGTATGAGATAACTGAACACCACAGTCATTATTTTCAGAGCCCAAGCAGGCTTTGTGTACTTTGAAGGGGAAAATACATCTTACTGACCATTATAATGATTGGTTCATTTCCCCCCTTAAATTGTATCCATCATTGTGAATAGGAAGATAATTTGTCCTGATAAAAAGCACCCTCTCTAACAATTAGAAAAGTGTAAAATGGCATTGACTTCCCCTGAGATTCTGATTCACAGTGCATGACATGCAGAGTGCATTTATTGATGCATCAGAGTTGGAATTTGATAGAGCTGGAGAAGGCATTTATTGCACAGAAAAGGGTGAGTGATATGGATGTTTTTGTGACTCTGGATGTCTGTGTCTCCAATTTAGGGAACTTTCAGGAAAAAACATGCTATAACAGAGAAGGAAAGAGTATAAGAAGAGAATTTTTTTTTTTTTTTAAAGTGCCTCAAACAGGAAATATAACCTACTTGCATTTTAGAGAAACTTGAGATAGGGCACATTTGAAATAGGTTGAGATAAATATAATAGTAAAGTCTCACTTAAAAATAACACATAGACATTTAAAACAGGGATGGGAGGGCCAGACAACTGTGAAGCTATGCCATTGTTTTCGTGGTTGTGCTACTTAGCCTACTAAATAGAAAGCACTGTCATTTTGCCAGGACTGGATAAATAATAGCCATTCTCCTTGTATCGGTGCTTCCATGAGTGATGTTCATGGCTACTGTGTTATTTTATTGTCCACTGTGATTGTAATTTTAAATCTTTTCTAAAGAGTCCAAACTGAACAATATCCAGATAATCCTAAGTGGTGGTGCTAGAGTTTAACATATGCTTTTCTAAATCAAACTTCGGATTTACTCTGACAAATAGTCTAAACATTTTAGCCTAAAATAGTCTAACAAATCTACAGTTAATTCAAGAGCAAATACACTGGAAAATACAGGCAACAGTGTTCGGAAATAGAGAATAAAGCAAATGAACACTGTAATGGTTATAGAATTGTGTACTCTAAGAATGTATGCCCATTCTTTACATCCTATATGAAAATTAATCATAAATAATGCAAATGTTGGTTTACACAAGATGTTAAGGAACTTTGTTGTTCAGTTGCTAAGTCATGTCAGACTCTTTGAGACCCCAAGGACTGCAGCACAGGCTTCTCTGTCCTCCACTATCTCCTGGTGTTTGCTCAAACTCATGTCCATTGAGTCTGTAACGCTATCTAGCCTGTTAAGGGACAGGTCCCTGCAACTGCACTATGTTAGACTTTTTTTTAGAACCACTAAAGGATTTCATGGAACAATAAGTATTATAACTTAGGATCAATTTCACAAACTATATCAATATTTTGCCCTCTATAATTCAGAAACTTGCAATAGAGAAAAGTTAGATTCAATAAACTATTTAAGATAAATGTCAATTTAGCAAACAAATACTTCATGAACTAAAGGAATACATATCTATATTATATAGAATATATACCTATATTCTATAAATCTATAAGAATATAAAATGGATATACTTCTACATAAATCCATGGTACAGTTATAAAAGTATATTACATTGCTATGTATAATAATTCTGTTAATACCTAAGTCAGAAATCTCAACCATAAAGCAAAAGGTAATTTGTGTTAGAAAATTATTTGATTAAAATATAATCCTTGTTATCAGTTCTGCAATACACACACGTGTGTATATATACACCATATATATATATAAAACTTCATTCATCACTATCCTAAAACATTTTTCCTTCCCCACAAAATGATCTCTTTTAAAAGAACAAACTTCTATTTGAACATTTGCATATTTCAGTTGAAATCACAGCAAAACAGATTTTTCAACTCTTTAGTGCCTTAGGTTTAGTCAATATTTTATTTTTACAAATATTACCACATTGTTTTTCCCTTTGACCAATATATGTTGTGGGGAGGTCAGAGAAATTTTTCATTTTATGAATGAGAAGTATGTGTCTAAAAATCTAGAATCCTTCCTATATCCTCTTGATGAAAGTGAAAGAGGAGAGTGAAAAAGTTGGCTTAAAGCTCAACATTCAGAAAATGAAGATCATGACATCTGGTCTCATCACTTCATATGAAATAGATGGGGAAACAGTGGAAACAGTGTCAGACTTTATTTTTTGGGCTCCAAAATCACTGCAGATGGTAACTGCAGCCATGAAATAAAAGATGCTTACTCCTTAGAAGGAAAGTTATGACCAACCTAGATAGCATATTAAAAAGCAGAGACATTACTTTGACAACAAATGTCCGTCTAGTCAAGGCTATGGTTTTTCCAGTGGTCATGTATGGAAGTGAGAGTTGGACTGTGATGAAAGCTGAGTGCCAAAGAATTGATGCTTTTGAATTGTGGTGTTGGAGAAGACTCATTAGAGTCCCTTGGACGGCAAGGAGATCCAACCAGCCCATTCTGAAGGAGATCAGCCCTGGGATTTCTTTGGAAGGAAGGATGCTAAAGCTGAAACTCCAGTACTTTGGCCACCTCATGTGAAGAGTTGACTCATTGGAAAAGACTCTGATGCTGGGAGGGATTGGGGCAAGAGGAGAAGGGGATGACAGAAGATGAGATGGCTGGATGGCATCACTGACTAGATGGACATGAGTCTGAGTGAACTCCGGGAGTTGGTGATGGACAGGGAGGCCTGGCGTGCTACGATTCATGGGGTCACAAAGAGTCAGATGACTGAGCGACTGAACTAAACTGAATTTATATCCACAAGATCCATTTTCTAGCACTCTCAGCCAGAATATACTGAGTAAACTGCTTTGCTCAAAAGTCACCTTCGGTGTGAGGCTTTCTAGAACTACCCTCACTAAAACAGCATTTCCATCATATTATGTTCTCAGCTTCTTGCTTCCCCTTCCCCCTGACTTAGTTCTTCTTAACACTCTAACAATTTTATAATTAGATATTTATTTGTATGCATATAACCCTAGTCTTTCTCAACCATACTTTTCCTGTCCAAATACACCCACACACATACACACACACACACACACACACACAGAGACTAACTCTCCATGAGACTTAAGAGCCTTCTCATTTTAGTTTAATTCAGAGAATAGAGGCTGGTACATATTAATTAGTTTATTAGTAAATGAGTTGAATGAACTGTCTTTATAAGACAACAAAGTAAAATTAGCTACAACTTGACTCTAAGTTTTCTGATTCCGAGTTCAAGATTTTTCCGCTATGTCATACAGAGCTGTCTTTGCCTCAAGGGGTTAGACTAGGAAGAAAATAAAAATCTGTGGTGCAGTTATAAAAGTATATAACATCTTTTCTCACTGACTTAATTATAATTTATATTTCTCTAATATGTATTTTGTAACTAACTAATTAGGGACACAATCTTTTGTCTTCAATCAAAACAGAAATTTCACAATTTTATGAGCACAAACACCTGGCTTATCTAACATAATCCATCTTCCTCACAGATAGAGTGCTAACCAGAGAAGGATTTTGAGTTAATCACAATGCAAAGTATATTTTCTTAGATTTATGACTGAAATTACTAGCAGCTGCCCACATCAATATTTTAAAGAGAATTTCACTAAAATGCTGCTCCAATTTAAAATTAAAAACTCAAATACTTACCAGGACCGTACTGGGATGCAGAAGATATATTTCTAAATTTTGATTTATTATAAAATATGTTATGCTGGTGGGAGAATTTAAATGATGAATTTCCACTGCCAGAATAAGTTATTGCTTTTATTTAGTTAGCTGCTATTCCAAACTCATGTGTCTGCTTAGTGCATAAACTTCTTGTAACTCCTCTACTGTGGCTTCACAATATCAGTGTTGAGTCCTAATGAATATTTTAGAAAATAAAACAAGAATAACTTCTGGCCAAAAAACTACTTTAACTCTGTTTACTTTTCATTCTGTGGTCCTGTAATAAAGGGAGGAATAATTTTATAATTTCTAGTTGACTTTGACCAAACAACTTATTTTCCTGTGAACTCTACTAAAAATAAATTTTGCTATGAGGTTTTTCAGTCCCCCAAGTAACTCACAAAGGAAGAAATTAGCTGCTTAGCAAACTTCAAGCCAGTTGGTCACCTATGTGTAATCATAGGTAATCATCAAAAATAAAGAAAAAATGCCAACAATGCATGATTCTTAAGTTTTCTCCTTTTATTTTTCTCTACTCTGGAAAGTATTCTGTAGGCAAAACAAGTATTCATTAGCTTATGTTCTACCCTCTCTGCATCTGTACCTTAATAATAATGATAGTAGAAAAAAGATTACAGACACTGAGAACTTACCATGTACTATAAACTGCCCTGAATGATTCAAATACAACATCTTACTTTGTATGATGGTTCAGTAGAGGTGAATATTTTTATACTAATATAGAAGACTGCTGATTGTTCTTCTAAATCTTTTCTCCTATTTTTCCTGAGCACATGGTCATCTACATTTCCAAGCCCCTTTGAAGCCTAATGCAGTCATGCTACTAAGCTCCCACAAGAATGAACAGAAAGCATATATGTAACTTCTCAAGCATCTTCTAAAACAGATTTGTACCAGACTCACTGTCAACTTCCTTTGCAGTGTCAGAAAATCATAATGATTGGAGTGTTCTTGGAGTAATATGCTAAGAATGACAGAGCCACTCCATTAACCCAGGTTCCTGAATGACTTCACTGAGACAAGTCTGTCCCCAAATTATTATGTAAAAAAAGGAAATACTTGAGGGACTTCTCTGGTAGTCCAGTGGTTAAAGGTTCCACACTTTCAATGCAGGCGGCCTGAGTTTATTCCCTGGTTAGGGAACAAAGATCCCACATGCCATATGGTACGGCCAAAAGAAAGAAAATAGAGAAAATACTTGATTTGAATCTCTAATCTAGGATCTCTTTGTTATTTATATCAGCTTAGTTTTTACCTTAGTAACTATAATTGATATTACCGAGAAAAACTGAAATTGACAAACTAGATACCTGCTCAAGATCACACTGCATATGCTCAGTTTAAAATAACATTTTTTTTTTGACTAGGTAACTGATCAAACATAGTCCACAAGTAGACCTGATTCAGTTAACATGAAATTTTATATTCATCCCTTTTATCAATGTACTACTATACCTGTGTATTCTAGGACACAGAATAGTCAAACAACCTAATTTTAATTGATAAATTACTATATTGAAGATTACCTGGAACAGTCCTAAAACTGTCAAAATTAAAAATCCACTTCTGGGATGATTTGTTCCTACAGTGTGCTCACCACCATTATAATTGTCTAAGCTCCTTACCTCAGCAATTAACACAGGATCTGGTACATAAGATATCCTTCATAACTGTTTGTTTCCTTCTGAAAGAATGATTTAGTATCACTGAATATGTATAATTTACTATATAAATCAAAAGTCATATGCTAAGTCAGAATAGAAAAATCTATTCTATTAGCTTTAATTTGATTCAGTTCAGTTCAGTTCAGTCGCTCAGTCATGTCCGACTCATTGCAACCCCATGAATTGCAGCACGCCAGGCCTCCCTGTCCATCACCAACTCCCGGAGTTCACACAGACTCACATCCATCAAGTCAGTGATGCCATCCAGCTATCTCAACCTCTATCATCCCCTTCTCCTCCTGCCCCCAATCCCTCCCAGCATCAGAGTCTTTTCCAATGAGTCAACTCTTCGCATGAGGTGGCCAAAGTACTGGAGTTTCAGCTTTAGCATCATTCCTTCCAAAGAACACCCTGGCCTGATCGCCTTCAGAATGGACTGGTTGGACCTCCTTGCAGTCCAAGGGACTCTCAAGAGTCTTCTCCAACACCACAGTTCAAAAGCATCAATTCTTCAGTGCTCAGCTTTCTTCACAGTCCAACTCTCACATCCATACATGGCCACAGGAAAAACCATAGCCTTGACTAGATGGACCTTTGTTGGCAAAGTAATGTCTCTGCTTTTGAATATGCTATCTAGGTTGGTCATAACTTTCCTTCCAAGGAGTAAGCGTCTTTTAATTTCATGGCCGCAGTCACTATGACTATGTAAATTTTCCAGAATTTTTAAGTTATTATTTAATAACTTAGTTCCTTAATTTTAAGCTACTTTTTTCTAAATGAATAACTGTTAAAGATTAAAGAACTTTATAAAGAAAATTATGAAAGTTGAAAATTTCATATATATTTTATATTCGAAAATAAGGTATACATTTCACTGACAAAATTTAAGTCAATAACCTACTCATGGTAACATACCATTAGTTTTAAGCAAACAATTTTCCTCTCTCTTTTTATTTTTTGATGGTGTTTAAGATCAAGATTATGTCACTTTAATATCCGTATGAACCATGATAAGCTGGAATCAGGATTGCCAGGAGAAATACCAATAACCTCAGATATGCAGATGACACCACCCTTATGGCAGAAAGTGAAGAACTAAAGAGCCTCTTGATGAAATCGAAAAAGGAGAGTAAAAAAGTTGGCTTAAAGAGCAACATTCAGAAAACTAAGATCATGGCATCTGGTCCCATCAGTTCAGTTCAGTTCAGTCCCTCAGTCGTGTCCAACTTTTTGCAACCCCATGAATTGCAGCACACCAGGCCTCCCTGTCCATCACCAACTCCCAGAATTCACTCAAACTCACGTCCATCGAGTCAGTGATGCCATCCAGCCATCTCATCCTCTGTCATCCCCTTCTCCTCTTGCCCCCAATCCCTCCCAGCATCAGGGTCTTTTCCAATGAGTCAACTCTTCACATGAGGTGGCCAAAGTATTGCAGTTTCAGCTTCAACATCATTCCTTCCAAAGAACAGCTAGGACTGATCTCCTTTAGAATGGACTCACAGTCCATACATGACTACTGGAAAAAACATAGCCTTGACCAGATGGACCTTTGTTGGCAAAGTGATGTCACCATCTACAGTGATTTGGGAGCCCAAAAAAATAAAGTCTGACACTGTTTCCACTGTTTCCCCATCACTTCATGGGAAATACATGGGGAAACAGTGGAAACAGTGTCAGACTTTATTTTTCTGGGCTCCAAAATCACTGCAGATGATGACTGCAGCCATGAAATTAAAAGACGCTTACTCCTTGGAAGGAAAGTTATGACCAATCTAGACAGTATATCAAAAAGCAGAGACATCACTTTGTCAACAAAGGTCCGTCTAGTCAAGGCTATGGTTTTTCCAGTAGTCATGTATGGATGTGAGAATTGGACTGTGAAGAAAGCTGAGCACCAAAGAATTGATGCCTTTGAACTGTGGTGTTGGAGAAGACTCTTGAGAGTCCCTTGGACTGCAAGGAGGTCCAACCAGTCCATTCTAAAGGAGATCAGTCTTGGGTGTTCATTGGAAGAACTGATATTGAAGCTGAAACTGCAATACTTTGGTCATCTGATGCAAAGAGCTGACTCATTTGAAAAGACCCTGATGCTGGGAGGGATTGAGGGTAGGGGGAGAAGGGGACGACAGAGGATGAGATGGTTGGATGGCATCACCGACTCAACGGACATGGGTTTGGGTGGACTCCAGGAGTTGGTGATGGACAGGGAGGCCTGGCATGCTGTGGTTCATGGGGTCACAAAGAGTTGGACACAACTGAGCGACTAAACTCATACTGACTGAACCATGACAGATGACTAGATATGTAAGCACACAATTGAAAACAAGAAGGATGATGATGATTCTCTGAGAATTCAAGACCATTATTTGATTTGGGGTTTTTCTTTTTTCTTAAAGGAGAGAGACAAGAGGGCCAGGGATACCCAGGATCTCCCTGTGCACAAAAATAAATATATTATGGGAAAAAAAAAAAAAAAACCCTCTAGATTAAGCCTCTCAGGAACAGGCCTTACTTCACAAAGATAACTGTCATTAATTCAGACCTATTAGGGATAGCCTGTAACCTGCTTGGGGTTTCATGGAGAGACTTCTTTAAGTATCACCCTAAAAACAATCACTGATTTCCAAACTGTAGAAGGTAACCTTGCATTTTTATTTGCAGAAATTCATTGGCAGTAAGATATCAGCTCTTGATACTTTTATAAAAAATGCAAAGTACTAAAAAAGTCAACAGATATTTACCAAAAAGTCAACAGTTAGAAATATGGACATACTTTGCTATCTCAACACTTACTCAGGAAACATTTTGATTTTTAATATTTTGGCAGTAACATCTGACTGTGACTTTAAATGCCAAATAGTAAGACTAATCAGGAGTTAACATATTTATTTTGTAAGTTCTAAAAGCCAATATACAAGGGAAAAGAAGAGAACTAAGCAAGAAGTTTATAAAAGGAATTCAAAGGGTCTATCATGGATAACTTAACAAGGTGTTAATAAGTAAGAAGTCTTACCAACATAAGCACGCAAGTGAACTGTACTTAACCATGTTCTCATGTGTAGACCTGTGGATTAATATCTATCAGATTGTGAAAACAAAGAGGATAAACTTACATTCAATATGCAGTAAGACTCATCTTCGGCAATAGAACACTTACATTAAAAAAACAACAACAAAAAACTATTGTCTGTGGTAATATTTTTAAAATATAAAAATGAAAATACCAGAATTCAGGGTCTATATCATTTAAAGTTTTGTGATATTTAAATTATCAATAGAGAGATTTCATCTAAAATCTAGGCCATCAGCCGTCAATTTCTCAGCAGCCAGGTTTCTATGATTTAGTCTGAAGAATTTCCCAAAGCTCTGATGGACTTAAAGAACATTTGCTGAATGTAACATTCAGAAGCTTTTCAAAGGTGTTGATTTCAACTCCCAACTCCATATAGCAACATAAAATATAGTACTGATTATGCTCAGATCTCCTGTTTATATATATGTATGATGATGTACTATTCTTATTATTTAACTGAAGAATTATGATGTCTTAAACACTATTTCTAGTATTAGATCATTCAAGTCCTTTAGGGTTAGATCTAAATTACAAAGATCCCAACTATTATATTCCAAGAGTACTTGTTTAATGCATTTATTTTAACCAAAATGAAAAACAATGAGCTGAATCTAGTATGACTGATTTTCATTAAATCTGAAAAATTTATCCATAGCAAAGTAAAATTAGTGTATTAATTTATTTCAACTTATTTTTTTCTTCAGTATGTGCCAAAGCCTCTGTTCTCTCCATCTTTGTATCAGTCAGTCAGTTTAGTCACTCAGTCATGTCTGACTCTTTATGGCCCTATTGACTGCAGCATGCCAGGCTTCCCTGTTCATCACCAACTCCTGGAGCCTTCTCGAACTCATATCCATAGTGTCAGTGATGCCATCCAACCATCTCACCCTCTGTCGTCCCCGTCTCCTCCCACCTTCGATCTTTCCCAACTTTGTATAGCTATAACATAAAAATATCTATCCTTTCACCTTGTACTTTCATGAGGGGCTAATTTTATTACACTGTTAAAGGTAACAAATAAATCATGGAGCTAACAGACACATCTCTTTTTTCCTTAACCTATTTATTGACAATATATATCTTAGAGCAGAAGAATGAGAATTTCACACACACCTACATATGGACATAAGCACTCAGATTAGTATAAAGAAAAGATCTCAGATTCTATGTTCCAAACAATAATTAGCTCCCCTCCCAAGTCAAGCTCTTAGTTGAAATACTCAGCTTTATTGCAGCTCTGCTCCTCATCTAGCAGTGTAAATTCTCACAAAGCAGGGGACACATTTGCTGACATCACTGTGTATGTGGAATATCAACATATTCCACATTCCAGTTATGATTATAGAAATGTTCCTATGAACATATTCTGAAAGCTTCAGTTAAATTTAATTTTTATTTCCTTTTTAACCTCAAACTATGAAAAAACAACCTGTGTATTTGTTTAAAAACAACTTCAAACCAATAATGTCACCTCATTGTATTTATATAAAAGTAGTTTTTAAAACATGTTCTACAATGTTTACCACTCTAGACACAAATAAACACATGGAATGATTATCCCAGAGAACTATGAGGCTCTATCCAAAGATGTTTCATTCATATTCATAAATGCAAAAGAATATAAAGATGTGAAGTAGTCAATCACAATAACAGGAAAATTTTATGTAAAGGATGTAGCAAATTTTTCATAAATTAAAAAAAAGTAACTATAAAAAAGAAACTATTCTTCTTTTGGATCAAACTGTAGTACTGATAAAAATTGTTTGATGACCCATGTGTTTATTCAATAAATATTTACTAAGCTCCTACTATGTGCCATTGCTTGAAGTGAGGAGGTAAGTAAAATAAGACATGGCATGTGATGCTTACAAAACTGTAGGAAAGACAAAGACTAAATAATCAGATGGATGAATGTAGTTATAAATTAAGCAAGGTCAGTCAAAGAAAAATGTTCTGGAAATTCCAGACAGGTCTGAAGCTAAAATTTTAGGGATGAGAGATAGGGATGAGCAGCAAAGAGGAGTACAGAGAGTTCGGAAAAAAAAAAAAAAACTCTGTTCTCAGACAAGGGGAAGTCCAATTTAATGTTATATACTAAGCATACTCAATGATTTCTTAAACTTAAATTTCTTAAAATAATCACTAAAATGTTAATAATTTCTTACATTTTTCTCTGGAAATAGGCTACTTATTTCTCATAGAGAATTTAAAATTTTTTTCAAGTGAAGATGGTTGACTTTGGAAGTTTTCCTCAGGCAAAAATATGTTGCTGCAGATACTTAAGAGATTTAAAAGTAAGGCTGTAAGTTTGATGTTGGTTTGTTTTGTTTTTAAAGTGTTTGGGTCTTATTCCATAATTTTGTAATGTTCTTAGAGTTATCTACTGAATCATGGGTAGCAATATAATAAAAGACTGAGAGAGACAGAGGAGAGACAGACAGAGGCACAGAGAGATAGAGACACAAACAGAAAAGGAGTGTGAGCCTCTCTTTGATCAAATACTGAGTTAAGATTCTAGAGTTTCTTCCCCACAGTCAGCTGAAAGTGAAACAGACATTTTCATTGCAAGTAAGACAAACAGAATGTGGGGAACTACACTTGCTTTTAAGTCTCCTGTCATGAAGCGATGGACTTTTCATAACTTTACCATTGAAAGGAATTTTTTGTCTTCAGTAAGAGAAAGCTAATGAGAAAACAGTCCTGTCAAGACTGTTTCTTTTACATGTGCCAAATTGATTCATTCAAAATATTTAAATAAGCCAATCAGCCATAGAAACTTAATTGATAGTTATTGGTTTTAAATGGATACCTATCAATCAGACCATGCTGAGAGCTACAGCTTCTCCATGTCAAAAAGAATGGCTGTGATAGAAAACAGGTGGAAAATGTCCTACTCTTTGTGGGGCATTAAGCAATATGATGCAATATTGGTTGACTTTGGTTTCTAAGCAATGCTTGTCTACTGGTAATCTAAAGCACTGTCAAAAAAAAAAAAAAATCCTTTTCATTGACTGCTGAATTCTCAATGAAGTATGCCTAGGGACAAGACAGCACATTAGTGGTGACAGGCTCTCTGATGGAAGGATCCAATCATTTTTCACTTCTATTTACTCAAGTTGTGAAAACCAAGAGAAACCTAATAAAACCCAACTTTAGGAGTTTTCTATACACCTGGAAAATAATTGGGAATTTCTGTGTAAGTCTGAGTGCCCACACATGTACTCACACATAGGGCAGTTGGATACAGGCATACTTGAAACACAGATTGAGTAGAAGATAAGTAACTTTTTAGTTTTGCCATAGTTTGGCAATTTATAGTTGACAGTAGCCTCATCTACTAGACTTCTAGAGCATCCTAAGCAAAGAAATAGGGTCAGCAATCAGACATGGAGGCTGCTAAATGCTTGATATTTCCACGTCAGATGGTCTTGTTAAGAAAAAACAAACAAAATCCTTGCAGGAAAAAGAATCATCTTAATTTTTTTTCAGGTAAGAAAGTCAGACAAAAGAAGAAGCAAAATATGTATATGTAGTATGTAACACTGCAGAACGTGATGAGACCCTACTCCAGTACTCTTGCCTGGAAAATCCCATGGATGGAGGAGCCTGGTAGGCTGCAGTCCATGGGGTCACTAGGAGTCGGACATGACTGAGCGACTTCACTTTCACTTTTCACTTTCATGCATTGGAGAAGGAAATGGCAACCCACCCCACTGTTCTTGCCTGGAGAATCCCAGGGACGGGGAGCCTGATGGGCTGCCGTCTATGGGGTCGCATAGAGTCGGACACGACTGAAGCGACTTAGCAGCAGCAGCACTAGCAGTAGCAGTAGTATGTATCACATCCTGAAACTGAAAGTATTTTCCATTTGATTTTCAGAGACTGTTTGTTGCATTTTTTTTTTTTTTTTCCCCTTGCCACTTGCCCCGTACAGCTGCCATTTTGGGCTGCAACAATGAGGCCAGTGTAGAAGGAGAATAAAGAAACTGGGTGCATTTAGATTTGGACAATAAACTCATTCAGGGCTCTTTCAGTCTGGAAGATTCTGAGACTTCAGCAACATAGGAATTGCTAAATAAGAATAAGGCAAGTGGATTCTGATAAAGGCCAACCCGTGATTTAAAAGAAAGAGAAACACTGCAAGGAGCTTGCTTAATTGTGAAAGGCTGCTCCACAGAGAATCAGGAAGGGTCTGTCAGAACATCCTTATCAAAACTAAGCAAAATCACCATTTCCTTGTAAAACTCAAGGTCTTGAACGAAAGCCATTTAAAATAGATATATTTCAACAGAGGAAAGAGAGATGAGTTGAAAAGTTATTCCCATCTTTTTAACTCTCTATTCATTCTATGTTGTGTTTTTCAGGCCAGTTTTGTTGGAAAAAATCTCAAGTCCTGGGTATGGTTTCAGAATAGACCTCAAGATAGAATCTTTTCTGACCCTTAACCAACTGACTCAATTATTAAGGCAACAGTAAACCAGAAAGGGAGAGACCCTAAAAGGATAAATTTACCCCTGCTTTGTATTTTCAAAAGATTTTTGCTCTCCTTGATGGTAGAGATCATAAACTGCCACCAGAAAAGTGAACTCGAAGTACCTGAAACTTCTTATAAGAACACAGCCCTAAAGGAGGGCAGTTTTGAGGTTTCCTTCCTTTCTTCATTCTTTTGCTTTCCTTTTTACTATTGTTGCCCAGATGCTTTTATAGGAGAAAAGCAGGTCAGTGTGCTGTTGGCAGGCTTTTCTCCCCTAATTCTTTTTGTGATTCCCTTGGCAATAGTGACTTTTCTTCTTTCCTTTTTTTTTTTTTTTAATTCAATAGAAGATGGAGGGGACTTTTTAAAGTGCTAATACTTAAATGCACAGTTTATGCTAAGCAACTCTCTCTTCCCACCTGTCACTAGACGTGCCCTAAGCACACAACTGACCCTAACAGGAAAAAAAAAAAAAAAAGTAAGTGAGGATCTCTGGGCTCAGAATGATTCAGGGGTGGAAATGTTAGGGGATTGCTACCTTGAAGAAGGTGGTTTTGTGTTCTTGGACCTGACACGATACAGCCCCTGTTCCTTTGCCCCTCTGCTCCATTAGTCCTGTGTAAACGGATTTTTGGTAGCAGGCTTTCAGAAATCTCAAATGGACAACCTCAATAACATCCATGAATTCTTCATATTTTTATCTAATTTTTAAATATCTAAATTAGTTTTTAAAAAGTTTTCTTTCTTCCCTCCCCTCTCTCTCTCTCCTTTCTCTCTGTATCTTTTTAAATAAATTTTCAGAGACTAGGAGCCAGCAGTGCAAAAGACTGAGGAAACTGATGGAATGTTTATCTGGAAATAAATGCTTTCTTACTTACATTGCCAATGACTAAACTCAGAATATAGATTATGCCAATTCCTTGAATTGGCAAATTGAGATATTTATTGTTTCTGAAACACGTATCTGATATTTATATATATTTGATATATATATGTGTATAATCTTTCTCCCTTTCTTCTGATGTCTATTTTGTTATTTACTTTGCATCAAATAACATATTGAATCAGAATAAAAATTTTAACATTTATGGGTATAAGCTGAATAAAGACATCAGGAATATCTTCCAGACTGGTATGTAATTTTAACCTGTTTTCTAAGTCCGTTTCCATTCAAGACCAGGTCCTTAACCTAGGTCCAGGAAACAATTTTAGTTATAAATTTTATAATGCATTTTATACCATTATACATAATACATTTCTAACAAATATATGCTACTAGGAAGTTATATGTCTTGCACCATCTGAATTTTATAGGCACTCAACTGCATATTCGCTCCTTTTCTTCAAAGAATTTACATCTTTAGGATGGAGTAAATACTTGTTATTTTGCATGCCCAACACCAAAAGTCAATTCTATATTCTGACAATATTCCCTAGTTTTCACTTGGTACCTTCTGCCAATTTTTTTTTTTTTTAGTCTGTAAAATCATTTCATTTCTTCAGCCTCAGGATTTGGTTTAAGAATTGTAAGATTTTACAATAAAAGTCAACCTGAAGATTTGGGATGAGAATCTTGAGAAAGAAATTCTATCATCACTGTGAGGTAAAAAGAAAAAGAAAGAAAAACTATTTGAATGTAAGTTTTCCCTCTGAACAGAACCAGCCTCAATAGGAAGCCACACCTGAGGAATCCAAAGATGGAAAGAAGCAAATTGCTAATAATGTATTCTGAGTTTCTAGATTCACATATTTACATGATCCACTAAATTCTTTTTCTTGCTGTAGCCAGTTTGGATTGAGTTCCTGTCATCTGATTAATAAGTAGAAAACGAGACCAGTACATACATTATTACAAATCAGAATTTCTTGAAGTGTGGTTCACAGACCACCAATAGAAGCATCTCCTGGGGACTTAGAAATGCACTTTCAGGCCCCGCTGCAGATCTGCTCAACCAGTCAGTCTGGGATTGAAGCCCAGCAATCTGTGATTTAGCAATACCTCCAGATAAGGCTGATGCCTTTTGGCAATATTCTCAAATCTTAGAACTAATGTTCTAACATATTTGTATCTAGAGAAATAAATGCAAGGCTAGCCTAGATACACTGTTTCCATAGATTCTTCAGGTACATTAAGTAAATATCTTTCTTCAGTTGAGAATTTGGATAAGATCCAGAACAGAAATCAGACTTGAGCAGATGAAAGGAGAACCAGGATATGGCAGAAGGAGAATGTTGCCAACACATTATGTTCCACCAGACCTTTAAACAAGTAGGATGGAATAATTCATTCACTGAGGTGCATATGAAAGTCAGACCTTATCTTATCTTGGACTAGAAATATTTCACTTGTCTCCTAAGTCAGAGAAACTGCTGACATTTAGAAAAGCAATTGTGAGTTAAGAAAGAGTCAAACCTGAGGAGATCTTTGGAAAGGAAAGAGGATCAATAGAAGAAACCTAGGGTTCAAACACTGAAAACATCAAATATGTCAGAATGAGGCCATGTGTGGGAGTCTAAGATGAGGTAGAGCCAAGAGCCAAGACTGAATAAATGAAAAAAAAAATTGCTTTAAATAAAGTCCATGTTTGGCAAAGGCTTTTCCTTTCTGCAAGCTGCTTTTTGCAGTCTGAGGCTGCTTTCAACTTAACTGTGAGTAACCCCAAGAACAACTGACATCTGCTTCCATCCAGCCAGAGCACCTCTTGCCACCAATGAACTAGTGACAGGGACAGAGTTCCAAATGACTGTTGGATGTGCCAGGAATCAGTATTTTTTTTTCAGGCTTCAGCACCTCCTCCACTCTGGTGGTCAACTCCTCTATGACATGAGAGTGCTAACACTATCCCTGGACCATCATCTTGCTTTCTTCTCTAAATAAAGAATCAACTTCTTTTCCAATAAGGTGATAGTAGAAATCAAATCTAAAATAGTTATTAGAAAACATAATGTTATAAGTACTATGAATCTTCTTAGAATTTAAAAGGGCTTAGGGCAGGAAAGAGAAATGATAATGAGATTAAACACAATTCCAATTCAGGATTAGTAGATTTTAATATAGTACAGGGACCCAGAACATATAACTATTTTAAACTGCATTCTGGGGTTTGTTTGTTTGTTCATGGCAGTGCAATGTAATTAAGATCTTGAATTTTCTGTTAGAGTCTGCCAGCTTGAGACCAATTTCTAATTCTTACTTTCTCTCAATCTGTTTTTTTTTTTTTTTTAATCTGTAGAATCCTAATAATAAGTAACTACCAAGAGTTAGGATGAGTTAACACAAACTAGCATTTTGCATATGGTCCAAAATTCATAAAAAATCAATAAATTATTTACCATAAAAATATGTATGGACATATTTTGCTCTTTAAACAAACTACACCAAAATAAAAACCAAGAGATGACAAATTATAATTTTTAAAATTTCCTTTTTTATCATAAGCTATTGCATACTTAAAAAAGAAGAGAACTGGTTGAGATAACTCTTAAGCATTCAGCTAGAGAAGTTATATACATTTTAGTGGCTACTCAAGAAAGCAAAGGACATTTTGTTAGTGTCAAGAAAAATGAATCACATATTCCTCTGCTTCCACAATAGCTGAGTGAGGTCCATTACTGTCTTATGATTCACGGGTTCTTGCAGAAATTTAGCACATGCTAATTGAACACCCACTGTGTGCTGTCACTGCACAGGCTTTAAAAACTAAACCAATGACTGTCACTTGTAATTGTCACCTGTGAAACCTGCAATAAGATCATCTATCTGGTAAAACAGATTAAGTATCAATTATTTTTCAGTATAAATTGTTCATTGCAGTGTCAAGTATTTTAAATGTTATCTTTAAGATCGCAAAGCATAATTTAAGGGTACCTGAATTATATTATGCCTTTCTTCAACTTTTTTTCCCCCATTATATTGTACAGACATCAGGGTAAGGCTATGTTTTTTACATTCCTCAAATTTAGCTCAAAGCCTTATGTGCAGTAGGAGCTTAATAAATACTGACTGTGCTCCACTGAAATCTACCCTTGGAAGCCATAGGAAATGTATATATGTTATTATCCTCTGTGTCTATAGACATGTTATGTTGCATTTTTTACTTTAGCAACTGTTCAGTTCAGCTCAGTCTCTCAGTCGTGTCTGACTCTTTGTGACCCCATGAATCGCAGCACCCCAGGCCTCCCTGTCCATCACTGACTACTGGAGTTCACTCAAACTCATGTGCATTGAGTTGGTGATGCCATCCAGCCATCTCATCCTGTCATCCCCTTCTCCTCCTGCCCCCAATCCCTCCCAACATCAAAGTCTTTTCCAATGAGTCAACTCTTCTCATGAGGTGGCCAAAACATTGGAGTTTTATCCTCAGCATCAGTCCTTCCAATGAACACCCATGACTGGTCTTCTTTAGGATGGACTGGATGGATCTCCTTGCAGTCCAAGGAACTCTCAAGAGTCTTCTCCAAAACCACAGTTCAAAAGCATCAATTCTTTGGTGCTCAGCTTTCTTCACAGTCCAACTCTCACATCCATACAAGACCACTGGAAAAACCATAGCCTTGACTAGATAGACCTTTGCTGGCAAAATAATGTCTCTGCTTTTTAATATACTGTCTAGTTTGGTCATAACTTTCCTTCCAAGGAGTAAGCATCTTTTAATTTCATGGCTGCAATCACCATCTGCAGTGATTTTGGAGCCCAAAAATTAAAGTCTGACACTGTTTCCACTGTTTCCCCATCTATTTCCCATGAAGTGATGAGACTGGATGCCATGATCTTCGTTTTCTGAATGTTGAGCTTTAAGCCAACTTTTTCACTCTCCACTTTCACTTTCATCAAGAGGCTTTTTAGTTCCTCTTCACTTTCTGCCATAAGGGTGGTGTCATCTGCAATATCTGAGGTTATTGATATTTCTCCCTGCAATCTTGATTCCAGCTTGTGCTTCCTCCAGCTCAGAGTTTCTCATGATGTACTCTGCATATAAGTTAAATAAGCAGGGTGACAATATACAGCCTTGACATACTCTTTTTCCTATTTGGAACCAGTCTGTTGTTCCATGTCCAGTTAACTGTTGCTTCCTGACCTGCATATAGGTTTCTCAAGATGCAGGTCAGGTGGTCTGGTATTCCCATCTCTTTCAGAATTTTCCACAGTTTATTGTGATCCACACAGTCAAAGGCTTTGGCATAGTCAATAAAGCATAAATAGATGTTTTTCTGGAACTCTCTTGCTTTTTGGATGATCGAGCGGGTGTTGGGAATTTGATCTCTGGTTCCTCTGCCTTTTCGAAAACTACCTTGAACATCTGGAAGTTCACACTTCACGCACTGCTGAAGCCTGGCTTGGAGAATTTTGAGCATTACTTATTTAACATGTGAGATGAGTGAAATTGTGCGGTAGTTTGAGCATTCTTTGGTATTGTCTTTCTTAGGAATTGGAATGAAAACTGACCTTTTCCAGTTCTGTGGCCACTGCTGAGTTTTCCAAATTTGCTGGCATATTGAGTGCAGCACTTTCACAGCATTATCTCTCAGGATTTGAAATAGCTCAACTGGAAATCCATCACCTCCACTAGCTTTGTTCATAGTGATGCTTTCTAAGGCCCACTTGACTTCACATTCCAGGATGTCTGGCTCTAGATGAGTGATCACCCCATAGTGATTATCTGGGTTATGAAGATTTTTTTGTACAGTTCTTCTGTGTATTCTTGCCATCTCTTCTTAATATCTTCTGCTTCTGTTAGGTCCATACCATTTCTGTGTAATGTGTAGAGAAGACTCTACACATTACAAGACTGAAATCAGATTGATTATATTCTTTGCAGCCAAAGATGGAGAAGCTGTATACAGTCAGCAAAAACAAGACCGGGAGCTGACTGTGGCTCAGATCCTGAACTCCTTATTGCCAAATTCAGACTTAAAAAGAAAGTAGGGAAAACCACTAGACCATTCAGGTATGACCTAAATCAAATCCCTTATGATTAAACAGTGGAAGTGAGAAATAGATTTAAGGGACTAGGTCTGATAGACAGAGTGCCTGATGAACTATGGATGGAGGTTTGTGACATTGTACAGGAGACAGGAATCAAGACCATCTCCAAGAAAAAGAAATGCAAAACAGCATAATGGCTATCTGAGAAGGCCTTGCAAATAGCTGTGAAAAGAAGAGAAGTGAAAAGCAAAAGAGAAAAGTAAAGATATTCCCATTTGAATGCAGAGTTGCAAAGAATAGCAAGGAGAGATAAGAAAGCCTTCCTCAGTGATCAATGGAAAGAAATAGAGGAAAACACCAGAATGGGAAAGACTAGAGATCTCTTCAAGAAAATTAGAGATACCAAGGGAACATTTCATGCAGAGATAGGCTCGATAAAGGACAGAAATGGTAAGGATTCACTATAACTTATTTTAAATCTTGGTTCTGTGTAGGCAATCATCATCAAGTCACTTCTCTACACTGTAATTTCTCCATGTATAAATGTGAAATAAAACCACTGGCTCTTCTTAGAGAAAAAGTAGGGATTATGGTTATAAAGGGAGCTTCTCTGGTGGCTCAGCAATAATGCAGGAGTCGCAGGAGTCACAGTTTCATCTCTGGGTCAGGAAGATCCCCTGGAGAAGGGCATGGTAACCCACTGCAGTATTCTTGCCTGGAGAATACCATGGCCAGAGGAACCTGGCGGGCTAAAGCCCATAGGGTCTCAAAGAGTCAGACACGACTGAAGCAACTGAGCACACAGGGCTATAAAAACAATAAAATTTTATTTGAATAAATTTTAAAACATATTGAAGGAATTTTTAAAAAAATCAAACTGGTGATACTGGTCTTATTCTGATATTCTGATATTTACTCTGATATTCTTTTGCTTTTGAAATAAATAACCTAGTAATAAACTGCCCTTTTATATGGTAGTTATAAAGACATCTTGTGCCCGTGTAAAAGGATACAGGCAGGTCATCTAGCCTAAAATATCTATCTGCTTATCATCAATATCACCTTCTTTCTTTGACTCTGGGACACTTTTCATATTTAAGGATCCCTTGAAAGTGAAAGAGTTAGTTGCTCAGCTGTATCTGACTCTTTTTGACACCATGAACTGTAGCCCTTCTGGCTCCTCTGTCCATGGAATTCTCCAGGCATAAATGCTGAAGTATGTAGCCATTCCATTCTTCAGTGGATCTTCCCAACCCAGTGATGCAACAAGGGTCTCCTGCATTGCAGGCAGATTCTTTACCATCTGAGCCAACAACTTTTTACCCATATCAACATCTTTCTTTGACTCTTGAACACTTTTCATACTTAAATATCTCTTATAAATTTATAGTCTCTGAATTAACAACACTTTGACCCAGAATCAGTTAACATCTGGCATATTAGTGGATTTGGGGTGATGTTCAAATGAGATAAAACACTGAGGTTCAGTAATGAAGGCAAAAGCAGAAGAGAATAAAAATGAAAAGAAAAAAAGAAACCGTTAGTTTTTTTTTTCATTTTTATCTAAGGACCAACTGTCATTAAATTAAAAAGCATCCAGGAATTACACCTGAGTATGCAACAGAGGGCTTCCTGGTGGGTTAGTGGTAAAGAATCCACCCGTGATGCAGGAGACCCAGGTTTAATACCCGGATCAAGAAGATCCCTTGGATGAGGGCATGGCAACCCACTGTAGTATTTTTACCTGGAGAATCCCATGGACAGAAGAGCCTGACAGGCTATATTATCCACAGGGTCTCAAAGAGTCGGACATGACTGAGGCGATTGAGCACGCATGCATCTGCTACCAGAATCGACTACCTTGTAGATGTTTCCATTTCAAATATTTTTCCTTGTTTATTGGTATACTTGTGCAATAAGTTGTGTAGAAGATTTTTTAACATTAGCAGATTCTCAATATCACCATCATTGTCACCAGCAGGAATACTGAGGTCTTAATACTAAAATTTATCCTCTTGTGAAGTTACTTTGACAAAAATCTCTGGGAAGTTGGAAACAGCATATTAAATACCTATGAATTTATTGGTAACTCATAGCCCTGTCAGAGCAAATACATGTAAAAATAATTATGTTCGACTGATCCTGGATAGAGTAATCTAATACCAAGGAACTGACATGCCATATGAAATTATTTCACTGATTGCATGAGAAAACATAAAATGCCAAGAATGAGGACTATTTTGCAAGTACTTTACATATATTAAGCAGAATTATCAGATAAAATATATAAAATAAAATATCAAAGATTTATTTAGCAAATAAAATGAAATAAAGAAGACAAACTTTAATTTCAGATAATAAGATAAACAACAAATTAGTATTTTCATATAATGATGCTTCATACTAATTATTACTTATATAAAAATATCTATTGATTATCTGAAATTTAAGTTTAGCTGAGTTTTGTTTTATTTTACTTATTTGTTAAATCTGGCAGTGCTAATACTACATCATTTACTGTTCCTAAAACTTAATGGGGTAAGTAATATTATTGTTCACAAGTTATAGATTTAATGAGACAGAGTTTGAGTATTTACTCTAAAGCTGCATGGTTGGTATATATCAAAGCTAGTCTTCTAAACCAAGTAGTCTGGCTATAAAGCTCTGTTTTGATGTTCCTGCCATTTCCTTAGGTTAAAGAAATTCTGTCTCCTAGCATTTGTAGAATAAGAGTCAGATTCAGAATGAGTAAGTCAGATTCAGCTTAAAGGAAAGACAAAAATTAAGCAATGCCATTCCTCAGTTTCCACACTGCACAGAAAAAAGGCAAAATACCACAAGTCCATTTCATCTACACTGAAGTTTTCAAGTTTGTGATCCTATAAAAGCTGAGTATCAACTAAACACAACTTCCTATGCAGTACTCTATTGTGACAGTGACACTAAGAGAGTGGCTAATTTCAGCTCAGATTCTCCACAACTTCCTTCTGCTTCTACTTGTCATCCTGCAGAGACCTGCCCTATCTTTATTGTGATCTACAAAGCCCTTTGTCACTCTGACAAGTTCAGAACTCTTCATCCTTTCTTTGATTATGTTTTATCCTGACATCCGGAGCCTTGCTTTTCAGAGTCTGGTATGGCTCGTGTCTCTCTTTGCTAAAATATTGTCTTTATTCTTTTGCTTTTATCATTCTTTCTCTTGTCTTTCTGAGCCTTCCAGAATTTTTCAGTATAAGCTGTTTTCTACCAATTCATTTCTCTTAACTTCTTTTCTAATATTCACACATTGATTTACTTTCCCAAACTCCTGTTTTCTACCCTGTTCTTTGATCATACCTTAAAAAGATAGCAATTAAACTGCCCACTTTTTCCACCCTGCTATTGCCCTAGAGTGGGTAGAATCTGAATTAAAGATTCTGTGTGTGGCATAGAATTAAGGTAATCAGTGCCTATTAAAATATTATCTATATTGCTTTCTACTTGTTCTCTTGTTTGACGATTTAATTGTAATGTAGGCCTCAATAGTCTGGCTGCAATGCAGGAGACCAAGGTTCGATCTCTGGGTTGTGGAGATCATCTGGAGAAAGGAATGACTATCCATTCCAGTATTCTTGCCTGGAGAATCCCATGAACAGAGGAGCCTAGGGGGCTATAGTTCATGGGGTCTCAAAGAGTCAGCAACGACTGAGTGACTAACAATTTATAAAACCACTAGGAGTATGTTTTTTAAAGTACCTGGAACAATATCAGTGTCTGGTAAGTGATTATCGGAAGAATAAATCATCACCACACTTAAATCTTTGTCCAAGCTGCTCAGAGCAGTATTGCTTTACACTTTTGCTATTATCTACATGTTTTGCATTTCCTTAAATGAGTAAAAAGAAGTGGGAGTGAAGAGTATACGAACAGTTCAGAGATAATAAATTTGTGTTTGTGTGTGCATGTGTACAGGTTCTGGAAGTTTTAGAAGCTAGAACCAAGAAAAAATTTGTGATCTCAGTTTTTTGGTTTCTGTAGTTATTGGGACTGGTAGTTATTAATAGGAGAAGGCAACGGCACCCCACTCCAGTACTTTTGCCTGGAAAATCCCATGGATGGAGGAGCCTGATAGGCTGCAGTCCATGGGGTCGCCAAGAGTCAGACACAACTGAGCGACTTTGCTTTCACTTTTCACTTTCATGCATTGGAGAGGGAAATGGCAACGAACTCCAGTGTTCTTGCCTGGAGAATTCCAGGGACGGGGGAGCCTAGTGGCTGCCGTCTATGGGATCACACAGAGTTGGACACGACTGAAGTGACTTAGCATAGCATAGCATAGTTATTAATAGTTACAGATAGACTCATAAATATATTATAAAAAACCACCTCAATAACTGATTATACATAGCCATTAAATAGATACCATGTATAAAGGTTATTTTTTTTTTTTTTCTGGTTTTGTTTTCTTTTAAGCAGATCACTATGCTTCTTTCCCAACCAAGACTAATAACCCCTTCACCACCTATGAAGATGGTTGTATTCTATGTTTAAGCACTAAAATGTCTATTTTCTAGTAGTCTTGCAAGGAATATAATAAAGCAGATTTGTTATTTACTTTAGTTTCTACTTGTGCTTTCTCCCATGTAAAGATGTGACATACAGAAAAACATCATTTCTGGCCTTCATATCATGAAGCAGACAAATGAGGGCATTTTCCATCCAAATCCTCCAATTCTATACACAATCAGGAGGAAAAAAAAAAAACTAGTAATTCTTCATTTATTCATCATCATTGCAGAATTGTTATATTGAACCACATATATCTGCCAATAAATACAACTGTCTTTCACCAACAAAAATGGAATTCTGTAAGATTCAACTTAGTTAACAAGCATTACTGGAGACCTACATGCCAAACACTCTATTAATTGTTGTTCATTGCAGCCATGAAATTAAAAGATGCTTACTCCTTGGAAGGAAAGTTATGACCAATCTAGATAGCATATTAAAAAGCAGAGATATTACTTTGCCAAAAAAGATCCATCTAGTCAAGGCTATGGTTTTTCCAGTGGTCATGTATGGATGTGAGAGTTGGACTGTGAAGAAAGCTGAGCACTGAAGAATTGATGCTTTTGAACTGTGGTGTTGGAGAAGACTCTTGAGAGTCCCTTGGACTGCAAGGAGATCCAACCAGTCCATCCTAAAGGAGACCAGTCGTGGGTATTCATTGGAAGGACTGATGCTGAGGCTGAAACTCCAATACTTTGGCCACCTCATGCGAAGAGTTGACTCATTGGAAAAGACCCTGATGCTGGGAGGGATTGGGGGCAGGAGGAGAAGGGGATGCCAGAGGATGAGATGGCTGGATGGCATCACCAACTCGATGCACTTGATTCTGAGTGAACTCCGGGAGTTGGTGATGGACAGGGAGGCCTGGAGTGCTGTGATTCATGGGGTTGCAAAGAGTCAGACACGACTGAGCGACTGAACTGAACTGAACTGAACTGATACCAAAATGAATAAATGAGGTATTTCCACCTAGAAAAATTGTGAAAAATTATATACTAGGTCAGAAAATAAATGTTATTCCTAGAAAACCAAATTGTCCGTGTAACTGAAATGGATCTTTCAAAGACTGAATTTTTTAAAATGTGCACCTGATTTTGTTGTAAGTACTTCTAAATATTATAATACAGCCTTTCTTGCTTTCTTAAATAGATTATATTGAAGAAAAATTAATCTAATCTTCACAATTCAGGGCTATGTTCTAATTCTCTTCATATTTATATACACTGTATATGTCTCCTAAATGTATTCATCTGTGGTCAGTGTGATTAACTTTGTAAAGAAAACCAGAAATATTCAAAATTATATCTAATCAAAAGTTTCAAAATTACATTTATTAAAGTGAAATTACCTATCATTACAATGAAGTACTGTGTATGTCAAATGTGTAAATGGATTTGTACATGCATTTATATAAAAACTGCCATAGATCAATGGTTGTTCTACTGGTGAGACAAGGCTCACTAGAGAAACTCTGACTCTTTTATATATATTTTAATTATATATTTAAACATATAGTTTCTACCTTCTATTGTGAAATTCTATTGATATTCAATGAAAAGTGATATGTTTTTAAGTAACACAACTAATCCAGAGGTCTCCTAACCAGTTATTCTATTGCAAATGTATCCCAAATTTTCCTGGATAACCATAGCAGATATTTAGAAAATCTACTAACACGTTATAGGAGAAGCACATAGATTGTCATTTATACCTGCTTAATATCAGTTTACACCCAAAATTAACACAGGTAGATTCATTGGCTCTAAGTCAAAGTGGCCCAGAAAGAAGTCAGAAAAGAAAAGGCTAACTAGAGTAATCTAGGGCTGTGAGCAGTAAAAAGTGATGACTAAAAGGAAGAGAATCAAATGCTGGAGGCCAGTAGCATAGATTTCAAAAGTGTATGTCTATTTTAGAAAAGGGACCAATAGCCTTGTAGACCTCATCTAGACCTCTGAACTTTTCGCACTGACCAAAGATGAATATACTCAGGAGACATACATTATATACATTACATATAACTATGAAGAGAATTAGCTCATAGACCTGAGTTATCAAGATTGGATTAACTTTTATTCAACAGAGTCTATTTAAGAAGTCCAGAAATCTCTTGGTTGTCAGGATTAAGTTAGAATTGTGGTAAAAGCTAATATGACTCTATCCCTGAAAATAGTAAGTCAACAGAAATCAAGTTGTTTATCTACAAGTACTGATTACATTACTGGAAGCTAGAAAGTGACCCAGGACTACAGTTATGAGAAAAAAAAAAATATATATATATATATATATATAAGGCAAAATTAATAGTTTTCTGAATTCAAGTACTAGTTATCTTTTATTCACAATCACATATATATATCACTTAAAAACAAATAAATGCATTTTTAGTGTGTTCAGCTCTTAGCCCCAAGTGTTTGCTTAAAGCACACATTTTAAATGATCTAGAAGGTCCACAATCTGTCTATAGAACTGTATTAGACTTTTTTAAACCTGAAATAGATTTAATGACTGATCTTGAGGCTTGCCTGTGACTTGCCCTCATGTCAGTTGATTACATATCTCTCACTTTAAATCACCCCACAGAATGGGGTCTGGAGAAGGAAATGGCAGCCCACTCCAGTATTCTTGCCTGGAGAACCCATGGGCAGAGGAGCCTGGTGGGCTGCTGACCACGGGGTTGCACAGAGTCAGACACAACTGAAGTGACTTAGCATGCATGCATGCATTGGAGAAGGAAATGGCAACCCACTTCAGTATTCTTGCCTGGAGAATCCCAGGGACGGAGGAGCCTGGTGAGCTGCCGTCTATAGGGACACACAGAGTCGGACACGGCTGAAGTGACTCAGCAGCAACAGCACTTTAAATACCGTGATGTTGGTACCTAAGTACCAGAGAGATATAAAGACTTGAAACTTCCCAACTCTGTGTTTATGATGAGAATAAGCAAGTATAGCATGGAGGCTTCCCTCATAGCTCAGTTGGTAAAGAATCCGCCTGCAATGCGGGAGACCTGGGTTCAATCCCTGGGTTTAAAGACTCCCTGGAGAAGAGAAAAGATACCCACTCCAGTATTCTGGCCTGGAGAATTCCAGGGACTATACTGAATTGAACTGAATACAGTCTATGGGGTCACAAGGAGTCAGACACGACTGAGCGACTTTCACTTTCTCAAGCAAGTATACGGCTTCCCTGGTAGCTCAGTTGGTAAAGAATCCGCCTGCAATTCAGAAGACCTGGGTTCGGTTCCTGGATTGGGAAGATCCCCTAGAGAAGGGCATAGCAACCCACTCCAGTATTCTTGCCTGGAGAATCCCATGGACAGAGCAACCTGGCAGGTTACAGCCCATGGGGTTGCAAAGAGTCAGACAGGACGGAGAGACTAAGCACAGCATAGCACCGCACAGCACATAAGCAAGTGTATTTGTGCTTCCTGAACAGAGATAACTGTATTTTCAGTTAGTTGACATGTATCTTTTCAGAACCTACTATATATTTGATGTGGATGAAATGGTCCTCGTCCCTGAGCTGTTTGCTTTCTCATGGAAAAAGAAAAAAATTAAAAAGAAAGAACATCAGAAAACGAGAGAATATTGCAAGTAGTCAAATATTTTGGGATATTGAAATTTGTTTCAGATTCTTGTATATAAAATATATACATATTTTCTATAGGATTCACCTTACACAACCTATGAGATAAGAGAATCATTCCTCTATCCTTCAGATATTGGTGGATAACTGACTTGGATTTAGGTTGGAATCTGAGTTCCCCTATACTTAATCTCTCTGTAATTTTTCTATTTACATTCTATTTTACATTGCAAATGAATAATAAAAAATATACCACTATTTATCAAACCAACTTTTATTATTATTCAGCAACATATACTGCTTAGGAAAAAACAAACTTTACATAAAAGATCTTGGTAGTGAGAGATAAAATACTACTGTCATTTTTTAACAGCTGGTGTTAGTGTGTAGCACTGAGAGCTTACTGAATATAAACAAGAAAAATGATCTACTGTACAAACCACATACTGTTTATGTGGTTGTATATAGTGGTGACGACAAGCAGTAATTTCAAAGCTACTGCGTAAGATCTCATGCAATTTACTGTGAAAAATAATGATATATTGCCTGAACACCATTTAAACCACCACTGAAAAGAGAGTTATTTTGAATTTTTAAGGTGAAATCTCATAAGTATTGTCACTCTAATAATAACAATCTGATTACATGGAATTATAATTATATAACAGGAAACCAAGGTTTTTGTAATAATAGTCCAGAGATATTGATTTTCCAGCAGAAAGCACTATTATATAAGCAATGCAGTGGTGGCTTGAAGTAGCTCTAAGTATAGGCAATGTTATGATTGTTTTCCAAATAAGGATGATTCATTATTACAGTTATAGGTCGGATTATTTCTCCTCTCTAGAGTATGAAACCATGCAGAACGGATAAGGAGGTTTGCATTAAAAAGGTCAATATCACCAAATTGCCTTTATCGCAGCAAGGTGACAGAACAGGAGAAGAATTGTTCATTCCACCTGCCAAGGGACTCTATCTCTGACCCTTATGTAATGGTCTCTTCAAATGCTCACTTGAATATTTATACATTCTTCTTTAATTTATTCATCAACAAATGGTTATTGCATATCTTCTATACATACTTTTCTGGATGCTAAAGATATAGCAGTGAAAAAGGCAAAGTCCTTACTCTCATCAGATAATAAAGGGAAAAACCAATACAATACATTTATATATTATCAATAGCCTTGAGGAAAATCACAGTGAATGACAACACAGAGAGTTTAAGAGTTAGGAAGGGGGCAAGAATCAGGATGATGAGGAGGAAACACCCCTCTCCTAGGAGGTATCATTTGAACTGATGTCCAAATTATGACCGGTGGGGTAGATGTGAAGAAGCATATTCTAAGCCTAGAGAATGGGAAATACAAAAATGCATGAGGTTGGAATGAACACAGTACATGCGAGGAATAGAGGAAGGCCACTAGAACACAGAAAGAATGGAGGAAGAGATAATAGAGAAGTTCGGAAAGGCAGTCAGGACCAGATGGGTCATGTGGGGGCTCAAGATGTTTGGATTTTGTCCTAAATTCAATGGGAAGACATTGGAAGTTTTTAAGAAAAGAAACTATCTATTTGTAAAAAAATTTTAGTTAAGCATTCTACCAAGACATACACCTTCCCCCCCCAAAAATAAGAAACATGGGTGAGGAGGAGGTGGTAAATACAGTCTTATTGGATGTATGTAGCTATAGAATAGAAATACATACCTGAGGGACTTAATCCACGAATAAATAATATACACCAAGGAAGGAGTAGCAAAGCTCTCTCTCTAGCCAAGTGCAAGAAAGACTCTCTCTCTCTGTCTCTCTCTCTGTCTCTCTCTGTCTCTCTCTCTCTCTCTCTCTCTCTCTCTCTATATATATATATATATATATATATATATATATATTTTATCACCACTGCCATATTTTCCCACAGAGTTTTGACTCTTTAACCTCTAAACCTGAATCTTGTATATCTGTCAAAAGAGTTGATTTGAGCCTTTCAAAATAACATATTAACATAACTTGGCCAATATCTCATTTTCAAATTGTATTACTACTGACTAAATAGCACTGATATGAATGTTTACAGCTTCATAAAACTGACTGTGTCATGTACAATGGAAGCTATGGTTGCCTGCATATTGTAATGTTATTGCATTACAGGAAGGTAATTGATTTGCTTAAAATGTTACAACAATAAACCATTTCTCAGAAAAGATATCTGCTTAACCAAGAGCACACCAAAGTCAATAGAGAAAGATAATTCAAAGAAATTAAATTTTGATCTATTTTGCAAAGCAAGCTGGACACATTACAGGAGGATGGATTAGACAATGTAAATGATTCAGGCTAGTCAAACCGTTAAGAACCACTTCTATTCTGACAGACTCAAGTTTATAATTAAAAATCAAATCCAAAGAGAATAAAAAGTGTTGAGCATAGAGATGTCAAAATCTTTTGTAGCAGCACAGCACATGTGCATGGTGTAGAGACATTCTATAATGTCTTATATTGCTGCTGCTGCTGCTGCTAAGTCACTTCAGTCGTGTCCGACTCTGTGCAATCCAATGAATGGCAGCCCACCAGGCTCCCTCGTTCCTGGGATTCTCCAGGCAAGAACAGTGGGGTGGGTTGTCATTTCCTTCTCCAATGCATGAAAGTGAAAAGTGAAAGTGAAGTCGCTCAGTCACATCCAACTCTTAGTGACCCCATGGACTGCAGCCTACCAGGCTCCTCCATCCATGGGATTTTCCAGGCAAGAATACTGGAGTGGGGTGTTATTGCCTTCTCCGGTCTTATACTGACATTTCACTATTCTTAATTATATTTCTTCCATTGAAAACTGAAAGTAAAAGTGCTAGCCCCTCACTGGAGTGTAATAGACTAGAAAAGTCACTGGTTGTGCTACCAATTTTATCCTTAGTTATTTGCCACTAGAGCATACTAGCTAATAAACACATTTGGTGAGGCATAAACTTATTGGACTTATTAGGAAGAGTGACTTCAAAGTGTCTGCAATATCTGCACTATTTCCCTTGTGACCTTATAAATATCTTTAGAGAGCTCAACTAGTTGTATGGCTCAAACTAAACATTCATTACTGTAACAGTTGATTATACCACTTATATTGGGTTTTACATTTAAATAAAAGCATCTGTATAAAAATCAAATAGAATTTTAAGAGTGCAAAATGTAGCCATGATTGGAACTCATTTTCGCAGGTTTTCAGAACACCTTCCTTTTAGTTTGGATTATAATTGATGAACTTAATAAGTAAACTGCATTACCCTTAAGCATAGTTAATAAAGCCACCCACACTAATAAATGGTTTATGTCTGATCAAACATTTCCCAGTCAAATAAATCAATAGAATTATCTTTATGATTTGAAAAATACATTTCATTAATATATTCAAGTTAGAAGATAGAGGAGTCATTTTAAAAACTGATTTTTTTTCTTTTTCCCAGCATGAATAGTATTGGTCTTTTAAGTAATATCAGAGCATAGATAAAGCAGTATTATATTCTGACACAAAGGATGAGTTATTCACATGCAAAGATGAATATACCTCTTTACTCTCAATGGAGTACTGAATCATTCTCTCATACTAATGGATTTTCTCTAGAACAACATGCTACCTTCCCCAGGACCCCCCATAACTTGTGGCATACATTTTCAGAACAGTTGTTTTGTTTTTGAGAGAAACTGAAAGCCTGCTTTCAAAAAATATTGTAAAGGTGAGGCATACACAGAATTCTGGCATATGTACCTGACCTTATTAAGCTCAGTCTCTCAATCAATTGAACTCCAGTCCCCACACTAGCCCGTACCAGAATCAAGAATTGACTAATTCAAAGGCATATGCCTAAGGTTGAAAACACAGGTTAAAGATAAATAAGATTCCAAAACTTGAAAATAACTGGTTAACATTTTCATTGAAAAAAAAACCTAGGGCAATTTCAATAGTAGGATTATTTTATTCAAAGCTATTTATTAGTACATTCATAATTCATTACTATATGAAAAATAGAGCATTTTTATAGAGAAAGAAAGAAAGCTATAGCCTCTTTCATATATTTTTCCCTTATAATCACATGTAGTAATAGTCCACCCATTTGCATCTTTTCATGAAAATTAAATGCTAAAGGAAAGCAGTCTGTTTTGGCACAAGTACACATATGTAAGTATACATTTATACATTTTCTTGGTAAGTCAATTATGAGTAAACACTATATTTAATAAACTACATGAAGACAGCATCTTAAATAAAATGTGAAATCCAAATTTTAAACAATCAAGTATCAGAACCTCCTACTCAAATATGAAATGTTAGTGCTCACTTCAGTTCATTCGCTCAGTCGTGTCCAACTCTTTGCAGCCCCATGAATCACAGCACGCCAGGCCTCCCTGTCCATCAACAACTCCCGGAGTTCACTCAAACTCACATCCATCAAGTCAGTGATGCCATCCAGCCATCTCATCCTCTGTCGTCCCCTTCTCCTCCTGCCCCCAATCCCTCCCAGCATCAGAGTCTTTTACAATGAGTCAGCTCTTTGCATGAGGTGGCCAAAGTACTGGAGTTTCAGCTTCAGCATCAGTCCTTCCAATGAACACACAGGACTGATGTCCTTTAGGATGGACTGGATGGATCTCCTTGCAGTCCAGGGACTCTCAAGTGTCTTCTCCAACACCACAGTTCAAAAGCATCAATTCTTGGGTGCTCATCTTCCTTCACAGTCCAACTCTCACATCCATACATGACCACTGGAAGAACCATAGCCTTGACTAGATGGACCTTTGTTGGCAAAGTAATACCTCTGCTTTTCAATATACTATGTAGGTTGGTCATAACTTTCCTTCCAAGGAGTAAGCGTCTTTTAATTTCATGGCTGCAATCACCATCTGCAGTGATTTTGGAGCCCCCCAAAATAAAGTCTGACATTGTTTCCACAGTTTCCCAAACTATTTCCCATGAAGTGATGGGACCAGATGCCATGATCTTAGTGTTCAGAATCTTGAGTTTTAAGCCAACTTTTCACTCTCCACTTTCACTTTCATCAAGAGGCTCTTTAGTTCCTCTTCACTTTCTGCCACAAGGGTGGTGTCATCTGCATATCTGAGGTTATTGATATTTCTCCCTGCAATCTTGATTCCAGCTTGTGCTTCTTCCAGCCCAGCATCTCTCATGATGTACTCTGCATATAAGTTAAATAAGCAGGGTGACAATATATACCTTGATGTACTCCTTTTCCTATTTGGAACCAGTCTGTTGTTCCATGTCCAGTTCTAACTGTTGCTTCCTGACCTGCATATAGGTTTCTCAAGAGGCAGGTCAGATGGTCTGGTATTCCCATCTCTTTCAGAATTTTCCACAGTTTATTGTGATCCACACAGTCAAAGGCTTTGGCATAGTCAATAAAGCAGAAATAGATGTTTTTTATGGAACTCACTTGCTTTTTTGATGATGCAATGGATGTTGGTAATTTGATCTCTGGTTCCTCTGCCTTTTCTAAAACCACCTTGAACATCTGGAAGTTCATGGTTCACATACTGCTGAAGCTTGGCTTGGAGAATTTTGAGCATTACTTTACTAGCGTGTGAGATGAGTGCAATTGTGTGGTAGTTTAAGCATTCTTTGGCATTGCCTTTCTTTGGGATTGGAATGAAAACTGACCTTTTCCAGTTCTGTGGCCACTGCTGAGTTTTCCAAATTTGCTGGCATATTGAGTGCAGCACTTTCACAGCATCATCTTTCAGGATTTGAAATAGGTCAACTGGAATTCCATCACCTCCACTAGCTTTGTTCGTAGTGATGCTTTCTAAGGCCCACTTGACTTCACATTCCAGGATGTCTGGCTCAGTTGTGTCCAACTTTTTGTGATCCCATGGGCTGTAGCCTGCCAGGCTCCTCTCTCCATGGAATTCACCAAGCAAAATACTGGAGTAGGTAGTAATTCCCTTCTCTAGGGAATCTTCCTGACCTAGGGATTGAACTTGTGTCTCCTGCACTGCAGGCAGACTCTTTACCTTCTCAGCAACTATCATATGTCTATAACACTAACTGATACTGCCATAGTTCAATTCAGTTCAGTCGCTCACTTGTGTCCAACTCTCCGTGACACCATGGACTGCAGTACTTCAGGCTTCCCCGTCCATCATCAACTCCTGGAGTTTACTCAAACATGTCCATTGAGTCAGTGGTGCCATCCAACCATCTCATCCTCTGTTGGCCCCTTCTCCTCCTGCCTTCAATCTTTCCCAGCATCATGGTCTTTTCAAATGAGTCAGTTATTCACATTAATTGGCCAAAGTACTGGAGTTTCAGCTTCAGCATCAGTTCTTCCAATGAACACTCAGGACTGATTTCTTTAGGATGGACTTGTTGGATCTCCTTGTAGTCCAAGTGACTCTCAAGAGTCATCTCCAACATCATAGTTCAAGGGCATCAGTTCTTTGGTGCTCAACTTTCTTTATAGTCCAAATCTCACATACATACATGACTACTGGAAAAACCATAGCCTTGACTAGATGGACCTTTGTTGACAAAGTAATGTCTTTGCTTTTTAATATGCTGTCTAGGTTGGTCATAACTTTTCTTCCAAGGGGCAAGCAACTTTTATTTGGTGGCTGCAGTCACCATCTGCAGTGATTTTGGAGCCCCAAAAATAGAGTATGTTACTGTTTCCACTGTTTCCCATCTATTTGCAATGAATTAGTGGGACCAGATGCCATGATCTTAGTTTTCTGAATGTGGACTTTTAGGCCAACTTTTTCACTCTCCTCTTTCACTTTCATCAAGAGGCTCTTTGGTTCTTCTTCATATTCTGCCTTAAGGGTGGTGACATCTGCAAATCTGAGGTTACTGATGTTTCTCCTGGCAATCTTGATTCCAGCTTGGGCTTCATCCAGTCCAAGCTTTCTCATGATGTACTCTGCATATAAGTTAAATAAGCCGGGTGACAATATGCAGCCTATATGTACTTTTTTCCCTACTTGGAGCCAGTCTGTTGTTCCATGTCCAGTTCTAACTGCTGCTTCCTGACCTGCATACAAATTTCTTAGGAGGCAGGTCAGGTGGTCTGATATTCCCATCTCTTTAAGAATTTTCCACAGTGTATTGTGATCCACACAGTCAAAGGCTTTGGCATAGTCAATAAAGCAAAAGCAGATGTTTTTCTGGAATTCTCTTACTTTTTTGACGATCCAGAGGATGTTGGCAGTATGATCTCTGGTTCCTCTGCCTTTTCTAAATCTAGCTTGAACATCTGGAAGTTCATGGTTCATGTACTGCTGAAGCCTGGTTTGGAGAATTTGAGCTTTACTTTGCTAGCGTGTGAGATGAGTGCAATTGTGCAGTAGTTTGAGCATTCTTTGGCATTGTCTTTCTTTGGGATTGGAATGAAAACTGATATTGCCACATATGGCTATTATTGCAATTGTCTTAACCATCTGAAGTCTCTTTGCTTAGAAAGAAGTCTGTATGGGCCACTGTCTTATTTCTCTTTGTTCCTATGGTTCAGCTTTGAGGGTTTTTTGGTACCTAATTATCTGTCTTCCTCTTGTGATCAAGTTACTTCATGATTGTAAACAATGTCTTAATTTTTCCTTACCATTTGCCTTGTAAACATATCTAATGTTTATCTTCTGCCTAGTTGTATGCTCTAAGAACTTGTATGAATATTTGTTTTCTTTTAGTTAAACTTTCTCAATTTACATCTTATATATGAAGTCGATAGAAGCAAGACATGTTTCATCAAGGGAGGTTAGCTATTTTCTCCCTCTCTCACATACACATACAGAAGAAATTAAACTTAATTTCATTGGATTCCAAACCAAAGATATTATTTTCAACCACTTTCTGAGTCACAGGATTAAAAGAGCATTGCAGGGAAGTCCTTTACAAACAGACGCTCTGGATACACAAAACACATTTGTGCTACACATATTACTATGACATGGAGCTGGTCAGTTCAAATGAGGAATACACACTCACCAGAAAGTATGAAATGGAAATTGTGCTGTCTGATGAGGGGCACTAGCTACATTTAAAATTATTTAAAAATTATTTGTAGGTTTCCATTTCTATTGGAATATTTACATCATTCTCTTATATATCCAAATATCAAACCATTATAAAAGCTTTTACAACCCATTTTTAAGACTATTGAGTAAATAACCCTTGGGAGAAGCATTTGGCAGTTTTTCAGGAGTACCTAAATCTCTCTTGCTATTAGCATATTAATTCCAAATCCTTAAACAACACAAATCATTACTCTTAAGGTCTAAATAAGCCACTCTCTTTCCAACTCAATACACACAGAACAGGGAAACACATTTGTATAGATACATACAAGTTCTGGTCAAGGTCTCATTTGTACTTGCTGCCTATTTCATACCAGAATTACATACCGTGAGATAGGGAGCTTTTTACTGGTGGTTGGCAGTTGCCCAGAGGCTGCAAACTGAAAACAGAAGAGAGAATGCTGTACAGCATTTTAATACCTTCAGGTTTCAAATAGGGCATTTTCTTTGTGGTCCTAAACCCAGTACACTTCAGGGCAGGAGGCTGAGAAAGAAAAATCTATGACCTCTTCACAGAAGGACTATACTTTCATTTTTTTTTTTTTTCATTCCCTTTTTGTCTCGGGTAGTTTGGTATATCTTTTTTGAACACCAACACTTTTCTTTTAGTTTCTAAAATTGGTTTCTAGCATTATGACTTCTCTTTTCAAGGTCTGGGTTGTTTTTAACTTTTATACAGCCGTCAATTCCTGCCGAGGCTCTCTACCACGGCTCTGTGCTTCCCAACCATTTTTGCTAGTCCATTGTCTAATAATTATCTGACTGCTCTATTTTCGAGTTCATCCCTCTTCTTAGTGTCTGCCAGTAATGCTTTAAATACTTAGGCTTGACTGAGCAGACCTTTCTGTGACCTATAGTCCTTCCTCAACTGGGTCTGCGTTTTCTAATACACATCTCTGGAAGCAATCTGTTTTCACAGTAATCATTGGATACTTCCCTTCCAACTCCTTATACACATAAAATCTAGCAAAACTTACTGTCTATAAGCTCTGCAATATGCTATCTGCTCATGGCTAAAATAAAAGCTGCCTCTAAGGAAAATAATGGAGGAATAGCTAGACTATTACTTTTTTTTTAAATATGCTGGAGTTCAGAATGATAGGATTCTAGATCCTCCTGCGAGCCTTTGCTACTCAAGGGAACTGCCATTTCTAGGATTCTTGAAATTGAAATGGTAGTAAAGAAGATGCAAGTAAATTGGACTGAGATGTAGGACTAAGGCTTTTTCAGTGCTTTAGAGGAAAAGTAGGGCAAATTAATTGAAATCAAAATGAAAGGAAGACTTTCCTGTCGAATCAACTATTCCCCAGGCAAAAGTCTGATACTTTCACACAGAAAAGCAACTTTACATGCCTCATAGGGACAATTTAATAAATTATCATCTTGAAACTCTTAATGATGCCCAGTAGTCTAAAAAGGTTAATGAGCCTCCAACAGTATCTATTTCTTCACTTCAAAACCCAAATGGACAATTTCTAAGAAACCCCCTTCTTTAGAAGTGAAACCCCCATTTGTTTATTTCTGAACCGCACTGTTACATCTGTAATCATGAATTACTTTAGCAAAACACTGGCAACTGCATAGCCTAAGTATATTCCTATTACTTATAGAAAATCTACTTATCTGATATATCGTTATAAATCTCACAGAAACTACACATACAAAACAGAATTTCCAATACAAATGCAAGATTGTTTCAAATTCGGTGTAATAATACTTCTTTATAAATGGTAAATGAAGATGGAATACTTTGACCTGCTTTGATCCAAAAGCACGATTTACAATTTTATTTAAACCATCATTTTGTGAACCAGGAGTGATGTTTCATGAACAACTAACTAGTTTAATTACTTTAAGTTGTTTGAAGTATTTGATCATTCATTGTTGACCTACATTTCTCCACATTTTTATCTAATAGCTAAAGTTTTAAGAAATGTAAAATATCACTAAATTAAAATTTCAACAAGTATCAATAATAAATTCCAATGAATAATCCTGAGAAAACAATTTTATAAGTTCATGTCCTTCAATTTTTTTTTTTTTTACCATTAGAATACTTGTTTTCTGAAATGAATCCAGTAGTATTTCCACTGATAGCAGTTTTAACTTGTAACAATTGAATGAACCCTCATTTCTTTCTAAGAAACATTATAAGACTGTGTAATGCAATTATACAAAATGTAAGTGCTCTACTAAACTAATAATTATATTAATAATTAGGGAAGCAGTTGTAATGAAACACCAAAATCAAGCAGCCACATAACTGAAGTAAAGAAAATGGAAATCATCAATAAAAATAAACTATTGTTTGCTAGAAGTCCAGGAGGGTCAAGTTTCATATCCAATTATTCCTTAGCACAATTTTTTCAGAATAAGTTGCTAAAAATGCTGATTAGAAACTCCTCTGGAAGTTATTTGGGGATGCTCATACAACACTTAGAGACTTATCTGACCAGCACTGAACAACATTTATTGCCATTTAAGAGATAGGTTAAAGGAAATACAACTTTAAAAACTTTTTGCCATGGTAGAAGAGGGGGGAATGTGAGTAAATTATGAGCCTGACATTTAATTAGAATCGATGAAAATACATGATCAAAGTGTCTTGTGCCAGAGACCAGGAAATTAAACTGTCAGTAGGACACCTATTTTTGAAACAGAAAATCTTGTCACTAGTTCTCCTTGTACCCATCCTCTTGCTATAATCTATAATAGAGAAAATGAGAAGGAGAAACTGGAAAAAGAATAAAAGGATTTCTTTTCAAGGGAAATGAGAAAATGACTGTTCCAAAGGTAAGAATCACAAACTGGTAGATAAAAGTACATTTTGTCCTGTTTGAAACATTGCTTTATCATAGAATTACAGAAAATTAACTTCTCTGAGTATAGTATGGATTCATTTGAATGAAATCTGATTTATCAGTATATTGAGAGTATATGTGAAAGAACTGTAATGAGTGAAAACCTATGCATTAAAGAGAACATGTATTAAAATTTTGGTTGCTTTCCTTATGGCCTGCAGGAATTATAGATAAATAAAGCATTGTCAGTAGGAATTTATATCATTATTTATTTGGAGCTATGAAAATAATTCATATTTTTATGTTCAATAACAAGACAAAACAAAATGGAAGAAATAACTAGATTTTATTTATTATAATCATCTCAGTGTGGACAGATATGAATCAGGGTTTTAAAAAGGGAAAATGAGAATGGCTGGTTTTAATTATTGTTTTATAATACCAAGACCTTTAATCAAAGAATATTGATGTGAATTTCACTTCTACATAAAACTACACAACTTTAGGTAAATAACTTGATCTTTTTGAATCTGTCTTCTTAAATTTTAAAGAATAAATATTTACTGCCATTCTATCCATTGGAGAAGGAAATGGCAACCCACTCCAGTAGTCTTGCCTGGAGAATCCCAGGGACAGAGGAGCCTAGTGGGCTGCCATCTATGGGGTCACACAGAGTCGGACACAACTGAAGTGACTTAGCAGCAGCAGCCATTCTATGCATCTCATAGGTTTTCACTGAATTTAAAATTAGATTATATAGTCATAAGTACTTTGAGATTTATCACATTAGGTGAATGTAGACTGTATTACTGCCACTATGATACATTACATTCCCAGGTAGCTCAGTGGTAAAGAATCTACCTGCCAATGCCAGAGACACAGGAGAGGTGGGTTTGATTCCTGATTTGGGAA
Source organism: Bos javanicus (assembly GCF_032452875.1). NCBI lineage: Eukaryota > Metazoa > Chordata > Mammalia > Artiodactyla > Bovidae > Bos > Bos javanicus. The sequence goes on along the minus strand of NC_083869.1, from coordinate 55,337,943 downwards.
GATCCCCTGAAGTAGGAAGTGGCAACCCACTCCAGTATTCTTGCCTTGAAAATCCCATGGACACAGGAGCCTGGAGGGCTGAAGTTCATGGGGTCACAAAGGGTGGAATACGACTGAGGGACTGAATATATACTCATGAATAATAAAGAATCAAACCAAGAGAGAATGAAAGGTTTAATATCTATGTTCCAGGACCTCATTTGCCTAGACTGGGGCCAGGGCTTGTGTGAAAAGGTAAGCCTGGCTTCACTGAGTACATATATACCTTTTCAGACTCCCTAGCAATCCCTTTATGTAATGTCATCCTTAACACTGCATCTAATCAGCACAAGACATCCACTACCCACTGCAAAACCCTCCAGAATGGAAGCTTTCTTGGAAAATTGATGTCCTGAAATATACTCATAGTATTCTATTTTCTCTGAGGTCTTTTACTAAATTTTAATGGATCATGGTGATATGTGAAAGTGTCTTTGTGTCTACTGACCACACACATTTATGCATAGATGTTCATATATGTAGAATGAATAATCCTGGTGTGTTTGTGCAAAGAATTCAGGCAACCATCATGCATTTGCTATTCTGAGCATTTTTTTGGCAAGCTCCACTATCTCAGAGAATCCCAAAGATGTTCAGTGTCAAAGAGCACAAAAAGCAGAAGGTATTTTATATAATAATTTGATATGTCCATTTGTCTTCAGTTATTACTATGTAAGTTTCAGCTCAAAAATTCCCTCCCTATCATCTATAGTAAATGACAAGAATATGATTGGTAAAGTGCAAAGCTTTATCAGCCCTTTCCTGGAATCCCCACTAAAAAGCCTTTTTAGCTTTTTTATTCTACAAAATCATCACTCATTACTCTAGCAACCTATTACAACTGAGTCATGAAACCTCAGATCATTCAGACTTTGGAGATATGGTTCATTTTAAACACTAAATACCAATGAGCCAGTGATGAATCCACATCTATTCACAAAAAGTGTCTTTCAGTCATTAGACTCATAAATTGCAGAAAAAGACATATTGGAAGAAATCTTTCTGGAAGCAACCATTTCAGAAATGAAACTTAGGTGTTCATTAGAGGTATGTTCAGTAAGCTTCATGTTCCTGTATCCAAGTTATATTATATAAATAAGTCTGAATGAATTATGATCAAAACAGGAAAAACTTACTAATGATTATGTGATGCCAGCATTCCCTAGTTGAAACACCAAATGTGTATGATTATCACAAATCTGGTGGAGAGAGACAGTGGTGCCTCAGGAAACTGCATTACTTTACTGACAAAGGTCTGTGTAGTTAAAGCTATGGTTTTTCCAGTAGTCATGTATGGAATTGAGAGTTGGACCATAAAAGCTGAGCACCGAAGAATTGATGCTTTTGAACTGTGATGTTGGAGAAGACTCTTGAGAGTCCCTTAGACAGCAAGGAGATCCAACCAATCAAGCCTAAAGGAAATTAGTCCTGAATATTCATTGGAAGGACTGAAGCTGAAACTCCAATACTTTGGCCACCTGATACGAAGAACTAATTCATTGGAAAAGACCCAGATGCTGGAAAAGACTGAAGGCAGAAGGAGAAGGAGACAACAGAGAAAAAAATGGTTGGATGGCATCACCAACTCGATAGACATGAGTCTAAGCAAGTTCCAGGAGTTGTTGATGGACAGGGAAGCCTGGTGTGCTGCAGTCCATGGGGTCCCAAAGAGTCAGACATGACTGAGAGACTGAACAACAACAACAGGAAGCTGCTCTCACAGATTTAGATCAGGATATAGTTAGGGAGTAAACCTGGATACATTTCCAGCAATTGGAGAAACAGGAAACATAGGTATTATGCTTCAGCTTTTCTTCTGGTCATTTTGCTTTTGAAAGTGGGCATACTCCAAAGTACCAATACTTTGGCCATCTGATGTGAAGGTGAAGAGCTGACTCATGAGAAAAGACCCTGATGCTGGGAAAGATTGAAGGCAGGAGGAGAAGAGGACAACACAGGACAAAATGGTTGGACTCAATGGACATGAGTTAAAGCAAGCTCTGGGGAGATGGTGAAGGACAGGGAAGCCTGGTGTGCTGCAGTCCATGAGGTTGCAAGGAGTCGGATACAACTGACTGACTGAACAACAAATACTTCCGTAGAAACTGACAACATGAATTACACTGTGTACTTGATCACATCATTCCTTTCAGTAGTTCTGGTTTTCTCAAATTATCTAAGTAATTCCGTTGTTTCCATTTTCCAAATTTTCAGTTATCTGATTTTTTTTCAATCAAAGCCAATAAAGGATATCTGTGATTTCTATCTTATAATTCAAGTGATTAGACCAGGGATCTGCAAACCTCTCCTCTAAAGATCCAGGTCATAAATATTGGGGGCTTTGCAGAGCATACTTTTTATTGGATAATCTAACCTTGCCATCATATCATGGAAATCATCACAGACATGAAAATAAGCATGAATTGTTTTCAATAAAATGTTATTTATGAATAACAAAATTTGAATTTCATATGTTACAAAAATATTTTTAGTTTATTCAAGCATTCAGAAATATAAAATCATGAGCCTCAGAAAAGCAAGCCATGGGCCAGATTTGGGCTACAAATCATAGCAAGCTGAATGTGAGACAAACAAAATTATAGAGATTGAATGAGACTTCCAGAGCAAAAAAAAGTATATTACTGTATCAAAACCATTTGACAAAAATATATATTTTTACAAATAGTCCCTAACTATTGCTAGGTGGCTCAACTAATGAACTAGTATTTATTTTAAATCTTGCTTCTTGCTTAATAGACCTACAACAATTTAGCACATGTATTATTTCATTTAATCCTCTATTTCTATAAATGCAGAAATGCAGACTCAAAAGCATTTAGCAATATGGCTAAAGTCACACAACTAATATCTATGCAAATTTAAGAGGGGAAACAGGCCAAGAACCAATGGAAATTCAACATGTGTTGGAAGTACACAGGTCATTGTGTATAAGAACCACAATAACATTCAGTTCAGTTTAGTTCAGTTGCTCAGTCATGTCCGACTCTTCGCGACCCCATGAATCGCAGCACGCCAGGCCTCCCTGTCCATCACCAACTCCCGGAGTTCACTCAGACTCACGTCCATCAAGTCGGTGATGCCATCCAGCCATCTCATCCACTGTCGTCCCCTTCTCCTCCTGCCCTCAATCCCTCACAGTATCAGAGTCTTTTCCAATGAGTCAACTCTTCTCATGAGGTGGCCAAAGTACTGGAGTTTCAGCTTTAGCATCATTCCTTCCAAAGAACACCCTGGCCTGATCTCCTTTAGGATGGACTGGTTGGATCTCCTTGCAGTCCAAGGGACTCTCAAGAGTCTTCTCCAACACCACAGTTCAAAAGCATCAATTCTTCAGCGCTCAGCTTTCTTCACAGTCCAACTCTCGCATTCATACATGACCAATGGAAAAACCATAGCCTTGACTAAATGGACCTTTGTCAGCAAAGTACTGTCTCTGGCTTTTTAATATGCCATCTAGATTGGTTACACTCTTATATTGACTAACAGATACACAATTGCTTGTGTTGAACAAATATTATCTTTATTATGAAGAGCATTTATAAGTGTGTTAGAGTGTGCCCCCTAATTTACGTTTTCTTAAAGGTAAATTCAAAGGTGGCTCTATTTGGCTAGTTTTGATTTTTGAATTTCCAAGAGCATAAATTAACAACTGAGTTGGGCGAGAAAAATGTTTAGTCATCTACACTAACAACTTGAGCCCCATAGGAAACCAAAGACAATGTCATTACTGAAGTGCTCTTGATTAGAGAACTCTGTTATAAAGTAGTACTTGACTTCTAATTTAACTGAAGAGCAATCTGGAATTTCTAACTTGTATATCAATGCATTTAATGTCATAAAATTTGAGACAAATATTATTTTAACAACTGCCATTATCATGGACTTGTGCTATTTCGGGATCATTGAGATACAGTTATTATCTGGATACCTTGTACTTTTCCAAGATTTCTTAAGCTAAAAATTCTTCTGTGCTCAAATATTAAGTTGCCAATATCACTCTTCTGAAATATTAAAATAACATGCCAAAGGTGGTGAATTATTCTGAATTTTTAGTTTACACAAAAACTAATACCAAAGGAGACTAATAATAAAATGAGAGTTGGCATAAAATTAAAATGTAAACAAGACAACCTATGTAGCTGCTAAAAAATATAACATTGAAAATATCCAATAAAGCACTTTTAATTTCCAAAAGAACATCTTTCAATTCAAACTCTTCTCTCAAAAAAAAGAAAGTTTTTTGATTTTAAAGCATAAAGACACAGGCTACCTAGTACTTAAATACTAAAAGGAATTAAGTACCTTAGGTTATGGGGAAAATATTATAATTTAGATGATTTCCATTGCTTGTACACACAATTACTATCACAGGCCCAGGTATTTTGCTATATTTGGATAGAAACAATCAAGAAAGTAGATCCTGCCATCTAAGCACTCAGCTTTTGTTGAGACAGATATGCCAAGAGATTTATGTTTCAATTTTAACATGCAATATAAGGAGAAGACAGGTGACTAATTCTGCTTGTGGCCTTCAGATAAAATGACCTTTGAACTATGTCTTGTGAACAGTAATTAGGAAAAACCTATTTAACCTAAAATCTTCTTATGTTTCTAGTTGCTACCACCAAATCCTGTTCTACAGACCCACAATATGTTTGTTTTTAGTGTAAATAACCATGTTAAATTTCATCTCTTTTGTTCACTTTAGTTATAAACATTCATACATCCAGATTGAGCACAGTCCTGATAGTTCAATTTTAATTTTTGGTCTCAGATATTCAATAATACACATGTTGTGAGTGTTAGAATTCAAACAAGATCTTCTTGTTCTTCCTTGCAACTATAGTGAGGAGTAACTTTGCAGAACTTCTGTGGCTAAAATGAATGTATAGTATAGTATTTTTAAAAACAGAATAAAATACGTGCATAAATACTTAGAAATGGTCAAAGATGAATGTCAAAAGCCTTTTTAACATAAAATAAACTTAATAACACACATCTTTAAAAACTGTGTGCATGCTCAGTCACTCAGTCTTGTCCAATTCTTGGCAACACCATGAACTGTGTGTACTAGGCTCCTCTGCCCATGGGATTTTTCTCTGGCAAGAATACCAGGGTCAGTTGCCATTCCCTTCTCCAGGGGATCTTCCCAACCCAGGTATTGAATCTACATCTTCAGCACTGGCAGATGGATTCTTTACTACTGTGCCACCTGGTAAGTGCTCTTTAAAAATTATCCAAAACTAAATACAATAATTAAAAAATCTGGATTTTTCTCACACATAATAAGCATTCCATGATTTTTTGGTGTTAACTTTTCCATTCTATTATAATTTCATATATAGAACAAATTTAAAGATTCTAGTCAAACTTTTTATTTTTATATATTATTATTATTGTTGCTATTATTTTGGCTACTCTGCATGGCACACAGAATCTTAGTTCCCCAGACCCAGGATGAAACCCGAATCCCCAGCGGTGGAAACAGAATCTTAACCACTGGACTGTCAGGGAAGTCCCAAGTCTCTTATTTTTAAATGTAAGATTTTGCAGCTAAAATATGTTGCTTACTTTGTCTTAACACAAACTTTAAATCAACATAAACATGACTGAAATGTTTAACTTTATAATAATAGGTCTCTACCATACCTCTGGGATCAGTGATTGGTGTGCTTTGGTTATTCACTTGAGCTTTTTCCCCAAATAAGAAGATATTATAAAAATTATACCTTTTAAGTATCGCTGCATAATTTTAAATAATGCTAAGTATACAAATATCTATTATTAAAATACAGTTAACAGTGACTGTGGAGAAGGTAGAACATGTCCAGACTTTGTGTTCTCATTTTTAAGGCAGAAGAGCACAGAATAACTGTTGTGCTTTTCTTCCTACTTACCCACATTAGAAGACCTCTGTTAAATCAGACTCACTCCCTCCTCCTACTTATTTCTAACCCTGCTGAAAATAAGAATTTGCATGGGAAAGGTTAAAATTGCTAGATTACCATACATGTGTTAAAAAAGAATGAGGAAGCATTTTATGTACTATGACTGCAGCTATGACACTTGCTCCTTGGAAGAAAAGCTATGAAAAACCTAAACAGTATATTAAAAAGCAGAAACATCACTTTGCCAACAAAGGTCCATATAGTCAAAACTGTGATTTTTCCAGTTCATATACAGGTGTGAGAGTTGGACTATAAAGAACGCTGAGCACCAAAGAATTGATGCTTTCAAAGTGTGGTGCTGAAGCAGACTCGTGAGAGTTTCTTGGACAGCAAAGCGATCAAACCAGTCATTCTTAAAGGAAATCAGCCCTGAATATTCATTGGAAGCACTGATGCTGAAGCTTCAATACTTTGGCCACCTGATATAAAGAGCCAGCTCATTGGAAAAGACCCTGATTCTGGGAAACATTGAAGGCAGGAGGAGAAGAGGGCAACGGAGGATGAGATGGTTAGATGGCATCATCGACACAATGGACATGAATTTGAGCAAACTCTAAGAGATAGTGAATGACAGGGAAGGCTGGTGTGCTGCAGTCCATGGAGTCACAAAGAGCTGTACACAACTCAGCAAATGAAGAAGATAAATACATCCAAGCTACTGCACTAAGTAGTAAGACAAGGTTATAAAACAGTGTCAGACTGTAACCATTTTAGTAAGAACTAAACATTTATTTCCCATATACATAATAACTAGCTCTAAAAGGGATTAAAGATTAGAAACTTTTTTTTATCTCCTGGGGAGGGATCTGGGTATGCAGGGAGAACATACAGAGATGTGACAATGGGAAAAGAGTCAGAGAAATGTGGCATGATGGCTTTGAAGATGAAAGGAAGGGGCCAAGAGTGAAGGAATGTGGCTACCCTCAGAAAACTGGAAAAGGTGAGGAAACAAATTCCCCCTGGATCATCCAGAGAGGAACACAGCCCTGCTGGCACCTTTCTTTTTAGCCTAGTGAGACCTGTATTGAACTTCTGACTTGAAGAACAGTGAGATAATTCATACATGTTGCTTAAGTTTGTGATCATTTGTTGTAACAGCAATGGAACATGAATGTAGTTAGACCTCTCACTGATGGGCTTCCCCAGTGGGTCAGCAGTAAAATAATCTGCCCACAATGCAGGAGACATGGGAGACATGTGCCATAAAGATCCGCTAGAGGAAAGCATGACAACCCATTCCAGTAATCTTGCCTGGAGAATCCCATGGACAGAGGAGCCTGGCAAGCTACAGTCCATAGGGCCTCAAAGAGTCAGACAGGACTGAAGCGACTGAACACACACACACACACACCTCACTGATGCCTCCTTCACATTTCATGAGACCTACCAACCCTTGCCCCAAACCTAGGTAAGTTCTACTCTATGCTGATCCTGAAGAGTTAGGACTGAATGTGATAAATTTTGATTTACCACTGTTACACTATTGCTACTGTCATCAAGTCTGGAGTCATTTGTAGTTGAGCTCACTCTTGACAGTATCCTCACCTCAACAACCATTAGCTGTTGAAGCCTCATGAGCGTCATTTTACTGCTGAGGAAACTCATACTCAGAGATTTTTAATAATTTTCTCAAGATAGTAAATGGGGAAGTAGCATATAAACCCAAGCTGTCTAACTCCAGATCCTGAGCACAGTATCTCTTCTCAGAAGGTGTTGTCTCTTGGGCACTGTAACCTGTTCTAGCTGCATCATGGATCCCATCTTCTCTGGTATCTTTTACTACTTTCATGTTCTATCAATTTCCTCCAATTCCATTATTATTTTTGTTTATTACTTGTGTTCAGTGTCTTCAAAACTAATTAAATCCAGACACTCTAAATATATATTGAGCGCCTACTATGTATTATATATGATTATATAACCCTTGCTAGACATACAGCAATGATGAACAAGGTCAGGGAGCATATCGATTTTCCTAAGTAGAACATTTCTCTTTTGAAAATTAGCATGGGGAATGAGCTAACCCCTCACACTGCTGAGAATGCCAGCATTATAAAATCTGTAAGCAATAAATGCTGAAGAGGGTGTGGAGAAAAGGGAACCCTCTTGCACTGTTGGGGGGAATGTAAATTGATAAAACCACTATGGAGAACAGTAGAGGTTCCTTAAAAATGTAAAGTAGAACTACCATGTGACCCAGCAATCCCACTATTAGGCATGTTGCTGCTGCTGCTGCTGCTAAGTTGTTTCAATCGTGTTCAACTCTGTGCGACCCTACGGATGGCAGCCCACAGGGCTCCTCCATCCCTGGGATTCTCCAGGCAAGAATACCGGAGTGGGTTGCCCTTTGCTTCTCCAATACATGAAAGTGTAAAGTGAGAGTGAAGTCGCTCAGTCATGTCCGACTCTTTGCATCCCCACAGACTGCAGCCTACCAGGCTCCTCCACCCATGGGATTTTCCAGGCAAGAGTACTGGAGTGGGTTGCCATTGCCTTCTCCACTACTAGGCATATACCCAGAGAAAAACATAATTCAAAAAGACACATGCACCCCAATATTCATTGCAACACTATTTACAATAGTCAGATCATGGAAACAACCTGAATGTCCACTAACAGAAGAATAGGTAAAGATGTGGTATTTTGTATCTTGTGTGTTTATATATACACAACAGAATGTTATTCATCCATAAAAAATAAAATTAGGTCACTTGTAGAGGAGTTGATGGACCTAGAGAGTTTCAAAAAAAGTGAAGTCAGAGAAAGACAAATACTGTATATTAACATATGTATGTGGAATCTGAAAAAATGGTATAGATGATATTATTTACACAATAGAAATAGATACACAGATGTAGACAACAAATGCACAGATATCAAGGTGTGAAGGGGGCTGGGATGAATTGGGACTGATATATACACTAATGATACTTTGTTTCAAAGAGATAACTAATGAGAACATATTAGTTCTCACAGCGCTTCCCTTGTGGCTCAGCTGGTAAAGAATCTGCCTGCAATTCAGGAGACCTGGGTTTGATCCCTGGGTTGGGAAGATCCCTTGGAGAAGGGAAAGGCTACCCACTCCAGTATTCTGGCCTAAAGAATTCCATGGACTGTATAGTCCATGGGTTCGCAAAGAGTTAGACATGACTGAGTCACTTTCACTTTCAATAAGAACATACAGTATAGCTCAAGGAACTCTACTTAATGCTCCTCGGTGATCTAAATGTGAAGCAAATCCAAAAAAAGAGGGGATATATGCATACGTATTGCTGATTCACTTTACTGTGCAGTAGGAACTAACATAATATTGCAAAACAATTAAACATCAATACAATTTTTAAAATAAATAATAATAATAAAGAAAATTAGCACTGGTATCTGAAGTACCAAATTCAGTAGCCTCTTCTCAGTATTTCTCACCGATGACCAAAGTTCTAACATCCCATATTTCCTAATGGCTCCCAAGTCAGTTCTGACTTTTTTGTTGTCTAAGTTTGAATTCCCAGAACTCTCTTGGTATACCCTCATGGTTGTCACACAGGTAGCATGAACAAAAGACATCCAAAACTGTACTGTTAGCCCTCTGCTAACTGTACTGTTAACCAGTGTTAACATTGGTTCTTTATCTAGTGTTTTTGATTAGCGTATTATCTTCCATCATGGACTAGATTATACCAAAGATAATTTAAATGCATTATTTTGCCTATACATGCCATTGATTTCACCCCTGCAATGTCTTTCATATCAATATAATCCTTACATCCTCATTCCTAACATTTTGGTTTCAGCTCTCAATTTATATATATATTTTTACATAAACTTCTACAGTAGCCTGCTATTGGTCTCCCAACCTGCTTTAATTCATTCTTTGCACACTGCAAGGTAAGATAGCCTTTTAAAACAATTGTCTGAATGTCTGGATCTTTTTCCAGCACAAAAGTAACTGATGATTCATTTTGTCAACATAACCATGTCCCAGGTCTTTAGCTTGGCATTTAAGCTTCTTTGGGCTTATCTGATGGCTCAGAGGTTAAAGCATCTGCCTGCAATTTGGGAGACTTGGGTTCGATCCCTGGGTTGGGAAGATCCCCTGGAGAAGGAAATGGCAACCCACTCCAGTATTCTAGCCTGGAGAATCCCATGGAGAGAGGAGCCTGGTAGGCTACAGTCCACAGGGTTGCAAAGAGTTGGACAAGACTGAGCAACTTCACTTTAAGCTTCTTCATAAGCAGGTCCAAGGTCCAACATCTCTTAGCATTCCCACTTCAATCACCAAAGTTACTCAGCACTTTTCAAGCACAATGGATTCTCTAGACTCTGTGCTTTACCTCTCCCATATCACCTTCCTGTATCTTTATCTTCATGTTCTTATCAAAGGTCTTTCTCTTTAAAATCTTTCTTGAATCCTCTAATTAATCCTTCATCCATCATTTACTTACTTTATTTTAGTAATTAGGGATCAAAGATAAGCAATGGCTCCTGCCTTCAAGGCACTTTTTAGTAGAAGGATAGAAATAAAAAAGTATATACTGTATTTAATGTATTTTCTAAAAGCAGTATGTATTAGTGAGCACAAAATGGGGAGTGTGTAGAATCCCAGCTCTGGCACTTGGAGAGGAAACCAAGGAAGACTTCATAGAGAAGATATTTGCTTTTGGGTCCTGAATATTTGCTTTTCATTCCAATCCCAAAGAAAGGATATTTGTTTTTCTGTCTTGGCTTAAAACTCAACATTCATAAAACTAAGATCATGGAATCCAGTCCCATCACTTCATGGCAAATAGATGGGGAAACAATGGAAACAGTGAGAGATTTATTTTTGGGGGCTCCAAAATCACTGCAGATGGTGACTGCTGCCATGAAATTAAAAGATGCTTGATCCTTGGAAGAAAAGTTATGACCAACCTAGATAGCATATTGAAAAGCAGAGACATTACTTTGCCAACAAAGGTCCATCTAGTGAAAGCTATGGTTTTTCCAGTAGTCATGTATGGATGTGAGAATTGGACTATAAAGAAGACTGAGCACTGAAGAATTGATGCTTTCAAAGCATCAATTCTGTGATGTTGGAGAAGACTCTTGAGAAACCCTTAGACAGCAAGGAGATCAAACCAGTCCATCCTAAAGGAAATCAGTCCTGAATATTGAGTTGAAGGACTGATGCTGAAGCTTAAACTCTGATACTTTGGCTGCCTGATGTGAAGAACTGACCCATTGGGAGAGACCCTGATGCTGGGAAAGATTGAAGGTGGGAGGAGAAGGAGATGACAGAGGATGAGATGGTTAGATGGCTTCACTGACTCGAAGGACATGAGTTTGAGTGGACTTTGGGAGTTGGTGATGGACAGGGAAGCCTGGTGTGCTGCAGTTCATGGGGTCCCAAAGAGTTGGACACAACTGAATGACTAAACTGGACTTGAATGTACATAAAAGGGAAAAAAATTGCAAAGCCCCACAGAACACTTAGGTATTTGAAACCCAGATCTGGTACATATCAGCTAGGCAGCCTTAGGCAGATTATTCACTTCTCCTAAACTCAATCTCCTCATCTATAAAATAGTGATCATATTATGCCCCTTGTAGGTTGTTAGGTGATCTCAGTGAGATGCAACTTCACAAGCATCTGCATTAGTGTTTAAAAACATGACTTTGTCATCTTTTCTGTTATAGCCTTTATCATCCCTACCATGTTGCTACTATAACTGAAGAACAACTAGAAATTAAGCATGTGGATAAAATGGAGTGGGCTCTGTTACAGGCAGCATGTGCAAAGGCACTTGGGCATGACATTGAATTAGATAGGGGTTAGATATGGTCATGCTTTGGAGCCATTTATCTTGCTTCTCAAATGCTCACTTGCTTGCTAGCTATATAAAGACATGATGACCTTTGAAGGTTTTTTCTTTTGTTCATTGTTAGTGTATTGCTGAGACAACAAAATTCAGTGAAATCTTTCCGCTCTGTACTTCCAATAAAGATCTCTGACCTTGGGTAGGATTTCTTTGGTACATGACACCAGACTTATTCTGCCTGATTGTTAATCTATATCACCATGCTGACTTAGCAAATCGTTTGGTTTAGGTACCAGCCAGGTGCCTTTGTTACATAGGTACATATATAAACACTGCCTGGTGATGCTGTTCATAGTATTGCTGAATAAGACATACTATATTTATGTGGTTGGTTGTGATAACAAAGAACTAACATTTTGTTTTTGATTGCATGTTATAACATCTTAGAAATTTCTACCTAGTCTTTAAAATAATGCTGTATGAGCTCTTTCCTGAAACATGATGTATTTGGTATTTTTTGAAGCAGTGATGAGTTAAAGAAAAACACAATAACATGCAATTGGGAAGATATATAGGAACCAACTATAGCAATAGGGTCATGGTTTATTGCAATTATGCATTCTCAAATCATGTACTTGAGAAAGATGGAATTGCACCTATTCACTGAAAAATTTGCTATATAAAATTAATTGCTTTGTTTAGAAGGATAAATATAGTAGGGTAGTTATAAATACAAGCTTTGGAACTAGGCAAAAAAGGTTCAAATCCTGAACCTGGTAGTTGCAAGATCTTGGGCACCAGTTGTCAGTATGCACACCCCAGAAGTCCACACTCATGAGATTTTGGGGAGTTTAACATGGACATTTCACATTAAGCCCTTAGAATAGAGTCTAGCACAGAGTAGGCACTCAGAATTAGCTAATTCTTCAATTGAGGCAAGGTGTACAGTAATAGAGTCCTGTCCCATTCTCTTTATACATTTAACAGAAAGCAATAACCACACTTATCAAAACTGACTTTGGAAAAATTCCCAAGGAAATAATTTTTTTTTTTAAACCCCAAATCACTGATATCATCAGATACCAATCCCTATGTGCCTAATCTGACATTTACATTGTTTGGACTATTTCCAAACCTTCATGCCGGGTGCTTTTTTCAACTGCACACCTCTCCTTTGATGTGGATATTCTAGTTAAGATTTTACAGTGTGGTAGAGGAGCCTGGTGGGCTACAGTCCATGGGGTTGGATGCGACTTAGCAACTGAACAATGACAACAGAGGATTACTCCCAATACATTCCTCTAATTTCTAACCTTTTCTTTCTTATTACTTCTACTCATTTCCTCATTTTTCATCCAACAGATCAGTGAGAAAGATGCAGAAGAAAGGACACCAGGCACCATTCACCTATTATTCAAAAACATGTTTCTAGGATGAGGCATTTAACAATTATGCTGCCTTTCATCAATGGTTGTTCTCTTAACTCAAGAGGCAGTGGTTGCTGTTGTTGTGTACTAAAAAAAGAGTAAATAAAACACTGAAAAATGGCTTACACATTTTTGATCATTTGCCTAACTTATGCATTAATTAACTCTCAAGTTTGCTTTTTCATATTGAATTTATAGACATTTACTGAGTATGTTTATTCTTTAATCTTATAGAAAATCACAAAAGCTATTGTTTGAAAACTTCAGAACAGACAGGTCATCGTTCCTTTACACAAAACAATTTTCTTTCCAATCATGTGTAAGCTACTTTTAAATATGCATATTTGAATTAGAAGTTACACAAAATAATCCTTCTACCTATATTTTGTCTTTATATCTGTTTTGTGTTTAATTGAAATTTCTCATTCCACCCTGACTCAAACCTTTACCCTAGCTTATTTTGAATAATGAGACTATGAGTAGCTTCAATTTATTGTTTTTGACTTATCTATGTTTTATAATTTTTCAATAGCCATATATTACTTTTGAAACAAGAAAAAGCATAAATAACAAGCATTTTTTAAAATGTGTACTTTTTAACTGTCCTAAAATTCTCTAGAAGTGAATCTTTCTCATTTCACCCACCTGGAAGATGTTCTTAGTATCATATTATCATATTAATCCTTCTTATTTCATTATATGTAAAAATACTGTCATTTTTAAACAGATTTTAATTCCTCCACTAGGAAAAGTGTTGGACACAAACTCATTTTGGAATTTCTCACAATACTTTAGAGAGTGGCTCTTAAAAAATAGGGTAGTGTGGAGAAGAGTGAACCTAGAATTAGAATTAATGGCTCTAATGGCTCTAAAAACTTCAAATTATTCTTCAATATATTGTCCTTTAGTCACTGTGTCCAACTCTTTTTGAGACCTCATGGATTGAAGCCAGTCAGGCTCCCCTGTCCCTGGGATTTCCAAGGCAAGAATACTGGAGTGGTTTGCCATTTCTTTCTCCAGGGGATCTTCCCAACCCAGGGATTGAACCTGTGTCTCCTGCACTGGCAGCTGGATTCTTTACTGCTGAGCCACTAAGAGAGCCCTTCAACATAGTTATCTTTTGGCTATTTCTTCAACCTCTCAACCTCCTTAACTTAATTTTTTCTTTTGTTAAATTAACATCTCACCTGTCTTTTTTCTCGAATGTTTTGCAATTTTTTGTCCAAGCCTTTTCATAGTTTGAAACAATCAAAGCCAATTTAAATAGGCTTGTTTATCCCAGGAAAATAAGAGTGCACAACCTACTTCCCTTAGCAAGGGAAGTGCTGTAGTCCATTATAAGTATGATGTAGTTAGGTTTTATTATTTTATCATCATATTGACTTAATTAAAAAATTTTATCACAAGTAGCCAAACAAACACCAAAATATAAACTTAGTAAATAAAAATTTGGGGCAAAATTAAGAACAGAAAGGTCTGTTACTTCCCTTCAAAAAATAATAAAACCTAACTGCACGATACTTATAATGGACTACAGCACTTTCAAATTTGCAGAAAGGAGCATTTAGATAAAGTCAACACCTGCAGATCACTTTAACACCTGAAGCTTAAGCCTATTAAAAATACCTTGGTAAAAAATGACAATACCATGGGAAGATACTGGTTATGTAATCTATACATTGATATCCTAATACTCTTAATGAAAAATGATAAACAACCCATTATCTCCCAGATCCAATTTACCATACAGAAATAATCCTCAGTTTCCTGATTAGATTGTGCACTTATATCTTAAAACTACTTAAAATTAAGATGTCTCTGCTCCTCAAATAGTTCATTCATTATTTGGCTATTGGCACCAACTAGGCTTTCAATGTATTTTGTAATTATTATGAGTCTAATCACAGTGTGACATTTAATACAAGATTCTAAGTCTTTCTTTCTTAATATGAAGATCAGTAATTCATTAGAAACTTATTATCAGGATAACTATGTTCCTATCATTTGTGTCTTTCTGAGAAATGCAGTATCTTTGCTATCAAGGAAACTAATTAGGATTAGCTTTTTTTTTTTTTTTTCCCCTCCAAATTATACTGAAGACCTATACTGGTGTCTTGAGTTATTTCTAGTGAAAAATGACAATTACTTCATTCCTAAGCACTGACATTTTTGGGTCCCAAAGGTCCAGCAACTCAGCATGTCTGTGTGACACAATAATGCACTCTCATATTGTGGGTGTGGAAATGGAATCATTTTCCATGAATCTAAGAAAGTCTTGATAACAGGTTTAAAACACTTTATAGACTCAAATTTTAATTTAAAGGAATAGCTTAATCAGAGGAGAAATCAAAGGTTACCTACTTGGACTAAATAGCTGCTACACAAATCTTTTATCCAAATTATCATATATCTGCCTATACGCCCCTGCCTTATCCTGCCCCATGATAGATGTACAACCTTTTGATACAGTGGACACAGTCATTATTGCTTGTAGTAGTTTAGAAATTTCCTTTGTATTTAACAAATATTCTTCTTGAGAATATACATGCAATTAACTGGCTTGAAAACAAAATATGTGTGGGATTATAGGGAGAAAGTGTCCTGGGACTTCTCAGGTTTATTTAACAAATTGAAAAAAGTCTGTTGGGGTGCTGGAGAGAGGACAGTATTTGGAAAAGAGGAGAAAGCCCATTTTTCCATGGTACCACAAAAAGAATGATGACATATTCAAGAAGATAAGAATACTTGGATGATGAAGGAATTCAGGAACTTTGTCATATAAGAAACACTGAAAGAAGATCTGATTAATGTAAATATGGGCTTCTCTGGTGGCTCAGTGGTAAAGAATCTGCCAGTGCAGGAGACACAGGTTCGATCCTTGAGTTGGGAAGATCCCCTGGAGGAGGAAAGGGCAACTCACTCAAGTTTTCTTGCCTGGGATACCCCATGGACAGAGGAGCCTGGTGAGCTACAGTCAGCCCATGGAATTACAAAAGAGTAGGCACCCCACTCCAGTACTCTTGCCTGGAAGATTCCATGGACGGAGGAGCCTGGTAGGCTGCAGTCCATGGGGTCGCTAGGAGTCGGACACGACTGAGCGACTTCACTTTCACTTTTCATGCATTGGAGAAGGAAATGGCAACCCACTCCAGTGTTCTTGCCTGGAGAATCCCAGGGACAGGGGAGCCTGGTGGGCTGCCGTCTCTGGGGTCGCACAGAGTCGGACAGGACTGAAGCGACTTAGCAGCAGCAGCAGGATACAACTTAGCAACTAAACAATAACAACAACATAATGTACAAAGAGGAATGGGGAAAGGTCGCAGGAGTGGGGGAAGGGGTAATGATTCGCCTGGAAAGTGCCAGGCTTACTTTGTCTAAAGCCAGTGTAACACTAGGAATTTCACTTTACAGAATCATCTCTATTAGTTCAAGGTGGAGTAATTCCCAAAGACAGTAACTATCTCCCTTTTCATTTAGAGTGCTGCCTGTAACTGACAATGTACAAGCTGAGGCAAAATGATGGATGAAGAAGAGGGAGTTTTCTAAAATCTATTTGAATTTTAAGGAGTTCAGTACTGCTGCATAATTGATGGACAATGGGTTACCAAGCAGAGATACGGTAATATAATCTTGAGGGTATCTGGGTATATGGAAAATTAAATACTAACATATGAGTACCAAGGGGAAGATGCATAGTAGACAAAGGGCATTAAAAATAATGTCTCCAGGGTATCTTCATTAGTTCTAAGTATACAATAACTCAACCATATGTGCCTATTGGACAAATTATCTCAAGCATTCTCTCAGTCAACAAGTAAAAATTCAGATTATAGCACAATATGGTTGAAGAAACATTCATGTTGCTATTTTAAAATTAGCCTGCCATGTTCATTTTGGAGTAGGTTATTAAGTGAGCTCAAAAGTACATGTTTTAAACAATTTATTTTGAGAGACTAGCTAAGGTTTCAAAAGCCATGTTTCTGAAAGGAAAATGGTCCTATTCTTGAGGAGCAAATCTCTAGATGTGAAACTCAGTTTCACACAGGAGAAACAATGGCCCACAGGAACTTCAGATACACAATGAATATGAGTGAACACCATTATTTTGAATTGAGCTATGTCTCCCTGGCTGAATAAAGAAGAAATTAATGTTAAGGGTGACATTCACACTGAGCCTCATTGGTGAGAAATCATACAGAGGATATAGGACATCTATTTATTCCATAGAAGAAGGCAGTTTAAAAGAGAGGAGAAACTGTGAAACCTACAAGTTTGCTACTAAAAGAGAAGTAATCCAATCTAAGAACACTTCTCGCTAGATGTCCCATAGCTACACCAGAGTTAACAAAGACAACAGCAAATTCATTCTCTTCCCTTTGAAGACTGCTCCTACTACCAGATTTTCTATTCTTGTTTTTCAAAACTCAACTAGCAACTCACTATCATTTTAGTCAACTGATATTAGGTGATCCTATACTAGGTACTAGATATTGACAGGGAAATAAGACAGACACCACCCATACCTTTGTAGGACTTGCAGTCTAGTTCATGTCCTCTCAGACTTTTACTTCCATTATTGAAACATTTATCTACCAAACCTATCTTTATTCTTTTAAGGGCTTCCAATTCCAGTCTATTTTCTACAAAGATGGAAGAAATAACTCTTAAAAAACAAACAACAACAATAAAACCACCTAGAAAAGATCATATCACTTCCCTGCTTAAAATGGCTAGTGCTTCCTGAGGATAAAACCCAAACTTTTCATTACAATGATTTTGTTTCTTTATAACTCAGCCTCTGTCCAAGTTTCTGGTCTTTCTACTTCCTAAAATAAACTCTAGAATCACAGAACTACTTATCATGAAAGTAATATCTTTTTCTTCATTATTTCTTAATGTTTTTATCCTTGTAATTGCCCTAAACCTTCTTAATCTGTTTGAATTCCACTCACTTTTTAAGGTCTGGTAGAAAAGCTATGACAACCTGGACCAAGTATTAAAGAGCAGAGCCATCACTTGCCGAAAAAGGTCCATCTAGTCAAAGCTGTGGTTTTTCTAGTAGTCATGTACAGATGTGAGAGTTGGACTATAAAGAAAGCTAAGAGCCAAACCAATGCTTTCGAACTGTGGTGCTGGAAAAGACTCTTGAAAGTCCCTTGGACAACAAGGAGATCAAACCAATCAATCCTAAAGGAACTCAACTCTGAATAGTCATTGGAAAGACTGATGCTGAAGTTGAAACACCAATACTTTGGCCACCAGATGTGAAGAGTCTACTCACTGGAAAAGACCTTTATGCTGGGAAAGATTAAGGGCAGGAGGAGAAGTGGACAGCAGAGGATGAGATGGTTGGATGGTGTTACCAACTCGATGGACATGAGTTTGAGCAAACTCCAAGAGATAGAGAAGGACAGGGAAGCTAGGTGTGCTGCAGTTCACAGGGTCACAAAGAGTTAGACATGACTGAGTGACTGAACAACACTAAGAACTTTAAGGTCCAACATGAATATACAACACTTAGAGGGGAGTCTTTTACTGTCATATCTGGGTTTCCATGAAGAACACTGTTGGCCTTCATGCTTGACCTCTGAGTGTGATCCCAAGTAATTTCTCTTTGGGGTAGATTTTCATTACCTCTGAGGCTGAGCTAAGCATTCTAAAATATCTTGGATCTGGCTATATTATACATATATATTATACATGAAGCTCCCGTATTTTGGTCATCTGATGCAAACAGCTGACTCATTGGAAAAGTCCCTGATGCTGGGAAAGATTGAGGGTAGAAGGAGAAGAGGGCAACAGAGGATGAGATGGCTGGATGGCATCACTGGTGCAAAGGACATGAACTTGGGCAAACTTCAGGAGATGGTGAGGGACAGGGAGGTATGGTGTGCTGCAGTCCACGGATCACAAAGAGTTGGACACAACGGGGTGAGTGAATAACAACAAAAACATATTATACATCATAATGATTTATGTCTATCTCTACCACAGTTTACAGACCTACTTCAAGGAAGGATCCTCATTTCTTAGTATTCACAATGTCTAATATAGTGCCTGGCACAGAGTTGGCACACAGCATGTTTACACCTTAAGGAAAAAAGGGAAGAGAGTAAAGGGAGGAAGGAGAGAAAGAGGAATCATCTCTTTCATTGGAACTCAAACCAAATGGCATTTCTCTTACTATAGGCCTTTCTCCAGTACTGTTATGTCTTACATTTAGCAGTGCTGTTTAGCAGTGTGTTTAAGTCATTATATAATAGAACCCATGAGCAAAACTGATTAAAATTAACTTATGCACAAGAGTTTCAAATACTGATACTGAAAATAATCCAAGATATGCTTAGTGTGATAATAAAATTGCCCATCTTGTTTGCATAAAGAAATGCATCTGTAATATATTTGTAATGCATAGAATATATCTGGAAAGACTAAGAAATTTAAGTGGATTTCTTGAAAACTGGAATGGAGGATTGAGAAGTAAGATTTTATTGTTATATTATACCACTTATTTATGAAAAGACAGGTATACTTAGTTTTACACAAATTATGCAGATAATATCAAGAGTACTACAAGGAAATTTCAAAATGCATTAATTATGTATTTTCAATTTCTCTAAAAGATAATATTTTCCTATAGCCTATAATCTTTCCAAGCACCAAACAGATAAACAGCCTTACAAACACCTAATTAGATTTATTTTAGTTAAAAAAAGGACTGTACGGAAAGAACATCCTTTTACTTTTCAACCAGTAAAGGTCTAATGGAGTAGTAACACAATATGGCCTACAGAACTATATCACCTAAAGCATCTCCATGCTTGTTAGAAATGCAGATTCTTAGACCCTATCCAAAACTACTGAATCAGAACCTTTAGGAGGGAGGATCTAGGAATCTTTGTTTTATCAAATCCCTCAGGTTATTCCAATGAATACTTTAGTCTGAGTAACACTGCTCTGAGAGAATTATCCTTGAGAACTTTACAAACTAACAGCACCATCTGTTGGTAGTGATTGCCCCAGAATCAAGACACACAGTCCCAAAGGAGAATATGCCCATTTAATATCAGTTTCCATGTGCTGTATTAAAGAGACAGAATAAACAAAATGCCTGATAAAAAGATACCTACATATACAGATGCACACCCCAAGAAAGCTTACAGCTTATTAGGGGAAATGCATGTAAACAAATAAATATCTTTTTTTTTTCTTTTTTAAGTACAAATAAGGAGCTGATGGGGGGGTGGGGCACAGAAACTGTAGAGATCAGGTCAATAATAGGAGGTGAACAAATGTTCAAAGTAGTGGTGACATTTAAACCAAGTATTGTCAAAAAATTTAGCCATCATTATGTCTAAAAGTAAGTAAATAAAAATTGAAGCAGATACTTACTGAGCACTTACTAGGTGGGAAGCACTGTTTCTGAGGCTCTGTCCCTGGGCCTTAATGTGCAAGACAGTTAGTCCAGGCCAAAGGAGAGAAGCAAACACACCCTTGGCACCCAATAAATCTGCTAGGCATTCAAGAAATGAATAAATATGAAAATACCAGTTATTCGGTTAGATTCTGCATAAAAGAGAAGGATTTTTAGAATATCCTCTTGCAAGAAATCCTGAAATCAAAAGGGATAAATTTGCCATTATCTGTATTCAGTGTGTATTTTGAAAAACTGCCTTCATGTTTTATAACATTTTGAATAACTGTTAAAATCCCTTATTAAAAATCTCCTATACTTCTTTATAGTAAGCAACATTTATGAAGTTCTTGTTGGGTGTAGAACATTGCATTTTATATGTTTTCTGTGTATTTATATAGACTGTAACAGTGTTTGAAAGGAGGTTCAGCATTTCCAGTCATCGGCCCTATAGAAAGTAAAATACTTTCTATAGCAGAACACTAAAGTGAGTTAAAGGGTTAGTAAACTAGTGCTTAATTTTCTTATTTCTGCAGGGTTTTTGTTAAGTGAAGCCATTCCATTTTCTGTTGGTTTGTGGCTACTGCACATTCTGGATTTTTATGGCCTAATCCACATCTTTATCTAAACTACTGTTTATCATAATAATCATTATTGGTGATGACCAATGGGCTGGCATAAACTCAATGTTTTCATGTCATCCATTAATATTAATTCTTGTGGCTCACTTGGGACCACCACAAATAGGTTTATGCATCTCTTGCCAGGATTATATTAGGTAAAATGAAGATAATTAGCTTTATTTCTAAGGATGTACAAGCATTAAAACACCAACACTTAGTTACTTGAGAGAAGCTACCCAATTTGAAGCACAGAACAAATTCATAATAATGCCAGTTTGGCAAGTACCTTCTGGGAAATCAATCATTTTCCAAGTAGAATTTAGAAAAAGGTACTTTACCGTTAGTGAAATTTAATCATATAAATATTCTGATTGTTGTGGTTTGAAAAACAAATAATCTGTCCCAAAGAGGTACCGTCTCCATCTTCAAGACACTGAATGAATCTTCATAGAGACTCTGTTACAACTTCACAAATACCCAGTCATTATGTTAATGATTTTATTGGGTGTATTTATTAATAGTCGTGGCAAAAATTTACTAGAAATTCCTACAATTAAATGGGAATACATCCTTATATGTTTAAAAAACAAATACAAACTTTCCAGTAAACCTTCAAAGGCTAAGTAGATGAGATTTGGAATCAGACAAAAATGGGTTTGATTTTCAATTCTGTTCTTTACTTTGAAAGGTTCATTCCTTTCCAAGGGTGTTGTAAATATGGGATGAGCACAAGTAAGCACTCAATGGTATATGTCCATTTCATTGAGGTGGAACCTAAGTCTACAAAGTTAAATAATGTGTCCCAGGTCCCACAGCAAGTGAGTAAGCAAGCAGAAGTTCCAGGCTACAGACTATTCTAGTTTACTCTCAACACATCTTGACTCTATCTCTCACTTCCACAACACTGTGCTGAAAACCCATATGTAAAAAAGAGGGACAAAACTTTCAAAAACAAGAAGGAGGGACAAATAGTCAAGCAGTTAAAAAGAAATGCAGCTATATCAGTTTGGGGGGGGAAATGGTATAGAAAACCATTTGGAGTCTGTTTTCCAGGCTACTTACTTCTATCTTTTCAAAATTACTGAGATTCAAAAAATGACAAAGACAGTACATGCTGATGAAAAATATTAGATGTTTGTAAAATAAGAGAAGCCTACCATCACTCTTCTCAACTTAACTCTGCCAGGGTGGTGGGTACATCTTTAAACTTTTTCCATTAACAGATGGGTAAAAGTGTACTATTTACACGGTGTACTATTTTGCACCCACCATTTTCTTGTCATACTATTCCCTGTTATTCTATTCCTTTTTCCAGAGTGCTTATATGCTTATTTCTCAGACATTCCACTCTCTGCTGATACTATTCAACAACAAAAAATATAGTTTAAATTGCAAATACCCACAGTAAAAGGGGAATGGGCTTTCCAGGTAGCTCAGTGTTAAAGAATCGCCAATGCAGGAGATGCAGGTTTGATCCCTGAGGCTTGGAAAGATCCACTCTAAGAGGAAATGGCAACCTGCTCCAGTGTTTTTGCCTGGAAAATCTCATGGACAGAGGAGCCTGGCAGGGTTGCAGAGTCAAACATGACTGAGCGCACACACAAAAGGGGGATATTTGGGTGAAAGTTTCACAGACTCGATTTCTATGTAATTGAGGGGGCTTATTCTGTTTCCATCAAAATACCTGAACTGGCAAAAATAAATAAACAGAAAAATAAATCCGCAATCACTGCCATGGTTCCACTCAGAAAAAAAGCAGAAGTATGTTCCCAGAACAAAAATTTTTGGACTAACAGTCCACATTTTATAAAGATAATACATCAAATAAAATAACATTTCAGTATTGCATAGATCACTATAATAACATACTGGGAAAACTTTGGTGTAAAAATCCAAGAGGGTTTTAGTTGTTGTTGTTTTTTTTTTTAATAAAGTATTTATGACTATTTTCAGAGAAGCGCTACATGTCCCAGTCTCCTTGGCAGCTAGATGTGGGAACAACTAAATTCTCATGAATGAAATGTGACTAAATGTGATGCACACACTTCCACATCAGTTCAATAAAAGAAGAGCTATGTCCTTTACTTTCTCCCTCATTTACCCATGGGCTAGAAGGCAGATGCACAGCTGATTGAGAAACCCTTGGAAATGACGAGGTACAGGAGAAAAGGAGCCCGGGGTAACCTTGCCTAATAAACCTGTCTTCTCAAGACAGCCGTTCCAGCTCTGGACTGATGCACAAGAGAGAAATAAACTTTACTGTATTCAAACTTTTAAAGTTTTTGACCTTTTCATTATAGCACCTTTGCTTTTATCAGAATTAATATGCAAACAGGTACCTACAGACAGAGAATTCCCATAATCAAAACTTAACAGTTTGGCTGTAGGCAGTGAGGAAACATGACCCTTAATTAGCCGTGGTCACTACTATATGGCTCTATAGTTTCTTTTGGCCAGAATATTGGTGTGTTTCTTCTTTTTTCTAATAATCAAGACTACAAAATAGAGATAAAAATCAGGGTAGAATTAAAAATTATTCTTTTTGGAAGGAGATTAGGAATGAATATGACGGCTTTAAAGGATGCTCTCTGTGCATGGCCTGCAACTTAAAGTAACCAGGAATCTGGAAATGTGAGGTTTACAGGTTGGCAAAGGTAACTGTTGCTCATTGAAACCCTATCTTTCCTGAGTCCATTGCTGATTGGAATTCCAGCACTTCCTTTTCTAATCTAACCATCTTCTACTATGTCCTTGGCCTTTAAAGTCTTTTAAAGGGAAGCAATAGATGTAAACTCCTAGGTCTCCAAGGTTCAATAGATATGAACTAGTAGGAGATTCGTCATCGCAAGGTGGTAATTTACTTGAGAAGCCTGTGTTAGGGCTGATGCTATTATTGAAAAGGTCCATTGCTATCTTCTTAACACCATTCAATAGGACTTATTAAGTAAATAAGGCAGATAATTTTTTTCCCCCTCAGCAACTAAAACAGGTCAGACACAAAGTGTCAAAATACTTATTAACTGAAGTACTATCACCCTGGAAAATTAAGTCACATTCATTTCTTTTTCACATAAGATGGATTCTTATTACCTATTCAACAACAAATTTTCTAATGAAATTATGAGCCAAGTCTCCATGAGCCGTATATAAGTACATTCGCTTGTAGTGTAAATCAACCTTAAACATTACATCATGGCTACAACATACAAAATTGAAGCACAGATACAATAGTAATGCAAGAAGGAACTTAGCTAAGGTCAATCCAATCAATTGGATGGATTAATGGATTCAGGCAATCTCTACTCAATATCTTTAAGACCTAAGTAGGTCAACAGCCTGACAAATAGGAAATTGTCTTCAGCATAAGATGAGAATATCAAAAATAAATATGCTGCTCAGTTCTTATATTTTTAACACAGCTCTATGAATCAAGTCAAGGCCATAGGGGATAAAATATCAAGAACTGAGAAGTAGAGCTAACTTATTTTGTCCCAAGCCTACAGACTTGGATATTTTTTGTCAACATTCTTGCTCCTAATTTTAGCCCTAAATTCTTACTTTGGCCACCAGATGCAAAGAACTGACTCATTGGAAGAGACCCTGATGCTGAGAAAGACTGAAGGCAGGAGAAGAAGGGGACAACATAGGATGAGATGGCTGGATGGCCATCACCAACTCGAGGCACATGAGTTTGAGCAAGCAGTGGAAGTTGGTGATGGACAAAAAAGCCTGGTGTGCTGCAGTCCACAGGGTTGCAAAGAGTCAAACGCAACTGAGTGACTGAACTGATCTATTATTGATCTTAAAAAAATTTGAGAGAAAAGGGAATACTAATTTTTAAACTAAATTTTTGAATTCTTTGATAACTAATATATAGGAAAATCATTTAAGAATTAGCATTTGAAGTCTAGTCAATTACTTTTAAATGGTAATTTAAAAAAATTATTCTTCATCACTATATGGCCTTTTTATTTAAATATTTTTGCTTCTTTCAAGAATGATGATTTTTTTTTTGTAAAAAGTTGTTAAATACTCTCATAAACAAATATTAGTTCTATCTACAGGCTATCATTAATTTCCATCAGCAGTGCATCTAACAATATTTTTCTTGTTTAGTTTGTTGGTAAGTAACAATACTGACCAAATGCCCATTATCAGAAATTAAAGAACATATTCAAGCCAAATGAAAATGAAGCTGATAAAATGAGATGTCATTATACATCAGGTTATATTGTGCCTCTTCTTGCTACCAGATACCACTAGCAGAAATATTACCTTGTCCAATTAGTCATATCATTATTTTTAAAATGTTTTCTTGTGGTCAGAAATCAGCATTAATTTGGATGGTAGATACCCATTGTGATGTTAGGATGGACTGCCTTGGTATCATAATGTAAATTTGTTCCTAATGGGAAGTAACATTATCACTGCCAGCACAATGCACTGAACACTGTAGGTGCATCATTAATGGTAACTCTTAGTGACATTGAGGATAATAAAGTAAACAGAACTTAGGGCACAGTTGTTTTTTGGCTGTTTTCTAAGAATTTAATAACAACTTCATCTGAAAAATGCAATTATCAATGATTGTCTTGTTGATGAGTTAGTGCATTATCAATACATGAAAAGATCAGGGTGGAAACAAGATACTTTAGTCCAATTTCCCTCTTGTACAAGTAAGAAAACAGAGCTCAGGGGGATTTAAATTGATTTTCCAAGGTCAAAACCTTGAAACATACTGGCAAATTTGGGCTCAAAGTTCTCCCTGCTAAACCATTGTGCCTTCTTAACTGCCTTGTGTCCTAGTTCACTCTTTGACACCTGAGACCTGCAAAAAGGCAAAAGGATGGTTAACAGAAACAGTAGAAGATGCATTATCCCTAACTATTCATGATATAGTAAATTAGCTACCTAACTATTCCATCTACTTTAGGATATTTAATGTATTCACCATTATGGTGCACTTATGTCAAAGGAACATTAACTTCATTCTCCTTTCTCCAAGGCAACCTGAATAGGAAATAAACAAAAGTTCACTTGGAAGAGGGTGTGACACTTTTTAAAAGCAATTTTATCTCTGCATTAGTACTTAAACAACTAAGCCACTAGATTGCTTTTCCAATTTACTAGGTTGTGGGTTTTCTACAACGCTCATGCAGAATATACATCCCGTAGACACTGCATTTTACTCAACTTTTCCAAAGGGAGTTTATATAATAATTCAATTATCCTTTCTTGGGCTCACTTAGCTAGCTTGCATCAGTAGATTACAGAGAATTTAAGCCTAAATCTAAATGAAAGTCTATTTATGTTTTAGTACACTGATGATGGATTATTCTTTGAGGGATGTGAGTAAAGAAAAAAGAATTTTCCAAATGATGCCATGAACATGATTTAAGAAACTGTGAACAGACTTCCCTGTTGGTCCAATTTGATCCCTGGTTGGGGGCACTAAGATCTTAAAGTCTGCATGGCATGGTCAAAAAAGAAAAAAAAGATGTGGACATTACAGAAACTATACATTCTTTAAAAATAAAGTAAATGTTGGTTAGGATATTTTATAGAAAACACTAACTAGTTGAAGATCAGAGATTGAGTAATAATCAAGCATAATCAGCATATGTGGATATAATTAGTATATGTGACTATGAGTCAGGAAATTGCATCAGGAAATATAAGCTACACTGTGCTTATAGTCATTAACTCCTGAGTTATAAGGAACTCATTATAGTGTTTTTGGAATATGCAGATTCCTATTTCTTTTTCTTTCTACTTATGGTTAAGCTTACTTCAGCTAAGAACTCCAGAAAAAGGTGGGCATTTGCAATTTTAAAACCCCTTAATCAAACTGAATTAACCAGTCTACTTTTGGGGTTAAAAGTAGGGTAGTGAAAGTGCAAGTGAAAGTTGCTCAGTTGTGTCCAACTGTTTGTGATTCCATGGATAGTTCATGGAATCCTCCAGGCCAGAATATTCGAGTGGGTAGACTTTCCCTTCTCCACGGGATTTTCCCAACCCAGGGATCAAACCCAGGTATCCGGCATTGCAGGTGGATTCTTTACCAGCTGAGCCACAAGGGAAGCCCAAAAGTAGGGTAGAACTTGGTCAACACTTGCAAGTTTTTTGAAATGAAGAAAATTTTGGTTTACTTCTAAATATTCCTAACACTATAAACCAGACAATAATTAATAAATACAGTTCTTACTGGACGATATCCATAGCATTATTTGTTATGGCATAGATATAGATACCCGATGTGTCATTATGTTCCTGAAATGGAATTCCATATGATACAATATCTACTAACATTAAAATTATGTTTACCAGAACTAGAACCAACTTCCATATACCCCAAACATTTTTGCAAAAAAATTAACATTTATAGAGGTAGATCTGGGCCAATTTTATCTCAATATATTGTTTATCTGTGTTCAAAATTAAAAGTTTATATAACAAACTAGGACAACTTATGCCTCAGGGTAGGAAGATAGCAAAGATGTGAATCTTGGCAATTTAAGCAAGTTTCTCTGTGAATATTCTGTTTATTAATCTTTCTTTTCATGATCATTTTCACTTATTTTTTAGTAATAATCTGGCCATTTTTACTCCCCAGAATACATGTACACTAAACTCCTTCAGAAAAAAATGAAAATCTTTTTTTGAACATTTCATAGCTTAGTCTGAAGCTGAAATCACAGATTACCAATTTTCCTCACCTTTCATAAATCTTGCTTTCTCCTTCTAATCTGTAACTGAATCAATAATAACTACATTCTACAGTATAACAATGATTCCCTTCTAATATACACTACATGCATTATTCATGTCAAGGTATTTAGGCAAAAAGTGTAAGGACATTCTTGAAAATCTACCCACTGTAAATTTCAACTTTAGCTGTTCATAGAAATGGCAACCCACTCCAGTGTTCTTGTCTGGAGAATCCCAGGGACAGGGGAGCCTGGTGGGCTGCCGTCTATGGGGTCGCACAGAGTCGGACATGACTGAAGCGACTTAGCAGCTTACCTATAAATGTTTATTCATGCTTGTCTACTTTGCATCAAGGATTACATAGAGTGAAGGTGGCAATATAAAGATAAATAAAACAAAGCTTTCAATCTCCAGGAACCTATAATTTAATTAAAGAAATATGTTACAGAAATATTTCTAACTGGGTCAAATTCACTGTCAGTCATATAAAAGAGGGGGGATGTCATATTTTGGAGGTTAGGAAACTGACCAAGAAGTTTCAGGGGAGGGTTTGTGAATAATGAACAATGTGAGAGGCTAAGAAGTATCTCTCTTTTAAGAAACCATGTGTAAAACAGTTAACTAGTGGGAACCTATTATACAGAAGAGGGAGCTCAACTTGGTGCTCTGTGATGACCTAGATGGGTGAGATGAGGTGGAGGTAGGAGGGAGGTCCAAGAGGGAGACGATGTATGTATACATATAGCTGAGTCACATCATTGTAAGGCAGAAATTAACATAACATTGTAAAGTAATTACACTCTAATTAAAAAAAGAAAAAAGAAACCAACTTAGATAATAATCAAGTGATTTGGAGAGAGGTTTTGTAACTGATACAAACAGGACTTTCTTTTCCATCTTTAATACTTGTGCACTTTTACAAGTAAACTCAAGGAGACTAATGGACTATGTTTTCTCACTCCCTCAGTATGGCTCTAACTACCTCTGTTATTCCCTGTGACTGACCTTCTTTCAGCTGCATGTTTATGGTTCTTTGGCAGATTCCTCACTAAACCTGATGCCTGCTTTTGCATACCCAGATACTCTGTCTGATAATCCCAACGTAACTGCATATAATGGGCAAGACAAGACTGACCTTAAAATGTGGACTGGATGTTTATGGACATCTACAAGGGCCTTCCAGGTAGAAGAAACTGTGGAACCACTGGCTGAAAGTCAATAAATAATGAGTGTTCAACAGAAAGTTTTGGAGATTCTGCCACTTGCTGAGTATAACCATTGCAATTATGTACTCTGAAATTGGGGACATAACCACAAGACAGGCTTGGGGACCCACTGGACCCACTGTGAGGCAAATCTGAGCTAAAACTCCATTGATTACCTAATCTCCTTAAGGTTCTTTTCTGACCGAAGGGCCACAGTGGCATTTTGGGTCTCCTGAATTGCAATAGTCTAGTAGTCCAGGAGTATTCGGATTATTTCCTTTTCCAAATAGGATAGTTACTCTGATAAGAAGCCATAGGTCCCGTTGAATAAGACTGAAACAAAGATCAACAGTATCCATTTTGGGTAGTACACTGGGGTCCTTCCACAAGGGAATACGATCGCCCCTTTTTTCAAGTTCTAGACTAGGCTAGGTAAGTGCTAAGTATTTAGGCCATAAGGGAAGTGAACTTCAAAGATTCTAGTACCTTGAATTCAGGGCAAGGAGATTAGGGTCCATTCTGTAGACAACTGGGAATTCTGGGAATTGTGTACTGCACATCGATAAGCAAAGAAATTCCATCATTAGGATTATGGGATATTTTTCCTAAAACCATCTGAAAACATTAGAGAAATAATCAATATAAACAATAAGACTAATTAGGAAGCTATGACAACACCATCATATTCGATGAAGATAGTGGTAGTAGAAAAGGAAATTGGACTTGAAGAAGGAATGTGAAAGACTTAGAAATCTTGGCTGGACATAATTGGATATATGAGATGGAGGGAAGTTAAAGCAGGTTTTAAGTAAGCCTGGATAGTTGATGATTTTTAGAACTGTTTAATAAAGCCAGTGTCTATTATGAGAGAGTCATTTCCTAGGCAGGTTGATAAGAAGTCTAGGGGTCCCCAAGGAGAGAGAGGTCTGGAATTCTCAGGAGGAAGAAAGGACAAACTTTTTTTCCTTCTCTACATTCCTTAGGATTATATAACAATAATGTATCCTGCCTGAGGACAGTCTCTGGATTAAGGACAGTCTCTGGATTAAACCTTCTGTTATCTTAAAATGTAAATTATGGGAGTAGGTCTGTTGAGGTCTTTACAACCTCCGACATTCTTTGGATTCATTGGAGAGTATATAACGTCATTGCTAACACTAGCAAGAGGGTACTCTTTCTGCCCCCTTCTGATGCCTATGTCAGAAGCTTTCTCTATCTCCTTTATACTTTGATAAAACTTTATTACACAAAAGCTCTGAGCGATCAAGCCTTGTCCTGGCCCCGGATTGAATTCTTCTCCTCTGGGGGCCAAGAATCCCGGTGTCTTCGTGTGATTCAACAACAACCTTTCAATAATATAATAGAAATGGCAGAGTAGTTCCAAGTTAGAAGGCATTACTTTCTAAATGAGTTGTGGTTAAATTAAGGTACTAGACACCTGTATGGAAATGTTCATCATTCAATTAGAAATGTTGGTCTTGATTTGAAGGAAGGAATAAGCACTTGGGCTTTTGCAATAAGAATTAGCAACATGGACTTGGGATGGAGATGAATAAATTACCAAAGGGGAGACTCAAGGATGAAGAAGTATGAGAGAAGCTAATTATCTTTGTAGTTTCTATAGAATAACTCAGTAAGAACCTAAATTTGGCAAGTTAAATGTATGTAGTAAAGTGATGATGAATAAAATAAACTTAGGAATTTATGCTGCCATTATCAAATTCAGGGAATAAAAAAGAAATTATACACCTAGAAAAAGACTGAGTGAAGATTTTGTTTGATACATGCAAGTCTTCCATAGGTTAATAGTTTCTGAAGGAGGATCTAGTAGATAATCAAAACTGAGAATGCTAAACAAGGTGAGAATATAGAATGTTTCCTAAGGTGATAATGGAAAAGGTCAGGGTGGAGAATATAGGTTAAGGGGAAATTTGGAAAATGAAACCAATATCTCTCTTTGACTGAGAAGGCAAAAATAAAGAATGAATCAAGATACAGAGCAAATATTCATTGGAGGGTAAGCACATTGAAGGATTTTATTTTAAACAGTCTCGATTCCAAAGAAATAAGAAAAGAGACCATTATCTCAGAGTAAGTGAGGAGTTCAACTGGGGCATAAATTAAGTAGAAGTTGTTGGGGTTTGAATCAAGGTGATGTGGCTCCTCTGGTGCACCTGTAAGCCTCTTAAGCATCATTTTATTCATGTTAATTCTCCTCTCATTGTCCTGGTGGTTTTGGCATGTATCAACAGATATCCCCAATGTATTTGAAAGAAAGATGGGACATCACAATCAGGAGCTGCTAATGCTGTGTTTCAGGAAAAGGACATGAGAGAAGATATAATTAGAAGGGAAAGACAATTTCAGATGATATTACTATAAATTTAATCAAGCAGAGAGCAATGAGTAATACCCTCTAATAACTGACACTAGCAACAGGTAAAAAGAAAATGAATCCATTTCGTAAATAAGAAAGAATAGGGACTTACCCTAA
The DNA here is from genome assembly GCF_032452875.1 of Bos javanicus. NCBI lineage: Eukaryota > Metazoa > Chordata > Mammalia > Artiodactyla > Bovidae > Bos > Bos javanicus. The sequence goes on along the minus strand of NC_083869.1, from coordinate 55,306,269 downwards.
TAATTTTATATTGTTTTTAGTTTATAAAAATACCAATATGTAATAATATTTATTATATATGTGACTGTATTAATGATTGATAAAAATATGAAAGAATAAGATGAACAAAGACTTTAAATTAATAAATCATTTACATTCAATAAAGTAGAGATCAGACAGTCTGAAAGAGTTTTTGTACTGAGCAAAACTTATCAGCCTGAAGCTGCTACACTTGGCTTTATTGCCTAGTTCTGCTATTTTAAACACCTAAATAATTATTTATCAGTTCAGTTCAGTTCATTTCAGTCGCTCAGTCATGTCCGACTCTTTGCGACCCCATGAATTGCAGCACACCAGGTCTCCCTGTCCATCACCAACTCCCTGAGTCCACTCAAACTCACATCCATCAAGTAGGTGATGCCATCCAGCCATCACATCCTCTGTCGTCCCTTTCTCCTCTTGCCCCCAAACCCTCCTAGCATCAGAGTCTTTTCCAATGAGTCAACTCTTCGCATGAGGTGGCCAAAGTACTGGAGTTTCAGCTTCAGCATCAGTCCTTCCAAAGAACACCCAGGACTGATCTCCTTCAGAATGGACTGGTTGGATCTCCTTGCAGTCCAAGGGACTCTCAAGAGTCTTCTCCAACACCACAGTTCAAAAGCATCAATTCTTCGGCGCTCAGCTTTCTTCACAGTCGTACTCTCACATTCATACATGACCACTGGAAAAACCATAGCCTTGACTAGACGGAACTTTGTTGGCAAAGTAATGTCTCTGCTTTTCAATATGCTATCCAGTGTATTAATAAATTAAGAATTCATTGAGGTTGTAAGTTTTAGGCAGAGTGCATGTAATGTTGGATGCTGTGAGACCAAGCAATACCATAGCAAGAATGAATGAGGACATTTCTTATATTTCTGGTTTAGTATTAATATCTCAGGGCTGCTTATATCTACAATGTATTCTATAGGGCTTGGCTTATTTACCCCACCCCAGGGGACAAAATTCAAGTGAAATTAGGATACATTTTTCTATTACATTTTTATTTTCTGTCCTTTCATCTGAAGCCTAAGGAACATGCCATTATAAGTAGAAAGAAATAAAGAGACAATTAATCATGGCTTTTAAGTGTTACAGAGAAAGAATCTGCAATATCTTTTTTCTTTATATCCAATATAAGCAAAATACAGCAAGTAATGATGTGGGATGCAATAAAGATTTTATTGTCATTTTATTGGGATGAACATGCTATCTTATTCATATTTCTACCTATATAGTTCATTTATCCTAAACTTTTAGTAATAACGTTAATGGCTTTCCACATTTCTTCACACTCCTGTACTATTTTATGCTTTATGCATATGTTTTTTTATATTGGCAAAATATAACATTCCAAGGATAAACAAACAGAACCCAAGATATTAGTAAGTTACACAATGATAAATTAATAGGTGCACTGTTTATTACACTTAATCAGTAAATGAAATCTTAATTCACTGTTGACTTTCCTTTCATTTTTTTCCTCCTCTGCTTTGAGAAATACCAGTTCATTAAGACCAACTGTAATTGAAAACATAACTAACTTTAATAAGCCCCAGCTTTTTGCACTCTCTGGCACTTTATACCTTGTTTTATCTAATTCTTAACACCATTTCTTGAAGTCGTGAGTTATTTCTAAAGACTCTGATGCTGGGAAAGATTGAGGGCAGGAGGAGAAGGGGATGACAGAGGATGAGATGGTTGGATGGCATCATCGACTCGATGGGCATGGATTTGGGTAGACTCCGGGAGTTGGTGAAGGACAGGGAGGCCTGGAGTGCTGTGGTTCATGGGATGGCAAAGAGTCGGATACAACTGAGTGACTGAACTGAACTGATTGATGTGCAACCATCAAGTATGAGCACCTTAAAAAGTGAGCAGCCTCACTTTCCCATCTAGGAAACAGAAATATCAAATCCTCCTCTCATCTATTTTTTTTTAATTGGAGAATAATTCATTTACAATATTGTGTTGACTTCTGCCATATAATAACATGAACAGTTGCAAGTACACATACGTCCTCTCCTTCCTGAACTTCCCTCCCATCCCCCAACCCTCTAGGCTGTCACACAGCACTGGGCTGAGGCTCTCTGTGTTCATACAGTAGCTTTCCACTGGCTATCTAGTTTACATATGGTAGTGTATATTTGTCCATGTTACTTTCTCAACTGTTCCCATCCTCTCCTTCCCCCGCTGTGTCCAGAGTCTGTTCTCTATGTCTGTGAGTCTATTCCTGCCCTGGAAAATGAACAGATAAAGAAGTTGTGGTACATTATATACAATAAGCTATCACTCAGCCATAAAAAGGAACACATTTGAGTCAGAGTGAGAAGGATAAAACTAGAGCCTGTTATACAAAGTGAGGGAAGTCAGAAAAAGAAAAACAAATTTCACATATTAACACATATATATGGAAGATACAAAAATGGTATTGATAAACCTCAATTTTTTAAAAAATTTCTAGATATAAAAACACTTTGAAAGAAATGTACTTAACATTAAAGGCATAGTATTATTATTTACAATTATAGTTCAGAAAAGATTATCTTATTTAATCAACCTGTCCAGTAATACCTATCATTTTTAGGTAAACAGATCATGAAATACTTCACAAATAAGAAAAATAGTAAATTAATATAATTCAATCATAAATCCATTTAGTTTGTTATTATAAATGAAACATTAAAAAAGCCATATTTGACTGAAAAAAAAACCCTCTGATCCCTTAAGGATTCAATATTATCAGAAGTCTAAATAAAGGCAATTTAGAAGACCAAGTTTCTATCACTGTAGAGCTTCATAAACTGATATAAATTTCTGTTTCCATTTTGATGACAATATTATACAAAGGGAATTTCCATATTTGTGTGCATAAATGTTTAGGGAAGAAAGTATGTGCTTAAAAATACTTTCATCATGAGCTAAGGTTTTTGTTTTCAAATAATGAAAACAAATACATATGAAAAATATTTGCTATTTTTAACTATTTTCAAGACATCTAGTTATATTTCTGTTTTTATGTTTTTTAGGTTTCTAATTATTTTTAGATTTTATACTAATTTCTTAAAGCACCCAAACTCTAATCTGGATTAATTTTCATATTTGAACAAGCAAAAATATTCTGTAGTGATGTCATTGCTTACTCCCCAATTTTACATGACAGATAATATAAAAAGACATGATAGTCATTGCTTGTTTTCTCATGTTACAAGAGATTTTCTATATTCTGCTGTGTTAATATAATAGGTATGTGTAAACCTTGAATATGAACTCTTTTAGACTCTGCCATTTTTATCTGTTAAACTAAAAAGACTATCTTGGACTATTAAAGGTTAAAATCTCTTGAGGGTTAATTTTGGAAAGGCCACTAGGAAATCATTTTAAGCTTGGTCTGAATTTGTAATGGAAACAATGAAGGAGGTGAGAATTTCTATGGCAGTTATTCATCGTCTGTTTCACTTTGTTAAAGTGAACTATAGGGGAACTGATGATGTTTTTCAAATTCGTGCTGGGTATTGTTGGTTGAATCGTTTATCCCTCAAAACCCCCCTGTATTTATTCATTACCCAGACATTCAATAACCATTTACTAAAAGCACAACAGCTAGCTAGCACTATGCTAGATGTTGTAGATACAAAGGCAAATATTTAGCACATACTATTGTCTAGGACCTAACATTGTATTATATGTGGAAACAAAAATGTGACTAAATAAAGAGATAAACTTTGATATAAGTGCATGATAAAGTTGGAGTATTAAGGACTGGTTACCAATAATATAATAATTTTATGACAGTTAAGAGTTTCACAATAATTTTGCATACATTTTATCATGAAAGTTAAAAACAGTTTTCAAAACAGATTTAAAAAAATCACTGGGCATGTGATCATTTAAAACAGAAAAGCTAGTTACCATTGTAAGAGATTTAAGGTGTATCTATTTCTATCTGTCTCAAGAAGTAAAAGCAAAAGGAATAGAATAATCTAATGAATGTAATAAGTAGGTTGAATGGAAGAAAGAGCTCTTTACTATGAAGGCTATTAGTCATCAGAAAATAGAGACTCACAGTATATCCATCGGGCTTCCCAGATGGCTCAGAGGTTAACGCATCTGCCTGCAATGCAGGAGACCTGGGTTCAATCCCTGGGTCAGGAAGGTCCCCTGAAGAAGGAAATGGCAACCCACTCCAGTATTCTTGCCTGGAGAATCCCATGGATGGAGGAGCCTGGTGGGCTACAGTCCACGGGGTCACAAAGAGTCGGACACAACTAAGCGACTTCACCCAGAACCCAGTATATCCATCGGGGGATGACATGAGGTTATACATTACAAAACTAATGTGTAGACTTCGCTAACAAGATTTTGATTAACTCATACACATGTCTTTGTAAGATGACCTATAACATGGAGTGAAGTGAAAAGAAAACCTGAATAAACACACATGTGTATTAAGGAAAATGTTCCCTTCATATGTTGGTTTACTTAATCGGTCATTCGGTCAATCAACAAATATTTATTTGGCACCCACCACAAAAGTGCAAGGCACTGTGCTGCCTACTTTAGGAAACAAAAAAGTAAATCAGGTAGTGCTTTGGATACCTTCTGAGGGGTAAACCGCTCTACCAACAAATACCAGGCACAAATTTGGACGAACACCATTGGTCCCCTATAGTTCACTTAAGCAAAAGATGCAGCAGAAGTCTTCTAGGTAATCAGGGAAAAAAAAAAAAAAAAAACTAGGAAATGGCAAAGGCTGTAAAAGAGAGAGAGAGAGACAAATTACTACAGTATCTCAAAAAGGGGGGCTTATTTCTAACTTATATAAGGAGAGGGCAGACTTCACTGAAGTGAGTTTTGAGTGACCTTAGAAAAATAATAGTGATACAGTAAAGAACAGGGAAGCCTGGCATGCTGCAGTCCATAGGGTTTCAAAGAGTCAGACACAACCAAGAGACTGAACAACAACAAAGAAAGATAAGAAAAGTGCATATTCAGAAAGGAAGTGGAAGGTACTTTAGTGGGGAAAATGAAGTGGTGATTACAGGTAATATGCTTGAAAAACAAAAGTTACTATTTCCTGAAACCTCAAAACATTCTTAAAACACGAGGTAAGGATTATTTGGGTCTATGGACAGAGAGAGTGATCAAATGGATACTTATAGAAAAGATGGCCAACATTTTAGCTAATTTTATTATATGATGCAAAATGCCCTGTATACTACATAATGGAACTATATTTTAAGCAATATTATAATACTACAGAAGAACAAGTTAGGTTTGTTCTTTTTAGTGCTATTAATTCAAAGCCTTTTTTAAGTTGGCTGGTTAGACAATGCCAAAGTAAAAAGTGTTAACTACTGTGGTTTGAACTTTATTTCCTCTCATTTGATGTTATCATGCTGTCTTATTTTTCAGTCAAGAGCTACTTTGAAAGGCATTTGAGATCAAGGTACATCTGAGAGTCTAAATGAGACAAATTAATAACAATTTTTCTTATTTAATTTTTCATATATGTCCTTAGAAATAGTATTTTAAAATATATTTTAAAAAGTCTCAGGCTGATGATTTGACACCAAAATACCCATTAACCTTCAGTCATTTAAAGGTAATTTTTCTGAATGCAAACTGAGGTTTATTTGTTCTGGTACTGTTAAGAATATAACGCCCATAAAGTCCCACACATATATGCACTTTTTTTCAAGTGTCTAATATAAGGTAAAATGATTGAATTTTTATGGACATTTAAAGTAATAGCAATGAAAAATTTCAGATTATTTAAAGGTGCATTTAATTACAGTTATAGAAAAATGCTTAAAAATAGGTACTATCATAAATGTATGTAACATATAACGTGCAAATGTATATAGTACCTAAATGGAAAGGGCTAAAGACAATGAAAGACACTGAGTCCCGAACGTTTGTGGAGGAAAAGAATTAGAAAGCATCTAGCCTAGTGTTTTACAAACTGTGATATGTTAAATGAACTAAAATAGAAAATTTAAAATATTTAATGTTCATGTATTATGTTAAAACATAAAATATAACTAATAACTTAAACCTTTAATATATATTATTTTATTGCATATATTAAAATAAATTGACATAATCAAAATCTTAGAAAGTTATTATGTCAGTAGTATGCATATATTGCAAAAATAGTATTGTAAAATATGAAAAAATGAAGTTTGGGAGACATTTATTACTCATACAGAGAGATGTGTGCGCGTGTGCTAAATTTTTGTCCGATTCTTTGCAACCCTATGGGCTATAGCCCACCAGGCTCCTCTGTCCATGGAATTTTCCAGGCAAGAATATTGGAGTGGGTTGCCATTTCTTACTCCAGGAGATCTTCCCAAACTAGGGATCGAACCAACATCTCTTATGTCTCTTATTGGCAGGCAGGTTCTTTACCACTAGGGCCACTTGGGAAGCCCTAATGTAGAGATGCTGGAAACCAAATAAATATAGAGACTCACTTGTGTTTGAAAAGTGCTAAGCATTTGTTAAATAACTGAGAATTTTTTTTCTAATACTACAGAATCTAGTTACTCATCTTTTATATTAAACAACCAATTCAAAATGCATGAATTGGAGGGTAAATTTAAATATAAAAATTTAAAGTGTCTTTTGAACTACCTTTGACTGGGATACTGATCATTGGTGGCTACTGAAACTATGTTTTGTTTTGTTTTGTTTGTTTTAGTAGATTATTCTCAACTTAAAAGGTAACAGCATAACCTAGATTTTATGAATGAATAAAGAAATGTTAGGTTTATCCCAGATTCTTTGAAATCAGAAAGATCATTCAAGTCTTTAACAGGAATACTCAAGAAAGAATGAGGACTTGTTTCCTCTGATGTTTGACTAAGGGGCTTATCACCATGAGAGGTATGACTTATACTAGCAGAGTGAATATTCCACGCAGTCAAGGGTGGCCTCTTTATTTTGCATTTAACCCAGTTCCTAGAATATAGTCAGTTTCTAATAAATATCTTATAACTTAATAGATGGAATCTTATAAGTATAAAATATGTCTACAACTAGAACACTCTAAGACAGTTGCTCAAGCTGGATTTAGAAAAGGCAGAGGAACTGGAGACCAAATTGTCAATATCCGCTGGATCATGGAAAAAGCAAGAGAGTTCCAGAAAAACATCTATTTCTGCTTTATTGACTATGCCAAAGCCTTTGACTGTGTGGATCACAATAAACTGTGGAAAATTCTGAAAGAGATGGGAATACCAGACCACCTGACCTGCCTCTTGAGAAATTTGTATGCAGATCAGGAGGCAACAGTTAAACTGGACATGGAACAACAGACTGGTTCCAAATAGGAAAAGGAGTACATCAAGGCTGTATATAGTCACTCTGCTCATTTAACTCATATGCAGAGTACATCGTGAGAAACGCTAGACTGGAAGAAACACAAGCTTGAATCAAGACTGCCGGGAGAAATATCAATAACCTCAGATATGCAGATGACACCACCCTTATGGCAGAAAGTGAAGAGGAACTAAAAAGCCTCTTGATGAAGGTGAAAGAGGAGAGTGAAAAAGTTGGCTTAAAGCTCAGCATTCAGAAAACGAAAATCATGGCATCCGGTCCCATCACTTCATGGGAAATAGATGGGGAAACAGTGGAAACAGTGGCAGACTTTATTTTTGGGGGCTCCAAAATCACTACAGATGGTGACTGCAGCCATGAAATTAAAAGATGCTTACTCCTTGGAAGGAAAGTTATGGCCAACCTAGATAGCGTGTTCAAAAGCAGAGACATTACTTTACCAACAAATGTTCGTCTAGTCAAGGCTATGGTTTTTCCTGTGGTCATGTATGGATGTGAGAGTTGGACTGTGAAGAAAGCTGAGAACTGAAGAATTGATGCTTTTGAACTGTGGTGTTGGAGAAGACTCTTGAGAGTCCCTTGGACTGCAAGGAGATCCAATCAGTCCATTCTGAAGGAGATCAGTCCTGGGGTTTCTTTGGAAGGACTGATGCTGAAGCTGAAACTCCAGTACTTTGGCCACCTCATGCGAAGAGTTGACTCATTGGAAAAGACTCTGATGCTGGGAGGGATTGGGGGCAAGAGGAGAAGGGGACGACAGAGGATGAGATGGCTGGATGGCATCACTAACTTTATGGACGTGAGTCTGAGTGAACTCCGGGAGTTGGTGATGGACAGGGAGGCCTGGTGTGTTTCGATTCATGGGGTCGCAAAGAGTCAGACACGACTGAGTGACTGAACTGAACTGAACTGAAGAGTTGATTAGGCTACACTGAGGAGGAAAGATCTCCATGCCAGGAGGAATTCTCATGATTGGATCCCATTGAGGGGATCCAAGCACATGACAGACATTTATATAGGGTGCCTCTGGTCCCTTTCAGCTATGAGATTTTATGATTGTTTTCCTATGAAAACACAGGATATATTAAAGTATATTACCTCTTGCAAATCATAAAGGCACCATTTACTAATTTATTACATCTGTAGATTAAACTGTAGTTTTGTAACTTGAAAGAATTAAGTGCTTCTAAAGCATGATTTCCATATTAGTAGCACATTAGCAGCTTCTTAGTAAAGCATCATAAGTCATAGCATTATTGTTATATTCATTTTATAGTTAGCAAAATCAAGGCAGAAGGGAACTGCAAAAGCTTTTACTTCTCAGTCTTAGTCATAATGATTTCCAGGATCTCACAGTATATTCCTCAGAATACAAATATTATAAATGAATTTTCTGCCAATTCTACTGAGTATACAAAATCTATTTTTTTTAGTACTAATAGCATACCCAGAGGAGAGAAATTGACCATCTACTCAAATGATGTTTAGTTGAATGGAAAAGACTCTTAAAAAATCAGTTATTGCCCTTCATCTCTGCTTAGAAGAAAATCTTTCATAGTATGGAGAATGGCTAGATAAGAAGTCACTGTTTATCCCATTACCTCTATGCATATATGTACCCAAAGACCTGGGTTCCTGAGTTCATAAGTGACATATTAGAAATATTTACAATTTATATTAATATATACTCAAAAGCTATGGTAGAAAGATGAACAATTCCATAACTAAAATATTTTATTTTGAAACTCAGATTCATTTACTTCAATGCCCTATTGACTGATGCAATTTTAGATTATAACAGGAAGAACAAAGTACACTCTGTCTAAAGAAGTAATAAGTAAAGAACATTTTGAAACAGAAGCCCTGGAGACAAGAGGAAACCTAGGCAAAGGTTTCTGTGTATGTGTGAAAGTAGCCATAAGTAAAATGAACCAGTGTGTTGAAATGTAATTCTGTAATTCCCAGGACAACATACTGGGGAACTAAGTTTGCAAGAAAGATATTTGTAACACATGTTGGTGTGAGTTTCCAGAAAACCCAGATCAGTCCCAAGAGAACCTTTTTATGGTGTAGCCATGAAATAATGTAGGTTATTAAATTATGAGGCTATAATTTTTCTTTAATCACTGGTATTCTGAATATCAACCAGAAACAAAACAATTTTGGACCTGTCTATAGATAGGTCAATTTTTTCCCTTCCACCATTGCCATTTTATTTACTCTTCCTGTTTTTAAATATAGTCGTAAACAATCTCTGTACCAACTTATCCCAGTACAAGCAGACCAGATTCAGAGAATAATAACTCACTGAAATTGAGGCAGTTACAGTCGCATTTGCACTCTCTGAAGCTGGCAGTTTCATTCTCTAGAGACAGGTGCATTTATCACATTCACAACCATAGTAAAATGAAATCATCAACTAAAGGGACTCTGGCTCACTTATTCTCCTCCAGGAGAGCCACCAAATATTTCAATATATAAGCAGAAGATCTTCAGGCTCTATTTTCTTGAGAGAAAGCAGAAATTCCAGGGAAGTTGATGGACAGTTTCTAAAGACGTTTCATAGTATGTTCAGATCTGAGAATTATATGAGTCTTAAGGCTTCATTAATATGGTTATGAATGGATATATTAACATCTTGGTGGTAGAGGGTAAGAGAGTAGACTAGCATAAAGCCATGGAAAGCTTTTACATTTCAACTGTGTTCTCCCTTGGTGTATACCTCTTACCAAGTTTTAATCTCCACATGTGCTTCTTCCCTACCAAAAATAAAACTAAACTAAAATCTTTTTTATTGTTTCAACAGTTACAAACTCAAGACTATTCATCTCATGTTTTTGTTTCCACATACAATACACACACAGTCCTCGTAAATCTCTTTTGTACGAACCTTAAATAGTTTGCCTTCATTGGACAAGTAATTAAATTAATTAGAACTTAAAATGATACTGAATTTAGTCATCTTCTTCTAAGTCCTGTTGTTTACTTAACTATATTCTTAATCTCATGGGAAAAATAAATAAGCTTTTATAGTACATTTTGCTTCTTTCTCTTTAATGTTTCCATTTCACAAACAGGAAATATTGTACTTTGTCACCAAATTTCTTTGGCTTAGTGCAAGAATGTTCAAGATATTTTGCCTAGGAATCCTCGATTACTTTCTAAAACTTCAATAATTAAAAACTGCAAGATTAAAAATTTAATATTTCTAAGCACTATTTAGACCCATTGTTTACACAAAATGCATATAAACAGTTTTTGAAGGTAAATTCACATGAATACACTATGGACAAACTTGACCATTTCTCCTTCATTAGATGAAAACTGAAAACTATGTCATTGATGAATTACAAAGGCAACTACTTGGATGTAACTAAACCACGATATGTAAAGCTGTCGACTTTCTTACCAAAGAAACATGAAAATGCATATTCTCTGCATAATGTGACTTAATAAGCATTTTTATGCTTATATGCACATTTTAGAGTATTTTGTTGTGGATGACATTGTGGAAATGTGATGTCTACGAATGATGATGTCCCAAATATGTCACCGTAAACCTGGAATACTTTCAACTAAGAATCTCTCTACTTTCTAGTCCCTAGTTGATGCCAAATAATGTTTAGACATTTAAAACACTGTATAAAAATAAATGGGAACATCAAGAGCAGTGCACTACTTGAGCAAACAAAAGAGGCAAACTTCTCCTATTAAGGATTTTCTAAACATCAACCCTGAACACAACAGACTGTTCAAAGCACAAAACCTCACTGCCAGGCAAACATCACTGAGTTTTGAAAATAAGGCATTTGTGGTTTATACTAAAGTCACTGAAGTTTTACAGATAAAGAGAAAGAATTGCTCTCTAGATTTCAATGGTGCTTATCAAAATGGGAGAAGGCAGTGAGTACACGTTGGAATGTAAAAAGATTAGCTTTTGGGGCTCCCCAAACACATATCAACATATCAGGAATGGCTGTTTATTGGTTATTGGAACACTTCTGCTCAAGCTAACACAGTTCCTCTAAAATGTACCAAGTATTATTATAAATGCACAGGTGTCACATGAAACTGTTTGAGCACTGATAAGGGGCATGGAATGAATGCTAGTCAGAGTCTTCAACAAGCATCATATGCAAATGTGGTTTTTCATTTTGCATGTTGAAGTACTCTCTATGATCTTTCACAAACTTGCATTTTTTCCTTCTCCATGGAAACCTCTCAGTTATCTCCCTAATAATGCTCCTGATCATGGAAAATATTGCAGGTGTTTCTTGGAAACACTTTGCATTCCAGTCCCCTATAATGAAAAGGACATCTTTTTTTGGGTGTTAGTTCTAGAAGGTCTTGTAGGTCTTCATAGAACTGTTCAACTTCAGCTTCTTCATCGTTACTGGTCAGGGAATAGACTTGGATTACCGAGATATTGAATGGTTTGCCTTGGAAACAAACAGAGATCATTCTGTCGTTTTTGAGATTGCAACCAAGTACTGCATTTCGAACTCTTTTGTTGACTATTATGGCTACTCCATTTCTTCTAAGGGATTCCTGCCCACAGTAGTAGATATAATGGTCATCTGAGTTAAATTCACCCATTTCAGTCCATCTTAGTTCGCTGATTCCTAGAATATCGACGTTCACTCTTGTCATCTCCTGTTTGACCACTTCCAATTTGCCTTGATTCATAGACCTGACATTCCAGGTTCTATGCAATATTGGTCTTTACAGCATTGAACCTTGCTTCTATCACCAGTCCCATCCACAACTGGGTTTGTTTTTGCTTTGGCTCCATCCCTTCATTCTTTCTGGAGTTATTTCTCCACTTGTCACCAGTAGCATATTGTGCACCTACCGACCTTGAGAGTTCATTTTTCAGTGTCCTATCTTTTTGCCTTTTCATACTGTTCATGGGGTTCTCAAGGCAAGAATACTGACATGGTTTGCCATTCTCTTCTCCAGTGGACCACATTCTGTCAGATCTCTCCACCATGACCCGTCTGTCTTGGGTGGCCCCACATGGCATGGCATAGTTTCATTGAGTTAGACAAGGCTGTGGTCCGTGTCAACAGATTGGCTAGTTGTCTGTGGTTGTGGTTTCAGTCTCTCTACCCTCTGATGCCCTCTCTCAGTGCCTACCGTCTTACTTGGGTTTCTCTTACCTTGGACGTGGGGTCTCTCTTCACGTCTGCTCCAGCAAAGCACAGCTGCTGCTGCTTACCTTGGACATGAGGTAGCTCCTCTGGGCTGCCACCCCTGACCTTGGGCAAGGGTGTGGGGTAGCTCCTCTCCCGTGCTTATGTGGCATTACAGCTGCCACACTTGTGCACCCTCACAGCTGCAGCTGGATCATCGAAAAAGCAAGAGAGTTCCAGAAAAACATCTATTTCTGCTTTATTGACTATGCCAAAGCCTTTGACTGTGTGGATCACAATAAACTGTGGAAAATTCTGAAATTGATGGGAATACCAGACCACCTGACGTTCCTCTTGAGAAACCTATATGCAGGTCAGGAAGCAACAGTTAGAACTGAACATGGAACAACAGACTGGTTCCAAATAGGAAAAGGAGTATGTCAAGGCTGTATATTGTCACCCTGCTTATTTAACTTATATGCAGAGTACATCATGAGAAACGCTGGGCTGGAGGAAGCACAAGCTGGAATCAAGATTACAGGGAGAAATATCAATAACCTCAGATATGCAGATAACACCACCCTTATGGCAGAAAGTGAAGTAGAACTGAAGAGCCTCTTGATGAAAGTGAAAGAGGAGAGTGATAAAGTTGTCTTAAATCTCAACATTCAGAAAACTAAGATCATGGCATCTGGTCCCATCACTTCATGGCAAATAGATGAGGAATGAGTGGCTGACTTTATTTTTCTGGGCTCCAAAATCACTGCAGATGGTGACTGCAGCCACCAAATTAAAAGATGCTTACTCCTTGGAAGGAAAGTTATGACCAACCTAGACAGCATATTAAAAAGCAGAGACATTTCTTTGCCAACAAAGGTTCATTTACTCAAGGCTATGGTTTTTCCAGTGCTCATGTATCGATGTGGGAGTTCGACTATAAAGAAAGCTGAGTGCAGAAGAATTGATGCTTTTGAACTGTGGCATTGGAGAAGACTCTTGAGAGTCTTCTCAAGGAGATCCAACCAGTCCATCCTAAAGGAGATCAGTCCTGGGTGTTCATCGGAAGGACTGATGTTGAAGCTGAAACTCCAATACTTTGGCCACCTGATGTGAAGTGCTGACTCATTGGAAAAGACCCTGATGCTGGGAAAGATTGAGGGCAGGAAGAGAAGGGGGTGACAGAGGATGAGATGGTTGGATGGCATCACTGACTCAACAGACATGGGTTTGGGTGGACTCCAGGGGTTGGTGATGGACAGGGAGGCCTGGCCTGCTGTGGTTCATGGGGTCACAAAGAGTCGGACACGACTGAGCGACTGAACTGAACTGAATGGAAAATTCAGTTTTTTATATCAGTTATTTAATCAGTAGAATATTTCTACTGATTAGAACAATTTGATCTCTAGCTCATCTACTTTAATGTGAGAACTGTTCAAGAACAACTGTCCACTAACTAATATACTTTAAGTTCCCCACATAACTTTTCCCACCTCATTTCTTGGCTTATACTTTTACAATGCATGCAGATGTTGATTACCTGATATGTTTCACATCAAAGCATCTACCTGGATGGGTAGATAGGTTAATCTTAAAATAATAAACGAACTAAAATATTGTCAAGGGAAAGAGAAAGCAAATAACTAAATTTTCAAGTTCAATCAAATAGTTTTTGATTGAATTTAGTTTCCTAAATTTTCAAGTTCAATCAAATTTAGTTTTCCTAAATCATGAAATATTTTTAAAAAGAATCTATTCACAAAAATATTGGGTCTGAAAAATAGCCTTCTTTTTTAACACTAGGTTATAGATAATTACATTGCTTCAACACTCCAAGGAGTCTCTAGCCTTTAATTCATATGCTTGGCATATCATGTCTTTATAATGACATTCAGAGACACTAAGTTCAGCAGTTTTTCCTTTTCCTTTGTCATTCATTATATTCCAAACATTTGTGTCCTACAATCTATGTAGGGCAATGGGCTTTATAACTGTTCTTAGCTCAATAAAGCCAAATAAGTCTATTCTATAGCAATTTGTTTTACATTTTAAATATCTTGTCACTTGATTTGCTAGCAAAATTTTTACCAAAGTAATGGTTTGATATAAAGAAATAGCATAGAAAATATGTATTAAAGTTATTGTTATAAAGTTATTTTTTTCAAAGTACATCGTAAGTGTTAAAGAATTTTGAAAATCATTTAAGTAAAATCCAATTCACAGCAAACGGAATTTAGCAATCATTTAGTGAAATGTTCTCCAAAAAATTCTTTGAGGATTCTGACCGAAAAAGCAGTGTCTGAAATCTTGATCATAATCTGTTAACAATAAATGATCCCATCTATAAATTCTAGTCAAATGAATTTCTGATGTCAGTTTGGAAAAGGACTTATTTTTAGCTTAAGAATTTTATGGAAATTTGAAATAGGTAGTCAGATGAATACAAATGAACATAGCAAATGATAACATGCTGGTAAATATTGCAAACATTTTTAAGGAGAGAGAAAAATCATAACATAGACCCAGGGGTTACAAACAGAGGTACTGAATAGGATGGTACTGGGGAAATACAAAAGGCTTTGCTCATGGCTAAATAAATTAAATACCAATATTCAAGCAGTGGAAGAAACAAGAAACAAAGAAATAACTGGAGACCTGAGAGGACCAGCATAAGGAAATCAGTAGGGAGTTTATAAAATGAGACAGAAATAAAACTATTGCTACCAATGCTGTTCACTCTGATGAATCTTTACCTAATATTGTGGTTTCCTTTTTATATCAGAAAAATAAACAAATATAGATCAATGAAAATATTTTCAAGTTAAAAAATAGTATGGGTTTAGGCCTTTTGAATAGGTTAAGTCATTATAGAAATTTTTTTTTTTTTTTTTTTTTGCCTACAGATGAGGATAAAGTTGGGATGGATTTGCCAAGTGATTAGGTAAAAATAAACTGAAATGGGACAGCCTGTCCTTAATGTTTCCAAGGGAATAGAATGGGACCAGATTCAGTAATAAAAGAGTCATGTTAGGCAAAGCACAAACAATGCTAAAAATTGACAATACTAATTTATACAGAGTGGATACAACCCCTTCCTATTTTATCCACAAGTAATATTTCAGAACTTAGAGGAGGAAAGTATACCAAGTGTGTATAAATTTTAGTACTATATATTTTTTGATAATGAAAAGTTTATAATCCAAATTACCAACAGCTAAACGTACAGCATTCACAGATTCACAAAAACAGCTACTATGGGATGTGCACCAAGATATAAGGCAAGTCAGATGATTTAGGTACAGGTAATGTTAACACTGGGCTTCCCAGGTGGCTCAGTTGTCAAAGAATCTGCCTGCAGTGCAGGAGATACAGAAGATGCAGGTTCAATCCCTGGGTCGGCAAGATCCCCTGGAGGAGGGCATGGCAACCCATTCCAGTATTCTTGCCTGGAGAATTCCATGGACAGAGGAGCCTGATAGGCTAAAGTTGATGGGATTGCAGAGAGTTGGACACGTCTGAGTGACTAAGCACACAAACACACACACACACACACACACACACACACACAGGGAAGTGCTTATGAGCATCCTGCAAAACTGAGTATGTGCAAAGATGAGGTGAAACTGGAGGAAGTGTTGGTCGGTTTATTTGGAAGAGTATGGGTTTTAGGTTAGGCATCTTATTCTGCAGGGGTTGTACCTTGAAGGCATTCTAGCCATGTACCTTCTAAATATGTGCTTATCTATTAAATGTGTGTGAATGTGTTGAGTGTGAGTGTGTGTGTGTGTGTGTGTGTGAGTGTGTGTGTGTGTGTACAACTTACTGGATGGCCCAAAAAAGCTAAGATAAAATAGCTTACCTTTAATATCTGGAACTCCTTTCAAAACTAGCAGATGAATATCAAGATATTTTAAGTGAAATGTTGTCCACTCTATTCTTTCAAGCAAATAACTTTAAAATGGGCTTTGATATAATATGAAATGTATTAGAGGAAGTAAGCATATCCTATAAATAGAATTGTCTGGTTAAACCATTAAACCTTTTGAGTTCATGGTATTCTTTTTCACTTCATTTCCTTTTAAAAAAATGAATTATTAGATGTGAAGAAAATGTCTGATATAGATCCGTTTATCAAGATCCCTTTATATTTGTATTATAAACATATTTAAACCATACAGAATAAAAGATTAAAAGCCTTCAAAACCAGTACTGCCAACACTTTTGGATATTTTTACCATCAACCTTGATATTACTGAAATATTCAATTTTCCTTATAATAATACTAAATTTTCTTATTTTGTAGAAATATGAAGGGATTATGAAAATAAAATGAAAGACTGGACTCCATTGGTCTAAAGATAGCTTTGGTCTAGCACAAGCTGTGCCTTGAAATAAATCTAAAGCACATTATGGCTAAACCATAAGAAAGCAGTTTTACTTCCCATTAAATCACAGTTTAGTGCACACTAGAACAAATGAAATGATTGAAAATTTTATCTATACGATGATATTTATATTCACACTCCCCAAACACACATGCTCAAATGCCATTGACAAATTTTAGATATGTGTTAAAGAAAGGGAGAGGAAATGGTTGTGTTAGGCAAACTGCATGCAAAAACTATATGCAAAAACAGCATGTATAAGAACTCATTCTGCAACACAACCTCAAATGTTTGTACACTGGAAAGAAAGAGAAATGTGTAATAAATAGCAAATATGCAAAGAGTTTAAACTATACAGCAAAGGAAACATATGATGACTTTTGTCTTATTAGCAAAAATTACCTAAGTGTCATCTAACTTCTTTCCCTGAAACTAGCAGACTAAGAGATACTGAATAATTTAAACTATGCTAGTCAATAGTCTACCACATAAGACAATTAACAATGAATGTCAAAAGACAGCATAATACAGCTGAAAAAGCACCTGCTTTGGGGACAGACATGGGTTTAAATCCTAAATGTGCTTTCTATAAGTAGAACTTCTGAATCTTTTTAAGCAAAATAATGTCTTTTTAAAATAATTGTTATGAAGAAAAAAATTAAATAGAATCTGTAAACCAGATAGAGAGTGTATGGTGTATATTAGTTTCTCCATAAATATTAATATTCTTTCCATCTTCAATTAGGTTATTCTTTGAATAACATGAAATTTCTCTCCCTTTGAACATAGTATATCAAAATATATACTGAAATGTCTATACGGTCTCTCCATTTCAGAGTAATTCATTTCTAAAAATACTAGGGGTAATTATTGGAACTTAAAAACACAATTACCACTGAGGTCAACAGTAGGTAATTATTTCAATATTTCCAACTCATGAAGAGTACTTAATAGTCATATAATTAAAATGTATAGCAAAACAAAAGGAAAACAAATTAATAAAAATAATATGTGATGTGTTACAACTATTATAAACTAAGTTATAACCCATAGTATTTGATGACAATGCTTAAATCATAATACACTGAATATACACTTTCTCTTGCTCAGTTGTTTACGAGTGAGAAATTCAAATTGGTCCTCTAAATGTTAATACCTTGTGAAACCAAAATAGGTGTATTAAATTACACTCTTTCATTAAGTTGACTTACCTTTGAATTTGACTATATAAGTATCTGATAAATCTCCTTTCCATAGAATACTTTCTTTCTTTATGAAGAATCAAAAATATAATTTCTCTTAGAATGTACATCCTTGTCCAAACACTGACAATTCTTGTCACCTTGTGTCCATGATACCCCAAGCAACAAAGCTGTCCAAGTGCACATTCATTAACCTCTTCCTTAGAAACTGGCAGCTTCCCCCCATACCAACATGACATGTAAGAACAGTGAAAAAATACATGAGGCAAGATTAAAATTCAGTCATATATGTAAAAGAAAGTTCTTTACTTGATTTTAACTTAATTGTATGTCTCAGATATAATCTGGTAATTATTTATAGTATTACAGAATTTAATTATTAAATGTATAATTTTGCTCATTGTTTATAATGAAGTAAGCAGAAAGTGAAGAGGAACTAAAAAGCCTCTTGATGAAAGTGAAAGAGGAGAGTGAAAAAGTTGGCTTAAAGCTCAACATTCAGAAAACAAAGATCATGGCATCTGGTCCCATCACTTCATGGGAAATAGATGGGGAAACAGTGGAAACAGTATCAGACTTTATCTTTTTGGGCTCCAAAATCACTGCAGATGGTGACTGCAGCCATGAAATTAAAAAGCACATACTCCTTGGGAGGAAAGTTATGACCAACCTAGATAGCATATTCAAAAGCAGAGACATTACTTTGCCAACAAAGTTCTGTCTAGTCAAGGCTATGGTTTTTCCAGTGGTCATGTATGGATGTGAGAGTTGGACTGTGAAGAAAGCTGAGAGCCAAAGAATTGATGCTTTTGAACTGTGGTGTTGGAGAAGACTCTTGAGAGTCCCATGGACTGCAAGGAGATCCAACCAGTCCATTCTAAAGGAGATCAGCTGGATGTTCTTTGGAAGGAATGATGCTGAAGCTGAAACTCCAGTACTTTGGCCACCTCATGTGAAGAGTTGACTCATTGGAAAAGACTCTGATGCTGGGAGGGATTGCAGGCAGGAGGAAAGGGGGACAACAGAGGATGACATGGCTGGATGGCATCACCGACTTGATGGACATGAGTTTGAGTGAACTCCGGGAGATGGTGATGGACAGAGAGGCCTGGCATGCTGCGATTCATGGAGTCGCAAAGAGTCAGACACGACTGAGCGACTGAGCTGAACTGAACTGAAGCATATGCTGACTTCTAGGTAGAGGTAGTTGAAGACTATTCATTTATTTTTTAAGAAGATACAAAGGACTAGAAAATATAACAATACGGCCCAAGATCAGAGAACTAGAGAGAGAACTAAAACTATGGCTATGTGCTTTTCTCAGTTTATTTCAATGTCTCAGTCAGTAAATTAATTGAACTGGGAACAAAGTACCAAGCTGAAACTCACTCAAGCTAATTTTTATCATAATGTTAACAAGTAACTTATTTATAGGGTTTGTGTTAGTACCTCCCTGCTACTGCTACTGCTAAGTCACTTCAATCGTGTCCGACTCTGTGTGACCACATAGACGGCAGACCACCAGGCTCCCCCCGTCCCTGGGATTCTCCAAGCAAGAACACTGGAGTGGGTTGCCATTTCCTTCTCCAATGCATGAAAGTGAAAACTGAAAGTGAAGTCGCTCAGTCTTGTCCGACCCTCAGCGACCCCATGGACGGCAGCCCTCTAGGTTCCTCCATCCATGGGATTTTCCAGGCAACAGTACTGGATGGAGTGGGTTGCCATTGCCTTCTCCCTAGCTTTGGGTTAAAAGGATTGGACATATCCTGCATTTGACACGGGTTACCTCTGTGGGCTTCAACTTCATATGAGAAGTGGTCATGTAGGTTTAGTGAAAGAGAAGGTAAGTGTGCCACTAGCACTGCGTTTGCTACAATTGGGTGCAAAAGCTGGGCTAGTTCTCTTCCTCTCTCTACTGTGAAAATGAAATAACTCCATGAACAAAAAAAATTGATTTTTACTATTTCACGTTACTTTAAAATATGTAGATAAATAATAATACTTTATATTCCAGTCATTGTGTGGTTGTTTCTCCAGAAGTGGAGTGGGATTTAATTTTTGTGCCATTTTGAGGCATAAATATAGGCAGAAGATGAAGACAGCAGACCCATATGGGAATGAACCTGCAATCTGAGTTATATCAGAGATGTTTTTCAATACATTTAGCCACCTAAACAGAAGTAGCCATGTTAAAATATTCTCTGACTTTATTTTAGATGATGATTTTGAAGATAGGTTACACCAAATGGTATGCTTTGGCTACCCTTATGAGAGAAAGCAAGGAAGAACTAAAGAGCCTTTTGATCAAAGTGAAAGAGAAGAGTGAAAAAGTTGGCTTAAAACTCAGCATTCAGAAAACTTAAGATCATTGCATCTGGCCCCATCACTTCATGGCATATAGATGGGTAAACAACGGAACAGTGAGAGTATTTTGGGGGGCTCCAAAATCACTGCAGATGGTGACTGCACCCATGAAATTAAAAGATGCTTGCTCCTTGGAAGAAAAGTCATGACCACTTAGACTGCATGTTAGAAAGCAGAGACATTACTTTGCCAACAAAGGTCTGTCTAGTCAAGGCTATGGTTTTTCCAGTAGTCATGTATGGATGTGAGAGTTGGACTATAAAGAAAGCTGAGCTCCAAAGAATTGATGCTTTTGAACTGTGGTGTTGGAGAAGACTCTTGAGAGTCCTTTGGACTGCAAGGAGATCCATCCGGTCTATCCTCAAGGAAATCAGTCCTGAATATTCACAAGAAGGACTGATGCTGAAGCTGAAACTCCAATACTTTGGGCCACCTGATGTGAAGAACTGACTCATTTGAAAAGACCCTGATGCTGGGAAAGATTGAAGTCTGGAGGAGAAGGGGGCAGAGAATGAGATGGTTAGGTGGCATCACTGACTCGATGGACATTAGTTTGAGCAAACTTCGAGAGCTGGTGATGGACAGGCAAGACTGGCAGGCTTCAGTCTGTGGGGTGCAAAGAGTTGGACACAACTGAGTGACTGAACTGAACTGATACTTTGGCCACATGATGTGAAGAGCCAACTCACTGGAGAAGACTCTGATGCTAGAAAATATTAAAGAAAAAGGAGAAGGGGGTGGCAGAGGATGAGATGGTTAGATGGCATCAAGACTCAATAGACATGAACTTGAACAAACTCCAGGAGGTAGCGAAGGACAGGAGAAACTGGCATGATGCAGTCCATGGGGTCAACAAAGAGTCGACATGACATAGAAACTGAACAACAGTATACCAAGTGAGCTTTGACCATCTCATTACCAAATATATTTTTATGCTAATTTCTTAATTAAGTGGGACCCACTTGTAATACTGGATAATGAATTAGCAAAATGGACCAAAACAGCATGACGACTAAACTTTATAATTTTTTTGTTAATATGGCTATTCTGGATGCAAATCTTTCTTAAATGAATCACATACTTTTTTTTTTTTCTTAAAATTGATCAACTACCAAACCTAATGCAACATTTCTTAATGACCTATGGCCATTATTAGGGGTAGCAGTTAGGGTATGGAGATGCTCTTAGGGATTATAAAAATTTGTAGGTCTGTTTATCCTTATTAAATAACTCAGTTCTTGTGCTTCTTGAGTTTTTGTGTGGGCTTTTTAAAGATTTTCTGTCAGCAACCTTGTCATCACTTTTCACTGCTATCATTGTGCTGGTCCTCACAGCCCCAGTCCCTTTTATAATTTGCCTCCTTCTAATAGGCAATAGGTTTGGCAACTAGATAACTAAGCTTGTTAAAATTGTCAGTAAAATCAGATTTTGTGGATTCTAAGGGAACACTCATAAGAGAAGAATGCATTTGCTTATTGCATGGACTTTGTGGGATGTAATGTTGATTGTGAATATTTTATTGTTTAACTCTTGCTTCTCAATCTGTCAAGAGAGGGGGGCTGTCAAAGCTGAAACCAGATGGGTGGGGCATTAACTATTAAATGAAGTAGAGAGACTGTCACATCTATATCAGGTATGTTATGCAGACAGGTTAAGTCATGTCTGGAAAAGTTGGGCTGCATATCTGGAGAGAGGCAACACAGTTTTTCAAAGTTAAACAGTATTATTAAAGAGCACACTAAACTTTGATGTAAAAGTCACTCAATAGCACAAGTTGTTTAATATTAAAAATACTGCCATAGCCCAATGTCATTCTTCAACTAAATGTCTGTTTTGGAATGGAGTAGCTTATATTGGCAGCTTATTCACTGCAACCTACTGTGTTTGCAAATGTAGGGGAACTAGAAAAAAAAATGATTATTTTCAATCGATTCCATCTAGGCAGGAATGTGCCCCACTACTTCACAGCCTAAAACAAACAATTATTGGTGATGGTCTCATTATAAACTGCTTTTCATGAGGCATAATGAATTTTCTTTTTTTTTAAAGAGACTTAGATGCATGAGACATGAACTAAACTGTGTTTGCCTGATATAAGCTGAATTTAAAGCTCTAGAAGAGATTACAACCCTTTTAAGACCTTTGCCTATTCCTTTGTGACACAAAGACTGAATTTTTAAAACTTTTGTACAGCAAAAGCAATTTATACATATAAAAATACTTGGGGCGCCCCAGGGGTTGTTCGTGTTGCAGAGAGTCGGAAAACGAGTTTGATTTTAAGCTTCAAACATTTATGGCCTAAATGGGGATGTCATTCTGAATTAAGCCTCGAACTTTCTTTTTTTTTTTAATAGGCAAGCAAGGGTATCGTTTTTAAGATGAGTGATAAAAGAGGGAAGAAAGACCCCAGTTACTTGCACTCATCAGAGGATTTTTTTTTCTCCCTAAAGAGAATGGATTTCAACTGATGATCCCAGGCTCCTTCTAATTCGGGCACTTGTGCTCCTCTTCCCTGAATCCCCTAACCATTTCAATCAGAGGAAAGATTTTATTTTGCCCTCCTGCTGCTACCAGATATGTCAGAGGCTGATTTAAAATCATTGCCACATGACAGCCACAGCTCAGGGCTGCACTTTCCTAACTCCTGAGTCAAGGACACCAACTCAATGATAACAAAGTACCAAAGTCCTTTCTAAGTTTCCTTCATCACCATCCCCATCCCTCCCTAAACACTCCTGTGTCTTTCCACAAACATATCCAAAAACAATGCCTTTGACTTTTTTTTTAACCTTTCTCTACCTATTTGGCTGTTTATGAAGCCTGTGTAAGCACATATTCAGTTGTGCTTGATTCTTTGAGATCCCATGGACTGTAGCCCACAGGTTTCTTGGTCCATGGGATTTCCCAGGCAAGAATACTGGAGAGGGATCTTCCAGACCCAGGTATCAAACCTGTATCTCTTGCATCTCCTGCATCAGCAGATGGATTCTTTATCACTGAGCCACCAGGGAAGCCCTCTGTAAAAGCCTTGGTAGCCTACAGCTTGACTCATCCCACCTCAGCCCTTCTGCATGTTATAATTTGGCAGCAGTTCTCCAAAGTCAATGACAGGATTAACTGGAAGCAGTTGCAAGAAGTAAGTCATTAGTTTCACCTTGTGCCCTTTGTTCCCCTCTCTCTTGCTTCCTAATCACTCCAGATCTTTATATATTGGGTTGGCCAAAAAGTTCATTCAGGTTTTTCCATAACAGATAATGAAAAAAAAAAAATTGAATGAGCTTTTTGGCCAAATCAATACCTTCCTGCTTTCCCCATCTCCCTAAAAATAGCTTTCTACCTGGCCTTCCCCCATAAAAAAAGATCTAAACATCTTAAAACACTACATTCTATCAAAAATTTGGTTTCAGTTCTCATCAGCCCTATGATATGTGTCTATTCCCAGACAAGGGAAGAGAAAAAAGTCAACTAATTATTATACGTTAAAAGAGAAAATGTATTTTTGTATCACCACTCCCGGGTAATGCATATGTACTACAGGGGGGATTATCTAGCAATGTAATATTTTAAGAAAGGCTTTGATCAGGGAGGAAATCTTATGGTCCCTGGTACACCACTGCTGCAGAGGGATATGTGTGTGTCCCCATGCACGTTTGTGTGAGGTAGTTGATATGAGGCAATGTAGGCAGACAGATAAAAATGCATTTCTCAATTCATGCAGCATAAATGTAGATTTTACTTTAAAATAAAATTATAGTGTTATGTGAATGATCAAGCCTATGAAAATAGTGACTATATTATTTAGATTTCCTTCTTATAATTTTTTTGTGTGTGTGAGAGCATTTTGGAATATAATACCCATCTTGTTTAGTTAACTTTATGTCAGTACTAGTATAGATAGCAAGGATATTTGAAACTAAATATATAATCTACACTCTTACAGCAACCTAAATTTTCAAGGTCTATGCAGACTTATAAAAAATTCTCACTTTCAAATTCCATGACCTGAATTCTATTACAGCTCATTCACAAACTCCTCCAGAGAGTCTCCCGAAGGACTTCTCTGATGTTCTGCTACTCACCTCAACCTCACCTCCTACCCTCTTCCCACCAACAGTGAGAGTCTCTATTTTCTGAATGTGGTTCTCTTTTCTCCCAGTTAGTCACTCATGTTATCTTGCCTTCTTGCAGCTGACTTACAAGCCTCCTGAAGACAAGGTTTCTGTTTATCTTAACACGTTTCAAGAGACTGGGTTGGCCAAAAGTTCACCTGGGATTTTGGTAAGATGTTTTGAAAAACTCAGATGAATTTTTTGGCCATCTCAAAATACATGGTTTAGTTTCGTGTGTGTAATACTGTGCTTTAGGACTTCCAAGGTTTAAATTGTAGAGGGAAGACTCATTAAAAATGAAGAGACACTATTAACTTATGAAATTTCCTTATTCCTCCCACACAGGCCCACTTTTGAGATTCCACACTAGGCTTTACTCACATAATTAGAAACTGATTTCATAAGATGAGAGAATCCATGGACCTTTGGAACATATTATAGTGTCCAAGGAAAATCTATTTAAATCAAGCAACTTGCTTCATAGACAAGGCATTTTATTTTCAGAATGTATAATAGGAAAACCCTTTAAAATCCTCATAAGAGAGTCTCCTTCATCCTTATAATTGGAGTGTTACTCATATATATAGGCATGTTACAAAGTCAATTGAGGACACATTTTCTTAGTAAACTTCTGCCAAAATATATGAAACAAGAAAATCTACTGTTGCACAAACAATACTCCAGAGAACAGACAATATAAGGCCGGGTAACATTATTTCTGCAAATGGATATTATTAGGGATTTCAGAGGTGAAAGAAATTTTACATTCCAGGGAATCAGTGAAACCCTTAAGGGCCTTTTCAAAGAGAAAAGTATAGAAGATACCTGGACCAGTGCAAGATAAACAGCCCATAGTGTATTCTGCCAGGGAATATTTCATTGTATTCTTCAGACACACACACACACATATAGATATATAGTTTTTTTTTTTCCTGATAAGACATGTTTCTTCTTTACAGTATATGTCTTTGGCCTAAATAGGGTGTTTTTAATCTATTCCTTAAGAAATGTCTCATTTTCTTAAAAATGGAAATAGAAGAAAATGGTGACTTGGAATGGGAGATGGTGAATAAGACAAGACTACATATTAGTAATTCTTCAGAGAGACTAACCTGGTTGATAAATCAAAAGCACTGAGAAAAACACTGACAATATGCACATTTTTATAGATTAAAAAAATTGAAGTGTCCATGATGTCCCAAAGGTTTCCTCAAGTCTAGCATTGACTTAAAACTTAGAGAAATTCTAATAAAAGGAACTATACTTTTCTCCTATATGTCTGGCCAACATAAAGAACTAGGATCAGACTGAGTTATAGATGATCAATTTAATAAGTGTAATTACAAAATGTTATTTCAGAAAGAACAATTTAGGACATCAAAATTGTCACTTAAGTGGCTACACTGAGCAGACAGCCAGTCAATGTATGGCAAAAACCACTACAATATTGTAAAGTAATTAGCCTCCAATTAAAATAAATAAATTAATTTAAAACAAACAAACAAAACAGAAAAAAGGTTGCTTTAGAAATTTAAACAAAAGCTATTATACTTGGATACAAGTCAAAATTTTAAAAAAGATAAATATTTAATTTCTAGATCATGCTGATATTACATTTGTGGTACACAATTTTAAACATAATCCAGAAGAAATGTAAATCATTCTATTCTCAAGGATATATCTAGCTTTGAACATTCTGTTTATGAAATCTCAAGGGTTCTTATGAATTACTGAAGTCTATGAGGTGAAAAAGATATTTTTACCTCACTATAACAAACTATGAATATAAGTAAAATATTTTGTGTTCTCTTTTAATATGTATTTTTAAAATCCTAATTCATGATAGATGTAGTAGTACAACAACTTAAGCTAAATATGGGACACTAACAAAGGAACACATACCCATTAATTTGATTAAACTGCACACAAAGATAGGATTACAAATATTAATTTTAAAAAATAAAATTGGAAAATAAAACATCACATTAGTAACATTACTTTATGAAATCTTTGGGAAATTTTCATTTTAGTTGCAGATATCTATTGAAAACATATACACATATTGTCAGGATCACAGTGTTAAAATATGTTTCTTACTAAGGGTCACAATCAATGTTTAAGAGCCACTTTAACTACATTACAATGCAACATACTTTCAATATGTTGATCTCTAGATTTGTTTACAGGAAATTTTATAATGAGATAGGAAAATATCCAAGTCGATTTCATATATTAGACATTTGTAAACAATGAGACAGCACTCTATCAGCTTTTTAATTTAAGTGTTAACAGTCTTTGGCAGAAAAGAGATATTATACTAAGCAGAAAAATATGACAGGCTTTTGAAATGTAGATTTTGTTTTGTTACTCATAAGCTATCATTCTTTTATGTAATGTTTTGACAAACTGCAAAAAAAAATATTAGGAATATTCTTCAGATAATATGACTCATACTTTCATCAATTTTTCTAAGCATCTGCTACTTAATGGCCATATGGTTAAACAGAAGTCACAGGTTCCCACTGCCATCACAGCACTGGAAAAGCATCAAATTCATGAAAATATGTTATTTAAGTGCCCTACATATATTAGAAACCTTAGCTCATGTCAGAAGAACATCTAGTGTTGCATAGCAAGTACTAGAGGTACTTGAAGATTAAACTAGTTATTGAAAGTTAGTCAAAATTTATCTGTATCCATTTATAAGATAACTGGAGTGATAAGTTATAACTCAGACACTGCATGAATCCAACTATGGACAATCTATATTTATTGGAATAGCGGTCAGGAAGAAATATACTGCGTGTACCATTTTATTATTTGTGGGGTTATATTAATTTTTTTAACTGAACACTGGTATTCTAGCACTTCTAAATGAAGAACTGTTAATAGGCATAGTAAAATGTTTTCATACATAAAAATGATTGCATTTTCCTGACTTTCCAATCACAGAGAATCAAAACAGCTAGTTATCTTGACAGTTATTTATCTTATCTGTCTTATTATATATATGTGTATATTATCTAAGATACTGTTATTGGCTACTCCAACCCTTCTTTAGGGTGTCTGTATTTTACTCAGTTTTGTCTAAGAGAAACTAATGACAAAGTTGATTTTATTCAATTAATGGCTATATCTTAAAGGCATTATAATTTCAGTATTATTATCAAAAATGAAAAAAAAAATGTTTGGAGTTAAGTGAGACTCAAACAGGATCCTGAAGTGAATTTCTTAAAAAAAATCTTGATGAAACTGTTAGAATTTACATTCTTCATTAAAAATGAGAAAAGTTTGGTCTTTAAAAAGAAAAACCCAAACAAACTGATTTGTTCAAAAGTCAAAAGATGAGATAAATTTGGACAGATGTAGGGATGGATGCAAACACTCATTCATAATGACCTTCTTTCTATGTTAGGTAATATACAGAATTAATAACAATAATGAGACAATACCCTTCTAAAGCACATTCCACATAACCACAAATGAACTATTGATCTAAAGTAATTGTGATGAACTTAATTACCTTCTAGATTTAAAAGGCTTGCTAGCAAATTTCATCACTTAAAAAGTAATATAAGTCCCTCTGCAAGAACTTAACTTCTTTTCACTGAAGAGACTGCAATGGAAAATAAATATACAACCTAGACACAACATATAGACAGAAATAAGATGAGATGATATATATGAGATGCTTGTAATATGGCCAAAGGAATGTACTATATGCCAGTAAGGGATAAACATTTAGAACATTACTTAATCCATGTTTTAAATGTATTCTAAGTAAAGGAAAAATATTATGAAGGGTTATTTTATGAATAGTTTAGTAGTTATCTTTGTGTATTATATACTATATACTACATGGACCATTCATTCACCTAAGTATCTGTCTACCATTGCTCCCCTTGTGGCTCAGTGAGTAAAGAATCTGCCTGCAGTGCCGGTAGATATGGGTATGATCCTTGGGTTGGGAAGATCCCCTGGAGGAGGGCATGGCAACCCACTCAGTATCCTTGCCTAGAGAATCCCCATGGAGAGAAGAGGCTGATGGGCTATAATCCATGGGGTCGCAAAAGAGTCAGACACAACTGAACGACTAAGCGCACGCACACACACACACACACACACACACACACACACACCATTGTTCTAGAAACTTCAGTTGACCCAAAGTGATCAGATGCAAATTTCTCTCCACTGTCAATACCAATCATACCAGTACCAGACAAAATCCACACAACAGAATTTCTTGGATCTTTCCTCTGTTGTTTCCAATGCCACTCTCCCAGTTTCAGTTCTTATCTCCATAATCCAGTAAAATCTGCTTCTGTCTCAAATCTTTCTCATCTCTATTTTTATGAGAACTCAGTTGACTGGTAACAACCAAACTACAACAAAGGCATTCTCCTCCCAGTGGTCTTTCAAGTTAAATGTAACCTTCTCCATCTTATAACAGTTTCTAACCTGTCCTCTGGACATAATAACCTTCTAATGCCCAACTCCTATTCTAAATTTCTAATAGAAAGGACTGCTTACAAAACACACACACACACACACACACACACACACACACAAACACACACTGTATGCTTAGCCCAGATAGTATGTACTTGTACTGGAAACCCTAGTTTGTCAAATTAAATCTATTCTTAAAATATCAAATTCAATTTCCCTTAAGAAGTTTCTTTCTATACACTTTATTATGGGATGAATTTTCATTCTCCTTTATACCCCACAGCCCCTGTTTGTACTTCTTCTAAGGTTCTTGCCACAGTATTTTAATACAATGAAGATATATCATACAACATTTAAATTACAGACATTCAAATAAGCATGTCAGGTCTAACATAGGAAAAGGATACTCCGTGTGTTTTATTTTTTTAATTTGTATTTTATTTTCTGTTTTGCTTTATTTTTTGTTTTGTTTTATTTTGTTTGTTGTTGGTACTAAAGACATTATAAATATCCAACGAGCTTCTCTGGAATCCAACCAAACAGCACTCTGTTCAGAAGACAATGGACTGTATTGGATCTGCAGCAATACAGTAGGATATTCACAAAGCCATGCACACAAATTCATGGCCGTTTGTGCAATTTTAAAAGATGAATCTTAGGATTTTCATGTTAATCTCTGAGTGCCAACTAAGAGTCTATTTATTTAGTCATAGATTATTCATCTTTGAATGTCACTCTGTCCTTAATAGTACTTCACACCAAGTTGACACACATATTTTTGTTACTTTGAATAAAAGTAAGCCTTTTTTGAAAGGTCATAAAATCTCAAGTGGAAAACAATCATGGAGATCTGATAATTTATAAAAAGAATAGTACAAACGGACTGTGTTACAACTTGATTACAGAACTTATACATCTTTGAAAAGCTTATATGATTAAAGAGTTCTTCACCTCTTGCCTTACCTCACTTCGAAATTGAAAACTCCTTAAGGACAGTAATGATAACAGGTATCTTATTATCCACTGAATTGCAGTATGTCTCGCATTAATCTTGCAAAGGATAATTTAGCTATATGGCTTCCTTCCAGAAAAATCTCAACCATTAACACTAGTTAAATAAACACCAAAATAATAGTGCAGAAATAATTGGTTATTTAACTGCCTGTAGCCTTAAAAACTAAGCCTAGTATAGTGGTCTGGTATATGTTTAAACAGTGAGTTCAATTTAAACATCGTTGATTGAATGAAAGATGAAAAGAGACACTGTGCTTTACAGAAGTATATAGGAGACAGAGGAAACTCCAACATACAATTTCTTTTAAGTAGCAAAGTTACCATGTAACCCAGAAGGTGAAGAGCGCTAGCAAATCTAGAAGCAGAAACTCAAATAAAAGACAGTTGATCAAATTAGATCAGATGTGATAGCCACACTAGTAATAGCCCTTCTGGCTATGGCACTCTCAAATACAAAGGGAAACCTAGTCCACAAAAAGTCCACTTGCTTTTATTTTGCTCAATTTCCCCTGCTTTCTCCCTAGCTCTCCAGTCAAGTGTTCTAATTTTGGAAAGTCACTATTTCAGATTAACTCCACAGAGGGCTGAGTTTTGTCACTTTGCAATCAGCAACTCAAGCAGTCATACCACTTTTGTTCATAGCTACTATGTTACTTCTAAATTGGTCTAGGATATTGAAAAAGAGCATTGGAAGTAATGCTCATGAAAAATATATATGTATCCTATTTCCCCTTTGGCTTTTTTTATTTCCCTCTTCAGCATTTTGATTATCTATTTCATTTCAGATCTATAGCTTGTTTTGCCTCAGAAAAGAATTTCCCTATTGGTTGTGTTGATAAGGCAAATTTTAGGATGTCAAGGTCCAAATGCTCCCATATGAGTGATAAAATCTAACCCTTGGCCAGTGCAGGAAATTTTAAGCTTGAACATTAAATTTTATTTCAATTGAATTCTCATTTAAACCTTTAGTATAGGATCGCTATGGCTGGAGCTTGCAACTATTATAACAGAGTGCTCAGACAGATGGACATGCTTTAGCATTTAATTTGAACCTATTTTTACTTTGCAACATCTGATCCAGAGATAATGTTACAAAGATATAAGCTATATCTTATATTACCTTTAGGTGAACTACATTATGGCTCCATGTTAAGTCTGTATCCCATTTGAAGAAACATTAGCAATTTATTTTTTCTTAATTTTTCAAAGAATAAACTAAGGAATTTCTATTCATAAAACAAAGTAAACCTTCTTGAAATCTGACTTCCTCTTCTCTTTGTAACCCATGTGCCTAGAAATGTTCCAAATTCTTTCTCTTCTATCTGAACTTCTAACTTTCTAGCCTGGCCATTTTAGTCATGGTTTTATCTACATTTCTCACCCGTAATCACCTTTTAATTTATTCATTTTTGCTTCTCCCTAGCAAGTGTCTCATTCCAGTGTAAATCAATCTTCCCTTTCTAGGATCTCTAAATTTCTACATCACAGTACTCTGATCAATGTTACAAAAAGGTGAAAGTCAAGTAGGTAGAAGGTAGGGGAGGCTTAAACAGTCATTGACTTCTCCATAACCCTTCCATCTTCCCATTTAAATGCTCTGTTTAGGGCAGTCTTGCTTATGCTTTGGAATCAATTGGAGAAATTTTTTAAAAAATTGCAATGCCAAAGACCCTCCCTACTCCCCAACTTCAATTAATTTTTCTCTGGGGTGGAGCCTAGACAATTTTTAAAACACATTCCAAGTGAACCTAATGCACAGCCAAAGCTGAGAAAACTGGAATGGTTTGGAGATTTGTTGCATTCCACAAATAACAGCACTATATTTTTTTCTAAAGGATTTGCTCATAGAGGAATGGTGGTGAGAGGACTGGTGAGAAGAGGCAATTGATGGTGAGTTCCAACTGTCCTGGGGAGGCAATTCTTGGCATCAGTATTTAAGGTGAACAAGTAAACTAGAAAAATCTGTTATCTGTGTCCCCTGCACAATTCAGTTACCATTAAATCCCAGGTCACTCCCCCATTCTCTGACTAGCACACCCTGAGCAGAAAAAGAATCAGGTAACCATATCTAATTCAGGCTCTACCATGACATAAGAAAGGTTTGTTTTCCTCTAGTAAACACACAGGACTGTCTGTACCCCTATATAGAAAGACATGCAAAAAAAAAAAAAAAAGCAGCAGAAGGCCAAACACTTACAAATTTCCCCTTTGTATCTGACACTGTTAAAGGAAAGCTATTGAGTTAAGCCATGGCCTCCAAACAGTACCCAGGGTTAGGTGCTGGAGTCTTATGATGATGAGTGAGGTGCATTCTTATCCACACTAATCTGAATCTGTTCTGTCATTAATCAGCTATCAAGAGCTGCATATCAGTCGTGATATCAGTCATGTCCCACTCTGTGTGACCCCCCATGGACTATATAGCCCATGGAATTCTCCAGGCCAAAATACTAGGGTACATAGCCTTTCCCTTCTCCAGGGGATCTTCCCAACCCAGGGATCAAATCCAGGTCTACCACATTGCAGAAAGATTCTTTACCAAATAAGACACAAGGGAAGCTCAAGAATACTGGAGTGGGTGGCCTATCCCTTTTCCAGCAGATCTTCCCGACCCAGGAATCACACTGGGGTCTCTTGCACTGCAGGCAGATTCTTTACCAACTAAGATTTCAGGGAAGCCCATCAAGAGATGGAAGCCAATCTGATTTTATACATTCTCCTCCCACCTTAAATATGAACTCTGTAATTTGGTCTTAGCTTTTAATTTCACAAGTACCTCAATGTTTTCCCCATTTTCTGACTCAAAATTGATTAGTGTTACAACATTGAGAATTCAGGTAGCCTCTTATATTTAAAATAGATACTACAAACAAAATAAAATAGATACTAAAATTTCTTTAGCTAATTCAATGCCTACACATGAAAGGATTTTAGTCATAGCAAATGTTTACAGAAACCTGATACACTTCCCCCTGAAAGAGTCTTAAAGCTCCTTTTTCAACATATCAGTACCCTATCTTGTTGACATACAAATATGCATTCAGCATATGAATGAGGGCAAACCATCTTGCTCTCTAAAGTTTCCATGACAATAAATCAGCTTCTAAAACAAAAATCTTGGTGACTTTCAGAACACAAGTTATCCCTGATGTTGAACTGTAGACCTTCACCTTGTTGTATTTGCCTGGCTCTGATACCATTTCTGTGGTAAATTCTTAGATAGATGGGAATACCAGCCCACTCACCTGCCTTCTGAGAAATCTGTACGCAGGTTAAGAAGCAACAGTTAGAACTGGACATGGAACAGCTTTTTCCAAATTGGGAAAGGAGTACGTCAAGGCAGTACATTGTCACCCTGCTTATTTAATTTATATGCAGAGTACATCATGCAAAATGATGGGCTGGATGAAGCACAAGCTGGAATCAAGACTGTCAGGAGAAATTTCAAAAATCTCCGAAATGCAACTGATGCCACCCTTATGACAGAAAGCAAAGAAGAACTAAAAAGCCTCTTGATGAAAGTGAAAGAGGAGAGTGAAAAAGTTGGTTTAAAACTCAATACTCAGAAAACTTAGATCATGGCATCCGGTCCCGTCACTTCATGGCAAGGTGAAGTGAAGTGAAGTGAAAGTCAGCCATGTCCAACTCTTTGCGACCACATGGACTGTAGCCTACCAGGTTCCTCTGTCCATGGGATTCTCCAGGCAAGAATACTGGAGTGGGTTGCCATTTTCTTCTCCAGGGGATCTTCCCGACCCAGGGATTGAACCAAGGTCTCCCACCTTGCAGGCAGACGCTTTACCCTCTGAGCCACCAGGGAAGCCATAGATTGGGAAACAATGGAAACAGTGACAGGCTTTATTTTCTTGGGCTCCAAAATCACTGCAGATGGTGACTGTAGTCATGAAATTAAAAGATGCTTGCTCCTTGGAGAAAAGCTATGACCAACCTAGACAATACATTGAAAAGAAGAGACATTACTTTGCTAACGTCCATCTAATCAAAGCTACGGCTTTTCCAGTAGTCTATGGATATGAGAGTTGGACTATAAAGAAAGCTGAGCACTGAAGAATTGATGCTTTTGAACTGTGGTGTTGGAAAAGACTCTTGAGAGTCCCTTGGACTGCAAGGAGATCCACTTAGTCCATCCTCAAGGAAATCAGTCACGAATATTCATTGGAAATACTGATGCTAAAGTTGAAACTCCAATACTCTGGCCACCTGATATGAAGAACTGACTCATTTGAAAAGACCCTGATGCTGAGAAAGATTGAAGGTGGGAGGAGAAGGGGACAACAGAGGATGAGATGGTTGGATGACATCACCGACTTGATGGACATGAGTTTGAGTAAGTGCCAGGAGTTGGTGATGGACAGGGAAGCTTGGCGTGCTGCAGTCCATGGGGTTGCAAAGAGTTGGAAACAACTGAGTTACTGAACTGAATACCATTTCTAGACAATTTAAGTACTATGCTCTAATCACGACTCTGTGAGTTACTTTTCTGAACCTCCACAAGGAACTCCACCTAGATTTCTCAAGTGTCTAATAATAAATAGCCAGTGACATAAATTCTAAAGCAACACAGAGTTGCAGTCAATTTTCCAGGGAAGCTACTATTACTGGAGCAAGCAAATGCCTTGAATAAGCCTAAGCATAGATACCTTGACATACAGCTATTATCCACAAAGGGCTCCAAGTTAAGAAAGTCTATGCTCATGAGGATTGAGTTTCACAAATGTTTCTATCTTTCAATTTCTTAAGGAATTCCATCATGTCTCTGAGGGGTCTCCAGTGCTCGCCTGTAGTAGAATGCTAACAAAGAAATGTTTCCTTGGGTAAATTTTCACACTTTGGGCCATAACTCTAATGAGATTGTAACCAGCAAGAAAATATACTTTATGGTACTGACTTTGTCTCAAGTCTAGCTAAGTCCTGAACTATAAACCTGGCCCTACAAATATAATCCACATTATAGTTAGTCAATAATCCATATTATAGTTAGTCATGGGTCCTCACAATCTCCTGTTGGTTTAAGTCAAACAGGCAAAGATATTTAGAAAGTAATTTGAATACTTTAATATCCTCTCAAAATATTATAAAGGGTATTCTATGCATAACATATCAAATTTCTGCACTAGCTATCTTTATGTTCTTACATAGCTCACAAAATACTTCTCCCTTGCTCAACTCCCTTAAACTCTTTTCAAAAAACCTATTTGGGTTTTCCAATTGTCCAGTTCTCCTCCACCTGGATTCCTTGTTTTCAAAGGAAGTACAAGCAAGGCCTAAGCCTATAAATATTCTCACATTAAGTGTTTTTAATTTCAAAAGAAAATCATTCTATCCAATCTGTAAGTGACATACACCAACAAGTACAGGTTAAAGTGAGGCTTGACAGACCTCAAACTAATTGGTTGTTAATGTATATTACCCATTTTATCACAGATTAAAATGTCAAATATTTGTTGAGAAGTTTCTATCTACAAAGTAGTGAATATAAATTAGCTCATTGATTTTAACATATTTTGACATGCCTTCTCAAGTTAAGAAAACTAATTGTGTTATACAAATTCCAGAAAAGTAGGATTCTTTTTCCTGATAAAGGACATGGGATAATCTAGATTGAATGCTATGGTCTATGATTGGTGTGCCTCAATGTTAAGCAGATCTGTATCACTTTTAAACATCTGGAAGCAAGACCAGTCCCTGATTCAAGCAAGGAAATTAAGTGAATAAAATATTCACCAAGTATATTATTCAAGCATTTCCTATTGGAAGGCAAGAGATGAAAAAGTGATTGGCTAGAAGGTACCTAACATTTCACAGAAAATCTGTGTTTCTGAACTTTTGAAAGAATTATGATAGTCCCAAAAACTCTTCCAGTAGATGGCTCAGTAGTAACAAATCTTCCAGGAAAGCAGGAGACGAAGGAGACACAGGTTCAATTCCTGGATCTGGAAGATCCCCTGGAGGAGGGCATGGCAACCTACTCCAGTATTCTTGCTGGGAAATCTCACAGAGGAGTCCATGGGGTAGCAAAGAGTCAGACACAACTGAAGCAAATGAGTACAGTACAATAAACTCAGTCAAATGTGTATGTGTAAAAGGTTAACATAGTTACAAATCTTTAAGCCAACCCTAGGTTCTACAGGAAGCGTGTTTTGTCCTTGGAGTTTATGACTGATGGGTAGTATTTCCCAATTTCATTTGCCCGTGTTGGTCACCAGAGAATGAACATAATAGGGGATTTTCCTGCTATAAAAACTGCAACAAATTCATTCAGAATTTAGTTCATTTATACCTTTTCTGGGCTAGTATGTTTAATAGCTATTACGTTTATGTTATAATATCATAACTGACCAGTAAATAATGCCTTCTACTCAAAAGTTCATGGCATTTGATGTTTTTAGATAAACTGCTGCTGTTACTGCTAAGTTGCTTCAGTCATGTCCACTCCATAGACGGCAGCCCACCAGGCTCCCCCATCCCTGGGATTCTCCAGGCAAGAATACTGGAGTGGGTTGCCATTTCCTTCTCCAATGCATGAAAGTGAAAAGTGAAAGTGAAGTCGCTCAGTCGTGTCCGACTCTTGGCAACCCCATGGATTGCCGCCTACCAGGCTCCTCCATCCATGGGATTTTCCAGGCAAGAGTACTGGAGTGGGGTTCCATTGCCTTCTCCGTTAGATAAACTACAATGAAGCAAAATCTTATTTTAAATCTATAATTGCACACTAAATTCATTTAAAAAATAGATCTTTCTATCAGTCCAGTTCCAGTAAATTTCTTCTCTCAAAACTCATCTAAAAAAGCAATCATAAAACATGTTAAGAAAACTCCTTGAGGATAACTCTCCAATTAAAAATATTTTCTTTAGGATGAAGCCTAAAATTGAAGTTCTGACCAACAAATGTAGATTGTTGAATTATAGATTCTATGATCCAATTTTGTAAAGAGATTGCCTTAGGAGTTAGGCTAGATTCCAGTGAGGTAATTGCATTACAACTTCCTAATTTTTCATGAAAGTTTCAAATGATTATAGTATTCTTCCTTGTACTGTGAGTAGGAAATGCTATTAAAAGCAAGCAAACAAAAACTACGTAAGTGAATATAGATGATAGATATTGAGAAATTGTTGAACACACTACTGGCCTACATGTGAAAGAAGAGGAATTATAATAGAGAAGAATATGACATGGAAAAATCATTGTTTCTGTGCCTCATCCTTCTGACCAGTCTAAATGTTAATTTCATCCCCCTGATTTTTCCTGTACCATATTGAGCATTCAGCGTGTGTGCTTGGTCGTGTCTGACTTTTTGTGATCCTATAGCGTGTAGCCTGCCTGGCTCCTCTGTCCATGGAATTTTCCAGGCAAGAATACTGGAGTGGGTTACCATTTCCTTCTCCAGGGGATCTTCCTGACCCAGTGGTTAAACCCACATCTCCTGTGTCTCCTGAATTGGCAGGCAGATTTTTTAACAGCTAAGATGATTAACTCTTATATATAAATGGCTGATATTAGCTTTCCATGGGACTATCTTTTGCAAAAGTTGTAGTAAGAGCTTTAACAGTAATATTTTATATAACAAAGTTTATATAAATTTTTATACAAATTTTATAAGTTACATAAAATGGTTGATCAGATACAATATGAGGGCTTCCCTGATGGCTCAGTCCTCCTTCCAATGCAGGAGACATAGGTTCAATCCCTGGATTGGAAAGATCCCCCCAGAGAAGGAAATGGCAACCAATTCCAGTATTCTTGCCTGAAAATTCCCATGGACAGAGGAGCCTGGCAGGTTATAGTCCATGGGGTTGCAAAGAGTCTGACACAACTGAGCAACTAAGTGTGTATGCACACACATACACACACACAGAAATCATGTAACTTAATAATCTCAAAACTTTTGAAATATTGTGCCAGAGGGCTCTCTAATATGCTCTTCTCATGAAACAAGCTCTATAAAAAAAGGGCATGGAATAGCAAAAATACACAGAAAAAATTTTTTAAGTGCTACTATAGAGAACATTTAGGTTTGCCACATTTATTTTTGCAATTTGAAGGATGAAAGAAAACTATGTTCAAATCCAGCCTATGGCCTGTTTTGTATGACCCTTGGAGATAAGAAGGGTTTTCCGTGTTTAAAGAGTATAAAATGAAAAGGAAAAAGAAAAAAAGAATATTACATGGTGATATATGTGGCCTACAAAGCCTAAAATATTATCAGGCCCTTTATAGGAAAAAAAAAATGCTGACACATGATGTAAGCTTTAAAAAGTGGTCCCTTGAATGATTTAAATGGATATGTCATGTTTAATTTTAGTAAAGGACTAGATAAATTCTACTTGAGTGTCCTCTGTATTCTCAGGTTTATGGAATCATGAAAGACCTGAGACCTCTTTAGCTGAGTCAAGTAAGACCACCTGGAAATCTAGACCTCAAGCCAAGGTCTGGCAGCAGAACACTGAGCCCATTACATGATACAGTAGGTTCTGCCACCATAAGCACACAGGTAATGGCTGAGCACACGTTTAGCAGCTGTTACTGCTAAATAGGAAAATATATTTTCCTTATAGCAAGCAAGATTTTGGAAAAGGTTGCCTCAGCCACAAGTTCAGAAGTGTTTTGTTTTTTTTTTGTTTGTTTGTTTTTTTGCATCAAACTGGATGTACATCTTGTCCTGGCTCTACCAACATTGAATGTCAGAAAATAGTCTGTTATGTTTTCCTTTTTTTTAAAGCCATTAACATCATTCAGCTGCTTTCATATTTCTTATAATAATAAAGTCCATCCAATCTCAGTGTGGTAAAATGTAAAAGGAAAGAAAAAAAAGATTTTTTTTTTTTTAAAGATTTTAAGCCCAAATAAATAATCTTCAGCTTGATATTACTTCATCAAATGCCTGTGAATGCCTCTTTGTACACATCTGGGGCAATGTATTTCTTTTATACACATCTGTCTTAGGGATACTTTCCACAATTCCATTCTATTAAGCACATCATAATGCTCTTCCATTGGAAATAAAGTTGACCACATCATTTCAAATCGCAAAACCTCTTCACCAACATTGAGAAACCTAAATATGAAATTTCAACAAATGTTGATATACATTGCACTATTATTCACAGGACTTACCATTGCAAACCACTTATATGACCAAAGGAGGAATTAGTTAATGCATAAAGTAATAGTTAAGCTGATATATTCATATTTGCAAAGCTCTTATTGATATGGTAAAACATCTAAAATTAACATGTAACTTAAAAATACAGTTTAAAATTGACATGTTTACTATGCAATTTTTAAAAAGTAGAGAAACTGAGCCAAGAATGTTCTGACTGTTATGGGCTGAATTGTACCCCCTACTTCTAAATTCATATATTGAAGCCCTTTCCCCTCACCGCCCACCCTCCCCCACCCACCCACCCAACTCAATATGTGACTTTTTTTTAACGATCAGGACTTTAAGAGGTGATTACAATGAGGCCATTATGGCCCTAATCCAATGACTGTTTTCCTCTATCCTAAGAGAAAGAGATTTGGACAAAGAGACACCTGGGACTCTTGCAAACAGTAAAAGACCAAATGAAGACACAGGGAGAGGGTAAATATACAGAAAATGAAGAAAAAGACTTCAGAAGAAAACAAACCTGCTAACACTCTGACCTTGGATTTCTAACTTTCAAAACCATGACTAAATATTTTCTGTTGTTTAAGCCACCCAATCAGTGCTATCTCCTAGGGCAGACTTAGCAAAGTAATGAAGAAGGAAATGGCAACCCACTCCATAAATGTTCTTGCCTGGAGAATCCCAGGGACGGGGGAGCCTGGTAGGCTGCCATCTATGGGGTTGCACAGAGTCAGACACGACTGAAGTGACTTAGCAGCA
This sequence comes from Bos javanicus, assembly GCF_032452875.1. Lineage (NCBI taxonomy): Eukaryota > Metazoa > Chordata > Mammalia > Artiodactyla > Bovidae > Bos > Bos javanicus. Next base: position 55,266,362 of record NC_083869.1, on the reverse strand, counting down.
GCAGCAGCAAAGTAATATATAACATGGAATACCATTCACCATTGTTATCATTACATTTTGTTGATGAAATTATGCCTGAGTTTAATGCTTTTTTGCTCTTTTAATTGTTCTGTGTAACTCATTGCTTGCCCTTATCCCCTCCCTCCCTGTTTATACATCCACTCTTTTCCTTTCTCTCTTGTTTTTCCTCCAAAAAGGGCTTTTGAACATCTATAATATGGCCAGCCTTGTGAATCCCTAAGCGCTAAGTATTCAAAGCATGATTTGATTCCATCTCTACAAAATTTAATCTGATAGATTTTAAGTGTATACTACTTTGACAAGAAAAAAAGAATAGAAAAATCCATCTCCAACATTTCCCAACACACACCCCTTCCTGTAATAGGAGAGTTATATGGAAACAGATTGCCAATTATTCTAAAATAGCAGAAGAACAAAGTCATCTGTAAACAATGCAAATCATCCCATTTGGCTTTTGTGACCCATGTGATTAAGCTCCAGTACATGTGAACAATACTTAGAAGTTACTGATCACTACTAGATAGTTTAGTTCAGTACAGTTCAGTCACTCAGTTGTGTCCAACTGTTTGAGACCCCATGAACTGCAGCTAGCCAGGCCTCCCTGTCCATCACCAACTACTGGAATCCACCAAAACACAAGTCCATTGAGTCGATGATGCCATCCAACCATTTCATCCTCTGTTGTCCCCTTCTCCTCCTGCCCTCAATCTTTCCCAGCTTCAAGTTCTTTTCAAATGAGTCAGCTCTCTGCATCAGGTGGCCAAAGTATTGGAGTATTGGCTTCAACATCACTCCTTCCAATGAACACCCAGGACTGATTTCCTCTAGGATGGACTGGTTGGATCTGTGCAGTCCAAGGGACTCTCAAAAGTCTTCTCCAACACCACAGTTCTAAAGCATCAATTCTTCTGTGCTCAGCTTTCTTTTTAGTCCAACTCTCACATCCATACATGACCACTGGAAAAACCATAGCCTTGACTAGACGGACTTTTGTTGACAAAGTAATGTCTCTACATTTTAATGTGCTGTCTAGGTTGGTCATACCTTCCTTTCCAAGGAAAAGCATCTTTTAATTTCATGGCTGCAATCACCATCTGCAGTGATTTTGGAGACCCCTAAAAATAAAGTCAGCCAATGTTTCCACTGTTTCCCCATCTATTTGCCACGAAGTGATGGGACCGGATGCCATGATCTTAGTTTTCTGAATGTTGAACTTTAAGCCAACGTTTTCACTCTCCTCTTTTCACTTTTTATCTTCACTTTTTCACTATTATCAAGAAGCTCTTTAGTTCTTCTTCACTTTCTGCCATAAGGGTGGTGTCATCTGAATATCTGAGTTTATTGATATTTCTCCCAGCAATCTTGATTCCAGCTTGTGCCTCCTCCAGCCCAGTGTTTCTCATGATGCATAAAAGTTAAATAAGCAGAGTGACAATATACAGCCTTGACATACTCCTTTTCCTATTTGGAACCAGTCTGTTGTTCCATGTCCAGTTCTAACTGTTGCTTCCTGACCTGTATACAGGTTTCTCAAGAGGCAGGTCAGGTGGTCTGGTATTCCCGTCTCTTTAAGAATTTTCCATAGTTTATTGTTGTCCACACAGTCAAAGGCTTTGGCATAGTCAATAAAGCAGAAATAGATGTTTTCTCTGGAACTCTCTTGCTTTTTGATGATCCAACAGATGTTGGCAATTTGATCTCTGGTTCCTCTGCCTTTTCTAAAACCAGCTTGAACATCTGGAAGTTCATGGTTCACTTATTGCTAAAGCCTAGCTTGGGGAATTTTGAACATTACTAGCTTGTGAGATGAGTGAAATTGTGTGGTAGTTTGAACATTGTTTGGCATTGCCTTTCTTTGGGATTGGAATTAAAACTGACCTTTTCCAGTCCTGTGGCCACTGCTCAGTTTTCCAAATTTGCTGACATATTGAGTGCAGCACTTTCACAGCATCATCTTTTAGGATTTGAAACAGCTCAACTGGAATTCCATCACCTCCACTAGCTTTGTTCGTAGTGATGCTTCCTGAGGCCCACTTGACTTCACATTCCAGGATGTCTGGCTCTAGGTGATTGTGAGTGATCATACCATCATGATTATCTGTGTTGTGAAGATCTGTTTTGTACAGTTCTTCTGTGTATTCTTGCCACCTCTTCTTAATATCTTCTGCTTCTGTTAGGTCCATACCATTTCTGTCCTTTATTGAGCCCATCTTTGCATGAAATGTTCCCTTGGTATCTCTAATTTTCTTGAAGACATCTCTAGTCTTTCCCATTCTATTGTTTTCCCCTATTTCTTTGCATTGATCACTGAGGAAGGCTTTCTTATCTCTCCTTGCTATTCTTTGGAACTCTGCATTCAAATAGCTATATCTTTCTTTTTCTCCTTTGCTTTTGGTTTCTCTTCTTTTACAGCTATTTGTAAGGCCTCCCCAGACAGCCATTTTGCTTTTTTGCATTTCTTTTTCTTGGGGATGGTTTGATCCATGTCTCCCGTACAATGTCACAAACCTCTGTCCATAGTTCATCAGACAGTCTATCAGATCTAGTCCCTTAAATCCATTTCTCATTTCCACTGTATAATCATAAGGGATTTGGTTTAGGTCATACCTGAATGGTCTAGTGGTTTTCTCCACTTCAATTTAAGTCTGAATTTGGCTATAAAGAGTTCATGATCTGAGCCACGGTCAGCTCCTTGTCTTGTTTTTGCTGACTGTATAGAGCTTCTTCATCTTTGGCTGCAAAGAATATAATCAATCTGATTTCGGTGTTGACCATCTGGTGATGTCCATATGTAGAGTCTTCTCTTGTGTTGTTGGAAGAGGGTGTTTGCTATGACTGTGCATTCTCTTGGCAAAACTCTATTAGCCTTTGCCCTTCTTCATTCTGTACTCCAAGGCCAAATTTGGCTGTTACTCCAGGTGTTTCTTGACTTCCTACTTTTGCATTCCAGACTCCTATAATCAAAAGGACATCTTTTTTGGGTGTTAGTACTAGAAGGTCTTGTAGGTCTTCATAGAACGATTCACTTTCAGCTTCTTCAGCATTACTGGTCAGGGCATAGACTTGGATTACCATGATATTGAATGGTTTTCCTTGGAGATGAACAGAGATCATTCTGTCATTCTGTTCCAATATGCTACTGGAGATCAGTGGAGAAATAACTCCAGAAAGAATGAAGGGATGGAGCCAAGACAAAAACACCCAGTTGTGAATGGGACTGGTGATAGAAGTAAGGTTTGATGCTGTAAAGAGCAATATTGCATAGGAACCTGAAATGTTAGGTCCATGAATCAAGGCAAATTGGAAGTGGTCAAACAGCAGATGGCAAGAGTGAACATCAACATTCTAGGAATCAGCAAACTAAGATGGACTGGAATGGGTGATTTAACTCAGATGACCATTATGTCTACTATTGTGGGCAGGAATCCCTTAGAAGAAATGGAGTAGCCATCATAGTCAACAGAAGAGTCTGAAATGCAGTACTACTAGATAGTAGCCACATACAATTTCTAGGGATGGATTTCTATTTTCTTTAGAGGTCACTCTCCCCCTAACCCCCATTTACTATAGCTTCAGGACATTGCCCAAAGTGTTGAATAGAAGCTAATATAGGAATCAATTAGAAATAATTTGATAAAATCCATTGTCATAGTTGAAAGATACTCTAGATGTTTTCCAGAGAGGCCGTTCAAAAGTTAAGGCACTAGATGCTTCAAATGGCACAAATCAGAGAAGCAGGTAGTGAGAATGGAACAACAGTACACAATTCCAAGTCAAATGAACAATCCTTCTTCTTGATGGAGAAGGCAATGGCACCCCAATCCAGTACTCTTGCCTGGAAAATCCCATGGACAGAGGAGCCTGGTAGGCTGCAGTCCATGAGGTCGCTAAGAGTCAGACATGATTGAGCGACTTCACTTTCACTTTTCACATCACATATACAATTTCTGCTATGATAGACAGAGTAGTATTAGAAGATTTAAACCACCACTGTTCAGTGCAACCAAAAGGCTAAATACATTAGTATGCTCATAGGAATGATATGTAAAGAATTCTATAAGCAAAGGCCAGACATGGGCAAAACTGTAAGCAGATTTTTTTTTTTTTTTTTGGTGTACTGGGTGCAGTAGTGAAAATAAATACTTAATGAACCTAATAAAAAATAAGGATTTAGTTTATTATAAATATTATTCATATAAAATATGTGTAGCACCCATGTAAATCAATTTAAAAAATGCAATACTATTTTTTGTAAATTCCCTATAGCCAATCAATTTACATAAAATGCTTCAGTTGATTTTGCCAAACCCTTGGATTTGTAACTAACAAACAGATACAACTGATGAAGAAGCTGAGTTCTATGGTAATTTTTGAAGCATGCGGAATATTATCTTAATTTCTTAGGTTATTCACAATGTAGCAAACACAACCATGACACATTTTTAAGTTCAATCTTACATTTTAACCATTTTTTCTTCACTACTTTAAGTCTACAGTACACAACCAACCAAAAAATGAATCAAACTCAGATTTATTTTGTTTCTCAAGTTTCATGGTATAAATACTCCCATCATGGCTAACATGATGTCAAATAAGACACTGGAAAAATATGCACAAGAGTACATTATTGCATAGGTTTTCCATCACGCAATGACAATGGGCTTAAAGTAACTCCAAGAGGAAAGATATTAAATGTAATAAAGTGGTTAGAAAATAATGAGTTTTGAGTACTTTCAAATATATATGTAATTTACTTAATTATACATTTATATTATTTATTTTAAATGTGACTATTTAATATTAAGCTTTCAAAATTTATGAAAATCTAAACAAATGGATCTTCTGAGTGGTGCAAGCCAGCTCCAACACTCCACTGCTTGTCAGCCAACCATTTTCACTCAAACCCCTTTCTCTCTCATGATTTTCTTCCATGTACCCACACAACTTTGAGTTTCCCTTGAGCAACTCCTCTATTTCTAAATATTCCTCTCTGTCTGCCTTTCACAACCTTTCCATAATCTGACCTTAATATTATAGCCTAAAAATAATATGATAAAATATAAGTAATTCAAACTAACATTGTTTATGCTAAAAATACCCAATACATGTCCTGTTCAATACCACTATTGAAATTCCTCTTATGGTAAGATTATAATTTTTAATGGCAGGTTCTTCAAATCATATCATGTACTTGATATGAATACTTTTAGAATTATTATGTTCTGGTCTAGATACATAACTATTTATACTTCTTTAATAACCTTGGAATTAATAGTCCTGCTAGGTAATTAATCTTTATTGATTCAGTGTAAAGCTGCCATTTTTACCATTCCTCTACTCTCTGGTCTCACCCTTGTGAACCTTAATCTCTAAGAATATCATGCTCCTTTCAGCCTTCAGGTGTTCTTCAAGTTGTTCTCGCGACCTAGAGTACCCTCCCCACTCTCTCCCCTCACTCCTAGAGCTTAGCTTCAGATCTTTCTATGTCAAGTGAGCCAGAACTATCCTTGAGGAAACTTCCCTGCCCTTTCTGAATTAGGTAAGCCCCCATGGCATCCAGTGGTTATTCTTGAAGTAATATGTATCTCATTTGACTGTAAATGCCTCGTCATATATCTACACTATATGGCTGGAAATTCCATAATGTGGGAGAAGGGGACAAGTTAGCCTTGTTCATCAGTATCTTCCAATACCCAGAATGACACTGGGTGGTTTGTTGGCTCCTGGCAAGTCCAGGGTGAATACAATGCTGATGATTCCAAGGAGGAAAAACAGAGCACTGAGATTATGAACATACTGCCATATTGCTTCTCTTTCAGGTTATACCTATGTTATTTTGAAATTCTTTTAAAGAACAGAATTTGATTAGATGAGCAACTGGTTAGCAATAAACTGCAGCACCAGCACAGAAGAGCACCACCTTCTGTAATAGGTTCCTGAAATCCCCTGAGGGAGAGAGAAAGTTGTTCAAAGTCATGCCTAATTATACAAGCAAACACAGAAGGATGTCTAGTTGCTGGAATCCAATTGTACATCCGCCTGCCTTCTCCCCATCAGCCTGAGAAATCAAAATGCTCCAAAGGGAATGACAAATCTTTTAACCTTGGTTTGCCAGGAGTAGAGTAGCTATATCTCCTCTTTAGTGACTATGAGAAAAATATAAAAAATTAAATCTTGACAAAACTTCCTGACTTTTCAACCCAATATACTTATTTTGCAGGTAAGGAAAAGTTATGACATATTACATCATGTGTCAGATACGTGCTTGAGTCTCAGTTCCAGTAATCATCACCAGAAAAGAGAAAAATAATAATTTTGACAAAGCAGGTCAACAAGGTTGTGTCCTCATATTCTTTTGAAAGATGATCCTACTGGAGTTCAAAACTGAAGCCACCCCCTCCATCCTACACACAGTATTGAAACATTAGAAAAGAATGGAACAGTATTAAATACTATTACTCTGCAGCTAGTACAAAAGGACAGGGATTTGCATTAAGAACAAGTGCTCAAAGAGCTAAGCTTCAGGCAAGGAAAGATCATTATTTACAACAAGCTGATCTCCTTCTATATGATTAACGAAAGAACAGTGAATTAATGTTGTTATCTTAATATTGTTTAAATGTCCTCTAGATGTGGTATGAAGCCAAGTCAGGCAGAATGGTTAACACAAAATAAATGTCAATCGAAGAGAGATTTCTGGGAAACATTTTCACCAGGAGTAGAATTTACTTAATTAATGGCCTCAAAATGATAAGCTCTGATAAGCTTCTGCTGGTCTTATTTTATTTGGGGAAACAGGACACAGCTTGACTTAATGGGATTTTCTTCAGAGACTGGTAAAACTGGTAAGCTTCTGGATAGTTTTCAGTCCTTTTAATGATTTCTTCTCTCATGCACTAGGTTATTTGGGGAAATGGATGAGGAAAGTATGAAACTAAAATCATAGTGTTTTATTACCTCTAGCTGTAACTGCTGCTTGTACAGGAAATGGATTTTTAAGACACAAACAACAAGATTTCTATTACCCATGAAATAGGGCTTCATTAAATGGCTGTTTTAGAATTGGTTGTCCATAATAGGTAAAACTTGGTGTTAAAGCAGGTTTAGATGGAAATATGTTACTAATTGCCCTAAGATTAGAAGGGCCTCGATAAAGTGAGCTAAGTAGAGTGTCTATTTCTGGGATCATGTTCCTGCCCTCAAAGCAAGGTTTAGGTGTAAGAAACACTTGTCAGTAATTCCCCTGGACATTTTTCTTCCTAGCACTTAGAAATTAAACTACATAAGACGAAGTCGTGAGCAGATATGTGCACAAAATTAACATTTATAATACTTGAGATTTAGACTTAGATAATATTCCAAACTAATTATCAGTGACTCGGATATTCATAAATGATTTCAAAGATGTCTGGACTAGCTTACAGAAACACACCTAAAGATACCAGAGACTTCACGTTAATATGGGACATGATAGAGAGAGGTTTCCATTTTGTCAATGTGTAAATTCTACATTGGAGTCATCCTGTTTTCCTATTTGGTTAGCCTTGTTAAGTATGTCTAAAACACATAAAGAGAAAACAAAATCTATAGTTTTACTGCAGTATTTTCACCAAGTATTTTCCCAGTAATGGACTAGTTCTAAGAGAAGTTTTAAATTAAAAGACTCTCATGGTCAAATTCATGTGGAAAATAAGTTTATTTTACTTACTGCAGAAATTCATAGAATCCTTGATAGGTTAAGGGACACTGTGACGCACCTGAGTGGAGATTGGATTTTTACATAAAATAAATTTACTTGATTATGGAATTTTTTTGTTATGTAGTACCTCGATAGATCAGTTCTTCATAGAGCACACTTTGGGAAATTACAACTTATCTCAAATTTTCTGGTAAAAATTAATTTGACCTGGCTGTAGCAAGTATACATTCATCCCTTTCTAATATGCTGCACAGTTTACTAGTATATCATGTGTTATGGGTTAAATTGTGTCCCTCATAAACATATGCACATCCTACCCCCAGTACCTATGAATGTGATCTTTTGGAAATAAGGTCTTTACAGATGTTATCAAGTTATGTTGATACTCTTAGGGTTAACCTTAATCCAATAATGACTAGCATCTTTATAAAAAGAAATTTGGACCCAGAGACAGACATCTTCAGAGGATGATAGCAGAGCCACAGGTAGAATGCCAAGTGAAGACACAAGCGGAGAGCAGAGTGATGTGTCTGCAATGAACACCAAGGATTGCTAGCTTGCAGCAGAAGCTAGGAGAGATGCAGGCAACAGATTTTCCCTTAGAAAGAACTGACATTGCTGATACCCTGATTTAGGAATTGTATCCTTTAGGACTCAGAGAATAAACTTCAGTTTTTGTAAACCACCCAGTTTGTGGTCCTTTGTTATGGCAGCCCTAGGTAACTAATACAGAATTTGCTACTAAGAAGTGGGGGGCTTACATAACAAATATCTAAAAACTCAGAAATAATTTTGGAGTTGAGTAATGGGTTGAGGCTGGATGACTTTTGAGGCATTTCATTAGAAGAGCCTAGATTGCCTTGAAGAGACTTTTGATTGAAATATGGATGTTACAGGTGCTTTTGGTGAGGACTCAGACAGAAATGAGGAACGTATTGAAAAGTGGAGGAAAGGTGGCCCTTGTTATATAGTGGCAAAGGAGCTGACTGAATTATTTCTACTGCTGGAAGGCAAGGGGTACTTGTCAGTGACGAACTTAGATATTTAGTTGAGGAGATTTCCAAGCAAAGTGTGGAAGGCACAGCTTGGTTTCTCCTTGCTGCTTATAGTGAATGTGAGAGGAAAGATAAACTGCAGAAGGAATTCTGCCTCAAAACATAATCTAATATACCACATTTATCACTTACTATATATCTCTTCCTCTCCACTAGAATGTAACTGCAAAAGAACAGGTATATTAGTGTGTTCTGTTCGCTGATATTTCCCAACTGCCCAGATGCTCACAGTTGCTCAATAAGTATTGAAGAATGAACGAAATTAATGCATAGGACCAAAACTTCTCAAACTGACTTTCATGCCTTAATTTTCCAACAGGCTTATAAGAGATGCATACTTCTTAGAGTGTTATTAGAAAAAAATTTTTTCTTTATCTTCTAATGAAAATAATTTACATGACTATGAGTACACTGGGTTTTACAACAGATATTGACATAACATAAGCAATTAAAATTTACCTAAGAATGGGACTCAAACTAGGGACTCCTCTGAAGAAGAACAATTAAGGAGTTTCAGACAAGTAACAGTTTATAGAGATGCAATTTTGAGGCCACATATGAATTGGTTCTCAATAAGGTCTTAGCATTTTATTCTTAGGATGAGATTTGATAATAGCTGGATAGATTTAATAGCATAAATCCTATAAACAGTAACAGCAAACAAAAATCCAAGCCTCCATAGAATACATTAAGGCCATAAAAATGATGGCTGTCTTTATTTTTAAGTTAATCAAACTGCCACCTTAAATCCCTATTTTTTTAAAAATGCTACATAAAATGATACACTCTTTATATGAACAATCCAATATGTTAGGCAATGAAAACAATAATCAAATTGACTTTGCCCACCCTTCTATTCTCTTTTCAATAGGTTCATACATGGGTAAACCTAGTCTTTTAAGAATAACTGATACTCTGCAATTAATTAAAGTTTTAACTTCTCTGTTATTTATACAATTCAATTTTCCAGCAATAGAGAACTCAGTACACTATTTAGAAAGGTACTTTAGATGTAAAAAGAGTAAAAATTGTTATATTTTTCATTCATATTAGTGAAAGTGAAAATTGCTCAGTTGTGTCCAACTCTTTGTGACCCCATGGACTATACAATCCATGGAATTCTCCAGGCCAGAATACTGGAGTGGGTAGCCTTTCCCTTCTCCAGGGGATCTTCCCAACGCAGGGATTGAACCAAGGTCTCCCACATTGCAGGTGGATTCTTTACCAGATGAGCTACAAGTGAAGTCCTCGTTCATATTAAAATATGTACATTTAGGATGTATTTCTTTACATTCCTCAGTGTGACAAATATAGTTAACTTTATATATATATATATCAGTTAAGTTCAGTTGAGTCACTCAGTCGTGTCCGACTCTTTGAGACCCCATAAATCACAGCATGCCAGGCTTCCCTGTCCATCACCAACTCCTGGAGTTCACCCAAACTCATGTGCATCAAGTTGGTGATGCCATCCAGCCATCTCATCCTCTGTCATCCCCTTCTCTTCCTGCCTCAATCCCTCCTAGCATCAGGGTCTTTTCCAATGAGTCAACTCTTCGCATGAGGTGGCCAAAGTATTGGAGTTTCAGCTTCCGTTATCAGTCCTTCCAATGAACACCCAGGACTAGTCTCCTTTGCAAATACCAGGTACCTGATTAATGTTTTGTTGTTGTTTAGTCTTTAAGTCATGTCCAACTACTCTACATATATACTTTCAATCATCAATTTGTTACTTCCAATTTCACATTACTAAGATTTTCCAAATTAGTCTCTTTACATGTCTGCTGTATGCATCCTTTCTTTGTGATGCTATTTTTGCTGCCTTACTCACTTCCATTTGCACATACTGTTTTATTAAAGGCTCTTAAGTTATCACTCTCTAATCTTTCTGTCTTTTCCCTACTCCTCAGCAGCTTCAAATTATCTTTCAAAGATAGTTCTCTCCCCTATTTTCTACTTGAGCAATCAGATCCATTCTTCAGGTCCCTGCAAAAATGTTCATACATCTGCCATGCTTTCCTCACCTCTTTTAGGTAGAGTTATTCAGTCCCTCTCTTTATTCTAGGTTATTTTAGCATTTGGAACATATATCTGTAAAATAGCATATTGTATTGTAATTACTTTTGGGGGCTTGCCTCCTCGATGAGATTGTGTCCTTGCCAAGGCAAGAACTGTATCTATTTTATACTTCTACCTCCAGGGCTTTGACATGTACCTGACACAATTTATAGCCTCAATAAATATTTACTGAACAAACATACAAAAAAGAGAAGTTTAGGGAGCAGAAGAAAAATCAAGGATAGTTACTTTTGTGCTGTTGCTATGCTAACCCAAACATTATGGAAAATACGTAGACTTACTTATATGACCACCTTTATTTCTCCTGGTGCAATTTTAAGGCTCTCATTTAATACGATGAGCTATCATCCAACTGGACTTCAGAAAGGAATTGTGCATATTGGCTTTAAATTAATTTTCAGACATGAATGTGCTTTTTTTTTCCCCCTTAAAAATTTCCTGTGATTTTTCACATTTCTCAATGCTTTCCTTACTTAAACAGCCTCTTAATCTTCTAAGATTATGGTAAGAGAGTAAGAATGTTCCTTTTCAGAAAATATAAATGAAGTTATCCAGTAAGAACAGTTTAAAATAAAATCTTACTATTATACTAATGGATTATTAAAATAGGGGAAGAAAATTTTAAATTAAAAAAATAAATTTAATTACCATATTTATGTTTTTCATTTTTCCTATTTCACTTTCCTACTGTAAATTTTAAACAACAATAGAGAGAATAGTCTATTTCTATGAACTCACATAGGAAATCAAATAATTCAACAATTATAAAAGCTTTAGTATCCTATCCTAATTGTTTTAAAGCTTAAAACAATGAAAATTTTATGTTTACTCCTACATTATTTTGGGAAATGTAAATTGTTATAAGAACTATAGAGAACACTATGGAGGTTCCCTAAAAATCTGAAAGTAGAACTAGCATATGATCCAGCTTCCCCAGTGGCTCAGTGGTAAACAATCTGCCTGCAATGCAGGAGCTACAAGAGACACAGGTTTGATCCCTGGATCAGGAACATCCCCTGGAGAAGGGCATGGCAATCCATTCCAGTATTCTAGCCTGGAGAATCCCATGGACAGAGGAGCCTCGTGGGCTACAGTCCACAGGATAGCAAAGAGTCAGATACGACTGAAGCGACTTAGCACACACGACATGATCCAGCAACCTCACTTCTGGACATACATCCAGAGAACACAGCAATTCAAAGATACATGTACCTGAACGTTCATTGCAGCATACAGTCAAGAAATGGAAAAACCTAAATGTCCATCGACAGGAATGGATAAAGAAGAACCAGTACATTTATATAATGGAATATTATTCAGTCATACAAAACAATGAAATCATGCTATTTGCAGCAACATGGATGGACCTAGAGATTATCACATGAAATGAAGTGAGACAGAGAAAGACAAACATAATATGATATCAGTTGTATGTAGAATCTAAAAAGATTATACAAATGAACTCATTTACAAATCAGAAGCTGACTCACAGACACTGAACACAAGCTCATGGTTACCAAAGGCAAAAGGGTGAGGGGAGGGATAAGTTAGAGTTTGGGATTGACATATACACACTACTATAAATAAAATAGATAGTTAAAAAGGACCTACAGTAGAGCAAAGGTTTCCCTGGTGGCTCAGAGGTAAAGAATTCACCTGCAATGCAGGAGATGTGGCAGGAGCCATGGGTTCAGTCCCTGGATTAGGGAGATCCCCTGGAGAAGGAAATGGCAACTTACTCCAGTAGTCTTCTTTGGAAAATCTCATGCAGAAAGGAGATTTTATCTGGTGGGCTACAGTCCCTGGTGGGCAACAATCAATGGGGTCACAAAACAGTTGGACAGGATTTAGTGACCAGAGAACAAACACTGTATGGCACAGGAAACTTTACTCAATATCCTGCAGTAACATATATATCAGAAAAGAATCTGAAAAAGAATGAACAAACTTTTATGTATAACTTAACCACTTTGTTGGATATCTGAAACATAGTATTTTAAGTCAATTATCAGCTCAGTCACATCCGACTCTTTGCAACTCCATGGACTGCACCATGCCAGGCTTCCCTGTCCATCACCAACTCCCAGAGCTTGCTCAAACTCATGTCCACCGAGTCAGTGATGCCATCCAACCATCTCATACTCTGTCACCCCTTTCTCCTCCTGCCCTTAATCTTTCCCAGTATCAGTGTCTTTTCTAATGAGTCAGCCCTTCGCATCAGGCTAACAAAGTACTGGAGCTTCAGCTTCAGCATCAGTCCTTCCAATGAATATTCAGGACTGATTTCCTTTAGGATGAACTGGTTGGATATCCTTGCAGTCCAAGGGACTCTCAAGAGTCTTCTCCAACACCACAATTCAAAAGCATCTATTTTTCGGTGCTCAGCTTTCATTATAGTCCAACTCATCCATGCATACATGATTACTGGAAAAACCATAGCTATGACTATAAGGACATTTGTCGACAAAGTAATGTCTCTGATTTTTAATATGCTGTCTAGGTTTGTCACAGCTTTTCTTCCAAGGAGCAAGTGTCTTTGAATTTCATGGCTACCGTCACCATCTGCAGTGATTTTGGAGCCCCAAGAAATAAAGTCTGTTACTGTTTCCATTTTTCCCCATCTATTTGCCATGAAGTGATGGGACTGGATGCCATGATTTTTGTTTTCTGAATGTTGAGTTTAAACTCATATTTTTACTTTCCTCTTTCACTTTCATCAAGAGGCTCTTTATTTTTTTTTTCTAATTTTATTTTATTTTTAAACTTTACATAATTGTATTAGTTTTGCCAAATATCGAAATGAATCCGCCACAGGTATACCCGCGTTCCCCATCCTGAACCCTCCTCCCTCCTCCCTCCCCATACCATCCCTCTGGGTCGTCCCAGTGCACTAGCCCCAAGCATCCAGTATCGTGTGTCGAACCTGGACTGGCAACTCGTTTCTTACATGATATTTTACATGTTTCAATGCCATTCTCCCAAATCTTCCCACCCTCTCCCTCTCCCACAGAGTCCATAAGACTGTTCTATACATCAGTGTCTCTTTTGCTGTCTCGCATACAGGGTTATTGTTACCATCTTTCTAAATTCCATATATATCCATTAGTATACTGTATTTATGTTTTTCCTTCTGGCTTACTTCACTCTGTATAATAGGCTCCAGTTTCATCCACCTCATTAGAACTGATTCAAATGTATTCTTTTTAATGGCTGAGTAATACTCCATTGTGTATATGTACCACTGCTTTCTTTATCCATTCATCTGCTGATGGACATCTAGGTTGCTTCCATGTCCTGGCTATTATAAACAGTGCTGCGATGAACATTGGGGTACACGTGTCTCTTTCCCTTCTGGTTTCCTCAGTGTGTATGCCCAGCAGTGGGATTGCTGGATCATAAGGCAGTTCTGTTTCCAGTTTTTTAAGGAATCTCCACACTGTTCTCCATAGTGGCTGTACTAGTTTGCATTCCCACCAACAGTGTAAGAGGGTTCCCTTTTCTCCACACCCTCTCCAGCATTTATTATTTGAAGACTTTTGGATCGCAGCCATTCTGACTGGTGTGAAATGGTACCTCATAGTGGTTTTGATTTGCATTTCTCTGATAATGAGTGATGTTGAGCATCTTTTCATGTGTTTGTTAGCCATCTGTATGTCTTCTTTGGAGAAATGTCTATTTAGTTCTTTGGCCCATTTTTTGATTGGGTCATTTATTTTTCTGGAGTTGAGCTGTAGGAGTTGCTTGTATATTTTTGAGATTAGTTGTTTGTCCGTTGCTTCATTTGCTATTATTTTCTCCCATTCTGAAGGCTGTCTCTTCACCTTGCTAATAGTTTCCTTTGATGTGCAGAAGCTTTTCAGGTTAATTAGGTCCCATTTGTTTATTTTTGCTTTTATTTCCAATATTCTGGGAGGTGGGTCATAGATGACATGATCCTATACATAGAAAACCCTAAAGATTCCACCAGAAAATTACTAGAAATAATCAATGACTATAGTAAAGTTGCAGGATATAAAATCAACACACAGAAATCCCTTGCATTCCTATACACTAATAATGAGAAAACAGAAAGAGAAATTAAGGAAACAATTCCATTCACCATTGCAACGGAAAGAATAAAATACTTAGGGATATATCTACCTAAAGAAACTAAAGACCTATATATAGAAAACTATAAAACACTGGTGAAAGAAATCAAAGAGGACACTAATAGATGGAGAAATATACCATGTTCATGGATTGGAAGAATCAATATAGTGAAAATGAGTATACTACCCAAAGCAATTTATAGATTCAACGCAATCCCTATCAAGCTACCAACAGTATTCTTCACAGAGCTAGAACAAATAATTTCACAATTTGTATGGAAATACAAAAAACCTCGAATAGCCAAAGCGATCTTGAGAAAGAAGAATGGAACTGGAGGAATCAACCTACCTGACTTCAGACTCTACTACAAAGCCACAGTTATCAAGACAGTATGGTACTGGCACAAAGACAGAAATATTGATCAATGGAATAAAATAGAAAGCCCAGAGATAAATCCATGCACATATGGACACCTTATCTTTGACAAAGGAGGCAAGAATATACAATGGAGTAAAGACAATCTCTTTAACAAGTGGTGCTGGGAAAACTGGTCAACCACTTGTAAAAGAATGAAACTAGATCACTTTCTAACACCATACACAAAAATAAACTCAAAATGGATTAAAGATCTCAACGTAAGACCAGAAACTATAAAACTCCTAGAGGAGAACATAGGCAAAACACTCTCCAACATACATCACTGCAGGATCCTCTATGACCCAAGAGGCTCTTTAATTCCTCTTTGGTTTATGCCATAAGGGTGGTATCATCTGCATTTCTGAAGTTATTGATATTTCTCCCGGCAATCTTGATTCCACCCTGGGCTTCATCCAGCCCAGCATTCCCCATGATGTACTCTGCATATAAGTTAAATAAGCAGGGAGACAATATATAGCCTTGACATACTCCTTTCCCAATTTGGAACCAGTCTGTTTTTCCATGTCCATTCCTAACTGTTACTTCTTGAACTGCATACAAATTTCTCAGAATTCTGGCAAGGTGATCTGGTATTTCCATCTCTTTCAGAATTTTCCACAGTTTGTTGTGATCCACACAGTCAAAGGCTTTGGCATAGTCAATGAAGCAGATGTAGATGTTTTTTCTGGAATTCTCTTGCTTTCTATGATCCAACAGATATTTGCAATTTGATCTCTGGTTCCTGTGCATTTTCTACATCCACCTTGTACATCTGAAAGTTCTTGGTTCATGTACTGTTGAAGCCTAGCTTGGAGAATTTTGAGCATTACTTTGCTAGCATGTGAGATGAGTGCAATTGTGCAGTAGTTTGAACATTCTTTGGCATTGCCCATTATTGGAATTGGAATGAAAACTAACCTTTTCCAGTCCTGTGGCCACTGCTGATTTTTCCAAATTTGCTGGCATATTGAATGCAGCATTTCAACAGCATCATCTTGTAGGATTTTAAATAGGTCAGCTGCAATTCCATCACCTCCACTAGCTTCCTAAGGCCCACTAGACTTTGCACTTCAGGATATCTGGCTCTAGGGAAGTGATCACACCATTGTGGTTATCTGGGTCATTAAGATCTATTTGTACTGTTCTTCTGTGTAGTCTTGCCACCACAAAACATGGTCCACTGGAGAAGGGAATGGCAAAGCACTTCAGTATTCTTGCCTTGAGAACCCCATGAACAGTGTGAAAATTTAATTATAGCCCAATATAAAATAAAAAGTAAATTTAAAAAGAATTGAAAGGTAATTACTAATTTTACAGGGGGTCGAGACTATGCTTTTACTAAAGAAAATGAAGACATGTTATAGACTTGTAATCAGCATCAGAAAAATGAAAATGTTCATCTTGAAGTCATGTCCAATTCTTTGTGACCCCATGGATTGTAGCCCACCAGGTTTCTCTGTTCATGGGATTTCCCAGGCAAGAATATTGGAGTGGGTAGCCATTCTCTTCTCCAGGGGATCTTTCTGACCAAAGATGGAACCCGGATATCCTGCATTGCAGGCAGATTCTTTACGGTCTGAACCATCAGGGAAGCCCCAGAGAAATGAAGCCAGTTTTTAATAGGCCCAGTGAGAAGTACTGTCACTTTTCTGGGAATGAGTGACTATCCAGGCACCTATAGGCAGGCATCTTATAGTCTACAGAGTAAAAGAACAGACCATGCCCTTAACTAGGAAATGATTGTCTTCTCTCAGGTGCTTTCTCCTTCCATTAGTTGTCACTTCATCAGATCCTATAATAATTTGGTGGAAGGTCCTTCATCACCCCGCTAAAAGGCGGACAGCCCCTCTGTCTTGGATTCATTAACAAATGAAAGTTTCTTTTATTTTAACTCAAAAAAGTATAATGACTTTTATATGCAAGGCAATCTAAATCACTCCCATTATTCTGTTATTCTTTCATGTATTATACTTTTGTTTCTTCCTTCTATGTTACCCTCACATTAGACAGACTTGTAAGTGAACAATGCTACAATAGAAATAAAAACTAAGCACTATGAGAATATCTGTAATGACAGATGGGTTGTTTGTGTGCAATCTGCTTGATGTCTGTCTATACAGAGATTCAGTCAGCTAGGGTGTTATTAATATAGCTTAAGTCTTATATTTAGACTAAGAATATCATAAGTGGAAAGGATATTCTAGTTCCATATGTTGGCTGGTTAAGCTTACCTGATCCCCTACCCACAGTCTTTGCTGAATGCATGGACCAATGTTTCCAACATCATTTTTCTGAGCCCTATTTGACAGGATTAATGTGGAAACCTAAATTAAGGAAACCCATCCAGAGGCTGAGGGGCTTCCCTGGTGGCTCTATAGAAAAGAGTCTGCCTGCCAAGCAGTAAATGTGGGTTTGATCTCTGGGTAGGGCAGATCCCCTGCAGAAGGAAATGGCAACCCACTCCAGTACTCTTGCCTGGAGAATTCCATGGCCAGGGGGAGCCTCCTGGGCTATAGTCCATGTGGTCACAAAGAGTTGGGCACTATTAGCAACTAAACAACAAACAATATCCAGAGGCTGAGCTATGCCAGTTTATTTTTTCCTATTCAAAATTTGATTTAAGAAGCAATACATTGGTATCACAACAAAAATAAACTTGTGGAGTTCAAGTAATTTGCATTAAAATAAAATATAGGGAAGATGCCAGGGTTTCATCTGCTGTAGCTCCACAAAGTAGTCTTGAATCCAGAATTATTCTCCTATTACAGCCCTACAAATTTCTTGCCTGTCTGTGGTTCCTAACTTGGTTGACTTCTGTATGCATAAAACATTTACCTTTGTCCTCACATCAAAATGCTTTTCTTGAACTTTCTTAGATAATTTCTGTTCCATATAATCAAAGAGCCTGGGCTTGAAGAGAAGATATCTGCCCATTTGATTATATGCATCTCTGACTAGTCTTATTGTTGCTGTTGTTTAGTCACTAAGTCTGGTCTGACTCTTTGTGACCCCTATGGACTAGAATCCTCTGTGTACTGGATTTCACACTAGAATCCTCTGCGCAATGGATTTCCCAGCCAAGAATACTGGAGTGGAATTTTCTCATCCATTTTCATATTTGTTTCTCATTGTTACCTGTAAACTCTTTAACAGTTAGAGGGGCTTACATGTAGTATTTGATTCTGACCACCAGTTTTATACCTTTAGACATTATAGAGCTTACTAAATCTCTGGTAAAATAATAAATAAATAATGCATATGCTAGACACTGTGGAGATACAATCTACAGGATGTGATATTTGATTGGATGAAGAAAAGGAAAGCCAAAAATAATTCCACAATACAATTAATTTGCATTATAATCTGTCTGATAGGTTTCTTTTAAATATGTGCTAGGAATTTCCTGCTTTTGAAAAAGTGTAATAATCAACTACACATTAAATGTATGAGTTATTAAGAAACTAAGAGTGTTTGTGAATTCATGAATTCAAATTATCTGGAGCTTAGTTCAACAAGAATGGCAAAACAGCAATTTCTCTCCACAAATGCAAGATAAGATTGGAGAATAAATGCTTGGATTCCTTTGGGACCTGAGATTAAATTGACAGAACACAGAGGTACAGCTTTTATTTATCTCTGAAGGAAGCAAAGTTCTGGGAGTAGCCTAAATTGAGAACAAGTGTCCACCCACTCTAAAACCATACTATTAGCAGATTGAAAAGCTAATACTGATGATTGTCTAACATTATTATTTCATGCTACTTATAACTGGCTATTTTTTGAAGTCAAGATAATTTGTATAATCGTGGAGTTATGGCAGTAAAGATTAATTAAGGAGTAACGCTGGTGGATCAGTGGTAAAGAATCGGCCTGCCAATGAAGGAAGACACAGGTTTGATTTCCGGGTTGGAAAGATCCCCTGCAGAAGGAAATGGCAGCCCATTCCAGTATTCTTGCCAGGGAAATCCCATGGACAGAGGAGCCCGGTGGACTACAGTCCATGGGATCACAAGAGAGTTGTACACAATTCAGTGACTAAACAACAAGAACAACTGGTAACAGTATCTTCCCTTGAGCTATCTTTTACACAGCTGTTATATAACACTGATTATTCTGAAAACCTAGTTGATAAAGACATGACTTGGCTGCATCTCTAAAAGATGATAATTTTATTACCCGAAGCCAATATTCTTTTTTTTTTTTTTTTTTACTTTACAATATTGTATTGGTTTTGCTATACATCAACATGAATCTGTCATGGGTATACACGTGTTGCCCATCCTGAACCACCCCTCCCACCTCCCTCCCTGTACCATCCCTCTGGGTCATCCCAGTGCACCAGCCCCAAGTATCCTGTATCATGCATCGAAGCCAGTATTCTTGTCTGGACATTCCATGGACAGAGGAGCCTGGCGGGCTACAGTCCATGTGGTCTCAAGAGTTGGACACTGAGTGACTAACACAATATTAACAAGCCATAAAATAGAAATGGCATGTGGAAGAAGTAATAAACATTCTCTTTTCTGTCCTAAAACTTATTCCAAACACATTGGATACTAGAAGGAAACACTGTTCACTTACTATGATGTTATTATGCTAAGTTAAAATGATTTTGTTACATTTTTAAATAATTAGGTTCAATGTATTAATACATATTTTACATATTTACTTTCTGTTGGAATCATTCATGGTATAATAAAATAACCCTGTTACAAAATTAAAATATATGTAACCACTAGAAACATAAAATTTTATAATCTTTAAAATCAGTGCTAGTAACTTTTCTTCCCCTACTCCATTTTTACACTGTTTTTTGACACGTTTAAATAAAGATGCCCTTTGAGAACCCATTCGGTTGAAGTCTTGGTTATAGTATTGATTTTTAAAGTGGCTTGTATCATTCAGGTTAGTTGGACATACTGGGAAAGTTTCCAGACCTTGGCAAAAACCCAAAGTGAACTTTCCTCCAAAAGTCAGGAAGAATTTCATTAACCTTTTAGTAAAAAAAAAAAAAAAAAAAGGTGTATTTCTCATTTGTTTAGCTCTAAGGCCATGTATTCCCAGGAGAACAAAACAGCCAGACCATAGCACAATGATCTTTATTTCCATTACAGTTTATATTTGGAAAAGTAAAATGCTAGGATTGTCTCTACAGCCAATAAACGGTTAGTTCCATCATTCACACTCTTACATATGCACCAAAGTATACATTTATGGGGCTTCCCTAGCAGTCCAGTTGATAAAGAATCTGCCTGCAATGCAGGAGACCCCAATTTGATTCCTGGGTCAGGAAGATCTACAGGAGAAGGGATAGGCTACCCACTTCCGTATTTTTGGGCTTCCCTGGTGGCTCAGCTGGTAAAGAATATGCCTGGAATGTGGGAGACCTGGGTTCGATCCCTGGGTTGGGAAGATCCCCTGGAGAAGGGATAAGCTACCCACTCCAGTATTCTGGCCTGGAGAATTCCATGGACTGTATAGTCCCTGGGGTTGCAAATAGTCAGACATGACTGAGCGACCTTCACAAACATTTATAGTACTCTGGAATGATCACCAGTGTTAATAATAATGTCACTGACTCAATGCAATATTTTGAGTTTCTTTCTTAACTGGCAAATAAAGATTAAGTAAAAAGGGAGAAACAAACATTTGTGAATTTTAAATCATATTAACTATTTCTGATTAAAAAATTAATAGAAATAACTGCTAATACTATTTCCTATTTACTGGTAGATAAATGACTTGATAGGGTAGAAAATAACAAAGTTAGAATTAAATAAGCAGAGGAAACTTATGCTAAGGTTTATTCTATAAAGTGAATTATTCAGGTGTTGGTGATTTCATGATCTATTTTTTGCAAACTAGAGGTAAACAAACTAATCACACAACTATCTCAGTGATGTCAAAATTAAGGGTTATTTGGAAAATAATTAGGAAATCTCGCTATATTCCTAGGCTAGGCAAAACTTCACAAATTAAAATATTTAAGTGTAGCTGGAACTTTAAAGTGGGGAAGAACAGAAAATGGAATAGTTTGTCTGACAATTCTGTGAGAGGTATTCCTCTCGAAAGTTTGAATTTGTGGGTTTGATGTGAAAATAAAGGCATGGGGAAAATATTGTGGGAGTAAGAAGGAAAACTTATTAGGGAGGAGCAACAGATCCAACAAAATAACTGAAATATTTTTCCTCTCTTTCATTTTATACCAAAGGATTTAATTAATCAATGGATAATTTCTAGTATTTGTTTCTATTTAAGAGGAAAATTTGTGATTTGAAACACTGTACATAATACATTTAAATTGCTCATCTATGAACATCATAGCAAAGTATCCCATTTAAAAACTTCTTTATAGAACTGTGAATGGTGTCTTTTTTTAATGTTGAATAAAGATGAAATGAATTCTTTTTGATTTATGTGACTTTCATGTCAATTACTATACTTAATTTCCTTATTAGAACTTGCACGTCAGCAGGTAGTACAGGGTTCTGCTACATATCTTTCAATATATCTACTTAGAAACTGCCCTTTGAACTTCAACTTCTTGCTATGGCATCAGTAATGTGATTCACATTACAGATGGGTGCATTAACTACTCTCAGACTATGTAAGAATCCATTTTTATTGACAGGTTATGTATACATACAGTCTGTTTGGAAAATAAGTTCATTGTCTCTACAAATAATACTGGATAAATATACATGAGTTGCTAGTTGCTATCCTTTTTGTGCTGTTCTGGTGCACTGTGAACTTCTGACGTTCTTTAGGTAGCTGCCGTGCTGCTCATTCCAAATTTGTCAGGCTATTTGGCACCTGGTCTGACCTTAATGTCTAGAGTGAACTGCTGAGCTATGAAGTGTTCTGATTTTCCAATGCTTTGCCAAATTCCTTCCCCTGTCCCTGCCACCTTTAAAATAACAAGGTCAATCACACAAAAGAAAGATGGCAGAGTTTCAGGTCCAATGATGCTGATTATCAGCATAACACATAGAGTTCAGCATGACATCAACTTGTCCTTGAAGACTATGGCAACTCCAGCTGGAATTGGCTATGATTACTAAAAAAAAAAGAATGCAAGTACCCATTTCCTAAAGATACTTATCAAATTTAAAGATGTACATTTTAAAATGTTTTCAAAACTATATTCACTTAATTAAAAATAACTAAGGAAATATTAATGTTAACTTGCACTGGCCATGTCTAAATAAATTCTGAATTAATGAAAACATCACATTCTTCAAAATCTAACTTAAATATGATTGCCAGGGGAGTAGGGGTGAGAAAAGGATGGATTAAGTTTGGGATCAGCAAATGTAAATTATTATATAAAGAATGAATAAACAAGGTCCTTCTGTGGATCAGAGGGGACTATATTCAATACTCTGTGATAAACCATAATGGAAAAGAAGATGAAAAAAGGATGCATATTTAAAACTGAATCACTTTTCTGTACAGCAGAAATTGACACATACGTCAATAAAATAACAATTGACATAATAAATTACACGGTTGATATGAAGAAGTTGTGCAGATGGTAAAAAAAAAAAAAAAAAAAAGACACTGCTAGTGAATACTGGCAAACCAGGCACCCTAAATCATAAGGAATCCTTTCTCATTATTTGGCTCTAGAAGAATTTCAGAGAAAGAAATGCTCCTCAAAAGAAGTAATTCACACACATCTTCCACTCATTCTCTTTGCCTAAACACTGACTAATTTTATCTTTCCTAATCTTAGGGTAATAATCTTTCCAATTTTACTCGAAAATCTCATGGTGTTATTTTAGATATCCCCACCTCGGTATGCAAATAGAAATATCACATTCAGTACTGCTAGTGAGAAATGTTATGCTGTCTAAAACATACAGGATTAGCACACAATAGGTACACAGACTGAAGGAATAAAATTAGTATATATTACATATGTATATGAAACTAACCACAAGTAAGTCAATCTTTATTCACAAACATCTAATGGCAGCTAGTATAAGGTGTAAGCCTTTTTTGTTCATTCAGAATTTTTATTGAAGACCGGACATATGCTTAATGCTGTCCATACTGAGTATATATTTTATCATAGATTTTAAAATAGAAGAAATGTCACCAATCAGCTAACATTTTGTACATGAGGAGAGCAATGCCCAAAGAGTAAATAATACATCTAAAAGTATTTACAGCTAGTTAAAAAAAAAAAAAAAAGACCAAAATACTGATGTTATGTTCTTTCCACAAAACCACAGTTTGTTTTCATTCAGAATAGCTTATGTATGTTTTTTATATCTACTTAGAAAGTTCTTGCCTTTGGAATGAAACAATATTAAAGATATTGTTTGATGAATATATATATATGTGTGTGTGTGTGTGTTTATATATATCTGATAGTAAAGATTACAAGTCTAGTTACTGTTTTCAAAACCAAACTTTATTTTAACATTATTCATTCTTTTGATCTCATTTTTGAAAATTCAACTCAAAGGGGCAAAATGATAATAGTAATAATGTCTTCTACACCTAGTAGTATATTTTTATAGTAATTTAAATTAAAATGTTGTTTATTAGTCTTTCCCCTCTCTCTTTTCAAGTCAGAGAATTCATTCAGCTGATGAAGTCTTCAATGAGCCACCAACACAATGCCAACATGATTCAGCAGAAATATATGCAATTATTCAAACCTGTAATGGTACTTTGAGTGATGTAATTAATGTTATACTCAGTGATGGGATATTTCAATTGCCTGAGTTAATGGATTTTTAAAAAGTGTGTTGGATCATATATCCATCCTAATTAGGGCTAAAAAAAAGTCAGAAGAAAGTCAGATAAAAAGCATACTAAGGATTATCTACTTACTAACATACTATATTATCTACTCTGTGAAATCTCTAATCTCAAATACTCTTTACTTTGTGCTTCTATTTTGCACTTATTTCAACCTTTTACCTGCCTTTATAATTTACCTTTTCTCCCCAGGCATAGCAACTGATATACTCAGAACTCAGTACATGTTTGCTAAGTAAATGAATGAATAAATTGAATAAATGTAGTACATATTTACATGCAATGTTAGATATCCTGAATTTTGCAATTACTTTTCACATATATCAGTACTACCTAATTATACTGAGCATAACAAACACCTGGAATTTTTTATTAACCCTCTCTTGAAACCTTCGGATACGACTGAGTGGCTGAACTGAACTGAAAGCTTCCAGTGTTGACTGGGAAGCTATAAGATTAAAAGTGCCTCAGAAGAGTTATATTATCAGAGATTTGGAATGATTTCATTAATATGTTGCATATTTTGACAGCATTAATAAAACATATTTAACTTTATATCATTTATGTTTTCTATGCAGTAGTTAATCATCTATTGCAATCTTATGAGGAGAGTCATAGAAAATATTTATCCAGTTCCTATATTTTAATATTAGGCATAAACAGGATTAATATATGATATGGGCCTTTATAAAATTCACAACACATGAGAAAATAGACATTCAAAAATAAGTTATGAGATCCTAGGTATAAACACACATAACTAGAGTCAACTGATCTTTGACAAAGGAGAGAGGCAAAGCAATGAAGCAAAATAGCCTTTCAACGACTGGCAATCCATGTGCAAAAATATGAATCTGTATCCAAACTTTACATTCATCCCAATAATTAACTTAAAAAAGATCACAGACCTAAATGTAAAATTCAGAATTATAAAACTTCTAGTAGACAACATAGCAGAAAATCTAAAAAACATTGGGCATATCAATTATTTTTCAGATACAACACATAGAAAAATGCATGAAATAATTGGTAAACTGGATTTCTTAAAAGTTAAAAATTCGACTCTATAAAAGATACTATTTTTAATATTAAGAGAATAAGGAGATCAGCCACACATGAAGATATAGTATTTACAAAAGACATATTTGATTAAAAAAAAAGAAAATATATACAAAGAAATCTTGAAGCTCAACAAATCAGAAAATTGATAATCTGCTTTAAAAATGGGCAAAAGACCTGAAGAAACACTTCAAAGAAGACACACAGATAGCAAATAAGCATAGGACATGATGGGATAGCCCAACGTTAGATGCCGTTAGAGAACTGCAAACTAAAACAACAAGATACCACTCCACATCTATTAGAATGGCCAAAATGCAGGCAACAGCAAACGGAGCTAAGGATATGGAGCACTCCTCAAGAACTCTCATTCATTTCTGGTGGGATTGCAAAATGCTACACAGACTCTGAAAGACAGTTTGATGGTTTCTTGCAGAATTAAACATTCTCTGACCACATGTGTAAGCAATCACTCTCCTTAGTATTGACCCAAATGTGCTAAGAACTTACGTCAACACAAACACCTGCACGTGGATGTTTCACAGTTTTATTCATAATTGGCAAAACGTGGAAGGAACCAAAATGCTGTTTAATAGGTAAATGGTTAAATTTTGATTTATTTAGATAATAAAATACTATTCAGAAAAAGAAATGAACGATTAATCACTGAAAAGACAAGAGGGAAGTTTTAATATGTATTACTAAGTGAAACAGCTCATCTTAAAGGGCTACATATAGTATGATTCCAACTAAAAACTAGGAAGATAATAAAAAGATCCGTGGTTGTCAGGGGTAAGGAAACAGGGAGGGATAAATAGCTGAAGCACAGAGGATTTTTAAGGCAATAAAGCTATTGTGTAAGATAACACAATGGTACATACATGTCATTTTACATTGTCCAAAACCCAAGTGTTTTTTTTAACACATATAACACATATAACAGCAAGAGTGAACCTGAACCCTAGGGTAAAATACGGACTTTGGGTGATAATGATGTGTCAAAGTAGGTTCACTGACTGCAACAAATGTGCCATTCTGATGGGGAACATTGATATTGGAGGAGGCTACGAATGTGTGGAAACAGGGAGAATGGGGAAAATCTCTATACCTTCCTCCTAATTTTGCTGTGAACCTTGTGTGCTCAGTCATGTCTGACTCTTTGTGGCACCAGACTGTAATCACTGGGTTCTCTATCTATTTTCCAGGCAAGAATATTGAGTAGGTTGCTATTTCCTACTCCTGGGGAATCTTGCTAACTCAGGGATCGTACCCATGTCTCTTACATCTCCTGCATTGACAGGTGGGTTCTTTACCACTATCCCCTGGAAAAGGAAATGGCAACCCACTCCAGTATGCTTGCCTGGAAAATCCCATGGACAGAGGAGCCTGATAGGTTACGGTCCATGGGGTCACAAAGAGACACGACTGAGCGACTTCACTTTCCTTTACCACTAGTGCCGCCTGGAAAGCTATGAACCTAAACCTTCTCTAAAAGATCAAATCTATTTTAAAAATAAATGATTGCACAATATAGTAACAATTCGACATATTTTGAGGTTTAGAGCTAACATCCATACATGACCACAGGAAAAACCATAGCCTTGACTAGACGAACCTTTGTTGGCAAAGTAATGTCTCTGCTTTTGAATATGCTATCTAGGCTGGACATAACTTTCCTTCCAAGACACTTACTCCTTCACAGAGTTGGACTGTGAAGAAGGCTGAGCCCCGAAGAATTGATACTTTTGAACTGTGGTGTTGGAGAAGACTCGTGAGAGTCCCTTGGACTGCACGGAGATCCAACCAGTCCATTCTGAAGAAAATCAGCCCTGGGATTTCTTTGGAAGGAATGATGCTGAAGCTGAAACTCCAGTACTTTGGTCACCTCATGCGAAGAGTTGACTCATTGGAAAAGACTCTGATGCTGGGAGGGATTGGGGGCAGGAGGAGAAGGGGACGACAGAGGATGAGATGGCTGGATGGCATCACTGACTCGATGGACGTGAGTCTGAGTGAACTCCGGGAGTTGGTGATGGACAGGGAGGCCTGGCATGCTGCGATTCATGGGGTCGCAAAGAGTTGGACACGACTGAGCGACTGAACTGAACTGAACTACAGTAGGTGGCTGTGAGAAAAGAACAAGGGTCTTTGATCAGGGAATAGAATAATAGGACCCTATAACTTAAGAATCTTCATCTAGACTTAAAATCCCTGAGTCACATTTCCACCACTAAATGTCATTTCTCTATTTTTTTCACGTTGGTTAAATAAATGATGAAAATAAAATTATAAACATAACTTTTTTTTTGCTTGATTTGATGGATCGACAGTGATAAAGGCACATTATATTGGGTTCAGAAAAGAGGTATGTCTCAGAAAAGTCATCAGCACTCTTCTTGAGCCATTAGTGTTTTTCTCTATCCTTTTAACTACATTGGCTTCCTTGATATTAGGTGTGGACTGATTAGAATTTAGGGAAACAGGTTTATTGATGGAAAAGTTAATGCTTTTAACAGAACTCTCCTGCTGGGTGGCCCATAGGAATTTAAGAAGCTGGCTTTTAAGGAAAATAAACATATGAACAAGGTAAGACAGCTGTCTCCAAATTCTCCAGCAAGGGTACAAGCCGCCTGGGGAGGGAGAGCAGAAGCTATAATAATTGTCTATTATGAACAAGTGTTTTATGAAAATGTTACATATAAACCTAATATGTGAACCAATCTATTATATAACCTAGGTATTATTGCCATTTACAGATGAGAAGCATGATGTCCAAAGGTCACATACTCCTTAAGAGACTAAGCTAGATCTGTGAGATCTATATTTTTTCAAACTTACCGTGAGCAATGACTTTTAAAGGTCTTTGGAAAAACCAGATTCACAGTTTCCTAATATATTATATGTCTGATGGCATTTTTACCCTCCATTTACTAAAGTCATTTCTAGTGTGTGGGGGTCGGGGGGAGTGGGGTATGAGAGCAATGGAGAAACAACCAAGACTAATTGCAGTAAGCTACCTGAAATTCTGCTACCATTTCTATGCCCCTCAATTTAAGCATCACTCCTTACAGGAAGCTTTCTCTGACCCCTAGACCAGGTTGACTGCCATCATTTCTTTACAATACTATTGGTACTGTGCAGGACCCATTGGGCTTCTGGGCACAAGTCTTTCTGTGTCCCCAGTTTCTCTGATTATATAGGAAACAGCCTTCATTCAGCCACCATGACCTTCCCTGAGTTCCAACTGGCAGATTCAAGCAGTTATTAATTAGAGAAAGGAGGGGATGGGCAACCAAGAAGAAAAAATAAGCCAAGAGTAGCCTTGGGGCAAGGTTCTGTTTCCTCATCAAGAGATACATACAACAATATCTTTGAGCTATTTTGCAGATACCAAAAACCCCTCCAGATGGGAAAACTTAACAGTTAATGGTGGTATTCTCCCTGCGAGCATGTAGACCCCCAGACTGACTGCACATGAAGGTTGATGGTGCTGACTCCTACTTACCTTACCATCAACCTGACAGAAGAATGTTCATGGACTGATACATGCATTCTTTAAACAATTACTATAAAACTTCTATCTTCCCCAAATGGAGACACAGGGTTCTGAGGGCATTAGCCTGCTGTGGCCTTCTTTGCCTGGCAAAGCAATAAATCTATCCTCTGCCTCTTCACCCAAAGTTCCTTCTCTGAAATTTAATTCAGCACTGGTGTATAGAGAAGCTGAGCTTTTGGCATCAATTTAAATTAGCTGTTTGCTACCTCACTTTCTGAGCCATGAACTCTTGAAGTAAGGTATAACGTCCACCCCATGAAGGCACAAACTAATCATCCTGGCTTTACTCACAGCACCTGGAACACTTTATAAGTATAAAGTGAATACAATAAAAAAGATTTGAAGTCATGTAAGTGCTGCTTCTACCGAAGTATCTGTTATGAGCAAGAATTTTCCCTTGAAAAAAGGTTCCAAATAGCCTGCCTCCATCCTTTCCACCTTCTGGAAATCTTATGAGGTTGGTATGGTTAGCACTTAACTCTAAATGTAACTTGGGCTTGTTTAACCAACTGTTTTGAGAATTGGATTTCAAAGTGAGAACACTGAATTTAAGGTTAATATATCAAACCACGGTTGTGGCTGAATCGTCTTTCTTCCTATAGACAATCCATATCCTTCATATGACCCTTGCAGAGAATAGATTCCCAGCCAGCTATTTGATTAAATTCTCTGTTCCCACCAAGAGGGAAGTCACTAACAAGCTAAGGGAAAAACAGCATGAGAGAAGAGCAATCCCACCCCATGTCAAGGCATTTATAAGTTGGATCAATACAATCTTCAAAGCACCCACAAAAACAAAAACAATATTCTAACCTCTTCCAAGGTCTCTTGCATCCTTTAGCTAACAAAAGGCAATATTCTACCACCCACAGCAGTAGCTTAATGTTCCCTGCCGCTGTGGAAAATGTTATATGGACAAATGGATCATGCTGCGGCTGTTGGATTAAGAAACATCTACAGAAACTCAGACCATCACATACAGGAAACTACAGGTGTTGAGCACAGAATAGAGAGAGCCTACTATATTGATTTCCACAGTGCTCAAGGCAAAGGTAGAAAGACTGAGACTATTGGAAGAAAAATAAATGCTAAGTCACTAGCAAGAAGGAACAGAAAACAGAAAAGGGATAAGATCAAACTCCCAGATGAAAATTATCATACAGGATGCTTTAACTGAATTTAACTGTCACACTCAGAACTTCCCCGCACCTTGAACTACCCGTCCCCACTTGAATAACAGTTTCATATTTTTATGGACTTTTGCGGATTTTTAAAATTTTAATTTAGCAAAAATTTTTCCTGATCCCTTGTCCCAGACTGTTCAAAATACAATCTATCTAAATAACATTCATGTTATCATGATGAATCACTAGTTAATTAGTAACTATCAAAAAACAATAAAGGATAGAAATGGTATGGACCAAACAAAAGCAGAAGATACTCAGAAGAGCTGAAAAGAATACACAGAAGAACTATATAAAAAATATATCATGAGCCAGATAATAATGATGGTGTAATCACTCTCCTAGAGCCAGACAGCTTGGAATGCAAAGTCAAGTCGGCCTTAGGAAGCATCACTACAAACGAAGCTAGTGGAGGTGATGGAATTTCAGCTGCTGCTGCTGCTACTGACGGTAAGTTGCTTCAGTTGTGTCTGAATCTGTGCGACCTCATAGACGGCAGCCCACCAGGTTCCTCTGTCACTGGGATTCTCCATGCAAGAACACTGGAGTGGGTTGCCATTTCCTTCTCTAATGTATGAAAGTGAAAAGTGAAAGTGAAGTCACTCAGTCATGTCCGACTCTTCAAAACCCCATGGACTGCAGCCTACAAGTCTCCTCCGTCCATGGGATTTTCCAGGCAAGAATACTGGAGTGGGTTGCCATTGCCTTCTCCGGGAATTCCAGCTGACTTATTTCAAATCCTAAAAGATGATGCTGTTAAAGTGCTGCCCTCATTATGCCAGCAAATTTGGAAAACTCAGCAGTGGCCACAGAACTGGAAAAGGTCAGTTTTAATTCCAATCCCAAGAAGGGTAATGACAAAGAATATTCAAACTGCACTCATTGCAAACCGCAATGCACTCATGCACTCAAACCACACAATTGCACTCATCTCACACGCTAGTAAAGTAATGCTCAAAATTCTCCAAACCAGGCTTCAATAGTATGTGAACCATGAACTTCCAGATGTTCAAACTGGATTTAGAAAAGGCAAAGGAACCAGAGATCAAATTGTCAACATTCGCTGGATCATCAAAAAAGCAAGAGTTCCAGAAAAAACATCTACTTTTGCTTTATTGACTACGCCAAAGCCTTTGACAGTGTAGATCACAACAAACTGTGGAAAATTCTTAAAGAGACAGGAATAGCAGACCACCTTATCTGCATCCTGAGAAATCTGTATGCTGGTCAAGAAACAAGTTATAACTGGACATGGAACAACAGACTGGTTTCATATCGGGAAAGGAGTACGTCAAGGCTGTATATTGTCACCCTGCTTATTTAACTTATATGCAGAGTACATCATGCAAAACCCCAGACTGGATGAAGCACAAGCTAGAATCA
Source organism: Bos javanicus (assembly GCF_032452875.1). Classification (NCBI taxonomy): domain Eukaryota; kingdom Metazoa; phylum Chordata; class Mammalia; order Artiodactyla; family Bovidae; genus Bos; species Bos javanicus. Next base: position 55,235,048 of record NC_083869.1, on the reverse strand, counting down.
AGATTGCCGGAAAAATATCAATAACCTCAGAAATGGAGAGGATACCACCCTTATGGCAGAAAGTGAAGAAGAACTAAAGAGCCTCTTGATGAAAGTGAAAGAAGAGAGTGAAAAGCTGGCTTACAGCTCAACATTCAGAAAACCAAGATCATGGCATCTGGTTCCATCACTTCATGACAATTGTGGGAAAATTGGAAACAGTGACAAACTTTATTTTCTTGGGCTCCAAAATCACTGCAGATAGTGACTGCAGCCATGAAATTAAAGGATGCTTGCTTCTTGGAAGAAAAGCTATGACCACACTAGATAGCATATTAAAAAGCAGAGACGTTACTTTGCTGACAAAGGTCCATCTAGTCAAAGCTATGGTCTTTCCAGTAGTCATGTATGAATGTGAGAGTTGGACTATAAAGAAAGCTGAGTGCCGAAGAATTGATGCTTTTTAACTGTGGTGTTGGAGAAGACTCTTGAGAGTAGGGAGATCAAACCAGTCCATCCTGAAGGACATCAGTCCTGAATATTCATTGGAAGGACTGATGCTAAATCTGAAACTCCAATACTTTGGCCACCTGATGCAAAAAACTGATGCTGGGAAAGATTGAAGGAAGAAGAAGGAGGGGACAACAAAGGATGAGATGGTTGGATGGCATCACTGACTTGATGGATAAGAGTTTGAGTAAACTCTGGGAGTTGGTAATAGACAGAGAGGCCTGGCATGCTGCAATCCATTGGGCTCAGAGTCAGATACAACTGAGTGATTGAACTAAACTGATCAGAAAACATGTGCAAGGGATGTTGCAATCAATGTCTGGACTCATGTTTTGAATTACCAGACATTTCCTTTACCACAGTATTTACTAAATAACACGCCATCTCATATTACCCTTTAGGAAGGCTCGTCAGTCTCATTTGTTTGTTTGTTTGTTTTCTAATTACACCTTACTTTCTCCATCCTCAGTTTCTTTTTCTTTATTTTTTCTAATTTTTAAAAGTATACTTGATCTACAATGGTTGTGTTTGTTTCCAGCATATAGCAAAATGATTCATATATATAACTATATATATATATTTATATATATACACACAAAAATGGAGTACACACACATATACATATTATATATTTTATATACTATTTTATATATATATCTTTACATATATAAAATACACCTGATAAATGGACATGAACTTGGACAAATTCCAAGACATAGGAATATGGAGACCTGGTGTGCTGCAGTCCACAGGGTCACAAAGAGTTAGACATGATTTAGCAACCAAACAACAATATATACACACACACTTTTTCATATTATTTTCCATTATAGGTTATTGAATACAGTTCCCTGTGCTATGCAGTAGGATCTTCTTGTTTGTGTATCTTATATATAGGAGTTTATCTGCTAATCACAAACTCCTAATTTATCACCCCCCACTCTTCTCCTTTGGTAACTCTAAGTCTATATTCTATGTCTGTGAGCTTGTTTCTGTTTTGGAAGTAGATTCATTTTGATCATATTACAGACTTTACACATAAGTGATATCATGTGATATTTGTGTTTCTGATTTACTTCACTTAGTCTAATAATCTCTAGGTCCATGCATGTTGCTGAAAATGGCATTATTTTTTATGGCTAAGCAACCATCATACATATGTGTGTGTGTGTGTACACACACCGCATCTTTATTGATTCATCTATCGATGGACATTTAGGTTCCTTCCATGTCTTGGCTATGGTAAATAGTGCCACTAAGAACATTAAGATACATGTATCTTATGAATTTTTCTCTCTGGATATATACCCAGGAATGGGATTGCTGGATCATATGGTAATACTATTTTTTTAAGTATCCTCCATACTGTTCTATGCAGTGGCAGTACCAATTTATATTTCCATCAAAAGCTTAGAAGGGCTTCCTCTTCTTTACACTCTTTCTAGCATTTATTAAGAGAAGGCAATGGCACCCCACTTCAGTACTTTTGCCTGGAAAATCCCATGGATGGAGGAGCCTGGTAGGCTGCAGTCCATGGGGTCTCTAGAGTCAGACACGACTGAGCAACTTCACTTTCACTTTTCACTTTCATGCATTGGAGAAGGAAATGGCAACCCACTCCAGTGTTCTTGCCTGGAGAATCCCAGGGACGGGGAAGCCTGGTGGGCTGCCATCTATGGGGTCGCACAGAGTTGGACATGACTGAAGCAACTTAGCAGCAGCAGCAGCAGCATTTATTATTTGTAGAGTTTTTAATGATGGCCATTCTGACCATTATTGAGAGGATGTAACACCGTATTGTAGTTTTGATTTGCACTGATTTTATCATTAGCAATGTTGAGCATCTTTTCATGTACCTATTGGCCATCTGCACATTTACTTTGGAGTAATGTCTATTTAGATCTATTCATTTTTTTAATTGGGTTGTTTGCTATTGAGTGATATGACCTATTTGTATATTTTGGAAATTAATCTCTTATTGGTAGCATTGTGTGCAAATATTTTCTTCCATTCTGGAAAGAAATGTTGTCCTTTCCTTTCATTTATGGCTTTCTTTGCTGTGCAAATGCCTATAAGTTTGATTATGTCCTCTTTGTTTATTTTTGTTATCTAGATTGGTCACAGTTTTTCCTTCAAGGAGTAAGAATATTTTAATTTCATGGATGCAGTCACCATAGGCAGTGATTTTGGAGCCCAACAAAATAAGGTCTGTGACTGTTTCCATTGCTTCCCCATCTATTTGCCATGAAGTGTTGAGACTGGATGCTGTGATCTTTGTCTTTTGTTTTTTCTTTAGAAGTGAATTTTTGTTTTATTCCTGGGTTTGTTATAATAGCTAATGTATCTTAGTTAGAAAAAAATCCAAGTTTCAAATCCTGGTCTTTCTATTACAAAAATTGTGTTCTTTAAATACTATGCTGCCTACCAGCCAGATACTAATCTGGGTTGGCTGGGCAATTATTGATGGAAGAGTTTTCTCTCTCTGCAGTCTTCAATTTAGAATCTTGTATTTGTGAAGCTGGTTTGATAACTTAACATGAGAATAACAACTTTAATAATGATAGTAGTAATCAGTTCAGTTCAATCACTCAGCTGTGTCCGATTCTTTGGGAACCCATGGACTGCAGCACATCAGGATTCCCTGTCCATCATCAACTTCCAGAGCTTGCTCAAACTCACGTCCATCAAGTTCGTGATGCCATCCAACCATCTCATCCTCTGTCGTCCCTTTCTCTTCCCACCTTCAATTGTTGCTAGCATTAGGGTCTTTTCCAAGGAGTCAGTTCTTCACATCAGGTGGCCAAAGAATTGGAGTTTCAGCCTCAGCATCAGTCCTAACAATGAATATTCAGGGCTGATTTCCTTTAGGATTGAGGTTGGATCTCCTTGCAGTCCAAGGGACACTCAAGAGTCTTCAACACCACAGTTCAAAAGCATCAATCCTTTGGCACTCAGCTTTCTTTATAGTCCAACTCTTACCTCCATACATGACTACTGGAAAAACTATAGCTTTGACTAGACAGACCTTTGTTGGGAAAGTAATGTCTCTGTTTTTTTAAAAAAATATAAATTTATTTATTTTAATTGGAGGCTAACTACTTTACAATATTGTATTGGTTTTGCCATACATCAACATGAATCCGCCACAGGTGTACACATGTTCCCCATCCTGAATCCCCCTCCCACCTCCCTCCCCGTACCATCCATCTGGGTCATCCCAGTGCACCAGCCCCAAGCATCCTGTCCAGATTTGATGCATGATACAAGATGCTTGTGATCTTTGTTTTTTGGATGTTGAGTTTTAGCGTTAGTTTTAGTGTCAGCTTTTTCTCTCTCCTCTTTCACCTTCATCAAGGGGCTCTTTAATTCCTCTTTACTTTCTGCTTTAAGGGTAGTGTCATCTGCATATCTGAGGTTGTAGATATTTCTCCCTGCAATCTGGATTCCAGCTTGTGCTTCATTCAGCCTGGCATTTTGCATGATGTACTTTGCATATAAGTTAAATAAGTAATGTGACAATATACAGCCTTGATGTACACCTTTCCCAATTTGGAACCAGTCTGTTTCATGTCTGGTTCTAACTGTTGCTTTTTGACTTGCATACAGGTTCTTGCTTTAGCCACTGTAATTGTATATTCCATTCACATCCATATCATCAAAATGCCAGAGGTGAATAGTCTTGTTATAAGGAAATAACCATAAACATGTATATGGATATGGAATTAAGAGACCCACAGAGGTCATCACACCCTTGAGACAGAGATATTACTTTCAAATCATTACTATACCAGACTTGCTTGGAGACAGGTATCTAGAACCCAGTATAGAAAAAGTCAGCCTCAAATATCAAATACAAAATATTTTCTGATTTTTTTCTTCCAGGGAAGTGTTTTCCTTTGAATTCACCAATTTAATTCCACAGATAATTAATATAATGGTCTTATTATATTTATATTTTTATTGTAGTAAAATATGCTAACATACAATTTACCATTAACTACTTTTAAATGTACAATTCAGTACATTAAATATATTCATAGTGTTGTGTAACAAGCACCACTATTTATTTCCAGAACTTTTAAATCATCCCACATAGAAACTCTGTACCCATTAAATATATTCTTATTTTATGAATATTCACAGGCATACTCAAGCTACATTAAAGGACTGCTGAGGTTCTGAAAGAAAAACTATAAAAATTAAGCAATCTAAAGTAAAACTAGCCACATGTGCTAAATTTCTTGTATTAGCATAGCAGATAGTAATATAAAATTCATATTATATACTGTTTTATTTAAACACTTCTACCAAATAATTTTAAAAATAAACAGGATTTGAAGCCCTTTTCTTGATCCCAAATAAATTAACTATAAACCTTCCATTAAAATCATTAAACGTCACTAATTATTTTTCACAAAGTAATATGCATTTTCTTTCATGTAGTCACAAGATAAAGAGTATTCAGAAAACACATAAGCCCACTGGGAGAATTCGCTCATAGAGAAACTGAAATATAGCAGCAGTCCACATTCCTGATACAATGTGTTCATATAAATTCTATCCAAAAAAGTCCCTTTTAAAACTTACTGTTCTCTTTCTACAGAAACAATGTTATAATTGGGGAGCTATATTCCTGAGCAGGACTTTGCATTGAATAAATCACAGATATACCCAATAAGATGTCGAAAAAGCAAATCTGTAAAAACTATAAACCTCTGCAATCATGTAAAACAGGAAAATTACACTTCTTGATAGAATTTAACAGCTAAAAGTGATTTTAGAACATTATCAAGTTCAAGTCTCTTGTTGGATAAATGAAAAAAACAAATGTCCAGAAAAGATGTGTGACATTCTTTTAATTTACCAAAGTAGATTGTAGAAATAGGCACTAAAATTAAGGATTTCTTCATCCCAATCTATTGTTCCTTTCACATATTTCAATGTTTCTCTTATAATATTTCAACAATTATAGTTGTACATTACAGATTTATGACAAATCTTAATTGTAGTATGTTTGCAATATATAAAAATGTAGTGCTATATGTATTTTATATAAAAGCTATATATAATAAAAATTCTTGCTGCATTTATATTAAATTCATAGATTAATTAGCTTTTTACAATTTAAAAAGACTTTTAGTGATATGATTGGAGGGGCCCATTTCAACTAAAAGTCAATCATAGGAGATTGGCCAGCCTTTTGGTTTTACTTGTCAAGAATATTTCCCATTGAAACAAGAGATATTCTAAAACCTTCATTCACTCATTGTTATTTTTGTAAAATGCCCATTTTAGTATCTTGATATTCAAGAATTTTAATGCATGAAACTGATTGCATAACATACTGAGTTTTCTCAAGCCAAAACCATAGTCAAATACACATACACACACTGACAGGTTTGAAAGAAACTATTTTCATTCATCTCCCAACCTCCTTCCCTTTTAAAAAAAAAAAAAAGCATTTAAATTTTGCTGCTTTAGGACTCTACAGGATGGTTGGAAAAGACAGTTTTCCCTACAAATCTGTATTATAAACTTGCATAATTATATTAGCTCCTCTCTTTTATAACATTTGGAGAAGGAAATGGCGACCCACTCCAGTATTCTCTGTCCCATGGACAGAGGAGCCTGGTGGGCTACAGTCCAGGGGGTCACAAAGAGTCAGACATGACTGGGTAACTAACACTTTACAACATTAGAGAAAACTGTATCCTTCCATAAAGGATAAACACAAACTGTGCCTCTTTGACTAGGGATGGAACCCTAATCACCTCAGAATCTGGAAGTTACCTCAGAATCTGGCAATAAGGTGAATAAAGGTTTTCAGAAGGGAAGTGCATATGCTAATCTGGACTGAGAGAAATGGGAAAATATAAAAAGGGGGTTGCTATATTTTGCTTGAATCTTAAGATATATTCTTTCTTCCTGAGAGAACTAGTACTCTGCTCACTTTAAAATATTTATGTCTATATGCAAAATCTGCATAATTGTATGTGCTTATAAATATGTATGTGGAATAAGCTTTATTAAATAAAAGCTGATTTAAAAATAAAAAGTAAGCAAAATGAGTGATTTGACAAATGGAACATGTACAAATGTTTCAGTTGGCTTTTGCAGGCAGCCTTATGGAATAACGCTTAGGACATGACTTCCTGACAGAAGCCTTTGACAAATATTTTGGTTTAAACTGCCTTTCCATATGAATTACCATGTAAATAGCTAGACAGATGAGTGAAGATAAATACATTGTTTGACTAATATAGTTAACTCTTAGGTAAACTATCAATAGATCAAAAGAAGTGCTTATATCTCTGGGTATAAAAGCACCATTTTATCCCCTGATTTTATACTTTCAGGATTTTTAGGACTCCATGCACAGCTCACCCAGAGTTAACTGTGTCATTCCTGGCATTGAATTGCCAGCATATTTCCACTAACCCTTGTCTTAAATTTGCCACTGAAGTCTCCATTATCAATGGACAATCAATATTGAGTGGCTTTTTATTATGTCATGTTGAGTACTGAGCATGTTAGAAAAGATATAAAACAAGGACCCTGAACTAATTGAGTTTAATATCTATTAGTATTAAAAAATATAAAAATAGGCAATAAATATATACTGCTTAACACTGGGAGTCATGACTAAGTTAGTCGTATATAAAAAAGTATTCATATTTGGAATATCTAAACTGTTTTATTGAATTAGTAAAAAACAACTCAATACAAAAAAGCATGAGCATGTTATCAAGGAATTTCTAACACAAAAAATTATATGTACAAAAACAAATGAAAAGGACTCAACCTCAGGAACAATAAGGAAAATGTAAATTAAAAATAACCAGATATAAATGTGGTTATAGGGTTAACAGGGACTTCCCTGGTGGCTCAAATGGTAAAGTATCTGCCTACAATGCAGGAGATCTGGGTTCAATCCCTGGGTCAGGAAGATCCCCTGGAGAAGGAAATGGCAATCCACTCCAGTATTCTTGCCTGGAGAATCCCATGGACAGAGGAGCCTGGTGGGTTACAGTCTATGGGGTCGCAAAGAGTCGGACACGACTGAGCGACTTCACACACATAAGGTTAACAAAACCTTAGATTAATTAAGATTAATAATACCAAATGTTAAAACCTACAGTTGGTGTGCCAATTGGTAAAGTCTATTTCAATGCCACATGGCAGTGTCTATCAAAGTTAGAATTGTAGAATTTTATTTTGAACACAGGTATTTCAATTGTAGGGATTTAATCTGGAGAAGTTGTCATAAGAATATCAACATATGCTGACAAGAATGTTCATTACCATGTGAATGGAAGAAAATAAAATGAACTTGACTAAAGATCCTACAGCAGGAAGGTGGTTTAAAAACATGCATGGTGGCTCCATTATGAAATATTTTGAGATTTAAAAAAAGTAAGGAAGAAATTTATGTATTATCATATAATACCCTATCAGGCATATGGCTAAATGAATAAAGTACATCACAGAACAATACATATATTTATGTAAATTAACATATCCACATCTATTCCATATCACATACATATGTATATATACGTAAACACACAGAAAGATGCCTGAAAATACATATTCCAAATGGTTGAAAATGGTCATTTCTGGGAGGGGGAGTGAAGACTGGGGAGAAAAGTGAAGGGAGATGAGAGTATTTTGTTTTGAATAGTTCTGTGTTGTTGGGGATTTTCACCCTGTGAATACATTCATGCAAACTTGTACTTTTTAAGGCAAAGATGGGTACAATGACTGAAAACGCATGGTACTGATAATGCAGAAGCAACGCAGTATTGAAACATAACTGACAGATTAATGGAGAAATAAAAAACTCATGAAAGGAGAAATAATATGTGTATGCTAGAAGTTTGAGAGTGAAGCTAAAGCAACCAGAGGATCAAGAAATGTACACATTTCTTAAATAAAATTATGTAAACCACTATGAGACACTAGTTCTTTGGGGAAAGAAAAAGGATACAACAATTAAGATGACATATTTGGAGCATATATATTATTATGGGGAAAGAAACCAGGGTGGGTGAAACTGAGCCAGCATTATCTACTGTGACTCGTGCAGGAAATGTTCCACTGGGTCTGAGCAGATCATGGTCTCTACATTTTGAAAATTAAGGACATGAACTTAAGGACTGATGATTAGAGTTTGGAAAAACACATTCCCACTTCATTCCTGTTCGACAGGTATCTGCTACCACTTTTCACTGCCCTACATCACTGTGCAAGGTCTGATGCTCACTGATATCTTTGGTGCTTACCAAACAATGGTCTTTAAATGCAAACAGAAATCATGGGATTCTCATACCAGGTTCATGCTTAATGGTGATACTCACAAATGGCATGGTGTCATAACTTCTGTTTGCAGGGGTGAAGGGCAAGCCATGGTCAGATCAGATCACAACAGAATAGAGCTTCAGGTAGCACACTAGAGACAAAGGCCACACAAAGATAGAGAGCAGTATGCAAACTGGGAAAAAGGTTTTGTGTCTGGGCTCATGAGTAAGTATCAGCAAGCAACTTGAAGGCTTATGTGATTCCTTTTATCAGAATCCTCCTGTACAGTTACCTAGATCTCTTATCTCTTGCATTTATTTTTGCTTGTTTGTGTGTGCATATGAAGTGTCGCTCAGTCGTGTCCAAGGCTCCTCTGTCCATGGGGATTCTCCAGGCAAGAATACTGGAGTGGGTTGCCATGCCCTTCTCCAGGGGATCTTCCCAAACCCAGGGACTGAACCCAGGTCTCCCACATTGCAGGTGGATTCTTTACTATCTGAGCTGTCAGAGAAGCCTTAGTTTATATATATATATATATATATATATATACACACACACACATATATATATGTATATATTATAAATAATACCTAAATTAAATATAGACATAAAAGTTTATATATATATATATAAAGTTTTATATCTAGATATACATATATATATACACTCTTACTTTATTTCAATTAATTGTGTGGACTTGTCATTCTTAATTCTTCTGTTATCTTCATTTGATCTCCAACTAAAGGTTCCTTTCAGAATTGTTACAGAACACATAATTTTCCTGTTTCTTTTAAGTGTTATGGAAAAGATCCAAGTATACAAATAATGAAGTACTTAACAGGTAACTGTTTTTGGTTTTTTTTTACATAATGTGCTTTGCAAAGTCCCCTACTTCATTCCATTACATACCACACAACTACAAGCTTATATCTAAGCCTTGTCTTGTAAGCTCACAGGGAAGATGCATGCAAGGAAAAGAAAATACAGTGGTGGTCCCCAACCCTGAAACCTCAAGTATTCATGTTTTCAGTGATGATTCAGCAACAGAAACTTGAACCAAAGTGAATAATAAACTAATAATTGTTATCACTAATCATTCACTTGGACTTTGACAGCATCAGTAACTAAGAACAGAAAGCCAAAGAGAAGCCCATGCTTTGGTCTCCACATTCCCTTTTGCAGAAGGAAGGGTAAGCTTCTTTAAGTATTTATTTGACCCCCTGACAAATTGCTAAAGATAACAATAATAACAGATATATACAAGATCTGCAGATATCTACAACTTGTATCAAGATAATTTTTATGACTTTGAGTATGCAGAACATACACTTTGTTTTTATTCGGCAAAAGGGTTAATATTATGGGTAAAAGATGGATTCATTTAGGCTTTAGGGTGAATACTCAGTCACTCAGTCAACTGACTCTTGCAACCTCATGAACTGTATGTAGCCCACTAGGCTGTTCTGTCCATGGGATTCTCCAGGCAAGAGTATTAGAGTGGGTTGTTTCCACTCCAGGGCATCCTCCCACCAGGGATTGAACACAGGTCTCTTGTATTGGCTGTAGGGTATCTTAATCTAATTTTCTTTCCATTTTATTAGGCTTGTTCTTTGTGCTCAAACTTCAGCTTTGATCATATGGCATCTTCTCTATTTTTTCTCCTCAAATACCTCAGGCTACTGCTAATACAATCAGAATGAATCCCTGTATTTCACTGGTGTTCCAACATTATTTTTCACACATCTCATTCTTTAAACAAAGCATGTGTATTGGAATAAGCTGTTCAAAGTACAGCAAATAAGCTTATTTGTCTCTTTATCCTCAGGGCCTGGCACATAATAGTATATGTCCAATAAATGTTTGTTAAATTGTTTGTTAAAAAGAAAGCTGAAGTTAGTTTACTAAATACCCACTGAAGCAAGCAATAGCTATAAACACATTGTGTGAAGTATATTTTCTATTATACATTAACTTTCAATTATCTTTTCTTTCCCTCTATTCAGAAAATTAGAGTCCTTTGCAATAATTTAAATTCCATTTATTTAAAGTGCCAGCAATAATAATTGTATCATTAAACGTATTTTAGTGAGATCTAGTGCATCTCATTTTTTAAAATATGCATTCAGATACCATACATTGGAATTTACAACATTACATCTCCAACAATGATATACACAATTAGATATAAAAAATTATAAAAATAAACATGCAGTTATAAACTAAAAACTTAAATACTACACTTAATATTCATTTTATTTTATTATAGGTTTGTGGTTTGTATTTTAGATTAGTGGACTATAGAATCTATTTTAAAACATAATTAAGCTGGCTTTGAATAAGGGATGCTCCCAAAACACTTTAAAACTCACTTTCAACTCTTTTAAATGCAATGTTATAATTCTAATATTCAATTGCAAGCAGTTAGTTATAACTATCTTCCATGGAAGTTCCTCCATAAAATGACATTATGAAGGTTTATATTCCATCGACATTTTTCACATACATGTTAAAGCTTCTAATATTGCCAACGAAAGATAATGTACCTGGATGAGGAATGGCAAAACAGTAATAGGAGATTGTTTAGAGTCCTGAATGCCTCTGCAGTGGATGTGGGATGAGGACTGATAACACCATTTAATGATCTTATAGCTTAAATTCCCATATTATTGTTGAAAAGTTGTTTTGCACTGAAATAATGATTATTTTAACTTTGACATGAGGCAGAATCCAGAAATGTCTGTTTGCAATTCTAGTTGGCTATACAGTTCTAGCCAGTATAATCTGTTGATGTAACATGAACAAAAAGAGAAAAGACATAAAAGTCATGGCTGGATTCGTTGTATGACTTTAGATAATTCACTTATTTCTCCAAAATTTCCAATCATATGAACTTGAGTGTACAAGCTAACAGAAAACAGTAAAACACCTAGGAAAGGGGGAATACTTTTCTGATTAACTACATACAATGTTCTTCATAAGTAAATGACTGCAATCCTAATAGACGCATCTGGACAGAATATATAGGCTTTCTTAAATCATTTGGATATGCATACTTTCTTGGGTGAACTATTTATTTTATAAAGGAGGAATCAGGGAGGCTATAAAGAAAAAGAGAGATAGCATGAGAATAGCTTGAAGGAAAAATAAAGAATGAGGGCCAGAATGTCATTGCTGATACCTCATATGGGAGGACAAGCATAGTCCCTTGGAACACGAAATAAGGTTCAGTGGCACTAACCACAAAGCAGCTAAAACAGCTCTTGTAGATTAAAATGACAAGGCTCATTTTGAAGTAAGTGTTGTTTGTTTGTTTAAAACCCAACTGAGTCAACTTCAGTGCAAGCCAAATAAAGGCTAAATAAACCATGCATTAAAAGCAGTGATCGCTAATACAATTAAAGGATAAGGCGAGAACAATGTTAATCTCACAGTCAAAAGACAAACATAAGGGTCAAATTATTGAAAAAGACATGGAAAATGTGATTAAAAAAATCCTGTGAAAGAGAAAAAATTGTTGATCTGAAATATATGGGAAATTAAAAAATAGATATCTGAGACTTATTAATTTGTTGAGCAAAAACAACCCTCTCCTCAGAACATTGGCCGCATTTTTTGTGCTGTATTTGCAATATCACTGATCTGTTGCTCTGCATGGTATGACTGGAAGGCTGGTCCTCTTTAAATTACTTTGATTTACAGGCAATGCAACAATTAAGGTAACGGAACTGCCTTCTGCAGTCTGCAGACTTCAGAAAATTGTATTTCACCAGGACGCGTCTTATGGCCTGGCTAAGGGAAAGGAATTGAGCAGTAAAGGATATTCCATTCATATCTCAATAAATTGGGGAGCACAAATAAATGAGATAATGAGATAGCACTCTGTACTCTTTTTTAAAATTAGAAATTAATATGGAAATTCTATTATAAAACATTTTCAAAAATGTAGGTTTGTGGGAGAAGTTACCTCTATACTGTAACTTGGTCATTCTTTCATCTAGGTCTCTATCTTTATACACATATGTGCAAGCTGCTGGAAATTATTACAAATTACTATACTGGGGAAAGAGAAATTCCCGATATTTTATCCCACAAAAGTAGTGAGGTAGAAAATTGAGCTATAAAGAATCAAAAAAGAGTACATTAGACATGGAATTCATACTTGTTATCTACAGGTGTTATCAGGAGGTATTTTTGATGTGGTGGAATTAGTACTACAAAGAGGATATTGCAAAGACCCTGACTTCAACACATATTAGTTTTCTGACATGGAAGAAAATGCCTAACTTTTGGTTCACAGATTCATTGTGTACAAAATGAGAACAGCAGCAGCTACCTCACAAGACTTTCAAGGATTAGAATAGGTTTAGAAGAATAAATGGAGAAGGAAATGGCAACCCACTCCACTCCAGTGTTCTTGCCTGGAGAATCCCATGGACAGAGAAGCCTGGTAGGCTGCAGTCCATGGGGTCGCACAGAGTTGGACACGACTGAAGCGACTTAGCAGCGGCAGAAGAAGAATAAATATGTTCCCAGGAAAATTCATGGCACTCTGCACATGGTAGAGCCTCCATAATGTTTACTTTGGGCGAAATATACATATGTATCTCCAGATCTACAATATAGGTCTGTCAACTCTAAAATCTTTATCCTTTCTCCCATTTAATCATTATTTTCCTCTATCAGTTTTCTGCAATATCTAGTTAAAATTATTGGGGGAAATGTTACATTCAATATTTTAATATATTATTGTGCGGTATTCATATTTGGTAAGATTTAGCACGTTTTGGTAAAAAAAAAATTAGAAATTCATGACAAAATTTTTCTCTGGATTATTCTTACAAAATTTTTAAAGTGCCCCAACCTTCACAGGATTTACACATGAAGCATTTCTGACAGCTTTATTTAAACATGAAGCATTTCTGACAGCATTTTACATACTTCATGCAATATATTCTGATTTAAGATGTGTTTATGCTGATTTTGCACAATTCTCTAAACATCAACACTGTCAGATAAAATTCCCCTGATTTTTTCTTCTAATTCATGTTTGCATATAATTAGAATGGGAAATCAGGGTAAATTGTCCAAGGAGTTGCATCTTGGCCTTTATACTCATTTTTGCCAAACTCTAGGAAAAATTCTATGTTTGCAAGGAACACGTTTGTGTACGTATTTGAATATCAAACCATAAAATGGAATGTGGGCTTCCCTGGTGGATCAGATGGTAAAGAATCTGGCTGAAATGTGGGATACTTGGGTTCAGTCCCTGAGGTACTAATATCTCCTAGAGAAGGGAATGGCTCCCCACTTCAGTATTCTTGCCTGGAGAATTTCATGGACAGAGGAGCCTGGCAGGCTATAGTCCTTGGTGTCACAGTTGGACATGACTGAGTAACACGTACACACACAATGGAATAACTATTTATAATTTATTTTCTTAATTGCTATTATAAAATGTATTTAAGAGCCAACTTATACATCCCTGCCAAGAGTACTGTTTCATTTTGCAGCATTTAAAAGGAGAATCAGTCAATCAGCAAATGCTTATTGAAGTCCTGTTCTAGACACAAAGTTGTTCTAAGTGATAGGAAGACAATGATTTTATAAAACAGCAAATTAAGTCACTTAATCCTTAGTAAACATCTTCTTTCTATAGCCAAGAATATTGTGAATACAGCAGTAAGAAGAACAAGTTACAACTCACTAAGAAGTTTATAAATCAATTATGAAGAGAACTTGTGGAAATGTGAGGAGTAATCTAAATAGTAATTCTAAACTCACATAAAGGTCCACCTAATAAAAGCTATGGTTTTTCCAGTGGTCATGAATGGATGTGAGAGTTGGACTATAAAGAAAGCTGAGTGCTGAAGAATTGATGCTTTTGAACTGTGGTGTTGGAGAAGACTCTTGAGAGTCCCTTGGACTGCAAGGAGATCCAAACGGTCCATCCTAAAGGAAATCAGTCCTGAATATTCATTGGAAGGACTGAGGCTGAAGCTGAAATTCCAATACTTTGGCGAAGAACTGACTCATTTGAAAAGACCCTAATGCTGGGAAAGATTGAAGGTGGTAGGAGAAGGGAACGGCAGAGGATGAGATGGTTGGATGGCATCACTGACTCAATGGACATGAGTTTGAGTAAACTCTGGGAGTTGGTGATGAACAGGGAGGCCTGGCATGCTGCAGTCCATTGGGTCACAAACAGTGAGACAAGACTGCGTGACTGAACTGAAACTCACCTAATCAAGAGAGTAGGAAATGTAGTTCCCAGGGGAAGTATCACAGTCAGGGATATGTGAACAAGTCTTTAAGGGTTGATTTGTTTAACCCATAAGGTATAAGAACCACTCCATAAGAAGATTAAGCCTGTTAGGTGCTAGTGAGCAAGGCTAGTGTCAGGCCAGGGATGTGACAAAGCACGACCTTTGTCAGGCTAGTAACAGTCGGTGGCAAGACAAAAAGCAAGGAGGATTCTGATTTTAACATAGCTGTTTCTCTTTCCCTTGGCCTCCTCCCTCCCTGCTTCTTCCTCTTGTCATCTTCCCTCCTCTTCTTCCTATTTCTTCTCTTCCACCTTGTTGTTAGGGCTTCTCTGGTGGCTCAGATGGTAAAGGGTCTGCCTGCAATGCAAGAGACACAGGTTTGATCCCTGGGTCGGGAAGATTCCCTGGAGAAGGAAATGGTAACCCACTCCAGTACTCTTGCCTGGAAAATTCCATGGACTGAGGAGCCTGGTAGTCTACAGTCCATGGGGTCACAAAGAGTCGGACATAACTGAGCATCTTCACTTTCTTTCTTTCTTTTTTATCTTGTTACATCTTCAAAGAGATATGGCACTCAGGTAACAATGGACACAGCTGCAGATCTGGGAGGAAGGGCCCAGGTAGAAGTGAATATGAGAAGAATACTGATTTTGTGTCACTGTCAAATTAGGCTTTAGCTGAAAGTAAAAGTCGCCCGGTCGTGTCTGACACTTTGCAACCCCATAGACTATACAATACATGGAATTCTCCTGGCCAGAAGACTGGAGTAGGTAGCCTTACCCTTCTCCAGGGTATCTTCCCAACCCAAGGGTCAAGCACAGGTCTCCTGCATTGCAGGTGGATTCTTCACCAGCTGAGCCACATGCTATAAGTTCATCATTTTCTCTTTGCCCATTCCTCTGAAACACTGTTGGATTCATAACACCACCTTCTAGTCAAATCTAGTGGACAATCTAGTTTTTAAGAAAGTTCAAAGAAGCTTTCAGTTCTCTCTTCTCTGTCCCTAAGCTTCATAGGAAGCCAAGTGTTCCTTAGGATGTAGCTATGAGGTAGATAATAAACTGTGGAAAATTCTGAAAGAGATGAGAATGCCAGACCACCTGACCTGCCTCTTGAGAAACCTATATGCAGGTCAGGAAGCAACCGGTAGAACTGGACATAGAACAACAGACTGGTTCCAAATAGGAAAAGGAGTACGTCAAGGCTGTATATTGTCACCCTGCTTATTTAACTTACATGCAGAGTACATCATGAGAGACGCTGGGCTGGAAGAAGCATAAGCTGGAATCAAGACTGCCGGGAGAAATATCAATAACTTCAGATATGCAGATGACACCACCCTTATGGCAGAAAGTGAAGAGGAACTAAAAAGCCTCTTGATTAAAGTGAAAGAGGAGAGTGAAAAAGTTGGCTTAAAGCTCAACATTCAGAAAATGAAGATCATGGCATGCGGTCCCATCACTTCATGGGAAATAGATGGGGAAACAGTGGAGACAGTGGCTGACTTTATTAATGCTTGCAGCCATGAAATTAAAAGATGCTTACTCCTTGGAGGGAAAGTTACCACCAACCTAGACAGCATATTCAAAAGCATAAACATTACTTTGCCAACAAAGGTCCATCTAGTCAAGGCTATGGTTTTTCCAGTAGTCATGTATGGATGTGAGAGTTGGACTGTGGAGAAAGCTGAGCACCAAAGAATGATGCTTTTGAACTGTGGTGTTGGAGAAGACTTTTGAAAGTCCCTTGGACTGCAAGGAGATTCAACCAGTCCATCCTAAAGGAGATCAGTCTTAGGTGTTCATTGGAAGGACTGATGCTGAGGCTTAAACTCCAATACTTTGGCCACCTCATGCGAAGAGCTGACTCACTGGAAAAGACCCAGATGCTGGGAGGGATTGGGGGCAGGAGGAGAAGGGGACGACAGAGGATGAGATGGCTGGATGCATCACCGTCTCAATGGACATGAGTTTGAGTGAACTCCAAGAGTTGGTGATGGACAGGGAGGCCTGGCGTGCTGTGATTCATGGGGTCCCAAAGCGTCGGACACGACTGAGAGACTGAACTGAATTGATGAGGTAGATATAAAGCATGTCACACCAGAAGAATCCTTATAAGTCACTGAACTTTGGGAAGTTGTTTCCACAGTCCCTAAGAGCAAGTAGTGTTTCCCTAGTAAATTTATTTGTAAACTTTAGATTTTTACAAAGCTTTGTAATTATGACTGAGAATAGACATATTTGGTCATTTATGCTAATATAGCATAAATTCTATGAACCTCACTGTCTTTCTTCTAAGCTCTTACTTTACACTACTGTTATTATTCTGTTCACTTATAAATAAATCTGCAAATTCATGGTAACAACATTTGCCAGAAAAGTTCAGAGAGTCTGAAAACAGAAATAACTTTGTTCTATTTTTTTAAACCACAAGATAAGTATCTTAATGGTAATCTTTAATGATTACTCATTTTTAGAAGTTAGAATTTTTGCCCAGAGAAAAAGTTTGATTTTTTTCACAATGAAGTGATCAAAATTTTAATGTAAATACTAAAATAATATCAGGTTATTATTTGGAATATGCAAATAAGACCTCAGGAAATAAATACAGGCAGGTTTAAGTAGCAAAGGGAAAAATATAGTTTTTCCCCTACATGAAATATAAATTTTAAATTAAATAAATAATTTAATGGCTAAATACAAATATGTGTGAAATTCTGGCAGACTGTCCTTAGATATCTCTTATGTAATCTTTCACTATGAAGATTTTTTAGAGAGATTAATCATAAATTCAGGAAAAAACTGTGCAGCCAGCAAGTTCTAAATTAACCAGGATCATCTTCAGTTTTGTGCTGAGAGGAAACATCTAACTAGAAATGGTATAAAGAGACTGGACCTCCAATGAAAATGCCTGAGTTCTTGATTGAAGAGTTTTAGTTGCTCAGTTGTGTCCAACTCTTTGGTCCCCCAGGGACAGTAGCCTGCCAGGCTCCTCTGTCCATGGAATTCTCCAGGCCAGAATACTGAAGTGAGTAGCCATTTCCTTCTCCAGGGGATCTTCCTGATCCAGGGATTGAACCTGTGTCTCCTGTACTGCAGGTGGATTCTTTACCTTCTAAGCAACCAGGGTACTCTACTGCTAATTAATATGTGACATTGAGTCCAATAATCTCATAAATTCTCAAACTATTGCCCAACTATTAAGGGAAAAGGAATACAAAATTCTAACCTTGTTTACTTTACAGTGTTATTTATAATAACCCCTCCTTTCCACCCCTCTACCAAAAGCAGGCTATCTGTCATGGTACAGTATAAGTATCATTAATCTTTAATCCTTTCCTGATTCCCCTCCCCTTTCTAAGAAAACTGAATTATTCTCTCCTTTGTATTCCTGAACTATTAATATCTTGTTCATAGTTCTATCATAGCATATATATTTGCTTCCCATTGCATTCTGGGAACTTCTTGAGGTTCAAGCTCATATTGAGTTGCTATCACAAGGCCCTAGTACAGTGTGAAGCACATAGAGTGTGTTCAATAAATTTTTGTCAGGTGAAAGAATGAATGCATGTGTTCAGCCAGATGTTGGGAATGAGCAGGTAGATTTGATAGACAGAGATTGGTTTGGAAGTAGGAGCTGAGTGGGGGAGAAACCTTTAGAGACAGCTAACATTGACAAAGCCTTCAGGTACTCTTTCCCTAGATGTTCTCTGTCTCTTTGGATCTATTCTGGTCACACCTGATTTGAGGCTGGTACTGGATTCCTGTAGCTGTTTCCTGCTCTACCCAATTATGCTAGCAGCATTTAATCATTCAGAAAAAAAAATCTTTTTTGAGTCCTTGACAAAGAAAATCAAACCACCAGAGAATTAGGAACAACAAAAGAACTTAGTTGTAGGCAGATGAATGCTCCAGATGTGATTAATTAATAGAGAAGCCAGGACAGACTAAAATTCTAACTCATTCCTCTAGAAGGGATTGTATCCAACTGGGACACCTTCCTACGTTAATTTATGACTTAAATGGCAGGTCACCACTTACAGTCTTCCAAACTGAATTTAGAACTGCATTTACAGAGTTATCTTGGGTACAAATAGGAGCTGGGGAGCAGAAAGGCAGACCATGGTGGGGAGTGGTTGGGAGTAATCTGAAAGGGGGCTGCTGAAGGTGGAGCAGAAGAAGAAATTATTTTGCTTTTCTTGCCCTGTACTGCATAAGGATGTCATTTAGAATTAAAAATACACTGACAAGGTAGAAGGATGAAAATACAGAAAACATATATAGACATATTTATATGCGTTTCAACGAGCTGGTTATGAAAATAGAAAGGAGAAATGGCCTTAAAGAGACAATTTCAGGTAAAGAGAGGATTAATACTACTTAGATATTTCTCTGAATGGGATTTAGGTATACAAGGAAGGAAAATTGAACTTGGTGAATGTTTTACATAACGACATAGCTTGCCATTTCACACTTTACTTCTTAGTTTTGAATTTGCTTACAGCAATGAGGTTCTCAATGTCTGATCCCCTACCAGCCACATTAGCATCACCTGGGATTTTGTGAGAGATACAAATCCTCAGGTTCTAATCCAGACCTATGAAATTAGAATTTCTAGGACAGGGGCCCAGCCATCTGTGTTTTAATATACCTTTCATTTATTTCTTTTTTTTTATTATTCTTTTTTTTTCTTGATTTATTTATTTTTTAATTTTATTTTATTTTTAAACTTTACATAATTGTATTAGTTTTGCCAAATATGCATTTGTTTCTGCTATATGCATTTATTTGAGAACCACTTGCCTAGACCAGCCTTAAAGTTGGTTTTAGGGAAGACTGCATGTGAGCAAGATTCTATGCTGCCTAACATAGCATTTGCCAGATAGTTGACCAGATAATTTGAGATAAAAACAATCTAAGATAAAGATTACCAAAATGAGTAGTAAAATGACAATTAGAGAACCAATTTAACATAAAAACTTTGGAACTGAGGATTGCAGTAATTGAATTCAAGAATAAAAGTCAATGCACAAGATACACTGTCAGGGTAAAAGCTAGAGGAAGATGCTTTTTCATGTATATTCTTAGCTAGATCCCTGTCTCATTACCTCTGGTCATAACCCTGACTGCTCACTCCAAGTGAAGATTCTATAAATCACCTAAAAAATACAGGGGAAGTTGACACAATTTAGTCTGCTTCCTGCTGAGTTTCTCATCTCCAGAGAGTTGCTAAGTATGAGTAGAGCATAGTGAGGAATAGAAGATATGCAGGCAGTGAGTCTAGATAGACAGGTAGAGCAATTGATTCAAGCCAGGTTAAACCTTTGCATTTTATCCTAAAAACAAGTGAAAGCTTTGAGGGAATTTTAAGTGGGATTTTGAAATACAAAAACATAACATTTTGGTATTTCAAACACTACTATGGTTGCCATGCATAAAAAGGATGAGGGTGGAAAATTGGCAAGGTTGAGAACAAGAAAAGCATATTTCTATTGCATTATTCCTTCCAATTCATCTAATTTAGAAATTAATAATATAATGCTCAAAGAACATTTGATGTTCGACCACATTCAAAAACACTCCTGAAGTTATGGGAAGTGTACTGCAAGGAAGAAAAACATCTAGTGAGTCAGTTCACAAGAGAACACATTCCAAAACCACATTAAGAAACAACCGTCAATGTTTTTCAGATTTATTCTATTCTGATTAGCTTCTAATTTCTCTGATTATCTCTCGGTACTTTCTATTTTAAACTATAGTATAGAGACGGTCTGATGTAAATATCGTTCATCCAAATTCTAGTTATGTCCCTGCCATCATTAATCTGAAAATTCTTTAAGAGCTAGGCATTTTCAGCATTCACTGAATATAGTTTTACATAATATTAATTGCTCAAATATTATCATGCTAGATTTTACTATGGAGAAGTTTAAATGGCTCAGCCTTGCAGAGCATTATTTTCAACAAGTTCCCTTCTCAAAAACAAAGTATCTTTGTTCTTGTAATTTCTTACATTTCAAAGTCCTCAATTGTATGTTTACTGTAATTACAGTGTCAAAACTGGTGAGTAATTTTCCAGAATTTTTATACATACATAAAGGTAAAATGAAAAAGTAAAATATCTCTTATACATAAAAAGAGTTGCCAGATATAATAGAGAACATCTAGTAAAATTTGAATCCCAGATAAACAATGGATTTTTAGTATAAGAATATCAAAAATATTTCATGAGTGATACTTACACTAAAATGATATATCTGAAATTCAAATTTAACTGGGTGTTCTAAATTATACTTGCTAAATATTATTATTATAACTAAAGTATTCAACTGAGAATTAACTTATATTATGACATGATGTGCATGCATGCTCAGTCATGTCTCTCTGCGACTGCATGGACTGCAGCCCGTCAGGCTCCTCTGTCCATGGGATTTCCCAGGCAAGAATACTGGAGTGGGTTGTCAGTTTCTCCTCTAAGGGATCTTTCCAACTCAGGGATTGAACTCATGTCTTTTTATTGGCAGGCAGATTCTTTACTGCTGAGCCACCTGGGAAGCCCTACCTCGTATTACAGGTCTATATAATTTTCACAATAGATATGCCATGGAAAAGTGACACGATAAAATGCTATCTTTAAGCAAATGACACTTAAAATATTTTAGAGCATCTAAAATGTATAACCCTATTGCAAAAAGAAAATGTTCCCTGTTTTAAAATCAATGCTATAGCTGATATTTAAAAAAAAAAATGTAATGTTTATGCACTAGTTTAAAGTAACAGTATTAAAATAGTTTCTGCTCCTATTTCTATTTGAGGGCAGGTTCTCCTTCCATTATATACTAAATATATGTAGATCAGATCGTAACATACAACTTCCCTCAATTTTACCAGATATGAGTCCCAAGAAGTCATCTCTACACCTATTTAATTTAAGCCTATTTAGCATGATAGTGACATTATAAGCTCTTGACTAATGTCTCCTTGTAGAATTTTCTTTTATGTGTTTCCATTGAGACATTCTATTCCATTTCTTCAGAGAAAAATTAAAAGAGGAATCTGGTTCCAGGAAAGACAGAATCCACTCAGAACTGATTTCTTTGAGAAATACATACATACATAAAGTCCCACTAATTGTATGAAAGAAATACAAACAGATAAAGTAGTTATCTGCCCTAGACTTTGTTTTGATAATATGGCTTATTAGAATTGTGTTGTATGTGATTGAATAAATGGATTTCAAGACAGACTATGGATAAACACAGAGACACATTTGTTTCCTTGATGGCTTATTAGTGGCATTTGATGGACAAGCACTATTGCAGCTCAGTCATACTGATGAGTAGGCACCAGGCTAAAACAAGACATGTAGAGCATAGGGAGGATAATGCTAATCATAAAGCCATTAACTTTTTTTTATTCACAAGCTGTTAGAATGGAAGGAACCTTAAAAACCAACAAGCTCAATTCTTTTCTTTTAAATTAAGATATCAGGTTTAAATTAAGAGAAAAGAAGATCAGAGCGAATTCAAACCCTCCAACCCCCAATACACCACTTTGCCACTATTTCATAACACTTCACAGCTTCTACCTAATCTGTAATCAAACACATATCAAGAAAAGAATGGCTGTCTTTTGGCATATGTTCCTTTACAGTTGATTTACTCTACTTCCTAAATACGCTAAGGGACACTGCACACAAAATGCCAGAGCTTTAAAGGCTGTTGTCACTCTATTTTAGTTTTTAATATATTTATATAATGAAAACAGAATTGTACAGGGTTATTACATGATCTCTCAATATCCTTGCCTCATGGAAATGTAGGCGTTTGATAAATCTGTAAGGTTACTGAAAGTCCGCACCAAAGCAGCCCTGTTAGTTAATGTTCTGAGACTTAAACTTCACCAATTGAATCCGCAGCTTGGTGAGGACCTTGCTGCTGTTATTTCAGAGCTGTGTCATTTTACTGGATGCTGTAATTTAGAGGATTTATTAGCAAGTATGTTGCAAGATCATCATGTGTAGAGTCATGATGAAGCCCCTCCAATAGGGATAGGAAACAGAACCAAATTGACGATTTATAATGGCCCAAGAAAAAGCCCAGACCAGAGAGAT
Organism: Bos javanicus; assembly: GCF_032452875.1. NCBI lineage: Eukaryota > Metazoa > Chordata > Mammalia > Artiodactyla > Bovidae > Bos > Bos javanicus. The sequence goes on along the minus strand of NC_083869.1, from coordinate 55,211,886 downwards.
TGCATCAGTACGTGTCACAGAAATGAAAGAGGCAACTTCTAATATGAATTCTGCTCCTAATGCAGGCAGAGTGCTCTTGGCATCAGCAGAATGCTGTAAATGCATGTCCTGTAATATCTACAGATCCAGTCAGACATATCAATCCTTAGTTAAACTCTGGAAGCTCCAGTTACATATTCTAGTATACAGGCTTTGCAAAGGAATGGGCCACTGAGGTTACACTGTGAATTTGAATGAAGTTTAAGATATGCCAGGGAGAGTTTTCATGGCATTAGGCGATCTTGATTCTGTGGCAGTGAATCAAACTCAGATGGTTGAGGCTATGTTACCTTAAGATACTAATGTATTTGATGCAGGTTTTAAGTCAACCATCAATAAATGAAGCCTGAGAATCCAATAAAGGACCAAACTGAAATTTACAGAACTTGTGGTTTATAAAACTTTTAAAGCTACTTTCCATAAAACTTTTTCAGAAGAATCTTTGCTACAGCTAAGGTTTCATGTATTCTTTAAATGTGTAAGAATTACAGAGTTGTTTTTGAAAGCTGTATGTTCCTTGTGACACCTTCATAAACATAGTCTAAGCCTGGTGGAATGTACATACATAAAAAATCTCTGGAGGGGTTTGAAACACTGCTGAAAATTTGAAGTTTTCAACTACAGAAATCTGTAGTTTATTTTAGATATAAAAGTAGAAGTCTATGATTATTTTAGGCAGGACAGGGAGGATCCAGTAATTTAGAAATAGTCCTTAAACTGCAAAGGGGAAAAGGTAGATAAGCCAAAATATTGCATGAAGTTGTTTTTTTTTTTTTAACTAATTATGTATTTTTAATAGAATACATAAATCAGACCCTCTAAATAGTTTTACATGAAGCTGAAAATGTAGGTAGGCTAGAGAGTCACTAAACTATCAAATGAGAAGTGTGTCAACAAATGTGACCTAAGCCAGGGTTCCTTTGTTTGCAAGATAACTGAAACCTTATTTAAGCTGCCTTAAGCTAAAGTGGAAATTTATTGGAAGGAACCAGGAAACAGGTGTGCTCCTCGGCCTGCGGAACAGATTCAGGGGCTGGAGGGGTCTAGTGATCCTGAGAAACCTTCCTCCATCTGTCACATGTGCTCCCCCTTCCCATCTGCTTGCTCTTCTAACTCACTTGCATTTTTCCCCAGGCCTGACTTAGACCACAGGACTAGAGCAATTTGCATCTAGCTCTCTCAGGTCACTAAGTAGAGGGAAGGTCTTATCAGTACCGCTCTGGACCAAAGTGTATCCCAATTTGAAAGTTTTAAGTGTCACAACTCTAGGATACATATTTATCACATCTTTACAATCCTCTTTTAAAGACAGAAGTACTACCTCAATTCTGTACCCCTGTCCTTAAAGAGAATTGCAAAGAAATGCTAAGTGTGTATCTTAGAAAAATTTTAATCAAGCTTCTCTTTCAATCTTCAATTTATGTTAATGATATAACATCTTGGTGTTATAGTAGTAAGAACAGAAATAAGATGGTTATATATTAGGAATACCTTCAATACTAATAATGTTACTGTTTTGTAGTTTTTGTAATTTATCAGTACAGAGGCTAAATTGGAGATAACCTAGAATAGTTTTTTGAAATATATATGGGAAATGCTCTAAAGCCTGCTTTACTAATAGCCAACAGTAATAACTCAAACTCCAAACCCTGTGTGTTAATAAACTGGAGGGGGAAGGGGCCTCGATTTATAGTCTATTGAGTAAAATTGACTTATTTATAACGTTTAAGAAGTCACCTAAATTTTATCTGTTTGGCCATCATTTTTAAAGATAATTTTACATTCTGGCTTTTTATACAAAAAAAAAAGATAAAAATAAAACCAGATTTTCACAAGATCTAATGTTTTCCACTCCCGTTAAGCATACATATGTTGTATATATGTATATGTTGGTAGAATAATAAGGAAGGAGAGTTGTATTTATAGCTAAGACAAATGTATATTTGAATTTTATAGAGCCCTCCATGATACTACTAGACTAGGCTGAAAACTTCTGATTTTAATAAAACTGCAATGACTATTCAAATCAACACATGGCTGGGCCCAGTTTTATAGCTAATTAATCCAGTTGATGTGTGACTGTCTGTTCAAACTGCAATGTAAGAAAATAAAGATGGATGCAAGAATATATTTCTATCATAGTTTGGGTCATCTGTTATTTATCAAAGACCACAATGAATTACTTGTTATTGGTCTACTATTAAGATGTAGCAGAATGAATCTATAGAATCAGATTTTTCCTCTTTTTTTTTTTAGATGGAAGATTCTTTAGAAATCATGTAGACCAACTATGTCAATGTATTGTTGGAGAAAATGCAGCTCAGGACTGTTAAAGATTTGTTCAAGGCCACACTGTTATTTGTTCTTAGACTTCAACTATTACTTTGCTTAGTAAGAAATACATTTCTAAGTTACTATGCACACAAATGTATAGATAGTTCTGAGGATGAAATGGGTCTTTTAAAATATATTAATAGAACTACAAAGGTAACTTATTTTCGATGAAACACATGACTTTCTAAAGACCAAATGCTATTGTAAGTAAGCCTTTTGTATATATTGAGTCATTTCATTATGATGGAAAACTCATGAATTAGGTATAATTTTTATACCTATTTAGTAAATATAGAAACTGAGGCACAGAATGGTTATGTGCCTTGTTAAAGCTGCACAGTTAGCAAAAAGCTGAGTCAGAAGCTGAAGTCAGGCCTTCTAGCTTCAGAAGCCATATTCTTCAACACAACATGATATTGCCTTCTTTAAAACTAAACAACCATTTTTAGCTGTAATATGTTGATGTTATATAGTTAATACCAATCAAATACAACCATCCTTCCTATCATAGGTTCTTCTGGAAGACATTGAAGTATCACATGATTTTCTGATATGAAGGAATCCTCCATAAAACATTATATATAAATGTTTCTTCTATCTCTGATCCACTGTCTACAAGTATTGTAATCTCACTGAAATTATTATTTGTTTAAACACATTTATCTCAAAACTGAAATTTGAACATCAGGCTATGATATTGGAAATTAACAATACATTTTAAAGAGCATTTTCTTTCCATATCTATTATTGACTTAAATGTTGCGAACTAAATGATGGTTTTATCCTCAGTAATTACCCAATTGAATTGTATGCTAAGCAGTGCAATTGTTTAATGTCCCAGGTTTAAGTATTAATGTTTGCTTTTAAATGACATTTCAAAAGTGTTCATATTGCATTGATAATCTAAGGGAGTTAAGTTTATATGATCTGAGAACTTTACAAAATCCATGTATGCATATAAAATATATATTACACAGCCATCGAATTTTGACAAATCGCTTTTTGAGTATCTACTGTGCTCCACATTCATAGATCCAGTATTAGATATATAATGTAAATGCACTTGCTGTATGAGGCAGGGGCCTCAAACTGGTGCTCTGTGATAACCTAGAGGGGTGGGACGGGTTGGGAGGTGTGAGGGAGGTTTGAGAGTTAGAGGATATATATATATACCTATGATAGATTCATGTTGATGTATGGCAGAAACCAACACAATACTGTAAAGCAATTACTTGCCAATTAAAAAAAATATATTTTTAAAAATGTGTACAAGGGTGTGGGAATATAAGGGGGACTTAGAAACATATATAAATGCAGCACAAAGATAATGTGCTAGAATGTGGGAGAAAACCAATTTATATAAAAATTACAAATCATAAGGCCAATTTAGTATTTCTACTGCATTTGGAATAGCAAATTCAGTTCAGTTCAGTTGCTCAGTCATGTTTGACCCTTTGCGACCTCATTGACCACAGCACGCCAGGCCTCCCTGTCCATCACCAACTCCTGGAGTTTACCCAAACTCATGTTCATTGAGTCGGTGATGCCATCCACTGTCTCATCCTCTGTCGTCCCCTTCTCCTCCTGCCCTCAATCTTTCCCAGCATCAGTGTCTTTTCAAATGAGTCAGCTCTGCACATTAGGTGGCCAAAGTATTGGAGTTTCAGCTTCAGCATCAGTCCTTCCAATGAACACCCAGGACTGATCTCCTTTAGGATGGACTGGTTGGATCCCCTTGCAGTCCAAGGGACTCTCAAGAGTCTTCTCCAACACCACAGTTCAAACGCATCAACTCTTGAGTGCTCAGCTTTCTTTATAGTCTATACATACTCTCACATCCATACATGACCACTGGAAAAACCACAGCCTTGACTAGACAAACCTTTGTTGACAAAGTAATGTGTCTGCTTTTTAATATGCTGCCTAGGTTGGTCATTAAAAGCGTCTGCCTACAATGCAGGAGACCCGGGTTCGATCCCTGGGTGGGGAAGATCCCTGGAGAAGGAAATGGCAACCCATTCCAGTATTCTTGCCTGGAAAATCCCATGGACAGATAGGCTGATAGGCTACAGTCCATGGGGTCACAAAGGGTCGGACAAGACTGAGCAACTTCACTTCAACTTCACTTCACTAGGTTGGTCATAACTTTCCTTCCAAGGAGTAAGCATCTTTTAATTTCATGGCTGCAGTCACCATCTGCAGTGATTTTGGAGTCCATAGAAAATAAAGTCAGCCACTGTTTCCACTGTTTCCCCATCTATTTCCCATGAAGTGATGGGACTGGATGCCATATTCTTAGTTTTCTGAAAGTTGAAGTCTAGTATTCTTTATAAAGATTTCTATTTTAAAGATATTTTATAAAACAAAATTTTTGTATGTAGAGGATCATGTCATCTGCAAATAGTGAGAGTTTTACTTCTTTTCCAATTTGGATTCCTTTTATTTCTTTTTCTGCTCTGATTGCTGTGGCCAAAACTTCCAAAACTATGTTGAATAGTAATGGTGAAAGTGGGCACCCTTGTCTTGTTCCTGACTTTAGAGGAAATGCTTTCAATTTTTCACCATTGAGGATAATGTTTGCTGTGGGTTTGTCATATATAGCTTTTATTATGTTGAGGTATGTTCCTTCTATTCCTGCTTTCTGGAGAGTTTTTATCATAAATGGATGTTGAATTTTGTCAAAGGCTTTCTCTGCATCTATTGAGATAATCATATGGTTTTTATTTTTCAATTTGTTAATGTGGTGTATTACATTGATTGATTTGCAGATATTGAAGAATCCTTGCATCCCTGGGATAAAGCCCACTTGGTCATGGTGTATGATCTTTTTAATGTGTTGTTGGATTCTGATTGCTAGAATTTTGTTAAGGATTTTTGCATCTATGTTCATCAGTGATATTGGCCTGTAGTTTTCTTTTTTTGTGGGATCTTTGTCAGGTTTTGGTATTAGGGTGATGGTGGCCTCATAGAATGAGTTTGGAAGTTTACCTTCCTCTGCAATTTTCTGGAAGAGTTTGAGCAGGATAGGTGTTAGCTCTTCTCTAAATTTTTGGTAGAATTCAGCTGTGAAGCCGTCTGGACCTGGGCTTTTGTTTGCTGGAAGATTTTTGATTACAGTTTCAATTTCCGTGCTTGTGATGGGTCTGTTAAGATTTTCTATTTCTTCCTGGTCCAGTTTTGGAAAGTTGTACTTTTCTAAGAATTTGTCCATTTCTTCCACGTCAGGATGAGGAACACATATATACCTGTGGTGGGTTCATTTCGATATTTGGCAAAACCAATACAATATTGTAAAGTTTAAAAATAAAATAAAATTTAAAAAAAAACAAAAAACAAAAACAAAATTTTTATATTTCTGATTTTAGAAGGAAGTTCTTTAAGAGCTCAAATTATTAGAATAGATCTACTTAACCAAAAGGAAACATACATTATATGTAATTAATACAAACTATCTCTAACATTCTAGAAATCAGAATGTAGTAAATGACCAAAAGAAAGTTATGCCATGTCTAATAAATTCAGTTTTGAAAATTTATTCATAAAGCATTTTCTAATGACTGAACATTTAATTCTTGATGAAGTCTGTCTTATGGATCAAATAAATTTTATTCTTGGCTAGGAATGTAGTTAATTCAAATATCCAATTTTCATAAAAAGTTCCTATTATGGATAGCAATTGCCATCAAATAAATTATATTCTATAGGTATGATGATCCATTACAATTCAAATTAACCAAATACAAGAGGCTCTAAGTTATTCACACTATTGTTAGTAAAAGCTGGTCATTGTTGCTTCAATTACACATCTCTCTTTTCAGTAATTTATAACTAATTAATCTGAGCAGAAACAAGGGACACATTTTAAGACATGTTTGAAGCCAACTTTGTATCACCAGAGGCTCTACAAAAATGGTGGTATTTTTGCTGAATTTAGAAATTATCAGTGCATTACATGCTTATGTTATTGTTGGCAACTAATCAATCTGTAGCATTAAAAACATTGTAACTTTCCATGTAACAACGTATTGTCTTTTTGAAATAGTCTTACTAACCAAAGCATTCTCCTTTATTCAAATAAGTATTCCACATGTTATATGTTAACACATTCCATATGTTACCTCCTATGTCAATTCTAACCATTAACTGAAGAAAGTTTAAACAATGTTCTAGAATATTCAATCATCCACAAATTTGTCTAGCAACTGCTTTATAACAGTACAACAAACAAAAATATGTTTTCAAAAACACTAATTTACTTTCTTTGGTGTGATTCTATTTTTAAATTCAGATCCAAGACAGCTGGTTAAGGAAGTCATTTCATTTCATGGCAGGGCGGGGGCAGGGGGACAGAATCAGCAAGATCAACAAATAGCTTCCTAGCTGTAAATTCTGATAATCTGAACCTATAACACTGGAGACAATAATAGTTAACTGGTAAGAGAACTACATTTGAGAATGCTACAAGAGTATAGAGAATATGTTAATATCATTAACCCAACATGAATTAGTTTTCATAACAGAATGTAAGCATTTCAGGGCTTGCTAACTCCCCTTGCTTGCAAGAGCTAAATACACAACATAAAAGGAGGCCCTTGTAAGGGCCCAGAATGTGTGTTGGAGAAGGGGACTGGGATGGTCCTGCCTTGCCTACAAAGAAGCTAATATCCAGCTCAAGCTGATCATGGAGTAAAGGATTGTACATCCTGTGTTGCAAATTTCTGATACTTTACAAAAACTCAGAAGTCCAAATTTTTATCTGAAATCTTCTAGCTTTTATATATTAACAAGCTAATAAAAATTTTATCCAGGCCATACATGTCTTTAGACTATTTTCTATGTCACAGCAGGTCATGTGAGAGATTTAAAGTTATTGTTTAGTCAAAACTTTGTACTTACTTTACAGTAAGTTTCATATCTTAAAGGAAGATGTTTGGAATGATAACCATTAACAAATTGTGCTCTGGAATTTCCTCCTGTTATTCTCAGAACTTCCTGCTCTCTTCAGCTGTAGCTGGTCATCTTTGTCTTATGTCTGTTATGTTTATAGCGTTTCTCTCCCTAATAAACTTCTTCAGGATACAGAGATACCTTTAGATTTGTGTAAGTATGTTTGTGAGCATATAAGTACATCCCCCCCTCAACCCCCTGGCACTGCCTCATTGCCACACATTTAACAGAAAGTGCTTAATAATACTTGCAGAGTTGAAACTATCTGCTCACACTTAATATAAAAAGAACCACTTCATGCTTATAAAAACCATGCTTTCTCAATGTCCATGCTACTTAACAAAAAACCATCTCTATTTTTCTCAGCACTAAGGCATTATCACAGATAAAACCTTCTCCCAGCTTGAATAAGCTCATAATCCCATCCCACTTTATGTGCAAAGCATTTGGCTTCATCTCTGTTTCCTGCAATTTGAAATAAAGCTCAATTTTACCTTCTGACACCACCATGCATTACACAGTCTTTAAAAAAATTCTACATAATTAGAAATTACTGTGTAAGAGAAATTGTATATTTTCTTATATTGTTTTAGAGATTATCAGTGCCAGGTTGCTACTGGACTTTCAGGTTGTGATCACTGCTGGAGTTCAAGGTCTCTTAAAACAGATGATATCCTTTTAGGTTTTGAACATATACAGTTTTGATCAAGACAAAGTTACTACCTTGAATTCTTTTCACAAGTATAAAAACTGGTGCCTTAAGGTGAAAACTTCCCTGCTAGCTGTGAGTGGTTACATGTTGGTAAAGGGAGAGAATCAAGTCTACATGGAGAGCCAGAGAAGGCCTCAAAGAGGAGGGATCATTTGAAGTGTTATTTTTCAAGAATTTTTATGATTGGCAAGCATGACTTGTGGGAACAAAGCAAGAAAGGGGAAGACATTTAAATAAAGAATGAGGGAAGGCATAAATATAAGAAAATGCAAGACATATTCCGGAATTTTGCTCAAATAAGAGTCCATAGCTCCTTAGATAGGGATGCCTGGTGGGATGAAGCATAAGTGAAATTGAAGACTATTTATCTGAGGCCAGGGACTTCCCATGTGGTACCAGGGGTAAAGAACTCGGCTGCCAATGCAGGAGACTTAAGGGACGTGGGTTCAGTCCTTGGGTTGATAAGATCTCCTAGAGGAGGGCACGGCAATCCACTCTAGTATTCTTACTTGGAGAATCCTATGGACAGAGGAGGCTGGTGGGCTAAAGTCCATGGGGTCACAAAGAGTTGGACATGACTGAATGTCTTAGCACATTCATGCACACATCTGAGGCCAGATTGGAAAAAGCTTTGAGTATGTTAACCAGGTTGAGCAGACTGACACTGGTTGGCTCCCAGTGAATCATGCTTCCTGGGACTGTCACTTTAGTGGAGTCTCTGCCTATACTGATTCTGAGCTTGGCATGTAGTCTGTTTTAGTCCTTGTGCCAGCAGCATATGTGATATAAAAACTGATAAATCAATGTGCATTGGAGCTTGCCTCTTAGAATCCAGCCATAATATGAAAAATCTAGGCTGGTCTCCTTGTAAGGACTACACAGAAAGAAAGACCCAGTCATCTTAAAGGGACATTTGTTGACATATGCTGCTGTGGGAAGCAGCAGCAGGCTGCAGCTTGGGACAGCTCCTTGTTGGACACAATGTTATCCTGAATAACTTGGCAAGACCAAGGTGAGGAGAAGGATGGGGATTTGTCTATAACACAAGTACAAAAAATTAAAAGTTTTATCTCTCTCTTTTTTTTTTAAACATCATTCTTTTTTTTATTTTATTTTTAAACTTTAAAATACTGTATTAGTTTTGCCCAACATCGAATTGAATCCGCCGCAGGTATACCTGTGCTCCCCATCCTGAACCCTCCTCCCTCCTCCCTCCCTATACCCTCCCTCTGGGTCATCCCAGTGCACCAGCCCCAAGCATCCAGCATCGTGCATCGAACCTGGACTGGAGACTCATCTCATACATATTACACATGTTTCAATGCCATTCTCCCAAATCTCCCCACCCTCTCCCTCTCCCACAGAGTCTACAACACTGATCTATACATCAGTGTCTCTTTTGCTGTCTCGTACACAGGGTTATTGTTACCATCTTTCTAAATTCCATATATATGCGTTAGTATACTGTATTGGTGTTTTTCTTTCTGGCTTACTTCACTCTGTATAATAGGTTCCAGTTTCATCCACCTCATTAGAACTGATTCAAATGTATTCTTTTTAATGGCTGAGTAATGATTTCCCTGCTGTTCCATCCTTTGCAGTTACTTTACATATTGTGTTCTCACAATAACTTCTAATCTGCCAATACAACTCCTCCATAGCCTTCTATATCGCCTTTCTACCTGCCCATTCCATAGGTGATACATGCTAAGACAAAACAATTCCTAGTCTCAGGAGATAGTCCAGATGTGAGCGTGTGGCCCAATAGGACCTTCATGGAGATGTTTTTTGTCAAATGAATGGGAAAAACTATTCTTTTGCTTAGACTAGCCATAGTCAGTTTTCTATCTCTTGAACAGATCTAGCCTTGACTTGTACATCTCCAGGAAGACAAACTCGAGGAGGAACACATAAATGTGCCAGATGATCCAATTAGGGGCAAATACCAAAACCATTTAACCCTGGTACAGTTCCTTCATTAAATACAATAGCATTCCCTGATGGCTTTCTCATCCTTTGATGTCATTTGAAGTCTCACACTGCTGCCCTCAGCTCATTTGCTTTATTTCCAGATTTTTTACTGAGAGTGTTTTCTAGCTAGATTCATGACTATGGATAAGGTTCAAACTATTAGAGAAGCAAAGTTCCTGAGGGAAAGAGCCTGCTTCTCATTGTTCTTCATTATTTACATATTCCTCTGTATGTTTCCTAAGCACTTAACCTAATTTACATTTTAATGAACTACCATACTGTACTTACCAAATACTTAGTGGGTCAATACCAGAGGACCCATTTTAAGAATCAGCAACAAGCAAAAATCAGAATGAGAACAAACTAAAGCATCTGCAGAACTGGCACAACTACAAAATTTTTATATATCAATTAATTCTGTTACATCCATGCACATACTTGTATTATTATTTGCTATGCTTTTTAAAATCAGATCACTATATTTGCTCAAATATATGTACTTTTAAAGAAATGCTAAAATCACTTGACAAAAACAGTACGTAAACTGAATACATACTTATTAGAAAAATACGTATTTTTCTGAACCACCTAAAGATGCTCCTGGGCCTGCGAAGGAGAGGTTCTCCCCTCCCCTATTTGTAAAAACATGCCTGTGGGATTTGAGGTGGCACAGAATTACAAAAAGAGCAGGCTTTCCACCTGATAAATGTGTTCAACCTTACTTAGTTTTACCTCCTTCTGGATCCTTCTTTTTCTACCTGTAGTCATCTCTACCTCTTCACACGTATCACACATTAGTGAATTACTTTTCTAATATAAGGGTTTATTGCTCTAGAGTATAAGCACTATGATGACAGAAAATACCCTTGGTCTTTTCACTCCTTTTGCACCAGCATGTAGTACCTGCACATAAGAGTCATCCAGCAAGTATCTGCTGAATGAAGGGACACTGGATGGATGAAAATAACCCCTCTGTGTTTCATTGCCTTATATAAATTAAGATGGAAACAAAAAATATATTGAAGTGCTTATGGTATTAGAGATGGTGTATATTAACCACCTAGAACAGAATGTGGTTGAAATAATGGCTATGAAGCATGGCTCCCATTTCCAATAAATCAGACAGAAAAGTTCATGTCACTTACAGAATGGGTCACTTAGCCACATTCTGAAACTCCAGCCTTTGATGCTTCAGCATTTCTGAGTATAGACACCCTTTCTTTCCCTTCTTTCTTTGTACCCTCCATTACTGTTGAAATATCCTTCCTCCATCTTCTAACTTAAGACGATGTTACATGCACACCCTGAATCAAGCCCCCAGAGGCAGAGGGCTTGAACAGGTCCCAGATCAAGTCCCTCCCCTAGGAAGCCAGCCCCTAGGCAGAGAAATTGCTTTGCCATCTTTTAGTCTTCAGTGCCCTCTAATCCTCCTGCCACTGTGATATATGCTGCATTTTATTGTAATTACCCATTTTTACAGTGACAATCAGGCTAGACTTCACAATAAGGACTGAGATCTAATTTCCAGATGAAAGAGGGGAAATTGTTCCAGGAGTGCTATTTCCATAATATATTTCCTACATTTTTATCTGGGGCTATAAAAAGTACAATGTTTTCATTGCAATTCTTTTATTAACATTAATAAGCAAAGGTTAAAAAGCTCAATATATCAGCTTTTAATGGATACATTTTAAAAAATCTGTGGTCTGCATACATCTTCATTCTTCCTGCTTTAATCTTGGTTTTGCATTTAGACCTGTTAGCCTCTTCATTCAAACTTGAGCTCCTTGAGAATAGCATGGAAACATATATACTTCTATATGTAAAATAAATAGCCAATGGGATTTTATTGTATGACTCAGAGAACTTAAACTAGGGTTCCATAACAACCTAGAGGGGTGGGAGGTGGGAGGGATGGGGAGGGAGGGGACATATGATGAATTCACCTATGACTATGGCTAATTCATGTTGATGTATGGCAGAAACAAACACAATATTGTAAAGCAATTATCCATCAATTAAAAAATAAATTTAAAAAAATTGAGCTCCTTGAGAACAGATACTGTATCTAATTCATCACTTTAGCCCACTACCTAACACAGTCCAAGGAACATAGTAGGTATTCACAGAATAGTTGTTATTGAATCAATAAATAAATGATCAGAAGATTTTTTGTGAAAAAACAAAACACTTGATTTTTAATATGTACACAAGTCCCCTATAAAGCAAAACATTAGGTAGGTGGATAACAGAAAGAATTTTCTAAAACTTTATACGCCAAAGGCTTCAGATTATTTTCACTTGACCTAGGCTGGGGGCAGAGAGAAGAGTGAGGTGACTAGGAGGGGCCAGAAATGATAGATTAGAAGTAGCCCTTTAAATATCTCTTCTAACAGTGTGATAAACTAATATGCCTTTTACCTTATGAATGAAGAGGAGGACTCCCCTGGTTAAAAAGCAAAGCCTTCTGTAGACACATGGAAACAATAAATATTTTCTTCTAATTAAAGTACACCTTGCCTGCATACTGAAATACAAAATTAATCTCTTACCTTGGAATTTTGGCATTTAGTTCTGAAATGAAATTAGGTGTGAAATTTCTCAACTGTGTCCCAGTGAGTCACTTCTTATGTCATAAATTCACATACTTGTTGGACTGTGCTTCAAACTATTGCTGGGACTACATAGAATGTTATAATCTCATACTTCAACATCATCACTGTTCAAACATATTCAGAACTGGACTCTTAAAAGATATTTCACTTAGATTAAAAACCAATGTGCAATGTTATCCTGTTCAGTGGTTAGTTGAGCCTTTGTTCCCAGTAATGATTGAGACCTCTTCATCTGAGATGAATTTTGATAGATTCTTTTCTGCTAATTTTGCAAAGACTAGTGTTATGTAGAAATACTCAGGATATGAAAGGATTATACAACAATTAATATGGTAAGGATTTTGAAGAAACATCTAGTTCTTGAATTAAAATAACCCTTGAGAGGTAATGATTTTGTTCATAATTACCATTGAGAAGAATTGAGTATAAGACAATCAAACTATTGCAAGGAGGGAAAAAATTCTTCAGGTTCAGCAGGAGCTGATCACAAGATTCAGATTTATGTACAAGTATTAGATTGAGGAAATGCTCCTTTGGGAGACTAATAAGGAAGAGGAGGAGGCTGAGTGAGGAAGCGAAGCAGGTCAAGCAAGAATGACTCTCAGGCAAAATCCTACAGAGGGTGGTGTCAAAGGGATCCCACTGAGGAACAGTGAAATAAAGCCTCAAGTAAGTCTTATTCAAGGCAAGACTGCTAGGGTTTATTTATACCTGTCAGTAGTTAAACATGCAGATAGGGAAGGGGCTGAAAGTGTGGTGGGTAGAGAAAGAACAATAAGGCATTTCTAGGTGTTACATAATTAAAAACTAATTCACATCAAAACACCACAGAGCTCTTCTAGGATTTTTTTTTTTCTGATATAAAACTGGATATTAAGCCATCAGAGTAGATGAAAACAAAGACGTAATTTTATATTCCTAATATCTAGCATATTAGCTGGCATAAAATACACTATATATATATAATTTGTGCATGCCAAGTCATTTTAGTCATGCATGACTCTGCAACCCCATGGACTGTATCCCACCAGGCTCCATGTCTCTAATGTTTCCTGAGTTGGCAGACAGATTCTTTATTACTAGTGCCACCTGGGAAGCCCAATATATATAAAAGGTAGTATTATATATAGTATATGTGTACATATACATGAGTGAATGTTATTATTAAATATTCAAGTCCTTTCTCAGCCAACCAACAATTTGTTTTTCACAAACAAAATTCTGTTTATTCTGTAAATAATCAAGAATTTCCTGTATCTCTTGTGTTCCAGGCACTGGATGCAGGTTGGAAGCGTAGCAGTGAACCAGATAGACACAGTGTCTGCCTCCAAGGAACACTCATTCTTCTCAGAGGTGAGTGTTTATCAATACAATAAAAATTATACTGATAAACAGCTAATGAAATCTAGTTGTGACTAAGTGTTAAAAAAATAAAAGCATAGGGCAGCAGGTTATTGAACCTAATCTTGTCTGGAAGGTGACAAAAGGGCTTTTGACAAATATTAAGAATATATTATCAACTCTCAATTTTCAAGACTCCATGTGCTTCAGTGTCTGAAGCAGCCTCTACCATGTAAAACTAGATATAGTAAATAAGCTTTCTTTGAAGGAAGAGACAGCTTCACTTGGGAAAAAAAAAATCTCACTCATCACTATAACCACTCAGGCACACTTCTGACACAGTGGGAGAGCATGATGATACCAAAGGTTTGTGGACAGAGTGTCCACAAAGGGAAGGGAGGTCATCATGAGATGCTTGGAGGCACTTAGGGTTCAAATGTTGCCTGTTCTATAATGTTATTTCTAGTCCACTGAGCTCTTTCCTGGAAAAGCTTATGAAATCAAACAGAAAAAAAAAAATCATTTGTGCTTGAAGTACTCAAATACTAAAGTCTCGGTCTCATGAAAAGTTTTCTCTACCAAGATTCAGGCAATTTGGTTTGTAAAAATATAGACAGTTAAGTATATCAATTCTATTTTTCCTGAATCACAGAGGTCAGCAAAGTATTCTATAGAGAAAAGCCTAACAAGTGTATTAACTAGAATAACATGCATAAAAATAGGACAGAAAACTGAAATGAAAGTAGGTTGAACTGTTACAAAGACTTTGCCTCTATGATATAAGTAAAGAACTACAGAATAAGGCATAACTGATGGGAAGTGAATATGACTTATAAGTAATATAACCTGAGATACAATAATAGAAGAAGTTACATACATCATGAAGGATTCCTATCTCAAATTCCCTTTTTCACTTGAGTTGAGAGTGGTCCCAATATGCCACTCTACTGCAAACCTGGCTTTGTGGAGTTATGATAAAAGTCCCCTTTTGGGGTATCATTAACTGACTTTCTCCTACCCTAAAAACAATTATGCACATTCCAGTAAGTTAAATTCCCTTAAAATTTGGGTGATGGTAGAGTAAGTTTGACCTGGAAGTTTTCTGCCTTCAAAACTAGTATTCTTTTCACTTTACCATGTTCCTTTTATAAAAATAAATCTTAGAAATATTTTAATCCATCTTCTTCTTATAAACAAAGCCTCTTTCACAATCCTAAAGGTAGTCTTCCTACTGTCTACTTAAGTGCTTCCAATTATGAGAATTTTACTACCTAAAAAACAAACAAACAAAAATTACTGAAATATTGAACATACCTAATTTTGAGAAAGTCTGTTCTAAAATGAATTTCACCTTTCCTCAGCTTTCAGCTGTGCTTTAAACTAGGTATCTTAAGTCTGTTCCTTATTCTGTAAGAAAACCCTTCAGATGTTTAAATAGGCCTTTCACGTCTCTCATCTATTTCCTTTTCACCAGGAAAAACATTCCTAGTTCCTTCAACTCTTAAATATGTAACATTTTCATGTGAGCTCTGGACGTTATTTCAATATGTTGATGTTTTTCTTAAAATGTGGTGCCCAAAATGGGATACAATAACCCCAACGCTTAAAAAATGGCAAGCTGGCAAAACAACGTGAGAGTATTTTTTAACATTTCCATCAATATTTGTGGACCGTAATTTATACATATATATACACACACATATACACATATTAATTGTCATACAAACTGCTGTAATTGTGCAATTGATATTTTGAACTTTATGTTTCTTTTTGTTAAATAGAAACGTGTTGATTCTAACACAGTGCCTTAGATTTTCCTTAAGTCACTTCAAATCTTAATTACATCATCTACACAGTTCAACCTATGTACTTCTGAGGTCTGCAAATTTAGGACCTGCATCTTTGATAACTCTAACTCTGATAAAAACGTTAAGCTGGATGCACCCATTGGCAGAAGCATTCATCAGGCCACTGGACACATCTCACTCAGGTTAACATCTAACCATCGAGTGTTTAAATTCCACCCTCTTTATTGATAGTAACATATCCAAGTCTCTACCACACTCTACTACTCAATCATATTTCACAGTATTACCCACAATGGGGGAAATGTCATGTTTTCCTGAAATAAAATCCGAAAATATTTTAAAGTGCCAACCCTACACTTCCATCATGTAGAGAGAAAGTTTAAATTTATAAACATATAAATTTATGTTTATTTCTAGTATTAACTACATTATTTTATTTTTTAATGAAATCTATCTACTTAACTATTTTAAGGTTTGCCCATCAAGTGCTATAACTTTTCTGAATCTGCAGCTATTATATATTACTTTACTCAGATCAACATTTAACCGTATCCTGTCTTCTGAAGATCAATTTATTCTCCATGATTTTACAAAGATAATTGCAATGATTCCAAGAGTACATTCAAAACTATTAATAAAAATTATTACTTTATGATATAATAAACATTTTCATAAAGTTATATCTTCACACTTGACACATAATCTATAATAATAATAATATTTAACATTTATTAACTCCTGAAATGTGATAATTGCTTTACATGCATGATTTCATTTAATCTACAGAACAACTCTGTGAGGCAATTTTACTACTGTTATCTTATTTTCAAATGAGTATTGTGAGGCTTCTGAAAGTGAGGAATTTCTGCAAGGGCACATGTATAATAATGGTATAGCAGTGTCAACCACAAATTGGCACTTGCCATGAGTGCTTACTGTCTACTTCTACAAGGATTAAATCATGTGCTGCTGCAGCTGCTGACTTCAATACCCTCTGAAAGGAACTCAGGGTGGAGACCAGAAATGAAGCACTCTGTGCTCTGGAAAAATTTGTAGGAAAGGTCTTCAGATAGTTAGATACTCTCAAAAGCTGATTTTATAAGCCCGATTCTTATATCTCTTCACATCAATAGAAGCACTAAAATACTTCATGATGGTGATTGTCTCTCGTGACCAACAGAAGCTTCACAAGATCAGCAGAAGCTTTCTACCAAAAAAAATATATGCCTGAGAGCATGTACTCCCCCTTTACCAAAATCACATATATACTGTCCTTTTCCCTTCTCTGAAAGTTTCTCAGAGCTATCTGAGGTGCTGTCTCCTAGGCTCTAGTCCTCATATTGCCTCAAATAAAACTTAAGCTGGCATCTCTCACATTATGCATTGTTTACGTCAACAGCAAGAAACTGGAACACAGTGTTTTATGGAACCAAACTCCTTAACCACTAAACTGTACTAGGCAGATTTCCAGAAAATAATTTGCTTTATCAGAGGACATACACATTCAACATTTTGTGAGATACTAGAAATCACCCTCCTGAAAGCATGCAGTTGTTTATTAGCACACCAATAATGTACATTAGTGCCCTCAATGACACTGTCCACTGCTAACATTTTGTATTTGTCAGCTGTACCCCTGTTTTGATTTGCAATTTCATTCACTTTTTAACTTGAGCATGCATTTGAAAATGTTTTGGTACCATTTGTTTTTATTTTTCTATTAATTGCTATTCTTTGCCCTATTTTTGTTATTCAAATTTGTGCTTTAATTGATTTGTGGAAACTCTTCATATATTAACACAATACATACTTTATGTACTTCAAATACTTACATTTTATTTTAAGTATCATTCACAGTAAAATAATTTTGAACTTTTTCTGAAATCACATTTGTGGTTTTGATGTGCTTTAAGGAGATTTTTATCCACAAAGGTATAAAAACAAATTTCATAGGTTGTCTCTGATGTTATACCTTTAATCCAACATTTAAACTTTTAATTCAATGTTTATAGAAGGTACAGAACAGAGTATTAAGTCATGTAAATAAATTGCACTGATATTTTCCTAGGTCAGTCTCCCAAGGCAATATAAATAAAAACAAAAATAAACAAATCAAACTTGACAAGCATTTGCACGGCAAAGGAAACCATAAACAAAAACACAACCTACAGAATAGGAGAAAATATCACAATATATGACAGGGGCTTAATTTCCAAAATATATAAACAAGTCATACAACTCAACAAAAGAAAAAACTCAATTGGAAAAAGGATAGAAGACTTAAATGTCTATTTAGGTCTTACCTGAAGAGATGCTCAACATCGTTAATTATTAGAGAAATGCAAATCAAAACTACAATGAGGTACCACCTCATAAAAAACACAAATAATAAAAGCTGGAGAGAGTGTAAAGAAAAGGGAACCCTCCCATACTGTTGATGGAAATGTAAGTTGGTGTAGCCACCGTGGAAACAGCATGGACTTTGCTCAGAAAACTTAAAATAGAGCTACCAGATGATCCAGCAATCCACTGTGGGCATATATCCAAACAAAACTATAATTCAAAGAGACACATGCACCCCTATGTTGACAATAGCCAACATGGAAACAACCTAAATGTCCACTGACAGGTGAATGAATAAAGAAGATCTGGTACATAAATACAATGGAATACTACTCAGCCACAAGAAAGAACAAAATAATGCCATTTGTGGCAACATGGTTGCAATTTGAGATTATCATACTAAGTGAAGTAAGTCAGAAAGAGAAAGACAAATACCATTTGATATCCCTTATATGTGGAATCTAAAATATGATATGAATGAACCTATCTATGAAACAGAAATACAGGCAGAGAATAAACTGATAAGTGCCAAGGAGGGTAGTGGTAGAGGGGTGGATTGGGAGTTTGGGACTAGCAGGTTAAACAGGCATATATAGAATGGATAAACAACAAAATAGCTATATAACACAGAGGACTATATTCAATATCTTGTGATAAATCATAATGGAAAATATGAAAATGAATGTATAACTGAGTCACTTTGCTGTACAACAGTAATTAACACAACATTGTAATTCAATTGTACTTCAAATAAAAACATAAAAATGAAAAAAAAAAAAAAAGTCACATTCATGTTCCAAAGCCCTTGAGTTCAAATCATAATGAGCTGGGTTACCCTGAGCAAATTACTTAACCTGTTAGTGTATCAGTTCCTTGTGTTTAATATTGAGCTAATGATGGTATGTATCTTGCTGGGATTTTTCAAATATCACACAAGTTAATACACATAATGAGCTTAAAAAGGCCTGATACAGATTAAATAGTCAAATATTAGCTTTTAACTATTTTAAATTTATTATATGTATTTGTCTTAGCAGAAGTTAGAGATCTATTTTTTCAAAATGGGGAGGCAGTAGTCCATATATTTGTTTTTAAATTTTGGATCATTTCCTCACTGATTCACTATAATTGCATACTCAGATTTCATTTGTTAATCTATTTTCCAACATTTATAACATTTATGATTTTAATACTTTTATTGTTATGATTTTTTTTTACATATAAAGAAACAGGCTTGAAAAGGTGATGTGAGAGATAAAGTTACCCAGTTGTAAGTGATCTTAAATTTACACTTACATCTTACAAAATGGCTGGATTCATAGAAGTGGTCTTGTTTCTTCAACGAATGTGGAATAAAACATGATCTTTCCACCATACAGCACTATTTTGTTATGAAATACTTATGAACATATTACAGTTAATATTTTAGTTATATCTTTTTATACCTCCTTTTTGTGATCTAGTATTATTCATCTTTAAGATTGTCAACCAATTATTTTGAGGTACATAGAGGACAGACCCATGTCTCAGTCATGTTTGTTACCCTGGTGCTCAGAAGTTCCCTGCACATAACAAAAAGTCAATACACATTTATTAAACATAAATTCTTTTAAAAATAATGTAATATGTTGTACCTATTTAAAATCCCATAATGTCTTGTGGCTACTCAAATTCCAAAACTTTGTCATCATTTTTAGATACCTTAGAGAATGGCTCCATGAAGATAATATCTCCCACTAAAACTCAAAATAGTGCTTTACATCAGGCAGCTGATCCATCTCACTCTCTCAGAATACCTATGTTGATATCTATTTCTCTCCCATCCTATATAGCTTTTATTATTAAAAATTTATTAAGGAAGTTCTCCTTGACTACTTGGGAGCACATTAATTTCTCTTTCTTCCTGAGCCAGCAGCTAGAATTTTTAATTTTAGAGGTAAAAATTATCTTAGACTAGATCTAGGTTAAAGCCTTCATTTAATAATGAGGAAATGGATTGCTAGCTAGGTTATGAAACTCTCCCTCTGAGTATTCTTGATGGATCATGGCTCACATTTTATATTTCAATTTTGTATTTCTCTAATTTTGTACCAATGTGATTCAAAGCTCCTCTGGAGCTAGAACTAACAGTAGATTCAGCAATTCATTGAATAAATATTATTAAGTGCCAACTCTGTGACAAGAAATATTCCAGAATCTAGAGGTGTAAAACTACTACAGATATGTGCAACTTTTATATAACCATTGCCCATGAATGAAGCTGACTTTAATTACAAAAATAAAAAATAAAAACAAACAACAGTTTAATCACTGGGAAATTACAATTGTGACTAAGGTTATAAAGAAAAATTTATGCCATGAAATAGACACTAGAATATTTAATCTATGCTGGAGGGCAAGGAAGAATTTTTCAAAGAAGTAACATTTCTACTGAAATCTGAAGAATGAGTACAAGTTAGGTAGGCAAAGTGAAAGAAAATTTCTTCATGCATAAAAAAGTACGAGTTCAAAATTTTGCGCCTGAAAAAAGTACTTTGGAATTTGACAGAAAAAGAAAAGAACATGAAGAGATGCTCAAAATCACTACTCATCAGGGAAATGAAAATCAAAATCACAAAGAGGCATCACCTCATACCTATGAGAACAGCTATCATCAAAAAAACAAAAATAATAAGTACTGGTGAGAATGTAGAGAAAAGGAAGCCTTCTTGCACTGTTAGGTTGTACATCTGAAACAAAACATTGTAAATCAACTATACTTCAATTAAAAAAAAGAAACAGTATGATTTAAGCAACAGAGTGAGAAGAAACTGAGGATTAAAATGACAAGAAAGCTAGTTAAGCACTATGTGCAATGTCTATCATTGAGGTCTCTCACTCAGAACTTGATAGCAAGTAAGACTGATAGCAAAAGATAGAAATCTTCTAGAAAGTTATCACAGGGATATTATGCCATTATTTTTAATTATAAAGCCTGCTGTGAATTTTATGTTGACAAAGTTTAATAACATAAACAAAATGAATGTAGGAGACCTGCCCAAGCCTGGGGGAGAAAGGAAAGTAGCTTGGCTAAGCTGAAAGCTGCAGAGATGCGAGGTCTGGGTGCACAGATTTGAGGTGGTAGTAGAGACAAGGAGGTATTAGAATTTCTGGTTTTCTGGTATCACCGAGTGAGTAAAATTTACGATGCAACCAAGAAATAGGGATAGTCAAAATTTCAGACTTAAGCCTATTAAGTTTGAGAGGGCTGTGAGCAATCCAAGTAAATACATTATGTAGGAGATTGGCAGTCTGGTTCTGAAGATATAAATTTGAGGATTGTTGGCATAATGATAAAAATAAATCTATAGGGCTGAATAAGATCACTAGGGAGAGAAATCAGGAATAATACCAATAAATTCAAACACTTTGAGGTCAAGTAGTGTTAGAAAAACTGGCAAAAGAGTCTGACAAATATCAGCCATAGTGGAAGATGTAAAACTAATATACAATGATGTCAGGAAAGTCGAGAACAAATAGTATACCTGACATAAAGGTGGGATTCAAAAGCTATTTTTAAGATGAATGAATGAAACTACTCATCTGCATTGAATGCTGCCAACAAGTCAATTAAGATGGGAGCTGAAAAGCATCTATCAAATTTAACAATATGAAAATCAATGATGACCCTATAAGAGTCATTTTGGTAATGGAGGTTGGGGAAATGGGTGGGAAAGGATATCAAATTAAAGCAGGCTGAAGAGTAAATAAATTGGCTCCAGTTCGTGAGCTTCACCAAAATGAGTATTCAGAATGTACACATAATATCTACATATTAAGAGAAAAGCAAACATATAACTAGATTGAAAAATAAGAAAAATAGAAACAGTTCACAAAATAGAAAACAATGTCCAAAAGCATATGAAAAAGTATCCAACTAATATTCAGGAAAATGGCAACATGAAATACTGTGATAGGCAGGCTCTAAGATGACCTTCAAGGACATTTGTTGCTTCCTGGTGCTCATGCCCTTGTCTAATCCTCTCCCCTTAAGCGTGATCTGGACCTAGGGACTTGCTCCTAATTTTTAAAACATGCAAAAGGGATGAGATGTCTATTTCTGAGCAAGTTACAAAAAGATAGATTTCCCTCATGCTTATGTTCTCTAAATCTCCTGCTTGCTTTTAGTGAAACTAGTTTCCATATTGTCGGCTGGCCTATCTAAAGGCACATGTAAAAAACTGAGGGTGGTCTCTATCCAACATCCGATGAAGACAGACCATTGTGCCCAATCCTTGGTATAACAGCATATAAAGAACTGAATTCTGCTAACAGACATTTGAGTAAGGTTAGAAAGTCAATCTTGCCCAGTGAAGCCTTCATATAAAAACAACAATCCTCACTAATACTCTGTTGTCACCTGTGAAAGAACTTGAGGCAGAGATGCTCAGACAAGTTTGCATTCATGATTCACAGAAATCATAAGATACTAATCTTTACTGTTTTAAGCCATTGCCTTTTGGGGAAATTTGCCATGCACTAATAAATAACAAAGACAAGGACCATTGTATCCCCTTAAATAAGCAAAAAAACCCTCAAAGTCTAATTAAAACAAGTGTTTGTAAGAATGTGGAGACAAAGGGAACATCCATGTATTGCTGGTAGAAATATAAATTGGTTCCATCACACTAAAAACAATTTGACAACTGCTATTAAGTTGAAGATATTGTACCCTTAGCTATCAATATTCCTTCTAAAGGAACAATTTCATGCAAGCAAAGAAATATAGATAGGAATAATTATTGTATGAGTGTATTACATGATTACATAGAGTTAAAAACTAGACAACCTGAATGCTCATCAATTTGAGAATTGGTAAATAAATATTTTTGATGCTGCAAAACACTATATTAAGGGTAACATAAATGAATTAGATCTCCATGTGTTAATATAAGATACAAAAAGTATATTAATACTCGGATGATTTGTGTAGTTATAAAGTATATACATACCTTATGTAATTTATAATATATATAAATATTATAAATTATAGAAGTTAGAGTGGAAATGGTATATACCTACTTCAATATAACAGTCAACCTTTGGAAAATGAAGCAATGGAGATTAAATGAGAATTGATTTAATTATATCCATAATATAATTCTTTGAAAAAATGAACCAAAGCAAATATAGCCAAGAAACTAATTAAGTCTGAGGGTAGATGATACATGGCTACAGGTTATATTGGTGTGTTTTTCAAGTTTTGAAATATTTCATTATACACTTTAGGAGTTGTGAATCTGAATCAGGTACAGCTGATGTCATAGCAAAAAAAATTGCAAGCTTGATTATGAAAGAGATGGAGACATTAGGGGATACTGAAGAACTTGTGAGGGCAAGAAAGAAATTGCTTCCTTTACTGTATTTTAAATGGAAAAATATAGAATATGTGTAGATTAATGGAATGACTTGTCTTGCAATACACACTGAAAAGTCAAGTAAATAAAGAGGATAAAGAAGAGAGTGAGAGCATATTAAGAACTCAATGTAAAATTATGGCCACTGATATTTTTCCCATTGTAACATAAGATGGATAGACAGGACAAGGATGAGTACAGATTCTGAAAAAAGACTTTCATGTTAAGATTATGATTAATTAGAAGTATGCGAGACATATATAAAAATAGAGGGACCAGAAGTGACAATCTGTAATTTGAGGGTGGGAGGAAAGTTATGAAACAATATATACAGAGAATGAGACTGAGAACTCAATAAAGAAAAGTTGTAAGATTTCTCGGTAGTGTTAAGAATTCAGTTGAATCTATGGTGTTATCAACTGAACTAATTTTTTATGAAATAAATATTTGCAGTAATTAAATATTTATTAAATAAATTAAAATTGTAATCTGGTTGTTTGGGAAGACTGGGATCGTACTTTTGTTTAATGTACTTTTTACTCAAGTATTTACATACTGGAGCTTAACTGTAAGAATATAATGCACTGCCTTTTGCTGAAAACTCAAAGTCATCTAAGGCAGGGGTAAACTTAAGAATAATATATACATTTATTGTGATTTTCTTGGTAAATTTTAAAAAAGTACAGAATCAATAGGTTCTTACAGAATGTAATATACTCTTGAGACCTGGCTAACAAATCAATCCTAGAGTTTTCCAAATCATATAGAAGAAAAACTAGAATAATCAAAAATTTTACGATTTAATATTTCCTTAATTATATCCTGTTACTTTATGTATCTTTTATTAGAGTATTAAGATATGTAACTAAGTAATTTTAATATATGTAACATTTGGATTTCCTGAAAGAAAGATTTAGGAACAAAATCATTTAAGATAGCAAGGTAAAGCATTGGAACAAAGTTTATTTTGTTCCTAACTTGATTGAGGATGTAAAGTGTAGCAGAAATAATACTCAACTGAGTCATTAAGCTCAAATTCCAATCCTGACACTGTCTTCAGCAAGTCCCTGAATTCCTCTGGATTTCTTTGTCTACAAAAGTAGAGGATTAAATTAAATGATCTTTCAAATCCTACTATTTTTAAGCTTCCTACTCTTCTTCAGTTCAAAAGAATTTGGGAAAAGAAGAGTTCTAATAAACACAGATATATCCAATTTTCAGATATACAATGAGAAATGTCCTCTACGCAGTCAGGCTGTGCGCAGGATTAACTACGTCTCTTTGACATCTCTGTCTTTGTTGCTTTCAATGTCTGCTCTGTAACCTAGTTACTTCTTTTCAGGTTTAGAGGCAGAAAGAATTCAAAAGCAAAAGTAGATAGAAGCAAAAATCCGAGAGAAGTAAAGGGGATAAAAGTACGTGTGTATTCAATTTGGTATCTTGATAGAAATGGGTGCTCCTTCAACTTTGGGGATATAATTTCCTGCAAAAAAAAAAAAAAAAAAAGGAGATGGCAATAAACTAGAATGGAGAAGGATTGGGTTGAGAGGAGAGTTAAAAAGCAACAATATCTGCCATCTTTTTAGCCCAAGTTTTATCAGCTAGCACTGCTTGTAAGTAGTATTTTATTTGTAAGAAGAACAGTATTAGAAAAACCAGAGATGAGGATGTCAGGAAAATCCAAAGTAGGTGGGAAAAAAGGATTTCTAGGACACCACTAAGCAACTGGCCTTATAACTGCTCTGTTGATGTAATAGTAACAACTGACCTAACATTAAGAAAATAAATCAAATATGAGGAAAGAACTTAATATTCCATGGATACAATAGTACTACTATATTGGTAAACCTCTGCTAATTTTCATAAATCAAATCTCTGATGAATAAATGATACAATTACCATCAATTTTCACACAACCAGGCTCAATGTAGGATTTAGAGAAAGACAATGATTAGGAAACTTTCAGATATATGTGTCCTTTCAAAACGGTGAGCATAACTGAATACAACTTATCTTGTGATTTGGAGGATGGGAGCATTTTCTTATATAACTTAGTTGACTGGAAAATATATTTAATGGGATACATAACAGAAGAACTGCTTGTTGGAATCTTTTGTTGTTCATTCACTAAGTCATGTCTGACTCTTTGCAACCCCATGTACTGCAGCATGCCAGGTTCCTCTGTTCTCCACTATCTCCCAGAGTTTGCTCAAACTCATGTCCATTGATTCTATGATGCTGTCTAACCATCTCATCCTCTGCCGCCCCCTTATCCTTTTGTCTTCAATCTTTCCCAGCATCAGGGTCTTTCCCAATAAGTCAGCTCTATGCATCATGTGGCCAAAGTACTGTAGCTTCAGCATCAGTTCTTTCAATGAATATTCAGGTTTGATTTCCTTTAGGATTGACTGGTTTGATCTCTTTGCAGTCCAAGGGATTCTCAAGAGTCTTCTCCAGCACCACAATTTGAAAGCATCAATTCGCCAGTGCTCAGCTTTCTTTATTGTCCAATTTTCACTTTCATAAATGACTAATGGAAAAACTAGTTTTGACTATACAGACCTTTGTCAGCAAAGTGACATCTCTGCATCTTAGCACAATACTAAACTGCTTTAAATATGAAATCACATGCATTGCTTTTTTTTAAAATCTAGAAACCACCTACTCATTTAAGATATATTATGAAAATAATGATAAACTTTATTTTACAGTGGCTATTTTCTTTTCTTTTTTTGCTATCAGGTCCAGGATTTGGTGCATACTGTCTACTTAAAATGATCTCTTGAGTATGTGTGGATAGCAATCTTTGCTGCTCTATGCACTCTGCATATGGCATACACACCCAAACTCAAGAATGCCAGCAAATGCTAGAAGATAGAAAGGCAGGGTAAAAAATTTCCCTGGAGCATCCAAAAGGAACTAGCTCTACTGATTCCTTGAATTTAGCTCCCCAAAACAGAAAATTAAGAGATTCTTTATATGTGGAAGTAGGGAGCTGCTGTAAAAAAATGCCAAAAATGTAAAAGTGACTTTAGAATTAGGTAATGGACAGAGTCTGGAGGAATTTAAAGGGACATGATAGAATGAGCCTTGATGTCTTTGAACTGGCTGTTAATAGAAATATGAATGTTAAAAGAGCTGCTGGTGAGGACTCAGAAGGAAGTGAGTAGCATGGTAAAGAAAACTTACATTACCTTAGCAAATGCCTAAGTTCTCTGAAATAAACTGATGATAGAAATATGGATGTTGATAGAAATAAGTGTGCTTCTGGCAAGAGCTCAGAAGGAAATGAGAAACATTACTGAAACTGAAAGAAGCGAGATTGTTGCTATATAGTGGAAAGAAGCTTAGATGTATTATTCCCTACAGTTATATGGAAATAGAATTTACAAGCAATGCATGATTATTTACTGAGAATATTTTCAAGCAAAATATTGAAGGTGTGCCTAGTTTCTAATTGCTGCTTTTAGTAAAATGCAAAAAAAAAAAAAAAAGAGAAAGGAACTGTTTAGCCAAATGAAACTACTTCTTGATGATTTGGAATATTATCATCTTATCTTGATTTCAAAAGATGCAAAATTAGGAGATTCACTATTAGGGAAGAGTGCTCTAGAGTAGTAAGCCAAAGGTATGACTCAACAGTCTTTTGCTAGTACCCTGAAAGGATAAAAATTGCAGTATTCAATCACATGCAGGATGCTTTGAAATATTTGGCAAGTAGTCCAGATATCTCAAAAGAAGAGAGATGGGATTAATTTGAAAACTTCTGTGGAGGAACCTCTTGTCTAATGGAGTGAATCCCTGTGATGGGAGGCACACAAGGTTCTTAAGAATATTGTATCAACAGGAACACTATCAGCCTGAACTAAGAGACAAAACAGTACAAAATGAAAGAAAGCTGTCAGATTCCAAAAATTATAAAAGCAGGAGAAAGGTTGATAGATGTACTCAACTACAAACATGCAATCCTTTCAAAAAAAAATGGAGAAAGACTTAAAGTCAGAGCTTTGACTCCAGATGGTAGAGCCAATAGCCACAGAATTATTCCCCAGTCTTAAAACCCAGTGAAAATTGCCTTCTTGCACTTCTAAATAGGCTTGGGACCAGTGAGTCTTTTTGATCCCCTTTCATCCTTTCTCCTTTTTAACAGGAATGTCTATAACTTGCATTTTACATCACACAATTGTATTTAGGGAGCAGGTAACATATTTTCTAATTTCGCAGGTCCACAGATGGGAGAGGAATTCTACCCTATAATGAATCATACAGAGTCTTGATTATACTTGAGTTAGATGATTTTTGTGGGGTGATATTTGTGTCTTTTGAACTGATGATATTTAGATGAGATTTTGGACTTTCTGTTGATTCTGTAATGTCTTGAGACTTTGGGAAATGTTGTGATGGGTTGAGTGCATTTTGTATATGAATGGATAGAAATCTCTGAGGGCCAGGAGACAGATTTTGCTAAGCTGAATGATGTCTACTCCTGAAAAATAACCTGCCTTAGTCTTAGAAACCTGTGAACGTTACCTTAATGACAAAAGAGATTTTGTAGATGGAACTAAATTAAGGATTTAATGATAGACTATCCTGGATTACCTGGGAAGCCCAATGTAATCACCAGGGTCTTAATAACAGGGATGTAGGGAGATCAGATAGAGAAGGTAGTAACTGACAAAAGCAGAGGTTACAGTGATGCAGTCATAAGCCAAGGACAGCTAGTAGGCTCTAGAAGCTGGAAAAAACAAGGAACAGGCTCTTATCTGAAGCTGCCAGGAAAAATTCGCTTGCTTCCACCTTGATATTTGACCCCCAGCAATTGGATACTAATGCAGTATGTTTTTTCTTAACCTATTAATTTGAAAATTTTCACTTATTTACAAATGTAACCTACAGTATACTCCAGTTAGAATAACATTATAAAATATTAAGTACATATAAAGCATTTGTCCAAACAGGTTCTGAGGTGAGTACCAACTATTTTCATATAGAAAAGTAAACACAAATTGATTCAGTCATATCTAGATTCAAGAAAGTGTCCTGAGGATATCAAAAAAATGCATTAAATTTAAGACTCTCAGATGTCAACCTAAGGAGTTTTTTATTGTAATATTTTATTTTTCTCAATGATCTCCTATAGAAGCAGTACTCTACATATAATTTTCAGAGCCCAAAATATTTTAACTGCTATTTCAATGTGTTAATCAATCTCAAAAACTCATTACATTTTGTTTTAATTTATAGCATAAATACATGCCAGTATTAATAATTATGATAACAGTATATGCTGAAAACTACACCCATATCCCAGAAATGCTAGTTCTAACAAGGGCCTACAACACAAATGTTATTATGACAGCTGATCTCCAGGAAATTTTTAGTAATATTCTCATGGCCTTATAAATGTCTATGGTAGTTGTCAGCAATAGGCTACTACCAGCAAAGCTCACAGACTATTATACCATATCGTTTGCCTCTGAATTTGGAAAGATAAGGGCTTCTGTCATCTCAAATAATTAATATTTTCCCAATACAGATTAGAATATTTTAAAAATTATGAAAATCCCACATTCTACCTGTGATTGATTAAATGCAATATTCTATTTATCCTAATAGTTCATTTTGTTCTAATATATTATGGGCAAATGAGAGGGAAAAAAAAAAGTAAGCTCTGTCCTGAACTTTAGTGTTATTTTGTAATAATCAAGGAAGTCATAGTTGGAATGATACAGTCGGCCAAATTCCAGGCTGTAGATAAAATAGGTTATTCACTCCTAATAAAGATCTAGCATTATAATAATTACTCAATTAAAATTTATAACAACTTTATAACAACCTGATTTTAAAGATGAATGACCCAAAATATCAAAGAAAGTAATTATGCTATATTCTTATTTAATTTACTACATAATCATTCATGTATGTTATAGTTTTCATCAGAAAATGTATTAAATTAACTTGTACTTTCACAACATCTTGATATTTCACAGCTGTTGGCCCTTGACCGCATAAAATAAGGTGAATAAAAGGATTTGTGCCTTTTTGGATATTTGGCTTTGTTTTGCTTTTTTAAGATATAAGAGTAAAGTGTAAGTAGATTGATGGCAGACCTCTCCTATTCTTTGGCTCCTTTTAATCTTTTAAAATACGATTTCATACCTACCCTTGAGATATAGACCAAGAAATGTTTTCTTCCACGTAAAGCATTTCTCCAAATCTGCAAGCCCTAAGAGAGTCTGAAATGATCAATTCTACCAATTAAAGTTCAACACTAAGACCTCTGGTTTAGAACTGATCTGGCATATTTACAGCACGTGGTTCAGAGAGTTAAAGCATAGTCTGTAAATGATTCAGGAATGTAGACATTTTTAAATAGATGCACTTGACTGCTAGGTACTCTGAGCAAGTTCTCTATAGAAACATTGCAATGCACAACTTAAGAATTCTATATACTTTCGCTTGTCAGTTTTCTTCCTGACATAAATATTTTAATTCCAATTTATACATATACACATACCTAAATGTTTTAACACATATAAAACATAGTTATGGTCTCTTCATGTGCTTGTATTAATAATAATAGCTAATAGATATTGAGAATAATATATGTCCCACTTCTCTAAGTATTCTATATTGATTAACACATTTAATCCTTACAATATTAGGTGTATTCTAGCAATCTATCTATTTTATGGGTTATAAAAAAGGCCAAGAGACAGCTACTAAGTCACTTTTCCAAAGTCAAACTAAAATAAACAGTACTAGAAGAATTTGAACCAAAACAACCTGAAGACAGAAGTCATAATCTTCATAAAAATCTTTAAATACTTCATTTTACAATTAAATAAACTAAAGCAAAGAGAGTTTAAATAGTGTATGGAGAGTCAAAGCACTGGGAAGGAGTGACAGGAGAAATTCAACCTATTATGTCATCTGATTCTAGAAACCGTGATCTTAACCACTCAATATAGTACCACTTTGCTAAATATTTGCCTTTTCAGAACCATTGATTACATAGAAGTCATTACATCTATGTGTCAAAAACCATTTCAATCAAGGGGCCATAGAAAGAAACATGGCTTTCAAATGCCTCTCCTTTACCTAGGATGGATGGGTAGTGATAATACTAATCTATAAAAGGATAAATAAGCTCTTAATCTACCACCTTCCTCAACCAAACCATTACCCAGTGCACAAACATTTCAAGACCATTATCTGGCTTGTTTTTTATTTCCAACTCCTCTGTTGACTGTCAGTTCGCAGAAGGAGAATGGCATTGAAACATGTAAAATATCATGTATGAAACGAGATGCCAGTCCAGGTTCGATGCACGATACTGGATGCTTGGGGCTAGTGCACTGGGACGACCCAGAGGGATGGTATGGGGAGGGAGGAGGGAGGAGGGTTCAGGATGGGGAACACATGTATACCTGTGGAGGATTCATTTTGATATTTGGCAAAACTAATACAATTATGTAAAGTTTAAAAATAAAATTAAATTAAAAAAAATAAAAAAATAAAATCTACTGCTGATGCTATAAAGTGCTGCCTTATCCTCTCTGCAGCCTAACTCTTCTCTAAGGAATCCTGCCCTAACCATAGGTGCTACACAAACTAACTTCTGTTGTCACTGTTTGCCTTGGTCTTTGAAGCTGTATTTGTATTTACAGATATATGTGCTAGTCACTGTTCTAGGCGTGTATTATCAATGTTCCTAACAACACAGTCTAGCCAAGGAAGTATCCCCCTTTATACATAAGGAAATTTGAAAGAATAGGTAATATATCTAAAACAGACTAGCTAGGAAGTGGTGTATCTGAGATTCAAATTTAGATCACTTGTCCTTAAAAGACTATTCTGTGTCCATTTAATCACACAGCTACACAAAAACACAAGTTCATTCCATTCTGCATATTTAGGCTGAAAACAATTTATGTACATCAGTTACAAACACATATATGATGGATGTCCTTTGATGTGGTCATATTACTTTTGACATACATATCTACCGCTTTTTTGTGATATATGTATATAAGGAAATTTAGAGAAATAGACAACATAATGTGAAATGGATTAAGATCTTAAAAAAGATGTACTTAAAATCAGACAGGTTATTTCCTTCAGTTTTATTTTGCAAATGATTCTAATTAATTCTGGAAATGTAATGTTTTTCAAAAACTTTAGATAATATATTGTGATCAAATTTGCTTAATTTAGTACACCTTTAAAATTTAAGCCAGTTTCTCCACCTCATAAATATCTCTTTTACAACAGAATAAACACGAGTCAGCTGACTTACTTTTCAACCAGCTATGAAAATTTATTATGAAAATATCACCCCTGTCTCTAGTATAAAAAGACTGATTGAAATGTAAATTCACATAAGATTTCTGACAGCTACAACAAACATAAAATATGGACATATTAACAGCATTATCTACTCTTGTAAACACTTGGAAGACTGTAATTTTAAAAAGGCTACAAGTCTTCCATAAGGTAAACACAGTAATGCAATAGGAAAAATGGAATTTCTACCATTATTATTTAGTTACATTCTTTCCTACTTTGTACATTTGACTTATGCTTTTACGAGAATGGCTTTATCAATGAATTTCAGTACATTTGTTTGAAGGCAAAAGTCTGAATTCCAAAAGTTTCAGTCATTTTCACCTTTCAAATATTTAGAACATAAATTTGGCTAAAATGATTATCTTGAATTTTACTGGGATTGAACAAGCATGCTGTTTCTTGGTATTCTGATTATGTCCCCTTGAATATTTTAGTCTGTGCTGTGGTACAAGTGTCTCATATGTTCTAGTTAATTGTATTTTTATGAGGAGAAATATGTTAAATCCAGAGAAATGATAACATCATAGTTATAAAATCCATAAATTATGGATATAATCAAAAGTTTAAATAAATTGGTCATGGGCATTCTACTTTTTTCCAACATTAGTTTGTATTTTAACTTTACTGGTTTGTATGTGAGAGAATGAGGTAAAATTGGAGTCAACTAAAAGAAATTAGAAATATAATAGTATAAATTTGGGTGCTGTGCTGTGCCTAGTCACTCATTCATGTTCGACTCGTTGCCATCCCTGGAGTGCAGCCTGCCAGGCTCCTCTGTCCATGGGGATTCTCCAGGCAACAACACAGGAGAGGGTTGCCATGCCCTCCTCCAGGGATTCTTCCCAAGCCAGGTCTTCCAAATTGCCAGTGGATTCTTGACCATCTGAACCAACAGGGAAGCCCATAGATTTGAATAGCTGATATCACCATCTAGGGACTATACCTTCATACTCACAAATCTCATATATATATATATATATATATATTTTTTTTTTTTTTAACTGACAGAATTCTAATTCTGATACCAAACTCTGGTATACTGTTTATGTCAAATGCTGATTAAAAAATACCAAATTCTAGAGACAAGTGTTGGCCATAATTCAGAAATAAACATTTCTTGACAGTGTGATTCAGAGCTCATTTGCATTCAGTAGGCTTCCAACATATAAAATTAAACGATGTATTCTTTATTTCCTCCTCTTCCAGGATGCCTCTCTGGTCTATCACTGTAAATTCTTCTAGGAGGTGTACTATTGGGACCCGTGAGACATACAGAAGAGAAAAAGATACATTCCAGGCGTGAATATAATTTAAGTTCTTGAGGGGAAATCCAACATGGATTTGACATTCTGGCATTTCTATGAGTGGAATACTGGTTAAACTTGAAATAATTTATGAAATACAAGGTGAGAAAAGCAATGGTTCAAGGAGGAGAGCAGTAACTGCTGAAAGGATCTTGTTCCTGTTAAACTCGTCCATTTATACTCAGATGGCTGCTGAAAAATATCCAATGGCTAGGAATGAGGCCTCTGTTTTGGAGAAAAATATACCTCTGATGAATATTTAGTATAGGAATACAAGGGAAATTGGGACAATTCCTTGTGGTTTGAATTTTGAGTTTCCCTTTGGTTTAGTCCCAGACTTTATGGCTCTGTGCCTCTGTGGGTGTAGACTGAAACATTCCAGTGACCAGATGGAAGCAGAGTGTCTTTTCTGCTCAAGTTAGAAGAAAAAGAAAAACAAAGCAGTTAGTCAACACACACATATGTGTTGCAAGGCATTTTGCTAGATACTTTGAGGTTCACCACAGAATCATAAGGCATGACATAGGTCCTAAGAATCCTATACTTTTTAGGAAGTGACAGCATATGCAGTCTATTAATTTCTGTACTACTGGTGGCACTAGCAGTAAAGAACCTGTCTGCCAATGCAGGAGACTTAAGAGAAGCAAGTTTGATCCCTGGGTCAGGAAGATCCCCTGAAGGAGGGCATGGCAACCCAATCCAGTATTCCTGCCTGGAGAATCCCATGGACAGAGGAGCCTGGTGGGCTACAGTCCACAGGGTCACAGAGTTGGACATGATTGAAATGACTGAGCATGCACATGATCTTAACTCCAAATGCACCACGGTATGTTTCAAATGATTAGTTCTTAACAGCATTTGAAACTTATTCTGTTCTATGGAATGCCTGCATATATGTTTTTTATTGTTTCCACAGTTTGGTTTTTAGGCAACCTGTATAACTGTTCCACTCATACACCATCTCTTTCTTTCCCAAACTCTTTCTTCAACATGAACGTCTTCCACACTCCAGAACCTTTTATCCTTCTACCTCTGAATCTCTCCATGTGAACATCATACAAACAACTTGAATTCAACATTTATAACATAGAAATCATCATCTGCATAAGCCCACTTTCTGTCTTGCAGTTGTGGTCATTATCTCTGACTCCCCCTTATTTCCTTCAGAAATCCTGGCAACCAGCATGTTGTCTGAATTCTCTATCTCCCTTGTCAGACCTTTGGGGTTCTAGTCATCTTTCTTTGCTTAAATTAATGGAAATACCATTTAACTAGGTCCCTGATGATTTTTCTACACAGCAATTAAGAGTAATTTTTCTAAAACAGGCATTTGATAAATTCACTCTCCCACTTAAGTTCAATGACAGTAATCTTTTCAGAATAAAATCATCTGTGACTTGCATAGTTATCTATGATGTGTGCTCTTCTTCATCTCTTCTTACCTTTCACTCTAAAATTACACTAACCTAACATGGATTCACCACGCTTTTGCCGAACACAGAACCTTTGCATAAACTATTCACTCTGCTTATATCTCTTTTATCCTATTCTCTATTCCAGTTGACAAATTTCCATTCATCACTTTAGTGTGCACTTGTGACTGCTCCTGGAAGATGCCTCTTCCATCAAATATTTAGCAAAGTGGCACTATGTTGAGTGGTCAAGACATAGGTTGAGTTTCTCCTATCACTCCTCCCCAGTGGTTTGACTCTCCATAAATTATTTAAACTCTCTATGTCTTAGTTTATTTAATTATAAAATGAAGTATGTAAAGATTAGTGTGAAGATTAAGCAATGATTTCTGTCTTCAAGTTGCTTTGGTTCAAATCCTTCTAGTACTGTTTATTTTAGTTTGATTTTGGAAAAGTGACTTAGTATCTGTGTCTTGGCCTTTTTTCTAACCCATAAAATAGATTGATAGAATACACCTAATGTTGTAAGGATTAAATGTATAAATCAACATAGAGCATTTAGACAAGGGGGACATATTTTATGCTCAATAGCTATTAGCTATTATTATTAATACAAGCACAAGAAGAGACCACAACTAAGTATATGTTTTATATGTGTGAAAATATTTAGATATATGTATGTAAGTGTATACGTATAAATTGGAATTAAAATATTTATGTTAATGTCAGGAAGAAATTTGGGAAGAGAAAGTATAGAATTCTTAAGTTGTGCTTTGCAGTATTTCTATACAGAACTCACTCAGAGCACCTTGCAGTTAAGTGCTTCTATTTAAAAATGTCTGATGCTTGGGGCTGGTGCACTGGGATGACCCAGAGGGATGGTACAGGGAGGGAGGTGGGTGGGGGGTTCAGGATGGGGAACATGTGTACACCCATGGCAGATTCATGTTGATGTATGGCAAAACCAATACAATATTGTAAAGTAATTAGCCTCAAATTAAAATAAATAAATTTAAATTAAAAAAAAAGTCCATCCAGAAATTGGCTCCTTTGTCCATCCTAAGTGTTCCTGTAGTAACCTGTTCTTATCTACAGTAATACTTTAATAAGAGCACAGGATGGGTTACATAATTTGCCAGGGTCCCAATTTCATTACAAAATGAAAACAAGATACCAAAAGTTAAGAATTTGAAGACGATAACAAGGAAGTATTACACCAAGTAACAAGCTCTTCTAGGTACATGGTACTTTGTGATTGTACAGGTCATACATTCATGAAATAACCTGAGAGTACATTTCATTGCCATTTACATGATTCTGCTGCTGCTGCTGCTAAGTCGCTTCAGTCGTGTCTGACTCTGTGTGACCCCAGAGACGGCAGCCCACCAGGCTCCGCCGTCCCTGGGATTCTCCAGGCAAGAACACTGGAGTGGGTTGCCATTTCCTTCTCCAATGCATGAAGTGAAAAGTGAAAGTGAAGTCGCTCAGTCATGTCCGACTCTTCGCGACCCCATGAACTGCATCCTATCAGGCTCCTCCGTCCATGGGATTTTCCAGGCAAGAGTACTGGAGTGGGGTGCCATCACCTTCTCCGTTACATGATTCTAGTGCTCACTAAATCTTAAACTCCTGGAAAGCAGAGTCAAGGAATTTGTCCTGGTCTCCATTATTTCTTTAGCAATTAGCATTTTCATTACCCCTAACAGCTTATCCAAAAATACCTGTTGATTCAATCTTCCATCCTGAGAAAGAAGTCTCAATGTGGGCATCAGTGTTCTGCTGACAACTATAAAATGAGAGGACTAAGCCTGATGCTGTCATTGGGCACCTCCAGGATGAGGATTAAGTTTCTTTGAATGGAAAACCACTCCCAAAGTCATTCAGGAGAGTAGGTAAGGGCATGCATTATGAACTCTGATATTTTCAATGATGGCAATTACAAATAACATATAAGTAATAAATATATAATTTACACATGACACACATATGTAATTATATTTATAATATAAATTTATATAAATATAAATACAAATCATTACTATAATCCTTCCTAGTACAGTAAGTCCCCTACATATGAACCTTCACATTTTGAACTTTCAAAGAGTGCAAATGTGCATTTACACATCCAATCACATAAGTTGGTTCACATGTCTGGTGTACATTGTCACCTGCGTGCCTTCTTTACAAGTGGTTGTGCTTTTGTGTATCTTACTGTACAGTACTGTATAGAGTACAGTAGTATAGTATGTTTATTTCAAGTTCAGGATGTCTGGAAGCAAGCGCAAAAGTGGTGGTGATATACCTGGAATTACTACACTTTTCAATGTGCTACGCCATAATTTTAAAAATGTTTTATTTCTGTGTTTGGTTATGTATTATTTGTTGACAAGTATTATAAACCTATTGCAGTGCAGTGCTATATAGCTGACTCTGTTAGTTGGGTACCTAGGCTAACTTCGTTGAACTCACAAACAATATGGACTTACAGAATTCTCAGATGGGAATTCATTCACATATAGGGGACTGACTGTATTTCAGTGGAACGAAGGTTTTGCCAGGTTTTGCTATGTTGCCCAGAGAGCTTCAATAGTTAAATACTGCAGTGCTTTTGTGGACTATGTGTAAACATTAATAAGCAACTACATTTAGCCTTACCCAATAATTTAAACATTTCTTTCACATCTTGTCCATTTATGTTCCTTCCCTACCTAAGTCCAGCAGGGATTCTAGATTCACTCTGCCTTCTTTATATTTTCTTGTACTGTCCTCCCCGACCCTGGGTATAGTTTGTAAGAGGAAAATTATGCAAATGTTGAAGTGTACAAATCTGTGAAATGTAAATTTCTAAGCAGCCCAAGCACCTGTTTCTCTCTCTCTCTCAAAATCGGAGTTTAGTTTCTTCATCTGCAGTGATATATCAAGAGTCTACAACTTTCACGGTCCTTGTGAGTTTTGCCTTTCCAACTAGAAAAGGCAGCACCTTAAGGGATTCAGATAAGTGGAAATAAAGGAGTGAGGACACTGAACAAGGTCGAGCTGAAATAAGCACCAGCACCTAGGAGACTGAGAACAATGTCCTGCTAACCCAGCCACGAAGGAAACATGTCCAGAGGGCTTCACGTGCCAAGCCTTATTTCAGGAGTTCTGGCATATACATCATTTACCATTCCAGCAATCCTATTCTCATCCTTACTTTACAGATTTGAGACATGAAAGTACCTGGAGGATTAGTGACAAGTGTAGAATTTGAAATCATACAGTTTGACCTACTTGACCAGGTCTTACACAATCAGGAAATCCTAAAATTACGTGAAGAATGTGGCTTCATTACCATTGGATTGTTCCTTAAAAACAATGGACAAGGCATCATCTTCATCTTCTCTTTTAGGAGAGCTTGAGGGAACAAGTGGTGCTCTTTGGAAACCACAATGAGCATAAACATACAATTCTTACAAAATCTGAACAGAAAAGGAGATATTAAATGACAATGGATGAGAATATCCTGTTATTTCTTTTCTATGCCCCCTGTTCCTGAATGTGATTACATCCTATCTCTCCCTTTTATTTTTCTTGCTGAATAATTTTTCACGGAACTTGTTCTGCACACTCATCATCTTTCATTTTCCATTTGATGGTTCTTTTAAAAAAAAATCCATATGTTTCTCTTTCAGCACACTGAACAAAATATTACGCCTAGATTCTGCATTCTAAAACACTTTATAAGAAACAACATTTGGCTATTTTATGTGAGGATTGCCACATTGTGGAATGATTATCCACAGTGAACAGTGGTCTCTTTACAGCTGGGTTTGTACCATGCAAATTGTCTTTTTTGTGTATTTTTCCCAATACAAGATTAGTGTGCCATACTACCCCTATTGCATATAATTCTCTAAAACTGTTCTATTTCCCATTTAACCTAACACAGGTTAAGATCTGTTATTGTCATTTGAGGAGGTACATAATGAACAAAAAGCAATTTGTAATTTTTTCTGATGCCTTCTGGGGTAAATTTATTGTATTTCTAAAGAGACGTGAAAAAGACAAGCTTTATTCTGTCCTCTTGCAAAATATTCAGAAGTCTAATATAAAAATATATACCTGGCCAGTGGAAAGGATCACTGCAACACCATTTAGCAATGATGATGATGATAATAATGATGATGATAGTGGTGTCTTCAGGTACAATTATAAGTTCTTTGTACATTACCTTAATCTTAACAAAACAAACTTATGAAATAGTCGTACTTTGAAGGTGAAGAAAGCCATAGAGGTTATAATTTGGCATTATCAAATTCTAAATATCATATACAAAGGCCCAAGGCCAAGGTCTGTTGAAAACATTGTAAATATTGTTGATCCAATGTTACAGTGATTCAGTTGTTGTCAAAATACAGAGAAAAAACTAGATATATCCAGCATATTCTCTCATTTATTTTGCACTATAGAGTAACTGTGTTTATAAGTAGAGATTTCATTTATGGATTGAAATAGAGTGGTTAAATCTCCTTGAGCTACCTGTATTTCTACCTTGAGAAAAAGAACAAAAAAAAATTTTCCTAAATTTAAATCTTGTTTTTTTATAATTCTATAATTAACAAATATCATCTGAGACATATACATATATTTATCTTTATTTTTAAACCACGGAACCTAACTCATTGTCAACTTGCATCTGTGTTATAGATATAATTTTCAGCAAGCTTTTCCTCCCTTTTAAAAATTTAATTGACTCAGTACAACTCTGAATAAAGATGAATTGCTACTAAAAAGTAGGCTCAGAGTAAGAAGTACAATATTGTCAAAATAAATGCAGCAAATGTATATATTTTGACACTTAAAATATAAAAATAAATGCATAAATAATTATAGCTAAGAACTGTATGAAATCAAACCATCATTATGAAAAAGAAATTAAGTTACTTATAATAATTAGAATTAAAGAAATAATTCTGCAGCCATAAATAATATATACTTTGTGTTCCCATTCATTGTTTTTAATTAAGATTTTGATCTCCACATTAATTCTGATTCAGTATTTTTGGTATTTTAGATTATTAATGGGGGGGGGTGCAAATAAAGACTAAAGATATCTAAACACCAGAGTCTTCATCAAAACAATATATATCTACACATTCACACTTCAACTTTCCACTCTTAAATTTTAGGAGTAAAACAATTAGAATATAATTCAATTTCCCCCCACCATTTCTCAGCAGACAAGTTGTATGAACCATTATAATGATTAAGCAGCTGGAGAGATTCAATTATGAGGGAAGCTTAAAGAACTAAATATGCATAATTTGGCTTAGTGACAACAACTAAGAAAAATTATGAGTAACTACTGTCATATTTGAAGGATATCTTTAAAGATGAAAAATAATGATTTGTCATGTGGTAGGTAAAAGGCTATGGGAATTAAAGGGAACATTGAGACAATCAATAATAAAGTAATTTTATGATAATATTTTATATATTAGAGGAACCAGAGGTCAAATTGCCAACATCCGTTGGATCATCAAAAAAGCAAGAGACTTCCAGAAAAACATATACTTCTGCTTTATTGACTATGCCAAAGCCTTGACTGTGTGGATCACTACAAACTGTGGGACATTCTTAAATAGATGGGAATACCAGACCACCTGACCTGCCCCCTGAGAAATCTGTATGCATGTCAAGAAGAAAGAGAACTGGATATGGAACAATGGACTGGTTCCAAATTGGGAAAGGAGTACGTCAAGGCTGTATACTGTCATCCTGCTTATTTAACTTATATGCAGAGCACATCATGTGAAATGCCAGGGTGGATGAAGCACAAGCTGGAATCAAGATTTCAGGGAAAATATCAATAACCTCAGATATGCAGATAACACCACCCTTATGGCACAAAACGAAGAAGAACTAAAGAGCCTCTTGATGAAAGTGAAAGAGGAGAGTGAAAAAACTGGCTAAAACTCAACATTCAAAAAACTAAGATGATGGCATCCAGTCCCATCACTTCATGGTAAATAGATGGGGAAGCAATGGAAACAGTGACAGACCTTGTTTTCTTGGGCTCCAAAATCATTGCAGATGGTGACTGCAGCCATGAAATTAAAAGACGCTTGCTCCTTGGAAGAAAAGCTATGGCTAACCTAGGCAGCATATTAAAAAGCAGAGACATTACATTTCTGACAAAGGTCCATCTGGTAAAAGTTATGGTTTTTCCAACAGTCGCGTATGGATGTGATAGTTGGACCATAAAGAATGCTAAGTGCCAAACAATTGATGCTTTTGAACTGTGGTATTGGAGAAGACTTTTGAGAGTCCCTTGGAGTACAGGAAGATCAAACCTGTCAATCCTAAAGGAAATTGGTCCTGAATATTCATTGGAAGGACTGATGCTGAAGCTGAAACTCTAATACTTTGGCAACCTGATGGGAAGAACTGACTCATTGGAAAAGACCCTGATGCTGGGAACAATTGAAGGCAGGAGGAAAAGAGGACGACAGAGGATGAGATGGTTGCACGGCATCACCGACTCAATGGACATGAGTTTAAGCAAGCTCTGGGAGTTGGTGATGGACAGGGAAGCCTGGTGTGCTGCAGTCCATGGGGTTGCAAGAGTCAAACATGACTGAGCGACTCAACTGAACTTTATATATTGTAAAACTATACTTAGAAAAAAGTAAAATGGATTAATAAAGCAGTATGGACTGGGTCAAGTTTTCTTAATTTAAAGGCAGTCATTTTTATGAATAAGTATATCATTTTCTGTTTTTGGTAACCAGACATTTATTATACATATATCATTTTTTTTCATTTTTGTCTGTCATATTAGAATATTTTTTAACATGGCATTCTTTTAAAATTGTGTAATTCATAGTTGAAAAAACTCAGCCATTTCTTTTCTACTTTGTTGTAGGGATCCAAAAATAAACATGGTAATCATCCTACAAGTTGTCACCACTCTTACTTTAGCTTAAAAATGAATGTGTACTAACTAAACTATTAGCTAATGATTTGTAAAGATAATAGAACACAGTGAGCCAATCAATTGAGTGCAGCATTCCTCTCAGAGGTATATGGTTACTCTTTTAATGTTGTGGAAAGAGGTGGTAAATACAACATTTGTTACTTTCAAATGACATTTGAAATATACATAGAGATTAGGATTTAGTCCAGAAAAATGAATTAGGGTAACTAAAGTAGTACTGGAAAGTAATGACTGTGATCTAAATGTGAAAATAACACATTTTAAATATTTTCCAACAAAGACAGCAGTAAAATTTGTAACGTAATGGGAGGCTTATACCTGGTTTCTTTCTAAATCCCTTGAGCCTTATTGGTAATGATGCACATACACATTACTCAGGCTGTGTCAGTTTGTTCTGGCCACTTGAATATCAAACATGATATTTAAAATTAAAAAGTAAACATGATATTTAAAATTTAAAAATCAGGAATCAAAAAAAACACAGAAGTATGGATTTTTCTCTACAAAAAAATGAGTAACACCATTTACACAAAACTGGCTACAACTGGCATTCAAAACAAGAAAATTAAATGGCAAAAACCATACTATATCAGAAGATAAATATGACACATTTAACTGTTGTATACTATACTGCTTATCATCATGGTGCGGATGACTAGCTTTTACTTATGGTGCTTCTACTCTTGTCAAGTTTATCCACTATCTTAATATTTCTAAGCTCGTGTGGCCCCACATATGGTGAAGAGATAGCATAGCATCAGTTACATAGAATAGATATAATTTGTCTCTTGGAGGAATAGGTGCTGCTTCTCTGGAGAAATTCTTAAAGGTGAGGGGCTTCGGGGAAACATTCATACTTAGTGCCTACATTTGCAAGCACGTTCAAACTTTTGGTGGGGGAAATGGCATTCTTATTCACTTAAGGAGTGCCTCCCTGGGGTTTGGAACTCCCACAATGTGCATGTGGGATGAGGGGGGAACATGGTGAGCAAGACAAATGAGGGTGTGCTGTCACACACCGTCCTGCCTAGCAGGGAATCCAGACAATTAAACAAAGGATAACAATATAGAATGATGAGTGCTCTACAGGATGCTGGGAAAACCTCCAGCTAGTTGGTCTAATGAATCCAAAGACTAAGGAAGACCTTTCAGAGAAAATGTTGAGGAAGCAGATACCTCAAGGGCTCACTCTATCTACAAATAACACCCAGGCATAAAATCAGATGCAGATACGTGAGTGCATGCTCGGTTGTGTCTGTCTCTTTGGGACCCCCTGGACTGTTGCCCACCAGGCTTCTCTGTTCATGGGATTTTTCCAGGCAAGAATGCTGGAGTGGGTTGTCATTCCCTACTCCAGGGGGCCTTCCCAATTCAGGAATTGAACGTGCATCTATTGTGTGCCTTGCCCTGACAGGCAGATTCTTTACCACTGAGCAACCTGGGAAGCTCATAAAATCAGAACACTAAAGAGTGTTTGAATTTATTTTTGCTTTTGACAGATTTAATCAGTTAGGCCAATCAAATGGTAAACAAGTTATAAAATATGCCTATCTCTGCGCTTTCAGAATAGTTAAAAGATTTCTGTACTCCAATGAACCCCTTCCTCTGATTATTTGAGCTGATGTGTATTGTAATCAGACATTCAAGCAGATGAACAGTGTTTGTGCCCTGGTTAGGAAAAATTTAAGGAAGGAAAAAAAATTACACATGAGAGGTTAAAAGTACTAACTTTGATCAGTAAGTCTAAATATTTGGTTGTGTGATATTCCCTAAAGTGCTTAATAAGATTTTAGATTTCCACTCTTGCACCAGTTCTAATGAAACTCTAACTCAGGAGATCTGGGGCTGGTCTCAAAACTTTGCCCTTTTAACCAGAGCCCAGTTATTCTGATGTAGGTGTTCCAAATCCCCTCCCTGAGAAACACTAGAGGTTGTGCTAGACACAGAGGTAGTAGCTCTTGTTGGGGACAGGAGAGATAGTTTATTCTCTTGTTTTCTCCTCTCCTTCATCAAAGTCCTAGTCAAGCCACATGGATTGTGAAGAAGGCTGTTTCTCTGTGTATATCCTAAACCCTATTCATAAGAAGAAAGAAGAGGAAGTATAGCTCTTCCCAAGAAAGAGAAAGAACAGTGTTTCCCAAGCCTAGATACACAGCACAATCACCTGGGGACCTTTCTTTACAAGTGTACTGATATTCAGGCTCAGTCCCTCTAGATTCATTGGGCTGGATGAACCATTAACAGAATTTTAAGTTTCCCTGGAGTCTGTAATATGTGTAGGGGGATGGGAGAGTTACAGACAAAAGAGAGGTTTTTTAGCCTCCACTGTTACAGTTCCTTTGCTAAAAGCTTTCATATCTAATATTCATATATAGAATACATCTACATATAGCTATGTATATATCTAAATACACATACATTTTTGCTTCATATTTATATAATTTATAACTGTTATTAGTAAACCTAAAGATTGACCATTCAATGACCTAAAGGGAGAGTCAGAATGACAATTTGATCTGCTTAATTCCATGTCCATGATAATTTTAGTTTGTTTTTATCTCCAATAAAATTGTTCTTTATTTTTTATATTTAACCTGTAATCTGCTATAACTGTAGATCACCTCTCTAACACTAACATATGATTTACATGGTAGAATGGTTTTCCAGTCAAAAGCTCTACTGTAGAGGTGTTATATCTTTTTCTGTAGCACAGTGCTTGGCCTGTGCTCAATAATGTCAGGTTTTACAATGGCCTTTCTAGTAGTATTTTCACAAGCATATGGATA
Organism: Bos javanicus; assembly: GCF_032452875.1. Taxonomy (NCBI): domain Eukaryota; kingdom Metazoa; phylum Chordata; class Mammalia; order Artiodactyla; family Bovidae; genus Bos; species Bos javanicus. Next base: position 55,167,553 of record NC_083869.1, on the reverse strand, counting down.
TTTGTTGTACTTTGAATTATTACAGTCTAAAAACGTGACAAGTATAAAAACTAAACTGTGACGTAGACATGGTAAAACTTAAACAAAGATGACATTAGATGGCACAAATGAGGTATATTACTAGTCTCTAGAACATACTCTTTTGAAGTCAGCTAATTTACTGTATGTTAAGAAAGTTAAGAGAAAGAATAAACAAAAAACTTATTAATGTGGAACTATATCATTGAAGTTAAATGTGAGGTTTAGTCTGTGAAGAATAAAATAATTTAGTGCTCTAAATACAAATACAGTTTCCTTACAATCTGAAGGTAAACTGCTCCTGTCCATTCAACTTTTGATAAGAAGTAGCTTGCTAGAGAAAATTTAACCAAGTAAAACAGTAGTGTAGTTATTAATTCTGTTGACATCAGAAACAAAGAAAAAAACCTGATATGATACCAACATCTTCAATATTATTGCAACTTTCAACTCAAACCCTTTACAAAGTCTGGTATCTTGTCTGTCAGTGGCCCACCTCAGCTAGCAGACTATAACCTCACGAGTGCAAACACCTATTTTATTTGCATCCATACCCCAGTGCTGAGAGCAGCACTTATCACAGAATGTGTGCTCTGCAAACATTTATCAAAAGAATAAAGGAAAATGTACCTGAGAATGCTTTATCCTTGATGCTAAAAATTAGTTTTTTTTTTTATCATTGCTGGTGCAGGGAGGGGAGGGTTGGGGGAAAGGATAGTTAGGGAGTCTGGGATGGACATGCACACACAGATATATTGAAAATGAATAACCAACAAAGACCTAGTGTATAGCACTTGGAATTCTGCCCAGTGTTGTGTGGCAGCCTGGATGGAGGGGAGTTTGGGGGGGAATGGATATATGTGTGGCTGAGTCCCTTTGCTGGTCACCTGAAATTAACACAACTTTTTAAAATCGGTTATACTCCAATACAAAATACAAATGTTTTAATTTTTTTTTAATTTTTAAAAAGAAAAAAGTTTCATACAAATATTTTTTTTTTTTTTTTTTAAAGAGAGACGTTAAATAACTTTCTAAGAAAACACAAAAGTGATTAAAAACCAGGTTAGGAGAGTGTTGTCTTTCCTTTCTGTCTATATATTTCATTATTAAACTACATTGAAGTCACTACCTCCAATCCAGAAAAAAAAATTAGTTTATTTTTTCTAAAATTGCAATATTAAATGGCCTAAACAAATTATATTGAGTTAAATATTCTTTGGAAACATATTCTGATTCTTACATTTAATCTACAATACTATGTGCAGACATTATAATAAACCCAACTGGAACTAGTCTTTGTAAGCCAAATCTCCTTATATAAGTTTAGTAATCAACTTTTGAACATTTGACTTTCATAAACATTTTAAGGGACCTGTTAGAAAATAAGAAAGGGTGGACCCTATTCCTGGGATTCTACAAAGAAAGTTGGCTTAAAGGAAAAAAAAAAAAAAAAACCTTTGGAAATACTGTCAACACACTTCATAAAGAATTAAATATGCTATGTTTTGTGATCTAGAAGATTCCTGAGTTACCAACGCATGCATGTGTGTACTTCGAGAACATTCAAAAGGGTTCTGACCAGAATAAGATTAATTGATAAAGGGAACTTAGCAGCCTTTAAGGTGAACTTGTGCTTGATGCCAAAAAGAACTGGTATTTTCTCAGAGAATTATGGGTTCTATCCGAGCTACTGAGTAGAAGAGGGGAAAAAATGCTGATAAGATACCTGAGAGACATTTGCAAAGTCTACCCCTCACCCCTTTCTTGCTGCTTCAAATCTCCTTACTTCCCTACTTCTATTATGGGCACCAGCAACTAATTGTGAGATTCTGATGTCATATCAGACCCTCTTCTCCCCAAGTTTCCTAGAATCTAATATACTTCTTTGTTTCGTGACTGACAGTTGAATTCACTGCCCCATCCACACCTATCAGACCTGTGCTACTGCAGTGCTATCAGTCATCCAGCCCCAGTACATTATCCTGGCCTTGGCAGAAGTTAATCTATTCCCATACTAGCTTTATAAATGTTCAGTGTTTTATACTCCACAGGGAAATGTCCAGATTCCTTAACATATCTCACTTCATTTCATCAGTTCCAATGTTCTAATTATACTTAGCTGCTCACCAAGCCCTAAACACATAGGCACTTTCCACCCACTCTGCCTTTAATCATGTTGCACACACCGCTCCTGGAGGGCTTTATCTTTCTCTGTATGGCAGAATCTAGGCATTATAAGAACCACTCTACATACTCCCTTGTAGGAAGTCATTCTAGAAACACAATACAAAATAATTTATTCCATCCTTATGCCCCTTGACTCAAGACTGTTTGGGTTCACATCTTGAGTTTATCATCTATAACCCAGACATCCTGGTGAAAGTACTTAAACTTTCAGATTCTCCGAACCTGCCTCATAGAACTGTGAGAATTATATGAGCTAATAAAGGAAGGTACTTAGAGCAGTGCCTGGAAGGTAGGTATTTAATAAAAGATACACTATTTTCAAAAATAATCTATAGTCTTTTTCATATTATACAGCACTACAATTTTCATCCATGCAAGACTGGAAACTAACATTGAAAAAGGCAGTGTTTTGCTTTTATGTCTAATATCCCAAACAGTTTCTAGCATAATTCAATTTGCAACATTCATTTAATGCCTATTATATATATAATTTGGTGCTACCCATGGGGCTTCGCAGGTGGCACAGTGGTGAAATAATCCTCCTGCAAATGCAGAAGACATGAGAGACATGGGTTCCACCCCTGGGTAGGAAAGATGCCCTGGAGGAGGAAACGGCAGTATGTTCTAGTATTCTTTCCTAAAAAATTCCATAAACAAAGGAGCCTGGTGGGATACAGTCCATGGGATTACAAAGAATTGGACATGATTGAGCACATTCCTGGATGTATAAAGAGATAAATGTAATTGTCTCAATCCCTAAGTAGTTTATAATGTATTTTGGGAAATAAACTACAGAGAAAATTAGGAATTATGCTAATTGTTTCCAAAACCAAATGGCAAACAAGTTCTACACACACAAGACAACATGAGATGTCAAGGCAGCCACAATCCCTGAGGATAAAGAAACTGGGAAATATGCCTGAACAAGAAAATCTTGGAAGCAGTAATAAAATGATGGAATACACTCAAGGTCAGACAGGACTTAGTAACTCAAGACCACCACCACACACAGTGAAGGTGGCATTTAGGTAAGGAGCACTGGGTAGGATGACATGGAAATAGGGATGATCATCGTAAAATCAAAGGGGTTTATGCAAAAGAATCTTGTAAGAGCTTTAAAAAAAAAAAAAAAAAAAACAAGACAGTGGTTGCAAACTATAACATTCATAGGCAGGTAAAGTAGATGAATAAAGCAGGCCAGGTCTAGGCAGAGAGAATGTGTGGGTTCTGGCAAACAAGAGGGCCAACTCTGAGTAAAGGAGGCAGCCATTTCCTAGCTATAAATAAATTGTTACCCATAGGAATGTGTAGCAATGTGGCTAGAACGTGTGTTTAAAAATGAGATCTTGAGAGTTCTTTGGTGGCTTAATGTTTAGGATTTGGGGCTTTCACAGCTGTGGCTTGGGCTTAGTCCTGGTTGGAGAATTGATATCTTGCAAGCCACACAGTATTGCCAAAAAATAAAAATAAAAACAAGATCTCTTCTGAGCTTCCCTAGTGGCTCAGACGGTAAAAGCAGCTGCTTGCAATGAGGGAGACCTGGGTTCAATCCCTGGGTCAGGAAGATCCCCTGGAGAAGGAAATGCAACCCATTCTAGTACTCTTGCCTGGAAAATTCCATGGATGGAGGAGCCTTGTAGATTACAGTCCATGGGGTCACAAAGAGTCGGACATGACTGAGTGACTTCAGTTTCAGCTTTCAGTTTCTGATTTTTAAGTAGGACTATTTTCAACATTTTAAAACACCACGTAGATTAAACAAATTATGCTTGTCAAAAAGTGTTGTCTCTAGCTGCCAGTTAACTTCTGGAAAAGTTTGAAGTGGCCATGTGTAAGGTCTAAATGCCAGGTGAGACATTTATAATTCATATGTTAGTAGGGAGCTATGGAAGGTTTTTGAACAGAAGTGTTACATGCTAAGGAATATTTTAAGCAGACTGCTTCAGAGTATTGTTTGTAAGATGAATTACTGAAAACAAAGGTTGAGAGCTAAACTACAGTTTAGAAGTTATTCTAATCCAGGTTGAACTATGAAGGTCCAAAATAAGGTGTTAGTTGGGAGACTGTAAAGGGAGTGATTTAAGGTTCAAAGCAAACCACTTGAGCCCCTCTCTAATTTTAGCTCATTAAAATTCATTTTTTGTCTGCCCAAGTTGTGCTAATTGCTCCCATTTCTCATATTTTTCCTTTAATCAAGAGATTTACATAAGTGGGCTCATTAAAAGAAAGACATGTCTCACCAAATGAACCCTGCCATTTTGTGTAATAATTATAGCACAAAAGGAAAGGTTAATCTGATTATACATAATAGGATAAACAGAACATTTTCAACATCTGTGTACTAAGTAGTCCTGTCTATTTTTTCTATGTCCTTAAACAAGTAAGTACAATCATATGTGGTTTTCAGTAAAAGTCATCTTCACACTTAGGCTTTCAGAAATTGTGAATACAAATAAGCAGCTATCATTTCAACCTATGGACAGAATATCACATTGTAAAATGTAAAAGAATTTATAAGGGACCTCTTGGCTGAAGATTTTGCATACTGTTACAAAGACATTCAGGAAAAACAAATCTGTGCTTACTGTTCAGTGATAAAGCATAATTACCTGGCTTTTCCTCTCTAGGGTGTTAAATTAAAAAGCAATGGTTAATCTATGGCTCATACTAGTCTGTTTTTATGTATTAATAACAATGATTATGGGTAATTTTCTTTCTTATGAAATTAAAAGCTTTCACAGAACATCATTTGACTCAGCAACGAAGTGCATTACTCCCAATACAGACAGAAAACCATTATGGATGTGTGCCAAGCCACTTCAAATTGCTGGCTCATTCTGAGTTTTAGATGGATATTTTTCAATATTTTTTAAAGTCCTTTCATTCAACTCCCACACACCAATCCCTGTCTTGAGCTTTCGGAAATGTCCTGAAGCTAGCAAAATCAACGAGTCATTTCATCCCTAATTATGCACTGGTTTTAGCACTTCCCACAATGGTATTGTTGAGGATGAATATAAGGAAACCCAAGTGTGGGAAAGGGGGGTCATGTTGGCCTAATGGGCTATGCTCATTTGCAAATGAGCTCTTATGTTTTCAGGTAATAAATCAATTCCCCCAAAGTATTCTTCCTAAACTATCCTCAAAGACTCTCATGCAAAAAACCTCTCACTACAAAGGATGTCTGAAGCAGTCACTCCCACTTTCCCAGTGTTAACATTTCCTCATCCATATTTTGTTGATTGCTCCAATATCTTCCAGGTCCTTGGTGATTCTGATGAGTTTTTACATATAGGCTAATGGCAGAAACTCAGGCTCATTCTTTAAAAAAAAAAAAAAAAAAGCCAAGTAAGTAGTCCATTTTAATGAGAAAAATGAAAAATGGTGAACTCAAAGGATTGTTAAGTAATATAATGTTCTTGGTGAATGACTTATTTGCATTAATGCTTAGATCAGGAATATTTTTGAAAGTACATGTAATGTCCTGATGCATTGGGATTTTATTCCATTGCACTTCTGTTCTGTTTCATTTACTGACCTTTCTCTTATTCAAAATGATATCAGTTAAAATGCTTTATTAACCAGAAGTTCTAAACTTGTCATGTACGGGTGGTTAAAAAAAAATCAACTTGAAATACAATACAATAGTTTGAAGTGCCTTATGAATTATCAAAGAGGTATGTATACTTTTATCAACATAACACATAAAACCCTCCAGGTTCCTAAATTTGAAATTTAGCTTTAAACTTTTCTTAAGGCCCTTGGAGAATCATAGAAGTTCAATTGCTTCTTACTCCCTACTGCTACACAGTTGCGGCCCACCTCTTCATCTCCAAGCATTACACAAATGCATAATGCATACCGAGCCGTACATTGTCTCCCTGGTTAAAAATCAGCTTAGCCGTCATCCCACACTAGATGCCTGAAAGTGTCCAATTGACACTTTCTTCCTGACATCGTTGGTGTCCTGACAGTGGTCTCTTCTCACTACATGCTCTTTTCTCATATCCATTCAAGGATCCATGCATATCTTGCCATGTCATCAACCATAAGCTAGCCTAATGGCCTATATCTCTAAGTCAGGCTGCTCATACAAGCTCCACATTTCTTTTTTCAGTTTCTTATTGGACATGATCATTTAGTACCTATGTGATGACCAGAACTCAAAGAACATAAAATCAAGCCCCTATACCCTCTTACCTTCTCACCTAAAGCTGTATCTTGCAGAGCACTGATTATATAGTAGAAGGTAATATATTTAACTGTGCATGTTCAGTTGCTAAATCCTGTCCAACTCTGTGACCCCACGAACTGTAACCCACCAAGCTCCTCTGTCCATGGGATTCTTCTGGCAAATACTAAAGTGGGTTGCCATTTCCTCCTCCAGGGAATCTTCCCAACCCAGGGATTGAACCTGAGTCTCCTGCCCTAGCAGGCAGATTCTTTACCACTTGAGCAACCTGAGTCCTATAGATTTAACCATAATATCTATTTTTTGGAAATTCACTACGTGCCAAGTACTGATGTAAACTTCATACATATACTGCCTCATTTAATTTTTATAGCATTTAATCTTTATATAATTTGGCCACCTAATGTGAAGAGCCAACTCATTGGAAAAGACCGTGATGCAGGAAAGATTCAGGGCAGGAGGAGAAGTGGGTGGCAGAGGATGAGATGGTTGGATGGCATCATTGACTCAATAGACATGAGTTTGAACAAACTCTGGGAGATAGTGAAGGACAGGGAAGCCCGGTGTGCTGCAGTCTATGGGGTCACAAAGAGTTGGATATGATTTAGTGTCTGAACAACAAAAGATCTTTATAACATATGAGGAAATACACTAATAAACTCATTTGATAATGAAAATTGAGCCATATATGTTAAACAAAATTCTTAAAGCCATGTATCTGGATCCGGTAGAATGTGTGCTAGTATTTAAATCCAGATATTTTGATTCTAGAACCACTGCATTTACATTAAATACCTATCTATAACCAAGGAAATCTAAGTTTGAATCCCTATTTCTGCTATTTATTAATAGATGATTTTGAGCCAGTGACCTTATCTCCTTGAATTTCAGTTTTTTCACCTGTGTACTGGACAAGCATATTTCCGCATAGGACTTGTATGAGGGGAAAGGTCTTTATATAGGGTGACCAACCCTTTCCAGTTTAGTCAAGACTTTCTGAGTTTTAGCACTCAAACACCTCTGTAACAGGAACCTCCAGAGTCCTGGACAAATCTGCAATTAAGCAACCATAACTTTACATATGGGGCTTCCCTGGTTTTCAGAAGTTAAAGTGTCTGCCTGCAAGGCAGGAGACCTCAGTTCAATCCCTGGGTCTGGAAGATCCCCAGGAGAAGGAAATGGCAACCCACTCCAGTATTCTTGCCTGGAGAATCCCATAGATGGGGGAGCCTGGTAGGCTACAGTCCTTGGAGTCTCAAAGAGTTGGACAAAACTGAGCGACTTCATTTCACTAACTTTACATATAAATAATTCTTAATGAATTGGTTTTCCTAATCAAATACATTTTAATAACATAGTATGTTAATTTTACTTCTGTAAAGTTCTTTCACCAATTCCCTTCATTCCCACAGTTACACCTGTAGGAATAATAACTGAAAGATGTAACTACTATTTAGTCAGTGCTAACTGTGTGTCAGGCACTATTTACTAACTCAGATGTTGTCTTTATTTCACATGTGCGCTAGGAAGGCTAAAGAAATGAAGTGAGGACTTTCCTGATAATCCCATGGTTAAAACTCTGCCTTCCAATGCATGGGATGTGAGTTCGATCCCTGGTCGGGGAACTTAGATTCCACAGGCCCTGGGGCAACCAAGCCTACATGTTATAATATAGAGCCTATGTGCTACAACTAGAGAGAAGAAAAGTCCCACGCACCACAGCAAAGACCTGACATGGCCAAAAATAAGTAAAACATAAAAGAAATGAAGCATCTATATATAATAATTGGAAAAGTAGAGACTGAACTGCATTTCTATTTGACTCTAAACCGACTCCACACTTTTAAACATCCTTCCATATTTACCATAATTCCATGAGCTAATCATGCCATGTCTATTCTTAAGATATTTATTGGATAACTATACAACACAGCATGGAATTTGATGCCCTCAACATACATTTCCAGCCTCATTTTTCTTTTACTAATAATGGATTCAACTTCACTATTTGCTAAAAACCTTTTTTTTCCCCAGGTAAATAGAAGATGACAAAGTATATATAAACTTTTATGTTGAAATGTAGGAAAGTTTGCATGAATAAAGTTCAAAATCTTTAGAATGACTCTCAAGACCATTCATACTATCCCATTTAACTATAATACAATCTTTTCAAATATACTGTATCTTTCATTCTGAATAGAACACTTATTTTACCACAATACTGATGAATAAATTAGACCAATCTCAAGTCATTAGGACTTTGCCTTCTCTGTTGGAGTGTCCAATCTATCACTTTAAAATGTTCACATCCTTGAATAAGGCAGATGCCAAGACACAGGAGAGACTGTTTCTCATTCGTCTTTATATTTCAGTGCCTCGTGTTATGCAAGATATTTAAGAAACCCTTGGCAAACATTTCTTAAATTAACTGAATGCTCTAGAGTTAATATAGAGTGCTGTCACTGGACTAAATCCTAGCTCTTAATTCCTAGGCTGGTGAGTTTCCCATTATATCAACTTGCTTCAAAGTTCTCCAGCAGAATGGAAAAAAATCAGTTAAGTTCTCTGTGCCTCAATTTCTTCCTGAAAATCATCATCCCTGAAGTTTCCATGTGAAAGAAAGGCATTTAAATATAGACAGCAATGGTATCTCAACACATTCAGTTCAGTTCAGTCGCTCAGTCGTGTCCGAGTGCGATCCCATGAATTGCAGCATGAAGTTTCTAATTCTTCGATATTTCTTCCTAATACCTTGCTGGGCCAAGAAAAGTATGAATTATGCAAGATTCCTATGACCACAAAATGAATATATAGTTTAAATCCATATCTACAAACCTTTAAATTCATTATGTCTATAAATTATACTAATATGTAATTCCAATCACTTCTTAAATATTTAAAATATTTGATTCTATTCTACCCTGGTCTATTGATAATTTCTAAATCCCACATTATGCAATAAAATCCTTTATAACCAAACTTTTCAATAGCTAATTTATATGCTGTATAGATTTAATTTCAATTATTTTGATTTTCCTATTTTTTTATTAGTTCAGTTCAGTCACTCAGTTGTGTCTGACTCTTTGCAACCCCACAAACTTCAGTACACCAGGCTTCCCTCTTCCATCACCAACTCCTGAAGCTTACTCAGACTCATGTCCATTCATTTGGTGATGCCCACTAACCATGTCATCCTCTGTTATCACCTTCTCTTCCTGCCTTCAATCATTCCCAGCATCGGGGTCTTTTCAAATGAGTCACTTCTTTGCATCAGGTGGCCATATTATTGGGTTTTGAGCATCAGTCCTTCCAATGAATATTCAGGACTGATTTTCTTTAGGATGGACTGGTTGAATCTCCTTTCATTCCAAGGGACTGTCAAGAGTTTTCTCCAACAGCACAGTTCAAAAGCATCAGTTCTTTAGCACTCAGCTTTTTTAGTCCAACTCTCACATCCATACATAACTACTGGAAAAAACAAAGCTTTGACTAGATGGACCTTTGTTGGCAAAGTAATGTCTCTGCTTTTTAATATGCTATCTAGGTTGGCATAACTTTTCTTTCAAAGAGCAAGCGTCTTTTAATTTCATAGCTACAGTAACCATCTTCAGTGATTTTGGAGCCCCCAAAAATAAAGTCTGTCACTGTAGTCCACTGGAGAAGGGAATGACAAACCACTTCAGTTTTCTTGCACTGGTGTTGAAAATAGAGGTTCTTTATATTTGGTCAAGACATATTTATTCAGTATCTTCCATGTGTCAAGCACTTCATTATATCCCGTGGACACAGAAATGAATCAAGTGTGCAGTCTAGTTAAGATGACAAACATGGGAACACATGATCATTATGCCATGTAAAAATGCTGTAAGAGAGGCAGGTGCAAAATGCCTTGCAAGTACAGGAGACAGCCTGATTCATTCAACAACAGGTATTTATTAAGATCCAAAGTGATTAGCATTATTCTAGGCACTAAATTTGTACACAAAAATATAAGATATAAAATGAAAATATTCCAGCGTTGGCTAGACATTTTTTTTTTTCTACAGTTACAGCAATCTTTGTGTTGATTCAATCAGCAGTTTTGAAATGTTGAAGAGAAGTGCCATCTAATTACCATGCCAGTTCAGGCAACTTTAAGAACTCCAATGTTAAGAAAATGGGAAGGTAAAAGAAAAAAGGTGTATTTTATTGTTCAATATAATTCTGGTGATATCTCCCAGAATAAATAACCATCTCTATCAAAACAAAATGTTTATGTAAACACACACACACACACGCTCTAGTTTCTATGTCTTTTTTTATTGATATCTTAGGAATCACAATATAACACAGATCTCTTCAGAATGTGAGAAAGAATTTCTTCTCACAAGCTACTTTAAAAAAAATAAAAAAGGGATCAAATAACTAGCAGTAAGTTTAGGTTCTGCTTTCAGAAACAACAATAATCTTGTCTCTTGAAACTTTGTATATTTAAGTTCTAAGCTGAGCACCAAAGAATTGATGCTTTTGATCTCTGGTGTTGGACAAGACTCTTGAGAGTCCCTTGGACTGCAAGGAGATCCAACCAGTCCATTCTAGAGGAGATCAGCCCTGGGTGTTCTTTGGAAGGAATGATGCTAAAGCTGAAACTCCAGTACTTTGGTCACCTCATGGGAAGAGTTGACTCATTGGAAAAGACTCTGTTGCTGGGAGGGATTGGGGGCAGGAGAAAAAGGGGATGACAGAGGATGAGATGGATGGATGGCATCACTGACTCAATGGACGTGAGTCTGAGTGAACTCCAGGAGATGGTGATGGACAGGGAGGCCTGGCATGCTGTGATTCCTGGGGTCGCAGAGTCAGACACGACTGAGCGACTGAACTGAACTGAACTCCCAATACTTCGGAATGTGACTAGTTGTAGATAGAGCCTTTTAAATAGGTGATAAAGGAAAAATGAAATCTCCAATGTAGAGCCTAATCCATTCTGATGGGTGTCCTTATAGGGAGAAATTTGAACACAGGCACCAGGGGTGCACGTGCACTAGAGAAGACCACGTGAAGACACACTATGAAGCCCTGTCTACAAGTCAATGGGAGAGACCTCAGAAGAAATCAAATGTGCTGACACCTTGATCTTAAGACTTCAAGTCTCCAAACCTGTGAGAAAATAAACTTCAGTTGTTTAAACACTCAGTCTGTGATATTTTGTTAAGGCAGCATTAGCAAGTTAATCCATAGATCATCCTATCAATGTGTAAACTTTAAGAAGTGTTAACAAGTATGGCAAAAACCACTACAATATTGTAAAGTAATTGGCCCCAATTAAAATAAATTAATTAATTAAAAAAAAAAAAGAGAGATCTTTTTTGGATAATGTTCTCCAAAACAGATTTTTCTAATCTCAAGTCACCCCCACTATGGTCTGGTTACAAGTTGGCAGAGATAAGAGGTTCTGAGGGGTCTCCAAAACGTGCTAATGATTTCTTTAGTGAAGTCGCTCAGTCGTGTCCGACTCTTTGCGACCCAGTGGACTGTAGCCTACCAGGCTCCTCCGTCCATGGGATTCTCCAGGCAAGAGTACTGGAGTAGGTTGCAGTTTCCTTCTCCAGGAGATCTTCTCAACCCAGGGATCGAACCTGGGTCTCCCGCATTGCAGGCAGATGCTTTACCATCTGAGCCACCAGGGAAGACAAGATGATTTCTTTAAGTATCTGTTAAAGCCCAAGACTGAAGATACTTTGGTTTAAGCCTTCACTACTTAAGTTATTGGTTCTCCATAAAGTTATCAGATCATTTCCTGAGAGTGGATTAATAGAACAAGACCTGAAGGAAAGAAGTGGAAAGCCACATACCAATCACCATATGTGATTGATGGGTAAAAGCCCCAAAAGGGCAAGATAAAGAGGTGGGTAAAGGCTGCAAGGTAAATTGTGGCAACCCAACAGTTTTCAATGAGACCAACATTGTTTGTGAATAAATAACATGTGTAAGCTTTAAACTGAGTACTATTTTTCTCACACTATTATCACAATCCTAACCTACTGAATGTTTTCCTACTCTTTACTCCTCTCAATATGTCACTTTTTTTTTTTAAGTTCCTCTTCTACATTGTCTTTTAAGTGTAAATAAGGATATGGATGCTGATTTTTGGTTGGGAAAACCTAGAACAGACTTCTCAGAAAACCCTAAACATAATTATTATTCTTATTAAACACCTTCAGTGACTACAAAGAACAGCAAATCCACCATCAACAGAGTAAGCTCTAGAATTCCAGTGGGCTTCTGAGCATAGAAATATAAAACATTTCAGGATCAGTTTTTTTCCTCTCAATTGGATCATCTGTTGTTTTAGCCAAGAAAGTTAAAGTAATTTGTCTCTAAAACAACCAGAAAAGAATCATTATGAACATTGCAAAAAGATCTGTATCATAGTGTAAGTGCTTACACATTCTAGAATAAAGCTTAACTGGGAATTTACTTGTAGCCATAGATTCAGATAAGAAAGGGAAAACAAAATACAGTGAAAATATTCCCAGATAAGACTTAGAACCATAAGTACAGACTACAGAATAAACAGAATTAACCTGAAAGTCACCTTTGAATTTAGCTACAAACAGATCATCAGAAAATTCATTAATTTGGGCTTAGAAAAGACTGACTCAGATTAATGATTAGTTTCATCTATTATATATCAATAAACTTTCATCCATTGTATATCAATAAACTTTCATGCACTGTTTATCAATAAACTATCAGCCAAGTTAGGAATGATCACTTTCTCCATTATACTGACTTTCTATCATCAAATTTCTTATCATGTAAGTTCCAAGAGAAACCTAGAAAAATATATTTTACCCTAGCTTTATTTTTGCCTAGCTAAGCCAATTGACTGTCTTTGCCAGGATGATCTGGGAATTATTTCTTCCCTGCTCTTTAAGAAAATTACCTTGTCAGTTATCCAAATGTTACCATCTCTTATTTATTCCTATAATTTCATTTGGACAAACTATATTTGAAACATTTTGGTACCCCCACAGGTGGTCTCTGGAACTGCCCACATATAGTGTGCCAACCCAACCACAGCCGATTTCACTAGTAGCATACCTCTGACCCTAGCTAACCAACCACATTCTCACCAAGTAATATTAGAACCAGGAGACAGTAAATAGCTTAATTAGATCAACAAAGAATTCTCCTAGTTAGATTAATTTGGTTATTAAGTACAAAGAAGCAGAGAAAATCAATCCTCAGTGTTAAGACAGACAAGGCAGGTCCATCAGGGCAAAGACAGAGAGGGAGAAGACAAGGAAGAAAGAGAGCAAGACCCAGTGAGAGAAAGCAGCTGCCTTAGTTATGGATAGCTCACTTGTTCTGGTTTGGGGCTATCTAGAAACACATCAGTTCTTTGAGTTTTCTGCAATCCCCCTGCAGCTTTAAAATAAAATTCCACCTAAAATAGATGTTAAACATAGATTATACAGAAATCCATAAAAGTTCTCAGTGACATTCAGAGGCTCCCTTTCTCTCAGGCACTGAAGTCCTATTCATAGTGCTCTGATTTCCCCCTTAGATCTTTCCATCCATACACCCTAGGATATATTGCTCAGTTCTCATTTCCTCTGTTAAAGCAAACCCCCATTCACAAACACATACAGTTTAATGGGATTGCAAACCTACTTTATCTGTCTCAAGGGCATTTACGTTCTAAATGTATGATTTGTCTCAAATACACACACACAAACACACACTTGCAGCTGTGAGGAAAGTGGGCTCTAATTAGTTCCTTTGCATTGCTATGTAAGGTTGCTTACCTCACCCACAGAAAAAGTTAGGACTGCCAAAATCACTTGAAAAGCATATGGATGGTGTTTATTTTCAATTTATTATAATTAATATGAAAATTAGTTTTTCCTATTTGGGAATATTAATTTTAAATATGATGCCAATAAGAACTCAGAAAATTTGTAATCAGAAAATTAAAGATTCCTGGGAATTATGTAGGTTGGCTGTGTGCACTTAGTCAATCAGTTATGTCTGACTCTCTGTGACACCATAGACTGTAGCCTGTCAGGCTCCTCTGTCCATGGGGTTCTCCAGGCAAGAATACTGAAGTGGGCTGCCATGCCTTCCCCTAGGGGATCGTCCCAACCCAGGGATTGAAGCCAGGTCTCCAGCATTGCAGGCAGATTCTTTACCTGCACCTGTGAAGGTTTGAGCTACCACAGAAGCCCATAGGTAGGCTCCTACCCTGAAATATGTTTTTCATTTAATAAAATGTTATTTAAAAATTCCACAGACCAGTTACTATTTACATGATGCACAGTTTTACCAAATAAAGATTATGTTATCTTTAGCATAAAGAACTGGCTATGTTATCCTGAGCAAGCCACCGTATTGGCATTGCTTTACATCTCATTGTCCTCACTTGTAAAGTGGGTGTAATAATTGGTACCTACCTCATTTGATCGGAGAAGGCAATGGCAACCCACTCCAGTACTATTGCCTGGAAAATCCCATGGACGGATGAGCCCAGTAGGCTGCAGTCCATGAGGTCACTAAGAGTCAGACATGACCGAGTGACTTCACTTTCACTTTTCACTTTCATGCATTGGAGAAGGAAATGGCAACACACTCCAGTGTTCTTGCCTGGAGAATCCCAGGGACGGGGGAGCCTGATGGGCTGCCGTCTCTGGGGTCGCACAGAGTCGGACACGACTGAAGCGACTTAGCAGCAGCAACCTCATTTGATATAGAGAGATTAAGTGAGATAATGTATGTAAGTTGCATAAAAGAGTTGCTTATCTATAAAAGTAGTAAGTGTGAACTATCATTATTAAACATTCTCAAGGTATTGTAATACAAATGCATTGGAAGTATTGTCCTAATTCCATTTGGACATATAAAAATAAATCCTATTAACCTCTTTTAAAATCCTTTTACTATTAAATTTTTAAAAGGTTGTTTTAAGCATCCAATAACAAAGGAAACAATGACTCCTAAGACAATTCTGAATCTTATCCAGCTTTGCACTGATTCTGAATCTTAAGGTCCAAAGACCAGTTCCCAAAATGGTCAAGTCTTTCTTAATTTGTATATATTTAAAACATATTTTTAATTCAGTGACAAAGCTATTAATGAAATAAACCTATACTTTATCCAGATGAATACTTTCAATATTTTTCCAAAGTGTATTTGAGGAAATGGTAGGGCTAATGTTCAGGAAATGAGTATAATATGGCATAATAAATGCTATATCTGTTAAACAGCAATATTAATACCAGACCAGGTTCAAATTCAATAAAAACTCAACTCATAGAAAACCTTTTGTGAGCAGTTATTAGTTAAAATGAATTCTTTATATTATTCTAGTAAATTGCCAAATGGCTAGAATAAAACCATCCAAACAATATTTAAACTTAATAGAATGAGATGTCACAGTACAAATATAGAAAAATAATGTATTTCAAATGAACTTATATCCTTCATATTTTTATGAAACATACTCTTATGAAAATATTTTAGTCATATAATTATTAATGGTATTTTATTTCCTGCTTGAAGATCAAATTATCAATTTGCTGATCCTTGTCAACTATATGCCCTGTCTTTTCTCATATTAGCATCATAAACTATACATATTTGGTACCCAGACTTATGTTTGGTGCCTAGACAGAATCCAGTAATGGTGATTTCCTATCTGATTTGCTGGCTTTAAAACTGAGCAGTGATATTTGTCAATAGAGAGCTATAGTCTAGTTTCACTGACATTCCCTCCCTTCTTTGGTCTGCAAATTCATCTGTGAATTTATGGAATCACCAAAGACTAGGTTACAGGAGGTAAAATTTAGAGTAAAAGCTGAACAAACTTCCATGTGATTAACTACACTAAGCATACAGGCTTTATTTTCTAAGTTTTATATTTACATAAATTTATATATCTGTATTTAAATATATTTACTTATAACTATACTTGTATATTTTTAGAAATTAAAAGACGCTTACTCCTTGGAAGGACAGTTATGACCAATCTAGATAGCATATTGAAAAGCAGAGACATTACTTTGCCAACAAAGGTCCGTCTAGTCAAGGCTATGGTTTTTCCAGTGGTCATGTATGGATGCGAGAGTTGGACTGTGAAAAAAGCTGAGCACCAAAGAATTGATGCTTTTGAACTGTGGTGCTGGAGAAGACTCTTGAGAGTCCCTTGGACTGTAAGGAGATCCAGCCAGTCCATTCTAAAGGAGATCAGCCTTGGGTGTTCTTTGGAAGGAATGATGCTAAAGCTGAAACTCCAGTACTTTGGCCACCTCATGCGAAGAGTTGACTCATTGGAAAAGACTCTGATGCTGGGAGGGATTGGGGGCAGGAGGAGAAGGGGATGACAGAGGATGAGATGGCTGGATGGCATCACTGACTCGATGTACATGAGTTTGAGTGAACTCCGGGAGTTGGTGATGGACAGGGAGGCCTGGCGTGCTGCAATTCATGGGGTCCCAAAGAGTTGGACATGACTGAGCAACTGAACTGAACTGAACTGATATTTATTTACATTCATTATTTGGCTCCCAGGTGGCTCAGTATTAAGAACCTGCCTGCCAATGCAGGAGACATAAGAGACAAGGGTTCAATCCCTGGGTCAGGAAGATTCCCCTGGAGGAGGGCAGGGCAACTCACTCTGGTACTCTTGCCTGGAGAATCCCATGGACAGAGGAGTGTGGTGGGCCACAGTCTATAGGGTCACAAAGAGTTGGACACAACCGAAGCGATTTAGCATGCACATAGGCACATTCATTATATTTAAATGCACTAAATTATATGAGAAATTGTTCTTAATAGGCATCTGTTGGATGATGGGATTTGCAGGCAAGAATATTCGAGTGGGTTGCCATTTCCTACTCCAGCGGATCTTTCCAACACAGGGAACAAACCCCATCTCTTATGTCTCCT
Source organism: Bos javanicus (assembly GCF_032452875.1). NCBI lineage: Eukaryota > Metazoa > Chordata > Mammalia > Artiodactyla > Bovidae > Bos > Bos javanicus. The sequence goes on along the minus strand of NC_083869.1, from coordinate 55,150,227 downwards.
GCATTGGTAGGCAGGTTCTTTACTACTAGCTAAACCTGGGAAGCCCAATTTATATTTATTTCATATTGATATTTACATTCATTATATTTAAACGCATTCAATGATATGAGAAATTGTTCTTAATAGGCATCTGTTGGATGAATAGATGAATAGATCAATGAATATTATTAGTAATGACCCTAGTACTTCCAACACAATATGCTCTCTGAATAAATGAAGTTAGTCCCTTTGTTTCAGTGGTAAGTGAATTGTTTAATCTTGAAACAACTTATTTTTTCTACGCAGTTTATTTCTGTTTTGAGTATTTATTCAGGTTCTGTAACTTATTAAAAGGTAAAATGACTTTTTACTTGCCAATTCCTTATTATTATTATTTTCTAATCTAAAGGTACCTTTTTAGTTATACTTTTCATTCTTTAAAGAAACTCCCAAGTTTTAGCTTCAGGCTTCAGACAAGGTGCTATACGCAGAGACTCTTAGAAACCCATAATCTGGCAGGAAGCTGCATTTTGATCAGGAATCAGAGATTGGAATAGAGGAGAATGGAAACTACTTTCAGACAGGCAAACTAGGATAGAGACCAAACGATCCAAATATTAGCAGAGGATGAAGTCCAGGTCTGATTCTCTAAATCAGACTAAGACTGGAAATATGTAAGAATAATGTGATCGGTTCAGATGTATATGGAGAGAATAAGGCATTCGTTCTTTTTTTTTGGGGGGGGGAGGGGGTGTTTTGTTATGATTAGGAAAGCAACTAGAAGCCTCAACAAGCTTGAAACAAAGAAACGATAATTCCAAAATACCTAAGGCATTTTGATTATAATTGTTATTTTATACTAATTGCTTTTCAGGCATTCCTTTACTAAGGGAATTAGCAAAAGTGGACAATACTGTGATAATATGACCCAAGTTAGTTCCTGAAATCATGTTCTTTTTGTAATGGTGATCAAAGCGGAGAAGTAGACTCACAAACAACATCAAAGTTAGTTGCCATAGTTTCTCCATTTATAAGAAAACAGTCTAATTCAGAGCAGTACTGAAGCAGAGAACAGGTTCTTGCTTCAGAGACTGTCTGGAAAGTTTACTTCTACTATACAGCTACTCAGGGACAATTTGTTTGATAGTCAACATCAAGGAACCTGAATTCAGGTGGAACTCAGCCACTCAGCTCTGAAGATGGGGATCTGAGTTTGACTCATAGATGATCCCTCAACCAACACTGATGAAACACACTTCTTTGGGGTAGGGGACAATAATAAAAGAAGTTCACAAACTTCTCCATAACCTTACAAAAGCCAACTGACACTTTTTAACACTTCTAAAATGACTTTCTCACTAGAGAAGTGTTTCTGCATTCAGCACAGAGCTATAAAGGGGATTAGAAGCACTCCTTAAAATGTTCAACAGCCTCGGCAGCAAAATTGTAGCCTTGAAGTCCTGTAATTTGGAGAACAGGTATTTTTATGCCTTAGCAAGCTTTATATTTTATTTCACTTTTGAGAGTCACAGATGCTAGTGTTTTAATGAAAATTTCTTTTGCAAAAGTAACAATATGCACCCCCCCCCTACATCCCCAGGGAAATGACTCTTGTTTTAGTGCTAGAACTCCAGTAGGAATACAATGCTTGGTGTGAAATACATCACTTAAAGTAAAGCAGCAGAGTTTCAGGAAGGATCCAGAGGAAAATAAACTATTTCAGCAACAAAGTTTTATAAGTTGCAACTAAAGGTGATCAGCTAGCACAAACTTGCTTGAAAGGATGGCTACTGCTCTGCATACTTTTGACATTTGCAAAAGCTAAAAGATCTGCTAAAGCCAAGCAGTTCGGGTGGCCTGCAATCTTTCTATAGCGTGCTGTGCTCAGTTATGTCCTGAGACTAAAAGCAGTAACGTTTTGATTCTACACTAATATGTCTAGCTTTGCAATTGATTGTAAGCCGCTTTATGAGACAGTCTGAAATCCTTCCTGTGTCTGCTAGTCTTGATGAGCTCCTTAGCAAAATAAATTAGTAATTTTGAAGTTCTTCCCCCCTACTTTCCTACTGCCAAGACTTTCTAAATAAATCCTCTGTATTTTCTCCCCCAGTGTGATTCACAGGTGGGGTTGCAATTCAGAATTTCTGTGTTTAATTTGGGTTTAGGTGTTTAGGTGCTTGTGCAGTTCTCAGCAGTATCTTCTCATTTGTACTTGCTTGACCTGATTTGACTCCATTTTTATTTTCTGAATGCTCAGAGGTAGGATATAAATGTCAACAAAAATTAACACCTGTCCAATCCCTACCCCAAAGGACCTTGTCTATCTTAATAACCCAGAAATCAATTTTCCTTAGTGCCTAATTAGTACTATTAACTATATATTAATATTATTCTGGACTAAGATAGTCCCTTTTCAATTTTAGTTACTGAAAAGGTCAAACGTTAGGAGATGTGTAATATTAATCTGCACTTTCCTGGGGGTTCAGTGGTAAAGAATCTGTCTGCCAATGCAGGAGATGTAGGTTCAATCCCTGGGTCAGAAAGATACCCTGGAGGAGGAAATGATAACTCACTCCAGTATTCTCACCTGGGAAATCTCATGAACTGAGGAGTCTGGTGGGCTACAATCCATGGGGTTACAGAGTTGGACATGACTTAGCAACTACACAACAACATTAGTGTATTTGAATTATTGTTCTTATGTCAAATATTGCTCTTAATGGTTGAAAATATTCTTTCTTCTAGAGCAACGGTCCTCAATCTCTGGGATCAAATGCCTGATAATCTGAGGAGGTGGAGCTGATACAATAATAGAAATAAAGTACACAATAAACATAACGTACTTGAATCATCCCAAAACGATCACCTGCCCCCAATCTGTGGAAAGATTGTCTTCTATGAAACCAGTTCCTGGTGCCAAAAAGGCTGGGGACTACTGCTGCGCATCTCAAGTTGATCAGTAGTGTTAAACTGGCTCAATTAGTGGCAGAGCTTCTCTGTTTTTTTTTTTTTTTTTTTTTAAACATCAGGTGTCACAGTTAGTGACAGCATCAGCTCATGCCACCTTGGCTTGCCAATATAACTCAATGTAACTTAAATGGAAACAGCAGTTAAAGCTGATTCAGTCTAAGGCCAAGCTTCTGAAATTGTTAATAAAGGATTCAGTAGGTATTAAATGTCACCCTGGCTTAAAACTGAGGAAAACTACTTTATAAAGTAAATGCAGATTAAAATTTTGTCACAGGTCATGGTAAAAATATATTAAATTCAGTTCAGTTTGGCATATTTTGTACACTATTAATTATTAATGAAAGTATATATGCACGCTCAATTGCTACTGCTACCGCTGCTGCTGCTAAGTCAGTTGTGTCGGACTCTGTGCGACCCCATGGATGACAGCCCACCAGGCTCCTCTGTCCCTGGGATTCTCCAAGCAAGAATACTGGAGTGGGTTGCCATTTCCTTCTCCAATGCATGAAAGTGAAGTCACTCAGTTGTGTCCAATTCTTTGTGACCCCATCCCATGGACTGTAGCCTACTAGGCTCCTCTGTCCATGGGATCCTCCAGGCAAGAGTACTGGAGTGGGTTGCCATTTCCTTCTCCAGAGAATCTTCTCCACCCAGGGATTGAACCCAAGTCTTCTGCTTGGCAGGAGAATTATTTACCACTGTGCTACCTGGCAAGCCCAGGCAAAAGTATACAGTCTGTTGGTAATACTGAAAATAATAACTGAAGTATCAAAACAAGTAGAGGATTTAAGGAAAGGATATAATCATGACTAATTTTGAAACAAAGGTATAATCTTACTGACTCCTTCTATGAGACATAGGGGACAAATAACATTTAGCCTCTTTGGGCAACCATCCAAGTTTTGCTGATAGTGAAGATGAAGAAAAGAAAGTGGCCAAGGACAAAGTGTCTGAAAGTAGATGGTTTAAGAAATTATCACAGCTTGTAAATCACAAGACTAGCTCTACATTTTGGTGAGGTGGAGGGGTCAGATGATCAGAGGAAGGAGTAACACTAGGGACACCTCTGGAGCTTTTTTGGGAAAGGAAGAAACAATGCACCCTGATAGAAAAATTACAAACTGCCAAGGACTAATTTTCTTTCCTTTTCCTCCCTAAACCACAGGTTTATTGGCAGTTCTTTTGGTGTGTGCCCTGTCTGGCTGTTCTTTCTCCTTATTTGTCTCTGGTGATAGCTTAACCCATGCTTCTCATGTACAAGATCCTTACCTAAGGTGTTCAACCGAGTACATGGCAATAAGTACACGTTCAAAGAAGGATGACCCCCTTCCCCAACTCCAAACTCCTCTTTTTAAGTCCTCTTTGCCTGAGTCTCAGGGTTCATCTAGGAATAGTCTTGAAAGCCTGTAGCACTGCTAATGTTTGTGAAGATTTTCTTTCCCTCAGGTACTCAATGACATTTAAACACTTTTCTTCAACCCATGGTATAGGATGAGACGTGGGATCAAAGCATAGTAATGGATAAAGAATGACCAAAAGCCTGTAATTATATCTTTATCAGTGATGTCAAAGAATCAGAAGTAAGAGAAAGTGAATCTCAGATATCTAAAACAGTATTCTGGGCACAACTTATCTTCTAGCAGAGCTGAGGAACAGAGGATTAGATCATGATAAGAGTTGATTAAATATCTCACATCCTGCCAATTAGCTCTACAAAAAGGAGATCCAACAGTTTGCTTACCTTCCTCAGAAAGAAATTAATGAGGGGTAGGGAGGTGAGAGGGACTAAAAAGAAAATAATAAAAACCCTAAGAGATTAATGTCATCAATAACTAGAGTAAATATTGCAATTATTATGAAAATTCTAAAAATAAGTATTGGGTATTTTACCAGGAGTTTTTATAAAAAATAGAAAAAATTTAATAGAAGTTCAGCAGTCAGTGTAATAAAAAATATAAATTTTACTTTTCCCAAGATTTTTTGAGCATTCATGAGGAAATATGTCAATCATAAAAGGATGTTGCAGAATAGTACCTCAGACAGAAATCACTATTCTCTAATATTAAGTCTAATGACACCAGAATATAATATGTAATAGGAAGAGCTGAGCATTCTTCAAGTGGGTTTCAGAGCAACACTTTTTACAGCTAACTTCAATGCAGTCTTGTTTCTCGCTCTCTTTCTAGGCACATTTTCATTATCTTTTGGTTTTATTTATTGTCTCAAAGTCATCTAGCCTTACCAGTTACTATGTCAAGAGCAAGACAGAGTTGCAATGTAGTAGGACACTACATGAGTCAATGATGGGCTTCCTAGGTGCCACAGGGGAAAAGAATCCGCCTGCCATTGCAGGAGACACATGAGACGCAAGTGTGATCCCTGGCTGGGAAGTTCCCCTGGAGTAGCAAATGGCTACCTGCTCCAGTATTCTTGCCTGGAACATTGCATGGACAGAGGAGCCTGACAGGCTACAGTCCATGCGGTCACAAAGAGTCAGACACAACTAAGCACACACGCACACAAACGTGTTAATAGTGTTCTAATTAAGCAACTAGCTGACTTTAAGATTTTAGATTAATCATGTTGCTTCTGTGAACTCCATTTGCCCATTCATAAAAGGTTAGATAAGGACTACACCAAAGTTTTCAAGCACTGACAAACAAACACCTAATGATATGAAAGGCACCATGATTTACGATAAGAGGAGAAGGGAAAGAACTAGGCCACAAATAAGTGAACAAAGGACAAATTCTTTGATATTTTCCCATAAAATTTATATTCACTTCTACAATATACTGGTATATAAAAATATGGTTTCAGATTGCCTTTATAAACAAAGAGCTGCAATCTGTCATATATATATATATATATTTTTTTTTTTTTCTCTTTCTTTTTTTCCCAATTCAAACAGGTACACTTTAGAAAATTGTGCTGGATGAAAGAACACTATTACTGTAACAGAGAAAAACAAACCTAATTCCATATTGGATTTACTTCTTTAGCTCTAACTCCTGTGCTCTGTTGCCTGTGCTTAGTCATGCTGACTCTGCACCTTTGTAAAAGAATGTTGCCTATAGCCCAAATTATGCAGGCAGTCCCTTGGCAGGTCTCTGACTTTTAAGGTATAACACATTTACATTTATATACAGACAACTGTTGAAGAACAGAGAATAACATTTGTGCCTTGAGAGTTTATAGGTACATTGTGACCAGACCTACTTGGACAGCTGAAAGAACAAAGGATTCTGGCAACAAGTAGTTTGCAACCACCAGCCACATCCCATCCCCAATTCAGCAACTCATCTCTCATTGTATTGACCCACGGATCAATTACCAAAATCATTACCAAAATCCGGGGCGATGTTTAAATAGATTCTCTAATATGCTTTGTATTACAGTTTTCTTAGAACTTTGATTTACATAAACACATGGATGCAAGTGGCAATGGGACATTGTTAAAACTGCTTTGTAAACTGTCACTGAAGAGAGATGACCTGAACAAAAGGAGAAAATGCATGGTATAACATTTTCAGAACTACTGTTAGCAATTTTAAAAAGTTGTTTCTTAGAGCAGTAAGGTTGCTTTTGTCATACAGCGGACACAAGATGTCTCTAATCATCCATCTTTTCTGATTCCTTTTACTAGAGTATTTCATCCAAAGACTTTTTTCAATATAGAAATGGCTAAGTTCTTTCTTATTTTAGCATTACTAGCTCTAATTACCGGAGAAGGCAATGGCACCCCACTCCAAGTACTTTTGCCTGGAAAATCAAATTGACAGAGGAGCCTGGTAGGCTGCAGTCCATGGGGTCATGAAGAGTCGGACATGACTGAGTGACTTCACTTTCACTTTTCACTTTCATGCATTGGAGAAGGAAATGGCAACCCACTCCAGTGTTCTTGCCTGGAGAATCCCAGGGACGGGGGAGCCTGGTGGGCTGCCTTCTATGGGGTCGCACAGAGTCGGACACAACTGAAGCGACTTAGCAGCAGCAGCAGCAGCTCTAATTACATGTAAATGGAAAATGTCTTACAACTTATAATATCTATGACTTCTTCACCCAGATCTCAAGCTTCATTTCCACTGTTATCTTTTCACAGTCACAATTCTGACTTCAAGTTGTTTGCTTTGTTCTGATTGGCTCAATGAAATAATATTACTAAATGAGCCAGTTCTTATCATGAATTATAAATTTATTTTTTGATCCAAGGTCATAAACATGTATGTTCCCCCCTTCTCTCATATGCAAAGCAATAAGTCAGTAATGAGTTGGAGGACTATTTCCAGTACATTTCTTTGCTTGGTAATGCATATCTGTGAAGTTACAGTTTTAATTATCACATTAAGATCATTGAAAGATAATCAAGTGGATGCACTTTTGACACATTCTCTCTAGAGAGGATACATTGGTTGCTCAGGAATTAAGGCTGTGAACTGGCTACCACTTCCAGAATTTTCCTTCTGATAGTATAACTTTATATATTGATAGAGCTATATCTACTTTTCCTTAGCTAACATCATATTTATAATTGTCAGATAAAATATATATGTCTTAAATTATAATAATGACAAATTTGCTCAATCATTAGCTTCTACCTTACCATCACTAAGATGATCTGAAAAGACCATCTTTTTCATTTAAGCTTCACTGCCATTCCTTTTCATTCTAAACCAATTCAATCATGTATATGACATTGGGCTGTACCCAATATTTATTTTGTTATATTTCACAAGCAAAGATGATGAAATTGACTATACATAAATCTTTAGCAAGTTTGTTTCTTGTTAAAGTGTTCTTCACTGTTCATTTGTGACAAAGATTTTTTTCTTGTGCCTTTATTCCATAATTTACAAAATCAGTTTTAGTCAAGTAATCATTAATACTATTCTACTTTTATTTTCTTAAAAATTATCTTAGTTTTATATAAACTGTTACTTAGCATTAATTTATTATTAATGGTTGAGTTCAGTGCTTTGGCTCTTAACTACCAGGCAGATTGTATAAAGCCTCATGAATAAGACCAAATTAATCAGACTCATTTAAGATATCAGATATTCTGTCTTTTTTTAATATGTTGCATCTTTGCATTGATTTATAGCTAATTTATAAAATTTTAACCTGTATCAATGCATGGCACTTAAATACACTTTCCATTTTAAACACATAAAATTTTTAGATATTATTCTTTAAAACAGAATTGTTGGGATTTTTCTAAGGTCAGGGAACTTTATTCTATAGGAAGAACAACTAAGCAAAACCATATATCGGTTAAAAATAAATTTCCTGGCAAAACTATGATGTAAATAATGTCTGATTGGAGTTTAGCAGGTTTGCACGATGCAAACAAATAGTGAAAAATTACTGCTACAGTGCAAAATATCCTACTCTCCCAAAATGTGTATGGCCATATTCTAAATCAGCCACATCTTCCATCCAGACCATTAAAATAACCAAACCAGAATTTCCATTCCTCTGTTCCAGCACACCCATCAGAGTCCCCAGTGAATCAGTGTTCTAAAGAACCTGCTCCTGTGATTTAACTTGCATTAATATATATATATATATATTCCTTTATATATACTAATATATTTATATATCCCTCTATTCTTTAGGTGCATAGTCTTTTGATAATTAATGAGATGGGCAGCATCCTTTCATATGTTTGGTGTTCTTTACTTGAACTATTAATATCATTTCTTTTTCTATAGGGTTATGTCAGAAAAAATCAACTTATGGTACTTTAATAAACAGCTGAAAGAAAAAAATAGTTTACACACATATTGCAGAGATGCAAATTTGCTTAATTCTTTGGGTTCATTGTGGTATACTCATAATTGATTAACATTTTTCAGGATCAGATATAAAGAGTGTCCCAACTAAAATATTTGTTCATAAGCAGCAGAGACCAAAGAGAGAAAGTAGATTGAATAGAGTTTGGAAATATTATGTAATTTTCTGTCTTTTAAAGTTGGCCTTGACTTTCTTGTGGCGGATTCAGTTTGATATTTGGCAAAACTAATACAATTATGTAAAGTTTAAAAATAAAATAAATAAATAAATAAATAAAGCTCCTTGTTTCTTAAAAGTATTATTTAAAATTATTTAAATGGCTTGTAGGAAGATGTTTTGATAAAAATTGAATGATAGTTTAATCCTTCTGTAGAGAAAACTCTTTCCCTATAATTTTATTTCATGTACTAGTGTCATTTCTCAAATTATCACTTCCAGGCCATTCCAGAAAAGTGTCCTAAAATATAAATGAACAATAGAAGCAAAAATTACATATTCTCACACTGTGTACTGAAAATTCACCAAAACTGTCAACATCAATCAGGTCAAGTGACACAGTAAGTTTATCTTACTTTATAATACTTCCAGTTATGTCTGATCCTCATGTTTCCCAGAAAAGCAAAAAGAAAAAGTCAAATGATTCCTGGAATGGTTCGATATTGATAGAACTTTAGATAAGAAAATAAATAATTCTGTACCTTTATAACTAGATACTTTGGAAACTGACCTAAATATAATTCATGAGATGTGCTTTATGAAATTTGATAGAATATATCTAGATTTTTTTCCCTTAATCAATACATAGACACACACTAAGAAATCAAACTACAAGAGTATCCCCTTGCCTCAAAATTAGTGATGAAAGAAACATCATCTTTTTTGGGGAAACACAATGCATCCTAATCAAATCTACTTCTGGAAGCTTAGATCTGGTATAATTTCCTAACACCATAGAATTCATGGTAAAAATGGACAAGTAAAAATATGAGTTCAAATTTTTTGTATGAAAGAGATATGGAATGTAAAAGATCAAAGTTCAGAATAAATGGGACAATTAATGTTTTTCATAATGCAATATTCTTTCAACATTTATCTAGTGTGTATTCTGTGCCAAAACTAGTAATAATATAGATAATGTCTAACATTGATAGATAGTCTATATGATGTTAATTTGAACCAAATTCACAACCTAACCTCTAAGACTGAAAAATCTAGGGCTGATACTCTCTGCTCTAAGGACTGCGACAAAGACGGAACAAGCAGTATTTTTTTCCCCTTCACGATACCTCAATAAGTGTATTAATCTGGAGCAAATAAAAACACTAGGAGATATTTGATGCTTAAGTATATAGGGACGATATTAAGAAAACTAAATAAATAAATGGAAATTACACAGGCTATGAAGAATGAGGCACAGTGAAATGGTAAGGAAATTTCTAGGTGGGAAATAGTCATAGTGTTCAGGCTATTGAATGTCACGAGTGCAGTTGACCTTTTCTTCTAACCATTTTTTAGTTAAGAGAGACTGTTTTCTCCTTAAGTACCCAGAAAGTTAGGGGCAGAAAAAGAATGACAGGGGGAACAAGAAGATAGTAATGACTTGCTGTGGGCTAAGTGAAATGAGCATTAAATTTAAACTTTCCCTTTCTCAAGGGGTTAAAAGCTGAAGCAGAAGCAAAGGTGAGCAGATTCTGACATCTGATAGAGTCCCAAGGTTACACTGTCTCCGATAAGGCAGGGCAAAGTGTTTCTCAACTTAGGTTAAGAGATTAGTGTGTTAGTTAGAACTGGAGGTAAGAGAATGTTTAGATGAGAATGAATAAGCCTAAAATCTAATGAAATATTTGAGATGGATGTCTATTTTCTGAAACTTCTTAATATTTGAGTTTTAAACGTGGTAATACCAAGAATATAGCAGATGCTATAAAAAAATATGAGTTTTAATATATATACTTGAGCAAGAAATTATAATGAAGTATATCACTAATGAGCTCCTTATAGACTTCTGATGGAAAAGTACTCCACTTTCACACAAAAGGCCAACAAAACTTTAGGTTAAGGAATCATGACATTGAAAACTCAAATGTATGTTTATGACCAAATAGAAAATCCTTTCCTGGATTTTGGTTTTGTTTGTTTTCATTTAACTTATGAAACAGCAGCAGAGTGGGGGAGAAGAGACATAAGGACTCTAGATTATTTTGTCTTGTGTTCATCACAACAATTATTATAAAACAATCTTTTTGAAAATTGCTTATTTGTAACTGTAACATTCAGAGTTCCCCTTTTTTAAAAAATTAAACTTAAATGAGATTACTGATTTTAAGCCAGTCTTTTCCCCCACAAACTACAAATCAGCTTTTCAAGAGTAAATTTTAGTTTCCTTCATAATGTGAGGATCTATTAATAAATTCAAGAGATTAAGTGTTGTTGGTTTTATTTTGGCTTTTACCTATTTAATTTTTTCAAATAAAATGTAATATGTTTTAATAAATAAATGGTCTCAAAAAATTTAGAAAATGAACTTAGCTTTTTCAAATATTGGGAGAAATCTTGTGAGTTGCCATCTATTACATTAGTGATTTTCCAAGTAGTAACTGACTCAGTGTGAAATGCTGACTGATTAGAGATCTTATCTCAGAAGTGTCCATCATTGCTGAACAGAAATTGTTCAGAATTTTTAATATGGTAATTAAATTTGCAAGAAATAACAATAAAGAATTTTGAACTGTACTAGCCATAAAGGGGATTTTTTTGTTGTTTTTTACAATTTGTTAAAGAGAACTTTTTAATAAGTCTTTTGAATACAAATTAAGAACACAAACAGTGTTTTTGGTTGGGACTGTATAGCAAATGATTTAGGATGATTTTTTCCTGTGAAATAGTTACTTTATTTTACTTTAAGATATAGTCTTGGGACAAATATGGTAAAGCAGAAATAACTCAGACTTTGGCATGAGTCTGCCTGGTTCTGAATTCTAACTATTCTACTTTCCAGGTGTTTGTCATAGATTCATTCTTTCTAAATCTGGTTATTTTTAATCTCTATTATCTTTCTTCATCTATAATGAGAAGGTAATAATTCTTACTTTGCGAATTAAAGAAAGTGTGAAAAGGAATATAGAAAATGCCTACCAGGGGGCACTAGTGGTAAAGAATCTGCCTGACAATGCAGAAGACACAGGAGATGTAGGTTCGATCCCTGGGTTGGGAAGATCCCTTGGCGAAGGAAATGGCTACCCACTCCAGTATTCTCACCTGGAGAATCCCAGAGAGAGAACCCTGGCAGGCTACAGTCCATAGGGTTGCATAGTGTCGGACATGCCTTAAGCGACTTAGCATGCATATATAAAATGCCTAGCAAATTATAGACATTCAATAAAAAAGTTCTACTGTTCTATATATGGGTTAAGATTTATTATTATAAAACTGTTATTTATAAAAAGGAAATAGAAAACATAAGTGGTCTAAAATAAGTATGCGTTCTATCCAGTATTATATACATATTAAAATCACAGCATAAAAATATTTAAGTGGTATGGAAATATATTCATGTTTTATTGTTAAGTAAAAAAGGTACAAAATACGTGAAGTGTGATCCATTATCACTTTAAAAAATACATAAACATATACATGTAATTGAAAAAACATGAACTATTAATAAAATTATTGTGATTATGTCTGGGTAAGAGGTGATTTACTTTTTAAATTTTTCTTATCTTGATTTCACAAATTTAGATATACATTACTTTCATAACAAGAGTGCATAATCCATGATTGTGTTTAAAAAAAAAGTAAGGGTCTTAAAATATCAAGTTACCTGTCCTATATATTCTAAGGAGCATGATGATTGGTTAATTTAGAAATAGCACTAGTTACTCTTGAAGTTACAGTGAAACAGGGTAATATGTGAGACCAAACACCATAATCCATTTCAAATATCATTAGAGGAACAGTTCTGGGAACAGTCCTCAGTAACATCAACTCTTAATACACTAATAAATACACATTATAAAAGAAAAGTCTGTTTAACTATTCAGAGGCTACTGAAATCAAAAGCAGTAAAGTAGTGTGGCTGATGAAAAATAAGTCCGAACAGTCAAGTTAAACAGATTTTTCCCTCCAAAATAGCAACAGAATTAGCTAATTATAAGAACACATTTAAACAAAGCATGATGGGATAACTTATGGCATTTGCTCCGAGAACTGATCCAGAGTTCAAGTGGATGCAATGCTCTGCTTGACAAATTGAAGATGGAAAGTTATAATACATGAAAACATTTTGAAGCGTGAGGAGTTATTTGGTGGAAGCAGTACATATTGTAAACCATATGATTTTACATCTGAATTTGTGATCTAGAACTGGGTAATAACAGTACATTTATTTAAGAAGGCATAGTTAACACCAACTTGAAAAGCTTTAAAACTGACACAGGAAAATTTACTCCTGCAAAATCACTAACAGAGATTTAATTCTCTAAATTGAATGTGGGCTAAAGTATGTTGTTTTAAAGAGAAAGAAAAGAAAGAAAATCCAGAGTAAAAATACCTAGCTGTTGTTTAGAGAAAGGTAATAGCTGGCAACAGATGAATACCTTAAGGCCCACACATGCATGTACTCAGAAATCCTCAGTTTGGCCTGAAGAGGTCAGTTTTATGGTCTATTTTTACAGATGAGGACCCTGAACAGAAAGGTTAAATAACTGGCTCAAGGTCACACAGTAAGAAGCAGAGCCAAAATCTGGTTTACCTGGAATGCTTTCCTCTAATTGAATTTCTATAGCCCTTCACACTGTGCTGCAGTAATTAGATACAAGTTTGCAGTATGACTCACTAGCTAACTTGCCCGCCACTTTTCCAGTACAACTAAGGAGTTATATTGATTGAGGCAACATGACTTAAGACTGACATTGAATTTGAATTTCAGTACTGTATATTACCTAAAAGTTGTGTGTCTTGGTCAAACCATTTAAGATCTGGTCTCACTTTCTACATCCCTAAAATAAAGGGAATGTGATCATCTCACAACTCTTTCCAGGTCTAATACATAACCCTCATTTCAAAGACATTAATTTGTATCCCTTTGAGCAACTTTTTCAAATGTGTTATGTGATTCCTGGGGAAGGGTTATAACACATGTACACCCATGGCAGATCCATGTCAATGTATGGCAAAACCACTACCATATTGTAAGGTAATTAGCCTCCAATTAAAATAAATAAATTTATATTTAAAAAAAGAAGAGATCTGAATTGAATTTGACAAAACAAGAGAAGGGCCATCCATAGAGACACATCACCTTGTAAAAAAGCTATCCAGTTGTCACAGTAAGAGAGGCTTGAAGGAGAGAGAGTCAAACTTCTTTATAAGCTTTTTTCTATTTTGAAATTTTTACTCTATGATTTTCCCCTGGAAAACAGTACTTTTACTCTATAATGGGGGAAATAAAACTCCATAGTCTAGAGAATACTAGTATTTTTCAAGAGACATAAAATCTTCTGAAGGTGGAATAGCTATGGTGGAAAAAAACAAAAATCTAAGGAGGAGGAACTTTGCAAAGAAGACTGTGTAAAGAATACTGTGGAGCGAGAGAAGAACTTGCAAAAGTAAGTCACCTCAACTGCCCAGTACTTCTCTACATAGTAGTTCATTCAAGCTGAAGAGTCTCACTCACTCTTTAAAGGCTGGGACATGAGTCAGTAAAGGCAACAATGGCCTGGACCTCTTCCTTTGTTCCCAGAAGAGGAGTGACTGTCCCCTAGGCATGATCTTACCCTCCACCTGAGTCTGACTTGAATCAAGAGCCTCCACTAGCTCCTAGTAGAAGATGAGGCTGCCTAAATTACGTTTTTTCTCTTCTTTTCCTTTCTGTTTTAGGCAAGTAGAAACCCAGGGCTCTGAAGAACAATAATATCCAAGTTAAGAGAATTGTTCTTATTGCCTCAAAGTTAAGAAAACTGTAGAATGAGTCACTCTGGCAGAAAAATCAGAGATCCACGAATACATTATTGAAATGTGACTTCTGCATCCATCTTCAGAAGCAAATTGGACAGTAGCAATGCAACACCAGTGAAGCAAATTTAACACTTCTGATGCCCTACTAGTACCGTGATTAAATGTCCATTTTTGAAATATTGAAGATACATCATTCATTTTTACTTCACTTTGATCTGGAAAGACTCTTGATTCCATAGGCTCTTACAAAGTAGCTTCCTTGCTTAGCTATATGCTCTCACATGCAAGGCTTGGCTTAATACATGTTTTTCTTCCATCTATTCCTTTAAAGCATCAGCTCTCCCCCATCTCCTTTCTGTTTGAATTTGCTGGGTGGCAGGGGTGCCAGGAGTGTTGTATCTGCCAACAGGTAGCCAGCCACTAGACTGGTGTCTCTAAATCAGCAAGTCCCCATCTGTCAGCGAGAGTCTCTCCGAATTCATTCTGCTGATTAGAGCAGCTGAGCCTCTAACTGGGTTCTTTGTGGGCTTCAGTCAGATGCTTAATAAGGTGAGCCAAAGGGAGTCTGGCCATTAGATGTGTTAAGACCTCAGATATGATCTATTTTTTATGTTTTTCAAGTGCATGTCTACAGCTCTCCTAGTAACTTTACCACATAATGTTATTGGGGCATCAACCACCCATGAAGCTTGATACTGCAGACAAAAATGCTTCTGTCATAGTATTTAAGCTTAATCATTAATTTTGAGTTTAAAAATGTTTAGCAATTAGCACCCTGGCTTAAGCATTGTTAGTTTTGAAGGAAAGTTTTAGTAGAGAGACTTTACAGATAATCACATCTTACCAGGAAAAGCCAAGTTCAGTCTAAAGGGATCTGTAATCACCAATAATCCATCACAGGGTTAGATGGTACATTTGTGGTGGTTGCAGCCTTAGGATCTATTCCCCTGCTGGTTAGCCATAATAATTCCAGGCCAGCTCAAGGGCATGGTACAGACAGGCCTTTGTCAACGAATAAAATAATCATATAAATTGCTTGAATACTTTACTAGACTCAGACATTTTCTTAAAATGGATTTACATTTTCAAAATGTTCTTCAAGCACATTTTCTATTCTTATTCTGTTCATGCTTGGGTGATGCCATAGGTGGAGTAAAATGAGGGGGGAAAAATAGAACCCATCCATTTTTATAGAAAATCATCATTAGAGATTCTTCACATAGGATCCAATTGAGCAAGAGTCTGAGAACGAGCCAAGAAATGAGGGGGGTGCAAGGCATATTTTTCACAGAATAAGCAGAAAGGTCTGTGTGAGAGTGGGCATTAAATGACAGTATTTTTATTTAATTGAAGTTTGAAGTCTATGCCCCGCTTCCTCCACCCAGCAGATACAAAGGCAAAACTGTCTCAAAGAACCACGGGCAGACATTCGAAAAACATGTGAAAAGCAATTTCCAGCTGAGCCAATTTTTGTCAAACATCATGTGGCTTGGCTAGTCTGGGCTTTCCTAGCAGAATCTGAAGCCTGAGGAGCCCAACCTCAGTCTCAGACACCACGCTGTGAGAAGACGTGGAACAGGGAGTCTGTACTCCAGATGGGAGAGGCTTTTAATTGGCTGAGTGAGAACCAGGGTCTGGGCACAGAATGTCAGACACATCCTTGCTGGCATCATCATTACTGCATAAGGAGTACTGAGGAGATGCCAAGGGGGAAAGCTGAGCTCTCTACAGATTTGAATTATATCTGAATGCCAGGGAGGAAAAGGAAAAAGTGCTTTCCTTGCAAAAATATTTGAAAGTGCTGCTTTAACTCATTTAATACATGCTGCTCTGCCCACGTTCTAATGCTACTCCTTTCTGCATTTCTTTTCCAAATTAGTATTTCAACATTCTTTTTGTCCTTGTATCTCCAACTGCCCATTATGCTAGTTAAAAAATCAATTTTTATAGGTACAATTTGTGCCTGAAAAGGTAAGGCTAGCCTTTTACCATATCACTAAATATAGTATTTACAAGTCACAAGAAACTTCCTTTTCATTATTAAGAGTAGTATAAAAACTTACTTATACATGAGTCAACTGGTTTTTAGACTCAGAAATTGCCTTATGATCTGACTTAAAGTCAAACCTTCTCCCCAAGGATCAAGCTTGGTATTTTTCACTGTACAGAAGTGAGTTTTCTGGAGGGAAGTGGGGTGGGGGGGGTGCAGATTTTCCTAAATTAAGGACTTTTTTGACATGTAAATTCTCCATTTCCTCCTCCAGGGGATCTTCCCAACCCAGAGATCAAACCCAAGTCCCCTGCATTGCAGATAGGCTCTTTATCAGCACACTACCTGGAAAGCCAAATTATTATTAAAGAAACTTTAAAAAAAAATCAATCATAAAGTGGATTGTGGAGCAATGGAAGCAGAGAAAAAGTAAAAGTGATCTTTTGGCATAATTAACCAACATAGTATTAAAAAAAGCAAGACCTTTAGTTATTGGCCTTAGAATATTTTATATTCCAATGCCTATGGCAAGGCCATACCTGATGTGAAGATGAATGGTGGGAATTGTAGTCAAGGAGTATGTATTCTGATACCTTTTGGCAGGATGGTTGTATCAGGCTATGCTGGCCTAAAGCTATTAAATATCCTATGATTTTAGCTCCACTTATTCTAATTCTCCACTTCCCTGGTGGCTCAGATGGTAAAGCGTCTGTCTACAATGCAGGAGACCCGAGTTCAAGCCCTGGGTTGGGAAGATCCCTGGAGAAGGAAATGGCAATCCACTCCAGTACTATTGCCTGGAAAATCCCATGGACAGAGGAGACTGGTAGGCCACAGTCTATGGGGTCACAAAGAGTCAGACATGACTGAACGACTTTCCTTTCCCTTTATTCTAATTCTGGATCAACAGTCTGGTTATGATTTCACTTTTCTTCTGTTGCAAGTAATGGTTTGGGTGGCTCAAATGGTAAAGAATCTGACTTCAATGTGGGAGACCGGGGTTCAGTCCCTAGGTGGGGAAGATCCCCTGGAGAAGGGAATGGCTACTCATTCCACTATTCTTGGTATTTTTCACTGTACAGAAGTGAGTTTTCTGGAGGGAAGTGGGGTGGGGGGGGTGCAGATTTTCCTAAATTAAGGACTTTTTTGACATGTAAATTCTCCATTTCCTCCTCCAGGGGATCTTCCCAACCCAGAGATCAAACCCAAGTCCATAGACAAGGAGCGCTTTGGGCAATAGTTCATGGTGTCGCAGAGTCGAACACAACTGAGTGACTAACACACATACATGAAAACACAAGGTTCTAGTTCCTTGAATTTCACTGATTGCTGTGAGTTGATATTTGACTTATGGTCATCTTCCTGTCAAGAATTGCCCACAGAGACTACACTGGCTCTATCACTCTATCAACTGACTTAAGGTATACAAACTAACACTCAGATCTACTCTATAGCTTTAGTTCTTAGCTCTGGGCCTTAGTTTTTTCACATGAACTATTGAAAGCCTTCAAGCTTTAGTCCCTGGTCCTACTCCCAACTAGTTATTCACAATGTTTTCAGAATTGCCTTCTTCAAATGCAAATCTTGTCATTTTACACACCTGCTTAAATCCCTTCAACATCTGCTTAAAGAGTTAAGCTTAATGCTTAAATGAATCAGGAGAAGCTTGAGCCTAGCTACCACTTACCTTTTCAGTTATATCTCAGGAGATAACTCCCACACTAATATAGTTATCATCTGACTTGGGGCTCTCAAATATTCTATGCTTTTTCACAACTGTGTGCTTCACGCAGTTGATAATGCTGAATGGCACTCCTCTCTTTTCTGCTTGCCTCAACACAAGTAAATATGCTGGTCTTGGCATGATTATGAAGCATTTCATAAATACTCAACTACCAGAGCATTATCTTCGCCATGTCTGCTGCTGCTGCTGCTAAGTCACTTCAGACATGTCCACAGACGGCAGCCCACCAGGCTCCCCCGTCCTTGGGATTCTCAAGGCAAGAACACTGGAGTGGGTTGCCATTTCCTTCTCCAATCCATGTCTGCTGTGTGTACTTCAAAAACAGAACCTATAATGCTTAATTGCACTTATTACTTTATATATCTGCCTTTGTTACAACTTCATGAGTCTAGTGACCATGTCTTATTCATCTTTATAATCCCAGAATCTGTCACAATATTTTGCCTAGTGTAGGAACTCAATATTTGTTGATGGACTTAAATAACTAAAAAGGTTGGCAATTAGATTTTGAAATGAGAAAATAAAAACCTTTATTAAATGCTTACTGTAAGCCAAAAGCAACACTGAATCCATTTTAATTAATTGATGAATTAATCTCTAGATTTTCTGGGAGGAGAATGGAAATAAATACACTGAATAAAAATTCTAATAATATAATCAACTTTGGAAATCTAGTAAGGTAAAATAAACACTAACAAGAATAGCAATAAATTTAATTAAATGAAAGCAATTTAAGCTATATAAATTGTACAGATTCATGACTATATTTAGCAGTTAGATTTTTCTTAACACCAGAATCCTTCCTTACAAAAGATATTTAAAACATTCTATTAAAAACAGAGAATGAGAATGGAAAAAAAGATACTTAAGCAAAACAATTAAAAGGTAATTTCCATTGTCAATATGCTTTATTCTGGCAATTATTTTTAATGAGATCATGATTTTAATTTTTTTTAAATGACATTTGCTTTTATTTTGGTTTCTGGGCATTTGTGTTTGTGGTAAGTTTCAGCCCTTTTTTTAAAATTTTAATATTTCTTAAGGGCCCTTCTGCCTACCCCTTCTGTGTTATGAAATGCTCCTGAGAGCCATTTGGATGATAACAAGTGCTGCAAACTGCAGGTGAATGGGTCTTAGAATCACACAAACAGCAAAGGAAAGCGTTTTATAACAACAAAGGTAGAGACTAGGGAGTCCTTATGAATATATTATTAAGCACCTGCTCTCCAGTTCCTAAACTGGGGTTGTTTGAAAAGAAGTGATGGTAACTTTTGGCTGGTAACTTGATGGTAACTTGATGGTAACTTGATGTCTGTAGAGAGACTATGTGTGTTTGTTTTACAGCTAAATTACCTTAAATTACTACAATTGAAATGCTACTTTCCCCCAATACGTGTTTTGAACGTTGAAGTCTCACCATACAACTAATTCTACTCCAGCCACATACCTGAGTAGGTAGAAAGGGTTTGACCTTTGAAACATTAAAAATCATTTTCTATGCTGGTGATTATTTTGTAAGAAATGAAAATGATCATCTGAAAGACAAAACCACACACAGAGATAGCTGTGTTGGGACATACTAGTCAGAGGAAAGGGTATAGCAATGAAATGCAGGCAGCATAAGAGAAAAAATGGGTAAGACAATCACAAGGCAGAATAAAGAAACCAGTGTTGGGTAGACTTTAAGGCGGATTTGTCCAATATCTTCAAGCCAGTAAAGAAAGTCTGAGTGAGAGATTAGGAGGTTTGTTAGTAGGATCCACTCAGTATTTTCCTGTTACAAAATGGAGATCTAAGTAAATCAAGGCAATTCTAGTAGACTCAGAACCAAGAGAGTTTTTTTTTTTTTTTTTTAATAAATACACTGATGCAAAGCTTGAGTAATGCAATTTTAAGGAAAGCATTTAGTGAGAGTATTCCATATTCACTCAATGGAAAATCAAAGTAAAATGTGATCAGTTACTATGTTATTAATCCTGTTAAAATCTCACATAGCAGGGTATTCAGTGAAGAACAACTTTTCTTCTCCCTTCTGCAGAGTTTGATTTCCTGAAGTCTGAGCAAGTAAGGATATTTAGAAACCCTAATCTCCCATTCCACAGCTGGGGAAACCAAGCAGAAGCAGCATGTTGGCTGGATCCAGACTCGACTGCTGTGAAGGCCAGCATGGCACTAAAAACAAAAGAGCTGTTTGAAAAGAATGCTTTCAGTCAAAACTGAGAAACTGTTTGCTTTAAACTAACCTAAATTATGTAATGGTAGAAAGAGATGAGTTATTGAGGGAACAGGGCATGTGAATTTATGATGCTGGAAATACAGGGAGCTCTCTTCAACTAGCCTCTGTTCTACAAACAACCTGCCTGAGAGAGGCAGAGTTAAAGAGCATAACAGTGAAACCCAGACTTAACTGGTGTGTATTGCCCAGGCTGAGTATAAGACTGCCTTCCTCCTTCCATCATGACTCTAGACAGGGCTGTGATATGTGCTTGTGACAATGGCAGTGAAGCAAATCATGGGTGCTCTTACGTGTTGAATTTTGTCTCTCAAAAAGTTACACTGGAATTGTAACGCCCTGTACCTGTGAATGTGACCTTACTTAGAAACAGGGTTTTCTCAGACATACTCAAGTTAACGTGGGGTTGTTAGTCCTTATCGAATAGGACTGGTGTCCTTGTGAAGAAAGGAAAATCTGGACAGAGACACAGACATGAGAACATCATGTGAAAACACAATACACAAAAGGAAAACAGCTATATGAACATAAAGACAAAGACTGGCTTATTCTGTCATAAACTAAGGAATGTCTGGGGCTCTCAGAAGCTGAAAGAACGATGCTCTCCTAAAAGCTTTGGGGGAACATATCCCTGCCAACACGTTTATTTTAGGTTGTAACCTCTAAAACTATGAAGTGATAAATTTCATTTGGTTTAAGCCATCCAGTTTGTGTTACTTTGTTGTGGCAGCCCCAGGAAACTCATTATAGATGCCAACATCAGAGGGACAAGAGCAACTCACTATAGCAGCAGCAGTAGAGATCAGCAGAGGAACCTGTTAGAGCTTCCCAGGGTTCATTTCTATCACTTCTTCCCAAAGGGGTGACAGTAGTTAAGACATCTACCTTCTTCAAAGTGACTTCTTTTTAAGAATTCCAGTGACATCAGGAAATGTCTAATTTACTAGAGGAAAGACCCCAAGGGAGAGACACAACATTCTTTCTAACAGACTTATGAGATGCAGAATAACATTATAGAAGCAGCTTGGGAAGAGAACTTAGATTTTCTCTGGACTCTGAGTAGTGGAGTCTTCACCTAAATCTTATCAAAAAGGCCAGTCTCCTCTGAGGTAGGGAGGGGACCATATTCTCCTAGGTGGATGGATTTTTCTGGATGTACATATTGCCAACATCCCAGCTATGGCTTATCAAAGACTTGGTGCTTATCAGGATATAGAGCTTCTTCAAAGTCAGAAAACCCTCTTCAGGGTATTTTGAGAATAGTTCCCAATATATTTTTCAACTTCAAGAAAGACATATTATTGACATAAGGGGAAAATGCATGTAATAATACTGGCAGACCCCCAGTTTGGTCTAGTTTACCCCATGTTATATGTAGGAAAACCAAGGGCTGTGGTATTATATCATTTTAAACAACATGACTTTGTCTTGTGCTTTCTCACATTTGTAGTATAGCTGCTGCTGCTGCTGCTAAGTCGCTTCAGTCGTGTCCGACTCTGTGCAACCCCATAGATGGAAGCCCACCAGGCTGCCCCGTCCCTGGGATTCTCCAGGCAAGAACACTGGAGTGGGTTGCCATTTCCTTCTCCAATGCATGAAAGTGAAAAGGGAAAACATCTCACCTCAAATCATGTTACATCTCTTCTGGTTGATGCTAATATTCCAGTTATTGATACTAGCTTGTTATTAAGTCATCCTGAGAAGTAAACATTCTCCTGGTACTTTACTAAAATATCTTAGACAGAAGCACCTAACTTAAAAAGCCCATTTATTTTTATTTTTCATAGGAGATCCATTGCTTTGAGTCATTGTAATAGAATTTGGGGTCCTCTCAATAAACCTGAGCTTACATCATTAGTCAGAGAGTTCTTTAGGCTAGTTTTAAAATCTAATTAGCAGAATTGCTATAATTTCTTTGTTTTAAAACCAGCTGATCCTCTCTTGCAAAGACACAGTCTCCAAGAAGGAAAACTTATGCTATGTTTCTCTTTACCCACAAATCAATATTACTTGCTATAATGTTTTAGTAAATACAAAGTTACTATGTACATATGGGAATGTACACATGTACATTCAGATTTCTATATGAGTCCTGGAAATAGGTATTCAAAACAGTAAAAGGAAAAGGAAAAAAAATGTTACATTATGGTAAATTAAGCCTAATTCTCTCACAACTAGCAAGTTTATTTCTGGCTCGGCTAGTCTCACAATAATAGAGATATATTTTCAATGTGCACAAAAATTGAGATGTTTCAATCATCAGATGAAATCAGAAAACTTATCACACATCCACACTGCAGAGCTTCTGTGTACAGTTTAACAGGTTACACACTGCACAATTATAGGGCACAGTATTTTCATCACAGTCATAATGAGAATGTATCACTTTCTGTTGGAGATCTCACAACCATCAAGTATGTCACAGTGGCCTTATGAAATATATATCTGAACAAAAGGAAAATAGAACTCAGATGAATCTTACCTTTTTCAAAGAACAGACAATTTTATGACATACTTTAAGATAATAAGCTACATAATATTCTAAGGTTAAAGTTTTGTTAGAAAAAGTCATTCCTAACCAGGATGAGAAGACTTCATAACTGTTCCTCCACTTCTAAATCTTAATACCTCGGTAAGACTCTTTTTCATATAAAACTACTAAAGGGCTAAAACTGCAAAAATATCTATTGAAAAATACTGACTTCTTCCTTCTTCGTACTCAATCCTATTCAAATTGCATGTAATTAGTAACCACCTGCATTTGAAAAAAAAGGCAAATAAATATGTAAAATGTAAGAGGGTCTGCTTTTAATACTTTCTTCGATTTGGAGCAAACCACTACAACATTCAATTTTTATTACACATACCTTCACACAGACACATGCACAGTCACACTTAAATAGGAAAATAAATAAACACCTTCTACCCAGAACTAGGATCAGCAAAAAAAAAGCTAAAATATCACTTGTGACCTTGACTGAAAAATGGGATAAACAACCCCCTAAATCTCAGAAGATTAAAATACCAAACTTTTAGATGAAGATAAAAATAATGTGACTTAAACTGTCTTTTTGTTCTTTGTACTTTCTTTTTCCAAGTGCTACTCAGATTGATAATCTCCTGGGAAGTTGGCAACACAGTGCTTATTCTACTTTGCTAAACCTTTCATTAAACAAAACCTCTGGCATGGTAAGACCTAATGGTGTTTAAATACAAAATAAATAAGTGATTAAATAAAAATATATAGATATATGCCTATTAGAGGACAGACACTTTGTCATCATCTCATTTCTAAAGACAAATACTTGAATATTGTTTTGTAGAAGTTAAGTGGAGCCTTACAGAGGGGGAAACAGACATGGACTCTAAAGAGAACTGAAAGCAGGTGAGCACTCTGCTTCTAGTATTTACCACTGGTGTGACTCCTAGGAAATAATCAAACCTGTCTAGACCTCAGTTTCCTTATACAGAAAATGAGGTAAAACACTTTTTCACTTGTAAAATCAGTTAAAGTATATAATATAATGAACATTTTCTGGCATTTTTACTACTATTAAATTTTTTGATCTATACTAAATATTTAAGGATGTATAGCAGTTACTTAAAAAACTATAGCAATGGAAAGGCTTATCCTCAGAGAATACTTACTTGCTCACATGCCTGGGCTCCACTGAACCTGACTTGATCACCCTTCCTGAAACATTTTCTGGCTGAGCTTAGGAAACTATCAGTCTTCTCCTCCTCAAGGAATAGCTCAAGACTCATTTCCTTTATAAAGTCTGTCCAGATTAAACACTGTATCAATCAAATCATTGGCAACATTCCTAGAGCATATATGAAGATATCTTTTGAAATTTACCATAAATCAATTTTGGAAAGAGGTAAGGCATAATACCTTACCTCTGAAAGAGATGGGAATACCAGACCACCTGATCTGCCTCTTGAGAAAGCTGTATGCAGGTCAGGAAGCAATAGTTAGAACTGGACATGGAACAACAGACTGGTTCCAAACAGGAAAAGGAGTTCATCAAGGCTGTATATTGTCACCCTGTTTATTTAACTTATATGCAGAGTACATCATGAGAAACGCTGGACTGGAAGAAACACAAGCTGGAATCAAGATTGCAGGGAGAAATATCAATAACCTCAGATATGCAGATGACACCACCCTTATGGCAGAAAGTGAAGAGGAACTCAAAAGCCTCTTGATGAAAGTGAAAGTGGAGAGTGAAAAAGTTGGCTTAAAACTTAACATTCAGAAAACGAAGATCATGGCATCCAGTCCCACCACTTCATGGGAAATAGATGGGGAAACAGTGGAAACAGTGTCAGACTTTATTTTGGGGGGCTCCAAAATCACTGCAGATGGTGACTGCAGCCATGAAATTAAAAGATGCTTACTCCTTGGAAGGAAAGTTATGACCAACCTAGATAGCATATTCAAAAGCAGAGACATTACTTTGCCAACAAAGGTTTGTCTAGTCAAGGCTATGGTTTTTCCTGTGGTCATGTGTGGATGTGAGACATGGACTGTGAAGAAGGCTGAGCACCGAAGAATTGATGCTTTTGAACTGTGGTGTTGGAGAAGACTCTTGAGAGTCCCTTGGACTGCAAGGAGATCCAACCAGTCCATTCTGAAGGAGATCAGCCCTGGGATTTCTTTGGAAGGAATGATGCTAAAGCTGAAACTCCAGTACTTTGGCCACCTCATGCGAAGAGTTGACTCATTGGAAAGACTCTGATGCTGGGAGGGATTGGGGGCAAGAGGAGAAGGGGACGACAGAGGATGAGATGGCTGGATGGCATCACTGACTCGATGGACGTCAGTCTCAGTAAACTCCGGGAGTTGGTGATGGACAGGGATGCCTGGCGTGCTGCAATTCATGGGGTCACAAAGAGTCGGACACGACTGAGCAACTTATCTGATCTGATCTGAAGGCATAATAAGAAAGCAAAAGAATTTTTTAAAAAATGGCCTTGTAGATACTTGGAAGAAGGAATTATAGAACCTAATAACTACTATTATTTCATTAATTGATAAAATCAATCTAATGCCATATTATCTTTGGAAATATGTAACTACTTTGGAAAATGTAACTACATTTTCACATCATGGGCATGACATTTATTTTTATTTTAGTAAAATATCCAATAAAGTTTCCTGTAATACTTATCACAAGGTTGGTAAGTGTTCAATAGTGGCCAACAGTCTGGGGTAAGGGCAATGGGGTTCTCCTAGTAAGTTCACTTCACATTTTATACTTCAATGTAGGCAGTAGAGGACCCTGATTAGTAATGCAACTGAGAATATAGAAAATAGCCTTGCCAAATTTGCAAATATAACACTAGGGCAATAGATCATGTGCTGAAAAACAGTATTACTTTTTTAAGTCCTAAAAGAACTAAAAGCCAAATATAAGATTAAACATGAATGTCAAGTTTTATATTTAACTTAAAAAGTATAACTCAAATGTGAGATTAATACCTTTAAGGCATGGCAGCCAAAATACACAGACACAAATGATACCCCTTCTTTTGCAAACAGCAATGACCCTAACCCCATCATAGTTGGCTTAAAAACATTGAAAATAATTTTGCTGAGCATCCTTCATGTTGGAAGAAACCCAAAGGCCAAAAATTTGTGAAATATATGTAATGTCTTTCCCAAGAAGGAATCCTCTATCCTCCTATTCTTCTGTGTCACAGCTAAGTCAGGCTAGATTATTACAAAATATTAATCACTAAGTGGAACCAAAATAAAACTGGAAAGAATATAAATAACACACAAATATTATTTTGTGTGTTATTTTGTTATTTTCCACATCCATCCTAAATGCGGAAACCACTTGCTGGACAAAGCTCTTTAGACACGTTATATATTAAAATGAAGTGTTAAAATTGGTCTAAAAACTCAGCTCCCCAAATTGAGTAGAAATATTTTGTTTACTATTTTGTAATGGATAAGGAGGTTTTTGAAGCCTACCAAAATATTAAAAATTCTTATGTAGTAAAAGCAATTGAAAACTGACAGTAAACTGTATATATGACTATGATGACAACTCTGCTAGTGAAAGTGAAAATTGCTCAGTTATGTTTGACTCTTTGTAACCCCATGGACTATTTATCCAGTCCATGGAATTCTCTAGGCCAGAATACTGGAGTGGGTTGCTGTTCCCTTCTCCAGGGGGTCTTCCCAACCTAGGGATCAAACCCAGGTCTCTCACACTGCAAGCAGATTTTTTACCAGCCACCAGGGAAGCCCAAAAATACTGCCCAAAAATACTGGAGTGGGTAGCCTATCCTTTCTCCAGCAGATCTTCCCGGCACAGGAATCAAACCGGGGTCTCTTGCATTGTAGGCAGATTCTTGACCAACTGAGCTACTAGGGAAGCCGTCAACTCTGCTAGAATATGCTCTCAAGAGAAACTTTCTACAAGTGTTTTGAAAAGTATTCTGCAGCCTTTAAAATATTATGTTTGGGTGGCAGGCAAGGAGTGATTTCTTTGTTTTTCTTTTATATATTTTTAAATTATATTTTATAAAAACAAAGACAATAACATTGATTCCTATTTGTATGTACTGTATTTGCTGCTCTACTTGCATTATCTGTGCCATTATTTCATTTAACTCATCCTAAGAGATCATGAAAGTTATTCCAATTTTTACAGATGAAAAAACTGAGATGCATGAATCTATCTAGTGACTGAACATTAAGTATCATTACCATAATATTAATGACAATAATCCTGATAGTGATCCCTTGATTCAAAATCTGTTTACTTCTAAAGTGCAAAATTATCCTACAATATAAAATGATGTCTGACTTAGTTTGGTTTACAAGACAAAATGTCTTTTTATGTCAGTTAATTTATAATCAATAGTTTGAGGCATCTATGTCCTACATTTCAAACACTGAGATAGCTAGATAATACCTATTCTCAAAGTACTGATAAAATGTTAGCAGTGTGACCTTAAACAAATTATATAACAATGAATAAATTTTTCATGTGAAAATAAAAACAAACCACGTGGAGCTTTTATAATAATATATATATAAAAGGCCTATATTAATGATTATATTATTGTCTGTTAGAAACTGTCCCCATGACTCTTTATATAATATCTCCTAACAAATATTCTATGTTATTCCTTTATTATAGGACATAGTTGTAAAATATTTAAATAAGTGGAACTTCTCTTAACAAGGACTCACTTATCAATCCTGAAAAAATTTGAACACGGTCCAGGGTCCTATATATGGGCTATGCGAGGAGGAACACTCTAGTCCCATCAGTCTCACCCCAGGTAGTAATACCATTCTGTTATTCTGGAGTTTAACATTTATAAACTTGGTTGATGTGGTACCACTGGAACGAATCCACATGGGATATGAGATCTTCATTCTTTATCATTAGTTGGGAGGACACAACAGTTTCCATTCTAGAATCTGCACTCTGGTTTTTCCCAAACAAGATGTCTTTGGGCTATAGACCTCCAAACAGAAGAAAAGACCCAGGTTGAATGCAGTGATGTCTGGGAATGAAATGAATTGCTGAAATTACTTCTGCCTTGATCCAACAATCTGTTAACACCCAGAAATACTGGCTTTTATTGCTGCTAAGGGATTGCTGCATTCTTTTAGAAAAGAGAGATTCCAACATGAACATGAATGCTCAAATGCTTGTACTAAAATCTTTATTTTATTGTCTAAATTTGTAATCAGAGCGGAACAGAAATATTTTTAGAAAACAAGTTTAGACAAGAACAAATTTTACACAAAAAAAGTAAATTGGACCTTTATAATAAGTCCTCCAAATGTTCCAAATGATTTTTTTATTCCAAAGAATGATTTTTTTCATTCCGTCATTATATATTTAGGAAATTGAAATGAATAAGACTTTTACTTCAGTTAAAGCTTGATATGAGAAAGCAGGCCTTTTAAACTTTTAACCAGATTTTCTAATATATAGGTATGCAGTAATTTATAACAGGAATCCTCTTGTTCTAGATTTACATTAATTTACTTCATTGACATGAACAGGTTAATTTAAGCAACTCCAGAGATGAAAACACAAATCCATTGTGTTACTGGATATATCTGAGGTCTGTATTAACACAAAATTGACACTATTCATGAGGATACAGCAGGTAAATACCAATCATTATTATATCTGAACCTAAATACCAGAGTATTTCTCTCAAACCTAAACTTGAATGACAGCATTTGACAAATGAGTAGATGAAATCATGTCAGGATCTTGACTGGTGAGGCATGTACAGATATTCTGGTGTTTAAACAGGGCAATTTTACTTAGACCAGTGATCTGGGAAGAGCAGCAATAAGAATACTATGAAGAACTAAATGAAGTCCAGCCTATGGATGACGGAACGTATGAAGGAAACTTGGCTAATATATACAAGAGGGAAAAGGCTGGTGTTAACTGACCTTCTAAGTTATAAACCTTGTATGGGGCATGGTTTTACACATGCTAAACTATATTGGGGATTGGAAGGGACATTAATGATGACAATGTCTAGATGCCTGAGAAATATGTCACTATCTGAACAAGAATGTCAGGGAAATTATACTTTTCATTACCATAAAATGTATGAAATGAAACTACTGCAGAATTCTCATGGACTTGAGCTAGTAACCCAAATTGGGCTAAAATTAAAACAAAGCCTCACAGAGGGGGTTACAAAAGTCACAGTGTCAATTTTTTTGTTTCTGAGGAAGAGCTAAAGCATGTCTGGTATGTTTCTCAGTATAGATATATACTGTAATTTACCTGCTTCCAGACTGAGGCACCAATTCTCTTCATGGAATCTCTACAAGTTTAATAA
This sequence comes from Bos javanicus, assembly GCF_032452875.1. Taxonomy (NCBI): domain Eukaryota; kingdom Metazoa; phylum Chordata; class Mammalia; order Artiodactyla; family Bovidae; genus Bos; species Bos javanicus. Next base: position 55,120,719 of record NC_083869.1, on the reverse strand, counting down.
CTTGGAGATGTCTTCACTGGGTTATTATTTTCTATAACTTCAGTGTTCCTGTCCATGCCATGTGTAAGAAAGCCCAACTCTACTTGTGACGATGATTAGTCTTCTATTTCTAGAAAGATGCTTTTGATTAAAAAATAAGTTCTCAGGTGACATCAAGCATCCCTGAACTTAAATGATTTCTTATTCTCAATATTGAAGCTGGAGATCAATTCCCAGTCCAATCTTTATATAGTTGTTGCTTCCCTCTAAATCTAAAAGGGTAAGAAAAAGAAAAAAAAGCTCCTCATTCCTTGAGTCTGCTGCTAGTCTTTTTTTCAGGTCCTTCAAGCATCAGTAATCATTATATTATAGCATTCACACATATAAAGAAAAGAGAAAGGAAACTCCATCACATACTCTCAAAGCATCATAAACATTCTGTTTTACTATTTGATCACAATAGTTTGAATAAAGTGATGAATCTGTGAGCTAAGTATGATTATATCTCTCAGTATTTTTTTTAATAGTGAAACATTTAAAGTATGTTATATGATGGTACTGAAATGAAAATAGGTTTAAAACTCTAGTCTTCATCTTTTTAACATAACATATAAGAATATTAGTGTTAGAAAAAAGATTCCTTAGAAAAACATAATTAGTGGAATTTAAATAAAAGATCTATGTAACTGATTAGCAGCATTTTCTCAACTTTTAGATGAATTTCTATAACATTTTTGTAGTATTTATTTTTGATTCAATCATTTTAGTAAAATCCCCAATATTATGATTACCCACTAGCTACTGAAATATTTAAACTCTGAGGTAGATGTATGCAATGACATTTTCTTTATACTCACCCTTTCGACAACAGAAAAATGCTTTACCTTTGAAATTTTTAATGGAATCATATGTTGAAAAAGTTAACAAATAAAGTATTTGGAATTCAACTCAGTATGCTTGTTTTTAAGTTCCTCTCTAGCAATGGCAACCCACTCCAGTACGCTTGCCTGGAAAATTCCATGGACGGAGGAGCCTGGTAGGCTGCAGTCCATGGGGTCACTGAGGGTCGGGCACAACTGAGCGACTTCACTTTCACTTTCATGCTTTGGAGGAGGAAATGGCAACCCACTCCAGTGTTCTTGCTTGGAGAATCCCAGGGACGGCAGGGCCTGGTGGGCTGCCGTCTATGGAGCTGCATAGAGTTGGACACGACTGAAGTGACTTAGCAGCTAGCAACTATACTAGTAGAGGGAATTGGTTAATATCTTCCATTAGTTGTTTGAATTTGTAGCATTAAAAAAATAGATTTAAGTTAGAAAATTCAAATGATAAACTGTGCTTTAATATTAAAAACATTTAAAAATGCTTCCAGACTAATTTTCCTTACATCTTAAATTTATCTCTTAAGATCTTTTCACATCAATAGTCTTAGAATATGATGAATACCACAATAAAAGTGCTGTGAACTGAGTTCACCAACTGTAGAAAGTTACACAAAGGATTTCCAAGAATTGGAAATAGTGACTAATGTGCTAATTGGAAGGCTATTTCATAAACTAGAAAATAGATTTTACTTCTAAGAATATCGAATTTGCTCTAACTATATAAAATGAAGGGTTCTCCAACTTTGCCCCTACCTGCTACTAAGTATTTTCATTGTCAGTTAGTCCTGGACAGACTGTTTAGAAGAAAGTACATTACTTTAAAGTTCATCCCAAAAAACAAATAACTGAAGAGAAAAGGGATTTAAATATTTGCCAGAAAGGATCTAAGCACAGTATTTACATAGGCTTGAAACTGGGGATGCAACAATTTCATATTTTATCAATAATACCAAGCATTACTGATTTTTTTAAAGAGCAGTTTCTTTTGTGTTATTTAAATTGTTTCATATTAACTTCTATTTGGGACATGGTCATCTTTTTTTCCAACATTTTCAAATTTCACAACAAACACTAATCTTTGTAACTGATTAAAATGGGCATCATAATTTCTGGGAAAACAAATGAAAGAGTATAACTTTTCCAGCAGTATACATTAAGCTCAGTGAAAAAAAAAATCAAATGAATTGTTATTCTGTATATAATAGAGGAATATAATTTGTTTTTATATTGGTACTAGTCTTAACCTAAGTATTTACAAATCAATACTAATTTTAAATTTAATGGCATCCATAAAGGTCTTTATGTAGTAAGTTTAATTTCTGTGCTGTAGTTACAAATGCTTTTTTAAGTACATGGGGAATTTTTAAAGGGCAGAAGAGAATTTAAAGGTGTTATTTACATAAATGTAAAAGCCCCTAAAGTGAAGAAAGCTTTTGTAAGAAACTCCAAGATTTGCTTGACTCTGGAGGCCCAGTGTACTTAAGCTGTTTTCCTGTTAAGAATGCAACATCAGAATGCAGTCCTGTAAGAGTTTAAACACCTGATACTGCTCATTGGGGTACCACCATCCAGATTCCCATTTAATTGACTTTTCTTCCTTCCTCTGCCTCTGTTTGGTGTCTGTTTGAAGTTCTGCATAGACTAATGCTTCTCACAGGAAGCTGTGGATTAGAATGACCTAGGTAGCTTTTAAAAACTCACTGTCTACTCCATCAGTTCAGTCACTCAGTCGTGTCCGACTCTTTGCGACCCATACCCCAAATAAATTTGAAGAGTGGCTGTGTGTGTAGTGGTGGTGAAGCGCGGGTGGGAGGGCTGCAAGTAGGGGTGGTCAGGCACTGGTATTTTTTGAAAATATCCCAGATAATTCTGATGTGTGGCCCCGCTTCAGAATCACTCTCCTGGATTTTTTTTTTTTTTTTAATTTAATTTCTCCTGTTCAAGTTGCATTCTCCAAAGACCCATAACCTGCTTCATTTTCTTATCTGCAATCATGTATGTCTACCAGTTTTCATCAAAATACTCACCTTATCTGTATCCTGAGTACATATTTGGGTCAAGCCTGGCTTCTTAGGCCCAGGCTTGTGTGCACACACATGTCCATGTGTGCCTAGTTGCTCTGTCATGTCCAACTCTTTGTGGCCCCATGAACTGTAGCCTGCCAGACTCCTCTGTCCATGGGATTTTCCTGGCAAGGATACTGGAGTGGGTTGCCATTTCCTTCTCTAGGGTATCTTCTTGACCCAGGGATCGAACCTGCTTCTCCTGTATCTCCTTCACTGGCAGGTGGATTCTTTACCACTGAGCAATCTGGGAAGCCCTGCCCCAAAGAGCAGCTAATTCTTTTTCACTTGAACTGTTTTCTTTGGACTACTGCAATAGTGTGGCAACCTGTCTCACATTTTTCACTCTTGTACTATATAGCCATTCCCCTGCAGCAGTGAGGGTAACATTTCAATGTGAAAATAACATCGAGCCACATCCGTATTGAAAATTCTCCAGATGACTTCCCACTGAGATCTCAATTCACAGACTCCATGGTGAACATTGTCCTACTGACCCACTGACTAGCACTGTCCTTCAACTGAGATCACTGTATAAAATCATCCTATTTTCTTGATAGCACTGATATCTAAATAAGTATGTCTTATTTGCTTTTTTTTTTTCAAATCTCATAGAAATTCATCACCATGAAATCCAGTAATCTGTTTCATTCACCTTGTGTCCCTAATACCTGAGATTAAGTATGCACAGAATAGGTACTTCAACTGATAATCTCCAGGAGAAGAGTAAGTCACTTTAATTCAGACTTCTACATGCCAGGTCATAGCTACCTAGTCACACCCCCTCCAGCATGATCTCAATCATTGCAAACATAGTTACCTGTTGGTCACCAGAGAATTTATAGTTTTTTACTTCTTATTTTTATCCATGAGTGCAAAGTAAGACGGAGAAGGCAATGGCACCCCACTCCAGTACTCTTGCCTGGAAAATCCCATGGACGGAGGAGCCTGGTAGGCTGCAGTTCATGAGGTCGCTAAGAGTCAGACACGACTGAGCGACTTCTTTCACTTTTCACTTTCACGCATTGGAGAAGGAAATGGCAACCCACTCCAGTGTTCTTGCCTGGAGAATCCCAGGGACGGGGGAGCCTGGTGGGTTTCCGTCTATGGGGTCGCACAGAGTAGGACACGACTGAAGTGACTTAGCAGTAGCAGTAGCAAAGGAAGAAACTGAATTCATAAGTCATATCCCTGGAGTCTTCCTGAGAATCTCATTTCCTGGAGACTTGTCCCCAGGCTCTTACATTTCTGACCTCTAAGATCTGTATGGCAGTGAATAAAATCCCATCAGATTACTTCACATTAGCACAGATAATTGAGAGTTAACAAGGCACTATTGTCTTTCCAGGTGACCAAGTTACTTCCTTTAAGCAATTAAAAAGACGTTAAAGATTTGGAACCGGCATGGATTCTTATAGTCGGCAGGAAATAATTCAAAAAATAAATATTTAAAGAATGTATTGACAATTGGATGACTCAAACATTTATGTATCTCTCCAAATACCCACTCATCAACATATAATACAATCATATTTAGGAGAAAGTTTAGAATTTTGTCCAACCTCTGAATGATAATTATACTAGAATGTACAAGGGAACTGGCCCTAGGATATAACTCCTACTGTGTGTGTTTCAAAAGTCTCCGAAAGTCTCCCTGGTGACATAGTTTACGTGGATTCCTCTAAAGACAAAGGGTTAAATCAGCAAGTCCACTCTTTACTGGCACTAAATAAAACTTCTTTAAACCCAATAGATGTGAACAAATTACACAAAAGTGTCAGTAACTCAAACATGCAATTGATTGTCTGTATGAAACACTGAGATATCCAACCTTAATTTTATCAATTACAACCACTGAAACACTAAAATGAAGTAACTATATCTCTTGATCCTCAGAAAAGAACTTAAAACAGATCTGGTTCTAGACTAGTCACATTCTACCAGGCTTCCTCTTGCCTCCTGTTCAGTTTTTTTAGAGAGGAACTTAATACGAAATCATATACCTTGACAGATGGAATATTCAATACTCTAGAAGTTTGGAATAGAAATTTAGGAATTTGGAAGCTAGGAACTTTATTTACTTCTTTTTAAGCATAGCAGATTTCTCCAAATATCTCATTTTCAATATGAAATATATGACTTCTAATGCAGGTTTGAAGCCTGGCTTGGAGAATTTTGAGCACTACTTTACTAGCGTGTGACATGGGTGCAATTGTGCGGTAGTTTGAGCATTCTTTGGCATTGCCTTTCTTTGGGATTGGAAGGAAAACTGACCATTTCCAGTCCTGTGGCCACTGCTGAGTTTTCCAAATTTGCTGGCATATTGAGTGTAGCATTTTCACAGCATCGTCTTTCAGGATTTGAAATAGCTCAACTGGAATTCCATCACCTCCACTAGCTTTGTTCGTAGTGATGCTTCCTAAGGCACACTTGACTTCACATTCCAGGATGTCTGGCTCTAGGTGAGTGATCACACCATCGTGATTATCTTGGTCGTGAAAATCTTTTTTCTACAGTTCTTCTGTGTATTCTTACCACTTCTTCTTAATATCTACTGCTTCTGCTAGGTCCATACCATTTCTGTCCTTTATCGAGCCCATCTTTGCATGAAATGTTCCCTTGGTATCTCTAATTTTCTTGAAGAGATCTCTAGTCTTTCCCATTCTGTTCTTTTCCTCTATTTCTTTGCATTGGTCACTGAGGAAGGCTTTCTTATCACTTCTTGCTATTCTTTGGAACTCTGTATTCAGATGCTTATATCTTTCCTTTTCTACTTTACTTTTCACTTCTCTTCTTTCACAGCTATTTGTAAGGCCTCCCCAGACAGCCATTTTGCTTTTTTGCATTTCTTTTCCATGGGGATGGTCTTGATCCCTGTCTCCTGTACAAGGTCACGAACCTCATTCCATAGTTCATCAGGCACTCTACCTATCAGATCTAATCCCTTAAATCTATTTCTCACTTCCACTGTATAATCATAAGGGATTTGATTTAGGTCATACCTGAATGGTCTAGTGGTTTTCCCTACTTTCTTCAATTTAAGTCTGAATTTGGCAATAAGGAGTTCATGGTCTGAGCTACAGTCAGCTCTTGGTCTTGTTTTTGCTGACTGTATAGAGCTTCTCCATCTTTGGCCACAAAGAATATAATCAATCTGATTTCAGTGTTGACCATCTGGTGATGTCCATGTGTAGAGTTTTCTCTTGTGTTGTTGGAAGAGGGTGTTTGCTATGACCAGTAAAAGACTCTTGCTCCTTGGAAGCAAAGTTATGACCAACCTAGATAGCACATTCAAAAGCAGAGACATTACTTTGCCAACAAAGATAAATCTAGTCAAGGCTATGGTTTTTCCAGTGGTTATGTATGGATGTGAGAGTTGGACTGTGAAGAAAGCTGAGCATCAAAGAACTGATGCTTTTGAACTGTGGTGTTGGAGAAGACTCTTGAGTATCCCTTGGACTGCAAGGAGATCCAACCAGTCCATTCTGAAGGAGATCAGCCCCGGGATTTCTTTGGAAAGAATGATGGTAAAACTCAAACTCCAGTACTTTGGCCACCTCATGCGAAGAGTTGACTCATTGGAAAAGACTCTGATGCTGGGAGGGATGAGGGCAGGAGGAGAAGGGGACGACAGAGGATGAGATGGCTGGATGGCATCACTGACTTGATGGACATGAGTCTGAGTGAACTCCGGGAGTTGCTGATGGACAGGGAGGCCTGGCGTGCTGTAATTCATGGGGTCACAAAGAGTTGGACATGACTGAGCGACTGGACTGAACTGAACTGAATGCAGGTTTGAACTTTCTTTTCTAATTTAAGATAACTATACCAAACTCGTATATTCTCTTATAAAAGGAAGAGAATAGAGATAAGGGTAGGTTAACCATCTCTTACTTTGGTGTAATACAGAGGCTGTATTTGGATAATTCCTCATATTGAATATTTTACACTTGTTTAAGTAATTAAAGTAGAGAAGACTCATAGAATCTACTTCAAACAGTTTTTAAGTGTGACATGATAAAATAGAATTTTTAAAAGAGTAAATGGTAAACAAGGAATACAGGCCATATAAAAGACATGGCTATTAGACTTCTAAATGTATCATAGGCACGTACAAATCAAAAATAAAAATATTCTAATTTAAATACCTCAGTTGAAAATGATAAAAATCTTAAATTAATAAATATAAAAGAAAGACAAATCACTAACCTTTGAGGAAAATATTTATACTAAAAAGCACATAAACACAAACATATCTTATTTCAAATATTATACTGACAAAAATGAAAACTAAATTGGCCCTCAGTATCTGGTTTCTGAAAAAATATATTCACACACAAAATTTCAGAAAGCTCCAAAAAGAAAAATTTGAATTTGCCACACGCTGGTGACCATTTACATAGTATTTACATTGTGTCTACAACTATTTACATAGCTATTTACATTGTCTTTGGAATTATAAATAATTTGAGCTCTGGAGTTTGCTCAGTCACATTCCCAATCAGCAACCATTCTGCAACCCCATCAACTGTAGCCCTCCAGGCTCCTCAATCCATGGATTCTCCAGGTAAGAATACTGGAGTGGGTTGCTATATTCTCCTTCAGAAGATCTTTCTGATTTAGGGATTGAACCCTTGTCTCCTGCATTGGCAGGTGGATTCTTTATTACTTGAGTCAAGATTTAAAGTATAGGAGAAAATAAGTAGATTACCTGTAAACACTACACCATTTTATATAAAGGACTTTAGCATCCACGCATTTTGGTATGGGAGGAGTGGTCATAGGACCAGTTTTCCCTCACATACCAATAAATAACTGCTGCAATATTACTACTCAGTCTTGATAATGATAGAATCTGGCTCACTGATATTGAGGAGGTCACAAAGTAAAACGTTTCTGAAGAGCAGTAATTCAGCAACATATATCAAGAGTCTTAAAAAATGTTATCATTTTGAATCACAGATTTTCTTGCCAGGATTTTATTCTGAAGTAATATGTAGGTATTTGAAAAATGATGAAGAATGTTCCTATAGTACTATTCATAATAAATATTTGAATATATATGAATATCTAGAAAAAGCTGGTTAATTAATTCCTATTTTCCCCATAGAGTAGAATCCAGAGAGTAAAATCCATAGATTGGAATTCAAAGTGTGGGTTCCAAATTTACCTATTTATTGGCTCTTCAAATGTATAGATTCACTCAAACTAAACAAATATGTAAATCTAGCATATACTATGTGAATAGTTTTAAAATATGTAGTTATATACATGTAACTGAATACAAAAGGAAAATGACAAATATATAAAAAGGTAGAATTTTGTGAAACTTACAAATTTGCCTTGAATTTCTATTCTACATTATTTATGGCTGGAAATAATAGCTTTTATTCAACAAACATATTACCTGCAAAAATCCCTGTTAATTAACAATTGTCCCCGCTTAACCTTCTTGTGCATCCATTTTACCAGAATCTTCAGGATTATTACTGTCTCCATAAATGTCAAGTGTTTAAATCAGTATGTGGATATTTGAAAACAAATTTGAGTTGAAATTATCAAACTGTGGCTACAAGCTTATTTCCTTTTCCTAGCAACCCAACCACTCAGATCTCCCCAATACAAGAGTCCTTGACTTTAATGAGTTCAAATGATTTGACCAGCACCATACAATGTAAAACCATAGCCTTGACTAGACGGACCTTTGTTGGCAAAGTAATGTCTCTGCTTTTAAATATGCTATCTAGGTTGGTCATATCCCTCCCAGCATCAGAGTCTTTTCCAATGAGTCAACTCTTCTCATGAGGTGGCCAAAGTACTGGAGTTTCAGCTTTAGCATCATTCCTTCCAAAGAACACCCAGGGCTAATCTCCTTCAGAATGGACTGGTTGGATCTCCTTGCAGTCCACAGGACTCTCAGAGTCTTCTCCAACACCACAGTTCAAAAGCATCAATTGTTTGGCGCTCAGCCTTCTTCACAGTCCAACTCTCGCATCCATACATGACTACTGGAAAAACCAGAGCCTTGACTAGACGGACCTTTGTTGGCAAAGTAATGTCTCTACTTTTAAATATGCTATCTAGGTTGGTCATAACTTTTCTTCTAAGGAGTAAGCGTCTTTTAATTTCATGGCTGCAGTCACCATCTGCAGTGATTTTGGAGCCCCAAAATGAACATCTGGCACTGTTTCCACTATTTCCCCATCTATTTCCCATGAAGTGATGGGAGCGGATGCCATGATCTTCATTTTCTGAATGTTGAGCTGTAAGCCAACTTTTTCACTCTCCTCTTTCACTTTCATCAAGAGGCTTTTTAGTTCCTCTTCACTTTCTGCCATAAGGGTAGTGGCATCTGCATATCTGAGGTTATTGATATTTCTCCCGGCAATCTTGATTCCAGCTTGTGCTTCTTCCAGTCCAGCGTTTCTCATGATGTACTTTGCATATAAGTTGAATAAGGAGGGTGACCATATACAGCCTTGACATACTCCTTTTCCTATTTGGAACCAGTCTGTTGTTCCATGTCCAGTTCTAACTGTTGCTTCCTGACCTGCATACATGTTTCTCAAGAGGCAGGTCAGGTGGTCTGGTATTCCCAACTCTTTCAGAATTTTCCACAGTTTATTGGGATCCACACAGTCAAAGGCTTTGGCATAGTCAATAAAGCAGAAATAGATGTTTTTCTGGAAGTCTCTTGCTTTTTCCATGATCCAGCGGATGTTGGCAATTTGATCTCTGGTTCCTCTGCCTTTTCTAAAACCAGCTTGAACATCTGGAAGTTCACGGTTCACGTATTGCTGAAGCCTGGCTTGGAGCATTACATTACTAGCATGTGAGATGAGTGCAATTGTGCAGTAGTTTGAGCATTCTTTGGCTTTGTCTTTCTTTGGGATTGGAATGAAAACTGACCTTTTCCAGTCCTGTGGCCACTGCTGAGTTTTCCAAATTTGCTGGCATATTGAGTGCAGCACTTTCACAGCATCATCTTTCAGGATTTGGAATAGTTCAACTGGAATTCCATCACCTCCACTAGCTTTGTTCGTAGTGATGCTCTCTAAGGCCCACTTGACTTCACACTCCAGGATGCCTGGCTCTAGGTGAGTTAGTTGGACTGTGAAGAAAGCTGAGCACCGAAGAACTGATGCTTTTGAACCGCGGTTTTGGTCAGCCCTGGATTTCTTTGGAAGGAATGATGCTAAAGCTGAAACTCCAGTACTTTGGCCACCTCACACAAAGAGTTGACTCATTGGAAAGGACTGTGATGCTAGGAGGGATTGGGAGCAGGAGGAGAAGGGGACAACAGAGGATGAGATGGCTGGATGGCATCACTGACTCGATGGACGTGAGTCTGGGTGAACTCTGGGAGTTGGTGATGGACTGGGAGGCCTGGCGTGCTGTGATTCATGGGGTCGCAAAGAGTCAGACATGACTGAGCGACTGAACTGAACAGAACTGAAACAATTTAAAAATGTTAGAACCTGGAATTAAGTCAATTTCCCAAAGACATTCATCCAAGACTTAAATTTCAATTTATTTAAATTAATTATTTTGGAATGATAAGCAATGTTAAAGTAGTAAAGTATTTTATTTATTTGATAAGTGATTCAATCTCTCAATTTATATATATATATATAATATGTGCACATATATTAATGTGTATCTATATCCATACACACATATCCATAATACACACAGTATATGCACACATTCATTACTCAATGTGGGCAGAAAATAGAGCTATTATTTTTGTCTTTTAGAATTATATTTAATATTTACACATTGTCTAGTTTCAATTTTACAAATAAAAACATTTAAAATACAAGTTATGTTAAACTTCACCCTAATTAAATGACAAATGAAAAGCAGTAATAATTACTAGCAGAAGTATTTTTAAAACTCTAAGGAAATACGTTAAAAAGAGCTTTAAAGCTCTTAGTATCAATTTAAAACAAAAACCAATTAAAAGTCCTTGGCCATTCAATGCATTTCAGGAGAACCAGACACTCCCTGAGTGAGCTTCCTTGATCAGCAACAGATGACTGAGAATTTGCAAGCTGCACAATCAGCCTCACACAGTTCTACTGAACCAGAATCTGCATTCCACAAGATCTCCCTGGGAATTGATGCAGTTTAACGTTTGAAAAATACTGAGAGAGAGTAATGACAATGACAGTAAAATTAAAGATCAACAAGTTCATGAGATTTGGTGCATTTATTAGTTAAGGAGTAGTCAATGTTTCCTATACTAATTATCATTTAGTTTTTCCCCTTCAACAGTTCCTCACAGCTTACTGGTCTTATTTTTTACTTGCCACTTTCCAAGTTCTTGCAGTACATACCAGAAAGACAATGCGTTAATCCCCCCCGCCCCCTCAACCACCGCCAAAAAAAAAACTTAAAGAGAAAAAAGACTTCAAGAGTGACACAATTTTGAGGTCATTTTAAGCTTCTTTAGAGCCAGGAAGCAATCAAACAGGGTGTGGCTGTATTTACAAATTATGCAAATTCAACAGCTGCAATTTACAAAGATTATAAGCCCCTTAAGTGTGTCATTGACCTACATATTCATACCTAGACAAGAGCAGTTTATTTTTTTTAAACCAGAATTTTGGATTATTAAATTTATAACAACTCAATATTATACATTTCTTTCAAACTAAAAATAAATCACAAGTCACATTGCTTTGTATAATCCACCTTATAAATTCATGTTATTTTAGCTTCAATATTTCTTATAATTTCAGAACCATGTATAAAAAATCTAGAAGTCTGAATTTTCAAAGCTGATCAAAATGTATTTTTATTTAATCAATTCTTAAGTTTTTCACAAGTCCATTCTAAATTAGTCATTTATGTAGAGAATATATATGTACATATATACACTAACTGAAATACTCAATGATAAATTATTATAAACATGTGAAAATAAGTATCAATAGTTAATCACTACAAGAAATCTTGAATTCACAAATTCAGTGATTTAACAAGTGTACATTTGCTCATCTCTTTATCTATTGATTGCTTGCTATAAACCAGATATTCTACTTGACTCACAACAAAGATCAGAAAAAAGTCCTACCTTTGAGCAATGTATAGCCTGATAGAGATAACTTTCATATGATATTTAACAGATATTTTTATTTAATTTATTCTTTCCTTTTAGTTGTATGTAATGACAAAAAAAAATTTTTTTTTTTTGGAAACATTTATAGGAAAGAAGATAAGTACCCACAAGAAAATGGATTTTAAATGAGTTGAGAAATTCATTCTCCCCTTAAACTTCTGTTTTAGAAAATAAAGGCTTTTCATGTATCAAAGGTTCAAGGGGCATCCTACTATATAGTGCAGGGAACTATATTCAGTATCCTGTGATAAACCATAGTGGACAATATGAAGAATGTACATATTTATGTATAACTAGGAATTTTGTACAGTAGACATTAATACTGTAAACCAACTAGACTTCCATTTTAAAAATTTCAAAGAGCAGAATTTAAATCAAACCTCAGTCTGTTGTAGCAAGCCAAATCATAAATTAAATAAGCTGATAAATATCCAAGAGGGCTTTGAAAAAATGCAAATATCAGACATGTACCATCACTCTGAAGAATGAATATTTAAAAAAAAATCCTCCAAAAAATGTTTGCAACCCTTAATAGAAGGAAAGAATCCACAGACTGTTGAACAACAGAAAGTCATGATGAAAAAAGAAATTGAGAGGAAAAGATCATATGAAAGGAAGCAAAGCAGAGAATGAAATTAGGAAAATTAAAGGAAGTTCTAAACTTTCCTGCAGAGTTAAAATGTTAATGAAAGGTAAAGCTTGTATTGCAGAACAACAAAATAAGAATATGAAACATAACCTTGAGATGATCTACTAGAATGCTGAATAGAAAGGGAAAAATGAATAAATTAAGAAATTAGATCAGAGTTCTGAGTAGGGATAGGCAATCACTTGTGAATTATTAATATTATTGATGAAATAATTGGAAATATTGAACAATGAGAATATTCAAAGACATAATAGAAAAAAGTTAAGCCTTTAAATATCTGCTATTTAAATAGTCAAACAGAGGCAAAATAATTGAACAGAAAATCTTAAATAAACTACGGGAAATATTAAACAAAACTGAGTCTCTAGGTAGGATAAAAACAAGCAAATCATCAAGGAACAGAAAATATAAAGAATGTCTTTAAGACATTATTGAGGTTATAATTAAGTAAAATCTTCAAGATACTTTAGAGAAAGCTACATGCCAAAAGCAATGGAAGAATATACTTTGATAAGAAATCAAACTATTCATGCACTTAAAAGAAAAGGAAAATCCTATAAAATTTAGAGTTTGAAAAGAGTTTTGCTACCAAATGGTAGTATGCCCTCCAAGCACTTTAATTATAAAAATGTATTATAAATATAGCTATGAACAAATGCCAATTAAAAGTTTTGGCAAATAGAAGTATTTTAATATAATTATTTTATTATAAAATCCTAATTATATCCGTATGAACCAGAAGTAAATTATGGAAGGACTGAAAATAGAATTCTTATAATAACATTTCAAACAGAAAAATCTCTAGAATTACAACTTTATTTTTATTGTGACAACTCAAGTATAGTAAGTGTGACTTTGAAAAAGAAAGATAAGTAAAAGTCAAGTTTTAAACGAAACCAAATTGCCAAATCCGCTGGATCATGGAAAAAACAAGAGAGTTCCAGAAAAACATCTATTTCTGCTTTATTGACTATGCCAAAGCCTTTGATGACTCTGTCATCCCCTTCTCCTCCTGTCCCCAATATCAACAATATTGATGGAGATAACATTGAAAAGGGAAGTTAATTTGATAACATCCATCACTATCCATAAAAAATTTGCTTCCTTTTGACATGGTGATTCTACTTCTCATGATTGTTCCAAAATAGAAGTGAATGCAAAATACTTGTTCTGTGATTTTCACTATAGAATTGAACAGTGATTGGACATAAAAATTGTCCACCTATAGGCATACCTCTTATTGCATTTCATTTTTGTGCTTCACAGACATTGTGCTTTATTTTTGAGGCAAACCCACATTGAACAAGTCCAGTGCTTAACATTTTTCCCAACAGCATTTGCCTGATTTGAGTCTCTGTATCACATTTTTGGAAAATTTTAGGTATTTTCATTATTATACCATTTGTCACAGCTATCATTGATCTTTAATGTCACTACTGTAATTGTTCTGAGGCACCAGAACTATATGGCAAATTTAATTAATAAATGCTATGTATTTTCTGACTGCTCCATCAACTGGCCATTCCCTATTTTTCTCTCTCTGTTTTGGGCTGCCTACTCTTTAAGACAGCAATACTGAAATTAAGCCAATTAATAACACCACAATGGCCTCTGAGTTTTCAAATGAAAGAAAAACTAATAGACCCAACATACATATGTGAACACATATGTCTTATAGACATGACTTTTATTCCCTGTGTATAAAATGAGAAATGTGTAAGTTAGAGCATGCCTTTAACCTAGATGCAGGAAAGATATCCAGAGGGAGAGAATGAGCATGCTTCCAAACAATTCTTGATGAGAAATCTCTCAGGTGTGCCACTGTATCATTGTATATATGTACTAGAGGTTGAAGATACGAAGGCAAATTTTGGCCTACATATAATTTTTCTTTTAAGTACCCTTCTCTAGAAGGTTAATGGGGCATTTATAGGGGGAAATATTTTGGAACTAATAAATACAGAACATTAAAAATAAGTACTCAGCCTAAATGACCTAGAGAAGATATAAATAGAGGAAAAATCATGGTGAAAAAGGAAAAACAAAGACTTAAGAAAATTATCTCTATCTCAGTTAATTTAATTAAATACAGTTTATTTATACATAGTTTTACATATTTTGGTTAAACATAGAAATTTTACAGACAAAGTAAGTTTAAAAGTCCCATAATGGTCTGCATATTTATAGCTACAACTTGATAACAGAAATTATTGTATCTGATCAGCTTTTTATTTTCTATTTTAAAATAATGATATTTTAAGAAATTGGTGCTTTGGTGCTTAGGGAATAATACTATCAAAATGGGCTGCAAAGTCTCCTAATCCTGTTAAGATTATAAAATGAGTTCCTTGGGAAAGCTCTAACTGGAGATGCAAGTCTGCCTAGGAGAATGAGGCCAAGGCTGCCATTTTACATCAGGAATTGAGGAAGACATCATAGGTAAGTTTTCCCCACAGGTGAAATAAATTTTATATAACATCTGTGAAATTGAGATTGTAAAATTATCTAGCATTTAATATACAGCTTGACAATAATAAAAATATATATTTAGAATATTTTAAAAGCAAATCATCCATGTTTAAAGATACTATAGAGTTAAGAGCAGAATTATGATCTTCTGAATATTTTATAATCTTTTCACTTATTTTAGTCAAACAGGTTTTCACTTATTAATAACTTTCTTTTTTTAGTTGCAGGCATTATATCAAGCTTTCTCTGCTTAGTTCATACAAGCTTAATTAAGGCCAACTTGCTCAGTCTTCACTTCAGGACTAAGAAACCGCTAGTATCAAGTGGAGGCAATACAGAGAATTGATACATACACATACACAATGGAGTATTATTCAGCCATAAAAAAAAAAAAAAAAACAGGAAATCCTAGGATGTGCAATATGAACAGACTTTGAACGCATCCAGTTCAGTCACTCATTTGTGTCCGACTCTTTGCAACCCCATGGACTGCAGCATGCCAGGCCTCCCTGTCCATCACCAACTCCCGGAGTTTACCCAAACTCATGTCCATTGAGTCGGTGATGCCATCCAACCATCTCATCCTCTATCGTCCCCTTCTCTTCCTGCCGTTAACCCTTCCCAGCATCAGGGTCTTTTCCAACGAGTCAGCTCTTCTCATCAGGTGGCCAAAGTATTGGAATTTCAGCTTCAGCATCAGCAACAGCCCTTCCAATGAATAGTCAGGGTTGATTTCCTTCAGGATGGACTGGTTGGATCTCTTTGCAGTCCACAGAACTCTCAAGAGTCTTCTCCAACACCACAGTTCAAAAGCATCAATTCTTCAGTGCTCAGCTTTCTAACAATCCAACTCTCACATCCATACATGACTACTGGAAAAACCATAGCCTTAACTAGATGCTAAGTGAAAAAGTCAGAGAATGCAAATACTGTAACATCTCATTTAGATGTGAAATCTAGAAAAAACAACCAACTAAACCAATACCACTAAACTCAGAAAACCTGATTAGGTTTGTGGTTACCAGATGTAGGGGATGGGATGAGGATTGAAACAAGGTATAGATTTCCACTTATAAGATTAAAAAACATATATATTAGGGTTATAAAGTAGAACATGACAACTATAGTTACACAACTATAGGAAAGTTAAGAGTATAAATTTTATGAGTTTTTTTCTCATCACAAGGAGACAATTTTTTCTTTTTACCATATGCATATGAGATCATGAATGTTAAACCTACTGTAGTATCTATTTCACAATATATGTAAGTCAAACCATCATGATGTATATCTTAAACTTATGATGTATATTATTTCTCATTAAAATTGGAAACAAAATCAAACCAACCAACAAAAAGAAACAGAGACCAGGCCAAATTCTACATGATGTCTGGAAAATTATTAGGTAAAAATCTCATAAAACATATCTTAGGAGCTAATCAAAAACGAGACAATGGATAAATTGGGCCACTTGCCCAGAAAAAACTTTTACTCACAGGAGCTGTTATTCGAGGACCATTCAAGGTGTTTAACTCGTAAGGCAGGAAAAGCCACTTATGGTAGGGCAGCTTCTTCAGAGAGAATTTATAAATGGTGTTTCTTTCCTCTCTCATTTCAAGTTCCAGTTCAGTCACTCAGCCATGTCCGACTCTTTGCGACCCCATGACTGCAGCATATCAGGCTTCCCTGTGCCTCACCAACTCCCTCATTTCAATGACCCGCAAGTGTGGTTTTCAGACCACGGCCAGTAGCACCTCCTACGAACCTGTTACAAGCCCGCAACCCTTGCTTGTGTGACTACGTGCTTGCCTGCTCCTGACTTAAATAATCAGGAACTCTGGGGGTGGGCCTAGTATTTTTTGGTTTAACAAGCCCTCCAGGTGATTCTAATGATCAATCAAGTTTGAAAAGTACTGCCTGAGTTGAATTTTCAGGGAACCCAATTTTTCCTCTAAAGAAGGATGTGGAAAAAAAAAAACAAAAAAACACTCTATTCCTTTTTTTCCCTAGCCATTCCTACATCATTTCTTTAGTTCCTTGTTTACATTCTATTATGGATTCCTTAGTTATGCTTATAAGAACACAATACAAAATTAAAGTCTGAATAATTAGCTAGATCTATTTTTCATGAAAGACAATCAAATAAGGACAGAAAGGAAATCAAGAAATCAAAAGGAAAAAGAGGAGTATGAATTTTCAACTAAACTTGGCCAAATTATCTTGAGGCAAAAATTAACAAAAAGTAAGAAAAGCCCAGGACAATCAACAAATTTTGGTGAAAGTGATTACACATGTTATCTACTGACAATACAAAAGGCTGTCTTTTGTGTATCCTGGTTTCTGTGAAATCTCTAGTGTTGCTGTAGTTACAGGAGAAGCTTCCCTGTAATAACGTACTACCTTCAAATGGGGGCAGGTGCATTTTCAAGGCTGGTATTACATTTCAGCTAATGTTCTCAGCACTGGGAGTTGTGTAAAGCGGTTAGCTCAGAAGAACCGGAGCAGAAACCAGGAACTAGCTTTCTAGAGGACTTCATTTAAAACTCATCTCCCAAGCAAGAATGATGGAAGTCTTTCAGTTTCTCCTCAAGAGTCCTCAAGAACAGAGATGCCTCTCTCCATCAGAAAATGAAGAGAAGCAAACCAAAACTAATGCACTAATGCACAAGAGGACAGAAAAAAGTGCCTTTACAAAGACCTGCTTTGATGCTTACAAGGGGGCTTCAATCATGGCAGCGAAAATCCCTTTAGCTCTGTGTGAATGTCCTTTACATCTTTCTATCTCTCTGTCTCTTTTTTTTCCCCCAATAGTAGAAAGTCATTATCCCTCTCTCACTATTTTTTAAACTACATTAGCAACTACCATGACAACAGGAAGCCTCATACACATGCTATGTCTGATCCTTCTTCTGAACCTATCGCAGCTGTTTGAACCTGAGAGAGAGTACAAGAAAACAAACCCCTCAAATATGGTTTGATTAATTATTTACCTCTTTACACAAGTCTCACACAAAAGGAGAAAACAGAATAGTTTTTATTATTCTGAGCTGGACTTTAGGGGAAAAAATAGAAATTCCACTATAGATTAACTATAGAAATAATAAAGCTTTAAGACAAAAAATCCTTGATAGAACAAAAGTGGTTTGCGCACACAAACATAAACAACAAACAGAAGAACATCAGCTTTTAGGCTCAAAGAGAATTAATCACAACTTTCTGGTGGATTCATGCCTTCATCTTCTAAACTGTGGCTAGACTTTGAAGAAAGCTGCTGCTGCTGCTGCTAAGTCGCTTCAGTCGTATCCAACTCTGTGCGACCCCAGAGATGGCAGCCCACCAGGCTCCCCCGTCCCTGGGATTCTCCAGGCAAGAACACTGGAGTGGGTTGCCATTTCCTTCTCCAGTGCATGAAAGTGAAAAGTGAAACTGAAGTCGCTCAGTCATGTCTGACTCTTAGCGACCCCATGGACCGCAGCCTACCAGGCTCCTCTGTTCATGGGATTTTCTAGGCAAGATTACTGGAGTGGGGTGCCATTGCCTTCTCTGTGAAGAAAGCTAGACAAGCAAAGTTTAATGAGCTATAGTATTAAGCAGAGTTGCATGAGTCACCATTTTTATTCTAAGACAGAGCTTGCATAAGCATTATCATGCTAAAACCTGTGCATTTTGTCTGTAACCCCTTCTAAACCAAGTAGGAGAAAACAAGAGCATTTAAATTGCTGCACTTACTGGCCTGGTTCAGGTAAAACAGTTCATATCCCTTTTGTGGGTGCGTGTGTGTTCAGTCACTCAGTCGTGTCCAACTCTTTGTGACCCCATGGACTATGGCCAGATTCCTCTTTCTATGGAATTTTCCAGGCAAGAATACTGGAGTGGGTTGCCATTTCCTTCTCCAGGGGATGTTCCTGACTCAGGGGTCGAACCCATGTCTCTTATGTCCTCTTCATTGGCAGAGGGATTCTTTACCACAGTACCACCTGGGAAGCAAGTATGTCCCTTGCTGCTGCTGCTGCTGCTGCTGCTAAGTTGCTTCAGTCGTGTCCGACTCTGTGCGACCCCATAGACGGCAGCCCACCAGGCTCCCCTGTCCCTGGGATTCTCCAGGCAAGAATACTGGAGTGGGTTGCCATTTCCTTCTCCAGTGCATGAAAGTGGAAAGTGAAAGTGAAGTCACTCAGTCATGTCTGACTCTAGCGACCCCATGGACTGCAGCCCACCAGGCTCCTCCGTCCATGGGATTTTCCAGGCAAGAGTACTGGAGTGGGGTGCCATTGCTTAAACCTCCTCAAATGGTTTCACATTTTTTATATTCTCTTAAGACTTATAGACTCTACAGACTTGATGAATAGAATTTTCATTTTCTATTGCTATACTTTCTGTCCTGCGCTTAATCTTATACATTTCTTCTGTCACTCATTCTTTCTCTAGGGTTACTAAATATAAAATAAACAGCTGGCCTGTAAGATTCTGAGAGCAGTCTGTACAAAATGTGAGTTCAATGAATGGACCAATAAACCTGAAAGTAAACCCATGGCCCGTGGGAGCCAGAGAACTGAGAAAACATAGTTTACCTGTTTCCTTTACTTCAAGTTCAACCCACAGGGACAAGAATACTAAACAGAGATCTGGGTGAAAAATGCCTTAGTTTTCTCTTCCATGGCAATTTCTATTGAATGAAAAGAAGCTAATTTGTTAAACTTCTGGTAGGTCCCAATTGGCACATATTCAGAAATCATTTGCATGGCTGGTTATTCTGTTCACAAAATCAAAAAAAGACAATAACCCACCAATCAGGAAACAGTGGGAGAGAAGGACTTGGGGACAATAAAACTTTTTGATCTCCTTGAGATGCTTACTCCATTGAAGTTGTAAACAGTCGAATGAATGTCAAAATAAATGTCCATGGGATATAAGGAAACTCAAATTAAGAGTGTGTGCATTGTGTCAGTGACATGTTTCAGAGGTTTCTATGTTTTAAAAAGTCATTAAATATTCTTTACATGCAATTTATCTTTCAATGGCTTGTCATGTAGATCTGTTTTGTTTTCAAAATTATTGCTTAGTAAGAATACTTGGATCTAAATGGTATAGATTTCCTAGGCAGATATTTTTATGCTTGAAACTTCTCTTATTTTCTAATAATGTATCTCTTTATCCTTCAACAAACTGACATACTCAACTTAGAGTTTCATTATCCATATACTGAAAAAGGTGGCATTTTCAGTATAAGATTTAAAGAGAATTTACCTTCCTTATTTCATAAATTTGGATTAAGTCATATTTTAACTAGGTGATTTTCCAGTTCAGAAATGAAGATAAATTAATTTGTTGCTCCTTATTTAATGAATGGCTGCCATTTGCTTTCACTGAAAACTACTTATGGTCGATCATGGTCATCATTCCATCAGTTGACTTTTATCCAGCAACAGAAACAATCAAACTGAGGTAATGTACTTCATAGGAGAATGCTTCCTCCATAATAATTGAATTTAACTAAAAACTTATCAAGATGTCTATTTGATTTGTTTGAGTGGATTAATTATCATACTAAAAATTACCAGGATTATAATATTTATCACAGTATCACTGTACTAAATCTTATACTGTTGTTGTTGTTCATTTCGCCCAGTCATGTCTGACTCTTTGTGACCCCATGGACTGCAGCATGACAGGCCTTCCTGTCTCTCACCATCTCCTGAAGTTTGCCCCAGTTCATGTCCATTGCATCGGTGATGCCATCAAGACACCTCATCCTCTGATGCCCTCTTCTCCTTCTGTCCTCAGTCTTTCCCAGCATCAGGTTCTTTTCCAATGAGTCAGCATCAGTGACCAAGATACTGCAGCTTCAGCTTTAGTATTAGTCAGCTGTAGTATTAGTCCTTCCAATGAGTATTGAGGGTTGATTTCCCTTAAGATTGGTTTGATCTCCTTCCTGTCCAAGGGACTCTCAGGAGTCATCTCCAGTTACACAGTTTCAAACTCTTTGGCACCCTGCCTTCTTTATGGTCCAGCTCTCACAACTGTATGTGACCACTGGGAAGACCAGAGCTTGATATACAGAGCTCTATAAGCAGAGCAATGTCTCTGCTTTTCAATGCACTGTCTAGGTTTGTCATGGTTTTCCTGCCAAGAAGCAATCGTCTTCTGATTTCATGGCTGCAGTCACCATCCTCAGTGATTTTAGAGCCCAAGAAGAGGAAATCTGGCACTACTTCCACCTTTTCCCCTTCTATTTGCCACGAAGTAATGGGGCTGGATGCCATGATCTTAGTTCTTTTTTTATTTGTCTGTTTTAATATTTAGTTTTATGGCAAGGATAATGAGACTCTGAAGTGAAGTTAGAAATGGTATGGGACAGTCATGAAGATTACTGTCACCTTTCATATTCAATCCTGAGGACAATGATGATACTACCCAATGATATTTAATCAGAGAGTTAAAGTAGATTTTTTTTTTCCTTGAAGCTTACAATAGGCATATTTTACCAGTGACCTTTCAGTTGGGATTACATTTTGGACTTACTATGCCACTATTTTTCAACTTCAAAATTCTCACTATGTATTTTAAAGTTGATTCACTATAAAGTGTATTATTGAGGATGTTAGAGCAATATGGAAGCTTGAAAATTAGATAGTTCCATTCCTTTAGTGGACAGAGAAGTTAATGTCAAGAAAGGTTAGTGGTGAGTTCCAAGTCACCCAGAGACTTACTAGCAAAATGCTGGACACATATCTAATTCCTCTCTATTGAAGACAAAGAATATGATATTTAAACCATGGAATGAATATCAAAAGGGAATAAAAAGGTAGCTCAGTCCTGAAATATCAAACTGAGTCAATTGATGATTTCTGACCGGTTCTAACTTTCCCCCTCCCTCAATTTCAGTTTTGTTTTACATGCCAGAAAAGCTATTTTTTTTCTCTCCCACAATAGCTGTGCTCATGTAGATATGTGCTCTTTTTGTATTTTACTTCTATGCATTCTTATATGCACCTCTCTTATTCAATTTCAGCAAAAGGATGGATCCTCTTATGCTGATTTCAACTCCTCACTACTCAATCTGTCAAGTAATCATACAAAAGCATCTCTATTCTCACTTCTTTGAGTGGTCAAATCAGACAGAATTGGACTCTACATTACTTCAAAGCTTAGACTTGAGAATACTTCTTATATCTGACAAATGACATGCTCCCCATGAGTATTTAATAGTTGTGAACTAATTTTGATCTGTTCAAGGTCACAGCCACTTCACTAATATCTAGACTGCTGGCTCCAAACACAGCACCATAGCTGACTGTCATAGCTATAAATATAGAGAAGTATTCTTTTTATATTGCCAGAAATGCATTTTGTCTCTCTCTGAATATGTTTTCTTTCAAAGTGGTTTAAAAAGTGTTTAGTAATATGCTATCATTTCAAGAACCAACCCCCAGCCCCAGCCTCTTAAAAATTGAACTCGAAGCCCAGCAGAAAGCATAGTTAGGTGTTACCTTCTGATGGTCTGTTCTTAAAGAATTGGAAGAGGTCAGTGAAGGAGATTGAACCTAGGACACCTATTGATATGTATTCACGTGTGGAAATGAGTTGCCTGTTAATAAGGCTGACTATTTAACTTAGTCCTTTTCAATCTTCACAGATTATAATTGCAAAAATAGCCCTCGCTTCTCCAGTTGGTTGTTAATAGCTAAAAGAAGGCTAACATGCGGGTCACTTGCTTAATTATAAACAGAATGAAATAGCGAGTAATGAATTAAGCCACTGGACTGACTTCTAGTCTTATATTACTATCTAAAAAATACTTTGTTAAAAATATCAAAACATCATCCCCTCAAAAACACACATATACTCCATTACTTGTCATTTTTTTTTTTTTTTTGGCCAGTGATAATTAGACTTTCTAAGAATTACTGACTGACTGGAGGAGTTAATAGCTTTTGGAGCAAATAAGAGGTAACTCCTCCTAACTGGTCATGAATCCTTAAAACTTTAAGTGTCTTGAATGTTACTTCTTAATTAGTCAACAAACTATGTGGATGAGGTACAAGGCTAGTGCCTAACTTCCCCAGAGTGCCAGGGTCTGACTGGAAATGATGAGGTTATTAAAATTTTACATGAACTTAATTGATTTTTACATGTGTTAAATCCACCCAAGTCAGCTGTTTTGTTAATCTATTAACCGTTTCTCCAGTGGGGATTCTAATCATGCATGAAACACTTATTCCTAAGTAAAAGAGAAGTTTAACTAAGTTAGAATATGAACTAAAAAAATCTGAATTGATAATGACATCAGAAACAATCTGAAAAGAAAAACATTGTCTGGAAAAAAAATAGTATAGTATTAGGGCATGTTTCTTAAGACACTGATTTTTATCCCCTATTTCAATGGACTGAATATTTGTGTCTCCCCCATATTCTATGTTGAAGCCCTGATCTCCAGTGTGATGGTCTTAGGAAATGAGCCTTTGGAAATAAGAAGTTCATAAGGGCAGAGCTCTGATGAATGGAATTAGTGCCCTTATAAGAAGAGACAGCAGAGAGATGATCTTGCTTGCTCCCATGTGAGGATACACTAAAAAAGATGGCCTTGCACAAACCAGGAAGAAGATCCTCACCAAATACCACATCAGCCAGCACCCTGATCTTGGATGTCTCAGTTTCCACAAGTCTGAGAAATAAATGTCTGTCGTTTAAGTCACTCAGTTGATGGTTTCTTTTTATAGTAGCCTGAACTAAGACATCTATTAATTTTAATTTGTTCATAGTTATCCTCTAAAACCAATCTTCTTTCACAAATTTGTGTTGAAGGACATATAAGGTTCTATGTTTGGACAAAGATAAAAAGATTTAATAAAAGTACAATGTTCCCAAAGTGTGGTTCCTTGATCCAGAGCATCAGTCTCACCTGGAACTTGTTGAAAATGCATGTTCCCTAGCTTTACCTCAATTAATTAGCAGATTCTGTTGGAGTCCAGCATTGTTATTTTAACTGGATCCCCACTTGCTAATGATGCAGGCTAAAGTTTGAAAGTCACTGTTTTAGAGGGTTTGCTGTCTTTCAAGTTTGACTGTACAGCATATCCCCACTCCAGTACTCTTGCCTGGAAAATCCCATGGACGGAGGAGCCTGGTGGGCTACAGTCCAATGGGGTCACTAAGAGTCGGACACGACTGAGCGACTTCATTTTCACTTTTCACTTTCATGCATTGGAGAAGGAAATGGCAACCCACTCCAGTGTTCTTGCCTGGAGAATCCCAGGGACGGGGGAACCTGGTGGGCTGCTGTCTATGGGGTCGCACAGAGTCGGACACGACTGAAACGACTTAGCAGCAGCAGCAGCAGTACAGCATATACAAGCTACTCATCATTTATACAATGTTAGAATGATCTCCTGTTTTTCTCAACCCTAGATTCTCATACGGGCTTCCCTCATTGCTCAGAAGTTAAAGAATCTGCCTGTAATGTAGGAGACCTGAGTCTGATACCTGGGTTGGGGAGATTTCCTGGAGGAGAGGATGGCAACCCACTCCAGTATTCTAGCCTGAAGAATCCCCATGGATAAAGGAGCCTGGTGGGCTACAGTTTATGGGGTCACAAAGAGTTGGACATGAATGAACAATACTTGGGGAACACAGAATAGGGGTAAGGCATTAAGGGAATTTTTGTTGGAGTCTTCTACATCAGATTGGGTTCCTAGACTCCCTGACCATAGTCATACACTCTTTTCTGTCGCTAGATGTTCTTAAGTGAGAAAGTTCAAGAAGGTCTCTCAGTTATGACTACCTGTCAGGGCTGACCTTACTAATTTGACTTAAGGGAGTCCACAGTTACCCAAACTCTTCCTTTGCCAAAAGATATCTTTGGTGTAAAGTTCTTGAAGACAAAACAAAACAAAAACACTTGAAACAAAAACACTAACTAGTTAGTAGTAATATTTTAAACCAGAGTAAATCAGGAAATAGTAAAAATTTTTCCCCAAATGAATTTTGTTTAATTTAAAATATTAACTGCTGTCAGTTTTTGTGAAGTTAGATGATTTCCTCTCCTATGTGCTTAACTTTCCTTCATGTTATAACACTATGGACATAGCATAATTTAGGGTTTATTTTATTTTCCTTTTATGTCATGATTTGATATAATTCAAAGTAGACACTCCTTTATCTGTGCCACAGTTTCTCTCTTGTAATTTTTAAAATTTAATCTGTCCATGAAATCTAACATTCTGGGAAATACATCATTAAACTCACATTGCCCTAGATTTACTAAGTCTGTCAATAGGTAGCTAATCACAGAGCCAGGTGCTACAGGAACAAAAGCAAGGTCAAGCATGTTTTGCTGGAAGGAAAGTCAAGGAAATTATAAGGTTTCAAGGTATCCCAGATGAGGAAGACTATTCATCATTACAAAGCAGGAAAGAATCAGAAGACAAGGTAACTAGGAAAAACACATTTATAGAATGAGAAAACATGACCCAAGCTGGTAGAAACTATGGTTGGGTATTTCTTTTTGGTTTCTTAGCATTAAACTTAATGTTTTGTCTCTGCTAACTCCTCAAAACATGGGCCGCTCAGATTATCAGCCAGAGAGTGTTTAACCGCAACACTTTAAAGTTCTGTTTTGGACTAAAGTCTTAAGAAAAAAACAAAAACAAAACCTACAACTATAGAGGAAAATGGATTTTGCAGGGTACATGAAATACAAAGGCAAGATGATGGGTTATGAGCGTGCACTCAAGTAGAAACAGACAATATTGAAAAACAAAACAAAGCGAGTGGACGTAGCATAAGCTTCACTGCTTTATATCAAAAGAGAAGAATAAAAATCCAGGTACCAGGGTTTATAACCAAAACTCTAAGCCTTTTGCTATTCCCAGAAATGTGTTGAAAGATACAGTAGTCAGACTACAAGATATGATGGGTGATGTTATTTCAATTTTAGCATATGTCTTCTTGTTCCAAAAATTTACAACACTCCCACCACACTTTGGCTCACATGATAATTAAAATCATATTTTTAAACCTACATAAGAATCTTTGATTCATGAGGATTAAAGAACTGATCAAAAAGATGGCTGACATATTAAGGCATGAATTTTTATTCAGCAGAGCTGGAAAGTACCCATCTTTTTATAATGTGGAACTCAGAAAACACTGTCCCTTCAAATGCTACCTTACATAAACCTTTTTATATGAATTCACCCAATCTCTGCCACCATGTAGTAAACCCCTCATAGATCTTGTATAGACAATATTTTTGATACTACAAGAATCTACCCGGGGAGATCAAGGGAAGAGTTCTGACCCTCACTGCTTCTCTGACTTGCCTTTCGCTCCAGTTAAAGAGGCTAAGGTCTATTCATAAAATCTCTCAGTAGAGGAAACTCTGCTGCTGCTAAGTCACTTTAGTTGTGTCCGACCCCTCCGAGACCCCATGGACTATAGCCTACCAGGCTCCTGCGTCCATGGGATTTTCCAGGCAAGTGTATTGGAGTGGGGTGCCATCGCCTTCTCAGAGGAAACTCTAACCCCACCCTAATCAAGTTACATCCTTAGGCCACATTTTCTTTTCCAATTCTGCTGCCCTTTAAAAATGAACCTTATTCTAATGTTATAAAAATGTTCAGGAGGAAACCATAGTTTGGTCTGTATCAGTTTTATACACTCTAAGGATAATCTTAATATCTATGGTCTATTAAAAACCACAGGACACAGGAGGAGTCTTTCTTCATCACCTTGTAGGAAAACAATGTAAACTACATTGCAAGAATTGAAAAAAAAAAAAAAAGATTACTTCATATCCCACCTAGCACAAACTTGTGGTTATCTTAATCTTTTATTGTCTTTTAGTATCTATTTCACAGTTCTATAAATTGTAGAAAACTAATGACTAATGCAATTGATTCTTGTTCATATATATTCCAACTGGCTGAGTGGAATGCAATTAATTGTTGCCCTGTATAGACCTATTTTGCATATATTTATAAATTCAGTTCAGTATTCCTTATTTGCCTATATATCTATAGTCGAGGTTTCCTAGAACCAGTTGTAACATCTCACTGGTTCTTTCTTTAACTGATGATCTAAATAAAATCTATGATGTATGTTCATTGTTTATCAGTAGGGGAACTGTGATTATACCCTCTTTTTCACTAAATGCCAGCTAACACAGAAATCATAGTCTTAAGAACTGAAAACATGTATGGTGCTAAGTTTAAATTCCAATAGAATGTTAGAAAAATAACAAATCTAAAATGGACTAATTGCTCTTCTACTTAATTAGACAATTGTCCTTTTGAATATTAAAAAAATAAAACTTTACTAAAAGCAAAACAAATATTGAGTAATATGGAATCTAGATATGTATTTATTAACATGTTCATCAAGTTGTCCTATCTTTTGCCCATCCACAATCTAAGCCTTGATATCTTAATTCCAAAAGTCACAGTTCCTGGTAACAAAAGTGTTAATGTTATATAGCAATGTTCTTTATTTCCACAGTGTGGCTGACTTAAAGACACTGGAAAAATACAAAGATGAAAAATTAATATATTTTTTTTTCTCTAAATTCCACAAAACTGAATCTGACCTAGTTAAATCATCTTCGTAAGAGCCAGGCCACACTCACGGTTCCATCCTAATTGCAACAGATTTTAGAGTTCACCATGCAATACTTCATGTCCAGCAGAAGTTTTATTTATATGCTATTGTTTTGTGTATATTTATCCCATGGTTCCATATAGTCTTAATGTTCTCAAGAGCATTAAGAAATGGACATAAACATCATCCTTTTTGTAGCTTGTGCAACACCAGACATAGTAAATGATCAATGATACCTGCTTGATTGGCCGACTTGGAGTATCAGTATTGGCACAGTACATAAAATGAGCGTGATTGAACTTTGGAAATCATCAAGATCAGGTTTTGAACCCCATGTGGCACTTACTAGCTGTGTAACTCAGTTAAGTAACTAAATCTCTTAAGCAGTACCTATTTTAAATGCTAAGAAGATTAAATGGGAAGCTGTACATGAAGCTCCTGATTAAATGAGATGTTATGTATGAACTGCTTGGAAAAGAATAGGACCTAATTAATTAAAACTAATAATAGATGATAAAAGCTTCCATTTACTGGAAGTTTTACTATGTACCAGATATCATTATAATTATTATGTACTATATTTTAAAGTTTTTCATCATTATCATTATGTAAGGTGCTATAAAGACTATAAGTATTCTAATTCTGCCATGGGTTACTGTACACAGTTCTTGTTACCTGGGAAACCAACAGTGGATTCAAAGTGTTTACAAAAATTTAACTTGATAAGGGGAGTGGAGGAGAGGTCAGACCTGCTATATGGCCACAGACTAGAAGGAATGAAAACTGACAAAAAGGCTTTGGAGTAGCAGAGGCTAAAAGGCGACATGATTGACATCTACCTAATCACAAATGGTGCAGATAATAGTGAACATGGGTTTTTTCATTAAATCCTGAACTACTAGAATGAGGGACACCTTTTGACAGGTGGGCAAGGTAATTTTAAAATGAATAAAGAAAATCTAACCCCAACTACTAGATAAAGAAGTTATTAAATATGTTATGCCAAGATATAGTGAAGCAGGAAATGGGAATAGAACAGAAATTTTGGTCAAATTTATAAAAAGTGAAGCAAGAAATGGATTTCTAAAAAGTAAAAATGGGTTCATCCAGACAATGAGAGCCTTCCATAATCTCACTCAGCTATTAATTGAAATAAAATGTTTGACTACTGATATTAAAGTATTGATAACAAAAATATGAAAGTTACTCTTAATGAATTGTTTTCTAAAAATAATACTCAAAACTTCCAGTGAGCCAAATTTCAATCTATGAAGGTCAGGAAGCAACAGTTAGAACTGGACATCGAACAACAGACTGGTTCCAAATAGATAAAGGAGTACGTCAAGGCTGTATATTGTCACCCTGCTTACTTAACTTATATGCAGAGTACATCATGAGAAATGCTAGGCTGGAGGAAGCACAAGCTGGAATCAAGATTGCTGGGAGAAATATCAATAACCTCAGATATGCAGATGACACCACCCTTATGGCAGAAAGTGAAGAAGAACTAAAGAGCCTCTTGATGAAAGTGAAAGAGGAGAGTGAAAAAGTTGGCTTAAAGCTCAACATTCAGAAAACGAAGATCATGGCATACAGTCCCATCACTTCACGGCAAATAGATGGGGAAACAGTGGAAACAGTGGCTGATTTTATTTTTTGCGGCTCCAAAATCACTGCAGATGGTGATTGCAGCCATGAAATTAAAAGACACTTACTCCTTGGAAGGAAAGTTATGACCAACCTAGACATCATATTAAAAAGCAGAGATATTACTTTGTCAATAAAGGTTCGTCTATTCAAGGCTATTGTTTTTCCAGTGGTCATGTATGGATGTGCAAGTTGGACTATAAAGAAAGCTGAGCGCAGAAGAATTGATGCATTTGAACTGTGGTGTTGGAGAAGACTCTTGAGAGTCCCTTGGACTGAAAGGAGCTTGAACCAGTCCATCCTAAAGGAGATCAGTTCTGGGTGTTCATTGGAAGGACTGATGTTGAAGCTCAAACTCCAATACTTTGGTCACCTGATGCAAACAGCAGACTTATTTGAAAGACCCTGATGCTGGGGAAGATTGAGGGCAGGAGGAGAAGGGGATGACAGAGGATGAGATGGTTGGATGGCATCAATGACTCAATGGATATGGGTTTGGGTGGACTCCAAGAGTTGGTGATGGACAGGGAGATCTGGCGTGCTGTGATTCATGGGGTTGCAAAGAGTCGGACACGACTGAGCGACTGAACTGAACTGAACTGATTCACATAGATATAGCAAACCACATTTAACTAAATCGCTATATAAAATTGTAAGTATGCTGAATACAAATTTATTTGTGATAGAGTTAGACATGTGATCATTTTGGGAAACTGAACAACCTTAGGAGAATTGGGAATTATAATTTCTTTATTCTGCATTGGTTTGCTGTTATTTTTGTTTTGTCTTGTATTTAATATTATTAATCATCTTCCAAAACAGTAAATTTGCTGTAGTGTGAATAAGAAGAGGTGGTTATATTGTATGATTTGATTCACTTGTATCCATTTTCCATACTTGAGATTAAAGATAATCTTTGAATTCTTAGTCTTATAAAAAGAGTTCAGGATCTAGGCATGTTTACACACTATCTCAGGGACTCTGAGGATGCTAAAAGATTTCAAAGAGTCAAGCAAGCTCTTGATAGGCTTCTGAAATCTTTGCTCTCAATGCAGACCTATTTCTAGTAGACTTTCCACCTTGTAGACACAGTGTATCTGTCCTTTTCACTTCACTGCCTGCAGGTTAGAGACAAGCAAAGAGCAGCTGAACTGGTCGGTGTTGTGCTTCACAGGCAAAGTGGAAAGTGGCTGTATTTATTTAGAACTTTGTGTTTTGTTATTGTCATTTCCTACCTCAGGACACCAAAGAGCTGACTGCATTTTCCTACCATGGTGTAATACATCTCAAAATGAATTTATGATATGACCATGAACTACAAAATACAATGGGGCAGAAAATGCTGAAACACATTATTTTAACTCCTACACACTTGAAATTTCTCTCTTCCTCTTTCTAGCAACCTTTGAGACCAGAAATAACACTCTCCACCCCAACCCTTGCATTTTTTTTTTTTTGTATGCATAGTATAGAAAACAGAGAAGGCAATGGTACCTCACTCCAGTACTCTTGCTTGGAAAATCCCATGGATGGAGGAGCCTGGTAGGCTGCAGTCCATGGGGTCGCTAAGAGTTGGACACGACTGAGCAACTTCACTTTCACTTTTCACTTTCATGCATTGGAGAAGGAAATGGCAACCCACTCCAGTGTTCTTGCCTGGAGAATCCCAGGGACAGGGGAGCCTGGTGGGCTGCCGTCTTTGGGGTCGCACAGAGTTGGACACGACTGAAGCGACTTAGCAGCAGCAGTATAGAAAAATAATACATGGAGAGACAGGAACTATATTTAGATCAACAACCACATCATTATTTATAGGAAGGAATGCTTTCACTGCTTAATATTTTTGGAATAAATGATTAAGCACAAGTTCCACAATGTACAGAGTCACAGAGGTCGACTACAAGTGTGTATGTGTGTGCTTAGTTGCTCAGTTGGGTCCAACTCTTTGTGACCCCATGGATTATAGCTTGCCAGTTTCCTTTCTCCATGAAATTTTCCAGGCAAGAATACTGGAGTGGGTTGCCATTTCCTACTCCAGGGGATCTTCCTGACCCAAGGATCAAACTCGCCTCTTCTTAGTCTCCTGCATTGGCAGACAGATTCTTTACCACCGAGTGACCTGGAAAGCAATATTCCATGACCTTTATCACTTATTGTTCTCAGTATTCCAGAATCTCAGGGCTATAATTGCTACTTGATCATTTGTACTATCTGATTTAATCTGAAAAATAAACCTGTGCAGTAATAATTATCCCCACTGTACCAAAGTTTACAGATTTAATGTAACAAAGTAAGGCCAAATCACTTAAACTAGATTTGTATTTGCATGGATTAATTCTTTAATCCTTAACTGTCTTGGTCCTCATATGTCAAATGAACTCTTGGATTAATTCATTTCTATTAATTCATTTGATTCTAAAATTCCATGATTTCATGAAATACTTTTCTAGTTTGTATTACTCTCTGAGCCAGAGCTAGTTTTCTTGTATTGTTGCTTCAGATTAGCTAGGTTCAAATTATTTCTCTCCAAAAAGAATTTTATGTAAGATACACTGGCCCTCTATCATCAACTATCCAAATGTGTTTATATATGTGTTTGTATACCACAAACATATATATGTATATATACTTATAAGAAAAAAGCTTCTAAAACATTTAAAATACCTAATACTATATAGCAGGATATTTTTAGGCACTTTTCCTACATGATCCTATTTAAGTCCAGAAATAGCCTAGTGGTAATCATCCTTCAAATTTTACAAATGGGGAATTTTAACCTCAGGGAGGTTAAATGAACATATATTTCCATTTGTTCTCCTTCTCTTAGCTATTTTAGAGACTGTTTTGAATTAAGAAAAATGGTGACCAGACCACAAGTAAAATATTCCTAGATAGTTTATCTCCATTTCACCTTACCATAGATTGCCTTTTCAGATATTCAAGTCATCTTACATCACATCATTAAAATAATAATTTTTAAGTAATAGATAATTTGCATTGGGTGGAGGAATGAGGAACAACTGATGTTTGTCCTTTTGAATTGCAAGCCACTGTGGAAATGCAGGCAAGAATGAAGAATTGGACATGGGGAAAAGGGTAGGATGTGGAGACCATGAGAACAGTCCCATGTTCTGTAAAAAGGGAAGGTGTGGCTTTAAAAACAAGTTCTACCTACTTCTCAATTTTCCTTAAAACTCAAATTCCAATGCTCCTTAGGAAAACATATACAGGTTACCTAGAGTTTTTCTTCCATAAACAATTAGTTGCCAAACCCTGTACTCAACTAACACTATATTTTTAAAGGCTCTTTATTTTTGAGGTAAAGTAAAATAGATGCAAAAGGATTAAAACAATCCTATAACACAGTCCAACTAGGCATTATGCCAAGGGTATAACGTTGGTAGTATAATACTATTAAACCCTATACTTACAGTGAACAAGTTTGAACAAATGATATTAAATCTATTTCCTTCCCTATTTACTTAGTTAGCCAGTAGTTTTCTTTAAGCCTCCAATTAATTTTGTATGGCAGTCTTTCTATATAATGAGTAGATCTTCTGTGGACAAAAGTAAAATCAGTACAAAAATAGAGAGCACTTTACTTAGCTGCTCCTGAGAGTAAGGCTGTCCTTTTCTCTCCTCATAGATTTGGTCAACAAAGCAGCATTAAAAATGAGAAAACAGCATCAGATCAGATCCGATCAGATCAGTTGCTCAGTTGTGTCCGACTCTTTGCGACCCCATGAATCACAGCACGCCAGGCCTCCCTGTCCATCACCAACTCCCAGAGTTCACCCAGACTCACGTCCATTGAGTCAGTGATGCCATCCAGCCATCTCATCCTCTGTCATCCCCTTCTCCTCCTGCCCCCAATCCCTCCCAGCATCAGAGTCTTTTCCAATGAGTCAACTCTTCACATGAGGTGGCCAAAGTACTGGAGTTTCAGCTTCAGCATCATTCCTTCCAAAGAAATCCCAGGGCTAATCTCCTTCAGAATGGACTGGTTGGATCTCCTTGCAGTCCAAGGGACTCTCAAGAGTCTTCTCCAACACCACAGTTCAAAAGCATCAATTCTCCAGCACTCAGCCCTCTTCACAGTCCAACTCTCACATCCATACATGACCGAAGGAAAAACCATAGCCTTGACTAGACGAACCTTTATTGGCAAAGTAATGTCTCTGCTTTTCAATATGCTATCCAGGTTGGTCATAACTTTCCTTCCAAGGAGTAAGCGTCTTTTAATTTCATGGCTGCAATCACCATCTGCAGTGATTTTGGAGCCAAAAAAATAAAGTCTGACCTTGTTTCCACTGTTTCCCCATCTATTTCCCAGGAAGTGATGGGACCAGATGCCATGATCTTAGTTTTCTGAAAGTTGAGCTTTAAGCCAACTTTTTCACTCTCCTCTTTCACTTTCATCAAGAGGCTTTTGAGTTCCTCTTCACTTTCTGCCATAAGGGTAGTGTCATCTGCATATCTGAGGTTATTGATATTTCTCCCGGCAATCTTGATTCCAGCTTGTGCTTCCTCCAGGCCAGCGTTTCTCATGATGTACTCTACATATAAGTTAAATAAACAGGGTGACAATATACAGCCTTGACGTACTCCTTTTCCTATTTGGAACCAGTCTGTTGTTCCATGTCCAGTTCTAACTGTTGCTTCCTGACCTGCATACACATTTCTCAAGAGGCAGATCAGGTGGTCTGGTATTCCCATCTCTTTCAGAATTGTCCACAGTTTATTGTGATCCACACAGTCAAAGGCTTTGTCATAGTCAATAAAGCAAAAATAGATGTTTTTCTGGAACTCTCTTGCTTTTCCCATGATACAGCGGATGTTGGCAATTTAATCTCTGGTTCCTCTTCCTTTTCTAAAACCAGCTTGAACATCAGGAAGTTCACGGTTCACATATTGCTGAAGCGTGGCTTGGAGAATTTTGAGCATTACTTTACTAGAGTGTGAGATGAGTGCAATTGTGCGGTAGTTTGAGCATTGTTTGGCATTGCCTTTCTTTGGGATTGGAATGAAAAGTGACATTTTCCAGTCCTGTGGCCACTTCTGAGTTTTCCAAATTTGCTGGCATATTGAGTGCAGCGCTTTCACAGCATCATCTTTCAGGATTTGGAATAGCTCAACTGGAATTCCATCATCTCCACTAGCTTTGTTCGTAGTGATGCTTTCTAAGGCCCACTTGACTTCACATCCCAGAGGATGTCTGGCTCTAGGTCAGTGATCACACCATCGTGATTATCCGGGTCGTAAAGATCTTTTTTGTACAGTTCTTCTGTGTATTCTTGCCACTTCTTCTTGATATCTTCTGCTTCTGTTAGTTCCATACCATTTCTGTCCTTTATCGAGCCCATCTTTGCATGAAATGTTCCTTTGGTATCTCTGATTTTCTTGAAGAGATCCCTAGTCTTTCCCATTCTGTTGTTTTCCTCTATTTCTTTGCATTGATCCCTGAAGAAGGCTTTCTTATCTCTTCTTGCTATTCTTTGGAACTCTGCATTCAGATGTTTATATCTTTCCTTTTCTCCTTTGTTTTTTGCTTATCTTCTTTTCACAGCTATTTGTAAGGCCTCCCCAGACAGCCATTTTGCTTTTTTGCATTTCTTTTCCATGGGGATGGTCTTGATCCCTGTCTCCTGTA
This sequence comes from Bos javanicus, assembly GCF_032452875.1. Lineage (NCBI taxonomy): Eukaryota > Metazoa > Chordata > Mammalia > Artiodactyla > Bovidae > Bos > Bos javanicus. The sequence continues at coordinate 55,085,660 of NC_083869.1, read as the reverse complement.
CAATGTCACGAACCTCATTCCATAGTTTATCAGGCACTCTTATCTATCAGATCTAGGCCCTTAAATCTATTTCTCACTTCCACTGTATAGTCATAAGGTATTTGATTTAGGTCATACCTGAATGGTCTAGTGGTTTTCCCTACTTTCTTCAATTTAAGTTTGAATTTAGCAATAAGGAGTTCATGGTCTGAGCCACAGTCAGCTCCTGGTCTTATTTTTGCTGACTGTATAGAGCTTCTCCATCTTTGGCTGAAAAGAATATAATCAATCTGATTTCAGTGTTGACCATCTGGTGATGTCCATGTATAGAGTCTTCTCTTGTGTTGTTGGAAGAGGGTGTTTGTTATGAGCAGTGCATTTTCTTGGCAAAACTCTATTAGTCTTTGCCCTGCTTCATTCCGTATTCTAAGGCCAAATTTGCCTGTTACTCCAGGTGTTTCTTGACTTCCTACTTTTGCATTCCAGTCCCCTATAATAAAAAGGACATCTTTTTTGGGTGTTAGTTCCAAAAGGTTTTGTAGGTCTTCATAGAACCGTTCAACTTCAGCTTCTTCAGCGTTACTGGTTGGGGCATAGACTTAAATTACTGTAATATTGAATGGTTTGCCTTGGAAACAAACACAGATCATTCTGTCGTTTTTGAGATTGCATCCAAGTACTGCATTTCAGACTCTTTTGTTGACCGTGATGGCTACTCCATTTCTTCTGAGGGATTCCTGCCCACAGTAGTAGATATAATGGTCATCTGAGTTAAATTCACCCATTCCAGTCCATTTCAGTTCGCTGATTCCTAGAATGTCGACATTCACTCTTGCCATCTCTTGTTTGACCACTTCCGAAAACAGCATAGAAAGCAGCATTTATTTGAAGGAATTTGGAAGAGGAGTACATAATTTAAGGGAATTTTAATACATTCTTTAAACTTCCCTTCCTGTGAATTATAAATAGCACTAGTTGGTTTTATTCAAAATACATGGAGTCTCTGTAGTCACCCAGACACTGATAAAAGATACCTAGGTATATTTTCCAAAGTTCTCCTAGGAGCTAAAAAAACTTCTTGCTAGCTAAGCAAGCAATATATTTTCAGTGGGATGATGATGATAATGATGATGCTTTCTTCATCTGATTTCTATTGATTTATTGGGGTATAATTGCCTTTTAATGTCATGTTAGTTTCTGCTGTACAACATTGTATATCAGCTATATTTATACATGTATCCCCTTTCTCTTGAGCCTCCCTCCCACCCCCTTCTTTATTCGATTCCTTAAAACACTTTTAAAAAATAAATCTTAAAATATAGAGCAATCTTTATATTTTGTTTTTCCCATCTGAGCAACTATTTTCCTGTCTCTCCATTTCATAACCTTTTTGTTGGAAATCAGTCCTTGGGTCATTTTATAATACAAAAACACATCAAGGTTGGGGAATATTATCTAATTATCTTCTCACTGAGGGTGGCTGGAAAGACATAATTTCTGCTACTGTTCTGATATTTACAGACTAAATTGTTCTGCCAGAAAAATGCTGCCATGGGTTCTATAACAGTGTCCCACCCCTCAATGGGTTGTTAATAATCAAAGTGTACTTGCCTGACATGATTGGAAGCTGCTTATAATGTCATAGATGAAGATTTAATTTTGAAGCATATATTTTAAAAGCATCTTCAAATATTTTAAAGAATAAAATTTCAGACTGAAGTCAACCCCTGCCCATTTAAGCAGTAATGGATTTTACCTCAGAATTGTTATTTCTAATTAATAAAACTTTGTCCCAGTTTCTGCTTTCTGTATATTTATGACAAAGTGGCATTTTCCTTTACCCATTTAGGTTCCATTATCTCAGACTATTCTTTAATCCCTTTTATCCTTATAAAGTTCGGTTGCTTTGGTTTATGACTGTAATTCTTTTCATGTCCTACTTTTCTCCTTTTCTGGTAACACAGTGTCCTAAATATGCAACTCTGAATGGGAGTAACTAGCACTCATACCAAAAAACAAAACAGAAGAAGAAGAAGGATAGTCAAAATACAGTGTTTTAGACACTTATCAGATGGGGATTAAGCAAAACTCACCATTGTACAATAGTTAGAGAACAAAATTACCAAAAGCAAGCATAACATATGTTCATGAACATTGAACATATGGTCCATGAAGAATGTGTGATCTAGGTAAAGTAATTGCACTGTCAGCTTTTCACACAAGCTTTTTTTCCCCCATTTCAATTCAGATCAACACATTTTCTTTGTACATTTACTCTATATACGGCACTGTGTTAGAAATCCTTTCTGAAGAGGACTGAGAGCTGCTTTCACACCACCAGGGCAGATGTGGGAACAGGTAAGAGCAGATTCCCAAAAGTAAGTGGACTCTCCCAAACAAGCACAGAACCACAGAATATTAAATGTAAACCTAGGGAGAAATGTAGAAACCATTTACTTCATTTGTTCATTTATCCACTGACATAATTAATAGATATTTATTGAGCTCTATGTACATGTCAGGATTTATAGACTACAAAGTATGGCATGGTAGCCCCTGTATGCAAAATGCAGTCAGTCCTGGCAGCACAGGAAGCCTAGAATTGAATTTATCCACAGTCACACATTAGCACTCTTCTGGTAGGTGCACAAAGTATGAGCATAGTTTCTTTAAAGTAGGCAGTTTGTGACTTGAGATGTTACTACAATAGAAGGTCAGGGAGAAAGGAGTTCACTTCTAGAGTTCACTTGCAGGGAAGAATCAATGAAAAAAGAAGAAAGATTTCTTTAGCACTGCACTCTACGATGTCCAAAGATCTTACAGTCAAAATAAGTGAAATTAGTCTCCTTTATCACATGGTAAATTTTACTTGACTGCATAGTTTGAATTACTGGATTGACATGTTGAAAATGTTCCTATTATACAAAAATCTATTAATGAAACTAGACTTACTGCCTATGTTCTCATTATTTTTCTAGTCTCTAAATATATGAATTTTGTTTACTATTATATCTTTATGATTTTACTTGGTTGTGAAATATTGTGTTATTTGAAATCTGTAGCATTTAATGATATACATTCTCTAGCAGACCTAACAAAATATTCCATTACACCTGTGGAGATAACATGTTAGATTAAATGCTAGATTTTATATACCAGATAATACTGGTATTAATCTCTTGAGAATTATATCTGCTGTTTAATGAACACATATTCAATCATTAATAAAATACAAATTACCAACAAAATGTTAATTATCAAGAAATAGATATCTCTAAATCATCTTCAATGTTATTTTTCTGTAATATATTAAACAAATGTTTACTTTTAACACTTCATTAATAGACATATTAAAAAATGCATCTCTTGAAAATTAGATACTATGACCTTCCAATATATAGTTAAAACAGCTACTAAGATAAAACCAATTTATTCAGCTCTAGTTATATTTTAACAGAGAAGGCAGTGGCACCCCACTCCAGTACTTTTGCCTGGAAAATTCCATGGACAGAGGAGCCTGGTAGGCTGCAGTCCATGGAGTCGATAGAGTCGGACACAACTGATCAACTTCACTTTCACTTTTCACTTTCATGCACTGGAGAAGGAAATGGCAACCCACTCCAGTGTTCTTGCCTGGAGAATCCCAGGGACAGGGAAGCCTGGTGGGCTGCCGTCTCTGGGGTCAAACAGAGTCGGACACAACTGAAACGACTTAGCAGCAGCAGCAGCAGTTATATTTTAAAGTGATCACATTTGTTGGTACTTAAGTTATCATGCATAATTTTGCATGTAAGAAATCATCTTATCTATTTACCTTACAGTAAGATATATAAAATGTCTGCATCATATAGTACAGATATACATGGTGAAAATTTTAAAAGCAATTAAAAAATGTGAACAATTCCATTTGCTAATTTTATTTTAGCAAAGAGGAAATAATTACTTATGCTGGAGGTGGAAAGAACAGTTGGAAATAAATATGAGCTAGACATTTAATATTTACATAGTTATCAGGTTTTTTCCCACAGTCATGTATGGATGTGAGAGTTGGACCATAAAGAAGACTGAGCACTGAAGAATTGATGCTTTAAAACAGTGGCATTGGAAAAGACTCTTGAAAGTCCCTTGGACTGCAAGCAGATCAAACCAGTCTATCTTAAGGAAATCAGTCCTGAATACGCATTAGAAGGACTGATGCTGAAGGTGAAGTTCCAATACTTTGGCCACCTGATATAAAGAGCTGAATTATTAGAAAAGACCCTGATGCTGGGAAAGATTGAAGGCAGAAGGAGAAGGGGATGACAGAGGACTAGATGGTTGGATGGCATCACTAACTCCATGGACATGAGTTTGAGCAAGTTCTGGTAGATGGTGCAGGACAGGGAAGCCTGGCATGTTGCAATCCATGGAGTCACAGAGTTGGACACGACTGAGCGACCAAACAACAAAGTTATCAGATTAAACTTGTATATAGTGTGCATATATACTTTTAAACTCAATCTTCATAGGACAGATGACACAATTCACATTCCTGTGTATGCTGAATTAGATATTTTAATGAAAAATTGTCTGAACATGTTCGGATCCTGGTCTCAGCTCTATACTGCTAGCTATGTGATCTTTAGTAAAGTACTTAGTCTTTTCACTAGCAGTATATCTAAGCAAAAAAGTAACAATTTTCATATAAAAAACTGGTTTACAAACTTCTATCTTTGATTGAACAGTTAATATCTAACTACTTTAGAATGTAGTTTAATGTATAGAGAAAATAAATATAGGACATCTGGTTTTCTCATGTCAAACAACCAAATGCCAGATTGTTCAATTTATCTCTCTTTCCCTTATTCTTGAACTTAAACACTAGGAACATGAAGATTACATAATAGTTCATTTTATCTCCAGTCTCTTAAATACAATATGGTAATTTAAAAATTCTTATATTAATAATATGGCACTCACTTCAAAATGATTGCTTATACCTCTTTTATCATTATCACCTCTAGGACAGTGTTTTCTTAATTCTGACCTAGTTTCTCTTATGGATATTTATTTATGCTGCTAAGTCACTTCAGTCGTGTCCGACTCTATGTGACCCCATAGACAGCAGCCCACCAGGCTCCCCCGTCCCTGGGATTCTCCAGGCAAGAACATTGGAGTGGCTTGCCATTTCCTTCTTCAATATTTATTTATATACTCTGACTAATACATTTGTGACCATCTGTGAGAAATATGTGATACCACAGAGAAGGAAGCAAGCCCTCACATATAGCATGCATCACAGTATTGGTTCTAGAAAATCAATTATAAAGGTGATTATTTCCATGTGTCAAAATGTGGTTTATAACTACAACTCCCTACAAGAGATGTAGAGGAGCTAAAAGAGCCAAAAAGATGAAAGTCCTTCAATCCCAGAGATGCTAAGAATGAGGATAGTCAGAATGTTACAATGTCCCAAAGAGGAAAAGATAAATATTCTTTCATACCCAGTACACCTAATACGTCTTTAATTTAGCAGAAGTGGGCCAAAAATTTACTTGTGTGCATGCTAAGTTGCTTCAGACAGACGTTTCCCACTCTTTGGGACCCTATAGACTGTACCCTACCAGGTTCCCATGTCCATGCTATTCTCCCATGGGAAGAATACGAAAGTGGATTGCCATGTCCTCCTCCAGGGGATCTTCCCGACCCAGGGATAGAATCCACGTCTCTTATGTCTCCTGCATTAGGCAGGTGGTTCTTTACCAGCAGCACCACCTGGGAAGACTGAAATTTACTTATATATCTTCATTTTATACTTTGATCTACTCTTGAAACTATCAGAGCTCAAGGTCCAAATATATGGATAAACAAAATGCCTCTCTTTGGGAAAAGGGAAAATAGAAGTTTTGCAAAAATTGTCACCTAGGTAGGTCATCAGCTTCAACTGAGAAGAATGCTATGTTCATGTTAACATCTGCATTTCAAGGAGAGAGTGATAAGTACATTTTGTTCTAGCTTCATAGACATATAGGAGATAAAGTTTATGTGGCAGGTAAAGTCAATTTTAATTTAAAAATGTTTTCAAAATAAAAAAGTAATTTAAGTACCAGATTAATGTTTTGGAGGTGATTGAGATGCAGTTTATTCCCTTTTAATCTCTAGAAAGGGGTTAGAGAGGATTTGCCTTCCATGTAACAGTGGAAGAATTCCAGGTAGGCTGATATCTCTCAACTGTGTAATCACCATGTTATATTTTTGTGCAAGAAGAAATTAAAGTGATTTAAGTACGGGATACATAATGGTAACCTGGTAATGGTAATGGTAACTCAACAGAAAATGCTTCCTTTCTTCTAAAATGAAAAGACAAAAATTGAAGACTTCAATATCAGTTACTGGATTATAATTAACCTATTTATGCATTCTCAACTGTGCTTGTGCTATAGATAAATGAGAAGTACAGAATGAATAGAAACATAAGGATGAGGCTCAAACCTTAGTTGTTGTTAAAATAGAAAGAAGTTTACACTGGTTTTAACTGAAAGTCAAAATCAATTTGAAATATGGAAATGAACTGATTTTTGATCCTGTATCTTGCAACCTTGCTAACCAAGAAATTTTTTTTTATCATTTCTTTAATGATTTTCTACTTAGAATAAATATCTTGTTAATTAAAAATAGAGATAGTTTTTCTTTCCAACATATTTTCCTTTGATTTTGTTTTATTATCTTAATGGACATGCCAGAAATTTCAGTATGATGTTGAATTTTATGGGGGGCATATATCTTTGTCTTTTCCCTGATTCTTCGGGAAGAAGAGGACTCAATCCTTGGTCATTAAGAATGACATTAGCTCTCAGTTCAGTTCATTCACTCAGTTGTGTCTGACTCTTTGCAACTCCATGGACTGCAGCACACCAGTCTTTCCTGTCCATCACCAACTCCAAGGAAGCTTGGCTTGCTGCTGTCCATGGGGTCGCAAAGAGTCATTTTTTAAAAATGTCTTTCTTTATGCAGAAATTTTTCACTTTAATTCCTAGATTCTGAGAGTATCTTTGTCATGAATGCATGTGACTTTTGTCAAATGCCTTATCTATACTTAAATAATAGAGCATTTCTTCTTTAACCGTTTGAAATGGTGACATATTGATTCTGAATATTGATCTGAACATTCTGATTCTGAATACTGAAACAATCTTATATTCCCAGTGTCAATATCAGTTGGTTATGATGTATTATCATTTTAAAAATACTTTGCTGATGATTTTTTTTTATAATGTCTCTATTTACGAGGGACCATATCAAGTTCTGGTAAGGAGGCAAAGCAATCGGAACACTCACATGTTTCTAAGAGGAATGCAAAATGATAGTTACTTTGGAAAACAGATGGGCAGTTTCTTAGAAATTGGTGCATTTGCTTAAATGACCAAGGAATTCCACTCCTAGAAATTTAACCAAGAGAAAGGCAAATTTATGTTAAAATCTATTCATGAAACTGTATAGTAGCTTTATTCATAATCACCTCAAACTGGGAACAACCCAAAGGTCTTCCAACTTGGGGAATGCAACCTACGATATATCCATACAATGGAATTCGTAAAAAAGAATGAACTAATGATTCACACAACAACATGAGCAATCTCAGATACATTATGTTGTGTGAAAAAAGTCAGACATAAAAAGCTGTATACTGTGTTCTACCTAAATGCCATGATGGAAAATGTAAAATAATCAGCACAAAAGGCAAATTTGTCTCAGGGGCCAAAAATACGGGAAGAAGTTGCCTACAAATGGGAAAAAGGGAACTCTCTAGGAGTGATGAAAATATTTTAAGTCTTGGATAAGCTGATGCGACATAATGGAATGCATTTGTCAAAATTCATAGAGCTGTACTCTAAAAATTATGAATTTTATTCTATATAAACTACACTTTAATAAACTTAATAACAACAACAAAATATTGTGCTTCCAGATGATATGAAGTATTGAAAGTATAGTTGGCTACATATCCTAAAAATGTAACTTATAATTAAGAGTACTGATTTTGAATAAAAATATACTAGTCTTTCTTATTAAAACCTTTTCCTGCGTATATATTTTCTTCCTTTGCAGTAAGCTTATTTAAAACTATTAATCTAATTTCCCCAATGAATATATTCTGAAGGAATACTTTAAAATGTCTATAAATGAATATAATTTCTGTCCTAAATTTGAGCTCTCAAAGACCTATTTTTTGGCTAGTTTTTCATAAATAGGAGAAAGTCCCTGATTAAATTAAAAGATGATTTCTACTTGGAAGAAAAGCTTGACTAATCTAAACAGCAGAGACATTACTTTGCCAAGACACTAAAAAAAAGAAAAATGCAGAGACATTACATTGCCGACAAAGATCCATACGGTCAAAGCTATGATTTTTCCAGTAGTGAAGTATGGATGTGAGAGTTGGACCAACCATAAAGAAAGCTAGGCACCAAAGAATTAATGCTTTTGAACTGTGGTGTTGGAGAAGACTCTTGAGAGTCCCTTGGACTGCAAGGAGATCCAACCAGTCCATCCTAAAGGAAATCGGTCCTGAATATTCAATAGAAGGACTGATGCTGAAGCTGAAGTTCCAATATTTTGGCCACCTGATGTGAAGAACTGATTCATTGGAACAGACCCTGATGCTGGGCAAGATTGAAGGCAGGAGGAGAAGGTGATGACAGAGGATGAGATGGTTGGATGGCATCACTGACTCACTGGACCTGAGTTTGAGCAAGCTCTGGCAGTTGGTGATGGACAGGAAAACCTGGCATGCTGCAGTCCATGGGGTTGCAAAAAGTCAGACATGATGGAGTGACTGAACTGAACTGAACCTGATATCTGAGACAGAAAATAAGCTTTTCTCTTCTCTGCCAAATACTCTTTAATATAGCACATCTGCCTCTACAAGATTCATGTGACAGGCCCACGTTTACAACTCTCCAAAGAGAGATAAAAGTAGTATTTTTTGTTGTTTGTAACAGACTCATGATTTGAGCTATGTACCATCTGAAATCATTGTACAGAAACCTTGGCATTGCTGAGCTTTAATTCGTCAGCTCTCCTAACACTCATGTGATAGTTTCTAACCTGGGGAGATTTTGTGAGTTATTCTATTGTATGTTTTTGCTAGAGTCTCAGAAACTGAATTTTTTAAAAGCAGGAACTACAATAATATTAGGAGAAGGCAATGGCACCCCACTCCAGTACTCTTGCCTGGAAAATCCCATGGGCAGAGGAGCCCAGTAGGCTGCCGTCCATGGGGTCTCGAAGAGTCGGACACGACTGAGCGACTTCACTTTCACTTTTCACTTTCATGCATTGGAGAAGGAAATGGCAACCCACTCCAGTGTTCTTGCCTGAAGAATCCCAGGGACAGGGGAGCCTGGTGGGCTTCCATCTATGGGGTCACACAGAGTCGGACACGACTGAAGTGACTTAGCAGCAGCAGCAGCAGCACAATAATATTGGTGCTGTCTTATATTCACCATACGTGTATGCATGCTCAGTCATTTCAGTCATGTCTGATTCTTTGCCATCCCAGGGATTGTAGCACACCAGTCTCTGTTCATGAGATGAGTGAGTAAGTGAGTGAAGTCGCTCAGTCATGTCCAACTCTTTGCGACACCATGGACAGTAGCCTACCAGGCTTCTCCATCCATGAGATTCTCCAAGAGTACTACTCTGCAAGAATACTGGAATGAGTTGCCATGCCCTCCTCCAGTGGATCTTCATGACCCAGGGAGTGAACCCACATCTGAGTCTCCTGCATTGCAGGTAGATTCTTTACCCACTGAGCTACCTGGGAAACCCCATTCACCATATATTGTTGACTAAATTATGTAATTAGAAACTATGCCAAACCTATTAAAGTAATACCTGGATTTTGCACTCATTAAATTATCACTCCTTATCATTCTATTATTCTTAAGACTTAATAATAACTGATGAAGAAATTGATGAAGAAAGCTAAATAAGAACTGATGAAGAAAACTAAATGCTTTATAGTTTTCTAATAAATTGGGGGTTGTCCAGTTTTCTAACTGGGACTCTCCTAATACCTCACAACATTGTTACAAAAGAATTCAGTACTACAATTAGAATACTAACTGTACATGTTGAAAATATAATAAATATTAGCTATTAATAAAAGAATATTTCATTACTATAAAATAATAACAGAGACAGAAAGATGGCCCCCATACAATTCATCCAGAAGAAAAGAGTAGTAGCTTTGTGGTTGATTACATTATCAATCCAAACATGGAAGTGATTGTAAGCCTGAGGTTTAGGATTTTTTTTTTAAAAAAGAGATAAATGGATAAAATCATGACTTGGTTTAATAAGAAATGTGCCAGCTTTATTCTTTGTTTTCTTTGTGGTAGGTATAGAATAGAAACTGCTTTTACAGAGAGGGGCTTCCCTTGTGGCTCAGCTGGTAAAGAATTGCCTGCAATGTGGGAGACCTGGGTTCAATTCCTGGGTTGGGAAGATTCCCTGGAGAAGGGAAAGGCTACCCACTCCAGTATTCTGGCCTGGAGAATTCCAAGGAGTCTATAGGTCATGCGGTTGCAAAGAGTTGGACAGGATTGAACCACTTTCACTTTCATTGAGTGATCTGGCTGAAGACAGCATCTGTCACTTTACATTTTCACATAGCAGGAAGTGGAGAAAGAGGGTAAGAATAACTCATGGGGTGGGACTGCTAATGTGAGCAAGGTCTGGGCAATTAGGTGGTCTAACAATTTTTGAAATAATATTTTCAAGGCTGTGCAGGTTCCCTTTGATCTGCTTTAAATAGGTGCATTCTACTTGGAGGTGACTAAAATGCTTCCGAATGCCCTTCATTTGTCCCTTTTATTGATGACTTAACCAGTGTTGATGGGCTACATTATAGCTTCAAGTACACCACAGTCCTTGAAGCTGAATGGGTAAGATCCACTGAAGAATTCAAGTTAGGAATAAAGAAACAGTTCAAGCCTAGAACATTTCCACATTAACAATATCCTCCTCGTGGCACTTTGGATTCATTTTTCAGGTGTTAATAGCTTGAACACACACAATTTGAATCATTACCTCACTATTATTGATGCATGGTTTGTCTCTGAAGATAAACCCTGCATTTATCTTCCTGTATGTTTTATCATGAAAAATTATCAGTGAAAGCCTCCAGTAGAGACTGTTATTTAATTAAAATAAACATAGTCTGTTAAGGAACAGTATGAAGCCTACAACATATATCCTTTGATTTTATTTGTATTTAAGATTTTAAAAATAATTTCCACAAATAATTAATTGCCTATGTACAATTCTTCTGATATTAGATACATTTTAAGCAGTTATTTCAAACTGTCTTCAGTGTTCTGGTAATTTTGGGATGGATTCCAGGGACTGTTGTGGGGTGAAGTGTGGTTAGAGGACAAGAGACCAGGGACCCTCATTTCCACACAGCTTGAATAACAGTAACTAAGATTGTATCTAATTTATGTAATGGGAATCTCTCTTTAAAAGTAAAAAATGTTCCTTGAGCAAAAAGAAAATATTTTGGAAACTGAGTCTCCAGTTGTACCATCTTATAGCCTCCTTCATTTATTGTCATTAATAATGAAAAACTATTTCACAAACAAGAATAATGAGTTCCTTAAAAAAACAAATTTCATATTTATTCATTGCATTTAAAATTATTTAGAAAAAATAAGGATACTAATTTTATATGCATTATAGTACTATATTAAAGATAAAAGGAATAGAGAAATTGGTTTAACAGAATACTGGAAATATATTAGTAAATTCTCTAAGAACTTGTCATTGGTATAAAACTGTTATTAAGAGAAAATCTGTTATTGAAAAGTAATACATACATTAATTTTTATATATTATCCCTTTAAAAAATGTAGTTTTCACTGAAGTTATTCTTGAAATTTTTGATTAAAAACTTTAAAATATCGCAAACAATAAAGTATGTTAAATGCAGAACTTCTACGTCCCCAAAGACATTCAGAAAATTATGAAAATGTATTAAATTATATATACATAGATGAGTACAGTAACTGTTCTTCTTTTTGAAAAGTAGCATACTTACAAACTAACAAAAATAAACTTTAAAACACTGAAAACTCATTTTTCCAACTTAATCAGAATTTTGTTTATATTGGTTGAAGCTATATATATATACAAACTCTGAGAACTTATACAGAGATAGTGCATAGGTATTTTAAAACTTTTTAATACATTGCCCATGATAATCATTTATGCAAAAGCAAAGTTCCTATAAAGTATAGCTTTAATTTTTATTTGCTCTTGTATGGCAGAAAGCAACACAACTTTGTAAAGCAATTACCCTCCAAATAAAAAAATATAGTTGCAGGAGAGGAAAAAAAATCATTGTATTTTATTGTCTTGTATCATAGATTCGATTTCAACCAATCCCAAGTCAATCTTCAGTAATGTCATCAACCAATCTTCAGTAATGTTTAATGCCTATACTTGCTTCTCTATTTTAATTTGGTATACCATCAAAAAGGACAAACTCCAAATAACATTGAGGTTGCAACATCATTGTTCACTACATTGGTGAATTTCAGAATGATTCGGAACCATTATAGCATGAGAACCAACGAGAAGGGAACTATATAACAGACGTAGGCTTGGAAAAACTACAACAACCACAGCACGATAGTCAAAGCAGTCCTGCTCACTTCTGCTGAGTTTTCAAATTTTAACGGTTAATTAATAAATAATTGCATTATGTTCCAGGAAGGTTGAATGCCTTAGCAGAAGATCATCTAGCTACTCAGAGAATCATAATTAAAGCACCACATTCCTGTTTTCCAGACCTTTCCTGAATAGTTACATGGTTTCTCGTGACTCAAAATAATTCAATAATTTGATATATTTGACTACTGCATTTTGTTGAAGAAGTTTTCCATGACAATCACCATAATGTGCCATTTATTTTGTATGTTTTCCTTGATATAAATGACAAACTCCAAGAGAAAAAAAAATGCAGTTTCTCCCAACTTCCTTTTTTATCATTGATATTCACTTTGCCTATATTTTTAAAAAGATGGAAATCACAAATGCAACAAAATAAATGCTCTTATTAATAAATAATCAATATAACATACAAGAACACAGAATTAGAAGAAAGATCCACAGTTTTAACATTCATACCTCAGAATCTTTTTAGTGGTTATTGAAATAAAAATTGATGAATCTACATTTCCATTTCTTTAAAAAGAAAGTGCAGATGGTCAGTGATATAATGGAGGAACCACTTGTTTACCTTGCATTTATCTCCATCTACGTTTTATCATGAAAAACTATCAGTGAAAGACTTCAGTACAGAGTCAGTTATTTAATCCAAAAGGATATTTGTTTCACAGGGAACAAATAATGCAGTGACATTCTGCTTAGTCAAATTTAGATCTAGTTAATTTTTTTTACCAAAATAGAGGAGAAAGAGTTCAAGAGAAATATTAATTCTTCCTGTGTTCATTAAAATATTTTAATAACATTTATGATGATATGCCTTTGAGGTAGATATTCATTGATAATTGCAAAAATGTAAATAATATTTTAGAAAATTACTTGTCTTTCATTTTAGATACATATCAGTTACCTTGTTAAAAAGGCTAAATTCAAAGAAATAAAAATAAAAAGACTAAATTCCATCTGGGTTGACATTCCTGCTGGTTACAGCGAGTTATCCTTTTCTTCTGTTGTTATACACATTGTCAATAGCTGATTCTTTTTTCTTTCTTCATAGTCAAGAATCTTTTTGCCAATTAAAATAGCTTCATGTTGCATGCTTTATGAAACCTTAAAAGACTTATTTTAAATCACAACTTTTCTTTATAAAAGAATGATATGCTCTTCTTTCTAAAAGACCATCTGCTTTGAAATGACAATAGGTATCATAGGTAATTCTAAAGAGAAACAGTAATTACACTTTAAAACACTTTTACTGGAATAAAGGGCAATATTCAACTATTATTTAAAAACATTGAACTTTTTTTTTTTTTGTATAGTACCAAAAAGCTGAACTGTCATTACTATAATAAGAATTTCTGTAACAGATTTATCTGGTCTTAAGTTCCAAGGTTAAGATGTAAAATCACAGGACTACAGGAAAAAAAAAAATCGAAGAAAATTTACATTTAAAGATCATTCATAGTTATCATACCTATTTTCATATAAAAATTAATATTCCAAATTTCAAAATCTCGACTTTTTTTTCATGTAGAGAATAGCAAATTAAACTTTTACAATATATAATTGTTTTTTATTACAAGTATACAAATCATTTGTTGAAATGTATATACACGTAACCTATTTTGCTCTGTACTGTTAGATCTGTTGAGAATTATTTGTTTTAGGAAACTTCAAACTCTCTACTTATATATATTTTAATATATTGCCTCAATTGCAATTATATTAGAATTTGAGTCAGCTCTTTAAAATTTAAGTTTAATTTTCTTCCTTATTTTTCTAATATTTATTCATAAATATAATTTCTAAATCCCTACTGATCCAAATTAACTTGGAATATTATTGAAATTGAGTTAGTAGTTGATTAAGTAGCTATGATTTCTTTATTACAAGCAATAGAACTATCTGAAGGAGGTAAAAGTGGGAAAAATAATATAATAAATGAAAAAAACTCTTAAAAATAAATTGACAGCAAGATGTGGTGAATACTATCAGCATTAAGACATTTAGAATAAGAGAGAGAAGGAATGGAGTGGGGAGAGTGGAGAGGCAAGGCCAAAGGTAATTCTTAAAAAGATGTAACACATCAGTAGTGCACTGCCATGAAGGAAAAAATTCAGACAGGAGTCATTTAGCACAAGAACCAGTATAAATAAAAAGATGGAAATACTAGGAACACAAGTAGAATAGACAAAGATTGAACAGATGAAAAAAGTAAGATAGGAAGTAAAAACAAGCTAATAATGGTACAGTAGATATCAGATAAATAATAATACAGACAGTACTCATTTAAAAATCTCTGCTAAGTCTCTTCAGTCGTGTCCGACTCTGTGCGACCCCATAGACGGCAGCCCACCAGGCTCCCCGTCCTTGGGATTCTCCAGGCAAGAACACTGGAGTGGGTTGCCCTTTCCTTCTCCAATGCATGAAAGTGAAAAGTGAAAGAGAAGTCACTCAGTCGTGTCCGACCCTCAGCGACCCCATGGACTTCAGCCTTCCAGGCTCCTCCGTCCATAGGATTTTCCAGGCAAGAGTACTGGAGTGGGGTGCCATTGCCTTCTCTGATATGGTACTATAGTATAGCAATATTAATTTCTCTGACTAGTCAAAAGAATAGTACTTAGACCTCAAGTAATATGTCAAAAATTCAAAGTGAAGCATTCTCAATATGTACAGTACATTTCATATTTGGGAAAGTACATATAAGCGTATTGGGCAGTATTATTTTATCAAAACCTGGAAATATTCTTTTTAAGGCCCATCAGTATTTCTGTCACAAACTTGTACACTGGGGAAAATGATGGAGTTGTAAAGTACTGCTTTGAGCAAAGGCCTGATAATGGGACCTTGGGTTATATGTAATTAACTATTCATAGATTTTCCAAGAGATTCATATGGTTACTTTCTAGGTTGTTGAAAATTTAAATAAAAGCTAATTGATCTATAGTGTTTTCTGAAGTGTTGACTGTAAGTTAAAAACAGCCTGAAAGAATATTGGCAGGCATAAAGCGATCTAATTGCTTTTGGCTCAGATATTCATCTCTTGTATTGGGATCTTGCTTTGGAAGTGAAGCAAGGAGAATAACATTTATACTTCTATTTTTTTTTCCCCTAGTGATCATATCATCCCACTTTCCATGCTATCACATAAAAAAGGCATCACACATATACTAAGTAAACATATCTCTGTCCTTTACAGGAAAATCTTGCATAGTGTGTGTGTACATGTGTGCATGCATGCATGAGGATGCATGCGTGTGCATATACACACCAGGTTTTGAAGAAAGATAGAAGCAGTTGTCAATATTACTTTGGGGATACACCTTTATTTTTGTTTAAACTTTTGAAATTTAGTTAAATTTATTATTTAAGATTCTGCTTTTTTTTTTGTTTTTGTTACTATTTGTTAAATGATGCGATGCAATAAGTATAGAAGGGATGTAGAACTATATTACTGGGAGAAACACATGCAAATTGAAAAGAAAAGAAAAAGAGAGTACAAGTCAAGGGTATCTAAGTTTCAGTCACAGTTCTGAGATTTATTAACTATGTGTCTTCAAGCCAGTTGTTTTACCTCACTGAACTATAGTTTTTAGTTTTTCATCTGGAGGCTGAGCCTATTTCAGTTCCTAGCATCTCTGAGTGCACAGTAACATATTACTATTAAGAATCAGAGAATGAAAGGAGAAAAATCCATCTTGAAGCAAAAATTGAATAAGAATCTGGCAGAGTGAATCTCCATCATAAAAGCTGTGACTCATGGTGGGCTGCCCAGGTCCCATTTTTCTTGGTTAAACCTTAAACAGAAGCCAGTCTTGGCCATTTATGATATATCCAATGCAGCCAATCCAATCACTATGATTCCTTGAGCCTAGAATTAATCTCTATCTGATTTAATAAATCAGCTCTAATTTGGGGGAACAGCAAATTCTCCCACTCTCTCAAATATTCACGATGCCAAAAATTTTGAAATAAATTATTATATATTTATATTCTTATTCATCAGTGGAAGAAATACTTAAAGATAACCAGAAAAATAGTTGAGTGGTAATGCAAACTCTAGTATTTTATTCCAATCAGAGTGCAGAAATTCCATGTTCAGTCTACTTACCTCAAAGGTCAACTGTTTCTAAACACATCAACCATTACTGAAGTTCAGATCAGATCAGTCGCTCAGTCGTGTCCAACTCTTTGCGACCCCACGAATCACAGCACGCCAGGCCTGCCTGTCCATCACCAACTCCCAGAGTTCACTCAGACTCACGTCCATTGAGTCAGTGATGCCATCCAGCCATCTCATCCTCTGTCATCCCCTTCTCCTCCTGCCCCCAATCCCTCCCAGCATCAGAGTCTTTTCCAATGAGTCAACTCTTCACATGAGGTGGCCAAAGTACTGGAGTTTCAGTTTTAGCATCATTCTTTCCAAAGAAATCCTAGGGCTGATCTCCTTCAGAATGGACTGGTTGGATCTCCTTGCAGTCCAAGGGACTCTCAAGAGTCTTCTCCAACACCACAGTTCAAAAGCATCAATTCTTCGGCACTCAGCCTTCTTCACAGTCCAACTCTCACATCCATACATGACCACAGGAAAAACCATAGCCTTGACTAGACGGACCTTTGTTGGCAAAGTAATGTCTCTGCTTTTGAATATGCTATCTAGGTTGGTCATAACTTTCCTTCCAAGGAGTAAGCGTCTTTTAATTTCATGGCTGCATTACTGAAGTTAGGACTCATCTAATTGAATTCATAAACTGCTTTTTGGTTAAACATTGTCAGAATGTGTCTGACCTGTTTTGCCTTAATTTGGATCCTGTTATAGTAGGGTGTTTTATAACTAGTGTTGGTGCGGATTTTTCTTTTTCTTTCTTTATTTCTTTTTATAACTTCAACTTAAGCTGAACCTATAGATAATTTTTGCTTGTTTGTTTTTAACTTGGATGACATGTGAAAAAGTTCAAGTGGGAATGCAGAATCATCACTCCTCCATTGGGATGAGCTATCAAACATAACAGATATGGTTATGTTATAAGTTTCTCCACTTGTAAACATTTTCTCCTTCATTTGCAATTGTAAAACAGACTCAAATATTTTCTCTCACTGACACCAAAGTGTAGTGTCTTATATAAATGACTCTCAGAGGAATTTGTGTCTGTGTGTTAAATGATAATACATTCTTCAGGATCTACATTTACTTTCCTTTTTGAGATGCTGCTGCTGCTGCAAGTCGCTTCAATCGTGTCCGACTCTGTGCGACCCCATAGACGGTAGCCCACCAGACTCCCACGTCCCTGGGATTCTCCAGGCAGGAACACTGGAGTGGGTTGCTATTTCCTTCTCCAATGCTACATTCAATTATTTCGTTGGGGAACCAATTAACTGAATACAAAAATACTTGTTGACAGCAGTAAAAGAAAGGTTGGATTAAAAATTTGTAAATAGTAGAAGTAGATTCTCCCTGCTTCAAGGAGTTTTTTACTTACTTATGTGAAGAAAACAGGTTGTAAATGTATTAAACCATAGAGCAATAGTGTAGACTTATTAAATCCCATTGGATATAATTGTATAACTCATGCATCCCATAAATAAGGCAACTATTCAAATAAACTGGCAATTAATGCTTGACTTTAAAAGTAATCATATATGTGCATATATGTAAAAGTCGCTCAGTTGTGTGTAACTTTGTGACTCCATTGTCTGTAGCCCACCAGGTTCCTTTATCCATGAAATTCTCCAGGCAAGAATACTGGAGTGGGTTGCCATTCCCTTCTCTAAGGAATCTTCCCAACCTAGGAAATGAACCCAGTTCTCCGGCATTGCAGACAGAATCTTTACCATCTGAGCCACCATGGAAGCCCATGTGTGTGTATATAAACGGCCTACATACATAGTCATCTTTTAAATTTCTGATGGACAAAGATATATGTGCTGCTCACTGTGTGCAGAACAATGCACAATGTGTGGATATAAAAGACTGGAAAAGATGCCTGTCCTTAAGGATGCTAACAATGTAATGAAGGATTTATACTACTTGTTACCTAAATGGTAGTGGCTGATTTTATGCTTCTTTTATACTTAACTATACATAGAACAATTTGAAAAACAAAATTAGATTTTTAAGTGTGAGTGAACGAAGATCATGGCATAAGGTCCCATCACTTCATGGGAAATAGATGGGGAAACAGGGGAAACAGTGTCAGACTTTATTTTTCTGGGCTCCAAAATCACTACAGATGGTGACTGCAGCCATGAAATTAAAAGACTCTTACTCCTTGGAAGGAAAGTTATGACCAACCCGGATAACATATTCAAAAGCAGAGATGTTACTTTGCCAACAAAGGTTCGTCTAGTCAAGGCTATGGTTTTTCCTGTGGTCATGTATGGATGTGAGAGTTAGACTGTGAAGAAGGCTGAGTGCTGGAGAATTGATGCTTTTGAACTGTGGTGTTGGAGAAGACTCTTGAGAGTCCCTGGGACTGCAAGGAGATCCAACCAGTCCATTCTGAAGGAGATCAGCCCTAGGATTTCTTTGGAAAGAATGATGCTGAAGCTGAAACTCCAGTACTTTGGCCACCTTATGTGAAGAGTTGACTCATTGGAAAAGACTCTGATGCTGGGAGGGATTGGGGGCAGGAGGAGAAGGGGACAACAGAGGATGAGATGGCTGGATGGCATCACTGACTCAATGGACGTGAGTCTGGGTGAACTCCGGGAGTTGGTGATGGACAGGCAGGCCTGGCATGCTGCAATTCATGGGGTCGCAAAGAGTCGGACACGACTGAGCGACTGAACTGAACTGAACTGAACTGATACAACTTAAGAGATACAAAGGTCAAACAGCCTGATTCTTCAGTTGATTTATATTTTCAAGTTCAAATAATATGAGTATATATCATGATTTTAAGGTCTTAATTTTAATCCCTTCCTCAGTCTTTTTCTAACAGAATAGTTAAGACTGGAAAAGATTCTTTTATCTTAAACCTCTTAGCTGTATAGTTCAGAGGTATAACCTTGTTTTCTGGCAAACACTTTGTTGCAATTCAGTTTTTTTCAGTTTTGATAACCAAGTTATCAAGCTTTCATCAAATTGACATATCCACTGATATAACACAATTGGAAATATATGTCACAATCAATGGTGTATTCTTGGGAAAATACTTATTATGAATCTAATTATCAGAAAACAAATAGAAAAATTCAGATTGTGTGACATTCTACAGGAAAATGCCAGTGCCATAACAGACAAAATAAAAATTGGAAAAATACTCTGGATTATGGAAGACTGAACAGCCATGACAACCACATGCAATGCAGTATCCTTGGTTGGATCTTGGATTGGGAAAAAATAACTACATATGGTGTTTTGGGGACAGTTGCTGCTGCTGCTGCTGCTAAGTTGCTTCAGTCGTGTCCAACTCTGTGTGATCCCATAGACGGCAGCCCACCAGGCCCTGCCGTCCCTGAGATTCTCCAGGCAAAACATTGGAGTGGGTTGCCATTTCCTTCTCCAAGGCATGAAAGTGAAAAGTGAAAGTGAAGTCGCTCAGCCATGCCTGACTGTTCATGACACCATGGACTGAAGCCTACCAGGCTCATCCATCCATGGGATTTTCCAGGCAAGAGTACTAGAGTGGATTGCCATTGCCTTTTCCATGGGGACAGTTGGAGAAACTTAAATATGGATTGGTTGTTATATCACAGTCAAGTTTCATGGGTCTAATGATGGTGTTATACTTATGTACAAGCATGTCTTACTCGTAGAATAATATTGGGATAAAATATCATTATGTCTGCAACTTGTTTAAATGAATCAGCAAAAACTATATGTGAACATATATATGTATATGTGTGTACAAACATTCTAAACACATACATAATTCAGAAAGAGAGAAAAAAGATAAACAAAATGTCACAAAAGTTTAGGGTTGATAAATCCACGGTATATGGGTATTTACTATTCTTTCAACATTTCTGTTTGAGTAAAATTTTATGATAAAAAATTAAGGGAGGAAGGGGATTCAACTTTTTAAACAAATAACAATTTACATTCATTAAATGAACTATAATCAAAAAAGAAAAGCAAACTCATCTCATGTGTTATCGGCCTCAATTTATATGTTGAAGTCCTTACCCCCCAGTACCTCAGAACATGAGAGTTCTGATGTTTGGAGACAGGTCTTTTAAGATGTAATTAGGGTAAAAATTTTCTAAGGGTGAATTCAATAATCAGGTCTGCTCAATTGTGTCTGACTCTTTGTGATGCCATGGAATGTAGCCCACCAGGCTCCTCTGTCTATGGGATTCTCCAGGCAAGAATACTGGAGTGGGTTGCCATTGCTCCTCCAAGGAATCTTCCCAACCCAGAGGATCCAACCCATGTCTCCTCTGTCTCCTGCATCAGCAGGTCAATTCTTTACCACTGAGCCACCTGGGAAGTTGGTTGAATCCAATGTGACTGGGGTCCTAATAAGAAGAGACCAGGACCCAGACACACACAGGGGGAAGATCTTGTAAAAACACCAGTAAATGGCCATCTGCAAGCCAAAAAGAGAGGATTCAGAATGAAACCAAGCCTGTCGACACCTTGAACTTGGACTTGTAGCCTCCAGAACTGTGAGGAAATTTATATGCATTTTTTAAATTTAAACCAAAAGTTTATTTTATTTTGTTAGGTAGCCCTAATTAACTAATACACAGTGCTACTCAAGATTCTCAGAATGAATCCCATTGACCTTCATCCTTGTATAGCCCTTTCTCTTTTGAATGCAGGTGGAACCTGTGAACATGATGTGCTGTCACTCCTGGATTATATTGCAATATATGGCAAAAGGAAATTACCCATATGTTCTTAATGTAATCACATGCAGTTTGTCAAGGAGGATGTCAGGGAGAGGGAACATGACTCATGAGGGAGCTTCAACACACTATTGCTGGCTTTGAAAATGGACAGAGTCCTCTGCCAAGAAATGTGGGTGGTTCTTAGTTGTTAAGAGTTGAGGCTGAAGGCCACCAAGAAATTGTGGCCCATGTTAATCCCAAACTCCATATACATACTACTATATATAAAGTAGATTATCAACAAGGACCTACTGTACAGCACAAAGAACTGTACTCAATATTCTGCAGTGACTGAAGTGAGAAATAAATATGGAATGAATAGATTTATGTATATGTATAACTGAATCATTTTGCTGTACACCAGAAACTAACACAACATTGTAAACCAACTATACACCAATATAAAATTTCTTAAGTATTCTAGCCCCAGTCCTACAACTACAAGAAACTAAGCCAACAACATAAATCAGCTTAGAAGTAGGTTCTTGCAGACCCTCTAGATAACAGTCCACCTTTCGGAATATCTTGATGCCTGCTTTGTGAAAATATAAGCAGAGGACTCAATTGATCCTAATCAGACTTCTGATCTACAAAACTGTGAGATAAGAAATGGGGTGTTAACATGCTAAATCTGTAGCAATTAGCTATATAGTAATAGAAAAGTGATCATTTCATTATCCGGTTACGTGTTTTTATTCAGTTATTATCTAATCAACAATGTGTTTTTAAATTAGAGTGAAGGTGTGTTTTGTTTGTGTGTGTGTGAGGGAAAATGGTGAACAGAATACTAATTATTTTTTCCAGATTCAACTTGTGTACATGCACACACATAAAGTTCATATATATAAATGTTAACCCATATACCTTTTACAATTATTAATACAGTAGCATATACACATATTTAAGTATATTTTTTCTAGTTGGAGAAAGACAGTTAAAAGTCTCTCAGTCATTATGATATCCTTCTTTATATCATTTATTTTATCATTCCTAACATTTATCACAAGACCTATCACATAGTAGTTACTCAAATAAGTTTTGTTGTCTATAAATTTCATAGGGGCTTCCCTTGTAGTTCAGCTGGTAAAGAATCCTGATGCTGGAAAAGATTGGAATCTGGAGAAGAGGACAACAGAGGATGAGATAGTTGGATGGCATCACCTAAGTGATGGACATGAGTTTGAGAAGGCTCCAGGAGTTGGTGATGGACAGGGAAGCCTGGCATGCTGCAGTCCATGAGGTTGCAAAGAGTCGGACATGACTCCATATATATATGGAGTATGTGCTGTGCTGTTCTTAGTTCCTCAGTTGCGTCTGACTGCAAACCCATGGACTGTAGCCCCCCATGTTCCTCTGTTCATGGGGATTCTCAAGGCAGGAATACTGAAGTGGGTTGCCATGCCCTCCTTCAGAGGATCTTCTCAACTCAGGGATCAAACCCAGGTCTTCCTCATTGCAGGCAGATTCTTTACCAGCTGAGCCACCAAGGAAGCCCAAGAATACTGGAATGGATAGTCTAACACTTCTCCAGGGGATCTTTCCTACCCAGGAATCAAACTGGGGTTTCCTGCATGGGGTGGATTCTTAACCAGCTGAACTTTAGAGTATGTATAGGATGCCAACTTAAATGTTACATGAGATAGGCACATATGACGGTCTGACCTCCACTAGGGGGAAATGTTAGTGGAAACTAATGTCTCAACTTCATTAACTCATTTGGAGACTATATAACATGGTAAAGTGTTCAACTGTAACTCTGTCACTTAATTGCTTTAACACCTCTAGCAAGCAACTTCCTTCATGCTTTCTTTTTTCTTTCTTTTTCCTCCATGCTGCACAGGTTGTGGGATCTTAGTTCCCTGACCAGGGATTGAACTTGGGCCCTCAGAGTGAAAATACAGTGTCCTAATCACAGGACTACCAGAGAATTCCCCCTAATGCTTTATTTTTATCATCTTAAAAGCTGATGACTATGATTAGTATCATAAGGAGGTCAACATTAGCTCATAGAATGCCTTCATGCAAACTAGAAAATATTGCTCCCTTTCAAAGATCATTTATTTCCATTTGTAGGGCAATACATATACCTATGCTGTCTGCATTATTTATGTCATCCTGATACCTTGCACAATCTGAACAGCTGTACCAGAGGTCTCACTCAGGCTGTTGTCAGGATCAAAGGTTATAGTCCACATAAGGATCATAGTTCAACACCTGATCCACATTAATCCATTTTGTGTAAGTAACTGTCATCCTCATCTTTCTCATAAATATATTATTTAAAATAGATTTAGTATTATTTTACCAGAATAGAAGACTAAATTTGTATGGGTGAAAGTCCTGGCAAATAGTAAGTAGGGCATGGGAAAATGGTTGCAGGGCCATGCTTAGTAAGGACCTTGAACACAGTAATTCCTCAGTAAATAACTGCTGATTGATTACATTCTAATTTTCTTAAAGAAAATGTACTTATACATTATGATACTTCTAGTTTGGTCACAAAATTCTCTTCACTCTTTAAGTGAAAATACACACCACACCATTTATTTTAATAACTGAATTGTCGAATACGTGTAAATTTGGAAGCAAAATGTAACAAAATTCTCCAAAGGTCCATGTGGAAAAAAGAGGCATTATTTGTAACCATCAAATTGCATCTACTTTATTGCCTAACCCATGATCAATTCAGAATCAACAATTATAACAAGAATCCTCATGGACAGAGGAGCCTGGTGGACTACAGTCCATGGAGTTGCAAAGAGTTGGACATGACTTAGTGACTAAGCACAGTACAGCAAGATAGATTAAGAGCTTTCCAGGTGGCACTAGTGGTTAAGAACCCAACTGCCGAAGCAGGAGACATAAGAGACATAGGTTCAATTCCTGGTTCAGGAAGATCCCCTGGAGGAGGGCATGGCAATTCACCCCAGTATTCTTGCCTGGAGAATCCCATGGACAGAGGAGCCTGGTGGGCTACAGTCCTTGGGGTCGCAAAGAGTCATATATGACTGAAGTGACTTTAACACATATGCAAGATAGATTATAGCAACCTAATATATATTACCACTGCAGATGGTGACTGCAGCCATGAAATTAAAAGACGCTTACTCCTTGGAAGAAAAGTTATGACCAACCTAGATAGCATATTCAAAAGCAGAGACATTACTTTGCCAACAAAGGTCCGTCTAGTCAAGGCTATGGTTTTTCCTGTGGTCATGTATGGATGTGAGAGTTGGACTGTGAAGAAGGCTGAGCACCGAAGAATTGATGCTTTTGAACTGTGGTGTTGGAGAAGACTCTTGAGAGTCCCTGGGACTGCAAGGAGATCCAACCAGTCCATTCTGAAGGAGATCAGCCCTAGGATTTCTTAGGAAGGAATGATGCTAAAGCTGAAACTCCAGTACTTTGGCCACCTCATGTGAAGAGTTGACTCATTGGAAAAGACTCTGATGCTGGGAGGGACTGGGGGCAGGAGGAGAAGGGGATGACAGAGGATGAGATGGCTGGATGGCATCACTGACTCGATGGACGTGAGTCTGAATGAAGTCCGGGAGTTGGTGATGGACAGGGAGGCCTGGCGTGCTGCCATTCATGGGGTCACAGAGAGTCAGACACGACTGAGTGATTGAACTGAACTGAACTGAATATATATTACTAGCACACATATATGTATATATGTAATATACCAGTTATGTCTGTTTCCCTCAGAAAATAATGATAATTTTATTATTAATCTAAGTTTGTATTTTATGTTGCAAGTAGGTAGCATTGCAAATATGGCTATCAACTACACCGCTAAATGAATATCCTAGATCACCAGGAGGAACTGTTATGCAAACCTATTTTTTTTTTTTAATTTTGGAGCAACTCATCATCCACAAATATTTTTTAAAAATCTATAGTAATCATCTATTTGCTTTTTAATTGAAAAAATTTCTTTTCATTTGTATAAGATTCATACTACATTACTCTAATTAGGTGTTCTTAGAGGATTAAGAGTCAGATATGACTGAGAAACTAAGCACAGTACAGCACAGAGGATTAGAACCACTACTATAGGCCCTTTACTCCAACAGAAACTGGTAATTTAATTTCATAATTCTAAATAAAGCCTATAATTTCAGTACTCTGGTAGTTAGTTTCAGTGTATGTGGGTTGGCCAAAAAACTCATTCCAGTTTTTCATAATATGGAAAACCCAAACTTTTTGGTTAATACAATATCTTTGAGGAAAGTGGTGGTGGTTGGGTGGGGGGCGGGGGTGAGGTTCAATTGCTGCATTCTTCTTTATATTAATATTAAAAATAAGGACATTTTAATATAAAAAGCATGGAATTTTAATAGATATAAGTTGGATGCTATATTAATCTGCTAGGTCTTCTATAACACAATATCATAGACTAAGTGGCTTAAACAGTGTACATTTATTTCCTCGCAGTGCTGAGGCTAAAAATCCAAGATTAAAGTGTTGGTGGGTTAGTTTCCCTCAAGGCTTCCTTGGAGGGTAGATCGCCCCACCCAGCTCTGACTGTCTCTTCATATGACTTCTCTCTGTGCACAAGTTTCCTTGGTGTCCCTCAGTTCAGTTCAGTCTCTCAGTCATGTTCAACTCTTTGTGACCCCAAGAACCGAAGCACGCCAGGCCTGGAGTTTACTCAGACTCATGTCCATTGAGTCAGTGATGCCATCCAACCATCTCATCCTCTGTCATCCCCTGCTCCTCCTGCCCTCAATCTTTCTAAAGTCCCCCTTTTTAAAAGGACACTAGACAGATGGTTGGAGAAGGCAGTGGCACCCCACTCCAGTACTCTTGCCTGGAAAGTCCTATGGACGGAGGAGCCTAGTAGGCTGCAGTCCATGGGGTCACTAAGAGTTAGACATGACTGAGCGACTTCACTTTCACTTTTCACTTTCATGCATTGGAGAAGGAAATGGCAACCCACTCCAGTGTTCTTGCCTGGAGAATCCCAGGGACGGGGGAGCCTGGTGGGCTGACGTCTATGGGGTCACACAGAGTCAGACACGACTGAAGTGACTTAGCAGTAGCAGCAGACAGATGATATTAGGACCCACTCTAATAGGCTTTCTAGGTGGTGCTAGTGGTAAAAAAAAAATCTGCCTGCCAATGCAGAGGACAAGAGATGCCAGTTCAATCCCTGGGTTGGGAAGATGTCCTGGAGAAGGAAATGGCAACCCACTCCAGTATTCTTGCCTTGGAAATTCCATGGAAAGAGGAGCCTGGATGGTTACCGTCCATAGGGTACAAGTACAGTTACATTCTGAGATGGTATAGTTTTAGGATTTTGACACATGAATATTGAGGTGGTGCAGTTCATCCCAAAGCTGATGCTATAACTTCTATTATTAGGAAATGCAATTTCTGAATTCCAATTTTTGCCTTTTACCCAATAGTTATGAGACTCTTGACCAAGCAACTGGTTTGTGCTTTAGAGTTTTTATTTTTAATGACCCTGATACCTGGACTGTTTCTCTCAAAAAATAGCTACAAGGCCAAAAGATTAATGATTCTAACATACATGTCCTTAAAGTATCAAATTTTTAATTTTTTTAATTAATAATTACTTATCTTTTGTTAACTCATCAAAGTTGTTGAGAAGCATTTACTTTTTTGTTTTTCTATCTTGCTGTTTAGTACCCAGAAAGATCTGTGCAAGCTGAGAGATT
This sequence comes from Bos javanicus, assembly GCF_032452875.1. Taxonomy (NCBI): domain Eukaryota; kingdom Metazoa; phylum Chordata; class Mammalia; order Artiodactyla; family Bovidae; genus Bos; species Bos javanicus. The sequence goes on along the minus strand of NC_083869.1, from coordinate 55,058,454 downwards.
CTCCCCTTTCTTATCTGATCCTTGATCAAGCAAAGTAAAATTTAATCACACCCTGCCCTCTATGATTTTTCAGAAAAGTTATAAAAAAAAGGAAAGAAAAACAAATCATTCAAGATGAGTAGATTGCTATAAGCTACCTTTACTGAAATTGTGTACTGTCACCTAAGCCCTGTTTTTAACTCATCTTCTCATGAACTTTACTCTTTGTGAGCAATTTCTCCTACCCCCAAATCAAAAAAGCTAATGCTACAGAGATTTAAATTTAAAATAGTCAACCGAAAATCAATTATTCTGCCTGATCCTGAAAAAGGCCAATGCAGCAATTAGTAGAAGGATTATACTTTTGCCCTAAGAATTCCATAGGCATATTATAGTAGGATTTTATATCCTGCTTTCAGGGAAGGATAATGGAAAATATGGGGGAAGGGAGAGAGAAAAAAGCCACTGCCATTAAATAAGTTCTCAGAACAAAACATCCTTCAGTGCTTCATTTAGCAAAATATGTCATTTCAAAAGTGTTTCTGAGTGAAAGTCAAATGAAAATTTTATACACTGACTATAAAGAATAAAACATCCTCTGGGAAGAAATTTACTCACCCATGAAAGGTAAGAAGCCTTCATCCCAACCCCAACTGCTAGATTAGTTGTGGATAAATGATGGATTGTATTAGTTCTGAGAAGGCTCCTTGCTCAGCCTTAAGCCTGGTCCCTAGAGAGCCTTGCAAGACCATTTGTTTACTGTACCTCATCCCTTAAGCCATGGAGATTTCATCAGAGTTGTCGCTGGAATTCAATAATTTTACTTTATCCCCTTTATTTTCCATCATTTCAAAGTTCTCATTCCTTGTAGTTTCCAGTCCAGGCTGAGGGACATGAGTCCCTTTTTATCCTATGACCTGTGAACTGGAATCAAAGCTGGAAAGCAGTGACTTCTTGAAGAAGAGTGAGGCCTTTTGTGATGCTGTTTTTGCTCCACCTCTGTGAATTGTAGTGCACTCAGTTTATCACCTCTGCCTCCAATCAAACTTGCTTAAAATGGCAGAGGCAGACTTTCAGAGATCTGTTAGCACATAACAGGGCGGTATGAAGAGAAATGTCACCCCTCCATCCCATCCCCACTGTGCTGGGGAAATGAACCAACCTGAAACAGGCCCTTTCAATTCACAATTATAGGGTTCCTCACCTTCTGGTCTCCCCTTCATAGCAACTCTTAAGTGAAGGTCTCTTTATTATTAAAGGAGGGTCAATGTTTCTGGCCTCTTCATTGCAAAAGAGGGAAGCCTCGGAATAAAATGAAGAGCAAAACAAAAAGAATTCAAAGAGACATAAACTGCTCTCTTGGGCCTCATATGTGCTACCTTTAATCTGCAAGATCATTTCAGTTTCTCTACCTAACGAAAAGCTTAGCTTTGTAGCTCTCATATATTAGCTCATTCCAAAATGACCTCTAAATCACTATTACTCAGAAACAAGGACCATACTTCCATTCATTTTATTGTTCCTAGAGTCTCCTTTCAGTGCCCTATCCTGCTATTTATTTTTAAAGGGCAGTATCTGTTTGCTAATAACCTCCCACATGAATTTTATTTTATTTCCCTGACCTCTGTTAAAGAAAGATAGAAGGAAACTGTAAAAGGATTTCTACCTTTCATCCTAGGGGAAAGGTCAGCCTATGAATATAAGAAGTTCGTTAATATCCTCCCATCCAAATAAAGCTCAAACTCCACAACAATGGAAATACAATCAAAGCAATGGTCAGTTCATGCAGCGACACATCTAACCCTAATAACTTAGAGCCATTTTCATTTTTCACAAATGCTTCTGTTCCTATTACTCAGGAGACATGGTGTGTTTACTGCATTTTTCAATCAGAACTGATCATCTCCAAAGTCAGAGTGAGATAACTCTGCTGGGATAGTGTCTGTTTTTCAAATGACACTGTATTTTTAAATTAGGTGGCCTAAGGATTCCTTTTAGGAGTTGAATTCTTCTTTACCTGAGTCTATATAAAAACAACAGGGAGTTGAAAGAAATGCAAACTCCACTTTCACCAATAACAGTCAAATCAGAAGGCAGAGAAAGATTGTAAACAATTTCCTCATCTCTTAAAATGAGGAAACATCCACATTTCAGGACTGCCATGTCAATTAAGCAATAAACCATTATGAACTAAACTGTTTTTTTAACCATATATCTTAACTTTAATCAATTCTGCAACATGATGTGTTGGAAGAGTTCCTAGGAAAAGTCACCTGTCTTCCAATAATCTCTATATCTACTTGTCTTAATTTTGAGTGTAATACGCCTAAGTACTAAAAATTGTTAGCAACTTTACTCGAATTAGTGTATATGGTAAATTATTGCTACCCCTAGCCACAACCTTACAGAATAAAACTGATTTTCAGTAAGAACGGGAGAGGCAGCAATTAGGGTGCTCTATCAAAAGACCCTGAGGGTAAGGTGCTTGGTCAAAGCTCTGGAGAGATAGAATATAGGGGAGGGGTGTTGGGTGGAAAGAAGATCTTATGGAAAAGACAGTATTTCAAGCACTTTACTGTGGGATGGGTACTATCATGTCCATTGTACAGACAAGGTACTAGAGACCTGGAATGAGTACTTTGTTGCACAAGAGCAAAGATGTTCATTTGGAGGAACTGGCTTTGGTGTCAAGCAGCTGGGATTCAGACCATACCTTGTGACTGCCCCCACCCCTGCCACAGATGAAGAGAGGAAAAGAGAGTGAAGAGAGCACTGTGGCTCAGGTTACTTGGGTCCTCTGCCTGGCCAATATCTAGTCTCCTGTTATTCTTGACTAGCAGGACCGTATATTTTATTTTGGGAAACCCTGAGGAATACACAGTGCCTCATGCCTTAGGTGATCAGTTCCGGCAAACAAGATCTAAGCAGAAACCTACTGAGTTTGCTTTCTGTAAAAGTTATCATCCTCTGAGAAACAGAAAGACTCAGCTGGCACTTGCTGTTTCCCTGTTTTCTTCCCATCTCTCTGGCGGAAAGGGATTCATCTGCTAGGGAAGGTGGAAAAGTCCTACTGTAGCTGAAAGACTGACAGCTCCATGCTAAGAATGGCAGAGGAAGCCTGCTGTCATTCTGGAGCAGCCATATCAATCCTGGATTGTCCACTTTGGCACTTTTTTTCTTTCTATGAGTTTCTAAAAGTAAACTCTCTTTTGTCTGAGCTCTTTCTTCTGTTCCCTGTGCTCAAGTGCAACGCTAACACATAAGGGGATATGCAAAAATAGAAGAAAACCCAGCTCTTGCAGAGAATACCACCTTGCCTGAGTTTGGCACCATATGTAGTGGGTACTCACAGAGCTCTATGCCACGTTCTTCCACTGTGTGCACTTACACTGCTCCTGTGGTTGCAGGATCTACACAGAGACCTACCTTCACAAGAGTACAGTGGATATGGTTTAGCTATGGCACTGCAGTAGAATTTGGCAAAAGACAACCTGTAACAGTGTCAGACTTTACTTTTTTGGGCTCCAAAATCACTGCAGATGGTGACTGCAGTCATGAAATTGAAAGACGCTTACTCCTTGGAAGGAAAGTTATGACCAACCTAGACAGCATATTGAAAAGCAGAGACATTACTTTACCAACAAAGGTCCGTCTAGTCAAGGCTATGGTTTTTCCTGTAGTCATGTATGAATGTGAGATTTGGACTGTGAAGAAGGCTGAGCGCCAAAGAACTGATGCTTTTGAACTGTGGTGTTGGAGAAGACTCTTGAGAGTCCCTTGGACTGCAAGGAGATCCAACCAGTCCATTCTGAAGGAGATCAGCCCTGGGATTTCTTTGGAAGGAATGATGCTAAAGCTGAAACTCCAGTACTTTGACCACCTCATGCGAAGAGTTGACTCATTGGAAAAGACTCTGATGCTGGGAGGGATTGGGGGCAGGAGGAGAAGGGGACAACAGAGGATGAGATGGCTGAATGGCATCACTGACTCGATGGACGTGAGTCTGAGTGAACTCCAGGATTTGGTGATGGACAGGGAGGCCTGGCATGCTGCGATTCATGGGGTCGCAAAGAGTTGGACACGACTGAGCAATTGAACTAACTAACTAACTAAGATAAATGCAACCTGGGGTCTATTTTTTTATGGAGTATAAACTGATAATGTTTATTTGTATGTTTGTTTTTCCATTTTAATTATTTTACAAACAAATGAAGACAAAGAAGAATATACAACTGAGCTCACAAAAGCTCAGTAAAACCTAAAATATTTTCTATATGATCCTTTACAGAAAAAGTCTACTGGTCCCTGCAGAAGGATAGGACAGTGTAAAGTCAATATGAAAATTATCACAACTATCCAGTTTTCAAATCTTAGCCTCCCATAATGCCATTTTTATATTCCCTGGTTGGTCAATGAGTCACCAAATCCACATCATGTTCTATAGTAGAACAACTCTAAATGATTTTCTGAAGGAAGTTAGTGGAGGATGATAAGGAAAAAGGAAAACGATCAGAACAAATACACTTCTGACTTAAAAGGAAGAATCTAGTTTTAAGTATATAAACATCAGATTGCCAGAAAAGAACATACATCTGCTGACCACTGATTGTTGAAAAGTAAGTATCGTTAAGCATTCAACAGAAAATCCTACAAGGAATTACATATTGAATGCCTCAGAATAAAAGCACTTTTCAGGAAGACTTCCCTGCCACAGGCGGTACCAAGCTTTCATTCCACAAATAACATTTCCACTATTCACTTTAATTCTCATCATACAAAATGCTAGACTAACAACTCGATTGAAAGCCCTAAGGAAAAAGATGATGATTTTCCTGATTTTCAATTCTCACAGCTTCATAGGGCCTGAAAGATGGTTAGCTGTTTAGATACTTGGCAAATTATTTCAAATAATGTAGAGAAAAAAGGCTTTCACTTCTAATATAAGGCTAAAGAACTATTTCTCATAGTCAATGGTAAGGGTATAAATTATGAAATTTCTCTAATTTCACATTAAAAAAACTCATCCCAGCATGAAATCAGCTTATTGCTAAATCAGCCCCATTCAAGAAGGTTTTCTTTGACCTTATATGGCTGTTAGTGAAAGCTTACTTCTGCCTCATGAACAGTAGAAAATACCCTTTCAACCTGGACCTACACAAACACAGAAGAGGAAGAAAATATGTGCCTGTTAACCTTGCAGATCCCCAAATATCTCAATTTCATTTGATTTTCATTGTTTTTCTGTACGCATGTATACCTTCTAAAGCATTTTGGTCATCAGCTTCTCAGAAGACAAGCTTTTCCTCTTCCTCTGTAACATCCAATTTTTTCTCTGTTAGAATTTTGTCATTGCAGAGCTTTCACAATGTCATAATAAATTATATGCTATATTGGTCTTCTTATCATTTTAAAGGGTAAATGGATTTAGGAAAAATAAATCATTGAATCAGCGATTTTTACCTAGTATTTTGTAGATACAACATACTTTGTCTTCAAATCAAAGATAAGATACTTTTGCTCATACACCTTGCACAAAATTCCCCTTCTTAAGAATCAATCTTCAAGGTTTGATTTCTAGTATTTATCTTTCACAACGAATGTATGTACAGTCATATAATTATAAAATTATGCAAATATTTTATGTAGATCAGTGATGATTGCATATAAATGTTATAAAACAACACATTACAAAGCACTATGATTAGGGAAAATGGTAATTGTGAACATCTGGATTGAGAAATTTAAATCTGAAAAAGTCTGATATTTTTCATAAAGCCTTTTCTCAGTGTTTGTCCAGATTTCATTTGGTACTGACTGAAACCACTTATCTGAGACAGGCTAATTAAATGTAGATCCAAATATGTTACTCAGATGAAACACCCAGGTTTTTTAAAAAGTATTTTTCTCTCTTTGTTATGTAACTACTTTGGTATAAGAATTTTTTTAGTGTTGCTCTTGAGAATATTCAGCAATTTTGATATCTGAGAGTACAGTAAGAACGGCCAAAATGAGAAAACATTTAAAGTCAAACGCAAAATTTCATTGAGGAAAACAACTATATACCTAAAATTGCAAAAATATCTTGAGCAGGTATGAATTTCATTTTAAAAACTAAGGAAGAAGAAAATCTATCTCTATTTTCAATGAAACCACATGTAATTTCTAATTTGAGGCTTTAGTCTGGCCAAAGCCCCTCATCTCTGTGAATTGAAGGACCTACCTTTTTCCCCCAAACACAAGTATGTTTACCTTCTGGGCAAGATGGATATTCAAAGTACTTCCAAACACTGGTGGAGAAACTGGCCTTTCAGAGCAGGTACTCAATCAATCAGGGCAGATGCCAACTGACAAACAAAAGTCTCGTCCAGTAGTGTGGCCCTGTTGGCTATCGATCATGTTCCTAGAGGCAAAGAGCTGGCATGGGAGGGGGAGTGGAATATTTGTTATCCACCCACTTTGGCATTCACTTTGAAGTCTCTTTCTTTTCTGGGTTTGAGCTTTGACCACAAAGGTCTTGCACCTTGTCTGTACCACAAATCCTCTCCAGCCTGATTCTCCTACTGAGCTCTTTCTTGAATACAAGGGGGAACATCATTATTCTCTTTTCTTCAGCAGCATGGAGGGAGAGGCTATGCAGTCTTTTCATCTCAATCGTTTTTACACTGTAACAGGTATAAGTTTCAGGGCATTTCTCCTTCAACCTGCCTTCCTACAAATGGATTCCACAAAGCTATCTCATGTCTCTGTTATGTTTCTCATCAGGAATTTAATGATATGATCAGGGTAAAAATGCAAGCCTCCAAAACTCAATAATTTAATTTTTCAGTCTGATTATGCCATGACAATTTTTCCTTGCATCTAATGAGGAGAGAACTCCTCTATGGCACTTCAATAAGGGAAGCCTAAGACTGAAACAGAGTTAAGTCCCACTTCTTATATAGAAGAAATATAGTCTAACTATTTATATTTTTCATGGCCAGAGTATTTTGATATTGTTGTCTTTCACATAATTATACCATCCACATTCATATGCATGATTTTGAGATTTCTCTCATTTTCCATTTTAAAAAACTCTGTGAAGGTGTAATTCACATACCATACAATTCACCCATTTAATACACATAGTTCAATGTATTTAAATATATTAACAAGAGTTGTGTAACTATCACTGGAATCTAATTTTAGAACATTTTCATCACCTCCAAAGAGACTCCAACTCATTAGAAGACCCTCCTCAATCCCCTCCACCTCACTGGCCACTGGCAACTTAGCTGCTCTCTGTCTCTAGAGATTTGCCTATTGGGATATTTTACATGAATGGAATCATATCATATGTGATATTTTGTGACTGGCTTGTTTTCCCTCACATGATGTTTTCAAGATTTATCCATGTAGCATGTATAAGTATTTCAATTTTTTATTGTTAAATAATATTCCTTACTATGGAGTTACCACATTTTATTTATCCACTATTTTCTTCTTCTTATACTTTTTCCTTTTATCATGCCTGGAGCATTATCTATGCTATAGGCGTCAAGAAAATGTTTTCAGAATTAAACTGATGAAATTGATATAAAATTAGAAATACAGTAAACAACTGCAACTCCTTCCAACCAAAAAACTGATCTATTCAAATTGAAAAAAGGCAATTAATGTAGATATTCAAGAACTCATATGTTGAGAAACTTTAAAAGCACCAGGAAACATGGAAACAGTGAGTAAGCACTGTTTCTGCCTTCATCAAAACATTGTTTCCATCTAAAGAACTTATAAACAAGTAGATAATAGTGGAGAATGGTAACCATAATTGTTATCTCTATAATATCAAGCAATAACAATGAAGGATTTTCTTTTTTCATGTTGACTTCACAGAACTATGTAGTTGCTTTGAGAATGATACTGATAAGCTGATATGCCTGTTTGCCTGGGTAGTAAAGACTGATACTAGTAATGCCAGATTTATTAATGCAAAAATCTAGCAGACTCTCCATACTCCTCATGATAGAGGATATTAAAAAGAAAGTGTAGAAGACTTAGCTGTGGGTCCTGTTATTACTTACAATTTTTATTTAATGGCATTTTTCTCATGACAAAACCCTTAATGGACTCTGAGTTACATGCAGAGGTACAATTAGAATTAAGACTCTTGTATTAAGAGTTCTGAATTTGATATTATAAAATCAAAGATATTCACCACATGAATGGACAAATGTAGTTTTTATCTTTCAAGTTCAAAAGAAAATATGTTCAATAATTTGTGTAGCACTCTAGACACTAATAGAAATAATATGGGAGCTAAAGCTTGATTAGTTCATTATTCTTTGTATGTGTTCCTCTGCCTCAAAATGTGTGAGATAAATTAGTGGAGAGGATTTTATTCCCTTTTAGTGCTGTGTTTTAATGGATTTTTTTCTCTTCAAGTATAATTTTCCTAGGAGTAACACAATCACATTGAAAGAATTAACCTTGCATTTTCTTCCCTTCATGAGTTAATTCACACAACAAAACCACATTTAATGCTCTCATTCACATAGTCATTTTAAAGGAAATACAAACAAAAGTTTTTTTAAGTTTTCAGGCTATTTGGAAAATAAAAAAGAATAAGGTGAAATAGCAGTCATCCATGAAAACAACTGACATTTAGTTTCACATGTAAGGTAAATCTGAATGGCAAGAGAACCTTTCTACTCACAGGTATCTAAAGATTCGTCTGAATCATCAGGGCAGTCAGGGTCTCCATCACACAGCCAGCTCTGGGAGACACAAGTCACGTGATCGTGGCAAAGAAATTCACCAGGATCACAGGACTGCTGATCTGAAAATGAAAGTGTTTCAAAATAAAATATGAATGATCTGAACATGAACACGAGAACAGTACAAAGATGAAATGTGAGAAAGCAATGCATAAAAGGTACATGAATGGGATCCGCATTTTCTATTCAGCAGCAAAGCTAGACCAATTATTTTTCTTAATTTAACCCATTCAGCTCAAGCACTCAAATTCGAAAGACTGAATTTTTTGGAGTCTCACACAACCTATCCTAAACATAGTTAAGAATTCTGTTTGTTTTGGGGGCTACAAATCTTTCTCATGTCAGTTAAGGCATATATATATTCCAGCAAGAAGGTTAATAGAAGATGTTGATCCAAAGCAGAAGTTCTTAAGCAGAATCTTTTAGTTTCCTACTCTGGCCCAAGAAAAGGAAGAATCAGCCAAAAAAGTGAAACCTTGTACATAAATACCATCTCTTAGTATTCAGTTCTTAACCGTTCACCCCGATGCTGGAACTTCATGCCTCTCTATCTATTAGATACCCCATATCATCTTATTTTCTCTTCTCTTTTTCACTGAAACTTCCCAACTGAAAGCTTCTGCTTCTCGACAATGAGAGTGATAGAACATTCCATAAAGCTTTGCTCTAATTCAGGTTTTTACATTTGTTTGCATTCAAAATTCCATTATTTTCCTTCCATTGTTTCAGAATATTTAGGATCTGTTGCCTTTCATCAAGTCCTAATAAATTCATCAGATGCTGCTTTTTGCAATAGTCTTATTAGTGTCCTATAAGTTTATTCAATAAAATATTTCCTTTTTAAAATAATTTTAAAATATGTCTGATATAAAAATGTTTTTATAATTGATGACCTCTGAGTATAAAGGAGTGTTAGGATTGTTAGACATTTGATATCACTTATTCTTTATTATGTATATATATATATATATATAGATAGATGAGTATATATGTTTATATATATATAATATATACAAATGAGTCAAGATAAAAGAAATTCATCAGTAAATATGTCTTTTGATATATATCAAATACATATTCTAGGTGATATGAAAGCATTACACCATAGCTTAATTGACCTTTTCCCACTAACAATATGCAAAACGATGGCACATTTTCCACTTAATGGTTTGATAAAATATAGTATGTCTTTCCCTTCTCTCCCTCAGCCTCTTCTTCCAACCTTAAAGTAACTTAAAACAAGAATACTTTACAGTTCATAGGAAGACTTCCATGGGGGCTCAGATAGTAAAGCATCTGCCTACAATGCAGAAGACTTGGGTTCAATACCTGGGTCAGGAAGATCCTCTGGAGAAGGAAATGCCTACCTACTTCAGTACTCTTGCCCGGAAAATCCCATGGACAAAGGAACATGATAGGCTACAGTCCATGGAGTCACACAGTCAGACACAACTAAGTGACTTCACTTCACTTACAGTTCACACATATCCACAAAACATACATCCATAATTAACTTTCCTACTCTACACTATGATATTTTCTCAAAGTTCATACATTTTTACCTTATTACATTTTCAATAAATTCACTATCAGTTCCATACTCATTACCACTGCTATCATAATTGTTGTTTGTTTCTAACATCAGGCTGCTTCTGTATATTGTGAATTTGGCCTTAGAGTTGGTGCTATCGAATCAAAGATGTAGAAGTCTCAGTCTTTGTCTTGAAAAATTCACCAGCCTACTTGTACCAACAGAATCAAAAGGAAAAAAAAAGTACACCGTATACAAAAAGGTGCCAAATAAATGATGTAGAAAATAACTGCTAAAAGGAGAGCTCACAAGTAGAGACAGATGGAGATGAAGAAAATTTGGGGGATGTACTAAAGTATTATTTTAAAGGTAGGTAGGAGATGGCTAAATGAAGAATAAACATAAGACATTCCAGACAAGAGGTAGGATAAAAAAAAGCTAATGCACTAATTACTAAATTGCATTTGAGACAAATATTTTATATTGTAATTGAAATGACATTCACGTTATAAGATCTAGGTTTTTCTCCACCAAACATTATGTGTGATATTTATAAGTATGTTCCAATGCTAGAGGAAGGGGACTTAAACTTTGCTTTTAGGCAGTCATGTACATGTAGTTAATGCAAAGAGACAGAGACTATATGATTTATTATCAAACTGGGAGAGATCTTAGAGTGAAGGAAGACATTAATAACTACCCTGGGGCAACAAGTATAAACCAAATCTCAACCAGAAAAATCAGAACGACTATTGATTATAACTATAGCTATTCTGCATTTGGTGACTTTTGAGGTGCTAGGTTGTCCCATCCTTAGTCCTCCCAAACTATAATTGCTATAAGGAAAGGGAGAAAAAATGGTGCCTTGCTAAGTGCCATTATATAGTGCCAGACTAAGTAAATAATCAATAAGAATTTGAAGTATAAAGAAATGAAAAGGGCCATACAGAACAATTTATGGGTGCTGAAAAATAATGTCTCAAAAAAATAGGTCATATTTAGTAATGAAGGACTTTAAATACTGTAGGAAGCATTCTGTAGATAATTTGAGGTTATGGAAAAGTACTTAAGAAAGGGTATTCTTAAGGTCATCTGTTAAGAGACTATTGCCATTGTCTAGAAACAAGTTCAAGATGACAGGTAAAGCAGTGGGGACTAAAATGGAAACTCTGTTCTAAATGATGTAATGTAAGAGTTAGGAGTTGCTGACTAAATGGTTGAAAGGCTCAAATATGCCTCCAAGTAAATAGCCTCAGAAATTGATTAAATGGTGTCTCAAAACAAAGATAGGATATAGAGATGGGAAACAAAGAAAAGATATTGTGTATGTGAATGTAGATTTGCATATGAGCCTGGTCATGGGGACAGTGGAATAATAATAGTAAAGAGAAATCAGTATTTTTATAGTGCTCTGCAGCTCAAAAAGCAGTTCCATCCCTGGCATTTTTATTTCTTCATTCATTTATTTATTCAACAAATATCACTGGGCTTCTACTATGTTCTAGGAATTGAGGATACGATAGTAAGTAAAACAAAGCAGAATTCCTTGCCAACATGGAGTTTATGTTACAGTAGAGGATAGAAACAGAAATAAGTAAGTTAATGGTAAAATGTATTAGAAGATAAACCCTATGGGAAAAAAGTAAAACAGGAATGGGGATTCGTGTTAGAGACTGGGAAGACTGATATGAACCTTGATATAGAAGATTGATATAGAATCAGGTAGTCAGAATATGTCACAGAGAATGTAAAGGCTTATGGACGACCCAGAGGATGGTATGGGGAGGGAGGAGGGAGGAGGGTTCAGGATGGGGAACACATGTATACCTGTGGCGGATTCATTTTGATATTTGGCAAAACTAATACAATTATGTAAAGTTTAAAAATAAAATAAAATTAAAAAAAAAAAGAAGATCAGAGTGACATACACTTGAATAAAAGCCCATGTGTCAAGAACCTGTGGCAGTATTTCATTGTATATATATGTAGCACATCGTCTTTATCCATTCCTCCATCAATGGACATTTAGGTTGCTTCTATGTCCCAGTACTGCTGTGAACATAGGAATGCATGTGTTTTCTTGAATTATCATTTTGTCTGAATATATGCCCAGGAGTGGACTGCTGGATCATATGTAGCTCTATTTTTAGTTTTCTTTAAGGAACCTCCTTACTGTTCTCCACTGTGACTGCATCAATTTACATTCCCATCAACAATGTAGTGGGGGGGTTCCCTTTTCTCCACTCTTGTCTCCAATATGTATATAATGGAATATTGCCTGCGTGCATGCTCACTCACTCAGTCAGGTCTGATTCTGTAACCCTATGGACTGTAACCCTTTAGGTTCCTCTGTCTATGGGACTCTGCAGGCAAGAATTTTGGAGTGGGTTACCATTTCCTCCACCAGGAGACCTTCCTGAACCAGGGGCTGTACCCATATCTCCTGCATCTCCTGCATTGGCAGGCAGATTGTTTCCCATTGAGCCAACTGGGAAACCCTCAAATGGGATATTACTCAGGCATAACAAAGAATGAAATAACATCATTTTTAGAAACAGGGATGGACCTAGAGATGATTACACTAAGCAAAGTAAGTAAGACCAGGAAAGACAAATATATGATATTGCTTACATGTCAAATCTAAAAAAAAAAAAAAAAGGTATATATAAACAGACTTATTTACAAAACAGAAATAGAGTTGTAGAGGTAGAAAATAAACTTAAGGTTACAGTCAGGGAAAAGTGTGGTGAGAGGGATAAATTGGGAGATTGGGTTTGGCATATTCTCACTCAGTTCAGTTCAGTTCAGTTCAGTCGCTCAGTCGTGTCCGACTCTTTGTGACCCCATGAATCGCAGCACACCAGGCCTCCCTGTCCATCACCAACTCCCGGAGTTCACTCAGACTCACGTCCATCGAGTCAGTGATGCCATCCAGCCATCTCATCCTCTGGCGTCCCCTTCTCCTCCTGCCCCCAATCCCTCCCAGCATCAGAGTCTTTTCCAATGAGTCAACTCCTCGCACGAGGTGGCCAAAGTACTGGAGTTTCAGCTTCAGCATTATACCCTCCAAAGAAATCCCAGGGCTGATCTCCTTCAGAATGGACTGGTTGGATAGATAACTAATAAAGACCTAGTGTATAGCACAAAGAACTCAGTATTCTGTAATGACCTATATGGGAAAATAATATAAAAGAGTGGATATATGTTTATGCATAACTGATTCACTATGCTGTATACCTGAAACTAACACAACACTGTAAATCAACTATACTCCAAGAAAAATCAATTTGATAAAAGAACTTGTGGCAAGAGAGAACCCAGCTAATTTAAAGAACAATAAGAAACTCTGAGTGGCTGGAGAAAAATCAAAAAGCAGAAGAATTGAGGTCAGGGAATCAATAAATATGGGGTTGAGGGTGGCAGGTGAAGGCTTTGCGTTTTACAAAAAAAATAAGATGGGAAACCACTGGAATATTCTGAGTAGAGAGACACAGTCTAAGTGACTTTCTTTCTAAAGGATCACTCTGGCTACTGTGTTGAAATAGAATACAGTGAAGTGAAGGTAGAAGCAGAGAGGTCAACTAGGATATTATTGCAATAATGTGGGTGAAAGGGGATAGCTGTGTGGATAAATGTGTTGGTGAAATGGAGTTTCAAGATGATTTGATGAGGAAACTGAAGTTGAATGTCTTTTCACCATCTTGTTAAATGTTAGGATCTTAAATTCAGATCTCTGACCCCAAACGTATAACTTTTCAACTTTTTTTTTTTGTATTATACTGACTGTGAGGTGCTTGGGAGACATCCAAGAATAAATATGCAATAGGCAGTGACAACTCGAAGTCTGAAATTCAAGAGAAAGTTCAAAACTGAAGATACAGAAAAGAACTGGAGCTGTACGAAAACACTGAAAAGCGTAAGAATAGATTTAGATGAAATTAAAGACAGGTGCGGGAAGAGAGAAAGACAGGAAGAGAAAGTCAACAAAGTAAGAGTAGGTCAGGGACTTCCCAGGTGGTCCAGTGGCTAAGACTCCAAGTTCCCAATGTAGGGCGGTGAGGTTCCATCACTGACCAGGAACTAGATCCCACATGTAGCAACTAAGAGTCTGCTGTGCTGTGCCAAATCATTCAATCCTGTCCAACTCTTTGTGACTCCATGGACTGCAGCCCACATGCCATAGCTAAGACCTTGCACAGGCAAGTAAATAAATAAATGATATTTTAAAAAAAAGAGCAGGTCAGGCAAGGAGATAGAAAGTTTAGCCAGAGATACAAGAGACGGACAAGGGGGAAAGGGATGCATTAAAATCATGGAAAATTTTAAGAATGGATTAACAAAGGGGTTTACCAATGACCAAGCACAAGTAGGATAAATTATAAGATGGAGCATACTTGAAGGTCAAGGGATACATGTCACTGAAGGGAGAGAGACTGCAGGTTCCAAAATGATAGGAAAGTTCAGCAGCTCCTAAGAACTCAAAGGACTTTGATGCAAACCTAACCAACAGTGGGAGCATCTGCTCTGAGAAAGGAAGGACAGAAAAATGAGAGAGATAAAGCATTAGCTGGTAGAGAAGAAGGTTAAGGTATTCCTACCTGGTTGTGTTTTCTCAAAAAACTGAAAAGCAGGATTCACTTTTGGAATTTAAAGAAAGTAGAATTGGAAAGAGTGGTAAAGATTCAGAATGCATAGAAAAATGAAAAGTGAGTCAACTAGAAATCTGTGAAAGGATGTCTTTCTAACAGCAATGGGAATCCAATTAAATTGGAAAGTATATATTTGACAGTTAATTTGTTTTGTATGAGTGTCCAAATGTTCACCTGCATTGAGCCATAGATACAAATAATTTCTTGGGAAAATGCCATAAGAAAGACCCTAGGGAAAATACGTAAACCACTCTTCCTCAATACATATGCAGACGTACTGATAGAGAAGAAAGAAGAAAGTGAAGTCCTCAGTCATGTCTGACTCTTTGAGACCCTATGGACTGTAGATTTTCCAGGCAAGAATACTGGAGTGGGTTGCCATTTCCTTCTCCCTGACCCAGGAATTGAACCTGGGTCTCCTGCATTGCAGGCAAACTCTACTGTCTGAGCCACCAGAAAAGCCCCAGATGTATTGACACATAGACACATATACAAAATCATCATGATGCAAACTTTTTTTTTTTTTTAAGTATGATATACTTATGGGAGTTTACCTAATGAGCCTACGTTATCAGCTTGCTCAGCAAGCTCCAACCTTTAAAGGGAGTTTGCATTGTTGCAATTTTGAGGACAGTTTTATATTATCCCTCTAGGAAACAGCAGTTAAGAATAACTTGTTACAACCCACCTATTTATTCTTCTACTACATATTCCATTTCAAGGTCAGTTTTTAAAGCATTGATTATTGGATTCAAATAAATGAATTTCTACCATTTTAAGGTACTTATTTTAAAATACATACACTGGATTGATTTCTTTGAATCAGAAGCTAAATATGTTATGTCTATGTGCATTTTCCATTTATCCTTTTTAATGCTTCATGTTACACTTCTGAGATAGCCAAACTAATCTTATTTTACATGTCTTCCTATTGTATGAAATGTAATATTATACACTGTAATTAAAACAAGAAGCTTATGAGAATGTGCAGGCAGTTTTGCTAGCATTCATAAGGAAGAAGATCAAAGCTAATACTGCGATTCTTCATAATAATAGACTCTTGCAGTCAAAAGACATGAAAAGATTAGGACAACCATAGCCTATGGAGTTTACTGAGTTTGGATTCATCCTGGCATGAGGAAATCTTGGTGTAATAATCCTGTTACACTTATATTAATACATCTAATTACTTGTCTTAATAAACATGTATACTAATACTTTTGGAGTTTGGATGTCAATGGCCTTAGCTAAAAGATTTTATATACATGAGTTGGCCTATATTAGTTAATTTATATTTTCTCATTTTACAATAATGAGAAATTGCTACTCAGAAACCATACAGGTCAAATACTAAAACTGATATCTGTCAATAGGGGTCAATTGTGTAGTCTCTACTAAGTCCTTGAGTATTTTATTATAATTAAGTTATAATACTGTCATTGAATTTCCCTTAAAAGTTGATTTGCTACTTCAATACTAATCAGAATGTTAACTTACCAACAAATTGTGTCCTGAGTACATGATAGGGCATCATATGGGAACATTTGAAGGACATATACATGATGAGCTATGGTAGCTAATTACAACTTAAATGTAAAGGAGGGATAATACCCACTCAACAGCCAAATTACTGAGAAGTCTGATACTAAACCTAGTTAAGTTAAGGAAGAAACAGATACAGCCTCTTGAACAAATTGAGTATGAGGAAAATGCTCTGAGTTAGGTTTTCAAACTTAGTTAACATGAAAAATATTTACTTATTATATCTATATGTGTGTGTGTGTGTGCTCCATTGTGTCCAACTCTTTGCAACTCCATGGACTGTAGCCTACCACACTCCTCTGTCCATGGGATTTCCCAGGCAAGAATATTGGAGTACTATATCTTATATCTATATCTCATCGCTAACTTAAACATAATTATTAAAAGAAAATATGGTTATATATTGTTCATGTAATAGGTAATGAATTCATTATCAGAAAAGAATTCTTATAGAGACCTACATAATACATTGCCTGTTTAACTTCAAAGTTTGATAAAGCTCATGTAAAATTAGCTATCAGGAATCAGGAAACACCATGATTCTTTTTCCTTTATATTTATCTACTCCAGAAAAATATGCAAATGTAAATGAAGAATATCATCAGAATCCATTTATTTTTCATAAGATATTGAAAAGACTTCTTCTCCAATGTTTTTTTCCTACCATCCTTTCACCATTCAGCATATACTTTAAGCTCTCCATACTGTTCTATTCACTTTCCTTAGATACATCATTGTATGTATTTTTTTATTTACTTTATCTGCTTATTTATTTGATTGGAATGGCTTTTCTCTGTAACAAAACTAGTACTGCTGACAAAGGTCCATCTAGTCAAAGCTATGGTTTTTCTAGCTGTCATGTATGGATTTGAGAGTTGGACCATAAAGAAGGCTGAGCTCTGAAGAATTGATGCTTTTGAACTGTTATGCTGGAGAAAACTCTTGAGAGTCCTTTGGACAGCAAAGAGATCAAACTAGTCAATCCTAAAGGAAATCAACCCTGAATATTCATGGAAGGACTGATACTGAAGCTGAAGCTCCAATACTTTGGCCATTTGATGTGAACAGCTGACTTATTGGAAAAGACCCTGATGGGGGGAAAGATTAAGGGTAGGAGGAGAAGGGGGTGAGATGGTTGGATGGCATCATTCACTCAATGTACATGAGTCTGAGCAAACTCCAGAGATAGTGAAAGGACAGGGAAGCCAGGCACACTGCAGTCTATGGGGTTGCAAAGAGTAGGATGCAACTGAGTGACTGAACAACAACAATTGCTCTAGAGTCCAAAGACATTTTACCTCCTTTAATTGAAACTTTCACAACAAACTTTTTCTTCCTTCATCACTGATTCCATAGTGCTCCACTCAAACCTCCCAAAAGATCTTGTGGTATTTCTAATTAGTACAGTAGTTACCGGGTGCTGAGCTTCTGGAAGGCAGAAGGCTCTGCTTTGACTTCACATTTGATATAACAAGGAGTTTTCAATGGAAAAAAGTCAATTTTTCTATAAAGAATTATACATTACTTTTGGAAAGAGAGGGGAAATAGAAAAACCAAAGCAATACTGGTGTTTTTTGTTTTATTACCAGAATGATAAATAGCTTTATTTAGTTAATCACCAAAATAAAGCTAAGCTTTCCCATGCTTAAAATAAAATACTCTGAATAGCAAAGATTATACTATATAAAACTAAAGCATCCATGAAAACTAAAACTCAAATTTGAGAGAGATTCAATGTTATCCTCCAGAGTCTCTTAAAGACTATACTGAAAATTACACTTTTACAATAGCTGGCTATACAAATGTAACTTAGCCAAATGCGTTAACAATAGTTTTTTTAAATGATAATTCCTTTAGGAATATAATTATTGTAAGTGTAAGACAAAGTGAAACAGCACTTTAAGTCCTTGCTTGAAAAGAATACAAAAATAATTTGGATTATGCACACTTAGAGAGGAAGGGAAGGTAGATCCCAAAGGGTCAAAATTTGTAGTTTCATTTTGGCAAGGAAATATATCTCCTTCACGAAATTTGTGGTTGATTGAAATATAAACCCTACTATATGTGGAAAATTCTGGAAGAGATGGGAATACCAGACCACCTGACCTGCCTGTTGAGAAACCTATATGCAGGTCAGGAAGCGACAGTTAGAACTGGACATGGAACAACAGACTGGTTCCAAATAGGAAAAGGAGTATGTCAAGGCTGTATATTGTCACCCTGCTTGTTTAACTTCTATGCAGAGTACATCATGAGAAACGCTGGGCTGGAGGAAGCACAAGCTGGAATCAAGACTGCCAAGAGAAATATCAATAACCTCAGATATGCAGATGATACCATCCTTCTGGCAGAAAGTGAAGAGGAACTCAAAAGCCTCTTGATGAAAGTGCAAGAGGAGAGTGAAAAAGTTGGCTTACAGCTCAACATTCAGAAAATGAAGATCATGGCATGCGGTCCTATCATTTCATGGGAAATAGATGGGGAAACAGTGTCAGACTTTATTTTTCTGGGCTCCAAAATCACTGCAGATAGTGACTGCAGCCATGAAATTAAAAGATGCTTACTCCTTGGAAGGAAAGTTATGACCAACCTACATAGCATATTCAAAAGCAGAGACATTACTTTGCCAACAAAGGTCCGTCTAGTCAAGGCTCTCGTTTTTCCAGCGGTCATGTATGTATGTGAGAGTTGGACTGTGAAGAAAGCTGAGCACCGAAGAACTGATGCTTTTGAACTGTGGTGTTGGAGAAGACTCTCGAGAGTCCCTTGGACTGCAAGGAGATCCTACCAGTCCATCCTAAAGGAGATCAGCCCTGGGTGTTCTTTGGAAGGACTGATGCTAAAGCTAAAACTCCAATACTTTGGCCACCTCATGTGAAGAGTTGACTCATTGGAAAAGACTATGATGCTGGGAGGGATTGGGGGCAGGAGGAAAAGGGGACAACAGAGGATGAGATGGCTGGATGGCATCACCAACTCGATGGACATGAGTTTGGGTGAACTCCGGGAGTTGGTGATGGACAGGGAGGCTGGCGTGCTGCAGTTCATGGGATCGCAAAGAGTTGGACACAGCTAAGTGACTGAACGGAACTGAACTGATACACAATAAAATTATAATTCATTGTTTCATTTATCGATGCTAAGTCCATCCTTAAAAATCTGCCCAGGAGGAAAAGCCGGCTGGACGGCGCGTGCGGGAGTGGGGTCAGAATACGGTAGGAACCTGAAACGTCTTGAAGTTGTCTGAAGAGTCTTCAATCACTATGTCAAGCGACACAGATATTTCTCTTTCTTCATATGATGAAGATCAGGGATCTAAACTTATCCGAAAAGCTAGAGAGGCACCATTTGTCCCCATTGGAATGGCAGGTTTTGCAGCAATTGTTGCATATGGATTATATAGATTGAAGAGGAGGGGACATACTAAAATGTCTGTTCACCTGATCCACATGCGTGTGGCAGCCCAAGGCTTTGTTGTGGGAGCAATGACTCTTGGTATGGGCTATTCCCTGTATCAAGAATTCTGGGGGAAACCTAAACCTTAGAAGAGGAGATGCTGTCTTGGTCGTCTTGGTGGTGCTTGCTTTAGTTAGACATCTCATATTGAGGTTATATGTTTATGCTGAAAATAAATTGTTTGGGTCAGACAAGAACATGGTAATTTGAAAATTGGCCTCCTTTCTTGCAGGCTTGATTTGCCTGGTGACCAAGTTACTGGTGACTAGTTCACTAGCTAGGTCATTCAGGGGAGTCAGACCAGCACAAAAGAAACATGTCACTTTTAAATACACTTGATAGTGGTACCTGTCCACCTTCTTAAACTCTTCTGTTGAAATTAGTTCTAAAGAAGACAACATGCCAATCCTGAAAATGCTCCCAGTTGCTGCAGAATATCATATGCTTTTGATGTAATGTAGGAATCCTATTTACCCCAGTTAATTTAACTTTCTGACGGCCTTGTGGACTGAGTACTGTTTTAAGGGCTGGTTGGCTCTTGAGGAACCCTTTCAGAACAGTGCATGGAATACAACATTATAAACCTCCCTGCAAGTCTGTGTGTGTTTTTAAACCAAAACTAAAAAGCTGGTAACAGAGCCACTTTGAAGTGGTATTTATTTTAGAATCATAAACATGAGAGTAACTTAACTTGTGGATCCCTTTTAGCTCTTTAGTAATTGCAGAATTATATTTTGCTGCTGTTATATTAGAATAATTTTAAATTATTTTGAAACATGTATTTTAAGTGCTAATGCAAAGGTAAATGAAAAACACTTTTTAAATGTGTGCAGTATGTTTATTTTCTCCAAAAGTATCATCAACTAAATAAAATCCCTACAATGGAAGTCATTGATGAGCAAGCTGGTTTGGTCAGACATTATACAAACTTTGGTATATCACAGAATGCTTTGTTGTACTTGTGAATTCTCGTCTAACCTGAATTTACATTCCATGGTGATAACATGGTAAATGTAGTATTATTAAAGTAAATGAACACATAAAAAAAAAAAAAAAATCTGCCCAGGCCTGTATCAGAGAGTCAGATAGTAATGAAGAGTATCCATATTTCAACAATGATAACATGGTTTTTAACTAATAACTTTCATTGTTTGTTGGGTCATTACTGATAATTTAATTTCTTTTTCTAAATACATATTTCCTCACACACACCATGTATGTAAGAATATCATGTTCTTATATAAATGTATCATTTTTCACACAGCTCAACTTGGAGCTCTGTTATCCCTGAAGATAAAACTCTTTAAGAGAGACTAATCAAATTCTTGAATAACAGCCCAGTGGTAGACTGAATAAAGATACCCCAAACATGTTCACATCCTAATTTCTAGAACCTCTTAATGTGTCACCTTACTTTGTAAGGTGACAATGCAAGGTGACATGTGACAGATGTGATTAAGGAATCTTGAGGTGGGGAGACTATCCTGAATTATCCAGGTGAACTCAATGTAACAACAAGAGTACTTATAAGGGTCAAGTCAGGAGAGGATGGGACCACAGAAGCAGATGCTGGAGGGACCTGTATGTGTTTGCATGCTAAGACACCTCAGTCATGTCCGACTCTTTGCTACCCTGAGGACTGTAGCCCGCCAAGCTCCTCTGTCCATAGGATTCCCCAGGCAAGAAATAATACTGGAATGGGCTGCCATGCCCTGAGGAAGCAGTTATGAGCCAAGGAATATGGGCAGCGCTACAATCTGGAAAAAGCAAGGAAGTGTATTCTCACCTAAAGCTTCCAAAATGACTCAGTCCTGTGGACGCTATTGAGAGCTTTGACTTCAAGAACTGTAAGATAATAAACTTGTGTTGTTGTAAAGCCATTAAGTTTTGTGGCAATCTGTTACAACAGCAATAGGAAACTAGTATCAGACCCCAGTTCACCTCATGGTCCAGATATTAGTTATGTTGCTGCTGCTACTGCTAAGTCGCTTCAGTCGTGTCTGACTCTGTGCGACCCCAGAGACGGCAGCCCACCAGGCTCCCCCATCCCTGGGATTCTCCAGGCAAGAACACTGGAGTGGGTTGCCATTTCCTTCTCTAATGCATGAAAGTGAAAAGTGAAAGTGAAGTCGCTCAGTCACGTCCGACTCCCAGCGACCCCATGGACTGCAGCCTACCAGGCTCCTCCATCCATGGGACTTTCCAGGCAAGAGTACTGGAGTGGGGTGCCATTTCCTTCTCCAATTACTTATGTAAACCTGTTTAAATTAGTATGAAACAAACAAACCACCAGCTATTTTACCATTATTTTAAAGGCTGTTTCTCCTAACGTGCTTTCTGTTAGTTTCAACACTACTTAAATAAAACACATTTTTTTTCTTAATGTCAAATGACAGTCAAAATAAATCTGCACAGGACTAAGGCTAGTAATAATTACTAGAAGTATATGACAAGATTTTATAAAAATCACTATAAATGCTCACATAAATGATATACCTGATTGGGAAATATATGAACTGGGGAGCGTGGTGTGCATGGGTGTACATACAGGTTTTTATTCTCATTAGATGAAAAAGTACAAAAATGTAATATCCTTCTAGTATGAGAAAATTGTACTTAATTGTATATTTATATGCTATCTATTGGCTACTAAATTAGTAATCATTCTATGCCTTATTAAGCACCAAGTGCTTTTGGTGCTGCAAATGGCAATTCATACTTACAAGGCCATCTTATATAAAATCAAGACAAAATTGAAAATTTTAAGAAGTACATTATCCCCAGGAAGAAGCTTTGCTCATTTATCATTTCGATCATAATGAACAATAAGAAGTATCTCTGTAAACATTTCAAATTAAATTTGACATTTAATTTTCAAAGAGAAAGGTTTTTTTTTTTTTTGATCATTTAACATTGGTTGCCTCCTCATTTTTTTCAGGCAGTGATATGGAAAATTGTAAAGCACTTCAGTATAGACTCATTTGGAACTGCTTCTTTACCAAGAAAAAGCAAAAAGTACCCAGAGTAAAAACCTTGTTCTTTATTTAGCAAGAGGCATAGGATATGTTTTTCAGTTGGAAAAAACTGGTACATTCAACATGGTTGAGTCAAGTTTTTATTATCATTAGACTAACACTTTGCAGTTCAGAGTTCTTTTCTGAAATTTCAATAGAAATGCTCTATTTCCTTTTTACCTTCCTTTTCTCAAAAGCCTACTGAAATGAATCTGCAGAGTTATTTCATGTACTATATTTTTAAGGAATGAAACAGTTTTGACAGTTCTCCTTCATAATTGCAAAAGAAAAAAAAAACACCTAAATTATTGACATTTCCCTGCAAGTTCTATTCTCTGAATCCTGTATGATTCTCATCCAATCTCCCAGGGGGTACAAAAATTCACATATTTTTTCTCATCTCTAGGCTTAGTGAGATATGAAGCAGATGGTTAGGCTTTGGCTCTTTCGGGGATGATGCAATATCTCCTATTCCTTATGTGGTTTTTTTTTTTTTTTTTAACTATTAAGGGCTCTTCAAAGACTATAATTTTATCTCTCTCAAATCCATATTTTGACTTTTACATGTATTTTTCAATAAAAAAATTCTTGTTCTCTATTTTAAAAGACTTTAAACTTATTGATTTAATTAATATCCATTTACCAAAAGAGACCCTGAGAACATAATGATGGAGACAACAGTAGTTCTACCCACACATTGCTGACAGGGTAGACAAAAATAGATATTTACAATAATGTGTGGTAGGTGCTAATACAGTTGTAACTAGAATGTTGAAAGAGCAGTTCCTGATATGGGCAACTGGGGTCAGGGGCTAAGATGAGGAGTGGACATGCAGAAGACATTTTTAGTTGCCTACCTGATAGTTACCTTTCCCATGTGTGAAAATCCCACTTCCTACTATTAAGACAGGGAAGGCCACATGTTTGCATTCCCAGTCATTCTTGTAGCTAGGATATGGACATGGGCCCCATTGTTGGCTAATGAAACTAAGGAATCAAGTGTGCTTATATTACTACAAATAGACTTGAAGGAAGAGCTCTCCTGCATTGCTTTAGGTTGTGAGCATTTGAAATCTCGAATAGCCACAGCCATTTTGAAAGAATGAGGATATTTAAGACTGAAGGCCAACATACTGAGAATGGCAAAGTGGAAAGACACACCCTACTTGCATTTCCAGTCACATCATTGGCCTACCCTGAAGTGTGAAGTGAAGTGAAAGTTGCTCAGTAGTGTCCGACTCTTTGTGATCCCATGGACTGTAGCCCTCCAGGTTCTTCTATCCATGGGATTTCCCAAGCAAGAATACTGGAATGGGTTGCTGTTTTCTTCTCCAGGTCTACCCCGAGGTGCCCCCGTACCCCAGTCTGCTAGTCTGTAGACATTTTGTTATGTTATACAATTAATATCACTAATTACTTAGCCATGGAATACTTGGCTTCTGTGGTAGCTCAGGCAGTAAAGAATCTGCCTGCAGTACAGGAGATTGGGGTTCAATCCTTGGGTCAGGAAGATCCCCTGGAGAAGGGAATGACAACCCACTGCAGTATTCTTCCCAGGAGAATTTCATGGATAGAGGAACCTGGTGGGTTACAGTCCATAGGGTTGTGAAGGAGTTGGATATGACTGAGCAACTAACACACACACATACTGGGTAATTTCACTACAATTCAGAAAGAACTGATACAAATATGAGGGAAATTTTCCAGAAAAGGTAATTTTTAATCATTTTAATAAATGAATATGAAATCACCAAACTGCCAAGAAGGAGAATGTCATTCCAAACAAAGGAAAGATCACATAGGGAAATACTGAACATCAACATAATACCAAGTGACTAATAGAGCTAGAGTTTAGTTTATGTGTCAAAAATAGTCTAGAAAATAGACTGAATGTTTACAGTTTGATTTAAATATAGTCAACATTTTAATATGCTTTTCACAACCATTTAGTATGACTTTCTACTGTGTTAAGTTGCTAGATTTTGAAAACACTTCTTTTATGGAAGATAATAAAACAATACTATAAGTGATAATAGTTACTGAATGTGCACTATGTGCCACATGCTAAATTAAACTTTGTGTATTTCTCTTAATACTCATGGAAAATCTACTGTTTGCATCTTGCATATCAGATATGAGGCTATGTGGAAAGCTAAATGACTAATATCATCCAACCAGAAAGTGGGCACAGTCAAGACCAAAAACATTCATCTACTGACACAAAGCCTGCTCTCATAACCACTAGAGGAATTGCTTTGTTTTTCAATTTAGGGATCCCTGGCATTTTGAGAACAATAATTTTTTATTGGGAGTATATTTATCACTATTGACCTCTAGGCATTAAATGCTAGCAGTGCCTTTAGTCATCTTAACAACTCACCAAGACATGCCACATATAAATGTGCATTTGATACAGATGTTGGACTAAAGAAACCTACTTGCAAATCATATAAGCAGTTATTTTGTTCATATTACTTTAGGTTACTGAGACTCTGCTCCAACCTTATACTTCCAAAACAGGTCTCAATGTTTTCTTCTCAAATCTTTCCCACCTGTTGGATGTGAACTAAAATTCTGTGTGTTTGAGTCTCAGATCTATACAGGTAGCAACTGTCCCTGGAAGAAGTGAAACTTTCCTCATCATTTATTTACAACATTGTGAATTAAAGATAAAAGAAAGATATTTGTGGAAATGGGAGCAATCATGAAAGTATACTGCTGATGAAAATATTTAATATTAACACAAAGGAGATTGGAAGCACCATAGGCAAACATCCTTTATGACACTGTGAAGAACTTCCTACCCTAGAATTCTCTAGAATCAAAGGCATGGAGTAAATAAATTTTCCAGCTCCTTCCATTTTACCTTCACAATCAAACAAACATTTAAAAAGTATTAAAGTCTTCCAAGTAGAAAAACAAAAAGGATGGTGAGATAGTGGTTTTCATAGAATAGTTATCATTTTGTAGATATAAAATCTAAACCCCAAACTATCAAGTGAGAAGAATGTCTTTATTAGTTAATATGATAGAGGACAGATGTCTTAGCTAGGTGGGCTTGTGTTATTTGGATAATTGTGAAATATGAATAAAAGTTCAATGGGTGTCATAAACATCACTATAAGTAACACAGATAGTAAAGTACTTCTCTACAGAAGACACATGTCATGAGAATTTAAATTAATCCTCATGAAAGTAATTATTACTATATCAAAGAAAAGGTCTAATGGAACATTTTATGTTAATAAAACTTAGAAAAGGTAGCCAAGGGAGCCTAAGTGAATATAAATTAAGCTGCATAATGTTTTCAGGAAGAAATATAAATGCACACATTTTTCTAACACCAGTGCTTGTGCTTTCTTTCTACAATTAAGAAATCTGCAAAATTAAATAACAAAATATATATTAAGTCATTTTAGATTATCTATTAGAGTGTTCTTATTTCAAATAGTTTAAGTTTTGGTGATATTTTAACTGTACTTTAATTAAAATGTAAGAAAATGGAGGATAATAAAAATCAGATCTGAAATTTGTCACCTGTAGGAAATAACCACTATTGTATTTTAAATATTTCTGTAGACTTTTGCATATAGAAAAAAATACATATAAATTGTTGGGATTATTTTAAGTACTTAATGTATTTCTCTGTGCCTTGCCCTTTTTTATTCAAAATATTCTGTGATAAGCTTCATATTAGTAATTCTAATTCCATTTAGTGAATATAATAAGGACATGGCAGACTATATATAAATTTTCCATAGTTTTTTAAGTTTTAAAAATTGGGAACTTCTCTTTATTGCCAAATTCAGATTTAAATTGAAGAAAGTAGGGAAAACCACTAGACCGTTCAGGTATGACCTAAATCAAATCCCTTATGATTATACAGTGGAAGTGAGAAATAGATTTAAGGGACTAGATCTGATAGACAGAGTGCCTGATGAACTATGGAATGAGGTTCGTGACATTGTATAGGAGACAGGGATCAAGACCATCCCCATGGAAAAGAAATGCAAAAAAGTAAAATGGCTGTATGGGGAGGCCTTACAAAGAGCTGTGAAAAGAAGAGAAGTGAAAAGCAAAGGAGGAAGGAAACATATAAACATCTGAATGCAGAGTTCCAAAGGATAGCAAAAAGAGATAAGAAAGCCTTCTTCAGTGATCAATGCAAAGAAATAGAGGAAAACAACAGAATGGGAAAGACTAGAGATCTCTTCAAGAAAATCAGAGATACCAAAGGAACATTTCATGCAAAGATGGGCTTGATAAAGGACAGATAAAGGACCTAACAGAAGCAGAAGATATTAAGAAGAGATGGCAAGAATAAACAGAAGAAATGTACAAAAAAGATCTTCACGACCCAGATAATCATGATGGTGTGATCACTGACCTAGAGCCAGACACACTGGAATGTGAAGTCAAATGGGCCTTAGAAAGCATCACTACGAACAAAGCTAGTGGAGGTGATAGAATTCCAGTTGAACTATTCCAAATCCTGAAAGATGATGCTGTGAAAGTGCTGCACTCAATATGCCAGCAAATTTGGAAAACTCAGAAGTGGCCACAGGACTGGAAAAGGTCAGTTTTCATTCCAATCCCAAAGAAAAGCAATGCCAAAGAATGCTCAAACTACCGCACAATTGTACTCATCTCACATGCTAGTAAAGTAATGCTCAAATTCTCCAAGCCAGGCTTCAGCAATAGGTGAACTGTGAACTTCCTGATGTTCAAGCTGGTTTTAGAAAAGGCAGAGGAACCAGATATCAAATTGCTAACATCTGCTGGATCATGGAGAAAGCAAGAGAGGTCCAGAAAAACATCTATTTCTGCTTTATTGACTATGCCAAAGCCTTTGACTGTGTGGATCACAATAAACTGTGGAAAATTCTGAAACAGATGGGAATACCAGACCACCTGACCTGCCTCTTGAGAAATTTGTATGCAGGTCAGGAAGCAACAGTTAGAACTGGACATGGAACAACAGACTGGTTCCAAATAGGAAAAGGAGTATGTCAAGGCTGTATATGGTCACCCTGCTTATTTAACTTATATGCAGAGTACATCATGAGAAACGCTGGACTGGAAGAAACACAAGCTGGAATCAAGATTGCTGGGAGAAATATCAATAACCTCAGATATGCAGATGACACCACCCTTATGGCAGAAAGTGAAGAGGAACTCAAAAGCTTCTTGATGAAAGTGAAAGGGGAGAGTGAAAAAGTTGGCTTAAAGCTCAATATTCAGAAAACGAAGATCATGGCATCTTGTCCCACCACTTCATGGGAAATAGATGGAGAAACAGTGGAAACAGTGTCAGACTTTATTTTTCTGGGCTCCAAAATCACTGCAGATGTTAATTAAGCCATGAAATTAAAAGATGCTTACTCCTTGGAAGGAAAGTTATGACCAACATAGATAGCATATTCAAAAGCAGAGACATTACTTTGCCAACAAAGGTTCGTCTAGTCAAGGCTATGGTTTTTCCTGTGGTCATGTATGGATATGAGAGTTGGACTGTGAAGAAGGCTGAGCACTGAAGAATTGATGCTTTGAACTGTGGTGTTGGAGAAGACTCTTGAGAGTCCCTTGGACTGCAAGGAGATCCAACCAGTCCATTCTGAAGGAGATCAGCCCTGGGATTTCTTTGGAAGGAATGATGCTGAAGCTGAAACTCCAGTACTTTGGCCACCTCATGCGAAGAGTTGACTCATTGGAAAGACTCTGATGCTGGGAGGGATTGGGGGCAGGAGGAGAAGGGGACGCCAGAGGATGAGATGGCTGGATGGCATCACTGACTCGATGGACGTGAGTCTCAGTGAACTCCAGGAGTTGGTGATGGACAGGGAGGCCTGACATGCTGCGATTCATGGGGTCACAGAGAGTCGGACACGACTGAGTGACTGATTTGATCTGAGCTGATCTTGATGTTCAAAAGTAGTACGTAAAATTAAAAGTTGCAATAAACCACTCTGTAGGTAATCTTTGGTTACCTGTTTTACTTTAAAAATGCAATTTAATGATTAAATGTGAGATTTTGCAAAGCAATTATTTTTAGAGCTTTTGCTATACTTAAATAAGTATACTTATAGCTTTTGCTATACTTAAACAAGTTTCCCTCCAATATAATGTCAAAATGTAAACCCCAAACTTCTTTTTATCCCACATCCTAAGCTATACTTGTTAGTATTTTTCATCTGTTGGCGCAAGAGCTTATGTCATTTTAAATACTTGTGTTCCTATGACCCTCATTTTCTTCATATTTTCTGACTAATTTCAGGAACATATTAGTTAAGGAGACCCAGGGATGACAGGAAACTTGGAGAAACTTATGAGGCCTGAACATCCTGGTCCCCACCACCCAAATAATCCATGTGTTAGAAAATTAGGTTCAGTGTGACCTCATTCTGACGGTGTATTCTTAAAATGCATTTAAGTATCCTCTGTGAAGGCTACTCCAGAGCAGCCTTGAGGGAGAATTAACTACAACCAGTCACGTCCGAATCTTTACGACCCCATGGACTGACAGTCCATGGAATTCTCCATGACAGAATACTGGAGTGGGTAGCCTATCCCTTCTCCAGTGGATCTTCCCAACCCAGGAATCAAACAAGGGTTTCCTTCATCGCAGGTGGATTCCTTACCAACTGAGCTATGAGGGAAGCCCCTAACTACATGTGCAATAATTAAAGTTCCTTTGTTTAACAATCACTATGTTGAATAATCTTCCTCTCTTGCCTTTTTGATAACTGCTGCTGCTGCTGCTAAGTCGCTTCAGTCGTGTTCGACTTTGTGCGACCCCAAAACTACAGGGCTGGAATTCAAGAGAGTTGATGTTAATAGAAGACCACCACCTTCAACAGAGGATGGAACTTGTATAGCCAATATTCAAGTATTGTTTGGGCATCAGTACTGATAGAGAACTAATGGAGTGTTTCTTTCATTTAATACCTCAAAATTTATACTGCACCAAAATTAATGTATTTAAATTATAATGTAATTCAAAGAAGGGAAGCACAGCAAGTTCTGACATATCCTAAAGCTAGAATTTACTTTAATATTCATCATAGTTTCTTTAAAAATACACATATTCACCCATTGCTTAAAAATATATTTCTATATATGTAATTTATGTATAATTGCAATATATTATAAAAGTGTGCATAAGTATATTTTTATGTACAAAAGTAACATGAAAGTTCTGTCATCTTATCAGGAGAAAGGCGTCCTACTTTCTTCTTCAGTTACAGACAACTCAGGGTGCCAAAAAAATTAACCATTTCAACTTTTTAATTTGTAGGATTTGGATTTTCAGTCTTCTAATATGCATATTTATATTTTTTACCCTCAGAGCTTGGTAAGGTACGAAAACATTCCTAAAAATCTGAGGATCATAACAAAGATTCATGTTTTATTTCCATTAAGATATGCCAAATCTGGATATCACTTGTGAACTGAAATATCTTTACTTTTTGAGGAGTAAATAAATATATTTTAAAAGCCTACTGGCTTGTGGTCAAAGATCAATCTGGATCAATAACAGAAATATGTGTTCTATTAAAAAAAAAAGAAAAGATAATGAGCCTTCTAAATGTATTCATGAAACAAAATCCAAATATGTGATGCCCATAGGTACATCTTTTGAGAAATTATTAGCAGATGATTGGGGAAGTAAAAGTGTAAGCACGCATGAGAGAAAAATAAAATTTTAGGGATTCTGTGTTTTGATTGATATTATCTATGAATAGTCCTGATTTCTAAAAAGTTACAGTGACTATCTTTCACTATGATTAAATAACCTCTTTGAAGTACTCTAAATGTTTAAGCTACCTTAAAATGTACTTAGAAAAATATTAGTCATAATAAAGTTAACATTTAGACAATAAACACCCAAGAAAAAATATACACGTAATTGCCATTTCCTATTTCTGTTATATCTTTGAAATTTCCAAACTACTGTTGTATATTTAAAGAAGACTAATTAATTTCAATTCTTGTAATTTAAATCTTGGTATTTTAATATAATATCTCATTATGTTTTAATTATATACCTTACTAATTATTATTCATTATATACATTTATGCTCTTGTTTCCCAAGGATATTTAGTCATTTCTTTCATTTGAAACTATAAATGTAGTTATGTAAGTATCATTATGTATCTTAGACTTTATTCAATAAGTGCTTAATTATGAAGAAAAATTTGTTTTAAAAAACTTTACTGAGGAAAAACATTTATATCTCAATATTTAAATGGTAGCAGTGTTGTAATTCAATTTAAAAATCTGAAAGTTTTAAACATTTAAATAAAAGCAATTTTAATTTCTTCATTATCAGCTAGATTATTTAGTACATACTAGAGAGTGCAACCTAACTGTAAAATTTTACCCAACATAAAAAAATTCCAGAAGAAACTAAGGTGTAGAGAACAAACGTTAGGGAAATGGAGGTATCTCTAGAGATTGGAGGAAAGATTGAGCAGTTAGTACTTCCAAGGCATCAAGTCTCAGTGTCTGTGTGCTAAGTCATTTCAGTTGTATCCAACTATCTGTGACCCTATGGACGGTAGCCTCCAGACTTCTCTGTCCATGGGATTCTCTAGGCAAGAATACTGGAGTGAGTTGCCATGCCCTCCTCCAGGGGTCTTCCCAACCAAGGGATTGAACCTGCATCTCTTAAGTCTCCTTCATTGGCAGGACGGTTCTTCACCACGAGGGCCACCTGGGAGATCCATCAGTCTCAGTATGCCTGCCAAAATCATGGCATCCTTTGAAGATGTTTCAAACTTCTACCTCTTTCTAAGTGGGCTCTTTATCAAATGATGGTATCTATTTTTACATACTCATTTTTTTCTACTCATATCTGATTGCACCAGTGTTAAGGACCTGATGCCAGACAGTCAATGAAGTGGTCTAATATAAAAATTCTGCCCAGTAAGGATGACAGTAAGCAACTTGAGCAATATAGCATTCTTCCCTGTGGTTAATAAGGATAGATTTGGGATTAAGGGTAAAAGCATGACTCAGTTATTTGTTAATTGCATTACTTTGGTCTAGTCATTAAACTTTGTTCCATTTTAGTTCCCTAAAATGGGATTTGGAAAATATTAACTAGTGTATAAAATCTACGTGAAAAGGCTGAAAGGAATAATGTATATGAAGCACCTAATATTACCACCTGGCAAAAGTAAATAGCAACAATATGTTATCTATTATTATTATTGACACTGATACAGTAGTAGATACAGAATAATGCTTCTGCCCTCCAATTACTTTCTGTTCTCCACACTGAAAAGGCTATTTAGACATTCGTGTATTCCCATCAAACCTAATTTTACAATTGTTCCTGGATAATTCTAAGGCTTCACTTCAAAAATGTGACCGTGATTACTCTTCTTTTCATATGTACTTGAGTTAACTTGAGTGAGCAAAAATCTTAGGAAAAAGCATTTTAAGGATGAGATTTACCAAAAAAAAAAAAAAAATTGTACTCCTCTTCCTGTTTTGTTTCTAGCAGCAGTTTTTGTTCCTTTGCTTCTAATTTGAACATGGAAGTTGATTTGTGGATATTTAAAGTTTTTATTGGGCTTCCCATGTGGTGCCAGTGGTAAAAAACCCACCTCCCAAAGCGGGAGACATAAGAAATGGGGGTTTGATTCTTGGGTCAGGAAGATCCCCTGGAGGAGGGCGCAGCAACACACTCCAGAATTCTTGTCTGGAGAAGTCCATGGATAGAGGAAACTGGCAGGCTACAGTCCATGGGGTCGCAAAGAGTCAGACACAATTGAAGCAAATTAGCATGCACACAGTTTTTCTTAACATGCAGATATTTGAAGTAGATAAATTATAGTGAATTTTTGTGTTGAATGATTTAGTATTGTAATGGATGAATTACAAGTTAGAGATTTGTGGACTATGAAACAATAAGAAATGCAAATTAGTTCCCAAAAGTTTTGAACACCTGGTATTTTCTCTGTTGTTTTATGTCATATGTTCTCTACCTTCCACAAAGAGATTCGGGTTATATCCACGTTCAGTTCTGGATCATTCTCTCTTTTACTTAGTTGATCGTATTTTCAACAAACTCTTAAACATTTTGATAAAATTATTTTTGATGCATATGTAATATACTTTATTATATCTAAAGTAAATACTCAAGAACTCTACTCAATTTGATTTCAAATATTTCCTATAACTGCAAAGATTTAGAATAAGAGAACAAGGGAAAGAGAATGTATAACTTGAAGAGGTTTGGGCGTAGGGACAAATGTTCAGAAATCTGTTTGAATGGCCTATCATAAACAGAATGAAAGTGATGCTACTTTTCACAATGGAAGGAAAATACTGAGCAGTCACAGACAAGAAATACTAAAAGTCAAAATTCTAAGCCAAAAATCTGCATTTTACTTCACTAATATCTCATCTGTTTAAAATTATTTGGTGTTTTTGCTTAGTCACTCAGTCATGTCTGACTCCTTTGCAACCCCACAGAGTTTTTTGCAACCCTGCCAGACTCCTTTTCCATAGGATTCCCCAGAAACGATTACTGGAGTGGTTGCCATTTCCTTCTCCAAAGAACCTTCCTGACCCAGGGATCAAAACCACTCTCCTGCACTGGCAGAGAGATCTTTATCACTGAGCCACCAGGGATAACATTATATTGTATGCTCTTTTGATACAATACCATTATATTGTATGCTTAATTGATAAAAGGATATGGCAACCTACTCTAGTACTCTTGCCTGGAAAAGCCCATTGACTGAGGAGCCTGGTAGGCTACAGTCCATGGGGTCGCAAAGAGTTGGACACGACTGAGCGACTTCACTTCACTTATAAGTGCTGTTTCTCTGATGAAAATTTTGCAGCCTTGGAAATTTCCCATACCTAACCTGAGTATTTATGGAAGAAAACAGAATAAAAATACTGATTTTAATAACAGGAGTCACTTGTAGCTGACAAATCACTTGTAGCAGATACTTAAAATTTTGGTAGCCTGCGTTCTTTTCCTTCCCTCATTTCTGCAATTTCTAACCTCACCACCTCCCACCTTTCTTATTTACTGTCATGAAAAAATATTTATTATTTCAGAGGTTTAAAAGTAAATGAATTGACTAAATATATCTATACTCCAGAACAGACAAAACAACAATTCTTTTCTTAGCATATCACCGAACTCAGACCACATACTAAAATTCTTATAAATGTACATAGTATATAAAACATTTTATCTTCTCTTTACAAAAAAAAATTGTCTATTTCAGCTACTTGCAGTGACAAATAACACAGCTAGCTGTGTTTCTCTTACCTTACTCCTACCAGTGTCTGAAATAGCTCCTTTGGTGGGACAATCTATAATTTGAGTGTAGATAACACCTGCACAAGTGATTCATTAGTTTAAATAAAGATAAAATATGTGAACTTGGTGGATTTTTACATTGATATAAGTTTAAAATCAAGTTGGATACATAGCATTCCTCAAAAGTTTGGTATAACTGAGAAGGAAAAAGGAGAGCTGGGCAACTTAGGGCTTTGGACACTAGACTCCAGCCTCAGCTTGATGCTTTCTTCATGGCTTTGGTCATGATTTTTCTCTTCTAGAAAGCCAAATATTAGCTAATAGCATCTTTAAAATCATCCTAGTGATCTTATATTTGAATATTGTATTATGCAGACATAATACACTGGATAAATGAATATTAAATCTTTGATTTTTCTCTTTCGAAATTCCTCCTATTGAAAACTTAGCAGATTTGCTTCATTTAAATACACTAACTTCATTATTTCATATACTTATATTGCTTTTTAGAAGTTGACTTCTACCTTTTTTATTTCACAACCGCTCTAAGTTATTCTTACGAATTTCTAAAGATTCATTTGTACTTTCAAAGACTGAAAAATAGACACCATCTTTTACATTCAGATTAATCAGATGAAATAAATTATACCTCACTAAAGTTGATTTAGTAATAACATGATAAAGGTTCCTAACTAAATATTAGTATATTTATTGTAAACTATTTTGAGACATTAGTTTTTGGAATAACAGGATGGTATATCCTGCAGTGATTTTCTCAAGGCATATAATACACATCTAATCTGTGTGTATGTGTGTGTGTGTGTGTGTGTGTGTGTATACATACATGGAATTCTCCAGGCCAGAATACTGGGGTGGGTAGCCTTTTCATTCTCCAGGGAATCTTCCCAACCCAGGGATTGAACCCAAGTCTCCTGCATTGCAGGGAGATTCTTTACCAGCTCAGCTACCAGGGAAGCCCAAGAATATTGGAGTGGGTGGCCTGGAAAATCACATGGACGGAGGAGCCTGGTGGGCTGCAGTCCATGGGGTCGCGAAGAGTCGGACACGACTGAGCGACTTCACTTTCACTTTTCACTCTCATGCATTGGAGAAGGAAATGACAACCCACTCCAGTGTTCTTGCCAGGAGAATCCCAGGGACAGAGGAGCCTGGTAGGCTGCCGTCTCTGGGGTCACACAGAGTCGGACACTACTGAAGCGACTTAGCAGCAGCAGCCTTTCCCTTCTCGAATGGATCTTTCTGACACAGGAATCGAACCGGGGTCTCCTGCATTGTAGGCGGATCTTTACCTTATGAGCGGCATATATATATATATATATGTATATATATATAGTCATTTGAAGGCTTTCCTGGTGGCTTAGACTGTAAAGAATCCGCCTGCAATGAGGGAGACCTGGGTTTGATCCCTGGATGGGGAAGATCCCCTGGAGGAGGGCTGGAAACCCACTCCAGAATTCTTGCTTGAAGAATCCCCATGGACAGAGGAGCTTGACGGGGTTACAGTCCATGGGGTTGCAAAGAGTTGGACACAACTGAGTGACTAAGCATACAGTCATTTGAACCGAGTAACTGTGTATATTTGTATGTACTAGATTTTCCCCCTTTTTTAGCACCATAACTAAGGTTTCTGAGGCTTCTAAGATGAAACCATTCATGATGGCATGTAACAAGTCCACTTATTTTTACATACACACCTTTGCTATGTTCCCATGATTATAAACTGCTTTAAAATTTTTTATAGAAACTTCTCAAAGAATATTTTCTAGTCAGCAATCTAAATCTACTTCAGCGCCTCAAAAATGGCAAGGGGAATTTTTTTGGGGGGAGGCTGGGGGAAATTTTTGATAAGAGATAATACACTGAACCACTTACATCATGGAAATCCATACTGCCCTAAAAGGAACAGTTAACACGGTTGTTTGGGGGCTCTACATTAGACATACCTGGAATGTGGGTTAAACAAAAGCAATTTCTGATTACAAGTTAGGATCTCTGGAAGGAGGGTCCCCAAATCAGAATTTTATAAAACTCCTCAGATAATCTTTAGAATTATGAAAATTTAAGAACCTCTAACCCAGAGTGTCTGTCTTTATTTGTCAATTCTGAATCATATCTTTATGGAAGTCAGGCCTATAATTTAAAGGGTTTCTCATCTTCATTATATTCTAAGCAAACTATCATGTGTCTTACAGTGAATACTAGACCCTCAATTTGGAACAAGTGTATCTCTTGTTAATGTGAGGTTCCAATATGGTCTAATGTGCCCAGTCATGCTCCTGAATAAAGTGTCAGCCTCTCGCCATTGATTCGCCTTCCACTTATTAAGGAATTGGATATTTATTTTAAATGTGAAAGAAATTACAACACCTTACAAATTTAAAAAAACTGGCAATACATAAAACATTAATCCAAAATATGATGTTTTTATTCATTGATTGACATAGCTCTATAATACCTTTCCCTCTACAGTTTTAAGCTACAGATACATGAATCATCTTTTTAATTATATTTTATACAGAGAGAATAAAAAGTTAATCCAATCTTTTCTCATGAGTATGTGATCAAATTTTCATTATCATTATTAGCTTAGAAAAGTTTCTTTCAATTTTATTACTTATTGAAAGTGTTGTGGAAATGGATGTCAGTTTGCAGGACATCTCTCTATAGCTTTTTCTTACATATGAGCAGCAAGATTTGGAAGAGTTTTCCATAGACTAATTTCTTGCTTATTGTTCACTACCCACCTACTTCAGATGCCATAGCATATTCGTATTGTGACAAGACTACTGGTCTTGCACCTATGGATCATGACAGTGGTACGTCATCACAATGAGTAAAAGCCAATCATACATTAGAGTGGCTACAAATAACTGCACATAACAGTGACTGAATCATATAAATTATCTTACTAAATACAAATTAGGTATATTATATATGCAATTCTCTCAAATCAGACTCCAAAAGTGTCTAAGGTCATTCCAGTACTTATTCTCATCTCTAATTTCACCTTTCTCAGTGGTAAGCACTACACCTCACCCATCTGCTCAAATTGTGCTTTCCAAGTATTAACGATATCTATTTGGTTTGATTTTATCGAGATAGAAGAAGAAAAAAAGATTCTTGGTAGTTAAAATTTAACTTAAAATTCTATTACTATTTTTAGGCAGAGACCTGGGGCTATGTTTAAACTTCTGCTTCTCAAACAACTCACATATACAATGAGTCATTAAATTATGGTAATTTTATTTCCTACTGCCTATCTAGCACTAGAATCTCATCCCTTCTTCCATTCCATTCCATAGTCTGTCAAGAGCATCTCCTTCCTAGAGAACCATAGCAGCCTCCTCCTGCATTAAGTTTTGTCCCCCGCAACCCAACTCATTCTCTAGACTGTTCTCATCATTAAAATGTGCATTTAGTCATTTAAAATCTCTGCTTAATTTCTCCAAAAACTTAGAATCAAGTTTTTGTGCAACATTAGTAAACACAGCGGAGAAGGCAATGGCACCCCACTCCAGTACTCTTGCCTGGAAAATCCCATGGATGGAAGAGCCTGGTAGGCTGCAGTCCATGAGGTCGCTAAGAGTCAGGCACGACTGAGCGACTTCACTTTCACTTTTCACTTTCATGCATTGGAGAAGGAAATGGCAACCCACTCCAGAGTTCTTGCCTGGAGAATCCCAGGGACAGGGGAGCCTGGTGGGCTGCCATCTATGGGGTCACACAGAGTTGGACACGACTGAAGCAACTTAGCAGCAGCAGCAGCAGCAGTAAACACAGTGCAAAAGATCTTCAGGATTGAATCCTTGTCCACAATTTCCCCCTTTCTCCTGCAAACCCAGGGATCTAGCCAAAGCTGACTGATTGGTCTTTCACTGCAATATGTATTTTCTTGCCTCAGTGTCTTGATAGATTCTGAACCATTGCTTAGTCCACTCTGCTCGTTTCATCTGTTTCTTATACTGGATCTATCTTACCTCTCAATTTACAAGTCAGATATTATAAGAGAAATGACTCCTGTACTCTTCAATGGAACTTTGATTTTTCTGTTCTCATGATATTAGTCATATTTTACTCTCACATCTTGTTCAATTGCCTACCTTTTCCCTTAGATTATAAGCCTAATTGAAACTAGAAGCAATGCCTTGCTCATTATTTTCTACCACATACATTAAACCCAATAAGAATTTATTAGAATAAGCAATAACTGAAATAAATAAAAATATTTGGAATCAAACACAGGAGGCATTTTTATGGTATCAGTAAAGTTATTTAAATGGTCCATAAATTTTCCAATGTATAAACAAGGAATAATGATATACATCTCATGTATATGTTGTGAAAATTATTAATATTACACATAAATAATGAACAGTCCATAGTATGTGCACTGGAAGCACTCAAAAATGAAGTATACTCTCATTAATTAGGTTTTTATCTCTTAACATTAACTTTGAAGTTTATTTTTTGGCATATTCACTTTGGCTAGCTAAAAATACTATCAATCATTTCATTGGTCAAACCACTCATCAAGAAATCCTAACTTTTCTCATTTTTTTTTTCTCTTGGTTCATTGAATTTCTATGCTGGAAATATTGGTCAATGGATAGTCCAGTGGGAATAACTTTTTGACCAATAGGAAAATGTCATTTTACATTACACTGTGATATTCTTTTATCATTCTCATACGCTTTTATGTTCTTGACCAGGGTTTTCCTCTGTATATTATTTTTATAAGAAACAACAGCTTCTGATGAGGGCACTATTAGAATGATTATCTCTCAAAAAAAATCCTTTTTCTCTGGTTCACTTCTTTTTTCTTAAAGAATGAATCCATTTTCACAATTACATATTTTCCTTTTGTAATAAAATTCTGCCAGCTGAAATTGACAAAGAGAATTGACCACTTGGTGAGCAATCACTATTTTCTCTCTCACACACACACCCACACAGAATTTGAGTGAACAAAATAAATCACTTATAAAAAAAGGAGTGAGTAGGCAAATAAAAACAATAGTATATGAATTGAGGTAAATGGACTGCAACATAATCTTTCAGAAAAATACCTATTTTTCTTATTCAAATTGTCTTTCTGTGAGCTTGAAAAGATGGTGCTGTTCTGGTAAATTGAAATTACTGTGTTGACTATTTTGACAATACAATCAAATGGTTCAGTCATTCTGTGACCACTAGTTTCTCTGGCAGAATCGCAGTCACAGGGACATCTAAAACTGTAAAAAATAATTCTCAATGTAATTTTCAAAAATCTACTGGCTGTAAATAATAATAGAGATGTAAGTTGTATTTCAACTACTAGAACTTGTTTTTTCATTTAGTCTCTATGAAGCCTAACCAAATGTATATACAGGTCATGGTATATGTGCTCAGCTTCAACTGTCCATTCAAATTTAGTCTTTTCCATTTGTATTACAAAAATGAATTGAACCAGATATTTTTAAAGAAAAGTTTATCTTTCATTTCACAGTTCTGTGAAAAAATACTACTTTTTTTGCATTATCTCAAAGTTCTCCCACAAATTCTATGCATTGAACTTTATTATAAATACTATTTTGAAAATAGGCAATATCACTCTCCTTTAAAAGCAAATAAGACATTCTGAATAAAAAGCAAGATGCACACACTAAGATACCTAAAATTATAGGTTCACAAATAAAGTTTCTTGATTATTTTTTTCTTATGTAATTATCACTAAATCAAACAAAGTTGTTCTACTCAGTAAAATGATAATTAATAAATAAGCAATTTCTTCTTCTGTATTCAATCCTGCAACAACACATATATTTTTCCTCCTTAAAAGTCTCTAATTTTTTGATAAATTATAAAGTTTATTATTTTGAACACTGCCCCTACCACTTAAATTTAGGAGAACAAAGTTTGTTTTTGTTACTTAAAGTATTTTACTAGTTTTGTGTCTGCTTTTTATTATAGCACTTTCACCACTAATGTAGGAAATGAAGGTACTATTAATGTATTTTGGGGCCTCAAGAAAAAGTAATTTCAAGGCAATATGAATTTTATAGGAAAAAGTCTCACCCAATATACTTCAGAGTATAATAGTTACAGAGTGAAAAGAACAGTATATTTATCAATTAATAAACATCTATATAACTTTTCAGAGTCAAATGCTGTCCTAGTCTCATACAAACATGAAAAACCTTAAGACAATAACAATTTAGCAATAAAATTAATCATAAATGAAAAACAGCAATGCACATTTCGGAGAACAAGTCATTTGACCAGAAAATGACACTATCATACCTCTAACACCCAGCACATGACAAGCATTCAGTAAATGATAGCTGAAGAAATAGATGAATTTTTTTTTAAACAGATGTGTGTGCCAAGGGTAAGGGGATAGAAAGAGAAGTGCCCTTCCCTTTTTTTCAGGAGTAGAGAAAGATGGAATAAAATAAAGGCTCAAAAGAGAAACTCTTTGATCTGGCTTGAAAGATAGATATGGATTTCCCAGGCATAGAAGGGGATGATGAAAGAGGTAAAGTTTACCATTTGAAGAGGTTTAGGAAGGTAAGAGCATTTCAGAAAAAAAGAGATAATTTAAATAAAAGGCATACTATTGAGAATAATATGCTCAAATGTTTTGGACTTCATTGTTAGAAGTTTCCATGGTTCTTGTTCGGGGTTTCCCTAGTAGCTCAGATGGTAAAGCGTCTGCCTGATTGTGGGAGACCTGGGTTCAATCCCTGGGTCGGGAAGATCCCCTGGAGAAGGAAATGGCAACCCACTCCAGTACTGTTGCCTGGAAAATTCCATGGACGGAGGAGCCTGGTAGGCTACAGTCCATGGGATCGCAAAGAGTCGGACACGACTGAGCGACTTCACTGTGTCCACTGTGTGTTAGAGGTTTGGCACTGAATGTTTTAAACGTTGTTTTAAAAAAGAAGCATCACATTATGTGACAGAAGAAGAGCTTTGTCAGCAGTTTGGTGAATGACTCAGAGATGGAAAATCTTGAGGAAAGTAAGCAAACGAATTAATGAGATAATACAACGCTTTCCACTGCAGAAGACCCAGGTCATTCCTTGGGTCAGGAAGATCACATGGAGAAGAGAATAGTTACCCTCTCTGGTATTCTTGCCTGGAGAATTCCATAGACAGAGGAGCCTGGCAAGCTACAGTCTGTATGCTTAGTTGCTCAGTCGTGTTCCACTCTATGATCCCATGTACCATAGCCCTCCATGCCCTTCTGTCCATGGGATTCTCCAGGCAAGAATACTGGAGTGAGTTGCCAAGCCCTCCTCAGTCTACAGTCTATGGGGTTGCAAAGAGTCCAATATCACTAAGCAACTAATACTTTCCCTTTCACAACACCTTCTCAGCCATATAGCTATAAGGGCCTACCTAAACTTGGATAATGAAAAAAGAAAGAAGAGACAGAAGTAAAATTGCCATTTCAGAGGTGAA
This sequence comes from Bos javanicus, assembly GCF_032452875.1. NCBI lineage: Eukaryota > Metazoa > Chordata > Mammalia > Artiodactyla > Bovidae > Bos > Bos javanicus. Next base: position 55,016,778 of record NC_083869.1, on the reverse strand, counting down.
ATGGATGGCATCAAATAGACCAGTGTGAAAACACTGCAGGATATGAATTTGTACCTGGTTCTCTTGAGTGGATACACCATTCAATGAAGTAGATAGGGGGAAAAAAAATCAGTGGGAAAGATAAGCTCTATTTCAAGAATATGAGATTGAATAGGATAATGCCAGATTTAGGGCAAAATGTCCAAAAGCTGTTAGAAATGTGATTCTTTGATAAAGGTGGAAAGTTGGAGCCATCATGTTGGTTCATAGTGTCCAATTTCACAAGGGTTGGAAGGAGAGGAAACTGCACAGTTAGAAAGAAAGTAACTGGCAAACTTTGAAATGATTTTGACAAAACAAGAAAAATCTTATTTACAGTAGCCCAAGGAGGTTAAGATGATAAAAAACAATGGTGGAGTGACATTTTCCAGAATAAAGCAGAAAACTCCAAGTGAATGAGAAAATAAGAGTTGATCTTGGAGTGGAGGTGTAGCTGCTTATTTGCCATATTTGTTGTTTTTCAACAAATATAAACATGGGGAAAACTTTAAACTGGGGAAATAAAGCCAAGGATGTATAAAGATTAGTAGATAGGTTAAAGGGAAGATCATGATGGAGTTATTATGTTAAAAAAAAAAAAGATCACAGAGAAAAACATAGAAATCATTGAAAGGATAATTTATAAGAGATCTTTTTTTTTCCAAAGACAAATGAATATCTAGATAAGAATTTAAAGTATGATTAATAATGACAGAGTAGAAGAAAATTGAAAAAATTCATATTTGATGAATTATTTTCTTTACACTAAAGGTAAATTGGGACGATGGGTTTGAAAAGAGTAGTAAAAGTTTGAAACAGCTCTTGTTCAAAATACTTCTGGAAAATGACAGCCATAAAATGGCATTATAAATCTTACCTCTTGATTCATTGATAGCATTTGTTCACCCAACTCAATGAATATTTTTCAGACAGAGTTGAGTAAACTCTAACAACTCTATGTTTTGAACTATATTATTGCCCTATTGGGCTGATTTCTACCAAAATATTTATTTCTTCCTCTATATTTCCTCTTCCTTTTACATGGCTGTGAGAATTATTGATCTTTGCATATCACAGAACACATTGTTATAATAGTAAATATATTATTGTTTATATAATCCCTCAAAGAATATTCCCTCTGCTTGGCATGGACAGTATGGCGTTAGAAGATCTATGTTTAGATTTGGCCCCTACATTTACTTGTTCTGCATCGTTCAGTTACCTTAAATTGTTTGGTCATTATTAGAAATTGTAGGAATAATATCTATTGGAAGGATCAACTGGGCTAAAGAGTGCAGTTAAATATAGAAGCCAATGCATAAATCCTACCTATAAACACTTGTAGATTTTCTCTTTGCAGATGTCTCCTTTTGACAAAGTAACTTTTGCTGGGACAAAGTTACTACTATACCATTCTTTAGTGTTCATTGATGCCTCAACCCTTTCCATCTGCCCAAGAGTGTCATTATGCCCCATTCCTTTCTTTTTTGTTCAACACAGAATTAGATAGATTTGAAGAACTGAGGAAACCAAAATATACCAAAACTGGTTTACTTTACTTTCCTACTTTACTTTAGGAAAGCTACTAGATGAAGGTAAGAATAGATTGAGAAGGTGGATGAAGGAGGGCAAAAATGAAAAGCTTGGTAGTAGGAGAATGGGGAAGAGGAATAGGAAACAGTTTTTAGTAACTGTCACTCTGTGGAAATTGTTAGAAAAAAGATAAGATATTTAATGTCATTTGTTCTCTTTTGTGGAATGAATTCCCTTCAACTGCTTTGCAAAGGATTCCAGTACAGATGTAATTTCTTTTTTTAATACTTAAAAAAAAAAAAAAAAGAGTTGGTTTGGCTATTGCTTTGAATGAAACATGAGGAGACCATGTTGTTAGGTTATCACTTTAATCCAGTAACAAAAATATTCTTTATCTGATTGTCTACATGATAGGTCTAACCATGTTCATGTTATATGTGGGATGTAGAATATCAGGAAATTCAGAACAATATTCATATATAAACTGAACTGGTGAGAAACACAAGTACAAATTTTCCTAAATTAAATGGCCTATGATGGGAATACCAGACCACCTGAGCTGCCTCTTGAGAAATTTGTATGCAGGTCAGGAAGCAACAGTTAGAACTGGACATGGAACAACAGACTGGTTCCAAATAGGAAAAGGAGTACATCAAGGATGTATATTGTAACCCTGCTTATTTAACTTATATGCAGAGTACATCATGAGAAACGCTGGACTGGAAGAAACACAAGCTGGAATCAAGATTGCCAGGAGAAATATCAATAACCTCAGATATGCAGATGACACCACCTTTCTGGCAGAAAGGGAAGAGGAACTAAAAAGCCTCTTGATGAAAGTGAAAGAGGAGAGTGAAAAAGTTGGTTTAAAGCTCAACATTCAGAAAACATTCAGAAGATTATGGCATCCGGTCCCATCACTTCATGGGAAATAGATGGGGAAACAGTGGAAACAGTGGCAGACTTTATTTTTGGAGCTCCAAAATCACTGCAGATGGTGACTGCAGCCATGAAATTAAAAGATGCTTACTCCTTGGAAGGAAAGTTATGACCAATCTGGATAGCATATTTAAAAGCAGAGACATTACTTTGCCAATGAAGGTCTGTCTTAGTCAAAGCTGTAGTTTTTCCTGTGGTCATGTATGGATGTGAGAGCTGGACTGTGAAGAAGGCTGAGCACGTAAGAATTGATGCTTTTGAACTGTGGTGTTGGAGAAGACTCTTGAGAGTCCCTTGGACTGCAAGGAGATCCAACCAGTCCATTCTGAAGGAGATCAGCCCTGGGATTTCTTTGGAAGGAATGATGCTAGAGCTGAAACTCCAGTACTTTGACCACCTCATGAGAAGAGTTGACTCATTGGAAAAGACTCTGATGCTGGGAGGGATTGGTGGCAGGAGGAGAAGGGGATGACAGAAGATGAGATAGCTGGATGGCATCACTGACTCAATGGACTTGAGTCTGGGTGAACTCTGGGAGTTGGTGATGAACAGGGATGCCTGGCGTGCTGCAATTCATGGGGTCGCAAAGAGTCGGACATGACTGAGCGACTGAACTGAACTGATGAATCTAAAGCACCATATTTCTCTATGTTTCTTAATAGGCATGTTTGGATAAATCATATATATTAGTTTAAACTAATTCCTTTTTCTACCTCTTAGCTCCAATCCCATCCCTCCCCCCAAAAAAAAGACTTTCTCAAATGTCTATCTATAAAATTCCCATGGATTCTCATAAAAAATATTCACCCAAATGAAGGCATTTTGAAAGAGAGGGAGAGTGGCATTTAATACATAATTCAAAAAATCATTTTTCTATAAAGCAACTATAAAAAAAGATACAAATAAGTAAATATTTGTCTATAAAGCAACTACCAACAAAAGATACATAAGTAAGTGAAACAGTATAACAGAGGACTTACTAAATGGAGAAGAGTGTCTATCCATTCAGTTCCATAAATAACCAGTTCATTTCTCATTTTTACCATCATATTTTATTTAAATAAGGAGATTTTAAAAACCAAATTTAGTATCGAACTAAAAGATATTGAAATGTATTAAAAAAACAAAAATGTGTATTTTTATCTTGTTAAAATATATATTATATGGCTAAAAACTGGTAGGTAGTGTTATATATGTGTATAAGGGTACACATTTAAAGCATTTGATAATAATGACATGTATTATATATAAACATATGCTCATTCCCTAGTTGAAAAGTTAACATTTAAATGACTCTATTTAGAGTAGAAAATTAAGCATGGGTGGTTTAGTCACTAAGTTTGTCTCATTCTTTAGACCCCATGGACTGTAGCCTGCCAGGCTCCTCTATCCATAGGATTTTCCAGGCAAGAATATGGAGTCGGTTGCCATTTCTTTCTCCAGAAAATTATGAATATATTTTAATAACAGATTCAAGTGCTGAATACATACTAGAGAAATTAAAATAATAGATAACTGGATTGACAAGGTATCCTTCAGGATAAATATAATAAAATGAAATGAATCCTATTTTTATGCTGAGACATTTGCATAATGAATATTTGTGTAATTAGGGATAGAATTCACTGTATTAAATTACCTTTTGAGAAACTAGAGGCATCTTGAATTGAGATGATTATAAAGGGTTAAGTCAAAATAGTACAGCAATTATTCTATAACATTATATTGATGTAATTTACCATTCTCTTCAAGAAAATTAGAGATACCAAAGGAACATTTCATGCAAAGATGGGCTCGATAAAGGACAGAAATGGTATGGACGTAACAGAAGCAGAAGATATTAAGAAGAGATGGCAAGAATACACAGAAGAACTGTACAAAAAAGATCTTCATGACCCAGATAATCACGATGGTGTGATCACTGACCTAGAGCCAGACATCCTGGAATGTGAAGTCAAGTGGGCCTTAGAAAGCATCACTATGAACAAAGCTAGTGGAGGTGATGGAATTCCAGTTGAGCTATTTCAAATCCTGAAAGATGATGCTGTGAAAGTGCTACACTCAATATGCCAGCAAATCTGGAAAACTCAGCAGTGGCCACAGGACTGGAAAAGGTCAGTTTTCCTTCCAATCCCAAAGAAAGGCAATGCCAAGGAATGCTCAAACTACCGCACAATTGTACTCATCTCACACGCTAGTAAAGTAATGCTCAAATTCTCCAAGCCAGGCTTCATCAATAGGTGAACCGTGAACTTCCTGACGTTCAAGCTGGTTTTAGAAAAGGCAGAGGAACCAGATCAAGTTGCCAACATCCACTGGATCAGAAAAACATCTATTTCTGCTTTATTAACTGCGCCAAAGCCTTTGACTGTGTGGATCACAATAAACTGTGGAAAATTCTGAAAGAGATGGGAATACCAGACCACCTGATCTGCCTCTTGAGAAATTTGTGCAGATCAGTAAGCAACAGTTAGAACTGGACATGGAACAACAGACGGGTTCCAAATAGGAAAAGGAGTACATCAAGGCTGTATATTGTCATTCTGCTTATTTAACTTATATGCAGAGTACATCATGAGAAATGCTGGACTGGAAGAAGCACATCTGGAATCAAGATTGCTGGGAGAAATATCAATAACCTCAGATATGCAGATGCCACCACCCTTCTGGCAGAAAGTGAAGAGGAACTCAAAAGCCTCTTGACGAAAGTGAAAGTGGAGAGTGAAAAAGTTGGCTTAAAGCTCAACATTCAGAAAATGAAGATCATGGCATGTGGTCCCATCACTTCATGGGAAATAGATGGGGAAACAGTGGAAACAGTGGCAGACTTTATTTTTTTGGGCTCCAAAATCACTGCAGATGGTGACTGCAGCCATGAAATTAAAAGACACTTACTCCTTGGAAGGAAAGTTATGACCAACCTAGATAGCATATTCAAAAGCAGAGACATTACTTTGCCAACAAAGTTTTGTCTAGTCAAGGCTATGGTTTTTCCTGTGGTCATGTATGGATGTGAGAGTTGGACTGTGAAGAAGGCTGAGCGCTGAAGAATTGATGCTTTGAACTGTGGTGTTGGAGAAGACTCTTGAGAGTCCCTTGGACTGCAAGGAGATCCAACCAGTCCATTCTGAAGGAGATCAGCCCTGGGATTTCTTTGGAAGGAATGATGCTAAAGCTGAAACTCCAGTACTTTGGCCACCTCATGTGAAGAGTTAACTCATTGGAAAAGACTCTGATGCTGGGAGGGACTGGGGGCAGGAGGAAAAGGGGACGACAGAGGATGAGATGGCTGGATAGCACCACTGACTCCATGGTTGTGAGTCTGAGTGAACTCCGGGAGTTAGTGATGGACAGGGAGGCCTGGCGTGCTGCGATTCATGGGGTCGCAAAGAGTTGGACACGACTGAGCGACTGAACTGAACTGAAGTGAACTGACTCCAGGTATTTCTTGACTTCCTACGTTGCATTACAGTCCCCTATAATGAAAGGGACATCTTTTTTCGGGTGTTAGTTCTAAAAGGTCTTGCAGGTCTTCATAGAACTGTTCAATTTCAGCTTCTTCAGCATTACTGGTCGGGACATAGACTTGGATTACCGTGATATTAAATGGTTTGCCTTGGAAATGTTCAGAAATCATTCTGTCATTTTTGAATTGCATCCCATCCAAGTACTGCATTTCAGACTCTTTTGTTGACTATGATGGCTACTCCATTTCTTCTAAGGGATTCTTGACCACGGTAGTAGATGTAATGGTCATCTAAGTTAAAATCACGCATTCCAGTCCATCTTAGTTCACTGATTCCTAGAATGTCCACATTCACTCTTGCCATCTCCTTTTTGACCACTTCCAATTTGCCTTGATCTTGCTAAAATTGAAATACAATCTTTGGTACTTCAAGTGTCTAAAAATAGTTAGGACAATGAGTCCCTGCTTAAGACTGTTAAGGACTGAACTGATAGAGTAGTTTGATGTATGGCTTCGTTTAGTGGTTTTGGTTGTTTTTTTTTTTTTTTTTTTTGATGGCCAGAGCAAAAGAAGATTTCCATGGAAGTCTCAGTTTGAGGAGTTTGTATTTTTTTTTTTCCTAATGACCTAAATGAACTAGGAATCTCCTGTGGCATATATTGTCTTGTCTCAGCATTTGGACTGCATTTACAACTTTTAAGAATGCTCAGTGCTACATGTATGATTGTACACATATGAAAATTAAGTTACATGTGTTGTAGAACTTGTAATTTTGGCTTGATATAAACTTAATATATCCTTTCTATTGACTGGTGATCCCATTTGAAAAGATACACGGCTAGCAGTAGTGCCACAACATTTATCTCCCATCCAGTATCTTCTCTCATATAAGTGCTTCCCTGGTGGCTCAGACGGTAAAGCGTCTGCCTGCAATGCAGGAGACTGGGGTTTGATCCCAGGGTTGGGAAGATCCCTTAGAGAAGGAAATGGCAACCCACTCCAGTACTCTTGCCTGGAAAATCCCATGAACAGAGGTGCCTGGTAGGCTACAGCCCATGGGGTCGCAAAGAGTCAGACACAACTGAGCGACGTCACTTTCTTTTTTTTTTTTAATCCAGTAAGAATAGCGTGAAGTTTTTTTTTTTCCCCCAAGACGAACCATCTTTGGTGCATTATAATTCTGGTTGTACCTATCAATATAAACATTATAAAAAGAAAAAATAAACAAAAACAAGTCAATATTCTTTCTCTGTCCAAACTCAGAAATCTGAGACCTTCTGGCTCAGTAGTCCCCTGGAAATACACTGCTGCTGTAATTATTCAGCTTCTGCTTTTTTGAAGCCGCATTGTGATATTCCCAACAGAGAATGGAAAGCACAAATGCTAGTCTGAATTTCAAGTTTCACAATCAGTTTTTCCACCCACGCTATTTAAATATCCTGTTCTCTATTGCTTTGAAGGGTTTGTGATCCAACTCCACTGTGAAACATTTTGTATCCTAGAAAGGAATGGATTTCTGTACTGAATAAATTCAGCCTGCCTTGAGAAATAGTTCCTCCAGTGAAAAAACAAATAAGTAAATTTCATCCTAAAAGGTTACAATTTGGGTATTAGAGCCCAATTATATCATTGAGGCATGCTGAAACATTTAGCCAAAATATAGAGAAATGTCCTTTACAGGAGGATCAATGAGTATGTATGTGAGAAGTCAAATGTCCAAATATGCTGACTGTAAAGGAGAAATATATTTAATGGTGTGCTTATCACTTATTCCTTAATTTTGTCTTCCCAAAGGCTTAAACACTCCAGTACTCTTGCCTTGGAAATCCCATGGACGGCGGAGCCTGGTGGGCTGCACTCCATGGGGTCGGGAAGAGTCGGAGATGACTGAGGGACTTCACTTTCACTTTTCACTTTCATGCTTTGGAGAAGGAAATGGCAACCCACTCCAGTATTCTTGCCTGGAGAATCCCAGGGATGGGAGCCTGGTGGACTGCCATCTATGGGGTCGCACAGAGTCGGACAGGACTGACGTGACTCAGCAGCAAAGGCTTAAAGAAATCCAGGCTTATCATAATCTAGTAGAGTGATAAGAAGGAAGAATCAATTTGTTTATGCCTCCAATGACAGTTATTTGATTTATTGGTTTTCCTGTCTTTGTATCCACCAGACTATGAGATAGCTTAGATTGTAGATTACACTGATTTTACATTTTTATATACCTCACTTCTAGCCTAAGATCTGTTGTATATGCAATGCCCAATAAATATGTTTAGTTAATCAATGCAATGTAATATGAGATGGTTTATTGTGGGTTGAAAATTCTTTGTTTGCTTAAACCCATGGGAAACTAATTGGGTCAACAAATACTCCTACTTTCTCCCTTGGGCTCCTTGCTTAAGTTTTCCTTGACTATCCACAACTACCTGTAATATATTTTTAATCACATCAATTATATATACATTGCAAAGACTTCTCTGGGAGTTTGATGTAAGACAATTAACTTCTTAGCTGAATTTTTACCGGAGAACAATCAGGTTTAATGTGTTGGTAAGGATTAATATTCTAATACTACCAAGACCAAAAGTTATTGGGTCATCCATATAGCCATTTATTTTTATTCATTCATTCATTTATTCATTCAAACAGCATTCAGTAACTTCCACTTATTATGTACAAAACATGATACTGGATGCTTGGGCAAAAGAAAAACAGTTTCTTTTAACAACTTTTAGTCTACCAAGCTTATTTTGTCTATCTTTGCAAAAGCCTCATTATCAAGAACATGTGGTGGAAATGCAAAGATAATAATCAACCAGTGCTTCTAACCTTTTTAAGGTCAGGAGTGCCTGTAAGATTCTGATGAAAGCTAATGATATTCTCACCATAATTGCAAGTATACATACATTAAGTTTATTTTTATTGTTTCGTATGATTTACAGAAAAATAGAAGTTTACCCAGGGGTTGAAAATTAAGAAAAACCTTCTAATTTGGTTTAAAATACTTATTATTTTAAAGATAAAAAGGGGCAATCTGAAAAGAAAAAGTCTTTTCACAGCCCATCACTATTAATTTTAATATATTTCCCTTTAATAAAAACTTTTATCAATTCATCTTTAAAGTTTCCCCTTCCTCATTCTCATTACCCTTAAAACAAACATCACCTCTACTATCTTTCCCTGATTGTCTATTTCCTTAAGATAGTCTCCAAACATTCTAAAGTTGGTTGTCTTTTCCAATCTTCTATAACTACTGGTTCAAATAACATCAACCTCAAATAAAATCACATTTCTCTAAGTCCTCAAACACTGCTACCATCCTAAAATAATGAATTGTTGAAATCCTAGGCACTGCTTGATCCCGGTAATTGTGTTGAATTTACATAGGTAAACTAATGATTTTATAGAAAATCACTATGTGCAAACATATTTTTAAACTTCCAAATTATACAAAATCACTTTATATACTATAAAGTCTGCATTAATTCTGAAGATTATTTAAAAATTAAGATAAAACTCTTCCTACCATTAGATTTATAGATTTCCAATAAATTTTGCCAAACAGCTTAGATACTTTTTAATAGGACATATTTTCATCTTAAGATATTCACGTTCAGCACCCATACTTTGCAATTAAGATAGCAGCATGAAGAAATATTGTTAGCTGTTAGTGTCATGTGTGACAGTAATATAAAGTTAATTGATATATGAGTTACAAAATTATACTGCTGGTTATTGCTTGAAGGCCTAATGTTGAGCCCCAGTTTCCATCAGGTGACAGTTTTAATATCTGCTGGTGATGCTCATTTTATCTGTAGCAGCTGCTTAATTTTTCCTGGTTAGAGGAAAGATTTCAAAAATTGAAACACTGTGAGGTCTTTGGGAAAAGGAGAAAAAATAGAACAGAGGAAATAAGCTTTATTTATAGAAATATATTTATCATAGATAAATCATATCCATTTCACATTTTCTCATGTTTGTGTGATGGAAAACCTAAATACTTTTAGATATGAAAATTAGCAATGAATCTATATAAGCATTTCCAAATAGTTTTAAACTTTAAAAATTTTTTTTTAATTTTTTAAATTATTTTTTTTATTGAAGGATAATTGCTCTACAGAACTGTGTTGTTTCTGCTAAACATCAACATCAATCAGCCATAGGCATACATATGTCCCCTCCCCATAGAATCCCCCTCCCACCTTCTTCCCCATCCCACACCTCTAGTTTGTTACATAGCCCATGTTTGAGTTCCCTGAGTAGTATTGCAACCTCCCATTGGCTATCTATTTTACATACAGTAATGTAAGTTTCCATATTTCTCTCTCCATACATCCCACCCTCTATTTCCTCCCTCTTCGCTCCTCTTGTCCATAAGTCTGGTCTCTATTACTGTCTCACTCTATTTAATCATCCTCAGTTCAGTTCAGTTCAGTTGCTCAGTCGTGTCTGACTCTTTGCGACCCCGTGAATCGCAGCATGCCAGGCCTCCCTGTCCATCACCAACTTCCAGAGTTCACCCAGACTCACGTCCATCGAGTCAGTGATGCCATCCAGTTATCTCATTCTCTGTCATCCCCTTCTCCTCCTGCCACCAATCCCTCCCAGCATCAGAGTCTTTTCCAGTGAGTCAACTCTTCTCATGAGGTGGTCAAAGTACTGGAGTTTCAGCTTTAGCATCATTCCTTCCAAAGAAATCCCAGGGCTGATCTCCTTCAGAATGGACTGGTTGGATCTCCTTGCAGTCCAAGGGACTCTCAAGAGTCCTCTCCAACACCACAGTTCAAAAGCATCAATTCTTCAGCTCTCAGCCTTCTTCACAGTCCAACTCTCACATCCATACATGACCACTGGAAAAAGCATAGCCTTGACTAGACAGACCTTTGTTGGCAAAGTAAAGTCTCTGCTTTTGAATATGCTATCTAGGTTGGTCATAGCTTTCCTTCCAAGGAGTAAGCGTCTTTTAATTTCATGGCTGCAGTCACCATCTGCAATGATTTTGGAGCCCCCAAAAATAAAGTCTGCCACTGTTTCCACTGTTTCCCCATCTATTCCCCATGAAGTGATGGGACCACATGCCATGATCTTAGTTTACCGAATGTTGAGCTTTAAGCCAATTTTTTCACTCTCCTCTTTCACTTTCCTCAAGAGGCTTTTTAGTTCTTCTTCACTTTCTGTCATAAGGGTGGTGTTATCTGCATATCTGAGGTTACTGATATTTCTCCAGGCAATCTTGATTCAAGCTTGTGCTTCTTCCAGACCAGCGTTTCTCATGATGTACTCTGCATAGAAGTTAAATAAGCAGGGTGACAATATACAGCCTTGATGTACTCCTTTTCCTATTTGGAACCAGTCTGTTGTTCCATGTCCAGTTCTAACTGTTGTTTTGTGACCTGCATAGGAAGAGGCAGGTCAGGTAGTCTGGTATTCCCATCTCTTTCAGAATTTTCCACAGTTTATTGTGATCCACACAGTCAAAGGCTTTGGCATAGTCAATAAAGCAGAAATAGATGTTTTTCTGGAACTCGCTTGCTTTTTCCATGATCCAGTGGATGTTGGCAATTTGATCTCTGGTTCTTCTGCTTTTTCTAAAACCAGCTTGAACATCAGGAAGTTCATGGTTCACATATTGCTGAAGCCTGGCTTGGAGAATTTTGAGCATTACTTTAATAGCGTGTGAGATAAGTGCAGTTGTGCGGTAGTTTGAGCATTCTTCGGCATTGCCTTTCTTTGGGATTGGAAGGAAAACTGACCTTTTCCAGTCCTGTGGCCACTGCTGAGTTTTCCAAATTTGCTGGCATATTGAATGTAGCACTTTCACAGCATCATCTTTCAGGATTTGGAATAGCTCAACTGGAATTCTATCACCTCCACTAGCTTTGTTTGTAGTGATGCTTCCTAAGGCCCACTTGACTTCACATTCTAGGATGTCTGGCTCTAGTTGAGTGATCACACCATTGTGATTATCTGGGTCGTGAAGTTCTTTTTTGTACAGTTCTTCTGTATGTTCTTGCCACCTCTTCTTAAGATCTTCTGCTTAAGTCCATTCCATCTCTGTCCTTTATTGAGCCCATTTTGCATGAAATGTTCCCTTGGTAGCTCTAATTTTCTTGAAGAGATCTCTGGTCTTTCCCATTCTGTTGTCTTCCTCTATTTCTTTGCGTTGATCACTGAGGAAGGCCTTCTTTTCTCTTCTTGGTATTCTTTGGAACTCCATTCAGATGCTTATATCTTTCCTTTTATTCTTTGTTTTTCACTTCTCTTCTTTTCACAGCTATTTGTAAGGCCTCCTCACACAGCCATTTTGCTTTTTTGCATTTCTTTTCCTTGGGGATGGTGTTGATCCCTGTCTCCTGTACAATGGCAGGAACCTCATTCCATAGTTCATCAGGCACTCTATCTATCAGCTCTAGGCCCTTAAATCTATTTCTCACTTCCACTGTATAATCATGAGGGATTTGATTTAGGTAGTACCTGAATGGTCTAATGGTTTTCCCTACTTTCTTCAGTTTAAGTCTGAATTTGGCAATAAGGAGTTCATGATCTGAGCCACAATCAGCTCCTGGTCTTGTTTTTGCTGACTGTATAGAGCTTCTCCATCTTTGGCTGCAAAGAATATAATCAATCTGATTTCAGTGTTGACCATCTGGTGATGTCCATGTGTAAAGCCTTCTCTTGTGTTGTTGGAAGAGGGTATTTCCTAGGACCAGTGCATTCTCTTGGCATAACTCTACTAGTCTTTGCCCTTCCTTATTCTGTACTCCAAGGCCAAATTTGCCTGTTACTCCAGGTATTGGCAAACCACTTCAGTATTCTTGCCTTGAGAACCCCCATGAACAGTATGAAAAGGCAAAATGATAGGATCCTGAATGAGGAACTCCACAGGTCAGTAGGTGCCCAATATGCTACTGGAGATCAGTGGAGAAATAACTCCAGAAAGAATGAAGGGATGGAGCCAAAGCAAAAACAATACCCAGTTGTGGATGTGACTGGTGATAGAAGCAAGGTCTGATGTGGTAAACAGCAATATTGCATAGGAACCTGGAATGTTAGGTCCATGAATCAAGGCAAAGTGGAAGTGGTCAAACAGGAGATGGCAAGAGTTAACATCAACATTCTAGGAATCCGTGAACTAAAATGGACTGGAGTGCGTGAATTTAACTCAGATGACTATTATATCTACTCCTGTGGGCAGGAATCCCTTAGAAGAAATGGAGTAGCCATCATGGTCAACAAAAGAGTCTGAAATGCAGTACTTGGATGCAATCTCAGAAACAACAAAATGCACTCTGTTCATTTCCAAGGCAAACCATTCAATATCACAGTAATCCAAGTCTATGCCCCAACCGGTAACACTGAAGAAGCTGAAGTTGAACAGTTCTATGAAGAATTACAAGACCTTTCAGAACTAACACCCAAAAGAGATGTCCTTTTCATTCTAGGGGACTGGAATGCAAAAGTAGGAAGTCAAGAAACACCTGGAGTAACAGGCAAATTTGGCCTTGGAATACGGAATGAAGCAGGGCAAAGACTATTAGAGTTTGCCAAGAAAATGCACTGGTCATGGCAAACACCCTCTTCCAACAACACAAGTGAAGACTCTACACATGGACATCACCAGATGATCAACACTGACATCAGATTGATTATACCCTTTGCTTTAAACTCAACATTCAGAAAATGAAGATCATGGCATCTAGTCCCATCATTTCAAGGGAAATAGATGGGGAAACAGTGGAAACAGTGTCAGACTTTATTTTATTTTTTTATTTTTTTGGCTCCAAAATCACTGCAGATGGTGACTGCAGCCATGAAATTAAAAGACACTTACTCCTTGGAAGAAAAGTTATGACCAACCTAGATAGCATATTGAAAAGCAGAGACATTACTTTGCCAACAAAGGTCTGTCTAGTCAAGGCAATGGTTTTTCCAGTGGTCATGTATGGATGTGAGAGTTGGACTGTGAAGAAAGCTGAGTACCAAAGAATTGATGCTTTTGAACTGTGGTGTTGGAGAAGACTCTTGAGAGTCCCTTGGACTGCAAGAAGATCCAATCAGTCCATTCTGAAAGAGATCAGCCCTGGGATTTCTTAGGAAGGAATGATGCTAAAGCTGAAACTCCAGTACTTTGACCACCTCATGCAAAGGGTTGGCTCACTGGAAAAGACTCTGATGCTGGGAGGGATTGGGGGCAGGAGGAGAAGGGGATGACAGAGGATGAGATGGCTGGATGGCATCACTGACTCGATGGATGTGAGTTTGAGTGAACTTCAGGAGTTGGTGATAGACAGGGAGGCCTGGCGTGCTGCGATTTATGGGGTCACAAAGAGTCGGACACGACTGAGCAACTGAACTGAACTGAGAAGGGAAATTAACTTGAAGGAGACCCTACAGATATTAACTTAGGAAAAAATAATTACACTGCTTAATCTGATTTGAATTTTAGAAGTCAAAATAGATTTGTTGTGGTTTAGTTGCTAAGCTTTGTCTGACTCTTTTGTCATGCCATGGACTGTACCCTGCCAGGCTCCTCTGTCCATGTGGTTTTCCAGGCAAGAATACTGGCATGAGTTGCCATTTCCTTCTTCAGGGTATCATCGTGATCCGGGAATCAAACCCACATCTCCTGCAGTGGCAGGCAGATTCTCTACCACAGATCTTTCTGGAAAGTCCCCACCATAGATTGATCCTAACAAAAAAGCACAGATCAGTTGTTTATTCACCATCATAAACTAATGGGATGTAGCCAAATGAAAGACATTTATAATTCACTATTATAATAATCCTCATACTTGAATCTCCTCAGCATTTGTTGAATAAAAAAAATTAATAGTACTGAAATGAGTATTTGTGCCTTCCAGAAAGAACTCCTCATTCTTGGATTGCACCCATGCTTTAGTTTAGTCATCTCAAAAATAGTTCATAGAAGTTTAGAATTTAATTAATACTTTTCATTAAAATTCATTTTAAGTAATGAATTTTAAAATAAACACTTTTAATGCTCATTAATTATTCATATAAAATAAGAATTAACTATTAAAGCGAATTTTAAAATTGAATCAAATGTACATACTGAGATTATATTGGGAAAAAAAACCTTTAGGTTATCTTTATTAAAACAAATTTTATCCTCCAAGTATTTATTGAGCCTAGGTTTCAAATCCAGTCTGTTTCAGCTACTTGAAAATTGATTAAAAAAAAAAGTCAGATATTGCAGGTCTCATGGGAGACAAAAATATATGGAATTAACATTTGTAAAGTCAATAAACATATTTGATGGTTACAAGTTAGAGTTTCCAGATAAAATACAGGACTATCAAACTCATAAAAGTAAATGTGTTTTTAAGATAAATTAGAAATAACTTTTTGGTATATGTATGTCCTTTATTGCATGTTTTGTGGGACATACATACACTAAAAACATATTTGCTGTTTATTGAAATTAAATTTAATGAGGCACACCATATTTTTATTTGCTAAATTTAGCAACCTTATGATAGATGTTGTAGGAATAAAGAATTGTAAGAATGAAAGAGGGGTGCAGGGATTGCTGGGAGTATGTGGGGGAGGGAGTGTGGAAGTAAAGTAAAAATTGATACAAATTTGAAGGAGATGACTTCCTCAGCCAAAGGGTTATTTGGGAAAAAAGTGTTCTAACCAGATGGATTGCTAGAAAAAAATTACCAAGGCAAAACTGTGTCTGACTTGATACAGAAATAGTTTAATCATGGCTTCAATTGAAAGATTACTAATAACTTAATGGATGTGTACCCCCTCAACAGAGTTAAAGAAATTTCTCAAAATGATTGTTGTACATGGTCACTATTACAATCCAGGTATGGGCTGTCTCTATAAAATCACATTTCTTAATGACAAGTACCTACAATTCCTTATTTAAACAAACAAAAAAAAATGTTGATCCTAATGCTTCTGGGGGCGGGGTGGGAAAGTGTTTGTTTGTTTTTTTCTCTTTCAGAGGTAAATTCATTTTCCAACCACAGGTAAAATATTTATACCAGTTATGTGGTATATGGTCTTAGAATTAATATATCTCTAGAACAAAGTAGCTAGTTGTCTTTCAGTAGATTCCAAGTTAACGTAGTTTTGTTTCAAATGAGCGTTCTCTTTAAAGAAGCCTTTGGGAATCGTCCCACACTGTTGATGGGAATGCAAATTGGTATAGTCACACGGAAAATAGTGAGGAGGTTCCTTTAAAAACTAAAAATAGAGCTACCATATGACCCAGCAACCCCTCTCCTAGGCGTAGACCCAGAGAAAACCATAATTTGAAAAGATACATGCATCCCAATGTTTAATTGCAACAGTGTTTACAATAGCCAGGGTATGGAAGCAACCTAAATGTCCATTAACACAGGAATAGACAGAGATGTGGTACACATATATAATGGAATATTACTCAGCCATCAAAAGAACAAAATAATGTCAATTGTAGCACTCTGTGGGTAAAGATTCTGCCTGCAATGTAGGAAATGCAGGTCAATCCCTGGTTCAGGAAGATCCCCTGGAGGAGGGCAGGACAACCCACTCCAGTATTCTTACCTGAAGAATCCCAGGGACAGAGGAGCCTGATGGACTACAGTCCATAGGGTCGCAAAGAGTTGGGCGTGACTGAAGTGAGTGTACACACACATTTGCAGCAACATGGATGGGCCTAGAGACCATCATATTGAGTGCAGTAAGTGAGACACAGAAAAGCAAGTATATCATATCACTTATATGTGGAATTGATAAAAATTGTACAAAAGAAATTATTGATGAAACAAAAATAGAGTCACAGATGTGGAAAACAAACATATAGTTACCAGGGGATAAAGTAGGCAAGGGGTAAATTGGGAGACTGAGATTGACATACACACACTACTATATATAAAATAGACAACTAATAAAGATCTACTGCATAGCACAAGCAATTCTACTCAATACTCTGTAATGGTCTATTGCAAAATAATCTGAAAGAAGAGTAGATATATGTTTATGTATAACTTATTCACTTTGCTGTACATCTGAAACTAGCATAACATTGTAAATCAACTATATTCCAATAATTTTTTAAAAGAAACTTTAAAATAGCTCTAAAAAAAATAGTTCTAGTTGGACCAATGGTAAGCAATGATTCAATTAATTAAAATTTAGATAAGTTGAATGATACTCCTATGAGTACAAAATACCTTAAATTTTAATTATGAAATGATTATAATCCTTGGATATAAAAATGACTGCCTTAGTTTAAAATAATATAAATTTCTAAATGATATAAAAATAATTCAAATAACAGCAGCTTCCCACTTGTTATATAACAGAAATATATATCTACATTTGCAAAATTGAGTGTTAAATTGGAAAATAATACAAAAATATATTTTCCTTATGTATGCATATCAGAAGAGTTCTTTGTCTGACTTTTCTGGTAAATGCCCCCTTCCCAGTCTTTTATCTTCTGTATTTAATCACAGCTTCACTGCTATTAATGCCTTTCCAGATAATACTGCTTTTTTTATTATTATATTTTTGCTTGAAAATAGGATGAATGACATGATGTAGTAATAGTTAAACAACAACCAGGACTTCATGAACCATACATGGAAGACAGTGAGTGACTATAAAACTGATTTAGCTAGTTGAAAAAATCTACAAGTAATCATGCCCTTGGAGAACAAGATGGATTCTTGCCATATTTAATTTCCTCATGTAATAGAAGCAAGAGTGTTACCTGCTGAAATTATTAAGCATATAATAATTAAAATGTATTATATTATGGCATGAAAACACAATAATAAATATACATCTTTCTCTAATAACCAATCTAAGTATAAATAATTATTCAACATATATTAATTTTTGCATGTATATGCATTATTCTTTCTAAATTAATTAAGTTTAATTGGAAGATAATGACTTTACAATATTGTGATGGTTTTCCATACATCATCATGAAAAGGGCACAGACATACATCAGTATTAATATACATTCATTTTTGAAAGACCACAGCAGTCCCAATCATTTTGGCACCAGGGACTCATTTCATAGAAGATAATTTTTCCTAAGACTGGGGTAGGGGATGATTTCAGGATAATTCAAGCACATCACACTTATGGTGCACTTTATTTCTAATCTGATGTTGCTGTTGTTCTCACAGGAGGTACTGGTCTGTGGCCTGCTGTTGCTGCTGCTGCTAAGTCATTTCAGTCGTGTCCGACTCTGTGCAACCCCATAGACGGTAGCCCGCCAGGCTCCCCGTCCCTGGGATTCTCCAGGCAACAACACGAGTGTGGCCTGGAGGATGGCAAACCCTGAGCTATAGCAAGTATTAAAAAGTAAAAAGTATTGGGAAAAAAACCTAAAACTATGGAATTTGTTTCTCTTACAGAAGAGATCTACATTTGTATAGGTTTCCATTAGGTTGTATTTAGTATCTTAAGAGTTGGGTGCTAACTGGAAGACTTTTTTTTTTTAAGGGAGAAAACTGCTGTTGCAAGAGACTATACTCTGAAAGTCACCACTGACTGGTTCTATACCCTGCCTAAACACCTACAACTGGCTGATAAAAGTTTTATCACAGCGAACTGTAATTATCTACTCATGTGTTTGTATTACTTATTATATTAATTCAAAAGTTCATGATGTATTATAATTTATGCAAAACCTTAGGGATTTCTCCTTCATAGAGAAAGAAGAGCTTAACTATTAAAAGCATTCTAACCTAGAGTTTTGCTAAATATGAATTTTACCACTTTTGTGTTAGGTAAACATTGCCAAATCATTTCATGTCTCTTTCAGTATTGCTTTCCTTACCAATGGAGGGATTAATGAGTTTTTGCCTTACATGGTAGTTTTTGGATTGGATACTTTATTGCAAATAAAATGTTTTGATGTGTTCTTGACTAAATAGGTATTCAACTAATGTTAGATATTATTATTAGCTATTTTATTTATATCATAATATAATGTGTATCACAAAGTAAGTGGTTAATTAATATTTTGGAATTAATAACTGGATGGATTAAAACAATCTGAAAGAGTACTACTATTTATTGAAGTTCAAATATTTTTCCAAGAAAGGTTGCTCATTTCATCAATAAATATCTTATATTGAAGATTACCAGATACATTTCAAGAAGTTGTTGTTTAGTTGCTGTGTTCAACTCTTTTGCAACTCCATCAACTGTAGCCCACCTCTCTCCTTTGTCCATGGGATTTCTGTGTACAACTAATTCTGATCAGATGCCAGGATCTTAGTTTTATGAATGTTGCAAGTTTTAAGTCAACTTAAAACTTCTTTCACTTCTTTCTTTCACTTCTCTTCTCTTCTTTCACTTTCATCAAGAGGCTTTTTAGTTCTTCTTCGCTTCCGTACTAACGGTGGTACATTATCTGAGGTTATTGATATTTCTTCCAGCAACCTTTATGCCAGCTTGTTCTTCATCCAGTCCAGCATTTCTCATGATGTACTCTGCATAGAAGTTAAATAAGCAGGGTGACAACATACAGCCTTGTATATACTCTTCCCATATGGAATCAGTCTGTTTTCCCATGTCCAGTTCTAACTGCTGCTTCTTGACCTGCATACAGATTTCTGAGGAGGCAGGTCAGGTAGTCTAATATTCCTATCTCTTGAAGAATTTTCCACAGTTTGTTGTGATCCACCCAGTAAAAGGCTTTGGCATAGTCAATAAATCAGAAGTAGATTTTTTTCCGGAACTCTCTTGCTTTTTCTAAAATCATGGCATCTGGACCCATCACTTCATGGCAAATAGATGTGGAAACAGTGGCAGAATTTATTTTGGGGGCTCCAAAATAACTGGAGATGGTGACTGCAGCCATGAAATTAAAAGACACTTGTTCCTTGGAAGAGAAGTTATGATGAACCTAGACAGCACATTAAAAAGCAGAGATGTTACTTTACCATCAAATGCCCGCCTTGTCAAAGCATTGGTTTTTCCAATAGTCATGAAGGGGTATGAGAATTGGACTATAAGAAAGCTGAGCACTGAAGAATTGATGTTTTTGAACTGTGGTGTTGGAGAAGACTCTTGAGAGTCCCTTGGACTGCAAGGAGATCCAACCAGTCCATCTTAAAAGAAACCAGTCTTGAATTTTCATTGGAAGGACTGATGCTGAAGCTGAAACTCCAACTCCAAATCTTTGGGCACCTGATGCGAAGAACTGACTCATTTGAAAAGATCCTGATGCTGGGAAAGATTGAAGGTGGGAGAAGGGGCCGACAGATGATGAGATGGTTGGATGGCACCACCAACTCAATGAACATGAGTTTGAGTAAGCTCTGGAAGTTGGTGATGGACAGAGAAGCCTGGTGTGCTGCAGTCCATGGGGATGCAAAGAGTCAGACATGACTGAGGACTGAATGGAACAAAATTCTGATCAATTATATAAACCTCATTTTATTAGTAGGTTACAATAAATACTTCAAGTAAAATCCCAGAAATATTTCATATCAAAGGTAAATCATTTGAAAACTAACACCATGGCTTAACAGGAATAAATATTAAAAATATATAGCAACCACTATCAAAATATTTAATCATTATTAAAATAAGACTAATTAGACACAGAACTCAATGTTTTGGGCCTATTTGAATATATACTAGAAATCTCTTTAAAAAGCTTAGCTTCTTATTATATTCAGATGGTTTCCTCTATTCTTCTTTGCTTTAATGACTATTTCACACATGATATTTAGGCTATATTTAGGAATGTGCTTGAAATATTTTTGACCCTGTCCTTTATGGCAAAGCTTTTGCAATACTATTCAGATAGTACAATACTCTGGAATGAAGCACTTAAATACATTGGTAAAATAGGATTTGGTTATATATAATTCATCTTTGTTATAGAATGAGGCTGTCTCGAATTCCATTCATTTAAAGAGGTCACCCTGTAATTCCAATGAACCTTTTAGAAATTGTTTAACCATATTGTACACAAGATAATGCCAAGGCTAATGACTGTATTTTAATTAAATGCATGATCACAAACTAAGTTGTGCACTGAATAAGAATCTAACATCATGATGGTACAGCTCATCTATGTTCTATAAAACTTTTGTTTGAGGGACAAAAAATAATCTACAGATTAAAAACCTATGCCATCTCAATAATACAATGGAAAAATATTTTCTTTATAGCTGACCACTCTTTTTATACCTAATAAATTAGAAGTATCACAGAGAGAATTTGAAGACAGCCTATAGCAGATATTATTCTCCAATTTAAACAAGAGTTTAACAAGAAGACAAGGTATATTACATCAAGCAGCATGCTACTGCACTGAGCTTTCCCAGGATTTAGTTCAGCTCAGTTGCTCAGTTGTGTCTAACTCTTTGAGACCCCGTGGACTGCAGCACACCAAGCTTCCCTGTTCATCACCAACTCCCGGAGTTTATTCAAACTCATGTTTATTGAGTCAGTGTTGCCATCCAACCATCTCATCCTCTATTGACCCCTTCTCCTCCCGCATTCTATCTTTCCCAGAATCGAGGTCTTCTCCAATGAGTCAGTTCTTCACATGAAGTGGCCAAAGTATTGGAGTTTCAGCCTCAGCATCAGTCCTTCCAATGAATATTTAGGACTGATTTCCTTTAGGATGGACTGGTTGGATCTCCTTGCATTCCAAGGGACTCTCATGAGTCTTCTCCAACACCACAGTTCAAAAGCATCAATTCTTTGTCACTCAGCTTTCTTTACAGTCCAACTCTCACATCCATACATGACTACTGGAAAAACCATAACTCTGACTAGACGGACCTTTGTTGGCAAAGTAATGTCTCTACTTTTTAATATGCTGTCTAGGTTGATCATAAGTTTCTTTCCAAGGAGCAAGCATTGTTTAATTTCATGGCTTCAGTCACCATCTGCAGTGATTTTGGAATCCAAAAGAATAAAGTCTTTCACTGTTTCTGTTATTTCCCCATCCATTGGGCATGAAGTGATGGGATTGGATGCCATGACCTTAGTTTTCTGAATGTTGAGTTTTAAACCAACTTTTTCATTCTCCTCTTTCACTTTCATCAAGAGTCTTGTTAGTTCGTTTTGCTTTCTGTCGTAAGGGTGATGTCATCTGCATCTGAGCTTATTGACATTTCTCCTGACAATCTTGATTCCAGCATGTGCTTCATCCAGCCTGGCATTTTGCATGATGTAGTCTGCATGTAAGGTAGATAAGCAGGGTGACAGTATGCAGCCTTGATGCACTCCCTTCCTGATTTGGAATGAGTCTGTTGTTCCATGTCCAGTTCTAACTGTCCAGTTTTTGACCTGCAGTTGGAGGCAGAAAATTTCCAAATCCTTTTAACCACTGGCCTCCTTTCTGAGGCAGTCAGTCTGGGTGGCTAGGCCACAGGCCACATTGTATGCTCTTCACCTCATTTACTCAGCAAATGCTTTATTTGGGGAACAATAACACTAGCCAACAGGGATGACAATTTAAACCTACCAATACAAATGGGAATCCTAAGGACTTTACTCATTCCTTCATCACAGATTGCTTTAGATCCTATTTAGACACATTCTTTCCTTCCCATTCCCTTAGCAGCAATGAAAACGAACCAGGAAGAAAAGCTGATAGTAACCATAACATTTTGACCTCACCCTTTTAATTCACTAGGGTTATAGGTTAGGAGACTGAAAATTCTCTTTTCCCCTGCTCCTTACCTAATTCCTGGCTAGCTCTCACTCATGTCTCAGGTCCAGCTTTAAATTTCACTCAGCGAAGCATCATTTCCTGCTCACCAATAGTTTATTTCTTCCAACTTCAATTCGCTTTTAAGGTTCTAAGCCCTTCCATTTCTGCTACTATTAAAACTGAAATTAAATAACCATATTTGTAATTAATCATTGAACTACTATCTCTCTTACCAACCTACAAGCCCCATGAAACGGTGACAGTTTCTGTTGTGTCATTGATAGTAACCCAGCACCTAATAACAGTGATATGTGTATGGTAGGTGTTCAATGAACATTTTTCAGATAAATGAGTGAATGAGCAAACTTATTTATGTCAAATTTAAAAGCAGTATTGATTTTATCTACCAAATTACAATATACATGATAAAAATATAGAAGAAAAATTCCTGAAACCTCTTTGTCTTAGAACAATTTTTTTCCAGCGTCATCATTTTAGATTTTACTGGAGAAAAGTCTCATTGTGCTACATTGTTATAAAGTTAAATAAAGATGTACCTTAACAATACTGAATTTGGAATTTCTAGAATTTATTCATCTTGCCCTACAACTAGTTGGCATTCTCAGCATCTTGAACTTGTCTCTTCTCAAGAACTTAAAAAAATTAAAACCTAAAAATAGCATTTTTCTTAACTAGAAAAATGTTACTTATAAATTATATAGTACACTGCATACTTAGAAAATAAATTTTTTATATATTTCTTTGAAATTCTGTGAATGAGACTGCTTTTGATGATACGTTACCCAAGGTTCTAGGTAACTGAACAAGACAAGAAACAGAGGCATAAACACGAAGCTGAAAGAGGTATTACTGTTTTATCCTTTTGCTCTGTTTCACTTTTGCAAATTATATGATCACTTATATAGAAAACATAAAGGAATATATTTTTAAAACTATTAGCATTAATAAGAATTCAACAAGCTTGTGAGATTATAAAATAAAATCACAAAAAAATGAAGTTTCACCAGCTAACTAAAAAGATTTCATTTACTGTAACAACATAATATAGAATATCTAAGAATTAATCTAACAATAAATGCACAAGGTCATCACAAATAAATTCTTAAATAGTGCTGAATAAGTGGAGAGATATAAGTATTCATGTATGATATGACTACTATGAAAACAAATTCTCATCAAAGCAATTTATGAGACCAATTCAACTTCATTCAAAATACCAGCAGTGTTTTGAAACTTAACAATTGATTTAACCAAAATAAAATTATGGAAGCAAATAAGTCAAGAGAAGGCTAAAACCAATTTGCAAAGTGAAACAAATTGCTGATTTTTTTCCTATCAAATATTATATGACTCATATGGTGAAGAATCTGCCTGCAATGCAGGAGACCCTGGTTAGATTCCTGGGTCGGAAAGATCCCCTGAAGAAGGGATAGGCTACCCACTCCAGTATTCTTGGGCTTCCCTGGTGGCTCAGCTGATAAAGAATCTTCCTGCAATGCAGGAGACCTGGGTTTGATCCCTGGGTTGGCAAGATCCCATAGAGGAGGTCATGACAACCCACTTTAGTATTCTTGCCTGGAGAATCCCCATGGACAGAAGAGCTTGGTGGACTACAATCTATGGGGTCGCAAAGAGTCAAACACAACAATGATTAAGTACATAAAGTATTATATTTAAAAGAGGTAGGATAGCTTTAAAAAATCATATAATGCAATGGAACTGAATAGAAAGCTCTGAAACAGACTTGTATGCATAAGGCAACTTGATACAATTAAAAATGTGAATGGGTTATTTTGTAAATGTTACATTAATTAAAGATATTGGGTAAAAAAAATGACTGTAACTCACTACATGGAAGAAATTATCTAACGACACGTACAAGAAGCTTCAGTCCTACCTCATGTGAAGGTAATGAAGTTCAAAATATGAGAATGCCTTTGTGACTCTCAGGAGATATAACTGATACATCTGAGCACAATTACAGATTTTAATGTGATGATACCATGGACAAAATGTGAAAGTTATTTACACCATTTAATTTATTTATGAATAATTTTTATTGGTGTATAAGTTGCTTTACAATGTTGTGTTAGTTTCTCCTGCAAAGCAAAGTGAATCAGCTATATATGCATATGTGTATGAAAGTGTGTTAGTAGCTCAGTCGTGTCTGACTCTTTGCAGTCCCAAGCTAGCCCACCAGGCTCCATGGGATTTCCCAGGCAAGAATACTGGAGTGGGCTGCCATTCCCTTCCCCAGGAGATCTTTCCAACCCAAGGATCGAACCATGGTTTCCTGCATTGCAAGCAGATCCTTTACCTCTGAGCCCTAGGGACCAGTACATATATGTGTGTGTGTGTGTGTGTGTGTGTATATATTCTCATTTTCCTTCCCATTTAGGTCACCACAGAGCACTGAGTAGAGTTTCTTGTGTTATACCATAGGTTGTCATTAGTCATGTATTTTATATACAGTCGTACATATATGTCAATCCAATCTCTCAATTTATTTTACCCTGCTATCCCCCCAATATCCATACATCTGTTCTCTATGTCTGTACCTCTATTTCAGCTTTGTAAATAATCTCATCTGTAACATTTTTCTAGATTCCACATATAAGTGATATTATATGATATTAGTTTCCTTCCTTCTAACTTCACTCTGTATGACAGTCTTGAGGTCCACCCACATCTCTGCAAAGTGCATAATTTACAGCATTTAAAATCAAACAAAGATGATTTATATAATAAAATAATCTTTCAAATTAAAAAACAAAGATTTTATGTCAATATGGAAGGAGCAAAGTATATGAATAAGCAAACTATGAAAAGAGGGTCTAAAATGCATTTAAAGAATATAGAGACATAATCTACATCACTAGTAGGAAAATGTGTTACATAATATTGATTAAATATTTCTGACTATCAAAATGTAAATGACAAATAAATATCAATTGTGAGGATTGGGATAACATAACATCAAGAAAAACTGGATGGACTATAGACTGGTAAAGCTATTCATTCTGAAGAATAATAGTTTTGTATATATCTAATCACACTAGGACCACAGCCTTGTCTAACTCAATGAAACTAAGCCATATCCATGGGGCAACATTGGATGGGCGGGTCATGGTGGAGAGATCTGACAGAATGTGGTCCACTGGAGAAGGGAATGGCAAACTACTTCAGTATTCTTGCCTTGAGAAACCCATGAACAGTATGAAAAGGCAAAATGATAGGATACTGAAAGAGAAACTCCCCAGGTCAGTAGGTGCCCAATATGCTACTGGAGATGAGTGGAGAAATAACTCCAGAAAGAATGAAGGGATGGAGCCAAAGCAAAAAGAACACCCAGCCGTGGATGTGACTGGTGATAGAAGCAAGGTCCAATGCTATAAAGAGCAGTACTGCATAGGAACCTGGAATGTCAGGTCCATGAATCAAGGCAAAGTGGAAATGGTCAAACAAGAGATGGCAAGAGTGAATGTCAACTTTCTAGGGATCAGCAAACTAAAATGGACTGGAATGGGTGAATTTAACTCAGATGACCATTATATCTACTACTGCAGGCAGGAATCCCTCATAAGAAATGGAGTAGCCATCATGGTCAACAAAAGAGCCCGAAATGCAGTACTTGGATGCAATCTAAAAAACGACAGAATGATCTCTGTTCGTTTCCAAGGCAAACCATTCACTATCACAGTAATCCAAGTCTATGCCCCAACCAGTAATGCTGAAGAAGCTGAAGTTGAACGGTTCTATGAAGACCTACAAGACCTTTTAGAACTAACACCCAAAAAAGATGTCCTTTTCATTCTAGGGGACTGGAATGCAAAAGTAGGAAGTCAAGAAACACCTGGAGTAACAAGCAAATTTGGCCTTGGAGTACGGAATGAAGCAGGGCAAAGACTAATTGAGTTTTGCCAAGAAAATGCACTGCTCATAACAAACACCCTCTTCCAACAACACAAGAGAAGACTCTATACATGGACATCACCAGATGGTCAACACCGAAATAGATTGATTATATTCTTTGCAGCCAAAGATGGAGAAGCTCTATACAGTCAGCAAAAATAAGACCAGGAGCTGACTGTGGCTCAGACCATGAACTCCTTATTGCCAAATTCAGACTTAAATTGAAGAAAGTAGGGAAAACCACTAGACCATTCAGGTATGACCTAAATCAAATACCTTATGACTATACAGTGGAAGTGAGAAATAGATTTAAGGGATTAGATCTGATAGATGGAGTGCCTGATGAACTATGGAATGAGGTTCGTGACATTGTACAGGAGACAGGGATCAAGACCATCCCCATGGAAAAGAAATGCAAAAAAACAAAATGGCTGTCTGGGGAGGCCTTACAAATAGCTGTGAAAAGAAGAGAAGCAAAAAGCAAAGGAGAAAAGGAAAGATATAAACATCTGAATGCAGAGTTCCAAAGAATAGCAAGAAGAGATAAGAAAGCCTTCTTCAGGGATCAATGCGAAGAAACAGAGGAAAACAACAGAATGGGAAAGACTAGAGATCTCTTCAAGAAAATCAGATATACCAAAGGAACATTTCATGCAAAGATGGGCTCGATAAAGGACAGAAATGGTATGGACCTAACAGAAGCAGAAGGTATTAAGAAGAGATGGCAAGAATACACAGAAGAACTGTACAAAAAAGACCTTCATGACCCAGATAATCACAATGGTGTGATCACTGACCTAGAGCCAAACATCCTGAAATGTGAAGTCAAGTGGGCCTTAGAAAGCATCACTACGAACAAAGCTAGTGGAGGTGATAGAATTCCAGTTGAGCTATTCCAAATCCTGAAAGATGATGCTGTGAAAGTGCTACACTCAATATGCCAGCAAATTTGGAAAACTCAGCAGTGGCCACAGGACTGGAAAAGGTCAGTTTTCATTCCAATCTCAAAGAAAGGCAATGCCAAGGAATGCTCAAACTACCACATAATTGCACTCATCTCACAAGCTAGTAAAGTAATGCTCAAAATTCTCCAAGCCAGGCTTCAGCAATGCGTGAACCATGAACTTCCTGATGTTCAAGCTGGTTTTAGCAAAGGCAGAGGAACCAGAGATCAAATTGCCAACATCTGCTGGATCATGGAAAAAGCAAGAGAGTTCCAGAAAAACATCTATTTCTGCTTTATTGACTATGCCAATGCATTTGACTTGTGGATCACAATAAACTATGGAAAATTCTGAAAGAAATGGGAATACCAGACCACCTGATCTGCCTCTTGAGAAATTTGTATGCAGGTCAGGAAGCAACAGTTAGAATTGGACATGGAACAACAGACTGATTGCAGATAGGAAAAGGAGTATGTCAAGGCTGTATACTGTCACCCTGTTTATTTAACTTCTATGCAGAGTACATCATGAGAAACGCTGGACTGGAAGAAACACAAGCTGGAATCAAGATTGCCGGGAGAAATATCAATAACCTCAGATATGCCGATAACACCACCCCTATGGCAGAAAAGCCTAAAAAAACTAAAAAGCCTCTTGATGAAAGTGAAAGTGGAGAAAAGTTGGCTTAAAGCTCAACATTCAGAAAACGAAAATCATGGCATGTGGTCCCATCACTTCATGGGAAATAGATGGGGAAACAGTGGAAACAGTGGCAGACTTTATTTTTGGGGCTCCAAAATCACTGCAGATGGTGACTGCAGCCATGAAATTAAAAGACGCTTACTCCTTGGAAGGAAAGTTATGACCAACCTAGATAGCATATTCAAAAGCAGAGACATTACTTTGCCAACAAAGGTCTGTCCAGTCAAGGCTATGGTTTTTCCTGTGGTCATGTATGGATGTGAGAGTTGGACTGTGAAGAAGGCTGAGCGCCGAAGAATTGATGCTTTTGAACTGTGGTGTTGGAGAAGACTCTTGAGAGTCCCTTGGACTGCAAGGAGATCCAACCAGTCCATTCTGAAGGAGATTAGCCCTGGGATTTCTTTGGAAAGAATGATGCTAGAGCTGAAACTCCAGTACTTTGGCCACCTCATGTGAAGAGTTGACTCATTGGAAAAGACTCTGATGCTGGGAGGGATTGGGGGCAAGAGGAGATGGGGACAACAGAGGATGAGATGGCTGGATGGCATCACTGACTCGATGGACATGAGTCTGGGTGAACTCTGGGAGTTGGTGATGGACAGGCAGGCTTGGCGTGCTGCGATTCATGGGGTCGCAAAGAGTCGGACACGACTGAACGACTGATCTGATCTGATCTGATCTGATATAGTCAATATTAATCAATTCCAAAATTGAGTATACATCCCAGAGAAGTCTCTCATAGAGAGACATTGGAAGAGAGTAAAATGAGAAGATTAAATATTCTAGGACATAGACATAGACCAGATATGTCTTAGGCAAACCAAACAAACCATCTAGGCATATCATACACAGAAAAATTGTTGTGATAACAGTATTTACATTAGAATGTTCTTTTCAACTTAGATGTCTATCACTACAGGCACCTGTGGAAAATAATATGATATTTACATAGCCATACAATGGGATACTGAAGAAGGGCATGGCAACCCACTCCAGTATTATTGCCTGGAGAATCTCATGGACAGAGGTGCCTGGCAGGCTTCAATCCACAGGGTCACAAAGACTTGGACACTACTGAGTGACTAAGATACACACACAGTGGGGCATCATCCAGGAGAAATACAGCTGAATGCACGGATCTTAAAAATAAAATGTAGAATTAAAAACATGTAAGAAAGAGCATGAAATTTATAATGAGCCAATTGGGTACATTAAAAATAAACATACCCATCAAAGCACTATGTGTAATTTCAAGAATATGCGTACAAATATATTAACAGCTTGTGGGATGAAAAGATCCGCAGTACAGAAATTAGAATGGATACCCATGCTGGGAGGGTAAAGTGACTGAGATAGGAAAACAAAAGGAAAATATATAACACATTCAAACATCAGAAGCGCTTTGCAGGAACAGATGGCAAAGTCTACACAAATATGGTATTTTGCTAATCTCTTTTACTGACTTCATTTAGATGCTTATAGGAGTGCCTGGCACATAGTAGGTACTCAAGAAGTGTAATTGCATGAAGATTATGATAAAATAAATTTTGTATAGCAAAGATCCTATGAAAAGATAATTAATTTAAAAAATTTTTTCATCATTTTACTTGTATTCAGTTTTAATTCATGGTAATGAAACTTTAACTCACTAAGTCATTATTTGGGGGGGGCGGTAATCTGATCTGAGTGTCCATTTTCTTGTTGATATCAATTATTTTAGTTATTCAGGCTTCCACAATTTGTATGCAATGCTTAGCTAAATTTTCTCATTAATTGTAAAAGTTTTTCAGTGGACTCTCTTGGGGTTTTTTGGTGTATAATCACATTGTTTACAAATAATGAAAAATTTGTCTCAATCTATCATTTTGTGTTTCTTTAGTTTTTTGTTGTTTGCAAAGCATGTGTGGGATCTTAGTTTCCCGACCAAGGATTAAACCTGCAACCCCTGCATTAGAAGGTGAAGTCTTAACCACTGGACCACCACTCATGTCCCCTGAAATATGAATTATGATTGTAGGGATTTTTGGTTGTTCATGATCAAATTATTCACATTATCACCAGTTTTTTACATCTTAATTGTACTGTTTGCCTTGACTTAAAACAGATCTTAAAAACATGTCAAAGAAATATCCTATTCTCAAATTCTGAGGATTATTTCTTTAATTATAAACTAGTTTTGTTTTTTTTTTCAATTGCACCCTTATTGCCTCATAGTACCTTTTTAAGGAAATATGTGTTGATTGTCTAAAATATCTGATAATAATCAATATGGAACATGTTTATCACATGAAAAAAAGGGAATGAGGATTTTACATAGAAAAATAAATTTCCTGGACTAAACTTGTGGCTTATACTAACTATGATCTTTAAGCAATTCAAATGAAAGACATTAAACTAAGGAAAAGTCTAAACTAAGAATTCATAGCCACATCTAAAGTTTATAGTTAGACCTTAGTACTTCAAAATTTTATATGGGAAACACATACCGACCCTAAGACTTCACTTTAAATCTCTGAATCTAGAAATCACAGCTAAATGATGGCCAAGAACCTAGCTGTTGATGAAGTAAAGCTGATATGAGTGAAGGCTTAACATGCTTTTTAGAAGAAAACATTTGCTAACATCTTCCCTGATGCTGAATCGGGAACAACATTTTTTTCAATAACAAAACCATCAACAGAATAACTAATTACTATATGCTTAGCTTCTGAGTTTACTTTATGCCAAACCTGGATGATTCATTCAATTTAGCTAAAAGGTCAGTCAAATTAGTTGACTGAATAATTTTTCACTATTAAACCAATGCTGTCTTTTGTAAGGATTAATTATCTGTCCAACTCCGCCTTGCCAGTAGAGGTCATTTTATGCTTCTTTTCGTGGTTCTTAGAAAAATAATTTAAAAAGCAAAACAAACTTATCAGATCCTGGTTGACTTAAAACCTGTCACAGAATACAGAACACATTCCAAAGTTCTTGTTTGGTCTTGCACTTTGTGACATGAGTAGTATTCTGGAGAGATTTTATTTTTAATAAAATAAATATAGAAATATCCATATAAATATAGAAATATCCATCATGTATAATATTAAACATTTTGGATTTTCCTCAATTTGGCTTTTTAACTAAAACTCTTATTTCATTTTTATCAATAATACATGATCAGTTTTCAGATAATACTGAAACATATAGTATCATATACTTTATATATGAAAGTGAAAGTGAAAGTGAAGTAGCTCAGTTGTGTCCGACTCTTTGCAACCCCATGGACAGTAGCCCATCAGGCTTCTCCGTCCATGGGATTTGCCAGGCAAGAGTACTGTAGAGGGCTGCCATTTCCTTCTCCAGGGGATCTTCCCACCCAGGGATTGAACCCAGGTCTCCTGCATTACAGACAGATGCTTTACCGTCTGAGCCACCAAGGAAGGGACTGGATATTACATTATATTATATGTGTATAACAATATATATACATATTTTATAATATTATATATTGCCTGGAGAATCCCAGGGACAGAGGAGCCTGGTGGGCTATGGTGCATGGGGACATAAAGTCAGACACAACTGAGTGACTAGTGCACACACACACATATATGCAACATAGACACACATACACATATGGATACGTGTGTGTTTTGCTCTACTACAAAATATTTTATCTGTAGGTGTACAAAACTAGATCTCAAAATTCTCATTCCAGGAAGAATTTAATAAGTAGAGAAAAAATATGTTAACCAGAAAACCCCACTAAGAGGCATCCTTTGGCATATCTGTCTCTCTGATCCCCAAGCACTCACCCAGAGTAATAAGCATTTCCTGAAGCATGCTCAGTTATCATTATTTGACAAGTCTGGAATTTTTAATTTTTTTTTCTCCTTAAAAATCAAAAGAATTCTACAGATGCTGACATTAAACATACTGATGGGAATTAGGATCATATGTCAGAAAAATATATAACTCCTTTGGGCTCTGTAAGAAGCTGACAGCATTCCCATAAAATATTAACTACTCACAATAAAATTTCTTCACAAAGAGTGAGAGGTTAGTGGAAAGAATCTGGAAGCCCTCAACAATGAATTTTGATTAACAAATTGACTTTAACTTATTTCTAGCTTTTGTTAGGCTTCACAGAGGTGAATAAAACAGAATGAAAGTCACTAGCATATATTTATTTGTCAAATGTTGGGAAAGAGAAAAAATGTGAAAGCCTTCTCAAATGAATATATGAATAAGTTGGTAATAATTACATTTGGCAAGAGGTGAAGCAGTAACTGTTCCACTAACTCCTGGCAAAGTCAAGAGTTTGACCACCCTGATGATCACATTTCCTCTAGGTGTGTATAGAACACCTCCCACCCCTTTACGCAAACACAGTTTGTGGATCTTTCACAAATGCTATTTCCTATTCTGCTACATCCTTAAATGGGGTGGGCTCATGAATATGCTTATTCAGCTTTATTCTATAGTTTTTCCTCTAAATAAGAAATTTATAGAGCTGTGTGAAAATTTGCCAGTTTGAGAAATCAAAACACAGCTTGAAATGCAATGCATTAGCAATGCACAAATAAAATTAGATCTCCCAGGAAATGTGCATATCAAATAAAGCAGTGAAAACATCAAATGGATATATGAGTACCTAAGACATCTTGAAAGGCAGTGAATCAGTTCCTGATTGGATAGGAGTGTGTTATTGTTTTAGTTTTTCTAAGAAGTCCCAAAGAATAGCCATAAAGAATTTGTATTCATCTAAGAACTTTTCACCACATCTCAGTCAGTTCACCTACTGCCAGATAGACATGTGCCTGCTAAGTCACTCCAGTTGTGTTCAACTCTTCGTGAATCCACGGACTGTAGACTGCCAGGTTCCTCGGTCTATGGGGATTCTCCAGGCAAGAATACTAGGGTAGGTTGCCATGAGCTTCCCCTGGGGATTTTCCTGACCCAGGGATCGAATCCACGTGTCTTAATTCTCTTGCAATGGTAAGTGGGTTCTTTATCACTAGCACCACCTGTGAAGCCCAATATGGAAAAACACATGTTCCTGTAAATGAACTCTATAATATGCTAAATTTTCTTGATTAGCAATTTCCTTCAAGAGAGTGGAATTTTTATCTTGGGTAGATTTTTCTAAATTTGATAAATCATACAAACTTCCAGTTTTAAAGTTGTGGCCCTAAAATTCATTTTGTTCCCAAACCCGACATACTTGAAAGATTAGCTACAATTCTATCAAGTAAAGTTGCTGCTACTGCTAAATCGCTTCAGTCGTGTCCAACTCTGTGTGACCCCAAAGACGGCAGCCCACCAGGCTCCCCTGTCCCTGGGATTCTCCAGGCAAGAACACTGGAGTAGGCTGCCATTTCCTTCTCCAAAGCATGAAAGTGAAAAGTGAAAGTGAAGTCGCTTAGTCGTATGCGACTCTTAGTGACCCCATGAACTGCAGCCTACCAGGCTCCTCTGTCCATGGGATTTTCCAAGCAAGAGTACTGGAGTGCGGTGCCATTGCCTTTTCCCAAGTAAAGTTGAAATCCCCTCAGTACTCTCATTTTACCTCCCTCCAACCAAACAAGAACCAATAAATGAATCTTTTAAAACAGGCTCCCCATGAAAAGTAGTTAGGATAAACAAAGAGACCAACAGTTCACTAAGATGAACTCATTTACTAGGCTCCTCTGCCCATGGAATTCAACAGGCAAGAGTACTGGAGTGGTTGCTACTCCCTTCTCCAAGGGATCTTCCCGACCAAGAGACTGAACCCAAGTCTCCTGCATTGCAGGCAGATTCTTTCCTGTCTAAGCAACCAGGAAAGCCCTCATTTAAACTGAATTCAAAGTGTAATAAAATAGCATAATTTTTATTAGATGGGTTCTTATCACAAAAAGTTTATATTTAATGATAAAATACCTATTATTACATCTTGAGGCTTGGGTAGTTATTGACTTGGTATTCTTTTAAATGAATTTTCTTTGAATGTATATTCAACATATATTTGGTAGTCAAGAGGACTTTTAAATTTATTTTTAATAATAAAAATATGTATATAATAAATTTTTTAAAAGGGTTGATAAAGGTCAAACAAGCAGTTAAGATAACTGTACAATACAAATAGAAATATAGTGCCTAACAGTATACATTATTAACATGAGATAATAATTATCATAAAATACTAGAAAGTAATAATTTTTTTAGTGAAAAAAGTGACATATAGGTCAATGGAAAAGAATAGAAGTGGGAAGAGGCTCAAATACATATATGGAAATTTAGTTTATAATACAGGGAATATTTTAGGTCATTTGAGAAAATAAAGATTATTCCATAGTGTACTGGTTCAGCTAGCTTAATTAAAAAAAAAAAAAAAGCTAAACTGTACAAAAAAATTATACATGGGTCAAATATTTGAATAAAATATTAAAATTGAAAATAGTAATATAAAACTGAAACATATACATATATATTAATTTTATAGGTGAGTAGGGCATTTTAGGTATTATTTAGAAATTAAAAACTTGAGTACAGATTAAATGATAAATACATCATTGCCATAGAGTTGAAGCTCAAAATATATTTAATAACTGGATAGATCTATTATTTTAATTCCAATTTAAGTACTATAGACATATTCTATATGGAATATATAAATAATGAAAATAATTAAAAAAACAATGTAGAAATGCATTAAAATACACTTTTTTATTATGTCAATGTTAATATATCTGGAGATTGGCAATACTTGTCTAAATAATTAACAGTATAAAAAATAAACTCATCGGCTTAATATACATATATATATATATATAATATATATTCTACCAAGCTTAAAATATATAGATTCTTCAATCATGGTATTAAGGATTTCACTTAATCTTGAGGGTGCAGCATTCCTTCCAATACTTGGGATGCCTGGATTATAAATATCTTAAACAGTATTTTCTTGAAATTTTGACTGCCATTATCTGACTGACTGACTAAGATATCAAAATATTATAATTATGAAGTATTACACAATAGAATGTACCTTAATTTTTAATACTGAATTTCAGTTGTGCCTGTTCTGTTTATGCTACTGTTTTGTCAATTTGAACATATGAATGTTTTCTATATTTTCAATTACACTACAAAGTACTTCTTCCTTTGCTGTTAATCAAAAATGTAAAGTATAGATACATGTTACAGAGTTTCAGTATAGTTACAAAAGCCATATATATATGGCTTAATTATAGCCATATATATATCTTAAAGTTATACATCAACTCAAATTATATGTATTCACCATTAGTTGTGTGTTCATGGGCTTCAGGTTTAGACTGAAGTTTCTTCTCCTTATTTGAAAAATCAATGTACAATTATGCCCTTGTCAAATGAACTGATAAAAATTAATGAGGAAGCTAGTATAAAATGGCATCTCTATTTATGTAGGTACACAAATTTCATAGTGAACACAAGTAGAAGGAAACACTATCTAATAGATATAAAGTATGCTTTCTTGAGAAAACACTTTGAATACATGCATACACATACAAGTAAATGTATACGCATTATATCTGGTATGGCTTGAGGCAGGCATATATTCCAATTCTAAAAGGCACTGAGCCATAAATGTTTGCTAGAATTAAGACAGCTACTGTGATTATCCTAATTAAAAAAACTTCCAGGTTATTTATAGGATAATACAAGGAAATGAAATTCATTATCCTGAAAAGTATGCAACAAACCATAAAACATCACAGTAAAATCAGTTGGCACAAAAAAGAAATGCAATTATGTTATATTCATGTAAGCCCTTCCATGAACTAATTTCTAAATATCAATCATGACTGATATTTATCATATAAACATTGAAGAAGCACTTCTATTTTTTAAATGAATCAACAAGTTCCCTCTATCTCATAAAGACATAAGACATCATCATAATTGTGGTTGGTAATCTCTAATCATCTAAATCTCAGAGCTCAGTTGTGTATAACCAAAGAAAATAAAGAAAAAGCAATTGCCATTTCATCAGAAAAGGGTATTTTACCACCTCTTTAAAATGTGATGATTTATTCCTAATTAACAACTGATTAGGCAGCATTTAAAATTTTTCTAACACCAAACATGACTAACTCATAGGCAATCAAAGTATTAGATAAAAATTAAAAGCAGGCATATCATAAAGTGTTGATGATCTACACCTGCTTTACACATCTGCTGAAATTCAATTTGTGGGAAAGATAAGCTAACCCATTGTCAATCATTTTAGAACATTAAATGAAATGTTATATTTACCCTTAGTTTTAAAAATATGGATGCCACAGTATATGGTAGGAAAATTGAGAAAAAAGTCTCCAGAGTGGAAAAATATTAGAAAAAAAATGGACTGTATGTATGAATAAATAAAATGAATTATATAAACAATGTTAATAACATGGACTTATTTTCCACAATTTTAAATATATTATATATGCTCATTGTCTTTCTCTACAGCATGTCTAAGTTTTTTGGTTTTGTTTTTTAAACTGATAGAGACAAAAATGAGCTAAAAAACTGGGGCCCATTGTTTGCAATTTCTGTAGAAGACAGACTCCTCAAGAAGGAGATATATATATATATATATATATATATATATATATAAATTTATATAAACGTAAGTAATGTGATTATACAGCAGATTAAGAATAATTTCAAACTTTGTAGAAGAATAAGTTACCTAAACTTTTGTTTTCCTTATTGTACAGGCAAGAGTGGGTGAAAGTCCTAGAGATAAAGTGGGAGTTGAGCAAATCCTCCATCTCTTTGGCATGTTTTTGTGAAAATGGTCAATTGCTTCCAAGTATTAAGCACCTATTCAAAGCTTCCAATGGCCACTCAAGAGTAGATATCCATTAGGAATTTGAATTTTGATAAAAAGAGGTATAAGGTTTTCTTTTATTTCTACTGTTTATAAACAAACTTGCTTTCTAAAAACAGTGAATCTTTATTGTCAAGCACCTTAATGGAACAAGATTTCCAAATTTTGAAATGAAATTCAAGATTGATGACCTGTTGGCATAACAAAATTGGGAGAGCTGAGCACACTGAAGTATAATCATGGGGTGGAATTCTTACACAGTCTAGAGGAAAAAAAAAAACAAGGGCACATAACAATGTGATTCAAAAAATGACCAATAAATGTCTTTTAAAGTCATGAATGATTTGTGTAAATGATGTTCAATGTTGAAAAAACTTAAAAGAGACTGACTTCCTATCAGAAAGCTTCTGATGTGCATCAGAAGCAGTATTACAAGAACAAACCTATGCCATCACTGCCATCCCCAACGTGGGACTGGGAGACATTGTTAAATGTTCTGGGATCTACCCTGGCCATAGAATAGAGAGGTTTAAGGTAAAAATAGTTTCAAGGTAAACTTGAATAGATAGAGTGCATAAAGAACTATGGACAAACACTCATGACACTGTACAGGAGGCAGTGATCAAAACCATCCCCAAGAAAAAGAATGCAAACAAGCAAACTGGTTGTCTGAGGCGGTTTTACCAATAGCTGAGAAATTAAGAGAAGCGAAGGCAAAGGAAAAAACAGGAAGGATATATCCATCTGAATGTAGAATTCCAAAGAATAGCAAGAAGAGATAAGAAAGCCTTCCTGAGTGATCAATACACAATAAAATGGGAAAGACAAGATCTCTTCAAGAAAATTAGAGATACCAAGGGAACACTTCATGCAAAAATGGGCACAATTAAGAGCAGGAACGGTGTGGACCTAACAGAAGCAGAAGATATTAAGAAGATGTGACAAGAATACACAGAAGAGCTATTTAAAAAAGATATTCATGACCCAGGTAACCATGATGGTGTTAATCACTCACCTAGAGCCGGACATCCTGAAGTGTGAGGTCAAGTGGGCCTTAGGAAGCATCACTATGAACAAAGATATTGGAGGTGATGAATTCCAATTGAGCTATTTCAAATCCTAAAAGATGATGCTGTGAAAGTGCTACACTCAATAAGCCAGCAAATTTGGAAAACTTATCAATGGCCACAGGATTGGAAAAAGGTCAGTTTTCATTTAAATCCCAAAGAAAAACAATGCCAAAGAATATTCAAACTACTGCACAATTATACTCATCTCACACAATAGCAAAGTAATGCTCAAAATTCTCCAAGTGAGGCTTCAACGGTATGTGAATCAAGAACTTCTAGATGTTCAAGCTGGATTTACAAAAGGAACCAGAGATCAAATTTCCAACATCTGTTGGATCACAGAAAAAGCGAGAGAATTCAGAACATCTGCTGCTGATGCTGTTAAATCGCTTCAGTCTGACTCTGTGTGACCCCATAGACGGCAGCCCACCAGGCTCTGCTGTCCGTGGGATTCTCCAGGCAAGAACACTAGAGTGGGTTGCCATTTCCTTCTCCAATGCATGAAAGTGAAAAGTGAAAGTGAAGTCCCTCAGTCGTGTCCAACTCTTAGCGACCCATTGGACTGCAGCCTACCAGGCTCCTCCATCCATGGGATTTTCCAGGCAAGAGTACTGGAGTGGGGTGCCACTGCCTTCTCCATCAGAACATCTACTTCTGCTTTATTAACTATGCCAAAGCCCTTGCCTGTGTGTATCACAACAAACTGTGGAAAATTCTTAAAAGAGATGAGAATACCAGATCACCTTTTCTGCCTCCTGAGAAATCTGTATGCAGGTCAAGAAGCAAGAGTTAGAACTGGACCTGGAACAACGGGCTGCTTTCAAATTGGGAAAGGAGTACATCAAGGCTGTATATTGCCAGCCTACTAATTTAACCTATATGCAGAGTACATTATGCGAAATTCCAGGCTGGATGAAGCACAAGCTGGAATTAGATTGCTGAGACAAATATCATAACCTCAGTTATGTAGATATGCAGATGACATCATGCTTATGGCAAAAAGAGAGCTGGAAGAGCTTCTTGATGAAAGTGAAAGAGGAGAGTGAAAAAGCTGGCTTGAAACTCAACATTCAGAAACTAAGATCATGGCATCCGGTCCCATCACTTCATGGCAAATAGATGGGGAAACAATGGAAACAGTGAGAGACTATTTTTGGGGCTCCAAATACACTGCAGATGGTGACTACCACCATGGAATTAAAAGATGCCTGCTCCTTGGAAGATAAGCTATGACCAACCTAGACAACATATTAAAAAGCAGAGACATTACTTGGCCAACAAAGTTCTGTCTAGTCAAAGCTATGTTTTTGCCAGTAGTTATGTAAGGATGTGTGAGTTGGTCCATAGAGAAAGCTGAGTGCAGAAGAACTGATGTTTTTGAACTGTGGTGTTGGTGAAGACTATTGAGTCCCTTGAGCTGCAAGGAGATCCAGTCCTGAATACTCATTGGAAGAACTGATGCTAAAGCTGAAACTCCAATCCTTTGGCTTCCTGATGTGAAGAACTGACTCACTGGAAAAGACCCTGATGCTGGGAACAATTGAAGGCAGGAGGAGAAAGGGATGACAGAGGATGAGATGGTTGGATGGCATCACCAACTCAATGGTCATGAGTTTAAGTAAGCTCCAGGAGTTGGTGATGGACAGGCAAGCCTGGCATGCCGTAGCCCACTGGGTCGCAAATAGTCAGACACAACTGAGTGAATGAACTGAACTGAAATGAATATAAAAATCACATAGAAAACAAGTAGACAATTCCTCCATTCCCTCTGCCCCCAAACAATTGATGTTGATTTTTAAAATATATTCATTTATAATATCAATTCTTGGCATAGAATAAGTACTTCAGAAGTACTTGGTTGAGCTAATAACTAAATAAAACCCAGAATTTCCATTCATAAGAACTGATAAGATAAAAGTTGATTTTGTTAGTAAATTTAAATTGAAAGTAAAAATTATTGCTAATAATTATACTTTATCACATAAATTAAAACAGTTTAAGCAAGACACCTACAGCAATAACTGAAATACCCAGGTATCTTAACTGAAGGTGCTGTATAAATGTAAAGACAATTACCTTAAGTGCCCTCCTTTCTCATCCGAAAAGAATTTATTTAAACTGTGTAAAAGCAAATACTATATATGAAAAATGTCTTCTAGTGATAAATGTTTTTCATTTTATGCAACCTTCTTGAATTACATTTTGGTATGTTTACAAATATGTACCAAAGTTTCTCAGATATTGGCAAAAGAAAAGCATAGCCTGTCCAAAAACTTTCCATTTATATAAAATGCAAATCTTGCTGCTGAGAAATGAAATAATTGTAATCTAGCAATTTTATAAGCTAAGAGTTTCAAAGTATAGCTGTGAGGGACCTCAAAGGGCTATATCATCCAGCACTGAGGCAAGAGTTAAATTCTAGTCAGTAGGAACCCCGTTTATTTTTGCATCTGTGTGCTTCCTCAGATATGGAGAACCCCTTCTTAACACAGTTCACCGAGCAACCATCAAAGTGTTTGAAAGCAATAAATAGATCACTCCCCCACCACAACTTCTTAAAGTTGAACACAAAAAAGTGAAAGTGAAAGCTGCTCAGTCGTGTCCGACTCTTTGTGACCCCATGGACTTTACAGTCCATGGAATTCTCCAAGCCAGAATACTGGTGTGGGTAGCCTTTCCCTTCTCCAGGGGATTTTCCCAACCCAGGGATTCCCGCCCCGCATTGCAGGCGGATACTTTACCAACTGAGCCACAAGGGAAGCCCTGAACACAAAAACTTCAGCCCTTTTCTCACAGAACCAAGTTATGCAGTCTTTATTTTTGTTACAGTTCTCTGGAGAATTGACATTTTTCACAGTTTTTTTTTTTAAGATGGAAACCCAAAGTACAAAAACAAGGCAAAAAGGGCATGGTGATACACATTAGAATAGAGAGCACATATTATTACTAAATCAATTTCACTTCTTTTACGATAGCAAACAAAATGCAAAATTGGGCACATCTTGAGGTTCATAATGAAAATCAGATCTTGCTCCCCATTTCAAACACCCTTCTTATTTCCTGTCAGGCCTGACATTTTGTTCAAATTCATCATTATTTGTTTCTTTGTTTATATTGTTTAAATTTACTTACTGTGGTATAATGTCAGAGGAATCTGAAGCCAGTGGCTGGGGTTTGAATCCCTGCTAGTTGTATGGCCTGGACTTCAATTTCTGCAGTTATGAGTTGTGAAAATTATTCCTATATTTCTAGGTTATTTGTGGGGCTGTCTTCCAAGATATACATGAGTCACTTGCCACAGGGCCTGTTACATAAGAGTCATTCAACCAGAGTCATTTTTCTGCTTTAAACTGCTTCTTCTAGCAATAGTTGCTGCTCGATCTCTTATTAGAAACAGAAAAGTCTATCTTCATTATTGCTTCTTTCTCAGCTTGCACTTCCAGTTATTTTCTCTCTCATGCCCACAGTGTTATGGTAAGCCTTCGCCATCACACAATTGGAATATTACAGGTGACTACTTCCTAGATTCCTTTCTTCCATTCTCTTCTCTTCCCATTTTCGAAAATGCATATCACTTCTGGGCTTTA
Organism: Bos javanicus; assembly: GCF_032452875.1. NCBI lineage: Eukaryota > Metazoa > Chordata > Mammalia > Artiodactyla > Bovidae > Bos > Bos javanicus. Next base: position 54,975,102 of record NC_083869.1, on the reverse strand, counting down.
AAATCAAACTACAACAAAACAACTTGAAAATAGGTCTTATTTTCTACCAAGTTAAGTTCAAGTTCCCTGATACATGTAAAGTCTTCGCAAACTTGCCAGCCCCTGCCCACTTCTTGAAACATTATTCCTGTCTGTAACCTTGCACAGAAGAATGCCCTTCACTTACTAAGATGTAGATTCAAAGTCTCCTTAACCCTATCCCCTGCCCCAGAGGAAAATAAACCACTTCCCAATTTTGTATTATCTGTACTATTACATGTAAAACTAGATTATTATCTATACATAGATCTTCCATATTATATTTAAGATCCTTGAATAGCACAATATCTGGTCCACAGAAATAATTGGAAAAAAAATGGATATTGGTTGAATTTTAGGTCAAGGCATCATTTTTACATCTAATTTTGAAATATATTTAGAAATGACTTAAGTAGGTATCCTAATTCAAACCCTTTTTATAAGTTTGACTTGCCTTTATTATGTCACAGTATCTTGTATTTAGGATAATCAGGAAAAAAATGTGTGCTATATTTTGACTGTCAAGTTTTAGTAACTCAGATCATTTGAATAGGTTTTCCTAACTGCCCTTCACTCTCACTTTCATGTAGAATTGGTCATTTTATTTGTTTCAATTTTGGTATCTGTTCTTAATTTCTATTGATTTTCATCTTATAAACTTCCATAATTTATAGCATATAATTATTTATTTATATATTTCTTCATTGTATATTATAAATACCTTAATGTTACAAGCCATTTCTCAATTGCATCTTCAATATTTCGTACCTTGCTTGACACAAGTGATTAAATATGTGCTTTTGAATGAATGAATTCATGCTGATACCAATTCAGATACATAAAGATACATCCAAACATAGGTATGGAGTCAAATGCGAATATAGAAGCAGATACAGCCATGCACACAAATTTAAGGATAAATTATGAAACTCCTTTTCTTTCTCAGGGAACTTACTTGTTGGGAACATTGTTATTATTTTCAATTTAGGTGTTGGCTTGGTGCACTGTACAATAATAACACTAACAATAAAATGCACACCAATTTCCCAACACATAATAAACCAGGTACCAGTAAATGTATCAGGTGTTGACTATGTGTTCTGTATACTGTTACCAATAGACTGTGCTAGATTTTGTCATCAACCTTTATGAATGAGGAATCTGGCACTCTAAGACATTAAGAAATTTCCTCGAGATGACATAACTTATAAGAAATGAATACAATTATTATTACCAAAACAAGACAGAAACAGAGAAGAAAGAACCAAACAGCCATGATCAGAGGCAGGCTGGAGAGTAGGCAGAAGAAGAGGAGGCAGAGGGAGAGAGAATATCAGAAATAGCACCCAAAATAATTTGTAGCAGAAGATTCAGTCATTCAAGATTACCTTCTTCTAGGGGGCTTCCCAGGTAGTGCTAGTGGTAAAGAACCTGCCTGCCAATGCAGGAAATATAATAAGATAGAGATTCCATCCCTGGGCTGGGAAGATCCCCTCATGAAGCACATGGCAACCCACTCCAGCATTCTTGCCTGGAGAATCCCCTAGGACAGAGGAGCCTGGTGAGCTGCGGTACATAGGGTCGCTAGAGTTGGGTACTACTGAGCGACTTCACTTTATTTGTTCACTTTCATGCATTGGAGAAGGAAGTGGCAACCCACTCCAGTGTTCTTGCCTGGAGAATCCCAGGGACGGTGGAGCCTGGTGGGCTGCCGTCTATGGGGTCGCACAGAGTTGGACACGACTGAAGCGACTTAGCAGCAGCAGCAGCAGGGAAGCCTGGCGTGCTGCAGTCGAAGGGGTCACAAAGAGTTGGACATGACAGCTGAACTGAACTGAAGTTATTTAGAACACACACAGGGGTTACTCAATCCATCTTTCTGTGAAGTCAGCCTTCCTTTTTCTGTTTTTCAAACTTTTCTATTACTTTGAGCTAACTCCAAAAAGACACACACACACACACACACACACACACACAAATACTAATAAAATCTCCCTGAAATATTTTTTCCTCCAATAATTTTTCTCCCTTTAAATATTCCTAATGTCTATCATGCTACATTTTCTTTCTTTCTTTTTTTTTTTTTGTCACTCTGATCCTTGAGATATGTTGCACTATTTCCTGAGGTCAGATGTGAAATGGTAACCTCAGTATCACTCTTTCTTCTCATATCTCTATCTCCTGAAAATATTCTAGGAGCTGTTTGAAGATACTGTGTTCATCTCAGCAACCTTAGGTCATGAAAAGTCAATACATTCATATTTAAGACAAATCACAAGAAACAGAATTATTTTCTGGTTTCTTCTTAAATATGACAGATATTAATAACTTAGGAATGGAAATACAAATTTTCTTCCTCAATTTGTTCACCAAGTTAGTGCATAAACTGTGTATGGTGAAGGGAGCAGTAGCATAAGATTTTATGAGTATTTTCAGTATGGGTATTACTGTAAAACATGACAGTTGAAAAGGAAGTTGGCAGGTGTTTTAGTGTGAGAATCTTTTTTCCTACATTTCTCTCACAATGTGCAGTACTTAAGCATCCTTTTCATTTTAGCATAAGAACATAATGCTTAAAAATGTTAGACTTTATAACTAAGTACCAAGTAAGCCTGTGTTTCTTATCTATATGTTTGTTTTCTTTAAAACAAACAAAAACTCTTTCATTCATATATCACACGTTTTAAAATCAACACTCTTGACTGCAATAATGTTGTCTTCCCATCTTTTAGTTCATCATTCCATTGATCCAATGTATTGATGCCTGCTAAACCTTAAAAACAAATTTAGATGATCTCTCAAAAATAAGATACCTGCTCTTGTGGGACTTCCCTGGTGGTCCAGTGGTTCAGAATTCACTTTCCACTGCAGGGGACTGGGTTTGATCCCTGGCTTAGGAGCTAAAATCCCACATGCCTCACAGACAAAAAAACAAAACATAAACAGAAAGGATATTGTAACAAATTCAATAAAATACTTAAAATAAATGATCTGTATCAAAAAAAAAGAGATACATGTTCTAGTAATTGTGTGCCACTGTCCCAAAAGTTAGCTATTTCTCCAATAAGGCTATATTCACTGTATTTGATGTTTTGTATTCAATACATGTCAAATTCTTATATAATCCTACCATATTGGTGGAATTATTCATCTTGGTTGTAAAACTCTTTGTGACTAAATTACTTAATTCTTTAAGCTTCCTAAATAGTTTGAATTTTTTTTTTTAAGATGGCAAGGAGAAGCAATTTACCTTTACTTTTCTTCCTCCTACCACTTACACATCATTTATATTTCAAACCTGAGCCATTTTTCTAGTTAATGAAGTTAATGGCTTCATCATGCTGTGTAATTCACAATGTGCAATCTATATAATAAGAGCAGAAGATGATATAGAATATTCTTGATGTGTATGAATATTAAATATTGAAAAACAATTAGATGGTAAAAATAGAAATATAAATAAAAGTAATGAAACACTAAGGAAAATGTTTGCAAGGCAGTATATCAATTTTAAGAAGGTTGCTCAGGGAAAATTCTACCAAATATTTCTACAGTAATGTATTTTGTCTAGAGCATTTTGATATGTATCATCACATGTGATCTTCACAGCAAACTGACAAGATAAATATTATTTACATTCAACAGGAAAAAGTCTTCATAGTAAAAGCTGACCTACAATCAGGCTATCTGGTACCTAGGTCCTTGATATAGTCTCTGTTTCTCTTTATCTTACATTCATCCCTTCCCATTTCAAATGCCACTTCCCATCCCACACATGTTGGCTCCTCACTTTCCTCTCAGTAAACAGATTTCACATTGTACTCTGTTAAAATAACATTGTATACGTTAACTTTTAAAATAAAATGTAAAAATTCCTAAAGTGGATAAAAATTCTGAATAAGAAGTGTCTGGTAGTTTATTTTAGCTTTTTCTCATTCACATCCCTGAATGCAGTTTTCATCATAGGAACTGGTAAGCTCAGTATCACTTTTTGACAAGTTCATCTACTGTCATGAGCTCAACTATCTTTTCTTCACAAATGTCCCTTGAAGCCTCTCTTCTTAAATCCTAATTGTTCTTTCTTGAATCTTAGTTTTACTGGACTCTATCTGGAAATCTATTAGAGCCTCATCCTCAGCATGCATGGGCTTCCTTGGTGGCATGATGGTAAAGAATCCACCTTCCAAGGCAGGAGATGCCAGAGACACAGGTTCACTTCCTGTGTGGAGGCATAAACGGCTACCTGCTCCAATATTCCTACTAGGAAAGTTCAATGGACAGAGGAACCTGGCGGTGACAGTACATGGAGTCTCAAAGTGTTAGATACAACTGAGTATGCACAACCTCATTGTCAACACGCACCAAACAGAACTAATTAGTTTAACTCCCCCAACATAGTATTTCCATATTTTGGCAGGTGTCTAGACCATTTCCAAACCCCCAGAGCTGGAAGCCACTCCAGGCTAATTGACAAAGGCTTCTCCATGTCTGGCTAATTCTTTCCGACGTTTCCTTTCCTATTGCCGCTAACAGTTTTCACCATCAACATGTAGATACTCAAAAATTAGAGGGGCAAAATAAAATTGTCTACTATTATTTCTCAAATGTACAAACATATTAAACTTTTCTAATGGAAAAACAAAACTATAGACTCTGAGTGTTGAACTAAATTATGTTTTCATATTGTAACTTAAACACATATCAATCTAGATATAAATGCCTGTGTTGGTAGCTATATAGTCACAATCCAAAACAAATTTGCAAATGAATATAGACTAAAGTGTAAAATAAAACATTTAAGATGATACTAAAATAATGCTAATATAAAACTTCTCATGGAGATGAGAATATGTATTAGCTATATCATGTACGTTCTCTGGTATTTGTAAGTCTACCTCAGCTCTAATTTCTCTATAGAAACTTGTTTGAAACTTCATTTAGCTAATACATATTATTGATACAGTAACCCCACTGCTATAGTTGCCTCATTGACTTAAAATATTAATTTACTAGAGTTTGATGATCATGTTATCGTAACTGCAAATAAAATTTCAACCACCAAAACCATGTGGAAATACTTGGTTATAATATGGCCGCACCAATAACTTGGAATAAATTTATGTTGATTTTGAGATTACAACAAAAATGAAAACACACCATTGACACATTCCCCTAGAGACTTGGTCAACTACTCCCTTCATAGTCTGCAGAGCAAAGATGGAGAAATACAAGCCTATCCTCCTGCAACAGCACCCTGATGTAGCTCTGCATCACTATAATAAAACTCTAATAGATGATTAATACACTGATGGTTAAACTGCAACTACATCAACAGTTGTGCTTCCCTGGTGGCTCAGATGGTAAAGATTCTGCCTGCAATAAGGATTGATCCCTGGGTTGGGAAGATCCCCTGGAGGAGCTCATGGCAACCCACTCCAGTATTCTTACCTAGAGAATTCCCATGGACAGAGAAGCCTGGCAGGCTACAGTCCATAGGGTCACAAAGAGTTGGACACAGCTGATCAACTAAACACATATCAACCATGGAAACGTTAAGTTTGGGGCAAGCAATCAAGTGCAAGAAAAATGTGTCTGACCATTCCCAAGTATAAATGATGAGTCATGAAATTATTATGAATGATTAAAGAGTTTAGCAGGGCTATTTGTGCTAAAGAACCAAATTGCATTTTAATTCATTTAAAATAGGCTTTTGAGATTAAAACTGATAATTAAATCCCCAAGTTCATGAAGCAATAGAAACTACTTTTAATTTCCTAGGATTAGAAATGTATATCTTGTGTATTTGTTCTTCTACCCGATCTCATCTGTCCCATGTTAAAATCATGAGACCAAAAAAAAAAAAAAAAACTTATAAAAGGGGAAGAATGTGGTGGTATACCATTAATACAGTATACACCAAAACAGAGTTTCTTTATTTCTCTCTATTTTCAGTATTTATAGGTCACCCTCTTTTTGCTAATGAAAATCTGGATCATTAAAATAATACAGGCATGTTTATTCTACCTGTGAAACAGTACTGTTTCAACAGCCTAAAGCAGCCCTGGGAAAGAGTCATTATCTTTCTACATCAAGATCTTTTTGCCTCTTATTTTTTTTTTTCCCCTTTCTCTGCTTTGTCATTTTTGTGTCCCCTTCTTCATTGCTCTCTTTTTGATTAATTACAAACAGAATTTTGTCTTCCAAGGAATTTATGAAAGGACTCATCAGGACTTACCAAGGTTGTACCATAAGTAGAAATTTAACCCAAAAAAGCGGGGAAGAGAAGTGTTGGGGAACCACATTGCTGACAGCCTAGTAAGTGCTGTGCTAAGGGTTTTACAAATGAATTCCCCATTTAAACTCAAACTTAATCTTATGAGACAGATACTATTTTCATTTCTGTTGGTATCCTGACACTAAGAGAGGTTAAATGAGCTAATCGAAGTCCATACAAGAAAGATGGTAGAACTGGGATGTGAACTTAGATTTTCATTTTTCCTCTATACTAAGTGTCTTGCAATGAAATGTGTTGTATTCTATAGATTAAACTAAACTCAAACCTTCTGGAACAGTGGATGTAGATTTTAAGCTTTCTTATTTTGGTATCAGTATTTTCAAAATGAAAAATGATTCTTTATTTAATCCCATTAAACAGGGCTGAAGAACAGGGACAGGTACGCAGTCCTGTCCTTGAGGATTTTAGTGACCAACCTGCAGGTGGGCCCTGGGTCCTATTTCTACCCATAGAGACAGCTCTGTCAGGGATTGCAAAATATGTTTATTTTGATGTAGGAATAGAAATTCCTTCTCTCAACAATTATGTAGAATGTTGTCCTTCATCCCTTAAGTCTCTGCAAAGAAAAGTCCAAAACTGAGAAAAGAAAAAAAAAGTCTTCCCCACCTCTTCATTGCTAGTGTACCCCCCAGAATCTATAAATTTCTGATTATTTTCCAATTAATATGTTTAGATAGAGAAAATAACATTTAATCTATTTGTGAAGAACAATAAACTATAGCAGTGAAAATAACTAACAAATTTCATAGATTCTAAAATACATCTGTTAAAAGCAATGTGAGGAGGTCACAGTCTTCATATTCATTTACATACAGTAAAACTGATATTTGGTTGGCCAGAAAGTTCGTTTGGTTTTCAAATGATGTTATGTAAAGCCTGAACAAACTTTCTGGCCAAGACAATATATATAATAGAGATATCATTTATTCAATAAAGTTAAAAAACGACAAAGCAGTAATTTCAGTGCCTGAGATTTAAAATATGAAAGTAACTTAAGTGTCCACTAATGGATGAATAAATAAAGAAGATGTTTGCATGGTATCACTGATATGTGGAATCTGAAAGAAAAGTCACAGAAACGAGGCTAGAAAAGTGATTGCTTGGGACTGGGAGGGTTGGAGAAAACCAGGAGAAGTTTGTCAAAGGATACGAGATTTCAGCTATAAGATGCACATGATGTGAGAATCTAATATAAAACACAGTGACTATAGTTGATAAGACCATATTGTATAAGTGAAGTTCGCTAAAAGGATAGAATTTAAATGTTCTCATCAAACAAAAAAAGATAAATATGTGAGGTGGTGGATGTTATATTTAATTGGATGGGGGTAATTCTCTCACAATGTATGCATGTATCAAATAACATGGTGTACCCTTTATGTATCTTATATGTCAACTGTAGTTTAGTAAAGTTGAAAAAATAAAATATAATAAAATAATTAACTGAATAAATTAATTAAAAATACAATAATATTAGTGCTACTTGACATACAGTCATTTTGCTAATAAAACATCTAGGAGACTGTCGGTTCCATAGGAATGGAGAACATGTTTTGACTTCCTCACATTTTAGGACCAAACACAATACTGTTTGGTATTTAATATATGGGAAAAAAGTAAATGAGAGGAAAATGAAAGGAGAGGAAATTATAAAGAAATAAAAAGAAAGGTGAGAGAAGAGGAGGGGAGAGGAGGGGAGCAAAGGGAGGGAGTGGGAAAGGATAAAGGAAGGACCTAAAGTCAGAGTTCTTGCCTCGGGTATCTGTGGAGGGGATGGATATGGAGGGGAGTAAGTTTTTCATGAATTTCCTAATTCCATTAGGTCTTCTAGGATCCCAAAGGTCAATATAAATAGCCACAACATATTGACTAGTCATTGAGAAGGAATGTTACATAATTCCTAAGGAAATGGAAGATTCTTATAAGAAATAATTTAAGAATGTTTCAGATACAGAAGAAATGAAATTTAATAGAAGGCATTTGGCAAAGATAAAGTTTGGGGATCCAATCCTAATGATGCTGATCTCTAATTTCATTAATAAATTGTATAATTCACTAAACTTCTTTGAATCTTGGCTTTCTGTTTTGAAATGATAGGTATATATAGGATGCTCTCCAAGGCTACTTTTAGTTTTAAAGAAATCTACCTTTGACTACATTGGTGCAAAATTAATTTTACAAAACATACCTTCTCCTATGGAAAAAAAATAGTATTCATAGAAATGACTACTTCTGCTACAGTGTATGTTTGTAAAGAAATAAATTATTAACTTTTGTAAAGTTTAAGATTCCTTAATCTGGCAAAATCCGTTACTTTTTGAGAGGAAACTAGAGGGAATTGCCATTGCCCGGTCATATACTATTCAGTTTTAAAGTGTCAGCATTTACACTTTTATAGGCATTATGCTTACAATGATATATAATGCTTATAATACCCAACTTCTAAGTCATTTTATCATATGACTGACCTAACAGTATCATAATAGAAAACTAAGCCTCTATCTGGGTGCAGTACTCTTCTCACAATTCAGACAGGCATGAGCAGCACTGTGTGATACTCCATTAATTTCAATTCCAGAACATAACTTGTCTCTGTGTGTGTAAATTCAGTTAAATGATTTAAAGAGGAGAAAAACAAGTCTCACAAATTGAGGTTTAATTCTCTGTGAGAAGGATAAGAAAATATGGCTCATTTGTATATCCCAGGCTTTGCCAATAAAACAAATAGCAGCTAATTTGGGAAATAGTTGCAACATTAAGCCCTTATTAACAGATGTTTTCTTACCATCACCCCCAAGTAGGCAGTCATTTAACATGGTCCTTCTCAGTCTTGTGAACCATTTTCTGCCAACATCTACTCTATCAAATCCTTAAGGAGTACTATAAGCAAATTTTGGAGATATTTGATGGTTTGGTTATAGACTACAGTGATAAATGTGAATTTTGCAACAAAGTGAGTCACATTAATTTTTTGGTTTTAAGTGCATATAAAAGCTATGTTCAGAGAAGGTGATGGCACCCCACTCCAGTACTCTTGCCTGGAAAATCCCATGGATGGAGGAGCCTGGTGGGCTGCAGTCCATGGGGTCGTGAAGAGTTGGACACGACTGAGCGACTTCACTTTCACTTTTCACTCTTCATGCATTTGAGAAGGAAATGGCAACCCACTCCAATGTTCTTGCCTGGAGAATCCCAGGCACGTGGGAGCCTAGTGGGCTGCCGTCTATGGGGTCGCACAGAGTCAGACACGACTGAAGCGACTTAGCAGCAGCAGCAGCAGCAAAAGTTATGTTTACACTGTATTGTACTCTATTAAGTGTGCAACAATATTGCGTCTAAAAAGGTACATACCTTTATTAAAAATACTTCATTGCTTAAAAGCCCTAAATACTATATGAGCTTTCAGCCAGTGATATTTCTTGCAATTACAATATAAAAAAATGATCACTGATCACAGATCCCCATAAAAAATAAACTGACAAAGTTTGAGATGTTGCAAGAATAACCAAAATATGGCCCAGAGATAGGACACTAGAAAATGATGTTAGAAAATTGGTGCCAGTAGATCTGCTCAACACAGGATTGCCACAGACTTTTAATTTGCAAAAGCATTGTAATAGCTGCAAAATTCACTCAATCAAAGTGTAATAAAATAAAATATGCCTATATAGAAATGTCTTTATTCAAATACTAGAAGTTACCCATTTCCTTCTTTATTTTATGACTAGAAGAAGTTTTGGTAACTATGATGTAAGAGTTGCTCAGCAAATCTTTGAATATTATTAAATACTAAATCTCCAGTGCTACTCACTCTAGTATGTACTAAAGAGCTACTGAGGTTAGAAGCAGTCCAATCAACAATCTCACTTTTGTAATTTCAACCATCTGTACCTGTGACTTTTGATTTGAATTTCAAATTTGAAACTACTATTGTTTCCTCTGTTCAAAGCATCAAAATTCATATGGCATGACTCTTCAAATTTAGTATTCATATGTGCCTCTTGTTCCTCCTCAGTTCCAGCTGTTCCAAATTTGGTAAAATCCACCCTGTCATTTTTGTACTATGCAAGAATAGACAACAAAACTTAATGATTTATTCACAATGCTGAGCACTAAGGATAAGGCTCTTGATATTGTTGATAAACAGACTAGCAGTGGGGAAGAAATACTGATCTGAGCTGTTTCTGTTATTGAATGAAAGACATGGGAAATATGATTTCGGTAAATTAAAACTGGATTGTCAAGTCAAGCAAACTAAGGACTTATACCATGTAATTTTTCTCATTTCTTAAAGTAATCGGTGAGGATTATGATAATGCTAAAGGGCTAAATGTATAAAAATTGGTGAAATTAGCAGCCACATTTAAGTAAGTATAAGGAGCAAAATTTTTGTTGTTTAGTCACTAAGTACTCTCTGACTCTTTTGTGACCCCATAGACTGTAGCCCTCCAGGCTCCAAGAATTTTCAGATGTACAAGTTGGGTTTTGAAGAGGCAGAGGAACCAGAGATCAAAATTGCCAACATTCGTTGGATCACAGAGAAAGCATGGAATTCTGGAAAAACAGCTACTTCTGCTTCATTGACTACCCTAAAGCCTTCGACTGTGTGGATCACAACAAACTGTGGAAATTTTTAAGGGATGGAAATATCAGACCACCTTTACTGCCTCCTGAGAAACCTGTATGCAGGTCAAGAAGCAACAGTTAGAACTTTACATGGAACAGCTAACTGGGAAAGGAGTATGAAAAGGCTGTATTTTGCCACCCTGTTTATTTAACCTATATACAGAATACATCATGTGAAATGACAGGTCAGGTGAATCACAAGCTGCAATCAATACTGCAGGGAGAAATATCAACAACCTTGGCTATGAAGATGATACCACTCCAACAGAAGAAAGTGAAAAGGTACTTAAGAACCTTTTGATGAAGGTGGAAGAGGAGAGTGAAAAAGCTGGCTTAAAGCTCAACATACAAAAAAAAAAAAAAAAAACAGAGACCACGGCATCCAGTTCTATCACTTCATGACAAATAGAAGGGAAAAAAGTGAAAGTGGTGACAGGTTTTTATTTTCTTGTGCTTCAAAATCTCTGAGGATGGTGACTGCAGCCATAAAATTAAAAGATGCTTGCTTCTTGTAAGGAAAGCTATGACAAACCTAGACAGCATAGTTAAAAAACAGAGACATCACTTTGCTGACAAAGGTCCATACAGTCAAAGCTATGTTTTGTTCAGTAGTCATACACGGATGTGAGAGTTGGACCATAAAGAAGGCTGAGACCCAAGAATTGATGCTTTCAAATTGTGGTGCTGAAGAAGATTCTTGAGAGTCCTTTGTACTTCAAGGAGATCAAATCAGTCAATACTAAAGGAAATCAATCCTGAATATTCATTGGAAGGTCTGTTGCCTAAGCTGAAGCTCCAATACTTTAGCCAGCTGATGCTAAGAGCCGATTCATTCAAAAAGGCTGTAATGTTGGGAAAGTTTGAAGAGAAAAAGAGAACAGTACAGCAGAGGATGAGATGCTTGGATAGCATCACTGACTCAATGGATGTGAATCTGAGCAAACTCTGGGAGATATGGAGGACAGAGGAGCCTACCCTGCTATACACCATGGAGTCAAAGAGTCGGACAGGACTCAGTGATTGAACAACAACAATGACAAAGAAGCAAAATATCAACAGTAGTAACATCTTTTGCTAGCTAATAGCATGAGGTCCATCTTTCAAAGTAATTATTGATGGATAGAAACCCTTTATGTAGAAATTTCAACAACTCTCTAAAAGCTTTAAATGAGAAAGCTACATATTAAGCATACAATGAAAGCCTAATTAATAGGAAACATCAATTAGATTTTGTTATACTCCTCTTCAAGGATGCAAGAAAATAAGAAATTAAGTCTGATTGTAGATTTTATCAAATATTAATGAAACAAAAATCATTCAGTGTCTGGAACACAACTGGTATTCATCCTATAGTAGCACTGCTCAATAGAACTTTTTGCAATAATGGAAATGGTCTATACCTACACTGTTGTCTACAGCAGGCACTGGTCATGTATAGCTATTGAGCAGCCAAATATGGCTAGTAAAACTGAGAAATTTTATTTTTCCCCAGGCTTACTGAGATACAATTGACAAATAATACTTTCTGTATGATTTAGTCTGATTGTTGCACCCCTCTATTGAATTTTTGAACTCAGTGTATTATTCTGCTGTATGATGTCTGTTGGGTACTTTCAAATATTTTCTATCTCTGTTGTGAATTGTCTTTGTTTTTATGCTGTCCTTGTGATCTTGTGGGCACCTTTATGACCACTATCTTGAACTCTCTGTTTGGTAAATTGCCTGTCACCATTTCATTGTGTTGGCTTGTGGAGTTCTGTTTTGTTTGCCACGTATTCTCCTGGTTATTTATTTTACTTGAGTTTTTGTGTTGGTTTCTATGAATTAGATAAAAGAGCCAATCTCTCAGCTTTAACAGAATGGCCTTATATAGCAGATTAACCTTGCTAATCAGCGTAGCCCAAGATTCTAGATACCACTCAAACTTCTGTCTTTTTCAAACAGTTGTCTTTGTTCTTGCTCCTTTTGCACCACTAACTGCCTGTCCTGTCAGTTCTAACAGCAGACTAATTGAAAGCTCAAACTTTGGACAGTGGATGAAAAAGTCAGCATATGATATATGCATCCTATCCTTTATCAGGTAGTAATGGGAGATGGATCATGGCTTCTGGTCCCATCACTTCATGGCAAATAGATGGGGAAACAGTGGAAACAGTGGCAGACTTTATTTTGGGGGGATCCAAAATCACTGCAGATGGTGATTGCAGCCATGAAATTAAAAGACACTTACTCCTTGGAAGAAAAGTTATGACCCACCTAGATGGCATATTCAAAAGCAGAGAAATTATTTTGCCAACAAAGGTCTGTCTAGTCAAGGCTATGGTTTTTCCCGTGGTCATGTGTGGATGTGAGAGTTGGACTGTGAAGAAAGCTGAGCGCTGAAGAATTGATGCTTTTGAACTGTGGTGTTGGAGAAGACTCTTGAGACTCCCTTGGACTGCAAGGAGATCCAACCAGTCCATTCTAAAGGAGATCAGCCCTGGGTGTTCTTTGGAAGGAATGATGCTAAAGCTGAAACTCCAGTACTTTGGCCACCTCATGTGAAGAGTTGACTCATTGGAAAAGACTCTAATGCTGGGAGGGATTGGGGGCAGGAGGAAAAGGAGACAACAGAGGATGAGATGGCTGGATGGCATCACCGACTCGATGGACGTGAATTTGAGAGAACTCCGGGAGATGGTGATGGACAGGAAGACCTGGTGTGCTGCAATTCATGAGGTCACAAAGAGTCGGACATGACTGAGCGACTGAACTGAACTGAATGGGAGATGGGTGTTTTTGCCTACATACTCTTTGCTGAGCCAGAGTAAAGGGCTACTGGAAGAACCTGTGTCCCAGAGGAATTGCAAAAGCTGAGTAGCCAGCATCCTGAGCTAAGTTTTTAAGTAGCTAACCTCTTGAGTGGTAACCACAGAAGTTGGGGCACTAGATGTGTGGACAAACTCCTTTCAGTGAGAAGTTAGAGACTTGGTTTTATCATTGAGGCAGCCTAGGAAAAGAAGGCACAGGAAATCCGGCATGCTCACTCAAACACCTAAGGACAAAAAATGATGTGGTCTGATAGTGACCAGACACAGGCTGATTAGAAGTCTGACCTTGGGCAGTAGTTGGAAAAGTATGCATTTCAGCTCCTCCAGAAAGAGACATGGAGCCTTATTATTTGGCCTGTCTCCTCTGAGCTGAGCTCAGTGAGAAAGCTGTAGGAAGGGTCCACAGACACATTTCAAAATCACTTTCTTGTTTAATGCGGTTCTGTAGGACTGACAAATGTTGAGCCCTCTTGGCTTTCTAGGCTGGCCTCTCAGGCAGTAGCCATAAAACAAAGGGTTCTAGACACATGGACAAGCTTTTCCAGAAAGAAGCTGGAAACTTGGTTTTATCATTGGAACAAGCTGGGAAGAAGAGGCTGAGGAAATTTCCACAAGCCTTTTCAGGCTCCTGAGAGGATGCAGTCAGCTCCCACAGGCAGGCAGGGTAGAAGTCTGCTCCTCAGGAAGTTACTGTGAAAATATGCAATTTCCTTCCAGGGAGAAACTGGGAGCTTTGAGTGTCTGCCTATTCCTTCTGTGCTGAGCTGAGTTAGAGGAACAGTCTTACAGAGTGCTCATGCACCTGTTTAAAAAATTCCTCTGTGTTGACTGTGGTTGTGGTGGACTCATGAATGCCCAGCCCCACTGGCTTTCTGAGTTAGGTCACTTAGGAGCCAGTCACTTAGGCAGCAGTCATAAAAGTTAGGTATAAGATATGTGGTGAAAACTGTTCACTCCTCAGGGAGAGACTGGAAGTTAGGGGTTCCCTCATGATTGTAAGCCACTATAATGGAGGGAGGGCTTTGTGGCACAAGTATGTATCAGCTTTTCCTATCCATTTTGATGTGGGTTATTTCCTCAGTTGTGTGAGGTATAGGAGTCATTCAACTAGTTTCTGTATTTTTATCATGGAGAATTGATCCCTGTGAAGCTGTATGTATATGTGTGTGTATGTATGTGTTTGAGTATGTATATATGTATATGAAGTGAAGTGAAGTGAAGTCACTCAGTCGTGTCCGACTCTTTGCAACCCCATGAACTGTAGCCTACCAGGCTTTCTCTGTCCCTGGGATTCTCCAGGCAGGAATACTGGAGTGGGTTGCCATTTCCTTCTCCAGGAGATTTTCCCAACCCAGGGATCGAACCTGGGTCTCCCGATTGCAGGCAGATGCTTTACCTTCTGAGCCACCAGGGAAGTCCATATATGTGTATATATATATATACATATGTACACACATATAGGCTTCCCTGTTGACTCAGACAGTAAAAAATCCTCCCTGAAATGCAGGAGACCTGGGCTCGATGTCTGGGTTGGGAAGATCCCCCAGAGGAGAGCATGGCAAACCACTTGAGTATTCTTGCCTGAAGAATCTTCAAGGACAGAGGAGCTTGGCAGGCTACAGTCCATGGGGTCGCAAAGAGCCGGACACAACTGAGTGACTAAGCACTCACACACGTACACACACATATACACATATACATATGTATGTATGTATACATGTGTGTGTGTGTGTGTATAAATTTCCACCTTCATGGGGGGAGGAAAAAGTCAGGAACCTCCTACTGTGATCATCTTGATCCTGCTATCTAAAATACTGAATTTTTAATTCTAATTATTTTAAATTTAAATAATGACATGTAGCTGATGGCTACCATACTGGACAGTGACGTTCTTTACCATCTATACCTGGTGCTATATACAATACCCAACCAAGTTCAGAAGGATTCTAATATATTCTAAAATTTCAAAGGAAAAAGTATATTTAAATAAAATTATATTAACAATCCAATATCCATAAGTCTGGACAGATTTAGACATTTTAAAAATATTTTCAAATGTATAGAGTCAAACAAGGAAAGGTGTCAAGGTGACTTACAGTATGTGCCTTACTGTAAAACCTAGTTTACTAGAAAATATATGGACCTGTAGGATCAGTTCTGTGTTGTGATCCTTACCTACACTCTAACTATGTGCCTTCAAGCAAGCTGCCCATTACACTAGGGTTTACTTTCATTTGGAAATAGTTGAAATAATTTCAATATTAAAACAATGCTATCAGAGTTATATGAAAAAATGTGGGCACACAAAATATCTGGCAGAATGCCGAACACCAAATAGGTATTAAATTTCTCAATTCTCAAATTCCTGAAGTAAATTGGTTATATGAGTTTCTGTCACATGCACAAAAATTTCCTCTTTTCCTCCCCTAAAAAGAAAGTTCAAATGTATTCTAATCAAAGAGATGAACTGAAGTCTAGTACAATATCCTTTGTTTTCTTTTATTAACAGTAACCATAGAAATTATAGTTGATAACAACTGTAAATTATTAAATGAGAAAGCAAAGACTTTTTCTGATTTGTTAGTCATAAAATTCTAGTGCTTACAACAGTGACTATTATATACTATTCGATAACATTTCTTGAATAAAGAAGGCATTTATGCAATCATACAACTTAAATGCTTTCAGTTCAGTTCAGTTCAGTTCAGTCACTCAGTCACATTTGACTCTGCAACCCCATGATTCACAGCACGCCAGGCCTCCCTGTCCATCACCAACTCCTGGAGTCTACCCATACCAATGTCCATTGAGTCGGTGATGTCATCCAGCCATCTCATGCTCTGTCGACCCCTTCTCCTCCTGCCGCCAATCCTTCCCAGCATTAGGTTCTTTTCCAAAGAATCAACTCTTCGCATGAAGTGGCCAAAGTATTGGAGTTTCAGCTTCAACATCAGTCCTTCCAATGAATACCCAGGACTGATCTTCTTTAGGATGGACTGGTTGGATCTTCTTGCAGTCCAAGGGAGTCTCAAGAGTCTTCTCCAACACCACAGTTCAAAAGCATCAATTCTTCAGCACTCAGCTTTCTTCACCGTCCAACTCTCACATCCATACATGACTACTGGAAAAACCATAGCCTTGACTAGACGGACCTTTGTTAACCAAGTAATATCTCTCTGCTTTTCAATATGCTATCTAGGTTGGTCATAACTTTCCTTCCAAGGAGTAGCATCTTTTAATTTCATGGCTGCAGTCATCATCTGCAGTGATTTTGGAGCCCAGAAGAATAAAGTCTGACACTGTTTCCACTGTTTCCCCATCTATTTCCCATGAAGTGATGGGACCGGATGCCATGATCTTCGTTTTCTGAATGTTGAGCTTTAAGCCAAGTTTTTCACTCTCCTCTTTCACTTTCATCAAGAGGCTTTTGAGTTCCTCTTCACTTTCTGCCATAAGGGTAGTGTCATCTGCATATCTGAGGTTATTGATATTTTTCCTGGCAATCTTGATTCCAGCTTGTGCTTCTTCCAGCCCAGCATTTCTCATGATGTACTCTGCATATAAGTTAAATAAGCAGGGTGACAATATACAGCCTCAACATAACTCCTTTTCTTCTTTGGAACCAGTCTGTTGTTCCATGTCCAGTTCTAACTGTTGCTTCCTGACCTGCATACAGGTTTCTCAAGAGACAAGTCAGATGGTCTGGTATTCCCATCTCTTCCAGCATTTTCCACAGTTTCTTGTGATCCACACAGTCAAAGGCTTTGGCATAGTCGATAAAGCAGAAATAGATATTTTTCTGGAACTCTCTTGCTTTTTTGATGTTGGCAATTTGATCTCTGGTTCCTCTGCGTTTTTAGATTTTGTAATTTCAAAGTCATAATAATAATTTGGAGTTCAGAATACAGCTCTAAATTATTCTTTCCCCTTGTTCATTTTCAGTCTCCCTTTTTGTCTATTTTCTTTCAAAATGTCTTTCACTTTCATTCTTCCTCTCCACTATTAATGCTGTTTCTCTATAGTGATTACTCATTTTGAATGAACATATTAACATCTAGCTGCCATTCTCAATTCTCAAGTTTCACAGTTGACACTAGTCTCTACATCAACAAACCGCACTCCGGGGGTTGCCATAAGTTCAACAGAAAAGAGTTGCTAATCATCATTAATAGTAAAGGGGACCAATGTGTTTAAGTATTTTTAAAACAAACCCACATACACATATAATTGTGAAAAGTATTTGTTTCTGAAGGCAAGTATCTTTACTCTTTTAAATATATAGTTTTATAACTAGAGTAAAAACATCATTCTTGCCTGCCTGCATTCACACTTTCTCTCAAGACAAGAAGAAACAGGAAACAAGATGCAGCCAGAATAGCAGGAATTAAGCACAAATCCAATCTTTCTTATCTCTGCTCTAGAAGATGTAGGTGATGATGTGTCTCCTCTGGAAAAATACTATGTCATGTATGTCATGGTGAAAAAAATATTAGAGAGTTGCTGCTGTAAAATACTTTCAGTCTTTTCTTCTTAATGTTCTGCTTTCATCATAGCATTCTCCAGACTAAAAGCTAAATCTTTTCTATTTTTTACTGTATTAACTTTATCTTGTTTTTGTCATCGAAATTGTCAGTTCTACTCTGACCTTTGCTGTTTTACTTTGTAACATCTTCACAAAACTCATCATTCTTTCTAGGAAAACCTATCCCTCAATGACTAACAACCACTAATTATTTGGGATTTTGAAACTTGAAAAAAATAGTTGTAATCATATAACTTTTATTCTTCTAATGAACGGAAAGCCTACCAAAAAAAGTCCTACTACTACCACAAAAATCAACTGAATGTTGATGCTCTCCTTCTACTTGACCTTCTCTGAAGTTTACTGAACACTCAGAATCTTTCACTATTAACTCATGTTTCATATGTTTCCATTTTGCCACACATTAAAGTAGAGGATGTTTGACTTCCAGAGCCTTAAATTGTATTTTTCCTGAACTGTTCCTTTTATCTTAGGTTTTCACACTGTGAAGTGAAGTGTCCAACTCTTTGGGACCCCATGGTCTGTCCATGGAATTCTCCAGGCCAGAATACCAGAGTGGGTAGCCTTTCTCTTCTCCAGGGGATCTTCCCATCCCAGGAATCAAACCCAGGTCTCCCTTATTGCAGGCGGATTCTTTACCAGCTGAGCCACAAGGGAAGCCCAAGAACACTGGAGTTGGTAGCCTATCCCTTCTTCAGTGGATCTTCCCGACCCAGGAATCGGGAGACCCAGGGTCTTCTGCATTGCAGACAGATTCTTTACCAACTGAGCTATCAAGGAAGCCCTGTATCAGTTTATAAAAAGACTATTTTTGAATCCAGTTCTTGCATTTTTCATTTACTAAGTGAACATTACTTAGTTCCTATTTTTTCTTAAATCTAATAGTCAAAAACTGTTTTACTAATAGCAGTTATTGTGGGAATGGATAAAATTATTTCAAAACACTTTAGAAACATAATAAATAGTCTACCAACAAATGAGAATAATAACTGTTATGCTTCAGTTCCAAGCTAAAAAATTATATCCATCAAAAGAGTTTAGAATTCTAGTAAAATGAATCAATCTATGTGTTTGGCATGTAATACATTTTCAGTATAAGTTCATTGAATGTTAAATCTTACAAGATTTTATGTAATAGAACATGACATGCATGCAAAAATATCATAACTGAAAATAGATGAACCCATAATTTTAACTTCCTTGAAAAGTGTTTAGTCTATATAAGATTGTAGAGGTCATGTAGATCTGAATTGCTCTACTCACCATAAAGACATATACATCAAAAAGAAGAGAAAATAAATCCACCCTTAACCGGCAGTTGCATATGTGTGTGCAAGCTAAGTCACTTCAGTTGCATCCAACTCTTTGCAACCCTATGGACTGTAGCCTGCCAGGCTTCTCTGTCCATGGAATTCCCCAGGCAAGAATACTGGAGCAGAAGATCCCCTGGATCTTCCTGAGCCAAAGATCAAACCTATGTCTCTTATGTCCCCTGCATTGGCAAGCAGGTTCTTTACCCCTAGCACCATCTGGGAAGGCCACAATTTCTATGGAGCTTAAAAATACTAAACACTTCAGTAAGTCACATACAGAAAGACAAATATCATATGATATCACTCATATGTGTAATCTAATTAAAAATGACTTACTTTCAAAATAGAAACACACTCAGAGATTTCAAAAACAAATCTACAATAACCACAGGGTTTTGAAAGGTGATGGTGAGGGATACATTAGGAGCTTGGGATTAACATACACAAACTACTATATATAAAATAGATAATGAACAAGGACCTAGGGTATAACATAGGGAACTCTACTCAATATTCTGTAATAACCTATATGAGTAAGAGTCTGAAAGAGAATTAATATTTGTGTATGTACAACTGAATCACTTTGCTCTATACCTAAAACTAACACAACATTGTAAATCAACTCTAATAAAATTAAAAAAAAAATACTAAAAACTTCAAATGATGTGAAAGTAGGGGGGAAATATCCTAACGAAGATAGTTCAAGTCAAGTATGTGATAAAATGAAGTATGTGGGGAAAAAGGATAGGAAACAGAGCCTAGCAGTTGGAACACAGAATCATTCTGAGAAAGTACCTATAAGAACATGTTGGAAACTTGATGGATGAGCGCACCAGTTACTCTGGAACTGAAAGACAGGGCTCAAAAGGACACAGGACCAGAAGTGCTCCAGGCATATCAGGCTTGACTTCTCGGGATAATAAACACAGATAGAGAAACAAAAGCCTCCCTGATAGTCTGAAAAGTAAAGAACAAATATTCTTATATGTATGTGTATGTGTGTTACCTTGAATCTGAAGTTCAAAACATCTGAAATAAAATGGATTTAAAAAAAAGAAGCCATCATATGAGTTGACTCAATTTAGGTAGGAAACTGGAAAAAAAAAAAAAAAACCTAAGGAACCAAGAAACTAATCAAGGTTCCCAAAGGAGAATAGATTTAACAAATTATAATAAAGAGCACTAAGTAACATAATAGAGATTAAAAAATAAAAGTAAATGCTACCTAAAAAACCTCAGGATGATTAGAGAGAAAATGTTGGAAATAATAAATAGACCTAAATGATTATATATAATTAGTTTTTTGGAAGAAAACAAAAAAAAATAGAGAATCAATACTTAATAATCGAAGAAATCTTTCTTGAAATGTAAGAACCTCTAACATTTTTAACCTATATAATGGGGAAAATTGATCCAGAATGGCTAACTCTGAGACATACTCTAATAGAACAATTAGAATGTAAAAATAAAGGGGAAAGTATCTGAGCTATTGAATAAAACAAGTAAGTCAGTTACTTTTCATCAAGAGATGAAAATCATGTTGGCATCGTATTTCTCAAGAGCAGCCTACAAAGCAAGATAACACCGAATTAACACATTTTACAAAACTTAAGGAAAGAGGGAGCCAAGGCCTTATTTCCTGCCAATGTTTCCTTCAAGCATCAAGGCTACACAAAAACATTTTGAAACATTCAAGAATTTAGGGAATCCTGGAGCTCAGGTCCTTTCTGAGGAGTCTATTAGAAAACTTATTTCATCTATTTAAATGACAGTTTGGAAAAACTTGCCAAATTACTAAAGATAAATATTTATTGCATTAATTTCAGATTTATGATCAAAACAAAAGTGGGGGCAAGGTCCTGACAAAACAGAAACACCTTAAATAAATAACAGTATAGAAACAGGTAACTTAGAATGAACTCACTGATTATTGCTTTGAACTTTTCTCTGCAGACTTGTTTTGGGTAGTCACATTGGTGAAATAATCCTAAAACTATTTGGGGTATATTGTACACAAGATTTAATGAGGAAATAGCATTAATATTCTTGGATAGAGTTTTCACTGTGAGAAATGGAAATATAAATGAAATGGAAAAGGGGAGAAAACCTTATTACTGGATTTGAAGTAGAATTATCAGTATGACCAAATCATAAGAAGCAAGATCCAGCAAAGTGTACATGTGCTCTCTCTCTCTCTAAACATTAAAAGAATCTAAAAGTAATGACATTCTAATAGCAATTAGCATGCTTAGCGCCCTTATCTTGGCTTCTAAAAGATTCAGAACTCTCGGGAGAAATGGTGATTTCAGGCCAGAGCAGTAAAAAGCACAAGATGAGTATACTTGGAGGCCATAAAATGAAAGAACTTCTTAATGACTGATGGGAATATATCAAAAAATCAAATACGCTACCTCAATTGAATACTGCTGGGTCAAATTTTTCTAACTTCCTACTAATATATGATACCTCAATATAGAAGTGCCAATTTAGTAAGTGAATCACTTGACTTTTCATTATTAAAACACACTCTCTTAACCAGACTCAGATCAAGAAACAGAATATTATAAGAACATTTAAAGCTTCGCTCAGACCATCAAGAGTAACAACTTGCCTGACTTCCAACAGCTGTTATGCAACTTCATAAATGGAATTATATAGAAAATAGTCTTTCGTGTCAGATGCATTTTAATCAATATTGTTTATGTGAGATTTATACCTTTTGTTTTATGTTGTAGGTCATTTGTTATAACTGGTATATACTATTCTACTATAAGTACATGTCACAATTTAAATTTTGCACAAATTGAGGGTAAAAATATAAAAAGATATACCATTTCTAAAAATCACTAAATTAATACTGATTTTCTAAAAAGGGTAGGATGGGAGGAAAAGATTTATTTACATAATTATGGAAACAAATAAATAAAAAGAACAGAATTAGAAAATGACCATGTTGTAACCACCAGGGTAATAATTTATTCAAACAAGGATTATCATTGGATTTAAAATCTTTGGTTGGGGAGGTTATTATACATAGTTTCAAAATATCAAGCCCTGTATCAATCATTAGTAATAAAGGAAAAGTGGTAACCTTACAATGGGGAAATCTTGCAAGCATCAAATCAGAAATAACAATGTTATATCTCACAACTGAATGTAATATAATACATGCAGAATCCTTGCCAAAAGTTTTTAACTTAAGTCTAAACAATATGAAACAGTTAGACAAATCCAGATTGGGGGACATGAAGTAAAACAGCTGGCCGAGACATTAAAAAATTATCAGTGTCAGGGAAGAAAAATAAAATATGTTTGGGGCTGCTATTCCAGATTTAAAAAGACAAAACAACTAAGTGCAAAGTGTGATCCTTGATTGACTTGGAAAAAAAGTATGACATAAAAAGCTACAAAGGACAATATTTGGAAATCACAGATTTAAATCTGAAGTTTTGATTAGATAGGATTACTTGAACAACATTGAACTTCTTGGGTGTGACACTGATATTTTATTCATGTAGAGAATGTCTTGAGTTTTAGAAATTATTTAGAGGTAGAATTTCAGGATGTGTGCAACTTCCAAACTTTTCCGTGTATTCTCTGTACAATAATACAAATAGAGAAAGACACCAAAAGTGTCCATTGAAAATTAGTGAATTCAGATAAAGACATAGAGGTGTTGATTTGTACTCATCCTTCAAACTTTCTGTGGATTTGAAAAATGAGACCAAAAAGAATATATAAAATAAATTTATCTTAGAATATTCAAAGACTGGGTATTGTTTTAAAAATTTAATATAATAAAAAATACAGTGACCTATGGATAAATTTTTCCTTTTCATGGCTTAAGTATATACATTTGAAATATTTTTATCTGATTTCTGCATCTTAATTCTATTTTAATTGATTCATAAGTTGGTACATATTCATTGCAAAATCATATTTTGCAATATTTAAAATAATCTGAATTTTTAATAATTTTGTGTTTGTCATATATTCCTTCTCACATGTCACAAACTTAAAAGCCATTATTATTCATGAAAAATATGGTTCCTACATAGTTTTTATAACATTTTTTGGTTGAATTTTGATTGAATAACAAATCAAGTAAAACTGTAATAACTTTGAACTTATATTGCATTAGCTCTATTGAAATATTACTAATTATAATATTAACTACTGCTTGCCAAGGAAATATAACTTGTTTTATTGAAAAAAAATCCCCTTTCCCCAATAAATCTTCAATATTGTTTTGAGAAAAACAAACAAATCTTTTAAGAACTGTTAACTGAATCATAGTTATAGCAAACTCGCTTGAAAAAAAAATCACTTAGAAGTGTTATAAAACTTTAAAGAATAGAAACTACAATTCACAATTTTATGTGATTAGTAATAAACTATGTCTAATATAGAAAGTATATACAAAAATAAACTGCAACAAATAATTCCTACTGCCTATTTCCCAAGATATTACAAAGGCTCTTTTCACTTGACATTCAGGAACCAAATTTTCAATGAATTATTTGTAATTCTCATGGAGAGATCGATAAAATCATAAATTCACCCACATTTTTAAAAAGTAGATGAAAGTTTTTATAAATCCTTAGGTACATATTATAATAACAGATATTGTTTATTTGCATCCCAGTGAAAACTGTATTATGACAAATTTAAGCAGCAAGAGTACAAAGAGATACCATCCTTTACATGGCATAAGAATTATTTTGAGCTACAAGCACTTTAAAAAGATCAGTAACAGGAAAGTTACTCCAACTTCCCCTTTTATTTCCTAAAGAGTTAGTCAATCATGTCCGACTGTTTGCAACCCCCTAAGCTATAGCCTGCCAGGCTCCTCTGTCCATGGGATTTCCCAGGCAAGAATACTGGAGTGGGTTGTATTTCCTTCTCCAGGGGATCCTCCCAACCCAGGGACTGAACCCTGGCCTCCTGCATTGCAGGCAGATACTTTACTGCCTGAGCCTCCAGGGAAGACGTCTTTCACATTTGCATCATTTTACTTCCTAAAAACAGATAAACTCTTATGTCCTCCCTACACCAAGAGGAAGGCAACATTCTTATCACCAGAGACAAGGGTTCCAGGCTAAGAGAATTCTGTACAAACAGAGTTTGTAGAAATAATTTTTACCTTATTTTAGTCTCTCCACATATCCTTAGTTCAGTTCAGTTGCTCAGTCGTGTGAGACTCTTTGCAATCCCGAGGACTACAGCATGCCAGGCCTCCCTATTCATCACCAACTCCTGGAGTTTACTCAAACTCAGTGATGTCATCCAACCACCTCTTCCTCTGTCATCCCATTCTCCTCCTGCCTTCAACCTTTCCCAGGATCAGGGTCTTGTCAAATGAGTCAGTTCTTTGCAACAGGTGGCCAAAGTATTGGAGTTTCAGCTTCAGCATCAGTCCTTCCAATAATATTCAGGACTGATTTCCTTGAGGATGGACTGGTTTGATCTCCTTGCAGTCCAAGGGACTATCAAGAGTGTTCTCCAACACCACAGTTCAAAAGCATCAATTCTTTGGCACTCATCTTTCTTTATAGTCCAATTCTCACATCTATACATGATTACTGGGGAAAAAACAGCTTTGACTAGACAGATCTTTATTGGCAAAGTAATGCCTCTGCTTTTTAATATGCTGTCTAGGTTGGTCATAACTTTGCTTCTAAGGAGCAAGCGTCTTTTAATTTCATGGCTGAAGTCACCATCTGCAGTGATTTTTGAGCCCCCAAAAATAAAGTCTGTCACTGTTTCCATTATTTCCCCATCTATTTGCCATGAAGTGATAGGACCAGATGCCATGATCTTAATATTCTGATTGTTGAGCTTTAAGCCAGCTTTTTCACTCTCCTCTTTCACTTTCATCAAGAGGTTCTTTAGTTCTTCTTTGTTTTCTACCATAAAGGTGGTGTTATCTGCATATCTGAGGTTATTGATATTTCTCATGGCAATCTTGATTCCAGCCTTTGCTTCATCCAGCCTAGCGTTTCTCATTTGTACTCTACATATAAGTTAAATGAGCAGGGTGACAATATACAGGCATGATGTACTCCTTTCTTGATCTGGAACCAGTCTGTTCCATGTCCAGTTCTAAATGTTGCTTCTTGACCTGCATACAGATTTCTCAAGAGGCAGATCAGGTGGTCTGGTATTCCCATCTCTTGAAGAATTTTCTACAGTTTGTTGTGATCCACACATGTCAAAGGCTTTGGCATAGTCAATAAAGCAGAAATAGATGTGTTTTATTTATTTATTTTTTCTGGAACTCTCTTGTTTTTCGATGATCCAACAGATGTTGGCAAGTTGATCTCTGTTTCCTCTGCCTTTTCTAAATCCAGCTTGAGCATCTAGAAGTTCACAGTTCGAATACTGTTGAAGCCTGACTTGAAGAATTTTGAGCATTACTTTGCTAGCGTGTGAGATGAGTGCAATTGTGTGGTAGTTTGAGCATTCTTTGGCATTCCCTTTCTTTGGGATTGGAATGAAAACTGACCTTTACCAGTCCTGTGGCCACTGCTGAGTTTTCCAAATTTATTGGCATATTGAGTGTAGCACTTTCACAACATCATCTTTTAGGATTTGAAATAGCTCAACTGGAATTCCATCACCTCCACTAGCTTTGTTCCTTGTGATGCTTCCTAAGGCCAACTTGACTTCACATTCCAGGATGTCTGGCTCTAAGTGAGTGATACACCATCGTGATTATTCAACATTATGATATCCATATATTTTACCCTTCCAGAATTGCCTTGTTTTTTTAAAGTAGTATAAAATAATTCATAGTTTGTCACTTCTTTGGCTGTTTATTTCCCTATTAGTATTTCCACATCATGTAAATTTTATATTACCTAAATCTGTATGCTTTTCTCCTGTTAATCTTTCTTACATCAATTTAATTCTAAGGGCCTGAGACCCTAATAAATTAAATGTTTACTTCCCCTACACATAATTACTACACATAATAGAGAAATCTTCATATTTAATATTTGTCAACAAAGGTCTGTCTAGTCAAACCTCTGGTTTTTCCAGTTATCATGTATGGATATGAGAGTTGGACTATAAAGAAAGCTGAGTGACAAAGAATTGATGCGTTTGAACTGTGGGGTTGGAAAAGACTCTTGAGAGTCCGTTGGACTGCAAGGAGATCAAACCAGCCAGTCCTAAAGGAAATTAGTCCTGAATAGTCATTGGAAGCTGAAACTGCAATATTTTGGCCACCTGATGCAAAGAACTGACACATTGGAAAAGGCCCTAATGCTGGGAAAGATTGAAGGCAGGAGGAGAAGGAGACAACAGAGGATGAGATGGTTGGATGGCAACACCGACTTTATGGACATGAGTTTGAGTAAGGAGTTGGTGATGAATAGGGAAGCCAGGTGTGCTGCAGTCCATGGGGTCGCAAAGAGTTGCACACGACTGACTGATGAACTGAACTGAATATTTGTCATATGTATTTTTCACAAAATTCATTTTTCCAAATTACATGTAGACTTGTAATCAATCTTGTAGTCAATCTTATAGTCAATTGTATAGGCACATACAATCTTCTATTTTTTAATGAATTATTTGAGAACATAGTTAATATTGATAATTATATATTTGTTTTCTATTATTAGGAGTTTATTCTGTATAATATATATCTCATAGTATCTTTGAAAGTTAGGGGCAGGAAGAGAGCTCCTTTAGGCCTCAAGCAATACTTTCATTATATCAATTTATATTCTGAACATTATTCTAGTTAATAAAGTTATGATTAAATCCTCCTCATTGACATTTGCTCTCAGGGAATGAAAACAAGGTCTTATGAATTTAGAGTGAATCCTTAATTTGGTATAAAATATATTTGAATTTTTAGAGAGACCTGGGCTACTTATTTTAGTCCTGAAAATTAAAAAGCATATATTTATGTGTTACTTCTTTTGGAAGAACATACAAATAAGATACAGTCTAAAACATTTTTCTATTTTCTTAACCAAGAATAACTTATTTGCAGAGAATCGAATATGACAATTATCTACAAGTCCCAAATCTATAAATTCTGACCTAGGCAGATATTTGGGCTCCAAACAGAAATAATTGTCATTATTCTATGTCATTTCCAAAGATCCATATCATTTCCTTGACTTTAAAAATTAATTATTTATGCTTTTTTGCCTTGCAGCCATATAGGCAATTATCTTTATAGAGTAGCAGTGGTATTACAGTAAGATAGTAAATGAGACTGGTTAATTAGTCTTATGACTGGAAAAAGAGTGAACTCAAAGTAGCCACTGTTCAATTGAGAGACAAAATGCATTTAGTAATTGAGATAAATGAAATGTCCTTCATACCAAATTATTCCATTTCCATGAGGAGAAAGAATGTATGACAGATTTTGTAGCTACTCTCTACCTCTCTAAAAATTCACTTCATAGGATCTGGTGCAATTTCTATTAGATCTAGGCATTACTTTAATCTTCTGGTCTTCTGAGCTTGGAATATTATCACAATAGTTGACAACATGGTTTAATTAGAGCATGCTGAGTGTTGAGAGGAGATGATAAATTAAAAAAAAAAAAACAAGGTTGCTTGCATGATATGTAAGTAACAATTTCCCACACTTGCTTTACATATGCATTTATCATTATGGGAGGGTAGTTACAAAGGTGTGACAAGTATCCTCCCCTCCAAATTATAAATGTCTATACCTCAAAATATGACTTCAGACTTCAATTAAAGATCACAATTACTTCATAAAATTCCAGTTTTACCATAGAAATTAATACTGAATCAAGCTAAGTTAGTCCTTTATTCTATTAAAAAGTAAAATTTTTCCTTTAAAACGTTGTACAAATTATAAATTAAAATAAGAAAGTAGAAGCAAGAAAAGTTTTCATCATTTAATGGAGACTTTTAAAATCAATTTAAATCTTTATACTATAATTCAAAGTTGCACTAGCATTATAGTTTCACAGTGACATAAAGCTTGCACATTATCTACTACATATTCAAAACTGAAATAAGTTAACATGAATCTTTCTGTAATATACTGCATACTGTGAAACACTTCCCTTTCCCTATGAAGTGAAGTGAAGTGAAGTCGCTCATTTGTGTCCAACTCTTTGCGACCCCATGGACTATAGCCCACCAGGCTTCTCCATCCATGGGATTTTCCAGGCGTGAATACTGGAGTGGGTTGCCATTTCCTTCTCCAGGGGATCTTCCTGACCCAGGGATCGAACCCGGGTCTCCCGCATTGTAGGCAGATGCTTTACCATCCAAGCTACCAGAGAAGCCACAAATAGATAAAGAGAACTTATTTTCATTCTAGAGTAGCAAGGACATTGACTGTTTACCAACTCTTTCTGTTTCCAGCCATTGGGTGGAATTTTTTCTGGGAAGCATATGTCCAAGAAGGAATTTCGTAGTAGAAACCATACCTGTATCTATGTAGTAACATTTGACTGGTTTTTACAACTGGGATATGAGAGAGATGAGTCAGTCATTTGTAGTTAGGTTAATTAAGAATCAAATATTCCTTCTCCACTGTTATTCTCTCATATTCTAGTTAGATGCAAGAAACTCTCAAGACAACAAGGAAGTAAATTCTACAAGAATGACAGTGCTTGGGTCAATGAAGCACTATGTGGAGTATTGCATTCCACTGACCAGAAACACTCAGGTTTTACTATCACAAACTTGTAAATTGTAAATCCCTTGAAATGGGAGGACTTATTTGTGATAGCTGTTGATGCTGCCCAAGCTAATACATACGGTGTTCAACAAGGTGGAACTGTGGGATGTTGAAAGAGAAGGTTTGTTTTTTTTTTCTTTTTTAGGGTGAGGGGTGGAAACCTGGTATTCCCACTGAAAAGCGAATTTATAACTCGATCTACAATGTGAAGGTTGAGAATAAAGAAATGTGGAAAACGCTGTTCAGTAGTTACCTCTAAAATAGATATTTAAAACTGAAGTCACGTACCTGGGATTACAAAACAATTTACTTAGACGTCTTTTAACTAAGAAAAGAAGAGAGAAGAGACTCATGTCCTTGGCACATGTCAAAGTTTGTTTTGACATTCCTTGAAGTGTTTGCTTTCTTAAAAATAAACTTTCCAACAAACAGCTCAGTTTGGATCACTGGTACGGGCAAAAATAATGTAAGCTAAATCATTTTCTTAAAGGTCTTAGCAAATCTATTTAAAAAATCAAATAGGGATATTTTTTCTCATACCTTTTAAAATTTTCCTCTAAGCTAGACTCTAGAGCACCATGTAGCTACCAGCCAGACTCCTCACAAAGCAATTGAGTTAGTTAAGACACCAGAGAACTAAGATGGAAATGAGTTTAAACAGCAGGATATTTCTGGGTAAATATAAGTGCAGAGGAAATCCTTTTCTCTTAAATAGTGAGCAGACTCTAAGGTATTGGCAAAGAAATCCTGAAACAAATGATGCAATTTTTAAATAAAAAATAATTAGGCTAGAGTTTAAAAAGGCTAGACTAAATTAAATAGATCAATATATGATCTATTTCTATTTCTCGGGGCTTTCCTTGTAGCTCAGCTGGGAAAGAATCTGCCTTCAATGCAGGAGACGTGGGTTCGATTCCTGGGTCCGGAAGATCCCCTGGAGAAGGAAATGGCAACCTGCTCCAGTATTCTTGCTTGGAAAATCTCATGCACAGAGGAGCCTAGCAGGCTACAGTCCATGGGGTCACAAGAGTCAGACACAATTTAGTGACTAAACCACCACCACCAAATTAAATAGATCAATAGATGACAGTTATTTAGAGACATAAATGTAAGAAGAGATGAAATATAAGAAGAAATAGTGAAAGAAGACTTTACCTGTTTGACACATTTCAAAAGAAATAATGTCTTGTTTGGAAAAAAAAAATCTTTTCCATTTCTTAGTCATTTGTTTTTTGTTATTGAATTGCATCTGCTCTTTTATATTTTTAAATAATGACCCCTTATCAGATATATGGTGTGCAAATATCTTCTTCCATACAGTAGGTTGTCTTTTCACATTGTTGATGATTTCCTTTGCTGTGAAGAAGTTGTTTGCCTATGCAGTTTTCACACATTTATTTTTGCTATTATTTCCATTGCCTGAGGAGAAACATACCCAGAAATATATTGCTAAGCCTGAGGTCAAAACCATACTTTCTATATTTCCTTCAAAGAGTTTTTGTTTTTTTCTTTCTAAGAGTTTTATGGTTCGGGGTATTTTACTCAAGAATTTAATCCATTTTGATTTGATTTTTATGTATAGTATGAGATAGTGTTTTTGTGTATTATTTTTGTTGTTTATTTTTCTTTTTGCTTTGTAATTTTTTTTTTTTGCATATGGCTATCTCATTTTCCCAACACCATTTATTGAATTTTCTTTATATGTTCTCTGCTCATTTGTTGTAACTAATTGTCCACATGTGAATGGGTCTGTTCCATTGATTTGTTTGTCTCTTTATCTGGGAATACCATTCTGTTTTGGTTATTATAGCTTTTTAACATAATTTGAAACCAAAGAGTGTAATATCTCCATCTCCATTCATTTTTCAAGATTGCTTTGGCTATTAGGGGTATTTTGTGATTGTATATAAATTTTAGAATTGTTTCTTCTATTTCTGTGAACAATGCCATTGGGATTTCAGTGGGGATTGCATTGAATCTGTAGATTGCTTCAGGTAGTATATACATTTCAACAATGTTAGTTTTCCAATCCTTGAGCACAGACTTTCCATTTTTTTATGTCTTCTTCAATATCTTTCAACAATGTCTTATAGTTTATATTACATAGGTCTTTTACCTCCTTGATTAAATTCCTAGGAATTGTATTCTTTTTGCTGTGATTGTAAATGAGATTGTTTACTTAATTTCACTTTCTGTAGTTTGTTGTTAGTCTGTAGAAACTTAACAGATTTTTGTGTATTGATTTTGTTCCCTTTAGTTTTAGGGTATTATTTGCTTATTATTTCTACTAGGTCTTAGTGGAGTCTTTAGGGGTTTATACAAATAATATTCTATCATCCACAAATACTGACAGTTTTAGTTTTGCTTTTCCAATGTGGCTGCATTTTATTTCTTTTTCTTTCTTAATAGCTTTGGATGGACATTTCTCCAAAAAGATATAAGAAGGTTAATAGACACATAAAAAGCTTTTCAACATCATTAGTTATTAGGAAAATATGAATAAAAACCACAATGAGATATTATAACATACCTGTTATAATGATTTTATTTAAAAAAAAACCAAAAATTAGCAAGTGTCAGTGAGAACGTGGAGAAGAAGGGAGACCTCATATACTTTGGTTAAAATGTAAATTGATATAGTCACTATCCAGGGCTAAACAGGGCTTCCCAGGTGGCTCAGTGGCAAAAAACTTGCCTGCCAAGCAGGAGACCTGGGTTCAATCCCTGGGTTGGGAAGATACCCTGGAGAAGGGACTGATTACCCACTCCAGTATTCTGGCCTGAAGAATTCCATGGACTGTATAGTCCATGGGGTTCCAAAGAGTTGGATACAACTGAGTGACTTTCACTTCACTATAGAAGACATTATGGAGACATCTCAAAAAGTTTAGAATAGAACTACTATATGATGCAGCTATTCCTCTTCAGAGTATTTATCTGAAAATATAAAAACACTAATTTGAGAAGATATATGAACCCCCATGTTCACTGCAGCATTATTTATAACAGCCAAGATATGGAAACAACCTAAGCACTCATCTACGGGTGAAGAAATATACATACACACACTCGCACATACACACACACACTGTGTGCTTTCACTCATATGATGACAAGTAAATAAACAACAAACTCATAGATACAGAAAACAGAGTAGTGGTCATCAGAGGGGAAGGGGCAGTAGAGAGAGTATGAAATGGATAAAGGGGTTCTATTATGCAGTGACAAATGGAAACTAAGCTTTTGGCAGTGAGCATACTGTAGTATATGTAGTAGTTTAAATTTGATATTGTATACATGCAGTGTATATTATGGTACAAATCAACTTTTAAAAGAAAAAGAAAGCCAGTATATTTCCTATTTTGAGGCTTTGATAAAAGCTATACATTAGGAACCCTCCTACTCTGTTGATGGGAATGTAAATTGATATAGTCACTATGAACAATAGTGCAGTGCTTCCTTAAAGAAAACTAAAAATAGAGCTACCATATGATCAAGCAATCCCACTTCTGGGCATATATACAGAAAAAATGTATATAATTCAAAATATACATTTATAATTCAAAAAGATACATGCGCCCGTGTTCATAGCAGCACTTTTACAATAGACAAGACAGGAAAACAACCTAAATGTCCACTGAGAGATGAATGGATAAAGAAGACGGGGTATGTGTGTGTGTGTGTGCACTCAGTTGCTAAGTTGTGTACTACTCTTTGTGACCCCATGGACTATGGCCTGCCAGGCTCCTCTGTCCATGGGATTTTCCAGGAAAAAGTAGAAGTGGGTTGCCATTTCCTCCTCCAGGGAATCTTCCTGACCCAGAGATCAAACCTGTGTCTCCTGCATTTTCAGGCAGATTCTTTACCACTGAGTCACCTAAGAAGCCATACACAATGGAATATCACTCAGTCATAGAAAATTATGAATTAAAAAAATGAAAATTCTTCATAGAGAAGTTCACCCATAGCAGCAATATGGATGAACCTAGAGATAAGTATTCTAACTGAAGTAAGCCAGACAAAGATAAATATCGCAACACTTATATATGGCATCTAAAAAAATGATACAGATGAAATTACTTATAAAACAGAAATAGACTCACAGACATAGAAAGAAACTTACAGTTACTAAAGGGGAAAGGAGAAGTTAAAATTAGAAGTTTGGGATTAAAATATACTCACTTCTATATATAAAATAGATAACCAACAAGGACCTACTATTTAGCACAGGGAACTATATGCAATACATTATAATAACCTATAATGGAAGAGAATGTAAAAAAAAAAAAAAGAATATACACTTACATACATGGACTGCACTCCTTGGATTGTAAGGAGATCCAGCCAGTCAATCCTAAAGGAAATCTACACTGAACATTCACTGGAAGGACTAATGCTGAAGCTGAAGCTCCAATACTTTGGCCACCTGATGTGAAGAGCTGCCTCATCTGAAAAGATCTTGATGCTGGGAAAGATTGAAAGTGGGAATAGAATGGAATGACAGAGATGGTTGGATGGCATCACTGACTCAATGAACATGAGTTGAGCAAGCTTCGGGAGATGGTGAAGGACAGGGAGGCCTGGCGTGCTGCAGTCCATGGGTTGCAAAGAGTCAGACATAACTGAGCAACTGAACAACAACATATTATGTATAACTGAATCATTTTGCTATATATCTGAGGCTAACAACACATTGTAAATAAATTACATTTGAATACAAATTTATAAAAAGAGTAGGAAACACTATTTAGAGGATAAATTGTCTGGTTTTGTCATTTGCAATAAGAAAAGCAACAATTTATTCAAGAAAAGATAAACTAATATTCTGTTTTTAAACTTTCATAGCATTTTCTTCATCAATGTGTTACTTGAACAAAAATAGAATGAGTAATAAATTTTAAGTAATGGGCAGTCTAATAATAGCTAAACATATGAATATTACTTGACCTTAAAATCTTTTTGGAACTCATGTTTGAAGTTTAAGGACAGAAGATAAGTTACCACTCCCTGAAGAGTTACTTGTTCATTTCTCCTATCTCTGCCACACATAGGAGTTCTAGGGTGTACTGGGGTATTTGAAATAAAAAACAACCCTGCAAATCCACCATATCACGACCACCCTTTTTTTAGTCCTTTATGTTTGGGGAGGGGAGTTTATATCAATGTATGAAATTAGGACATTTTTTTGTCTCAAAATTACTTCTAAAGTAAATTATAAGAAAGAAATTATAAAAATGAATTCAGCTCTTTCAATATTATGATACATCAAAGGATATTTATTTACATATGTGATATAGAAATATTTATTTTTAGCAAGAAATATTACCTTGCAAGCATTCTTATATTAATTAGCAAGGACCTAGATATAGTATAGAAAACTTTAATTAAATATTAACTTATATAAATTTAAACTCAGGACAAGTATATGGTTCTGATATTAGAAAATTTACATATGTAAATAACCAAGTTTTCAGCTATATTATATAAGAGTTGGTATATGAAAAGCTGGAATTTGATATAAATATAAAGTGGGTACACTAGCAAAATGTGAATTGAATACAGACAAAAATAAATATATTTTTCATAATGATCAAAAATCTTTTAATCAGCTTATTCACAAGTTCAAAATAAAATAAATATTTTAATTTGAAACTGCATAAAGCATAATAATCTAAATAATTTCTCTCTGTCTACCTAAGGTCTTCATCATAGAATATTTCCTTTGGTTTTATCAAAGCTAGTTAGAAGAAAAATGTATTTGGAATGACTACGGTCTTTTATTTCTATGCACAGGAAGGCTATGAGTACCAGGTATAGTTATTTAGCCTTCCTAGCAGTTAGAAAAAATAAAAACCACATGGGATAAAACAAAAACCCACCTACCTTGCCAATTGTCTTAGAGGGCCACGCTTTCACAATTCCAATAATGAATAATATTTTAATCATCATGGAAGCAACTTAAGATTGGTATTTAAAAAATTACTTTATGGCACTAAAAAACTTATAACCCTAGAACCATAAGACAAATCAAATTGGTGGAAACAAAATTTTAAAATAAGGTTTATTTTTTTACTATAAAGGCAACATATGAATACCAGGTACTGTATTTAAATATATATATATATATATATATATAAAATTAGAAAGTAAAAAGCATGGTCTAAGTCCGTCTCTGCCCCCTTCCACTTTCTCATTTCTAGATTAAAACTTTAAATAGCTTGATGCTGTGCATTCTTCATACATTTTTATATGTACTGACACACACATATGTACGAATCTAAATATTTCTTTGAAATCACATTTGTTAGCTTCTTCTGGATTCTTAAATATCCTATACTTCCCTTCCCTCAGTTGATAACTTCACTTAATGTGTCACTATAAAAGTAGAATTACACTAGAAACCCCATCATATTTCAACCATTAAAACTGCAAACATCATATTCTCTTCATTTCCACTTTGATGCAATGATGAAAACGTCTCTGTGCTCCTATCAAGGGTCAAGTCTTCCTCCAAGTTGTAGATTCTCACTTCCCTCAGATTATGTTAGTGACTTTTGTGTCCTTTTTGCCTCAGAGCTTTGGGCAAAGAGAATGCACACAATATAATTTGAAATTATAAATGTGAACAACACATGAACTAGTAAGTAAATGAAAACTCTTTACTTACCTAAATATAGTTATGTCATATATTATCATACAGTCAATTTATAAGACAAAAGTGCCAGAATAATGTGAAAATATTTTCAATCAATAAAAATCATGGAAATTCAAATGAAACAATGGTGAGTTTTTGAGAGGTTCCCAGTCCATAGGGTTGCTAAGAGTCAGACACGACTGAAGCGACTTAGCAGCAGCAGCAGCAGCATTCAATATAGAAAAGTAAAGACATTTGGTACACTTCAATATTGGTAAGGTTTTCAAGAAATAGTCATCCTTAAACACCACAGATTGAAGCCTGAATTGTGATGGCACTATGGTTGGAAATTTGGCAAATTATCAATAAATGAAAATGTTCACATAGTAAGACCTGATAGCTCAGTTGGTAAAAAGCCACCTGCAATGCAGGAGACCCCGGTTCAATCCTCGGTAGGGAAAATCTGCTGGAGAAGGGATAGGCTACCCATTCCAGTATTCTTGGGCTTCCCTTGTGGCTCAGCAGGTAAAGAATCTGCCTGCAACACAGCAGACCTGGGTTTGATTCCTGGGTTGGGAAGATCCCCTGGAGAAGGGAAAGGATACCTACTCTGGTATTCTGGCCTAGAGAATTTAACGGACTATACATTTTGTAGAAGAGGGGGAAATGGAGTAAAAGAGCTAAATTTTCATATTTTAGATAAGGATACAACCTGGGGATAAATTTGAATAGGAACATAATTCAAAGCTATGATACTGCCTGACAGAAAAATTAAAATACTAAATGATTGTCAGTGTTTGCCTCAGGGTATTGGGCTTGGCAGTTGAGAAGGAAACTATTGCTTTTCTCTATAAATCTGAGGTATTCACATTTTAAAAAATCATGTACAGATATTCTTTGATTAAAACAAGGGCTGACATATAACTACCCTTAATGACATGCAAAAATTTTAAAACATATCATTAACTGAAAAAAACACAGGTTTAAAAAATGATAACTACCTTTGTAATACTTAATTAAACTTTCTTGTGCTGTGTATGCTAATTTGTTTCAGTTGTATCTGATTCTTTGAGACTCTATGGACTATAACCCACCAGGCTTCTCTGTCCATGGGGATTCTCCAGGCAAGGATACTCGAGTGGGTTGCCATGCCCTCCTCCAGGGGATCTTCCTGACCCAGGGATTGAACAGAACCCTTGTCAGTCACATCACCTTCATTAGCAAGTGGTTTCTTTACCATTAGTGCCTCCTGGGAAGTCCAAACTTGCTTGTAGGTTCTATTAAAATAATATTCCAAATATGCAATTAATTATAAAATTAGTTAATTGTGAATTACTAAAAAGTCAAATCACCTAGGAATCAGCCTACCAAGTTGAAAAATAAATACTAAACAATGTTAATTTAAATAATAATGCAATATTTAAGGGAAACTCTAGGAAAATATTGGGCATGATAATATCAAGTGCTTTCTTTTTACTTATTCAGGCTTCATTACAAAAATCAAACAACATAAGTCACAGATATCTTAAGCTACATAATTTCCAGGACAAAGGAATAAAATAAAGGATGTGGGAACTCAGTTGGGAGGAGAAAATCAATTTCCTCTCCCACTACCATTCTATTTCATCCCATGTAGAGAGTTGACCCCTAAGGAACTGCAACTGATATGCTTGGTACAGGGGCGGGTAAGAAGTTCCCAATGAGTCATCTATGACATGTGCCATTTGCTGCCAGCTCAGGACAGGGTTGATGACAGCTTTGCTCTGCCCAAAAATCTGCAGGGTAGATACTCTAACCTTCTCTGTATCCTCACTGAGGCATGCACCCATTCCTCCACTGAGGATGCAGAATGACAGCAGAATGTAGGTCTCTTCCCAACCACATCAGTAGACAGGTAGGCTAGGGCAGGAAGTGGAGGGCAGGCAGCCAAGGATCCTATGGGACCTGGCAGTTTGCTTGTGAAATGAAGTGCATATTCTATAATCTCGGGCTTCCCACGTGGCACAGTGGTAAAGAATCTGCCTGGCAATGCAGGAGTCTCAAGAGATGCAGATTCAATATCTAGGTCTGGAAGATTCCCTGGAGTAGAAAATGGCAACCTGCTCCAGTATTCTCCTCTCCTGTGGATAGAGGAGCCTGGGGGCTACAGTCCACGTGTTCACAAGTGTTCAGCCTGAGCAAGCACGCACACATGCATACACTCTATAATCTCACCAGACTTCAGCTGCAAAATACAAATTCATAGATAAAGATATTAAGCTTTTAAGAATGTGACAACATAAGATCAAACCCCAAGTATGAGATCCATCCATACACAGGGTCCCATGTGTCTGTATTGTTTATAAATTCCATGAAGCCTACTCTCCTCATAGATTGTTTGCAGTCCTAAGATGGCAAGGTATGACCAGAACTGTAGTGTTTCTGGTTTTGTAGTACCAGAAACGCAGAACTATGTTCACAGAAAAATATTGTAATCTAAGTTCTGTAATTCCAAAACAACTTACGATTGTACTAAGCACACAAAGATCATCAAATCCCATTGGCTGCCAGAGAATGAGTTCATTGAGCAAACACTTGTGAAATGGGCCCTAAACTTTCTCTGAAGGAGTTTATTTTAATAATACCTCAGATTAGGCTTTGCTTCAGATGAAGCATAGAAAATCCAGACCATCATGTTCTGTTTTCTTCAGTTCAGTTCAGTTCAGTCGCTCAGTCGTGTCCGACTTTTTGTGACCCCATGGACTGCAACACGCCAGGCTTCCCTGTCCATCACCAACTCCCAGAGTTTACTTAAACTCATGTCCATGGAGTCGATGATGCCACCCAACCATTTCGTCCTCTGTCATGCCCTTCTCCTCCTGCCTTCAATCTTTCCCAGCATCAGGGTCTTTTCCAGTGAGTCAGTTCTTCACATCAGATGGCCAAAGTACTGGAGTTTCAGCTTAGAATCAGTCCTTCCAATGCATATTCAGGACTGATTTCCTTTAGGGTTGACTGGTTTGATCTCCTTGCAGTCCAAGAGGCTTTCAAGAGTCATCTCCAACACCACAGTTCAAAAGCATCAGTTGTTCTGTGCCTCAAATCCCTTAGTACTCAGAGGAGATTATTGCCCTGAACCCCAGTTCCAGCCCCATGATCCATAAAGTATCTTAATTTTCAAGAGAAAGTAAATTATTTTTGAAGTCACACCAACTTGGTAAATATGCAATCAGCTGAAGAGTGATTCATCAGAAAATAATATTTAACTGAAAATAAATCTGTATTGATTGATTGGCATAGGGGAAGCAATTGATAAATTTTACAAGGTCAATGTATTATGCAGCAGTAGATAACTCATTACCAACCCAGGTTAATATGAAGATTTCATATTAAATATTAAAATTGCTATATGATTATGAACTGACATGAAGGTTTCATATTAAATATTCAAATTATTATCTGTTTATGAAACATAATTTTATGAAGTATACAAAATATCATTTTTAAATAGACAATAAATAGCAGCCTGCTTCATTTTCTTTTTAGTGAAACTTCTAATAGAGTATGAATAGAGAGGAGATAATGGACATGACAAAGAAGAATCATAAAGAATGATGACAGGCATTTACTCTTACCAGAGATGGATTATCAGTGTTAAATTGCTACTGGTATGGCTAATAGATTGTGTGGAGCTAAAATTAAAATTTGTTTAAATAAGGGGAGTAGTATATACATGAAGACAGAGAATGTAAAGACAGAAAAAAATGGTGGAAGTTTCTTGCTTTCTGTCTGTAAGCTACTGATGGTATACTTTTTCAAAGAAAGTACTATGAAAGGAAGAGCCAATGGAGGGACCGGTCATTTGGTGATGTTTTAATAGTTTTGGTAGGATTATTTTCAATGAAGGATGACAAGTACCTATAGGAGTTCCCTCTCTGTGAATCATCAGGCATCATTGTAGCTAGGTGATAGATTTATGAAGAATTGAGTATATAGAGGCACAGTGGGTGACTTTTAATTTGAGATTAAATTTGAAAACCTAACAGGAGAAAATTATGATCATCTCTTTTGTTTTCTCAAACCATTGGTATTTATTTATTTTGAGTTGCACTGGATCTTCGTTGCTGCATGGGCTTTTCTCTAGTTGCAGGGAGCAGGGCTACTCTTTGTTGCAGTGCACAGGCTTCTCCTTGTGGTGGCTTCCCCGTTGCAGACCACAGGCTCTAGGTGAGGGGGCTTCAGTAGGTTTGGCTCATAAGTGCTAGAGCACAGTCTCAAGTTTTGGAGCAGTGGCCTTAACTGCTCCATGGCATGTGAAGTCTTCCCAGATCAGGGATCAAACGCATGTCCTCTGCATTGGCAGGTGGATTCCTATCCACTGCACCACTAGGGAAGTTTGGTATTTTTATCTAGATGAAATTTAGGACCAATCTATGTCAAGGAAAGAATTGAAAGCTCATGATAAAGCAAAGATATGACCATTTGTTCTATGGTATCTAATGAAGAAGGGTATCAGTTGGAAGAAATCATTGTTGATAAAGATATGTCATTCAGGTTAATGGATTTCTGTTAACCAGCACTACATTTCTGTAGGTTAGTAAACAAGGGATAAGTTAATGTAACAGAAGAAAATAGATTGGGGACTTTATCCTAAATAAAGATGTGAAGAAAATCTCAACAAGTTCTCTCAATAATTTACATAGGGTCAGCAGGCCATATATTTATAAGGTTACTGAGAAATTGAGCTGGCAGTCACAATTGCCTAAGCAGAGGATATTGTCTTAAAGTTCATATTTTCATGATTGTTAGTCGCTCAGTTGTGTTTGACTCTTTGCGACCCCATGAACTGCCAGACTCTTCTGTCCATGGGATTTCCCCAGGCAAGAATACTAGAGTGGGTTGCCATTCCCTTCTCCAGAGGATCTCATGATCCATGGATTGAACCTGGGTCTCCTGCACTGCAGGCAGATCTGTCTGTTCTCTATGTCTGCATCTCTATCCCTGCCCAAGAAATAGGTTCATCTGTACCATTTTTCTAGATTTCACACACACGTACCTGTGTTCATTGCAGCACTATTTACAATAGCCAGGACATGGAAACAATTTAAATGTCCAATAACAGATGAATGGATACAAAGGTACTTTATACATATATATGTACAATGAAATATTACTTAGCCATAAAAAGGAACAGAATTAGATCATTTGTAGAGATATGAATGGACCTAGAATCTGTCATATAGAGTGAAGTAAGTCAGAAAGAGAAAAACAAATATCATATGACATGCTTTTTTGAGATTCTATGCTGAAGATGGATGAAATTGCTTTTAACCTGAATTAAAAAAAAATGTTTCCTCTATTAGTATGTAATAATTAACAGTAATTTCCCTCAAATTTTCAACTTCTTAAATAACTTAAATCTGATAAAACTTCATTCCATAGACTTTGTAGGCTGAGTACATTACTGTAAAGGCACTTTGGGGCTACAAATCTCCCAGTATCTAAATAAAAAGTCTTTGGAAATCGGGCCCAGCATGAAAAACCTCTATTATATCTATCACACACAAGTATCTGACTGCAGTGAAAGAATGATTTTAAAATAAGTCAAATTATATTTAAAATTCCATCATTTAACAATCATAGCTTAAAATATTCATCCACGTGTTTTTGTTTCCCCTCCAACTTCTATGTGTATTGTACTTTTGTTTTCTATACTTTCTACCTTCATATCTTCAAATCGTTCAACTCACTAATGTCAGTATCGGTCGATAAATCTATGGTTCCTTTCCTTTCCCTCCTCCACCCTAGCTTGGTTGATATCACTGAATCACTTTTTATTATTTATTGTGTGAGAGGGAGAAGGTGGGTTCTTATCTGCATAAAATTACACCTTTGTTCTGAATAAATAGTAATAACATTAAGCAGCTATTCATGTTTGAGAATGCCTAATTAGCATTATCCCTTTGCTTATCAGGTGCTACTCCTAGGATTCTGGATTTTGCCAGGAATATCGTGCTGTCTCTGCCTTTTACTGTCTTCAGGATATTATGACTAAATTTATTATTTTAAAAGATGGGTCTAAGTAAGGAGTCAAAATTGTCACCTATTTTACTCTCCTGAAGTCCACAGGTACAGAGTTTCCTCAGGAAGAACAATCGCTTATAACAAAAAGAATAATATTCTTACTTCCAAACTGTACACTTAACATTCTTCTATATATTCCCTCCAAACACTGTGCCAGCTTCTGATTCAATATGGTGGCTTGAGAAACTGATCTGTTTTGTCTCTGAGCAAAGGCTGAAGAGGCCAGTACAGGTTGATAGAAAACATTGAGGTTTTACAGTCTGTACGAAGCCTGGCCCAATTTAGCAGTATATGAGCAGAAAGGCTTGAACAGTGATTTGTTTAGCCCATATGTCTTGCTGGTCTGGGGGCAGGGGTAAAGGTGGGGAAATTAAATTTTTTATTGGGTTAAATCCTTTTTCTATAGCTCTGTTACTGAGATAGTCTTATTTTGAAATGAGAATGGGGGGCGAAATATATAGGTTTATAAAAGGCAGGAATGCAGGTGAAACACAAACAAGAAAACGTCACAAAATTAGGGAATACAGAAAAGAGATTAAAGAATATAGAGAGATGCCTGAGTGGAGAATTGTGATCCAAGTCTATGGAGAGGACTAGGGCAGAGGAGGGAGCTTTCTGACCACTCCCCACCCCAAACACTGACATTTTAGATCAGGAAACAGGAAGTAGGATGGCGGACAGGAGAGAAAGTGAGGGTGAAAACAGGGTAATGATTTGAAGGCTGAATATTTCACCCCATTACTACTCTTTGTATATTTATGCAGAGCTATTGACTGTCAGTCAGTCAGAGTTTCCTCAGGGAAAAACAAAAAATTTAAACCTTTAACTGTAAGGAAATTAAGAAATATATACTAATTGAATGATCTATGAAGAACTAGGAAAAAACTATGGAGTGGTAAAGAATCTGAGTGCCAGTGCAGGAGACCTAAGAGACATGGGTTCAATCCCAGGTTCAGGAAGATCCTCAGGAGAAGGAAATGGCAGCTCACTCCAGTATTTCTTGCCTGGAAAATTTCACTGATAGAGGAGCCTAGCAGGCTACATTCCAACAGTCCATGGAGTCACAAAGAGTTGGACATTACTTAAGCAACTTAGCACAGGGTACACCAGAAGACAGGCTCTGCAAGTGTGGAATTTCTGGACTGCAGCATAGTCCTCAATGCCTGCCAAAGCTTTCCAATCTACACACTGTGCTCATAAGCATCACAACTCCCCTGCAGGTTACTTCCCAACACTTTTAACACTGTAAAAGCAAGCACCACCAAACATTTGAAAACACCTGTAGCATGAAACAGAAGGAGAAAGAAAGACCCGTAAGAAAACTTACCTCAGAGTAACATCTCTGAGAAGTCACTGTATTACAGTAAGAAGAATTCTATTGAAATGCAGTTCTATAATTATGATAATTAATTCCATTCAATTCTTTGTCACTTCCTCATATTTCTACTTCTGAGTTTGTTTTTCTAGAGAACAATAATGAAAGAATGGAAAATTTTGAAAAAGTAAACATGAGACTCAGGAGTGAGAATAAGGACACAGTTCCTCTAACAATGTATACTTATAATGTTTGGGAATGTTTGTGAGTGGTAAAGTCTAATTAGACATTTGTATGTAAGTGAGAAGTTACTTAAGAGTATAGACCATGTCTATTATCTTTATATCTCTAGGACTGAGCCAGTGACTACCATATATAATCGTTAATATTCCCATGAACATTAATTATTTGTCCTTATAAAAATGGCAAGATAAACAAAATATTCTAGTCTAATAATAAAAATGTAAACAATCCCTAAATTATAACAGATTGAAGCAGAACACTGTGCTAGTCCCTGAAAAAGTAAAGAAACATAAAGCAGAATTTTTAAAAATTGATCTTTTGATTAGAAATCTGCTCATTTCTATAGCAAAATTTGTTTTACCTCATTAGTCTGACATGAGGTCCTGAATTAGTGGCTCACCTCCACCACCAAATAAGACAGCATATGCTGCTTCAATCTTTAATGTCATGTAAAAATGCCCTTATCTTTCCTTCCTACTGATATTTACACAAGCTGCCTGTACTGGGCACATTATCTTTTCCAGTCTCCCATTCCTCATCCATCTGTCTAGCCAGTTTCTATTCCCATAGCCTGGTTAACTGTTAGTTATCATTGATACCTAACTTGAGATGTGAACTTACTTTGAAATTTTTCTAGTGTCTAGATGTTCACACAAAATGGATAGCATTTATACCATTTCAATAGCTTTTTACTGACAAAATTACTCCACTACTCTATAAGCACTCAGAAGTCAGTGGCCACTGTGCTCTGAATATTTGGCACAGTGGTTGACATAAAGTAAGTGCTCAAAAATATACTATGCTGAATTAAAATTAAATGTTTTCATTAGATTTTACACATTAACAAAAATGTTCTTATCAATCATATGCCTAAAATTATATAACAACAAAAGTTGGCAAATAACAGAAATTGTGGTGTTTTTATTCAGAACCCTATTGCATGCACCATGGGACTGCCAATTAAACTGTGACTGTTTCCATGAATACACACAAAAGAATACCAGCAAAGAGATGGTCAATAATTTCTGTGGTTCTATCAATACAATATGCTAAAAACCCAACAATCCCACTGCTGGGCATACACACCAAGGAAACCAGCATTGAAAGAGACACGGGTACCCCAATATTCATTGCAGCACTGTTTATAATAGCCAGGACATGGAAGCAACTTAGATGTCCATCAGCAGACGAATGGATAAAGAAAGCT
Organism: Bos javanicus; assembly: GCF_032452875.1. Classification (NCBI taxonomy): domain Eukaryota; kingdom Metazoa; phylum Chordata; class Mammalia; order Artiodactyla; family Bovidae; genus Bos; species Bos javanicus. The sequence goes on along the minus strand of NC_083869.1, from coordinate 54,930,350 downwards.
GTGGTACATATACACAATGGAGTATTACTCAGCCATTAAAAAGAATACATTTGAATCAGTTCTAATGAGGTGGATGAAACTGGAGCCTATCATACAGAGTAAAGTAGGCCAGAAAGAAAAACACCAATACAGTGTACTAATGCATATATATGGAATTTAGAAAGATGGTAACAATAACCCTGTATACGAGACAGCAAAAGAGACACTGATGTATAGAACAGTCTTTTGGACTCTGTGGGAGAGCCGGGCGGGGGGGATGATTTGGGAGAATGGCATTGAAACATGTATAATATCATATAAGAAACGAATCGCCAGTCCAGGTTCGATGCAGGATACAGGAAGCTTGGGGCTGGTGCACTGAGATGACCCAGAGGGATGGTATGGGGAGGGGGGTGGGAGGGGGGTTCAGGATTGGGAACATGTGTACACCCGTGGTGGATTCATGTTGATGTATGGCAAAAACAATACAACACTGTAAAGTAATTAGCCTCTAATTAAAATAAATAAATTTAAATTAAAAAAAAAAACATAATATAGTAATAAGCATAAATAAGACAAACTATTTTGAACACACTAGCAACTGATTCTACTATACTCTTATATTTTGCTTGTATTTTATAGGATGTTTATGAAATCTATGGGAATCCATCCATGGAATACTGCATCAAGTTTTCCATGAACTCAGTCAGGATTTACTTAGCAAATAAAAATCACTGATACACACCATTAAAGAATGATGGCCATGGGATTTCCTCAAGCAGCCACACAAACTTGTACTTATTCTTAGAATCAGCTTTACATCAAGTTGAAAAACCAGGGTCTGAACAGCCATTTTAAAGTAATAATTCCCTACATTTTATCTGAGCATTTCAAGACAAAGATTACTTTTCCTGAGCTCTAACTTTCTACACTTTACACCAAGTCATTGGATGAAATATTTACAGAAACCTTCTCTCTTTCTTTTTTCTTCATTTTCTTTTCTTTGAAACAAAATTTGTGAGATGAAAAAACAGAAGGCATAATCACTAAGGAGTGTTGGGTTGAAAGAGATTGGAAAAATAAAGGAAAGAAAAGAGTCAAGCTTCCATAAGAGAACTTCATATGATAAACTATTTCATTGCAAACATTTCAGTCAGCTGGTTGTATAAGAAAAATGTGCATTAGGCAAAGGGTGCATGTGAGGGAAAAGATGTTTTTCATATAATGATTTATGAATGCAGATTCTGGACATGATAGCCCTTAAACCAACTTAATGTGCATCACTCATGAATGCCTCCGTTTCCCACACATGCTTGTATCTTAACCTGTGATGTAAGCAAGGGTGACATGTACAATCCTCCCCAAAAATCCAACAAAAGACTTCTTTTGGAATAGTAAAATAAAAAAAAAAATCACCATTATCTGTACTTTTTGCCAATAAATCTACAAAGATTTACTAGTTCAGAATATTTTATTATAAAGTGTAATAGGTAGAATAAAATCATGTTAATTGCACTTAGTGGAAGACCCAAAGCATTCTATAACTCTAAAATAATGATATTTTGTAAAACATTTCTTCATGTTGCTGTAGATAAACAAACACATGTGTTACTCTCTTATATCTATAAACATTAGGGTGAAAAGCCTTAAATGAGAAATAGAAAATTTCAGTTTCCTACTACTCTTCATTTTCCAAATGCTTCCTTGATATTTTGCCTGTGCTATCATATGACACATCATTCAGTTCAGTTCAGTCGCTCAGTCGTGTCTGACTCTTTGCCACCCCATGAATCGCAGCACGCCGGGCCTTCCTGTCCATCTCAAACTCAGAGAGCTCTCTCAGACTCAAGTCCATCGAATCAGTGATGCCATCCAGCCATCTCATGCTCTGTTGTCCCCTTCTCCTCCTGACCCCAATCCCTCCCAGCATCAGAGTCTTTTCCAATGAGTCAGCTCTTCACATGAGGTGGCCAAAGTACTGGAGTTTCAGCTGTAGCATCATTCCCTCCAAAGAAATCCCAGGGCTGATCTCCTTCAGAATGGACTGGTTGGATCTCCTTGCAGTGCAAGGGACTCTCAAGAGTCTTCTCCAACACCACAGTTCAAAAGCATCAATTCTTCGGTGCTCAGCCTTCTTCACAGTCCAACTCTCACATCCATACATGACCACAGGAAAAACCATAGCCTTGACTAGACAGACCTTTGTTGGCAAAGTAATGTCTCTGATTTTGAATATGCTATCTAGGTTGGTCATAACTTTCCTTCTAAGGAGTAAGCATCTTTTAATTTCATGGCTGCAATCACCATCTGCAGTGATTTTGGAGCCCCAAAAAATAAAGTCTGACACTGTTTCCCCATCTATCTCCCATGAAGTGATGGGACCGGATGCCATGATCTTCGTTTTCTGAATGTTGAGCTTTAAGCCAACTGTTTTACTCTCTACTTACACTTTCATCAAAAGGCTTTTGAGTTCCTCTTCACTTTCTGCCATAAAGGTGGTGTCACCTTCATATCTGAGGTTATTGATATTTCTCCTGGCAATCTTGATTCCAGTTTGTGTTTCTTCCAGTCCAGCATTTCTCATGATGTACTCTGCATATAAGTTAAATAAACAGGGTGACAATATACAGCCTTGACGTACTCCCTTTCCTATTTGGAACCAGTCTGTTGTTCCATGTCCAGTTCTAACTGTTGCTTCCTGACCTGCATACAGATTTCTCAAGAGGCAGATCAGGTGGTCTGATATTCCCATCTTTTTCAGAATTTTCCACAGTTTATTGTGATCCACACAGTAAAGGCTTTGACATAGTCAATAAAGCAGAAATAGATGTTTTTCTGGAAGTCTCTTGCTTTTTCCATGATCCAGTGGATGTTGGCAATTTGATCTCTGGTTCCTCTGCCTTTTCTAAAACCAGCTTGAACATCAGGAAGTGCACGGTTCACATATTGCTGAAGCCTGGCTTGGAGAATTCTGAGCATTACTTTACTAGCATGTGAGATGAGTGCAATTGTGCGGTAGTTTGAGCATTTTTTGGCATTGCCTTTCTTTGGGATTGGAATGAAAACTGACCTTTTCCAGTCCTGTGGCCACTGCTGAGTTTTCCAAATTTGCTGGCATATTGAGTGCAGCACTTTCACAGCATCATCTTTCAGGATTTGGAATAGCTCAACTGGAATTCTGTCACCTCCACTAGCTTTGTTTGTAGTGATGCTTTCTAAGGCCCACTTGATTTCACATTCCAGGATGTCTGGCTCTAGATGAGTGATCACACCATCGTGATTATCTTGGTCGTGAAGATCTTTTTTCTACAGTTCTCCAGTGTATTCTTGCCATCTCTTTTTAATATCTTCTGCTTCTGTTAGGTCCACACCATTTCTGTCCTTTATCGAGCCCATTTTGCATGAAATGTTCCTTTGGTATCTCTGATTTTCTTGAAGAGATCTCTCGTCTTTCACATTGTGTTGTTTTCCTCTATTTCTTTGCATTGATCACTGAAGAAAGCTTTCTTATCTCTTCTTGCTATTCTTTGGAACTCTGCATTCAGATGTTTATATCTTTTCTTTTCCCTTTTGCTTTTTGCTTCTCTTCTTTTCACAGCTATTTGTAAGGCCTCCCCAGACAGCCGTTTTGCTTTTTTGCATTTCTTTTCCATGGGGATGGTCTTGATCCCTGTCTCCTGCACAATGTCACGAACCTCATTCCATAGTTCATCAGGCACTCTATCTATCAGATCTAGGCCCTTAAATCTATTTCTCACATCATTGGATGGTTATAATTTATGTCTCCAAAAACAAAGGCATAAAGTCTATCACAGAAGTATACTTGGCGGCATATCTGAATATAACTGCAAGTAAAGAAAAGCAGAATCACACAATCTTCATCACAGATCCATTAACTCTGAAGACAAAGAATCTTGTAAGTAAAAATACGAGCTTTTCAGTAGAGATTTAAAAGAAAAGTGGAACTTGGTTAATAGGAGGGCATTTCAAGCAAAAATTGTGTGAACATATGTAGTAAATTACAAATTAAATGTTGTGAAAACACAGACCATAAAACTGAGGTGAGAAATTTATAGCAGGTGATAGTAAGTGGTGACTTAGATATCAGATTGGAGAAATAAATTATCAAAAGTTCTTGCAAAATGTGTTTTCTGTTAGTTAGTATTATTGCTTTCTAGTCCACAATTGGTTTTAGCATTTTCAATGGGACCTTAGGAGCAGTGTGTTTTGCATAAGACTGTCTCTTTAAAACACAAAACAAAATCCACATATCTCCACCAAATGTATCATTCTAAAAATTGAATAGTTAACATGCGTAAAAGAAAACTATTGACCTGGAAAATCTACTTATTAAGCTTAGTTATCTAGGAAATATCATCAAACTAAATGTTTAGGAAAAGTGAAAGTGTTGGTCAGTCCTGTCCAACTCTTTGCAACTCCATGAACTGTAGCCTGTGGGGATCCTCTGTCCATGGACTTCTCCAGGCAAGAATAGTGTTATTCTCTAACTAAACTTAACAAAGAATCAAGAATTAAATGTAAAACAGAATGGAAGAAGACAAGAAAAATATGCATATACCAAGAAAGATTTTGATAATAAAAATAAAATATGACATTAAAAATTATACTACATGTATGCTTAGGTTCTAACATTTTTATCCAAGAAATCAAAATGATGATTTAAGGTGATTGATTATAAAATTGAAATAAGACAACAATAAAATTGGACAGGGTATTTCTTCACATTGTATTTAAAACAAAAATTTCACTATGAAAATTTTAAACAATAAAATTAACTATATAACTCAAGAATTCAACATAAGTAAATGAAATCTATATTAAGAAAGTTATGTGATTATATGATACTTTGATCTCCTAGTTACAGAAATACAAAATAATTAATTGAGGCTGTAGGCCCAATACCCCCAGATTAAGTATTAAAAGGACAATTTACCAGTAATATAATAAAATTTCCTATTTGTTTATACGTCTTACAATTTGCATCTTTACATTCACTGAAAGTGAAAGTCACTCAATTGTGCCCTACATTTTGTGATCTCATGGACCATACAGTCCATGGAATTCTCCAGGCCAGGATACTAGAGTGGGTAGCCTTTGCCTTCCCCAGGGGATCTTCCCAACCCAGGGATCAAACCCAGGTCTTCCACATTGCAGGAGGATTCTTTACCACCTAAGCTACAAGGGAAGCCCAAGAATACTGAAGTGGGCAGCCTATCCCTTCTCCAGTGGATCTTCCTGTTCCAGGAATTGAACCGGGGTCTCCTACAATTCTTTACCAACTGAGCAATAAGGAAGCCCTACATTCATTAACTATTACTACTATTACTATACTAATTTTGCAGATGAGTAAACAATTTGAGAAATTTTAAAAAATGACATGGAAAAGATTACCAAGAAACATACATACAGTATAAAAATAATGAGGAGTCTTTATCTTGACTCCATATTTAACATTCTCAATTTCCCAGTAGCTAAAAAAACTCAATAACACTGAGAAATTTATAGCTGTTAAAAAGGAAGCCACAGACCCAAAATGGAGACACTTATGTAAGTCACACCACCAATCCCTGGCTTGCTACCCAACATAACTAAAGCTTCAACTCCCAAAGAAATGCAGCTTTAATCACTTAGTCAGCAATTTCCTGGTCAGCACCAGTGAGGTAATCTGTCACATGAGTGTTCTCAGTCCCCAAGAAGAAGAAGAGGTAACCACATAATGAGACTTCTTTTCCCCAAAAAGGGAAATGAATGCATGAATGAATGAAAGTCACTCAGTCATGTCTGACTCTTTGCGACCCCATGGACTACAAAGTCCATGGAATTCTCCAGACCAGAATACTGGAGTGGGTAACCTTGCCCTTCTTCAGGGAATCTTCCCAACCCAGGAATTGAACCCAGTTCTTCTGCATTTCAGACAGATTCTTTACAAGCTGAGTCACAAGAGTAGCCCGATTGCAGGTGGATTCTTTACCAACTGAGCTATGAGGGAATCAAAAAAGGGAGATGAACTAATCTGAATTAACACTTTCCTCTATGACTGTCTTGTCCTGCCTGAAAAACCTTCCCTTTTCTATAGCCCTTTGGAGCTCTCCTTTATTTGCTAAATGGAATGCTTCCTGATACATGAATTAGTCAATAAACCCAAGTTGTTGCTGTTGTTGTTCAGTTGCAAAGTCGTGTCCAACTCTTTGCAATCCCATGGACTGCAGCATGCTATGATCTTGTCCTCCACTATCTCTGGAGTTTGCTCAAATTCATGTCCCTTGAGTCAGTGATGCTATCTGACCTTCTCACCTTCTGCTGCCCCCTCTCCTTTGCCTTCACTCTTTCCCAGCATCAGGATCCAAGTAGATCTATAAAATTTACTCAGTTGTATTTTTTTTTAACCTAGCTATGTGAAATTTTGAGAAATTTACATATAAACAAGGAATTTACAAACACTTTGGGTCTGACAATCTAAGCCTCCATTGCATCTGATAAATTGAGCTGAATTTTTCTGATCCAATTGCCTTAATAACTGGAACATGTTAATCTTAACTCATGTTTCTGTCATAAATTTATTTTTGAAAATATCCTCCTGAACTGAAATCTCATATGTATCCTTTGATTTCATTTTCCATCTAGGTTTATTTGAACCTGCTGATTCATTTTCAGTAATTTTTAAATAGAAAAATACTTAAAACATTTTTTAGTTCAAACTGTGTTATCTACTAGACTTCCAACTAACTAGGACATCAGTTTGGAAAAATGATTTTGACATGTTTATAATTCTTTAATTTGTAAACAACTTTATTTACAAAAGTCACATTTTAGAGAAATAGAAAAGACTTATGCTAAGAAATGATTCTTACTGTGAATTGGATGAAGTGGTAGAAGCCAGGAATAGTATTAGATATGAAATATTTCCTAGTAGGTTTGCCACCACTGGACAAAATACTTTTGAGATGGTTGGCCCTATAACCACTTTTACCATATATGTGGATTTCCAAAAACATGTAGCCATTTAAGTCTATCTGGTATTCTTTGTTTACTTGGAATAAACTAAGAACTAGCAGTGAAAATAAATAATGACTTACATCCTCTTGGCAGACTGTAAAGCATCTGCCTGCAATGCAGGAAACCTCGGTTTGATCCCTGGGCTGGGAAGCTCCCCTGGAAAGGGAAATGGCAACCCACTCCACTACTCTTGCCTGGAAAATTCCAAAGACTGAGAAGCCTGGTAGGCTACAGTCCATGGGGTCACAAGAGTTGGACAGGACTGAGCGACTTCACTTTAACTTTCACTTTACTGTGCTCAGAGCCAAAATAGCTTGGCCATCTGTATAATAAACAAAGCGGGGGAAATGGCTTATTTCCTTCTTCCTTTTTTTTTAATTTTCATGGGACTTCTTAAGAAACGCTAAGTGAGTGGATGCTTGAGTTCTCTGCCAATTCTTTAACAGTTGTAATTAGACCTTTATGAAAACCTGTGTACTGAAATTTGAATAACTTGTGTCAATGTCTTTGCAAATTATATTGGCAGCAACTCGGAAGTAAAATGCATCATGATTAAGAAGCACATGCACTTTAACAGAAAGATGGCATTTGTGAAAGCAGTTTATTAACAAATGTAGGATTTGTGATTTTATTTTATTGCCCAAGTTCATTATAGAAAAATATTTTTTAAATTAGTCAATCTTAAATACTCCCTAAATTATGAAAAATAGACTCCTATCTTCCCTTCCTTCTTGAAAGTAAGTTGGCATATTTTAAGAGAGCTGCTACTAGGACTTGTAACAAGTAACAATGAATTAACTATAATAAACACCTGTTATACCACAGATAGCAAGAGATGTCCTCACTATAAAAAATCCACTTATATCCCTTGGACCATTCAGTGAACTCCCAAGATCTATTTAGTAGATATCTGCATCTCTGTGTCCAAGGGCTGTTTTCTGGAACCAAAGAGAGCTACCCTGTCCACTCAAGAAATCTGTAAGTTCCAAAAAATCAACACCTTCCCCTAATAGCCTCAACTAATGACTGACAGAAGTTTGTGCACTAAAGCCTAACCCCCCAACTCTAGTTTAATTCAGAAGCACGTATTATAATGCCTTCCCAGTTTGCTTTTGATAGTAAGTTACAAGCACCCACTGTGACAGCAGGCTTTGCAACATGTACTCGATTGATCACTTTACTGTCCCAATATTTCCATTTGGATGCTGCTAAGTCGCTTCAGTCGTGTCCGACTCTGTGCGACCCCATAGACAGCAGCCCACCAGGCTCCCCCGTCCCTGGGATTCTCCAGCAAGAATTCTGGAGTGGGTTGCATTTCCTTCTCCAATGCATGAAAGTGAAAAATGAAAGTGAAGTTGCTCAGTCCTGTCCGAACCCTCGGTGACCCCATGGACCGCAGCCTACCAGGCTCCTCCATCCATGGGACTTTCCAGGCAAGAGTACTGGAGTGGGGTGCCATTGCCTTCTCCATCCATTTGGCTAGCCCAACTCAACTCTCAAACTGCTTGCACTTGAATCTTTGTGTCACAATGTGCTTTGGGGAGACTCCATACTAAGACATCTTACCAATGCTTTTCAAATAAAATCATATTATTAGTTGTCACAAACCAGCTGTGAGTTCAGTTTTATCAAGACCACTTCATAGGAGTGTGCTTATGGTTATACAGGTTTAACATTTAGGAAATGGTAAAACCATGAATGAAACTTCTACTGGTAACCATGAGAAAACATAAATCAACAACAGAATATTGTAAATAGAGCTGATAAACATCTAATGAGCTGACCTATATCTAGATAGTCAAGAATGTATCCATATAAAAAGTCTAACATGTATGTAATATTTTGATTCATCTAATTTGAGGAAACACAGATAAAATTAATTAAAAATAAAGCAAAATCAACAAAAATTATGTTTTAGCAGAAAGTGCAAACTTTAACACCGTACTTGGTAATATTTTTGAAGCATTCTGGTTGCATAGGAGTTAAAGAAGTTAGTGTGAGGTGTGGATGGGGGCTGAGTCCTGATCTACTTGGACTAGTAGGAAGGAAATACTCTATTAATGCCACGATTTTATAGCCAAAGACATTAAAACCTGCCCATAATTGAAAATGTACGATCAACTTGGGAGAGAAAGACAATTAACATGCAAACAAGTAGCTTAAAGAAGTACTTGTATCTTTTCTTTAGTTTAATTGCTAGTTTCTTTTTTAATATTTGGAAAATAATATGGGTCAAATTTGCCATGGAGCTCTGGACAGTAGACCAACTTTAGGACTGAAGGCAAGGAAATTGGTATTTAAATGGCATCCCACTCCAGTATTTAAATGAAGAGCTTTCCAGTGCAAATGGTTTCTCCATTATATTTCCATAATCCATTGTATAGTATCACACTGAGCAAGGAGATCCAACCAGTCCATTCTAAAGGAGATCAGTCCTGAGTGTTCTTTGGAAGGAATGATGCTGAAGCTGAAACTCCAGTACTTTGGCCACCTCATGCGAAGAGTTGACTCATTGGAAAAGACCCTGATGCTGGGAGGGATTGGGGGCAGGAGGAGAAGGGGACGACAGAGGATGAGATGGCTGGATGGCATCACCGACTCCATGGACATGAATTTGAGTGAACTCTGGGAGTTGGTGATGGACTGGGAGGCCTGGCATGCTGCAATTCATGGGGTCGCAAAGAGTCGGACACGACTGAGAGATTGAACTGAGTTGAACTAAGCTTGGTAGATTTTACATCATGAGTCAGTTTACACTTCTGAATATATGAATAAGGAAGTCTTTTTTTTTTTTTTTCCTGTCTACCTTGTCCTTAGTCTGTCCCACCTGAGCTCTTTCTTTAGGGATTTGTAAAATTAGCATGTTTCTCTGTGACAGACACCACCTCTTTTTTAAGTTATTTTTCATTAAGTATATTACACTGGGTAAAATCAAACATAGATATACTCATTGTATTTTCATTAGGGTTAACACAGAAGTTTAAACACTACTTTCCTGCAGAAATAGTGTTCCAAATGGTGTTTAGAGCATTGGCCTAGCCCTTAAATGCCTACTTATGCCTATTTTTCCAAAATATAGTTTAATTATCTTACTTTGTGAGTATCATTTATAATAAAGTTCCTCAAACTTAAGTAATACATGAATAGTTTTAGAGAAAATTTCAAACTCCCTGGACTGACATAAAATATTTTTTATCACATTTTACTTAACCACACAAATAAGTTTAAAACTAAGTACAATCTCAATATAGAATAGTCCTCATAAAATTTAAAGTTACAAATTAAATAAAAACAGAATAACCACAACAAAATCTAAACTATCTCAAGTTTAAAACAACAAATGATGCCTTCTGATTCAAATGGCTATTTTATTGGCCCAAATATCTCACATTGTGTGCAATTTCAAATTAACTCAATAAAAATATACAGTCGATACAGACAATTGGGGTTAAGCTTCTAGCTTGATCTGTTTCATTTTTCCGTTTCATTTCCATATGACACATGTCCGATTTCTTCCCTTTGGAGATCTTTTGATCAAACTCTGACTTTTGTCTGTATCAAACGAATTCTTTTTTTTTTTTTTTGACAAGAATGAGACTTTAATCAGTTTTAAGTGGAGTTTATAACACTAAGAGATAAAGGGCTGTTAACAAACACAATAACAAATGGACATCTGATTGGTAGGAGGCATTATCCTGTACACATCGTATTTTTTGTGTATCCTCAGTGCATAGCATTTACACACAGAGCCACTGCTGCACAGCACAAGAGTATCTGAAGAGGCTGAATCAGAGTAAGGCTGTTGAACAGACTGAAATTTTTTAGTATATATATTCTATATGAAAACAGATTGAACTTTTGAACTGGCAGGGTAGAAGGCAACTCTGCCAAACACTGCAGTTAAAGCCCCCACTTTAGTGCACAGTTCCACCCCTTCCATCTGCATGCATGACACATTAACAGTATTTAAAGGTAAACGAATTCTTGATATGCTGTCCACACCCTCCAACGCCTCTGGCATTTCTCCATGCTGCCACCCTCAGAGATTGACAGGAAGTGATGGAGCCAGGTCTTAGGCACAGTTTCCTCCTTTGGGAGGATGCCCAACACTACAAGAAGCTTGTTTGTTGGTAAAAACAGATCACAGGGTAACTTGAATACCATGAAAATATTTCTGTGTCCATTGAGATTTGCTAAAACTCATCAAAGTCAAGCCTGTGAGTCATGAGCTTGAAAATCACACTTAATGTTGTTTTAAGGTGGTAAATTCTCCTGATTAAAAGCCGATGATTGACCTGACACATTGTTAATTGCAGAAGATTAATTATACCAGGAAGAAGAAAATGAGAATGAAACCAATCCAAGTTCACATATGATTGATGATGTATTCTTCATGTGAAAAGTGCTTCACAGGATATATTATCTTCGTCCACCTGTCAGACCTTACATGAATGTCTCCTGCGTCTAAGGGCAATGAGCAAAACGGCAGGCAACATCATATAAAAAATGCCAGCAGGAATTACATTTGTTGTGGCAGCAAGTGTTACATCCTTATTAGCAGGAGATATTACCTGAATGTCATCACTATAAAGCTCTTTCCATTTGCCATAATTTGTTACAGAATAGAAGAGTTTGTGATAAAAACCAGGTGAGACACAGCATGGAAGATGTGCGACTCTGTCATTCCAAAATGAAAATAATTTATTGTCTTAGAGTAGTCTATTCAAATAATAGCTGAAGCCCACTGTCCCTCCACATTATTATCAGGCTGCAGCCTTCCACACAGAAACACGTTAGCCAAATTGTTCCCCACCACTAAAATGTGTGTTTATGGTTTATGTGAGCTGAATAAATTACTGTTAAAGAATCACCTTCTCAAACCTATCGATGCTAAGTTGAAACTGAAATTATTTCATGCTAATATGAGTGAGGGTGGTTGTAGAGAGATACTATTCCTTGAAATCTAAAGGGACAAGCTAATAAAACACTTTCATCTACCTTTAATTGAGACTGCTTGTCTGCTGACAAAACCTGTTAAAGTAGAGATTTAATGAAGATTTAGCTCCTAAGTCTGTCTTTCCCCCACACCTAAACAATTTCTAAGACATCAAAAGTGTCCTGTCATGTGGCGTATGCTCGGGTAAATTCTTTTTATTACATTCAACAGAAAAATAGACTATTTTAATAAACTCCAGGCAATTGGAATCATACACCTGCCTTGTTGACTTCTTTTCTGTTAGAAGAAATTGCCAAGTTTATAAATGAGAGCCTAGTGTGCAGCACTCTCTGTAAACACTATGTGCCTCTGGGATTCAGGTGAGAGCTAGTTTTGGAAACAGTTCCAATTGCAACACTCCTTTATACATATAAACTGGATTTGTCTTTGTACATCTGGAAAATACAGGCAAATAATCTACTTTGTAGGCTCAAGCTCAATAAGCTTGTTTCCTTTACCCTTTCTTCTCGGCACATTGTTTTTGTTTTTGGAAACTTACAAGTAAACAGAACAGGAGGGAAGGGCTCTTTCTTCATCATAGAAATAGAAAATAATATCAAATATGACACTGCACCTCAGAGGTGGATTTCATTTCCAAGAACAGTTCAGCTTTGCTCTGATACACGGTGGGTATCTGACCACCCCCTGAGTTTTCATTGACAATTCCCTGCATTTTAAGTGAAATTCCTACCCCCTGCTTGTACAGTACTGCACTGACTGTGCAGTCAAATTCCTTACTGGGCTGAGACATACAAAGTACAACCTGGGCTGCCTCCATGATAGTATCTGAGAACATGAATGTGCTCCCTGGAATCATATGGGGCAATCTGTGTGACATGTAGTTTGCTGTCTCACATGCCAAAATACATTTTGAGAGACTTTATATCAGTGATTGACTGATTTAGTTCAACCTCAATTGATCTGGAGAACTATATGCACTCACAGACTGATGACTCAAATTCTTGTCAAGAAAAAATAGCCAGTTTGTTGCATGTATTATCCACATATCAGGCAAAAGGAGTTAATCTAGAACAAAGAATATTTATTATTCCATAAAAATAATGAAAAGAGTCCTTGAAAAAGTCCTATCCAAACATAATCTAACTTTTAAAAAAATGTTTATGACTCATTTTTGTAAATGAAAAGTAGCAATCTTGTTATTCTTCTAGTTACAAAATGTGTATTCCTCCAAATTGTGTGCGGACCAATATTTTTCTTTAAAAACCATTATATTTAAAGTAATAGTAAAAATCTGCCACATAATCATCTTCACTTTGAATATAAACCATTACAGTTTCAAAGAAATTCATAAACAGATTACCTCATTAACTTATCATGTTAAACCTTGGAGGTTGAGAAATAATCATTTATATTTTTCTAAAGGAACCCATTGCTAAATCATTTCCTGAAATCAAAATCACTTGGCAAATTAAAGATTCTTGATTTCATATATTCTATATATAAAATACTAAATATATAAATTAAAATTATTATAGCCTTTTGAGTTTAAATATAATCAACATCCATTTGGATTGTTACATTAAACCTTTACATTTTAAAATAATCCCTTTGTCAGTAGTCCCTTTCACAAATAGTCTTCAAATTATCTGCACTTGAGTGCTCTATCTGTTTCTTGCTGGGAACCTCCCAAGTCTAAAAACTAATCAAATTTTTCCTTGAGGTACATGGAGATAGGGAAGAAGAAGTGAGTGGAATTACACAGGCATGCTTTTGGCAGCTTTCTCTTTCTTGAGGTATTCATCCTATATATAACTTGATAAAGTGTTACAGTGCTCAGGAAAAGAGTGAACAAGGAGATTAATACAACTGACCTTGAAAGGTATTATGCAGGCCATGTTCATTCATCCAGTTCAGATACCTAGTGAGCTACCTCTACACAACTTGGTCACAGTGCAAATGCACTGAGTTTTTTCTCTCTTTCTCCCCTTATTAAACAGGAGGCATAATAGACTTTTCCAATACATTGACACAAGCCAAAACAAAGTATTAGGGAGTCAACTCTTTCCCCCATTGATGAGCAGAGATAAAACTAACCATTTGAGAAAAGACTGTTGTTGTTTTTTCCTTTTCTCTCTACTAGATTAGAATGAGGGAAAACAAATAAAGTTTTACAATATGTTGCAAAATCAAATGTTCACATAAATAAGCAAATAGCAAATAGCTGGCAATATCCCTTAAAGAATAAATTTTAGATGACAATATAGAAGATATGTCAATTTATCATAGATAATTTCTAGTATCTAAGGTAATTATTTTATTGTTCTTATTGTTTGTTGTTTATAATATTTATTCTAAAATGACATTTTGATCAGCACTTCTTTGTACTTATTGCAAATCTTTCTATAGGCATGCAAATTCCAGAACCTAAAACTGATCCGATCAGACCAAGCCATAGGTTCAAATACTTCAGAAGATTTGTCATTTAGTAGAAAACTTACGTAAGTTAAAAAAAAAAGAAGAAGAAAAAGTAACTTAGAATATGATAAATGAATGAAAAAATTGTTTGGATGTTTAAAATTAATATTCATTAAAGTTAAAAGATGAAAGAAAAAAAGGGATCTAGACTTTGCTTTTATACATAGGTATTTATTCTCAGGGCTTCCCTGGTGGCTCAGAGGTTAAAGCATCTGCCTCCAATGTGGGAGACTGGGGTTCGATCCCTGGGTCAGGAAGATCCCCTGGAGAAAGAAATGGCATCCAACTCCAGTATTCTTGCCTGGACAATCCCATGGACAGAGAAGCCTGGTAGGGGTTGCAAAGAGTTGGACACGATTGAGCAACTTCATTTTCACTTTCATTTATTCTCAATTTACTGCAAGTGTAAGATACTGATGAATAATAACGATTTGAAGTCAAATGATTTTTTTCCTCTGGACTTATAAACTAAAATTTGGCCGTTAGCAAGAAAACAAATGTGTATGGATTTGGTAAAACTGCAAAGAAAGAGTAACATTCAGATCAGATCAGTTGCTCAGTCGTGTCCAACTCTTTGCGACCCCATGAATCGCAACATGCCAAGCCTCCCTGTCCATCACCAACTCCCGGAGTTCACTCAGACTCACGTCCATCGAGTCAGTGATGCCATCCAGTCATCTTATCCTCTGTCATCCCCTTCTCCTCTTGCCCTGAGTCCCTCCCAGCATCAGAGTCTTTTCCAATGAGTCAACTCTTCACATGAGGTGGCCAAAGTTTCAGCCTTTGGCCTGGAGTTTCAGCTGTAGCATCATTCCTTCCAAAGAAATCCCAGGGCTGATCTCCTTCAGAATGGACTGGTTGGATCTCCTTGCAGTCCAAGGGACTCTCAAGAGTCTTCTCTAACACCACAGTTCAAAAGCATCAATTCTTCGGCGCTCAGCCTTCTTCACAGTCCAACTCTCACATCCATACCTGACCACAGGAAAAACCATAGCCTTGACTAGACGAACCTTTGTTGGCAAAGTAATGTCTCTGCTTTTCAATATGCTATCGAGGTTGGTCATAACTTTCCTTCCAAGGAGTAAGCATCTTTTAATTTCATGGCTGCAGTCACCATCTGCAGTGATTTTGGAGCCCAAAAAAATAAAGTCTGACACTGTTTCCACTGTTTCCCCATCTATTTCCCATGAAGTGATGGGACCGGATGCCATGATCTTCATTTTCTGAATGTTGAGCTTTAAGCCAACTTTTTTACTCTCCACTTTCACCATCAAGAGGCTTTTGAGTTCCTCTTCACTTTCTGCCATAAGGGTGGTATCACCTGCATATCTGAGGTTATTGATATTTCTCCCAGCAATCTTGATTCCAGCTTGTGTTTCTTCCAGTCCAGCTTTTCTCATGATGTACTCTGCATATAAGTTAAATAAACAGGGTGACAATATACAGCCACATACTCCTTTTCCTATTTGGAACCAGTCTGTTGTTCCATGTCCAGTTCTAACTGTTGCTTCCTGACCTGCATACAGATTTCTCAAGAGGCAGATCAGGTGGTCTGGTATTCCCATCTCTTTCAGAATTTTCCACAGTTTATTGTGATCCACACAGTCAAAGGCTTTGGCATAGTCAATAAAGCAGAAATAGATGTTTTTCTGGAACTCTCTTGCTTTTTTGATGATCCAGCAGATGTTGGCAATTTGATCTCTGGTTCCTCTGCCTTTTCTAAAACCAGCTTGAACATCAGGAAGTTCACGGTTCATGTATTGCTGAAGCCAGGCTTGGAGAATTTTAAGCATTACTTTACTAGCGTGTGAGATGAGTGCAATTGTGCGGTAGTTTGAGCCTTCTTTGGCATTGCCTTTCTTTGGGATTGGAATGAAAACTGACCTTTTCCAGTCCTGTGGCCACTGCTGAGTTTTCCAAATTTGCTGGCATATTGAGTGCAGCACTTTCACAGCATCATCTTTCAGGATTTGGAATAGCTCAACTGGAATTCTGTCACCTCCACTAGCTTTGTTTGTAATGATGCTTTCTAAGGCCCACTTGATTTCACATTCCAGGATGTCTGGCTCTAGATGAGTGATCACACCATTGTGATTATCTTGGTCGTGAAGATCTTTTTTCTACAGTTCTCCAGTGTATTCTTGCCATCTCTTTTTAATATCTTCTGCTTCTGTTCGGTCCATACCATTTCTGTCCTTTATCGAGCCCATTTTGCATGAAATGTTCCTTTGGTATCTCTGATTTTCTTGAAGAGATCTCTCATCTTTCACATTCTGTTGTTTTCCTCTATTTCTTTGCATTGATCACTGAAGAAAGCTTTCTTATCTCTTCTTGCTATTCTTTGGAACTCTGCATTCAGATGTTTATATCTTTTCTTTTCCCTTCTGCTTTTCGCTTCTCTTCTTTTCACAGCTATTTCTAAGGCCTCCCCAGACAGCCATTTTGCTTTTTTGCATTTCTTTTCCATGGGGATGGTCTTGATCCCTGTCTCCTGTACAATGGCAGGAACCTCATTCCATAGTGCATCAGGTACTCTATCTATCAGATCTAGGCCCTTAAATCTATTTCTCACTTCCACTGTATAATCATAAGGGATTTGATTTAGGTCAGACCTGAATGGTCTAGTGGTTTTCCCTACTTTCTTTAATTTAAGTCTAAATTTGGCAATAAGGAGTTCATGGTCTGAGCCATGGTCAGCTCCTGGTCTTGTTTTTGCTGACTGTATAGAGCTTCTCCATCTTTGGCTGCAAAGAATATAATCAATCTGATTTAACATTAAGTATGAATCTTTTGTGTTTGTCAGTAGCACAGTTAGATTATCAACTGTCTAAAGAGGTTCACATTTTATATCTTTTCTCTATATAAAATTTTTTTTCTGTAATAATCATAAAATAAAACGAACAATAATGATGGCCAAAAAGACATATATTAAAAATATTCTTTTACTAAATTGTTTATAAAATAAAATTATCATTTTAAAAAAATTAAAGTACAAAAAAGTAATGACTAACATAATTTAATTAGATTGAGTTTTGAACAAGGATGCAGTATATATTATTCCATTGTAGTAATTAATGATATCATTAGAGTTTTACTTCTCTAGCCTTAACTTCCACAATATTGGCAATAACTTTGCATATCCATGTCCAGTTGGCAGATAACTAGACTTGTCAATCTATATTCATTCATACATTTTTACTAAATTTAACTACTAGGTTTCTTTCACCTGAAAGAACATATACATTTATAGCTAGAAACTATTTGTAAGAAAACTAATAGTTAGAAAAACTAATAAGAAAACAAAAATATAACTCTGACAGACATTAATAAAAATTCATTTTACTATAAATTACAGAAATTATAAATAACTGTCCTTTTTTTGTTTTGTTTTGTTTTGTCTTCTTCCAATCTCTATTCTAGTGGCTTTGTCTTCACAGTTGAAAAATACAAAGCACAAAACCTCGAAGCATTCACAGAGAATAGAACTGGGGAAACAAATTATTTTCTTTTTACTGACAATTCCATAGTACTATTGCTTAATCCAATTTATTATTTAAATGCAGGAATATGTAACCCTGTGGAGTATATTCAAACTGTCCCTGAAGGGAGCTAGAATAATTCAAAGCCAATATGACTTGACTTTCAAAATGAATAGGTGTAACTGTGTCCTACTGAGTAATTAGGAGTTTTCCAAATTAACTTCCATTAGGATTATAACACTTATTAAAGTATTAGGTATAAAATATGCTAAAATTATGCAATAATGTCAGCAATTGTTTAAAGTTAGATCTTTTTTTCTGGGAAAAATATTCTATCACTGACATTATTTACAATTGCTGACACAAATTGATAGTTTAAAATTGGCTAACTTTTAGCCAGTTTTGTTATTATTTTAAAAAGTTTTCTATAGACTGTGCTTTTCCTTATTGCCTGCACCTGAAGCTCACTGTTCCAACCTCTCCATTCTTGGTGAATCAATGGTATTTATTATTCTTCAATATTGACAGTGTAAACTAGCTGGTAAGTGATGAAAAATGTTCCTAATTATAGTAATGTGCAAATCATCTTTTACTAATTAAATGACACATTTTAAAATAAAATCAAAGAACCTTATAGACACTCTTTAATCCTCAAACATCACTTTCTGTGAGCTTGGAAACTGGATGATATTAAGTCTATATTATTGAGTAGAAAAGAAATAGTTATAGGAAGGCAAAGTAACTTCCTTCCTCATAAAACAAGCCATTGTTAAGTTTGTATTAGATTCTAGGCTACTGGTTCTGAGATCTACATGTAACTATATATAGCCTTCTGTCTTCCTCACGAAATTCTACTGTTTTAAAACACTGAATTTTGTCATGAAACTGGCACTCCATGAATAAAATATTCACAAAAGCAAATTATCAGAGCATGCTTTAATGTAAGGAAAATTAGATAAGTACCAACAAAGAAAGGCAATTAATATTTTATCTGGCAGTTTGTGAGTGACAACAGAATTTTTAATAAAAAATACCAGGAATAATTTATCTACTTTGTTCTAGTCAGTCAAGCAACTAAATTTATTGAACATTTAGTATGTGCTAGGCAGTATACCAGGCGCTTATTTAAAAACATAAAAATGATTGAATAAAAAATAGATTTCTTGTCTTCAATGAGTTTACAGATTTGGGCATCTAGGGACAATAGACACACATACAAATATAATAAACAAACAATTTTAATTACTAAATGATTTTATGGATCAAACAAACAATGTGGTAGATGGACTAGCTATGTATTTGAGGGTGATCAGAAGACATCTGAGTTTTGTCATTAAGGATGAATGGGGATAACCATGTACACATCTGGGGGATAAACATTCCAAGGAAAATCAATGGCAGAAGCCTTAGGAATGAAAAAATAAGAAATGCAGAGAATAAAGAGGACAATGGAGGGATATGATTTTAGAGCCATAGATAAAATCAAGTAGAACCTGACATTACGTTTAGAGTTCATTTTAACTGAAATAAGCACAACTGGAAGATTTTGGGCAGAGAAATCAAATTATTTGTTTTATATTTTAGAAGAATCAGTTATGACTTGTAGGAGGTTCAGAGAAAAGGCAGAGAAACCAAGTAGGAGGTTGTGTATGTAGTCCAGACAAGATGATGGTTGCTTGATCAGCAACTGTAGCAGTGAAAATGTTAGAAGAGGTAAGATTGGGAATCTAGTTTAGATATAGCCAACAGCATTTACTGATAGCAAGAATGTATCTCTAAAATACATTCCTGATCTTACCTCTTCTAGTATTTCCTTATTACATGTGGAAGCATAATCTTCATACATGTGGAGACCTCAGTAAGGCAGTGGACATTGTGTATGACTCTAAGAGATAAGGTTCAAGCTCAGTATACCAATCTGAGAATCATCAGTGTATGACATACAGAGCTGTAAACTAAGCAATGGCTTACAGAAAGAATAAAGTATAAGAGAAGAGAACTGGAGGGGGAAAAGCCCAGGTTACCTGAACTCACAAAATCTCATCTAGAAAAGATTAGATAAACTAAAGAGAGAACTACCAGAAAGACAGGCAGAAAAACAGATTAGTGTCATGTCATGGAAGTTTAGAAAAGGGAAACTTTCAAGAAAGAGGAAAACATCATGTTTTAATTACTACTGAGATATATAGTAAGACAAGTTTAGAGAACGGACCACTGACTTGGTAAGACTTTGGGTTATTTTCTTGAAAAGACTTTTCACCTATGTTATGAGAGCTCTAGTCCAATTAGAGTGGACTAGAGTTAGAATGGAAAGTGAGAAAGGAAATCCATAGAGTATAGACTTATATATACAGCTAAGTGTAAGGGTAGAGAAATGGGAATCGTGAAGTAAAGATGCATTATTTTTCTCTAAGATGGATAATATCACAGTAGGTTTGTGTGCTAAAACAAAGAGTCCTACAGAGAGTTAGGGACTGATGCTTAGATGATAAATAAGACAACTGCTGGAACGAAACACTTAAGAGAGAAAAGAAAATAAGATTGAGTATTAGGGCTGCTATAATGGCAGCTTGCTTAAGTGTAATGATTCAGTTCAGTTCAGTCGCTCAGTCGTGTCGGACTCTGCAATCCCATGAATTGCAGCACGCCAGGCTTCCTGTCCGTCACCAACTCCCAGAGTTCACCCAAACTCATGTCCATCGAGTCGGTGATGCCATCCAGCCATCTCATCCTCTGTCGTCCCCTTCTCCTCCTGCCCCCAATCCCTCCCAGCATGAGTCTTTTCCAATGAGTCAACTCTTCACATGACGTGGCCAAAGTATTGGAGTTTCAGCTTTAGCATCAGTCCTTCCAATGAACACCAGGCCTGATCTCCTTTAGAATGGACTGGTTGGATCTCCTTGCAGTCCAAGGGACTCTCAAGTCTTCTCCAACACCACACTTCAAAAGCATCAATTCTTCGGCACTCAGCCTTCTTCACAGTCCAACTCTCACATCCATACATGACCACTGGAAAAACCATAGCCTTGACTAGATGGACCTTTGTTGGCAAAGTAATGTCTCTGCTTTTGAATATGCTGTCTAGGTTGGTCATAACTTTCCTTCCAAGGAGTAAGCGTCTTTTAATTTCATGGCTGCAATCACCATCTGCAGTGATTTTGGAGCCCCCAAAAATAAAGTTTTACACTGTTTCCACTGTTTCCCCATCTATTTCAGTTTGAATAGATGAGGTAGGATGGTAGGAAAGACATGATGCAGCTAAATTTGAAAGTACAAAAGCAAATTTATTAAAGTAACATGGTAGGAGTACCTGGCAATACTGAGACCCTCATTTGTGATTTGTGGCCATAAATGCAAAATGAACCAATCCACTAGGTTGTGTGTATTTTTTCAAGTAACAGTTATCCTGGTGCATGCAAAACTTTAAACTTGTGAAGGATATAACAATGGGGCGATTAGAGAGATAGTTAAAGGCATTTGGAAGTGAACAAAGGTAGAGATCATTACCTTCAAAAAGGTAAAAGAAAATGGGATATGACAGGAAAACAAGGTCAGCATGACAGTACATAAAATGTTTTCCTGTATAAACAAAAGCAATTTCATTCATATAACCATCAAAGAGTTTGAAAAAAGGATCTGTTCTGGTGTGTTGTATATGTATGTGTTGCCTGTATGTATACATCACTAAGAGGACCAGAGAAAGGGGAGGGGAAAGGAAGTGAAAGAAGGAAGCAGGGAGGGAAGTTACAGGGGATGGATTTATTTAAAGGAGACTTCTAACCAATGGCCAAAATAAAACAGCAGTAATTAAACAGACCAAGCTTCCAACTAAACTACTACTTAATGTAAATTCGCAGGCAAAAGATAAACAATACGTAATTACAACTCTATTGAAAAATCTATTCATTCAATAAAATCT
The DNA here is from genome assembly GCF_032452875.1 of Bos javanicus. Taxonomy (NCBI): domain Eukaryota; kingdom Metazoa; phylum Chordata; class Mammalia; order Artiodactyla; family Bovidae; genus Bos; species Bos javanicus. The sequence goes on along the minus strand of NC_083869.1, from coordinate 54,908,524 downwards.
AGTAGTAAAACCCCACCAGATAATCGAATAGAATTCTGTTTAGATAAGAAAGTTATACGCAGTTTTCTTATCTACCATGAAGTGTTTTTCAAATATTTTTCCTAATATAAAGTTTAGATATATTAAAAGTGTTAATGATATGAATTTTAAACTTACATACATATGGAAGAGTATGGTTATTATATCTATTCATTTATGAATACATTCTCAAACAACCCTTATTACATATAACTATGTTGAATACAAAATTAAATAAAGCATAGAATAACTTCCAGTTTGAAAAGTTGGGAGATTGCAGCCCTTCAAAATTCCTTTCCGCTTTCCATCAAATTACCAATGAATATGGCAGTGGTGGTGATCGCACTTAATCTCAGGCCACAAATGTACAAATCAAGTCACACAGCTGACTCTAGATAAGATAAACGTGGCTTTGAATTTAACTCATATCCTATATAAGCTATTAGCTTAAAGTTCAGTTTCCTCATTGTAATCCCAGGATCATACTATTTCTATGCTTATAGTGTTGTGAGAGAACTATATAAGATGCTGCAAATAAAGCTCTGAACTAAACCACCAGAGCACCCTAAAACATCAATTAGCGGCAGCTTCTTCCACTGCAGAGTCATGGCTTTAAAGGTAATCATAACTTTTAGTCTCTTCTTGATTACAAAAGGAGCACATCAAAAAATAATGAAAGAGTAAAGCAATTATCCTCCAATTAAAACATTTTAAAAAACTAAAAAAAATAATGAAATAAGAACAGGATATATAGCTCTAGAAGATTTTGAGGAAAAAATAAAAAGTGTAAATAAAATAACAGTCCCTTAAAATTAATTAATGGAATTATTAAAAAATGACATTGTGCTGTAAAGATTCAACTGGTAAAGATTTTTCTTAATTTTTCTTTTAACAAAGTTTGAGCATTTTCCATTTTTAAACTATTAAATAGTGAGAAAACGAATGCTTTATTCAATAAACAGTACCAGGTCAGTTGGTTACCTACTACAGAAAAAACGAAAAGCTTAACTAATGGTATTAAGAAAGTACATTTTAAAATGACAGAGTTTCCATTAGAGATCTGTGTTCTCAGAAAATTTTGAAGAAACTGCATTTTCTCCTTAGGGGAAGGCAATGGCAACCCACTCCAGTACTCTCCCCTGGAAAGTCCCATTGATGAAGGAGCCTGGTAGGCTGCAGTCCATGGGGTTGCGAAGAGTCAGACATGACTGAGCGACTTCACTTTCACTTTTCCTTTCATGCATTGGAGAAGGAAATGGCAACCCACTCCAGTGTTCTTGCCTGGAGAATACCAGGGACAGAGGAGCCTAGTGGGCTGCCATCTATGGGGTCGCACAGAGTTGGACAGGACTGAAGCAACTTAGCAGCAGCAGCATCTTCTCCTATATGACTATATTTACTTAAAGTACCAAACCAGACAAAACTTATCTGGGCTGTTACATCAGGATAACAATTACAGTTTTGGGGGGAGTAGTGTCTGGAATAAGGAGGCTGCAGGGGTGTTAGTTACATTTTATTTCTTTACTGGGGTGATGTCACATGAGTGTGTTCAGTTTGTGATACAATACATTAGGCCTGTATTCTAAAACAAAAGATTTTTTTAAGTCCTAAAAAAATATTGCAACTCTTGTTTTCACTAAAATAAAAAATAAGAACCAATGTACGGTATAAAAACCGAATCACAGAATGTCCATGATAAGAATATACTTCATTCTTCTCTCTTCATAAATGCAAGTCATTATATTGCATTATTATACAAGGAAGCAAAATAGTTTCCTCATGTCAGTTGTAGTTCAAATGCTGGCACTTATTTTTTCAAGAAAGTTTGAGTACCTATGTCAGTAGAGAAATCTAAATTAGCATGTGCGTGTGCATGCTAAGTTGCTTCAGTAATGTCTGACTCTTTGCAACCCTATGAATTATAGCCCACCAGGCTCCTCTGTCCATGGGATTCTTCAGGCAAGAATACTGGAATGGGTTGCTATGCTCTCCTGCAGGGGATCTTCCCAACCCACAGACTGAACCCATGTCTCTTAAGTTTCCTTCACTGGAAGATGTTTTTTTTTGTTTTTTGTTTTTTACCACTAGCACCACCTGCGAAGCCCAAATTAGCATGCAGTTAGACAAAGTCTTGTCTTATCTCAATTTTTAAAAATTTTGAAACTGCAAAATTTAATAACTCTGAATAAGAGACTAATTAAAATTTATCTATCTTGAGAAGACACAGGTATAAATTTTACCAATCTTCTTGCTGATAGCATGTTACCTTATTATCATCACATACAAAACAATGCTTTATACTAAAATAACTTTCTCCTTAAGCTTCATAAGTAAAGCAGGTGATATGAAAGCTTCATTTTGTGTGTTTGTTCATGGGTATATGTACATGCATGTCTGTGTGTTTTAACTGTCTGCATTTATGGCTCCAAAGTAGATGAAGATTCAGAATACTTGTAATCTTGTAAAACTAGAGACAGTGTTTTAGACGTTTATCGTTAGAACATGCCCAGTGGCAGATGGTGGCATGCCATTTTAGAGCCACCTAGAGGCACAAAATTGTCCCATGTTTGTCATTTTGGCAGATGCACATGCCCCTTTGGCAAATTTTAGAAAATAACTAAAAGACTTACTCCTTCAAAACAGATTGTATTTATAGAGGGATGTGTGCAATTTAACAGGGGTGGTGCTATAGAGGAATTTCAGGATCAATACAATCAAATGTATAGTGCAGTTGGCGTGAAACTTTGGATACGACGTGAGCTCAACTGCTCTACTGTGCATCTGCTCCACTTAGAGTGTTTTAATTAATCCTGAAATTATTTTTGGAGCAATATTAAAATGAATTTTAACAAATTTATGCTTCCCAAAAACTTATTTTAAATATAAAGTTCGAATTTCATATACCACTCCATTCCTAGGGATGGCATTGCCTTTTAAGCACTTCTGTTTTAATTTGGCATACTAATACTGAGAGACTCTACTAGCCACTCAATTTTAAATCTGAATGTGAACATTATTTTTTAAAGTCAGTAGGGTCATGAGATTCTCACTTAACTTGCTAAATGTATACCTCTCCCTGATATGTTTTCAAAAGTGATACCTCCATATCACCTATCCTATATTTTCTTTTAGTTCTATTATGCTTTATTAGAGTGAGGAAACATAAATATTTTTCTAACAGCAACACTTTCAGACTGTGGACTTGTCATAATCTTTAAAGTCATAAAGGGGAGGAGAGAGAAGTTGAATTTTGTTAAATAATATTATTCAATATGCTAAAAAAAAAAAAAGAAAGAAAGAAAGAAAGAAACCCAGATGGCCTAGATGAGGGAACATAAACTTCTTCTGTAAGGGGTCAGGGAGTAAATATTTTAGGGTCAGAGGCCACACAGTCTCTGTAGCAGCTATTCAAGTTTGCCTCACTATAATGCAAATGCACCCACCCACAGTACATAAAGGAATGGGCATTGCTGAATACCAATACAACTGTATTTAAAAGCAGGAGGTGAGAACGGTCAAATCTGGCCCAGGGCTATTGTCTGCAGACATCTGGCCTACATTATTTTAAGAGTTTTGCTGATTTGAGGGATGAATTGCAAAGGTTAAATACATTAGATGTGTGAGTATGTGAACTGGGAGCTGGAGAAGTTTGTGAGGAAGGGTTATCTCAGTTAAGAAACAAATATATTGGGAAACTGCTAAGCAAAGTGATAACATTGAGAATGATGAAGAGGTGCAGTGTGTGTGTGTGTGTAGGAGTGGTGACTCCATAAAAATTGTCCCATTCAAACTGACCTGTACATGTACTGAATACTCACCATTTGCATTCAGGAGCCTCTGCAAAATAAATGGTAATCCCAGAGCATTGCTGGGGAGGTGTATAATTAGATAAGTTTATATGTTCAATAACCTTATTTGATAAAATACATTCTTATCACTTAGTTGGCTTCCCAAGGGCTCAGTGGTAAATAATCTGCCTGCAGTGCAGAAGAAACAGAAAATGTGGATTCGATACCTGGGTCAGGAAAATCCCCTGGAGGAGGGCCTGGCAACCCACTCCAGTATTCTTGCCTGGAGAATCCCACTGACAGAGGAGACTGGCGAGCTGCAGTCCATGGAGTCACAAAGAGCTGGATACAACTGAAGTGGCTAAGCGCAAGCACAAGCACATTCACTTAGTACTTTTCTTTCCTTTGTGCTACCACTCTGTGTAGCATACCTGCGCACACAGTCATACTTATTATCCCAACCTGTGATTTTTTGTTTGATTTTACTTGTCTGCAACAAATAGACCCTGAGCTTTTAGGGCAGGAACTTTCTCTTCTTTATCTTAGTCTCCCTGGGGTTTATGACAGTGTCATGTTCAGAGTCAGTGATCAATAAAAATTGAATCATATAATTGAATTATATTGAATTATACACTGTCATGATTTCAAATAACAACTGTAGGTGTAAAAAAATATATGTTGTCACACATTAGTTCTACTCACATCCTATTTCCACGTTACCTCCCAGAAAGGCAGTAGTTTCTTCTCTCCTTGCCTCTTGGATCAGTCAATGGCTTGGCTTTACTCAGATCTTCCACAATCCTGACTTTCCCAGATAAGTGCTAGATTTTGCCAACCCCTAATTAAAACTCACTACTCCTTTGACTTCTTCCTTTGAAGCCTGTTAGGTACCTAACTGGCAAAACAGGTGAGTTTAGATGAGGAAAGAATAGAAATAAAGGATGAAGATTATAACTTGAATTTTAAACACTTTCTTTCTATTACAAAAGTAATAAAATGTATTGCAGCAAATCTACAAATTAAGGAAACATGTAAAGGGGAAACCAGACTCTACCAGCATAACCATTGTTAAGATTTTTTAAATAATTGCAAAATAAAATTTCAAATTTCATACCGTGGTGGATGTTATTTAAACCTTAATAGTTTACCTGTCATTGCAGGGTCTTCTCCAGTTGCTAAGTACTTTTTTATGATTTCATTAAGTGTCTACATATTCATGCTTTATAAATAATTATTTCATTATTATAAATCTATTGACAGTTACAAATGAGTAATCTATTCTGAGTATTGAGGATACAGCAAGAAATAAGAAGGATACGATCCCTTTTCTCTTACCTTATAATTGTGGAGATGGCAAAGAGAAAAACACATAAATAAGATAAACTTAGCTTATAAAATTCTATGCCCATAGTAAAACTTGCTAACATGACAATGACTAAAATATGTGCCATATGTATTATTTTACCTTTAGTTCCTTGTAATAAAAATGTTTATACAAAATGCAATAAACATCTAGTTTCTCACATAAAAATATACATGTACATTTCTAATCATATTCACCAAATAAATTCCTAATAAAGGATTGGTTGGGTCAAAGCATATACATATTTTTATGATAATATTTTTTATTTCCAAGTGTTAACAAACACTTTTAATAATATAGGCTTCTACCAACAACAGGTTATGAAATTGTTGTAATCATTATATGCAAAATAGCAGGCTATGTACTTCCAAATATGATAGGATATAAGTTTCAACAATCTGTTGAAGTTGGTACTATCATTTCCATTTCATCAATGAAAAACATAAAGCCATAGAGGTTTAGTAACATGTTCAAAGCAATGTGGCAGCCATCAAAGTCCCAGAGTATAGTAGTCTAAGTGCAGTCTAAGTGCATTCTCCTAATTTTCTTGTGTTTATATTTCTATAGACTATCAGATTATTATGGAGGCTTCACTAAGCCAAAGTGAGTGCTGGAGAAACCCCTGTTTAGGACTAGCATGCTGCTGCTGCTAAGTCGCTTCAGTCGTGTTCGACTCTGTGTGACCCCAGAGACAGCAGCCCACCACGCTCCCCCGTCCCTGGGATTCTCCAGGCAAGACCGCTGGAGTGGGTTTGCCATTACCTTCTCCAAGGCATGAAAGTGAAAAGTGAAAGTGAAGTCGCTCAGTCGTGTCCGACTCTTCGCGACCCCGTGGACGGCAGCCTACCAGGCTCCTCCGTCCATGGGATTTTCCAGGCAAGAGTACTGGAGTGGGTTGTCATTGCAATAAATAAATATTCCATTTATATATTGCTCAAAGTTTAGCCTAAACAATGAAATATACATGTAAGTAACAGCTCTACAGTAAGAGTAACTGTTGCTAAGACAGGTTTACAGGAAGAGAGGCTAAATTTAATACCTAAGAAAAAGTAATGAAAACTGTATTTACTTTTGGATGATGCTTAATGTTTAAATTCTTGATCATAATTTGCTCAGTCCCATCTGATGTGGGCTCTAACTGGACTAAAAAACATGATAATTCCATGTTACACAGTTACACAGAGTAACTGGACTCCCTATTCCAGTTACTAGGACCCAACTGATTTAATCAGAGTAAGTTCCTAGGCTTGAGATCTACCTCTGGAGGAAGAACGTTTCTGCTCTGTGTAAAATGGATGCATAGTTCCTGGTGCTGATGGCAGTTATTTTATTCCATCCAGTGGTACCATACTTAGGATAATGCTAAAGCATCACAATGTTGAATCAGGAAAAATAATTATAGTAACTGGATCATTAAAATAATATGTTACCTGGCAGAGCACATCAATTCTAAAGTTAAGTTTTCTGATGAATGCAACCTAAGAAATTCTAACTGGTAGACCCACTGTGTGTGTAGCAATATCACATACATTACAGACAATATTGTCATTTATCAGTTCAGTTCAGTTCAGTTGCTCAGTCATGTCTGACTTTTTGCAACCCCATGAACTGCAGCATGCCAGGCTTCCCTGTCCATCACCTATTCCCGGAGCTTGCTCAAACTCATGACCGACAAGTCAGTGATGCCATCCAACCACCTCATCCTCTTGTCATTTATAAATATACATATACATATACATATATATATATATATATATAATTCTTCCTATAATCAATGAATGACTAAGTACTAGTGCAGAGAATTACAATCTCTGATGTGAGGTTTTAAACTACACCTTTCCAGCTAGCAAGATATATTCTAGCTATACAGAGATCCAGGAATGAAGTGTAAGTAGCATTTCATAAGACTAGTTTTTCTTTGGTAAGATTGGAATATATATAAACTAATATATACATATATATATTCATATACATATGAATTTATGTATTGTTAATATACATATATACACATATCTATTCCTTTTTCTCTTTATTGTCAAATTTTGCTTCAGTTGCCTTCTAAGTTAGATGCTCAATTTTCTTCTCTAGCTAGCACAGTTGGGAAATATGTACTGGTGCAAAGTAAAACAAGGCGTTGCTGCTGCTGCTAAGTCGCTTCAGTTGTGTCCGACTCTGTGCGACCCCATAGACGGCAGCCCACCAGGCTCCGCCATCCCTGGGATTCTCCAGGCAAGAACACTGGAGTGGGTTGCCATTTCCTTCTCCAACGCATGAAAGCGAAAAGTGAAAGTGAAGTCACTCAGTCGCGTCTGACTCTTCACTAATACACTGCCAAATTGACAGCCATTAAGACCTTTCACTGTTACAGGATGTTTATGTCAAATCCATGGGTAAGACTGTGTCTTTTACAACAGAAGTGAGAATTGCTAAGATATGCATTTTGTTATTAGTAATATTTCTGAAATCTCAGATATATTTTTGTAATGTGCACACTGAAATGCAGTTTTCAGTATTATTACTATCTTTCAGTATTATTACTGGTCAGGTTTGACAGTACTGGCTACTCATGACACTGCATTAAAATGCTAGAAAACAAACACTGAAACTGCCTTGCAATGTAAGCAGTATTACTAAAATATAATCACATATTTTATAATATATCTTCATATACATATATATTCTACCCTGAGGTCACTAAGTGAAAAAACAAAAAAACTCTAGGCATTCTATATAATTTTAATCATAAATGTACCTAAGTTGAGTGTGTGTGTGTGTGTGCACACACTCCATCTTGTCCAACTCTTTGTGACCCTATGGACTGTAGCCCACCAGTCTCCTCTGTTCATGGAATTTTCCAGGCAAGAGTACTGCAGTGGGTTACCGTTTCCTACTCTAGGGGATCTTCTTGACTGAGGGATTGAACCCACATCTCTTGTGTCTCCTGTATTGGCAGGTGGATTCTTTACAACTGCACCACCCGGGAAGCACTTAAATAACTTAGTAGGTCTATATGTTTCTTTTTATTTTATTTTGAAAGGAAACATGGAGACTCGGGGTCTTTTTTATGTCAGGATCCCTAACATAAAATACATAAAAAAGGGAAAAACACTAATACATTTTATGTGTTAGGGAATTTTTTTAGCAAAAGCAGATGAAATTAAAACTTTAAGAATGTCACAACAAACTGGGTCAAAACAGTTAATATCAACAATTTGATGACATGAAGCTATCAACATACACAAGCGTACAATTCTACCCCAATATTTACACAGAAATCTTTATACATGTCAGGAAGCAACAGTTAGAACTGGACATGGAACAACAGACTGGTTCCAAATAGGAAAAGGAGTACATCAAGGCTGTATATTATCACCCTGCTTATTTAACTTATATGCAGTGTACATTATGAGAAACACTGGACTGGAAGAAACACAAGCTGGAATCAAGATTGCTGGGAGAAATATCAATAACCTCAGATATGCAGATGACACCACCCTTATGGCAGAACGTGAAGAGGAACTAAAAAGCCTCTTGATGAAAGTGAAAGTGGAGAGTGAAAAAGTTGGCTTAAAGCTCAACATTCAGAAAATGAAGATCATGGCGTCGGGTCCCATCACTTCATGGGAAATAGATGGGGAAACAGTGGAAACAGTGGCAGACTTTATTTTTTGGGGCTCCAAAATCACTGCAGATGGTGACTGCAGCCATGAAATTAAAAGACGCTTACTCCTTGGAAGGAAAGTTATGACCAACCTCGATAGCATATTCAAAAGCAGAGACATTACTTTGCCAACAAAGTCCATCTGGTCAAGGCTATGGTTTTTCCTGTGGTCATGTATGGATGTGAGAGTTGGACTGTGAAGAAGGCTGAGTGCTGAAGAATTGATGCTTTTGAACTGTGGTGTTGGTGAAGACTCTTGAGAGTCCCTTGGACTGCAAGGAGATCCAACCAGTCCATTCTGAAGGAGATCAGCCCTGGGATTTCTTTGGAGGGAATGATGCTACAGGTGAAACTCCAGTACTCTGGCCACCTCATGCGAAGAGTTGACTCATTGGAGAAGACTCTGATGCTGGGAGGGATTGGGGGCAAGAGGAGAAGGGGATGACAGAGGATGAGATGGCTGGAAGGCATCACTGACTCGATGGATGTGAGACTGAGCGAACTCCGGGAGTTGGTGATGGACAGGGAGGCCAGGCGTGCTGCAATTCATGGGGTCGTGAGGAGTCGGACATGAATGAGCGACTGAACTGAACTGAACCTAAGAATTGCTAAACTCTTAACTCAAAATATAATGATAAGGGGATCCTTTGAGATAAAAATTTTTTAGTGATGAAATTATGTTTATGTGTTCACGTTTAAAATTTGTAATGATGCTGGGTTGGATGAATTACAAGGGGAATCAAGACTGCCAGGAGAAATATTAACAACCTCAAATATGCAGATGATATCAGTTTAATGGCAGAAAGTGAGGAAGAACTAAGGAAACTGAAAGTAGAAACTGAAAAAGCTGGTTTAAAACACAACATTCATAAGCTAATATTATGGCATCTGGTCCCAACATTTCATGGCAAATAAATGGGGAAAAATGGAAACAGTGACACATTATTTTCTTGAACTCCAAAATCACTGTGAATGGTGACTACAGACATGAAATTAAAAGATGCTTACTTCCTGGAAGAAAACCTATGACAAACCTAGACAGAAATATTAAAAAGTAGAAACATCACTTTGCTGACGAAGCCCTGTATAGTCAAAGCTATAGTTTTTCCAATAGTCATATATGGATATGAAAGTTGGACCATAAAGAAGACTGAGAGCTGAGGAATTGATGCATTTAAACTGTGGCACTGGAGAAGACTCTTGAGAGTCCCTGGGACAGCAAGGAGATCAAACCAGTCAATTCTAAAGGAAATCAACCCTGAATATTCATTGGAAGAACTGATGCTGAATCTGAAGCTCCAATACTTTGGCTACCTGATGCAAAGAGCTGACTCATTAAAAAAAGACCTTGATGCTGGGAAAGACTGAGGGCACGAGGAGAAGCAGGTGACAGAGCATGAGATGTTTGGATGGTATCATTGACTCAATGGACATAATGTTTGAGCAAACTCTGGGAGATAGTGAAGAACAGAGAAGCCCGGTTTGTTGTAGTCCATGGGGTCACAAAGATTTAGACACAACTTTGCAACTGAACAACAGCTTAGGTTACTGTATATAAACAGAATCACAAAGGTAAACTGAATAGTGTTATACTACATTGAATCTCATCTTTAAATCCTTCTATAAAAACTTCAAAGCAGTTCATTCCATTTTGGGGAAACTCTAGCTTTAATTCTGCAGTAAAACTACCTTTCTTGAAACTAAATAAAATTATACAAGTAAAATACAGTCTTTCAGCATTGAAAGAGGACCAGGACCAGGCTCCTCTGTCCATGGGATTTTCCAGGCAATAGTCCTGGAGTGGATTGCCATTTCCTTCTCCAGGGGATCTTCTCAACCCAGGGATCGAACCCGGGTCTCCCACATTGTAGACAGACGCTTTATCATCTGAGCCACCAGGGAAGTCTCAGCATTGTTATAGAAACCAGTTAAAGATGACCTCTGAATATTGACTTCCAGGTTGTTTATATCTTTACAGCATGCTAAGACATATTAGGTCAAAAGTCTACCAATGTTAAATTCATTATTTTTACATATCCAATTGTTTTAAAGCCCAAGTATGCAGATTTTGACACATTTAGAACTTGCTAGCTTTGCATATCCCAGAAAACTATATTTGTCATCTACTAGCCATGGATAAGACGAGCCAGGCACCATCAAGTCTCAAAGGGGCTGTTGTCCTACAGAGCTTTCTGACCAGAGTCCTTACCAAACTGCTGGATGATGCTGAAATATATACAATGTGTGTATCAAATTACATACATTGTACACAAAACATAGCCCTGCTTACCTTCTCTAAGCCACAAGATCCACAGCAAATTTCTCCCTATTATCTACATGCACCATTTACAGTAAGGACTCATGCCTTTGTGCACTCTGCCCACTTGGTTTTCGCCATGTGTCAAAAACAATTGTTTACTATTCAGTTAAAATTATATCTATTTAAACTTTACAGCTGTTTAAATTACCTTTCTAATAACAATTAATATAATACATTGCTCTTTATAAGCTTTTTTACTACTCATTTTCCTTATTGTCAAGACTTTGAAATTTGCCTTTTAGTGCCAGGTACCTATTCCCATATATGCACGTTTGTATGTATCAGATCAGATCAGATCAGTTGCTCAGTCGTGTCCGACTCTTTGCGACCCCATGAATTGCAGCACGCCAGGCCTCCCTGTCCATCACCAACTCCCGGAGTTCACTCAGACTCACGTCCATCGAGTCAGTGATGCCATCCAGCCATCTCATCCTCTGGCGTCCTCTTCTCCTCTTGCCCCCAATCCCTCCCAGCATCAGAGTCTTTTCCAATGAGTCAACTCTTTGCATGAGGTGGCCTAAGTACTGGAGTTTCAGCCAGTACTGTTATTGGCTATTGATATTTCTGGATATTTATTGATACTGGTTATTGATATTTCTCCCAGCAATCTTGATTCCAGTTTGTGTTTCTTCCAGTCCAGCGTTTCACATGATGTCAAGAATACACAGAAGAACTGTTCAAAAAAGATCTTCACGACCCAGATAATCACGATGGTGTGATCACTGACCTAGAGCCAGACATCCTGGAATGTGAAGTCAAGTGGGCCTTAGAGAGCATCACTACGAACAAATCTAGTGGAGGTGACGGAATTCCAGTTGAGCTATTCCAAATCCTGAAAGATGATGCTGTAAAAGTGCTGCACTCAATATGCCAGCAAATTTGGAAAACTCAGCAGTGGCCACAGGACTGGAAAAGGTCACTTTTCATTCCAATCCCAAAGAAAGGCAATGCCAAAGAATTCTCAAACTACTGCACAATTGCACTCATCTCACACGCTAGTAAAGTAATGCTCAAAATTCTCCAAGCCTGGCTTCAGCAATATGTGAACCATGAACTTTCTGATGTTCAAGCTGGTTTTAGAAAAGGCAGAGGAACCAGAGATCAAAATGCCAACATTCCCTGGATCATGGAAAAAGGAAGAGAGTTCCAGAAAAGCATCTATTTCTGCTTTATTGCTTATGCCAAAGCCTTTGACTGTGTGGATCACAATAAACTGTGGAAAATTCTGAAAGAGATGGGAATACCAGACCACCTGATCTGCCTCTTGAGAAATTTGTATGCAGGTCAGGAAGCAACAGTTAGAACTGGACATGGAACAACCCAGTGGTTCCAAATAGGAAAAGGAGTTCGTCAAGGCTGTATATTGTTTGTATGTATAAGATATGTAAACTTTGGTCTGAATGTAATTAAATACCCTTTAGGGAAAGAAGAAATTCTGTCTTTTAATCAACAACTGTAGTGTTCCTGGGTTCCCTTACTCTGCTGCTCTCCACCTGGGTGCCACCTCCCAATAAAGTCTCTTGTTTTGTCAGCATGGGTATCTCCTTGGACAATTCATTTCTGAGTGTTAAACAAGAATCCACTCTTGGGCCCTGGAAGGGGTCCTCTTTTTCTACAACAGGTTCTTCAGCTGTGAATTATGACTAATAATATCTGCACCTTGTCTGTAAGAACTGAAGAAGAGAATGCATGTAAAGAATGTAAAACACAGTATGTGGCACATTTTTCCAATACTAAAGAGCAGTAATTATCTTTGCTTATGCCTATTATTTTACTTTTATTATTTATCTAGTTGAGTTCTCAAATTTTCAAAGTTAAGAAAATTTCTATTGTATTTTTCAAAAAACATTTATTTTTATTTATTTATTTATTTATTTTTTTACCTGTGGTGTATTCATTTTGATATTTGGCAAAACTAATACAATTATGTAAAGTTTAAAAATAAAATAAAATTAAAAAACAAACAAACAAAAAAACATTTATTTTTAATATCAGGAAGAGGAAAAGCCTGTAGAACAAAATTGCTAAAGCTTCCTAATGCCAGATTGCTAATACAAATTTCTAAGAGAATTGCTACTATTTGCCACTATATGTATACTACATGTATGTAAAATGTATGTATATATGCATATACACATATAAATATACATATATAAAATTTAATTTTTTTCTACCAATTTTTCAGTTGCCCTTTATGATAATTTAACCTTGAATTTATAGTGATTTAAGAGCATATATTCTATAAGGAGTAATTACATAAAAACTTTTTTTTATCAATTTCATGACCTTTATTCATGAGTTAATGTCTTTCCTGATGATAAAATATTTTTTTTCAAAACATCTACAACTCCAGAACTAACCTGTGGTTAGTCATTTACACAAGCTAAGCAAAAATTACAAGTTAGGCCTTTTAGAGGTTAAACAGTCCTTTCTTTACTTTGACCTAATTTCTAGCATCAGCAATATAACTAACTTAGGAAAAGGAATGTTTAATCCAAAGCAAATCTGAAAAATTAAGGAAAGTGAATTTGGGTATTGCTACCAAATATATTTCAGGTTGTAAGAGAGTTTGTGATTAGCAATTCATAGGAAAAGAATTCTGTGTGAGAATTCTATGACACCCTGTGTTAAGGAAGCTTCTCTTAATGATAAGAAGTGGAATTACAGGTTTTATTGTGCACCCCTATGAGATGGGTGGAAGGGAAGGAGGGGAATAGACAAATGACCTTAAAATAAGATTTAGTTTTCTCTTTTTTTGTTCAAAGAATGAGAGATATATTAATTGGTTGGTGGCTATTTCATACCCTTTAAAAATAGGGGATAATTCATCTTGATTCTATAATTACCAGTTATACAAACAGCATGTGACAAGTCTGACAAGCAGGCTTTTTCAACATGGAATAGATATTACAATGGCAAATGTGTTAGATTAATAAATCAAGGTCATGCCATTTGATAAATTATTTCCTTTCTTAGTAGAATATATTATCTAAGTTCATATGCTAATTTTAAAATGTCTATATTGTGTGTGTTACTGGATAGCAAATATATCACTAAACTTGATTGACCTGTAAAAAAGTATTTTCCAAAATATTCTATAGAACCAATGGTATATGGTCTTCTGGATAAGAGGTAATACGGTTCCTAGAATATAAAATTGTATTCTCAATTATGACTATAAAATTATAATAAAAAGAGGTCAATAAATCACATGAAGCCCATGGTACTGCTCTATGACAACACTGTTCTAGATTCCACACTGTTTTTTTGAGTGCTAGGCTGAAAAGAATCTGTCTGACTTCCATAACACACTGACTAAGCTAAAGGAAAGATATTCATAAACCCATTTGTGCCTTGCACACATGTCAAAGAAGCTTGCTAGAATTTTATATCTGAATCTCAACGTCCAGGCTAAACAATGTCCTGGAAATAACCCCAGTTGAAACCAGCAGGCAGCTATTATCATTCTCCACTTTTACCCTTTAGCCCTGGGTCAGGAAGATCTGAGTGGCTCAATATTCCGATTACATTAATGGCACAATTATCACATGTAGATCAACTTCATGCTGCTAATATAGACATGCTTCTGGAAGCAATTTCTGGCTCTGCTGGGCAAGGTAATCTATTAGGTCAGCTGTAACCTCTGCAAAACCTAGGGAAGGAGTACAGGCTTTGGACTTCTTAAGAATAAATGTCGGCCTCCTGTTTGTAGAGTAACCCTGGCAAATGACTTAACATCTTTGTGTCTCAGATGGGGGATAATAACTTCTATCTGATAGGAATGTGGTTAAGATACATGAAAAACACAAAGGGAAATAAGCGATAACCATATCACACAGGGGAGGCATTAGGTAAGTGGAGAATATTACCATCATGTACAGTATTTTGTTCATTACATTTTAAGGACTGAGTCATCTTGATACAAAATATTTGTCATCTAAGTAATTTTTCTTCTCAGTTACATTTAATGCTATCTCAAAAGCACAGAATATAAACAGATGATGAGTGTTAATAAATGTAAATTGTTCTTAAAATTATGATCCTTGTGGTCAGACTAGGTAGCTATAGGTTCCAAGTGACAGAAGTAGATACAGAAGTCACTGGTTCATGTACAAATGTCTCCACAGCTTTAGGTTTTGGACTTGCTGAATGCATGTATCAGTTGTTGTTGTTTAGTGGCTAAGCTGTGTCCAACTCTTTGTGACCCCATGGACTGTAACCAGCCAATTCCTCTGTGCATGGGATTTCCCAGGCAAGAACACCAGAGTGGGTTGCCATTTCCTTCTGCTGACCCAGGGATTGAACCCAAGTCTCCTGCATTGGCAGGTGGATTCCTTACCACTGAGCCATCAGGGAAGCCTATGTATTGGTTACTATGTTCTATTTCCCTGGGGAAGCAGTTTTGACTTCTTTCTCTTCTATTGTATCCTTGAGTACAATTCTTAGAAACTGCCTAGACAATGGAAACTATTTTTAGTATTCCAGAACTGAAAACTCTGAAGAAAACAACAAAACAAATAATAATCAAAACTAAAACCAGTTTCACCTCTTAATTGTCACCATTTTCCATCTATTCAGTAGTCCACACACCCAATCTTCTTACTTATACCTCATATAACCTTTAAGTATGCGTCTTAAGGCTTGATTTGATAACCCCCATTGGAACTCTACTTCGAAGCAACATTCATATACCGTTTTGTATTTTTATGGGCTTCCATGGTGGCCCAGGTGGTAAAGTGTCTGCCTGCAATGCAGGAGACCCAGGTTCAATACCTGGGTCGGGAAGATCTCCTGGAGAAGGAAATAGCAACCCACGCCAGTACTCTTATGTAAAAAATTCCATGGACAGAGGAGCCTGGTGGGCTACAATCCAGGGGGTCACAAAGAGTTGGACATGACTGAGTGACTTCACATACTTGTATTTTATAGACAATTGTAAAATATGTAAGTGGTGGTAAAGCTGGCACTGGAATTAACATGTATTTGTATTGAATACATAATTTCATACACTAAATATTTTCTGGACATTGAGTTACATCAATAACTGTGTTCAAAACAATCTTCTAAGTTTAAGTAATGATGATCCTTACAAGAACTATTTTTTTTCTCTAAATTCCTTACCATAATGCTAACAAAATGCATGTATACATGATACAAAAAATCAAGTTTGGTATAATAGCCATGTTTTAACAACACTCCACTTAAAGCATAGATTAACTTGTTTTTGTTAGTTTGATTGTTATTTACTGATTTGGGTTCATAACTTTCGCCTCTTTGACTAATTCATAAACCCTGTGGGGGGTTCGGTTACACATGGTACTTGAAGTATTAAGTAGTATATACTATGAATTTGGCACAATAAGTGGCTATTGATTGATTTTTGAAAGCCTTTGGATCACAATAAAATTAGAAAGAAAATCATGAATCATTTCTACAGTCTGTCTGGATCACAGATCTGTTTAATAAGAAAATTATTGTAAAAAAGTCATACACTTCATGAACTATGGGCAAATGTCCTAAATTTGGGGAAAAACAATCTATTCAAACAGTAATCTTCAGCACTATTTCCTCCATCTCTTAGTCTAAATTTAACAATACAGAAGTTTTGAATTTTTAAAAAGTAAACCACATTTAAAAAAATTTTGTCCACACATATTTCTTTTCATCTTTTAAGTGATCCTTTACTTCCTTAGAGCAAACCCAGTCTAGATTTTGCTCATCAGATAATGTTTTCCTTAAGTTGTGGCAGACATTCATTGATTTTGGTATTCATGACTGGCAAGTGTCCAGAAGAGTTACCTTAATCAGTGACATCGTCTTTTGATTTTAATCTGCTTTTCCAAACTTCCAGTCAATTTTCTGAGCTATCTTTTCAATAAATTCCTTCTCTCCTTTAGTTAGCTAGTGTAATTCTCAGTTGTTACAACCAAAACCCAGACCGATACATATGGTAGTCTGCTAATTGTATTGATGAAGTTTTTCTACACTTATCTAAAGATACTAATGGGAAAATCATAAATCATTTCTGAGTTTTGCTTCGGTTTTTGCCCTCTGCTTTCCCTCATCTTTTTTTTTTTCCCCCTCAAACTATGGTTAGGAAGGAACTATGATGGTTCACATGTTTGCTCGTTTATGGGAAGACAGTTGTTTCAGTCCCCATGAACTGTGATACTTTACAGTTTTAATTTTAATTGTCTTCTCTTTCTTATCATGGAAGAAAAATTTGAAATAAAAATTCTTAAATCTGTCATATTCTCGTTTCTTTAAATCATTCCTTCTTAGAACATAAAGTAGGCACATACAGTGTAGTATAAACATATGGAAATGGCATTCATTTAATTTATTCCACAAATCTCACAGATTCTGCTTGAGCTGAGCACAAGATTGGCATCTGAGTTACAGAAGTGAATAAAATAGTCCCTAAATTCTTGAACTTCATTGTCAAGTCAGAGTGATCCAGAGATGAAAAAAGTAACTGTTATTACAATAAAAATAGCCTAGGGTAGGACAGCTTTCAAAATATTGCAAGAATCCACGATCCATAGAAGTAGCTGACTATGGAAAATGAGGGCTTTTAACTGTTTTGTCTACTTATTGCCTAAAAGATCTTTCTAAAGTGTCCATGTCATTTCCAGGAACACATGGCACAATCTGGCACATTCAAGCCACTGTATCTTTGATTTAAAATTATCTAGGAATGCAAAATTCTGAAACTCTGGCCTATGCTAGTGCCTTGAGACTTTAAAATATTAATCTAAATAATAGTTACAACCAGATTCTCCATAAAGATACTAATGATTTTAAGTACTTGAGCTGCATCATTATAATGACCATATTCCCCTTAGTTTAATTTGAACATTTTTAAAAACAAAACTTGACATTTTAAGTCAGCAAGGGAGACTCACTGCAACACAGGATACATATATCTGTCTTAAATGCCATAATTATTGGATAAGACTCTGCCAAGTAACTTACTCCTCAGGGACTTCAGAGGTACATCACCTTCCAAGACACACAGGGACTATTTAGTGAACTGTTTGACTGATTTTTTCAGTAGAACATCTGGTAATGATAGTCCAAATATCAGTCTTTTGAGAAAATTAACTATCCTCCAAAATGAATACCAATCATTGTGGTGGGCCAGCAGAAGGGATGGGTAGTTAATTTGTTCAATGAGTTCAACCAACTCATCCTGTTGGTTTGGGATTTAAACCAAATTGGCTACACTTTACAGAAAGGTATTCCTTTGTTCTTATGTAATGTGTTTAATCTCACAGCATTTTTAAAACAGAAGCAATTTGAAGAATTTTTAAGCAAACTCTCATTTTATGATAAGGAAACTGACTTACCAAATGTTATCAGACTCATTAAGATACACTCTCTTTTCACTTTCCCTCATATTTTTATGTTTTTACCAAATGGAGTTTCAAGCTGCTTCTCATTAACTTCGACTGGCTATCATTAAAATGAAAGCCATTATTTTTAGTTTCTTAGAGGCTACATACTCTTCCATATCTTTGAGATGTTAAACACGCTGTTTTATTTTTTCTCCTTGGAGCTTACATGAGCAATATAGATACACACAGACATCCGCACACATATGTGCTCATTTGCATGAGAGTGGTAAAATACATAAACACTATACTTATTCTTGAAAGTCCAGAGAAGTCTGATAATTGCTCTGGCCAATTTTAAGTATATTTTCCCATGTACCAAGTAGAAATGATTATCATAGACTCTACAATGGACACTGCAGAACTAAGCACTTGGAAAGGTGTAAAGATGACTGAGAGGTTACAAGCTTTAGGATATGTTAGTTTAAAATCTAATGGTGTGCATGGGGGGAGGGATAGAGGGATTAGACAATTACCAGGGTATTCTCATTAAAAAGAACTTGGAACAATACAAAATGTTGTTATATATTTTTTTAAAAGGTGGTGGAGATACCAAACCAAAAGATCAGGAAAGGTTTTTTGCCTTTTGTGTGTGTGTGTGTTGGGTGGAGAGGGGGGGAGTTGTTTGTTTTTTGAAGCTTTACTGGTGTTTAGATTAATCACAAAAGGTAGATAGAGCTGTTACTCAGGAAACAGAGGAAGAATACTGTTAAGATTGGCATGATCAATTCCATTTGGTCCTAAATAACAATTGGTGGTGGTTTAGTCGCTCAGTCGTGTCTGACTCTTGTGACCCCATTGACTATATATAGCCTGCCAGGCTCTTCTGTCCATAGGATTCTCCAGGCAAGAATACTGGAGTGGGTTGCCATTTCCTTCTCCAGGGGATCTTCCCGACCAAAGAATTGAACCCAGGTCTCCTGTATGTTAGACAGATTCTTTACCAACTGAGCTACAAGGGAAGGATAGCAACTATCTAAAGGATTCTCTTTGGATTCTTATAATTGATTCAAATTTTCAACCACTGAAAACATTCCATATTAATCCTATATAAAAAGAAAATATTTTAAAACATTATCTTATTCATAAAGTTCACTTCACAGGACTATTCATATGGCTAAATTATTTCATGAAAGAATTTTAATATAAATTTGATTTTAAGAATGAATAGATATATATTTTTAAAGAAAGGGTATTCTATTGAAATGGGATTTTGAGATTAGTAAAACAATTAGCAGAGGATATGTGATAGATAGGAATGTAAACAAAACAAATCTGGAGATAAAAGTTATATCATTTTCTAATCTAGAGCATTTTTTTTTTGTCTTTATGACTCAGCTGGTATTTGAAATGAAAAGTGATACCAGCTTTGTCCTTAGTAAGATAACAGGCAGCAAAAAGGAAGTAGGTGGACTAGTTTGGGAATGATGTAGTTAGGGGTAGAGAGAAAAGTTACATTCACATAATTTCTTTGAAAGTAAGCAAAAAGCCTCGTTTTCACCTAAGGTGCATTTTAATTTTAAAACCAAGATGCAGGTACTTCAAGAGTGCTTTATACTTATTGAGGTTATCAGATCATCAACTCCTTAAATAAAACTATTTCTTTTTAAGAGAGCAATAGCTGTGTTCTAACATTAAAAGAATTAAGGCATTTTAGCCTGAGAAAAGAGGACATTTTAAGAAATAACAAAGCACATCGTTCATTACTTTGGAAATGTAAAGCACTGTAATACAAGCAAAGAACATTCTCTTATTAACATGAGAAGCAAAGTGATGACTTGGGGCCTCTGAACATTTTGAGTCTCCCTTCTTAATCCATATAAGCCTTCAATTTTACATTTTCCCTCAGACCTATAAAATATACTCAGACTCATACATAAAAGATTTCTTAGCAAAGCCATGTAATGCTTATGTAAGTATGTTTCATAAAAAGAAAAGAAATTTCAAATTATATGCAAAGTACAGGTTGTTACAAAGCATTAACCACAGAACTCAAAAGTGCTGTAAATTCAGATAAACCTTGATACAGATTTTCAATGCATGATCATCTTGGAATATTTATATGACTCAAACGCTCCAGTCATAAAATTTTAGCTACTTTTGTTCAGTTTCTTGAAGAGAATTAAGTTTTAAAAGAGAATTTACCAATCTTACCAAAACTAACAATTATAAGAAACTAATATTTCTTATGTGGTAAATCTACGTAAAATGAAAAATTG
Source organism: Bos javanicus (assembly GCF_032452875.1). Taxonomy (NCBI): domain Eukaryota; kingdom Metazoa; phylum Chordata; class Mammalia; order Artiodactyla; family Bovidae; genus Bos; species Bos javanicus. The sequence goes on along the minus strand of NC_083869.1, from coordinate 54,887,761 downwards.
TTGTTTAGTTGCTAAGTTGTGTCTGATTCTTTTGTGACCCAATGGACTGTAGCTCACCAGGCTCCTGTGTCCATGGGATTTCCTAGACAAGAATACTAGAGTGGGCTGTCATTTCCTACTCCAGAATACTAGAGTGGGTTGTCATTTCCTTCTCCAGGGAATCTTCCTGACCCAGGGAATGAACCCATGTCTCCTGCATTGGCTGGTGAATTCTTTACTACTGAGCCACCAGGGAAGCCCAAAATGAAATATATGGCAAAAAATGATATTTTCTTAACATTTACTAATTACCATGGTCATGATGAAGTTGAAAGAGGAGAGAGAGTGAAACAATTGGCTTAAAACTCAACATTCAAAAATCTAAGATCATGGCAACTGGTCCCATCTCTTCATTGCAAACAGATGGGGAAACAAAGGAAATAGGGACTTATTTTTTGGGGCTTCAAAATAACTGCAGATGATGACTACAACCATGAAATTAAAAGATGCTTGCTTCTTGGAAGAAAATCTATGACAAACCTAGACAGTGTATTCAAAAGCAGAGACATTACTTTGTTGACAAAGGTCCATCTAGTCAAAGCTATGGTTTTTCCACCAGTCATGTATGAATGTAAGAGTTTGGCCATAAAGAAGGCTGAGCACTGAAGAACTGATGCTTTTCAACTGTGGTGTTGGGGAAGACTCTTGAGAGTCCCTTGGAGTGCAAGGCGATCAAACTAGTCAGTCAACCCTGAATGTTCACTGGAAGGACTGATGCTGAAACTGAAACTCCATTACTTTGGTCACCTGATATGAAGAGCCGACTTATTAGAAAAGACCTTAATTCTGGGAAAGATTGAAGGCAGCAGGAGAAGGGGATGACAGAGGATGAGATGGTTGGATGGCATCACCCACTCAATAGACATGAATTTGAGTAAACTCTGGGAGTTGATGATGGACAGGGAAGCCTGGTGTGGTGCAGTCCATGGGATTGCAAAGAGTTGGACACAACTGAGTGAGTGAACAACAAGAAAATCAATCATTTATTCATAAAATGCAGTATATTTTGTTATGATTTGTAACGCATGATTATCAGACTTAACCTTTCATCACTGCTTATTTATATGACTGCTAATTCACTATTATGTTTTCATTCTTCCACTGCAAGTAGAATTTTTAAAATGACATTGAATACAAAAATATTCTATCAGAATATTTAATGGGAATATATTTTATCAGTGTACCATTTTAAAATCAAAGTAATCTGCAGTCTACTTCAGGTATATCATCTAAAATATCTTCCTAGGGATTATCAGGGAAATATTTTATCATCTTATTACTTAGGTCAAAATTGTGTGTATGTACTCTGTTGCTTCAGTGTGTTGACTCTTCGTGATCACATGGACTCCTCGTAGTCTCCTTGTCAATGGGATTTTCATGGCAATAACACTGCAGTGGGTTGCCATGCCATCCTCCAGGGGATATTCCCAACCCAGAAATAAAACCCATGTCTCCTGCATTACAGGTGGATTCTTTACCTACTGAGCCATCATTACATTACACCCAAATACCTATTTTTAAATTTTAGGATGAAAATTAAAAAGATGAGTAAAATTTTTACGTATAACATATTTTGGAAAATGTAGCTTTTTTGCTAATTTTTTCAATGATAAATTTAACATTGCAGCTTTGGAAGACATAAAAGAGCAACTAACATTTATAATTCAGCTTTCTGAAAAGTATAAATATTTAGAGCTGGTAAGACAGTAGGGGATACTCTGAGGTCAAAGACTAAGAAAATGAAGGAAATTAGAGAATTAAAGGGCATCTGACATCATTCATACATATTGTGGATATTTGCTGACTGTGGTGAAGAGAAGTAAAATATGCCACCCCAAATTATGCTACCTTGGTACACTGATGATCTTGAATTAAGTTACTTAAAAAATAGCAAGGACAATTTGATCCTCCTTTGTATCCCTGAAGCAAGATAAAAATCCTTCATGTGAAATGTGCTCTCCCTGTTCCTAAAGATACAGAGAAATACTTATCACTAGAGATAGGGAATGTAGGATGAAAAAATCCATATAACAAACCTTGTTACTTCTCCACTAATTAGCCAAGCCCAAACCCTTTTGTTTTATTAATTCGTCACAAATTTATTGGGTCTTTGCCTAAAGGGTATAAAAGCAACCTACTTTGGTCACTTCTTTGAGTCTCATATTTTTATAAGTCCTCATATACACTAAGAAAGAAACTAAAATCATGGCATAAGGTCCCATCACTTCATGGCAAAAAGATGGTGGGGGGGGGTATGAAAACTGTGACAGGCTATTTTCTTGGGCTTCAAAATCACTGCATAGAGTGACTACAGCCATGAAATTTGAAGACACTTGCTCCCTGGAAGAAAAGCTATTATAAACCTAGACAGCATATTAAAAAACAAAGACATCATTTTGCTGGCAAAGGTCTGTACAGTCAAAGCTATGGTTTTCCAGTAGTCAAATATGGATGTGAGAGCTGGACTGCAAAGAAGGCTGAGTGCTAAAAAATTGATGCTTTTGAACTGTGGTGTTGGAGAAGACTCTTGAGAGTCCCTTGGACTGCAAGCAGATCAAACCAGTCCATCCTAAAGGAAATCAATCCTGAATGTTCATTGGAAGGACTGATGCTGAAGCTGAAGTTCTCATACTTTGGCCACCTGATGTGAAGAGCCAACTCACTGGAAAAGACCCTGATGCTGGGAAAGATTGAAGGTAGGAGGAGAAGGGGATGACAGAGCATGAGATGGTTAGATGGCATCACTGACTCAATGGACAAGAATTTGGACAAGCTCTGGGAGACGGTAAAGAACAGGGAATCCTGGTGTGCTGCAGTTCATGGTGTTGCAAAGAGTCAGACACAGCTGAGTGACTGAATGGCAACAAAATACATAATAAATTAAATTTCTTATTCTCCTGTTAATCTGTTTTATGTCAACTTAATCATTAGATCAGCCAAAGAACCTAAAAGGGACAAAAGGAAAAGTTTCCTTCCCTACAACTGTCAAGGTGACTAACTGCTTTAAAGGTCTTCTGGGAACAGGGATCAAAAGCAAAACAAAGACCCACATAAGGAAATCATTTTACTCCCTTGATATAATGACAACACCAAAAGGCTACATTATGAATGTAAAGGACAAAATAAAAATAAATCCAACTGCAAGGAGATAGAGAAGAAAACTGCTGGTGAAAATTCACAACCACTATCCTGCTCTGACATAGGTTCTTGGCTTGTTTACTAAAGAGCGGTAGTCCTATATTTACTGAGAGTGACAAAAACAAAACAAGCTACAAAACAAACAAGTGGCAGTAAATAAACAACCACCGAAATCTCAAGCTAAGAATTTGAAATATTCCCACATTACAATCACCTTGGTAGAAGTTTCTGAAAATCTTCTCTGGACTAATCTCTTCTATTTAATCCTAAAAGAATCTCCATAGATAAATTTTTAGGTAATAATAACTTATATGTAAAAATAAAAATTACTAAACTCACAATAAATCAAGCAACCATGAGTAAGAGTTTGGCAAAATAATAAATAGGATATGAAGACTTCACAAAAATAGATTTCAGGTAGTGAAATTATCTGATAAAAATAATATATATCAAAATGAATAAAAGAAAATAAAAATCAGTAAAAAGCAATTGACTATAAAAGGAACAAGTACACTTGAAAAGTATATAGATATTTTAGAAATTTTAAAATATACTAATTAACATGTAAAACCTAATAGTGGATTAATGAACTGAATTATAGAATTATTTCCTACAGAATTATTGAATATTGAATTATTTCCTATAGAATTATTGAATATAGCCAAGAAAGAGATAAAAAATATGAAAGGACGTTAAGACCAATGAAGACAAGAGTTATGATGGAAAAGTTAACTGACTAACCAGAAAGAGAAGAAACAGAGAGAGAATGAAAAGGATATTAGAAAAGATAATGAGTGAGAAATTTTCATATTTGATAAAATACATCAATACACAGAGCAGGAAGCACAAGAAAAGCAGGAGGAAATATATAAAGAAATTCAACCTTAGGCATGTTACACTGAAACTGTAGAAACAACCAACTAAAAAGATACTGGTTGTAGAAAGAACAAATCCAAAAAGATAATGTTCTTAACGAATTCAGAGAAATAGTATCTAGATTAGGCAAAAATATCACAATTATTTGTCCAAGCAATTTTGGGAATGAAAGAGTAAATATTATTATTCCATGATAACTGGCATACATGGATACTGTCCTAGGAAACTGGTAATCCCATTCACAAAGAAATGACAATGGAGACATGATTTCTTTATAACTAAGTAAAAACAAAAGAGTGGAACTTTATCTTCAGTGTATAGAGAAATATAAGTATAAATCTAAAAGATTTTATGAACCAAGAAATTATAGACAAGAAAGCTAAACATCAGCATATTCTCACTAAAGTGAAGTAATGGCCAATAAGCATTGGACATAATTCTATATATAAACAATAATATACTGCAAAATTATTAAAAATAAAATTAGAATAAATTATTTAACCAAATGGTGTAAAAGATAAATCAAAGTTGATGGTAGTTTGTATTTTGTTTTTGTTATTTAAAAAAATATAAGAATATAGATGGATATTTGACATTGGTAAATGAAATAGGCATTTAAAATTTCTAAGATGACTATTAAAGTTATAGATATTACAAGTTTTAATCTTATAGTAATAAATGGATAGAGAAAAGATACAGTTAGGATAAAATATAGCATATAAAAGATTAAAATGCAATATGCCTAAAATAAGATGAAAGGGTGAATCTAAGCTTCTCAATACTCAAATAACTACAAAAGAAGAAATGATCCAGTTAGATGACAAAGATGACCATAATGGATTAAAAAAAATCAAGCTATATTCTATCAATAGAAGATATGTCTAAAACATCAAAATGAAGTGATGTTGAAAGGTAAATGATGGAAAAGATATACCTGGCAGATAATATGAGTCCAAATGTTTTTCTATTAATCTTAGACAAAATGGACATAAAGTTTGAAAAGCATTATTATTAAATCTAGATGATGACTACAAAATGTTCAGGTTCATCAGAAAGATATGTTAAAATTTGCATGCATCAAAATAATAGTTTTCATACATAATGGAAAATTGCAAAAATAATGCAAAGGTGGAACTCTGCTATTACATTGGCATAATTTAACATCTCTCTCTCAATAATTAATAGAAGAAGCAGACAAAAAAATCAGTAAAGGTAGAGGATGATGTGAATACCATGATCTTAAACTTTATATTTACTTTGAATCTACTAACCATTGTATCAAACAACTGAAGAATACACACTATTTGAAAACAAAGAAACTTAAAGAGCAACTTAACTCATGAGTAGTGATGCACAAATCCTATATAAAATATTATTTGGTCAAAATATTAAATGTGTAAAATTATGACCAAGTTTGTTTATGTAGGGCTTCCCTGGTGGCTCAGAGGTTAAAGCGTCTCCCTGCAATGCGGGAGACCTGGGTTCAATTCCTGGGTCGGGAAGATTCCCTGGAGAAGGAAATGGCAACCCACTCCAGTATTCTTGCCTGGAGAATCCCATGGACAGAGGAGCTTGGCGGGCTACAGTCCACCGCATCGCAAAGAATCGGACACGACTGAGCAACTTCACTTCACTTTGTTTATCTCAGGAATGCAAAGATTACTTGACTTTAAAAAATAAATTAATGTATTTATTACAGTAACATGGGCTTCCTGGGTGGCTCAGTGGTAAAGACTCTGCCTGCCAGGAGACCTGGGTTCCATCACTGGGTAGGGAAGATCCCTGGAGGAGGGCGTGGCTACCCACTCTAGTACTCTTGCCTGGAGAATCCCAAGGACAGAGGAGCCTGGAAGGCTATAGTCCACAGGGTCACACAGAGTCAGACACGACTGAAGTGACTGAGCAGCAGCAGCCCTAGCAGTAGCACATTAACATACCAAAGGAGGTAAGGCATGTTCATTTCAAATGATACAGAAAAAATTTTGACTGTATTTCAACATCTATCATTGATTTCAATAAAAGCAAAGAAGGAATAGAATGGAATAGAAAGGAATACAGAATTACCTGAAAGAAACTATAGTAATTATTGTTTTCAATGAGGAATCTTTAAAAAATGTTATCCTAAAATTAGAAACAAGATAGGATCATCCCTTCTACCAAATCCATTCAAGTTTTATTCAAAATAACTTATCCATTGCAATTAGGTGAGAAAGCTATTTAAGAATATGTTAACAGAAAGGAAGAAATAAGACTGTTATTATTTGCAAATAATATGATTATGCAGAAAATCTACAAAACTATGTGTGCTAAATCGCTTCAGTCCTGTCCAACTCTTTTGACCCCGTGGACTGTGGCCCACCAGGCTCCACTGTCCACGGGATTCTCCAGGTAAGAATACTAAAGTGGGTTGTCATTTCCTTCTACAGGGTATCTTGCCAGCCCAGGGACCAAGGGCTCATCTCTTGAGTCTCCTGCATTGGCCAGCAGATTCTTTACCACTAGTGTCATCTGGGAAGCCCTATAGTTTAATGATTAGAATTAAGTAAGATAGTTTACCAAGACTGCTGTGTTTAAAAAGTGTATACAAAGAATGTTTACTTTATATTTTACAAACAAGCGGCAAATACATTATAAGTATTACAAGTAATTTCTTAAGACACAGAAACACCAATCATAATGCAAATCTTTGATAAATTGCAATGCACTGAAGTTCAAAATTGTTCATTAATATCATAATGACAGTAAAAAGACAAGTCAGAGTGGGAGAAGATACAAAATCTACAAAATACATGACAGAAGATGGGGATCAAGGAAGGTCACAAAGGTGACTTTTTTTCCTAAAATATTTTGAATATTTATAACTCAACTAATCTCTGTGGAGCCTGCCTCTGTAGGTTCATGGTCGCTAAAGGGATTTGAAATATTTTCATGAGTCTATTCTACGTCACACTAACTAATGAATAGAGTGCTTAAACCCAAAGGACTCATAAACATCCACTAAACAGGAAGGGGGAACCAACCGTGCTGAAATGCTGATAACTATGCATGTAACTCACAATGTACTCTTCACAAGTTAGAGAAGAGTTACTATGGCTTCTCAGTAAAATGTTACCATGGTTTTAAAAATCGAAACCAGACAGTTGGGAAAAAGGTGCTGTAGGTAAATGTTGAATACACTTATCCTCACTTATATTTATGATTCAACCAAATTGGGTTGTCTTAGAAAGAGAGTTTGAAAAAAAATTTTTTTTTCTCTAAATCCTTTTACTCTGGTATAATAAAATGAAAGTGTGTATGTAGATTCATTTCATCACTGGGAATTGAAAATCTCTCATTTGCAAAGAGAGTAGGATGTGATGGCAGCAGTTTTCAGAGTTACAATTCCTTTGAGAAGAACTAAAAGACATAGAATTTAAGAACTGAAAAAGACCTTAGGGATCATCTCTTCCAATCCTTCATGTTACAGATGCAGAAATCTCATCTGCAAAGATGAAGTTACTTACCCAAGGTCACCCAAATAGCCAGTGACAAAATAATAGGCTTTAATATGAATTAATGTATTTCAGTATTAGAGTTACAAAGAAATCAATTCAAGTTGAAATCTGATTTCCTGATGCACTTTTTTTTACACAGCCAATTTCTGTAAACATGTTTTAGAATGATAATATTATGGCTACAGTTTAGAAACAGATAACAGCAATAGTATGACAGAGTAGAGTTGCTATTTCAGTTAAGCCAGATAAAAGGATTCACCATTTCAGGACTATAAAATAATATAAAGAATTGTGTTTATTCTGCTGTACAATACTCTATCTGATGAATTTCATCACACACACACACACAAAAAGGAATTAAAAACTTCACTGGGTAAAGTTTGTAAAAAGCATTTAAAAACCCTAGTGGTAACTAGAACAATGTTTGTCATGAGTGGGTATGGACACTCTTGTTTGATGGTACCTTTGCCAATCCAAATGCAGACCTAGCCACGCACCTCAGGGAGCTCAGGTTACCGTGGACACAACAGTCAATCGGCTGTAAGAGATGCTTAGAGCAGAAGCTCCTGCGATAGGAAAGCTTGAATCTTGAACCTATTCACGTATTCCCTGGAAGAGTGAGGATAAGCTGAGTTCTAAAGAAGAAAGTGCACTCACTGGGTTAGGGCACAGTAGGAAGAACCATTCCAGGTCCAGGTATAAGGAAGTGTAACTAGAGCTCATGTAACTTGAGAGAAAATGGAATAATATGAAGCTGGTGCAAAAAACTAGGAGATAAACCATGAAGAGACTTTTGATAATGTTGGTTTTTATCTTAACAGCAAGAGGAAGACATTCATGTGTCTTACACAATGAGATTCTCTGTCAAATATATGTTTAAAATATTACTATTTCTGCAGACTTGAAAAAAGTTACTTGCATCTCTCTCTCTTTTTTAACCTATAAAAAAGTGACAATAAGTAGTATTCAAAGTAGAGAATAATGCCTAATGCTTACCCAATAAGTATTAATATCTTTCTGGAATATTATACAATTTTAATTTCTGAACAAGACTTATAAAGACAAATGAAGCACAGTATTTAATTACCTGCCCATCTTTACCTATCACCTGGCCCAGTAACCTGTTTCTGGTAAGCATTCCAAGGACATTGCTAATTGTCTATTAGGCAAACAACCAGTTCATCTGAGTTTAAACTCTTCAATCAAAATATATAGGCAGGTGTGTTTTTGCCTTGCAGCACTACCCTCACATGCATCTTTCTTTTCTTTTTTCTTTTTAAACAGGATTGGCATGTTATTCAGGCAATGTTCTATTCAGTTAAGTAAATAGTGATATGAGCAATTCTTTGAAATGCATGTGAAGGACAGTAGCAGCTTGAACTCAAACTTTTTTGTTGGGAAAACTAGAATGCATGTAGCTTGAGAGGACATGGAATAATGTGAAGCTGGTAAAAAAAAAAAAAAAAAACAACTAGGAGATAAACCATGAAGAGCCTGATCAATTTACTGCTGCTGCTGCTAAGTCGCTTCAGTCGTGTCCGACTCTGTGTGACCCCATAGACGGCAGCCCACCAGGCTTCCCCGTCCCTGGGATTCTCCAGGCAAGAACACTGGAGTGGGTTGCCATTTCCTTCTCCAATGCATGAAAGTGAAAAGTGAAAGTGAAGTCGCTCAGTCGTGTCCAACTCCTAGCAACCCAATGGACTGCAGCCCACCAGGCCTCTCCATCCACGGGATTTTCCAGGCAAGAGTACTGGAGTCCGGATCAATTTACTAGATCTCTCTAAAACTGGTGGTTTTTTATTGCTAATATTTTCCTTCCCTTTCCAGTACTTGGTACAGACTCAATTTCCCTGAAAACACAGTCTTCTGACAAGAGAAAGCAACTTTAGAAAGAGCCTATACTCGTGTATATTCCTGTCTTTCTTTTTTTCACACCTCCTTATGAAAGAAACCTGAAACTCTACTTCTGTCAATTCCAATTCATTCAAGAGTTATGTCTACTAATAAATTTCCTGAACAAGTTTGCAGATTCTCAACACCTTCTGGAACGATCCTGTGCAGCAGTTTCTAACAGGGCTACTGCTTACTGTACTTACTGAATATGAGCTATTTAGGGGATTTAAAATTTTGCTGTGGACAAGACTGACTTTGCTGCAGACTAGGAGCTTTAAGCCCAATAGCAGAAACATTCCTGTTACAGGGCATCACTTTGCTTAAGGCCTGTAGGGGGATTAACAAGATGGTGTCAGCCAGGCTCTCTCGCCCCATGCTCTCATGCCCTCTCACCCCATGTTCTGTAAACAGTGACTTGCATGATTCTGCAACAGTTGACATCACATATAGCACTGCGCAAGTGCATCACGAGGCTTGGTCACAGGCTACTGTGCTCAGTAAGCCTATATGAGCTTCACCATGAAAGCCCTGGCTGCTGCTGCATTGGAGCTACACTGGTGCAACATCATGGTTATGTTATAATAAGAGGTTATGTTGTTACTACATAATGGCTATATTATGGCTATCTTGTGGCTGCTGCTATGGCTGGTGCGTCAGCCAGGATACAGGGTGTGTTAAGGTTGTTGTGCCAGTCAGTAGCAAATAAATGTGTCTGCAATTCCTACAGCTCCTCTCATCTTCTTCCATCCTCTTGGCTCAAGCCTTTCCTACCCTGGGATTGACGAATGGTGCAGTGTGGACAGTGTGAACAGCAAGACAATTGGTTTTATGAATAGGATCAGCAATGCAATTGGTGTAGCTGGCAGGATGAGAAGTGATAACAGGCCTTTGCCTCTGAGTTTGGAAGCCTTTCAAACAGTGACCACTAAGTTCAGGAATTTGGAGGGGCTTGGTACAGTTTTACTGAAGGTTATCTTAAAATTGCTTTCTTAATCAAGAATAAATTATTTTATATTTGAATTTAACAATCTAATTTTTCCCCTGAAGGTATTCAGAATTAGGTCCATAAACTAATAACATGTAATAAACCTGGATTCAATGTAATTTTGCATAAGCATTAGATTTTAAAAGTAAAAAGTTTTGTAGATTGATAATCCAAATATAATGAAAATAAGTAGCTAAGAGAGCTAAGAAGCTTAAAACATTACATTAAATTTGAATTTCATCTATTATCTTCATCTGTTTTGGAGGCATTTTAAAATAGACATTTTTTTTCCCAAGGTACATAGCCTCTAACTAACTTATATTTTTAAATGTCAATTTGAAGTACTGAGGTGTCCAAAATCTGTATATAAGGCAAAGTATTATTACAATGGGTGTTGGCTTCAATTTCATAAAATGGTTACAATTTGTATCTCACTTTCAGAATGTGTTTTAATGTTACATTTTTCCTTTCAACCCCCTGCTAAGTAAAATAAATGGATACACATTAGGGTTCTGACCTGTTTAAGAGTTTGCTTTCTGAAGCACTATTCTATCCATAGGTAATAATAGTTTTATATTTAAATTACCAAATAAAGACCATGATTTACCAGCAGTCAGGTGACACTCCCTGAATCTATTACTAGTTCACCCTCCATTAATTCCTTCATTAAAACTCTATAATATTGAAAATCACCAGGGAAAAATCTATTATAAGGTTTCTTGATCCATTTTTTCATTTACTATAATCATAGGTACAATTCTGTCACAACTGAAGTATTCATAGATCTCTCTAAGTAGAATAGAAAAGCCTTTAATAGACATCATCTTGGTCTTGCAACCCCAGCATCATAATATTTTTCTGTCTCACTTCAGGTAATATCATTAAAAGTGACAATGACAGACCAAAGAGGTTAGAGGTTGAAAGAGGTTTACCCCAACAAGTAGCAGTATTTACCGCAGGTACTCTTACGATTTCTCATAGATGATGATGATAAAAATTAGAGCATGTTTTAATTGGGTTTTATTATTGTAATTTAATATTCAACAGAAATTGCTCTCCTTTTGCATGCTACTAAAAAGATAATATTGGTTTATTAAACTCTAAAATGCTAAGTACCATACCTTGACACCAATATATATACTATCTTTCCTCCTGTAGCTGGCAGGATATCAAGATATCCACTTGATAAAAGTGGTTATCTATTGCATTTAGGGTGTGGGCGTCATCTGGAAAAATTTTGCCTTCCTCCAGAAGCAAGACTGAAATGGCTAAGAGATGCTGTGAGTCTCTGCATCCCTGGCTCTATTTGGACAGTCTCAGTAAGTTACATGTGACTTAAACTTGGCAGCTGGATAAAGTAGTCCCCCCTTATCCATGTGGGATACATTCCAAGACCCCCAGCAGATGCCTGAAACTTTAGATAGTGCCAAACCCTATATATATATTGTGTTTTTTTCCTATAAATACCTGCCTATGATAAAACTCCTTATAAAATAAGTACAGTAAAAAAGTAACAACAATAAGTAATGATAAAATAGAATAATATAATCTAACACAAGCTATGTGAATGTGGTATTGCCCCCCCACCCCAAATACAAGCATATTTCAGAGATATTGGGGTTTGGTTCCAGATTACTGCAACAAAACAGGCATATCAATATGAGTGAGACACAAGATTTTTTCCATTTCTCAGTGCATTAAAAATGCTCACTTTACACTAGCACCATACAATAGCTCTATGCAGGGGTGCCACTAACCTTCAATTTATAAAAAATGCAGTATCTCCAAAGTGCAGTAAGAACAAGCGCAATAACACAAGGTATGCTAGTATCTTACCATACACATTAATGCCTTTTCCATCTTAACGAGACACTTACCATGCCTTATGGCTATAACTTTTTCAAAATTTCACAGACAATTCATTCTTACCTTGGATCCTAGCAACTTTAGCAAAGGAGTTTTTTCTTGCCATATTAATAGTTTTCACCCTTCCACTTAGAGGAAGCCCCTTACATCATCTCTTTGGCATATTTGCATTACCACCAGTTCCACTCTGACATTCTGAGTTCAGTATTGAGTAAAATAATGGTGACTTGAACACAAGCACTGAGATTCAGTGAGTTGTTCCATTAAGCAAAAAGGCTACTAACCAGCTTATGGTGGATACACCAGATACTGGACAATTCATGACCTGGGGCAAGACAGCACAAGATTTCATCACTCAGAATGGCCCACAGTTTAAAACTTAAGAATTGTTTGTTTCTGTAATTTTTCCGTTTAATAGCCTCAGGCTGCAGTTGACCATGCCTCAGGCAAGACTGAAAGCTCAGAAAGTGAAACTGTTCCCCACCCCTCCCAGACTTTGGAACTGGTACAGAGAAACAACCCATCAGAGAAATGACAAACTTCAGGGCTGGGGAGGCTCCATCTTCCAACCACAATGAGACCAGATAGTAGAGTAGAGTGACCTGGACTGCAAAATAATAAAGCAGGTGTTTAGAAACAAGTTAAAAAACAGAGGATTAGGGGGATCTTCTTGTGTGTGTGTGTGTGTATGTGTGTGCGTGTATGTGTGTTTAAATTCAGTGAGATCTACTATGTCCATTTTCTGCCTCTCATACACACACACACACATACACATACTGAAAATGAGCATATACCATGTGTTTTTATTTAATGTCCTTTGTTTTCTTTAACTGGTTTCTGTGGCTTGCCAAATAATAAGTGTAAATCTTGAAAAGGGTGTTTTCATTATTTCTTAAAGGTGTGCATTTGATTGGCACCACTGGTAAAGAATCTGCCTGCCAATGCAAGAGACAAGAGCCAGTTGGATCCTTGGGTCAGACAGATCCCCTGGAGGAAGGCATGGCAACCCACTTCAGTTTTCTTGCCTGGAAAATTCCATGAACAGAAAAGTCTGGTGGGCTACAGTCCACAGCATTGCGAAGACTCAGACACAACTGAAGCTATTTACCACATACAGATTTTATGAAGCAGATTCCTTATTCCAGACTGGTTTTCATGTATTCTATGCAACAGTTATATTTTGTTGTCCTTAATCCCAAATTTTATTGGGTCAAGATGTAAGTCTCTTTTGGAACAGACAACTATTTCTCTGTATCTCATATGCATATTATTTTCTTTTGTGGTTACCACAGTCTTCATACTTTATTTCATGTCTTAAAGCTAACATCTCCATTTTCATAGTTCTCTATCATCCTTGCTTTCTACTATATTTTAATTAGCAAGATACTAATGTCTTCATGGATAATGCACTGTAGTAGCAGTTTGTCACACAGAATCCCAGAGGTCTCAGGAGATGTAGCTCCCCTGTAAATATATGTATACATAGAGAAAGGTTTATTAACCCATAAAATGTTAGCATTAACCTTTACCAGCCTCACTCTAACTTTACTTAAAGTTATAAATTAATTACAACTGACATTATTTACAGAGAATTATCAACTCATCAAAATTCTAATGTTTTCAATTCAGTTTATATTACATATCATAGTTGGTTTAAATAATTAAAATTTACTGAAATAAATACACACAAAAAATTTTAAAATGTAGGTCTTTAGTTCATTTTAACTATTCTAAATAATAATGGCTACTCAATTTTATATGCTAAATCACTTCAGTCACATCTGAGTCTTTGCAACCCTATGGACTGTAGCCCACCAGGCTCCTCTGTCCATGGGATTTCCCAGGCAAGAGCACTGGAATGGGTTGCCATTGCCTTCTGACCCAGGGATCAAACAGGTGTCTCTCATGTCTCTTGCATTGGCAGGCAGGTTCTTTACCACTAGTGCCACCTGGGAAGCCAGTTTTGCTTATTACTAAAAGGTCATCTTAAATTCAATTATTAGGGTTTCCCACCATGGTCTGTCTCCTCCATTCTAAAGTTGTATGGAAATCAATGAACTTTATCTGTCTCATAAATTTTATTAACAGTAGATAAGAGGCCTTGGTCTAGAGTTGAGCCATAAAATATATTTAGGAGTGAATCAATTCCAAAATAATGTTTCAGTCTGTTTTCTTCCATTCCTTGTTAATTTGAATCATTGCTAAGAGAGGGTGTGGTGCTGGGAAACCAGATTTTTCACATAGTTGTTTTCAAAAGGTGTAGTACACAGGACATACCCCAGCCTTCAAGCAGTGGAGGAAACACGTGCCTGGCAGCTTTCACTCAATAAGTGATTACAATGTGCCAACCCACTGGCCTAGCTGAGGCTTTCTTAGAATTGCACGATTGTCGGATTCTTTTCCTACTCAGCACCCACTACTCAGCCTTTAAGTACCCGGTCTTTTCACTGGTGTTATATGTGCACTATGATCTGAAGGCTCTGTCTGCTGCTGCTCTGTTCTCTTTATCCTTTTAGGTGCTTCCTTTGGCATATCTAATTACTGTTTTGTATATCTAATCATCTCTCATCTGCTACTCAAGGCTCAAACTGACCAACTAAAGAAACACTTAAATACAATAATTTAGAGAAATGCTACGTGATAAAAGACGCAGTACATACAAAATGAAAATGTTCCTCTGGTCTGCAGTCCTCAAAGGAAATTCCAAAAAGTTCTGGATCTTTGGGTGGAGCTTTAACTTTAATACTGTCATTTGGTAAAAGAAAGCAGAAGGAAGAGGAAAGAACAAGTAGGAAAAAAGAGTGTCTAGGTAGTAGCAGCAACAGGAAAAAAAATAAGTGGAAAATAATAAGAAAAAAAAAAAGAGAGAGACAGAGATGTCCAGTGCCCAGGACTCTGAGTACCAGGTAGAACAACTATAAAGTTTGAAAGTTTTATCAGATTGAGGGGCTCTCAAGTTAGAAAACTGGATTTCTTATAGTAGGTGAAAGAATAATTGTGGAGTTTATGACATACAACTATTGAAAATAAATCTTAAGTGATGATTTAGATAGTATGTGAAGAATTATCTTTTACCTTTAATTGTGTATTTTATTTTAGTTTGTATGTCATAGATATTAATCTTACACCTAAAGACAAGACTAAAATAGTTTTTAAAACAGAAATCAACTAAAGGAAACGTATATCAGTAGCATCATAACAACTATAAAGGTGGGAAGCGTATTCATCAAGATTGGGAAATATTTCTAAAAACCAGAAGAAATAAAAATTGTTTCTTAGGCTGATAACTAGCAGAGAAACACTGAAATTTAAAACTTTCTGCCCCAGATTTGTACAGCAGGATTGCAATGTGAAGGGTGCAAAGTGAAGTTGAGAGTCTAAAAATGGTAGTGGAATTAGTGGGAAACAAATGAGAAAATCTATATGAGAATAATTTTTTAAAAAAGCAAAGGAGAACAAGCTGTGCCACAGTAATCAAATTTGTAATCCATCCAGTTTAGTCACTCAGTCACGTCCAAATCTTTGCAACCCCATGGACTGTAGCACGCCAGGCTTCCCCGTCCACCACCAACTCCCAGAGCTTGCTCAAATTAATATCCATTGAGTTGGTAATACCATCCAACCATTTCATCCTCTGTCAGCCCCATCTCCTCCTCCCCGCTATCTTTTCCAACATCAGGGTCTTTTCCAATGAGTCAGTTCTTTGCATCAGGTGTCCAAATTATTGGAGCTTCAACTTCAGCTATAACACAGAGAGAATACCATAGCAAAGGGTACAAGGCCATTTGAGAGAGACAAAGCAAGTTCCCTTCAGCATGTATATGTATATATGAGGCTACTGAATCCAATAAATGTACATACTTAGTTCCCTATAATTATTATAGTCCCTTCACATTCCAGGCAAAAATTCAATAAAAATAGAGCAACATGTAGAAATAATCTGGTAAAATACTGATTTATTAAAAACATTTAAAATATGTATTTCTTAAAATGGGCTTGCCAGGTGGCACAGTAGTAAAGAATCCACCTGGCAATGCAGGAGATGAAGGAGATGCAGGTTCGATCCCTGGGTCAGGAAGATGTCCTGGAATAGAAAACAGCAACCCACTCCACTATTTTAGCTTGGAAAATTCACTGTACAGAGGAGTCCAACGGTCCATGGGGTTGCAAACTGTCAGACATGCCTGAACACAGCACAGAAAACAGAAAATTTCTTAAAACACTATAAACACCTAGGTAGCAAAAAAAAAAAAAAAAGTCAGTCAAAAGAAAAAGAACATTAAAAGGATGATTTCATTTTTCCTTGCCCCAAAACAGTGAAACTCACATCTATGGAGCTACCAGTTTGGAGAGGCAGAAACATTGGCGACTGGGAGATCCAACTCACTCATTTAGTTATGTGATACTTGTCAAGATATCTGAGCTCTCTAAACCTCAATTTTCTCACCTATAAAAAGTGATTATATTAAAGTTCCCCCGTTCTGTAGAATATCTAGAATGAAGTAGCTGAAAACATGATGTGTCCTAATTCTGTGCCATTATAAGGCTAAATCTGCTTTTCAGAACTATGATAGAAAAGTAAAAGCAGAGAAAGGGATTCCTCCCCATTCTACACCCTCTGTTTTCTCTTTCAGAACCCATAATAAAGATATGATTCAACTTCTTTTTAATAGGGAATGAGGGATTTATCTTTAAACTCCATACAAAGAGATAATGTAATTATTAGTCCTATGAATTGATCACTAAATACGTTAATACTGGAACTCAACAAATTCCAGGTCTGTCAGCAAACTTAAATAAACTGATCATTAAAAGAAGAGCTAACAGACTCTGCTAACTACATAGTTAAAAGGCATACCTGTAAGTTTAAATCTAGCCAGCAATTTACTAAGTTTGAATAGTGACTATGTATTATTATAATCTTTTAATTTGTCTACGTTTAAAAAATAAAATAAAAATGACATTTCAAAATATTTGCTTATAATTCCTTAGAGTCAATGTGTTTTCTAAGTGGGCTTTAGTGTTAAATAATTTATTGTATTTTCAAATTAAACTTCTGAAAATATTTTAAAATATAATTCTTGCCCCATGTGGTATGTCCAAAAATTCCATCTAATTTTTAAACTGACATTTTTTGTAGATAGAGATTGATATTAAAGAGAGTTTTTACTTACTAACAATTCACTTGGAATTTTACCAAATACATGATTGTCGGGTAATGATACCTTCCATTGGATCTGAATAAAGTGAGTATTTTATGTTTATTAAGGAAGGCATGGATTACTTCTGTTGAAATAAAGAAAAAAATTAAACATATCTTCAATGATTTGAATTGTAGCTTTTGAGAATGAAGGCATTTCCTGTGCATTTTAATGAAAACTTCAGTAAGAGATGCTCAGACAGCAATGAGAAAGTAATCTTGATGAATATTCATAGCACTTGGTGTAATTTTGGATAAAAAAAATAAATATTAACTATATGTTTCCCAGAAATATCATCCTTCTTGCATCTTAGTTTTGAACAACCATATCTTTTCCCCTTTATTTTCTTTCCCTCTCTTTTTGAATCTAAAAATACCTACTTAACTTTAGATAACTAGTATTTTTAAGAGAAGAAGAAAACTAAAATCTTATAAAGTAATGAACGAAATTATTGTTATTATAATCTTTTCATTTGTCTATGCTTATAAGATACAATTTTTGAAGTTTGCTTGTACAGAAATGCAGTGGATGCCTCATTCTCTGATAAGCAAAGATGTGTCCCTCCCTACAGCCATAACACTTGTCTGCTTGAAGTATTGAAGGATGAGCTGAGTAAGAGACAAATGGCAGTAAGGCACAAGAAGTCAGACTTGTGGATTCAAGACCTCGTTTCTGTACGGTAAAGTTTAAAACATGAATATTGCTAAGACAACATGTCATCATCTCTGGAAAAAGTTTGTTGTTGCCCCTTAAAAACCCTGCAAAAACAACACTGTATTTTTCTTATTTCTAAACATTTTTTCCCATAATTATTCCCTTGTATTACTTAACTCACTAACTTGTACACCAAATTAATATTAATTTCACATTATTAGAAAAACAATTAAATGAAAATGTAAAACCTAAAATAATACATTTGATTCTAGGTGGGTGTTTTCTTTGCTTGTTTGGTTAAGTAAAGCAAAACATTTTGCTGTGTTTAGTTGCTCAGTCATGTCTCTATTTGCAACCCCATGGACTGTAGCCCACCAGGCTCCTCTGTCCATGGGGATTCTCCAGGCAAGAATACTGGAGTGGGTTGCCATGCCCCGCTCCAGGGGATCTTCCCAACCCAGGGGTTGAACCCAGGTCTCCTGCATTACAGGAGGATTCTTTACCATCTGAGCCACCAGGGAAGCTTTAAGTAAAGCAAATAATTTTAGAATAAACCAAAGTGAAGATTCAAACCCCACTATGAAAAAAGTTGTTAAATAAATTGAATAGTTATCACTCTGTCTCAAGATAACAAAATAACAAAAAAAGCACATGTTAACTAAATTAGGATCAGTGCACATTATTTATAGACAATGGGATTTTTGTTAATTTTTGTTGTACAGAAAGTTAAATATCTCTGAAACATGAGAGTTGGTATATACACCTAAAAATGAAATGAGTTTTCATTAGAAATAAATGATGTATTTACAGAAGAAAACATGTTCATTAAACAAATATGGCACGTTTCTAAAGAGATACCCTGAGATAGAATTTATAGTTAATAGTTTTGCTATAATACATAATGAAACATGGTTTTATTGTATTCATCACTTAGAATTTTAAAGGTAAGAACTGCTTCTGAAAGCAGTGATGTGGAAATCATCTGGGATTGAAGATATCAGTTTCAAGAAAGGGGCTTTAGGAGAAATACTTTGAAATGACAGGTGATGAATGGATGTTCTGGATGAACAGAACATGAAATCTTGAAATGCATTTCCTAAGACCAGTAGGGATACATACATAGTACTCTTAAATAGTATCACTATTAAAACAAACTATTGCTTATCTATACACGAGCCTATAGCTAAGACACATTTTCTTTCAATTTGGTCAATACGTCTTACTACTGAAAAACTACATTTATTATGAGTGGTTTGTTTTAAGTTTCTCTGGATGTATCCATCCTATGAAGAAATACTCCTAAAGTACAACCTGTCCTCAGAGACTTAAGCTTTTTAAGTGGTGTGTGTGTGTGTGTGTGTGTGTGTATGTGTGTGTGTGTGTGTGTGTGCATGAGTGTGTGTGTTTTAACTCTGTGGTCTGATGAGCCTATTCACTTGGAAACATTTAAATGATACAAATTCACTAACTCTATAGGTTGACAATTTCATGGAAAGAAGTTCAGTTTTTTTTAATGTACTAGGGAAATTCAGTGGAAAATTTTGGTGGTAACATTTTTGTTTTACACTCTGTTGAGGATGACTGGGAGTTTGTGTCTGTGTACAAATTATTAGATTGTTCTTCATGAATAAGTCTTTTAAGTGTGTGAAAAACACTTGAATGAGAATAGGATTGGTAACAGTGTAGAAAGAAATATGTGTTATCAATCATTCTAAAATATATACTTCACCATAATGCTGTCTGAGAACAGACTCACAAATGATAATTCATTTTCTCTCCCTATTCATATAATTACATTTTTATTGAGTGAATTCAAATTCAACACATTGATCTGAAACGAATACCAATTGCCTACAGGTCCAAATGTATTTAAAACTCAACTAAAGCAATGCTACCAAACTATGGAAAAAGTGGGCCATCTCCATCCTTCTACAGCAGGGATCACACTGGTTAACAAACCCCACTGCTACAGATGATTATCAGAGTCCAAAGCTGTATCTTTTAATTATCTGCTTCTGGATGGGAGTTTTACTTTGTGGGCACTCAAGAAATACATATTGCTTTTCACATCTCATAATGACAACATCACAAAGAACTCCAGGAGTCATTTAGTATAAGAATCACAGACAGGATGCTAACGAAGCAAGAAAGTCACAGCTGGGAAGTCTTCTGAATCTTCCATAGAGTTCTTGTATCATAACCTCTTCTAAATCCCGAAATAACATGTGGGCTTGATCATTAGTTTGGATTATACATACCACTCATTCCTTAATTTATTCATTCAAAATGCAATTATTGATTACCTGTCATGTGTGAATTTGAGTGTCTGTCACATGTAAGACCCTCTGGTATGTGTGGAAGCAAGACAACAATGAATTAAGAGCACAGTAAATAAAACCTCGGTGACCAATGTATGGTAACATACTTGTCAGCTGAAATTCATATCACTTTCATATTAATCTTCAGGTAGCATAGATCTGATTATTTCATCCCCTTTTCACAGGCTTCCAGTGGTCAGTGCTATAATCTTCCCACAAGCAATTACTGAGAGAACAAAATACCTTACCATTAGTATTCTCTAAATTAAACAACTTACTAGGTTCATTGGTTCTAGAGTCTCACAGGACTGATTTAAAATACCATTTCTGCTATTATATAGCCAGTGGTTCTTGGGAAAGCTACTTGATTTCATCTTATAAATTTGGATGGTACCTAACTCATTAGATTGTTGCCAGAATCAAATAAGAAAACATACAAAGCACTTGACATACAATTGTTATCACAGTGCTTATGCACGGTATATCTTAAAGTTAGATACAGTATTTATTATGGGTAAATGTGTAGCTGTAAGTGTGCATTGAACCCACACAATTGGGGCTCACACTTTGCCTCTGCCACTTACTAGATACGTGGAGCTGCATAAATTTCCTAGAATCTTTGAATCTCACTTTTAAAGTGGGAAAATTATCGTACTTACACGGAAAGATTTTTGAGACTGTTAAGTGAAACATAACAAAAATCAAAATGTTGTCTGGCACAGTAACACCCAAGAAATGCTATTGAAAATATTTATATTGTCCATTATTTTAATCATCGTTATTATAATTACTGTTTTTTATTATACTCAGTGTACATTGTGCAGTCATGCCTTCACAACTTTTTTTTTTCATATAGTTCCTTTGGCAAGAATACACTGACCTTTTCTCTGTCTTATTCATACCTCAAGATTTTGAGCCTCAGTATGTGAGCCCCTCCACTGGATATGAGTTATTTCTCCTACATCCTAAAGCACTTTATTCAGAAGACCTTTCTTATGACATGTTTCAGTTCTTATTCTGTTCCATAGATATTTTCAATATTGCTTATGGGATATTTCAGACACAGAAAGCTATAAAGAATAACAAAATGAACACCTGCATTCCCATTGCCCAACAAAACAAATATTACTTCTGTCCATCAAGACACACTACAACAACAGAGAACACTGGAAAAGACAAGTCACAGGCTGGGAAAAGATATTCACAATGCATCTAATCATCTGAAGCTGTTATATATCCCTACCTGACTAAGGTTGCCATATACAATACAGGATACCCAGTTAAATTTGAATTTCAGTAACATAATACTGATTGTACATATATACCAAATACTGCATCTTTCCCTTCCTCAGAGGTAACCTCTCTCATAAATGTCATTCATTCCATCTCTGAATTTTTTTATACTTTTACTATGTGTACTTTATCACCACATAATATTTTTACATGTCTTAGATGATAAACGGTAACATACTATTTGCATTTATTTTCTGCATCTTTATTCTTTCTCAGAACATTATGTGAGATTTTTTGCTGTTGTTATTTATTTGCTAAGTCACGTCCAACTCTTTGAGACCCCGTGGACTGCAGCATGCCTACATATTTATGGTTATTTAGGTTATTTCAACAGTCCTAACATGGACATTCTGTGAATGTGTGCATTAGTGAGGATTTCAACTGAGATTAGATTTAATTCTTCCATTGGCCCCCTCCAGGTCTCCACTCTGTTTTGTGCTTTGGCAGTCTGACACTTATGGATTCCACCAAGGGGCTCACTTGATCTGACTTCTGGTTGGTTAGACCAGGATATCAGAGGAAAACAGGAGAATGAGTCTGAGTATTAAATCTCGGGCTTCGTAGGTGGCTCAGTGGTTAAAAATCCACCTGCAATGACGGATATGCAGCTTCCATCTCTGGGTTGGGAAGATAGCCTGAAGAAGGAAATGGCAACCCACTCCAGTATTCTTACCTGGGAAATCCTACGGACAGAGGAGCCTGGTGGGCTACAGTCTATGGGGTTGCAAAAGAGTTGGTGAATAAACAACAAATTTAAACCTCAGGCACCTCCTCTCCTATGTGACCTCACTTGGCTGCATTATCTCATGAAGAACCACCCCGCCTGTTTAGTAATCTTCTCTTAAAGCCCCATACTTCCTGCGGCCCCAGTAACCCCTCTGCACTTTCCAGCCCAGAGCTGGTTGACTCCTTACTGATGTTAGTCCTGGGATATTGCTATCCTTTGCTGATTCATCTTCAGTTCAGTTCAGTCGCTCAGTCGTGTCCAACTCTTTGCAACCCCATGAGCACGCCAAGCCTCCCTGTCCATCACCAACTCCCGGAGTTCACTCAGACTCACGTCCATCGAGTTAGTGATGCCATCCAGCCATCTCATCCTCTGTCGTCCCCTTCTCCTCCTGACCCCAATCCCTTCCAGCATCAGAGTCTTTTCCAATGAGTCAACTCTTTGCATGAGGTGGCCAAAGTACTGGAGTTTCAGTTTTAGCATCATTTCTTCCAAAGAAATCCCAGGGCTGATCTCCTTCAGAATGGACTGGTTGGATCTCCTGGAAGTCCAAGGGACTCTCAAGAGTCGTCTCCAACACCACAGTTCAAAAGCATCAATTCTTTGGCGCTCGGCTTTCTTCACAGTCCAACTCTCACATCCATACATGACCACTGGAAAAACCAAAGCCTTGACTAGACAGACCTTTGTTGGCAAAGTAATGTCTCTGTTTCTCAATATGCTATCCAGGTTGGTCATAACTTTTCTTCCAAGAAGTAAGCGTCTTTTAATTTCATGGCTACAGTCACCATCTGCAGTGATTTTGGAGCCCCAAAAAATGAAGTCTGACATTGTTTCCACTGTTTCCCCATCTATTTACCATGCAGTGATGGGACCAGATGCCATGATCTTAGTTTTCTGAATGCTGAGTTTTAAGCCAACTTTTTCACTCTCATCTTTCACTTTCATCAAGAGGCTTTTTAGTTCCTCTTAACTTTCTGCCATAAGGTGGTGTCATCTGCATATCTGAAGTTATTGATATTTCTCCCGCCAATCTTGATTCCAGCTTGTGCTTCTTCCAGCCCAGTGTTTCTCATGATGTACTCTGCATATAAGTTAAATAAACAGGGTGACAATATACAGCCTTGACATACTCCTTTTCCTATTTGGAACCAGTCTGTTGTTCCATGTCCAGTTCTAACTGTTGCTTCCTGACCTGCATACAGATTTCTCAAGAGGCAGGTCAGGTGGTCTGGTATTCCCATCTCTTACAGAATTTCCCATAGTTTATTGTGATCCACACAGTCAAAGGCTTTGGCATAGTCAATAAAGCAGAAATAGATGTTTTTCTGGAACTCTCTTGCTTTGTTGATGATGCAGCAGATGTTGGCAATTTGGTCTCTGGTTCCTCTGCCTTTTCTAAAACCAGCTTGAATATCTGGAAGTTCACGGTTCACGTATTGCTGAAGCCTGACTTGGAGAATTTTGAGCATTACTTTACTAGCGTGTGAGATGAGTGCAATTGTGTGGTAGTTTGAGCATTCTTTGGCATTGCCTTTCTTTGGGATTGGAATGAAAACTGACCTTTTCCAGTCCTGTGGCCACTGCTGAGTTTTCCAAATTTGCTGGCATATTGAGTGCAGCACTTTCACAGCATCATCTTGTAATCATCTTAAGCCTGCCCAAAACCTTGTCAGTAGTTCCTTTAGGACATTTTAATTACTTAATTTCCAGCTAGAATACCTATTTCTGGCTAGACAACCAATATAGACATAAGCCTAGGAATGATATTTTGTTTTTAGAATATCCCTCAAATGGGCTTCCCTGCTAGCTCAGCTCATAAAGAATCTGCCTGCAATGTAAGGGACACCAGTTCAATCTCTAGGCTGGAAAGTTCCCCTGGAGAAGGGATAGATTACCCATTCCAGTATTCTTGAGCTTCTCTGGTGATTCAGATGGCAAAGAATCTCCCTGCAATGAGGGAGACCTGGGTTCAATCCTCGGGTTGGAAGATTCCCCTGGAGGAGGGCATGGCAACCCACACCAGTATTCTTGCCTGGAGAGTCCCCTTAGACAGGGGAGCCTGGTGGGCTGCAGCCCATGGGGTAGCAAAGAGTTGGACACACCTGAGCACAGCACAACACGGCACAGCATGACCTCAACTCGATTTTGCCAGACTGCTCTCCACAGATACTGCACTTTTTTACATTTCCAACAGAAGCATATATGAATTCCTACATTCTAGTACTGGTTTTAACAGTACTTCTGGAAAATTGATACAATTGTTGTATCTTATGGTTTTAATTTATATTTCCCTGATGTTTACTGAGTTACAGTAACTTTTCATATTTTATTGGCAATTCCATTTTCATTCATTACCTGATCATATTTTTACCTAGTTTTCTAATGTGTAGTTGATTTTCTTATTAATTTTTGACAGTTCTTTACACATTCTAGATTTTATTCCTATGTCAGTTATATTCAATGACAATATTTTCTCAAATTCTGTGACTTACATTTTAACTCTAATAAAATGATACATTTTGATGCCCAGAATTTTAAAATATCAGTGTAGTCAAATTAATCAGTCTTATGTTTTTTGTTGTATTATAGATCCTTACGTATATGACTTATCTCCCCCGAAAGACTTCAAATTTTGTGCGGGCAAAATAAATACATAAATTTCCTAATTTAACTTTGTGTCTCTTAAAGCATTTGACTTCCTCCTGTGCATACAGGGGACAGAATGCACATAAATACTGTCTAAGAGTGAGCGAAGGAAGTTTGTTCTACAGCATCTCCCCAGGTCTCCGTAAGAGATTAATACCAGAATTCTATTTAGAATAGAATGATTTCTCAAAATGAAGAAAGTTTTTTTTAGTATCACAAAATACCCTGAAAATAATGAAGAATCAAAGGAAAGAATACATTAAGATATAATATTTCTTCCTCTCATCTATTTTTGATGGGAAGAAAAAATATATACAATAATATTTAGTGTAGCTGAAGTGCAGATTGTTTTATGTATATATATTTATTTTTCTTTACCTTGAAAAGTAAGTTTAGTCCTACAGGTTCAGAAAATCTGGACCAATGAGACAGCTCATGGGTTTTTGCAGATAAACCACAGTTCTATGCCACAGGCTGGGGATTCCCCTAATCTGGCTGACTATCAGAATCATTCAAATATTTTTATAAATGAGGCCTAATCCCCAAATCACGAGCTCAGAAAATAGTTAGCATGGTTCCCTGGTGTGTGTGTGTCCGTGGGTGTGTGTGTGTGAAGTTCCTCAACTTCTTCTCACTGATAGCCATGCCAAGAAACAGCTTTACTGTGTTCAAATATTTGCCTAGTCAAGAGATCTTAGTCATAGCTGAGAGATAGTCACTGGCCTGGGAAATAATATCCTCAGCTGAATGCTTTGTCTTCTCTGTACTTGACAGACAAATTCCATGTTCTCTTCCTGTGGTTCCTAAGCTAAGGATCTCTGAGGACATCAGGAATGACAGCTTCCAGCTCTCACCCTTCACAGGTTATCTGCCTCTCAATCGTAACTTTGGAATTAACCATATGGTATTGATCTGCAGGAGGGGGATACACCAGTGAGAATATTTTGAAGAAAACATTTGTGAAAGTGTGGTGTGACAGTAGTAATAACCTATTAAGATTTCATCAATGCAGATCATTCTTCATACACAACCGCAAAATAACCATGATGGTGACTTTCATTTTAACAAGTTTTCAAGAGCAGAACAACTTTAAATAGATTGATGACGATAGCCTGTGAACTCTGCAATTCAATACCGGACACATTCTCCCTGAGTACTTCAATCTCAAGTCTGACTCACTGAAAAGCTTGAAAGTTTTTCCACTCATGAGGTGGAGGGTTATAGCTCCTTCAGAGAGGCCAGTCATTAATTTGACACTTCAGGGGCAAATTAGCAATTGAGCTAAGTAGCTTTTTAATTGTGGGCAGAATATCTTCTTTTAACATTCCCTGTTCGACTAAACCACTTGCACACGAGTCTAACATTGGCACGCTCACTTTGTTCAGAAAGCAGCCCTGGTGAGTTAGAGAAGGCAGCTGGGGGGCACAGTAAATGTGTCATTTGCTATTTCACGTCTCTGTGACCTGGATTTAAATTCGCGATGGCACAAAATGCAACCTCAGTTCTCTCAAAAGGCTATTAAGCCCTTTGCAGTAAGCCCTGTTGAGATTCTAAAACACTAAAGGGTTCTTTGCATCCCAACACCCACTCTTGTTTGCAAAGATGCCAGAGTAGTTTATTTCTCTTAAAGGGACTGTTCAAAGGGAAAAGGATGGGCTTGACTAATCAGCTGATATGAATACATATTGTTTATATATATATATATATATATATATATATATATATGTTTAAAATCTATCTATTGTACTTCAACCAGGATCTTAGAAAGAGTATAACTGTCCTGTGGGCGATTTTTAATCAAGCCGCTTTTCAAGAACGTAAGTTTTGTGCTTTTCATCTGTAGGGAAAAATCAGAATAAAATGAAAAGCTTGAAAATAGATGTTTCTTTCCTTAAAAGCTTAATTACCTACATTCTGCTGTATATCATTGTCCTTTCCGTTATATCTGGATGTCAGAATGCATCGCAGCTGTACCTTTATGCATTCAGACTAGTGCAAAACCCTGCTTTTCATTAAATTAATTCTAAATGTATTTTCATTTAAATATATTGTTTTATTATTTTCTCCATACAGGGGGAAAAAAACAGCATCATGACTTTTCTTGAATCAAAAATTTACTGTCTCCTTTATTCTTATTCTTTGCTTTTCCAAGAATCCATTCAAATCTGTTCAATTTACATCAAAAATGGATCAATAAGTAAATTAATCAGGCTTACTCACCACCTAACTTTGACAGCCAGGTCTTCAGCTCAATTTTAATAGTTCTACCTTCTTCTGCTTGTTATTTTACTAGGATACCAGCCTCTCATGTTAAAATGGTAAGAAACATCATTTACTGAAAAGAGCTCCTGTTTACTATAGCAGACAAGGTTCTAATTGTTTCTAATAACCTCAGATAAGTTTATTATTCATTAACTGTGCCATTCAGAATGGTGGACATCTCTTCTTTTTGCCTGACTAGTATGTCAAGCCAGAACAGCCCAATGCCTGAACTTTCATTCATTGATAGAATTAATTCACACACTAAGGAGATGATGAGCTATCCCAACCACACCACCATCATTTGCTGTCTACTATGTGTAGTTAAGGTAGCAACCTGGTCATTTTCAAATTTTGTATACATTGGCATCACCCAAGGGCCTTTTTAAGAAAATATGGATTGCTGTACTGCACAGAGTTCTATGGAATAAAAGTCTCTAAACAAGTGCTTTCTAACAGAAATGCAATGTGAAACATGTAGGTACTTTTAAATTTCATGAAAGCCATACTAAGAAAGGAAAAAAATATGAGTAAACTTAATTTTTAAAATATTTTAATTAATGTGATATTTTAAAAACATTATCATTGCAACACAAAAGCAATATTTAAATATTATTAATGAGAAAAGTCACTTTTTTTGTATTAAATAGACCTAGTCTTTACCATGTGAGCCACTAGGGAAGCCAAGCTTACCTACAAATTACCTTAAGTAGGAATAGGTGTATGTCAAGTGCTCCATAGATACATGTGGCTAGGAAGATGTTTTGTGTGATTTCATAGAAGAAAGAGAGACAGAACTTTAGCTATGGGAATAAAATAATGTTAATGGGGGAGATAACTTGTAATTTGTATATGAGAAAACTAATGGAATTCAAAGGTGTTAATTGATTTTTCTAAAGTCCTACAGCTAATTGGTAGCAAAATTGAGTCTCTGCAAGTTCTTCTGAAACTTCCTGATACCAGCCATCAATCTAGAAACCAACTGATAATCAGATCTCAAGATAAGATACAGGCTCTCATTCCATTGTACTTCCTCTTAGCTATTCCTATTTATTTCATTTCCCAACTCAAATACATTTTAACTCTCAGGAAGATTATTTTCAAAATAATATATTATCAACAATTTACAAAATTTAGTTATTGGTGTTCCTCATTATTACTTTAGTACAGAGTTTTTCTTCAAAGTTTCTTTTTTTCCCCAAACTGTCCATCTCTGGCATCTTTGACAATGCTTCCAAATGCTTCTTAAATTTTAGACACAAGAAATGTTTAATACTTTCTCTCTTCCTATTTATTTGGTAAAATGGTAACACTATTAGGTGAAATTATAATATTATCATTATATATCATCATTAAGGCTTACAGCTTTCCATTTAATTTGTTAAATCTACATTAATACTATGTGCTACTGCTGCTAAGTCACTTCAGTCATGTCCGACTCTGTGCGACCCCATAGATGGCAGCCCACCAGGGTCCCCCGTCCCTGGGATTTTTCCAGGCAAGAGTACTGGAGTGGGGTGCCATTTCCTTCTCCGATGCATGAAAGTGAAAAGTGAAAGTGCAGTCGCTCAGTCGTGTCCGACTCTTAGCGACCCCATGGACTACAGCTTACCAGGCTCCTCTGCCCATGGGATTTTCCAGGGTACTGTAGTGGGGTGCCATTTCCTTCTAGAATCTTTTAAATAAAGTATTTCTACGTATTATGTAAAAAGGTGAAGAATCTTGACAATATCTAAATACCATAGATCACATAAAACACTTATTAAGGCTCAAATTTAATTAATAGTTAAATTGAAGAGATCTTTCAACAATAAGTTGAATGAGCTCAGTTTTATATTATTAAATTTAAGCTCAAATTCCCAATTAAAAGCTGTTCATGAAGTGAAAATATGATTAACTATAAATACTAAAGCAGCATAATTTAAATTCTTAATTTAGTTACTTCATGATGTATAGCAAAATGCAGCATTTGAAGTAATTATTTAAAAAATTACTTGGAGATAACTATGAGCCAACCAAGAGGTAATGTGGTCAAATTAAATTTAAATGAATTTTTAAAACTTGTAATCATTTTTTAACGGGTCATTAGAAAAAAGAATTTCTGTGAAAATATACACTCTTAGCACATTGTATTGGATCCTATTCTTTGACACTTTATGTTTTCGATACAGAGAAAATAGTTCACAGCCTTCAACTTCTTTTCTTTTTCAATTTTGACTCTTACAAGAGAGAAGGGACAAAGGTTGCCTAATGGGTTCAAAACCTAAGCATACACAATAGTATTTTTCCTTTTAAAAGTATCTAATAAGGTGGTTTTGTTTTGTTTCAAGCAATCTTATCTTTTGTGTGTCTTACAGGCTTTTGATGTCTTTAAGTTACCTGGGTCAATGGCTCAATAAAATACAGTTTAAATTAAAGCTCTTAATTGTTTCTTATAATAGAAGGAAAATGAGATGCATGTTATCCTGTTTTTCCTGAGTTTTCCATTAACCTGAGAGTGACATCATCTATCCATTTATGGGGACTGTGGTGGAGAATAGTCAGGAGAAAAGAATGGAAAAAACTGGAAATTATCCAGCTCTTCTTAATTTATCTTCTTAATAAGATTTGAAATGGTATGATTTCTATAAATATGAAAATGCCAATATTTTCAAGGAACTGTAATATTTATTCTTTAAAATCTCAATATTTGATGCTTTCATCTGTCTTTTAAAAACAGTAATTTAGATCTCCCTTTAAAGTGAAAGTGAAAGTCGCTCAGTCATGTCCAACTCTTTCTGATTCCATGGACTATACAGTCCATGGAATTCTCTAGGCCAGAATACTGGAGTGGGTAGCCTATCCCTTTTCCAGGGGATCTTCCCAACCCAGGAATCAAACCAGGGTCTCCTGCATTGCAGGTGGATTCTTTACCAGCTGAGCTGTCAGGGAAGCTGACATCATAAACGCCCCCTCAAGAGTCAATTAACGTGGCCAAGGTGATCATACGTTTTGTTATTTACTTGTTAGGGCTTCTTTGGTGGCTCAGATGGAAAAGAATCTGCCTGCAATGCAGGAAACCTGGGTTCTATCCCTGTGTCAAGAAGACCCCCTGGAGAAGCGAATGGCAACCCACTCCAGTATTCTTGCCTAGGGAATTCACTTTAGTGCCTGAGGCCTGTCTGACTCTTTTTGACCCCAAGGAATATAGCCCACCAGGCTCATCTGTCCTTGGGATTTCCCAGGCAAGAGTACTGGAGTGTGTTGCCATGCCCTTCTCCAGGGGATCTTCCTGACCCAGAGATACCCAAATCTGTATCTCTTGCATCTCTTGCTTTGCAGGTGGATTCTTTACCATTGTGCCACCTAGGAAGGTTAGCTTCCTTAGAAGCATGGAAAAAAAAATTCACTGATGCATATTAAATTGCTCATACACAACAACTTTTAACCATTAAAATGACAACTGTATGTGATTCACACTAATAGTTAACCATGTATAAAGGCACAGCTCACTTGTTAAGTAGCATTCATAGTTCACTCTGTAAAAATAAGAATAGCTACTTCCACATTTAACAACACTTGGCATAAATGATAACATTATGTAATAATCATAGGGTCAAAACATTTTCAAAAAAGCACTCATGGGTGTAGAAATAAGACAAAGTTTCACTTAAACATGGGTATCTTACATTTGGAAGGTAAAAGCTGTTAATATACCCTCTCCCACCATAGTTTCATAATTAGCTAGAAAATACTTGATGTTGTCAATATAGACATATTCACATTACACTGAAGATGTTTTAGGATTAGATTGTGCATCTTTAGCCAACAATAGTGACCCTCTATAAAGGATTTAAAGACAATCCACAGGAAGTTGCTAACAGTGAAGGTACCTATACTGTGATTTGCTGTGCTGTGCTTAGTTGTTCAGTCATGTCCAACTCTTTGCAACTCCATGGACTGCAGCCTGCCAGTCTCCTCTGTTCATGGGATTCTCCAGGCAAAAATACTGGAGTGGGTTGCCATGCCCTCCCCCAGGGGTCTTCCCGACCCAGGGATCAAACCCATATCTCCTGTGGCTCTGGCATTGCAAGTAGATTCTCTACTACCACCACTACTATCAAAGGGCTTCACTACCAGGAAGCCCTTTGATAATACAGGAAAATTTTTCTACCTAAATATATAGACTAAAGGACTGGGATAACATTTTCATATTGGTCAAATGACTGATTGCTAAATATTTTCCAAGCAGTATGCCTATAGAATGTAAGTTTGGATAGATTCTTTGCTTCTATTTGAATCCTATCTTATCATGGATAATAGAGATATAGGTAATATATTTTCCTCTTCCTACTCTTTATGTAGATGTGAAGGACCTAAGTACATTAATTTCAAATGGATATTTTAATATTTCCTGAAAATAATTAAATGATACTTTGTTACTGCTATTTTGACCCACTCAGAGTAAGGTAAGATGTCAAAATAAGAAAATGTTGTTATATTTTATTTTAATACAAAGCTTTGGTCAAATTACAGGAGGCATTATTCTAATTATTGAGACAAAATTGTTATAATTATTGGAATATTAAGAAGTTAAAACTATTGCATATAGATAATAGGATGGGAAATACTAGAGATCTCATCAAGAACATTAGAGATACCAAGGGAACATTTCATGCAAAGATGGGTACAATAAAGGACAGAAATGGTATGGACCTAACAGAAGTAGAAGATATTAAGAAGAGGTGGCAAGAATACACAGAAGAACTACAGAAAAAATATCTTCATGACCCAGGTAATTGATGATGGTGTAATTACTCACCTAGAGACAGACATCCTGGAATGGGAGAAAAAGTGGGCCTTAGGAAGCATCACTATGAACAAAGCTAGTGGAGGTAATGGAATTCCAGTTGAGCTATTTCAAATCCTAAAAGATGATTCTGTGAAAGTGTTGCACTCAATATGTCAGCAAATTTTGAAAACTCAGTAATGGCCACAGGACTGGAAAAGGTCAGTTTTCATTCCAAATCCAAAGAAAGGCAATGCCAAAGAATGTTCAAACTACCACACATTTGCACTAATTTCACACTAGCAAAGTAATGCTCAAAATTCTCTATGCCAGGCTTCAACAGTACATGAATCATGAAATTCCAGATGTTCAATCTGGATTTAGAAAGGGCTGAGGAAACAGAGATCAAATTACCAACATCTGTTGGATCATTGGAAAAGAAAGAGAATACCAGAAAACATCTACTTCTGCTTTATTGATTATGGCAATGCCTTTGACCGTGTCAGTTCAGTTTAGTTGCTCAGTGGCATCCAACTCCTTGCGACCCAATGGACTACAGCACACCAGGCTTCCCTGTCCATCACCAATTCCCAGAGCTTACTCAAACTCATGTCTATTGGGTTGGTGATGCCATCCAACCATCTCATCCCCTTCGCCTCCTGCCTTCAATCTGTCCCAGCATCAGGGTCTTTTCCAATGAGTTAGTTCTTATCAGGTGGCCAAAGTATTGGAGTTTCAGCTTCAGCATCAGTCTTTCCAATGAATATTCAGGACTGATTTACTTTAGGATGGGCTGGTTGGATCTCCTTGCGGTCCAAGAGACTCTCAAGACTCTTTTCCAACCCACCACAGTTCAAAAGCATCAATTCTTCAGTGCTTAGCTTTCTTTATAGTCCAACTCTCACATCCATACATGACTACTGGAAAAACCATAGCTTTGACTAGACAGACCTTTGTTGGCAAAGTAATGTCTCTGCTTTTTAATATGCTGTTTAGGTTGGTCATAAGTTTTCTTCCAAGGAGCAAGCCTCTTTTACTTTCATGGCTGCTGTCACCATCGGCAGTAATTCTGGAGCCCAGAAAGTAAAGTCTGTCACTGTTTCCATTGTTTCCTCGTGTATTTGCCATGAAGTGATGGGACTGAATGCCATGATCTTAGTTTTCTGAATGTTGAGTTTTAAGCCAACTTTTTCACCCTCCTCTATTAAGACTGTGTGCTGCTGCTGCTAAGTCGCTTCAGTTGTGTCCGACTCTGTGAGACCCCATAGACAGCAGCCCACCAGGCTCCCACATCCGTGGGATTCTCCAGGCAAGAACACTGGAGTGGGTTGCCATTTCCTTCTCCAATGAAGAAAAGTGAAAAGTGAAAGTGAAGTCACTCAGTCGTGTCCGACTCTTAGCAACCCATGGACTGCAGTCTACCAGGCTCCTCCGTCCATGGGATTTTCCAGGCAAGAGTACTGGAGTGGGGTGTCATTGCCTTCTCTGATTAAGACTGTGTAGATCACAACAAATTGTGGAAAATTCTTAAAGAGATGGGAATACCAGATCACCTTACCTGCCTCCTAAGAAATCTGTATGCAGGTCAAGAAGCAACAGTTAGAACTGGACATGGAACAACAGATTGCTTACTAGTTGGGAAAGGAATACATCGAGGCAGTATATTGTCACACTGCTTATTTAACTTATATGCAGAATACATCATGCAAAATGCCAGGCTGGAGGAAGCACAAGTTGGAATCAAGATTGCCAGGAGAAATATCAATAGCCTCAGATACATAGATGACACCACCCTTATGGCAGAAAGCAAAAAAGAGCTTAAGAGCCTCTTGATGAAAGTGAAAGAGGGGAGTGAAAAAGCTGGCTCAAAAATCAATATTCAGAAAACTAAGATCATGGCAACACTTTGGCCACCTGATACAAAGAACTGACTCCTTGGAAAAGACCCTGATGCTGGGAAAGATCGAAGGCAGGAGAGAAGGGGACGAGAGAGGATAAAATGGTTGGATGGCATCACCTACTCAGTAGACATGAGTTTGAGCATGCTCTGGGAGTTGATGATGGACAGGAAAGCCTGGCATGCTGCAGTCCATAGGGTCACAAGAGTCAGACATGACAGAGTGACTGAATTGAACTGAACTGAAAAGTGTTGCATAGAGAAGAATGAAATATTCCATAATTAATTTGCCTAATTCCATCAAGTAGTATCTTTACAGCCCAATGCTGGTTTTAAATCAATACTTTTAAACACAATTCTTATCTACTGAGCCAACTTTTTTTCAAATTAGTATACTTGAGATATTTTATTAAGGTAAAGAGTGAAAATAGGAAAGTGGAACAAGTCTTTCACTCATCATTTCAATATCTCATTCATAGATTTTTTAGCATCATAGTATAGACAGCAGCAAATAAAACATGACAAAATTAATTTTATTTTCATGAAACTTACAGTCTACTCGAGGAAAATAAAGAGTAGCAAAGCAACACAAAATATGTTCAGGAATGTTAAATGCTGTGAAGAAACATAAGGAGGTTGAGTAATCAGAAGAGGGTTGCCCCCTACATTAGAAAGTGTTGCTGGCCTCTTTGGTAAATGATTAAATTGCATTTAAACAAACACCTGGAACAAAGGGTTAAAGTGACTGGAAAAGAAAGCTGGAGGGAGAGAATTGGTGAAAAAGACAAAAAAAGAGCAGGGATCAGTCCAAATAGTATGTAGAAGATGAGCTGTACACTTCATTTTAATTCAAAGAGGTGAAACAGAAAATAATCAACAAAAGAATTTAATTTTACTGAGGACACATTATATCATGAGATTGTCTCTACAAGAACATGTACTCGTCTGCAAGCTTTCCTGCCTATTTTGCCCCTGCGTGACCCAGGAGTCTCTCTTCAGAGCTGCTAGTACACTTGTTCTACTAGTGAAATTCTGAAATAGTCTTTTATATAAATGATTGAAGGCCTTGGAGTCTTTCTGAACCCCGCATATTTCTGCACCATGATCAGAAAACAGTACCCCAAAGACTGTCCAGTGGAAGAGCCATTCTAACTAATTTCTACACAAGTCTCTTAGATACATTCAGTTTCTATGTCCCTCAGTTTTCTAGTATATAGGAGGAAAAAGGGAGAAATATATACTTTGTACTTCAGCTGGAGGGAAGGGAAGATATTAGCTTCCCATACATACTCTTGCTAACTCAGTTTCCCCAGGCAGGTCACTTCCACTTTCCTCCGTAATGTCCCATGGACAACTGTTTCAATTCTACCAGCTACAACAGATTTGTACTACTCTTGGAAGATGACTGACATGTTCAGTTCCCACCCCATTTTAACTCTTGAAACTGCCTGAAATTGGCCCTACGTTGATCCATGTGGATTTCATTTTTTTTTCCCTCATTATCTGTCTTTTTTTTTTTTCTCATTATTTGATTTTGGGGTTCTTGCTTCTTTCCTTACTGCTTCCCATTTCCTCTCTATTCTGGGTGCTAATATTAGTCTATTGTACATAAAAATATATAGCGTAACTCTTGTGATAAGCAAATTCTCTAAGATCAAGCTGTTAGTTGTATTGGTCAACTCAGTATTTCTGAAATGCTTTAATAAAAGTGGAATATTTTGTAATGTCATAATGACAGGGATTAATGGAAGGAAATACTGAAATAATATCAATGGTAATGCAAAATGTCATCTCATTTATTTTAATCTACTCAAATATAAAGATAATAGTATTTTAATATATATTTTTGGCAAATATAATTTAAAAGATTATAGATATGATAGTAAAAGAATTCATGCTTTTCAATATTTCCATGGAAAAGGAGTAGTTAAACAATCTGTAGAAGATGAAAAACCCTATGAAGTGAAGTGCAGTCGCTCAGTCCTGCCCGGCTCTTTGTGACCCCATGGACAGTAGCCTGCACCAAGCTCCTCTGTCCATGGGATTTTCTAGGCAAGAGTACTGGAGTGGTTTGCCGTTTCCTTCTCCAGAGAATCTTCCCGACCCAGGGATCGAACCCAGGTCTCCCACATTGTAGACAGACGCTTTACTGTCTGAGCCACTGGGGAAGTCCTGAAAAACCTTATAAAGTAATGTAAATAGTAAATTTATCCTTATACAACAAGGCAATGTCATGTGGGGTTTTATAGTGATTTACAACACCTCTTGCTAGAAAGAGCATGTCATTTTTTAAAAATATGAACTGACTTGCTACACATAGGAATGGTATTTATTATAAATCTTATTTAACTTACACAATTGAGTTTACATCCCTTTAATTATGATTGTCAATAAAAATAATTATACTAGGTCCCAGCTTTCCTTGTGGTACAGTGGTTAAGAATTCACCTTGCAGTGCAGGGGACACTGGTTCGATGCCTGGTCTTGGATTTCACATGCCACAGAGCAACTGAGCACATATACCACAAATACTGAGCCAGGGCTCTGGAGCTTGCGAGTAGCAACTACTGAGCCCACACACTACAGCTACTGAAGCCCCAGCGCCCAGAGCCTGTGCTCTCCAATAAGAAGCCACTGCAATGAGAAACCCTGCTCATTGCAACTAGAGAAAGCCTGAGTGCAGCAACAAAGCCTGAGTACAGCCAAAAAATAAAATAAAACTAAAAACTCTTAAAAAAATTACACTAGGTCCCATATCCAATATTTTACATCTCCATGATTTTTTAATGTAATAGATTTTACTATATTATGTATTTTTTAACAACTTTAGCCTAAAAGTTCAAAAGTATTAAAACAGAAGGACAAAAAAATGTATTTTACTGTCCAATTAACAAATTTAGTTTCTTATCCCATCAGTTAGTGAATTATGAAGCATCAGACATAAATCAATGAGGAACTACTTAAACTTGATCCTTGTAATCAGAGCTACAAATTTTGGCAGCAGGCCACATAATCCAGCTCTAACTGTGTAGCATTTTGATTCCAGTAACATATTAACAAAATGTACAACTGTTTTGACTTGGTGGATGATCTAACAATATCCCTGCAAAAAGCCTTTGTCCATTTTTTACACAAATGTCTTTTCCTTGATGATAAATGTGTTTTGCAATTTTCATGATGAATCAGTGGAAGAAATTAACTGTGCCCTTCAAGTGCTTTATAACTTTTAAAATCATGGCTTTGGAAATGCAAGCCTAATTCAACACAAAGTTAGATCTTTGCATATATTGTGCCTGAATTTCTTTATTATTTTTGCTTGTAATCCCCAATTCTGGCTAATTGCCATTCTAGGGCCCATCAGCCTTATGGCACCTAAAAACATGTAAAATAGGATATTTACCTAAAATGTGATTTTATGACTACTTTGGATGACTCATTTATCCTGGCATGTATTTCTATTCTAGGTGCAGAGTACATGTGAATAAAAATTGAGTTCCCAAAATATAGAAATATTTTAAGTGAAAAATAAATGATAGAGTCCCACAGAATTCAGACTGTATTTAAACCAAGACTACTTTGAAGCAAATGCTTTTACCTTTTCTATTTTCTGTAAATGCTCTGCCTAGGTCACTGGATATGTGCTGTCTCACTCTCATTTGATGTTATGCTGCACAAATTCAGCCTAATTGTTCACTATATTATTTTTAACACCACTACTGCTACTGCTAAGTCACTTCAGTCGTGTCCGACTCTGTGTGACCCCATAGATGGCAGCCCACCAGGCTCCCCGTCCCTGGGATTCTCCAGGAAAGAGTACTGGAGTAGGTTGCCATTTCTTTCTCCAATGCATGAAAGTGAAAGTGAAAGTGAAGTCGCTCAGTCGTGTCCGACCCTCAGGGACCCCATGGACTGCAACCCACCAGGCTCCTCAATCCATGGGATTTTCCAGGCAAGAATACTGGTGTGGGGTGCCATTTAACACCACTACTTGAACATTTTCCAAAGCTGCTTAATCTCTGCTACATTATTAATCGACTTTCAAAAATGGGACCTCATTGTTTCAATCAATCTTGATTCCGTACCCTGCTAGAATTATCACTGTCAGTTTACTTTTTTTAGTTCCTCTCTCTGACCCACAGGTATGGAGGCTCCATACCTTCATCTTATTCCTTCTAAAATGTGTGTAAATTATAGTCTACCATCACAATCTCTATTTAGCGACATACAAATTAATGCTAAACCTTTTCTACTTTTTGTGTTCATTCAGATCCCAAGAGGCCATGAAGGTCTTTTTTTTTTTTTTTTTTTTTTAGTTTTTAATGAGATGATCTCTATTTCAAAATAATTGTTATGGGATCACAATCTTTCTTGATCATGACACCTTTACCTACAGACTAAATTTTGTTTATATATTCACTAAAACAGTTTTTTATCGACTTCTTTACCTTTGAAAATGACTTCACAACTGACACAAACCAAGTCTTCCAACTATAGAATAGTATTCAGCTTCTCTTGTCTTTGACCAAAAGTAACAAGTCTCCCAGGTCTGGCTACAGTGGCTCGTGTAATCCAGTCCTCTGATCTATTATAACAGCCACTCCGACTTCCTTGTCATCTCTACTTCAACCCAGGCATCTCTCCTCCACCGTAGCCTCTTACAGGTTCTGATCCAGCCTGCTGATTCACTGTTCCCTGGTCCCGGTCCATGGTCCTTTCAGCACAAGTTTGTTTCCCTCTTTCACTGCAGTCTTTTCCTCCTATGACAATTCTCTCTCACTCTGCCTTTTGAGCTTTTATACTCATTCAAATCATTTCATTTTTACTTTTCTCAGCTCAAATGTTTATTTGATTATTGTGTAGATACTCTTTGTTTTCCTTCCTCAGGACACTGAAAGATTTCTTAAAGCCTTTGTCTCAGTTATCCTTTCTATACTTACGATCCCTGGGTTGGGAAGATCCCTTGGAGAAGGCAGTGGGGCACCCCACTCCACTGCTCTTGCCTGGAAAATCCCATGGACTGAGAAGCCTGGTAGGCTACAGTCCATGGGGTCGCAAAGAGTCGGACACGACTGAGCGACTTCACTCTCACTTTCACTTTCCTCATAATCAGATTATAAACTCATTAAGGATAGTGAAGATAACTTGTTCAGGTTTTCTGCCTTCACAGCCCTGGTAGGAGGTTTAAAATATATTCTTGACAAAGGTGGGTTCATCTCAATCACAGATATTTCATGCATATTTTCTTTTGATATATTACCCCTTTTTCTCCTGTGTCTTTTCAAATATTAACTATGTCAAGTGAATTTGAGTTTCATCCTAAAATAGCTTTCTCCTGTTACTCTTCCTGGATTTATTGATCTTACTCTTAATTCAGTGTACCAATTGTCTGGTACATATGTCTGTATCATTCAGTTAGTTACCCATTGTATATTGTTGTTATATTGTGTTATTCTCTATTTCATGGGTTTTAATTTCATGACCCAAGATTGTTAAATGCTTAACAACAGAAAATATTTCTATCACTATGCTTTGAACTTGCAGAGTAAAACCTTCTTTCAGATTAATTCAAGGGAAATATTTTACAAATAAATGTAAAATTTAATTACATTGACTAATATATCCATCACTTTACTATCAAAAATATATTAAGTAATCTAGAAGTATCAATTTGTACATTTTGGGAAACAATAAACAATAATCAAAGATGTAGGACAACTACATTCTTATCCCTCATAGACACCATGTTACCTGTTATGGGTGAACCCTGTGATGATTATTCTGTTCTAGAGAGATTTCACAATTCTAAGTTATAAGCACAATACAATTATTAAGTAAAAAATAAAGTTTGATATTAGAGACTTTCAGATCCATAATAACAAAGTTATTTATTCTGAAGAAATTTCACTAATTAATGCATCTATAGCTGTAACTCCTTTAATATATTGCAAGCTCAAAGTAACAAGGAGGTCAATAAAATTTCACCAAAAATACTGTAAATACTATTGTTCATTCTACATTTGCAAGGTCTTCTTCTTCATGATCTTTAGACTTTTCCATGCAATTTTGTCAGTAATATAGTTCATATCTCCAAAAGGTATAAAGAAAGAAGAGAAAGTGTCCTCACTTTAAGTCAAAGAGCCCTCAGTCAACAAAGCAATCAGCCTCTTATAGTAACTGCAAATTACTCTGTTTACCTGGTGGCAACATTCTCTGTTCCTAAAGATCTAGCTCCAGATTTGGATGATGTTTACAAATAAATTAAAAAAAAGGAAATCAGGAAATCTAGTTAATCATATTGTAATTTTTTCAGCTTACAAAAACTCACGTGTGTGTGGGTGTGGGTGTGTGCATGTGCCCTCAGCTGTGTCCAACTCTGTGATCTCAAGGATTGTAGCCTGCCAGTCTCCTCTGTCCATGGAATGTTCCAGGCAAGAATACTGGAGTGGGTAGCCATTTCCTACTCCAGGGGATTTTCCTGATCCAGGGATCGATCCAGAATCTCTTGTGTCTCCTACATTGGCAGGCAGCATTTTTTACTCAGAAGAGACAAAAATGTCTTATTAGTATTTGTGCTAGAATCACAGAAGCTAATAGGAGATGCAAGTTTATGAGGATCTGAACTAACACTGAAAAGCTACCAATTATGACAAAATTAGACAAAATTTA
Organism: Bos javanicus; assembly: GCF_032452875.1. Taxonomy (NCBI): domain Eukaryota; kingdom Metazoa; phylum Chordata; class Mammalia; order Artiodactyla; family Bovidae; genus Bos; species Bos javanicus. Next base: position 54,847,035 of record NC_083869.1, on the reverse strand, counting down.
AAAAAAGAAAAAATCTTTCTCTGTGATACAGTTATATGAAGAATTGAATCTAGTGTCTGGGTAGACAGTGCATTATAAATAACAAGGGAGAAGGACTTTATCTTGAGTAAGACAATTCAGAAAATTTAAAGTGCAAAATCTTTTTGAACTTGAACCATTATAAAGCAAGGGTCTAGGAGAATCCACAAGTGTCCAATAAACTTGGACATGGTACAACATCTCAAATATCAACTTTGCTGCTCTTACTAATATTTCATGCATGTGTAAATTAGAAGGATATACTCACTGGTGAGTTTAAAAAGAAAAAAATAGCCTTGAAAATAGTACTCCTTTAAGGTTACACAGATTAAAAAAAATGTTTCTTATATTATGGAAGTTCCCTCTCTCCTCAGTAAAAGAAAGCTTGTCCTGAGGACATCCTTGTCTTCATATACCCTTTGTTTTAGGCCATCTGTTCCTAGTTTGATAATGGCTTGGTTTGTTCAGTATCAGGGCCTTTTCTAATGTGTAGGTGACCTGCTTTTATTTAATTTTGAATTTAACTTCTATTCATTTTATGATTGTACTCTATTTTGGTAATTATGTACAGGCACCTAGAGGGATTTTGTCGATGGTAACATTAAAAATTAATAAGCGAATGAATTGGTATGATGATTTATATTACAAAGAGAACCCATAGGCATCAGTAAAAGATGGTTTTCGGACCTAGCATCAGGTTTCCAGTAAAATTGGTATAACATACAGCCATAGTTATTATTTCAAGTATAAATTTTGACTTTTCCCCCTATTTGTTCTCTAGCCTCTCCTTCCTTCCCTTTCAAAATTCTTTCTTATATTTATTGAACCTTATGAAGTCCTCCTTTTGGAACTGACAATCTGTCTACTGCCATTCATTTTCCAGGTTAGAAATGGTAAGTGCCAATCACTCTTCACCAGCCCCTTTTATTCATCTATCACCATTGCTATTCTTTCTTTTTTAAAACTTAGATGATCACTTTTCTTTGCCTCTTCTTCCACACCATCAGCATAATTGAGCCAGGTTTATTAAAATGCGAAATTATGCTGGTGGAAATATTTTCCTTCTGTTTTAGTGCCTAGATTCAATCATTTAGTGTGGATAGCCTGATAATTGCAATTATCTAAACAAATGAATGTGAATCAGTCTCCAAATATAAACCATTCTTGATTGAGTGTAGTTTTTATTTAGAATGCATGTGATAATCAAGAATCTAGTGATATGGTTGCTTTGTGAATTCTGTTTTTTGAGATTTTTTATAAAAGTATGTGTTCATCCATTCAGACTGAGGAACTAAATGTTTGGACTGAGTGACGTCTTATGTAAGTGTTCTAATACTACATAGACATATTTACTGAGTAATTCTTTTCAAATTAGCAGGACTATTTTCAAAACTGATTCTTTATACTATTTACCCTACTTACTCCCCCCTTTTAAAAGTGTAACATCTAGTACTAAACTTTTTAAGCAGTTGCTGAGGGCACTATCTTTCTCTTATTTGTCACTTATCTATGTCAAATGAAGTAGAAATTTCCAGGTGTCATTTTCAAGTTCTGTATTCTCAGAGTTAGGCACCAATGACTAATTAAATCCACAAGCAGGTGATTGCAGGTGCAGAAAATTGTACCTGCAATTAATCACACCTGTGAATATTTAGACTATGATACAAAAGCTAGGCTTTTTAGATGTTGGTTCTGAGTTTTCTATCTTGAAGCCAAATGTTTCTAGATTCATCTTTTTAAAATTTTCATATTTCAAAAGAATATTTCATCCTTTTTGTTTCAAATTTGATATTATACTTTATGAGGAATTTAGGTCTTAGATCTAACTTGAATCCATTAAAGTACCAAAATTTAAATCTGATTTTAAAAAGTGGGCCTTTCATAATTTTAATATACTCTTTTCTATATCTCCATGCAGATGACACCTCACAGGCTAAAAATTTAATTGAATTTGAATCAAACAAATATTTAAATGATTACTTCTATAACTTACAAATTGCAGATGTATTATTATGCTAAAGATATTTCTTATCTTTGTATTTATGTGTATTTCTTTAAAATTCATATTGTGGAGAAGAAAATTGTAACCCACTCTGTTCTTGCCTGGGAAATTCCATGGACAGAAGAGCCCGGTGAGCTACAGTCCATGCAGTCACAAAGAGTTTCATGCAACTGAGGGACTGAGCACAGGCAAACTTCACATTATATCTATTACATCACTACATATTGTAGTGATCTATCAATGTATGTCATTGGCTTGCAAATTCCTGTAATAAACAACAAATTCATTTCTAAATATAATGGGAATCTACATATGAAATTAACAATTTTCATAAAATTTAATACTGTGCTTATTTAGCATCTTTTTTTTTCTTTCAAGTCCTACTTAAAGTCCTTTTTAAGTCAATATCAATGCCAAATGAAAACAAGGAAATTTTAGCCTCAAGAAATTGGAGGCTACTTTGTATATTTAGCAACTTTGTATTGATTTATAATTGAGTGATATGAACTCAATAACAGTAATTTTAAGAATAACATGTAGGACTTGACTTTTGTCCAGATGTATATAATAAGGTATATAATAAATATGTAAAACAAATAGGAGATTTGCATTCTTACATATAAGATTAGAAGTAAAATAAAGCAGTTTTTATTATTCATTTCTTTAGTTACATATTTTGCATTTATTCACATTTAGCCTGTGATTATTAATACTCTACAATGTTCCGGGCACTGTCATAGGCCTTGGAGATGCAAAGATGATCAAGTAATTTATGCTCCCTTCAAGGAGTTCATATTTTGTGTAGACTCTTGTTACCAGAAAGTGACAAAATTGTTGAATCATATAGTATGTGAATGTGCAAAATGATATAAAATCCCAGATTAGGGAGATGATAATGCTTTTATAAAGTTTTTAGATAACTACTGTCATATAGTCTTCAGTTATTTAAACATTACAAACAAATTATACACAGATACTCTAATAAATCACTCAATATATTTATTCTAAGCATGTACATAACTTCTACTACAATTTTAAGAATATCATGTTGTCCTTTATAAAACTGTGTTTGTTGAGTTGGCCAAAAGTTTGTTTCGAGTTTTCCCATAACATCCTATGTAAAAGCCTGAACAAACGTTTTGGCCAACCTAATATGTCAGTCAAAACTTCTTACCTTGTCATTCTAGTCTCTCAGAAATGTGATCTAATTTGCATTTCCATTCTTTCTTTGTGCTGTGCTAAGTTGCTTTAGTCATGTCCAACTCGTTGCAACCCTATGGAATATAACCTGCCAGGCTCCTCTGTCCATGGGATTCTGCAGGCAAGAAGACTGGAGTGGGTTGCAGTGCCATCCTCCAGGGGATCTTCCTGACCCAGGGATTGAACCCATGTCTCCTATGTCTCCTGCATTGGCAGGCATGTTCTTTACCACTAGCACCACCTGGGAAACCCCCATTCTTTCTCTAAAATATACCAAATGCCTTGATTGAGAGACATGGATTGATTACACCCAAATGACTACTTATAAGCGGCTGCCCAGTAAACGCTCAACATTTATCACTGAACAAAATCTCTGGAAGAAGCTACTCTACCCTTTATATTCAGGAACTTTCTTCTGAACTTTGAAAGAGCTGATTGACCAACTCTACAGCCAGAACAAGTTTAAGTGCTATGCTCCTTTCTTAACTTGGCATGTTGTAGTTCTGAGACCCTCCACTAGCTGACACCCAAAATTCTATCTCAGACTGAAGGGACATGACAAAGGAGAGAGAGAATACTAACGGGTTAATTCCTCTCTCTGGGCCTGGTATTGTTTGCAACTAGGTTTGGAGACCAAAGAACAGTCTACGAATTTGATTCATGAGGATTTAGTGTGTCTAATGAATAATTTCAAAGACAGTAATGCATAATAAGCCTCTAACCTTTTGAGTTTTCAGAGAGCCCATCATAAATTAAACATTACAGCATTTGATTGCTAAGAACATGTGTATTGTAGTAAGAAGGAGAAAGTAGGCTGAGGTCAAAGAACAAATGTCAACACATTAAGATAATATATTTAAATATAAACATGTGTTATGTGGAAAAATACAGTAAGAATATAATTTTAAAATATCCTACTTCAAAAACTAGCCTCCTGCATTATTTGGTGGTTCTGTGAATAAATAAATCTGAACCAATATCAATCATTTTCAAAGGAGAAAGAATGACATCTAGCCTGACAACTAGTGCTCCAATTTTACAACCGATGCAATTTGAAATGGCAGCAATATTAAGCCCTGACTATTAATGATGGCAGCTCTGCTGAGTGTTACTAGAGTGGAGATTTGATCTGTAAATAAATTCAAATTACTTGCTTTCACAGTTTTCCTAGACTTCCCATAATTTGTTTCTCCCCCTGTATGCATACTTAGTATCAAAAGTTAAATTGCATATCCAATTTTTCATTTTATTTTGATATGTACCATATTTCGTCACATCTCATTACAATGTGAATCAAGCTAAAGTCTCATGATGCTGTATCTTGTGCTCTGCAGCTTCTCCACTTATCAGAATTAAATTAGAGAAGTTTGACATATCATCTAGTCATATTTCTAATTACTAATTGAATTTAACTATTACAACTGGTATATCTGATACTGGTCACTTGATGTGAAATTTTTGACCAAAATGATATTTTATCCTCATAAAATTTAATTATCTTTCTAAAGGAAACAGTTTTAAGTGTATGTCCTTTCATATTTTTGTTTGCTTATATGGATTTGGTTAAATGTTCTAAAGGTTCCCTGTCTGCTTGTTGGTAACGTAACCCTTACCTTCTCCATGAAAAGAGGACAAACATTATCTTTTAGAACTGCACAGCTGGTCTCAATTTTCAGCAGGTCCCAACTCAGGCAAAACAACAGAACACAGCATATAAATGTATTAAAGGAAGAGAACCATAGGGTAGCATGCTCTAATTCTTTTTATTCCTTTCTCTCCTTTAAGTCTTAGGGACACTGCAGCTGTAATGCACTAACATAGGTCATTGACCCATTTTCAAAGCTTTGGAGTAGGTGGCTATTTTGTCTTTTTCTCTGCATGTACATCAGTTTCGCTTGATTCCTGAGGGGACCAGGCTTTAAACTATGGTGAGTCAGAATTATCCTAAGAATTTTCAGCAATGAAGCCATATCTGTTCAGCCTCCTAAAGGTATTAGACAATCCCTGAAGAATTCAACTGTCAAGATGTTAGTTCAAGAAAGCTGTAAAGTTTCTGTAGGTCAATGTTTTTAAAGCATATTTATTTTCTTTCATTGGGGTCAGGATAAAATGCAGTCAATATTCCATGTAAAATCCACTCATCATTCTGTGGGATATTCATGCAGTGCTTTTAAATGCTGAAATATTTACTATATTAATTTTTGAGAAGTGCTAAAAATTAAAATAGTGGCCTAAAAAGTTAAAAGATGTTTTATAAGTTTTAATTTACTTTTATTTTTAGTCACTAGAATGTCTCATTTATTACATTAGAAATAAAATATTACTTATTTTACTTTTGCTCAATAATTTTTATTTCTCCTGTATCTGCCTTGGTTCAGATAAAAGAAAAATACTGAACTATATAGAGAGATATTTTTTGACTGTCAACTTTATCACTTAAGGCAACTCTAACAAAACTTTGTAAACATTTTTGTTTAGAAATATAAAACCATATATAAATTTTTGTAAGATGTTACAAGGTATCAGAAAAAAAGTCAAATGTTTGGTTGAAAGGTTTAGAAGATGCTAAATTAAATAAATTTCTTTATTTTAAAGTTTTTTGTTTCCTGTTTTATAGGGAGTGTATATTAATTTTATCAATACCCTTTCATTCATTTACTCAGTCTTCACATCCCACACTTCTGCAAACCCAAGGAATCTGGTAGGCCAAATGAGAAGTCACCTGCAACGAGCTTTCTGTTTTAGTGGGACTCATAACCCTATGAATCTGGACAGGACAATGAAGTTAACCTTAGCAGAACCAACAATTCCTTTCAACACACAGAGTATATATATTGTACATGTATTATAAGTAAAAGAATGATTTGTATATTTTCACCACTAACTTCTGTATTCCAACTAGATCAGATAAAGAGCAAACATTCTTTGTTCAGGACTCCATTTTACAGATCCTAGGAATGAGTGGAAGAATTGAAAGCCATCAAGATGGGTTGAATTAATTTGTATTGAGAAGGGGAAATGGTTGATGATGGGAAGAGTGTGTGTGTGAAAAAAAAACAGGAGGTGAAATTCAAGGACCTGCGGGGACTAGTTTAGTGGAAAACTTTTAAGGATTTATAAAATCAGAAGATAAAGATATTGTGGTGATAGTTATGTTTTGAAAATACAGAATAGGACTAACATGAGACTAGACACTTTAAAGAAAGCAAACTACGCATTACAAATGAAATCCCCTAAGACAACATTACTTTTCAAAACAGTTTTGAATGTTGGAATATTTTGAATTGTTTTAATGTTGCATAATGTATAGATGGGGCAACCAAGAAGCTTGGTATTAAAAAGTTATACAAAGTTTCTGTTTTAATATTACCTTAATACAACTAATTTAATATATTCAGAAATAAATTAACTTTAAGAATTAATTTTTAATCTCTAGAGAATAATTAACTATAATTGAATATATTTAAGATCACATTTCTATCATAACAAAATTATTCAATAAGCTGTGATGTTTATGTCTCTCAAACTCTACAATTGATACTGCTAAACCATTATATTGTATTAAAAGTGGCTCCTACATATTATATATTAGGTTTCAAAATTATTTCTATTGTATATATCTTTGGATATTGTGTTGTTGACTGTTCTGGATGTTGGTTAAACAATCAGTATCAAATATCATTTTGTGTTTAATACCCAAAGGACAGGGGAGCCTTGTGTACTGCAGTCCATGGGATCACGAAGTGTCAGACATGACTAGGCGAGTGAACAACAGGTTTCAAAAAATAACTTTAACTGCACAATAACATGGAAGATCAAAATGCCGTCAGATCACAGAATCTCTTATAATATAAAATGCAAAAGGGTCCTTTTTCAATCTTAGTGTCATACCAGGATGCACTGTTTCTATTGTCTGTGGTTCCTACAGGCTATCTTAAAGTATTCATTATTCCAAATATTTTTATTGCAACATCTATCATAAACTATTTTATGTAAGAAAATTACATATGTACTATGCATTTTCCATATTGTAATATTTATAAAATTGCAATGTATATTTTATATACGAAAAACATCATTGAACATCTTTAATACAAAATAACATTTTAAAATGAGTATTGGTATATCATTATGCTGTGTTACTTAATTCTCACCTCAGCTGAATTTTTTCAGTATTAATGAGAAAGTTTTACAATTGTAATATGGATAGTGCTTAAATGAACTTATCTCCTTATCTCTCTCCTAAAATTACATTTCTGAAAAACACAACTTCTATGTTTAATTGGGTCATCAGGGACTGTTGCCAATTACTAAAAAAAATCCAATGTGATTTTGTTCATCAATTTTGAGCAAATTATTTTGGAATGCACAAGGAAAACCAAGTAATTTGTGAATTTCATTTGCATTAAAATAGCATTTGGGGGCAATTTCTGGACATAATTCTTGGGAAATCACATTTTTCTCAAAGTCTCAAATAAGGAAATATGGAAGAGATGAGTAATTTGAACAGTTTAACAATGTGTCTAAAAATGAACTTCCATTTCATCAAATTTTATCAAATTAAAAGGAGATTAAACTGGGAGGCATTCACTTTATAGATAATTTTAAAGTCTTTTTGTCTTCTAATATGATTTTAAATGCAAAATTTTATTCAAAGTATGAAAACACATGACAGGTTAATCATAGAGTTCATAGATGCCTGCAGAGCCATTGATAAAGGCAACCAATATAACATACATCTCAAAATAACAACGAGATGAAACTGTGTGAAATATAGAAATATAAAATGATTGTAAAACTTGTGTCTTGAGTCTGATAAAGGCTCATCATTGTTTTTCATCAATGCTAGTTTGTTTGCTTCAGAATTATGCATTCAGTTCAGTTCAGTTCAGTCGCTCAGTCGAGTCTGACTTCTTTGCGACCCCATGAATCACAGCACGCCAAGCCTCCCTGTCCATCACCAACTCCCGGAGTTCACTCAGACTCACGTCCATCGAGTCAGTGATGCCATCCAGCCATCTCATCCTCTGTTGTCCCCTTCTCCTCCTGCCCCCAATCTCTACCAGCATCAGGGTCTTTTCCAGTGAGTCAACTCTTCGCATGAGGTGGCCAAAGGACTGGATTATGTTATTGTTGCTTTAGATTTGTACTTTTGAGTATGTGGTGTGAGAGTGATGGATACACTTTTCACACGTGTGATTTTGTGTGTTTATTTTTCTTCTGACATTAGAGGAAACTAGGAAAATTTTTTAAAAAGAGTTGTTTTTCATAAAAGGCAAATTTTCTAAGTTGAAAGATGATTAAAGCAAGAGGAAACAGTCAAACGGATGGACTATACATTTTGATTCATCAAAAAGATGGAGAAACGTCTAAGATAGTTACATAAAGTTATAATTATATATAAAGTAGCTACTTTTTGGTCTACTTATAACATTAAGGATAGATTATACTTCAATGAATAAAATTAGGTATCAGTAATCAATTCCTCCATGCTATTTATATATCTTTTAGTTGTGCCCCAAATTGTCCATTGGCTCAAAATTTTGATTAATTATAGTATCTTTCAGTTAGAAGAAATCATAGACTTAGAAATTTGTAAGAAAAAATAATCAGACAAGAAATGAATACATTAAAATTTTCTAATAGGTGGAATTCAATCTCTGCCTAAGCAAAAACAGAGTTAAAAAAAAATGTTTAGTAGGAAGATGGTACTAAGTATTTCACACTTACATTAATGCAAAATCTATCCATCCATTTGTAACATTTTAGATTTTTGAAATGAGAAAGATAGAAAAATCACATTTTCTTGACAGACTCACAAACATGTTAAAAACGATTATTTTCCTTCTCAGATTTCTCTTATCCAGAATAAGCACTCTTGTTTTCTTTTAACTGTCTTCATATCTAATCTCCTTATCAATTCTTCTCACTATTTTGGGTATTCATCTTTGATTAGTCAATGTTCCCCTTTAACTACATATTAAGAAAAAATTTTCATTGGTATTTAAGTGACAAAGCAGATGATTCCATAACAATCATCTGACTTCCTTGGGCAAAGTCTAGCTATTTGGATAACAGTGCTACAGTACAAAAGCTTCCTCAGTTATGGCTTTATCAAATCCCCCCAGAGAATGGATACATGTATATGTATGCCTGAGTCCCTTTGCTGTTTACCTGAAACTACCACCTTAATTGGCTATACCTCAATACAAAATAAAAGTTTAAAGTCTGAAAAAAAAAAACAAAACAGTTTTACCAAATTGAATCAGAAAAAAATGCATCTGAAGTGCAAGTCATGAATACATAAACTTAGAAAATTACATGCCCATTATCAGAATAATATTAATTTTGACATTATTTTCCTGTTCTTGTAATTGGGTTCTAGTCTGTCATCTATATTCTTCCTTATGACCTCACTAATATATTTTTCACAAGAATAACAAACGGAACCTCCTTATATCTGAGGTCATCTTGCAATATTGAAACAATAGTCTAAATCACTGAATATCTGAAAATATTCCTTCTCTAGTATAAATGAGACAAATGAGAGTATTATCATTTACAGAGCTTGAGACAGAAGCTGGGTTGCTTATTCCTGAATTATAAGCAAGTGTCTGTAAGAGGTCAGAAATAATATTTATATCCTTGCAAACAGGTTATAACCTGGCATCCAGCACCTAGAAAAAAGGTAAAAAAGGAAACAGCATGGAGAATCATATTTCATAGTGGGTAAGCTTATTATGCAATTCCTCAATGTCACAAAACATCCTAGGAATTTTTGCACAATCATGAGTTTAAAGTTCTTACAGTTCTATTTTTGTAAAACAGTGAGAAAATCACCAATTGTAATAAAAATAGAAAGTAAAAAGGAATTATGAGCACCATCTTTCATAGAGATTCACAGTGAACTGCAATTATGCCCCTCCCTGCCTCACCTCAGCTGCTTTGTTGAAAGCCTGTCTCTGACATTTAGAACAGAAAATGGAGCAATTATTCCAAGAATAACTTATTAGGAAGAAAAAGAGAATTATGGGATCCCAAATCAAGAAAAACAAATCTGATGAGAGCATTAGAAAGACAAGTTTACAGACCAACACTCTCAGCTGGAACTTTCTGGATGATTCAAATGTTCTGAGAATCAAATATGGTAGCCATTCAACACGTGTAGCTGTAGAGAACCAAGATTTCTCTAGTATGACTGAGGAATCAATTGTTTGTAATTTAAATTTAAATGCCCTCATATCTCATATAGCTAGAGACTACTATACTCAACACGTATCAAATAAACTATGTTAATTTTTACATTTCACTTGTCTGGGACATGGTATTTATTTAAAAGTTACATATTACTTATTATTTGCTAACAAATAGTAGGTTTCCTTCTCTCTGAAAAAGAAATACCAATTCATTCAAACGTATATAAGGTGATCATTATATCTTACATTCTCTAGTGTATTTTCTAAAATAAATGTTGAGAATACATAGTGCCTTCTGGGTCTCAGCTTTGCCATTGACAGCTAAATGAGTATATGGAAGTCAGTACTGGATCTGAGTCATACTTTCCTCACTATCAAAAGAGAAGCAACAACAGGCCATTCTAGCTTATAAAATATGTTCATTATAAGATGCCATGTACCATAGAACAGACAGGTGTTAGAGAGCACAATGCAAGGACATAGTACAGAGCAACAGGTTGTGAGGCTGCTTCTTTAGCTCAGGTGGTCAGGATGGATATTTCTGAGGATAGGACATTAGATCTGCAACCTGAATGAGAAGTCTTACTTGCAGAAATTTGAAGGATGAGCAGTTAAGATGGAAGTTACAGTAAACGCATAACTTTTGAGATGAGCATGGGTCACAAAGAAATTAAATGTAGCTAAAATATATGAAACAAGGGAGAAAAACAGGGAGGATAGCAGAGTAAGATAGTTCAGTTCAATTCAGTTCAGTCACTCAGTCGTGTCCGACTCTTTGCGACCCCATGAAGTGCAGCACGCCAGGCCTCCCCATCCATCAACAACTCCCGGAGTTCACCCAAACTCATGTGCATCGAGTCGGTGATACCATCCAGCCATCTCATCCTCTGTTGTCCCCTTCTCCTCCTGCCACCAATCTCTCCCAGCATCAGGGTCTTTTCCAATGAGTCAACTCTTCACATGAGGTGGCCAAAGTACTGGAGTTTCAGCTTTAGCATCATTCCTTCCAAAGAAATCCCTGGGCTGATCTCCTTCAGAATGGACTGGTTGGATCTCCTTGCAGTCCAAGGGACTCTCAAGAGTCGTCTCCAACACCACAGTTCAAAAGCATCAATTCTTTGGCGCTCAGCTTTCTTCACAGTTCAACTTTCACATCCATGCATGACCACTGGAAAAACCATAGCCTTGACTAGACGGACCTTTGTTGGCAAAGTAATGTCTCTGCTTTTCAATATGCTATCTAGGTTGGTCATAACTTTTCTTCCAAGGAGTAAGCATCTGTTAATTTCATGGCTGCAATCACCATCTGCAGTGATTTTGGAGCCCCCCAAAATAAAGTCTGACACTGTTTCCACTGTTTCCCCATCTATTTCCCTTGAAGTGACGGGACTAGATGCCATGACCTTAGTTTTCTGAATGTTGAGCTTTAAGCCAACTTTTTGACTCTCCTCTTTCATATTCATCAAGAGGCTTTTTAGTTCCTTTTCACTTTCTGCCATAAGGGTTGTGTCATCTGCATATCTGAGGTTTTTGATATTTCTCCTGGCAATCTTGATTCCGGCTTGTGCTTCTTCCAGCCCAGCATTTCTCATGATGTACTCTGCATATAAGTTAAATAAGCAGGGTGACAATATACAGCTTGACGTACTCCTTTTCCTATTTGGAACCAGTCTGTTGTTCCATGTCCAGTTCTAACTTGCATACAGGTTTACTACTGTAAGCAGGAATCCCTTAGAAGAAATGGAGTAGCCATCATGGGCAACAAAAGCATCCAAAATGCAGTACTTGGATGCAATCTCAAAAATGACAGAATGATCTTTGTTCATTTCCAAGGCAAACCATTCAATATCACAGTAATCCAAGTCTATGCCCCAACCACTAACGCTGAAGAAGCTGAAGTTGAACGGTTCTGTGAAGACCTACAAGACCTTTTAGAACTAATACCCCCAAAAGATGTCCTTTTCATTATAGGGGACTGGAATGCAAAAGTAGGAAGTCAAGAAACACCTGGGAAAGCACATTGGCAAATTTGGCCTTGGAATACGGAATGAAGCAGGACAAAGGCTAATAGAGTTTTGCCAAGAAAATGCACTGGTCATAGCAAACACCCTCTTCCTACAACACAAGAGAAGACTCTACACATGGACATCACCAGATGGTCAACACCGAAATCAGATTGATTATATTCTTTGCAGCCAAAGATGAAGAAGCTCTATACAGTCAGCAAAAACAAGATGATTATATTCTTTGCAGCCAAAGATGAAGAAGCTCTATACAGTCAGCAAAAACAAGACCGGGAGCTAACTGTGGCTCAGATCATGAACTCCTTATTGCCAAATTCAGCCTTAATTTGAAGAAAGTAGGGAAAACCACTAGACCATTTAGGTACGACCTAAATCAAATTCCTTATTATTATACAGTGGAAGTGAGAAATAGATTTAAGGGCCTAAATCTGATAGAGTGCCTGATGAACTATGGATGGAGGTTCGTGGCATTGTACAGGAGACAGGGATCAAGACCATTCCCATGGAAAAGAAATGCACAAAAGCAAAATGGCTGTCTGGGGAGGCCTTACAAATAGCTGTGAAAAGAAGAGAAGTGAAAAGCAAAGGAGGAAAGGAAAGATATAAGCATCTGAATGCAGAGTTCCAAAGAATAGCAAGAAGAGATAAGAAAGCCTTCCTCAGTGATCAATGCAAAAATAGTTAAATAGGGCCAAGTAATCACTCCCTGATAGTTTTGGTAAGAGTTTGCACTTTCACATTCAAAGAAACTAGTAAGGATTGCAAGCAAAGAATTTAAATAAACTGAGTTGCATTTTTCAAGTAATACTCTAGTTGCTATGTGGTGAATGGACAGTAGGAAGTACAGGTATGGAAGCCTGGAGATCTTTTAATAAAGCTGTTGCAACATTTAATAATGTCTTCCTATATTATCTAGATGGGAAACTAGTATTGGCAGTATATTATTATTTTTTGTCAAAGGGATTGCATAGATTTATTCAATGGGCTTCCTTTGTGGCTCAGAGGGTAAAGAATACGCCTACAATGCAGGAGACCTGGGTTCAATCCCTGGGTTGGGAAGGTCCCCTAGAGAAGGGAAAGGCTACCTACTGAGGTATTCTGGCCTGGAGAATTCCATGGACTGTATAGTCCATGGGGTCACAAAAAGTTGGACATGACTGAGCGACTTTCACTTCATTCAGATAAGGGACTATGACAAAAATGGTTAAGTGTCTATCAAAGATTTGTACTCTTCTTTCAGGGTAAGAATTAAAGGTGGAAATTGGTTGCCCAGCCAAAGACCGTACTTTGAAGTTTCCTTGGTATCTAAGTATTGGTATCTTGGTATCTAAATTAAAGGTGGAAAGTGGTTGTCCAGCCAAAGACTGTACTTTGAAGTTTCCTTGGTATCTAAGTATTGCCATATGAGTAGTTCTCATGAAGAAAATACAAACATGAGTGAAGCCTGGTTCTTCTGGACCAAGGTGATTAAGAGCCAGGTGTGCCTTTACCCTCCTTCAGCCTGTTCTCTGTCTATTTGCTAGATGTCTTCTCTTCCTCAGGAAGATTCCAGAAATCATATCCATTTTCCTGGTTTCCTGAATGACTGCATGGAGCAGAGCCCTCTCACAACTCCAACAACTCATGTTTGATTATTACCAGGACAAGCAAATTTGTTTTGTATTACACTCCTCAAATATTGCCTTTTTTAAAGTAGAAGCTAGCTTTTCTTAATTAATAATAATTAAAAAAAATCCATAGCATTGCCTGTATCATATGTTATATATTTTTTCAGTCAGTATAATTCTCCATATGTGTGCAAATGGAGATGACTCTTTAAGGCCATACCTGGATAAAGGCTGACTGAAATATAAAGCTGATTCAAATCCTTAGGGAATCTAGTTTAGAGGAAGACACTAAAGGAGATCACTTTTTTAGTTGTCAAAAAACAGAATTTGAAATACTTATCATATAGATTGGAGCCACAAAAACAGATAATACAGAACTTATCTACATTATGATAAAACCAAAGCACTAGAAACAAAATGTGCCTTTGTTTTTGTTTCCTTTGAGGAGAATGTCTTTATGCAATACTTCAGGTAACTCCAGACAACACGAATGAGCTCTGTAAGTGCAAATAGCACTGGCCATTGGAAATATTCACATCCTTAATTATATTTGAAGACTAAAATCATAGCTAATTTTTCTTTTTGATCTTTGAAACAACTCTTTTTATTATTTCAAAGAAAGTGTGTAGTAGGAAGCATCCAAGTATTATGTATTTTTAATACAAGGGAACAAGTACTAGCACTTTAACCCCAAATTTGCATTAAATTGTTTGAACAATCATCAGAACTTGCACTGTCTCTTACTCTCTTCCCCTGGTTGTTCATATAAGAGAATCCTGTTTGCCTGAAAGTAAAGTCAGTTCTATGGGTAAGACAGCATTAATTTCAAAACTTAGTTGGGGAAGATGTATGAACAACGTTTATATTTAGAACAATACAGTATTTGAAAAGGAGCATGCATTTTCTATTATGCTAAACAAGCTTTACATTTTATTTGTATCTCTGCCACATTTCAGAAAGATTCTATGTTCAGCGAGCCCATGTTATGGCAAATTTCATTCACATACAAGAATAAATGTAGCTAGTTTGAGAGGGGAAATAATGAAAACACTAAGTGGTTTTCTAGAATGGGGAATGGAAAAGACAATGACATTATACAGCAGTCTAAAATAGAAAATTTTGTAAATCAGAGAACTATGGGAGACATTCTGGTTGAGACAGTATTTGAGGCATGGTGCAGCTCAAGTAAGAGGCAGAGGTTGAAAGAAATATAACCCCAAGCAAAAGTAAGAAAATTTAGATTTCTTGTAGGTATAACTTTGCTATTTCCCTTTCACTTTCTCTGTTACACACACACACACACGCACATACCCTTCATGTTATTTTTTGGTTGCCCAGAGTTTTCCACTGAATTTTACTTTCTTCCTCTCCAGATTTCAATTCTCTGATATTTACACCATTCTCCCATTTCACTACTCATTTTTATTGCCAATACACAGTCTAATCTGATTATTCCATCAGAGCAGGTAACCATGCCTACCCTGTCTCTTCCATTTCAATGGCAGATGTCATGATTAACAACAATACTCTTGTTAAGCCCCTGCTGCTGCTGCTAAGTCACTTCAGTCATGTCTGACTCTGTGCAACCCCATGGACTGCAGCCTACCAGCCTTCACTGTCCATGGGATTCTCCAGGCAAGAACACTAGAGCGGGTTGCCATTTCCTTCTCCAATGCATGAAGGTGGAAAGTGAAAGTGAAGTCGCTCAATCGTGTCCGACTCTTCGCAACCCCATGGACTGCAGCCTACCAGGCTCCTCCGTCCGTGGGATTTTCTAGGCAAGAGTACTGGAGTGGGGTGCCATTGCCTTCTCCCTGTTAAGCCCCAGGCACACTCAATCTATCATTACACCATACTCTAGGTGGCATTACCTGTTGTCTGAATTAGTATGAATACCTGAGTGTCCTATGACAGTAAAATGTTACTATAAAGAATGAATTAATGATATAAATAATCCTAACCTAGATAGCATATTGAAAAGCAGAGACATTACTTTGCCAACAAAGGTCCGTCTAGTCAAGGCTATGGTTTTTCCTGTGGTCATGTATGGATGTGAGAGTTGGACTGTGAAGAAAGCTGAGCGCCAAAGAATTGATGCTTTTGAACTGTGGTGTTGGAGAAGACTCTTGAGAGTCCCTTGGACTGCAAGGAGATCCAACCAGTCCATTCTGAAGGAGATCAGCCCTGGGATTTCTTTGGAAGGAATGATGCTAAAGCTGAAACTCCAGTACTTTGGCCACCTCACGCAAAGAGTTGACTCACTGGAAAAGACTCTGATGCTAGGAGGGATTGGGGGCAGGAGGAGAAGGGGATGACAGAGGATGAGATGGCTGGATGGCATCACTGACTCGATGGACATGAGTCTCAGTGAACTCCGGGAGTTGGTGATGGACAGGGAGGCCTGGCGTGCTGCGATTCATGGGGTCGCAAAGAGTCAGACACGACTGAGGACTGAACTGAACTGAACTGAATCCTCTAGAGGGACTTTAAAAAATAGTTTATTTAAACAAGTGAAAACTATAAAGTGTAAAACATGCTTGTTAGCATTTACTGCCAGATCTGGAAGGAGCAAGTAGTGGGGAGAACAACCGCTAAGTATATACATTGTGACTAAAAAGATTCATGCAGCCATTCTGCTCAGCCTGATGGACTGATGTTTGGGAGGTGGACAAAGAAAGGCTTGCAGACAGAGTACTATCTGAAAATGAGTTTTGAACTTTTACCCAGAGTTATCCAGACCAATAGTGACATAGAAAAAAAGTTGGGAGAAGGGGGGAAAAAAAAAGTATATTTTGAGAGTACCAGGAACATGGTAAAGGGTAAACCTTGAGAGTTTTGCAGGAGTAAGGTGTTTTGAAAGTACCAACTCAAGAAAGAAAGGTTAATTATACTATGTTGGCAAATAAGCATTGTAGTGCTGGTTCAAAATAAATATGGGAAAATAATACATTCAAGAAAGAAAACCTTAACAACCACCACTACAGAAAAATGGCCTTTTAATTCTATCTTTCCTGAGCCACTGTGTCACTTTTAGGTCTTTAAAAGGCTGAATGCCCATTCATGTTATGCCTATTTGAGGAATTTTGCTGTGGTGATATTTTATCTTAGTGCTTTTACCTAGGTTTTGTTATTGTAAAAACACCAGTTTAAAGCACAAGCTCAATACAATGTACTGTTTCAAGCATCTCCACATTTATCTGAAGTGGAGGCCTGAAATCACTGACTTTTATTGCAGATGGTACAAAAACTTCCTAAAATTGTTAGGGAATTGTTCCTAGACACATAGTCATGCTTTACTGAGGACTAGTGCCAGATTCTCTTTGGGAAAATACTTGAAAAATAGGATTTGTATGAATTATCACTTTAAAGGTGAATGAATATTTTAGCTTTGACTCATACATTAATAAAGAATCAGAACAAATATAAATCTACTCTGAGGCCTAGAATATGATTCAAATCTCAGAAAACGGAATAGGCAATGTCTGGTAGGAAATTGAGAGCCATAATGGGGGAATAAAATGTTTTTGATTTAGTTAAAAATACCAAGACGGCATATGGCTGAATGACTTTGAAATAGCTTTTCAGATTTAGACAGGTAGCAAATTAGGTTAATGGTCTGAATTTTGACAATATGAATATTGGCAAATAACCCCATTTCACTCCAAAGATGCAGAGAAGATTAAAACTTTGCAATTTATGTCAGGACATAACTATCAAAAATACCACAATTTTATATTCTAGTTAACAACAGTAATGTGATTTTAACACTTTTGCCTTCAAAATACTTTATAAAGAACAATTTCAAGAAACTCTAATGAAAATGTCAAATTCTTCTCAAAAGTGGAAGGAGACAGAGAATTTACATTTTCTTTTTTTGTTTGTGTAACATTTTTTTAAATATTCAAGTCAGTCAGTGATGTTAGGCATGAGAGAAATGAAATAAAAAGCAGAATTTTTCCATTAGTAGTATTCTTTAGACTTATTTTCTTTAGGATGAGTTAGCTCAAAGAGGAAAAATTTCAATTTACATAAGAATTTCAGGTTCTTATATATTGACATATTTACCTATATAATATGTTATCATTATCATTCAATTCATTAAATACTGCCAATATGTTTTAATTGTTCAAGTTTTTACTTGAACTACAGCAAATAGTTTGGGATTGTCTAAAATATAGAACATATGTTTTAAAAATCATAATATTTTAAGTAGCTTTCTTCTGTATTATGACTATAGTAAAAATGATAATTTCCTGTATACCGAAAATGTTTCATCTCAATGAATCCACCAAATGACTTGCAATTCTAACAAATTAAATTGCTTCTTCTGAATAAATATGAATATAGCTTTGATATGAAGTTCCTGGAGCATTTCACAATTATGAAAATAGAAAAAAAAACCTTTCTAAATAGATACTTCATTTTTTGTTTGTAAAGGAGAAATGACTGCATAGTAGGTAAACCACAGGAAACAATGGAGATTACGTAGACATAAGTAAGTCAGATTTCTTCTTCCTTGAGGAAATGAAAATAAATACCTATATTTAAAATTTAAGCTAACCGCCCGAGGCCTTAAATTCTTAGGACATTCTTGCATCTTTGAAAGAAAATGTTGATGGCCAAAACCTGAAGATGGATAGAGATAACAGTTGCACAACGTGGATGCACTTAATACCACCGAATAGTCACTTAAAAGCAATTTAAATAGTAAATTTTGTTATGGATATTTTACCACAATAATTGTTAAAGCAGATGTTGGCTCCTTTACACTTATCCTCACATGTAAGTAAGAAATATCTAATCATACAGGAAGGAGCACTGCAAATACAGTCACCTATTATTATTTTCTGATTATTTTCTAGAGAATTATTTCAAGAGTCAACACCTATCAGAGGTAAGACTAAATAACAGTATGGTCGGATGGATGATTTGTTCTTTAGGTTTTCCTCATTTTTCTAAAGTTTATAAATATCCTTATTAAATATTTCTCAGCAATTTAGTATATTAATGCTGTTACTTCAGTCATGTTCAATTCTGTGCGACCCTAATGGACTATAGTCTGCAAGGTTATGCTGTCCATGGGATTCTCCAAGCAAGATTACTGGAGTGGGTTGCCATTTCCTTCTCCAGGGAGTACATTAATAAATCTGTTTATTTCTAACATATAGTACAATCCTTGGAGTTCAACTATAAATGGAGACACAAAATCTGAGTTGTTTGCTTTGCCTTGTAAGGGTTATGGGCATTTATATATAGGAATGCATACCAGTCCTTTTTAAAGCAACATAACTTTTACATTACAAATATGCATATAAGGGTGGATTGGAAAAATGAGCTCCTTTCAAATATACTTCTCAAAAACTGTGCTGATCACTTTGGCCAAACCTGAAAACTAGCAACAGTTCTTCAATTATAGCTGATCTTCCTGAAAACACAAGTCATCTCTTTCAATATTTGTTTTTGAGATGCATGAAAGAAAGTTGCTGTGACAGCATGGTATAATGGTTCAAAGCGCTAGTCTACCACTTATTACTTGTGAGCCTGGGTAATTATTTAACCCCTCTTTTTCTATTTTTCACTTGTAAAAATCAGGATAATAGTCTTAATTAGTTCATTAGTTTTGGAGGAGATTAAATGAGTTGCAGCTCCCTTAGAACAATGCCAGACTCATCATTAGCTATTATAAATGTTATTTTTCAGCATTAGTCTTAGCTCCAGTGTGAGAAATTCTATTAGAGATGAATGATATTGTGTCTACGTTATGACTGTATTTATTAGGCTCAAAATGAATTCAGATGACTGAATTAAAGAATTTGACTGTTAAACTGATCAAATAAACAAAAGACTGGCCAAGTTTTCACTTGGCTAATTGATATGTATGCAATTACTGAGGAGTTAAAACAAATACAAAAAATGTATATAAAAATATGAAAAAAATTGCATCTTGCTTCTCCTAAAATTATGTTACCTTTTTGTATCCTCAGTGCAGTGAGGTAGAGAGTAATTTCTGAAAGTTCAATTTCTGAAAGTTTTAAAAACACTTGTCTTTTCTTCTGTTCCTCCCTACTACATTATCTCTGACAAACCTTCTGTCTCTGACTGCAGCATGTTGCAATTAGCAACAATTAATTAACCTTACCAAAAACCAGTATGAAGCTGATTTAAGCTCCTTTTTTTCTCCTTTCCCTTTTTTTGTCTTTGTGTCTGTAAAGCTTATGGTTTGAGAAGTTCAGGCAATAGGGATTTCTTTTTCTTTAACTATGCCTACCATAAATACAATGGATGTTTGACATGAGATTATTTTTCCCTATAATTACATAAAGCTTTGGAAAAAGTAAGACTTATTTCTCTGTTTTCTGAATTGCATGCCTTACTTATATGACCATTATTTAACTGTTAGTGTGTGATTAGCAATACCATTATTTTCAGGCAAAGTAAATATAACACCTTTCTTTTAGAAAATGTATCACTTTTCCAATCTTAATAAACAGAAAAGTATGACTTGCATGTAAACCCATGATTTCATTGTTAATCAAATATGTATGTTATATAACTGGTCTCTGCATAGGAATTACTATTAGTTTCCATTCCTCAACTTTTTTATTGCTTTGCTGATCATCTGCCCCAGAGTAAATCATTTAAATATCACTGATCAATTATTCTGATATCTAAAACAAGCTTAAGGGATTAAAATCAATATCCCATTCTGGAAATCAAGTTATGCTGCACCTGAAATTTAACTATACAAAATAAAGACCTAATAGAAAATATTTGTTCTTCCAAACTCTAGTGTTATAAAGGAAGATAGATATTCAAATGTGACAAGAATTTATAAAAATAAAAACACACTAGACTATTTTTAACTAAGATGTGTTGCTCTGCCTATTAATGCATTATGGTTCCTTGTGTGCTTCACATATTCTCTTTATTAAACCACTGAGGACCCTGGTTGTGGAATAGATTAAAGCAATAATTGGCAACTTATATTTAGCAGAGACGTCTGGTTATAAAATGTTAAAATCTCTACATTATTAAAAATGAATTCTATTTAGTTTATGAGTCATATTTATTAAACATCCTTAAGCGCATTATCCTGTGGTAATATTCATTTGTCAAAATGGCCAAAGTAGTTCTTTAAATGTATGTAACTGATTTTTGGTTAGTGTTCCCATCTTCCCAAGATTTCTTATGTGCCCTGAAAAATCACTTTATCTCTTGGCATAAGAGTTCCTTTACTTCGAAACTGCCATCATTTATGTCCCAGGGAGACTCTGCTAATCTTATGTAGAGTTTCTGAGAGTGCCTGCAATGGACTTTGCTGTTCCTCAACTGGTGTTCACTGGTTACAGTTGCCCGCTGTCCCTTGACAATGAAATCATACATAATTACACCCAGCTATATTAAGAGATATATCTTCTTAAAATCATGCAATCATCAAAAGGCTCTCATAAATATTGAGACTCTTCTCATTTCCCTCTAGTTTGTTTTCCTACTTCAGGGCATTGTCTCATATCATCATTCATATAACAGGTTTATAATTATCCAGAATTAATAACTGCATACTGTATGCATATTTCTTACAGGGATATGTATAAAACCAATGTGATAAGAATTTTACCCATCAGCAGTCATTATGTTTTAATACCAATGTTAACTAATTTTCTTCAAAATGATATTTTCATAATGATTTATAAAACTTGTCTCTCTGCTGCATTATATCTAAGCATCTGTAACATCCCCCTTCTTTCTAAATCCTTCTGAACATTCTCTACATTAGTTTAAAAAATTACCTAGCTCTTTCATTTTATATCAGTTTTGTTCCCATCAGCTATGTAACAACTAATTTATGAATGCTAGTGATTTGCATCATATGTATTAGTTTAGTACATTTTTTTATTATAAAGGCAATAACTTTACTAATATTCTTACTTTAATGAGCTCCATGTTTTTTCTCCTTTGATGACTTCAAAAGTTGGAGTCGTGAAATAATTCAGTATTCAAAAAGAAGAAATTCAAGAATCACCATTCACAATAAAACAAAACAAAATCAAACACTGAAATCACTAAGGTACAGACTTCTGAGAAAAATGTGTTTGATGTATAAATATGGGCCAGTGTCTGTATTTCACATTCTTTTAAGTTATTTGATCTTCATCCAGTAATTATATTAATTTTGACAGATAGAGCTCAGTAATAATCAATCTATAGATCAGAAAGCATTTTATCTTTTTAGATTTATGAATGGAATTAAATCTATTGATTAGATACTTACAATTTCCCTTAAACACTGAAATTCTATCATTCTCTAAAAACTGTGACTATTCCATTTCTCCAACCAACAAAGATTTCAATTTCAACATATTTTTAATTTTTATCCTAAATAAAGATGTCAAACATTCTTTTATCCACTGAAGTGAAGCAAATTTACCCAACTACATTTCAGCAATAAAAAATATGCATAAACTTTGTAATCATGTAAATTAAATACATAATCTACTTATAAAGAAGTAATTCAAGACAATAAACTGACCAGAAATTAAAGTACTATGAAAATAGTGTATATTTTATATAAACCAAGTAATACCTAAGACTTTAATATATAAAACTATCAATCATACATGGGCTGTATACAGTCATACAATTACACATATTTCTACGCACTGAAGTTAATTCAGTTCCTTATGATTTTAATATGTTTAAACCAAAGCAGTCAACTTCTCTCAAATTGAACATTAAATTTCACTCGCCAGATTCCTACTTACAATGATCCTCATTTTTGACACATAGAAATTGACCAGTTTTCTTTTATCAGGAAAACAGCTATTTTAGAGTTTAAACCCACTAAGCTGAACTTGACTTAGGGGCTATTGTACTTTCACACATCCTGAGCTGAAGTAGCTCAAACAATGTACTAAAGGTTGCATGTTTATGGTTAAGACCAACCAATTAGGCCAACAAATTAAAAACCAATGCCTCTTAAAACGCATACATTTCAAAAATGAAGTATGATGTATATGTGATGTACACATAGTTTAATATTTTTAAGTAGTTTCCTGGCAATTGTACTAAATTGGCTATCATTCTGTTAGATTCATATAACAATTTACTAAAAAAAATCCATTTAATAGCAGCACATTAAAGAGCAAGATAGGCAGTGAAATCTATAATAATGGTAACTATTCTTAAATCTAAGTCAGTCAATATGATCTTTCAATGCTCCTTTCTAATGACACTTGCAGATGTAGTGGTCCTTTGGCTATTTGTCACATCAGTCCCTACTTATTGGGCTTCCCACGTGGTGGGTGCAGGAGACATAAGAGATGTGGGTTTGATCCCTGAATCTTATCCTTCATTTTGGCATTTTAGTTCTCAGGATGAAGGTTCTGTTTCATGACATCATTATGAAGTCTACAGATTATTTGTTCATTTGTGTTTGATTACTCTAGGGGAGTTAACTTCATATTCTATTTAACACTCAAGTTATATATGTAATCTTTTACATTGTGTTTAGAACTTTTGCTGATTTTCTGTAATACAACATTTTTCTCCAACCTTTCCCACAATTTAGAAAACCCCAAATTTGCCAGGTGTTTTAATGAAAACTCTCTAAGATCTTTTAATATTGATTTTGCCACTCACACTTATGGCCAGAATGTAGTCATCATCATTGCCACAGAAAAAGTAATGTCCAGTTAGTATCAATAACTGGCAAAAATCTTATTCCCTATGCCAATCCTTTTTGAAGAGATTGCAATTTCCTTAATGGAGGAAGATATATATATTTGAAGGTCAAAAATAGTTCAATATAAGCAAGTTCAAATATTTCAACCTAATACACCCACAAGCATACACATGCATTTAGATATATATCCACACACATATTATGCAACTATTATATTTAAAATAAATAATCACCCTGTTTATTGAGGTAGAGACACATGCTTAGCAGTCTGTAAATGTCAGCTTTAATTGTTTATAGAAATAAATATTCTGCTTCCCTTTAAGAGCTGAGGAAACAGACCTAGAATGCTAGCATTACTCAGGTAGGAAGATTCAAATTCAGACTGAGTGCAAAGCCTCTAGCCTTCAAATTCTGCATGCTTCTCTGTACCTACAAATCATTCAACAACTTCTGTCTGTTATTTGATTTTTCATACTGCTCACCCCAAACTTTAGGGATCATTTCTAGGGAAACTAAGAAATACTCTATTGCACATGCAATGGAAGAGTAACAATGTATATTTTTGCCATTATTTTAATAAGCTATACTGTGATCTGACGCTTTAGCTTGTTAAAGAGAAAAATATAAAAAATAAACAATATGATTGTGAAATGTCTGAGATGCTCCACATTTGCATTTATAGCATTATGGTCTGGATCTTGTTCATTGAAAACTGCCTGATGTGGGGAATTAATGTTGTCTGTGGAATATTGACTTAATTGGGTTGAAGCTATTAATCTACTCTGTCACCTGCTAATGGTGCCAGAGGATTCTGGCATGATGCTTTACCTATGTCTACTTTTTACTCCAGGCCATATTATGAAATGATTAAAGCCCATGCTCAGGGCACTATAGTTCTCAGAAAACTATCAAAGTAGTTTCAATTGCTTAGGAGAGTTTTGCTGACGATTTCCTAAACCATTCTTTAAATTTCAGCAAATACTAATGCTGAGACTGAGTTTTACTTGGCTAGCATTGCTAGATGGCCAAAATTTCCAGATGCATTAAATATTTTTAATACTAATTTAATTTATATGTAATCATATTTTATTATAATAAATTTATATATACATATATATATATGAGTTGGTGTGGGAGATGGTGAAGGATAGGGAAGGCTGGCATGCTGCATGCAGTTCATGGGGTTGAAAACAGTCAGACATGACTGAGTGAACAGCAATGTATATATATGTGTATATATATATATATACATATATACATATACATATACAGGTGTCCTCTCAGAAAAACACAACTGAATAGAAATTTAAGCAGAAAGAATTTTCCTAGGGATTTGGTTAGAAACATGTTCAAAAGGCTTAAACAGTATAGAGACGAGTTGGAGGGGGATCAGGGTGGCAAGTGTCACAAGGATTGGTTACTTAAAAACTAGGAATCTGCTTCTGCTCTGAGCCAGTATTTGCTGTATTGCTAGAGTTATAGGAACTCCACTGCCTTGTAGCAGCAAGGAATGCATGGTATTCTCTGGATAGGAATCCAGAAACCCACATTTCCTCCAAGTGTGCACAAACCACCTTGAAACTCCTTGAGGCCTTCAACCACTTCCCAAGGCTCTTCATTGTCTGCTGCTGCAGGAGGCTCCACCAGAAGTAGGAAAACATTTTTTTTTTTCTTCTCCCTTCCCTTTTCCAATCTCTCAGCAGTGGCTCTAACAGGCAGTGCCCTTTGGGAAGCCAGCAAAAGTAGCCTGGAGGATGTAGTAGTTGCCAGCTTCTAAGGGAAACATGGAGCTGAGAGGGAAAAGAATGGACTCAGCACAACTTATTTTATTTTGTCTTATAATTCTATTTTATCCTTACCATTGATTCATTGAGATGATATCGTTAAAGTGCCTTTGGCAGGGTTTTGTCCATTACATAGACACACAAGAAATGTCAGTACCACAGGTGAAGGTCTTTCCGAAATCAATTTAAACCTCTTGCCTTCTGGAACAAAGGAGACAGAATATAATTTAACTTTTTCTTGGTGGCTCAAGGTTAACTTTGGAATACCAAGGTTTACCCTGGGACCATTGCCTTCAATGACTTGAGATGCAAAGCAATGTTTCCTCCAATACTGATGACTCCATACTGCTATAATTTTAAAGTCTATTTTCTGTTTTTCTTTTTCTTGCTTATAAGCAAACAATAATTTCATGCAGTTGTTAGTGTAGACCTATTTAGTAATATCCTTACTGCTCCTAATTTTTTATAATGATTTGTTGTAGGTCAGGAAACAAGATAACAATTTTCTAAAATCTGGTTTTACAAAGAGCAAATCTAAATGAAACTTTGAGTGGCTGCCTGTAAGGGTTTTTCTCATGAGCAAAGTGTATGAGCGCATCTGCTCAGAAGACCATTTTTGTCTACTTTATATCTTCCTCTATTTTCCAGAGTTGTGATTATTTGCTAAGTACCCTCCAGGTAGCTGAGATGCTAATGTAATATTGGCCAGCTAGCAAAAAACAGGCTAATTTTGTGAATGGCCTGAGATGTATTCTGGATGATTCATCTCATAATAAAAATTATTGCATAATTGAGAGAAATAAATCCTTTCTCTTTATGATCAAAATCATGGCCTCTTTTGCAAATTTGCAAAAGTTTATTGTGTTTTGTGGATCATAAAAAACAGCTTATAGAATCAGGGAACTATACAAATACCATTATGCCTTGTGTCTAGATCTTAAATAAAATATATGTATATATGTATAAATGTGCATGCATGTATGTATACATGTTTAAAAGGTACATATAGATATATATGTATATGTATCATATGTTTTGTATGTTGGAAGAATAGGGAGCATAAGACACTAAGCAGAGAAATAGTTGGAAGAAAAAACTTTAATGGCCATAAATCTAATGATATCATCAAGAAAACCTTGACATGTCCCACTATTGCCCTATAGTAGGACATTATGACCTAGTAAATTTAATTATCCACAGATAAAAGTAACATATCACTTTTATCTCTTGCTTCTATAATTCTTTCAAATTTACATTTTGGATCTACTTACATTTATTCTCTTATTCTAGTACTTAAAATAATTAGCCCATGCATAATGACTGAGATTGAGATGACATCCCAAATTTGGTTTTATCATGCTCTCACCTCTGAGTGGTATGGAGCTGAAGGGCATTATTGTACACAGACAGCAATGAGGCAGTCACGTGGGCTGGTAGTGGCAGACTTGGGACAAAACCCGGGTTTCTAGGAAACTATATGTTTGACAATCTTTGGAATTTTATAACTGGGAGAAGCATGCATGCTTGGTAAGTCACTTCAGTCATGTTCAACTCTTTGTTACCCTATGGATTATAGCCTACCAGGCCCCACTGTCCATGGGATTCTTAGTTTCAAAAGGGAGGGCGTATATGTATACTTATAGCTGATTCATGTTGAGCTTTGATAGCAAACAGCAAAATTCTGTAAATAAATAGAAAATAAAAAAAGAATACTAGAGTGGGTTGCCATGCCCTCCTCCATGGAATCTTCCCAACTCAGGGATCCAACTCTCATCTCTTACATCTCCTGCACTGGTAGGCAGGTTCTTTACCACTAGGTATATCTGGGAAACCCAGGAGAAGCATAGGAGATAGTTATATAATAATTATATTTAATTAGTTTTCTATTGCTGCTATAAAAAATTGCCATGAACATAGAGGCTCAAAACAACACAAATATTTTCCCTTTTAGTTCCACAAGCCAGAAGTCTCATTTGGCCAAAATCAAGGTGCCTGCAGGGGTAGTTGCCCTGGAGGGTTTAGGGGAAAATCCACTTCCTTGCCTTTTTCAACTTGTACAGGCTGCCCACGTGTTCTCTCCTGACCACCATCTTCCATCTTTAAAGCCATGAAGAACTAGATGAGTCCCCACTTAATATCACTCTGACCTCATTAAATAGTCCAGTCTCCCCTGACTTTGACTTTCCTGTCTTTATTCTATTTTAGGGAATGATTACTTTGGGCCCACTTGGAAAATCTAGGGTAATCTCCCTCTTGTATGTAAAGTTAGCTGATTGGCAAACTGAATTCCATCTGCAATCTTAATGTCCCTTTATCTTTTAATTGATGTATTCACAGGCTTTTGGGATTAGAACACAGACGTTTTGGGGAGGTCATTATTCTACCTGCCATAGTCAGAGAAAATAATAAACATATAAATTCTCCCCTAACTTTGTTTTCTTGTCATAAAATTACTATCTGGAAGGAAGTATTAGCTTCATTTTTGTAGGAGAGGAAATCATATCCTATGGGCTCTGAACTTTTATTGAAGGAAATTTTTAGAATTTATAAATATAGAGCCTTGAAATGTTTGATGCTCTTATTCTGTAGAAAATAACTGAAATTAAAAAGAAACTACTATTTTATTTGGGGACCCATAAAAAATGCTTAAAGCTTGGGTTTTTAAATAGGTTCAGTTTTCTGGAAAAGAGGAAAGAAAAAGGATACTAATGGTTTCAGATCCATTAAGACGTTGCAAATGAGTATTACTTTAAAACAGCTTTACTTTCTATCTCTAAAATCTGAATGTAGATACATGATATAGTCATGAATGAATGAGTCAACACTGGCACTTGTTTGTAGTCGTTTATGTAGTAATCTCATACATAAACTGTCTTTCAAGGCATCCCCTAATATCACTTAACCTCTCCAAATCTATTTTCACTTAAGTAAAATAAGTTAATATTGTTTGCTGCTGCTGCTGCTGCTACTAAATCTCTTCAGTCGTGTCCAACTCTGTGCGACCCCATAGACAGCAGCCCAACAGGCTTCCCCGTCCCTGGGATTCTCCAGGCAAAAATACTGGAGTGGGTTGCCATTTCCTTCTCCAATGTGTGAAATACCAATACCGTAAGCTAATATATGGGAGAACATAATTAAAATAGAGTCTGTATCTCAAAACGTCTCTGTGGCTCATTATGTTTACCTGTCACCAGGAACAGTTTCAACTTTTACATGAATTCATTTAATCATTTGAAAACCCACTTTACAGTAATTCTATTATTATTCCTATTTTTATACTAAAAACATTGAAATACATATAGGTTAAGCAACTAGTCCAAGATGATCCAAAAATTAAGTGAGAAAATTAGAACTGGAGCTAAATTTGGTTTGGCTCCAAAGGCCAGACATTTTAACTACATAACTTGTCTCTGATAGACGCATTGGCCTAAACACAATTTGATATCCTCATTGTGCGTTAGGATTGTTGTCTACTTGTTAGCACGTCTGTTCTTCAGCATAGAAGCAAAATGCAAAGTAGCAAATATTTACTGAGTATCAGAGTGTCAAATAGAGAGTTCTACGCAGTGTAGGGAGAAGGCCAGCACACTGCTTTGCTTCAGTCTCTGCTTAGTAATTATTTGTCAGTTGATTAGTGAGCAGGATACTCAATGAACTGACTGCAAAAACACCCTCGCAAATTCAAAGAAAAGTAAGGATACATTGCCAGGCACGTTAAAATAGACAAAAATGGTGAAATAAGTTCCATTTTTTCCCCTTGAATTACAGCAAAGTTCACTGGACACATTTTGCTATGTTCACCGGTGCAGATGTATTAAACCTTGGCATTTTGAGGAACACTTCTAAAATATACATTGGTTTCATTAATACTGATGCATTCATAAGCATGTTATGTATGCTACCATTTACATTTCATACCAATGTTGGATGAAAGGGTATAAATGCATTATAAACATATTCTCAAATTAAGAATGTGAGCCCAGTGTTGTCAGGTTCTGACAGTTTAATATGTTGAGAATAGTGGGGTTCATTTTCAAAGCCACATGCTCTAATTTAGCCATGTGGCTTCATGTTTATTTTAATGGCAGTTGCAGAGTGAAATCACCACAAAACACCCTGAGCACTTACCCAACTGTTTCTACCAAAGGAAAGGGAACATTAATTGAACTAAAATTATACTTAACCTTAGCCAAAAGGATGTTCTCCAGCTTTGCTTAATTACTATGTTCTTATGCTTTAGTAAAATATCACAAATAGGAACAAACTTAAAAAAACTTTTTAAAATTAATTATATACTGCATGTGTCATGACTCAAAATGTAGTATATCTTAGGACATTAAGTAACAAATGCTGATCTATCAACATGGCAATTTTTTCTTTAACAATTAGACTTCAAATTCATCATAACCATATTAATTATATTATCAAAAATCCAGTGGCATAAAATTGGGAAAATTTTACCTCAACAGATAGCCTCTTTTCTCAGAACTATTAACTTCATATCACAGACAAAATACATTAATCTCACATTGGGTTTTAAAAATGGATAGGACCACATCTCTAAATTAATGATTCATAAAATCATTTGCAGCTATTAGCCTATAAGGATAAGTGCTGGTAGCTCTTTTTATTTCACTACTTTGTGTGATATCATCAATTCAAAGTCTATCTCATATGGGATAATTTATATATATCACATAATTCACTGAGACTTGTCAGGCTTTTAAAATTTGCATTACCATGTACAATTATAAGTGTCACAATATGAAATAATATTCAGGCAGTGATTCTCTGAAAATTCCTTTAATTACTTGAGCCCAATCATGAGTCCTATAAGCCATGAGCTGTAGAGCTTATAAGGCTAGCAAGAGTTCTGTTTTGCCTTATAGCCTTGGCAAAATCTAGCTCTTTCAAAGGATGTGCACTCATTGCAATGTTTGGACCAAGGAGAAAAAAAAGAGATGCCGTGGGCAGCAGGGAATAGATGTTCTTCCAGCCACTCTTTGTCAGGAAGCAGTGCAATCTGTCTGTCTGAATTTTATCTTGCCACTTAGAGAAATGAACATGTCTTTGTACTTCTGTTCACTCTAATGAATGTGATGTGTAAATGCTTAAAGATTTCAATTCACAAGTCCTTTCAACACCTTTCTTTTGAAAGAAAGTGATAAACATCGTTTAGTTAATAAAAATTCAGGTATCAAAGGCAATTCATGTATATTTATGATAATAAAATACAAATAAGCTTAAGCACTCTGTGTACAAACATCTAATTGGTCATTGAAGGTCACTAGGCCTTGGACACTGGTCAGTATGAATCAATGTGATTCTTTAAAAATTTACTAAAACTTACCTTATCCCAACTGCTCTAGAAAGTGTTAATATAAATTGTTTAATACAAATGCATAAAAGTGGTCAATATATCTTCTAACCCTGTAATCCTAGAAGCCAGAAAGAATATAAATGAGTGACACACACACTCATGCCAAAATCACATTATTTTGACGAAAAAAACCTGAAAAAATAAAAAAAAGCTAAGCAGCATTGCGGTTCAATTGCTAAGTCATGTCCGACTCTTTGCGATCCCATGGACTGAAGCATACCAGGCTTTCCTGTGTCTGCTGGATTTGTTCAGATTCATGTCCACTGAGTTGTTATGCCATCCAACCATCTCATCCTCTGCTTCCCCCTTCTCCTTTTGTTTCCATCTTCCCCAGCATCAGAATCTTTTCCAATGAGTCAGTTCTTCACATTATGGTATGTTGCAAAAGAACAAGCTAACTGGTAGTGAGCATAATTAGAAAACCCCAGTCATGCCTCTAAATAAAAATAATAACTTGGGCAACAGTTTCTGGGTGTCAGTTTGCTAATATTCTGAACATATCGATATTACCATATTTTAAAGGTAATACTATGACTTACTGGGCTACCCAGGTGGTGCAAGTGGTAAAGAAGTGCCTTCCAATGCAAGAGACAGAAGAGATGTGGATTCAGTCCTGGGTCAGAAAGATCCCCTGGAGGAGGAAATGACAACCTGCTCCAGTATTCTTGCCTGAAGAATCCCATGGACAAAGGAGCCTGGTGGGCTATGGTCCATGGGATCACAAAGAGTCAGACACAGACATGACATGACTGAGGAGGCAACAGAGCGTGAGTGCAAGCATAATAACTTACTACTTTACGACTTGGGGCAAGTTGCTCAGTTCCTCAAACTGAGATTCTCACATATGGAGGGAAATAGAGATAGTAATAATCGTCTCCATATCATTAGATTACTGTGAGAACTGAGTTATTTTTTACAAAGACCTGATGCCTAGAGATCTACATGTAGCAAGTATGTTAATTATTGTCATAGTTATCTGTGTGCTCCAAGAAACACTAATTTTGTTGAAGTTGTTTGGCATATAAATAAATAGCTGAAGTAAATAAATAAATTTATTTATTTTTACAGATTTATTGAAGTATAATTAACAATTAAAATTGTAAGATATTTAAAGTATGAATTGTGATGATTTGATATACATATACATAATGAAAGTTTTGCCCCCATCTAGTTCCATAATCTCCCATATTTATCTTGTTCGTTTGTTTGTTTTGGTGAGAACATTTAAGTGTTACTCTCAGGATAAATTTATTTCTATAGCCAAATAAAATAAACAGCTCTACATTGAAAAAGTTTTGAACGTGACATGTTAATAGTCAATTATTTTTTCCTTCATAATGTACAACAACTTGTAATAAGATGCACTGTACATCTCTAAGAGGGAAATATTACCCTACATTATTGGACTGAAATCCTTATTTCAGAGAACAACTGGTAGGAAGAATTTTCTGCCAAAGCCATTCTGGAAAATATTTAAAATGATTATCTCTGAGCTAACTGGGGTTTATAATACCGATATCTCAGGTTACATGAAACACCTTTCAGAATCTTGCTTCCTTTGCTCCATTCTAGAATAAGTATCAATGAAATAGAAGCCGTGTGCTCAGGGCAGTTGTAAGGAAGAGGTAGCCTCCAGCTTTAATTTCCTTGTTTCAGTTCCTCAGGTGGCATTTTCGATTTAGGTGAGCAGGTTTTTCAGGTTTGAATCTTCCTTTTCCAGAACTTAGATTTCTTGCTGAGATATTGAGACTTAAAATCCTTGTGGCTTTTGAGTGTTCAAGCTGAGGTCTGGAGTTGAGTTTATAGATCACATTACCAAGCAGTCTTTTGAGCCACCATGGCTCTGATCAATTATTGTCCTAATCAATAGTCATTATTTTCCCCTTGCCTTTTCTTAATTCCTTAAAATATATCCTAATGAAACACATACTTAGAATTACTTAGAGCTGATTATTTAATACTTCTAATACACAGTTGCAAGAATACAAATTACTTGTTTAAAGTCTTTGCTACAAAAGAAACCCTGTGAGTGCTTTAAACAGGCAATTCCTTAAGTTGGTTCAACTTTTTCCCAAATAATAATTTGAATTTGTAGCTTTATATTTACTTCACAAAATAAGTAATTAAGTAGACATTGAAATACAACCCCTCTCATGTGTAGATTTTATTTTCCTTTCTCATTTCATTATTTTATGCATACAATTAGTTTTCTAATTCTGGTCAGGAATAATTGTTCATATGTAAAAGGCACTGTGTTCAGTGTATAACTATCCTATGATTAAGTATTGATATCTAACTGTTAAAAAATGAGGAAACTGAAGCTATTAAAAGTTGACCAAATTGATTAGAGGTTACTGTGTCTGAGGCTATTGGTGCTTAAATTCAAGTCTTTCCAATAATACTATGTGTTAGCTATTAATATAGTTGTTTATAGACAAATGATTAAAATATGAAAAGTATGTTACTTTTCCACATTCTCTTAGCTAACAAGTGCTGGGGTGAGGATTTGAACTTCTGATAAAACAGAAACAAGTATGGGAACTAGGAGAAAGGATTAATCAGACAGTTCTATGATTTTAATTATAGAGTGACCTAGGATACAAAATGGTCATTGTTATGAGAAATATGACAATGTTGATGCAGAGAATAAAAAGGCTGACATAATGATGGAAGAAAATATATATATATATATATATTTCTATACATATACTATACATTTAGTGCAGACTACTAGATTCAAGGATTTTTAATTAGCTGTAAAAATGATGCTGTAATAGGAATTAGCAAAATTTTGTTTTCAAATAATATGGAAAGTTCATAGAGAATACATACTCATGGAAAATTGACTATTTAACAGTTTTATAACATTTATAACACTCAGGGCATTTTCCAGAAGGAGAAAATTGGGTTGTTAAATGGCAGATGGTTTTCTCTGAAGCCCTATGGATTGTGTATTATTAAAGGTTGATACTTTCAGTTATTCTGATTTTACTGGCAGTATACATAGTATATACATGAGGCATGAGGTACCCTGGTTTTCAAATGAACTGCTCCCCTGATATTACAATATTTAATGCAGGCCAGGATACTGGCCTGGTAGCTCAGACGGTAAAGCATCTGCCTACAATGCGGGAGATCCGGGTTCGATCCCTGGGTCAGGAAAATCCCCTGGAGAAGGAAATGGCAACCCACTCTTGTACTCTTGCCTGGAAAATCTCATGGACCGAGGAGCCTGGTAGGCTACAGTCCATGGGGTCACAAGCCTCTTGATGAAAGTGAAAGAGGAGAGTGAAAAACTTGGCTTAAAGCTCAACATTCAGAAAATGAAGATCACAGCATCTGGTCCCATCACTTCATGGGAAATAGATGGGGAAACAGTGTCAGACTTTATTTTTGGGGGCTCCAAAATCACTGCAGATGGTGATTGCAGCCATGAAATTAAAAGACGCTTACTCCTTGGAAGGAAAGTTATGACCAAGCTAGATAGCATATTCAAAAGCAGAGACATTACTTTGCCAACAAAGGTCCGTCTAGTCAAGGCTATAGTTTTTTCAGTGGTCATGTATGGATGTGAGAGTTGGACTGTGAAGAAAGCTGAGTGCCGAAGAATTGATGCTTTTGAACTGTGGTGTTGGAGAAGACTCTTGAGAATCCCTTGGACTGCAAGGAGATCCAACCAGTCCATCCTAAAGAAGATCAGTCCTGGGTGTTCATTGGAAGGACTGATGCTAAAGCTGAAACTCCAGTACTTTGGCCACCTCATGAGAAGAGTTGACTCATTGGAAAAGACTCTGATGCTGGGAGGGATTGGGGGCAGGAGGAAAAGGGGACAACAGAGGATGAGATGGCTGGATGGCATCACCGACTCGATGGACGTGAGTCTGGGTGAACTCCGGAGTTGGTGATGGACAGGGAGGCCTGGCATGCTGCGATTCATGGGGTCGCAAAGAGTCAGACACAACTGAGCGACTGAACTGAACTGAACTGAGTGACTTCACTTCACTTCACTTCACTTCATTTCAAGATACTCTGGGAAAAAAGTCACTAATAATTATTTTGTTCATGGAGCTGGAGCAGTGAATGAAAGAAAACTGAATAAATGTGAATCCTAGGATTATTGATTAATATGATTATAATGCTATAATTTATCTTAATGGAATTTATAAAAAATAATTTATACAGTTTGCAAACCCATTTTAATATGTGTAGCCTAATTTTTTTTCTATAGTTATCCACCTTTCTCAGTCTGGTGTTGGCACTTACTGGACAAAAATACATCCCCAATTCAAATCACTAAAGAAGAAAAGACAAGATTTGGAGAAGAACTATCTTCTATTATTTTTTGCCTTTCTTTTTCTCTCATGAAATGAATGACATATTTATAGTATTGCAATAGATAAGGGTTTGCTTGAATAAGTGAATAGATAAATACAAACAGAACAAATGCTTAAAAATATCAATGATAAAATTATCTTCTAAAATTGGGCAGAAATTTTCATTATAAAGAAAAAGAATGAATGAGAATATCAGTCAAGAATAAATTCCATTGATAGGGAAAAAAAATCATAAATTTAATCCTTGCATTTCATGAATTTCCAGTGGCATATAAAGCAAGACTACTTGCATTTTTGTTATGTCATTGTTAATCCACTAAGGTTTTTCAATTAACATTAATATTTACACTAATTACAAATGTGTAATAGAAGGGTTAATCAGAGCATTCTGGAAAACAACATCCAACCATTCAGTCTTCCAAAAAAATTTGTAACTAGTAGTTTGTCATACTTTTGGCAAGCTAACTAAAGACTGGCTTCTTATATGTTAGGTTGTTATGAAGCTAACAGCACACTAAAAATCTTCTCACCTATACAAATTAAGTGCATTCATATGCAATTCACATGCATTACTTACTTCACATTTTGGTGCTTTTAGAAGTTTATGTGGAGTTGATGCACCATCTCCTTTGATTTATTCACAGGATTATTGATTATCCATTCTAAAATTGAAATGAACAGAAAGGCTGGAAAGGCTGGAGAACCTGGTGGCCAGTTGCCATCAATGCACAGTGATTTGGCAGAAAGTTAAAACTCTTAGCTAAATCGTAGTTTCTATGATTGTTTGAAAGTGTTTTTAGAGGGTTAGTTCTTCTTCTTTTTTTTTTTTTTCCCCTATTTAAAACCTAGAAAGACTAGGCCCTTTGTTGTATACTGACTGGTATACTTTCCAAGAAAAACTACTAGTCTTCCTACAATGCTGATGGCTGATGTTTTTGATTGGGTTTTAAATTTGGAAACATGGCACTCTAGACTAAATTTTTAATGTATTTTCGTAATTCAAATGGAGGTAGGAGATCACTTTAAAGATTGCTGCCAAACTTTGTTTAAAAATACATTTATAAAAATATTCAGAACTGGAATCTAAAGTTGAATTTTCTGTATATTTTTTCAGTAATTAACTCATCTTTGTATAAAAAAAATAAGAGAAAATGGGCTAGACTATGTCTACAAAAAGCACATTTGCCTCCAGATTAGACTTTTCTACCTCTAATAAAAATAGTAATATCTTGAGTCAAAAAAGCAAGCCCTAAATAATTTAGATCAGATCTTTTAAACTCAGATGATTTTAAATTTAGGAGAAAAGTTACAGAATTTTCTTTCCTTTGGGTTTTAAAGCATCTAATGAGTTCTCTGTTCATTTTATAATTAGAAGCAAAATGTTATAACTCCCTCTTGTAGAAAAACTTCCCTTCCTAGAAATCAAATCCCAGCAATATAACTTTCAAGGATATTGTGCCTTCTGTTGTAACTCAGTGTCAAAGTTATAGATGTGTCCAATTGATGATAAAATAACAAGGATTCTATGCTAATGAGCATTTTTGTAGATATATTGATCTGGGTGGCAGAAAGTCATACTTATCTAGCCATTAATGTTTGCCAAGCAAAAGTAGAAACAGGGTCATTCAGCTACAGAATACAAACTTGTCCAAAGTGTACTTTACCTATCAAAACCTGACACCAACCAGAAGAATAAGATACAATTTATTTTCTGTACCTCTGACAGCTGACAGCTTAAATTTGGCTTGGTTACTTTCATGGAAGAAAGAGTCCTAGGTAGGGCCAGATCAAAATAAAACTGTCTTTAATTAACTCCTACTCTTTCTTTTCACAATCCATCCTGAAAACCAATGTTGGCACCCCACTCTTCAATAAACAGATGGTAGAATTTTGTTGTGACTCAGAATAATGTAGTAGCTTCACTATCAAATGGACAAGGGCATGATTCCCACCATTATTTACTGGCTCTGCAAATGTAAGTTATTTAACCTCACTAAGCTTGATTTCCTCATTAAATCTACCAGGATTATGATCCTACATCAGTGGGTTGTGAGGCGAATTAAATAAAATAAGGTTTATATAATCTATTGTTGCCTAAGCACTAGTATAGTTTACCCACAGTTCACTAGACCATTTTCCTTAAGGATCAATTGGTAGGACTTTGGCTCTCTTCCATTCTTGACTCCCTATTTGTGTGCTCAGTTGCTCAGTCATGTCTGAGTCTTTGCGACCCCATGGACTATAGCCCACCAGACTCCTCTTTCCATGCAATTTTCCAGGCAAGAAACTGGAGTGAGTTGCTATTTCCTCCTCCAGGGGATCTTCCGAACCCAGGGATTGAACCCATGTCCCTTGTGGCTCCTGCACTGGCAGGTGGATTCTTTACCACTGCCCTACCTGGGAAGCCCCTGAATCCCTATAAGAAGTTCTAAAAGGAAACAGAGTACTTTATACATGACTAGGGCCTTAATGCCACTGTTAACAGTTCTTATTAGGCTATCCAAGTGGTAGCATAGGACTTGGGTTCCTATTTCACTATTGAATGAAGATTCTTTGTTTTCTGCAGTTTATCTTCATGTGTTCCCCCAACAACTTTTATGGAAATGTAACTCAATTCCTGGACAGAGAGCTCTCAGTAGTGATAACCAGAATTGTTGAAGAGGGGGGCCTTGTGACACAGTCTGTCAGCTTTGCTCATAGTCTGGACCTCTTTCCAGGAAACAGGATTATATGAGTGTAGATTCAAATGCAGGTTCAAACCAGATACTCCCCTGAGTTCTCTGAGTCAAGGAGCAGAGTCTAGCCCATTCTGCCAGATGCCATGTTTGGACACAGTGAACTTTTTAAACATTATTTCAGGGGGCTTGTGTTTCTCCTGGCATCTGGCTTTCATTACATCCATCTCCAAACTCCAATTATTAAAAGATTTGAATTGCTTTCAATGAACTCCTGTTCTAAAGAAGAATCAGAACTTGTGGCTGGATACCTGGTTTGGACCAAGTATGTGACTGTCACTGTGAGAATTTATTTTTTCCACGATGCTCTGAAGAGGTGATAGGGAGAGGGAGGCAGGAGGGAATGTCTACCTGAATCTCAGTTTTTACCCAACATAGAGACCTCTGCATACATTATACATGTAAAGTTCCTGGTATAGAGTAGGCATTTGATTTAGTAGTTGATATATTTTTCTTTTCTTGTCCTCCACGCACCATTGGGTAGAGTGTCTTATAAGGGGATAGTAAGTGGTATAGTATTCCTTTATCCACTACTAAAGAGACCACCTCAGGGATAAACACTAATCATCATGAAGATGCAGTCATCTTGCTCTCCGCTTCATGCATTGTGCTATCTTAATTATGACTCCTTTCTTTGGACAGTAAGGTTAAAAATATTAAGCACGTTCAACATAGAACATATTTTTCCTCCTTCTAGAGAGCCTTTAACAATTACTTGATTGAAGATCTGAGCTGTAGGTAGCTATAATTTTGCAGACTCGTTATATTATTTCTGGCTTATTTAAGTGTTGACTCATTTTGTACTGTCTGAGAGCTGAAAAGAAATCGTTAGGGAAAGGCTAAAAATATCTTTGAGTTTTCCTTCTATTGCTTCAATTTGATTTTTCTGATGTATGCTAAAAATCATATTCTACACATTAGGGAATCTAGAAATCTTTCGAAAGGAGGAAAAACTCTTCCTCTTTTCTCCTAGTGCTTTGTGTCATTTGATAATATACACGAGTAGGTTTAATACTCAATCATTTCCCAAATCTAATTTGACTGTCGAATGGGGTTTAATTTACATGATGATATAATTTCTCACATCAGAAAGCATAGTAACCCTTTTTCTTCTGAGGTTAATGGTGATCTAGCCTAAAGCCTCAAAGATAATTACGAGGAATGTGCTTCAGGTGACAAAGTAGTTTTGACAATCCCAGACTATTGATAGCTTTTTAATTATATTTCTCTCCACCATAGGAGACTATATGCTTTCTGCTTAATAGTTTAAAGGGCTGCTGTTGCATTTTGAAAATTAATTTCTATTGTAATCTATACTTTTAACCTATTGATACTCCAGATGCATGAAACTTCATGCTACTAGTCTACAACCCCTGAAATGAAACTAAATGAAATTCTTGGTTACTATTTGTGTGTGTGTGTTTACATGAAATTGAAAACACTATCAACTAGAAAATATATAAATATTTATTGATTCTCTTGTCTTCTTACTTGATATTTTCTGATATATAACATTTTTTTAACTTAAAGTATTTTTGTTTTGTTTTTAAGTGAGAGAGCATCACTGGAAAAGGGTATAATACAAGAAAAAGGGAACAACCTACGTTTCAAAATTAGTTTGAGTTAATGGAAACAACAGCAAAAAGAAGAAGAAAATATATTTTATGCAGGATCACTTAGTCTTCTGCATGTACCTGGATATTTTGCTAAAACAAACATATTTTTATAAAGCTCAGTTCAGTTCAATCACTCAGTCGCGTGTGTCTCTTTGTGACCCCATGGAATGCAGCACGCCAGGCCTCCCTGTCCATTACCAACTTCCAGAGTTTACTCAAACTCATGTCCATTGAGTTGGTGATGCCATCCAACCATCTCATCCTCTGTCATCCCCTTCCCCTCCAGGCTTCAATCTTTCCCAGTATCAGGGTCTTTTCAAATGAGTCAGTTCTTTACATCAGGTGGCCAAAATATTGGAGTTTCAGCTTCAACATCCGCCCTTCTAATTAATATTCAGGACTGGTCTCCTTTAGGATGGACTGGTTGGATCTCCTTGCAGTCCAAGGGACTCTCAAGCGTCTTCTCCAACATCACAGTTCAAAAGCATCAATTATTTGGTACTCAGCTTTCTTTTTGGTCCAACTCTCACATCCACACATGACTACTAAAAAAACCATACCTTTGACTACACAGACCTTTGTTGGCAAAGTAATGTCTCTGCATTTTAATATGCTGTCTAGGTTGTTCATAATTTTTCTTCCAAGGAGCAAGCGTCTTTTAATTTCATGGCTGCAGTAACTATCTGCAGTGATTTTGGATCCCCCAAAATAAAGTCTGTCACTGTTTCCACTGTTTCTCCATCTATTTGCCATGAAGTGATGGGACCAGATGCCATGATCTTAGTTTTCTGAATGTTAGTTTTAAGCCAACATTTTCACTCTCCTCTTTCACTTTCATCAAGAGGCTCTTTAGTTCTTCTTCACTTTCTGCCATAAGGGTGGTGTCATCTGCATATCTGAGGTTATTGATATTTCTCCCGGAAATCTTGATTCCAGCTTGTGCTTCATCCAGCCTGGCATTTCTCATGATGTATTCTGCATATAAGTTAAATAACTGCTACTGCTACAGTTAAGGCTTCAGCCGTGTCCGACTCTGTGTGACTCCATAGACGGCAGCCCATCAGGCTCCACCGTCCCTGGGATTTTCCAGGCAAGAACACTGGTGCGGGTTGCCATTTCCTTCTCCAGTGCATGAAAGTGAAAAATGAAAGTGAAGTCACTCAGTCATGTCTGACTCTTAGCGACCCCATGGACTGA
Source organism: Bos javanicus (assembly GCF_032452875.1). Taxonomy (NCBI): domain Eukaryota; kingdom Metazoa; phylum Chordata; class Mammalia; order Artiodactyla; family Bovidae; genus Bos; species Bos javanicus. The sequence goes on along the minus strand of NC_083869.1, from coordinate 54,806,260 downwards.
AGCCTACCAGGCTCCTCCGTCCATGGGATTTTCCAGGCAAGAGTACTAGAGTGGGGCGCCATTGCCTTCTCCGAAGTTAAATAAGCAGGATGACTATATATAGCCTTGACGTACTCCTTTCCCTGTTTGAAACCTGTTGTTGTTCCATGTCCAGTTCTAACGGTTGTTTCGTGACCTGCGTACAGATTTCTCAAGAGACAGGTCAGGTGATCTGATATTCTCATCTCTTTAAGAATTTTCCAGAGTTTATAAAGTAGTAGAGCCAATATATTTATTATTTTCTTTATCTTTAAGGCTAAATCAATCAAAATTTTAAACTATTTTCTTTCAAATTAGGTAAGTCTGAAGATTAATTTTGACCTGAATTTAGTTCTAACACTTAACTGATTTACAATATTTTATTAGTTTCAGGTATACAACAGTGTTTCAATATTTTATTTGATTATACTCCATTTAAAATTATTACATTATAATGGCTATATTTCCCTGTTTTGTAAATGTATCTTTGATGCTTATTATTTTTATACATAGTAGTTTGTTCCATTTTTAAGTTGATGTTATTCACACAAACAGCTACATGAAAGCTGAAAATTTTAGTCACATATCCTTATGTTTGATTATATTAAATCAAATCAATTTATACTTCACATCCTCATTTATATTCTTCACTTCATAAAAGTTATTCTTAGCACCTGATTCTTCACTCAGAGCCAAATTATGATCTGATTGGTCAGATACATATAATTTGTGGTTTATATAAAGAAATGGAATTGCAACTTATTCTCTGTCAGACTATTGTAATAACAATCATAATACATAGAGCTTAGCGATATTTATGATTACTTGCTTTAGTACCATCATTCAATGAAAAAAGAAAACTGATGCCCAAGACACAAAGCAGTATGCACAAGACTATTTCAGTTATTTAGTAACAAAATGTAGTGAAGTCTGATCACCTGGATCAATTAGCATTCCACCACACCACTCATATTAATAAGGCTATTATTTGTTTAACTTTCTTGTGTGGCTTATAAAGTTTACAATCCACTTTTAGAAATTAAATGATCAAAGTAGAATCTTTAGATTTTACAAAGACAGATAAAGCAGTGGTGTTTTTATCATACTGAATCCAAAATGTTATCTTCTCTAGGCTCCAAACTCTCATCAGCAAATGGAGTAAAGTTTGAGGAGGGTTTTATGATAGCACTTCTATAGAGAGGGAGGGATTAGAAAGAAGTGCAGAGGTTGGAAAACACAGGGCAGATGTAAATAGAAGAAAACGAAATGAATGCCTAATATGTGTCTTTTTATTAGATACCTACTACGTGCCAATCACTGTGCTTGTGCTGTGATAAGGATACTAAGGCTTTGGGTACTAAAATAACTTGTTCAGTTCATTTAATTTGTGTGTTTGAAAATAGAATTCAAAACCAGTTACTATGTTTTGCTTAAATAGACAAAACTGGGAATAAGACTGGAAAGTGGAAAAGGGGATGGAAAGGACATAGTTTGCCAGTCCTTAAAAGTAGCAATGGTAAACCACTAAAGATTTACAAGCAAAACAAAACAAACAAACAAAAAGAGCTCTTCTCATAGGACAATGATGGTGGAATATAGTACCTAATCTAAAAGAATGTTAATTTACTGATTCCAAAAAGAACTGTAATAGAGTTTTACAATAGATTAGTCAAGAGAGTAATGGGACTAATAAGTTTTGATCAGTATGAACTTTGAAGGCTTTTAGCATACACAGATGGATAAAAAAATTATAGAAAATTCTCAGACATGCAATATCACACTCGTCAAATAAATCACTTACCCTTAATAAAACGTATAGCTTGAAAGTGAAGGAAAAACTTTGTTGAGAATTTTTGAAGAAAGAAGACTTGGGGTCTGACTGAGAAAAAAGAATCAGTACAAACAAGTACTCTCACTAATGAGTACTTGTCATGTGAATGGGTGGTTAGAGAAGTGTTAGTTAAAATTAAACAAATAAGAGAGACTAGATGATATACTAGGTAAGAGGAAATTGAAAGAAAAGATGATGGAATATGTTTCTATTTTTGAAGACTTTAGTCTGGAATTCTAATTATCACCCATGTTTTTAATAATGAACTATTGAATCGTAAATAGAGGTAAGGGAAATTAGGGTTGAAAATATGTTTTAGAGTCAATTTCAAGAGTTAGAGTTGAAACTGAAAATAAATAATCACTGAGGGAAGAAGCATGTCAAGTTAGAATTGTTATCAGAAATTCTAAATGCACAATTTTATGTGAAATGAAAGAATAGGAAAAAAAGAAAGAGAGAGAAATTGTCATGAAGCAGTAAAAGCTGGTTAGAGCTGTGTCACAAAAACCTTTTAAAGATGTCGATGGCTATCAAATATTGGAAGCACAGCCAGTGCAAGGAAAACCGACAGTTAATTGGAAATGACTACTGTGTGGTCATGGTTACAATTGTGAGCCCTGGAAAGGGGTGATGACACAAACTAAGGCCTGCAGAGAAGATAGGTGGTGAAGAATTAGAAAGGGCAAGAAGCAGACCAGCAGTTCCCAAAGCCTGAATCAGAGCCTTAATTAATTTGAGAAAGACATTTTCACTGATCGAAATGGGGGAGGAGAATGAAAACAAATCATAAGATTCTATAAATATTTATTTCCTACGTTGGGAGTTTAAGTCATTTTCTTAACACAATTATAGTAATGAGAGATAATTATGTTTAATCATTTTCTTATGGTAAAGCAAAACTGTTAGCAACTGTAAATTCATTCTAAATTTTATTTCATAGATATAATTCTTTTCTTTGGAGAAGATTCTTGAGAGTCCCTTGGACTGCAAGGAGGTCAAACCAGTCCGTCCTAAAGGAAATCAGTTCTGACTATTCATTGGAAGGACTGATGCTAAAGCTGAAACTCCAGTACTTTGGTCACCTGATGTGAAGAACTGACTCACTAGAAAACGCCCTGATGCTGGGAAAGACTGAAGGCAGGAGGAGAAAGGGACAACATAGAATAAGATGGTTGGATGGCATCATCAACTCCAGGGACATGAGTTTGAGCAAATTCCATGAGTTGATGATGGAGAGAAAAGCCTGGTGTGCGGCAGTCCATGGGGTTTCAAAGAGTCAGACATGACTGAGTGACTGAACTGAATTGAACTGAACTGGTCAACAGGATTGTAAAGTTACGTGGACTCAAGGAGAATACTACCTTTAAGGAAGAATAATTGTGGATGAGAATATAAGAAGACAGTACCTAGATGAAGTGACTGGGCTACTCTAGAGGTTTATAAAATGGGGGTGAGGTGAAGGGTAGAGAAAAATACTGAATATTCAAAATAGGAGAGTTAGTTAATAGATTTTTTTAAGGGTAAGAAGGAATGATATAAATACAAAAACAGAAATATTAGCTCCAGAAAAATTGATACTTAACCCTTTGAGACAGGAGTTTGATGAAATTGATGCCATAATTTAGTATATGCCCTTGTCTTTCCACAAGGTATTTTCCTTTTTAGTTAATATCCATGCAGAAAAAAAACACGAATTGTGAATAAAACTTAAAGAGAGAAATAAACCTTTTGTTATGAATATATATGTGTAGTGAATATAATAAAAGATGTATTAATAATACATTATTCTCTCCCAGTAATACATATTGTATCCCAGATTTACCTGATTTTAAATGTGATAATTCATAGCTATGTTTGTCATTGCTCAGTCTTTCAAGTTCCCACACCTTGCAACAGCCTTCACATGATAGGTACTAAATAAATATTGTGTTGAATTATAGACAAATATTTGCAAATTGTTCAGGGTGGAGCAACAATTCTGTTTGTGCTCATTTATTTCTTGCATGTCCTAATATTGGTGGTTTTATCATTATTTTATTTTACCTTCAAAGCATGAATAATGATAGCAAGGTCTTGTATTTCAATGGTCTATCATTTGTAGTCTAAATAATTACTTGCTATGCAAAAAATTTTCTCTGCCTTGGTGTGAAAATTTTAAGGCCCTTTATGTGGCTGGAATGAGTTATCAACTAGTATTTATGAATTTTACAACAAATTGTCATTTTTCCTGATAAAATGTGCCTATAATATTATTATCTTGATCATTCTTCTTAAGTTACAGTTGATATTTAAATCATGTTTCCTTTTCTGGAAATGACCATGCTATTTTCTAAATAAATATCACCTTTCAGGTGGAAATGAACACCCAAAAGTCAGCCATATTAGGATATAGACACTTGGACTCAACTTAATAACTTATGGTGGCAATGTGAATTGCAGTTAATCTATTTGCAGAAACATTCTTTACAGAATACAAAGTTATTCAAAATAATAAAAAATAATTTATTGTAGTAGAATTTTTCTGTAGTTCTTTGCATTTTATAACTTTTATATTGTATATTTTATATTCTATATTTTTATCTTTAGATTGATTCTCAAAAAAAACCAAAACAAACAAAAAAAACCCCTCCAGTCCACATTTGATGCAGCTTTCTGGTTTTGTTTAACTTCATCTAATTTAATATGAAAAAAACACACCAATACTGATACAAAATACTCATCTTTTTTAAGTTGCAAAGTCTGCATGAATTAGACTATCATCCATTTCAAAAATGTGTCCATGTCCATACAGATTAATTCAAATACAGAGTTGAATAATTGCTGAATTATTATTTATATTTGGAGCATCCAATATCATGATAAATGCCTGAATTCTTCATATCACATCACTTTCTAGATAGATATGTCTTATAGATGTATACTAGTTGTCTGCAAGATCTGGAATTTAATTAAAAGAAACAGTAAAATTCAAACTAAGTTGTAGTTTTAAATTACATATTCCTGGGAACATTACAGCCTTCATATTGCTGGCTTTTCAGTGTTTCATAGAAAAGCTTTATTAAAAAGGCTTTAAAATGAGATTAATTTAAGTTTAAATTGTCACTTACAGAACTCTTCCAGCTTGCCTGAAGCAAAATTACATCCAATTCAAAATTAGAAGAAAAAAAAATTAGCACTTTCAAACCTTTTAAATGGTACTAACCCTTATTTCATTTTTAATTTCTTCAATCCACAGAGAAATTAACCATATTGTATAGACTATCAGTTAGTCTAAATTATTGAAGAGGAATGCAAGTGTATGACCATATGTGTAAGCACACATGTTAATGCAATAATTTAGAGATGGAAGGAAAAATAAGGTAAATTTGCTAATTATAATTCAAGATTACCTTGGGGTGTTCTTTGCTTACTCATTTTCAATTACCCCACAAATCCAATCTGTTAGAAAATTGCATTGCCTTATCTTCAGTTCCTATCTAGAAAGTGAGTACTTCTTATTACTTCCAATGCTATTACTCAACAAGTTACCATTGTCAATTCCCTGCTTACTACAATACACTCCAACTAGACTTCCATTTCTAACCTTTCCAACTGCAATCTACTTTCAACAGTATTCAGAATTATGCTTTAGAAACCTAACTCAGGGCTTGGTGCTCCTCTGCTCAAAACTCTACAATAGCTTCCATTTTACTAGAGTAAAAGCAATCCTTGCCTTTATCAATACAGCCCTATAACATTTGACCCAAGATGGCTCCCTGACTCCAACTTTCTCCCTTCCTGAACACTCTGCTGCAGTCAAACTCCCATTTCAGGAGTCTCCCTGGCTACTCGTCTTTCCCCAAGCACTCCTCTCCAAACAGCTACAGCTCTTACAAATTCTTGCTCAAATATCACCTTTCCATTGAAACATTCCTTGAACATTGGATTTAAAATTGGAATCCTGCCCCACCAACTGCCAAAGTCTCTAATCCCTCCTTTATTTTTCCCATAATCATTATCTCTTTCTAAAACACATAAATTTGTGTGTGTGTGTGTGTGTGTGTGTGTGTGTGCATGCACACACACATGCTCAATCACGTCTGATTGTTTGGAACCCCAAGGACTGTAGCCCGCCAGGTTCCTCTGTCCAAGGAGTTTTCCAGGGAAGAATACTGGAGCGGTTTGTCATTTACTACTACAAGGGATCTTTGCAACCCAGGGATTGAATCCATGTGCCCTACACTGGCAGGCAGATTCTTTACCACTTTGCCACCTGGGAAGCCCATAATTTATTAAATGTTATGTTTGCTGTCTGTCTCACCATCTGAGAATATAATCGCCAAGAGAGCAAATATTTTTGTTCTGCTTACTGAAGTGTACCCAGCATGGAGAAAAGTGTTTGGCATCTGGCTATCAAGGAACAAGGTAGGCACAATTAGAAGGCCATGGTGGTTCCCAGGAGAAAATGGGCATAATCAGTTCAAGAAACATGTCAGAAATCAGGAGACATTTGACATGGACCTTAAAGAATAATGGGAAAGTACAGAAATAGGGGAGACCGGAAGCACGCTTAGAAATGTCTAGTTCCCTCAGACCTTGGAGCACACAAAATGGAGAACAGGATGATGACAGAGACATACTGGGAACATATGGTGTAGGGACCTGAATGACAAGGATAAGGAGCCCATATAGCATATGTATTTTGTTTTATTTTCCCTGTGATAATCTATAAGATAGCATACTAATATCCACAGGCTACTAAGTTGGTAAAACTATTCAGAATGAACTGTGACTACAAAAGGATTTTCCATCTCTTTCTACCATATCCTGAATCATTATGTATTTTCTGCTTTCTGTCTCTTTGCTGACTCAACTTCTATTTTGTGCTTCTAAAATGATGCTCAGTGAGTAGTTCAGCTAATTAGAAATTATTTGAGCCTGAGCATGAAATAGAGTAACTAAAAAATAGTAGAAGAAAAAAAAATAAGCCTTCCCAGTGTATGAATTCTTCATTTATGTTGTAGGTTTAATTAGAATTGAATTAGAATCAAGATAAAGGGTGGTCATACATCTTCTAATTAATTTCAGAATTTAGCATTTGAACTCTTCTGCAAGTTCAGATCAGTTTTACATTCTCACTCTCATGATTCCTGCTAGAAAAGCAAAGCAACTAGTAAATGTTTTTTTCTTGACACTAATTGCAAAGTTGCAAAATCTACTTCTGTGAGTGACAGAGTAAGTACATATGACCTCACAAAATACGGCCTTCTCATTGCATTCCTAGAAAAAATGGCTGAATATTATATCCTATTAATAACAATATGGCAGCAAATTTGGTAAACTCAGCAGTGGCCATGGGATTGGAAAAAATCAGTTTTCATTCCAATCCCAAAGAAAGGAAATGCCAAAGAATGTTCAAACCACTGCACAATTTCACCCATTTCACACTTTAGCAAAGTAATGATCAAAAGTCTCCAAGCAAGGCTTCAACAGTACATGAACTGAGAACTTCCAGATGTTCAAGCTGGATTTATAAAAGGCAAAGGAACCAGAGATCAAATTGCCAACATCCATTGGATCTTAGGAAACACAAGAGAGTTCCAGAAAAATATCTACTTCTGTTTTATTGACTACACTAAAACCTTTGACCATGTGGATCACAACAAACAGTGGAAAATTCTGAAAGAGATGGGAAAACCAGACCACCTTATCTGCCTCCTGAGTAATCTGCATGCAGGTCAAGAAGCAACAGTTAGAACTGGACATGGAACAATGGACTGGTTCCAAATTGGGAAAGGAGTATGTCAAGGCTGAATATTGTCACCCTGCTTATTTAATTTCTATGCAGAGTACATCATGCAAAATGCCGGACTGGATGAAGCACAAGCTAGAATCAAGATTGCTGGGAGAGATATCAATAACCTCAGATATGCAGATGACACCACCCTTATGGCAGAAATTGAAGAGGAACTAAAAAGCCTCTTGATGAAAGTGAAAGAGGAGAGTGAAAAAGCTGGCTTAAAACTCAAGATTCAAAAAACCAAGATCATGGCATCTGGTTCCATCATTTCATGGCAAATAGATGGCAAAACAGTGGAAACAATGACAGACTTCATTTTCATGGGCTTCAAAATCATTGCAGATGGTGTCTTCAGTCATGAAATTAAAAGGCACTTGTTCCTTGGAAGAAAAGCTATGACCAACCTACACAGCATGTTAAAAAGCAGAGACATTACTTTGCTGACAAAGATCTGTCTAATCAAAACTATGTGTGTGTGTGTGTGTTTTTTTTCCATTAGCTATGTATGGATGTGAGAGTTGGACCAAAAAGAAAGCTGAGTACCAAATAATTGATGCTTTTGAACTGTGGTGTTGGAGAAGACTCTTGAGAGTCCCTTGGACTACAAGCAGATCCAGCCAGTCAATCCTAAAGGATTGAATACTGAATACTCATTGGAAGGACTGATGCTGAAGCTGAAGCTCCAATATCAGTTCCAAAGAACCGACTCATTAAAAAAGACCCTGATGCTGGGAAAGATAAAAGGCAGGGGAAGCAGAGGATGACAAAGGATGAGCTGGTAGGATGGCATCACTGACTCAATGGACATGAGTTTGAGCAAGCTCTGGGAGATGGTGATGGACAGGGTAGCCTGGTGTGCTGCAGTCTATGGGGTCACAAAGAGTTGGACAAGACTGACTACTGAACTGAACTGATTAATAATAAACAGTAGCTTTGCATTAACTTAGTTAAAAAACAACAACACAAAGTTTTGACAACACAGAAAACACACATTCTCCTTTGCAAGTATCTAATACTTGACACTGCTGCTGCTGCTGCTGCTAAGTCGCTTCAGTCGTGTCTGACTCTGTGCGACCCCATAGACGGCAGCCCACCAGGCTCCTCTGTCCCTGGGATTCTCCAGGCAAGAATACTAGAGTGGGTTGCCATTTCCTTCTCCAATGCATGAAAGTGAAAAGTGAAAGTGCAATCACTCAGTCATGCCTGACTCTTAGCGACCCCATGGACTGCAGCCCACCAGGCTCCTCTGTCCATGGGATTTTCCAGGCAAGAGTACTGGAGTGGGTTGCCATTGGCTTCTCACTGGCACCTCTCATAGGCACCTTTCACTCCAAAGATACAATGATTCACAATTAAAGACTACTACTAATGAAGCAAAGAATATTATTAGTGGTACTACCAAATACTCTGAAGTTTATTTACTTTATGTACATGAAGTCTTGAAAAGGTTTTCAGGACTTTTTTTTTTTTTTAATTTGTGTGTGTGTGCCACACTGGGGACAAAACGGCCCAGAATAGCATTATTTGACTTTTTAAGCCCATGTTAAAATTAATAGAGTAAATCAAGACTTCATTTATGAGAGGAACAGTACAAGAAAACACCAGGTTTGTCATATTTGTTTTAATCTTTTAAATATTGATACTCATAACCTATACTTTAGTTGTTTTGTAAATATCACATCCTGATGCAAAGAGCTGACTCACTGGAAAACACCCTGACACTGGGAAAGATTGAGGACAAGAGGAGAAGGGGGCGACAGAGGATGAGGATTGCATGGCATCACTGACTCAATGGACATGAGTTTGAGCAAACTCCAGGAGATATTGAAGGACAGGGAAACCTGGCATGCTGCCATTCACAAGGTTTCAAAGAGTCAGACACGACTTAGTGACTGAACAACAACAACAAATATTACAATAACAAAATGGCCTCCATAAGTAAAACAGAATCAAGTTTAACCTCTTCCTCCAAGGAGAGTTTTATATATTTTAATTTGATGCTTATAATTTGGTGTTAGTCTTAATTGGAGTATAGCATCCTATAAAGAACCTCTAATGATATAGGATTGCTCATAGAACATTAGTAGTTCTATGGAATGTTGCAATGATATTTAACAATCAAAAGAGAGTACAATAAAAATTAACAAATTTCCTAAGTTTTACTTTGTTCAAGGTAGAAAAAATATATACTATCTATTTTCAAATAAGGATGAAGAACATTTAAATATTCTCAATCAGGTGACCTTTTGTTTCACTGCACGATATTTGTCCTTGTTAAGCCCTAGTGCCAAAAGATTATTGCATTTTAAAGCTATTTCGAGGCTAAAAATATTCAGAATTTCTACTTCATAAAAATGTAAATTTGCATAAAGTGATTTACACTCTTAGAACACAAGAAGCATGAAACTAGATTCTTTTTATTACATCAGGACTTGTGAATGTCAAATCAGAAGTGTATATTTTGATTACTATTTTTATAGGAATATAATGAAAATTCACTAGATAGTTCATACACTTAAGAAAAGCAGGCCAATCCTAGACAATTAAACCATCTTTCTTTGTTTTTCAACATTAGCAGGAAAAAAATAATGAATAAAAAGGACTCTAAAATGAGCTCTTTAAAACACAAAGTTAAAACAACAACAACAATAAAGTACTTTTCAATTAATGGATAGCATAATCATAATCTCTTTAGTGTTTACAGTTAAAAACTTAATTATATAAATTTTAAACATGTACATTTTATTTATTTACTTTTTGCTTTGTTTTAAAAAAGGTGAGTAGTTTGTATAAGAGGTCATTTTTGCTGCTAATGGCACACACTCAAAGGAACTAAGTGAATTTAAGAGTGTGACATTCTAGGTACATACCACAGTTGGACTTTGATTTTGCAGGCTGTAGTTAATTCTATAGAATATTTTCTCATAAATCATGTTAAAAGTACTTAATAACAAGATTTCATAATTTTATTTTGCTGTGTGTAGGCAACCATACTAAAGATCTGTGGAAGTCAGTCGCTGATGGTGCAAAAAGACAGCATATCATGTGAGAAAGATTATATCTGCCCAACTGCAAACCCCTGTTCTAGACCTTTCTTTCAACAATCTCACTATCAACCCCAGTGTCAGACTTGAACTAGAATTTTCCATAGTTTCTGACTTGAGTGTTTACACTTACCCACATTCGATTATACAGAATGAATTGACCAAATAAATATAATTATCTCCTCCCCAACCCAAGGCCAGTATTGCACATTGGCCCATGTCTACTTTTTGCATAATTCCTCGTTTCTTGGTATTCAGCTTAATTCTTCATTGTATTGCCTTGTAGTGACTTTGTAACTCAGTTCACCAGCATGAATTGATTTGTTTAAGCTCACACATACTCGCTCTTTTTAAGAAGGTTATTTCAACTTTCTCTCTGGAGTGAAGATTCCAATAAAGCCATGTGCTTACCAAGAGCAAGTGCACTGTAGAACATGGCAGATCTGATCTTTGATCCAGTCTGCAAAACCTTTCTCTTGAGGTAAAGTCAGCTAACTCATGCCTGAGAGGGTGGGCCAATGATTGGGTATAAACGGAAGACTTCACCTCTTCTAAGATCATTCACCTTTTAACATGAGACAGCTAAAGGTACAATATCTTAAATCAGTGAATGGATCTCTTAAGAGTGAAATTTTAGGCATTATGGGAAGATGAACAAAAGACAGTTTGAGGCTGAGATGTGGAGTTAGTAGATAATTCTCACATCTCATGTAAGTAACTATTTTGCTCCTTCTGTTGTGTGCCAGTCTAGCCCTGCCTCTCTACAGGATTTTACGTGCCTATCAAGTAGGTATGTTGACCCTCTTCTTCTTCTAGAGTGGGAATCCATTTTATAATAGCTATTGCTTCTCTATAACAAGAATTTCATATAATATGCATTTTGTGATACACTTTCAATCATTTAACAAAACAGAATATGCCCAGATACGATGAGCTGAATATAAATTCCATTTTGGTCCATGCTGTCAGGCATCTGTGAAAAAACAGTACATGACTGCTTTTAGCATCACACTGCAGCTGTGAATGGAAGAGGTTTGTATACTAGGCTCTGCTGCAATATAGCTTAGCTCATGTCATGGTATGCTAGAAAGTAAGCATTTATAAGGAGAAGATAATCATTTGGTGTAACCATGAAATTGAAATTAGTTTCTGATTGTAATGGCATCAGAAAGAAGGTATAGTCAATTCTTTTATTCCCTATTTATTTCCTATTTGCCAGTTGTTTGACTCTTTGTGACCCCAGGGACTATAGACTGCCAGACTCCTCTGTCCTTGGGATTCTCCAGAATACTGGAGTGGGTTGCCATGCCCTCCTCCAGGGGATCTTCCCAACCCAGAAATAGAACACACATCTCTTACATCTAACCTGCACTGGCAGCCAGGTTCTTTGCCACTAATGACCCCATAGATAAATAGATAGATACACACTAATGACAACATTTGCAACCAATACATATTTACTGAAGTAACCAAAATATTACTCAAGTTATTACAATTGAGAATTGAGGGAAAAAATTATGTTTTCAAAGTACTAGACAAAGCATATATTGAGCCTAAGACAAACGTACCTTTCTGATTTTATTTGGTACAAAGTTAGTGGGTCTTTGAAAACATTCACTTCATCTTTTCTGATTATTGAGCCAGAGTAGAAAGGCTCTCTTTCTGAGTTTCTCTGAACTCAGAAAGAGAGTGCCAGAATATTCTCACATCCCAAAGCCATCCAGCAGCTTAATCACAATCCCTAGACTTCATAGTCACTGCTACAACATCAGATGCTCCCTCTATGGGGTTTGGCAATGGTCCAGCAGACCTCTATTCTAGTGCTAGTTAAACTTCTGTCTCTCCCCATATAGGTCATTACAGAGTACTGAGCAGAGTTCAAGGGATATATGTATAACTGATTCACTTTGCTGAAAAGCAGAAACTAGCACAGCATTGTAAATCAACTACACTCCAATAAATTTTTTTAAACTCCTTTCTCAGCTAAGCCTCACATTAGAAAAACTTCAACAATTTAGGACATTGGTTTTTAATTTCAGCCTATAGAAATATCTGGAAGATGTGTTAAACCAGAGATTGCTAGTCCTATCCCAGAGTTTCTCATTCAATAGATCAAGAAACCTAGTAGATAAGCCACCCTAAAAATGATGGGCTCCTAACACTCTTCAAGGGATTCTGATGCTGCTGGTCAAGGGATCAGATCTGAGGAATTTAAATTAAATTTAAATTTAAATTAAACTTAAAGACTAAGTTTCTTTAACTTCCTTCACTTTCCTTGTGTGCTTGTCAGGTCAAGTCAGCTGAACTCTTTTTTTCTCTTTCTCTAATTTGTTTTTTGTTCCCAAGCCAGAGAATTTTACAGAAACAAACAAGCAAAAAAAAAAAAAAAATACCCTAAACCTTTATATGTTTTGTTGTTTGCGTGCTGTGATTCATGGGGTCGCAAAGAGTCGGACATAACTGAGCGACTGAACTGACTGACTGACTGACCCTCTACAAATTCATATTAATTGAATTCTCTAGGTTCTCACTGCTACTCTGTAATCTGTTTTTCCCTTTCTATTTGATAAGTTGTAATTCTTCTTCTGACTGTTTTTTTGTTCAGTCAGCCAGTTGTGTCTAACCCTTTGCAACCCCATGGATGGCAGGATGCCAGGCCTCCCTGTCCCTCATCATCTCCCAAAGTTTGCCCAAGTTCATATCTGTTGCATCAGTGATGCCATCCAGCCATCCCATCCTCTGATGCCCTCTTCTCCTTCTGCCCTCAGTCTTTTCCAGCATCGGGGACTTTTCCAGTGAGTCAGCTATTCACATCAGATGACCAAAATACTGGAGCTTCAGCTTCAGCATCGGTCCTTCCAAGGAGTATTCAGGGTTGAATACTTCTTCTGATACTCCTTTATAAAATCTACGCCTGCTTCCTGAATTCATATTTAGATGTTTCATTTTTTCACTCAGTTATTTAACAGCTATTTATAACTTACCTACTAAGCAGAGATAAATATAATACAAATAGTATTTCTACTATAAGAGGGTTTGTTTTTTTTTTACATTTCAATTGAGAAGAGACATAAAACCAAAAAAATAAGTTAAATATAATGCTAAGTAGTAATTTTCATGAGGAAGAAAAAGCAGGAAAATGGATGTTTCTTGATATGCTTCTAATCGTAAACATTTTTTCCTAAAATAAATTTCTTATTTCTATTACTGGGAACCATTATTATCCCGTCAGTCATGACCTATTCTCAAGCCTCCAATCCCAAACACATCCCCTACCCAGTTATTCAGCCAGCATATAATTTCTACTTCCACATAATTTTTTCTATCTGACTTTACTATAATCATTTTTGGTCAGTTTTGTAATCTTTTTCAAGAAACTGTTTATTAGCTAACCTTTGCACCACAGTTTTCTGCAGGATGTACTTACCAAAACAATGCTTCAGGATCATGGTCCTACCCATCAGTATATCAACTCTATAAGGCAAGTACATACATCATTTCTAGTTAGAAATGAGGAGACACAATATTTAACTGAGCCACAGTACTTTGAATCCAGGTAGCATGATACTAGAACCTAAGCTTTGAACAATAGTATACGTGGTAATAACTGATTAAAGAGTGCAGTACAAATGCTGTGACAGCAAGAAGAGCTGGGCATTAACTCCTCCCAGAGAACTTAGGGAGGTTTTATCAAACAGGGGTTACTACAGGTAGGTCATGTGTTACTTGGTAGCTTTACTGTGACTTAAGTTAAATTCCTTAAAGAAGACCAACACCCTCCTCTCAGAGGAATGACTTTCATACAGTGTGTGTAACAAATATAGTGATGAGTTGATTGGTTAATTAATTTCCAATAATATATAAATAGAAAAAAACCATGATACTTTATACTATGATGAGAAACATGCTTCATTTTTTTGAGTGGATGGCTAAAGTAGATATAGAATAATATTCATAACACAAATAGATTCAATGTATTGCCTGGCATCTTTCATAAATTTTCACTATCCATTGCCTACATTTCTATGTAGAGTGAACCCAGTAAGCCCAGCTCTCACAAAGGTGAGAAGAGATGCAAAGGAGACATTAACTAGATCTGATAGTTATTTGGCCCATGGAACATATTAAAAGATAAAAAAGATCAACATTCCAAAACCCTGTTCAAAGATACCCTCATGCTTTATTTTTGCCTATTTCTTGGAACTGTCAAGCCACTGGCACCTTTAAAACATAGCGACAGCTGTGCAAACTTTGGTAGAAGTTGATTTACATTTTTACTTCCATTTTAAACTTAAATAACACATCTGTTAAGATATGAGTTTTATGCCTGCACTTCCATCAAGTTGTACCATTTTTCTCTCAGCTTATATGCAGAACCATATTGAGACACTGAAAAGAAAAACTCCATGTCACGTTCATTGTTTCAAAGGGTAGTTCCTGTGACCAGGCCTGCCAGGTGATGTCATGAAAGTTACATTACTGAGAGAATGAAGCTGTGTGATAAATAACACCCTGGGTATTTTCCAAATCATCATTTCTGATGAAATATGTTAGAATACAAATACACATACATAATTTTTCCATCCCAAAGAAACTCTAGTTAATAAGCTATGTTCAATTAGGTAAATTTTCTGAGAAACTAACTTACAACCCTTTTTCCCAGATGGTGAAGTAAATTGGCATTTATGTTATAGCTAAATGAATAAAAAGTCCTTCAGGCAGTAAAGACTACATTTTGGTAGGAATGCGGAGACTGCTACATTCTGAAGGGTATAGCCCAATCTTAGCTTCAACGACAATATTGCGGAGAAGATTAAAGCAAATAGCTTGGATATTTACGTAAAAATGTAAATATGCTTTTGTTTTCAAATATGTAGCTCCTGTAGCTGCTAGGGCCAGGAGTAGGTTATTTTTCACATTTCCTCATGGTACATCTTGTCCTCCTCAAAAGAAGAATTGCCTTTCTCCTATGACAGGGAAAGAGAAACATGAGCACAGAGCCAAAATTTCTCAAGTTGACAGCAAATATGACTTTTATGGGTGCTACAAGAATATGATCTATTCACTTGTAACAGCTAGAAAGATTTTGTAATTCATACCAGATTGTGAAAGGTCACCCTTGCCTGGATGAAACAGATGAGGGGAATTTGCATGTGCTTTGTGTGCAGAGTATGAGTAACATAGATCTGACCACGTGAACAATGCTTCCCACGGAGAATGGTCAGATTGCTGTATTCATCCACTGTTGATGCATATATCCAAATCCCAGAATTTAAAAGACCCCAAAGGATGTCTAGTCCAATCTTTTCATTTTATAAATGGAGAAATTCAGATTTGTAAGATTACTCCTTTTCCAAATGCTATGCTAGAAATACACGGAAAAGCAAATATGAGAATCCAGCATTCCTCATTTTTTTTGTATTTCCATTATACTTGCATGACATATATTGATGGCCTATAAATATGGAGATTGCATAGTAAATGTAAGAAGGAGGACATATTTCCACCTTTCTCTTGTCAAGAGAATGGGACAAAATACATGAATGGTTTGTCTGCCACACCATGAAACTGACTAATAGTAGCTGACCTTTATCCAGTGCTTGTTATGTGCCTGACCCTGTTCTAAATCTCTCATATGTATATATTCATTTATTCCTCCAATAACCTATAGAAACAGTGTTATTTCCAGTTTTTAGATTAAAAAAAGGGAGGGACACACAGGCTACATAATGTCCTCAAGACACATAGCTTAGAAGTAGTGGACAGTTTGCATTGTTAATAGTTATGTAGCATTCTTCCTAGTACCTGTGAAATAAACAGCAAGAATTGCAACATGTCTTTCATTTGAAATCTGTACTTTTGCTCATTGACAGAGAATAGCTGTTTTATCAGAAGTCTAGGTTGGATTATGTAGATGGGTAAGTGTTTTAGTGTTTGATTCATTATTTCACTCTTGGTTGACACTGATTGAGTGGTTTATGCCTCATTGTATCACTCTTAAAACACACAACTTTAAAAAATAAAAATTCATATTAAACCTAGAAATCCATTTAATTGTTCCTTTGATCACTAATTACTGAGTCCCTATCATCTCAAAGGATCAGTCTTAGTCCATGAGCAAAAACAAAGAGTACTCTGGTCTGAAAGGAGAAGGGCAGAGGGGATATTTTGCCTGGTTCACTTTTTTAAAACTTCACACCCAGTAAAACTCTGTCTTTTTGGTGTACAGTTCTATGAAATTGCCAAACACCCAGTGTTGTGCTATGCAACCAGATTAAGTAACACAATCAGAATAAGTAACAAATCTATTATCTATATTTGTTTTGCCTCTTTGTAGTCAGCACTTCTGGTGCCCCAACTCCTAGCAAACAATGAATAGTTAAAATCATTATCAAAAAACAATGACGATATCAAATTCTGGTGAGGACTTTTAGAAACTTTTCTGGAATTTTAAAGGTATAAGAGAATAAATGTCCAAGTCTTACTGATTTTATGCATCTTGGAAATTACTGATGACTTATTTTTAGAATGACACAATCATAGAATGACTGAGCTGGAAAAGATACAATACATTCACTGTCAGTTTATTTTCTTATACAAACTAACAAACAAACAGGTTCAGAGAGGTGAAGGAGAGACAAGTTAAAAAAAACAAAAAACAAAAAACCATTTGGTTAAAAAAATGCAGGGAGGCAAAAATGAAACACCTGTGCTTTAGTCCAGAATTGTTTATTACCCTGGAAATGTCTCTCATTTTCAAAGTCCTCAACTCCCAATATCCTTCTACCATATTTGAAGCTCTAGAAATCGTATATTATTTTTCTTTGATATTTTTAATTCCCCACAGCATCTTTTTTATAAACTCTAATCCATACTCCCTTAACTGTAGACTCCTGTTGGTTGTCCAATTTGCATTTTTCCCTTTTTTTCCAAAACTAGTTCATGTAATTAATTTATGTCATGAAAGGAAGATTAAAAAGGCTGAATGTATTAGAGCTTGATATAAAGACTTCTTCACTCAAATGACTAAACACTGACTTATTTAACTTTTTCCTTTCCTATCCATTTTTCACTCTCTTCCATTACCTTTGAAAATATTCATAATCAGTCCTTTATGGAAAAAAAATCTACATATTCTATTTGTGCTTCAGTTTAATGTTTTAATTTCAAAGCATCTTTGTGGAGCATACATACTTCTATATGTGTGTATTTCTCATGTGGACAGTCCTTGAAAGTGATAACTGGGTAGAATATAGCTCCATAAGACATCTTGAATAAAACCAGTTGGAATTATGTTTCTCATCAATGTTATGAAGATACACAGAATAAGTCGTATTATAAAGCAGTCAATATTTACTTCTCATGTCCATTAAGGCAGAAAATGTGAATTGAAAAACCACTGCTAAACATATTAATGGTTGTAATTGAAGTAAATTTATGGGCTAGATTATTGGAAGGCTTATATATTTAGTAATGATTTTTGTCCTTTGCTCATTATATAAAATTTTAAATGATAAATGGCCTTGGGATAGTTTTACAATTAAGTTGATACTGAGAAAGCAATGAAAATGAGATAGCTGATATCTGGGGGCTACAATATTATGAAGGAATATCGTGGAAAGAAGCATAAGCATTAGAGGTATAAGGCAATTTAAATCCTGAATTACTGAATTTAACCTTCAGGAGCATGTATTAAAACCAGGGGCCCAACTAATAAAGGAATAGAATAGATTTGCATTGGGGATGGAGTGAGGTACTAGGAAAGGAGAGGAATGTTATTTGTGTAAGATTTTTGTTGAAAATGATATGCCTGGGATTCATGACCTAGAAAGAAATCACTCTTGATGCTGAGGGCAGGCATCGGTAATATTCATTATCTTGAAATGGGGGCTGGTTTTCTCTAAATATTTAGTACCAACCAGTGTCATTGAAGTAATTTAGCTTTTCCCAGCCACAATTTATTAGATATTTGAAATCCAAATGTTCCTCGGTCTCATTGAAACCTATTTTTATCTCAGATGACGTCACAATTTTGTTGTTATAGACTTGTCAAAGACAATTTTTTATGGTTGCAGCATAATTTTAAGTCTTTCATGTTCTTTCTTATCCCAACACATATTTTCAATATGAGTCATGTACTTTAACTGCTTGTCATATATGTGCTTTTAACAAGTTTGCACACCAGTCTTCTATTTATTCTGTGTTGACTTTACCCAAGTTGTGATATGACTTCCTTTTTGTGTGTGTTTAAAATGAAATACATGTGCACGTGGAAGATAGTCAGACACATACCATCAAGTCCCTGGAATATTTTGTATTCTCTTGTTATTGCTAAACTAAGAACATCTGGTAAAAGCAGATATATATATATATACATATTCATTGATAGGATTCATCCAGTGTATTGGCTTTCTCAAGAAAAATGACATATTGTCAACTGTTCTTCCCATTCCCCACAATTACTTTTCCAAATTTTCTTTCTTTCATTATTCAGCATCTGTTGCAGGGTTTGTGCACAAATCCTTATGTTGAAACTCTAAACCCCAGTACTTCAGAAGGTGAACTTATTTTGAAATAGTTGTTGCTGATGTAATTGACTAAGTATGATGTCATAGTGGAACACGGAGGACCCCTAATTAAATATAACAGTATCCTTCAAAAAAGAATGTCATGTGAAGAGACAGGCATGCCCACAGGAAGAATGCCTTGTGAAGATTGGAATTGCCCTACCACAAGCGAAGGAACTGCTAGACATCAGGAGGAAATTTGGAACAAGGAAACTTGCTAGAACTTTCCCTAGCACTGCTAGAAGGAGCATGAGCCTGCCAACACCTTGATCTTGGACTTCTAGCCAGAGCTATGAGAAGAAATTTCTGTTGTTTAAGCCACTCGGTGTATGGTATTTTGTTAACAGCATGCATATCAAACTAACAGAGCATTTAACCAAGATGCTGACAAAACTCAATTGTTAGGGACCAATTCATCCATTTCCTTCCTGCCTGCCTATTGTATCATCTGTAGCTTCACCTGCTCTATTTTCTGTTTGGATACAGGTGTTAATCCTTCTATCCCAGGAAGTCTCACCACAACTACTCATTATCTCATCCTTTCCCATCAATTCCGGGGCTTCCCTGGTGGCTCAGTGGCAAAGAATCCAGCTGCTAATTAATGCAAGAGATGAGAATTTGATTCCTAGGGCAGGAAAATACCCCGGAGGAGGGCATGGCAACCCACTCCAGTATTTTTGCCTAGAAAGTCCCATGAACAGAGGAGCCTGGCGGGCTACCGTCCATGGGATTGCAAAAGAGTCAGACATGACTTGGCAACTAAACAACAACAACAAATCCATCAATCCATTTATTCTTTCTGAATTATGTATCACCAGTCTCTGAATCTCAGCTAACTCCTGTCCCTCAGCCCAAAACTATGGTCAAGTGCTTGCCTATTTAACGGCTAGAGAGAGTGACCAAGTTTGCTGCTGCTTCTTTCTTAGCATTGTATGAAATACAGTCTTCAGCTTTCTTTGGAAATTATTACCCTAAATATCAGCAACCATGTGTAATTATTTAGCACAAAATAATTTTAACCACATTATTCTGTTTTCTGTATCTTTCATCCCAAAATATATCTTTAGGTGATTTTTTTCTTCCTTCCTTCTCTTTTTTATATTTTACAAAAATCACATCTACACATAAAGGGCTTTGAGCCTTATGTGCTGTGCTGAGCTAAGTCACTTCATTCATATCCGACTCTGTGTGGTCCTATGGACCGTAGCCTGCCAGGCTCCTCTGTCCATGGGATTCTCCAGCCAAGAACATTGGAGGCGCCATGCCCTCCTCCAGAGGATCTTCCCAACCCAGGGATTGAACCCATGTCTCTCAGGTCTCCTGCATTGCCAGGCAGGTGCTTTATCACTAGCACCATCTGGGAAGCCAAGACTCTCCTTTGTGGAGGACACTGAGGCTTCCTGGTGAAGAACCCATCCTGGGCCAACTCTCTTCAGCTCAATGTGGCTAAGATACAGGCTGAAGACACAGGCAACAGAAGACTGGAGACAGCATGCCATGCTCTTTCTCTCCCATTGTCAGGTGCTGGCTAACTCATACTGAGCTTCTTCAATTCTGACACTATTCTGGGTATGGTTCTGTCTGCCATTCTTCTTTAAGGAATATTTTCTTATCTGCCTCCCATAATATTGATACTGTGTGCATTCATGCTCAGATGCATCTGACTCTTTGTGATCCCATGGACTATAGCCCACAGGGCTCCTCTGTCCATGGAATTTCCCAGGCAGGAATACTGGAGTTGGTTGCCTTTTCCTATTCCAGGGGATCTTCCTGATCCAGGGATTGAACCCAAGTCTTTTGTGTCTCCAGCACTGGCAGGCAGATTCTTTACCACTGCTCCACTACTTGCCCAGAATTCTCTCCCCACTTTAAATTTCTGTCATTCCTCATTACATCAATGTTTCTCAATCTTAAGTGAATATAAAAATCTCTCAGTTCCCTCCAGCTATGAGATTCAGCCACTATCCTTGGCTTACTGAGAATCATTACCCCCAGATGCCAAGATGTTCCTGACTTAAAATTCCTATAATTTGTATGACATTTTTAAAATTTTGAAATATAACAGTTTACAATATTTAATAGGATCTTTTAAACTATACTGCTTCAGAAATTGTATATTTTCCTGATTTTCACACCCCACACTTCTATCTTAAAAATGTCAGTCCTTTTAGTATTATGTCTGAGCATCTTACTGTTCTTACATTACTTTTTCTATGGTCTGTTTCTTCTGTTTCCATACACATTATTCAGGATTTCATTATTCCATGCAACCATTATGGATAGATATCCATATATACCTATAGCTTTTTTTGAGTGCACTGTTTTCTCCTAGAATTCATTCCTTCCCACCTCCTTACCTCCACATATTTTCTCTTTGCTCTCAAAGTAGAGGTTGGTTATGATGTTAGCCTCATCCAAGCAATTAAATGGCCAGAAAAGGTTCACTTAATCCCAGCTCCTTAGGTGCAGTATAACTAAACCAATCTTGGTTGTTTCATTCTCTTTCTATAAACTTGTTTAGGTTGGAGCCTGTGTCCCAGTCATGACAGTGAGATGAGATGTACTCTTTGAAGACAGTGAAGAAGATTCCCACTGATAAAGTCAAGTGGCAAAGCGGGATTACAGGAAGTTCTGATAATGAATTGTCAGGTTCCCAACCTTAAAATGCGTTGTTCTATAATAATCACTCCTTTTATTGTTAAAATTATATTATCTGGTTAACTATCACTAGTAGCCAAAAGGATAGCACTCAGCCAGGATGCCTTCACCTGAGTTCTGCTGCTGCTGCTGCTAAGTCACTTCAGTCGTGTCCAACTCTGTCCGACCCCATAGACGGCATCCCACCAGGCTCCTCCATCCCTGGGACTCTCCAGGCAAGAACACTGGAGTGGGTTGCCATTTCCTTCTCCAATGCATGAAAGTGAAAGTGAAGTCGCTCAGTTGTGTCCGACTCCTAGCGACCCCATGGACTGCAGCCTACCAGGCTCCTCCATCCATGGGATTTGCCAGGCAAGAGTACTGGAGTGGGGTGCCATCGCCATATGAGTTCTAGACTCATATCAAATATTCCTTTTCTGGTTTGATCCAGATATATCACATGTATCTCAAATATACATACTGTTTAATAGGTGGCGCTAGTGGTAAACAACCTGCCTGCCATAGCAGGAGACACGAGAGATGCCAGTTTGATCCCTGGGTCAGGAAGATCCCCTAAGTTGGAAATGGCAACCTGCTCCAGTATTCTTGCCTGGAGAGTCCCATGGACAGAGGAGCATGGCAGACTCCAGGCCATGGGGTCACAAAGAATCCGACACAACTGAAGTGACTTAGCACAGTACAGCACATAACACATTGTTCAAAAGAGAACTCATTTGATTCCATCAACTCTGCCCGAATGTGGTTTGTGTGTTTGTCTTGAAATTATAGTCATTAATGTCCCCAAATCCACCGCATTCTATTGCATTTCCTAGGTGGCCACTGAGTCCTGATGATTCTACTTGCAAAATCTCTTGAATCAACTCTCCTTTTTTACAGTTTTACTTGGAATATTTGTGTTTTCTTGCCACCCAGTTTTTGCTTATCTAATCAGATCTGTGCACTGCTTTCACGGTTACACTTCTCAAACACTGATAGCTTTAAAAAGTCTTTACAAAAAGTATTATCTGAACTATTAATACTGTAATATCCAATTTGCTTATGAGCCTGCCGTCTTGCTCAATCTCTAAGTATATTCACATACACTCCAACTATAGCTGTTTACTAATCATCCCCTAAATATGTTGTGGGAACATATATAATTTTATTTTACTGCTCTCTCTGCACATAAATCCTTCTTTTTCTTTGAGCTGACAAAACCCATTTTCAGTGGTGCCTCCTGTGCAAACATTTTGGAACAGACTCCCTGGAAGTGAAATGAATAACTCTTTAGGGAAATATTATTTCATTCATTCTACAAGTGTATTATGTGTCATTTGTAGTTTTAAATCTTAAGTGACTAATCACTGTATTTTAAATGTTTTTGAGTTGAACAATTTTGTTGATAACACCTCAACAGATAGTAGGGTCTTTATTTTCCAAATATAAAATGGTTAAATTTTACATTCAAAGATTTAGGAGACCATATGTGAACTTTGTTGATGTTCAGTTGCTCAGTCATGCCCGATGTTTTGCAATCCATTGCACGAAAGCACACCAGGCTTCCTGTCCTTCACTATCTCCGGGAGCTTGCTCAAACTCATGCCCAGTGAGTCAGTGATGCCATCCAGTCATCTCATCCTCTGTCATCCCCTTCTCCTCCTGCCTTCAGTCTTTCCCAGTATCAGGGTCTTTTCTAATGAGTTGGCTCTTCCCAACAGGTGGCTAAAGTATTGGAGCTTCAGCTTCAGCATCAGTCCTTCTAATGAATATTTAGGATTGAATTTCTTTCGGATTGACTGATTTGATCTCCTTGCAGTCCAAGGGACTCTCAAGAGTCTTCTCCAGCACCACACGTCAAAAACATCATAATTCATAGAGCATAACATGGAAACTTATATTACCATATGTAAAATAGATAGCCAATGGGAATTTGCTCAATGACTCCAGAAACTCAAACAGTTCTTTGATAATTGATCATTATCAAAATATGCCACCTCTTCTTAATATCCTGTGCTTTTGTTAAGTCCTTACTGTTTCTGTCCTTTGTTGTGCCCAACTTTGTATGAAATGTTCCCTTGGTATCTCTAATCTTCTTGAAGAGATCTCTAGTGTTTCTCATTCTATTGTTTTCCTTTATTTCTTTGCGTTGTTCACTTAGGAAAGCTTTCTTATCTCTCCTTGCTATTCTTTGGAAATCTGTATTCGATGACTATATCTTTCCTTTTCTCCTTTGCTTTTCACTTCTCTTCTTTCTCAGCTATTTGTAAGGCCTCCTTAGATAGCCATTTTGCCTTTTGCATTTCTTTTTCTTGGGGATCCTTTTGATCACCACTTCCTGTACAATGTTATCAACCTCTGTCCATAGTGCTTCAAATCTATGAAGATCTACTCTATCAGATTTAATCCCTTGAATCTATTTGTCATTTCCACTGTATAATCATGATCAAAAGAGAATTGTTTTAGGTCATACTTTAATGGCCTATTGGTTTTCCCTACTTTTTTCAATTTAAGCCTGAATTTTGCAATAAGGATTTCATGATCTAAGCCACAGTCAGCTCCTTGTCTTATTTTTGCTGACTGTATAAAGCTTCTCCATCTTTGACTGCAAAGAATATAATCAATCTTATTTCGGTATTGATCATCTGGTGAAGTCCATGTTTAGACTTGCCTCTTGTGTGAACTTGCTATAATATTAATCAACAATATTTATAATGCATAACCACACTATAGTAATAGTAGACTAGGGAATGTGTCATATAATTACAGTAACTATAAGCTTAGCAGTGTTTATCAAAGAGTAGCTTTTCAACAATTGTTTTTAATGAATTCCTTCAGATCTACATGTTAAATACACTGCATTTTGAAAAGCTCCAAATTATTAAGAAAATAATTTGTTGGTAGAATAAGAATATTTGATACAGAAACACAAAAAATCAAGGACGATTCAGGATGTCAAATTCATTTTATTCATTCAACAATCATTTAAATTGGGAAGTGTCTATGGTAATATTCCTTTTCAGTGATATGGCACGGTGGTAAAGAATCTGCCTGCCAATGCAGAAGACTCAGGAGACACCAGTTCGATCCCTGGCTGGAGAAGGAAATGGCAACTCACTCCAGTATTCCTGTCTGGAAATTTTAATGGAGAGAGGAACCTAGCAGGCTACAGTCCATGGGGTCCCAAAGAGGCAGACAAAACTGAGCAACTGAGCATGCACTCACAAAAACCAACAATAAGGAGGCAAATAATATTCAGCATTTTCTTCCATTTGATTTGTTTTACAAAGAAAAATATGCCAGTTACATATTAGTCACGAGAACTTTGATGCTAAAGTGAATTAGCTTCTCCGTACAGCATGGCAGGACACCTATAATGGCTTCCTCTCCACTTTGGGTAATTTTGCAGGTGCTATATTGAGAACCACTGTGGCAATACTCCAGCCACTTCAAGGAATTTTTCTAGCCCAGGTGGTTCTTAAATTTGGCTGCTCATCAAAATCACCAGTGGAGCTTTAAAGAAATACAGGTGCAGGGGCCCCAATTATCAAGAGAAGTCGATTTCAGTATTTCTGAGTAATAGAGCCCAATCATTTGTAGCGTTAAAACCTCCACAGATGCTTCTAATATGTAGCTTGCATTGAAAACCACTGTAACGTTTCACCTTGACATCCCAGACTTCCTTTTGAAGTATCCTTTCTTTATCATAATATGTGGTCAGAGTCACCCATTGCTTATAGGTTTTGTTTCTGTAACTCATAGTTAAGATTAAATTGTTTGGGTGACAGTTTCATCTGTGGATTTTGTCTTTCAAATGTCCTTTAATATTTTGCTCTGCAATCCACAATCCAATTGCATCTTTTTCCCGAATCAATTCCCAAATAACAAAATATCACCCAAGGAGCACAGCCTTAGACCATCCCTTGATAATATTTCCTTTCTAGTCTGCCTTCATTAGAAGCAAATGTGGTGAGCTTTGAAAGTTAACAAATTTTCAAAATTTGTTATTCTCTGCTCAAGGACTATATAGTTGAACTGTCATCAGACAGGTAGAAGCCCAAGCATTTCAAGGCCAATTTAAGAATGAGAATTATGTGTCAACCATGACATTTTAAAACATAACTCTCAGTTAATAAAGATAGAGCTAGTCTAGAGGCTTGATTGTATAAAAAATATTTTTGAAGAACTACATTTATTTTCTGTTCCTCTAAGGATACTTAATCTCTTACTACTACATTTATTAGTTTCTCTTTACCCCCTATTTAAAATATCTAAATTCCTATTATTATTTATACTCAATTGCAAAATGGTATGAAGTCTAAAGGGATTCTGAGGTGGTGCTAGTGGTAAAGAACCTGCCTGCCAATGGAGGAGAAGTAAGAGACATGAGTTTGATCCCTGGGTCGGGAAGATCCCCAGGAGGAGAGCACAGCAACCCACTCTAGTTTTCTTGCCTGGAAAAATCCTATGGATGAGGGAGGCTGGCAGGCTACAGTCCATGGGGTCACAAAGAGTCAGACATGACTGAAGTGACCTAGCACACACACATGAAGTCTAAAAGATGCAAAAACGTATTTAGTATTACAATTCTCACTAACCCAAAAAATGCTGGAAGACTAACAGCTTCCTTATAATCTTCTTATAAATTAAAATCAGTTTCACAATTCACATATTAAATTTTCTTTTGCTAAAGTAATAGCAGTTATATTTAAAATGCATGCCACTCTTTTCATGGGTTAGTTGTGAAGTTTGTAAATTTTCACAGAAACAATTGTATTAGTTTTGCCAAACATCAAAATGAATCCACCACAGGTATACAGGCAAAATCTTTGATGCATCTGTTTTAATCATGCATATTCAAAGTGCTGAATTCATTAAGTATTATGTGCAGTCATGTTTCCCTAATTAAAAAAAAAAAAAAGATTCCTAACCCATTGTGATACTTCTATTGTACATTCTGCAATACAAATAGGCACAACTTAGGTGCGCAGATTTTTTTTTTTAATACAAGGACATATTTATACTGATAAACTGTGTTTGCTAGCTTGGCACAGACGTTAGGTCACACAGGCTACTATACGTAACTATGACCCAGGTGGAAAAAAGAGACCCATTAACGCTGACAGGCATCAGAGTTTTCCTCTTATTCCTTTGTTCGTGTTCACAAGTGTCTGAAGTGGGGGATGCTCAAACACAGCAACAAAAACCACAGGGCTATTTTGAATTCTGTATTCCTAGAGAAAAACAATTCACTTCCACATTGCTCTCTTTCAGAAAGCCTGGCTTTCCAAGTTCATCTAGCTTAGTGGTTTTGGCCACTCACATATCCTCCAGGCAATATTGGGGAATGAGTTACAAAGACCAAGCACCCTGCACATTGTGCTGTTTGTAAGTCTGGTTGAGAACTAAATAAGGATGGGGCACAGCTGCAGACACACAGCAGGTAGAGAATCACTTAGATAATGAAAAGTAACAGAATAACAAGCTTTGAAGGAGAGAAAAAGTTCAGAACTGAGATCCTGGAGTGACAACAAAAACTGGAAGAGGAAAAGGATCACAATACTTAAATTCTACTGTGAAATCCCCAATCTGGAACAAGCAAGATTTGTAGGATATAAATTATAATTAAAAGATAGTGAACTCTGGTGCAGGGGAAATGACACTACATTTGTGAGTGCAGGTATCTGAATTCTGGTTCCAGCCCAGTCACTGACTTACCTGTAACTTGAAGGAAATTATTTAACCTCTTTTGGTCCTATCCTTAAAATGACAGTGGCAGATTAGAAGTTTCAATTATATATTTTCTACACTTCTAAAAATTAAAAAAAATTTTTGTAAACATTTTTAAAGATCCCTACAGAGTATATAGGGCTGCACTGGTGGCTCAGTGGCAAAGAAACTGCCTGCTAATGCAAGAGATGCAGGTTTGATCCCTGGGTCAGGAAGGTCCTCTAGAGAAGGAAATGGCAACCACTCCCATATTCTTGTCTGGAAAATCCCATGGAGAGAGAAGCCTGGCAGGCTACAGTTCATGGGGTCTTTAAGAGTTAGACTCAACGTAGCCACTAAACAACAATGACAAAAGAGCATATCATGTATTAGATAATATCCACAAGATTATAGCAGAAACTTGAACTGGCCACATAAATTTCCTGGGCAGCATCCCTGGATGTAGGTGTTAGCACTCTGATTGTTCAGCACCAGTGATTCTGCATCTGGTGGGATCTTAGGTTTAAGTGATATTCATCCAATCATTTTTACCCCTGGATCCAGTCCCATCCTCAAAATAATATAAAATAAGTAAATTTCCTCTTAAAGACTAAAAGCAGCATTTTTTATCTCTATGTTTTATCTTCTTTAGGCTATGAACATTCTTGTTTCTATCAGCTGTTGCTCATTTACATGATGTCAAAACTTGAGAAGAAAAAAGAACTGCTGACTTTATAAACCAGTTCAAGTTGTCGGAATCTGTTTTAAATGGTGATACCCTGAATGCAATGAATGAGACAGACATCCCCAATTTTAAATAATTTCATGTGCTTAACATCAAGGATGGCACAAGAAATTTCAGCTTCTAAGTACAGCTGCTAGCAAATTCAGACAAAGAAAAGTATATGAAATTGAAATGACATTAATTGCTGATATTTGATGCAGCAAAGTCTCAAGAGTTAGCAGTGATTATCCCTCCAAAAAGGCACTAGCAAAACTCAATAGAGTCAGACACCATACTGAGTCCTTTACATTTCTTGTCATTTAATGGAAACTGGCTATTTGATAAATTAGGTTATCCGCATGTGCCATAGAAGTGTGGCTCAGGGCAGCATGATCTGCAAAGTGAAAATCACTCAATCATGTCCGACTCTTTGCAATGCCATGGACTGTGGCCATCAGGATCCTCTGTCCATGGAATTCTTCAGTTAAGAATACTGGAGGGGGTTGTCATTCCTTCTCTTCAAATCTGGAGTTAAATTTACATTTGACAGCATTTCTTCCTCTATTGTCTACAACTCTGGACTTATCAAAACCATCTACCTTTGTGCTCTCCTCCATTAGATAAAACCACCAGTGATGTCCCATTTCTTCTTACCTGCACATATTTCCTCTCTCAGTCAGTTCAGTTCACTCAGTCATGTCCGACTCTTTGCAACCCCATGAACCGCAACATGCCAAGCCACCCTGTCCATCACCAACTCCTGGAGTCCACCCAAACCCATGTCTGTTGAGTTGGTGATGCCATCCAACCATCTCATCCTCTGTCATCCTCTTCTCCCCCTGCCCTCAATCTTTCCCAGCATCAGGGTCTTTTCCAATGAGTCAGCTCTTTGCATCAGGTGGCCAAAGTACTGGAGTTTGAGCTTCAGCATCAGTCCTTCCAATGAACACCTAGGACTGGTCTCCTTTAGGATGGACTGGTTGGATCTCCTTGCAGTCCAAGGGACTCAAAAGAGTCTTCTCCAGCACCACAGTTCAAAAGCATCAATTCTTTGGCACTCAGCTTTCTTTATAGTCCAGCTCTCACATCCACACATGACTACTGGAAAAACCATAGCTTTGAATAGATGGACCTTTGTTGACAAAGTAATGTCTCTGCTTTTTAACATGCTGTCTAGGTTGGTCATAACTTTCCTCCCAAGGAGTAAGCGTCTTTTAATTTCATGGCTGCAATCACCATCTGCAGTAATTTTGGAGACCCCAAAAATAAAGTCTGACACTGTTTCCACTGTTTCCGCATTCATTTCCCATGAAGTGGTGGGACCAGATGTGGTGATCTTAGCTTTCTGATGGTTGAGCTCTAAGTCAACCTTTTCCCTCTCCTCCTTCACTTTCATCAAGAGGCTCTTTAGTTCTTCTTTACTTTCTGCCATAAGGGTGGTGTCATCTGCATATCTGAGGTTATTGATATTTCTCCCAGCAACCTTGATTCCAGCTTGTGCTTCAACCAGACCAGCATTTCTCATGAATATAAATTTCTCTGCATATAAATTAAATAAGCAGGGTGACAACATACAGCCTTGACATACTCCTTTATCTATTTGGAAGCAGTCTGTTGTTCCATGTCCAGTTCTAACTGTTGCTTCCTGACCTGCATACAGGTTTCTCAAGAGGCAGGTCAGGTGATCTGGTTTCTCATCTCTTTCAGAATTTTCCACAGTTTATTATGATGCATACAGTCAAAGGCTTTGGCATAGTCAATAAAGCAAAGTCAATAAATTTCCTCTCTAACTTTCCCTTAAGTGAGATACAACATTTTTTTTTCAATGTTCGAATTCATCTCACATGAGACTTCCTAGGTGTCTCAGTGGTAAAGATTCAGCCTGCCAGTGCAGGAAGCACAGGAGATATGGGTTTGATCTCTCAATTTGGAAGATCTCCTGGAGAGGGAAATGGTAACTTGTTCCAGTATACTTTCCTGGAGAATCCCAGGGACACAGGAGCCTGGGAGGCTACAGATCATGGTGTCACAGAGTCAGACACAACTGAGCATGCACACACACATATATATACATGCTAGACAGCAGAAAAGACTCAAATATAGCCTTAATACTAAAACAATAAAAAATAAAGTCTAATTCAATTGTTGTCTTTTCCTTGCTCGTGTATATCAGTTTCATGTCAGAATATACCAAGAGCCCTCAAGAAGAGATGATTGTATCTCATGATTTCTATGTACCAACATTTCAGACACAGGTAGGCACTTTCTTCCCTCTCTAGGTACTACCTTTACAGATTATTGTGAAAAGTGGGTTTTTATCATGGCAGGATAAATTTTAACTAGAAATCATTTTAAAATATGCAATCTTTGGATGATTTTCTATGTTATATAATCTTGTTCAAAATATACCTCAGACAGCCAGGCTGCAGACAGCTATAGATGGTTCTGGTACATTGTGAATCATCATTATAATGAAACCACGATTTACCTTAGATTGGGACTTGAACCCAGATCCTGGGACTTGAACCCAGCCTAAGCCCAGTTTGGGACCCTAACTCAGGCAAAAGTCTTCCAACTGAGATCATATGCCTGGTTTCAGGGCCTAATGAAGCTCAGGTTCTTGACGTCTCATTGAAGAAAGAATTCAGTGAGAGACACAGTGATAGGTAAGAAGCGGATTTATTCAGAGAGAAACACTCCACAGACAGAGTGTGGGCCATCACAGAGGGCTAGCACAGTGGTAAAATGTGGCAATTAGTTTTCATGACCTGGATAATTTCCTAAGCTAATGAGTGGGAGGATTATCCCAACTATTTTGGGGAAGGGGTGGTGATTTCCAGGAATTGGGCCATCACCCACTCTTTGGCCTTTTGGTGGTGTCTTGAAACTGTCAAGGCACCTCTGGGTGTGTCATTTCGCTTGCTGATTAAGGATCAAGGTCTAGTTGAAGTTGATTTGTCTGCCGTCTTGGACCCCTTTGATTCTAATTGGTTTATGTTGTGTCCTCAAGCTATGTCATTCTTTCAAAAGTTGTGCCCTGCCCCCTTCCTTCCTGTTTCAATAATACCAGTAAAATGCCTCCAAATCCTGTGATCTTGTAAACCACATCAATCTCTGTCATCTTTATATTTTCCTAGAACCCCACAGAAATACTGTGATGTGTGTGTGTGGGTCGGTGACATACCAGGGGTACTGGAGACAGCAGATAGGTTTTGATCATGAAAAAAAGAGCAAGAGTGTTAGGGTGTTAGGGAATGATGGCTGTCTGTTAATGCCCAGATTAAATAAAGGTAGTAAGCAAAATCCTTAACAAACACAGATAGAATTCCTGGGGCAGTGAGGATCTGGTGTGTATGTGTGGTGAAGCATGTCTTACTGCATATATCAGAATATCTGGATAAGGTGATGACTAAATGGGTCAGGAAAAAGTGGAGGTGATGATATGAAAATGTGCTTTTATAAATCTAAATTTAGCTATGTTACATTTGACTTTGCTTCCTTCTGTCACTTATCATATTCACTATTCCTCATTGCTTTATAATAATCTAGAAATGTCATTTTTCTTTTCTTTTAAGTCATCACTAAGATTTTTGAAAATGCTCGACTAAAGCAGAGGATACAGAAGGATCCTATAGATTTTCATCAATCAATTAAGCAGCACTTATCAAGAAACTTGCTATTCAACCAGTTATAAAATGCAGCTAATTTTATCTTTCATAATTTCCCCTTTTGGACTATTAAGATCCATTATATTAATTGCTGATATGAAAATAATAAAATTGATACACCATATCTTCACAACCATGATTCTTCTACCCAGATTAATAGTATAAAAAAATAAAATGAGATTGGATTAGAATGTATTGTTATTTATTTATACTTTGGTGAATGCAATTTGTTCTTCAATAATAGACTTTCTCTTATAATCCCACAACTATCTACTTAATGACTAAGAGGATTCTGAGCCACCAGGGGGCTTCCCTGGTAGCTCAGAAGGTAAAGCATCTGCCTGCAATGAGGGAGACCTGGGTTTGATTCCTGGGTCGGGAAGATCCCCTGGAGAAGGAAATGGCAATCCACTCCAGCACTCTTGCCTGAAAAATCCCATGGACGAAGAAGCCTGATAGGCTAAAGTTCATGGGGTTGCAAAGAGTCGGATACAACTCAGCAAATTCACTTTCACTTTCTACTTAATAGTCTATATGCTTGCCTAGCAATAATACTACATGTATATCATTTTTGATATTTTAACAATCAGAAAAATTTTACAATTTTACAAAAATTTTACAATTTTACAAAATACTTTACAAAAATTTCCAATCTTCTTCTTTATCTTCTGTTTGTTACCATTCTCCAAAGAATAAAGTGTTCTGAAATAACATTTGCATGTCCTGGGAGGTAAATGTTTTTTTCTGAAGAAGAGGCTTGAAATCATTTATAGGAACTCTCTGTTTTCATATAATTTCCTCATCTCTTTTTTACTTCAATTATCTCATGAGTGTTTGTTCTGTCTTACCATTTGAAAATTTATTCTCCTTGATATAGATGAAAACAAACTAGACAAAAAACAGTTATGCATTTTGCCATGGAAAGATGCTGGAAAAGATTGAAGGTTGGAAGAAAAGGGAACGACAGAGGATGAGATGGTTGGATGGCATCACCGACTCAGTGGACATGAGTTTGAGTAAACTCTGAAAGTTGGTGATGGACAGGGAGGCCTGGCATGCTGCAGTCCATGGGTTCGCAAAGAGTTGGACACGACTGAGCAGCTGAACTGACCTGATGCCATGGAATCAAAGGAAAATGTTTTAAAGTCTAGTCTAGAAAATGCACATAAAAAGCTCTGCTGAGGATTTTTAAAAAGTAACTTAACAAGTTTAGTTTGGTTTGAAACCAAGACCAAAAATTATCGAATAATATTTCTGTTAAATAGCATATGTCTATGAGTGATTCCTGTCTATTAAAATGCCAATCACATTTTCAAAGAAAATGAAAGACTAAGATATTTAGCTTGGCAGCCAAATATGTTAGGCCTATTTTTCTATTTCCCCCTCCTTTTCCCCCCTAAAATGGTTTGACTTACATTTTAGTTGAATGACAGTCAAGATGTATATGACAGAAGTAGAAAAAAATTTTATTTGTGCAATTGAAAAGACTTGAATCCAAAAATTTTAATGAGCAGCTACAATCTTATGTACCCTTGGTTACTCTCTTTGGCACCACCATCTATGTAGAGTATCATTGAGACACATTTAGAAATTTCAATATTTTAACAATTAGATGAGCACTTCTACCAAGATACTACCTTAGCCTGTGAAAATATACTTGTAAATGCCAACTTTATTTATTTATTTTTTCTTACTGGACCCATACTTATTTTTTGTAGTTGAATTCTCATACTTTAAGTTAAGACTGCCTCTTTGAAAGGAAGAAAGAGATTTGCAATTTGCCTTTAATAGTAAGTCTCAAGGGCTTCCCAGGTGCTGTAGTGGTAAAGAATCTGACTGCCAATGCAGGAGACACAAGAGATGCAGGTTCAATCCCTGAGTTGGGAAGATTCCCCTGGAGAAGGAATGGCAACCCACTCCAGTATTCTTGTCTAGAGAAACCCATGGCAAGAGGAGCCTGGCAGGCTACAGTCCATGGGTTCTCAAAGAGTCAGACATTATTGAGCATTCACACAGAACATCCTAGAGATCTTTCAGGGATAAGGAAGTTGTTATAGAAAGTTCACAGGAGTAAGTGGTCACTCCAAGGCAGAACCATAAGTGATTAACTTGTTAATGAACCAAAAGCTTTTGTATGTTTGTCTTAACTTTTCCTTTGACTGCTTTTGAAACCCAAAGAAGTTATTTTTTAAATAAATATTTTGGCTCTTGATAGGGATAAATTCTATAGGAATTCACAAACTTCTAAGATCAGGATGAACTTTTGTTGAAGTAGCTTGTATTGTAGGTATTCTGATTTTCAGAATTATAGTTCACTAGCAAGTGGGGAAGACAAAACCTGAAATTCAGTACAGTTCAGTTCAGTCGCTCAGTCGTGTCCAACTCTTTGCGACCCCATGAATCACAGCACGCCAGGCCTCCCTGTCCATCACCAACTCCCAGAGTTCACTCAGACTCACGTCCATCGAGTCAGTGATGTCATCTAGCCATTTCATCCTCTGTTGTCCCCTTCTCCTCCTGCCCCCAATCCCTCCCAGCATCAGAGTCTTTTCCAAAGAGTCAACTCTTCACATGAGGTGGCCAAAGTACTGGAGTTTCAGCTTTAGCAGGAGGATATAAATTCTAAGATTTTACTTTTGTGAAGTTATTGTGTGAATTTTAAATTATACAGTCACCACATTTTTTCAGCACAATTTATAAATTTAAAATGTGCATATTACACATATTTTAAACATATGAAGATCATGAATCTACATTAAAATTAGTCTACACAATTATAATACTCCTCATTATAGGAGAAATGATGGTTACTTTTTTCATTATGGTAAAATAAACTGAAAAGTGTTAAATGTGGAGATGTAACTGCAAAGTAAATGCTAAAAAGAATACTTGTGCATTTTCTCTGTATTATTGTCAATATCCAGGTTTTCTTTTGCATTATGTGTTCTGTAAACTAGCCACATGAAATAAATGACTTTGGCCTTAACAGAATACTACTGTCTGTAGTACATCATAACCCCAGTAGGCTGATAACAAGCCTTACTTGGCAGTAATCTATATCTGGTGTCATTTGGAAAACTGCAATAATGATGATGAAATTAAAACTCCAGAATTTAAGTAGCATATAGGTCAGTGTACTGTAAAAATGTAGATAGGAGTAATAATGACCTCTAAAATGTTTGTGTTCATTGGTGAAGGCTGAGCTAATTAGGACAGAAAGTTTAAATAATTTCTTTCTGAATATTCTAAGTAGAATGACCTGAAATAAACATAAGTGAGTGCAGAAGTTATATTCTCTTAAAGTCGTAATATATCCAATGATTCTCTATTTATGTCTATATACCATTTGACCTTGACAGTCTTAAGTGGCTCTATATTATGCCTTTTTTGATATGAGTGTCTATTGACTAGCAAGAACAGAAATTGGGCAATGTTTCTTCAGTCCCGGCAAGGCTTACCTTATCTGTATATACTAGGTCCAGAAAAGTCCTTTTCAATCAATATGTAAAAAAAAGTCACCTAGTAAAAGCACTAAAATGTGTTGGTCTAACCACCTGAATCCTATCCTAACTCCCATGAGTTGGAATTAGTCATATGGAAATGAATCCAGGTAAGGAAAACTCAAGTTCCTTTTTCCTTTTCATCTAATCACAAAGAGTGATGTATCTTTTATTGCTGTTATTGAATGATGTATTAACCAAACTGAGTGCTTTCTTTTCAGAATTCCTCATTTATTTCTTTATGAAATGTGACGTTTCAAGGGGGAACTGACATAAATCAACACATGTACCGACTAGTTTCACCACCTTTCATTTTATTGTCTCTAGGAGAAGGAAATGGCACCCCACTCCAGTATTCTTGCCTGGAGAATCCCATGGACGGAGGAGCCTGGTAGGCTGCAGTCCATGGGATCGCTAAGAGTCGGACACGCCTGAGCGACTTCACATTCACTTTTCACTTTCATACATTGGAGAAGGAAATGGCAACCCACTCTAGTGTTCTTGCCTGAAGAATCCCAGGGACGGAGGAGCCTGGTGGGTTGCCATCTTTGGGGTCGCACAGAGTTGGACACGACTGAAATGACTTAGCAGCAGCAGCAGTAGCAGGGCACTATTATTCCAGGGAACCAACTTTAGGAAACATTGTCCTAGTTATAATATGATTTTTGCTTATCTTTGCTTCATCTTAATCTGCTCAAGATCTCTTACCTTAAATATTACCAAATGCTCACTAATCTAGGTTAACTGGGCTTAACTGGAATGACAGCTTTTAGCTAAGCAATAGAACTGATTTGGGGTGGGGGGAGCCAAGAGCCAAACTTACATATATTGAAACACACACAATGTGATTTTTTTCATTGCTTTCAAATTCTTAATTCACAGGATAATTCCCACTTATTTTTAAAGTCCACCATTATTAAGACCAATTCCTTAGATTTCCTATTAGATAGGAGTGACCATAGATAGCCATTAATAATCTTTTAGATATAAATGACAATTTGAAGCTTTATTCAAAGCTGATATACAGTTTTACATAGACAACAAGAAAATCTTCCTTTTTAAAGATACCAGAACAGATCTGAAGAATTTAAATCAGAAAAACTAAGTAATTTTATATAGCATTTCAACTGGGCAGTTACTAAACATCAAGCAAAAATAAAAGAGAAAATCTATTATCAGTTTATTGGGCACAGATGACAACAAAAATTATTAACTGTTTTATTGATCAACTATATTTTCATTTACTCTAAAAATGAGATGTCAATCCATTTTTCAACAGATAAATGACTTTGAATCTTTTCTATAGAAGGTAAGAAATATCATACAGGTGCACAGCTATTCACTAGCTGAGGTACCTTTGTTAAAGAATTAGCTTTTTCATTCATTTAAATCTTCCCTAATACTGACAACCAAATGAAGACAAGAAGTAATTTTACCATTCAGCCATATGTAAAAAGAAAGAAAGCAGTTAAGACCAAAATGGCCTGGACCACAGATACTAAATAAATATTTTTTAATAAATCTAGACTTCTGCAATCAGGAAAAATGTGATTTAACCAACCCACTAGTAGCTTTGAAATACCCCACAAACATTCATGATTCTCTAAGCTATATTTTCAATCTTCAATATATTTATCTGGCATATTTTCTATATGTCTAACCCCACTGTGCTTTTTCACTATTAAAATAAAGAGTTGAATATGATTTTAATCATAATTTTATACTGCAACCAATTATTTAGAACTTTTTTTGCTGGTACAATTAGATGCAGTAACCCATTCTATTATATGCGTGTGAAAGGAAAATGGAGTCATATTCTTCCATCTATGATGGCTGGATGGCATCACCGACTTGATGGACATGAGTTTGGGTGAACTCCGGCAGTTGGTGATGGACAGGGAGGCCTGGCGTGCTGCAGTTCATGGGGTCGCCGAGAGTCGGACACGACTGAGCGACTGAACTGAACTGATGAGTAAATTTCCACATGACTAACTCCAAATCATAGGTCAGGAATTGGGCAATATAATTAGTTCACTTAGCAAAGCAAAATGTGAGTTGGCCCATGTAGCATCATCCAGAGGTATAGTTGAGTTTAGGCCAGTCACTCAGTCGTGTCCAACTCTTGGCGACCCCATGGACTGCCACATGCCAGTCTTCTGTGTCCATCACCAACTGCTGGAGATTACTCAAATTCATATCCATCAAGTTAGTGGTGATTTCATCCAACCATCTCACCCTCTATTGTCCCCTTCTCCTCCTGCCCTCAATCTTTCTCGGCATCAGGGCCTTTTCAAATGAATCAGTTCTTCGCATCAGGTGGCCAAATATTGGGTGTTCAGCTTCCAGAAGTACACTGGCTACTAATTGTTTCTTTAGGAAGCTGATCCACCCATATAATTCAGTATAGCAATCTATGTCAGAGCTTGAACTGACCTTTGTATATTCTTCTGCCATGCACACAGTAGGCTCTGAGAAAAGGTCTGAGAATTATAAACCACTTACATGTACTGTCACTCTATGATAATATGTATTCCAGCAATTTCAATTATTTTATATAACATAAACCCAAATTTAACAGAGTAATTTTCAACTGGCAAGTTTTTTGTGATTTTAGTTCCAGACTACAAACTGGGATATTCATCAACTCTATCTTTTCCCTTTGTAACTACTTTCTACTATAACTTAAATCATGAAAAGACATTAAGGGTCATCTTGATACAGACACACTCATAAGTATTATGAACATGTAACAGTTAAGAGAAAGAAGAGTTAGAATTGATAAAAAAAATCTTTTAGGTTTGACCCATTTTGCTTCTTTCTTGGGCATACAGACACAGGCTAATATTCATATCTGTGCTAAATATAAAAATACCTGAGAGTTGCTGGATAAAATCCAATTTTCTATAGGCAGTCTTTTAGTTTCTCCATCTTTATATGCATTGACTGATATAAAAACTAAGACAAAGTTAAGTGAGTTCTCTTTAAAAGTAATTTCCTTTTTGAAACTATGCATATATGTCTATGTATTCTAGTTTTCAAGATTACAGACATTCTGTAAATGCATATATGCATTTTCTTCATTACATTTATATATATATATATATATATATATATTACCCAACGGAAAAAACAAAAACAAAAAAAGAAGTGCCTGTGTAGGAGTAAGCAGGAATAGAACAGTCCTAGTATTGTACCATCGCTAGAATGCTTTAGGATTATCTTTTAAATTTCCATATCTAAATCACTTCTATTCTTATCACATTTCATAAAGCTAGGTGATCATTTGAATCTTAATTTCCTCATTAAAAATTAATTTACCCTATCATCACTGATGCTTGCTTTTGAAGGAAAGAAGTTTCATTCAAGTTGCAAATGTTTTGACAAAACAATGTATATATTTTTATCAATCTGGATTATAATTTTATTCTTAAACTAGCATTATCTAGCATCTATAGTTAATGTTTCTCCTTTGTGCTTTGTTAAAGGAAAAGGTGATCAACTGAGTTGTGTGTTGTGTTTGTTTGATTATTTGGTCAATGTATGAATCAAGTAACTTTACTTATTATTTGCTTTGAATCTTATAATTCTGAGAAGAATAATATTAATGGTCTAATAGATCAAATAATACAAATCTTGCTTAGTACATGTCTTTTAACTTTTAAACAACTCTGAAAGTACAATCCAATTACTTCCTTTCTGCAAAAGAGTTAACAGGTTTTCAAAGTTATTCCGTGACTTGTCCAAAGCCACATAGTCAGTAAACATCACTCTGTTATCTAAGCCACTATCTCTTTGACAACAAAGAGGAAAGGAAATTAAAAGTATGGAACACATGTTGACATTCATTATATGAAGACTAACCTGTTTTGAGGATACTCAAAGTGAAATACAGATAAAATAGAAGGCCACTGTTTAGGATACTGATGGAACAATTTGTTTCAATTTCACAAATTATTTCTTAAATAAGTTGTAAAGTAGAATAATTGATAGAAATAGGAGAGACAAAAGAGCAGGTACAAAATGACTTCTGATCTCACTTTCTTCTGCATCTCTCTGCCTCTTCAGTCATTGCTAAGAAATGATAGAGTGTTTAGATGTTGACTGAATTTCTTTATCTTTTTCAAGGTTGGGGGCAGTTTCTGCAATACAAACAAATTAAATAAAGTATATGGCCATAATGAAGAATTGATGCTTTTGAACTGTGGTGTTGGAGAAGACTCTTGAGAGTCCCTTGGACTGCGAGGAGATCCAACCAGTCCATCCTAAAGGAGACCAGTCCTGGGTGTTCATTGGAAGGACTGATGTTGAAGCTGAAACTCCAATACTTTGGTCACCTCATGAGAAGAGTTGACTCATTGGAAAAGACCTTGATGCTGGGAGAGATTGGGGGCAGGAGGAGAAGGGGACGACAGAGGATGAGATGGCTGGATGGCATCACCAACTTGATGGACATGAGTTTGGGTAAACTCTGGGAGTTGGTGATGGACAGGGAGGCCTGGTGTGCTACAATTCATGGGATTGCAAAGAGTCGGACACAAGTGAGCGACTGAACTGAACTGATCCACATAATAACAGAAGAATAAAAATACTACTCGACTCTAGGTCAGTCCAGTTCCAGCATTTGGGCTACCCTGGATGACTTCAGCATTGTAAACAAACCACTAAAGCTTAAGGTCTAGGACACACTGCTATGGAAAGTGGTTGAAAATGGCAAATTTTCACACAGTCCAGTGAGCTCCTTTCGAGAGAGTCACCATGTCCACATATGGGAGTGAACTTGTTAGTCTACACAGACTGATGCTATTTCCACTCTAAACAAAACTAAATTTGAGATAAAGAAGAGTAAACAATGCAGTGGTTATATAGAGTTATCTGAGTAAGCAAAAATGGTGAAAACATAAAAGTGCCCTAAACATTTCTGGCACATTATGGCACTCAAATCATTTTGACCACTGGACTAAAAAATCAAACATTATAATGTAGGGTGTGTGTGTATGTGCGTGTTTGGTCTATATTTCACATTTATCAGTTTCCAATAGTTAAGAAATTTTGATGTTCTACCAGAATTGATATCAACTTTCCTCTGCATTTTTCTTACAAAATTAGGCATTGTTTAGAGTTTTGTCTTATCTTTTTCTGGCTTGTTGGAAACATGAATTTGTCAATTATTGAATGTCACATTCATTTTCAGTCATTGAGAGCATGCCACTTTATACATCCCCACAGATTAAAAAAGTGAATCTATTGTGATTAAGATGCTCAATACCAAGTTGCTAATTAGCATGCTGGGCTTCCCAGGTGGTGCCATGGTAAAGAATCTGCCTGCCACTGCAGGAGACACAAGAGACAGGGGTTTAATCCCTGGGTTGGGATGAGCCCCTGGGGAAGGAAATGGTCTGTCCAGTATTTTTGCCTGGAAAAATCCCACAGACAAAGGAGCCTGGAGAGCTAGAGTCTGGGGCATTGCAAAGAGTCAGACATGACTGAGTGTACACGCATGTGCATGTACAAACACACACACACACACACACACACACACACACAATTAGGGATTCAAACCTGAGTGTCTTATGCTGATGTAAAGGCTCTTGTCACTATCTTCAATATCTTAAATATTAACTTGGCTTGGAGATGGATCCTTTTCAGTCCAAATCTTAATTGCACATATTATTATACTTGCCTTAGAGCTGCCTTATAGCTATGGAGGCTGTGCATGACCCAACCCTAAGGAGGTGCCACTTATAGTGTAGTCTATGGAAATGGGCTCCCTAGAGTTGCACATGGACGATCCAACTTTAGAACTGCCACTGTGTCAACAAACTCTATTCTTGTTTTCCATGTTGTCACATAAAATAAACTCAAAATGCTACTATAGAAGGTAGCAGCCCACAGACTTCAATGGATAAATTATTGAAGCTTTTTCAATGGAGAAAAGACTCATTCAGAAGATCTGTGGTAGTTCCTGCTGCTGCTGCTGCTAAGTTGCTTCAGTCGTGTCCGACTCTGTGCAACCCCAGAGACGGCAGCCCACCAGGCTCCCCCGTCCTTGGGATTCTCCAGGCAAGAACACTGGAGTGGGTTGCCATTTCCTTCTCCAATAGCTTGTGTTAAATTTTGATCAAGTCCATGGAGTATAATAAAGAATTTAGAAATGCTAGGCAGAGTTTTTCAGGATCCAGTGACATGGAATAAATTTATAAACCATAATGAGCTGTGATAGACAGGCAAAATACTCATGAACTATTCCCCCTCTATTCTGAGCAGAAATATACATTACATCCCCCAGATTTACCTATAGTTAGGTGTGTTGATCTGAATGAATTCTGGCTTATGGATTGTGGGTAGATGTGAAGGATGCATTGTCTATAAAGGACCCATAAAAACATACTGTGAAATGCTCTTTTCTTCATCTTTCCTTACCTTCTGTAGAGACCCTAGGACAACACATGGTCAACAGGATAGAATAGAGTCAACAGGAGCCCCCGGTACCCTCAGGGCAGGCACTGGACTGATTGGACAATAAATAGATAAATATTTGTTGGGTCAAGCTACTGAAATGCTGGGGTTCTTTGTTACAGCAAATTCTCCTGATCTGAATAATGTAAGTCTTATTGAAGGGTGTATTACCAGTAATTATTATTAGCACAGTAACCCAAATCCAGACTTTCCACTATACCAATATTCTACTGTCAAGAATAATCAGTTTATATATTGTTGCTTGCTGTTTTAAAAGTATTTCTTAAGGTTTTCCGTATCTGCTGTAGCACCCCAATTCCACTCACAAGGATTGAATTGCAAATGACTAACTGATCTTAACTTAGACTACTTGTTCAGCTTCAGCAACTCCCAAAAACGGTTCTTTTCTAAGCATTATTCCTAAAAGAAAGAATGAAACTCTTTCTGCTATGTATGTGACTTTTGAGCACCTTAAATAGTACTAAATAGAGGCAATAGTTTTGAACATTTCCAATATATTTTGTAACAAAGAAACAGATAGAAATTCAAATTATTTCCATTTAATAGCAATCCAAAGCATGCGTCATTGCTATTTGTAGTGCATTTGAAAATTGCACGTCATACTAATGATTGCTATTGCCCCTCCAACAGTCTCTATTTTCAAGGCAGATGATGGGACACTGAAGCTGATGAAGGAGAAGCTTATGGTCTCAGTGGAGACAAGATTGGGCAATGGAAACAACATATTCAGAGAGACAGATACTGTATGATATCGCTTATATTTAGAATATAAAAAAATAAAACAAACTACTGAATATAAAAAAAAAGAAAAAGACTCACAGATATAGAGAACAAACTAGTGGTTACTAGTGGGGTGAGGAAAGGGAGGTGGGGCAAGAGAGGGGTAGGGGATTAAAAGGTACAAACTACTATGTATAAAAGAAATAAGGATATATTGTACAGCACAGGAGAATACAATCATTATTTTATAATAAACTTAATTGGAGTAAAATCCATAAAAATATTGACTCACTCTGTTTTACATCTGAAACTAATATTGTAAATCAACTATATCTCAATTAAAAAAAAAATCACTCAAAAGATAAGCATATATACAATGGACCATTAAAGAAAAGATTCACTGGCTTTATTGAAAAACCTAAAACTATAAATTATCCGACCTAAAGTTGGGGCAGAAGAAGGGGACGACAGAGGATGAGATGGCTGGATGGCATCACTGACTCGATGGATGTCAGTTTGAATGAACTCTGGGAGTTGGTGATGGACAGGGAGGCTGGTGTGCTAAATTCATGGGGTTGCAAAGAGTTGGACACGACTGAGTCACTGAACTGAACTGAACTGAAGAAGTACTTGCTAAAAACCAAAATATTTAATTTAACTGACTAATTCTCCAATCTACTAAATGTGGAAATGCTCTAAGGTAGGAACAATTTCTTTGAAACAGTAGTTTCTAAATATATCAAAGCACTGGTCCACTTCTAACAGCATGTACTTGACCAAAGATTATTTTTTATTAAACTTCCTAAGCTACTATACCTAGATAGCATATTGAAAAGCAGAGATATTACTTTGTCAACAAAGGTCCGTCTAGTTAAGGCCATGGTTTTTCCTGTGGTCATGTATGGATGTGAGAGTTGGACTGTGAAGAAGGCTGAGCACCGAAGAATTGATGCTTTTGAACTGTGGTGTTGGAGAAGACTCTTGAGAGTCCCTTGGACTGCAAGGAGATCCAACCAGTCCATTCTGAAGGAGATCAGCCCTGGGATTTCTTTGGAAGGAATGATGGTAAAGCTGAAACTCCAGTATTTTGGCTACCTCATGTGAAGAGGTGACTCATTGGAAAAGACTCTGATGCTGGGAGAGATTGGGGACAGGAGAAGAAGGGAACGACAGAGGATGAGATGGCTGGATAGCATCACCAACTTGATGGATGTGAGTCTGAGTGAACTCCGGGAGTTGGTGATGGACAGGGAGGCCTGGCGTGCTGTGATTCATGGGGTCACAAAGAGTCAGACACGACTGAGCGACTGAACTGAACTGAAGCTGTTATATTAGAGAAATCCAGGAAGACTGTTGATTACTAAAAGAAACAATCCCCCTTTTCCAATAAATGTCTCAGAACTACATGCATAAACAATCAGGAAAACATTGAAAACAATAAAGTAGTGATCAGAAAATCTCTTTCTCAAATGTTATCATATGCAGTTAATAAACTTTTCTAATAGCTCAGTTTTTTTTTGAATGGAAACACACATATTTTTATCCAGATGTTTGCCCTTTCTTTTTCTTACACTATTCTCAGGTTTAGCTTTCGTCCACCCCTTCTATCATAGCTTTGTTCCAACTTTTATAAAGTACTAAGGAACTGCCATAAAAAACCACCTCAGGAAAGAATTCAGAGTCCAGGTAAAATATGACAGCAATAAGGGTCATAAACACTGTATGAACTATGCCCCATCAGATGGCATTAACAGCGGTTTCACTCTGTCAGGGGTTGGTAGTCCTTTCTCCTGACAGTCTCTCTTCACCCACTCAATTGCAACACCTCAAAATTCTTGTGATTGACTTACCACCCTGAAAAGATCCTCCCTACTGGTCTTAAAGAGATGTATCTCCTTACAGACTCCATTTACACCATCATTCAAAAGACAGGTAGACAACAAACAGGACTTTATTGAAACAAATGGAAGATGGTCCCAAATCATTTAAATCTTCAATCAACCAAGAATAGGTAATACTCACAGCAAGTTTGCCTTATTGCTTCATTAGTACAGAAACAAAAATAAAGAGACACACAGTTGGCGTTCTGAAATCTTCTGGTCACAGATTAAATGTTTTACATGCTAAAAGTCAATAAGTCCACCTAAGACACGGTGGACAATGGCAGTTCTCCCACTGAAGTTTATAACTGAGAAAACGGAAAATTTCAAAATTAAT
Source organism: Bos javanicus (assembly GCF_032452875.1). NCBI lineage: Eukaryota > Metazoa > Chordata > Mammalia > Artiodactyla > Bovidae > Bos > Bos javanicus. The sequence goes on along the minus strand of NC_083869.1, from coordinate 54,761,372 downwards.
AATCAACATGGTTGATGAGGAGTATTTAATCTCCTTTCAAATTGGACACCAAAGCTTTCAGCATAGTTTTTGACAGAACTGTTTATGCTTATCAATGTTATGATCAGATCAGATCAGATCAGTCCTCAGTCGTGTCCGACTCCTTGTGACCCCATGAATCGAAGCATGCCAGGCCTCCCTGTCCATCAACAACTCCCGGAGTTCACTCAGACTCACGTCCATCGAGTCAGTGATACCATCCAGCCATCTCATCCTCTGTCATCCCCTTCTCCTCCTGCCCCCAATCCCTCCCAGCATCAGAGTCTTTTCCAATGAGTCTACTCTTCACATGAGGTGGCCAAAGTACTGGAGTTTCAGCTTTAGCATCATTCCTTCCAAAGAAATCCCAGGGCTGATCTCCTTCAGAATGGACTGGTTGGATCTCCTTGCAGTCCAAGGGACTCTCAAGAGTCTTCTCCAACACCACAGTTCAAAAGCATCAATTCTTCGGTGCTCAGCCTACTTCACCGTCCAACTCTCACATCCATACATGACCACAGGAAAAACCATAGCCTTGACTAGACGAACCTTTGTTGGCAAAGTAATGTCTCTGCTTTTGAATATGCTATCTGGGTTGGTCATAACTTTCCTTCCAAGGAGTAAGTCTTTTAATTTCATGGCTGCAGTCACCATCTGCAGTGATTTTGGAGACCCCCAAAATAAAGTCTGACACTGTTTCCACTGTTTCCCCATCTATTTCCCATGAAGTGGTGGGACCGGATGCCATGATCTTCATTTTCTGAATGTTGAGCTTTAAGCCAACTTTTTCACTCTCCACTTTCACTTTCATCAAGAGGCTTTTGAGTTCCTCTTCACTTTCTGCCATAAGGGTGGTGTCTTCTGCATATCTGAGGTTATTGATATTTCTCCCAGCAATCTTGATTCCAGCCTGTGTTTCTCCACCATGACCCGCCCGTCTTGGGTTGCCCCATGGATATGGCTTAGTTTTACTGAGTTAGACAAGGCTGTGGTCCTAGTGTGATTACATTGACTAGTTTTCTGTGAGTATGGTTTCAGTGTGTTTGCCCTCTGATGCCCTCTTGCAACACCTACCGTCTTACTTGGGTTTTTCTTACCTTGGGCGTGGGGTAATGTTATGATAGTTCTTTCCTATTGAACCATGTAATTAAGTATGCTCTCTCTAACACATTCATGTGCAGCGAATAAAAGGGCAATGAATGGTGCACTTCTCAATAGTTTTATTGTTTATTAATTAATTTGTGAGGCCTTACAAATAGCTGTGAAAAGAAGTGAAAAGCAAAGGAAAAAAGGAAAGATATAAGCATCTGAATGCAGAGTTCCAAAGAATAGCACGGAAAGATAAGAAAGCCTTCCTCAGTGATCAATGCAAAGAAATAGAGGAAAACAATAGAAAGGGAAAGACTAGAGATCTCTTCAAGAAAATTAGAGATACCATGGGAACAATTCATGCAAAAATGGGCTCAATAAAGGTCAGAAATGGTATGGACCTAACAAAAGCAGAAGATATTAAGAAGAGGTGGCAAGAATACACAGGAGAATTATATAAAAAAGTTCTTCATGACCCAGATAATCACGATGCTGTGATCACTCACCTAGATCCAGACATCCTGGAATGTGAAGTCAGGTGGACCTTAGAAAGCATCACTACAAACAAAGCTAGTGGAGGTGATGGAATTCCAGTGGAGCTATTTAAAATCCTGAAAGATGATGCTGTGAAAGTGCTGCACTCAATATGTCAGCAAATTTGGAAAACTCAGCAGTGGCCACAGGACTGGAAAAGGTCAGTTTTCATTCCAATCCCAAAGAAGGGCAATGCCAAAGAATGCTCAAACTACCACACAATTGCACTCATCTCACACGCTAGTAAAGTAATGCTCAAAATTCTCCAAGCCAGGCTTCAGCAATACGTGAACCGTGAACTTCCTGATGTTCAAGCTGGTTTTAGAAAAGGCAGAGGAACCAGAGATAAATTGCCAACATCAGTTGGATCATAGAAAAAGCAAGAGAGTTCCAGATAAACATCTATTTCTGCTTTATTGACTATGCCAAAACCTTTGACTCTGTGGATCATAATAAACTGTGGAAAATTCTCAAGAGATGGGAATCCCAGAACACCTGACCTGCCTCTTGAGAAACCTGTATGCAGGTGAGGAAGCAACAGTTAGAACTGGACATGGAACAACAGACTGGTTCCAAATAGGAAAAGGAGTATGTCAAGGCTGTATACTGTCACCCTGCTTATTTAACTTATATGCAGAGTACATCATGAGAAACGCTGGGCTGGAGGAAGCACAAGCTGGAATCAAGGTTGCTGGAAGAAATATCAATAACCTCAGATATGCAGGTGACATCACCCTTAATCCAGAAATTGAAGAGAAACTAAAAAGCCTCTTGATGAAAATGAAAGAGGAGAGTGAAAAAGTTGGCTTAAAACTCAACATTCAGAAAACAAAGATCATGGCATCTGGTCCCATCACTTCATGGGAAATAGATGGGGAAACAGTGGAAACAGTGTCAGACTGTATTTTGGGGGGCTCCAAAATCACTGCAGATGTTGACTGCAGCCATGAAATTAAAAGACGCTTACTCCTTGGAAGGAAAGCTATGACCAACCTAGATAGCATATTCAAAAGCAGAGACATTACTTTGCCAACAAAGGTTTGTCTCGTCAAGGCTATGGTTTTTCCAGTAGTCATGTATCAATGTGAGAGCTGGACTGTGAAGAAAGCTAAGCACCAAAGTATTGATGCTTTTGAACTGTGGAGTTGGAGAAGATTCTTGAGAGTACCTTGGACTGCAAGGAGATCCAACCAGTCCATCCTAAAGGAGATCAGTCCTGGGTGTTCATTGGAAGGACTGATGCTGAAGCTGAAACTTCAATACTTTGGCTACCTCATGCGAAGAGCAGACTCATTGGCAAAGACCCTGATGCTGGGAGAGATTGAGGGCAGGAGGAGAAGGGGATGACAGAGGATGAGATGGCTGGATGGCATCATCGACTCGATGGACATGAGTTTGGGTAAACTCTGGGAGTTGTTGATGGACAGGGAGGCCTGGCATGCTGCAATTCATGGGGTCACCAAGAGTCGGACAAGACTGAGTGACTGAACTAAACTGGACTGAACTGAATGTATTTCTGGCTGTGCTTAGTCTTTGTTGCTGCTCGAGGGTTTTCTCTAGTTGTGGTGCCTGGGCTTCTCATTGCTGTGGCTTCTCTTTTTGCCAAGCACAGGCTCTATGGCACATGGGCTTCAGTACATGCAGCACATGGGCTCAGAATCTGTGGCTGAAAGGCTCCAGAGTTCAGGTTCAGTAGCTGTGGCACTTGAGGCTTAGTTGCCCTGGGGTATGTGGGATCTTCCTAGACCTGGGATCAAACCAGTGTCCCTGGCATTGGCAGGGGGATTCTTAACCAGTGGAGCACCAGGGAAACCTTTTCACCAGTTTTAAGTAATAATAATAAATCCTACTACTGTAACAAGTATATTATCAATCAAAACTTTAATTCCAATCTAGAGACACAATCCTAACTTCCAGCTTGCATGTCGGTCACCTGTTACTGAAACAGTAGGAAAATGTTACTTTGATAGCTGCCGTAGTGCAATAAATTTCTATTTTGGAACAGAAGATAACAATTGGCAATCTGAGGTAGTGATGAGGGTGAGAATCAAGATATTCGAATCACCTACATTCTATCTTTGCTTAAAACAAACAAATAAATAAAGACTCTGTGCCAATGTAGAAATTTGCCACTTTATTTCCATTAGAAATTAATGTTGAATTTAAGAGTATATTTTAAATGACTCATTTTCCTTGATTACATGATCCTAATTTTTAATTAACTGGCCAAAAAATTATTGATCAAATTAGCCCATCCATCATGAAGGCACTCTCTATGCCCCAAACATAAACATACATCATTGAGGATAATGGTTACCCCTTGCTTTGAGGCACTCATGTACCCATGAACTCTTCCCAAATAAATTTTTATATAAGGAATTAGGAGACACCCCAAAATTTCACCTCATACTAAATATTTTTCAGCATGTTATGTGTGTCTACCGAACAAATAACTATGTGCCCCAAAATACATATGACATTATTCTGAAGTCAAGAGTCCCAGGAAAAAGAATAGAACTAACATCAAAGTTACGGCCCTAAGAAATGTTATGTGAGAAAACTGTCAGCATGAAAACTGTCCTGGTAGGTGTGCAGGAGGTGAAAAATAACAACACATGAATGGGAAGAAGAGTTAAGTTCAGCCTCTGGGACTAAGACCAAGAATGAGGAGATTAACCTGCAGAGAGCCTGGTTAGTGAAGCAGACAGTATGAAGTAGTGACTTCCAAACAGCCCAAGTATGAAGACTTCTTTCTGACAAGCATACTGGTGGTGAGGATGTGGGGAAAAGGACATTTGTATATGATATTGGTATATTTATATATGAATACAATATTTTTGGAGGACAATTTGATAAGACTTACCAAACTTTAAAATATTAATCTCTATAACCTGCCAGTTACACTTTTAGGAATCTAGAGTACAAAAACACCCATGTACTCAAAGGTATACTATCTGCATTTTTGTGTTATATTCACTACAGATTTGCTTAAACATGTGCAATAATGGAGAAAACCTAATGGACAATAAATACAGAATTAATCAATATGTATTCATATTTTAGAATACTATATATCCCTCAAAAATGCACGTTCAGTCTCTGGATTTAGATAGAATATTCAAGCATATTGTTGAAAGAAAAAATTAGCTTGCAGAATACCACATGTAGTATGATGCAGATCATATTCATATATGTAAGACTATATTAGTATGTGCATAAGCAAACAAAAGAAAAAGCACAAGCTTAGCACTGTTTATTAATACAGTTCTATTTTTGTTAGAGGTTTGTTAATAACAAAATCAATGTTAGTTTAAAATAAAAGTAATAACATTGGGTGGTGGAAACTATTGACTTTAAGTCCAAGATAAGACAGAATGAGAAATTTGGAGTTTTACCCAATTTAAACTTGAGAATTTGTGAAAAGCAGACACGACACTCAGGCTTATATCACTTCTTTGGCAGAGCTAACAGATCTAGAAATATTTTAAGACCAAATGGATTGATGTTATATGCTCCAGGTAATGCTACTTTGGTCAGAAGACAAAACTTAATGGAAATAGAAGTGCTTGTGGAAACCATACTATATTGCAAACATGCTGGCAAACAGTTAAATAATGATGGAGCTGTGACAATAAATATGTGCATTTTTTATGTCCTTACAGTGGAGGGAATCACCAGTGTGATAAACTTTTTGCTTCTCTCAAGGCAGTAAAGTATTGGACCTATGGAGATGATCAAGAATCTTAAGTTTTGTAAGAACTCCTTTCCCTCATTTTTAAATATTTGTGTAAATAAAATAAAAACATAAGTAATTAAAAATAAAGTCTCTTGAGGAACTAGACATTTTTGACCCCACGGACTGTAGCCCACCAGCCTCCTCTGTCCATGGAATTCTCCAGGCAAGGATACTGGAGTGGCTTGCCATTTCCTCCTCCGTGGGATCTTCCCTGCCCTGGGAATGAACCTGGGTCTCCTGCAGTTCAGACAGATTCTTTATTGCCTGAACCACCAGGGAATTTCTAATTAAAAATAAAGTTTCTTGAAGAACTATATATATATTTTAAATCTTAGGCTAAATAAACTCCCAAAAGTTTACCCTGACTGTAAGTCTAAATAAAATAATAAATGACAAAAACTCAATTTTAGTTCTCTGAAAACATTTCCCCCTGGGTTCCCAGAGACATGGCACATTTGGACAAAACCTGGCAGACTCTTCACTCACACTGAGGTGGAAAGAAGTCCAGTTTGTGAAGGAACAGTTCCCAGAAGGAACACTGTGCGGGGAAAGCTGAGGAGTCAGCCTCCACGCCTTATCCTTGACCCCAAAGGGTCTGATGGGTGATCCAGAGTCTGATGGGTGACGAGTTGTTCCTCTGTGAACAACAATTCTGTGCATTCACCTCAGCTATCCCTACAGAGTTCCAGTAATCTGTGAACATTATTTTCCTATATATTTTAACACTTCAGATACAGTCCAGCCAATAAATCCTTTCTTAAGCTTTCTTCAATTAAGTTTTCAGTCATTCAGTCATGTCCGACTCTTTGCGACCCCATGGACTGCAACACGCCAGGTCTCCCTGTCCATCACCAACTCCTGGAGTTCACTCAAACTCATGTCTATTGAGTCGGTCATGCCATCCAACCATCTCATCTTCGTCATCCCCTTCATCCCCTTCTCCTCCCACTTTCAATCTTTTTCAGCTTCAGGGTCTTTTCCATTGAATCAGTTCTTCCATCAGGTGGCCAAAGTATTGGAGTTTCAGCTTCAGCATCACTCCTTCCAATGAGTATTCAGGACTGATTTCCTTTAGGATGGTCTGGTTGGATCTCCTTGCAGTCCAAGGGACTCTCAAGAATCTTCAACACCACAGTTCAAAAGCATCAATTATTCAGCGCTCAGCTTTCTTTATAGTCTTTATAGTCCACTCTCACATCCACACATGACCACTGGAAAAACCATAGCTTTGACTAGACAGACCTTTGTTGGCAAAGTAATGTCTCTGCTTTTTAATATGCTATCTAGGTTGGTCATAATTTTTCTTCCAAGGAGCAAGTGTCTTTTAATTTCATGGCTGCAGTCACCATCTTCAGTGATTCTGGAGCCCCCCAAAATAGTCTCTCACTGCTTCCATTGTTTGCCCATCTATTTACCATGAAGTAATGGGACTGGATCATGATCTTAGTTATCTGAATGTTGAGTTTTAAGCCAACTTATTCACTCTCCTCTTTCACTTTCATCAAGAGGCTTTTTAGTTCTTCTCACTTTCTGCCATAAGGGTCATGTAATCTGCATATCTGAGGTTATTTTTACCAGCAATGTTGATTCCAGCTTCTGCTTCATCCAGCCCAGCATTTTGCATGACGTACTCTGCACATAAGTTCAATAAGCAGGGTGACAATATATAGACTTGACGTACTCCTTTTCTGATTTGGAAGCAATTTGTTGTTCCATGTCCAGTTCTAACTGTTGCTTCCTGACCTGCACACAGATTTCTCAGGAGGCAGGTCAGGTGGTCTGGTGTTCCCATCCCTTGAAGAATTTTCCACAGTTTGTTGTGATCCATACAGTCAAAGGCTTTGGCATAGTCAATAAAGCATAAATAGAAGTTTTTTCTGGAACTCTCTTGCTTTTTTGATGATCCAACATTTGTTAGCAATTTGATCTCTGGTTCCTCTGCCTTTTCTAAGTCCAGCTTGAACATCTGGAAGTTCTCAGTTAATGTACTGTTGAAGCCTGGCTCGGAGAATTTTGAACACTTCTTTGCTAACATGTGAGATGAGGGCAATTGTGAGGTAGTTTGAACATTCTTTGACATTGCCTTTCTTTGAGGTTAGAATGAAAACTGTCCTTTTCCAGGCCTGTGACAACTGCTGAGTTTTCCAAATTTGCTGGAATATTGAGTGCAGAACTTTCATAGCTTCATCTTTTAGGATTTGAAATAGCTCAACTAGAATTCCATCACCTTCACTAGCTTTGTTAATAGTGATGCTTCCTAAGGCCCACTTGACTTCATATTCTAGGATATGTGGCTCTAGGTGAGTTATGTGGGTCATGAAGATCTTTTTTTGCATAGTTCTTCTGTGTATTCTTGCCACCTCTTCTTAATATGTTCTGCTTCTGTTAGGTCCCTACCATTTCTGTCCTTTACTGTTCCCATCTTTGCATGAAATGTTCCCTTAGTATCTTTGATTTTCTTGAAGAGATCTCCAGTCTTTCCAATTTTATTATTTTCCTCTAAGCTTTCTTAAGAACTACTGGAAAAAACACTCCTTCTAAGGATTTATACCAGATGTCCAGGGGGGTTGAAGGGTGTTGCTCTGATCCCTTACCTTTTTATCTCTCACTATCTTTCACTCTTTCCCTCTCTGTGTCTCCCCTGTGCTTTTCTTTATTCTTTTCAAGCTTCCTTAACACGTGTGAAGATCCCTGGCTTATGCACAAGGATGGGAATTTTCCTGTGCCAAAAGCTGACTCTATAAGTACATTTGTTGATGAGAATTTAAGGAGCAAAAAGGTAAGAACTCCACAGGGGTAGTGCTAATTGATTTTCTTTATAAACACATAAGCAATTATACAAGTGACCATCTGCTTTGTCGGCATGAAGTTAATGAATACACAAAAGGAATCAAATTTAGAGCTTACTTAAATCTTAAATCCAACTGCCTAGATAGTTGCTTAGATGTGTCATAAGGCAAAAGGGAAAGTGCTCTAGTCTGAAGGATAAAGACCAACAAAAATAAATAGGTCCTTTGTTTCTTTCACTGAGCAGCAGTGAAAATAGAGTTATGTTGGTTGCAAAGTCTGAAAGTACAGCCATCTGAGACTGATATATAATGGTATTTTCAAACAGGATTCTGATATTTATTTACCCAAATTGGGACTGTGGAATATAGAAAACCATTCAAGATAATATCACTGTGGCAATTAGCAATTTTCCTTTAAAAATCTGTTCATTTTATTTGGCTCAACATTCTAGAAGCACACATAAGTATTTCTTGCAGATAATCATTAGGAATAAAAGAGCATAGCAGAGATTAATTCAAAGGACGACTGCTATAAGATACCACTCCTAGATGCTAATGTTAAAAAGCTAAAAAGTGGGGCTTTTTTTACTGTTTTATTTCAATGCACAATGATTATATATATATAATATATATTATATATATACATATAATTCCATACTGTATATATATATATATATATATACACACACATACACACATACAATTGCAGATCTGCATGCCACAGTCCTTTGATGCATGGAAACCTAATCATATTACTATCTGGAATATTCATAATCTGATTTAATAATATCTCTAAAATTGCTAGGTTTTCCAGGTGGCTCAGTGGTAAAGAATCATCTTGCCAGTGCAGAAGATGTAGGAGATGAAGGTTCAATTCCTGGGCCAGGAAGATCCCCTGGAGGAGTAAATGCAACCCATTCCAGTACTCTTGCCTGGAAAATTCCACGGACAGTGGAACCTGGCAGGTTCATGTCCATGGGGTTCAGGTCTAGGTTATAGTCCATGGGGTGACAAAAATGTTGGACACAACTGAGCGACCGAGCATGGATGTTTGCTCTTGCTAAAATTGTTAGGAACTTATTAATTCTGCAGATCATTGCTGACTTGTCTTTGGTTACACAGAATATATTAGTTGCTGAATATACTGCATTGACCAAGAAGGTCTGCTCTCTTGAGACTTAAAATTTAGTGAATGAGTCAGGACTTTTAAGTGCAATCACAGATACTACAAAGTATCCTAAAAGAGCAGAGATAAGAGCATACATAATTGGGAGTGATGTTGGACAGTAAGTATACTAGACAAGGGCAATCCAAGGGAACGACTTTGAGCTGATAATTGAAGGATGGCCAAGAGTTCAGGGAAGAAACATTGGATTACGATTTCAGCTAATGATTGGAGCATTAGATATTTTAAATTCTATTTCATTATTGATTTTTAATAAAAGTAAGTATGTCTTCTAATGTAGAAGATATTGAAGTTAAGGTCATTATCACATGAGAAATAATTTTCATGAGGAAATGACATGTTGGTAGGTATCAATTTAAAATCTATTTAAATAGGAATTATTTAATTTGTCATCCTCAAAGAAAAAAATAAATAAATAAAAATACAATACTGGGTGTTGTACAGAGTGGATTGAGTACTAGATTTAAATCCATAGAGGAACACCAGAATATTGAGAATTTAAGACTCTCCCCTAGGTTCTTTTATCCTGATTCTAATTTTTTTCTCAATACTTTGCCAAAAATGCCATAAGTTCTACGAAAACTCTATACATGCCATCCTTAGAATATCTCTGACTTTTCCATATTTATATGTGCTATTGTCTTCTCTTTACCAATGTCTTTCTTACTCTATAAGGCCTATCTCCTAAGTGAGCTTTTCTTATATCCTTAATCAGATGGTTATAGTTTTTCATATACACATTTCTGAGGACACAGTCAAATCCTGGTTTGCATTATATTATTATTATTATTTTTGTAGTCATCAGATTCTCCCACTTGACTGGAAGTTTCTATAATTAATGATTTGGTTTTCTTTATCTTTCTATGCAATACAGACTCTGCATTTTATTTGCTATTTGGAATAAAAATGGATGAAATTGAATTAGTATGCAGCCTATAAAAGAGCTCCTCTAACTCAAATTTCATGTTTTGTGGCCATTTTATCCTCTGAAACTACTTATACAAAAACACTGTATGAATTTTTTTAAGCTCAGTTCTGCTTTAAAATTTGGAAAATCTTATGTATCTTATTTTAGAAATACTGTTTCACATCAGTGAATTTTACAAGTAACTCAAATCTTATCTCTAGAGCTAGTGAGTCATAGAGAAAAGCTCATTGTCAGTGGGAAACATAATTCATTCCATCTTTCCCACACCAACTATACATTATACCACCCACGTGCATCAGTAAACATCCTAAGCACTAGTGATATACAGGCAAGAAGATGCAAGAGCTTCCACTATGGAGCTGAGAGGCTGGAAGCAAACAGAGAGGGAAATAAATAGACATCTTTACAAATAGTCATAAGTAATATAAAATAAACAAATGGGCACTAACATAGAGAATAGCAGGCAGGGAGAACTTTGAAAGAGGGTTAGGAAATATCCCTCTGTTGTGGGAAAATTTAAACTGAAGTCTGAAAAATTTTGTATTTTGAGGATAGCAGAAGCATCTAATAGTGTACTGAAGAGCTCATCATTTTGTTTATAGATTCCATAAGACCATTTGTGGAGAAAAGATAATTATTAAGGAAAAATTAAAGCCTGTCATGGAAGAAATAAAAGAATTAGCAGAAGGTATGGGAGCTTTTGGAGTTATAACTGAAGCTCAATTTTTAATTAATCCATATAAATATTTGAGGTTTATATGTCGTCTTGGTAAATACATTCTTCCAGTGTCTTCACTGATTATACGAGTGTTTCATATCTCAGGAACCTTCAAGAATTTCCTGTGTTTGTATCACTGCAATGGAGCCTAAGAACAATTGCTACCATTCTCCCACTGTGGACCCTCATGACACATTAGTCACGTCGGTATCCAAAATGTCCAGGAAGTTCTGCATCTGCTCCCCTCACATTTTATTACCTGCTCATGGTTTGCTGGAAAATGACTGCTCCTAAGGCTGCAAGACTTTAATAAAAGTTTTCATTTGAGTGACTCTTATGGTAGACCATTTCCTATTTTTTAGAAATGTTCACCGTAAGGAAAAATAGAGTTTTGTACTCTTATTTCCTGCCATATAAATGCCATTTGAATGTTTTGTTGTTGCAAATATTATAGAAACCAACTCTCTTTCCTTTGTCTTAAACAAAAAGAACTGAAAGAAAGGACAAGCTGGGCAGAGGTTTGAAAGGCTAACTAAAACTCTGGATACTTCATATACTGGGAAAAATCATTCTGTCATAATTATACAGGTTGGCACACCCATTATCCCAATTTGTTAATCCTTTTATCATCAAAATTTGGAAAGTATATGGGTAATAGAATATGAAAGGACATAAGTCTATCAGGAAAGGGTAGGCCAGCCTCTGGAGACAGCAGAATATAATAAAAGATGTGTGTGTATGTGTTGGTCACTCTGTTGTGTCTGACTTTGTGACCCCATAGACTGTAGCCCACCAGGCTCCTCTGCCCATGGGATTCTCCAGGCAAGAATACTGGAGTGGGTTGCCATTCCATTCTCCAGGGGATTATCCCAACCCAGAGATTGAACCCAAGTCTCCTACATTGAAGACAGATTCTTTACCATCTGAGCCACCAGTCTCTGAGGATATTTAAGCTTTATTCTGAAGGGGAAGTGATTCAGTAAAAAAAAAAAAAAATCAAAAACAAATATAAACAAAACCAACAGACAAACAAACAAAACTGCCTAATGGTCCTCTCTATATAGGAAAATATTGATAAAGTAAGCCTCAGGGATTGGTGAAGTATGCATTCTTGTCCTTGCTAAAATGTAATGGCCCTTCCAGTAGGCAAATACATGAGATTATTATGATCATTTGTTTTTTTTTTTTTTCTGAGAATCTCTTTATCTATTTTATAATCAGAAAATAACATTTTTTTTTGTTTTTTTTTAATTAATTTTATTTTATTTTTAAACTTTACATAATTGTATTAGTTTTGCCAAATATCAAAATGAATCCACCACAGGTATACATGTGTTCCCCATCCTGAACCCTCCTCCCTCCTCCCTCCCCATACCATCCCTCTGGGTCGTCCCAGTGCACCAGCCCCAAGCATCCAGTATCATGCATTGAACCTGGACTGGCATCTCGTTTCATACATGATATTTTACATGTTTCAATGCCATTCTCCCAAATCTTCCCACCCTCTCCCTCTCCCACAGAGTCCATAAGACTGTTCTATACGTCAGTGTCTCTTTTGCTGTCTCGTATACAGGGTTATCGTTACCATCTTTCTAAATTCCATATATATGCGTTAGTATACTGTATTGGTGTTTTTCCTTCTGGCTTACTTCACTCTGTATAATAGGCTCCAGTTTCATCCACCTCATTAGAACTGATTCAAATGTATTCTTTTTAATGGCTGAGTAATACTCCATTGTGTATATGTACCATAGCTTTCTTATCCATTCATCTGCTGATGGACATCTAGGTTGCTTCCATGTCCTGGCTATTATAAACAGTGCTGCGATGAACATTGGGGTACACGTGTCTCTTTCCCTTCTGGTTTCCTCAGTGTGTATGCCCAGCAGTGGGATTGCTGGATCATAAGGCAGTTCTATTTCCAGTTTTTTAAGGAATCTCCACACTGTTCTCCATAGTGGCTGTACTAGTTTGCATTCCCACCAACAGTGTAAGAGGGTTCCCAAACTCCTAGAGGAGAACATAGGCAAAACACTCTCTGACATACATCACAGCAGGATCCTCTATGACCCACCTCCCAGAATATCGGAAATAAAAGCAAAAATAAACAAATGGGACCTAATTAACCTTAAAAGCTTCTGCACATCAAAGGAAACTATCAGCAAGGTGAAAAGACAGCCTTCAGAATGGGAGAAAATAATAGCAAATGAAGCAACTGACAAACAACTAATCTCAAAAATATACAAGCAACTCCTACAGCTCAACTCCAGAAAAATAAATGACCCAATCAAAAAATGGGCCAAAGATCTAAATAGACATTTCTCCAAAGAAGACATACAGATGGCTAACAAACACATGAAAAGATGCTCAACATCACTCATTATCAGAGAAATGCAAATCAAAACCACTATGATGTACCATTTCACACCAGTCAGAATGGCTGCAATCCAAAAGTCTACAAATAATAAATGCTGATCATTTGTTTAATCTTATAAAAATTAGTACGAAAGAAATTTAGATCTCTCTTTTGCACATTTCTTTCCTTCCTCCTAAGATAGTTCTCTTTCTCAGTTATGATCATTTTGGCCCTAGCAATTTATATTTTATATCCCTTTATGGCCAATAAATATTTTTGTTTATATTATGTTACATTTTCATGTAAATTACGTGTTAAAATAATTTTCAATGGGAAAAATGACAACTCAGCATTTTCATATCCCTCACAAAGAAAGAAAATTGCAGGTTTTACTTTTTATGGTTTCTATTTGCTTTTTAAGTTCTTTCATCTAATGGAACTAATGTTGATGGTTTAGGAGTATATTTACCATAAATAGCTTTAGCGGTTATCAAACATCGCCTCTTCATTCTGGCATTTAACCAACCTCAACCACTATTTATTGCCCCATATACTTTTCTACTGTGAACATTACACCTTAATTACCCCAACCCCTATTTCTAGACCTGATTTAGAAAGTCAGAATGGGAATAACCATTTCTTGTTTCAGTAATACAAGAAAGCAGTACCTATGCCCGGGCAGAGATTGAGGCCGTAAAATCAACAGAGTGTGTTTCAGTGGCCTGAAAAACCGAAGTTCTGTGACAATGACAGTGTAGATTCTCCTCTGTACAAGAAAATGGCAAGTAGGAGTAGGGATGGACTGTCTAATGTTTCTTCCAAGTGCTCACATCTAAGTCTAGCCGTATTTGAGTACTACTGGGAAAATGGGAGAAAGTGCTAATTTCAAATCATGGATTGATTTTAAGTAAATCAACACAACTGGGGTCTTATGCTTAAATAATCTATCTCTGCTTGGCCCCTAATACACACCCACACTGCTTTTTCCAATTTTTTAAATAAATTAATACTTCCAAGGGTGTAATACTTTTTCAGTTGTAGGACAGTATCTCTAAAATAGATTAATTTAAAAAGTGAAGCATGAAGTTATGAAGTGGATTAAATTTGTGTCTCTCACCTTAAACTCTTCACCTGAATTTTTGCTTTCTTGATCTTTACTCATTCACTACTGCAGATCTGAAGAAGGCTTCCTTAAAACATTCTGTGTCTATTCAAATTTCTACAGGGAATATAATGGTTCCTTGCTCTTGAACCCTTGGTAAGGACAAGGTGTACTTCTTAACCTCTTTATATTCAAAACTGGCATTCAATCCATATTTGCTAAATGAAAGGTTGTTTGCTCAATTGACTGTAAGACAACTCAGGGTACTTAACATGCAGAAATGGGGACTAGAATGTACTTTAGCTTTTTCACCACACTATTATGCCTGTTTTTACGTATAGAAATGATGCTTCCATTATCATGTTAAGATGTTTAAACTATTTGAAACTACCCTCAGCAACCAGCTGTCCTGCCTCGAAGATGAAGATAAACCTTGTAATTGTATGTACGTCTAGGATTTGACTTTAAAGTGGTATTTACTATAATAAAACCTCCTCTGTGGGTTTCCAGACAGACTGCCTCTGTCCTAACCCCACAGTGGGCATGTCACCTATTCCTGACCCTGTCCCCATTCATTCCACTGATTTAGTAATTACCTTGCTGTTGTTTTTCTGTTGAGAAATACCTTAGAATGTTTTACTCCTATTTTTCACCAGTGTCTAGCATAATGCTTTGCATATAATTGGTGCTCAGTCTATTTTTATTTAAAAAATAAATTATTAGAGAATATAATTCTCACAACTTTCAATCACTCTTCTCTGCCATTTTATCTTACGCTGATGGGTTTTAACATATAGCCTAATGAATACAGGAATTCTATCTCAAGCTTACTTTCTCATAATTTCCTAAATGTGTAACTACATTTAAAAGTGTACCTCCAAAAGTATACTATAGGTTTTTAAATTGTAAAATACAGAAAATAGGAGGGTTGATTTTTATAGGTCTGCACAAGTATAATCTACATGTAAAATATGGATATATCAGTTATTAGTTCTTGGGACAACTACCTCACCTCTATGAAGGACAATATGTATAGCTTTGAAAGAGGGTTATTAATAGTAGGGTTCATAGATGCATAAAGTAGATTAGTAGTTGCTCTGGATTAGGGTGAAAAAGGGGAGTAAATGTAACTGGGCATGAGGTTCCTTTCGGGATGATGGAAGTGTTTTAAAATTAGATTCTGGCAATAGTTGTAGCAGTTTGTAACTATCCTACAAGTCACTAAACTGTGTTCTGAAAGTGGATGAATTTTATGATGTGGAAATTATATTTAAACAAAGCTGTTAATTGCAATAATGATGCAATAATAATACCAGGATTCAAATCAAATCTGTCTGAACTCAAAGCACATACCTTTATTCTATTCAATCCTCACTCCCTCACTGTATGAAAATGAGAAGTTTAAGTGATCATACTAACAGATCAAGAATTTCTGTCTAGGGAGGTGCATAATAAGGATGATATGCAAGGAATCTATGGAGTTTCAACTTACATCTAATTAAAGTAAACAGCTTGTTTGTTTATGAGAAAGTAAAAAAAATTTTTATTAAAAAGCTATTAGGGATAATCTAATTTAATTGTCCTCTGCCTGTGGGTAGAGAAGCCATTATCAAATTATACACAGACTGAAAACATTTTTCTTTCTTTGCCAAAAAGTGGCTTTTTCCCCTTCCTTCTGTCCTCCTATCCTTTTGTCTTTCCATATGGCTGCTTTTGAAAATTTTGATTTCTGAACCAGAAAGGCTGATTAAAGTTATTAGAGATCAATTTTCTCCACAACTGATGGACCACATTTTAGAAGTATATCCCTTTTGAGCTAAGGGGAAAAAATCCCTGAAGTAAAACTATTGAGATTATTTTACCTTTTTTCTTGAAATTATCAAAATATTTATTTATGTGTTAAATAGTATTGAAAGAAATCATCTACAGAGTGTTGAATACGTTTTTCTAAAAGGTACATCTTTCTAAAAGGTATTCACTATTTTATGTCATGCTTTTGAAAATATTTTAACTTTTCTGAGAGAAATTAAAGAAACAGGTAGTTTAAACAGAAGATGAAAACTTCAGAGTTCTTACCAGAATAGAATTTCAGAATGCATTTAAAATCCTTCTTTTTAAATTCCGTATCTAAATTTAAACTCCCAAAGAAGACATTTTCTACAAAGAGATAAAGGAAAGAGAAATGATGGCTTGGGCTGCATATGTTTGAGATAAATAGTTATTCTTCCCTCTTTGTGATAGAAAATTCTACTCTCCATCCTAAACTGTTTCTAACAGTGCCCACTTCGAGGCTGTTAAGCCTGCATGCTTTTGTGAGTTGAGGGGTGTCAAAGGGGCTCCACCAGGGTTATGTTGACTCTGAAAAATGTTAAATGCAAGAATCTCAAAGGTTTTCAAAGAGGAGACTGCAGAAAATTTGTTGTCACAGATTATTATATCTCCCAGCTCTGGAGAGTTCATCTCAGCTGATCCTCCTTCTTATTTAGAAAGTTAAAAAATCCATAAGAGGCGGAGGGGTATGTCAAAGATTTTAAAACCTAGTATAGGTTAAGTTTATTTTTGAATTATCCTGGCTTATGTTTCATTGCTTAATAAAAGGTAAATGGTAACACTCCTGTCATATCTCCTTGAGGGTTGTAATACAGCTTTGGCAAGTCATACTGCAATGAATGTTAGCCTTTGTAAAATTTGTATTTGTGTGTTTATTTCAAGAGAAAGTTTCTACAATTTAATAAAAGACATATATAGATAAAATCATTGTCCCCTGACAGTCATCAATTACTACAATAACAGGTACAATAATTTAAGTACATAAAATCAGTTTATGGTAACTGAGTTAATAAACTATTTATCAATAAATATTTACTAAGCACCAACTCAGAGGAGTACTTCGAGAAATATAAGACATAAAAGAATGACAAGATCCTAATGAAACTAAAGTTACAGTTCATAGATAAACAGGGAGGTGCTTCCCTAGAGTAAGTTTTTAAGGGAACAGGAATGGATTTAGAATTTGAGGTATGAAAGGATTCAGATAAGTGAAAGAAGAACTAAATCAGAAGAGAATAACTACAATACTGATATGGAAAGAAATTAGATTCTGTCTGACAGGAATAGTTGCTAATTTATCTTACAGACTCAATGTATATTTTCTAAGAAGCACTTTAGTATTTTGATATTACCTTGAAAAAATGAATTGAAGAAAAGCTTAGAACAAGCATAGCAATGCTCAGAGTACTTGTATGGGTAAATGTATATTAAAAACATCTGGAGAATTTGTGATTATAATTAATATTTTAATTTAAATTTTGGGATGAAAGGATGTGATAGGTGAGAAGTTGAACAAATCTTGCTTGGTTTTCATTCTAATTTTCGGAATGTGGACACTTAATAGGGGATCCTTCAGATCTCTTCCTGAGTTCACTGCTCTTAAAAACAGTTTATTAGAAATGCAGGGAAAAAATATTTCTAGAGAATATGACAAAGCATTATGTCTGTAACAAAGTATTTATTGTATTTAATGTTCACCAAAGAATATAACATGAGGCATTGTTTAGCACAATTATCTGTTTCCCACGGATAATTCCCCATAGATATCTCTTTATATGTAAACTTTTAGCAAGTTCCATTACACCCCAGTTATGACCTTGAGCAAACTTCAGTGGCCCCAGAGAACTAGGACAGTGAAGTGGTTTCTACTGCTTTATGTTCGAGGTGCCCTTTCTATGCTTAGGGAAAAAAAAGAAAAGTAATATGGAGAAGATGATTAAGAAATCGTGCTTGCTGCTGCTCACAGACTGTCACCTCTCTGACCTCTAAAAGTTGCAGCATGAAGAAGTACTGAGTTATTGAAGGCAGGAGCATGACCAAGAAAATAAATCCACAAGGTCTTTGCTGACCACTGCCTATTCGCATCCACCATGAAGCCTGTCAATCATAAACACGTTTCATGATCCAATCTCATTCATTTCTAAAACAATGATAAATGGGCTTACTTCACCCATAAGATGAAAGCTGAGGAAAATTTTTGATGTTGATGTCTACTAGATGGAGCAGAAATAATTAATGTTACTTAACGGCAGGACAGTTTATCAGAGATGACACACAAGTGGGCCCTTGTGGACAACGTGATGACAATTACTACATGGAAATTTTGACAACCAAATTTGAAGAAAACTGTGAGTGTACTGAATAAAACACACTTCTTACAACAATCTGACAATTGGGCCTTTAATCAGAGTAAGATGTTACCAATATTTCTGTGCTTTGACAATCTTTATAATAGGAAAAAATTATGACCAGAAGTATCTTATACCCAGACATTTTCAATATATATAAGACTGTTTTTAGACAATTATGGGAATTGTTTAATATTTCCAAAATATGTTTCATTGATCTTTTGGGGGACCTAAAAGCATTATGTTCAATAAATACTAGAAAATATTAGCTCCAGCTAATATATAGAAGTACTATCTGGAAAAAAAGCTGGGCTTGAAAACAATAAAATAACAATAATACAACAAATATTCTTCTGACAAATTCCACTTATTGGCTGTTTATATGTATTTATGTATTATATGTTATCATCCTCATCTCCTAGCTAATGACAAATCAGGAAATTGAACGTAAAGTTGCTTTTCCACATTTCCCAGTATAAAATTTGTTTAAGGTAATTAATTAATTGCCATGAATTTGCAATGGATAGAGCTGTAGTCTTTACCTTAGTTATCTTTGAGATAAATGGAAGTTGTCTGAAAGCAACAAAGCTATAAGGAACAGAGTACCCAAAAAAATTGCATGGAGTTTTATATATTGAAGATGCTCTTAGAAACTTAAATTCTGAATTTTGAGGGTATTAATAAATGATTCTGGAACTGATAAGCACAATTAGTATCAAGCTTTGGCTTTTTTGTTTATGGTTTATTTTGTTTAGTTTATTTGCTTCTGTTTATTTTTCTATGTGTTTTAAAGAATTAACAAAAAGAAATTCTGTTTATTCAGAAATAAGCCTTCCTTTACCTGGTCTTAACAGTAACTTCACCAGAGACTTTTCAGTTATAACAGATCCTTTCTGATTTCACAAGTAATTGTGAACTAAGCTAAACTAAAACATGAAACAAAAGTATATTCTTTCAACCTTGAATCTCTTTAAAACACTTACTAATAAATATTAATTAAAAACCTAAACTTTGAGGAAACTAGCATTTCTAGATAACATGAACCAGTGAACCAGTGAAGTTGCTCAGTCACGTCTGACTCTTTGTGACCCCAAGGACTGTAGCCTATTAGGCTCCTCCATGCATGGAATTTTCCAGGCAAGAGTACTGGAATGGGTAGCCATTTCCTTCTCCAAGGGATCTTCCCAACCCAGGGATCGAACCCAGGTCTCCCCACATTGCAGGCAGATGCTTTACTGTCTGAGCTACCAGGGAATCCCAATTAGATAACATGAAATAAACATTAATATTTCAAATCTCTGAAAAAGAGATTCAAAAAATACTAAATTCAAAATTCAAAAAATACTAAAATTTCAGGGATTTCAGTTAATCTTATTAACAACAAAAGAGCCACTATAGGACAGCATGTAGTCTTTGGAATGAGACACAAGTTGTAGTCTTGACTCCTATTTCTATCCTATAGGTATTTCCTAGGATCAACTCATATGCACACTTACTTCTTAACAATTCCTTAAGACCAACAGTGTATGACTAAAATTTATATCCAGAATGATGATTCTTGAGGCACTTTCAGACTTTTGACTGACATTGAATAATGTACTTCTAGTGTATTTTCAAAAAATTTTGTCAAGAATGTTTTAAATAAAAATGTTTTCTTCCTAAGTCTCAGTGTATCTAAATGATTAGGACACAGAATTTTTAATAAAGTGGTTAACTGGAATTTTATTCTAGCATCGAGTACCTTGAATTTTTTTTCTATTATTTTTTACATTTCATATAGTCCTGCTAGTGCTCCAGGTGTCTGTACCCTGTTTTTCAAGATCTTAGTGATATTGGACAAAGTAATATTGCAGCTCTCCTGCTTATCACCCATATACCAAAATGGCTTTTATCGGAGTGAGCAAAATTAAGTACAGTGCTCTGTCTTCACTCTATTTGACTGGCAAGATGGTGATTTCATTCATGTGTGAAGTATTTTTAAATCTAATTATTCTTACAACCAGTTAGAAGAAAGGGTCATTATTCTAGCTCATTAGTTGTTTAATTGGAAGGCATAACAGTGAATCTGTGTTTTGACTCTCTAAATCTACTATTCAACACTGCTTGGAAAGGGAAATTGTGTAATATCATGAGTCTGAGAACTATATATATCGTGCACACTTCTTTCTGTCCTTTCTTGACTGATATAGCATTCTAGAAATATCCTGGGTAACATCTGCCTTCTATAGTTGAGACTTACAAATTACATATGTCTCATTTTCTTAACATATGCAAACAAAACTTGAGCTGTGTGCCTGTACACACATGCACACACACCAAAAGATTATTTATATCCGCTTTCTTGTTTTCAGATAAAGTAATGGCTTCAGATGACTGACAAAATGAAAGTATTTATCCAGAAATATATAAAAGAGAAAAAAATGACAAAGGGGCAGTATTGCCTTATTTTTCTGTTATCCTAAACTGAATATATACATGTGCATTTCCATATACCTAGAGATAATCTTCAACCAATGACAGGAGCAATAGTAGAGTTTTGGGCTGTGTCATAATATAGAGATGAGTGGAAACGCCAAACAAATACACTTGTGTGTATGTGTACACATACACTTATGTGTATGTAACAGTGTCAGAGGGAAAAACAATCATGAAACATTTTTTAAATTCACAAAAATAAACTCAAAATGGATTAAAGATCTAAACATAAGACCAGAAACTATAAAACTCCTAGAGGAGAACATACGCAAAACACTCTCTGACATACATCACAGTAGGATCCTCTATGACCCACCTCCCAGAATATCGGAAATAAAAGCAAAAATAAACAAATGGGACCTAATTAACCTTAAAAACTTCTGCACATCAAAGGAAACTATCAGCAAGGTGAAAAGACAGCCTTCAGAATGGGAGAAAATAATAGCAAATGAAGCAACTGACAAACAACTAATCTCAAAAATATACAAGCAACTCCTCCAGCTCAACTCCAGAAAAACAAATGACCCAATCAAAAAATGGGCCACAGAACTAAATAGACATTTCTCCAAAGAAGACATACAGATGGCTAACAAACACATGAAAAATTGCTCAACATCACTCATTATCAGAGAAATGCAAATCAAGACCACTATGAGGTACCATTTCACACCAGTCAGAATGGCTGCGATCCAAAAGTCTACAAATAATAAATGTTGGAGAGGGTGTGGAGGAAAGGGAACCCTCTTACACTGTTGGTGGGAATGCAAACTAGTACAGCCACTATGGAGAACAGTGTGGAGATTCCTTAAAAAACTGGAAATAGAACTGCCTTATGATCCAGCAATCCCACTGCTGGGCATACACACTGAGGAAACCAGAAGGGAAAGAGACACATGGAGAGGAGGAGCCAAGATGGCGGAGGAGTAGGACGGGGAGAACACTTTCTCCCCCACAAATTCATCAAAAGAGCATTTAAACATCGAGTAAATTCCACAAAACAACTTCTGAATGCCGGCAGAGGACATCAGGCACCCAGAAAAGCAACCCAACTCTTCGAAAGGAGGTAGGAAAAATATTAAAAACAAAAAAAAAGAGAGACAAAGAGGAGGGACGGAGTTCCGTCCCGGGAAGGGAATCTTAAAAAGAGAGAAGTTTCAAACATCAGGAAACCTTCTCACTGCCGAATCTGTGCCGAGCTTTGGAAGCACAGAGGGCAACATAACAGGAGAAAAAATAAATAAACAATTTAAAACTCGCAGATTGCGAGCCCTACGGTAACTCCCCAGCAGAGAAGCAGCACAGACGCCTGCATCCGCCATTAGCGAATCGGGCTGGGCAGGAGGCGCGGCGTGGGCTGCATCGCTGAGTAAGAATCTGGCCTGAATACCCTGAGCGCTATCTGAGCGAAATAATTTGGGCTAGCAAACCAGACTGTGGGATACCTACCACGAAAAGCCAGCCTAACCTAAGACCGCCAGGCCCGCGCACGGAACAAAGGACTGAACAGAGATAGCCGGCTGCAGATCTTCCCTCCGGTGACAGGCAGCCAGAGCCGGAAGGGGCAATCGCAGCCCAGAGAGACATTATCTATAAAATTGTAAGCAGGCTTTGCTAACTAAAACTTCTTGGGGTCTGACGGTCAACATCTGCCTGAGAAGGTGTGCCGGTTTTACATCCAGATAACCGAGTGGCGGGAGGCGATAAGTCGCAGCATTGGCGCCGCCTGGGAAGAGCAAATTGGCGCTCGGACCTGGGAAGAGTACAAACGCAGGCCCAACTGAGTCTGCACCTCTGAGGACTACCCGAGTGCCTGAACCTGAGCGGCTTGGACCTGGGAGGTGCATGCAGCCCAGGGCCAGCCTCGGATTGTTCCCGGCGGAACAACCTAGAGTCCGAGCAGTGTGGACAGGAGGCTACACGCGCCGTGAGCGGGGGCAGACCCAGGTGGCTGAGGCACTGCGAGCCCACGCCAGTGTTATTTGTTTGCACCTCCTCCTCCTCCCCACAGCGCGACTGAACAAGTAAGCCTAAAAAAAAAAAAAAAAAAAGTGTCCTCCACCGTGCCTTTGAGTCAGGGCGGAAACCAGATACTGAAGAGACTAGCAAACAGAAGAAGATATAACAGAGGAAACGCCTTGGAAGCTACAGGCAATAGATCAAACCCTGTGGTTACTACGGACTACATAGGAAGGGCCTATAGATCTTGAGAAATATAAATCTGACCAAGGAACTAGCCAAAATGAACTGAACCCACAACACCCACAAAAAAGAAACAAAAAGTCCTAGATATATTTTTATTATTTTTACGATCATTCTTTCTTTTTTTTTTTTTTAATTAAAAAAAAAAAATTTTAAGTCCTCTATTGTTCCTTTAATTTTCACTTTATAACCTATTACTCTGCAAAAAAAAAAAAAAAAGACCTATTTTTTCTTCTTCAGCAAACTTCATATATATATTCTATAATTTTTTGACCTTGTTGTTTTTTTTTGTTGTTGTTGGTTTTGTTTTTTTTCTTCTTTCTTTAACATTGTATTTTGAAATTCAAACTCTACTCTAGATTTTTAATTTTCGCTTTTGGTATATGTTATCAATTTTGTACCTATAGTTTTTTTTATATAATTTCTGTGATTTTTTTTCTTCTTCTTCTCTGTTTCTTTCTCTTCTTCTTTATATAACATTGTATATCTGAAATTCCAAACTTTACTCTAGATTTTCAATTTATGCTTTTGGTATTTGATATCAATTTTGTACCTGTATTTTCTTTATAATTTTTGTGACATTGTTCATATTTGTTTGTTTGTTTTCTCTTTATTTTCTTCTTCTTCTTTTTTTTTTTTAACATTGTATTTTGAAATTCCAAACTCTACTCTAGATTTTTAATTTTGCTTTCTGGTATTAGTTATCAATTTTGTACCTGTACTTTCTTTATAATTTTCGCGACCTTGTTTGTTTTTGTTTGTTCATTTTTCTCTCTTTCTTTTCCTTCTTCTTTCTTTAACATCGTATTTTGAAATTCAAACTCTACTCTAAATTTTAATTTTCGCTCTCTGGTATTAGTTATCAATTTTGTACCTGTACTTTCTTTATAATTTTCGCGACCTTGTTTGTTTTTGTTTGTTCGTTCTTTCTCTCCTTCTTTCCTTCTTCTTTCGTTAACATCGTATTTTGAAATTCCAAACTCTACTCTAGATTTTTAATTTTCGCTTTCTGGTTTTAGTTATCAATTTTGTACCTGTACTTTCTTTATAATTTTCGTGACCTTGTTTGTTTTTGTTTGTTCGTTCTTTCTCTCTTTCTTTCCTTCTTCTTTTCTTTAACATCATATTTTGAAATTCAAACTCTACTCTAGATTTTAATTTTGCTTTTATGTATTTGTTACCAATTTTGTACCTTTAAGGACCCAATCTTCAGGACCCATTTTCACTAGGAGTGAGATTACTGGCTTGACTGCTCTCTCTCCCTTTGACCCTCCTTTTCTCCACCAGGTCGCCTGTGTCTCCTCCCTAACCCTCTCTACTCTACCCAACTCTGTGAATTTCTGTGTGTTTCAGACGGTGAGAACACTTAGGGAACTGATTACTGGCTGGATCTGTCTCCTCCTTTCATTCCCCTTTTATCCTTCTGGCCACCTCTGTTACCTTCCTCCTTCTTCTCTTCTCTGTATAACCCCGTGAACATCTCTGAGTGGTCCAGTTGTGGAGTGCACATAAGGAAGTGACTACTGGCTAGCCACTCTCTCCACTATTGATTCACCTCATCTCATTTGGGTCACCTCTAACTCCTTCTCCTCTTCTCTTCTCCATGTAACCCTGTGAACCTCTCTGAGTGACCTCACTGTAGAGAAACTTATCATCTTTAATGTAGATGTTTTATCAATGGTGCTGTATAGAAGGAGAAGTTTGAAACTACTGTAAAATAAGACCGATAATCGGAAGCAGGAGACTTAAGTCCAAACCCTGACTCAGGAACTCCTGACTCAAGAACATTCATTGACAGGAGCTCATCAAATGCCTCCATACCGACACTGAAACCAAGCACCACACAAGGGCCAATAAGTTCAGGGCAAGACATACCAAGCAAATTCTCAGCAACAAAGGAACACAGTCCTGAGCTTCAAGATACAGGCTGCCCAAAGTCACCCCAAAACTATAGACATCTCATAACACATTACTGGACATTTCATTGCACTCCAGAGAGAAGAAATACAGCTCCACCCACCAGAACACCGACACAAGCTTCCTAACCAGGAAACCTTGACAAGCCACCTGTACAAGCCCACACACAGTGAGGAAACGCCATAATAAAGAGAACTCCACAAACTGCCAGAATACAGAAAGGACACCCCAAACTCAGCAATTTAAACAAGATGAAGAGACAGAGGAATACTCAGCAGATAAAGGAACAGGATAAATGCCCACCAAAAAAACAAAAGAGGAAGAGATAGGGAATCTACCTGATAAAGAATTCCGAATAATGATAGTGAAATTGATCCAAAATCTTGAAACTAAAATGGAATCACAGATAAATAGCCTGGAGACAAGGATTGAGAAGATGCAAGAAAGGTTTAACAAGGACCTAGAAGAAATAAAAAGAGTCAATATATAATGAATAATGCAATAAGTGAAATTAAAAACACTCTGGAGGCAACAAATAGTAGAATAACAGAGGCAGAAGACAGGATTAGTGAATTAGAAGATAGAATGGTAGAAATAAATGAATCAGAGAGGATAAAAGAAAAACGAATTAAAAGAAATGAGGACAATCTCAGAGACCTCCAGGACAATATTAAACGCTACAACATTCGAATCATAGGGGTTCCAGAAGAAGAAGACAAAAGAAAGACCATGAGAAAATACTTGAGGAGATAATAGTGGAAAACTTCCCTAAAATGGGGAAGGAAATAATCACCCAAGTCCAAGAAACCCAGAGAGTCCCAAACAGGATAAACCCAAGGAGAAACACCCCAAGACACATATTAATCAAATTAACAAAGATCAAACACAAAGAACAAATATTAAAAGCAGCAAGGGAAAAACAACAAATAACACACAAGGGAATTCCCATAAGGATAACAGCTGATCTTTCAATAGAAACTCTTCAAGCCAGGAGGGAATGGCAAGACATACTTAAAATGATGAAAGAAAATAACCTACAGCCCAGATTATTGTACCCAGCAAGGATCTCATTCAAGTATGAAGGAGAAATCAAAAGCTTTTCAGACAAGCAAAAGCTGAGAGAATTCTGCACCACCAAACCAGCCTCAACAAATACTAAAGGATATTCTAGACAGGAAACACAAAACGGTATATAAACTCGAACCCAAAACAATAAAGTAAATGGCAACGGGAACATACTTATCAGTAATTACCTTAAATGTAAATGGGTTGAATGCCCCAACCAAAAGACAAAGACTGGCTGAATGGATACAAAACAAGACCCCTACATATGTTGTCTACAAGAGACCCACCTCAAAACAGGGACACATACAGACTGAAAGTGAAGGGCTGGAAAAAGATTTTCCATGCAAATAAGGACCAAAAGAAAGCAGGAGTAGCAATACTCATATCAGATAAAATAGACTTTAAAACAAAGGCGGTGAAAAGAGACAAAGAAGGTCACTACATAATGATCAAAGGATCAATCCAAGAAGAAGATATAACAATTATAAACATATATGCACCCAACACGGGAGCACCACAGTACGTAAGACAAATGCTAACAAGTATGAAAGGAGAAATTAACAATAACACAATAATAGTGGGAGACTTTAATACCCACTTACACCTATGGATAGATCAACTAAACAGAAAATTAACAAGGAAACACAAACTTTAAACGATACAATAGACCAGTTAGACCTAATTGATATCTATAGGTCATTTCATCCCAAAACAATGAATTTCACCTTTTCTCAAGCGCACATGGAACCTTCTCCAGGATAGATCACATCCTGGGCCATAAAGCTAGCCTTGGTAAATTCAAAAAATAGAAATCATTCCAAGCATTTTTCTGACCACAATGCAGTAAGATTAGATCTCAATTACAGGAGAAAACTATTAAAAACTCCAACATATGGAAGCTGAACAACACGCTGCTGAATAACCAACAAATCACAGAAGAAATCAAAAAGAAATCAAAATTTGCATAGAAACAAATGAAAATGAAAACACAACAACCCAAAACCTGTGGGACACGGTAAAAGCAGTCCTAAGGGAAAGTTCATAGCAATACAGGCACACCTCAAGAAACAAGAAAAGTCAAATAAATAACCTAACTCTACACCTAAAGCAACTAGAAAAGGAAGAAATGAAGAACCCAGGGTTAGTAGAAGGAAAGAAATCTTAAAATTAGAGCAGAAATAAATGCAAAGAAACAAAAGAGACCATAGCAAAAATCAACAAAACCAAAAGCTGGTTCTTTGAAAGGATAAATAAAATTGACAAACCATTAGCCAGACTCATCAAGAAACAAAGGAGAAAATCAAATCAACAAAATTAGAAACGAAATGGAGAGATCACAACAGACAACACAGAAATACAAAGGATCATAAGAGACTACTATCAACAATTATATGCCAATAAATGGACAACGTGGAAGAAATGGACAAATTCTTAGAAAAGTACAACTTTCCAAAACTGACCAGGAAGAAATAGAAAATCTTAACAGACCCATCACAAGCATGGAAATTGAAACTGTAATCAAAATCTTCCAGCAAACAAAGCCCCGTCCAGACGGCTTCACAGCTGAATTCTACCAAAATTTAGAGAAGAGCTAACACCTATCCTGCTCAAACTCTTCCAGAAATTGCAGAGGAAGGTAAACTTCCAAACTCATTCTATGAGGCCACCATCACCCTAATACCAAAACCTGACAAAGATCACAAAAAAGAAAACTACAGGCCAATATCACTGATGAACATAGATGCAAAAATCCTTAACAAAATTCTAGCAATCAGAATCCAACAACACATTAAAAAGATCATACACCATGATCAAGTGGGCTTTATCCCAGGGATGCAAGGATTCTTCAATATCCGCAAATCAATCAATGTAATACACCACATTAACAAATTGAAAATAAAAACCATATGATTATCTCAATAGATGCAGAAAAGCCTTTGACAAAATTCAACATCCATTTATGATAAAAACTCTCAGAAAGCAGAATAGAAGGAACATACCTCAACATAATAAAAGCTATATATGACAAACCCACTGCAAACATTATCCTCAATGGTGAAAAATTGAAAGCATTTCCTCTAAAGTCAGGAACAAGACAAGGGTGCCCACTTTCACCATTACTATTCAACATAGTTTTGGAAGTTTTGGCCACAGCAATCAGGCAGAAAAAGAAATAAAGGAATCAAATTGGAAAAGAAGAAGTAAAACTCACTATTTGCAGATGACATGATCCTCTACATAGAAAACCCTAAAGACTCCACCAGAAAATTACTAGAAATAATCAATGACTACAGTAAAGTTGCAGGATATAAAATCAACACACAGAAATCCTTGCATTCCTATACACTAATAATGAGAAAACTGAAAGAAATTAAGGAAACAATTCCATTCACCATTGCAACGGAAAGAATAAAATACTTAGGAATATATCTACCTAAAGAAACTAAAGACCTATATATGAAAACTATAAAACACTGGTGAAAGAAATCAAAGAGGACACTAATAGATGGAGAAATATACCATGTTCATGGATTGGAAGAATCAATATAGTGAAAATGAGTATACTACCCAAAGCAATTTATAGATTCAACGCAATCCCTATCAAGCTACCAACAGTATTCTTCACAGAGCTAGAACAAATAATTTCACAATTTGTATGGAAATACAAAAAACCTCGAATAGCCAAAGCGATCCTGAGAAAGAAGAATGGAACTGGAGGAATCAACTTACCTGACTTCAGGCTCTACTACAAAGCCACAGTTATCAAGACAGTATGGTACTGGCACAAAGACAGAAATATTGATCAATGGAACAAAATAGAAAGCCCAGAGATAAATCCACGCACATATGGACACCTTATCTTCGACAAAGGAGGCAAGAATATACAATGGATTAAAGACAATCTCTTTAACAAGTGGTGCTGGGAAATCTGGTCAACCACTTGTATAAGAATGAAACTGGACCACTTTCTAACACCATACACAAAAATAAACTCAAAATGGATTAAAGATCTAAACGTAAGACCAGAAACTATAAAACTCCTAGAGGAGAACATAGGCAAAACACTCTCCGACATACATCACAGCAGGATCCTCTATGACCCACCTCCCAGAATATTGAAATAAAAGCAAAAATAAACAAATGGGACCTAATTAACCTTAAAAGCTTCTGCACATCAAAGGAAACTATTAGCAAGGTGAAAAGACAGCCTTCAGAATGGGAGAAAATAATAGCAAATGAAGCAACCGACAAACAACTAATCTCAAAATATACAAGCAACTCCTACAGCTCAACTCCAGAAAATAAACGACCCAATCAAAAAATGGGCAAAGACTAAATAGACATTTCTCCAAAAAAGACATACAGATGGCTAACAAACACATGAAAAGATGCTCAACATCACTCATTATCAGAGAAATGCAAATCAAAACCACTATGAGGTACCATTTCACACCAGTCAGAATGGCTGCGATCAAAAGTCTACAAATAATAAATGCTGGAGAGGGTGTGGAGAAAAGGGAACCCTCTTACACTGTTGGTGGGAATGCAAACTAGTACAGCCACTATGGAGAACAGTGTGGAGATTCCTTAAAAAACTGGAAATAGAACTGCCTTATGATCCAGCAACCCCACTGCTGGGCATACACTGAGAAACCAGAAGGAAAGAGACACGTGTACCCCAATGTTCAGCGCAGCACTGTTTATAATAGCCAAGACGTGGAAGCAACCTAGATGTCCATCAGCAGATGAATGGATAAGAAAGCTGTGGTACATATACACAATGGAGTATTACTCAGCCATTAAAAAGAATACATTTGAATCAGTTCTAATGAGGTGGATGAAACTGGAGCCTATTATACAAGTGAAGTAAGCCAGAAGGAAAACATAAATACAGTATACTAACGCATATATATGGAATTTAGAAAGATGCTAACAATAACCCGGTGTACGAGACAGCAAAGAGACACTGATGTATAGAACAGTCTTATGGACTCTGTGGGAGAGGAGAGGGTGGGAAGATGTGGGAGAATGGCAATGAAACATGTAAAATATCATGTAGGAAACGAGTTGCCAGTCCAGGTTCGATGCATGATGCTGGATGCTTGGGGCTGGTGCACTGGGACGGCCCAGAGGGATGGTGGGGAGGAGGAGGAGGAGGGTTCGGGATGGGGAACACATGTATACCTGTGGAGGATTCATTTTGATATTTGGCAAAACTAATACAATTATGTAAAGTTTAAAAATAAAATAAAATTGGAAGAAAAAAAAATTATAAAAAAAAAAAAAAAAAAAGACACACGTACCCCAATGTTCATCGTAGCACTGTTTATAATAGCCAGGACATGGAAGCAACCTAGATGTCCATCAGCAGATGAATGGATAAGAAAGCTGTGGTACATATACACAATGGAGTATTACTCAGCCATTAAAAAGAATTCATTTGAATCAGTTCTAATGAGGTGGATGAAACTGGAGCCTATTATACAGAGTGAAGTAAGCCAGAAGGAAAAACATAAATACAGTATACTAACGCATATATATGGAATTTAGAAAGATGATAACAATAACCCTGTGTACGAGACAGCAAAAGTGACGCTGATGTATGGAACAGTCTTATGGACTCTGTGGGAGAGGGAGAGGGTGGGAAGATTTGGGAGAATGGCATTGAAACATGTAAAATATCATGTATGAAACGAGATGCCAGTCCAGGTTCAATGCACGATACTGGATGCTTGGGGCTAGTGCACTGGGACGACCCAGAGGGATGGTATGGGGAGGGAGGAGGGAGGAGGGTTCAGGATGGGGAGCACATGTATACCTGTGATGGATTCATTTTGATATTTGGCAAAACTAATACAATTATGTAAAGTTTAAAAATAAAATAAAATTTAAAAAAATAAATTAAAAGAAAAAAAAAGAAAGAAAATAAAGAACTGCTAGATACAAAGAAAAAAAATTAAAAAAAAAATTTTTTTCTGTTGAAGACTATGGTGGTTTAGTCACTCAGTTGTGTCCAACTCTTGAGACCCCATGGACTGTAGCCTGCCAGACTCCTCTGTCCATGGGATTCTCCAGGCAAGAATACTGGAGTGGATTACCATTTCCTTCTCCAGGGAAACTTCCCGACCCAGGGATTGAACCCTGGTCTCCTGCATTGCAGGCAGATTGTTTACTGACTAAGCTACAAGGGAAGTCCTTGTTGAAGACTATATGTCATTACAAACTCAAGTTTTATCATCCATCAATGCCTTTAAGTGAGTCATTATATAACAACATTGTATAACTTTCCTATCAAATGACCATAAACTTAGTGGCTTATAACACAAATTTATTATCCTATTTTTCTATAGATCAGGAATCAGATATTGATCTCACTGGGCTAAGATCCAGGTGTTAATGGGATATATTACTTTCTGGAGGCTCCAGGGGACAATATGTTTCCTTTCAATTTCCAACTTTCAGGGGTTTCTCCCTTTCCTTTGCTCATGGCCCCCTTCCTCTAGCTTCAAATGTAAAAGTGCTAGTTGACTCCTTCTCACTTAGCATCGTGTTGAATTCTTCCATAGTCACATGCACGTGTGTGTGTGCTCAGTTGCTTAAGTCCTATCCAACTGTTTGTGACACTATGACTGTAGCCTGCCAGGCTTCTCTGTCCATGAGATTCTCCAGGTAAGAATACTGGAGGGGTTGTCATGCCCTCCTCCAGGGTATCTTCCCAACTCAGGGATCAAACCCATGTCTCTTGTATCTCCTGCATTGGCAGATAGGTTCTTTACCATTAGCACCACCTGGGAAGCCCAACCATAGTCACACTTCCCTCTCTTCTGCTTTCATCTTCCATTTTTAAACATCCATATGACTATATTACACCCACCTTGATAATCAAGAAAATTTATCTATTTTAAGATTGATGAATTGGCAATCAAAATACCATCTTTAAATTTAATTCTCCTGTGTTATTTCACATAACATATTTATAGGTTTAAGGGATTAGGCTGTGGACAACTTTGAGAAGAGAATTTTATTCTGTTTCCCATCCCATAGTCTACCTTTTGGTTCCACAAAGATTCACACTCATTCCAGCTGCAAAATACATTCATATATCCAAAGTTGCCCACATTGTCAATCGGTTACAACATTAACTCAAATTCAAAATCTTATCTAAGTCTCATTAACTCAAAAGTCTCAATAACATTATCCAAATTAGGTATGAATAAGATTCTTGATATGACTCATCCTGGGGCAAAATTTTCCTCCATCTGTGAAACTGAGAAACACAAAAAAGCAAGTCATTTGTTCCCAAATTATAATGGTACAAACGCTGGATAACAGTCATTGATATTCTGGTTCACAAAGAATGAAAATGGAAGGAAAACATTCACTTGTCCAAAGTAATTTCAAACTCCATCCAGGCAATCATCATTTGCTTTTATTTAATTTTTTTAATTAAAAAAAACTGTACTTATTTCCTCCAAAATAACTTTAAAAAAACTTTTAAATTTTGTATTGGAGTATAACCAATTAACAATGTTGTGGTAGTTTCAGGTGGACAGCAAAAGGACTCAGCCGCAATATACATGCATCCATTCTCCCCCAAACTTCCCTCCCATCCAGGCTGTCACATAACATTGAACAGAATTCCCTGTGCTATACAGTAGGTCCTTGTTGGTTATTCATTTTAAATGCAACCGTTTGTACATTCAAGCCCATATTCCTATCTCTTCCCTCCATCATTCCCCCCTGACAACCATAAGTTCATTAACTAAGTTTGTGAGTCTCTTTCTGTTCTGTGAATTGAGTTCATTTGTATTGTCTCTTTTTAGCTTACAAATAATCTCCTGTGGCTCAGACAGGCTCATCCTCTAGTCTCCACCCTCAGAGTCATCTTTTATTTTTCATGGAATATAGCATGCTTGTAGCTGAGTGGTTTTACCTGCCTGTTTTGTACTTATAGCATTTTGGTGGTCCAACATCCTTATTTAATTTTGTACTCTCTCTGTCTTTTCCAATTGAAGCTGGCACTTTTCTACTGGCATAAAATTCTCAAGAACCTAGTGGGTCTTCCATGTGTGTCATGGGATTCAATCTATAAAATAAGAACCTAATCCACAGACTTCTTGTTTTCCCTTGATAATTCCGTAACTATTACTAGGTCTTCTTGAGATGGTTGAAAGAAAGTATGAGTCACACACTTAATCTATTTAAGGAGCCTTTTGTGCTACCTATTAGCTTCTCTGATATATTAACAAAAGATTGTCCAGAAACACCATAGGCTTTTCTTCTAGACCATGGTTTCATTCCAGTGAATCTCTTAACTTTGCATCCTTCACCATTTGGGTAGCTTAAAAATTAAAGAAATCATTAAGTCTTACTCTTTTTTTCTTTTCTGTTTAGTTTGAACATTCAATACTTCATTGATTAGTTTATGTCTTTTCTTTCACATTTACTACAAGCAGCAAGAAGGAAACCAGCCTTACTTGTAAATCTTACAACACCTTACTGGTAAATCTCTTCTAAATACCCAAGTTCACCAATGACAAATTTTGCTTTCCATGTATTTATAATATATATTCTGCAAAATTTCTGCCATTTTATAACAAGGATTCTCTTTCCTCCAATTTCCAGTAAAATACACTTCATTTCCTTCTGTTCCCTCAAAAGCAGTGCCTTTAATGCCTCTATTTTTCCTAACAGGCCACTTACAATGATTTAGATATTCTCTAAGGTGATATATGCTTTCTCTACACTGATCTTCACTTTCTTATGAGTTCTCAGTAGCAGAGTAATTAACATTCATATTTCCACTAAGAGTCTTTTGAAGACAATCTGGCCTTTTAAAATCATGCTCCTCAAAATATTCCCAGCATGTGCCATTTGCCCAATTCTCAAGTCATTTCCACATATTTATGTATTTGTTAGAGTAATATACCACTTCTAGGTACCAAAATCTGTGTTGGATTCCTATTACTTCTGTTACAAATTACTGCAAACTTATGGCTTAGAAATTATTTTATAAATTTAAATTTATAAATGACCAATTTATTATTTTACAGTTTAGTAGGTCAGAAGTCTGGCCTTGATTTCACTTTGTTAAGATCAAGGTGTTGACAGGGCAGTGTTCCTTTTGAAACTCTCAAGGAAAAAATTAACTTTTTCATTTTCTTACTTTTCCCAGATTCTAGAAGCTGCTTATATTTCTTGGCTCATGAATTCCTTCCAAATCCAAAGGCAGCAAGTGTGGATTGAGTTTTTCTCACAGTGGATCATCCAAACTGCTTTAGTCCTCATTAAGGACTAAATGAGTCCTTCTTCTGTCTCCCTCTTCCACTTCTAGGTACGTTTAATATTATATTGACCTAACCTAGATAATTCAGGATAACCTCCCTGTCTTGAAGTCCTCAGCTCACAAATATTTGAAAATTATTTTTGCCATGTGAAGATCTATTTCACATTTTTAGGGTCTAGGACATGAATATCTGTAGGTGAGTCCTTTATTCTGTCTATAGATAGAAAATGTTTTCATAAATACTATAATATATTTAATGTTATACAGGTTGAGATTTATTCAAAAGCTATATTATCCAAAGTCAGTGATTCTTCCATTTATGCACCTAGTTCCATTTTGAGGATAGCATGAGAGAAGAGTAAAATGTAAACTAAAAATGCTGTTATGTGCTTCAACCTAGATCTGAAAAGTGGAAATCATACCCAATTTACTGTCCATTATACCACAAAGTCACCAAAGGACTGTAGATTGTAGATTTTCCTTGCTGAGATATACATGCTATTTTTATTTTCTCTTTGTTGATGTATATTTACTTTATTAAGGCTGAAATAATTCTGGAAATGAAGAAACACAGTATCTTTGATTTGTCACTTTTCCACCTGCATGATATTGATACCCAAAACATTTCACAAGTTAAAATCTTCACACAATAGCACCTCTTGTATATATATATATATATAAGACTAGAAACATGCTGTGTCTACTTATAGCTTAGGTCTAGTATAGATAAGCTTAGCAATGTGTTATTCTGCTACTAGGTCGAAAATAGATGTAATATGGTACCTCCTGTAGAGAAGAGGAAAGACATGAAATCAGTGGAAATGGAAACATTCTGCTTATTAGCAGCCCAGAAGTCGGTTCCTCTAGGCCTCTCTTTAGGACATAGTTTCCATTCTTGACTGATCATTAGCTTCTCATGGGAAGAATTTTTTTTTTTTAATTCAGTTTCCAGACCTTTCCCTAGAATTAATGAAAGAGAATATCCAAAGTTTGATGTAATTCTTATATAAGAATTACTTTATGAACTCCAGTGATATCTAAGTTTTTATTTTTTAATAGTATTCACTTCATCATTGGTGTAAAGTACCACTCATTTTGGAGAAGAAAATGGCAACCCACTCCAATGTTCTTGCCTGGAGAATCCCAGGGACGGCAGAGCCTGGTGGGCTGCCGTCTCTGGGGTCGCACAGAGTCGGACACGACTGAAGCGACGCAGCAGCAGCAGCAGCAGCCACTCATATTGGAGATACTATATATATATATATCTTTTACATTTACTTCATTTTCTGTACAAATTTAGCAACTTTAATTAAGAAGGATTTAATGTTCTACTGTTGTTGTTCAGTCAGTCACTAAGTCATGTCCAATTCTGCAACCCCATGGATGGCAGCACAGAGGAACCTAATTTTTCCAGCATAGAGTAACAAACAGGAGAGTTACTGAGTTTGGGAAAAGGCCAGGAGAACCTGGAAGACACTGTTCTACCAACTTTAAAGAGGATCCTTTTTATCACCCAGAATTCTTTCAATTCCCATGGGATTATGTTGATGGTGATAATTGTTGTGTATGTTGGCTGCTTGTCTATATTGGCCATCATGTCCTCTCCATTTCCTATTCATGGTGATATAATGTTTCACAGCTTTCCTTGATTTATTCCTCTTATTTGCATCAGTTAACAGTTTTCTCAATACAATGTCATAGGCAAGGTCATGGAGGACAAGGGCTACTCACCATTCTTTCCCATTATAACACAGGCTAGAACACAGCTGTGTCCTTTGCTGTTTTATGTGCATGGGTACTTAGTCACTCAGTCATGTCCGACTCTGTGTGACCCCATGTACTGTACCCCACTGGACTCCTCTGTCCATGGGGATTCTCCAGGCAAGAATACTTGAGTGGATTGTCATGCTCTCCTTCAGGGAATCTTCCAGGGATTGAATCCAGGGATCTCCAGGGATTGAACCCAGTTTTCCCACATTGCAGGCAGATTCTTTACCATCTGAGCCACCAGTGAAGCCCAAAGGTCAGCCAGACGTGTTGGCCAG
The DNA here is from genome assembly GCF_032452875.1 of Bos javanicus. NCBI lineage: Eukaryota > Metazoa > Chordata > Mammalia > Artiodactyla > Bovidae > Bos > Bos javanicus. The sequence goes on along the minus strand of NC_083869.1, from coordinate 54,724,750 downwards.
CAAACAAACCTGGGTTAACTGCTTGGAAGGCAGCTATGTTCACCACTATACCACTAACATAGAAGTAATGAAATGCATTAATTGCTTTCATCTCATTCTGGAGCCTAACCTTTTTGTTTTCCAAAGTGGATCAATGATCTGTTAATGGTTACATTTTTTTCTCTGACTATAATTTATTTAATTGTTTATATTTCTTTCTCTCCAAACTAAACTGCAATAATTCAAATTCATCTTTGCAGCTACCTTGAATGAATAATAGAATGTTACCAAAGAAATGTTTGTTGAATGAATGTGATAATGAGAAAATGGTTCTACACTTTTCCTTCTCTCCGTTTGTCCAACCCGCTCTTTCTCCCCACCTTCTCACATTTTTGGTCTAAATCAAGTTCCTATGTCTGATATTTGTCACTTTTGCGAAACTTGGGTTTTTGGTTTTTGGTGGTTTTTTTTTTTTTTGGTATGTGTATGAGTGTGTGTGTGTGTTTACACACATGTGAATATGTTTAATCTACTGCATGGCTATTATTTGAAACTCTAAGTGATCTTGCCAAAATTCTGCTATATTTTCAAAGGTGACTAGGCCAAAAGGTTTAAACTGGATTTATACCACTGTTAATTCTCTTCTACAGAATTCAAGTCATAGGACAGCCCTCCTGATTTGAATTTAGAACTAACATCTTCATAAAATAAGCATTGTTGAAGATCATATTAATACTAATGGGAAGACAGTTCCTCTGCATTAGGTATTGTTAGGTGGTTAGAATATGAAAAAGGAGTCAAGAATAGCAGTGGCTAAAAGGCAAAGAAAGGAAAATCCCGAGAAAATAGAATAAAGGAAGGTCCGAGGGCCAGAGAGAGGACCTCTGGTGAAACAAACAGCCCTCCTGGCTAGCAGTTTACAAAGGGCAGGCTTGCAGGAGGAGAAAAAAACATATAAAAAGAGGAGCCAAAATTGAGCAGGGGGCTTCTTTTCTCTTCGCATCATTTGGGTCTACCTGCCCAGGGACCCAATTCTCGGGAGGCCGACATGCCTCAGCTTGCCCAGGGATTCAATCTCCCAGAGATTTTCATGCCTCAATCTGCCTGGAGATCTGCACTCTGACCCGGAGACGCCTGGCTCTCAAGTCGCAACAAAACTGGGTAGGATAAGCTTCAGAAAGACTCACCCCTAAAGAAGTTCACCCATGAAAATAAAAGGAAGCTTAATAGTTGTGGGACTGTACCTGGTCTCAGCAATAACTTAGGAGTCCAGTAAGAACCCCATTGCCTTTCTGGAAAGTCTAAAAGAGGCCGTCCAAAAGCTTACCAATCTGGACTTATACTCTTATGAGGGACAAGTGATTTTAAAGGACAAATTCCTGTCCCATTGCACATCAGACATCAGGATAAAGTTACAACAGCTACAGCAGCAGGACCCTGCTGCTTCTTTAGATGGTCCAGACAGCCACCAAGACCTTTTATAACAGAAATCAGGAGAGGGAGGCCAAGGCTCAAGAAAGGGAGAAAAGGAAAGAGACAAGGCATGCCCAGATGCTGGCTGCCCTCCAGGGAAACTCCATGGTAAACCCCAAGTCCGTGAAGGACAAGGCACAAGGCAAATGCCTAATCTGTAGACAGGTGGGACATTGGGCCAAACAGTGTCTAAACCGTGAAAAGTTTCCTAAAACAGCTTGCTACAAATGCCATCAATTGGGACACTGGGCAATACTCTCCCCTCAGGACCCAAGAGCCTCAAGGTCAAGCGCCAAGCCTTCCTTCACGATGGTTCAACAGGACTGATGTGGTCCATTCCAGCCAGCCTGCCTGTCACAGACAACCATCATGGGGCTGGAGCCAAGGGTGCAACTGGATGTGGCAGGTAGGTCCGAGCATTTCTTGGTTGATACAGGGGCTACCTACTCTGTCCTGACCTCCTACTCTGAAGCCTTCTCCTCCCAAACCTGTACCATGTGGGGTGCTACAGGAAAAACAATTACAAAAAGATTCACCCAAACACTTCTTTGTTGCTGGGAAGGACAAATATTTTCCCACCAGTTTCTGGTGGTCCCTGAATATTCTACTCCCTTATTGGGAAGAGATATACTCACTAAACTGCAGACCACCCTTGTGATGGGAAGTTTTTCAGCCCCTAGAGCCTTACAGCTTCTAGCTACTACTGAGGAACCCATGACACCCTCTCCAATAGCGAGGGACCAAAGATTATGGGAGGGCAAATTCAACATCCAGGTGTGGGACCAGGGGACTCCTGGATGAGCCCACCAAGCTGAACTGGTCATCATTTTCCTCCAAGATCCCACTCAGTTTCCAAACCAGAAACAATATCCCCTCAGGAGAGAAGCTTGGGAAGGACTACAGCCTCTAATGAATAAATTCCTTGCTTGTGGGCTATTGGTCCCAATCAATTTGCCATGTAACACCTCAATCCTCCTTGTAAAGAAAAAGGACGGGACCTGACGAATCATTCAAGATCTCCAGATCATAAATGAAGCTGTAGTCCCTCTCCATCCCACAGTACCCAATCCCTATGTAATCCTGGGAGAAATCCCACCCAGTGCCAAGGTGTTTACAGTATTGAATCTCAAAGATGCATTCTTTTGCATACCACTTTCTAAAGAATCCCAACATCTTTTTGCTTTCAAGTGGGAAGCTCCAGGAAAAATACACCAATAGATAACTTGGACAGTATTACTTCAGGGGTTCAGAGACAGCTTCCACCTGTAAGGGCAGGCTCTTAGCCAGGATCTCCTAGATCTGGACCTGGGACCTAATAGGAAAAATATTACAATACTTAGATGACCTAATAATCTGCTCTCCAGATGAGAAAAATGCCCAACAACATGCAATTCAGGTTCTAAACTTTTTGGCAGAGAGGGGATATAAAGTCTCCCATGCTAAGGCACAGATGGTTGAGACAAAGGTCACTTACCTGGGAATGATTACACATGGTCCAGGAGGCTGTCCTCTGATCAAGTACAAGGAATCCTCCAGTTGCCCTCGCCAATGACTCGAAAACAATTACAAGCTTTCCTGGGGATAACTGGGTATTTTAGAACCTGGATGCCCAACCATGGTCTAATTGCCCAGCCCTTAAATGAAAGCTTGAAGGGACAGGATGATTCAACCCCATTGATGTGGGGAACTCCTCAAAAGAAGGCAGGGGCTACACTAAAACAAGCCTTAACTCGGGCACCTGCCTTGAGGTTGCCAGACCCAGAAAAAGAATTCCAACTTTATGTCCATGAAATAGAAGGAATAGCCTTGGGAGTGTTAACTCAAAGTTTGGGACCTGAGTCCCAGCCTATAGCTTATTTATCCAAGAGGCTCGACCCAACTGCCCGAGGCTGGCCTCCTTGCCTTCAAGACCTTGCAGCTATTCTAATCCTGATAGAAGATGCTTTAAAACTCTCTTTTGGGGGCAAATTAACTATTTTTACTAGCCACCAAGTGAAACAACTCCTAAATGGGAGAGGTCAGTTATGGATATCTGATCAAAGAATCCTCAGATATCAAGTAGTGCTGATGGAAAATCCAGTCCTGACTATATCCCCTTCAGAGGTTCTTAACCCAGCCACCCTCCTGCCTACCCCCGAGAGCTCTTTCCCCTTTCACTCTTGCCTAGAAACCTTGCACCACTGGACAAAACCCCGAGAGGGACTGTCAGAAGATCCTTGGACCAATCTTGAGGAAATCTGGTACACTGATGGAAGCAACTTGGCCCTGGATGGAAAAATAAGAGCTGGATATGCAGTAATCTCCAATTTTGAGACCATAGAGGCTAAACCTTTGCCACCAGGTACTTCAACCAAATTAGCTGAGCTCATAGCCCTGACTCAAGCTTTAGAGCTGGGAAAAGGAAAAAGAATAGCCATTTACACTGACTCCAAGTATGCCTTTCTGGTGCTACATTCACATGCTACTATTCAGAAAGAAAGAGGCCATTTGACCAACTGAGGGTCCCCAATCAAATATGGTGATCAAATCCTTAGGCTCTTAGAGGCAACTCATCTGCCCTCTGAGGTTTCAGTCTCCCACTGTAAAGGACACCAAAAAGGAAGCACAGAAGTGGCACGAGGGAACCAAGCAGCCAATTAGGCAGCGAAGAGAGCAGCATTACAGAACAATGACTTAATAGGGGTTGCCACCTTAGTTCCACGTACTAATTTGCCAGAAACTCCTTCATATACTGAAGGAGAGACTCTTAAAGCTAAGAGAGAGGGCTTTCAAGAAGATCATATGGGGTGGTTCCTAAAGGAGGGACTCCTTTTTCTGCCTGGGAACCTCCAATGGAAGTTGGTTAATTCCTTACATGCCACCATTCATTTAGGGGAAAAGGCCCTTCAAAGAATACTAGAAAGGACCTTCAGAGGAACAGGCCTCCAAATGACTATAAGGCAAGTGGTGTCCTTTTACCCCACTTGCCAATGAAAAAAACTCCAAGGAGCTCAAAGATCCCAGCTGGCCCAGCCCATCCAACAACGTGTGACCTACCCAGGAGAGGACTGGCAGATGGGCTTCACCCAGATGCCAGTTTCTCAAGGGTATGAATACCTATTAGTCATGATAGATACATTCATAGGATGGATTAAAGGCTTTCCCACCCAGACTGAGAAGGTTGAGGAGGTGGTTAAAAAAAAAAAAAAAAAAAAAACTGCTCCATGAAATCATTCCAATATGGTTGTTTCACGTATTATCAATTGTCTAACTTGTTTTCTGTCTGCCCAGGTCAACAAACTACAATATGCAGTGCCAGTTCAACAAGGATATATAAAACTAGAACTGACCACGGAAAATATCACTCATCCTTCAATGGGCACCACTATAAGGACTCTGAGGCTTGAGACTAGCAAGAGGGGGAGGCCCAATGCCCCTCGCTGCCCCAGTTCAGCAAGAAGTAGCCAGAGAGACCTCAACACCCCTAGTCTCAAAGAATTGGGCCTCCCATCTTTTGAGGGGGGTAGTTAGAATAGGAAAAAGGAGTCCAGAATGGTGGTGGCTAAAAGACAAAGAAGGGAAAAGCCCAGGAAAATAGAACAAAGGAAGGTCCTGACCGGAGTGAGGACCTCAGGTAAAACAAACAGCCCTCCTGGGTAGCCCAATTTACATAGGGCAGGCTCAGGAGGAGGAGGAAAAAACACATACAAAGTGGAGCCAAAATTGAGCAGGGTGCTTCTCTTCCCTTCCCTTTTGGGTTGACCCACCCTCACACCTCGAGGATGTCTTTTCCTTTGCTTTCTAAATACAACTGAGCTGTGACACAGAGCTGGAACACTGGTCTGTCTGTCACTTCCAATTTTTGCTGTGGTGAGAAAGAACCGAGGAAATTACACACTCCCCGGACACAGTATGAAGCATGTTGAGTGATAACTTCAGAACTATTATTTTCTGAAGAGATCCAATAATAAATTTACCTTCCCCACACCTACCCTGAACTTTATTGATGGCTGTCATCTCCTTACTCTTATGATTACTCTCTTATTTCATGATTTTCTCAGACATTGATTTTGGCCTGTCATTGCAAAACTGGTTCTGTAAATTCATGTTTACAAATATTAATATAGATCTTCTTTAAGAAAAAAATACAATAAAGCACTTTTCATAAGGATACAATGAGTATCTTTTCAATTTGGACTTGTGAAAAGATTCTGCATGTAAAGTTTTATCTTTAAAAATGAATAGGGGTACAAAAGAATGACAAGCCTTTAAGACGTAAGGACTTATATATGATAGAATATTTACTTGCAGCTAAATTCATATATTTAAAAAAGATTAGTGTTTTTGCAATATGTCTTTATTTCTTTTTTGCTAATCAAATTTTTTTTTTGCAGTGCTTTATAAAACAATTTGTGCAGTGATTAAATGTATAACAGGGATTTTTACAAATGTTTGCTGGACACAAATGTAGTTTAGTAGTTTGGAGTTATTAAATGAGCCATCATAATTTAATGTTTTAAATAAAACAAATTATAGACCTTGCCTTAACTTTGCAGGAGGGTCATATGACAATGGAAGTTATGTACTTCAAATGTTACTGATTCCACATTCCCAACACCCCATTTGCAAACACATCAATAAAACTCTTCTCTTTCACTTAGATTTGTTCTTTAAGGCAAAAAATCCATAGAAAGTATAAATAAAGGGGAAAATTGATTTTCTTGTAAGAGGGAATGGAAAGGGAGGAACTAATATCTATTGAGCACCTAGAACATGACGGCCACTATACTTGATATATTACGTCCTCTCATTTAAGTCACAACATAACCCACAAAGACACAGCTTATCCACATTGTATAGGTAATGAAAATGAAACTGAGGCTTAGGGAAGAGGTTAAATAACTTGTCCCAAAGCTTACTAGTCTTGGTCAAATAAATGGCAGAGTTTGATTCTAATACAAATCATTTATTTCCCTTCATCAAACTGCTTCTCAAATTTTCTTATATTCATGTCATTTGATGTGTGCAAACACACAAATCGATCCAGCACTTTAACTCGATTCTATAATGGTCAGCAGAAGCAGCATCATAAGAATCTTGCAATTACTGAGAACCCATTTCACCTCAACCACTTTTATAGCCCATGTACAGATGCTTACAGTTTAAAATGATCATTATATCCCTTAATGAACCAATATAGATTGAATACTTCATCTCTTCTTATCTGAAATCAGGAAAACAGATCATTTCCCTGAGAAAGATGGGAATGTACATGGGACATTAAATCACAAACATTGAAGAAAGGAAAGAAATAATGTTTGAAAAGCATTTAAATATATTCCCATACATTCTGCTAGATATTTCCACATATAACATCTGCTGTAATTTACCCCAAACTATTTGAATTCAATATTTAGTACATGCATACATGTTTTCTCATTTGTTCTCTCTTTTTTTCTACCAAATTATCTCTATTTTATATAAACTGAGACTCAATAAGTTAATTAATGGCCATTATGGGATAGCCAAGAATACAACTTGGGTTTCTAGGACATCTAAACTCATGCTTCTGGATACTGGGAATGGTGATAGGAGAAGTAACAATGGATGGAAAGGGATGACTTCCTTCAAGCACCTCTGTATTTACTTCTTTTATAATAGTAAGTGAATGAGTTATTTACTGAAAACCACATCTTCCTATCACCTGTAAATCATAATTGCTGTTGCAATTTTTATCTTCTTGGCAACTACCTACCACAAGTGTCAGAGCTAACTAACTCAAAATTAGAAGACACATATATAGCCTGCCAGGCTCTTCTATCGATGGGATTTCCCAGGCAAAAATCCTGGAGCGAGTTGCCATTTCCTTCTCCAGGGAATCTTCCTGTCCCAGGTACTGAAACCAGGTCTTCTGCACTGGCAGGAAGATTCTTTACCACTGAGCCACCAGGGAAACCCATATATATATAAATTTTATGCTCTTAATATTCTCCAACTACTGTGATCCATTCTTGCCATCTCTCTTTGGTTTCTGTCAACCAAATTTTAATGTTCTAGGCCAGGGGTCTGTAAACTATGGTTCATAGGACACATATGGCCTTTCACTTTTTTTCATATGTTCCACAAAGTAATAATAGATTTGTATAGTTTTAAATGATTGACCAATAAAAAAGTCAAAGGAAGAATACTACTTAGAGACAATGTGATAATTATATGAAATTCAAATTTCAGCAACCATAATCGACTTTCAGGTTGTCACATTCACACCTATTCACATGTTGTCTCTGCTGCCTTAAGTGGTACCGCAGCAGAGTTGAGTAGTTTTGAACTGTATGATGTATAATCCCTAGAACAGATACCATTTGATTCCTTCCATTAAAAGTATTGAGACTCTGTCTGAAGCTCTTATCCCAAAGCTACACATCCTCAGAACAACCACTTCTACCTAGACTGACCACCAGGCTACCTCAGACCCAGAGAACAGATAGCCAGTCAGGCACATTCACAGGGATGTTTCAAAGACGGCTAAACCCAACATGACCAGAATGGGGCTCAATATCTTCTTCCCCCAAACTAGATAATCTTCCTGTGATTCAAAGTGAAGAGAAAAGCACCAATCTACTCAATCACCCAAACCAGAAACCTGAGCATCCTTGATTCTTTCCTTACCCTCCCTCCTTCATCCCCGTACAAATAGCAGGGACTGTAGACCCTCATCTCCCAAGTATCCTCCAAATCTGTTCTCTCATTGCATAGATCAGCACTAGCTGAGGTCACTATCATATATTGCATATTCTAATACAAGTGTTGCCTAATAAAGATTCCTGACTCCAGGCTTGCTTTGTCTACTTTATACTCTCCACTGATCAGATCTTTGCAAAGTGCAATTTTATGTAAGTCACTACTTTGCTTATAACTCTTCAGTGATTCCTTATTTCCTTTAGTATAAAGTACACATTCTGCTCATCATTTCATATATTCCTACTACCTAATTTAAACTCAGGTTTTTGAGCATGCTGCTGCTGCTAAATTAATTCAGTTGTGTCCGACTCTGTGCGACCCCATAGACGGCAGCCCACCAGGCTCCACCGTCCCTGGAATTCTCCAGGCAAGAGCACTGGAGTGGGTTCCCATTTCCTTCTCCAATGCATGAAAGTGAAAAGTGAAAACATGTTATGCTCCCTTAAAACTTATTTTCTCTATTAAATGCACTACAATCTACTCAAAACACCCAATCCAGAAACCTAGCAAATACTCCTTAACCCGTCAAGACTTAAATAGTAACTTTTGTGCTCTGTTTCTTATTTTACTTTGTAATCTACCATACTGGAATATACGATCCTTTCAGGGCAAAGGCCACTGGTCTGTTATCTTGGTTACTGTATTACCAGACCTACAACAACTCTCACATAGAGGATAGGTGTTAAAAGAATATATGCTGAAAGAACTGAGTGGAAGTCTTGACATATATGTCAAAATAATTTTAGTCAAAATAAATCTTTAAAAGCAAAACAAAATCCCTACCTCTTTAGTTATTTCATTCAAGAAGAAATCTGGGTAAAGTTACTTGGCTGTTATTTTGTCTGTGAAAATTCTCTAAAAGAGTATTCAGCAGTGTAGGCTTCAGCAATACGTGAACCATGAACTTCCTGATGTTCAAGCTGGTTTTAGAAAAAGCAGAGGAACCAGAGATCAAATTGCCAACATCCGCTGGATCATCGAAAAAGAAAGAGAGTTCCAGAAAAACATCTATTTCTGCTTTATTGACTATGCCAAAGCCTTTGACTGTGTGGATCACAATAAACTGTGGAAAATTCTGAAAGAGATGGGAATACCAGACCACCTGACCTGCATCTTGAGAAACCTGTATGCAGGTCAGGAAGCAACAGTTAGAACTGGACATGGAACAACAGACTAGTTCCAAATAGGAAAAGGAGTACGTCAAGGCTGTATATTGTCACCCTGCTTATTTAACTTCTATGCAGAGTACATCATGAGAAACGCTAGGCTGGAAGAAGCACAAGCTGGAATCAAGATTGCCGGGAGAAATATCAATAACCTCAGATATGCAGATGACACCACCCTTATGGCAGAAAGTGAAGAGGAACTAACAAGTCTCTTGATGAAAGTGAAAGTGGAGAGTGAAAAAGTTGGCTTAAAGCTCAACATTCAGAAAATGAAGATATGGCATCTGGTCCCATCACTTTATGGAAAATAGATGGGGAAACAGTGGAAACAGTGTCAGACTTTATTTTTTTGGTCTCCAAAATCACTGCAGATGGTGACTGCAGCCATGAAATTAAAAGACGCTTACTCCTTGGAAGGAAAGTTATGACCAATCTAGATAGCATATTGAAAAGCAGAGATATTACTTGGTCAACAAAGGTCCATCTAGTCAAGGCTATGGTTTTTCCTGTGGTCAGGTATGGATGTGAGAGTAGGACTGTGAAGAAAGCTGAGCACCAAAGAATTGATGCTTTTGAACTGTGGTGTTGTGAAGACTCTTGAGAATCCCTTGGACTGCAAGGAGATCCAACCAGTCCATTCTGAAGGAGATCAGCCCTGGGATTTCTTTGGAAGGAATAATGCTAAAGCTGAAACTCCAGTACATTGGCCACCTCATGCGAAGAGTTGACTCATTGGAAAAGACTCTGATGCTGGGAGGGATTGGGGGCAAGAGGAGAAGGGGACGCCAGAGGATGAGATGGCTGGATGGCATCACTGACTCAATGGACGTGAGTCTGAGTGAACTCCGGGAGTTGGTGATGGACAGGGAGGCCTGGCGTGCTGCAATTCATGGGGTCGCAAAGAGTCAGACACAACTGAGCGACTGAACTGAATTGAACTGAAGTAGAATTTTAGTCACAGTCAGAAAATATCATTATTTCCCTAGGAACTCACCTAAAAATGACACATGCCTACAATCTCAGCACCACTTATATTTAATTTATTGTTACTATCATTCGACTAATATACTTTATCATGTTTTTTTATAAATGAGCATTGACAGAATGATACATATGTAATATTATATAAAATATTATATATTAAAGGGCAGCAAGCATGGGTCTTTAGAAAACAAAGTACAATCGCCTCTTTAGTGGAATATAGGTAAGATGTATATGCCTAATCTGAATCTGAGTGTACTAGTGATAACAAGTCTTATAAATTGTAGAGATCAAGGGTGAAGAATGGAATAACAAAAGAATTCATGTAAAACCTCATCTAATACTACCTCCCATGCAGTGGGAGTCCTTCAAGTAAAAGATTGAATCACATCATTGTCCATATTTATTATCTGAAAACCAAATGCTCCACAATTTCTAATATTTTTCTTCATGTTCTACCACCAAAGGTACTTGCCTCTAAGAAATATGAATGCTTCTCTATTGAGATTGTGTCTTTCTCTTTCCTGTTGCTATTCATTTTTTACCACATCAATCTATTTTTATGTGAATTAATTTATGTATTCATTAACATTAAGGAGACACAAAGCCTCATAGGATATGATAAGCACAGTAATCAAGAAACAAGGAGTATGTGAGACAAAGGTCAAATTTAACTTATCTTGTTAAGAGAATAAACAATTTAGTAAACTGTAAGATGTACAAAAGAATAGACAGACAATATGATGGATGAAAAGAGGATATTGCTTATGCTTATGGATAGAAAGGGATGAAAAGATTTACTCAAGATCATGTGTTCTCTGGACTGACATTTTTGTCACATTGACATCAGAAACTGGTGATAGGCAATGTGGCCCAAATGAATATAAGGCACCTGCACTCAATGACCCACATCCCTTCTCCCAGAGACGCACAGGGACAAGCAGCCATAGACACAGTTACAGTTCCATCAGAATTTCAGGAATGGGAGATTTACCAGTTTACTAACTGAGAATTCCCTTCAGAGAATATCTGATATGTTAAGATACTTTCATTAGGGGCCTTGAGGAAACAGTTAAAATCTTATGTGTGCACTCTCTTCCCCCATATTGTCTCCCTTCATGTTAATCAAGCAGCTTACTAAAACTGGGGAATTACCTTAGGGAAGTTCAGAGCAAAGCAAAAAACAGCTTGTCTTTTCAATCACAATCAAAACTCATGAGAATCAACTGGTAAGCCCACAGGGGCTTGACTAAGAAAATTGTCCGAATCAAATTTCAGGCTGAATCTAGCCTCTAGGTACTGCTCTGTAGGCTTCAATTAAGGGTTTAATTCTCTATTCGCTGTTGTAAATCATAGCTAGCCACAGAGAGGCATTCTTTACCACAGCCCCCTCCCACATAATCACCCTGAAGCAATAACATTTCACAGCTTGGACATAAAGCACTGACAGGTTTTTGCAATAAAATGTGACCTTTACTGTTAAAAAATGTTTTACAACATCTGACAAACCATTTTCTTAATAGGAAGATATATTTTCACTCACTTGATGAATTAAAATAGCATAAACAAGTTAATTTTGGGGAAGATCTGAACCACAACATGTTTCAAATATGGGGAATTTACTTTTATATCTACCTACATTAATATATATATATATATGTATATAAATAATAGATCATGCTTTTGTTAAGGAAAAGAACTATTCAAACCAAACATCCTTAAAGGGAAAGCTAGACTTACTTAGACAGAATGTCTGTACAACAGTAGAAACATCCATGAATTTGGAATACTTGAATCTTAATGTTCCTTGCTAACTGTACTTTGACGAAAAAGTAACTTAAGAGAAATGCGTTTAAGTGGAATCTACTTTCACACTATTGCTTTCATTCATCCATCTCATGCTTTATGGGGCATTTGAGTGTGCATTAAAATCACAGAAGAATACACAGTTCCAAATCAAAGGAAGATGAGACAGAGTTCTGGAAAACTGTACAAAACTACTTTTTAAATAACTTCTTTAAAGCAGAACAAGAGAATATTCAGTAGTAGGGATTTTGCTGGACTTCATCACACTAATGCTAATCAAAGGGGCTTAGAAATTCCCAAAGAGGAGTCTTTAGAGAGTCTGTATAATATTTTTTTCTCTTAATGTTTATGATAGTACATCCCAAATGCATTTGTAAAGGCAAAAACAAAAATTATCAGGCTGTAAAAGCAACATTCAACATTCCTAGGTATAAGAAAGTTCCCTAAAATATATATCTATGCACATAGCTTTTAAGCATATTAATATGACATCACTGGGGGTGTCACGTTACAAAGAGAAAAAGCATACAAAGATAGGATGTGGCACAGAATAAAATTTCAGAGGGTTCTTATAACTGCTTACCTATTACATACCTCATTCACACTTAAACATATAAAAACCTAAGATATTATATGGCATCATTTATGTTTCTGCTCCAGAGTCATTGGGGTATAGAATAGAGACACATTCATCATGCAGTTTCTTCATGCTTACCTAGAACATGGGAATCTGCTCAGAGTTTTAGCCTGAAGCAACATGAAATTAACTTGATCTAGGATAGACTTGGGGGCAACTTAGATATATTCTTGCCAGGAGCTAGAATTCAAATATTTTCTGAAAATAACAGAGAAGCTGAACAAATCATTCATTCATTGATGAGTATTCTTAGGAAGGAAATGTGTCTTATTTAATTTTGTATCACTAAAATCCAGCGATCTTTAAGGGGAGAATATGTATTCAGCGGGAGACCTGGGTTTGATCCCTGGGTTGGGAAGATCCCCTGGAGTAGGGTATGGCAACCCACTCCAGTATTCTTGCCTGGAGAATCCCCATGGACAGATTCTAGACTGGCAGGCTACAGTCCATGTGATCGCAAAGAGTTGGACACAATTGAGCTAATAAGCATAGCACAGCATGTATTCAGCAATGTATACAAATGATTTGATTTTTAAAAATTTATCTCCACTTGCAAATACATATTTTTCTCATATATTCAGATAAAGTATGTTTATAAGCACAAAATATCTATCATTAATACCAGAGCCTCCATTCATAATATTGGATAGCCATCAATAATTCTATAATTTTCCTTATATTTATAAGGCAACAATAGTTACCACTTACAAGTTCAAAGTTGCTTTTTGAAGTGCTAAGAGACAGTCAGTGATAAAGCCTTCTCTGCAGGGATGAGTGTTTGGGAGCATAGTTTCCTTGGTTCCCTGTAGGATTTCACAAATCTTTCTCTGCAAGAAATTTGTCTTCAGCAATCTCTAGTCTATTACATCTGCCCAGAAGGCCTCAGAAATTCTCTGTGCTGGTGGTAGGTCATACATTCTAGAACAACTGAATTAGTTAAATGATGAAACTAAAGTATGTTTGTCCAAAAGCCTCTTTCTAGAACCGTGTTACTTGCATATTTAAATAATATAATTATTTACTGCTTCGAGTAATACTTTAGAGGGCAAGTCATCCCAGAGATACATACAGTATACAGTGTGATTTATAACACCATTTTTCCTTTTCTGCCAGTGGTCCCATCTATATAAGTAATGCTAAATATTCTTTATTTTATCACATGTAATCAAAACATACCTGGCACCTCTCTCCCCATCTACTGAGTGCTTATCTGGCACCTGATGTGCAGGCATCAAATTCATTTTAGATTCAGCCAGTGCTCCAGGCCTTCTCTAAATGAATGAAATCGACATTTCCTCTATCTCCTTCCAAGGAAAACTCCATGACAATCAAAATATCTCACCCATCATTTCATGGTTAGCCATCTCCTTGCCTTTACTTTTCCTGTATTTCTTGCACAATACATCCTGCCTCTGACTTCTTAAAACTTAACTATTTTTCAAAGCTCATTTCATGTCAATTTTATTCAATTAGGTCTTTCCTGACAATTGAGTGCCACAATAAGTTTTATTTTCATTGATCAGTGGTGTAACATGATTTGAGGTCAGAATACTCGACTCAGATTCAGGTATGGCCCTTAATAATTGTATAATCTTATAGAATTGTTTTAACCTCTTTCTTCCTCAGTTTCCTCCCTGTGAAATAGGCACAGTAATATCTATAGGGTTAGACTGCAGTTTTAACTGAGATATCTTTGTAGAAATATCTGGTCGAGCTCGTGCTCTATTGTTGTCCCCCTTTTTGAAATCTTGTTTTCTCAGCATTCTAGAAGCTTCTATAGGAATCTACTCTATCATAGCTTCAAAAATATCATACATCATAAGTAATAATAATATTAATAAATGTCATAAATACTGTTTTTTATGACAGTTTTTATCATCTAGACAGCATATGTAATAAATAACATAGGATATAGTGCCTATGTAGCAGTATTTATATAGTATCCATGTAGTCATAATCTAGACCTTCAGTTCAGTTCACTTCAGTTGCTCAGTCGTGTCCGACTCTTTGCGACCCCATGAATCGCAGCATGCCAGGCCTCCCTGTCCAACAACAACTCCCGGAGTTCACTCAGACTCACGTCCATCGAGTTAGTGATGCCATCCAGCCATCTCATCCTCTGTTGTCCCCTTCTCCTCCTGCCCCCAATCCCTCCCAGCATCAGAGTCTTTTCCAATGAGTCGACTCTTCGCATGAGGTGGCCAAAGTACTGGAGTTTCAGCTTTAGCATCATTCCTTCCAAAGAAATCCCAGGGCTGATCTCCTTCAGAATGGACTGGTTGGATCTCCTTGCAGTCCAAGGGACTCTCAAGAGTCTTCTCCAACACCACAGTTCAAAAGCATCAATTCTTCGGCGCTCAGCCTTCTTCACAGCCCAACTCTCACATCCATACCTGGCCACAGGGAAAACCATAGCCTTGACTAGACGGACCTTTGTTGGCAAAGTAATGTCTCTGCTTTTCAATATACTATCTAGGTTGGTCATAACTTTCCTTCCAAGGAGTAAGTGTCTTTTAATTTCATGGCTGCAGTCCCCATCTGCAGTGATTATAGTAAATATTCTATATGGTTTGCAAATAGTATAGTAAGTAGCTCCATGCCTAAATAAGTCACAATACTTTTCAATAATATGTATTTTTAATTCTAACTTAATTCACACGTTTTACCAAACATTAAATTACTAATTGTGATTTAAATGAAAAATACCATCACATTTAAATTAACATATAATTAATATTTGCAAAATAGAAACTGTAACTAGATGCTGAGTTATATAGCCATGAGCAGAGAGTAAACTATTAGACTTCAACTATATTACTGAAAGTATTTGAGAATGAGATATAATTTTTACATGAACTATTGGGAGCAACACTTATTTTTCTGTATCTACATATATCTAATATCATCTCGTGTGTTTTAGCTATTTTTTCAATTTGAGCTTTTCTAAATATCATGCTATGCAAATAGCTATAGCTATCAATACACATTAGAAACATAATTTCCTAATAAAATAAACCTATCTATTTACTCTGGGATTTGGTACTCTCAAGTTTGGGAATGGTCCAGTACTCAAACTATGATATTTTTTTCCTACACCCAGTATTTTTTTTTCATTTTTCTTAATATACGGAATAAGCAGATCTCATTTGTTTTAATGTGCATTTCTTCACAACAGAGTTCAGAATTAACAAGTTTTGACAAGCATATGAAGTAATCAGCTATCTTCTCTACATAGGATAGTCAGAATTAAGAAGTAACAGGCACTATAGTATTAGTTTCAGCTTGATTTATTTTTACTTATTTTAACTTTGATTTATTTGCATAAAGTGAAAAGATTCAGTGTTATTTACTACATTTTGGACCCAGCAATGTTAGGCTTAATTTTATCATGCCTTGCTCTACCTCATCACCACCAAAAAAATCTAGAAATAAAGAGCATGAACATATAAGATTCATAACTAGGTCCACTTGTACTAAATAAAGACTTGGTCTGGGAAAACAAACTGCTACATATCTTCCATTATTGCTATGGTTTAATGATCTGTTAAATCTGTCCTCTCATTTTTGGAAATAAAAGGTACTATTTAATGAATAGCCTCTTCTGAGTGTGTTCAAGTGTGTTTGGGGACACATAAGTTCATTATAAATGATCCAATAGAAAAGATGGTTGAGCCTGAGGATCATGGTTTTCTATGTTTCTATGGAAACCTAGTAGAAATTGTGTTTTTGTGGATTTTTATTCACATTTCAGTTGTCTTCAAATGATCACTTTGTTGTCAATCAAGCATTAAGACATGGAAAGAGTTGAGTTTGTAAATAATCTATTTTGAAATTAAATTAAGGGTGTTAAAGTGATTCACTCCAACTTTGTCAAAGCAATCACCTACTTTAATGCTTCACGTATAGTGTTTACTTTACACCTGAAACTTCCATCCAGCTTTGCATGATCAGATTCATTAAAAAAAAAAAAAAAAGTCCTGATTATTTATCATTTAGATTCTGTATTTTCAGTGAAGGACTGACACCTCCTCATCTCTCATTTCTTCTGAGTTTAACTTCACCCAACTGAGATTCCTAGACACTATATTCACCACAAGTAAAACAATGACACTTTTCTTGCTCAAACCTAATACAGACCATTTTCAAAACACCAGAGTTTTCAAGTCACCTGTATTGCCTTTTCCTGTGTAAAGTCTGCTTTAGTTCTCAAATGGCTACTTCCAGTAGGATTCCAGGCAAGAAAGAAAGAAGGCAATCTTGATGGGAGAACATCAGATCCAGAGGTAGGAAACATGACTTTCCATCTGATTAAGAAATCTTAAAAGCAACAAGGTATGTGTGTGTGCTCAGTCGCTTCAGTCATGCCTGACTCTTTGTGACCCTATGGACTGTAGCCCACCAGGCTCCTCTGTAAATGGGATTCTCTAGGCAAGAATACTGGAATGGGTTGCCATGTCTTCCTTCAGGGGATTTTCCCAACCCAGAGATTGAACCCACATCTCCTGCCTCTCCTGCACTGCAGGCAGATTCTTTACCCACTGAGCCACATGGGAAGCCACATATAAGGGTGTCTGTAAATATACACATGTGTATGTATACATATATACACATTTGTATGTGTGTGTATATATATATATATATATATATACACATTCCTTTCAATTCTCTCAATTCCAACACTGCCTAAATTCATACGGTTTGGAATTAAACTGAAATAAGAAATATAAAAGGCTACAGGAAAGTTATATTTTAAAACAATTAAAATGAGTTTAAAAGCTTTATTAAAAAGATATGTATTTAATTGGGCCTAAGAAATGGGGTACAAGGATAAATAAGAATTACCAGGAAGTCCCAGAATAGGGGAAAAATATGGAATACTTATGAAATAAGTTAATAACAATAATTTCCATATAGGATTAAAAATGAGAAGGTTATAATTCAATCAAAATAAATCTCCATTATGGATCCATGTTATACTAGACATACTACAAGTTCCTGGAGATAAAAATGTGATGACAACATAATTTAATTTATACTTTCAGAGTCTTCTAATTCAGTAGTGGACACCATGATGTAAGCACATCAGGTCATTAGCTTTAAGAGGGACCAGAGGAAAGGTAGAAAAAGAATTATGGATGAAACACGAAGGAGGCAACAGTAAACTCTATCTTGGAAGGTATAATTGGGGAAACTTAAAGAATTGGTTCAGTTTAAATTTGGGGGTTACCAAATACAGGATTTTATCTATTTTTATTTTACTGGACAGATTTTTATAAATGATATTTTTGGAACTCTTAATACATTTCATCTTTGCTACAGCCATATGAGTTAGTGGTGTCATTATTCCCATTGTATAAAGGAGTAAAACTGAAACCCAGAGTCTTTAAGAAATTTGCCCAAGATGGTGCAGCTAGGCAGTGGTAGAACTAGGATTCAGACTTGGGCCAACTTGCTTTACTATAATGTGACACTACTTTGTTAAAAAAAGTTAATAAACGCTGCTCAACTCTTCATATAAACTTCTTCTACCACCTGAAATAATCTTACATCTATTCCAAGTACATTTTTTTTTAATATAAAGTCTGAATGTTTAGATTTTTTACATTGTCCATTGACAATAGTCTCTTCTCAAGAAAATACTGAAGAAAATAAATGAGAATATCACTACTGAAATTCTCTTAGTACATCAGGAATGCCTGACTTTCTGCCCATGTGCCAGTACATAATACATTTTCTCATACACAGACTAAACCCCATTCTACCAAACACAGGGAAGATAGATCTAACTTAAAAAAAAATGTTTTGGCTATATTTACACATGGAAGTTAACTTTCAGAAAAGCCCACAAAATATTATAATAAGTACCGTCAATGAGGAGAGAATTCCGACTCTAGAAACGCAATACGCATTTAGTGGTTTGATTCAGTGACTGCAAATCCGGGGGAGCCAAGTCAAGTCTAACATGGCAGAAGCAGACCCCAGCTGGGATTCCTTGCAGGGAAAGCCAGGCCTTGTGACTGTCAATGAGGATCCCAGGTGGTCCTGCCAGAACAGCCCTATCAATAGAGTAGAGTGGTCCAAAACAGGGGCAGAGGGTCCTGTGACTCAAGTCAAGTTAAACCACTTTACTCTGAGCTTCCACTTTTGCTAAATGGAATGTCAAATCACAGAAAATGGAAAAAGTAAATAATCAAAATCTACTAGTTCTGTTACATACATATACATTTATAACAAATATGGAAGGAAATGTATACATATTTTATATATATATATATATATATATATATATACAGATATGCATTAGATAGACATTTTGCACTGCTCTCAGTTGGCATGTGCACATACAAGACTAAGTTGCTGTATATAGTTAAGAATCTAGGAGTTACCAACAGAGGAAAGGTTGTAAGGGTGGTGAAGAGACAGCAAATGGTGCTGTAAAAGATGCTGCTGCTGCTAAGTCGCTTCAGTCGTGTCCGACTCTGTGCGATCCCATAGACGGCAGCCCACCAGGCTCCCCCATCCCTAGGATTCTCCAGGCAAGAACACTAGGGTGAGTTGCCATTTCCTTCTCCAATGCATAAAAGTGAAAAGTGAGACGTAAGGAAAGATAGATTCAACCTCATGCAGCAAGTATGTGTGTTAGTCACTCAGTCATGTCAGACTCTAAACAGTGGAGTGGGTTGCCATTCCCTTCTCCAGAGGATCTTCCCAACCCAGGGATCAAACCTGGGTCTCTGGCATTGCAGGCAGATTCTTTACCATCTGGGCCACCAGGGAAGCACTGCAATAAGTCAGTAAACTCAGCCTTAAAGAATGAGTTGTCCTGCAAGAAATTTCTGGGGACACAAATAGCCAAGGGGTTTATGCGTCTAAATAAATAAATCAAGTAGGACCTTCTCTCACAGGTCCACTACTTGCAACCTTATGACAGCGGTGGTACTAGCCCTGTCAGTGTTTCAGACCTTTCATCACACCCAGCTTTCCTAATCTTTGCTCAGCTTATACACTAATGAACTTCCTGTCCTCTCAGTTATTGGTCCTTAAATGTACAGTCTCTGCAATGCAACTCTTAAAGTCATAAATCAAAAAGAAATATCTTTTTTGAGAGGAATGCAGTACATTATACTGTATTTAATGAATATCCCATAATGCCTCTGAAAAGGCTCTTAGAGTTTATCATGTAAGTATCTATAAACAGATAATATTCAAATATGCATTTTATGCTTGATAGAATATAATTTTCCTCTTGAGGAATTTAGATGCAGATACAGTATATATTTAGTTCATTTTAAGCTGTAAATTAATTTCCTGATAGGCCTAGGAACTTGAATAATCTCTCTTATAAATATATGTGGCATGAAAAGATGTTTTAAAACAGGTATCATTTAAATTTTAATCAGCTCATTATGAAATATTCCTAAACTGTACATTAAATAGGGCAAAAAAACTTTATCAAATACCATGACTAGTCTGTGCTAAGCACCTTTCTAATTTAATGTCTGTTCTCCAAATAGGAGTGAGAAGATTAAATGAATCTATGTTGAATTATGTGTTACAAAGGTATTCTAAAAAGTATTTGGATGGAGATATGTCTTGCTAAACTCTGAGCAGTATTTGGTACTAATATTCTTATCCCGATTTTGTCTTGTTTTTCATGTCTCACACTATTCTGTTTCCCTTCTATCTTCTCTGATCGTTACCTTCTCCACCCCATTCTCCTCATTGTCCCCCACATGGACTTTCAATTTTGACATTCTCTAGGTGTGCATTTTCTTAATCAGTCTCTACTCTTGTTCACACTCTTCAAGGTGATCTCATACATACTAAGGATTTTACCTCTGAATTGATGAACCTGAATTTGTTTGTTCTAATTTCATTTTCAGTGACAGGCTTCAACTTTTTGGGCTCCAAAATCACTGCAGATAGTGACTGCAGCCATGAAATTAAAAGACACTTGCTCCTTGGAAGAAAAGTTATGACCAACCTAGACAGCATATTGAAAAGCAGACATTACTTTGCCAACAAAGGTCCGTCTAGTCAAAGCTATGGTTTTTCCAGTAGTCATGTGTGGATGTGAGAGTTGGACTATGAAGAAAGCGGAGTGCCGAAGAATTGATGCTTTTGAACTGTGGTGTTGGAGAAGACTCTTGAGAGTCGTTTGGACTGCAAGGAGATCCAACCAGTCCATCCTAAAGGAAATCAGTCCTGAATATTCATTGGAAGGACTGATGCTGAAGCTGAAACTCAATACTTTGGCCACCTGATATGAAGAACTGACTCATTTGAAAAGACCCTGATGCTGGGAAAGATTGAATGCAGGAGGAGAAGCGGACGGCAGAGGATGAGATGGCTGGATGGCATCACTGACTCAATGGACATGAGTTTGAGTAAACTCTCGGAGTTGGTGATGGATAGGCAAGCCTGGCATGCTGCAGTCCATGGGGTCGCAAAGATTCAGACATGACTGAGCAACTGAACTGAACTGAATTTTGTCTTCTCCTGACATTTTCACACTCACATCACCAAATTGGTGTTGGACATTTCTGCACTCCTGTTCACATATTTAACTGATCACCAAGCCCTTCTAATTTTACCTCTATACTATTTCTTTATTCTGAACACTTCCACTGCCCTCCCAACCACTGTTACCAATAACATTCCCACGTTTACCATTTCATCCTTACGTTACTCTCATAGTTACCCAATCGGTTTTCTTGCCTGAACACCCCTTTCAGATCTATTCTCCAGATATGGCAGCATGCTCCCCTAAACTACACATCTGACCTTTTCAGGCCCTGCTTAAAATTGGTTGCGGTTCTCAGTAGTTTACAGAATAAAGCCCAAGCTCTATGGTCAGATAAAATGAGACCCTCCAAGTTTTCAGTTTTGATTTTTTTTTGTCTCCTCTGCATTAAAATTTATATCTCAGAACTATTTACTTTAGTGAAGTTCACAACCTTTACAGGGCTTCTAACATCCAGCTCTGTACTCATAAACTCTCTACATCCTCTTTACCTTTTTACCTACTTTTCCTGGATAATTCTACTCAGTTCAAAGGTCAGCTTTCTCAGGATGCTCTTCTGGTTTCCCACATGGGTGGATGTGGGGAACTCACTTCTCCCATATTAGCATGTGATAATCTCTATCACAACACCAGTGTTATTGTATTATTTTTTTTACCTTTCTGTTTCTGCCTATTTCTCTAAAATATGAACTTATTGAAGGTAGGAGATGTATTGATTCATGTGATAAATAACTTATTGAGTACATATAAACTGCCAGGAACTGAGTTAGGTACTAGAGGAAAATGTTAATGAAATATGTTTTTCCTCTCCAAACACATAATTATTACATGCAAGCTTAAGGCACATATTAATAATCATTTTCTCTGTCTTATGCTACATATTTACATGTTCACACCTCATAGTAGTTCTTATTATTCGTATACTGTCTTGTTAATAAAAGTGCTTAGTAGAAACATCTGTTACTGTGTGTTCGTGACAGTTTGTCCATATGTATTATTGCTGAAGTGGGATTACCGTAATGCCCAATTTAATTTAAATTTTACTATGGCTTTAACTTGTAACTTCAATCTCTCAAATTATATTTGAATATGATTTGAATATGTAAATATAATACCATCCATAGTTTGGGCTTCTCAAGTGGCTTCACAGTGGAAAGAATTCACCAGCAATTCAGGAGATGCAGATTTGATCCCTGGGTTAGGAAGATCTCCTGGAGAAGGACATGGAAATCCATTTCCTAAGTATTCTTGCCTGGGAAATCCCAATGAAAGAGAGTCTGGTGGGCTACAGTCCATGAGGTCGCAAAGCATCTGGACACAATTGAATGACTAAACAACAACAACAACATCCTGACAGCCTTAGTTCAGTGATTATGTTGTTACCTGTTAACCTATTACGAGTGATCTGAATGCTAAGGAAATAAAAAGATGCATGAAATTCTCTTTGAATAGGGTTGTTAAACTTAGGAATAAAAATACAAGACTCCAAGTTAAAATTGAACTTCAGATAAATAAGAAATATTTTATCTAAAATTGAAATTTAATTAGGTGTCATATTTTATCTGTCAATCCCATATTCAGCATAGTGTAGATAAGGTAGAGTGTAACATCATATCTCTGTAACAAAGTTAAAAATCTCATTGTCATCAAGAAAGCAATTTTCTTTCATTTCATTGTATCTTTTTCTTTGCCTTTGTAAAATATTTTTCCATCTCTTCGCTTCCTCTTTTGCCCAGTCTGATTAATTTCTCTTCTATGATTTTCCACAGTTCAGGAGAGTATTGACCTCTCATTTGTTTGGTTATTAAAGCCAGTTTTCTTGGTGGGTAATAATAGTTATCTTGTTTTAGTAAGGTTAGCCAGAATGAGAAATATGGAGCCCTGTAGCTTTCTACTTTAGGATTCTATGGTTCAGAATGTTTATTCCCTGGTGATTATAGGAGTTTATGATAAATGATCCATTATCTTAAATGCCATCTTCTTACAATTTGGGGTGGGGGAAGAAATGGCAAGCTAGGAAGAAGAAGGCAATTTAAATAATGTAAACTACCCCTTATTTGATCTGAGATTCATATATACCTAGGATTCCATAGGCTTGTCATGTCTTACTTTGGCAGTAATTTTAGGATTGAATGTAAATACAATATTTAGGATTATTTACATGAATTATAACAAAAGGGCAAGCTATTTCAGTACAGATCTCCAAAGAGGAATTATAAGAACAAAACTCAAAGGCCGTTTCTCCCTCTGAGTCTCTGCCACTTATTAGCATGTAAACATATTCCAGCAATCATTTCCATTTCGTTAGTAAAATATCACACCTTTTAAGCAAATTAAGAATAATGCCATGTAATTCTTTTCTGCCTACCAAAGACAAGGAATCACAGAAAAAGACAAAGTGTCTACCAACCTAGATCTTTTGTAAATACCACTGTACTGAATATAGCAAGTTTTCTTAAGCCTAAGAACAGATAATTCTGTTTCAGTCAAGAGATAAGCTCAATTAGCACACAGATAGCAAGCTGTACTTCACAGGAACACTATCTCTTCCTGCTTGAAATGACCTTTTGCAAACTACTTTCAAAACTAAGTACTCAGATATTATTTTCCCTTATCCTGTCTAGAGAATATATGTGTGTATAAAATGTTTATACACACAAAATCAAATTGTATGGTATATGGAAATTAGTAATTATTAATACATCAAAAACAACTCACCAAGGGATTCACTATAGCTTTGCTTCCAGTTTTGACACTCAGAGTACCTCAAAAGTTTAATTAAATTTAAGACTACATATATATATAATTATATATGTGTATGTGTGTATCCATGTGTATACATATATATATATATATATATATGAAATCATCATTGAAAAATAACTTCCACAGAACAAAATTCATTCATGCCCACTTAAAAATTTTGCATCCAGGATATTACTTAATTCTGCTTGATATTTAACAGGTAAGGATGGGACCCCTACCTGTTCGAAAACAATGGGTTTTTGAACTATGGTGCTGGAGAAGACTCTTGAGAGCCCCTTGGACTGCAAGGAGATCCAACCAGTCCATCCTAAAGGAAATCAACACTGAATATTCATTGGAAGGACTGATGCTGAAGCTGAAGCTCCAATACTTTGGCCACCTGATGTGAAAACTGACTCATTGGAAAAGACCCTGATGCTGGGAAAGACTGAAGGCAGGGGGAGAAGGGGACAACAGAGGATGAGATGATTGGATGGCATCACCGACTCAATGGACATGAGCTTAAGCAAACTCTAGGAGATGGTTAAGGACAGGGAAGCCTGACATGCTGCAGACCATGGGGTTGCAAAGATTTGGACATGAGTGAGCAACTGAACAATGACAACAACATTAGCTATAATTCACATAGACTAAGGATCTATTTCTGTCTCAACAACAGGCTCTAAATAAGTTTTCCCACCACATTTAGTCTATACTCACTATTAGTTGGTTTCAGTATACTGTCCAACTTGAGATGAGTTTTGCATTGTAAATGTATATGAGGAATTAGAATAATTATAATGGCTAAGGTAAGCCATAGATTTAAGTGAAAACTCTACAAATTGAGGTGTAGTGAAGTGTAACTCAACAATACTCACTGATTCTTAGATTTAGATAGCACTTCAGCCATCAGTTCTTCTAATGTTCTTTTAAATCAGGACTCTTAACCTCCATAAAAAATATTAGACACAGATGGTCAAACAGAGTCTCAATAATAATATTTATGAGCAGTATTACAATGTCAATTTTAGTGAGATAGTTCTAACAGTGTATTTGTTTAATGGTTATTTGACTAATAACCATACGCATATTATTAAAGGCAAGAAATATTGAGCCCCTTCTATGTTCCAGACACTTTGTTAGACACTGGGAGTACACTAGTGAGCATACAGACAAAAATCCTCAACATACAGAGCTTACATTCTTTTAAAGGGAAAATTAATTGTGACAGGAAGATATAAGCATTAGTTATGCAGTCAATATTACATTAATATTCTAGCCCTTTCTGCAATTATTTATTGAGGATCTATAATATCCTTTGGTCAATGCTGTGAAGCATATAGAAAATTATAAAATATGGCCTACCCTCAAGGTATTTTAAAATTCATGCAAAGACACATGTAACTATACATGTAATTTTTGGCCTATACGCATGTAACTAAGAAAGAATGAAATGCATGGATTCAAAATCCATGAACAGAAACAAAAGATTATAAAAATTTTAAAGTATTGGAAAGGACTTCTGAAAAATATTTGATATTTCAATGAGTTTTGAAGGATTGGTATATGAAGAAAGGGCATTCTATGCTTTAAGAAGAGAAAGAGCACAAACAAGCCACACCTCACATTTCAAACACTCTGGAGAGAAGAATGGAGGGAAACATATGCCAAGAGCACATGCTTCGTGGAAAAACACAGCTCCAGAGAAGAGAGTGCATGATGGGTTGAGAGGAGATTATTATGTATCTTTAATGTATTGATAAGAGTAGAAATTTAGTTGTCACTCTAGAGGCAATAAGGAACCATTGGCAGCCTTTGAGGAGTGTGACAAGTTAATCCTGTTAATATGTTAATGAAACAAAATGACATAAAAAAAGCAAAGTTTAAATCTGTTCAAGCATTTATAAGATATTTAAGAATACATGACATGTATTTAAGAATACATGACTTATGTATGTATCGAAAGAATTGGTATTACATTTTGAGCATCATATGTATCTCACATATCTATTTTCAGAAAAGAAGGTTTTGTTTTATAACTTGGGTTTTGGAATGGTGTTTGGTTTCTACTTTTTTGGTTTTGCTTATTTTTTCCTTATCTCATAGGCATGATCTTAGTTGCATATCATATGATGAGCTTCATCTTATATTCACAATTTTTATTTGTGAGGTACTGTCACACAAAAGCAAAATGCAAGATGTACTTTCCATCTATATGGATAATGAGGAGACATGTAAATATAAACAATTTCTTTTTGTATTATATGAAGAGCAATTAAGGCATGATTTCAATGATGACTTATCCAAAGAATTAATCTTTGTCAGAAACAAGGCAAAGTTTAAAACTTTATTTGCCTATACCTTAAATCAAGTTATTACTTACATATAACATTCATACACATAGTTCTGAACTCCAGCTTTCTCCTCTGGGAATAGTAGTAACAATAGATCAGTGTTAAGTTGTTAAGAGGATCTTTTGAACTGTGGTGATGAAGATTCTTGAGAGTGCCTTGGACTGCAAGGAGACCCAAACAGTCTATCCTAAAAGACATCTGTCCTGAATATTCATTGGAAGGACTGATGCTGAAGCTGAAACTCAATACTTTGGCCACCTGATGCGAAGAACTGACTCACTAGAAAAGACCCTGATGATGGGAAAGATTGAAGGAGGGAGGAGAAGGGGACGAAGAGGATGAGATGGTTGGATGGCATCACTGACTCAATGGACATGAGTTTGAGTAAGCTCCGGGTGTTGGTGATGGACAGAGAAGCCTGGCGTGCTGCAGTCCATGGGGTTGCAATGAATCAAACATGACTGAGTGACTGAACTGAATTGATATTATATCTTACCTTCACAGCAACCCTGTAATTGAGATATTGTCACTACCATATTTTTAAGTGAAAAACAGGCTCAAATCTGTGTTCAGGAATAAACTCTTTCCCATCTCAAACCCCATACTTTCACCTCCATCATGCTGATCCCCAATTGTAAACCATGCAAACACTGAGGGTACAAAAGTGGAAATAATTATCCACAGGGAAGATAATGAGAATCTAATGTTTTCAAAAATATTCAAGACTTTCTTTTGTAGGAGATGCACTCAACATTGGAAATATAAATACGCCAAGTATTCCCAGCAATTATTTCTACATTTTGAACCAACCATGTGAATTATTTATATGAATCATATGGTTCTGTGAAACCAGAATATGTTAGTTGACTTAATGAAAAATGTACTAGCAATACAAAGTACTATCCACTTGGTATTCTTGTCCCTAACTTATTCTTAGCCTCTAGAGGAATTTCATCATATAAAAACTTTACCTTTCAAGAATTTAAGTTGCTGTATGAAAACTTCACCTTTCAATAATTTAAGTCGCTATAGTTGATTTATATGCAAAATTCACTAATATTAGAAGCTAGACAAATATCAAGGATCCTTTTAAATGTTAACTAATATGAAGCATACCTTTTTTAATTTAAAAATAATAATTTCAATTTTACTCCAATAGGTTTCTCTTAAAGCAAAGATATAATTGCAATAACTTCATAGATAAGGCCAAAAATTCTAAATGGATTTCCTTGAAAATTTCTCTCATTGGTGATATTTTATTTTTGATTAACTGCTAAGTAGATAAAATCTCCCTTAATTACCTGGAGTATCTACTGTAATTATCTGCTCTTTAAGCTAAGAACTGACTATGAAGACTGTTCATTTAAAAAATGAAGTACAAATGTCATTTCTTATTTATCTAACACTTCTATTTTTGGAGGCAAGCTCAGTTTTTAGACTTTGGCAGAGTATTTACATGCTAAACTGAAGTGTTTAAAGAAGACTGTAAAATTGGAAAACATACTGTCACCATTTTGCAATGTGATAGGAGCTATTAGTGATCGATTTGGATCTGATTCTCCTCTCTTTCTATGTCTCACATAATAAAGAATAAGGTTGGATTTATTTGTTTTGAATTTTGGAATTTAAGTAAGAACTGAAAATAACACTTCTTCAAAGTATAGCCAAGTTCTGAAAATAATGTCATGAAGGAAAAAAAAAGAAAGAAAACTTCCCATGCTCTCTTTCAAAACTTCTTAGTTATAGAAAGAGGATTTGGACTTGAGTCTAAAGGTTCAAGGATTCCAGACCCAATTCTACATTTTTATTATGAAAGCATTCCATATTTCTCTATGTATATGAAAGACACTAGTCATTAGCCAATTCACTGTTCCTATCCCACGCCACCAATGTCCACTTTAGATACTTTTCCTTCCAATTAGAAGTCTGTCTTTGTTCAGCAAGATAGTGCATTAAGCATAACAGGATGTACTGTAATTGTTCTAAGCAAGTCATGATCAACACATTCTCCGCTTTCCATAAACTCTTTCTACTCTTTCTTAACAGCTAGAAATGAGTATCCTAATTGAGGATGCCTGATGAAGGATATAATTTTGACAAATGAAAAATTACAGAAGACTGGAGAGATGCTAGAAATTTTTACCTTCAGTGATTAAAATGAGAGCAAACTACCATAAATATCCTTCTGCCATCCTTTTTTCCTCCTTTGCTGCTTTGAATCTAGAGGATATCTAGAGCTATGAAGGCTACTGTGCCTCCAGTAGGTGAAAAGGAAGAATTGAAAATCAATATTGAAGATGGCAGAGGAGCTGAAAAAAAGACGTGGGGCATGGGTGAGCCTCAATGCCTTCTCTAGACCAGTTTTCTCCAGTGTCTTATATTAAGTGATAATTGAATATGCCTTGCATAAAGCAATTGCAAATAAGATTTTCTGTTAGATGCATCTGCTCTTCGCATTCCTTATTTTGTGATAAATTGTTCAGTATATTAATAGTTACTTAATACATTATTATATAAATTTTGTTTAAAAAATACATTCTGACTGGCAAATAAGCCAGACTATTGAAAAATATGCTTATTATTTTTTTTTTAGTTTTAGTAATTTTGGGGGACATTTTAGTATTCTCATGTATTATCCAGAGTGCCTATGTATCTGTTTGTTACACTGACATTTCATGATACATCTTTGGTATTTTCTGAATGTTTTACTGAAGTTCCATAATTTTGTGAGAAAATATCTCATAAGGAAATTACTTTTAGGAAATAATAGAGATGACGGACACAAATACAGGTAGTTCAATGAGCTTTAGGTACAATATGAAGTATGAGCAATAGTGAGGTAGATTTAAAAAATGTAATTTGAGTTTGAATAAATATATAAAGTCCTCTATCTTTTTCACATTAAAATTTTATATATTCTACAGGTTTAAACATTTTAAACATAATAGTTCAGTGGAAAAAAACTCTTTCTATGCACAGTTCTGTATATATGAGATAGTAAAAATACTTTCTTTACTTTAAAATAAGTATTAACAGCAATTTCTAATCTGAATAATAATATGTTCATTTTTTTCTTGTGGATTTCTGGACATAAATGATTTTCCCACTAAAGTCATCATCATACATTTTCTACATTTATTTCAAAAATATAGAGAATATTTGAAAATTTAGAAAATATAGTTGTAAACTATCTACAATCTAATAATGCTAAAGTCACATTAAAAACAGAGGCTATTACATAGACCATTTGACCACTCTTATCTACAAATCTGTGTTCCACTTTTTAAAAAATCTCCAAATCCTTTGTCTTAGATCTCATAAGTATATGAAAATTCTTATAAAGCATAACTCAAAAATTTTCCTCATCTTAATCAGAATTACTCTGATTTGTTGTTGTGTAGTCACTAAGTCGGGTCTGATTCTTTTGCAACCCCGTGGACTGTAGCCTACCAGGTTCCTCTGTCCATGTGATTTCCCAGGCAAGAATACTGCAGTAGGTTGCCATGTCTCCAAGGGATCTTTCCAACGCAGGGATCAAACCCGCATCTCTTACATTGGCAGGCAGATTCTTTAACACTGAGCCATCACTCTTAATACTCTCTTCATTTTGTCACTATATCTACATTGTTCTTAGTAACTAAAACCCATATTTTTGCTAATCATATTACACATCTTTCCTAGTAGACTATGAGTTTCATGAAAAGGAGGCCAATTTCTCCTTCCCTTTCCTCAGTCCTTAGCTGTTTACTAAGTTACTTGAGCACAGGCTCACTTTCACTGTCCTTCAAATTTATGAAATAATACCTTGCATAGGCTATTTACCTAACATCACTCCTCATCCCACTTTGATATAACAAATTGGGTATAATGAATGGAGAGTAACAGTTTCTGCTGCTGTTTAGTCACTAAGTTGTGTCCAATTCTTTGCAGCCTCATGGAGAAGGCTGCCAGCCTTCTCCATCCATGGGATTTTGTAGGCAAGAATACTGGAGTGGGTTGCCAACTCCTTTTCTAGAGTATCTTCCCAACCCAGGGACTGAATCCATGTCTCCTGCTTGGAAGGTAGATTCTTTACCACTGAGCCACCTGAGAAGCCCATGTGTGGAACAGGCAAAACAAAATATAATATTAAAATGTTGTCCCTCTTTGCACCGTCCATATCACATATCCATTGAATGCATGAACCATAGAACTAGAAAAGCCAGAATACCAAAAGAATAGACATAAAGAAAACTACCAGATGGAGTGAAGCAGATATCCAGGAAGGGATGTGATGCAATGTGTGCTGGGAATATAAGACTATGTGGAGAGGACTAAATTTGTATGTTAGCTAGATTAGAGTTACAGAACAAAGTGATCTTCTTTTATACTTTTTAAGAGACTTGGGTAACAATTTAAACTTCTTTTCAATAATTTTTGGGTGTTGGGCTACTCTTTCCTTGATTATGACTTCAGATGTGAAGTTGGCTTCAACTCCAATTCAGTGTTATTTGGTATCCATACAGATAAACTAAAATTTAAGGTGCTGACAGATTATGCAGGACCAGCATTATAACTGAACACTTGAACTTGTGGGGTTGTAAAATATTCAAATACTTACACTGTATAAAAGCGACAGGACTGTTTGCAAAAAGAATCAGTCCTATAGACATAGAAAGTAGGTTTGAAGTACTTCATTCAGAATGCTTACTTTAGTAATGTTATTAATATTATATTAATTATAGTTTAAATTACAAAAGACTATATTAAAACTTAAAAGGAATGAGCTGTGTTGTGATTTTGATACTTTGTTTTCTAGAATACAATCAATTCACTTTTATATGTTTTAGGCTTTTCATTCATAAATGTGAATGATTCTCAATATATACTAATAACTAAATATAAATGTAATATATTAAATGATATTGTAAGCATTTTGTAATAATATAATTTTCAATAAGTAAGTTCCATATCAGCATTAAGATTTTGTGATTCTATAATTTAGGAGCAAATAATTGAAAACAAGAGAAAACAGTTCAAGAAGAAAAATGAATGAAGATTCCATTGGATGTCGTGTTCTTTCTGCTAAGTCGCTTCAGTCATGTCTGACTCTGTGCGACCCCATAGACAAAACAGCCCATGAGGCTACCCCGTCCCTGGGATTCTCCAGGTAAGAACACTGGAGAATCTTTCACCTTACATATATCTAAATGCTACTAAAGTGCAATGAAGTTTGCAGCCTATACGTGAATTGATCCAATTAGCCACACTTTTGGTACCATAGTTAGGTAAGCAATGTGTTTATTTCAAACTGCAAAATTGGATTAAAATGGAAAAATAGTTTTCTTTTTAGAAGAAACCACAGAAAAAATGGATGCCATATGCATACATAAAAAGTCTTTCTAAAAACAAGCAGATGGACCCCTATATTTTAGAACCTATTTTAATGGGGTGTGTACATGTTTTACCAAGATGGAAGCAATGCACAGGAGTATAAATTGCCAAATGTGTATTATACTACAGCATACACTTTAGTACCTCACAGTTTTAAAAAGTCCCTTAATAAGAACCTGTGATATGCCATTACTGTAGGGCAAATTGATTTCAAGGGAGTAAGTAGTTCAACAGACTCCATAGTTTATAGTTCCCTAATATTCATTAAGTACTTAAAATATCTAGTATAGTTTATATAAACAACCCCTCAGCTACAGCATGTGTATGTGTGTATATGTATATCTTTTAATTAAAATTTTTGTTCCATTGTATTTAAGAAGAAAGCAACAGCTAAGTAGTTACACAAATGAGTCAGATGTAACCAATGACTAAAATATTCTGGGACTGCTCATAAGAGTATTACAGGTCTTAGTTAATTATTATCTCTGGCCAGTAAACTGTTCTCCAGTGGCTTTTAATTTTATTCTAAAGTAACCCCCCCTTTTTTTTGGCAGATTCATTTTGATATTTGGCAAAACTAATACAATTATGTAAAGTTTAAAAATAAAATAAAAATTAAAAAAAAATAAAGTAACCCCTTTTGAAATCAGTATTCTCAGAACTGAAAAGGTGCTTAACTAATGCTAACATTTAACATTTAACACATGTAATGTTACATCTTCAACCTTGTATAGTTGGGTCATTTTTACAGGTAGATTAGCAAACTCAGATTTGCTGTTAAATTGCTGTATGTAGGATCTCTAGATTAAAATCCAGCCCCAAGGAAGAGAAAGACATTATTATGTGAAGATCACTCAGGATGTGATATGAAATCAGTTTGTAGTTCCATCCAGCGTCTGGTGAATAGTCCAATATATCAGCACTTGTGAAAAGTCAAAGTGATATTAAATGGAATTCAATATAGGTGACAGATCTTAGTCTACTTAACTATCTTTTCTGTACCAGACTTGTTCCTTCTAAATCCAAATAAGTAATACTTATGTTATACTCACATCTGCTTTTGAAGTTCACAGAATTCTACAGTCCTGTTTTATTTACTTCTGGCCATACCACCTTGAATCAGAGAGTGAGGATATTGTCAATTATATTTTATGCAGATGATATTTAAGGGAGAATTTCACCCATTTTGTGGGATGGAAATGAACTAACCAACAAAACCCAGCCTTGGTCTATGTTACACTGGGACTAGATAGCATGGAGCATTTACCCAAAAAATAAGCTCTTCAGTTTTACAGCTGAAGACATAAAGAAGTTTAAAGTAAGGCTCAGAGAAAGGAAGGTGCCTTGAGACAAAATCTGGGAAGCAATTCAAAGCAACCATGACCCCCAAATAATACAGACTATACAAAGTTCCTTTTGTACAAACATGGTCTCCTAACGTGGTATTAATTATGTCCGTAACCATTCACCTTTGTAGTATAATCCATTTGTTCCAGTAAATGAACAACAAGCCTCATACTATGATTGGAGAAAACAGTTCTTGACCACAGAGTTAGGTCCCTGATTCCTGGCTATGAAACTACATGTTTAAAACATCTCATTCATTCATAAGTACGTCAGGTCTGTTACCTATTCTACTGAGGCCACACAAAGTCACATAGGACAACAGGAGTAAACACATCTTTTAAAAACATCTAATGGAGTAACTCTTGCCTGGAAAATCCCATGGATGGAGGAGCCTGGTAGGCTGCAGTCCATGGGGTCGCGAAGAGTCAGACACGACGGAGCAACTTCACTTTCACTTTTCACTTTCATGCATTGTAGAAGGAAATGGCATCCCACTCCAGTGTTCTTGCCTGGAGAATCCCAAGGACGGAGGAGCCTAGTGGGCTGCCGTCTCTGGGATTGCACAGAGTCAGACACGACTAAAGTGACTTAGCAGCAATGGAGTAACTATACAGCTACGGATCCCCATAAATTCATATATACATATTTAGACAGACCATTGGACTATCCTAGTTCAGGTTACTTTATCATTACAAAAATATCTTTTTTCCCCAAGAATCCTGCTGCTGCTATTTTTCCTAGTAGATAGCTGGCTTTTCTAATGCTATGAGTTCTTCAACTAGAATCTAACACTTTGAGGGAAGGGGTGATCTCTCGTTTATACTGTTAACCAAAGTCTATTTTATAAGAAAACCTTCAAACATATCTATTTTGAAAAAAATAATCAGTGTAAACTCAATTTATTTTTAAAGTTCTTCCTTTCTTTCGTCTAAACTGATGTGGATCTATAATGTTTCAGTCAGGGGTTTCTGACCCATTACAGACATGAGCAAGGCAATTGAATTTATTAATACTTATAAAGAAAGCATCACATTTTATTTTACAGTGAACCATGTGCTCAAAAAAGGAAACAAGAGTTTAATTTCACATATTATTTATATTATTGGATTTGCAATTAATATCTTAAAAATAGAATACTGATTTGAAAAATTATTTGGAAAATCAAATCTGCTGCTTTTTGGTTTCAAAGGCACTAAATGTAGAACTCAACAGAGGTCTAGATTTCAAAACTTAAGTAAGCTACTATATATTTTGAAGGACAACAAAATGATTTAATATCAGGATACAAAGAGCTAGTTATTGAGAAAATATGCTGCAAAAGAATACATTTTAAAAACCATATAATTACCATTAAATTAAGTTGCTTGTTTGAAGTTGATTCTCTAAATCTTTATGAAGAGTCTATATTCCCATTTGAAGCATTCAAATATGGCATTCAGAATAAAGAAGACATCATGTACAAATGTAAATAATGTAACAATAACAGACTGAGTTTTTGTACTTCTTGTTCTCTTTACAAGCTTGTCACGAGAATAAATCACATGGTGTCACTTTTTCTTCTTACAAGTCTCCTCTGAAAATGAAGCATCAAAGTTTATGTTTTTTCCTTGTCTAACTTCTCTACTTTTTAATGCTTTGGAAGAGCAAAGATAAACTAGAAGAAAATCTTGCTCTCTTTCTCAGTCCCCTAACAATATCAGCAAATCCAGAGGACACATATAGTCCTCTTCTCCATCACTTTAACTCCAATATGCTGAAAGGTAAAGAAAAGGAAACTTGTTTGAGGGCAGATTCAGAAAAAGAACTTTAAGTAAACATTTTCAGTAGTTTCAAGGATACCATCAAGAATGTCACATAGATTTAACCATCACTGAATCTTAAATCTTTGATGCTTTGGAAGGGAATAATTACATCTGTAAACTCAGGAATATGTTTAGAACACTTGAAAGTGCATTGATGCATTTAAAAAGATTATTTGAAACACTAAGACTGCACCATAGTTCAAATAATTATTTGGAAAGAGATATTATAAGAAACTGTACAATTTTGGGATTCTATCAATATAAATGGATCTTTAATTTCTTATCAGCATAAAGAACATATTTTAGTATTATTATAAAAATACCCAATGCGTAACCAAATGCACAAATGTGTGTCAACCTTAATTTACTTGAGGATTTATATTATTCTGAGACATCTAAGTGGTCTAAGTCATGACTCAGTGAGAAAACAAAGAAGCAGTGAATTCTAAACAGCACTATTGATAATTTTCAAAAGACATATACTTCTAAAAATTGGAATTTACTTTTGTAATTCAAGTAGATTTTCTTTAATTAGAACTCACTTTTCTTCTCTAAACATATAGTATTGACTCTTGCTGTTATGGATGATTCTTTAATAAATGAACAGGCAACTAACTCTCAGGTAATAATTTAGTGCATTTCTACCTGAAAATATTCCTCATATAGAACAAAAAATAAAGAATAACACAAGTGGACATCCAGGATATAACGTATACTCAGTCTGATCTTCTGTGATAGATGGAAAATAGTATACAGATAATTATGGAAAACTCATCATTCAACAGTAAATGTGTAAAACCAAAGTAAACCAAAACCAAATTTTATTCATGTGTAACAACAAATTCAACATGGTTCCTTGATTATATTGAGATATTCTAATCCATATTTTCTTTTGGTGACTACCATCCCAGTGGGCGTTACCTTCAAAGAGTTTATAATCTAACTGACGACAGTAACAATGATCATAGGAAATGCAATTCCATAAAGCTACAAACCCATTTATTACAAAGCCTATATTTAAGACTATAGGAAGATAACCTGATTATAATATTAATATGATCTGAGGCATAAAATATTGTCAGCTTATTTGATAAAGAGAAATATCATAGTCAATTGATAGTTTAAAGATAGGCAAGCTATATTTTATATACTTCCTTAGCAAGGTAATTTACCCCATTATATATTTTCCATGCTATTTTAAGTACTAACAATCCCAAATCAAAGTCAAACTGAAAGTTCTTGGTCATGTCTGACTCTTTGCAACCCCATGGACTATACAGTCCATGGAATTCTCCAGGCCAGAATACTGGAGTGGGTAGCCCTTCCCTTTTCCAGGGGATCTTCCCAACCCAGGGATTGAACCCAGGTCTCCCGCATTGTAGGTGGATTCTTTACCAGCTGAACCACAAGGGAAACCCTCTCAAATCAAACTTATATTCAATAAGATTTTCTGATACTGGATATCTATTGGCAAACTTCAAGTGTCACCCCACCAGTTCTTCTCTTAGCCTTCCCTCTTAGCCTTTAGATAACAAATGGTGTTACTAATAAGCTCCTTTTCTCAATTTTCAAAATAATTAGTACCTCAAGTGTTTTATTTCAGGTAAGAGAATAATATACTACTCAACAAAATTTGTTCTATTTCTAAATAATGTTAAAATTCTAAATTTGCTATAGCATTTAATTTTCCAATAGCAAAAAAGTATGTCAATGACTGCAAAGTTTCTATGGCAACAACCTCATTATAACAACACTCATGCAATAGTAACCTGGATTCTAAATGTTAGCTGTTGCTGCTCCTGCTAAGTCGCTCCAGTCATGTCCGACTCTGTGTGACCCCATAGATGGCAGCCTACCAGGCTCCTCCGTCCCTGGGATTCCCCAGGGAAGAACACTGGAGTGGGTTGCCATTTCCTTCTCCAATGCATGAAAGTGAAAAGTGAAACGGAAGTCGCTCAGTCATGTCTGACTCTTCACGACCCCATGGACTGCAGCCCACCAGGCTCCTCCATCCATGGGATTTTCCAGGCAAGAGTACTGGAATGGGTTGCCATTGCCTTCTCCATATAAATGTTACAGAGATGTCAAACATCATAGAGCTTAATGCATGGGAGAATTACCACACAGTTTATATATAAATAATCTTTTTTTAAAATTTTATACACAATGCAAATGCATACAATGTTACTGCAATGATTATAAAGGGAATCTACATTTGCCAACACTACTTTTCTTGATGAGATCACTGAAATGTTTTAGACTAAATTTGAGGACTCTCAGTGTTATATTATCTAAAATTGGGCCTACTTATGAAAACCTTGAAGGAAGCTTAGGGTCTATTGTTTATAAATTATAACTTCTTGAAATATCATATGACCTTCAGCATCACATTCAAGTGTTTAGGAACACAAATGGTATCTGAAGTTACCATTGGTTCAGTTAAAAACCCATTAGCATCAACACTGTTCTGTCAACAAACATTTTGTTTCAAAGAGAAAGACAACACCGATATCCAGAGTCAGTTTCTGAAATGAATACCAGCTTTTTAGAAACTAACATCTGCTGAGCCCCAATGCTGCAGATTTTCAAAAGTAAATGCGTCCTATTCATTTCTTCGGGGAAGTGGGCATTCAGTGATTGAAATCAATTAATGCTTATTTGTGATTCATTTTAAATCTATGATTTAAAAACTTTAATTGACAGACATAATGAATGACTACAATACATTTTAGAGGCTGCATTGCATTTTAAAACAAGTGAAGATAATTATAAGTGAAAAATGAAAAACTGCATACCTCAGTAAATGAGTCATTAACCTTTCGCCTCTCAAACCAGAGAAGAAATCCTGATAATAACCAAGCTGCTTTAATAATTCTTTAAGATGACAATAAAATTAGACTGATAGTTCGAGATTGATTTTGGTTCTTTGTAAGCTCTTTCCAATCTAGCCTCCCACTTAAAAGGACTCAGTGCCCCACTCTCCACACATTTCTGGTTTACTTTTGCTTTGAAAGTAGCATGATTCGAGGATGAAAGGAGAGAGGAAGAATGGAAGGAAGGGAATCAGAAAGAGAGGGAAGGAAGGAGGAAGGAAATTATTAATACAAGGAAGTTCCATAGGCAAATTTCTTTTTAACTTGTTCTGATCCTTATTGAACTATCCCTAAAGTGCTCCTAGGGTGGTAGGGGGGCATTTGGCTTGTGAACTTGCTGAGGGAAGCAGAGATAGACATGCTTATGAGCTGCAGAATTTATATTTCAAGGAATAAAGGATTGCAAAAGCCTGATTTATTCTCAAGCAATGATTATTGGTCTGGTGGTCTGGACCATGGTTACACTGGACTCCTCAGCAGTGTAGGTTGGCAGTTGGACCCTCTGAAGTACCATTGGATAGTCATTCCTTGGATAACAAAAATCATTTTCGAGTGAGACGTCTAGGTAAAATCTAAGTTATATAGGTGATCTGCATGATTTGGATAGGAATTGGCTACACTCGCATTTTCATAAAATTGGAATACAAGATGTGTTACTGTGTCTATATCTCTGCATATGTTACAGGCATTTTGATATAAAGCATATGTTAGACACAGTCTGCATATGTTACACATATTCAGATATAAAACATATATATCCAGATAAAATAGAATTCTGGATGATTCTTTCAGTCCTAAAGAACTCAAGTGAAACTATCCTTTAGGCTATACATAGACAGGATGCTTAACATTCTATTAATGCTATCAAGAATATTAATGCTATTTTTGAATATTTCTTTTAGAATTATCCTTAGAACACAACTCACCACTTAAAATCAGATTCAAACTTTGAATGTCAAAACCAAAGAAAGAAGTCTACTCTGTCACTTCATTCTCCGATGTTACTTCTTTAGGCTTTCTGAGCACGTTAAAAAAAAATAATAATTTATATGTTTCTCAGAATTCAAGGTTTGAAAGCAAAATAAAATAGCATAGGCTTTTAAGGCAATTCCAAAATAGGAAATCCAAAAATGTTTTGAGTGCATAAGCCATTATTAGAACAACTTTTAGCCTCCCAAGGGGTTCCAGCTAGTATTAAGACAGAAAAACACGTACATGATTCGTATACTGCTGAGATATTGTTTTAAAAGAATCTGATAATGCTTTATTGCCATAACACTATTTTATTAATATGAATACAGTTACTCTGGAAAGCTATATTCTGATATTTTAAGGAAACAAAGGGCTTGAAGTTTCAAAGATCTGAGTTCTAGTCTTTGTGGCCATTTGACACTTAACTGGTTGTTGGACTTTGTACGAGTCTAAATTCCCTCCCATATAAAATAAGAAGTGCTATTTTACGTGATTATTATGATTTAAACTATATGAAAATGCATTGTAAAGCCTAAAATAGTGTCTCAAGACAGTAGCCCTGCGCATGATTAGAGCCATATGTATTGTGAACCATTCTGTACCTCAATTGCAGATGCCCTCCAATTTTCCTTTAAATGCCTAAGAGTGACATTAAAAGGAATACATGAAGGGTACTCCCAGCTACTTGTTCTCTTTACACTCAAATTTGCTCCAGACAAACCCATTTCTCAAGATTTAGTAGCCATTTCTATGGAGCCAAAAATCAGGACTAGGTTCCTACTGCCTTCTGGGTGGAAAGCATGGCATTAATGATATAAATATGTTGAAAACATTCAGAATTAATCATATTGATTGCATCCTTATAATTAACTGAAGGAAGTGTTGGTTCACAAATTGGCTACTGATAATAAAATTTTAAAAGCACATCTTTTATTATGAAACCATGTCACAAATTGGACCGTGGAAGATACAGAAAATAGAAAACCTGTTTTGTACATATGGAAAAGAAGATTCTCCTTAAATTCATTTTATATATTTTTAGTCAGGTATAATGTAAGGCGGGATAATTAAACCAAAATAAAAACATTATCAAACACTGAAATGTGCAAACTTTAAAAGTGTGTAAATATTTTTTCCTCAGTCATGGAGAAAGAATACACATGATCCACAGTATAAAGCATATTACATATTTTGGTGAGCAGAGGTTTTTGCAATCTTTCACAGACCTGAAGTTCTATAGAGAGTTGAGGGTTAATTTACTATTTTAAACACCATATATTTTAATATTTGCATTCTTTTGCTAATAAATTATCCAAGTTGGATTTTATGATAATTTTCATCTAGATGAAAATGATTATGCAAAGTATGCATATTACTTTATGTAAATTGAATGGAAAAATTATTTGCATGAAAATGTTTTGCTGTTTTGTATAGCTATAGTCCCTGGAAACCCAGAAGACCAACCTGTTAAAACAATGTGTACACAAATGTATAAACTGTTTCTTAAATAAAAGTTACTATTTATCATTATTTTCTATCAGTCATAAACCTGGCTTCATTATAGACATTCTTGGTAGTCATGTTTTCATTAATTAAAAAAACTCAAATCTATCTTCTTTGTGTTCTTTATGTTCTTTGAATATATAACATAATGCACTTTGAGTTTAATATGTTTTGGGGGGCCATCTAAGAAACTAACTAGACTCATTTGCGGTATACAATTTTTATAGTTAAAAAAATTTTTTCCTTAGCCAAACAATTCATGAAATTATACAAGGACATTTTTTTTCTTTCACAAATACCATGTAACATGCTATTACTGCAAGATATGGCCGATATTTTTTTAATTATAAAACATTTAAAAGTAAACTATTTTAAGACAGATTATGTCCCGAACTCTAAAGAACACAATATGCCATATAAATGGCATCTCTGACCTCATGCTATTAGTTGACTCTTACCCGCTAAATAAAAGTAAAAGCCAAATTAAATATTGTGCCAATCCAGGATTCATGGACAGGATTTGTCAGCTGTGTAAAAACTTCCACCCAAGTATCTTAGCAGTACACTGATGCGTACTTGTTGAGCTTCATTTACAAGACTGTCAGAAAACTAAATGTATTTTCACATCACCTCCCAAATTTTTAATCAAGCAACATCTAATGAAGTCAAAAGGCAAATTTTTGTTTCTTTCCCACTTCCTTTTCTCCCAGTAGGATATTTATGAAGATAGCAAAGAAGATGACTCACACCTTAGTGGTACAGAAAAGGGATACCTTTAATCCACATATTACCACATGAAAAGTTCAAGTGCCATTCTTCACTTCAAGGGGAACTTGAAGGAGGGATTTGTTTTATTACCGGGTCTACTAATGCCAACTCTAAATCCCCAACCTTTCACAGGAGAGTGTATAAAATCCCTCTTCCATTTGTGAAAAGGAAACTCTCACAATACTGATGCACAAAGTGACATTTATTGACATTAAAAGCCTCACCAGTTATTTCTCAGCACTCTTTATTCCTTTTGCAGAGGGGTTTATTGTGCTGCTTGGCATGAAGGGAAACTGGCACTGTTTGATTTAGCAAAGTCTAGCTTGAAATCAGTGCTTCAAATAGTTTCTTTAAAGCTGGGCATTTTCCAAATATTGGATTGAGTCCTGTGAGTGTCTACATGGTGAAGAAATGAGTTTGATACAATAGAGCCATAAGATTTTTAAAGACCTTCTGTTTTGCACTTAAATTATTAGTATTCCATCTGCAGTAGAGCCCAGGGTAGGCTGCAGCACATTAAAAATCTGTCTCTTATCAATGCACCAGGGCTACTTCACAGTCCTTATCCTGGGAAATAGTGACTACATAATTTCTCAATCATTTTCTCAGCCTTATACTCAACAATCTTTTTAAAACGCAAGCAGTGAACAATTTATTGTCTTCATTGTTTAAATATCAGGAGAGCTTCATAGTTAGTGCCTACACTTACAAGGAGGTCTTAAATAGAGATTTTTCAAGGCCAGTTCAGGAGATAATTGGTTTAATTTAGATATTTGTCTTACACTTCCGTGTTCCAGACATTACACATTAGAGACAGAAATAATAATATAGCTCTTACCCTCAAGGAGCAAGATATTAACACTGGACAACAATCACAACAGTTCTTGGTAAGTACTGTGAGAGAAATATTCTATTCACAGGATGACTTTCAAAGGTGGAAAAAGACACAAATCCCACCTGACTGCAGATGAACACAGAGAGGAGAACAAACTCTGAGTCATCTCTATCCTAGAGCCTTATTAGGGAGTTTATCCACCTTTAAACCAACCATTGAAGGGGTTTAAACAGGTCTGTCTGGACTTTTTAAGTAATCACTCTAGTCACAGAATGGTAAATGGATTGAAATCCCAAATTCTCTTTCAATTAACAAAATTGTATATTTATGTGTAGCTTTGACAACAATTAAAGACATATTTCTTTTTTGATGTGTCCCATTAAATATGGCCAGTATGGCTAGGATCACAGGTCTTATTATTAATTCTTATATGGGGCTCTGTAATTTGCAAAATGTAGAGTTTTGGGAAAAATAAGTAAAGAACTGAAATAAGTATTTTTCTATAAAATATTACAGAAAAATATGATATCAAAATATACTATACTATATTATATACTAGTATATCCTGGAGGAGGGCATGGCAACCCATTCCCATGTTCTTGCCTTGAAAATCCCCATGGACATTGGAGTCTGGCAGGCTACAGTACACGGGATCGCTGAGAGTCGGACACAACTGAACAACTAAGCACAGCACATACTAGTATATATTATACACCAGTATATATAGAGTATATACTATCCTACTATATGGAGAAGGCAATGGCACCCCACTCCAGTACTCCTGCCTGGACAGTCTCATGGATGGAGGAGCCTGGTGGGCTGCAGTCCATGGGGTCGCTGAGAGTCAGACACAACTGAGCAACTTCACTTTCACTTTTCACTTTCATGCGTTGGAGAAGGAAATGGCAACCCACTCCAGCATTCTTGCCTGGAGAATCCCAGGGACAGGGAAGCCTGGTGGACTGGCATCTGTGGGGTTGCACAGAGTCGGACATGACTGAAGCGACTGAGCAGCAGCAACAGCAACCCACTAGATACATAGTAGGTGATTGGGTAGTTATTTGGTATAGTGAAAGTCACTCTGTTGCGTCTGATTGTTTGCGACCCCATGGACTATAGAGTGCATGGAATTCTCCAGGCCAAAATACTGGAGTGGGTAACCTTTTCCTTCTCTAGAGGATCTTCCCAACCCAGGGATTGAACCCACGTGTCCCACATTGCAGACAGATTATTTACCAGCTGAGCCATAAGGGAAACCCAAGAATACTGGAGTGGGTAGCTTATCTGCTCTCCAGCAGATCACTCTGGTCTAGGAATTGAACAAGGGTCTCCTGCATTGCAGGCTGATTTTTTAACAACTAATCTATCATGGAAGCCCTAATTTGGTAGTTTCTTCAACATAAGAGATAGATCTTAAATTGTTAAATATGTGGTTCAAAGACTGATCAATAAAAATAATAGAATTTGTATAAGCTTATAGATTTCTGGAAATAATGCATAACATTAAAGTTGTGTTTTATATTTTGAAAACTTCTTCAATCCTATAATTTAAATTAAATGTAATGCTTAGCAATGTTTAATAATTATATTATTTTATTTTTATACATTAATTATTCATATGACTATTTTTTTCTTGAAACTTTTTGTAATTATAAATAATAGTGTTTTATTTCATGTGTTCCTTGGTGTTATATCCTGTTCTGAAAATGTAAGTTTAAGAAAAATGTAAGTTTAAGTAAAATATTTTTTAGAAAAAATATCATTTATTTTCTAAAAGTACTTAAATTTATGAAAGATGAAGTGTGAACATCTATAATATTTCATTTACATTTCCTTTAAGGCACTTACCAGCAAAAGAAATAGTTCCCATTTTACTTATATATATATGTATATCACTCTTCTGAAACACTGTTGGCCATATAGGTTGGACACTTCATTCTGATTTTTTTTTTCCTTTATAACACACAAATTATGCCTTTTCATCACTATGTCACTTACACTTTTTTTCCAAAGTGTAATCCTATTTAGTATATCTGCAATAAATATTTGTAAATCATAAATTATTATTAAAATGCATTTCCCTGCCTTCCATAGGAGTAAGTTAAGAATTAAACAAAAGAAATAAAAACTCTGAAATTGATAATTTTAAAAATCACTTTCATTGACTACACTAAAGGCTTTGAGTGTGTGGATCACAACAAATTGTGGAAAATTCTTAAAGAGATGGGAATACCAGACCATCTTACCTGTCTCCAGCAAAACCTGTATGCAGGACAAGAAGCAACAGTTCGAACTGGACATGGAACAATGGACGGGTTCCAAATTAGGAAAGGAGCACATCAAGGCTGTATATTGCCACCCTGTTTATTTAACTTACATGCAGGGTGCATCATGCAAAATGCTGGGCTGGATGAATAACAAGCTGGAATAGAGATTTGCAGGAGAAATATCAACAATGAGATATGCAGATGATACTAATGACAGAAAGCAAAGAGGAACAAAAGAGCCTCTTGATTAAGGTGAAAGAAGAGAGTGAAAAAAGTTGGCTTTA
Organism: Bos javanicus; assembly: GCF_032452875.1. Classification (NCBI taxonomy): domain Eukaryota; kingdom Metazoa; phylum Chordata; class Mammalia; order Artiodactyla; family Bovidae; genus Bos; species Bos javanicus. The sequence goes on along the minus strand of NC_083869.1, from coordinate 54,680,341 downwards.
AACTCAAATTCAGGAAACTTAAGATCATGCCATCCAGTCCCATCACTTCATGGCAAACAGATGGGGAAACAATAGATACAGTGACAGATACAATTTTCTTGGGCTCCAAAATCACTGTGGACAGTGACTGCAGCCATGAATTTAAAAGACACTTGCTCCTTGGAAGGAAAGCTCTGACAAATGTAGATGGTGTATTAAAAAGCAGAGACATCACTTTGCCAACAAGGATCTGTATAGTCAAAGCTATGGTTTTTCTAGCAGTCATGTACAGATGTGATAGCTGGACTATAAAGAAGGATGAGTGCTGAAGAATTGATGATTTCAAATTGTGGTGTTGGAGAAGACTCTTGAGAGTCCCTTGGACAGTAAGGAGATCAAATCAATCAATCCTAAAGGAAATCAGTCCTGAATATTCATTGGAAGGACTGATGCTGAAGCTGAAACTCCAATACTTTGGCCACCTGATGTAAAGAGCCGACTCATTGGAAAAGACCCCGCTGCTAGGAAAGATTGAGGGTAGGAGGAGAAGGAGGAGACAGAGGATGAGATGGTTGGATAGCATCTATGACACAATAGACATGAGTTGGAACAAACTCCAAGAGATAGTGAAGGACAAGGAAGCTCAGTGTGTTGCAGTCCACGGTGTCCCAAAGAGTTGGACATGACTTAGTGAACGATCAACAAGTTTCAATTCTATGAAGTGGTGTTGAATTTGCACAAAGTGTAAAGATCTTTCGTCAGCTTACTTAGTTTTAAAACAATCACATATAATAAATTGTCATTAGCTACATTCTGCATACTAAAAAATAAAAAAAAAAACAACCTCCAGTTATAAAGAGATTAAGACTTGTTCACGATCACTCTTAGGAAGTAGTGAATTTGGAGACCGGAAACAAACTTAAACCTTTGACTTCAGAGCTAATCCACGTTCTTCATAACTGTATGTCATAAAGATATAAAATATACCAGACTTTAAAACTTTCATTTTTTTGTCACATGGAACATACTATTGCAGAGTGCAATCATTCTTTACCTCCTTGCATTGCACTACTGCATCATTTTCTATCATGCTAAGACAAATCCCAGAGTATGTGGTAAAAATGATGCCCTTGAAAAACCTGGTAATGATAAAAGGTCTTAAAGGCCTAAACTACAGTAACTCAGTATCTATTAATTACTAAGCAGCTATTATTGCATTTGGCTTCCTTAAAGTTAATTGCATATATATGTTAGCTGTCATTCAGCTAAAATAGTGAACTAATGGAACAAGTTCATGTGAGAATACAGAAATATCTTACAAAACTAACATAAAACCTTACATTTAGCTGTTATATAGTTTTGCATTAGTTAAAACAGACAGATACCCTTATATATTTTTTCTGAATATTTCACATTCACAGTTGTTTAATTCTTTGTAAAGATAAGAAATAAAAAGGAGAGAAAAAGAAATTTTCATACACTTAGTATAAATTTGGCTTTTTATTTTATAAGATTTTTCTGTACTAAATAAAATTGCAAAAAAAACAAAACTGCTCAATTAGATTGCTATAAGATGCATACATAATCATTTAGTAAAGATGTACATTTTTTCTAAAATTTTATATTAGCTTATGTTCTTAAAAAATTTGCTTTACTGTATGAGAAATGTTGGGCAGGAAGAAGCATAGGCTGGAATCAAGATTGCCGGGAGAAATATCAATAACCTCAGATATGCAGATGACACCACCCTTATGGCAGACAGCGAAGAGGAACTAAAAAGCCTCTTGATGAAAGTGAAAGAGAAGAGTGAAAAAGTTGGCTTAAAGCTCAACATTCAGAAAACGAAGATCATGGCATCTGGTCCCATCACTTCATGGGAAATAGATGGGGAAACAGGGGAAACAGTGTCAGACTTTATTTTTTGGGGCTCCAAAATCACTGCAGATGGTGATTGCAGCCATGAAATTAAAAGACGCTTACTCCTTGGAAGGAAACTTATGACCAACCTAGACGGCATATTCAAAAGCAGAGACATTACTTTGCCAACAAAGGTCCGTCTAGTCAAGGCTATGGTTTTTCCTGTGGTCATGTATGGATGTGAGAGTTGGACTTTGAAGAAAGCTGAGCAATGAAGAACTGATGCTTTTGAACTGTGATGTTGGAGAAGAATCTTGAGAGTCCCTTGGACTGCAAGGAGATCCAACCAGTCTATTCTAAAGGAGATAATTCCTGGGTGTTCTTTGGAAGGAATGATACTAAAGCTGAAACTCCAGTACTTTGGCCACCTCATGCGAAGACTTGACTCATTGGAAAAGACTCTGATGCTGGGAGGGATTGGGGGCAGGAGGAGAAGGGGATGACAGAAGATGAGATGGCTGGATAGTATGCCTGACTCAATGGACATGAGTTTGAGTGAACTCCTGGAGTTGGTGATGGACAGGGAGGCCTGGCATGCTGCAAGTCATGGGGTCGCAAAGAGTCGGACACGACTGAGGGACTGAACTGAACTGATTAATATAATTTTTAGACAAAAGTGTTAAGGCTATAGATATATCTTGATGGCTCCAAAGAGGCTTCTAATATGATTTTTCTGAAAATGAAATATCAATTCTTTTTTTAATCTGACACCGCTCAAAATTTAAAATTAATTAAATTGAACTCTCCATAAACAGTAAAGACAAAAGTCTCTGAAGTAAAATTTTTTCTATGACTTTAGGGCCTCTGTAGTTTTCCAAAATTATATTTTTCAAAAAAGCTATTCTGTTTTTTAATTCCATGTGAATAGGTAATCTTTGATTTTAGGTTGGCTTAAAAAAAGGCATTTGGTTGATCTTTTCATATTTCTTGCTAAGAGTGTAATTTGCATGTAACTTATCAACAGATGTTCAATAATAAAAAAGAACAATAAGATATTCACTAAAGCATGAGTTGCCAACATCATTGACTACTATGCCCCTTTATGGGAAAAATAAATCCATCAATGAATGAAAATAGAATTCATATTTTTAGAGTCCTTGCCATTTTAATGATTATTTCATGGCACCATTGCTCTAATTTCCTACAACTGTTTTTATTTAAAATATGCACTTTACGAAAATCTGAAGGACACAAAGATTAAAGTACTGAAAACTGACAAATGTGGACAGTTGGACATTCAATACTTTTTCATTAACTACCAAGTGGCTGAGGACATTTACTTTCTTTTTTCAAATATCCTCTTAAATTTACATTAGTGCACTTTTACATCAGATTCTATTCACCTTTAATCATTTTATATATAGAGACAGTAACAGAATGAATTAACTCTTTTTTTTCTAAGGGACAAAAGCACCCAATGAATGCCCACATTACTTTATACACCGGAGACCTAGTGACTATATTTTGAGTTCCAGGTTGTAGCTAAAATTGGCTTGTATAATTTATTCACCAAGGTTACTGGAGTCAAATCATTTGTATATTTCCCCCAACTGACTCCAGCTGAAGCCAACTGAGTATTTAAAGTGACGGGTGTCTCCTTATCTCAGGACAATTTATCACAGAAAGTATTTTCACCCAAGAACTTTCCTGGTGAATCTAAAGCAATGGCTTTCTTCAATAAATTTGTGAGACAAATGTCTCAATTTTTATGTGACTGGATTGCGTGACACTTGGAAATCATCTTAAAAGAGACTCAAAAAAAAAAAGAGCATGATGACCTTATAAGCAGCATGAGCCTCAGTGGACTAGGAAAGAGTACATTTAGAGTGGACTTTGGGAAGGAACAACTGTTTCCCGATGATTGTTACTGCCTAATGAGATCCGTGACCACACATCTATTATGTGGGATAAACATGGCTCCCTGCTGGCTCCCCAAAGCCTGCTGACAGTTGGTGGTTAGGATGGTAACTCACTTTAACACCCTAGCAATGTTTTAATATACTTTTCTTCCATGTCTGTGACATTAGAACAATACTGGAATACACCATGTAGAAAGTACAACTGAAACGTGAAAATAGCATAACTTGGACATTCTCTGTAGCAGTTCTGTGTTGCCACTGTAACTAATGCTTATTTTAGGAAGCAATCTTTTTCTACTGTCTACAAATAATTTTGAGAATATTTATAAAGTTACCATATATAAAGAATTTTCAAATACTGGCTGTTCTAATAAATTATGTCCTTTTAGTAAAGGAAGCCCAAGGTGAATTATACATATTTTGCCTAGAACTACTTGTGTTTATTGCTTTGCAGGAAACCAAAATCTAACATTTGTGGTTTCAAAAAGATAAAAGTAATGATTTTTAAAAATTAACATTATTTCATGTAAAAATACAGCTCTTCCTACCGAGAAGGATATCATGTCTACGAGGCATTCCTCACAGTCCCCATACCTGAAGGAAAAATAATGCTATCAATACAGGAGAGTGTCAACATTGAAAAGTGCTATCTGGTTTGGTCACTTTCAAAAGCTGTGTAGAAGGATACGTGCTGTGTTAAAAGACACAAAACCAAGCTTTGGCTTTAGTCTTCATTCTGGTTTTCTGACAGAAAATCTTTAGCGCACAGTCTCTGATGAGAAAGCAAACTATCCTTTATGTAAATGTATCACTTAGAAGCACTGAACATTTACTTGCTATTATACAATCACATCTTTCTTCCTGGAAAAAAAAATTAGTATTTTTCAAGAAGTAGAGTAATACTTGTGAATCATGAAAGAAACAACAGATGTTCCCGCTTCCCCCCACCTGCTTATATTTTAAGGCAGATACCAAAGCCTTGGATGGGTAAAATAAATGACAAAAAATCAAAACCTTTGTTTGTTACCTAAAAAGCCAAAAAAAAAAAAAAATCTTTAGTAAAACCATCAAGATCATAAAAGTGTTTTGTATCACAAATAACTGATTCCATTTTCAGAGTCAACATAGCAGTGCATCTCCACAGAACAGTCAGGAAGGCAAAGTCATGATTCGAAGCCCCACCATAACTTAGTGGTGGGAGAAACTCTATGTCCTCATGTAGTCAAATGTCATTTTAAGCTATTTGAAGTAAAAGTGATTTATATTTCAAGTGACTGACCTCAGGAGAGAGTATGAGGATCTGTATTGAAATGTATTCCTCCACAAGTGTCTTTCCTTCTATCATAAAGTCTTTCATTAATTATATTTTAAGACTTTGGATGATTTCTTTTCATGATAATTTTGAAAAGCCACCTTGGATTCACAGAATTATAAAGAACATCATTTTCTGCATGTCTTACTGTTCACGAGTTCATCTTGTGTAAACTATACTGAACTACAGAGCCTCTTATTATGTCAGTTCTCTTGCCCTTTACTAACGCTGTACTTGCAATTTTGCCTACCTAGGAAGTCCCCATCCAAGGAAACCATAGCTTACATTACACTTTTATGATAATTAGAAAAATGTACCCTCTCTGGGCAAAAGAACCTGGACAGGGAAACAAAGCTCAGTAAGTAGAGGGAGGTCTGGATGTCATTCCTCCATATGGTTGCTCTGCTTATTTCCTCTGCAGGCTCTGCAAAGGCCCTGGTCTCTCCTACTAGATTGTCACTGGTCTCTAAGCATTAGTCACTGCCACCATAGGCAGTGAATATATGTACATGGTAATAAAATTATTATAATTATTACAATGTTTACATATATTAAGGCAGTGATTTTGAGTTAGAGGTTGATGCATTTTTCTTCTAACAACATCTATTTGAGTTTTATTCACTTATAAGTAAACAGAGTTCAGAGAGATTATGCATCATATTCAATGTTACACAGCTAATAAGTGATGAAGCTTGGATTGGAATCCAAATGCATTGATTTCAAAATTGTATTTCTTAGCCTCAGCCCAAATGGTGTTTTGTAAATATCTGGAAACAGCTTGAGCATGGGCTCCTTGTTCTTATGTGTACTTTTCTCTCCTTTCATTAGAGTGGTAGAAAGCAGAGGATGAACCTGGGGCAAACAATTTTGAGAGTCTTTTGAGAGAGAGCCTTTTGACCCTTAATAATGTTTTACCTTTGTTCATTGGATTATTTGTAACCTACTTTAGCTTGAAAAGGATGTAAAATGGTGTTCTCCATTTACAACATGCCACATGGACATATTAAAGCAAACATCCAAACAACCAACAAATCAACAAATAGAGCAAGTCCATCTGTTACAATGAGCATTCTGGGAAGAACAGTATAGATTTTCTGCTCACAGACTGAATGTCATTCTTAAATATTTTCATTATATAGGCCTACATTACACAACACAACTACAAATTATTACTGGTTCTAATAAACTTACATTAATTGAGCAGAACATTTAGGAATTCTGTGAACAGAATACTTAGGTATTCCAAACCCCAAGATTTTATGGTAAATATTACTGTCTCCATTTCATAAATAAGGAAACTGAAACCTAAAAAGATAATGTAATTGATGAAAGGTGATGCAGCTAATAAATGCAAAGTCTTTTCGCTCACGATATTATACCATGTTGCCACTGGGCACTACAGCAAAGTAGAGGCTGTAGAGAACCACACATTGGTGCCCTTTCTGTCTCTCCTAGTATCTGCAGTATTAATTCTATTTTGCATATAAATGCCTAACATTACATCTCCATTTATATGGACATATAGGAGCAAGATAAATGAAATAATGAAAAAAATAAGATAAACTCAGAATACAGGATATTCTGGATTGGCACAATCATTTTAAAATATCAAGATCATGAAAAAATATGGAAGGGTACAGCTCAATATGATAGAATTACATGGTGTAACAACCAAAAATAATGCCTGATCTATGATTAACTCTTAGTTAAAAAGAAAATAAAGATTAATAAAACTATAAAAGACAATTAGGGAAAACTGGAGAAATGAAAAACGAGCCAGCAAGATCAAAGAAAATAGAAGAAACTGAAGAAGATCAATATCTTTCCCAATTCCTCCAGCAAAGGAATTGGCAAATGTATCATGGAAGAATAGGGATTTGTTCAGTCTATTCCATGACATCACTCTGTAATATTCCAGCATATATTAATTTCCCCATTGTCAAAAGTCTAACCTTAGGAAAAGGACTTTTGAATACATATTGCTAGGTAACAGATACTAATTGTTTCTTATGTGTAAATCTCTTCTCAGGATTCCATCTCTTATTCTTCTAATGGGCTCTATGGTGTTTAGTATAAGGCTCCATTATCGGCACTCAAGGAGACTAAGGCAAGAGGTATTTCTATATACACAAGATCCACAAGTCTTCCCAGCAATGAGTGCATTGAAATGAAGCAGTATGTACTGCAATAAAACTCCAGTGTAAATGAAAGGATTACACGATTCCTTGAAGTTAGTTGCAGCTCTATGCTCTTGTTTCAAAATTTATTCAACCTAGATGTGAGAAAAATAAGTTTGTCATTAGCCAGCAGGGGAAGAAAGGTCCCTTCAGTGGTTACAGAATGTAGCTTCGGCACATCTTGGTGAGGTGGGCGTCTTTATGCATTATTCTTCTCATTTTACCAGGCAGGAAGTAGACAGAGAGAGAGGCTGTGACTTGCCCAAGGACAAAGAGTGAGTCAGATGCAGAGCTGGGAATTGAGCCCACTTCTCCTTGTTCCCAGTGTACAGCTTTTCTCAGCAAGCCATAATGTCTTTCAGATGGATCATTTCCTAAAATGTATTAAGTTGTTAAAAATTCAATATGGGTGTTACATTGCTTTCCAACGAGCTCTGTTTCTCACTACTTTACTAGAGCTATTATCAAAAGCTAAACTGATGGTCAGATCAGTAAAATCATATCTGTATTTTTTAGACAATATGCCATTAAAACTGGGTATATCCAAGTACCTAAGAGGAATCAGAGTCATTGGAAAGTGAATATGTGTTTGGATCTTTCTGCAGGTGAGGGGGATTCCACAATGAGAGAAAAAGGGCAGCTTCAAAATTAGCAGAAACTGGAATGATCATGAAGAACAAAATCTCATTGACCACCAGAAAGAGTTAAAAAATGAACTCTAAACTCCCCCCAAAATAAACCAATATGATGTTTGTGGCAGGCATCAAAAAAGCAAGAAAATAAAATGTAGTATATACTGAAAAAGTTGGTATTTTAGGCCGTTTTAGAGACTTTAGACACTTACTTGTATTCAAACTAAGAGTGTTTCATTAGCTGGGATTTTAACCGTTGGTTCATTGGGAATTTCAGGACATAGGCAGGAACTATCCTTTTAATGGCTATCACTGAAGATTCTTATTGTGCTAACCAAACCAGAAATAGTAAGTCACCCAGAGGTTAACACTCCTATAAGCCTTCTGATTTTGATCATTAGAAATATCACCAACAGATCTCTGTGCCCTTTACTAAAGAACCCAGACTCAGCTGTATAATCTCCTTCAATACAGTAGTCTGGACAACTACCAATCAGTCAAGATTTAACCAAGAGATCAAACTCATTCACTATTTCTGGCATATGCTTTTCTGATCAATCTCCACCCAGAGGACAAGACACAGAGTCATTGCAGACCTACAGCCTCAACTGCCAGGTCTGATCAAATCCTCAGCAATTATCTCTTACATGACTTGCTCATATTTCCATAATGTTTCTTATCTGAATTAGACCATCAACTCCTTGCAGGCAGGGATAACTATAAAAAATTCCCTAATATAGTTTTCCTGAGAAAAGAACAATAAATCCAAATTTATTTTATAAAACATATCTATATTTTTCTTTAGAAACTTTGGAAAGAGTGAAAATTTGAATTCCTTAGTAAGCATCATCACCTAATTCTAATTCATAAAATTTTATTCAGCAGACAACCAATCATTATAGCTAATACGGTATTAAAATTAAAGAACTGACCAAAATGATTTCTTCTGGAACATGAAGATACATTAATTGAGCAGTTGTTCTTGCAATTTTTATCACCCTTAGGATAATCTTGCATCACTCAAGAGACTGCACTCAGTTAAAACTTTCAGAATTTTCAATATCCTATGAAATTCCCTAGAGAACTGGCTGATACCAGGGCAGAAACAGGGAAAATGCACAGTAATTCTGTACTCATTTAACAGTAATAAAAATTCAGAAAGTGCTCAGAAAATGATGGGGGTACATCAAAAGGGCAGAGTAGCTAATCTGAAAGAGTGTCCAACAGCCATAGGTAAATATTTTGAGCAAGAAAATGAATAGTGATGGTATTGGATAATAACGCAAATAATAAAATAAATACCTGTCTATACTGATATAAATAAGTAACAAATCAGAAAGAAGGGACACTTTTCTTGCAGAACAATTCTAAGTAATAATCTTAGAAAGAATGAGGAAAATGTCACTCCCCTCCTACAAATGAGTGTGGTTAACATCACCAATAATTAAACAAATTAATATGTATAGTACACTAAGGAGGCTATATTTCTTGTGAGGCTATATTTCTTGTCAATAATGCATAACCAGGAGAAACTATCAGGCAAACCCAAATTGTGAAACATTCTATAAAAAAAATAACCAGGATTCTTCAAATGAGTTTAAGAGATGGAAGTAAACTAATGACAGAGATTGTCATGGATTGAAGGTCTAAGGCAATATGACAATTTAATGTAAATTTGAATCCTAGATTGGCTCCTGAGATATAATCAGGTCATTAGCAAACAAATTGGTAAAATCTAGAAAAAGTCTTTGGTTAATAATGAATAGCATGGATGTTAAGTCTGTTTTGATAACTCTATCACAGTTATACAATATGTTAACATCAGGGAAATCCAAGGAAAAGATAAATGAGAACTCCCTGTACTAGTTGTCTATATTTTCTGTAAGTCTAAAATTATTTCAAAGTAAAAAGTTTTGAAAAATGCTTTAAAAAACTAATCCAAATAAGCAGTTGGATATACAATTGCCTATGTGAACACTGGTAGGAAATCTAGAGATGTTGTGCAGCAATAGAGCACACAGTCGGCTCTTGTTAGGTCACAGCTTTCCTGAGGAAACGGAAGATGAAACACAAACCTAAATGTGATCGCATTTGTGTCTCAGCGTGAGAATTTGTCTACTCATCAGGACCATTCCTCTGCCGTATTCACTTCACTCTATTTTTTTCTCCCTTTTGATCTTTTTTCTCTTCTCCATTTCAATAATGATCCATGTGTAGTGTGTGGCATAGCAATTTTGTTTTCACCATGTGGCTGTTACTTATCAGGTAGAATATTTTCCATGAAGCCCCTGGGGTTATGAGACAGAAATCATCCTCACAGCATCCCCTCGTCATTATTAAGAGGGTTTTGTTTCTTAGACAACTTTCCATGGCGCGTTCCCTAAGTCACAACTGACTCTAATATTACTAACCTCTAAAGTCTCATTAAGAGTTTTCTCTGTGCTCAATTTTCTCCCCAGATTCTACCTTTACGTTTCATAGGGGAGAGGAAGTTGTCAAGGCAGAGATACTGGACACTGTTGAAATTAATCTTTAGTATCCTTCTTCCCTTAGCCATGAGCTGAAACAATAACGCATTACAAATTTCAAGGCATTACACTCAGCTCTCTAGAGCCACCTTTTGTCTGTAAAGCACCAAGTAAATTGTCTATTCATTGTGATCCAGTCTAACCTTCTGTTGATATCTGCAACTCAGGGGTTCCATAGTGGGTCACAGCTGTCAGTCTGGCTCTTAATCTATCAGCTGATGCTTTTTGACCCCCACAATGTTATTTCTTTCTTTCTTTTTAATCTTGAGGGACAATATTTAAATCATAGGGAATTATGCATGAAAATCAAAACTCCTGGTCTCTCCTGAATTTCTAAAGGTTGGACAATCCTCTGCCCACATTCACAGGACAGCCCACAATCTGCTGCAGTATCAGCTACCCCTTGGAAAAGGTGGGTGTTCCCTAATTTACATGTCGCCAGGGCACCTCTGACCAGTCTTGGCTGTATGCATTTTTGTTTGTAAAACCTGCCCTATATATTGCCCTTTAATTAATAAAGGTTAGTCAAATATGTCTGAGTGCCTTCACTTAACATGATGAGCAAAGAAAACAAAGCAGCCTTTTCTCTGAGTCTAGGAATCTCAGAAGCCAGTCAACCTGTTTCCTTTGGTGAAACTACAGAGGAAATGCTGCCTATCCTTTTCTCTGGTTTGCGTGAGAGGGGCTGGGGAGAACTGCTGCTTCAGGTTCCTTTGTATGATTTCCTGTGTTTTAAAGAAATGTGATTGCTTTTACTGTATACTAAGTTCAACTCTTACTTACACAGTGACTCTCAAGCAGGAGTTCGCAAAGCTACGATAGAGCCATTACTGTTTTACTTCACACGGAAGGGTTTTCCTAATCCTCTTTGGCATTCATCTCTAAACCTTGGTGAACTCAAGCAGCTTCAATAACTGAAAGTTTATTTTTGATTTAAGTGATTTTCTTTCTACTGGTAGATTTTTCAGGTGTCTCATCAGCTTAACTGTTATCTGAATAAGCTTTGTTTATTTTCCTTGGCTCTTTATAGCAGGTTGAAGTCTGTTCCAAGGGGTCACAACATGTCCTGCCCAAATGCCTTTTATTCTGAGTATGCAATCAATACTTTTTTTTTGCTTTATCTAAAATATAAATAACCCCCTTATACTCATTTTGAACCTTTTCCCAAAGTACTTTCCTTATGGAAAAAAAAAAAAAAGCTGTTTAGCAGACCTCTGTGTGATGTGAGCAGAGTTCTAGTCAAGGAGCATAAATCATGCCTCATACTCACTAATATACAAGTAACCCTTCCCCTTCCTGCTGTTTTCAATTACTCCGATTAATTTATTTCCAAACTTTTGGCACCCCTCTGCTAGAGTACACAGCAAACAAATTTACAGTGGGTCTCAAATTAAATATTAATGCAAAATCTCCCAGCCTCAATTCCATTTGGTTCAGGCACTCTAAAATTTAGTAAAATGTTGGTATTTATCTCATACTTAACTTATTCCTATGCATAGTGTTGATTTTGTACTGAAATCTTGGAGCCAAATTATTAAAGGGGCTTTTGACAATGTGCATGAAAAATGAACTAAAGTTAAAGTCACATACAAATTAGATTTCTGCACAGGCATCTAGCAAATGTCTACTAAACCTCCAGGTAAGCTCTTTACACAACAAATAAATTGGTTGGGATTTTTGGCTTCAATATCTTATTTAAGCATTTCTGAAATTATAAATGCCTAAGCTCTGGATCTTTTTTTATTTTAACCTAATGTGTGTTTAGTACACATCTTCTCTTCTTAATCTTAAGGCATACCATATTTGAAAACTAAGAAAGCAGTTATCTTTTTAAATTAGTTGTAATGGTCATGTAGCATTTCCAAGGCAATCTCTCAGGTTGGAGTGAAGTATGTCCTCTATAATGCTGCTGTTCACTATATAAACTAAATAGTGTCTACAAGGGCTGATTATCTCAAGTTGATTTTATTGGCAATAGATGGCCTATACAGCTTAAAAAGAAACTCAGTGAAAATATTTGGGGCTAAGCTTATACTTTGGAATGCAGACTTGAAAATTAAGTTTTAAAACTAAAGTTTGATTTCTTCTCAAGGTAGATAACAAAAAAGAGATCCAAAAGAAAACAAGAGCAATGAAGAAAAAAAAAAAATCAATGGAACAAAATCTTGAAACAATCTTCTAATAACTAAGACCTAAAATGGCTTATTCAGCTTAATATTAACAGTTCAGTTTAGTCGCTCAGTTGTGTCCAGCTCTTTGCGACCCCATGAATCGCAGCTCACCAGGCCTCCCTGTCCATCACCAACTCCAGGAGTTCACTCAAACTCATGTCCATTGACTCGGTGATAACATCCAGACATCTCATCCTCTGTCATCCCCTTCTTCTCCTGCCCCCAATCCCTCCCAGCAACAGAGTCTTTTCCAATGAGTCAACTCTTCGCATGAGGTGACCAAAGTATTAGAGTTTATGGATAAGAGTTTATGACCTAATGGTTATTCCTCTTGGTCAGTCAGCACCCTTGGATGATTCCTTTGTACTTATCCACACACATTCACTGAATAAATGTTGTAGTTCCTAATAAAAAAGTTATTTTTTTTTCTTTTTCATCAGTTTCAAAAAAAGTCTCTTTCCTTGTTCTTTTTTCTCCTCTCACTCCCTCTTCCCTTTTTAGCTCCAACAAGAACTCAATAAACCCAAATGGGTTTGTTTTGTAGCTATAAGAATAACTTCCCTGAAAATCCAAAGATGTACAATTACTAGTGTTTTTATTGCTTATTCTGGTTTATGTCGTTTACTCATGTCTGCCTCCAGTCTACAAATCACACTGAAATAGGTACATAGTAGGAACTACAACATTTATTCAGTGACTGTGTGTGGATAAGTACAAAAGAATCATCCAAGGGTGCTGACTGACCAAGAGGAATAACCATTAGGTCATAAACTCTTATCCAGTAGGTCCCCCACCACTTTTCAACACCCCTTTCCCTTCCAAAGTTTTCTTGGCACTTCCATGGAGGGTAATGAATATAGCCAATAGCAATTCCCTTAAAATTTCATCCCATTAATCAAATATTCGTAAGTGGGAATGGTGACTGTCAGCACAAATTCTTCTCAATTGTATCAAGGACTTGGGGTAATGGAAAAGGAATTCTTCCTTGAAAATACTGAGAATTTCCTCAAGAAAAAAAAAATCACATGAGTCTACACTTAAGCCAATGCCCCTTCCTTCTGCTGTTGTAATAGTTTATACTTTTAGAAATAACTAAACAGTTGCTGCCACATTTACCAATGCCCGGCATATTACTAAGTATATTATTTTAACTAAACTCCCAAAGAATACTATGAGTTATTCTACTAATTCCATATTACAGACATGGTATGGGGAAATATGTGTAATAGGGAAGATGGTAGTAATAATTCTGAAATATAGGGGAAAAGACAAGCAATATTGCCCGGTCTACATGTGACCATTACATGCCATGACACATTTCATACGAATCAATAAGCAGTGGTATAAAACAAAATGCTTTCTTTTCTAAATAACCTAGAATGTTAAATTTTACCTCCCAAGATGATAATTTAAGGCTTATTTCATGCCTTATCCTTCTGATCTATTGAAAGGTTCTGCATTCATTGTTATAGAAAATCTTCCTAAAGATGAGTCACTCTTCTATCTCATCCTCATCTACAATGCTACCCTGTTGCTTAAGCCGCCATCTCTCCTGAGCAGTTATAATAATCCTTGAACTGTATTTACTGTGTCTCTTGTCCTTTTTTATTCAGTAGCAAGCATGATCTCGTAAATAAAGTTGTGTCCTATCACCTCTGATTAAACATTCAATTGCAGCCTATTATAATGAGAGCAAAACCCAAGTGCCCCACTCTGATCTGCATAATCCTCCTGACCTACTCATAAATGCCCCTTTCCCCATTCTTCATCTCTTTGAAACACACAAAGTGAAATTTAGGCACATAGACCTTCTTCCTTTCTCTAAAATGCCAAAATCATGACTTCTTCTCAAGGGTTTACCTGGAAAGTTCCTCCCTCAGAACCACACATAATTTGTTCCTTCACATCACTTTTATCTCAGCAAATATGTTATCCTTCACAAAAACGTCTGGATTACAACCAATCCCCAGAGCACCTCTCTTGAATACATTTTGCTTTCTACTTAGCACAAAATATTATGTATTAACTTATGTCAGTTTGTTTATTGTCTGTCTCTTCCCACACTAAAATTTTTATAAGCTAAAATGTAAGTTCAGACAGACCAGTTACATTGTCTAACTTGCTCACCTGCTTCTTTTCCAACCTCCAGAACAACTCCCAGCAGATCTCTGCTCAAATCTGTTGAACGGATGGATAAATAAAGGAATGACCACCAACCACATGAGTTGCTTCAGGGATCATATGATTTCAGGAGGAAAAAATAGAAAAAAATTAAAGTGCCCTTACAACACAATGGATTTCTTCTGCTCTTAGCAATTTACATTAAGTTAATGGTATAATTAATGAAATAATGAGTATGTATCTAATGAGACACCAATGTGTGAGATGTTTACACATATGCTGTCTTCCTTGCATTCATGGAAGGTATGAGAGACACTACCAGGTCTCCCTTTTCAGAGTTAGTTGGAAAAGTTTTCTGTAAACCTTTAACAGTGTTTCACAGGCACTCAGATTAAAATACATACAAAATAAAAACTGTCATGCTTTTCATAACCTTATGATCTCCCAGCAATGAAGCAAGCAAGGGGAATGGGGAAAAGTCCTAAGATTTTGGTTCTTACACTATTAAGATTAATTTCAAAATACTTTACAATATCATCAGCAAGTGAAAACAGAAGAAAGCATTCTAGCGTAGGAAAGAACTCTATCCAAAGATGGACAATTCTAAATTCTACTTATTTTTAATGTTGGTCAATGTTGGATAAAGTCACTATCATTTCCCCTAAGTAAGATTTGTACACCACAAGTATAACAGGCCATCAGCATGCTGCTGATGAACTGCTAGCCCTTTTGTTAGAATGACAGTGATACGAGGACTCAGCAAAAGGGCCTGAATTCTGGTTAGCAATTCTACCTATAAATCTTAGTTCTTTTTTAATGGAAGTCTCATAAATACGGATGTCCAGTAGACATAATCTGTAATAGTTTCACCTGACAAGGCAAAAATCTCACCCATGAGCTGGCATCATTATCACTGTACTTTCAGAGCTTAATTATGAGAAAAATGCCTTAAAAATTAATAGAGTTGAATAAAGTGGAATATTTTAATAAAGCATAATTTTTATTTTAGCATGGTCATACCAATAAAATATATAATTAACAATTTTAGAAAATGCACACAAGGTCTTAGATTATCTATTTAAAAACCAAATCTTTGTAAATCTCAAAATTTTATAGTTTAGCAAATTTTAGCAAATTATATTTTAGCAAATGTTTGAGTAGTTCCTTACTGCCTGTTACCTGATCTGTGCAGATTGAAGCTTCAAAAAATTCTTACTGCCAAGGCTTTCTCTTTTAGCATCTTTGTCCTTCCTCTCCTTATACATCCTAATTTCTAAGGAAAACAATCATTCTAAACTCATTTCTGTCGATCAGCCTTATTCGACCGTTTTTCTTTTTCACAAATATCTTAAAATATCCCAGAAACACCCAAAGTAAGCAACAAGAACCAGAAGTTTTAGCTCTCTTTTTCTCCATCCCTCTGTATCTTTAGTTCTCTTTTCTCATTTTAAGAAGAAAGAGCTAAGATGAGCAAATGGTCATTAAAGAAAAACTCAGCAGTAAAAAAATTCTTAAGGAATCGTATTCATAATTCTAAAGCCATTTTGGAAGTCTTGAAGGATGTCAATGCAATGGGGAAAAGTTAGGAAGGAATGTCCTATTGATTGCAAGAATAAAACAAGAGACGGTTTGTGGTACCTTGATCTTACCTACAGAAGAAATGTATTCTTTCGACTAAAATGAGGTCATGTTTCAACAATACCTGTCTTTGGTCTGAAGGCTAAGCCAGCCAGGACAATGAGGTGCGTGCATTTCAGGAAGAGATGTCTGACTGTTAATAAGAATGCATTGTGAGATAAAATGGGATCTTAGCATGGCAACCCACTCTATCTTCTTCAAGATTTTTTTTTCTTGCTTAAAAAAGTTAGAAAGAATCATATATGAAAAGATACTTTCCAACTTGTCTTGTATAAAGGGCATAGTTACAATATTATTCACATGTAAATGGAAAACTTTTATACAGTCATGGCTATATTCAAACTTTTTCTGAGAAAAAATAAGATTAAACAGATATGACTATATAAACTGAAATTATTTTTCATTGTTCCTATAGGTAAAGAAACCTTTGACAAGTGTTTTTTATTTACAACTACTTTGGAATATATGAGAAATTCCAAATGTAGATAATATATCCTTATTCAACAAATGAGAGTGGCAGAGTTATTGAAGAATGTTAAGTGACACCATCGTTACCAACTAAAGCATTAGTCTTTTCCCCTGATGATAATTAAAAGAATCTGACCTACCGGGAAATCAGCAACAAATGAGTGGGTGCATTTATTTAATCAAGCCATTACATTTTTTTAACCACAACTGGACATATAATTGCAGACTAAAACAAAGTTAATGTGACTGTGTGAGAAAGTTATTTTGGTCATATTTAAAAGCACACTAAACACTGTTGTCCACTTTATCACTGTAATGATTTCCATTTTATATTCTATATTGAGAGTCTTGACTTTGAAATATATTTTATTTTTTAAAATATTTTGAAAAAATAACCCAATAAACAAGGCCAATAAAGAAGAATAAGAACTTTCAAACCAATTTTCAATAAAGTAGCATTTGTCTCTACAGGAATAAATTCAGAGCATGTATTTATTAATATCCTGCTGCTGCTGCTGCTGCTAAGTCGCTTCAGTCATGTCTGACTCTGTGTGACCCCATAGATGGCACCCCACCAGGCTCCCCAATCCCTGGGATTCTCTAGGCAAGAACACTGGAGTGGGTTGCCATTTCCTTCTCCAATGCATGAAAGTGAAAAATGAAAGTGAAGTCGTTCAGTTGTGTCCGACTCTTTGCGACCCCATGGACTGCAGCCCACCAGGCTCTTCCGTCCATGGGATTTTCCAGGCGAGAGTACTGGAGTGGGGTGCCATCGCCTTCTCCATTAATATCCTAATGCTGCTTTAAACTCTTATGCTACCCCATGATATAAATAAATAATTACTACCGAACATAATGAATTTGCCTATTACGAACTGCACAGCAGCAAAGGTACATTTGATTTACTCTACAAAGCATAGACAGGAAGTATCATGTATAAGTCTTTTAGGGAAATACATTGTTGTTTTCCATAAAATTTAATTTTAAGCTTTTATGCAAGATCAATTTTACTATTTTACCAGGACTGGCTACTATCTAGTAGTTTGATGCTCATTTAGTTCCTAGGCAATTCAACCAATTTGTTTAGTCAGAAAGCTCAGTCAAAATAATTGAGCTTGTATAGAGACAGACTAAATCAATAGAATGGAAAGAGAGAAAGAAACTATATTTTGGTATCACTGAATTCAAAACAGAGCAATAAATAATACATACTTTCTAACTTAGCCTTGTAATTATGCTGGGGGGCTGGGAAGGAAGGCTACCAAATCATTTATGAGGAGAAAATACAGATTTAAAAGTGTGAAGGCAGCTTATAGCAGAAAAACTTCTAACAGAAAAAAGCATATAAATTTTGAAGGTCTAAACTTACTTGTTCGGATGTGTTGCAAAATCTTCTGAAGACTTCATTCCCTCTTCTAAAATACAGTGTTCAGATGTAGTTGGAGAGATTAATATTTATTCAAATGAGATCACACACAATAGTGAGACAGTGAATACATATTATTGCAAGTGCAATACTCTTCAAAAGCATGTAGATTAAAGATATTCATTGGCACATATATGAACTAGTACAAAAATAACTTAAACTCTAATATTTAGAGATATTTCCAAGATTTTGTATTTGAATTTTAAATAATGGAACTTTTTTTTTCCAAGCAACTAATAAATGCTAACTATCTCCTAAAAGAAAACAAATGTAGAACACCCCTAAGACTTGTAGATTGTTAGATTTGTGACTGCTATGTTGCAACTTCATTCTTATGCCTCTTTTTCAATGGGTTGTTATACAGGTGAAATTTGGAGAATAACAATCCGTGTGAAGATGGAAAGCAACTCCACGGAAGAGCATTGCTTGACTGGTTACAATTATTCTGCCTTTGCTGTCCCACCAGAAAAAAAAAAAAAAAAAAATTGTGGTCTCTATGTATCAAGGTAGGTTTGAGTCATTATTTTTCAATTAAATATAAAGATCTAGATTTCTTCAGAGACTATAAAGAAGGTTTTTTGAAGTAATCAGAGTAAACATAACTCTATCCTGATATAGGTTTGGTCCAGGATATATTCTTGCTAACTCACTATGAAACTAGTCAATATTTTGCTCAACTTTCTTTAGAAGTACAGTTACTAAAAACATTGTTTTAAATTATACACGTTGAGTGCATCATAATTATAGCCATTTCAAAGGCAAATACATTTTGACATTTATTTCCTCAACTGTCAGATTCTGTTACAACAAATTACGTATTAAATGGAAATTCACTCATTAGAATACTGCATGTTAGGAGCTGAAACATAACTCAACGTACTTTCATTTCATAATGTTTTTAAGGAGGTGATCATCACAAAACTAGACATATATTGTCTGAAAATTTTCTAAAAAGTAAAAGTTTCACTTAAAAATCTATCTCCAATTTCCAGGCCAAAGTGGTGTTTTTATAGGTTCTGGGCACCAAGGCAGTCATTTCAAAGAAGTTATCTTCTTTGAAGAAGATCTATCTATATAGCAGGTGGGTTTTACTTACTGCTAAATTAATTTAACTAATGACATCATGTTGGGACAATCATGATTAACTTTAAGTATTAATTCTACTTTCTTTGAATGTATCCATCTAGAATGAAGAAAAGTGTTTCCTTTGTACAAGAACTGTTTTGATAGAGAGCCTCAGAAGATAGAGAAATGTATCAATAAATCTGCCTGGTACCTTTTACTACACAGAATCTCTTCAACTAGGAAGAAATTGAAGAAAGAGGTTATATTTCATAGAAGATGTGAAAATTAAAAGAAGAATCATGGGGAAAAAAACATAGAATGGAGGGAAGACACAGAGATCCCTCATCATTGTAATTTTGATAAAGATTAAATCATGTTAAGTCCAGGTGACTCTAAATGGAGCCTACCTTAATGATACACACTAGGCTCTGAAAAGAGATTGACAAGACAAGTAGAAAGAAACTAATGTCCTAGATCCCATGCACTTGGAAACTAAAAATCTCTGCAAGACTCTACCGTGAATAACAAGTAGCATTTACAAATAAGTCTCATTTTAAAGAATATATCAACTATATCCCTCACCCACCACCCTTTCTAAAAATATTTCTTTCACATTCACTTAAACAAATCACTTCCATGTAACAATCCTAGCACAGTTAAAACATTTAAGTTTTCTGCAGTATTCTCTTCGTTCTTCAGATTTAGTTATATCCAGCCTCACATTGATGGAAGTTTCTTTATTTGTATACTGTAAACATTTCCATAGG
This sequence comes from Bos javanicus, assembly GCF_032452875.1. NCBI lineage: Eukaryota > Metazoa > Chordata > Mammalia > Artiodactyla > Bovidae > Bos > Bos javanicus. Next base: position 54,660,281 of record NC_083869.1, on the reverse strand, counting down.
ATATTTATTATGATATCAGTGGACAACATTTACCTTAAGAAATTATTTTGTCAAAAGATACTTTAATCTCTTCTTTTAGGAAGATTAATCTGGATTCAGCCTCTTCCTGAAAGTATCATTCGGAATTCTCCCCTCTGCCCTCTTTCTTTCCTTCCCTTATTCGGTTTTCTGCAATTTACATACTTTCTTCTTTCAACACACTGAAAATTTTCTTTATTTTTTTATTGCTTCCTGTCCTTTGTAACATTTTCAGTTTGAGCTTGAGAGAGAGACAGGAATACTCCAAGATTATGGAGACCTCTTAAAAACAAAACTTTAACTTTTCTGGAATATAAAGAGACACGGCTAGCAGCCCATTCTTCTTTGAGATTAAAATTTTAACATACATGATTGCCAGTTTTAGATGGTTTTATAGACATATACATTTAAATGATTAAATGATTAAATGATTACAGCAGCATGAACTTTAATTATTTGGAAATACGTTTCCACATCTTGCCAGACTCAAGAACATAAAAGAGACTAGCTTCAGTTCTTTCAATCCCTTTTCTTTTCAAAAAATTTGACAATTTAAAATATACTTCCTTTTAAGTCTTAATCCTTATCAAGCAATACTTTGATGTGATATGACATTGTTATATGACACACTGGTTGATTCTAAGTGAACATGATTTATCCTCCAAGTTTTGCTGTTAAGAGTTACAAAGATGTTTCCTTTTTTCAGATGTGATGAAATTAATAAAAACTGACATGTACATCAGCTTAACTCTGTACCAAAATCAATGCAAACTAAAAAAAAATAAACAATGTAGAATTAAAGGACAAGTGTGTGTGCATAAACTGAATGCAAGCATACAAGTTCAAGTATTTTTCTATTTGAAAAAATACTGAGTTTATACACAAAAGGAAGAGAAATGGAGGTATAGGGTAATGCAACCATCTGGTTCACGCGGCTTAAGAAGCTACCCATTACTTAATATTTATTTGGAGGACCTGGAAGTGTTTTCTCATTTTCTGGCTTGAAGTTAGGTCTTGCACTACAACACACACCTGTGTAATTCACAGGCTTGTTCTGTTCTTCAAGGACAACTGACATAAGCCTGGGCAGAAGGCTTCATCTTATTAACCTCTTTCTTGAGTTTATATTCCCATATCTTCTGTTTCAGCACTTCAGTAAGAGAAGTTTGTCATAATGCAGCAGCACTTTCTTTTCCTCTTTCAACAAGATTGCTCTATCTCTTTTTTCCCCCTTTTTCCAAACGGGACCCACCCTTTTCAATTTTGATAGCTAGCTGTGGCATTTTTAGCTCTTTTACAACAGTTTTGAAAGTTGTGTTAAATATGTACAATAGTGGTTAACTGTTGGTCCATAACTATTTTACTTGTATTCTCCAGTATGGCACTTCTTATGCTGGCATGGTGATACAATCAGGCACTATTTCAGTTTTAGGGAAGAGTAACCATCCTTTTCCATATGCCCTGTTTCTGTCTTATATATCTCTCTCCTTATTGGAACTAAATGGACATCAAGTTCTAATCCTTTTATTTAGTTTTCTATCTCAGAAGAAAGTTAGGGGTCTGTATATTTGAAATTCTATCCAGTATTCATTCCAATCATTGTAGCAATGGCCTTATTCCTTATAAACACATACAGAAAAACTGGGAACTTAATTCCAGATGAGGTCAAGTTTCTGGAGAATTGAGACTCACACAGAAAGAGCCCCATAGCAGTATCTGCCAGTGTCATTCTATTTTGCTAGCACACAGGACTGAAAAGCTTCATTCTGTTCATCTGCTCTGGTCCAACTTCAAACATTCTCTCTAAGAAAGGTTGAGAGCTGATTGTTCCAGATCAAAGACATCATCATTTCTAGTCAAAGCTATGTGCTTCCATTTATCAGTATAGTTTTCAACTATTCCAGACCAACTTCAAGGCAAGTTAAGGCAAGTTCAGAAGCTAAGTGGTTAGGTGGCAAAGATATGTTTAAAAGATTATCACTCAGTAAATGTCAGACTTTCTAAAGGAACTCATATTAGTCTCACTACTGGTAAAGGAAATGACATGTGTGGGTATGCTATAAAGGGTATAATCTGGTTGTCCAGAGCAGGTGAGTAGAAACACTACAATTCATTTCCCTGTTCTTTCCATTAATGAAGCAACCCTTTTTAGTCATTTCATAATTTGCTACCCATAAACACAGTCACTGAATCTCCCAATGCAACATTCTGCCTATTTGCTTGGCATTGAGATCTGGGTACGTTTTCTATCTTTCTTACTCTTTTTCTCATTAGCCCCCAAACCAAAATATATTAGTCAATACGAACTCATGTTAGGATTTAAAAACAAAAACAAAACAAAACTAGATCTATGATACTTGTGATTTTACTTTAAACAGTTAACCATTTCAATGCCAATGACTCAAATATTGATCTACTTTTTTTTTTTTTTTCTTTTTCCACCGGTCTGACTCGTCAAAGATTATGAAACTTGCACAGAGATTCTTGGGTTTCCAGATCAAACTTTACCAAATTCGGGTTTATTATAATGTCCACCTCCTCTCCTTTCTGCTCTGCTCCCCATACCGATTCCCTTTTAAACTTCTATCATTTGTCAGCTGTTTGGAGAAATAGCAAGGGCAAGAAGCCAGTGATGGGTTAGCGTCTCCGGGCACCAAAAGCTGAGCCACAGACATTCGGGAATCAAAAAAGTCAAGTTCAAGCAGGTGCTTATGCCCAGAAGCTCCGCCAAAGCTTTAGATTCTCTATTGATGACCCGAATGAATTTGCCCCAGAAAAGGGCTCCAGAAACCAAAGAGGCTGGAGTCTCCGCTTTCCCCTCTCCCGAGACCTTGGGTGCATTAGGAAAGGAAGTTAACCTAGGAGATAGTTAAGGAAGCACACACTTAACGCGGAGAACCCTGAGCCCGCAAAAGCTCGAAGCCCAGAAAGTGAGCGCGATGGGAAGTCTTGGGAAAGCGAATTCTGATCCCAACATCTGCAGCACTTGGGATGCGCGGGCAGAAGCGCGCAGTCAAGTCCAAACGTTCCCGGGGGGACAAAATCAGGACCGGTAAAGGGCCAAAAGAAAAAGCTGTGGGGGAGCCGAGGACTAGGGTTCCTGGTTCGGAGACACCCCCCACCCCCACCGCACCTCTCACCCCCCACGAGGCCAGCGCACAGTGGCCCACGGTCCCGGGTAGCGGGGCCGCAAGGACTTAAGTTTCGCACTCACTTATATGCAAGCGTCGCCCAGCAGGAAAGCCAAGGAAGACATGGGGCAAGGAGGGGGGAGGGGTTTTCTCCTTACCTCGGTCGGCTCCCATGGTCAGCACCTTGGCGACAGGCAATAATCCCGAGAGAGTGAGTAAGGCGAGGAGAAACTCGGACATCGTGGTCGCCCGGGGAGGAAGCCTGAGCCGGAGACTGCTCGGCGGTACCCTCGGCCCGGCGGCGGCGGCCGCGGCTCGGAGCCCAGAATCGAGCAGCGTCATTTACAAATGTCACTGGAAATTCTTCAGCTCAATGAGCCCAGCCAGTCCGCCTTCTCCTGCCTGGAGCAGGATGTGGAAGGTGTACGGATGCGCGCGCGTGGGGGAGAGAGTGTGTGTGTGAGCGCGAGCGAGCCGCTCGTGTGTCTTGACTTTTCAATGCAGAGTACGTCTGATCTTACATCACGCAAAGAGGGGTAGTGAGAGATGCCAGCGGAGGGGAATTCACTGATTAATCACCGAATCCACCACGTACCCCTCCATCGTCCACATAAATCACATCTATTACTTGGTAAGAGGCATTTAACACAACAGGAAAATACCACCGCGAACTGAGAGCACCACAAATCACAATTATTTCAGTCTCCTTGAAGGGAAAGTAACTCCAAGCTGGGTCTGTAGGGATTTGGGTCTTTCGAGAAGGAGGGAGGGAGACTTCTGCATTGGGCTGAGCCAGCCAGAAGCCTAGGAAGCCCCGCGTTTAACAGCCAGTTCGGAATTAGCAGCCACCAGAGCTGAGATAGATGCTTCTTTAGGCAAAGCACATTTGATCCCTTTGCTCCCTGGAAGCTTCCTTCCTCCGAAGGAACGACGAGCCGAGTAACTGGGCTTCTTTTAGGGAAATGGTTCCCTACGCTTGCCACAAAAATTGCAATGCTTTTTGAATTGCACCTTTAACTTTTATGTTTAGTAGTACCTGGGGACAAAGATGAAAATTTAGTGATTCAGCAGAAACAAAAACAAAACAAACCCCCAATGTCATCACCCGTTGCATAAGAAGGGAAGGTAGATGGAAAGAGACCCCCTAAGTAGGTAACCATAAAGCAAAAACTCGGCAGTTTTATTGTGTAGATTTCTCTCTTTAAAAGCGTTCCTTGAACCATTTTGAACTTTTGCTGCATTATTTTTTTTTCTTTTTTTCTACACAGTACAGTGGTAGTATTAAGAACTTTCTCAAACTGAGGTATTAAAATGAATCTGCGATTTTTAAAAAAAGTTGTTTGCTTAAGTATTTTAAATATGATCTTTCAACTGCCTAAAATTCTAGTCACTCAAAAAATGCTAAATTAAAACTCAGAAATCTTAATAGTTGAAGACTTACTTTTTTCCCCTTGTAACATCAGTAATTCTTGCCTGAAGAGAAAATGTTAAAAATGTTTTGTGTCTAATGTTTAAACACCTGAAATTGGTGTAAAGGAACGCACAAAACTAAGAAATAGGATGACAGAAAAGGAAAGATGTTTTAAATAGGCTTTCAGTTTACCAAGTGAAACTTAATTTAAATGAATGTTAGCACAATAAACTAGCTTCTTATGAGAGTAAAATTATCTAGAAATATATTCAGATGCTCCTTAGAAACCATTAAAATTGGACTGGGTCAAAGATCACAGGTGACCATGAGAGATATTGCCACTTAGTCTGTGATTATAAAATATGTTCTTTAGATCAATTTTGCCATATTTTATGTATTAAAGTTTATTTCCCCCTATAAGTTGACTCATTTCATGCCTAAAAGATAACTCTTTCCACATTTAAAATTTTATTTTTTTTCTTTTAAAGTTGTTATATAATTTCACCTAGTCATTTTTATTGTTTCATATAGGAAACAAAGAGGTTTTCCTATTTCACTTCATACAAAAATTCATAAACTTTGGAATAAGTGGCAGAGTTCAAAGAATATTTGCAAAGGGGAAGAAGGGTATATTTTGAATGATGCTCACAATAATAGATATTTCTTCTCAAGTGTCCACAGACCTCTGCATTCTGCAAAATATTCTTTCATTGAAACAAAGTAGGTGTCTTTTTTTGACAAGAGCCCATTCAGTTAACTAGGAGGTCAGTTATTAGGAAATCCATATGCACTTAAGTTTTGGCAATAAAACAAGGAGAGATCAAAAAACAAGCTAAGGATGTTAAAATTCTTCCTCTTCTATACTATTACTACCTATTACTTGCCCCCACCCCCCATCTCAAAAACTGCAAGGTGGAGAAGAGTAGCCAGGAACACAATCAACCAAAGACTCTTACCGTGTACCAAAGTGCTGTGACTGAAAATCAATGGCTCATTCACTTCTGTAGCAGAAGTGTATGTAGCAGCCCTGGATTCCACTGATAGCAATTTAAAGGGGAAAGTTATGAAAGGTAAGCAGGGAAGTAAATTCTATTCTAACTTATATTCTCAGTATGTTACACTTTTAATTTGTAATGCCTCCTAGTAGTAATGTATTAGGTGAATTAGGCAGAATAAAAACCAGGTGCTCTCTTTTAGATACACTGGTCGACTTTTTAACTGTCCTGAATGGAAGAAAATCAAGGATGCTTTGTCCACACATTGTGACCAGTATAATAATGCAACATAGAATTTATTTTTAGTAATCAACAATCAAATCATCATGTGTGAATGACACATGACTCAAAATAATGGTGTAAAACAGCAGTGGCAATTATGGAAGTTTACTAACATATAGGCTGGCATACCAATAAAAGATGGTTACATTTAACATCAATTGTGAATGAGCCTCAATTTTATCTTTAAGATAAAATTTGGGACTTAAGAATGCAAATAGGTATTATTAACAAAAATGTAAATGGTATAAAAAAGGCTCCACAGCAGTCTGGTGGAAGTATGTAGCAGTGGTCAAGTGGACACAACATGTACATTGAAATGCATGTCAAGCAGAGTTTTAAGACAAAAGTTATAATAAGGACATCGGTTCATACCACAAAGCCATAATAATATATAACAGAGTAAATATTAAGAGCAGCACATTTGCTCCAGAACTGACTTAAGGCCAGTGTCAAATAAAATAAAATTGTTCTGTACACAGATCATTTGTATACTGGGGTTCATCTTCCAAATACATATTGAAAATGAACAATTAATCAAAGAGCTTTTATGAGCATCAGTGAGGTTGACAAAGGTCCAGGCCAAATTTGAGTTTTGGAAATAAAAATTTACTTCTAGATTTTGAATGACTATCCAGTTATAATGAATTACAAGTAAAAGAGAAAACATAATTTCTTATGAAATATTTTATTTCCCATCAAATATACTTTAATGAAAAAGGAATTAATACAGCATACTATTAGTGAAGTGAGAATAGTTAAGAGTTACTGTTCAGACTCTGTTCCTATGGCCCATTATAATTTCTTCATTCTAATCAGGGTTATTAACACTGACAAGTTAAATAAATTAATTCATCAAACTATACAATGTTATGAAATCTCTCATTGAGATAAATTAAACAAGGTAGAACCAATCATTCTTACTTTCTGGTTTAAAACAACACACGAATATAAATTATCAGTGAGTGGTAGTCTTATGCTTTCCAATTAGAGCCATGTTTTGGGTACATGTGATCAAACATCAGACTTCATTTATGCTAACTTCATTATTTTCTTAGCACTGTTGAGCCTTTTGCACAGATAGTAGTGCTTTGTGCTACTGTTATAACTTAACACACCTGAAAAGCCAAGTTAGGCAGAGAACTTGTGTCTCCTTACAAACCTAGAATGAGTCTGTCTCCGGGAAGTGATGTGTGTGAGGGAGACTTGGCCTGAAAGTCGGGTTGCTAAGGATTCTGTAGCTATCATTCCAAGGGCTGCTAGAATTCTTACTCTGCCTTTCCACACAGAAAAGTTGCCAGGCAGCAGCAGACGCAGGATGAGGAGGAAAAGGAAGCGGGTGGTGGTTGAGAGACTGAGAATTGTTAAAGAAATATTATCAGTAATTTAGAATGGAAACAGAGTTACACTGGACAAAGTCACTAAGAAGGCAAAAAACCTTTGGATTGATTTCATTTCTCCAACTGTAGCATTTCAATGCATATCACATTTTTAACTGCTTTCCTTCACAAGTGTGCTGTGTTTGGTAGCATGCAGTTTCAGGTAGGACATGGGGATTGAGCTGAGATTAACATGAGTTCACTGCAACTTTAATTCCAATATTTGCAAAGTATTAGGAGGTATGTACACCTGTGAAGAAAATGAAGGGCGACATAATGAAATATCTAATTAAACCTGGAAAGTAAAAATATTTCTAGGCACATTGTTTTTCTCTTTTTATATATCTGGACATCTCTCTACTATCATGATCCGTAAATACACAAGACATACATATTGCAGTGAAAAACAATTATAATTTTCAACAGATAAATAATAAAAGGTTATACAACTTTGATTGTTTTACATTTTATCTCTTGTTTGAAAAGCTTTTGACTGTAGGAAGGAAAGGATCTTTACTGATTTAGCCATCCTCATTAGACAACAACTGACTTCCATAATAATAATATAGACTTGAGAGACAAATTTTATTCTGCTTTTTGGATACCTCATCAGAAGGCTTCCATCATAACTCAGTTGGTAAAGAATCTGCCTTTAATGCAGGAGACCTGGGTTAGATCCCTGGGTTGGAGACCTGGGTTAGATCCCTGGGTCGGGAAGATCTCCAGGAGCAGGAAATGTCAACCCACTCCAATATTCATGCCTGGAGAATCCCATGCTCAGAGGAGCCTGGCAGGTTACAGTCCATGAGGTCCCAAGAGTTGGATAAGACTTAACAACTAGACTGTCAGAAGGCACAATCAGCAGTAACACAGTCCATGTGTGTTTTAAGCGGGGGAGGAGTTGGAATACAGAAACACCCAAAACTCATCAAATCCTTGTCATTCTACTCTCAAGGAAGTAGCCCTTGAATTTCAAGTCAGTTGCTGATCGTAAAGCTTGTTGCTGTCAGTGCTTTTTAACCTGAACATACTTGTGGTCAAGATGATCTCCTATTTCTAGCTACTAGAACAGAATATGTGTTTACTGCTGGGGATTGGTTGTTGGTGGTCCACAGTCAGGATACACTTTGTCTGAATGAGCTTTTGAGGATACTGATCTCTGTCCTTTTGGCCATCATCTTTCTATTCTTTAATTTTAGTTAGAAACTCTTACTTAGGTTGTTGAAACTGGAAGGAACATGTAATTTATCTCTTTCAATTTACCACATTTTATAAATAAAAAAAATTACAAAGTAAAGGTGACTACTTTGTGGTCACATATTTTATTAATGTCAGAAACAGCCCTTGAATGAAGTTTCCTGATAGTTTCCTATATTATATAGGGGATTTCATTGACATTATTATTTTTTTAAACTGGAGTATAATTGCTTTACAATGTTGTATGACTGTCTGCTGTACAACAAACTGAATCAGCTTAAATATACATATATCCTCTTCCTCTTAGACCTCCCTCCCACCTCCCCCTCATGCCACCCCTCTAGGCCATGGCAGAACACCAAGTTGAGCTCCCTATGCTATACCACAGGTTCCCACTTGCTATTTCACACATGGTAGTGTATTAATATGTAATCTCCAATTCGTCCCACCCTCCCTTTCCCCCACTCTGTCTACGCATCTGTTCTTAACATCTATGTCTTTATCCCTGCCCTGAAACTAGATTTTTTTCCCTAGGGGGAGCCTGGTGGGCTGCCATCTATGGGGTCGCACAGAGTCGGACACGACTGAAGCGACTTAGCAGCAGCAGCAGCAGCAAGGAGTTGCAGCCCAAGGAGTTTGAGTTCATTCATTCACTTAATAGCTATATACTATGTAACAGCCTCTGCACTCAGCACCTGCAAATGGCTGTGAAGAAAATAGCTATGGTTCTTGAACTAGGAGATTTATCTATATCAAAGGTCATTTCTGTGCTGTGGGCTCTGATCAGGCCACCAGATAGCTATTCTCTTGCTCTCTGTATATCCCCTGCTCAACCTGCTTCACCTACAGCCTACTCACATGACTTAACTTTCTACATACTAGTCTGCACCCCAGCTAGTGGCTGCTCTAATCTTTAGATCATAATATCCTCACCATGATAGCTTTTCAAAGGGCAGTGAGAAAGTACCCTCTGCCAGTTTCCCTGGTAACCTATGAGTCAACATGACTGTTGACTGGTATACCCTATAACTGGTAACCTCCTCCTCCCTGTAAGAGCAAAGTGCAACATACCAGGGATTCTGCTTCAGACTTGTACAAGCCCCCATCCTTGAAACAGTTGATATCTCTGTTGCTGACTTGGAGTTCTTTCTTTAGTCTTAAAGCTGGGCAAGTACAGGCCTTGTAGGCCTTGTAGACAGTGCAGCCCAGCTGCCTTTCTCCAGGATCTTGAAGGATGCTGTTGTGAACAACAGGTATGGCACATCAAGTCTACTGCCAAGATCATCCAATAAAATCAGGGCTGCATCTTTCTTAGAAAATATATTTACAGATAAACCTTTATAAAGAAACTGGAGCCCTCTATTAGAATTGGGCTCTGAATAAGAAATCACAAAATATATATTCATATCTGAGTGTTGGTACAGACATTTACTCAATCAGTACAGTGTCCCTCTTTTGATCTAGAACCTGGGGGAAATTTCAGAAATGTTTAGAAGTCAAAACATCTAGAATTTTTGTCAGCGATAACATACAAATTAATCAGAGTCAGGGGATTTTGTTGTGAGGTGGATTCATAAAGAATCAGAGGACAAAAAGGGAACTTGGAAAAGTCTGGTTCAACTTCTGTTCACTTATTTGTTTTTATTATAGTTATTTTTTGGAATTTTTTCAGGTGTTTTATTCACTGTAGCATTTTCTTACTTTATATCCAAATTATTTTTTTCTTATTTACCTTTTATACAGTCTTTAACATTTAATAATTTCTATATCCTCCCAAATATGATATTTTACATGGATTTTTCCTTACATTAGGTACTCAGAGACTACTTGTCTTAATGCTAAATAATGGCTTTTCACTTTTCCCCTTAAACTTGTTTAATCTTTCTTATATCTTTCTGCTGTTTCCTGGTCCTTCTGCCATGAAATACATCCCTGTATATGTAGCAAACAGTATCATACAATGACAAATATAGAAGTTAGGTGTAGACAACTGACAGAGAACAGAGAAGATGGGATATAAGAATTACATTAATTGCACTTTATATATACTTTAATAAAATGAGTTACTGTTAAAATGTAAAAAGGTACTTTGGAACTACAGTCTCTTTGACCAAGACTAGTTTTGTTTTTTGTTTTTTTTTGCTTTAAGATGGGAAATTATTTTTTGTTTTGTTTTGTTGAATTTCATAAGAAGAGTAATTATCTACTTTTTTCAATTCCTTTATCTCATAAAGTAAAATGAAAAAATAAAACACTAAGAACAATAACACATCTTAAAAAAGGAAGAAAGAATAACAAACCTTTCTTCAAAGTATATCAGGCTTAATTCTCACTGGAAATGACTCTTCAGAACTGTCAACAGCTCCATTGTAGCATGGTACCTGTCATAGAGTAAGTACTAAATAGATGTGTGGTAAGTTGAACACATTTATTGTTGAATTTTCACATTCTTTTTCAGGTTTGCTTTAAAGGAAAGTTATAGAACTAACATTTCTAAAACATTCTTTCTTTTTTCTAAATAGAAAAATTCATGTCCCTAACATAGGAAATGTCTCTTGCCCTCTAAAAGTTTTCTTCTGTTATGAAAATTATACTTTTTATTCACAATAAAAACTCAAATGCAAAAAGGAGCTGTCTAGTCCAGAACATAATGCCCTAATTTTGTGTCAAGCCTCTCTTTCTGGGAAGAAAAATAGTGACATTTGGACCTAGATATATTTATCAAGATTTGTGAAAATGTGTGATTTTATGCATGAATACTGGCAAAATAGTTGAAAGACCATTAAATGCTTTTATGACTTTCTATTGCTACATCCTGCATTGTAAATAGATTTTACCAAGGGTATCATTTATATTTTTCTGCAAATGCTACTAACACAACAACAAGAAGAGTCTTAAGACAACATTATTCACAAGCGTGCGATAAAAAAGTTGGGAGAGGATGAATAACTATGTTTAGATATAGGATAAACAACAATATTTTAGGTTTTCAGTCTCTAATTGTGATTAAAAGCATTATTTATAAAAGAAGTACTAATTTATATTTTTTGGTAGATATCAATCTAAATTTATTCCAATGAAATTCCTGTTATTTTCTCATCAAAAGAAAGTGAATGGAAACTGAAATAGTTTTTATGCCTTTTATGGGCTTTACCTAAAACCTATATTGCAATGATCTGAGGAAAAAGAGAATATGTATGTACCTATATGTATACATACATAAAGATAATATAAAGAAAAAAGAGCATATATATATATATATAAACATAATAAGAAAAAAGAAAAAATATATATAACATATACATACACACACATATATGGCATATATTGACCTACATTCAGACAATTTACAAGATTAGTCAAAGCCTGTTGATATTAGTCTTCACTTTTTATCTGAAACTAAGGATATTAATCAGTTTGGACATTACACAAAGGTACATCTATGCAAATAGCTCAGAAGAAGTAACATACTCCCCTGTTCACTTGTAAGACTTTATGTTAAAAGAAAATCATTCCAGGTCTGAATTTGGCTGTGGAGTTTAGACAACCAGCCATGCTTCAAGCTTTAGGCTGCAAGTGAAAGCAAATCATAGCTTCAAGGATGATATGGAAGCAACAGTTGGGCTTGTTTTGTAGCTCTGAAACTGACCCTCTCTGACCCCAATTCCTCCATGCACCTTAGATTTATGGAAGTCACAGTTTCCAAGCCCAAATTAGAATATATTGCCTAATAAATATAATTATTTGGCAATAGGACATAACACTTCTTCTCAAGACTGTTCTAGAAAAGAATTCCTCTCTTTGGTCATAATAAATGCATAAAACACAAGAATATATTGAGAATCTGAGATTCTTCTCAAATTATTGTTTGAGATTACTGACACATAGCCCAAATTTATGAAAGCAGGTATTTAGGTAACTTTAATCACATGGGCAAGGGAGTTAATGTATTGTTTGAAAATGCAAACAGGCTGTAGGACACAACCGTTCTTGCATGCAGGTGTCTCAAGTTAGTAACTTAAATTGTAGTACAAGTGATTTCATGATTTTCAACTGTGATAGGGGTGAACAAGCTAATGAAAGGGAGGTGCTTAGCACTCATGCATGCCTATTTTAAGATCAAAGCACACATTAGCCTCACTTTGTGAAAATAGCAGAAGTGAAAAACAGGTCTTCTGAGTGATGTGCCCTGGGAAGCGCTTCAGTGGGAAATTCAGTGGGGGGAATTAGCATGTAATGTGCTGGATGATCTTCGTATCACTATCCTGAGGGCATTTAGAGGTTAATTTTTAAGCTACCATGATTTGGACCATATTAAAATAAAAAGCAACTTTTAATCTACAGTTTCAAAGCCTAACTGAAATATTTCCCCCACCACTAAGGAAAACACATGTTGACCTCAATTAGGTGCCACCACAGATTTTCATTTAGGTTTTGGTTGAAATCAAATCTTAGCTACCAAAACATAGTTTATTTGAACTAGCATCTGGCACATGAGCTGCTGAAGTAGCTTTTCATTTCCCCCTCATCTCCCCTGCCACTAACCTACCCCCCAAATAAATATGACCACCATTTGTTATGACTTTTCTGTGCAAGTGGTAGGCTAACTCCTCCTTAGGAATATTATTTCAAAAGTAATTTAAATAGTTTCTCACATTAATCAGCTTTGAAATCCAGAAAGAAGGAGGTGCATGACTCTGTTTCTTACTGTTTTATACAACTAAATGTCTCCCGAAAAGAGTAATAATTATATCTGGCATTGAACTATAATATAGAAGAAACCTTGTTTAGAATTGTGAACGTGCAGACCAGCTGTCTACACTATCATACCTGTATGCTTTCAGAATAATAAGGCTCAGAATGCCACTTAATCCTACCTTTTAATATTTCTTTGTCTTCTATTGGGAAACAGTAGAAGCGTGACAAAGAGTATTTTTGTTTATTTTACTCAGTTTTGTTCTTTATATAAAAGGTAATAGGAAAATGTGCCCAAGGGTTTACCCCTTTCCATCTAAACAATTTTGAGAAGAGAAAGCAGATATTTCTGTTCATAGTACTTGAGTGCCCCCTATAGGATACTCTTTATATTCTTCTTCCTGTAGCTAAATAAGCATTTTAAAACTGTTACTGCATAGAAATTTAAAATAAAAATAATAAAATAGGTATCTTTGAGATAAGTAGTCCATGATATATTTTCTTTTCACTGTATCTTCCTGTATAAAAAGTCAAGCATATTATCATTTTAATCACTCATTTCTCTGCTTCTCTAAAAGTTAATCCTACTTTAAAGTTCTGATTTACCTACTTTTCTATTGCATGTCTGCATTTATCATATAAATTACTTTATTTAAAATATGCATCTAATTTTATAATGTTTTTGGATGTAATTTTCTTAAGATATAAAAAGAATCATCAATTAGCTATAAGTTTATCAATTAGCTATACATATCCTTGTATGGGAGGAGGTCCAATTGTCGATCTACCAGGAAACAGAATCTTTGAACTCTTTAAATTAAATTAACATGTATGAACAATAAGGTAATAGAAATAAAAGAAGCATATACTTAACTATTCCTGTCAGTTTAATGTCAGGGGTGTGGTGCCTGATATTTCTTGGTTTTTATAAGCCTTTCTGTTTGTACTGTAGCCTGGAGTTGAAAGTTGTAGACAGCAAGAAGGGAAATATATTCTAACCACAGTTAACTATGTGATATTCACTCTTCATTTATCTAGCTACAAATATATATTCAATGGGGGGGGGAACAGGATAAATTAGGAGCTTGAGATTAATATACACGATCAACAAGGACCTACTGTATAGCACAGGGAATTCTACTCAATATTCTGTAATAATCTATATGGGAAAAGAGTCTGAAAAAGAATACATATATGTATGTGTATAACAATCATTTTGTTTTACTCCCAAAACTAACACAACATTGTAAATCAAATATACTCCAATAAAATTAAGGAAAGCAAAATATATTCAATACATAACTCAGCTGAGACTTTGTTATATTTATAGGGATCCACTTAGGTGACAAGACTTCAGTTGGAGTCTTTTAAAAATGGACTATCAAGTTTATATTCTGTGTAATATACTTAGACCCCAAAAATGTTATTGTCTTTGGTCTAAGGGAAAAACACACAGGCACAAACACTGTTTTTGGCTAAAAACTTTTTTCCTTGGATTAGTTTATTTCTGACTGAGAAGTAGATGCAGCTGTGGTAAGGAAGCAGTGCTATAAGTGGGCAATGAAAAGGAGGCCTTCATTTCCTTTTTTCCTCTCACCCTTCTGCTCTCATATATTCATTGCATGCTTGTTATTTGAAAGGCATGTGGCTTAGTGCTGGGATTGCTCCAGCAGAAAGCCACAGCCCCTGGTTCCTAGAGTAACATGTCTAATGAGAAAATGGGTATGAAGAGACTATTAAAAAGTATCCTGCTAAGTTCTCTAAATGAAGGTATGCATAATGCATAGCATAGGCTTTGATCAACATACATGTCAGTCTCTGTGAAGCAATAAAGATTTCACCAAAGAGGAGCTAACTCAGATGACTCCTGAATATTTTTCTAAGAAAAAAAGGGGAAGACAATCATTCTAGAGGAAGGAATAGCATGTGTTAAGGCACACACTTCTAGATAATAAAGCAAGAGATAATTGGCTAGAAAGATCAGAAGTTGTCAGATAACATAGCATTTGTAAAAGGAATATTACATAATTTGTATTTTAGTCTGAAGGAAATGAATATATCTTATCTTAACATATCAAAAACTACCCAGGAAAATACAAATCCATTCTATCGGAGAACACATTACATTCACATTTCTATATAAACCTGCTGGAATCATATCCTGCATTTCTCTGTTCCCCATAGCAGAGGCAGCCCAGATTCTAGATTCCTATTGCAGGTTATAAAAATAGTTTTCATCTATTATAGAATAATTTAAAGAATCCTAGACTAGTTAATCCACTGAATCAGTACCAAATCTCCCTGGCTGCTTACCCCACTTTATAATTTCTTAATTCTGCCACTAACAATCTAAATGATTTGTGCCAGCTATTTAAATATGTCCAACCATAATGTCCACCCCAGAGAACAGAGGTAATGCCAGGACATCCAGTGCTAGTAATTACTGGATTATGCTGACATCTGCTGTCACTCTGCCAGGCCCTTGGATTCCATACATGGGAATTTCTCAGGTAGCCTGTTGCAATATGACTGGTCTATTTAATGTCCAACCTATTTAATGATTCTCATGTTCTAGGCAGATCCACTGTCCATTAAGCCACATACAACAAGGCTCACTGCTGCTGCCAAAGGAGCTGATCGATTTAGATGGAGAGACAAGACACAGACACACACACAAAAAGATAATGAAATGAAAGGAAGTATATAAAAATGACAAAATCAGAAGTACAAATTATAAAGATAAGTAAAATGGATTTGGGAGGAAAAAACTGCTGTTATAAAGGAAACTTTCAGTGTTAAAATTTCAGGTAAACCTCAAGATATATGTGATATTTATAGCAATAGAGAGATTGCAGATTCTTTCTGTTTGAAAAATGTAATATACAAAATCGTACTTGATCTGTTATTTCAGGGTAGCAAAAAGAGTCTGGTAGCAGTATATCAGGTCTTTTTAACAAAAAAGATGATATGAAATTTTGGAAAGAAAAAAAGGTTGTCAAATTTCTTACTGTACACAAAAGGTAGGCAGCTGATATTATTTTTGTTGTTTTAAAAATGTAACCTTGAAGCAACTGACAAAAAATTAATCTCAAAAATATACAAGCAACTCCTGCACCTCAATTCCAGAAAAATAAACGACCCAATCAAAAAATGGGCCAAAGAACTAAACACACATTTCTCCAAAGAAGACATACAGATGCCTAACAAACACATGAAAAGATGTTCAATATCACTCATTATCAGAGAACTGCATCTCAAAACCACAATGAGGTACCATTTCACGCCAGTCAGAATGACTGCTATCCAAAAGTCTACAAGCAATAAATACTGGGAAGGGTGTGGAGAAAAGGGAACCCTCTTACACTGTTGGTGGGAATGCAAACTAGTACAGCCACTATGGAGAACAGCGTGGAGATTCCTTAAAAAACTGGAAATGGAACTGCGATACGACCCAGCAATCCCACTGCTGGGCATACTCACTGAGGAAACCAGAATTGAAAGAGACACGTGTACCCCAATGTTCATCGCAACACTGTTTATAATAGTCAGGACATAGAAGCAACCTAGATATCCATCAGAAATGGATGAGAAAGCTGTGGTACATACTCATTCATTAAAAAGAATACATTTGAATCCCTTCTAATGAGGTGGATGAAACTGGAGCCTATTATACAGAGTGAAGTAAGCCAGAAAGAAAAACACTAATACAGTATCAGTCAGTTCAGTTCAGTCTCTCAGTCGTGTCCGACTCTTTGAGACCCCATGAATCACAACATGCCAGGCCTCCCTGTCCATCACCAACTCCCAGAGTTCACTCAGACTCACGTCCATCGAATCAGTGATGCCATCCAGCATCTCATCCTCTGTCATCCCCTTATCCTCCTGCCCTCAATCTCTCCCAGCATCAGAGTCCTTTAAAATGAGTCAACTCCTCGCATGAGGTGACCAAAGTACTCGAGTTTCAGCTTTAGCATCATTCTTTCCAAAGAAATCCCAGGGCTGATATCCTTCAGAATGGACTGGTTGGATCTCCTTGCAGTCCAAGGAACTCTCAAGAGTTTTCTCCAACACCACAGTTCAAAAGCATCAATTCTTCAGCACTCAGCCTTCTTCACAGTCCAACTCTCACATCCATACATGACTACTGGAAAAACCATAGCCTTGATTAGACGGACCTTTGTTGGCAAAGTAATGTCTCTGCTTTTGAATATGCTATCTAGGTTGGTCATAACGTTCCTTCCAAGGAGTAAGCGTATTTTAATTTCATGGCTGCAGTCACCATCTGCAGTGATTTTGGAGCCCCAAAAACTAAAGTCTGACACTGTTTCCACTGTTTCCCCATTATTTCCCATGAAGTGGTGGGACCAGATGCTATGATCTTCGTTTTCTGAATGTTGAGCTTTAAGCCAACTTTTTAACTCTCCTCTTTCACTTTCATCAAGAGGCTTTTTAGTTCCTCTTCACTTTCTGCCATAAGGGTGGTGTCATCTGCATATCTGAGGTTATTGATATTTCTCCCAGCAATCTTGATTCCAGCTTGTGTTTCTTCCAGTACAGCATTTCTCATGATGTACTCTGCATAAGTTAAGTAAACAGGGTGACAATATACAGTCTTGACGAACTCCTTTTCCTATTTGGAACCAGTCTGTTGTTCCATGTCCAGTTCTAACTGTTGCTTCCTGACCTGCATACAAATTTCTTAAGAGGCAGGTCAGGTGGTCTGGTATTCCCATCTCTTTCAGAATTTCCCACAGTTTATTGTGATCCACACAGTCAAAGGCTTTGGCATAGTCAATAAAGCAGAAATAGATGTTTTTCTGGAACTCTCTTGCTCTTTCCATGATCCAGCGGATGTCGGCAATTTGATCTCTGGTTCCTCTACCTTTTCTAAAACCAGCTTGAACATCTGGAAATTCATGGTTCATGTACTGCTGAAGCCTGGCTTGGAGAATTTTGAGCATTACTTTACTAGCATGTGAGATGAGTGCAATTGTGCGGTAGTTTGAGCATTCTTTGGCATTGCCTTCCTTTGGGATGGGAATGAAAACTGACCTTTTCCAGTCCTCTGGCCACTGCTGAGTTTTCCAAATTTGCTGGCATATTGAGTGCAGCACTTCCACAGCATCATCTTTCAGGACTTGAAATAGCTCAATTAGAATTCCATCATGTCCACTAGCTTTGTTCGTAGTGATGCTTTCTAAGGCCCACTGGACTTCACATTCCAGGATGTCTGGCTCTAGGTCAGTGATCACACCATCATGATTATCTGGGTCATGAAAATCTTTTTTGTACAGTTCTTCTGTGTATTCTTGCCACCTCCTCTTAATATCTTCTGCTTCTGTTAGATCCATACCGTTTCTGTCCTTTATCGAGCCCATCTTTGCATGAAATGTTCCCCTGGTATCTCTAATTTTCTTGATGAGATCTCTAGTCTTTCCCATTCTGTTATTTTCCTCTATTTCTTTGTATTGATTGCTGAGGAAGGCTTTCTTATCTCTTCTTGCTATACATGGAATTTAGAAAGATGGTAATGATAACCCTGTATGCAAGACAGCAAAAGAGACACAGATGTATAGAACAGTCTTTTGGACTCTGTGGGAAAGGGGGAGGGTGGGATGATTTGGGAGAATCACATTGAAACATGTATATTATCATGTGTGAAATGAATTGCCAGTCCAGGTGTGATGCATCATACAGGATGCTTGGTGCTGGTGCACTGGGATGACCCAGAGGAATGGGATGGGGAGGGAGGTGGGAAGGGAGTTCAGGATGGGGAACACATGTATACCCATGGCAGATTCATGTTAATATATGGCAAAACCAATACAATATTGTAAAGTAATTAGCCTCCATTTAAAATAAATTAATTCATATTAAAAAATAAAAATAAAATAAATAAATAAGCGTAACCTCTTTTTTAAAAATCATACTGGCAGATTTACATATGTATATAAAGTTTACAAATTTTTAAGAAGACAGAAGTAAAGAAAATCTGATTACTAACAGCATGGAAAAGAAATGGGAGAGTGTAAAGAAATATACCTTAAAAAGGATGATGATTGAAATAAGAAGAAATGTACCTATTACCACAATAAATGTGAATAAATTAAATACTCAAATGAAAATTCAATAATTTTTCAGATTGATTTTTTTAATCCAACTACATGTTATTTTCCACAGTTTATTGTGATCCACACACTCAAAGGCCTTGGCATAGTCAATAAAGCAGAAATAGATGTTTTTCTGGAACTCTCTTGCTTTTTTGATGATCCAGCGGATGTTGGCAATATGATCTCTGGTTCCTCTGCCTTTTCTCAAACCAGCTTGAACATCTGGAAGTTCACAGTTCACGTATTGCTGAAGCCTGTGTTGGAGGATTTTGAGTATTACTTTACTAACGTGTGAGATGAGTTAATTGTGCGGTAGTTTGAGCATTCTTTGGCATTGCCTTCCTTTGGGATTGGAGTGAAAACTGACCTTTTCCAAATTGTGGCCACTGCTGAGTTTTCCAAATTTGCTGACACATTGAGTGGAGCACTTCCACAGCAACATCTTTCAGGATTTGAAATACCTCAACTGGAATTCCATCACCTTCACTAGCTTTGTTCATAGTGATGTGAGAGTCGGACTGTGAAGAAAGCTGAGCACCAAAGAATTGATGCTTTGGAACTGTGGTGCTGGAGAAGACTCTTTTTTTTTTTTTTAATCCCTTTTTTTTTTTTAACTTTACAATATTGTATTAGTTTTGTCAAATATTGAAATGAATCCGCCACAGGTATACATGTGTTCCCCATCCTGAACCCTCCTCCCTCCTTCCTCCCCATACCATCCCTCTGGGTCGTCCCAGTGCACCAGCCCCAAGCATCCAGTATTGTGCATAGAACCTGGACTGGCAACTCATTTCATACATGATATTATACATGTTTCAATGCCATTCTCCCAAATCTTCCCACCCTCTCCCTCTCCAACAGAGTCCATAAGACTATTCTATACATCAGTGTCTTTTTTGCTGTCTTGCATACAGGGTTATTGTTTCCATCTTTCAAAATTCCATATATATGCATTAGGATACTGTATTGGTGTTTTTCTTTCTGGCTTACTTCATTCTGTATAATAGGCTCCAGTTTCATCCACCTCATTAGAACTGATACAAATGTATTCTTTTTAATGGCTGAGTAATACTCCATTGTGTATATGTACCACTGCTTTCTTATCCATTCATCTGCTGATGGACATCTAGGTTGCTTCCATGTCCTGGCTATTATAAACAGTGCTGCAATGAACATTGGGGTACACGTGTCTCTTTCCCTTCTGGTTTCCTCAGTGTATATGCCCAGCAGTGGGATTGCTGGATCATAAGGCAGTTCTATTTCCAGTTTTTTAAGGAATCTCCACACGGTTCTCCATAGTGGCTGTACTAGTTTGTATTCCCACCAACAGTGTAAGAGGGTTCCCTTTTCTCCACACCCTCTCCAGCATTTATGGCTTGTAGACTTTTGGATCGCAGCCATTCTGACTGGTGTGAAATGGTACCTCATAGTGGTTTTGATTTGCATTTCTCTGATTATGAGTGATATTGAGCATCTTTTCATGTGTTTGTTAGCCATCTGTATGTCTTCTTTGGAGAAGTGTCTATTTGGTTCTTTGGCCCATTTTTTGATTGGGTCATTTATTTTTCTGGAGTTGAGCTGTAGGAGTTGCTTGTATATTTTTGAGATTAGTTGTTTGTCCGTTGCTTCATTTGCTATTATTTTCTCCCATTCTGAAGGCTGTCTTTTCACCTTGCTAATAGTTTCCTTTGATGTGCAGAAGCTTTTAAGTTTAATTAGGTCCCATTTGTTTATTTTTGCTTTTATTTCCAATATTCTGGGAGGTGGGTCATAGAGGATCCTGCTGTGATGTATGTCAGAGAGTGTTTTGCCTGTGTTCTCCTCTAGGAGTTTTCTAGTTTCTGGTCTTACCTTGAGATCTTCAATCCATTTTGAGTTTATTTTTGTGTATGGTGTTAGAAAGTGTTCTAGTTTCATTCTTTTACAAGTAGTTGACCAGATTTCCCAGCACCACTTGTTAAAGAGATTGTCTTTAATCCATTGTATATTCTTGCCTCCTTTGTCAAAGATAAGGTGTCCATATGTGCGTGGATTTATCTCTGGGATTTCTATTTTGTTCCATTGATCTATATTTCTGTCTTTGTGCCAGTACCATACTGTCTTGATAACTGTGGCTTTGTAGTAGAGCCTGAAGTCAGGTAGGTTGATTCCTCCAGTTCCATTCTTCTTTCTCAAGATCACTTTGGCTATTCGAGGTTTTTTGTATTTCCATACAAATTGTGAAATTATTTGTTCTAGCTCTGTGAAGAATACCATTGGTAGCTTGATAGGGATTGCATTGAATCTATAAATTGCTTTGGGTAGTATACTCATTTTCACTATATTGATTCTTCCAATCCATGAACATGGTATATTTCTCCATCTATTAGTGTCCTCTTTGATTTCTTTCACCAGTGTTTTATAGTTTTCTATATATAGGTCTTTAGTTTCTTTAGGTAGATATATTCCTAAGTATTTTATTTTTTCCGTTGCAATGGTGAATGGAATTGTTTCCTTAATTTCTCTTTCTGTTTTCTCATTATTAGTGTATAGGAATGCAAGGGATTTTTGTGTGTTGATTTTATATCCTGCAACTTTACTATGGTCATTGATTAGCTCTAGTAATTTTCTGGTGGGGTCTTTAGGGTTTTCTATGTAGAGGATCATGTCATCTGCAAATAGTGAGAGTTTTACTTCTTCTTTTCCAATTTGGATTCCTTTTATTTCTTTTTCTGCTCTGATTGCTGTGGCCAAGACTTCCAAAACTATGTTGAATAGTAATGGAGAAAGTGGGCACCCTTGTCTTGTTCCTGACTTTAGAAGAATTGCTTTCAATTTTTCCCCATTGAGGATAATGTTTGCTGTGGGTTTGTCATATATAGTTTTATTATGTTGAGGTATGTTCCTTCTATTCCTGCTTTCTGGAGAGTTTTTATCATAAACGGACGTTGAATTTTGTCAAAAGCTTTCTCTGCATCTATTGAGATAATCATATGGTTTTTATTTTTCAATTTGTTAATATGGTGTATTACATTGATTGATTTGCAGATATTGAAGAATCCTTGCATCCCTGGGATAAAGCCCACTTAGTCATGGTGTATGATCTTTTTAAAGTGTTGTTGGATTCTGATTGCTAGAATTTTGTGAAGGATTTTTTCATCTGTGTTCATCAGTGATATTGGCCTGTAGTTTTCTTTTTTTTTGTGGGATCTTTGTCAGGTTTTGGTATTAAGGTGATGGTGGCCTCATAGAATGAGTTTGGAAGTTTACCTTCCTCTGCAATTTTCTGGAAGAGTTTGAGCAGGATAGGTGTTAGCTCTTCTCTAAATTTTTGGTAGAATTCAGCTGTGAAGCCGTCTGGACCTGGGCTTTTGTTTGCTGAAGATTTTTGATTACAGTTTCAATTTCCATGCTTGTGATGGGTCTGTTAAGATTTTCTATTTCTTCCTGGTCTAGTGTTGGAAAGTTGTACTTTTCTAAGAATTTGTCCATTTCTTCCATGTTGTCCATTTTATTGGCATATAATTATTGATAGTAGTCTCTTATGATCCTTTGTATTTCTGTGTTGTCTGTTGTGATCTCTCCATTTTCGTTTCTAATTTTATTGATTTGATTTTTCTCCCTTTGTTTCTTGATGAGTCTGGCTAATGGTTTGTCAATTTTATTTATCCTTTCAAAGAACCAGCTTTTGGCTTTGTTGATTTTTGCTATGGTCTCTTTTGTTTCTTTTGCAATTATTTCTGCTCTAATTTTTAAGATTTCTTTCCTTCTACTAACCCTGGGGTTCTTCATTTCTTCCTTTTTGAGAGTCCCTTGGACTGCAAGGAGATCCAACTAGTCCATCCTAAAGGAGACCAGTCCTGGGTGTTCATTGGAAGGACTGATGCTAAGGCTGAAACTCCAATACTTTGGCCACCTCATGAGAAGCATTGACTCATTGGAAAAGACCCTGATGCTGAGGGGGATTGGGGGCAGGAGGAGAAGGGGCCGACAGAGGATGAGATGGCTGGATGGCATCACTGACTCGATGCACATGAGTTTGGGTGAATTCCAGGAATTGGTGATGGACAGGGAGGCCTGGCATGCTGCTATTCATGGGGTTGCAAAGAGTCAGACACGACTGAGCAACTGAACTGAACTGACATGTTATTTTAAATGCTATTGTTCAAAAAGGGTTATTGAGAATCTCTATTTAGTAAATAGTGTATAAGGACCTGAATATTCAACAGTTAAATAGATATTTACAGTGTTTTCCTTCAAAGAAAATCAAATGTCATGTGATAAAAGTTAGAGGCCAATATAAACCTAAATAAGTCAGGGGGAAAATACTGATGTCAGAAACAACTGAATTCTAAGGAAAGAAAACATATTTATAAAAAATGATGTAATATATTGATAAAAGTTGTAAAAAATTAATCATTGTCTCATATATATCTTTCATAGTTTTTCCAGTAGTCATGTATGGATGTGAGAGCTGGACAAGAAAAAAGTCTGAGCACCAAAGAATTGATGCCTTAAAACTGTGGTTCTGGATAAGACTCTTGAGAGTCCCTGAGAAAGAAAGGAGATCAAACCAGTCAATCCTAAAGGAAATCAACCTGGAATGTCCATTGGAAGGACTGATGCTGAAGCTGAAGCTCCAATACTTTTGCCACCTGATGCAAAGAGCTGACTCATTAGAAAAGACCCAAATGCTGGGAAAGATTGAAGGCAGGAGGAGAGGGGATGACAGAGGACAAGATGGTTGGATGGCATCACCGACTCAATGGACATGAGTTTGAGCAAGCTCTGGAAGATGGTGGAGGACAGGGAACCCTGGTGTCTTGCAGTCCATGCGGTCACAAAAAGTAGGACACAACTGAGCAACTGAACAAAAACAAAATGCAAGAATGCATTAAAACTAATCAAAATAGATATTAACACACTTCAAAGAAAGACCTGTAGCTTTGTTTGAAAGACTACTGAAGTCACATTTATGTGGTGAAATTAATGAAATGTTGAACAAATCATTTTTTAAAAATATTTATTTACTCGGCTGCTCTGTGTTTTAGTTGCAGTGTGGGGTATCTTTGATCTTCATTGCAGCATACAGAATCTTTAGTTGTGGCATGGAAACTTATAGTTATCAGCATGTGGGATCTAATTCCTTGACCAGGAATTGAACCTAGGCCCCCTGCATTGAGAATGCAGAGTCTTAGCCACTGGATCACCAGGGAAGTCCCCAGTACAAATCATTTTGATTTTCATGAATGGAGACTCATGTGTCTGTAGATAAATATGTCCTTTCTACCCCAATTACTCTAAAATGTAAAACAATTCAAAATTAGATTTCAAGGTTTCTTCATTTGGAATGTGGCCAAATGATTTTAATATTAAGCTGGATAAATAAATATACAAGAAAGCCAGGAAAATGTTCACTAACAAGAGTAAAGGAGAGGATAGTATTTGCACTAGAAAATTCTCCTGGAAATTCAAAGCTATACAAATTAAAGACTGTAATGAGGTAGAAATAAACAGAAAGACCAGTTAGATAAGATAGAAATTCCAGAAGCTGTTTTAAATAGAAGAATATGGCATAGCATACAGTTAGCTTCAATACAATGTACAAAAGTTATTCAAACAATTCTAATTATTGATATAATTTTTCACACAATTATCAACACATTCTCTACTTTATGTGAACACATGATTTTTAAAAAGTGCTGTGTTTAAAAAAAAAAAAAAAGTAGTGTCAATGCCCACAAGAGTCGGGTACAAAAACCAGCCACGATAGATAAAGCTTTACAGAATGCTTTCCAAATCTGGGTTTAGGAGTTTCTGAAAAATATTAAAGGCAGAAAGCAAATTGGACAATCATTAGGATCATATGTGGCCACTCTCCAAAAACTGCATTAAGGAGTGTAAAGAAATCAGTAGGAAGACTAAATTATGTCTTTTTCTTATGTCATTATTGTGACGACCTTAAGACTATTCCAGGTGTTGGCTACATATGCAACCTATAGTTTCAATTATCAACCCAGTCCAAAGATTGCCTGATTGCAGGCATTCTATCGACTTGAAATATCCCAGAACATGGAATACAGAATTGGTAAATTTTATTTTAATTTTGAAATTTATTGAATAGACTCAGTAAAGAATTAGAGGCAAAGCAAGTAGGTTTTTATATGAGCAATGGCTACACAGTAATGGGATTCAGTATTTGGGAGAATATACATGGAAATTAAGGAATTTAGGGTAATTCCTCTTTCAACCTTTCCTTTGAAAAGCCAGGCGGCTGCAACCAGCGCACTAAGCTGTGACTGAGGAGCTACCCCACGTCCGAGGTCGGGGCGGGGTGGGGCGGGGTGGGGGTGGGGGGCGGTGGTGGCCGAGAGGACTTACCCTGCATCTGAGGTCAGGGATGGCGGCTGGGAGGAGCTACCCCACGCCTCCACGCCTGAGGCCAGGGGCGGTGGCCAAGAGGAGGAGCCCCACGTCCAAGGAGCCTTGGCTGCGCCGGTGCAGGAGGGCCTAGAGGAGCTATCCCACGTTGGTGGTCAGGAAGGGCGGCGGTGAGGAGATACCCCTCATCCAAGGTAAGGAGCAGTGGCTGTGCTTTGCTGGAGCAGCCATAAAGAGATACCCCACGCCCAAGGTAAGAGAAACACAAGTAAGACGGTAAGTGTTGCAAGAGGGCATCAGAGGGCAGACACACTGAAACCATACTCACAGAAAACTAGTCAATCTAATCACACTAGGACCACAGCCTTGTCTAACTCAATGAAACTAAGTCATGCCCGTGGGGCAACCCAAGATGGGCGGGTCATGGTGGAGAGATATGACAGAATGTGGTCCACTGGAGAAAGGAATGGCAAATCACTTCAGTATTCTTGCCTTGAGAACCCCATGAACAGTATGAAAAGGCAAAATGATAAGATACTGAAAGAGGAACTCCCCGGGTCAGTAGGTGCCCAATATGCTACTGGAGATCAGTGGAGATAACTCCAGAAAGAATGAAGGGATGGAGCCAAAGCAAAAACAATACCCAGCTGTGGATGTGACTGGTGATAGAAGCAAGGTCTGATGCTGTAAAGAGCAATATTGCATAGGAACCTGGAGTGTCAGGTACATGAATTAAGGCAAATTGGAAGTGGTCAAACAAGAGATGGCAAGAGTGAATGTTGACATTCTAGGAATCAGCAAACTAAAATGGACTGGAATGGGTGAATTTAAGTCAGATAACCATTATATCTACTACTGCGGGCAGGAATCCCTCAGAAGAAATGGAGTAGCCATCATGGTCAACAAAAGAGTCCAAAATGTAGTGCTTGGATGCAATCTCAAAAATGACAGAATGATCTCTGTTCATTTCCAAGGCAAACCATTCAATATCACAGTAATCCAAGTCTATGCCCCAACCAGTAATGCTGAAGAAGCTGAAGTTGAACGGTTCTATGGAGACCTACAAGACCTTTTAGAACTAACACCCAAAAAAGCTGTCCTTTTCATTATAGGGGACTGGAATGCAAAAGTAGGAAGTCAAGAAACACCTGGAGTGACAGGCAAATTTGGCCTTGGAATACGGAATGAAGCAGGGCAAAGACTAATAGAGTTTTGCTAAGAAAATAGCAAACACCCTCTTCCAACAACACAAGAGAAGACTCTATACATGGACATCACCAGATGGTCAACACCAAAATCAGATTGATTATATTCTTTGCAGCCAAAGATGGAGAAGCTCTATACAGTCAGCAAAAACAAGACTGGGAGCTGACTGTGGCTCAAATCATAAACTCCTTATTGCCAAATTCAGACTTAAATTGAAAAAGTAGGGAAAACCACTAGACCATTCAGGTATGACCTAAATCAAATCCTTTATGATTATACAGTGGAAGTGAGAAATAGATTTAAGGGCCTAGATCTGATAGATAGAGTGCCTGATGAACTATGGAATGAGGTTCATGACATTGTACAGGAGACAGGGATCAAGACCATCCCCACGGAAAAGAAATGCAAAAAAGCAAGTTGGCTGTCTGGGGAGGCCTTACAAATAGCTTGAAAAGAAAAGAAGCAAAAAGCAAAGGAGAAAAGGAAAGATATAAGCATCTGAATGCAGAATTCCAAAGAATAGCAAGGAGACATAAGAAAGCCTTCTTCAGCGATCAATGCAAAGAAATAGAGGAAAGCAACAGAATGGGAAAGACTAGAGATCTCTTCAAGAAAATTAAAGATACTAAGGGAACACTTCATGCAAAAATGGGCTCGATAAAGGACAGAAATGGTATGGACCTAATAGAAGCAGAAGATATTAAGAAGAGATGGCGAGAATACACAGAAGAACTGTACAAAAAAGATCTTCACAACCGATAATCACGATGGTGTGATCACTCACCTAGAGCCAGACATCCTAGAATGTGAAGTCAAGTGGGCTTTAGAAAGCATCACTACGAACAAAGCTAGTGGACGTGATGGAATTCCAGTTGAGCTATTCCAAATCCTGAAAGATGATGTTGTGAAAGTGCTGCACTCAATATGCCAGCAAATTTGGAAAACTCATCAGTGGCCACAGGACTGAAAAGGTCAGTTTTCATTCCAATCCCAAAGAAAGGCAATGCCAAAGAATGCTCAAACTACCACACAATTGCACTCATCTCACACGCTAGTAAACTAATGCTCAAAATTCTCCAAGCCAGGCTTCAGCAATATGTGAACTGTGAACTTCCTGATGTTCAAGCTGGTTTTAGAAAAGGCAGAGGAACCAGAGATCAAATTGCCAACATCCACTGGATCATGGAAAAAGCAAGAGAGTTCCAGAAAAACATCTATTTCTGCTTTATTGACTATGCCAAAGCCTTTGACTGTGTGGATCACAATAAACTGTGGAAAATTCTGAAAGAGATAGGAATACAAGACCACCTGACCTGCCTCTTGAGAAATCTGTATGCAGATCAGGAAGCAACAGTTAGAACTGGACATGGAACAACAGACTGGTTCCAAATAGGAAAAGGAGTTCGTCAAGACTGTATATTGTCACCCTGCTTATTCAACTTCTATGCAGAGTGCATCATGAGAAATGCTGGACTGGAAGAAACACAAGCTGGAATCAAGATTGCTGGGAGAAATATCAATAACCTCAGATATGCAGATGACACCACCCTTATGGCAGAAAGTGAAGAGGAAGTAAAAAGTCTCTTGACGAAAGTGAAAGAGGAGAGTGAAAAAGTTGGCTTAAAGCTCAACATTCAGAAAAAGAAGATCATGGCCTCTGGTCCCATCACTTCATGGCAAATAGATGGGGAAACAGTGGAAACAGTGTCAGACTTTATTTTTCTGGGCTCCAAAATCACTGCGGATGGTGACTGCAGCCATGAAATTTAAAGACGCTTACTCCTTGGAAGGAACGTTATGACCAACCTAGATAGCATATTCAAAAGCAGAGACGTTACTTTGCCAACAAAGGTTCATCTAGTCAGGGCTATAGTTTTCCTGTGGTCATGTATGGATGTGAGGGTTGGACTGTGAAGAAGGCTGAGTGCCGAAGAATTGATGCTTTTGAACTGTGGTGTTGGAGAAGACTCTTGAGAGTCCCGTGGACTGCAAGGAGATCCAACCAGTCCATTCTGAAGGAGATCAGCCCTGGGATTTCTTTGGAAGGAATGATGCTGAAGCTGAAACTCCAGTACTTTGGCCACCTCATGTGAAGAGTTGACTCATTGGAAAAGACTCTGATGCTGGGAGGGATTGCGGGCAGGAGGAGAAGGGGATGACAGAGGATGAGATGGCTGGATGGCATCACTGACTCGATGGACGTGAGTCTGGGTGAACTCTGGGAGTTAGTGATGGACAGGGAGGCCTGGCATGCTGCGATTCGTGGGGTCTCAAAGAGTCGGACACGACTGAGCGACTGAACTGAACTGAATTTTGATGTGTAGGCAACTAAAAATGTCACTGCAATGCTTTAAGAAGGCCTATGTCTGCATCTCCCCGGAAAAACACTGTAATTGTAAAAGTACACATTTGATTAACAATATCATTGTCTGGATCAAAAAGGTTTCAAGAATCAAATTTTTATATTATATAAAGAGTGTTCAGGTTGTTGAATGCCCACAGTGAAAAGAAACTGTAAGAGCGGGGTCTTCAGAATGGTGCAAGTGAACAATAAATGACAGATCTATTTGATTATGGGAAGAGCAAAGCCACTGAGCAGAAGAAACAAAGCAAAATTTATAGATAATGGGCTGTAACATTTTAGATATTGCCCTGAAATTTACTTAGGAAACACCATTAAAGATAGCACCAGAGTAGGAGCCAAAAATTCGTTTTGTTTTGATCTTTATCATAGATCTATTAGTATGACAGGCAAAAAATTTAAACCTTTGATATTCAGTGTTATCTGTGAACTGAAAATTACATCTACTTAATTGAGTTATTGGTACAGTTACATAAAATAATGAAAATAAGAGCATGTAGTATGGTACTTGGCACATGACTGAATTCTGGGCCAGAAATATTTCTGAAATCGAAAGTCAGTAAACATATCAGGCTACAGTACCTCTTTAACTAAAAATGTCAAAATAGAAGTGTCCTATTAGTCCTACATGGAAAAAGATCACTGTACCCCATAACAAGCTAGTAAGAGAAAGAATACAGCTCTATCACATTAAAAACAAAAGATACTAATATTGTCTACACTAATGATGGTTCTCAAACATAACTGTACATTATTGTGAAAGCTTCAAAAACTACAGCTACTTGCATCCCCAGTTTCTAAAATTGTTCCCGGATGGGGTGCTTTCTGGATGACTCTAATATGTATCATGGAATGATAGCTGGAAGATATAAGCTAAAATATAATGAAAAAAGAGAGAGATAATGAATTTTCAGATGGGAAAGGCATAGGAAGCCAGAAGTATTATGATGAAATTTGGATACTATTGAGAACTCAGAAATATAATTTCAGGTGTCTTCAAATTAAAAAAAAATTATATATATATATATATATATATATAAGGGAGAAGGAAGCGGGAGAGACCATAACTGACAGCAAATATTACTTTATAAAGTGAATTACTTCAAGAAACTCATTGCTTATAGTAATGGTACAAATAGAGAGTCACTGTAAGCTTATGTCTGCTAGACTTAAATTTGACCATTATATGTTCTAGGGAAATGCAAAGCATTTTATTTAGCACATCCCACATTAATGTTCTCTAATAAATCCATAGAGTGTGATCAATCCACAGAGTGTGAGGAAGATGCCCTTGACAAATGATTTCTGGTTCTGCAAACAGCCCTGGAGAATGATTACGAGCAGTGTGAACCTCAATCTGCTGTTAGAGATGATATTCTGGTTTGAGGAGGCTGTTATGTTTACAGAGCCTGAAATTCAGGTGCCTCAGCCTTTAGGAATCTTAGCAAACCAGAATTTTGCTTTGAAAAGTTGGGTTTCTTTTCTTTTTTCCTATTGTAGTGAGCTACAGTGTTCACAGCTGCTATTTGCCAGCCTGCTCACAGCTGTGCCACCTCATTTGAAATTATACTTCAGAGTTCCCTTGACATGTTCTGTTTTGTACTTTTTGCTCATAGTTGATCTTATTCAGTTTCACACAGAGAACCTGTAAAGGAAGTTGCTCAGCTTCTCTCTCACAGGTCAAACCCAGGGGGATGATGTTAAGGTGAGTTCCATGGTAGTGCTAACAGACTGTGATGCCCAAGGTTTTTCTGGGGAAGCCCAACATCCTTGTCTCCACTTTGGAGGAGGCAAGATGCAAAAGAATTTAGAGATGCAAGCCATTTTAGAACTAGAAGGGTTCCTAGGGCTTTTCTTTGGAACGCCTCATTTTACCAAGAAAAAATATAAATATCCAAGTTTATATAGCTAGTTGGTAACAGAACTGATAGAAGATTTTAGATGCTCTGTTAATACCAACATCATATTACTGTTACACCACATTACTTCTGCACTGGCAAATGCATGTAAGAGACAATGAAAGTTATTCCAATAAAATATCCTCCTTATTAACCATTAAAAATCTATGTGAGAGCACTGTTCAAACACCAGTATTCACTAATAGCTTGAAGTTTTCAAGAGAACTTCTGAAACATAAAAATGTATGGCAGGTTGACTGGCAGGGTTATTACAGCACTGAGACATCCCTAACAAGAACTAGATCTAAATAGAATATATGCCAATTATGATGTATCAGTGGCTAATGAGGCATTCTCTATACTAAATCAATTCTAGGAGTCTTTAGTAATACTGATAATGCTATATGTTCACACAAATCTGATAAAAAAAACCTATCCGGTAACTGTCATGGTCATGCTGGTAAACACCTATTTTACCACATCTAGAGATTTTTCAGTAAAATAGAAATAACTGTGTCAAGGCTGTTTATTGTCACCCTGCTTATTTAACTTATATGCAGGGTGCATCATGTGAAATGCCAAGCTGGATGAAGCTCAAACTGGAATCAAGATTGCTGGGAGAAATATCAATAACCTCAGTTAGGCAGATTCAGTTAAGTTCAGTCGCTCAGTCGTGTCTGATTTTTTCATTCCCATGAATCACAGCATGCCAGGCCTCCCTGTGCATCACCAACTCCCGGAGTTCATTCAAACTCATGTCCATCGAC
Organism: Bos javanicus; assembly: GCF_032452875.1. Classification (NCBI taxonomy): domain Eukaryota; kingdom Metazoa; phylum Chordata; class Mammalia; order Artiodactyla; family Bovidae; genus Bos; species Bos javanicus. The sequence continues at coordinate 54,628,473 of NC_083869.1, read as the reverse complement.
TCGGTGATGCCATCCAGCCATCTCATCCTCTGTCGCCCCCTTCTCTTCCTGTCCCCAATAGCTCCCAGCATCAGGATCTTTTCCAATGAGTCAGCTTTTCACATGAGGTAGCCAAAGGGCTGGAGTTTCAGCTTCAGCATCAGTCCTTTCAATGAACACCCAGGACTGATCTCCTTTATGATGGACTGGTTGGATTTCCTTGCAGTCCAAGGAACTCTCAAGAGTCTTCTCCAACACCACAGTTTAAAAGCATCAATTCTTTGGCGCTCAGCTTTCATCACAGTCCAATGCTCACATTCATACGTGACCACTGGAAAAATCATAGCCTTGACTAGATGGACCTTTGTTGGCAAAGTAATATCTCTGCTTTTCAATACGTTATCTAGGTTGGTCATAACCCTCTTTCCAAGGAGTAAGCATCTTTTAATTTCATGGGTGCAATCACCATCTGCAGTGATTTTGGAGCCCAAAAAAATAAAGTCTGACACTGTTTCCACTGTTTCCCCATCTATTTGCCATGAAGTGATGGGACCAGATGCCATGATCTTCATTTTCTGAATGTTGAGCTTTAAGCCAACTTTTTCACTCTCCTCTTTCACTTTCATCAAGAGGCTTTTGAGTTCCTCTTCCATTTCTGCCATAAGGGTGGTGTCATCTGCATATCTGAGGTTATTGATATTTCTCCCGGCAATCTTGATTCCAGCTCGTGCTTCTTCCAGCCCAGCGTTTCTCATGATGTACTCTGCATATAAGTTAAATAAGCAGAGTGACAATATACAGCCTTGATGTACTACTTTTCCTATTTGGAACCAGTCTGTTGTTCCATGTCCAGTTCTAACTGTTGCTTCCTGACCTGCCTATAGGTTTCTCAAGAGGCAGGTCAGGTGGTCTTGTATTCCTATCTCTTTCAGAATTTTCCACAGTTTATTGTGATCCACACAGTCAAAGGCTTTGGCATAGTCAATAAAGCAGAAATAGATGTTTTTCTGGAACTCTCTTGCTTTTTCCATGATCCAGTGGATGTTGGCAATTTGATCTCTGGTTCCTCTGCCTTTTCTAAAACCAGCTTGAACATCTGGAAGTTCACGGTTCATGTATTGCTGAAGCCTGGCTTGGATAATTTTGAGCATTAGTTTACTAGCGTGTGAGATGAGTGCAATTGTGTGGTAGTTTGACCATTTTTTGGCATTGCCTTTCTTTGGGATTGGATTGAAAACTGACCTTTTCCAGTCCTGTGGCCACTGCTGAGTTCTCCAAATTTGCTGACATATTGAATGCAGCACTTTCACAACATCGTCTTTCAGGACTTGAAATAGCTCAATTAGAATTCCATCACGTCCACTAGCTTTGTTCATAGTGATGCTTTCTAAAGCCCACTTGACTTCACATTCTAGGATGTCTGGCTTTAGGTGAGTGATCACACCATCGTGATTATCTGGGTAGTGAAGCTCTTTTTTGTACAGTTCTCCCATGTATTCTTGCCATCTCTTCTTAATATCTTCTGCTTCTGTTGGGTCCATACCATTTCTGTCCTTTATCGAGCCCATCTTTGCATGAAATGTTCCCTTTGTATCTCTAATTTTCTTGAAGAGATCTCTAGTCTTTTCCATTCTATTGCTTTCCTCTATTTCTTTGCAATGATCACTGAGGAAGGCTTTCTTATGTCTCCTTGCTATTCTTTGGAACTCTGCATTCAGATGCATATATGTTTTCTTTTCTTCTTTGCTTTTCACTTCTCTTCTTTTCACAGATATTTGTAAGGCTTCCTCAGAGAGCCATTTTGCTTTTTTGCATTTCTTTTCCATGGGGATGGTCTTAATCCCTGTCTCCCGTACAATGTCATGAAGCTCCGTCCATAATTCATCAGGCACTCTGTCTATCAGATCTAGTCCCTTAAATCTATTTCTCATTTCCACTGTGTAATCATAAGGGATTTGGTTTAGGTCATACCTGAATGGTTTAGTGGTTTTCCCTACTTTCTTCAATTTCAGTCTGAATTTGGCAATAAGGAGTTCATGATCTGAGCCACAGTCAGCTGCTGGTCTTGTTTTTGCTGATTGTATTGATCTTTTCCATCTTTGGCTGCAAAGAATATAATCAATCTGATTTTGGTGTTGACCATCTGGTGATGTCCATGTATAGAGTCTTCTCTTGTGTTGTTGGAAGAGGGTTTTTGCTATGACCAGTGCATTCTCTTGGCAAAACTCTATTAGCCTTTGCCCTGCTTCATTCCATACTCCAAGCCTCAATTTGCCTGTTATTCCAGGTGTTTCCTGACTTCTTCCTTTTGCATTCCAGTCCCCTATAATGAAAAGGCAGATTACACCCCTCTAATGACAGAAAGGAAAGAGGAACTAAAGTGCCTCTTGATGAAAGTGAAGGAGGAGAGTGAAAAAGCTGGCTTAAAACTCAACATTCAGAAAAGTAAGGTCGTGTCATCTGATCCCATCACTTCATGGCAAATAGATGGGGAAACAATGGAAACAGTGACAGATTTTATATTCTTGGGCTCCAAAATCACTACAGATGGTGACTGCAGCTATTAAATTAAAAGACACTTGCTCCTTGGAAGAAAAGCTATAACAAACCTAGACAGCATATTAAAAAGTAGAGACATCACTTTACCAACAAGATCTGTATGGTCAAAATTATGGTTTTTCCAGTATTCATGTACAGATGTGAGAGTTGGACCATAAAGAATGCTGAGCACTGAAGAATTGATAATTTTTAACTGTTGTGGTGGAGAAGACTCTTGAGAGTCGCTTGGACAACAAGAAGATCAAACCAGTTAATCCTAAAGGAAATCAACCCAGAATATTCATTGGAAGGACTGATGTTGAATCCAAAGCACCAATAGTTTGGCCATCTGATGTGAAGAGCTGACTCACTGGAAAAGACCCTGATACTGGGAAAGACTGAGGGCAAGAAGAGAAGGGGATGACAGAGAATGAGGTGGTTAGATGGCACCATCAACTCAATGGATATGAGTTTGAGCAAACTCCAGGAGATAGTGAAGGACAGGGAAGCCTGGTGAGCTTCAGTCACAGGGATGCAGAGTCGAACATGACTGAGTGGACTGAACAACAACAATACAGGTTAGTCTTTGGACCAGTAGAGTAAATCAGTCTTATCCAATTGGTAGTATGCTCAATAATGTTTTCTGGCCCAGGAAGAGCTTCAAAAATATTGGGAATAATTAATATGGCTTCAAGAAAGATTACTGTAGTGAAGCCAATGTGACTTTCTCTGGCATATAATTCTGATATCGTTATAAGGGGATTTGTTCCCACAGTGTCAGTATAATGGATTAGAATTTCCAAAATCATTCATGATTTTACAACCTTATATTCAATTCTCAGCTCTTGTCCATTTGACTTATATCCCTACCATTCCATGGAAATTGCTCTTGTTGGAGTCACCAGTATCCTAGTTTTCAAATCCATATAGCACATTGCATTCAATCTCTCTATAATATTTAAAATTTCTGACCCTTTCATCTTTGAAATTCTTTCCTTCTTGGGTATCTACAAAACTCTCTTCCTTCATTATTTACTTACTTCAGTAACAGCTTCTTTCTCCTCTGGTTCTCTTTCTTCCACAGTCTACAACTTTCCAGGAAGGTCATACTCAGATTTTTTTGTTTTTCTTTTTCTCTTTTCCATTTTTAACTTTAATTATGCTGCCCCAGGTTACAATTGTTAATTCCACATCTATGCATTTCTGATGATTTCCATAATAGTCAAATATAGTTTAAGTATCTATCTCTCTTTCTATAATGCATATTCCTATGAACATGGTGGCTCAGAGGTTAAAGCATCTGCCTGCAATGTGGGAGACCTGGGTTCGATCCCTGGGTTGGGAAGATCCCCTGGAGAAGGAAATGGCAACCCACTCCAGTATTCTTGCCTGGAGAATCCCATGGACGGAGGAGCCTGGTGGGGTCCTCCATGGACCATGAGTCCATGGGGTCGCAAAGAGTTGGACACAACTGAGTGACTTCACTTTCACTTTCATGAACATCTTTAAAACTGATTTTTTCCCCTAAGCTAATCACTCCATCTCCTATCAAGGAGAATGTTACTTTGCAATCCTCAAGCCACAGGTCAAAAAAGCATCTTAGATTTCTCTCTATCCTTTAACTCACATTGAATGAATCAAGTCGGCAATCAAGGTTTGTTAATCCTCTGCCAGAAAAATACTTTGTATAAATCCTTTACACTTTTACCTACTGCTACTACTTTACTTAAAGTACTCATCATCTAGATCCTAAAATAGCATCTTACCTATTTCTTTTTCCAGGTTAGTCCTTTCAAACTGTTACTGCCAGTGTGATTTTTCATTTCATCTGAGTGAGATGTCCAAGTTCAAGTTCCATTTTCATTATTTATTCTTGGTGTGACCAAAAGAAGTCATTTACATCCTCCTGACATCACTTGCCTCATTTGCAAATGATAATAATAGAATCTGCTGGAATTATTGATAAATATATTCCTTAACTTTTAGAGCCAGAAAGAAATGTAGGGTTCAACCAATTTATCCCGTAAATCTTAGGATTAGTAAGGAGTAAAATATGTATACCTGTGGCAGATTCATTTTGATATATGGCAAAACCAATACAATATTGTAAAGTTAAATAAGATAAAATTAAAAAAAAAAAGAAAAAAAATACCCTCTGTTTGTCCAAGGTCACAGAATGATAATTTAATGTAAAAAAAAAATGCATTGGTGATCTCCTGGCAAAATTTTATCCAATATCGTTTCAGTGAACCAATAGATAAAATGGTGTCACATACATTGTATCAGTCTTCCCTGGTGGCTCAGCAGTAAAGAATCCGCCTGTCCATGTAGGAGACATTGGTTTGATCTGGGTTGGGAAAATCCTCTTGAAAAGGAAACAGCAACACCACTATTCTTGCCTGGGAAATCCCATGAACAGAAGAGCCTGGTGGGCTACAGTCCAAGGGGTTACAAAGAGTCATACACAACTTAATGAGTAAACAACAATGAACAACAGCATACATTATATCATGTTATTAAAAATATATTAAAAAGGATATTCTTAATACTCCAAGATAAAACATTTTAAGTATTAGCTCTTGGCCAACAAATGTATAAAATTATTTGAATTAATCGTACTAAGCTAACAGCTCCATCTATCAACTTTTGTTTGTTATGTTTAGCTTTTGCCCAAAGGACACCAGAATTATGTATGTGTGTATGTGTATATATGTGTGGGCAAATGCCCCATGCTAAGTCAATTCAGTTGTGTCCAATTCTTTGCGACCCTATGGACTATAGCCCACCAGGCTCCACTGTCCATGGGGATTTTCCCAGCAAGAATACTGGAGTGGGCTCTCATGTCCTTCTCCAGGGGATCTTCCCTACTCAGGTATCAAACCCGCTTCTCTTATGTCTCCTGAACTGGTAGGTGGGTTCTTTACCAGTAGTGCTACCTGGAAAGCTGTGGGCAAATATATATATATATATATATTTGTCCAGTACTGGATAAAAACAAATACTGGACAAAAACTACTGCTAGTGAGTGGAGCATGCCTGAGGCATGCAGGAAGATGTAGGAATCCATGAATCAGCATCATCCTGACACTGGCTGGTTTGGAATAAAATGCACTTTCTCTCTATGTTCCCAAGGCTAGAACAAACGAGGACATTTGACATAAAACCATGTTCAAGGTTTAATGTATTGTATATACTAGAAATAATCAACCTTCATTGCATTTACAAACAAACCCAACCCACAACTGTAAGGAATAGAGTCAAGAGAAATGCAAATATAATAAGAAATCCACTTGGAATTCTCACTGAATTTCCCACCTTCTCGAGTAGTTGTTTCTTCAGGCTGTCTTTTCCCAGTACATATGCCTTTCTTACTGTATTATTTTAAGCAAGAACTGATAGAATATACTGTTTATCTTCATAGAAGCAAAGTGAAAATTGAACTTCACATATCACAGAGGTTAAAAAAGATGTTAAAATTCCTCCTCCTCCTCACCATTGTCACCAGCACCATCATCATCATTATCACCAGCATCATAAATAATATTTCTTTAGTACTTAGTATGTGCCTAACTCTGAGCTAAGTGCTTTACATGCATTTACATAAATGACCTGATAATATAGTTATAAGCATATATCTATTAAAAAAAAAAAAGCCTAAGCTATGTCAGGTATGTTTCATGTGGACTTGCAATTCAAACTATTTTAAACTCTGACTATTCTGATTGAACTGCCTCTATCTCTCTCTGTCTCCATTCCCAAATATATTTGATTTGTGTTTGATTATTTCAGTTTTTGTTATTTTCAGGAAAATAATAGACAACTTTTTAAAAATTCTGCATGTTGGAAGATACACAGTACAGCAGAATATAAAACTTAAAGTATTTAAAAGCAATGCAGAAAATATATTAATTTTATTAAATAATAAGCATTTTCAACCTTTGCAAAAAATTCCTAGCAGCATACAGTATAATACAGTAAGAGAACAGTGCAGAATACTCAAACCAAAGCTAAAAATATAACTATTGAGATCATATTGGATATTTAGATAATAAATGAAGAGGAACATGGGGAACATATGTTGGATGGCTGCTCTTCCTTTTTGTTATTTATGATACTATTAAAATATAGTCCTTATAATAAATACTTTAAAAACATCCAGTGTTGATCTGATAGTTGGATTATAACAAGTGATGAACATAGTTTAAAAGATATCCAAAGAAAAGTGGAATCTATAATGGAAACATTTTCATAGGAGTAACAATTCTATAATCTTTTTCAGAGATGAAGAAAATTACTTTATTACTAAAATTCTAGTAAGATTTGATCAGTTTTCAAGATTGTTTTCACTCTTCTGTGTCCCTTGCATTTCCATATGAATTTTATGATCAGACTGTCCATTAATGCAAAGAAAAGAAGCTGGAATTTTGATAAGGGTTACACTGAATCTGTGTATTTTTGAAAAAAGTATTGCCATTCTAAAAATACTAAATTTACAGACCCAGGAACCCAGAGTATCTTATTCAGGTATTCTTCAGTTTCTTTCAACAGTACTTTGTAGTTTTCAGTATACAAGCCTAGCATTTCTTTTATTAAATTTACACCTAAGTATTTTATTTCATTCTTTTGGTTGGTACTGTTCATTGCTAGTACATAAAGACACAGTTGATTTTTGTATATTTTTCTTGTAACTTTCACACCTCGGGGCCAGTTTATTAGTTTTAATAGATTTTTTGTAGATTGATTAGGACTTACTCTAGACAAGAACACAACATCTATAAAAAAAGAAGTGAACATTTTATTTCTTCCTTTCCAATCTGTATGGCTTTATTTATTTATCTGCTCTGCTTTATTCCTCTGGCTAAAGCCTCTAGCCCAATATCTAATAGAAATATAAATTGTCAATATTATTGAGGATCTTTTGTTTGTGATGAGTTTGATGTCTCTTGATGCTTTCAAAATGCTTTCTTAGTGTCTTTGAGAGTTTGATTATGATGTGACTAGAGGAGTTTTCTGTAAGTTTATTCTAATTGGACTTTATTGAGCTTTTTGCTATGTATATTAATGTTCATCAAAGTGCAGAATGTTTTTGGCTGTTATTTGTGCAAATGTTCTAGTCTCTCTTCTCTTTCTGAAACCTCTGTAATGTATATACTGGAATGCTTGATGCTATCCAGAGGTTGTTTAGTCCTATTTGCTTTTCTGTACTGATTTTCAAAAAATTATTTTACTCTGACTATATAATCTCCATTGACCTATCTTTTTGTTAAGTAATTTCTTCTTCTGATGGCTTGAATATGTTGCTGAGGCCTCTGTTTTTCATACCAATCATTTAATTTTTAAAATCCTAGGATTTTAAAGACTCATTTTTTATAATTTTTCATTTGTCATTGAAATATTTGGTAAGACATCATTCCATACTATCCTTCAATTCTATTTGACATAGTTTCCTTTAAATCTTTGGACATATTTATAATAGCTGTTTTAAAGTCTTTATAAGTTAAAGTCGACTGTCTGGGCTTTGCCTGGGACCATTTCCTTTCGAGTTTTTTATTTTTTAATTTTTTCTGTCTATGGACCTTACTTTTAAATTTCTTTGCTAATATCATATATGTGTATTTGGTTTAAAATTAGACATTTTAAATAAGAAAACTTAGCAGCTCTGTAATATGATGGAATTACTCAATTTCTCTTGGATTTATTGTCGCTGCCTGGCGGTGGGGTGGTAGATATAATGATTTGTTTTATTTGTGGCTTTCCTGGACTAATTTTGTAAAGTCTCTATGCTTTGTCACACCTGGTCCTTGAAGTCTTTTCTCAAGAATCTTAGTGTTCAGCTAATGATTAGAGAATTCCTTAAATGCCTTGAACCAGTATATCTCCCAGCCATTGTCAAGGTGCTCTATTTTTGTGTTGGTGTATGCCTTCAGTGGTCTTGCAGACAGTGTCCAATTCTGCCTTTAGCCATTATTTCCACCTATGCAGAGCTCTCAAGTGAGTGGGAGACTAAGAATTTCTCAATTATTTATCCATAAGAACTCAAAAAAGATGTCCTTTTCATTATAGGGGATGGAATGCAAAAGTAAGAAGTCAAGAAACACCTGAGTAACAGGCATATTTGGCCTTGGAATACGGAATGAAGCAGGTCAAAGGCTAATAGAGTTTTGCCAAGAGAATGCACTGGTCATAGCAAAAACCCTCTTCCAACAACACAAGAGAAGACTCTATACATGGACATCACCAGATGGTCAACACCGAAATCAGACTGATTATATTCTTTGCAGCCAAAGATGGAGAAGATCAATAGTCAGCACAAACAAGACCAGCAGCTGACTGTGGCTCAGATCATGAACTCCTTAATGCCAAGTTCAGACTGAAATTGAAGAAAGTAGGGAAAACCACTACACCATTCAGGTATGACCTAAATCAAATCCCTTATGATTACACAGTGGAAATGAGAAATAGATTTAAGGGACTAGATCTGATAGACAGAGTGTCTGATGAACTATGGATGGAGGTTCATGACACTTTACAGGAGACAGGGATTAAGACCATCCCCATGGAAAAGAAATGCAAAAAAGCAAAATGGCTCTCTGAGGAGGCCTTCTCCTCTGTGAAAAGAAGAGAAGCAAAAGCAAAGGAGAAAAGGAAAGATATAAGCATCGGAATGCAGAGTTCCAAAGAAGAGCAAGGAGAGATAAGAAAGCCTTCTTCAGTGATCAATGTGAAGAAATAGAGGAAAACAACAGAATGGGAAAGGCTAGAGATCTCTTCAAGAAAATTAGAGATACCAGGGGAACATTTCATAAAAAGATGGGCTTGGTAAAGGACAGAAATGGTATGGACCCAACAGAAGCAGAAGATATTAAGAAGAGATGGCAAGAATACACAGGAGAACTGTACAAAAAAGAGCTTCACTATCAAGATAATCACAATGATGTGATCACTCACCTAGAGCTAGACATCCTGGAATATGAAGTCAAGAGGAGCTAAGAAAGCATCACTACGAACAAAGCTAGTGGAGGTGATGGAATTCCAGTTGAGCTATTTCAAATCCTGAAAGATAATGTTGTGAAAGTGCTGCACTCAATATGCCAGCAAATTTGGAAAACTCAGCAGTGGCCAGAGGACTGGAAAAGGTCAGGTTTCATTCCAATCCCAAAGAAAGGCAATGCCAAAGAATGCTCAAACTACCACACAATTGCACTCATCTCACATGCTAGTAAAGTAATGCTCAAAATTCTCCAAGTCTTGCTTCAGCAGTACATGAACCATGAATTTCCAGATGTTCAAGCTGGTTTTAGGAAAGGCAGAGGAACCAGAGATCAAACTGCCAACATCTGCTGGATCATCAGAAAAACAGGAGAATTCCAGAAAAATATCTATTTCTGCTTTATTGACTATGCCAAAGCCTTTGACTATGTGGATCACAATAAACTGGAAAATTCTGAAAGAGATGGGAATACCAGACCACCTGACCTGCCTCTTGAGAAACCTATATGGAGGTCAGGAAGCAATAGTTAGAACAGGACATGGAACAACAGACTGGTTCCAAACAGGAAAAGGAGTACATCAAGGCTCTATGTTGTCACCCTGCTTGTTTAACTTCTATGCAGAGTACATCAAGAGAAACGCTGGGCTGGAAGAAGCATAAGCTGGAATCAAGATTGCCGGGAGAAATATCAATAACCTCAGATATGCAGATGACACTACCCTTAGGGCAGAAAGTGAAGAGGAACTAAATAGCCTCTTGATGAAAGTGAAAGAGGAGAGTGAAAAAGTTGCCTTAAAGCTCAACATTGAGAAAACGAAGATCGTGGTATCTGGTCCCATCACTTCATGGGAAATAGATGGGGAAACATTGGAAACAGTGTCAGACTTTAGTTTTTGGGGCTCCAAAATCACTGCAGATGGTAATTACAGCCATGAAATTAAAAGACGCTTACTCCTTGGAAAGAAAAGTTATGACCAACCTAGATAACATATTGAAAAACAGAGACATTACTTTGCCAACAAAGGTCCGTCTAGTCAAGGCTATGGTTTTTCCACTGGTCATGTATGGATGTGAGAGTTGGACTGTGAAGAAGGCTGAGCACCGAAGAATTGATGCTTTTGAACTGTGGTGTTGCAGAAGACTCTTGAGAGTCCCTTGAACTGCAAGGAGATCCAACCAGTCCATTCTAAAGATCAGCCCTGGGTGAACTGTGGAAGGACTGATGCTAAAGCTGAAACTCGAGTACTTTGGCCACTTAATGTGAAGAGTTGACTCATTGGAAAAGACTGATGCTGGGAGGGATTGGGAGCAGGAGGAGGAGGGGAAGACAGAGGATGAGATGCCTGGATGCCATCACCAACTCGATGGACGTGAGTTTGAGTGAACTCCAGGAGATGGTGATGGACAGGGAGGCCTGATGTGCTGCAGTTCATGGGGTTGCAAAGAGTCGGATATGACTGAGCAACTAAACTGAACTGAACTGAACCGATTCCACTGTTTCCCCATCTATTTACCATGAAGTGATGCGACTGGATGCCATGATCTTTGTTTTCTGAATGTTGAGATTTAAGCCAGCTTTTCACTCTCCTCTTTCAATTTCCTTAAGAGCCTCTTTAATTCTTCTTCACTTTCTGCCATAAGGGTGGTGTCATCTGCATATCTGAGATTCTTGATATTTCTCACAGTTATCTGGTTTCTACCTTGTTCTTCATCCAGCCCAGTATTTCTCATGATGTACTCTGCATATAAGATCAATAAGCAGGGTGACAATATATAGCCTTGATGTACTCCTTTTCCTGTTTGGAACCAGTCTGTTTTTCCATGTCCAGTTCTAACTGTTGCTCCCTGACCTGCATACAGATTTCTCAAGAGGTAGCTCAGGTGGTCTAGTATTCCCATCTCTTTCAGAATTTCTCACCGTTTGCTGTGATCCACATAGTCAAAGGATTTGGCATAGTCAATAAAGCAGAAATAGATGTTTTTCTGGAACTCTCTTGTTTATTCAATGATCCAACAAATGTTGGCAATTTGATTGTGGTCCCTCTGCCTCTTCTAAATCCAGCTTGAATATCTGAAAGTTCACAATTCATGTGTTGTTGAAGCCTGGCTTGGAGAATTTTGAGCATTACTTTACTAGCGTGTGAGATGAGTGCAATTGTGCTGTAGTTTGAGCATTCTTTGGCATTGCCTTTCTTTGGGATTGGATTGAAAACTGACCTTTTCCAGTCCCATGGCCCCTGCCGAGTTTTCCAAATTTGCTGGCATATTGAGTGCAGCACTTTCACAACATCATCTTTCAGGATTTGAAATAGCTCAACTGGAATTCCATCACCTCCACTAGCTTTGTTCATAGTGATGCTTTCTAAGGCCCACTTGACTTCACATTCCAGGATGTCTGGCTTTAGGTGAGTGATCACACCATTGTGATTATCTTGGACATGAAGTTCTTTTTTGTACAGTTCTTCTGTGTGTTCTTGCCACCTCTTCTTAATATCTTCTGCTTCTGTTAAGTCCATACCATCTCTGACCTTTATTGAGCCCATTTGCATGAAATATTCCCTTGGTATTTCTAATTTTCTTGAAGAGATCGCTAATCTTTCCCATTTTGTTGTTTTCCTCTGTTTCTTTGCACTGATCACTGAGGAAAACTTTCTTATCTCTCCTTGTTGTTCTTTGGAACTGTGCATTCAAATGGGTATATCTTTTCTTTTCTCCTTTGCTTTTCGCTTCTCTTCTTTTCACAGATATTGTTAAGGCCTCCTCAGACAGCCATTTTTTTATTTTGCATTTCTTTTTCTTGGGTAGATCTCGTTTTTGCTGAGTGTATAGAGCTTTTCCATCTTTGGCTGCAAAGAATATAATCAGTTTGTTTAGTGTTGGCCATCTGGTGATGTCCATGTATAGAGTCTTCTCTTGTGTTGTTGGAAGAGGTTGCTTGGTATGATCAGTGTATTCTTTTGGTGAAACTCTATTAGCCTTTGCCCTGCTTTATTCCGTGTTCCAAGGCCAAATTTGCCTGTTGCTCCAGGTGTTTCTTGACTTCCTACTTGCGCATTCCAGTCTCCTGTAATGAAAAGGACATCCTTTTTGGGTGTTAGTTCTAAAGGTCCTGTAGGTCTTCATAGAACCGTTCAACTTCAGCTACTTCAGCATTACTGTTTGGGGCATAGACTTGGGTTACCGTGATTTCAAATGGTTTGCCTTGGAAATGACCAGAGATCATTCTGTTATTTTTGAGATTACATCCAAATACTATAGTTCACTGATTCCTAAAATATTGATGTTCACTCTTGCCCTCTCCTGTTTGACCACTTCCAATTTGCCTTAATTCATGGAACTAAGATTCCAATTCCTATGCAATATTGTTCTTTACAGCATAGGACTTAACTTCCATTGGGGCTTCCTTGATAGCTCAGTTGGTAAAGAATCTGCCTGCAATGCAGGAGTCCCCGGTTCAATTCCTGGGTTGAGATCTGCTGGAGACAGGATAGGCTACCCACTCCAGTATTCTTGGGCTTCCCTTGTGGCTCCGTTGATAAAGAATCCGCCTGAAATGCAGGAGATCTGGGTTCGATCCCTGGGTTGGGAAGATCCCCTGGAGAAGGGAAAGGCTATCCACTCCAGTATTCTGGCCTAGAGAATTCCATGGACTGTATAGTCCCTGGGGTCACAAAGAGTTGGACAAGACTGAGTTACTTTCACTACACTTATTTCCATCACCAGTCATATCCACAACTGCAAGTTTAACAACTTCAATGTTAAACAACTGTGATTATTTTTGACAAGTGTCTCAGAAAAAAAGGGTGCTTACAAGTGAACATTAAGTCAGGTCAGAGAAAGTTAAGCCCCATCAGTGGGGGCTTCCAAGGAACTGGTAACAGGTTGGATAATGACTATTCTTTGGGAACAAGGGGTTTGTGGAGCTCCACATGGAAAAGATACAATGAAGTCTTCATTTAAAAAAAAAGAAATTTATATCCAAATAGATTAAAGCCTTATATATGGCAAAAACAATTTTAAAAATTCAGTAACCATTTAGGTGATTACTGTTTAATTTTGAAGTTGAGAAGTTTTTAAAATAAGGTTTTTTTAAGTCCTAACTGTAAATTATAGGCAGCATTTTTTGTAATATAAAAATTAAAAAACATTTTCATCAAATATAGACTAAAGAGAATGAAAAGGCAAATTACAAACTGAGAAAATATCTTTCAATTCATGGAACTGATAATGGATTGGTATAAAGAACACTTGTCAAAGTTAATGACTTAGAACAATATGCAAAAATATGAATATACTTGAATATAAATAGTAAGTGAAAAATGTAATCCATAAATACATGTGCTGCTAAGTCACTTCAGTCATGTCTGACTCTTTGGTGTCCTATGGACGGTAGCCTGCCAGGCTCCTCTGTCCATGGGATTTCCCAGGTAAGAATACTGGAGTAGGTTGTCACGGGGATCTTCCTGACCCAGGGATAGAATCTACGTCTCTTATGCATTGACAGGTGGGTTCTTTAACACTAGTGCCATCTGGGAAGAACATAAATATTAGATAGAGCAAATATATCTTTATAAAATGTTTAACAAAATACTAGTAGTCAATTAAAAAATGCATCAGTTCAGTTCAGTTCAGTCACTCAGTCGTGTCTGACTCTTCGCGACCCCCTGACTCTTTGCAACCCCATGAATTGCAGCATCCCAGGCTTCCCTGTCCATCACCATCTCCTGGAGTTCACCCAAACTCATGTCCATCGAGTCGATGATGCCATCCAGCCATCTCATCCTCTGTCTTCCCCTTTTCCTCCTGCCCTCAATCCCTCCCAGCATCAGAGTCTTTTCCAATGAGTCAACTCTTCACATGAAGTGGCCAAAGTACTGGAGTTTCAGCTTTAGCATCAGTCCTTCCACAGAACACCCAGGGCTGATCTCCTTTAGAATTGAGTGGTTGGATCTCCTTGCAGTCCAAGGGACTCTCAAGAGTCTTCTCCAACACCACAGTTCAAAAGCATCAATTCTCCAGCGCTCAGCTTTCTTCACAGTCCAAATCTCGCATCCATACATGACCACTGGAAAAACCATAGCCTTGACTAGATGGACCTTTGTTGGCAAAGTAATGTCTCTGCTTTTCAATATGTTATCTAGGTTGGTCATAACTTTCTTTCCAAGGAGTAAGCATCTTTTAATTTCATGTCTGCAGTCACCATCTGCAGTGATTTTGGAGCCCCCCAAAATAAAGTTTGACACTGTTTCCACTGTTTCCCCATCTATTTGCCATGAAGTGATGGGACCAGATGCCATGATCTTCATTTTCTGAATGTTGAGCTTTAAGGCAACTTTTTCACTCTCCTCTTTCACTTTCATCAAGAGGCTTTTGAGTTACTCTTCACTTTCTGCCATAAGGGTGGTGTCATCTGCATATCTAAGGTTATTGATATTTCTCCAGGCAATCTTGATTCCAGCTTGTGCTTCTTCCAGCCCAGCGTTTCTCATGGTGTACTCTGAATAGAAGTTAAATAAGCAGGGTGACAGTATACAGCCTTGACGTACTCCTTTTGCTCTTTGGAACCAGTCTAAAGCATAAATGAAACTATAGAAAGGGAAAACAGAGGAAAAATTAACTTGGGATTCACAATGTGGATTCTTCTAAGAGGATTTAGTTTTAGGAGATCCACATAGGTAGTTGTTAATGGTTTTCAGCTCCAAGTTTATGTGGGATGTTGAATTTATAAGCGTTTATGAAATTACAACAAATTGATAGATAAAAAGATAAGGACCCTCTTCAGAGTGTGTCCTGAACCAAGATTATGATCAATCTAATGTTTCACCTGAGACCCATAAGAATATTGAGAAAAATAAGATGAAAAGTATAACATTAGGTATATGTGTTAAAAATTAAGGATAATCACAACAATAAGAGAAATGTAATGGTTGACTTCTAAAGCAATAAAAAAGAAAAAATAATGAAACATCTACAGAAAGCCTGAAAACAGGAGAGAAAAGAAATAAAGTAAAACATTGGTTAGTAACAAACATAGAGTAAAGCTGTAGAAATGAATTCAAATGATGAGTAATCACTAAAATTCTACACTATTATACTCTCCTAAAGAAGGCTACATATTGCATAACTATTTTATCATATACTATTTAAAGAAACAGTAAAAATGAAATGTTATAATGGAAAAAATCATACTGGAAAATACTAATTAGAAAACATCTGGAGTCGTGATATTAATATCAGACAAAATAGAACCTAAGGCAAAACACACTAACAGAAAAACAAAAGCACATTAATTGAGGATAAAAGAAGTAATAACCCCTTAAGAATGTAAAGCCATATTATAGTTGCATATCACTTACAACAAAGCTTCATAATATCTGAAGTAGATAAAATAGAAATACAAAAGTCAACATATCCAAAATATACTCATTTAGATACTGATATGTCAAACAGATTAAAAATGGTCAAGATAGAAGATGTGAATAACCCTAAAAATAAGCTTGATCTTAAGCTTAGAATTATATGATCTCCACCCTTAGAATCCACATGTAAGTGATACCATTCATTATTTATCCTTTTCTGTTGGGCTTATTTGTTTAGAAGAATGCCTTCATCCATGTTGTCATAAATGACAGGATTTACTTCTTTTCTAAGGCTGAATAATATTCCATTGTGTACATTGTGGTTTAGTCACTAAGTTTTGTCCAACTCTTGCAAACGCCATGGACTGTAGCCCAGCAGGTTCTTCTGTCTATGGGATTTCCCAGGCAAGAATACTGGAGTGGGTTGCCATTTCCTTCTTCATTGTATACATACTCTACATCTTTTGATCCATTAATCCATTTATGGACTCTCTTATTTTTTCCATACTCTGTGAATAATGCTAGGAGCTTCCCAGGTGGCACTAGTGGTAAAGAACCCACCTGCCAATGCAAGAGACAAAAGAGACCTGGGTTAAATCCCTGCGTTGGGAAGATCCCCTGGAGGAGGGCATGGTAAACCACTCCAGTATTCTTGTCTGGAGAATCCCATGGGCAGAGGAGCTTAGCAGGTTACAGTCTATAGGGTCGCAAAGAGTTGGACATGACTGAAGCAACTTAGCATGCATGCATGAATAATGTTGCATTGAGCAAGGGAGTGCAGGTATCATTTTGAGGTAATGGCTCTATCTCTCTTCAGAGGTAGGATTGCTGGATCATATGATAGCTCTATATCTTTATATTATTGAGGGACCTCCATATTGTTTTCTGTAATGTCTGTACCACTTTACATTTACACCACTGGTGTTCAAGAGTTCCCTTCTTTTCTTCACTCATCTTGGCTGGAATTTTATCTCTGGTCTTTTTTTTAATAGAGGAAAGTGTAAACTCTAGAAAGTATTCCTAAATGGTTATGTTCATAATTGAAAAATAATGGGCAAATGAAACCATATGCAACAATATTTTTAAATGGACTGGATGGGTATACATTGGCTCTAGAGTAGTTGATATTAATACTATAGAGAATGAAAGAAAAGGAATTACGTTAATTATAAAAATTAATGCAAAAAGTATACATTAATATTGTCAAATCAAGGTGCTGGTTACGAGTGTTATCATAAACTAGTTTTAGTTTTCCCCACTTTTTCTTGGTCTGTGTTTATTTTTTCAAATTAAGAAATTTAAACTGAAAACCTGCTAACATACATCTTATCTGTCCATAATTTCTATTGCTTGCTTTTTGTTTTTTTATTTTTCATGACAAGGAAAAGTCACATATGAATGCAGGGATCAACAGTAGATCAGTTCACCTCCCTAAACCTTGAGGGCTTGAATTAGATGATTTTTAGGTCCCGTTAGCAATACGATTCTCTGAAATCCTACAGGAAACCTCATATTTCTTTCACTACAAGGAGAGCCTCTCTCAAACAATTAATAATAGGTTCTTCCCTCATGGTATGCTGCTTTATTTTTATTATCTTCATATAATACCTGACCTGTCTGTGAATGCCAAATACTGCTGTGAAAATGAAAAGACCCTTCTAAGTGCTTAGCATCCTTCTAGGATTCATGGATGTGGAGGTGTTTAAATATTACTAGAATTGCGTTGGAATAAATAATGTCACCTTGACTGTCTTTAGAAAGCAGAACTGGTTTTTCAGCACTCTAGGTAAGTATTTGAGTGAAATAAAGTTTAAAGATAAAGAAAAACTTAGGGAACAACAATGCTACAAATTATAGAAAAAACCAAAAACACAAAAGAAAATCAACAGACAAAATTCAAATTAGCTCCCCATTTGTAAACCTGAAGGGGTTTAGAATATTTTTTCTCATCTTAAGACATAAAATAATTATATGAATATAAGGTTGAGATGGAGAATAATCACATGGGAAGCTGCTGTTAATGATTCTCCTTGAGAAACAGTATTACATGGTGATCAAGTGAGAGCAGGTTTTCATGGCACAGGAGTATGAAGGATACTGTGGGACACCAGCAAGTTTTGATATTTTGACTCAGGAGTTAATTATATTGTGTTTGCCTTATAAAAAGTATGTAAATTATGGTTATGCTTTATGAATATGTCTGCATAAAATCTTAGGTGGATTATGCATAAATATCTATCTGTATCTATCAAATGAAAAGTGAAAGTGATGGTCCCTCAGTTGTGTCCAACTCTTTGTGACCCCATGGGCTGTAGCCTGCCAGGCTCCTCTGCCCATGGAATTCTCCAGGCAAGAATACTGGAGTGTGTTGCCCTTCCTTTCTCCAGGGATCTTGCTGTCCCAGGGATTAAACCCAGGTGTCCTGTGTTGCAGGCAGATTCTTTACCATCTGAGTCAACAGGGAAGCCCCATGGGTAATACATAATAAATTCTCAGTAAATAAAGTAGAATATTTTGAAATATATATTAAGAGAAGCTTGAAGAAATATGGGGCTCCATGTGGTTTGGTTCATTGCTATCTCTAGAGGGAAGTGCCTCTGATACATTATGACAACAGTGGTAATTATTACTTGAATTTCATTGGAATAAATGAATAAATGGCTTCCTTCATGGCTCATCGATAAAGACTCTGCCTGCAGTGCAAGAGACCCTGGTTTGATTCCTGGGTCGGAAAGATCCCCTGGAGAAGAGAGAGTACCCACTCCAAAATTCTTGGGCTTCCCTTGTATGGCTCATCTGGTAAAGAATCCACCTGCAATGCAGGAGACCTGGGTTCAATCCCTGGGTTGGGAAGATCCCCTGGAGAAAGCAACAGCTACCCACACCAGTATTCTGGCCTGGAGAATTCCATGGACTGGATAGTCCATGTGGTCGCATGGAGTCGGACACGACTGACAGATTTTCACTTTCATTGGAATAAATAATGTCACCTTGACTGTCTTCAAAAAGCAGAACTGGTTTATCAGCACTCTAGGGAGAAGGAAGTGGCAACCCACTCCAGTGTTCTTGCCTGGAAAATACCAGGGATGGTGAAGCCTGGTGGGCTGCCGTCTGTGGGGTTGCAAAGAGTTGGACATGCCTGAAGCGACTTAGCAGCAGCAGGGAGGTTGGAGGAGAGGATGCTTGTGCCTTAGGAAAACTGACCAAATACTGCTCTGAAAATGATAAGACCCTTCTAAGTGCTTAGCATCCTTATAGGATTCATGGATGTGGAGCAGAGGATGCTTGTGCCCTAGGGAAACTGATGCAATGCTGAGTTCTAGGAAATTGGTGAAGTGCTTTTTGCTTTAACAGAGAGGAGAGTATTTGGTACAGACACCCCTGAGTGGCACACAAGCAGATAGGAGCAAAGACAGTCCATGATACTGGACTGGACATACATAGGAGCACAGGAGACAGCTCTAGAGACACTACACCCAGATATAACTGCAAGGACTTGCAGTTGAGTGTGGGACCCAAATAGACAGACAATGCAAATGCATGGAAGAGACAGGTTATTTGAGTATAAAATGCAACATGTGATTTTAAAATGAAACTGTATGTCTGAATAGGCAATTTTCTTCAATAAACTAAGCTTGCTTTTCAAAAAAAAACTCTAACTGAAATATTTTAGCAATGTATTGGTATTCCTTAACATAATGCTTTGAAAGTAATTTAAGCTGTCTTAATGATTCAAGAAGCCTTATCATAAAATAACAGAATTTACTTTAATATTTTAATTCCCATAGAAAATACTTCAATAGTAGAATATCCTTTATACTAAATGGTCTCAGATAATCCAGATACGTGAGACTCTCTAATTTTTGAACATTTTTTTTCTCTGTTATCTGGCCGCACTATCACTTACTCCTTCTTCTGAAGCATGCCTCTACTGCTTCTTTGTTTTTGTTCTTCTTTCTCTAAATATGGGCTTCCTGGTTAAGAATGGTAAAGAATCTGTCTGCAATGTGGGAGACCTGGGTTCGATCCTTAGGTTGGGAATAACCCCTGGAGGAGGGCATGGCAAACCACTCCAGTATTTTTGCCTAGAGAACTCCATGGACAGAGAAGCCTGGCAGGCTACATACAGTCCATGGGGTCGCAATGTCAGACAGGACTGAGTGATTTTCAATTCACTTCACTTCATTTTTCTGAGTATATATCTAATTAAGCTGTTTGAATTTTCTAGTCTGCTTTGGTGTGTGAAATCAAATATATCAGATATTTACTTTATCTCAAGCATAAAAAGAAGAAATTCTATAAAGGGCAAATGGCTTTTTAAAAATAATAATAATAGTAGTAAAAATTACACCTAGAATTTACTGAGTACTTATTTAGTACCAGGCACTGTTCTAAGTTCTTCACATGTATTTTCTCACTTAATCTCCATAATAATCTTTTTACATAGGTACTATTTTCATTCTCATTTTACAGATGATGAGACTGAAGCACCTCTAGGCCAAGATTAAATATATGATACATGATAGGCCCACATGTCAAACTTGAACGTGTTATCAAATTAGATGTGAGGCCTTCCTCTTGGGGCCCTAGCTGAATTGAAACACCCCTGGCTTGGTCAGGGAGCTCTTTCCCACTCGAGTTCACATTGCCAAAAACAAAACCAAGTTTGATGAGAAAAAGACAGGATTTTACTCAATGGCCAGAGAATGGAGGAGTGCAAGCCAAATGATACCTTCTCCCCAAATAGAGGGACAAAGGGAATTTTAAGGGTTAGGAATTTTAAGGCAGACAGGTCATTAAGGCTCTAGACATTGCACATGGTACAAATTGTGCTTAGCAGAGTACAAATCCTTGCTTTGGGCAATGCTTTTTGCATCGTGATGAAGCAGAAATAACTTTTGGATACCTCCAGGTTTCATGCATTGGAGAAGGCAATGGCAACCTACTCCAGTGCTCTTGCCTGGAGAATCCCATGGACGGAGGAGCCTGGTGGGCTGCCGTCTATGAGGTCGCACAGAGTCGGACATGACTGAAGTGACTTAACAGCAGCAGCAGCAGCAGGTTTCATCTGCTGAGGCAAGTTCACACGGTCAAGTTAGAGTTGGTTTGGAGTGGTTGATCACTATATATCTCTCAAAGCATAACTTCTCAGAGCAGAGCAGCAAAGCATTTCTGCCATGCACCAGATATGTTTGAATCAGAGATAAATCAAGACACCCCCACCCAAAAAACAAAAAAGTTTCTGTGCCTGGGTCCTGGGTTGGATATCATGGTTGACAAACAGTTTGGTTCCAGTACTTTGAATATGATTTTTTTCTTTTATAAATAAAATATAAAAGCCAAGAAGAGTATCTCCTAATGGCTTAACTATGAGGATATTTTTCTGAAATATATATATATATATATATATATATAGTTGATGATAACTGAATTAATGAATCTTTAAGAAAAATATACAACTCTAATATAAAGACTCTAAGGCCATAATCAGTCAACCTCTCATGAAAGAGGTGTTACTGAATTATAACAGCCCCAATCCGCAGTTCAAGATTGTCTTCTTGCAACCAGCGATTGAACTCTACACCATCAAAGCCACACACCTCAGCTTTATTCTGTTTGCTTTAATGGAAGCCTGACAAGCTCTTCTTCCAGTGGGGAGATAGCAGATCTGACTGGTGTAACTAAGTTCAGCTATGGAGCAAAGGTAAGCTTTCCATTATCAGAGGTATTTTGATTGCTGTTTAATTTCACTAGGCTGTTTTTTTGAGATAAAGATCTGCTCTTCTTTTTAATACCAGATGATGGTGGGACTTCCAGAAATGATAGGTGCTACTTTATGATGATTTTTAAGCAAAACTAATTTTTGATTCCTCTTTGAGCCCAAGAGACATAATATTTTTCATTTCTATATGCGGCAGCACACTGTGATTTGTCACTAATGTCTGTAATGACAACTCAAGAATTTTATGCATCACTTAGTAATCGTCAACTAATGATTCTAAGACTTTGGGTATATACTTTAAAAAAACTGTGGGATTATTGCATATTTTAGGTTTCTTAAGATAGTAAAGATTCAATTATAAACTGTAAACACTTTAAAATTGTGTTTTAAATTTTGAATTTTAAAATTGTTATTTTAAAATTGATTATTTAATTTCAAAATTGATATTTTAAAATTGATTCAATTATAAACTGTAAACACTTTAAAATTGTGTTTTAAATGGGGAACACATGTATAATTTTTTTAAATTAAAATTGAAAAAAAAATAAAAAAATAAAATTGTGTTTTAAATTTTGAATTTTAAAATTGTTCATTTTAAAATGAACAATTTTATGTTCATTTTAAATTCATTAAAAATTCATTTCTTTTAGAGTGGGATGCAAAATTCAAGATTGATCCTAATTGTCTAAAAATATATTTTATTTATACTATAATTTATCTCTTGTGGCTATCTAAGAATTTTAAAAATAGTTGAAGTAAAGAGACATTAAGACAATTTAATAGCATCTGTTGTATTCAAAGAACTGCGTTAACAGAAAATAGAGTTATACTGATAATTAGCTTGGCCCATTCACTTATTTCTTTTCTTCCATAAAAAGTGAACTTTGAGGTTTGTTTTTTTTTTTCCTAAAAAACCTATATACCTATTTTACAGATCTCGAAAATATTTGTTTTAAAACCATCTTGAAGGTTTATGTGTCTCATGTTTTACTTGAAGCACACTATTTGAATTAATTCTAAGAAGGTTGAAAGGCCATCAAAATTTATAAGATTCTTGAATAATTTTAAAAAGCTTTACTTCTTAAACTAGTCACAGTTAGTCCTACAGAAGAGCCATTAGTGAAGATGCCATTGTATGTAGGAAACAGGTTCAATTACATCCAATATTATATGTGATCTGGAGATAGAACATAAATGAGTTTTAATTTAAAAAATAAAAGTAAAGATGATATAGCAAACATGCCCCTGACTCAGAATCTAAGTTAATATTATGGGATTTTCAAATGGAATAAATATGGGGCTGATTGTCTGTTTTCCCTTCTGCAAATGAGGTTAGGTAATATCTTGCAAATAAGAAGCATATTTTCAACACAAATCCAGAAACAGAGTGCTCACAGCTCATTCTTCACAGGAATAATCAGAAAGTTGCCTGTTGAAGGTCAAATCTGTCACACAGAGTAGATAATACCTCAGAAGTATGGCTTATTTCTAAAATAAATGCTTCAACCAATGATCAAGTTAAGTAGCCAAATATACATTTCTGTATTTATAACCATCACTGCAATCTTCTATTAAATGCGTACTGATGTCTATATCTTGTGTTTATATAGCATCTACCATCTGAAGATCTGAAAATACTTGCTGTATCTTATCTAACTCAGCTTCACAAATACTTTAATTACAAGCATTTTATAGTTTGAAAAATAAAATGCACAGAGAGGGGCATTTATTTCCTAGTAATCATATAACAAGAAAGTGGGATATCCAAGGCTTCATCACAGTTAGCTCTTCAGAGCACCATCAAGTCCACATCTGCCAAATACCCTGCAAAATATGCACACAAAAAAGTGCCGTACTTGAAAATAGTTTCAGGTATAAATTTTCCAAAAGTTTAAATCACAATATGGGTTATATCTTAATCCAGATGGCAATTTTGCTTTATTATATAATAATACTGAGTTCACAGGTTACCCGAAAGTCTGCCATTTTATGTGTCTCTTAAAATGTGACTACATAATTTTATATAAAGAAAAATGTTAAGAACAGTTTCATTTAAATAGTTTCTCTTTTTCCTTTATGTTTATTTTATACATATTATTTGTGAAATAGTTAGTGTAGGGTATACTTAAGTACTATGAATATTTAGCAAAATCATCCTATCAGAAATTTGAGCTATTATTCATTCAAAACTACTCCTGTTTCTAGAAAAATTATAAGTCAAGTTTCATTAAAGACATGAGCTTAAAGTGCTTTCCAGTTGGCTCTATCTTAATTGTTACCAAGCAGTACAAAAGAATGCATAATAGCAGAAAGACTGTAACTGCCAATTGACTCCCTTTGACTTTGACAACAGAGAACGTTTGTAGAAAAGTCACAATATATTGGTAGCCCTTTGCCACCAATTTAATCCCATTCTGACCACTCAGCAGAATACAACCATTCAAAGAGTGAATGTGATAGCACGAAGTATTTCAGAATCATGATGTCAGTGGGGATGTATCGCCAGTATCTGCACTTAGTTACCAATTTATCACCGGGCTATATCAGTGACACAATGGGCATACTGCCCAAAATGGCTGGTTATTCGAGAATGAAACTAGCTCCTACTTGTGGAGAAAAGGTGTTGTTCAGCTGTTCCCAGCAGGGTGATTTACTTAGAATTTTTAAGCATCTAGGTTTGCGTTTCTCATCGTGCAAACATCCCGTTTAAGCTACATGTTTTCCCTTATATTTCTGAAGGTGACTTCTTAATTATGCCATACATTAATAAACTCTATTTTTAATTATCCTTAAAAAATATCCCCTTTGCTTATAAAGTGGTTAGACACAAGGAATGTAGGATAAACAGCTAGACAACCTCATAGTTACTTCCCTGAGCCTTGGATTTCTCACTGATAAAATGATTCTCCATTTTACTTTTAAACCTCTTTTTACCTGAATATTCTTTGGTTCTGTGATCTAACTCTCTGACCTTCACCCAAAGCACATACAAGAACATCTTCATTCTCAATTCTTTCTATTCTAGGAATAAACTGAATCTTTGGCTAGTCCACTGGTCCTCATTTTCAGAGTGGCCAAGCGATACGTACCTTTGGATACAATGATAGTAAAATCCTTCTTTTGTTTTTATCCATATTTCCTCTACTACTATGTTTGTGATAATGCGTCTTTATCCTTCAATCTCATCTACAAATATGCATTTAACACAAACTATATAAAAAGTATTGTGCTGATCTGACATTAAGAGGTTGAACTCATCATCCCATTTACAAGCACTTATATAAAAACCTCAATTTCTTTGTTCATTTTTCTATCATTCATCAGTTCAGCTCAGTTCAGTCGATCAGTCGTGTACAACTCTTTGCCTCCCCATAGACTGCAGCATGCGAGGCCTCCCTCTCCATCACCAATTCCCAGAGTTTACTCAAACACATGTCCATTGAGTTGGTGATGCCATCCAGCCATCTCATCCTCTGTCGTCCCCTTCTCCTCCTGCCTTCAATCTTTCCTAGTATCAGGATCTTCTCCAGTGAGTTAGTTCTTCACATCAGGTGGCCAAAATATTGGAGTTTCAGCTTCAGCATTGGTCCTTCCAATGAATATTCAGGACTGATCTCCTTTAGGATGGACTGGTTGGATCTCCTTGCAGTCCAAGGGACTCTCAAGAGTCTTCTCCAACACCACAGTTCAAAAGCATCAATTCTTCAGCACTCACCTTCTTTATAGTCCAACTCTCACATCCATTCATGACTACTGGAAAAACCGTAGCTTTGACTAGATGGACCTTTGTTGACAAAGTGATGTCTTTGCTTTTTAATATCCTATCTAGATTGGTCATAACTTTTTTTTTAAGGAGCAAGCGTCTTTTAATTTCATGACTGTAGTCACCATCTGCAGTGATTTTGGAGCCCCCCCCCCAAAATAAAGGCTGTCACTGTTTCCACTATTTTCCCATCTATTTGCCATGAAGTGATGGGACCAGATGCCATGATCTTAGTTTTCTGAATGTTGAGTTTTAAGCCAATTTTTTCACTCTCCTCTTTCACTTTCATCAAGAGACTTTAGTTCTTCTTCACTTTTAGCCATAAGGGTGGTCTCATCTGCATATCTGAGGTTATTGATATTTCTCCTGGCAATCTTGATTCCAGCTTGTGCTTCATCCAGCCCAGCGTTTCTCATGATGTACTCTGCATAGAAGTTAAATAAGCAGGGTGACAATATACGGCCTTGATGGAAAGAGTACATCAAAGCTGTATATTGTCACCCTGCTTGTCATTGATCATATAATACTTATTTTAGTATTTTTATGGTATCATAAAGTTGGGGGGGTCTCTCATGGTATATGCACTCACAACGTACTGCGGGTGCAATGAATCATCTTCCTTTGCAATTAGCTGTACAGTCAATATTATTAAGATGTGAACAAATTCTCTCAGAGGATAGTTCCTTTGGCTTGCACATTGAATGCATTAATATTATATTTCAGTGCTATAAAATGACGGTCCCCAACAAGATCAGGAACTTATGCCAGCATGTAAATCAAGTCACTGCTTTTTTCATCACAAATGTCTTCCTATTAAAAAAAAATTAGTCAGCCTAACTAAATATTGTGCTTAGTTCTATATCTGATTTACTCTTTGGCCTAAGTACTTTATCTCACTTCAGACCAGTAACTAATAGTTTGAGAACTGGCAGTAAGCCCATGGGTCAAACTTTGCATAATTTGTTGTATAGGGTTCCACATTTTATATGCATATTTAATGTTCAGGATAGATATCTGTGTATATATATATTTATGCACATATATATATGCATATATGTATATATCATGTGCTTATAAATGTCTATGTTTTTAATTTTGATTCCAAATATAAATGCCTAGAGAAAAATAAAACTGTTTCATTTGCTTTGTATGGCAACTAATATTTCTCCACATACCCCCCAAATTGTACACATAATGGACATTTAATGTCCATTTGTGAGTAAACAATTTAATGACAATAATTATGACATATTTAATTCTGAAGATGTTTAAGATTCAGCAAATAACCAGCAGTATTTATTTAGTGTTTATGGGATACTGAATACTGTGATACGTAGCATGGAGAGTCAAATATGATGTCTGCCTTGGAGGCAAGGCATTAAATATGTTAAAAAAAACCCCACAAAAAGCAGTGCAATAATATGTTACATGTACCATAAATATTTATTCGTGTAAATAAACACTAGGGGTTTAGAAAAGAAAAAAATTGCTACTAATCAGGGAAATTTGGAAAAGGCTAAGAAAATCTTCCTAGAAGCAAAGACTCTTGAATGTATTGATCCCAGATACATGTGGTCAGGGCTTCCCAGGTGGCAGTAGTGGTAAAGAGCCTGCCTGCCAATGCATGAGACATAGGAGACATGGGCTTAATTCCTGGGTTGGGAAGATTCTGCTAGAGAAGGGCAAGGCAACCCACTGCAGTATTCTTACCTGAGAATCCCACGGACAGAGGAGCCTGGTGGGCTACTCCATGGGGTCACAAAGAGTCAGACATGACTGAAGCGACTTAGTACACACACACACTAGGTCGGCCAAAAAGTTCTATCACATTTTTCTATAACATGGTTTGGAAAAACCAAAATGAACTTTTTGGCCAAACCAATATTTCTGGATGAATCTTAGTTCCTTAGCCACAGGAATATTGTAACTTCTACCTAAAAAATATGCCCTAGAATTTTTATATACTATTTACAGTATGAAGACTGTTTTCTGACAGTGTTTACCTGTCTCTTTGATTCACTGTAGAGTGTGCCATTCCCCGATAACAAATAACTAAAGTAAGTACCATAGACTCTAACTGGAACATATGCTTTAATTTGTACACACAAAACTTTCAAATTAAAGAATGAAATTTCAAAATCCAGCAAGATATAAGAATAAATTGATCTCTATTTTAATCCTCTAAGTGTTCATGTTTTGTATCTCTTCACCAACTAACTAGCTCACTGGTATTCAAAGGAAGCCATCTGTATTTGTTCCCTTTGTTTTTCTGCCTCTATAACAAGATGATCTTGAGGTTTTATCCTATCATGTCAGTGAAGAATAATAAAGTACAATGAAGTACAATATATCTACACTAACATGGAGAGCTCTATAATGCTGAATAATAATGTCATACCTTTGAACACTTTTGTGTTCCTTCCCTTACGATTGCCTGTCTCTTTCCAATTCTTCTTCTGACTGCTGGGATATCTGTACTTTTAATCTCTAATCAACTTCATTCTTCTTTCTGCAGCTGTTGTGAAGTACAAGCAAAATTCTTTAGCACATTTTACCTTTTATTTCTTCCCCCTCCCCAAAATATTGATTATATCAGCCACCTTACTCAAAATGATTCTTTTGGGAGAAACCTAATAAAATTCTAAGCCTATTCCAGGCTTGCAGACTTACATCCTGTTTACTTCAGGTAAACATCTCTATTTAACCAGAAAATCCAAAGCTTTATAACAGAAGCACTACTTTTCACAGAAAAGTTGTTCCTAACATTTTAGCTTTTAAGGAAAACTTCTGGTATTTTGGAAACTGAATTTGAAAATAGAAGTAGGTCAAAGTGGAAATTTTAGGTCTGTGGATCTAAAATGCCACGTAATAATAAATAACACCAGGACCCCAAGCGCATTGCTAAAGGTTTGTTCTCTGATGATGAAAAGAAATTATATTTATGCTATAAAGCTGTTTTTGTTCATAATTTATTTTGAAATGTTTTAAAAAGATTTTTCTATGGTTAGTGGCATGTACCTTTAATTGAGGCAGGCCATATAAAAATTTTTGAGGGTAAATGAAAAGATTGAATTTAAATGTATGTCATAATTGAAAAAAAAAGTTTGGTTTTTTGAAATAAATTTTCTCTAAAAATAACATTAGTGTGAGAAACTAGTCTCCTTGGCTTAAGTGGTTAATCATAACAATAATTCAGCTTTAGAAAGAGGTTCAGATATCATTGATTACTTTCTCCAAATATAAAGTATAGATAAATTGCCATTACTGTTAAATATTCTTATATTAAACATTTTTAAATAGTTCGTTTAATTTAAAAAAAATTGAAAACTTGAATGATTCACGTTTTACTTTTTAGCTCTTAACCTAAAGCTTGAGCATTTTAGGACAGACAATGCAATCAAACAACTTTATAATCAGAATATCTTCATAATTTCTTTCAATTCAAAGTAATAAAATTTTAATAAATTTTTCTAGAAACATATATAATATACATTATATATAAAATATACATTATATATAATATTCATTATGTATAATATACATTGTATATATAATATACATTGTGTGTGTGTGTATATATATATATATATATATAAGTGCCTGAGATAAATTTGTGAGAATATGCATATAGAGGTTTTTGTAATATGAGAAACATAAAAATATTATATAATTCATCAAAAGAGAAATGATTAAATATAAACGGAAAAAAAGCAAGTTGTAGGACACTACAACACTAATATCATTTTGTTTAAAAAATTATCATATATAGAATTTTATAACTATATGTACCTGCAAGATTATACATTAAACTACTGTCAGAACACATCAGTGCAACAGGATGGGCACAGAAAATATAAGGGCTTTTTGCTATATCTAAAATGATTTTTGTAAAGTTTCAATTTTACTCTGCTTTTGTTTTATAATATTTTAGAATAAAAATAAAACCCCTAATAAATGTAATTTAAAATGCTCACAAAGGGGACAGTCATGGGGCTAGCAACCAGCTGTGTGTATGTAGATTATAGGTGGTGGCCTATGGGACGTCAAGAGGGCTGCATCCAGGAGATCAATTTGAAAATAGAGAACAAATAAACACCAGAAATGAAAGCTAGGTACAAGGTCAAGTCTTGGCAAGCAGTCAAAACTGACAAGTCATCGTCTGAGATGACGTTAGAAGTCAGAACACACAGACATCCAGGAGTCTGGAGAAGCAGTGCTACTAAATGTTGATGTGAGTAATGTTGTGGCCAAAATAGTAAATAGCCAGAGTACTCATACCCCATAAATCAAGAAGCTACTCACCTACTGATTATGAACTATGGGACCTAGAATGACAAAGAAGAAGAAAATCAATGATTACAACATTTAGGCAAAGAATTGGGAGGGCAATATAAGAGAAACCAAGATAAACAGTTTGGAAAAATAGGATCAAGAAAAAAAAAAAAAAAACACTCCATTTAGTAAACAGCTAGAGCAGGGATATGAGTAGGGGGGTAGATCCTTATTCCACAAAGTATACTCTATGCCTCCTAGTGAAGCAGAAATGAAGCCAGGGGTGTGGCTAGCCCAGGATATCAAATGAAAATGGGTTTATAAAACTAAGTGAGTGGGTCAGTAGTTAAAATGACAGAAATAGAGAGTGTCAAATTAGCAAACAGGATTTTTGCCTTCTTATTTTTAGTTCAGTAATTTGGGAGCACTAAATATTTTAAAATTACTCTGTTGGTGGGCAAATTTTATTGTGTTATCCATTGTAGCTACCTAAAAATAGTCCTATATGCCTCATTTAGTTTGCAGAGAATTTGTTATTTGAGTGCCCTTCTATTTATTCCTAGGGCATAATTCTTTTTCTTTTTTTATGCTTTCACAAGCCACTTCCCCATCTTAAGAAGGTCATTTAAATTTTCAAGTTTACTCTAAGGACAGTTACCCCTCCCAACTTGATGTTATCCATGAACTTAATGAATAAAAGCTCACTTAATCATCCCTAGTCACTGATAAAGATATAGTACTGGACCCAGGACAGATACTGAAGCATCACTCAATATCTATGTCTATTCTTTAGGGCAGCATGGACCGATTAATAACTACTCTTTGAGTGTGACCTTCGAAGCAGTTGCACACCCGTGCTCTAATAGTAGGATCTCAACTCTGCTTTGCTGTTCTCTAATTAATGTCACACAAGTCTGAATTAAAAGCCTGACTGAAATAAAGATCTTGTATCTATTGCTTTCCTCTTAACCACGGGGTCTGTCACTATCACAGAGGGAATTAGATTAGTCTGATCTGATTCGTTTTTCATAAAGACACATTTTTAACCCCTCCCGGAGCTTCTAAATGTTTGCAAATAAAAAAGTTGGTCAATAAAAAGAACATATAGTAGGCTTTGTGTTTCAAATGTTTGCACTTTCAATATAGAGGTACCTTAGCTAAGAGAAGAATTAAATGCATTTTGATTTTTATTTTTAAGTACCAAGATCAATGAACAGACATTCATTTGCTCATCATTTTCCTTGATTTTTCACACAAAAGATAAAATAAGCTTCAGTATCCATTTATTTGCTATTTATTCCTCTCAGATATCTAAGACAGATGTGTATGGAGGTTTAAGATATATTTTCAAATCTGAAAATTTGTCAAAAACTCTAAAGCGTGCCTTAGAGAAGATAAGGACATGATTTTAAAATACACAAACACAGACACACAGGAAAGAAATACAATAGTTATGACTAGTTTTGGTGGTTTGGTCGCTAAGTCATGCCTGACTCTTGTGATCCCATGGACTGTAGCCTGCCAGGTTCCTCTGTCCATGGGATATCCCAGGCAATAATACTGGAGTGGATTGCCATTTCCTTCTCCAGGGGATCTTCCTGACCCAGGAATCGAATCCAGGTATCCTGCATTGCAGGCGGATTCTTTACCGATTGAGCTATGAGGGAAGTGCTAATGACTAGTAAATTGGGGAAATTCTTTTTAATTAGACTTGAAAAAACTGCTACTCTGTGCTTTGCATTAGTTTTAAGAAAATCCATCATGATGTTTACATCTATATATATATATATATATATATAGCACTTTGAAGGAAATGTACTATTGGAAACTCTATGACAAGAAATTCAGAAGATAAATATATTTTATAGTTCTTCATCTTTTTGTGTGTACAAATATGCACAGGCACGCACATGAATTGAACCAAATTATGGAAATAATATCTACTCTCCTTAACCCTATTCAAGTAAATAAAAGAAAATAATGTTTATGTGCTCCAGGAAAATAATCAGTAAATATCAAGCTACGTATAAGCTATACAAAACAGACAAATATTTTTTCCATTCTTCCAGTAAATATTTCTTGAGCATTTACTAAGTGCCAGGCACTGATCTAGGTCCTGGAGATATAAGAGCAAACAAAGATACATTTTCCTGATTCCTGCAACTCTACATTGTAATGGAGGGAAATAGACCATAAGCACATCAATGTGAAAATTGATATAGTATGCAGGTATCAATAACTGACATGGAGAAAAATAAAGTAGAGAAGGTTTAGGAATGAAAGGTTGTTATTTAAATAGAGTTGATATAAATGACCTCTTTGAACAAAAAACCAAAAGAGATGAGGGAGCAAGCCATACAGTTATCTATGAAAGAGTATTTTCAGGCAAAGAACCATATTAAGATTTTTTTTTTTAACTTAATTAAAGTGAGCTGGCTATGGTGTCCTCAAACACTGGGCTGTTGAGGAACAAAGATAGTCACTATATATATAGATACTGGACATTTTTTAAATGAAAATATTTTTATTACTTAGAGGCTATCACAAGTTTTTGCATTAAAACTTGCCCTATTTATAAGTAAAACAGTAATCCTTTATGGATGAAAATTATTTTTTTTAAGAAATATTATCTGTCAAAGGTTTTTAAATAGAATTTATACCCGAGTAAAGCAATTCAATGAGCAGCATTTTGCCAATTTTATTAGTTATATTTTAAGGTGTTATGAGTGGGCACATACATGTACATCTACACTCAAAACACACATACAGCACACACACACACAGGCACACACACACTCCTATACCACAAAGGTAAATGGTATATTACAGTTAACAATTATATTCAATGTTAACTTATTCACCTTTCTTGATCTTAAAATATATATGAAATGGCCAAGTAAGTAATTTGAAATAATTATGCTTTATATATTGGAAGAAACGGAACACATTTGTCTTATTTAGAACAGCTTAAATTTTGAGGCTTAATGAACTGAAAAATCACTCAACATGACTGCCAAAAGCATGCTATCCTTTCTACCTGCTCTACTTTCTTCCTCAGAATTACCCATACAAAGTTACCACTGGCACCAGTAAAAAAGAAAATCTATAACCCAGGGCAATTTTCAAAGTGTGGCAATTTTAAAGGCTTAAAAACAGTGCAATTTTATGGAAAGTGGCCTTTTCACAATTCCAATGTCTGACTGAATCAACTCAAGCATTCAATCAATCATATTACATGGAAGGCCAGCTATACCATGAGGAAGCTGTCAAGTTATCCTTCTGCAGCTGTAATTGACATAATGCATTATCCAAATTGTATGAAAGGACATTGAAATAAAGTGTGCAGTTTGGAATCCAGAAAAAGAAGACTGAGATTATGTTGTCCCTAGGTCACAGGGGAATGGGATTAGAACATTTCATGATAAGTCTGGAATTGATAGAGAAGATAGAAATAATAACCTCCAGCTAAGACAGTATGCAAGGGTGAAGAAAACAATGTGTTAGGGCATGCCAGGTTGTGTTACTCATAGAAAGGCTTGTTATCACTAAAAATGACAGGCAGAGAAAAAATGCTTAATAATAATGAGGTGATGCTTGATTACTCAAGTGATAAATAGAGAAAATGCCATTGCTAAATTAACACCATTCTTTTTCCTGAGTAAAAAGAATATATATGATCTATAAATTTATAAAAGTTGAGTCAAATTTGCAAAATGGGAACTGTGTCAGAAAGTAAAGTCTTTTATCGACATTTTTAGATGTTTTAAGGTTGACATTTTTCTAGACAGCTATTTTCTTAACAAAAGTTCAGATGGATCCATCTATATATGTAATAACCAAGGTCATAGTTGGATAGAATGTATATGGAGTTAATTAATCAAATAATTGAAGGACTAAATTTTCAAGTGTCATAAATGTTACCATAAGCCAAAACTAGAATCAACCAAATTATGATTTGGCATCATATTCCACATCATACTTCTTTAAAAATCTCCACGGTGGTAAGTGTTGTTATAATTCTGATACCTATTTCCACCATTTTGAATTCTTAGATAAAAATTAATTTTAGCTGAATCCAACTCTCTGTGATTGAGTAGGCTGACAATAATTCTCTATAAAATTTTATTTTAGTAAGGAGTATCAATATTTAACATCTTTCTGACAGAAAACATATGTGAATCAGAGCATGTCTCTTCTTATGCCACAAAATCAGACCATGAGTGCAAAAATACAAATGGTGTTCCTGAGAAATAAAAGCATTTTACATCCTCATGTTAACCACTTACCAAATAAATAAAGAACATGTAATGTGTTGAAGGCAGAGAAAAAATAGCTACTGAGGACACAATAAGAGTCTTTTATCTTTACTCTTATATCAGTGGTATTTTTGGAGAACAAGGAGACATTAAAATTTTATTTTTGATACTTAATCTTTCCCAAAATATAACATTTCTATTTCCTGGACATAAATTCTTGTTAGTATGAAACACATCATCTTATCATTTACTTTAATACTCCAGACATTATATATGTTTAAGTTAAAGTTAGACTTTCTTTTGGGAAACTTTCTCTTGGGTCATGGAAGTTATGTAATCAATCTTTGTGTATCAAACTGTAAGGAATATCCATAATTTTATTCAACTGATACATGTATTCTGTACTGACCTTTCATATAATATAAACAGGTTTGCCATAAGTAGCACAATTTTCTAAAATGATGATAAACACTTCAACATTTTCTGGACAAAACAAAAATCTTCCCTTCATTGCACTATAGTTTTAGTTTTAGAAAATTTAGTCTATTGCAAAACTGTGAAAAAAAATTCAGTGTTTGTGTTCTAGACTCAGAGATTATAAACACATTTTCAATCTATTTAAACTCCAGCTGTGTAATACACAGAATGAGTTTTTATTGGGAGAGACTTTTTCCTACGAAACAGATCCTAGAGTATCCCTGGTTCCCTCCCACTAAAATTCCCCTAATCATTTTATCAACAAAGAATACCCCCTCAGATTTCTACTGTTCTCTAATGGAGGTAACAAGCTGTTTTTTAAACCGTGAACTAGGTCCAGATTTCTAAGGTAGAACCTTGAAATGGGCTCCACAGAATATAGCAATGCTGTGGGTCCACGGATCATAATTTTAATGAACCACAAAATATAATAAATCATTTCCTTTTCAAAAATGTTTTATATACTTCTTATAAAATCAGTTTGTTCATATATATATATATACATACACATTTGGGATTATATAATCAGCTTGTTACTTATATAGCAACATAACCTCAGTTATCTCTAAGGTAGTATGTCCCAGATGTTTGGTGGATAAAAAGATAACTTTGGCCTCAGGGTATCTTTTTTAATTACCAGAATCTTTTTTTTTTTCCTGCAGTTGCCATAAGACCTAATAACAAAGCTTGGTTTGATCAGACTCTGAGAGTTCTGGAGGGAGCGGGGAGGAATCATCAATTGTAAGTTGGTCTCTATAATCCAGACTGTCCTAGAAAGAGCTGGAGAATTCTGTCCTTACACTGAAGCCTCATGGGTGAAGGGAAGGCTAGTCAAAGACTCTGAGTGAGTACTTTAGTGTTATCTCTGGTGCTGCAAATAACCAACCCTTTAAATTTGTGCAAGGTCACTTTGCCTTTAAGCACCTCAGTTTCCTTATCTGTAATAAGAGGGGAGTGGCAATGAACTCTACTGCCCTTTCCAGCTCTAAAATTATAGATTTTCAGGGATGTGTTTGGAGAACACTCTAGTATTATCATTTCAAAACTAGCAGGGATGCCAGAGCTCAGCAGAGGCTTCCAGCAGTTAGAGGAAATAGTAAATGATTAGTCATTTCCTTTGTTTATGACACTGAAACTGCTGAGCCCAATTGCACTAGGACTTACAGAATTGAAGGGGTCAGAACAGATCAGGCAACCACCCCACACTCTAGACCTATAAGTAATTCATCCCCAAAGAGGTAGTTAAAAAGATACATGGTTTCTCAGCCCCCAAAATAAAAATAGATTTGTAACATTTTAAGCTCTTTTCATTTGTTCACACTGTATCACTTTTATATGCTTTAATAAGGTAGAATCAGTAGATTTGCCATTACCCTTTTATCGCTGAACTTCAACCAACCAACCAACTAATCAATCTACCAAACATTAAATCAATTACCTATGAAACAGAATGATTATGTGCTTCTACAAGAACAAAAGTAAAATCATGGAATTATTGACTATTGGATCTTGATAAGCACTTTCAACCATCATAAAGACAAATATCAAAACAGTTTAACACTAAAATTATTTTCACTTCTTTTAATTACATTTTCCTATTAAAAGTGGTTTGATTTACTAAAAAGGCTGTAATTTTGAATTTAATTTTATTAGTTTTATATTATTACTTAAAAGCCCATTGAACTGCTAAACAGAGCTGATTTTAAGTCTAACCTCTAAATTCCCATATCAACTTAAGGAGAATTTCTGCTAAAGCCCTGAAAACAGAGTTTATAATTGTCAATTCAGTTGTCAGTTTATCCATAAAATTCAGTAAGCTATTTTATCAAAGGAGCTCTATTTCACTATTTTCTATATCCTGCTTTAGCACTTAGAAAATTTGGCTATATTTGCTCAATAAAAAGCAAATTTAAAATAAAATAATTTGAGGTTAGTTACACAGGTTAGTTAGTTTAAATTCCTGTAATTCAATTTAAAATAAATAATTACTATTTTGGTAAATATGTACATCCTTATTTTTATATCCATGTGATTTCATTAGACTTATAGCCCTTAAATTATGTTGTGCATTAGTATCACCCATAGAGCTTAATAAAAATACAGATTTCTAGTTTCTGCTATGATAGCTGGCTTAGTAGGACTGGAAGATGGCGTAGAAGGTAGAATTTTTAACAAGCATGTTAGCTTATGAATCTATTATCCACTCTTTGAAAAGTACCACACTAGACATTTTAGTATTTTGAAGTCACTTGTGGAAGTTTCATTGCTTTCAAAGGGTAAAATATGACACCCCAAGGTGTGCCTCTTTGGCATAAGAATTATTCCTGAATTTCAACAGTGAGTTCTGTTTCTGAGTCTAATCTCTGAATGTTATGCATTTGATAGTGGTTATTTCAGAAATTCAGTTCTTCAAAACTTTATTTCCTGAGCATGTGTACTTTTTGACAATTTGTGTTAAACATGTTTGGATCTTAAGCAAAAATGCCACTCTCCACCCAATAAAGGCTATTGCCCACATAAGTAGAAACCAATTCCTTATTTTTCTTTACAAATTATCTTTTAGCTTATTTTTATATAGGGGTCATGCTGCGGGAAAGAAACACGTTCATTATCAATAACATATAATGGAAGGAATTTATATTTATTCTGTTTTGCATATTTTTCTTTTCTATTATTTCACCTCCTGCTTGTGTTTCTGCATTTCATTAGACCCTTTTAGAGTTACTGTAAACTCTAAAATATCTAAGACATCTCACTGATAATGACAACGGAAGCCTTAAAATTCTGGGACACTTCCAGTAATTCATCTTGAAGCAGTATTTTATTTATTTATTTATTGTTAAATATCTTCATGTTATACTATTAAGTCCAAGGACCTATACTTTTTTTATGACTTTGACTAAAGAGAAGACATGTAAGTATACATAAGTATCTGGAAAAAGTTGTATATTACTAAGTCATGGGAAATATGATCAAGCAATGCAAATTACATCAACCAGAGGCACTGCCTCCTATTTTTATCCGGTTATGAGAGATCTGACTTGCTTTCCAATTACTGAAAAATAGCATTCTTGGGGTTCTGAAAACATTTAACATTTTTAAAGAGTTGTTAATATAGAACTCATGAAATAATAGGCCTTCCCTGATAGCTCAGTTGGTAAAGCATTCGCCCACAATGCAGGAGACACTGGTTGGATTCATGGGTCAGGAAGAACCCAGGAAGAAGGGATAGGCTACCCACTCTAGTATTCTTGAACTTCTCTTGTGGCTCAGCTGGTAAAGAAATTGCCTGCAATTCAGGAGACCTGAGTTTGATCCCTGGTTTAGGAAGATCCCCTGGAGAAGGGAAAGGCTACCCACTCCAGTATTCTGGCCTGGAGAATTCCAAGGACTATACAGTCCATGGGGTCTCAAAGAGTTTGACCTGAGCGCCTTTCACTTCACAAAATAATAAGCAATTTGTTGAGAATTACATGTGTTATAATTAAAGAATATATTGTAAAAAAAAAAGAATATTTTGTAAAAAAAAAAAAAAAAACAATTCCCCCAGCAGAATCATTCTTCCATCAATGTGTTTGATGAAAATAATATATACATAAAAATGTGAGAGATTCATACTAATAAGTATATCTTAAAACTTAAATAATGACAAAGCTTATGTTTTAACTAAAATTTCATCTTTATTTAGGAACAATTTTAGGTCAAGTGTTATTTATTAGATGCTGGAAAATGAGTTCAGAATATGTGAGTATTGTAAGGTATTTCAACAAGGGTTGCCATTTAATTCATATTTTATGACAGTAATTACTTTTCCTTTCATGAAAGGTTATTGCAAAAATGAAAAAGAAGAACTATATATCTCAGATAAATTAAGACCAATGCCTTAAAAAAATATTTTTTCTTGCATCCTAGTATTTAACTCTAAAGCTCTCTTGAACATTTTAATAGTAATTTTCTCCTAAAGCAGAAGCTGCAAGAAACTAAGATCCAATTCGAGGAACATGATAGTAAATAAAAACCCAGAAGAATAAGGTTGCTATACTGACAAACTACAGAAAGTCTTGAAAATGCAGTATTCCAGTATAAACTGCTATTCCCATTTCTCTTTTATATTGTTGGACCCACATGAAATGAGATTGAATCAATTGTCCATCACCTATGTAGTTAAGAAAGTTCTAGCAAAAGTAAAAATTACCATTTGCTCTATCAATGTTTAATAAAAATAAAATAAATTTGTTTTTGGATTATAGTTATTTGTAACTTGCTATTACAAATCATTTTTAATAATGTTTCACAGACTAATTTAATGATTATACTATGACTACTTTCCATATATTTTGGGAGAACTGTTTTTAATACTAAACCTTTTCTCCTTCTTCTCTCTAAATATTTTGAGATACTATTGAACTATTATTATTTGCGAGACTAGCGTGAACACTTTTGTGCTAAATTTATTTTTGTTGCACTATTAAGGAGGAATTATACATTGGATTAAAGCACTGAAGTTATATAGAATTATAGGGATTGGTTTAATGTGATGGACTGTTTCATAGGGATTAGTTTTATATAATATGATTTTTTTCCTAGTTTTGCTTCATTTTGTAAGTTGTGGGCATGGAAATATGTACAAATTAAAAATGAGAGCCAGTAGAGTATTTTAATGAAAGTCTGAACTGAATATAATACACTAGGATAAATGTTTGAGGCAGGGTATTATTTTATTTAATGTACTGGTGAATAACTTCATTTTATTCAAGGATAATCTTAGAATATTCTAAATGAAACACAGTGGTAAACATATGTTTAATTAACTTCTCCAACTTCTAATATATCTATTCCATTTTAATTACCCATAGCACATAATAATCTGATTATCTGATATAATATATATATATTAGTGTATATATATATATACACATATATATATATTAGAATTTTCCTGTTGATTTTATTGATTTGTTGTTTCTGATTATTTTGTTGGTTGTCTGATTATAACTAGACTCATAATCAATTTGAGGGCCAGGAATTTTGTTCCTTTTGATCATTGTATTTCCAGCATGTGGTAAAGAGTCTATCTCACAGAAGGTGCTTAATAAATATTTGTAATTACTTATTGAGTCAATAATGTTAATATAAATAAATACAATCTGGGAAAGCAAGTTTTTCTAACTCTGCTTTAGAAATTAAGATTCATCTTTATTATAGATATAGAAAACTCTAATACAGGAGTTGGCAAACTTTTTCTTAAAAAACTGGAAATAGAACTGCCTTATGATCCAGCAATCCCACTGCTGGGCATACACACTGAGGAAACCAGAAAGGAAAGAGACACGTGTACCCCAATGTTCATCGCAGCACTGTTTATAATAGCCAGGACATGGAAGCAACCTAGATGTCCATCAGCAGATGAATGGATAAGAAAGCAGTGGTACATACACACAATGGAGTATTACTCAGCCATTAAAAAGAATACATTTGAATCAGTTCTAATGAGGTGGATGAAACTGGAGCCTATTATACAGAGTGAAGTAAGCCAGAAGGAAAAACATAAATACAGTATACTAATGCATATATATGGAATTTAGAAAGATGGTAACAATAACCCGGTGTACGAGACAGCAAAAGAGACACTGATGTAAAGAACACTCTTATGGACTCTGTGGGAGAGGGAGAGGGTGGGAAGATTTGGGAGAATGGCAATGAAACATGTAAAATATCATGTAGGAAACGAGTTGCCAGTCCAGGTTCGATGCACGATGCTGGATGCTTGGGGCTGGTGTACTGGGACGGCCCAGAGGGATGGTATGGGGAGGGAGGAGGGAGGAGGGTTCGGGATGGGGAACACATGTATACCTGTGGTGGATTCATTTTGATATTTGGCAAAACTAATACAAGTATGTAAAGTTTAAAAATAAAATAAAATTAGAAAAAAAAAAGATAATAAATATTTTAGTTTCTTCATGCCACACAATCTCTGTCAAAACAATATAAGAGTACAGTTACAGTGTGAAAGCAGCCACGGATGATACATACATGAATCCATGTGACTGTGTTCTTATAAAATTTTATCTACAAAAAGAAGACCCAATTTGGCCCACCAGAGAGGGTTTGTCATTCCCTGCATGAAGAAATCAGTTAATAAGCCAGACATTTCATTTTATTTCTATTTTTGGGCACCAGGAGGGGAAATGAAAGTAATATTATATTCTTTTGTGGATGGTTCTGAACACTGGTTTGAAGTTTTTGACTTTTTTCTAGTGACATGGAAGCCCCATTTAATATGCAAAGGAAGTAAAAAGCCATCACACATAATCAAACTATTGCCATAACACACTATATGAAAAAATTTTTCCTAAACAAAGTTCAAAGTCACTTGAAGGATGAGTTATTTATAAACAACTTCCTAAAAATGACAGTATAAACAGCTTTTATTCTTGAGTATGTTATGAAGAGAAGATTGCATATGATAAGCATTGTATAGAAAAATCAGGTTTGTGATATTTTGAAAATTAGGGCAAGCAAAATAAGGATGTCAGCACAAATTTTTTAAAATATTACAGTTTTTGTGAGATTTATATTATCTGTCAGTTCAGTTCATTCAGTTGTTTCTGACTCTTTGCCACCCCATGGACTCCAGCACACCAGGCTTCCCTGTCTATCACCAATTCCCAGAGTTTACTCAAACTCATGTCCATCGAGTCGGTGATGCCATCCAACTATCTCATCCTTTGTTGTCCTTTTCTCCTGCCTTCAATCTTTCACAGAATCAAGGTCTTTTAAAATGAGTCAGTTCTTCACATCAGGTGGCCAAAGTATTGGAGTTTCAGTTTCACCATTAGTCCTTCCAATGAATATTCAGGACTGATTTTCTTCAGGATTGACTGGTTGGATCTCCTTGCAGTCTAAGAGACTCTCAAGAGTCTTCTCCAACATCACAGTTCAAGAGCATCATTCTTTGGCACTCAGCTTTCTTTATATTCCAACCTTCACATCCATATATAACTACTGGAAAAACCATAGCTTTGACTAGATGGACCTCTGTCCATCAAGTAATGTCTCTGTTTTTTAATATGCTGTCTAGGTTGGTCATAGTTTTTTCTTCCAAGAAGTGTCTTTTAATTTCATGGCTGCAGTCACCATCTGCAGTGATTTTGGAGACAAAAAAATAAAGTTGGTCACTGTTGCTATTTTCCCCCCATCTATTTGCCCTGAAGTGCTGGGACTGGATGCCATGATCTAGTTTTCTGAATGCTGAGTTTTAAGCCAGCTTCTTTACTCTCATCTTTCACTTTCATCAAGAGGCTCTTTAGTTCCTCTTCACTTTCTGACATAAGAGTGTTACTATCCAAAATACAACCTCTGAAATTAACAACTTTGAATAAAAATACTCAATAAATTGAGTATAATTTATTCTACTCAACAGTGTATAAAAAAATCACTAATACTTTATATTGTTTTTAGTGTAGAATAACAAGACACAACCTTGTCTTACATGTCTTACACATGTCTTACACAACCATGTCTTACAAGAATAACAAGCAAAACCTTGACTATACATGCCTTCGAACCTTCACACTGAAACTGTCTTTCTCTGTTTTCACAGTTGCAACCTTCCTGGAAGCATAAACTACATTTAGAGTTTCTGTTTTCTTGACCTCCCACAGATTATAATCTGAGCCATGGGAATCACTCATTTTAAAGTCACTAAGGGACTTCCCAGGTGATGGTGGTAAAGAATCTGCCTGCTGCTGCAGGAGATACAAGAGATGCAAGTTCAGACTCTGGATAGGGATGATCCCTTGGTGTAGGAAATGGCAACCACTCGAGTATTCTTGCCTGGAAAATTCCAAGGACAGAGGAGCCTGGCAGGGAATAGTTCATGGGGTCACAGAGTCAGGCATAGCTGAGCATGCACCTAAAATCACTATATCCTCCTCAAAGCCAAATCCAACAATTTTCATCTTCCTTTGCCTTGCTGGAATTCCCTGGTGACTCACACGATAGAGTCTGCCTGCAATGCGGGAGACCAGAGTTCAATCCCCTGGAAGGAAGATCTCCTGGAGAAGAAAATTACAACCCACTCCAGTATTCTTGCCTGGAAAATCCCATGGATGGAGAAGCCTGGCAGGCTAAGAGTTGCAAAGAGTTGGACCCGACTGAGCGACTTCACTTTTTCTTTTCTTGCCTTGCTGAACACTATACAACTTCTACTGAGTACACTGTTTTGGTACAATCCCCTTTCTTCTGTAGTAATAGGAAATATTGGGTCTCATTATTCTTCACTAAACAACAATATAGAGCAATAGTGAATTTTTTACTCACTATTGAGTGGAATAGATACTACTCAGTTTATTGAGTATTTTTTTATTTGTTTATTGAGTAGAATCACTTGGCAGCAAATTAAATTCCATTTTCCTCAATTACTACTCTTTATCCATTCCATTTGCATGCCTTCAGATAATCTGGTTTGATTGGAATTATGGTTTCTCAGTGATAAAACTGAAGCTTACCTCTAAAATTTTGGATTCTTGCTCTGGTGGAGTATGCCAAGCTTCCACAACACAGAAGCAACATTTATTTCCTCTGTTCAATAATTTACTGATCCACTTCTTGCATATTAGATACTAAGAATACTAAGCACATTGCATTGTCCTTCTTTGTGGTACTTCCTTGTAGGGACAAAAGCAATCTTCAGCAGATCACAGCTCTGTAATATGAGATTTACACTTCACCAATGAGGAAATGTTAACAGATGTTAACAATGTTAATATACATTGTGGTGCACATAATTGGTGTTTCCCTGGTAGCTCAGATGGTAAAGAGTCTACTTGTAATGCAGGAGACCTGGATTCGATCCCTGGGTAGGGAAGATCCACTGGAGAAGAAAATGGCAACCCACTCCAGTATTCTGGCCTGGAAAACACAATGGATGGGGGAGCCTTTTGGGCTACAGTTCATTGGGTCCCTGGCAGGTTACAGTCCATGGGGTCACAAAGATAAGTAGCTTTGAAGAGTATAACTTTGGAGCTAAATCATCAAGGAAACAAAAGAAAAGAACAATAGATGCTTTTCAAGGAGGAAAACAACATTCTGGGTAAAGCTAGAGTATGCAGGATACTCAAAAAAGAGATGGGTCTAGTGATTTGTTGTGGTTGTTCAGTTGCTCAGTTGCTCAGCTGTGTCTGACTCTGTGACCCAATGGACTGTAGCCCACCAGGCTTCACGGTCCTTCACTATCTCCCAGAAATTGCTCAGACTCATGTCCATTGAGTTGATGATGCCATCGAAACATCTCATCCTCTGTTGCCACCTTCTCCTCCTGTCCTCAATCCTTCCCAGCATCAGAGTCTTTTCCAGTGAGACAGCTTTTTGCATTAAGTGGCCAATCTGACAATCATTTTAACATCTGTCCTTTAGGGTATGGAGAAATATCTTTGTTCATGGTATATCTTTTTCCTTCCCCACTCAACCAAATAATTAGAGAGGCAGGAATTCTCATTCTTTTTTTTCCTTTGGAGAATATATATATAACCCAGTCCCTCATATTTGAGGCTGTACAATTACTTCCTGAATTAAGGAATCCCCTGTTCAACTTTACTGATACAAAAGTCTTAACCCCTTGCCTGTCACGTATGTATAATTCACTAACACTCAATTAAGTTCATTCCACTTCCCTCTTTTAACTTCCCTAACATAGAAGTACATGCCATGACAAATCTGCCATTTACCATTAAGAATATCCTTTATGTCCAAGGCTCCATGAGGGTGTAATACTGTCTCATGCGGTACACATAAAGATCTTGTGTTCTGGTTTTTAAAAATCTGGAAAATATGACAAGTTACACTAGAATGAAGTGAATGGCATTACTATTTTGCACCACTGATTGACAGCCATTATTCATCAATTTTATTCAATCTCCCCAACTTCTGTGAAGTTCTTTAACAGAAGCATCACTGTGATGTGAGAAGAAGAGTAAGGCTATTATCTTAACAAAGCTTTTGTAGTTGCCATCAATGTACAAACCTTGAATTTTTATCTTCATTAACTTAGGGGCATGAAATGTAGGCTTTCTTTTCCTTCAAAGACTCTGACTTTATTTGAGATTCAGTACACATCCAGTAATAATTAGAACATGATCATGACTCTTGAGTAATGCTTTTGAAGGGTTGCCATTAAAGAGGCTTTTTATTTCTGGTCCACACAGCACAACACAAAATGAGCTGATGCTGGCGGTAATTACCAAGTGAACTCAGTCACTATAGAAAGTCGAACTGGGAAATTTACATTTGGATAATCTTTGTTATTTCTGTGGCTGGCTGTCTAAGAATATAAATATTTAATTTTACCAAATTAATTGTATCGAAAATATTTCTTAACTTTTCAATGTAAACTTTTAAGGGTGTTTTGATAAAAAATCAAAATAATGGCTACTTCTAGGAGGGACACTGATTGACAGAGGGCATGAAAAAA
This sequence comes from Bos javanicus, assembly GCF_032452875.1. Taxonomy (NCBI): domain Eukaryota; kingdom Metazoa; phylum Chordata; class Mammalia; order Artiodactyla; family Bovidae; genus Bos; species Bos javanicus. Next base: position 54,583,645 of record NC_083869.1, on the reverse strand, counting down.
ACTTCTGGAGTGATGGTTGATTCTCTGTTTGCATGTAGGTTGTAGTTATACAACTGGGTGGCTCCTCAAATCAGGTACTTAAAATTAGAGTTCTTTATACATCTCATTTTGTTTATTTTCTACTACAAGTTAAACGAAACAGAAAAAAGTGGAATAGAAAAGAAGGAATCATTATATCAATTGTTATTTTTGAAATTCTACTATGTAAAGTAATATTCAGTTATAGAGATGTGGAGGAGTCATTGCCTTTTAAGAGTTCATAACCAACATTCAAATCTTTGGATGCCCACTAAGATTTTAAGCATATCAGAACTACATGGATTCACACATTTTAAATATTTGAAGGTTTAAAGTTTTATGGAAAAGTCTCATGTTGAATAGATACAGACTTTCAGTATGTCAGAAAAGTCTTGATTAGATTCACATATATGTATAATAACTTATCCTGCTGCTGCTGCTGCTGCTAAGTCGTTTCAGTCGTGTCCGGCTCTGTGCGACCCCATAGACGGCAGCCCACCAGGCTCCCCTGTCCCTGGGATTCTCAAGGCAAGAACACTGGAGTGGGTTGCCATTTCCTTCTCCAATGCATGAAAGTGAAAAGTGAAAGTGAAGTCACTCAGTCGTGTCTGACTCTTAGCGACCCCATGGACTGCAGCCCACCAGGCTCCTCTGTCCATTGGATTTTCCAGGCAAAAGTACTGGAGTGGGTTGCCATTGCCTTTTCCAATAACTTATCCTAGGATGTACAAAAACATAAAGTAATCTATGAGGTATAAGTAAAGTTTTAGCCATGTATTATTATTTTATGATATCTTTGTTAGAATCATTAATATCACACTTTAATTTAGATCTTTATAAAAGAGATTATAACTAACCACAAATTCCATTTTCATGGAACTTCAAACAGGATCTTCTCTTAAAATAGGATTTTCTCTAACTTAAAACAGGATCATATACCTTCTGTCCATGGTTGTTTTCTATTGGGTAGAACATATTTAGTCAAAAACAAAGCAAAATGAAAAAATTCCTGTATCAAAGACACAACAAAGTCACTTTATATTATTTAGGTACAAATATCCTTTTTCCTTATTTGAAGCTTACTTCCACTTCTGTGACAAAGTATTTATTTCTTTTGTTTTTCTATAGACTTTGTTTAACCTTGGCTGTATAACAGTGCTCAGTCTTTTCTGACTTTCCTTATTCATGCATGTATTGCTTTTACAGATCAGTTGTGAGCTCTATGAAAGATATAATCACATCTCCATACTCTCAAAAGAGTATAGTACAACACCTTAAATTCAATAACCAGTTGAAATTTATTTCTCTCAAAGCCAAGTGCTTGGAGTTAATCTTTAACACTTTAATCCCTGGTAACAGTATAATACAAACATAACAGAAAAACAGTAGGGTTCTCTCATGGTTATTCCTCTAGTTCTGTGCAAAGAGAACAGCTGTCATATAACTGAGTGGTAAGTACCAGTACTAACCTCTAGTCTACAGGCTCCTTTCTTCCCAGGACCTGACAAGGAAGGTAAGGTTGTTTATATATTTTGCTTTTCTGCCAATCCCTCAAAGTGGTTGTTCAAACCCTACCATTTCCTGCAAGCTACTTCTCATCCATCCTCACCAGAATCTCAGCAAATGACTATACTTCCTACATCTTAGGATAAAAGAGCCACTGGACTTGAGGGCTGCAATCTTTTCTTCTACGATAAATGTATTTCCATCCAAATTCAGCCTTAATCTTTCCACTTCTGTCTATGGAAAAAGACCCCTCCTTCTATAAAAGCTAATGCTTCCATCCTCTTTTGCTGAGACCTTCTTCCCAGTCATCTATTCATTTCAAAATCATTAATATCCTTTCTCCTCCATTCACATAGTATGTCCCATCCTAAAACTGCTCCTTGGTTAGGCCTCTCTATATAACTCACTACCTCCACTTCTACAAAAAGTAGTCTAAACCAGGAGCCTGCAAATTTTAAGTGTAGATAGTAAATATGTTAACCTTCGCAGGCTAGAGTTGCCACACCTTTTCAGCTCAGCAGTTGTAGCATGATTGCTTTTCCGGTCCTCTCCTCTTGTTCTCCACTGCCATCTAAACCCAACTAATTTAAATGTTATCTACCCTGACTATCGCAATAACTTCCCTGATTCTTTTATTTCTCTGCTGATGTGTTTCAGTGTTCAATATCTCCCCCTTCAGTTGTTACTTTTTAACATTGCTAGTAATGTTTTTGCAAATTGTAAATACTATATAAATCCATGCTTAGAATTAGTGAATGGATTATCCTTGAGAATAAAATACCAACTCAACTCAGAGAGAAGGGGAAACACCCTGCTCTTATCTCTGCACATTTATTTCATCTTCTCTCTAGATATCCTAGACTTCATGAAACTCTCCAAATGTGCTTTAAATTACTCCCATATGCTTTCTTACTTCTATGTACATTTAACTGGAATGTTTTCCTTCCCAGGATGCCTTTGTCCGATCATCTTCATCTTTTAATTCTCTATGCAGGGATGTGGAAACATTTAGCTTTCTGTGTTAGAATGTTCCCTTAGGACCTGGACATCACTAATATCTTGTATTATACTGTTTCCAGGGCAGTGTACTGAATATATGAATTGAAAGACATAGAGCAATATTGATAAAAACCATGCTCTGTTGGTTAATGTTTAGCAATGGATGGACCCAATCCTTTCAAAGTGGCAAGTCATTTGGAATTGCTAGTGGCTGATTTGACTCCTCCCTCATTGTCTAACCCCACAATAATCAGTGACTTTCACTTTCATGGCCTCAAAAGGCATAGGACACTAAGTATTGGGGACATTCTTACCTGTAACTCTAAATTTCTTCCCTTCTTCACATGACTTGCTCCACCAATACTCCTATACTGAGAAATACTCAGGCAAAACAGCTGTCAAGTACTTCCAAGCACTTCTTCTCCATGCAATTGCATGCTGACAGTAAAGAGGATCTTTGGGTTTTTCTAGCTCATCCAGAATCTAGACCAAAAGGGAAATGTTAGTATTTCTTTCTATAGCTACTTCCAGTTTTAACTAGCAATGCTTTTAGGAGTCCCTTCCTGGAATGTAGCTTGAGGTCTAATATATAATTCAGAAACAACAACACATATCCTCAGTTCATATTCTAATACACCTTAAGTATCATCTTTAAGCCAATTTTACTCCTACAGGACTGACTCTCCTTAGCCTGGATCCATTTATTATAATAGAAATCGTCACTTGAATTCCCAACAGTCACCTATCCCAATGAATAGGACTAGACCCACATAGTTTATCAAACCAAAAATCTAGTGTCATCTTCAAATTTTTCCTCTTTTTTACCATTCAATTCATTCTGCCCAATCACCAAGTCCTTCCTGAGTTCTTAAATATACCTCAACTCCATCCACTGCTAAACCCCAATTCAAACAATTTCTCATCTGGATTATTGTAATTACCCAATAAGTGGTCTCTCCAGTGACAATTTTATATTTCTTCATGCTATATTCTTCACGCTGTAGAAAGAAGAACATCTGCAAAAAGCACATTGGCCAATGCTATTCTTCTTCAAAACACACACATATTTTTATCTGGACCATTCTCATTTGGCCCTGCTTATTTTTTCAGAAACATTCCCTTATCTTTACTCAGCTTTCTGCTCCTATATTTGCATTCCCTTGGGACCAGGAAGTTAAAATACCACTTGTAGACTTCTAGGTATCTCTTCCCTGACTGCTTCTTGGCAGGGTCCTTACATAAATTTGATATTTACTCTGCTTGGAATGGTCTTCCTTTTCTTCAACCCACTGCCTCTCCCAAAGAAAGGTAATGCCAAAGAATGCTCAAACTACTGCACAATTGCACTCTTCTCACAAACTAGCAAAGTAATGCTTAAAATTCCCCAAGCCAGGCTTCAACAGTTTGTAAACTGTGAACTTCCAGATGTTCAAGCTGGATTTAGAAAAGGCAGAGGAACAAGAAATCAAATTGCCAACATCTATTGGATCATTGGAAAAGCAAGAGAGTTCCAGAAAAACATCTATTTCTGCTTTATTGACTATGCCAAAGCCTTTGACCGTGTGGGTAACAACAAACTGTGGAAAATTCTGAAAGAGATGGGATTACCAGACCACCTGACCTACCTCTTGAGAAACCTGTATGCAGGTCAGGAAGCAACAGTTAGAACTGGACATGGAACAACAGACTGGTTCCAAATAGGAAAAGGAGTGCATCGAAACTATATATTGTCACCTTGCTTATTTAACTTACATGCAGAGTACATCATGAGAAATGCTGGGCTGAATGAAGCACAAGCTGGAATCAAGATTGCCAGGAGAAATATCAATAAACTCAGATATGCAGATGACACTCCCCTTATGGCAGAAAGTGAAGAAAAATGAAAGAGCCTCTTGCTGAAAGTGAAAGGGGAGAGGGAAAACAGTTGGCTTAAAGCTCAACTTTCAGAAAACAAAGATCTTGGCATCTGGTCCCATCACTTCACGGCAAGTAGATGGGAAAACAGTGAAAACAGTGACAGTTTATTCATTTATTTTTTTAGGGGGGGGCCTCCAAAATTATTGCAGATGGTGACTGCAACCATAAAATTAAAAGATGCTTGCTCCTTAGAAGAAAAGCCATGACCAACTTAGACAGCATATTAAAAAGCAGAAACATTACTTTGCCAATAATCCATCTAGTCAAAGCTATGGTTTTTCCAGTAGTCATGTATGGATATGAGTTTTGGGCAATATAGAAAGCTGAGCGCTGAAGAATTGACGCTTTTGAACTGTGGTGTTGGAGAAGACTCTTGAGAGTCCCTTGGACTGCAAGAAGATCCAGCCAGTCAATCCTGAAGGAAATCAGTCCTGAATATTCATTGGAAGGACTGATGCTGAAGCTGAAACTCCAGTACTTTGTCCACCTGATGTGGAGAACTGACTCATTTGAAAAGACCCTGATGCTGGGAAAGATTGAAGGCGGGAGGAGAAGGGGAGGACAGAGGATGAGATAGTTGGTTGGTATCACCGACTCAATGGACATGAGTTTGAGTAAACTCCAGGAGTTGGTGATGAACAGGGAGACTTGGCATGCTGCAGTCCATGGGGTCACAAAGAGTCGGACACGACTGAGTGACTGAACTGAATTGAACCTCTCTCTCAAGGATCACATCCTGCTTTCTCATCTTATAAGATTTCCCTGAAATACCAGGTTTGTTTTGCACATCTCTTATATGTTCCTACACTCTTCTCTTTCTCTTGTTATCTGTATTGTAAACATCTGTTCATTGTCTGTCTATCTTTAGGGACATTAAGTTCCATGATGAGGAATGCTGTTTTGTTCTTAATTATATATCCAGGGACAATTATACAGTAACTGATTAGCATAATATGAGATAAATGGAATAAATGAATGAATAATTACAGTTTTAATGATAAGAAATCAAAAAAAGAATATGTGAGAGAATAGAACATCATTAAGTATTTCCAGAAGAAACCATCTTCAAACTACCTTTTCTACTAGCTGATAGAATAAAAGACCATATAGACTGAGTTAATAAACAGAAACTGTTTAGTGACTATTGAATTCCATATAGAATTTATAAATATATATCAAGCTTTTTGTGGATCAAAACTTATTATTTCACACAATGACCTTTTCATTTAAAAACATATTGTCTTGAGAACCATCTTCATTATTTTTCCTTTTTTTTTTTTAATTTTCTCAATAGTTGTTTGAATTTGTCTATGCACTGTTGAATAGAAGTATGTGAGCAGCCTAAAAATACAAAGGAATTCTTCTAGAATCAAAAAGAATATGAAAAAGAAATGGAAAAGATTCACAAAGAAGTGGAGAATTCAGAATTGTGTAGTGCCATGACTCAATTAAAATGTTTATGTCAGAACCAAAAAATCTCATATTGATATATTTTTTCATTTTGCAGTATAATTATTTGAACATCCTCAGAGTTATAAAGCAGTGCAGGCTCTTCATTTGTTAAGTAATTATAGGTTAAGAATGACAAAGTAGAGATGTACTAATAAAAACTTATTTAAATACCAATGAAGTCAATTAAATGCTGCTTAGCTTTTTAAATTTTATTTAAAAAGTTAATCATAGTAACATACTTTCAGGGTCTCTGAATTTTCTTTCTGTGAAAAAAATGTCCAAGTATAAAATGAAGATTATAGGTTCCCCTTGTTTGCTACACAGAAAGTTTTATATATAATGTACAAATACACACTCATATAAAAAGCCTTTACTCTTTAATTTCAAGGAATATGCTACTTACTTTTCTCCAACTTGGAAAATATTTACAACATAACTTCCTTTCTATAGTCTTGAAATATTTGAAAACAAGTATTCCATATTCCACTTTGCTTTTCTACTCAGGTCTTCCTTTTTGTTTTCAACTAATTTTCTCCTCATCCCTGAAAGCAACAGTGCTAAGCATGAGTGGATTATAAGTCAAGAGAATGCATATACATGGATAGAAAAATGCTTATCATCTATATATTTACGATTAGCGGACTAAAAAGTTTACGAGTCATTGGTTAAACCTTAAAAGACAAGAAAGGAATTCATTGGCATAGAAAAGCTCTCAGATGATCCGTATTTTCTCACTATCTCATTTAATGCTTATGGCAATGATAATAGTAGAAGGGAAAAAACGTAGTCTAGGGTGACAGGATAATCAGTATGCTGTACCTCAGGAAGTCTGCTTCGGAGACTAACTTTCATAATGTTGAGGAAGGCGTACATAATTAGAATCATGCGAGCATCCAAACGGAGAAGGCAATGGCACCCCACGCCGGTACTTTTGCCTGGAAAATCCCGTGGACGGAGGAGCCTGGTGGGCTGCAGTCCATGGGGTCGCTAGAGTCAGACATGACTGAGTGACTTCACGTTCACTTTTCACTTTCATGCATTGAAGAAGGAAATGGCAACCCACTCCAGTGTTCTTGCTTGGAGAATCCCAGGGACGTGGAAGCCTGGTGGGCTGCCGTCTATGGGGTCGCACAGAGTTGGACACGATTGAAGCGACTTAGCAGCAGCAGCAGCAGAGCATCCAAAAATACCAAACTCATGACAATAGGCACACATTAAGTCTAACCAGATATCCAGAGAATTAGTAGACAGGAGAAAATAGTACTGATTTAGTTAGTTTAATCTATTATCCCTTAGAGAATTTTTTCCTTTATTGAAATGGTAAAATGAAGATTTAGATAATTATTTTCTAGAATCATAGATAAGTCATCATGTTCCATACACCTGTGATACAGGAATGTACCATAGCATGGGAAGATCAGAAGAATGACTGATTAGAGAGGCTTCAGAGGGAACAAAAATGGCGCTCTGGCAAGCAAAGGGAAAGACAATGAAACTGATGGTAAAGACAAAAATAAGAAAGCAAATAAAAAAATAATTCACATAATAGAAAAGAAATATTTGCATGCAATTAGGGGGTAAGGGTTTTTCTTAGTAGCATGTAACTGATGATTCAGAATAACCTAAGAAACCAAGCACATGGCTGAGAGTGTGATAAAATTATACTCCATGGACACAACCAACTTCTAGAAAGGTAATCCAGACAGTCAAATCTCTCACACGCCAAAGGAAATAAGTGAATACTATACTACTGATCTGATCTGATCTGATCTGATACTACGTATTTGCATGCAGGTGGCAATTTAAGCATAGATTTCCTGTAAATTAATGTTATACTTAGATTTTATTTTGGTCAAAGAAGGATTTGTCCATATTTTATGAAATGACATGCATACTGGAAAAGACTATTCTAAGGCAAAATACCCAGTTCTTTTCTGGGCAATATCTGTCTGTAATCACCCCTGTTGATCATAGAAGACAGTGTATTTCTCAAACAGAATGATCTGGAAAAAGTAGTTGGAAGAAGATTCCAAGAAATTTTAGTTTGCTATAGACAATCTAGTTGGTGATGGACAGGGAAGCCTGGTGTGCTGCAGCCCATGGGGTCGCAAAGAGTTTGGACACGACTCAGCAATTGAACTGAACTGATAGGCAATATATCATGACTTGAGGGAACCCATTAGATGAGTTCTCTGTTTATGTTTTACCTTCTGGGCAGGAGCCAGAGTTTATGCCACACTGACTCCATACCATGTAGGACATTTATTAGTCTCTAGTGGTTAAGTTGAATCCCTCACTTACCAGACTTGAGTTGAAGGAGATACCGCACATCCCTCTCCCTTGATAGAGTAGTTGATGGGGATTGCAACAGAGATTTCTCCAAAAATACTTTCTCACATTATCTCTTTCCCCTTTCACTTGAATTGCCTTGAAAGTGAAAGTGAAAGCATTAGTTGCTTAGCTGTGTCTGACTCTGCGACTCCATGGACCGTAGCCCACCAGGTCCTCTGTCCATGGGATTCTCCAGGCGAGAATGCTGGAGTGGGTAGGCATTTCCTTCTCCGGGTGATCTTCCTGACTCAGGGATCAAACCCAGGCTTCCCCCATTGCATGTAGATTCTTTGCCCTCTGAGCCACCAGGGAAGGCCAGAGGGGTTCACCAACTATGGAACTAATTTTTTTTCATTTCCTTGGTAAGCAACATTTCTTTTGAATTTAATGAGATTTCCATAAAAATTTGCAATTAAACAGTTTGGCTGTGTATAGAATTACCAGATTTAAAATAGTAATCATTGAGAATTAATATCCTTTGTATATTCTTGAGAATTAATAATTCTTGAGAAATTTGAAGCAATTGTTTTCTTTCTTTTTTATCAAATGTCCAGTCTTACCATTAGTCCCTTTACACATTCCAGGGCTAGTGGAATTGTTCTTTTTTATTTACCTTTTATTTATCATCCTATAAGCTTATAAACTTACAACTCCATAGTTTCTTAAACTAAATATTTTGTTCCTTGGTATGTGTAATGTTTCTCTTTATTACTTTAAATTTTGGGAATTTAATTATGAAACTTTATCACTTTCTGCTTTACATTTGCTTTTCTTTTTGGAAAAACTACTAATTTAATGTTAAGACTTAAAGATCAATGCTCTAATTTTCTATTTTCCATTTTCTTGTCTTTTGTTTCAATTTCTAGATTACGTCTTCAAACTTATCTTCACACTTTAAGCTTTAAAATTTTGGTTTTATTTATTTTTTTATTTCAAAATACTTTGGTTTCTGAATATTCTTCTTTTTTAAAAATGGATTCACATTGTTTTTTTTCACGAATATTTCTTTGACATTTTTGTCCTCTGCACTTTTTGTCTTCTAAATTTTTTTAATTAGTTCTGAGTATTGTTTGTCACATTAAAAACTTTTCTCAACTGTTAGGCCACTATTGGATATTCATTCATATTTGAGAGGGAGACACAAAATTTTATTTAGAAATCCCATCCTTTGGGTGGAGTTTATAAGTTAGTGTTTTCCCCTGTAGGATGACAGGATTTTTTGGAGAAAATTCAAATCTTAATATCTGAAATATCCAAAATTCTACCAGAGGGCCAGAATGGAATATGCCTGACTAATTATCTAGGAGCCAAGATGATAAAAAGTGCTGAGACTCTTACTACTCAGAAGTATAGATTTTTCATGTAATTTTCCTCCTTTTAGCATTATTCCTAAATATCCTTTGTATCTAATACCTCTAATTCTTGGGCATCTTCTGGTCACTTTCTTCAGAGAGTAATCCTCTCATGTCTTGTCTGACTGTGCCAGGTGGAAGAAGGGGTCTAGACCAGGAAGTGGATTAGGGATAATTTGTGTTCTTAAAACACGGTATGTATCTAGGAGAATGCATCTGTATTAGTTTTCCTGGGAGGTCATAAGAAAACATCACAAAGTGGGTGGCATAAGCAACATAAATTTATTTCCTCATAGTTGTGAAGGCTAGATGTCCAAGACTAAAGTGTCATTAGGTTGGTTTCTTCTGAGACATCACTCCTTGACTTGCAGATGACTATCTTCCCTCCCTGTGTCTTCACATGGTCTTTCCTTTGTGTGTGTCTGTGTCCTAATATTCTCCTTTTTTAATCATTTATATTTGATTAGGGCCAATCTTAATGGCATCATTTCACCTTAATCCCTTTTAAAGATCCTATCTCCAAACACATTCACCATCTGAGGAGTTGGGGGCTAGGACTTCAATCTGTGAATTTTGGGGAACAAAATTCAGCCCACAATATCATCTGTTGGAATTAAGGATGATCCAAAAACTGAAGTCAAGAGACTATTGCCAGAATATGAATGACCTTTGGCAGCAGGACCAATACACAATAGGAAATAGGAAGGTCAATATAGTCAGGTTGGACAGAGTTGCAGAAAAAATATGATCCATGGGGACAGGTTGTTTATGAGTAATCTTATGTATGTTTAAGTCACGGCACTAAAATTCTTCAAACCCAAAAATTAACCAGAGAGATCTGATAGCCAAGGACCATAAACAAAAATGTGTTTTTCACTACCAACAGATGTGGATAAAGAATGCCCCAAAGTATTCACTTACAGATATATAAATAAGGATCACTATCTGTACTGAAGAACAAAGTTAGAGCAAAAGGACTTCATTTTGTCATGGAGGATTTGTATTAGAGCTGCTTACATTTTCACCAACAAAACTGAGTCTATAAGAGTTTTTTTTAGAGACTACAAAGTTTAGAAGGGCATGGAAGAATATAAGTTATCCTAAGTGGATGATGTTATAAAATACTAATTATATTAGGCTTGCATTGGTGGCTCTCTAAATAAATTTAGTTTAAGGGGTAACATATTGAATCTTCTTAACTGTACTACGCTACTGTAGCCCTAACTTTTGTTGGAATATTTTTTCTCTCTCTTGGCTTCTCTCCAATTGATGAATCATATCACTGTTTATCCCAGGAGAACAAATGTTCCATGTCTGTGGTAAGTCATAATCTATTTCTATAGCAGCATCAGCTCTATATGCCTTCCAGTCATTAAAATGATGCTTAGCCAATAAAGTCTAAAGTGTAATTCCATTATTCTATTTTTCTAAAATGAGGACTAACAATACAGAATACACACTTTTTATTTGCTACCATCTGCATTCTCTTACCTCATGTTAGGGGAAAAAAAGAAAGGCTTAGTGAAATGGACTAAAGAACCTAATAGCAGTGAGACACTTGTGTGAATTATCAGAGTTAACAAGTAAATGTAGTAAAAGCAGCCAAAATTCAGAGTCACAATTACTTATGAAAATATTGATTGTTTGGCTATGAATAAACCTGGAAAAATATACAAAGTGCTTTAGGAGACATAGTTCTGGCCCTTCCATTAATCAGAAGATTGCCCAGGTCTAAATATTGACTGGTGATTTGCTTTCCTCTCTTGGAGGATCTCAGAGGAATGGCTCTATAAAGAAAGCAATCCAGATTCACAAAATCTGGAGCTTGGAGTAAACATTAAATAAGAAAACAGTCCTTACTGAGTATTAAAAATCAACCCTTGTGCTAAAAATGAAATATCTGTCTCCTATATTAGAAAAACAAGACATAGATTTAGCTTTTCACACATTTGCCATTCATTACACTTTTAAATGATATATATGCTCTGAAATCCTAGTCATGAAATTCAGATTTAGAATTTGAGTGAAATAAGTCAGAAAGAAAAACACCAATACAATATATTAACATATATATATATGGAATTTAGAAAGGTGGTAACGGTGACCCTATATGCAAAAGAGACACAGATGTAAAGAACAGTCTTTTGGACTGTGTGGGAGAAGGCGAGGGTGGAATGATTTGAGAGAATAGCATTGAAACATGTATATTATCATATGTGAAATAGATCGCCAGTCCAGGTTCGATACATGAGATAGAGCACTCAGAGCTGGTGCACTTGGATGATCCTGAGGGATGGGATGGGGAGGGAGGTGGAAGGGGGGTACAGGATGGGGAGCATATGTACACCCATGGCTGATTCATGTCAATGTATGGCAAAAACCACTACAATATTGTTTAGTAATTAGCCTCCAATGAAAATCAATCAATTAATTTAAAAAAATTGGTACTTATCAAGATTAAATCAATTCTGGTGATATTTTTCCATAAATATGTTTGTGCATGTTCCATAACTTTAAACTATATAAATACTTTTCTTAAGTATCCTCAAGTAATATTCCAAATGAATATATATTTGAAGGGTTTAAGCTCTTCTGGGCACAAAAAGATTTACATAGTAAATTATAAACACTTACCAAAATATATATTAAGTGGAAAATCTACCTATTGGTAGATTTCAGTAGTGGAATATTCACATCTTTCATTCAAAACTTAAAGTGTTATTAAAAAGTTGCATTCCTTTTAACTTTTTTAATACATCTTTTTCTCAAGCACAATATCATTTTCTTTTCTTATTAAATATTCATTGACATTTGTGGAATAGGTTATACAACTTGCTGTGCATTGTCAATCAAACCTCTTAGCTACATATTATTGCTCTAAAGTGTTTATTGATATGAAACAAATTTTACTCTTATTTTGCTTATTTCACTCATATCTATTTTACAAAGAGATACTTTTTTATATAAAAGTGGATGAAAGTAAGATATTTTAAATAAGATATCTTAAATGAGAGTTTGAATTTAAAACTGTATCAGGCTATTAGAATAGCCTGAGGAAATTCATCTAGAAAGCACTTTTAAACTAGGAGCAAAAGGACAGGGAGGCACCCCATCTTATCCATTCTCACATGTAAGCAAAATTTTAAAATTTGTTTTCTTTTTTGGTTTGCTTTTTTTTAATATGTATTTTTTTATTGAAGGATAATTGTTTTATAGAATTTTTCTGCATTCTATCAAACCTCAACATGAATCAGCAATATGTATACATGTATCCCTTCCCTTTTGAATCTCCCTCTCATCTCCGTCCCCATCCCACCCCACCCCTCTAGGTAGATACAGAGCCCCTGTTTGAGTTTCCTGAGCCATACAGCAAATTCCCATTGGCTATCTCTTTTTCATAAGGTAATATAAGTTTCCATATTACTCTTTCCATACATCTCACTCTCTCCTCCCTGCTCCCCATGTCTGAATCTATTCTCTATGTCTGTTTCTCCAATGCTGCCCTATAAATAAATTCTTCAGTACTACTTTTCTAGATTCTGTACATGTATGTTAGAATATGATATTCATCTTTCTCTTTCTAACTCACTTTGCTTTGTATAATAGGTTCTAGGTTCATCCACCTCACTGAAACTGACTTAAATGTGTTCCTTTTTATGGCTAAGTAATATTCCATTTTATATATGTACCACAGCTTCTTTATCCATTCATCTGTTGATGGACATCTAGGATGCTTGTAAATAGTGCTACAATGAACACTGGGATGAATGTGTCTTTTTCAACCCTGGTTTCCTCTCAGTATATAATTCCAGGAGTGGGATTGCTAGGTCATATGGTGGTATTATTCCTAGCTTTTTAAGGAATCTCCATACCATCTTCCATAGTGGCTGTATCAATTTACATTCCCACCAACAGTGCAAGAGCATTCTCTTTTCTCCACAACCTCTCCAGTGTTTATTATTTGTAGAGTTTTTGATGAGGGCCATTCTGACCAGTGTGAGGTGATATCTCACTGTGGTTTTGATTTGCATTTCTCTAATAAAGAGTGATGTTGAGGATCTTTTCATGTGTTTGTTAGCCATCTGTATGTCTTCTCTGGGGAAATGTCTGTTTAGGTCTTTCCCACCTTTTGATTGGGTTGTTTGTTTTTCTAGGATTGAGTTGTATGAGCTGCTTATGTATTTTGGAATTAATCCTTTGTCAGTTGTTTCATTTGCTGTTATTTTCTCCCATTCTGAGGGTTGTCTTTTCACCTTGCTTATACTTTCCTTTGCTGTGCAAAATCTTTTAAGTTTTATCAGGTTCCACTTGTTTACTTTTGTTTTTATTTCCATTACTCCATGAGGTGGGTCATAGAGGATCTTGCTTTGGTTTATGTCATCAAATGTTCTGCCTATGTTTTCCTCTAAGAGATTTAGAGATTTGGGTCTTACATTTAGGTCTTTAATCCATTTTGAGTTTATCTTTGTGTATGTTGTTAGGAAGTATTCTAATTATTGTTTTACATATAGCTGTCCAGTTTTCCCAGCACCATTTATTGAAGAGTCTGTCTTTGACCCATTGAATATTCTTGCCTCTTTTGTCAAAAATAAGGTATCCATAAGTGCATTGGGTTCATCTCTGGGCTTTCTATCTTGTTCTGTTGGTCTATATTTCTGTTTTTGTGCCAGTACCATACTGTCTTGATGACTGTAGCTTTGTGGTATAATCTGAAGTCAGGGAGGTTGATTTCTTCAGTTCCATTCTTTCACAGGGCTGCTTTGGCTACTCGGAGTCTTTTGTGTTTCATATGAATTGTGAAATATTTTGCTCTAGTTCTGTGAAAAATGTTATTGGTAATTTGATAGGGGTCACATTGACTCCTAGATTGCATTTGGTAGTATAGTCATTTTCACAATATTTATTCTTACTACCCAGGAACATGAAATATTTTTCCGTTTATGTCATTTTTGATTTCTTTCATCAGTGTCTATAATTTTCTGTGTACAGTTCTTTTGTCTCCTTAGTTAAGCTTCAGAGCTTAACTAAGATCAGATCAGATCAGTCACTCAGTCGTGTCCGACTCTTTGTGACCCCATGAATCGCAGCACGCCAGGCCTCCCTGTCCATCACCAACTCCCGGAGTTCACTCAGACTCACGTCCATTGAGTCAGTGATGCCATCCAGCCATCTCATGCTCTGGCGTCCCCTTCTCTTCTTGCCCCCAATCCCTCCCAGCATCAGAGTCTTTTCCAATGAGTCAACTCCTCGCATGAGGTGGCCAAAGTACTGGAGTTTCAGCTTTAGCATCATTCCTTCCAAAGAAATCCCAAGGCTGATCTCCTTCAGAATGGACTGGTTGGATCTCCTTGCAGTCCACGGGACTCTCAAGAGTCTTCTCCAACACCACAGTTCAAAAGCATCAATTCTTCAGCGCTCAGCCTTCTTCACAGTCCAACTCTCACATCCATACATGACCACAGGAAAAAACATAGCCTTGACTAGATGGACCTTTGTTGGCAAAGTAATGTCTCTGCTTTTGAATATGCTATCTAAGTTGGTCATAACTTTCCTTCCAGGGAGTAAGCATCTTTTAATTTCATGGCTGCAGTCACCATCTATAGTGATTTTGGAGCCCAGAAAAATAGTCTGACACTGTTGCCACTGTTTCCCCATATATTTCCCATGAAGTGATGGGACCAGATGCCATGATCTTCTTTTTCTGAATGTTGAGCTTTAAGCCAACTTTTTCACTCTCCACTTTCACTTTCATCAAGAGGCTTTTTAGTTTCTCTTCACTTTCTGCCATAAGGGTGGTGTCATCTGCATCATCTGCATATCTGAGGTGATTGATATTTCTCCCGGCAATCTTGATTCCAGCTTGTGTTTCTTCCAGTCCAGCATTTCTCATGATGCACTCTGCATATAAGTTAAATAAGCAGGGTGACAATATACAGCCTTGATGTTCTACTTTTCCTATTTGGAACCAGTCTGTTGTTCCATGTCCAGTTCTAACTGTTGCTTCCTGACCTGCATACACATTTCTCAAGAGGCAGATCAGGTGGTCTGGTATTCCCGTCTCTTTCAGAATTTTCCACAGTTTATTGTGATCCACACAGTCAAAGGCTTTGGCATAGTCAATAAAGCAGAAATAGATGGTTTTTTCTGGAACTCTCTTGCTTTTTCCATGATCCAGCGGATGTTGGCAATTTGATCTCTGGTTCCTCTGCCTTTTCTAAAACCAGCTTGAACATCAGGAAGTTCATGGTTCACATATTGCTGAAGCCTGGCTTGGAGAATTTTGAGCATTACTTTACTAGCGTGTGAGATGAGTGCAATTGTGCTGTAGTTTGAGCATACTTTGGCATTGCCTTTCTTTTGGATTGGAATGAAAACTGACCTTTTCCAGTCCTGCGGCCACTGCTGAGTTTTCCAAATTTGCTGGCATATTGAGTGCAGCACTTTCATAACATCATCTTTCAGGATTTGGAATAGCTCAACTGGAATTCCATCACCTCCACTAGCTTTGTTCATAGTGATGCTTTCTAAGGCCCACTTGACTTCACATTCCAGGATGTCTGGCTCTAGGTGAGTGATCACACCATCGTGGTTAAGTTTATTCCTAGATATTTAATTCTTTTTGTGCCAAAGGTGAATGGGATTGATTCCTTAATTTCTCTTCCTGATTTTTCATTGTTAGTATATAGAAATGCAAGTGATTTCTGTGTATTGATTTTGTATACTGCAACTTTGCTAAATTCACTGATTAGCTCTAGTAATTTTCTGATACTATCTTTAGGGTTTTCTATGTACAGTATCATGTCATGTGCAAACAGTGAGAGCTTAACGTCTTCTTTTCTGACCTGGATTCCTTTTATTTCTCTTTCTTCTCTGATTGCTGTAGCTAGGACTTCAAGAACTATGTTGAATAATTGTGGTGAAAATGGACACCCTTGTCTTGTTCCTGAACTCAGGGGGAATGCTGTCAGTTTTCATCATTGAGAATAATGTTTGCTGTAGGCTTATCATATATGGCCTCTACTATGTTGAGGTAGGTTCTTTCTATGCCATTTTTGAAGAGTTTTAATCATAAATGAATGCTGAATTTTGTCAAAGGCTCTTTCTGCATCTACTGAGATCATCATATGGTTTTTATCTTTCAATTTGTTAATATGGTATATCACATTGATTGATTTGCATATATTGAAGAATTCTTGTATCCCTGGAATAAATCCAATTTGATCATGGTGTATGAGCTTTTGGATGTGTTGCTGAATTTTGTTTGCTAAAGTTTTGTTGAGGATTTTTTCATCTATGTTCATCAGTGATATAGGCCTGTGGTTTTCTTTTTTTGTGTGTTATCTTTGTCTGGTTTTGGTATCAGTGTGATGGTGGTCTTGTAGAATAAGTTTGGAAGTGTTACTTCCTCTGCAATTTTTTAGAAGGATAGGAATTAGCTTTTCTCTAAATGTTTGATAGAATTCTCCTGTGAAACCATCTTGTCCTGGGCTTTGGTTTTTGAGAGATTTTTTATCACAGATTCAATTTCATTGCTTGTAATTGGGTTGTTCATAATTTCTATTTCTTCCTGGCTGTCTTGGAAGATTGAATGTTTCTAAGAACCTGTTCATTTCTTCCAGGCTATCCATTTTATTGCAATATAGTTGCTCATAATAATCTCTTTTAATCCTTTATATTTCTGCATGTATGTTGTAACTGCTCCTTTTTCATTCCTAATTTTGTTGACTTGATTCTTCTCTCTTTTTTTCTTGATGAGTCTGGCTAAAGGTTTGTCAATTTTATTTATCTTTTCAAAGAACCAGATTTTAGTTTTATTAATCTTTACTATTGTTTCTTTCATTTCTTTTTCATTTATTTCTGCTCGGATCTTTATGATTTCTTTCTTTCTACTAATTTTGGGATTTTTTTTTTGTTCTTTTTCCGGTTGCTTTAAGTGTAAAGTTAGGTTGTCTATTTGATTTTTTTCTTGTTTCTTGAGGTAGGATTGTACTGCTATAAACTTCCCTCTTAGGACTGCTTTTGCTGCTTCCCACAGGTTTTGAGTTGTGTTTTCATTGTCATTTGTTTCTAGAAAATTTTTGATTTTCCTTTTGATTTCTTTAGTAACCTGTTGGTTATTCAGAAACATGCTGTTTAATCTCCATTTGTTTGTGTTTCTTAGAGTTTTGTTTTTGTTTTTTTCTTCTTGTAATTGATGTCTAGTCTCATACTGTCATGGTTAGAGAAGAAGCTTGATACAACTCCAATTTTCTTAAATTTATTAAGGTTTGATTTGTGACACAGGATGTGGTCTATCCTGGAGAATGTTCCATGTGCACTTGAGAAGAAGGTGTATTCTTTTGCATTTGGATGGAATGTCCTGAGGATAACAATGAGATCCATCTCATCTAATGTATTATTTAAGACTTGTGTTTCCTTATTAATTTTCCATTTTGATGATCTGTCTGTTGGTGTGAGTGTGGTGTAAAGTCTCCTACTATTATTACATTACCGACAAATTCTCCTTTCATGTCTGCTAGTGTTTGTCTTATGTATTGAGATGTTCCTATGTTGGGTGCACAGATATTTGCAATTGTTATGTCTTCTTCTTGGACTGATCCCTTGATCATTATGGAATGTTCTTCCTTATCTCTTGTTCTGCTTTAAATTCTATTTTGTCTGATATGAGGATTGCTACTCCAGCTTTCTTTTGCTTCCTGTTTGCATGGAATATATTTTCCATCCTCTCACTTTCAGTCTATATGTGTCTTGAGGTCTGAAGTGGGTTTCTTGTAGATAGCATATATATGGGTCTTGTTTTTGTATCCATTCAGCCAGTCTGTGTCTTTTGGTTGGAGCATTTAATCCATTTACATTTAAAGTAATTATTGATATATATGTTCCCATTGTCATTTTCTTTATTTTGGGGGGTTGACTTTGTAAATCCTTTTTCTTCTGTTTTTTTTTTTTTTTTTTTTTTACTATATAAGTCCCATTAACATTTGTTGTAAAGCTGATTTGGTGGTACAGAATTTTCTTAACTTTTGCTTGTCTGAAAAGCTTTTTATTTTTTCATCAATTTTGAATGAGATCCTTGCCTAGTATAGTAATCTTGGTTGTATACTTTCCCCTTTCAATACTTTAAATATATCCTGCCATTCCCTTCTGGTCTGCAGAGTTTCTGCTGAAAGAGCATCTGTTAAGTGTATGGGGTTTCCCTTGTATGTTACTTGTTGCTTCTCACTTGCTGCTTTCAATATTCTTTCCAGTGGTTGGTGTAAGCTCTGTATAGGGTGAGATTTGTGCTGATTTTTTGTTTGTTTGTTTTTCATCTGATGGGCAAGGCCAAGTAATGTGGTAATCCTGTCTGCTGAAGATTGGGTTTATATTTTTATTTTGTTTGTTGTTTAGATGAGGTGTCCTGCACACTGTGCTATTGATGGTTGGGTGATGCTGGGTCTTGGTCTTATATTCCAGTGGCTTCCTTTTTGGGAGTTCTCACTATTTGATACCCGCTAGGGTTAGTTCTCTGGTAGTGTAGGGTCTTGGAGTCAGTGTTCCCACTCCAAAGGTTCAGGGCTTGATCTCTGGTCGGGAACAAAGATTCCACAAGTGGTTTGTTATGGCATTAAGTGAGATTAAAACAAATATCCAAAAATGAGAAACCAAAGATGAATCCCAGACAAATGGCAATTATAAAATCAGCAAATAACAATGAAAATAATGAAATATACACATATACATGCACACCCATGAGCAAAGTCAAAAGAGTCCAACAAAAATAAAGTACAATAGATAGACTCAGTGAACAAAGGAAATAAAAAATTATATTTTCCAGTTAAGAACAAAACTAACTAAAGTATAAACTGGAAAACAAAACTAAAGCAAGATGCCAAGTGGGGGATAAAGCAATGAAAACAAAACTAACGAATATGTTGAGAGGAAAGGAAAGAAAGTAAAGAAAGAAAGAATAGATATGCAAAGATAGAGGTAGATGAAGAAATACATTAAAGATTAACTTCAAGGGTAAAAGAACAGTAGGAAAGGCAATCAAAGGAATAAATGTAGAAAAAATGCAATAGGTTTTAAAAAATTAAAAGTTAAAATAATAAAAAAGAGAAAAAAAGAACAGAAGAAGAAAGAAAAGAAAAAAAAAAAAAAACGGAAACTTCACAGAACTGCAAAAGCCCAATGTAGATGTAGATGTATATAATAAAAATTAAAAATGTGACTGAATATACACATATACATATGTGTGCATGCTAAGTTGCTTCAATCATATCTAACTCTTTGTGACCCATGGTCTGTAGCCTGTCAGGCTCCTCTGTCCATGGGATTCTCCAGGCAAGAGTACTGGAGTGGGTTGCTATTTCCTTCTCCATATACATACACACTCATAAGCAAAATCAAAACAGTCCAACAAAAATAAAGTACAACAGAATGACCCAGCAAACAAAGGGAAGCAAAAATTATGTCAACCAGAACAAAACTAATTAAAGCACAAACTGGAAAAGGAAACTAAAGCCAGGTGAGGAATAAAGCAATGAAAATAAACCTAACAAATAATGTTGATACAGAAGAAAGAAAAGAAAGAAAAAATAGATATGCAACATTACACAGAGGTAGATAAAGAAGATTTATATATATTAAAGATTAACTGCAACTGGAAAAGAACAGTAGGAAAAGAAAACATGCAGAAAAATAATAATTGGTTTAAAAAATTAAAAATAAAAAAAGAGACAAGAAAAAAAAATTAAAAAATTAAAAACTCCCCAGAACTGCAAAAACCCAACATATAGGCAGAGGTTTATAACAACGATAAAAAGTGTGACTGAGGAAAAAAAGAAAAATGAAAAAAGCTCAAAAGCTTAATTAGATTTCATAGTGCCAATAATATCAACAGCTACAACACAGCAAGTTGGGGTAGGGGAGGAAAAACAAATCCAAAAGAATCTACAGTCGAAACATAAGAATAATGAAAGTTTTTCTTGAGTCACTGCTGTCAGAGTCCTTTCCTTCTCTGGGAGTCACAGTCCACTTCACCTCCCTAGGATGCCCTCCAACACTGTGCTGATCTCTGGACCTGCTACGTGGGCAGCTCAGGTTCTAATATAGTCCTGCTGTGCTCTGTGTTCTTGCCTCCACTGCCCACAGCTATCAGAACTAGTGTGTTTTCTTTTGTGGGAGCTCTCAATGAACTTTATATATTCCATAGACACAGAGTCTGCCTAGCTGATTGTGTGGATTTAATCTGCAGCTTGTACAGCTGGTGGGGTTTTGTGTCTTCTGCCTTAGTCACACTACCCCTGGGTTTCAACTGTGGTTTTATTTACACCTTTTCTTGTGGGTCATCCACTGGGGTTTGCTCCTGAGGCTGCCCTGGAGCACTTGGGTTTGCCCCTGTGAGGCTCAGTGTGGAGTTGGTGTAGCTGCTTGGCTCACAGGGGTTCTGGCAGCATCAGGTACTCAGGGGAGTTGGCGGCTAGGGCAGCAGGAAATACAGTGCTCTAGAAGGGTATGGCAGCCAGTATTGGCCAACACGCTCCAGTATTCTTGCCTGGAGAACTCCCCTCCCCAACAGAGAAGCCTGGCAGGCACAAGTTTACAGGGTCACAAAGATTTGGACACTACCAAAGTGACCCTGTGTGCATAGGTGCAAGACTTTTTTAGCCTGTGGCACCTCTGCCCCAGTGAGAGTTGAGCATGAAGGTGGCACAGCTGCTTGGCTTGTGGGGACCCTCGTGGCACTAAGTATGCAGGAACATGGACTACCTCTGCTGCAGGAGTTATGGCCCTATCAGAGTCTTTTTTCGAGCCTCCTGTAGCCACCGATCAGAAGGCCTCTTTGGCCAGTCTTTCTTTGGAGTTCCTCCCAT
Organism: Bos javanicus; assembly: GCF_032452875.1. Lineage (NCBI taxonomy): Eukaryota > Metazoa > Chordata > Mammalia > Artiodactyla > Bovidae > Bos > Bos javanicus. The sequence goes on along the minus strand of NC_083869.1, from coordinate 54,562,215 downwards.
TCAGGCACTTAGAGGGCTTCCTTGACTGGGATCCTTCTCTGTTGTTTGGCACATCAGGTACATAGAGGGGCCTCCTGGCTGGGGCGCTACTCTGTAGATTGGCGAATCAGGCGCTTAAAGGGGCACTCTGGATGGGGGTCCTATTCTGTAGTTCAGTGTGTCAGGCGTTTGATGGTCCAGCCTCTCTATTGTTCAGCTGCCAAAGCTTGCATGTTGGGGGAGAGAGGCTATGGTGATGGCTCTACCTGCTACGTGTGACTCAGTAGTATCGCCGTATTCCCATGGCTGCCCAGCTTTTCTCCACAGGGATTTCCCACCACGATCTCCTCCCTCACATCCCCTCGATCTGTCTCTCCACAGTCAACAGCAGCCCTCGCCCTGGGGTTGCTTCACAATCCCTAAACTCCAGCTCCCAGCAACTGCACCATCTGGGGTATGTATGGCTGTGGCAACGACTGTCTGATTCTCATTCCATTTAGGCTGCCACAGATCAGCTCTTTCACTCTCAGCCTTAAATGTTTCTTCTCTGACTCAGTTGCCCCAATGTGGGGATACGACCCTGCTTCAGTTCCCCCACCATTGAGGGCAGGTCCAGTCATACTAACACTCCTGTTTCTCCCCCTAGTACCTTTGTCCTACCAAGTTTTGCATGGTTCTATATATTATTTTCTGCTGGTCAGTACTCCTGTCCACTCTCAGCTGGTGTTTTGCACACGATTCTGTGTCTGAGGTTGTATTCCTGATATATCCATGGAGAGAGATGTACTCCATGTCCACCTACTCCTCCAACATCTTGTTCTCTAAAATTTGTTTTCTTTAGTCTTTATGTTATTACTCTTTTTTTTATGACACCATTTTGGCAGTTATAAAACAATAATTCAAACATTTAGCAAGCAGACAGCTCACTAAAATTATTGAAGTCTAGGCTCAGCCCCACACATATAGAATTGAAATCCCGAGTGTGTAGGGAAGCGGGAAATGGAGAAGCAGGACACTTCTTTATCTTTAATTAGGCAATGCTGAAACATTCCATAGTTTGAGCACCATTTTTACACATTTTTTACCTGTTTTTCTTTACCAAACTTGATATCCAGGGGTCAACCTAGGATCCTTGATTACTCACTATCTTCTAGAATGCAGTCACTTTGAGTCCTGTGCAAATATATTTACTCCTTGTACTTCACTCCTTACATTTAACATTATAACTTTCTTCCAATAAACAATTATCTAATTCTCTAAACTCATAAACTAGAAGACCTTCCCAGCTCTGGCTAACTTCCCAGTGTCTTAAAAGAATAATTTTATGCCCATGGAATAATCTAATGTGATGATTAATTGTTGGACAGTTCGGACAAGAAGTCATAGGAGAGATGTTTTATTTTAAGCTATCAAGTAATACATTTTAGGTCTTTCAGAACAGAATAGTCTATTTCAAGTTCTACAACATAAGCCAATATTTATTCTTCCTATTCTAGCTCAATCTTATTTCAGACAACCTTGACTCTGTCTTAAGTTTAGAAAACCACCCTTAAAATGAAATAGGAATTTTAAAGTAGGAATTTATAGAATTTAGTAGGTTTTATAAGATAATCAAGTTTATAAAATGAGGACAATTATTCACCTACCTTATGAAAATTTAGGGATTAAAATGAGCTAAATTTAGTGTCTAGACATGGTCACATTTTATGCAATAACCGGGTTCTTTACTAAAAACATTCTCAGATATTTTTTATATGTTACTGTGCTTTGTGCTTCAGTGGGGTACAGGACATGCATCATTTTCTAAATAATTCTCAGCAGATTGCAGATTTTTCCCTACTTATTTGGAGAAACACATGCTGGAAAATCCCTACATGAATCTTCTGTCTTGCATAGAAAATACATTCTCCACATAGTCCAGAAAAATCACTCTATAAAATAAAAACTAAAGTAATCAACTTAAGGTGAAGGGAAACACAGTGTGCTTATGTCTGTTGTCTGGGTTACAGTCATCAGTGGAAATTCCAAACTTTAACTGTTACAGTATAAATTGGGTAGTCAAATAGCATTTAGACAATGTTGGTTTAAAGACTATGACTTGTCAATATTTATTGCCCACTTCATTTCAGTATTAACTCTTCTGTGAAACTGAAAGTAACTTGTTACCCCATCACCCTCAGGAAAATACCCGAAGGTAGTTCAAATTACTTTGTGCCAATCCTCATTTAACAGTAATCTGAAGGTTACCAATTTATCAGGATTACTATGTTGTGAATACTAGTTCATTTAATCAAACTTTTGATCCCTTAGAATATATTTTCCTGCCTTCTTGAAGTTAGGGATGGTCATATGATTTATCTTGGCAAATGATATGTGAACAGACTTATATGTAACTTCTGGACCAGAACTTCAAGAAATAATGCATGGGTTGCAGTGTTCTTTCCTCCTGACATAGACTAGCAACCTTAAACGTAGTGCAGGCTCTGCAGGTCTGTTTCCCTGAATACGAATGAAAAATACACCTCTACTGGTTCAATCACTGAAATTTTTAGGTTACTTTTTACTACAGACTAATCTGACTGATTCTTTTTGATATTGGAAAAATGGTATTTCTAAAGGTTGCTAAAATGTTCATTGTCCTAAGATTGTATTTTCATCTACCCACAAAGTGAAATATTAAGTCATTTCTGAACATCAAGCTAAGAACTAGATTATGAAATCAGTTAAAATTTTTTGCAATTTATAGAAATCTGAGTAGCCAAACATCAATCTCTCCTCTTTAAATATTATCTTAATTAGGTAATGTATTCCATTTTTTAGAATAATTTACCTATAGCCATTTAAAATTATACATTCATTTAATAGATATTACTTTTCAAGAATTTTGTTCTTGAGGCCCTTTCCACTCTTAAAAATTACTGAGCACATCAAAGAGCTTTATATGTGAGTTATTGTTGCAAATAAGACTATTCAAAATGAAAACAGAGCATTAATTAATATTTTATTTGGAGATAACTGTAAATTCACATGTAAGAAACAATACAGAGAGATCTGCGTACCCTTTCTATAGTGGTAACAACTTGCAAAACTATAGTACAATATTACACCTAAGATACAGATATTAATGGTCAAGATATAGAACATTTCCATTAGCATAAGGATCCTTCGTTACCCTTTTATGGCTCCAACTACTTCCCACCCACTGCCACTGCCTCGTTAAACCCTGGAAATCATTAACTTGTTCTCTTCATGTAACTGTGACACCTCAAAGATGTTATATAAATGCAGTTATACAGTATGCAGTCTTTGATAATTGGATTTCTTCACTCCACATAAGATTTCATTCAGGTTGTGGTATGTATCAAGAGTTCATTTTTTTTGTTTGAGGGGCAGCTGTTATTGCTGAGTTATATGAATGTGCCAGAGTTTATTTCACTATTCATCCACTGAAGGACATCTTCTTTTTCCAGTGTTTTTTTTTTTTTTTGACTCCTCAGACTTAGTAATTTTCATTGCTCTATCTTCAGGTTTACTGATTCTTTCTTCTGCCAGCTCAAATATCCTTTTGAGTCCTTTTAGTGTGCTTTTCATTGCAGTTATTTTATTTTTCAACTCACTAATTTTCTTTCAGTTTCTTTTTTAGGTTTTTTCTCTTTATTTATATATCCATTTCATTCATACATTGTTTTCTTGGCTTTATCAACATCTTTATTTCTTTAAGCATTCAAGACAGTTTTTTAAGGTCCTTGCCTAGATATTCTATTGGGTCTTTTTCAGGGGCAATTTCTGTTGATTTTATCCCTTTCCATCAAATGGGCCATTTTTCCTTTCTGTGTAGGTCTTACAATTTTTTCAGCTGAAAACAGAACATTGGAATCTAATAGTGTAGCAATTCTGGAAATCAGATTCTCTTCCTCCACTATGGTTAGATGCTTTCTGTTTTCGTTAGTTTTTTTTTTTTTTTTTTGGTTGTTATAGCTACATCTGTATGGAAAAACATGCTGAAATGCAAACGGAAAGTCTTCTCAGGTAATTCTCTAATTCCTCTGTATATGCATTTGCTTTTGATGTCTTAGTTTTTAATACCTGGCTCCACAAGTAGAATAAGAAAAATGAAGAGGAGAGAAAGTGTTCCAGCTCTTCGGTTCAGTCCAGCTCTTAAATCCTCTGAAAGTCAATTCAACTAGAGGAAGTGGGGCTTGTAACCACTGGGTATAAAATGTAGCAATAATGCAGTAAGGTATAACAATGATGGCCACATTTTGTCTGCATCTCCATTATGAGAAGCAGAATTCAGTAATCAGAAAACAGATTCCCAGTATTTGGAGGACAGAATCTTTTTGGTTCATCCTGGCTCTCTAAAGTTATGTGCAAACTGCTCCTGGAATGTACACACAGCTGAAATGTGTGCCATGGGACTGTTGAGAGCGGTTGGGTAGTTGCTCCTGTGCTGAGATCTGAAATTGGATGAAATTAACTACTGTTTAACATCCAATCCTTTCTTGGAAAGTAGCAAACCTTCAATAGACTTCAGAGTTCCAAAGCAGTTATGTCCAGATAGATTCTACCAGTGCAAATGTTGTCTAGATGGAAGACAGATTACTGGTACTTTCTACTGTGCCCTCTTCCCAGAATCCTCTTCCCTGTTGCACTTATTTTTAAGTTCATTTTTATTTCAATTAGACCAAGCCCTTTCGTAACATTTGTGAATAACCTATTTACAACATGTTCTATAAAAAATTGGCTACAATTTATTTATTCACATATTGTTACCCAGGAAAACTGTTACCTTCTTCATTGTTATGACCTTAGCTAATCTGTCTTTATAATACCAGCATCCGTCATGAGGTAGGTGCCAGACAAAAGGATGTTTATCTGAATTTAATGGAAATGAAGAGACAATGTATATCATTTACTGCATGACCAACTCCTAGCATTCTAAAATCATAATCTTAAGAAAAAATACCTGTGAACTGATGAGCAAAATGATTTTATGTAGAAAAAAAGGACAAATTCTTTAGACTAATTAATTTGGCCAGTCTAATTGATCTGCTTTATCTAAATAGCTTAAGTGCACTTTCAATTTCCTGAATCATTCTTTGAGCTCAACTCTCATTCTCCATCATTTAGACTATCTTTTCAATGCACTTATGCAGATTAGTAAATAAATTCTCTATAGGGAAAAGAAAGATGAAGGTAAATTACACCAAAATCAAATAAATAAAGTGATGCACAAAAAAGCTGCAAAAATTTAAGGCAAAGGTGAAGAGTTGTCCTAACACTTCTCAGTCTGTTCAGAAACATGGCCTAATAAACAGATAATCCAACTATCAGAAACAATGAGAATCTATTCCTGGAGTCACACCAAATGTGCCACATTTGAGGCATCCACCCAAGTATACAGGTACATACAATTCTTTATTCTGGTGCTACTGCCATTAAATTCACAGTGACATCCAGCCTGTGCTGGTAGTTGACCTCAATACTGGCAATCATTCTGCCCCAGTTTTGGAAGCAAAATGCAGATGAATCTCTGTCATACTATGTGGAAAAGAGGCTAAGAAACCTAAATTACAGTTATGTGTGTGCTCAGTCGCTTTAGTCCTGTCCAACTATTTGCAACCCTATAGCCTGCCAGGCACCTCTGGTCATGAGATTTTCCCTGGCAAGAATATAGGAGTGGGTTGCCATTTCCTCCTCCAGGGGATCCTCCCAACCCAGGGATTGAACCTGCATCTCCTGCATTTCAGGAGGATTCTTTATTGTAGAAACACACCAGGAGTCAAATTACAGTTGATTTACTCTAATTTGAGAAATGTATACAATGTCAGTTAATTTATAAAATCTAATTATTAATATATCCAGAGGGATGGGATGGGAAGGGAGGTGGGAGGGGGGTTCAGGATGGTGGACACATGAACACCCGTGACTGATTCATGTCAATGTAAGGCAAAAACCACCACAATATTGTAAAGTAATTAGTCTCCCATTAAAATAAATTAATTAATTTAAATATATATATATTTCAAAAATATTTGCAGAGGAAATGGGAATAGGAATTGTAATAGGAAAGAGGGCTTAAATTTGTTGAAACCAAATAAGAAAATCGGTATTAGAACTTTAAAAAAGTTTGCCAAGACTTGTTTGGACTCTAGGATACTACCTTGCTGGGTTTACTACTCAAACTGAAGAGCTCATGCTTGAGGTAAATGCTTATTCACCTGCTGCACCTCAATTTGCTTTTCTTTTAATTGAGCTCAGCATGAGGTAAGACTGTACAAACAATGCATATACTGCCCCTTTTTAACTTTGACTTTTACAATACCTATTCCCCTGGAATCATTTTCCTGACCCTAGTGGTTGAGGAGGAATTAAAGAATAAAATAAACCAGTGCTCTAGGAAAACAAACAAAAAACAAACCATAGAGAACGTCTTAAGTGAACATTTTTTCCTTTCTTAGCTTGCTAGGTTTCAATATACTGAAAAGGTGGCAAACTTCAGTGGATAGTGCTTCTGATTACCATTAAAAAGGAGCAAGGTCACGTCTATTGGGGAGCAGTCACTCCTTCAAATTAAAAAAAAAAATCAAAAGATACTGGTATTCATATTGGTGCAACAGAAGACAGTCCTGAAAGTAACACACTTTCTGCTTTGAGTGTATTTTAAGGTGAACCATTTTAACAGAGCTTGAACAAAGTTTTAACTGAGTGCCAGTTCTTACTCTATGACTATTATAGTTCCATTGAGCTAGAACTGTGATTTAGGGGAAAAAAGGCTTTTCTCTTATAGCTAATAAAATTATAAATAAATGCTAATATAGTTTTAAAATCTAAGCTCCTCTCTTTCATTTAACTTTTGTTTGTTTCCTACACCTAGCAAGCTTACTGTCAATCCTCAGCTAGAATTCTCTCAATTTCTGAAAAACTACTCCAACCCTGTGAGTTATTTAAAGACAACTGACATATCTTTTAGTATGAAAACAATTGGTAAGAATTTTAAAATAATTAACTTTAAATCATTAATTATAATGTGATTTTTTTAAAATCAAATTTGATAGAAAAAACTTGGATTTCACATATCTTAGAGAACTGGTAGAAGTAGTGAGAAATCTCTTGTGCTTTTTGATTCAGAAATCAATAAATGCTAAGAGCAGTTCTGAGAAAAATAGGATTCTAATATGTAAATATGGTTAAATCTGAAAGTACAAGAAAAAGCTTCATGATCTATGTTATTTTCCTTCTCATGGATAATCAAGAGTGATATTACAACTCATTATTACATTTATTACAGTTTTTAAAGAGGTACTTAAATAAACCCTTCATTTGTGAAATGAAATTAGATGAGGTGTAACTGTTCAGCCTGTCTTTTCAATTGGTAGATTCACATACACATGAATGGTGACTTTTTTAACACAAAATTATATGACTGAATTTTTCTGACCACTTCATTATTCAGTGATGCTAGCCCTAGCTTTAGAACTAAAATCAACCCATTTAATGAAATGCTTACTTAAATAGCAGAGCCATTATTACATATGTAACAGTTTGGAAATACTACATTACACTTGGAAAATGCCCAACACCAGTGAATCAATTTTCTATCTGCTTTGTAAAAACAACTTCTGCTTTATTGCTTTTTGGAAACAGAATTGAAGCAATACTTCACAAAAGCTATTAAACAGAACTTGTGACACAAATATAAGACTTCTAACCAAGCTACATAATTTCTCAATTTCTTCTGAACACCTAATGGCATAATGAAAACTGAGTAGACTATTCATGTGGTCACATTTTTAGTTATGATGTGTGATAGCCTCAAATTAAAAAGTTGATTTGTAAGATGAAACCGTGGTACAACTGAACAATCAACCTTATAAACAGGCTTTTGCTGAATAACCAAAAATTTTAATTGGTCAACTCACAATAAACTGTGGAAAATTCTGAAAGATATGGGAATACCAGACCACCTGACCTGCCTCTTGAGAAACCTATATGCAGGTCAGGAAGCAACAGTTAGAACTGGACATGCAATAACAGACTGGTTCCAAATAGGAAAAGGAGTATGTCAAGGCTGTATATTGTCACCCTGCTTATTTAATTTCTATGCAGAGTACATCATGAGAAACGCTGGGCTGGAAGAAACACAAGCTGGAATCAAGATTTCCCGGAGAAATATCAATAACCTCAGATATGCAGATGACACCACCCTTATGGCAGAAAGTGAAGAGGAACTCAAAAGCCTCTTGATGAAAGTGAAAGTGGAGAGTGAAAAAGTTGGCTTAAAGCTCAACATTCAGAAAACGAAGATCATGGCATCCATTCCCATCACTTCATGGCCCATAGATGGGGAAACAGTGGAAACAGTGTCAGACTTTATTTTTCTGGGCTCCAAAATCACTACAGATGGTGACTGCAGCCATGAAATTAAAAGATGCCTACTCCTTGGAAGGAAAGGTATGACCAACCTAGATAGCATATTCAAAAGCAGAGACATTACTTTGCCAACAAAGGTCCGTCTAGTTAAGGCTATGGTTTTTCCAGTGGTCATGTATGGATGTGAGAGTTGGACTGTGAAGAAGGCTGAGCACCGAAAAATTGATGCTTTTGAACTGTGGTGTTGGAGAAGACTCTTGAGAGTCCCATGGACTGCAAGGAGATCCACCCAGTCCATTCTGAAGGAGATCAGCCCTGGGATTTTTTTGGAAGGAATGATGCTAAAGCTGAAACTCCAGTACTCTGGCCACCTCATGCGAAGAGTTGATTCATTGGAAAAGACCCTGATGCTGGGAGGGATTGGGGGCAGGAGGAGAAGGGGACAACAGAGGATGAGATGGCTGGATGGCATCACTGACTTGATGGACGTGAGTCTCAGTGAACTCTGGGAGTTTGTGATGGACAAGGAGGCCTGGCGTGCTGTGATTCATGGGGTCACAAAGAGTCGGACATGACTGAGCGACTGATCTGATCTGATCTGAGGATATAAAATAATGATTTAAAAAAAAAACTATCAGTTGGGATCTGACTGGGAAAATGACTTCAAGAATTTGGAACAAATCAATGCAACGTGAACAATCAGTTATACTTAATTTAAACGTTGAAGAGATGACCTTGAGATAACCCATAAATCAACATTAGAAAGACATGGCCACTATAAGGCTGCCGATAAATTGGAAACCAACAAAAGCTGAGACCCTCCAGTCTGTCTATGAGAAATGAAACAAAGGAATACATAGAGCCCTTATCTTGATAAGCAGAGAAAGAGGAGGGCAATATTTTAACTCTTTCTTTCTTCCCACCTTCTAACCTCCTACTGAAGCCTCCCAAACTCATCCAGAGATTAGCTATTACAGGAACAGTCTTTAGAAGTCAGCCCACTTTTAAAACTGAAGAGTGGTGGAAAGAGTGGGAGGTAATGTGAGGGCAAACATAAATGCAACTGGCATATCCTTCCATGATACACTATCAAGATGAACTATGTTAATGATGCTTGACGACTTAAAATTATATTACTATAGGGTAAAATCTTCCCTGGTGGCTCAGATAGCTGCAATACGGGAGACCCAGATTTGATCCCTAGGTGGGGAAGATGCCCTGGAGAAAGGAATGGCAATCTGCTCCAGTATTCTTGCCCAGTAAATTCCATGAACAGAATAGCTACAGTCCATAGAGTCACAGATGACACCACCCTTATGGCAGAAAGTGAAGAGGAACTAAAAAGCCTCTTGATGAAAGTAAAAGAGGAAAGTGAAAAAGTTGGCTTAAAGCTCAACATTCAGAAAACTAAGATCATGGCATCCATTCCCATCACTTCATGGCCCATAGATGGGGAAACAGTGGAAACAGTGTCAGACTTTATTTTTTGGGGGTTCCAAAATCACTGCAGATGGTGATTGCACCCATGAAATTAAAAGACGCTTACTCCTTGGAAGGAAAGTTATGACCAACCTAGATAGCATATTGAAAAGCAGAGACATTACTTTACCAACAAAGGTCCATCTAGTCAAGGCTATGGTTTTTCCAGTGGTCATGTATGGATGTGAGAGTTGGACTGTGAAGAAAGCTGAGTGCTGAAGAATTGATGCTTTTGAACTGTGGTGTTGGAGAAGACTCTTGAGAGTCCCTTGGACTACAAGGAGATCCAATCAGTCCATTCTGAAGGAGATCGGCCCTGGGATTTCTTTGGAAGGAATGATGCTAAAGCTGAAACTCCAGTACTTTGGCCACCTCATGCGAAGAGTTGATTCATTGGAAAAGACTCTGATGCTGGGAGGGATTGGGGGCAAGAGGAGAAGGAGACGACAGAGGATGAGATGGCTGGATGGCATCACTGACTCGATGGATGTGAGTCTTCAGTGAACTCTGGGAGTCGGTGATGGACAGGGAGGCCTGGGGTGCTGCAATTCATGGAGTTGCAAAGAGTCGGACACAACTAAGCGACTAACACACACACACATATGGGGGGAAAATGCCATAAATTCTACCTCTTCATATGGAGAAATAAAGATCCCAATAAAGATAAATGCATGGACAATTATAAAATAAAACAAAAAGCTAATTCACTTTTTGTTTTCTACATGATTTATATTTAAGAAATTAAATATATTTAAGAAATTAATATATTTAGAGAAGGGAAAATAATTATTACTATAAAAGGTAATATTGCTATGACTTTAGTTTTTAAGTACATGTACTATTTTTTCACACAACTTAAAGGACTAATGCATTTTAAATAATTGTTACTTTTATAGAGGGAACACAGCATATAAAAATGTCATTCTATGGCATCCAACAACCAAAACGGTGTAAATGGGGCTGTCCTTTTACAGTTTGTTTTATGTTCAGTTTGTATGTTATTGAAGTTAAACTGGTATAAATTCAAACTAGAATGTTATAAATTTAGGTTGTTACACTGTTTATAATAGCCAGGACATGGAAGCAACCTAGATGTCCATCAGCAGATGAATGGATAAGAAAGCTGTGGTACATATACACAATGGAGTATTACTCAGCCATTAAAAAGAATACATTTGAATCAGTTCTAATGAGGTGGATGAAACTGGAGCCTATTATACAGAGTAAAGTAAGCCAGAAAGAAAAACACCAATACAGTATACTAACACATATATATGGAATTTAGAAAGATGGTAATGACAACCCTGTATGCGAGACAGCAAAAGAGACACAGATGTATAGAACAGTCTTTTGGACTCTGTGGGAGAGGGAGGGGGGGATGATTTGGGAGAATGACATTGAAACATGTATAATATCATATAAGAAATGAATCGCCAGTCCAGGTGTGATGCAGGATACAGGAAGCTTGGGGCTGGTGCACTGGGATGACCCAGAGGGATGGTATGGGGAGGGAGGTGGGAGGGGGGTTCATATTGGGGAACATGTGTACACCCGTGGTGGACGCATGTTGAGGTATGGCAAAACCAATACAATATTGTAAAGTAAAACAAACAAACAAACAAAAAATAAATGTAATTGAAGTGGTAATCAAAAAGAAAATAGCTACAGAAGGCATACAAAAGAAAAATGATAAAGAAATACAAACATTTCACTACAAAAAAATTCAACTAAACACAAAAAATAGCAATTAAAGGAGTAAGGGGGAAGCTATAAGTTGTCTCAAGTAGTATAGTGACAGAATTTCTTCCTTATCAATAATTATTTTAAATGTAAATGGATTAAGCTCTCCAATCAAAAGATGAGATAAGCAGAATGGATAAAATCACCTGATCCAACAGTATGCTATCTACAAGCAACTCCTTTGAGATTAAAAGACATAAAAAGATTGAAAGTGAAAGGATAGAGTAGGATCAGTTCAGTTCAGTCGCTCAGTCCTGTCCGACTCTTTGTGACCCCATGAATTAGCACGCCAGGCCTCCCTGTCCATCACCAACTCCCAGAGTTCACTGAGACTCACGTCCATCAAGTCAGTGATGCCATCCAGCCATCTCATCCTCTGTCGTCCCCTTTTCCTCTTGCCCCCAATCCCTCCCAGCATCAGAGTCTTTTCCAATGAGTCAACTCTTTGCATGAGGTGGCCAAAGTACTGGAGTTTCAGCTTTAGCATCATTCCTTCCAAAGAAATCCCAGGGCTGATCTCCTTCAGAATGGACTGGTTGGATCTCCTTGCAGTCCAAGGGACTCTCAAGAGTCTTCTCCAACACCACAGTTCAAAAGCATCAATTCTTCCGCATTCAGCTTTCTTCATAGTCCAACTCTCACACCCATACATGACCACTGGAAAAACAATAGCCTTAACTAGATGGACCTTTGTTGGCAAAGTAATGTCTCTGCTTTTCAATATGCTATCTAGGTTGGTCATACCTTTCCTTCCAAGGAGTAAGCGTCTTTTAATTTCATGGCTGCAGTCACCATCTGCAGGGATTTTGGAGCCCCCAAAAAATAGAGTCTGACACTGTTTCCACTGTTTCCCCACCTATTTGCCATGAAGTGATGGGACCAGATGCCATGATCTTAGTTTTCTGAATGTTGAGCTTTAAGCCAACTTTTTCACTCTCCACTTTCACTTTCATCAAGAGGCTTTTGAGTTCCTCTTCACTTTCTGCCATAAGGGTGGTGTCATCTGCATATCTGAGGTTATTGATATTTCTCCCACCAATCTTGATTCCAGCTTGTGATTCATCCATCCCCTGTCAATAATAACTGAAAGAGAGCAGAGATGGCTATACTAATATTCAACAAGTAGACTTTAACTCAAAAAAAGGTTACATGAGACAAAGAAAGATCTCATATATTGATAAAGTTTCAATAGAGCAGAAGATACAACTGTAAACACTTAAGCAGTAATTAAAGATGAACATAATACTCAATGGGGAAAGACTGAAAGATTTCCATCTAAGATCAGGAACAAGGCAAGGATGTTTGTTTCTACCTCTTCTATTCAACATGCCACTTGAAGTTCTCTCTAGAGAAATTAGGTAAGACAAAAGAAATAAAATATATCCAACTGGAAATGAAGATATGAAATTATCTGTTTGCAGATGATATGATATATTTAGAAAACCTTGAGAATCAAATTAACAATGTAAGTTCTAATAAATGAATTTAGCAAAACAGCAAGATACAAAATGAACACACAGAAATCAATGACATTGCTACATGAAAAAACAAGAAACAATTTGAAAAGAAAATCACAAAGGAGTTCCATTAATAATAGAATCAAAAAGAATAAAATACTTAGGAATTAACCAAGAAGGTGAAAGTTGTAAAATAAAAGCTACAAAACTTTGCTGAAAGAAATTAAAGAAGACATAAATACATGAAAACACAAATCATGTTTATATAATAGAAGACTTAATACTGTTAAAATGTTCATATTATCCAAAGCAATTTATATATTCAATGTCTTCCAAAACTCCAAAGATGAAACTGAATAGCCAAAACAATCTTGAAAAAAAAAAAAAAAAGAATATAAATGAAAGGCTCATGTTTCCTTATTTCACAATCTACTACAAAGCTACAGTAATCAAAATAGTGGTACTGGCATAATGTAGATATATAGAGCAAAGGAGTATTATAAAGTTCACAAGTAAATCCTTGGCCAAATTTTTGACAAGGGTGTTAAAACCATTCAATGGTTAAAGGATGGTCTTTTAAATATGTGATACTGGGAAAAATTGGATATCCATATGCAAAAGAGTGAGTTTGAATTCTTACCTTATACCATATATAAAAATTAACTGGAAATGGGTCAAGGAGCTAAATGTCAAACCAAAGACAAAACAAAACAAAACAAAACTCTAAAAAGAAAACAAAAGCCAAAATCTTCATGACTCTGAAATTGGCCTGGACACCGAGGAACAGACAACAAATTAAAAAAAAAAAAAAAAAAGATTAAATGGACTTCATAACTTTTTTTTTTTTTTTAATGTACATCAAAAGACACTGTCAGCAGAATAAATGGCAACCCACAGAATGGGAGAAATCATATATCTGAAAAGGGACTAATAACCAGAATGTATGAAGAACTCCTAAAACTCAATAACAGCAAAATTAAAAAAAATGACAAAAGTCTTGAATAGATATGTTTATCTATACAAGATATTGAAAAATGCTCAACATCACTAACCATTGCTGCTAAGTCACTTCAGTCGTGTCCAACTCTGTGCAACCCCATAGATGGCAGCCCACCAGGTTCCCCCATCCCTGGGATTCTCCAGGCAAGAACACTGGAGTGGGTTGCCATTTCCTTCTCCAATGCATGAAAGTGAAAAGTGAAAGTGAAGTCACTCAGTCGTGTCCATCTCCCCACGACCCCATGGACTGCAGCCTACCAGGCTCCTCCATCCATGGGACTTTCCAGGCAAGAGTACTGGAGTGGGGTGCCATTGCCTTCTCTGTCACTAACCATTGGGGAAATGTAAATCAAAACTACAATGAAGTACCATCTCATACCCATTCAGTTCAGTTCAGTTCAGTCACTCAGTAGTGTTTGACTCTGCAACCGCATGAATCGCAGCACGCCAGGCCTCCCTGTCCATCACCGACTCCCAGAGTTCAGAGACTCACATCCATCGAGTCAGTGATGCCATCCAGCCATCTCATCCTCTGTCGTCTCCTTCTCCTCTTGCCCCCAATCCCTCCCAGCATCAGAGTCTTTTCCAATGAATCAACTCTTCGCGTGAGGTGGCCAAAGTACTGGAGTTTCAGCTTTAGCATCATTCCTTCCAAAGAAATCCCAGGGCCGATCTCCTTCAGAATGGACTGGCTGGATCTCCGTGCAGTCCAAGACTCTCAAGAGTCTTCTCCAACACCACAGTTCAAAAGCATCAATTCTTCAGCACTCAGCTTTCTTCACAGTCCAACTCTCACATCCATACATGACTACTAGAAAAACCATAGCCTTGACTAGACGGACCTTTGTTGGCAAAGTAATGTCTCTGCTTTTCAATATGCTATCTAGGTTGGTCATAACTTTCCTTCCAAGGAGTAAGCGTCTTTTAATTTCATGGCTGCAGTCACCATCTGCAGGGATTTTTGAGCCCCCCAAAAATAAAGTCTGACACTGTTTCCACTGTTTCCCCACCTATTTGCCATGAAGTGATGGGACCAGATGCCATGATCTTCGTTTTCTGAATGTTGAGCTTTAAGCCAACTTTTTCACTCTCCACTTTCACTTTCATCAAGAGGCTTTTGAGTTCCTCTTCACTTTCTGCCATAAGGGTGGTGTCATCTGCATATCTGAGGTTATTGATATTTCTCCTACCAATCTTGATTCCAGCTTGTCCTTCTTCCAGCCCATCATTTCTCATGATGTACTCTGCATAGAAGTTAAATAAGCAGGGTGACAATATACAGCCTTGACGTACTCTTTTTCCTATTTGGAACCAGTCTGTTGTTCCATGTCCAGTTCGATGCAAGTCAAAACCACAATGAGATATCATCTCATACTTCTCAGAGTGGTTACTATACAAAAAAGATGAGCATTGGTAAGGATGTGAAGAAATCAGAACCCTTTGCTGTTGGTGGGAAAGCAAAATGAAGCAATGTTATGGAAAATAGTATGGAATTTCCAGTCATAATGAAAAATAGAACTTATAATATGACTCAGCAATCTTGCTTATGGGTATTCATCAAAAAGAATCTAAATTATGACTTTAAAGAGATATGAGGATTCTCATGTTCATGGCAGTCCTAACCACAACATCCAAAACAGAGAAGCAAACAAAATGTCCATTAATGGATAATCGATGAAGAAAATACTATGTCTACACAGAATGGAATATTTTCCTGCCTTAGAGAAGAAGGAAATATCTGAAAGCATGTGACAACATTGATGAAATCTTGAGGACCTTATGCTAGGTGACTTAAGCCAGTTCCATTAAGAACAAACACAGCAAGATGCCACTTTTATGACATATTTAATGTAGTCAAATTCACAGAGGCAAAGAGGGTCAGGGGGGTTGACAGGTGCTGGGGGACGGACAAATGGAGAGCTGCTAATCAATAACGTTTTAGCTCTACGAGAATATTAACCTCTAGAAATATGCTAAACAACATTTTAGCTATAGTTAAACTATATTCTACACTTAAGATCTATTAAAAAGGTGGATCTCGTGTTTTATTTTCAATTAAAAAAAACTTTTAAGGATCAAAGTACTGCTATGTGCTAATATTACTTTTTTATTTATAACACATCACTGCAAATTCAGTGGTTTAAAACAATAGAGATTTACAGTTTACGGAGGTGAGACATCTGAAATGGGTTGCATTAGGTTAAAACTCACAGAAGTATTACATTCCTTTCTGAATGTTATGGGGCAGAATCTGTCTTCTTACCTTTGCCAGAATCTGGGGACGGCTCACCTCCCATTATTTGTGATCCTCTTGCTTCCCTGGTGGCTCAGACGGTTAAGCGTCTGCCTGCAATGTGGGAGACCCAGGTTCGATTCTGGGGTTGGGAAAATCTCCTGGAGAAGAAAATGGCAATCCACTTCAGCACTCTTGCCTTTAAAATCCCATGGATGGAGGAGCCTGACAGGCTACAGTCCATGGGGTCACAAAGAGTCAGACACGAATGAGTGACTTCACTTCATTTTCCATATTCAAAGCCAGCTATGGCCAGTGAAATTTTTTTCACGTCTCTTCACTGATTCTTCTGCCTCCCTTTTCCACATTTAAGCTCTCTTGTGATTAACCTTAGATAACCCAGGATAATCTCTTTATTTTAAGGATAGTTGATTAGTAAACTTAATTCCATGTGATACCTTAACTCTTCTTTTCCATGTAATATAAAATGACCACAGTTTCTAGGGATTAGGATATGGATATTTTTGTGAGGCAATTATTCTGCCTACCACAATGCCACAACATGGATGAACTGAGTATCATGCTAAGTAAAAGAAACCATACACAGAATACTAGTTATTGTACAGTACCATTTATATGAACTATCTAGCAAAAGTAATTTTACAGGCTGAAAGCAGACCACTGGTTTCCTAAGGATAGAAATATGAGAGGAGATAAACCAAAAATGGGTACGAGGGAATACTTTTAAGTTATGAAAACGTTCTAAAACTGCACACTTCTAGTAACTTGTCAAACCAACTTGACTAGCAATTGGTATATTTTGTGGTCTGTAACTTATACCTCAACTGAGCGGTTAAAAAATTGAGGTGCATACTGCAGAGGGCAGAAGTCTGTTTTAAGGCAGTAAATAATAGACCTTACCTATAAGATGGCCTATTTAAATAAGCCTTCTCTTTAAGAAAGTTATTTGTTAGATGTGTGGAACAAACAATGTATATTAGAAAAGTCAAATATATCTCATGGTATAGTTCTAATATTAAATATAAAATAAAGCTCATTGTTATTCGTAAATCTACATTTTTGGTTGTTTATAAATATTGAGAGGCAGATTCTCTTATTGAATCATAGTAAAAGAGGAATCTCTTGTTCTAGCTCTGAAATCATTTAATAAAGCAGAAAAGATTGCCTGAGAATACATTATGCCAAATATTTCTACTTCCAGGAAATAATGATGACATTTAATCTTTGAAATATTTATGTTGAAATTTCTTTCAAGCATTTGAAGGAATTTGCTTCTGAAATTCTTCAATATGTAGTAAAAAGGAGTAGGCAGATGGGAAACTGTGGACATAGTGATCAGAGTAAACAAATGAATATAACGTAAGGTAATGTTTTTATTCATACATACTTTACTGTCCTTAGAATCATGTAAAGCAAATCCCAATTCTGTAATCTAGATTTAAGTTTTAAAAATCAACTTTTATGGTACTTTTTTTTTTTTAGCGAATGTATGGGGGCATATGTTGCCACCATCCTTTCAACAAAACATAAATCCCCAGAGAATTTCTTTGGCCCTTTTTAATTTATAACCATCCAAAAACCTTCAAAGTTGCAATCCTCTGTTCTAAGAGGTTACTCCAGTCGGCCACTGGCAGTTCTCCAAGCCATCTAGGCTAGCACAGAGCAGAAGGCTAGCTCTCCAAGGACCTGAAAACTCTATGTAAGAACTGAATGTGTTGGCTGCACAGTTATTATCTGTAAAGTTCAGACAGAGCCCCTGTGGTCCTCCTGAGATTTCACTCTCAGTCATCACTCATAGGACTCAAACACATCCCACAGGCAAGGCAGTCAATACGCCAGTAATCCAGCAACTATTAACAGCAAAGAGAATGAGGCCATGAGGTGTGAACAGTCACTGTTTTAAATCTTGCTTCTTTTTTCCCATAACACTTAGGAATCTGTGACAAAATCCACATTCTAACTACATGTGTAAAACATATATGTATATCTCAATGTATCAAAGGTAATATTTTGAAATTTTAACAGTATCATCAATGTGTGTTTACCAAGTCATGTGTTTTTTTCTCTTACCAAAGAACATTTACCTTTGAAAGTGACCTGTGGCAGCAATAATTAATCATTTGGAGGAGAATATAAAGCACAATAACGAATTTAATCATAGATACTTCAAACTGATTCAGTTTCAAATTAAACTAGAAAAAAAATCTGAAAGATTTCTTTTAGTCTCTTTTTCTTAAAAAAAAAAAATTAGGGGAATGAGTTTTATACTTTAATAAACACTGCTAGCATTTTTCACTTTTTACAGAAATGCATAAGGTTAAGAAACTCATTGTTCTTACACTATTGAAATATGAAAATAAATAAATAAAATTATTCAAACTCATAGCTAATTTCAAAATGATTGCAAACTGAATGCCAAAATAAGGAGGTAACTCTTCACATAAAAAGGCTAATCATGGTTAATTGTTTTCCTATTCCTTTTGATGATAATAGCCATTTTAAACTCATTTCAAGTATGTAGATGTAATATGCAATTACCGTAAGACTCAGCATTCCAAAATTCAAACAAGAAGAGTAAGATAGCATTGAGTACTGTTTATTGGTGAGGCTGCCAACCAGTTTCATTTTCATAGGAAAAATAAGTGTGGAGCTATAGTCCAATCTTGTTTACATGCACATATTTCTCTTTATGTGTGCTGATATAATGACTATATCTGAATCAAGCTGTTCACTATTGCACAAAGCAGTAGGTGGTTCTCACTATTGTCTGGAAATTTCTGAAGTAATGGTACTCAATTCACAAAGCATTTAATTCAGATCTTTTTACTTTTTTCTGGAAGGTGAAAAATATGATCTCCTGGACATTATAAAATGCACACAGTCTTCTCAAGATCAAGATCAGGGAGACTTGTTGTACATTAAACTTGCAGTAGTAATATGTGCTTGGCTTTTTATACAAGAAGTTGAGAATCCTTCTGTATAAGATATTAAAGGAAGCTATTGAGTTAACTTCTGACTTTCATCTAGGATGGTCCAAAAAAAGAGATTGTCTTAACATTTTTAATATATAGATTCTGTAGCCTTCAAATTTATATTGGGAAGATAAGTGATTATAGAATTCTATGAAAGGTAGTGTTAACTCTCCCACAGAGTAGTCATCTTTTCATTAAGGCTTTTCTTGAAAACTACAGGATAAGTCTATGCTACTGTCTCATTATGTTTGAAGAACATGATATTCAAACCTATTCCCTCTCTCCTTTGTCACTTTTACTGTGCAGCCTGGACTCCTTGGCCAGTCATTTCAGTGATCCTCTTAGCACACAAAATCCTCTCTACAGAAAACATGCTCTGCTCTCCCTTTTAACTCAATAGTTTCCCTTGACCTAATTCCCTCTGAAAGTTCTCTAATTCACTACCAAACTTCTTGAATGGGTAATCTTCAACTATCCCCTCAATAAAAATTAACCCCAGTCTCTTTTGACTTTAACATGTATTTCATGTCTTCTGGAGAACACTATCTTTGGTTTCTCTGGAACTACAGAGACTAAGTGACACCAAAATTCAGCTTGTCTTCATTCTCAAGTTCCTTCACCCATTATAATTATACACACACTCTGTGTGATGGAGCCTCAGATTAAACACCAAGAGAACTGCAGAGGCTTTTTTTCCTGACAATCTTAAATTGCAGAACGAACACCAAGAACTCTGTACATTAATGTAACTAAAAGACAGTTTTGTCTCAATTACTGTAGTTTAATGCCAGTTACAAGTAACTGAACAAAATCCCAAACTGCTACACTACTGATCCCCTTTTAAAATTCTTTCTGAGGGGAAAACAAAAAACAAAAAACTTAACACAAGGCAATCCGAAAATACTAGCGAGTATATCTTGTTTTACAAAATACTTACTTGACCTATATTGAGTTTTGTGGAAATACAAATGGAAAACAATTCCTTTCTAAAAGAATAATTTTTGCATGATTTTGATGCCATCTAAAAAAACTTGCTCAAACTACCGCACAATTGCACTCATCTCACACGCTAGTGGCTCAGAAGGTAAAGCGTCTGTCTGCAATGCAGGACACCCTGGTTTGATCTCTGGGTTGGGAAGATCCCCTGGAGCAGGAAATGGCAGCACACTCCAGTATTCTTGCCTGGAAAATCCCATGGACAGAGGATCCTGGTAGGCTACCGTGCATGGGGTCACAAAGAGTCGGACACGACTGAACGACTTCACTTTCACTTTCACAAGCTAGTGAAATAATGCTCAAAATTCTCCAAGCCAGGCTTCAGCAATATGTGAACCATGAATTTCCAGATGTTCAAGCTGGTTTTAGAAATGGCAGAGGAACCAGAGATCAAATTGCCAACATCCGCTGCATCACCGAAAAAGCAATAGAGTTCCAGAAAAACATCTATTTCTGCTTTATTGACTATGCCAAAGCCTTTGACTGTGTGGATCACAATAAACTGTGGAAAATTCTGAAAGAGACGGGAATACCAGACCACCTGACCTGCCTCTTGAGAGCCTGGTCAGAAAGCAACAGTTAGAGCTGGACATGGAACAATAGACTCGTTCCAAATAGGAAAAGGAGTATGTCAAGGCTGTATATTGTCACCCTGCTTATTTAACTTATATGCAGAGTACATCTTGAAAAGCGCTGGGTTGGAAGAAGCACAAGCTGGAATCAAGATTGCCGGGAGAAATATCAATCACCTCAGATATGCTGATGATACCACCCTTATGGCAGAAAGTGAAGAAGAACTAAAAACCTCTTGATGAAAGTGAAAGAGGAGAGTGAAAAAGTTGGCTTAAAGCTCAACATTCAGAAAACTAAGATCATGGCATCTGGTCCCATCGCTTCATGGCAAATAGATGGGGAAACAGTGTCAGACTTTATTTTGGGGGGGCTCCAAAATCACTGCAGATGGTGATTGCAGCCATGGAATTAAAAGATGCTTACTCCTGGAAGGAAAGTTATGACCAACCTAGATAGCATATTGAAAAGCAGAGACATTACTTTGCCAACAAAGGTCCGTCTAGTCAAGGCTATGGTTTTTCCAGTAGTCATGTATGGATTGAGAGTTGGACTGTGAATAAAGCTGAGCACTGAAGAGTTGATGCTTTTGAACTGTGGTGTTGGAGAAGACTCTTGAGAGTCCCTTGGACTGCACGGAGATCCAACCAGTCCATTCTAAAGGAGATCAGTCCTGAGTGTTCATTGGAAGGAATGATGCTAGAGCTGAAACTCCAGTACTTTGGCCACCTCATGACTCATTGGAAAAGACTCTGATGCTGGGAGGGGAGGCAGGGGGAGAAGGGGACAACAGAGGATGAGATGGCTGGATGGCATCCCGGACTTGATGGACATAAGTTTGAGTGAACTCCGGGAGTTGATGATGGACAGGGAGGCCTGGTGTGCTGCAATTCATGGGGTCACAAAAAGTCAGACACGACTGAGAGACCGAACTGAACTGAACTGAAAAAAACTTGGATTCTTGTAGACAGAATTATTCAAGCATTTCCTCTCTATTGGGAAACATGTTTTGAGTAAATGGAATATTTTCATAAAAAATTACTAAATATTTGAAGTCCATTAAATTTAATCTTAATAAAAACCTAAACATGAAATAACCCTCTTCCAGATGTGAAGTCTAAATATATGATTATATTGTTTCAATTTTCAAAACTGGTGCTAATTACTTCTCTTCATGAAGAGAAGCATGGCAAAAATAAGTGAAATACACACCCTATATGTGACAGATTCTTAGAATTTACAAGGCTTGTGCTGTCTCCTTCTCCAATTATGTCATTGTGTCTTTGTGTCTTTTGTTGGTTAGTGTTTGTCTTTGAAATCAGTTTGAGGGTTAACCCATATCCTGAACTGCAGTATTTTCAGCTTTGGTTCTTTGGTGCAAGTATGCTGTTCTCTACAACTGTTGCTCTTGTACTTTTACCCTTGGCTACATGGGTTCATGGAAGTTGTATCTCTCATCCCAAGTTGTACAAACCCAGGTTTATATAACAAATGCTCTCATCTATAGATTTACCTGCTAGTTTTACATTCTGGTATTTGTTGGTTCATAACTTTGGGGGTACCCTGGGTGAAATTCAAAACTGGCCCCAGGGAGAGACAGAGCACTTTGGATTAGTATGTGGCAGGTTTAATAAGGAAGGGGATTTATGAATTAAGCCTGTCTAAAGTGATCTCAACAGAAGTAGATCTCTGCATGCTAGAATCTGAAAAGTTTACAGAGACCTTAATGGGAATTAGTCATGTATTCAGTCCCAAGTGTCTCAACAACACATTACTCACTTAAGGCTGTGTCCTTGAAAGATATGCTAGTGTGGGAACAGTGGATAGAATACACATTCTGAGGACTGGGGAAGAGGGAAGGCATCGCTAGTTGCCCAAGTCCAGCTGGTAGGTTAACTGGTGGTCACATTTTCTCAATGATCTCCTCCAATAATGTTCTTTTGATTTTGCCAACACAGCAGCAAGCATCTGATCTCCAGAATGTTACTATTGCAACTTCAGATTGTCATGGCTTTTGTGGCATCATCAATAAATGGAGAGAGAGAGAGGATATTTAATGTTTATCAGATTTACAATAGGGTCAGATAGTAAATATTTTAGACTTTGTGGGCCATGTAGTCACAGTAGCAACTTAACTCTGCCACTATAGTAAGAGAATAGCCATAGACAATATATATAAATGAGTAGAATGTCTGTATTTTAATAAATAAAAAAGATGTTGGTTCAATTTGAACACTGGACTGTGGTTTTGCAGACCTCTGGCTTAAAAGAAGCTACTGACATCATACTTTTTAACTCAGAAATTTCCTCCTTATCTGAGCATTACAATTAATTAAATTTCTTGCGATTGTCAGTTTATTTATTTTGACATTTTTCCTAATAAGTCAAGATGGCTTATTTATATATTTACTGAAAATAGGTATTATATTGTTCATTTAGCAATTAAGCCTTATTTTATTTTTAAAATTTATATTAAACATTTTTAATATTATAAAACAATCAACAAGAACTTTTCTGATCCAAAATCTTTATATTATCAAGTATCATTAGGCCACCCTCCACCTCTTCTCTGAATTAAATATGAGGATGTTTTAATAGAAGTCTCAGTTAAAAAGTGAAAAAAAAATAAGCTTTTTATCTTAAATAGTTCACAATATATATTTTGCTAGATTTCAATAAGAAAGTATCTAGAGCCCTATGGTAGGGCCAAAAGTCAGCAGAGCAATCTGGTTAAAGTAATAGGGTAAATGATTTGTATGCTAATGACTAGGAAGTGACAGAGCAGGTATATATCCCAGGAAGGCATTGATAATGGTCTCTGTCTTTCCTATCATTTTCTCTAGAATAGTAATTAATTGCATAAGGTAAATTTATTTTAAAAAATCAAATAAAAGTATGTACATCACAGGGCAAAGAAGGGTCAAAAGTATTGCTCATCTGAGAAGTTTCCCTGCCTTTATAGATCACAACTCTAAGGTAGATATACAGAAGGTCACAAGAAATCTTTCATGCTTATAAGCATAATTTGCAAAATTTGCTTCACCTAAACCCCAAGTAAATTACTGAAGGTTCACAGGTAAGAAATGAGACCAATGGGAGACCATTAACTGGCTAACACTTATAGTTTATATTTTGCATTCCATTTATAATAAGAATAGAATTTTGACAATATATGTTGATAAAGACTGTATTTTGATAATGTATTTTGATAAAAACAGAAAAGACTTTCCTGATGGTCCAATTGTTGAGAATCTGCCTGCCAGTGCAAGGGGTTCAGGTTCGATCCCTGGTCAAGGAAGATCCAACATGCCACAGAGCATCTAAGCCCACGCACCACAACTACTGAGGCTGTGCACATAGAGCCCATGCTCCACAAAGAGAAGCCACTGCAATGAGAAGCCAGTGCAATGAGAAGCCAGTGCACCGCAACCAGAGAGTAGCACCTGCTTGTTGCAACTAAAGAAAGCCTGCATACAACACAAAGACCCAGTGCAGCCAAAAATAAATATATTTAAGGAATAAATCATAGTGTTAAAAATGCAAAAAAAAAAAAAGTGAATTGTATAATACCGCAAGTTAAGAATGAAATGAAAATATTCAGTAGAGGGTGTGGTTATTTGGGTCATGTTCTCCTTTGGATTAAAGACAATGATTCTTATATGACTTATCAACTTTTCTAAATTAATTATAATAATAATAAGTATAATGGTAAGATCTACCCAACATGTATTTTTTTTCTCATTTGTTAACAATCGTGATTTCATGATGTATATGTTCTCTTTTGCATGCCCAAGAATATTAGGAGAAATGCTCTATTCTCAACTCTAGAAAGTTAATTCTGATTGGCCTTCAGCCAACTATGATGGCATTAATTCCTTTGACAGTGATTAATTTAGGCATGGGATGATTATATATTCTAGACAATGTGATAAAAATTGGCTGGATCATTCTAAAAAGTTTTCCTTATCTTTAAAATTAAATACAAAGGATGAAATGATTTCTTTCTGCTTCTGAAGAGCATAGTTTCTGAGTAAGTTGCCCTGAACCAGTACAGCCATTTTATGGCAAGCCCAAAGCAGAAGTCAACATCAAGGGTAAACAATAGAAATGATTGTGAAGATTTCATTGAGTTGCTGCTTTAATGTATCTTAGGGCTGCATTATGTCATAATAATGAATTTTTATTGTTATTTAAATTCTCTTAATTTAATTCTCTTAATTTTCTATTATTTGCAGTGAAAATTCCCTAAATAACATTGAGAAACACACTGCCATTGATAGATCTCAAGGTAAAACTTTTGTCACTGAAGAAATACCAATGACAGAATACTTGGTGTCAAGTTCAAAAGTCCAGGGGAAGAAGTCTAGTTAATCATGATGAAAAATCCTGGGCCAATCCTTTGTGATTTTCTTAGTAGAATCAAGTGAGAACATGGCATTATTTGAGGGAACCAAATATGTGAAGCTAGAAGAAAAGAAATTCCAAGAGAGATATGATATATCTTGATGAAGAAAATAACAAATTTCTACTTTACAAGGTAAAAACAGTAGTGTGTTATTAATAGAAAGACAACATGTTCAGAAAGCAAGACAATTATACAGCAAAAGTGAGAAGCATAAGCGATAAGTATGTGTCAACCTGTTAGTTCAGTTCAGTTCAGTAGCTCTGTCGTGTGTGACTCTTTGTGACCCCATGGACTGCAGCACTCCAGGCTTTCCTGTCCATCACCAACTCCCGGAGCTTACTCAAACTCATGTCCATTGAGTCAGTGATGCCATCCAACCATCTCATCCTCTGTTGTCCCCTTCTCCTCCCGCCTTCAATCTTTCCCAGAATCAGGATCTTTTCAAATGAGTCAGCTCTTCGCATCAGGTGGCCAAAGTATTGGAGTTTTAGCTTCAACATCAGTCCTTCCAATATTCAGGACTGATTTCCTTTAAGATGGACTGGCTGGATCTCCTTGCAGTCCAAGGGACTCTCAAGAGTCTTCTCCAACACCACAGTTCAAAAGCATCATTCTTCAGCACTCAGTTTCTTTACAGTCCAACTCTCACATCCATACATGACTACTGGAAAAAAACCATAGCTTTGACTATATGGAACTTTATTGGCAAAATAATATATCTGCTTTTTAATATGCTGTCTAGGTTGGTCATAACTTTTCTTCCAAGGAGTAAGTGTCTTCTAATTTCATGGCTGCAGTCACCATCTGCAGTGATTTTGGAGTCCAAAAAAAAATCTGCCTCCATTGTTTCCTCATCTATTTGCCATGAAGTGATGTGACCAGATGCCATGATCTTAGTTTTCTGAATGTTGAGCTTAAAGCCAACTTTTTCACTCTCCTCTTTCACATTCATCAAGAGGCTTTTTAGTTCTTCTTCACTTTCTGACAGAAGGGTGGTGTCATCTGCATATCTGAGGTTATTGATATTTCTCCTGGCAATCTTGATTCCAGCCTGTGCTTCATTCAGCCTGGCATTTCTCATGATGTACACTGCATATAAGTTAAATAAGCAGGGTGACAATATACAGCCTTGACGTACTCCTTTCCTGATTTGGAACCAGTCTGTTGTTTCATGTTCAATTCTAACCGTTGCTTCTTGACCTGCATACAAATTTCTCAGGAGGCAGGTCAAGTGGTCTGGCTTTCCCATCTCTTGAAGAATTTTCCAGTTTGTTGTGATCCACACAGTCAAAGGCTTTGGTGTAGTCATAAAAGCAGAAGTAGAAACACTTAAATTGTAGAAACACATAAATTGAATTAGTGAATTTTGGACAAAACTTTAGAGATTGAGACTTCATGGAGAATAAGAATTAACTAGAAAACAGCCACACAAATAATGGGAGAAAAGCCCATATTAATCCTTTTATAAAAGAAGTTTGAAAGTTTCTTTTAAGTTTGACTACTTATTACCCGGGTAATTAAACTTCCACATTACACTAATGGTATTATTTTTTAAAGTGTAAATTAAACAGTAATTAGTAAAGGAACTGCAGAATTCTAATCACTCCCTCTTTGGAAAAGAACTGAGATGAAGTTTTGAAGGGTTGCTACCTCAGAATAAGGATGATGTTATGAAGCTAATAATTTGAACATAATGTAAGGGGTGAGCCGTTGTTTGGAAGAGAACTTCTGAGTCTGCTGAGCTGCTCCTTCTCCTCTGGCCTCTGTGAAGACAGATATGTATTGAATTTTGTCCCCCACAAAAGATAAGTTGAATTCCTAACCCAGTAATTCAGAATATGACCTTATTTGGAAACATGGTATTGAAAAGCAAGTTAAATGTTGTCATTAGGGTGGGCCCTAATTGAGTATATTTAGTATAAGTAATTGAGTATATTGAGTGTAAGTAATCTTATAATAAGGGGAGGTTTGGACACAGAAGCAGACAAGCATACAGGGAAAATGCCATGTGAACATGAAGACAGAAACAGGCATACTGCATCTGAAGCCAAAGAACATCAAAGATAGTCAGCAAACTGTCATAAGCTACAACTGAGCCATGGAACAGATTCTCCCTTATAGTCATCAGAAGAAAGCAACACTGCTAACACCTGGACTTTGAATTTCTAGCCTCCAGAACTCCAAGTCAATACATTTCTGTTACTTCAGCCACCCAGTTTGTGGTGGGCTTCCCTGCTAGCTTAGCTGGTAAAGAATCTGTCTGCAATGCAGGAGACCCCAGTTTGATTCCTGGGTCAGGAAGAACTGCTGGAGAAGGATAGGCTACCTACTCCAGTATTCTTGGGTTTCCCTGGTGTCTCGGCTGGTAAAGAATCCATTTGTGGTATTATGGACAAATATTATTATGACAAAAAAATACCAGTTGTGGTATTATTGCTAAAGCCCTAGTAATCCAATAAGTAGTTACATAATAAGAGTGTTATCATAATAAGACAAGATAACATTAACATCATTAACATCACTGTGTTCATTAACATCACTGTGGGAAGGATCCATGGATTGGGAGAAGGTGGATGCTCACTCTGTTGATACTTCTATTATGGCTTTGATTGAAGAATGTTCTGCCTGTCCTTCACCTCATGGATACAATAGGAAGTCATTATATTTTTGATCTCAGGTTTAATTCTTACTAGATCTTTAAAACTGAGTGAACTTTAAAATTTAGATACTGGTTTTCCTTTTATAAATTATAAACTAGATAGATTAGAAATATTAATATAGTGAGCATATCATGTTAATCTGGGTCACGTTTAAAATATACATGTGCTTGGACCTCAGGTTTCATGAACATAATTCAATAGTGGGAATCTAGAAAGTTATATTCTAAATGGATCTAGAGTTAAATCTAACGTCAAATCTTCAATGATGACAAAAATTTTGACATCAAAAATTGCTCTGATCTTTGAGTTCATTCAATCTATAATTACAGTACTCTAGCTTCTATGTTATGAGTAACACTGGCAGTAATAAGAGCCAAAATGGATCAGAAAATCACTGCTTGGAATTGCCTGGTGATCCAGAGGTTAGGACTCTGTGCTTTCACTGCTTAGAGTGTGGGTTCAATCCCTGGTCAGGGAACTAAGATCTCACAAGCCACATGGCATGGCAAAAAATGAAAACAATAACAAAATCACTTTTTTACAATAAATATTTAAATAAGTAGGAATTGTAAGTATCCCTAAACAGAAGAGCACAAATTTGGTACAATGACCTGGAAAATCATTCTCAATTTGCAGCAGTAGCTAAATTTGTAATTCTTACATTTCATAATATTTTTCTACCTTAATCTACTGCTGCTGCTGCTGCTAAGTTGCTTCAGTCGTGTCCAACTCTGTGCGACTCCATAGACGGTAGCCCACCAGGCTCCCCGTCCCTGGGATTCTCCAGGCAAGAACACTGGAGTGGGTTGCCATTTCCTTCTCCAATGCATGAAAGTGAAAAGTGAAAGTGAAGTTGCTCAGTCGTGTCCGACTGTTAGCGACCCCACGGACTGTAGCCCACCAGGCTCCTCCATTCATGGGATTCTCCAGGCAAGAGTACTGGAGTGGGGTGCCATTGCCTTCTCCAACCTTAATCTACTAGCAAGAGGTTATTTGTTACTGTGACAGTGACCATTTAATATAGCATTTGTATTATCTTCTAATTATACAGATTTCTTTTGTACAATCATATATTAAAAGCAGCAAGTTTATAAAAATCTTAGCTTGACAAATATCTTATAAATTCTTTCTTTAAATGCTGAGAGCTACAAAATAGAATTTAGTACATATGAGCTTCTAGGAGCTATTTACCACTTTAACATTTAACAAGCCATACATTAACATTTAAAAAGTCATACAAATTTACATCTATAAGCGATTTTACTTAATAGGTTAGCAATATGCATTCTGTGCAATAGAACAGGAACAGCACTAATAAAATATATACTGAACTCAGTAAAAGTAATTTATACAACCAGTGCTCAGTTGATGATGAGGGCACGTTATAGGTTATATATAATGGTTTCATCTGTCCCTAACACATGATTCTTGCTACAGTGCCCCCAATACTTAGGAATGACGCTCTGCTTGGAGACAAAGGCATGCACACAGTGGCCTTTCAGAATCCCTCTGAGAGAATCATGATAAATTTCAGAACATCTAGTAAATGGCAGAGTAAGACACAGATCTGAGTGGAAACCATTTCAAATTGAATTAATCAGGACATAGTCCTTAAAAAAAAAAAAACTGCTTTGCATATCATCTTGGAATATAAGATGAGCAAATCAACAGTTACTTAGTGACAAGAGTACATAGAGAAAATAAAAATCTGTGAATAAATAAGTTCATTAGAATAAAACAAATCAGTCCTGCACAATTTACATCTTTCTTTCCTCTTTGAAATTAAGATGTATTCTGGTAAGTTATAGAAAAGTAGAATAATATTCAATTGTGAATTTCATCACATAGAATTCTAGTATACAAATTTTACTTTCAATGTGAGAATTTTTGTGGTAATTGATTAATAAAAGAAAGAAATAGAATTAAGGTGGAGATAAAGCAGATGGCAATAAATCAATATAGATTTTTATAATAAAAGTTTAGGAAAAATGAAAAAGGATGAGAGAGAATATTGTGAAGTTTTACCTATGCCGCCTGGTGCTAAAAGAAAGAGAACTTGGAAGGCAAAATAAACAATGGAGTCATCTCACAATGAAAAGTCATTAAGTCTATGTGAGGAAGAAGACTCAGAGAAAAAAGCTTTTTACAATGTTTGTGACAATAATATACATTGCTAAATGTTTCCTTGATATAGAGGTGGACAGAGTATCAGACATAAACTACTGAGGTAAATTGAAAAAAAAAAACTAATAAGATAATTATTATTAATTTAAGATATAAAAATTTCCCTAAAATGGTCTGTGTTGAGCTATTATTTTATTTTAGCACATCTAACATATATTGTTAATGGTCTTTATATATTTACTCTCAACTTCAGTCCCCATAGTTTTTTTTTTCTGTAGAAATATTTAATTAACTAAATAGAAATAGTTTTATTGTACTATCTGATGATGACAAAAGTAATTATTTTTTTGTAAGAGATTCAGAAATGAACAATAACTCTCATATATTACTAATGGCAATGCAAATGGAATAGTTACTCTGAAAGAGTTTTGCAGTTTTTTATTTAAAGCTAAATATATCCTTACCTTATGATCCAGACACTCTACTCCTAGGTATTTATCCAAGAGAAATGAATATATGCCTATAAAATAATCTGTGTATTACTGTGTATAGAAGTTTTATTTATAAGAGCTTCAAATTGGAAACAACCCACTGTCCATCCACTATTGAAAATATAAACAAGTTGTGTTTAAGCCATACAATGAAATATTATGTAGCTACAAAATGGAATAAACTACTTACGCATGTGAAAATATAAGTGAATCTCAAAAACATTATGCTAAGTGAAAGCAAACAAATGTAAAGGCTATATTTGCTATAATTTCATTTATGTGAAATTCAGGAAAAAGTTCATAAGTGGGGTCATATTCTGTATCGTTCTTTGTAATTTTTTTTTAATTAAAAATATAAAGTACACATCTATTGAAGCTTCCCAGAGGGTGCTAGTGGTAAAAAACAACTTGACAATGCAAGAGACGAATAAAACATGGATTAGGTCATTGGGTCAGAAAGATGCCCTGGAGCAGGCAATAGCAACCCTCTCTAGTATTTTTGCTGGGAAATCCCATAGACAGAGGAGCCTAGCAGGCTACAGTCCACAGAGTCTCAAACAGTCAGATGCAACTGTGCAACTGAGGACACGCATAGTACATATCTATGATAATAAAACCAAGAGCATTTTGACAGCATAGTATTTTATACATGTCATAATTTATTTAAATAACCCATTAATATATTTAATTTGATTGTAAATGTTCTAACCATGAATGATATTCTCATATATACAATATCTGTATGCACCATATACAGTTGTCTGACAGTTTTCTTTCCTTTACTTCTTTGCTTTTCACTTCTCTTCTTTCCACAGCTATTTGGAAGTCCTCCTCAGACAACCATTTTGCTTATTTGCATTTCTTTTTCTTGGGGATGGTCTTGATACCTGTCTCCTGTACAATGTCATGAACCTCCATCCACTGTTCATCAGGCACTCTGTCTATCAGATCTAGTCCCTTAAATCTATTTCTCACTTCCACTGTATAGTCATAAGGGATTTGGTTTAGGTCATACCTGAATGGCCTAGTGGTTTTCACCACTTTCTTCAATTTAAGTCTGAATTTGGCAATAAGGAGTTCATGATCTGAGCCACAGTCAGCTCCCGGTCTTGTTTTTGCTGACTGTATAGAGCTTCTCCATCTTTGGCTGCAAAGAATATAATCATTCTGATTTCGGTGTTGACCATCTGGTGATGTCCATGTGTAGAGTCTTCTCTTGTGTTGTTGGAAGAGGGTGTTTACTATGACCAGTGCATTCTCTTGGCAAAACTCTATTAGCCTTTGCCCTTATTCATTCTGTACTCCAAGGCCAAATTTGCCTGTTACTCCAGGTGTTTCTTGACATCCTACTTTTGCATTCCAGTCCCTTATAATGAAAAGGACATCTTTTTTTGCATGTTAGTTCTAAAAGGTCTTGTAGGTCTTCATAAAACTGTTCACCTTCAGCTTCTTCAGCATTACTGGTCAGGGCATAGACTTGGATCACCATGATATTGAATGGTTTGCTTTGGAAACGAATAGAGATCATTCTGTCGTTTTTGAGATTGCATCCAAAGTATTGCATTTCAGACTCTTTCGTTGACTATGACGGCTACTCCGTTTCTTCTAAGGAGTTCCTGCCCACGGTAGTAGATGTAATGGTCATTTGAGTTAAATTCACCCATTCCGGTCCACTTAGTTAGCTGATTCCTAGAATGTTGACATTCACTCTGCCATCTCCTGTTTAACCACTTCCAATTTGCCTTCATTCATGGACCTAACATTCCAGGATCCTATGCAATATTGCTCTTTACAGCATCAGACTTTGCTTCTCTCAACAGTCACATCCAAACTGGGTATTGTTTTTGCTTTGGCTCAGTCCCTTCATGCTTTCTGGAGTTACCGCTCCACTGATCTCCAGCAGCATATTGGGCACCTACCAAGCTGGGGAGTTCATCTTTCAGTGTCCTATCTTTTTACTTTTCATACTGTTAATGGGGTTCTCAAGGCAAGAGCACTGAAGTGGTTTGCCATTCCCTTCTCCAGTGGACCACATTTTGTCAGAACTCTCCACCTTGGCCTGTTCAACTTGGGTGGACATACATGACATGGCTTAGTTTCACTGAGTTAGACAAGGCTGTGTTCCATGTGAACAGACTGGCTAGTTGTCTGTGGCTTCCGTCTGTCTGCCCTCTGATTCCCTCTCTCAGCACCTACTGTCTTACTGGGGTTTCTCTTACCTTGGATTTGGGGTATTGCCTCTCAGCCGCTCGCTGCTCCAGTGCCACACAGCTGCTGCTCACAGAGTTCCAAAGAATAGCAAGGAGGGTTTAGAAAGACTTCCTCAATGATCAGTTAAAAGAAACAGAGGAAAATAATAGAATGGGAAAGACTAGATATCTCTTCAAGAAAATTAGAGATACCAAGGGAATATTTCTTGTAAAGATGGGCTGAATAAAGGACAGAGATGGTATGGACCTAACAGAAGCAGAAGATACTAAGAAGATGTGGCAAGAATAAATGGAAGAATTGTATAAAAAAGATCTTCACAACCCAGATAATCAAATGGTGTGATCACTCACCTAGAGTCAACAACCTAGAATGTGAAGTAGAGTGGGCCTTAGGAAGCATCACTATGAACAAAGTTAGTGGAGGTGATGGAATTCCATTTGGCTACTTCAAATCCTAAAAGAAGATGCTGTGAAAGTGCTGCACTCAATATGTCAGCAAATTTGGAAAACTCAGCAGTGGCCACAGGACTGGAAAAGGTCAGTTTTCAATCCAATCCCAAAGAAAGACAATGCCAAAAAATGCTCAAACTACTGCACAACTGTACTCATCTCACACACTAGCAAAGTAATGATCAAAATTCTCCAAGCCAGGCTTCAGATATGCATGAACTGTGAACGTCCAGATGTTTAAGCTGGTTTTAGAAAAGGCAGAGGAACCAGAGATCAAATTGCCAACATCCCTTGATCTCTGAAAAAGGAAAGTTTCAGAAAAACATCTTTTTTGCTTCACTGACTATGCCAAAGCCTTTGACTGTGTGGATCACAACAAACTGTGGAAAATTCTGAAAGAGATGGGAATACCAGACCACCTGACCTGCTTCTTGAGAAATCTATATGCAGATCAGGAAGCAACAGTTCAAACTGGACATGGAACAAAAGACTGGTTCCAAATAGGAAAAGGAGTACGTCAAGACTGTATAATTTCACCCTGCTTATTTAATTTATATGCAGAGCACATCATGAGAAACACTGGACAGGATGAAGTAAAAGCTGGAATCAAGGTTGCTGGGAGAAATATCAGTAACCTCAGATATGCAGATGACATCACCCTTATGGAAGAACATGAAGAAGCACTAAAGAGCCTCTTGATGAAATTGAAAGAGGAGAGTGAAAAAGTTGGCTTAAAGCTCAATATTCAGAAAACTAAGATCATGGCATCCAGTCTCATCACTTCATGGCAAATAGATGGGGAAACAGTGGAAACAGTGGCTGACTTTATTTTTGGGGGCTCCAGAATCACTTCAGATGGTGATTGCAGCCATGAAATTAAAAGACATTTACTCCTCGGAAGAAAAGTTATAACCAACCTAGACAGCATGTTAAAAATCAGAGACATTACTTTGCCAACTAAAGTCCATCTAGTCTAGGCTACGGTATTTCCAGTAGTAATGTATGGATGTGGTATTTTGACTGTAAAGAAAATTGAGCACAGAAGAATTGATGCTTTTGAACTGTGGTGTTGGAGAAGTCTCTTAAGAGTCCCTTGGACTGCAAGGAGAGCCAATCAATCCATCCTAAAGTAGATCAGTCTTAGGTATTCATTGGAAGGATTGATTATGAAGCTGAAACTCCAATACTTTGGCCACCTGATGCAAAGAGCTGACTTATTTGAAATGTCCCTGATGCTGGGAAAGATTGAGGGCAGGAAGAGAAGGGGACGGCAGAGGATGAGATGGTTGGATGGCATCACTGACTCAATGGACATGAGTTTGGTAGACTCCAGTAGTTGATTAAGGACAGGGAGTCCTGACGTGTTGCAGTCCATGGGGTCTCAAAGAGTCAAACAGGACTGAGCGACTAAACTGAACTGAATTGACGATTTTCTTAGTATAAATTCTTACACATTAATTTTCAGATTATAGGTCTAGATACATTTAATTTTTGATACTTATGCCAAATTTTTCTTCACAAAAATTGAACAAAATATACAGTTCTACCAACAATACTTAAAGTATTAATTTCTATACCTCCCTCAGAAAACATTGGTTATTACCTTTCAGAAGAACTTTGATAAGAGTAAGATTCCCAAACAGTAGTTTTGCATTTATGAACAACAATCTGCTTGTGCAAAAGCACATTACCGAAATGCCTGAAGAGCTCACTATTTAATAGAAAGTAACATTATTCATTTCACATCTGGAATCCAATGATTAACTTCTTTTGAAAGGCTTTCCTATGCTTTTTATGGATATATTTAAATATGTAAATGATTTGAGATCTTTCCTTCACTGTTCTGAGCCAGTTATTCCCTCAGATTCATTTTCTAGTCTCTGGCATTGACCTCTATGATTCCTTATTTGAGCTCCCTGCCCCTCTGATCTCTAGATGGGATTGAGTAATGGTAGACATAATTGTCCTAAGAGAAGAAACGGGAGGTCAGGGTAATTGTACTCTCAACAGTGTTGCGCCAGCTCCCAGTTTAATCAACAGACATTTTCCCAAACATCAGCACTGATCTTTTTTTCCAGGGTTATAGTTTTGCTAGTTCTGGCTACACCATCCTCTTCATTCAAAGATGTCTTAACAAATATTAATCATTGTTAGCCTCTGGGGCTTTGGCCATTCTTCTTGGGTCTCTTAACCCTGTTCACGTCCTTGAAAAGCCTTTTTTAAAAAAAAAAATTATCTTCCTTTCCTGAATTGTTTTATCTTTTTTTTTTTTCCCTGCTGGGACTCTAAGTGATACAATAATCAAATACAGGGTGGTAAGATATCCAGCAAATAATTAGTTCTAAGCTAGGCCATAAACAAATTGGAGAGTATTTTAGTCAAGGAAATAATAAGACCAATAGTGTTTTGTGTTTTTTTTTTTTTTTTTTTTTCCCAGAGCTCTAGTCCTTAGAATGATTTAGACAAAATCATTCCAAAAGGGGAAACTTTAGGTAGGAAACTAAATCTAACAGAATTACACAAAGCTGGATACAATAAAGATTAAGGAAGAATAAGGAAAAATTATGTACTGTGATCATATTGTGATGAAAATTCTTAATAAAGAGTACTCTTTTCATAGGGTCATCAGACTTAGCAAATAAAAATACAGGATGCCCAGTTGTATTTGAATTTCAAATAGTTCAGTTCGGTTCAGTCACTCAGTTGTGTCTGACTCTTTGCAACCCCATGAAATGCAGCAGGCCAGACCTCCCTGTCCATCACCAACTCCCGGAGTCCACCCAAACCCATGTCCATTGATTAGGTGATGCCATCCAATCATCTCATCCTCTGTCATCCCCTTCTCCTGCTGCCCTCAAACTTCCCCAGCATCAGGGTCTTTTCAAATGAGTCAGCTCTTCGCATCAGGTGGCCAAAGTATTGGAGTTTCAGCTTCAACATCAGTCCTTCCAATGAATATTCAGGACTGATCTCCTTTAGCATGGAATGGTTGGATCTCCTTGCAGTCCAAGGGACTCTTAAGAGTCTTCTCTGACACCACAGTTCAAAAGCATCAATTCTTTGGCACTCAGCTTTCTTTATAGTCCAACTCTCATATCCATACATGATCACTGGAAAAACTATAGCCTTAAATAGATGGACCTTTGTTGACAAAGTAATGTCTCTGCTTTTTAACATACTATCTAGGTTGGTCATAACTTTTCTTCCGAGGAGTAAATGTCTTTTAATTTCATGGCTGCAATCACTATCTGCAGTGATTTTGGAGCCCAGAAAAATAAAGTCAGCCACTGTTTCACCATCTATTTTCCATGAAGTGATGGGACCAGATGCCATGATCTTCATTTTTTGAATGTTGAGTTTTAAGCCAACTTTTTCACTCTCCTTTTTCACTTTCATCAAGAGGCTCTTTGTTTCAGATAAGCTTTGAATTATTTTTAGTATGTTTATCTGAAAAGCAAATTTAACTGAGCATTCCATATTTCATCTAACAACCTGATCCTCGTGCATAATTCATTAACACAGTCTATCATTTGACAAAATCTCTTGTGATTTATCTATTGCATAATCAACAACCTGTGAATGACCAAGTGACAGAGGAAGTCAAATAGACCAAGAACTAGTGTCTAGGATACAAGCATCTAGATGAAATGGTGGAAGATAGTAAGTCCCCTAAACAAAATGTTAACAGTCAGAGTTATCTATTACTTGATGGAAAGAGAGTTTGTGCATATAAGGGCCACTAATACGAATTCTGATGATAAGGATAGTAAGAGTGCTTTTTTTATTTTGGTGCAAACTTTAATCAACAACAACAAAAATGTTTGATAGTTAAGTATCTCTGTCAGGAAAACCAGATCATGAAAACTATGGTCTGAGAATATAAATAAGTATGAAATAGAAAATCTAGACCAGTTAAGTATAAGGTCACAAAAAGAAGTATCTGTAAATATGTAAGAAACAAGATAAAAATGTATAACGAAATGCATATTTTCTTGATAGTAAGGACAGTTTATTTTTTATTTTTTTCCTAGCATGGCCTTGAAGAAGCCTTGATCTTCCCAGGATCCATTATTTTAGTTCAAAATGAATATTTAGATATATAAATATTATATTAAACTATATACATATTATTAATTAAATTATAGCCCTAAAAAACAGTGTTTTATAATCCAAGATTTTAAATGAAGCCCAAGAGAACAATGCGAGAAGTTTTTCCAGACAATAAAACCATGCTGTTTTATCACAATCAAGTATAAGAGGACAGGTTCCAACAACACTAAATCAGATAGACGTCAGATGTTGATTATTGGAACAGAGCTCATGGGTGTCTGCTTTTTGCTTCTTTTATGAAGGCTCTTCCAAGTGTGGGTGACCACCAAAGAAAGGTTTTCCTTCTCTGTGGAATAAGACACACTACTGCAATTGTGCCAGGTTGGTAACTGTGGCACGAGTAGATAAATAAGTCAGATGAAGGAATTGTATTAATTCACATACAGAAGAGAAAACTAGGAAACACTAACATATAATATAGTTGTTAAAATATTAAATACTTTTATGATAAAAAATCCTGAAGAAGACTAGATGCATTGCCAGATTAGAAGAAAAACAAAGTGTCTTC
This sequence comes from Bos javanicus, assembly GCF_032452875.1. Taxonomy (NCBI): domain Eukaryota; kingdom Metazoa; phylum Chordata; class Mammalia; order Artiodactyla; family Bovidae; genus Bos; species Bos javanicus. Next base: position 54,524,438 of record NC_083869.1, on the reverse strand, counting down.
ATTCTCTGTGTCTTTGTTCCTGATATGACATTATGCTTTGACTGAGACTTGAAAGGCTGTAAAAAGTAGGCTTGAATTATACCCAAAATAGTTGGGAAATGTGAATAAGGAAAATATGAGCGAATGTCTCAGTATACTGCAAGAACAGTTCCAATATGGTGAAACTGAAAAGCCGTAACAAAAGTGCACCCCAATTTCTTCACACAAACAAAGAAATTCATTGATTTATTCCATTAAAAGAGACAGAAAGGTAAGGAGAGATCCCAGAATGTACAATGACAAAAAGGAAGATGGAACTATAACAGTATATTGAATGGACCTTTCCATTAAGAGGCCAAGAAGATAAGACAATATATTCCAAAGTGATGTGTCATGATGTGATATAAAATTTTAAAGAAATTATTTCCAAACTGTTAAACCGCTTACTGAAACCAATAATGCAAAAGGATCAGGAGTAGGAAATAGGTCAGAGAAAGATTTTTTAAATGAAATTTTTGGAAGGAGCTTTTCAATAAATTTCATCTTCCTCAAGAAAGAATAATGGGGGAATCCTTTTATCATTAGCTCAAGAAAGCAAATTCTTAGAGACAATAAAAACAATTCTAAGATCTTAATATGTCTCCCGTGGAGTTTGGGGTAGCCAGCAGACCGATATTTGCTTTTTATCAAAATCTAAAAGACAAGAGATTGAAGGAAAAATTTGTTGCTGCCAAGAAAAGGACATTTTTTTTTACTTTATTTATTTATTTATTTTTTAATTTAAATTTATTTATTTTAATTAGAGGCTAATGTATCAAACTGAAAGTAATAAGTTGATAGACTGTACAAGTGGTTTCTATGGTCCAGATTTCAGTCACAACTAGAGAGATATGTTATGGATTCTTTTTTACATACAATTAAAGAAAGACCATTAAAATAGGTTAATTAAAGATGAGAGAAAAATGCTGGAACTATTTCTAGAGGTCCAGAGATTTTGCACATGAAGAGGTGCAAACTATAAGCCAAAAGAGAAAGCATGACCCTCATCAAGAGAACCACAGGTAAGAGATCCCTAAAACACAGGTTGGATTCTGTGAAGAAAACTCAAAGCAGCCCATAAAAGTGGGATTAAGTTTTAAACAGTTTATATAACCAGAAAAAGGATAAATGAACTCATGACAGCATTAGAAAAGTAAAAACCTCCATAAGGCTATTTCTTCCTTCACCTCTTTGTCCTACAAGTGTGAAAGGGATAGAAACTAAGTACTGAAAGATAAAGAGGAGTCGATACATCTGAAGAAAGAGAAGATAGCTAACCAAACTCCATTCCTAGACTCTAGACTTGCCATGTATAAGGGAATAAACATGGGAGGGCTAGCACATCTTCAACGTAAAATCAAATTTGAAAATCTGAAGTAACAGTACTTGTCATTTATTGCTGAAATGAGATGATTCACAACTTCAAATAAGGTTTTATTTTTAAATATTAGAGTGGCCACAAATGTCATGGAGCCCACCCAAGTTTTTATCTTGATAAGAGAACTAGCCCTCAGAGTACATTTCAAAGACAATCAGAAAAACAAAAATAGAGTTGCTTTATACATCTCATAAGTCATTTAAATCAAACTGCCAGTTGCTGCTGCTGCTGCTGCTGCTGCTAAGTTGCTTCAGTCGTGTCCGACTCTGTGCGACCCCATGGACTGCAGCCTACCAAAAGTTACTTCTGAATAAGCAATCAAATTATTATTTTTATAGTATCACTGCTTCAGTTAAGATCTTGTTATCTCTCGAGATAGCACACTCAAGAGTTAATTGAAAAAAGTTTAATGGAGAGAGCTTATTTGTACTTGTAGTTTCTGGTTCTGTATATAAGGAAACTGGAAGTGTGCACTCTGTCCTAACAACAAACATAAGGCTGTTGACTAAAAAATTAACAACTCTTCTAGGATTTGTAAGAGAAGAGAGGACACAGGACAATCCACAGCTCCCAATATTTTTGAGACACAAACAGGCAAATACAGGGAAGCATGGTTTCCCTGAGTAGAGATCACAAGCAGAACCTGCTGTGGGAACCAGTGCTGGGGTAGCAAAACCTGAGCTGTAATTGACAAACTCCTAGAGGCTCAGCGTGCATAAGCCTGAGACTTAAAAACTCCAGGGGTACCAAGTCATAGTGGGACCCTGCAATGTTGGGAGATTTACCTCCAGGAGCCCAACCAGGTTCCTGTAACAAATAAAGGAGAAAAATCCACTTGAGCTTGTGTCACAGAAAGGGGAAAAGGACCTATTTTGAAATATGCCAAAGCATTCTGTTTTTCTTAGTAAGGCCTACCCTCAAGAGAATCTAGTTAAATAGAGTTAAATCTAGTTAAATGTATCAGGAGTATTATTAGAGCCTAACTGACCAGGGGAAGAGAAATATCCAACTGCAGTTTGCTGTATCCTTCCATGTGGGAGAAGGGAAATAGCCAAATCCAGCCTACTCTAGCCATCTTGTCCCTCCTAAGTGGGGAGATAGAAAAATGAATTACACATGTGAAGTTCATGGTCCAGAGGTACATGCTCACCAAAAAACTGTGACCTAAACCATAGAACTATAAAATACTTTCCCTCCCTCTACACCTTACCATCACATTACATATAATGTGTAATGATATATGTGTATATAATAAAGATCTATTTGTAGCAGTTGCTTTTCTGAGTCTATTACGTCCAGCTATCAAGAAAATTACAATGCATACCCAAAGACCAAAAACAAAATTTGAAGAAACAGAGCAAGTATCAGAACCAGACATAATAAGGATGTTGGAATTATCAGGCCAGGAATTTCTTTTTTAAACTACAATTATTATGCTAAGTGGTTCTAATGGATAAAGTAGATGGCATACAGATGGGCAATGCAAATGGAATTTCTAAGAAAGAACAAAAAATAAGTTAGAGATTAAAAATTACTGTGAGAGAAATGAAGAATATCCTTGATGGGCTAGCCAATAGACAGGACATGGCTGAGGAGAGACTCTCTGAGCTAGATGATATAGCAATAGAATCTTTAATAACCAAAAGGCAAAGAGAACAAAAATAAACAAAAAGAACAGAACATCCAAAGACTCTAGGATAATGACGAAAGTTTTAACTAGTGGAATGGGAATACCAGTAGTAGAAAAATGGGAAAAAGGACCAGAAGAAACATTTGAAACAATAATGACTGATAATTTCCTCAAATTAATGTTAATGCAAATTAATTTTAATTAATCATTAATGTAAACTAATGTTAATTCTTCAAAATTAAGCATACATACAAGAAATTCAGAGACTATCAAGCAGGATAAATGCCCAAAATTTTTCACCTCAGTAGATTATCTTCAAACTACAGAAAGTCAGAAAAAGAAAAAAGAAAAAAATTCTGAAAGAAGCTGGGGATTGGGGAGTAGGGTTAGAGAGAATCTTACCAGTAGAAGAAAAATGATAAGTATTATATCTGACTTATCCTCAGAAATCAAGAAATATTTGAATTACTGGAAGAAAAAAACACCAACTAAAAATCTGTATCCAGTGAAGTTATCTTTCAAGAGTGACAGAGAAATAAAGGCTCTCAGATAAACAATCCCATGGGCAGAGGAGCCTGGTAGGCTGCAGTCCATGGGGTGGCTACGATTTGGACACAACTGAGCGACTTCACTTCGACTTTTCACTTTCATGCATTGGAGAAGGAAATGGCAACCCACTCCAGTGTTCTTGCCTGGAGAATCCCAGGGACGAAGAAGCCTGGTGGGGTGCCGTCTATGGGGTCACACAGAGTCGGACACGACTGAGGCGACTTAGCAGCAGCAGCAGCCGATAAACAAAAAATGAGAGAATTTGTTGCCTGCAGAACTGCCTTGAAAGAAATGTGAAAGGAAGTTCTACAAAGAGTAGGGAAATAAATAGTTCAGAAGGTCAGATCTTCATAAAGAAAGGAAAAACGTAAAAAAAGAGTGAAGTTAAATCAATTTTTTTCATTCTTTTATCTAACAGATTATTAAAAGTCAAAATAGCAACAGTGTATCAGGTGTAATTTATGAGTGAGAGGAATGAAAGTACTATTTTAAGGAATGAGAGGGAGGAATTGAGAATACTGTTTTACCAAGTAGGAACACTACCTATGCAACATATAAAGTTATTTGAAAGGGAATTTATATTATTTGTAAAAATATGTTGTTTACTGGTGTGCTGCAGTCCATGGGGTTGCAAGGAGTTGGACACAGATGAGAGACTGAACTGAACTGAAACATATGTTGTAAACTTTAGGGCAATCACTAAGGTATTGTAAACAGTAGTATAATTTATATTATAAGAGATGAGAGAAAATGGAATTATATAAACTGTTAAAGTAAAAGCAGGAAAGGCAGAAAAAGAATGAAAGATAAAACAAATATAAAAATGATGTAAAATAAAAAAGAAACAAAGAGCAAGGGAAAAAAAATTGGATATAGTTATAAAGAGTAGACTCACTCAAAGACTTGGACATGAATGTTCATAGCAATTTTAGTCATAGTGGTCAAAAACTGAAAACAACCAAAATCTCTATCAATAGAAGAGTGGAAAACAGGTTGTATATTTATAAAATAGAATACTACCCAGCAGTGAAAATGAACAGGCCACTAAAAAACTTGGATAAATCTCAAAAGCTTAATTTTGACAGCAAAAGACAGACAAAATAAAGTATACTATATGGTTCCATTTATAGAAAAGCTGATAAAACTAATCAAACCAAAAAAAAATTTGTAAGTTTTTAGCTTCTTGGATGATTGTCTAGAAAGCAGAATAAAATTACTTCTGTAAGAATAACATATCTTGATGGTGATGTAGTGAAAGTATTAGTTGCTCAGTTATGTCTGACTCTTTGTGACCCCATGGACCATACATAGCCTGCCCGGCTCCTCTGTCCATGGAATTCTCCAGTCAAGAATACCAGAGTGGGTTGCCCTCTGGAAAAGGGCTCCCCCTTCTCCAGGGGGCATGGGAATATGTAGATATTAAAATTTATGGAATAGTACAATTAATATTTATGCAATATACTTATGTAAATTTACCTCAAGGGAGAAAATGGAACTGGAAACAAATATTGAAATCTTGTTAGTAGGTTTCTGGAAAAGAGTTTAATTGGCTCATTGGATTGACAGTATCTTTAGTAGAATTTATTTTAGGGGAGGTTTCATACAGAGTGAATACAGTTTTATGAATAGCCTGATGTCTTTGTCTTTCCACAGCAACATTCTCTGGTTTTACCTTTTTATTCTCAGTTCTCTTGGGGCAGTCCACTTGCAATACCAAGTTTCCCTTTTTTTTTTTTTTTGGCACCAAAGTGAATACATTGGCTTGAGACCTTATACTTTTATGCTGCTCTATCTAGAGGGAAAGGGAAAAGGAAAAGAGATGCTTCTGTTTCATGAAAGTCCCAGGAAATATTATTCTGCATCTCTTTGGGTTCCATCTGCTATGCCTACATTTGGAATGGGAATAGTGTCACTGTACTGCTACTGCTAAGTCGCTTCAGCCGTGTCCGACTCTGTGCGACCCCGTAGACGGCAGCCCACCAGGCTCCCCCGTCCCTGGGATTCTCCAGGCAAGAACACTGGAGTGGGTTGCCCTTTCCTTCTTCAGTTCATGAAAGTGAAAAGTGAAAGTGAAGTCGCTGAGTAAGTGTCCGACTCTTCGTGACCCCATGGACTGAAGCCTACCAGGCCCCTCCTTCCATGGGATTTTCCAGGCAAGAGTACTGGAGTGGAGTGCCATTGCCTTCTCCATCACTAACAATAAATAAAAGTAAGGGTAGGGAAATCTCCAGGTGGCGCTAGTAGCTGTAAAGAACCTGCCTGCCAGTGGAGAAGATACAAGAAATGTGGGTTCGATCCCTGGATTGGGAAGATCCCGTAGAGGAGGTCATGGCAACCCACTGCAGTATTCTTGCCTGTAAAATCCCATGGAAAGAGGAGGCTAGCAAACTATAGTTCATAGCGTCTCAAAGAGTCCAACATGACTGAAGTGACTTATCGCCCTGGGAAATCCCACAAAGAAAATCTAAGCTCTAATATCAGAAGGGTGGGAAGTGAGCGCTAATAAGAGAAATGTTCCTGTTGAAAGAAATTAATTTATTGTCTTTCACCCTACACTCAGAACATTGGTTTTAAATTTTAACAACTCTAGCATTTGAATAAGCATTTGAATGTTACTAAGATGCAACTTAAAATTCAAGTAATATTGTGACCCAATTATGTACTAAATGTTAGGCTCACTTTAGACTTACAAAGCAGGTGGGTAGAAAACAAGAAACTATTAAATTACCTTAATTGCTCTATATGTTGGCAATGGATTAATAACATGATGATTATTAGGTCAGGTCAGAATCATTTTTCATTTTCAAAAATAGGTACAGTATAATACTTAAGGTAATTGGGAAAGATTAAATGAGATCAAAGTTAGTGAATTCCTGAATGTAAAAATCTCTAGTATTTATGAACTGATATCACTGTGAGAGCTATGAAACCAATGCAGAATCCTATCATTTTAGCATCATAGTTTCTCTTCCTATACATTCAAGCTATATCTACATAACCAAATTATACTATGAGTTATTCTATGAACAGTAGGTCCAGAAAATTTGATTAAAATTTTTTTGCTGTAACTTCCATCAGCATAAGCAGTATATCGTTACAACTTTCCCTGGGATGTTAAGGAGAATATTGAAATAATGATCTATTCTTATTATGATGTCAGACAAGACTTTGAAATAGCAAATACTGGTTAGAATTTTCTATGACAGAATTTTGATTTCATTGTATTCCATACTATAATAAAGGATCATATACTTTCTAAATCAAATGATGGGCTTAAAATGTAGTAGAAGTAAAGTGCTTGGAACAGTTCACTGGCTAACAGAATAAAGTAATATTTTTCAGAAACTAAGTTGTTTAAAAATAAAAGACATCAATATTTCTTTCATAAAAGGAAAAGGAACTGCAAGACTGTAATCAAATGTTTTATAATATGATGCTAATTTCCTGGTTAATTTTCAAGTCAAGCAATTAGTTTTTAAGAAACATACTAACTGGCCTCAAAATGACTATAAATTTTTTGCAATTTCCTGTCATCATCTATCCTAATACAATCTAAATATAACTCAAAGTTCTGTAGAAAAAAATGATAAAATGTAGAAATGTAGAAAAACAGTCACATAACTGTTAAACTCCATTCAGCCCTCTGTACTATTTGAATTCCTCAATGGAAACATATGCAAATAGCAGCATTGATTACTTTTGCATCTTCTTTCAAGTTCTCCTGACTCTGCATTTATATTATTTGCTATGATTTTGAAATTAGTTTTTATAATTTGATAGCACTGCCGTCTAGACATTTTGGAGTATAACTCTAAAGTAGGGTTACTTGCTTTATTTTTTATTTTTTTAATAGTTAATAATATGTTTTAATAGACTATCTTTCAGAGCAATTTTGAGTTCACAGCAAATTGGAGCAGAAAGTACAGAGGGTTCCAGTATACACTCAGCCTCCCCGCCTCTCAGTATCTGAGTGAGTGATATCTCAGCTACTGTCAGAGACCCACCCTCCATCCCCCAGAATCTACAGTTTACACTACGGTTCACTACAGTTCACTAAGGTGTGCATTCCGTGGGTCTGGACAAGTGCATAATGACAAGCGTATGGTCAGGCCACTCAGGATGGCTGTCCTCTCGCCCTCTATCTCCTGCCCCGCCAGGGCCTGCTTCACCCACACCTATGCCCAGGCCTGACATTCCTGCCTGCTTACCCCAGGCCCTGGCTGGTGATCGTTCTCCTTGAAGAGGCTGGGAGGGGCGTGCCCTTCTGCTGGTCTCCCTGGTAACAAGTGAGCGCCACTGAAGTCGATTCCCCTATGACTGGTCATCTCCCCATCCACCCCCACCCCGCCCCCAAGCAGACAGCCACCGTGTCCTGCCCAGCGTCCACCCGCACGTGGTGGTGGGCGTCACTCCACTGCTTCAGACCTGTGAGCCCCCCACCCACTGAACCACTGAGGTGTCTGTTGCCAACTCCGAACTCTTTCTCGGGTCTCCACGCTGGCCAGGCAAAGGCCTCATAGGCCTGCGGGGGTCAGTCCAACAACTTGCTTTAAAGTCTCAACTTGATCTGTAGGATGTCAGTTTTCCCACCATAAAATGGGATAATAATAAGACCAAACTCAGAGGGCTCATTGTAGTCGCTGCATCAATTTACATTAGAATGGGAGAGTGTCTAAATCCCTTCAGACTTCTATAACAAAATACTACAGACTGGATTGCTCATTAACAACAGAAATTTATTTCTTACAGTTTTGAAGGCTGGAAGCCCAAGATCATGGTTGTTTGTTGGCCCTTGACTTGGTTGCAGATGATTGAATCTTCACCTTACAGAGGAAACTAGAAGGCTCTATGGGATTTCTTTTATTAGAGTATTAACTCATTCTAGAGGGCACCACCCTCTTGACCTACTCTCTCCCAAAGCCCGTTTTTAATATAAACAAATTTGGAGGTTAGAATTTCAATATATGATCTTGGGAGGACACAAGCATTCAGACCATAGCAGAAAGCTCTACAAGTTTCTGACAGACAACATGAAACTAAAAGAGGAAGTTTTGATTATTGTAACAACCTTAAGAAATAAAGTGACACTAAGTCTTGGATATATCAAATTAACAGGAGACCACAGCTATTCCTGGGCTGTGAAAGTGCATGAACCAATTATAATCCCTCCCCTCGCTTTCTTTGAGCTGCACCAGTCTGAGTCAGATTTTCGACTACTTTTGACTAATAAATAAATATTTATAGCTCATTTTTGTCTGTTCTATTAGGGACCCTTTTTAATCACAAAAATTTGAGTGCTCTGGAATCGATGTTTAATTGAACTCTTCATGGTTGGGAATGAATGTTTTTGCACAGGTTGTTTAACTCTCTTGTTAAAATTATGCTGCTGCTGCTGCTAAGTCGCTTCAGTAGCGTCCGACTCTGTGCGACCCCATAGACAGCAGCCCACCAGGCTCCCCCATCCCTGGGATTCTCCAGGCAAGGATACTGGAGTGGGTTGCCATTTCCTTCTCCGATGCATGAAAGTGAAAAGTGAAAGTGAAGTCCCTCAGTCGTGTCCGATTCCTAGTGACCCCATGGACTGCAGCCTACCAGGCTCCTCCTTCCATGGGATTTTCCAGGCAAGAGTACTGAAGTGGGGTGCCATTGCCTTCTCCAAAATTATGCTCATTGAAAACAAAGAATGTTAGAGGTGGTAGGAGTTGTATGAATAATTCCATTCAAACCCATGTTTATACTGCTTAGGGAAGTGGTAAGCGAGTTATGTGAGATCCCTTAACAACTGAATCAGTGCATTATTCACCCTGAGTCAATGTGAAGTCCCTCCTCCAAGCTGCAAACCTGTGTTCATAACCTAGATCCTTATCATAATTATTAATTGTCGTGTGTGTGCATGCTAAGTTGTTTTAGTAGTATTCTACTTTTTATGATCCCATGAATTGTAGCCCACCAGACTCCTTGATTCATGGAGTTGTGCAGATAAGAATACTAGAATGGATTGTCATGCCCTCCTCCAGGGGACCTTCTCAAATCAGGGATGGAATCTGAATCTCTTATGTAGCCTGTAGTGGGTAGGTGGGTTCTTTACCACCAGTGCCATATATTCCCTATTAAAAAATAATGCATTTCCAGTGGTGTCCTCATACTTCCTTGGAACATACAATCAGTACCATTATTTCTTCTTTTTAAAAAATAGCCAATTTTGTTTTCCTGTTATAACTGGCCTATTCTTTAACTCCTCATAACCACATTATCAAAGTACTTTAAAAGTGAAGATATTACACATCTGAGAGTATAAACAAATTATGTAAGGTCATACGTTTAATAAGTTGCAAAATATAAAATTTATACCATGTTTGTTTGTTTACAGAACCTCTGCCCCAACTTCATGTTATTCAGTTATATTTATAGTATAAAATTTAGAAATATTATTTGTAGAGTTATATTTAGAGCACCTTTAACATAAATACATTAAGTATTTTCAAGGAGGATTAATTTGCTTTGGTGAGAAGGGTGCATAAGTTGGTGTTATTTTAAAATGTTAATCCTCTTTTTTAAAAATGAAACCTGCTTTGATTTTATGTTAAACATAGGTAGAAAATACCCCCTAAAACTTTGATCTGACAATATAATTCTAATGATGCCCAAGAAAACCTAGGACGTTCAAAGGTGTGGAAATTGGAATATTAAGTGGCAGTTCAAGGAGTTCAAAAAGAGTCAATGACAAAAAAGAAACAAAAACCTTCCTGTACCTGATTTACCCCTCCTCCCTTTTTGTGGGCTTGGACACACTGCAGATTAAACTGTTATTTGTGCAGTTCACTGAGCATGGGCTGAACTAAAACCCCTACTAGTTCACACAGTTTTGTTTTCAAGTTATCTTGTCAGGGAAGCTGACAGTCTCAATGATGCTACTTTATAGACTCCTTGGCAAAAATAGGATGCTGAAAATCTACCCATCAAAAACTAAACTCACAGAAGTGTGCTGTCCTTGGGTCAAAGAATGTAAAATGCACTCGATCTCATATTGTTGGAGATGTGACTGTGTGTATCAACTTTTCACAGACAGTAAATTAGATGCAGTAGGAAATGAAAAAAGAGCCAGTTATTCCAGCTCCGAGCTTTACACAAAAAACAGGCTGGCACGCAAAACCTTTCACCTAACATGCTGGTTACGTCTTTTACATAGCTTGTCTTTTATATAGTTCGCTTACTGAACAACCTTGTCAAACACTGGTCTGTTTGATTTAGATATGTTTAATAAGAAAATAAAGAAAAATAAAATACTACCCCCTCAAGTTATATACAAATTTCCTAATATTGGATTGACTTTCAGAAAACCATATTGCAGATATATAAATGTGTTTGTGTATAGGAACTATGACATGCATCCCAGTTGCAAAGGATAATTATCATTAACAATTGTATATTGGTTGCTTCCGACCTTTATTCATCGAGTGCTCATGTTGTCCAATTTGTATTTGGTGGGATCTTATTCTTTACACATTTTAAATTATCAATCACAATTTAAATCTAGCACTGGGTTATTCATGCACATTGTTGAAAGCTGATTGCAGCATTGTAATGGGAGATACAATTAGTGCTGTAATCATCAGTACCACCATCTTCCATTCTATTTTTTCACAAGTAAATTAAAACAGTGTTTAATTATGATATTTTTCAGTATTCATTTTCTGGTTTAATAAGGTTTCCTGATAGATAACTGTGCTGATTATGTGTGCATGATAAATGTTTAATAGCAGAAAAATGAACTCAGTTATGAGCACATTCTGATTTTTATATTTTCAATAGAAAACAAATGCATATGTTTTCTTATTACTTTCCTCTTTTGTTTTATTTATTTATGGGGACAAAAATATGTGAGGCTGCTTAGAAAAATAGATATGACTGTATTCCTTTAGATGCTGAAAAGTGCATGGTTATTCTTTGTGTACAAATTGTTAATGTTATTTCCAAATGCAAAGAAATCCCTGTATATCCTTTCCAAAATTTTAATATACATTCAGTGTGTTGGGAGACAGTCATGGTTATGCAGTGTTAAGGGCAGTTGAACTCTAGTCCAGGTTTCATTTGGAAACGTGAATAAGCCTGTGATTATCAACTTAGCAGTAAGACTCTTCCCAGAAGAGTCTTCAGACAAAAGTAGTTAAAAGGTGTGTGAACAGCAATTAATCATGCTGCTACTACTTGCTCTGAACAGAATTTAATTAAATACAGTTCATACCTTTATATCTACTTTTATCACGTCTTCTGACTTTTCAAACTTCTTGAGTTGTCAACTTGCCAAAGAGGAAAAGCAAATGGGTTTCTCATGAAAACTGAGACAAAGAGGACTTCCCTAGAGGTGCAGTGGATAGCAATCTGCCTGCCAATGCAGAGGACATGGGTTCGATTCCTGCCAAGAGCTAAAATCTCACATGCCGTGGAGCAACTAAGCCTCCAACTAAATGCACCACAACTTCTGAGCATGCTCCAGAGCCCATGAGCCACAACTGCTGAAGTCCCTATGCCTAGAGCCTGCACTCCACAGCAAGAGAAGCCACAACAATTAGAAGTCCAGGCACCACAACCAGGAGTAGCTCCTGCTGGTGGCAACCAGAGGAAGCCTGGATATAGCAAGGAAGACCAGTGCAACAAAAATAAATTAATTAATTTTAAAAAAATTGAGGCAAAGAACCAGTGAAAGAAGCCAGGTCATGTAAGTGCACTGATATCTTAACACTAAGCAAGCTTGCTGTTCTCTGTCACTTCAGTTGCATCTGACTCTTTGCATCCCTATGGACTGTAGCCTGTCAGGCTCTTCTGTCCATGGGATTTTCTTGGCAAAAATCATGGAATGGGTTGCCATTTCCTCCTCCAGGGGATCTCCCCAACCCAGGGACTGAACCTGCGTTTCCTGCACTGCAAGCAGACTCTTGACCCCTGAGCCACCAAGGGAAGACCATAAGCAAGCTTAGAACACTTTAAATGGCCTCTCTCTATAGAAATATAACTGTGGAGTCTCCTCAAAAGATTAATACTGTTTATAATGACTTTTAAAGGAAATTATGCAACTCAGTATCTTGAAAGCAGTGACTAAGCAATCTTAAGAAGGTGAAGAAAAAGAGTTACTGGGTATATGAAGTTTGATTTTATATACTATCTGAGGGAAAGGTCCCACAGTTCTTAACAAATATCACTCCTACAAATATAAATCATTAAAACTGCTAGGCCTTTCTCTAGTTAAGCCCTATAATGAGATAATGTTAATGGTCTTGTATTAATAAACTTTCTCCCAGTAAAGTAACTGAATATTTTTTTAATATGTGAATTCCAAGAATATAAAGACTTTTTTTATTTTGATAATTCCAATATTTTACATGAATAAGCCATATCTATTGTTTTCAGATTCAATGATAGTAAAGAAGGATTTAGAGACATAAGAAATACACATTTCTATATATTCATGTTTTCCATTTTCACCATGACTCACTCCTCCTGACAACCTTTTTCTTAAAGAAAAATCTAAGCTTATGTCATAGGCATTCTAAATACTTTGGTCTAAATACATTCAATATGTCTTTGGAACTGCTATTTAATTTATTTAATTCAATATATTCACTGAGCAAGAACTGTTTCTTCAGTGTTGTGTTGGCTTCTGGAGGAGATGCAAAGAATGTATACAACTTCAAATGGGAACCCACTCCAGTATTCTTGCCTGGAGAACCCCATGGTAGGCTACAGTCCACAGGATCTCAGAGTCGGACATGACTGAGTGACTTCACTTCACTTCTTCACTTCTTCTGTTCTTAAATGGGGAAGACTATGGTAGGAAAGTCCATAAAACAAGTACATAGTACATAAAGCACATGAATGATAAGAATTCAGAAAAGGAAAAGCTTAATATGGTATAAATTATTCAAAGAAGAAGAGACAGAGATTATCAAACCTTATTGATGGGAGCAATAACAGACTATAGTCTAGCATTGGTGAGCAGAATCAGGGTAATCATTTATGGCAAATGTATCTTTGAGAAATGCTTGGAGTTCTACAGCACAAGACTATGATGGAATGTAACCCAAGCATCCATTTCTACCTTTCTTTTCATCAACCTTCACTTTCCACAGGTATATAACAGAAGACAGACATTTTTTTTATTTCAGACTATTTTTTAGCATGATGTTCTTCTCCATCTCATTCAGCTGGCCATGTACTCCTATTCACTTTCCTGGAATAGCTGAACACAATCATTTGCATACGACCTGTGCTTTGTCAATGGGACATATAAAGTGGACTATCATTTCTCTTTATTGATTTTCACATTTGTTCCACAATACCACTCCAAAGGTTGTGCATGTATATTTTAATTTCTTTCAACATTTAATTTCCTAACATAATTCTATATCATTTATCAAAATTTTCAACAAACTTGTTCCAAATATATGACTGTTCTATGTCCATAGAAACTTAACTAAGACATCCAGCTATCTGTAAAGGGGTCCCTTTATGAGTATCCTTGCTGTTGGATATCTTATTCTCTTTCTCAATGTACCTCCTTCTCCCAATCTCCCCTATGAGAATTGTCACCCATCTTTCAAAAATTCAGAGCATTCATCCACATGACAGATTTTAATTTTTAGTCTAGAACAATTAATCATCCCCCAATATGCATGTATATATGAGATGGGGAAGATGGAAAGATTAGGAGAGAACCTGAGAAATAAAGTAGAAAATAGAAATAAAAATAAATAAATAAAATAGCAATAAAGAGGGCAGAGCCTTAGCATGATATTGAGCAGTTTCTGTTGAAATCCTTAGTTGTACAGACAGGGTCTCCTTCCATTTCTCTATCATTCTGAATTGGGGGAGGTCAGGGACATTTTTTTTTCAGTCATTCAGTGTAAACTCTGGAAATCAAATGTTTGTATGTGCACACATACTCAAACATGCACACTCCAAGAGAAAAAAAATACTAATTCTCAAAAATATTACAGTCAAAGCTCTGAAAAAGAAGTGAATGTTCTTTGTCTCTTAGTTTGCTAGGCATTTATCTGCAACAGAGAAGTAAGCATTTGTATGCAGATAATATACACACAGTTCAGTTCAGTCCCTCAGTCGTGTCCGGCACTTTGTGACCCCATGAACTGCAGCATTCCAGGCCTCCCTGTCCATCACTAACTCCTGGAGTCCACCCAAACCCATGTCCATTGTGTCGGTGATGCCATCCAAACAGCTCATCCTCTGTTGTCCCCTTCTCCTTGTACCCTCAATCTTTCCCAGCATCAGGGTCTTTTCAAATGAGTCAGCTCTCCACATCAGGTGGCCAAAGTATTGGAGTTTCACCTTCAACATCAGTCCATCCAATGAACACCCAGGACTTATCTCCTTTAGGATGGACTGGTTGGGTCTCCTTGCAGTCCAAGGGACTCTCAAGAGTCTTCTCCAACACCACAGTTCCAAAGCATCAATTCTTCGGCGTTCAGCTTTCTGTATAGTACAACTCTCACATCCATACATGACTACTGGAAAAACCATAGCCTTGACTAGATGGAGCTTTGTCAGCAAAGTAGTGTCTCTACTTTTTAGTATGCTGTCTAGGGTGGTCATAACTTTCCTTCCATGAAGTAAGCGTCTTTTAATTTCATGGCTGCACTCACCATCTGCAGTGATTTTGGAGCCCCCCAAAATAAAGTCAGCCACTGTTTCCACTGTTTCCCCATCTATTTCCCATGAAGTGATGGGACCAGATGCCGTGATCTTAGTTTTCTGAAAATTGAGCTTTAAGCAACTTTTTCACTCTCCTCTTTCACTTTCATCAAGAGGCTCTTTAGTTCTTCTTCACTTTCTGCCATAAGGGTGGTGTCATCTGCATATCTGAGGTTATTGATATTTCTCCCGGCAATCTTGATTCCAGCTTGTACTTAATCCAGTCCAGCATTTCTCATGATGTGTTCTGCATATAAGTTAAATAAGCAGGGTGACAGTATACAGCCTTAATGTACTCCTTTCCCAATTGAAAACCAGTCTGTTGTTCTAAGACCAGTTCTAACTGTTGTTTCTTGACCTGCATACAGATTTCTCCGGAGGCAGGTCAGGTGGTCTGGTATTCCCATCTCTTAAAGAATTTTGCACAGTTTGTTGTGATCCACACAGTCAAAAGCTTTGCTATAGTCAATAAATCAGAAGTAATTTTTTTTTTTTTCTGGATCGCTCTTGTTTTTTCGATGATCCAATGGATGTTGGCAGTTTGATATGGCAGTTTGTTATGGCAATTCAACCCATAACACCATCAAAGAAAGCAACTGCCACTTAGCTGTCCTCTATTGTTTTTCATGCTAATATGTATGTCTATTGTTGTCAGGTTTGTGTTTCAAGAGAACCTAGAGATTCAGATTTACATTTAAAGTATTCTGGTTCAAATATTGACTACCAAAATTTTAAAAGACATTGCCACAGCAAATATTTTCTTGGCCAATTAAATCACAACTGCTGGCTAGGTTTAGTTTACAGGTTAGTGATTTTCAACCTCTGCAACAGTTTTCAACTGGTGACACAATTTGCTCCTGATTTCAGAGAACAAATTTTCAGCTTTCCATCATTGAGTATGAGGTTGGCTGTGTCATATATGGCCTTTATTATGCTGAGGTATGTTTCCTCTATACCCACTTTGTTGAGAGTCTTTTTATTTTTTTAAAATTTTCAAAAGCTTTTTCTGTATCTAGAGGTAATCATATGATTTGATCCTTTGTTTTGTTAATAAGATGTACCATGTTGATTGATTTGTGAATGTTAAACCATCCTTGCATCTCTGAAATGAACTCTACTTTATCACGGTATATGATTCTTTTAATGTATTGTTGAATTAAGGTTCCTAATGACTTACTCAAGATTTTTGCAGCTATGTTTATCAGGGATATTAGTTTAAAACTTTTTTTTTTGTAATCTCTTGTATGCTTTTCTTTTCAATGTTGGCCTTATATGATAGTTTGGAAGTGTTCCTTCCTTTTACTTTTATTTTTTTTAATAATTTGAGAAGGATCTTCTTGAAACACTTGATAGAATTCACTTGGAAAGCCATCTGGACCTGGATTTATTTTGCTGGTACATACTATTTTTTCAATCATTTTCCATGAAAACAAACTCCTGTGGCAATCTTATTTTTCTCTCATGTAACAGAATATATGCAATAATCTTACTTTTTAAGATATGTAGTCTCTTATTTAATCAAAATGGATTTAAACTTCATAACAATGTTGTGGAATGTCCAAAGTGTTTGAGTGATTTGGAAGGTTGGCTGAGGGAGTAATGGAAGGATAATGTGGCATACTCAAGGCTATTTAATGTTTCATGAGTTTGCATAATTTTATATTTCCTTGGATATGCTTTCCATGATTTTTTTTTTCCTTTTCACATGGGTTTGTAACTAGGGATATAAGAAACTATGGCAACAGTGTCTTACTCAAAGAAATTAATTTGAGTATAATAATCCCTCAGTCTCCTAGGTAAACCAGTCCTATGTTGAGGTGTAAGTTGGGCCTTTGTCTCTACCATATATCATTATCTCTGTGACAGTGGTTTTTGTTGAACATATACCTCAGAAACATTTACACAATTGAGGAAGTTTTAGAAGTATTTTATAGAGGCCTATCTAATCACAAATCAATAAAATGAATTGTAATTCATGTGATTTATATAATGGAAAAAGTACTAAGCCATCAGAGATGATTATTACTTATAAAACCTCACCTAGAGTAAATACAATATCAAATTGTAAAATTGATTTTTCAAGAAAAATGTTATTGATTTCACAAAAGGGCAAAAAATGTCACCATTGTTTTCATAGACTGGCACAATGTCCTTCCCTATGAAAATTGATTTTTTATTAGAGGACAGTTACTGTGTGTTGGAATAAGAAAAAACAGATGGTGAAAGATATTACAGGGAAACCACACCCACTTATGTATCTGCCCTCTTCTGATTCTTAATCATTTACTGTGTGCAGAAGGTGTTCCTAGGCAATAATTCAAAGGAGAAGTTTGTCTTTATCTCCTTTTTTGCTTCCCCTTTCTTTGCCATTTTTCCTTTTATACTCTACCACAGCTGTGGCCAGATAGTAATCATTCTATATTTAAATTAAGAATGAATCAAAAACATTTTTTTTAAGAAATTTACACTGAATAGTTTGTTTCTGTGTATGTATTTCTAAACCATTTGATCTGGAAGCACTTACATTTATTACTTTTTAAAATTAAGTAACATTTAAACATTTTTAAAGTTACTTTCAATTTAAAGCAAGAGTTGTTTCTTTTTCATATATGGAAGTGACATAAGTTTTTCACTGTAAATAAAATAAGCACATATAATGGAGGTGATACATAGGTGTGGTTAAACTCATTAATGTAGTATAAAGATATAAAAAAACAGACAGGGCCTGACAATTTTGAACGTCCCTTGAATTTTAATAGCCCAGGGATTTTAGAGTGGGGTATAATACAGGTAAGAGAACAATAGAACACAGTCCCTATCTTTGATTCCTTGGGTTAAAGGATAAGACCTTTGCTTAGCTTTATTCTCTCATAATGAGAATAATGATGAGTTAAGTGAGTGGTTCTTAAAATTCAATTTTAGAACCAACAGCAACAGCATCACCTGGGAGTTTGTTAGAAATGCAAATTCTCAGATGCTACCTGGATTTGCTGATTTAGAGCTCTGGGAGTAGAGCCCAGAAATCAGTGTTATAACAAGTCCTGTAGACAATCCTCACACCTGCTGAAGTTTAAAAACCACTAAATTAGGGAACCACATATGTAGCATGCTGCTGCTGCTGCTGCTACTAAGTCGCTTCAGTTTTGTCTGACTCTGTGCGACCCCAGAGACGGCAGCCCACCAGGCTCCCTCATCCCTGGGATTCTCCAGGCAAGAACACTGGAGTGGGTTGCCATTGCCTTCTCCAATATGTAGCATAAATGACCACAAATTTTACTGGAAAGTTAGTCTTGAACCATTAACTTTAGTGAAAGTGATCTTTAGCCTAATGGATGACAGCAAATGCTTAGAAAAAGAGAATGAGAAAATTGTGCTTATAAATGAGTCCCTACAGCAAGAGGAAATCTTATCAGGTAAGAGCTAATTGTACCAATCACATTCAAATACTTTTATTGGAAGAAGCATCTACATACAAAACCGACATAAAGAACATCATGCAAATTACTTTTTTCAGTGTAATAAAAATCTGGAGTCTATCTCTAAATGTTACAGACCAAACAGTAGTATCTGTAGTGATGTCTGGGCAGCTGATTCTCTTCTCTGAGACTCTTCTTATGTACACTTGCTGATGGGGCAACTGGTTGACCCATAGAACTGATAATTAGATTTGGGGTTAACAGCTAAGCTAAAATGACTCAATTAGATATTTTCTGCACAGACTTTGAATATGGCACAGACATTTTGTATTTGTAAAAGAATTAAGAGATTACAAAAGCTGAGGTTGAAGTAGTTATGTGTACTCAAAAGCATAAAATGAACTTTTAGATAAAGATGAATAATGAAGTAAATGCACAGATACTAGTGTATCTGGCTATGGAAGCTATGGAGTACAGGAAAGATATAGGAAGAGAAAATGAATAACACAGATCTTTATGTCCCAAATGGCTTTTAATTCCTGTTGCATTTCCTTTTCTTAGGTTTCCTGTGATAGCTCAATATCCATCCAATAAATTTCCAAGTTTATTTTGTTTTGTTTTTTGATAGGGGAGGCTAAAATAACTTTGTGACTTGAAACATAATTCTTAAAATTACTATTTATCAATGAATATCAATATCCATTTAGATATGAATATGATTTTATTAGCAATTGATTGAAAACAATGGCTAGGATTCGATGTTTGAACACAAAATTTCCTCTTCCAGAAACACACACCAGATATTACCAGGATGGCCACTAGTAGGAAAAGACATTTTCCTGGTCCCTGGAAGAAAACGTTTACAGCATGAAGAATAGAAAATGTTGCACTGTGTGACAGTTAAATTGATTTCTCTTTATTAAATGAAGGGAAAGGAACATAAGAATTTAAATTTATAGACCAAACAACAGAAACTGAGATATAGATTAATCAAAGTGAAAAAGCCAAGGCAGTCATTCAGTGGATGCATGCAATACAGCAAGGCTGAGAGAAAACTCTGATGGGTAGACTCTGGAGCAGGCAGCAATGAGACAGAGGACCAGTGTCCTGCGGAGGCCTCCACGCACAAGTACTAGAGGGGAGATTAAGGATCGATGCAACTCAAGTACAAAGCAGGCACTGGGACAAACATTTCTAAAACATAAAACATATTCTAGGACAACCCTGAGTGCAATAAAATGGCAGGCAGAACGTGACATCAGGCTCTGAGGTCCTCTTTTCCTTTAGTAAGCAATTGTACATCTGGTACTGGAATTCCCATGATAATTATAAGAGTGGA
Organism: Bos javanicus; assembly: GCF_032452875.1. Classification (NCBI taxonomy): domain Eukaryota; kingdom Metazoa; phylum Chordata; class Mammalia; order Artiodactyla; family Bovidae; genus Bos; species Bos javanicus. Next base: position 54,504,402 of record NC_083869.1, on the reverse strand, counting down.
GAATTGAGAAAGGCATTGGGGAATAGAAAGGAGAAGCTGAACCTTTTTTTTTTTTTTGGCTTCCATTAGATGATTATATACTTGTTCCCTCCTCATGTTCCCTAGATGAATATGGAGAAATGGTAGTTTGAACTCTGAGGATCTGTCTCATTATTGTGAAGGAAGGACCCATCTAGTCAGTAGGTGAATTCTTTCCAGTAAAGTACAACAATTCCAATAAAACCATTTGTATGGGTTTGGAGAAATTATTAAGTCACTGAAACTTTGTGGTTATTTCTCTAGAGTTTATTTATCTCTGCCCTAGTCTTCGTCATTATTAGCATTTGGAATAATAAATGAAAGCAACGGTCTCATGTTCATATGTAATAGAAACACTGATTAAATAGCTTTAACATATTCATTAAGTGCACCATCATTGTATGGCAACCACAGGATCCTTAGGATTGCCATTATAGATTAACAAAATTAGAGATAATATATTTTGTTTCAAGAGACTTTTGAAAGAAAAATATGAGTCCAAGCTTGATAGGTCCCCTGCTGCATCACTTGTACTACAAAGCTAAGAGAAGGAAAACTGAAAATTTTAATCATTTTCATATCAAATGATGTATCCTTCAGAAAGTGACCTGAAGTAGTGACTCGGCTTCAGAAAAAGCCCAGATAAACCTATGAAGTTCCTTTTGTCTTCAAGTGTTACACTTCTTAACCAATATCTAAAAATCTTTCCCAAGGCTGTGCCAAGGTTCTCATGACTCAGGGATTATAGCCTGGTTTCTGAGATGTAGTTGAATCCCCATTTCCAGGTTTTAATATGTGACTTGTAGGAATAGATAGCAGGAGTTGAAGATCCTCAAGATTCAATTGTGTACATGTAATATGTTTGTAAGCTCCTTTAAATTCTTACTGCCTTATTAATAAAATAGGCTCATACCCAAAGCAGGCAAAAATCTCTAGCAGTTCTTAAGCAGAACTGTCAGCTCCTCCCTGTTTCCTCTCTTCTTTCTAATTGCCTTTGAAGATAATTTACACTCAGTTCACCTAAACAAAAATACAAGCATGAGCATTGGGTTAGCTGTCCAGCCACTGAAACCACCTAGAGAAATTCAACTTCCTTAGTGGTGGAAGAGATGAAAAACTCAAAAGGCAGTAATGTAACCCAAAGGAAATAGCAATCTTACTGTTAAATCAACAGAAAATTTTGGTTTTGCTGACAGTGTAGCAATTCCTACTCAGAGATTTTAACATCATAACAATTATCATTTCACTATTTCTCTTTCTAAATAGGCAATTTCATGCATAGTATGATAACATATATCTGATATCTTCTATTTTTTATAGTTTTGCTCAAAGTAAAAGCTATAACATTTTACTATCTTGATATATTAACTCTTGGCAAATTATAACCAAGCAGAGTCTTATATAATATCCTATGGGTTTTTCATTCTCATCTTGTTGGAATCAGTAAGATGAGGAGTTTAGGGAGATCTGTTTCAACAACTGCTCTGAGTTGAACAATGTACCTTTGAAAGACAAAGAAATGGAAGTCTGAATGGCAAAAAGAGAAAACAGTTATTTTTTACCAGTCTTAAGCACAGAAGAAACTCTCCCTTTATGCAGTTACAGTACAGTAGTCCCTCCTTATCTATGGGGGATACATTCCAAGATCTGAGGTGGATGCCTGAAATCTCAGATGATACCAAACTTTATATGTACTATGCTTTTCCCATACAATCATAACTATGATGAAGTTTAATCTATAAATTAGGCACAGAAAAGCTCTTGATGCTGGGAAAGATTGATGGCAAGAGGAGAAGGGGTGACAGAGGATGAGATGGTGGGATGGTATCAGTGACTCAATGGACAGGATTTTGAGCAAACTCCAGGAGATAGTGAAGGATAGGGAAGCCAGGCATGCTGCAGTCAGTGGAACTGCAAAGAGTCAGACATGACTTGGAGACCGAACAACAACAACAAAGGCACTGTAAGATAATATCCAAAGTGCCAACACCCCTACTCTTGCAATTTGACGTCATTATTAAGGAGAATAAGAATTACTTGAGGGACTTTCCTAGCAGTTCAGTGGTTAAGACTCCATGTTTCCAATGCAAGGGGCCCATATTCAATCCCTGATCAAGGAACTAAGATCCCACAAGCCACACGACAGAAAAAAAAGTGAATAAATAAACAAACATAATAGATTACTCATATTATTTTTTTAAAAAAGAATAAGATTCTTATTAAGAATATGAAAAATCAGTTGAAAAAAAAGTATAGCATCTATTAATACTAGATTAAAATATGCTGTGTTAAAATCTCTTTACACTCTAGAAATTATGTCAAAATTCTCGATATTTTAGGAATCATTTTCAACTATCATAGTTTTATTAAAACTATATCATGAAACTTTTGACCCAGTAGCAATGCACTTATTTTGTATCTGGATATTAATTTCTAAATATAATTTTACAATAAAAGGAATTAGAGTCCTTTTAAGAACATGCTAAGCGCGGCCGAGAGGAGCCACCCCGTGTCCGAGGTCAGGGGCGGTGGCCGAGAGTACCAGCCTGCGATGGCGCAGGAACTGCCGAGAGGAGCTACCCTGTGTCCGAGGTCAGAGGGGGCGGCCGAGAGGAGATACCCAGCGTCTGAGGTCAGGGGCGGCAGCCGGGAGGAGATACCCCACGCCCCAAGCCTGAGGCCAAGGGCCATGGCTGGGAGGAGCAACCGCACGCCCGAGGTCAGGGGCGGTGGCCGGGAGGACCAACCCCACATCCAAGGAGCCATGGCTGCGCGGGCGCAGGAAGGCCTAGAGGAACTATCCCACGTTGAAGGTCAGGAAGGGCGGCGGTAAGGAGATACTCCTCGTGGTAAGGAGTAATGGCTGCATTTTGCTGGAGCAGCCGTGAAGAGATACCCCATGCCCAAGATAAGAGAAACCCAAATAAGACGGTAGGTGTTGCAAGAGGGCATCAGAGGACAAATACACTGAAACCATACTCACAGAAAACTAGTCAATCTAATCATACTAGGACCACAGCCTTGTCTAACTCAATGAAACTAAGCCATGCCCATGGGGCAACCCAAGATGGGCGGGTCATTGTGGAGAGATCTGACAGAATGTGGTCCACTGGAGAAGGGAATGGCAAACCACTTCAGTATTCTTGCCTTGAGAACCCCATGAACAGTATGAAAAGGCAAAATGATAGGATACTGAAAGAGAAACTTCCCAGGTCAGTAGGTGCCCAATATGCTACTGGAGATCAGTGGGGAAATAACTCCAGAAAGAATGAAGGGATGGAGTCAAAGCAAAAAGAATACCCAGCTGTGGATGTGACTGGTGATAGAAGCAAGGTCCGATGCTGTAAAGAGCAATATTGCATAGGAACCTGGAATGTCAGGTCCATGAATCAAGGCAAATTGGAAGTGGTCAAATAAGAGATGGCAAGAGTGAATGTCGACATTCTAGGAATCAGCGAACTGAAATGGACTGGAATGGGTGGATTTAACTAAGATGACCATTATATCTACTACTGCGGGCAGGAATCCTCAGAAGAAATGGAGTGGCCATCATGGTCAACAAAAGAGTCCGAAATGCAGTACTTGGATGCAACCTCAAAAACGACAGAATGATCTCTGTTCGTTTCCAAGGCAAACCATTCAATATCACAGTAATCCAAGTCTATGCCCTAACCAGTGATGCTGAAGAAGCTGAAGTTGAATGGTTCTATGAAGACCTACAAGACCTTTTAGAACTAACACCCAAAAAAGATGTCCTTTTCATTATATGGGACTGGAATGCAAAAGCAGGAAGTCAAGAAACACCTGGAGTGACAGGCAAATTTGGCCTTGGAATACGGAATGAAGCAGGGCAAAGACTAATAGACTTTTGCCAAGAAAATGCACTGGTCATAACAAAGATCCTCTTCCAACAACACAAGAGAAGACTCTATACATGGACATCACCAGATGGTCAACACCAAAATCATATTGATTATATTCTTTGCAGCCAAAGATGGAGAAGCTCTACATAGTCGGAAAAAACAAGACCAGGAGCTGACTGTGGCTCAGACCATGAACTACTTATTGCCGAATTCAGACTTAAATTGAAGAAAGTAGGGAAAACCACTAGACCATTCAGGTATGACCTACATCAAATCCCTTATGATTATACAGTGGAAGTGAGAAATAGATTTAAGGGCCTAGATCTGATAGATAGAGTGCATGATAAGCTATGGAATGAGGTTCGTGACATTGTACAGGAGACAGGGATCAAGACCATCCCCATGGAAAAGAAATGCAAAAAAGCAAAATGGCTGTCTGGGGAGGCCTTACAAATAGCTGTGAAAAGAAGAGAAGTGGAAAGCAAAGGAGAAAAGGAAAGATATAAACATCTGAATGCAGAGTTCCAAAGAATAGCAAGAAGAGATAAGAAAGCCTTCTTCAGTGATCAATGCAAAGAAATAGAGGAAAACAAGAGAATGGGAAAGACTAGGGATCTCTTCAAGAAAATCAGAGATACCAAAGGAAAATTTCATGCAAAGATGGGCTCGATAAAGGACAGAAATGGTATGGACCTAACAGAAGCAGAAAATATTAAGAAGAGATGGCAAGAATACACAGAAGAACTGTACAAAAAAGATCTTCACAACCCAGATAATCATGATGGTGTGATCACTGACCTAGAGCCAGACATCCTGGAATGTGAAGTCAAGTGGGCCTTAGAAAGCATCACTATGAACAAAGCTAGTTTGTAGCTAGGAGGTGATGGAATTCCAGTTGAGCTATTTCAAATCCTGAAAGATGATGCTGTGAAAGTGTTGCACTCAATATGCCAGCAAATTTGGAAAACTCAGCAGTGGCCACAGGACTGGAAAAGGTCAGTTTTCATTCCAATGCCAAAGAAAGGCAATGTCAAAGAATGCTCAAACTACTGCACAATTGCACTCATCTCACACTCTAGTAAAGTAATGCTCAAAATTATCCAAGCCAGGCTTCAGCAATATGTGAACTGGGAACTTCCTGATGTTCAAGCTGATTTTAGAAAAGGCAGAGGAACCAGAGATCAAATTGCCAACATCCGCTGGATCATGGAAAAAGCAGGGAGTTCCAGAAAAGCATCTATTTCTGCTTTATTGACTATGCCAAAGCCTTTGACTGTGTGGATCACAATAAACTGTGGAAAATTCTGAAAGAGATGGTAATACCAGACCACCTGACCTGCCTCTTGAGAAATTTGTATGCAGGTCAGGAAGCAACAGTTAGAACTGGACATGGAACAACAGACTGGTTCCAAATAGGAAAAGGAGTTCATCAAGGCTGTGTATTGTCACGCTGTTTATTTAACTTCTATGCAGAGTACATCATGAGAAACGCTGTACTGGAAGAAACACAAGCTGGAATCAAGATTGCCGGGAGAAATATCAATAACCTCAGATATTCAGATGACACCACCCTTATGGCAGAAAGTGAAGAGGAACTCAAAAGCCTCTTGATGAAAGTGAAAGTGGAGAGTGAAAAAGTTGGCTTCAAGCTCAACATTGAGAAAATGAAGATCATGGCATCCGGTCCCATCACTTCATGGGAAATAGATGGGGAAACAGTGGAAACAGTGCCAGACTTTATTTTTCTGGGCTCCAAAATCACTGCAGATGGTGACTGCAGCCATGAAATTAAAAGACGCTTACTCCTTGGAAGGAAAGTTATGACCAACCTAGATAGCATATTCAAAAGCAGAGACATTACTTTGCTAACAAAGGTTCGTCTAGTCAAGGCTATGGTTTTTCCAGTGGTCATGTATGGATGTGAGAGTTGGACTGTGAAGAAAGCTGAGGGCCGAAGAATGGATGCTTTTGAACTGTGGTGTTGGAGAAGACTCTTGAGAGTCCCTTGGACTGCAAGGAGATCCAACCAGTCCATTCTGAAGGAGATCAGCCCTGGGATTTCTTTGGAAGGAATGATGCTAAAGCTGAAACTCCAGTACTTTGGCCACCTCATGTGAAGAGTTGACTCGTTGGAAAAGACTCTGATGCTGGGAGGGATTGGGGGCAGGAGGAAAAGGGGGCGACAGAGGATGAGATGACTGGATGGCATCACTGATTCGATGGAAGTAAGTCTGAGTGAACTCTGGGAGTCGGTGATAGACAGGGAGGCCTGGCGTGCTGCGCTTCATGGGGTTGCAAAGAGTCGAATACGACTGAGCAACTAATCTGATCTGATCTGAAGAACATGTTGCACATTTCCCTGGTGGGTCAGTGTGTAAGACTTTCTGTTTCTTCTCCCACTCAAGAGATCTACATTGCATATTATTGAAGAAATTTTCCATGACTTCAATATGCTAATAATATATTTTTTTAATTATCTTAAATCCAGTGATGCTTGTGCTTAGTCATGTATGACTCTTTGTGACCCTTTAGACTATAGCCTGCCAGGCTCCTCTGTCCATGGATTTCTCAGGCATGAATACCGGAATGTGTTGCCATTTTCCTCCTTAAGGAAATCTTTCTGACCCGGGGATTGAACCCATGACTCCTGTATTTCCTGCATTGCAGGGGGATTCTTTACCCACTGAGCCATAGGAGAAGCTCCCGTCACTCAATTTGTAAAGAATCTGCCTGTATGGGGGAGACCAGGGATCAATCTCTGGGTCAGGAAGATTTCCCTGGAGAAGGGAATGGCAACCCACTCCAGTATCCTTGCCTAGAGCATTTCATGGACAGAGGAGCCTAGCAGGCAATAGTCCATGGGGTTGCAAAGAGTCAGACACAGCTGAGCGACTAACACACACACTTTGTTATATTTTATTGGCATCCAAAGTTACTTGACTTCCAAACACTACTTTTCCCCACAGTATAGCTATCAACATCCAGTAAAAAAGTCACTGTCAGCTGAGCACCAAATTAGGAAACATCATTTTAACTAAAAATCCTCTCTTCTAAATGTTATCACTAGATAGTGAGTAACAGGATTTCAGTACCTTGTCTTTTTGCTTTCTGTGTTAATAATCTAGCAAAAGATCAAGTCTATCTTCCCTTAAGCCACTGAAAACTGACAATGGAATTTTCCATGTTAACTTCTAATTTTCTTATGTATTTACCCACAAACCACAGTATAACACATATTCACAATATTTATTTTTCCTTTCTTCCTTTTTTGCTGGCTTAGCTTAAACATTTTAATTTTTTCTGACACTCATGACATTGGCTGAAGGATTGCAATTTTCCAATATCAGGAAAAAACGTGAAGTCAAACTATTAAAAACGGTAAGTGTGACCTCTTTTATATGCTACTGTAATCTTGTGCTGTCTGTTGCATTCATGTAGCATTGGTCCCTTGTTCTCCTTTTATTACTCTTGCACGCAGAATAGTTGTGCAAGGTTCTGATCTTTTTTGGCTTACTTTTCCATGCCTGAGTACTGGATTATACACTTTTCCTCTTTTATAAAATTAGATTCTTGACTTTATGTCTAAGATAGTGTAGTTATTTATCCAGAAATCAGTATTTTTCATATTACTTAATTTATTGGGCTAGAGGTTATTGAAGAATAATGATTGTGATGTAATTCTATGGCAACAAATCATACTCACTATGAAGTATGGATCACAGTAAAGCACTATCAGCAAACTAGGTAATCAAAGCAGCAAAAAACAATCAATAAAACCATATTTTAAAAAATGGACCCAGAACTATCATTATGTGGGAAAAAAAAAAAAAAAAACCACAACAAAACCAGAATAAAACTATTCCATGGTAACAGACTGAGAGCTCATATGTAACATTAATTGAATAAGCAGCACTTACTAATCACCTACTATGTTAAACAATATCTTCATGATGGGATACAAACTTGAAAAAGCTTATAGCTCTAGCCCTCAAAGATTACATTCAAATGACAAGACTATAATGCAAGGCCAAATTTAATATCATGTAAATATGATAATAATGTTACCAGAAATTGGGGAGCACAGAAAAAGATCATTTCACATAAAATAATTTAGCTCATCAGGTTTACTGGCCATAACAAAACATTATTGTTTGGGTGTCTTAAATAACACAAAATTTTTATCAAAGAGCTGTATAACTCTCTGTATAACTCAAAAACTATAAGACACTGATGAGAGAAATCAAAGATGACATAAACAGATGGAGGGATATTCCCTGTTATTGGGATGGAAGAACAAATATTGTGAAAATGACTATACTGCCAAATATAACCTATAGATTAAATTCAATCCATGTCAAATTCCAATTGCATTTTTCACAGAACTAGAACAAAAATTTTCACAATTTGTATGTAAACAGAAAAGACTCCAAATAGCCAAAGCAACCTCAAGAAAGAAGGGTGGAGCTGGAGGAATCAACCTTCCTGACTTCAGACTATCCTACAAAGCTACAGTCATCAAGACAGTATGCTACCAGCAAAAAAAAAACAGACACACAGACCAACAAAACAAAACAGAAAGCCCAGAGAAAACCCCACACACCTATGGGCACCTTATCTTTGAAAAAGGAGGCAAGAATATATAATGGGGAAAAGATAGTCTCTTCAATAAGTGATGCTGGAAGAACTGGACAGCTACATGTAAAAGAATGAAATTAGAACATCTCCTAACACCATATTGAAAGATAAACTCAAAATGGATTAAAGACCTAAATGTAAGGTCAGGAACTATAAAACTCTTAAGAGGAATACACAGGCAGAATGCTGTATGACATAAATCACAGCAATATCCTCTATGACCCACCTCCTAGAGTAATGTAAATTAAAAAAAAAAAAAAGTGGGACCTAATCAAATTTAACAGCTTTTGCCCAGCAAAGGAAACTATAAACAAGGTGAAAAGACAACCCTAAGAGTGGGAGAAAATAATAGCAAATGAAACAACTGACAAAGGATTAATTTCCAAAATGTACAAACAACTCATACAACTCAATACCAGAAAAACAAAAAACTCAATGAAAAAGTGGGCAAAAGATATAGAGACATATCTCCAGAGAAGACATACAGATGGCTAATAAACATATGAAAAGATGCTCAATATCACTCATTATTAAAGAAATGCAATCAAAACTACAATGAAATATCACCTCACACCAGTCAGAAATGGCCAACATAAATGCCGGAGAGGGTGTGGAGGAAAGGGAATCCTCTTGTACTGTTGGTGGGAATGTAAATTGAGACAGTCACTATGGAAGACAGTATGAAGATTCTTCAACACTCTGAGGAAACCAAAATTGAAAAAGTCATGTTTACCTCAATGTTCACTGCAGCACTATTTACAGTATCGATGACATGGAAGCAACCTAAACATCCATCAATAGATGAATGGATAAATACTGTGGTATGTATATGCAACTAAATATTATTCAGCCATAAAAATGAACACATTTGAGTCAGTTCTAATGAGGTGGATGAATCTGGAGCCTCTTTACAGAGTGACGTTAAGTCTGAAATATATAAACAAATATTGTATATTAACACATATACATGGAATGTAGAAAGACACTATTGATGAACCCATTTGCAGGGCAGCAAAGGAGACACAGGCATTGAGACTTATGAACATGGGGGTAGGGGAAAGAAGGAGAGGGTGGGACAAATGGAGAGAGTAACATGGGAACATACACTACTATATGTAAAATAGACAGTCAATGGGAATTTGCTACCTGACTCAAGGAACTCAGTATGGGGCTCTGTAACAACTGAGAGGGGTGATATGGAGTGGGAAGTGGGAGTCAGGTTGAAGAAGGAGGGGACATATATATACCTATGGCTGAGTCATGTTGATATGTGGCAGAAACCAACACAATATTGTAAAGCAATTATCCTTCCAGTCCAGTTCCAGTTCAGTCGCTCAGTCGTGTCCAACTCTTTGTGATCCCATAAACCACAGCACACCAGGCCTCCCTGTCCATCGCCAACTCCCGGAGTCTACCCAAACCGTTGTTCATTGAGTCGGTGATGCCATCCAACCATCTCATCCTCTGTTGTCCCCTTCTCTTCATGCCCTCAATCTTTCCCAGCATCAGGGTCTTTTCCAGTGAGTCAGTTCTTCCCATCAGGTGGCCAAAGTATTGGAGTTTCAACTTCAACATCAGTCCTTCCAATGAATACCTAGAACTGACCTTCTTTAGGATAGACTGGTTGGATCTCCTTGCAGTCCAAGGGACTCTCAAGAGCCTTCTCCAGCACCATAGTTCAAAAGCATCAATTCTTTGGTGCTCAACTTTCTTTATAGTCCAAGTCTCACATCCATACATAACTACTGGAAAAAACCATAGCCTTGATTAGATGGACCTTTGTTGGCAAAGTAACATCTCTGGTTTTTAATATGCTGTCTAGGTTGTTCATAACTTTCCTTCCAAGGAGTAAGCGTCTTTTAATTTCATGGCTGCAATCACTATCTTCAGTGATTTGGGAGCCCCTCAAAATAAAGTCAGCCACTGTTTCCACTGTATCCCCATATATTTGCCATGAAGTGATGGGACCAGATGCCATGATCTTTGGTTTAAGCCAACTTTTTCACTTTCCGCTTTCACTTTCATCAAGAGGCTCTGTAGTTCTTATTCATTTTCTGCCATAAGGGTGGTGACATCTGTGTATCTGAGGTTGTTGATATTTCTCCCGGCAATCTTGATTCCAGCTTGTGCTTTCTCCAGCCCAGTGTTTCTCATGATGTACACTGCATAGGAGTCAAATAAGCAGGGTGACAATATACAGCCTTGGCATACTCCTTTTCCTATTTGTAACCAGTTAGTTGTTCCATATCCAGATCTAACTATTGCTTCCTAACCTGCGTACAGGTTTCTCAGAAGGCAGGTCAGGTGGTCTGGTATTTCCATCTCTTTCAGAATTTTCCACAGTTTATTGTAATCCACACTGTCAAAGACTTAGGCATAGACAATAAAGCAGAAATAGATGTTTTCCTGTAACTCTCTTGCTTTTTCAATGATCCAGTGGATGTTGGAAATTTGATCTCTGGTTCCTCTGCCTTTTCTAAACTCAGCTTGAACATCTGGAAGTCCATGGTTCACATATTTCTGAAGCCTGGCTTGGAGAATTTTGAACATTACTTTACTAGCGTGTGAGATGAGTGCAATTGTGTGCTAGTTTGAGCATTCTTTGGCATTGCCTTTCTTTGGGATTGGAATGAAAACTGACTTTTTCAAGTCCTGAGGCCACTGCTGCATTTTCCAAATTTGCTGACATATTGAGTGCAGCACTTTTAAAGCATCATCTTTTAGGATTTGAAATAGTTCAACTGGAATTCCATCACAACCACTAGTTTTGCTCCTAGTGATGCTTCCTAAGGCCCACTTGATTTCACATTCCAGGATGTCTGGCTCTAGGTGAGTGTAAGTGATCACACTATTGTGATTATCTGTGTTGTGAAGATCTTTTTGTACAGCTCTTTTGTGTATTCCTGCCACGTCTTCTTAATATCTTCTGCTTCTATTAGGTCCATACCATTTCTGTACTTTATTGAGCCCATCTTTGCATGAAATGTTCCCTTGGTATCTCTAATTTTCTTGAAGAGATCTCTTGTCTTTCCCATTCTATTGTTTTTCTCTATTTCTTTGCATTAATCTCCGAGGAAGGCTTTCTTATCTCTCCCTGCTATTCTTTGGAAATCTGCATTCAAGTGGGTATATCTTTCCTTTTCCCCTTTGCTTTTCACGTCTCTTCTTTTCATAGCTATTTGTAAGGTCTCTTCAGAGAGCCATATTGCTTTTTTTGCATTTCTTTTTCTTGGGGATCGTCTTGAACCCTGTCTCCTATACAGTGTCACGAACCTCCGTCCATATTTCATCAGGCACTCTGTCTATCAGATCTAGTCCCTTAAGTATATTTCTCACTTCCACTGTATTGTCATAAGGGATTTGATGCAGGTACCTGAATGGTCTAGTGGTTTTCCCCACTTTCTTCAATTTCAGTCTGAATTTAACAATAAGGAGTTCATGATCTGAGCAACAGTCAGTTCCCGGTCTTGTTTTTGCTAATGGTATAGAACTTCTCCATCTTTGGCTGCAAAGAATATAATCAATCTGATTTCGGTTGGCCAGTTGGTGATGTCCATGTATAGCGTCTTCTCTTGTGTTATTGGAAGAGAGTGTTTACAATGACCAGTGCATTCTCTTTACGAAACTCAGCCTTTGCTGTGCTACATTCTGTACTCCAAGGCCAAATTTGCCTGTTACTCCAGGTGTTTCTTGACTTCGTACTTTTGCATTCCAGGCCCCTATAATGAAAAGGACATCCTTTTTGGGTGTGAGTTCTAAAAGGTCTTGTAGGTCTTGATTGAACTGTTCAACTTCAGCTTCAGTGTTACTGTCAGGGCATAGACTTGGATTACCATGATATTGAATGGTTTGCCTTGGAAACGAACAGAGGTCATTCCGTCATTTTTGAGATTGCATCCAAGTACTGCATTTCGGACTCTTTTGTTAACTACAGTGACTACTCCATTTCTTTTAAGGGTTTCTTGCCCACAGTAGTAGATATAATGGTCATCTGAGTTAAGTTCACCCATTTCAGTCAATCTTAGTTCATTGATTCCTAGAATGTCAATGTTCACTTGCTATCTCCTGTTTGACCACTTTCAATTTGCCCTCATTCATGGACCTAACATTCCAGGTTCCTATGCAATACTGCTCTTTACAGCATCAGACCTTGCCTCTATCACCTGTCACATCCACAACTGGGTGTTGTTTTTGCTTTGGCTCCATCTCTTCATTCCTTCTGAAGTAATTTGTCCACTGATCTCCAGTAACAGTGCACCTACCGACCTAGAGGGTTCATCTTTCAGTGTCCTATCTTTTTGCCTTTCATACTGTTCATGGGGTTCTTTCTCAAGACAAGAATACTGAAATGGTTTACCATTCCATTCTCCAGTGGACCACATTCTGTCAGACCTTCCCACCATGATCCATCTGAAATATAAATAATTTTTTTAAAAGAGAAAGAAATTTATGACTCTCTAATCTGGAAGTTCCAGTTCAAGGTCCAGCAGGGTTTGGTTTCTGGAAGAGCTTTCTTCCTAATGCTCAGATAGCTGCTTTTGTTGCTGTATTACAGCATGACTTCTTTATGTGTATATAGAAATAGAGCACTCTTATGTTTCCTCGCATAAAAATACTAATTATTTTGAATTAGTTCCCCACTCTATGGCTGCATTTAACATTAATATTTCCTCATGTGTCCTATCTCTAAATCAAGTCACGTTGGAATTAAAGCTTCTTTTGAAAGAACACATTTTGTCCATTGCACTCAAAGTTCTTAAATTTTTCTTTTACTTAAGAAAATAAAAGTAATTATGTATGTTAAATACAAAAACAATAAACAGAGAAGAAAAATAACTATTTTGTTTCGGAAAATATATTCATCATCCATGTCAATAACAGATTTAATTCATTTAGCAACTGCAATTTATAAGTTAATTTCACTTTGTTTTGTTCTACCAATATATTGGAATCACCTGTGAAAATACTATCACATTTAATTTTCAGATGAAAAACAGAGATATTATTATTTGCCTAAAATTATACTGTGTATTGATAGTAAAACTTATATTAGTTAAGTCACAACAAATTCTTCTGGCTCTATCCTGTGATATTTCCATATGACCAATAAAGCTAAGGTATAAAAATATTTAAAACAGAAATAATACAAAATGCGTTTATTTTTCTTCATGATTCAATGCCTCCTCTCATAAAATGACTGCCTTATGCAAATACTGTTAACACATCGGTAATATCATAAAGCAGATGATCATAATGCATTCTGAGAAGTACACAAGCAGAATATAGGGTGGATCAAGAACAGGAAGGGCTTCAAAAGCGTGTGGCCATCAAGGGCTTGATTCAGTGTGTGATCAAGACTGCCCAGTGCAGTGAATGCAGCAGAGTGGGTAAAAAAGGTCAAGGACAAAGTTCTGAATCCAATCAAATTGGGACAGGAGCTTAGCAAAAGACTTGAGGATAGGTGGTTCAGGCTCAAGGAGAGAATAGCAAGAGTTAGGCAGCATATTAGGTTCTAGACCAAGTAATTTTCCAAGTCCAGGTAGCCTACCTTTAGGAAAAACTAAAAAGCAGCCCACTTTCACTAAAAGGTTAAAATGATATAGGTGGAAAATGCAGTTCAGGGGATATACAGATAACCAGAAATCTCAGTTGGCGCCTGAGCCTGGCCTTCTTCTTTCCTCACGCTGTACTACTTGTGTATGTGCTTTATATCATTTGTAAATTTAAATACTATCTATATATAAGTTATATGTATTTCTCCAAATTAGACTTTTACTAACTACACCCACCCTATACCCAACTACTTCTTTGATATCTCTCTTAGAGGATTCAATAGGCATTTTAAACTTCACACCCCAAATGGAACTCTTCACCTTTCCCTTCTTTTCTCAACCAGATTCTTGGCTCAGTAAGAGACTATTTCATCAAATACTTGCTTCAACAATAATAATTACACATAAAATCATTCAGCAGTTAATGTTTTTGAGGTACTATTTTGAGTGCTTAATGTTCATCAAATATTAGAACTAAACAAAAAAACCCCATAATCCTATAACCTGTTTTAAATAACAGTAGGAACCAACATCCTCCCCTCATTGAGTGTTTCATGCATTTATTCTTTTGCCATTTCTCTGGAAATTTAAGTGTTTTTCCAAATCCTAAATCCCAGAAAACAAGTCAATAAATCAGGAAACTGTTATTTTAATAAGCCTATAAGATTAAAACCTAATAAGAAACATTGCCTAGTTTGAGGTAATCCACTAATGTCATATAGACAATGATAACTGGGTGCACTGTTACTCAGAGTTGAAGCTTAAAGCTGGATATTTCTAACAAGAAGGTCTAGTCATGATCTAAGCCCTCATCTTCCTTATAGCCATCACTGATGTATTATAAGTGTGTTTTCATGGTACTGTCTGCTGCTAATGGTTGGTCAATCTTATTTTTAAAAAAATTAGTAACTCCAGCCACGTACATTTTCTATAAATTATATCAGTAGTACTCTAAGAAATAAGTTTTAGAAACAAAATAATTCCTTAATTTTATAACTTTGAAATGCTATTCTGTGTAGTGCAATTTGCTTTGCTGCAAAAGCTAAGTGTTATTTTAATAGTACCTATTATGAAGAAAAAAATAGCACTTTAAAAATCTAAACTCTTAGCAAGGTGTCCAAACTCTGCTTCAACTAACATTTGTTACTTCTCCATTGTTACTTCTTACTAATCTTTCATCTTCTCTTCCAACATGGCGCTTTTTTTCATTTCCTCAAATATATGGCTATTCTTTCTTACTCCAGGATTGTGTATGAGTTGATTCTTCTGCTCAGAATCCAGTTACCTCCCATCCCCTTTTAAATATAATAAATCATAACTCATCCTTTTAGGTTTCTGCTTAAAGAATTCCATAGAAATTATTCCCACTTCCTCATCAATCTCAATCAGGGATCCTTATTACATGCCCATCAAAACCTATGCCTTTCCTTTGAAACATGTATTACAATTTGTAATTATATCTTTATTTGAATGACTTTTGACTCATAAATTTCTTCCATAATACTATCAAGTACACTAAGTCTGGGGCTAAGATTTTTCCTCATCACTTCAGTACCTAATATAATCAGTTCAGTTCAATTCAGTCGCTCAGTCGTGTCCAACTCTCTGTGACCCCATGAATTGCAGCACACCAGGCCTCCCTATCCATCACCAATTCCTGGAGTTCACTCAGACTCATGCCCATCGAGTCAGTGATGCCATCCAGCCATCTTATCCTCTGTCATCCCCTTCTCCTCCTGTCCCCAATCCCTCCCAGCATCAGAGACTTTTCCAATGAGTCAACTCTTCGCATGAGGTGGCCAAAGTACTGGAGTTTCAGCTTCAGCATCATTCCTTCCAAAGAAATCCTTTGGGCTTTCTCTTTCAGAGAAAGGGCTGATCTCTTTCAGAATGGACTGGTTAGATCTCCTTGCAGTCCAAGGGACTCTCAAGAGTCTTCTCCAACACCACAGTTCAAAAGCATCAATTCTTCCGCACTCAGCTTTCTTCACAGTCCAACTCTCACATCCATACATGACTAATACTGCTATCTAAAAGAAATGCAGTCCCTAAGGGATATAATGAATACATAAAAAATGATAGCATAAAGAAACAAATTCCAGAAACTACAAAATTCTGCCTTCATTTATCTAGTTGAGGTTAAAGCTGTAATTCTTGAGTGGAAATTCAGCACTTCTGTATCAAAGTTCTCAAATTTGGTTGGGCTTGATAATAATATAGGAAACTTGTGGGGAAGAAAATCCATCTGCCCAGTTACTACTCACTGGTAATTACTGGATCTGCCCTGGTGGCTCAGAGGTTAAAGCCTCTGCTTGCAATGTGGGAGACCTGGGTTCAGTTCCTAAGTCTCGAAGATCCCCTGGAGAAGGAAATGGCAACCCACTCCAGTATTCTTGCCTGGAGAATCCCATGGATGGAGGATCCTGGTGGGCTACAGTCCATGGGGTCGCAAAGAGTTGGACACGACTGAGCAACTAGAGCAAAGAAAATTAAAACTATAGTAAGGTACCATCTCACACTGGTCAGGATGGTCATCATTTAAAAGTCTACAAATGACAAATGCAGAAGAGGGTGTAGAGAACATGGAACCCCCCTACACTGTTAGTGGGAATGTAAATTGGTACAGCCACTATGGAGAACAGCAAGGAGATTCCTCATAAAGCTAAAAATGGAATTTCTATATGATCCGACAATGATATGCCTGGGCATATATCTGAACACAACTATAATGCCAAAAGATACACACACCGCTGTGTTCATAGCAGCATTATTTGCAATAGCCAAGACACAGAAACAGCCTAAACGTCCAATGACAGATAAATGGATAAGGAAGCCATGGAAAAGAATGAAATAATGCTAACTGCAGCAACAGAAATGGCCATATAGATCATTATACTAAGTGAAGTAAGTCAGAGAGAGAAAGACAAATACCAAATACTATCAATTATATGTGGAATATAAAATATGTCACAAATGAATTTATCTACAAATCAGAAACAGACTTGCAAATATAGAGAACAGGCTTGTGGTTGCCACGAAGGATGGGGTTGGAGAACAGATAAATTGGGAGCTTGAGATTAGCAGAGGTATACTATTATACATAGAATGGATAAACAATATAGCACAGGGAATTATTTTCAATATTATTTTCTTGGGCTCCAAAGTAACTGTGGACAGTTACTGCAGCTACAAAATTAAAAGACGCTTCCCCCTTGGAAGAAAAGCTATGACAAAGTGTACTAAAAAACAGAGACATCATTTTGCCAACAAAGATCCATATAGTTAAAACTATGGTTTTTGCAGTAGTCATGTACGGATGTAAGAATTGGACCATAAAGAAGGCTGAGTGCCAAAGAATCAATGCTTTTGGACTGTGGTCCTGGATAAGACTCTTGAGAGTCCCTTGGACAGCAAAGAGATGAAATCCTTCAATCCCAAAGGAAATAAACCCTGAATATTCATTGGAAGTACTAATGCTGAAACTACAATACTCGGCCACCTGATGTGAGGAGCTGACTCTTTGGAAAAGACCCTCATGTTGGGAAAGATTGTGGCAAGAGGAGAAGGGGACGACAGAAGACAAGATGGTTGGATGGCATCCTTGACTCAATTGACTTGAGTTTAAGTGAACTCAGTGAGATGGTGAAAGACAGGGAAGCCTGGCATGCTGCAGTTTATGAGGTTTCAAAGAGTTGGATACAACTTAGCAACTAAACAACAACAACTATCATTTAATAAACCAATATTAGAAAAGAATATGAAAAAGAAGTGTATATATATGGATAACTGAATCATTTTCATGTATAGCAGAAATTAACACAACATTGCAAATCAACTATACTTCAGTTAAAAAATAAAAGGCCAAGTTATATGTAAACTACATTTCACTTGGTATCTCTAGTCCTCATTATATGGCTACCAGCTTGGCTCAACTCCTAGTTTCATGACTTATTAAATCCAGATCTTAACTATCATTATTGTACATCTACAATCTTCCTCTGATGCCTCTTCTTCCTACCCTTTCATTGATATCTACTGCTTAAATTCTGTCCCACAAGATGTGGTATAAGCTTTTTGCTTTCAACAGATGCAACAGAAATAAACAAAACAACAACAAAAATCCAAAATACCCAAATCAGACATTTTATGAGTTTAAATTTGATAATTCTGAGTGTCACAGAAACTATAAAATTATATACTGCCAACATTGCATTCCCAAAACACTTTTTTCTCCTTTAATCCTGACAACTGAGCAGTTCCATGGCAGGGTACATCCAATCTTGATGACAACTTCCACATTACCCTGTTATTATTGCAAAAATTCCAGTACATATAATTTTTTATCTGCTTTTTCTGTTAGGAATTTGATCTTTAGCCATCAAGTCATTATTAAATGATCCCAACCCTCTCAGCATTTTTTTGGTTAAAACTACCTGGTTAGATCTCATTCCATTATAGAAGCTGAAGGCCCTGCCTTTCTATTTCCTACCAAAGTTGCTTGACTAACAACCATAATTTGGAGCCAGATAGTGGAGAGTGGTCTTAGTCCTCTATTTTCTCTAACTGTTGTGCTTTTCTTACAGTAACCACTTATTCTCACTGGCCTGATTTTATGGAATATGATGGTATACTATCTTGTTTTTATTAATTTCCATGAAATAACTTGAGTCTTTATATTTAAATATAAAACTTATCTTTCTCCTTTTAATGTTTACTCATCTTCATGTGTACAACAATCCACAAAATAAAAGCTGTCATCTCTTAGCCTCTTTTTTACCCATTCCAAAGCTGGCATTAATTTATAGAGAAAAAGTTTGGTCTTAATGTGTTCATGGCAAATGTCTTTGATGGCTCCTCTGGGTTTGAAAGTCTCTCCACAGCTGCTGCTGGGAACTGGAGAATCTGTGTTTCCTTGCACCCAGAGCGGCCACTAGGTTTTCTCTTTCAGAGCCCAATATGATACGAGGCTGGCAAAAATCATTCTTTATATCCTTTCATGATTGTTAGAACAACACAATAGACTGTGATAGTTAGGTGGAATTATTTACTGAAACTGCAGTACAGTCTTAGAAGAGGACTGCAATATAAAGAGAATGAAGTTTAAAGTTCAAGTTAATTTGTACATTTTTTTCACTGTATAATAGAAGACATTCCAAGGCCTGAGTCTGCATTAGTGACTGTCCACAGCTTCCCTGCTCTCTATTGCATTCAACAGTGTGTATTTATGCATACCTAATTTACATATAAATCTCTATTTCAAATTATTGCAGAAGGGAACAGTGTACAAGTTGAAGGCTAAGTTGAAAAGGGAAAGGATGACTTTGGTAAGTGATGTATATAGAGGAACAAAAGTTAAATTTGAGTTGAAACCTTATTATGGATATTTCATAGAAGAGGTGATAAAAATGCTTAAAAGGCCAGTGGTCAAATTCTACAGTCTAGTCCTAAGGTAATAATGGCAGGAAGGCAGTGACATCTGAGGAAAAAATGGTTTATTGAGCATGATGAAGGAAAAATAGACCTTGTTCAGACCAGTACTGATGCAAGGCCTCCAAAAGACATCCTTTCAGTCAAGAGGAAATAGTTTTGCTAAGGCGCTTAAGTCCTTCTTGTAGGATGTTTATGAGTATTTGGACAAAACCATTTGAATGCCACCCCCATGGTTAAGAGTTATACAGTGTAAAAAAGGATGGCCTTAAATTTTTACCATTAACAGAAAACAAAATAATTACATCAAGAACATGAGAAAACTATTATGTTAAAAGTTAGATAGCAGGGCTCTTATGTAGGGATCACATAGGTTGGAAATAGGTTAAAAGCTAGGTAATAAGTGACAAAAACAGAGCTTCTCTAATCACAGCAAGATGTCACTGTAACTAATTTAAACTTTTCTAATTGACATTAGTTGTCACGACCTAAATGGTCAGTCATGTATAATCCATTTTCGTCCGTTAATTGGAAAGCCACAGTGTTCACATCAACCTTGTCAAGATTCCTTCTGTGGGTAGAGAAATATAATCAGATAAGGTTTATTACAAATATATTTTGAGGGAAATTTAGAAACAAGAAGATAATTTGGGCATAGAAGCCATAGAAAGTTCAATGAGTCAACAAAAGGAGCTGCAGTGGATCATCTTTGGAATATTTGTTATACTGAGGGTGATCCTCAAATGACCACCAAATTGGGCTATCCCAAACCATGTTTGTATTTTCTGAGCACGAGACCACATTAATTGGGCCAATAGTGAAGATTCTAATAAAAATGAGGATATGTGTGTTCATTTTCAAGAAAACTGAACTTAGTACTAAAAATATCTGTCCTTTCATGTTGTTATTATAATCCAGTCATATAAAAACTTGGAACCATTGCATGACTGTCTTTTGCTTGCCAGATGGGCTGAATATAAGAAAAAGTTCACAGATAAAGAGTGAGTAAGAATCATAGAAAGCAGTGAAGATGGGATAGTGTTAGTAATCCAAGGGCCTCACACCTATGCATTTTGAAGTTTCATTGCTCTTCTCATAGCTAACCACTTTCTATCCTTTTTGTTTCCTAAAGAAGAATAACTAAGTTTACTTCTTGCAACAAAAAGTCCTAACATAGATGAAGAAATGAATTAGATGGTTAAAGGGAATAGGCCAGGAATCAGTAGAAAATAGTGCATAATATATTCCAAGCTATAGGTCTCATATTTATTTCTCATTTACTTGTGAAATTACTCTGTCTTAAAATGTCACAGCAGCGAGGTTCTATTTTTATAACTATATTGGATATATGCAAATATTGCATTGAGGAAATCAAAGCTTTCTCTATATGTAGATAGATATGGCAAAGGCACATTTTATTTAGCATTTCACACTCTGTAGTGTGATACAATTAGACTTTGCAAACAACAGCAAATAAGTGATTTGGCAAGGAATACACATTCCCATGTGTTTGAGTATCAGCATCAAAATCAGCTCTGGCTCCCATCCTCCTCGTCATCTATAGCTGTATGAGTAGGATCGCAGCATGGGGTTTCTGATTGCTTTTCTTTGGACAGATTACCATTTGCTTTACTTTTACTACTCTCTCTTGCTTGCACCAACAAACAACATCAAATGGATAGGTTACAGGCACTCAATGAGAAACAAACCTCTGGTCAGGAGGAGAAGTAAAGATTTTACAGAAGTCCTAGGAAAAGCCTTGGTTATGGAACTTAACAGACTTGGATTCAGTGTTTACCAGTGCTGTGACCCTGTGGGTGTTTATTTAACCTTCTTCATCCTCAGCTTTCTCATCTGCAAGTGGGGATAACAGTGTTCATATGATAGGGCTTTTAGAATTATAATGAGATGACATGTTTAAAGTATAGGACAGGGACTTTGTCACATAAGAGACAGACATACAGTGAATGCTATTATTGCTTGTTGGAGGGAAATCCCTTAAACTCTGATTCTAAACTTAGTCACGTTATTGTGACCCAAATCCATTTGAACTCCTTATGTATGTAAGAGCTTTCAAACTTTATTTCCAGCTACAGAGCTGCACTTAGGTAATAAGTCAGCCAAAGAGACTTTTTTCTCTTGAATGAATTAGGCCACTGGTGTGCTAAATTTTCTCAAGGCAGTCAACCATAAAAAATTATATTATGTATTTCTCTTGTGTAACTTGTGTGAAAGTAGAGTTTGTCAAAACTGGCTGCTCAGCATTTAATGAGACCCTCCGCTGCATATGATCCAGAGTCAAACTGTATACAGAAGAGGCAAACAGGAAGGTTGGAAAGGGAGGTGAAAACTAGCAAAATAAGACAATAAATATTGAAAGCAGACTTTAAAGAAAAATCTAAAATGAAGAAATTGATTGAAAAAGTTGACTAATTGGCACTTCTTTTTATAAAGTAAGTGAAGGTGAATTTGCTTTTGTGTGCCAAGACCTAAAATCAGGGAACTTCACTTCCACTGAAGTCCTTAATACTCACTGGTGAAATATGAAGCAGATGTCTCCCTGACCTCTACCTAACTGAACAGGAATGTCAGAGGGAGGAGAGTCATCAATCTCTAGGCTGTCTTAGAGAAGGTCCTGAGAATTTTCAACAAATGATTCTGTTAGACCATGAAAAAATATTATAAAAATTGGGAAAGACACTGTAGCATCCCTACCTTTTGTAAATCTAGATGTACATCATATGGGTTTCACTACTGAAGATAGAAAAAAGAAGTCGTACTTTGTCGCTTATCACAATGTTAAATGGTATCATATCCTGACATTTATTAAAAGGCAATTCAAGATTCTGAGCTCATCTTATTTTCCAGCCACCTTGATTTGGGGGTCAAATGCTCATCCTCATTCCCTCTAATCCTTGGTCTGAGACACAGCTGCAATGCATACCAGAGTGTTTCTGAGTGGGTTTCTGCCTTTTGCAATCACTGTAACTTATAAATACCATTAGCACAGAACATGTTGCACTGCATCGGGATGACCATCTGCTTGTCTACCTCACCTATTAACAATGAGAAATTATGCTTCTCACAGCTTGTTGTGTCCTGAGCATGCACAACTACCTTCAGTCTTATTCTTTAGTACATTAACCAACCATCACTCACCTGGGATGTTGCCACAGACTCCTGAAACCTTGTCTCATCCTTGTCTCACCCTTGTCACATCAAATTAATTGTTATAATCAGCAATAAATGGTGTTACATTTTTGCACACATTTCTCTAATGGATACCTGTTGTTCAGAGGAAACAAAATAAACTCTTACATTGAAGAGATGCATTCATATAAATTTATTAATGAGAATAATGATATTATATTCCAATTTTTGCATTTGTTTCAACTCTGTTCCAGCAATGTGACACTGGTACCCAGAGTATCTTTCATAGGTATGGAACACATATTAGTTTCTTGAATAACTTAACAGCAGAACAATAAATCAATGACAATGTAGAATCCATGGGATAGCGCAGTCAGTACTATCGCCCTGAAATAGTGTTCTTTAGCATAGAGAGAAAAACTCTGTGTTTACCTTAGTTGTTAAAAACAAGTCCAAGGTCCCCGCTCAGAATCAAGCCCCAAACAAAGGTCTCTATGATGTACCATCATATTACAAATTTTAATATGCTCCACAGTGATGTTCATGTTCCCTATAGTTTGATAACCACAGCCTCAGGCCATAGAATAAATATGAAATGTGAGGGGCAGATTTCAGGAATCTATGATATTGATAAGCCTATGATATTGAACTTCAGCAGCACCTGAAGGCCCTCTATGTGCTATTCTGATGACTAGTAACAAATAATGAAATGCTCTATGAAACCTCTGTAACAGTTATATAAGGTTTGTGTACTGAGTGGCATTATAAAATTCATTTCTTACTGTGGGTTGAGTTAAAAATATTTGAAAAACCCTTGCTCTAGTGAAATTAAAAATATATAATATTAATATCTGCATACATAGACAACTTGGAATCCAGATGGTCAGGAGAAATATCAACAACTTCAGATATGCAGATGTACTTAGTCGCACAGTCATGTCCGACTCTTTGAGACCCCGTGGACTATAGCCCTCCAGGCACCTCTGTCCATGGGGATTCTCCAGGCAAGGATAGTGGAGGGGGTTGCCATGCCCTCCTCCAGGGGATCTTCCCAACTCAAGGATTAAACCCAGGTCTCCCGCATTGCAGGTGGATTCTTTACAAACTGAGCCAGCAGGGAAGCCCAAATATGTAGATGACACCACTGTAATAGCAGAAAGTGAAGAGGAACTAAAGAGCCTCTTGATAAGGGTGAGAGAGAAGAGTGAAAAAAGCTGGCTTAAAACTCAACATTCAAAAAACTAAGATTATGGCATGCTGTCCTATTACTTCATGGCAAACAGAAGGGGAAAACATGTAAGCAGAGACATATTTAATTTTCTTGGGCTCCAAAATCACTCTGGACAGTAACTGCAGCCATGAAATTAAAGGACACTTGCTCCTTGGAAGGAAAGCTATGATAAACCTAGACAGCATATTAAGCAGCAAAAACATCACTTTGTCAACAAAGGTCTGTAGAGTCAGTAATTTCCAGTAATCATGTACAGATGTGAGAGTTGGTCCATCTCAAAGAAGGTTAAGGACCAAAGAATTGATGCTTTTATACCATGGTACTGGAGAAGACTCTTGAGGCTCCCTTGGACTGCAAGGATATCAAACCAGTCAATTCTAAAGGAAATCAACCTTGAATATTCATTGGAAGGACTAATGCTGATCTGAAGCTCCAATACTTTGGCCACCTGATGCTAAGAGCTGACTCATTGGAGAAGACCTTGATGCTGGGAAAGACTGGAGGCAAAAGGAGAAGAGGGCAGCAGAGGATGAGATGGTTAGATAGTATCACTGACTCAATGGACATGAATTTGAGCAAACTCTGACAGGCAGTGAAGGACAGGAAAGCCTGGAGTGCTGCAGTCCATGGGGTCACAGAGTCAGACACAACATAGTAACTGAACCAACAACAACATATTTATTTATAAAAATAGAATTTTAATTGAAGGTGGGAGGAGAAGAGGATGACAGAGGATGAGATGGTTGGATGGCATCGCTGACTCAATGGATATGAGTTTGAGTAAATTCCAGGAGTTAGTGATGGACAGGGAGGCCTGGTGTGCTGCAGTCCATGGGGTTGCAAAGGGTTTGAGTAAATTCCAGGAGTTAGTGATGGACAGGGAGGCCTGGTGTGCTGCAGTCCATGGGGTTGCAAAGGGTTGGACACGACTGAGTGACTGAACTGAACTGAACTGATACAGATATTTATGCATATTTCTGAAGAGTGAGCACAGAAAAATTCAGATGGGTCAATACACAGTTATATCTCTTTTGTATCAAAACCTAGGGAGATATGCATATTCTCTCAATGCTTCATCACATGAAGCTATGGACGAAGGTCATGTTCCACATAAATTAGAGCCCTCAGTGTATACTATTTCCCATCTGTTAAGCCTTCAGGTTTCAACAAGTCAATATAGTGTAGGAAGGTAAACTAGTAGGGCGATCAACTCATTTTCATTTTTCTGCAATTTTCCCTATTATAGCACTGAAACTCTTGTGTCCTAAACGGCCTTAGTTCTAGGCAAACCAGAATTGTTCATCACTGTATGCATTGCACAGCACATTTTCTAAGATCTTTCTTTTTTATTATAACAAAGTTTTACTTAAAATTCCAACATAAATTATCATTTGTACATTAAGTTGCTTACTCTAAATGAGAGATGCTAAAGCTTTGCCCAATCAACCCATCCTCATCACCTCTTCCTTTTTCCAAGGACTCTATGAAGCCTGTGCTTACATCATAGCCTTCCTGCTTTGCTTGCCTTATTTGTTAGATTTCACTGAATATGATAATTTCCTCTGATTTTTTGATTTACCCATCTGGAGTACAGAAATAATATTTATAGGTTGGTCATAATATTTAAATTTCTCCCACTTGAGGCCAATTTGATTTCCAGACTTCTTATACAAGATTACGTATCGCAGACTGAAATTCCTTTAGTGCTTTTCTATGGAAAGAAATTACAAGGGACAATCACACTTGCTGAGTCACCTGCCTGAAATGCATAGATATATACAATAGTATTTAAAGACTGAAATTTAAGTATCAAATGTAATAAAATTAAAATATCAAAAGCAGTTTTGGCCGTTGCCTTAATTTTAAAGTGTGGATGCTGAAAAGTCACCAATAGAAAGATCAGGGCTCTTTGTATCATACAATTACAGAAATTAAAAATTACTGGACAAGAAAACTTTTGGGTAAATCATAGACTAATAAAATGTCCTATATCACTCATAAGTTTTAATATTTGTGGTTTTGGTGTTGATATGTGTACCTGTTACTCCTCAAAGTCAGGTTCCCATAGGGAAAATTGTCATTTTTACTTCTACTACTCCTTCAAAAATGCATCTATTTTTAGTTGGTCTCAAACTTACACTATGAAATATCATTGGAAATAAAGACTTAATAAAGTTTAAGTGCAATAAAAATTCCAAATTCTTAGTGATCACAAGTAAAAAAAAAATCTTATTTTAACTGAAATGATCATAAACCCAAAATATACATCGTTATCTTTCAAAAAAAATTTTTTATTAGCCTCAATGTTGTATATTAGTCTGTATCAAGCTTATATTCTCCCCAAATTCTTTTTACACATATTAAGATTTGCTTTAGATTAATACTTTTAAAACAATCTCAGAAATCTATAATCCAGAAGGGTGGTTTGTCTCAATCCTTCAAGGTGGAATGCGAGAATTATGAGAAAAATATTCACCATGGGATTAGAAACCATTTTAATCACCCTCTTCTCAGGAACATCTGGCTGAAGCCCAGACACTCTAGGCCTCCTTTTAAAATGGGAATTGATTCCTGGAAAGAAACCAACTCCATCCACAATAAAATCCAGTGCTTTGTAGATGAATTCAATTACTGTCCCCAGCTGAATACAAGGAGAAATAAAGATAAACCTGTGGTTATGCATAAGGTTCTACAATCTCATAGAATTCTGCCCACTGCAATCAAGTATGCTAATAGCCTTCACAATTAAATAAACTATCAGCTTCAAGAACGTGCTAGAGCTTACTTAAAACCATTCCTAGGGATGTAGTCTCGGATCAGATTAATTTTACTTATGGATGTACTTGCTGTGTGGCACTAGTAATTCATACAAGGTATGTATCATCTTTCAGCTCAATTCTCAATGTTTAATCTGAAAAGGACTTCTGCAGCTCTCCAGTATTCCACCAGAATATGGACAAGAAAAAAAGGCAGTTAATATGTGTCAATTTGCAGACAGTTACCTGTGTTACTTTCATCCCTGCTTTCTCTCTCTGCTAATAGTGGCTTAGACAGTGAGTCTTACAGTAATGAGATTTTCCTAGACAACCTGACTTGCTGGCGAGTCCCAAGGGGTAAGGTACAATATTTTGGGTTTTCAATATAGGTCACCTTGATGAATTTCAAAAAGTGATCTCACCAAAGCAAAACATAATTAAGAACTATCTGCCCTTCACTTTGATTAGGCCAACGTCTTTTCCTTAAAAAAAGAAAAAAAAATTACATCGCAGCTTAGAAATGAGAACAGCATGCCATTTCCTTGAAAAAGAATAAGGATATGTACAGGAGTGAGTAAATTATCATGGTGGTAGGGGATAGTAAAGGGAACATAATAGTGTTAGTAGAGAAAGCAAACATGTAGACAGTGTGATAAATGAGTGGTTTTTACAGTGAATCACATTTGGCTTTGACACTGACCAAAATCCATTCTTCAAATCGTTCAAGTTTTATTCCTTAGTTATATCTTCTGTTCCTTCTCACAGGCCTCCCTGACCCTCCTGTGGAACCTCTCTGACCACACACATACACTTTCTTACACAAGGAAGCTACAGAGTGACTTGTGATTTGAATAACAGAATATAGAATGAAGACTAAAAACTACATGGTTTTCTTGATTTTATATTAGAAAAATATTTTACGTATAATTTTACAGCTTCTTTTTAAATTAATTCTCAAAGTATTCAATATAACACTACATTTTCTTGAAAGAAAAAGAAAATACAATCTACACTTTATTCTACACACATTGCTCTTTCTGTGTTCTGTTATAATACTGATTTCTCATTCATAGGACCTTCACAATTTCACCTTCAGAATCACTAGCCCAAGACAGATTGGCACAGCAAGAAGTGATAGCTGCTCTGTGTGACTCAAGAGGAAAAACACACATTATTTCTTTCTAATCTGCTGAAGTACATTTGACTTGATTCCCATGTCGATTTTCATTTTGACAAGATAGTTGGGAAGGGAAGCACAGTTGTAGAGATTTGCACATTTATTCCCACTTTCAAGGCATGAGTGGAGAAATCTTTGCTGGTTGATGACTTAAAGTGTCCTGTCACTCTGTTGTTAGGTATGAAAGTATTCAAAAATCAGGATGCTGTAATATGCCATCGCAGTATCCATTAAATCACTGGGCTGAGCAGCACTTTGAAGTGTCAAGGGCAAAGAATTCTAATTCAACTGTCACTGATTTGTTACATCCACCAATGAGTCAAGGGACACTATCACTGGGGGCGGGGTGGGGGTTAATTCTAAAAACTACCTTCAGACTCACAAGATGAACCCTTAACATAGGAGGGATGGATTTGTCAGGATCCCTTGCTACTTTCTTTACCAATTGCAGACAAAGCATGTAATGACAAGCAAGCTGCTGTTAGAACTGAGAGAGAAGTCTGGGACTGGGAAAGACTTTTGCCTTTATGAAGTCACATTTCTTGTGTCTTGATGTCTTATGTGATATGATTATTCAGTTATCAGGGAAGCTCTGAAAATCAAAAGAAGGGAGTGGAGTTTTTAAAACCAGTTTTTACAAACAGTCCCTTTATTCAGGCTAAGAAATATAAAATTGCTCTTAAAAAGCCTGATTCTGAGCAGTTTGAAATATTAAAAAAAAAATCAAGAGTCTAGTTTTATGTTTCAGAAGAAACATCTCATTGTTTCTTTTTTTCTGAATTCAAAATCTACATTTCTTGGGTGATGGATATTGCATAATAGTGGATTTTATTCTCCACAGGGTCTAACTTCACTGTCAGATTTTTAACAACATTGTGATGTATCATATATTTGGGATCATATTACGCATTTAGATCTTTTATCTAATAACCACAGACTACAGCTATAGATCTTACTGGGCATCTTCCTATACACTATTGGTGAAAAAGTAGAGAGAAAGAAGATGCCTGACTATGTGAAAATCTACCTTGACGTCAAAAGTCACTTCCAAATTATCACTCTCAAACTGCAATTTATATAATGCAGTTTATTTACACTCTTATTACATATAAGAAACTACAACAAAATTTATGGAGAACTCAAACAATTAATAATATACTATGCTTACTATCATAAAGTTGACCAAGTTGCAGGAATCTACTTAATTAGACTTGATTTTATAGGCAACAGGTTGTCATTAAAGACTTGCTACCTGCAGGCATTATTTCATAAGGTAGACGGACTTTGCCATGAAATGGGTTGTTCTGGAAGCACATTAGCTCTCATTAATGGCCCACTGGAGTGATATGTGAAGTACCAACTTTTTTAGGCTGTATAACAAGATTCCTGGATGAGTAGACCAGCACTGAATTTACATGCAAGTACTTTTGAAAAAGTTATTCGTTGGAGCTTTTAAAAGTAATTTTAGCTCTTGTGCTATAATCGGATGAAATATTTTGGATCAATTTTCATTTGGAAACTACTCATTTGGTTAATTATAGATAAGAGAATGAAAAGTTTCAACATCATATTGAAAATATCAGATATTTTGGTCTATATCCTTGCAGATTAATATGAGAAATATTTATCAAGATTTTTATTGGTATTTTTTCAGCCAAGACTTTCATATTTACTGTTTTAGAAGCAACATGTTTTATTGTATATACTCCAAGATTTATTCATGAATATTCTCCATGTATTAATAGCATAAAATAATTAGAATAAATAACAATAAGAAATCCTCTGGACTTCATGTCCTGGTGGTAGGACTTATAAGTTATTAACCTTATGAACTGGACAAGTCTCAGATTCTTTGAGCTTTCTTTACCTGTCAACTATAAATGATAATATATTGTGCTACTCCTCAAACTTAATATGAGGATCAAAATAAATACTGAATGTATGAGTACTTTATAAAATGCAAAAACATATGCAAATATCAGTCATTATATTATGATAATCTTCGACAATTTCAATGAGCTGTGTTTTCCATGTTTGGGTTCAAGAGAGGTGTATAATACATAATTGTGAGTTTCATTGTGTCAAACTCCTTTTAATTGTACTTCCCACCAGTTTGCCATTTATGTTATAAAAGAGGCAAGGAAAAACTATAAATTGTACTCTAAACACTTTTCTCTGTATTCATTTCCAAATAAAAGTGTAAAATAAGAAAAGGAATAAAATCCTGCAAACAGATTTGAAATTAAAGGATTGATTTATCTAAAAAGTGAATCACTGAGGCTTCTTTCCATCAAACTGACTACAATATCTTTCTCTTTACCCTCAGGTTCAAAAATATCATTCTTTCATATCTCATAGACATTGCTTAATGATGTACTCAAATAAAAGAATGAGTTCAATAAATGAAGTTGGTGAGTCTGATCCATGAAGAGAATTGAAGAGCTCTTTAAAAAAAATCTACTTCTAGAGAAATGGATTCCAGCATCAGACAGTTATCAGTTAACAGTTTCCGAAGTTTGAATCCAGGGATTAGCAACAAAAAACAGAGGTGAAAAATAGATTTATAAAACCTCATAATTTTGGTGAATTTTTTTCAAATGAATAAATGATTAAAATGGCTCAATGAGGATCACACACAAAAGGGTGAGATATAATGACTATCTGATCTGTTAAAAGGAAAAAGCTTTTAAACTAATCGATCTTTTCCACAACAATTTATGTCATAGCTTTTTAAGATGATCCCATCTTAAATGGGGCAGTGACAAAGAAATATGTATCTAATATGCTTGCTCATTGGATAGATTTTCAGTACCCTAAGAAAATGCATTGGAGAGCTTTCATTTTTAAAGGAGACTACACATTGAATTCTTGCAGATGATGTTATGCTTAGTTTTATCCTTATTATCGTTAAGGGTTAGAAAGTAGGAAATTGAGACCAATACCTTTCTTTGTTGTTGTTGTTAGGCTTGATGGGCAATCATGTAGCAATCATTTAACCTCCATGTGCTTCATTGTTAGCATTTCTCAAAGGAGAACACTAATGTATGTCACACTAATGCTTGCCATCCATCTACTTCATGGATATATTACAAGGGTTAACTAATAAGGCTGATAAGCACTTTGCAAATTTAAAGCACAAAGTATAAGTGCTAAGTAAGCTAAACAGAAAAAATCCACCTTATAATCGACTGATTTTAATTCTCAATGATTATGGATCTCATGAATACTTTCTTCCATTCTGCAATAAAGCAAAGCCATTTTGGTATTGTTTTAAACTCACCTTGAAGATGTAGGAATAAACACTTTGTGCATCATTTCTTACATAAAAATATTATTCAAGTGTTTTAGTTTTCAAGATATGCTACAATTGTATGTCATTTTTATATAGGATTATAAGGTGTTTTTTATTCCTCTGCTGTGATATTATCCTGTGGTAGAATATGTCATAATAACAGAAGATGAAAACACTCTAATAGGCCAGAAAACCAGGGTGGCTAAGAATAAGTTTCTTTTGGCTTCTAAGAAACAATATCCTAACCATAGGAAAGTAGATAAGATCTGGGGAAAAGAGCAGGTTTTTGCATCTGGATTTAATATTCAATCCTAGTCATACCTACTTTAGCTAGCTGTCAGGGAGGAGACTAATTAGCGCCAGAGATGATGGGAGTTTTTGTGATGCCAACTTTTGTCTTTTAAGAACTGGATTAAACTCAAAATCACTTCCCACACTCTGCAAAATGAAATGCTTGACTAAGTCTCAGCAAAGTCACAGATGAAATAATTTCCATCAGACTTTGACATTGACATGACAACTAGAGGTGGACAGTGAAGTGCAAAGCAGGGTAATTATCTAAGGTAGTACAGACCAATCACACTTTGCTCTGTGGATTCGTCTGCCTGGGCTACCATAACAAGGTACTAAAGACTGGATGGTTTAAATAGACATTTATTTTCTCACATTTTGGAGCTTAGAAGTCCATGATAAAGGTGCAAGGAAATTCAGTTTGAGAGGAGAGTTCTCTTCCTGACTTGTAGGCAGTTACCTTCTTGCTGTGTCCTCATGCGGCCTTTCCTCTGAACTCATGTAGAAACAGAGAGAAACAGAGCTCTGGTGTCTCTTTTCTTACAAGGATAGTTCCATCTGAGTAGTCCCACTGCTTCCTCATGATCTCATTTAGTCTCAAATACCTCACAAAGTCCCTATCTCCAAATACAGTAATGCTGGGGGTTAGGGTTTCAAAATATGCATTTTGGGGGAAATAATTCAGTCTATAACACTATAACATATTAGATAACTGATGTTCAAATGTTCTTGACTTCACTGTTCTAGATAATTTCAGAACTCAGTATCCCTGTATACTTTATGTGTGTAGACTAAGCATAAAACTAAATTATTCCTCTTGTATTAATTTCCTATTAATGGTTGTTCTAATTGAATAACAATTATATAGTGAAGAACAGTATATTAAAATTAGACTATCTATAAGCAGATGCTGAGAGACAGTAAAAAGCCCCCCCCCCCTTTATCCTTCTCAGGATCAGTCATAGAGCTAGCTGGAAAAACTGACTGAGCAATATGATAATTAAGAATGTCACTTTTCTCACTCCGATAAGTAACACATAGTATGTGGTTTCTTGAAATCCAACCAGAAAGAACATAATTTCAGTCCATAATCCTGACTAAAACAAAAACCTTTTTTAATGTAAAAATTACTGCCCGAGAAACCCTCAGTTCAGTTCAGTTCAGTCGTTCAGTCATGTCCGACTCTTTGCGACATCATGAATCGCAACACGCCAGGCCTCCCTGTCTATCACCATCTCCCGGAGTTCACTCAGACTCACGTCCATCGAGTCAGTGATGCCATCCAGCCATCACACCCTCTGTTGTCCCCTTTTCCTCCTGCCCCCAATCCCTCTCAGCATCAGAGTCTTTTCCAATGAGTTAATTCTTCGCATGAGGTGGCCAAAGTACTGGAGTTTCAGCTTTAGCATTATTTCTTCCAAAGAACACCCAGGGCTGATCTCCTTTAGAATGGACTGGTTGGATCTCCTTGCAGTCCAAGGGACTCTCAAGAGTCTTCTCCAACACCACAGTTCAAAAGCATCAATTCTTTGGCACTCAGCTTTCTTCACAGTCCAACTCTCGCATCCATACATGACCACTGGAAAAACCACAGCCTTGACTAGACGGACCTTTGTTGGCAAAGTAATGTCTCTGCTTTTGAATATGCTGTCTAGGTTGATCATAACTTTCCTTTCAAGGAGTAAGCGTCTTTTAATTTCATGGCTAGTATTGAGTTAAATTATGAAAGTTGTAAGTATACTATCCATTCTCCAGCTTTTGAACTCTTAACATCCTCATCTGAACCCCAGAGCAACATCAAGGGTCTTTGAAGACAAAATTAAGTTAAGGATGTTGAAATTGAGTCATCCTGGATTAGAGTGGTCCCCAAATCCATTGCCAAGTGATTTTATAAGCAGAGGAAGAGACAGAGAGCAGGTTACATGTGGATGTAGACAGAGATTATAGTGATCAAGCCACAGGCCAGGAATGTATGGAATCACCAGAAACTGGAAGAAGAAGGGAAGAATTTTCCCCAAGAGACTTCAGAGGGAGTGTAGCTCTGCTAAAACCTTGATTTTGGATTCCTGGCTTCCAAACTATAGGACAATAAATTCTTGTTGTTTTAAGCCTCCTAGTCTGCAGCAATTTATTACAGAAGCCCTAGGAAAGTCATATAATCAGTGAGCTAGATAAATGATTTGGTAATAGATACCATGGCCATGAGCCATGGATGAAAGAGTCCAGAGGAGAACTGCATTAATCCTGTGCCCAAGAGCCAGGCTGGATTACAGAGACCTCAATGGCCAGTTAACTAACTGCACAGGTGTCAAGCATGTGAGAACTTTGGCTTTTGCCAAAAGCCTCCATGAGGAATCCCCAGAGGGGGCATGTCCTTGTTCCAGAATTTGAACTTTGCTTTGTTGCTCTCTGTCACCAGAGTGTGAAAGTTTAGTAGAAGGGTAAGCCCAAAGTATCATGTTTACAATGACTACAAACTAAACCAGTTTCTCCGAGCTGCTTCAGTACTTACTATAGCACAAACCAAGAACAGGGTAAGAGTTAAGAGTTAAAAGGATATGTGAAAAGGATATGAATAGCTACCAAGAAACTGAAACTTACCAGGGGAAATACTGTACAAACCTGAAAAGCACTGATACTTTGAGATGTCATGACCAAACAGACAGAGTGGAACTTGGCTATATGGGCTCAGGAGCAGTAGAAAGAAGAAATACCTTTAAATAAGTAAAAACATCATTTTAAGGTCAGTGGCAGAGGCATATTCTGCTTACCCAGACAGTCAGCTCACTTGTTCCTACACTCTGTGTTTCTGCTTTAAGACATAGTTGGGAGGGATGAGGAAAAATCTCAAGGGTAATCTGTCAAAGAGTATCAGGTGACTTTCACTAAAAAAACAAACAAACATAGGTTTCAAATTTCACATTTACTAACTTAAAAGAATATTTTTGTCCTTCATATGTCCTAGAGACATTAAGGAATAACACACATGCAGTAGATTCCCACATAAAATGATCTATACATCTACTTCTAACTTCTAAAAAGTTAACTTCTATTTAAAACACATAAAGTAAATCTATTTGTGATCCTTTTTTTTTTTTTTTTTTTTTACTTTGCTTCTACATAGCTGCTATTCTGGAGCCTACCTCTCATTTTATGTGTTTTTTATGCCTTCAAAAGGCATTAAAAAAGCCATAGGGCTTGTTTCTGTCCAGAAATTATCTTAAAGTCTATGAGAGTCCATGCTGTATGGCTCAACTGTACTCCCAGCATTGCCCTGAATATACAAGGAAAATATATTTCTTTGTCCCCAATTTATTTCACCCTACTCTTAATAATCTTCCATTTTTCTATAACATTTTTATTTTTTAAAAGAAACTTTCAAGCTTTTCTCATTTCATTCTCACAAAGGGTCAAGTTCAAGGCCAAACTGTTCTCTGTATTGCCAGCTGGCTCCTTGAATTTCTGGCTTTGACTTCCCTGTGTGCCACTAAATATTGGATAGGGAAGTTAAACAGGGACTTTTTAAGACTAATTATTTCTGTCCCAGGCAATGGCAACTCACATTCTACTACAATTTGTTCTTCTCACACATGAGAAAAGAAACAACTTTTGCTGATTAAGTGAGTCCTAACTTGGACTTAACATGTCAGAGGATCAATCTGATTAAGAAACAGAAGTAAATACATGACTGTAGGAATGATTCTGCTGTGAGAAACAGTTTGCCAATTTTCCTATTACTCCCTCCTTTTTAAGGAAAGTGGTATCTGGGACCCTTACTTGCCATTACGGTGAATAAAGCCAGGCATCATGTATCAGATTTTTAGGAAGCAGTTTGCTGTAACATCTTGCAATATGCTTGGATGTCTTGGATATCAGAAGACCAACCAGAAGGTCAGAAACTGAAAATTGTTTTGCTGACTAGTTTGAATGAATGTCTTAAGGTTATAAAGGTAAAATGCTATAATATTTTTTTTTGTATATGTTAACCTTTAGAAGTGAAAATATAATGGAAATGAAAGTAGAGAGAGCAGTGAAGGTCTGAGTTTGTCTTTGTATTGTTATGTTTTAAGCACTCTTTCAAAAATCTTAAAACTGACATTTTAGAATGTTCCAAATGAAATGAAATACTTTCAAAGTTTTCTTTTTGCTTAAAACTACAGATATATCTAAGATAAAACTTAGTATTCCCTGAGAAGTTAATTGTTTTGTCAAGATAACTAAAATATTATTCATTTATATTGGTATAGAAAATGAAGCTACTGAATAAGGACTAATCTCAAAAATATACAAGCAACTCCTGCAGCTCAATTCCAGAAAAATAAACGACCCAATCAAAAAATGGGCCAAAGAACTAAACAGACATTTCTCCAAAGAAGACATACAGATGGCTAACAAACACATGAAAAGATGTTCAACATCACTCATTATCAGAGAAATACAAATCAAAACCACAATAAGGTACCATTTCACGCCAGTCAGGAGGGCTTCAACCCAAAGGTCTATAAGCAATAAATGCTGGAGAGGGTGTGGAGAAAAGGGAACCCTCTTACACTGTTGGTGGGAATGCAAACTAGTACTGCCACTATGGAGAACCGTGTGGAGATTCCTTAAAAAACTGGAAATAGAACTGCCTTATGACCCAGCAATCCCACTGCTGGGCATACACACTGAGGAAACCAGAATTGAAAGAGACACGTGTACCCCAATGTTCATCGCAGCACTATTTATAATAGCCAGGACATGGAAACAACCTAGATGTCCATCAGCAGATGAATGGATAAGAAAGCAGTGGTACATATACACAATGGAGTATTAGCCATTAAAAAGAATACATTTGAATCAGTTCTAATGAGGTGGATGAAACTGGAGCCTATTATACAGAGTGAAGTAAGCCAGAAGAAAAACACCAATACAGTATACTAACGCTTATATATGGAATTTAGAAAGATGGTAATGACAACCCTGTATGCGAGATGGCAAAAGAGACACAGATGTATAGAACAGTCTTTTGGACTCTGTGGGAGAGGGAGAGGGTGGGAAGATTTGGGAGAATAGCATTGAAACATGTATAATATCATATATGAAAAGAATCACCAGTCCAGGTTCCATGCAAGATACAGGATGCTTGGGGCTGGTGCACTGGGATGACCCAGAGGGATGGTACCGGGTGGGAGGTGGGAAGGGGGTTCTGGATGGGGAACACGTGTACACCCGTGGCAGATTCATATTGATGTATGGCAAAATCAATACAATATTGTAAAGTAATTAGCTTCTGATTAAAATAAATAAATTTATATTAAAAAAAAGAAAATTACAAGAGTCAGAGTATATGGTACATATTTGAGACCAAAATATAAACTAGATCAAATATTTAATAGTTCAAAAACTAAATGGCATAGAAATAATCTTAGAATATAGAAGATAATACTTTTTCAAAGTCTTATGATACAAATGCTATGAAATCTATCTAATCAAATGGATATTCTACCTCTACACTGGACACTTACTATGTAAACTTTCCAAAAGATAATTCCATTTAGGATTAAGAAACAGGTCAGAGATGGGAAAATATCTGTCTTCAAATTCTTGGTGAGAGCATAAATAGTGACTTTGGAATTAAATTTGGCAATAAATATCAAAAGTTTAAAAAATGTTCATACCCTGACATCCAGGAATTATCCTTCAAGAAACTAATCATAAAATAATCCAAAATATAATTAGGAACTGAAAGCCTTGTATATATCCAACATTAGGGAATCACTTAGCACTTTATAGTACACGTCATATAATTACACAATGTAATTATATATATTGGAATACTAAAAAGTATACATATGCCTTGCAACTTTCACAACATGACCAATGCTTATAACATAATATTTATAAAATATTAGAAAATAAAATTGCATGGAACATATGACTCCAGATAAAATATTTTAACAATTTATATTTGTGATAATGGAATTATAAATGACTTTTGGAAACCATTGATTTACTTTCATTATTGAAGTTCGCCAATAACTTAATTTGTAAATTACTAGAAAATTCTCTGGAAAAAAATGGATTTCATGTATAAAAATTCCTTTGAGAGTTAAGCTTACAAGTATCAGAATAGTGAGAGTGAAGATGACTCATTTTAACATACATTAAATAGACTTCTGAAATACTGCTTCAAATTCTATAGAAAACTGAACTTACCAAGGGGATTCTCTCAGAGTGAAGCAATGGTTGGTTCATAGTGGCCTTTTATTTCAAATCTCTTTTCAGAAGTGGTAAATCTGTCAAAATTCATGACTGTGCTTTAGCCCTCATCAAAGAACAATTATCCCTGAAGAATAATCTTGCTGTGAACATTCAGGAACCTAGTGCTCTCCACAATGCAAGAAAGAACTGTGTTGACTGTTTTCCATTTGCAATACTTTCTGAAAAACTGTATTTAGGTTTTTAAAAATGACGCTTTCACAATACAGAAAAAAAAATCTGAAAATCTGATCTGATATTTTAAATGCTTTACTTTACATTATTAAAGGACTCATAGATAAACAAAAGACTCACTAAACTGTACAGGTTAACATTTTCTTATTAGCTAGGTGAGAAAGTTTCCAGGAAGAAAAGGAAATATGTTATTGGAAGAAGATGAGAAGCCAGGAAGTTAGAGGAAGCAGGCTGAGTTCCCTAGCTGTGATGGCAAAGAGACATCAAAACATTTTGATCTAGAATGTCATATCTTTCCTTGCTAAAGTGCTATCATGGGATGCATTTGGCTCACTGTAATGTAGGACAGGGGCTTCCCAGATGGCACTGGTGGTAAAGAACCCACCTGAGAGTACAGGAGACATAAGAAATGGGAACTTGATTCCTGGGATTGGGAAGATCCTCTGGAGGAGGGCATGACAACCCACTCCAGTATTCTTACTTGGAGAATCCCATGGACAGAGGACCCTGGCGGGTTATAGTCCATAAGGTCACTAAGAGTTGGACACGACTGAAGTGACTGAGCACACGTGCAATGGAGGACAGACTGAATAAGACCTCTTGCTGAAAATGCATTCCATATCCAAACAAGGAAATTAAGAAGAAATTTCAAAGGAAACCAACAAGACTTAGTAAAGAACCTAGAGGTAGTAATATGGGAAATCATTCAGTTCAGTTCAGTTCAGTTGCTCAGTCATGTCAGACTCTTTGCAACCACATGAATCGCAGCATGCCAGGCCTCCCTGTCCATTACATAGTTTTAAATTTGAAGCCAAGAAGAAGGAGTAATTATTTGAAAATCAGATAAAATAGCTACCACAGTAGGGCACATGAAAGGAGACAGAAGCTGTCACCTGCTGTGATCTGTCCAGGAGAATCTGTAAACTTAACTTACTCTTCCTTATCTCTCATTGATGAAATCTCAAGTCTTAAAGAAAGATAATTTGTTAATACAATCGACAAAGTTTAGCCTCAAGAGCACAGAACAAGATGGTGAAGGGATGGCAAGTAGTTCCAAACAATTAAGAATGATTCAGCACACATATTTTTAGTGGCAATATTCTTTTAATTGAATCCTCACCCTCCTTCCTCACAGGATAAATTACAGCTACAAATAATAAAAAAAATCAAGTATTTTAACTGGAAAAGAAGCATTAATAAACAGCATGAAAAGGCAAAAACATAGGACACTGAAAGATGAACTCACCAGGTCAGTAGGTGCCCAATATATTACTAGAGATCAGTGGAGAAATAAGTCCAGAAAGCATTAAGAGATGGTGCCAAAGTAAAAACAACACCCAGTTGTATATATGACAGATGATGGAAGTAAAGTCCAATGCTGTAAAGAACAATATTGCATAGAAACCTGGAATGTTATGTCCATGAATCAAAGCAAATTGGAATTGGTCAAACAGATTGGCAAGAGTCAACATAAAATTTTAGGAGTCAGCAAACTAAAATGAACTGGAATGGGTGAATTTAATTCATATGACCATTGTATCTACTACTGTGGGCAAGAATCTCTTAGAAGAAATGGAGTATCCATCATAGTCAACAAGAGTCCAAAATGCAGTGCTTGGATGCAATCTCAAAAACGACAGAATGATCTCTCTTCGTTTCCAAGGCAAACCATTAGAAATGACGGTAATCCAAGTCTATGACCTGACCAGTAATGCTGAAGAAGTTGAAGTTGAATGGTTCTATGAAGACCTACAAGATCTTCTAGAACTCACACCCCAAAAAAGATGTTCTTTTAATTATAGGGGACTGGAATGCAAAAGTAGGAAGTCAAGAAATACCTGGAGTAACAGGCAAATTTGGCCTTGGAGTACAATGAAGCAGAGTAAAGGCTAATGGAGTTTTGCCAACAAAATGCACTGGTCATAGTAAACACCCTCTTCCAACAATACAAGAGAAGACTCTACACAAAGACATCACCAGGTGATCAATAACAAAATCAGATTGGGTATATTCTTCACAGCCAAAGATGGAGAAGCTGTATACAGTCAGCAAAAACAAGGACGGGAGCTGACTGTGGCTCAGATCATAAACTCCTTTTTGCCAAATTCAGACTTAAATTAAAGTAGGGAAAACCACAAGACCATTCACCTATGACCTAAATAAAATCCCTTATGATTATACAGTGAAAGTGACAAATAGATTCAAAGGATTAGATCTGATAGATGGAGTGCCTGATTAACTATGGACGGAGGTTTGTGACATTGTACAGGAGGCAGTGAACAAGACCATTCCCAAGAAATGCAAAATGGCAAAAAGGTTGTCTGATAAGGCCTTACAAATAGCTATGAAAAGAAGAGAAGCAGAAGTGAATGCAAAGGAGAAATGGAAAAATATGCCCATTTGAATGCAGAGTTCCAAAGAATAGCAAGGAGAGATAAGAAAAAGAAGAAACAATAGAATGGGAAAGACTAGAGATCTCTTCAAGGAAATTGGAGATACCAGTGGGATTTGTCATGCTAAGATGGGCAAAATAAAGGACAAAAATGGAATGGACCTAACAGAAGCAGAAGATATTAAGAAGATGTGGCAAGAATACACAGAAGAATTATACAAAAAAGATCTTCATGACCCAGATAATCACAATGGTGTGATCACTGACCTAGAGCAAGACATCCTGGAATGCAAAGTCAAGTGGGCCTTAGGTAGCATCACTAGGAACAAAGCTAGTGGAGGTGACGGAATTCCAGTTGAGCTATTTCAAATCCTAAAAAATTATGCCATGAAAGGGCTACACTCAATATGCCAGCAAATTTGGAAAACTCAGCAATGGCCACAGGACTGGAAAAGGTCAGTTTTGGTCCCAATCCCCAAAAAAGGCAATGCCAAAGAACATTCAAACTACCACACAATTGCACTCATCTCACACACTAGCAAAGTAATGCTCAAAAATCTCCAAGCCAGGCTTCAACAGTATGTTAACCGTGAACTTCCAGTTGTTCAAACTGGATTTAGAAAAGGCAGAGGAACCAGAGATCAAATTGACAACATCCGCTGGATCATCAAAAAAGCAAGAGAGTTCCATAAGAACATCTACTTCTGTGTTATTGACTATGCCAAAGCCTTTGACTGTGTGGATTACACAAACTGGAAAATTCTTAACAAGATGGGAATACCAGACAATCTGACCTGCCTCCTGAGATATATGTGTACAAGTCAAGATATATCCCATATATATGGGATATATGTGTGCAAGTCAAGAAGCAACAGTTATAACTGGATGTGGAGCAACAGACTGGTTCCAAATCGGGAAAGGAGTATGTCAAGGCTGTATATTGTCATCCTGCTTATTTAACTTATATGCAGAGTACATCATGAGAAACGCTGGACTGGATGAAGCACAAGCTGGAATCAAGATTGCTAGAGGAAATATAAATAACCACAGATATGCAGAAGACAGCACCCTTATGGCAGAAAGTGAAGAAGCACTAAAGAGCCTCTTGATGAAAGTGAAAGAGGAGAGTGAAAAAGTTAGCTTAAAACTCAAAAACACTCAGAAAACTAAGATCATGGCATCTGATCCTGCCACTTCATGGCAAATAGATGGGGAAACAGTGGAAACAGTGACAGACTATTTTGGGGGCTCCAAAATCACTGCAGATGGTGACTGTAGCCATAAAATTAAAAGATACTTGCTCCTTGAAAGAAAAGTTATGACCAACCTAGATAGCATATTAAAAAGCAGAGACATTACAACAAAGGTCCTACTAGTCAAAGCTATGGCTTTTCCAGTAGTCATGTATCAATGTGAGAGTTGGACTATAAAGAAAGTTGAGCACCAAAGAATTGATGCTCTTGCACTGTACTGTTGGAGAAGACTCTTAGAAATCACCTGGACTGCAAGGAGATCAAACCAGTCCACCCTAAAGAAAATCAGTCCTGAATTTCATTGGAAGGACTGATGTTGAAGCTGAAACTCCAATCCTTTGGCCACCTGATGCAAAGAACTGGCTCACTGGAAAAGACCATGATACTGGGATAGTTTGAAGGTGGGAGGAGAAGGGGATAATAGAGAGTGAGATGGTTGGATGGCATCACTGACTCAATGGACATGAATTTGAGTAAGCTCCAGGAGTTGGTGATGGACAGAGAAGCCCGGAGTGCTGCAGTCAATGGGGTCACAGAGTCGTGCATGACTGAGTGACTGAACTGTACCAATATGGATAAAAATTAAGTATTTTAACTGGAATAAAATGAATAGTGAGAACTTAGGAAGAGAGGTTAAAAAATGATGTTTCTGGTATCTTATCTATTTTGAGAGTCCTGTGGGCAGGTTCAGTCTCTGCAGTAGGAAGTAAAAGAGCCAGAATATGGTGGAAAAAAATTTTTATTGAGTTTTGGTGAGATTTTAGACACAAGCAGAATACCTTCAAGAACCAGGTAACAAAGTGTGGCTAAAAATTGGGGGCCAAGATCTCAACAGCTCTTCTTAGAACCCAGACAGTTCAATAGAGGGTTTCATAGTCCAAATTTTTGTTGAATTTTTCATGGCAAGCAGAGTCCTCAGTAAGACTTCGCTAGTAGTTTACACAAGGTGAAAACAAGGCATTTGGTTTGCAGATTAGGGCAAACCATATTTGGTGACTGACTTTGGCAAGAGATACGATTACAAAAGAGCAGCAACAGAACTGAATACTGAAGAAGAGCAGGTGCAGAAGTGACTCAACTGGACTTTTGTGACATAGTTGGTTTCTGGAAAAGGTAATTCATTTAAAATAGTATCTTTAAAGCATTGATAGGACATAGATACAGAGAGGGAAGAGTATGTAAGGGCATAGAAAGGTGGCATTTACAAGTGAAGGAGAGGTCTCAGAAGAAATACTGACAGCACCATTCATGGCTATACCACCCTGAACACACCTGATCTTGTCTGATCTTGAAAGCTAAGCAGAGTCAGGCCCGGTTATTACTTGGATGGGAGACAACACCTGGATCTTGGACTTTCAGCCTCTGTTATTGTGAGGAAATAAATTTCTGTTTCTCAAGTTATTCAGTTTTGGTATTTTGTTATGGCAATCTTAGCAAACTAAAGCAACTGGAAATTGGCAGATTTCTATTTCATATACTAAAACATGATATGTAGATATATGTCATGGATGAATATAAGCCTCAGTGAAGAGAAAAGACTTGGTTCCACTTTAAATCCTTTCAATGAACCATACTTAGAAGGACTGAAGGATGAAATTAATTCTACTCATGACAATTCAATTTAGGGAGGATGTTCTTAGCAAAAGGATCCTGGAGAAGTAGAAACTATTTCTATGAGAAAAAGAGTCAGCTGAGAAAATCCACCGAACTTAGAGAAAACCAATGCACAATGAGAGCAGTACATCAATTAGGCCATTTGCTGCCCCTGACTTTACCCTCTTTCTCTCACATATCTGAAAAAGTCAGAGCTACAGTCAGCAAGTCAGTGGACAGAAAGGGAAAAAGGGATTACTTCTTTCACAATCTATTGTTTGACTGAGATGGAAGACAGGAAATAGCCATACCTTTAAAGTTGGAAAATTAGATGCTTAGATTGAATAGTTTATGTACTAAACCCCTTGTGAAATGAAAATGACCAAAAATCTATTATTTTATAGAAGTAACTTGGAAAGTAATGAAACTAGAGTGATATCTTATCCAGGGGTAAATAAATTGGAGGAAAAATAAAACTTTTTTTGCTTATCCTGGATGAAGACCTATGCACACAATGTTAAGATTATGTTGAGTATCTACATTTATGGTAGATACCTTTATGAAAGTTGATTCCAAACATTATGCACTACTCTTAGTAAGTACTTGGAAAATTCTTGAGAATCAAACTGACAGTAGTTATTCTCTTTAAAATATATTATGTCATTTAATTATCTTGGAAGCTCTGCAAAATCTCTATTTTATAATTATATAAAATCA
This sequence comes from Bos javanicus, assembly GCF_032452875.1. Lineage (NCBI taxonomy): Eukaryota > Metazoa > Chordata > Mammalia > Artiodactyla > Bovidae > Bos > Bos javanicus. The sequence continues at coordinate 54,460,620 of NC_083869.1, read as the reverse complement.
AGATAACTCCTCAATTTCCTACAGCTTATAAATAAAAGAGCTTGAAATTCAAATGAACTGCAACTGAAATTTGAATTTGAATTGAAATTTGAAATTTGAATGAACCACATATGTCTGCTACTGAAGTCTAGACATATTCAACTATGCTTGGCTTTATTCCCTTCTACAACTTGATAAGTTCTCAATAAGCAGCTTTAAAAAGAAAAGTGAATACAGCATACTAATGCATATATATGGAATTTAGAAAGATGGTAATGATAACCCTGTATACGAGACAGCAAAAGAGACACAGATGTATAGGACAGTCTTTTGGACTTTGTGGGAGAGGGTGAGGATGGGATGATTTGGGAGAATGGCATTGAAACATGTATATTATCATATGTGAAATAAATCGCCAGTTCAGGTTCTATGCATGAGACAGGGTGCTCTGGGATGGTGCACTGGGATGACCCAGAGGGATGGGAAGGGGAGGGATGTGGGAGGGGGGTTCAGGATGGGGAACACATGTACACCCGTGGCAGATTCATTTCAATGTATGGCAAAACCACTATAATATTGTAAAGCAATTAGCCTTTAATTAAAATAAGTATATTTACATTAAAACATAAATAAATAAAAAGTAATATAAAATGACTCCACAATTAAGAATATTAATTGAACAGAGCTTTAACATTTTAATAATTTGACTAATTAATTCATAAATCAATGTGCCACCTACTATGGTTTGTTTAAAGAAGAAAAACAACTATTAACATCAAAAAACTCACAGTTTAGGATGATAACATTTTATAATGTGATACATTTAAAGAACAGCTCAGATAACTCATAAAACACTTTTTTGAGGAGTATTCACATGGACTAAGACAAGAAAAGGTTTAAACTGGTTTGAAAGGCAAGGAAGATTTGCCAAAGTATCTGATAAAATATAGAATTTATATTAGAATGTCTAGATGTTTGAATATATTGCAAAATGCTTTTTAAAAAGAAAATTAAAAGATATATTGGACATTATAAATATCTCAATCAAGCCTTTGTATTTAAAAAGTAAAATACATAGCTTGTGCTTTTTAAAAGATCATTTTCTGTTGAATTAATACATCATTTAGGGATAGAAAAGTATTTAATTTTGTGTATAATCTCTTTTCACCCTATCTTTAGTTTTCAAAGCTATAAAATAAAGTTATGTACATGTCAAATATTATCACATATATATTTACATTCTAATAATATTGAAGCTAAGAAGTCACTCTCTTTACTATTATACAGCAATATAACAAAGGCATATTTATATCCTTCAAAACTTTATTTCCTAACTTGTGTTTTGGCAAATCAGTACATATACTGTGTTTATACTAATCAGTACAACCTGACAGATATTCGCAGGTTTTACACACTAAAAATGCACTGAAAGATTTCAGAGTCAATAAATCAGTAAAATTGAATTAAACGAACTTGAAAAGTGCACCTCTTAAATAAATTTCGAATATTTAACACATAAATGTGAATTGTGACCTTCCCTGAGAATGTATCCTCTTCAGCTTTTCAAAACATCATTTGAGTATGAATAATATTTTTGTAAGAACTTCTGATATCCTAACAAGTTTAACTGTACCTTGGGTCACAGTTTAAAAAATAAATAACTGAAGTAAATGTAAAAAATATCCTAAATTTAAGTATATTCATCAAAGTGGTAGTTTTGCATTCCATGTCAATTATAAAGTAGTTTATTAAACTATATAAAATGTCACTAAAATGACATAAATTCTGCTGACAAAACAAGCCTAATTATTTAAAGATATTTGGACTAAGATGGCTAACATTATCATAATGCCAAAGACAAACAGAACCAGAGTTGTGAAATTTCATAATACTTTTCACAGATTGTAACAGTTAGAAGTAACATTTACTTCTATACTTCATTGACTACACTAAAGTCTTTGTGTGGATCACAACAAACTGTGGAAAATTCTTCAAGAAATAGGAATATCAGACCATCTCACCTGCCTCCTGAGAAACTGGTATGCAGGTCAAGAAGCAACAGTTAGAACTGGACATGGAACAATGGGCTGGTTCAAAATTGGGAAATGAGTACATCAAGGCTGTATATCGTTAACCTTCTTATTTAATTTATATGCAGAGTATACCATGTGGAATGCCAGGCTGGTTGAATCACAAGCTGAAATCAAGACTGTCAGGAGAAATATCAATAACCTCAGATATGAGGATTACACCACCCTAATGATAGAAAGCAAAGATGAACTAAAGAGCCTGTTGATGAAGGTAAAAGAGGAGAGTGAAAAAAAGCTGGATTAAAACTCAATATTCAAAAAAATGAGATCATGTTAGCCAGTCCCATCACTTCTCAGTGAATAGATGGGGAAACAATGGACACAGTGAAAGACTTTATTTTCTTGGGCTCCAAAATCACTGCAGATGGTGACTGCAGCCATGGAATAAAAGATGCTTGCTCCTTGGAAGTAAAGCTTTGACAAACCTAGACAGCATATTAAAAAAGCAGAGACATCACTTCACCGACAAGTGTCCACATAGTCAAAGCTACGGTTTTTCCAGTAGTTGTGTAAAGGTGTGAGAGTTGGACCATACAGAAGGCTGAGTGCTAAGAAATTGATGCTTTCAAATTGTGGTGCTGGAGAAGACTCTTCAGAGTCCCTTGGACAGCAAGGAGAGCAAACCAGTCCATCCTAAAGAAAATCAACCCTGAATATTCATTGGAAGGACTGATGCTGAAGCTGAAGCTCTAATACTTTGGTCACCTGATGTGAAGAACCAGCTCTGGAAAAGATCCCAACTCAGGAGAAGACTGAAGGTAGGAGGAGAAGGGGACGACAGAGGATGAGATGGTTGGAAGGCATCATCGATTCAATGAATGTGAGTTTGAGCATACTCCAGGAGAGAGTGAAGGGCACGGAGGCCTGGAATGCTTCCATGCGGTCTCAAATTGAGTGAACGAACAGCAATGACTACAGTGAAAATGAGGTGCCTCAGGTAAAAAGTTTAAAGGAATATAAAAAGCTCAGTAAACAGAGAAATCATATGTAATTAAATATTTGTAAAAGTTAATTTGAAAGTCTATAATAAAGAAAATTTCAAAATTTTAAATAAAAATACAATTAGAATTACTGAATTCTCCTTTTGTCTTAGGCTCTAGTATGACCGATCATGGTACAGGTTCTTTGCCATAGTTTTCTCCACAGTTTAGGTAAAAATGACTAAAATAAATGGTTTTATATTAAGATTTAAACATAAAATTAGTCTGATGGAAAATAGCATAGAATTTGCTGGATTCCACATTAGTGATTTTATTTTTATTATTATAGTACATGAGAAAAATGCAAATAACAATAAAAATATCTGAAAGTTTTTTTTTGAGGGGAAATGACAAATCAAACTTTTCCACTGATTTTTAGAAAGTTTCCTTTAGTTTCAGAGACTTCTTTCCCAAATTATTTGTGTGTTTTCAAACCAATATGCATTAGGGAAACTTATTTATATTGGGAGGATAAAAATCTCATTATCCAAAATCCATTTTTTGTGGCACAAGTTACTACAATAGCTTAAGTTAAATGGTTTTGACAGAATATTTATGCTTTTTGTAGGTAACTAGAACACATGGAAAATTTCTTCAGTAACATTTGGTTGGTGCCTGGTGGCATTAAGGAAAAAAAAAATCTAGAACCTATTAAGGCAGTCATTTTGAATTTGCCCACTAAAAAAATCTGTTTTGTGCAGATTGTGTATTTATTTGAGCAGTATAACAGATGTAGAGTATATTTTGCCTTGCAGTATTTTTCCTTATGTTTAATTGTAACTTAGAGCCAGAAAGAAGATGTAAAATACAATCAAGTAGGGGAGAAAAACACATTCAGAAAAGCAATTTTGATCATAAGCATGTGGTATCTATAGAAACTGTTATTTTGGAAAAGGGTTTGCCATTTCAGTGATCAAATTAATGAAGGTTTCATTAGATCTCTATTTTAACATAGCAATTTCAATACATACTACACTTTATGCAGTTGAGCTGTTCTATTGCTAATTTAGATTTTCAGAGTATTGGAATAAGAAATTCTTTTATTTGACAGGGAACAAAAGAAATACATAATATTTGAGATAAACATTTTTTTTTAATTTAGAAACAAACTACATTGTTGTGGAGAGAAATTTTGATGAGTAAATTCCTCAGTGAGAGCTCTGTGTTCTACCTCTCCTAGGAAAGGCAAGCATAATCCATAAACCTACCAGACCTGGCTATATTCTCGGAGAATATAAAGGTGTTAAGTCAGTTAGAGGAAACATTCTTCAGTTCCTGAAGCTAAGCACCATATGGAATATTACAACATTTCTTAAACAAACATTAAAAAAAAAAAAATCTAAGCAGGGAAAGAATAAAAGGAAGAAAAAAAGCTACATGGTTCACTGCAAGCTGCTTTCTAACTTATTAAAAATTTCCATATACCACGAGAACAGTTTTCTGAGACTATGGATTAACTAACCCTTTCTTCAATTTGTATGCAAAATTTCCAGAATCTATTACGTACAATCTTTACTGTTACTGAGAGGAGAAGAATTTCCCATGTCACAGCTCTGTGTGTTCTAGGCAGTGGCGTTTGAGGGCCTGAGCCCTGATCTACCACCCGTCTCCCCACCACACTCTGACTATAATGTGCGTGTGTGTCAACTGCTCAGTCATATCCAACTCTTTGCGACCCCACGGACTTCAGCCCACTAAACTGCTCGGTCCATGGGATTACTCCAACAAGAATACTGGAGTGGGTAGCCATTCCCTTCTCCAAGGGATCTTTCTGACCAAGGGATTGAACCCCAGTCTCCTGCACTGCAGGCAGATTCTTTACTATTTGAGCTTCCAAGGAAGCCCAGCTATAATAGGACTAGGTAAAAGGATAATCCTTATTGAATCATTTTATCCTCACCTTGGTTTTCCTGAGGCCAAACACAAAGAATGAGTTTTCTACAATGCCAAGTGTGATTCTATTAATATCTTCAAATTAAACGGCATTATATCAATCATCTTTATCATTTTCAGAGTGAGCTGTAGTTGGATCTACCGTTTCAATGTATTAGTGTTATCCTTCTAATAAATTAATATGGTTATCACAGAGCAAAAAAAATAAAAATCTATCTTTATGAGAACACTGAGAGAATATAGTTGGCTCTCTGTAGTCTTCGGTTCTATATCTTTCTATTCAACCAACAATGGATAAACAAATTTCTAAAAAGGAAATTCCAGAAGTTGCCAAAAGCAAAACTTGAATTTGCCACACCAACAATTATTTACATAGCATTTACATTTTATTATATATAATAAGTAATCTAGAGATTATACAAAGTATATAGGAAAATATGCAATAAGTTGTATACAAATATTATACCAGTTTACACAAGAAACTTGAATAACTTAGAATTTTGGTTTTATGTGGGTCTTGAAATCAATCTCCCACAGATACTGAGGGGCCAACATACTGAGAAGTATATTTTCCCATCTGTGTCTTCATTTCAGAGGGCCACTATAATTTCTTAGAGATTTTTTTTTACATATTTTTCTTCTACTTGGTACCTCTATTTAGGAAGTTATATTTAGCAAGAGTCATCAAGCCAAAGCATTTACATAAGCATACTGCATGATGTAAATTCAATAACCCAGGATGCATGTGAATGATAAACAGAAAAAAAAAAATAATGTTTCAAATTTAAAAGAGCCATTGGGAAATATGTCCCAAGACAGACTTTCAATTCTCCTGTTACCCTTTCTGTTTCTGCTATGATTATTTGGTTTTTCTTCTCCTCTGTAATATTCTATTGTTCCCTCTTGATTTCTATTTACATATGAAGGGCTTCCCTGGTGGCTCAGATGGTAAAGCATTTGTCTGCAATGCAGGAGACCCAGGTTTGATCCCTGTGTTGGGAAGATCCCCTGGAGAAGGAAATGGCAGCCCGCTCCAGTACTCTTGCCTGGAAAATCCCATGGATGGGGGAGCCTGGTAGGCTACAGTCCACGGCATCACAGAGTGGTGACTGAATGACTTCACTTTCACTTTTTCATGATGGCAAATCTAATATCCAAGCTGTACAAATCTAATGTTCTAGCTGCCAAATGAATAGTCTTCAGGAAATTTTATTTAAGCTAGCTACCACCAACAAAGGACACTCATTTTTTTGGAGGTTTGATTTATTGCTCTGACTGTGTCCATTTAGTCAAAGCTACAGTTTTTCCAGTAGTCATGTGTGGATGTGAGAGTTGGACCATAAAGAAGACTGAGTGCCAAAGAACTGATGCTTTTGAACTATGGTGTTGGAGAAGACTCCTGGGAGTCCCTTGGACTGTGAGATCAAGCTAGTCAATCCTAAAGAAAATCAATCCTGAATATTCATTGGAAGGACTGACGCTGAAGCTGAAGCTCTAGTACTTTGGCCAACTGATATGAAGAGCTGACGGATTAGAAAAGACTCTGATGCTGGGAAAAGTTGAAGGCAGGAGGAGAAGGGGGCAAGATGTTTGGATGGCATCACAGACTCAATGGACATGAGTTTGAGAAAGCACTGGGAGATGGTGAAGGACAGGGAAGCCTGGCGTGCTGCAGTTCATGGGGTTGCAAAGTGTCAGACAAGACTGAGCAACTAAGCAACAACAGCAACTATGCAAAGAAAAAGCCTGTTCTCCACTCTTTTAAAGAAAATTTCTGTGCACTCTAAATGGTGGACATTGAAATATTTCTAGTCATTTTGGGCTGAATTTGTAACAATAACCAAAAGAAATAATAAGGATTGAAAATATATATAGAATATATTTATTGATTTAACTATTTACTTTGCCAGGCTCTATGCTAGGCTATGAAACATAGATTTAATTATGTTTCATATAACACCCTGGAGGAACTCAGTTTTCTAGGGGGAAAAAGCATGTATTGGTTAGGGTCCTGCTGGAAATAAATGTCACAATCAAAAAAGTGAATGATGAAAGTTTAATGAAGGGACTACCTGAAAGGAAATGAGCAGAAGAGAGAACAGGCGAGTAGGACCAATTAGAGCAGGAAGCATTTAACACCATGTACTAGATAAGCAGAAGAGAGTCGACTTAAAGGGGCAAAATGAAAATATCCACACAGCACCAGAAAATTATATGGTAAGTAAAATATGAAACTACGTAGAACATTTTAAGAATCATACAGGATTGGTGGGTAGGGACTGAGAAGTGAATAGAAACAGATGAGAGCAGTATCACTGTATGATGGTCCCTGGGGGTGGTGGTTTAGTCATTAAGTCTTGTCTGACTCTTGCAACCCCGTGGACTGCAGCCCACCAGGCTCCTCTCTGTATGGGATTTTCCAGGCAAGCATACTGGAATGGGTTGCCATTTCCTTCTCCAAGGGATCTTCCCAAAGCAGGGATTGAACCTGGGTCTCCTGCATTGCAGGCAGATTCTTTCTTTTTTTTTTTTTAGATTCTTTCTTGAATGAGCCACCAGGAAAGTCCTATGATGGTCTCTAGCACTATCCATAATACTTTGTACTGACTTCACTTCTAGTTGAGGCACAAGGTGGTAATACTGATCAGATCATGACTTGTTTTATGTTAAAACAATAGAACAAATAGTATTTATATTTTTAAAATATAGGATAATTATTTATAGGATAGATATTTTTCTTTGCAATAAACCTACCCAAAATAGTAGCGTCAATAAATTCTCACAGTAGCTTGCACCTACCAGAGTCCCTATCATTTTTCTCTTTGCAAGCATCCCAAGGTAAATACTTATTTGAACAATGTTAAGTAAGAGTATGGGAGTGATTTTATTCAAATAACCAGAAGTTCATCTCTTTTGTTCTCTGATTCTAAAGGGATTACTTAAATAACCTGTTATAGACTGAATGCTTGTGTCCTCCTAAAATGTGTATGTTGAAGCCCTAACTCCAAATATGACAGTTTTGGGAGACGGAGGCTTTAGGGAAGTATGAGAGGTCAAGGAGTCTTAAGAACAGAGCCCTCATTTGGCAGCACTAGTGGATTTTCAAGATGAAACACTAGGGAGCTTTAGCTTTCTCTCTCCCTCCCTCTCCCTTCACCTTCTCTCTTCACCATGTGAGCACACAGTGAGACAACAGCACCTGCAAACCACAAAACAGAGCCTCTATCCCAGACTTTTTCACTTCAGGAACTGAGAGAAAATAAATTTATGTAGTTTAAGTCACCTAGGCTCTGGTATTTTGTAATGGCAGCCTGAGCTGCTAATATAGAACCAAAAATCTCTGTTAATATATTGTCTTATATTCTCTATTATTTTACTAAAAAGGAAAAGAATGAGGGGGAAAAAAAGAACCAAAACCTGAACTCTTAACTAGAATTTAGATTAAAATCAAATATGCTCTGATCAGGGGAAATTTCCTTGAGTAAGGTGATGGCCTCTGTTTTAAAGAATGAAAAAGAGGTTAGTTAGGCCAAGATGACTGGAGAATCCCATGGACGGAGGAGCCTGGTGGGCTGCAGTCCATGTGGTCGCGAGGAGTTGGATACGACTCAGCAACTTCGCTTTCACTTTTCGCTTTCGTGCATTGGAGAAGGAGGCGGCAGCCCACTCCAGTGTTCTTGCCTGGAGAATCCCAGGGACAGGGGAGCCTGGTGGGCTGCTGTCTATGGGGTCGCACAGAGTCGGACACGACTGAGGCGATTTAGCAGCAGCAGCAGCAGCAGGCCAAGATGAAAAAAAAAGGGAGGGGGGAATCATTTTATGAACCAGGGTCACTTGAAGAAGACATAAAGGGGAAAACAGTATAATGACTCAGAAAAACAATATAATAGCGCAGAAAAACAAGAAGTGGATGAAGAAGGAAGTTTGAAGCAAAGAAGGATGGGGGATGAAGTCATTTGGGGGCAGATCAACTGGCTAAAAAATATTTGAAAAATTGCAGTATAAATATCTACTGAAAATCTTCCTTTGAAATACAAAGACTTGTGGTTTTTTGTTCTTTGTGTGTGCTCTGATCACAATTGCTTATTTGGAACTTAGAGGACTCATTAAGAAATACTACCATATAGTTTCTATTAAAAAAAAAAAAGAACATCCTAAGTTGGCCTTTGTGAAAATTTCCTATTCATTTTATGAAAGAGAAAAGCCTTGGCACATAAGAAGGTCAGCTTCAGACTTTTCCTGTGTAGCTATTTCTGCAAACATCAAAAACTCTCTGCAGATTAAATATAGTATATATAAAGGGGGTATAGAGGGAGGGAATATACAGCAGTAGAAGATAAAACTCAAATTAGTTTACTCTTAGGCTGGAAAATTAGCCAAAACTTTATCTCGGCTTTTATTTTTGAAAAAGAGTCCATAATAACAATTTCCAATGAATGAGTTATTTCAAGAAATGAAAACAACCCAAAATGTTGTGTTAGGTAGTGAATAAACAAAAGTGCCACACACAAAGATGTTTATCTAGAGGCATGGCTCCTTTTGCAAGAAATTTGTGTGCTTATCTTCTGGTTAAAAAATAAATAACTATTTAATAACATTTTAACTATACTAATAAATATATTTCAAATATAAACATTTCTGAATTAAAGAGGATTCTTAAAATTGATGAAGTCTTACCAGGCAAAAGTTACAATGTAGCTATTATTGCCTCAGCAAGCCTGAAATTAATCATAGTTATTCATATGGTCCTCACATCAATTGAGTTATGTGCATTATTTATACTGAAAGTGTTGCACTTAATTGCAGCTTAATAAATATCTTAAAATTTTGATACTGTGATTCAGCATGGAAACAAAAATGCGTGTGAGTAGAACAGTATGGCAATATAGCAGATTAATATATGATTAAAAAAGAACTCCATGGCAAGACATAACAAAAGTTCATTAGCAATAGTTGTTGAAAACAAATTTCAAGTGATTTTTTAAAGCACTGTATTACATATAAATTAACTATATTTCTACTTTCTTGATGTTCCTTAAAAGAATAAGGAGGTGATTGGATGGTATCACCGACTCAATGGACATGTGTTTGAGCAAATTCTGGAAGATAGTGAAGGACAGGGAAGCCTGGCATGCTACAGTTCTTGGGGTCCCAAAGAATCAGATACAACTTAGCCACTAAACAACAACAACAACTGATGATGTCTTAGATGTATTGAAGTACAAAAAAGAGATTTTTTCCCCCTTAAACTGTGTTAATACAAAAAAACAATTATTACCAGCTTTTACAATGTCTGGGGCCATGTTTGAAAATTTAAAAATAGATATCACTCTATGAAGTTGATCTTAAGAAATAACAGAAAATTATCCAAGCATTATTTTTACATTGTAATACAATTCTGTCATTGTTATAGTTTAGTTGTTAAGTCGTATCTGACTCTTTTCCAACCTCATAAACTGTAGCTCTTCAGATTCCTCTCTCCATAGGATTTTCCAGGCAAGAATACTGGAGTGCATCGCTATTTCCTTCTCCAGGGGATCTTCCTGACCCAGGGATCAAACCTGCATCTTCTGCACTGGTGGGTGGATTCTTCACCACTGAGTCACCTGGGAAGCCCAGTATAATTCTGGAGTTGCTAAAGTAAACATGAATTTAGCAATGATGTTAAAATCAGAAGTCTAGATAAATGGTTTGGTTATGCCAAAGAGATACACAATAGGGGAAATAAAATACTGGAAAATTGAGAAACAGTACAAACAATGAAATTATACTTTAACATATGAATAAATTGATCTTTTTTACTGGTTGAGTGATCACCTATACTTGCATTGATGATGAGGATATCTCAACAGTGTGGAATCATAGGATCTAGCCTGAGTAGGTAAGTAAATAGCACATGGTTTTATACCATCTCTACTTTCTCTTACTACAAATCTTAGTTAAAATAGATAGAAGAGAGAGTCTGTTACCAATAGGACAGAGTGAATACTGGATCTTCCCACAAGTATAAGTTATAAACTCTGGTTCCATTCTTATGCAAATGAGGGTTATATACTCTGAACAAAATATATTAAACTACTATCTAGGGCTCTGGAAAGTTTTAAAGTAAAGGTAGTCAAATATTGAAAGTAAGTCAAAATTAGGAGTAACAAAAAAATATTGAAGTAAATTTTGCAGTTTTATTTTTGTTTCCCTGAGGGTGGCCATAAATTTTTGACCTTGATGGCAGAGTATGAGGGGCACATTTCTGGAAAAAGAGTCTAAATCTATTTGCTTGAGAAATCAATGGAAGGAATTCAGGGCAATAAAATTCTGCTGGAGATTTAGGAAAACCCTAGAAAGGAGAGAGCCAAAAAAGAGGGGAAAAGTCCATGTGTATCAGCCCAGATTTATAGCTGATTCCACATCTGCGTGGGGAAAACAGCTCTCTGCTAAGGCTGAAAGCCCTGAACCGAGAGGCGAACTGCCATATAGTCACTGCATGTCATTTTAAAGCTTGAGTCTAGGCAATTGAATTGCCCAATAAAACAAAAACATGCATACTCTGGGGGGAAATATGAGAATTCATGGTCTACATAACATAATATATAAAATGTTCAGGATAAAATTTTCATCCTTAACATACAGGAAACAAGATTGTATTACTCTGTTTTAAGAATAGGCAATAAACTGGTGCAACACTTGAGATGACCAGGATGTAGAATTATCAGAAGCTGATATAAATATGTTTAGTGGTCAGGTAAAGTAAAATATGTTCATTAAAAAATAGATAGGAATATTAGAAAAGAAGTAGAAAATATAAGAAATAACCAAATGCAATTTCTAAAGAAAATTTTGGAACTGAAAAATAACAACATTTAAAATAAGAAATGTACTAGTTTGACTTATTAATAAAAGAAATAGAAGAAAAAATAAAATTGAAGGCAGATTATATAGATATAAATATAAATATTTATATGTATAGAAATTATCCACTCAGAAGAAGAGATAAGAGACTGCAAGATGTACTAAGTTTTAAAGATCTAAGGAAGGTTGATCAAAAAAGTTCTCCTTTCTCTAAAGGGGACGAGAGATCGACTAGAGATAACAACATATTTGAATAAACAGAGGCAGGAAAGTATGCAAATGTGATGAAACATATAAATTCACAGACTTAAGAAACTTAGCCTATTAGTGCAAGAAACCTATTAAAATCTAAATTAGATACACTTGAAAAAATTCACATCTAGGCATATAAGAGTCAAATACTAAAGACTAATATGAAAATAAAATTTTGCAAAAAATAAAAATGACAATAGAAAAAAATTATATATTAAGCATAGGGAAAATACAATCTAAACCATTATAGACTTCTAAACAAAAACATGAAGTATAGAAGATAACAGAAAACCTTTGAAAAGACTGAAAGCAAAACAAGACAAACAAAAAACAAACATTAACAAAGAATTCTGTGTTCAGTGAAAATATCCCCCAAGAATTAAGGTTTATAGGTATTTTTCATGTAAATGAAAAATTAAGGGAGTTTGCAACCATCAGACTGATACAGAAATACAGTGTAAAATAAATTCTGTAGGTTGAAGGAAAATGATAGCAGAGGACACTTGAATACTCAAGAGAGAATAAAGAGAATTAGAAATAATAAACATGTGGGTAAATAAAGCTATATTTTCTCCCAATTTATTTAAACACATATATTTGCATAAAAGGTATATTTTTGCAAAAATGCATGAAAAACATGGTGATGCCAATAGAGTTCCAGAAAAACACCTACTTCTGCTTTACTGACTACGCCAAAGCCTTTGACTGTGTGTATCACAACAAAACCTGGAAAATTCTTCAAGAGAAGGGAATACAAGACCACCTATCGTGCCTCCTGAGAAATCTATGTGCAGGTCAAGAAGTAACAGTTAGAACTGGACATGGAACAATGGGCTGGTTCCAAATTGGGAAAGGAGTATGTCAAGGCTGTATATTTTTACCCTGCTTATTTAACTATATGCAGAGTACACCGTGCTAAATGCCGGGCTGGATGAAGCACAAGCTGGAATCAAGAATAACAGGAGAAATATCAACAACCTCAGATACTCAGATAACACCACCCTTATGGCAGAAAGAGAAGAAGAACTAAAAAGCCTCTTGAGGGTGAAAGAGGAGAGTGAAAACGTTGACTTAAAACTCAGCATTCAAAAAACGAAGATCATGGCATCCAGTCCAATCACTTCATGGCAAATAGATGGGGAAACAATGAAAACAGTGACAGACTTTATTTTCTTTGGCTCCAAAATCACTGCCGATGGTGACTGCAGCCATGAAATTAAAGACACTTTTGCTCTTTGAAAGAAAAGTTATGACCAACCTAGACAGCATATTAAAAAGCAGAGATATTACAAAAAGTCCACCTAGTCAAAGCTATGATTTTTCGAATAGTCATGTATAGATGTGAGAGTTCAACTATAAAGAAAGCTGAGGACCAAAGAACTGATGCTTTTTAACTGCAATGTTGGAGAAGATTCTTGAGAGTCCCTTGGACACCAAAGAGATCAAACGAGTCAATCCTAAAGGAAATCTGTCCTGAATATTCATTGGAAGGACTGATACTGAAGCTGAAACTCCAATCCTTTGACCACCTGATATGAAGAACTGACTTACTGGAAAAAGACCCTGATGCTGGGGGAGATTGAAGGTGGGAGGAGAAGGGGATGAGAGAGGATGAGATGGTTGGAAGTCATCACTAACTCCATAAACATGAGTTTGAGCAAGCTCCGGGAGTTGGTGATGGATGGGGAAGCCTGTGTGTTGCAGTCCATGGGGTCTCAATGAGTTGGACATGACTGAGCGACTGAACTGAACTTATTTGCAGGAACTAGAAGTTTTATCACTATCATTTGGAGTTGCTCATGTATGAAGGTATAATACATGTGAAAACAACAAGATACAGAGTGTCAAGGAGGGCAAAAGGGGCCTATGTTGAGATAATTCTACATTTAAGTGATAAACCATCCTACGTAAGCTGTGAAAAATAAACACAGGTGTTGTTAGTTTTATAATAATTAGTTAAAAGTGTCAAAAGGAATACTTAAGATGTGAAAAGTTTTAAAAAGGAAAATTCAGAAAGATTAAGGAGAAAATAGAGGAATAAAAAGCAAAGAGACCAAATAGAAAATAAATAATTAAATTTCTAGACTTGAACTATAACAATAATTATGTTAAATGTTAATGAATTAAACACTCCAATTGAAAGTCAGATTATGAGAATGGAATAAATATAAAACCTATCTATCTGTTGTGTATATAAGACACACTTTAAATAGAGTTAAACAAATAAGTTCAAAGTGCAAATAGTAAACATAAGAAGCCTGGAGTGACTAACAATATAAGATAAAATATGCCATGCTGTGCTTAGTCATGTCCGACTCTCTGTGACAGCATGGACTGTAGCTCACCAGGTTCTTCTGTCCATGGGGATTCTCCAGGCAAGAATACTAGAGTGGGTTGTCATGTCCTCTTCTAGGGGATCTTCTCAACCCAGGGATTGAATCCAGGTCTCCTGCATTGCAGACAGAATACTGAAGATAAAATATACTTTAAGATAAAATATACAAGACAAAAAACATTATCAAAGATAAAGAAGAACATTTCAGAATCACAAAGGGTGTCAATTCATCAGGAAGACATAATTATAAATGTCTATATTTCCTATAAAATAGCCTCAAATTCATGAATCAAATTTGACAAAATTAAAGCAAGAAGTAAATAACTACTAAATCACAGGAGATTTTGATGTCCATCTCTCAGCAACTGATAGAACAATTAATCAAAAATTAATTAGAAGACAAAAGCATTTGAACATCATTCTTAATAAATACTGGAGCTAATTGATATTTATAAAATATCATATGCAAAATTATAGGAATACACATTTCTTCACAAGTGCACACATATATATACTCACCAAGACAGACCACAGGCTGTTCCATACAAATTTCAGTTATTTTTAAAAGATTGAAGTCATACCAAATATGTTCTTGGATCCCGTGGCATTATATTAGGAATATGTAACATGGTGTTTAGGAAACCACAAAATATTTGGAAATTAAACCATACAATGCTAAATAATCTATTGGACACAGAACACATCACATAAAAAAGTAGAATACATTTCAAAACCTATGATAAGCAAAACAGGGGTTGGGGATGCCAAATCTCCATGTAGTCACAAATCTGTATATAATTTATAACTGCTGCTGCTGCTGCTAAGTCGCTTCAGTCGTGTCCGACTCTGTGCGACCCCATAGACGGCAGCCCACCAGGCTCCCCAGTCCCTGGGATTCTCCAGGCAAGAACACTGGAGTGGGTTGCCATTTCCTCCTCCAATGCATGAAAGTGAAAAGTGAAAGTGAAGTCGCTCAGTTGTGTCCGACTCCTAGCGACCCCATGGACTGCAGCCTACCAGGCTCCTCTGTCCATGGGATTTTCCAGGCAGGAGTACTGGAGTGGGGTGCCATTGCCTTCTCCAATTTATAACTAGTCCTTCCTATACTCAGTTCCTCCTTATCCACAGTTCCTCATCTGCATGCAGATTCAACCAACCTCAGCTCATGTAGTATATCAGTACAATCGTAAAAAACTGAAAAAGATCTTTAAGTGGAACTGCACAATTCCAACCTGTGTTGTTCAAGGGTTAATTATACATCAGAGTTTATGGGGTACAAGTAAAATAGCACTTAACATGGATATTTTACCTTTAAATCGGTGTTTTTCTTTAAGAAAAAATAACAACCTAATATTTTACCTCAGGAATCTAGAAGAAGAGCAAAGTAACTCCAAGGCAAGAAATAAAAAAAAAAAAAAAAAAAAGAGTAGAAGAAACCAACTACAAGAAGAGCAATAAAGAAAAGTAACTGTTTAAAAGCTGGTTCTTTGAAAATAATCAATGAATTTGACAAAGAACTAGCTGGACCAATCAATGAAAATCAGAGAAGACAAATCACCAGTATCAGGAACAAAACAGGATTGTTACTAAAGTTCCTATAGACTAATAAAGATCCTGAAGGGACATAAAAGAATATTATGAACAACTTTATACCAATGAATTAGCAATTCATATGACAGGGAAAATTTCTTCAAAGACACAGTTTCAAGAATCACTAAAGTAGTAATAGATAAACTGGATAGCTATCTTTACATCTACTAATGAAATTTAGTTCAAAGCTACAAAACTTTTCCATAAAACAAATCGAAACACACATTAGCCTTCTAAACAGAAAAAAATCTCTCTAAACTCAGATGATTCAATCAGATGATGGCAAATTCTATCAAATACTTAAGGAAGAAATAATACCATACAGACAAAAAGTGTTTTACCCAAACTCTTCCAGAGACTAGAAAGGCAGAGTAATATTTTCCAATGAGTTTTATAAGAACAAAATTGCCAAAAGCAAAAAATTTACAAGTAAATAAACCTGCAGATCATCTATACCCCTAATAAACCTAGGCACAAGTACCCACAAAAGATATTAGGAAAGCAAATACAGCAATATATATGTATATTTAAAGACAGATAATGAACAAGTGGGATCTATCCCAGCAATGCAAATATTAGGCCAATTTGAAAATGAATCTCTAATTTATCATAATAATAGAATAAAGATAAAAGTCTGCAAGCCAATTTAATAGACGCAATAAAAATCTTCAGAAAGATACATTAAAATATCTCAGAAATGTAGTAATTAGTAAGAACTTCCTCACTCTGATAAAAAGAATTTAAAAAATACACAGGCACAGAACACACGGTCATAGAGTTTTAACATGATTTTAAACTCAAAATACTAGTGATAGAATACTGCTGCTGCTAAGTCAATTCAGTCGTGTCCGACTCTGCGCGACCCCATAGACGGCAGCCCACCAGGCTCCCCCGTCCCTGGGATTCTCCAGGCAAGAACACTGGAGTGGGTTGCCATTTCCTTCTCCAATGCATGAAAGTGAAAAGTGAAAGTGAAGTTGTTCAGTCGTGTCCAACTCTTCGTGACCCCATGGACTGCAGCCTACCAGGCTCCTCTGTCCATGGGATTTTCCAGGCAAGAGTGCTGGAGTGGGGTGCCATTGCCTTCTCCAGTGATAGAACACTAGGACAATGGAAATACAGTCACAGTGTCTTAGAGATTTTCTTTGTGTACTATGTTACATCAGTCTACTCAGAAACTAACACTTCAACTAACAAGTACTTATGCCTTGTATATTCTTGACTTAAAATACCCCACACTCTACTAATTTTTCCTCACCTATAAAAAGATAACAATAAAGAATTTTAAAATTAAAAAGAAAATATTATTTATCTCATAGTGAATTGGTAAGAAGAAAGGAGTTAATTTATGTGAGAGGCTTAGAATAGTACCTGACACATAGTATTTTGTGTTTTATTTATTATTAAAACTGGGCTTCCCTGGTGGCTGAGACAGTAAATAATTTTTCTGCAATGCTGGAGACCCAAGTTTGATCCCTGGGTCAGGAAGATCCCTAGACGAAGGCAACGGCAACCCACTCCAGTATTCTTGCCTAGAGAATCCATGGACAGAGGAGCCTGGTTGCTATAGTCCATTGGGTTGCAAAGAGATGGACTTGACTAAGCAACACAGAATAATATTATTAAATATATAACATCTTATGAAACTAATCATTTTTATATTATAGATTATGGATAAGAATCCCACATATTATGTTTTAGCCAGATTGTTGACATTTTAATATCTCCAAACTGTTATTTTTTGGGACTGTATCTTTGATCAAATTGATTTCATTTAAAATGATGATTTTATTTATTGTAATATGGGGATCTCCTGAGTAAAACTTTAGTGACACAACTTCACATATTCATAATATTTATATTTAGTTGATAACAACCTGTATGAGCTGTAAAAAACATTTTGTGGAGCCCAATACAATACCATGAACAAAGCTAGAGGAGGTGATGGAATTCCAGTTGAGCTATTTCAAATCCTAAAAGATGATGCTGTGAAAGTGCTGCACTCAATATGCCAGAAAATTTGGAAAACTCAGCAGTGGCCACAGGACTGGAAAAGGTCAGTTTTCATTCCAATCCCAAAGAAAGGCAATGATAAAGAATGTTCAAACTGCAGCACAATTGCACTCATTTCACATGCTAGCAAAGTAATGCTCAAAATCTCTATGTCAGGCTTTAACAATACATGAACCGTTAACTTCCAGATGTTCAAGCTGGATTTAGAAAAGGCAGAGGAACCAGAGATCAAATTGCCAACATCTGCTGGATCGTCGAAAAAGAAAGAGTATCCAGAAAAACATCTATTTCTGCTTTATTGACTATGCCAAAGCCTTTGATTGTGTGGGTCACAACAAACTGTGGAAAATTCTGAAAGAGATGGGAATATCAGACCACCTGACATGCCCCCTGAGCAATCTGTATGCAGGTCAGGAAGCAACAGTTAGAACTGGACATGGAACAACTGTCTGGCTCCAAATAGGAAAAGGAGTACATTAAGGCTATATATTGTCACTGTGCTTATTTAACTTATATGCAGAGTACATCATGAGAAACACTGGGCTGGATGAAACACAAGCTGGAATCAAGATTGCTGTGAGAAATATCAGTAACCTCAGATATGCAGATGACACCACCCTTATGGCAGAAAGTGAAGAGGAACTAAAAAGCCTCTTGATGAAAGTGAAAGAGGAGAGTGGAAAAGCTGGCTTAAAGCTCAACGTTCAGAAAACTAAGATCATGGCATCTGGTTCCCCATCAATTCATGGCAAATAGATGGGGAAACAGTGACAAACTTTATTTTGGGGGGCTCCAAAGTCACTGCAGTTGGAGACCACAGCCATGAACTAAAAAGACACTTACTCCTTGGAAGGAAAGTTATGGCCAACATAGATGGCATGTTAAAAAGCAGAGACATTACCTTGCCAACAAAGGTCCATCTAGTCAAGGCTATGTTTTTTCCAGTACTCATCTATGGATGTGAGAGTTGGACTATAAAGAAAGCTGAGCGGTGAAGAACTGATGCTTTTGAACTGTGGTGTTGGAGAAGACTCTTGAGAGTCCTTTGGAATGCAAGGAGACCAACAGTCCATTCTAAAGGAGATCAGTCCTGGGTGTTCATTGGAAGGACTGATGTTGAAGCTGAAACTCCTATACTTTGGCCACTTGATGGGAAGAACTGACTCACTGGAAAAGACCCTGATCCTGGGAAAGATTGAAGGCAGGAGGAGAAGGGGATGACAGAGGATGAGATGGTTGGATGGCATCACTGACTTAATGGACACGAGTTTGGGTAGACTCTAGAAGTTGGTGATGGACAGGGAGGTCTGGAGTGCTGCAGTCCATGGTGTCGCAAAGAGCACATGACTGAGAGAGTGAACTGAACTGATACCATAGTAGTCATATTTTCAATAACAATTGACTATAGAAGATTTCAAAATGACAAAAAAACAATGTTCAGTATAAGAATGCACTAATGAATTTTCATTTCATTCATCAATATATGGAGTTTTAAATAATAAATGGTATTGAGCAATTACAAGATATGCTTACTGACTTCATACAACAAGTTTATAATGTAAAGGTTGTTACCTGCATTTTGTAGATGAAAAGATGTAAGTTAGGGCAACTTGAGTAATATGTTCAGTGCCTCACTCCTAGAGGAGGGAATGGATTCAAAGTCAGATGTGGCTGATTCCAAGTTCATTCATATGCTGTGTCTCATAGTAGTGTGCCAGATGTACCAATCAATAACACTGGAACCAAAATGTGCTGCCTGTACAGAATCCTTGAAATAACTGAATTCCCCAAATGCCTGAGTCACATAGTCTGAGAAGTGGTGTTTTACACCACTGAGCACTGCATGCTTTGTATGATGATACATTATCCGTCAGAGCTTTACAATAACACATGTGACTCGCTTCACTGGCTTCCTGCACACTGGTAAAAGTAATCCCTGAAAGCCTGCTTACCTTGTATTCTTTTGAGAAAACCAGGATATTTCCCCTTTATGAGCTATACTTACTGTTTTCTGTTTCTTCACAACACATTTTTTAATACTATAATTTCCTAGTACATTCAGTCTTTTGCTTGGAAATTAATTGCATACTAACAGCAGTTCCATCCTTCCCCATTGATCAATTTCCTCCCTTTAAGTCTCTGTGATTTATTCTAGTCATGTTTGTCATTAACTAAGATTTTTAAAGACTATTAAAAAAATTCTCTTCTGAAGGTACACTCTGACAATCAGGGGTGCACATTTACTCTTTCTAACTGACAGAATGCAGTACATGCTTGAAGTATGGGGCATTTTTTTTTTTCAGTTCAAATTAGAAGTACATTATAAAAGTAATAGAAAAAGCTAATAGACTATAAAAATTTTTAAACTAGAAAACATAAATCCCTCCGATTCTTACTTTCATCTCATAATAAGTAAATTTAAAATGGAGAAATGTGACTAAATTTTTATCTCACAGTTTATATTTATTTTGCTAACATTCACCATGAATAAGAGTACCAAATTCTACACATACTTGATTATATTCATCAGAGTTCAACATGGAAACTGAAACCTCTCAATTCTGAACAGGAAATTTGTGACAGATAATATAAGAGCTGAGAAACCAAATGGCCTGGTTAGGTAATCTTGAGATGAAAAACAGCAAGAAGTTATTACTACCACTCCTCAGACTGGACTGGCAGCATGCCCATCCCACATGAAGAGTTGCAGAGGAAAACATTTAGAATGGTGGTCATGGTGGGAGGAGTGTTTTTTTAATGTCACTGACAAAAAAAAAAAAAGTCACTGACATTGTTTAGAATTGCTAGCTTACGGTTATAGAAAACATAGGCTGACTTTTCAGTTCAGTTTAGTTGCTCTGTTGTGTCTGACTCTTGTGACCCCATGGACTGCATCATACCAGGCTTCCATGTCCATAACCAACTCCCAGAACTTCCTCAAACTCATGTCCGTCAAGTCGGTGATGCCACCCACACATCTCATCCTCTGTTGTCCCGTTCTCCTCCTGCCTTCAATCTTTCCCAGTATCAGGATCTTTTCCAGTGAGTCAGTTTTTCACATCAGGTGGCCAAAGTGTTGGAGCTTCAGCTTCAGCATCAGTCCTACCAATGAATATTCAGGACTGATTTCCTTCAGGATTGACTGGTTTGATCTCCTTGCTGTCAAAGGGACTCTCAAGATTCTTCTCCAACACCACAGTTCTAAAGGATCAATTCTTCAGAGATCAGCTTTCTTTATGGTCTAACTCTCACTTCCACAATTATTACTGGCAAAGCAATAGCTTTGACTAGACAGGCCTTTGCTGGCAAAGTAATGTCTCTGCTTTTTAATCTGCTGTTTAGATTAGTCATAGTTTTTCTTCCAAGGAGCAAGCGTCTTTTAATTTCATGACTGCAGTCACCATCTGCAGTGATTTTGGAACCCAAGAAAAGAAACTCTCTCATTGTTTCCATTGTTTGCCCATCTATTTGCCACTCAGTGATGGTACTGTTTTTTTATATTTCTCCCAGCAATCTTGATTCCAGCTTCTTCATCCAGTCCAGCATTTCTCCTGATGTACTCTGCATATAAGTTAAAGAAGTAGGGTGACAATATACAGCCCTGACTTACTCCTTTCCCAATTTGGAACCAGTCTTTTTTTCCATGTCCAGTTCTAACTTTTGCTTCTTGACCTGCATACAGATTTCTCAGAAGGCAGGTCAGGTGGTCTGGCATTCCCATCTCTTTAAGAATTTTCCATAGTTTGTTGTGATCCACACAGTCAAAGGCTTTGGCATAGTCAATAAAGCAGAAGCAGACATTTTTCTGGAACTCTCTTGCTTTTTTGGTGATCCAGCAGATGTTGGCAATTTGATTTCTGGTTCCTCTGGCTGACTTTTAGTTATAATCTGCTTTTTAAATTTTCTTTGCACAGATTATTCCCGATTTTCTTCAACCAGTTGTACTGTTGATGCCATGTTGCCCACTGGGTATGACCTGGTGGGAACATGATAGATGGAAGAGAGATTATCTGAACTAGGAAGCTGGAATCGTGAGCTGGAATTATGCACAGCCAAGTAGGCAGTGTCACTCAGTGAAGCACTGCTCTAAGGAGACAGAGGGAAAAAATAACTTGATTCTCCTACCAGTTCATTCCTTTGGCAAATTTAGCTAGAAAGCAACTGACATGAGTGTTTGGAGTCAGTCCCCTTCCAATGAAGAATGAAGAGGAGAAAGAGAAGGAATGCACTTGGAAGCAAATGGCAAATAACTATCACACTTCAGATATGAGATATTACCCAGTTTTTTCATCTTTCTTCTCCAGGAGGGAAATATGGCTTTCTTTTATTTGTAGCCAGTTCAAACGATTTAAAACGTTCATTGGTCATTTGTTTTTCTTTCTTTTTTTCTGGATTGTCTGCTTGTATTATTTGAGACTTCTGTGGGGAAATGTTTTTGAGATCTTTTGATACAGTTTCTTTATCTCCTTATTCATTACTTAATAACTTTTTCATAAATAAGGATTTTGCCTTTTGACTTTGTAATTTTTATTCAGAAGTTTTAACTTTCATCTTGTCATGTATACCAATCTTTGCCATTATGTCATTCTGTAACCCAATATTATAAAAGCTATCTTGTTTATTCATTTTGTACTTCAACAGCTTCATTGTTCTGCCTAATTTCTTAATCCCTCTAAAATAGATTTGGAGATAGTGTAAGTTAAAGTTTAAAGTTAAATTTTAAAAATTAGTATCTAATTTCCCCAACACTATTTATTAAATTATCCTTTGTTCACTTATTTGAAATTATACCATTGACATATTTAAATTATATTTCACATGTTAAAGGTTAATAAACTTAGCTTAACAATTTACTTTATTTTATAAAGGTAGTAACTTAAATCTTTGGAAAACTAAAAATACTTCCAAATAAACAAACATGTCTTGGATATAATAACATTAATTTTAGTTTCAGATTTCCATTCCAGATAAACCAGCTAGCACTGTTGTCATTAGCCCTGGATTACTTTGACTGTTTTCTTTATCTTTTCATTCTTGCATAACTAGACAAAAGTTATATTTAGAGATTCCGTATGACTCAACTATAAATGCAATAAAATTCTGATTATGAAAATGACATTAATTAAACAAAATTATTAAAAATTACTATGGTAATTTCAAATAAGTTCACAAAAGCTAGCATTATACTTAATGGTGAAATCTTGAAAGCTTTCCTCTTAGATCAAGAACAAGTCAGCATGCTAACTTTCACTAGTTCTATTTAACACAGTACTGCAAGTCCTAGCCTGAAAAATGAGACAAGAAAATGAAATAGCAGGCATCCAAATTGTAAAGGAAGAAATAAAATGATCCCTCTTTACATATGACATGGTTTTATATGTGGAAAACCTTAATGACCACACAAAAAACCTATTAGAATTAATTAATGAATACAGCAGTAGCAGAGTACAAAAATCAACAAACAAAAGTCAGTTACTTCCATACACTAAAGTGAAGTAGCTCAGTCGTGTCCGACTCTTGGTGATCCCATGGACCGTAGCCTACCAGGTTCCTCCATCCATGGAATTGTACAGGCAAGAGTACTGGTGTGGGTTGCCATTTCCTTCTCCATGGGATCTTCCCAACCCAGGGAATAAACCCGGATCTCCCATGTTGCAGGCAGACACTTTACTGACTGAGCTACCAGGGAAGCCTCCATAAATTAACAAATAAACAATGTGAAAAAGGAAGAAAATAATCCCATTTAAATTGCAAAAATAGAACAAACAACCTAACTGAATCTACAAACTCAATGCAATTCCTATCAAAACTCCAATAACATGTCTTCCAGAAATTAAAAAATAAATAAATAAAAACTTCTAAAATTTCTTTAAAAATTTTTTTCAAAGGACACCAAGTAGCCAAAACGATCTTGAAAAAGAAGAACAAAGCTGAAGGACTTGCATTTCCTGACTTTAAAATGTATTACAAAGCTGTAGTAAAAAGATCCTCAAAATCACTAATTGTTAAGAAAAGGCAAATAAAAACTACAGTGAAATACTACTTTATATCCACTCAGTTCAGTTCAGTTCGGTTCAGTCACTCAGTCGTGTCCGACTCTTTGCAACCCCAGATTCACAGCACGCCAAGCCTCCCTGTCCATCACCAACTCCCTGAGTTCACTCAGACTCATGTCCATTGAGTCAGTGATGCCATCGAGCCATCTCATCTTCTGTCATCCCCTTCTCCTCCTGCCTCCAATTCTCCCAGCATCAGGGTCTTTTCCAGTGAGTCAACTCTTTGCATGAGGTGGCCAAAGTACTGGAGTTTCAGCTTCAGCATCAGTCCTTCCAATAAACACCCAGGACTGATCTCCTTTAGGATGGACTGGTTGGATCTCCTTGCAGTCCAAGGGACTCTCAAGAGTCTTCTCCAACACCACAGTTCAAAAGCATCAATTCTTCGGTGCTCAGCTTTCTTCACAGTCCAACTCACATCCATACATGACCACTGGAAAAACCATATCCTTGACTAGACGGACAATTGTTGGCAAAGTCTCTGCTTTTCAATATACTATCTAGTATATCTAGGTTGGTCATAGCTTTCCTTCCAAGGAGTAAGCGTCTTTTAGTTTCACAGCTTCAATCACCATCTGCAGTGATTTTGGAGCCCAAAATATAAAGTCAGACACTGTTTGTATTGTTTCCCCATTCATTTCCAATAAAGTGATGGGACCAAATGCCAAGATCTTCGTTTTCTGAATGTTGAGCTTTAAGTCAACTTTTTCACTCTCCTTTTTCAATTTCATCCAGAGGCTTTTTAGTTCCTCTTCACTTTCTGCCATAAAGGTGGTGTCATCTGCATATCTGAGGTTATTGATATTTCTCCCGGATCTTGATTCCAGCTTGTGTTTTTCCAGTCCAGGATTTCTCATGATGTACTCTGCATATAAGTTAAATAAGTAGGTGACAATATACAGCCTTGACATACTCCTTTTCCTATATGGAACCAGTCTTTTGTTCCATGTCCAGTTCTAACTGTTGCTTCCTGACCTGTATATAGGTTTCTCAAGAGGCAGGTCAGGTAGTCTGGTATTCCCATCTCTTTCAGAATTTCCCACAGTTTATTGTGATCCACACAGTCAAAGGCTTTGGCATAAACAAGAAAGCAGAAACAGATGTTTTTATGGAACTCTCTTGCTTTTTCCATGATCCAGTGGATGTTGGCAATTTGATCTCTGGTTCCTCTGCCTTTTCTAAAAACAGCTTGAACACCTGGAAGTTCACCGTTCACATACTGCTGAAGCCTAGCTTGGAGAATTTTGAGTATTACTTTACTAGCATGTGAGATGAGTGCAATTGTGCGGTAGTTTGAGCATTCTTTGACATTGCCTTTCTTTGGGATTGGGATGAAAACTGACCTTTTCCAGTCCTGTGGCCACTGCTGAGTTTTCCCAATTTGCTGGCATATTGAGTGCAGCACTTTCACAGCATCATCTTTCAGGATTTGAAATAGCTCCACTGGAATTCGATCACCTCCACTAGCTTTGTTCATAGTGATGCTTTCTAAGGCCCACTTGACTTCACATTCCAGGATGTCTGGCTCTAGGTCAGTGATCACACCATCATGATTACCTGGGTCATGAAGCTTTTTTTTGTACAGTTCTTCTGTGTATTCTTGCCGTCTCTTCTTAATATCTTCTGCTTCTGTTAGGTCCATACAATTTCTGTCCTTTATCGAGCCCATCTTTGCATGAAATGTTCCCTTGGTATCTCTAATTTTCTTGAAGAGATCTCTAGTCTTTCCCATTCTGTTGTTTTCCTCTATTTTTTTGCATTGATCCCTGAGGAAGGTTTTCTTCTCTCTTTGCTATTCTTTGTAAGTCTGCATTCAGATGCTTATATCTTTCCTTTTCTCCTTTGCTTTTTGCTTCTATTCTTTTCACAGCTATTTGTAAGGCCTCTTCAGACAGCCATTTTGCTTTTTTGAATGTCTTTTCCATGGGGATGGTCTTGATCCCTGTCTCTTGTACAATGTCATGAACCTCTGTCCATAGTTCATCACGCACTCTGTCTATCAGATCTAGTCCCTTAAATCTATTTCTCACCTCCACCGTATAATCATAAGGGATTTGATTTAGGTCATACCTGAATGGTCTAGTGGTTTTCCCCACTTTCTTCAATTTCAGTCTGAATTTGGCAATAAGGAATTCATGATCTGAGCCACAGTCAGCTCGTGGCCTTGTTTTTGCTGATTGTATAGAGTTTCTCTATCTTTGGCTGCAAAGAATATAATCAATCTGATTTCGGTGTTGACCATCTGGTGGTGTCCATGTGTGACTCTAAATAAAACAGGAATAACAGATGTTGGTGAAGATGTGGAGAAATTGGAGCACTTATGTACTCTTGGAACAAATTTAAATTTAGACAGCTGCTCAGTAAAACAGTATAGCAGTTTTATAAAAAAATAATTAACATGATCTAGCAATTCCACTACTTGAAGAAATATTTATATATTCTCATTTGTAGTAAAATTATTTACAATAGCTGAAGGTGTAGAATCTATCTAGAGCAGTCAAATTCATAGAGATAAAATGTAGGATGTAGTTTCCAGGAGCCTGGATGAATGGGGAATAAAAAGTTATTTTTAATGGCAAAGAATTTATATTTTACAAGATAAAAAGAGTTATGCAGACTGATGGTTGAAAAAAATGTGAAAGTAGTTAATACCCCTGAATCATACACATAGGCCTAGGATGGCAAATTTTATGTTAGATATGCTTTCATTCAGTTCATTTCAGTTCAGTTCAGTCACTCAGTCGTGTCCAACTCTTTGCAACCCCATGAATTGCAGCACGCCAGGCCTCCTTGTCCATCACCAACTCCCGGAGTTCACTCAAAGTCACGTCCATCGAGTCGGGGATGCCATCGAGCCATCTCATCCTCTGTCGTCCCCTTCTCCTCCTGCCCCCAATCCCTCCTAGCATCAGAGTCTTTTCCAATGAGTCAGTCTGCATGAGGAGGCCAAAGTACTGGAGTTTCAGCTTTAGCATCACTCCTTCCAAAGAACACCCAGGACTGATCTCCTTAAGAATGGACTGGTTGGATCTCCTTGTAGTCCAAGGGACTCTCAAGAGTCTTCTCCAACACCACAGTTCAAAAGCATCAATTCTTCGGCACTCAGCTTTCTTCACAGTCCAACTCTCACATCCATACATGACTACTGCAAAAACCATAGCCTTGACTAGACAGACCTTTGTTGGCAAAGTAATGTCTCTGCTTTTGAATATGCTATCTAGGTTGCTCATAACCTTCCTTCCAAGGAGTAAATGTCTTTTAATTTCATGGCCGCAATCACCATCTGCAGTGATTTTGGAGCCCCCAAAAATAAAGTCTGACACTGTTTCCACTGTTTCCCCACCTATTTGCCATGAAGTGATGGGACCAGATGCCATGATCTTTGTTTTCTGAATGTTGAGCTTTAAGC
Source organism: Bos javanicus (assembly GCF_032452875.1). Classification (NCBI taxonomy): domain Eukaryota; kingdom Metazoa; phylum Chordata; class Mammalia; order Artiodactyla; family Bovidae; genus Bos; species Bos javanicus. Next base: position 54,433,177 of record NC_083869.1, on the reverse strand, counting down.
CAACTTTTTCACTCTCCACTTTCACTTTCATCAAGAGGCTCTTTAGTTCCTCTTCACTTTCTGCCATAAAGGTGGTGTCATCTGCATATCTGAGGTTATTGATATTTCTCCCAGCAATCGTGATTCCAGTTTGTGCTTCTTCCAGCCCGGCATTTCTCATGATATACTCCGCATATAAGTTAAATAAGCAGGGTGACAATATACAGCCTTGACATACTCCTTTTCCTACTTGGAACCAGTCTGTTGTTCTGTGTCCAGTTCTAACTGTTGCTTCCTGACCTGTATATAGGTTTCTCAAGAGGCAGGTCAGGTAGTCTGGTATTCCCATCTCTTTCAGAATTTTCCACAGTTGATTGTGATCCACACAGTCAAAGGCTTTGGCATAGTCAATAAAGCAGAAATAGATGTTTTTCTGGAACTCTCTTGCTTTTTTGATGATCCAGCAGGTGTTGGCAATTTGCTTACCATGATTAAAAAATACATATTAATAAAATGTTGATAAAAGTCTTTGACACTGAACCTATTGAGAAATGAATCATCTTTATTCTCCTTTTGAAAATATGTTTGGTTTATTGAGTAACTTGTGACTTATAGAATGCTGAAAAGTAATGCTGTATTAGTTTAGAAAGATGATAAAGCTTCCATCAGATTCTATTTTTGACATACGCACCTTTAGATCTCTGCATCCATACTCTGAAATAGCCCAAGTTACCAGGAGAGGTCTTGATGAAACATGTTGTCCATGTTCTAAACAACATGTTTGTTGTGTAAGTGTTTGGTGTGTGTAAGTTGTTTGGTCTGTAAGTGAGAAACCCTTTATTAATAATCCTTTACCCAGTGTTGTGAGTGCGGTCATAGGAGAGATCCACAGAGAACCATTTACTTTTGCCTGGTCAACCCCCAGGACCATGAATAATATTAATAAGTGATTACTGTTATTTTACACCACTATGCCACTTTGTGGCAGTGTGTTATGAGAATTATATAATCAAAACAACTGCCCAGAGCAGAATCTATGGAATTAGAATGACTGGTATTTGAATTTCAACTTTACTACTTACTAGCTACAGGTGACTTTAGGCTTGTCACTTTATGTGTAATTTGAGGATAAAAGTACTTACTTCATAAAATCGGTTTGGGTATAAGTGAGATATATGTAAATACCTCTTACAGTATATGGAGCATCACAAGCCTTCAATATTTTATAATAATGGTTAATAATGCTCTTATTAGAATTAGCATAAAGTGCTGAGTGTATCCTTGTTAAAAATTTACATATGCATTTCTGATAAAATAGATTTTCCTTAATCAAAAGAATTTAAAATTTCTAATACCAATCATAATTCCCAAATTTAATCTGAATTCCATTCCAGTTGAAGATAGGGTTTTCAAATAATATAATTTTTCTACATTTCTTGCAAGGCACAAATATGAATTAGATTTTATAGATTCTCAGTTTCTATTTTCTACAAAAATATTTAGAGATTCTTAGACAGCTGAATTTTCCAAGAGAGCAATTCATTGTTCTTTGTGGACACCCAAACTTCATTAGAAAAATTGTATTCCTCTTAGCATTAAACTTTATAATTAAGTTTCATGCATTTAAAAGTTGGCCATTCATTTAAATTTGGAGCAGGGAGAAGGGAAGGGTTTCCTCCAGAGCAGTTGTATTGTTGTATTCATGGAACAGTATCAGTCTCATATTTTTGAAGACTTGTAAATTATAGAGACACTGAAATTATTGCCAAGTATATAGAAATGATCTTTGTACACAAAATCTATGTAGACTGAGAAGTATCTTTCTGGACACAAAGCAATGCAATGCTAATAGATCTATTTTCTTCCACTTCTGTTAAAGTATGATATGGTTACTGCCACTTTCTTTACAAGCCAAAGAATCATCTATAAGGAGTTCAACTATAAAAATTATAATCACCAGCAAATTTTTCTTTAGCGCAGGAAACACTATTTTCTAGTTTCCTGCTGGTGGTAAAAGACTAGAATTGAAACAGTACTGTTTCTCTGTGGTTATGTAAAATGTTATGACTAAAAATCCTATTAAAAATGCCTGGGGATTGCATGCATTAAATAAGTTTGCCTTATTCCTTAAAGCTCTCAGGCTTCCATGTCAAATTTTTAGCACACACAAGATTTTTATTATATGATCTCAGAAAAGGGACCTCAACTGAATGGCACAAAGATTCTATTTTTTGTTTCAACATTAGATTTGAGTCTATGCCACAGTAAGAGAACAAGGAAGTTTCATTTACATTTCAGAAATAATATTTGAAACAAAGACACTGACAAGAGAAAAATGGTTGAAAAGCTGTACTCCTCCTAATAGTATTTATGTAAGTCTGGTGGAACACATTTACCTTTAAGAGCCACATAAATGCTTTGCAAACACCCGTAAAGTTCTGTAGAAAATCACAAAACCCTTGTTATATTTTGTGACAGTGATAGGTGAATGTTAAACCATCTTGCTATGTAAGGAACTCTGAAGCAAGAATAAAGTCTCAACCTTTAGAAAACCATCCTTTGCAGACATCCTTTGCTGTCGCTAATGTGCAAGCTATTACATCTGCCAAATTTCTCCTCAAGGTATGGCAACCCCGTGTTTTCACTGCTCAGTTCATTCGCCACTGTCTAATTAACAGTCATTCTTCACTTTTCTGGCTTTTTCTTACTGCATCTTGCTTTCTACAGCACAGCCCCACATAGTCAGTGACCCTGTAGCAATGATCAACAAAAGGTCTCCAACAGCTTTTGTGAAAATCCTGAGACCAGTCAGTTCATAATCCATCCTTGTCCCACCCTCCACCAGCAAGGACTGAAGATTGCTCCCTTCTGCCTTCATTTCACAGTTCTGGTCATGCTTGTGGTCTTTAAGGACACAGAAACCACTATTCCCTTTCCAGTCTGTCTTTAAACTGGGGAGGGGACGGTAGAGAAAGGGGTAGAAAAGAGTAGGATCAAGAGATACACCTGGTAATATATAACTGCTTTCTTGAATCCATTGCAATTATCATCTCTAGCATTGCTACAATGATTGTTATCCAAATAAAAATAAGTTTTCAGAAGAATGATTTTTAATATCTCAGTTTATGCATAATAATGGAAGTTTCTATAAGTTTAGATAATAGATTTTTAAAATATCCCTGAATTTATTTTTTATAAATTCTAAGAGGACAAACAAAAACACAGTAAATAATGTGTTTAATGCTTTTGGGGATTAATACATTAGTTTCCTATGGTTTAAATTTTATAGAGTTCTATTTTTCAAAAATACCAGTATTTTCATAAATGATATGTCAGATATGACATATATAACTAATGTTTTTAGTATGCATGCATGCTAAGTCACTTCAGTTGTGTCCAACTGTTTGTGATGCTATGGACTATAGCCCACCAGGTTCATCTGTCCATGGGATTCTCCAGGCATGAATACTGGAGTGGGTTGCCATTTCATTCTCCAGGGGATTTTCCTGACCCAGGGATGGAACCTGCATCTCTTATGTTTCCACATTGGCAGGCAAGGTCTTTACCACTAGCACCAAAGTTTTTAGTATATTTTGTGTTTATTTGAAACAGAGCTAGAAAAGTATCTGTTTATACTGCTATAGCCTAAACCACCTGCACATCTCTAGGTATTTTTTTTCCTTTTATTAAAGGGGTACTTAGTAGGAGTAAATGTTTCATAATACATGCCAGCTTCCACAAATCTCCGGGCCTCCCAGGTCAAGCAGTGGTAAAGAATCCTCCTGCCAATACTGGTGATGCAAGAGATGAGGGTCAGATCTCTGGGTCAGGAAGATCTCCTGGAGTAGGAAAGAACCAACTCCAGTATTTCTGCCTGGAAAATTTCATGGACAGAGGAGCCTAAAGGACTATAGTCCATGGAATCACAAACAGCTGGACATGACTGAGCAACTCAGTACACAACACTCAAAGGGTATGATGTCACGTGTTCATCTTCATTTATTTCGGTAGGGTTAACCTTAATTCTACATGATTAAAGATTTATTGACCATTGCCCTGCCCACCAGAGTAAGACCTAGTTTTACCCACAGCCAATCCCTCCCATCAGGAAGCTTTCACAAGGCCTCTCATCCTCATCCATCAGAGGGCAGACAGAAGAAGCAAGAACTAAATTTCTGCAGCCTCCAGAACAAACACCACAGTTCAAGAAAGCTAACAAAAATGATCACATGGATCACAAGTCAGTGAAACCATGAGCCATGCCATTCAGGGCCAACCAAGATGCACAGGTCATGGTGGAGAGTTCTGACAAAATGTGGTCCACTGAGAAGTAAATGGCAAACTACTTCAGTATTCTCACCTCGTGAATGCCATGCACAGTCTGAAAAGGCAAAAAGGTATGACACCAGAAGAAAGGGCCCCAGGTCACTATGTGTCTCATATGCTACAGGAGAAGAGAGGAGACATTGCTCCAGAAAGAATTAAGAGGCAGGGCCAAAGCAGAAATTATGTTCAGTTATTGATGTGTTTGGTGGTGAAAGTAAAGTCCAGTGTGGTAAAAAACGATATTGCATAGGAACCTAGAATTTTAATTCCATGAAGCAAGCTGAATTTGACATGGTTAAGCAGGAGATAGCAAGAGTGAACATCAACATTTTAGGAATCAATCAACTAAAATGAACCGGAATGGGAGAATTTAATTCAGATGGCCATCAAATCTACTACTGTGGGCAAGAATCCCTTAGATGGAATGGAGTAGCCCACACAGTCAACAAGAGTCCGAAATGCAAATTGGGTGCAACCCCAAAAATAACAGAATGATCTGTTTGTTTCCAAGACAAATCATTCAGCATCACAGTAATCCAAGTCTATGCCTCAACCACTAATGTTAAAGAAGCTGAAGTTGAATGGTTCTATAAAGACCTACAAGAATTCTAGTACTAACACCAAAATAAGACATAGAGGATTCTAATACAAAGGTGTGAAGTCAAGAAACACCTAGAGTAATAGGCAAGTTTGGCCTTAGAGTACAAAGTAAAGCAGAGCAAAGGCTAACAGAGTTTTGCCAAGAGAACACACTGGTCATAGCAAATATGCTGTGTCAACAACACAAGAGATGACTCAATACATGGGCATCTCAAGATGGTCAATACCAAATCAGGTTGATTATATTCTTTGTGGCCAAAGATGAAGAAGTTCTATAGAGTCACCAAAAATGGTACCTGGAGCTGACTTGAGTCTCAGTCCATGAGCTCTTTATTGCAAAATTCAGGCCTAAATTGAAGAAAGTAGAGATAACCATTAGGCAATTCTGGTATGATCTAAATTTGGTTTCTTATTATTATACTGTGGTGGTGATGAATAGATTCAAGAGATTAGATTTGGTAGACAGAGTGCTAGAAGAACTATGGATGGAGGTTTGTAGCACTGGACATGAGGTGGTGACCAAAACCATATCCAAGAGAAAGAAAAACAAGAAGGCAAAGTCATTGTCTGAGGAGGCCTTACAAATAGCTGAGAAAAGAAGATAAGTAAAAGGCAAAGCAGAAAGGGAAAGTTATATCCAACTGAACGCAGCATTCCAAGGAACAGCAAGGAAAGATAAGAAAGCCTTCTTAAGGTAACAATACAAAGAAATAGAGGAAAACTACAGAATGGGAAAGACTAGAAATCACTTGAAGAAAATTTGAGATACCAAGGGAATGTTTCATACAAATATGGGCATAATAAAGGACAGAAAGAGTCTGGACCTAACAGAAAAACAAGAGATTAAGAAGAGGTGGCAGTAATACACAGAAGAACTGTTCAAAAAAGGTCTTAATGACCAGGATAATTACTAATCTGTCGTCACTCACCCAGGGCCAGGAATCCTCGAGTGTGAAGTCAAGTGGGGCTTAAGAAAGATTACTATGAACAAAGTGAAATCCACAAAGATTATGCTTTGAAAGTGCTGCACTCAATATGTCAACAAATTTGGTAAACTCAACAGTGGCCACACGACTGGAAAAACTTATTTTTCATTCCAATTGCAAAGAAAGGCAATGTCAAAGTATGTTCAAACTACCATACAGTTCAGTCCAGTTCAGTTCAGTCACTCAGTCGTGTCCAACTCTTTGTGACCCGATGAATTGCAGCACGCCAGGCCTCTCTGTCCATCACCAATTCCTGGAGTTCACTCAAACTCACGACCATCGAGTTGGGGATGCCACTGAGCCATCTCATCCTCTGTCGTCCCCTTCTCCTCCTGCCCCCAATCCCTCCTAGCATCAGAGTCTTTTCCAATGAGTCAACTCTTCTTATGAAGTGGTCAAAGTACTGGAGTTTCAGCTTTAGCATCATTCCTTCCAAAGAACACCCAGGACTGATCTCCTTTAGAATGGACTTGTTGGATCTCCTTGCAGTCCAAGGGACTCTCAAGAGTCTTCTAAACTACCATCAGTTCAGTTCAGTCGCTCAATCGTGTCCGACTCTGCGACCCCATGAATTTCAGCACGCCAGGCCTCCCTGTCCATCACCAACTCCTGGAGTTCACTCAGACTCACGTCCATCGAGTCAGTGATGCCATCCAGCCATCTCATCCTCTGTCGTCCCCTTCTCCTCCTGCTCCCAATCCCTCCCAGCATCAGAGTCTTTTCCAATGAGTCAATTCTTCGCATGAGGTGGCCAAAGTACTGGAGTTTCAGCGTTAGCATCATTCCTTCCAAAGAAATCCCAGGGCTGATCTCCTTCAGAATAGACTGGTTGGATCTCCTTGCAGTCCAAGGGACCCTCAAGAGTCTTCTCCAACACCACAGTTCAAAAGCATCAACTCTTTAGCACTCAGCTTTCTTCACAGTCCAACTCTCACATCCATACATGACCACTGGAAAAACCATAGCCTTGACTAGATGGACCTTTATTGGCAAAGTAATGTCTCTGCTTTTGAATATGCTATCTAGGTTGGTCATAACTTTTCTTCCAAGGAGTAAGCATCTTTTAATTTCATGGCTGCAGTCACCATCTGCAGTGATTTTGGAGCCCAAAAAAAATAAAATCTGACACTGTTTCCACTGTTTCCCCATCTATTTCCCATGATGTGATGGGACCAGATTCCATGATCTTTGTTTTCTGAACAGTTGTACTAATTTCACATGGTAGTAAGCTAATGTTCAAAATCCTTCAAGCTAGGCTTCAGCAGTACATGAACCAAGAACTTCCAGATGTACTAGCTGGATTTATAAAAGGCAGAAGAATCACAGATCAAATTGCCAACATCATTGCTTCATAGAAAAAGCAATGGAATTTAAAAAAAAAATCTACTTCTGCTTCATTAAAGATGCTAAAGCCTTTGACTGTGTGGATCACAACCATACATGGAAAATTCTTGAATAGATGGAAATATCAGACCACCTCACCTACCTCCTGAGAAATCTGTATGCACAACAAGAAGCAACATTTAAAACCACACATGGAACAATGGACTGCTTCAAAATGGGGAAAGGAATATGCAAAGGCTACAAATTTTCACCATGCTTATTCAACTTAAATGCAGAGTACATTAGGCGAAATACTGGGCTGAATGAATCACAACATGGAATCAAGATTGCATGGAGAAATATCAACTACCTCAGATAAGCAGATGATATCACTCTAATGGCAGAAAATGAAGAGGAACAAAGGAGCTTCTTAGTTCAAGGAGCTTCTTAGTTCACATCCAGGGAGCCGTGGCTGCTCAGGCGCAGGAGGGCCTAGAGGAGCTATCCCACGTTGAAGGTCAGGAAGGGCGGCGGTGAGGAGATACCCCTCGTCCAAGGTAAGGAGCAATGGCTGTGCTTTGCTGGAGCAGCCGTGAAGAGATACCCCACGCCCAAGGTAAGAGAAACCCAAGTAAGATGGTAGGTGTTGCAAGAGGGCATCAGAGGGCAAACACACTGAAACCATTTTCACAGAAAACTAGTCAGTCTAATCGCACTAGGACCACAGCCTTGTCTAACTCAATGAAACTAAGCCATGCCCGTGGGGCAACCCAAGATGGGCAGGTCATGATGGAGAGATCTGACAGAATGTGGTCCACTGAAGAAGGCAATGGCAAACCACTTTAGTATTCTTGCCTTGAGAACCCCATGAACAGTATGAAAAGGCAAAATGGTAGGATACTGAAAGAGAAACTCGCCAGGTCAGTAGGTGCCCAATATGCTACTGTAGATCAGTGGGGAAATAACTCCAGAAAGAATGAAGGGACGGAGCCAAAGAAAAAGAATACCCACCTGTGGATGTGACTGGTGATAGAAGCAAGGTCCGAGGCTGTAATGAGCAATACTGCATAGGAACCTGGAATGTCAGGTCCATGAATCAAGGCAAATTGGAACTGGTCGAACAAGAGATGGCAAGAGTGAATGTCGACATTCTAGGAATCAGCGAACTGAAATGGACTGGAATGGGTAAATTTAACTCAGGTGACCATTATATCTACTACTGTGGGCAGGAATCCCTCAGAAGAAATGGAGTAGCCATCATGGTCAACAAAAGAGTCCGAAATGCAGTACTTGGATGCAATCTCAAAAATGACAGAATGATCTTTCTTCGTTTCCAAGGCAAACCATTCAATATCACAGTAATCCAAGTCTATGCCCCAACCAGTGATGCTGAAGAAGCTGAAGTTGAATGGTTCTATGAAGACCTACAAGACCTTTTAGAACTAACACCCCAAAAAGATGTGCTTTTCATGATAGGGGATTGGAATGCAAAAGTAGGAAGTCAAGAAACACCTGGAGTAACAGGCAAATTTAGCCTTGGAATATGGAAGGAAGCAGGGCAATGACTAATAGAGTTTTGCCAAGAAAATGCACTGGTCATAGCAAACACCCTCTTCCAACAACACAAGAGAAGACACTCTACATGGACATCACCAGATGGTCAACACTGAAATCAGATTGATTGTATTCTTTGCAGCCAAAGATGGAGCAGCTCTATACAGTCAGCAAAACAAGACCAGGAGCTGACTGTGGCTCAGACCATGAACTCCTTATTTCCAAATTCAGACTTAAATTGAAGAAAGTAGGGAAAACCACTAGACCATTCAGGTATGACCTAAATCAAATCCCTTATGATTATACAGTGGAAGTGAGAAATAGATTTAAGGGACTAGATCTGATAGATAGAGTGCCTGATGAACTATGGAATGAGGTTCGTGACATTGTACTGGAAACAGGGATCAAGACCATCCCCATGGAAAAGAAATGTAAAAAAGCAAAATGGCTGTCTGGGGAGGCCTTACAAATAGCTGTGAAAAGAAGAGAAACAAAAAGTAAAGGAGAAAAGAAAAGATATAAACATCTGAATGCAAAGTTCCAAAGAATAGCAAGAAGAGATAAGAAAGTCTTTTTCAGCAATCAATGCAAAGAAATAGAGGAAAACAACAGAATGGGAAAGACTAGAGATCTATTCAAGAAAATTAGAGATACCAAGGGAACATTTCATGCAAAGATGGGCTCGATAAAGGACAGAAATAGTATGGATGTAACAGAAGCAGAAGATATCAAGAAGAAGTGGCAAGAATACACAGAAGAACTGTACAAAAAAGATCTTCATGACCCAGATAATCACGATGGTGTGATCACTGACCTAGAGCCAGACATCCTGGAATGTGAAGTCAAGTGGGCCTTAGAAAGCATCACTACCAACAAAGCTAGTGGAGGTGATGGAATTCCAGTGGAGCTATTTCAAATCCTGAAAGATGATACTGTGAAAGTGCTGCACTCAATATGCCAGCAAATTTTGAAAACTCAGCAGTGGCCACAGGACTAGAAAAGGTCAGTTTTCATCCCAATCCCAAAGAAAGGCAATGCCAAAGAATGCTCAAACTACCACACAATTGCACTCATCTCATACGCTAGTAAAGTAATGCTCAAAATTCTCCAAGCCAGGCTTCAGCAATATGTGAACCGTGAACTTCCTGATGTTCAAGCTGGTTTTAGAAAAGGCAGAGGAACCAGAGATCAAATTGCCAACATCCGCTGGATCATGGAAAAAGCAAGAGAGTTCCAGAAAAACATCTATTTCTTCTTTCTTGACTATGCCAAATCCTTTGACTGTGTGGATCACAATAAACTGTGGGAAATTCTGAAAGAGATGGGAATACCAGACCACCTGACCTGCCTCTTGAGAAATCTGTATGCAGGTCAGGAAGCAACAGTTAGAACTGGACATGGAACAACAGACTGGTTCCAAATAGGAAAAGGAGTACGTCAAGGCTGTATATTGTCACCCTGTTTATTTAACTTATATGCAGAGTACATCATGAGAAATGCTGGACTGGAAGAAACACAAGCTGGAATCAAGATTGCAGGGAGAAATATCAGTAACCTCAGATATGCAGATGACACCACCCTTATGGCAGAAAGTGAAGAGGAACTGAAAAGCCTCTTGGTGAAAGTGAAACAGGAGAGTGAAAAAGTTGGCTTAAAGCTCAACATTTAGAAAAAGAAGATCATGGTTTCTGGTCCCATCACTTCATGGGAAATAGATGGGGAAATGGTGGAAACAGTGTCAGACTTTATTTTCCTGGGCTCCAAAATCACTGCAGATGGTGATTGCAGCCACGAAATTAAAAGACGCTTACTCCTTGGAAGGAAAGTTATGACCAACCTAGATAGCATATTCAAAAGCAGAGACATTACTTTGCCAACAAAGGTCCGTCTAGTCAAGGCTATGGTTTTTCCTGTGGTCACGTATGGATGTGAGAGTTGGACTGTGAAGAAGGCTGAGCGTCGAAGAATTGATGCTTTTGAACTGTGGTGTTGGAGAAGATTCTTGAGAGTGCCTTGGACTGCAAGGAGATCCAACCAGTCCATTCTGAAGGAGATCAGCCTTGGGATTTCTTTGGAAGGAATGATGCTAAAGCTGAAACTCCAGTACTTTGGCCACCTCATGCGAAGGATTGACTCATTGCAAAAGACTCTGATGCTGGGAGGGATCGGGGGCAGGAGGAGAAGGGGACGACAGAGGATGAGATGGCTGGATGGCATCACTGACTCGATGGACCTGAGTCTGAGTGAACTCAAGGAGTTGGTGATGGACAGGGAGGCCTGGCGTGCTGCAATTCATGGAGTTGTAAAGAGTCAGACACGACTGAGCGACTGATCTGATCTGATATGAAGGAGCTTCTTGATGAGGGTGAAAGAGGAGAGTGAAAAAGCTGGCTTAAAACTCAACATTCCAAAAACTAAGATCGTGGCATCCAGTCCCATCACTTCATGGCAAACAGATTGGGAAAAAAGTGGAAGCAGTGACAGATTTTACTTTTTTTGGCTCCAAATTCACTGTGAATGATGACTGCATCCCTGGTGTTTTGCATTCCATGGTATTACAAACATTTGGACACAACTGGGCAACTGAACAACAAAAACGACATAGCTTGCACATAATAGCAAAAGACCACTGTGTTTGAGAAATAATACTTTCTTTATTTTTTTCTCCATACATACTCTGGATTTGCACTGTATGTAACTACCAGGTTGATATATGTGTTACTCATATCTGCTTATACATTCCAGCATTAAGTGCCTCTTATTGTCAATGACTCTCTCTGAAGGTAATAAAAATATAAAATGCATTCATCAAATAATCACCTAAGTATGCTATTAAATCTGAATGAGATCATCTCTCACTTAGGAAGACAGAGGCTGCACATTCGTTCTATATACTGTGGCAATATTCGTTCTATGCATTGAGGCAACTTGGAAACTAACATTTCATAGAATGGCCACTATTATATTATCAGAGGAACTTTTAAGTGGGTTAGATATTTTTAAAAACTTACCATGGGAGTGGGTGACTTAGATGGTTTATCTCCTGGCTTTTACAGGAAGTGTATGATATTATATTTGGGTAACTGAAAATGAAATGAAGTTGACAAGATGAATATAACAAAGGCAAACAAAATCTCAGTAGTCATTTAAGAGATACAGGCTATCACAGCAAAGAAAGAAGTGAGCCTTTCTAACCAGATTTGAAAGGTATTCTTTCATATTACTATAGTTATGAATCTTTCTATCTCATGAGGAGGACATGAAAGTTGAAATCTTTTTTTTTTTTTCCTATCAGTTGAGAGTTTTAAAAAATATTACAGAAAAAGGAGGAAATTGAATCTTACACAACTACTATTGTTTTAATTGTGTGTAAATACTTTCATCTACTAAAGGAAGTTAGACTAAAGCTTTCATTGGCTTGAACTCAATTCCTTGGTTAATTTGAATACATATTTTACAATGGGTTTTCACTTGTATTATTTTGACCCTCTTAACAGTTAGGTAGGTGAAGTACTAATTAACTAAACAAATGAAGAAATCAAGACAGTATATGATTCATGGCAAAGCATGACTTGCTAGAGATAGCACTAAAGTGCTTCCATGTGGGAAGAGGAGGAATGTGAGTTTATTACAAATCCTCATTAAAAAAAAAAAAAAAAGTCTCCTAAATGTTCTACAGATGTGTCATGCCATAATCTGGATGGAGTTTAGCACCATCATTCCATAACTAATAAAAAATGTTTTCCTTAAATTAGAATATTTTATTCAATTAACAAACCTTTATGGATCATCTCCTGTTTACAAGGTCATATTATCAATCTTGTATTAATAAAGATGAACAAAATATAATCAATCTGCCAAGAAGTTAAAATAACAATCTGAATTTATATTATTTCTACATATGTTATTTGATTTTGTCTTCCCAACAGCACATCATGCTCATTGGAAAAATAGGAGAACAAAGATTCAGAGAAGATAAGTGATCCATTCTCTTTTACCTGTTAAATGCAGAATCAAAAATCACAACTTGAGCCTCTACCGTTCTTTTAACTAAAAATACTTTCTACTACGTAATTCATCTTGGTAGGCTATTGATGTTACAGGTATTTATAGAATATTTATAGAATAAGCTGTCACTTCATTGCTATAAGTCAATGCCATTCCTTATATAAGTGAAAGTGAAAGTCACTCAGTCATGTCCGAGTCTTTGCGACCCCATGGACTATATGGTCCATGGAATTCTCCAGGCCAGAATACTGGAGTGGGTAGCCTTTCCTTTCTCCAGGGGATATTCCCAACCCAGGGATCAAACTCAGGTCTCCTGCATTGCAGGCAGATTCTTTACCAGCTGAGCCAGAAGGGAAGACCAAGTAAAGTATACTGGAGTGGAATACTGGAGTGGGTAGCCTATCCCTTCTCTAGTGGATCTTCCTGACCCAGGAATTGAACCAGGGTCTCCTGCACTGCAGGAGGATTCTTTACCAACTGAGCTATGAGGCTATACCATGTCTTGGGGATGAGCCAGATCATTCTTACATTTCTCATCTCTTATTGTCTCTGCTTCAGTTGAGCTTAAATCCTATCCAAAAAGTGAAATGTTAACCTGTGACTTTTCTAACATTATGTAAGTGAAGACACTGAAAACTGATTTAAGCACTCTCTTTTCCACTAATACTATATAAGAAAAATTTCTTGTTCCTAAGAACTTTTACATTTTATATAAAGGAATCTTTTTAAAATGAGTGTATATTTCTTTTTCTAAAAAACAAAAACAAAAAACTCTATTATCTGGACAGCTCCAGTATTAGAGACAAACATGTAGAAGTCCAAATTTTTGCCATTAACTGTCCAATCTAATAAAACCCTAGAATTTTAATATGCATCCTATTTTTAAATGCTACAAAAATTTGTCTTGAGATAAATATATAACCTTCTCAACATTATTTATAACAAATAAATAATAGTAAAACAATTTAAAAATATATGGGAGAGAACAAGATGGCAGAGGAGTAGGTGGATGTGGAGTACATCTTTCTCCATGGATGCATCGTGAATACACCTTCAGACACAGAAGTGCATGCAGAACACCAGCTGCGAGTGGACAGGAGGACCTGGACAGTGGAAAAGATTGTATCAGTTCAATTCAGTTCAGTCACTCAGTCGTGTCCGACTTTTTGCCACCCCATGAATTGCAGCACTCCAGGCCTCCCTGTCCATCACCAACTCCCGGAGTTCACTGAGACTCACGTCCATCGAGTTAGTGATGCCATCCAGCCATCTCATCCTCTGTCGTCCCCTTATCCTCCTGCCTCCAATCTGAAAGGTTGTTGTTGAATCACAAGAAGACACAGGGATTCTTGGCCCCTGGAGGAGAAGAATTCAATCCGGGGCCAGAGACGAGGCTTGATCGCTCAGAGCTTTTGTGTAATAAAGTTTTATTAAAGTATAAAGGAGATAGAGAAAGCTTCTGACATAGGCATAAGAAGGGGGCAGAAAGAGTACCTGCTTGCTAGTGTTAACAATGAGGTTATATAATCCAAAGAATGTCTGGAGGTTGTAAAGACCTCATCAGACCTACTCCCATAATTTACATTTTAAGATAACACTGTCCTCAGGCAAGATACATCCTTGTAAAGACCAGGTCTACTCCCATAATTTACATTTTAAGATAACAGAAGGTTTAATCCAAAGACTGTCCTCAGGCAGGATACATTATTGTTATATAATCCTAAGGAATGTAGAGAAGGAAAAAAAGTTTGTTCTTTCTTCCTCCTTGAGAATTCCAGACCCCTCTCTCCTTGGGGACCCCTATACTCCTTATCAATCTGCCTAGGAAATGACTCTCTCAAATCCCTCCCAGCATCAGAGTCTTTTCCAATGAGACAACTCTTTGCATGAGGTGGCCAAAGTACTGGAGTTTCAGCTTTAGCATCATTCCCTCCAAAGAAATCCCAGGGCTGATCTCCTTCAGAATGGACTGGTTGGATCTCTTTGCAGTCCAAGGCACTCTCAAGAGTCTTCTCCAACACCACAGTTCAAAAGCATCCATTCTTCAGCGCTCAGCCATCTTCACAATCCAACTCTCACATCCATATATGACCACTGGAAAAACCATAGCCTTGACTAGACGGACCTTAGTTGGCAAAGTAATGTCTCTGCTTTTGAATATGCCATCTAGGTTGGTCATAACTTTTCTTCCAAGGAGTAAGCGTCTTTTAATTTCAAGGCTGCAGTCATCATCTGCAGTGATTTTGGAGCCCCCAAAAATAAAGTCTGACACTGTTTCCACTGTTTCCCCATCTATTTGCCATGAAGTGATGGGACCAGATGCCATGATCTTCGTTTTCTGAATGTTGAGCTTTAAGCCAACTTTTTCACTCTCCACTTTCACTTTCATCAAGAGGCTTTTTAGTTCCTCTTCACTTTCTGCCATAAGGGTGGTGTCATCTGCATATCTGAGGTTATTGATATTTCTCCTGGCAACCTTGATTCCAGCTTGTGCTTCTTCCAGCCCAGCGTTTCTCATGATGTACTCTGCATATAAGTTAAATAAGCAGGGTGACAATATACAGTCTTGATGTACTCCTTTTCCTATTTGGAACCCGTCTGTTGTTCTATGTCCAGTTCTAACTTTTGCTTCCTGACCTGCATACAAATTTCTCAAAAGGCAGGTCAGGTGGTCTGGTATTCCCATCTCTTTCAGAATTTTCCACAATTTATTGTGATCCACACAGTCAAAGGCTTTTGCATAGTCAATAAAGCAGAAATAGATGTTTTTCTGGAACTCTCTTGCTTTTTCAAAAAAAAAAAAAAAGATTGTATAGAACCATGCAAAACTCAGTAGCATAAAGGAACTAGGCAGAAAAACTGGAGTGTTAGTAGGAGTTGACCTGCCCTCGGTGGGTGGGGGAACAGAAGCAGGGGTCTGATCCCCACAGGGGGCAATTGTCTGAGTCAGAGGAGAAATATTTAAGGCTGAGAATGAAACAGCTGCTCTGTGGTAGCTTAAATGGAATGAAAATCAGACAGTCCTTGCTGGAGCCATACATATGCCGGGCAGTAATGCGAGTCTCCTTGAAGGGGCAGCAGCTGGGAGCTGCAGTTTTATTGTGGAGCAATCTGAGGGCGAGGGCTACTGTTGACTGTGGAGAGAGGGATCAAGGTGATGTGAGAGAGGAGATGATGGTGGGAAATGCCAGGCAGGTGGAAGAAAGCCAGGCAGCCATGGAAACAAGGCGATACTGCTGAGTCACGCATAGGGGGTGGAGCCATGACCATAGCCTCTCTCTCCACATGCCAGCTTTGGCAGCTGAACAATAGAGAGGCTAGCCCATCAAACACCCGATGGGCCGAACTACAGAGTAGGACCCCACCCAGGGTGCCCCTTAAGTGCCTGATGTGCCAATCTACAGACTAGGACCCCAGTCAGGGGAGCCCCTCTATGTGCCTGACATGCTGAACAACAGAGAAGGACCCAGGCAAGGGATCCCTCTAAGTGCCTGAACAGGCAGACCTATGGAGAAAGACTGGCCAAAGAGACCTGATTGCCAGCTACAAGAGGCTCCAAAAAAGACTCTGATAGGGCCATAATATCCTGCCATGGAGGTAGTCTGTGTCCCTGAACACTTGTCGCAGCCAGGGACCCCACAAGCCAAGCAGCTGCACCACCCCCATGCTCAACTCTCACTGGGGCAGAGCTGCCACAAGCAAAAAAAAAAAAAGTCTTAGGTCCTGCTTTGTGACCCTGTAGACTGTGGTCTGCCAGGCTTCTCTGTCAGAGATGGGGTTCTCTAGGAAAGAATACTGGAGTGTATTGGCCAATACTGGTTGCCATTCCCTTCTGGGGCACTATATTTCCTACTACCCTAGTTACCAAACCCCCTGAATACCTGGAGCTGCCAGAACCCCTTCGACTAAAGCAGCTACACCACTTCCACACCTGTCCCTCACAGGGGCAAACCCAAGCCCTACTGGGCAGCCTCAGGAGCCAAACCCCAGTTGCTGACCCACATGTAGAGGTGGTAATAAAACCACAATTGAAACCCAGGGGCAGTGTGGCTAAGGGAGAAGACCCAAAACCTTCCCACCAGCTGTACAAGCTGAAGATTAAATCCACACGATCAACTAAGCAGACTGTGTTTATGGAATATATAAAAGGCCACTGAGAGCTCCCACAAAAGAAAACACACTAGCTCCGATAGCTATGGGAATTGGAGGCAAGAACACACAGGAGTAGGACCAGATTAGAATCTGAACAACCTCCACAGCAGGGCCAGAGATCAGTACATTGTTGGAGGGCATCCTAGGGAGGTAAGGTGGACTGTGATTCCCAGCGCAGGAAAGGACTCTGACAGCAGTACTGAAGAAAAACATTTATTATTCTTATTTTTTTACTTGTTTTGTAGATTCTTTTGGATTTATTTTTCTTTTTTATTCCCCCTTTATTCCCCCTCTGTTGTAGTTGTTGATTTTATTGGCACTAAGAAATCCAAACAAGCTTTTGAGCTTTTTGTTTGTTTGTTCCTTTTTTCTCAGTCACATTTTTTTATTGTTGTCATAAACCTCTGCCTCTAAGTTGGGCTTTTGCAGTTCTGTGAAGTTTTCCTCTCTTTTCTTTTCTCTTTTTTTAATTTTAATTTTTAATTTTTAAACCTATTAGTATTTTTTCCACATCTATTCCTTTGTTTGCTTTTCCTACTGTTCTTTTCCCCTTTCAGCTAATATTTAATGTATATAAATCTTCTTTATCTTTCTCTATTTAATTTTGTATATCTATTCTTTCTTTCTTTTCTTTCTCTCCTTTCCTCTCAATGTATTTGTTAGTTTTATTTTCACTGTTATATTCCCCAATTGGCACCTTGCTTTAGTTTTGTTTTCCAGTTTGTGCTTTTTAATTAGTTTTGTTCTGGTTAGATATACTTTTTGGTTTCCTTTGTTCGCCAGGTCAATCTATTGTATTTAATTTTTGTTGGACTCTACTGATTTTGCTTATGGGTGTAAATGTATATGTGTATATTCAGTCAAACTTTCTTTTGCTATAAACCTCTGCCTCTACATTGGGCTTTTGCAGTTCTGTGATCTTGCCCCCCGCTTTTCTTTCTTCTTCTGTTTTTTCTCTTTTCTCTTTTTTTATAATTTTAACTTCTAATTTTCTTAAACCTATTACCTTTTTCTACATTTATACCTTTGTTTGCCTTTCCGACTGTTCTATTCCCCTTGCAGTTAATATTTAATGTATATAAATCTTCATCTACCTCAATTTAACTTTGCATATCTATTCTTTCTTTTTTTCTTTCTTTCCTTTCCTCTCAACATATTTGTTAGTTTTATTGTCTTTGCTTTATTCCCCACTTGGAACTTTGCTTTAGTTTTGTTTTCCAGTTTGTGCTTAAGTTACTCTTGTTCTTAACTGGTAAATACAATTTTAGATTTCCTTTGATTGCCAGATCAATCTACTGTACTTTATTTTTGTTGGATTGTTTTCACTTTGCTCACAGGTGTATATGTATATGTATATATTCCATTATTTTAATTATCATTTGCCTGATTTTGTAACAGCCATTTGTCTGGGTTTCATCTTTGGTTTCTCATTTTTGGATATTTGTTTTACTCTCCTTAAGGCCATAACAAACCATTTGTGGAATCTTCATTCCTCACCAGAGATCAAACCCTCAGCCTTTGGAGTGGGAACACTCACTCCAAGACCCTAGAATACCAGAGAACTAACCCTGGAGGTATCAAATATTGAGAACTCACACAAAGGGAACCACTTGAATACAAGACCCTGCATTACCCAACCACCAGTAGCACCTATGCAGGATGCCTCATTTGAACAACAAACAAAACAAAAATACAAACCCAATCATCAGCAGACAGGAGTACAATCTCACTCAGCCTTGTCTATCAGGAAAACAAACAAACAAACAAAAACTCAGCACAAATCTCACCCTATATGAAGCTCACACAAGCCACTGGACCAATCTTAGGAGGAAAAAAACCAAAAGAAAGAAAGAATTCAGTCTTTTTCAAGGAAAGACTTCAACTTTCCTTGAAGCTAGGGAAATGAAGACCTCAAACACAATGACTTAAAAAAAAAGAAAAGGCAGAGAAATACTGCACAAATGAAGGAACAAACTAGAAATACAGAAGTCCAAATAAATGAAGAAGAAATAGGAAAAATACCTGAAAAAGAACTCAGAATAATGATAGTAAAGATGATCAAAAATCTTGAAAACAAAATGTAGAAAATGCAACAATCAATTAACAAAGACCTAGAAGAATTAAAGAATAAGCGTAGAGACAAACAACGCAATTACTGAAATTAAAAATACTCTAGAAGGAATGCAGAGACATTACTTTGCCAACAAAGGTCCATCTAGTCAAGGCTATGGCTTTTCCTGTGGTCATGTATGGATGTGAGAGTTGGACTGTGAAGAAAGCTGAGCACCAAAGACTTGATACTTTTGAACTGGGGTGTTGGAGAAGACTCTTGAGAGTCCCTTGGACTGCAAGGAGATCCAACCAGTCCATTCTAAAGTAGATCAGCCTTGGGATTTCTTTGGAAGGAAGGATGCTAAAGCTGAAACTCCAGTACTTTGGCCACCTCACGCGAAGAGTTGACTCATTGGAAAAGACTCTGATGCTGGGAGGGATTAGGGGCAGGAGGAGAAGGGGACGACAGAGGATGAGATGGCTGGATGGCATCACTAACTCGATGGACGTGAGTCTGAGTGAACTCCAGGAGTTGGTGATGAATAGGGAGGCCTGGCATACTGCAATTCATGGAGTCACAGTCAAACATGACTGAGCGACTGAACTGAACTGAACTGAGAAAGAATAAACAGCAGAATATCTGAAGCTGAAGAACGAATCAGTGAGCTAGAAGGTAAAATGATGGAAATAACTTCTGAAGAACAGAATAAAGTGAAAAGAATGAAAAGAGCTGAGGACAGTCTCAGAGACCTCTAGGAGCATAGCAAATGCACCAACATTCGAATTATAGGGGCCCCAGAAGAAAAAGAGAAAAAGAAAGGGTATGATAAAGTTTTTGAAGAGATTATAGTTGAAAATTTCCCCAAGATGGAAAAGGAAATAGCCAATCAAGTCCAAGAGACACAAAGAGTCCTATACAGGATAAAACCAAGGAGAAACACACCAAGACACATCTAATCAAACTAAAAAAACACTAACCACAAAGAAAGACTATTAAAAGCAGCAAGGGAGAAGCAACAAGTAATGTACAAGGGAAACCTCATATGCTTAACAGCTGATCTTTCAGCAGAAACTTTGCAGGCCAGAAGGGAATGGGAGGATATATTTAAAGTACTGAAAGGGAAAAATCTTCAGCCAATATTACTGTACCCAGCAAGGATCTCATTCAAAATTGATGGAGAAACTAAAAGACTTTCAGACAAGCAGAAATTAAGATAATTCTGTACCACCACACCAGCTTTACAACAAATGTTAAACAGTCTTATACAGTAAATAAATACAACAGAAGAAAAAATACCTACATAATCAACCTCAAACAATTAGAAAATGGCAATAGGAACATATATAACAATAATTATTTTAAATGTAAATGAATTAAATGCTCCAACCAAAAGACACAGACCTGCTGAATGGATACAAAAACGAGACCCATATATATGCTGCCTACAATAAATCCCTTTCAGACCTCAAGACATATAGACTACAATAAATCCCTTTCAGACCTCAAGACATATAGACTACAATAAATCCCTTTCAGACCTCAAGACATATAGATTGAAAGTGAGAAGATGGAAAAATATATTCCATGCAAATGGGAAGCAAAAGAAAGCTGGAGTAGCAGTTCTCATATCAGAAAAAAAAAAAAAAGACCTAAAAATAAAAATGATTACAAGAGATAAGGAAGGACACTACATAATGATCAAGGGATCAATCCAAGAGGAAGACATAACAATTGTAAATATCTATGCACCCAACATAGGAGCACCTCAATAGATAAGACAAACATTAATAGACATAAAAGGAGAAATTGGCAGTAACACAATAATAGTAGGAGACTTTAACACCCCACTCACACCAATGGACAGATCATCAAAACAAAATTAATAAGGAAACACATCTTAAATTATATATTAGATGAAATTGTTCTCATTATTATCTTCAGGATATCCCATCCATATTCAGAAGAATACACCTCAAGTGCACATGGAACAGTCTCCAGGATGGACCACATCTTGGGTCACAAATCAAACCTCAGTAAATTTAAGAAAATTGAAATCAAGCACCCACTCTAATCACAGCACTATGAGACTAGATATCAACTATAAGAGTAAAACTGTAAGAAACTTAAACACTTGGAGATTAAACACCATGTTTCTAAATAACCAACAGGTTACTGAAAAAATCAAAATGGAAATCAAAAAATTTCTAGAAACAAATGACAATGAAAACACAACTCAAAACCTGTGGGGAGCAGCAAAAGCAGTCCTAAGAGGGAAGTTTATATCAATAGAATCCTAACTCAAGAAACAAGGAATACATCAAATAGACAACCTAACTTTACAACTAAAGCACCTGGAAAAAGAAGAAGAACAAAAACAACAACAACAAAACCTAAAATTAGTAGAAGGAAAGAAATCATAAAGATCTGAGCAGAAATATATGAAAAAGAAATGAAACAAACAATAGTAAAGATTTATAAAACTAAAAACTGATTCTTTGAGAAGATAAGCAAAATAAACAAACTCTCAGCCAGACTCAAGAAAAAAAGAGAGAAGAATCAAATCAACAAAATTAGAAATGAAAAAGGAGAGGTTACAACAAACAATGCAGAGGATTATAAAAGACTATTATGAACAACTATATGGCAATAAAATGGAAAATCTGGAAGAAAGGGACAGATTCTTAGAAATGTTCAATCTTCTAAGACTGAACCAGAAAGAAATAGAAATTATGAACAACCCAATTACAACCACTGAAATTGAAGCTGTGATCAAAAATCTCCCGAAAAACAAAGCCCAGGACCATATGGCTTGAGAGGAGAATTCTGTCAAACATTTAGAGAAGACTAATGCCTGTCCTTCATGGGAAATAGATGTGGAAACAGTGTCAGACTTTATTTTGGGGGGCTCCAAAATCACTGCAGATGGTGATTGCAAGCCATGAAATTAAAAGACGCTTACTCCTTGGAAGGAAAGTTATGACCAACCTAGATAGCATATTCAAAAGCAGAGACATTACTTTGCCAACAAAGGTCCGTCTAGTCAAGGCTATGGTTTTTCCAGTGGTCATGTATGGACATGAGAGTTGGACTGTGAAGAAAGCTGAGCACCAAAGAATTGATGCTTTTGAACTGTGGTGTTGGAGAAGACTCTTGAGAGTCCCTTGGACTGCAAGGAGATCCAACCAGTCCATTCTGAAGGAAATCACTCCTGGGTGTTCTTTGGAAGGAATGATGCTAAAGCTGAAACTCCAGTACTTTGGCCACCTCATGCGAAGAGTTGACTCATTGGAAAAGACTCTGATGCTGGGAGGGATTGGGGGCAGGAGGAGAAAGGGATGACAGAGGATAAGATGGCTGGGTGGCATTCCTGAATCGATGGACATGAGTCTCAGTGAACTCCGGGAGTTGGTGATGGACAGGGAGGCCTGGCGTGCTGCAATTCATGCAGTGGCAAAGAGACAGACATGACTGGGCTACTGAACTGAACTGAACTGAATGGAACTAATGTCATTATAAAATGCAATACAATGGTAACTACCCAAACAGAGATACAAACCTTTGAAAATACTAAAATAAATTTTAAACCAAAATGCAAGGGAAATCACACAGTGAAATAAACACAGTAAACAATAGTAATATTTTAAAAAGTGGTAAAGGATCCAACTTCAAGGCAAGAGATGCAAGAGACATGTGTTCCATCTATGGGTGGGGAATATTCCCTGGAGGAGGAAATGGCTGGCAACCCACTCCAGTATTTTTGCCTGAAAAATCCCATGGATGGAGAAGCCTGGCAGGCTACAGTCCATAGATTTGCAGAATCAGACACAAATAAAGATGAGCATGATGAATAAAAACTAAATATAAAATATATATGTGCTTAATTCACATATTAAAAACCTATAAATATTAAATTAGAGAGTGAAAATTTTATGAGATATATATGTGTGTATATATGTATATCTACATATAGATATGTATATATACTATATATATATGCATATAGTCCCAGTATATTGTCTCATGAACTTTATAAATTAATCATAGGAAAAAAATAAACTGTAGAACAGAGAAACCTGAAAGACACAACTTTAAACAAATGAATAAATTTCATATTACCAATAATCAGCTAAAAAATATAATGTGCCTTCTTACAAAAATAAGAGAAAAATAAGGAAATATATCATATTTATGGTATTTCAGCTAAAAATGTAGGTATCTAACCATGAGGAAGCTCTGAGCAAACCTAACTGAGGAATAGCAAAACATTGGCTGACAGTTTACAAATACATCTTTATCAAGAAAAACAAAAATTCAGGAAATGTTCCAGATGAAAGAAATTAAGAAAGCACAAAGAAACTAAGGAAACACACAATGTATGATCTTGCACAGGGATTTTTCAAATTTTCTTTTTCCTCCCGATTACTTTTCCTGTTTGCCATTCTCCTCCCTCATTAATGTCCTACTCCTTCTCTTTCTTTCCCTTTACCTCTTCCTTCTTCATCTTCTTTTATTAGAAAGATATTTTTAAGGCACAACTAGAATAAGATGTACAAATCGTTTACTAGTATTTTATCAATGTTATAGTTCCTGGTTTTGATAATTGGACTAGTCAACACATAGTGGAAGGATAGTGTTTTCAACAAGTTTTTTGAGAAAATTGTACATTCAAGTGAAAAAGAATGAATAATGACCTTGACTTCTTATATTACACATAATTAACTCAATAAAATGACAGATTAAAAGATGCTTACTCCTTGGAAAAAAAGTTATGACCAACCTAGATAGCATATTGAAAAGCAGAGACATTACTTTGCCAACAAAGGTCCATCTAGTCAAGGCCATGGTTTTTCCAGTGGTCATGGATGGACATGAGAGTTGGACTGTGAAGAAAGCTGAGCACCAAAGAATTGATGCTTTTGAACTGTGGTGTTGGAGAAGACTCTTGAGAGTCCCTTGGACTGCAAGGAGATCCAACCAGTCCATTCTGAAGGAGATCAGCCCTGGGATTTCTTTGGAAGGAACGATGCTAAAGCTGAAACTCCAGTACTTTGGCCACCTCATGCGAAGAGTTGACTCATTGGAAAAGACTCTGATGCTGGGAGGGGTTGGGGGCAGGAGGATAAGGGGATGACAGAGGATGAGATGGCTGGATGGCATCACTGACTTGATGGACGTTAGTCTGAGTGAACTCCGGGAGTTGGTGATGGACAGGGAGGCCTGGCGTGCTGTGATTCATGGGGTCGCAAAGAGTCGGACATGACTGAGAGACTGAACTGAACTGAACTGAATTTATAAATAAAGGTAGAAAACTCTTAGAAAACAAGTGAAAATCTTCACGATCTATGATAGGAAAAGAGTTCTCAGACATGACTAAAAAGGCATGATCCATTAACAAAAAGGTAATAATAGTTTGTACATTACATATGTGTGTGTGCTCAGTCACTTCAGTCATGTCTGCCTCTTTGCAATTCCATTGACTATAGCCCTTGAGGCTCCTGTGTCCATGGGATTCTCCAGGCAAGAATATTGGAGTAGGTTGCCATGCCCTCCTCCAGGGGATCTTCCTGATCTGGGGATCAAACCCAAGTCTCCTGCAGCTCCTGAATTGCAGGTGGATTCTTTACAGCTGAGCCACTGGGGAAGCCCAGATTGTACATCATCAACTTTTAAAACTATTGCTCTGCAAAGAACTCTATTAAGAGAATGAAAATACAATCCTAGACTGTAAGAAAATAACTTCAAATTTCATATGTTTCAAGACAAAGCCTTGTATCCAGAATATACAAATAATTCTCCTGAATTCAATAGTAAGATAGACCCTTCACCAAGAGGTTATGTGGAAGGCAAATACAGAAGTTTGATGCCATTAACCATCAGAGAACTGTGAGTAGAATTTATGGGTATAATTACACATCTATTTGAATGGCTAATTATGCAATATACTATTGAGGATATGGAGCAACTACATAGATATCATATTTTGCTTATGGGGGTTGTAAAATGCTACAGCCACTCTGGATAACAATATGGAAGTTTCACAGTTGATGATGATCCAGGAAGTGTGAACACCCGTACCGTTGGGTGTTTGTCCTAGAGAAATTAAAAACTAGCTTCACAAAATAAATCTATACATGGGTGTGCATAGTAGTATAACTTGTATTAGTTTCAAACAATCCAAATGTCCTTCAATAGGTTAATGATTAAACATTAAAATATGAATATCATGAATGTCATTCAGCAATAAGAAGGAATGACTACTGATGTATGCAAAAACTTGAATATATCACAGGGGAATGTAGTGAGTGAAAAAAATAAAAGTCAATCTCAAAGGATGACATTTCATTTCTTTTTTCTTTTCTTTTTTTTAAGATTTTATTAATGAGAACAACTGTTGCAGGGGTTAAAATTAAAGGAAAGATATAACCTTCAAGGGGTAACACAAGGAAATTTCTATTTGATGCCAGAACAATTCTATAAGCCAAATGCGGCAATGGGTACTCAAATTTATAGATAGAATACGTTTTTATAAAATATGCAACACCCTCCAAATAAAAAGTGTGTGTATAAGCCGGTGAAGTACAAATGCCACCTGTATTTGAATTACTAATAGTTTATTGATGTTAATTCCTTAGTTTTGAGAGTGTACTAGGGTTATGTAAGATAATATCACTGGAAAAAGGAGTGAAGTACATACAGAAACTCTCTGCATTCTTTTTAAAAATTTATGTGAGTCTTAAAAAATTTGAAAACATAAATTATATTTAAAAAGTATGTAGAAGGGGGGAATATCTCTATAAGTATTTGTGCTGTAATTTTTTGATTAAAATATATCAACTTTAATTAAAAATAATAATACAGAATTTTACACATACATATCCCTTAGCCAAAAATTTTACTAAAAAAAGTCATACTTTACTAGATAAAAGTATCAATTCTTGTCATTATAAAAATGCTCCACTAGCTCCACTGTAATTCAAAATTTTACTGAATATATTATCCAATGCAACCAGAAAAGAGGTAACAATTAGAGGCAAATAAGTTGAATGAAAATTATTTTCATCTGCAGGTGATTTGACAGTTTATCTAGATAACCTCAGAAATTTAATGACAAAACTAACACAATGATCAAATAATGTTGAAGGATCCAAGTAGTTAAAGAATCTAAAATAACACATAAAACTCAGTAGCTTTCATATATACAAATTTGGCCAGTTAGAAGATACAGTGGAAATAAAATAAATACTAAACACTTGTGAATAAACTTAATAACATATTTGGGAACCCTAAAACAGGAAGTTTTTGAAACCACTAAAAAGAAATCCCACAAAAGTATGGTTAAATAATGTTTCATGTACTTATATATGACAGAACATCATAAAATTATTAAAAAAATTTAAAAGATTCATCCAAAGTTAATGTAAAGATCCAATAAAATGATTACTTTCAGGATATGAGTTACATTAAAGTATATGTGAAACAAACATTCAAGAAAAGCTGCTGCTGCTGCTACTGCTAAGTCGCTTTAGTCATGTCCAACTCTGTGCGACCCCATAGATGGCAGCCCACCAGGCTCCACCGTCCCTGGGATTCTCCAGGCAAGAACACTGGAGTGGGTTGTCATTTCCTTCTCCAATGCATGAAAGTGAAAAGTGAATGTGAAGTCGCTCAGTTGTGTCCAACTCTTTGCGACCCCATGGACTGAAGCCTACCAAGTTCCTCCATCTGTGGGATTTTCCAGGCAAGAGTACTGGAGTGGGTTGTCATTGCCTTCTACCAAGAAAAGCTAGGAAGGCTCTAAATTGGATATCAGAGGCTATGAAATATGTTTTATATCTTGTAGGCCTTGTTTCCTCTCATGGATATCCAATTTAGAGCCTTTTCCTATCAGTGAGAGGAAACAAGGTCTACAAGATATAAAACATACTTCATAGCCTCAAGAAACAAAGTAGTATGAAACTGACCACAAATAGATTACTGGAAAATGCTTTAAGAAAGTTCAAAAATAGATTCCAATATATAATAAATTTTTAGTAATATGAAGATGATCAGCTCACATTAATGAGAGGGAGAAAACACTAAGAAGAAAGGGTTGAGACAAATGGACAGAAATTTGGGAAAACATAAGTGGGCACCTATATCCAAATCACTCAACCACAATGCTACAAAGGGATCAGAGATCTGGATGTCAAATTTTTAAAAAGAATTTCAGAAAGCAGGGAAAAACCTTTCTACTTGTGATTTAAAATGCAGCTGTAGTAAAAGAAAGAACAGATTTATCTGGTTACATTTACAGTGATAACCAAAAAACTGAAATCAAAAGGCAAATGACAAAATCAAAAGGCAAAAAAAAGTCAGAAGAAAATACTTGTATTATATATAAAAGATTAATCTTAAATTGTAAAGAACTCACACAAACATTGCAGAGGACTAAACATATGGGCTTCCCTGATGGCTCAGTTGGTAAAGAATCTGCCTACAATGTAGAAAACCCAGGTTCAGGTCCTGGGTTGGAAAGATCCCCTGGCAAAGGGATAGGCTACCCACTCCAGTATTCTTGAGCTCCCCTTGTGGCTTAGCTGAAGAATTGCCCTCAATGTGGAAGACCTGTGTTCAATCCCTGGGTTGGGAAGAACCCTTGGAGAAGGGAAAGGCTGCCCACTCCAGTACTCTGGCCTGGAGAATTCTATGGAGTATATAGTCTATGGGGTTGCAAAGAGTCAGACAGGCGTGAGCGACTTTCACTTTTCTTTCCTTCAAACATATGAGAAAAAAATGAAAAAAGCCATTTACAAATATTTTAGAAAAATATGTGCTCAAGTGGCTCTTAAACCTGTGAAAAATACTCAACTTTATTCATAGTAAGAAATAAAAATAAAAATTATGCTAAATATTATTTCTTGCCTATCAGATATGAAAAAGTATCAGAATGCTCTATTGCAAAGTGTCTGAGAAAATTTTATATTTTATTCTATGATGATGAAATTCAAGGAATTCCTTTTAGAAGGAATTAGACATACTCAACAAAGCCATGTATTCATATACAAATATATTGTAAATGAAAAGTGTATTTAACATATAACAACATATACTACAACAAATGTAATATCATGTAAGTACACACACATACACACATAATTGTATATATGCTTTCTATCTATGTCCACTGAGAGGGACTAGAAGCAGAATATACCAAGAAGAATAAACACATTTAGATCTAGATTGAAGGGCCCCCTATGTAAAATCATAAAAAGAAATAAAAATGACAATGTATGGATGTATAATATTTCAAAGCAAGAGAGTGATGAGGGAAGGAGGGAAGAAGAAATAGAGGAAAGAAAAAAGACTGATATAATTAAAAAAATAACTCATTTGAAAATCTTAATAGAATAATTGATTCAGGCAAAGATCATCAATGGATACAAAATCATTGGATAAAGGCAGTTGTGAAACAGGTTATCTGCAAGATTTCAAAATATCAGTATGTGTATCATTTATTGAGAAGAAACAGCTACTTCTGAAATGCAGACATGATATATACCACCTTAGTCAAATAATCATATTTAGCTTCATTAATAATGAAACACACTGATATCATTTGACTTCTGATGTGATGAAATGAGAAGTATGTATCATTACCTACGTAGCACCTTGCTAAAAATGTATAGCTTGCAGTAGTCATAGGGAAGCAACAAAACCTAGACTGTGATATACTAAACACAATTGAATTAAACTCTCAAAAGTGTTGAAAATATGAAAGGCAAAACTAATTGGGGTACTGGTGTAGATCAAAGGAAACAAAATAATCATAAAGTATAATTCTTGTTTGATTTCTATGGAGAGGTGCTGAAGGTGCAAAGGAACTAGTGGCTTACAAAGGAATCATTGAAATATTTACCAAAATGTGAATATAAGCTCTATATTGGTAACAGGGGCTTCCCTGGTGGCTCAGACAGTAAAGAATCTGCTTGCCATGTGGGATATACAAAGGTTCGATTCTTAGGTCAGGTAAAGTGTTCAAGTACTTGGATGTGATAATATTGAGATTTTGCAGAAGACTGTCCTTTTCTTAGCAGACTTTTTCCATGATATCCAATGAACATAGTAACTTCAATAACTTCAACTTAATTTCAATGGTTCAAACTGACAGAAAGTGAGAAATATTAAATTAATGTCAAGAGATGCTAGATTTAAGTAAATAACATTTGAGTATCTAATGAAATATTCTTTCAAATCTTTTCTGTAATTTTGAAATTTTCTTAAAAGCTGGAAAAATCAAATATAGGTACTGAAACCTTCCAAAATTTTTGGTTGTTTAGATTTTGATATTCACTGGACTTAAAGTTATTTCAAATGATAACTACCATCAAGAAAAATCTAAAATTGGAGATACTACATAACAATCATAAGGTTCTCTTGATTCTGTTTTAATAGCTTACACTATTTTTTGAAAGTAAGTACATATTTTATGAAACTGATGTTAGTATTCAGATTGGGATTTTTAAATTATAAATTATTAGTATACTTATAAAATGTTAATTATATACTGAATTAATACAATTAATAATTTCTTTATTAATTTAGAAAATAGTTTCCATCTGAAATTTTCTGAATTTTCCTATGTAAAATTTTATAAGTTTAAGTTTGTCTCAGTAAGTAAGAAACTACTGCAGAAACACCAAGAGAATCAATTTTGAAATTAAAAAGATAGGTTTTATTTATATACCTTTCAAAGCAAACTGCATCTTCTGCAGAATATACCCTATGTAATTGTAGTATTTTCCAAAAATTAAGACCTTTTGATTTTATTGCATTATGGTACTCTCTATAAAGATTACTTGCTTGTCAGTAATTGAGTATATCAAAATTTCTTTCATTGTAAATCCAAAGTGTGAAATTTATCAATCAATCAATTATATGTAGAAATATCCAAAGTGCTCAATGGACATCAATTTGTGTTTCATAACATTTTTGTGTAGAGTTAAATGTTTCAATGTTCCCTGGATATGATATAAATGGGTTTCCATTTCCTATTATTCAAGATATCCTAGTGTGATGATTTAAAAATTACTAAATTTTAAAGGTTATGGTCTTACACACACACATGTGCACACACATTCTGTAGTATTGTTGCACTGACATGCATGACATACATGTCTGCTTAGTTGGGTCTGACTCTTTGTGACTTTATGGACTGGAGCCATGGAATTTCCCAGGCAAGAATACTGGATTTGGTTGCCATTTCATACTCTATGGGATCTTCCTGTCCCAGGGATCAAGCCCTCATATCATGAATCTCCTGCTTTAGAAGATTCCTTACCACTGTACCACCTAGGAAGCCCCTACTGTCATAATGTCCCAATTTAAGAATTGTTCCAAACATGTTTTGTTCACACATGGCCTCCTAATCACTGTATATTACCTTATGCAGTAAAAGATGTGATAAAGTTAAGATTCTTAAGAGAAGGATATTATCCTGGACTATTTAGGTGGCCCCTAAATACAATCACATGCATCATTATACCAGACAAGTAGAGAGATTTTTGAGACACATACAAATAAATATGATATGTGAATATGGAGGCAGAGATTGGGGCAAAGCATCTACAAGCTAAGGAATGTCAACAAGAGCTGGAAGAGGCAACAAAAGAAAAAAAAAATACTTTGGACCTCTGGAACTGTGAAAGAATTAATTTCTGTTGTTTTAAGCCATCCAATCTAGTTTTTAATAACTTATTATAGCAACCCTAGGAAATTCATATTACTGGGTAACTTAACCAGGATAGCTAAAAAAAAAAATCACACAAAATGGATCAATGTATGTGATGATAAACCAACAAAAACTATCCAATCTGGAGAACACAGACAAAGATGACAAAAGAAAAGATTCACAGATTATTTGGAAAATACCAGCATTCTAACATATGTGTAATTTTGGGTCACAGAAAGAGACAACTAGGTAAAATGACAAGACTTTTTTGAAGAAATAATGTCTAAAAACTCCCCAAATTTGTTTTGAAAATTTATAGATTCAAAAAAGCTTAGTAAACTCCAGGAGGATAAACATAAAAAGAAAAGTTTCTAGACACATTTAAATTATTAAGAGTAAAGTCAAAATGAAAACTCTTAAAATCAGACAGAAAAGTATGATATATTATATACAAGGAATAAGACTTTTTACTTTTTAACAAGCCAAACGGCTTTGGAATTACATAAAATTCTATAAATCAATAATTTTTATTTAATAAAGCTGTCCTTAAAAACTGAAACTAAAAGACATTTCACTATAAACAAAATTTATCTGAAAATGGATCACAGACCTAATCTCAGAGTTAAAATATTTAACCTCCACAGGAAACTGAAGAAAACATATGAATTGAGTATTCTAAAAAGATTTCTTAGAATACAAAAGATTTGAACCACAGGAAAAAATATTCAAATTAGACACAGTTAATTTACAATTTTTGTTTTTCAAAACAAACATTTAAGAAAATAAATAGACAAATCACAGATTGGGTAAAATTAATTGGATACCAAAGTTAAACAAAGCTTTGTATCCAGAATATTAAACACTTACACAACTGAATAAGAGTTAGGACACTACACAAAAAAGGTTATGAATGTAGCAGGTAAGTTTATGAAAAGATGTTCAGCAAAATTGGTAATGAAGAATATGCAAATTAAAAGCACAGAGAAATGCTACTATAGACTCACTATTTAGAATTAGAAACAGGCAATATCCAAATATCATCAAGAATTCGGAGGAACTCGAGCCTTCATACACTGCTGGTAGGAGTACACACATATAAATTATACAGTCACTTTGGAAAACAGCTTGGCCACTTTTACAAATAAAGAATGTATCCTTATCATATGATACAGACATTTAATTACCAGGAAATAAACATATATCCAAAGAAATATTTTTGTGTGTAAATTTATAGCAGCATTATTCCTAACAGCCAAAACCTGAAACAACCAAAATGTCCATCAACATGTGATAGATAAACGCAATGTTGTATATCCATACCCAAGTTAATAACTGAACAACTGAATAATCGTTCCTTAAACTCAGCAAACTATAAATTCATAACATAAGTTGTATAATAGACAACACAAAAATAAAATTTAACTTGATAAACTGTCATAAATGTATTCTAAGTTTTTGTAGCTAATAAACTTTCTCACATGGCAATAATCAACACAATTTAATTAACACAAATGTACAAACATACATGTAAAGAAGTCTTCCTTGGGAACATAAAAAAAAATGTATGATGTTATCTCCTACATTCAAGGGACTAAAATATTAATATTTTCCCCTACTGATCTTAATCTTCCTGAGGAGGAACTGCTTTAGGTATGCAACTTCTATATGACAGTTACTGGTTTAGATTCTATACATGCATGATTAAGTTAACATTGACTTTTATAAAATGTGTAAGTTATAATAAATATTATACACATGGCCTTAAAATAGCAATGACCTTGGTGGTCAAACAGAAAGCAGACAAACTGGAATGTGAATTGGGCATCAAAGTATGTTGTTTTCTTTTGTTTTTGGCTTTTGTTCTCTTAAATATGACACTAAAGATACCTTTATAATAGTCACCAAAGTGTAACTCTCAGGACCTAAAATTCAGACCATCTGTGTTGACATGGCTTAACCGTTTGTTTTGGGAAATTACTGTAAACCAATTTATCTGGACAAACAGTTTACTTCTGGCAAAAATCTCTCCAATTAGGACAACTGTTGATTTAAGAAGGCCTTCATAGCTCTCCTAGTTCTTCTCTAGAACTCTACATTCAGTTGGGTATATCTATCCCTTTCTCCCTTGGGTTTTGCTTCTCTTCTTTCCTCACCTATGTGTAAAGCCTTCTCAGACAACTTTTCATGCAAGGATGGGCATGATAAAGGACAGAAATTATAATGATCTAACAGAAGAAGAAGAGATTAAGAAGAGGTGGCAAGAAAATACTGAAGAACTATACAAAAAAGGTCTCAGTGACCTGGATAGCCATGATTGTGTATCACTCACCTAGAGCCAGATATCCTGGATTGAGAAGTCAAGTGGGCCTTAGGAAGCATTACTACCAACAAAACTAGAGGAGAGGATAGAATTCCAGCTGAGCTGTTTAAAATCCTAAAAGATGCTGCTGCTAAAGTGCTGTACTCAATACGCCAGCAAATTCAGAAAACTCAGCAGTGGCCACAGGACTGGAAAAGGTCAGTTTTCTTTCCAATCCTAAAGACAGGCAGTGCTAAAGAAGGTTCTAACTACCATACAATTGCCCAAATTTCATGGGCTCAAAAATCCTTCAATCTAGGCTTTAGCAGTATGTGAACTGAGAAATTTCAGATATACAAGCTGGATTTAGAAAAGGCAGAGGAACCAGGGATCAAATTGTTAAAGTTTGTTGAATCATAGAGAAAGCAAGGGAATTCCAGAAAAAACAAACAAACAAACAAACAAAACTACTTCTGCTTCACTGACTACATGAAATCGTTTGACAGTGTGGATGACAACAAACTGTGGAACATTCTTAAAGAAATGGGAATAACAGACCACCTTACCTGCCTCCTGAGAAACCTGTATGCAGATCAAGGAGCAACAGTTATAACGTTACATGGAAAAACTTACTGGTTCAAAACTGGGAAAGGAGTATGACAAGCCTGTATATTGTCACCCTTTTTATTTAACTTATATGCAGAGTACATCATGTGAAATGCCAGACTGGATGACTCTGCATGACTGGAGAGGACTCAAGCTGAAGTCCTCCAGTCCTCTTGAGCTGGACTCAAGCTTGCCAGGAAAAATATCAACAACCTCGGATATGTAGATGATACCACTCTAATGGAAGAAGGTGAAGAGGAACTAAAGAGCTTCTTTTTTTTTTTTTTTAATTTTATTTAATTTTTAAACTTTACATAATTGTATTAGTTTTGCCAAATATCAAAATGAATCCACCACAGGTATACATGTGTTCCCCATCCTGAATCCTCCTCCCTCCTCCCTCCCCATACCATCCCTCTGGGTCATCCCAGTGCACTAGCTCCAAGCATCCAGTATCGTGCATCGAACTGGACTGGCATCTCGTTTCATACATGATATTTTACATGTTTCAATGCCATTCTCCCAAATCTTCCCACCCTCTCACTCTCCCACAGAGTCCATAAGACTGTTCTATACATCTCTGTCTCTTTTGCTGTCTCGTACACAGGGTTATTGTTACCATCTTTCTAAATTCCATATATATGCATTAGTATACTGTATTGGTGTTTTTCCTTCTGGCTTACTTCACTCTGTATAATAGGCTCCAGTTTCATCCACCTCATTAGAACTGATTCAAATGTATTCTTTTTAATGGCTGAGTAATACTCCATTGTGTATATGTACCACTGCTTTCTTTATCCA
This sequence comes from Bos javanicus, assembly GCF_032452875.1. Lineage (NCBI taxonomy): Eukaryota > Metazoa > Chordata > Mammalia > Artiodactyla > Bovidae > Bos > Bos javanicus. The sequence goes on along the minus strand of NC_083869.1, from coordinate 54,398,783 downwards.
TTCATCTGCTGATGGGCATCTAGGTTGCTTCCATGTCCTGGCTATTATAAACAGTGCTGTGATGAACATTGGGGTACACGTGTCTCTTTCCCTTCTGGTTTCCTCAGTGTGTATGCCCAGCAGTGGGATTGCTGGATCATAAGGCAGTTCTATTTCCACTTTTTTAAGGAATCTCCACACTGTTCTCCATAGTGGCTGTACTAGTTTGCATTCCCACCAACAGTGTAAGAGGGTTCCCTTTTCTCCACACCCTCTCCAGCATTTATTGCTTGTAGACTTTTGGATCGCAGCCATTCTGACTGGTGTGAAATGGTACCTCATAGTGGTTTTGATTTGCATTTCTCTGATAATGAGTGATGTTGAGCATCTTTTCATGTGTTTGTTAGCCATCTGTATGTCTTCTTTGGAGAAATGTCTATTTAGTTCTTTGGCCCATTTTTTGATTGGGTCATTTATTTTTCTGGAGTTGAGCTGTAGGAGTTGCTTGTATATTTTTGAGATTAGTTGTTTGTCAGTTGCTTCATTTGCTATTATTTTCTCCCATTCTGAAGGCTGTCTTTTCACCTTGCTAATAGTTTCCTTTGATGTACAGAAGCTTTTAAGGTTAATTAGGCCCCATTTGTTTATTTTTGCTTTTATTTCCAATATTCTGGAAGGTGGGTCATAGAGGATCCTGCTATGATGTATGTCAGAGAGTGTTTTGCCTATGTTCTCCTCTAGGAGTTTTATAGTTTCTGGTCTTACGTTTAGATCTTTAATCCATTTTGAGTTTATTTTTGTGTATGGTGTTAGAAAGTGGTCTAGTTTCATTCTTTTACAAGTGGTTGACCAGATTTCCCAGCACCACTTGTTAAAGAGGTTGTCTTTAATCCATTGTATATTCTTGCCTCCTTTGTCAAAGATAAGGTGTCCATATGTGCGTGGATTTATCTCTGGGCTTTCTATTTTGTTCCACTGATCTATATTTCTGTCTTTGTGCCAGTACCATACTGTCTTGATAACTGTGGCTTTGTAGTAGAGCTTGAAGTCAGGTAGGTTGATTCCTCCAGTTCCATTCTTCTTTCTCAGGATCGCTTTGGCTATTTGAGATTTTTTGTATTTCCATACAAATTGTGAAATTATTTGTTCTAGCTCTGTGAAGAATACTGTTGGTAGCTTGATAGGGATTGCATTGAATCTATAAATTGCTTTGGGTAGTATACTCATTTTCAGTATATTGATTCTTCCAATCCATGAACATGGTATATTTCTCCATCTATTAGTGTCCTCTTTGATTTCTTTCACCAGAGTTTTATAGTTTTCTATATATAGGTCTTTAGTTTCTTTAGGTAGATATATTCCCAAGTATTTTATTCTTTCTGTTGCAATGGTGAATGGAATTGTTTCCTTAATTTCTCTTTCTGTTTTCTCATTATTAGTGTATAGGAATGCAAGGGATTTCTGTGTGTTGATTTTATATCCTGCAACTTTACTATAGTCATTGATTAGTTCTAATAATTTTCTGTGGAGTCTTTAGGGTTTTCTATGTAGAGGATCATGTCATCTGCAAATAGTGAGAGTTTTACTTCTTCTTGATGAAGGTGAAAGAGGAGAGGGAAAAAGCTGGCTTAAAACTCAACATTCTGAAAACTAAGATCATGACATTAGGTCCCTTAACTTCATGGCAAACAGAATGTGAAAATGTGGAAGCAGTGACAGATTTTATTTTTTGGGCCCCAAAATCACTGCAAACTGCAGCCATGCAATTAAAAGACACTTGCTCCTTGGAAGGAAAGCTATGATAAACCTAGCAGCATATTAAAAAGCAAAGTCATCCAAAGCTGGATAGCCAAAGCTATGATTCTTCCAGTAGTCATGTATGGATGTGAGAGATGGACAATAAAGAAGGTTGAGCACTGAAGAATTAATGCTTTCAAACTGTGGTGTTGGAGAAATCTCTTGAGAGTCCCTTGGACTGCAAGGAGATCAAACCAGTAGATCCTAAAGGAAATCAGTCCTGAATTTTCATTGGAAGGACTGATGCTGAAGCTGAAGTTCCAATATTTTGGCCACCTGATACGAAAAGCTGACTTACTGGGAAAGACTCTAATTCTGGGAAAGATTGAAGGCAAAAGGAGAAGAGGGTGACAGAGGATGAGATGTTTGGATGACATCACTGACTCAATGGACATAAATTTGAGCAAACTCTGGGAGATAGTGAATGACAGGGAAACCTGGTTTGTGCTACAGTCCAAGGGGTCTCAAAGATTCAGACATGACTTAGCGACTGAACTACAACAATATTGGGACAACATATGGCTCATCTGGCCAAACAACTCACTTTTGAAACACCAGTGTATTTATTAGGTCTTACTTCAAGCCTCTTGATGCTGTGTATTCAAATGCTAAACAGTTGTATCACAGATTTTCTCCAACTTAGTTACGCATCCTTGCCCAGACCTCAAAATTTTATAAATATTACCCACTGACTGCCTCATCCTGAGAAACTTCTAATACGCTTTCAATGTAATGGTTTGTTGCAGCAGGCAGTTCTTACAGGACAAACTTTGGCTTAAGTATTCTATTTAAAATGCATGAGAATTTTCCTATTGTATTTATTTGTTTATTTGGTTATTCTCTGAGAGTGTGACTTAGTAGTAGATCTCACTATCAAAACTTCCATTGAATTTGTTGGATCTTCAATTTCAGGCAGCCAACTGATAGCATGGGAGCCTAAGCCATGAAGTATGCCAACAACATATATAATCAACCATTCTTATTCTTTCATAATTTAAGTGTATGTCTCCTCCAAGCCAGATGCTAGCATTTTAGAAAATATGTATTTCACATCTTAAATCTAATTTGTATATTTCTAAGTGGCAAAATTTACCCAGAGATAATTTTAAATTACAGGAGTATTTAGGAAACATAAATAAAACTGTTCATTTGAGAGATGTCTTAAAAAGGGAACAAAATTCCAAACACCTATTGATCTCCACTTTTTGATTAGTATGAGGGAGCTTCTAAATTCTATAATTTTATAACACTGCATCCTTAACATTTCCCTTAAAATAAGTAGAATCTGGGAAAATGTTAAGTTCATTCTCTCAAGCCTTCCACAGTTACCTGAACAAGACAGTTTTCATCCTACTCTTGCTCTTTCGTTATGTAAATGCCCCTCCATACACTCTTCCTACATGCCTCTTCCTAATCCACTCTCTTCTAGTTCTGGGGGACAAGAGATTCACAAAGATAAACTGTCTAAAAAAGTTAGTGCCAATTCAAAACAGGGCAAGCCCATTATGATTGATTTTAAGCCTTAATCTCAGTTGGGCTGTAAACCATTGTTAAAGACTTTCATAGACAAGATAGAAATAAATAGACAGAACAACGTAGGATAGATCTAGAAACACATAATCAAGGGTTCCCTGATCTGTATCAATAGGTTCATGTGTTACTAGGAACCTCATATGCAAAAATTTATAGAGGAAGGAAATAATGAAGGTGACCTAAGATCCCAGGTTTGTTTGATTCTTTATTTTGTATATGAACATCTCATTGTTGGAGCACTGTTTATTGAAAAGACTAGTCATTTTTTATTGAATTGCCTTTGACCTTTGTTTAAAAAAATCAGTTAATTATGGGAATCTGTTTCTGGCTTCGATTGCCTTGATCCATGTATCCATACCTCATCAACCCAATACTGTCTTGATTACCATAGATGTATAAGCAAAAGACACATTTTTAAATCTTAACTTTTCCACAGATCCTGTAAGTTTAACTTAAATTTTCCCACAAAATGTTTGCATATTTAATTTTTCCCTGCCTGGTTTCCTTACGTGGGAATCAGTTATTAAGTTTAGCTTGCATTCCTAGAATATAGTGGGTAAAACTGAACCAAGAGGAACCATCTTTCACTTTAGAAGATGAGTAGGAACATATTGAAAACATTTGCAAGCAATGATAGGACCATATGGTGGGGGGAAGGGAAGAGGAGGAAAGAAGCCACTGTGGGGCACTGTGAGAAGAGGAAGTAGGGGTAATTTAGCATGTGCAATATGGACAAGAAGAGGAACAGTACTGCGGTAAAATATTTTGCTCTCCTGACATGTTCTCTCTTTCAAGGATAACCTACTGACATCTAACCAAGCAAGTTCACAGTATGGATGAACGTAATACACATAGGATGCAACAAATCCTTATAGTAACATTTCCAACCAGAGTTTTCTTATGTAAAAAAAGATTCATGAAATAGAAAAGATTTTAAATGGTACTTTTTCTACAAACATAGCCACCAGATTGCAGAGCTAAAGTCCTTCTGTTCCACTGATAAATGTCCCTTTACAGAGATTTGGCTCCCATATGGTCATTCTATCTCCATCATCCACTTTCCCAAAAGAAATAATACAGGCTGCTGATTTCTTTCCTCTATCCTGAATATATTTAGCTTTCTTTTGCAATACTTCACACCGAGAGTCCAACTCTGAGTCAAGCTAGAACAGCTTCATCTCATTCATTTTGCATGAAACTCTCCTACATTTTTTTTAATATTAAGGCAATTTGGAAATACTTTTGTAAGCATTTCACTATTATGATAAACAATTTCACAATAGTTTTCAAAGAAACAATTATAAATGTCTTTCTATCTACTCTTTTTTTTTTTTTTTTTAGCCCCTTTCTCTTAAATCAGCATAGCTTGAGTTTGAGCACAGACTCCATTTTTGCTGAGTTAATATCTTCAGTTTGTTCCAATTTAGTCCCTGGACAGTCTTTTTCTTACTTATTATGTAATTCTTTCTTTTTTTTTTATGTAATTCTTTCAAAAGACACTAGTTTTTATGATTCCAGGAATTTTCAAATTGCACTAATTTTAAAAATCAATGGATGTCTGATAGCCACTGGCTATAGATCCTACTTAAGTGCTGAATCTTAAGTGTTCTGTGGTGGTGGTTTAATCATTAGGTCATGTCCAACTCTTGCGACCCAATGGACTGTAGCCTGCCAGGCTTCTCTGTCCATGGGATTTTCCAGGCAAGAATACTGAAGTGGGCTGCCATTTCTTTCTTCAGGGGATCTTCTCAACCCAGAAATCGAACCTGGGTCTCCTATATGGTAGGCAGATTCTTTACTGACTAAGTCATAAGCGAAGCCCTAAGTGTGCTGTATGTGTATTTGCTAGGTTGCTTGCATCCTACTAAGCAGAGTACATGCCTAATCCTACTAATTTAAAAACTCTGCAGACATCACAAAATGGCCAAATAAAATAAATCACACTGCTATAAAACTCTAGTAATCTACTCTTGTAGCTTTGCAGTGTCCCATTACCATTAAGATTTTAAGTCATAAAATATACAGCCCACCTGAAGTACATAATTGGGTCTGGAGAGTTTTATTTAGATGTTTCTCTCTTCTGGAGTTTTCCCTTTCTATTTCTTTCTTCTTTCCTTTTTTCATGCCTTATTTCCTTCTTTCACTTCTATCCTTTTCCTTCCCTTCCATATATCTTTCTATACAAAAAAAAAAAAATACAAAAACCACATTTGTAGTTCTAAATGACATGTTACTGGCCCTTCCTTAAGGATTACATTGAATATCACTGCTTGTTCTGTTCTTATGGACTGTTTACAAATTCAAAACTGTATAAACTGAGTCAGAGATAAACTTAAGGCACAAATTCAATATCTAGGACAAATGCATGAATACCCACATATACACACATACAGAGGAGTATTAGCCTGGACATTCCAGCATTGTTCCTAAGAGAATCGTAACCAAAATGAAGATATTTACAAGTTTTGATATAACTATTTTAATGATAAATTTAACTTAGTAAATATTTTAGATATGTATCCTATCTGTCAAATTTTGGTTCCACAAAAGGAAAATATAGCTGATTTGTTACACTGACTGTTGGAAAATAATGTTCTATAACATCGGATTTAGAAGCATTAAAAATTCTTCCGGGATCATCATTTCAGTGATCACATTGCTTTTTGAAAATGAAGATATGCTTGTATTTCATAACATGATGCATTATCTTGGACTGCTGGTGCTATGTTTATCAATAGGTTACATCTTTGAGGAATCAATTACCATAATACCTACTATAAAGACATGCATAAATCAATAGAGGGTTCATGCTCCAATCATGAATGACAATTCCACAAATAAGTCTATATGAATGTTAGAAATATGTCTTTACACTTTGCTTTTACCTCAAGCAAATCTAGGCAATTTTTAAAGAATAAGAATATATGTTATACTATTGCATAATGTCATTCAGTGCTAAAGTTTATTCTTCACCTATCATCTGCTCTCAAGCCCCAGTGAAAATTTTAGTGTCTATGTCCTAAACTCTCTGATCTTGAATTTTCAGAAGAAATTTAAGTGACTTAAATAGAGGTTAAAGGATTTCTTCAGCTTTTGTGAAACAGAGCATCTGAAGATGTATAGCTTCCTAATTGAAGCAGTCAGAATTTTGACAGCATAGGGGAGACCTGAGTAGCTGCCTTCATTGTTTTGGTTTAGGTAGTGATTTTTGACTTTAAGCAAAACTCATAGTTGCGGGTCATGTCTTTTGCTCGGGGTTACAATAAGCATCAGAACAGTTTTTCCAAGAATTACTTTTTGAAGCCTCACAGTGTATAAGCAACTCATGGTTCCCAAGGTAAGGCAGAAAGAGAGCAGAAAGGAAAAGAAATTGAGTATATGGGGGCCAAGTAGGAAAGGGTCAAAAGATAGAAGGCAAGAAAGAAAAAGGCAATGCTCTATTGTGTTTATTTAGTCCTTTTACATCTTATATTTTGGCCCTCTGCTGCAAGTGTGAATGGACGGTCTTCTCTGGTATATCTCCCCATGTTGATCAAATCATGTATTTAAATGTCTGAAACAGTTTAGTTATGTAGACCTTTAAACGGATAAGAGGGGAGTGACCAAAAAAAAAAGACCACCTAAGTATTTCAAACTGTTCCCACAACTAGTCAGTTGAATTATCTCACCAGAAAAGATAATTACATGAAGGCATTGCTTTGCTATGTCAATTTCACTTGTATTAGAACCCCCATCCCTTTCCCATGGATGCACACACAGATTTCAAATTCATAAGCAAAATTTTCATTTTATTAAAAATTCATAGATGGTAAGAAAGAGAGAAACACTCAGAAAGAGGTGGGAAGCTTTTATTTTTCCTTTCTCTAAAATGAAGATGATCAAAGGAAGCATCCAAGAATTGACTTGCGATATGCCAGGATGGAGAGTCCTTAGCTAAGGAAGGGACTTAGTTAAGGATCTTTAGCTAAAGAAAGGAAAATTCATGAGCCTCAGATATAGGAGATGTGACCTCATAAACTCAGCAGTAGAGGGTACATTGAGTAATGTACTTATAAGTTAATCTCACTTCAAAAAGTGTCTTTTAAAAGGATTGTTGATAATTTGTTTTATTTCAATAAAAACAAACCACATAACTAAAATTGGTCATTGTGTTTATTCTGCCAAGTATTAATGATTTATGATATTTTGACATTTTGTCTTTAAGTAATGACAGGTGGCAGTCTGCTTTTATGGAAGAGATGGTATGTCATTTTACTTATAGTACTTACTACCACTTGATTTTTTTTTTTTTTTTTGCTGTAGATTTCTCTGAACCAAAATGTGAGATCCAAGATACAGAGTTTTTGCTCATTTCTTTTACCGTTATATTCCTAGGACACATTATAGGCATTCAATAGTTTTTAATTAATGAATAGCAATCATAATATCTTTATCACACTGCATCTGTAAATCCAAGATTTATTTCAATAAAAACAAACCATACATAGAACTTTCTTAAGTATGGAAGGGTGTGTGGACGCCTTGAAGGCTCCAAATAATGTTTTCAGGATGGATCATTTCAGGAGAAAAATATACTGATTGTACTGGGACCACAAAAATGTCTCAGAGTGCCTCATGTATTCTCAAATAACATCAGAAATCTGTTGCACAATCAGAGCTTTGTGTCAGGTACTGGGAACACAAAGATTCTAAGTTAGTATCTATTTCTAACAATGCTTCTAAAATTGCCTCAAAATTATTAAAATAATCTGTGAAAAAAGAACTATAAATGAGCTGTTATCACACCTCATCACCTTCAAGCCAACATATTGAAAAACAGAAATGGATACAGTAAATAACCTAAAGCAGATCTTTATAAGAAAGTGGCTATCAGAACTCCTCTGTTCATATTCAGACAGAAAACTCTCTGCTATCTCCTCTTCTTATAAGGACTTCAGTTTTATGGGATTAAGGCCTTACCCTCATGACTTAACCTTTCTTACCTCCATAAAGACCCTGTGTCCAAATCCAGTCATGCTGAGGATTAGAGCTTTAATGTAGAAATGTTGAGAGAATACAGTTTATTCCATAGCATCAGTTCAGTTCAGTTCAGTCGCTCAGTCGTGTCCGACTCTGTGACCCCATGAATCACAGCACGCCAGGCCTCCCTGTCCAACACCAACTCCCGGAGTTCACTCAGACTCACGTCCATCGAGTCAGTGATGCCATCCAGCCATCTCATCCTCTATCATCCCCTTCTCCTCCTGCCCCCAATCCCTCCCAGCATCAGAGTCTTTTCCAATGAGTCAACTCTTTGCATGAGGTGGCCAAAGTACTGGACTTTCAGCTTTAGCATCAATGCTTCCAAAGAAATCCCAGGGCTGATCTCCTTCAGAATGGACTGGTTGGATCTCCTTGCAGTCCAAGGGACTCTCAAGAGTCTTCTCCAACACCACAGTTCAAAAGCATCAATTCTTTGGCTCTCAGTCTTCTTCACAGTCCAACTCTCACATCCATACATGACCACAGGAAAAACCATAGCCTTGACTAGATGGACCTTTGTTGGCAAAGTAATGTCTCTGCTTTTGAATATGCTATCTAGGTTGGTCATAACTTTCCTTCCAAGGAGTAAGCATCTTTTAATTTTATGGCTGCAGTCACCATCTGCAGTGATTTTGGAGCCCCCAAAAATAAAGTCTGACACTATTTCCACTGTTTCCCCATCCGGTCCCATGAAGTGATGGGACCGGATGCCATGATCTTCGTTTTCTGAATGTTGAGCTTTAAGCCAACTTTTTCATTCTCTACTTTCACTTTCATCAAGAGGCTTTTCAATTCCTCTTCACTTTCTGCCATAAGGGTGGTGTCATCTGCATATCTGAGGTTACTGATATTTCTCCCTGCAATCTTGATTCCAGCTTGTGTTTCTTCCAGTCCAACGTTTCTCATGATGTACTCTGCATAGAAGTTAAATAAGCAGGGTGACAATATACAGCCTTGATGTACTCCCCTTCCTATTTGGAACCAGTCTGTTGTTCCATGTCCAGTTCTAACTGTTGCTTCCTGACCTGCCTACAGATTTCTCAAGAGGCAGATCTGGTGGTCTGGTATTCCCATCTCTTTCAGAATTTCCCACAGTTTATTGTGATCCACACAGTCAAAGGCTTTGGCATAGTCAAGAAAGAAGAAATAGATGTTTTTCTGGAACTCTCTTGCTTTTTCCATGATCCAGCGGATGTTGGCAATTTGATCTCTGGTTCCTCTGCCTTTTCTAAAACCAGCTTGAACATCAGTAAGTTCACGGTTCACATATCACTGGAGCCTGGCTTGGAGAATTTTGAGCATTACTTTACTAGTGTGTGAGATAAGTGCAATTGTGCGGTAGTTTGAGCATTCTTTGGCATTGCCTTCCTTTGGGATTGGAATGAAAACTGACCTTTTCCAGTCCTGTGGCCACTGCTGAGTTTTCAAAATTTGCTGGCATATTGAGTGCAGCACTTTCACAGCATCTTCTTTCAAGATTTGAAATAGCTCCACTGGAATTCGATCACCTCCACTAGCTTTGTTCGTAGTGATGCTTTCTAAGGGCCACTTGACTTCACATTCCAGGATGTCTGGCTCTAGGTGAGTGATCACACCATCATGATTATCTAGGTCATGAAGATCTTTTTTGTACAGTTCTTCTGTGTATTCTTGCCACTTTTCTTGATATCTTCTGCTTCTGTTAGGTCCATACCATTTCTGTCCTTTATCGAGCCCATCTTTGCATGAAATGTTCCTTTGATATCTCTGATTTTCTTGAAGAGATCTCTAGTCTTTCCCATTCTGTGGTAATACAAATAGCTGTGAAAAGAAGAGAAGAGAAAAGCAAAGGAGAAAAGGAAAAATATAAGCATCTGAATGCAGAGTTCCAAAGAATAGCAAGAAGAGATAAGAAAGCCTTCCTCAGCAATCAATGCAAAGAAATAGAGGAAAACAACAGAATTCCATAGCATACTCCATGGTAAAAAGAGTTAATAAATGTTCATCTGTGTCTGTTCTAGGTAGCTCCTGATATGCATGTAGGAGACTGGAAAAGTCTTCTCTGTGACATTTGGACAATCTAAAGTTTCTACCATGAGTTTGTTTTCCCAGTACAAGACCCATAATGTTATCTTACGATAAACACTACCACATGTGCAGCAGGGAACGCAGTCATGTTTAATACAACCCAAGCTATCAGACTTTTAAGGAAAATCTGTTTTTAGTTTATGAACCATATGAATGTGTTATCTATTCAAAAAGTAAAAACAAACAAAAAGCCTCCATAGAAGGGTTGCAAGTTAGAGCAAGCTCTATTTCCTATTAGTGATTATTAGGAAAAAGGCTACTAAAGATAATCAGAATAATTAGACAGGATGTTAGCCTATGCTACATCAAGATTATAAATCTCAGTATCTTAATGTATCAAAGCTGTGTTTCTCAATTATTATATGGATTAGGTAACAACCTAGATTAAATGTCCATCTGGTAACTCAAGAATTCAGGTGTCTTCTGTATTTTGATGCTGCCATTATGGAACATTAAAGAGTAGTGGCAAAGGAACAGAGACTGTGGAAGACTCATTGTTCTCAAGTAACTGAGACCGGAAGTGATATACTTCACTAACTTCTAACAAGCCATTGTCTACAAACTACTAATTCATAGCCCCAATTTAACTGTAATAGAATCTAGAATAAATACGGAAGCATGCAGAACATTTCAGATACTCTATAATCTATGCTAAACTGGGTTCCTTATAACTGCAAATACCACACCACACTATATTTAATAAAAGGAAATATCTACAAAAATCATTAATGTAATAAGATTGTGGATTTTCCACAATCATTTCAATCAAATGTCCGCAATGATAAAAGTCATAAAATATATTTTGAAGACTGTTGTTTCCACTTCATTTTTGTTCATCTATAAAACAAAAGTTATTATTTCCTAATAGTGACAGAGATGGATTAAGGTGAATTCCAGACAGTATAACTGTGGTCAAAGAATCCATGCCTTATAAAATCAGTCTAAATACCCTCATAATAATAGGATTTAAAAGAATCCCTCCCAGTGTAACAGGCAAAGAGTGTCATGTGGAGAGAGTCTTCCCATTTGGAAAAAAAAAAAAAGAAAACTCTTAAAAAATCAGCAAAGGAAGGAGAGCTTTTTGTTGTTTTGGGTTAATTTTCTTTTCATTTGCTTTCTGTATTTATATTTATTAGGATTTTGCAAAATTATTTTAAAGGATGTGGTATTTTAATTAGATATTTTTTCCCTCCAATTTCATCTAAGAAACTGCTATATATTTCAGTGATAAACATGCATCTAGTTCAAATTAGTTTTTCCCTTCACAAAGAAAAATCATAACTTAGTTACCACTCTCAAAACTTCCTTTGTTGTAATTTTTTGAAGGATTGGTTCCCAAATAGTAATGAGCACCAGAATTGTTTCACATCTTGGTCAATAGAGATTTCTGGGATCTACCCTAGAGTTTCAGATTCAGTTGGTTTGGGATGGGGTCTGAGAATCTGCAATGGCAACAAGTTAACAGGTAAATGCTGATACTGCTTTCTAGGGACCACATTTGGAGAATAACTGTTATAAATTATCTGATATTCAGGTCATTATTTAAAGGTTCCTCTAAATCATCTAGCTCTTACAGATGGCATATCTTTCCAAAAAAGGGGGGGAGGGGCACTGTTATTGATTCTTTTAATCTCAGCATCTAACAACACATTGAAAAATGACAGATACTGATAACGATTTTAATGAATGAAGTATCTATTCTATATCCTTATATCATCACATTTTAAAAATATACATAGTAAATCCTAAAATTTATTTCAGGTTTATTTCAGGAGAAAACTCTTGAGAGTCCCTTGGACAGCAAGGAGATCAAACCAGTCAACCATAAAGGAAATAAACCCTGAATATTCACTGGGAGGACTGATGCAGAAACTGAAGCTCCAATAATTTGGCCACCTGCAACAAAGAGCTGACTCATTGGAAAAGACCCCGATGCTTAGAAAGACTGAAGGCAGTAGGAGAAGAGGACGACAGAGGATGAGATGGTTGGATGGCATCACTGACTCCATGGACATGAGTTTGAGTAAGCTCTGGAGATGGCTAAGGACAGGGAAGCCTGGCGTGCTGCAGTCCATGGGGTTGCAGAGTCACATATGACTGAGCAACTGAACAACAACAATAAAAATTTATTTCAGTTATTTACAATAATAGATGATAAACCAAGGTTCTCATTGTACTAAGGTTTGTTCATCATACTAGACTCAGTTAATCCCCAACTTTATGCTATTATATGAACTGAAAGTGAATCATTTGCATCTTCATCAGTATAATAGATCGACTATAAACTATTCAGACTTAAATTGAAGAAAGTAGGGAAAATCACTGGACCATTCAGGTATGGCCTTAATTAATCCCTGATGATTATACAGTGGAGGTAACAAATAGATTCAAGGGATTAGATCTGATTGACAGAGTACCTGAAGAACTATAGGTGGAGGTTGATAACATATACAGGAAGCAGTGACCAAAACCATCCACAAGGAAAAGAAATGCAACAAGGCAAAGTGGTTGTCTGAAGGGGCCTTACAAATAGCTGAGAAAAGAAGTGAAAGGCAAAGGCGAAAGGGAAAGATATACCCAATTAAATGCAGAGTTCCAGAGAAAAGCAAGGAGAGATAAGAAATTCTTAAGTGAACAATGCAAAGAAATAGAAGAAACAACAGAATGTTAAAGACTAGAGATCTCTTCAAGAAAATCAGAGAAACAAAAGGAAAATAACATGCAAAAGTGAACATAATAAAGGACAAAAAGAACATGGGCCTAACAGAAAAACAAGAGTTTAAGAAGAGGTAGCAAGAATACACAGAAGAACTGTACAAAAAGTGTCTTAATGACCTGGATAACAACGATGGTATATTCAATTACCTAGAGCCAGACATTCTGGAGTGTGAAGTCAGGTGGGCTTAGGAAACACTATTATGAACAAAGCAAGTGGAGGTAATGAAATTCCAGCTGAGCTATTTCAAATCCTAAAACATGATGCTGTTTAAGTGCTGCAGTCAATATGTCAGCATATTTGGAGAACTCAGCAATGGCCACAGAACTGGAAAAGTTCAGTTTTTATTTCAATACCAAAGAAAACCAGTGGCGAATGTTCAAACTACTTTTCAATTGTGATTATTTCACATGTTAGCAAGGTAATGCTCAAAATCTTTCAAGCTAGGCTTCAACAGTATATGAACTAAGAATTTTCAGATGTACAAGCTGAATTTAGAAAAGGCAGAGGAAACAGAGATCAAATTGCCAACATCCATTGGATCATAAAAAAAGCAGATAATTTCAAAAAAAAAAAGTCTGTTTCACTGACTATGCTAAATCCTCTGTGTGGAGCACAAAAAACTATGGAAAAATCTTAAAGAGCTGAGAATATCAGACCACCTTACCTACCTCCTGAGAAACCTGTATGCAGGTCAAGAAGCAACAGCTAAAACTGGACATAGAACAACAGACTGGTTCCAAATTGGGAAAGGAGTAAGTCAAGGTTGTATATTGTCACCCTGATTATTTAACTTATATGCAAAGTACATGATGCAAAATGTTGGGCTGGATGAAACACAAACTGGAATCAAGATTTCCAGGAGAAATAACAACCTCAGATATGTAGACAGTACCTTCTAACTTCAAATAGCGAAGAAGAACTAAAGAGTCTCTTGATGAAGGTGAAGGAGGAGAGTGGAAAAGCTGATTTACAACTCATCATTCAAAAAACTAAGGTTATGGCATCCGGTCCCATCACTTCATGGCAAATAGATGGGAAAGCAATGGAAACAGTTACAGACTTTATTTTCTTGGGCTCCAAAATCACGGTAAATGTTGACTACAGCCTTGAAATTAAAATACACTTGCTCCTTGCAAGAAAAGCTATGACAAACCCAGACAGCATATTAAAAACAGAGCCATTACTTTACTGACAAAGGTTTATATAGTCAAAGCTATGGTTTTTCCAGTAGTCATGTGCGCAGGTGAGAGTTGGACCATAAAGAAGGTGGAGCACCAAGGAATTGATACTTATGAACTGTGATGCTGGAGGACTCTTGCCAGTCCCTTTGACTGCAAGGAGATCAGACCAGTCAATCTTAAAGGAATCAACCCTGAATAGTCATTGTAAGGACTGAGCTGAAGCTTCTGTTTCAGTACTTTGGCCACTTGATGGGAAGAACCAACTTATTGCAAAACATCCTGATGCTAGGAAAGATTGATGGCAAGAGGAGAAGGGGGTGACAGAGATGGTTGGAAGGTATCACCAACTCAATGGAAATGAGTTTGAATAAATTCTGCTAGATAGTGAAGGACAGGGAAGCCTGGTGTGCTGCAGTCCATGGAGTCACATAGAGTCAGACATGACTTAGTTACTGAACACTGATAAGGTATTAAGATCAAACATTTTGATGAGGAAAAGGATGGAAGCAGTAATGGATAATTGAAGGAGTTTGTGGCAATGTAATGGGAGACATAGTTCTTAGTTAATCCCACAGGGAGCCTTGAAGTTTGGAAAGTTCTTCAGTGGTTTACCATGTTGAATAGAGGGGGTTGAATACATATTAAGTAGTCATTAGATTTAAGCTGTCCCTGAGAAGGGAAAGTGACTTGGGCAAGGCAGCTGTCTCTAACTAAGGTCAATCTCCAGAGAGCTCAGAATAAACATTTCTGTATGTATGTGTGTATATACACACACATATAAGCCCATATACATATGGGCTTCTCTCTCAGATGGTAAAGAATCTGCCTGCAATGCAGGAGATCCCCAGAGAAGGGAAGGCTATCCACTCCAGTATTGTTGTCTAAAGAACTCCATGGACACAGAAGCCTGGCAGGCAACAAGAGTTTCATAGGGTCACGAAGAGTCAGACACAATTGAGCAACTAACACTTTCACTTTCTTGTGTGTGTGTGTGTGTATTATTTAATATCAAACAAGTAGTGTTTAATAATAAACATTTACCATATGTAATAAGTAATTCAGGTATACAACTGTATTTTAAGTTGAGATATGTAGCTAAACTTTAACTTAAAGGAAAATGCCTTCTATTATTTATATGTGCCTATAAGAAGTATTTTTGTTTATTGACTACCTAAATATTGAAAATTAAAAGCCTAATACATCCTTTTCCTGAGACACAATGGACATTAAAAAACTAACTGACTTTTTTACAACTATCTCATGGACATGGTTAAAATGTGAAACATTCTCATATTTGTTATTGATGTCATTTTGTCTAGCAAGTCAGTGATAGTTTTGTTTGCTATCTAGAGTCACTACTGGCTTGGGATGGAAAACGGTGCAAAACAGAAAGTTTCCTATATACAGTAAGACACTCAACTATTTTGGGTACCTACATTAAGTGGTCAATATGATGGCTTTACTGCAAATGAGACTCAAAGTTCTCTAGCATCATAACAATAGATTGAAGAACATGAATAACAGATCATCTCAGGGAATAAGAGTTATAGAATCAAGAAGCCATACTATTCATTCTTACTATAATAACAAAGAGAAAGGGGGATGTTGTACATCACAACCTAACCAGTTAGACATGAGAAGCATTAGATGGGCTGTACTTCAGTATGCCTCTTAGTGTAATGGGAAGCATCAAAACAAATATCTCCATATGGAGGTAGGTGTAAATGTATTCCCTATAGTAACACTTAACTCATTTACTTATCACTCAGACTCATTATTCACTTACCAGCATATGCCTATTGGATGTGTACTACTTACTGAAAATATTAGTGACTAAATGGAAAAAGTTTTTATATGTAGGTGAACAGAGTCATTGTTTGGTATAAAAAGAATAGAGTATTTTTTCTTTTAATCTTTTCATATATGTCTATTTTTGTTATTTCTAATCTAAAATAAATAAACCAAATATTACAAATCTTCCCTGGTTCAAGTTCTCATCTTTAACATTCTTTTAACTACCATGCCTTTCACTTTAAGTTCTATGTTGCCTCTAGAGAATACATTGTATCTTATGATTATCCATGTTCAAAATGTTCAATAGATCTTCATTGCCAATGTGATAGTAAAATGTTTTGTTTCAAAGTACTTTACACTGTCATGACCTGTCACGCCCCCAACCCATAATTCCATTTAACTTTCAGTTGTGGTCCTTGAAAGTGAAGCCATGACATTCTTTTGCTCTCTTATACCACTTTCATTGTTGTGTCTCATAATTCTTCTGTAAAAGATGTTTCCTGTATGTAGCATGAATGGCTACTCACGCTTCCTGAACTTATCTCAAATGTTATCCTCTCACTGTGATATTCTCTTACATCTTTAGGCTTATTCAGCTGGGTCCCGCCACTGTGTTGCCATGGCATGATATACACATCACTCTTATCATATATGTTTCTTTTTTCCTGCCTATTGTAAGTTCCTCAAGATTAAGAGCATGTTTTACCCATCTTTGGCTCCCTTAGGCCTATATTTATTGGTATCATGTAAGCACCTCATGCAAAGAGTTGACTCATTGGAAAAGACCCTGATGCTGGGAGGGATTGGGGGCAGGAGGAGAAGGGGATGACAGAGGAAGAGATGGCTGGATGGCATCACCGACTCAATGGACATGAGTCTGAGTGAACTCTGGGAGTTGGTGATGTACAGGGAGGCCTGGCATGCTGTGATTCATGGGGTTGCAAAGAGTAGAACACGACTGAGCGACTGAACTGAACTGAAATGAAGCATATTATGAATGTCTATTCAATTGTCACAGAGAATACTAAAGTCTGTGATCTAACACATTTTGATTAAGCTCATATATAGCAGTTACAGTATTTCTGAGGACTAAAATTATATATTTACTCTTGTTATTCATGATTAAAAGCTCTGACTACATATGTGTTTCTCTGGGAAGTAGCTTATTTCTCAGTACCAGGCAGTAGTAGAACACTACAGATGAAATGGAAATAAAGGAAGAGGAGGGCTTGGGGTTCAAAAATAATTAAAAAATATTCCTCAAGCATTGGCTAGGTTCAAGGCATTGTGCTCATTTCTAGCAGAATTCCATCCCTGCCTTTAATGCACTTATAAGAAATTTGAGAGGCAGTGATATCAGGCTTATTGAATATAAAAGATTATTTTTAAAAGGCCTGACACTGGTAGGCAATGCAAAAAAGAAAAATGATAGAAAAGTCATGAAGAAAATAAGCAATAATTTGAATATTTTATATTTATCTTCATTTATGAAATATTTTTAAATCTTAAGTGAATGGGTAATTGTGACAATGTTTATTTTAAATAGAATGATCAAATAAGGCTTTGTATATGCATATATCAGGAAGATAACATAGGTTAAAGTTTTAAAATTTGATTTTTATCAACTTCAGTCAACCCAAATAAAAATATAAAATACCCTCAACTGTATATCTAAAAATATGACAGATTATTATTGTATTCAGCATTAATTATTATATTTTTCAGCAAAACAAAGTAGGAACAGACAGGCAATTGTAGATATAAGTATATTCTTTTTTAAAAAAATTATTTTTGAAGTGAGAGTTTAATTATGAGGAGATAACTAGAAGTGTTATGACCTGAATTCAAATTAATATATGATTAAATTTCACAACACAGCATAGAGCTATAACTGGAATGAACAGTTTGATGAATTAAAATTACTTAGCAATAGATATTAAACTAAGCAACTATTAAATTGCTTATTCCTTAGGATTTAATATCAGGTGCCAGAGGATTAGTATGAATTTTCCACAAACACAAGCCTGGTAGACTTTCAGAGACTTGGGACTGTGGCTGAACAATTCTTGATCACAATTTATACTAGCCATACCCTTTTAGATATGTGATGGTGCTTTATATACTGCTGCAAATCACTAATGGTACTGAAAACATAAGTAGTTAATGTTCCTGATCTAGATTTTTAAAGGCCAAAGGGAGGAATTGAAATCAGTTAAATATTAAAAACAATAGAATAAACTTTAGCATTTGAAAATGTGGAAGAAACAAACACACGGCAAACATTTGGAAGAGAATCATTCTGAGCCAGAGGGAGGAATTTCTATTCAGCAGATCATAACAGACATCCTTAGTGGAGGGTACGTTTGGGAAGGAGAAAGGAGGCTGGGCTGGGGACTCAACGGTGATTTAAATCATTACATTCAAGACACTGTGCCAGTTGCTACAAGAGTACAATCCCTTCTTCAATGTGTTTGTAAGAAAGTAGATAGGTATAAGTAGGCTGATGAAATGTAACAGAGAATGTGGTGAATGCCTTAACAAAACTAAAATTTATAATGTATTTTAAGATATATCTCACTCTATGAACAAATGGAAGAGATGACCAAAACCTTTAAGGAGGGAGGCACCTTTGAAATAGTCTTGGCAGCATAGGTTCAGGTATTGGTAGTGATGAATGGGATAAAGGCCAAGAACCTAGTTCTTGGTTGATAAATGCAGAAGTTGGTTGCTAGTTGCTTGATGAATGTGGAAGTAGCCCTGAAAACTTAATCTGGGGGGCTAAGTTTTGATCTTCACTCCACCAACTATCCATCGAATTACGGATGAATCACTTAGCCCTTGTAGACCTAGTCTTCTCAGTGACACACAGAAGAAATTGAATTGGAAAATCATTAAGATCATACCTATTCTAAAATACTCTAGAGAATGCATTGGTTGGTTCCTGTTTGGAATGGCCTAGAATGGTAAGTTAACAAATTTCTTTTTAATCTGCAGACAACATAAATTTGCTGAAACTTTTCTGAGCCAGGTAGTAATATGATTAAGGTTATACATTTGGATGATTAATCTACTAAAGACACATAGGATTAATTCTTGTGGGGGGATCACTTAGAATCTCTAATGTTTCCAGGTAAAAGGTAAGGAGGAGCTAACAGAAAATATAGAAGTTGAATCCATAAGATCTGTCCTCATCATTAATCAATGCCAAAAGAATAGGAAAAAGAAATGAGACCAAAAAAAAAAAAAAGTAGATAGCTTCCAACCTTGGTTTCTAAGAGATTTTTTTACCAGACCAAGCAAGGAAATCTTTATGTATGAGGACAAATGACAACTTTGGAATGAAGTTGTTCAACTGGCAGCTGAAAATTAAGGTTTATATCTTTTGCTCTCAAGATATGGACTAGAAGAGGGTTTGCAAACTCAAAGGCATACAGGGACTACTGAAGTAATAGGCTATGTTCAAAACAACAAAGCCATGGGGAACACAGCACCATGAAAAAATATGTGTCTTTCTGAAGGAGTTAGTTGCCACTCAACTTCAATAGTTGGTGCCCTTGTAATTGTAGACCCTGCTTTTCTAATTTAACACAGAAATTCATAGATGGCTTCCCTTTTTAAAATTACCAGTAAGGAGACCACTCAATATAATTTATAACTGTGCATGTGTTCTCAGTTGCTCAGTTGTGTCCAATTGATTGTGATCCCATGGACTGTATCTCATCAAGCACCTCGGTTCATAGGATATTCCAGGCAAGAGTACTGGAGTGGGTTGCCATTTCTTTCTCCAGGGATTGTCCCACCCTAGGAATTGAACCCATGTCTTCTGCATTGGCAGGCAGAGTCTTTACCACTGAGCCACCTGGGAAGCCCTAAGTAACTGTGGGGCTTAAACAAAACCTGACTCTAAGCCACACCGGTATACAGATTGCTAGATGTAAGTTTGGGACCACTATATTAACTGTTTCAGAATTAGTATAACAATAAAAATGAAGTAAATTGTGGGAAAGGGTAGACATTTTCAAAAGAACAGTTTAAGGAGGGAAGTCTAAGAATATATCCTCAAATTATTTTTATAATTAAAATGTCAAGTAAAAGAAAATAGTGGCCCCTACTTATAGTGAGGTTGCCAGAAATGAGAAAAATATGAGGATATTACTCAAAGAGAATAGAAGGAAAAGAGACAAAGATGGACACAGTGTCCACCAATGGAAGGAATTTGAATTTTACACATTAGAAGAGACGCTAGTAGATCGAGAAAAGAAGGCAAAAGGGAAAGGGCATAAAATATCTGCCTTATTATTTATGCAGTCTCTATATTTTTTCATTTTA
This sequence comes from Bos javanicus, assembly GCF_032452875.1. Lineage (NCBI taxonomy): Eukaryota > Metazoa > Chordata > Mammalia > Artiodactyla > Bovidae > Bos > Bos javanicus. The sequence continues at coordinate 54,378,362 of NC_083869.1, read as the reverse complement.
TGTTTTCAAAAGCCTGCCTTGTTTCCTGACATACCTGTTGGATTGAATAGGATGCTCAATATATCCACTTTTTCATCCAAATACCTGCAAAATGTTTACCTGTGGTAACTGACAATTATGAAATTACCGTCCATTACAAGAAGACAACATGGCAACAAAGACTTGGAAGATTTAATTGTTCCTTTGTATTATCAGGTAGACAAGCAGTCCACAATCATAGCTGTATTAAAACATGTACAAGTGAAAGTGGAAAACGAGTTGACTCTTTAGAAGATATTTTAAAGCGTTCCTAGCAGCCACGCTTTAGGTCTTCCCAGGTGGCTCAGTGGTAAAGAATCTGCCTGCTGAGGCAGGGGACACAGGAGCTGTGGGTTAGATTCCTATTTGGGGAAGATACCCTGGAAGGAGGATGTGGCAACCCACTACAGAATTCTTGCCTTGGAAATGCCATGGACAGAGGAGCCTGGTGGGCCACTGTCCATGTGGTCACAGAGTCGGACACAACTAAGCATGCACGCATAGCCATGCTTTATTCACTGATGCCATGAATTCATTAGAAGAGCAAGTGGCTGTATCTTGCTGGACACTTCTCAGTCTCCACTGGTAAGAAATCAAGAGTCTCAATTGTTGATAAGTTTTATATTTTCTTTGAAAAGAAACAGTTCCTCGAACAGATGGTTGACTGCAAGATTTTGCGACATTTCTCAAATATTCTTTGTAAACCATCAGCAGTCACATTTAATTTTGTCTATGAGGAAGGAGCAATAAGTGGATGATGAATCAGGCATCATCAACTGTAATTTAAGATAAATCAAATGCAACAATATCTCAAATAGCAATAATAAGATATTAGAAAATTTTTCTTTTAAAAAGATTTTCCAAGTGTGCAAAGAACTGTAAAGGAAGTATTAGAACATGACAATAAACAATATTAAGGTGGGTGGCAAAAGCTGATATATATGTGAGTGTGTGTGTGTGGGGGGGAGTAACTTGTCTTTGGAACACATTAGGCACTCAATAGGGCTGCCCAGGTGCCTCAGTGGGTAAAGAATCTGCCTGCAATGTAGAAGATGCAGGAGTTGTCGGTTTGATCCCCGAGTCAGGGAGATACTCTGGAGGAGGGCACGGCAACCCACTCTAGTATTCTTACCTGGAGAGTCTCATGGACAAAGAAGCCTTACATGCTACAGTCCATAGGTTTGCAAAGAGATGGACATGACTAAAGCAACTAAGTAAGCACCCAGAGACACAGGCACTCAATAAGTACTGCTGTTGCATAATTTTTCTACTCTTGCACTCAACATTTGTCCTGAATATCTTCTGACAGTCATCTATAGATCCCAGGAGACCTACCTGCCAACTCCTGCCAACTCTTTTCTTCCCTGTTTTTTCTACCATTCTTGTAGACTCAGTAACCACGTTGTTTTCCTTGTCTGGTCTATTACTGATTGATTTCTTACAACTGTTTTGTTTTTTCCCCCCTTGCTTAATTTTCCTTCATGATATAATAAGCTTTTTCTTCTAGTTATCTGCTGCTACTTATTAAATACCACCCCCAAATTAGTGTTCTAAACAACAACCATAGTATTTTGCTCTTCATCAGTCAGGAATTCAGACAGGGCACAGGCAGGGAGACTTGTCTCTGTTCAAAGAAGTCCTGATACCCGAGGGTAACTGGAAACTTTGAGGCTGGAATCATTTGGGAGGTGTCTTTGCTCCCGACTGATACCTGGCATAACTCAAAGCCAGGGCTTAGTTCAAACTTTTGACTGGAACACTTACTCTTGGCATTTATATATGTCATTTCTGTTCATTTCCATATAGAAATAATGAGCTTCTCATTACAAGGTGGATGGGATCTGAGACTGTCTGCAGAACAAGAGTTCAAGAGATGCAGGAAGAAGCTGCATGACTTTTTAGGACCTAGCCTTAGGAGTCACAGGGTATAACTTCCACTGTCTTCCGTTCAGTGTACAAGTCACAACCCAGATTCAAACGTAGGGACATAATCGGTGGATGCATCAAACTTCTTGTGATTTTCTAAAATCTACCATTTAAAATTACCAAATTTTCTAGAAAAGTCATGAAAAATTCCATGGGAGTGTTTGTGAGTCAATAATAAGTTAGTAAAAAGGCATCTGAAGAGAAGAAAACTATGTGTGGAAGAGATGCACGTGATCATGGATACACATGAGTTTGTGAGTTTGTAATAGTCAATTGTCATTGAATCATACTGTATAAAATATGGGAAAGCAGTAGATTTTAAGGGGCCATTTATGCCATATTAAGAAGTTGTTACAATACACTATAAGTAATAGCAATAACTGAAGAACATTAAGCATGGGAAAAACCTGCTCCTCACTACATATTAGCCCTACTTCTCTGGCAGAACTCTGAAGAACAAATTTATTATGGGTTGAGAATACAGATAAAATGACTTAGCTTGAAAGCAATTGCAGCAGTTCAGAGGACCATGAAACCAGCCTGATCTTTTTTTAGAAAGGGGAGAATCAGAACAAGAGAAACTGAGGAAGTTGAATTTAGACTGTTTAAAAATCAGTTAATTATTCTGATGAATTTGGCCAAAGTGAAGGAACACTTTACAGACCACCATCAATAGGTGGATGGTTGATGATTATTGTCCTATTTATCCAAAGTACTGATGATGAGCAATTATTTTCATAATATATTATATTTTAAACATTTCTGAACTCATAGACATATCAATCTTTTTTTGGATAAGTCAATAATATTAATTTGCTCAACCACTTGAGGCTTTCTTTATTTAACTAATTATGTAGAAACTGATGGCCATACACAGATTAGTTAATAATGAAAAGAAGTGGTGTCTATAAGAGTACTTAAAATGATCCATAGGAAGCTTTTATATCCATTAATGCCAGCAAATGTCCAGTATCATTCAGGTCTTGAATTTAAACTTACTGAAACCATAACAAATAAAATAACCTAATCCATGGTGTCCACTAAGATTTATTATATATTTTGTCATGTTGGCCTGTGTGTAGGCACATTGAGAAGTGAGAAACTAATTTTTTTGTTTCTATATTTTTTTAGAAATCTGCTTGAGTATGGTTGGATTCAGTACCACTTTAAAAATGGAAAGGTTGTGGACTTGAAAAAGAGGGTGATTTTTAGAATAATAAAGTGAAATTGAAACATAAGCTACACTTTAACGTCAGATAATTATGACAAATAGGAATTCTATGAGTTGTTTTCACATATATTAATTTTTACAGGCTTTCCAGGTGGCATAGTGGTAAAATATCTGCCTGCCAATGGGGGATATGCAGGAGATGTGGGTTCAATCCCTGGCTTAGGAAGATCCCTTGGAGTAGGACATAGCAACCCATTCCAGTATTCTGGCCTGGAAAATCTCATCGACAGAGGAGCCTGGGTGCAGTAAATGGGATTGCAAAGAGTCAGAGTCATGTGACAGAGCACAACAACAAAATTATTACAGTAAAAATGCTGAATTAAACATCCTTACATAGAAAACATTGCTCACTGGTCCTATGCTTATCAGTTATTTTTCCTTAGGGATGAAAATGAAAGAACCTTTAATTCTTAAGTTAATACCTTGAAAAAGGTGCTTATCGTGGAATGTTCAGGTAGTATTTTTATCATGTTGCTTCTAGCCAAGTGCAGCATGAGCTGTTGTTGCAAACATGAACAAAAATCTATTGGCAGCAGGGGTTCTGGCTGCTTGATTGGTTTACAAAGAAAGAAACCATAAAAACATCTACTTAAAGCAACATTATTTGCTCTACTATTAGACATGGCTAGAAAATCAGATCATGCCTAGAAGTGGGAAGCTATATCTGTTTTCTTAATAATAAAGCTGTTCTGTATTCACTGTTTTTGCTTTTAGATTTTACTATTACTCAGTTATGGTGGGGCCAACAGAGGAGGAGACAGTTTTTTTTGCTCACAGTGTCCAAGAGGTGGAGGTATGCCATATGATGCAGGGGCCATCTGGGGAAGCAACAAGTTCAGTAAGGAGGCAGAGGGAACAGGGGACAGGAAGAAGGCAGGGACAAAGCATTCCCTGGTGGTTTCTCTGAAAAGGAATGGGCAAAAGCAGAGTAAGCAGGTTTAGGATTGGCTATTCTGGATCATTTCAGTGGGTTCCAGGTTGCAGCAGCTTTCTGATTGTCTCATGCCTGGTCCCACATGATTAAAGGCAGAGGAATAATAGTCCAAGAGGCTTGGACTATAAGAGTGCTGTGAGAGGCTGATACAAGAGGTGGATGGAGCATGGGCTCTGGGTTGGCTGGTTTGTATATGAAAGGCGCATTTGTAGGAACATTTTTATTGTTTTTAAGAACTGGCTAGCCCTGGGAGGAGCAGTCTCTCTAGGATCAGAAAGGCTCCAGATATCAAACTTTCAGAAATATCAAAAATAAAAAGCCAGGATTAATATATTCTTCAATTTCAAAGCCTCCATATTTATTCACCTCCAAATGAAAAAAAAAAAAAAAAAGCAAGGCAAACCTGTTTTTACTTAGAAAAAGCTCCAACTGGTTAATCTCACTAACAGCCTGAAAACTCCTGGGCTGATGCTATTCTTGTTGCTAAAGTTGAGAGAAAGGAGAAACTAGAAAATGCATAATTGTCATTTGCTGTGTTTTCAAAACACTTTAACACATGTCATGAATTCAAAAAAATAATATTTAATGTAAAGGAGTATTTTTTTTTCTTGATTATCTAGTGGGATAAGAGTATAAACTAGTGTCAGGACTTCTCTGGTTGTCTAGTGGCTAAGACTCTGTGCTCCTAATTCAGGGGGTCTGGGTTCAATTCTTGGTTGGGGAACTAGAATCCACATACCTCAGTAAGAGTCTGTAAGCCACACCTTCTTTGCATGCCACAAAGTAGACCTGGCACAGCCAAGTAAATTAACTAACTAATTAAAATAAATATTTAAAAATACCTTATAAAGAATATAAGCTAATATCTAAAATCATCTGGGAGAATGAGAATTTAGAAGGAAATTCAGTGTGCCCATCTTCTATACAGAAGAGGAAAATCCACTTCACTCTGAAGCCTTATTATATTTCTATTTAGAAGACTATGTGATTTGTTTCTTTCTCTGATGGTGTGCGTCCAAAAATACAGAATAATCTACTGATTTACAACTTCAGAGTAAAATAGGCCATCTGTAGGTTGAATGTTTGGGACCCACTACAAATTCATACCCTGAAACCTAATATGCATTGTGATGGTGTTTGAAGGTGGTGCTTTTGAAAGTGATTAGGTCTTAAGGGCAGAGTCATCAGCAAAATTCTTCATCCCTTCTACCAGTTGAGGCTATGGCCAAAGGAATGAAGCATGGATAGGAAGGAGCTTTCAGTAGATACTGTCTCTGCCAATGATGATCTTGGACTTCTCAGCCAAAAGAATTGTGAGGAATAAGTGTTTATTATTTCTAAATCACCCAATCTATAGTATTTCTTTTAGCAGTCCATAAAGAATAAAAGAAGGCCCTAAATTTAATGTTTAGATTGGAATTTTAGGTTTCTTCTATGTATTTTGAAAATTCTTTGGGATTTTTCTACAGTTATCTTTAAAGATTTTGAAGACAAATTTTATTTGTATCTAACTAATAATTTTCTCTTTTTGGTATTCCTGCCAAGAATGAAGTAATTCATTTCTTTCAATTTTTAAGCTCTATTGTAGTATTTTTAATATGCAAAACTATATACAATTTTTGAGTTTGGACATACAAATATACCTAATACAATACCAAAGCCACAATCCATCATTTTCAGAGGTTTCCTTGTGTCCCTTCATTATTTATTTTCTGGTAAGAAAAATTAATATGAAATCTTCTCTCCTAACACATTTTGAAGTGTATAATACCATATTGTTAACCATAAGCACTGTCTTCTACAAGTCATCTGCTATAACTCTTGCCTGAACTATATTTCACATCAAGAATATGGTTTCTGTCTTTAGATGAACCAAAATTTCCATAAGCATCAAGCTACTCACCAACTGTCTGCTGAATTTCAAATTATATCATTTTTTAGGCTTAGCTATTGTAGGCATAACATGATCAATGTTCATTGTAAGATCTATAATTATCCCTGTAAACCTTGAAGACTAATTTTAAACACACATTTCAATTTGGTTGTTCCTGAGATAAGAATAGTAAGATATAACCATGGGGTTTTCAAATCATGAACATACATCTTAACAGTGCACAATTACAGCCTAATCCTGCAGTCAATTAATAAATTGGTTGAAATAGCAGTTTGATTAAAATCTCAGATGTGCTAATTCACTTTCCTAGTGCTCTTTAATTAAGGCTTTAATAAAGTCTGCAATTACCTGCAAATTTTTTTATTGGTCTTAAATATTTGTGCTTCTACCCTTAACTTTCAAAACTCCTTCAACTCACCACATAAGAATAACCACTCTAAGAAATTAAGTTAAAGCATAAAGAAAAAAAACACACACACTTTTTTCTTTAATCAGGTGAACAAGTACTACATGTTTTTAAAATGCTTGTAGAAATTTAAGCTGCAAATGGATATTTTTTCTGTAAGTTATGGTATGTTTTCTGTTATTTTTGCTATTGTAGAAAACAGTTTTGGTGAATGATGCAACATTCTGTGGACATTTTCCATGAAAACTATTTTGACCCTAATTGAATTTTAATATAGAATACTTAACACTCAAATTTATGCCTTCTGTGTTAATTTTTAATTTTATTAAAAATACTTTATTTCACTTTGTTCACAACTATTTTTCAGCTTTTTTTCTGTATAAGGCTTTGTTCAAAGTGCTTTACATAAACTCTGTCATTTATTACTCTAATAACTGAACTCAGTAGATGCTGTCATCATCCAATTTTAAAGAGAAGAGAATTAAGAATTACAGATTTAGGTAAGTGGTCAAAGCTACATGCATGTAAATAGCAGAATTACAACTGAACGCCAGGTGGTTTGATTCTGAAATTTGTCATCTTAACTATAGTAAGATTGTCTCAGTTGTTTGAATTTATTGATGTTTTATTAACTATACCCACATTTGTATGTATATTAGTAAAAGTGCTCATGTTTAAAATCTCTGGTTGTGATATGATGCATTTCTAACAAACTTCCAAATACCAAGACTAATTTACTGATTACTTATTTTAAATGGAAATATAAATAATGTCTTGATAATATTTTGTGGTGAATCATGCCTTCACATTGAAAAGCTTCGCTTTGAAATTAAAAAGAAACAAAAATTTCAAGTCTTTCTTCAAAACAAATGATCAAGTACAGCACAGGTCTCAGTCTGAGACTTTCTTTTTAAATAAGTGAATATCTACACATTGAAAAAAACTTGCAGCAAAATACCCACCCCAGATTTGCTTGCCATCCAAAAGCAAATCCCCTCCCACCTATCCTCAAAGTGTTCTTTTAGAGGAGAACTGAGTCTGTTGCTAGGTAACGTGAATAAGATTGATTCAGAAAACCTCAAGAATGCTGTAAAAATATACACTATGACACATACTGAAAAGTCCCAAAGAAATATACATATATATATATATATAAATGTTCCCAGCTTAGTTTAAAAGCTGTATTTATTGGCTAGTAAAGATTTCAAGTTTGGGGAATTACCAGTTGAGAGACATTCTCACATATTCACTGATTCAGAATAGAAAACATTTATCTTATGAAATATATAGACACTACAATTACAACTGATAACTGAAAATTTTTTAAAATATACTTATTTTGAAATCACTTACATAATGTAGGAAATTAGGTTTAAAAATGCACTAGTAGTTATTGTAGGCCAAGTCAAACCCCAAAAGCATTTGGGGGTTGAGGGGTTGGTGAAAAACAACTTTGAAAAATGACACCAATGATCAGTTTGGAGAATAAATATTGATAATAACAAGAATCTTTTCAAAAAATACTTAATAAATAGTGGCTTGTCTGTCTAGGTATTTGAATGATACAATAATTTAAGCAATGTGGAAAAATTACAAAGATTGAAAAATAAGACAATGGAATAAAATATATATTTCAGAAAAGATCTAGTTGTAGAAAATATCTGCCAAAAAAAAAAAATCATATACCTCTTACCTTAAGTTACTTACTTAAGTTACTTAGACCACATTTAAATAACATTTAAATAACTGGGAAAACAAATAAAATAATTCCAAATTGATCTCTTTACATACAGATAAGAGCTATTTGGATTATAATATCTATCAAAATATTTACAAATGAAGCAATTAATTTTCAAAATATTTATTTTAGATTTATATGGTAATATCTGAGCCTAAACAATGAAATACCTGTCATTTAAGCATTTTAAATACTTTTTTAAAGAAGAAACAAAATTTTCCAAAAAACTTTTCCATGATGAGTAGCTTATAATATCTTGGAACTAGAACCTCAGAGAATATACCTTATCTGTTATTTTCCTAACCACATCCTCTTTTTCTGTTGACACGCTTCTCTTCCCTTTCATCTACTATTTTCAATTTTGATTGTGTAATTCACTACACTGTATCATTTTACTTCTTCATTGTATCAAAGACAGTAAAAACTAAAGACTATTCTTTAATCTTTAAGAATAAATTGCATGTTCTCTTTTCTTGAAGAGCTTTCCATGTATCTGGTCCATCACCATATTTATGTTAAATAATGAGAAAGTAATCAAAGATGACATCATGTATTTAAAACCACATTTTCATGCCAAAGGGTGTAGAGTCACTGTCATTTTGGAGAATGGATATTTAGCAAAGAGAGAATTCTTAGAAAATTCGGAGAAGTCTTAGAAAATTTGGAGAATTCTTAGAAAATTCTGTAAAATTTGGAGGAATTTATGGACCATCTCTGTAGAATCTTAGAATTTATAAATGCCTATCACCTACCATGGGCATTTGTTAGAATGTACTGACTTTTTCACAGTAAGCAATGTGTAACTAATGTATTTTTATATACTTTTGTAATTCCCCACTCATTTGGTATAAAAAACAGGTATTTCTTCATGTCCTCTTATATCAGGATATCTTGAATGTCCACTAATAAACTTAAATATAATAAACTTATAAAGAAATGGATAATCAGTAGCACTGAATCTAGTAGAACTAAATTTCATGATAGCATTTTTAAAGAACATATAATAAATTCAGAGACTCTCCTGTACCTGATAAGTTTTATGAGTTCACAAATGCCAAATTTCAAAAATGATATTATACCAGGAATAGGGACAGCACAAATACTAGTTGACTGAACCAAGGAAACACATTCTTAGATAAGAATTCTTACTCTGCCATTGTAAAGTCAGATATGCAAAGGAGGAATCAGTCTGAATTACTGAAAATCATGAAAACTAAAAGATTGGGTAGGTAATAGGGAAGGTTACAAGTTACAAAAACCTTTAAGAAGAATGTTCAGAAACTTTGGATACACTTTAAGATAAAAAGGAATAATCATGAGCAACACAGAATGAGCACCTGGAACTGGCAGAAACAAAAGAACCCAACTGAATGAGAAAAAAGATGGTAAGAGACAAAGATATATTATTACCTTGTGTAGGTGCTGACTGAAGAGAGAAGCTGTATATGTTTTGATTAACATAATTAGGTCCCCCCTCCCCCGTAATAAAAGTATTGGGCACATCACCTTTAGAAAACTTAAATATCTGATGCTGTTCATTCTTTTGTAAAATAGAGATGTACCTGGAACCCAATATTACATGTGTAGCTATCAGACATACTAAAAGAATCTGGCTTCCACATGATCCCAATTAATATGAAAGACTATGTATTAATTATTCTCAAGAGTGAATGCCAATTTCCATATTTTAGAAGGGACACAGTACAAAATTTTCATATCTTCCCTAACCTCTTTCTATTAAGAACCACAACAGCAGTTTAGCATGTCTATCCTGCCTTGCTTCAGCCCTCACAGTTCCCGCTCTAGACTGGTGTAAGAGCCCGCTAACAAGACTCTCTGCCTTCTTGTGATCCAGACACTACATTGTGCTGGGTAGTCTTTCTGAAATAGAAATCTGACCATGTCACTCTCATGAAAAAACAAAAAAATCATTCCCTGCACAAAGTAAAACTCCTGCACGTGACATCCAAACCCTTTCGCAATCTGTTCATTTAGCTCCTAGTATATTTGCACACTCTTGTTTTCCTCTGCTCCATTTGCTTTGTGTTCCAGAAAAGTGAAGTTCTTATCCATTGCCAAATTTCATGCCATTTCCACCAAAATGAAAGAGCAATTACTCCTCACCCCAGCTCCTGGCAGGACTTCCCATTCTTAAATTATCCATCTGGTGCACACCAGCTTCTAGTGGTGAAGGATTTAGCTTATATGTTGTCTCCTCTGGGGAGTCACCAGGTGCACCAAGGCTCACCTGTCCTAGAAAGGTTTGGTTCATCCTCCTTAGGTTATAAATTAAATGTTAGTACTTGGAAGATAGTTTTTTATATTATATTTTATATGAATAGAGCCTAGCATTTGGTAGGTTTATAAGAACTTTGTTAACTGGGTAAATAAATGAATAAGACTCAACATTTATGAAAACTCTGGTGACATCTTTTTCACATACTATGAAGCTGATTCAGATTTCAGAAATTTTTATAACTTTAATTATCTATGTAAACTTCAGCAACATAATCTTTTTCTTCTGAAACAAAACTAAACAACTCTGTTACTCTGCAAATTATTTTAGGTATAGTTATAATCCTGTCTGGAGAAGGCAATGGCACCCCACTCCAGTACTCTTGCCTGGAAAATCCCATGGGCAGAGGAGCCTAGTAAGCTGCAGTCAATGGGGTCGCTAAGAGTCAGACATGACTGAGCGACTTCACTTTCCCTTTTCACTTTCATGCATTGGAGAAGGAAATGGCAACCCATTCCAGTGTTCTTGCCTGGAGAATCCCAGGGACAGGGGAGCCTGGTGGGCTGCCGTCTATGGGGTCACACATTAGCAGCAGCATAATCCTGTCCAGAATTAAATGACCACAGTTATTTTGCCATCAAGAAGTAGCTAAGAACCAGCCTTAAATACTTTTCCAGTTCAACTAAAAGTTGTTCACAAATTAAAATTTCTACCCTTCACAGATACAGTTCTTCAGATACTCAGTTTTCACTTAGAATCCATTTGCTCTAAACACATACTTCTCTCCATCTGTCCAGTGATTATTAAGTGACTAATATTTAAATTTGGTGAAGAATAGAAATGTTAAAATTAATAATAATTTATGCTTTCTAAGAATTGACAGCTTAGACTATTAGTATCTTTTCCATTTCACAATGAAACAGGAATGATAGCACCTCTGCCTTTCATCTCCTCTCCTCATGACAGGGCCCATAATCCTTCAAACATACCCTTGAATGAAAAGATTTTGAAGACCCACATTGTCATGTTTTCAAGTCCTCAAATTTTAAAAGTCCCTTCTTTAAATGAAGCTGCTGCTGCTAAGTTGCTTCAGTTGTATCCGACTCTGTGCGACCCCATAGACGGCAGCCCACCAGGCTCCCCGTCCCTGGGATTCTCCAGGCAAGAACACTGGAGTGGAAGCAGCTATAAACAAATGTGCTATTCCAAATGCAAAGCTCTGATACTGTGATTTCTCCACTTGAAAATCAATATAAAAAGTATTTTTCCTATTTATAAAGTGTGTTTTAGATAGCCCTAACATTTATTTCATTCTTAATCCTTATCCCTTTTACTGATGTGAGACTCAAAAAGGGTAAATTTTGCTTAAGATGTCTGTTGCAAATATTACCCAGTATTTTTTATAATCTTGTTACAATAAGAAATTTCCCTTTTTCATTTTTTGCCTGTATCTTTTCTATTTTTAACATGATAGATAATTCTTATTATGATCAAGTTTTAGCCCACATATTATGTACCCTTTTACATATTATTTGATTGGTAGAGCAAAAAAAGAAAAAAAAAGGAATTATCCCCTCCTCTCTTCGGTTACACTATGCTTCTATTAATTCATCCTAAGATTGTAATACCCATTTATTGACAATCATAATTCTTATTGGCTCATATTTAACTTGCAGTAAAATAAGACAGTGTTTACAATTAACTAGTAATTGTTTTGAAATATAGAGACTTTGATTAATCAAGGAAAGCATGCATTATCTTTAGTGTACCCTGAGAATATAACAAGGCAAGTATCTCCTTTTTAAATTACATTTATTCAATCACTGATTTATCCATTAGCCACTTTGGGGGCATCTATTCCATGTGTATTACAGAAGAATTTCTCTACAAAGTGGTTAGACAGCTAAGTCAGGTAATTGAATAAAAATATTCAATTATCCAAGGGAAAGCTTTTATTTTGTATTCTGTATAAGAATAGAGTTGTTTGTGTTTAATATGGTACACTATATTTAAATTATTTATCACAGTCCTTACATTACAGAGAAAGCTAATAAAGAAGTTATTGCCAAGAGGAAAGGCAAAAGAGCTGCTCAAGGAAGACATGCTATTGAAAAAGGAATCCAATAGCATTAAAGATACACATTCAAGATAATCTCACCAGACAGGAAGGCAAGGATCACTTTTCTTTCTTCCCCCTTTCTTGCTTGGGTGCTTTTTTTCAGAAGATAACACACCTTCTGTTCAGCTGTAAAAACATTAAAATTTACAAAGAAGACTGCTTAAGAATTCCTTTCTGATTCGTATCTTTCACCTTTTATCCCATACTAATATTAACCTATCCAGAATATCTGATCCATTATTATTTATCACCACAAACTTAACCTGTTTCTGCAGTAGCAATGTCAACAGTATTAGCAGGAAGTATTATGGATTAAAAGCAAAGATTTTGAGATAGGTCTGAGTTCTTTGACTTGCTTCACAATTTTAGACATGTGGCTTGACCACAAAAAATATACATTTCTTCATCCATAAAGTTGAGGGATAAACACCAACTCATCAAGTTATTGTGAAGTTTAAATAAGTTCCTAATATATAGTAGTTGTTTTAATTATTACTATCATTATCATTCTTAATATCCAGTGTAAGGAAGACATTTATTCTGTTGTCTCTTTGTCCTTTTATGATGTCTATCTAGTCAGTAAGCTTCATTATGTGCATATCTATTGATTTCTTGTCTTCCTTGTTTCCATATTTCTCAGGCTAGTATGCCTCTTCTCAAATATGCCATTCCTGTCATTTTCATCAACAACTTTCCTCAGAGTGGTGCCATGTTCTTACATGTCCATGGCTACATGGTCACTTAGTTTAACAATAGAAATATGAATTATGTTTAGCAATTCATCTTAAACCATGCATATTACTTTATTTCAGATTTTTTCTTTTCTTGGTTGGGTTTTGTGAATCTAGAAGAATACCATGCCTAGTGTGTCCAATAAGCATTTTATATTTCTTAAATAAAAATTTTAAATGTCAAATAAATGATTGAAAATATTTATTAAGTATAGTTTCAAAGAATAAGGAATAAGTCTTAGGATCAGATGACTGATTGTGCCTTGTTACTTTTTATTCTTCTCTACACTCTGCAAATCTGCAGTAGCCTTCTCTAGCTAAAATAATTTCCCCCTTTACCATAGCCATGTGTGAATCATATAGTACACTAAAATACATTACTTAGAATTTTATTTGTATTGTTTTTAATATATAAACTATCAGTAAATAATAAAGATCTTAGCTTTTAAAAAATATACATATTTTACTTATTTTCATATTAAGCAAGAATGATACGAATTGTATGGACAAGAGATTTGAAGACACAGGGAAATACGAGTATAAAGGTGAATTTTTAAACCTTTGTTTTACAGTATGTTCTATTCAAATTTTTGCCTTTTGTATTTCATTTACAAATTAGAAAAGGACCAAGGTCCATGTGAAATATGAACAATGTTGAGGTTTGACAGTTATTTGATTATGACTGATTGGTGACTTTATCATCGGCAATTTGATTACTGTTTTCCAGTTTCCACAATCTGCATGTCCAGCTATCCAAGGAATGCTGCTGAAGCAGACTGTCTCCTTTCTCTGTTCCATCTGCTGTTTTAATTTTTATTCACTAATTATGAAAATTAGGTCTAGGAAAATGAAAAAAAATTAATATGTTAAAACTACAGTAAGTTTTTCGTCAATATATAAAAAAGGGGTTGGTCATATGGTATAAGAACACTGGGCAATATCTCATTTGACCAAGGTTCTTATTCCTGCTTTATCACCAGTTAGTTGAGCAGCACTGATCAAGTACCTTGTAACTCCCCTACTCTGTGATTATATTACTTAAAAGGGCTAGCTTGGTGCAAATTATGGATAAAGCAAAATACTAATATCAGATTTTAAGAAATTACTCTCATACAGGTCTAGTGATGCAAAAACACATTTGTTTTAAAAAGGATTCTGCCTAAATTTGATACAGGCATAAAGATAGACACATGGGCCAGTGGAACAGAATAGAGAGGCTAGAAATAATTCCATGCATAAACAGTCAACTGAACTTTGACAAGGGAGCCAAGACTATACAATAGGGTAAAGATTGTCTCTTCAGCAATGGTCTTGAGAAAACTGGATATCCACATGCAAAATAATGAAACTGAACCCATATTATATATTACACAAAACATCAAAAATAGTTAAAAAAAATAAAGACTAAAATTGCAAAACTTCTAGAGGGAAATAAGAGGAAATCTTCATAACATAGGTCTTAGTAGTGATGTCATGGATATGACACCAAAATTACAGGGAGCAAAAGCTCTGCAGAGAAAAAGATAATCTACAGTGTGAAAAATAACCTAGAGAGTGGGAAAAAATATTTACAACTCATATATCTAACAGGATTTTAATATACAAAATATATAAAGTAATCCTAAACTCAACAGCAAAAAAATACACACACAAACACACAAACAAAAACCTAAAAATCAACTAGACAAAATCAACAAGTAACCATTAAAAAATGAGCAAGGGGCTTGAATAGATATTTCTTCAAGACATACAACTACCAATAGGCATATGAAAAGATGCTCAACACCATTCATTATTAAGGAAATGCAAATTAAAATCACAATAAGACCACCTCACATATGTTAGGATAGTTATTGTAAAAAAAAATTAAAAAGAAAACAAAACAAGTTAGGATAGAGAAAAACTGGAAGCCTTGTACACTGTTGGTGGTAATGTAAAATTTTGCAGCTGCTATAGAAAGCAATGTGAAGGTTCCTCAAAAAATTATAAAGAATTATCACATGATCCAGCAATCTCTCTTCTGTGGATATGTCCAAAGAAAATGAAAACAGAATATCAAAAAGCTATCTGCATCTCCAAGTTCATTGCAGCATTCTTCAAAACAGCCAAGATGTGGAATAAGTCTAAATTTCTATCAACAAATGAACAGATAAAATATGGTACAGACATATGATTGAACATTATTTAGTTTTAAAAAAGAAGGAAAGGCTGATATACCTGACACCATGAATGAAACTTGAGGACATTATACGAAGTCAAATAAGCCAGTCACAGAAGAACAAATACAGTATGATTTTATTTATATGAGGTATTTCAAATAATCAAACTCACAGTAAAATAGAGTAGAATGGTAGTTGCCAGGGGCTGAGGCAGAGAAGAAAATGAGAAGATGCTATTAGATGGGTATAAAATTTCTGATATGCAAGATGAATGAGTTCTAAAAATGTGCTAACACTATATGTATAGTTAACAACGCTGCATTGTACATTTAAAAAGTTGCTAAATAAATACTAGGGGTATAATGTACAATATAATGACTATAATTACCACTGCTGTATATGAAAGTTGTTAAAGGAATCAATCATAAGAGTTATTACCATGAACTGTTTTTCTTTTACCTCCCACTTTTATTTATTATATCTATATAAAATGATGGTTGTTAACTAAGTTTATTGTGGTAACCAATTCACAATAAATCTAAGTCAAATCTTTACCTGAAACTCATACAGTGCTATACGTCAATTATATCTCAATGAAACCCCCCCAAAAATAATATAAAAACACTGTTAGAAAGTAAATCTCATGTAGTGCTCCTACCATAACTTTGTAAAGTTAGAATATGGAGACTAAGCCTAGTGCCACTAGGAAGAGCTCAGGTTCAAAATAATAATTCTGTCTATAGAAACAACTAGACTAAGGTTACATTAATTACTTAGTTCCATATAATTTTTAAAGTGCTATCTCATATCTATCTAACAATTTTCCATCATGCCTTCTCAAAGTTATTTGGAAGTCACAGAAGAAGTACAAGGTTAAACTACAGCGTATCAGAATCACATAACATTTTTTTTTTTTGTCCTCGTGAGCATTCCTTCCAAATAAAACAGATGACAGAAAACATGGTTGACTGAGCCACTTGCCAACAGATTCAAGAGATTAGGACAGGATGTTCACAGAAGAAACAGAGCAGTGACTGGTGGCGAACCAGGCAGTGAAGGACTTCGGGTGCGCTAGTGAGAAGTCAGAATTTATCTTGAAGATAGGCTAGAGCCATTGCTGCTGCTAAGTCACTTCAGTCGTGTCCGACTCTGTGCGACCCCATAGACGGCAGCCCACCAGGCTTCCCCGTCCCTGAGATTCTCCAGGCAAGAACACTGGAGTGGGTTGCCATTTCCTTCTCCAATGCATGAAAGTGAAAAGTAAAGTGAAGTCGCTCAGTCATGTCTGACTCTTAGCGACCCCATGGACTGCAGCCCACCAGGCTCCTCTGTCCATGGGATTTTCTAGGCAAGAGTACTGGAGTGGGTTGCCATTGCCTTCATCGGAGACTGTTTAAAGTAGAAGGATAACAGAAACAGATTACATTTTAGAAACATTGTTTTTTCTTGAAAAACTTTTTTTTTAAAGTTGCAGAAAAACCAACAATAAAATTGGAAAATTAGATAGCAAGGAATTCTTATTAACCCTTTCCTTATAAATCCAGATAAGATATGATGTTCTAGACTGAGAACTGGGAGTGGATATAGAAAAATTAGGAGAAAAGAGAGTCTTCGGAAGCAAAATGGACAAAACTAGATGATTAGTTTATCATGCTTGGTTCGGTTTCCTTCAGAATATTCCCTTTTTCTCATTCTTTCTTTGAACTTTAGTTATGAAGTACACTTAAAATCATCTTGATAATTATAATTATCATGTAAATTATTACAAAATACAAAAAATTAAATCAATATTCATTCTGTTGAAAAAAATTGATTATTACTGACATAATGAAACACTGCATTAAGGTGCTATTATAGGAAATGTGTTTTTCACAAAATAAAGTCATGATATTAAACATCAACATGCAACAATGAAGAAAAACATGAAACTGATTGAAAAAAAAATTGTGATGAGTAGTCATGGCAAAATTTAATCAAAGCAAAAGCAAAAGAGAGTTTTATGGTTGGTTACACTATGGTGATATTGGGTGGGATTTTTTAAAGCTGTAAATTCTGAATTCATACTTAGTATGTAACTAGAAACCATTGAAGGTCCTTGAAATATGATGAAAGTGATGCTTTTGGAAGAACATTCAGTTTTTGCAAATAAGATGTGCCTATATATTGAGAGTTGACTATATATTAAAGAGATCTCCAGTTTTACTGTAAATTTTATTAGAAGATATAAGCTGTATGTAAGAAATTGAATTTATTTTCAAAATGCAATTGTTTAAAATGCTGCCTAGTGAATTAATCTCTGGTTATCATTATCATATAATGTTTATATTTTCCAGACTGGGCAATGTAAGTAGCTACATTTCCTGCCTTTTAGAATTGTTGGGCTTAAAATGGATGACAAAAACAATAAACATAAATGTAGAAAAGCGGCCAAATGAATCTTCACTATACAGAAGTCCTAGAGGCAATGACTCGAAAGAAGGTAAGTTGAAAGAAAATATATTCATTCAATAAGGAAGGGATTATATTTTATATGTGTCCCTATGTAAGAAATTAGATACATTTCAGGAGAAATGAGATAAGAATTGGAAATGTTCTTTGGGTACTCCATTCAACATTCCCAGTGTCTATAATGATTTTCATTGTGGAGCATTTTCATATCTATTACCCTTCTTTTTAAATTATTTACGTATCTTAAAGTTATTTACATATTATACATATTTACAATCCAACTCCTGTGAGCCAATCCAACAGAAATTGTACAGAATTCCAACAGTTTCTACAGAAATTGAATATCAATACTAAACCTGAAAACTGGACCACGAAAGTTTCTCTTTGCTTTTTTTAACTTTTCGTTTTGTTTTACTATTTAATTAATTATTTCTGGAACATCTGCCTCTAGACATTTTATTCTGTATATATGCTATTCAGAGTGCTTATTCACAAATTGTAATTAGCATATCCTTCTTTTCCCACTTAAATATATGTAGGCCGAAAGTCTTATATTCTGACACATTCAGAAATGAATTGCTTTATCCTGTCTCCCACACAATCCCTGCAATCCTTTTCTTAAGATCATGCCTTTTCCTCAAACCAAAACTTTAGCAAGGGTTTAAGAAGACATATATAATCTCCTGCTCTTAATGCGATTCCCTATCTCCTCTTAGATAGATTTTAAGTTCCACTTCCTCACATCATTCTTTTCTAATTGCTTGTGTTGTTGTTTAATCCTAAATGGTGTCCAGCTGTTTTGCAACCCCATAGGCTGTAGTATGTCAGGTTTCCCTGTCCATGGGATTTTCCAGACAAGAATACTAGAGTGGGTTGCATTTCCCTCTGCAGGGGATCTTTCTGACCCAAGCATCGAACCTGGACTCTTTTGCATTGGCAGGCTGATTCTTTACCACTGGGCCACCTAGGAAGCCTCTGGTTACTATCAACATACAAATTGTGTACACTTCTTCCCTCCTTTTAATCTTCTATTTTCTCAAGACCTTTCTCATACCCTTTGCTTCTCTGCATTCTAAATCTTCTCTTGGTGAAACATTCTCTTCACCAGAGAATTAATATGAGCAGGAAGAATTAGGACCTTACATTTTAGCCACTGTCATCTTCTTTTTAAATGTTAAAATATGAAAGTTAATCAACTGCAGCAGAAGTCTGCATCGACTGTGTTGAACCCTGTACCTTTAGTGTCAAGCACATAATCTTGTACTTGAAGTGTCAGGTACATAACACTGCACCTTCTGTATAAGACACATAACTCTGTACCTGCAGTTTCAGTCATGTTAACTAAAGCTTGCTTGAGTTTGTCTTGCTGTTCTAGAAAAACGTCTGCAGGACTCTGCACAGAATGATATTCATTACCCACAATTAATATTCAAAACAATATTTGTCTATGTCTGAACCAGTGGTAATATACCACTTTAAAAGAGCTCAGTATGTTTTTCTTTTCCAAATTTATCTGGTTTCCCTTTCCTATCAGTATGCATGAGGAGTATGTTTCAGCTCTATATTTAATTTCAATAAATCATAAAACTTTGGGGTGTCAACTTTCTGAGTTTGCACTTTATTCTGTTGACACTCATTCACAATTCTTTAGCATCATTGTTTATATATTTTAAATATTTCCTCTTTCTTTTTTTCAGCACAAAGGGCCATATCACAAATATAACCTGTTTATTACTTTCTCTTTTTCATCTTTGCTCTAACCTACTTTCAAGAGTGGAATCCATTTCACTGAGGAATGTTCAATCCATATTCAAAGTGGAAGCTAAATGGGCTGCGTGACCACACTTACTCCACTTGTCACTTTTCATTTATCTCCCACCTACCCATTCAGATGGAGGATGCAGTTATACTGGCAAACAGTATATTTTAGCACCCAAGACATCATGCAGCACATTTTTACATTTTCTTAAAGAGAACAAAATTATTTTTGTGTCAAAATGTGATAGTTATTTTATGTTCTTTTTTAGGAAAAAACTGAGATTTCTCATCAGTCAATTGAACATCTATGTTTTTATTCTTGAAAGTTGACTGCTTCTACTCTAAAAATCTGTCAGTGGAACAAACTGATATAAAGGTATAGTCAAAATTTAATTATGCTAAATGGAGCTTTCCAATTCCAAATCTTTCCTTTCTGGTCCCCTGAATTTTGACACTATTTCAGGTGTGAAAGTGTGTTAAGTCACTCAGTCATGTCTGATTTTTTTGTGAACCCATTGACTGTAGCCCGCCAGGCTCCTCTGTCCGTAGAATTCTCCAGGCAAGAATACTGGAGGGGTTGCCATTCCCTTTTTCTCCAGGAGATCTTCATGATCCCAGGGATTGAACCTGGGTCTCCTGTATTGCAGGCAGATTCTTTACCTTCTGAGCCACCATATCCATTTCAATAGATTTCAGAAAATCATATTAGAGACTTCAATGTCTCTCAAGTGGGCATCTGGACCTATAACACCTAGGACAAAGTGTCTTTACCTGCCATCAAACATTGTACACACAGCCAGCGCCAGCTCAAGTATAGTTGTGAGGTTTTCACATCTGAGAGTACTACCCACTTACAAGTTTTTCTCCTCCTGAATGTCTTTACATAACAGTATTAATGGAGCACTTCCTAAAAAACAAATTGTGCTCTGAGCTCCTTGGAACATCTTATGAGGTAGATCTTATTATTATTTTCATATTACAAACAAACAATAACACGAGAAGTATTTTAACTTGCCTATTGTACATATCTAGTTGGTGACAAAAGACATTTGATTACTAGGTTGTGAAGTAAAGTGAAAGTCACTCAGTCGTGTCCAACTCTTTGTGACCCCATTGACTATACAGTCCATGGAATTCTCCAGGCCAGAACACTGGGGTGGGTTCCCTTTCCCTTCTCCAGGGGATCTTCCTAATTCAGGGATCAAACCCAGGTCTCCCACATTGCAGGCAGATTCTTTACCAGCTGAGCCACAAGGGAAGCCCACTGGTTTGTGAGCTTCTTGTTAAATCTTCTACTTTGTATATATAGTAAAATTTCCTTAATTTTACTAAATGCAAATAACCCCAAATCCCAGGAACATGTATCACAATGAGACTGAATTTTATTTGCTGACAAAAGAGAGATCACTTTTTTGTTTTTCATTATGGAAACTCAGTATATTTTCATTCTTAATATATATATATAATATAATATTTTATTTTAAATCTTATAATATTGTTTAAAATTTTAAGTGTTTATTATTTTTTCTCTTTAGATAGTAGGATATGATTTATTGTGTGTTCTTTCTTTACTTATTTGATAGCTGTAGCAGAAAGAAAGAAAAAATCCTCTGCAATTCTACTGGAGATTAACATTTTGAAATATCAAAGTTGAGCCTACATTTCTCTTGGTGTCTCTGTTAAACTGATAATTATATGTTGACCCTTTTCAAAGAATATAACACACATTTATTTACCTTTCACCTATAATTATTTTCCATTTTTATTACAATGTCATATTTTTATTTCAGTTACTTTACTTTTAAACTGTGTATCACTTTGTCCAAAAATTATTGACATTTGTGTTCAGTCTGTTTAAACATTAATTATCTTAAGTCAATGTTTAACTGATTTCACGCTGATTATAACTTTTCTTATCATGACTAAAATATTAATATCTTCACTTTGATGTTGCTTTCAAACAACAGCTTCATATTTCAAATAAGACTATGTCTATGAAGATTTTTTCCCCCTTGTAAGATTGTAAAAATTATACTGTTGAGCCATGTGTATTTGAGAATTTTCTTTTCTTTTTTTTCCTTCAAAATAACAGAGTTATAGAGTTGTGGGTGGTAATGTTTCCTCTCAAAACTCTTCTGATATCAATGTCTTTTGAAATGAAAAGAAAGAACTTGAGATCAGGCTGGCATTATTCCTTTGTATGTAAACTTTATTTTTCCTGCCTGAATGTATCTTAATCCATGTATTTAAGTTTCACCAGGTTTTCTAGGTATTCTCGCAGCTTACCTAAGAAAGCTATGGATTCAATTTATTTTTCAGCTGAGGTAAGTTGTCCTGTTGGCTTCACAGGTGGGTCACAGGTAAAGAATACATCTGCCAATGCAGAAGACACTGATTTGATCCTGGGTCAGCAAGACCCCAGGAAAAGGAAATGGCAACCCAGTCCAGTATTCTTGTCTGGAAAATCCCATGGACAGAGAAGTCTATTGGGCTACAGAATATGGGGTTACAAAGGGTCAAATGACATGACTTAGTGACTAAACAATACCAAAAAGGTGTCCTATCCCAACTCAATTATTACCTCAAGCCTATGGTCATACATGAAGACTTTACACATGGACATCACCAGAAGTCAACACCAAAATCAGATTGATAATATTCTTTGCAGCCAAAGATGGAGAATATCTAAGTCAGCAAAAATAAGACCGGGAGTAGACTGTGGCTCAGATAATGAGATCCTTACTGCCAAATTCAGACTTAAATTGAAGAAAGTCGGGAAAACCACTAAACCATTGAAGTATGACATAAGTCAACTCCCTGATGACTAAACAGTGGAAGTGAGAAATAGACTTAAGGGCCTAGATCTGATAGACAGAGTACCTGATGAACTATGGATGGAAGTTCATGACATCATACAGGAGACAGGAATGAAGACCATCCGCAAGAAAAAGAAATTCAAAAAAAAAAAAAAAGGGCTGTTTGAGGAGGCCTTACCAATAGCTGTGAAAAGAAGAGAAGTGAAAAGCAAAGGAGAAAAGGAAAGATATACCCATTTGGAGCAGAGTTCCAAAGAGTAGCAAGGAGAGATAAAAAAAGCCTTCCTCATCAATCAATGCAAAGAAATAGAGGAAAACAACAGAATGGGAAAGACTAGAGATCACTTCAAGAAAATTAGAAATACCAAGGGAACATTTCATGCAAAGATGGGCTTGATAAAGGACAGAAATGGTATGGACCTAACAGAAGCAGAAGATATTAAGAAGGGATGTCAAGAATACAAAGAAGAACTGTACAAAAAAGATCTTCTTGACCCAGATAATCACGAAGGTGTGATGACTCACCTAGAGACAGACATCCTGGAATATGAAGTCAAGTGGGCCTTAGGAAGCATCACTATGAAGAAAGCTAGTGGAGGTGATGGAATTCCAGTTGGGCTATTTCAAACCCTGAAAGATGATGCTGTGAAAGTGCTGCACTCAATAAGCCAGCAAATTTGGAAAACTCAGCAGTGGCCACAGGACTGGAAAAGGTCAGTTTTCATTCCAATCCCAAAGAAAGGCAATGGAAAGAATGCTCAAACTACTGCACAATTGCACTCATCTCACACGCTAGTAAAGTAATACTCAAAATTCTCCAAGCCAGGCTTCAGCAGTACGTGAACTGTGAACTTCCTGATGTTCAAGCTGGTTGTAGAAAAGTCAGAGGAACCAGAGATCAAATTGCCAACATCCGCTGGATCATGGAAAAAGCAAGAGAGTTCCAAAAAACCACCTATTTCTGCTTTATTGACTATGCCAAAGCCTTTGACTGTGTGATTCACAATGAACTGTGGAAAATTCTGAAAGAGATGGGAATACCACACCACCTGACCTGCCTCTTGAGAAACCTGTATGCAGGTCAGGAAACAACAGTTATACTGGTGTGGAACAACAGACTGGTTCCAAATAGGAAAAGGAGTATATCAAGGCTGTTTATTGTCACCCTGCTTATTTAACATATATGCAGAGTACATCATGAGAAATGCTGGGCTGGAGGAAGTGCAAGCTGGAATCCAGATTGCAGGGGAAATATCAACAACATCAGATATGCAGATGATACCACCCTTATGGCAGAAAGTGAAGAGGAACTAAAAAGCCTCTTGATGAAAGTGAAAGAGGAGAGTGAAAAAGTTGGCTTAAAGCTCAACATTCAGAAAACTAAGATCATGGCATCTGGTCCCATCACTTCAGGGCAAATAGGGAAACAGTGGAAACAGTGGCTGACTATTTTTCTGGGCTCCAAAATCACTGCAGATGGTGACTGCAGCCATGAAATTAAAAGATGCTTACTCCTTGGAAGGAAAGTTATAACCAACATAGACAGCATATTAAAAAGCAGAGACATTACTTTGCCAATAAAGGTCCGTCTAGTCGAGGCTATGGTTTTTCTAGTGGTCATGTATGGATGTGAGAGTTGGACTGTGAAGAAAGCTGAGTGCCGAAAAATTGATGCTTTTGAACTGTGGTGTTGGAGAAGACTCTTGCGAGTCCCTCGGAGAGCAAGGAGGTCAAACCCATCCTAAAGAAGATCAGTCCTGGGTGTTCATTGGAGGGACTGATGTTGAAGCTGAAAGTCCAATACTTTGGCCACCTGATGCAGAGAGCTGACTCATTTGAAAAGACCCTGATGCTGGGAAAGATTGATGGCAGGAGAAGAAGTGGATGACAGAAGATGAGAGGTTGGATGGCATCACTGACTCAGTGGACATGGGTTTGGGTGGACTTGGGAGTTGGTGATGGATAGGGAGGCCTGGCATGCTGTGGTTCATGGGGTCACAATGAGTTGGACATGACTCAGGGAATGAACTGAACTGATGATCATACATATACACACATATTAAAAACGTGTATATACATACATACATAATTATATATATATTATTTCCATCCCATTGTCATATTATGTTATATATATATAGACACACACACAAACACACACAAATTTTAAGTATATTACTTATACATTACAAATTAATATGTGTACTTTTTACAAAATGTTCATCTTTTCCTTTTCTTAACATCTTGACCTCTTCTGACTGTTGGGAAAACTACTCAAGATTGTATCCTACAGTACTGATTGCATATTTCACATGTTTTACTTTATTTCTCTATCTCATACATTTGTTACAACTCTGTTTTTGTCATTTCTACTTGGTTTTACTATATAAGATTTATTGAAATTTGTTTTAAAAAGTGTAAGTGCTTCCTAAAACTATTTATCCCTTCATGGATTATAGCCTTGTTATGATGAAGGGGTTTCATAACTCCATGAAGATATAAGCCATGCTGTGAAGGAACATGCAAGATAGATGGGTCATAGTGAAGAGTTTTGACAAAACCTGGTCCACTGGAGGAAGAAATTATAACCCACTGTAGTACTTTTGCCAGGAGAACCCCATGTGAAAATGCAAAAATATATGACACCAAGGGTGAATTCCCAAGGTCAGAAGGTGTCCAATATCCTACTTGAGTGGAACCTGAAAAGTGACAGAATGATATGAGTTCATTTCCAAGGAAAATAATTCAACATCACAATAATTCATCTCTATGACCCAACCACTGATGCCAAAGAAGCTGAAGTTGACTGGCTCTATGAAAATCTACAACAACTTCTAGAACTAACATCAACATAAAAAATGTCATTTTAATCATCAGTCAGTTCAGTTCAGTTGCTGAGTCGTATCTGACTCCTTGCGACCTCATGGACTGCAGCATGCCAGGCTTTCTTGTACATCATCAGCTCCCAGAACATATTCAGACTCATGTCCATCAAGTCAGTAATGTCATGTAACTGTCTCATCCTCTGTTGTCCCCTTATCTTCCTACCTTCAGTCTTTTTCAGCATAAGGGTCTTTACCAATGAGTCGGTTCTTCACATCAGGTTGCCTAAGTATTGGAGCTTCAGCTTCAGCATCAGTCCTTCCAATAAATATTCAGGACTGATTTCCTTTAGGATGGACTGCTTTCATCTCCTTGCAGTCCAAGGGACTCTCAAGAGTCTTCTCCAACACCACAGTTCAAAAGCATCCATTCTTGAGAGCTCAGCTTCTTTATGGTCCAACTCTCACATACACAATTATTATAGGGAAAATCATAGTTTTGACTAGACAGAATTTTGTTGGCAAAGTACTGTCTCTACTTTTTTATATGCTGTATAGGTTGGTCATAGCTTTTCTCCCAAGGAGCAATCTTTTAATTTAATGGCTGCAGTCATCATCTGCAGTGATTTTGGAGACCAAGAAAATAAAGTCTCTCACTGTTTCCATTGTTTCCCCATCTATTTGCCATTCGTGATGGAACTGGATACCATGATCCTCATCTTTTGAATGTCGTATTTTAAGTCAGCTCTTTCACTTTCCTCTTTCACTTTATTCAAGAGGCTCTT
This sequence comes from Bos javanicus, assembly GCF_032452875.1. Classification (NCBI taxonomy): domain Eukaryota; kingdom Metazoa; phylum Chordata; class Mammalia; order Artiodactyla; family Bovidae; genus Bos; species Bos javanicus. Next base: position 54,352,341 of record NC_083869.1, on the reverse strand, counting down.
CAGTTCCTCTTTGCATTCTGCGATAAGGGTGGTGTCATTTGCATATATGAGGTTACTGATATTTCTCCTGGCAATCTTGCTTCAAGCTTATGCTTCATCGGGCCCTGCATTTCACATGATGTTCTCTGCATATAAGCTAAATAAGCTGGGTGACAATATACAGCCTTGGTATACTCCTTTCCCAATTTGGAACCAGTCTATTGTTTCATGTGCAGTTCTAACTGCTGCTTCTTGACCTGCATACAGATTTCTCAGGAGGTAGGTAAGGTGGTCTGGTATTCCCATCTCTTTCAGAATTTTCCATTTTTTTCTGTTCCACGCAGTGAAAGGCCTTGGTGTAGCCAATAAAGCAGTACATGTTTTTCTGGAACTCTCTTGCTTTTTATATGATCCAACAGATTTTGGCAATTTGATCTCTGGTTCCTCTGCCTTTTCTAAATCCAGCTTGAACATCTGGAAGTTCTTGGTTCATGTATTGTTGAAGCCTGGCTTGGAGAATTTTGAGTATTACTTTGCTAGCATCTGAGATGAGTGCAAATGTGCAGTAGTTTCAACATTCTTTGGCATTGCTTTCTTAGGATTGGAATGTAAACTGACCTTTTCAGTCCTATGGCCACTGCTGAGTTTTCCAAATTTTCTGGCATAATGAGTGCAGCACTTTCATAGCATCATCTTTTAGGGATTTGTAATAGCTCAACTGGAATTCTATCACCTCTACTAGCTTTGTTCGTAGTGATGCTTCCTAAGGCCCACTTGACTTCACATTCCAGGATGTATGACTCTAGGTGAGTGATCATACCATTATGGCTATCTAGATTAAGATCTTTCTTGTATAGTTCTATGTATTCTTGCTACCTCTTCTTAATATCTTCTGCTTTTGTTAGGTCCATACTGCTTCTGTCTTTTATTGTGATCATCTTTGCATGATGTTCCCTTTGTATATTTAATTTTCTTGAACCTATCTCTAGTCTTTCCATTACATGTTTTTCCACTATTACTTTGCATGGATTACTGAGGAAGGTTTTCTTATCTCTTCTTGCTATTCTTTGGATCTCTGCATTCAGATGGGTGTATTAGAATTCAATAGTAAGAAGTCAAGTAATCCCTGGAATAACAGGCAACTTGGCCTTGGAATACAAAACGAAGCAGGGCCAAGGCTAACAGAGTTTTCTCAAGAGAAATCATTGGTTATAGCACATATCCTTTTCCATCAATCCCAGTTACGACTTTACAAATAGACATCACCATATGGTCAATTGTCAAGACTGATAATGTTCTTAGCAGCCAAAGACAGAGAAGCTCTATACAGTCAGCAAAAACAAGACCTGAAGCTGACTGTGGCTCAGATTAAGAGACTGTTATTTCAAAATTCATGCTTAAATTGAAGAAAGTATGGAAAAGCTCTAGGCCATGTAGGTATGACCTAAATCAAATATGATTACACAGTGAAAGTGATTAATAGATTCAAGGGATTAGATCTGTCAGACAGAATGCCTGATGAACTATGGCTGGAGGTTCATAAACATGGTACAAGAAACAAAGATTTAAACCATCCTGAAGAAAAAGAAATACAAGAGGGCAAGGTAGTTGTCTGAGGAATCTTTACAAATAGCTGGAGAAAGAAGAAATGCAACATGCAAGGGAGAAAGGGATTAAAGATGTTCCCAACAGAATGCAGAAGTTTAGAAAATATCAAGGAGAGATGGAAGGCCTTCTTTAAGTGAACAATGTAAAGAAACAGAGGAAAACAATAGGATGGGAAAAACTAGAGATCTCTTCAAGGATATTGGAGAGATCAAGGAAATATTTCATATAAGGATGGGCACCATAAAGGACAGAAACAGTAAGGACCTAACAGAAGCAGAAGATATTAAGAAGAGGTGACAAAAATACACAGAAGCACTATACAAAAAAGGTCTAATGACCCAGATAACCATGATGGTGTGGTCACTTATGTGTAGCTGGAGTGTGAAGTCAAGTGGACCTTAGGAAGCACTATTACTAGGGCTTCCCTGGTGGCTCAGACAGTAAAGCGTCTGTCTACAATGTGGGAGACCCAGGTTCAATCCCTGGGTTGGGAAGATCACCTGGAGAAGGAAATGGCAATCCACTCCAGTACTATTGCCTGGAAAATCCCATGGACAGAGGAGCCTGGTAGGCTACAGCCCATGGGGTCGCAAAGAGTCGGACATGACTGAGCGACTTCACTTTCACTTTCACTATGAACAAAGCTAGCAAAGGTGAAGGAATACAAGCTGAGCTTTTTAAAATCTGAAAATATGATGCTATTAATGTGCTTCATTCAAAAAGCCAGCAAATCTAGAAAACTCAGCAGTGACCACAGGACTGGAAAATTTCAGTTTTCATTCCAATCCCAAAGAAGGCCAATGTCAAATAATGTTCATACTACCATACAATTTCGCTCATTTTCCATGCTATTAAGGTTATACACAAAATCCTTCAGGCTAGGCTTTAGTAGTACATGAACCGAGAACTTCCAAATGTACAAGCCAGGTTTAGAAAAGACAGAAGAACCAGAGATCAAATTGCCAACATTCATTGGATCATGAAGAAAGCACCAGAATTCCAGAAAAACATCTACTTCTGTTTCATTAACTTTGCTTTTTGACTGTGCGGATCACAACAAACTGTGTAAAATTCTTAAAGAGATGGGAGTACCAGATCCCCTTACTTGTCTCCTAAGAAACCTGGGTGTGGTTCAAGAAGCAACAGTTAGAACCAAACATGGAACAATTGGTTCAAAATTGGGAGAGGAGTATGTCAATGTTGTATATCATCAATCTGCTTATTTAACTTATATGCAGCATATATCACACGAAATGCCAGCTGAATATATTACAAGCTGAATTCAAGACTGCTGGGAGAAATATCAACAAGCTCAGTTATGCAGTTGATACCACTCTAATGGCATAAAGTAAAGAGGAGTTAAAGAGCCTCTTGATGAGAGTGAACGTGTAGACTGAAAGAGCTGGCTTGAAACTAAACATTCAAAAAACTAAGATTATGGCATCCAGACCCATTACTTCATGGAAAATAGAAGGGGAAAAATTGGAAGAAGTGACAGATTTTATTTTCTGAGCTCCAAACTTACTGGGGACAGGGACTGCAGTCATGAAATTAAAAGATGCCTGCTCCTTGGAATGAAAACTGACACAGTTTATAAAAAGCAAAAAACATCACTTTTCTGACAATGGTCCTTATGGTCAAAACTATGGTTTTTCCAGTAGTCATGTGTGGGTGTGAGATGTGGGCCATAAAAGAAGGCTGAGCACCAAAGTATTGATGCTTTCAAATTGTGTTGCTGGAGAAAATTCTTGAGAGTCCCTCATAAGAGTCCCTTACAAGGAGATCAAAAAGAAAAAAAAATCCTAAAGGCAATCAACCCTGAATATTCATTGAAAAGACTGATGCTTAATCTGAAACTCCAATACTTTGTCCCTTTGATATGAAAAACCAACTCATATTAAAAGACTCTGATGCTGGGAAATGCTGAAGAGAAAATTAAAAGGGGGCAAGCAGAGGATTCGTTGGTTAGATAGCATCACTGATGCAATGGCCATGAATCTGAGCAAATTCTAGGAGACAGTGGAGGACAGAGTAGCACAGCTTGCCACAGTCCATGGGTCACAAAGAGTCAGACTAAATGAGAACACCACAAAGCAAAAATCACAAAGTTGAAAAATATAATAATTTAACTAAAAAAAAACAAACAAACCCATGCAACAGAGGTATTCAGTAGACATAACTTAGGCAGAAGAAAAAAATCAGCAAATTGAAAACAAGGTAGTGAAACCCATCCATTAAGAATGACTAAAACAATAAAAAAGAGTGAAAACAGAAAACAGCTTAACAGATTTATAAGACAGAATTGAAAAATGAAAATTGCACTATTGCATTCCTAGAAGAAGGACAAATAAAAAGAAAGGTATGAAAAGTTTGTTTTAATAAATAATGGCTGAGCATTGCATAAATAATGTTAGCACTCCAATCCTAACATTGGAAAAACAAACAAAAAACAGCTATGTAGATCTGGAAGTTCAGAGAATTCAAAGTAAGAACTCAGTGCTGCTGCTGCTGCTAAGTCACAGTGAGACCCCAGCAAATTAAGAGAGAAAAGTTACACAAAAAGGAACATCTATTACTATCAGTAGGGCTTCCAAGGTGGGGCTAGTGGTAAAGAACCCACCCGCCAGTGCAGTAGACTTAGAAGACACCGGTTCAATCCTTGGATTGGAAAGATCCCCTGGAGGAGGAAATAGCAACTCACTCCAGTATTCTTGCCTGGGAAATCCCACAGATAGGAGCCTGACGGGCTACAATCCATAGCATTGTACAGAGTCAGACATGACTGAAGCAACTTAGTATGCATATAGCTATTGACAGATTTTCAAGCAGAAATTTTGAAGGCCTGAAAGAAATGACATAACATATTTAAAAATCTGAAAGTAAAAAAAAAAAAAGAAAGAAAGAAAAAGTCCTGACATTTAAGAATACTGGACTCAGCAAAATTATCATTCAGAATTGAAGGAGAGATAGAGTTTTCCATTCAAGAAAAAGCTGAATGAGTTCATCACCACTAGACTTGCCTTACAAAATAGGTTAACTGGATTTCCTCAAGCTGCAACAAAAGGATTCTAATTAGTAACAGAAAAATATGTGAGAGAAATATGTGAAAGTATCAATATCACTGGTAAAGGTAAATATACAGATAAGTATAGAATACTCTAATGTAATGATGGTGGATAAAATTGTCACATTTCTAAAAATATGAAGGTTAAGAAAAAAGTTACAAATAATTTAAAAAATAATATCCCTAAAAATTTTGTTAGTAGATAGACAAGGTAAAATGTGACATCATAAACAAAAAAAAATGTGAGAAAAAAAATATAGGGATTCATTAGGCATTTGAAGTTATCAACTGAAAATAAACTATCATAAATACATTTTGTGTAAACTTCATGATAATCAAACAGTGAAAATATAGAGCAAATACACACAAAAATATCCCCAGAAAGAAGTTCAAGCACACCACTACAGGAAAGTATCAAATCACAAAGGAAGAGAGAAAAAGAGAAATAAAAATCATAATTAAAAACCATCCATAAAATAATGAACAAAATGGCATCAATAAAACCATGCCTATAAATACAAAACATGAGAGGAAATTAAATAGAAAGAAAAAAAAAAGAATGATTAATGAAACAGATATGTTTATATAACATTAACAAAATTAACAAAAAAAATTACCTAGGCTTACTAAGAAAAAAAGAAAGCATATTCAAACAAAACTAGAAAGGAAAGAGGAGTCATCAGAACTGATAGCACATAAATAAAAGGACCATAAAATGAAAATATAAACAACTATATGCCAACAAATTGGACAAGTGGGAAGAACCAGGCAAACTCATAGAAACATACAATCTATCAAGTATGAATCAGAAAGAAATATAAATTCTGAACAGATTAGTTACTACTAAGGAAACTGAATCAGTAATAAAATAACTCCCAACAAAGAGGAGACCAGGACTAGATAACATTGCTTATAAATTCTATCAAACATCTGAAAAACAGCTTGAGGAATCAGGTTCCCTGACTTCAGACTATACTACAAAGCTACAAGTAACCAAAATAGTTTGGTAGTGGTACAAAAACAGAAATATGCATCAACAGTACATGATAGAAGTCCAGAGATAAATTCATGCACCTATGATCAACTGTTTTCTAACAAAGCAGGCATGAATATATATGAACAGAATATAAATGGCAAGAATATAAAAATGACTTTTCAATAAGTGGTGCTGTGAAAATTGGACAGCTGCATGTAAAAGGATAAAATTACAACATCCTCTAACATATTACACAAAATAAACTCAAAATGGATTCAAGTTAAATATATGTCTGAATACTCTAAAACTCTTAGAGAAAAACATAGACAGAATACTCTGTGATATAAACTGCAGCAAGATATTGTCGGATCCATTTCTTAGAGTAATGAAAAAAAATATAAACACAGGACCAAATTAAGCTTAAAAATGTTTGCACAGCAAAGGAAACTGTAAACAAAATAAAAAGACAACCTACAGAATGGGAGCAAATATTTGCAAACAAAGTGACTGAGAAGGGACTAATCTCCAAAAATGTACAAAATGCTCATTCAGCTCAATATCAAGAGAACAAACAACCCAATTAAAAAATAGGCAGAAGATCTAAACAGACATTTCTCCAAATAAGACATACAGATGGTCAAAAAAAAAAAAAAGACGTTTACCATCACTAATTATTACAGAAGTACACATCAAAAGTACAAGGTATCACCTAACACCAGTCAAAATGGCCATCATCAAAAAATATACAAGCAATAAATATTGAAGAGGGTATGGAGAAAAGGGAACCCTCATACACGGATGGTGGGGATACAAATTGATGCAACCATTATGCATAACAGTATGAAGGTTCCTGAAAAAATTAAATATAGACGTAACGTGCTGCTGCTGCTGCTAAATAGCTTCAGTCACATCTGACTCTGTGTGACCCCTTAGACTGAAGCCTACCAGGCTTCCCTTGGTGGAATTCTCCTCCAGTGATTCTCCAGGCAAGAACACTGGAGTGGGTTGCCATTTCCTTCTCCAATGCATGAAAGTAAAAAGTGAAAGTGAAGTCACTCAGTCATGTCCGACTCTTAGCAACCTAACGTATGACCCACAAATTCCACTCCTGGGCATATATCTGGAGAAAATCAATTCAGTAAAATACAAATAGCCAAGATGTTCACAGAAGCACTATGTGCAATAGCAAAGATAGGAAAGCAAATTAAATGTCCACCAACATAGAGATGGAAAAATAAAATGTGGTACATAAATACGATGGAATATTACTTTGCAAGAAAAAATGAAATAATGCCATTTGCAGCAACTTGGATGGACCTAGAGACTGTCAAAGTGAGTAATGTAAGCCAGTCAGAGAAAGAAAAAATATCATATGACACGTTTTTTGAAAAGTCTATAAAAATGGGACAAATAAACTTATTAACAAAATAAAAATAGTCATGGAAGTAGAAGACAAACATGGTTACCAAAGGGGAAGAGGGATAAAGGATGAACTGGGATTGACACTGCTGTATAGAAAATAAATAAATAATAATAGTTAGTTATAATATAATACTATATAATATATATATAACATACTATATATTATAATATAACTAATAATATATCACACAGGGAACTATGCTCAATACTATGTAATGGCCTATATGAAAAAAGAATCTAAAAAAAGAGTATTATATATATATATATATATATATATATAAAAAACTGATTCAATTTACAGTACACCTGAACCTCAAAAAAACTTGTAAATCATCTATATTTCAATAAAAATTTTAAAAATAAATGGCTGAGTAAAAATTTTACAAAAATTAATATGAGATCATCTCAAACTCCTCCAAAAAATAATAAATAAAAAGGAAGGAACATTAAACTCACTTTACAAGACTACATTATCCTGAGACCAAAACCTGATAAGAAAAAATATAGTAAAAAGAAAAGTACAAGCCAATATCCCTGATGATATTCAACATTAAATCTCAACATTCAAAAAACTAAGATCATAGTATCCGGTCCCATCACGTCATGGCAAATGAATGGGTAAAAAATGGAAACAGTGACAGATTTTATTTTCTTGTGCTCTAAAATCACTGCAGATGGTAACTGCAGCCATGAAATTAAAAGATGCTTGCTCCTTGGAAGAAAAGCTATGATAAACCTATACAGTGTATTAAAAAGCAGAGATATTACTTTCTCTACAAAGGTCTACATAGTCAAAGCTATGGTTTTTCCAGTAGTCATGTATGGATGTGAGAGTTGGACCATAAAGAAGGTATCTGTACCATGTACCTTGATGCTTGGAAAGACTGAATGCAGGCGGAGAAGGGGAGAACAGAGGATGTGATGGTTGGATGGCATCACTGATTCAATGGACATGAATTTGAGCAAACTCCAGGAGATGGTGAAGGACAGGGAAGCCTGGTGTGCTGCAGTCCATGGGGTCGCAAAGAGTCAGACATGACTTAGTGACTGAACAACAACAATCTCTGATGAACACAGATGCAAAAGTCTCACGTAAGTATGAACAAACTGAATTCAACTATAGATTAAAAGGATCATACAGCACATCAAGTGAGATTTGTTACAGGGATTCAGAGACGGTTTAACAGTACAAATCAATGAACTATACCACATTAACAAAATAAAGGATAAAAATCATATGATGGAGGAAAAGTTCTTGACAAAATTCATCATCTACTTGTGATAAAAAGTTTCAACAACCTGGTCAAAAAGAGAAATTACCTCAATATGATCAGGGTTATATATAACATATCCACAGCTAACTTTATATTCAACAGTGAAAAGCAGAAAGCTTTACCTCTAAGATCAATAACAAGACAAAAATGCCCACTCTTGCCAATTGTATTCAATATACCACTGGAAATCCTACTCAGGACAACTAAGTAAGGAAAGGAAACAAAGGCATTTGAATTGGAAAGGAACAAATAAAACTATTTCTATTTGGAGGTGACATTACACTACAAAGATAAGGCCTTAAAACTCCTCTCAAAACTGTTAGAACTAATAAATTAATACTGTAAAATTGTAGAATACAAAATCAACATTAAAAAAATCTCATTTTTATACATTAATAATGAAATAGCAGAAAGAACAATTTAAGAAATAAATCCCATTTATAAATGCATCAAAAAGATAAAAATATCTTGGAAAAAATTTAACCAAGGATGTTAAAGATCTGTACACTAAAGATATATGACATTAAAATTGTCACATTTTCATGTCAATTGACATAAAAACTGAAAACACAAATAAATCAAAACATATTCTTTGTTCATAAACTGGCAAAAATAATATCATTAAAATCTCCATAATATCCAGAGCAAACTGCACTTTCAATACAATCCCTATCAAATTTCAATGAAATTGTATAAACAATTCTAAAATTTGTATAGAGCCACAAAAAATCTCAAATAGTCAAAGTAATCTTGAGAAGGAAGAACAAAACTGAAAGCATCAAACTTTCTGATTTCAAACAATACTACGATGCTACAATAATCAAAACAGTATGCCGTTGGCATAAACATAGACATATATCCCAATGAAACAGAATAGAGAGCCCAAAAATAAACCCATGCATGTATGGTCAGATAATTTATCTCAAATAACCCAGGAATATATGAGGGATGTCAGTCTCTTTAATAAATGGTGTATGGCAATTTGCACACCGACATGAAACCAATGAAATTAGACCACTATCTTACACCATGCACAAAAATCCACTCAAAATAAATTAAATACTTGAAAATAAGACCTAAAGCATAAAATGCCTAGAAAGAATAAAACATTAAAAAAAAAAAGAACTCCATGGCATAGGCTTTTCAATGATAGATTTGATACCATAAGCAAAGGCAAAAATAAACAAGTGGGACTATTATCAAACTAAAGCACAGGAATCCATCAACAATTTGATAAGGAAACATAGACTAGGAAAAAACATTTGCAAATCATTTATCTTATATGGGACTAACATCCAAAACACATAAAAAGTGTACACAAATCAATAACAACAAAATCCAATTTAAATATAGGTAGAAAATCTGGATAAACATTTTCCAAAGAAGACATACAAATGAGAAACAGCATATACATGAAAAAGAGATTGATATTATTAATCAAAAGGGAAATGAAAATTAAAATCACAATGAGCTATCACCTCACACCTGTTATAATGGCTATTATCTAAAAGATAAGAGATGGCAAGTGTGAGTAAGAATGTGAAGAAAAGAAAACTCTTGTGCACTGTTAATGGAAATGTAAATTGGTACAGCCACTCAGTAAAAAAGTATGGAGTTTCCTAAAAAAATTAAAAATAGAGCTACCATGCAATTCAGGAAGCCCATTTCTGAGTATATATCTAAGGAAAAAAATCATAATCTTGAAGAGATACATGCACACCCACATCTTCACTACAGCATTAAATTTACAATAGCCAAGATAGGCAAACAACCTATGTATCAGTCAATAGATAGCTGGATTAAAAATATGATATATCTGTATCTATAACTATACATATATAATTGAATTGTATTAATTTATAAAAATAAGGAAATCTTGCCACTTTTAATAATATAGATGAACCTCTAGGGCATTACGATACGTGAAGTAAGCAATACTTACTTAGAAAGAGATAAATACTGTATGATCACCCTTATTTGGAGAATCTGAACTCGTAGAAAACGTACTTGTTATTGTCAGAGTTGGGAGTGGTGGGAGGAAGAAATGGATGAAGGCAGTCAAAATGTACAAATTTCTAGCCATAAGATAAGTCTTGGAAATGTAATGTACAGCATGCGGACTATTGCTACCAATACTGTGTTGCATATTTGAAAGTGGATCTTAAGAATTTTCATCACCAAAAAAAAAAAAAAGTTCCTAATGACGTGATAAAATGTTAACTGAACTTATTGCACTTTATTTCACAATGTATACACATACTAGATCATCATGTTGTACACCTTAAACTAATATAAATTTGTGTCGTTTATACCTTAGTAAGGCAGGAAATGGCAACCCACTCCAGTGTTCTTGCCTGGAGAATCCCAGGGACGGGGGGGCCTGGTGGGCTGCCATCTATGGGGTCACACAGAGTCAGACACGACTGAAGCGATTTAGCAGCAGCAGCAGCAGTAAAGCAGGAAAAAATATAAATCATATATTAGAGCTAGTGATTAACACACTTTAATTTTGTACTTTGTGTTTCCGGATCAGTATTTTTCCCTTAAACTCATTTGTCTTTTTAAATGTGTTTCAATGGTACACATCAAAGATCTGAATGAGATCTATAAAGTCTAAAGTAACAGATTATTCTTTAAAAAAAAAAAAGTGCACTGAAATACATTAACTGCCTTTGAGGATACTGTTATACATAATATCTTGTTAGACTATATTTGATTGATACTGATAAACATTGTATTAAGGGAGAATTCTATTTCAAACCTTAAAGCTTAACGACTGAAATTTCTTTCCTCCTTGTCCTGATTAAAGACCAGAAAAATTATGCTGCTTGATTTTATTGAGGAAAATATTTCCTTCTGAGCCAATGTAAAACATCCTATGATTTCTAGAAATGTATTCATGAAAGCAAAATGGATCAATTTGCCAAAAATTAAATGAAGCAACACACAATCTAACCATCCAGGAAGAATGATATTTTGCCTATCTAAATGCCTCCTGACATTTTCCTTGGTTAAGGAATTACTGCTCACTTCATGACTTAGATTTTCTTAATGCTTCAGTAAAACAGCTGTTGAGTCTCTTTCCTGAAGTGACTATTTGAAAATCATAAATAAAGAAGTACTTGAAAGTACTCTGTATGTTCACTTGTAAATTATTTGGAAGTTTTAGATGAAAAAGGCATGCATTTTATGAACATTTTAGAGTTCCACATACTATATGAACTGTTTTTCAACACCACCATGTGAAATAAAAACAATGAAAATATGTCCTTTGTAAGAAAAATCAATTAATGCATAAATATGTTCTTTCAAAAAAAAAATACAACTCCTTTCAGTAATTTTCAATCTCATCCATTCCTTTCCCTCGGAAATGAACACTGTTCTGGGTTTGATGTGATACTTACAGAAAATTTTCATGTATTACTTGAGCATACATTACATACCTATAGTTTATTTTTACTTAAATACAAGTTCAAGGCTATGGTTTTTCCAGTTGTTATGTATGGATGTGAGAGTTGGACTATAAAGAAAGCTGAGCGCAGAAGAATTGATGCTTTTGAACTGTGTGTTGGAGAAGACTCTTGAGAGTCCCTTGGACAGCAAGGAGATCCAACCAGTCCATCCTAAAGGAGATCAGTCCTAAGTGTTCATCGGAAGAACTGATGTTGAAGCTGAAACTTCAATATTTTGGCCACCTGATGTGAAGAGCTGACTCTTTGGAAAAGACCCTGATGCTGGGAAAGATTGAGGGCAGGAGGAGAAGGGGATGACAGAGGATGAGATGGTTGGATGGCATCACTGACACAATGGACATGGGTTTGGGTAGACTCTGGGAGTTGGTAATGGACATGGAGGCCTGGCGTGCTACGGTTCATGGGGTCGCAAAGAGTTAGACACGACTGAGCGACTGAACTGAACTAAACTGAACGTAGTACATTTCATGTCATAATTCACTTTTCTTCTATTAACTTTCTATTTAACTGTATATAATACAAATGAATTGTAGGTCTTTTTAATTATTCTTCTGTTGATAGAGATTTAGGACGTTTACTTACTTATTACTGTTTAGGTCTAACACTTCTTGAAACCTTAAAATCTGTGTCCTTATCCAAACTGGTTTAAATAAATTTACTCATTTACTTTTAACAAGAATTAGCTATATCAGTTCAACCAGGAAATCTGGCTTCATAACTGTGCTCTTCTCCATTATATACATACAGATACTGCTATTTCTAATCTTGACTCTCAACTCTCTAAACATCTCCTGGAAAATCTTTAACCAAGCAATGATAAGTTGATTAGATTGACTATGGTAAGAGAGAATATCCAGTTGATAGAATTTTGGAATCTCCTAGAAAGGGGAATTTGGATTTTAAGGCCTGGTCAGAGTGATTTTTAAAGGAAGTCTTACACAGTAAGAAACTGGGTTGGAGTTAACAGAATTTACCACTATGTATTATATACCTTTTGATTGAGAGATGAGGGTCTGGAAGCTAGTTTTGATAAGAACTTTGTTATTATTGATAAATAATCTATTATAGTTTGTTCTTAATTTTATCTTCCCAGAAAAAGTACCCAAGTTGCCTATTTTCAGTATTATCTAGTAATGGAACAGGAAAAGTGTTTTTAGGTTCTCACCAATACTGCTACAGTAAATATAGTTTTTGCATGACTCTATATATGTGAACAAGGTTTCTCTAAGAGAGATCTCTAATTTCCCTAGTGGGAATTCTGGGGCTTTAGGTATTTGCATTTTTTTCTGTTAAAAGATACTGTCAAGTTGTGTTCCTAAAAAGCTAAAGTTAATTATTTTCAGCAAAGACATATTATACTCAATTTACATATCCACATTAACACTATATCTGATCAAACTATCAATTCTACCAACCTGGTAAGAGAAAAATGCTGGTTTGCTTGACATGTTAATGATACTTTCTCTGATTCTTTTCTGCATTTTCCTGGTAAAGTTGAGCATCTTTCTTATGGTGTTCATTTATTTGTTGTCTTCTGTGATATATTTGTTCATATCTTTTGTCATTTTTTTTCCTATTGATTTGTAGTACTATTACATAAAAATGGATTTCTTGCTCATGTATCTAAGACTTGGCTCTACTAAAGGCTCCTGTTGAGTTTAGCCCTATTCCACCAGCAGTTACTTAAAATAATTACTTTTCATGAAGAAATAGAAGCTTTCACCAGAGGTGAGTGGAAATATGGGGTTTCTTTAAGGGTTAGTATACTTTAACTTCCATCCATATTCTAGTGCCCTAAACAAATCACACTGTCCAGCCCAAAATCAATACAATAGCTAAGTATACTCTTTTTATGGATGTCAAGAGGAGAAGGGATTAAATATTTGTGAACAGAAATCTAATCTACTCAATTCTAGGAAAAACTCACTCTAGCTTGAGCCCTCCCAGGAGATAGTCATGATGCAGAATTTATTGAGAATCATTTCTATACATGTATTAGTACCTACTCAACAAACATAATGTATGTTCCACTAATTATATTGTATATATTGTTGTATTTAAGATGATCCCTGTTTATAAAAGTAATTACTAATAAACATTTTAACAGATAATCTGGTGATTAAGAAAATATAAATTAAAGTAATAGGATATGACATCTTCATCTCTAAAAAACAAATAAGAATAATAACACCAAATGTTGTTGGGTAAGTATGAAATTAGAATTCATATTTATTGATGGTGAAAATATATACAGAGTGATAGTGACTGGGCTTTGACTTATAAATCTGAAGTTGTACATGCCCTATAATAAAGCGACTTCCCTTATTTTTCTGGAAGAGATTATATAACAAGGGGAATTTTCTATTTCTTCAAGATTTGGAATACTCAGCCACATAACCTTTAGGGACTAATATATATTTTCAATTTTTTCTATGGTTATTATGCTACACAGATTTTTTTTTCTTATCAATTTATATAGTTTTTATTTTTGTAATAAATAGTAATATTAACTTTATTTAGGAATTCTTTAGATATTTATATTTCCTCTGTGGATCCCTCCATGTTTTCCAGCACTGCTCTGACCTTTTACTACTTTTTAGATCTATACTTTCCAGGGATGGTGTTGGATGTGAGATAATCTATGTGCCAGCTTTACCAACCTGATTTCTTGTGTGCATTACAACAATGAGCCTGCATAGATAGATAACCTATGAAACACAGATTCTCTCTGACATGCCATGACTTCAGACTTTCACATTAAGTATGCATACATTGAATTCCTCATAACTCAGAGGGCAAATCCAAGAAAATGGTTTCCATGAAGATATAGTAACCTCCAATGAGCCTTGTTACAGCTCTTTAATATGTTTATGTCATAGAAAATCTCATTGATCTACCATCTTAGCATAGAAAATCTCTGATTTGGTATCTTTTAAAACATTCTTTCAGCTATTATTTGGTAAAATACTGAAGCAGGTACTGATGCCATCATTTCTTCCTCAGTTTTCCCTAGAATATATATTCTCTTATTCACTGTTTTTAGATTGAGGAACATTCCTCATGTTCACATAACTCAGGATGTGGCCACTACCAAGTGAAGTGGGATATAAAAATCCAGTTATCTGGTCAATTCAGGAAATAATCTCAATGCTGAAATTCCTATTGGACAAACTAAAGTCACTTCATTCTGTATAATTAAAGCTTATTTGAAAATTATCTTTACACATACCTTTTTTTTAAACATGTGCTTTAGTAAATGTTCTCATGGATTAGTTGCAAAGTGCTATAGGGATTTTATAAATAGTGTATTTTTTTTTCCAATGTAGATCAAACTATCTGGAGTTTGGAGTCTCTCTTTTTTCTAGAACAGATAATTTGGGTTCTATTTTATGACTTTGACTGAAATTAGAAAGCTAAAGATAATAAATGAGAAAGTTGGATGGTTGAACAATCCTAAATTAGAAATAACTGAGGTACTTGAACAATTTATAGAATTAGCTCTTCCAAGGAGTTTGTTCTTGCCCACAAAAACTAATAGAAAAAAATGACTAATTAAAAAACTTTAAGATGGAATTAGTGGCAAAATGATCACAACAAGCCTGCAATACCCAAACCATCCTTATTAACAACCAATGATTCATCCAAAAATCTTTCTAAATTTCTTAGTATTTAAATATATATTATGACTGCCATAAATACCTTAGTCTAAAGTCATTCAGTAAGAAGGTAAGTAAAGAATCAGAACTTTGATTTACTTAAGTATCTTTCAGAATATTCACTGAGTAGCCCTACCAATGCCAACCAAACATAATAAATTAGCTTGCTGTCTAATACATTTCAAAAAGGAGATGTGATACATATTTTAATGTAACCTCCACATGTTCTTTTTTATAAATAGGC
Source organism: Bos javanicus (assembly GCF_032452875.1). Classification (NCBI taxonomy): domain Eukaryota; kingdom Metazoa; phylum Chordata; class Mammalia; order Artiodactyla; family Bovidae; genus Bos; species Bos javanicus. The sequence goes on along the minus strand of NC_083869.1, from coordinate 54,336,645 downwards.
AAAAATCTCAGTTTCAAATTCACACTTTATATATATCAAAATTAAAAGGACATAAGTGAGATTTTAACATATTTGAACAAATTTGGAGGTCTCAAGCTGCAATCTTGTTTTAAAACTTCTTTGTAGGAACAAAACTGCTATTGAAAATGATAATTACATTTCTCAAATGGCAATATAATTTAAAACATTAAAAACAGTTCAACAGATTTCCCACTCATTATTTGTGTTTGAGGCATAGTGCTGTTCATATTCTAATTAGTCATTATAATGCACTTTCTAATTATCTCAATTCTAAATCATTAACAATTAGAAGATCAAAGTTTTAAATGATAGCAGCAATAAATTAGTTACCAAGAATAGTAAGAGAAATGAATTCAATATAAGAAAAAAATCTACTGTTTTCAAATGATATTTTTCTTATTTAGTGAATTTTACTTTATAGTACCTTAAAAATAGCATTTCCAGTAAATTTAGAGTTGAAAGATCTAGTTATTGAAAGATCAACTGATTAACAAGATAATATTTCAAAAGCTTCTATTCATGCTAATAACATGAAGCTTTAAAATATTAATATATTTTTGCTGCCTACATACCATAGAACAGTTTACAATTTTCTAAATTACCAGTGAGGTCTGGCAAATAATCTGCAAGGTTTAACAAAACAGAACTCACCAAAGTGTATTATCTCTTTCTATGCAATGGGTTGATCATAAGAGATCAAAATAAATGGAAAATTTAAGTAAATATCAATTATAAGACCAGAATAAATCCCATTTCAACATGTAAACATGATCAAATGACCATGCTCTTAGGTAGAACATCTAAGTTCTCTAGGTACATGACAGTCTTTAAAAGTAATAGAGCAGGTTCTTTTGAAGATGGTGTGACCATTTGAGAATGGAAAGTAAATATATATTTGAAGTTCACTGAAGTAGTTTTTTGAATAATTGTTGAAAGTCAAATTCAGAGAATGTAAACTCAGAGGTTTTATGTTAGAGCAGTGGAAATAAAGAGCTAATTTCAATGCTGATATAGAAAAATGGGTATATTTTTATAAGACAGAAATCTACACAATAATAATATGAGAGGCAATTTAAAATTGGGGCAGATAAAAAGTGGTCACTGGTTTACTGTGAAGTTTTAACTTAATTAACAGGAAGCAATGGCACTTTGAGACAGCAAACCAACATGCAGGAACTTAAAAGTGAATTCCCCATCACACTCATGAGTTTAAAGATGGTTTACGACCTAAAACACTGATGTTAAGGACAAGATTGATTAAATGAGAGATTCCCAATAAAAGGCTGAGTTATGTTGAAGATTATCAGGAAGGTGTCTGATTTATATAAACAATAGAGTCTTAAATTGTTATGAGGGCTTTGGGTGTTATTTTTGTTGTAGATGTAGTAGAGAAGATAAAGGATGAGTTGAAGGGAAAAACAATTCTCAGAGAAAGAAACAAAAAAGAACAAACAAAACCCAAAATAGAGACTGGAGGAAAATAGATGTGCCATACCAAAAAAAAAAAAAAAACAGTAGCATTGCAAAATAGCTGCACTTTATTTTTCAGGGTGCAACCCTAGACCAGAGAACTGGAAGATAAAATCAGGATTATAAATTCCTCAGTATACAAGTATAAAATGTATTGATACTTAAATGGGCTAGATCTCAAATCAAAAAATACTTTTAAAAATGGCACTATGTTACTCTAAGAAATAGAATTCAAAGTTAAGTTAGATGAGGAGTTTTAGGAAACAGATAGACCTTAATTTGATAAGACCAGGAAGAAATGAGAAATAATAGTATCCTGGTCATGTATGACTGCCTTCCATGGAGAACAAATGCATTGGTGACTTTTTTCTAATAAATTTTATAGAAATAATTCAGTGGGAAACAGTAATAGTGGTGGTAAGTAATACAGAGATGTAAGGAATGTTTCACTTTTCTAAGTTCAAATTTCCATGAAGCCTTAATTTGCCTCGCTGACTCCTAAAAAGATAGAGGAATGCAGAGGCAATGCTTTTTGAGACATTTTCCATATCAACAAGGAGGAAACAGTTCATAAATGGAAAATGGTAAAAAAAAAAAAAAAAAAAAGCTGTGGTGGGAAATGACCATATTGTTCCTGATGTATAATACTGAAAGATAGGATTAAAACACATAATTACATGCTAACTAAAAAGTGAGTTGTTTCCTCCTTCCTGATTTTCTAGTAATAAGACCATAATGACAATAAAGTATGATTATCTGTTGATATCCCCTCTTTCCAGGCAGATGTCAAAGCTTTCAAAGTCAGTAATAATTGTTACTCGTCTTCATATCTTTAATATATAGCACAATATTTATTGTTTGGGAATTTGATACAGTTGCTTCTCATTGATGAATTCTGTATTTGCAAATTTGCCTACTGATTAAAATGCATTTATAACCTCAAAATCAATACCCATTCTACCTTTGCAACAATTTAAAAGCATTCAACTGTACAAAGAGGTAAGAAATATGAGTTACTCAGAAAACAAAAACCAAAACAGATCCTGGAAGAAAATAGGTGTGCCATATTAAAAACAAACAAAAAAAAGCATTCTGAAATAATTGTTTCCCATCATAGGTAGAACAGGGAGAAGGTTGTTTTGGCTCTTATACATAAGCAAGCATATGTTTTGTGGGCTATTTAATGTCATGTTTTTCTTATTTTTTGGCTTTCAGTTGGTGATGTTGTTGTTTAAAATGGCACCCAAGCAGTGTTTATGTGTTCTATATGTTCTCAATTACCAAAGATGTGCTTTACTGAGACAGTACATGTTTTAGAGAAACTTAGTTCGGGAATGTATTATAGTTAAGTTGACAGTGAGTTTAATGTCAATGAATAAATTGTTTATGAACTACTTATTTTATATCTATATAAGTTGTCCATAAACAAAACACATAAAACAAGGTTCAGATCAGATCAGAGCAGTCGCAGAGTCGTGACTGACTCTTTGTGACCCGATGAATCGCAGCACGCCAGGCCTCCCTGTCCATCACCAACTCCCAGAGTACACTCAGACTTACATCCATCATGTCAGTGATGCCATCCAGCCATCTCATCCTCTGTCGTCCCCTTCTCCTCTTGCCCCCAATCCCTCCCAGCATCAGAGTCTTTTCCAATGAGTCAACTCTTCACATGAGGTGGCCAAAGTACTGGAGTTTCAGCTTTAGCATCATTCCTTCCAAAAATCCCAGGGCTGGTCTCCTTCAGAATGGACTGTTCGGATCTCCTTGCAGTCCAAGGGACTCTCAAGAGTCTTCTCCAACACCACAGTTCAAAAGCATCAATTCTTCAGCGCTCAGCCTTCTTCACAGTCCAACTCTCATATCCATACATGACCACAGGAAAAACCATAGCCTTGACTAGACGAACCTTTGTTGGCAAAGTAATGTCTCTGCTTTTGAATATGCTATCTAGGTTGGTCATAACTTTCCTTCCAAGGAGTAAGCGTCTTTTAATTTCATGGCTGCAGTCACCATCTGTACTGATTTTGGAGCCCAGAAAAATAGTGTCTGACACTGTTTCCACTGTTTCCCCATCTATTTCCCATGAAGTGATGGGACCAGATGCCATGATCTTCATTTTCTGAATGTTGAGCTTTAAGCCAACTTTTTCACTCTCCACTTTCACTTTCATCAAGAGGCTTTTTAGTTCCTCTTCACTTTCTGCCATAAGGGTGGTGTTATCTACATATCTGAGGTTATTGATATATCTCCCGGCAATCTTGATTCCAGCTTGTGTTTCTTCCAGTCCAGCATTTCTCATGATGTACTCTGCATATAAGTTAAGTAAACAGGGTGACAACATACAGCCTTGACCAACTCCTTTTCCTATTTGGAACCAGTCTGTTGTTCCATGTCTAGTTCGAACTGTTGCTTCCTGACATGCATTCACATTTCTCAAGAGGCAGATCCGGTGGTCTGGTATTTCCATCTCTTTCAGAATTTTCCACAGTTTATTGTGATCCACACAGTCAAAGGCTCTGGCATAGTCAATAAAGCAGAAATAGATGTTTTTCTGGAACTCTCTTGCTTTTCTCATGATCCAGCGGATATTGGCAATTTGATCTCTGGTTCCTCTGCCCTTTCTAAAACCAGCTTGAACATCAGGAAGTTCACGGTTCACATATTGCTGAAGCCTGGTTGGAGAATTTTGAGCATTACTTTACTAGCGTGTGAGATGAGTGCAATTGTGTGGTACTTTGAGCATTCTTTGGCATTGCCTTTCTTTGGGATTGGAATGAAAACTGACCTTTTCCAGTCCTGTGGCCACTGCTGAGTTTTCCAAATTTGCTGGCATATTGAGTGCAGCATTTTCATAACATCATCTTTCAGGATTTGGAATAGCTCAATTGGAATTCCATCACCTCCACTAGCTTTGTTCGTAGTGATGCTTTTCTAAGGCCCACTTGACTTCACATTCCAGGATGTCTGGCTGTGGGTCAGTGATCACACCATCATGATTATCTGGGTCGTGAAGATCTTTTTTGTACAGTTCTTCTGTGTATTCTTGCCATCTCTTCTTAATATCTTGTGCTTCTATTAGGTCCATACCATTTATGTCCTTTATAAAGCCCATCTTTGCATGAAATGTTCCTTTGGTATCTCTGATTTTCTTGAAGAGATCCCTAGTCTTTCCCATTCTCTTGTTTTCCTCTATTTCTTTGCATTAATTGCTGAAGAAGTCTTTCTTATCTCTTCTTGCTATTCTTTGGAACTCTGCATTCAGATGTTTATATCTTTCCTTTTCTCCTTTGCTTTTCACTTCTCTTCTTTCACAGCTATTTGTAAGGCCTCCCCAGACAGCCATTTTGCTTTTTTGCATTTATTTTCTATGGGGATGGTCTTGATCCCTGTCTCCTGTACAATGTCATGAACCTCAGTCCATAGTTCATCAGGCACTCTATCTATCAGATCTAGGCCCTTAAATCTATTTCTCACTTCCACTGTATAATCATAAGGGATTTGATTTAGGTCATACCTGAATGGTCTAGTGGTTTTCCCTACTTTCTTCAATTTCAGTCTGAATTTGGCAATAAGGAGTTCATGGTCTGAGCCACAGTCAGCTCCTGGTCTTGTTTTTGCTGACTCTATACAGCTTCTCCATCTTTGGCTGCAAAGAATATAATCAATCTGATTTCGGTGTTGACCATCTGGTGATGTCCATGTATAGAGTCTTCTCTTGTGTTGTTGGAAGAGGGTGTTTGTTATGACCAGTGCATTTTCTTGGCAAAACTCTATTAGTCTTTGCCCTGCTTCATTCCGTATTCCAAGGCCAAATTTGCCTGTTACTCCAGGTGTTTCTTGACTTCCTACTTTTGCATTCCAGTCCCCTATAATGAAAAGGATATCTTTTTTGGGTGTTAGTTCTAAAAGGTCTTGTAGGTCTTCATAGAACCATTCAACTTCAGCTTCTTCAGTGTTACTGGTTGGGGTATAGACTTGGATTACTGTGATATTGAATGGCTTGCCTTGGAAACAAACAGAGATCACTCTGTCATTTTTGAGATTGCATCCAAGTACTGCATTTCGGACTCTTTTGTTGACCATGATGGCTACTCCATTTCTTCTGAGGGATTCCTGCCCACAGTAGTATATATAATGGTCATCTGGGTTAAATTTACCCATTCCAGTCCATTTCAGTTCGCTGATTCCTAGAATGTTGACATTCACTCTTGCCATCTCTTGTTTGATCACTTCCAATTGCCTTGATTCATGGACCTGACATTCCAGGTTCCTATGCAATATTGCTCTTTACAGCCTCGGACCTTGCTTCTATCACCAGTCACATCCACAGCCAGGTGTTCTTTTTGCTTTGGCTCCATCCCTTCATTCTTTCTGGAGTTTTTTCTCCACTGATCTCCAGTAGCATATTGGGCACCTACTGACCTGGCGAGTTTCTCTTTCAGTATCCTATCATTTTGCCTTTTCATACTGTTCATGGGGTTCTCAAGGCAAGGATACTGAAGTGGTTTGCCATTCCCTTCTCCAGTGCACCACATTCTGTCAGATGTGCAAAAATATGGTCCAGGCTTGCAGGAATCTAACCCTGTGTTTTTCTAGAAGCAATGATTCAGTGTTTGGAGCAACTTTATAGAACATAGTGGATACAGAGAATCAAATATGTATGTTTGTTTTAGATAAGCTATTTCAAAGATGCATCTGTTACCCAGAACACTAGTTAGACTTACTTTCTTAAAAATAACAATTTTATTTATTTTCACATAATACAGCTAATATGCAATAAAATGGGTTCCAGTTTTTAAGATATTTAACAGCCAAAGTTTCCGGGTTTAATTTAGGCACCTACCGGTCTCATTCCAACTGACAGGCTATGACTTTGCACTGTCTCTTACATTTTTTATTTTGCCTTCAACTATAAATAATTACCTCAGTAGATTGATATAAGACCCAAAGAGCTAATGTAAAGGAAAATATTTTTCTAATCTCTAAAATGCTAAACGTTATTATTCTTTGATTATGTCAATTGTCTCTACTGAGACAAAGTAAACTTAATTATTACTAGCATAAACATTTTACTGACCTTTAAAATAATGACTCAGCAACTGGAATGGGGCAGAAGAGGCCTGCATCTGTTTCAGCATGCAGGAGTCAGTGCGCAGGCGTCAGTGCTCCCCCACCACCAAGGCTCAGCACCACCGAGTTCACTGAGGCAATCACCCTGGGTTGCTTTCTGTGGGACCTGGCCCCTGTTGGGGTATAGGAGAGGGGGCTGAGGAACTTGAGGGCTGTCTGAGTCCTGGGCACTCTGCTTCTTCAGTGACAACGGTTGGGCACAGTGGTCTAGGGCCCTGACCCAGAGGGTGTGGCCAGCTGAAATCTGCCTCTTCTGCAGGGCCTGAGCACTGGCCAGAGGACCCAGACTGGCTGTTGAATGAGTGCTCCCAGGCAAGGCAACCAGCCTGCACAGGAACCCTCTCTCAGCCAGGGCCTAAGCTTACAGGGTTGAAAATCAACCCCTGGAACTTGAACAAGTAAAATGAGAAGCAATATCACTTAGCTACAGGATTTAAGTGTTAAAAGCCACAAAGACCCATGGAGACAGAACTTAATGTCTCCCCTTCCCTTGCTGTATTTAACTCTCAATCTATGACATTTAAGAATATTGGATCTTTGGATTAAAAAAAAAAAAAAAAGTTGCATAATAAGAATAACATTTGTTTTGATGGAGGTTTACTAGAACACCATGACCTCTGACCTAACCTATAGGGACAGCTGCAAGAACAAAGGATCTGTCACTAAGAAGTTTGAAAGAACTAACTTCCCCCACCCCCTTCCCCTAATCTTTCCTATAAAAGGGCTTTGCTGAAAGTCTTCAAGTTCAGGGTTTTTAACCCCTGAGTGAACCCTCTCCATCCATGGGCCTACAATAAAACTTTCTCTACTCCAGACTCCAATGTTTCAGTATTGTTTGGCCTCACACACAACTGTTTTTAGTAACACAACTAATAGATATTTGAAAGTTATCATATCTGGGGCAGTCCTGAAGAATATAAAAATGTGTAAGGCTCCTATACTCAGAAAAACTTGTAATAGGTGGAACAATTTGGCATTCATATTTTTAATAGCAATATAAGACAATATATGATAAACACATAAAAAAGCCTTTTCTATTAGGGCATTAAAACGGTGAAACTATAAACAAAACTTCCCTTAAAAAGACAATGTTTAAGTGATACATGGAAATAGGAGGAAAATAAGCAAAATTCATGTTTTTGGCATTTTATTTTCCTTGATTTAAAAATATTATTTAAAATGAACAAAAAGTTCCTAAGAAAAATTCTTATGCTATAACAACTTTTACCTAAATGTAAAGTACAATATGGTTGGTGTAAGTTTGTTCCAAAGTATGATTCTGGAATTCATCTAATTAACTTTTTGTTTCAAAATATATAGTTTTTTTTAGACTTGTTATGAGCTTTAATTATGTTTGCTAGTGGTGATATGATCTCCATTTATACTAATTACTAACTGCTGTAATTACACAAATCATGCCTATACACACTAATTTACTTAAGATGATATTTAAACAAAAATTTATCTTTTCCTACCTGCAACAAGGAGGGATAAAATGTTGAGAATTTTTTAAATGAAGAGGATCAAAAATCACAGAGGCATCATCAGTCATGAAAACAATTTGGAGTGGGAGGAGTGGGGAGGTGGAGTGGGGGAATGAGGCAGGTGTTCTTTATTTATACTGAGTGGCTCTCCTGGCTATAAAGCACTTTCTTATCCCTCAGTCAGGAGTGTGAGACCCACAGAAGTCTGGAATCAATTAAGGAGGAATTACCTTACTGGATGATGTAGCAATCCAGCCCAGATACTATTTCTTTGTAACCAGATTCTATGTACCCATTACATCCTCTGCTTCTCTGATGCAACACTTTGCATTTTGCTAACATGTCTATAAATAAGCAGCTACTGGCTGGAGGGGGAACTTCCTGAAAAACCTAGTCCTCATTCCATATATTATTTTTAAGAACAAAAGGGAAAGATTACATATATCACTTTCAATATTCCATTTGATTGTCATAACAATCTGATGACATTACAGTTGAAGAAAGTAAGCCCCTATGCTTAAAAGTTTTCTAAATTTACACAAATAATAAATGATAAACGTCACTATTAGAACCCAGACTCTAATCTTTTCTATTTTATGTGACATCAATGGCAACTATAAAACCTCTTAGAGTTCTCTTGAGTCATAAGCACACAGGCCTCGCTACTCAGACACAGCCTGATTATGAAACAAGTCAAAATGTAGATTATGCTGTGAAAGTGCTGCATTCAATACGCCAGCAAATTTGGAAAACTCAGCAGTGACCACAGGACTGGAAAAGGTAAGTTTTCATTCCAATCCAAAAGAAAGGCAATGCCAAAGAATGCTCAAACTGCCACACAGTTGCACTCATCTCATATGCTACTAAAGTAATGCACAAAATTCTCCAAGACAGTATTCAGCAATACATGAACCGTGAACTTCCAGATGTTCAAGCTGGTTTTAGGAAAGGCAGAGGAACCAGAGATCAAATTGCCAGCATCCCCTGGACCATCAAAAAAGCAAGAGAGTTCCAGAAAAACATCTATTCCTGCTTTATTGACAATGACAAAGCCTTTGATTGTGTGGATCACAATAAACTGTGGGAAATTCTGAAAGAGATGGGAATACCAGACCACCTGACCTGCCTCTTGAGAAACCTGTATGCAGGTCATGAAGCAACAGTTAAAAATGGACATGGAACAACAAACTGGTTTCAAATAGGAGAGGGAGTACGTCAAGGCTGTATACTGTCACCCTGCTTATTTAATGTATATGCAGAGTACAGACTGAGAAACACTGGGTGGAAGAAGCACAAACTGGAATCAAGATTGCCGGGAGAAATATCAATAACCTCAGATATGCAGATGACACCACCCTTATGGCAGAAAGTGAAGAGGAACTCAAAAGCCTCTTGATGAAAGTGAAAGAGGAGAGTGAAAAAGTTGGCTTAAAGCTCAACATTCAGAAAACGAAGATCATGGCATCTGGTCCCATCACTTCATGGCAGATAGCCGGGGAAACAGTGGAAACAGTGTCAGACTTTATTTTAGGGGGCTCCAAAATCACTGCAGATGGTGATTGCAGCCACGAAATTAAAAGACGCTTACTGCTTGGAAGGAAAGTTATGACAAACCTAAAGAGCATATTGAAAAGCAGAGATATTACTTTGCCAATAAAGGTCCACCTAGTCAAGGCTATGGTTTTTCCTGTGGTCATGTATGGATGTGAGAGTTGGACTTTGAAGAATGCTGAGTGCCGAAGAATTGATACTTTTGAACTATGGTGTTGGAAAAGACTCCTGAGAGTACCTTGGACTGCTAGGAGATACAACCAGTCCATCCTAAAGGCGGTAAGTCCTGGGTGTTCATGGAAGGACTAATGCTGAGGCTGAAACTCAATACTTTGGCCATCGCATGCGAAGAATTGACTCATTGGACAAGACTCTGATGCTGGGATGGATTGGGGGCAGGAAGAGAAGGGGACAACAGAGGATGAAATGGCTGGATGGCATCACTGACTCGATGGACGTGAGCCTGAGTGAACTCTGGGAGTTGGTGATGGACAGGGAGGCCTGCTCTGCTGTGATTCATGGGGTTGCAAAGAGTCAGACACGACTGAGCAACTAAACTGAACTGAGGAAGACATGGGTAATTGTGAAACATAGGTTAAGTGACCCATAGGGATTTTTAAAAAATCAGTTTCTCTTATGCCATCTCATTTTATGTATATCCCACACTGATAGTCTAAAAATAAATTCAAGTTTTGTTTCCCTCCAAAGCTTAATGTGACCTTCCCAGTTTTGACTGCTTTTCCTCCCAAATGTTTCCATGATATATTTACATCATAAAGGAGTTATCATATAGTTAACATATTAACAAATCTTCCTTTTAAACTGTGTATATCAGGAAAAATGGTGTATATTTTAATTAATAAATGTGTTCTTGGGACAAAATACATTTACAATAGTATGGTAACAGCCAATATGGTCGCATTTAGTTTCCATTTTAGGTGATATAATATATTCTAAACTTTGGTTTGTAACTTTTCACTTGTGAAGTTAAATGCTATGTATGAATGTTGTGTTTCAGTTTCAGTTCAGTTGGTCAGTCATGTCCAATTCTTTGTGGCCCCATGGATTGCAGCACACCAGGCTTCCCTGTCCATCACAAACTCCCAAAGCTTGCTCAAACTCATGTCCATTGAGTCAGTGACGCCATCCAACCATCTCATCCTCTGCATACCCTTCTCCTCCTGCCTTCAGTCTTTCCCAGCATCAGAGTTTTTTCAAATGAGTCAGTTCTTCACATCAGGTGGCCAAAGTATTGGAGGTTCAACTTCAGCATCAGTTCTTCCAATGAATATTCAGGACTGACTTCCTTTAGGATGGACAGGTTGGATCTCCTTGCAGTCCAAGCAACTCTCAAGAGTATTCTCCAACACAACAGTTCAAAAGCATCAGTTCTTCAGCATTCTGCTTTCTTTATAGTCCAATTCTCACATCCATACATGACTACTAGAAAAACCATAGCTTTGATTAGATGGACCTTTGTTGGCAAAGTTTGTCTCTGATTTTTAATATGCTGTCTATGTTGATCATAGCTTTTCTTCCAAGGAGCAAGCTTCTTTTAAATTCATGGCTATAGTCACTATCTGCAGTGAGTTTGGAGCCCAAGAAAATAAAGTCTCTAATTGTTTTCATTGTTTCCCCATCTATTTGCCATGAAGTGATGGGAACAGACATCATCATAGTTTTCAGAATCCTGAGTTGTATGCCAGCTTTTACACTCTCCTCTTTCATCTTCATCAAGAGGTTCTATACCTTCTCTTCAATTTCTGCCATAAGGGTGGTATCAACTGCATATCTGAGATTATGAATATTTCTACTGGCAATCTTGATTCCAGCTTGTGCTTTATCCAACCCAGCATTTCACACGATGTACTCTGCATATAGTTGAAATAAACAGGGTAACAATATACAGCCTTGACATATCCCTTTCCCAATTTGGAATCAGTCTCTTGTTCCATGTCCATTTCTAACTGTTGCTTCCTGACCTGCATACAGATGTCTCAGGAGGCAGGTAGGTGGCCTGGTATTCCCATCTCTTTAAGAAGTTTCTACCATTTGTTGTGATCCACAGTCAAGAAGAGATAAGAAAGCCCTCTTCAGCAATCAACACAAAGAAATAGAGGAAAACAACAGAATGGGAAAGACAAGAGATCTCCTCAAGAAAATTAGATACCAAGGGAACATTTCATGCAAAGATGGGCTCGATAAAGGACAGAAATGGTATGGACCTAACAGAGCAGAAGATATTAAGAAGAGATGGCAAGAATACACAGAAGAACTGTACAAAAAAGATCTTCACAACCCAGATAATCATGATAATCACTGACCTAGAGCCAGACATCCTGGAATGTGAAGTCAAGTGGGCCTTAGAAAGCATCACTGTGAACAAAGCTAGTGGAAGTGATGGAATTCCAGTTGAGCTATTTCAAATCCTAAAAGATGATGCTGTGAAAGTGCTGCACTCAATATGCCAGCAAATTTGGAAAACTCAGCAGTGGCCACAGGACTGGAAAAGGTCAGTTTTCATTCCAATCCCAAAGAAAGGCAATGCCAAAGAATGCTCAAACTACTGCACAATTGCACTCATCTCACATGCTAGTAAAGTAATGCTCAAAATTCTCCAAGCCAGGCTTCAGCAATATGTGAACCATGAACTTCCTGATGTTCAAGTTGGCTTTAAAAAAAGCAGAGGAACCAGAGATCAAATTGCCAATATCCGCTGGATCATGGAAAAAGCAAGAGAGTTCCAGAAAAACATCTATTTCTGCTTTATTGACTATGCCAAAGCCCTTGACTGTGTGGATCACAATAAACTGTGGAAAGTTCTGAAAGAGGTGGGAATACCAGACCACCTGATCTTCCTCTTGAGAAATGTGAATGCAGGTCAGGAAGAAACACTTAGAACTGGACATGGAACAACAGACTGGTTCCAAATAGGAAAAGGAGTATGTCAAGGCTGTATATTGTCACCCTGCTTATTTAACTTATATGCAGAGTACATCATGAGAAATGCTGGACTGGAAGAAACACAAGCTGGAATCAAGATTGCCAGGAGAAATATCAATAACCTCAGATATGCAGATGACACCTCCCTTATGGCAGAAAGTGAAGAGGAACTCAAAAGCCTCTTGATGAAAATGAAAGTGGAGAGTAAAAAAGTTGACTTAAAGCTCAACATTCAGAAAACAAAGATCATGGCATCTGGTCCCATCACTTCATGGGAAATAGATGGGGAAACAGTGGAAACAGTGTCAGACTTTATATTTTTGGTCTCCAAAATCACTGCAGATGGTGACTGCAGCCTTGAAATTAAAAAACTCTTACTCCTTAGAAGGAAAGTTATGTCCAACCTAGATAGCATATTCAAAAGCAGAGATATTACTTTGCCAACAAAGGTTCGTCTAGTCAAGGCTATGGTTTTTCCTGTGGTCATGTATGGATGTGAGAGTTGGACTGTGAAGAAGGCTGAGTGCCGAAGAATTGATGCTTTTGAACTGTGGTGTTGGAGAAGACTCTTGAGAGTCCCTTGGACTGCAAGGAGATCCAACCAGTCCATTCTGAAGGAAATCAGCCCTGGGATTTCTTTGGAGGGAATGATGCTGAAGCTGAAACTCCAGTACTTTGGCCACCTCATGCGAAGAGCTGACTCATTGGAAAAGACTCTGATGCTGGGAGGTATTGACAGCAGGAGGAGAAGGGGATGACAGAGGATGAGATGGCTGGATGGCATCACTGACTCGATGCACGTGAGTCTGGGTGAATTCCGGGAGTTGGTGATGGACAGGAAGGCCTGGCGTGCTGTGAATCATGGGGTCGCAAAGAGTCGGACATGACTGAGCGACTGAACTGAGCTGAACTGAACAGTCAAAGGCTTTGGCTAGTCAATAAAGCAGAAGTAGATATTTTTCTGGAAGTGTCTTGCTTTTTCAATGATCGAACAGATGTTGTCAATTTGATCTCTGATTCCTCTGCCTTTTCCAAATCCAGCTTGAATATATGGAAGTTCACGGTTCCCATGCCTGCATGCACATTGAGACAGTCAAGTGTGACATTCTTGTAATTATTGATCAAGGCAATGCTAAATAGATCTTTTTGGGTAAATGTATGCCTGTTTTTTGTTTAAAATAGCTATTGAACAGTGACTGTAAGATCATAATGGTGGTTTTCTCCTCAAATATGAAACTTTGTTTTGACTCCTCAAAAGTATTAGAAACATAAGATATTTATCTCAGCATAGTTTAAAGATGAAAATCCACTTCTAAAGTAAATAGACTTAATGATAAAAACATCAGAGAAAAAAATGGAACAATAAGCTGGATTTCTTGTTCAGATTGCGTGGATTCTATATTTGTGTAGATAAAAGTCATTTTCAGGAATACAATTTTTTTTTCCTTTTTTTAATACTACTGAGTTTTCAGTCACAACTTAAGCATTATAGATATTAAAAAAAAAATGAACATTCAAGGAATTACCTGACATTTGAGAAATGGAATTCAAAATAACATCAGTTCAGTTTAGTTCAGTCTCTCAGTCGTGTCCGACTCTTTGCGACCCCGTAAATTACAGCACGCCAGGCCTCCCTGTCCATCACCACCTCCCAGAGTTCACTCAGACTCACGTCCATCGAGTCAGTGATGCCATCCAGCCATCTCATCCTCTGTCATCCCCTTCTCCTCCTTCCCCCAATCCCTCCCAGTATCGGAGTCTTTTCCAATGAGTCAGCTCTTCGCATGAGGTGGCCAAAGTACTGGAGTTTCAGCTTCAGCATCACTACTTCCAAAGAAATCCCAGGGCTGATTTCCTTCAGAATGGACTGGTTGGATCTCCTTGCAGTCCAAGGGACTCTCAAGAGTCTTCTCCAACACCACAGTTCAAAAGCATCAATTCTTCGGCACTCAGCCTTCTTCACAGTCCAACTCTCACATCCATACATGACCACAGGAAAAACCATAACCTTGACTAGACGAACTTTTGTTGGCAAAGTAATATCTCTGCTTTTGAATATGCTATCTAGGTTGGACATAACTTTCCTTCTAAGGAGTAAGAGTTTTTTAATTTCAAGGCTGCAGTCACCATCTACAGTGATTTTTGGAGCCCAGAAAAATAAAGTCTGACACTGTTTCCACTGTTTCCCCATCTATTTCCCATGAAGTGATGGGACCAGATGCCATGATCTTTGTTTTCTGAATGTTGAGCTTTAAGCCAACTTTTTCACTCTCCTCTTTCACTTTCATCAAGAAGCTTTTGAGTTCCTCTTCACTTTCTGCCATAAGAGTGGTGTCATCTGCATATCTGAGGTTATTGATATTTCTCCTGGCAATCTTGATTCCAGCTTGTGTTTCTTCCAGTCCAGCATTTCTCATGATGTACTCTGCATATAAGTTAAATAAGCAGGGTGACAATATACAGCCTTGACATACTCCTTTTCCTATTTGGAACCAGTCTGTTGTTCCATGTCCAGTTCTAAGTGTTTCTTCCTGACCTGCATACAGATTTCTCAAGATGCAGGTCAGGTGGTCTGGTATTCCCATCTCTTTCAGAATTTCCCACAGTTTATTGTGATCCACACAGTCAAAGGCTTTGGCACAGTCAATAAAGCAGAAATAGATGTTTTTCTGGAACTCTCGTGATTTTTCGATGATCCAGCGGATGTTGGCAATTTGATCTCTGGTTCCTCTGCTTTTCTAAAACCAGCTTGAACATCAGGAAGTTCACAGTTCACGCATTGCTGAAGCCTGGCTTGGAGAATTTTGAGCATTACTTTAGTAGCATGTGCTGCTGCTGCTGCTAAGTCGCTTCAGTCATGTCTGACTCTGTGTGACCCCATAGACGGCAGCCCACAAGGCTCCTCCGTCTGTGGGATTCTCCAGGCAAGAACACTGGAGTGGGTTGCCATTTCCTTCTCCAATGCATGAAAAGTGAAAGTGAAGTCGCTCAGTTGTGTCCGACTCCTAGTGACCCCATAGACTGCAGCCTACCAGGCTCCTCCATCCATGGGATTTTCCAGGCAAGAGTACTGGAGTGGGGTGCCATTGCCTTCTCCGATTAGTGCAATTGTGCAGTAGTTTGAGCATTCTTTGGCATTCCCTTTCTTTGGGATCAGAATGAAAACTGACCTTTTCCAGTCTGGGGATGCCTTTCAAATAGCTGTGAAAAGAAGAGAAGCAAAAAGCAAAGGAGAAAAGGAAAGATATAAGCATCTGAGTGCAGAGTTCCAAAGAATAGCAAGAAGAGATAAGAAAGCCTTCTTCAGCAATCAATGCAAAGAAATAGAGGAAAACAACAGAATGGGAAAGACTAGAGATCTCTTCAAGAAAATTAGAGATACCAAGGGGACATTTCATGCAAAGATGGGCTCGATAAAGGACATAAATGGACCTAAGAGAAGCAGAAGATATCAAGAAAAGGTGGCAAGAATACACAGAAGAAATGTACAAAAAAGATCTTCACGACCCAGATAATCACGATGGTGTGATCACTGACCTAGAGCCAGACATCCTGGAATGTGGAGTCAAGTGGGCCTTAGAAAGCATCACTACGAACAAAGCTAGTGAAGGTGATGGAATTCCAGTTGAGCTATTTCAGATCCTGAAAGATGATGCTGTGAAAGTGCTGCACTCAATATGCCAGCAAATTTGGAAAACTCAGCAGTGGCCACAGGACTGGAAGAGGTCAGTTTTTATTCCAATCCCAAAGAAAGGCAATGCCAAAGAATGCTCAAATAGGAAGGTCATTTAATGTGCAGTTGTTAGCACAAAATATCACAAAAGCTAAAGATAGTAGTGTATTTCTCCTTACCATTATGCCTTGTGTTTATTTCAATTGCACCACTTAAAAATGTTTACTCTTTTCTTTCATATAATAATTCTGTGAGATGGAAAAGTCCCATATTTTACAATCACTTGTTTATAGATACCACAAACACAACCAAATCACACCACCAAGACTTCTGAGCTCTTTCAGGAAAAACAATATAAAACAAACAGAAAAGAATTGAAAAATAATGGAAAAACTAACATTTGAGGAAATAGATTCACTCTAACAGGACAAAAAGAGTAATATCTTATACTGTGATAACTGCCAAAGCTGTATCAGAAGCAGTGAATATACAAATTTAAACTTCTATCAACAACAACAACAACAAAAAACTCTGAAAATCTGTGCTTAATATCATAATTGACTATAGTAGTGAGCTAAACTGTTGAATGGAGAAAGATCCCCACACATAATTATAAATGAATAAATAAAACAACAAGAGGAAATTAACAGTCCTAAGATTTGTTTTTAAAATATGTTACAGATCTGAAGATAAAAGGAATTTTCATTTTTTTAATGAAGAATTAAAAATTACCGAGAACTGAAGAATAATTGGATTATTAAATTGAAAAGGTTTGCCATGTATTGAGTGGCAGGAATTTTAAACATACAGATATACAGTTATGTAACACTAGATACATCATCATTGTGGTAACATTTCCAAGCTTCTAAAATTAAACAAACAAAGAAACACTTTAAGATGTAGACACACTATAAGAATTAAATGATATTGAAAACAGACTTCTTTTTGGCAGTATTTCCTGCAGGACTGTAAATATATTTCTTCAGAATTCTGAGGAACTACTGTTTTTGAACATAAAATCTTAAATGATCATTTAAGGGAGAGGACATGTAAGAGCTCATATTTTGTTCTTTTAAAGTACCTAATCTGTAGAAATTATAAGAGAACATACTCAAAAGAGAAAATAAAAAAACAAACAATGTAACTCAAAGAAACAGACAAAATGCATGAGATATGAGTAAGGTTGATCTGCTTAAAAATATATACAATCTTATAATTCAAATACCAGAGTAATTTATTAAATAGAAGATGATGCTTTGGGAGAGGGAAGAGAAGAGTGGAAAAAGAAGATTGTTTTCATTTTGTTCATTTTAGCTTTATTATGTAGATTAAAAAATTTAAAGCTAATAATTAAAAGATATCAATATATATCTTACAAACCATTATGAGACCAAGAATGAAACTGAAAAATTAGAAACAAAGGCAGAAATGGAGAGAATAATGAGAAAATTTAAAACATTAAAAAACAATACATATAGCAGAAATAATTGCAAACAGTTTATTAATGAAAATAGGTCTGAATTCATATTGAAAAGACAAAGCCTCACAGGCTCAGAAAAATTGGTTTTTAAGAAGAATAACTAAAAATTACAGAACTACTAGCAATAAAGACAGCCTTCCCTGGTAGCTCAGTTGGTAAAGAATTCACCTGGTATGCAAGAGACCCTGGTGTGATTCCTGTGGTTTGAAGTTCCCTTGAAGAAGGGTTAGGTTACCAACTCCAGTATTCTTGGGCTTCCCTAGTGCCTCAGATGGTAAAAAATCCACTAGCAATGCAGGAGATGTGGATTTGGTTTCTGGGTCGGGAAGATCCCCTGGAGGAGGGCATGGCAACCTACTCCAGTATTCCTGCCGGGAGAATCCCCATGGACAGAAGAGCCTGGAGGGCTGTAGTACATGGGGTTGCAGAGTCAGACATAACTGAGAGACTAAGCACAGAATAGCAGTAAAAATATAAATATTAGAAAAAATTATTAAAGGGACATTAATATGGAAATCTTTTTTTTAAGAATCTTAATGAGCTTAATATAATTAGTGATGCAGAACATTAGAAGGGAAAACCACTTATATTGATCAAGATATGAGAAGATTGTATTTGTTAGGCTAGGTATCATGCAACAAATTTTTATATTTCATCCAAGTTACAATCTAACTGATATTTACTGGTAGGTTTCTACATAATAATTCAGTTATCTCCGATCTTTCCATCTTTTCTTTCTTCAATTTTCTACCATTTCCTTGAGGAGCCCTCTTCCTCCTTTATATTTTGATGAATGAGGAGAAAGAATTAAAAAAAGCATACATATTTACAAATAGTATGTATATATATTGTGCATACAAATGTGTGTATAAACATAGCTTGTATTACATTGTCTCAAAATGCAAAAAATCACTATTATATACATTCAGTCACTACTTTATAAAACCATAAAAACTGTTCAGAGAATCCTGTCTGAGTCAAAGTTACAACTCCAATTAAGTATTCTGTTTTTGTTGGGTAGGTGGTTTTGCCTTAAGCAAAAAAAAAAAAAAAAAAGTTTGAACAGCATGAACAGAACCTGTTACAGCAGATGAGATTTAGTTGTTGTTGTACAGTCAGTAAGTTTATCTGACTCTTTGTGACCCCATGGACTGTAGCATGCCAGATTTCCCTGTCTACCATTTCCTGAAGTTTGTTCACATTCATGTCCATTTAGTCAATGATGCCATCATCCAAAAATCTTATACTCTGTCTTCTCCTTCTCCTCCTGCCTTCAATCTTTTCCAGCATCCAGGTCTTTTCCAGTGAGTTGGCTCTTCTCTTAGGTGGCCTAAATATTGGAGCTTCAGCTGAAGCATAAGTCCTTCCGATGAATATTTAGGATCGATTTCCTTTAGGCTTGACTGGCTTGATCTCCCTGCTGTCCAAGCACTGTCAAGAGTCAGCTCCAACATCACAGTTCAAAAGTGTCAATTCTTTGGTGCTCAGCCTTCTCTATGTTCCAACTCTCACATCCATGTGACTACTAGAAAAGCCATAACTTTGTCTATATGGACCTTTGTTGGCAAAGTAGTGTCTCTGCTTTTTAATATGCTGTCTAGGTTTGTCAAGGCTTCCCTTGTGGTTCAGATAGTAAAGAATATGCTTGCAATGCTGGAGACCTGGGTTCCATCCCTGGGTTGCGAAGATCCCCTGGAGAAGGGAAAAGCTATGCACTCCAGTATTCAGGCCTGGAGAATACAGATATGCAGATGACACCACCCTTATGGCAGAAAGTGAAGAGGAACTAAAAAGCCTCTTGATGAAAGTGAAAGTGGAGAGTGAAAAAGTTGGCTTAAAGCTCAACATTCAGAAAACGAAGATCATGGCATCCGGTCCCATCACTTCATGGGAAATAGATGGGGAAACAGTGGAAACAGTGTCAGACTTTATTTTTCTGGGCTCCAAAATCACTACAGATGGTGACTGCAGCCATGAAATTAAAAGACGCTTACTCCTTGGAAGGAAAGTTATGACCAACCTAGATAGCATATTCAAAAGCAGAGACATTACCTTGCCAACAAAGGTTAGCTTAGTCAAGGCTATGGTTTTTCCTGTGGTCATATATGGATGTGAGAGTTGGACTGTGAAGAAGGCTGAGTGCCGAAGAATTGATGCTTTTGAACTGTGGTGTTGGAGAAGACTCTTGAGAGTCCCTTGGACTGCAAGGAGATCCAACCAGTCCATTCTGAAGGAGATCAGCCCTGGGATTTCTTTGGAAGGAATGATGCTGAAGCTGAAACTGCATACTTTGGCCACCTCATGAGAAGAGCTGACTCATTGGAAAAGACTCTGATGCTGGGAGGGATTGGGGGCAAGAGGAGAAGGGGACGACAGAGGATGAGATGGCTGGATGGCATCACTGACTCGATGGATGTGAGTCTGAGTGAACTCCGAGAGTTGGTGATGGACAGGGAGGCCTGGCGTGCTGCGATTCATGGGGTCGCAAAAAGTGAGACACGACTGAGCGACTGATCTGATCTGATCTGAAAGAGTCAGACACGACTGAGTGGCTTTCATACATCCTAGATTTGTCATAGTTTTCTTTCAAGGAGTGTCTTTTAGTTTCGTGGCTACAGTCACCATCCACAGTGACTTTGGAGCCCAAGAAAATAAAGACTGTCACTGTTTCCATTTTTTCCCCATCTGAAACTCCAGTACTTTGGCCACCTGATGCAAAGAGCTGACTTATTTGAAAAGGCCCTGATGCTGGGATAGATTGAAAGCAGGAGGAGAAGGGGACGACACAGGATAAGATGGTTGGATGGCATCATTGACTCAATGAACATGAGTTTGGGTAAACTCTGGGAATTGGTAATGGACAGGGAGGCCTGGCGTGCTGTGGTTCATGGGGTCACAAAGAGTCAGACCCGACTGAGTGACTGAACTGAACTGATTTGCCATGAAGTGATGGGAACAGATGCCAGGATAGTTTTCTGGATGCTGAGTTTTAAGCCAGCTTTTTTACTCTCCTCTTTCACCTTCATCAAGAGGTTCTTTACCTCCTCTTCACTATCTGCCATTAGGGTGGTATCATCTGCATATCTGAGTTTGTTGATATTTCTCCTGGCAATCTTGATTCCAGCTTGTGAGTCATTCAGCATGACACTTCATGTGATGTACTCTGGATATAAGTTTAACGAGCAGGGGGACAATATACAGTCTTGACATACTACTTTCTCAATTTTGAACCAGTCCATTTTTCCATATTCAGTTCTAACAATTGTTTATTGACCTGCATACAGGTTTCTCAGGAGGTAGGTAAGGTAGTCTGGTAATACAATCTCTTTAAGACTTTTCCTGGTTTGTTGTGATCCAGAGTCAAAGGCTTTAGCGTAGCAGCCAATGAAACAGAAGTAGATGTTTTTCTGGAATTCTCTTGCTTTTTCTATGATACAACAGATCTTGGCAATTTGGTCTCTGGTTTCTCTACCTTTTCTAAATCTAGCTGTACAACTGAAAGTTCTCAGTTCAAGTACTAAAGGATTTTGAGCATTACCTTGCTAGCATGTAAAATAAGTGCAATTGTACAGCAGTTTGAACATCTTTGTCATCGTCCTTTGGACCTAGAATGAAAACTGACCTAATTAAAAGTATTTACAGTCTTTAAAATAAGTAGCTTAGTTAGTTATCACTTTTACCCCAATGTTCTTAGAAATAAGCAGCATTAGTATGTTAGGCTTCATTTTACTGCATTTATATTCAGGTTAGAGGGATTGAATGAATAAAATTTTCTAGCACTCTGATTATTCAGAGAAGTATTCTAACTCATTGAGAAGGAAATGAGATGTTATCACCTCATTGTTCACATCTCCATTACTGGCAGAAAAACCTAAGACATACATGAGCTTATAATGCACAACTCACACTGTTTTTCTGTTTCCTCATTTATGAGCTTTTTGAGGAAAAGATCAACTTTTTAATATGTCTGTACTTCCAGCGCCCACCACAGTACCTGAATATAATAGACTTTGGAATTGTTCATTTGAGGAACTTCATAGAAGAAAACTAGGCCAAGAACAGGAGACATATTTTTTTTTTAAGAAGAAAAATGGTCTATTCACCTTCCTTCCTTTACCGTATTTATTCCTAATAGAACTCCTCGCCCTTGACTATTAAAATACATTTGTCCTATTTCATCTAACGTTAGCTAAATATTTATTTCAATAAGCAAGAATATCAGTGTCAACAGTAACCATGACAGTGAGTCACTGTGTATGTTAATTGCCAGTTGCTAATTTTTTTAAAATGCATTTTTGAAAAAATCTTTCTGTTTTATACCAAAATCAGTGTGCAGATATTTCTTACTGTAATGCTGAACCTCCTGACACAGATGATACTTTCTTTCTAGTCAACAACTGGCCTTCTCCCATATGTGGTAAAATATTAAAGAATTTAAGTATTCACATCGATAATTCATTAATCTGACCTCTAGCAAAATGTGGATTTCTGGAGTTTAGTCTGCCTCCATGCACAAGCTACCGCATGATTTATATGTCCTGCAATGAATCCTGCTTTCCAATCTTCTTTCACCAGTTTTACTCTCTGATCAGTCTTTTCTGTCATCCTCTCTGGAGTCTCATTTCAGTCTGCCTCATAAAAAATATATTAGTTATCATCCTAAAATACTCTCAGCTTCTGTTTCTGTGCCCATCTACATGCAGACTGCTCTAACAGGCGTCACTGGCTCAGCTAGCTTGGATTTACTGGGGTCCAAGATTATTATTCAAGGTAGCTTCTCTGGGCCCCAGTGATCCCCTGGCCTTGTGCTAATGGGTTTTCTCCTAAAGATGCAAATAACGGCTGCCTAAATTCCTGTTTTAATTGTCTTAAAATGAGACAATCTGGCATCCTTGCAGAGCCATAAATAATCCTCTGAAAGTACTTGCAGAAATGCTCTATCAAGTTTTTTTTTTTTTTTTTTTTTCTGGGCTTGATGATAAAAACGTTCAGTGCGAAGTTGCCACCATAAACCAGATCACATCTGTAGAAGGGGGTTTGCTGAAGGAAGCTTCTCCCAATTCTTTCCCTTTACTCCAGGTATAAAAGACACTGTCATTCATTAATATTACTCTTGTAGTGATGTGAGGATTTGAATACTATCCAAAGAGCCAATGTCAAGCTAGAAATTTATGAAAATTAAAGTGGGGCTTCATTTCTGCTGCAGTCAGGTAAATCTTGCTAATTTTTTAAAACCATACTGAGAAAACTACAATCTATTACTATTTAAATTTATTTTTCACAACTATCCAAGACTGCACTTCAAGCAGTTTGGTGATTTATGCTTGGAATTAGGGGAGTAAATAGGGTTAAATCAGAGTGATAAAGAGTTCCTGATTAAACTTTCAATTTGACTACTACCTATTAAACATAATGTCAGTTCAGTTCAGTTGCTCAGTCATGTATGACTCTTTGTGACTCCATGGATTGCAGCACACCAGGCTTCCCTGTCCATCACCAACTCCCAGAGCTCGCTCAGACTCATGTCCATTAAGTCAGTGATGCCCTCCATCCTCTGTCTTCCACTTCTCCTCCTGCCTTCAATCTTTCCCATCATCAGGGTCTTTTCCAATGAGTAAGTTCTTAGTATCAGGTGGCCAAAATATTGGAGCTTCAACTTCAACATCAGAGATCTCTAGTCTTCTCCATTCTATTGTTTTCCTCTATTTCTTTGCATTGATCTCTTAGGAAGGCTTTCTTATCTCTCCTTGCTGTTCTTTGGAACTCTTCATTCATATGGGTATATCTTTCCTTTTCTCCTTTGCTTTTTGCTTCTCTTCTTTGCTTAGCTATTTGTGAGGCCTCCTCAGACAATCATTTTGCCTTTTTGCATTTCTTTTTCTTGGGGATGATCTTGATCCCTGCCTCCTATACAATGTCACAGACCTCCACCCAAAGTTCTTCAGGCACTCTGTCCATCAGATTTAATCCCTTGAATCTATTTGTCACTTCCATTGCATAATTGTAAGGGATTTGATTTAGGTCATACTTGAGTGGTCTAGTGGTTTTCCCTACTTTCTTCAACTGAAGTCTGAATTTGGCAATGGATTCATGATCTGAGCCACAGTCAGCTCCCGGTCTTTTTTTGCTTACTGTATAGAGCTTCTCCATTTTTGGCTGCAAAGAATATAATTAATCTGATTTTAGTATTGACCATCTGGTGATGTCCAAGTGTAGATGACACATAATGTAGTGGACTCATTACAGAAAATGAAATGCAAGAAAAAAAGGTGTCAGTGTTAACCATGCCACAATATTTGTAACTGACATTTATATTTATCATTATGTACTCAGATGTATAGTCTCTGAAGCATAGTAAGAACTCAATAAATATTTTTGAGCACATGAACTAATGAATATAACGTCTAATATCATCCTTAGTTCCCCTGACAAAAAAAAAAAAAACATTGCATATAGTTCATAGGCATTCACCTAGACAGCAATTTGACATTCCTTCAGAAATCAAATTTCTGCCATCTGAGCCATCTGGAATGGAATCAAGAACCCTATATACTGCTTGTGAGAATGTACACAAACATCCAAAAATGGGTAACTCTGATATAAATATCAAATAGTATACTGTTTAAAAAGGTGAAAAAGATGCAAAACAGTACTTATTAACATTATTGAAACTTGCTTTTCTGTTGACCCATTATTGAATGCGGGTAAAGAGAAAAGCAAGTTTCAATAAAGCAATAAATTCATTTCCACTACAATTTTATATCACATTGTATACCTTGATAAATATAGATTTTTCATTAAGAAAATCATGATGAACAGGGAATCCTGGAGAAGAAGCATGACTGGTCATCCTTAAAGTGTATATGGATTATTTAGTGAGCCAGGTACAGTGAGGGCTCATCAATGAAAAAAGAAAATAGCTGATTAAACATTCTTTGATGAGTGAGAGAGAAGCACATTACAAAAATACAGAACTGCAAAAAATTCAGCTATCCTATTCAGTCCTGTTATTTTAGGAAACTTTATTTAAAGCATTTATAGAAGTAAGTTTCTTCCTTAGTTTAATGATTTCTGAGGTAAATAAATATATATATATGCACATATATACATATATATTAGAATAACTAACTTCAGTAACTTGAGTTATTTCTTAAACTCTACTATCCAAAAGTACTTCTTAATATCAAATCCAAAATTTTCCGAAGCAATAAGCTGATAAATTATCCATGCAAATATTTAAATATTTAACAACCTATTGTTCAGCTTTTTTTTTCATGGTCTCTACTTAATGTCTACAAAGTTTTCTGGGGCACAATTTTTCTGCATTGTCTGTGTCAATAAGAATTTCTGAACCTCTTACAAACAGTATCGGAATACTATTAGTATTACTCTACTATCAGTCTGCTGAATATAGAAACAAGTCAATCAAACATTAATTATTAATTTTCATTTAAGGTCTGAGTGAAATATACTAATTTATATCCCTGGCTCAAACAACAGAAAATGTGGATAAGATATTAGAAATATTGTTCAGACAGCAAACAACTGATGGTGCAGGATAGTGGTACTTCAGTGAAGAGAAATAGAGGAAGTGACCCTCTGGCTGCCCTGGCTTTGTTCCTAGAGGCAATTTCAGGACTGTAGTGTAGGAAGAGAAAACCTACAAAGAATATGGTGGTCACTAACATGAAGACAGATCAAAGGTTATGGAGGCCACAAGTGGCTATAATCTTTCGCACAATAATGGAGACAGGTTGTTGAACAGGAAAATGTAATGAGATTTGAAGAGGACTCCTTCAATTCTCAAGCTGAGTACTAACGAAAGTATTTGTTAAAGAAAAACACACAATGTTTGGGAAAGATCTACCAGAAAAGAGAAAACTGAACAAGTTCAAAATTGAACATGGCTGGGATTATTAATTCATATTACCACTAGTCAAAATGGAAAAATCTTCAAAAATAAGGTATCTAATAGAGCTCTCCAAAAATATTATCTCAGTAATAGAGCTCAATTAGCCCTAGATTAAAGATTACTCTGCACTGACCTAACAAAGCTTAAACACAAACCCCAAAAGTATTAAACAAAGTACAAGTAGCTTATGCTAAGTCACTTCAGTCGTGTCCGACTCTGTGCAACCCCACAGACGGCAGCCCACCAGGGTCCCCCGTCCCTGGGATTCTCCAGGCAAGAACACTGGAGTGGGTTGCCATTTCCTTCTCCAATGCATGAAAGTGAAAAGTGAAACTGAAGTCACTCAGTTGTATTCGACTCTTAGCGAGCCCATGGACTGCAGCCTACCAGGCTCCTCCATCCATGGGATTTTCCAGGCAAGAGTGCTGGAGTGGGGTGCCATTGCCTTCTCAGGCAAGTAGCTTAACTATATTGCAAAACAACGTCAAATGCAATTTAAATAAATATAATCTACTACCAAGAATCCAAAATGAGTCTTACTGTCCAGTATCAAAATTTCCACTCATATTAAGAAAAGGAAGGGGCTTTCCAGGTAGCTCAATGGGTAAAGAATCCACCTGCAATCCAGGAGGTACAGGAGACAAGGGTTCACTCCTGGGTCAGAAAGATTCCTTTGGGGAGGGTATAGCAACCCACTCTAGTATTCTTGGCTGGACAATCCCACGGACAGAGGAGCCTGTCAGGCTATAGTCCATGGGGTCTCAAAGAGCTGGATAGGAATGAAGTGACTGAGCACACACACAGGAAAAGGAAACGGGGAAATGTGACCCATAACTAGGGTAAAATTTGATCAATACAAACAGATTCAAAATTACATGGGTGAAGTAATTTTTTAAGTTGTAAGTTCCAATTAAAATTTTATTGCTCAAACAGAGATCCAGAAAGATAATTTGTGTTATATGATAATGAGAAAAGAAGGGAAAACACAAACCTGGTAAGAGGGATGAGTGATTTTAAAAAAAGACACAAGTAGAAAATCTATTAAAAAATAATAGCAAAGTATTATAGTGTTTACAATGTATATGAAACAGATATCGAAAATGCAGATAATGGGAGGAGGAAGAGAATAGTAGACTAAAACAAACCATATCCATAATCACATTAAATATTTTCATCAAATGTAGTTCTTTAGAATTATAATGCAATTCACATATGGAATTTCAAATTTTGCAGTACCCACACTACAATTAAGAAAAGATGAAAGATGATATTGAGTACCTTTTCATATGTGTATCTTTTTGGTAAATTGCATGTTCAATTATTTTTCCTATATAAATTCTGTGATGTCTGTATTTTTCATATTGATTTATAGAAGTCCTTTTACTTTCTGATCATTGAAATGTCTTTATCCTGTTACTTAACTTTATGGAGGAGGAGCATGGCAAATTTTTTCTCCACATTGTCTTATATTTAGAGTTTTGATTTCTTCCTTCCTAACTATATTGTAAATAGTAATTCTTCTCTGTGATTTTTTTTTCTTTAAATAACTTTATTTCATCCAGCTCACATTTCCTCTATCAGATTTTACTCTATGTTCAATTATATCATCATCTCATCTTTCATCTCTTATTTGATAATATAGAGACTTAATCCAAAATATTTAAAAAATAGACAATTCCTACTTTTTAAACTTTTTAACAAAATATTATTCAAAATAATATACTTCTAGATTGAGGCAAAATATATAGCAGAATCTTTTTTAACACTATCTACATTTTCTCTCATTTTAGGCTAATTAATTATTCTCAGAGCTTGAGTGGCTAATTTTTACTGTTTACTTTTCAACCTTCTACATTTAGTGTTTAAGCTGAAGAGCACATCGAGGGAAGCAACTGCTAATCGCACATTCCTGGTCTAACAATGCAACTGTGAGAATGAAGAAAAATCTCCTATTTCCAAGGACTGATGATCATGGAAAGAAGAACTTTTTTCCTTCACGTTCTCCTTTGCTAGACTCCGTGCTTCAAAAGCTGCTGTATAGCCCTTGGCTTGCATCTGTGTTTGCGCTTCTTCTTGCTGGCTTCCCAATTTACAATTTTCTGCTATTACTCTGCCTCTGATATTTTTGCATTATCAGGATATGCAGGCACCAATCTGACAAAAAAGAACAAGTTAAGAGTTATTCACCTGGCTGCCTCAGAAAGCAGATTATGGTCAATGGGTAGAGTGATTTCTTCCTGCTTAGTACATCAAATGGCTTCTTCAATACTTATAGCATCATATTATATTTAGCCTTTCTTTTCTCTTTTAAGTGACTGCTGGCTGAACTCAGAGCTCATTCGTAGACTATAATAAATATCAGGGCACATTTTTTGCCAAGCCTCATATTATGCATTTCACAAGCAATATTTCTTTAAATTCTCGAGATAACATTTGAGGTAAATACCATTATTACCTCCATTTTACAGATGAGAAACTGCTGATTAAAGATGTTAAGTACATTGCCCAAAGTCACACAGCAAGGTGAAAATAAATGAAAGTAAAAAGTCTCAGCAGGGCTTTTATGGGTATGAAATGTATATTGGTAGAATCTCTCCCCTTTGTCTTCATCATTTTCAGTATTCATATTGTTCAAGAATAATTGCCTGAAAAACACTTTTTTAGGGTGATTACTTTTTATCCCATGCTTTTCTCAACACCAAGATTCTTCTCATGACAATACGTTATCATGGACAGAAAGGAACACACAGGTGGTGACACAGACAGAACACAACTCTCTCTGTCCTTCCACAACTCTATAGCTTTCATTTTTAAAATTAGTAAAACTACTTAATATTGTCACTTCTGATATTCTTTAAAATTCCAAACCAATACTATAAATCCATATATAGCTAATTATCCTGAAATACAGAAAATCAATAACAAAAAATTCTGCTCTGCGAATTTTCTTTTATTTTAAATTTGCTCACAATGTCTTAATTTAAGCACATGAAATGAACTTCTTTGCTCAAAATGTGTAAGCAAAAAAGAGAAAACATAAAGCTCTTCATCTCAGAACATTTGTATAAGTAAAATGTAGTTGCTTTTATTAAACTAGACAGATTCATAAAAAGGTAAGTTTAAAAGAGCTGTCCTGAAATCTCAGAACCGTGCAGTGCTTCTTATCACTTACTTTCTTTTTTATAAATACATGAAGGGAAGAGCAACAGCAAAATCATTCCAGACATATTCTGACTGAGATGTGTAAGATGGGGAGATATGAAACTCATTCAACCACTTAATATTAATATAATCCACCCTAATTTAATGAGTGCTATAATATTCTCTAAGGTGGGAAGTTTTACATCTTGAAACACCTTTAACTTCAAATAGTTGCTTATCTATATTCAAGATGTGACTTTCTCAACAATTCTGTTAAGTTGTCCTATTAAAAATAGTTAAGATTCTATAACACAATATACCTGCTACATGTAACTCTTTAATAGTATATAAAGAGCCAACTAATATTGTAGACTAGCATTAAAGATTTTGTTCCTGTGCAGAGCCAAATAGTAAATCCTTAAAGCTTTGTGGGACATACAGTCTGTCACAACTACAGGGAGTCCTCATTTGGCACAATAGGTAGAAAAAGACCAGAAAAAGTGACCATGCAAGCTGAAATGATGCAAAGAAATCTTAGTAATTAATGGGTAAAATTGTGATTGTTTTGTAGCCTCTAAAGTTTTTTTTTTTTTTGTCAAAACAATAAATAGTAAAATTTAAGTGTATAGAAAAATGAAAAAATAGTGAAACTAATATTTATTTTAGTACCCTGTGATTTCAAGCATTGAAATCATTGAGAATTAAAATGTTCTGCTGTTACTGCTAAGTTGCTTCAGTCATGTCTAACTCTTTGGGATTTTATGGACTGTAGTCTTCCAGGCTCCTCTGTCCATGGGATTCTCCAGGAAAGAATACTGAAGTGGGTTGCCATGCCCTCCTCCAGTGGATCTTGTAAAATGCTCTATTTCTTCTTTCAAAAAAGCACCTTGATCATGATAGTGTATTGTAGTTTAAGAAGATGTTACCTTTGGGGAAAGGGCGCCTGGGATCTCTCTGCATTTATAGTTATTTGAAAATTAAAGATTGATTTAAATTTTGGGGAGTAGTTTGAGCAATGCTTGCTTTCTTCTTGCTTCTGTATAACAAACTGTAAAGAGTAGACAGCTTTTCTGTGCCATGGTGAACTGCCATGCTTCTTTCTTTTTTATTT
Organism: Bos javanicus; assembly: GCF_032452875.1. Taxonomy (NCBI): domain Eukaryota; kingdom Metazoa; phylum Chordata; class Mammalia; order Artiodactyla; family Bovidae; genus Bos; species Bos javanicus. The sequence continues at coordinate 54,306,726 of NC_083869.1, read as the reverse complement.
ATTTATTTTATTTTATTTTTTAACTTTACAATATTGTATTGGTTTTGCCATATATCAACATGAATCCACCACAGGTATGCTTCTAAGTTTGTATCAGTTGAGTCATTCAGTCGTGTCTGACTCTTTGTGATGCCATGAACCCCAGCATGTCAGGCCTCCCTGTCCATCACCAACTGCCAAAGCCCACCCAAACTCATGCCCATTAGGTCAGTGATGCCATCCAATGATCTCATCCTATGTCGTCCCCTTTTCCTCCTGCCCTCAATCTTTCCCAGCATCAGGGTCTTTTCAAATTAGTCAGCTCTTTGCATCAGGTGGACAAAGTATTGGAGTTGCAGCTTCAACATCAGTCCTTCCAATGAACACCCAAGACTGATCTCCTTTAGGATGGACTGGTTGGATCTCCTTGCAGTCCAAGGGACTCTCAAGAGTCTTCTCTAACACCACAGTTCAAAAGCATCAATTCTTTGTGCTCAGTCTTCTTTCTAGTCCAACTCTCACATCCATACATAACCACTGGAAAAACCATAGCCTTGACTAGATGGACCTTTGTGGACAAAGTAATGTCTCTGCTTTTAAATATGCTATCTAGGTTGGTCATAGCTTTCCTTCCAAGGAGTAAGCATCTTTTAATTTCATGGCTGCAATCACCATCCACAGTGATCTTGAAGCCCAAAAAAATAAAGTCAGCCACTGTTTCCCCAACTATTTGCCATGAAGTGATGGGACTGGATGCCATGATCTTTGTTTTCTGAATGTTGAGCTTTAAGCCAACCTTTTCACTCTCCTCTTTCTCTTTTATCAAGAGGCTCTTTAGTTCTTCTTCACTTTCTGCCATAAGGGTAGTGTCATCTGCATATCTGAGGTTAATATTTCTCCCAGCAATCTTGATTCCAGCTTGTGCTTCCTCCAGCCCAGCATTTCTCATGATGTACTCTGCATATAAGTTAAATAAGCAGGTGAAAATATACAGTCTTGATGTACTCCTTTTCCTGTTTGGAACCAGTCTGTTGTTCTATGTCCAGTTCTAACTGTTGCTTCCTGACCTGCATACAAATTTCTCAAAAGGCAGGTCAGGTGGTCTGGTATTCCCATCTCTTTCAGAATTTTCCACAGTTTATTGTGATCCACACAGTCAAAGGCTTTGGCATAGTCAATAAGCAGAAATAAATGTTTTTTCTGGAACTCTCTTGCTTTATTGATGATCCAGCGGATGTTGGTAATTTGATCTCTGATTCCTTTGCCTTTCCTAAAACCAGCTTGAACATCTGGAAGTTCACAGTTCACATATTGCTGAAGCCTGGCTTAGAGAATTTTGAGCATTACTTTACTAGCGTGTGAGATGAGTGCAATTGTGCGGTAGTTTGAGCATTCTTTGGCATTGCCTTTTTTGGGTATTGGAATGAAAACTGAGCTTTTGTCAGCTTGTATCAGCTTCCAACAATTCATCCCTGCTCTTTCAAAGTCATAAAATATCTCCAAGAGTTAGCCATACATGCAACAAGCCTCCCTTTCAAACATCCATTTTGTAAACTATCACTTGAATTTATCCTTAGGAAACAGGCAGGCAACACAGCATACTATTTTCTGTCTATGTGTGGACTGAGAGTTGATGCTGATTGGTTGACAACTGTGGTATGCATTTTTTATTTACATATTGATTCACAAAAAGCTACCAGCAAAGTTATGATTTATGTAATTAAAGTTAATGTACCATGGTAATTAAAGATTGAACTATGCTCTTGGAAGATCGCAGTTATCTAACTAAACTGGTTTAGTTAAAATCTGTGCACATCAGAACCATACAAAGCAAGGATGGCCAGTACTCAACCCTGCCAGGGCAGGGTAAAAGCAGCTGTAGAAAATATGTAAACATACAGGCACTGATATGTTCCAGTAATACTTTATTTACAAAAACAGAAAGCTGGCATGGTTTGGCCTAATGGCCATAGTTTTATTCTGCTGTATTATATGACCCAAGCAGCAAGTCTTCTCTGTTGTTTGTAAGGGTGAGCCTGCTACAAAATCCTTTCTTGCAAAGCCCCTTGTCCAAACCTTGCTTCTGTTTTCAAGTGTGAAATATGCTGTCTGCCTAACATCAGAAGCCAAACAAAGGGCATACTTCTTTCTTAGTGATGGGACATATGAGTTGCAGCAATTTATTCTTCATTAATCATGGTTATGTTTTGGCTTATTCCAGTGCACAGTGCTAATATGGGTAACTCCTAAGTCTTCTAGATTTTAAACACCTATCTTCTTGACTACATGATGTTTACCAAAGTTGCTAACATGCTACTTCTCAATTATCATGTCCAACTAACATAATGCCAACCAGGCAGTAATATTCTACAGAAGAGCCACCGAATTCTGGCTTCTCTGGAAGAGTTAACATACCCTAGGGCATGATCATTAAGATATACTCTTGGTCATTCTATGTGAATGCTGACTGCTTCTGACAGGAATGAAAAATAGTTTTCTTCAGATAATGACTGTATATCATATACTTAGAGTTAGGCTAGTGTGCTGTAACCTCTTAAACCACCAAATGCAATTGGAGTTATCCTTTAGGTAAACTGCTGACGGTCCATTGTCAAACTTCAGGATCCATCTGGCTTTTATAGGGGCTATACTAGTAAATTAAATGAGAATGCGACAGAGACTATAACTCCTCCATTCTTTAAGACTCCCAGGGTAACACTGGTCTATGCCATTCCCCCCAATACATGGCTCTAGGTGTTGATTTACTACACTGACAAAGTTGTAGTTGTGAAGGAACAGTTCCGGGAACTTCCTTTGGCCTTTCCACTACAACTTTTACTCCACAGGAATCTATGGGAGCATGTGACAATTTTAATAAGGGTTTCAAAATTCTTTCACACTCTTCTCATTCTCTTTCTTTTAAATCTTCAGTTCAGTTCAGTTCAGTTCAGTCGCTGTCATGTCTGACTCTTTGTGACCCCATGAATTCCAGCACACCAGGCCTCCCTGTCCATCACCAACTCCTGGAGTTCACTCAAACTCACGTCCATCAAGTTGGCGATGCCATCCAGCCATCTCATCCTCTGTCATCCCCTTCTCCTCTTGCCCCCAATCCCTCCCAGCATCATAGTCTTTTCCAATGAGTCAGCTCTTCGCATGAGGTGGCCAAAGTACTGGAGTTTCAGCTTTAGCATCATTCCTTCCAAAGAAATCCCAGGGCTGATCTCCTTTAGAATGGACTGGTTGGATCTCCTTGCAGTCCAAGGGACTCTCAAGAGTCTTCTTCAACACCACAGTTCAAAAGCATCAATTCTTCAGCGCTCAGCTTTCTTCACAGTCCAACTCTCATATCTATATATGACCACTGGAAAAACCATAGCTATCTTAGTAGTTTGTAACTATTTGACCAAGAGAGGACAGTATAAGTGATATTATAGATCTTTCAGGGCTAGATCAGGGAAAAACAAAACAAAATAGGCAGTGTGTACCTGCTTCCCATGGGATGCTTGCTCTGGGAGAAACCATCTACCATGTAAAAAGTCCAAATAGCCTGAGAATACCAGACTAGAGCTCCAGAATGCACTACTCTAGATGACAGCTTCCGCTGAGCTCTTAGCCAAGAGTGAGAATCAACTGCTATCCAGGCAAGTGAAGCAGCATAGATATCTAATCCAGCTCAGCTTTCAGATGACTGCAGCCTCAGCCAACATCTAAGTACACCAGTGTGAGAAGTCCTAACTAAGAACTGCACAGCTGAGCTCTTCCTGAATTACTGTCCAAAAAACATAGAAAAATAAAATGTTTATTTTAAGCACTAAACTTTGGGATAATTTGTTCCAGGCAACAAGTACAGCCAGCTAACTAGTGTGCTTTGTGCATGTGCTAAGTCACTTCAGTAGTGTCCGACTCTGTGACCCCATGTACTGTACTGTAGCCCTCCAAGCTTCTCTGGCCGTGGGATTCTCCAGGCAAGAATACTGGAGTGGGTTGCCATGCCCTCCTCCAGGGGATCTTCCTGACCCGGAGATCAAACCAGCATCTCTTCCATCTAATCTGCACTGGGAGGTGGGTTCTTTACTACTAGCACTGCCTGGGAAGCCCTAATTAACAAGTAGGATGTGTATTTTAATTAGATATGGGAGGACTTGGGAAATGACTAAGAGATGCATTTGTTGGAACAAGTAGAACCAGAGTAAAACAAACCAGGTTTGTTTATTATCTAGTATCTCCATTTATTATATCACTAGCATATACTGCCAGGGCATGGTTATGCTATGCTATGCTAAGTCACTTCAGTCATGTCTGACTCTGTGTGACCCCATAGACGGCAGCCTACCAGGCTCCCCTGTCCCTGGGATTCTCCAGGCAAGAACACTGGAGTGGGTTGCCATTTCCTTCTCCAATGCATGAAAGTGAAAAGTGAAAGTGAAGTCGCTCAGTCGTGTCCGACTCTTAGCGACCCCATGGACTGCAGTCTACCAGGCTCCTCCATCCATGGAATTTTCCAGGCAAGAGTACTGTAGTGGGGTGCCATTGCCTTCTCTGTGGGCATGGTTACTGAGTAAATATTTATAGATTTTTGGGGGGCAAAAATGGGGGAATCATTACATATTTCTTGGAGACCCAGCTTCCCATTCAGTTTGTGGGTATGGGGTCTATAAACTCACTCAAGTTGAACAACCATGGATACTGCTTTTTTTATTTCATTTTATAAAACAAGCAATGTGATTGTTGACTGCCCACATAGCTTATTCCGAGGAACACTGTGTTTTATTGTTGGGCTAGTCCCTGGCTTCCATTATACTCTGACTTTGACATATATTCCAATAACTTTAGTCATGCTTCACCTGACAATTAAAACTCTGCCACCTGGTCTCTATTCATTTGTCATTCTATCACCTTCCTTTCAATCAGATACCATCATATTTTAAAATCATTCCTAACCTACAGAGGATAGCCATCACAGATATTTACAATGCTGGTGCACTCCTCACTCACATATTCCTTAGCACTTGGCTAAGTAAATTATACTCAGGGTTCCCATAAGGTTTTGAAGATTTATGTACTATATGTACTCTAATTGCCCATGTTTGTGAGCATTTTACCTTTCCCTGATGTTTGCCAGGGAATCTCTGCATTTCTCTTTATTTAGTGAAGGAAAACACTTTTCCTAGCATTTCACAAGCCAGCATATACTATTTTAGGACCATCTCTGAGTGTCCTTCCCAAAGCGTTAAATTCTATGTTAAAGGGAAGTGTTCCCATATGAAGAAACTCTCTCTTAAATAACTCTATTTTGCCCTTCTGGATCCAGTAGTCTCACATTCAATTTCACATGTGCTTTCCAAGTTCCTGACTGTAATCTTGGCTAGGTCCTGAAGTTTCTTTCGTGCTATTCATTTTTCCCCTGTAGCAGAAACTTCCTTAGCCAGCTTATACTGTAATTTGACCCTAGTTAAGAGTCTTCTGGCAAGGAGCAGAAAGGAGAGTAATGCCTGAGAAAGACACATGTTGTATTGCAAGCAGAGGTAACTGCATCATCATTACGCATGGATAAAATGCTTGTCTTTGAACAGAGAGTGTAACACTTCTGAATACCCAAAGAGTTTAAATGATCTCTGGTGTCAAAGTTCTAGAAACCATTGACCCAGATATCAACATCTTTAATCATGGAGTTCTATTCTTTCCCTATCAAAGCCCAGATCATATCATAGATGACTTGGTGGAGTTCCTCTAACTTTCTAATTCAAATTCTGAGCCTGTTCTTCACCTTTTCTCTGCTCTCTAGTATTAGAAAATTAGTTTTTTAATATATTTGCAAGGAGAGATCATGACTTTCATGTGGTGATTGGTGGTTTAGTTGCTAAGTCATGTCCCATGGACCCCATAGACTGCAGCCTGCCACCCTTCTTTGTCCATGGGATTTACCAGGCAAGAAGACTAGAGTGGGTTGCCATTTCCTTCTCCAGGGGATCTTCCCAACCCAGAGATTGAACCCGTGTCTCTTGCAACTCGTGTATTGGCAGGCAGATTCTTTACCACTGAGCTACCTGAAAAGCCCTATGACTTTCATACATAGCCTTAAAACAAAGATCAAGCACATCTACTTTTGCCTTTTTCCGAAACATTGATTCAACCCAGCAAGAGTCATCTAATCCCATACATTATCTACTTCTTGTTTACTTTTTAAATGCCTGAGACATTATATGGTCCCATGGAAAGAATGTGTACTTTCCACTTGTTTATAACTGGGAAAAAATTTAACAATTGCATTGTTGTAGCATACCAGGGCTTATTAGTGTGTCACTTACTATCAGTAATAGGAGTCACAATCCCAGCCAACCAGCAAGTAATCCACTGGAACTCATTTTACAGGTTCACTCTTTACAGTCACTCTTGGCACCCACTGACTTAGATCAGAGTCCTTAGAAATATCTAAGATAGGAATTTGCATGCAAGAGCCATACTAGGGAGGATATATTGGGACACCTCCTGAAAGGAGGTGACGGGAGCATGACTGGAGAGAAGGATAAGCTGAATGTGTGCAGATGTAAATAGGTCTCAGCCAATCCCACACTCATCTATGGATTGGGTTAGAATTACCCTAGCTTAAAGTAATGGTTTCTGGAGAAGGCAATGGCACCCCATTCCAGTACTCTTGCCTAGAAAATCCCATGGACGGAGGAGTCTGGTAGGCTGCAGTCCATCACTTTCATGCATTGGAGAAGGAAATGGCAACCCACTCCAGTGTTCTTGCTTGGAGAATCCCAGGGATGGGGAAGCCTGGTGGGCTGCCGTCTGTGGGGTCGCACAGAGTTGGACATGACTGAAGGGACTTAGCAGCCGAAGCAAAGTAATGGTTTCAGGGCTTCCAGACTGCATGCACCAATGCAAAGTGACTTCAGTAACATGTATGACTTAGAGAAGGGCAGCTTCCTTAGGCTGAAGGTAATTTCCAAAGTGAACCAATAATGAACAACCTGCAGCCACTCTTCATGACTACTGGAGGAATGAATGTCTCTATCCTGAAAATGTGATCTGAGCGCCTATGTAAAGAAAGTAATGCACATATTCTTTGGAGAATCTGTTTTCAGCACATAACTTTAGGTTGCAAATGACTCTGTTAAAGAGGGCTTATGATGATTGTGGCAGGGTGAAAGTATGTAGCAAACAGAGTACAGAGAGCATGTATATCTAAACTAAAGAGAGAGGACAGTACCCACAGCTGTTCCCAGTAAAAGTAATATAATCAACAAAGATTTTGAAGTTTGTCATAAAATGCAAAACTTCTATACTTAAAATGATATTAGTTTGAACAAATGTAAATGTAAGAATCCAAAGTTTTCTTCAAGTAGCCTTCAAGTAAGGCTCCTACATGCCAGCATAGAACAGAATGGGAATCAAAAGAGAAATGGGGACTTCCCTGGTCTCAGTAGTAAAGAATCCACTGTCAATGCAGAAGACACTGGTTTGATCACTGGGTTGGGAAGATACCATATGCCAAGGAGCAACTAAGCCCATGCACCACAACTACCGAGGTGTGCTCTAGAGCCTGGGAACCACCACTACTGAGTTCACATGCTCCACAAAAAGGGAAGCCATGGCAGTGAGAAGCCCACACACTGCAAGGAAGAGTAGCCCCAGCTCATCACAACTAGAGAAAAGCCCATGCAGCAACAAAGACCCAGCACAGTCACCAATCGAAATCAATCAACAAATAAAATTCTACAAAAAATATGAGAAATAATACAATGGGCATTTTCAGAGAGAAAAGGCAGCCTAACCAAAGCTTTACAGAAACAAACCCTTATATTTCCTCCTCAATTAGAGCTCTCATCACATACTTTGTGGAACAGAAATCACAATCTCGCTGAAGGGTGTACCAAAGGGATATAGTTGCCATGCTCTCTGGGCATATGTGATTATCAATTTATACCCCATACTGAATAATCAAGTTAACGAATGCCTGTGGGATGCTTATACTTCTCAACTTAGGCTAGACAAACTCTGCCAAACTGTGGCAGTTAGTTTTCTGTGATCCACAACAGACAAAATCAGGTAGACTCCAATCCAGCTATAGTTTTCTAAGCCTTAGCCTTGACTCTGTCTAGACTGGCTGCTCGTAAAAACCATTGCTGCAGTAATAAGGATTTTGATAATATTTAACTGTTAAAGAGATGAAACAGCAATTTGGAATGAAATTGTTTTAAAATAAACTACACTGAAAGACTCAGAAATACTTTAGTAACATACAAGCTGATAAAAGAGTTTTATTGGCAGGAATTTGGAGAGAGGAAACATTAGAATCTTTCTCTAGGTTAGAAACAACACAAGGCTAGGATTTTATTGCATCATGATCACTTCAGTTGTTGCATTAATTAGTGAGTTTGACACTCATTGATATTTGTTCAGTGAACTTAACACATGCCTCAGCAATACTTCAAAGTAATTGTCTCATGGTTCTCGAAAGCCTTGTGTCTCTAATTTTCTTAATTCTAAAACATGTTCTGCTTTGGCATTTGGCTTTAGGCTTGTCATACCCATCCTTTCCTTGTTTGTGACCTATCTTATACAGTTCTGTCCATTTAATGTCATTTCCTACCACCTATTGTCTCAGACAGGTCTTCCTTCAATGTTCTCTTTCTGTCCTAAGTTCAGCTAAGGCTTTTTATCATACAACATTGACCTTCAAATCCATGCAGTGGAGCCCTTTTTCTTCTCTATTGATTGAAAGTAGAAGAAAAAAAAAAAAATTCCACCCTGTCAGCTCGTTGCTATCCTTAATGGATTTCCATTGCTTATAACTTTGGCTGTCTAAATTTAAAACCATGCTCTCAACTCTGGAATTCAAAAAGTCTAAGTGAATGCCCAGTGTCATTTAATTAATACAGAGAGTTTATGAAGAAATATCAACTTCCGATAATATCAACATGTAACAATTTCATTTATGCAAACATTGCTATGCAGTGTCTCAATATTTTGAAATTGTCAGTAAATTTATAGCCATTTCTCAGTAACTGGAAGAGTTTTATTTCCATATTTAATATGCTGTTCCATTATTTTGAAAAAAATTCACATTAAGCTAGCTTCAAACTTCTTTCCTCTCTCCCACCTTGCCAGGTAAAATCTCTTGCAGCTTTAGTGTTTTGAAGGAGGAGCAGAGAGACGGAAGATCTGACAGTATCACTATTTACACACGCCCTTCCTTTTCTTGTGCTAGTTATTCTAGTTGGAAGGTGGAGTAAAGAGGGAACATGAGTCTTCCTTGACTTAACTGGGAGTAATGGCAATCTGGTTGAGTTGATTTTTGCTATTTCCCTGAATAACTGAAACTGGCTACTCTTTCTATGTCATAATTACCTAAATGCTGACTTTCTTAGGAACCACACTTACTGGGTATTAAAAATCTCTTCCAAAGTGGTGTTCAATGGCCCAGTTTCTTAAAGTCAGAGACAAGGATCTGTTTAGCCCTGTTCTGAGGCTATTCACCACCCCCCACCATCAGCATCAGTCTATCCCCAAGCCTTTTCCTAATGGATTCCCTTCTTTCTCTTCAGCAGACATTGCCAAACAGTGAGGGAGAGAGGGTCTACTCAGCTCCCTCTTTCTTAGCTCTGCCATCTCTCTCGAAGTCTCTCTGCCTGCATAGTACAGGAGCAGAAAGACAAGTGCAGGGCCTAAGAAGACAGCTGCTGGAGAACAAAATTCTCTCTCCCTTTCCTATGGGAGCCCATTCTTAAAAAGCTTTTCTCTTGGCTTTGGAAAGGAAAGCGCTCTTCTCCAGTAACATTCATGGCATTCCCACGACTCCTCATTGCAGACTCATCTTATTCACAGTTCTTTATTATACTGCCTCCTCTGTGTGGGTCACACTTTTGGGGAGATCAGAAAATGCCTACTCAGGCTTATTTGACAGTGAGAAATAAAACCAGAAGTTTCTAATCCTTTGTCCCTTAAGGGAAGCATAGTAAAGAAAACTCACCAGGCATGGGCCAAGAGGGATGGACATGTACTAGAGCTGACAGATCTTAAAGTAGATCAAAGTCAAGAGGACTGGCTGAGATCTAGACAAGTCTGGCAAGATTGCTGTCAAAGGAAGAAGAGATAGTGGGAGACAACTAATGTTAAAGATAGGATCCGAGTAAGCTGATTCCTCTGAAATGTCAAAAGGAAGTCCATCACATATGAAAACCATATATATAGCAATTTAAAAATAAACTTAAAAATTAATAATTTGATGTTTTGAGTAAATCTAAATGTTCATACATCAATTGTATTTCTTAGGCCAGTACAAATTAGGTCAGATAAAATTGGGCACAAGTGGCAAGTATACAATAATCCTAAGAGCATTAATAAGGTGTAAACTCTCTGACATGGCACTAACTGAAAACTTCACATCCAGCTTTTTCTAAGTATTTCACAGCTGGAAATGAAGGGCTCCGGGGACTCCTGCTTAGGTCCGCACATCAAGACTGGGTGTATACCACTTTTAGTTGTTTAGGTGCCACCTCTGCTGCAAGTCTTTTCTACCGCATCCACTGGCATGACAGGTGCGGCTCTGGTCCAACATCTAGGCACTCTTCCTGCCACTGTAGATGTGAATACTTTGCATTCTCCTTGAGATCATCACTGCCAAAGTAACCTTCTGTGTTTGGTCTTACAAAGAGTAGTGCTTACAAATAGTTGTGCCCTTTATCTCATTTAGAAGCCTTAGCTATACAGCATTTCAACTGCTATAGAGTAAAGGCCTCCTGTCTTCCAGATTTCTTTGTCCTGATCCAAAGGTGCTGGTGTGGGAGAAAGAATAGCATCTGTGTAGCAGAGATACTGAAATTGTCTTCATACCCACCACCGGTTAGACCCTCTTTCCCTTCCTAGCACACTGTCTGGAGGACTGTGAGCAACTTGATTATAAAGCAGGTCAGGTGTGTTAGTTCTGGTGCCTTAGTAATAGGAGATCTACTTAGTTGCCATGAATCATCCTAAAAATGATCCCCAGTGATTCTGTCCTACAAACCATACAGACACTTTAGATTTTGCAACCTGTGAGATTTTAGGTTTTCACTCATAAATCCATATCTCACATATTTTCACTTTCTTAAAGTAAAAACACACATGGTGTGCACTTATATACACAACATAAAAATTCCAAAAGCCAAGAGCATATTCAGTGAGGAAAAATTCTAAAAATAAAAGTGATATAAAGCACTGAGAAAGCACAACTAGGCCAGCCCAGCATATTTCAAACATACTTTTTCCCTATAAGGTGTGCTGTCGAAATAATTCCCTACTGATGCTACAACTAAAAATCTTTCTTTTTATTGTTTTTCACATTTTAGAAAAAGCTAAAAGCCAACTGGTTCTGATCACGTATAAAGATAATCTTGTCCAATTAACACAAAGCTGTTCTAATTGATTACTTTCTAATTAATTACTGTTAATGAGAAATTATTCTATCAAATGAGTTAACATCAGAGAAAATGTTTTCCAATAATTTGGTGTTATAAAAAGTATTCTTTCAAAGGTTTTTTTTAAGATACATTTCCCTACATGTGCATATATTGTTGATGTATTATAGAATACAGTTTCTGTACTTAGTTTATTTGCATAATTTACTGAGTGTGACTATCATGTAAACAATCTGAGACTATCATGTCTGATTAGAATGAAAGAAAATGCAGACCAGCTTTGTGAATAAAAACAACTACTGAGAAATAATTAGGCAATGATGAGGGAAAGTGCCTTCCCAGGTGGTACTAGTGGTAAAGAATACACCTGCCAATGCAGAAGATGTAAGAGACATGAATTTGATCCCTGGGCCGGGATGATCTTTTGGAGGAAGGCATGGCAACCCACTCCAATATTCTTGCCTGGAGAATCCCATGGACAGAGAAGCCCGGCAGGTTACAGTCCATGGGGTTGCAAAGAGTTGGACACAACTGAAGCTCTTAGAACACACTTTACTTTTCTTGGCCTTCTATTTCCTGTTCTCTTCATGAAAAAATTTAGTCCATCAGTATGAAGTGGGACTGAGGACAATAGGTGTCCATGCCAGAGGTATCCATCCTCGGAATGGGATGTTGGAATCACTGTGGGTAAAAGGACATTCCAAAGGAAGACAGTCCAGTGAAAGAGATCAGAACAAACCCCTCAGAGGGATTTCCACCAAGGGAGCAGTATGATGTGGACTGTTGGAACCAAACCATGGTAAAGAGGGTATCCACATGGGACTGCAGCTAGTTATATGATTTATTATATAAGGAAGTGAGAAGGAAATTCATGTTGTGCATAGAGAGTGGACTGGGTGGGGTTTTGAACTCTAGGAGGGATGTGGAAGGTATCCACAGGTCTTCAGGGCTCAGCAAAATAAGGAAGAAACACATAAGGCAGTGGGATGCAAGGTGGTGTGGCATGGAGTGTCAGAACCCAAGGAAGGTAAGGAAGAAGCTAGCCCAAAGCAGCATCAGTGTTTGAGTGGTCTGGGTGGGGTGCATTCCAGTGTATATGTGGAGGAATAATATGGCATAGACAATGAGATCATGAACAGTGGAGGAAGATGTGTCCAGAGGGTTATCTCTTCCTTGGCTGCATAAGCCCAAGTAGGTTGAAGAGAGCATCTGTATGAGATGACTGTTTAGCAAAGCTGTTATTATCTAGCCAGGTGAGGGTACCACCAACGGCAAGACCATTTCACCAGGAAGTAATGGGCTCTAGGTGGGCTAAGGAGGCTGGAGTGAGAATTTGCACATTGTGGGCAATTCCACTCAGGGAGCTGAAACAAAGATGGAAAGAGGAGGACATTCACATATAATAAGGAGCAATAAAGCAGTACTGGAGTCCAAATCAGAGAAGACGATGGCGCCCCACTCCAGTACTCTTGCCTGGAAAATCCCATGGGCGGAGGAGCCTGGTGGGCTGCAGTCCATGGGGTTGCAAAGAGTTGGACATGACTGAGTGACTTCACTTTCACTTTTCAGTTTCATGCATTGGAGAAGGAAATGGCAACCCACTCCAGTGTTCTTGCTTGGAGAGTCCCAGGGACGGAGGAGCCTGGTGGGCTGCCGTCTCTGGGGTCACACAGACTCGGACACGACTGAAGTGACTTAGCAGCAGCAGGATTCCAAATGGGACAATAAAGTCATTTGTGCATGAAGAGGATGGTAGCAGTATTGGGAGTACAGTTACACTGAGGACGATTGATCACATAAATAAGGTAGGTAGGGATAATGGGAACTGGATTTCTGACCATTAGAAAAGAAAATTACAAATATAGAAAGGGAAGAGATTAATGTGAACTCTATGGCATATTGAAATTAAAGATGTTTGTATGAACTCATAGTTTTCAATATAAAAAATACAAAAATAAATAGTGGTGCAAATATATGTTTATGTGTGTGTTTTCTAACTTTTACTATTGAGATAGCCTGGAAGCAGGGACATCCCAATAATAATAAGCACAACTTATACTTGGATCTTGGTTTCTTAATTCTAGTCTCTCCTAGATGATCTAGGACTCCTTGGAGAAAGGTCTGATCTAGAGGTGAGGCAGGAAAAGGTATGAGTTTAAAACATCATCTTATACTGGAAAACAGTAAAAGGCTCAAATGATGAAAGGGCATGCCAAAAGAACACTTAGAGGGTTTCTACTAGCCAAATCTGAGATTACTGAGCGTCAAAATAAATAATGATGCTAATGGAAGACAGCAAAACAGAAAGCCATGGTTCACAGTGATATATAAAAATAAATGAATAAATTGGATATCTGGATGCTGGAGAAGCATGGTGGTAGACATCACATCAAGTGACCAAAGTTTACACAGGACAAATTGAAATATTGGACAATCTAATAAGAGGCACTAAGAACACAATATTACTTTTGTGATATTCCTAAAATGTACAACCTGAGCCTGAGTAAACATCAGAGAAACTCAAATTGAGGGACATTCTATGAATAATCTGTCCTATGTCTTTGAAGATTCAATGTTACAAAAGCCAAGGGTAGATTCAAAATGGTTTCCTAATGAAGGGGACTAAAAGATTCAGCGCACAAAGGATTCCAAACTGAATTTTTTGCCATTAAGAACATTTCTGAAACAGTTGGTAATACTCAGATGGAAGTTTGAATTTAACTTTGTTGAGTAAATGATAGTAATATGTCAATGTTAATTTGTCAGTTTCAATGATTGTATAGTACAATGGGGCCTCATGTAAAAACATTCTTTCAATTGATAAATAGAAAACAATTTACCTGTGCTATACTTGCAATTTTTATATAACTTTGAGATTGTTTAAAATAATAAACTAAAGAATAAAAGCTAAAAAAATAAATGCAAGTCTTTACCAGCACATACTTGGAAAATTCTGAAAGAGATGGGAATACCATAACACCCGTCCTGCCTCTTGAGAAACGTATATGCCGGTCAGACAGCAACAGTTAGAACTGGACATAAAACAATAGACTGGTTACAAATAGGAAAAGGAGTATGTCAAGGCCGTATATTGTTACCCCTGCTTATTTAACTTCTATGCAGAGTATATCATAAGAAACGCTGGGATGGAGGAAGCACAAGCTGGAATCAAGATTACCGGTAGAAATATCAGTAACCTCAGATATGCAGATGACACCACCCTTATGGCAGAAAGTGAAGAAGAACTAAAGAGCCTCCTGATGAAAGTGAAAGAGGAGAGTGAAAAAGTTGGCTTAAAGATCAACATTCAGAAAACAAAGATCATGGCATCTGGCCCCATCACTTCATGAGAAATGGAGAAACAGTGGCTGACTTTATTTGGAAGGGGTGGGGGGTGGCGCTCTAAAATCACTGCAGATGGTGATTGCAGCCATGAAATTAAAAGACGCTTATTCCTCAGAAGGAAAGTTATGATCAACCTAGACAGCGTATTTTAAAGCAGAGACATTACTTTGTGAACCAAGGTCCATTTAGTCAAGGCTATGGTTTTTCCAGTAATCATGTGTAGATATGGGAGTTGAACTATAAAGAAAGGTGAGCACAGAAAAATTGATGCTTTTGAACTGTGGTGTTGGAGAAGACTCTTCAGAGTCCCTTAGACTGCAAGGAGATCCAACCAGTCCATCCTAAAGGAGATCAGTCCTGGGTGCTCATTGGAAGAACTGATGTTGAAGCTGAAACTCCAATATTTTGGCCACCGGATGCAAAGAGGTGACTCATTTGAAAAGACCCTGATGCTGGGAAAGATTGATGGCAGGAGTAGAAGGGAATGACAGAAGATGAGATGGTTGGATGGCATCACTGACTCAGTGGACATGAGTTTGGGTAGACTCCAGGAGTTGGTGATGGACAGGGATGCCTGGCATGCTGCAGTTCATAGGGACACAACTGAGAGACTGAACTGAACTGAACTGAATTTAGAAAATTAAAGTGTAATTGGATGTTCCTCCCACTCTGCGTATGATAGTGTAATGGAAAGAAAGCTAATAAAATAAATAGGAAAATTATTGAATTTGTGGCTAGGTAACTTCAACAACTTCCTCCAATTTTTACTCACTGTGAAACTGAACAACTCTACTTTAGATCTCTGTTTTATTCATGGAGCATCGATGCTTGCATTCTTTACATCAGTTCTTGTAACTGAGTTAAAAGACTCAAAGGTGGTGGTTGTGAAAACATTTTGTAGACTATAAGGTGGCATAGAAAAATCAGCATTAGGCAGTAACATGATCAAACTGGGTTTAACCTGTGCTATTTGAGTTTACTACAAAATTCCTGGTGTGTTTGATCAAAATCAATTCAATTCTGATTCGATTGGCCAAAACATTTTTTTCTGGCAAATCCAGCTTAAATTTGAAATTAAGAACATTCATTTTGATGTTAATAAAAGTCAGTCAACAAATATTTTTCTCTATTTTGCAGTAAACTTCTTTAGTAAATGCAGAGTAGTTTTTGTGGGTGTGGTTTTCACTGCTGTCGTTGTTGCTTTTACAGAGTACTATTTTTAACTGTTTATATGACTAGAAAATTAAGAGCCACAGATAATTGATTTCCTTAAAGAAATATCCTTTGATCTTTGCATAGAATATACAATTATGATCTTTCTGTGAATATCGATTCTGATATGGAATTTCTTTCTATCTTGATGCCACAAGGAGGGTCTGTCAAGGATGTGGCAATTTCCCCCACCTGAAATAACAAGTATACATTTAAAATTGACTTTCAACTGGTTTCTATTGATATAATATTTTTGTTGTTAAATTTAGCCAGATTTAAGATTTAACAGATTTAAGATTCTGTTGTTAAATTTTAACTATAACTCTTAACCAGAACAAGTAAAAACATCATTCTGAAACAAATTGGGGGCTGGAGAAAAAAGAAAACTAAAATCAATAATATATTTTCTGTTTTTATTTCAATTTTTGAAATGCGACGTTGATTTTTGCATTAGTTTTTATTTTTTAACTATGCAATAAAACACATTTGTCTTATTACTGAGATGTTGAATTCCTCCTTAAATTTTGTGTTAAGGCAAATAGTTTATCTCACCCCAGTCCTAGTCCTGGCCAGATGAATAATATTTATTTCAAAATATGCAAGTTTTTAATCTGAAAAGATAGATCTATGCATCCCCACGTTTATCACAGGATTATTTACAAGAACCAAAACATGAAAACAACCTAAGTGCCCAGCAACAAACAAATAACTAAATAAGTTGTGGTATGTAAACACACACACAGTGCATTCTGAAGGAGATCGGCCCTGGGTGTTCTTTGGAAGGAATGATGCTAAAGCTGAAACTCCAGTACTTTGGCCACCTCATGCAAAGAGTTGACTCATTGGAAAAGACTCTGATGCTGGGAGGGGTTGTGGGCAGGAGGAGGGGGGACGACAGAGGATGAGATGGCTGGGTGGCATCACTGACTCTATGGACATGAGTCTGAGTGAACTCCGGGAGTTGGTGATGGACAGGGAGGCCTGGAGTGCTGCGATTCATGGGGTCGCAAAGAGTTGGACACGACTGAGCGACTGAACTGAACTGAACTGACTGACATGGAATACTATCAGGCATAAAAATGAAACCTTGTCATTTAGGACAGCATGGATGAACCTTGAGGGCTAAGTGAAATAAGTCAGATGGAGAAAGACAAGCACTGTATGACTTTACTCATATGTGGAATATAAAAAATTAACAAAGAAACCAAAATAAACCAAGCCATAGAAAAATTAACACATAGGTACAGATAACAGAGTAGTGGTTACTACAGAGGAGGGGCATAGGGAAGGTAAAATGGGTAGAGGGAATGAATTGTATGGTGACAGGTGGGAAATAAATTTTTGATGGATGTACAGAAGTCGAAATATAAAGTTGTGCACATGAAAATGGGTGTACGAGACAGCAAAAGAGACATTGATGTATAGAACAGTCTTATGGACTCTGTGGGAGAGGGAGAGGGTGGGAAGATTTGGGAGAATGACATTTAAACATGTAAAATATCATGTAAGAAACGAGTGGCCAGTCCGGGTTCGATGCACGATACTGGATGCTTGGGGCTAGTGCACTGGGACGACCCAGAGGGATGGTATGGGGAGGGAGGAGGGAGGAGGGTTCAGGATGGGGAACACATGTATACCTGTGGCGGATTCATTTTGATATTTGGCAAAAATAATACAATTATGTAAAGTTTAAAAATAAAATAAAATTAAAAAAAAGAAAAGAAAATGAAAGAGGAGAGTGAAAAACTTGGCTTAAAGCTCAACATTCATAGAACTAAGAACATGGCATCCAGTCCCATCACTTCATGACAAATAGATGGGGAAACAGTGGAAACAGTGGCTGACTTTATTTTTCTGGGCTCCAAAATCACTGCAGATGGTGATTGCAGCCATGAAATTAAAAGACACTTGCTCCTTGGAAGGAAAGTTATGACCAACCTAGACAGCATATTAAAAAGCAGAGACATTACTTTACTGACAAAGGTCTGTTTAGTCAAGGCTGTGGTTTTTCCTGTGGTCATGTATGGATGTGAGAGTTGGACTATAAAAAAGCTGAGCACTGAAGAATCGATGCTTTTGAACTGTGGTGTTGGAGAAGACTCTTGAGAGTCCCTTGGACTGCAAGGAGATCCAACCAGTCCATCCTAAAGGAGATCAGTCCTGAGTACTCATTGGAGGGACTGATGTTGAAGCTGAAACTCCAATACGTTGGCCACTGATTGTGGAAAGCTGACTCATTGGAAAAGACCCTGATGCTGAGAAATATTGAGGACAGGAGGAGAAGAGATGAAATTGTTAGATCGCATTACCATGGTTAGACAGAGGATGAAATGGTTAGATGGCATTACTAACTCAATGGACATGAGTTTGGGTAAACTCCAGGAGTTAGTGATAGACAGGGAGGTCTGACGTACTATGGTTCATGGGGTTGCATAAAGTTGGACACGACTGAACTGAACTGAACATGAAACATATAACATTATAAAGTAATGTTAACTCAAAAATATAAAATGTAATATAGTGTTTATTACTATTGTTATAGTTATATGAAGTCAAGTTTGTCAAAACCATAATATCAATGATATCATATATCATTGATATATGACGTAAATCATAATATCATATTATCAAAAACATAATATCAATGTCCACTATGTTACCCTCATTCTCAAGGCTGCTGAAACATATGTGCATGCAAGTATGTGTTGGTGTATAGTTTCTTCTGCTTAGGAAGACTTTCAAGTGTCACATTTGAACAGAATGTTTATAAACAAGGAAATGGTTCTAGGCTGTATAAAAGCAGGAAAGCCATTTAATGAAGAATTAGGCTGTGATTCATAAGAATTTTTTGGAAAATTCAATGGCACCCCACTCCAGTACTCTTCCCTGGAAAATCCCATGGACGGAGGAGCCTGGAAGGCTGCAGTCCATGGGGTCGTTGAGGGTTGGACACAACTGAGCGACTTCACGTTCACTTTTCACTTTCATGCATTGGAGAAGGAAATGGCAACCCACTCCAGTGTTCTTGTCTGGAGAATCCCAGGGACGGGGGAGCCTGGTGGGCTGCCGTCTATGGGGTCACACAGAGTCGGACAAGACTGAAGTGACTTAGTAGTAGTAGTAGTATGTGCAGAATAGCTAGACAACAGCAAGAGGTGCTATGGTAAAATATGAGTCTGGAGAGGAAATCAGTTAATGAATGGATGTACAGAATATAATAGACATTTTTTTTATCACATGGACCATAGTCTAAGCAATTTGATTATGATGCCTTTGAAGAGATTTTCTTTGTGTTTCTTCACTTGAGCTTTCAGGAACTTCTTTAAATTGTAGGTGTATGGCTTCATCATATCTGGAAAGATTTTGATTATTCTTCAAATATTTTTTTCCCTTCTCTGCCATCTCTCTCCTTCTCTAAAGTCCAATTACATAATTACAGACTGCTTGATGTTGTTGCTCAGCTCACTGATTTTCCATTTATTTTTTTTAAACAAACTTCATAGTTGAGAATAGTTTTAAATTCATAGAAATGTTATAAAGATCATACCCCACATTCAATTTTCCCTATTACTGATATCTTACATTAGTATGAAACCTCTACAAATTATATTTTATGCCTGTGTTTCATCTGACACAGTTTCATTTGATATGTCTTCAATTTCACTATTTTCTTTGGGGCATGTAATATACTTTTAATCTTATGCAATGTATTTTTCTCATTTGAGATTTATTTTAACATCTAGAATTTAATTTTAACTATTTTTTATATTATACATACCTTTTCTTTTCATATTCATACTTCCTTTTATCTTCTTACACATATAGAATATATTTAAATTTAAGTTCTAATTTCCTTATCTATTATTCATATAATTATGTCTATTATTCATATATTATTCATTGTTGTTTTTCTGTTTACATTGGTTAATTTTTTTCCTAATTATGTGCTTTATGTGCCTGACCTCTTTGCATCCATGGTGATTTTTTTAGAAGCCAGGCATTGTGAATGTTTTGATTGAGTGCTAAGGTTTTTGTATGTCTTTAAATATTTAAAAATATTATTCTTCACACACCTAATTAGTTGGAAACAACTGGATTCTTTTGAGGTTTGCTATGCTAGGTGGATCCACAATACCATAGTTTTGACGAGACCTCATTATTGAGATAATTCTTTATGAGACTCTACTCAGTATCACATGCATTTGAATGCCCTTTAACCTTGTCTACTGAGAACAACTGGAAGGAATCAGGCTCATTGGAAAGTCTGATGCTGAAGCTGGATCACCAATACTTTGGCTACCTGATGCAAAGAGCTGACTCATTGGATAAGACCCTGATGCTGGGAAAGATTGAGGCCAGGGGGAGAACGGGGAGACAGAGGATGAGATGGTTGGACGGCATCATTGACTCAATGGACATGAGTTTGAACAAACTCCAGGATATAGTTAATGACAGGAAAGCCTGGCATGCTGCAGTCCATGGGATTGCAAATAGTCGCATACAACTGAGAGACTAAACAACAAGTGAGAACAACCTATTTCATTCTTTATGTCAACTTTAATCAGTGTTCTCTAAGTTCCTTTTCAGTGGTTCTTTCATACTCAGGTAAAGCGTGTGCATTTGCTCACCAAACTCAGGTTCTCCAAGAGGAAACCTCTGCATATCTCTGGATCTCAATCTAGCTCTTTCTTTCTCTCTCCTTGTTACCCCCACCCTTCAGCTCACTCTTCTATACAGTACACCTTGCAAATTCTACCCATCTTGAGCACCACATAAACTGAAGTGAGTCTCTCAAGTCACATTTCTGGAAACATTTTCTATGAAGTACCCAGGAACCATCAAAGTGCTTGCATCCCTTTGTTTTTCTTCTCTCAAAGATTATCATCCTGCTGAGGCTGTGGTACAATATACATTATTTACTATCTTCTCTTCTTTCATTGTTTAATGTAGAAGAGTAAACTTAGTGTCTGTTATCTATTATGCCTGTAAGAGCATTCTATATACCAATAGAAAATTTAGTTTTTTCCTTTATACTAATACAAAGAATTCATTATGTTTGGCCACTAATCAAATTTTGTTTGCATTCTCTTCCAACCAATTGAAGTCTATTTATTTCAGTCACATGAAAGACAAAAAGGATCTATTATGATTTATTTTTAACTAGAATTCTAAGAGAAAGCAGTTGAAGTTGCAGAATGGAGAGAAATGTGCAGGTGCTGTCAATGGGAGAGAAGAGCAGAAAAATAGAACCCTTTTTTAAGTTGTATTCAATTTGCTTCTTCATGCTTCACCTGTATTATTTCAGAGTCTTTGTTTGAAAGTAACATTTGATTCTTATGAGCTCTGGTTGTTTTTAGTGAATTGAAAAACATCACATATTTCTCTTTGATTTTAATGCTGGGAACTGCTTTCTTTAATTCATAATCAGGGTATTAATGTATCTACTAAACTACCACAATTATAATAATTCCCTGAAATGTGAAGCAGTTGATTGAAATTATTTTTTCTCACATCAGCACTATATGTAATCTGAATATATTTTCTGATACATTTGGAATAGAGTCAATAATCAAATAGATCTCTGTGACACTGGATAATAGTACTGCTTATACTCTATTCTGGGAAACAATAAAAATTCACATTTAAAGATAAATTTTCAAAAATAATGTTCATATCTATAAAATAATTATGGAACAAAAATATCATTATTTTGAGAAAGTCATATAATTTATCATACAATATTCAAGTTTGGTTTGTAAATGGCTATATTTGTTAGCAAAAGTAAGCCTAATATTGTCATCTAATTTCACTGACTAAATTCTATGGCAGCTTCAATTTTGTCAGGAATAATAAGGATGCATTTCTCTTTGTCTCAAAATATTTATATCAGCCAAAAGGTGAGAAAAAAGATATTCCAAGGAAGCTGACCTTGTAAACTTTAATGGATTATTAATTAGTCTGACAAGTTTAATATTTGATCAAGAAAGAAAGGTAACACTTGAGCACATTTTAATTAGCTCTTTTAAAAGTCTTCCACCACTGCCATTGAAGATCTGAAGAAAGAAGAATTCCAATAAATGATGCCATTTTTTCACATATCTTCAAAGACATGTTCATTGAGATAACTTTCATGGGCAGCACAATACATCCAGAAACATTAAGAAACAAGAGGGTCTCCTCCTCTCCAATTTTTGATTTGCACAAATCTATATTAATAACTGTATATTTATCTGACTTACCCTAAAATCTGTGCTGTCATGTGAAATATCTCACAGAGTTTACTTTTTCTGTTATGCCAACTAGAAAAGTTTTATAAAACAGCATGTTTTCATTCATAGTGTTTTCCAAAATATATCTTACAAATGCCAACAACTGAGCACAACCTGAAACATCTGTAGATTTGTCCATTTATGGGACAGAGTAATCACTTTCAATACTTTAAAACCAGCTGTTGACAGGCATTAATTGCCATGTCACTTGTATGCTTTAGAACAGCAGCATTTGACAATGGCACATGTGTTAATTTGTTTACCACATCTGGTTCTTTTTCAGTAAATACTGTCTTTATGGCAGATGGCACTAGAAGAGTAGTTGCAATTATGTAGTTTAAAAGGAATCTGAGTTGTGATGGATACAGTATGCTTTTCAGTGACTACATTTTTATCTTATAACCCATTTGTAAATTTCTTGAAATTTCTTACTTGCAAGTCCCATTATCTAGGTTTTCATTTTTAGAAATACATATGTTGACTCTACAATGACAAAATAATTTTAAAGACTATTTTCATACATCAGAGCTTCAAAATATATATCATGTCTCTTCTAAAAGAGATAGCATTTTGGTGTCTTTTCTACCTCAAGTGATCCAAGAGCCTCAAAGCACATTCTTAGAGTAATTAAATACTACCAGTTTCCAACATCCAGGACCCTTGGAGTATTATTAATGGCTGTGACTTCCATGGGATTGATTTAGGGACAGTGGAGGGTCATTTTAGTCTGACAAGGGAAAAGCCACTGGTTCTATTTTTCTGTTTCTTGCATGTTTCCTTTCCAGTTCGCTTACACATGCACACACACACACGCACACACACATCCCACTCTCCTACCATGAAAATTCGATCAGCATGGAAGAAGACAAATAGAAAAGGAAAGAGACAAAATAGGTGTTTGAGAAGGGCTTACAAATAACTGACAAAAGAAGAGAAGCAAAAGGCAAAGGAGAAAAGGAAAGATATACCCATCTGAATGCAAATTTCCAAAGAGTAGCAAGGAAAGATAAGAAAACTTTCTTAAGTGAACAGTGCCAAGAGATAAAATATTTAATATCATGAAATCTCTCTAGAATGAACATAAATCTCCAGCACACCAATTTGAAAGCATCGATTCTTCAGCGCTTAGTCTACTTTATGGAAAAACCACAGCTTTGACTACAGGACCTTTGTCGACAAAGTGGTATCTCTGGTTTTTACTATGCTCTCTATGCTTGTCATAGCTTTCCTTTAAAGGAACAAGCGTTTTGTTTTGCTTTTTAATTTTATGGATGTAGTCACCATCAAAGTGATTGTGGAGCCCAAGAAAATAAAATCTGCCATTGCTTCCACTTTTTTGCCTTCTATTTGCCATGAAGTGATGGGACCGGATGCCATGGAGTTTTAAGCCAGCTTTTTAACTCT
Source organism: Bos javanicus (assembly GCF_032452875.1). Lineage (NCBI taxonomy): Eukaryota > Metazoa > Chordata > Mammalia > Artiodactyla > Bovidae > Bos > Bos javanicus. Next base: position 54,283,109 of record NC_083869.1, on the reverse strand, counting down.
CCTCTTTCACTCTCATCAAGAGACTCTTTAGGTCCTCTTCACTTTCTGCCACTAGAGTGGTATCATCTGCATATCTGAGGTTGTTGATATTTCTCCCAGCAGTCTTAATTCTAATGATTCTTGATTCTAAATGTCTGTTTTTTCTGCAAATATGTATTCAGAGGTATTTGCCAAATGGTTAACAGTGGCTCCCATAGGATTAGTTAGGGTAGCCTACACTAGAACTTTTATTAATTTTTCAACACACATGTATCATTTTTATAATTAAAAAATTAAACATTTGCATGCCTCAGGATTTAATCCTATTCCACATCTCCTTCCATTTGCTCTCCTCTAGCCATCACATTCACTTCAAACATTTTAGTTAACCTGTGAGTAACATGATTACACATCTACATTCTCATTTTGGATAGTTTTCAAGCCATGGATGTCTGTATTTCCTACTAGAGACTCATTCTTGCCCAAAGAAATGTATGTGTTTCGTGCTTACTACATGTCATGATAATTGATGGACACACAGTTGCTAAAGCAAAGTGACATGGCTCCTCTGTTGACAGCTTTGAAAATCTTTGAAAATGGTGTATATTGAATGATTAAACAAATAAATGTATTATAAAATGTAAGAAGCACCCTCCAGAAAAATATATTCAATGCTATAATTGAAGCAATAATCACAAGTCTATATTAGATTGGGTATCCAGAGAAGTCCTTTCTGAGGAGATGATACTGAAGGTGAGGTCAGGTGGAGAACTGGCCAACCATACAAAGAGTAGCTTCCAGTCAGAGGGACAGTAGTTTGGAAAATCAGAGCTCAGAGAGTGCTTGTTGTGCTTTAAAAATGGAAAGGGAGATGTGGTTTAGGGGTAGAAATTGTGGCATAAAATAATCTCAGAAAAAAAAAAAATTCAGAAACATCAGCACAGGAGCTCAGTAATGGTAATCTTAGACTATATGGTGATTCTTAACTATTTTAAAAGCAATGAGACTTACTAAAGAGATTTAGGTAGATTTAGAAGGCAATGGCACCCCACTACAGTACTCTTGCCTGGAAATTCCCATGGACGGAGAAGCCTGGTGGGCTGCAATCCATGGGGTCGCGAAGAGTCAGACACGACTGAGCGCCTTCACTTTCACTTTTTACTTTCATTCATTGGAGAAGGAAATGGCAACCCACTCCAGTGTTCTTGCCTGGAGAATCCCAGGGATGGGGAAGCCTGGTGGGCTGCCGTCTATGGGGTCGCACAGAGTCGGACACGACTGAAGCAACACAGCAGCAGCAGCAGGGATGTGTTTTGGAGAAGGCAATGACACCCAACTCCAGTACTCTTGCCTGGAAAATCCACGGACAGAGGAGCCTGGTAGAATCTTAATGTCTCTCATATGCATAATTTCTTCTTCTCTACTATATTAATTTCCTGTCTTTAATTATGCTTTCATGTCTGTATAGTCAAAGCTATTGTTTTTCCAGTAGTCCAATAGTCATATATGGATGTGAGAGCTGGACCATAAAGATGGCTGAGAGCTGAAGAATTGATACTCTTAATAAACAATTAAATACAATAATTTCAGAGTGACTGATTTTAAAGATAATCAGAACTCTATCCCGTTTTTTTCAATGAATAATCTGTACAATAAAGAGTACCAGTTTCTGTCATATCTTGAGTCATTAGAAATGACTGAAGCTCATTTTTTTCTTCAAGTCTAGGGCCTACGCCTTGTAAGTTCAGGATCTTTACTTAGTGTTCTTACTGCTATTCCCACTATACCATCAGCCCTCTCGAACTGGCTTCATTTCCTGGAGAATGTTACCAAACAGACCAACCCATACTGGTCCCAGAAGACCTTGTAAAGCAAGCTTTAATAAAGGAAGATAACATACAAGTGACAACTCTAGAATTCCACGGAGAGCTAGACTGTCATCAAAACACACATCAGATTCCCTTCTTTTACTGGTTTCCTTCTCCTCTCAGACTGAAGGACAGGAAGACATGAAGGTGATTTGTAATTCAAGGGCATGGGTTTCTTTTTCAACCTAATTTGTTTCCAATAGAGCTGTTGAGGAAACAAACTTTCTGAAGATTTTTTATTTTCCTGAGATTCCATCCAAAACTGATCACTGTTTATTGATATAATTAATATTAAAAAGGGACATTAGGCACAAACATAAGCAGGGAACAATATATATATATATATATATATATATATATATATATATATATATTTTAATCTCATGACTACACCTAGGATGAGAACTTACTTTTCTGTAGTCAAGAGATATAACCTGAATTAATAAGCTGCAGCATGTTCTTTTCCTCTATCTCTGGGTAAAAGTAGGAAATCAAGAACTACCTAGAGTAATAGGCAAATTTGGCCTTGGAGTACAAAATGAAGCAGGTCAAAGGATAACAGTTTTGCCAAGATAACACACTGGTCATAGCAAACACCATTTTCCAACAACACAAGAGAAGACTCTACATATGGACATCACCAGATGGATATACTGAAATCAGATTGATTATATTCTTCACAGCCAAAGATGGAGAAGCTCTATACAGTCAGCAAAAATAAGATCAGGAGCTGACTGTGGCTCAGATCATGAATTCCTTATTGCCAAATTCAGACTTATATTGAAGAAAGTAGGGAAAAACACTAGACCATTCAGGTATGATGTAAATCATATCCCTTAAGATTATACAGTGGAAGTTACAAATGGATTCAAGGGATTAGATCTGATAGACAGAGTGCCTGAAGAACTATGGAGGGAGACTAATGACACTGTATAGGAGGCAGTGATCAAGATCACCCCAAAGAAAAATAAATTCAAAAAGGCAAAACGGTCCTCTGAGGAGGCCTTACAAATAGCTGAGAAAGAAGAGAAGTGAAAGGCAAAGGAGAAAAAGAAAGATATACCTATTTGAATGAAGAGCTCCAAAGAATGGCAAGGACAGAAGAAAGCCTTCCTCAGTGATCAATGCAAAGAAATAGGGGAAAACAATAGAATGGGAAAGATTAGGGATCTCTTCAAGAAGATTAGAGATACCAAGGGAACATTTCATGCAAAGATGGGCTCGATAAAGGACAGAAATGGTATGGATCTAACAGAAGCAGAAAATATGAAGAAGAGGTGGCAAGAATACAGAGAAGAACTATACTAAAAAGATCTTCATGACCCAGAGAACCATGATAGTCTGACCACTCACCTAGAGCCTGACATCCTGGAATGCAAAGTCAAGACAGCCTTAGGAAGTATCACAACGAACAAAGCTAGTGGAGGTGATGGAATTCCAGGTAGGCTATTTCAAATCTTAAAAGATGATGCTGTCAAAGTGCTGCCCAATATTCCAGCAAATTTGAAAAGTCAGCAGTGGCTGCAGGACTGGAAAAGGTCAGTTTTCATTCCAGTTGCAAACAAAGCCAATGATAAAGAATGTTCAAACTACCACACAATTGCACTCATCTCACACGCTAGCAAAGTAATGCTCAAAATTCTCCAAGTCAGACTTCAACAGTACATTAACCATGAACTTCCAAATGTTCAAGCTGGATTTAGAAAAGGCAGAGGAACCAGAGGTCAAATTGCCAACATCTGTTGAATCACCGAAAAAGCAAGAGAGTTCAAGAAAAACATCTACTTCTGCTTTACTGACTATGCCAAAGACTTTGAATGTGTGGATCACAATAAACTGTGGAAAATTCTGAAAGAGATCGGAATACCAGACCACCTGACCTGCCTCCTGAGAAATCTGTATGCATGTCAAGAAGCAACAGTTAGAACTGGACATGGAACAACAGACTGGTTCCAAATAGGAAAAGGAGTATATCAAGATTGTATATTGTCACCTGCTTATTTAACTTTTATATAGAGTACACCCTGTGAAATGCTGGGCTGGATGAAGCACAAGATGGGATCAAGATTGCTGGAAGAAATGTCAGTGACCTTAGATACATAGATGACACCACCCTTATGGCAGAAAGCGAAGAAGAACTAAAGAGCCTCTTGATGAAAGTGCAAGAGGAGACTGAAAACATTGGCGTAAATCTCACCATTCAGAAAACTAAGATCATAGCATCTGGTACAATCACTTCATGGCAAATAGATTGGGAAACAATGGAAACAGTGATGGTCTTTATTTTGGGGGGCTCCAAAAATCACTGCAGATGGTGACTACAGCCATGAAATTAAAAGACGCTTGCTCCCTGGAAGAAAAGCTATCTCTAACCTAGACATATATTAAAAGGCGGAGACTTTACTTTGCAAACAAATGTCTGTCTAGTTAAAGCTGTGGTTTTTCCAGTAGTCATGTATGGATGTGAGAGTTGCACTATAAAGAAAGCTGAGTGCCAAAGAATTGATGCTTTTGAACTGTGGTGTTGGAGAAGACTTTTGTGAGACCCTCGGACTGCAAGAAGATCCAACCAGTCCATCCTAAAGGAAATCAGTGCTGAATATTCATTGGAAGGACTGATGTTGAAGCTGAAACTCCAATACTTTGGCCACCTGATGCAAAGAACCTACTCATTTGAAAAGACCCTGATGCTGGGAAAATTTGAAGATCAGAGGAGAAGGGGACGACAGAGGATAAGATGGTTGGATGGCATCACTGATGCAATGGACATGCGTTTGAGGCTCTGGGAGTTGGTGATGGACAAGGAATCCTGGCATGCTGTAGTCCATGGGGTCACAAAGAGTAAGACATTACTGAGTGATTGAACTAACGGACTGGGTAAATTATAATTTTTTAAAAAGAAAAAACATATGATATCATTCATGTCTAAATAAGTCCTTTATTCAATTCATTAAGTAATATGGTATTGAGGATTAAATTGTGTACCTTTAAAATTTTATATATTTAATTCCTAATGCTTAATACCTGAGAATGTGACAATATTTGGAGACAGGGTTTTTAAACATGTAATTTAAAACAATGTTATTACAGTAAGTCTTAATCTGATTAGTTTCATTATAAAATGAGATTAGGGCTCAGGTGCAGAGGGGAAAGAATGTTAAGACAGAGGAAGAAGATGGCTATCTACAACCCAAGGAGGCCTCAGAAGAAGGTAACCCTGGCAACACCTTGATTTCAGGTCCTAACCTCCAGAACCATGAGAAAATAACTTTCTGCTGTTTGTCACTCAGTCTGTGATGTTTGTTATTCTAGCCCTATCTAATAATATATTTACATTAAGGCTCATATGTATTCTAGGCAATGGGCATTTGCATTGCTATGATTTTTCCATAAATTTACCTCTTGCCCTATAGGTTTGTGAAATAGTCTAGCTATAGAAAATTAATAAAAATGTGCACACCCCTGTAAAATCAGATATTCCTCCAAGGGTCCACTAGATAAAATTTATCACTCCACTGAAAGGATGTCCAGTGTTCTATTTTGCCAATTTCAAGAGTTGTTTTTTTTTATTGACATACCACTACCTCATACCTTGCAGACTTTTCTATCTCATGAAATGTAGCCATTGACAAGATAATGCTTCACAACATGTTAATCAAATATGCTTTCCTTGCATTTGGTCTGGGATGAATCTCCTCTTCTGTTATCCTGGGTAGGACATAGATTACTTCCTCTGATCGTCAGCTAATATTCAGAAGTTTTTTTCCCCACACAAACAAATATGTTTTTAATTTATTACTATTTGGAAGATTCTGATTCAAATGTTTCTGTTGACTATTAATTCTTTTAAATAAGAATAAGTGTCCTTATAATCAGAGAGTAGGAGGAGAGGGAGTGTTATTGAAGAAATACAGATGGACTTTAGAAAAAAGAGGAATGAAATAATAATGAAGCTTCACCTGCTGAACAGGATTAATAGACCACTCTGCTCTTAAGCCATATACTCCCTGGACTTATTCATCCATGACCTGATTTATTTATAACGTCACACGGCAGTACTTCAGATTTCTCCTTTTTTTTTTTTTTTCCCTGACAGTCTGCCTAAGGCTGAAATATCTGGCAACAAAACATTTGAAGACATAATTCAATCTAGGTAAACTTTAATGTATCTTCACTACAGATTTTCTGCTTCTTCCTCTCAAGAATCTGTTTTCAGAATTTTGCCATAAAATCTAATGCTAAGGACACATACGAAATGCCAAAATCCCTAATCTCTCTTCCCAAAAGGTTATGCCATTTAGATTTGGACTTTATTTATTTTTTCTATTTTAAATCAAATTTTCTCAACAAACTGAAATAGTATTTAAGTAACTCTACTGCCCAATTTAAAAGTCAAAGTGAAAGGGAAAGTCAATCTGTCATGTCCAACTTTTTGCTCCATGGACCTTAGCCCGCCAGGCTCTTCTGTCCATGGAAATCTCCAGGCAAGAATACAGGAGTGGGTTGCCATTCTCTTCTCCAGAGGATCTTCCTGGCCCAGTGATCAAACCCAGGTCTCTCCTGAATTGCAGCAGACTATCATCTGAGCCACTACAGAAGCTGTGGCTTAAAAATCAAAGGGAACTGAAAATTTGAATTGGCATTGATCTGTGAACGACAGTAATGTGTATGGAGATGAAGAACATGAAGTTTTCAAAGAGTCTTAAAAATGACATTGTTATTTGAAGTTTTTATCACTTAGTGATTTTTTAATATGATTTTTTGCTTCACCAAGAGAAGATTAAGATGTTTTTGTTTTTTTTTTTTTTTTTAATCACACTGCTTCTTCCAAAGCACTGGAATTATCCTCTTTGTTTAGTCTATTCCCAGCTGCTGGCCTAGAAAACCCATAAACTTGGCTTCACAGCTGTGCCTGCTGTTCCAGATTTTGGAGTCAGACTTTTCTTCTCAGTATCTTACTGATTTTGGCACAGATTTCAGGTGAACATTCTCATAATGCACAGTTGAAAAATATCATATTTTGTGAGTATCATATACAAAGTGTTTTTGTTTGTTTAGTTTTTTGATGGTACTTTTCTAAATATTGTTGGAAACGTTTAAACTACCTCAACAACTTCTTAAAGAAAGTTCAGAGTACATGACAAGGCAGTAAACATCACTAAGCACCAGGGCAATGAAAATCAAAACCATAATGAAATATCACCTCCACAACTGTTAGGATGACAATTTTCAAAACAAAACAGAATCAAAAAAAAAAAATCAAAAGATAAGTGTTGGTCAGGATGCAAAGAAATTAGAACCCTTTCACACTGTTGGTGGGAATGTAATATGGTCTAACCACTGTGGGAAACAGTATGGATGCAAAAAGTTAAAAGTTGGACTACCACGTAATCCAGCAATCCTACATTTGGTATTTATCCAAACGAATTTAACTAAGATCTCAAAAAGCTATATGCATACTTATGTTCACTGCACAATTATTCACAACAGCCAAAATAGGGGGAAAAAATGTCCACTGACAGATGAATAGATACGGAAAGTGTGGTATACACAATGAAATATTATTCAGTCTCAAGAAGAAGGTAATCTTGCCATATACAACACCACATATGAACCTGAAGGACATTATGCTAAGTAAGACACGCTAGCTACTGAAGGACAAATATTGCAAGATTCTAATTATATGAAGTATCTAAAATAAACTCATGGAAACAGAGAGTAGAATGCTGCTTATTGGGGAGTGAGCAAGAGGGTGGAGGAATAAAAACTTGTTTTTCAATAGGCATAAAATTTATGTATGATGAATAAATACTAAGCATCTGCTTTATAACAGTCAGTTCAGTGGCTCAGTTGTGTCCAAATCTTTGCGATCCCATGGACTAATTGCACAATGTCAAGCCTCCCTGTCCATTATCAATTCCTGGGGCCTACTCAAACTCATGCCCATTGAGTCAGTGATGCCATCCAACCATCTCATCCTCTGTCATCCACTTCTCTTCCTGCCTGCAATCTTTCCCAGCATCAGTGTCTTTTACAATGAGTCAGTTCTTCACTTCAGGTGGCCAGAGTATTAGAGCTGCAGCTTCAGCATCAATCCTTCCAATGAATATTCAGGACTGATGTCCCTTAGGATGGATGGTTGGATCTCCTTGCAGTCCAGGGACTCTCAAGAGTCTTCTCCAATACCACAATTCAAAAGCATCAATTCTTCTGTGATCAGCTTTCTTTATAGTCCAAATTTCACATCCATATATGATACTGGAAAAACCTTAGTTTTGACTAGACAGACCTTTGTTGGTAAAGTAATGTCTCTGCTTTTTAATATGCTGTCTAGGTTGATCATAGCTTTTCTTCCAAGGAGGCAGCATCTTTTAATTTCATGGCTGCAGTCACCATCTGCAGTGATTTTGGAGCCCAGTAAATAAAGACAGTCACTGTTTCCATTGTTTCCTCATCTATTTGCCATGAAGTGATGGGACCGGATGCCATGATCTTAGTTTTTGAGTGTTGAGTTTTAAGCCAACTTTTTCACTCTCCTCTTTCACTTTCATCAAGAGGCTCTTTAGTTCTTCATTTTCTGCCATAAGGATGGTGTCATCTATGTATCTGAGGTTATTGATACTTCTCCCGGCAATTCTTGATTCCAGCTTGTGCTTCATCCAATCCAGCATTTCTCACGATGTACTCTTCACAAAAATTAAATAAGCAGGGTGACAATATACAGCCTTGACGTACTGCTTTCCCTATTTGGAACCAATCTGTTGTTCCATGTCCAGGTATAACTGTTGCTTCTTGACATGCATACAGATGTCTCAGGAGGCAGGTAAGGTGGTCTGGTATTTCTATCTCTTTAAGAATTTTCCACTGTTTGTTGTGATCCACACAGTCCAAGGCTTTGGCGTAGTTAGTAAAGCAGAAGTAGATGTTTTTCTGGAACTCTCTTGCTTTTTGATGATCCAGCGGACGTTGGCAATTTGATCTCTGGTTCCTCTGCCTTTTCTAAATCCAGCTTGAACATATGGAAGTTTACAGTTCACATACTGTTGAAGCCTGGCTTGGAGAATTTTGAGCATTACTTTACTAATGTGTGAGATGAGTGCACTTGTGCAATAGTTTGAACATTCTTTGGCATTGCCTTTCTTTGGGATTGGAATGAAAACTGACTTTTTCCAGTGCTGTGGCCACTGCTGAGTTTTCCAAATTTGCTGGCATATTGAGTGCAGCACTTTTACAGCATCATCTTTCAGGATTTGGAATAGCTCAACTGGAATTCCATCACCTCCACTAGCTTTGTTTGTAGTGATACTTCATAAGGCCCACTTGACCTGACATTCCAGAATGTCTGGCTCAAGGTGAATGATTACACCATCACATCTACAATACACAGAAGAACTACACAAAAAAGAACTTATAACATATTACCTACAGTTAATACCACTGAAATACTTAAAATTTTTGTTAAACATGTAGAAAGTATATTGTGTTGTTATTACACACATACATACAAACAACATTTCACGTGGACACTTTTGGATGTGATGATTATGTTTATTACTTGATTGAGGTGATGACTTCATGAGTGTGTATGTATATCCCCACTCATCAAATCATATGCATTTTATGTGTAGTTTTCAGTTTATCAATTATACTTTGACAAGCTGTTTAAAAACGAGGGGGAAAGCTCTGAAGTTGGCAATCTAAATGGTCTAATTTCCAAGTGAGGCTAGACATCACAGTGTTTTCAAATAATTCTATTCCAGTCTTCAACTATCTCCAACTAATGTTGGCAGTAGCTAAGGGCAGTTATAAATTGATCTCAGTCTTTGGCACATCACTCTAGAATCCAAGGTCTGTTTGTTTTAGCACTTATCCAGGGCCAGTCTTTCTCCCTCTACACCTTTCCTTCACTGAGCTTATTCCCACACAGTGCATTTCTGTTTTCAGTTTCTTTTTTTGTCCTCTCAGAGAATGTCCTATACTCTGAATCTTTACCCAATTTCTCCCAGAATACAAAATTAAATTACATTTTGTTTCATCCTAAAAGTGGTCTATCTAGTGCAAGCCCAAATGATCTTAAAATATACCTCAAAAAACTAGGAAACTGATGTACAATATTGATTACTGATATGTATTCTCTCTGAATTAAAGTTATTATTTTGTTTTGTCATTTACTAGACTATGAATTCCTTGAGGGAAAAATTATGTCTTATTCACTTTTCTGACAACAAATTAAGCTATTATTTTCTTGGTAAATGTAAATTCTTATCTGAACCTAACATTTAAAGTTCATTAGTCTTGTGTTCTCCTGAACCAAATTTTAGCATTAAACTATTACAAAATAAATTTTTAAAACAAGAAAAGAATATTCATAGCCACACCTTTAATCTATTTCTTGCTCTCCTAAAAAGGAAATTTGTTTGGGATCCAAAATTTTATTTTCTTGACTGGGTGTTGCAGATTGAGTAGGTCCACAACCGAAAAGGCTTGAAGTGAGTTAGATTGATTTTCACTGAAAGATCTTATCATGGAGAGATAAAAGTTAATTACAGGAGCTGCAATAGAGACTTACTTGAAAAAACTTCGCAAAATTCTGATTTAAAAAGATTTTAGTATGGATTTAGAAAATTAAAATCATAACAACAACACATATCCAGAATAGTATTCTTTGTTGATATTTCTAAAGTTTAATTCAAGGGTTTCACTTATTTTCATAGTTTTCTATTAAAAAAAAATTGTGTTCCAATAAAATTTTATTTAGAAAAATAGGAAGTGGGTGAGATCTGGGTCCAGGACCATAGTTTGCCAATCTGTGAAGGTGAAAATGTTAGTTTCTCAGTTGTGTCTGACTCTTTGTGACTCCATGGATTGTAGCCTGCCAGGCTTCTCTGTCCGAGGAATTCTCCAGGCAAGAATATTGGAGTGGGTTGCCATTCCCTTTTCCAGGGGATCTTCTCAACCCAGGGAACCTGGGATTGAACCTGCATCTCCTGCATCGCAGGCAGATTCTTCACTATAGTCTAAAGGGAATCCATGACTCCTAAGAAAGTATTTGACAATCAGTTTGCTCAAAAGTTCAATGAATCTGTGCTGTTGAATTTAAAGACTCAGTCAAAGAAATAATCAGGACAATGTGTATGGACCTGGAGGGCATTATGCTAAGTTAGATAAGTCACACAAAAACAAACATATCCTACATGATACCACTAATACGTGACATCTAAAAAAGCTAAACTTAAAGAAACAGAGAGTATACTGTTGTTTAACAGGTGCTGAAGGGGTAGGGGAAATTGAGATTTTATTAAATGGTAAAAACTTGTAACAAGAAAGTGAATACTTTCTAGGACTTGTTTTCAATACTGATGTTTCTTTTGCATACTGTCCCATGAAGGAAATAGATTCAAAGAAAATATTATGTGGTAATTCGACTTCTGTGACAAGAACAGTGGTGATGGTGGAAAGAGAGGTGATAGAAGTTTTGTGGGCTTCAAAACATAACATACAGGTGACCATGTAAACCTAGTTAAATTCATCCTAAAGGTCTTCTGATATATTTTAAACATACCACAAGAAATACTTTAGTTCACAGATATTCATTTCATGAGTCAAATATTTGTACAGTTTACTGTACAGATTACTTTATATAACTATACATTTACTTTATATAAAGGTTATAGTTTGCTAAATAGTAAATTTTACATATCATGCTTTTCACAAAAATAAAGAAAAGTGAAGTCATTCACTCGTGTCCAACTCTTTGCGACCCCATGGACTGTAGTCTACCAGGGTCCTCTGTCCATGGGATTCTCCAGGCAAGAATACTAGAATGGGTTGCCATTGCCTTTTCCAGGGGAATCTTCCTGACCCAGGGATCGAACCCAGGTCTCCCACACTATTGGCAGATGCTTTCCCTCTGAGTCACCAGGGAAGCCATGCTTTTTACAAAAATACTATAATTAAAAAATAATAATAATAAAATTCAGTTGTTCAGTTGTGTCTGACTCTTTGTGACCCCATGGACTGCAGCACACCAGGCTTCCCTGTCCTTCACCAGGTCCTGGAGCTTGCTCAAACTTATGTCCATTGAGTCGGTGATGCTATCCAACCATCTCATTCTCTGTCATCCCCTTCTCCTGCCTTCAGTCTTTCTCATCATCAGGGTCTTTTTCAGTGAGTTGGCACTCCCATCAGGCAGCCGATGTGCTGGAGCTTCAGTTTCAGCTTCAGCATCAGCCTTTCCAATGAATCAGGATTGATTTCCATTAGGATTGACTGGTTTGATCTCCATACAGTTCTAGGGACTCTCAAGAGTCTTCTCCAACACCACAGTTCAAAAGCATCAATATTTTAGTGCTCAACCTTATTTATGGACCAACTCTCACGTCCATACATGACTACTGGAGAAACCATAGCTTTGACTATATGAACCTCTGTCAGTAAAATGATGTCTCTGTTTTTTAATGTGCTGTCCAGGTTTGCCATAGCTTTTCTCCCAAACAGCAAGTGTCTTTTAATTTCATGGCTGAAGTCACCATCTGCAGTGATTTTTGAGCCCAAGAAAATAAAATCTGTCACTGTTTCTATTGTTTCCCCATCTATTTGCCATGAAGGGATGGGATCAGATGCTATGAGAGTAAGGATGTTATTATAGAAATATATTTAGTCTTTGTTCTCAATTCCTGGCAGAGAGCTCCTAAAAAGCTTCAGAATTTCTTGAGTGATTAGAGTGATAGAACTGTCTTTTGATCTAATGAGGCACTTTTACTTAGCCCCTAGATAGCTTTAGGATGGTGGCTGGTCATCCTTAACTCCAGAAACCAAGTATTGTTTACAATCTTGGAAATTTCAGCCCCACCCCAACATCCAGAAAGGAGAGAAAGAAAGGAGATTGAGTTAGTTACTAATGGCCAGTGACTTAAGCAGTATGCTTATGCAAGGAACCTTCATAAATACCCCTAACAATGTGGTTCAGAGAGTTGCTGATTTGTCCAATGCATCCACATGTCAGGAGGATGGCACACCCCAACTCCATAGTGACAGAAGCTCCTGTGATTGGGACCCTTTAACACCTTGCCTTGTATTCCTCTTCATTTCACTCTCTATTTGTCAATTTATAATAATCCAATAAATGTAAGTAAAGTACTTTCCCGAGTGAATTATGTGAGTCACCCTACCAAATCATTGCACCTGAGGAGGTAGTTATGGGAATCTCCAAATCATAACCAGTTAATCAGAAGTATGGTTGATCATGACTTTACATTGTCATTAAAGGTGGGGACAGTGTTGTGGGACTCAGCCCTTAAATTTGTGAAGCCTGACACTAACTCTTGGTGGTTTGGTCAGAACTGAATTGAATTATAAGACTCTCAGTGAGTGTTAGCACTAATGATGATGTCAGGAGGAAAAGAATCTCACAGTAAAAAATATAAGAAAATTAAAATACGTACAGCAGCTCTTATTCCCCAGATAAGGAGTTAAGATACACTGATATATAGACAAACACTTACACTCATTCTCTCTTTTTACAAACACATTACACACCAAAATAGATTTATGATAAACTATGACCATAGCATATAGATATTTTCATTGTTAATACAAAGTTATTAAAGTATTTTCTTTAATTGAATAAGATGTCATTATATCAATATACAGAGTTTAATTTATATAGCTAATAAGCATTACATTTAAAGATATAATGAGTAGTGATTGTAGTATCTTATGATTATAAAAACCTTAGGAAAAACTATACCAAGAAAACAATCTCATAAAGAGCAAAAATTGGTGAGCTGTTAGTATCCATAGCACTATCTTCTTTACAACTAAAACAGGAATTGATAAATTGTAATTTCCAGTGGTCATGTATGGATGTGAGAGTTGGACTGTGAAGAAAGCTGAGTGCCAAAGAATTGATGCTTTTGAACTGTGGTGTTGGAGAAGACTCTTGAGAGTCCCTTGGACTGCAAGGAGATCCAACCAGTCCATTCTAAAGGAGATCAGTCCTGGGTGTTCTTTGGAAGGAATGATGCTAAAGCTGAAAATCCAGTACTTTGGCCACCTCATTGGAAGAGTTGACTCATTGTAAAAGACTCTGATGCTGGGAGGGATTGGGGGCAGGAGGAGAAGGGGATGACAGAGGATGAGATGTCTGGATGGCATCACTGACTTGATGGATGTGAGTCTGAGTGAACTCTGGGAGTTAGTGATGGACAGGGAGGCCTGGCACGCTGCGATTCATGGGGTCGCAAAGAATCGGACATGACTGAGCGACTGAACTGACTGAACTGAACTTAAATCACCTATATTTAAATTAAAAAAAAAAAAGAAAGAAAAGCTGAGGTAATTAAAGCTTCGACAGCCAAATATTTCTTTTAAAAAATGGGAATTGAGATGATAATTTCTGTGAAATATATCTAATAATACTAAAATATATTTATTATCTGAAATCTGGAAGTAGTATGTTCCAAACTAAATTTTGGAGACTCTTTTATTTATTAAGCCAAGCTTTAATGGAATAAAACTTTAAATTTATTTGAAATAAAATACACCTAAGTATTTTGGTTGTCTGAGCCTTTGGATAGGCTGAAATATTCTATCAATATTAATCAAAAGAGACAAAAGAAGCACAAATCAAATTCCTAAAACTAAAATCAATAGCATTATGTCAGGCTGAATTAAGCTATATTGTACTATTAACTTCAAATATTATCTAGTGTGGTTAAATGATTTTATTTATTTTTTGTCTGAGTTTCTTTCCTTGAACACAAGAATCTAGAGTCATATAATTTTTAAGAATAAAGGTACTTTAGATATTAATCAAATAACATGTAGGCTGAAGGACAAATTCCTTTGCAGTAAATAACTAAATTTTCTTCATCTTTACGTGAGAATAATGACTTACAAAACTGTACCTAACTTTTATATTCAACTTAATTGACAATGAGGAAAGTGTGTTCCAAAAGTTAAGTGACTTATCCAAAGACTACTAGAGACTAATGTAGCTAGACTTTAGAATTTATTTTTTAAAAATAGACAGTTCAGTTTAGTTCAGTCGCTTAGTGGTGTCCAACTCTTTGTGACCCCATGAACCGCAGGACGCCAACCTTCCCAGTCCATCACCAACTCCCAACTCCCAGAGTCCACCCAAAACCATGCCCATTGAGTTGGATGCCATGATCTTAATTTTCTGAACGTTGAGCTTTAAGCCAAATTTTTGCTCTGCTCTTTCACTTTCATCAAGAGGCTTTTGAGTTCCTCTTCACTTTCTGCCATAAGGATGGTGTCATCTGCATATCTGAGGTTACTGATATTTCTCTCAGCGATCTTGATTCCAGTTTGTGCTTCCTCCAGCCCAGCATTTCTCTCAATGTACTCTGCATATAAGTTAAATAAGCAGGGTGACAATATACAGCCTTGACGTACCCCTTTCCTATTTGGAACCAGTCTATTGTTCCATGTCCAGTTCTAACTGTTGCTTTCTGACCTGGATACAGATTTCTCAAGAGGCAGGTCAGGTGACCTGGTATTCCCATCTCTTTCAGAATTTTCCACAGTTTATTTGTGATCCACACAGTCAAAGGCTTTGGCATAGTCAATAAAGCAGAAATAGATGTTTTTCTGGAACTCTCTTGCTTTTTCCACGATCCAGCAGATGTTGGCAATTTGATCTCTGGTTCCTCTGCCTTTTCTAAAACTAGCTTGAACATCAGAAAGTTCAGGGTTCACGTATTGCTGAAGCCTGGCTTGGAGAATTTTGAGCATTACTTTGCTAGCGTGTGAGATGAGTGCAATTGTTCAATACTTTGAGCATTCTTTGGCATTGCCTTTCATTGGGGTTGGAGTGAAAACTGACCTTTTCCAGTCCTGTGGCCACTGCTGAGTTTTCCAAATGTGCCGGCATATTGAGTGCAGCACTTTCACAGCATCATCTTTCAGGATTTGGAATAGCTCAACTGGAATTCCATCACCTCCACTAGCTTTCTTCGTAGTGATGCTTCCTAAGGTCCACTTGACTTCACATTCCAGGATGTCTGGCTCTAGGTCAGTGATCACACCATCGTGATTATCTGGGTCGTGAAGATCTTTTTTGTACAGTTCTTCTGTGTATTCTTACCACTTCTTCTTAATATCTTCTGCTTATGTTAGGTCCCTACCATTTCTATACTTTATTGAGCGCATCTTTGCATAAAATGTCCCCTTGGTATCTCTAATTTTCTTGAAGAGATCTCTAGTCTTTCCCATTCTGCGGTTTTCCTCTATTTCTTTGCATTGATTGCTGAGGAGGGCTTTCTTATCTCTCCTTGTTATTCTTTGGAATTCTGCATTCAAATGGGTATATCTGTCTTTTTCTCCTTTGCTTTTTGCTTCTCTTCTTTCCACAGCTATTTCTAAGGCCTCCGCAGACAGCCATTTTGCTTTTTTGCATTTCTTTTTCTTGGGGATGGTCTTGATTCCTGTCTCCTATACAATGTCAGGAACCTCCATTCTAGTTCATCAGTCACTCTGTCTATCAGATCTAGTCCCTTTCTCACTTCCACTATATAATCATAAGGGATTTGATTTAGGTCATACCTAAATGGTCTAGTGGTTTTCTCCACTTTCTTCAGTTTAAGTCTGAATTTGGCAATAAGAAGTTCATGATCTGAGCCACAGTCAGCTCCTGGTTGTTTTTTGCTGACTGTATAGAGCTTCTCCATCTTTAGGTGCAAAGAATATAATCAATTTGATTTCAGTGTCGATCATCTGGTGATGTCCATGTGTAGAGTTTTCTCTTGTGTTGTTGAATGAGGGTGTTTGCTATGACCAGTATGTTCTCTTGGCAGAACTCTATTTGCCTTTGTCCTGCTTCATTCTGTACTCTAAGGCCAAGTTTTCCTGTTACTCCAGATGTTTCTTGAATTCCTACTTTTGCATTTCAGTCCCCTATAATGAAAAAGGACATCTTTTTTCGGTGTTAGTTCTACAAGGTCTTGTAGGTCTTCATAGAACTGTTCAAGTTCAGCTTCTTCAACGTTACTGGTCAGGGCATAGACTTGGATTATTGTCATATTGAACGGTTTGCCTTGGAAATGAACAGAGACCATTCTGTCATTTTTGAGATTGCATCCAAGTACTGCATTTCAGACTCCTTTGTCTCTCTCAACATAAATATCCTATTCTTATAATTGTATTTAATTATTTATTTTTGGCTGTGCTGAGTCTTCATTGCTGCATGAGCATTTCTTGGCTGTGGCAAGTTGGGGCTACTTTAATTGCAGTGTGCAAGCTTCCCATTGAGATGACTTCTTTTGCCACAAAGCATGGGCTCTAGGGCATGGTATCTAAAGCACAGACTCAATAGTTGTGGTTCACGATCTTAGCTGCTGTGCAGCATGTGGGATCTTCTCATATCAGGGATCAAACCTATATCTTTTGCATTGGTAGGCAGATTCTTCACCATTGAGCCACCAGGGAAGCCTATAAATATCTTTAAAAATAGGAATATATTAGATATGGTAGGTCTTATCTGACAGAATTCAATTCCATTAAATGGCATATATTTAAATCTACCTGGGGTTCCATATTGAAATGCTTAGGCAGTATGGGACAGGCAAAGTAAATGAGAGAATACGGCCTAATGTTGACTGCCTAAGTATACGTTAAGTAAACAGAGGGAGTTGTGATAAACTGAATAACCCCGTTCCTATTTAAATAAGGTTTCTTCTTGGCTTTAGGAATCCTAGAGGTTTAGAGACTGTCTTTTGCTCAATACTAAAAACAGACAGAAGATGGAGTTTGGCTACCATTTGAGGAAAAAGTAAAGGATACACACAGGCAAAACTTTACTCCCAAGGGCCAGAGATAAGGTCCTGTCTAAAACTGATGCTGGACCAAGAAAGTAGGAAAGCCATCCCCTATTTACAGATGTTTAGAGCAGCTTTATTCATAACTACCACAACTTGGAAGCAACAACAATGTCCTTCAAAAGGAAAGGATAAATAATCAGTAGTACATCCAGACAATGGACTAGAATGCAGCACTGATTTAAATGCATATTACTAAGTGAAGTAAGCCAATCTGAAAGAATTATGCACTTTATAATTCCAATTATATGATATTCTGTAAAAGGCAAAACTAAAGAGACAGTAAAAAGATGAGTGGTTTCCAGGGGTTGTGGCAGGGTGGGAGTGGGGATGAATAGGATGAGCCATGAGGATTTTTAGGGCAGTGAAAATACTCAGTATGGTATCATAATGATGGACATATGTTGTTATAGACATGTCTAAATCCATATAGTGTATAATACCAAGAGTGAACAGTAATATAAGCAGTTGTTATAACTAACTGTGGCTGACAATGTAACAATATAGGTTCATCAGCTGTAACAAATTTAACACTCAGTTAGGGGCTGGTGATAATGGAAGAAGCTATGCATGTGTGAGGGCAGGGGTTGTATGAGAAATCTCTGTACCTCCTGCTCACTTGTCCTGTGAACCTATCAGTTCAGTTGGACTTCCCTGTCCATCACCAACTCCTAGGGCTTACTCAGACTCATGTCCATCAAGTCGGTGGTGCCATTCAACCATCTCATTCTCTGTCATTCCTTTCGTGAACCTATAAATGTTTTAAATATAATAAAGATTGAAAAACTTTGAAAATATAAAACAATTATTAAAAGAGAATCATTATGAAGAAAACTAATTAGACATATGTCAAAAAATGACGGGCTGGAAAGGCAAAATACAAAAGTAATTATAATCGATAAATTGCTTTTATCATACTATGAATAATTTATAGACCAGAAATATCATAAATATGTATTATGAAATTTGTGTGTGTATAAAAATAAAACACTTGGCAACTACACCAACAAGAATTCTTGGCTCTAAGATTTTTACACAATTTTGTTGTTGTTCAGTTGCTAAGTCATGTCCAATTCTTTGAGATCCCCTGGACTGTGTAGCCTGCCAAGCTCCTCTGTCCTTGAGATTCACCAGGCAAGACTGTTGGAGTGGGTGGCCATTTCTTTCTCCAGGGTATCATTTCACTAAGGGAAGTCCCCAGCATAAGCTTAGCATTTGTTGTATTCTTTTATGGAAGTGGAATAAAAACAGTAAAAGAATTAAACATTAGAGTTAGTGACATATATTTGTTTTATTATTTGTTAAGCTTCTTTCTTATGTACTAGGACTATGTAGGATGACGTATAATTATATATACATTCCATATCTAAAATGTGTGGCATATACCAGGTACACGTTTGTTTAATAAATAAATATGAAAATTAAAATTTTAAAGATATAACTTGGAATTTGTCACATTAGGAAATAATCCTTTATGAAGATATTAATTTCAAAGTATTATTTATTTGTTTACTTGTTGGTTTTCATGGTGAAATACCCTAAGGAAAATTTCCTTATCTATTAAAATAGAATTTATTTACAATCTACTTTCTGTATATCTGTATCAGCCTGGTTGGTACATCAATATTAGCACTTTTACAAAAAAACTTCTGTAACTCATATTATCAGTGAACCTGAACCAGAAATAGGCTGCTTTGTTGTTTTACTTCTCTTCTACTTCAGGAATTTGCACCAGTGAGAAATGACATATTTTTTAACTTGCTCATTTTTGGCCTTAGTTCTCTTATCACTTCAGTTCAATTCAGTCGCTCAGTTGTGTCCAACTCTTTCCGATCCCATGGACTGCAGCATGCCAGGCCTCCATGTCCATCACCAATTCCTGAAATTTACCCAAACTCATGTCCATTGAGTCGGTGATGCCATCCAGCCATTGCATCCTCTTGTCCCCTTCTCCTGCCTTCAATCTTTACCAGCATCAGGGTCTTTTCAAACAAGGCAGCTCTGCACACCAGGTGGCCGAAGTATTGGAGTTTCAGCTTCAACATCAGTCCTTCCAATGAATATTCAGGACTAATCTCCTTCAGGATGGACTGGTTGGATCTCCTGCAGTCCAAGGGACTCTGAAGAGTCTTCTGCAACACCACAGTTCAAAAGTTCTTTGGCACTCAGCTTTCTTTATAGTCCAACTGTCATATCCATACATGACCACTGGAAAAACCATAGCCTTGACTAGACGGATCTTTGTTGACAAAGTAATGTCTCTGCTTTATTAATATGCTGTCTAGGTTGGTTATAAATTTCCTTCCAGGGAGTGAGCGTCTTTTAATTTCGTGGCTGCAATCACCATCTGCAGTGATTTTGGAGCCCCCCAAAATAAAGTTAGCCACTGTTTCCCTTTTTCCCGATCTATTTGCCATGAAGTGATGGGACTGGATGCCATGATCTTAGTTTTCTGAATGTTGAGCTTTAAGCCAACTTTTTCACTCTCTTTCATTTTCATCAAGAGGCTCTTTAGTCTTCTTCACTTTCTGCCATAAGGGTGGTGTCATCTTCACATGTCACTAAAATAGTTCTATTAGATCAGATGATTTCTAATGTCCTATTTAAATCCTCCACTTCATAGATTATGGTCATGTCATGGTGAAGTGGCTTACTTAACCCTATGAAGCTATGAGCCATACCCTGAAGGGCCACCCCAGTTGGATGGGTCATAGTAGAAAGTTCTAACAGAATGCGTTCCACTGAAGGAGGGGAAGGCAGTATTATTGCCACAAGAACCCCATGAGCACTATGAAAAGGCAAAAAGATATGACACTGGAAGATGTGCCTTCCCAGTAGGAGAGTGTCCAATACACTGGGGAAGAGTCAAGGGCAATTACTACAAGCTCCAGAAAGAATCAAGTGGCTGGCCCAAAGCAGAAATGCCAGTCAGTTGTGGATGTGTCTGGTGGTGAAAGTAAAGTTTTATTCTGTGAAAAATAACATTGCATAGGAACCTAGAATGTTAGGTTCGTAAATCAAGATAAATTGGATGTGGTCAAGCAGGAGATGGCAAGAGTGAACATCACATTTTAGGAATCAGTGCACTAAAATGGATGGGGATTTATTTCAAATGATCATTATATCTGCTACCATGGAAGAGAATCTCTGAAGAAATGGAGTAGCCCTCATAGTCCAACAAGAGTCTTAAGTGCAGTACTTGGGTGCAATCTCAAAAAGGTCAGAATGATCTTGACTCATTTCCAAAGGCAAATTTCACAGTACTCCAAGACTATGTCCAATCCACTGATGCTGAAGAAGCTGAAGTTGACTTGTTCTATGAAGACCTACAAGATCTTCTAGAACACCAAAAAAAAAAAAAAAAAAGATGTGCTTTTTCATAAAGGAATGGAATGCAAAAGTAGGAAATCAAGAAGTACCCATTAACAGGCAATTTGGGCCTTGGAGTATAAAATGAAGCAGGGCTTATCAAGAGAACACACTTTTCAGAGCAAACACAATTTACCAACAAGCTAAGAAATGACTATACACACTGCCATCACCAAGGCTCCTTGGTCCATGGGTTTCTCCAGGCAAGAATACTGGAGTGGGTTGCTATGCCCTTCTCCAGGGGATCTTCCTGACCCAGGGATTGAACTCACGTTTCCTGTCTCCTGCATTTTAGGCAGATTCTTTACCCACTGCATCGGTGAAGCACTTTCTTTCTTGCTCTGTTGAGTCACTCACTCATTTCCGACTCTTTGTGACCCCATGGAATGCAGCACGCCAGGCTTCTCTGTCCATCACCAACTCCTGAAGCTTGCTCAGACTCATGTCCATCAAGTCAGTGATGCCATCCAACCATCTTATCCTCTCTCATCCCTGTCTCCTGTCTTCACTCTTTTCCAGTATCAGGGTCTATTCCAATGATTCAGCTCTTCACATCAAGTGGCCAAAGTATTGGAGTTTCAGCTTCAGCATCAGTCCTTCCAATGAATATTCATGACTGATTTCCTTTAGGATTGGCAAATCTACAATCATCTCAATTAAAAAAAAAAAAAGACTAAAAATACAAAATAGAGTCCATTAGTCCAAAAGGCTTATAGTGAAAAACATTCTGGGTTTAAAATCATCTTTAACATAGTGCCATGAAAACAAAGCTAAATTTATTGTCTTATATGAACTAATAACGCTAGAGCTCAACTTCAAGAGTTATTTTGTGTGATGTGTGTGTGTGTTTATGTATTACTGCAGGATTTGGTTGTTTTGTTTTGTTTTGTTGAGAACTTTAAGATATCTTTACTATATCTAACCTTTAATAATTTTTCCTTCATTTTATTTATGATTCAGTCCTCCCGATGTCAAGAAATTTAACTCAGAGAAAATACATTGTATTGATATTATTGTTGTTCTTGATAATCTTTTCTGAATTTCCCAATAGTTGAGCTTTATCTCAACTATATTATCTCTCATACTTTTATCTCTGTGTATTCTTATGTTTTAGATTCAGGGATATTTCTTCAAATTTATATTTTAATCTCACTATTTGGTTTTAGTTTTCAGGAAATGCTGCTTATTTTGTGATCCTTTTTTAATGAATGCAATACTTCTTTTACACTCTGAATTTTTTTATTGAAGTGTAGTTGACTTTGCACAAAAGTTTATTTAGAATTTTGGTTTTCTGTTTCTTAGTTCTATTATTTATATTTTTCTCTGTTTCTTATCATTGGGGTAAGGGTCTGGCACATGATCATTTTGCTGGAGAACCTTAAGTTCAACCATGGGAATTCGGTCACTAATGTCTATTATTTCTGCCCGTCATTCCATAAAATGCTGTTTCTTTCCCATTTTTTTAAACGAAGAAATTATTTTCAATCATCCCATATGCATGGTGGATAAGCATGGGCAATCATCCCCGTGATCTTGCATTCAACCCAACTTCTCACTCCTGCCTTCTGGAGTCTAGTAAGCAGCCCAGCCAGCTCATCAGTTATAACCCGTTTTGCTTGTCAACTAAACCGTGATTTCTAATGTCATCAGTCAACACTGTGCCTACTGTTTTCTATCTTCCAGAAATTCACTAACATTTCTTATTTTTTCATGGCCTCTATTTGATATTCTTTATTGTTGTGGTTTTTGCTATTTGTTTTGTTTTACTATTATTTCAATGTGCCAAGAGAAAGAAGAAATATGTATTTGTATTGTTCACAATTTTCAAACATAAGTCACAATTAAAGTATTCTCAGCATAAAAATATAACTGCTATACATTTTACCAGTAGTAATTTAAAAATCAATAAATATTTTTCTTTTCCTCCAGAAATATAATTGAAAACTAAAGCCATAATTATATTTGACAAGCTCACAAAAAGCTGATTTCTTTCTTCGTACAACTCATGCTTCATATGATTTTGACTAGCATTTCAAATTAAAAATAACCAAATTCAACTTCTTCCAAAGTATTTTGAAATTCTTATTAGAAATAGTTTTATCTATAGAGAAGGATTTCCCCATATTATTTGTTACTAAGTCAATGTGAGGCATGGAGTGTTCAATCAATTAATACTTGTTATGATCACAACTATACTTTTAATGTGTAGTGATATGCAATTTTTTGCTTTGTGAATCTTGGTTTTCTAACATTATTTTTCCCATTCCAAAATCAATCTCCCTTCCGACCTTGTCATAAGTTTTCACTGACATTAAAGTCACTCATCTCAATGGAGCAGAAAAGTAAAAGTAGAATCACTGTTTGGAACTACTGACACTCTGTATACTTATTTAGCTCAAGAACCAAAACATCCAAGTAATCTTAACCACGCCAATAATAGCAAAATATCTTCTGAGCCCTTCAATCTCTTACCAGCTACAAAACTTCAATTATGCACCTATTTTTTTCCAGCCTGACATTCTATTTTCCAGTGAGGCCTTTTTGTGTAACTCTGTCTTCCTGATTAGAAGACTGGAACAAAGGCAATGATGAAAATAATCACCAAGGAAAACACTTAAAACACAGGAGAAAAAGCAATCATGAACACTTCTGAATTAACTACTTTCTGTGAGGATTTCTGTTAAGATGAAATATTATTTATCATTTAGAGGATGCTGTTAAGATTCAATTAGTTATGAAGGATGAGGGGGATAGAAAGTTTGTGTTAAGGCAGCTTGACTTTATGAATAAGTAAACACTGATTCTGTTGGTTTCTCTTGTTTCTCTGTATAGCTACAAAAAAAAAAAAATAATAAGGTTTCACAGAATTTAGAAAAAGAAGACCTAAGTTGAAGAAGTAAATTAGTGTAATCTTGTAATTCTAAAACCACTGTGCAGGTTTAAGTCTCTCACAGTCAGGCTTGGGCCAGGCAATGGCTTACTTCCCACCTGGGACTTCCCAGGTGGCGCAAGCGGTAAATAATCCACCTGCCAATACAAGAGACACAAAAGACGTGGGTTCAATCCCTGCAACGGGAAGATCGCTTGGCATATGAAATGGCAACCCACTCCAGTATTCTTTCCTTTAAAATTCCGTGGACAGAGGAATCTGGCAGGCTACAATTCATGGTGCCACAAAGTGGCAATGCAACTGACCACACAAAATGTAAACAATAGAAACATAAAACTCAAATTTAATTTTCTTTATCTTACCTGTAAAGCTTGAAAATTGAAAGAGGAAGCTGCGGAGGGTAGGAAAACTGTCCAGGTTGTTCTGGACAGTTTTAATATTTAGCATAGTAAAACTTGCTAGGTTGTTCTGGACAAGAATAATTTTGAAAAAAATTATTCTTTTTTATCAACTAGAACAACAGAATTCACAACTGTTGCTCTTCCTGTTACTCCCATTGTTCTGCCTGGAAATATTATTTTTGCTCAAGTAATAATTAGGGTAGAGCTCTCTGTCTTAGTGCAAACTAAGTTTTATTCAGAGAGGCCAACTATTATAATAAACAATACTAAAATGTCAGGGGCTGGACAAAAATGAGCATTTATTGCTGGTTAATATCACAGCCCAAGTCAAGGATCTTTTCTCTATAGACTCATTCACCAGATTCTCTTTTCTTCCTTTCTTCTTTGCTTCCTTCCTGCATCCCTTCCTCCCTCCCTTCTCTTCTTTCCATCTTTTCTTTCCTTCTCAAACAAATCTTTGAAACTGGACTAAGAAACTAGCTGTTTTGATCACCAGCATCTTTCTTAAAAGCTTTATTTGCTTAATATTGCTATCTGATAATCAGGCTAGTAAAAATTCTGGCCCTGTAACAAAATGCCTATACTTCTAAAAAGCTTTTCCCCACTAGGCTGTATTTTCACTGCTTTTTATTTTAAAGAAACCATGATCATGCAGGATCATTAAGACTGCTTTCTAAGATGAAAAGCTTTATCACTTTAGTCATAAAAATGAAGAAAGGGAGGAAGGGAAAGTAGGATTGAGGCAGGGAGAAAAGAAGGAAGGAGGAAGGAAGGAAGGACGGAAGGAAGGGAAATCTGTCCTGAGTTGGCTTCATGGGCTTGTGACCTCTGCCGCTGCAGAAATCTTCTTACTCACAAGGGTACGGTGTTTGGTTCTGCTATTGGCAACTTGAAATTTTTTAAAACTGTATTTTTTAAAATTGTGTTTTGTATATTAAGTCTAAGGGACAGTGGATCACATGCACGAATAGAGTCTTAATAGGTGATATGTCTCCACCTCTTTTCCCTGCTGTTCAAGGCTGTTCAAGCAGTGTTCACTGTGCCCAGTGAGGATATAATTCTCATTGGCTTTTCTGATTTAGTGCACACAGGATATCTTAGAACTTCTGGATCGTTACTAGATCGTTTAATTCTTGCTGGCAAGTGAAGAAGGAGGGACATGGTGGAGAACTGGGAATTTTTAAGTTTAATTGTATTCCATTAATTTAATTGTGTTTTATCACTTTATTTAAGGGTCCACCTCTCAAAGTGGCATGTTACCTCTTTCACTGTCGTGTGCACTACAACTTGCTGTATCATGGGATTTACTATCAAATATTTCTTTGATGATTTCTATCTTAAGAAGTCTAGTTTCTGAAAGTGCGTGTGTACTAAATCGCTTCAGTCTCGTCCAACTCTAGGTGACCCTGTTCACTACTGCCTGCCAGGCTCCTTTGTCCATGAGATTCTCCAGGCAAGAGTACTGGAGTGGGTTGGCATGCCCTCCTCTGGGGGATCTTCCCAACTCAGTGATCTAACTTGCGTCTCTTATGTCTCCTGCATGGGCAGGCGGATTCTTTACCACGAGTGCCACCTGGGAAGTCAATTACAACTGTGCCACATCATGAGAATCACAGGCTCCAGAGACGGCTCTGATGCTACCTTCTCTTTATACATTCCCCTAAAGTGTTTTCCTTTTCAATAGCATATTGCTGCTACTTTTAAAGAATGTCTATTATATCACCCAGTCCTAGATCTCTTTTTCTACCTTTGTTGTGTCTAATCTTATTTCTAAAAGGAATACAGTTGTCTGAATTACATGAGAATTAAATTATTGTAGTTGAATCAGGGTTGCAGGAAAAAAAGGAAAAAAAAATATATATATATATGTAAGTATATATACACCAATTCAAAGAGCTAAGTCTAGTATCTATAACATATTTTTCTTTAAATAATCTTTTCACTTTATGTTAAAGACGGTTGTTTTGAATTATGTTACACTGTAGTCTGCCAGCTCAATGCAGAGATGTTTCTGAAAACAATTTCACTTAGTATGCCCCCTAAAACACACACACAAAAACTGTTTTTCTCATTTTTTAATTAGTAGCAGCACAATTGTTTCTTAGACTTTTAGAGGCAAGTTCAGACAATACAGTTTGGTTCAATGAGAGAAAAATCACATTTTTATTTCTCCTCAGGCAACTTTGATTTGTTTCAACTGTTTCTGAAAGAATGGAAGTCGCACTTAAATGGCCACTGCTTGATTTATACTGAGCTTCTTTTTTTGTTTGCTATTATTCCTTGTTAATAGGAGAATCTGGAAATGGGAAAAGGATTCACATTCAAAAAAAGAAAAGCAAAAATGGAAGAAGCAATACCATTTTTATTTTCCCTCATCTCACCTGTGTGGGGAATAATGATGAGAGCTCTGTAAGATAAACTCAACAAGTAGTTTCTGGTAATGGTTAAGACATACTTGTATGAGAAGGAAGAAAGATACTCTTCAGTCACTTGTGACTTTGATGTTTGTTTATCAAGTAATTTTAATAGCACCAAACAAAAAAAAGTAGAATTTTTGTTATTAAAATTATTAAATTTTATTAAAATAAGTCAATTATGTACTTAGTATTAATCAACTTTCCCTGATGTATGCAATGACAATAAGAACTCTAACATCTTAGAAGCATAAAATTACATTAGTTTAGTCCTTGCTTTTATTTTGTGTCTGTGGTTGTCATGTGCCTTGCCTCTACTCTGTATGCATCACCTTTTAGAACACAGGCTGAAGGAAGAGCCATATTTTGGAACATTCTATTTAGATGGAAAAGTGAAAAGAACAAGAGAGCTAATGGTAACAGACAACAGCACATAAAGCTTCCTTTGAGATAGGCTCATACCATTTCAGGTTCATTTTATTGGCTGAAGTAAGTCACATGGTCACACTTGACACTGGAAAGTGGAAGTATTACATTGACCAAAATACTTATGGAAAAACACAAACATCTTATGGAAAAACGTAAATGAACTTTTTGGCCAACTAAATATATTTCACCTACAGAGAGGTAATGCAAGTTACATAGCAATGTGCCAAGCTATGTAAACCTCCAATCCAAAAAAGAGGGAGGAACAAATGATTGGAAATCATAAAACAATCTGTCATACTGACACATTGTATTATGTTGACACACTTTCTAGTAGGAAGAAATGTAACATTTTTCTTTCTTAAAAAAATGAGTTCTTCAAATTACACCTACTATGGCTGGCCTCTTGAGAAACCTATATGCAGATCAGGAAGCAACAATTAGAACTGGACATGGAACAACAGACTGGTTCCAAATAGGAAAAGGAGTATGTCAAGGCTGTATATTGTCACCCTGCTTATTTAACTTATATGCAGAGTACATCATGAGAAACGCTGGCCTGGAAGAAGCACAAGCAGGAATCAAGATTGTCGGGAGAAATATCAATAACCTCAGATATGCAGATGACACCACCCTTATAGCAGAAAGTGAAGAAGAACTAAAAAGCCTCTTGATGAAAGTGAAAGAGGAGAGTGAAAAAGTTGGCTTAAAGCTCAACATTCAGAAAAATAAGATCATGGCATCTGGTCCCATCACTTCATGGGAAATAGATGGGGAAACAGTGGAAACAGTGTCAGACTTTATTCTTTTGGGCTCCAAAATCACTGCAGATGATGATTGCAGCCATGAAATTAAAAGATGCTTACTCCTTGGAAGGAAAGTTATGACCAACCTAGATAGCATATTCAAAAGCAGAGACAGTACTTTGCCAAGAAAGGTCTGTCTAGTCAAGGCTATGGTTTTTCCTGTGGTCATGTATTGATGCGAGAGTTGGACTGTGAAGAAGGCTGAGCACCGAAGAATTGATGCTTTTGAACTGTGGTGTTGGAGAAGACTCTTGAGAGTCCCTTAGACTGCAAGGAGATCCAACCAGTCCATTCTGAAGGAGATCAACCCTGGGATTTCTTTGGAAGGAATGATGCTAAAGCTGAAACTACAGTACTTTGGCCACCTCATGCCAAGAGTTGACTCATTAGAAAAGACTCTGATGCTGGGAGGGATTGGGGGCAGAAGGAGAACGGGACAACAGAGGATGAGATGGCTGGATGGCATCACCGACTCGATGGATGTGTGTTTGAGTGAACTCCGGGAGTTGGTGATGGACAGGGAGGCCTGGTGTGCTGCAATTCTTGGGGTCGCAAAGAGTCAGACATGACTGAGCGACTGAACTGACCTGATGGTGTAAAAGTTATAGAAGTCAGAGTAGGAATACTTTAATACTGTAATATTTGAGGTAATTAGAAATTTTAAAAGGTAATGTAAAAATTCAGAGGAAGTGAAACTATTCATTATTATACTATATATATATATATATATATATATATTGTTTTTTACTAAGAGAAGAATGCATTTTAATCAGAGAATATTAGTTTTTTTTTTTTTTCTTTTACTTCAAGCATGCTCTGTCTCTCTTCAGGAATCAACTACTATTTTATAGTATGTGTTTATGTGCCTGATTAAGTGACATTATTTCTCAGGATCTCTTAAGGTCAAGGTGGTCAGTTAGACTTAAGTGGGAGTTGACAGATGGCGCTTCTGAGAAACCTTTGGGACAGAGGGTTAATGTGAACCTCTTTGCTGTTGGAACTTTCTTCTACTTCCTTATTCCTGCCTAAATCTTAAACCTAATGGTTGATGAACTCTAATTATTTGTACTTTGACCTTGAAATTAGAAGCTGAGTGCTAAGAATGTTGGAGTCAAATATTAAAGGTGTTGGCATCTTTGGAGGCAATATGTAGCTTTCCTATCAGTCCTGGAGCGGTTAACTCTATACTTCTTTTATGAGAGGGTGATATAAACTTTAATTTTGTTTGAATCACTATGATTTCCTATTTCTCTTACTAGCAGTTGGTCACAATTATTGTATGGTACAAAACTTAATCAGAAATATTAACTTAAAGTTGAGGAGATCCCATTGTAGATTTTCTAACAGAAATCTTAGTGGATGTTTAACTGGGAAATAAGATAATGAAGAATAAAATTCCAAAGTACAAAAGCAAGATTATGATGCCCGAGACCAGAAAGATGAGTAAAGCCAAAGAAATGGTATTGTAGGAAATAAGATTATGAGTTCATAAAGCTTAAATATTTAGTTGTAATAATAGATACTGACATATGTCTTTGAATATATATACAGATACACTCATTCACACACACAAATCAATAAAAAGTCTAATCATATAGACTCCTCAGTGATAGTTAAACGGGGACACTACAAAACTATGAGCCCTTAGCTAAGTAGATTGATATGTTCTCTACTATAGGGCACTTGGCATCAGTGTCAGCCAACTTGTCTTGCTTCTACAGACTTCTCAGCAATAGCTATTCCCATAAAATGAGAACTGTTCAAATGTTTCTATTGGCAATGGACTGGTGCTTGTGAACATATTAGTGCCCCAGTTGTTCTTATAATTTATTTAATCTACCACTTCAACATTTTTTTTCCTGTTAGTTTCTACTTGGTGTCAAACCACACCTACTTCCAAAAAAAAAAAAAAAAAAATAGAACTTATCACTCATTTCTGAAGAATCTCTGTTGCAAATAACTTGGATCCGCTTTTCCAAACAGTGGGATAACCAGGTACACCAAAATATTTCTTTAAGCCTATGCTGTGCTATCTTTCTCTATTCCCTGATTTTGTCCCCCCCTCACTTATTCATTATCACTTGAAGACAGCAAATCTAAGAGGTCTTTTAGTTCCTGAAAGTTTTAAAACCTTTGCAATATGCCAGAGCAGGCATCTATAATTTAATTGATTAAGATGAAAAGTAAGAAAGAAATGTTCTAAAATGTTTATGTGAGTAAATATCACTAATACACAGGGATGATTTATCATCTAAAGCAGGTGTAATCACCACACATTAACAAGTCTACGTAGAATCAGTTCAGTTCAGTTCAGTTGCTCAGTCATGTCCGACTTTTTGCGACCCCATGAATTGCAGCACTCTAGGCCTCCCTGTACATCACCAACTCCCGGAGTTCACCCAAACTCATGTTCATTGAGTCGGTGATGCCATCCAGTCATCTAATTCTCTGTTGTCCCCTTGTCCCCCTGCCCCCAATCCCTCCAAGCATCAGGGTCTTTTCCAATGAGTCAATTCTTCCCATGAGGTGGCCAAAGTATTGAGTTTCAGCTTCAGCATCAATCCTTCCAATGAACACCCAGATTGATCTCCCTTAGCATGGACTGGTTGGATCTTTTTGCAGTCCAAGGAAATCTCAAGAGTCTCCTTCAGCAGTCAGCTTTCTTCACAGTCCAACTCTCACATCCATACATGACCACTGGAAAAACCATAGCCTTGACTAGATGGACATTTTTTGGCAAAGTAATGTCCCTGCTTTTTAATATGCTTTCTAGGTTGGTCATAACTTTCCTTCCAAGGAGTAAGCATCTTTTAATTTCATGGCTGCAATCACCATTTGCAGTGACTTTGGAGCCCACAAAAATAAAGTCTGACACTATTTCCACTGTTTCCCCATCTATTTGCCATGAAGTGATGGGAGCAGCTATGATCTTAGTTTTCTGAATGTTGAGATTTAAGCCAACTTTTTCACTCTCCTCTTTCACTTTCATCAAGAGACTTTTTAGTGCCTCTTCACTTTCTGCCATAAGGGTGGTGTCATCTGCATATCTGAGGTGATTGATATTTCTCCCGGCAATCTTGATTGCAGCTTGTGCTTCTTCCAGGCCAGGGTTTCTCATGATGTACTCTGCATATAAGTTAAATAAGCAGGGTGACAATATACAGCCTTGACGTACTCCCTTTCCTATTTGGAACCAGTCTGTTGTTCAATGTCCCGTTCTAACTGTTGCTTCCTGACCTGCATACAAATTTCTCAAGAGGCAGGTCAGGTGGTCTGGTATTCCCATCTCTTTCAGAATTTCCCACAGTTTATTGTGATCCACACAGTCAAAGGCTTTGGCATAGTCAATAAAGCAGAAATAGATGCTTTTCTGGAACTCTCTTGCTTTTTCCATGATACAGTGGATGTTGGCAATTTGATCTGGTTCCTCTGCCTTTCCTAAAACCAGCTTGAACATCTGGAAGTTCATGGTTCACGTATCACTGAAGCCTGGCTTAGAGAATTTTAAGCATTACTTTACTAGCCTGTAAGATGAGTGCAATTGTGTGGTAGTTTGAGCATTCCTTGACATTGCCTTTCTTTAGGATTGGAATGAAAACTGACCTTTTCCAGTCCTGTGGCCACTGCTGAGTTTTCCAAAGTTGCCAGCATATTGAGTCCAGCACTTTCACAGCATCATCTTTCAGGATTTGGAATAGCTCAACTGGAATTCCATCACCTCCACTAGTTTTGTTCATAGTGATGCTTTCTAAGGCCCACTTGACTTCACATTCCAGGATGTCTGGCTCTAGGTCAATGATCACACCATCGTGATTATCTGGGTCGTGAAGATCTTTTTTGTACAGTTCTTCTGTGTATTCTTGCCACCTCTTCTTAATATCTTCTGCTTCTTTTAGGTCCATACCATTTCTGTCCTTTATCGAGCCCATCTTTGCATGATATGTCCCCTTGGTATCTCTAATTTTCTTGAAGAGATCTCTAGTCTTTCCCATTCTGTGGTTTTCCTCTATTTCTTTGCATTGATCTTAAGAATGGCTTTCTTATCTCTCCTTGCTATTCTTTGGAACTCTGCATTCAGGTGCTTGTATCTTTCCTTTTCTCCTTTACTTTTTGCTTCTCTTCTTTTCACAGCTATTTGCAAGGCCTCCTCAGACAGCAATTTAGCTTTTTTGCATTTCTTTTTTTGGGGGATGATCTTGATCCCTGTCTCTTGTACAATTTCATGTACCTCCATCCATAGTTCATCAGGCATTCTGTCTATCAGATCTAGCCCCTTAACTCTATTTCTCACTTCCACTATATAATCATAAGGAATTTGATTTAGCTCATACCTGAATGGTCTAGTAGTTTTCCCTACACTCTTCAATTTAAGTCTGAATTTGGCAAAAGGAGTTCATGATCTGAACCACAGTAAGCTCCTGGTCTTGTTTTTGCTGACTGTATAGAGCTTCTTCATCTTTGCCTGCAAAGGATATAATCAATCCTATTTTGGTATTGACCATCTGGTGATGTCCATGTGTAGAGTCTTCTCTTGTGTTGTTGGAAGAGGGTTTTTGCTATGACCAGTGTGTTCTCTTGGCAAAACTCTATTAGTCTTTGCCCTGCTTCATTCCATATTCCAAGGCCAAATTTGCCTGTTACTTCAGGTGTTTCTTGACTTCCGACTTTTGCATTCCAGTCCCTTATAATGAAAAGGACATCTTTTTTGGATGTTAGTTCTAAAAGATCTTGTAGGTCTTCATAGAACCGTTCAACTTCAGCTTCTTCAGAATTACTGGTTGGGGCATAGGCTTGGATTACTGTTATATTAAATGGTTTGCCTTGGAAACAAACAGAGATCATTCTGTCTTTTTTGAGATTATATCCAAGTACTGCATTTTGGACTCTTTTATTGACCATGATGGCTACTCCATTTCTTCTGAGGGATTACTGCCCACAGTAGTAGATATAATGGTCATCTGAGTTACATTCACCCATTCCAGTCCATTTTAATCCACTGATTCCTAGAATGTCAATATTCACTCTTGCCATCTCCTGTTTGACCACTTCCAATTTGTCTTGATTCAAGGACCTAACATTCCAGGTTCCTATGCAATATTGCTCTTTACAACATTGGACCTTGCTTCTATCACCAATCACATCCACAATTGGTACTGTTTTTGCTTTGGTTCCATCCCTTCATTCTTTCTGGAGTTATTTGTCCACTGATCTCCTGTAGCATATTGGACACTTACCGACCTGGGAGTTCCTCTTTCAGTATCCTATCATTTTGCCTTTTCATACTGTTCATGGGGTTCTCAAGGCAAGAATACTGAAGTTCTTTGCCATTCCCTTCTCCAGTGGACCACATTCTGTCAGACCTCTCCACCATGACCCGCCTGTCTTGGGTGGCCCCACATGACAAGGCTTAATTTCATTGAGTTAGACAAGGCTGTGGTCCGTGTGGTCAGATTGACTAGTTTTCTGTGAGTATGGTTTCAGTGTGTCTGCCCTCTGATGCCCTCTCGCAACACCTACCGCCTTGCTTGGGTTTCTCTTACCTTGGACTTGGGGTATCTCTTCATGGCTGCTCCAGCAAAGCACAGCTGCTGCTCCTTACCTTGGGCGAGGTCGCCCCTCCCAACCTTGAACGTGGAGTAGCTCCTCTCGGCCCTCCTATACCCGCGCAGCCGCTGCTCCTTGGATGTGGGATAGCTCCTCTCTCCCGCCACCCCGACCTCACAACCAAATAATTATAAAATTTAACAATTTTTTTTGATTAATCATTATCACATTTATAGAGAATGTGTTTCCTGGAGGAACTGAAAATATTTGGTTGAAGTAAAGAGAATATCATTAGTGTATGTGGGTTGGAATATGAAGAAAGGAAGGAAGAGAAGGAATATGTGGGAGGAAAAGAAAGAAGAGTGTGTGTAAAGTTGCATTTTAGCAGAGAAGATGAACTGAACAATGTTGGAAGTGAGCAAGGGGAAGCTGGCTAAAGACTAAAGAATAATAAAGAAGCTAGATACTAGGCATCTTGTTAATGATCTACAGATTAGCATGTTTCAGCTACTTAAATATTTAATCAACTCTTGTTGACTGGAATCAGAAATTCACACTTAGATATTTCAAAGTGAAAGTGAACTAACATGACACTAATATCCTAGTTATGTGGAAATGCTGAGGTAATGTCTTGGTTTTCCAGGATATTTTGCTGCTCTTATTCCAATAACTAAATATGTATTCTTTTTGCATAATAGCCAAACATTAGGTAGATTAAAGTTATTAATGATTCTTAAAATTAATATCTTTAGAATTATACAATAAACTGTATTAAATTTTCTTTTAATATAAATAAGCTAGTGCTTTCTTTTCACTTATATTCCTTTCTTTCCTGGGAAAAGAAGAGAGTAATTATAAACTTTTTTCTACTCCAGGATCTGCCTCTTAGAAGAGTATCAGTTGCATTCAAGTTCTTACAGTTTAATGTGTCCATTTAAAGTTATTTTCTTCATTTACCTTCATATTCTACATAGTACAGAATAGCTAGCTATCTTGTTGAAATAGAAATGTCCACAGTAGACTCTTTTTTTTCCTTTCAAAAATGCTTTCAAGCCTGATAAAGAAAGAAAAAGATAAAGCCAGCAAAGCACTTGTCATATTTTGTAAGTGCTGCATTTGTTTCAGGCATTTGGGAAAGAACTGAATATATATTATTTGATTTACTTTACTGTCTGTCGGAGTACATTTGGTTCTGTGTATTTTAAACAGAGAGACTGAAATGACTTGATAAACAATATCCATCAAAACAACTTGGAAGTCACTTAAGATGCTGGTTTTTATATGAAGTCAAGATAGTTTTTCCATCCAAGTTGTTTTGAGTGCTTCTGTTAAAAGAATGTAGAAGGAAGGAGATGAGAAAAGGCAAAGCAAAGAAGCAGAAAGGTTTAAACTGGAAATATAACTTTAAATATTGCTAGGGCTTTCAACTAGTAAGTTTCTATCTGATAGTAATGGATGTCAACATTTGGTCTGAAGTTAAAACACTTATTGAAAAGCTCCACTGGCTAAATATGAATTTCCATTTGTAGCAAACTTGCACATGTTATAATTGATTCAAAGTGTTTACTCAAAGATATTCAATTTATGTATTCTGAATTGATTTATTACCATTTAGAAAAGTAACTACAATTGTCATTCTTATTATTTGGGTTTAGAATATCAAATCAGCTTTGGAATATACCATGGCAAGTATTTAACAGCACACACCATTATTCATAAGGAAGGAAAGGAATAGATATTGCCCCATAAAAGAACAGAAAGATTTAGGAAGTTGGTAGAGAATTATCCAATTTGAAATCTGGCCAGGAAATACTGCTTGACACCCAAATTATCCATTGGCAATATGTTCTCTGCTATTTTAGATGGCCATGAATAGCTGTAACATTAGTTTTGTAGCTAAATGATGAGACAAATGGTGAGCCAGTGCATTGACTTCTAATCCCAAACTCTTGTTTATGAGACTATCTCTCTTCTCAACATTACCCTGTTTTGTGGAGGTCTGTGGAACTTAACCCATGTAATGTAGTCATTAAATTTTCTGCCAAGGCCCCCAAAATTAGAATGACTTGATTAATTTGTATGTAGCAATGATATTATCTGATAAGAAGAATCTGTATGATCCAGATTAGAAGGGACAAATAAATGAAAGGAAACTCAATCTTTTATATTCAATCAGAGTAGAGCTTAAAGACAAACCACCACTATCTCTACAATAATCACAGCAACACTGCCCTTTATAACAGTTCTATTTTCAGTTGTGACAGTTTATCTCAGTGTATCCTCTTGCCTAAATAACACCCCTCCAGGGCACAATAATACTGCAAACTTTCATGTTAAATTCTCACTGAACTTCTGACCATGAGCAGCACGATGGATGCTATGGAAGTATGATGACCACTCAGTTGTCAAATTGATGGACAACATGCTTTTCTTTGCAAGAATAAGTGTGATTAATTTTTGCAAACTGAGAAAATCATATTTGAA
Organism: Bos javanicus; assembly: GCF_032452875.1. NCBI lineage: Eukaryota > Metazoa > Chordata > Mammalia > Artiodactyla > Bovidae > Bos > Bos javanicus. Next base: position 54,247,089 of record NC_083869.1, on the reverse strand, counting down.
ACATCTTCTCTGCATGTCATTTGTAAATAATTTGAGAAAAAGCACATATCTGTAAGGCCAAACACAAATGTTAAAAGTGTACTGAAAACTCACATAACTGATAGAGACTGCCTTGTGCAAATAGAAATAATATCTACCCTTGATTACATCCTGTCTCCACATTACCTCTCTTAACGAACAAATACATAACTTTTGGGGTAAAAATGAGGAAGAGTCAGTGAAGGAGTAAAAATAATAATAATAATAAAGTTATTCCAGCAGCTTACTCAAAAAAGATTGTTATCTCTAGGCTGATAGCTTCAATGGAGATGTTTAAGTCTTTGTCTCATTTGAACTCACAGTAGCATTAGGTAGTATTAATCAATCTCTTTCTTTAGAAATTTTCTTTTCCTTCAGCTTTCATGAATACACTCTTCTGCCAAACCACAATACCTATCTTTTTGACCCATTCATGTTAGTTTGTATTAATTTCTGTTGTTCATTTTAGATTTTAGATAGTGGAAGTCCCCAAGATTCTATCTTATTTCTCATCTTTTTATTATATAATTTCTTCTTTGACAATCACATTCACACCTAAGGTTTTATTAATACTTGCTTATAATCTCTTTACTGAGAGCTCACTTCTGAGTTCTAGACTCTTATCATCATCTTCCAGCATAATAGTTGCATTTGGATGCTTCAGAGGCAGCTCAATCTCATGATATGCAAAATCAAACTCAGTTTTGCCCTTTAATATCATGCCCTTCCCTAGTATTCTCTGTTCTAATGAATGGGACTACCATCCATCAAGCTAGGCAGACTAGTTTAAAGGTCTCAATCCTTCTTTCTTTACTCTCATAACAAATAAATTTCCATGTTATTTATTTATATTTTCTAAATATTAATCCATCCCTAATGCTACCTGTGGTTTGTAACTCTCTGGTTAAAGTCTACCTCAGTTGGAGTGTTACAACAGATTCCATCTCATTTGCCCTTCCCATCTTGACCACTTTGTGTTTGCTCTCAAACTGAAGTCATGGTAATGTATTTTAAACCTAAACATATTTGTGTTATTGTTGAGCTAAGAGTCTTCCAAAGGTTGTCAATTGTTCTTGAAATAGATATGCATTCAAGATTCAACCCATGGCTTGCTCTCTCTAGAGATGCCCTCTCTCTCTTCCGAATTTGCATACCATTATTCATCCCTCATTATTTCATCTATGTTGCCTTCTTTAAATCTAAAACTTTCACTTTGATCTTCCTACTCATGCCATTGCACCAGCTTCACCCTGAAAAAATAACACTTCAAGCAAGCTACCTCCTTCTCAATCATAATCTCAGCTTCATCATCTCCCCTCGTGGGGAGCCTATGTCAGTCACACAGCCTAGAAACTGACATGCTATAATTTCCATAACTCATATTTTTCCTTTTATCACAACATGTAATTTTTAATGTCTTCCTAATTAGATGATGAGCTCCACAGAATAATATCCATGTCTATTTGTATTCACATAAATGATAACCTAGTGCCTGAAATCAGAGAAGGCAATGGCACCCCACTCCAGTACTCCTGCCTGGAAAATCCCATGGATGGAAGAGCCTGGTAGGCTGCAGTCCATGGGGTCGCTAAGAGTTGGACACAACTGAGTGACTTCACTTTCACTTTTCATTTTCATGCTTTGGAGAAAGAAATGGCACCCCACTCCAGTACTCTTTCATGGAGAATCCCAGGGATGGGGGAGCCTGGTGGGCTGCCGTCTATGGGGTCGCACAGAGTCGGACACGACTGAAGTGACTTAGCAGCAGTAGCAGCAGTGCCTGAAATATACATATTAAATACTCAAGAATACCGGGGTCCTACCCCAGTTGGATCCAGGGATTCCCTCGGGAGGACAGCATCAGCAACTGAGAGAAATAGAGAAAGAGATAAGGAAAGAATTTTGCAGTTAAGAAAACAGAGGAGAGAAAAGAAACTGATATTCCTTGGTTTATGCAGAAACCCAATAAAGCCCCAGCATGGGACTTGCTCTGTTCACGTAGGCTGCAGGCGCCCTCTCGAATAGCTGGAGGTGCCCCACCTTAGGCACCTTCTGGAGTGGGTCTTAGAAGCTCAGGCAGGAAACTGAATGCAGAGGGCCCCTGTGCTCCAGGGAATCAGCCTGAAAAAGGAAAAGGAAAGAGAAAGAATGACATGGGGAGACCAAGCCTGATGAGCAAGGCCCACACTTTATCTTCCAAAGTAGTTTTTATACCTTAAGTTGTGCATAGAGGATAATGGGGGGACAGATAGAGTCATGCAAGGTCAGCAGTCCTTGATCCTTATCGAAGCCAGGCTTTCTTTCTGCAAACTTATCATATGTAAAACTTTAGGTGATTTACATCATCTTCTGGCCAGGAGGCCTGTTAACATTTTATGATCCTTTCTTCAGAAAACTTATTTTTCTCTAAAGGTGATTATTCTAAAGTCAGGTGCCACTCTCCGAAAGCATTAGATAAAGTTGCATTCCTATAGGGCAAAAGTGTGGTGGGCTATAACAAGAAAAGAATTAACTCAAGGGTCCAAGGTTACAAACATTAAAGCTACTACTTACATTTCCATGTACCAACTATATTAATCAATACACTCCCCAGGGACACAGTAGGTAAGAGATATGGAAACTTGGCAGCAAGCATTAGCTCAACAAAGAAATCCTCTACTAGTTCTATTCTAACAATTTTAACTCTTTGAGAAGCTCTGCATTGTTAGAATATCTTAAGCTTCCCGTGCCTCTCATGGTTGGGAGGCTGAGAACAATCACATGCGTAGCTGCAGGAGTCCGAACAAACCTGTCAGGCAAGCTAGAAAGTCATCAAAGGGGTTTGAATTGAAACACTCCTATTATGTCCAGGAGACTTATTAACTAGAGCTCTAAGTTGATTTTCTTCAGAGAAAGGTGGTCAGGGATAGTCCCCTGTTAATGTCAGATGAGTTGGTGAAAGTCATGAAATAGTAAAACAAACAGATTCTGGTTTTGGGGTAGATGCTCAGGCAGGTCCAGGGGGCCTCTCAAGTTCTGATTCGGCTTTGCATGTCAGACCCTCTCCGCATGACCTTTGTCATGGGTGGGAACACCCGTGCTGGCTCCCGGCATCAGAACTGTTTTTAAATGTTTAAAGGAAAGACCTAGTTTATTTTGTGTATCATCAAGCTGGTTTTCATCATTATAGTTACTCCATATCACCTGTGTTCTCTCACTTTTTCACATCATTACTTTAATAGCATCATTTTTTAATGCTGCCTCAATACAATTTATGATATATGATGAAACCCAAAATAAGGTGAAGGAAATGGTTTCTTAAAAAAGTATGTATGTTTCAAATGATTTTTCTATCATATTGTATTACCTTTAAGATAGTTGGTAAGCTACTTAATTGCTTTGTTTTAGTTTCTTTACCTATAAAAATGGGAAATAATAATATTGATTTATGAGATTATGTGAGAATTAAATAAAACAGTCTAAAGATGGAGAAGCTCTATACACTCAACAAAAACAAGACCAGGAGCTGACTGTGGCTCAGATCATGAACTCTTTATCACCAAATTCAGAATTAAATTGAAGAAAGTAGGGAAAACCACTAGACCATTCAGGTATGACCTAAATCAAATCCCTTATGATTATACAGTGGAAGTGAGAAATAGATTTAAGGGACTAGATCTAATAGACAGACTGCCTGATGAACTATGGACAGAGGTTCATGACATTGTACAAGAGACAGGGATCAAGACTACCCACATGGAAAAGAAATGCAAACAAGCAAAATGGCTGCCTAAGGAAGCCTTACAAACAGCTGTAAAGAGAAGAGAAGTGAAAAGCAAGGGAGAAAAGGAAAGATATAGCCATTTGAATGCAGGGTTCCAAAGAATAGCAAGGAGAAATAAGAAAGCCTTCCTCAGTGATCAATGCAAAGAAATAGAACAAAACAACAGAACGGGAAAGACTAGAGATCTCTTCAAGAAAATTAGAGATACCAAGGGGACATATCATGCAAAGATGGGTGCAATAAAGGACAGAAATGGTATGGACCTAAAAGAAGCAGAAGATATTAAGAAAAGGTGGCAAGAATACACAGAAGAGACGGCTTCACAGCTGAATTCTACCAAAAATTTAGAGAAGAGCTAACACCTATCCTGCTCAAACTCTTCCAGAAAATTGCAGAGGAAGGTAAACTTCCAAACTCATTCTATGAGGCCACCATCACCCTAATACCAAAACCTGACAAAGATCCCACAAAAAAAGAAAACTACAGGCCAATATCACTGATGAACATAGATGCAAAAATCCTCAACAAAATTCTAGCAATGAGAATCCAACAACACATTAAAAAGATCATACACCATGATCAAGTGGGCTTTATCCCAGGGATGCAAGGATTCTTCAATATCCACAAATCAATCAATGTAATACACCACATTAACAAACTGAAAAATAAAAAACATATGATTATCTCAATAGATGCAGAGAAAGCCTTTGACAAAATTCAACATCCATTTATGATAAAATCTCTCCAGAAAGCAGGAATAGAAGGAACATACCTCAACATAATAAAAGCTATATATGACAAACCCACAGCAAACATTATCCTCAATGGTGAAAAATTGAAAGCATTTCCTCTAAAGTCAGGAACAAGACAAGGGTGCCCACTTTCACCATTACTATTCAACATAGTTTTGGAAGTTTTGGCCACAGCAATCAGAGCAGAAAAAGAAATAAAAGGAATCCAAATAGGAAAAGAAGAAGTAAAACTCTCACTATTTGCAGATGACATGATCCTCTACATAGAAAACCCTAAAGATTCCACCAGAAAATTACTAGAAGTAATCAATGACTATAGTAAAGTTGCAGGATATAAAATCAACACACAGAAATCCCTTGCATTCCTATACACTAATAATGAGAAAACAGAAAGAGAAATTAAGGAAACAATTCCATTCACCATTGCAACGGAAAGAATAAAATACTTAGGAATATATCTACCTAAAGAAACTAAAGACCTATATATAGAAAACTATAAAACACTGGTGAAAGAAATCAAAGAGGACACTAATAGATGGAGAAATATACCATGTTCATGGATTGGAAGAATCAATATAGTGAAAATGAGTATACTACCCAAAGCAATTTATAGATTCAACGCAATCCCTATCAAGCTACCAACAGTATTCTTCACAGAGCTAGAACAAATAATTTCACAATTTGTATGGAAAAACAAAAAACCTCGAATAGCCAAAGCAATCTTGAGAAAGAAGAATGGAACTGGAGGAATCAACCTATCTGACTTCAGGCTCTACTACAAAGCCACAGTTATCAAGACAGTATGGTACTGGCACAAAGACAGAAATATTGATCAATGGAATAAAATAGAAAGCCCAGAGATAAATCCATGCACATATGGACACCTTATCTTTGACAAAGGGGGCAAGAATATACAATGGATTAAAGACAATCTCTTTAACAAGTGGTGCTGGGAAATCTGGTCAACCACTTGTAAAAGAATGAAACTGGACCACTTTCTAACACCATACACAAAAATAAACTCAAAATGGATTAAAGATCTAAACGTAAGACCAGAAACTATAAAACTCCTAGAGGAGAACATAGGCAAAACACTCTCCGACATACATCACAGCAGGATCCTCTATGACCCACCTCTCAGAATATTGGAAATAAAAGCAAAAATAAACAAATGGGACCTAATTAACCTTAAAAGCTTCTGCACACCAAAGGAAACTGTTAGCAAGGTGAAAAGACAGCCTTCAGAATGGGAGAAAATAATAGCAAATGAAGCAACCGACAAACAACTAATCTCAAAAATATACAAGCAACTCCTACAGCTCAACTCCAGAAAAATAAACGACCCAATCAAAAAATGGGCCAAAGAACTAAATAGACATTTCTCCAAAGAAGACATACAGATGGCTAACAAACACATGAAAAGATGCTCAACATCACTCATTATCAGAGAAATGCAAATCAAAACCACTATGAGGTACCATTTCACACCAGTCAGAATGGCTGCGATCCAAAAGTCTACAAATAATAAATGCTGGAGAGGGTGTGGAGAAAAGGGAACCCTCTTACACTGTTGGTGGGAATGCAAACTAGTACAGCCACTATGGAGAACAGTGTGGAGATTCCTTAAAAAACTGGAAATAGAACTGCCTTATGATCCAGCAACCCCACTGCTGGGCATACACACTGAGGAAACCAGAAGGGAAAGAGACACTTGTACCCCAATGTTCATCACAGCACTGTTTATAATAGCCAAGACATGGAAGCAACCTAGATGCCCATCAGCAGATGAATGGATAAGAAAGCAGTGGTACATATACACAATGGAGTATTACTCAGCCATTAAAAAGAATACATTTGAATCAGTTCTAATGAGGTGGATGAAACTGGAGCCTATTATACAGAGTGAAGTAAGCCAGAAGGACAAACACCAATACAGTATACTAACGCATATATATGGAATTTAGAAAGATGGTAACAATAACCCGGTGTACGAGACAGCAAAAGAGACACTGATGTATAGAACAGTCTTATGGACTCTGTGGGAGATGGAGAGGGTGGGAAGATTTGGGAGAATGACAATGAAACATGTAAAATATCATGTAGGAAACGAGTTGCCAGTCCAGGTTCGATGCACGATGCTGGATGCTTGGGGCTGGTGCACTGGGACGACCCAGAGGGATGGTATGGGGAGGGAGGAGGGAGGAGGGTTCGGGATGGGGAACACATGTATACCTGTGGCGGATTCATTTTGATATTTGGCAAAACTAATACAATTATGTAAAGTTTAAAAATAAAATAAAATTAGAAAAAAAAAAATAAAAGTGAGTTCAGGCATGATAATAGTTTGCCCCAATTAGCTCAAAATATATCTCTTAAAACAAGGGCCTTCTTCTAAATTTAACTTCATATATTACCTAATAAAATGTGTATATTAAAATATCAAAAAAAAAAAAAGAATACACAGAAGAACTGTACAAAAAAGATCTTCACGACCCAAATAATCACGATGGTGTGATCACTGATCTAGAGCCAGACATCCTGGAATGTGAAGTCAAGTGGGCCTTAGAAAGCATCTCTATGAACAAAGCTAGTGGAGGTGATGGAATTCCAGTTGAGCTGTTCCAAATCCCGAAAGAAGATGCTGTGAAAGTGCTGCACTCAATATGCCAGCAAATTTGGAAAACTCAGCAGTGGCCACAGCACTGGAAAAGGTCAGTTTTCATTCCAACCCCAAAGAAAGGCAATGCCCAAGAATGCTCAAACTACCACACAATTGCACTCATCTCACATGCTAGTAAAGTAACGCTCAAAATTCTCCAAGCCAGACTTCAGCACTACGTGAACTGTAAACTTCCTGATGTTCAAGCTGGTTTTAGAAAAAGCAGAGGAACCGGAGATCAAATTGCCAACATCTGCTGGATCATGGAAAAAGCAAGAGAGTTCCAGAAAAACATCTTGTTCTGCTTTATGCCAAAGCCTTTGACTGTGCGGATCACAATAAACTAGAAAACTCTGAAAGAGATAGGAATACCAGGCCACCTGACCTGCCTCTTGAGAAATCTGTATGCAGGTCAGGAAGCAACACTTAGAACTGGACACGGAAAACAGACTGGTTCCAAATAGGAAAAGGAGTACATCAAGGCTGTATATTGTCACCCTGCTTATTTAACTTATATGCAGAGTACATCATGAGAAATGCTGGACTGGAAGAAACACAAGCTGGAATCAAGATTGCCAGGAGAAATATCAATAACCTCAGATATGCAGATGACACCACCCTTATGGCAGAAAGTGAAGAGGAACTAAAAAGTCTCTTGATTAAAGTGAAAGAGAAGAGTGAAAAAGCTGGCTTAAAGCTCAACATTCAGAAAACGAAGATCATGGCATCCGGTCCCATCACTTCATGGGAAATAGATGGGGAAACAGTGGAAACAGTGTCAGACTTTATTTTTGTGGGCTCCAAAATCACTGCTGATGGTGATTGCAGCCATGAAATTAAAAGACGCTTACTCCTTGGAAGGAAAGTTATGACCAACCTAGATAGCATATTCAAAAGCAGAGACATTGCTTTGCCAACAAAGATCCATCTAGTTGAGGCTACGGTTTTTCCTGTGGTCATGTATGGATGTGAGAGTTGGACTGTGAAGAAGGCTGAGCACGGAAGAATTGATGCTTTTGAACTGTGGTGTTGGAGAAGACTCTTGAGAGTCCCTTGGACTGCAAGGAGATCCAACCAGTCCATTCTGAAGGAGATCAGCCCTGGGATTTTTTGGAGGGAATGATGCTGTAGCCGAAACTCCAGTACTTTGGCCACCTCATGCGAAGAGTTGACTCATTGGAAAAGACCCTGATGCTGGGAGGGATTGGGGGCAGGAGGAGAAGGGGACGCCAGAGTATGAGATGGCTGGATGGCATCACTGACTTCAAGATGAGAGTCTGAATGAACTCCAGGAGTTGGTGATGGACAGGGAAGCCTGGCATGCTGTGATTCATGGGGTCGCAAAGAGTCAGACACGATTGAGCGACTGAACTGAACTGAACATTCTTAATGCTTACTCAATAAATATGAGCAAATGTTCTCAATCAGATTTTTCATGTATTGGAAAATTTGAGGGAATATACAAGGTGATGGGTTTCCCAAGTGGCTCAAGTGGCAAAGAATTGAAAGGTTGTTGTTGAATCACGCGAATACACCAGGATTCTTGGCCCCCAGAGGAGAAGAATTCAATCCGGGGCCAGAGACGAGGCTTGATCGCTCAGAGCTTTTGTGTAATAAAGTTTTATTAAAGTATAAAGGAGATAGAGAAAGCTTCTGACATAGGCATCAGAAGGGGGTAGAAAGAGTACCCGCTTGCTAGTGTTAACAATGAATTTATATACTCTCCAGTGAATCCAAAGAATGTCTGGAGGTTGTAAAGACCTCATCAGACCTACTCCCATAATTTACATTTTAAGATAACAGAATTAGCCAGAAGGTTTAATCCAAAGACTGTCCTTAATCCAGAGACTGTCCTCAGGCAGAATACATTATTGTTATATAATCCTAAGGAATGTGGAGAAAGAAAAAAAGTTTGTCCTTTCTTCCTCCTTAAGAATTCCAGACCCCTCTCTCTTTGGGGACCCCTAGACTTCCTATCAACCTGCCTAGGAACTGACTCTCTCAGAATCTACCTGCCAATGCAGATCATACGGGCTTGCTCTCAGGAACAGGAAAATCCCCTGGAAAATGAAATGGCAACCCACTCCAGTATTCTTGCCTGGGAAATCCCATGGACAGAGGAGCCTGGTGGGCTACAGTCGATAGTGCTGCAGAGTCGAAGTTGACTCAGCAACTGAACATGCACATATGCATACAAGGTGCTGCTGGTTATAGATGCTTTAATTTTGATGGATCAGTCAGTGCGGAGTTCCATAGTAGAAATTTGGAATCTATTCAAAAAACTGATGTATAAAACAGCTTTTTTTTTTTTTTCTTTCCCCCCCCCTCAGTAATGATGTAGTTTCATAAACTCTAAGGGCAATACAGGAAAAAGACACTATCCCATATCTTCAGACACTTCTAAAAAGAAAAAATATGGCAAAATAATAGTCAGCAATTCATCTTTGGCATAAATGCTTAAAGTCTATGCAGATGTTTTTAGTTCTAGCCTTGGCTTGGGTATCGACTTACAGTAAAAACTGCTTAATTGGCTTCTATAAAGAATGTACTTATTCTGGACTTGAAGTTTAAAGAGGATATTCATTTTGATGAGGATTATTATAGTTGAAGAATTTTCTACTTCAAGTCAATATATTTCTGGAAAAATTATTACAAAGTCTAGAGATAACCAGAATAAAAGGCAATTCATGTAACAGCTGAATTGTAATAAAAGATGATATGTATTTTGCACTTTTTTCAGCAATTCTGAAAATGATTCGCTCTTCACAATTATTTTGATTTTGGGGGATATAGTTTTAATTGGCTGTCATGTTTAGTTTGTTGTCGCACAATGTTATCCACTGAACATAGAGATATATAGGAAAATGCTTAAATTTTTGTTCTAATTTTAAATGGAACATAAATCTACTGCAGCCATCAGTTGATTACATGAACTTCCTTTATTTTTTTGTGCAGAATTATAGTTGGAAAGCAGTTTCAAGTGTCTTTCCCAGAGGTAGAGATGGTATGAAAAATAAAATAATATGTAAACTCCTTCACTGATTCCATTCAGTAGATTTGTATCATTTCAAATATACTTCTAGGCACCAGAATGTTATAGAGTTATACACAGATATATAGACAAGAATGAAAATAATCTCTAACTGGGAAAATATTTTGAATGTTAAATTGCTCCTGTTAATTTATATATTGGAGAAGGAAATGGCAACCCACTCCATTATTCTTACGTAGAGAATCCCCATGGACAGAGGAGCCTGCTAGGCTACAGTCCATGGGGTTGCAAGAGTCGTACACAACTTAGCGACTAAACCATCACCAATCTATATATATTTTGTGTTGTTCAGTCACAAAATATAAGTTGTTTCCCACTCTGCAACCTCAAGGACTACAATACTCCAAGTTCTTCTGTCCTCCACTATCCCCTGGAGTTTGCTCAAATTCATGCCTACTGAGTTGGTGATGCTATCTAACCATACTATTCTCTGCCACCTCCTTTTCCTTTTGCCTTCAGTCTTTCCCAGAATCAAGGTCCTTTCCAATGAGTCAGCTCTTCGCATCGAGTGGCCAAAGTTTTTGAGGTCGAACTTCAGCATCAGTTCTTCCAATGAATATTCAGTGTTGATTTCCTTTAGGATTTACTGGTTTGATCCTTTTGCAGTCCAAGGAACTCTCAAGAGTCTTCTCCAGCACCACAATTTAAAAGAATCAATTCTTTGGTGTTCAACCTTCTTTATGTTCCAACTCTCATGTTCATACATGACTACTGGAGTTTATATATGATAGCTTATGGTGAATGATGTCAGATTTGAGATCTCCTAAGTAGAAGATTTAGCTTCGGGACTGGAGAACAGGCTTGATCACTCAATCAATTTTGTGTAACAAAGTTTTATTAAAATTTGAAAAGGGACAGAGAAAGCTTCTGACATAGACATCAGAGGAGGATGGAGATTGCCCTGCTCATTAGTCTTAGCAAGGGAGCTATGTACCTTATTACAGTAAAGGGTCTTACCAGACCCACTCCCATAATATACATCTTAAGATAACATGATTAGTCAACAGGTTCTTTTTAAGGAGAAACATGTCCTTGAGCAAGATACATTGTTATATTGACTAAGACAAAGCAATGTAGAAAAAAATGTTTGTCCTTTTCTCCTCCTTGAGAGCCTTGGACCCCTTTCTCCTTCTCGAGGGCCCTGAACCCCTTCCTCCTCAAGGGCTTCAAACTCCTTATCAACCTACCTAGGGATGAGCTCTCTCATTTCCACCTTTTTCTTTTAAGAGACTATAGCTGCCAAGGGAAAAGGGGCATTGCTCTAATTCTGTAGCTACTTCCTGCTGGCCAGGGGCACAGGCCCTAAATTGTTGAGGCAGCATATTCTCCTAACCCTCATATTAAGGGTCTCTGATCCAGGGGCCTCAAGTAATAGCTGGAGGAGGTCGTGGCACTCGTAGGAGCTTGAACAACCATTTGTAGCTTAAAAGCTTTCAGACGGTTAGAAACAAACCCCATTTTGCAATTACAGATGTAAGGCAAAACAGTCATTAAACCAAATTAAAACACAATCAAAATTAAAAGTTACAGTATGTCCATAGTTAGATCAGTCCATCTTAGAATTGTTAGATGTCATCAGAACAAGAAGTGGCATCACATGTGATTGTTGTTGGTGAAGGTATTCACAGGGTTGAAGAAAGCCCTTTCCTTGAAATGGAGAAACCCACTATGGGAAGCCTTCAGTTGATGAGGAGGTTGAAAAGCTGAAAGCTGAGTCACGTAATTAATTATAAGGCTTCAGAATCTATGATAATATCTGTGCACAAAAACAGTCTGTCATAGACACAGTCTCTTCTTAGGGGCACTTCAAGCCCTCTTTAAAGCCATGGGTAAAACTTTAAACCAACTGTCTTGTGTTTCCTGAGTTAGCTTCCACAGGTGCATCTTAATAATGTCATTAGCCTTTTCAACTTTTTCTGAAGATTGAAGTCCCCAGGAATAGTGTAAGTGAAACTCTATTCCTAGAGCTTTTGATACCCCTTGAGTTACAGCATTTTTGAAGGTGGAGCATTGTTGCTCTGAATGTTAGAGTTTAAGATCCCAATTACATCATGAGAAGTCAGTACAGTAAGATTTTCTCCATTAGTACCTTATGAATTGTATGCATTACCAAAACAATAGTAGCAATTACCCTTAAAGAATGTGGCAATAGCCTTTTTTTTCAGAAACAAACTAAACTCTGATCCTATGGGCAAGCTCAAAGTTGGAGCCTGAAGGAGAGAGTTTGAAAAGCCTTAAAACCTTTTGAGTCTCTGGACACCAAACCAGCTCGTCGGTTTGGGCCTGCTGAGTCTCAGTTATAAGTTGATATAGGCCAGACAAGTTCCCCATAACCCAGAATCCAAATGCAGCAATGGGCTGTATTGCCAAAGAATCCTCTCAGTTGTCTTAAAGTCATAGATAGGGGATAATTTAGGATAGGTTTAACTCTAGAAAGCATCCTTCAAATCAATGACTGAAAAATATTTGGCTCATTCAGGAATTTTAGACAAAGTATAAGGATTAGGCACTTATTATTTGCATCTTGAACAAGTCTCCATTTATCATTTGACTTTTTCCACACCCCAAAAAAGGAGTGTTGTATGGACTATTACAAGAAATTAATAGTCCTGTAATTTTCAATTAAATTTTAAATTTTCAATGATGGGTTTTAATCCTTCCTTAACCCCGGGCTTTGTGGATACTGCTTTTGATGTGGAAATAGGTGAGGGTCTTTGAGCTTGATAATGACAGGAATAGCATTTTGTGTTCAACCCAAAGTTTTTCCATCAGCCCACACTTTAGGATTTACATTTTGTTCAATTAATGGGAGAGAAAGAGCAAGCTCCATATTCATGAAAACAGAGGCCTGGACCTTGGTCAGTATATCCCTCCCCAAAAGGGGTGAGGGAGACTCTGGCATGATTAGAAACTCATGAGAAAAAGAGCACAGAGTCCCAGTTGCAGCTTAAAGAATGACTGAAATCATATCGTTTGGTTCATCCAGACAGCCCCATTATGGTAGTGGGTGAAGAGGAAAGCAGACTAGGACCTTCAGTGAGGGCAGAGAAAGTTGCCCCAGTGTTAAAAAAAAAAAAAAAAAAAAATTGATTGCCACCACCACCACCCCTCACACACACACACACACACACACACACACACACAGTCATTAACACCTGGGGTTCCTCATGTGTAATTAGGATGGGAGCTTGTGTGGGGACCCCAGGGCATCTTCAGTCCCAATTGCCTTGAGAGTCCAATCCCTGGACCTATGCCTTGGAGGGCAGTCTCTTTTCCAGTGCAGTCCTCTGTAGACAAGACATGGAGCTGGGGGCAGCTTAGACACCCAAGGGGAATCCCGCTTGAGATTCCCCTCCTTTACACAGTAATAACAAGTCCATCCTTTTTCACCTGGGTCCCTCTGGGTACTTTTCTCAGGCTATTTCAGGGCAGGTCTAACAGCCATTTTGGGGGCTTCAGTCTTCTGCCTGATTCTTTTTCTGCCTCCTATTTTCCTCCTCATATTGTCTACCATAATATACTGCCTGAGCCAGCTGCAACAGTTTTTCAAAAGACCTGTTTAGTTTTAGTAGCTTATGGCTGATATCTGGAGCTGATTGAGTGAGACATCTATCTTTAAGATCATTCCTCTTTCCTCACTTTTGGGAACATCAGTAAACTTGTGGAGAGCCTCCCATAGTCCATCTAGGAATTTATCAGGAGTTTCCTTCTCTCCCTGTTCTATGTCAGCCAACTTAGCATAGTCTAAAGTCTCAGCACACGCTTGCTTGAGTCCTTCAAGAACCCAGCAAAATGGCTCTGTTATGGGAACTGTTTGGCTCCCAGTAGGGAGGAGGGCTATTTCATGTTCCCTCTTTCCTCTTATCTCACGTTCAAGCCATTAATCTCCAAAAGTAGTAGCTTCCTCCAAAACTCAAGCTTTCGAGTCAGGATTCAGCGTCTGTCCCAAGAAATACATTACATCTCTCCAAGTAAGCTCATAAAGTAAAGTTAGTCCCGTAAAGGCTTCTATGTACAGTTTGGATCCTCTTGATAGTCTTTGACCACACTTGGTACTGTTGAATTTCTGCAAAGACTGAGCCAAACCCTCCTGGAAGGGTGCACTAATTCTCAGCCTGTTCAGTAGGGAGGCCCTGATACAGAGGCAAAGTAAGAGAACAGGAGGGAGCTGAAAGTTTCACACCCAAATCTGTATGTGCCCTTAGGACATAAGTCTGGCGTGTCTCACAGAGAGATGAAGAGCAACATATATGGCACTTCTACCCATTTCGCTTGCTTTCTACAGAACTGATCTAATTGCAAAACAGTGTTACAATTGAGAGCCTTCAACAAGCTAGCATTCTCCATCTTCCAAAGGAAACTGTGGCCATTCCATATCACAGAAGAAGATCAGGCATAAATATTTTTAAAAGTTTATTAGAATCACAGACATTGATACCAGGTGCAATTGGGCCAGGAGAAAAGTCTCAACTAGGGTTGCATTTTATAATACTCTGTTCTATTTAATAAATTCTTGCCCTAATTTTTTTTTATAATGTGATATCACAAGGTACTAGGAGATGTGTATTTTATTAATATTTAAGGAATTCTACATTTATCTTATTTATAATGTTATATTTTAAAAATATATTTTAAGTTTTAATGTTCTTCAGCGGTTGTGATATAAGGTCTAGGTAATTATAGGAAGTCATAAAACATGAAGACTAAAAAAGTGATAATTCAATTTCAAAAGTAATAATTCCAATCAATTAGTTAAAACTATAACAAAAAAGTGAAAGAGGAGAGTGGAAAAAGTTGGCTTAAAGCTCAACATTCAGAAAATGAAGATCATGGCATTTTGGTCCCACCACTTCATGGGAAATAGATGGGGAAACAGTGGAAACAGTGTCAGACTTTATTTTGGGGGACTCCAAAGTCACTGCAAATGGTGATTGCAGCCATGAAATTAAAAGACGCTTACTCCTTGGAAGGAAAGTTATGACCAACCTAGAAAGCTTATTAGAAAGCAGGGACATTACTTTGCCAACTAAGGTCCGTCTAGTCAAGGCTATGGTTTTTCCAGTGGTCATATATGGATGTGAGAGTTGGACTGTGAAGAAAGCTGAGCGCTGAAGAATGGATGCTTTTGAACTGTGGTGTTGGAGAAGACTCTTGAGAGTCCCTTGGACTGCAAGGAGATCCAACCAGTCCATTCTGAAGGAGATCAGCCCTAGGATTTCTTTGGAAGGAATGATGCTGAAGCCAAAAGTCCAGTACTTTGGCCACCTCATGCGAAGAGTTGACTCATTGGAAAAGACTCTGATGCTGGGAGGGATTGGGGGCAGGAGGAGAAGAGGATGACAGAGGATGAGATGGCTGGATGGCATCACTGACTCTATGAACGTGCGTCTGAGTGAACTCTGGGAGTTGGTGATGGACAGGGAGGCCTGGCGTGCTGTGATTCATGGGGTAGCAAAGAGTTGGACACTACTGAGTGACTGAACTGAACTGATAACAAAAAAACCTAATTTTTAAAAAGATTTCTGCTCACCTTGGCTCTTTTTCTTTAATGTCTCTATTATAATAATTCAATGTTATATAACTCATGAATTATATAACAAAAAGTTTATCTACTATTGAGATATTCATTTTCCAAGCTGAAAATGTTTTAAGTATCTTATATTACTGAAAATGCTACCTATGATGAGTTTGTTAACATTTTTATTTTGAACCCAATTCTTTACATTGTTATTGTTTTCAGAGACTGGGGATATCCTGTGGATAATCTTTTATATATACATATTTCTACTATTTATAATAAGTGTGGCTGTCACTTATCAATCATCTTCCTAATATTATGGTTTTGGTGTAGACATATGATAGTTTTTAACATTTTGTTGAGAAGTTCTTTGAAAAGTGTTAAATTTCTGTGAAGTATAAAGGGTAACAATTAGGCAAATTTCATATTAAACCTGTTTTAAATTTTTAATCAGTTAAATATTTCTAAGTGTGTATTAAATTTGGTAATGGAATGCTTCTGTTAGGTCCATACCATTTCTGTTCTTTATTGTGCCCATCTTTAAATGAAATATTCCCTTGAAGAAATCTCTACTGTTTCCCATTCTATTGTTTTCTTCTGTTTCTTTGCATTGATCACTAAGGAAGGCTTTCTTATGTCTCCTTGCTATTCTTTGGAACTCTGCATTCAAATGGGTATATCTTTTTCTCCTTTACTTTTAGCTTCTCTTCTTTTCTCATCTATTTGTAAGGCCTCGTCAGACAACCATTTTGCCTAAAAAGGCAAATGCAAAAGCATTTCTTTTTCCTGGGGATGTTCTTGATCCCTGTCTCCTATACAATGTCATGAACCCCCATCCATAGTTCTTAAGGCACTCTTTCTATCAAATCTAATCCTTTGAATCTATTTGTCACTTCCACTGCTGTTCTTTGGAACTCTGCATTCTAATGGGTACGTCTTTCCTTTTCTCCTTTGCCTTTCACTTCTCTTCATTTCACAGCTATTTGTAAGGCCTTCTCAGACAACCATTTTGCCTTTTTGCATTTCTTTTTCTTGAAGATGGTCTATCAAGACTCTGCTTCCTGTACAATGTCACGAACCTCCCTCCATAGTTCTTCAGGCACTCTGTCTATCAGATATAATCCCTTGAATCTATTTGTCATTTCCACTGTATAGTCATAATGGATTTGATTTAGGTAATACCTGAATGGTCTAGTGGTTTTCCATTCTTTCTTCAATTTAATTCTGAAGTTGGCAATAAGGAGTTCACGATCTGAGCCAGAGTCAGCTCCCAGTGTTGTTTTTGCTCACTCTATAGAGCTTCTTCCTCTTTGGCTGCAAAGAAAATAATCAATCTGATTTTGGTATTGACCGTCTGGTGATGTCCATGTATAGAGTCTTCTCTGTGTTGCTGGAAGAGAGTGTTTGCTATGACCAGTGAATTCTCTTGGCAAAACTCTGTTAGGCTTTGGCCTGTTTCATTTTGTACTCCAAGGCCAAATTTGCCTGTTACTCCAGGTATTTCTTGACTTCTTACTTTTTCATTCCAGTCCCCTATAATGAAAAGAACATCTTTTGGGGGTGTTAGTTCTAGAAGGTCTTGTAGGTCTTCATAGATCTGTTCAACTTCAGCTTCTTCAGCATTACTGGTTGGGGCATAGACTTGGATTACTTTGATTTTGATGGTTTGCCTTCGAAATGAACAGAGATCATTCTTTCATTTTTGAGATTGTATCCAAGTACTACATTTTGGACTTTTTTATTGACCATGATGGCTACTGTATTTCTTCTAAGGGATTCTTGCCCACAGTAGTTGATATAATGGTCATCTAGGTTAAATGAGTCCATTAAATGGACTCATGCCAGTCCATTTTAGTTAGCTGATTTCTAAAATGTTGATTTTCACACTTGCCATCTCCTGTTTGACCTCTTCCAATTTGCCTTGATTCATAGACCTAATATTCCAGGTTCCTATGCAATATTGCTCTTTACAGCATCAGACTTTACTTCCATCAGCAGTCACATCCACAACTATGTGTTGTTTTTGCTTTGGCTCCATCTCTTCATTCTTTCTGGAGTTATTTCTCTACTCTTCTCCAGTAGCATATTGGGCACCTACTGACCTGGGGAGGTCATCTTTCAGTGTCATACCTTTTTACCTTTTCATACGGTTCATGGGGTTCTCAAGGCAAGAATACTGAAGTGGTTTGCCATTCCCTTCTCCAGTGGACAACGTTTTGTCAGAACACTCCACCATGACCCATCCATCTTGGTTGCCCCTATACAGCATGGCTCAGTTTCACTGAGTTAGACAAGGCTGTGGTCCATGTAATCAGATTGGTTAGTTTTCTGTGATTGTGGTTTTATTCTGTCTGCCCTCTGATGGATAAGAATAAGAGGCTTATGGAAGCTTCCTGATGGGAGAGACTGACTGAGAGGGAAACTAGGTAATATTCTGATGGGCTGGACAATGTTCAGTAATCTTTAATCCAATTTTCTGTTGATGGGCAGGTCTGTGTTTCCCCCCTGTTATTTGATCTGAGGCTAAACTATGGTGGAGGTAATGAAGATAATGGTGATCTCCTTCAAAAGGTGCCATGCACATACTGCCGCACTCAGTGCCTCAGACCCTGAAGCAGGCCACCGTCGACCCATGCCTCCACTGGAGACTGCTGGACACTGCTCCTTTCTCCTGGGTCCTGGTGTGCACCAGGTTTTGTTTGTGCCTTGCAAGAGTCTCTTTCCCCAGTCCTGAGTAAGATCTGGTGGTTCTATGGTGGGGTTAATGGCAACCTCCTCCAAGAGGGTTTATGCCATACCCAGGTCTACTGCACCCAGAGCCCCTGCAGAGGCCACTGCTGACCTGTACCTCCACAGGAGACACTCAGAAACAGTTCAGCCTCAGTCTCTGCAGGTTGCACGTGTGTTTTGCGCCCTTCCCAGGTCTGAGCAGATCAGGTGACCAGGTGCTTGGTGAAAGCACTGTCCCAGGTGGGCCCTGTGTCTTAATCACTTCCCCAGCCTTGGCCACTTTGTTACTCAGGTGCGCCCCAAGAACAACATTTCAGGTGTGCCATATCTCTCCTCTGGAGAGCTGACCTCAGGCTGTGACCCTCCTGGCAGATGTCAACCACCTGCCAGGATCTTGGGAAGACATGGTTAGCAGCTGTGAGCCTGCTCACAGTTTGGTGAAAGATAAGAAGAGGTGGCAAGAATACACACACAAAAAAACAATACAAAAAAAGATCTTCATGAACCAGATAATCATGATGGTGTGATCACTCACCTCGAGCCAGACATCCTGGAATGCAAAGTCAAGTGGTCCTTAGGAAGTGTCACTACGAACAAAGCAAGAGGAGGTGATGGAATTCCAGTTGGGCTATTTCAAATCCAAAAAATGATGCTGTAAACGTGTTGCATTCAATATGCCAGCAAATTTAGAAAACTCAGCAGTGGCCAAAGGACTGGAAAAGGTCAGTTTTCATTCCAATCCCAAAGAAAGGCAGTGCCAAAGAATGTTCAAGCTACCCCACAGTTGCACTCATCTCACACACTAGCAAAGAAATGCTCAAAATTCTCCAAGCCAACCTTCAACAGTTTGTGAACTTTAACATCCAGATGTTCAAGCTGGATTTAGAAAAGTCAGAGGAACCAGAGATCAAATTGCCAACCAACGAGTTTCAGAAAAACATCTATTATTGCTTTATTGACTATGCCAAAGCCTTTGACTGTATGGATCACAACAAACTGTGGAAAATTCTTCAAGAGATGGGAATATCAGACCACCTGACCTGCCTCCTAAGAAATCTGTACACAGGTCAAGAATCAACACTTAGACCTGGAAATGGAAAAACAGACTGGTTCCAAATTGGGAATGGAGTAAGTCAAGGCTGTATATTGTCACCCTGCTTATTTAATTTATATGCAGAGTACATCATGAGAAATGCTGGATTGGATGAAGCACTAGCTGGAATCAATATTGCTGGGAGAAATATCAATAACCTCAGATATGCAGATGACACCACCCTGATGGCAGAAAGCAAATAAGAACTGAAGAACCTCTTGATGAAAGTGAAAGAGAATAGTGAAGAAGTTGGCTGAAAGCTCAACATTCGGAAAACTAAGATCATGGCATCTGGTCTCATTACTTCATGGCATATAGATGGGGAAACAATAGAAACACTGTCTGACTTTATTTTTGGGGGCTCCAAAGTCACTGCAGATGGTGACTGCAGCCATGAAATGAAAAGAAGCTTGCTCCTTGGAAGAAAAGCTATGACCAACCTAGATGGCATATCAAAAAGCAGAGACATTACTTTGCAAACAAAGGTCCATCTAGTCAAAGCTATGGTTTTTCCAGTAGTCATGTATGAATGTGAGAGCTGGACTAAAAGAAAACTGAGAACTGAAGAATTGATGCTTTTGAACTGTGATGTTGGAGAAGACTCTTGAGAGTCCCTTGGACTGCAAGGAGATCAAATCAGTCAATCCTAATTGAAATCAGTTCTGAATATTAATTTGAAGGACTGATATGTAGTTGAAACTCCAATACTTTGGCCACCTGATGCAAAGAACTGACTCAACTGAAAAGACCCTGATGCTGAGAAAGATTGAAGGCAGGAGGAGAAGGGGATGACATAGGCTGAGATGGTTGGATGGAATCACCGATGCGATGGACATGAGTTTGAGTAGGCTCCAGGAGTTGGCAATTGACAAGGAAGCCTGGTGTGTTGCAGTCCATGGGGTTGCAATAGTCGGAACAGGACTCAGCGACTGAACTGAACTGAATGGAATGCTGCTGCTGCTGCTGCTGCTAAGTCGCTTCAGTCGTGTCCGACTCTGTGTGACCCCATAGACGGCAGCCCACCAGGCTTCTCCGTCCCTGGGATTCTCCAGGCAAGAACACTGGAGTGAGTTGCCATTTCTTTCTCCAATGCATGAAAGTAAAAAGTGAAAGTGAAGTCGCTCAGTTGTGTCCAACTCCTAGCGACCCCATGGACTGCAGCCTACCAGGCTCCTCCATCTATGGGATTTTCCAGGCAAGAGTACTGGAGTGGGTTGCCATTGCCTTCTCCAGAATGGAATGCTAAGTTGATGATATTCAACTTAGCCAAGAATTTTAACAACACAAAAAACAGCACAAAACATGAAGTCCTTTATGACAAATGCATAATAAGACTGAAATTATAACAATTACCCTTCAAATTATGCCAATAAAATGGTAGAATCTAACATTTCATGTGGTGGCAACAATCAAGTTTGTTGCACATTTTACATTATTCAGAAAACATTAATAATTTCATTGCAAAATGGTATGAGTAGCACATCAGAAGGCATTTAATCAATTAATGTCAAACAATAAACTACTGTTGTTCAGAACTAAGCTAAGAAGTTTTGACATTCATTCATTTCATTTAATCTTTATTGAATGAGACAACTCAGGGAGGTAAAAAGTGCTATCTTCACTTAGAGACTGAAAAAAAAATGTAAGAATGGATAAAACATTAAGGAAACAGATGCAGGTAGATAAAATAAAGCAAAAGGACCCTCTTTGGCAAAGATTTCTAACCTAGTATTAAAGTAAGTATCTTTTTTTTTTTTTCAAATGTAAGAGACTTTATCACCAGAAATTTACATAGCAATTTCTATTCAAGAGCAAGTCTACTAAGACATAAAGATCACAAGTCTCTATGAAATCTCCCCCAAATTTTTTTTGTTTTTCGTCCTCCAGGGTAAGATTGTATTGTGGCCACAAGATGTTTAAAAATAAATGAATCATAACATTGAGTAAGAAGTATCATTGATTACAATATTTTTAATGCTCCAAAGCATGTCACTGTGGGCCCTTTCTTCAGCACTTACTGTCACATAATTACTGTCCTAAATTTTTTCTATTTGTGCTTACTTCAGGGAATGAAAATAAATGAAGTGGAAATGCACCGATAGCTCCAGTTAGTGAAGAGATCAAATGAACTTTGGCTCTGCACTTTACAGCCACAGAAGGCAGTGGCTCCCACATCAAACAGTTCTACTAAAGAGATCTACATCCCAGGAAGTGAAAATACTTCGTTTCTTGAGGATTCTGGGGTTAGAAGAAATTGTAAATATTGTTTTCCTCATTTATGTACAAATGTTTTAGTAATCAATCAGGAGAGCTAAAGAGGGAGTTCTAGGTTTGGAGAAGATAAACACAACCTTTAAAAGTGTAGATTATTCTACTAAGAATCATCACATTTAGGATTGCCATATTTAGCAAACAAAACTATAAGATGACCAGCTAAATTATAATTTCAGGTAAACCATGATTTTTTTGTTAGTAGAAGTATGCCCAAAATGTTGCATCATATATACTGACATTTTTCAATTGTTTTTCATCTAAAATTCAAATCTTCTGGGGATTCTATATTTTATTTGTCAACCCTACAAGAAAAAGCATCAACTAGAAGATATTTTGGGAATGTGGACAATCAGACAATAGTTCAACAACTCTTCAGAAAGAAGAATGGATATATCAAAATGCAGGTCTAACATATTAGCCCATGGGTTATTTATTAATTTATTTATTTTCTGGGCCAAAGCACATTAGGCAAGAAAGAAATGACTGTTCCCTGAAATAAGGGAAAGGTGGTTACTCTGTTTTCAGTTCTATATTTTTCAGTTCAATGCAGTGCTCTGTATAAGTTATGTTACCTTACTTGCTGGCAATACAAAGACCCACATATCACATCCATTTCATCTCCTGGGTTTTATAACCTTTATTACTGAGAGCCATTTCCCTGAACTTTATTTAGTTTAGACCTCAGACTTTATTTTGACCACTGTTTTTATGTATGCATAAGCTTTGTTTTAAAGGACTTCTAAGACTTACAAACTAAATAGGATTCCTAGTTTTCTGTGTGTAGCTGTGTCATTTACATTTTATAGTGTTGACAGATGAGAAAATGAACAAAAAGGGCAAGTTTTCAAAACATCCAATGAACCTAGGAGCTTTAGACATTTAAGTTAATAAGAATGGGGCTCAAAATGTCACCCCAGCTAGAAACAAAATGACAAGGGCTATTCAGTCTCATGCTTACAAACTTACACAACACTTATTTTCTGAATTTAAGAGCAGTGCCCCACAGCCCACCTCCATGTTCTCATTGGTAAACTAACATACAGTATAGAAAGCATGTCTGTATATTCCATGGCCTGCATGGGTTTCTCTGAAATATCTGCGATCACATGAGTTAGTGAGGCAGAACCCTAAGGTGTCCTGTTGCAATAAGGTATATATAGAACTCAAAGTTCATGCCTCAGAGACTGATAAAGCAATCCACCAACGGTCTCAAGAATGAGTTGCTGAACTGGAACTAAGTTTCCGTGAATCCCTAGAAGCATGGATGAGTTAACTGTGCCTCTTCTAGCAAAGGACTCAGAAGATCTCGATCCTTCAAGTTTCAATTTTCACAATTGAATTATCATCTGGCCTGTTTTTAAGATGCACTTTTGCTTATAAATGGTATTAATGTCTTATTTTGTGTTCAAAGCCAGAAAAAACGTCATGCCAATTTTTTCTAATTTATCATAGCCAAAGATTGAAAATATTTTACCTTACAAATATTTTTTTTCTTCCTCCCAACCCATGGACCTCATATGTATATATGTGTGCGTGCATGCTTTGTCACTCAGTCATGTCCAACTCTTTGTGACCCCATCGACTGCAGCCCGCCAGGCTGCTCTGTCCATGGGGATTCTCCAGGCAAGAATACTAGAGTGGGCTGCCATGCCCTCCTCCAGGGCATCTTCCCAACCCAGGGATCAAACCCAGGTCTCCCGCATTGCAAGTTGATTCTTTATCATCTGAGCCACCAGGGAAGCCCACATAGATAGATAGAGATAAATAGATAAACATAAATGCACACACACACAGAGCTATATATATACATATATATATATATATGAACTATATATCTAAAATATATTTTAAATATACTTTAAATCAACTAAAGAAAGTTTCTGTCCCAAATTATCCCTGACTTGTGGTGCTGTTACATGGCTGATCATTTTCAAATTATTTCCCTAAAATTTCTAAAATGATACAGACCCTAATCTCATTTTGGGAATACTATCCCCTTTCATGAATCCAGAACTCACAGGAAAATGAGCAAATCTGTCACATTTTTATTTGCTTCATTTGGTCACTGTTTGCCTAATAAACTGCAAGTTGCTAGCAAGACTGTGAGGCTTTCTCTGGGCCCTGTAGGTGCTCAATGAGTAATTACTCATCAAATGAAGCTGTATCAGTACCAGGAGGTTAGCCACCAGGCATCAACTATTATCTTAAGCTGACTTGAGAGGAAAGTAACAGACTGCCATGAAAACAGGAGATTCCTAATGAAATTAGGAGTTTCTTTTAAAGAAAACAGATCTGCTGCTGGAAGTATTCAATAACAATAACAATAATAGGAATAAGAGGGGGAAAAAAAACATAATTCAGCACTTCCTTCAACTTTTCTAAAAGCGAGTTGATAAAATTCATGTACTTGTCATGCATGAATGCATTTCAAGACTTTATCACTTTCTCAACTTTCTTCTTGCTCTTTTGGCAGTTTTATTCTTTTTTTCCCAACTGTAGAACCTTACAGTACTGTAGCAGTTTTGAGTTACCATGTCTTCCCAGACACAGATAATTTCCACCTAATACATTGCAGTGCTTTTGACTAGGAAAGGAAAATTGTGATGTGTCATCATCTTGTCTTTAAGCAATTTCAGTTGCAAAATTCTTTTTGTGCACAACTTACTCTGATATTAAGTCAGACAACTTGAATACCACATTACAACCTGGCAAATTCTAAGATATTTTAAATCATAGCAAGGAGATCGAATAAAGGATATATGCTTCTGGTAGTCTGTGAACAGGTCTGGAATAAGGGAGAGGAAGGCAAATATAGAGAAATAACATAAATGAGAAATCATGTTCTTTGATTAAAATTGGTATATTGGGCTAACTGTTGAAATTAAGCGGGCTAGAGATATGAAAAGATCAGGCAAAGGAAAACTGAAATCAGATAAATCTCTTTATCACATATCCAGAAAATGTGGAGAGACAGAGGCAGAGAAATTGTTAAAAGTATATTGATGAGTTTGAAACATTTTATCATCCCAAAACTTTTGATTCTTTTGAGTACTTATATGAGTTTTGTATGAATCACATCATGTTACCTGATATCCTTATATTCAGTCTCACAATCTGGCAGATTTTAATTTCCATTCAGGCAAAAAGAAGAATAAAATCCATATGAGCCATTCAAAATTGCCTTCTCCTCTGATATATTTTTCTCCATCTCCCACTTTCAATACCCATCTTTCTTCCTTTTCATGTTTACTCTTCTGAGCTCTTTTCTATGGAAAGTCTGAAGGCAGGACCTTGGCGTGGGGAGTTTTGACCTCTAAATGTGCTGCTCCACTCTCTATAAATCCTAGATTTTGACTGACATCTTTTTCATCTACTACTCTTTTTGTTCACAGTCCAGGTTAATAGGCAGAGGAATATTTGAACATGAGATTTCTCACTCAAGTTTTAAATTAACTCAAAACTTTGTAAAAGTCACTTGAAGACTTGTTCTTCAACATCCTCATGATCTAAAACATTAACCAAGCAAGAGGTAGATGAGGAGCTGATGAGATAAGCAGGGGGTTTTTCATAGAAATAATTTGTAAGAACATTCTTATCTCTCCCTCTTACCATATATCTATTTTTAGAGAGTCTCAACATTCACACATTATTTTACTTATGATTTTGATCCATAGCTCAGTCGTGTCTGACTCTTTGGGACCCCATGGACTGTAGCCTGTTGCTAGCTCCTTTCTCCATGGAATTTTCAAGGCAAGAGTATTGGAGTGGGTTCCATTTCCTTCTCCAGGGTATCTTCCCAATCCAGGGACTGAAGCCAGGTCTCGTGCATTGAAGGCAGATTTTTTACCATCTGAACCACCAGGGAAACCCTCCATTTTCCGTAAGTAAAAACTAAAAATATTACTACAAATTTATCTTGTAAAAATAAACATTGTCTTACTGAAGCAAGAGTTTAGAAGAAATGACATCCAACATCTCTCCTTTTAAAGAGCTTTACTGAGGTTCAGTTTGCTATAACATTTACACATTTAAAGTGCACAACTTAAGACATTTTGGTGTATTCATAATCAATATCAGAACATTTTCCTCAAACCCCAAATAAGTGAAATATTCTCTAGGTATCACATTTCAACCTTCCCCACCTCCATCCTCACCACAAGGCAACCACTTTACTTTCTAACTGTATTTGCCTATTCTGAACATTTCATGGAAATGGGATCATATAATATACAGTTATTCGTGACTGAATCCTTTCACTCAGCTAATGCTTCTATGGTTCGTCCATGTTGCAGCAAGCCTTTCTTGTTTCTCAGTTGTTAAACTGAGAAAATTCACACAACATAAAATTAACCATTTTAAAGTGTTCGATTCAGTGGCCCTTAGTATATTCACAATGTTGGGCAGCCAAGCATTTCCATCACCACAAAAAGAAACTCCTTACCCATTAGCAGTCACTCTCTAATTTCCTTTATCCACAGACTCTCATAGCCACTAGGCTGCTTTCTGTCTCCATGGATTTGCCTATTTCATATAAATGGAATCATGAATATGTGGACTTTTCTGTCTCTCAGTTCTTTCACTCAACCTAATGTTTTCAAAGTTCATCTATGTGGCAGAATATATAAGTACTTCACACCTTTTTAATATCAACAAATATTCCATTGTGTAATATGCCACCTATGTTTATCCATTTGGTCAATGATGGACATTTGTGTAGTGTGTACTTTTGATTACTATGCATAATAATCATTATGCATTATATATAATAATTACATATGCATTATAATGCATTATTATGCATAATGCTGCTAAGGATATTCACATATAAGTTTTTTGTACACTTTTTTCAGATTTACCGAAATATAATTGAAAAGAGTAAGATATTTAAAGTACACATCATGATTTGATACACATGTGAATTGCAAAAAATGATTTCTCCTATCTAGATAATTAAATATCCATCATCTCCATATTTATCTTATCATGAATGTGAGAACATCTAAGTTTTAGTCTCAGTAAATTTCAATAATGGAACAATAAAGTGTTGACTATCAACTACTGTCATCAGGTAATTCACTAGATTTTCATACCTTATTTATCTTATATTTGAAATTTTTTAGCTTTTTACCAAACTCTCCCTATTTCCCCCACATAGTCCTTGCAAAGCATTTTGCTTCTCTCTGTTTCTGTGAGCTTGGATTTTTTTTTTTTAGATTCCATAAAAGTGAGACCATGAAGTATTTGTCTTTCTCTGTATGGCTTATTTATTTAGCATAACGCTCTCAAGATCCTGTGACATTGTCTCAGACAAAACAATTATTCTCATGGTTGAATAATATTCCATTATTGATATATATATATATTTTTTTTCATTTATGCATTGTTGGACACTTATGATGTTTCTATGTTTTAGCTATTGTGAACAATACTGCAATGAATGTGAGGGTGAAGACGTCTCTCCAATATCCTGATATCCTGTTTCATTTCCTTTGAATATATATTCATAAGTGGGATTCATAGATATTATGTTAGTTATATTTTAAAATATTTGAAAACTGCCATACTGTTTTCCATAGTGGCTACACAAGTGTTTCCTTTTCTTCACATCCTTGGCAACACTTGCTGCTGCTGCTGCTAAGTCGCTTCAGTCATCTCCGAATCTGTGCAACCCCATAGATGGCAGCCCACCAGGCTTCCCGTCCCTGGGATTCTCCAGGCAAGAACACTGGAGTGGGTTGCCATTTCCTTCTCCAATGCATGAAAGTGAAAAGTGAAAGTGAAGTCGCTCGGTGGTGTCTGACTCTAGCGACCCCATGGACTGCAGCCTACCAGGCTTCTCCGTCCATGGGATTTTCCAGGCAAGAGTACTGGAGTAGGGTGCCATTGCCTTCACTTGTCTATTTGATGACAGACATTCTAACATGTGTGAGGTGATATCTCATTATGGTTTTGCTATCCATTATTAATGATGCTGAGAAGTTTTCATCAACCTGTTGGCCATTTGTACGTTTTCCTTAAAAAAAAAGTATCTCTTTGGTTCTTTTACTCATTTTTTAATTGGATTGTTTGTTTGCTATTGAGTTGTGTGAGCCATGAAATTAAAAGACACTTATTCCTTGGAAGGAAAGTTATGACCAACCTAGATAGAATATTGAAAAGCAGAGACATTACTTTGCCAACAAAGGTCCATCTAGTCAAGGCTATGGTTTTTCCAGTAGTCATGTATGGATGTGAGAGTTGGACTGTGAAGAAAGCTGAGCACCAAAAAATTGATGCTTTTGAACTGTGGAGTTGGAGAAGACTCTTGAGAGTCCCTTGGACTGCAAGGAGATCCAACCAGTCCATTCTGAAGGAGATCAGCCCTGGGATTTCTTTGGAAGGAATGATGCTAAAGCTGAAACTCCAGTACTTAGGCCACCTCATGCAAAGAGTTGACTCATTGGAAAAGACTCTGATGCTGGGAGAGATTGGGGCAGGAGGAAAGGGGACGATGGAGGATGAGATGGCTGGATGGCATCACTGACTCCATGGATGTGAGTTTAAGTGAACTCCGGGAGATGGTGATGGACAGGGAGGCCTGGTGTGCTGCGATTCATGGGGTCGCAAAGAGTTGGACACGACTGAGCGACTGAACTGAACTGAACTGAACATTTTCTTTATTGTATTTCCTGCTTACTTCATTGTAAACTGAAAGTGAAATTGTTAATTGCTCAGTTGTGTACGACTCTCTTTGTGACACCATGGACTATGGCCAACCAAGCTCCTCTGTCCATGCAATTCTCCAGGCAAGAATACTGGAGTAGGTTGCCATTCCCTTCTCCAGGGGATTGTCACAACCCAGGGACTGAAACTGGGTCTCCTACATTGCAGGCAGATTCTTTAACATCTGAGTTGATAGTGTACTTGTGATTTTATTTGTGGGATTTCAATTATTTTCCATTGATCTATGGGTCTGCCTTTATGTAATATCATACTGTTTTGATTATTACAGTGTTGAAATTTAATTTAAAAATTATGTAATGTCTCCAACTTTGATCTTCTTTCTTGGGGTTACATTACCTACTTGGGGTCTTTTGTGGATGCATACAAATTTTTGTTTTCTGTTTTGGTGAAAAATACTTTAGGAAAATTTACAGAGATTGCATTTAATCTATAGCTTATTATACATAATGTGGACATTTTAACATTAATCCTTACAACCTATTAGCAAGGAATATGCTTTCATTTGCTTGTGTCTTCTTCACACAATTTCTTTCACAAATGTCTTATAGTTTTCAATGTACAGGTTTTTTGCCTCTTCAGTTATGTTAATTCCTATTTTTATTGATGTAATTGCAGATGGGATTATATTTTAGTATTTGATAATTCATTCTTAGTGGGCAAAAACACTGTTGATTTTAATATATTGATTTTGTATCTTATAGCTTTAGTGAGTTCATTTATTAATTATGTCTGGTACAGATACATTATGTCATGTGCAAACAGAGACAGTTTTACTTCTTTGCTGTTTCTGATTTGGATGCATTTTATTTCTATTTCTTGCCTAACTGTTCTAGCTAAGACTTCTAATATTTGTTGATTAAATGTGCTGAGAGAGGGTATTCATGTCGTCTTCCTGATCTTAGCTCATCTTTTTACCATTAAGTATGCTATGTGTGGATTGTTATATATGACCTTTATTAAATTGAGTTTAATTTTGTTTTATACTCAGTTTGTTAAGAGTTTTTTTTATCATAAATGGATGGTGAAAATTGTGAAATTACTTTCTGTATCTATTGAGATTGGTCAATAATTTTTCCTTCATTTTGTAAATGTGATGACAGATTGATTTGCAGAGTTTGAACTGCACCCCTGAAATAAATCCTGCTGGATCATAGTAAATGACCCTTTTAATGCACCATTGAATTCAGTCTGCTAATGTTTTGGTGAAGATATTCACATCTATATTCATCAGGGATACTGACATAATTTTCTTTCCTGTAGCTTTCTTGGTTGTTTCAGCATCAGAGTAATGCTGGTCTCATAATAGAAGTCTGAAAATTTCCCTTGTCTTCCATTTTGGAAGAATTTAAAAATAACTGGTATTTTTTTTTTTTCTTTAAATGTTCCATAGAATTCACCAGTCACTCCATCTGATCTTAACTTTTATTTCTTGAGAGGCTTTTTTTTTTTTTTTTTGATTACTGACGAGATCACTTTACTAGTAATTAGTCTGCTCAGATTTTCTGGTTTTTAATTATTCTGTCTTGACAGGTTGTATGTTTCTAGGAATTTATTGATTTCTTCTAGATAATCCAATCTGTGGGCATATAACTGTTCACAGTAATCTCTTATGAACCCACTGTGTTTATGTGCTATCCGTTGTAGTATTTTCTCTTTCATTTCTGATTTATTTATTTGAGCCCTTTCTCATTTTTACTTGGTAACTCTAGCTACTGCTAACTGCTAAGTCACTTCAGTCGTGTCCGACTCGGTGCGACCCCATACACGGCAGCCCAGCAGGCTCCCCGTCCCTGGGATTCTCCAGGCAAGAACACTGGAGTGGGTTGCCATTTCCTTCTCCAATGCATGAAAGTGAAAAGTGAAAGTGAAGTCACTCAGTCGTATCCGACTCTAGCTAAAGGTTGGTTTATTTTGTTTACCTTAAAAAATGTCTCCTAGTTTTACTGAACTTTTTGTATTCTTTTTAATGACTATTTCATTTATTTCCATACTGATTCTTGTTATTTCTAACCTTCTACTACACTGGTTATTGTTATTATTGTTCTGTCTAGATCCTTGATGTATAAAGTTAGGTTGCTTATTTGAGCTATATTTTTTCTTAATTTGGTTTTTATTATATAAATATCCATCTTAGATCTGTTTTTTCTGCATTTCATATATTTTTGTTATATTTCCATTTTTATTTATTTCAAGTTTTGTTTAGTTTAGTTTCTCTTTTCATATTCTTTGACCTATGTGTTGTTTAGTAACATGTTGTTTATTCTCCACATATTAATTCATATTGTGAATTTGCCAGTTTTTTTATAAGTGATTTCTAGATTCATGTCATTGTTGCTGGAAAAGGTGCTTAATATTGTTTCAATTTTCTCAAATTTATCAAGATTTCTTCTGTGACTTAACATATGATCTATCCTGGGGAAAGCTTCATGTGCACTTGAGAAAAATGGATATTCTGCTGTGGTTGGAAGGAATGTTTTATAAATGTCTGTTAAACTCATCTGGTCTAACATGCAGATTAAAACCAGTATTTCTTTATTGATTTTCTCTATGATCTAACCATTGTTAACCATTTTGTTTCTATAATCATTGACATATCAATCCTCACTATTGCAGTATTGTCTATTTCCTCAGCTCACAAATCTCATGTTGTGCATTTTTTTTCCAGTCAACAGTCTGTTGTACAGTAACTTTTTAAGATTTAAACTTAATTCATATCCCAATTAAAAAAATAGATCATTGAGTTTTGTTGTCTCAATAAATTTATTAGTATAGTAAGTAAGGAAAATAAAACACATTAAGATACTGTTGCTGGTGACTAATGCCATGTTTAAAAATGCAAACCTCTGCAACACTCCACCAGACATGGTCTGAATTGAAGTAAGAATCCTGCATTGAAATAAGGATTATTTGAAATTATTTTCCCTGAAAGTCTAGTATTAAGCCCTAGAAATGAGTTTGGTGAGATCAAGGGCTAATAAATTTAGATGAACAGTTCTGTTTAATGCTATGCCAGACACTCATGTTCAGAGTGCTGTCTATCCTCTTTCTCTTTCTTTCATCTTTCCTTTTTCTGCCCTTTCTGTCTTGCTCTTACTCTTTCTTTGCCTTTCAGTCTCTGTTTCAGTCTCTTGTTTTCTTTCTATGTTTCCTCTTTCTGCATCTCATTCTCCCAGTCTCTCTGCTTCCTCTCTCCCCCATCCCTCTATTTTTTATCCTCCTCTTCTTAAACCCTGAACCCATAGAAGCTGCACAAATTGAACAGCTGTAGCTCTGCCTCTACATTGTAACTTTCAATATTTTATTAGGAAACCAAATTCAGAGCTGCCTAACGATCCCAGGAGAAGACTCCCCAATTTAATATGACCTCTAAACAACATTTGAGAGGCAATTTCGTAGGACCGCAGTGGAGTGGATATAGCAAAGCCACCAGTGCAGGGCCAGTTTAGAGTCATATGCATTTTGGTTCCTCCTCTTGGCTTTTAGCACAGCCATGGGGTCCTGCAGACATTTGCACTGGTATTGCTGGCTTCTCACTTTCATTTTTATTAAAAAACTAACAAGGAGCATTAAGCAGCTCCCTGTTTAATTTCCCATAGAAAAGCAATAGTTTCAAGCAGTCCACTGGTGGAGGGCTATTTAAATGTGAAACTCACAGCTGTGCCAAATGTATGCACCAGAGCAAAAAAGGTTTCATAATATGACAGGTTAATACCATGGATTTTTATTTCATTTTCCACTGAAATAGCTAATCAGAGAGAATTGGACCGGTAGAAGCAGAGGTGAAATTGGATACCTGTTAAGAGACAAAAGGATATTGCCTGTCACCCTTCTATGGTTTTAATATTACGCTAGTGAGAAGCTAAAGAATCCACCAAAAGTTACACCACTGGGAAGACTTGCTCTGACCTACCATCGCTTTTTCTGAGCCACCTAGAAGTTCCTACACAGAGACTCTATGTGAGCAATGGTTCCACACAGCCACATGCTCAGGCCCTAGCTCTCTCTCAACCAGGAAAACAAAATTATATTAAGACAAAACTAGAAAATATCACACAAAAGAAATCTTTGAAGTTTTATATTAGTCTGAACACTTGACTTCCTTTTAATTTTGGGTGAATGGACACACAGTAATACAAACAATTATAGAAAAGAATACACTAAGCATAGATTTCATGAAATCTCTCTACAAGCCAGGCAACATGTCAGATGACCAGTTTAGCCTCATCCAGAGTTTTAGGAAAACACTCTCTTAATTATATTTTTAACAGATGTGGCTCTAAAGCCAATCCTGGTTCTCCTTAGGCCAGGTCTCCGTAATAACCCTTCCTTCTCTTTAGTTCATAACATGTACATCCAAGTAAAACGCCATATAATGAATAAAGATGCTTTCAGATAGGAAACTTGGCAAAGTCTCTCAAAACTATTTGAGAGCTTAAGCAAAGATGCAATTATGATATTCATAGCAGTTAGATTTTTTTCTTTTAAAGAGCAATGCTATATCAAGAAATAGGTCAAAAAATAACTTTCAGTGTTAAAATAAACATTGACAAATAGCTTCTAAATTGTCTCTTTTGGAATTTCCCCCTTCATTTTAAATGAATTTAGCCTGGTCCCTGGCCTAATTCTAACATCAC
This sequence comes from Bos javanicus, assembly GCF_032452875.1. Classification (NCBI taxonomy): domain Eukaryota; kingdom Metazoa; phylum Chordata; class Mammalia; order Artiodactyla; family Bovidae; genus Bos; species Bos javanicus. Next base: position 54,213,873 of record NC_083869.1, on the reverse strand, counting down.
TATTCAAGTTCTAGCACTCAGTTTCTAAAGTCCAGACCCACTGTTGTCTAGTTTTCTCTAGAGTACAACTATGAACCTATGACAGATTTAGTCTAGTTTTCACATAGTAGAAGAAGGGTCAAATGATTAAGGTGTGAAAGAGACCACAATCCATGCAACTGAATAAAGCAAGGTGCTAGAAGGATCCAAGGCAGTAGAAAGTTAGTCACAGAATAAAGGAAAGAGATATTTCCCATTCACTGGTTTGCTTATAGCTCAAGGAACAATTTCCTTTCTTTCAAATTAAATCATTCTTATTCTGCTTCCCTAGATAAGCATTATGAAGGAACCATCTGAGGATCTGAATAATGTTTTCAACAATAAAATGAAGATGGCCATTTACAAATAACTGCTTTCATACAGGTTTTCCTCCACTAGCTAAGGCAACAGAGGCTAGCTTCCTAAGATGGTAACAAAAAGAAGAAAATAAGAAAGAAAACTAAAGGGAAATACATATCTGCAGAAATACACCACTAAAAGACTGATCTATTATACCAGACCACCTGACCTGCCTCTTGAGAAATCTATATACAGGTCAGGAAGCAACAGTTAGAACTGGACATGGAACAACAGACTGGTTCCAAATAGGAAAGGGAGTATGTCAAGGCTGTATATTGTCACCCTGCTTATTTAACTTATATTCAGAGTACATCATGAGAAACACTGGACTGGAAGAAACACAAGCTGGAATCAAGATTGCCGGGAGAAATATCAACAACCTCAGATATGCAGATGACACCACCCTTATGGCAGAAAGTGAAGAGGAACTCAAAAGTCTCTTGATGAAAGTGAAAGTGGAGAGTGAAAAAGTTGGCTTAAAGCTCAACATTCACAAAACGAAGATCATGGCATCCGTCCCATCACTTCATGGGAAATAGATGGGGAAACAGTGGAAACAATGTCAGACTTTATTTTTGGGGGCTCCAAAATCACTACAGATGGTGATTACAGCCATGAAATTAAAAGACGCTTACTCCTTGGAAGAAAAGTTATGACCAACCTAGATAGAATATTCAAAAGCAGAGACATTACTTTGCCAACAAAGGTCCGTCTAGTCAAGGCTATGGTTTTTCCTGTGGTCATGTATGGATGTGAGAGTTGGACTGTGAAGAAGGCTGAGCGCCGAAGAATTGATGCTTTTGAACTGTGGTGTTGGAGAAGACTCTTGAGAGTCCCTTGGACTGCAAGGAGATCCAACCAGTCCATTCTGAAGGAGATCAGCCCTGGGATTTCTTTGGAAGGAATGATGCTAAAGCTGAAACTCCAGTACTTTGGCCACCTCATGCAAAGAGTTGACTCATTGGAAAAGACTCTGATGCTGGGAGAGATTGGGGTCAGGAGGAGAAGGGGACGACAGAGGATGAGATGGCTGGATGCATCACTGACTCGATGGACGTGAGTCTGAGTGAACTCCGGGAGTTGGTGATGGACAGGGAGGCCTGGCGTGTTGCGATTGATGGGGTTGCAGAGAGTCGGACATGACTGAGCGACTGAACTGAACTGATTATAGAGATAGCTGCATATTGAATTCAAATCATACTACAAAATGCAAACAAACAAAAAAAAAAGAGAGAGAGAGAGACTGATCTAAAGGGAAAGACAATTATATTTCTAGAGGAAGAAGTAAATGAATCACCTGCTGTTTGATAAGGAGAAACTTGATATATAAGTGAATCTGAAGTGATGTTTCCATTTATTCTGGTGAAATGGTGCTATATGTGCATCAGGCAAAACGAGGATCTGAAAACTGAGCCCGGAACACACATGGATATTTGCTCTTGCTGCTAAGTTGCTTCAGTCGTGTTCGACTCTGTGCGACCCCACAGACGGCAGCCCATCAGGCTCCCCCGTCCCTGGGATTCTCCAGGCAAGAACACTGGAGTGGGTTGCCATTTCCTTCTCCCATGCATGAAAGTGAAAAGTGAAAGTCCAGTCGCTCAGTCGTGTCCGACTCCTAGCGACCCCATGGACTGCAGCCCACCAGGCTCCTCTGTCCATGGGATTTTCCAGGCAAGAGTACTGGAGTGGATTGCCATTGCCTTCTCCATTCACATAGTAGAAGAAGGGTCAAATGATTAAGGTGTGAAAGAGACCATAATCCATGCAACTGAATAAAGCAAGGTGCTAGAAGGATCCAAGGCAGTAGAAAGTTAGTCACAGAATAAAGGAAGGAGATATTTTCCATTCATTGGTTTGCTTATAGCTCAAGGAACAATTTCCTTTCTTTCAAATTAAATCATTCTTATTCTGCTTCCCTAGATAAGCATTATGAAGGAACCATCTGAGAATCTGAATGATGTTTTCAACAATAAAATGATTCATACAGGTTTTCCTCCATTAGCTAAGGCAACAGAGGCTAGCTTCTTAAGATGGTAACAGAAGAAGTAGAAAGAAAACTAAACTAAAGGGAAATATATATCTGCAGAAATACACCACTAAAAGACTGATCTATTATAGAGATAGCTGCATATTGAATTCAAATCATACTACAAAATGAAAAAAAAAAGAGAGAGATAAAGAGACTGATCTAAGGGGAAAGACAATTATATTTCTAGAGGAAGAAGTAAATGTATCACCTGCTGTTTTGATAAGGAGAAACTTGATATATGAGTGAATCTGAAGTGGTGTTTCCATTTATTCTGGTGAAATGGTGCTATATGTGCATCAGGCAAAACTGAGGATCTGAAAACTGAGCCCAGAACACATATGGATATTTGCTGGCATTTGGTGAGCATCTACTGCATGTCAAGTATCATATATAGTACTTTTTAAAATAATGGAATCAAAAGTCTTGTTTAGTGTTTGAGATGCCTTACTTATTGGTTCAACAAGAATAGCTGGGGGCTATTTAGATATTAAACCTTATATCTAAAATCTGGTTACTGCAAAGTTACAGATATTCCTGCTTCAACAGTCCTTGCTACTGTTATTCTGTTACCGATTGTTTGTCTACCCCTTCATTTCTAACAGGACATAATCTATGTGCTGTTCAAAGTTCTTAGTCCAACACCAGACAGCACAGCTGAGCTTTCCCCCCAGATTTATTGGGGGTATAATTGATGAAAAAAATGAGAATTTAAGTTCTGAGTATAAAAATAACATTTTACAAAGAAATGCATTCCATCTCTCCTTTCATCTTCTTCTTCATGCTGGTAGTACCAATTCACATGCCTGAGGGTTTATGTGTTTTTTGTTTTTTTTTTCCTGCTGAAGAGCTCCATCATTGAACACATCCAAAGCTTGGTCTGTGTCTTTAATTTAAATAATAAATTCTAGGAAATAAATAAATCACATTCTGATTCACTTCAGTTTAAAGTGGCTCCAGCTGCCAAATATGTATCTGGATACTCTTAAAGTTCCTCTCCAGTTCTAAATACACTGAGACTATGAGAATCTCCTTGAAGACAGGTAAAAGCATGCCCAGAATCAAACTCTATATTTTATTTACTTTTAATTATTCTTGTCTCTAAAAACTGCCTTTTCCTTACATTTATAATGCTGGACTCCAAAGGCATCCTGTGTTTCATAGGACAGTGTTTTTTTAAAGTTTTATAAAGTGAGTTTCAGATGTTCTCCTGATAAGAACTTATACACTGAATGAAAGCCAATAGGACAAGAGTAACTGAACTAGCAGAATTTTAAATGATCCTAGCAATAAAATCCCAAACTGACAAAGTCAAAATAGAGACTTTTTGTCATTTTACCATCTATATTTCAGTTATATATTTCTTCAGGTTTACCCCTCTATATAAAAAGGTAACACATAGGAAATAAGAATCAGCATTTTGAAAACTCTGAAGTGATTGACCTATTCCCTAAAGAAAAAAAAAATATTGCTAAGTTTTGTTGGAAATTACACCAATAATGAGAGGAGAGCATATTGTACATATTTTAATAGGGAGACTATAATAAAATATTTGAAAACTAAACAGAAGCAGAAAGATTCATTACATTTTTCTCCCTAATATACTTTATTTTTTGATATATTCCCCCAAATTAAAATCTAAATCTTATTCAAAAGTACAGATTGATTTTTGATACACTCATGCTTCATTTTGTCCCCTGGATACTTCCTCCTATTCCTACTCTTTTTCTCCTTCTCTCCTTTCCCTTTCTCATTCTCTTTCCACCACCACCACCCCCGCTCAAGGTTGAAAGTTTTTCTAATGGTGAATATCCAGTTATTTATATATAAGAGCATACCTTTTCATACATAAGACTTTGGGTATTTGAACAATGAGGTTGAGATCAGAACCAGAAATCCATTGGAAAAGACAAAAAAATAAGCTCTTTAGCATGCAAACAACATTTTCACACCCTGGAATACACAGTTATGCTGAGCATCAAAGAACCTATAGGTAGGCCTGATAAACAGCTGTGACTCAGTGCATTGTGCAAAAGATTCAAAGTGTCTTGTTTCACTGGTGAAGCTTATGAAAGGCAGGCTTCTTAACTAGGAGCTGATTGTTGAGGACCAACAGAACAGAGAACAAGAAAACATAGTTTGAGTAATTACACAGCTCCATTTCCTTTACATCAGAAAGTGTGTCCACCCTGAGGGCTCTGGGAAAGCATTCAAACTGACCAAAGACTATTGGACAGGAACTGTCCATGACTTCCACCAACAGCAGCCCTTGTGTGCTTGTTTCTATTTATTTTTTAGTTTGCTGTTATTGCCTTATCTTCTACAAATGTAAGAATTCATCCACAGGTAATTTATGTTCATGTTTTTGTTTTTTTTCCTACCATGAAAGCATTGTGCATCCCTCATAAAAATGTAGCAAACAACAAAGAAAACCAATAAATAATAAGTAAAATAGATACAGTGGGCTAACACATGAACATAGCCACTGTTAAAAATAATAGGTGATGTTTTGGCTCACTCATTGATATGTTCTGGATAATTCTTCCCCAAAACATTGAATTCCTTCATCTCAAATAGAGACTTACTTCTATATGCATTTCAAAAACAGAGGGAGATGCAGAAGGCAGGAATATAACCTGCAATAACCTGTATCTATAAACCATCCATAGCGTACATCAACACATACATAATACAGAAAACAACTGAAGACGATCCATAAAGGTTTTTTTTTATAATTTTTGATCTATTAAATTTACTGTAATCACTGAATTAACTGATTTTAAATCAACTGTGTAATCATATGCTATTTGTCATTCTTTCTCCATGTTCCTATCATTTTTGTTTTCTTCTGATTAATTACACATTTTTACTATCGTATGTTTTTTTCTATTAATGTAGTCCTTCACAGTCTCAGGTGTTTCCCTGGTGGCTCAGATGGTAAAATATCTGCCTGCAAGACAGGAGACCCAGGTTTGATCTCTGGGTGGGAAGGTGGGAAGGATTCCCTGTAGAAGGGAATTGTTACCCACTTTAGTATTCTTGCCTGGAGAATTCCATGGACAGAGGAGTCTGGTGGGCTACAGTCCAGGGGGTTGCAAAGAGCTGGGCACTTCTGAGCAACTGTTTTCACTTTCACTTTTCACATTCTCATTATTTTTAGTAGCTAAATTATAAATTAAATGTTATTGATTTGCTAATATTTAATATAAATTAGTGCCGGGAGCCAGTGAGGCATTCCACTCGTGACAAAGGTCATGAGGAAGGAGGCTCGGCATACACAAAGGCGGGATCGAGCCTCAGGAGTCCGCCCGGATATTCTCGAGCATTTTCCCCCAAAAAAACCGGAGTCTGCCTACTTTATTGCTTTGTGCTCTCACCTCTGACTTTACTGGGAGCTGTCCCCTACCACCATCTCTCTCTCTCTGTCAAAGAGTTAACTTACAGCTCCAATTAATAAAGTTCCTGGGCAATTAGGAGTGTTTAAATCCAAATCCCTCAGATGGCTCTCTAACTCGCCTGACAAGTTTACACGGACTCCTACAGCTACGCATACGATTGTTTACAGTCTCCCAGCCTCGAGAGGCATGGGAAGCTTAAGATATTCAAATAGCTTAGAGCCTCTCAGAGAGTTAGAAACTGTCAGAATAAACTAGTAAAGGATTTCATTGATGAGCCAATGCTTGTTGCCAAGTTTTCACATCCCCTGAATTGTATCCTTGAATGTGTATTAATTAATATAGTTGGTATGTAGAAAAAATAAGTAGTGGCCTTGGTGTTAGTAACTTTAGACCCTTAAGGTAATAAATTCTTTCCTTTGTTGTAAACCCATTACACATCCGCCCTATAGGAATGCAATTTTATCTTCGGAAGATGGCGCCAAACCTTAAAATAATTACTCTTAGAGAAAATAAGTCTTTGTTGATAAGTCCTTGTCAAGAGTCATAAAATGTTAGTAGGCCTTCTGGCCAGAAGATGATGTAAATCACCTAAACCATTTGTATACGATAAATTTGCAAGAAAGAAACCCTGGTTTTTGATAAGGATCAAAAACTGCTGACTTTGCATCCCCTATTATCCTCTATGTGTAACTTAGGGTATAAAAGCCCCTGTTAAAAATAAAGCTACGGGCCTTGCTCACCAATGCTTGGTCTCCCCATGTCATTCTTTCCTTTAACTTCCGGCTGAAGTCTCCATCTGGAGCGTGGCTATCCTCTGCGACCACTTATTTGCCTGGGCTTCTAAGACCCACTCGAGAAGGTGTCTAAGGTGGGGCACCTTCCGCTATTCGAGAGGGCGCCTTCGGCCTCCGTGGTCAGAGCTAACCTGGTGTCATGGGTTATATTGATTTTCCGCGTAAACCAAGCTACTCAGCCTCTTTTCTCCACTGAATTTTCCTACTGAGCTATCCTCATTCTATTACTCTTTATATCTCTAATTACCATTTGAATAGGTCGCCGACGCCGTCTCCCCTTCGAATACCCTGGATCAGCCGGGGCTGGTCCTCGGCAAATTAGCACATGTACCATTTCTCCAATAATGTAATAACCTTCAATAGCAACTTTTAAAGTTATTATTGCTGTAGTGTTTGCCAATATTTTTTAAAAAGTGCAAATGGCTAATCTTTTTATTTGTTATTACTTGTTCCTGAATCTTTACTTCTTTCTAGCTTTATTATCTTTCTCTTTAAAACATTTCTTTAATTTAAACCTACAGGTGACAAACAGTATTTTCTTACTGTATTTATTTTGCCATATTTTTTAAGGAAAACTTCGCTGGGTTTAGAATCCTAGCTTGGCAGTTATTTTCTTTAGCACTTAAAAAATATAATTCAGTTTTCCTCTAGCTCCCCTTGTTTCTGTTGAAAAAATAGTTCCCAGTTTTAGTATAGTTTCAATGATAGTAGACAGTGTGTGTGTTTATGTGTATGTTTTATCCATTTCAGTTGCTTTAGGGTTTTTTGTTTCTCTGATGTTAGTAGTTTTTATTACATGTCTAAATATCATCATCTTTTTTACTTATTTTTCTTGGGGTTTGAATCATTTTTTGAATTTTTAACAATGTGTTTAACTATTTGGGGGAAATTCTGGGCCCTTATATCTTCATATATAACTTCTAATTCTATGTTTTCCTCTTGGGTATCCAATCACATATATGATATAATTTTTCTATGACTCATATTCTATATTTATATTCAGTTTCTCTTTCCTTCAGTTTGGACAATTTCTTCTGATCTATTTTCTAGTCTGCTAATTTCCTTTTCAACTGGATTTAATCTTTCTTAAAACCCATGCTTCTTTATTATTTAACATATAATAAATTTTAATTCTAAATTTCATTTGGTTTTATTTTTATTTTAAAATGCTTTTTCACTGAAATTCTTCTTCATTTATTTTAAACAAATTTCTCACAGTTATTTTAAACTCTGTCTGCTAAAATTAATATCTGCTTCTGTTATATTCTTTTTTCTTAATTTTTATTCAGTTCTTGTTATTTGTAAAGTTAATCTTTCTTATCTAATGCCAGACATTGTCTATAATATTTTAAATTAAATTCATAAATAATTTGAGGCCCTAAATACTGTTCCTTTCCCTCAAACATAATTTACTTTTGCTTCTAGATCATGGGGTGAGTTGATTCAAACTTGAGTTTCTATCTTTGTGATGATGGCTGGTTATTTTTTAAAGTTTCTTACTCTCAGGGATTGGGAACCTAAAAAATTGCAATTCTAGACTGTAAGTGTAAGGTATTTACTAGGACAGCTCTTCCTTGGAAGACTTGAACTCTACTTTTTGATTCCAAACTAACATGTTGTCCTGTATTTCTATTTGTTTTCAGTGGAAACCTCAGTTTGAATTGAATTAACTCATCATTAGGCTTTCCATGTGGTACTGGTGGGAACCCACCTGCCAAGGCAGGAGATGAGAGTTGGATTCCTGGGTTGGGAAGATCCCCTGGAAAAGAAAATGACTACTCACCCCAGTATTCTTGCCAGGAGAACCCCATGGACAGAGGAGCCTGGTAGGCTATGGTCCATGGGGTCACAAAGAGTCAGACTTTGTGCAACTTAGCACAAACTTAGCTAAGTGCAACTTAGCATGCAGCACACACAACCTATCGTTACTAGAAAAGTTATTTTACGAGAAATAAATTCTGTAAGACTGAAACTAAAACTATATGTATATATTTTTTTTTAAGAGCAAACATCAGCATTCTGGTAAATTTAGTTATCCAGAATGAAGCATACCTCTGTGTTTCAGATGATCATGTTCTTACCTCGTTCTGCATATGTATGGATTTGAAGAAAAACAAACTCAATTTGTATGAACTTTATAAATAACAAACTATTTTATAAGAAGATGTCTTATTACTTGTAATTATTTTGTACGCTTTTGTACATGGATATAATTAGATAAATGAGGTGCCTATATCATATTATCACTTATTATAGGGTTTTATCTTATTTAATTTTTATCACCAGTCAAGTACTGATTCTGCCTTTATCTTCAATAAGTAGCATTCATATCCTAGGCAATCCATACATGTTTGCAAAATTCTGCTGATGGTGCTATTCAATGTATTAAGCATGTGTAGTTTATTGGAAGAAAAATCAACCCTGTTATCAAACTATTACTGAGACTATATATTTTTTCTTAATTGAAATGTACACAAATGCATTTTGCAAAGGGGTTACAAATCAGATAGTCTGTCAATAGTAAAATTTGGGAATTGGAATAGGGTGTGAGATGGTAAGAAAAGAAGAAGTATTTAGAAAACATCTGACTTGAATCATTTTACTGTTTTAAAGTTTTCTTTCATGTTTATGTCTTTTTCCCCACCTTTTCCTTTTTATACTATATGCAAAGAACCAGGGTTAAAAAAATATTGAAAAAGCACTTGTGTCAGACTTTCATAGCACTCATATAGCTGGGAGATCAAATCAAAGACTTGATACACTTTTCAGCTTCCAAATGAAGAATAAAGCCTGGAAGAAAAGGTGGTGTTTTTCTGTTTTTGGTTTCTTTCTCTTTTTTCCATATCCACACAAAAACGATATGGTGAAGAAGCCATTGTTGAAATGCATGTTCTGCATCTTTTAAATGAACTTTGTACTCAGAGGAAAGCAATGTGCTTTATTTTAACTAATGTATGACATGAAATTTCCAGTTGAGTCATGGATAGCGTGAAAGAGAAAAAGAAAAATGAGCCAGACAGTGAAACAATGCTGAATGCACAGATAACAAGGAAATGGTTTCCTTGGCAACGAGAGTGCTTTGGAAGATTTCAGACAAGAGTATAACTGGGTACAAAGTATTCGATTAAAATTTATTTCAGGAGGAAATTATGCAAATCTAAAGGTACCAGAACATGCACTGCAAACCTGAATGTGACTGCTGAAAGTTGATATCTATCATTTGTCCAATTGAGATTATTGTATTTGTTTTGGTACTAAGTAGCATTAGAGAGTCCATTCCAATCTAGCAAAGAAAGGTTTAGTGTATCCAAAGGATATTTATGCTTGATTTGTGACCTAAGAATCAAAATCCATTGACAAAAGCAACCAAGTACACATCTAAACTGCAAATTCAGTAACCTGCTAAGGAACTGTAATACTTCTTTAAACCCCATTTCTTCAGAGGAGGATAATACTAAGTTTAAGTTTTACACATTTTCAACCACCAAAAGTCAGAATAATTATGAGTCATGTTATATACCCTTAAAAATAATCTATGTATAGCATTTGGGCTTCCTAGGTGGCACAGTGGTAAAGAAACTGCCTACCATTGCAGGAAACACAAGAGATGCAGGTTTGATCCGTGGGTCAGGAAGATCCTCCAGGAATCCACTCCAGTATACATGCCTGGAAAATTCCAAGGACAGAAGAACCTGGTGGGTTACAGTCAAGGGGGCCGCAAAAGTGCTGGACATGACTAAGACACGACACGATCTGTACAGCACTTAGCTAACAAAGCTAACATGGGACTATAGATAATCATGATGAAAATATATTATACACACTCTGGAAAAAACAGAGTCAACTGATCCCTCAAATGGGGATAGATATGCCCTTACATTCAATGCTGACAATCTAGTAAACCACCTTCTTGAGTAATGTCCTCCATATTATGTTCAGTTCAGTTCAGTTCAGTCACTCAGTATTGTCCAACTCTTTGCAACGCCATGAACTGTAGCATGCTAGGCCTCCCTGTCCATTACCAACATCTGGAGTTTACTCAGACTCATGTCCATTGAGTCAGTGATGCCATCCAACCATCTCATCCTCTGTTATCCCCTTCTCCTCCTTTCCCCAATCCCTCCCAGCATCAGGGTCTTTTCCAATGATTCAACCCTTTGCATCAGGTGGCCAAAGTATTGGAGCTTCAGCTTCAAAATCAGTCCTTCCAATGAATACTCAGGACTGATTTCCTTTAAGATGAACTGATTTGATCTCCTTGCAGCTCAAGGGCCTCTCAAGAGTCTTCTCTAACAAACAGTTCAAAAGTATCAATGCTTTGGTGCTCAGCTTTCTTTATACTCCAACTCTCACATCCATACATGACTACTGGAAAAACCACAGCCTTGACTAGATGGACCTTTTTGGCAAAGTAATGTATCTGCATTTGATATGATGTCTAGGTTGGTCATAACTTTTCTTCCTAGAACTAAGTGTCTTTTAATTTCATGGCTGCAGTCACCATCTGCAGTGATTTTGGAGCCCAAGAAAATAAAGTCTGTCACTGTTTCCATTTTTTCCCCATCTATTTGCCATGCAGTGATGGGACCAGATGCCATGATCTTAGTTTTCTGAATGTTGAGCTTCAAGCCAACTTTTTCACTCTCCACTTTCACTTTCATCAAGAGGCTCCTTATTTCTTCTTCGCTTTCTGCCATAAAAGTGGTGTCATCTGCATATCTGAGGTTATTGATATTTCTCCAGGCAATCTTGATTCCAGCTTGTGCTTCATCCAGCCCAGTGTTTCTTATGATGTACTCTGCATGTAACTTAAATAAGCAGGGTGACAATATACAGCCTTGATGTACTCCTTTCCTGATTTGGAACCAGTCTGTTGTTCCATGTGCAGTTCTAACTGTTGCTTCCTGACCTGCATACAGATTTCTCAAGAGGCAGGTCAGGTGGTCTGATATTCCTATCTCTTTCAGAATTTTCCACAGTTTGCTATGATCCACAGAGTCAAAGTTTTTGGCATATCAATAAAGCAAAAATAGATGTTTTTCTGGTACTCTCTTGCTTTTTTGATGATCCAGTGGATGATGGCAATTTGATCTCTGGTTCCTCTCTGCCTTTTCTACAACCAGCTTGAACATCTGGAAGTTCACAGTTCACATACTGTTGAAGTCTTGGTTGGAGAATTTTGAGCATTACTCTACTAGTGTGTGAGATGAGTGCAATTGTGCAGTAGTTGGAACATTGTTTGGCATTGCCTTTCTTTGGGACTGGAATGAAAACTGACCTTTTGCAGTCCTGTGGCCACTGCTTAGTATTTCAAATTTGCTGGCATATTGAGTGCAGCACTTTCACAGCATCATCTTTCAGGATTTGAAACAGCTCAACTGGAATTCCACACCTCCCTTAGCTTTGTTTGTACCGATGCTTCTTAAGGCCCACTTGACTTTGCATTCCAGGATGTCTGGCTCTAGGTGAGTGATCATACCATTGTGATTTTCTGGGTCATAAAGATCTTTTTTTGTACAGTTCTTCTGTGAATTCTTGTCACCTCTTCTTAATATCTTCTGCTTCTGTTAGGTCCATATCATTTCTGTCCTCTATTGAGCCCATCATCGCATGAAATATTCCCTTGGTGTCTCTAATTTTCTTGAGATCTCTAGTCTTTCCTATTTTGTTGATTTCCTCTATTTCTTTGACCTGATCACTGAGGAAGGCTTTCTTATGTCTCCTTGCTATTCTTTGGAACTCTTCATTCAAATGGGTATATCTTTCCATTTCTCCTTTGCTTTTCACTTCTCTTCTTTTCACAGATATTTGTAATGCCTCCTCAAATAGCCATTTTGTGTTTCTTTTTCTTTGGGATGTTCTTGATCCCTGTCTCCTGTTCAATGGCATGAACCTTCGTCCATAGTTCATGAAGCAGTCTGTCTCTCAGATCTAATTCCTTGAATCTATTTCTCATTTCTACTGTCTAATTGTAAGGGATTTGATTTAGGTCATACCTGAATGGTCTAGTGGTTTTCCCTACACTCTTCAATTTAAGTCTGAATTTAGCAATAAGGAGTTCAGGATCTGAGCCACAGTCAGCTCACGGTCTTGTTTTTGCTGACTGCATATAGCTTCTCCATCTTTGGCTGCAAAGAATATAATCAATCTGATTTCAGTATTGACCATCTGGTGATGTCCATGTGTAGAGTCTTCTCTTGTGTTGTTGGAAGAGGGTGTTTGTTATGACCAGCGCTTTCTCTTGGCAAAACTCTGTTAGCCTTTGCCCTGCTTCATTCTGTTATCCAAAGACAAGTTTGCCTGTTACTCCAGGTGTTTCTTGACTTCCTACTTTTGCATTCCAGTCCCCTATAATGAAAAGGACATCTATTTTTGCATGTTAGTTCTAAAAGGTCTTGTAGGTCTACATAGAAACGTTCAACTTCAGCTTCTTCAGCATTACTGGTCAGGGCATACTTGCATTACCATGATATTTAATGGTTTCCCTATAAACGAGCAGAGATCATTCTGTTGTTTCTGAAACTGAATCCAAGTACTGCATTTTGGACTCTCTTGTTGACTATGACAGACACTCCATTTTTTTCTAAGGGATTCGTGCCCATAGTGGTAAATACATGGTCATCAGAGTTAAATTCACCCATTCTAGTCCATTGTAGTTCTCTGATACCTAAACTATCGATATTCACTCCTGTTTGACCACTTCTAATTCGCCTTGATTCATGGATCTAACATCCCATGTTCCTATGCAATATTGCTCTTTATAGCATCAGACTTTCCTTCTATCACCAGTCACATCCACAACTAGGTGTTGTTTTTTCTTTGGCTCCATGTCTTCATTCTTTCTGGAGTTAGTTCTCCACTGATCTCCAGTAGCATACCGGACATCTGCCGACTTGGGGAGTTCATCTTTCAGTGTCCTGTCTTTTTGCCTTTCCATCTGTTCATGGGGTTCTCAAGGCAAGAATACTGAAGTGGTTTGCCATTCCATTCTCCAGTTGACCTCATTTTGTCATAACTCTCCACCATGACCCATCTGTCTTTGGTGGCCCTACATGGCATGGCTTATGGTTTCATTGAGTTAGACAAGGCTGTAGTCCATGTGATTAGATTGGTTATTTTTCTGTGATTGTGGTTTTCAGTCTGTCTGCCCTCTGATGGAGAAGGATAAGAGGCTATGACCAACCTAGACAGCATATTAAAAAGCAGAGACATTATTTTGCAAACAAATGTCTGTCTAATCAAAGCTGTGGCTTTTCCAGTAGTCATGTATGGATGTGAGAGCTGGACTATAAAGAAAGCTGAGTGCTAAAGAATTTATGCTTTTGAACTATGATGTTGGAGAAGACTCTTGAGAGTCCCTTGGGCTGCAAGGAGATTAAAGCAGTCAATCTTCAAGGAAATCAGTTCTGAATATTCATTGGAAAGACTGATGTTGAAGCTGAAGCTCCAATACTTTGGCCACCTGATGCAAAGAACTGACTCATTGGAAAAGACCCTGATGATGGGAAAGAATGAAGGTAGGAGGAGAAGAGGATGACAGAGGATGAGATGATTGGATGGAATCACAGACTTAATGGACATCAGTTTGAGAAAGGTCTGGGAGTTGATGATGGACAGGGAAGCCTGGTGTGCTGCAGTCCATGGGGTTACAAAGAATTGGATATGACAGGGCAACTTGACTGAACTGAATATTGATGGGCAATTTCTAATGAATTGAAAGCAAGAAAGAGAATTAAAGTGTTTTACAGAACAGTATATGACCATCCACATTTTCTTTGCATTTACTTATATTGTTGGTATGTTACATTTAAAATGCCAGTGGTGAAATAACAATGGGAAATCTAATAGCATATCTTTTATAAAATATGTTGGCTATAAAAATGTCCTTTCCTTTGGCCCTAAACTTTCACCATTAAGTTTTTAATTTATACAGATTCCCACAAAAAAGACTCCTATTTTGAGACAGAAAAGTTCTATGTTCTTGCAGAATGCAAACCTTTAAAAATTTAATACAGTGCACAAATCATTATTACCAATGCTGTCTTGCCATTGAAAACCTCTTGATATGGTGATAATTACTAATGCACATGCACATTTCCAGTAATTTTCAGCATGATTGCATTAAAACTTTACTTAAAAAAAAAAAAAAAAAACCTCTTTCCTGAGGGCCTACTATGCCCTTAATATTTGAATGCATACTTAGAATCTGAAAAAGAAATCTAGAACAAGCACTTTGTTCTGAAAGTGATTACAGACTTTCTAGAGGGAAAATGTAAGAGTGTCCAATTATTTTTACATATTCAATGCTGTCACATCTCTTGGACTAGGTATAATTTCCTACTTAGTTATCAAGATCAGTTTGAAATGCCACTAACTGTATACCTGCTCTGATTCCCCCAACTGGATATAGACTTTTGGACTACATCTTCAACTTAGAAGTATTTCTGAATTGATTATCAGTTCCAAGATATGTATTTTTCCACATTCATCATGTAAGATCAATCAATTTAAAATTATAGCTAAAATTAAGCTCCAAATCCTTCAAGCTAGGCTTCAGCAGTATGTAAACCAAGAATTTCCATGTGTAAAAGCCAAAGGAAGCAGAGATCAAATTGCTAAATCTGTGATATCATAGAAAAAACAAGGGAATTAAAAAAAAAAAAAAACTGGCTCACTGACTACATTAAAGGCTTTCACTGTGTGGATCACAACAAACTGTGGAATATTCTTGAAGAGATGGGAATACCAGACTACCTTACCTCCCTCCTGAGAAATCTGTATATAGGTCAAGAAGCAACAGTTAAAACTGGACATGGAACAACAGATGGATTCATAATTGGGAAAGGAATATGACAAAGCTTTATATTGTCACCCTGCTTATTTATCTTACATGCAGAGCACATCATGCAAAATTTTGGGCTGTATGACTCAAACTGGAATCAAGATTTCCAGGAAAAATATCAACAGTCTCAGATAATGCAGATGATACCACTTTAATGGCAAAAAGTGAAGAGGAAATAAACAGCCTCTTGACGAAGGTGAAAGAGGAGAATGAAAGAGCTGGCTTAAAACTCAACATTCAAAAACTAAGATCATGGCATCCGGTCTCACCACTCATGGCAAGTAGATTGGAAAAAGGAGGACACAGAGTCAGATTTCATTTTCATGGGCTCCAAAATCACTGCAGATGGTCACTTCAGCCACAGAATTAAAATACACTTGCTCCTTGGAAGAAAAACCATAACAAACCAAGACAGTATATTAAAAAGCAGAGACATCACTTTGCTGACAAATGTCCATATAGTTATAGCTATGGTTTTTCCAGTAGTCCTGTATGAATGTGAGATTTGTATCATAAAGAAGGCTGAGCATTTAAGAATTGATGCTTTCAAACTATGATGCTGGAGAAGACCCTTGAGAGACCCTCGAATGGCAAGGAGATCAAACAAGTCAATCCTAAAAGAAATAAATCCTAAATATTCATTGGAAGGACTGATGCTGAAGCTGAAGCTCCAGTACTTCAGCCAATTAATGCAAAGAACTGACTCATTGGAAAAGACACTGATGCTAGGAAAGATTGAGGGCAAGAGGAGTAAAGGACAACAGAGGATGAGATGGTTGAATGGCATCATTGACTCAATGGACATGAGTTTCAGAAAACTCAAGGAGATAGTGAAGGACAGGGAAACCTAGCGTGCCGCAGTCCATGGGGTCACAAAGAGTCAGACACGATTTAGCAACTGAACAACAATAAAAATATTTAGCCCTTATTATATTCCAAATATGCTGTGCTTTGTCACACAGTTGTGTCAGACTCTTTGCGACCCCATGGACTCTAGCCTGCCAGGCTCCTCTCTCCCTGGGGATTCTCCAGACAAGAATACTGGAGTGGTTTGCTGTGCTCTCACTCCAGGGGAACTTCCCAACTCAGGAATTGAACTAGGGCCTCCTGTATTGTAGAGGGAGTCTTTATGAGCTGAGCTACCAGGAAGCTCCATGTCGAATATAGTGTTGGCCAAAAAGTTGGTTTGGGTTTTTTCATAACATCTTACAGAAAACCCGAACTACTGGGGTCCAGCCCCAGTAGGATCCAGGGATTCCCTCAGGAGGATGGCATAGGCCAATAGGGAAAGTAAAAGGGGAGAGAAAGGGCTTGATCTTCCTTGGTTTACACAGAAAGTTATTAAAGCTCCTGATTCGGAACTTGCTCTGTTCACGGAGGCCGCAGGCACCCTCTCAGTGGGGTGAGGACACAGGACGCCCTCTCCCTGGTGAACACGCAAGGTGCCTTCCCAATCGGGTCTTAGAAGCCCAGGCAAAAAAGTAAATTCAGAGAGCCCTGTATTCCAAGTAGTCATCCTGAAAGAAGAACAGAGAGAGAAAAGGAGAGAATAGGAAAATAGAATGACAAGGGGAGACCAAGCTCTGATGAAGCCGGGTCCGTAGCTTTATTTTCAAAAGGAGCTTTTATACCCTAAGTTGTACATAGAGGATAATAGGGGGTGCAGAGTCATGCAAAGTCAGCAGTCCTTGACCCTTATCAAGACCAGGCTTTCTTTCTGCAAACCTATCGTATATAAAGGCTTTAGGTGATTTACATCATCTTCTGGCCAGGAGGCCTGTTAACATTTTATGATTCTTTATTCTGATAAAGGTTAGTTAACCAGAAAACTTATTTTATCTAAAAGTAATTTTTCTAAACTTTGGTGCCACTCTCCGAAAGCACTAGATAAAGTTGCATTCCTATAGGGCAAAGGTGCAGTGGGCTGTAGCAAGGAAAGAATTTACTACCTCAAGGGTCTAAAGTTGTTAGCATCAAGGCCACTACTTATTTTTTCTATATACCAACTATATTAATTAATATGCTCCCAGGGACACAGTGGGTAAGGGATATGGAAACTTGGCAGCAAGCATTGGCTCAAAAATGAAATCCTTCACCAGTTCTATTCTAATAATTCTTATCTCCTCAAAAGGCTCTATATTATTTGAATATCTTAAGTTTCCCATGCCTCTCACGGTTGGAAGGCTGTTAACAATCATATACTTAGCTGTAGGAGTCTGGATAAACCTGTCAGGCAAGTTAGAAAGCCATCTGAGGGGTTTGGATTGAAACACTCCTATTGTGCCCAGCAGGCTTATTAACTAGAGCTCTAAGTTGATTTCCTTCGGAGAAAGGTTTTTGGGGATAGCCCCCCGTTAATGTCAGAGGAGTTGGTGAAAGTCGTAAAATAGTAAAACAGACAGATTCTGGTTTTGGGGTAGATGCTCAAGCAGATCCAGGGGGTCCCTAGAGTCCTGATTCACCTTGCCCGTCAGGCCTCTCCCGCATGACCTTGTCATGGGTGGGATCTCCTGTGCTGGCTCCCGGCACCAAACCAACATTTTTGCCTATTGATTTACATGTTACTCCTTCCATCCCATCTGCACAATAGCCTTATATGATAAGCTCTCTCTTGTTACATACATTTTTCACATGAGGACAGGTAAGTGTAGAAAAGTTCAATGTCTTTTCCAATAACCTATCTCTAGGGAGTGGTACACCCAAAACTTTTGGTTTCAAAACTGCATCCTTAGCTATTATATTCCAATGCTTATTCTAAAATGAAGATATTTCTGACACTGAGGTAATGAGTTTATTAATTGTTGTTCAGTTGCTCAGTTGTGCCCAGTTCTTTGTGACTTCATAGGCTGTAGCATGCCAAGCTTCCCTGACCTTCACTGTCTCCCAGAGTTTGCTCAAACTCGCCTGCATTGAGTAAATGATGCCATCCAAACATCTCATCCTCTGCCCCCTTCTCCTCCTTCCCTCAATCTTTTGAGGGCCTTTTCCAACAAGTCGGCTTTTGCATATGGTGGCCAAAGTATTGAAGCTTCAGCACCAGACCTTCCAATGAATACTCAGGGTTGATTTCCTTTAGGATTGACTGGTTCTATCTCCTTACTGTCCAAGGGACTGTCAAGAGCCTTCTCCAGCACCACAGTTTCAAAGCATCAGTGTTTTGGCTCTCAGCTTTCTTTATGTTCCCACTCTCACACTCGTACATGACTACTGGAAAAAACATAGCTCTGAGTATGTTTGATGAGAGACCTTTGATGTCTCTGCTTTTTAATATGCTGCCTAAGTTTGTCGTAGCTTGTTTTCCAAGGAGCAAGTGTCAATTCCCTGGCTGCAGTCACCATCTGCAATAGGAAGTCAAGATATACATGGAGTAATAGGCAAGTTTGGCCTTGGAGTACAAAATGAAGTAGGGGAAAGGCTATCGAAGTTTTGCCAAGAGAACACATGGGTCATAACTAATACTCTCTTCCAACAACACAAGAGATGAACTTACATGTGGACATCACCAGATGGTCAAAACTAAAAGCAGACTGCTTGTATTCTTGCAGTCAAAGATGGAGAAGCTCTATACAGTCAGCAAATGTAAGACAGGGAGCTGACTGTGGCTCAGACCATGAGCTCCTCATTGAAAAATTCAGACTTAAATTGAAGTCAGGAAAACCACTAAGCCAATCAGGCATTACAATCAGATCCTTTATGATTATACAGTGGGAGTGACAATCAGATTAAAGGGATTGGATCTGATAGACAGAGTGCCTGAAAAACTATGGATGGAGGTTCCTAACACTGTACAGGAGGCAGTGACCAAAACCATCCTCGAGGAAATGAAATGCAGCAAGGCAAAATGGTTGTCTGAGGAAGCCTTACAAATAGCTGAGAAAAGAAGAGAAGTGAAAGGCAAAGGAAAAATACACCCATGTGAATGTAGAGTTTACTAATTGGCTTAACCTAAATGTCATAAATCAATGATATATCATACAATGATTGCATTACGAGCCGTGTGGAAATATGGTATATCATGTTTTTCTATAACTAGGTATAATCAGATGTATGCTTCCCTATTGGACAAGATTTTACCTATGGGTTATCAGAAGTATTCTAGAATGTCTTACAGAATCAAACACAGGATCTTCATATGCTAGTGTTTAATGAATATTTACATATGGTTATAAAGAACAGTTTATGTGAACTATATGCTAGCATATAAATAAAGCACCAAAAGGGAATTTTAATAATGCATGAATTTTGTGTAGAAAATGATAATGAATTAGGGTGGATATTCTTTGGGGAAATATTTAGAAATATATCATATTCAACTGGACATTAAATAATTTAATTTTTAATTGAAGTATAGTTAATTTAAAATGTTGTGTTAAGTTTCATCTCTACAGCAAGGTGATACATTTATGTATATATATATATATGTTTGTATATATATAATATATATATTCTTTTTCAGATTCTTTTCAATTGTAGGCTATTGTACATTACTGAACATAGTTCTCTGTGCTACACAGTGGGCTTCTCAGGTGGCACTAATGGTAAAAACCCTTCCTGCCAATGCAGGAAACATAAGAGATACTGATTCGATCCCTGGTTTGGGAAGACTCCTCTGGAAGAGGGCACAGTCAACACACTTCAGTGTTCTTGCCCAGAGAATCTCATGGACAGAGGATCCTGGTGGGCCATGGTCTTTAGGGTTGCAAAGAGTGATATAGGACTGAAGTGACTTAGCACACATGCATGCACACAGCTACTATACAGTAGGTCCCTTTTGCTTATCAATTTTATATATAGTAGTGTGTTTCTGTTAATCCCAATCTCATAATTGATCTGTCTCCTCTCCCGGCTACCCCTTTTGGTAACTGTTAAGTTTGTTTTCTATGTCTCTGAGTCTGTTTCTGTTTAGTAAGTAAGTTTATTTGTATTATATTTTTTACATTATACATGTTAAGTGATAATCTTATGGTATTTGCCTTTCTCTGTCTGACTTACTTAATTTATTATGATAATACCTAGGTCTATCCATGTTGGTGCAAATGACACTATTTCATTCTGTTTTATGGGCAAGTAACTTCTCAGGTCAGAGGAGACAATGGCAACCCACTCCAGTACTCTTGCCTGGGAAATCCCATGGACGGAGGAGCCTGGTAGGCTATAGTCCATGGGGTCGCTGGGAGTCGGACACGACTGAGCGACTTCACTTTCACTTTTCACTTTCATGCAGTGGAGAAGAAAATGGCAACCCACTCCAGTATTCTTGCCTGGAGAATCCCAGGGACAGGAGCCTAGTGGGCTGCCGTCTATGGGGTCACCCAGAGTCGGACATGACTGATGTTACTTAGCAGCAGCAGTAGCAACAACTTCCCAAGTAGCACAGTGGTGAAGAATCTGCCTGTCAATGAAGGAAATGCAGGAGATGCAGGTTCGGTCCTTGGGGCAAAAAGACCCCCTGGAGGAGGAAATGGTAACCCACTCTAGTAATCTTGCCTGGAAAATTCCATGGACAGAGGAGTCTTGTGAGCATGGGGTAGCAGTCCATGGGGTCGCAAAGAGTAGGACACAGCTCTTTGTGTTGAGCAACTGAGCACAACAATGTACAATGTTTTATTGTATGTGTGTGTGTGTGTGTGTGTGTGTGCACATCACATCTTCTCTATTCATTCAACTGTTGATGGACACAGATTATTTCCATGTCTTAGCTATTATAAAAATTTCTTCTATGAACCCTGTAGAGAATGTATCTTCAAATTTACACTTTCCCAGATATGTGCCCAGGAGTGGAATTGCAGAATCATGTGGTAACTCTATTTTTAGTCTTTTAAGGAACCTCCATACTGTTCTCCATAGTGGCTGCATCAATTTACATTCCCATCAACAATGTAAGAAGTTTCCCTTTTTGCCACACCCTCTCTAGAATTTATTGTCACTAATCTTTGATAACAGACATTATGACCTGTGTGAAGTGATACTTTCAATATACTTTTTATTTGTATTTCTCTAATAATTAGGAATTTTGAGCATCTTTTCCCATGCCTGTTGGCCATCTGTATGTCTTCTTTGAAGAAATGTCTTTTTAGGTCTTCTTCCCTTCCCCCCTTCCCCTAATATTAGCTGTATAAGCTGTTTGTATATTTTGGAAATAAATCCCTTGTTGGTAGCATCATTTGCAAATATTTTCTCCCAGTCTGTAGGCTGTCTTTTCATTTTGTTCATGGCTTCATTTGCTGTGAAAAAGTTCTCAAGTTTAATTAGGTCCCATTTGTTTATTTTTGTTTTTATTTCCATTAGTCTAAGAGACAGATCCAAAAAGATATATAGCTTTGGTTTATGTCAGAGTGTCTTGCCTATGTATTCCCATAGGAGTTTTATAGTATCCTGAATTATATTTAAGTCTTTAATCATTTTGAGCTCATTTCTGTATATGCTGTTAGAGAATGTCCTAATTTTATTCTTTTACATGTAGCTGTCTAATTGTCCCAACACCACTTACTGAAGAAACTGCCTTTTACCTATTGTATATTCTTGCCTCCTTTATTGAGATCATTTGACCATAAAGCCTGGGTTTATTTGGGGGCTTCCTATCTTGTTCCATCGATCTATGTTTGTTTCTGTGCCACTACCATACTGTTTTGATTACTGTAGCTTTGTGGTTGATCTCCAGCCTCATAGTGCTGTGGTCAAAAAAACGGTTGATATGATTTCAGTTTTTTTTAATTTACTGAGGCTTTCTTTGTGGCTCAGCACGTGATCCATCTTGGATAATGTTCTGTGTGCACTTAAAAATAATGTATATTCTGCCGCTTTCAGTTGGTATACATGTGTGCTCAGTCATGTCTGACTCTTTGCAATCCTATGGACTCTAGTCTGCCAGGCTCCTCTGAAATGCTTTATAAATGTCAGTTAAGTCCATCTGGTCTAATGTACCATTTCATTTAAGGTCTATGTTTCCTTATTTATTATCTGTCTGGATATTCTGCCATTGCTATAAGTGTGATATTAAAGTCCCCCACTATTACTGGGTTATTGTCAATTTATTCTCTCATGTGTATTAGCATTTGCCTTATATATGGAGAGGTGCTTCGATGTTGGCTGCAAGTGAAAGTAAAAGCTGCTCAGTCATGTCCAACTCTTTGCAATCCCATGGACTATACATGTCCATAGTCTAGAATACTGGAGTGGGTAGCCTTTCCCTCCTCCAGAGGATCTTCCCAACCCAGAGAACAAACCCAGGTCTCCTGCATTGCAGGTGGATTCTTTTCCAGTTGAGCCACAAGGGAAGCCCAAGAATACTGGAGTGGGTAGCCTATCCCTTCTGCAGTAGATCCTCCTGGCCCAGGAATCGAACTGGGGTCTTCTTCATTACAGGCAGATTTTTTTGCCAACTGAGCTATCAGGGAAGCTCAGTTGGGTGCATATATAATGTTGGGTGCATATATACTTACAATTGCTATATCTTCTTTTTGGATCGATCCTTTGATCATTATGTAATGTCCTTCCTTGTCTCATGTAATAGTCTTTTTTTTTCTTTTTCAATCTATGTGGTCTAATGTAAGTATTGCTACCCCAGCTTTCTTTTGAATTACATTCCACCCCCTTACTCTCAGTCTCTAAGACCTGAAGTAAGTCTCTCACAGACAACATAAACACAGGTCCTGTTTTTGTATTATTCAGCCATTCTATGCCTTTTTGTTGGATCATCCAGTTAATTTACACTTAAGTTAATTATCGATATGTGTTTCCCTACTGCCATTGTTTTAATTGTCCCAGAACTGTTTTTGAATGTCCTTCCCCACCCCACCCCCTCTTTCTTCTATTGTTCTTTCCTCTTCTGACTTACTGATTATCTTTAGTGCTATGTTTGGGTTCCTTTTTCTTTTTGTGTGTATATTTATTATGGGTTTTTGGTTTGTGGTTACCATAAGGTTTTGCATAGCAATCTGCATATTACTTTTTTTGGTTTGGGTAAGCAATTGGGATAAAATAAGGCATTTCCCAAATGGAGATAACTTGTTTGAAAAGACTTGAAGTGAAGACTACATATTCACAATAAAGTAATGTGGCAATTGATGTAAAGTAATGGGTTCCCCTCATGGAGATAAACTAGATCACAGAAAACCAGTTAAGGAGCTGATATGATGATAAAGCAGATAGGAGGGAACTATACATAGCACAAATTAAAAAAAAAAAAAAATCTGGATTCAAGATGATGGAGTAGAAGGCTGTGTGCTCATCTCCTCCTGCAAAAGCACCAAAATTGCAACTAGCTGTTGAACAACCATTGACAGGAAGATGCTGGAACCACAATATTTTAAAGTAATTAGCCTGAATTAAAATAAATAAATTAATTAAAAATTTAAAAAGATACCCCACGTCCAAAGATAAAGAAGCTGCAGCAAGTTAGTAGGAGGGGCACAGTCATGATCAAATCAAATCCCATACACACCAGGTGGGTGACCCATGGAATGGCAAACAATAATACTAAAGAAGTTTTGCACTATTGTGGAGGTTCTGAACCCCATGACAGGCTTCCCAGCCTGGGGATCTGATAAAGGGATTGGGAATCCCTGG
Source organism: Bos javanicus (assembly GCF_032452875.1). NCBI lineage: Eukaryota > Metazoa > Chordata > Mammalia > Artiodactyla > Bovidae > Bos > Bos javanicus. The sequence continues at coordinate 54,189,867 of NC_083869.1, read as the reverse complement.
GGAATCTGGCCTTGAGGGCCAGTGGGATTTTATTACAGGCCTTCCAGAGAACTGAGGGAAACAGAGACTTCTGTCTTGGAGGGCACAAACAAAATTTCTCAGGCACCAAGACCCAGAGGAGAGGAGCAGTGACCCCACAGGAGACTGAACCAAAACTACCTGTTAGTGTTGGCGAGCCTCCTGTGGAGGCTTGGGTTGTCAGATTTTCAGTGGAAGGTCCCCCTTGGAATAAACCCTCGGAATAAACCCTCCTGGAGTTCTCCATTAACCTTACCATAGATCCCGTAGACCTCAAGCCAAAGAACTACCAGGGAGGGAGTGCAACCCCACTCATTAGCAGATAATTGGATTAAAGCTTTACTGAGCAAGGCCCTGCCAGATCAAGACCCAAAATAAAATATTTTCAGTTAATAAAAATTTAACTACCACTTATAAAGAAATTACTCATATCTGCCAATCTGTAAGAGGTGACACCAAGAATTAACTGTACATGTGTCTGACTCCAAAGCTTATTTTGTCTTTCATACATGTCAGTAACTGAGATTTTGATGAGTGTTTTTCTTGGTGCACAGGAAGTATATGATTGATTGAATAAGTTAATTTTCATATTTTGTTCACTAACTAAAATATATATTTGATTTTAAGAAGTATCAGATTTTTTATTAGAATTTAGTATTTCTAAGGGCCTTAAATAGGAGAAGGCAATGGCACCCCACTCCAGTACTCTTGCCTGGAAAATCCCACGGATGGAGGAGCCTGGTAGGCTGCAGTCCATGGGGTCGCTAAGAGTCAGACACGACTGAGAGACTTCACTTTCACTTTTCACTTTCATGCATTCGAGAAGGAAATGGCAACCTACTCCAGTGTTCTTGCCTGGAGAATCCCAGGGATGGGGGAGCCTGGTGGGCTGCCGTCTATGGGGTCACACAGAGTCGGACACGACTGAAGCGCCTTAGCAGCAGCAGCAGCAGCAGCAGCAGCAAGGGCCTTAAATATATTTCAGAAATGCTAATATTATAGGTATCAAGATATATTTTGGAATTTGAAGTTTTCAACTAGAGGAATTTTACCTTGATTTTACACTATATTTCCCCTAACTTCTTACTTTTAATAATTGATTTTAAATATTTTTGGAAGATACAAGATATGTTGTATAACATACAAGATATGTTAATGGTTGCCCTACATTAAATTCAGAGGTATTTCCTACTAGTTTTTAAGATAAATAAAAACTGCCTGAAATTCAGTCCCAATGAAACTCTGTACTCAAGGGTTTCTTGAAAGTGACTCCATTTATAGTATGTCCTTCTGGAAATCAAAGGCAACCTCTAAGTGGCATAAAACTTCAGAAATATTGTTAAAGGTTTCTTTGTTATTGTTAACTAAATAAAGGTAGGCATCAGGATTTTCCAAGGAATCTTTATACAATTAATATTAAAAGTCTAAGTAATTCATTCAGTCCTAAGACATTGGATTGAAAGATATCTTAAATCTAATAGAGGTAAAAAAAATATTTTATTTATTTTGATATTTATTAGTTTTTAAAAACCAGTGTATAAAATTAGATTTGTATTAGTTCTCAGGAATGACAGAATATTTCATTTTGACTTCTCAGTTGGTTCTACAATTTTTTCCGGTCTAACATGATGCTGAAAATTAACCACGTATTTTAAATACATCAATGTATGTGTCTTACTTTTCAAAAAATTAATATAACTTTTATCTAAAATCTTTGGTATTAGCTTAATGATACTTTATTTTACTTAAGCTCATTTTCAGCTTTGTTCTACCCAATAAAAGGCAAAACAGACATGACATGAAACTGCCTTTTATGCTTTGACTACTACCAAATATTAAGGGTTTTTCTTTGATTTCTAAATTTTCCTCATAACTCTGTTCTTTAATTAAACAAACACAGTGGCAATTGAATGTGGATAGTGCAATTCATTTCTTAAAGGTATTCTTACTCATTGTTTTGTTTCACATTATTTTACTGATAAATTTACCAAGCATAAGGAACAACTTATCTTTGCAGTCTCATCAATTTAAAAGCTACATCTGATTTAATTAATAGGGGGAGTTTATGGGAAAAGCTTTTATCGATGGGCATTGGTTTAAGATATCTTGGCCTTTTGAGAGTGATGCACTATAATAATTGGTGTAAGATCAGTTAGAGAGGCCAGGTCACTTTATATTCTCTCCCAACTAATAGAGAAGTCAGGTGAGGTTGTTTCCTGACACGGATACTATTTCATTATTTTGGCTGATATTGCTGACCCTAAGAAGCTATTTCCAGTATTACTTGGACCCAGTAGATGCAGTCATTGACAGGCACAATGTAAATATAGAAAATAAGCCAGTCTATTCATATCAAGACCCAAATTTTCCATTAATTTTCCACTCTTGATTAATGATAGATTACATCAAATCCATCATTTTGTGATATAAAAACAAGATAGTCGACTATGGTGTAGGGACCAGGGTAATTACTGATCTGAGGGTAAGGGAAACTGTTCTAGCCCAGGTTTTGACACAGGGAGCCTTTGGCTAAATAGTTTTATGCAGTGATTCTCAATTTCCATTGCACACTACAGTCACTGGAGCACCTTCAAACGAAACAAATTTGAACTCTTATGACTGGTCCCAATGGTAGAGGTTTATCTTTAGTTTTTTTTCAGGGTATTAAATAGTCCAACTATAATCTTAATGTCTTTGTTTTTGTTTTGAAAATAGTAGCACATTTAATCTAAAATTGAAAAGTCAAGAATAAATATCTTAACCCATATAAATTTTTATAAAAAAGTGTTTCTATTTTTAAGTGATTTTGAAGCTATATATATATATTTTTTACCTTATGGATATTTTTCTTATTTTATTCTTTAATAAAATCCATATTATCTAATATAAAAACAAGTAGAATAAAATTCAGTCCTGATTCTTCTAGAGGATACAGATGCCTAATTCCTTAACCATTTCAGATAAAAATAAATGCTTAACTGGAGATATAAATACATTTTTCAAATCATTAACCCCAAAAATGCTTCATTAGTTGTTTATTACATAATATATACCTTATTACTATTATCCTTTTAAATTGCTTAGTCTTGTAATATATAAATTACAAACGGGAAGAATTATCAATCTACAGCAAATCTTCCATTTGCAATCTAGTAGACAAGATTTACCTTAATTATCTTGCATATATTATTACTGCTTGACAGATGAAGAGAGGATGGACTTGGATCATATGAATTTCCAGAAAACGAAATAAAAATCTTTGATTCATTAGGTGGTTACTTTAATAAACAAGCGGTCAAATCTAAAGATATATGGTTTCAGAAAATAGTAAAGATAGCAGAAGGAAACTGAGAGATGAGGAGGAACAGTTCTCTGATTTACATTCTTGTGTCTTTGACTCTCTCGCATGTAAAGTTATATATATCATCCTAACCTCATGACTTCTGGCTGTCACTTTTTCCTTCCCTATACCCAACAATGAGAATCTGCATAAAATATGCATCTCAATCTGCCTTTTGATGGTTCCAAGCTCTTTTGAATTCCAACTGAGTTTATATACAATCAGTGAAGGTGATCAAGTATCATATTTTCACAGTTTATGCCAAAGGAATTAATTTAAAGTTGAAAATTAAACATATAGGGTTAAAACAATGGGGCAGTCAGAAGCTATGAGAATCTCTAATGTGGAAGTTGCTGAACAGAGATGTATTATTTCATTTTCACCTGATGAGACATTTAAGACCCTCTGGAGATGAAAATGTCTGACTTTTTGCTATGTGTCCGTAAGTTTTGTCCCTTTTTTTTTTTGTCTCCCAGGTTCATTTTGTCAATTACTATTAAGCTTTTTTTTTTTTTTAAAGTATATTTTATGCAACCATAATTTATGAGACCAAGCAAGACCTCCAGAGTCTCAACTTTGTTTCTTGTTTCTCCTTTCTCCTCCAGCAGGATTCTTTCCTCACAATCATGGGTGTCAAGAATATACAGAGTATTTCAGTGAGGAGGAGACTCACACATATCAGCACCAGAGATTGTGTCACCCCTTAATTTCTGTCTTTAACAGAAAAAGATCACACTTTATATCTTCTTTAGAATCTACTTTTTTTGGATATAAATTGATTTTGTGGCATATGACCTCACAGATTTATTCCTTAAATACATTTGAATCCATTGTTTTATCTTTTTAAATATATATTTGCTTTCTACTTATTGTTTAATCAATTGATTTAAGATTTTTTTCCTCACATTGCCCACCAATAAAAATCTAGAAAGTTTTTTCTTTATTGCTATTTTAGGATTTAGAGATTACTTTTATGATATAAAGTAATTTAATACAAAATATTAAATAATATAAAAGAATTTAGGCTTAAATTATATATACTATTTCAGAATTCTATACCTTATATTTTGATTCTATTGTTTTCTCTTCTTTTATCAGTTTAATTAAATTAGTACTTATTAACCCCTTAATAATTGATGACATTGCACTATAGGTAGAAAGTATAGAACTCTTCTTCCTCAGGGACTTTATAATCATGACCCCAAAGGTCAATATGTCACAACCATCCATCAATTTAATTTGACTTAAAATGGCTTTTGCTAGTTACTCAGATACACTAACAGTTAATGGTTCCCTTCCATGAACTAATGTGAATAGTTATTATCTTCTAAGCACTATTGCTAAGGTGAGAGAAATATGAGCTCTTATCACAGATGCCTTCACCACCCTTGCTCACAACCTTCTGAAGACCTGACCCTATACACATTTGAAATATATTTTACCATCCTTTCTAGTAGATAAGAACTTAAATTTAATTATAGTAAGTCCAAAATTATAGCTTTTGGGAAAGAGTCACACACTAAATCCAGGTTTATAGAAAACCATAAAACTGAAAAACTTGGTACCTATATCAAACTTAGAAGTGACTTTTAATAGCAAGTTACTGAGCAGCCCATTTAGATTAAGGGGAAAATCAAAACATTTCTCTTATGGATTGCTATCACCTTTTGAAGCTTGATGGCTTATTTCTTGGTCTGTTTCCTCTTAAAAGCTGTTATAAAATAACATTATTATAAGATGTTTTACATATATAATTGGCCAATGTAATAAAAATATTTGAAAGCAATTCACAGTTATTTTTCAAATGCACCATTCCTAATGTCATATTCCACAGATTGTAGCACCAGTAAATAATATGAGTAAAATGTACTCAGTCCAAATTTGTATTGTTTTCTATCATATTAATTGTGAATTTTATAATATAGACACACTTTGTTCTTTATATTATTAAAACTTTGTTTTGAATATACCTTATTTCTGAGGTATGAATTTGTTTACTTTCCAATGGATAGTAATATTTGGAAGGAAAAAAAAAAAAACAAGCAAAACTTACTACACACTTAATAGTGAAATAAAATTCTGCAAGAGAAATAATTTTCCAGAACAGAAAGTAGGAGAAACTTGAAGTTTCCATCAAATAGCTTATTTTTATTTTTTCTGTTTTATTTTGAAAACTAAATACTGTTTTTATTATTGCTTTTATTTTCTTATTGTCCATTTCTTTTCTCTTCATCTCAATCATCATCATAGAAAATACTAGTTTCTCTAATCATGTTCCAGACACCATTATTAGTGCTTTCCTGCATTTTCTATTTTATTATTCATAACTACATGGTAAAATAGATGTTTTTATTACCTGCCCCACCCCCAACCATGGCACAGATTAAACAACTGAAGCACAGAGATTTAGTTTTTCTTCCCACATCTTTATTTCCTAGAAACCCTTGGGCATCTTGGAACAGATGAATTCTGCTGAAGCTATTCTTAAACAAAACACTTAGGATTTTAAATGAGAAGTTGTTAATAAAACACAACTTGTACATTGTTCCTTCCTTACTATTCAGATATGAATCAGGTCCTCATCTGAAAAAAAATTCAAGAAATGTGTTTCAGCTCACTCAAAAAATGAGCAGACCACCTTCTCTAGCATAAAAATTCCAGTTGAGCTATTTCAAATCCTGAAAGATGATGCTGTGAAAGTGATGCACTCAATATGCCAGCAAATTTGGAAAACTCAGCAGTGGCCACAGGAATGGAAAAGTCAGTTTTCATTCCAATCCCAAAGAAAGGCAATGCCAAAGAATGCTCAAACTGCCGCACAATTGCTCTCATCTCACACGCTAGTAAAGTAATGCTCAAAATTCTCCAACCAGGCTTCAGCAATATGTGAACCGTGAACTTCCTGATGTTCAAGCTGGTTTTAGAAAAGGCAGAGGAACCAGAGATCAAATTGCCAATATCCGCTGGATCATGGGAAAAGCAAGAGAGTTCCAAAAAACCACCTATTTCTGCTTTATTGACTATGCCAAAGCCTTTGACTGTGTGGATCACAATAAACTGTGGGAAATTCTGAAAGAAATGGGAATACCAGACCACCTGACCTGCCTCTTAAGAAATCTGTAGGCAGGTCAAGAAGCAACAGTTAGAACGACATGGAACAACAGACTGGTTCCAAATAGGAAAAGGAGTACGTCAAGGCTGTATATTGTCACCCTGCTTATTTAACTTATATGCAGAGTACATCATGAGAAATGCTGGCCTGGAAGAAACACAAGCTGGAATCAAGATTTCCGGGAGAAACACCAATCACCTCAGATATGCAGATGACACCACCCTTATGGCAGAAAGTGAAGAGGAACTAAAAAGCCTCTTGATGAAAGTGAAAGTGGAAAGTGAAAAAGTTGGCTTAAAGCTCAACATTCAGAAAACAAAAATCATGGCATCCAGTCCCATCACTTCATGGGAAATAGATGGGGAAAGAGTGGAAACAGTGTCAGACTTTATTTTTCTGGGCTCCAAAATCACTGCAGATGGTGACTGCAGCCATGAAATTAAAAGACGCTTACTCCTTGGAAGGAAAGTTATGACCAACCTAGATAGCATATTCAAAAGCAGAGACATTACTTTGCCAACAAAGGTTCGTCTAGTCAAGGCTATTATTTTTCCTGTGGTTATGTGAGATTTGGACTGTGAAGAAGGCTGAGCGCCGAAGAATTGATGCTTTTGAACTGTGGTGTTGGAGACGACTCTTGAGAGTCCCTTGGACTGCAAGGAGATCCAACCAATCCATTCTGAAGGAGATCAACCCTGGGATTTCTTTGGAAGGAATGATGCTGAAGCTGAAACTCCAATACTTTGGCCACCTCATGCGAAGAGTTGGCTCATTGGAAAAGACTCTGATGCTGGGAGGGATTGGGGGCAAGAGGAGAAGGGGAAAACAGAGGATGAGATGGCTGGATGGCATCACTGACTTGATAGACTTGAGTCTGGATGAACTCCGGGAGTTGGTGATGGACTGGGAGGCCTGGCGTGCTGCGATTCATGGGGTCGCAAAGAGTTGGACACGACTGAGCGACTGAACTGAACTGAATCAAATATAGAAAGTATCTCAGATACACCAAAATGTCAACGCATTAATTTGCAGGAAAAAATTCAAGTCCCTGAGACACACTGGTGTTTGTACTGACCAGAGTAAAGATGAGGACCAGTTAGCAACACTTATCAACAACATTGTCAGTGTTCACTTAGCTTCTGAGATTTATCCTAGGCACACAACTGCCCTCTTCTGGCCTCAAACTGCTTCACATCCTATTGGTTTAGTTCTTAAAATACCTTTACATCATTATCTCAATTTAGCTTTCATTCTAAAAGTAATTTGTTTATTTATTTAGTTATTTTCTCTCCTGTCTTTCTCAATCTGTTTTCCCATCAAGGTAAAACTTGATTCCTCTTTTTCTGTATTTGTTCTAACCTATCTTGTTTTCTACTCTTAATGTTATCACTTGCTAAAAAATGACTTCCCTGGTGGCTCAGACGGTAAAGCATCTGTCTACAATGCGGGAGACCTGGGTTTGATCCCTGGGTCGGGAAGATCCCCTAGAGAAGGAAATGGCAATCCACTCCAGTACTCTTGCCTGGAAAATCCCATGGACAGAGGAGCCTAGTAGGCTACAGTCCATGGGGTCCCAAAAATTCAGACAGGACTGAGCGCCTTCACTTTCACTTTCATATCCTGTCTAGTGTTTTAATAGTTTCTGAATTGGAAAATCCAGTAAATAATATCCACTGTCAGAAGATTAATTTTCTTAAAGTATAGCTCAAATAATATAATTTTTCTTCACAGACTCCCCCATTGACTACTGAATTAACGAATAAATATTTTTAAACACATAGTTAAACAGCCAAGAGCACTCAATACTTCAACTACTCTCCCTTATATTTCACTCATGGTCCTCTAAATTAACTCTACATTTTATGGCAAAACCAATACAATATTGTAAAACTAAAAAATAAAAAAAAATATATAAAAAATAAAGATTAAAAAAATAATAACTCTACATTTTATTAATTTACACATTCAGTTCTTTTTCCTGGAATAATTCTCCTTCCCACTTCTTACCTACTAAAATTTTTAATCAGTCTATGAGGCTATTTAAATGTCACCTCCTCCATGCAATCTTCCAGAGCTTCAGTCATAGATATCATATCCCTCCTCTGATTCTCAGACAACTGCATTTTTACCTTTCTTACCACATAATTATTCTTTCTTATAATAGAGTAGGAAATGGCAACCCACTCTGGTATTCTTGCCTAGAAAACTCCATGGACAGAGGAGCCAGACAGGCTACAATCCATGGGGTTGCAGAGTCAAACATGACTGAGCTTGCACACACACACACACTTGTGTAATAGAGACACTTGTGTAATTATTTCTATTTTTGGCATTCCACCAGATCATAACTTTACAGATCAGAATTTTGTCATACTCATTTTTTATTCTCAATATTATTTATTTAACAAATTAAGTATTTAATGAAGGCCTGTTCCACTAAAATTAAATATATCAAAACAAAGCACTAAGTGCCATTATTTTTAGTTTTGTTTCATCTTGAACTTTACTTCTCTGACATTTCCCCAGAAAGGTGTATGCTCGATCTTTCAACACGTTTGCTGAAAAATAGAGCATTAAGTCAACAGTTTCAACTCCTATAGGAAAAGGTGAAAGGCAATAGTATATGTCCAGACAATATTTCATGATCTTCACTAAGGTTTGAGTCTGAGATCTGTACTCTGTGGAAATGCAGTTTAAATGGAAAAATAGTCAATGACTTATGGTTGAAGAGTACTATCATAAATGGTTACTCTCAGTATACCCTGACAATGCTTAATGTCTTTCAGTTGTTCAAATAATTTAAAATTTAAATTTAGTCACACTTTTATTCAGATAGCATGAGATCTGTTGAATACTTTTTTAATGGCTTCAGTGTAGTGGATATTTTTTTGTAGTTTTCAAAATAAATATTTGGGAAGAGAACATTGCTGAGGAGACCCACAGCATATATGAGCAACTGAGATGCACAAGCTCTGTACTGGGCATCTAAATGTTTAGTTTATGCTCAGATACAGGGCAGTTTCACCAATGAGGAAAGCAGAATGTGTATCTGGCATATTCCTTTCCAATCTGCTTCAGAGGATTTTACTTACGGCATGGACAACTTTAAAATTTTTTGTTGAAGTGATAAAATCCCACTGTTCACAAATATAGGATTTATAACATGTCAATTAATTTATAAAGATGTCACACTAATAAGTGTACCTTCTATTACAAGCACATATGGAGAAAAAGCCTTATTAACAATTTAATTTCTTTGCATTCTCTTAGCCTAAGGATATGTTTTCCTCCTAGAAGAACCTTGATTATGTGTGTTAAAAAACCCTGTAGGAATCTTCCTATAATGATATTCCTTATTGGGTTAGATCTGTTTTCTCTCTGCACCTACAAACATAAAATTAAGGACTCAAAGTATACTATGTTCGTCTTTTTGAAAAGACAGTTTAAGTAAAAAACATATGTCCAATTTTGTTGATTTTTTTATTCGTTTTTTGACTTAGATACAAAATTAATAGAATGGATTTTTTTTTCTAAGTTTTAGGACATCAAACTAAAATTGTAAAGTACCAAGGGTCAAGATAAGTTAGGGAATGGCAGAATATCTCATAATATCTAGACACCTGCTTCCTTTTCTTGCTTGACTTGTGCTACAAGGTAAGCAGGAATTAAACTCCTGCAAGTTTAATTTGTGTGTGTGTGTGTGTATATATATATATATATATATGTGTGTGTGTGTGTGTGTGTGTGTGTGTGTGTGTAGATGGCACCATATATATATATATATATATATATATATACACACACACACACACACACACACATATATGCATATGCTGCTGCTGCTAAGTCACTTCAGTCTTGTCCGACTCTGTGCGACCCCACAGACGGCAGCCCACCAGGCTCCCCCATCCCTAGGATTCTCCAGGCAAGGACACTGAGTGGGTTGCCATTTCCTTCTCCAATGCATGAAAGTGAAAAGTGAAAGTGAAGTCGCTCAGTAGTGTCCGACCCTCAGCGACCGCATGGACTGCAGCCTACCAGGCTCCTCCGTCCATAGGATTTTCCAGGCAAGAGTACTGGAGTGGGTGCCATTGCCTTCTCCGATATATGCATATATGCATCATCAAATTCATAGTAATGTATATTTGCTTCAGGTTTTTATGAGTTTCAACTGAAATGTTGAATCTAAAAACATTGTAAAAATAAGCCTATATACTATGCAAATTTAGGTGGAAACAGCTAGTTGAAATACAGAGTAGAGGAGAAAAAATTAAATAGTTGGGAGGAAGTAGGTAGATGGAAAATAATTGAGAAAATCATGAAGGAGAAATTCAAGGTAGTGCAAATTCTAGATATTTTCCTTCAGAAATATGTTTCACTGATTTTATAAAATAATATATCTACTTGTGACTGCCTTGCCAGTGCCAAGATGAACTTTCAAGAACATTCTCTAAACATTTTTCTGAAGCAACGTCTTGCTTTCTTTTAACATGCTTTTTGGCTTGTATGATCAAATGCCATATTCAGGTAGTATTCTTATTTTGAATTTAAAAATAAAACCTCCATGTAGTTGATGGGAGCTGAAATGAAGTAATCAAAAGCAGGATATTTCTGCTGAATTCTTGATGTACTGCAATGCTGTGTGGAGCGAGAGTATCAAAGAGAAAACTTAAGGTATTAAAAATATGAAAAATGATAAATACTTCACATAACTTCAAAAAAATCATCTTGCAAAAATGAATTGCTGAGTTGTATGTGTTCCGTGTTGCTTTCCCATCTTGCTCATCTGAAGCTGCTTCAGATGGATCCCCTTAGTCACCTTTGCATCCATACATGGCTAAAGACAACTTTTTGATGCTTTTTCAGATATTGTGCTCTCTTTTCAGCTTTAAATTTAGTTTTGAAAACACATATTTCTAATTCATAGATTGACAATTGAGGCATTTAAATTCAAATTACTCTATTGGGATATTCAGAGCAAAATTATAATTCTATTTTTTACACTGTCTTTTCTTTTGGCATCTCAGGAAAACCCACGTCTCTGATACAATCCACAGACTGAAAGAAAAAACAGTATGCCTTCTCGGTAATTTATCACTTTCTGTATGATGGAAAGCCTTATTTTCTAAAAGAAATACCAGAAATGTGAAGGAATTTGTTACATGATTTTACCATTTTATCAAGAACAAAAATAATGGTTTAACACTTCCCGTAATTCCACTTTCTCGGTCTGCATACAAAATTAGTTGCACAAGTTCAAGATTAACAGATCCTAATTGAAATGCTAAAAGACAAATACACAGTGTAATCATGCAGTTTAAAGTTTAACATTTTTGAAGATATTTCAGTGTGAAAAAAATCTGTTCAGAGAGTTCTTAACACATGTCATATTACAGAAGGAAATGAGCACTGATTTTTCTAGATATTTTCAGTGCCTCACAAAATACAGTATTTTATCTTGACTTTGTAACTAAGCACCATATTTTTTAACAGATGCTATTTCTCTTCTGATTACTGTATCCCACTATGAATTACCTCTCTTGGGAAAACAGGAGGGGAAAGCTTTTCATCAAAACATAAATCTATGCACCTGAAATACACCATGTTCTAAAGACAATAAAAAATTATACACATACAATAATCTATCCTTGCCAATTTGAAAAATCATCAAACCTTTAGAGCAGAAATAGTGAGGCCTTGGGAGACACTATAAAACCATTAGAGCAGTATATTTATACTTTCAAAGTTGGTATTATTCTACCTCAGTAAAACCTTTCCATATATGCAAATAGCAATGGCAGCAAAGTAAATTGAATTATCTATAAAATATTATGTTTTTCTTACAGGACTGCTGAAAAGATGTTTTAGACTATGATGCTGTTAGAAAGTGCTATCATGTTGCACATACCAAGGATTCTAATTAGACTTGTCAATCACTGATTGATTACCACCATAAGATGAAAGAGCAATTGCATCCTGGCAATTATGTTATCTTAAGGGTACAAAATGCAATGTTCTGCTCTCAGCTGTCAGCAAGACATCACTGAACGAAGGCCTGTTCTATCACCACAGGCTGTTCAAAGGCCCTTCTGAGAACCTAAATGGCACATTAAGCTCTGGGAATATTGCTACTCAAAATAGAAAAATGTTGTAGAGTGAAATTGACTAAATTTTAATTGATGAATGAGATCATGTGGCTCTCTGGCCTCAACATTCTGTAGTTTTAGGAAAATATGGTCCACAGTAACATGCAAAATAAGCCTGTGTTTCTATATTTCATATACTTTCTCATCTGCTTCCATATCTCCCTCTTTTGACTCCCTCTATGTGCAAACACCTCCACTTCTATAGTAGGTACATGTGTTTTGTGTACCTACTTTGGTACACTTTGCTTTTTGGTTTATAAGACTTTTAAAATATTCAGCAGATATTTATTTTTTTTAATGTGTTCTAGCTAAATTGGAGGAAGAAATGGCAACCTACTCCAGTATTCTTGCCTGGAGATTTCCATGGACCAAGGAGCCTGACAGGCTATAGTCCATGGGATCACAGAGTCAGGCACGACAGCAATGAACACACATTCTAGCTAAATAAGCATTTTTTTTTCCTTTCTTCCTAAGGATATTATATTGTCAAGTCATTAATTATTTAATAATGGCATTGCCAAATATTATTTTTCATTCCAAAATACACTATTTTGGAAAGATTATGATCTTTCCAATAGCATCTTTCTAGGAGTCTCTTTCAAATTCCAAATTCAGGAGTATGGTATATAAGAAAGCTGTGATTTAGGAACTCTAGAGATGTAATAGTTTCAAATATCTGAGGGGGGGAAAAGAAATGGTTAACTGATTTGGAATAGAGGAAAAGTTTTAAATTAGAGTTTCATTTTAAATTTAAAATTTTTAGCATTTTTAATAAGGAATATTGGATGAGCTTCTAATTACTAGTGTTACAAATAAACCACTCAAAACTCAGGAGTGGCAAATATCACTATTTCATTATGTTCAAGGATTCTGTAGGCCAGCAATTAGGGTAGGACATCCTGATGACAGCCTTTCTGCTTCACAGGGTTTGGGGCTCATCTGGGAAAAGCTCAAGTTCAGCAGGGGACTGGAATCATCTAGAGTTTTATTCTCATGCTTTTCTGTAGCAGGGATGATATTACTCAAAGGACAGGCATAGCTGGATGCATCACCTAGGGCACCTGCGTAAGGCCTTCCACATGACGTGATATTCTCACCATGTATTGACTGGCTTCTAAGAGAGAATGTCTTGAGAGTGAGTATTCCAAGTGAATCAGGAAGAAGCTACATGGACATTTACAAACTAGCTCCAGTCACATAGGATCACTTCACCCAGGCTCTGTTACTTGAAGCAAGTACAAACCTCACTTATTCTCTTAGCAAAAGGACACATGATTACCTCTCATATGAGGAGAGTCAAATAATTTCCCATTATTTTAAAAAGTCACCAAAGTGTCATCTGACCACAGTTTATGTACGTTTATCAGATCTGCATGATAGACTTAGGCTATCCCTAAGACTTCTCAAATGTTGCAACTATTTTTATCTGATTATGTTTTTTATTAAAGTATAGCTGATTTACAATGCTGTGTTAGTTTCTAATATGGCTTACTTAAGGATATTGGACATAGTTCCCTATGCTATGAAATAGGGCTTTGTTGTTTATACTTTATATCTAGTAGTCTGTACCTGATAAACCTAAACTCCTAACTTTATCCTTCCCCATCCCCATTCCCCTATGGTAAAGTTTGCTTTTTATGTCTGTGAGTCTGTTTGTTTCATAAACAAGTTAATTTGTGTCATGGTTTAGATTCCACATATAAATGATATCATATGGTATTTGTCTTTCTCTATCTGACTTACTTCACTTCACTCTTCAGGCCCATTTGATGTTGCTGCAAATAACATTTTATTCTTTCTTATGACTGAGTAGTATTCCATCATGTGTATATATCGCAACACATTCCTCTGTCCATGGACATCTAGGTTGCTTCCATATCTCTTTAAGTATTGCTGCTATGAACAATGGAGGGCATATATCTTTTTGAATTATAGTTCTGTCCAGATATATGCCCAGGAGTGGGATTACTGGATCATAAGGCAACTCTATTTCTAGTTGTTGTTCTTTTTTTTCCTTTGAGGAACCTCCATATTGTTTTCCATAGTGGCTGCACCAATTTACATTCTGTCCAACTTTGTAGGAGGATTTGCTTTTCTCAACATCCTTTCCAGCATCAAGTGTTTCAACTCTTTATGGAATTAGGTTCAAATTCAAAATCCAGGATTCTGTCAACTAAATAAGGTCCAGAGATAGATGAAACTCCTCAGAGTGATTCCTCTAGTAAAGTCTGTGAATATAGTTTCTCTCAACCTGAAGACTGATGAACCAAAGAGTCTCATTATCTCCCCCTACATACCCAAAGTACAATACTCTTGGATAACTGCAGTGGCGCTCATGCTCAAAAATGGATGTGGGATGGGGATAAGGAAAGGGACAAGAAGTACACAGGAATCGCCGGCATATAACATTTCTGGAATCCAGCCAGCATGAGCTTCTAGTGTCTAGATTAGAGCCCAGTCTTATTTCTTTACTCCTGGATTTGGAATTCTCTGTGTCTGTTAGTCCAACCTCCAGGCCCTTGTTCTGCTCTCTGGGTCATCCTTCCTTTTCTGTAAGAGGCAGCTCAATTTTGTAGTTGAGTAGTTGTTTCAACTTGATTCCTATTATTCCTGCTCAGGTAACAGAAGTCACCATATTTTCAAGAATAATTTACCCTGCATAGCAGAAGGAAGAGCTGCTTTTATTAAATGAGAATACATACTGGCTTTGAGAAGCATATGACAGCCAAGGATTCAACTACTTAAGAATGGAAGTTTGGTCACTTTAGTGTTCCATTAAGGTCAGGCAAGAAAAGGCTGAGAGCAAGGGGGATTTAGACTGGAAAATGGAGGAGGGAAAGAAAGAGTACTGCTTATGGCTCCAAGCTCAGCTACAGTAATGGAGCTACATTACTCCCCTTTCTAAGTTTACTCTCAGGAAAAAAGGTCCCAGGGAACCACGGAGGAGCTGCTCTTTGAACATGTGTAGACAAATGTATCTGTTCAGGACAAACAGTGAACTGTGGTGGCTAAATCCAAGACTCAGATTGTCTTCTGTAGGAATACGATTGATAGATGAAGCTGCTGTATTCTTGAAGATACCATCATTTTTGTACACACAGTCTTTTCTATACAATCTTGACCCCCAGAAACTTTGGCTGTGTTAAAATTTATTAGAACTGCACTGTAGTCTAAGACTCTGCCTATCCAAACTTCATTTCTTCTCTCTCTCCTTTACAGGTGTCGTGCCTGTATCATGGTCCAGCAGTCTCCCTCCCTCTTTGGGCTCCTTCCTCCTTTTTCCTCACAGGTATTTCCCCCTAAAAACTTATTACAATGTAATCCTGTCTTGACATCTGATTCTTGGAAAGCAAAAATAATGCACTGGGGGAAGTGGGTTGCTTAATTTTAAAGCCAGGAATCCTGGCTCTTATAGTTTCTTTAAGTTCTGCCTGAAAAAATAAATTGGTTCTTCTTTAGCTTATTTCTCTCTAGTCTCACCATAAAAGCACAAAGAGACAACTAACACCTTAAACACATTGCCCAGAAATGTCCTTAGTCAGATCTATCTGTTCATTAGGTACATAGTCTATTTTATATCTTACTTCAGGTGCTAGCTGTGCTTAATTCTTCATCACACAGTCAGTTCAGTCGCTCAGTCGTGTCCCATTCTTTGAGACCCCATGAACCACAGCATGCAAGGCCTCCCTGTCCATCACCAACTCCCGGAGTTTACACAAACTCATGTCCACTGAGTCGGTGATGTCATCCAACCATCTCATCCTCTGTTGTCCCCTTCTCCTCCTGCCTTCAATTTTTCCCAGCATCAGGATCTTTTCAAATGAGTCAGCTCTTCTCATCAGGTGACCAAAGTATTGGAGTTTCAGCTTCAACATCAGTCCTTCCAATGAACACCCAGGACTGATCTCCTTTAGGATGGACTGGTTGGATCTCCTTGCAGTCCAAGAGACTCTCAAATGGCTTCTCCAACACCACAGTTCAAAAGCATCAATTCTTCAGCGCTCAGCTTTCTTCACAGTCCAACTCTCACATCCATACATGACCACTGGAAAAACCATAGCCTTGACTAGACGGACCTTTGTTGGCAAGGTAGTATCTCTGTATTTTAATATGCTGTCTAGGTTAGTCATAACTTTCCTTCCAAGGAGTAAGCGTCTTTTAATTTCATGGCTGCAATCACAATCTGCAGTGATTTTGGAGCCCAGAAAAATAAAGCCAGCCATTATTTCCACTGTTTCCCCATCTATTTGCCATGAAGTAATGGGACCGGATGCCATGATCTTACTTTTCTGAATGTTGAGCTTTAAACCAACTTTTTCACTCTCCTCTTTCACTTTCATCAAGAGGCTCTTTAGTTCTTCTTCACTTTATGCCATAAGGGTGGTGTCATCTGCATATCTGAGGTTATTGATATTTCTCCAAGCAATCTTGATTCCAGCTTGTGCTTCTTCCAGCCCAGCATTTCTCATGATGTACTATGAATATAAGCTAAATAAGCAGGGTGATAATATACAGCCTTGACGTATTCCTTTTCCTATTTGGAACCAGTCTGTTGTTCCATGTCCAGTTCTAACTGTTGCTTCCTGACATGCATACAGATTTCTCAAGAGGCAGGTCATGTGGTCTGGTATTCCCATCTCTTTCAGAAATTTGCACAGTTTATTGTGATCCACACAGTCAAGGGCTTTGGCATAGTCAATAAAGCAGAAATAGATGTTTTTCTGGAACTCTATTGCTTTTTCGATGATCCAGTGGATGTTGGCAATTTGATCTCTAGTTCCTCTGCCTTTTCTAAATCCAGCTTGAACATCTGGAAGTTCATGGTTTACATATTGCTTAAGCCTGACTTGGAGAATTGTGAGCATTACTTTGCTAGCGTGTGAAATGAGTGCAATTCTACAGTAGTTTGAGCATTCTTTGGCATTGTTTTTTGTTGAGGTTCAAATGAAAACAGACATTTTCCAGTCCTGTGGACACTGCTAATTTTTCCAAATTTGCTGGCATATTGAGTGCAGTACTTTCACAGCATCATCTTTCAGGTTTTGAAAGAGCTCTACTGGAATTCCATCACCTCCACTAGCTTTGTTTGTAGTGATGCTTTCTAAGGTCCACTTGACTTCACATTCCAGGATGTTTGGCTCGAGGTTAGTGATCACACCATCATGATTATCTGGGTCATGAACATCTTTTTTTGTAAAGTTCTTCTGCATATTCTTGCCACCTCTTCTTAATATCTTTTGCTTCTATTAGGTCCATACCATTTCTGTCCTTTATTGTGTTCATCTTTGCATGAAATGTTCCCTTGGTATCTCTAATTTTCTTGAAGAGATCTCTAGTCTTTTCTATTGTATTATTTTCCTCTATTTCTTTGTATCAATTGCTGAGGAAGGCTTTCTTATATCTCCTTGCTATTCTTTGGAACTCTGCATTCAGATGCTTGTATCTTTGCTTTTCTCCTTTGCTTTTAGCTTCTCCTCTTTTCACAGCTATTTGTAAGGCCTCCCCAGACAGCCATTTTGCTTTTTTGCATTTCTTTTCCATGGGGATGGTCTTGATCCCTGTCTCATGTACAATGTCATGAACCTCATTCCATAGTTCATCAGGCACTCTGTCTATCAGATCTAGTCCCTTAAATCTATTTCTCACTTCCACTGTATAGTCATAAGGGATTTGATTTAGGTCATACCTGAATGGTCTAGTGGTTTTCCCCACTTTCTTCAATTTCAGTCTGAATTTGGCAATAAGGAGTTCATGATCTGAGCCACAGTCTTGTTTTTGCTGACTGTATACAGCTTCTCCATCTTTGGGTACAAAGAATATAATCAGTCTGATTTTGGTTTTGGCCATCTTCATCACTACATAACAAGAAATATATTTTCTTCCAGTTTCCAATAATAGCTTTTTCAGTTTCTTTTACGCCTTCCTAATAGCCACCTGAAGACTCATTCAAGCATCTACCCATGACCCAGTCATAAAGCTAAAACCACATAAATGTAGCTATAATGTTTTATATTTTCATTTTAGATTTAGTTGTGTCTTTTTTTTTTAATTTCACTTTTGTTTCATAACTTCACCCTCCCTCAAGATACCAAACTTCATTCCAATTACTATTGCTGCCTAGAAACCATTCTCAACCTGAGGGTATGAAACCACTATTGTACAATATACACTCATTCACTTTTTTTCTATTACCATGTTCACTGTAGGTC
The DNA here is from genome assembly GCF_032452875.1 of Bos javanicus. Classification (NCBI taxonomy): domain Eukaryota; kingdom Metazoa; phylum Chordata; class Mammalia; order Artiodactyla; family Bovidae; genus Bos; species Bos javanicus. Next base: position 54,171,042 of record NC_083869.1, on the reverse strand, counting down.
CCAAACCCATCCAGTTTCAAAATAGAAAGTGCATGGACTCAACAGGAAAAGTGCCAGCAAATTTGGAACCATATATTAAAGCTTCACAGAGTCAGACATGACTGAGCAACTGAACAACAACAACACCAAAACTTCTACATATGGTATTCATCAGTTCATTGCCATTTTGAAAATGTGTAAAATTAATGAGATAAAATATGTCAACCCAAATAATATTCTAACATCCTGGGAAAAGTTTTTCAGAAATCTTTAGAGTTATAAAAGTATTCACTAACACTGCCTACATTTAGGATTTTTTCTTCCATGATTCACTATTTTTTTTTTTCAGTACAAAAGAACAATTGTCTTTACACTGCTTCTCTCCTGTACAGTGATGTATATTTGTTCCTGGCTAATGAAACTCCAGTATTTTGGCCACCTCATGCGAAGAGTTGACACATTGGAAAAGACTTTGATGCTGGGAGGGATTGGGGGCAGGAGGAGAAGGGGACGACAGAGGATGAGATGGCTGGATGGCATCACCGACTCGATGGACATGAGTTTGGGTGAACTCCAGGAGTTGGTGATGGACAGGGAGGCCTGGCGTGCTGCAGTTCAAGGGGTCGCAAAGAGTCGGACATGACTGAGCGACTTAACTGAACTGAACTGAATGAACCTAGTACTTTTCCTACTATCTGCTAATGCAAATCCAAATTTCTCCAACTTTCATTATCTCTGTCTTGAATTTTGATTCTTATTTTTTCATTTTCCTTAACACCAATTCTTTATTCCAGAGATTTCATCTTCCCTATGTGCCATCATAATGTTTGAGTCCCCATCACCTTTCCACTTCTGATGAAATGCAATTTGTCTTTTTTTATCATCAGTTCAAATCTTATGTTTGCTAAGCATATGGTTAAATACTTAACTTTCCCCTAAATGATCCACCATCTATAGATCTCATTTTCTTTGATTTCTAAGTCTCCTAGGACATCTCTTTGAATGTCTAAGTCTCCTAAATGAAAATGAAACAAACATTCTTATTTATTTTGTGTTACTTAGATTCAACTTCTGAATTGAAAAATTAATTTTATCTCTTTGGAAGTTTTCATACATTTGATTTTTGTTTTTTCTCATTCATGGTATTGATCTCCTTCTGATGTTTGCTGAACATTAGTTGTGTGCCTTAGTTTTGTGAACAGAATTCTCACCTAGTATCCTGGGCTGCTTAATTTCCCTTGAGGGTTGTGACATGCCATTTAGGTCCATTTTAATTGTTGTGGAAAATTTCAGTTGGAAGCACTGTTTTTGTTTTTTTTTCAAAGAATTTGCACAAATCCAGTGCCTCTGAGAGTTTCCCTTTTATTTTAGTTATAGTTGTATGTTCACTAATTTGTTTTCACATTTTTTCCCTATACTTTGTAGATTTGAGGTGCCAGTGCAGTGATTTCAATGTGTGCTTGGTCTGCCACTTTGATAGTGAAATTAGGCACAGTACACTTTGCCGCCTTTTAATAATTGACATATGTCATATTTTCATCATTTTGGCTTATACAGTAGCTAAAAGCATATCTTAAGTGTGATAGATACTTAATTAAAGATTTTTGAATGACTCTAAATGCTTTGGTTCTAACATACAGTTTTATTTTGACACTATCTTGGGATATAGTTTTAAACTGAACTGAAACCACAATATCCTCTAAAATGCAGTCTATAGGAAAATATATATAACAAGAGGTAAATATAAGATAGGTTTCATTTTGGAGAAAACTATAATTTTAGATTCTATCTAGGTTTCTTAGCCTCTCAGCTCAAACTGGTTTATTCCTTTATTCAAAAAAGATTACAGAGTAAATAATGTTTTTCAAGTATTGTCCTGGATGCTAATTTTGTAGAAATAAAGTGAAAAATTATCCAGCCATCAAGGAGTTTTGAACTGTGTCAGAGCCCTGAGGTATAGCGTACCTCCTGTTTTCAAGGAAGCAAGAATGGTTGGAACAGGAGTGGTGGGAAAATACCTGATGGTGCAGGCAAACAGTAATGAGAGAAAAACTGTGTGGAAAACCTCAGGCCGTGGTAAATATTTTGGTTTTTACTCTGAGCTATATGGAAGACTATTGGAAGGTTTTATTAAGGGAGTAATGTTATTTTACTTACTGTTTTTGTTTTTTTAGAAGTGTCACCCTGGTTCCTACTATTATAGATGTCAGCCTGCTATGCAGATATCAGAATAGAAGGGTAAATACAGAAGCCCGGAATCCAGTTAGGATAATATGTCATTATATAGGCAAGAAATGATGGAGAGTTGGTTCATGAGTAATAGTGATACAAGGTGATCAGAATTGGTTAGACTCTGAGGTATAGACTACACTGCAAAGACTGAAGAAAAAATAAATTTTGGGAAAAGATCAGTATACATTTTTAAATGTCCCAGGATCAATGCCAGTTTTATTAACTAAAATCATAAAGGTAAAAGGAGACTGTTTCAGAATTATTATTATACCCACAAGAGGATCTCTCCCATTCACTTTGGATACACAGTTTAGTCTTCAAATCTTTACTAGAATGGGTCTGACTTATTGCCAGTGGGGCAAGTACTACAAATGATATTGTTCCCTGGCCCTCTGGGTAGTGACCACCCACCTTTACTTACTTTTACTATGTCCTATAGCAGTCATTGTCAAATTTTTGGTTCCAGGACCCTTTTGCCATCTTAGAAATTATTGAGGACTCTGGGTCAGAAAGCACACAGCAATTTAAATAGATGAAGTTTATGTAAATAATTATTATAAAGCTGTTATTATATAGTAACTATCAAAGAGGAAAGATGACTCAAGTGTTCCCGTCTGATAGAAAAAAATGACCAACTTGAAAAGAAAATGATGTTCCCAAGGTTAGGGCTCAGATCTTTTGAAGGTCTGGTGCAATCTACCAGATGGTAGAGAACTTTGCTGAGCTGTCTGAGCAGAGCTGGTCCAGATTCAATGGGCAAGTGGTAGGACCCTCTGAGGTACAGGAGAGCTGAAACTAGTTGCCAGGCTCTCAACACCATTATGGGCGCTACTAATGAAAACGTACCCTACAGGTCTCCCTGTTTATGAATCTGAGATGCTGTGCACAGCCTATGCAGTGTGAGATAAAGGTTGTGTTGTCTGCTTATTAGAAGTCGGCCTGATTAGACCTTGAGCATGGGAATATATGCAAGAGGCTGAAGAGAAGGATTCAGGGAACAGTTACCTGGGCTGGGTTCCAGATCCCAGAGAGTCTGAGTGAGGGTGCTACAGTAAGAATGTTCTACAGAGTCCTGGCAATAAAGTCACACCAGAAGCTGGAAAGAAAGCCTCCTCCACCTCTAGTGTCACTCCAGTGGCATTGTAGACTGAACTGAACTTTCTGCTGCTTGGCAGCAAAGAAATATTTACACAGCACAGTTCCATTCTTACTGCTGCTGCTGCTGCTAAGTCGCTTCAGTCGTGTCCGACTCTGTGCAGCCTCACAGACGGCAGCCCACCAGTCTCCCCTGTCTCTGTGATTCTCCAAGCAAGAATACTGGAGTGGGTTGCCATTTCCTTCTCCAACGCATGAAAGTGAAAAGTCAAAGTGAAGTCGCTCAGTCGTATCCGACTCTTAGTGACCCCATGGACTGCAGCCCACCAGGCTCCTCTGCCCATGGGATTTTCCAGGCAAGAGTACTGGAGTGGGGTGCCGTTGCCTTCTCCATTCTCACAGGTTAAGGAAAAAAAAAAAAAATTCAAAGTGGAGAGGCAATACACTGATAACTGGCACAAAGCCCCCAAAGAGCTTTTCTTTATGTGGAATAAACCTATTATAAAACTACAGATGTTTAAAAATATCTTGTTAACTTATTTAAACAGGTAATAATAAATCCACTTCATGTTTATATGTATGCATGCTCAGTCACTTCAGTAGTGTCTGACTCTGTGCAACTATAGCCCACCAGGCTCCTCTGTCCATGGGATTCTCCAGGCAAGAATACTGGAGTGGGTTCCCTTCCCCAGGAGATCTTCCCAACCTAGGGATGTAAACCGTGTCTCTTATGTCTCCTGAATTGGCAGATGGGCTGTTTACCACTAGTGCCACCTAGGAAGCTTCATGTTCACATACACACATATTTTATCAGCAATACTATATTTTTAAAATGGTGGAAGTAAAAAATGATATTATTCACATCTTGAAAATTTCTTTGATGTCTGCTTTAAAAAAAAACAGTTGGATTCATATTTGCTTATTCAATCAGTTGCAATACATTGTTTCAGCTGTATTATATACTGAAAAAATCATTTTTCCTCATAAATATATATATATAATAAGTAGAGGACTATATTAATAAACTTTTCATATGGTTATAGATAGTCTCCTCTGATACGTCATCAGTATTCAACAAGAGATAGTTTCTTAAGGCTGTTTGCACTATGAAATCTGAAACTGTATCAGTGAACTTTAAACACTCTACTCCACTTGTATTTGTTGATCAATCTGCATTTTGAATAGATGTTGTCAATACATGATTTTATAATATTGTATTGGTAATTTGGTAAATACTAGTTCATTGATTTATGCAGACATGTTTCATGATATAATATTTTAAAAATCACATTAATAGCACCATTGATCTTATCAGAAAATTCTTTACATATTTTAAAGGTGACAGGCTTGTAATGGCAGATTAAAGCTGTCCAAAATTTTATCTTGAAAATTCAAATTTATTCTTGTTGGCATATGTTTTCAGTGGCTTTTGTTGGCTGTTTGATTTTGAGCAAATACCTGACAAATACCCAAGTCAAAATATCTATAATTTTTGTCATTCTTTTATGGAAAAATGATGCTCCATGCAAAAACATTTAGTTCTGTTCACAACAGAATCATACAGGTGAAAAGATTTTTCACACATAAAGAAGAAAAGCAACAAACAGTGCTAGAATAACTAAACATACACACACACACACAAATGGAAATCTAGACGCAAACCTTAAACCAAAGAAAATTAATTTTCTTATTTATAATTCTTATTTCTTATTAATTATAATTAATTAATTATAATTAAACTTCTTATTTCTTATTAATTAATTATAAAATTAATTAATTAACCTTAAGAAAAATTAATTCAAAGTAAATGACACAGCTAAATGCAAAATGTAAAACTATAGAACTTTTACAAGATAACAGAATAAAATCTAGATGATTTTGGGTTTGGTTATGACTCTAGGAAAAACACTAAAGGCAAGATCAATGAAAGAAATAATTGATAAACTGGACTTAGAAAATTGTGCAGTGTGAAGGACACAGTCAAGGCAATGAAAATATAGACCGAGAGAAAATATTTATAAAAAGCATATAGTTAATCAAAACATTCAAAGAACTCTTGGGACTCAACAATAAGAAATCACTTGATTAAAACATGGGCCAAATACCTTACCAGATACCTCACCAAAGAAGGCAATACAGATGGCAAATAAGCATATGAAAATAGGTTCCACATCATATGTCATAAGGGACATGTAAAGTAAAACAACCAAGGGATGCCACTACCTATTAGAATGAACAAAATCCCAAACATTTGATGACACAGAAAGGTGATGAAGATGTGGGGCAACAGGAAGCCTCAATCATCAGCTAGTAAGAATGTAAATGTTACAGCCATTTTGAAGACAGTTTGGCAATTTCTTGCAAAACTAAACATATCCTTAATCATATAATCCAGCATTTATGTGACCTGGTGTTTCCCCAAAGAAGTTAAAAATTTATCTCTTCTCAATAACCTATATACAAATGTTTAACATCTGCTTTATTCATAATTGCCAAAACTTGGAAGCAATAAAGATGTCCTTCATAAGGAAATCAATAAATAAACCATCTTACATCCAGACAATGGGATATTGTTCAGCAAAAATAAATGAGCTATTGAGCCATTAAAAGACGTGGAATTTTCTAGGTAAGAATACTTGAGTGGGGTGTTATTTCCTACTCCAGGGGATCTTCCTGGCCCAAGGATTGAACCTGTGTCTCTTTCATCTCATGTATGGGCAGGTGGATTCTTTACCACTAGTACCACCTGGGAAGCCCAAAAGACATGGAGGAAACTTAAATGTCTATTACTAAGTGAAAGAAGCCAATCTAAAATGGCTTTATACTATACGCTTTCAACTATATGGTTTTCTAGAAAAGGCAAAACTATGCAGACAGGAGAAAAATCATTGATAGCTATGGGGAGGGAAGGATGAATGCACAGAGGATTTTGGGGCAGTAAACTACTCTTTATAATACTATAACAGTGAATACAAGTCATTATACATTTTTCCATTCCTATAGAAAGTACAACACAGAGCATGAATCCACTGTGCATTTGACCATGGAGTCTTAGTGATAATAATATGTCAGTGTAGTTCATCACTGGAGAAGGAAACGGCAACCCACTCCAGTATTCATGCCTGGAAAATCCCATGGACCGAGGAGCCTGGTGGGCTACAATCATGGGGTCACAAAGAGTCGGACACGACTGAGCAACTTCTGTGTGTGTGCCTGTGTGTGTAGTTCATCATTAGTAACAAATGTACCATTTTTGTCCCAATGTTTATAATAAGCATGTGTTGGGTACAGGTGGTATTGGAAAATCTCTGCACTTTCTGCACAAGTTTGCTGTGAACTTAAAACTGCTGTAAAAAATAAAGTCTAGTCAAAAAAGAAAAGAAAAATAAAGGGACTTTCCTTGTATGCTAGTGTCCACTGAATATGATCCATACTGTATATATGGCAAAATACATACAGAAAATTTTATATTTTTCCTTAAGAAAGATCAGTTATAAGTACAAGGTATAGATGTATAAACCATTTCCTCCACTTATTATTATTTCATTTATGCTAATATTATTAAATTTCCACTTTTGACATTTGGATGCATAATCAGATCAGATCAGTCTCTCAGTCGTGTCCGACTCTTTGCGACCCCATGAATCACAGCATGCCAGGCCTCCCAGTCCATCACCAACTCCCAGAGTTCACTCAGACTCACATCCATCGAGTCAGTGATGCCATCCAGCCATCTCATCCTCTGTCGTCCCTTTCTCCTCTTGCCCCCAATCCCTCCCAGCATCAGAGTGTTTTCCAATGAGTCAACTCTTCGCATGAGGTGGCCAAAGGACTGGAGTTTCAGCTTTAGCATCGTTCCTTCCAAAGAAATCCCAGGGCTGATCTCCTTCAGAATGGACTGGTTGGATCTCCTTGCAGTCCAAGGGACTCTCAAGAGTCGTCTCCAACACCACAGTTCAAAAGCATCAATTCTTCTGCACTCAGCCTTCTTCACAGTCCAACTCTCACATCCATACATGACCACAGGAAAAACCATAGCCTTGACTAGACGGACCTTTGTTGGCAAAGTAATGTCTCTGCTTTTGAATATGCTATCTAGGTTGGTCGTAACTTTCCTTCCAAGGAGTAAGCGTCTTTTAACTTCATGGCTGCAGTCACCATCTGCAGTGATTTTGGAATGGATGGAAGGATTGATAATAAGTTGAACACTTGGATAGCTTGATCACACTGCTGCTGCTAAGTCGCTTCAGTCGTGTCCGACTCTGTGCGACCCCACAGACAACAGCCCACCAGGCTCCCCTGTCCCTGGGATTCTCCAGGCAAGAACACTGGAGTGGGTTGCCATTTCCTTCTCCAATGCATGAAAGTAAAAAGTGAAAGCAAAGTCGCTTAGTCGTGTCCAACTCTTCCCAACCCCATGGACTGCAGCCTACCAGGCTCTTCTGTCCATGGGATTTTCCAGGCAAGAGTACTGGAGTGGGTTCCCATTATTAAAATTATAAAAGTGACGATAGCTAACATGCATCGACTGTGTACTATGAATTGTACCCGATACTCAATATTAATTGAATCATTTACTTTTCTCAACAACCATGTGAAGAAGATTATATAAGTATTTCTATTTTCACAAAAGAAACTGAAGCATAGAAAAATCACGTAATTTAGAACAAATCATATAGCTAGAAATTAGAGCCAGGGTCTGAACTCAAGTGAACTAATTCCATTGTGCTTTAAATACTATGAAATAATGTCACCCTCTCCACAAAAATAATCATTAAGTATCATTAAAAAGATATTTTGCTAAACACTCTAAATCAGACACTATCTAACTTTTTAATGCATTTCAGCCTAAAATGCCCACTGTGCAACAACATGTAACTGGGACTTGTATTGGCCTTAATAGCTTGCTTTACATGATGGTATAAAATTAAATGACTACAATGATTTAAATTCCACTGACTTATCTCCATTGCTATTGTTACAGTCTAACAACCTCTTTTCATACCACTAGTTTCAGGAATCCTGTAGTGGTGTTAAATATATTTATTAAGAACATCTTTTCCCATCAGTCATTAACAGTTGTGATGGTTAATTTTATGTGTCAAGTTAGAAGGTGTTTTGGACAAGATTAACGTGAAAATAGGTATAGTGTGGGTAAACCAGAATGCCCTTTTTATTGTACCTGGGCCTCATCAGTTGAACAGAAAGACTTGCCTCCTGGAGCCACAGACTGTTCTCTTGTAGCCCTCATTTGTATCTCCTCTGCACCATCAGCTCTCCAGTCTGTCTGCCCACACTTCAGATTTTGGACTTTGCAGCTATAATTGTGTGAGCCAATTCCTTGTAATAAATCTATGTCCTTCCTTCCTTCCTTCCTTCCTCCCTCCCTCCTCTCGCAGCTCTTTCCCCTTCCTCTTCTCTCTTTCTTTCTCTAGAGAACCCTGACTAACACACCAGGACCCTATCATCAATGACCTAGCCTGGCATGGTGTCCAAGCTACACGGTGATCTGTGGCACAGTGGAGCCAAAGGCTACTCATCATGCAGCATTCTGCCAGAGTGCTCCCAAAGCAGAACTGTTTACACCTCAATGTTTTGCAGAGTATTTCAGTATAATTTTTCTTTTATAGTCTCTTTTTCCCTCTCTATTCTTCCCTGGTGTCTCAGCTGCTAAAGAATCCGCCTGCAAAGCCGGAGACCTGGGTTCAGTCCCTGGGTTGGGAAGATCATCTGGAGAAGGAAATGGCAACCCACTCCAGTACTCTTGCCTGGAAAATCCCATGGGTGGAGAAGCTTGGTAGGCTACAGTCCATGGGTTCACAAAGAGTTGGACACGACTGAGCGACTTCTCTTGCTTTGCTTTGTTTTGCTTTCCCTCTCTGGGCTCTCCATGGGCTCTATGGAAAGGACTCATTATGGTTTAATCATATTCATGACTCTTCTTCTACAGTGATGACTGTTGTTTACACAGTCAGCTCTCATACCCAGGTGCTTCTCTTGGGATGAATTCTCCCTGTGTCAGACTGTCCTGTTTCGCTATTTTACCAAGATTTACACAAGACAATTCTGCTCCCAAATGGAGTTTTTCCTAAGGATCTCTTCAGATGCCATGCAAAGGAAATTCTCTTAGGGATGTCCTACTAGAATGCAATGAATGCCCAGACATGACTAAATCCCCAAAAAGGTGGTATTTCTGCAGCCTTTGACATCCTCACATTTATTTTAACTCCCCTGGCTTTCATATTCTAGGCAAAAATCAGCCCTCCTGCACCCTCCTTTAACTTGACCAAGATATTAATAAGCATGAAACACTAAAAGTCTCACTAATTTCACATATGAATATGGGGGGCCATAATTTACTTAAATCTTGTTTGTATAGGAAGAGTCCTCTGCATAAGGAATAAGGTAATATTCTACCCTTGCATGAGACAGTGACTTAGTAAATGCATAAGATGTGTGATCTGACTAGTAAGCATATATTTATGAAAACATAGGGGAAAAAATGCTATCTGAACTATACAAAAACAATGAGCATATGCAATGGAATGATAATATCATATTAATTATCATTTCATAAGGAGATGAAATTGAAAATAGAAAGTAAAAAATAGAAGAATAAGTAATCAAAAAAAAAGATCTATTTAATTCTTTTGAAACTGAACAATGATGGCTAATTTGGGTTTAACTAGATAAGGTCACAGGAGTATTTCTGGTTTTCTTCCTATAATTAAGTCTTCTAGAAAAGAGGTGGAAACTCAGAACCTATGTGAGCAGACATTGCACTTAGCACCCTAGAAGATAAAAAGATTATCCAGACATTAATGCAACTTCTGTACTACCTAGACATTATCTGTCTTAGAACAATAGCCAGCTAGTCAATGACTCATCAAAATCAAATGTGTTAGTTCAGTTCAGATCAGTTCAGTCGCTCATTCATGTCTGACTCTTGGCAACCCCATGAATCTCAGCACGCCAGGCCTCCCTGTCCATCACCAACTCCCAGAGTTCACTCAGACTCATGTCCATAGAGTCAGTGATGCCATCCAGCCATCTCATCCTCTGTTGTCCCCATCTCCTCCTGCCCCAATCCCTCCCAGCATCAGAGTCTTTTCCCATGAGTCAACTCTTCGCATGAGGTGGCCAAAGTACTGGAGTTTCAGCTTTAGCATCATTCCTTCCAAAGAAATCCCAGGGCTGATCTCCTTCAGAATGGACTGGTTGGATCTCCTTGCAGTCCAAGGGACTCTCAAGAGTCTTCTCCAACACAACAGTTCAAAAGCATCAATTCTTCGGCACTCAGCTTTCTTCACAGTCCAACTCTCACATCCATACATGACCACTGGAAAAACCATAGCTTTGACTAAACAGACCTTTGTTGGCAAAGTAATGTCTCTGCTTTTGAATATGCTGTCTAGGTTGGACATAACTTTCCATCCAAGGAGTAAGCATCTTTTAATTTCATGGCTGCAGTCACCATCTGCAGTGATTTTGGAGTCCCAAAAAATAAAGTCTGACACTGAAAATCTTCGTTTTCTGAATGTTGAGCTTTAAGCCAACTTTTTCACTCTCCTCTTTCACTTTCATCAAGAAGCTTTTTAGTTCCTCTTCACTTTCTGCCATAAGGGTGGTGTCATCTGCATATCTGACGTTATGGATATTTCTCCAAGCAATCTTGATTCCAGCTTGTGCTTCTTCCAGTCCAGCGTTTCTCATGATGTACTCTGCATATAAGCTAAATAAGCAGGGTGACAATATACAGCCTTGACGTACTCTTTTTCCTATTTGGAACTAATTCATTGTTCCTTGTCCAGTTCTAACTGTTGCTTCCTGACCTGCATACAGGTTTCTCAAGAGGCAGGTCAGGTGGTCTGGTATTCCCATCTCTTTCAGAATTTTCCCCAGTTTATTGTGATCCACACAGTCAAAGGCTTTGGCATAGTCAATAAAGCAGAAATAGATGTTTTTCTGGAACTTTCTTGCTTTTTCGATGATCCAGCGGATGTTGGAAATTTGATATCTGGTTCCTCTGCCTTTTCTAAAACCACCTTTAACATCTGGAAGTTCATGGTTCACGTATTGCTGAAGCCTGGCTTGGAAAATTTTGAGCATTACTTTACTAGCATGTGAGATGAGTGCAATTGTGCAGTAGTTTGAGCCTTCTTTGGCATTGCCTTTCTTTGGGATTGGAATGAAAACTGACCTTTTCCAGTCCTGTGGCCACTGCTGAGTTTTCCAAATTTGCTGGCATATTGACTGCAGCACTTTCACAGCATCATCTTTCAGGATTTGAAATAGCTCAACTGGAATTCCATCACCTCCACTAGCTTTGTTCATAGTGATGCTTTCTAAGGCCCACTTGACTTCACATTCCAGGATATCTGGCTCTAGGTGAGGGATCACACCATCGTGATTATCTGGGTTGTGAAGATCTTTTTTGTACAGTTTTCTGTGTATTCTTGCCACCTCTTTTTAACATCTTCTGCTTCTGTTAGGTCCATACCATTTCTGTCTTTTATTGAGCCCATCTTTGCATGAAACCTTCCCTTGGTATCTCTAATTTTCTTGAAGAGATCTCTAGTCTTTCCGATTCTGTTGCATTCCTCTATTTCTTTACATTGATCACTGAGGAAGGCTTTCTTATCTCACCTTGCTATTCTTTGGAACTCTGCATTCAGATGCTTATATCTTTCCTTTTCACCTTTGCTTTTCACTTCTCTTCTTTTCACAGCTATTTGTAAGGCTTCCCCAGACAGCCATTTTGCTTTTTTGCATTTCTTTTCCATGGGGATGGTCTTGATCCCTGTCTCCTGTACAATGTCACAAACCTCCGTCCATAGTTCATCAGGCACTCTGTCTATCAGATCTAGGCCCTTAAATCTATTTTTCACTTCCACTGTATAATCATAAGGGATTTGATTTAGGTCATACCTGAATGGTCTAGTGGTTTTCCCTACTTTCTTCAATTTAAGTCTGAATTTGGCAATAAGGAGTTCATAGTCTGAGCCACAGTCAGCTCCTGGTCTTGTTTTTGTTGACTGTATAGAGGTTCTCCATCTTTGGCTGCAAAGAATATAATCAATATGATTTCAGTATTGACCATCTGATGATGTCCATGTGTAGAGTCTTCTCTTGTTTTGTTGGAAGAGGGTGTTTGCTATGACCAGTCCATTTTCTTGGCAAAACTCAATTAGTCTTTGCCCTGCTTCATTCCATATTCTAAGGCCAAATTTGCCTGTTACTCCAGGTGTTTCTTGACTTCCTACTTTTGCATTCCAGTCCCCTATAATGAAAAGGACATCTTTTTTGGGTGTTAGTTCTAAAAGGTCTTTTAGGTCTTCATAGAACCATTCAACTTCAGCTTCTTCAGCGTTACTGGTTGGGGCATAGACTTGGATTACTGTGGTATTGAATGGTTTGCCTTGGAAACGAACAGAGATCATTCTGTCGTTTTTGAGATTGCATCCAAGTACTGTATTTCGGACTCTTTCGTTGACCATGATGGCTACTCCATTACTTCTGAGGGATTACTGCCCACAGTAGTAGATATAATGATCATCTGAGTTAAATTCACCCATTCCCGTCCATTTTAGTTCACTGATTCCTAGAATGTCAACATTCACCCTTGCCATCTCTTGTTTGTCCACTTCCAATTTGCCTTGATTCATGGACCTGACATTCCAGGATCTTATGCAATATTGTTCTTTACATCATCAGACCTTACTTCTATCACCAGTCACATCCACAGCTGGGTACTGTTTTTGCTTTGGCTCCATCCCTTCATTCTTTCTGGAGTTATTTCTCCACTGATCTCCAGTAGCATATCAGACACCTACTGACCTGGGGAGTTCCTCTTTCAGTATCATATCATTTTGCCTTTTCATACTGTTCATGGGGTTCTCAAGGCAAGAATACTGAAGTGGTTTGCCATTCCCTTCTCCAGTGGACCACATTCTGTCGGATGTCTCCACCATGACCCGCCCATCTTGGGTTGCCCCACGGCCATGGCTTAGTTTCATTGAGTTAGACAAGGCTGTGGTCCTAGTGTGATTAGATTGACTAGTTTTCTGTGATTATGATTTCAGTGTGTCTGCCCTCTGATGCCCTCTTGCAACACCTACTATCTTTCTTGGGTGTCTCTTACCTTGGATGTGGGGTATCTCTTCACAGCTGCTCCAGCAAAGCACAGCCGCTGCTCCTTAACCTTGGATGAGGGGTTTCTCCTCACTGCCACCCCTCTGACCTTGAACGTGGAATAGCTCCTCTAGGCCCTCCTGGGCCCCTGCAGCCACCACTCCTTGGAGGTGGGGTTGCTCTTCCCAGCCGCGGCCTCTGGCCTCAGGTGTGAGGTAGCTCTTCCCAGCTGCTGCCCCTGACCTCGGATGTGGGGTAACTCCTCTTGGCTGCCTCCCCGCGTGCATGGGGTCCTCCCGGCTTCTGCCCCTGACCTCGGACATGGGTAGCTCCTCTTGGCCGTGCTAAATGCACCAGTCGCAGCCACCCAAGCAAGTGTACAATAAATTAATACCAGATCAAAAGACTCTCCTTTAACCCACTGGTATTAAGAACAAAAATATTAAATTTGAGTTAGAAAATGAAATATGATAAAAAAAATTTACTACAGTTATCAGCTGTAAGGAGTTTCTAAATGAGCCAATCTCAGTCATCTGTTGTTCAAACAAAAGTACATCATGTCTCAAGAGCCATGTCTACTCTCCTGAAGGGTGACTTTTGGGTAATTTCAGGAGGTAACAGTGCCGCAGGTCTGATTGTGAGTTAAGTTAAACTTTGACCACATTAATATTGGATGTGTCAGTATCTAACCGACATCATGGAAGAAACACTTTTTGTTACTGAATTATCTGCTCAAAATTATATCTCAAAGTAGTACTGTTAAAATTATTAGCTAGAGTACAATGCTTTTTTATGAAAATCCGTTCATGGTTCCGTGTGCTAAAACTTCCAGACCTGAAAGTTACCCTTCAAATTAACCCAATTAAATTTACTTAATAACAACTGAGAGATAATATGCTAGTTTTGAACTTCTTCTTAGAGTTAATTTTCCACCACAAAATTAATACACAGTGATAGATTTTTAAAAATAGCATTTGAGTGTAGCCTAGAAATAAACTTCCTTTTCTTTTGTAACAGAAACTAGTTTTTGTCCCAATATTTTAAAGATTTCTTGTTCTCTTTACATGAGTAAATGGGGGGTTAAGTATATTCTTTGTGGATGAAAAATGTTCAAAAGCATTATTTAGCTTTTATACATATATTTCCCAATCTTTCCTAATTAAAATGATGTTTTGTTGTTGTTGTTCAAATGCTCAGTCTTACTACACATAGCATCATCAATAATATTTCTAATTCTAATCATTTCTAATCAATTCTAATCATTGGAAAGATTATCAAGTAGAAAATAATGATGATATTTCTGCAAATGGGAACTAATACCAAAATATCTCATTTTTGCCTCTCATCTCTTTCCTCTTAGTATTTACTTATAGCCTCTTTCAAATAGTGCTATCATGCTTTATGGCATGTACTATTGGCCACTCACCTAATTGCCATTCTTCCCCAGTTTTTTCTTTGTTAATCTAACCATAGATTTACTCAGAAATCAGGCAGCCACCTGCTTTAAAAAGGTGGGCTCCTCTTAAATCTAGCTATGGTGTGAATCTCAATTACTAATATCATGGTAATTCTACTCATCCCAATCCTGACTGATTTAGGGTGGATTTTATTATGAAATTTCAGAAAAGAACTGTGTGTAGGGAAGCTTCCAGGGTTTCTGGAAACCTCTTGGAAAGATCCACATACACTTCGCCACTTTGGGCATTCAGATGGTGGTTTGAGGGTGGGGGTGCTGAGAGCTACTCAGTTATTGCAACACCAAAGGGCTAAAGAGGACCTAAGTTGACAGGCTGAGGATGTTTGCACAGAGATATTAAAGAACTTGGTAGTTTGATGATTTCATTGAGCCACTAATTTAATGAATTCTGAAATCTCCTCCCTAAGGAATCCTGTTATATGTGGCCATGTACCTTATTGTCTAAATAATCTTGAGTTGGATGTGGTATTAATTAATACTGAAACAATTCTAATTGATAAATTTTAAATTTAGGACTCATGCATATATACTACCTATTTTCACTTTAGTTCAAGGATCTTTAGTCTGGAAATGAAATGTTGAATCCCTGCTCTCAGAGAGACCAAACATTCTACTGAGTTAGGCACTATGTTTAAAATGTAAGAGGGTGAAAAATGTTGAATTAATTAGACTTTAAATTGAGGCACCATTTTGGAAGAGCTAAAATTATATATATATATTACATATTCTTATACATTCTTTGCCTTAAAAACACTTTAGGCAAATCTACGATCAGTGTCAATATTATGCAAATTGTGAGATCTGTAATCTAGAAGTCTCACTAAACTTTCAGAGAATAACTAGGAAACTGCAAAACTTTTTGTTAGAACAAATGGCCTTTTTATTAATGCTCTAGTGCATAATTCTACCTCTGCTGAGTCATTTTAACATGAAAGCACTTAAGTCTTTCACTAGTTGGCCAGTCAAATTAGCAGAAGGTCCTGGACAGTAAAGAATCATTCTGCAATGCAGGAGACCTGGGTTTGATTCCTGGGTCAGGAATATCCTTTGGAGAAAGAAATGGCAACTCACTCTGGTATCTTTGCCTGGAAAATCCCATGGACAGAGGAGCCTGGTGAGCTACAGTCCATGGGGTCGAAAAGAATCGAACACGACTGAGCAACTAACACTTTCACTTTAACCATGTAAAGTATAAACCACTACCATAAATCTATCTAGTACCTATGTGTGTACATGAACCCATATTTGCAACAAAGTCTTTCTATAATACTAGAGAAGATTGTGAGCTAAGATTTCAGAGAGCTGCATTGAAGAAAAAAAAAAAAGCTTATCATTGATTTAAATTTCTAGCCAGTGACAATTATTACATGAGACAGGTGTATTTTAAAAATGCTCATCCAGATATTTTAAACGAATGACAAATAACTGAATTTTTTAAAAGTCCTTTAGATTTTAGTCTTACAATGTTCTGAAGTAATATAATACTGCCTCAACCTCAGCACCAGAATCAAGTCAGCTGAAATGAATGAAGAAGTAACATTTTTTTTTTTGAAGAAGTAACATTTTAAATTCACATATTCATAGTTCATAAGGTTCAATAGTATACAAATATTATATTTAGAATATCATTGGTAATATCTATACTTTCTTTTCTGTGAGTAACCAACATTTTGCATTAAAATAATTATTGTTAAAGACTTGAAATTTGAAATGCAGTTATTAACTCACTTATCTTCTCTTAGAATCATCTGAAATCTCCTGTAATTTATCTATGCAATTTCAATGTAGTTCACTTCAAAAAGCCTTTTACAAAATGAAATCCTTTTAGATTAAACTTTCCACAGCTGTTGCTTTCACAGTTTTAGCATATAGCATAACTTTGATTGAAAAAAGAGAGCCTCAAACTTTCATCCCTGTACTATGGGTTCAGTAAAAAGTTACCAGTAAGTCACTTATACTTTTCTATATAAATTGGAAAAAAAGGAAAGACAGTTGATATATTTAGACTCTTCTAAGAAAGTTGATTACTTCGGTATGCTAGTGGATCTGTTTGATTCAAAGTATAAGTTAAGAGTATATGCTATATACAACTTCCCTGCTTTTTTGCTCAATCCTTATTAATTTCATCCACTATAATTACTTAATGACAAATAATCATTGAAGACTATTGATCTTCCTATTTGAAGGACTGATGCTGAAGCTGAAGTTCCAATACTTGGCCACCTGATGAGAAGAACTGACTCACTAGAAAAGATGCTGTTGCCTTAGGTGAAGGAGAACTAGAGAGTTGTGTGCTGGCTTTTCCCATCGTTGGCTGGAAGTGACACACATCACTGTTTTCCATAGTCCACAGACCAGAGAGCATCAAACGGTCAAGAGGAACAGATATGTGGCAGTGCAGATGGAAGGTTTGGCAAATGCAACTCTGGATTCCATTGTAGGAATCTGACACTATCGATGCTTTTATAATAACAGCAACAACAAATTCTGCTAATACCCTGGAAAGGAGTAGGAATAGACAAGTTGAGGCCATAATAGGTGTAATTAATTATTACTTATTGAACTGAAACCTTTCTGATTTTTATTATTTTCTAAAGTAAGAAATAAGTTAAATTTTAGATTTGGTGAACAAAGAAATGTTAATAGATCAGATATTAAATATATGCTAATCTTCCACTTGTTCTCCCTTTCTTTTATTTTTTATTTATATTAGATTCATAGAACAAAATTCAAAGAAAAGCTTAAGAAAAAATTTTAAAAGCATACATTTATATATTTAGAAACATACATTTTCTATATAGGTTTAGTAAATTATGACTTTTACATCTTCAATGTATCTTATGATTATAGATCTCATTCCAACTCTCTATAGGAGAGAAAATCAAGGAAGCTCATAGAGTTGAGTGGGCACCATTACTCTTGAATTTAAACACACAACCAGCTCTATGCCTTTGGAATCCAAACCCTACACTCATATCTTACTTCTTTTATCTTAATATTTCTATGTTGTATATATCTCACCCACTAGACTGAGATTCACTTAGGGTCAAGAAAGAGCTTTTTGGCATACACTTGATCTACATTGTAATGGATTTATTACTTCTTTGATACAAGTGATATGACCAGGAATTCACAGACTTATACAATCCAAAGGTCAAATGAGGCACTGGGATATATTCACACTTATGTATATACACTGATGACATCAAGTCCAGTTTCAATAGTTTGAGAGATATCTGATATTTATTACTGTTTAACATTCATAGCACTATTATAAATCCCTAGGTTTCCAGTATAAATCACTGATGATAAAAAGAAGAGAAATATAAGGATGGGAGAGACCCTGTTATAGGCATGATGCTTGCATTATATTATCTAGTAGTCACAACCATATTGACAAATAAGTTAACTAACTCAGAGAGTAACTCTCCAAAGTTAGTGTTAAAGCTTATCTAATTCTAAATGCTGTGTATTTCCTCAATCCTACAATGACCTTCTGACAATGAAATATTTAGCAGTTTAGCAAATAAACATCTTCATGGAAACTGCAGTTCCTACATCTCTTCCTTTCCTCTTTTCTTGACATACTATTTACTTTCATATTGGATAAGGCTTTCATCCACATATCCCAACAGTAAGCCCATCAGCTGATTTACTTTGTTAAATAAGGTAATAGGGCATGTGGATTAATGTTAAAGTATTTTCCCTAGAATATGCTTCCACATTTTTCTTATTTGATTGAAAGCAATCAAGTATTGCTGTTCTCAGGGTAGGTAAACATGTTTTGGGGAATCTTTAAGTTTGTGAGAATGGTTATATATCTTACATGTGTATCAAAATATTATAAAATAGAGCATGGGCGGCTGCGACGGCACACAGAGTGTGGCCAAGAGGAGCTACCCCATGTCCGAGGTCAGGGGCAGAAGCCGGGAGGACCTCATGCTGGAGGGGCGGTGGCCGAGAGGAGCTACACTGCATCTGAGGACAGAGGTGGTGGCCGAGAGTGCCAGGCTGCAACAGCGCAGGAGCAGGGGCGGCAGCTGGGAGGACCAACCCCACATCCAAGGAGCGGTGGCTGCAGCGGCACCTGAGGGCCTAGAGGAGCTATTCCATGTTCAAGGTCAGGAGGGGCAGCGGTGAGGAGATACTCCTTGTCCAAGGGAAGGAACAGCAGCTGCGCTTTGCTGGAGCAGCCGTGAAGAGATACCCCACGTCCAAGGTAAGAAAAACCCAAGTAAGACGATAGGTGTTGCAAGAGGGCATCAGAGGGCAGACACACTGAAACCATAATCACAGAAAACTAGTCAATCTAATCACACTAAGACCACAGCCTTGTCTAACTCAATGAAACTAAGCCATGCCTGTGGGGAAACCTAAGATGGGCGGGTCATGGTGGAGAGGGCTGACACAATGTGGTCCACTGGAGAAGGGAATGGCAAACCACTTCAGTATTCTTGCCTTGAGAACCCCATGAACAGTATGAAAAGGCAAAATGATAGGATACTGAAAGATTAACTCCCCCGGTCAGTAGGTGTCCAATATGCTACTGGAGATCAGTGAGAAATAACTCCAGAAAGAGTGAAGGGATGGAGCCAAAGTAAAAAGAATACCCAGCTGTGGATGTGACTGGTGACAGAAGCAAGGTCCGATGTTGTAAAGAGCAATATTGCATAGGAACCTGGAATGTCAGGTCCATGAATCAAGGCAAATTGGAAGTGGTCAAACAGGAGATGGAAAGAGTGAACGTCAACATTCTAGGAATCAGCAAACTAAAATGGACTGGAATGGGTGAATTTAACTCCGATGACCATTATATCTGCTACTGAGGGCAGGAATCCCTTAGAAGAAATGAAGTAGCCATCATGGTCAACAAGAGTCCGAAATGTGGTACTTGATTTCAATCTCAAAAACGAAAGCATGATCTCTGTTCATTTCCAAGGAAAACCATTCAACATCACAGTAATCCAAGTCTATGCCCCAGCCAGTAACACGGAGAAAGCTGAATGATCCTAAGAAGCCCTACAAGATCTTTTAGAACTAACACCCAAAAAAGATGTCCTTTTCATTATAGGGGACTGGAATGCAAAAGTAGGAAGTCAAGAAACACCTGGAGTAACAGGCAAATTTGGCCTTGGAACGGAATGAAGCAGGGCAAAGACAAATAGAGTTTTGCCAAGAAAATGCACTGGTCATAGCAAACACCCTCTTACAACAACACAAGAGAAGACTCTACACATGGACATCACCAGATGGTCAACACTGAAATCATATTGATTATATTCTTTGCAGCCAAAGATGGAGAAGCTGTATACAGTCAACAAAAACAAGACCAGGAGCTGACTGTGGCTCAGACCACGAACTCCTTATTGCCAAATTCAGACTGAAATTGAAGAAAGTAGGGAAAACCACTAGACCATTCAGGTATGACCTAAATCAAATCCCTTATGATTATACAGATAGATAGAGTGTCTGATGAACTTTGGAATGAGGTTCGTGACATTATACAGGAGACAAAAATCAAGACCATTCCCATAGAAAAGAAATGCAAAAAAGCAAAATGGCTGTCTGGGGAGGCCTTACAAATAGCTGTGAAAAGAAGAGAAGTGAAAAGCAAAGGAGAAAAGGAAAGATATAAACATCTGAATGCAGAGTTCCAAAGAATAGCAAAAAGAGATAAGAAAGCCTTCTTCAGCGATCAATGCAGAGAAATAGAGGAAAACAACAGAATGGGAAAGACTAGGGATCTCTTCAAGAAAATCAGAGATACCAAAGGAACATTTCATGCAAAGATGAGCTCGATAAAGGACAGAAATGGTATGGACCTAACAGAAGCAGAAGATATTAAGAAGAGATGGCAAGAATACACAGAAGAACTGTACAAAAAAGATCTTCACGGCCCAGATAATCACGATGATGTGATCACTGACCTAGAGCCAGACATCCTGGAATGTGAAGTCAAGTGGGCTTAGAAAGCATCACTACAAATAAAGAGAGTGGAGGTGATGGAATTCCAGTTGAGCTATTCCAAATCCTGAAAGATGACGCTGTGAAAGTGCTGCACTCAATATGCCAGCAAATTTGGAAAACTCAGCAGTGGCCACAGGACTAGAAAAGGTCAGTTTTCATTCCAATCCCAAAGAAAGGCAATGCCAAAGAATGCTCAAACTACCGCACAATTGCACTCATCTCACATGCTAGTAAAGTAATGCTCAAAATTCTCCAAGCCAGGCTTCAGCAATATATGAACCGTGAACTTCCAGATGTTCAAGCTGGTTGTAGAAAGGGCAGAGGAACCAGAGATCAAATTTCCAACATCCCCTGGATCATGGAAAAAGCAAGAGAGTTCCAAAAAAGCATCTATTTCTGCTTTATTGACTATGCCAAAGCCTTTGACTGTGTGGATCACAATAAACTGGGGAAAATTCTGAAAGAGATGGGAATACCAGACCACCTGATCTGCCTCTTGAGAAATCTGTATGCAGGTCAGGAAGCAACAGTTAGAACTGGACATGGAACAACAGACTGGTTCCAAATAGGAAAAGGAGTTCGTCAAGGCTGTATATTGTCACCCTGCTTATTTAACTTATATGCAGAGTACATCATGAGAAACGCTGGACTAAGAAACACAAGCTGGAATCAAGATTGCTGGGAGAAATATCAATAACCTCAGATATGCAGATGAGACCATCCTTATGGCAGAAAGTGAAGAGGAACTCAAAAGTCTTTTGATGAAAGTGAAAGTGGAGAGTGAAAAAGTTGGCTTAAAGCTCAACATTCAGAAAACGAAGATCATGGCATCTGGTCCCACCACTTCATGGGAAATAGATGGGGAAACAATAGAAACAGTGTCAGACTTTGTTTTTCTGGGCTCCAAAATCACTACAGATGGCGACTGCAGCCATGAAATTAAAAGACGCTTACTCCTTGGAAGGAAAGTTATGACCAACCTAGATAGCATATTCAAAAGCAGAGACATTACTTTGCCAACAAAGCTTCGTTTAGTCAAGGCTATGGTTTTTCCTGTGGTCATGTATGGATGTGAGAGTTGGACTGTGAAGAAGGCTGAGTGCCAAAGAATTGATGCTTTTGAACTGTGGTGTTGGAGAAGACTCTTGAGAGTCCATTGGACTGCAAGGAAATCCAACCAGTCCATTCTGAAGGAGATCAGCCCTGGGATTTCTTTGGAAGGAATGATGCTAAAGCTGAAACTCCAGTACTTTAGCCACCTCATGCGAAGAGTTGACTCATTGGCAAAGACCCTGATGCTGGGAGGGATTGGGGGCAGGAGGAGAAGGGGACAACAGAGGATGAGATGGCTGGATGGCATCACTGACTCGATTCATGTGAGCCTGAGTGAACTCTGGGAGTTGGTGATGGACAGGGAGGCCTGGAGTGCTGCGATTCATGGGGTGGCAAAGAATCCGACACGATTGAGCGACTGATCTGTTCTGATCTGAATATACGATATATTAAGTGCAAACAATAGTATATGTGTATATGTATCTATCTAACTGTCCAAATATTAATCAAATCCTGTGTTAAAGTGTTTCATTATGAAAGTAAACTCTGTACTGGTGAGAAAAATAAACAGCTTAGCTAAATCAGACACTGGCGATACATAACCATCCCTAGAAGCAATGAGTGACAACAACGACAAAAAAGAATAGTGAGCCAGTGCCAGAGTTATTTGTGGAGATGTAAGGGTGTTAAGAGAGTTCCTTCCCATCTGACACTATCCAAATGACACTTCCCTTTCAATATGTCATAGCACTAACAAGAGTTTAAAGAAGTAAAATTTCTCTAAGCTTTTCAAGCTCTAGTATATTAACATACAGATGAAATCTAATTGTTATTATTTACTCATTTCACGTAAGGCAAACATACTGTTTTAATACACTGATCTATTATTAATTGATCAAAATTTGATAAAAATTAACATGTTAGTTTTATAGTCTGCACGTTACAATGACATCATTCCTAATTGAAACATTAAAATATGTTATATGAAAGTAACACTAAAACAAAGATTACTTCTATTGCACTGTTTTGTACATTCTAGGTCCACAGTAAAGTAGAAAAGAGGTAACACACATATGCTTCCCTATGTGGTATTCGGTATCTTTCAAATATATTTGAAACAAAAAAGGGCATGAGGAATTTATATTAATTTTTTAAATAAATTAATGTTATAAAATGCTATACAAATGAGAACACCTCAAATAATATTATTTTATTTCTTTAAAAATTTCTTACCAAAAGTTAGTAGCTATAAACTTTAGTTTTCCTGTGCAAACCCATTTTAGTGCATATGCTGTGCATGTTGTTGTATTTCATTTGATGTTATTATAATCCTGTTAATTGAATATATCCCCCATGAAAATATTTAAATGATTGATGAGATTAGTTCTCATCAATATTTTCTCTGGGACCTCACTGACATTTCTGCTTCGCATAACAGTGACTTTAAATGAACACAATTTTAGTAAAAATTCCTAATTTGAAAATTTATTCTCAAATGAATAAGTATTGTCCTAAAACCTTTCTTTCATTCTTATAAGAATTAATGGAATCTGTTTTATAAGAGGAACAGGAGATTATTTATAATAGTAAAAAACAAAAGATGATAAATATGAATAATGTCAAAGATTAAAGACCAAAACCAATGTTAATTACCCATCCCCAAGTGATTATTAGAATTAAAAAATGAAATAAAAACTGAAAATTTCATTATATGACATTCTTATACTATAAGTTGTATAGAACAACAGTATAAGAGTGCCTCCAAGTGGTATTTGTCAAAATTCCATATGAAAAATTAAAATACAAGATGTGAAATTTAAGCTGTAATAATAACAGACCCTAAAAAAAAAAATCCCTCTTTACTTTCTGTGTACTTATGCTCTAATCTTCATGTTTAAGATTGTATTTATTATAAATCCATGTAATTAAATACTCTCAATCCCATTAAACTTCAGAAATACAGACTACTTTCAATACATTAATTATACTGTCTTGATATAGTGTTTTGATGGCTGACATGTAATTATTTCATTTTCATTAAATTTGTACAGTAGAATATGGGTTATTTTAGTTACACTATGCCTCTCTTTTCAGTACACTTAGAAATATCAACCATATTTACTAAACCTTAAAGGAGAAGAGGGACAAAAGATTTGTCTCCATCCACAGAATTGTAGATTTTCAGTATTATCTAATTCTTTCTATCTACTTTAAAATTAAATGTAGGAGTTTAAGCAGTTTATCCAAGGTCATCCAGGTTAGTGACTTAACTAATGGAATCTGTCTCCCCAGACTTATAATTCAGGACTCTTTCAAATGTATTTACTGCTGCTGCTGCAGCTAAGTCACTTCAGTCGTGTCCAACTCTGTGCGACCCCATAGACAGCAGCCCACCAGGCTCCCCTGTCCCTGGGATTCTCCAGGCAAGAACCTGGAGTGGGTTGCCATTTCCTTCTCCAATGCATGAAAGTCAAAAGTGAAAGTGAAGTTGCTCAGTCGTGTCCGACTCTTTGCGACCCCATGGACTGTAGCCTATCAGGCTCCTCCATCCATGGGATTTTCTGGGCAACAGTACTGGAGTGGGGTGCCATTGCCTTCTCCAATGTATTTACTATGACATCACATATAGAGCTTTCCCACATACCTTAAACAAATGCATAATTAGTACACAGTCTTTATAAAACTGAACCAACTCTAGAATACCAAATAAATTTCAGAAGTTACCTAACGCAAAAAGCGCTCAAGAACTGAGAGATAACCTATGGGTTCTAAACACACTTTCAAAAAATCAATGAATGTGTAATGTCATGGAATTATCCCAGTTATATGCCACAGAAATATTTAAATCAGCAAAGCAAAAAGGATTCTAGAAATGTAATAAATAGGGCAACTGAACTTATAACATAACTTAGAGATTAAATTTTGTTTGCTCTGGGGATTTTCTGGGCATGGTTAAAACACTATCCTCCCACTGCAGGGGACACAGGTTCAATCCATGGTCAGGGAACTAAGATCCCACAATGCTGCACAGTGCAGCCAAAACAAACAAACAAAAAATTGTTTGCTCTGAAAGGTAGTCTTTATAGTGAAAGTTACTTTCAAACTGATTTTATTTGTAAATGATACTATTTCCCTCATTCTACTACTACTACTACTACTACTAAGTCGCTTCAGTCGTGTCCGACTCTGTGCGACCCCATGGACTGCAGCCCACCAGGCTTCTCCGTCCATGGGCTTCTCCAGGCAAGAACATTGGAGTGGGTTGTCATTTCCTTCTCCAATGCATGAAAGTGGAAAGTGAAAGTGAAGTCGCTCAGTTGTGTCCGAATCCCAGCGACCCCATGAACTGCAGCCTACCAGGCTCCTCCATCCATGGGATTTTCTGGGCAACAGTACTGGAGTGGGGTGCCATTGCCTTCTACCACTCTTTTAATGACATTTTTCTGAATATCATATTTTACTGTTTATTTACCCTTTTTCTGGAAAATATAAGTGATTCCAGTAAAGCATCTTTCTCTTTTCCCAAATGCGTCATACCAATGCTATTCTTTCCTAATTCTTATCCTTTTCTACCACTTAATTGGACTTTATGTTTCTTATTCTTTTTATCATGCCATTTCATCTAAAACTGTGAGTTAGTCAACATTGACAAAAAGATATAAAGTTCAATCTCTGAGGAGCTAAAATGTACTTATATCAAGAGTATTAAATATAGAAAAGTGTAAGTAGATTTGGTAAATAGATATGTGGGTGTTTCTATACATAATATGCACTATTAACTTGTTAAGCTTTTACTGTAAAGCTGTAACATTTATAGAATTATTTTGCTGTGAAATTAGAATAAATTGTTCTAGTTTACTCTGACCTATCTTAAGACCCTCCCTGGTGGCTCAGGGGTAAAGAATCCTCCTGCCAAATGCAGGAGACCCGGGTTTGATCCCTGGGTCAGGAAGATCCCCCTGGAGAAGGAAATGGCAACCCACTCCAGTATTCTTGCCTGGAGAATTCCTGGACAGAGGAGCCTGGCAGGCTACAACTCAAGGGGTTGCAAAGAGTCGGACATGGCTGAGCAACTAACACTTTCACTCTTACTGACCTATCTTAAAACTGCCATTTAAAGATTGAGCCCATACTCTATTACCTATAGTTTCCATTAATTTCTTCAGGTATATCACATTTTGAAAATTATATGTGTACTAATGTTCTTACCAAGATTTTACCCATTCAAGGTAGTTTCAAATTTTGACTTTTTTACAATTTCTTTTAGTGGGGCTTTCCCTATCTGCCCATCTGAACTCATCTCAGAATTTCACTGGTACTCTATTTATTCCATCTCTGAGGCCATTAATGAAGTTTCAAATAAGACCAAGCTGACATTCATCTCTATGGCACCCAGAGAACGTGACACTATTTATATTCATGATTAATTCAAGTTCATTGGCCAGATTTTAAACATTATAACAATGCTTAATGCAAAGCCTATTTAAATTAGCTTCTGTGAATTAAATCTGTGACTGAAATTTAATGAGACATATCAAAGCTTGGTTTACTTAATACAAAAGTTCTTCTATATTTCTAAAGCTGTTAATCCTGCTTGTTCTTCCCATCATTAACTATTCATATGTTTGTTTTTCCCACAGTGAGTCCTTCAGATATTTTCCTTGTTATTTGCTCTGATTTTGTTAGTGATGAAAGATACATGTCAACTTTCATGAATACTTCAATACCTTTTAGTTTAGTAAAGATTATTTAAGTTTTCATATTTCATGCCAAATAAATCCATATGGTATGCATGTATCAGGACTAAACACATATAATTATAAAATCCAACTTAATATTTTGCCACATTTTTGATGACTTACTTCTAGAATTAGAAAAAGAGATAAATTGAAAATGAGTAAACCACATATTTTCTGGACTTTATGCTAATTAAATATAGCAATAGATAGAATCATTTTTAAAAGAAAAAAACTAAGACATTCATGTTAAATTGAACTATAAATATTTATTAAGTCTAATAATAATTATTTATTTATATTTATGCACTATTTATCTTTCAACCAGCTGACAATAATTTATACTACATGTAGGAAGAGATGTAAAATTACTTATATTTTATATTCACTCTGAAGGTGGATGGTTAGAAAAAATAATGTTGAAATAAAGATAATAAATAATATGTATTTGAAAATTTATGGTTATTAGAAACTACTAAACAATTACTATTTAGTGATTGTTTTACACATGTCCTAAAATCTGTGTGTATATATTATCTCTTTAAAAAAACTTAAAAGTATTTGAAGACCAAAATGCATGTTGTTGAAAACAATACAGCATTTTTCACTAAATAAATATTTTGTTATAAAAAAAGGGCAAAATTGACTTCATTTTCTAAACCTCACATCAGCAAACCAAGACTTAACTCCTCACCAAACTGCAGCTTCAGCCTCTTCCAAGTTGGTAACATTTAGCCAGTCAACCTTGAATTACCAGCAGAGACTCAAGTCTTCCTCTAAAGCAAAGTAACTTCCTGAAATAATATTTTCTTCTGCTCTGGTTTCTTTGTTCCAGCCCCTCTCTGTCTCTAAAATCATTTCTTTTTCTGCAGAACTTGGGAGCCCCTTTATATTTGCTAGATAGAATGCTGCCTGATCAGTGAATCATTGAATAAAGACAATTAGATCTTCAAATTTACTCCCCTGAATTTTGTTTTTTAACATTTTTCAAAGTGACTGATGTTAGTGAACTGCATTCCCCATGACAGTATGGTCTTTGTGTTAATCTGTTTTAAAATTATCAGAATATGTTTGTCAATTACTGAAACAGAATCTCTAAAATAGGACAGGTTACTAACTCCCCAGATCAGTTGTGCACTCAATAGTGTTTGAGAATCATTTATAAGCAATAAATGAATGAATAATTGAATGGATGATGAAAAAAAGAGCAACAGTATTTCTATTAAGCTAAGAGAGGATAATTTCATAGAACTCAAGTTGATTATCAGCATTAATAAAATTTGATGACAATAGAATTACTCAATTTATCTGATTGTGCTGTCTGTGTTGACTGAATATGACATATATTGTTGCTGTTTAATGACATAATCAAAATGTCAAATTATAAATGATATGTCTTAAATTAAAGACAGTGAAAGCTAGAAATAATCAAAACATATTTTATATTTATGCCAAAGAGATATCTACATTGGTAAAATTGATGTCAATTATTGATTTGGAAAACTAAGTCAAAACACAGTCACAAAAGATGTATCTTAATTCTTAGGCAAATTGTCTTTAGATTCCAAAATTAATATTCTAAACTAGAAGTTAACTAATTTCTTCCATTTCCCAATAAGTTAAAAGTAAAGAGTAAATTTGTAAATATTTTGAAAATCTGGCATTATCTCAGTCAACAATGTGTATTTGAAGACATATTTATGTTTAAATTCTTATCATAGGATAGTTTGTGGAGTACCCAAGCCACAGTATTTTCATTTGTATTCTCTAAAACGCATAATGAAAAGGGGGTGATAATAACACAGGCTCTAAAACCTGAGAGGCTTTATGAATGATTGTTATTATTTTAAATCTTTGTAACTTAAAGCAATCACAATGATAGGAATTTAAAAGTACTACATTTAAGAGCCTGGTATCAGAGAGCAACTGGGATTCTTTCCTAATGTCACTAAACACATTACTCTCCTGTGTGGGCCAGATTCAGTAAGTACACAGCTTCTTATTTGATTCAGTAAAAATTTGGATTCATGATTTTGTCCCAGCAGAAACGTTATACTGAAAAGAAGCACATGTCAGGGAAATCTCTATACAACCCATGAATTGTAACCTCTGGAGTGAATACCTAAACAGAAGAAAAGTGGTTTTGATTAGAGAGTCATGGGGAAAAAGGTTGCTTTTGCACTGAGGCAGATAGCTTAACTAATGTTTTGATTATTAAATAGTAGATGACCAAAAATTTTTAAATGGACTGTTTTCACATTTCTAAGATGCTAAAATTAAATCACACAACTTTGCTGTCAATCTTAAATATTATTGTTAATATATAAATCGAATAAAAATAACTGATGTTAATAAATTTTCAATTACCTCTGCTCATGATGCCTCAAACATGGTTCATGGAAGTCAAATTAATAACATTTTACAGAAATTATTGTTTCAGTAATGTGCTGAGTAACTACAATATATAATCACATGATGATAGGCATTTTCAAATATTGAAAATATACCAAGAACAGCCTTAACCATATTTTCAAGGATTGTACCATCTTATCCAATTTTATACTGTGTGTGTGCTCAGTCGTGTCTGATTCTGTGATGTCATGGACTGTGGTACTCCATGGAATTTTCCAGGCAAGAATACTCCAGTGGCTCATCACTTCCTACTCTAGGAGATCTTCCTGAAACAAGGACAGAACCTGCATCTCTTGCATTGGCAGGCAGATTCTTTACCAACTGTGCCATCTGGGAAGCCCAAGTTTATACTAATACTTGAAAAAACTAGAAGACAATATAAGAAAATATATACATAAAAATTCTATAGGAATTTAACGACTATAACCTGGAAAAAATTTCATAAGGAAATGAGACTTTTGAGGGCCACATAAACATTTTAAGTTTAATCTCCTGATTTTGCACTTATATTCAGAAGATTACTTCAGAAATTTACAATCTGAAGAACTATTTGAGTTTGAGGCTCTTAAATTAAGCATTACAAAGTATAAAAATATTATACAGATTAATAAAGAAAAAATAATTATTCAAGTTCAGACCCCAAAATGAGAAAAAAGTAAACTCCCACATTTTAAGTGCAAGAACAAAAGTGGCAATATAATAGAAATGAAACATAATTCTAATACCCAAGTAGTCATACTTCAGATCAAATTCCAATTACTGCAAAAATCCAGCACTCTAAAGACATAAAAAGAAAAGGATGAATAAAACAGAAGATAGAAATTTTAAATAGTAATAAAAAATTTCTAAAAGCAAATCTAAATGGCATACTTTTCAGTATGAAAAGAGGCAAACATGTAGTGACAAGTAAGAAAATATCTCTGGCAATAAAATATTAAGGGAAGGCTCCACTGTTGTTAATGAAATGCTATATTCACAGATTAATTATCTAATAAAGATAAATAAAGCTATTTGTGACCGAAAAAAATGTGATTTTATTTTAAATTTTGAGAGAATAACTTTGTGTCTATGCAGAAAGAACCATTTTTGACTGGGTAGCGTATCTCCAAGATATGGCAAAACAATTTAGCTGCAAAAAATACAATTTTGACATCACTAAATTTGGCAGAATTTATTCTATTTAGCCTTCATTTTCATTTTAAAGCTGTTAGAAACTCTCTTCTATTTAGTCTTAAACCATTAAATTAAGATAATGAACTCTTCACTGGAAAATGTAATATTTATTTGTTACCTTCCTTTCAAACCATAAAGTTAAAACTCTTTTAATGAGAAGTTCTCAAAACATCAAGGTCAGAAAAGAAATTCCTTCAGGATACATAGCATAACCACTGTTTTATAGTACATGAAGTAAAAAAATAAACAATAATGCTTTAAATTATCTGGTTTTATAATGGAATCAAAAAGCAAGAGATTTTTAATGGTATTAATTTAGTCAATTAGTGAACTCATATAACAACATATATATTTATCAATAGTAATCATGCCTGTGCTCTGCAAATAAAAACTGCCTCAAAATTCTAGTCAAGAAAGAGCTAGTCTTTTAGAGCAGAAAACATACTTTCAAGAGCTTTCAAGAGCTATGACACTGGAGTTGCCACAGTTCAATTATTTATAGTCATTCTCAGGACTGGGAAACACATCAATATCATAAACTATTTTTTAACAGACAGTATCAACCATTTACATATACACAGCAGAGATGATTTTAGCAAAGACCACCTAATTGCTTGTCTTCTATAAATTAGCAACTAGGAAGCAGTTTTCACTCCTCATGACATCTATTTATGTACAGTTTTCTGCTTCATTTCCCAGGTCATCTTGTTCTATGTCTCTCTAAATTGATTATTTCCTAAGCATACTAACCTCATATTTAAACACTTGAATAGTCTTAAATATTTTAGTGTAAATTCAACACAACACACATTTACTGAAAAAATATTATTATAAAGAAATATTTTGGATAATGTGGGAACTTCAAGGATTAACCATAAAAGTTCTTTGCTTTCAATGATATAGGATGGGGGACATAAACATATGCAACGAAATTTAATTTGGTATTGATCATCAATGTGTTTTCAATTGTGCACTTCCCTCGTAGTTCAATTGGTAAACTGACATAGTTCAGTTGCCTTCAATGCAGGAGACCCTGGTTCGACTCCTGGGTCAGGAAGATCACCTGGAGAAGGGAAAGGCTACCCACTGCAGTATTCTGGCCTGGAGAATCCCATAGACTATATGGTCCATGGGGTCTAAAAGAGTCAGACACAAGTGGGCAACTTTCATTTCAACACAGAAGTAGCTATGGAACCTCAGAGAAAATTGTTTTGAACGCACTGGGTAGAAAATGCAACAATCCTGGCATCTATGGCATCTGAGATGGCACTTAATGGAAGTAAAGAATTGGAGCTGATTGACACAAAGGATTCAGATAGGACGTATGAAGAAAAGAGAAAGAAATTTAGAACATATTTTTAAAGGTGTGGAGATAGAAGGTGGCATTTATCTTTTGAGGTAGAAAGGAGGAGTCTGAATTATATTTTAGAGCAAGTTCTATTAGCCATTGTATATTGTTCTCCTGTAGGGCTGAGAGGACTCAATGACTTACTCCTTACTCTGAAATACTGCTGACATCTGCACTGCACTGCTCTGACTCTTTCATATATAAACTCCCATTCAGAAAGCTGATTTTCAAGTTGAGCAAATTCGGTTAGGTTTTCTTTCATCATATATATTTTTATTTTAGCTAAGATTCAGAATTGTCTTTGGCTAGATCAAACAAAGGGAAAATTACAAACCTTGAGTCAATTTCAATTAGTTTACCTTCTCAAAATACCCATTTCTTTTTTCTTTTCAATGCAACTTAAATTTTTTTTCTTCTATTACTAGCAGTTTTCATATATCCATAGGCTATCTAGATCAAATAATTTGCATTTAGCAATGAAAAGTTGATGAAATGCTCATTCAAAAATTAAAGATGTTTTACTTTTTAGAATCCAATGTCTACCAAATCTTAAAAAGAATTCATCTGTAAGGTTATAATTAAACTTTCTAAAGTCATAAGACATTTGCTAATTGCTCATGAACTAACTTAAACATTTCAAAGTCCTACCATATAAAATTTGTAATGAATAATTTTTTAACTTCATATGGTTTAGCTGTATAGCATTGAACACCCCCAAAAACACTGGATAAAATTCTAAGTGCTCAGAAAAACAGAAAGGGTGAATGAATAGGTGGGTGCATGGGCAGTGAAACCTTTCCTCTAAAAAGCAACTCCTTCACTGCCCATCTGCTCTGCAGAAATCACTTGGAATATCCAAGATGGACCGTTTTGTTTATAGCTTACAAGGGCACTTAGTGTCCATTTCAGTCTCTAACTTCAATGCAGAAAACTTGGTATTAAATATACAAGTAGCCAGTCCTATGATTGAATAGATTGCTTTATTTCTCTTATCTTCAGTTTTCTAATCTGTGAGTGAGTGAGTGATAGTCACTCAGTCATGTCTAACTCTTTGCGAATCCATGGATTATAGAGTTCATGTAATTCTCCAGGCCAGAACGTTGGAGTGGGTAGCTTTTCCCTTCTCTAGGGGATCTCCCCAACCCAGGGATGGAACCCAGGTCTGTTGCATTGCAGGCATATTCTTTACCAGCTGAGCCACAAGTTCAGTTCAGTTCAGTCACTCAGCCGTGTCCGACTTTTTGCGACCCCATGAACCACAGCACATCAGGCCTCCTTGTCCATCACCAACTCCCAGAGTCCACATTAACCCATGTCCATTGAGTCGGTGATGCCAACCAACTATCCCATCCTCTATCCCCTTATCCTCCTGCCCTCAATCTTTCCCAGCATCAGGGTCTTTTCAAATGAGTCAGCTCTTCACATCAGGTAGCCAAAGTATTGGAGTTTCAGCTTCAACATCAGTCCTTCCAATGAACACCCAGGACCGATCTCTTTTAGGATGGACTGGTTGGATCTCCTTGTAGTCCACAGGACTTTCAAGAATCTTTTCCAACACCACAGTTCAAAAGCACCAATTCTTCGGGGCTCAGCTTTCTTAATAGTCCAGCTCTCACATCCATACATGACCAGTGGAAAAACCATAGCCTTGACTAGACAGACATTTGTTGACAAAGTAATGTCTCTGCTTTTTAATATGCTGTCTAGGTTGGTCATAACTTTCCTTCCAAGGAGCAAGCATCTTTTAATTTCATGGCTGCAATCACCGTCTGTTTCCCATGAAGTGATGGGACCGGATGCTATGATCTTCGTTTTCTGAATGTTGAGCTTTAAGCCAACTTTTTTGCTCTCCACTTTCACTTTCATCAAGAGGTTTTTTAGTTCCTCTTCACTTTCTGCCATAAGGGTGGTGTCATCTGCATATCTGAGGTTATTGATATTTCTCCCGGCAATCTTGATTCCAGCTTGTGCTTCTTCTAGTCCAGCGTTTCTCATGATGTACTTTGCATATAAGTTAAATAAGCCACACGGGAAGCCCTCTAATCTGTAAAGTGGGAATCAATAACGAACACCACAGTCCATGCTTGAAAATATCAGCTCTCTCTCCAACCCACTCTACTTCTGCAATACCCATCAAAAAAACAACTATGCATAGGTTCTAAACACATATTTTCAAAAATAATATCCATATAATTAGGATAATTAGGCTATGCAGGATGTATAAGAAAGGGTCCAAGAAAATATAGTGAAATCATATCTATCTTTGAGATAATAAACAGCAAACAGTGGTTCTCAAACTTTAATGTGAATGAGAACCATCTGAGGATATTATTTTGACTCAGTAATTCTAGGAGGTCTTAAGATTCTACAGTCTTAACAAGCCACTAACAAAATATGCAAATACTGCTCGTCTGCCGATACTATGAGCAGAAAGAAATAATGAGAAGACACCCAGAAAGCCCTCAGGTCACCCAGTAAGGCATGGTGACAGAGAAAGAATTTTAAGGTATGGGTCCAAGTAAATAGATGGCCCAGGATCTCACATGACACTTCCCTGCCCTGTATGGCAATATTCATCACCAAAAGCTGTTTATCAACAGAAAAACTGAACTTTGACTCTAGACATAACCTTTATGTTGATTCTTATAGGCAGTCTAGCTGAATATCTAAAAACACCCAAGCCCAAAGAAGAGACAGGAAATTGAAATATAGAGAAGGAAGATATTAAAAAACATGAACCAAAAAAGTGGCTGTCTATTTTCTGGAGAAAGTATGGTGGAAAGATAAAATTGGGAAGGTAATTGCTTTGGTCATCCAAAGATAATATTAAAAATAGTTGTTTCTTTGATCTCCAAAATGGCTTTTTTGTACTGCTCAGCTATATTTCTTTCAAAATTTTCCAAACATAGCTCATTTGCTTCAAATAATTTTTTTTCTTTTCCTTGATTTATAGTTACTATTCTGTTTTGATATACCATGAGAGTACAAAGTCTATTAAACACCAAGCAGTGGATGGAGTTGGGCAAGTTAAATTTTGGGAGCTTCAGTTTTCTCCATGTAAATTCCTAAGTCCTTATCTTAGTTCAACACTGAGTTAAAGATAGGATGATGGTAAATTCAGGACCAAAATCCAGGTTTTTAATTCCTACTTCACTTGTCTCTCCACATTATCATATCATTTTTTATTTATGGTATTAAGTTGTAATATAAAACTGAAGACTCTGAAGTTTAAAAAAAATAGTTCAAGTTTTGATTTATATAGCCTTGGAAAATTATTTAATTTTTTTGATCCTCAGTTATCTCATCTATAAAATAAGGATAACTGTCATATCAATTCCCAGAGATGGTTTGAAGATGATATGACAATGTTTGCCTACCCATCAGTTACTATGCAGCCACCTCATAAAAACAAGAATTATTGTTAAGAAATTTTGCTGCTTTGTTCAAATAATCCATTGGGGATCATAAATTAGTATTTTATAATGCTATCTTAATACATTTTACTACTCATATTTCAAAATGAACCTGTCATTAATGAATTTTTATTCCAGATGAACCATTTGCCCATAATTATTTTATAAAACAAAATAGTGTGTATAACTGACTAGTCAATAATTATAATAACCTTTTATGTCAAATGCATTTTTAAGGGTTTAATATATTTTTAAAAACATGG
Organism: Bos javanicus; assembly: GCF_032452875.1. Lineage (NCBI taxonomy): Eukaryota > Metazoa > Chordata > Mammalia > Artiodactyla > Bovidae > Bos > Bos javanicus. The sequence goes on along the minus strand of NC_083869.1, from coordinate 54,135,763 downwards.
TATTACCCCTTTCTCTCTTACTTGGAAGAGTTCTGTCAGCACACTGTTCTTAGGCAACCTTCTTCCTAGGGTCATGGTGTTTCAAACTAAAAATTTGTCTCAACAATCCACAGGCCAACAGTGAGGTTAATCATTTTTATCTGATATTTTGAAACATCAATTTCACTTCTTAAAGTTCTCATTTAGTATTAGACAAGGATAGAATGAATAGGGTTTGACACAGCATTTTAATTTTTGAATCACCACTAGATTCAAACTTCTCTTTCAAATAAACAATTTCAACAATTACATTATATTTCCTAACCTTTAACTGCAATTTAATTCAACAAAGAACTGGATTCTGACATCTTTGAAACATCTTGCCAATATCATGTGCAGGACTGTTTTTTCTAAGTGAAGGGAAAAAAACACAATGATAATAGGATCCCAGGAGCCTGTGAATACTAGACTAACGAGAGACGAGCCAAAAGGAGCTATGTAGATGACAAATAAATTGGCACTTATTTTCACTTTTTCATGGAAATGTAACAGAAAGAAAGAAAAGTTTATGAAGAATCCTCCACTCAAGGAAATATAAAGGCTGAGCTATTTATAGCTTTTTGATAGCTATTTATTTTAATCCAGTGAGATGGAAACAACCTTTCTCAATGCCTTACTTCTCCTCCCTCTCTCAACCACCAAAGACAATGAAGGTTTTTAAAAATAACTCTTTGGTTAAAAATGATGATTTTAAATAAAATTTGCTAACCTATAATCATAAAGATAGCATTTCCCATAGACCATAATTAACGGATAATTTTTAAGATCTTTTGATGAGTTTCTCTGAAACAATAAAAGTAAAGAAAAGAAATTCAACAATTACTGTATACCTGTCATTTTCTTTCACATAAGTCTACAAAATATTCATTATCAACATAGAGCAAAAGAAAAAATTTGGACAAGACAGGTTATAAAACTTGACAAATATTAAATGACCAGTAATTTGAAGAAGCTTGGATTCTCCAAAAATAATGCTTTGATGGTAAGGTCTCATTTCTTTTTAATAGCAGATAGGTCATTAAATTTGTGATGCCACAAAATCTTTAATCTTTCTGGACTATGATATATGCTTCTCTAAAATAAAGCTGTTTGAGTAGAAGCTCTCATTCTGTTTTGTAACTCTATGATATCATGAGTCTAGCTGGGTATACATTGATAAAGTAATTGGCCAAGAATATAGGGCCCTGCCATAATCTCCAAAGCTTGCCATAAATGACCTGAAAAAAGAAAATCCAAATATAATAACAGCTCTATTATAATTCACTCAATAGTGTTTCTTTTGCCTGGAGAGTTAACATACCACGCTGAATGCCTCGTCTAATATCAGACAGTAAATGAAGCATTTGGGAGATGGAGATCAATGACATCCCTAAATGCACATCAATTGTAGTATAATTAACTAAAACCTAAAACCAGGAAGTTCAAAAATTGAAATGCTCTCCTGTGCACTTTTATATCACCAATCATTGTTGTACATTAATGTACAGGATGTGCTTGTGATTGAGGATAGCAGCCTTGACAATTTAATGAAGAAAAGATAAAACACAGTAATACTATAGAGCAAAGCTGGTATCCTATTTATTAACAAATGCATTAAGAATCTTCTATCATTACATTACACATCAATAATGGTATGAAATGAAAAGAAACAAGTGCCAAGTAGGTTCTTTGATATAACAAAAGTGTTGGAAATTTCAGCCGTATACTAAAGTTAAAAAGAAAAAAAATAAAAAGTAAAAATCCTACTGTCCTATGATCTAATTGTATAGTGATATTAATAGGAATGGTTCTACAGTTCTTAATCAAATAAAAATTTCATTGAAATAAAGGATGTGTCTTAGAAGTACCTCATAAGTTCCACCAGACTACACAAATAATATGTAACATATTTTAACTCTTAAGGACACATACATAGAAAATAATATGGCTCTTGAAATCACAAGGCTCTACAACATGGCAAATAACATAGCCTGACAATCAGAAAACAATCAAGACAAACAATAAAATTTATATAATTTGAGTATATGTAGTTTCTTCAATTAGGCTTTTGGGAAAAAACAAAGCAGAAAATTCTGGATTAAATTTCAGAGATTACAAGGTAATTTTCTAACAGCATTCTATAAAATAAACAGATAGGAGAAAAGATATAGTTTTCTTTAACTTCAAATTGTCTATATTGTCATTATTAAATTTTAAAAATAATTTATTAGAAATCATTTTGCTTTGTTATGAAAGTAAGTGTGAAAGTCACTCATCACTCAGTTGTATCTGACTCTTTGCAACCTCATGGACTATATGGTCCATGGAATTCTCCAGGCCAGAATACTGAAGTGGGTAGTCTTCCCCTTTCCAGGGGATCTTCCCAACCCAGGGTCTAACCCAGTTCTCCAGCATTGCAGACGGATTCTTTAACAGCTGAGCCACAAGGGAAGCCATTGCTTTGTTCAAAAGTATTCAATTTTATGTTTGAAATCATAGTTATGACAATGATCCATATGTAGAACCAGGTGGTAAGAATAATAAAAACATTAAATTTGTCTTTAAGAAATTACAGAAAATGTATGATTTACTTTGTATGTTAGTATTAAAATGAGTAGAATCATTTTTGAAGTAATTGTTCCAGTAAATTTCGTATCAACTCAGAAATACAACAAATGTTCCAAATCTTTTCATTTTACTTTACAACTTTAACTGAGAATCACAGAGAGATAAAACTTCTGCTTTTCTTCATTTTGTTTTCAATAATTCACAAATCATTCTGATATACTTCATTCAAAAACTTAGACCAACATAGAATTTTTGAGAGAATGTGTTTAATTTCAATGAAGATGTAATAGAACAGGTGTGTAGTAAAAGAATCTTCTACTTTCTGGCTTACATAATGCTGGGCAAGTTGCTTGAACTTTCAGAGACTCTATTATTTTTTCTTCCAGAGGAAATAAAATAGCTACTGAAATCAAAGGTTGTAAGGATTGTACAAATACATAGTTGGCAGCAATACCTTGAGATCTGTAATGATATATTAATGATAGTAATTAATATTAAGGAAAATATTTTTCCCATTTTATGGATTGATAGTAGGCATATACTTCTTCACTCTAAGAATTTTTTTTCCTAATACTGCTCAAGGAGCACAACTCCCAGACTCTTTCTGCTCCCTGTATTCACTCTTCTGCAGATAGAAAGTAGATTATCCAGTAGTTAAACGGGGGGAAAGACACTGATGCTGGGGAAGATTGAAGGCAAAAGGAGAAGAGGCGGGCAAAGGATGATGCAGTTCAATAGCACCACTGACTCAGTGTACATGAATTTGAGCAAACTCTGGGGGTAGTGAAGGACAGGAAAGCCTGGCATGTTGCAGTCCATGAGGTCACAAAGAGTCGGACACAACTTAGGGACTGAAAACAACAACAAAAACTGGGGAAAACTAACTAGAAATGGCTATCCCAGCACTACTTGCTTTCCTCCTCTTGCTGGCAGACAATGGATTCTTGCTCCTCTGTGATTTGAGATTTTAGATGGGTTATTAGAAGGATTGTTGTGCACATGGAGTCCTGCCTGGAAGAATCTGCACGGTTCTGGAATTCATTTAAAAGACTGCTTTGGCTCACATATTATGACATTTCCAACAAATTTGACGTTATCAACTATAACGTGAAAATCTGGCATCCATATTAATAATTTAAAATACAAATCACCTTCTTCAAATGCAGGTAGAACCTATCCACATGGACTCGGAAAAGAATAGACCATAAACTCTGAAGGTAATTTGTAATAAAAATCACAAAATGTATAAAAAGCAGGATCCTGGAATTGGTTGAGGCATCTCTTAGTAACCATTTCTAAGTTTAACACTTATATGCAGTGTATGTCCTGGCAGAATTGTTACAAAACTAATTCATATGTAAAGTGATCTTTCATTTTGCACACAGATATAAACACTTTTAGGGCCCTCTATTCAAAAAACTAAGAAAATACTGTAGCATGTTCTGAGCATTCTTGTAACTGTTATTTGTGTTCCAAAACAACAGAAATATAGTGTTTTCCATGAATGTGTATTTAGAATTTAAAGCCACACAACTTAGATTATTTAGAAGCTACTCTTTAAAAGGTAAAACAAAAAGATCAAATTTAAAGTATTTAACTAAGTATAGCCAAAATATTATCATTTAACATCCAATCAATATGAAATATTGATTCGATTTTTATATGAATTCATCTATAGTGGCTCAGACCACGAACTCCTTATTGCCAAATTCAGACTTCAATTGAAGAAAGTAGGGAAAACCACTAGACCATTCAGGTATGACCTAAATCAAATCCCTTATGATTATACAGTGGAAGTGAGAAATAGATTTAAGGGACTAGATCTGATAGACAGAGTGCCTGATGAACTATGGAATGAGGTTCGTGACATTGTACATGAGACAGGGATCAAGACCATCCCCATGGAAAAGAAATGCAAAAAAGCAAAATGGCTGTCTGGGGAGGCCTTACAAATAGCTGTGAAAAGAAGAGAAGCGAAAAGCAAAGGAGAAAAGGAAAGATATAAACATCTGAATGCAGAGTTCCAAAGAATAGCAAGAAGAGATAAGAAAGCCTTCCTCAGCAATCAATGCAAATAAATAGAGGAAAACAACAGAATGGGAAATACTAGAGATCTCTTCAAGAAAATCAGAGATACCAAAGGAACATTTCATGCAAAGATGAGCTCGATAAAGGACAGAAATGGTATGGACCTAACAGAAGCAGAAGATATTAAGAAGAGATGGCAAGAATACACAGAAGAAATGTACAAAAAAGATCTTCACGACCCAGATAATCACGATGGTGTGATCACTGGCCTAGAGCCAGACATCCTGGAACGTGAAGTCAAGTGGGCCTTAGAAAGCATCACTACGAAAAAGCTAGTGGAGGTGATGGAATTCCAATTGAGCTATTCCAGATCCTGAAAGATGATGCTGTGAAAGTGCTGCACTCAATATGCCAGCAAATTTGGAAAACTCAGCAGTGGCCACAGGACTGGAAAAGGCCAGTTTTCATTCCAATCCCAAAGAAAGGCAATGCCAAAGAATGCTCAAACTATTGCACAATTGCACTCATCTCACATGCTAGTAAAGTAATGCTCAAAATTCTCCAAGCCAGGCTTCAGCAATATGTGAACCATGAACTTACTGATGTTCAAGCTGGTTGTAGAAAAGGCAGAGGAACCAGAGATCAAATTGCCAACATCCGCTGGATCATGGAAAAAGCAAGAGAGTTCCAAAAAAGCATCTAAGACAATCTCTTTAACAAGTGGTGCTGGGAAATCTGGTCAACCACTTTTAAAAGAATGAAACTGGACCACTTTCTAACACCATACACAAAAATAAACTCAAAATGGATTAAAGATCTAAACGTAAGACCAGAAACTATAAAACTCCTAGAGGAGAACATAGGTAAAACACTCTCCGACATACATCACAGCAGGATCCTCTATGACCCACCTCCCAGAATATTGGAAATAAAAGCAAAAATAAACAAATGGGACCTAATTAACCTTAAAAGCTTCTGCACATCAAAGGAAACTATTAGCAAGGTGAAAAGACAGCCTACAGAATGGGAGAAAATAATAGCAAATGAAGCAACCGACAAACAACTAATCTCAAAAATATACAAGCAACTCCTACAGCTCAACTCCAGAAAAATAAACGACCCAATCAAAAAATGGGCCAAAGAACTAAATAGACATTTCTCCAAAAAAGACATACAGATGGCTAACAAACACATGAAAAGATGCTCAACATCACTCATTATCAGAGAAATGCAAATCAAAACCACTATGAGGTACCATTTCACACCAGTCAGAATAGCTGCGATCCAAAAGTCTGCAAATAATAAATGCTGGAGAGGGTGTGGAGAAAAGGGAACCCTCTTACACTGTTGGTGGGAATGCAAACTAGTACAGCCACTATGGAGAACAGTGTGGAGATTCCTTAAAAAACTGGAAATAGAACTGCCTTATGATCCAGCAACCCCACTGCTGGGCATACACACTGAGGAAACCAGAAGGGAAAGAGACACGTGTACCCCAATGTTCATCGCAGCACTGTTTATAATAGCCAAGACATGGAAGCAACCTAGATGCCCATCAGCAGATGAATGGATAAGAAAGCAGTGGTACATATACACAATGGAGTATTACTCAGCCATTAAAAAGAATACATTTGAATCAGTTCTAATGAGGTGGATGAAACTGGAGCCTATTATACAGAGTGAAGTAAGCCAGAAGGAAAAACATAAATACAGTATTCTAATGCATATATATGGAATTTAGAAAGATGGTAACAATAACCCGGTGTACGAGACAGCAAAAGAGACACTGATGTATAGAACAGTCTTATGGACTCTGTGGGAGATGGAGAGGGTGGGAAGATTTGGGAGAATGGCAATGAAACATGTAAAATATCATGTAGGAAACGAGTTGCCAGTCCAGGTTCGATGCATGATGCTGGATGCTTGGGGCTGGTGCACTGGGACGGCCCAGAGGGATGGTATGGGGAGGGAGGAGGGAGGAGGGTTCGGGATGGGGAACACATGTATACCTGTGGCGGATTCATTTTGATATTTGGCAAAACTAATACAATTATGTAAAGTTTAAAAATAAAATAAAATTGGAAAAAAAAAACAAAAAAGCATCTATTTCTGCTTTATTGACTATGCCAAAGCCTTTGACTGTGTGGATCACAATAAACTGTGGAAAATTCTGAAAGAGATGGGAATACCAGACCACCTGACCTGCCTCTTGAGAAATGTGTATGCAGGTCAGGAAGCAACAGTTAGAACTGGACATGGAACAACAGACTGGTTCCAAATAGGAAAAGGAGTTCGTCAAGGCTGTATATTGTCACCCTGCTTATTTAACTTATATGCAGAGTACATCATGAGAAACGCTGGGCTGGAAGAAGCATAAGCTGGAATCAAGATTGCCGGGAGAAATATCAATAACCTCAGATATGCAGATGACACCACCCTTATGGCAGAAAGTGAAGAGGAACTCAAAAGCCTCTTGATGAAAGTGAAAGTGGAGAGTGAAAAATTGGCTTAAAACTCAACATTCAAAAAATGAAGATCATAGCATCCAGTCCCATCACTTCATGGGAAATAGATGGGGAAACAGTGTCAGACTTTATTTTTCTGGGCTCCAAAATTACTGCAGATGGTGACTGCAGCCATGAAATTAAAAGATGCTTACTCCTTGGAAGGAAAGTTATGACTAACCTAGATAGCTTATTGAAAAGCAAAGACATTACTTTGCCAACAAAGTTCCGTCTAGTCAAGGCTATGGTTTTTCCAGTGGTCATGTATGGATGTGAGAGTTGGACTGTGAAGAAGGCTGAGCGCCAAAGAATTGATGCTTTTGAACTGTGGTGTTGGAGAAGACTCTTGAGAGTCCCTTGGACTGCAAGGAGATCCAACCAGTCCATTTTGAAGGAGATCATACCTGGGATTTCTTTGGAAGGAATGATGCTAAAGCTGAAACTCCAGTACTTTGGCCACCTCATGCGAAGAGTTGACTCATTGGAAAAGACTCTGATGCTGGGAGGGATTGGGGGCAAGAGGAGAATGGGACGACAGAGGATGAGATGGCTGGATGGCATCACTGACTTGATGGATGTGAGCCTGAGTGAATTCCAGGAGTTGGTGATGGACAGGGAGGCCTGGCGTGCTGCGATTCATGGGATCACAAAGAGTTGGACACAACTGAGCGACTGGTCTGATCTGATCTGATAGTCTAGTATATATTTTACATTCATCTCAGTTTGGACTAATGACGTTTCAAATGTTCAATAGTCACATGTGTTAGTGGATATTGCATTTGATAAATGTGCAGCTGTAGACCATCAACAGGATACTATGTCAAGACATGTCTCTCTCTCTCTCTCACACACACATTCATGTATATTAAAGTAAAACCTTCATTAACCTTAATAAGTGAGAAGTGGAAAAATCCAAATGAATCCTTTTGATTGTTTTATATTCATGATAGTATTTTTTTTTACTATGTATATCAGCCTTCTTTTTTTTTTTTTTCTCAATTAGGCATCATTTAGCAAAAAGGAAATTATATTTTTTAAGCAAGTGAGATAATGAATGGATTTTTCTTTTCATAAAAGAGAAAGAACAGATACATGTAGACTAATTTCACATACCTTGCAATCCTAGCCCATATAAATTAAATATGTATTTTCCTCAAATTTCCTGCAACACAACTAGTCACTCAATGTCAGTGTCCTAAAGCAACTCACAGAGAGTTAGCATAGTGAGAATTGTGTGTTAAGTTGTTCTGATTCATATCTTGAGGTTTATTATTGTATTGACTGATTCACTCAACTTTGTTTCACAAAATTTTTAATTTTCTTAAAGCAAATGTATGTAGAAAATAAAGCTACAAATATATCAGACTTAAGGACACTACAGATCAAGTCAAGGCTGGGGATCCTTAGAATACAGGTGTTTTTGTTACAGTGTTCCACAATTACTCATGCAGAGTACAAAATTTCACTCTCTTTTTGGCAGCTCATGCAAAATAGAGACTTTGATCACTTACACAATATTTGCTAAAGAAAAATGTTCCAGTCTCTCAGAGCATACAAAAATTTTCCTCCAACCTGAATCTGAAATTAAGCTTAAAACTCAATTTCTCTGATATTTTCTTTAATTTTTTACCACTCTTATTCCTAAGCACCTCTTCCAAGAGGACTGAAAAGGCAGAGGTGAACACCTGCCAAAGCCTTCCCTTGCTTTGTCTAGGTCCAAGCTGCTCTTGCCACATAGCCATAAAAACAGAGAAATACCCCAACTGCAGTACCTTTTTTAGTGCATGCTCAAGCACATACATACATAAACACACATTTCTGGATCTCTAAGCATGTATAAATAATCATGTCATTTTCTAATTCAAACTTTTCCCTAGCTCTCACTACTGTGATCCAAATTCAAAAATAAATAAATACTCTTAAAACTAAATTTAAATGCTAAAGTCTATCTTCTGGGAATAAATCTCAAAATAAATGTTAGAAGCTGTGAAACTTGATGTATGTTATCATTGCAATTATGTTAAAAATAAAGGTATACATATAAAAGTACTAAAAGAAGCCAAATGTGTTAACAACAGTTGGTTTCTCTGAATTATGGAATATGGCTGTCGTTTCCTCATTTATTTTGGAGTTTAAATTTAATTATTTAATAAGTGCTTGTTACTTTTAAAAACACAAAATTACTTCATAAAATGAAACAGACATGACTATACAGCCTCAAATACACAGAAAAAAAAAAAGCAATTTTGGAACTTTTAAATATACAGAAGCCTTCAAAGGATTAGGTAACAGTTGACTGAGTTTTTTAAATACATTAGAGATGAACACTGTAGTGAATCAGAAACTGTAAAAGCAAACACACCCTAAATACAGGCTGATGCTAAAATTTAAAATTGCTACAGAGAAAGTTAGGCATGAGCAACAAGGATGGCCTAGCCAAAATGGATGCAAGATGTTCCCTAAATTCCATGCCACACACGCCCAGGGGAGCCCAAAGATATGCTACAAAAATAACCATAGAGACTTTTTCAACTCCTGAACATGTGCCCTAGGCACACAGTGGATACAAACTAACCACAAGGGCTTCCTAAATTAACCTTAGGCGGGAAGGAGCCAACTAAGGGTTCATAAATATTCTATACATACATACATCTGATTATAACAGCCTGAATTATGGAAGACATACACAGCATAGCCTGTTGTTATGAAACTTGCAACTGTCAAATCTTTGTTACAAGACAAGAACCAAGGAAGAGAAATAAGCTATCTTGACAAAATCACAGTTTGAACATCTAGAAACTATTTTGCTACTCCTTGAAAAGTTTTCAATATGTCATTGCTTTGGGCTCAAAAAAACTAATCCCCATCTATTGTACTTTATTTTCATTGGACTGTTTTGACTTTGCTCATGGATGTATATGTATATGTGCATATTCCATTATTTTAATTATTATTTGTGACTGCCATTTGTCTGGGGTTCAACTTTGGTTTCTCATTTTTGGATATTTGTTTGAATCTCACATCATGACATAACAAACCACTTGTGGAATCTTCGTTCCTGACGAGAGATCAAGCCCTGAATGGGAGCTCCCCGAGTGGGAACACTGACTCTAAGATCTTAGACTACCAGAGAACTAACCCTAGGGAGTATCAAATAGTGAGAATGCTTACAAAAGAACCCACTTGAATACAAGACCTGGCATCACCCAATCAGCAGTAGCACCCTGTGCAGGACAACTCATCTAAACAACAACCAAAACAAAATACAAACCCAATGATCAGCAGACAGGAGTACCGCCTCACTCAGCCTTGCCCATCAGAGGAAAAACAAACAAACAAAAACTCAGCACAAATCTCACCCTATATGAAGCTTACACAAACCACTGGACCAAATTTAGGAGGGCAGGAACCAAAAGGAAGAAAGAATTCAACCTTGAGGCCTGGAAACAGGAGACCTCGAACATGATAAGTTACAAAAATAAAAGAAGAAGAAAGAAAGAAAAGACAGAGAAATAATATGGAAATGAAGGAAAAAACTAAAGCCCAGAAGTCCAAATTAATGAAGAGGAAACAGGAAAACTACCTGAAAAATAATTCAGAATAATGATCAGATCAGATCAGATCAGTCGCTCAGTCGTGTCTGACTCTTTGCGACCCCATGAATGGCAGCACGCCAGGCCTCCCTGTCCATCACCACCTCCCAGAGTTCACTCAGACTCACAACCATGGAGTCAGTGATGCCATCCAGCCATCTCATCCTCTGTCGTCCCCTTCTCCTCCTGCCCCCAATCCCTCCCAGCATCAGAGTCTTTTCCAATGAGTCAACTCTTCGCATGAGGTGGCCAAAGTACTGGAGTTTCAGCTTTAGCATCATTCCTTCCAAAGAAATCCCAGGGCTGATCTCCTTCAGAATGGACTGGTTGGATCTCCTTGCAGTCCAACGGACTCTCAAGAGTCTTCTCCAACACCACAGTTCAAAAGCATCAATTCTTTGGTGCTCAGCCTTCTTCACAGTCCAACTCTCACATCCATACATGACCACAGGAAAAACCATAGCCTTGACTAGACGAACCTTTGTTGGCAAAGTAATGATAGTAATGATGAAAAACCTTGAAAAAAATGGAGAAAAATGCAAGAATCAATTAACAAAGACTTAGAAGAATTAAAGAATAAACAAGACAACTACTGAAATTAAAAATATTATAGAAGGTTTCAATAGCAGAATATCTGAAGCAGAAGAATGAATCAGTGACCTGGAAGATAAAATGGTGAAAATAACTTCTGAAGAGCAAAATAAAGTAAAAAGAATGAAAAGAACTGAGGACAGTCTCAGAGACCACCAGGACAATATCAAACGTACCAACATGTGAAATATAGGGGTCCCAGAAGAAGAAGAGAAAAAGAAATGGTATGAAAAAATTTTTGAAGAGATTGTAGTTTAAAAGTTCCCCAACATGGAAAACGAAATAGTCAATCAAGTCCAAGAGGCTCAAAGGGTGTCATACAGGTTAAACACAAGGAGAAACATGCCAAGACACATACTAATGAAACTAACAAAGACTAAACATAAGGAAAGAATATTAAAAGCAGCAAGGGAAAAGCAACAAGTAAAATACAAGGGAAACCGCATATGCTTAACAGCTGATCTTTCAGTAGAATCTCTGCAGGACAGAAGGAATGACAAGATATATTTAAAGTACTGAAAGGGAAAAATCTACAACCAACATCACTGTACCCAGCAGGGATCTCATTCAAAGCTGATGGAGAAATAAAAAGCTTTTCAGACAAGCAGAAGTTAAGAGAATTCAGCACCACCAGACCAGCTTTACAACAAATGTTAAAGGGACTTATAAAGTCAAGAAATACAAAAGAAGAATAAAGATCTATAAAATCAACCCCAAAATAATTAAGAAAATGGCAATAGGAACATGTATACCAATAATTACTTTAAATGTAAATGGAATAAATGCTCCAATAAAAAGACAAAGATTGACTGAATTGATATAAAAACAAGACCTATATACATGCTGTCTACAAGAAACCCACTTCAGACCTAAATACACAAATAGACTGAAAGTGAGAGGATGGGAAAATATATTCCATGCAAATGGGAAGCAAAAGAAAGCTGGAGTAGCAGTCCTCATATAAGACAAAAATAGACTTAAAATGAAGATTACAAGAGATAAGGAAGGACACCACATAATGTCAAGGGATCAAACCAAGAGGAAGACATAACAATTGAAAGTATCTATGCACCCAACATAGGAGCACCTCAACACATAAGACAAACATTAACAGACATAAAAGGATAAATGACAGTAACACAATAACAGTAGGAGACTTTTAACACTCCACTCACACCAATGGACAGACCATCAAAACAGAAAATTAACAAGGAAACGCAAGTCTTAAATGATACATTAGATGAGATGAATCTCATTGACATCTTCAGGACATTCCATCCAAATGCAGAATACACCTTCTTCTCAAGTTCACATGGAACATTCTCTAGGATAGACCAACTCTTTGGTCACAAACAAACCTCAGTAAATTTAAGAAAATTAAAATCGTATCAAGCATCTTCTCCAACCACAATGCTATGAGACTAGACTTAAATTACAAGAAAAAACTATAAGAAACACAAACACATGGAGATTCAACAATATGTTTCTAAATAACCAGCAGGTTACTGAAGAAATCAAAAGGGAAATCAAAAAATTTCTAGAAACAAATGGCAATGAAAACACGACAACTCAAAACTTGTGGGAATGCAGCAAAAGCAGCCCTAAGAGGGAAGTTTATAGCAATACAATCCTACCTCAAGAAATAAGAAAAACATCAAATAGACAACCTAATTTTACACCTAAAAAAACTGGAAAAAGAATAAGAAAAACAACCCCCAAAAAAGCAAAAACAAAATTATTAGAAGGGAAGAAATCATAAAGATCTGAGAATAAATAAATGAAAAAGAAATAAAATAAACAACAGTAAAGATTAATAAAACTAAAAGCTGGTTCTTTGAGAAGACAAACAAAATTGACAAAGCTTTAGCCAGACTCATCAAGAAAAAGAGAGAGGAATCAAATCAGCAAAAGTAGAAATGAAAAAAGGAAAGTTTACAACAGACAATGCAAAAACACAAAGGATTATAAGATACTACTATGAACAACTATGTGACAATAAAATGGATAACCTGGAGGAAATGGACAGATTTTTAGAAAAGTTCAATCTTCCAAGACTGAACCAGGAAGAAATAGAAGTTATGAACAACCCAATTACAACCACTGAAGTTGAAGCTGTGATAAAAAAAATCTCCCCAAAACAAAAGCTCATGACCAGATGGCTTCACAGGGGAATTCTGTCAAGCATTTAGAGAAGAGCTAATGCCTATCCTTCTAAAACTCTTTCAAAAAATTGCAGTAGGAACACTTCCAAACTCATTCTACAAGGCCACCATCATGCTGATACCAAAACCAGACAAAGATAACACAAAAAAAGAAAACTACAAGCCAATATCACTGAAGAACATAGCTGAAAAAATTGTCAAAAAAAAGTTTTGCAAACAGAATTCAGCAACACATGAAAAAGTTCATACACCATGATCAAGTTAGGTTTATTCCAGGAATGCAAGGATTCTTCAATATATGCAAGTCAATCAATGTGATTTACCATATTAACAAATTGAAAGATAGAAACCATACGATAACCTCAATTGATGCAGAAAAAGCCTTTGATAAAACTCAATACCCATTTATGATTAAAAGTATTCAAATAATGGGTATAGAAGGAAACTAGCTCAACATAGTAAAGGTCATGTATGATAAGCCTATAGCAAACATTATTCTCAATGGTGAAAAACTGAAAGCATCCCCCTTAAGATCAGGAACAAGACAAGTGTGTCCACTTTCCCCAGTATTATTCAACATAGTTCTGGAATCCTAGCTACAGCAATCAGAGAAGAAAAAGAAATAAAAGAAATCCAGATCAGAAAAGAAGAAGTTAAGCTGTCACTGTTTGCAGTTGACATGCTACTGTACATAGAAAACATTAAAGATAGTATCAGAAAATTAGCAGAGCTAATCAGTGAATTTAGCAAAGTTGCAGGATAGAAAATCAATACACAGAAATCACTTGCATTTCTATGTACTAACAATGACAAATAAGAAAGAGAAATTAAGGATTCAAACCCATTCACCATTGCAACAAAAAGCATTAAGTATCTAGGAATAATCATACCTAAGGAGAAAAAAAGAACTGTACACTGAAAATTATAAGACACTGATGAAAGAAATCAAAGATGACTTAAAGGGATGGAGAGATAATCCATGTTTCCAGGTAGGAAAAATCAATACTGTGAAAATAACTAAACTACCAAATGCAACCTACAGATTCAATGCAATCCCTATCAAATTACCAATGGCATTTTCACAGAACTAGAACAAAAGATTTCACAACTCATATGGAAACACAAAACACCCTAAGTAGCCAAAGCAGTCTTGAGAAGAAAGAATGGAGATGGAACAATCAACCTTCCTGACTTCAGATTATATTACAAAGCTACAGTTATGAAGACAGTATAGTAATGGCACAAAAACAAAAATACAGACCAGTGGAACAAGATAGAAAGACCAGAAATAAACCATGTACCTATAGGTACCTTATTTCTGACAAAGGGGGCAAGAATATAAAATAGGGCAAAGACAGCCTCTTCAATAAATGATGATGGAAAACTGGACAGCTACATGAAAAAGGATGAAGTTAGAACACTTCCTAACACCATACAAAAAGATAAACTCAAAATGGAATAAAGACCTAAATGTAAGACCAAAAACTATAAAACTGTTAGAGGAAAACATGGAGCAGAACATTCGAAGACATAAATGAAAGCAAGATCCTCTATGATCCACCTCCCAGGGTAACAGAAATTTAAATTAAAAAGGAGACAAGTTTGACATGATTAAACTTAAAAGCTTTTTAAAGCAAAGGAAACTATCAGTTCAGTACAGTTCAGTTCAGTCGTGTCCGACTATTTGCTACCCCATGAATTGCAGCACGCCAGGCCTCCCTGGCCATCACCAACTCCTGGAGTTCACTGAGACTCACGTCCATCGAGTCAGTGATGCCATCCAGCCATCTCATCCTCTGTCGTCCCCTTCTCCTCCTGCCCTCAATTTTTCCCAGCATCAAGGTCTTTTCATATGAGTCAGCTCTTTGCATCAGGTGGCCAAAGTATTGGAGATTCAGCTTCAACATCAGTCCTTCCAATGAACACCCAGGACTGATCTCCTTTAGGATGGACTGGTTGGATCTCCTTGCAGTCCAAGGGACTCTCAAGAGTCTTCTCCAACACCACAGTTCAAAAGCATCAATTCTTCTGGACTCAGCTTTCTTAATAGTCCAACTCTCACATCCATACATGACTACTGGAAAAACCATAGCCTTGACTAGATGGACCTTTGTGGACAAAGTAATGTCTCTGCTTTTTAATATGCTATCTAGGTTGGTCATAAATTTCCTTCCAAGGAGGAAGTGTCTTTTAATTTCATGGCGGCAGTCATCATCTACAGTGATTTTGGAGGCCAGAAAAATAAAGTCAGCCACTATTTCCACTGTTTCCCCATCTATTTCCCACGAAGGGATGGGATCAGATGCCATGATTTTAGTTTTCTGAATGTTGAGCTTTAAGCCAAATTTTCCACTCTCCTCTTTCACTTTCATCAAGAGGCTCTTTAGTCCTTCACTTTCTGTCATAAGAGTGGTGTCATCTGCATATTTAAGGTCGTTGATATTTCTCCCGGCAATCTTGATTCCAGCTTGTGCTTCTTCCAGCCCAGCATTTCTCATGATGTACTCTGCATATAAGTTAAATAAGCAGGGTGACAATACACAGCTTTGACATACTCCTTTTTCTATTTGGAACCAGTCTGTTGTTCCTTGTCCAGTTCTAACTGTTGCTTCCTGACCTGCATACAGGTTTCTCAAGAGGCAGGTCAGGTGGTCTGGCATTCCCATCTCTTTCAGAATTTTCCACAGTATATTGTGATCCACACAGTCAAAGGCTTTGGCATAGTCAATAAAGCAGAAATAGATGTTTTTCTGGAACTCTCTTGCTTTTTTGATGATCCAGCGGATGTTGGTAATTTGATCTCTGGTTCCTCTACTTTTTCTAAAACCAGCTTAAACATTTGGAAGTTCATGGTTCACATATTGCTGAAGCCTGGCTTGGAGAATTGAGCATTACTTTGCTAGCCTGTGAGATGAGTGCAACTGTGGGGGTAGTTTGAACATTCCTTGACATTGCCTTTCTTTGGGATTGGAATGAAAACTGACCTTTTCCAGTCCTGTGGCCACTGCTGAGTTTTCCAAATTTGCTGGCATATTGAGTGCAGCACTTCCACAGCATCATCTTTTAGGATTTGAAATTGCTCAACTGGAATCCATCACTTCCCGTAGCTTTGTTACTAGTGATGCTTCCTAAGGCCCACTTGACTTCACATTCCAGGATGTCTGGCTCTAGGTGAGTGTGAGTGATCACACCATTGTGATTATCTGGGTTGTGAAGATCTTTTTTTGTACAGTTCTTCTGTGTATTCTTGCCATCTCTTCTTAATATCTTCTGCTTCTGTTAGGTCCATACAATTTCTGTCATTTATTGATTCCATCTTTCCATGAAATGTTCCCTTGGTAACTCTAATTTTCTTTTCTCATTATTTGAGAAATGCAAATCGAAACCACAATGAGATATCACCTATCACAAGTCAGAATGACTGTCATCAAAAAGTCTACAAACAATAAATGCTGGAGTGAGTGTGGAGAAAAGGAAATGCTCTTGCACTGTTGGTGGGAATGTAAATCGATACAGCCACTATGGAAGACGCTATGGAGATTCCTTAAAAACTAGGAATAAAGCCACTATATGACCCAGCAATTCCACTCCTAGGCATATACCCTGAGGAAACCAAAATTGAAAAAAACAGTGTATTCCATTGTTCATTACAGCACTATTTACAATAATTAGAACATGAAAGCCACCTAGATGTCCTTCTACAGTTGAATAGATAAAGAAGTTGTCGTTCATCTACACAATGGAATATTATTCAGCCATAAAAAATGCATTAGAGTCAGTTCTGATGAGATGGATGAACCTAGAACCTATTATACAGAGTGAAGTGATTCAGAAAGAAAAAGATAAATATAGTATTCTAACACACATATACAGAATCTAGAAAATTGTTACTGGAGAATTTATTTACAAGGCAGCAATGGAGAAACAGATACAAAAACAGAGAATAGAGTTATGGATGTGGGGAGGGGGAGGAGAGGGTGAGAGTTATGGAAAGTTTAACATGGAAACTTACATTACCGTATGCAAAAGAGATAGCCATTGGGAATTTGCTGTATGGCTCAGAAAACTCAAGCAGGGGCTCTCTATCATCTAGAGGGTTGTGAAAGGGAGGGACATGGGAGGGATGTTAAAAATGAAGGGGATATATGTATACCTCTGGCTGTCTCATATTGAATTTTTACAGAAAACAGCAAAATTCTGTAAAGCAATTATCCTTCAATAAAAAATAAATTTAAAAAATTATCCCTACTGCAAATAACCTTCCAAGCTGAGCTTGTCTTGCTTATCCTCACTGTCTTTCAACTGATGTATAATATTCTATATTTCATGATTTGATTAAATTTTAAACAAACATGAAAACAGGGCTCACGATCAAAACTAATCACTAATATCTTGTAAGTACGTTTACTGAATAAAATTCTTAATACTTCCATGTGCATTAATTTATTCAGAGAGGCAGGAAGGCAGGTAAAGCACTAATATGTTGTATGTTTTTTAATATTGAAATGTTTTAAGCATAGAGTTTGAAATGATATTGTGATAGATATCTATATTCCCACCCTTGAGATTTAGCAATTAACATTTTGCCATAGTTGCTTCAAATCTTATTTTAAAGAAATAAAACATTTCATAAACTGTTAAAGATTTCCATTCTATTTTATTCCCAAATTTTGCTCTTTATCTAAAGGTAATAACTATCCTCAAATTGTGTTTTTTTTCCTGCCTATGGTATCAAATAACTACCATTTTATATTGATAAATAATAAATGATGTTCAATATTTTTAATATGCATACATGGCATCTATTCTTCTTATTTTTACTGAACACTAGATTTTTAGCATTATCCCACTGGGTCTAAATAAAAATTAAACAATTTTAATTTCTAGTTAATAACTTATTTGTCCATTCTAATATCAATAAGCAATTAGAGTTTTTTCCAAGATAAACAATATCGCAGAAGCATCACACTGTGAACGTCTTTATGTATTGGAACTGGCCAGAAAGTTTGTTTGGGTTTTTCCATAACATCTTATGGGAAAACCCAAATGAACAATTTGGCTAACCCAATACCTATAGAAGAGTTTTACTAAGGTAGACATATTTTTAAATGAAATTCTGAATCATACAACATAACTGCCATCAATTTTACAAAATATAACCCAATAAAAATCCATACTAGTTCTTCAATACACATTCCTCTAGCTATGGATGTTTTTTCAAAATCTCAAATGAACTTGAGATTTTGATCGGACTTCCAGTAGACTCATAAATTAACTTGGAGAGGATTAATATAGTTATATAATTCATATTTAGACATACTATTCATAAACATAGTACCTGTTGGGAGATTCATTCTTTGATATTTTGTATTCCTCCAACAAATCTTGCTGCATATGACTGCTCTCTAAAGAACTGGAACATTTCTCAGTGTTGTTTACGTTGCTGGTTACTTTGAGAAGTGAGATAATGTTTGCCCCCAACTGAAAAACAAAAACAGGCTTGCTTACTGCTTGCTATGAAAGCACTTGATTCCCCAAAGTCAGTGTTCCTCACCTATAATCCAGCCCACTGTATATGCAGGCATCTACCTAGTCCCATCACGGAATTCTGTGATCTTGGGGGATGGGGAACAAGAGCACCAAAGCAAATATGGCAACACTAAAGCTGCTTCTTTAGCTATGAGTAGCAATGTCTCTATTTTTCTAATTCAAAAGTCTTCTGTCTTCTTCCAGAATCTATGAAATATCAACATGATAATTTGTCAGCTTTTAAGTATGGTAAAGTTTAATTTCAGTGCTAACAGTGCATGTTTTATTTATTAAAGATTTTATTTGTAGCCCATAATATTGGAGAAGGAAATGGCAACCCACTCCAGTACTCTTGCCTGGAAAATCCCATGGACGGAGGAGCCTGGTGGGCTATAGTCCACGCGGTCACACCGTTTGTGGCCATCATATAGATTTACAATGTTCAGTATAGGGGTCTTATGCATCTTATGTCGGAAGAAAGAAAGGAAGAAAGGGAAGGATGGATCGAGGGAGGAAAGGATGGAAGGAGGAAAACTATGACACTGAATTTGGTCAAATAAAACATATTTTTCTATCAAATTTGTGATTATGGTCTGCTAAAATGCCACCACTGTGCTAAGCTGACCAACCTATGTGCAACATGTGCTTTGTGCAAATATTTATTATTCCCAGCTGATTTTACTGCAGTTATTTGGTTGCCTTTGTTTGCCTTACTGTTCCTCAAAGAGTAGATACTTTGTATTAATCTTGTCATAATTTATATTCTTGACATTTGGTATATGGTGTGCATATGTTATCTTTCATTCACTCATTTAAGATCATAGGCCTCCTTCAAACTGTGAAGTCTTTCAAAAGACACAGATCATATATTTTCCTTCCTTTCTCCCTCACCAGTTGATATAACACAGAATTCTGACCATGCACTTATAAAATAAACGCAACAGACTGACTGACTGATTATCTTGGTTGGAAGCCTATTTTAAGATGGTCACAGTTACTCTCAATATTTAAGATGATTATAATCATAATAATCACCTTCATTTGTATAATGCTTTATATTTTCCAAAACCCTTTTCATATACATTATTTAATATGAACTCATAACAAGCTCAGATCTACAATAATCAACATAAATAGTATCCACTTGGCAAGATAAATTGACTATATATTTCTCACATATAAGATTAAAATAAACTAGCATTATGAAAAAATAAAAAGGCAAAATATGTGTTTGCTTGTGTTTTACTTATGATGAGCATTAATCCAAATCATTTGTGTTGACTTTGATCAAGCTACAACTCTTTGTGAAAGTTCTTTTATCTGCTTTATAAAGTAAGTTGCACCTAGAGTATTAATAGACTGGGCAGAAGACGGTAAATTATCTATTCTTTTCAGATTTTGAATTAGATAGCTTTGCTTATTCAAAATGTCTCAAGTCTGGGGATATTACCATTCTCAATTTAATTTATAAATGTGTTCATAAGTCTTTTCCCCCCACTTCTTCTCAACCCATTTGTAATACTACTTACTGCACACCAGGTCTAAAACATTTCCATGCTTAATCATGTTAGAGTGTAAAATTATCTCTCAGTTTGAAGATCACTAAGATGGACTGTGTCTCTGAGAATAATTAATGTCTGGAGACCCAATTTAGTTCTTTTTGTTCTAATGTTCAACAAAGATCCTCATTTATCAATGTATGTTTCCCATGTGTCACATTGCTATGTTGAAAGTAGGTCATAGAAAGAACACTATTGACTTTTAAGGTCCAGTATTCAAAAATGCTGTTGCAGTGAAATAGCTTGTTCTCAAAGCAATGACATCTAAAAGGTTATTGTAGGGACAACCACAACCACATAATAATGATGACAAAAGCTCAAGAAATGTTTCAAGTGGTAGAAAAACTGTTTTCAACTGAATAATGTACTATTATAAAACCTAGAGAATACATTTATGTATGTGTGGTACCCTTCAAACAGCCCAACCTGCTTAAAAATACTATAATTGATGACTATGATGACTATTAAAATTTTAATTTAGAGACTATGTTTTCAGTAATATAGGTGAGGCTATTGAACAATATAGTCAAATCAGTTGATAAGGATATGTCTAAACATAAAGGTTGCAACCAGGGATAACTTTGACATAAACAATTGTAAATTACAGGTGAAAGAAATGTTTAAAAAAAAAAGACATGAAGAAACAAGTGGAAAATGGGAAGCATAGGGAGGTAAGAATATTAAAAGGAAAGAGTTGAAAACCTGAATTGGCATATATTTTATCAAAATACAGAGATACTAATCAAATCAAAACAGCTCTAGTTTACATACAGTAAAATTCACCAATTTAGTATACAATTCAAAGAATCCATACATGTATATTCTTGGGTATCCATCACCTTTTCCAAGATGTAGAATGCTTCCAGAAAGTTCCCCCATGCTTCCTTGAAATGAATCAGCCCTTACCCATCTCCAGGGGTCAACTAGTCCGCTGTGTGGTGTGACAGTTTAAATTTTCAGTTTCAGAACCCCCCTGCCTCCCTACCCCATGGGACACCATGCCATATCACCATTTTGGGTTCTGTCTTTTTTGGCTCAACATGGTAGCAGCAAGTTTTAGTAGATAGTATGTATCTATACTCTGTTCTGTTTACCATAATTATACACTGGATTGTTTATCTTTCATGAGTTGATGAGCAATGAGCTATTCCAGTTCCTGGTGCTATATGGGCATGCTATATGAACTCTTCTGGGTACTGGTTACCTTTTTGCCTAGATGAATAACTGGGGATGGAATGACTGCTTTGTATGTTAACACTATAGTGAGTTTATAACAAACTAATTATTCTTAAGTACAATTTTACATACCCCATCAATGTGTAGGAATTTCACATCTGTATACTTGACAACACTGGGTAATGCTCATCTTTATTTTTAATGTTTTATTAAAGTATAGTTGATTTACAATATAATATTAGTTTCAGGTATACAGCATAGTGATTCAAATTTTTAAAATAGATTCTATATACGTATAACTAAAAGTTATATATATAATAGCTACATTTATAGTTATTTAAAAATATTAGCTATATTCCCTGTGCTGTACAATACAACCAATAAACATAGCTTGTTCATTTTACACATAGTAGTTTGTACCTCTTAATCTACTACCCTTATCTTGCCTCTCCCTGCTTTCCTCTCCCTACTGGTAACCACTAGTGTTCTTTCCATATATGTGAGCCTGAATCTGTTTTGTTATATTCATTCATTTTATTTCTAGATTCCCCATATAAGTGATAACACCTATCCTCTCTCTTCCTTCCATTCCAAGTTTGAGACAATTCTTGACTAGTGCTTTGTATGGGAAGTTCTAAGATTTAGACTGCAGAGAAATACATGCCATTAGCAAGTTCTTTTTACTTATGACATACGATAAAGATATGCTGTCCAAACAGCTTTATCGGTATCACTGCTGACAAGGTGAATTTTATTTGCCTCCTAGAAATTGCTACCTAAGTGATTCTAAATTCAGAATAGAAAAAAAAAAAAAGTACATTTATTTGTGTTCTAAAACCATAGCACCTTGGTCTTTTCTATGACTTTGAGAAATACAAAGACTGGCACTTAGTGATCAAAATAACAAATGGATATTAAAGTTTGTGGTAGACATGTGAGTCACTTTATTTAGGTTTTCACCTAAATTAGCTCAGGTGACATGGGATTGATTATCCGTAATGGTTTAATGCAATTTATAGGCATTTTGAGTGGAGTTCACATATCTCATTACGAAGAATGCTGATGTAAAGAATACAGTACCTAGTCTTCTTTGAGGAAAGAAAGAGTTTGAGAAAGCTATTATACACTAAAACATGAATAAGCAACTACATAGACCTGTTGGAAAATCTCAGTTTCTATCAGACATATTTTCTCAGGTATTCAAATGGTAACTGGATTGGTTTTAAATATATATATATATATATATATATATATATATATATATATATATATATATACATCAATACAACTCTTAGGACAGGAGTGGTGTGAGAACAGTAAAAACAGCAGAGGAATGAAGACTAAGAAGAGATTTTCTTAAAAGTAAGGCCATAATCTTAAAGGACAAGCCTAAAATAAGTAAGAAACACTAAAGATGTTCTTGGGTTTAACTGCTTGTAAAGATGTGCTAAAATAGAGGGTAGCTGTTTTAGTATTACTATGAATGAAAAAAATGAATGGCAGTGGGTGGGATAAAGGTACAAAATAGAGACAGAAGTGGCCAGATCTCGAAGAGGAAACTGAAATGACCAAGTACAGTTCAAGGCACCAGCCACATGGAGCCAATGAGAAACAGAAATTTAAAAAATTTTGAATATGCTGGCCAGATAGGAAGGCATACCAAGTAAGTCCTGGTAACTGTAGGCGTCTAATTACAAATTACTCAACTTTGCAAAAAAAGTAGGACCCTCTCAATGGCCACACTCAGAGAGCAAATACAATATACAAGGGTAATTTTTCCCTAAGGACACACTAAATATGGTAACTGTAGTGTCATAAACAGTCTTTTTTTAAATAAGATATTTATTTCTCAATGAGTTTCAGTTCATAAATCACAATCTCTGGACAAATGTGATATGCTGAACAGTGAGGCTGGACCCTAAAAAGCTACTGTGGCTTGATCCTTCCCACAGAAATCACTAAGAGCTCCCTGTGCTTTTCCACAGGATGAACATCAACTGTCTGGTTTACCTGTAGAATTACATCTGGGAACATCATTTTTGCCTAGGAAAGTTGGCCAAAAAAAAAAAAAAAAACTCTAGTGACTGTGAAGTGAGTGACTTGCATTTCTAAAATTTATGATAGAGGTTTGTACTCTGCATCTAATTTACCTAATTACAAGAGGTAATACTACTAATACTCTTTAAAAATTAAAGAACATCTGTGAATTTTGGGTTAGATTAATTCAAATTTTGAAAGTACTGAAGAAACTGAACTTAGTCTGTTTAGAGACAGCTGATGATGGAAGAACACCAAAACTACTCAGGCTTCAAGTAAATGAATCCATTTCTGGCTGATACAGAGCAGAATAAACAACTGGGGAATATTTTCAGACTTTATTTTTTAGATCTGTAGTTAATTACTTTGGACTTTTACTCTCACTAAGGAAAGGAAATTATATTTGGGGTTCTAATTTTTTTTCTCAGAAATTAAATCATGGGTATCTTTATGTGGTTGACAATTTTGTTGCAAAACCTCTGATAAATTTGAATGAACATGGTACCTGGGAATATTTTGAGGTGTGAATTAGAAGAAAGAACACAATTTTGGTCTTGGAGTTAACTATACTAATGCCATTTTATGACATAATTTAGAACTTTCTGGTGATGATAAAAAGTAAATTGAACACTACCATCATTGTTCAGTTGCTAAGTCAAGTCTGACTCTTTGCAACTCCATGAATTCCAGCACACCAGGCTTCCTTGTTTGTCACTATCTCCCCAAGTTTGTTCAAACTCATATCCATTGAGTCAGTGATGCCATCCAACCATATCATCCACCGTCACCCTCTTCTCCTCTTGCCCTCAGTCTTTCCCAGAATCAAGTTCCCAACAAGTATGCTCTTCCAATCGGGTGGCCAAAGCATTGAAACTTCAGCTTCAGCATCAGTACTTCCAATGAATATTCATGGTTGATTTCCTTTAGAATTAACTGGTTTGATCTCCTTGCTGTCCAATGGAGTCTCAAGAGCCTTCTCCAGCACAACAGTTCAAAAGCATCAATTCTTCAGTGTTCAGCCTTCTTTATGGTTCAATTCTCACATCCATACATGACTACTAGTAAAACCATAGCTTTAGCTAGATGGACCTTTGTCAGCAAAGTAATGTGTCTGCTTTTTAATACAATGTCTAGGTTTGTCACAGCTTTTTTTTATTATTATTATTAGAATTTTTTAATTTTTTAAATACATTTATTCTTTTTAATTGGATGTGAATTACATTACAATATTGCAGTGGTTTTGCCATACATTGCCATGAATCAGCCACGGGTGTACATGTCATAGCTTTTCTTCTGAGGAACAAGCTTCTTTTAATTTAGTGGCTGCAGCCACTGTCGGCAGTGATTTTGAAGATCAAGAAAATAAAATATGTCACTGTTTCCACTTTTTCCCCATCTACCTACCATGAAGTGATGGAACGGGATGGGATGCATGATCTTAGTTTTTGAATGTTGAGTTTTAAGCTAGATTTTTAACTGTCCTCTTTCACCTTCCTCAAGAGGTTCTTTGGTTCCTCTTCACTTGCTCCCATTAAAGTGGTATCATTTGCCTATCTGAGGCTGTTGATTTTTCTCCCATCAATCTTGATGCCAGCTTGTGAGTCATACAGCCTGGCATTTTGCATGATGTACTCTTCATATAAGTTAAATAAGCCCAGGGTGATAATGTACAGCCTTGACATACTCCTTTCCTAATTTTGAATACTTGTATACCCAGAAAAACACTCCCCTCAAAAGGGTATCATGGAGAAATCTGAAGAACTGCTGATTTCTTTTGCTATGAGACCAGTCATGTTCTTGATTGACTAAAAACCTAATAGTCTCTAATAAGAGACAGGAAACTGAAAAGTATTGGCTAGAGATACAGAGTAGGCCACTTATTAATCATTCCTCTTGCACATACACCAGATGGCAAAATTTTACTCTACTTCTCAAGCAGAAAAAATAATGGCAGAAGCATTTCCAGGTGCACTATGGCCTCATTCACCACTCACTCCTCCCCCAGGGGAATGGCCTATGTGAAAAATGACTGTGGCAAAAGAAACTTTTTATCCCGGTTTATTCCGTATTTGTCTCTTTGAGAAGAGGTTGCATTTTGACCATTCCTTTGGGGCAGGATATGTTTGTCTAAAGTCAAAGTGTTAGTTGCTCACTCATGTCTGATCCTTTGCTACCCTATGAACTGTAGCCCATCAGGCTGTGCTGTCCATGGAGTTCTCCAGGCAAGAACACTGGCGTGGCTAGGCATTCCCTTCTCTGGGGGATCTTCCCAACCCAGGGAACCTGGGATTGAACCTGCATCTCCTGCATTGCAGGCAGGTTATTTACCATCTCAGCCACCAGAGGAGCCAGTTGGGTCAATAATGGGTAAATGAATCTGCTGAATTTAGGGGAGTTACCCACTTTTTTTGTTGATTCAAAATCACGCTCTTCAATCAATTTTAGTAGCAGTAAATATAAATACAAGCTTGGTCTCCAAATGTTTGATCCATATATACATTTCAATTGGTTGTGAACCAGGAGGAGTTGTTTCTATCCAGAATAAAATATGGCAGTTTGGGTACTGTACATCAATGAACTAGGCTTAATGACTTTCTTGTATCTTAAAAGTCCCATTGTTTCCATGTCAGCCCTGTGTCTGTTCTTTAATTCTGTCAAGATCATTTTTCAATGACAGACTGTATTCAGTGTAAAACCTGATTCCTTCTGCACAGAAATACTAAAACTATGCTTGAATAGTAATGGGGGAAAAATAAAAATAAAAGTCTAATACAGAGGAATCTTTAAGCAATATTTTAAAATGTTAGCAATAGAAGTAACTGATTTTTTGAAATATGAAATATAAAAAGTAGATTTATTTCCAAGAAGTAATGTTTTTTTTCTTTATTCATCTTACCCCAAAATAACTAGCATTAGAGGATATTTTTGGAAAATTAAAGTCTCTGATTTAAATTTAAAAAATGATATTTTACAAATTTCATCTAGTTTCTTTCAAAAAGACGATGACCACATCTAATATTCTGTTAGAATTTTTTTTGAAACTACAAATAAAGTAAATCACAGCATTTGCAATCATTAAATGATTAAGTGGAATTTTTTCCTATTGAATACATGTACAATCATTTTAAACTAATGACTTTTAATCTTATATATAATTATCATCCCTTTGCTTCTTCACATTTTGCTTTCTTATCAAGAGACAGAGTACTTTTTAACATACTATGCTATTTGGATAATCCAGTGCATCAGTTAGGATGATTCTGGCTACCAGGAAAAGAATAGCTCTATGAAGAGGAGCTTAAAAAAATAAGCTTATGTAACATGATCTCATGTAACAAAAAATATGAAGGTTGTGTGAATCCCCCAATAGATTGCTCGAAAATATCAGAAAAGTTCCAGATCCTTTTCATGTCTCTGCTCAGCTTTTTACAGTAATTAGTAGTTTATCCTCTTAAACTAACTCCCCTTTTGATCCAAAGGTAGCTTTTCACATGCATGTGGAAGACTAAACCCACATCCAGAAATGCCTTTCCTCCCAGGCATTATTTTCAAAAATAAGAAAGTATTTTCCAAAAGTTTTCAGTAAGATAATCCATGCCTCAGTGGTAAAGAATCTGCCTGCCAGTGTTGGAGATGCAGGAGACTTGGGTTCAGTCCCTGGGTTAGGACAATCCTCTGGAGGAAGAAATGGCTACCCACTCCAATATTCTTGCCTGGGAAATCCCATGGACAGAGGAGCCTGGCGGACTGGAGTTCATGGTGTTGAAAAGAGTAGGACAAGACTGAGCATGCAAATGTATGCACAGAAGTAGTTTGTAGAACTCTTCTCATTGCTATTAGACAGAACTGGATCCCATGTACTTTTCTAAGCCAATAAAGAAACATGAATTATTGTGGAGTGATATTTGATTATTTTAAAACCACCTTGGTTAACTATCAGTTAGAACAGAAAATTATTATTAAGAATGGAGAGTAGTCATAAACCACTATGCGTGAATATTTAGACTTCTATCTGCATAGCATTAGGAATTACTATTATTGGCTTAGACTAAAGGTTTTCAAACTGTATTCTCTTTAGCACCTTTTGAGGAACTAGTTCAAAATGGAAGCTTTCTGGCTCTACTTCTGATGAACTGAATTAGGAAACACTGAGGATGGGACCCAGCAACTATATATTAGCAAGTCCCCTTGGTAAATCCAATTCATGTTACAGTTTGAAAATAATAAATTTAGCCCAGTGATCATCCCTTGTCTGAAACATTCATTCAACATATATAACTGAATTAAATATTTATTATAGGCAAGTATAAAGCTAGAAGTAAATGTTCCCCCCAAAAAAGGAAGAAACAGGGACCAAATAATGGATAGGAAACCATCAGTGTCTCTGCCATATCTACACTCTCCTTTTTATCTTAAGAAAATTTGCTCTCTCTCTCTCCTCGCCTCTCCCTCTCTTTCCTCACTTAACATAATATGATCTACACTGTATCATGCATACAAAATTGTAGAAGAGTTATAGAAGAGTGGTCAGATAATTTAAAATATATGATTGATTTTACATTATGGTTGATTTATATTTGCTTTTTAAAGGGTTTCCCTTATGGCTCAGAAGTTAAAGAATCTGCCTGTAATGCAGGAGACCCAGGTTAGATCCCTGGATTGGGATGATCCCCTGGGGAAGGAAATGGTAACCCATTCCAGTGTTCTTGCCTGGAAAATCCTATGGACAGAGGAGCCTGGCTGGCTACAGTCCATGGGGATGCAAAGAGTCGGACACAACTGACTAACACTTTGCTTTTTAAAAAACTTGTAGTGAAAACGAACATTTTCATGGTTCTTTTTCTCGCGATTATTATAAACTGTGTGGTGTTTAGTCATTCAGTTGTGTCTGACTCTTCCCAACCCATGAATCAAACCGGTGTATCCTGAATTGCTGGTGGATTCTTTACCAGCTGAACTACCAAGGAAGTCCTAGAATATGCTAAAGATAATCTCAAATAGAAGTGAATAAATTATCTAATTATACAAAGAATTATTGAGCACCTATTACTCTATATGCCTGGCTCCATGGTGTATATTAACTGCCTTACATCTCTACTTAAACCAGTTTAAAATATGTTTTCAATGTGTATTAGTAGAAGGGCAGTCTTATGGTGAGGGAGTCTTTTGGGTCCAAAATTATTTGACTCTTATCATCATTGATTTTGTTAAGGGATAAAATAACACTAACAGTCTTGGTATAGCATGATTCAATGATGAACATGTATACAGATAACAAATAATATTTTACTAATCTATCATCCCTCCTGTGGTTTCTGTCATCTTTTATGAACTCTGTGGAGGGAATCACCTTTGATAATGCTTTTTAGGCAGATAATAATAATATCATTTTCAGAAGTTCAGATTTGCACTTCATTGACACTTTCCCTATAGAGATAGGAGGATTGTAGTTATTTTCTTTAAAAAAAGATTTAAGCTAAAAAAAAAAAAGCAAACTTGAAAGCTTTCAGGACATCAAATAGAATAACCACATATTTTATAAAATATATATCTTGATACGTCAGACAATATATGTTTTCAACACACAAAAAAAGTTGCAAAAACCCTCAAACAACAATGCTTCTTGTGTATATAAAATACATATTAAATTAGGGCTTATTTTAATTCTTTTGAAATATTTAAAGTAGTTTTTTCAAATTGCTTCTTATTTTCTTACCCTTCTGACAAACTTTGTACAAAAAATGAGACATTCACAAGCTGATGAATCATTATCAATTCATGAGGTATGAATATGCAGTGAAATTTTCACCTAGAAGATATTAATAACTTGCAGTTTTGCAAGGATCTATTATATTTATTTCACCCAGCAGGTGAAAGTGCTCTGAATGTTTTGGATTCATTATATGTTATATAAATTTACTAGAATAAAACCAACATTTCTGTATATTTAGTTAAAATATCATAGTTACTTACGCATTTCCCCCTCATGTAGTCTTATTCCCACTTTTCAATTTTAAGAATTACTTTTGAGTCAGTTTTATCTTTTTCTCTTAAATTTATTTAATATAAAAATTTAAGAGTCTTTCTGAATTTTCAGCTAGCAAATGTGACTACTATATCATTATTCTGCTTGAAAAATCATAAAAAAATCAGACAGCTGTTAACAGTTGACTCTGTACTCTCTAACCAAATTTTAGAGACTACACTTGAGTGAAAACCTTGCTTTTAAGTGTAGAAGCTAAACACATAAATGTTGCTCACCAGATATAGCAACTCTACTAAATCTGAGAAGATGGATGTATTGTTATTTTATATAGGGCTAAAAAGAGGTGGGGAAATTGAGATTAAAGTTGCAAACATATTAATTGGAAGACATGTTCTGAAATTTGGAGATATTACAATGTGTAACTAAGTTGGTATTACTCTGAGAAAATAAACTATCATGGATGTTTTCCTTCCTCTTGGCATTACTTCCAGAAGTGAAAGTTTACACAAATTAAGAGTTCACTGCTACTAGAAAGTGTATTATATCTTTTGAAAATGTTTTATTAGAAAAAAATACCAAACCCTACTATTCAGAGTTCTGAGTTTAATTCATTACTTTGGCTAAAACCAATACTAACTGCTAAACTGTTTTGTTAAAAGGAGTTATCTCAATGTTCAGATCTGAAAATATCAGAATAGTTTATCAACAATTGAAATCTGAGATTCTAACTTACTTATTAAATAGCTTGCACATAGCTACCAATGTTTCAAGTACCTATTTTACAGAATTATAGTGTGTTAGTGAGTGTGTGGCACCCCACTCCAGTACTCTTGCCTGGAGAATCCCATGGATGAAGGAGCCTGCTGGGCTGCAGTCCATGGGGTCGCCAAGAGTCGGACATGACTGAGCGACTTCACTTTCACTTTCATGCATTGGAGAGGGAAATGGAAACCCACTCCAGTGTTCTTGCCTGGAGAATCCCAGGGACGGGGGAGCCTGGTGGGCTGCTGTCTATGGGGTCGCACAGAGTCAGACACGACTGAAGTGACTTAGCAGCAGTAGCAGCGAGTGTGTGTGTACATTTCTTAAGGAGAAACATTTATCTTTAACTCTGTTCCTCCCAAAACAATCACAGTGCTATGCACATAACTGTCACTCAGTAACACTTTGTTGAATCAATAATTACTTAGTTAAATGGAATCTACAGACATGTATACTTTGGTCAAACTAATTAGACTAAAGTTCCTCTTTAGACCTTTTTTTTTTTTTTTCATTTTTATTTATTGTGAAAATAAAGAACTTTTGTCACTGAGTCCAAACTCACTCTGCTTACCACAAAACAGGCCAATGATTCAGAGAGATGAGGTATTGAGGCAAGGAAGAGACTTTAATTGGGGAGCCAGCTGACTGAGAAAATGTCAGGCTAGCGCTTCAAAAAACCATCTTTTGGGGGTTTGGATGCCAGGTTCTTTTATAGATCACAGAGAAAGAAGCAATGAGGAACTAAAGTCAAAAGGCATAATAGAGAGGCAGATGCAGTGAGGAAGTCAAGGGAGTCTTCAGTCCACATCTCCAGGGCAACGTCCAGTCTTCAGAAGGAGTGTGTTAATCTCTTCTATTCACAGGTGGGCAGGGACAAACTGTCTCTTCATAAGCTGAACAAAAGCACTTTAGTTCACAGTCAAAGGGGCAAGGTACTCCAGGCAAGCCGGTGAGTATGATAACAATTATAAAAGTAAGTCAAAGAAACAGTTTCCAAAATGGAGTCAGAACTGATTTCCTCCCTGTGATACTTTCTCTTATTTCTATATAAGAAGGGACATCTGTGATCCTTTTCTATAGGAAGAGTGAGATCCTTGCTTAGGACCTCATTTTTGAAAGATAACTTAGAATTTCTGTTCTTGAATTTTCTATTTTTTTTTAAATTTAGATGGTATATCTATTCAGTTCAGTTCAGTTTATTTCGGTCACTCAGTCGTATCCAACTATTTGTGACCCCATGGACTACAGCACACCAGGCCTCCCTGTTCATCACCAACACCCAGAGTTTACTCAAACACATCCATTGAGTTGATGATGCCATCCAACCATCTCATTCTCTATCCTCCCCTCTCTTCCCGCCTTCAATCTTTCCCAGCACCAGGGTCTTTTCCAATGAGTCAGTTCTTCACATCAAGTGGCCAACATATTGGAGTTTCAGCTTCAGCTTCAAATGAATACTCAGGAATGATTTCCATTAGGATGGACTGGCTGAATCTCCTTACAGTCCAAGGGACTCTCAAGAGTCTTCTCCAACACCACAGTTCAAAAGCATCAATTATTTGGTGTTCAGTTTTCTTTATAGTCCAACTCTCACATGCATACATGACTGCTGGAAAAACCATGGTAAATAGATGGGGAAACAGTGGAAACAGTGACAGATTTTATTTTCATGAGCTCTAAAATCATTGCAGATGATGATTGTAGCCATGAAATTAAGACACTTGTCCCTTGGAAGAAAAGCTATGGCCAACCTAGACACATATTAAAAATGAAGAGACATTATTTTTCCAACAAAGGTCCATGCAATCAAAGCTATGGTTTTTCCAGTAGTCATGTAGGGTTGTGAGAGTTGGACTATAGAGAAAGCTAAGCACTGAAGGATTGGTGCTTTTGAACTGTGGTTTTGGAGAAGACTCTTCAGAGTCCCTTGGACTGCAAGGAGATCTAACCAGTCCAAGATTAACCTAACTGATTTCTAAAGGAAATCAGTCCTGAATATCCATTGGAAGGACTGATGCTGAAGCTGAAGCTCCAATCCTTTGGCCACCTGATGTAAAGAACTGACTCATTTGAAAAGACCCTGATGCTGGGAAAGATTGAAGGCAGGAGGAGAAGGTGATGACAGAGAATGAGATGGCTGGATGGCATCACTGACTCAATGGACATCGAGTTTGAGCAAGCTCCAGGAGTTGCAGATGGACAGGGAGGCCTGGCATGCCAAAGTCCATGGGGTTTCAAAGAGTTGTACACAACTGAGCGACTGAACTGAACTGGAGGGACAGAGAGCTCTAAGAAATGTCTTAACAAATATTCTTTATCGGGGCCACAATTAAAATAGCTCCCTGAGGTTTCTTTAAGTGAGTTTCAATTAAAATTTTAGTTTTATTTTCTCCTCCCTTTTTAAATAGATATGCAGATAACACAGGATGTCAAGTAGGACTCTCCATTCAGTACAAATGTCAACCATTCACACTTGCTATAACTATTAACAGATTTGGCTTCTTTGCTTTCCAAAGGTGATTATATTTCTTTAACACTCCTGAAAAAATATTTTTATTTAGTCAGTGTATAAAAACCACCATTTATCCATACAAACTCTCTTATCTTATATTTTTTTCCCTTCCTACAGGAAAAAAAAATAAAGACTGAAAATATTTTTACTTTCTTACATACATCCCTAAAAAGAGAGAAAACTATGGGAAGTAGTTTATTTCCTTTTCTACTCCATCCCCATTTAGTAAGTTTTGCTATAATTGTTTAGTACTTTTAGTTCCTGTACAGCAGTTTGTACCTTTTATATCAAGAAACTGTAACTAGGACTTATTGTATATAATTAGTTACCATCCTTACCCACTACTCACTAATGTATAGTTTCTCTTCTTCCACTACCTTTCCACTGAGACTCCTGATCTGATTTGCTTGATAAGAATTTTAGCTTGAATATTAAATATGAGAATGATATGGCTTATGAAGGCTTACATATTTTTCAGTATTTCACTGCTAAGTGAAAGCTATCTTACCTGGGATGGAGATCAATTTGATGTCACTGATGAAACATTATTTATTTTCTATACAACTTCAGCCTTCTGAGTAGCAGACAAGAGCATTTTCCTTTTACTTAGTATTTTAGGAATTTTGCCACGATATACCCAGGTCTGTTTTCCACCAATCCTGCCTGGAATGTAGTGAACAATTTTAATTTGCACTCTAATTTTCTTCACACCAGGAGAATTTCTTTTTTTATTTGTCTAATTATAGTCCTTCCTCCATCTGTTCTTCTTTTCTCCTTCTGAAATCATATTATTCATGTGTTATGTCTTCTGTATCTGTTCTTCCTGACTTTTTTTTTTCCACTTCATCTCTTTATATTTTTCCCCTGTGTTTTGAGACATTCTTCTACTTGATTTCCCAGACCACTAATTCAAATTTCAACCAACAGTGCTAATCTTTCCTTTTTATTCATTCTTTGAATTTTTGGTTTAGAGCATGTTCTTTTATTTCTAGTAAGTTATTATCTATGTTGTGGTGACTCTTCAGTAATAGACAGGTAGATAGATAATACTGAGATATTATCTATCTACCTATCTAATATACAGATGGGCTTCCCTCATAGCTCAGTTGGTAAATCATCTGCCTGCGATGTAGGAGACCCAGGTTCAATTCCTGGGTTGGGAAGATCCCCTTGAAAAGGAAACGGCAACCCATTCCAGTATTCTTGCTTGGAGAATCCCATGGACAGAGGAGCCTGGCAGGCTACAGTCCATGGGATTACAAGAGTCGGACATGACATAGTGACTAAATAACAAACCAACAATAAATACAGATATAAATGTATGACCCTGGAAGCATAATGTGCATTTATTATCTGGATCTTGCAACGGTGATGTATATGCTTTTAAAATATCCTTTTAATAGTTGCCTTGTAGTTTATCATTTGGCTACATCAAATTTAACTAGTCATTTAGGAAACATTACTGAAATTTTTTCAGTATTATAAGTGTTAATTGTTATGGTATTCTTCCTAAGTATTTTAAAAATCAATATACGTATTTGTTAAGATCAATGGACTGGAAAAGATTATGAGTGTTTATTTGCTTCATTGTCTACCTTATGAAATATTTCTAAATAAAATGCATATTACTTTTATAATAGAAAAAATGTACATAAAAGTTAATGAAAAACTTGAAAACAAATTTGCTTATAATGCAAATTTAGCTACTTCAGTGTTTCCATATTTCTCAACTCACTTTCTGAGCATATACTCCTTTCTCTTTGATTACTTCAATGATAACTGTATAGAATTGCAGAGTATCTTTAGAATAATGAAAATTTCTTCAAAGGGAAGAAGTGTTTTTTTCATTTACACTCATCACACAATGTTAAAACAAGCGCTTGAAATATAATAAACTGATAAAAAGTATTTAAGTTCCATTGTCAACATTGCGTTCAACTTCATGAAAACTTTTGTCACTCAATATAGATGAAATTCAGTGCTTAAACACTTATTTTAGCTGAATGGACTAGGAAAGTGCACTCATATATTTATTCACTTTTTTCCATTCCTCATTTATTCATCCCTTCATCTAGCATTTATTTAGAGTTAGTTTTGTTCCAGTTCCTCAGCTTAGGACTAAGTATTCTTCCTTGGTCTTTTATAGGTTTCTCTGGTAGCTCAGACGGTAAAGAGTCTGCCCACAATGCAGGGAGCCTGAGTTCGATCCCTGTGTTCAGAAGACCCCCCTGGAGAAGGAAATGGCAACCCATCCCAGTATCCTTGCCTGCAAAATTCCATGGACAGAGGAGCCTGGTTGGCTACAGTCCATAGGATGGCAAAGAGTGAGACAAGCCTGAGCAACCATGTTTTTTTTTCTCCCTTTTGATCTTTTATAATGAGAAATGGATTTCTTCTTCTCTCTTCTATACTTCACTTGCCTTGTTTAAAGGCAATAATATTAGCTTCCACAGCCCACTCTCCTCATTTAACTTATCTTTCAATTAGGACATCTCCCAACTCTTTTGTTGATACTCCATTCTATCATCTATTGTATATGCTGATACAACTATTTTGTTTATCAAAGAAAGAATTCTTTAACCGGATACATGTGATACTTGGCCCTTATTGTTAGAAAAAAAAAGAAAAAAAATCTTACTGTTTATTCATTCTTGCCTTCACCAAGCCTCTAACAAAGATTGATGCTTTGGGAAAATATTAACTGTTAATTAAGCCAGCATGAAGTTTTGAAAAGATCTTTAGCATTAGAGTTAGAGAGTCTATTCAATTTGGATGAACTAGATGGGTTCAAAATGGAATACATCCTATTTTTTGCCATCAATTGAGAGCTGCAATGCTATTCCTGTGTGCAGATGGGCTGTGAATAGCCTCAAGCATTACAACAGTAATACCAACTAATGAGAAGCAATTGTTGCTATCAGCCAACGAGTAAACAAAATCATAGAGATAAATATATTTTAATAATTAAAAGTGTTTTAACATTTACAAGAATATTTCTTTGTATCCTACTTTATACATAGGTTTTTCCTGATTAAGAAATACTGAATCAAGCCTATGGAAAAAATTCTCCTCTAGGTCTAGCAGGGCATCAGTCTGAACTATTTGATTTTATTACTCTCATGGATTCTTAAAATTGAAAGCATAAAAGTTTTACATATGTAGTATGAAGACAACAAATAAGAATAATCTCTAATAAAGGCCACTCTGTAAGAGTA
Organism: Bos javanicus; assembly: GCF_032452875.1. Lineage (NCBI taxonomy): Eukaryota > Metazoa > Chordata > Mammalia > Artiodactyla > Bovidae > Bos > Bos javanicus. The sequence goes on along the minus strand of NC_083869.1, from coordinate 54,099,523 downwards.
CTTTTTGGGATATCTACTTTTCGAGAATCACAATGGAGTATTACTCAGCCATTAAAGAGAATCAACATTTTAAAGGGAAACTACATGTTGGATCTACCCAGACAATTCTCGTTTATATTAGATGCACTTGAAAAGAACAAAATACAAAACAAAACACACATCACATATAAAATACTAAAATTATTATATTAGAAAGACTATATTCCTACAATAGAACATCAATCATGAAGTTAACTTGAGTGAAATTCATGGAAATCTGCCAATTCTATGTAATGTGATTTTGTCTCACTAAGTAATAAATGAAACTCTCACCAAAACTATAGAATCACGGGACTTCTCTGGTGGTACAGTGATTAAAACTTCACCTTCCAATGCACGGGGTGCAGTTCAATCCCAGATTAAGGAGCTAAGATCCCACATGCCTTGTGGCCCAATAACCAAAATATAAAACAGAAACAATATTATAAAAAAAGTCAACAAAGACTTTTAAAATGGTCCATAAAAAAAAAAAAAACTATAGATTTTTTTTCCCTCCAAAGGACTCAGCTTAGATTATCTCCTTGATTAGTTTGACATCTCATATTCTTCTAGAACCAGTGCATTTTCTGTTGGAATGGTAGATTGCACATTATATCAGTGCTTTACATTAAATGAAAATAATTTCCATACTCTGGGTTTGGAGCTGTTCAGAATTCAAATTCCAAACGTTGTTATAACTCCAGTTAGATACAATAAAGTCCCTTGCTTTCTCTTCACTCTACAGAATGTTTCCACCTTTAAAACTTTGGAATCATCTCTTTGCGCATAGTTTTAGTCCTCAGGTGTGTCTCTGTGGGCAGGTAACAAATTACTTCCATGTTTGATACCTGCTGAAGAGGAAAATGTCTGAAGTCCCTTGCTTTTTAGATTCGGACTGTAAAGTTTTCCCAATTAAACAGAAGTTGTTATCATATTAATGTAAGTAATGTAAGTGTAGCTTTATTAAATTATCTTCCTTTAATTTTAATATTTATTCTTTATTTTCCCATTTTGCATCCCTGGTTCTGTGTATGGGTTAAAGTTATTTGGTTTGTGAGTAACAGAAATCTACTGGGGTTCACTTTTAAAAATTCGGGAAATGTATGATAAAACTAAAGCTGTAGCTCATGGACCTCAGAGGAAGATAGTGAGGCAGGCCTTGGAGGGGAGAGAACTAAGATATGAGGAATTAAGGCAATTCCTCTACAGTCCCTCTAGTTCTTGGCATTCATTTCACACAGACACACAGACACACACACACACACACATTCCCTTTCCCTCTTTCTTCACTGTTAGGGTCACAGAGTCTTTCAAATCTAATTCATTCTGAGTACTTTAAATTCCACTCTCTCTGCCTGAAGTCTTTTCCTGTTCCTCTTTCATAAGGGGAAAATATTTCTCCAGCTGCTTTGTGGTTTGTCAGTTTCTGTTTAGAAAAGACCCCAAATTTACTAGTACCTCTGAATTCAAAATTCTAAATTCCTGCTCTATTTGGTGTCTAAACCATGCAGATAAGTCCTGTCCTGCAGTCACCAAAAGAAAAAAAAGAAAAACCAGTCCCAGCTGCCAGGACCCCCACTGGGAGCATGGCAGATAGTCTAAAAGGTCTCTATTACACTATCTAAAAACAAATAAACACAATGTTTTCTCAAAACATATCCAAATAAACTCTCCTGGGTCATGAAGGGGAAAAAAAGAAGAAGAAAAATATACTTTTTAGGACTATTATAGTCAAAAAGTATGTCAATGCAAGTCAGGTTGCATATACTGAATTTACCAAAAAAAAAAAAGGATAGTTTTGTAGCTTCTTCAGAATTCATAACTAGGCAGTCTAATGTAATAGAAGGCTAACATGTAAAGATTAAGGATCTCATTGTTCCCATAAAGAAATAGATGAAGAAATAAGGCAAGAAAACAGACAACAGCTTCTTCTTTTACAAAGTGCTTGCATTCTATATAGAGTGTGACACAACTGATAAATCCAGAGAACTGTACCAGCTGTTTAAAGTCAAGTGTCAGGCAACATGATCTGAATTATTAGAGACACTAGAAATCAGAGAATTCAGTTATTGATGCAGATTGGAAGAGTAAAAAAAGTTTCCCACTGAAGACTAGACTTTATCTCAGCCTTTTTTTTTAAGTGAAAGATTGGCAATACAGGGTGGGAAGAGGTGGTAGGGCTAAGGGTGCGGATGAGAATCTTTTGGAAAATAAGTTCAGTTAAGTTCAGTTCAGCTGCTCAGTTGTGTCTGACTCTTTCTGACCTCATGAACTGCAGCACGCCAGGCCTCCCTGTCCATCACCAACTCCTGGAGTCCACCCAAACCCATGTCCATGGAGTCAGTGATGCCATCCAACCATCTCATCCTCTGTCATCCCCTTCTCCTCCTGCCTAAATCTTTCCCAGCATCAGGGTCTTTTCAAATGAGTCAATTCTTCACATCATGTGGCCAAAGTATTGGAGTTTCAGCTTCAACATCAGTCCTTCCAATGAACACCCAGGACTATTCTCATTTAGGATGGACTGGTTGGATCTCCTTGCAGTCCAAGGGACTCTCAAGAGTCCTCTCCAACACCACAGTTCAAAAGCATCAATTCTTCTGCACTCAGCTTTCTTTATAGTCCAACTCTCACATCCATACATGACCACTGGAAAAACCATAGCCTTGACTAGACGGACCTTTGGTGGCACATTTGGTAGCACTATATAGAAAAATAGTTGACTTTTGTATCTTGATCTTGTATCTTGCATATGACTGAGCCACTAAGCACACACACGACATCTTCAACCAAGAGTTAAATAAGTATTTTTAGATATATCATGGAAGTTCCTATATTTTATTGGACTAAAATTCCCTAAAATAATCTCCCATGATGAGTGAATCGTTTTAACAATAATCATCTATATCAGTGAAACATATTATACCAGTTAACTTTGAAAAAAATGAGATCAGTGCAGCAAATTACCAATACCCCATAAAATACACTTATATTTTAAAAAGTGTTTGTAACACAGCAAATATCCCTTCTCTTAATTACAAATTTCTAGTAAAGCTTCAGGAAAAATGATGATAAAATAAAACAACTCTAAAATTATTTTTTGCTTAGGTGGTCAGCTTTGGAGTTTTCTGCTAAGAGGAACGAAAGACAACATTTTACACAAAGATAAAGATCAGTGAATCTTTTAAATGTTTCGTAAAAACATGAAATTATATCAGAAATTTAAGAAAATGATTGAGGCTTTCAAAAATTTGGAACACTTTGTGAAAGTTGATATTCATACTGAATTTTACTATTTTCAAATAGCAGCACAACTTAAGAAAAATAAATTCCTAACAAATGATTTTTTTCAATTTCTTTCTTTCTATTTTAGTGACTTTTTAACAAATAAAATGTGTTTGTTTTTTGTTTTTTTTTTTTTGTCACATGCAAAAGAATTCTGGTGTCAGAAAAGTAAACTGTGAGTATATAAAATTAGTATCCTACTGATTTTCAAACAAGGTCCTTTTCAAGTGAAGAAAGCACACAGAAGGTTGTTTTAGTGTATAGGAAGTCCCATTTTCATCAAACCTCTTTGTAAGGAAATGTGTTTAAATCTAAGAATATTTGGGTAAATACTAGAAATAAATATGAAAGATTATTCTATCCATCTACTAATGTAGGGGAAGTTACTTCTCTACAAAACAAAATCAAAGATTTCAAAGAATGAAGAAACTATGCAGAGTAGAGGGAAAAAAGCTTAATAAAGTATGGTGTTTCTACCTTGAATATTGCACTCAACAATCCTGTGGCTTTGAATAATTTGCTTTTTTCTCTGAAAACTGTACATAAAATATCTTCTGATTACACTATACCACTGTAAAGATGTTAGCATTGTGTGAGTCACTACGCAAAAATAAGAGTATTATTATTTTGTATTATGATTACAGAAATCAAGTATCAAGAGCTACAGACTGGGTTAATGCAGCAATATTCTGAAGCTGCTTTCCATGTTAGTAACTCAAGTGCTCAGAATTTCAGACAAATGAAAAGTTTAAGGTGAAAAACAATTACCAAACTTGCCAAAGTTAAACTCCACACCTAGCGTGAACATTTTTCTGATGTTATTTTAGTGCATCAAATATATATTGAGAAAAATGAAAAAAATAAGCATAAGCATTAAAGTAAGCATCCGGCCTTCATCAGAAATGCCACACTACTGTCATTTATCTCACCTTTTCTGATCAATAATAGTCTATGGGAAATCATAAAAATAAAGAACAATTTCAATCTCACAATATAGTCTTCATATGCATTGTTTCTAACATCTCAACAACCTTCAAGTATGATACTACTATGTTCATTTTGGGAAGGAGAAAACAGATTCACATTAGCTATAACTTGCCTTAGAGAATATAGTCACCAAGGAAGAGAAATGAGTTTTATTTCAGGACTCTATTACTTTAAAATACAAGTTTGTCTTACTTCAAGTTTTATTATTTTTTAAGATACCATAGTATGTCCATATCCAGTTCATGGATTCTCATCTCTGACTGTATAAAAACCAGTGTGAAAAGATAATTTGCTTCTCTAGCCCCTTATACTCCATGTGATTCTGTTCCTAAAGGCATCCTTGAAGATACTCAGCCATGCACAGAGCTGTCTTTCATTTTTTTTTCTAATTGCCCATTAGAAAATATAATAGAATGACTAATTCTTATTCTAAAACAACATCTACAGTCCCCAATGTTGAGACATTAAATGCTTTACTTTCAAAGATATGTGGATGTGTCTGTCAAATTTATTTATAAGGAAAATAAATTTGAAAAGTAAAGAAAAGTAAAATAATCACAGAACATAATCATGAGAAGTAAGACAGATATAAAGAGTATACAGACTGGCTATCTAAGAGAAAGACAGTCTTGGGATGTAGGCCAAAAAAAGGTTTAGGACAAAAATAATAAAGACGAGTATATAGTAGGCAAGCACTATTAAAGATATGTCCTGGTGCCTAAGTGTCACCATAGCCTGTCACTCGGCACTGGACTACAGTGAAAATTTTGTGCAAGGACAACTACTTTGCTGTATATCATCTTAAATAAGGATGTCTTTTCTGAACTTAAAATTATTATTTCTAACATACAACAATTCAAATAATTTTTGTATATAGCTATATATTTATCTATTGATCAATCTATACACATAACTGATAAGTTCAATTTGATCATAGAATCTAAACACTTTTTAAATTATTAATAACATTGTTTTGTTTAAAAGTAAAAAATAAAATTATTCATCAAAGTCAGTAGCATGAGGAGGAAAACATTTTGTTTTGTTTAAAAAATATGGACCTCTTTTCTATAATAAACAAATATCACTCAGCTCAAGTTAAATCAGTTTTCTTTCAATCATCACATAAGGTACTAAGACAACCAGACACATGATTCTTATCTATATTTGGTGTCATCAAACTGCTCCAATTGACTGAATATATTATGGAATCTTGTTGGCAAGAGTTTATCCTACAACCTCCAAATTCCTCACCCAACCATCTGTTTTTCTTGGTCCTTAGTCATCAGGAAAAAAAAAATACAATTTTTTTAAACACTCATATCCAGCTGAACTAATAACAGATTTCCACTGACTTCAGAGAGCACTCAGCATTGGGATTCTTACACATGGTGTGCAAAGAAAGGTGTGAAAATGATTCATAGAACTATAAAAATGAAATAGTATCATCACTGGGAGCAGATACAGATACCTTCACTTTTCTACACTCCATTTTCCAGTAAACTAAGGCCAAGCAGTCTCAAGTACTGAAACACACTGCAAAATAAGTTATTTTCCAGAATAGATTAGATGTACAATGATATACTCTAGTAAATATGTTTTTACATATCATCCAGTTGATTTGATAGTATACACATACTGCAAATCAAGTTCACCATTGTAAATCTATCAGTTCAAATTATTACTGGCCTATATATCCACGAATGGTTTGCCTTGGAACGAACAGAGATCATTCTGTCGTTTTTGAGATTGCAACCAAGTACTGCATTTCAGACTCTTTTGTTGACCATGGTGGCCACTCCATTTCTTCTGAGGGATTCCTGCCTACAGTAGTAGATATAATGGTCATCTGAGTTAAATTCATCCATTCCAGTCCATTTCAGTTCGCTGATTCCTAGAATGTCAACATTCACTCTTGCCATCTCTTGTTTGACCACTTCCAATTTGCCTTGATTCATGGACCTGACATTCCAGATTCCTATGCAATATTGCTCTTTACAGCATCGGACCTTGCTTCTATCACCAGTCACATCCACAGCTGGGTATTCTTTTTGCTTTGGCTCCATCCCTTCATTCTTTCTGGAGTTATTTCTCCACTGATCTCCAGTAGCATATTGGGCACCTACTGACCTGGGGAGTTCCTCTTTCAGTATTGTATCATTTTGCCTTTTCATAGTGTTCATGGGGTTCTCAAGGCAAGAATACTGAAGTGGTTTGCCATTCCCTTCTCCAGTGGAGCACATTCTGTTAGATCTCTCCACCATGACCCGCCCATCTTGGGTTGCCCCATGGGCAAGGCTTAGTTTCATTGCGTTAGACAAGGCTGTGGTCCTAGTGTGATTAGATTGACTAGATTTCTGTGAGTATGGTTTCAGTGTGTTTGCCCTCTGATGCCCTCTTGCAACACCTACCGTCTTACATGGGTTTCTCTTACCTTGGGTGTGGGGTATCTCTTCACGGCTGCTCCAGCAAAGCGCAGCCATTGCTCCTTACCTTGGACGAGGGGTATCTCCTCACCACTGCCCTTCCTGGCCTTCAATGTGGGATAGCTCCTCTAGGCCCTCCTGTGCCCACGCAGCCACGGCTCCTTGGACGTGGGGTTGGTCCTCCCGGGCACTGCCCCTGGCCTCCGGCATGGGGGCGTGGGGTAGCTCCTCCCGCCTGCCGCCTCTTCAATATCACAGTAATCCAAGTCTATGCCCCAACCAGTAACGCTGAAGAAGCTGAAGTTGAATGGTTCTATGAAGACCTAAAAGACCTTTTAGAACTAACACCCACAAAAGATGTCCTTTACATTATAGGGGACTGGAATGCAAAGGTAGGAAGTCAAGAAACACCTGGAGTAACAGGCAAATTTGACCTTGGAATACGGAATGAAGCAGGGCAAAGACTAATAGAGTTTTGACAAGAAAATGCACTGGTCATAACAAACACCCTCTTCCAACAACACAAGAGAAAACTCTATACATGGACATCACCAGATGGTCAACACTAAAATCAGATTGATTATATTCTTTGCAGCCAAAGATGGAGAAGCTCTATACAGTCAGCAAAAACAAGACCAAGAGCTGACTGTGGCTCAGACCATGAACTCCTTATTGCCAAATTCAGACTTCAATTGAAGAAAGTAGGGAAAACCACTAGACCATTCAGGTATGACCTAAATCAAATCCCTTATGATTATACAGTGGAAGTGAAAAATAGATTTAAGGGCCTAGATCTGATAGATAGAGTGCCTAATGAACTATGGAATGAGGTTCGTGACATTGTACGGGAGACAGGGATCAAGACCATCCCCATGGAAGAGAAATGCAAAAAAGCAAAATGGCTGTCTGGGGAGGCCTTACAAATAGCTGTGAAAAGAAGAGAAGTGAAAAGCAAAGGACAAAAGGAAAGATATAAACATCTGAATGCAGAGTTCCAAAAATAGCAAGAAGAGATAAGAAAACCTTCTTCAGTGATCAATGCAAAGAAATAGAGGAAAACAACAGAGTGGGGAAGACTAGGGATCTCTTCAAGAAAATCAGAGATACCAAAGGAACATTTCATGCAAAGACAGGCTCAAGGACAGAAGGACAAAAGGACAGAAATGGTATGGACGTAACAGAAGCAGAAGATATTAAGAAGAGATAGCAAGAATACACAGAAGAACTGTACAAAAAAGATCTTCACGACCCAGATAATCACGATGGTGTGATCACTGACCTAGAGCCAGACATCCTGGAATGTGAAGTCAAGTGGGCCTTAGAAAGCATCACTACAAACAAAGCTAGTGGAGGTGATAGAATTCCAGTTGAGCTATTCCAAATCCTGAAAGATGATGCTGTGAAAGTGCTACACTCAATCTGCCAGCAAATTTGGAAGACTCAGCAGTGGCCACAGGACTAGAAAAGGTCAGTTTTCATTCCAATCCCAAAGAAAGGCAATGCCAAAGAATGCTCAAACTACTGCACAATTGCACTCATCTCACACGCTAGTAAAGTAATGCTCAAAATTCTCCAAGCCAGGCTTCAGCAATATGTGAACCGTGAATTTCCTGATGTTCAAGCTGGTTTTAGAAAAGGCAGAGGAACCAGAGATCAAATTGCCAACATCCACTGGATCATGGAAAAAGCAAGAGAGTTCCAGAAAACATCTATTTCTGCTTTTTTGACTATGCCAAAGCCTCTGACTGTGTGGATCACAATAAACTGTGGAAAATTCTGAAAGAGATGGGAATACCAGACCACCTGATCTGCCTCTTGAGAAAGTTGTATGCAGGTCAGGAAGCAACAGTTAGAACTGGACATGGAACAACCCACTGGTTCCAAATAGGAAAAGGAGTTTGTCAAGGCTGTATATTGTCACCCTGTTTATTTAACTTATATGCAGAGAATATCATGAGAAACGCTGGACTGGAAGAAACACAAGCTGGATCAAGATTGCTGGGAGAAATATCAATAACCTCAGATATGCAGACGACACCACCCTTATGGCAGAAAGTGAAGAGGAACTCAAAAGCCTCTTGATGAAAGTGAAAGAGGAGAGTGAAAAAGTTGGTTTAAAGCTCAAAATTCAGAAAATGAAAATCATGGCATCCAGTCCCATCACTTCATGGGAAGTGGGTGGGGAAACAGTTGGAAACAGTGTCAGACTTTATTTTCCTGGGCTCCAAAATCACTAGATGGTGATTGCAGCCATGAAATTAAAAGACACTTACTCCTTGGAAGGAAAGTTATGACCAACCTAGATAGCATATTCAAAAGCAGAGACATTACTTTGCCAACAAAGGTTCATCTAGTCAAGGCTATGGTTTTTCCTGTGGTCATGTATGGATGTGAGAGTTGGACTGTGAAGAAGGCTGAGCACCAAAGAATTGATGCTTTTGAACTGTTGTGTTGGAGAAGACTCTTGAGAGTCCCTTGGACTGCAAGGAGATCCAACCAGTCCATTCTGAAGGAGATCAACCCTGGGATTTCTTTGGAAGGAATGATGCTAAAGCTGAAACTCCAGTACTTTGGCCACCTCATGCCAAGAGTTGACTCATTGGAAAAGACTCTGATGCTGGGAGGGATTGGGGGCAAGAGAAGGGGACGCCAGAGGATGAGATGGCTGGATGGCATCACTGACTCGATGGACATGAGTCTCAGTGAACTCCGGGAGTTGGTGATGGACGGGGAGGCCTGGCATGCTGTGATTCATGGGGTCGCAAAGAGTTAGACATGACTGAGCGACTGATCTGCTGATCTGATCTGATATATCCATGATTTAATCATTATCAACACACTGGCCTTTATTCACATCTACTAGGTGTTTTCTGTTAACTTTTTGTAATCTATTCTTTCTCTAAAAATATCATTAATTTTCATGTACTCAACATTTATAAGTATGAGCCATACAACAAAAGTAATTAATTTTATATAATTAATATAAAATTATGTAATTAAATTTATAATTATAAATGTATAATTATTTTAGGATTTTTAGGGATTTATAATTATTTTAGTTTCATTCATTTACCAACAAGCTAATGAGCCCTTCTATGTCATCTAGTTATGCTTAGACTAAGATATAATTTTGGTACTTAAGCAACTTCCATCTCTTTAAATAGGAATTATATGAGCCTGTATATTTTTCTCTTCAAATGAACTGGGAAGGCTTCTTAAACAATAGAAGTTGTTATTTATTCAGTATCTCAAAGTTTCTTTAAAAACTCAAGCACAATCCCTATCTTGATGGTGAAAAGCATAAATTGACCATGGGAATGACCACAATCATACCTTCTTTCCAGCCATGTTGTACTCTTGCTTATCAATCATGAGTTCTTCTTCATCTCTGAAATAGTTTTATGGCAGATGCAATTCTATTCATCTTTATTTCCCTCCAGGATTCAGCACAGTGCTTGGCCCATAGAACAAAATATTCAAGAAATATATTTTCTTGACCTTGAAGGAGAGAAATTAACTCAACTAGGCCTCTAAATGGATGTTCTTTAATCATCTATGTGCTAAATAAGTTTTGTGATTCTGTCATATTTCTATATGTCTTATTTTACATAGTAATAGCATACTTTTTGTTATTTTTCCTCTTGAGTAGAGGCATTTGATCAAAAATATCTAGAATTGCAAACAAGTATTTAGCACTCTGACAAAAGAACATTAGTATTCCATTCAGATGGCAACCTTTATAACTGAGAATTACAATAAAGTTCTGCAAAAATAGTCCACATCAGTTCCAGTCAAGGCATTTGTGGATTTATTGGAAACACTTTCAAAATGGCTCCACTGGTATATGGGATAGTGAGAATTGTTGAACTACGCGTTTATGGTTTTTTGCAATCTCAACTGCTTTAGAGAACTTACTAATCATCCAAAGTTACTCCTTATGAATGATCGCAGCTTTCTTTCAGGCATCCAATGCAAGCCTCATTGATTCTCTTCATGATTTATTAAGCCAGGGCACTTTTGTGGTTAAGAGACAGAATTCAGATTTCCCTGTAATATCTTTTGCAATGGTTTTTAAAAAGCTTTACGGAAGAATATGAAGATGTATATTGCCTAAATTAAGTGTTTACATATTCAAACAAATGTGACTTGTTTTAAAATAATTTCAAAACTACTCATAGCTGATGCTTGCATCAAAAATAGAATTATTTGACTTTAGAATATGACTAAAACATTTGTACAAATGTATTGCCTATATAGTCTATATTATTTTCACTAGGGCTTGGTTGGAACGAAGATGCTCCTATCAATAATGACCAAGCCCTGGCAATCAGGTGGATTAGAATACTTGAGAAAGACCATGGAAGACAAGCATTTATCCTTCAAGAGTATACTTTTGTACCTTTTAAGCAATTTGATAGGCCATTGGCCTTAGAAGGACCTGAGAACCAGTAGTGAAGACTCTACCATGAGGAAAAGTAACAGGAAAGGAAATATATCCCTGGAAGGACAGAGAACAGTAGAAAGAAGGATTTTGGCTCAGTAGAACTTGAATATTCCCTAAAGAACTAAAGAACAACCCAACTGTTTGCTGATACGGCAGAGCAGCAATCATTATAAATGTGTATAGTAAGCTCCTGATCATAGTCAATAAACAGCTCTGCTACTAGACCTAGTATATAACATCAATGTTAGACCAAAAGCCTGGCTGAATTTATCTTAAAAATAATAATAACACCCCATAGATTTCTTTTTAACCTATCAAGGATTTCAAATTCTGTAAAGGTGCTCCATTTACACAGGAACTTAAATGACTCCAACAGGAAAGGTCAGAGGTCTATAGAAGCTGAAAGCCTGGCATAATTTGCAATCACTGCCTTTACTGCTTCCATGAAGATTATGGATACCTAAAGGGCATCTAAATCTGAGGAGAAAGAGATAGTAAGACTGTAGTGGCTATCTAGAATTTTTGTGTGAAAGTATGCAAAAGAAATACTTATTAACTTTGCCAATATGTTTTGCTTTTTTAGAAAAGAAACAAAGGAATCAGGAATTTACTGGCCTTTCCAACAAGACAGAATGTTGAGGAAAGATTTATCAGATCAGATCAGATCAGTCGCTCAGTTGTGTCCAACTCTTTGCAACCCCATGAATCACTGCACGCCAGGCCTCCCTGTCCATCACCAACTCCCAGAGTTCACTGAGACTCACGTCCATCGAGTCAGTGATGCCATCCAGCCATCTCATCCTCTGTCATCCCCTTCTCCTCCTGCCCCCAATCCCTCCCAGCATCAGAGTCTTTTCCAACGAGTCAACTCTTCACATGAGGTGGCCAAAGTACTGGAGTTTCAGCTTTAGCATCATTCCTTCCAAAGAAATCCCAGGGTTGATCTCCTTCAGAATGGACTGGTTGGATCTCCTTGCAGTCCAAGGGACTCTCAAGAGTCTTCTCCAATACTACAGTTCAAAAGCATCAATTCTTCGGCACTCAGCCTTCTTCATAGTCCAACTCTCACATCCATACATGACCACAGGGAAAACCATAGCCTTGACTAGATGAACCTTTGTTGGCAAAGTAATGTCTCTGCTTTTGAATATGCTATCTAGGTTGGTCATAACTTTCCTTCCAAGGAGTAAGTGTCTTTTAATTTCATGGCTGCAGTCACCATCTACAGTGATTTTGGAGCCCACAAAAATAAAGTCTGACACTGTTTCCACTGTTTCCCCATCTATTTCCCATGAAGTGATGGGACCGGATGCCATGATCTTCGTTTTCTAAATGTTGAGCTTTAAGCCAACTTTTTCACTCTCCTCTTTCACTTTCATCAAGAGGCTTTTGAGTTCCTCTTCACTTTCTGCCATAAGGGTGGTGTCATCTGCATATCTGAGGTTATTGATATTTCTCCCAGCAATCTTGATTCCAGCTTGTGTTTCTTCCAGTCCAGCGTTTCTCATGATGTACTCTGCATATAAGTTAAATAAACAGGGTGACAATATACAGCCTTGGAAAGATTTATACCTTAGGTAAAATAATGATAGAAGAGATGGGAATTCTGGCATTTTCTCTATTCTTGAGTTATCAATGGATTTAATTCACTGTCTAGAGAAAGAAACTGAAGGAGAGAAAGAGGAAGAGGCAGAGAAAGAGAGACATCCTGTGGGTTTTTCCCTTCCCTTTAAGTACACATTATTTATCTTGGTTATTTTACTTGATTATTATATCACTGTATGCCACTCTTTCATTTACTGTGACTTTTTTTTTTAACTTTTAAAATGCCATGGTCTTTGGAATGGAAGAAAACCTAAAAAACGTGGAAAATAATGCTTTGAAAAGACCATCAATAGCTTTATTAGAGAAAATACTACCCTTTTTCTTCAACAGTTTAAATCTGAAAATCAAGCCACAACTGCACATTGGCCCTTTTCCCCTTAGAAATGAAAAGTCAGTGTGTAGTATGAGCACATAATTCAGAAATAATATTGAGATCACTGCTTCTATGAAAAAGTTAATGAAAGTTGGGCCTGCTGTGAAGAGAGTATTACTTTATGAACAGTAGATATAAGGAGACTTCATAATAAATTATAATTAACCTTTTCATACATTTCACAAATAGCACTGATTTAGATAGCCATTTTCTCTGAAGAACAATATGCTTCACTCAAAATATCTATAACATATAAATAAAGCTGAATAAATTTGAACTGACCATTAGATCTAGGCTGTGCAAAAAACTGTATGTAGAATTCAGTAGGAGCAGAAGCAAAGAAAGGGGACTTCTGATATTTTTGTGAGTTTATAAACATTTTATAAGCTGATTAATTTGCTTGCCATTCTTGCCAGCTGTCATGAGTTCTCTTTATTCTTGCAGTCACAAAGATATAACTATGGCAGTCTCATTTTGGATGTGAAAAATGAATCCAGGTCACTAAGTAATATACAGTTAGGGCAGATTACACCCTCTGGAACTCTTTAGGAAGAAGCTCAGTTCCTTGCTTAGGTTTTGACCAGTATATGACCCCTGAGCCAGTGTCTTGAATTGTCTGAGTCTATTTTATCATTTTTAAAAGCAGACACAACAAAACTATTTTACTATTCTTATGGATGTGTCAGAAAACAATAAGAGTGTACATTATACAGCTAGAATATATTAAAATTTTATTAAAATATAAGATATCAGGATTAGTTCTGGCATTCTAAATCACTTGCTTCTCTAATACTGAGGCCACTTGAGTCTACTCCTGAAAATTATGAGAGCATTCTAAGGATAGGAACTGGTACTGCCAGCCTCTAAAAGGATTTTAATTAAACCCTAAGAATGTAATCTTTATTCATTCAGTAAATATTTACTGAACACCTACTATTATGTACCAGGTATTGTATTGGTTGCTGTGTACAGTAATAGATGAAATAGACATAATTTTTACCCTGATGGAGATGTCATCTAATGGTGAAGCAAACTATTTTATAATAATTTCACTTAACAGTTCCTCTTGTGAGAAAGGTTTTCCTATGAAAAGTCATTACATTTTAAATTTAAGCCTATGAACAATTTATAAAACCCCAGAAAATTTAGAATCATTCAACTCTCTTCTTTGGATTAGATTTTTGATTTCCTAGTATGTAAGAGACTAGGACAAAGCATAAAGCAAACAATTTATATATGCATGTTATCTAGACTTGGAAAAATTTTTTCCAGCTAACTTGTTTCTCTAGTCTACCAAGACAAAGGGAAAAAATCATGGAGGCTGATTTATAGCTTATCAAAATCACCCCACTAGTAGAGATTCATCAAGATTATCTGAGCAGTCGTCCAACCCAGTTAGTGAAAGTCAAAACAGTGCTGACACAGCGCATCTTAAACTCAAGAATAATAGCTTTGGATTGGTGGCTAAGAGAAGGGATACTACATTTGCCTCAGTAATACCTCAATTAACAAGAAATTAAAAGAAAGAAGGCTACATACAAACCGTTTGTCTGATTAACACAAGGCTAAACAGAAAATTGTGACAGCAGGAAATTTTCCATCTTTCCTTTTTACTAAATGATGATTGAATATTTTTTTGTGATTCAGGTTCCTGTTGTGCTTCAAATTCCTTAATTTGTCTGTGAACACCCATTGAAAAAGCAATTTTACATTAAAGACAAAAATAATATTCAGAGGTATTTCACACCTTGTGAAAAAAATGGCTGATAATTTTTAAATGTAAGATCTGAGAGGCAACACAATGCACTAATTAAGCAGGTATTACAAAGCCAGACTTCTTGAGTTCAATGTAACTCCCTAAATTCTTAGGTGGGTAATACTGAACAATGCTTCAGTTTCTTTATAGACAAAATTAAGATTATTGTATTAACTACCCCATGAGGTTATTATAGGAAATAAGTTAGTGAACACTTAGAAAGGACATTGCCGAGGACAATAAATGCACATATTTATTATATATGTTTCTTAAAAGTGATATGCATGGAGACAAAGAATTCTCTTAGGTGACTCACAAATGCATTTCTGAAGCTGAATGAAAACAAAACAAATAAAAACTTTAAAAATATTTTGAGTAATAACAGTGTCTTTAGAATAAATAAATGGCCCTTTCAAAAGTGATCACTTGGAGGAAAACATTAATTTGAATGTGTAAGTAGAAACAATTTTTAGATGCTATTTCATTTCTCTTGAATCACACCTTATATAATGCCCTAGATCTGTCTGCTAATCATATCAAAGATTTTGTTTTGTTGTTTAACTTCATCTGGAACAAAAAGGAAGCTTTGAAGTTAGATGACAGAAGTGAAACTTAGTACATTAGACACAATAAAAGATTCTTATTTTCAAGCTAATAAACTGTCATTAGCTTTGTAGCTAAAATAAAAGAAGATAAAGTTCAATTATTGGGGATCAGAGTTGGAATTCGTGAAAAATATACAAAAATATGGGAAGACTAGAATTACTTAGCTGTTGAAGGTAAGAGAATAAAAATTTTTGAAGCTTAATGCTAATAACAAATTGTGGGAAACCGGCTAATTTAGAAACTTTTTGTATTTTAATTTCTTGTAATCTATTTGCCCATGGCCAGAAAAGCAATGGGGGAAAGGGGAATTTATTGAAATACCTTTGTGTGTGTGGAGGGGGCATGGATGGGGGACTTTGTTTTGTTTATTCACACAATGCTAAATAAACAACTATTTGCTTAATTTTAATTTATTTGACATACTTGTGGTTTTATCACTATCAGAGCCAGATTTAATTAGAGAATGTTTAAATGTGCTATTGATACATGTACTTTATCATATAAAGATATCAAGGCATGAAAACTCTTCTAAAGGAAGAAACAATATAGAACTCAGGAAGAGAAAAATGTTAACAGCCATCTCTACCTCTATCATCCCCTTCTCCTCCTGCCTTTAATCTTTCCCGGAATCAGGGTCTTTTCCAATGAGTTCTTTGCATCAGGGGGCCAACGTACTAGAGTTTCAGGTCCAGCATCAGTCCTTCCAATGAATATTCAGGACTAATTTCCTTTAGGATTGATTGCCTTGATCTCCTTGCTATCCAAGTGACTCTCAAGAGTCTTCTCCAACACCACAGTTCAAAACCATCAATTCTTTGGCCCTCAGCCTTCTTAATGGTCCAACTCTCACATCCATATATGACTACTAGAAAAACCACAGATTTGACTAGACAGATAATTGTCAGTAAAGTAATTGCTCTGCTTTTTAATATGCTGTCTAGGTTCTTCATAGCTTTTCTTCCAAGGAGCAGACTTCCTTTAATTTCATGGCTTCAATCACCATCTGCATTGATCTTGGAGCTCGCAAAAATAAAGTCTGTCACTGTTGGCATTGCTTCCCCATCTATTTGCCATGAAGTGATAGGACTGGATGACATGATCGTTTTCTGAATGTTGAGTTCTAAGGTTTTTCACTCTCCTCTTTCACCTTCATCAAGAAGCTCTTTAGTTCTGCTTTGCTTTCTGCTATAAGGATGGTGTCATCTGCATATCTGAAGTTACTGGTATTTCTCCCAGCAATCTTGATTCCAGCTTGTGCTTCATCTAACCTGGCATTTTGCATGATGTACTTTGCATATAAGTTAAATAAGCAAAGACAATATGCAGCCTTGATGTACTCCTTTCTCAATTTGGAACCAGTCTGTTGTTCCATGTCCAGTTCTAACTGTTACTCCTTGACCTGCAAACAGATTTAACAGGAGGCAGGTAAGGTGGTCTGGTATTCCCATCTCTTTTAAGAATTTTCCACATTTTGTTGTGATCCACACAGTCAAAGCTTTAGTGTAGTCAATGAAGCAGATGTTTTTCTGGAATTCTCTTGCTTTTTTGATGATCCAATGGATGTTTTCAATTTGATCTCTGGTTCTTCTGCCTTTTCTAAATTCAGCTTGAACATCTAGAAGTTCTCTTTCACACACTGTTGAAGCCTAGCTTGGAGAATTTTGAGCATTACTTTGCTAATGTGTGAGATGAATGCCAACTGTGCAGCAGTGTGGACATTCTTTGGCATTGCCTTTCTTTGGAATTGGAATGAAAACTGAGCTTTTAAACTCCTGAGGCCACTGCTGAGTTTTCCAAATATGTGGGCATATTGAGTGCAGCACTTTCACAGCATCATTCATCCAAAAAACAGATTCACAGACATATCCATCATAACTTTTTAACAAGTATCTGGGAACTATGCCTTAGCTAAACTGACACAATTAACCATCACATCTATCATATCCCACTCAAGGCCTTTGCACCATCCCCTCTAACAGCAATCACATTCTTTCTCCAGCCAACTGTCATATACCTTGTCTCTATCCTCTTCTAGTCTCCTCTATCCCCATTATTTGCTCCATGTTACTTAGACTACTTCACTAGTACTAGAGACCCTTGTTTTTTGTTTCTTTGTATGTTGGTTTTAGAGTAGTGTTCATTTTCCTCTACTGAAATGAACCCAGAGATGCTGACTATCCCATTCACTGCTGCTCATTCCCTACAGGGCATTTCCCAAGTGGTGCTAGTGGTAAAGAACCCGCCTACCAATGCAGGAGATGTAAGAGACCTGAGTTCCATCCCTGGGTAGCGAAGACCCCCGGGAGAAGGCCATGGCAATCCATTCAGGTATTCTTGCCTGGAGAATCCTATGGACAGAGAAGTCTGGTGGGCTACAGTCCATAGGATCTCAAAGAGTCAGAAATGACTGAAGTGACTCAGCACATATGCACATAGACTCCCCACATATCACCAAATAGTCATTCAAAAATAATCATGATGAACTAATATGTGAACCATAATAAGCTGTATTTCATACAAATTTTGAAGAATAAACCAAACAACTCTCTTCAGTACACTGCATTGTCACTGTGACAATAGGTCTATAGTTTAAGCTATGCAAGAGTCCCCCAAGGAGAGCCCTAATGGAAAATATATACTGTCCTGACAATTCTCTATCTCAAATACATTACTTAAGAATTACAGTGATTGGTTGAAATGGTCACAACTTGTACTGACTTAAACAAAAGGATCATATTGGCTCATGTACCAAGTCACTTCACTCATGTCTGATTCTTTGTGATCCTATGGACTGTAGCCCTCCAGTCTCCTCTGTCCATGGGATTCTCCAGGCAAGAATATTGGAGTAAGATGCTGCCCTCCTCCAGGGGGTCTTCCCGACCCAGGGATTGAACCTGATTCTCTTATGTCTCCTGCATGGGCAAGTGGGTTCTTTACCACAAGCACCACCTGGGAAGCCAGTAGTGGCTCATATACATATATATATAAAGAGAAAATAACAAAAGTTACAGTTATTTAAAAATTACTAGATCCAGGAGCACAAACAATGTGGTTAAGAATTAACCTTTCATTCTGCAAAACTCAATCCATGTTTTCATTTGGTCCTTTAACAGATTTTTGTTCTTGTGGTCGCAATATGGCTCTAGGCCTACATGCACACAGCTCAAGTCTGGTAGAAAAGACAAAAAAAAAAAAAAAACTCTTTTTTAGTCCTACCACAAAACACTTCAAGATTTGTTCTGATTGAAATGATTTGGATTATATGTCCATCTGTGAAACAAGCTCTGTTTTTGTGTAGGAGGTAATGCTCAACTGAGCCAAGCCTGCTTTACATTTCCACTACTGGGCCTGGGCATTGAGCCAGCTCTACCAAAGTGGTATCATCTCAGAATGAACAAGTAGATAAAAAAAAAAAAAAACTTTTATTTTTGAACACTTTAAGATTTACAGAAAAAAGATGCAGAGATAGTAAAGAGCATTCCCAGGGCCCCACGCCTCATGTGTGTACTGTCATGTCCAACTCTGAAATTGTGGCCTGCCAGGCTCCTCTGTCCATGGGATTTTCCTGGCAAGAGTACAGGAGTGAGTTGCCATTTCCTACTTCAGGGCATCTTCCCAATCCAGGGATCAAACCTGGGTCTCCAGTGTTTCCTGCATTGGCATGCAGATTCCTTACCACTAGCACAACCTACCTAGTTTCCCCTATTATTATCATCTTATATTAATCTGGTGCATTTGTTACAATCAGTGAATTAATATTGACACATTATTATTAACTAGAGTCTATATTCAACCCTGAATATTCATTGAAAGGACTGGTGCTGAAGCTGAAGCTCCAATACTTCGGCCACCTGATGTGAAGAGCTGACTCATTGGAAAAGACCCTGATGCTGGGAAAGATTCAGGGCAAGAGGAAAAGGAGGCGAAAGACGGTGAGTTGGTTGGATGGTATCACTGACTCAGTGGACATGAGTTTGAGAAACTCAGGAATATGGTGAAGGACAGAGAAGCCTGGCATGCTTCAGTTCATGGGGTCACAGAGAGTCAGACATGACTGTGATTAAACAACGATAATTCTTTCTTCAGACTTCTTCAGTTTTATTTAATGACTCATATCCATTCCAGGACCTCATCCAAGATACTTTATCATATTTAGCCATCATGTCTCATAGGATTACTCTTGACTGAAAGTGTTTTTCAGACTTTTCTTGTTTTAAAAATCACCCTGACAGAGTACTGATAAGCTATGTTGTAGTACTTCTCTCAGTTGGAGTTTATCTAATGTTTTCTCACGATTCGAATGGGGATATGAATTACTGGGAGGAAGACCACAGAGGTAAATTGCCATTTCAATGCATCATATCAAGAGTATATACTATCAATTAACATCACTATTGATGTTTACCTTTATCACCTAGCAGGGTACAGTTTGTCAGATTTCTCCACTGTATAGTTACTCTTTTCTCCCTCCAACTCCATACTGTGCTCTTCACAAGGATACTATACTCAATCCTGAGTCAAGGAGTAGGGAATTATGCTCCACCTCTTTGAGGACAGAATATATACATAAATTATTTGGTACTCTTCTTCATGAAATATTTGTCTAGTCTCCGCCATTTGTTTATTTATTAAACCATTTATTTATATAATATAAATTTGTGGATATTTATTTTATAATTTAGGTTATAATCCATTGGCACATTATTTATTTTGCTTATGTTAATCCAGTTGTGGCCACTGGATGCTCTTTCAGCTGACTCCTGTGTCCCTTTGTCATAACTCCATCACTGTGGTACTTATTTTTTAGTATTTTTTTCCTGTGGCAAAATTATTATTGCTTGTTAGTGATGGACAGGGAAGCCTGGCATGTTGCAATCCATGAGGTCGCCAAGAGTCAGACACAACTGAGTGACTGAACTGAACTGTTATAATTTTCTATTGGTTTAAGAACGGTCTTAACATCATTTATTATTTTGGAGCTAGTTGAAGGAGAAAAGACAATGCATTTCTGGATTCCTGGCCATAGGGATTATTTTCATAGAAATTTATAAGTTTGTGGAATGTTATAAAGCTCCATGCATGTGGTACTCTCACAACTGCATGTGTCTCCAAGATCATGTTATCTCAGTGTCAACAATGTGTGGGCTTATAGTCACATTAAAAAATTCACACGATGTGCCCTCCCTCCTTTGTGTGTTTCTCTTTCTGAGTATTGTAACATAAATTCTTGGTTGATGCCTTATAGCTCTCCATTTCCTGTTTGGTATCTGTTGGCAATGTTCCCTGCATGACTGACCTTAAGTGCTTTTATCTTTGATAGCCAACAGGAAAGAACCTTCTGTTGTAATGGTCAGTTCCTTCAAAGGGTTTTACCAAACCAAGGCATTTAAAAGATGGTGATCAAAGATTTTACTGTGTGTGTGTGTATGTGTAATTGATACA
Source organism: Bos javanicus (assembly GCF_032452875.1). Lineage (NCBI taxonomy): Eukaryota > Metazoa > Chordata > Mammalia > Artiodactyla > Bovidae > Bos > Bos javanicus. The sequence continues at coordinate 54,078,584 of NC_083869.1, read as the reverse complement.
TTTAACAAAACATTATCAAAATACAGGGTTAGAAAAAATGTATTACTTATTCCTTCACTTTCAAGTGGATCTAATAGCAAGAATATTGGGGGTGGGATGGTTACATTTTCTACACCCATGAATAAAGAATCGAAATGATCCTATGGTTTCTCCTATCACCTAAAAGTGTCCGTAGGGTGATATCACAAACACAATTTCAATTAAGCAATTTAAATGACAAAAGCCTATGTAACAATCAAATCTTCAAAATTTACTCCAGTGAATAACTAGCTGTTGGATGAGGATAGTGGCCAGCAAACTCTTCATCCCTATTAGAAATTTCTCCCAAATTTCAGAGGCAACATGAAATACCAAATAAGAATAGAATGTGCAAACCTGAAGGTTAGTAAACAATAGCTTTAATTTATAGAAATTTGAAGAAAGTGATAAAATTTGAAGCACCAATTAAATCTTTTATCATATTTCCCTCATCCAGCTTAAAATCCATCAGTGACACTTTAATGTCAAGAGAATTGTAGTCAGTTTGCCTATTAAATTATAGAGGATATGGCATGGTTGGCTTTTTATGGCCATTTTGCTACTTATTAAGAAAATGCAGAGATAGGTGTTTATAATTATTAGCCCATATCTTGGCGCTTCCACCCTTTCTTAGACAGTTTACTTCCAATAACTCAGACTATGGAAAATATAATGCTGAGCAGAGGTCTTTTCTATGAACTTGAATGTAGCAACAATTTAACCTTAACTCCAAAAGCTGTTTCTCACCCATGAAGAGGAAGACCTTTTTTTTTTTTTCCAATATGAAGGTAGGAAAAACATTTAGAAATAAAAACAAATCAATAATATACTGCTGTAATATTTCCTATGTCATTATTAGCTTAAGTTATAGAAAGGTTAAATTTTGCCCAGTGTCCCTGGTTTCAGGAAGTATGAAATTTACTTCCATAAAACCACTCCTAACCAAAATGTATCGAATAAATCAAGCAGTATTGTGGAGTACCTGCCTTTTTATATCCAAGCACAACACTAGCTCCATCAGTTCAGTTCAATTCAGTTCAGTCGCTCAGTCGTGTCCAACTCTTTGAGACCCCATGAATTTCAGCACGCCAGGCCTCCCTGTCCATCACCAACTCCCAGAGTTCACCCAAACTCATGTCCATCAAGTCGATGATGCCATCCAGCCATCTCATCCTCTGTCGTCCCCTTCTCCTCCTGCCCCCAATCCCTCCCAGCATCAGAGTCTTTTCCAATGAGTCAACTCTTCGCATGAGGTGGCCAAAGTACTGGAGTTTCAGCTTTAGCATCATTCCTTCCAAAGAACACCCCGGACTGATCTCCTTTAGAATGGACTGGTTGGATCTCCTTGCAGTCCAAGGGACTCTCAAGAGTCTTTTCCAAAACCACAGTTCAAAAGCTCCATAACTCACACCAAATAAATATTTATTGAGTAGAAAAAAGTGTCTAATGATTTCATAAACTACCAAAATATGGCATGAAAACCATCAACTGCAGAGTCCAAGGAGCCTGGGCCTTTTCACAGAGCCACTAGAGGAGCCCTGGTTGGAGCACTGATGACTCACTGACACTGTGTCAGAAAAGAACATGGATTTTTTAGGAATCCAATTTGTTGGAGGTTAATAACATTTAGCATTTGACTGCAAAGGTCTGTTAGCATAGAATTTACAAAATGTACTGATAATTTAGACACTGATGAAGGGAAACTAAAGATCGCCCGATTCAGGTGTTGCTTCTTCAGCAAGCCATGTTTGCTAAGGGAAGACTGTAAAGAGGCAGTGAGTATAGTTATTAGGGAAAGGCTGAGACTCTAGAAGCACTGTACTTTCCCAAACTGAGAAATAAGACATGGCATGTTATTAACATCTCCACATTCTGAAATGGGATTTTTATTTATTTGTTGACACTCTGTTCAGACAAGGTTAGGTCTTCAATTTTCTCCACTGTATTACAAGCTCTTAAATGCCAAGTAGGATTTGAAACTGAAAAAATTCAGGATTTGCATCTTTAATATGTTAAAAATTAGCTAAAGACATCAACAGTACTGTGCAACAGAGGAAATCTTTAAAGAAAATGTGTATTATTTAAAATAATTTCTAAATAAAATGCAAAGGAACATTCAAAAATAGATACAACATTGATTTCAGTACCAAGCTTGAAATCCACAAAAATGTAATTGCAATTATGTACTGATATTGAAAAAAATAATCCTAATGTTGTTCTCTTTTGTTAAAGAACATTAATGCTTACAAGTTTACACAGAAAAAGATAGTGTGACATGGCAATGCACTTCAATTATTATTCAACACATTGACCGTGCACTACCAACACTTTGCTAAGTAAACCTTATTGAACATCTGTCTTAAAAATGCTTAAATCAATAAGAAAGACAAAGTTTATTTGACTTGTAGTCAGATTCTAATTCTAATTTCACTTTTTCTACAGGCTAAATAATTACAATTAGGCACTGATTAATGTTGTAGTTAATGAGAAATTAAAGGATTCTTCAACTTTCTCCTCAAAGTGAAAACAACATTTAGTTCAAATATATTTCATTGTTGACAGGGAAAACAGAATAGTGAGCAAATCTTTGTTAAAGTTATATACTAATTTCAATCTCTTTTCTTTTAATTTCAAAATATATTTTAAATAATATTTTCTCTACAGGAGTGCTTTTTCTTAATTCTAAAAAGAAAGTGATTAGATGGCTTTAGAATCATTCAAGACAATTATTGTTTTCAAATAAAAGCCCTTTATCATCAAAACAAAATCTTTGGAAAAGGTAATGTAATCTTTAAAATCATATATTTACCTTCTACTCCATTTTCTTTTTTCAACTGATATAAATGCACTGTTTTCCTTAACTACAACATCATTTTAGCTGGTATAAAGTTGAAAGGGAAAATGTGGGAGATTTTGAACATTAAGTTCATATACTAAAGCTACAATTTTAATTATCACAGGAAAATGTTTAGTCCTAGCTTAATTAATTGGAGAAAGATCATGAACTTAAGATAGTTTCTTCATTGTAACCTTTGTAAAATTTGACTAAGCTGTTTGCCATGAAAATTAATTATCTAATTTCAATGACAGGATTAGATGAATGGATAACTTCCAAACAGCATTTTTAGTACCAAAACTTCTTATCTCTATTAATTCCACTGTACCACTTATCCTAACAAAGGTATAATTTGATATGTGGCATGGGAGAGTTAAAAATAACCTGAAGGATTAAACTGGTCATTTGTTCTTCAAGGTGAGCAGGGGTGAGGATTGGTATTATTCTTTTAAAATGTTATATTCACACTTATTGAGCAATTTCAGGAGCTTGCCAGTCCAATGCTGGGCAAATTTTGACACAGGAAGGATTAGCATTTGATGTCCTTTAACATTCTTACACCGTCTTTATTTTCTGTGGTTTATTCGTACATCAAGTGCCTGCAACCTTCATTCTGCTCACTATTACCCAGAATTCTATTATAATGCCTCTTAAATAGCCTTTCCTCTTAAAATAGAGCTCTGCTTTTCCTGGTTTCCCAGGTGGCACACTGGTAAAGAATTCACCTGCCAATGCAGGAGACACAGATTCAATCCCTGGGTTGGGAAGAGCTCTAGGAGTAGGAAATGGCAAACCATTGCAATATTTTTGATTGGAAAATTCCAGGGACAGAGGAGCCTGGAGGTCCATGAGGTTGCAAAGAGTCCGACATGACTGAGCACATGCACACACACACACCGACACATGCTTTTTCTGTGCTTTTCAAAAATTGCCTGCCTTATAATTATTCTTACAGAGGATAAAATTTAAGTCTCAGAAATATTAAATATCTTACCAGAGATCACCCTAAAGATATACATTTTGTGGATTATCAGATTCCATACTCTATGAAAATTTCCTTCTCCCCTATTGCTGTTCTTTCAGTAGAGAAGAATGACTCAGAGGAACACTTTAGGGAGATAACTCTACACAACTCTAAAGGGTACTATTCTCATCACAGAATATGTGAAGAGGAGTCCTAGAGTTGTGCAGAGCACAACATGAGTGACCATACACGATGGTCCTGATGTTGATTATTTACAACGATAAATGGAGGCAAATAATACATGTTCCTTTAGTTAAAATCTAGTGACTAACATCTGTAATTGTTAAAAAAGTATTTAGTCTTGGACCAAAAGTTTTCATCCATTCTGATTTTACCTTACTAAAATGAAAATCAAATACTATTCCAATGAATTCGAAACTTATTACCAAAGAGATAAGAATCACTCTATTTCACTTTTATGAAAATGTATTTAAAGAACATGAAATCATACATTTCTTGTTATGTGGTATAATATCATAAATTATTGACAGTCAGCTTTCCGTTTACTTGTTAAAATATGCAGCATTTGGTTCTGATATTTTAAGTGTTTTACACATTTACAAAAATAAAATTGTCAGCACTTTAGAGTTGTTATGATCCCAACCTTATCCTAATGCAAATGTATAAGTTCCCTTCTTGCAAATTAATAAGAAAAACATAAAAAACAAGCTAATTTGAAACCTCTATCTTACTCCCTTTAGCTATTCCTAGTTCTTCTTTATACTTTTTTAAACGTTTCAGAAGTACTGGCTCTCTTCATGTTGTACTTAATCTGTTAGGCTTCTTGTTCTTTGGTTTACAGAATATTAGTTTTCTGATATAAGACAATATTACTCTTGTGGACACTTAAAATGTCATCATTATTTTTCTGATGTATGAATAATCAGGTCAAAGATCTGTCTAAAGTCCTTATGAGATAATAGCTGTTACTTTCAGATTCACTTTTTTCTCCTTTCTACAGTGGTTAATTCCACACAATATGATGGGGATGTGTATAAACTGTGATTCCAGTCCTGTTATTCCTTTATCTTTGTAATCTCTCTAAGTAGTTTGCATTTATGCTTTGGTAATAGTGAAAAGTGAAGCTTTGTTTTAGTAAGGAAAGAGATCTTTTTGGCTTTTTCCATGGACTCATGCTACTCTTCCCTTTTTCTTGATAAACCTATTCAAGTAAGTGCTAATTTGAGGCCTTTCTGCCTATTGAAAACCAACATTACATATAGAACACCGCACTGTATTTATCAACAAATCCCTACTGTCTTGTTCTCAGACTAAAGGATTTAATCAGTGGACCTACATTCAAATGTTCTCCCTTAAATATACATTTTGTTATTTTAGGTGCTGCCTTGAACCTACCTTTTAGACACTGAACTTTTCTCTACATTTACTCTCTCCTCTTGCATTACACATATATTTTAGCATACTCTAATTCCTTTGACTGGCTTCTTAAAAATATTTTATACATCTTAATATTGTATACTTTAAATCCTGCAATAATGTTATAATTGCCACCAGTGTCAATTTAAATTTACCCTTAGATTCAAACTCTTTGTCTTTTTTTTCTTTTCTCTTGTTTTATTTCCAAGATTCCATATGGACTTTTTTCCCCACCCGAGGTTCTTACATTTTCCTTTGGATTTGTCTGTTGGAGGTGAACTCTTTATTATTTGTATGCAAATTCCTTTATGCTAATTTTATTCTTAAAAATATTGTCTATAGCAGAAAATTAGGCTCAATAATTGTAGCCCTTACCATTTTGAAGACACTTCTTGGTTAAGTGGCCTCTAATATTCTTGAGTAGTCAAGTCAGTCATTCCTTTGAGATTAATCTTTGGCTACTTTTAATAGTTTTATGCCTTGTTTCCTTCATCAATTATGGGAAATTCTCAGACATTATTTCATGAAAAAAATTCTCTGTGGCCCATTTTTGCCCTTCTTTTTCTCTAAAATTAGTTTAAAACGTATTAGACCTCTCATTGTCCTCTCTTTCCCCTTCATCTTTAATTCTATATTTGTCTCTCCTCGCTTCTTTCTAGCTCAGCTGTGTCCAAGTGGCTATTAAAATCATATGTTGTCTACTTGGTTTTAGTTATAGTTTTCAACTTCACAATTTTAGTTGATTTCTATTTATATATATATCAGTTTTTATAGTTTCCAGTTCTTTTTTCTAAATTTTACATCTCCTTTGGGACTTCCCTGGTGGTCCAGTGACTGAGACTGTGCTGCAGGAGGCCCAAGTTTGATCCCTGATCAGGGAACTAAGATCCCATACACCTACTACATGCTGTGTGGTGCAGCAAAAAAAAAAAAAAAGTAAAAATGCATTTTTATTCTGAACATAATGGATCATTGTATTATAATCTACATCTAGCAAATTCCCCTAACTGGACTTGCTCACAACCAAACTCCTACTGAATATTATTGCTCTATTGATTATTATTTGTGCATTTTTATTCTGCTATTCTTTAACATCTTAGATTGTTTTTTGAAACAATTAATTTCAGAAATAATTTGAGTCCTAAGATGTTTCTATACTCTTTTGGAGATGACTTTTGTTTCCTTTTGCCAAGCTAAAGTATGTACTAGCCGACCAAGACCAAAACTTAAGAACTGCTTGTGTTACGTAGATGGACTGCCAGAGTCTAGTCTATACCCTACCTCCTGAAGTTAGTTTCTTCAGATTTCTATCTTTGGTGATCACTTAAAGCTAACTTTCATCATTTCAATTCAGTGGGTCTCCTGACATAGGTTTTCTCTCAAATGTGTCCTGGGGATTGGCAGAAGTTCCCAGAACTAAGGTACCAGCGCAGTCCTAGCACTCAGAGAAGGTTTCTGCTCCTGGAGATCCAGGACTCTGTTGTCTGAAGCCTGTTAGCTGTCTGGTATGATTGAAAGTACTTCTACTGAAGAAGCGGCTCATTCTCTCCCTTGTTATTACTTGAGGGTCTCAGCATATAAAACAGCTCAGTGTATTAGTATGCATTAGTAGGTCCAGCTTTTTAGGTGCCTTTGGCACAAAGTGCTTTGAATCACCTAGGTGACCACTTAATGAAAATGGATTTCTCTCAAATGTTAGTTTTTCACAGATTTTATTCACAGTCACACTATATTTGGGAGAAGTTAAGATTTTGTAAATCTGTGCTGGAAATCTTAAAAATATTAATAACTCCTGCCTTTACAATCTCACTCTGGCAGTTTAAGAAAAGAGACCAAAGGGAAACACACGCATACACACACACAAAACTATAGGAACACTTATACAAAAATATATTATAACATTTTTTAAACTCCAATAAAATGACAACAAATGAAATATCAAATAAAATGGAACAGATGTACTAACTATGATTCATCCATATAATGGATTGGTATTTAGTAATTAAAAATAATACTTTATATAACCATGCTAGCTAAAATGAAAATATAACATTGCATATATGTTGTGGTTAACATTATATAAACTTTATATGAAGAAAAGAAACAGGACTATAAATGAGAAACATTAGACAAATCACTAAAAATCTATAGCAGCTTATTATTATCATGAATGCTGATTTATACATTTATTTATATTTAATGTATTTCTATAATTATAAAATAAAATCATACTACTTTTAAATTGAAAGAAAATATTATTTTAAATAAACCTGAAAGGAAATATAGCAAAATATAATCAATAATTTTATTCAAGAAGTGGAAATGTAAGTTTCCACCATTCTTTCAATTTCTTTGTATTTCACAAATTTTCTAAGATTTTTTTATGATAAAAATAAAGTAATTCTATTTCTAAGCTAAATATTTTTTAAAAATCCATCTTTACACCTGTTAGTGTTAACAATAATAGTTCACAAAGGTAATCAAAGTGAATTGACAAGATTTTTTTTAAGTTCCTTTTTTTTTTAAACAATTTGGCTGTTAAACAACATATTGTTAAATAAGGGATGAATTATAGGATAATTTCCTATGGCATTAACTTTTCAGTCATTTCCTCATTGTAAAATACATCTTTATAAAGGAAAGCAGTATTTAAAGGCTTTACATTAGAAGTAAAATACCATGTACTATTTTAAAAAAGCAAGCTTTCTAGAGTGTATCTTTTGTGTAATAAATACCATAACATGAAAAGGTAATATAAATTAATTGCATAAAAGTATAGCCTTCTGACCCATGTAATGTGCTCCTTTCTCTTTCAGCATTGAATTGCTTTCTGCAAAGGATCCTTAAGTACTTTACCTCATTTTATACGGTGAAAGAAAAAGGACTCAAATTCCTCCCATTAGTGTCTTGATGTCCCAGTCTAATGTTCTCCTAATCAATCACTTCCCATGAATTCTGGTTTTGTTTCTTTAGTCACTCTTGGCAATACTCACAACTCTGTTTCTGATGCTGTGATAGCTGTTATGTAATATTCATCTTGTATAGTTTTATGAAGTATTATATTGCTTACAATAATCTAGTTATAGAAATAAAACAGATTAAACAAAAATGCATTATGCCCTTGAGTTGTTTCTTGACTGCTCAACAGGTTAACTGTGACCTCAGAATAGGGAAAGGATGGCTAATTTAGTGGATAATTACATTAGGAAGGTGGCTTGACTTGTTTGGAAAACAGTACTGCTCTTTGCAAATGTACTGTAAAACTGTAATTTTTACTTGTTTCACAAATCAAGGACCCTCAAAGACACATTTGATAACTCCCGGTATCTGGATAAGCAAATAAGAAAATGTTTTCTTATTCCAAATTTGTCAAAATTTTTCTTATTCTCCTCACAAAATTTGTTAACCAAATGATCTTATGCCAAACTTAAATATAAAAGTTTTAACACAAATGCCTTTAATGATGACATAAGATACTTCATAAAATCAGTCTTTTCTTTTTAATATCCATTCATTCATTTATACTTCACATTGTCTGAAAGGTTTTAAGATATATAAGTGTGTGTGTTTGCATGTAATGAAATGAAACACTAATAAAATTAATTACTGAGGAAAATAAGACAAAGAGAAAAGGACAAAATGAAAGGTAAGGTGAAACAAACATGACATTAATACATGAAAAGCTCACCAAGGGTTTTTGGCTCCATTGGCTCCATTTGACCCTAAGTTAATTAATGAATATGAAATTCATTCTAGTCTTTAATATGAGATGAGAAATATGCTGACTAATATATTTCAGTAAGAAAAAACAAGTTGATAAGAGAAGTATCATTCTCTCTGATACTAAGGCCAGAAAGAAATTAACTTCTGTGAATTCTCATGGAAAATATGCTATATTATTCAAATGATTTTTTTTATTGTAAACAAATTAACTTATTCAATGGTTCTGTTTCCTATCTAAAAGGCTCATTCTGGGAATGGAAAAAGACAATCATTCAAACTTAGGAGAAGCAGCGAGATAAGAGGACATGAAATGAAGCCAAGTGTATAGTTTTCTGGCCTAACTTAATTCAAAGCTCCTTCAAACATGTCTTCTATAAATAAAAGCTCTCTTTATTGAGACTTTCATATTAAAACAGCAGTGATTCCAAGATTCTAATCTTTGACCAGTAGCTATGTTTCAAGTTAAGCAAAGAAACACAAGCAACAAAATCAGTTGAGCTGGAATATGTGTGGTATCCACCTAGCAGGGAGCTACAGAAACAAAAGGCCACTGTTCCATCATCCCGGAAATGAAAGAACATTCATATACTGGATAAAGTCTCTCTTAGGAAGTAGTTGTGAATATTGTCACAACTTAGAGCTATGAATGTCATACTCTGCATAATGTTCTTATTGTCAGTATGTCCTCTAAATAATTACATCTATGAGGGTTTAAGAGTACCTTTTGCTAATTCACATCAGTTCAGTTCAGTTCAGTCACTCAGTCATGTCCAAATCTTTGTGAACCATGGACTGACTCATGCCAGGCTTCCATGTCCATCAACAACTTCTGGAGCTTGCTCAAACTCATGTTCATCGAGCTGGTGATGCCATCCAACCATCTTATTCCTGTCATCCCCTTCTCCTGCCTTCAATCTTGCCCAGCATCAGGGTCTTTTCAATGAGTCAGTTTTTTGCATCAGGTGGCCAAAGTATTGGCATTTCAGCTTCAGCATCAGTCCTTCCAATGAGTATTCAGGACTTATTTCCTTTAGGATTGATTACTCAAAGTGGATTAAAGATCTAAATGTAAGACCAGAAACTATAAAACTCTGAGAGGAAAACATAGGCAAAACACTCTCCGACATAAATCACAGCAGGATCCTCTATGACCCACCTCCAAGAGTAATGGAAATAAAAGAAAAAAATTAACAAACGGGACCTAAAAAACTTAAAAGCTTTTGCACAACGAAGGAAGCTATAAGCAAAGTGAAAAGACAGCCTTCAGAATGGGAGAAAATAATAGCAAACAAAGCAACTGACAAAGTATGATCTCAAAAATATACGAGCAACTCCTGCAACTCAATTCCAGAAAAATAAACGACCCAATAAAAAAAAAAGGGCCAAAGAACTAAACAGACATTTCTTCAAAGAAGCCATACAGATGGCTAAGAAACACATGAAAAGATGTTCAACATAATTTATTATCAGAGAAATGCAAATCAGAACCACAATGAGGTACAATCTCATGCCAGTCAGAATGGCTGCTATCCAAAAGTCTACAAGCAATAAATGCTGGAGAGGGTGTGGAGAAAAGGGAACTCTCTTACACTGTTGGTGGGAATGCAAACTAGTACAGCCACTATGGAGAACAGTGTGGAGATTCCTTAAAAAACTGGACATAGAACTGCCATATGACCCAGCAATCCCACTGCTGGGCATACACACTGAGGAAACCAGAACTGAAAGAGACACGTGTACCCCAATGTTCATCACAGCACTGTTTATAATAGCCAGGACATGGAAGCAACCTAGATGTCCATCAGCAGATGAATGGATAAGAAAGCTGTGGTATATATACACAGTGGAATATTACTCAGCCATTAAAAAGAATACATTTGAATCAGTCCTAATGAGGTGGATGAAACTGGAGTCTATTATGCAGAGTGAGGTAAGCCAGAAAGAAAAACACCAATACAGTATACTAACACATATATATGGAACTTAGAAAGATGGTAATGATAACCCTATATGTGAGACAGTGAAAGAGACACAGATGTATAGAACAATCTTTTGGACTCTGTGGGAGAAGGCAAGGGTGGGATGATTTGAGAGAATAGCATTTAAACATGTATATTATCATGTGAGAAACAGATTGCCAGTCCAGGTTTGATGCATGAGACAGGGTACTCAGGGCTGGTGCACTGGGATGACCAATAGGGATGGGATGGGGAAGGAGGTGGGGGGAGGTTCAGGATGGGGAACACATGTACATCCATGGCTGATTCATGTCAATGTATGGTAAAACCACTACAATATTATAAAGTAATTAGCTTCCAATTAAAAAAAAAAAAAAAAGGATTGATTGCCTTGATCTCCTTGCAGTGCAAGGGACTCTCAAGAGTCTTCTCCAACATCACAGTTCAAAAGCATCAATTTTTCAGCATTCAGCTATCTTTATGGTTCAAATTTCACATTCATACATGATTACTGGGAAAACCATAGCTTTGATCAGATGGACCTTTGTCAGCAAAGTAATGTCTCTGGTTTTTAATATGCCCTCTAGTTTGGTCATAGCTTTTATTCCAAGGACTAAGTGTCTTTTTTAATTTCATGATTACAGTCACCATCTTCAGTGATATTGGAGCCAAAAAAAATAAAGTCTCTCACTGTTTCCAATGTTTTCCCATCCATTTGCCATTAAGTGATGGAACCTGATGCCACGATCTTATTTTTTTGAATGTTGAGTTTCAAGTCAGCTTTTTTACTTTCCTTTTCCATTTTCATCAAGAGGCTCTTCAGTTCCTCTTCACTTTCTGCCATAAGAATGGTGTCATCTGCATATCTGAGGTTATTGAATATTGTCTGCAATCTTGATTCCAGCTAGTGCTTCATCCAGCCCATCATTTTGCATGATGCACTATGCATTAATTTAAATAAACAGGATGACAATATACAGCCTTGACGTACTCCTTTCCCAATTTGGAACCAGTCCATTGCTCCATGTCCGATTCTAACTGTTGCTTCTTGACCTGCATACAGATTTCTCAGGAGGCAGGTCAGGTGGCCTGGTATTCCCATCTCTTGAAGAATTTTCCACAATTTGTTGTGATCCACAGAGTCAAAGTCTTTGGTGTAGTCAATAAAGCAGAAATAGATGTTTTTCTGGAATTATCTTGCTTTTTCTATGACCCAACAGATGTTGAGAATTTGATCTCTGATTCCTCCACCTATTCTAAATCCAGCTTGAACATCTGGAAGTTCTTGGTTCATGTACTGTTGAAGCCTTGTTTGGAGATTCCTGAGCATTACTTTACTAGCATGTGAGATGAGTGTAATTGTGCAGCTGTTTGAACATTCTTTGGCATTGCCTTTCTATGGGATTGGAATGAAAACTGAAAAAGATTGGAAAACTCCGCAGTGGCCACAGGACTGGAAAAGGCCAGTTTTCATTCCAATCCAGAGAAAGGCAATGCCAAAAAATTCACATAAAGGCTCTCTATAAACTGACTAGCATTAGCCAGGTTAAGATGTATTAATAGATCAAGTACAAGCACTCCCTGCTTTTGCATGATTCTCAATGTACAACTGGCAGTAACTATGATTTTGTTAAGTAACCCCAGTCCCCCAAGTACACAATTTAAATGTTGCCTATCATGATATGAGTTGTGTGTAATGACATAATGATACAAACTTCACTACCAGCATTTTGATCCAGGAATCACTAAGTAAAGGACATGCATCATGATGTGACCTAATTGCATCACTTGTTTCAAAGTCCATTGGTAGTTGATTTCAAAGCATCTGTTAACAAGTCCACACACAGACAGCAAGGTATGGAACTGAGTTGCCTTTTTCTCTCCTAGAGGTAAATCCATGTAGCATTTTACAAAAATAGATAATTGATAGAGAAAGAGAATTCATCAACAAACATGAATGTGCAAAGTGAAATAAAGTAGGGAGACAAGAGGAAAAAGAAGAAAAGGAAGGAAAGGAGGAGGGGAGAAAAGAAAAGTGTTGTTGGTGGAAGTGAAATTCAAATCAAATGTAAATAGAGTTAAAGTACAAACAGCTGAGTGAAGGAATGTTGATAATGGCACCATTCAAGAGACTCTAAACATGTGCTACAGTAAGTTCAGATCAGATCAGATCAGTCGCTCAGTCGTGTCTGACTCTTTGCGACCCCATGAATCCCAGCACGCCAGGCCTCCCTGTCCATCACCAACTCCAGGAGTTCACTCAGGCTCACGTCCATCAAGTCAGTGATGCCATCCAGCCAGCTCATTCTCTGTCGTCCCCTTCTCCTCCTGCCCCCAATCCCTCCCAGCATCAGAGTCTTTTCCAATGAGTCAACTCTTCACATGAGGTGGCCAAAGTCCTGGACTTGCAGCTTTAGCATCATTCCTTCCAAAGAAATCCCAGGGCTGATCTCCTTCAGAATGGACTGGTTGGATCTCCTTGCAGTCCAAGGGACTCTCAAGAGTCTTCTCCAACACCACAGTTCAAAAGCATCAATTCTTCAGCGCTCAGCCTTCTTCACAGTCCAACTCTCACATCCATACATGACCACAGGAAAAACCATAGCCTTGACTAGACGAACCTTTGTTGGCAAAGTAACGTCTCTGCTTTTGAACATGCTATCTAGGTTGGTCATAACTTTCCTTCCAAGGAGTAAGTGTCTTTTAATTTCATGGCTGCAATCACCATCCGCAGTGATTTTGGAGCCCAGAAAAATAAAGTCTGACACTGTTTCCACTGTTTCCCCATCTATTTCCCATGAAATGGTGGGACCAAATGCCATGGTCTTCGTTTTCTGAATGTTGAGCTTTTTTTTTTTTTTTTTTTTTTTTATTCTTCCAATTTTATTTTATTTTTAAACTTTACATAATTGTATTAGTTTTGCCAAATATCAAAATGAATCCGCCACAGGTATTGAATGTTGAGCTTTAAGCCAACTTTTTCACTCTCCACTTTCACTTTCATCAAAAGGCTTTTGAGTTCCAGTGAGGGTGAATTTCTTAACATAAATAAGTAAGTAGTTGAGATGGAAAAGAAAGAGATGCCTCAGAGGAAGTGATGCCAAAAAAACTTCACACTGAAGGAACTCTCAAAGATATTTCACAATATTGAAAGCACAAAGGGTAAAAGTTGGAATCTGCCACAACATTTGAAATGTGTATGGAATTTATCCAGAGCACAGAAAAAATAAAATAAAATTCTCACTTACATTTTAAATTATATGAAGAGAAGAAAAGGGAGACGATGTTCAAACTCAACTCTTGATAAGCATTTTTACAAAATAATAAAATACTTTAATTTTTAACATCTCCAATATTTTAGTGCACTAAATAAATAGTAAGTTTTACTAGGTTTCTGTATACATGTGTGTATATGTATATACATATATAGACTCATCTATAACCAACATTAAAAAGTTTTTAAGGTTTTGACAACAATTTTTAAAGTCATGAAACAATCATAATTTTCCTATTGATTATTAAAGTTGCTTTCATGTTTTGGGGCTTCCCTGGTGGCTCAGATGGTAAAGAATCTGCCTGCAATGCGGAAGACCTAGTTTCAATCCCTAGGTCAGGGAGACCCCCTGAAGAAGAGAACAGCTACCCACTCTAGTCTTCTTGCCTGGAGAATTCCAGGGAGACAGGAGCCTGGCAGACTACAGTCCATGGGATAGCAAAAGACTTGACATGACTGAATGACTAACACTTTCCCTTTCATATTCTTAGTGTGTATGGTTATTTTTACAGTCCCACACTACTGTGGAAAGAGAGGATTTCTTGTACTAAATACTACAGATATGTAAAAATGTAAATAACATAGAATACATTACTGGTAAGACACAAATAAACATTGTGCATGAAAAAGTCTTTTGAAGTATTATAAGAAAGGAATAAAACATAAAAGAAAATATATTTATTTAATAATATTGATAACTTCTTCAAAAGTGAAAAGCAAAATTAGAAGACAACAAATTAGAAATATATTTATAATGTGTATGGAATAAAAAAATAACCAAGAACAAGAATCAAGCTGGATTTAGAAAAGACAGAGGAACCAAAGATCAAATTGCCAGCATCCTATGGATCCTCGAGAAAGCGAGAGAGTTCCATAAAAACATCTACTTAGGCTTTGTTGATTATGCCAAAGCCTTTGACTGTGTGGATTACAACAAACTGTAGAAAATTCTCAAAGAGATGGGAATACAAGATCTGCTTCTTGAGAAATCTGTACAAGTCAATAAATAATAGTTAGAACTGGACATGGAACAACAGACTTGGTTCCAAATCAGGAAAGGAGTACGTCAAGGCTGTATACTGTCACCCTGCTTATTTAACTTATATGCAGAGTACATCATGAGAAATGCCAAGCTGGATTAAGCACAAACTGGAATCAAGATTTCTGGGAGAAATATCAATAACCTCAGATATGCAGATGACACCACCTTTATGGCAGAAATTGAAGAACTAAAGAGCTTCTTGCTGAAATGAAAGAGGAGAGTAAAAATGTTGGCTTACAAACTCGACATTCAGAAAACTAAGATCATGGCATCCAGTCCCATTGCTTTGTGTCAAATAGATAGGGACACAATGGAAACAATGAGAGACTTTATGTTCTTGGGCTCCAATATCACTGCAGATGTTGACTGCTACCATGAAATTAAAAGACTCTTGCTCCTTGGAAGAAAAGTGATGACCAAACTAGAGGGCATATTAAAAACCAGAGATATTAATTTGCCAACAAAGGTCCATATAGTCAAAGCCATAGTTTTTCCAGTAGTCATGTATGAATGTGAGAGTTGGAGTATAAAGAAAACTGAGTGCTAAAGAATTGATGCTTTTAAACTGTGGTGTTGAAGAAGACTTCTGAGAGGCCCTTGGACTGCAAGGATATCAAACCAATCAGTCCTGACTATTCACTGGAAGAACTGACGCTGAAGCTGAAGCTCCAATACTTTGACAACGTGATGCGAAGAACTGACTCATTGGAAATGACCCTGATGCTGGGCAAGACTGAAGTCAAGAGAAGAGGGGGACAACAGAGGATAAGATAGTTGGATGGCATCACCGATTCGATGCACATTAGTTTGAGAAGTTCCAAGAGCTGGTGATGGATAGGGAGGCCAGGCATGCTGCAGTCCATGGGGTCGCAGAGAGCTGGACATGACTGAATAACTGAACTGAACTGAAAGAATTCAAACCAAAAAAAATTAGCAAGTATCCCAAGAGATAATGGAATAACTGGGAAGAAAATAACTCTAGAAAAGATATGGTTATAAGAAACTAAAGTACACATTTAGCTTGCATGAAATAAAAGGAAATAAATGAAAAGCAAGAATTTCGTGTAGTCTTCATAGGAATTGAAGCTTACAGATGGAAAGTCAGGAATGCAAGCTGTTTTGTTTTTCTTCTCATAAATTTTCTAACTTTCTGTTTTAAAGCCAGTCAAGCTTTTTTTTTTTTTTTAATGCAGCTTCTTCACAACTGCAAAATGGCATCTAAAGTAAAATCTCATCACTTTTTGGTTCATGGGACTACTGCAGCTGACTTTACTTTCTGATATATGTTTGGTTCTCAACAAGATTCTGGTCAGTTGCCAATTGTGTGGTCTCAGGGAAGCGTTTTTATCAGAAGAGGATACAATTTGTTTGCTATTTTCAGCAACTCTGGGTAGGGCAGATGCATTTGCTGACATATGTAATTCACTTAATTAACAAAAGAAATTTAAAAAATATAATGGTCATTTAAGGCTTCCTTAGTAGTTTAGTGATACTAAAATCTGCCTGAAATGCAGAAGTCACAGGAGATGCAGATTCTATCCCTGGGTCAGGAAGAGCTCCTAGAGGAAAGCATGGCAATATCCACTCCAGTATGCTTTCCTGGAGAGTTCCATGGACAGAGGAGCCTGGTAGACTACAGTACATAGGGTGGCAAGGTTGAACAAGAGTGAAGTGACTTTTATGCACACAATAATTATTTGAAGATATTTTAAAAACCAAATCATTGATTCATAAAATAGTGAAATATGTTTCAAGGAAAAATAGACAATAAAGAAAGAACATTGACACCTCATGAGCACTGCTTGAGAGATTACAAACCAGTACAATTATTTCAGGGAAAAATCTGTCATTGTACAATAAAAACCTCAAAAATCTGGACTTCCAGTGATTTAATTTGACTTTTAGAAATTTATCTTCAAGAAATAATTATGAGTTTGTAAACAGTTGACATACAGAACTCTTCATTTTTATATTATTGAAGATAGAAAATGAAATCATTAACTTCAATATTCAAAAAAGAAAGAATGGTCATATTTTCAAATAATGTAATATTATTTACTCATTATAATTCATAGAAGTCCCCAAATTTATTTTTGAAGACATCTATGTTCACATGCAACAACATGGAGAAATGTGTAGGTTCTGTACACTCTGAGAGAATATTTTACAGTATTTGAAATATAAAAATCATTTAAGACAAAGAACAACTGTAAGCAAGTAATTCTCAAACTATATGTGGTAAAAGACCAGTGTTATTGTTGCTATTCTTTCCAATTCTAATTCACTGTAGACCAATTCCTTAAAAAAACTATAATAAAATAAATCAGTATAAAAATAAAATAAAAAAAATTATATGTATTTTTATAATATTCAATAAACAAAGTATGTCATTTTACTATATATGTTTCTAAACACTTTCAGTTTCTGTACTTATCACAGACTAGTAACCAATCTGCAGACCAACAAACTGTGGAATACAACTTGAATAGCACTGCAACTGATCTTCATTATACTGTCTGCTAATATGGTTGGTTTTATTAACAGCAAAGCTTTTGATTCACTAAATGATATGCAAATTTATTTTTTAAATTATTAATCATTTTAACTAATATATATTGCAGACTTTATGTATGTCACTGCTTTCAAAAAAAAAAAATTAAACCTAAAAATAACCATGTACAATAAGTAAAATTACTTCATTCACTTAGAGACACACGGAAGAAATTTTAGCAGATACGTAGCCAGTCAGTAGTAGACCTGGGATTTGACCTGGGATTTGCAATGTGACGCTAAAGCCCACTTTGTAATGCACTCTTCTATCTCCTCTCACACTGTACTGCCTTGTAGCCCAAAGCTTAACTGCTTAGAATCACGGAATAGAGGTTGAGCACTAAATTCAAACTCTGTAAGATGGGGCCCCTCTGGTGACATAAAAGGATTCACAGACAAAACTTGAAATGAAAAATAAGATAATTTAAGACCCTGATGCTGAGAGCGATTGGGAGCAGGAGGAGAAGGAGACGACAGAGGATGAGATGGCTGGCTGGCATCACCAACTCGATGGACATGAGTTTGAGTGAACTCCGGGAGTTGGTGAGGGACAGGGAGGCCTGGAGTGCTGTGATTTATGGGGTCGCAAAGAGTTGGACACGACTGAGAGACTGAACTGAACTGAATGTAAGATGAGCTCAATGAATTCCTTTGTCTATTCCAAAACATCTTTAACAAAATTTGGGTGTTCTAATGCCCTGAAAATACTGAGTATAATTGGATATTTCAGTAAAATATAAAAAGGGATGAGGTATGCTTCATTGTCATAGTTGTCACTACCTTTCATCAACTGCCATAGACAACACACCAAAATTTAACTGTTAAAAGGTTACTTTTTTTTTTAAGATTAGGAACTTATTATTTCTTTTATTTCTTTCCATTTTGTTTCTCTGAACCTCAGACACAAAATGCTAAATTAACCACATGCCTCAGTAACTCACGATGATCTGGGCAAAACTTCTCTTTTGTTTTAATTTTGATTCTCTTTTGGCCAAATTCCTCAGTCTCATTTCTCTATGCATCAAAAAAAGGCAACCATTTTAATGTTACAGATACAAAGATAGGTAGGTAAGCAAATTAGATAGACCTATAGTATCACTTGTTTAGTTTTGGTTTTTTTTTTTTTAATATTTCTTTTATTTGTATACATTCTTATAAACCACATATCTCCTCCCCCCTCCCCAGCTCAACACAATGTTTCTAAGATTTACCTACTTTGCTGGGTACACATCTTCCTTAATTTCTCCAAATATGTCACAGTGTTTCTTCAGTGCACATTTTAGCTTCAAAGGCCCTTTTCTAGAAGCTCTGGGCCAAAATAATTATAAACCACTCATCTAGAATAATTCAGCATAACAAAACAGAAATCTTTTTATATAAAATTAAATGAACAAAGCTTTTTTGTGGTTTTTAGCTTACTTATATGACATGCTAAAATAAGATATGAAAGTTAAGATTTATTCAGTTCTGATGAATTAAAATAACTATAAGGGGTTTTCCTTTATAGAACCAGGTTTATAAGGCACTTGTTTTTCTACATGCAAAGTTCTAAGAGAAAAGGGTCATTACATGTATTATTTTATGGACATTCATGTCATTTTTAGAGTGTTACTTTGAGAATTAAGCACCCTAGTTATAAACAAACTATATCCAGGTATGCTTAAAATTTGAATAAACTAGAT
Source organism: Bos javanicus (assembly GCF_032452875.1). Taxonomy (NCBI): domain Eukaryota; kingdom Metazoa; phylum Chordata; class Mammalia; order Artiodactyla; family Bovidae; genus Bos; species Bos javanicus. Next base: position 54,059,100 of record NC_083869.1, on the reverse strand, counting down.
TTAAGAAATGATTTAAATTCACCAAATTTTGACCAGTCAGGCCCTGGTGGGGAAAAAAATGGATGATTACATCCCCATGTACATGTTTTTTGTTTGAATTTAGATTAGTGTTCATCATTGTTTTATAATGTATTTTAAAAATAATATCTCAAATAACATATGGCTAGGAGTACATGTTTTGTTTCCACTATATTATAAAAGGAAGCAACTCTTTGAAAACATTAAGAAATTGACTGTGGATAAATTAAAAATTAACAGTAGTGCCAGAATTAAATGTTATTGAGCCCACTAGACCATGGGTTCCTAAGGAGATATTAGATACTTATCTTCATTCACCCAGCATATAGTATCCAGAGGAGCACCATTTCACACAGTGATGTTTGATAATGGAAAACAATTTAGCTTCCTAAGTAATATCACTCATGAGACTATTCAGATTTTAGTAAAGAGCAAAAAATGTACAAAACAATGAAAAGGAAGTATGTAATCTTCAGGAATATAGTATTTAATGGTGGAGATAAACTAACATACGGTCAAAATAACTTTTAGAAAGTGAAACTGAATTTTACATACACATGTGCAGAGTGTTGTGTATGGTATTTCAAGTGGAGTATAATATTAAAACTAGTACCAATTCAAATGCATACAATTCATTATGTATAGGCTAGCCCATCATGAGTAAGACATAGCTAAAATAAGCTTATAAGTGCTAATTTTGTATGTAAAGATGACACTCCAGACCTCACAATTTTTAGGTCTACTTTTAATTTTCTAGGAAGAGTGAGGTAATGTAAGCCTATTCACAAACCTGTCTCTGTTGTAAATTTATATATTACTTTATTTTGATGAGATACAGTTTGAAAGAATTTTGAAACCAACAGTTACATATAAGCATGTGTCATATCATTTGTGTCCTACTTTAGTGAAGTGTCTTTCCAGCTACTGATGTCTACTTAGTAATTAATTTTCTTATTCCATTAATGTATAATCTGTGCCTATCAGTTCCAGGCATTCTAATCAGGACCAAAGGGAAAAAAAAACCATATAATTGACTTTTATTATAGTACTTAAAATTAGAGAAAAGGCAAGTATATAATATAATAAGATGAGAAAACATTAATTAAAAAGCAAAAGTAATTTAGGAAAGTGAGCGATCACAACTGGCTACACTGATAAGAGGATTTCTTGGAAGAGGTCATATTTAAGCTTGTAATGAGAGTTTTATGTCACAGAACATGATATAATAGAATATATTAAGATCTCAGTTATCGCCATAAGTTCAGTTCACTCCAATCGCTCAGTCGTGTCCAACTCTTTGCAACCCCATGAACTGCAGCACGCCAGGCCTCCCTGTCCATCATCAACTCCCGGAGTCCACCCTAACCCATGTCCATTGAGTTGGTGATGCCATCCAGCCATCTCATCCTCTGTCATCCCCTTCTCCTCCTGCCCTCAATCTTTCCCAGCATCAGGGTCTTTTCAAATGAGTCAGCTCTTTGCATCAGGTGGCCAAAATATTGGAGCTTCAGCTTCAGCATTAGTCCTTCCAATGAATAGTCAGAACTGATCTCCTTTAGAATGGACTGGTTGGATCTCCTTGCAGTCCAAGGGAGTCTCAAGAGTCTTCTCCAACAACACAGTTCAAAAGCATCAATTCTTTGGTGCTTAGCTTTCTTTATAGTCCAACTCTCATATCCATACATGACCACTGGAAAAACCATAGCCTTGACTAGACAGACCTTTGCTGGCAAAGTAATGTCTCTGCTTTTCAATATGCTATCTAGGTTGGTCATAACCTTCCTTCCAAGGAGTAAGCAACTTTTAATTTCATGGCTGCAATCACCATGAAAAAATCATCTGCAGTGATTTGGAGCCCAGAAAAATAAAGTCAGCCACTGTTTCCACTGTTTCCCATCTATTTGCCATGAAGTGATGGGACCAGATGCCATGATCTTAGTTTTCTGAATGTGAGCTTTAAGCCAACTTTTTCACTCTCCTCTTTCACTTTCATCAAGAGAAATGGTAAAGAGGTCTGCAGACTAGGACATTTGAAGTATGCAGGTAGCAAGTTAACTTATACGAATAAACCGTCTTAACTGGGATCTCTCACTAGGGTTCCAGAGCTGAACCACAGAACATAGATATTGTCTGAGTGATTATTTTACTTATCTCAATGAGTATCATTTGAATGCATAGGTGAAAAGATAATTCATAACCTCCAAAAATGCCTTACTGCAATAGAACTTAATTATCTCATGATATTCCAGTCAAGAAAGATCCAGTGCCTGATAGTTATATTTACTGAGGGACACATCTATATTTATCTATATTTTATATCCATATCTTTATATGTAAATATTTATATAACTATTTTTGCTGTTGTTCTTGTTTAGTCGCTAAGTAGCATCCGATTCTTTTGCGACCTTATGGACTGTAGCCCACCAGGCTTCTCTGTCTATGGGACTTCCCAGGCAAGAATACTGAAGTGGGTTGCCATTTCTTTCTCCAGAGGATATTCCCAACCCAGGGATAAAACCTGCATCTCCTCATTAGCAGGCAGGTTCTTTACCACTGAGCCACCAGGGAAGCCCCTACACATCTATATCCATCTATATATGTATATATTTGTATATACCAAAACTCATCTATTCTTTCTTTTTTTTCTCTTCCTTTCTAGAGAGAGACACAGAACTTATCTATTAATAATGAGAAAGATGACTACTGAGTTTACCAGGTACAGAGCAGCATTTTCAACCCCTGAAGGCAGACCTACATATGAAGACTGATTATTACCAGAAAGATTTTTTTTAAGTAGAAAATAATAGTACCATTGAGTCATAAGGACTTGATTTATTTCCCCCCCTAAATAGAGACAGTCTCCATACAAAGACTAGATGATTATCTGTGGACCAGAGCACATTCTCTGCCCTGAGCCATAGCCATGGTACCACTGTTTGCTTCTCTCTCTCATTTAACTCCTCTACAGAAAATCTCTCTTCCCACTGAATCATTCTCTCTTGGATATCTCTCATATATTTTATGCTAAAAATATGTTTGACTTAAAAACTTTTAGAGCCATACGGCTTGTGTGTTTTAAAGAAGGGGATGCTCTTCCCACGGGCTTAAAATACTATAAAATTTCTAAGTGCATATCACATTTTAGATGTGATCTTCCTGATATATTTCAAGCATTTCATACAGTTCCTACTTTGATCTTTCCCTTCACAACTGAACACACAGTTGACAGGCTTAGGTTTAATGAGCATCCATTTGAGTCAGAATAGTCTCTATTTTCAACTTTCCTAATGAGTCCCAACTTTTACCTCAAGTGTATCAAGGTTAGGAGATCTATATTTCTCATCTTTAGAACCAGAACCTTCACTTTCTGTATTTTTACTCATTTAATATTACAAACAGAGAAAAATGCAGAGTGAAGTAAGCCAGAAAGAAAAACACCAATACAGTATACTAAGGCATATATATGGAATTTAGAAAGATGGTAACAATAACCCTGTGTACGAGACAGCAAAAGAGACACTGATGCATAGAACAGTCTTATGGACTCTGTGGGAGAGGGAGAGGGTGGGAAGATTTGGGAGAATGGCATTGAAACATGTAAAATATCATGTATGAAACGAGTTGCCAGTCCAGGTTCGATGCACGATACTGGATGCTTGGGGCTGGTGCACTGGGACGACCCAGAGGGAGGGTAGGGGAGGGAGGAGGGAGGAGGGTTCAGGATGGGGAACACGGGTATACCTGTGGCGGATTCATTTTGATATTTGGCAAAACTAATACAATTATGTAAAGTTTAAAAATAAAATAAAATTTAAAAAAAAATAAAAAGAAAAAAATGCAATAAGAGTGGTTTTAAATTTCCACGGGCAGAATGATTCATTATTCAAAAGACATGTAATGGAGAACTATTGCATTTGAAATGTATTGAGTACCAGGAGACCCACTTGCCTGTTCCCTCCTTTCCTCCAGCCTTTGCTGCAAAAAATTTCTAAGGTATTGAAACATTTGTGATATCCATGTTGTGGGGTTTAAAAGTCATGGCAAAGACAGGTGATAGATACAGACACTTAGATTGACAGATGAGATAAGAAGCCATCTGGTCTGTAGCGCAGAGTACGTGTTTCCTTTTGCTGTTGTAACAAAACAGAGCCAACTTTAGAAACTTAAACAATAAAAATGTATTATTTTACAGTTCTGTAGGCTAGAAGTGGGCTTCCCAGGTGGCTTAGTGGTAAAGAATGTGCCTGCCAATGCAGAAGACATGGATTCGATTCCTGGGTTGGGAAGATCCCCTGGAGAAGGAAATAATAACCTTCTCCAGAATTCTTGCCTGGAAATCCTGTGGACAAAGGAGCCTGATAGGCTACATTCCATGGGGTCATAAAAGAGTAAGCCACAGCTTAGCAACTAAACAACAAAAAGGCTAGAAGCTGAATACAAAGCTCACTGAGTTAAAATCAAGGACTTCATTTCTTTCCAGAGGCTCTAGGGTTTTTAAAACATTTCTTTGATCCCTTGGATCTTGGCACAATTCAACAGTTGTAGGAGTGAGATCCCCATTTTCTTGCTGACTATTAGTTGAGAATCCTTTCCAGCTTCTAGATGCCTTGGCTTATGGCCCGCTTCTTCCATCTTCAACACCATCAGCAGAAGTTCCATCTTTTTTATGTTTCCTTTCTCTTCGTCTTTTTAACTCAACCAGGAAAGGTTCTTCACCTTTAAGGATTCATGTGATGAGGTTGGGTCAACTGGATAATATAGGATAATCTCTCAATCTCAGGATAACCTCAAAGTCTATAATCATGATCATAACTTAAAATAATATTTACATTTTCTTTTAAGAAGTTTTGACAAGTAAGAAGGTTTCTTAGTAGCCTTTCTGGTAAGTCATTTTGTATTCAAATTGCTTCTTTAATCAGTTTTTAATGAATGATTATCATTCTGAACTTCAAGGCTTTGCATATCACAGTTTGTATAGTTATACCTTGCTTTTCAGTTAATTCCTAGAGGAGAATCTTATGCCTCTATTTATAATATTTCAGCTGAACATAAGTGGGAGAATCTCACAATTGCCCCATGTACCATTAACATAATAAAGGGGGCTGTATTTTAGAGTGTGGCCTATCTGACTGATCAATAAATTATAATCTAGCTTGCCAGCAATTTAGCTATAAAACACATACACACAAAACAAACATAGCAGCTACTGAAGTGAAAGAACTGACCAACAGCCAGGCTGACCAGAGTCTTGAATACTTTAGTCTGAAGGACTAAATTTTGACATACTTATTTAAATCTAATTGGAAATTCAGATCTCTATACAGTCATTAATCCTTAAGTTCTAAGCTATTGCTTTTCATCTGTTATTTATGACCTCATTTAGATTTCAGAAAAAATCCAATGCTTCAGGACACATCTTAATTTATACTTTACCTTTAAGATCTGGCTACTCTTTGAGCCAAGAGCACGTTTATTCAAGTGCACAGGAGTTATGAACCACCACCAAAGGTGAATAAATGCACTCATTTATTCACAATGAAGATTGTGAATTTATGCACAGTGAAGATAGAGTTATTAGTCCGCCTTGGTGTCTGAATGGTGATTTGAATAGTAATAAAAATGACACTACTCCTTCTTATAGTTCCAAGGCAGAATCTTCCTATGGGATCATGATTTTTGGCTAGTCATTTCCCAAATCACCAAGAGTAGCAGAGGAAGATGGGGATACTTAATAGCCATCGTGGTGTTCCTTCTGCTAGTTCTAGTCACTAGAGGCTGATGTGATTGCTAGCCAAGACAGAATTTCTATAAAACCCAGCAGCAAAACACTACACATACCTAATGTGTTAATAATGGAGAAAAAAAAAAACTTCAAGTTTCTTTTCTCTCTCACTTGGGATTCTAAAGGGCAATAGGGACCAGCAAACCATCCGGAGGCACAAACCTAGTAGCATAGAATTCAAAACATACATTTCACAAAGGGCAGACCCAAGATGTATTTTCTTTGTATTCTCTAGGGTCAGGCTATTTCTCAAATGCCAATTCCCATCACAATGGGAACCTCTGGCAATTATGAGTGTTCTGCATTCAGCTAAGGGATTTGTGTTCAAGAAACAAAAAGAATGCAAGTATCCTGGTCAGCTAGTGTCAATCACTATTCTCCACTCCACAGGGATTTACTCAAAGGAGAATACAGCTTTCTGTCTCCCTTTAAGGAAGTTTCTCTCTCAATGCCAGAGATTCTTGACTGTTGTCTAAACTCCTGATAAGCAATATGGGGAAAAATAATAACATATTTCTGAAAATGGAGAATGTTTATAAATAACAATTTAGATAAGGTTAAATCACAGAACTTACTGAATATAAAGCAAAAACACAACATGTCCTTGGAAATAACACAGTTCAAAGGCATTCTGTGCCTGGATTTAATGAATCTCACAAGTACAATAAGTATATTAGTGAATGCATCATTATGTTCAGAGAGGTTGATCCATTTCTGAACAGCAAGAATGACAAAACAACTTCCTGGTCCTAAAAGGTCAAATTCCGGAGCATATTACAAAGCCTTTGCAGATTCATTTCTTGACAATTGCATTTTAGAAGTGATTAAATCAAAGTGTCACCATACAGAGAGGAAAAATAACAAGTTCCCTGTTAAACCTGTCATAGCTGAGAGAATAGGCTATGATATGATCTTAGAAACTGAAGTAGTTTTAATGCATTATGGAGTCTACTATTAGCACAAGATGAGAATGAAGGAGTAATTATCAAAATCCAATCACCGATGAGCAAAAATGTTTCTCATATTCTGATGTGAGAAAACGCAAGATTTTTTTTTTTAAGTTAGATTATGCTAGAATTTTACAAATAGTAGTCACCATTAGCACTTAAAGGAATTTTTTTCTTTAAGACATGGCACTAGCTACACCACCATCAATCAGGTACCTGGAGATAAGTGTACAAATACCAACCAACTTCATGAACAGCTGGAAGGTCTGAAATCTCTATGCCTTTGTATTTGGTAACTGACATAGTTGCTTACTTCAGTGCACAGCTGCAGGAAAGAAATCAGACTCTTTTCACTTGTGCAAACTTATACTGACTCATTTATGAAACCCCAAACTATCCTATACCGAAATAGTTTTGGAATACTTTTATATCTATGGAAAATCTATTTGGCTTGCAAAGTCCATATGAGCCTTGCATACAAATTCTGTGTGTTTTCATTGCTTCCACAACTATTTTCTCTTCTCCCATTACATTATAGGTTGAGAGCACATAAGTATGCACTGCCAATAAATAATTTCAGTATAATATGTGTTAGCATTTCCTCACAAATTAATGTTCCCCTGAAGAAGCAAACATAGTAGAAAGGACAGGCAGAATGCATTACACTTACTTAGTTTCATTGCATCATTTTATTTAGGGCTCCAAGCTGATCCCCTTAGTGTAGCTGTAATTTCTTTTGGTCTTACCAGTGTACATTGGGTTAATGAGGTCATCTTGATCACTGTATGGTACCCTAAACCCATTGCATCTCTTAAACAAGCATAATTCTCTAGTGACAAGAAGGAAATAGAGAACAGATTTACATGAATCAAGTTGAGATCTGGAAGCATGTTAGATTTTTCCTTTCATGATTCTCCATGTATATTTGATAATAAAAATTTATCTCAGGTTGGCTTCCTCTGCTAAATCTGCCCCCACTTTAATTCAGGCTATTATTATTTCTACCCCAGATTATGGCAGCAATCCAGCCAGTCCATCTGCCTCCAGTCTGTTTCTGTATTGACTCTATCATCTACACTAATACAATTATGTGTAAAGCACAGATTGGATATTTTTTTCTATCCTGTTCAAATCTTATGATGACCTGATAATTAACTGCATGCTAATTAACAGTATTAAATGTCCCTTGGGCAAATAGCTTCTGAGCATCCAACAGGGAATCATGGAACCCACTCTGAGCTGTGTGAACTTAGAACCCTCAAGACAAAATTTAACATGGTGCACAGTAGGAGTCTAGATCAATACAGAGATGTCTGATGAATAGGAAGACCATACAGTAACCTGATTTTAAGAAGTACCAACTGTGGCCCTGAGGAAAAAAGTCCCCAGAAGAATGAATTTACAAAGGTAGACTATGAGCAACAGCAGAGACAGGAGTTTGCTAACGACTACTCGCAATATTTTGAGATGCACAGTAAAACCAAACTTGAGTCCACCAAATCCAGCTCTGTGTCCCACCCTCAAAGCATCTATGCAGTCCATGAGGATGAGTGCCATATAGTAAAACCCATATCATTATGTCAGTATGAGTCTCAAAATACTTAAGACTGGGCATCTTCCTTTCTTACTCAAGCATTAAAAAAAAAAAAAGTTCTTTCTGTATTGTAGGCCTGAGAGAATTACACAGTTGAGATAAGCAGAAAAGATGGGAAGGAAATCTACAGATGAAAATGGAGAGAATACAGATATACATGTTATTCATATATGGGTTTCAACAAATTCATAGATTCATCAAGAGATAGAAATATAGGATCATTGGCAGATGTATTAAATATCCTGGGATAGAGAGATAAAGAAAAGTGAGACCAAAAGTCATAGATGTGTCACTATGGAAACATGTTTAAGTCATACCCAGCCATTTTTTAAAATGTCTAAAGAGATACAAGTTGTTGTCACTGTTCAGTCCCTAAATTGTGTCCAACTCCTTGTGACCCCATGGATTACAGCACACCAGGCTTCCCTGTTTTTCACTATGTCTTGAGTTTGCTCAAACTCAAGTCTATTGAGTCAGTGATGCCATCCAACCAACCCATCCTCTGTTGCCCCCTTCTCTCCTACCCTCAATCTTTCCCAGCATCAGGGTCTTTTTCCAATGAGTCAGCTCTTGACATCAGGTAGCCAAAATATTGGGGCTTCAACTTCAGCATCAGTCCTTCCAATGAATATTCAGTGCTTAGTCACTCAGTCGTGTCCAGCTCTTTGTTGGACCCAAGGGCTGTTGCCTACCAGGCTTTTCTGTCCATGGGGATTCTCCAGGCAAGAATACTAGAGTGGGTTGCCATGCACTCCTCCAGAGGATCTTCCCAACCCAGGGATTGACCCCAGGTCTCCCATATTGCAGGTGGATTCTTTTTTTGCGTGTCATTTTTTTTTCTTTTTCTTTTTTTTTAAATATAAATTTATTTATTTTAATTGGAGGTTAATTACTTTACAGTATTGTATTGGCTTTGCCATACCATCTGAGCCACCATGGAAGCCCTGGGTATTCAGGGTTGACTTCCTTTAGTTCTGACTGGTTTGATCTCCCTGCTGTCCAAGAGACCTTCAAGAGTCTTCTCCAGCACCACAGTTTGAAAGAATAAATTCTTTGGCACTCAGCCTTCTTTATGGTCTAACTCTCATATCCGTGCATGACAACTGGAAAAATCATAGCTTTGACTATATGGTCCTTCGTCAGCAAAGTGATGTCTCTGCTTTCTAATACATTGCTTAGGTTTGTCATAGCTGTTCTTCCAAGGAGCAAGTTTCTTTTAATTGCTTGGCTTCAGTCACCATCCACATTGATACTGGAGCCCATGAAAATGAAATCTGATACTGTTTCCACATTTTCTATATCTATTTGCCATGAAGTGATAGGAGCAGATGCCATAATCTTCATTTTTTGAATGCTGTGTTTTAAGCCAGCCTTTTCACTCTCCTCATTCACCTTCATCAAGAGGGGTCTTTAGTTTCTCTTCATTTTTTGCCATTACAGTGGTATCATCTGCATATCTGAAGTTATTGATATTTCTCCCGGATATCTTGATTTCAGCTTGTGATTAATCCAGGCCAGCATTTTGCATGATGTACTCTGCATATAAGTTGTATACAGGGTGACAAGAAACAGCCTTGACATACTCCTTTCCCAATTTTGAATCAGTCTGTTGTTCCATGTCCAGTTGTAAATGTTGTTTCTTGTCCTGCATACAGGTTTCTCTGAAGGCAGGTAATGTAGTCTGGTATCCCCATTTCATTAAGAATATGTCACAAAGTCAAAGGCTTTAGCATAGTCAATGAAGCAGAAGTAGATTTTTTTTTTAATTCCCTTGCTTTTTCCAAGATCCAGTGTATGTTGGCATTTTGATCTCTGGTTCCTCTGCTATTTCTAAATCCAGCTTGACTATCTGGAAGTTCTCAGTTTACATACTGCTGAAGCCTAGCTTGAAGGATTTTGAGTATAATCTTGCTGGCATGAGAAATGAGTGCAATTGTATGGTTATTTGAACATTCTTTGGCATTGCCTTTCTTTGGGATTGAGATGAAAAATGACCTTTTCCTGTCCTTTGTCACTGCTGTGTTTTCCAAATTTGTTGGCATAATGAGTGCAGCACTTTAACGGCATCATTTTTTAAGATTTTAAATAGCTCAGCTATTTGAAATAGCTGAGAGGGTGGAACAAATTGAGACTGGAGCATTGAAACATATGCGTTGTCATATGTAAAACAGCTAGTGAGAAGATGCTGTATAATATAGGAAGCTCAACTGGTGCTCTGTGACAACCTAGAGGGTCGGATGAGGGTGGAGTGGGAGAGAGGTTCAAGAGGCAGAGGATATGTGTATATTATGGCTGATTCGCATTGTTGTACGGCAGAAACTAACACAACATTGTAGAGCAATTATCCTCTAATTAAAAATAAATTTAAAAAAAAGACTAACACATTACATGGTTTCTACCAAAGTGTCCCAACATGTGGTTCACATTTGTTAACGATAACACCAAATTTCTACTCAGATTTCAAAAACATATTTTCAGATTTGATAGTAACAGATGAGCTTGCTATGAGATCAGCACCATAATACTATACTGTGAATTCTTATCATTTATTTGAATAAATCATATAGAATACATTAAGACAGAGTATTTATACTATTCCTATACAAGAGGGAGCTGACAACTTAAAAAACTGTAGTTTGTCTAGAGGTATATATTCTTTCAGTAAAATCATAGCCTAAGTAAACTAATGTAAAAAAAGGAACCTAAATAAATTTAAATTAAAAAAAAAAAAGGAAAGGAAGGAGATAGTTCACATGAGTGTGTTACTCTGGCAAGAATACTGAGTAGTCTCTGACATTTAATATCCATGACACATGGAAAAATCACTAACAATATGCCCAATATATTTCTCTTTTTAAAAAGTTTTGAAATAATTTTGAATGAGTAATTTATTAAACTATACTAAAAGAGACATTGTTACATAATTATAGTATAATCATTAAACTCTGTGTGTTTTACATCTCAAACATTTTTCTAAAAGTTTGGGTTGGTTCATTTTTATATCTGGCAGCTTTCTATTTAAATTTTTAAATGTATAAAATATAGTTAAAATACTTCTTGATGACATTTGCTGCTAATTCAAACATCTCTGTCAGTTATGAGTAAGAATTTTAAGTAACCTTTGTACCTTGAAAAAATTCAGTAATCACAAGGACTTGCTAAAATAGTGCAGAGACTCCCCATGTACTTGTCCTTCAACCTTCCTCAATGATAATTTCTTACACAGCCATAGTATGCTATCAACACAAGGAAATTTACATCGGGACAATATTGTTAACTCAACAACAGACCTTTACTGAAATTTCTCCAGTTTTGTGTGTAATCCTGTGTGTGTATGTACACACATGTGCACACACTAAGCAAGAAGTATGGTTATATAAAAACTTGTTACACGTGTAGAATTGAGTACAAACACCACAGTCATGACACAGACGGTCTCATTACACACACACACACACACACACACACACAAAGCTCCTTAATGTTACCATATTTATATTACCATATTATTCCTTAATAACTATACCCTTCTTCCACCTCTAATTTCTGGCACTCATTGATGCATTTACCATTTTCACTTTGAGGTTGAATAAAGACACACAGATACATAGAGAAAAAATAGTTTCTCTATTATCTATACCTGTATGAAATCTATTTTTAAAAATCACTTAGCTGAAGAATGTCATTGCCTTTACTAATAGATTTGGAAAATATTGTTATATTCCTGTCTTTGCTCTCTTATTATTATTCTAGTTGACTGTAAATGCAGGGGTATTTTTATCTTTGTTTTGGACTAAATACTGGTTGGTGGGTTGGCTTTGAAGAAGATTGAAGTTTGACATAAATATAATTTGGTATAGCAGTCTCAAGAACTTCTCTTAATTACTGTCCAAAAACAATCACTGAACTGCATTTCAATAAGAGCTATCAAATCTGAAAGAAGAGACTGTATTATATTCTGAAGTGACAGCAAAAGCCAAAAGAGTTTCTATCCAACAGGAACCCCCTTGCTGCATATTTCTAATGATTGGCACAAGACTGGTAAATTCTTTCACAGATAATGTTTATTACAATATTTCATAATTCACAGTTTAAATATTTAAAAGTTAAGCTATGACATTTGAAATAGCTTATATTTATAGCAATCAAACCATTGTGAATATATTTTAGGGGATTACATAGTTAAGTTAAAAGGATTGCATTCGAAAGAGTGATAATCAAACTGCTAACTATTTGAGACACTTTTTACTTCTCATCAACTATTAACACTTATAGGAAGAAGAACTGTAGCAAGGAACAGAAGTGAACAGTGTGATTATAGGAACCTTTGCCCTGCCTGGCTCTGTTCACCACAACACGCTGTGTTCCTTGTGCTTCTGTGGGACCAGAATGTAAATACGCTCTGACTGTCTCTTTTTCTTTACCTTGCTGGGAAAGGTAAAATTTAATAGAATGTTTAAATTCTCCAGAAATGGTTGTCACAAATAGAGTTGTAGCTTATGTTTCTATGACTTATGGTCAGTCAAATAGTCCATATTATAGTTTTTAATGTAGGTTTCTGAAAATTGACTTTAAAACAAAGTAAAATGTAGAGTTCATCTCAAGATGTGAAAATATTTTTTTTTTGTAGTGTTCCAAGTCTACTGAATCTATTGTGTTGATAAGATTTATGTGGTACAGGAATATTTTTTCAATGTTTGTAGAGAAAATGTATGTCGATACTACCATTAGTTCATTTTTAATTATACAATACTTTTTATAAGTGAAGTGATAATGTACTCAAATTGTTTATATTATTACAGAATTATTTTCTAGCAAATTAGATGTAATATTCAGCACTTCTGGTACTGTGGATTCTAGTGTGTATATCATTCTGCATTTCTAAATGTAAAACTTCCCAATGTAAATCTCTTTGCTCAACTATACTTGGCACAGGAAATAATATATTTGATTTCCTTTCCATAATTTTTTTCTTGCCACCTTGATCTTCTTCCGTTAGCTTGGTGGCATCTATTGCATTGGCATATAGGATTTGGGTGATAGGAATACAAATGAAAGTGAAGCAACTTGCCAAATTTCTTAAAGAATTTACTTTAAAAACTCATGGCTCACATTATGGTCTTAAAACAAAGCACCTTTGTATTAGAATTGCTGGATTGTTTGAAAGAAGTTTTAATGTTTTACACAGTTTTCTATTTTTTCTTCAAAATTCAAATCATATAGTTTATACCATAAACAATAAGTAAAAAAAAAAAAAAAAAGGATAGAAGGGTAATTCCAAACTAGATAAAGATATATGGTTTGAAATGAGAGAGCTCTGAAAGAAAACTAAGAAAATTAGATAACTATCTAAGGCCACGAAAGCCTTCAAAACCTTCCCCACCCATCTGCAGTCCCCAAGCTGCCTACTAATGTTAGGAGTGGATAACAGGCAACCAATGGTTCAAAAGGAACCTAACTGCACAAGAATTGATGTTTCACTTTCTTATATTGGAGCTTGTAAGGAGAGTTTCAAGAATGAATGCCATGGCACAAATTGGCAGAAAGAGATTTCTACTGCCTCTAAATCTTTCTTGCATTCAAAGTATAACAAGAATTGTAATCTTCCTTCACTTCCAACAAAATAAGAGCAAACAGACAAGTAAAGCCTATTTATTTGGGATGGGGAGGGAGGAGAAAGTCCAAGTATTCACAGTGATAAAGCCCACAGAAACCAAAACTTGAGCTAATAGAAGTCCATGATTAAAACTCAGTGGGAATTAAACACCACAGCAGAAGCCAGGAAAATGCTTGGTGACACAAAGATAGCACATTTTCTCTATATCTGAGAATAATGTCTGAGCCCTTAACTGACATTCCTTATTTATCCCAACAGAGCTATTTTTCTTTGCCTTGTTTCAGACCCAGAGGCTTATTTACAGGACTGCCTCATTTTGGCAGATTCTGTCGCCATCTGGACCGTGGTTGGCTTTGAACAATAAGAAACATTGAAAAGAGATAATAGAGAGAAGTTAAGTCAATGTATTTACTTATATGCCCCACCTATTCTCTCAATACCTCTCCCCACTTGATCTGTTGCCTGCCAAGACAAATTTTGGCAGTGGCTGCCTTCCTCTTTATAACCTATGACTATTTTCATTGGGTTCCTTTGTTGCCTCTCCCGTTCCCTCTTTGTTTATAAGGATAGTAACTATGCCCTCCTCTTTAGAATCCCTCAGTCACTCCTCTTGTTTTATTGTTATTTCTAAGGCTTTGACTGTATGGTTCATAACAAACTGTGGAAAACTCTTTAAGAGATGGGAATACCAGACCATCATACTTGTCCCTGAGAAAACTGTATGCAGGTCAAGAAACAACAATTAGAACCTTATATGGAACAACTGACTGGTTCACAATTGAGAAAGGAGTATGAAAAGGCTGCTCATTGTCACCCTGTTTATTTACCTTATATGCAGTGCACAGCATGCAAAATGCCAGGCTGGATGAGTTACAAGCTGGAATCAAGATTGCCTGGAGAAATATCAATAACCTCAGATATGCAGATGCTATCACTCTAATGGCAGAAAGTGAAGAGGAACTAAAGAGCCTCTTGATGAGGGTGAAAGAGGGGAGTAAAAAAAAAAAAAAAAAACCTATTTAGGCCAGTTTAACTCAATATTAAAAACTAAATTTAACTCAATATTAAAAAAAAAAAAAAAACCCTAAGATCATGGCATCTGGTTCCATCACCTCATGGCAAACAGAAAGGGAAAAGGTGGAAGCAGTGACAGATTTCCTCTTCTTGGGCTCAAAAATTACTGAAGATGGTGACTGCAGCTATGAAATTAGCAGATGATTGCTTCTGGGAAGGAAAGCTATGACAAACCTAGACAATATATTAAAAAGAAAGACATCACTTTGCCAACAAAGGTCTGTCTGGTCAAAACTATGGTCTTTCCAGTAGTCATGTATGGATGTGAGAATTGGATCATACATAAGGCAGAAGGCCAAAGAATTGATGCTTTCCAACTGTGGTGTTGGAGAAGACTCTTGAGAGTCCCTTGGACTGCAACGAGAACAAACCAGTCAATCCTAAAGGAAATCAGTCCTGAGTATTCATTGGAAGGGCTGATGCTAAAGCTGAAGCTCCAAAACTTTGACCACCTGCTAAAAAAACTGATTCACCAGAAAAAACCCAGATTCTGTGAAAGATGGAATGCAGAAGGTGAAGAGGGTGACAGAGGATGAGAAGGTTGGATGGCATCTCTGTTTCAATAGACATGAACTTGGGCAAACTATGGGAGATGGTGAGGGACGGGGGGCCTGGAGTGCTGCCGTCCATGAGGTCGCAGAGTTGGACATGACTTGGAAACTGAACAACCACCACCTTGTTTATACCTCTATAAATAATCTTATCTTCATACTCTATTTCTTTGAGTGTGCTGTTTATCACCTGATCTTGAGTTTTACCCTCTGGCAAAAACAGAAGGAAAATGTGAGGTAGAAATTACTAAACTTATTAAATATTTACCTCTAAAATATTCGAAGCTATGAGATTCCTTAGAACCAGTAGACGATTTTTCCATCAATAGAGAAAGTGCTATAAAAAAAACTAAGTAAAACTGTATTCAGTTCAGTTCAGTTCAGTCGCTCAGTCATGTCCGACTCTTTGGGACCCCATGAACTGTAGAACGCCAGGCCTCCCTGTCCATCACCAACTCCCGGAGTTCACTCAAACTCATGTCCATCGAGTCGGTGATGCCATCCAGCCAGCTCATCCTCTGTCATTCCCTTCTCCTCCTGCCCCCAATCCCTCCCAGCATCAGGGTCTTTTCCAATGAATCAAATCTTCGCAGCAGGTGGCCAAAGTATTGGAGTTTCAGCCTCAGCATCAGTCCTTCCAATGAACACCCAGGACTGGTATCCTTTAGGATGGACTGGTTGGATATCCTTGCAGTCCAAGGGACTCACAAGAGTCTTTTCCAGCACCACAGTTCAAAAGCATCAATTCTTCGGCACTCAGCTTTCTTCACAGTGCAACTCTCACATCCATACATGACCACTGGAAAAATCAAAGCCTTCACTAGACGGACCTTTGTTGACAAAGTAATGCCTTTGCTTTTTGATAGGCTATCTAGGTAGATCATAATTTTCTTCCAAAAAAGTAAGCATCTTTTAATTTCATGGCTGTAATCACCATCGGCAGTGATTTGGAAGCCCCCCAAAAAATAAAGTCTGACACTGTTTCCACTGTTTCCCCATCTATTTTCCACGAAGTGATGGGACCAGATGTCATGATCTTCGGTTTCTGAATGTTGAGCTTTAAGCCAACTTTGTCACTCTCCTCTTTCACTTTCAACAAGAGGCTTTTTAGTTCCTCCTCATTTTGTGCCATAAGGGTGGTGTCATCTGCATATCAGAGGTTATTGGTATTTCTCCCGGGAATCTTGATTCCAGCTTGTGCTTCTTCCAGCCCAGCATTTCTCATGATGTGCTCTGCGTATAAGTTAAATAAGCAGGGTGACAACATACAGCCTTGACGTACTCCTTTTCCTATTTGGAACCAGTCTGTTGTTCCATGTCCAGTTCTAACTGTTGCTTCCTGACCTGCATATAGGTTTCTCAAGAGGCAGGTCAGGTGGTCTGGTATTCCCATGTCTTTCAGAATTTTCCACAGTTTATTGTGATCCACACAGTCAAAGGCTTTGGCATAGTCAGTAAAGCAGAAATAGATGTTTTTCTGGAAAACTCTCTTGCTTTTTCCATGATCCAGCAGATGTTGAAAATTTGGTCTCTGGTTCCTCTGCCTTTCCTAAAACCAGCTTGATCATCTGGAAATTCATGGTTCACATATTGCTGAAGTCTGGCTTAGAGAATCTTGAGCATTATTTACTAGCCTGTGAGATGAGTGCAATTGTGTGGTAGTTTGAGCATTCTTTGGCATTGCCTTTCTTTGGGACTGTATTAGACATATTAAAAAAATTCTCATTTCGTACACTTGAGTTTATGGCCTTTAAAATTCAACCTCCTTCAAAGAAAACATACAGATGGCTAACAAACACATGAAAAGATGCTCAACATCATTCATTATCAGAGAAATGCAATTCAAAACCACAATGAGGTACCATTTCACACCAGTCAGAATGGCTGCTATCCAAAAGTCTACAAGCAATAAATGCTGGAGAGGGTGTGGAGAAAAGGGAACCCTCTTACACTGTTGGTGGGAATGCAAACTAGTATAGCCACTACGGAGAAGAGTGTGGAGATTCCTTAAAAAACTGGAAATAGAACTGCCTTATGATCCAGCAATCCCACTGCTGGGCATACACACTGAGGAAACCAGAACTGAAAGAGACACATGTACCCCAATGTTGATCGCAGCACTGTTTATAATAGCCAGGACATGGAAGCAACCTAGATGTCCATCAGCAGATGAATGGATAAGAAAGCAGTGGTACATATACACAATGGAGTATTACTCAGCCATTAAAAAGAATACATTTGAATCAGTTCTAATGAGGTGGATGAAACTGGAGCCTATTATACAGAGTGAAGTAAGCCAGAAAGAAAAACACCAATACAGTATATTAACGCATATATATGGAATTTAGAAAGATGGTAATGATACCCCTGTATGCAAGATAGCAAAAGAGACACAGATGAATAGAACAGTTTTTTGGACTATGGGAGGGGGAGAGGGTGAGACGATTTGGGGGAATGACACTGAAACATGTATAATATCATATAAGAAATGAATCGCCAGTCCAGGTTCAATACAGGATGCTTGGGGCTGGTGCACTGGGATGACTCGGAGGGATGGTACAGGGAGGGAGGTGGAAGGGGGGTTCAGGATGGGGAACACGCGTACGCCCATGGCAGATTCATGTTGATGTGTGGTAGAACCAATAGAATATTGTAAAGTAAAAAAAAAAAATTTTTTAATATTAAAAAAAAAACTTGAACCTGCTACATACAAAGATGTTCTTCAATTTTCTTTTGAAAGCCATTTCAAAAAATAAACTTCTATTCATTCCAAAAAATATAATTTTAAAAGAATTCTATAGATTATTGTTCAGTTCAGTTCAGTCGTTCAGTCATGTCCGACTATTTGCGACCCCATGAATCGCAGTGCATCAGGCCTCCCTGTCCATCACCAACTCCCAGAGTTCACTCAGACTCACGTCCATCGAGTCAGTGATGCCATCCAGCCATCTCATCCTCTGTCGTCCCCTTCTCCTCCTGCCCCCAATCCCTCCCAGCATCAAATTCTTTTCCAATGAGTCAACTCTTCGCATGAGGTGGCCAAAGTACTGGAGTTTCAGCTTTAGCATCATTCCTTCCAAGGAAATCCCACGCCTGATTTCCTTTAGAATGGACTGGTTGGATCTCCTTCCAGTCCAAGGGACTCTCAGGAGTCTTCTCCAACACCACAGTTCAAAAGCATCAATTCTTTGGTGCTCAGCCTTCTTCATAGTCCAACTCTCACATCCGTACATGACCACTGGAAAAACCATAACCTTGACTAGACAGGCCTTTGTTGGCAAAGTAATGTCTCTGCTTTTGAATATGCTATTTAGGTTAGTCATAACTTTTCTTCCAAGGAGTAAGCGTCTTTTAATTTCATGGCTGCAGTCAGCATCTGCAGTGATTTTGGAGTCCCAAAAAATAAAATCTGACACTGTTTCCACTGTTTCCCCATCTATTTCCCATGATTATTTTTAAAGTCTTATAATTGAAATTTATTCTCAAACCAAATACTCACAGACTAATTTTCTTAACTACTCTAAAACTAATATGTAAAACTGATATCAGAGTTTAATCATACACTGAAGGAGTCATTTTTAATCTAGAAGTATTATAGATATAATTATTATTTTCAGCATGAACTAGTTTTACATTTATAAGCCATAATTTTACTAGGCTTTATTCAATTATATGCTTCTCCAGTGACTCAGTGGTAAAAAAAAAAATCCACCTGCCAATGCAGGAGAGGTAGGTTTGATCCCTGGGTCAGGAAGATCCCCTGGAGAAAGAAATGGCAACCTGCTCCAGTATATTTGCCTGGAAAATCCCATGGACAGAGGAGCCTGGTGGGCTGCACTCCATGAGGTCACAAAGAATTGGACACACCTTAGTGACTAAGCAGCAGCAGCAACAGCATTCAATTGTAGGACTCACAAAGATTGAAAATTAAACCCAAACTGTCTTTAAATTCAATATCTTCTACCTGTATCCAGTCTTTTAAAGGAGATCTGTGAGTACACATGTATGTGTATTGGTTTCTCTGTGTGTAGCCGATTTGGGCAAAACTCAAACAGGGTAAGTCCAAAGAAATCCATGACAAGACACATCATAATCTAACTTCTAAAATCTAAAGACAAGAAAAAATTCTTGAGAGCAGCAGAGAGAAATGATGCATTGCTTATTTGAAACACCAATTCAAATGACAGAGGATTTCTCATCTGAAACCATAAAGGCCAGGAAATACTGGCACACCATTTTTCAAGTGCTGGACAAAAATAACCACAGATTCCACATCTGATGAAAATATCCTTCAGGATAAAGATAGTCTCAGATGAATGAAAACTGACATAATTTGTCCCTAGCAACTCTATCATTAAAAAATAAGTAAAGGAAACTGTAAACAGTAAGGAAATAATCAGAGAAGTTGTTTCAGAACTTGAGGCAAAAAAAGAAGGAACACTGAAATGGATGAAAACAAGTGTAAATACAAAAGACTGTCTTCTTTTCTCATGAAGCTTATGACATATTTGATGAATGAAGAACAAATTAGAATACCACATGATGTGGTTCTCGGCGCATGCAGAAGAAACACCAAGGGCTATTATATTTTAAAAGTATGGAGGGTAAAGGAATCTAATGAAGGTAAATTTTCCACATTTCACTTGAAATGATAAAACATCAAACCAGTAGGCTGTAAGTTTTATAAGTATACGATAACACATTGAATGGCCACTGAGAAACTATACAAAGATTTTACACATATAAATAAGCAAAAAATAAATCAAGACGAGCCTTTTATTTTCTCTTTTAGGTGTTAAAATACAACAGTCAAGTGGAATAAGGGAGAGATATCTAAATGTTTCTTTTATAGGTGACATACACAGGGGCTGAGATGCCCTAAGTAGCTGACCTTGGGGTTAGAGTTATACTTGGTCTCCATAAGGCCAGATTCAAAATTGAAGGAGGTTCCCACAAGAGAGCACACTGGGTAACATGTAATCATAATTATGTTATTAAACTCAATTATAAAAATTCAATAAATAAAATATAGTCTGACAAAAACGTTTACTGGAGTTACAGAAATTAGGGAAGAAAAAGCCTGGTTCATGGTTTGCTGCTATGATCTAACAACTGTGTAATGTATTATGCTGAAGGTTTCTGACTCATTTGAAGTACGCGGGACAGGAAATACAGTCTAGGGAAGATAATAAAATTTTGTTTTCTATCAATATATCTTCAAGGAGCTTTTCCTGTATCATCTAATGTAATCGTCTCACAAGCCTGTATGACAAGATATTTTAGCCTCATTTTATAAAAGGTATAATATATTTGAGACTTTAATATATAATATATAATTATTATATATAATAATATATAACTATAATATAATTGAGAATTTAATATCCTGGATAAAATCATTTAGCCCAATATGACTGAATAAAAATATACAACTGGTCTAACTTTCACAGATCTTGCTAATTAATAGGATTCCCAGCTGGACTTAGCAAAGGATCTGGGTTGGTTAGAAAGTAATAATCTCTCTGCCACTTCTTTCCTCCTATAGTACGCAGCATGGACTTGTTTAGTCCACAATTAAGAAATCTTTATCTTACTCAATTTTTAAATTATAAGAGTGGACAAATTTTTTGAGAATGGCATTGAAACATATATAATATCACATAAGAAATAAATTGCCAGTCCAGGTTCGATGCAGGATACAGGAAGCTTGGGGCTGGTACACTGGGATGACCCAGAGGGATGGTATGGGGAGGGAGGTGGGAGGAGGGTTCAGGATTGGGAACATGTGTACACCCGTGGCGGATTCATGTTGATGTATGGCAAAACAATATTGTAAAGTAATTAGCCTCTAATTAAAATAAATAAATTTAATTTAAAAAAAATAAATAAAAAGCAGGACAGTCATTTTTCTGTCCATGAAAATATACACATAGGATTGTAAAACCTCCAAAAAGGAAAAATAAAACAGATAAACATAAAACCTAAAAAAAATAATAATAAAATAAAATAAAACATGACTTGGTGACTGAGATCATAAGGAGATTTTTTAAATGAAATAAAAGTAGAAGGTCAAAAGAAAAAAGGATTATGCAATGAATTTTTGTTAAAATGTTTGTTTGTCTTTATTACTTTCTAAATGATGAATCTTGTAAGAAAGTGGTGTATATGCACTATTCATATTTGTTCTGACAAATCATTTTTCCCATTGTTTAAGAATATAGGCTCAAAGTCAACTGACATGGATAATGCATCATCTGCTTCTTCCTAACTGTGCAACCTTGGGGAAGATATTTAAGCTATCTAGAGTTTAGTATATTAATTTGTAAATTGAGTATAACCATTGGAGTGCTCAGAGATTAAATTAATGATATGTATAAAAAAGTCCAGCAACTTCTTGGCAAAGTATTTCTTGGGTAAAAAAGAAAAATCAACTTTTTAAAATGAGTATCTGGCAAACAATGTCTGCTTAAAAACATGGATAGAAGATAATACTGACAAGGTCATAGTCATGACCTCCCACTGGAAACTTACTTCCACGTCTATCTAGTCTTTGAAACCTAAACAAACAAACAAACAAATAAAAATCCAGCAAATAACTATAATCCATTATGGTCATTTGGGATCTGGGTGAAAGGGCATAGGGGGATCAAAGAAAACGCATCCCTTCTTTGGAAAGAGTATTTCAAAGTCAATCCCCTAGCTAATCTGAGTCAAGGCTATCTTGTGGAACCTAGCACTGCACATTGTTAATGAGTATTTTTATAACCTTTAAAGAAAACCAGTGTAGCAAAACATAAAATAGTCTGAAAATACAGTAGAAATATAATACTTACTCAATATTAGAAAGATAGACTCTTATTTGGAAGGAAATGTTTGAAAGGGAAAAAAAAAAAAACACAAGCTGTAGCTTTTCTTACAGCTAAAGACCAAGGAATTCTATTGGAAGGACAGATGCTGAAGTTCTTAGTAACTTGGCCACCTAATGCAAAAAACCAACACATTGAAAAAGACCCTGATGCTGGGAAAGATTGAAGGCAAAAGGAGAAGGGGACAGCAAAGGATGAGATGGCTAGATAGAATCACCAACTCAATGGACATGAATAAGAGCAAACTCTGGGAGATAGTGAAGGACAGAGGACCCTGGCCTGCTGCAGTCTAAGGAATCACACGATTTAGTGACAGACAACAATGTTTTATAATCTTTAAAGAAACCAATATAGCAAAACATAAAATAGTCTGAAAAAATACAATATAAATATAATACTTATTCAGTATCAGAAAGATAGTCTTATTAGGGAGGAAATGATTGGGAAAAAAAAAAGCTGCAGCTTTTCTACAGCTAAAGATCATGGAATAAAAGATGAAAGTTAAGCCTCTTAGGTGGAATGTTATGAATTCCAACTGTGTACAGTGGAGAAGTTAACAGAAGACTAATTCCTAAAGAAAAAAAAAAGCTTTAAAAATTAAGCACTTAAATCAACATATCATTCTGGTTTAAAAGAAAAGAATGACATCTGGGAAGTGGATTTTTATTTTTTAATCAAATACATATATAAAAACAAAACCCTTTACAACTTTAAATGATCAATGTTACCATGAGTAATTGTATTTTATTTTTGTAAGGCACATATTGATTAAAAAATTATTTGTTTCTAGTAGTCACTTGTCAGTTCAGTTCAGTCACTCAGTCGTGTCCGACTCTGCAACCCCATGAACTGCAACACGCCAGGCTTCCCTGTCCATCACCAACTCCAGGAGTTTACCCAAACTCATGTCCACTGAGTCTGTGATGCCATCCAACCATCTCATCCTCTGTCGTCCCGTTCTCCTCACAATATATTATTTTTATAAAGTATTCTGCAGTGATAGAATCCTTTGTCACTTTAGAAAAAACCTTATGCATTTCAAACAATTTATAAACCATCAACTCTATAACAAGGGCCTAAATTTTTTAAGAACCCATTTAAAAAATTAAAACTTCAAGATTAAGATTTCCATTTTATTACACAATATATGTCAGGTTAATTAATTATTCTTGTCCATTCTCCAATATTCAACTACCATTGAAGTGTGAATTGGTGAGTCATATTCACTTATTCATGTCCTAAGGAAACTACTTTTGTTAAATTCGGTTATATAATAAAAATAAGAAAAATGTTTCCTCAAATTTGACTACTACTTAGTCCTTTCCAAGACTTTTAGTACAATATATTGTTCTTTATTTAAAACTATTTCAAAATTGTGAGATTCATGGGATAATTCTTAAAGTTACTTGGATAGAAATTTCTCCTTAACATTTTTCAATTTTTTCCTACTGTAAGTCTTAGAATGTGTTCTATTTCCTTGTATTAAATTTAATAAGAGAATAAATTTTCTATAAGAACTTCTGAAGACAAATCTGAGGTGAATTTTATTTTGAAGAACTGTCAGTTCCTACTGTGTTTGCTTAGAAACATAAGGCCATGTTTTAATGTTAGTACTAAACAAAAGAATAAGTAAAATTTAGACAACACCATTCTCTATGCATCTTTTTTCATAGGACAGAGATTATTCCAATGCTTTGGATTTGATTTGGGATATTATTATTCAATTTTGTTGTTACTGTTCAGTTGTTAAGTTGTGTACAACCCTTGAGGACCTCAAGGATTGCAGCATATCAGGCTTCCCTGTCCTTCATGAAATCCAAGTTTTCTCAGACTCATGTCCATTGAGTCGGTGATGCTACCCATCTCATCCTCAGTTGCCCCCTTCTTCTCCTGCTCTCAATCTTTCCCAGCACCAGGGTCTTCTCCAATTTTAAGAAACCTTCATTTATAACCAGAGAAGCCTCATGTTCTCTAGCTGCTGAAATTACTCTCTTCTTTAATGCCTAAATAAAATGACTCAAGCTGAATCCTATATGGTTTCAGAAATTAGAGTCCTGCTTTGAAAATTCTCAAAGATGGTTTCAGGGAGGTAATGTGAACAGTTGTTTCTTTACACCTCTCACTGCTGAATTCACTTCCCAATAATGCTTTGGTTACCTCTCAGAATGCTGTATCAGCTTACTCCAGTTTTCAATAACCATAAAACTTGGGGGAAAAGTATATCTGATTCTCCAAGGTAGAGAAATGACAAGACTAAAATCAAATTTAAAAGTTAATAAAACTTTTTTTTTTTTTTAGGTTTGGGAGATGGAGTGGGAAGCTGGTGAGGGCAACCACAGCATGAAATAGAAAATAACCAAAAAGTAGAGGGTACATAAAAAGTAATGAACTAGAAATATATACAACCACAGAGATAAACCTCAAGTGTCTCATATTAGGAAATAGAAGCCAGACTCAAATGGCATGATCCAATTTATATTATAGGCAAAGCTCAATAGAAGTCTACAGAGACAGTACAGACCAGTGGTTGCCAGGCGCAGAAGAAAGGAACACCTACAAAGGGGCATGAAGGAAAGTTATGGAGTGAAGGAACTGTCAGACACTGGTTGTAATCATGTTTTAGTTCAGTTCAGTTGCTCAGTTGTGTCCAACTCTTTGTGACCCCATGAATCGCAGCACGCCAGGCCTCCCTGTCCATCACCAACTCCCGGAGTTCACTCAAACTCACATCCATCGAGTCGGGGATGCCATCCAGCCATCTCATCCTCTGTTGTCCCCTTCTCCTCCTGCCCCCAATCCCTCCCAGCATCAGGGTCTTTTCCACTGATTCAACTCTTTGCATCAGGTGGCCAAATATTGGAGTTTCAGCTTCAGCATCGGTCCTTCCAATGAACACCCAGGACTGATTTCCTTTAGGATGGACTAGATGGATCTCCTTGCAGTCCAAGGGACTCTCAAAAGTCTTCTCCAACAACACAGTTCAAAAGCATCAATTCTTCAGCACTCAGCTTTCTTCACAGTCCAACTCTCACATCCATACATGACCAGTGGAAAAACCATAGCCTTGACTAGACAGATCTTTGTTGGCAAAGTAATATCTCTGCTTTTCAATATGCTATCTAGGTTGGTCATAACTTTCCTTCCAAGGAGTAAGCGTCTTTTAATTTCATGGCTGCAGTCACCATCTGCAGTGATTTTGGAGACCAAAAAAACAAAGTCTGACACTGTTTCCACTATTTCCCCATCTATTTCCCATGAAGTGATGGGACCAGATGCCATGATCTTCGTTTTCTGAATGTTAGCATTAAGCCAACTTTTTCACTCTCCACTTTCACTTTCATCAAGAGGCTTTTTAGTTCCTCTTCACTTTCTGCCATAAGGGTGGTGTCATCTGCATATCTGAGGTTATTGATATTTTTCCTGGCAATCTTGATTCCAGCTTGTGCTTCTTCCAGCCCAGCATTTCTCATGATGTACTCTGCATATAAGTTAAATAAGCAGGGTGACAATATGCAGCCTTGATGTACTCCTTTTCCTATTTGGAACCAGTCTGTTGTTCCATGTCCAGTTCTAACTGTTGCTTCCTGACCTGCATATAGGTTTCTCAAGAGGCAGGTCAGGTGGTCTGGTATTCCCATCTCTTTCAGGATTTTCCACAGTTTATTGTGATCCACACAGTCAAAGGCTTTGGCATAGTCAATAAAGCAGAAATAGATTTTTTTCTGGAACTCTCTTGCTTTTTCCATGATCCAGCAGATGTTGGCAATTTGATCTCTGGTTCCTCTGCCTTTTTCTAAAACCAGCTTGAACATCTGGAAGTTCATGGTTCACATATTGCTGAAGCCTGGCTTGGAGAATTTTGAGCATTACTTTACTAGTGTGTGAGATGAGTGCAATTGTGTGGTAGTTTGAGCATTCTTTGGCATTGCCTTTCTTTGGGATTGGAATGAAAACTGACCTTTTCCTGTCCTGTGGCCACTGCTGAGTTCTCCAAATTTGCTGGCATATTGAGTGCAGCACTTTCATAGCATCATCTTTCAGGATTTGAAATAGCTCAACTGGGATTCCATCACCTCCACTTGGAGATGAGGCTCTTTGTGATGTAATTAAGGTTGTACAAAGTCACAAGTATAGGACCTTCATCCCATAGGACATATGCCCTTATAAGAAGCGCTGCCAGAAAGCTTTCATTCTGCATGTGCACAGAGGAAAGGCCATCTGAGGGCACTGAGAGGAGGCAGCTGTCTACAAGCCAGGAAGAGACCCCTCAACAGAAACCAATTCTGATGGCACATTTATCTTGGAATTCTAGCCTGCAGAACTGTAAGAAAATAAATATCTGTTGCTCAAACCATGCAGTCTGTGGTATTTTATCATGGCAGCTTGAGCTGACTAAACAGAAACTCCTGTGTCATGGCCTCCCACCACCGTCTCATAGTTTGACTACCAGGGCAAACCCTGAGTGAAAATAATTGCTTAACAAGTGACTCTGGTTTTGGGGAACACTTGTTGTCAGAATATGGACTACTGTGGCTTCTATTTTCCCAATGCGGGACATATAATGTTTATTGATTTTGATTTTCTTTTGATAAAGCCTTTTATGCCTTCTACATGGAGATGTTTGAGGCAGTGGGCTATAAAACCATATCTAATATTTGATTCAATTGGAAACAATAAAGTGCTGCTATATTAATTTTTATAATTATAGTTCATTTTTGTTGTCTTACATACTTTTGCTCTTCATTTTACACCAAAATTATATTATTTATACAGGCAAAACATTTTATATATTTTATAGAACTATTATATTAACAGCACAGTTTCATCTAGTGAGCTGTAAAATCATGGTCTAAAGTTTCCTAAGTAGAAATCTGTATGACTCAATGGGTGATGTTACAACTAGTCACTAAGGCTCGATGACTGTTGCCTATACACTAGCTCTAGACAATCCACATTGACACATCAGATATTTAAGGGTAATATTGGTGACAATTTTCCCAAGTATAAAAATTTCCTTAAATTTATTAGCTCCTCTTTAAGAGCTAATTAACATCAGACTTATTAATCTTCTTTTAGTATGCTTTCTTAGCATTTGGTCCTGATGGTGAAACTTTTTTAAGCATTATATATTTGAGTGAACTGAAAATTTACTCAACACTAAGCTTTATCATAAGAAAAACATTTTTTATAATAATCTATAAGGATGAAGCATAATGCATAACCCCAATCCTAATCACACAGAAAATTTATGGTTTATTTTTTTCTCAGTAATCTATAGATATTAGGCTAATGTGGACAGAAACTAAAAAATTAAGTATGTGTGTATTTAAAATTAATTTATTTAACTACAGGATATTTCAAACGATAAGCATCGTATACTCAATATCCTTATTTTATAGGTGAGAAAACTGGGTTGTAGAGAAGTTAAATAATTTTCCCAGTATACAAAAATAGGAAGTTACAAAGTTAAGATTTAAATCTAATCTTTGAAGTTACAGCTCAAGATTTTCACTACCATAATATCCTAAAACAAATCCATATGAATAAAAATCCATACCAACCATGAAGTTATGGTAAAACAATACATAGAAAACACCAGTGATAAAATGTGATTTCTAAGGGAAATAAACAGATTTTAGGTACCTCAAATATGAAACACATAAGCAGCCAGTTCCAGAAACTTTTGACAGATAAAAAAATTAGAAACTGGGTGACCTAGTTAATGAATATAAGCATCCAAATGCAATAGATACATTTAATAACCCATAATCAGAAACTGTGTTGGCTATTCCTACTAAAAAGATAAATTTCCAGTAAAATGCCCAATGAGGTTACAATTTAAATGATAATGCTACTAATTATATTCTGGTTTCACATTTCATTGACTAGCATAATTTGTTTATTGCACATTTCCCCTGCAGCTAAAAGAAAAATGCTTTTGTTTCTGCTAGAGTTCTTGATTATCATTTTTGAAACCTTCTTTAATAACCAGTTTGAATGGAATAGCCCACTTCATTTCTATGGAGGGGGTTTCTGAAGCAAAAAAAATATATATTATCTATTTATTATGAAGGTATATATCCTGTCAAACAGCATCTCCGAAGTAATGTGTGCCTGCTCAGTCGTGTCCAACTCTTTGCAATCCCAAGGTCTATAACCCATCAGTCTACTCTGTCCATGGGATTCTCCAGGCAAGAATGCTGGAGTGGGTTGCTATATATACCCCTAGAGGATCTTCCCAACCCTGGGATGGAATCCACATCCCCTTCACTGCAGGCAAATTCTTTACCACTCAGTCACCTATGAAGCCCCCTCCTAAGTAATGCTATCAGGTAAAATCTTACAATTCTCAGGAAAAAAAATAGCTGTCATGTATAACTGCAAGATATTCTTTCACTTGTGGCTAGAATTCAATATCTACAATCCTTAATCTCTGAATTAAATAATAACTTTTATGTAAAATTGGATTTGTTTTAGTTTAACACTCTATGTGTAGAGATTGGACTACATTTGTCTTTGGCATATGTCAAGAGATTGTGCTCTTTATATTTCATAATTGAGACATGCATATGTATTTTGTTTGTCTGAACAGTGAAAAAGTGCACAGACTAAACTGTGCAACTTTTCTTTTACCTCTTAATATTCAAGACAAAAAGATAACTTTGTACATCTCTGAAAGAAATGCTTCAAAAGCAGAGGAACATCAGTTGCTTAAATCAGCAGCAATACTGGCATGTGCTGGTTTTGAAATTTTTTTTGTTTTGTTTTCAAAAAACATTTTGTCAGTAATTTAGCATCATTACAAAAAAGAACTTGTGAACACTGATTTACAAAGTTTGATTTTTGATAGATTTTTATTTCCTTAATAATCTATTTTTGAACCTTATCAAGAAAGAAAGAAGGGAGAGGAAATAAGAAGGAAGGGAAGGAAAGAAATGATGGAGGGAGGAAGAAGAAAAGAAGGAGGAAAGAAAGAAAGAAAGAAGCATCAACCACACAATAAAGAGACATTTTTCTAAAAACAACAACAACAACAAAATGCCCTCAATACTCTCTACCTTCAGCAATTCTTTCCCATCCTTCCCATTTAGTGTCACATTTTCTTACTGCTCCTGCTCCTGCTCCTGCTAAGTCACTTCAGTCGTGTCTGACTCTTAGCGACCCCATGGACTGCAGCCCACCAGGCTCCCCTGTCCATGGGATTTTCCAGGCAAGAGTACTAGAGTGGGGTGCCATCGCCCTCTCCAAGTGGTTGCTAATAGAGCAAAGAACACGACTAAGAAAAGACATGTTAGAGTTCATTAGCTGTGCGTGTTTCATAGAACACCACTGCTTTCTTTCATTGTTGGAAACAATTTGGTTCAAACAAAAGGGTGGTCTGTAAAGGCTGTCAGTACTGTGCTCACTCAGTCAAAGACACAGTACGTTTCTCTTTTACTTTGAGTCTGGCTGCACTGTGAACACACCAGAATTCTGTGCTCTCAGAGCATCACCTATGAATGAGAGGGACGAGGAATGATGATAACATACACATGTCATGGATTTCCTCTACTACAGTGCATATTCCATTCTCCTATTGGACTTCATTTACAAAATATAAGTTCAAAGATAAAATTATGAAGAATTTCAAGATGGTGACAGCAGAACCCTAAACATAGGTCCTTTAAAACCTAGGACTCTTTGAAACTACAGAGGTTGCTCATACAGGAAGTCAGCCCCAACTTCATAGATAAGTGGGTAGCAAGGTAGGCAGATAGATAGAGGTAGATCTTAGGGAAAAAATACTTTTTTAAAAGGTAAAAGAAACCTCAAGAGAATAAAAGTGACGAGAAATGATCAAAAGATGAATATATTTTTAGGAGACAAAGGAGTTTGGATGTGGGCTTTAAGAGAAAAAAGAAATCAAAAGAAATTGAAGGTTTTAGGCCTGAGAAACTAGAAAGATGGAGTTATTATTTAATCAAACAGGAACTACACCAAGAGATGGTGGTTTGAGAGATGAGAGACATCAGAAGTTCAATTTTGGATGAATTAAGTTTAAGTGCCTGTTATGCATCCCAATGTAAATCTCAATTAGGCAGTTGGATATGTGAGTATACAGAGTAGAGAAGATATCTGAACTGGAGATTTAATTTGAGAGGAGTCAGCACAGTGGTGACATGATATTTAAAGCTACGAGAAGTGAGAAAAGCTAATAAAAGAAGTACAGATGGAGAAGAGAGAGGGTTAAAGACTCAGACTCAGCGCACTTCAATATTTAGATATCAACGAAATGACATGTGAGCTACAAGGGAAACTTGAAAGCTAATTTTCACAAATTATAATCTACTTCTTAAGATTGCTAGATGATGAAAGATAAAAATAATATTATCTTAACAAAATTATGAACAGTGTTGCCTTCTCACTCCAACTACAGTTCTCCCCCATCTTGTTCCTTTCTTATGCCTTTCACATAGAGTTCACTGAACAATAAAAAAAAAAAGTAAATTTATTCATATATTCAATTGTATTACCGTTGTTTGCTCTCCTAATACCTTCAATTACTGTTCAGTTGTCAAGGACAGGAAACATGTCTTACTAATCTCTGTATCTCTACCATTAAATTAATCACCTGCACATGAAAAACACTTATTTTTTTCTCAAAAAAATGAATATATTCTCAGCAAACAAGGTCATTCCATGGCTGTAGAGTAGACTTTTACACTAATGATGACTTATATAATTGTCTCAAAGGACTAGATACTGAATATAGGAGAATATGACATCTACCCCTGTTCAAAGCTGCTAAGATTTAGATTGTATATATCTGTATCTATATCTGTATCTGTCTACCCCCACTAGCCACTGAAAGTATACAGGACTTCCTGGCAAATAAGAGTCAACAAATGATAATATTTCTTTCAAATGACCTTTGATTCAAGTAGGTTTCCTTTGATTAAGTTGAGATCAGAGGCTGATGACATCTAGGAATACTGGCCATCCTAGAGATAGTGCCAGGACACAACTGGGGCTAAAATAGAAATCACTTTGAATATATAAACCACAGGAATTGAAATGCAAAGAACTGGCTAGACAAATGATGAAATACTCAAACGACAACCAGCTAACAGGAGACCAACGGGACTCCAGACAAAACAAAAGGAACCCCTTACAACGCCTACCACTAGACTGAAGAAACAAAGTGAGGAGGTGGTTTTACCAGGTCTGAGGACGTTATCTGGTGAAAGCAGACTTCTTCATAGTAACTGGTCAGCACAATCTTTTTATATAAGACAGTGTTTCTCAAATTTTGTATGCATGAAAGTTGCATGGGCAATTGCTTAAAATGAAGACTCTTTGGAATTACCACCAGATTCTGATTCAGTAGAATCTGATTCAGTGGTATTAGGTCTAGGAATAAGTATATGTAACAAATATTATTTGTGGTTCCAATATAAGCGGTCCACAGCCACATTAATAAGGATATTGTAAAGCAGACATTTTCATGGAAGACCAAATGATAACAAAACTGTATGCTGAGAAAGAAATCGGTCCACTGCTAGATGGGAGAGATGCAGTTAAAGATTGTTTAGAATCAATTAATTTCATGTATCCTTTAAAGCCTAGCTCTTCTGTTTCCTTTTCTTACACCCTGTGCTAATCCCCTTCCGTTTATCTCAAACCATTTGTAGGTAGATAAAGGTATACATAAACTATATTAAATTCTAAGTAATAGACATAGACATAGATCACTGCAGGATTTAGAATCAAGTAATCTAGGAGGGTGAGGAGCAAATAAAACTATTTTAACAGCTGCCCAACTGTTCCCATAAAATTTGAAATTTAAATAACTATTTAGGACATCATGTCTAACACCAACCACGGCGATCCAATTAAAGGTCTAGTGACCTAGTCTGTTTTATATTCTCAGAGGGGTCTTCATCTCTATTTCCTTAGCCATTCTTATGACTAAACTGCTCTTATTATCTCCTTTCCATGTCTGTTTTACCTTTTCTTCATGTCTGTATTTTTCTAAATTGATACAGTCACTGCTAACTCTGATCTATAGTTTCCAAGCTCTGCAAAAATGTTGCAATCAAGTAAATTAGGTAACATCCTTCATGGAGACTATTAAGCAGAGATCTGAGATTTGTTTAGACTCTTCAGTAAAAATCATACTCCACAACCTGCTTTTATTAAGACTGCACATCCTCATATAATTTTACTGGACAGTCACTCGAGTAATTTCAGCAAATCACTATTCTGTCAATTTCATTTTGATTTTTTTCAAAAATTCCCTCTCAGAATTATGGAAACCCCACTGTTAAACCCATGCGTTAGCCAAACATTCCCTACAGACAATGAATTAGGTGCTACTCAAATGTTTCAAATAAAGATGTCTGCCTAGTCTATCACTGCAGATCATTCATTATGCAAAGAATTTTCCTTATAAGAAGTAGCAATTGCTTCATTAAAACTTTAATGAACATTTACAAGTTCTATATATCTGAAAGATATATAAAATACATAGAATCTAATTTTTCTCCAAGAGAATAGCTACTCAAATATTTATTTATTTTTTTTTTTTTCCCACCCAGCCCCGGCCCCTCCCACTCCTTTCTCAACTCAAATATTTAAAAGCAGCAACTGTGGCTCACCTATACCTTTTTATCTCCAGACTAAAATCCCCCACTCCTTTTCATCTTTCTTAAAGTGTCAAGAGCTTTCAGATACCTCACTGTTCTGAATACTGCTCTGTCAATATTTATTTTATAATATTTATAGTGTATAGTGTTAGAGAAATTATTTCAAGTGTGAACTGCATAGTAGTTCCTGACGTGAGATTTTGAAAAACACAATGGATAATTTTATTTATCTGGACATGAGTCTTTGATAAACATAATGTATTACCATGTCATGCTAATATTTTCAGAGGTATGATCAGCGTGTTGACACATGCTGAGCTTGTCATAGTCAGCAAAGACACAAAAATTTTCTATTCAAAGGTGCTATCATATCATTTTGATTGTTTTATCCTAACTAGTAAAGGTGGAAACTGGCATTTGTTCCTTTTAAATTGCATAATATTGATTTAGTTCTCTTGTTTTTAAAACAATGATTTGAAATGTTATAGACACTGAATCTGAGGGAAAAAAAGAACAATTTTTATATTCAATTCAGTTCAGTTCAGTCGCTCAGTCATGTCTGACTCTGAGATCCCATGGACTGAAGCTCACCAAGCTTCCCTGTCCGTCACCAATTTCCAGATCTTGCTCAAACTCATGTTCATCAAGCTGGTGACGCCATCCAACCATCTCATCCACTGTTGTCCTGTTCTCCTCCTTCCTTCAATCTTTCCCTTCATCAGGGTCTTTTCCAATGAGTCAGTTCTTCAAATCAGGTGGCCAAAGTATTAGAGTTTCAGCTAGCGTAAGTTCTTCCAATGAATATTCAAGACCGATTTCCTTTAGGATTGACTGATCTCCTTGCAGTCCAAGGGACTCTCAAGAGTCTTCTCCAATACCACAGTTCAAAACCATCAATTCTTCAGTGCTCAGCTTTCTTTATAGTCCAACTGACATATCCATACATGACTACTGGAAAAACCATAACTTTGACTAGACAGACTTTTGTTGGCATATATACATATATGTATATGTATATAAAGCTTCCCACTCCAGTATTCTTGCCTCGAGAATTGCCATGCACAGAGGAGCCTGACTTGTTACAGTCCATACTTGCAAAGAATCATACACAACTGAGTGACTAAGCACAGCACAGCACACATATATAAAACAATGCAGAATGGACAAGATAGTCTCCACAGTCCAAGGTTAACTAACCTTCCCTATACATCAATTCTGTGAGTCCCTAATCCTATATTCCAGCCATGCATGTACCTTGTGAATATTTGATAATTAAAATTAGTGAACCTAATTTGCTTCCCAGTTATCAAAAACCTGAAATAGAAATAATACTGGCTCTGATTAGCACTTAACACTTGATGTTTTTGAACTGTGGTGCTGGAGAAGACCCTTGAGAGTCCCTTGGACTGCAAGGACATCAAATCAGTCAATTCTAAAGGAAATCAACCCTGAATATTCATTGGAAGGACTGATGTAAAGCTGAAGCCCCAGTACTTTGACCACCTGATGTGAAGAGCCAACATATTGGAAAAGACCATGATGCTGGGAAAAACTTAAAGCAAAAGGAGAGAAGGGCAGCAGAGGATGAGATAGTTAGATATCATCACCAACTCAGTGAACATGAATTTGAGCAAACTCTGGGAGATAGTGAAGGACAGGGAAGCCTGGCAAGCTATAGTCCATGGAGTTTCAGAGTCATACATGACTGAGTGATGAACAACAATGACAACTGAAGTTTATATCATCTCTGATGCAGACAGCTGAGATCACTCTCCTAGTATTGAGACTCACTGATGTCAAAAGTTTGCTTAAGAAATTAGAGTGAGAATACTACACAATAGGAAACAGAACAGAACAAGGCAGACAAAAATTAGACCTAGGAAGAGATGAACAGATTATAACAGGGCATGAGGAACCTTTTATGATGTTGATATATTTATTATCTTGATTGCACTGGTAGATTCACAGGTGCATTCTTATGTCAAATTTATCCATTTGGACTATATTAATATTTACTAATTATTGTACACCAGTAATATCTCCAAAAAGCAGTCAAAACAAATTACTGAAGAATCCAAAGTTCTTTGTTCATGTCAATTATATCTACCAATATTACTTAATAAAGTGATTAATATTGAGAAAGTTTAAAAATATTTTTGTTATTCATTTAAAATTGTTATAATAATTTCATTATACACTAAAACTAAGAACTAAATAATTTAATTTAAAACTTTCTAAAGTTTTAGAAAATTTAAAGTATACTAACGCATATATATATGGAATTTAGAAAGATGGTAACAATAACCCTGTGTACGAGACAGCAAAAGAGACACTGATGTATAGAACAGTCTTATGGACTCTGTGGGAGAGGGAGAAGGTGGGAAGATTCGGGAGAATGGCATTGAAACATGTAAAATATCATGAATGAAACGAGATGCCAGTCCAGGTTTGATGCACGATACTGGATGCTTGGGGCTAGTGCACTGGGATGACCCAGATGGATGGTATGGAGAGGGAGGAGGGAGGAGGGTTCAGGATGGGGAACACATGTATACCTGTGGTGGATTCATTTTGATATTTGGCAAAACTAATACAATTATGTAAAGTTTAAAAATAAAATAAAATTTTTAAAAAAATAAATAAATAAAAATTTCTAAAACACTAAAAACATTATATTCTAAATAAACTCTTTTCCAAGATTAAAAGTTGGTTAAAATAAGGATAATAATTTACATTTTTGCAAATCTTTTATTACATCTGACAATAGAAGGGGACTCAGTTTCATATGCTTTGACACTCAGCTCACTTCTGTTCCGTTCAGTCGCTCAGTCGTGTCCGACTCTTTGCAACCCCATGAATCGAAGCACGCCAGGCCTCCCTGTCCATCACCAACTCCCAGAGTTCACTCAGGCTCACGTCTATCGAGTCAGTGATGCCATCCAGCCATCTCATCCTCTGTCGTCCCCTTCTCCTCCTGCCCCCAATCCCTCCCAGCATCAGAGTCTTTTCCAATGAGTCAACTCTTCGCATGAGGTGGCCAAAGTACTGGAGTTTCAGCTTTAGCATCATTCCTTCCAAAGAAATCCCAGGGCTGATCTCCTTCAGAATGGACTGGTTGGATCTCCTTGTAGTCCAAGGGACTCTCAAGAGTCTTCTCCAACACCACAGTTCAAAAGCATCAATTCTTCGGTGCTCAGCCTTCTTCACAGTCTAACTCTCACATCCATACATGACCACAGGAAAAACCATAGCCTTGACTAGACGGACCTTTGTTGGCAAAGTAATGTCTCTGCTTTTGAATATGCTATCTAGGTTGGTCATAACCAAGCTGTTGCTAAATGTTGTATCAGTTGATGTATCTCAAGAAAATACAGCTTCACACAGATGCATAGCTGGAAATGAGAGGAGCATTTTAATAGCTTTTTCAGATAATTGTGTATATTCTTCGATGTTATACCAAAACTCAACAAGCGACTGCTTCTTAAAGGTGCACTGAAATATGAAAAATCAAAATGTATCAATAACCTTTATATGCTCTGTTACATTAAAATCCATTGGACTTCATTGCACATCAAATGGATTCTACCCATGAAAAAATGTTTTTCATGGATTGTAAATCTGAAAAAAATACTGATTCTCAAAGACTCACTTCTTCCCAAATTATGACCCATGTCATTTTACAATAGCAAAATGACAAATCCCAGTTTCATCTTGAAAATGGAGACCACTTTTAAGTTGTGTCACTATTGCTTTCTTGGTCCTAGGTGAGATATTTTTATTCAGTAAGGTAAAATATGTAACTAAATCTTTAACTTATGGTACGGTTATCTATCTTTTATTGACAGAGACTGTTTCAATACAAAATGTACACTCATAACATATTGCTATGGAATATGAGGCCTTCAGGATCTACTTTTTTACATATATCTGCAGCCTCTTCATCATGTTATTTTCTGTACAGAAAGATTCCTGACTCCAACTTGTATGTGCACATTCTTTGACTTTCCACAAAGGTAAGCAACTTACTCCTTTTGACCGGAGAATTCTTACTGTCTGAAAGGATGAGATTCTTATAAGCCTCTTTAACCATGTAGAATGAGGTAAGGGTTTATTTTATGTGATGTATATCTGCTGATCCTACCACTTTCTTAGCCTTTTAATGAATTAAGGAAAGACGCTCCTTATTCGGTGAGAAACAGGCATATCTTTCTCCCATTTGGATACAACATCTTGAAGGCACAGGCCTGAGAGGAAGAACTGGATTGGATTTTAACCACACAACCTGCAAAATACACAAAAGTATTTCTGGATTTCCTGATCCTCTCATAGCATTTTTAATTTGCACCATATAAAGTCATGTTTCCAAAGTAAACTCTGAGCACCTCAAGTAAAGTATTTCTGCTTTATTCACACCCTGAAGATGAAGCACTGCATCTGACACACTAGAAGTGCTCACCAAATGGGTACTGGATGAGTGAGTATTTGGTGAAACATGTCAAGATGGAAATCTACACCCAAGAAGAAATGACACTCATAGGGACTTCTTTTTGAAAGAAGTCTCTTTATGTCACGGCATGTACCCTCCACGACAAATTCATCACACCATCAGTCTTTATAGGATAGATTCATGTAAAAAGATTATGCATTAATATGAAATTATTTGGACTTCACTGGTGGCCCAGTGGTTAAGAATCCACCAACCAATGCAGGGAACAGAGTTTCAATCCCTGCTCCAGAAAGATTCTACATGCCACAGGGCAACTAAGCCAGTGAGCAACAACTACTGAGCCAGCACTCTAGGGCCCTTGTGCTGCAAATACCAAAGCCCATGTACCCTACAGTCCATGCTTTGCAACAAGAAAAGCCACTGAAATGAGAGGCTCACACATTGCAACTAGAGAGTAGCCCCACTCACCACGACTAAAGAAAGCCCACATGCAAATAAGACTCAGTGTGTCAAAAATAAATCAATACATTAAAAAAAAAATCAAATTATTCATGGGAAAGGATTTGCTTTTCTTTTCAAAATGAGAGTGTAAAACATGAAAAAAATAGATAAATATATTTAGAATATTAATTTGGCTAGTGATGGAGGAGAAAAAGACAGTAATTTCCAAATCTGGATTAACAAGGTTCAGAGGAAGTGAGATACCATGAAAAGAACATGCATTATAGCAGATTGCTTAACCACTCTGATCTTAGTTTGTCCTCTGTAAAATAAAATATATATTTACCTCATTGTAGGATTGTAGCAATGATTCAAAAAACAAACGATGCATAAAAAGTAACTAAAACAATACTTGCTACGTTATAGACACTAAATATTTGGTGCAATGTTCTCAGCCGCTTGTCGTGTCCAACTATTTGCGACCCCATGGACTGCAGCCCACCAGACTCCTCTGTTCATGAGATTTCCCAGGCAATATTGGAGTGGGTTGTCATTTCCTCCTCCAGGGGATATTCCTGACCCAGGGAACTAACCCGCATCTCCTATATCTCCTGTATTGTCAGGTGGATTCTTTACCACTGAGCCATCTGGGAAGCTAAAATATTTGGTAGTGCTTCATAGTTATTTATATTTTCATCATGTTATTAAAGGTTAAGAAACTCCATTGGAAGAGTAAATAAATTTTACATATGAAATTCAAAAGCCTGAATTCTTGATTATATTGATGCGTCATTTCTATATTGAACATTTCTTCAAATTGCATTTTCATATCAGTGACATTTGCATGAAAAGAGGTACATTTTAAAAATTATCTAAATCAACATACAGTGTTTAAAATGCATATTTTCTTATTATTCAGTAGTGCATTTGGGTGTAAATAACCAAAACCATAAAAGCAACCTGAAAAACTACAGTTTGTTTCATATGACATAAAATTTTGAAAGGAGGCAGTCTAGAGCTGGTGAAGCAGCTCACTGTGGCAAGAGGAACACATGCCCTTTCTATCTTTCTTCCCCATCCATCACTTGCTCTGTGGCACTCATCTCTGTGCTGGTAAATTATGCATAAGTTTTGTTTGGCTGCCCCTGGCTACAAAGGTAGATGGGGAATTTAATTTTTAGCTCTCCAAACTTAGAGGAAGATAAGTGAAAAGCATAATAGAAAGGTCTTTTGACTGAGACCAACTATAATGTATACTACAGCAAGCAATCAAACCACATTTACCTATTTTCATATAAATGTTTGAGATTAAGTTTGAATGCATCCACAATATTAAACAAAATATTCTACATTGTATATCTTGCTCAACTTGTCTTTGTCCACTGAAAAATGTCAATTGACAAAAAATATACCTATTATGTCAACAAGTATGCAATTAGAATATTGTGGATTTAACAAGTATTGAAATGGATATTAGCTTTATTTTGGTAAATCTAGTCATTCAAGGTTGATTTTAATTTACATGAATTATTTATTGTCGTTTCAAACAGCTTACAGAAATTACAATATATCTTGGATTTAAATACACTAAATATTTGTAAAACAAATCACGTAGATTGTTATTAGCTCATTAACTTGTGAGTAATATGTAGATAATTCCTGTTGGTATAATCATCAATATCATATAACAATATGCCAGTCCTTAAAATAGTTGCAAATGAGAGTAGGGAATATACATATCATGAAAATAAATTAGGTGACTGTAGGGTCTGATGCCATTAGGGATGGAATAGTTTCCTGACTAAATTTCTGAAAGTCTTATCAGTAGATCACAGAGATTTATAAGTGGGCCTGTCTTGTATTGACATCAAATCTTTTTATAACAATTTAAAATATTTATAATTTGCTTTATATATGCTTACAAAAGTGATTTTGATCATGTTACTATTTGTCAAAAACTAATATATTTAAGCACATTATAATAAATGAAGACAGTCATATTTGAAATATGATGTAAACTTTAAAAACTTTCAACAGTGTGATATCCTTTCTTTAATCAGCCAGACTTTTTTCTTACTTTTCTAATAGCCATAGTATTTTCCTGATTATTCATTAATTTAATCCTTATTTAAGTAGGAATCAGT
Organism: Bos javanicus; assembly: GCF_032452875.1. NCBI lineage: Eukaryota > Metazoa > Chordata > Mammalia > Artiodactyla > Bovidae > Bos > Bos javanicus. The sequence goes on along the minus strand of NC_083869.1, from coordinate 54,018,994 downwards.
ATGACAGTATTATAGTTCTTTTCCCTTGAGTTTAGCAGAAAACCAAATATTTCAATTAGTTCAATTTGTCCCATAATTTCTTAAAAATATGTTACATTTACATGATTTTCCTTGCTACTTTTTTTCTTTTTTCTTCTATGCTACATTTTGAGGTATTTTAAATCTTCTTTCAATTGCTTTTATTAACTTATAAATTAGCTATCCTGTTCCTGATAACTTTTTGTATTCTGGAGGAAAAAAAAAGAAATATGAAATTTGATGTATAGAAAAGTAGTTCTGGAGATAAGTTATGATTACATGCAGATGACATGTTACTACATATAGAAAACCCTAAAGAATTCACACAAAAACTATTAGAACTGATAAATGAATTAATCGAGGTAGCATGATGCAAGATTAACATACAGCAATCAGTTGCGTTTCTTTACACTAACAATGAAATATCAGAAAATAACTGTAAAAAAAAAATCTTTTAAAATTGCATCAAAAAACAAAATAAAATACCTAAGAATAAGCCTAACCAAGGAGGTGAAAGATTTATATGCTGAGAACTATAAAACATTAATAAAGGACATTGAAGATGCTTCAACAAAACGGAAAGACAACCCATGTTCTTGTATGAGAAGAATTAAAATGCCCAAAGCAATCTACAGATTTAATGCAATCCCTATCAAAGTACCAATGACATCTGCACAGAACTAGAACATATAATCCTAAAGTGTATATGGAATCATAAAAGATCCAGAATTGTCAAAGCAATCGTAAGGAAAAAGAAAAAGCAAAAGGCATAATCCTCACACACTTCAGACAATACTAAAAAGCTACAGCAATCAAAACAGCATGGTGTTGGCACTAAAACAGACATATGGATCAGTGAAAAAGAGCAGCGAGTCTGGAAATAAACCCACACACATCAATCAATCTTCAACAAAGGAAGCAAGAATATATAATGCAGAAAAGACCATCTCCTTCAGCAAGTGGTGTGGGGAAAGTTGAATAGCCACATCTAAATCAATGAAGTAAGAACACACCTGCACACCACACATAAAAAGAAACTTACAATGGTTTAAAGACCTAAATATAGGCATGATGGTGTAGAACTCCTAGAAGAGAACATAGGCAAAACATTCTCTGACATAAATCATACCAATATTTTCTTAGGTCAATCTCCCAAGGCAATTAGAAACAAAAGCAAAAATAAACAAATGGAACCCAAACTTCTAACAAAATGAAAAGATAAACTACAGACTGGGAGAAAATATTTGCAAATGATGACCCAACAAGGGCTTAATTTTCAAAATATAAAATAGCTTGTACAACTCAGTAACAAAAAGAAAGAAAGAGAAACTCAACCAAAAAAATAGGCAGAAGGCCTAAACAGACATTTCTCCAACGAAAACATACAGATGGGGTGATCAGGCATATGAAAAAACTGCTCAACATCACTAAGTTATTAGAGCAATGCAAATCAAACTTGCCATGAGGTATCAGCTCACATCTGTCAGAATGGTCATCATCAAAAGTCTACAAATAATAAATGCTGGAGAGGGTACAGAGAAAAGGGAACCCTCTACACTGCTGGTAGGAATATAAATGGGTACAGCTATTATGGAAAACAGTATGAAGTTTCTTCAAAAAGCTGAATATAGAGTTGACATACAATCCAACCTTCCAACAATCCCATTCCTGGGCAAATATCTGGACAAAGCTATAGTTCAAAAATAAACATGCACCCCTATATTCATAGCAGCACTATTCACAATAGCCAAGACACGGAAACAGCCTAAATGTTCACCAACAGGTAATGGATAAAGAAGATGTGGTATATACACATAATGGAATACTAGTGAGTCATAAAAAGAATGAAATAATGTAATTTGAAATAACATTGATGGAACTAGAAATTTTAAATAAAGAAGCATTATTGTAGAAAAAGAAAGATGCCATAATGAAAACAAATCAGGAGAAAATAGAGGAGTTCTAAATTATTGTGTGTATAAATCACAAAGCCAGAAAACAAGAAAAGAAATAACAAATCCACAAGCATAGTAGAATAATTTACCAAGCTTCTATGTCATAGAATAAGGCCAATATTTAAAAACTATGATTAACAACTTGATCTAAGATATATACATAAATAAATATATATATAATATCCTCACATTATCTTTAGATTTAAATGAAATCTTAAAGTCCCAGCAAGTTTTTTAAAATATAAACAAGTTGATTTGAAATTCATATAGAATTAGGAAGAGCTGTGAATAGCCAAAATAATCTTGAGAAAGAAATACTGGAGTTAAACCATCATGAATAAAAATAAAAATATAAAGTTACAATAACAAAGAGAGTGTAATAGGATTGGTAAATGACCAATGGAACAAGAAAAACACCCACACATAAATACTTATAAAAATGTCACTGCAATCCACTTGGAAAATATGCAGTTTCCAAAATATTGCTAGGTTAATTAAAAAAAAAATAAGCAAGCAAAATTCTAGCTGTATTGTTGATTTAACACATGTTACAAGTGACTATTTAACTTTGAATTAAAAATTCAGTTCATCAGTAGTGATAGCCACATTTCAAGATGTGTTATCCACATGTTGTTAGTGACCACTCTATTAATACAGATTTGAAGTATTTCCATCATGAAAATTTCCAATCAACACAAAAGTATGTTCAACATCAATAATCATCAGGGAAATTATTAAAAAATAGACCCACAGACCCACTCCAAGCGCACACATACTCCCTCTCTCTCTCTTTCTCACACACATACAAGTGCACACTTCAGAATGACTGTAAACTGAAAGACTGACAGTATCAATCACAGAAGAGGACCAAGAGCTATTGTAATCCCATAGTTGGCTGCCTGGGGGTAAATTCATAAAACCACTACCAAAAAAATAATAATCATCTGGCAGTATCTAAGAAAACAGAATGTATGTCTCTTCTATGACCAAGCAGTTTTATATAAATATTTTTTCAACAGTGATGTTTACATGTGTGTTATGAAGGACACGCATTCAAATGTCCATGGCAGCATTATTTATAATAGCTCCTAACCTGAAACTATTTAAATGCATGTTAAAATAAAATAACAAAATAAATTGTACCATATTTACATAATGAAATGTTAATCATTAATGAAAATTAATGAACCACTTTTACATGTAACTACATGGATAAATCTTACAAACATGCATTGAATGAAATACATGACAACAAAATGTTACTATAGTGAAAGTGAAGTCGCTCAGTCATGTCCGACTCTTAGCGACCCCATGGACTATAGCCCACCAGGTCCTCCATCCATGGGATTTTCCAGGCAAGAGTGCTGGAGTGGGGTGCCATTGCCTTCTCCGTTAACAGTGGCTAGGCATATTATATTTATTTGGAGCTGGTATACTTGGTGACAGCCTTAGTGCCCTGGGACATGGCGTGCTTGGCCAGCTTCCCAGGTAGCAGCAAGCGCACGGCGGTCTGGATCTCCCTGGATGTGATAGTGGAGCGCTTGTTGTAATGTGCCAGGCCCGATGCCTTGCCAGCGACGCACTCGAAAATGTCCTTGACGAAGGAGTTCAGGATTCCCATGGCCTTGGATGAGATGGCACTATGCAAAGTTTTAAAACAGGAAAAAACGAATCCTATGCTATTAGGAGTCAGGGAAGATAGTTTCCTTTCAACACTGTAATGACTAGGAAGTAGGACAATGTGACCTTCTTTAGTCTGGTTATGCAATTCTATCTTTTTGTGTGTGTGGTGGTGGCTAAATGAAGTTGGTAGCAATGCAATATTTATTTATTTGGTTGTGTACTTATTATTTGGGTGATTTTCTGTGTGTTTATTATACTATGGGGTCACAGAGTCGGCCACGACTGAAGTGACTTAGCAGCAGCAGCAGCAGCATTATACTACAATAAATTAATTGTAAAGCTACATCATATAATGGGGCTTCCCAGCAGCTGCAGTAGTAAAGAATCCACCTGCCAATGCAGGAGACACAAGAGATGTGGGTTCAATGCTTGGGTCTGGAAGATCCCCTGGAATAGGAAATGACAACTAACTCCAGTATTCTTGTCTGGGAAATCTAACGGACAGAGGAGCCTGGCATGCTACAGTCCATGGGGTCTCAAAGAGTCAGACAGAACTGAGCAACTGAGCACACACACACATCATAAAACTGCTCCACGCAGAGATTATTTTGCTAAAGAAGTTTCACTCAAAGCAAATCTTCAGAGTAACACAGAACTAATTAATAATGAATACCACACCAAACTCCCTACCTCTATAACCAGTAGGAAACTAAGAAAGCTCTGTTAGTGGAAATTTGGAAGTATTATTTTAATTATAATTGGCAATGTAAGTATTCCTACAGACCATGATGACTAGAGGGATAGATAGAAAAATACATATAGCTTTTATGATATTAAATTATGATATTACTATATATATATAAATTTTAGTATCAGGTGACATCACAGCTATATGGCATTATGTTATATTATGTATAATTTATTATAATATAATATTTAAAAATAAATTTTGTGTTCAGTTCAGTTCCGTTCCGTTCAGTCGCTCAGTCGTGTCCGACTCTTCGCGACCCCATGAGTCACAGCACACCAGGCCTCCCTGTCCATCACCAACTCCCAGAGTTCACTCAGGCTCACATCCATCGAGTCAGTGATGCCATCCAGCCATCTCATCCTCTGTCGTCCCCTTCTCCTCCTGCCCCCAATCCCTCCCAGCATCAGAATCTTTTCCAATGAGTCAGCTCTTCGCATGAGGTGGCCAAAGTACTGGAGTTTCAGCTTCAGCATCATTCCCTCCAAAGAAATCCCAGGGCTGATCTCCTTCAGAATGGACTGGTTGGATCTCCTTGCAGTCCAAGGGACTCTCAAGAGTCTTCTCCAACACCACAGTTCAAAAGCATCAATTCTTCAGTGCTCAGCCTTCTTCACAGTCCAACTCTCACATCCATACATGACCACAGGAAAAACCATAGCCTTGACTAGACGGACCTTTGTGTTAATGAGCATTAAAGCACAAAGCTCAATTTCTAAGCAAACAAAATGTTTACAGTGACCTTCATTCTAGTTTTTCCTCCTAGATTCCCCTGAGGAAATAACTGCTGTGAACATTTTCTTGTTTATCCTTCTACTCTTTCTATATATTTTCCCACACACACTATTCTACACTTTATCCCCCCAAATAAATAAATCTAGTGCATTTTTATACATACAAGTCTGTTTCATTTATTTTAATGGCTACTTAAATTCTATCATATTAAAATAATATAATTCATTTAACTAGTTCTTTGCTGATGGATATTCAGCTCTTCCAAATTCTTTTCTATCATTGATATACTGCAACATATATTCTTACACATTCAACAATTGCATGGTTGAATACAGCTATAAGATAAATTCCTAAAAGTGAAATTGCTCAGTTAAGTGATATGTGAATTTTAAGTTTTGATTGATATTGCCACAAAGCTGCCCATTAAGGTAGAAGCAATTTACATTCTCATCAAGTATATATTTTAAGTGTCTCTGTTTTAGAAAAATGACTCTGTAAAACTTGGAAGATGGACTATGGCAGAGAACAGTGATATGAGGGATGCTAATTTGGCACCTAAAATAATAATAGTCTATGTAATTATTCAGGCATGAACAATGAGGTGAGAGGAACTAACATTTTCAAGAAGTTCTACAGTAGTAGAGTTGAGAGGATTGAGATAATGACAACTTTGAGTGCTCTATCCATAATGGCCTTAAGTGTATCTTTTATTAAATCATCCAAACTGAAGTCCCAATAATTCAAGAGACATCTAAGTCCATTACCACTTCAACCTTTGACATGTCAGCCTAAGTTTCTTTTGCCAAGTTCTCACTTCATTAAAGTGCTACTAAAATGAATTCCCTTTGTCAAAAGTCTCCATTAAGCCATTAACATGGGGTCTTCTCTCTCAAGAGCTTTGGTCTTAAAGGTTAGGAAACTAGAACTTCAAGTGTTTGGCCTTTATCATTAAAAGCTTAAGGAAAAGACATTCTTAACCTTCCTTCATGTTAGCCTCCAAATTATATCTAGTCCAGCAATAACAACTCTATATGCCCCAGAGGGGAGTTTCCTCATAGTTTACAAGTGAGGAAACATTTGAATTTCTTTTAGAGAAACTGAAATTTATCAGGAATTATTAATACAAGCAGAACTCTTGATCATTTGCATAAATTCTTCACCATAGACAACCAGTTTCCAAAATCCTTTTGATATGCAAAAAATGGACTTTTTTTCCTGACATGAGAAAACCATAATCCCTCTGTCACTCTTTCAAACGTCATGAATTTATCAATTTGGAAAAAGGCAACTAAAGCTAAACCTGTGAAGCAGTCTCTCCTACTGAAGAACAGTAAGACAAATACTAGTTTTTGTGAAAAATTAAACTCAGCAGTCTTGCCTAGACCTGGATTCCACTTAAAAATCTTACTTTGGCATGAAAATCTCTAAACAATCTTCCCAAATTCTTTCCCCAGGTGATATAGCTAGCTAATTGCAACATAAGAACAGGTCAGGAGAAAGAAAAGGAATGATACCTAAAAAGTGGGCTTCCCAGGTCGTGCTAGTGGTAAAGAACCCTCCTGCCAATACAGGAGACATAAGAGATGTGGGTTTAAGCCCTGGGTTGGGAAGATCCCCTGGAGGAGGGTATAGCAATCCGGTCCAGTATTCTTGCCTGGATAATCCCAAGGACAGAGGAGTCTGGTGGGCTACAGTCCATAGGGTGGTAAAGAGTCGGCCATGACTTAAGCAACTTAGCAAGCACTGCTGCTGCTAAGTCGCTTCAGTCGCGTCCGACTCTGTGCAACCCCATAGACGGCAGCCCACCAGGCTCCCCCATCCCTGGGATTCTCCAGGCAAGAACACTGGAGTGGGTTGCCATTTCCTTCTCCAATGCATGAAAGTGAAAAGTGAAAGTGAAGTCGCTCAGTCATGTCCGACTCTTAGCGATCCCATGGACTGCAGCCTACCAGGCTCCTCTGTCCATGGGATTTTCCAGGCAAGAGTACTGAGTGGGGTGCCATTAGCAAGCACACAAAGGCATAAATAGATTTTTTTATTCATAGACATCTCTGTAGAAGATGGGCATGCTAGAAATGCTGATTCAGGCCTAGATGTGAATTTCATGCTAATAGCTTTGAAATCTAATGCTGACATAAGCAAAGTTGAGGGCATGGTGAAACGAATAAATACAAACTAAACTCAACAAACCTCAAATCTGCTCTTTTAAAGCAGTCAGGATATTTTCTGCATTCAAATTGTTAGAAACTTGTATTCTACTTTCATGGAGGCTGTTTTATTGTTCCAGGAAAACCATGAACTAAAAATGTGCTTTTTAATTTTGAAGACGTAAAGCAAAGATGTAACTCTAAGGGATGCAATCGTTCTGTTAGATAATATAAACAGGATGGCTATGCTTCAAGTAGAGTTGCATATCTGCAGATTGTGCTCCCCTTAGAGCAGGTTTTTTATTTTTTTTCCCAAGTATGGATTTAGAATGTGCTGTCTCTGAAAATTACAGCAAGCCCTTGGGGGAAATTCTTGTGGAAACAATGACCACAAGACTTAAGCAATTATGACCTCTAAGGACTTAAAGAAAGATGGGAAAGCCCAATTAACTTGAGCTAGAAAAGGAACTCTACAGTAGAAATAAATCAGGCTTAGATAATCATTGGACTATTGAACTGGACTGCTGATGCCCCACAGTATTATTGTTTAGGACAAGAAATTGTCAGGAAAGGGGCTGATAAAGGATTTGAATACTGTTGTATTCAAATAAACTTGTTCTTTTGAAGACAGTGCTCCAGACTGCACCTCTGTGGTTGGAGATAGAGTTTTCCTAAAGTAAGTAGAAATGCTCATGACAACCATCCTGTGACAAGGTCAAACTAGAGACAGAAAATGAATCTGGTAGGTCTCAGATTAGAAGAAAAGAAAGACATTTTCTATCCTTCTGTTGGTAGTAGAGCAGTCAAGTTCAAGAACACTTCTTTAAGCATGTGGTTAACAGAGGAATTAGAAGGGATGGAAATTGGCCACTACCACACAGATAGAGACAGGCTGCTAAACAGGACCCATCCTGTTAGAAATGTCTTAATGGTAAGTTTAGGTTTGCATGTTTGCTAAGTCTCTCCAGTCATGGCCAACTCTTTGTGACCCCATGGACGGTAGTCCACTAGGCTCCTCTGTCCATTGGATTTTCCAGGCAAGAATACTGGAGTTGGTAGCCATTTCCTTCTCCAAGTTTAGTTTAGATGGTACCTTTGAGCTGACCTGTCCAGTACCAGTTATAAATTACTCCTTGAATACTGTTTCTTTTCTGATATATATTAATTTCCAGTGCCCTCAGTGGGAGATTAAGGGAAAGTTGATGCCTGTGCTTGAGAGACAGAGCAAGAGAGAAAAACACATTCAGAGACAACATACTCATTTGTTTGTTCTGTAAATGTTCATCACGTGTTCCCAACACCAGGGACTATTCTGTATGTGGAGAACAGATGGGTGAGGAAAACAGTCCTGATGAGTAAAACACTGTCTCTCATAAAGGTAATATTTTAATATTAAAAGATCAAAGAAGGAGAATTAACAATTTAAAAATCAACAACCAAATAATGCAAATAATACCAGTGCTTATTAGAACAGAAAAATAAGTTCATAAATAATAAATTACTGAATGACAGGGACATCATTTAGATACGCTGGCCAAAGACAGCCTCTATTAAATATGACTTCTAAACAGAGACCTGAAATGATGAGGAGCCAGCCTCCTGAGGCACTGGGTTGAAAATAAAAGTATTCAGGGCAGAGGAACACCAAATACCATGGTCTTGAAGAAAAGCCAAGCAGTAATGTCCAATGGGTGAACAGAGCAAGAAACAACAGACTAGAACCAGATGTGGAGGTAGTAGAATATATAAGTGCAATCTAAAATTTTTTCAATATTCAGCAGAAAAGAAATTCATTGGAAAATATATTGTTAGTAATAAAATCTGACTTACCATTACTGGAATGTAATTTTGAGGGAAAATATGAGCTAACTGAATACACATAGGCAGGCCAGCCCTAGCCATACCATTCACTTACATCTCAAAAAAAGAAAATAATTAATTTATTCTGAATAGGCATTAACTTTTAAAGTTGATGGGTGTGTGTGTGTGTGTGTGTGTGTGTGTGCATGTGTATGCATATGTGTGGGTATGTATATCTACACATGGACATTACCAGATGGTCACTAATAAAATCAGATTGAATATGTTCTTTGCAACTGAAGATGGAGAAGCTCTACGAGTCAGCAACAAGAAGACCTGGTGCTGACTGTGGCTCAAATCATGAGCTCTTTATTGCAAAATTCAGACTTAAATTGAAGAAAACAGGGGAAACCACTAGGCCATTCAGGTACGACCTAAATCAAATCCCTTATGATTACACAGTGGAGGTGACAAATAGATACAAGGGATAAGATCTGGTAGACAAGAGTGCCTGAAGAACTGTGGACAGGGATTCATAACATTGTACAGGACACAGTGACCCAAACCATCCCAAAGAAAAAGAAAATGCAAGAAAGCAAAGCTGTTGTCTGAGGAGGCTTTGCAAATAGCTGAGGAAAAAGAGAAGTGAGAGGCAAGGGAGAAAGGGAAAGACCCAATTGAATGGAGAGTTCCAGAGAATCCCAAGAAGAGATGAAATGGAGGCCTTCTTAAATGAACAACACAAAGAAAGAGAAGAAAAGGGAAAGATTAGACATCTCTTAAAGAACACTGGAGCTATGAAGGGAATGTAGTACCTAAAGTAGGATAGATGTCAGGCGAGTGTATTCTCCTCGTTTCTGTCTCACCTCAACACAAATTTGAAGCAACTGACGTTAAAGCCCTCGGTGCGTCACAGCTCTTGGACAGGCCATGTTATAGCTCTCAAACAGATCAATTTTATCTAGAAAATAAAGGAAAATACATCCTCAAGGTGTGAAGGCATGCCGACCCAAAAGATGCAAAGAGAGAGACAGAGAAAGAGAGACAGAGAGCACGTGCGCACAGGAGAGAGAGACCTGGCCCTTTGGCTCCTCTTTTTATATGTTTTTCCTCTCCCAGGCCTGCCCTATGTAAATTGGGCTAGCCAGGAGTGCTCTTTGTCCCACCTGAGGTCCTCACTCTGGACCTCGGACCTTCTTTTGTTCTATTTTCACGGGCTTTTCCCTTCCTTGTCTTTTAGCCACCACCATTTTAGACACCTGTTTCCTATTCTAACTACCTAACAATTCCATGCAAGGATGGGTGTGATAAAGGACAGAAACAAGGGTGTAAAGGGCATAGAGGAGATTAGGAAGAGATGGCAAGAATACATAGGAGAATTATACAAGAAAGGTCTTAATGATCCCTTAATGATACCCATGATGGAGTCACCCACCAAGAACCAGACATCCTGGAATGTGTAGTCAAGTGGGCCTTTGGAAGCATTACCATGAACAAAGCTGGTAGAGGAGATGGAATTCAAGCTGAGCTATTTAAAATCCTAAAAGATAATGCTATTAAAGTGCTGCGTTCATTACATCAGCAAATTGGGAAATCTCAGCATTGGCCACTGGACTGGAAACAGGCAGTTTTCATTTCAATCCCAAAGAAGGGTAATGCTAAAGAATGTTCAAACTACTGTGCAATTGCATACTGTATACATTCACATGCTAGCAAGGTAATGCTCAAAGTCTTTCAAACTAGGCTTCAGCAGAACTTCCAGATGTACAAGCTGGATTTAGAAAAGGCAGAGGAACTAGAAATCAAATTGCCAACATCTGTTGGATCATGCAGTAAGCAAAGGAATTTCAGAAAAACATCTGCTTCATTGACTACACTAAAGCTTTTGATTGTGTGGATCACAAAAACTGTGGAAAATTCTTAAAGAGATGAAAGTACCAAACCACCTTACCTGTCTTTTTAAAAATCTGTGGGTCAAGAAGCAACAGTTAGAACTGGACATGAAACAAATGACGGGTTTCAAATTGTGAGAGGAATACAAGGTTGTATATTGTCACTCTACTTATTTAACTTATAACCAGAGCACATCATATGAAATGCCAGCTTGGATGAATCACAAGCTGGAATCATGACTGCCAGGAAAAATATCAACAACCTCAGATACATAAATGATATCACTCTAATGGCAGAAGTGAAGAAGAAGCAAAGAGCCTCTTGATAAATGTGAAAGATGAGAGTGAAAAAGCTGGATTGAAATTCAACAATAAAAAAAAGAGAGAGAATGTGTGTGGCATTTGGTTCCATCACTTCATGGCGAATAGAGGGGGATAGAGTGGAAGTAGTGACAGATTTTCTTTTCTTGGGCTCCAAAATCACTGTGGACAGTGAATGAAACCATGATATTAAAAGATGGCTGCTCCTTTAAAGGAAAGATATTAGAAACTTAGCATATTACAAAGCAGAGACATCAGGACTTTGCCAACAATGATCCTTATAGTAAAAAAGATGATTTCTCCAGTAGTCATGTATGGATACAAAAGTTGGACAATAAAGAAGGTTGAGTGCTAAAGAATTGATGCTCTTGAACTGTGGTGGTGCTGGAGAAGACTCTTGAGAGTCCCATGAACTGCAAGGAGATGAAACCAGTCAAGGCAAATGGAAATCAACCCTGTATATTCATTGGAAGGACTGATGCTGAAGCTCCAATACTTTGGCGACCTGGTACAAAGAGCTGACTCTTTGGAAAAGGCCCAGATACTGGGAAAGAACATTTCATGCAAAGACGGGTATAAAAAGGACAAAAATGGTACGGACCTAACAGAAGCAGAAGATATTAAGAAGAGATGGCAAGAATACACAGAAGAACTGTACAAAAAGATCTTCACAACCCAGATAATCACGATGATGTGATCACTCACCTAGAGCCAGATATCCTGGAATGCAATTCAAGTGGGCCTTAGGAAGCATCACTATGAACAAAGTTAGTGGAGGTGATGGAATTCCAGTTGAGCTACTTCAAATACTAAAAGATGATGCTGTGAAAGTGCTGCACTCAATATGCCAGCACTGGAAAAGGTCAGTTTTCATTGCAATCCCAAAGAAAGACAATTCCAAAGAATGCTCAAACTACTGCACAATTGCACTTATCTCACACGCTAGTAAAGTAATGCTTAAAATTCTCCAAGCCAGGCTTCAACAGTACATTAACTGTGAACTTCCATTTGTTCAAGCTAGATTTAGAAAAGGCAGAGGAACCAGAGATCAAATTAGCAACATCTGTTGGATCATCAAACAAGCAAGAAAGTTCCAGAAAAAACTTCTGCTTAATTGACTATGCCAAAGCCTTTCACTGTATGGACCACAACAAACTCTGGAAAATTCTTAAAGAGATGGGAATACCAGACCAGCTGACCTGCCTCTTGAGAAATCTGAATGCAGGTCAGGAAGCAACAGTTCGAACTGGACATGGAACAATAGACTCATTCCAAATAAGGAAAGGAGTACGTCAAGGCTTTATATTGTCACCCTGCTTATTTAACTTATATGCAGAGTACATCATGAGAAACACTGGGCTGGATGAAGTACAAGCTGGAATCAAGATTGCTGGAGAAATACCAGTAACCACAGACATGTTGATGACATCACCCTTATGGCAGAAAACGAAGAACTAAAGAGCTTCTTGATGAAAGTGAAAGAGGAGAGTGAAAAAGTTGACTTCAAACTCAACATTCCAAAAACTAGATCATGGCATTTGGTACAATCACTTCATGGCAAATAGATGGGAAAGAGTGAAAACAGTGACAGACTTTATTTTTGGGGGCTCCAAAATCACTGCAGATGGTGACTGCAGCCATGAAATTAAAAGACGCTTGCTCCTTGGAAGAAAAGCTTTGGCAAACCTAGACAGTATATTAAAAATCAGAGACATTACTTTGCAAACAATGGTCAGTCTAGTCAAAGGAACAGTTTTTCCAGTAGTCATGTATGGATGTGGGAGTTGGACTAGAAAGAAAGCTGAGTGCCAAAGAATTGATGCCTTTGAACTGTGGTGTTGGAGAAGGTTCTCTAGAGTCCCCTGGACTGTGAGGAGATCCAACCGGTCCATCCTAAAGGAAATCAGTCCTGAATTTTCATTGGAAGCCCTGATGTTGAAGCTGAAACTCCAATACTTTGGCCACCTGATGAGAAGAACTGACTTACTAGAAAAGACCCTGATTCTGGGAAAGATTGAAGGTAGGAGAAGAAGAGGATGACAGAGGATGAGATGGCTGGATGGCATCACCCACTCAATGGACATGGGTTTGAGTAAACTCTGGGAGTTGGTGATGGACAGGGAGGCCGTGTATGCTGCAGTCCATGGAGTTGCAAAGAGTCAGACACAACTGAGTGACTGAATTGAACTGAACTGGGGAAGGTTGAAGGCAAAAGGAGAATGGAGAGGCAGAGGATGAGATAGTGAAAGAGCATCATGACTCCATGAACCTGAATTTGTGCAAACTCCGGGAGACAGTGGGGGAGAGAGGAACCGGGCATGCTGCAGTACATGGAATCACATAGAGTCAGACAAGACTTAGCGACTGAAAAACAACAATAAAAATGTGTGTGTGTGTGTGTGTATGTGTGTATATATTCATAAAAACAAAACATTGTGCCACCAATCTGCATATAAATTGGGAGACTAGCTTGTAGTCCACTAGAGTGCAGTGACTGGAAACATTTGTTAAATGTTGTGGAATTCTTATGAGCAATACATGAAAATACTTAAATCAGAATACACAGAGTTGAATATTACAGTATCTTTTTTTTTAATTTTTTTATTTTCTATTGAAGGACAATTGCTCCACAGAATCCTGCCATCCTCTGTCAAACTTCAACATGAATCAGCCATAGGTATGCACATATCCCTTCCCTCTTGAACCTCCCTCCAACCTCCCTTCCCATCCCACCCCTCCAGACTGACCAGAGCCCCTGTTCTGGTTCCCCAAGCCATACAGCAAATTCTCGTTGGCTATCCACTTTACACATGGTAGTGTAAGTTTCTATGTTACTCCTTCCATATATCTCACCCTCTCCTCCCCTCTCCCCATGTCCATAATTCTATTTTGGATGTCTGTTTCTCCATTGCTGCCCTGCAAATAAATTCCTCAGGACCGTTTTTCTTGATTCTGTATATATGTGTTATATGATGGTATTTCTCTTTCTCTTTCTGAGACACTTTGTATAATAGGTTCTGGGTTCATCCACTTCATTACAACTGACTTAAATGTGTTCCTTTTTATGGCTGAATAATATTCCGTTGTGTATATGTACCACATTTTCTTTATCCATTCATCTGTTGATGGACATCTACATTGTTCCCATGTTCTATCTATTGTAAATAGTGGTGCAATGAACAATGGGATACATGTGTCTCTTTCAATTTTGGTTTGCTCAGGGTAAAGACTAGGAGTGGGATTGCTGGGTCATATGGTGGTTTTATTCCTAGTTTTTTAAAGGAATCTCCATACTGCCTTCCATAGTGGCTGCATCAATTTACATTCCCACCAACAGTGCAAGAGCATTCTCTTTTCTGCACACCCTCTCCAGAACTTAATGTTTCTAGACTTTTTGATGAGGGCCATTCTGACCAGTGTGAGGTGATATCTCTTTGTAGCTTAAGATTTGCATTTCTCTAATAATGAGCAATGTTGAGCATCTTTTCATGTGTTTGTTAGACATCTGTATGTCTTCTTTGAAGAAATGTCTGTTTAGGTCTTTTCCCCACTTTTTGATTGGATTGTTTGGGTTTTTGGCACTGAGTTGTATGAGCTGCTTGTATATCTTGGAAATTAATTCTTTGTCAGTTGTTTTATTTGCTGTTATTTTCTCCCATTCTGAGGGTTGTCTTTTCACCTTGATTATAGTTTCCTTTGCTGTGCAAAAGCTTTGAGGTTTAATCTGGTCCCACTTGTTTACTTTTGTTTTTATTTCCATTAACCTAAGAGGTGGGTCATAGAGCTCTTGCTTTGATTTATGTCATAAAATGCTCTGCCTATGCTTTCCTTCTAAGAGTTTTATATTTTCTGGTCTTACATTTAGGTCTTTAATCCATTTTGAGTTTATCTTTGTGTATGGTATTAGGAAGTGTTCTAATTTCATTATTTTACATGTAGCTGTCCACTTTTCCAAGCACCATTTATTGAAGAGGCTGTCTTTGCCCCATTGGATATTCTTGCCTCCTTTGTCAAAAGTAAGGTAGCCATAGGTGCATGGGTTTATTTCTGGGCTTTCCATCTTGTTCCACTGGTCTGTATTGTGCCAGTACCATACTGTCTTGGTGACTATAGCTTTGTAGTATAATCTGAAGTCAGGAAGGTTGATTCCTCCAGCTCCATTCTTCTTTCTCAAGACTGCTTTGGCTATTCAGTGTCTTTTGTATTTCCATATGAATTTTTTTGTTCTAGTTCTGTGAAAAACGCCATTGGTAATTTGATAGGGATCACATTAAATCTGTAGATTGCATTTGGTAGTATAGTCATTTTCACATTCTTGCTACCCAGGAACATGGAATATTTTTCCATCCGTTTATGCCATCTTTGATTTCTTTCATTAGTGTCTTATAGTTTTCTGTGTACAGTTCTTTTGTCCCCTTAGGTAAGTTTATTCCTAGATATTTAATTATTTTTGTTGCAATGGTGAGTGGGATTAATTCCTTAATTTCTGTTTTTGATTTTTCATTATAGTATATGGAAAATGCAAGTGATTTCTGTGTATTGATTTTATATCCTGAAACTGTGCTAAATTCACTGATTAGCTCTAGTAATTTTCCGATACTGTCTTTAGGGTTTTCTATGTACAATATCATATCATCTGCAAACAGCAAGAGCTTTATTTCTTCTTTTCCGATCTGTATTTCTTTTATTTCTTGTTCTTCTCTGATTGCTGTAGCTAGGACTTCCAGAACTATGTTGAATAGTGGCAAAATTGGAACCCTTGTTTTATTGCTGATATAATGTTTGCTGTAGGCTCATAATATATGGCCTTTACTATGTTGAAGTAGGTTCTTTCTATGCCCAGTTTTTGAAGAGTTTTATGACACATACTAATCAAACTAACAAAGACTAAATACAAAAAAAAATTAAAAATAGCAAGGGAGAAGCAACAATTAACATACAAGGGAAACTCATACACTTAACAGTTTATCTTTCAGCAAAAACTCTGTAGGCCAGAATGGAATGGCAGGATATAATTAAAGTACTGAAAGGGAAAAATCTACAGCCACAATTACTGTACCCAGCAAGGATCTCATTCAAAATTGATGGAGAAATAAAAAGCTTTTCAGACAAGCAAAAGTTAAGAGAATTCAGTACCACCAAACCAGCTTTACAAAAAAATGTTTAATGGACTTATATAGTCAAGAAATACAACAGAAGAAAAAAGATCTACAAATCAATGCTAAACAATTAGAAAATAGCAATAGGAACATATATATCAATAATTACTTTAAATGTAAATGGATTAAATATTCTAACCAAAAGACACTGAATGGATACAAAAACAAACCCATATATACGCTGTCTATAAGAAACCCACTTCAGACCTAAAGACACATATAGACTGGAAGTGAGAGGATAGAAAAATATATTCCATGCAAATGGAAAGCAAAAGAAAGCTGGAGTAGAAATCCTCATATCAGACAAAACAGACCTTAAAATAAAGAAGATTACAAGAGATAAGGAAGGACACTACATAATGATCAAGGGATAAATCAAGAGGAAGACATAACAATTGAAAATATCTATTCACCCAACCTGGAAGCACTTCAATATGTAAGACAAACACTAACAGACATAAAAGGAAAAATTGACAGTAACACAATAACAGTAGGAGACTTTTAACATTCCACTCACAACAGTGGACAGATCATCAAAACAGAAAATTAATAAGGAAACACAAGTCTTAAATGATAAATTAGAGGAGATGGATCTCATTGACATCTTCAGGACATTCCATCCAAATGCAGAAGAATACACCTTGTTCTCAAGCGCACATGGAACCTTCTCCAGGATAGACCACCTCCTTGGTCACAAATCAAACATCAATAAATTTAAGAAATTTGAAATCATATCAAGCATCTTCTCCAACCACAACACTATGAGACTAGATATCAATTATAAGGCAAAATCTATAAGAAACACAAACACATGGAGATTAAACAACACATTTCTAAATAACCAACAGGTGACTGAAGAAATCAAAAGAGAAATAAAAAAAAATTCTAAAAACAAATGACAATGAAAACATGACAACTCAAAACCTGTGGGATGTAGTAAAACAGCCCTAAGAGGGAAGTTTATAGCAATACAGTCCTTCCTCAAGAAACAAGAAAAACATCAAATAGACAACCTAACTTTACACCTAAAGTACCTGGAAAAAGAATAACAACCAAAAAAAATTAGTAGAATGAAAGAAATCATAATGATCTGAGCAGAAGTAAATGAAAAAGAAATGAAAGAAACAGTAGTAAAGATTAATAAGGCTAAAAGCTGGTTCTTTGAGAAGATAAACAAAATTGGCAAAACCTTTCCAGACTCTTCAAGAAAAAAAGAGAAGAATCAAATCAAAAAAATTAGAAATGAAAAAAGAAAGGTTACAATAGACAATGCAGAAATACAAAGGATTATAAGAGAATATTATGAACAACAACTATATGGCAATGAAATAGATAACTTGGAAGAAATGGACAGATTCTTAGAAAAGTTCAATCTTCCAAGACTAAACCAGGAAGAAATGGAAATTATGAACAACCCAATTACAAGCACTGAAATTGAACCTGTGATCAAAAATCTCCCCAAAAATAAAAGCCCAGGACCAGATGGCTTCACAGGAGAATTTTATTATACATTTATAAGAAGAGCTAATGCCTATACTTCTAAAACTCTTTCAAAAAATTGCAGAGGAAGGAAAACTTCCAAATCCATTCTATGAGGCCACCATCACCCTGATACCAAAACCAGACAAAGACAACACAAAAAAAGAAAACTACAGGCCAATATCACTGATGAACATGGATGCAAAAATCCTCATCAAAATTTTTAGCAAACAGAATTCAGCAACACATCAAAAAGCTCAAACACCATGATCAAGTTGGGTTTATTCCAGGGATACAAGGATTCTTCAGTATATGGAAACCAATCAATATGATGCACCACAGTAACAAATTGAAAGATTAAAAACTATATGATAATCTCAACAGATGCAGAAAAATCCTTTGAAAAAATTCGGCACCCATTTATGAATACTATAGTATCTTAACAGCATCACATCTTTGATGCCACATTTAATGTTCACCTATTCTTATGGTGCCAAAATGTATAACTGTGAGGCTTTTTCCCTCTTGCAAGAAGCTGAGAATTCCTTCTAAGTGCCTCATCAACCTTCCTCATAATCTCTTTCTAAGGTAGTCAGATTATAACAGTATTTTTCATATTTTGCATAAGGCAAGAACAATTTAAAATATTTATAAACTCAGTTATCAAAAAAGATAAAACAACTTATCTTAAACAGAAGTAAATATAACATGGCAATGAGATATGTAGGTTCTCATTTGCATTAAAGTTTAATGCAAAAGCAACTAAATGATTTAGATCTTTAGGTTCTGTTTTTTGTTCATTTTGGAGGAGGAAAAGCTGGTAAGGAACACACTATCAATTTAACAAAACCTTTCTTATTGGTAATGTATTTATGTATCTAGTTGCATTGTTTTGAAACAATACTGTCATCCTCTTAAGATTTCATTAACATCTCATTTCACATGCAGAAAACTAACTAATATGATGTCATCAAATAGAAGAAGTTTTGGACACTATTTTAATTAATACTGATTAAGTTTATCCATCCATCCTACTTTCAGTATTTCTTTCAGTTAATAATGCATACTTTGAGAGACCAATCATCAGAATTAGAAAAACAGTATGTGGCAAGAAATTATCTGTGCTAACCAATGGAGATAATTCATTAATTAACAGACTAATAATCACTGCTTTGCTAAGAAAAAACAGAAAATTATCATGATTTCCCACAGTAATCTGTTCATTTTAGACTTGTTTTATAATATTAAATATTGTGCATATTTGTGGTTATAGTTAGTAAACTCATTTGAGGCATATTATCATTATTGAATAAATATATCCTACCTGGATAGACTGCCACAAAATCTGGTGCTATAAATTAAGGAGCTTAATTTTCAACCATTACATGATTGCTGTCCAGTCAACTGTTCTTTAAATTTTTCTAACATAGATGAGAAATGGTGGCTCCTCCATAGACTATAAAAGGAACTAAACACATTTTCAATTTATTTTTCACAAAGTCCCATTAAAATGAAGTAATGATTAATTTTTCTAAAAGTAAATTCTTACACAATGTTAATGGAAAATGAATCAACTTTAACTCATAAATGTTTTCTAGATTAATATGTGTTACTAGGAAATTCACTGTGGTGTGCACATCTATCATTTTAAACTACAATTGAAATGTCCTGACCACAAGGGGTCACCTTAGGTACTGCAGAGTCATGACTCAAAAAGTTAAAAATAATTTCCAGTAAACTTTACTTCTAAAATTAATAAGGTCTCAGTAATGAAGGTTTCTGTAATTCAGATAAAAATCATATTCAATTAATAATGATTTTAATTGGGGAACACATGTATACC
Source organism: Bos javanicus (assembly GCF_032452875.1). Classification (NCBI taxonomy): domain Eukaryota; kingdom Metazoa; phylum Chordata; class Mammalia; order Artiodactyla; family Bovidae; genus Bos; species Bos javanicus. Next base: position 53,999,274 of record NC_083869.1, on the reverse strand, counting down.
TGTGGTGGATTCATTTTGATATTTGGCAAAACTAATACAATTATGTAAAGTTTAAAAATAAAATAAAATTTTTAAAAAAAAGAAAATTATAAGGTGCTTTTAAAATTGAAATTTTAAAATACACACTGGTTTCCTTCTAAAATTGTCAAAAATGTTAAGGCAATGATTTACACAGCAACTTTTTTGGCAAAAGGGATACAATAAATGCTATAAAAATCTAATTTAAGAAAAGAAGCAATGTAGAAAAATGAGAAAATATTGAAAATAATAAAATTTTCCTAATTTTGTTGACAGTAAATTATCTAAAAAATACAATGCCTCTACACTTTAATTAATATCACTATAAGAATTCATCATCAAGACTTACTCAGTATTTTAAATACGAATTTGTCAGTTTTAACAACACTGAAATAAACAGAGAAAGTAAATTGTTTAACATACAACTCAACTGAAACATTCCTAAAGTTCATTTCATAGAGGTAATTTACTGTTATCTGTCTAATTCTTGACCCATATGTGATATGGGGCTTCACTCATGACTTAGACGGTAAAGAATCTGCCTGTAATGCAGTAGATGCAAGAGATGTAGGTTCAATCCGTGAGTCGGGAAGACCCCCTGGAGAAGAGAATGGCTACCCACTCCAGTATTTTTTCCTGGAGAATTCCATGGAAAAAGGAGCCTGGTGGGCTACAATCCATGGGGTCTCAAAGAGTCAGACACAACTGAGCAACTAACACATACAGACGTAAACACAAATGCAGCCATGTAATCTTCATGCTAGAGCTTCTCATATGCCTTTTATCATAATTTATAATATCATAATGTTAAAATGAAATTCACGTTTGGGTAAGGAATTGAGTAAATAGCTGAGTAGCAGATATAAGGTATAAGAGACTCAGGTATAGAGTGATTTTAAGATGGAGTGAGAAATGAAGCAGTTTCAGTAACATAATTACAGTAATTATGATATTTAAGAAACTAAATTGATAAGCCAAATTGTAAGCTCCAAAAAAGCTACATATTTTAAACCCAGTCATCTCATTCTTGAGAACTGATTCTTAAAACATATATATAAAATTCATAAGGAGTGGGAGATCAATTATATAAATAAATATGCTCTTTGTATGGTAACATTTACATTGGCAGATGTTAGAAATAATCTAAAATTCCAATAATATGCAAATAGCTTACTTATTTCAGATACACCTACTTGATAAAATTTTGTATCAATTTATTTATTTAGCAAGCATGTACTGAGTGCCTTCTCTGCTCCAGGAAATTTCCTAAGTGTTGGAGATAGAATGGTGAAAATTTATTCAAGGTTCTTGTCTTTGGAATTAAGTACAAATCAGTCAACATGAGTTATTGTACTCTTGAAGGCTGTACAAGTGCATGGAACAATGGCTATGAATTATTCAATTACTAACTAAAAAAAAATATTTACAAGGATGTTGCAAAAATAGTGCAGACCATTCTCAAGCATCCTTCACTCAGCTGTCCCTAAAGATAAAATTTTACATAACCAAACAGAGGATGAGATGGCTGGATGGCATCACTGACTCAATGGATGTGAGTCAGTGAACTCCGGGAGTTGGTGATGGACAGGGAGGCCTGGCGTGCTGCGATTCATGGGGTCGCAAAGAGTCGGACACGACTGAGCGACTGAACTGAACTGAAAGTACAACTGTTAAAACCAGGAAACTAAATAAAATACCTAGGTACAAATTTGACCAAGGAAGTGGAAGATCTGCACACTGAAATCCAAGACACTAATGAAAGAAACTGCAGAAAATAAACACACGGCTATTATTAAATGACAAGAAATAAAGAGTTTGGAAGGATATGAAGAAAAAGGAACTCTTGTGCACTCAGTGGGAATTGGTGCAATCACTGTGGAAAACAGTATATTGTTGTTGTTGTTGTTGTTGTTCAGTCGCTCAGTTGTGTCTGACTCTTTGCGACCCATGGACTGAAGCATACCAGGCTTCCCTGCCCACCATCTCCTAGAGCTTGCTCAAATTCATGTCCATTGTGTCAGTGATACTATCCAACTATCTCATCCTCTGTCTCCCCCTTCTCTTGCATTCAATCTTTGCCAGAATCAGGGTCTTTTCTAATGAGTCAGCTCTTTGCATCAGATGCCCAAAGTATTGGAGCTTCAGCATCCATCCTTCCAATAAATATTCACAGTTGATCTCCTTTAGGATTGACTGGTTTGATCTCCTTTTATCCAAGGGACTCTCAAGAGTGTTCTCCAATAGCACAGTTCAAAATCATCAATTCTTCAGGGCTGGGGCTCAGCCTTCGTTATGGTCCAAGTCTCACATCCATACATGACTACTGGAAAAATCCTAGCTTTGACTATATGCACCTTTTTGGCAAATTAATCTCTGCTTTTTAACATGCTGTTTAGGTTTATCATAGCTTTTCTTTCAAGGAGCAAGTGTCTTTTAAATTCATGACTGTAGTCACCATCTGCAGTGATTTTGGAGCCCAGAAAATTTCTTTCATCGTTTCCCCATCTATTTGCCATGAAGTGATGGGACCGGATGCCATGATCTCCATTTTTTGATTGTGGAGTTTTAAGCCAGTTTTTTCACTCCGCTCTTTCACCTTCATCAAGAGGCTCTTTAGTTCCTCTTCACTTTCTCCCATAAGGGTATTGTCATCAGAGTGGGGTCATCTGCATATCTGAGGTTACTGATTTTTCTCCTGGCAATCTTGATTCCAGCTTGTGCTTCATCCAGCCTGGCATTTCTTATGATGTACTCAGCTTGTGGAAATCAGTATGAAGTTTCTTCAAAAAAGTTAAAAATAGAACTAGCCTATGATTCAGCAATTTTACCTCTGGGTATTTATCTGAAAAAAATGAAAACACCAACTCAAATATATATATATATTTCCCCATGATCAACACAGCATTATTTACAATAGCCAAATTGTAGAAGCAACCTAAGTCTCTACCAATGGATAAATGGATAAAGAAATTGTGGCATATAAGAAATGGAATACTATAAGTGTGTGCTCAGTCATGTCTAACTCTTTGTGATCTCCCTGGATTGTAACCCACCAGTTCCTCTGTCCATGGAATTTTCCAAGCAAGAATACTGGAAAGGCTTGCCATTTCCGACTCCAGAGGATCTTCCCAATGCAAGGATCAAACCCACATCTCCTGTGTCCCCTGCACTGGAAGGTGGATTCTTTACCACTGAGCTACTTGGAAAGCACCAGTGGAATATTATTCTGGCATAAAAAATAATGAGATCCCACCATCTGTAACAGCAAGGGTGGATTTGAGGATATCATGCTAAATGAAATAAGTCAGACAGAGAAAGGCAAATACCATATGATCTCTTTTACATGTGGAATTTAAAACACAAAACAAAACAAACTCATAGATACAGAAAACAGACCGGTAGTTGCCAGTCAGGTGAGGTAGAAGGCAAAATGTGTGAAAGGGGTCAAAAGGTATAAACTCCCAGTTATAAAATAAATGTCATGGGGATATAATGTACAGCATGGTGAGGACATTGAGAGTATACTACATATTTGAAAATTTCTTAAGACAATAAATTTTAACAGCTCTCATTATAAGAAAAATACATTTTGTACTATGTATAGTGATAGATGCTAACTAGACTTACTGTGTTGATCATTTTGCAACATATACAAATATGGACTCACTACGTCATACATCTGGAACTAACACAATGTTGTGTCAATTATACCACAATACTTTAAAAAATAGGAAAATGACATTGGCATGATATTATAAATTAAACTACATACCTTATTTATATTTCTTTAGGTTTTATAGTCATTGACTGTGTGAGTGTATAATCTATACAACTTTATCACATGTATAGATCCATAAAACCACAATCAGGATACAGTAATATTACTTCACTTCTAACAAAGCTCCTCTTACTACATTTTGTCACATCTTCTGCACAATACTAACTCTTGACCCACCCCTTATCCCCTTCTCAACACTGTAATTTTGTGATTTCCAAAATGGGTGGAATCATACAGTATGAAACCTAAAGAGATCGAGTTTTTCACTCAGCACAGCGCCCTCAAGATCTATCCAATTCACTGAATGTCCCAATAGTTTGCTTTTTCTTATTGCTAAGTAGTATTCTCTTGTATAGGTGTATCATAACTTACATATTTACCCACAGAAAAATATTTAATAATAGATTTTTTTACACTATTGGAGAAGGAAATGGCAACCCACTCCAGTATTTTTGCTTGGAGAATCTCACAGACAGCAGAGCCTGGTGGGCTACAGTCCATAGGGTCGCAAAGATTCAGACATGACTGAGAGACTTCACTTACTTTTTTATACTATTAAAGTGAACATAAATTGTGCATATCTAGTGTAAAAGAGTATATGTGTTCCCTCAAAGTATCAACTCTTAGGAAGATGAGTAGAACCATGCAAAGATTAATAAATACTTACTGGTTGCATCAATTCCAGAAAAGAAGAATAGAAAAATTATATTAGTTTTTTTGTTAAGTAGTGTATAGTAACGATTGTCATAATTTGTTTTATAGAGATCTATTTCAAAACCAGCATGGGATGTGGAACATAATAATTAAACTTACATTTTTATCTCTTATTAGGTATAAAACTTTGATATTTTATTAATAATTATTTCCACACTCTAGCTTATATTACTTCAGTTAATCATCACATTAGAAAAGCCCATGAATTATAATTCTACCCATGTTCCAGATAAGAAAACTGAGATTCAGGCAAATAATGAAGAATACATACAAATTAATTTTAAAAAGAACAAATTCTCTGACAGAAAAATGAAGAAAGAACATTAAAAATAATACTAGTAAATATTTTTAAATATTTAACTATCTTAGTTAAAAATACATACTTATTAAAATAACAATATTATTTTTTAATGACCAAATTACCGAAGATTTTTTTAAAGGATAAATATTCAGAAGTTGTAACTAAGTAGTTATGGGGTCAAAAGTTGGCACAAAGTTATAGAAGGCAAGCGACTATAAATATTTTCACTCAGATGACTTAATGAATACACTTCATGTGTTTTCTTAAAGAAAAAAGTATATATATGTGTGCATACATACGTATATATTCATCCACACATATATATACACACGTGTATATACAATCATTTATAAAGGTATCTGTGCTGATAATAAAAAAGTTAGATGCAATTTATATATATGGAAAAAAGTATGATTATATAAAGAAATAGCAATATCTATAGAATTTACAGATGCTTCTCAAATAAGTAGTGATCTCTCTAATTTTTATGTTTCATAGCTTTATGATATTTTTCAATATTTATATGTACTATAATTATATTTTAAAATAAAAATCATATGTAAAAATATTTACTTTGTTAAGCCACTTTCTAGGCTTAAAAATCATTTCTCACTCATGTCTCACATGACTTTCACAATAATAATTTAAGAATGTCATTATGGTTTCTATTTTTCTGACTGAAGACTAACATAAGTTGATGAAGAAATCTGCCAATATCTCACACACAGTGAATGCAAAATGTATTTCTAACAATCATGTTTTCCTCTTCAGAGTGCAGTGTTCTTTGTACTACATAATTGAACAGTATATGAAGAATAATAGTTCATTGGTAATAAATACATTTTACCATATTTATGGATTTTAAAACTTTTATTTGCATAAGTAGTAACTTCAAGTACATATTCCTAAAATGATTATAGCAATATTTTAAATCATTCAATACTTGACAAATTTAAATTGTGACAAATACATTTCTATCAACAGAGAGGTTTTCAAATAGCTAAACACTGAATGGAATGCTGCCATTGAGATTTCCAATATTTGGTTGCTGTGAGGGACATTGGATTTCCCTGTAATATAAGCACAGCCCAGGGGTGCTATATTTAAAACTACATTGGCATTTCTATTAAAATCTCAGCTTTTCAAGGATTTATGCCAAAGCCATAAAAATTCTATTTGATAGAAAGGCAGAATTGAAAGTCTCTGTAGAGATTGTTTTCTTCCCTTTTCACATAAAACCAGCCTATTTATTTATTTTCTTCATGGAATCCAAATGCTTTAGCAGAACACGAATCTTGGATAACTAAGAAGTGGTTACAGTATATCAGTATTCTACCAGTCTCCGACAATGTGAGCTGGCCTTAATGTCTGAAGGCTTGCCTATTCCCAAATTCTGTTCTTTTTTGGTAACACTAATGCACTGGAAATCCCAAATATTTCAAGTCATTGTGCCAACAGTTTATACTGAACACGGAAATGAAATGTTGGGTTTTCCATGTTGTTGAAAAAAAACCCCTATGATTTCTATTTTATTTTTGGAAAGATGACACAACCTATAAGCTATCACTCAGTGACATATGTGGAGAAAGCAATGGCAACCCACTCCAGTACTCTTGCCTGGAAAATGCCATGGACGGAGGAGCCTGGTAGGCTGCAGTCCATGGGGTCGCTAGGAGTGGGACATGACTGAGCGACTTCATTTTCACTTTTCACTTTCGTGAATTGGAGAAGGAAATGGCAACCCACTCCAGTGTTCTTGCCTGGAGGATCCCAGGGACGGGTGAGCCTGGTAGGCTGCCCTCTCGGGGGTTGCACAGAGTCGGACACGACTGAAGTGACTTAGCAGCAGCAGCAGCAGCAGTGATATATGAATTTTAAAACTTCTTTATAATTATTTTTCTGTTATTCAATTAAATATAATTTATTGAGTCCTAGGATTCTCAGCTTCAAATCATGTTATTACTGCAGAAGATAAAAAGAATTACTGGAAATGGTTCTGTCTCAAAGAGCTACTAAGTTCACTGAGGAGATAAGATAAACCTATGAAGCATCATGGTTCAGATACATAGTTGCAATCACTGTGAAACATTTGCTAAGAATATAAATGAAAAATCTTCTTTCTGTTGAATACAACTCAACTATTGCCTCACTACTTAAGGACTTCATGACTTAAAACAATATGATACAACTGTGTTCATAAGGAGCACTAGGAAATTCATAGAGTTATTGATTGAACTGAGTCTCAGTTTCCTTAACTATATGGTGAGAATTCAGTGTTTTTAAACTTAAAAGGGACTATTTCTCCCCCTTTAGTGGCATGAAATCAATTAAATGGGTCACAATTGGCATTCTTTTTATAAAATTAAATAGTGTAGAATAGATAGTGAGGGTAAGTATTGTTTCATGAAACTGTTTTTAAGTTTACATATTTACTCCAAGATAATGTATTTCTTCTGGTGGGTCATAATATGTAAAGTTTAGATTAGATGGATAGGTTTCATTCCATCTCTTAAGCTCTATAGTTTTGTAAGCTGTCTCATATTTCATCAGGCTATAGCAAAATACTATATCACATTAAATATTAATCTCTATTGGCTCTAAACATTCATCAGTCTAACTGATAAATTTATCTCTTATAAAATCTCTATTCTCCCATTCTGTTTTTGTAGAGAATATGAAGGTGGGTGGTATCTCACATGTGTTATGACATTTCTAATATAATTTTTCTACTTTGGCATTCTGTTTCAGGTATTGGACATATCCTGAGACTAATTGCCAATCCTTGAAATATTTGCAAGTGCTGTATGTTTTGCAGAGTATCATGATGACCTTGAAACACCAAGGATCATTCCTGGGTTCTCATAGAACAGTTCACAAACTGAGTTATCTCAACTTTTTAAATATACAAAACGGAATTTCTCGATTCACTCAACTATTGAATCTGCTCTTTTTTAAAAAATAATGCCAAACTTTGTTTAGCACCAGTCTTGGTTGAGCTGAATTTCTCTGGTGGATAAAACAGCACCCACAACAATTTCCAACAGCTTAGCAGCAGCATAAGCTCATAGATTCCAACATAATGACTTTTGCAGCTTTTGATCTTTATATATCATATCTTTTTTCCCTTTATTTCTCTATATAACAACTATCTTTTTCCTTTCACTCTTCATAGACTCTCAACACTTGGATAACCAATTCTCCAGATTAATTTTCCTGTAACTTACTAGAGTTGATCTCTACTTCTAACTCAATCCTGACTCACAGCCCTATATAAGTGAAATCCTTCATTGCAATTGGAGATGGGAGACATATAACTGGACAACACTTCACCGAAGAATCTAGGTTCCAGTTCTGGTTTAAACTATTAAGTAACAAAGGAGAATTTTTGCTTCAAATTTATTAGTCATTTTATTAATTCATCTTTTCTGACAAAACCAGTTGTAGTAGATAGGAATATTTTTCAACGAAAAATAATTTCCCTCTAACCTCCTCATAGGGAGTATATTTCTTTGCTCCACAGAAGTTTGTATGTTTACATGATTTTTTTTTTGACCCATGGGATATGACCTGAGTCACAATAAAGTACAGTACTGAGCCTACGCCTTTTGGAGCACCCAAATATTTCTTCCAGCCCCTTGGGGAACTCCTGACATTGCCAGAAGAAATGACACACCACTTGGATTCTACCCGTCTAGACTAGGAACTCAGCATAAACATGCATGGAACAGAACCATCAGAACACACACATGGACCTACATACATGGACCTGAAGCATGAAACTGAGTCATCTGTGCCAACCCACATTTTCATGAGCATGAGAATAAAACTGTCACTTGCCATCAAGAGTATGCAATCAGTTGATACATGTACAAAGCCACATATGCTACAGATTTCTACCATATTTTTTCCTACCTTGTTGACATAATTGCTGACATAGATAATCTCTGCAATCGATATCTGTGTAACTTTGATCTGACCATTCTGACCTGTTGTTCTCATCGAGTAACTCAGTCATGTCTGACTCTTTGCAACTCCGTGGACTGCAGCACGCCAGGCTTCCCTGTCCATCACTATCTTCCAGAGTTTGCTCAAATTGATGTCTATTGAGTTGATGATGCCATCCAACCATCTCATCCTCTGTCACCCCTTTCTCCACCTGCCCTTAATTTTTCCCAGCATCGAGGTCTTTTTCAAAGAGTAACCAAAGTATTGGAGCTTCAGCTTTACCATCAGTACTTCCAATGAATATTCATAGTTGATTTCCTTTAGGGTTGACTGGCTGGATCTCCTTGCTGTCCAATGGACTCTCAAGAGTCTTCACAAGCACCACAGTTTGAAAGCATTAATTCTTTGGCACTCAAGTTTTTTTATGGTCCAACTCTCATATCCATACATGACTACTGGACAAACCACAGCTTTGACTATATGGACCTTTGTCAGCAAAATGACGTCTCTGCTTTTTAATATGCTATCTAGGCAACGGCAACCCACTCCAGTACTCTTGCCTGGAGAATCCCATGGATGGAGGAGCCTGGTAGGCTGCAATCCATGGAGTCACGAAGAGTCAGACACGACTGAGCAACTTCACTTTCACTTTCCACTTCCATGCACTGGAGAAGGAAATGGCAACCCACTCCAGTGTTGTTGCCTGGAGAATCCCAGGGATGGGGGAGCCTGGTGGGCTTCCGTCTATGGGGTCGCACAGAGTCGGACACAACTGAAGCGACTTAGCAGCAGTAGCAGCAGCAGGTTTTATCGTATCTTTTTTCCCAAGGAGCTAGCATCTTTTAATTTCATGACTGCAGTCACCATCCACAGTGATTTTGGAGCCCAGAAAATAAAGTCTGTCACTGTTTCCATTTTATTCCCCCATAAATTTGCCACGAAGTAATGGGACCAGATGCATAATCGCAGTTTTTTGAATGTTGAGTTTTCAGCCAGTTTTTTTAACCTCTTTTTTCACCTTCATCAAGAAGCTCTTGAGTTCCTCTTCATTTTCTGCTATTACAGTGGTATCATCAGCATATCTGAAATTAAGGATATTTCTCTCAGCAATCTTGATTTCAGTTTGAGCTTCATCCAGTCCAGCATTTCGCATGATGTCCTTGGCATATAAGTTAAATAAGTAGGGTGACAATATACATCCTTGACATACTTCTTTTCCAATTTGGAACCAGTCTGTTGTTCCATGTCCAGTTCTAACTGTTGCTTATTGACCTGCATACAGGTTTCCCAGGAGGCAGGTAGGGTGATCTGACATTCCCATCTCTTGAAGAATTTTCCAGTTTGTTGTGACCCATGCAGTCAAAGGCTTTAGTGTGGTCCATGAAACAGAAATAGATGTTTTGCTGGAATTCCCTTTCTTCTTTTGTGACCCATTAGATGTTGGCAATTTGATATCTGGTTCCCCAGCCTTTTCTAAACCCAGCTTGTATATCTGCAATTTCTCAGTCAATGTACTGTTGAGCCCTACACTGAAGGATTTTTAGCATTACCTTGCTAGCATGGGACATGAACTCAATTGTGCAATAGTTTGAATATTTTTGGCACTGCCCTTCTTTGGGACTGGATTGAAAACTGACCTTTTCCTGTTGTAACCTGACCTGTTATAACCTTCTATATAACATCTAGTGATTTCACTTAGAACCCTGAGAAAATGAAAATGTGATAAATATTCAGGAATTTCATAACACTGAAAGCAAATACCAGGCTTAATCAACACTTTAAAGAAATAATAATTCTCAAAAAACATACTGAACTTTGCTAAACTAAAATGTGGTATTCTTTATTCATTGATTTATTCATCATGTGTCAGTTATGTGGAATAGAGCAGCAAACAAAATGAAGTCCCTTTCTCTTATTCTAGAGGTGAAGATAGATTCTAAAAGTGAAGATAGATTCCAAAATATTAAAACATAAACACATAAATCTTTAGACTGCCACTAGCTGTTTTCAGTCAGTCAGATCAGTCGCTCAGTTGTGTCTAACTCTTTGTGACCCCATGAACCGCAGCAAGCCATGCCTCCCTGTCCATCACCAACTCCTGAAGTTTACCCGAACTCATATCCATTGAGTTGGTGATGCCATCTAACCATCTCATCCTCTGTCGTTCCCTTCTCTTTCTGCCCCCAATCCCTCCCAGCATCAGGGTCTTTTCAAATGAGTCAGCTCTTCACATCAGGTGGCCAAAATATTGGAGGTTCAGCTTCAACGTTAGTCCTTCCAAAGAATACCCAGGACTGATTTCCTTTAGAATGGACTGGTTGGATCTCTAAGCAGTCCAAGGGACTCTCAAGAGTCTTCTCCAACATCACAGTTCAAAAGCATCAATTCTTCGGCACTCAGCTTTCTTTATAGTTCAACTCTCACATCCATACATGACCACAGGAAAAACCATAGCCTTGACTAGACCCTTGTTGACAAAGTAATGTTTCTGCTTTTTAATATGTTGTCTAGGTTGGTCATAACTTTCCTTCCAAGGAGTAAGTGTCTTTTAATTTCATGGCTGCAATCAACATATGCAGTGATTTTGGAGCCCAGAAAAATAAAGTCAGCCACTGTTTCCACTGTTTCCCCATCTATTTGCCATGAAGTTATGTGACCCTATGGCATGATCTTAGTTTTCTGAATGTTGAGCTTTAAGCCCACCTTTTCACTCTCCTCTTTCACTTTCATCAAGAGGCTTTTTAGTTCTTCACTTTCTGCCATAAGGGTGGTGTCATCTGCATATCTGAGGTTATTGATATTTCTCCCAGCAATCTTGATTCCAGCTTGTGCTTCATCCAGCCCATCATTTATCTCATTATAAAATATATTTTATCATATATGCATGTGTCAAAATAAAAGACTGATAAATATGACAACAAAATTTATGCTTTTATAAAAAAGTAGGAAAAATAATCTTAAAAGGTATACTGTAAGTGATAAAACTTACTACCTATATGTATAAATGCTAAAACGTAAGAATAAAAGTAAAGTGAAAAATCAACAAAGAATATAAATAAGAAGTATGTAAAAAAGGAAACTCAAATGACCTATACATATATGAAAATTGACTAGCAGTAGTAATCATAGGCATTTAAATTTATGGGAGTCCTATTACTTTATCATTAATTAGATCAGAATAAAATGAAAAAAGTAGTATTAGTATGCCAACAATGCCTTGACAGATTGTGAGGAAATAGTGTTTTCTTTCATGTTTGAAGTAAGAAATAAAGCAGTAAATTTGATGAAGAATTTGACAGTATACATTAACAGTAAAAATACATGGTTATTCAGCAATTCTAATTTTAAATATTTAAGACAGAGAAAGCAAATTCACATATGCAGATGGAGACATTCTAAGGTGTTTAATGAAGCTCTGCTTGCCAAAATTAAAAACTAAACAACCACAGCTTAATAACAGAAAAAGTTAAATCTAGTTTGACCTTTTGATGGAACAATATATAGCATCTATAAGGTATCAACTAGACATATACAAGTTAACATGGATTGAAAACATTTTGAGTGAAAAATAAGCAAGATGCAAAGTAATATGTGCACTATGGTATTATTTTTGTAAAACTAAAAATCTAACTAAATTTATACATACTTTCCATCCATGTATTTGGATATGTAAATCATAATTTTAGTTTCTACTGGAAAGATTCACATCAAATTTTGGCAAGGATGAGGAGAAAGGAGCATGGTGATCAGAAAGGACTTAAGAGCATTAATGTAATAATACACTACTTGTCTAATCAATTTTTAAATAAAAATAATATTAGATAAGATTGAGGCACTTTCAGAAAAGTGGGAGTCCACATTCCATCTGGACTCTAAATCTAATATAGATTGTATCTTCATGGAAATGGATGCATCAGATAATATGAAACATGAAAATAACTGTTCTTCATTTGAAGTCTATGTTCATTTAGCATCTTATAGTTCTGACATCTATCTTCAAGGAAATAATATGCTAAGCTTAACAGAATAAATTCATTTGTTCAGCAAGTACTGCATGCTTATTATGCAACAGTCACTGTTCTGCATAGTGAGATTATAACAGTGAAAGAAACTGACCACGGTTCTTGTCCTGTGTAACTTACATTGCAGTGTAATGTATAAAAATGTTAGGTAGGAATAAACATTATGGAAAAAATGAAGCAAAAAGGAGGATGCAAAATTTGAGGAGGGAGGAGTTGAGATTGAGAGGTGGACACAAGGATCATTAACTTGTTGTAGGTTAGTCTGAAGATTTTGAATCTTACTCTGAGTTAGATGAGAAGAGGTTGGTGAGTTTTAAGTAAAGGTGATTTTATTAGGATTTCTTTAGGGGTTGTGCTGAGAATACACTAAAAAAAAGAGCAAAGAGGAAATTAAAATGTTTAATAAGTTTCTACAGAAGGAGAAGAGGGCTACAGAGGATGAGATGGTTGGATGGCATCACTGATTCAATGGATATGAACTTGGGCAAACTCTGGAAGATGGTGAGGGACAGGGAAGCCTGGCGTGCTGCTGTCCATGGGGTCGTGAAGAGCTGAACACAACTTTGGCGACTGAACAATAGTAACCTAGGCAAGAAGATGGTGGTTGGAATGAATGTAATAGAAAGGGAGATGATATGAAATGTTCTAATGCGTTTTTAACATAAAGTCCAAAGGTTTTGCTGTATGCAGAATGATTGTGAGGATTTAAAGAAACAAGGAAGTCAAAGATGAATTTGAGGCTCTTATTTTATGTTATAAGGATCCAGTGACAATTGACTCAAATTGGTAACATTAAAGTAGGAGAAGATTTGGGTTGATGACTGGGTACTGAACATTTTTAAATTGTGTTTTATATCTAATTCTCACTGTAAATTAATAATAGGAGTTCTAGCTATCATATCATTGATTCTAAGTTTGACTTTAAAAAATAACATAGTACCACTCTCAGTGCACAGGTATAATCATGAATTTAAACTACAAAGAAAAGGAAATGACAGAGTTTTTTAGAGAGTCTCTGAGCAGTCAGCCAGTCTGTCATGCGACATATTCTAGGGGCATCTATGCTTCAGCATCTATCTGCTTTCAAACTTTAAATTATGGTGAAAGTAACATGGAACTTAGATTTGATGAACCTAATTTACCACTCACTTAGAAAAGGAAGGAGAACAAGGGCATGGGCTTAATCTTCCAAAGGTATTATTTAGTAAGATGTACTAAGCAGGAAATCAGTCCTGAATGTTCATTGGAAGGACTGATGTTGAAGCTGAAAGTCCAATACTTTGGCCACCTGATGCGAAGAACTGACTCACTGGAAAAGACCCTGATGCTGAGAAAGATTGAAGGCAAGAGGAGAAGGGGACGACAGAGGATGAGATGGTTGGACGGCATCACCGACTCAACAGACATGAGTTTGAGTAAACTCTGGCAGTTGGTGATGGACAGGGAGGCCTGGCATGCTGCAGTCCATGGGGTTGCAAAGAGTCGGACACAACTGAGAGAATGAAATGAACTGAACTGAACTAAGCAGGAAGGAACAAATAGCAAATGAGGAACTATGCTATGAACTTGGATTTGATTGTGGTTGACTACCTTTCACACATATCTTCCAGAGGGCTGAAGCACAAGGAAGTAGTCTTATCAAATTCAATTGCCTTTGGTTGAATTTCCATATATTCTTAAAGACTTTTTATCTTCTTTGCTACTTCAAAAGCTCTAGCAAAAATCAACTAAACAAAACATCTTTTGCCAACTAAATTCATCCCAAATTAAAATGTAGTTATAACAGTTGTTACTAAGGATTTTGTTTTCTAGAACTTTCATAGATTAAAAAAAAAAAAAAAGGAAAGAATTAGATTTCACAGTATATTTTTCTCCAGAGAATGCAAGGTCTATTAGGACAAATTAGTAATTTTTATATTTAGGAATGAGCATCAAGAAAGGTCTACTTCTACAGCAACAACAAACTATGCTTACTCTATTATTCTGTTTCATGATCACAAGACACTGATTTTTTTTTAATTTTACATTTAATCTTTGCAATGGATGTCTATTAAAGTCAATTACATTTCCAAACAGCTGTCAGCCTGTTAGCAATCATGGTCTAATGCCACTGCCTATGTATGGGAAACCATCAAAATGCTAGATCAAAACTCACTGAAAGGATGGCAGTGGCTTGTAGAAAGGCTGAGAGGTAATTCTGGTGCACTCTTTTAAATTCTTAGAAATCATCAGTAAAAACACTGAATCAGATAGTACTTATAAAAATTTCTAACATGTATTTAAAAGTAATCTAAAGCTACATAACTGCAGAGTTGTCTCAGGGCCATTTTTAAAAGATTTTAATAATCTTATGATTTTAAGAAATGCTGTGTCATCAATGTTCTTGAGGATATTAATAACTGAATTTAAAAATTTTCTAGAAAACTTATAGTTTAATCGTATAAAACTTTCAGAAAAAAGTCAATGAATTTACTTCAATTATACTTTGTTTATATGCATGTATAAGACTGATAAAAGATAAAACCCTACATCTCATTAAGCCTAGATGAGTTCTTTCAATATAAAATTATAAAATATGAATCTAAGTGAAAATAAGCACTGAATTAGAGTTTAATTGGAAGCATCTTCTGTAAAGATAATAGGGCATCTTAGATGCAATGGTAACTTCAAGTCAATGAAATACATGCATGCGTAATCAGTCATGTCTAAATCTTCGCAACTGTATGGACTGTAGTTCACCAGGTTCCTCTGTCCATGGGATTTTTCCAGGCAAGAATACTGGAACAAGTTGCCATTTCCTCGTCCAGGGGATCTTCCTGACTCAAGGATCGAAACCTCATATCCTGTGTCTTCTGTATTGGTAGGTGGATTCTTTACCACTGCACCATCTGGGAAGCCCTCAATAAAAAACAGTATATTCTTTAGAGTGATGACTTTTTATCAGAAGTAAGATAAAGTTATCTCTAGAAACTGTGATATCCCAGGAAAAGCACTGAGTGGTGATCAAGAGGTCGAGGTGTGACACTGACTTGTTAGAAGACTTTAAGTAGCAATTAAATTTTGCTTTATTTTATTGGTCATGCATGTTAAGTCACTTTTGTCATGTCTGACTCTGTGGACCCTATGGAATAGAGCCTACCAGTCTCCTCTGTCCATGGGAATCTCCAGGAAAGAATACTGGAGTGGGTAGCCTATCCCTTCTCTGGTGGAGCTTCCTGACCCAGGAATCAAACCGGGGTCTCCTGCATTGCCAGCAAATTCTTTACCAGCTGAGATACCAGAGAAGCTCTTAAAATACAGTACCAACTCTTAAGTCAATGAAGCTATCTGTTTAGGTACTAGAGATAATATGATCCTTTTAGAAAATCTATGGAAACAAATAACATATGTCCTCCTGTTTCTGTGATGATAGAAAAATAGACATTATTAAAATCAAATAGAAACTAAGTGCTGTCATTTCCTTGACTATCATATATTAAGTATAATCCTTGATACTCTCTGTTATGTGCTTCTATCTTATTGTGTCATAACATGTATTATACTAGCATTTTACATTATGTCTTTATTAACTATGGTCCTTCTCTCAATCAAGAACACAATGAAAGCAAAAGACTGGTCTGGTTTCTTTAGTACTGTATCTTTGTTTCTCCTAAGGAGTGTCTGATATATGAAAGGTATTTTCTATTAAAAAAAACTGTGTGTAATGGTCTAATAAATTAGATGTTTAAGCAAAAATACTGAGCACTATATAAATACAATATATTGTGAGAATGACACAAAGGATGACATGAACCTTACTCTATATTTTCCAAGGCAAATATGTATAGGGCATATTTATTTACTTGGGAGTGAGTCCACTTATCTGTGATGTCCAGCAGAGATGTTTTCATTTGAAAAGACAAGAGTTAAGAAAATCAGACTTGATCTTTCTTCTTTATTCTTCCTTCTCTTGTTTTCCATCATATTCTGACATAGTTTAAAAGAAATTTTAATGTCATGTATTCTATGAAATGGAACACTTTAGTGATGGCTTTAAGAAGAATTTTGAGAGTAATTTTTATATCATATGTACTGAAACTTAAATTACTCTGTTTTCTTTTAAATTGCTATGGTGATGTGCCTCTGTTATAAACTCTCAAAAAGAGAGGTTTTTTTACTGCCTTGTAGTTCTGTGTCTTGCTTAATTTTGGAATATGCATTTTAGCTCTCAGTGAAATTACTAATCTTTTTTCAAAACAATTGAATTTGAACAAGCTGTTGTTTAACTATTTTCTTTAGATTTATATCTTTGCATAATCTATATATAAATAATTATTAATAATTTTATATGTCTTTGTGTTTGTAGTACATGCTTGACCTTAAGGTAAAGAATTTAGAAAATGTCATTATTAAATAAATAATGAAAATAAATAAATAAATAAATAATGTGTACCACACTGCAGTATTCTTGCCAGGAAAATCCCATAGACAGAAGAGCCTTACGGGAGACACGATAAAGTGACTGAACACACACACACACACACACACACACGGACGTTTAGAGAAAATTGATCTTTGAAGTGTTTTGTTTGGTTTGCAATAAATACATTGCAAAGTGATGATATTTCACTTCTGGATATGTATTTAATCATAATCACAGAATTGGTCAAATTTTTAAACTGTCAGACAAACATTTTTCATGTTTTTTCTTCTGATTATGCAAGTTTATATAGAGAAGACATTAAAGAAGGTCTGCCAGTTAACCTTTATAATTTTCAAAGCTATCTCAAGGTCTCAGTCTCTTCACAGATCATAACCTTGTCCTGGTGAATAGGCTTTGGTAACTCAATGAAGCTATAAGCCATGTCGTGCAGGGCCACCCACGACAGATGGGTCATAGTTAAGAGTTCTGACAATACATTGAGGAGGGAATGGCAAGCTGCTCTAGTATTCTTGCTGCAAGAACCCCATGAACAGTATGAAAAGTGCTGGAGAAGACGCTTGAGAGTCCCATGGACTGCAAGGAGATCAAACCAGTCAATCCTAAAGGAAATCAACCTTGAATAGTCATTGAAAGGACTGATGCTAAAGCTGAAGCTCCAATACTTTGGCAAGCTGATGTGAACAGCCTAATGAGTTTCTAATGAATTCAGTAGAAAAGACCCTGATGCTGGGAAAGAGTGAAGGCAAAAGAGAAGAGGGCGGCAGAGGATGAGATGGTTGGACAGCATCTCCGATTCAATGCACATGAGTTTGAGCAAACTCCAGGAGATACTGAAGGACAAGGAAGCCTGGTGTGCTGAGTCCTTGAGTGACAAAGAGTTGGACATTACTGAGCGACTGAACAAGAGCAAACAAGGTCTCAGACTACTTCCACTGAGGTAAACATTAATGCATTAAGCATATTCCTCAAGGATTTAACAAAAGTTGAACATGCTCTTTCCTCTCATCAAAAGTCTAAATTATTCAGGCCATAAAAATAGTGCTAACAACAACCAACATTTTTATGTCCTAACTACTTGTCACTAAGCACCACCACAACTATGCATAATAAGGCACTCAGTACTCTATATACATTCCTTCATTGAATCTGCAAACAACCTTATGAAGAAGGGTAATATTTTAGAGTCTAGGTAAAGTGATATGAAGAGACATATTGAAAAAAACCTACAGGTTTTGTCCTTTGTTTTCTCCTTTATTTTTTTTCTTTCTGTTTTATTGAGATATAATTGACATACACTCCTTTACTTATACACAGAACACCATTACTGACACTTTAGACCACCAGATGTGTGGGGCTTTTTCCCCCACATCAAAGCAATTCATGACATCAACTGGGTGTCCTACAATTTAACTCAGTTCTGGAAATGGGTCAGATACCACAGGTTAAAGATCAGTTCCGCAAGAATGCTTCCACAACACTTTAGATACCAAGGGATAGTAGGTTCCCAGAGTACCCACAACTTTTGTCTGATTGGCTACACATCTGAAATTTTCACAATCCCCTCCTTGATTAATAATAATTTGCTAGAGTGGCTCAGAGAGCCCAGAGAAACACTTAATTACATTCATGAGTTATTAAAGAATAAGATAAATGATACAGATGAACAGCCAGATGAAGTAATACATAGGCTGGGAGTTTCCCAAGTAGAAGAGGTTTTGTCCCTGTGAAGTTGGGATGTGTCACCCTGAATATGGATGTGTTCATCAACCTGGAAGCTTCCAGACCCCTACTCATAAAATATTTTGGAGGTTTCTTCACATAAGAATAATCAATTACTGGCATAATTGATTGCTACTTCCATCTCTAGCCCCACTCTCCTCTTTGGAGGATGGTTGTAAAGCTGAAAATACCAAGCTTTCAATCATGGTTTGATCTTTCTGATGACCACCCCATATCTAAGAGCTACCCAGGGGCTCATCTAGAGTCACTACAATAGAACATGTGCTCCTGGTGTTATTATATAAGAAAGTACAAGGGTGTTAGGAACTCTGTGTCAAGAACTAGGAGCACAAACCCATATTCTGTTACCTCACAAGAGGCAATGAGACTTACCTTAAAAGGACTTGAAACACAGGTACTTCCAATTCTAGATCCCAGAACCTGACATGGGTGCTATAAAGAAATACCATGAATAATTAATTATTTTACAAAATACAACTGTGTCATTACATAGAAATTTTTATTACAATGAAATGTAACTAGTTAAAACTACTACTATAGTTATTCCTAATAATACTGTGTCTCAAACAACTTATTTAAGAGAACTTAAACTGATGTAGACTTGAGAAAATACCAAAGTAGACTAGCCAGTATAATCAGATCTTTAAGTTGAATAACGAGAACGCCAATATATTTTCTTTTATTATTCTAAAAAAACACACACACGATAAATTTCAGAATGAATGACATCTAGTTTGATTGCCAGGCATGAAAAATGTAGAAAAATAAAACATTGAATGAGGAAAGAACCAATCAATTGAAATCAGACACAATTTACACTGATATTAGAAATTAGAATTTTAAAACCATTGTAATTGTACTGTATATGTTCAAAATGCTAAGACCTAGAAAATATTATTTTAAAGACTAAAATCAAATTTCAAGAAATACAAACCACAATGCATATGATGAAAAATATACAACATTAGCTTAATATAGTATGCTAAGTGCTAAGTCACTTCAGTCGTGTCCGACTCTGTGCTACCCCAGAAACGACAGCCCACCAGGCTCCCCCGTCCCTGGGATTCTCCAGGCATGAACACTGGAGTGGGTTGCCATTTCCTTCAGAAATTACAAAAGAAAATATTAGTGAACTTAAAGATATAGTCATAGAAGTAGCCAAATTCTATCATCTAGTGGAATAATCCAAAGTGAAACACACAAGAAAAAAATTAAGAAAATGAACATTAGAGCTGTGTAACAATTCAAATGATCTAATGCATGTAATTGATATTTCTTAATTAGATGAGAGTGGGGAGACAGAAAAATCTTGAAGAAAAAGTTCTAAATTTGATTAAAACTATAAACCTATAAATTCAACAAATTTAATGTGCTGTAAATACAACAAACTTGAAGAAAGCTACAACCATACAGAATATAACCGAATAGATAAAACAAGGCAAGGGAGGGGAAAGAAAAAAAAAACAACTTAGAAACAGCCAAAGCCAAATGACACATTATTTACAGAGAATCAAGATATTGTGTTAGCAGAGTTCTCATCAGACATAATGCATGGTGAGAAAATAATGCATTAATGTCTTCAAATACTGAATTAAAAATAAAATCAGCTTATTATGAGTAAAAATATATTTCAAAAACAAAGGGGAAAGAAAGGTGTTTCATCAGATATTCAAACCTGAAATAATTCTTCACCAACAGACATGTACTATAAAAAATGGTGAAAGACATCCTTGAGCAGAAGACAGAATCTACACAAAGGTGGCAAAAAAGAACCAGAACTTACAACTAAATGGATAAATATATGATTTATTTTTAATATTTAAATCTAAAAAAATAATCACAACTTCCACATCTAGAAAGATGAAACAAATGTGATTTTTTTTCTACTTCTCAATTAAATGGAGCTATGCATTCTGTACATTATATCCATAGCATATATAAAGTGTTTCTGAAAGATAGAAAGAAGGCACAATGGCTAGAGATCTCAAGATCAAAGAGATAGATGTGCTCAAAAAGACTGAAGTTATTAGGAAGTAAATCCAATAAAACATGTCCAGAGTTTGTTATTCTGAAAACTGAAAATCAGTGATTAAAATAGTGAACTAAATAAATGGAGAGACATAGTGTGCTTATGGACTGGAGGATTCAACATAGTAAAGATATCAATTCTTCCCAAATTGATTAAGTTAAATGCATTTATTATCAATAATCAAAGATTGGTAGAAATAGACAAAACTATTATAAAATTTATACACCAAGAAAAAGGAAGAAACTTAAATTGCTTAAAATGTTTTGAAAAAGAATAAAGTAGGAAGAATCAGAATACATAACCTCAGATATGCAGATAACACCACCCTTATGGCAGAAAGTGAAGAAGAACTAAAGAGCCTCTTGATGAAAGTGAAAGAGGAGAGTGAAAAAGTTGGCTTAAAGCTGAACATTCAGAAAACTAAGATCATGGCACCCGGTCCCATCACTTCATGACAAATAGATGGGGAAAGAGTGGAAACAGTGGCTGACTTTATTTTTCTGAACTCCAAAACCACTGCAGATGGTGACTGCAGCCATGAAATTAAGACATTTATTCCTTGGAAGGAAAGTTATCACCAACCTAGACAGCATATTAAAAAGCAGAGACATTACTTTGTCAACAAAGGTCCATCTAGTCAAAGCAACATTTTTTCCAGTAGTCACACATGGATGTGAGAGTTGGACTATAAAGAAAGCTGAGCACCAAAGAATTGATACTTTTTAACTGTGGTGTTGGAGAAGACTCTTGAGAGTCCCTTGGACTGCAAGGAGATCCAACCAGTCCATCCTAAAGAAGATCAGTCCTGGGGGTTCATTGGAAGGACTGATGCTGAAGCTGAAACTCCAATATTTGGCCACCTGATGTGAAGAGCTGACTCATTGGAAAAGACCCTGATGCTGGGAGGGATTGGGGGCAAGAGGAGAAGGGGACAGCAGAGGATGAGATTGTTGGATGGCATCACCGACTCGATGAACATGGGTTTGTGTAGATTCAGGGAGTTGGTGATGGCCAGGAAGGCCTGGCATGCTGCGATTCATGGGGTCGCAAAGATTTGGACATGACTGAGCAACTGAATTGAACTGAACTGAACTGAATGTCAGCTATTTGGTTCAGTTCAGTTCAGTCACTCAGTCCTGTCTGACTCTGCAACACGTGGACTGCAGCACACCAGGCTTCCCTGTCTGTCACCAACTCCCAGAGCTTGCTCAAGCTCATGTCCATCGAGTCACCATGTGCAGTGATTTTGGAAAGATTTTAAAAACTAAAGTCTCTCAATGTTTCCATTGTTTCCACATCTATTTGCCATAAAGTGATGGGACTGGATGCCATAATCTTTGTTTTTTTAATGTTGAGTTTTAAGCCAGCTTTTTCACTCTCCTCTTTCACCTTCATCAAGAGGCTCTTTAGTTCCTCTTCACTTTTTCCCATAAGGATGGGGTCATCTACATACCTGAGGTTATTGATATTTCTCTTGGCAAATTTGATTCTGGCTTGTGCTTCATCCAGCCGGGCATTTAGCATGATGTTCTGCATATAAGTTAAATAAGCCGGGTGACAATATGCAATCTTGACATACTCCTTTCCTGATTTGAAACCAGTCCATTGTTCCATGTCAGGTTCTAACTGTTGCTTCTTGACCCTCTTACAGATTTCTCAGGAGGCAGGTAGGGTGGTCTGGTACTCCCATATCTTCAGGAATTTTTCACACTTTGTTGTGATTACACAGTTGAAGGCTTTAGTGTAGTCAACTAAGCAGAAGTAGATGTTTTTCTGTAAGTCTCTTACTTTTTCAATGATCCAGTGGATGTTGACAATTTGATTTCTGTTTCCTCTGCCTTTTCTAAATCCACTTGAACATCCAGAAGACTCATCTCACCTACTGATTAAGCCTAACTTGGAGAATTTTGAGCATTACTTTGCTAGCCTGTGACATGAGTGAAATTGTGTGGTAGTTTGAACATTCTTTGGCACTGTCTTTCTTTGGGATCGGAATGAAAACTGACCTTTTCCAGTTCTGTAGCCATTGCTGAGATTTCCAAATTTGCTGGCACATTGAGTGCAGCGCTTTTAACACCATATCTTCTAGGATTTGAAACAGGTCAACTGGAATTCCATCACCTCCACTAGCTTTGTTTGCAGTGATGCTTCCTAAAGCCCATTTGACTTCACATTCCAGGATGTCTGGCTCTAGGTGAGTGATCATACTATCATGGTTATCTGGATTAAAATCTTTTTTTTTTTTTTTTTGTATAGTTCTTCTGTGTATTCTTGCCACCTCTTCTTAATATCTTCTGCTTCTGTTAGGTCCATACTGTTCTGTCCTTTATTGTGCCCATCTTTGCGTGAAATGTTCCCTTGGTATCTCTAATTTTCTTGAAGAGATCTCTAGTCTTTCCCATTCTATTGTTTTCCTCTATTCCTTTGCATTGATTGATGAGGAAGGCTTTCTTATCTCTCCTTGCTATTCTTTGGAACTCTGCATTCACTCAGAGTTCCATGCATAGATATATCTTAGCTTTTCTCCTTTGCCTTTCACCTCTCTTTTCTCAGCTGTTTGTAAGGCCTCCTCAGACAACCATTTTGGCCTTTTGCATTTCTTTTTCTTAGGGATGGTTTTGATCACCACCTCCTATACATTGTTAGGAACCTACATCCATAGGTTTTCAGGCACTCTATCAGATCTAATCCCTTGAATCTATTTGTCACTTTCACTGTATAATCATAAGGGGCTTCATTTAAGTCATACCTGAATGGTCTGGTGTTTTTCCCTACTTTTGTCAATTTAAGCCTTAGCTACAATAATCAAGACTGGGTTTCCCAGGTCGCTAGTGGTAAAGAACCTGCCTGCCAATGCAGGAGCCATAAAACATGCGGGTTCAATCCCTGGGTTCAGAAGATCCCCTGGAGAAAGACATGGCAACCCATTCCAGTATTTTTGCCTGGTTAATCCCATGGACAGAGGACCCTGGCAGGCTCCAATCCATAGGGTCCACAGAGACAGACATGACTGAAGTGGGTTAGCACAGCACGTACAATCAAGACTATGTGCCAGATAAACAGACATAGACCATGCAATTGAACAGAAAACCCAAAAATGGACCCACACAAATAAGTCCAAACAGATTTTTATTCAGGTGAAAAGCTAATTCAGTGGAGATAGTGCTTAAAGTACTGGACATCTGTAGATTAAAAAAAAAGAACAGAACCAAAGTTTCATGACTTATAAAAAATTAGTTCAAAATGGATTGTGGATTTAAATGTAAAACTATAAAATACCTAAGGGGGTGGAGGTGAAACTAAGGGAGATTTTTGATAGCTAGGACTGGGAAAAATGTTCTTTGACTTGATGCCAAAATCACATTTTATAAAATATAAACAGATAACTTATACTACATCAAAACTTAAAACTTTGGCTCTGCTCACTACCCTGATAAAAGAGTAAAAATATATTCTACAAAGTGGGAGAAATATTTGCAAACCATTTGTCTGGCAAAAGACCAATACCTAAAGACATAAAAAACTTTCAAAACTAAACAGTAAAAAAGCAAATAATATAGTTAGAAAATGGACAAAAAACAGAGTCATTCCATTGAAAAGAATATACAGCTGACAAATAAGCACTTGAAAGTATGTTAAACATCTTTAGAGATTAGAGAAATGAAAATTAAAACCACAATGAGATATCATCACTCTTCAATCAAAATAACTAAAACAAAATTAGTGTCAACATATGCTGGTAAAGCTACAGATGTGAAAGGGCCAGATGGGAAATCCAACCTCTTGTTCCTTCCTATTGCAAATCAGCTGAAGCTGATCTCAGCCTGGGAGAGCAGAAAGATCTGATGATAAGTAAACTCAAAATTTTGACAATTAAAAAGAATTGGACTATTTTCTAAACTGAGATGGTTTCAATTCAAAGTGGCCACAAACTATATTAATCAGAAATGTACTGGAACTGGACCAAATCTGAGACTGAAGATCTAGCCTGTATTGAATCTATATTGGGAACAGTGAAAGATAGTTTCTTTATGATTATTTACTTTTAATAATAACTTGTAAAATATTGTGTGACTCATAATAAACACAAGATTGATGAGGAATCATTCAAAACAGTTAAAATACTCACTTTTGACAGAGAATTTCAGAAACTGAAACATGAATACGGTCAAGTATTATACAATTAATAGATCCACCTCCTCCCTATTATTTTTTTAAAAACAATCCCTGTAAAAGAGGTATCCAAATATTCTCTGCAACACAGAGCCACTTAAAGATACTGCTCCTGGTGATAATGGACCTGTTGATGCATTTTTGTATTTAACCAAGAGCCTTGTATTAGAATGACCTTTAAATATTAAGAACATTTATAATAGAAAAAGTCATTGCCTTTTGTAAATATAATTGAAAGTACTTCAGTCCTTTCAATCTGCAAATAAACATGTCTCTATTGGCAGCTTTAGTAGTATTGCTTAAAGTGGTATTTTCACAACTGCCCCTCATGAGAACCCTGCATAGGGAGTCAGCAACTTCAGATTCTTTTTTCACCTTGTTTCTGCCTTAGCACATTACTCTAGAAATACTACTTAACCTGCCTCTCTTCTCTTTCCACATTTTTTAAGACATAAATTACAGCTACACCAAATAGGCCAGAAAATCATTTTCAAGTGACAGGCATATATTCATGGTGTAGTTTCTCAATATCTGGAGGCATGCTTTATCCTGTGCTTGAAGGAGACTGATGTGAAAGATTTAAAGTTGCCTAGAAACAAGCAATGGAAACCAAAGTTTAAAAAAAAAAAATCCCATTTCTTCCAGCAGAGAATGAAAATAAAGAGCATATTTAATGAAAACTGTGCATGATATCTGTGCAGTAAAGGGCAAAAATCTACAGAATAAATTAGAGAATACATAAGTAAATTTAAGAGATTTACCTCGTTCATAGATTAGAAAGTATTAGTTTCTCAGCCGTGTCTGACTCTTTGTGTCCCCATGGACTGTAGCCCACCAGGCTCCTCTGTGCATGGGATTCTCCAGGCAAGAATACTGGAGTGGGTTGCCATGTCCTCCTCCAGGCAAACTTCCCAACCCAGGGATCGAACCAGGTCTCCTGCATTGCAGTCAGATTCTTTACTTTCTGAGTCATCAGGGAAGCCCCTCATAGATTAAAAGCTTCAATATTTTTTTTAAGCTCTCAATTCTTTCTGAATTTATCGAAAATATAGATTCAATTTCATCTCAATTTAAATCTCAGCAGACTTCTTTTTAAATTGGCAAGTTGGAAGATGCTAGAATAACCAAGCATTCATATGGGGAAAAATTTCCATTTCACATGATACACAAAAATAATTTAATAGGCAAATTCATAAAGACACAAAGTACAACAATAGTTGTCAGGAATTTAGCAGGAGAGGAGAACAGAGATATTGTCTAATGGATAAGAGTTTCAGTTTGGGATGGTGAAAAAATTCTGGAAATGGATAGTTGTAATGGTAGCTCAGCAATCTGAATGTATATAATACTAATAAATTATATACTTAAGATGGCTAAAATCATCAGTTTTATGTCTTTGTATTTTACCAAAATCTCAATTAAAAAGAAAAAAATGGAATTGAGTCTTTGGAAAGCAGTGTGGCCCTCAAAGCAATCTCTCGTTCTAACTAATGTGTGACTTATCAAGTAGAATGAGATATCAAAACCACTGCCTTTCTTAAAGACTTGGAATAAATGACTGAATAAAATAATGCTTAAAGACTTTAAAGTATACACCAAACTGGTGGAATAAAAAAATGCAAATTAAGTATATGTTAGAAATATATGCTTGGAACTATTTTTAAAAGTGAAGCAGCATAATTTCCATTAGATTGAGACATCATACTCCCTTGAAATTTCAAACTTGGCATCCTACATATAGGCATTTTAATGTATGCCTATTATAATAAAACTATTAAAATAATTCAAGATGAATGATATAAAATAATATATAATTATTTTTATTCACCTTGAATAAAAAATAATTCAAGGTGAATGATTTTACAAGATGAATGTAAAAGATAAAAATTTGAAACTTCTAGAATTAAAGAGAAAAATATTTTTGTGATGTTAAGATAGACAAAGTTTTCTAGAGAACACAGAGGCCCCCAAAAAATGGTAAATAAGACTTAAACCACAACCAGATGTATATTCATTGAAAGGAAAAATTAAGAAAATAAAAACATAAGCCAAAGAATTGGATATTAATATTTGCAGTAACTATATGTGATATAGTATCTAGTATCTATATGTGATATCTTGTATCTAGAAAATATATATGTATATTTTTATATACATATATATTTATAAAACTCAATAATAAGAAAACAAATGGGCAAACAACTTGACAGACACTTCCTCAAGAACATACAACTGGCCAATAAACTTGGGCAGTTCAGTATTCCAC
The DNA here is from genome assembly GCF_032452875.1 of Bos javanicus. NCBI lineage: Eukaryota > Metazoa > Chordata > Mammalia > Artiodactyla > Bovidae > Bos > Bos javanicus. The sequence goes on along the minus strand of NC_083869.1, from coordinate 53,971,865 downwards.
TCCAGTACTCTTGCTTGGAAAATCCCATGGACGGAGGAGCCTGGTAGGCTACAGTCCATTGGATCTCGAAGAGTCAGACAGGACTGAGCGACTTCACTTTCACTTTTCACTTCCATGCACTGGAGAAGGAAATGGCAACCCACTCCAGTGTTCTTGCCTGGAGAATCCCAGGGATGGGGGAGCCTGGTGGGCTTCCGTCTATGGGGTCGCACAGAGTCATACACAACTGACGCGACTTAGCAGCAGCAGCAGCAGTTCAGTATTATTCATCATGAAAATGCAAGTAAAAGCCACATTACTAGGATTGCTAAAATTAAAAAGAATGACAGTACTAAGGGTTAATGCATATGGAGCCACTGGAACTCCCATTGTTTGCTGGTGAAATAGAAACTGGTACCATCACTTGGAAAACTACTTGGCAGTTCATTATAAAGTTAAAATATACCTACCCCATGATTGAGAAAATTCACTCTAAAATACTTTTCCCAAGATAAATCAAAACCTGTGCTCCCTAAAATATTAGTACAAAAATATTTATTACAGGTTTATTTATAATACTGAAAACTGGAAACAAATTAAAATGTGAACGAGTAAACAAATTGTGGATATTAATACAAGGGAATAGAAATCATTTAGGGCAAATCAAACAAGATATTCACATTTTAATTTAAATATAGCTGTAGAACAGGAAAAATTGGTAATAGAAATTAAATAAATTATTACCTTGCATTGGGGAGAAACCAAATATAAGAGACTAAATGTAAAGGTGTAAATGAGGAAATGCTCTGAGGTGACTGAAATGTTTTTGCTTATAGTGTGGTCACAGAGATATTTATTTGTCAAAACTCATTCCACTGAAAACTTCACATCTATGCTTTTTATCCAAATTACACTTTGTGATGGCTAATTTTATGTGTCAGCTTGAAAGTTATTTGTTGGTGAGATTAACATATAAATTGGTGGTTTGAATAAAGTCAATTGCTCTCCATAATGTGGGTAGGTTTCATTCAGTTAGGTGAAGGCCTGAATAAAGCAAAAAGACTGGCGTCCCTAGCAAGAGGAGTGCATTTCTCCAGCTGACTGCCTTTAGACTTCATTTGCACCATTGGCTTTCCTGGTTCTGCAGCATGTTGGCCTAACCTGCCAACTGTGGATCTGCTAGGTTCCATATTGTGTGAGCTAATTCCTAACTAAATCTCTCTCTTCCCCTCATATAAATATATACATATACACAAGCACACTTCTTATTTTTTTTCTCTGGCAAATATTAATATATACCTCAAGTTCATTAAATAATATAGAGCAAATTCTCTAGAAACAATATGCTAATACAAGGGAATCCTTCCAAGACAGTAGATTTCATTCCAAGCCAGGATTCAGGGTGTACAACTTGTGTTTGTGCTCAGTTGTATCCAACTCTTTGTGACGCTTTGCACTGTAGCCCACTAGGCTCCTCTGTCCAAGAGATTTTTTTCAAGCAAGAATACTGTAGTTGGTTGCCATTTTCTCCTCCAGGGGATCTTCCCAACCTAGGAATTCAACCCACCACATATCCTGTGTCCCCTGCATAGCAGACAGATTTTTTACCCACTGAGCCATCGGGGAAATCAAAACTATTCCATTTTTCTTTATGAATCTTGCATAATCCAGCTACTGGTAAAATTAAGTTTGAGCTTTCATTCTGCCAACTTCCTCCTTCCTAAAGATTCTGACTCACTATCCTCCGTGGAATCTACGTCTCCTTAGCTATTTTAGTTTGTCCCTACTCTGAGACCATATTCACTCAGGCTAAGCTTCTACAACAGATTCCTACTGCTCTACATGAACTTTCTGGGTCATGGCTGGAAGTACTTGGCTCCTCCATTCTGTCAGTGTCTAAATACAATGTCTGCATTCCTAGTACTATGTACATGAAATTCCTGATTACCTGTTGGTTTTTCAGTTCAGTTCTGTTCAGTCGCTCAGTCATGTCCGACTCTTTGCGACCCCATGGACTGCAGCACGCCAGGCTTCCCTGTCCATCACCAACTTCTGGAGGTTTTAGCCACTGTTTTCTGCCAGGTGTCTTGAAATCTTGCTCTATGTAGGCATAGTTGAAGAACCAGCCAATACCTGTGGAGGATTCATTTTGATATTTGGCAACTAATACAATTATGTAAAGTTTAAAAATAAAATAAAATTAAAAAAAAAAAAAGAAAATTTGCATACAGATTATTGTATCCACTTTTCTGGAGTTCCTTCTCTCCAAGATGTTTCTTCCACAAGCTTCATTCATTTTCTCAGTTCTAGGCTCTTACTTGTACTTGGCCATTTTTTGTTTTGGCTCTATTCCTAGGAACTGAAGGTTTCCCTCATAGCTCAGTCGGTAAAGAATCTGCCTGCAATGCAGGAGGCCCGGGCTCGATTCCTGGGTCAGGAAGATCCCCTGGAGAAGGAAATGGCAACCCACTCCAGTATTCTTGCTGGAGAATCCCATGAACAGAGGAGCCTGGCAGACTACATCCATGGAGTCACAAGAGTTGGTCATGACTTAGCAATTAAACCACTACCACCAGGAACTAAAAATTGCAAAACACCTTTAGATGAAAAAGCCAAAATACATGAATAAGATCATTCACTCCCTTTCTCTTAAAGGAAGGAGCCCTACACCCAGCCTGTCTTCAGTTGCATGGCTTTTTCCATATTCAGTAATTATTTCCAGAATACAGCTAGAACCAAGGTTACCAGTGCACAATCTTTAAAAACATAAATTTTATTTTTTTTGATAGGTAGATATAAGAAAAACTTTATTACCATCTATAAAATACAGGTCTCTGAGAATGACTACATTTAGGAAGGTCAAACAAACCCTCCTCTAATCTCTTGAAGTTTAACTTCCTTTCCTTTACAACAACAACAAAAAAAAACACATAAATTTTATTAAGTCACTTACCCAAGCCTTAAAAATTTTCAATGACTTCCAACTACACTTTGAACAAATTGAGATACCTAGCCTTGACCTAAAAGGACTGCATTATCTGACTCTGCCTGTCTGGCCTGGTTCACCTAGAGTCTCTGTTGCACATTATTTTTAGTTACTTAGCCACATGTCCCTTCTTGCAACTCTTAAAAAATAACACTACTATATATGAAATAAACAAGGACATACCGTATAGCATGGGGAACTATAATTCTCTATCTTGTAATAACCTATAATGGAAAAGAATTTAAAAAGTATAGATATGTGCCCATATGTATATAACCAAATAATCACTTTGCTGTATAGTTGAAAATAACACAATATTGTAAATCAACTATTTTTGTTGTTGTTGTTTAGTTGCTAAGTCATGTCTGATTCTTTGGTGACCCCCATGGACTGTAGCCTGCCAGGTTCCTCTATCCATTGGATTTCCCAGGCAGGAATACTGGGAATGAGTTGCCATTTCTTTCTCCAGAGAATCTTCCCAACCCAGGGATCAAATCCGTGTCTCCTGCATTGGCAGGTGGATTCTTTACCACTAAGCCTCCTGGAAAGCCCCATAAATCAAATATACTTCCATTAAAAACCCAAACCAGAAAAATCTAAGCTCCTTAGTGGCCTTTATTTTTGCTACCTTCTCACCTCTGCTTGAAACACTCTTCTCTCTTTTATTAGATTGATTATTTCTTCTCGTGATTGGCCATGACTGACATCAATGTAGCCTTTTCAGAGAGGCCCTCCTTGATCACATTAGTAATTTCATACTCTTTTGTTATTCACTATTTCTGTACATTATTTTTCACTTTATTCTTTCAGTGTGTATCATAATATAATAAATTACAAAGCAAAATCACACCTGAAGAAATGAAGAAAGTGAAGAAGAAATAAGTAGGATTTAACTAAGCAGAGAAAGAGAATACAATTACAACATTTGCAAAGTCACTGACATGCAGAGACTAGTGAAGATACTCACGTCTGAGGACTGGAAATGATACCAAATACATGTTTTTGTTTTTGTTTTTACAAAAGTCAAGTCACTTTGTAAAATATTACAAGTTTTGATTAACTTCTAAAATGAACAATAAATATGAAATTATTTTATTTTTATCAATGCTTAAATCAAATTTGTTTTTTGTGTCATCTCTTTCTATATAAGTGAAGAAAATTAATATTAGTGGTATCTTTTGTTCTCAACTTGTTCATACACTTAACGGGTTTGTTGTTTTCTACTATAAACTGTTTTCAAAGTATTTTACATATTCATTTTGCAGTAATATTAGTAAATCTTTATTACATATGTATATATTTTAAAGGTTTTTGACATTTATTTTATTATAAATTTGTGGCCATATTGAAGTTTGAATTTGTACCGTTAAGTCTTCTTCTTTATGACTTCTCTTGATATGTCATGTTTAGAAGGTAACTCCCTATCCTAAGGTGCATTCAATTCTTTTGTCATCTTAACATGTTACTGTTAATATGTATTAAATACATGAGAATTTATTTTGATTTATGTTGTAAATAGAGAATCCAAATTATCATTTCTTGAACGTCAATCATATATATTTTATAATATTAGCTTTCCCATAGCTTTAAGATATCAATAATAAAATACTTAAATAAAATGAATAAATTAATATTCATGAATTCAATACATACACACTTTTACCCTTGGATGTAGACATTGTGCTCTATTTTTAAAAAGTTAATTTATTTTTACTGGAGTATAGTTGCTTTACAATGTTGTGTTAGTTTCTGCTGTATAGCAAAATGAATCAGTTATACATATACATATATCCTCTCTTTTTTTATATTTCCTTCACCACATAGCACTGAATAGAGTTCCTTGCACTATACCATAGGTTTTCATTATTTATCCAGCATTTTACTCTGTTTAATTGATACACAATTAACCTTTATAATAGTACTTCTTAATGATTTTTCATTAAATAAAATAAAATTACATATTATATTAGTCATTAAATTGTTACTTACCATTTATTTAGTAACCAAATTAAATAACTAGATACAGCATCTCAACTTTACATATATATTTTGATATATTCTAAAACAAAGCACTATTTTTACCCTTGTTTTCAAAAAGTTATTGAATATTTTATTTTTTTTATTCTTAAAATAACAATATTAAATTATTATCTCAGACCACATTAGAAAAATGTCACATTTGGTGCAAAAAAGAGTCATCTGGAGATTGGTATAAATATATTGAGAGAAATGTTTTCTACAGAACTGGGACAAAACTAGATTTCAAAGATTTGCTCAACCTTATTATGACTCATCCAGTGCCTTACTGAGCACACAGAAACCTTTCAGTAAATATTTATTGATTGATTGAAAAAACATACTTGAAAGCATTTCAAATGTGAGCTACTTGTCCAAACTGTACAAATAAAATTACAGAGATAAAAAAGTTCCCTTTAAAAAAATGTTATGACACATGAGTTTTCAGCCAGCGTGCATTAACAATATGTGTTTATTGGCTGCTTGTAGAAGTCTCAGTTGTTTCTAAGGAGCAAAAGATATAATCAATCTCTTGTTTCAAAGAGTTTACAAAAAATGGTGACACATGTAATGTGCATGTAAACTTTGGGAAAAATTAAAAATTCTGAGGGGAGGGAAGTTTGTAAGGTCTGGAATCACATAGTTTCCCCTATGAAAGCTAAAAGGGGTTCCCAGGTGGTGGCAGTGGTCAAGAACCTGCCTGCCAGTGCAGGAGACCTAAGAGATGTGTGTTTGATCCCTGGTCAGGAAGATCCCCTGGAGAAGGAAATGGCAATCCATTCCAGTATTCTTGCCTGGAGAATCTCATGGACAAGAGTCACAAAGAGTCAGACACAACTGAGCACATGCCAATTATCTTAGGTGACATTCTTTTTAAAAATATATTTCACTGGATAAAAGTAAAATATGATTTTTTTTTTTTTTACTCTTTACACATAATGTGAATTTCCTTTCTTTTTTCATATTTTACCTTCTTTTTAAAATTACATTTCCAGGCAAGTGGCTTGGGTTCTTGACAGAGGGTATGGAAATATTCAGTTCTGTATTTCCCAGGTCTTAGCACTACCCAGACATTCAGGTTATTTATTTTCTTATTTTTTTTTTTTTTCTTAACTGCATAGTAACATAATTATAGCATATGCTAACAGAAGAAATAATGGAAAGAAGAATTAAATATATTTAAACTCACTGTCGGAGAAGGCACTGGCAACCCACTCCAGTACTCTTGCCTGGAAACTCCCATGGATGGAGGAGCCTGGTGGGCTGCAGTCCATGGGGTCACTAAGAGTCAGACATGATTGAGCGACTTCACTTTCACTTTTCACTTTCATGCATTGGAGAAGGAAATGGCAACCCACTCCAGTGTTCTTGCCTGGAGAATCCCAGGAACGGGGGAGCCTGGTGGGCGGCCGTCTGTGGGGTCGCACAGAGTCGGACACGACTGACGTGACTTAGCAGCAGCAGCAAACTCACTGTGGGAGAAGGCAATGGCACCCTACTCCAGTATTCTTGCCTGGAAAATCCCATGGGCGGAGGGGGCCTGGTAGGCTGCAGTCCATGGGGTCCCGAAGAGTCGGACACGACTGAACGACTTCACTTTCACTTTTCACTTTCATGCATTCGAGAAGGAAATGGTAACCCACTCCAGTGTTGTTGCCTGGAGAATCCCAGGAACGGGGGAGCCTAGTGGGCTGCCGTCTATGGGGTCGCACAGAGTCGGACACGACTGAAGCGACTTAGCAGCGGCGGTAGCAACAAACTCATTGAGTGTTGTGCCTGTAGACATGATGTTAGGTATCTACATGAAAGTACATAGACCAAGTGCTTGACTTGGTTTGATTTTTGGTGCACTGGCCCAAGACACATGCAAGAAAAAAGTGAAGCAGTTAGCAAGCTAATGAAAAATTTTTCTTATTAACCATAAGAAATTATGGTTTATAATTATTTAACCAATAATTATTTAACCAAGCCTACATAATTAGATGATACTTGCTAATGTTTTTCTTAGTGTGTATATATCATACATCCTTAAAATTCTGTGATACTTTATGTTTGCTTGGAGAAATAAATTAAAAACAAAAAGACGCTTCACAACACACAAGTCAATGTATCAGTGTAAGCATCACATCTCATATTTTATCCTGAAATGTTTATGAAGTCTCTGCTCCATTAAATCTTCACCCCAATAACCTTAGAAGGCCCCTTGTGTTTATCCATTTTAGTGCCTGTTGGTTGATATTTATATCTTTCAGTAATAAATGCTTTTATTTTGAAATTACTTATGAAGGGGTTGAACTAGTGCACCATATGCAGAGAATAAACACGTATTTTCCCTCTGATAAAATGCCAAGAAAATGAAAATAAACAGATGGATTTATGGATGTATACTAAAACATCATTAAAGCTTAGTTGATTCTGCTTACAAAGCCACCTTAATATTCAGTCGAGATCACTGCCAAATCTATTCAACCAGAGCAATTGGTGTCAATAAGTAAAGACAGTCAGAATCATTCCTTGAACTATACTGCATCCTACCTCAGTTGTTTAAGCTATGCAGCCATTGTCCAGATACTGAACTTTCTGTCACTCTCTCTCTCCTTCATTATCTTTTATCTACAAATATGTTATAAAAAATAGATTTATGTAGCCCACTTTGGACACTATGCTAATATAAAGGTAAAAAGGTCTCTTTCTTTCTCCTATACCCAGGTCAAGATGGGAAGGGGCATAGAAGATTCAAGTGTCCTCAGTGAATTTACCTTGGTTTTGATATGTAGTAATGACTGCAAGACGGAAACCCCTCGTGATTCAGTGGCAAAGAATCCTCCTGCCAATGCATTAGATTCATGTTCAATCCCTGGGTCAGGAAGATCCCCTGGAGAAGGTAATGGCAGCCCACTCCAGTATTCTTGACTGGGAAATCCCATGGACATAGGAGTGTGACAGGCTGCAGTCCACGGGGTCATAAAGAATCTGACGAGATTTAGAGATTAAACATGGCAACAAAGACTGAAAATGGAGTAATCACCAAGGCACCTAGCCTATAACTATCTCTTCTTATATTCAGAGTGAACTGATCAGCAAGGTTCATGCTCGGCAGGAAAGCCTTTTGAGCAAATAGATAACAATCTTTCTTTTGCAAAACTTTTAATAAATTACAGTCTTGCTGTCAGTATTTATTCTTCTTAGCAAAGAAGCTCTCAGAAGAATAGGAGATGCAGATTGTCTAAGAAGTGAGAAAAAGTCCTTTGGGTTTCCCAACCATCTGGAAAAATGTCCTAATCCTAGTGGACAGTAGATAGTTCACAATTTTTAGATTTTAAAAGAAGTTTTCTCATGGTTTTTTGTTCTAGTCTAATCTTGCCTATAAGCTGTTACAAAGAAGACCTCAATAAACAGGACTTCTACAGGGAGTACTGTCAACATGATAACTCTGAACCACAGAGTGGCAGTCTCTTGTTTAATTTTTTCCCCCCTCTGTTCAATGTGGTTATGACTCGTATGTTAAGAATAGTACTACTTTATAGCTTAAAATTAATAAACCAAAGCCTCAATTAAATAGAGTTGCAAAGGACTCAGTAAAAAGCCATGGACTCATTATTTACAATAGAACTATCAACATCATTTACCTTTTTATAAAAGCTTTCTCCTTCCCTTGTGGGATGGGAACTTGCATGTGGCCTGCCATTGTTGCAGACCCCAAACTGTAATTCTCAGCTGATCCAAAATAAATTCATCTTTTGGGGAGACATATCAGGCAATCTGTTTATTTAAGGTCAACCACAGTATTGGGAAAATTAAGTTAATTGATACATTACAGTATTTAGAACAAAAGAAGCATTGACTCCTAATGCTTACTCAACCCCAAGTAAGCATTCAATGAGCATTAATAACTTTACCTTTTTGCTTCTTGCTGTAGCTGTTGTCTTTATAATTATCAATACTGAACACCAGCCTTCGTGACTGCCTCATCCTCCCTTTCTGTCTCCATCCTCCAAATCCTTTGGACCACTGCAGCTGTCAACATGAAGGCAGGTAGGAGTCGGGGCATAATGGTGGGGAAGGCAGAGCCCTCCACTTCAACATATTGACATGAGGAATAAAAATAGGTCATCCCTTAAAACTCCCTTGGCAGGATTGTGACTAAATTGCAGCTTCTAAAAACATTTAACTGAAAGTGCATGGTTAACACAGGGGTATAAAACCAGCAGTTATTTACAAGTGCTAATTCATGTGGTCCATTTCCAAGCCCACTAGCCCAAGATTACCCTCATGGATTTCCTGACAGTCAGGTACTCTAGATGACAACTTGCCTACATGCAGCAAGGTTAGTTTAGCTCTCATTATTAAAAAAAACAAAAACAAAAACAGTGGGGCACTCTGTTCTACATTTCATTATTATGAGGCCCAGAGAGAAAAATTCTCCCATTATCCCAAAAAAGGCTTGCCTCTCAATTTCTCATTTCTCTTCCCAGAATCCACCTTTTTTCCTAAATCATGTTCAACAAAACTCTCATCTCTATAATATAACAATATAGTTTAATGTAGTTTAATCCATTCTAAGCCTTCTAAAGAGAAGAAGAATTTCTACCATCTGTTTCTTCCTGCCTTCTCATCCAGGCAACAAAGTCAACAGGGACAGAAACTCTTCCACAGCCAAATGTACACAATTTCATATTGCAAAGCTGAATATTTACTTCTTCATCTAAATCATCTGCATTTAGGTATATGGACATTCCAGTTCTTTCCATTGAACAATAGCTGGGAACATTATGGAATATCACAAACAATTACAGATGCTGTCAATTTATTTCAAAAATTGTTTTGGGGGGGTGCGGTCCTAAGATGGTGAAGGAATAGGACAGCACAAAGGTTAGTTTAGCTCTCATTAATCATTTGAACGCTAAGCAAATTCCACAAAACAACTTCTGAATGCTGGAAGAAGATACCAGACACCCAGAAAGACTGCCCATTGTCTTCAAAAGGAGGTAGGACAAAAGATAAAAGATAAAAAGAGAGACAAAAGAGTTAAGGATGGAGTGCTGTCCTGGGGACGGATTCGTAAAGGAGGAGAAGTTTCCAAACACCAGGAACCTGTCTCACCAGCGGGTCTGTAGGGGAGTTTTGGAATCTCAGAGGGCAACATAACTGGGAGGAAAAATAAATTAAAAAAAAAAAAAACCCCACAGATTACATGCCTAATGGCAACTCATAGCAGAGAAGTAGCCCACATGTTCGCATCTGCCACCAGTAAGCGGGGGCTGAACAGGGAGGCGCAGGCTGCATTGTTTAGGGTACGGACCTGAATGCCCTGAGGGCAATCTGAGGGAGCTAATGTGAGACAGCTACCCAAACAGTGGGATAGCCAGAGAGAGATTAAAAAGGGAGAGAGAATAGAGAGAGAGAGAACTTTCCCAGGAAAAGCTCTAACCTAAGGCTCTGCCGGGCCTGCTCACAAAACAAAGGACTGAGTGAATACCAGAGGAGAGCTAGCCAGCTGCGCACCAGCCCACCCCTCACCAGAGGCAGAGGCAGGCATGTGACAGCCAGAGCCGGAAAGGGGCAATCTCAGCCCCAGAGATGGCATCCTCTACCAAACTGCGAGCAGGCTCCCAGTTGTTAACCAAGTCTTCCTGGGACCCTGGCCAGTTGACATCTGTTGAGAGAGTCACAGCCAGAGATCAGCTCTCCAGAGGAGACACACGGCACACCTGAGACGGCACTCCCGCTGCGCACCCAGGAAAGTGAGTGCCCGGGACCGGGGAGGTGATAAGATTCCCTGCCCCACCTGGGGAGAGTGTGCTCACCAAGGACCTGGTCGCTTGAGCTTCTCGGACCTGGGAAGGGCACAAAACGCAGGCCTCTGTGGAGTACGCAAGAACCTGTACCTGAGCGGCTTAGACCTGGGAAGTGCATGCAACTCAGGGCCCGCTTTAGACAATTCCCCTGCAGAGCAACCTGGAGCCTTAGCAGTGTAGAATGGGAAAGCACACACGCCTTGAGCGGGGACAAACCCAGTGTGGCCAAGACACTGCGAGCACTCCACACACACGCCAGTGATATTTGTTTGCAGTGTTCCTCCCTCCCCACAGCACGACAAGTGAGCCTAAATAAGTGACCACCTTCTCCCCTTGTGTCAGGGCAGAAATTAGACACTGAAGAGACTTGTAAACAGAAGCCAAAATAAACAGAGGGATCCACTTTGGAAGTGACAGGTGCAACAGATTAAAACCCTGTAGTTAGCACTGACTACATTGGAAGGGCCCTATAGAACTTGAGAAGTATAAGCTGGAACAAGGAACTATCTGAAACTGAACTGACCCCAACACTGCCTGCAACAGCTCCAGAGAAATTCCTAGATATATTTTTTCTATTATCCTTTTTTTAATGTTTTTTTTTAATTTTTAAGCCCTTTATTGTGCCTTTAATTTTCATTTTTATAACCTACTGTTACTTTTTAAATAATTTTTGTGATTTTGTTTTGTTTTGTTTTAATATTATATTTTTGAGATTCTAACATCTACTCTAGATTTTTAATCTTTGTTTTTTGTTATTTGTTATCAATTTTGTACCTTGAAGAACCCAATCTTCAGTACCCATTTTTACTTAGGAGTGTGGTTACTGGCTTGATTGCCCTCTCCCCCTTTTGACTCTCCTTTTTCTCCCCTAGGTCACCTCTGTCTCCTCCCTCCCATTCTCTTCTCTACTCAACTTTGTGAATCTCTTTGGGTATTCCAGACTGTGGAGAACACTTAGGGAACTGATTACTGGCTAGATCTGTCTCTCTCCCTTCGACCCCCCCACCCTTCTCCTCCTGGTTACCTTTATCTCCTTCCTCCCTCTTCTCTTCTCTAGTAACTCTGTGAACCTCTCTGGGTGTTCCAGGCTGTGGTGAGCACATAGGGATTGGATTACTGGCTAGCTTGCTGTCTACCCTTTTGATTCCCTTTCTCTTCCTCCTGGTACACTTTATCTCTCTCCTCGCTCTTCTCTTCTCCATCTAGAACCTTTCTGGTTGTCCCTCACTGTGGAGAATCTTTTCTCCATTAACCTAGATGTTTTATCATCAGTGCTGTATGGATGGAGAAGTCTTGAGGCTACTGTAAGAATAAGACTGAAAACCAGAGACAGGAGGCTTAAATCCAAAACCAGAGAAGTTCTGACTCCAGGGAACATTAATCGATAAGAGCTCATCCAAAAGCCTCCATACCTACACTGAAACCAAGTTCCATCCAAGAGATAACAAGTTCCAGAGCAAGACATACCATGCAAATGCTCCAGCAATACAGGAACATAACCCTGAGCTTTAATATAAAGGCTGCCCAAAGTCACACCAAACCCATAAACATCTCAAAACTCTACTGGACACTTCATTGAACTCCAGAGAGAAGAAATCCAGCTCCACCCACCAGAACACCTACTCAAGCTTCCCTAACCAGGAAACCTTGACAAGCCACTCATCCAATCCCACCCACAGGGAGGAACCTCCACAATAAACAGGAACCACAAACTGCCAGAATACAGAAAGGCCACCCCAAACACAGCAATCTAAACAAGATGAAAAGGCAGGGAAATACTCAGCAGGTAAAGGGACATTATAAATGCCCACCAAACAAAACAAAAGAGGAGGAGATAGGGAGTCTACCTGAAAAAGAATTCAGAATAATGATAGTAAGAATGATGCAAAATCTTGAAAACAAAATGGAGTTACAGATAAAAGCCTGGAGACAAGGATTGCGAAGATGCAAGGAATGTTTAACAAGGACCTAGAAGAAATAAAAAAGAACCAATCAATAATGAATAATGCAATAACTGAGATCAAAAACACTCTGGAGGGAACCAACAGTAGAATAACTGAGGAAGAAGATGGGATAAGTTTGGTGAAAGATAGTATAGTGGAAATAAATGAAGCAGAGGGGAAAAAAGAAAAAAAGATTAAAAGAAATGAGGACAACCTCAGAGACCTCTGGGACAATGTCAAATGCCCCAACATTCAAATCATAGGAGTCCCAGAAGAAGAAGACAAAAAGAAAAGCCATGAGAAAATACTTGAGGAGATAATAGTTAAAATTTTCCCTAAAATGGGGAAGGAAATAGCCACCCAAGTCCAAGAAACCCAGAGAGTCCCAAATAGGATAAAGCCAAGGCAAAACACCCCAAGACACATATTAATCCAATTAACAAAGATCAAACACAAAGAACAAATATTAAAAACAGCAAAGGAAAAACAACAAATAACACACAAAGGGATCCCCATAAGGATAACAGCTGATCTTTCAACAGAAACTCTTCAGGCCAGAAGGGAATGGCAGGACATACTTAAAGTGATGAAAGAGAAAAACCTACAACCTAGATTACTATACCCAGCAAGGATCTCATTCAAATATGAAGGAGAAATCAGAAGCTTTACAGACAAGCAAAAGCTGAGAGAATTCAGCACCACAAAACCAGCTCTTCAGCAAATGCTAAAGGATCTTCTCTAGACAGGAAATGGAAAAAGTGTATAAACTCGAATTCCAAACAAAAAAGTAAATGGGAATGGGATCATACTTATTAATAATTACCTTAAATGTAAATGTTTTGAATGCTCCAACCCAAAGACAAAGACTGGCTGAATGGATACAAAAACAAGACCCCTATATATGCTGTCTACAAGAGACCCACCTCAAAACAGGGGACACATACAGACTGAAAGTGAAGGGCTGGAAAAAGATAGTTCATGCAAATAGAGACCAAAAGAAAGCAGGACTAGTAATACTCATATCAGATAAAATAGACTTTGAAATAAAGGCTGTGAAGAGAGACAAAGAAGGACACTACATAATGATCAAAGGATCAATCCAAGAAGAAGATATAACAATTATAAATATATACGCACCCAACATAGGAGCACCACAATATGTAAGGCAAATGCTAACAAGTATGAAAGGAGAAATTAACAGTAATACAATAATAGTGGAGGACTTTAATACCCGACTCACACCTATGGATAGATCAACTAAACAGAAAATTAGCAAGGAAACACAAACTTTAAATGATACAATGGACCAGTTAGACCTAATTGATATCTATAGGACATTTCTGGAGAAGGCACTGGTGACCCACTCCAGTACTCTTGCCTGGAAAATCCCATGGATGGAGGAGCCTCATAGGCTGCAGTCCATGGGGTTGCTAAGAGTTGGACATGACTGAGGGACTTCACTTTCACTTTTCACTTTCATGCATTGGAGAAGGAAATGGCAACCCACTCCAGTGTTCTTGCCTGGAGAATCCCAGGGATGGAGGAGCCTGGTGGGCTGCCATCTCTGGGGTTGCACAGAGTCGGACATGACTGAAGCGACTTAGTTGCAACAGCAGCAGGACATTTCACCCCAAAACAATGAATTTCACCTTTTTCTCAATTGCACATAGAGCCTTCTCCAGGATAGATCACAACTTGGGCCATAAATCTAGCCTTGGCAAATTAAAAAAAAAAAAGAAAAGAAAAGAAATCATTCCAAGCATCTTTTCTGATCACAATGCAGTAAGATTAGATGGCAACTACAGGAAAAAAGCTATTAAAAATTCCAACATATGGAGGCTAAACAATTTATTTCTGAATAACCAAAAAATCACAGAAGAAATCAAAAAAGACATCAAAATCTACATAGAAATGAATGAAAATGCAAACAAAACAACCTAAAATCTATGGGACTCAGTAAAAGCAGTACTAAGGGGAAGGTTCATAGCAATACAAGCTTACCTCAAGAAAGAAGAAAAAAGTTAAATAAATAACCTAACTCTACACCTTAAGCAACTAGAAAAGGAAGAAATGAAGAACCCCAGGGTTAGTAGAAGGAAAGAAATCATAAAAATTAACACAGAAATAAATGTAAAAGAAACAAAAGAGACCATAGCAAAAATCAACAAAGCCAAAATCTGGTTCTTTGAGAAGATAAATAAAATAGACAAACCATTAGCCAGACTCATCAAGAAACAAAGGGAGAAGAATCAAATCAACAAAATTAGAAATGTAAATGGAGAAATCACAACAGACAACACAGAAATACAAAGGATCATAAGAGACTACTATCAGCAACTTTTTGCCAATAGAATGGACAACTTGGAAGAAATGGACAAATTCTTAGAAAAGTACAACTTTCCAAAACTGGACCAGGAAGAAATAGAAAATCTTAACAGACACATCACAATCAGAGAAATAGAAACTGGAATCAGAAATCGTCCAGCAAACAAAAGCCCAGGACCAGACGGCTTCGCAGCTGAATTCTACCAAAAATTTAGAGAAGAGCCAACACCTATCCTACTCAAACTCTTCTAGAAAATTGCAGAGGAAGGTAAACTTCCAAACTCATTCTGAGGCCACCATCACCCTAATACCATAACCAGACAAAGATGGCACAAAAGAAGAAAACTACAGACCAATATCACTGATGAACATAGATGCAAAAATCCTTAACAAAATCCTAGCAAACAGAATACAACATATTTAAAAGATCATATATCATGACCAAGTGGGCTTTATGCCAGGGATGCAAGGATTCTTCAATATCCATAAATCAATCATCATAATACACCACATTAACAAATTGAAAGATAAAAACCATATGATTATCTCAATAGATGCAGAGAAAGCCTTTGACAAAACTCAACATGCATTTATGATTTAAAAAAAAAGCCCTCCAGAAAGCAGGCATAGAAGGAACATACTTCAACATAATAAAAGCTATATATGACAAGCCCACAGCAAACATTATCCTCAATGGTGAAAATTTGAAAGCATTTCCCCTAAAGTCAGGAACAAGACAAGGGTGCCCACTCTCAACACTACTATTCAACATAGCTTTGGAAGATTTAGCCGCAGCAATCAGAGAATAAAAAGAAATAAAATGAATCCAGATTGGAAAAGAAGTAAAACTCACTGTTTGCAGATGACATGATCCTCTACATAGAAAACCCTAAAGACTTCACCAGAAAATTAGTAGAGCTAATCAATGAATGTAGTAAAGTTGTAGGGTATAAAATTAACACAGAAATCCCTTGCATTCCTATACACTAACAATGAGAAAACAGAAAGAGAAATTAATGAAACAATTCCATTCACTATTGCAATGAAAAGAATAAAACACTTAGGAATAAATCTACCTAAAAAACAAAAGACCTATATATAGAAAACTATAAAACACTGATGAAAGAAATCAAAGATGACACAAATAGATGGAGAAATAGATCATGTTCATGGACTAGAAGAATCAATATAGTGAAAATGAATATACTACCCAAAGCAATCTATATATTCAATGCAATCCCTATCAAGCTACCAGCAGTATTTTTCACAGAGCTAGAACAAATAATTTCACAATTTGTATGGAAAAACAAAAAACCTCAAATAGTCAAAACAGTCTTGAGAAAGAAGAATGGACCTGGAGGAATCAACCTGCCTGACTTCAGGCTATATTACAAAGCTACAATCATCAAGACAGTATGGTACTAGCACAAAGACAGAAATATAGATCAATGGAGCAAAATAGAAAGCCCAGAGATAAATCCATGCACCTATACCAAAGGAACATTTCATGCAAAGATGGGCTCGATAAAGGACAGAAATGGTATGGACCGAACGGAAGCAGAAGATATAAGAAGAGATAGCAAGAATACACAGAAGAACTGTACAAAAAGATCTTCACGACCCAGATAATCAAGATGGTGTGATCACTGACCTAGAGCCAGACATCCTGGAATGTGAAGTCAAGTGGGCCTTAGAAAGCATCACTACGAACAAAGCTAGTGGAGGTGATAGAATTCCAGTTGAACTATTCCAAATCCTGAAAGATGATGCTGTGAAAGTGCTGCACTCAATATGCCAGCAAATCTGGAAAACTCAGCAGTGGCCACAGGACTGGAAAAGGTCAGTTTTCATTCCAATCCCAAAGAAAGGCAATGCCAAAGAA
This sequence comes from Bos javanicus, assembly GCF_032452875.1. Lineage (NCBI taxonomy): Eukaryota > Metazoa > Chordata > Mammalia > Artiodactyla > Bovidae > Bos > Bos javanicus. The sequence continues at coordinate 53,954,936 of NC_083869.1, read as the reverse complement.
TGCTCAAACCACTGCACAACTGCACTCATCTCACACACTAGTAAAGTAATGCTCAAAATTCTCCAAGCCAGGCTCCAGCAATATGTGAACCATGAACTTCCTGATGTTCAAGCTGGTTGTAGAAAAGGCAGAGGAACCAGAGATCAAATTGCCAACATCCGCTGGATCATGGAAAAAGCAAGAGAGCTCCAGAAAAGCATCTATTTCTGCTTTATTGACTATGCCAAAGCCTTTGACTGTATGGATCACAATAAACTATGGAAAATTCTGAAAGACATGGGAATACCAGACCACCTGATCTGCCTCTTGAGAAATTTGTATGCAGGTCAGGAAGCAACAGTTAGAACTGGACATGGAACAACAGACTGGTTCCAAACAGGAAAAGGAGCTTGTCAAGGCTGTATATTGTCATCCTGTTTATTTAACTTATATGCAGAGTACATCATGAGAAATGCTGGAATGGAAGAGACACAAACTGGAATCAAGATTGCCAGGAGAAATATCAATAACCTCAGATATGCAGATGAGACCATCCTTATGGCAGAAAGTGAAGAGGAACTCAAAAGCCTCTTGATGAAAGTGAAAGTGGAAAGTGAAAAAGTTGGCTTAAAGCTCAACATTCAGAAAATGAAGATCATGGCATCCGGTCCCATCACTTCATGGGAAATAGATAGGGAAACAGTGGAAACAGTGTCAGACTTTATTTTTCTGGGCTCCAAAATCACTGCAGATGGTGACTGCAGCCATGAAATTAAAAGATGCTTACTCCTTGGAAGGAAAGTTATGACCAACCTAGATAGCATATTCAAAAGTAGAGACATTACTTTGCCAACAAAGGTTCGTCTAGTCAAGGCTATGGTTTTTCCTGTGGTCATGTATGGATGTGAGAGTTGGACTGTGAAGAAGACTGAGCACTGAAGAATTAATGCTTTTGAACTGTGGTGTTGGAGAAGACTCTTGAGAGTCCCTTGGACTGCAAGGAGATCCAACCAGTCCATTCTGAAGGAGATCAGCCCTGGGATTTCTTTGGAAGGACTGATGCTAAAGCTGAAACTCCAGTACTTCGGCCACCTCATGTGAAGAGTTGACTCATTGGAAAAGACTCTGATGCTGGGAGGGACTGGGGGCAAGAGGAGAAGGGGACAACAGAGGATGAGATGGCTGGATGGCATCACTGACTCAATGGACGTGAGTTGAGTGAACTCCAGCAGTTGGTGATGAACAGGGAGGCCTGGCGTGCTGCGATTCACGGGGTCGCAAAGAGTCAGACATGACTGAGTGACTGATCTGATCTGATGGACACCTTATCTTTGACAAAGGAGGCAAGAATATACAATGGAGAAAAGACAATCTCTTTAACAAGTGGTGCTGGGAAAACTGGTCAACCACATAAAAAAATGAAACTAGAACACTTTTTAACACCATAGACAAAAATAAACTCAAAATGGATTAAAGATCTAAACGTAAGACCAGAAACTATAAAACTCCTAGAGGAAAACATAGGCAAAACACTCTCTAATATAAATCACAGCAGATCCGCTATGACCCACCTCCCAGAGTAAAAGAAATAAAAACAAAAGTAAACAAATGGGACCTAATTAAACTTAAAAGCTTCTGCACAACGAAGGAAAGTATAAGCAAGGTGAAAAGACAGCCTTCAGAATGGGAGAAAATAATAGCAAAGGAAGCAACTGACAAAGAATTAATCCCAAAAATATACAAGCAACACCTGCAGCTCAATTCCAGAAAAATAAACGACCCAATCAAAAAATGGGCCAAAGAACTAAATAGACATGTCTTCAAAGAAGACATACGATGGCTAACAAACACATGGAAAGATGCTCCACATCACTCATTATCAGAGAAATGCAAATCAAAACCACAATGAGGTACCATCTCATGCTGGTCAGAATAAAAGTAAGAGACAGGAAGAATAAAAGAAAAGAAGGCCCCAGCAAGGCCTCAAAAGAAATTTATAATTATTGATAAACTGGGTGTTATAAGGCATGAGACTCTTGGAACAAGTCCAGAGGGAATAGTTCATAATCTTGAAAACAAGATATTATCCTGGGGTCAAAAAACTAACCCCAGACTGTTTCTCAAGTGGCATCTCAGAGTCACATGTTTTATGTATTTGGTGGGAAATCTATAGATAAGAATATTAGTCTTAGTTACTGATTTGTTATTGATTACTGTTTCCTAATTACTCAATGGTTAACAATCATTTTGTTCTTTGGCCCTGAAGGCCACATGAGTTATAGTTTAAGTCCCGCTTATTCTTTCCTTCCCAGCTGAAAGTATAATAAAGCTGCCTTGGATTCAGTTTTGACACCTTCACCTTGGAGCAGTGTTGGTCCCCTGACCCTCGCTTTTCTCTGAATTATTGTGTCTCATTTCTCATTCTCTCACTGTATTGTGCTTTCAGAAACCCTGCTTGTCGAGCTGGTCTCAACAAATAAATGCTGGAGAGGGTGTGAAGAAAAGGGAACGCTTTTACACTGTTGGTGGGAATGCAAACTAGTACAGCCACTATGCAGAACAGTGTGGAGATTCCTTTAAAAGCTGGAAATAGAACTGCCAAATGACCCAGCAATCCCACTGCTGTGCATACACACCAAGGAAACCAAAATTGAAAAAGACACATGTACCCCAATGTTCATCGCAGCACTGTTTATAATAACCAGGACAAGGAAGCAACCTAGATGTCCATTGGCAGACAAATGGATAAGAAAGCTGTGGTACATATACACAACGGAATATTATTCAGCCATTAAAAAGAATGCATTTGAATCAGTTCTAATGAGGTGGATGAAACTGGAGCCTATTATACAGAGTGAAGTAAGTCAGAAAGAAAAACACCAATACAGTATACTAACTCATATATATGGAATTTAGAAAGAGGGTAATGATGACCCTATATGTGAGACAGCGAAAGAGACACAGATGTATAGAACAGTCTTTTGGACTCTGTGGGAGAAGGCAAGGGTGAGATGATGTGAGAGAATAGCATTGAAACATGTATATTATCATATGTGAAACAGACTGCCAGTCCAGGTTCGATGCATGAGACAGGGTGCTCAGGGCTGGTGCACTGGGATGACCCTGAGGGATGGGTTGGGGAAAGTGATGGGAGTGGGGTTCAGGATGGGGGACACATGTACACCCATGGCTGATTCATGTCAATGTTTGGCAAAAACCACTACAACATTGTAAATTAATAAACCTCCAATTAAAATAAATAATTTTTTTTAATTGCTTTAATTGCTTATGATATACCTGGAATTGGGAAATAAAAACAATTAAGGAATAAATTTCAAACATGAGCCTGTCTTCTGAAGCTAAAACTCTAGCATTAGATTAATGAATAAGTTAAAACCAAAATATTATAGATGGCTGTAAGTTTCATGAAAGAAACAGGGATCTCTGCAAAATAACAGCAGATGGCATTAGTGATGATATGGCATCCTTTCAGTCACTGTGTGGTTTGCTCAGAAATAGTGTTTTCTGGGTATGATTTTGTTTTTTAAAATATTACTACATTATATCTAAAGAGTACAGAAGCTGGGTTAATGTTGAAAATACTAGTTTTAAAAAAAGTGTTAGACTGTGGTGAAACTAAAAGTGGTATCAATAAAAATAATTAAAAATGTAACAAAAGTGACAAATTTAGCATGTTGGGTGTGAATCTGTTGAATATAATACCCATTTTGAGAAGCAAATAGCAGAGCATACATCATGTGAAAAGTACTGTGCTTACACAGAAGGCCATAACCAGCAAGAGGGGTTTGCTGTTCCCTCATCCTGCATCTGCTCTGTTTTTCCAGAATTTTAAACAACATCCAACAATCCTATACATGTTTCTTATTTACCAGGTATTTTGCACATTTATTCCCATAAACCATAAATTATAGGATCAGGGTTTTCCCACCTGGTAAATTTCAAAGCACCATGAATAGTACCATATGCATCAAAGTGTTCAATAAATATTCATTAAATCAAGAAACATTAAGTAAATGAGTGCACAGATGAAGCAATAAGGAATCTAATAATTAGAAAATGAATACTGTTGGATGAATTCCAAATATAACTCACACTACAGAAGCAGAAGATATTAAGAAGAGGTGGCAAGAATACACAGAAGAACTATACAAAAAATAGCTTCAGGATCCAGATAATCATGATGGTGTGATCACTCACCTAGAGCCAGACACCTTGGAATGTGAAGTCAGGTGGGTGTTAGAAAGCTTCACTATGAACAAAGCTAGTGGAGGTGATGGAATTCCAGTGGAGCTATTTCAAATCCTGAAAGATGATGCTGTGAAAGTGCTGCACTCAATATGCCAGCAAATTTGGAAAACTCAGCAGTGGCCACAGGACTGGAAAAGGTCAGTTTTCATTCCAATCCCAAAGAAAGGCAATGCCAAAGAATGCTCAAACTACCACACAACTGCACTCATCTCACACACTAGTAAAGTAATGCTCAAAATTCTCCAAGCCAGGCTTCAGCAATATGTGAACCACGAACTTCCAGATGTTCAAGCTGGTTTTAGAAAAGGCAGAGGAACCAGAAATCAAATTGTCAACATCCACTGGATCATCAAAAAAGCAAGAGAGTTCCAACAAGAAAGCAGAAAAACATCTATTTCTGCTTTATTGACTATGCCAAAGCCTTTGACTGTGTGGATCACAATAAACTGTGGAAAATTCTGAAAGACATGGGAATACCAGACCACCTGACCTACCTCTTGAGAAACCTGTATGCAGGTCAGGAAGCAACAGTTAGAACTGGACATGGAACAACAGACTGGTTCCAAATAGGAAAAGGAGTACATCAAGGCTGTATATTGTCACCCTGCTTATTTAGCTTATATGCAGAGTACATCATGGGAAATGCTGGGCTGGAAGAAGCACAAGCTGGAATCAAGATTGCCGGGAGAAATATCAAAACCTCAGATATGCAGACGACACCACCCTTATGGGAGAAAGTGAAGAGGAACTAAAAGGCCTCTTGATGAAAGTGAAAGAGGAGAGTGAAAAAGTTGGCTTAAAGCTCAACATTCAGAAAACTAAGATCATGTCATCTTGTCCCATCACTTCATGGGAATTGTATGGGGAAACAGTGTCAGACTTTATTTTGGGGGGCTCCAAAATCACTGCAGATGGTGACTGCAGCCATGAAATTAAAAGACACTTACTCCTTGGAAGGAAAGTTATGACCAACCTAGATAGCATATTCAAAAGCAGAGACATTACTTTACCAACAAAGGTCCGGCTAGTCAAGTCTATGGTTTTTCCAGTGGTCATGTATGGATGTGAGAGTTGGATTGTGAAGAAAGCTAAGCACCAAAGAATTGATGCTTTTGAACTGTGGTGTTGGAGAAGACTCTTGAGAGTCCCTTGGACTGCAAGGAGATCCAACCAGTCCATTCTAAAGGAGATCAGTCCTGGGTGTTCTTTGGAAGGACTGATGCTAAAGCTGAAACTCCAATACTTTGACCACCTCATGCAAAGAGTTGACTCACTGGAAAAGACTCTGATGCTGGGAGGGATTGGGGACAGGAGGAGAAGGGGACGACAGAGGATGAGATGACTGGATGGCATCACCAACTCGATGGACATGAGTTTGAGTGAACTCAGGGAGTTGGTGATGGACAGGGAGGCCTGGCGTGCTGGGATTCATGGCGTCGCAAAGAGTTGAATACGACTGAGCAACTGAACTGAACTGAACTGAACTGATTGTGCTTTTTAAAGTACTCTGAAGTAGACCCTTTTAACCTTGCCTATTTTCCCTTTCTCCTAATAAAACCTGGTATAATTTCTACTTATAAGTAATTTTGATTGCTTATTTTTATTGAAGTAAACTTTAATTACAATGTGTCAAATATTGCTATACAGGAAAGTGACTCAGTTATGTATATACATTATTTTTCATATTATTTTCCATTAATGTTTATCAGATGATATTGAATATAGCTCCTTGTGCTGCAGTAGGACTTTGCTGTTTATCCATTCTGTATATTGTTATACCAGTTTGCATCAGCAAATCCCAAACTCACAATCCAACTCTCTTTCACTCCACACCTTGGCAACTATCAGTCTATTCTCTGTGTTCCTAATTTTGTTTCTGTTTCCTAGAGGGGTTCATTGTGTCATATTTTAGATTCCACATGTAAGTGATTTGGTGTTTGGTGTTCAGTCGCTTAGTCATGTCCAACTCTTTGCAACCCTGTGGACTGCAGCCTTCCCTGTCCTTCGTTATCTACCAGAGTTTGCTCAAATTCATGTCCATTGAGCTGATGATGCATACAACCATCTCATCCTCTGTTGCCCCCTTCTCCTCCTGCCCTCAATCTTTCCCAGCATCAGGGTCCTTTCCAATGAGTTGACTCTTCACATCATGTGGCCAAAGTATTGGAGCCTCAGCATCAGTCCTTCCAATGAATATTCAGGGCTGATTTCCTTTAGGATTGACTTATTTAATCTCCTTACTGTCCAAGGGACTCAAAGTCTTTTCCACTACCACATAAATTCTTCGGTCCTCAGCCTTCTTTGTGGTTCAACTCTCACATCCGTACATGACTACTGGAAAAACCATGGCTTTGACTATACAGACCTTTTTCAGCAAAGTTATGTCTCTGCTTTTTAATATGTTCATATAGTATTTGTCTTTGTCTTTCTGATTTACTTCACTGAGTATGATAATCTGTAGTTGCATCCCAGTTGCTACAGATGTTTGTTTTTTTTTGTTTTTTTGTTTTTCTTTTTTATGGTGGAGAAGGCAACAGCAACCCACTCCAGTACTCTTGCCTGGAAAATCCCATGGACAGAGGAGCCTGGTAGGCTGCAGTCCATGGGGTCGCTAAGAGTCGGACATGACTGAGCGACTTCACTTTCACTCTTCTCACATTTATGCATTGGAGAAGGAAATGGCAACCCACTCAAGTGTTCTTGCCTGGAGAATCCTAGGGACAGGGAGCCTGGTGGGCTGCCGTCTATGGGGTCACACAGAGTCGGACACGACTAAAGCGACTTAGCAGCAGCAGCAGCAGCATTTCTACTTTTGATTACTTATTTCTCTTATTAAAATATAAGAAGATGATGTTGAAAACACTGGGATAGTAATTTACACGAGCAAATATAGGGATTTTTGTAATATTCTAATATGATGGTCAACATACCCATTCATCAGTTCAATAGATGTGTTTTAAGCATATGCTATGTGTCAGGAGTATATTTTTGAAAAGGAAGACAGTATTATTGACCTCATGGGAGCAATGTAAACAAGTAAACAAACTGAGTTATTTCAGAGAATGATAAATGTAATGAAACTTAAAATGGAGGAGGGGAGAGGATCTTGCTTTCAGTCAAGGTATTTAGGGAGAGTCTACATCAGAGGTAACTTTTGGATTGAGACCAAAATGGAGAGACTGTACACTCAATAGGAAGATAGGAGAACAGAGTTTCCTAGGAGAGAGGGCAAGTATGAGAGGTTAGAGTGAGGCAACATGAGCACAGTTACAGAAAGGAATGAAGACCAGGACGGCTGGAGGCCACTGAAGAAGGAAGAATACAATGTGTGTTGAAGTCAGAAAGGTCTCAGGGACCTCAGTCATGTTGGGCCTTGTTGACCACAGAGAGTGTTTAGCCTTTCTTGTTCACTTGTATTTTGCTGGAAGGTTTCATCTTGCAAGTAACACAATTTGATCTATTTGTGTTAAAAAAAAAAAAAAATACCCCTAGCTGTGTACAGAAAAAACCTGCACTAGTGGGGAAAAATATCCCCCTCATGTGTAATTCTCTTTTTCCTATGAAATCTCTCAGTGAAAAAGATACTATATTGAACTACTATTACATTTCTACATGTCTTGCCTTCCATGCTTTAAAAGTCACAGCTTTGTAATTTTATTCATGTGTACCACAATTACAAATTTTTTTTAGTGATCATTATTGTTTGTCAAAAAGTCCACACTTCTTTAAAACTAACCTCAGTTCTGCAGAATGTGGGGAGGGGGGTTTAATGACTGTTATTCCAGTCCACAGATATTACTTTTGATAAAAATATTCTAAATTTTTTGGTTTTTTTCAGTATAATTTCACATTAACTTTAGCAGATAGCAATGGGTAAAACTCATCAATATTTCACTTGTCATTCCTCCTGAAAAACGTAAACCTGATGGGCTAAAATAAATTTAAAATCTAAACCACACTGTTATATTAAATTCAGTTTTGGCAATTAGCAGATATTTTTTATCCTACAACAACAGATGTGACTAAAAAAATTGATCTTGTTTATATCCCTACCCTTGTATGGATAGAAATCAATATTAACAAATCATTTACCATTGCATGTTCTGGCCAGGAAATTTTAACCATTCATAAAGTCAGGTTGAGCTTGTTCTCCATTGTAGTGTCACAGCCTACTTCTGATGGAAAGTATTTTTATCTGCAGTTGGCTAAGTCATTTATCTTAGTGAGACATCACAGGCAGTAGATGGCATCAGCAAGTAGATATAGGGAAACTGCCATCATTAATTATACTGAGGGCTAGAATTGGGGTCCCTGAGCTTCCAGTGACAGACTCTCAAAGCAGGTAATATGACTTGTGATTCAAACACAATTAAGTGTAATATATTAATGTCCATTTAGTCACCTCTTTAAGTTGTAGTATTAACTCTAAGTCTTCATGATGATGACAGGTGTCCAACCAAATTTGGGAGTGTTTGATCTGGATTTAATATTGTCTTTGCAGTTGAGCTTCCTGACAAGATTCATGACAATCATCCATGTGTTAGGGGTAACTTTAGCCATTATTTGCACACAAAAAAATAAAGTGAAGACTGAATACTCCAGGTAGTTTTTCTCCCACATTTTGATTATTTACATTACAATTTTCAAGAATAATTTGCAGAGAAACAACAAGTTTTGATTCTATGGTAAGTTTTCTGTAAATGTTATTTAGCATACAGTTATGTAAAAACATTATTATTTTGACAAATAGGACATACTTTCAGAACATAAAATGGAGTATACAGGATTATGTGAAAAATGTGTGGCACATTGGTCCCTGGTATAAGATATTCAAATCTAGCTAATTCTAAGAGTCATTATTAATTTAGTTATTTATCCACTTAGCTATTGACCTTTATATTTTCTGTCTCAAAATCTGCAGGTTTGAATATAGATCTCCTTATGCTCATCCATATTTATTATAGTTTGTTTCTCCCTAGCCTCTGGTTCTTACATCTAATGACTTGTATAGCAAGGAGATCCAACCAGGCAATTCTAAAGATCAGTCCTGGGTGTTCTCTGGAAGGACTGATGCTAAACCTGAAACTCCAATACTTTGGCCACGTCATGCAAAGAGTTGACTCATTGGAAAAGACTCTGATGCTGGGAGGGATTGGGATGACAGAGGATGAGATGGCTGGATGGCATCACCGACTCGATGGACATGAATTTGGGTGAACTCTGGGAGTTGGTGATGGACAGGGAGGCCTGGTGTGCTGCAATTCATGGGGTCGCGAAGAGTCAGACACGACTGAGAGACTTAACTGAACTGAACTGATAGCACTTTGCCATGCTATTCCTTCTACTTATACTCATTCATCTCCTTTAATATTTTGAGCATATTTAGCATTGAAATTTAATTTTGACCTGTTTCATTTTTTTTCTAAAATCACTCCAGTATGTCTACTAAAGCTTAGCAGAACTTTTATATACTGTTTTATCCATTTTTAACTTTCCTAAATTAGAAAGTAAACATTTGCAGTAAAATTCACAACCCATTCAGAGAATTCCCTGATTACATAAATCAGTGATCAAACAAACGCATACCTGTTACAAGTACTGTTTTTTTGTTTTTTGGCTTTTTAACTGGTTAAATTAAAAATATGTTGCAATATGTAAGATTGCTTTTGGTAGAAATTCTAAGTTTACATTCAAAAAGATAAAATTTATACATCTCTCAGAGATGAGTATGGTTCTTATAAACACCCATTATTTACCTGTCATGTATGGATGTGAAAGTTGGACTGTGAAGAAGACTGAGCACTGAAGAATTGATGCTTTTGAACTGTGGTGTTGGAGAAGACTCTTGAGAGTCCCTTGGACTGCAAGGAGATCCAACCAGTCCATTCTGAAGGAGATCAGCCCTGGGATTTCTTTGGAAGGACTGATGCTAAAGCTGAAACGCCAGTACTTTGGCCACCTCATGCGAAGAGTTGACTCATTGGAAAAGACTCTGATGCTGGGAGGGATTGGGAGCAGGAGGAGAAGGGGACGACAGAGGATGAGATGGCTGGATGGCATCACTGACTCAATGGACGTGAGTCTCACTGAACTCCGGGAGTTGGTGATCGACAGGGAAGCCTGGCGTGCTGCGATTCATGGGGTCGCAAAGAGTCAGACACGACTGAGCGACTGATCTGATCTAATCTGATATCAGTATTCACATTTATAAGTTAGTGTGTGTGTGTATTTTAAGTGGTCAGTGGATTGGGGGAATTTGTTTGGCATGATCACGGGAAAGCCTTGTGTGAGTGCTTAGTCATTCAGTCCTGTCTCTTAATGACCCCATGAACTGGACCCCACCAGGCTCCACTGTCCATGGGATTTTTCAGGCAAGAATACTGTAGTGGGTTGCCATTTCCTCCTCCGGGAAATTTTCCCAACCAAGGGAGCAAATCCACGGCTCCTGTGTCTCCTGAATTGTAGGTGGATTCTTCACCCACTGAGCCATCAGGGAAGCCATGTTTCATCAAACACTGAGAAAAAAATGATAAGTTGTATATGTCCCTTTTGTTTCTGTCTTTCCTTCATTTTACTATTGACTTGCAAATATAGACTAGAATTGGAGTGATAGAATCGCAGTTTATTATCTCTAGCTCACTTCATATTATTAAAAGCAAAACAGCACACTGCCTTTGATTCAAAGGAGACAGTAAAAATTTACTCACATTCTATAGGTGAACTCTTTACAGATACATCCCTTCTCCATCCAGACTGATGTTTCTTATCTTCTACATCTATTAAGGGATGGATGGAATATAGGAGGAATAATCCCTGAGCATATTATTGTGAGCACACTGTTCGCAGGCCATGACTCATCCAGCGAGCCTCCTGTAGGAGTATTCTTACATGAATATTATCTCATGGAATCCTCGCAGCCGTCTTGTGAGGAAGGGAGACATGATATATTACTACAGATGGGAGGAATCTGAGACCAACAGAGGCTGCCTCTCACAAGACTACATACTAGAAAGCAGCAGTTTCTCACTAAGGATTCTGTGTGTTCTGACTTTAAAATCCACATTCTCTCCATATCACGTAGCCTCTAAAGCAGATCTCAGCACAGCTGGCAACATCCGCAAAACACAATGAACTACTGGGTTCTGTTATTCAGCCTCTAAGAATTTTTTGGCCAGATTACACAGCACCAGTTCTTGCTTTAAAATAAAAAAAGAAGATAAGAAAAGAAAGAAAGCAGTAAAAGTCAGTCTTGTGCCCACTGGAATAAGTGGTAATATATATAATTTTTCAATTAAAAAATGTTCAAAAGTTACCAGACAGCTTCAGTGGCCTTCCCCTGACAGCTTCAAAGCCCACCAATCTTAATCCATTAATACATGTGAGGTATTTCCTTCCCGTTCTTCTAGTTGCAAATATATCTGGAACAAATGGGGCACTGAAATTGGTGTTACCTATTTAAGTTTCCTACATAATTGAAAAAAGTATGGTAGCACTGGGGACACTGAAATGGGAGAAAGAGGAGAATGAAGGAGGGGACCTATAAAGAGCCCTCTTCATTTCACTATTTGTTTACATTTGACCTTGCTCATAAATATAACTGTACAAGTTAGAAATATAAATAGCATCATTAATGTCTTTAAAAAGACACTGATGACAGTTCCACACAGGCTTTCAAGGGAAACAATGGTGTTTTGGAAGCTCATTTTTTTTTTTTAAACATTTCGGATTAGCATCAGGTACAACAACATCTCCTCATAGCAATTCTTTTGTGCCCTACTAAGTGACAGGATTCTGATAGGGGCAGTGCTCAACTGACTCAGACTAGCAAATATCATACTTTTGACTCATATGCATGGCCTCTGCTTTTATGATGCCATCTGCAGAGAAATAAATCATCATAAAGTTGACTGAGTGTGTCCTATGTACATATGCTTGACTGTGTTTGATATAATTGACTGACAATAATAAAAAGAAATTAGAGAAAAGAGACATCAGTGTTGTCAAGTGATTGGCACCTGACCCAGGACTCCCAAAGGACAGTCAGGATATGGATGGGCTAAGAGAAAAGAAGAAGCCATCTAAGAAGAGTAGGAACAGAATAGTATGGAAAGATGATGACTGCATGACATCTGTGTCTTGTGTTTGGAGGAGTGCGGGGAGCGAGCTCCGCCCCTGGCAAAGGTCATGAGGAAGGAGGCTTGGCATACGCAAAGGTGGGATCAAGCCTCAGGAGTCTCCCTGGAAATTCTCAAGCAATCTACCCCCAAAACCAGAGTCTGCCTACTTTCTGCTTTGTGCTTTCACCTGTCCCCCACTACCTCTCTCTGAAAAAGAGTTAGCTTACAGCTCCAGTTAATAATTCCTGGGTGTGACAGTGTTTCAACCTACAAACTCCCTTGGAAGTCCTCTAGCCTGCCTGAATAGGTTTTTCCGGCCACATGTGATTGCTCAGAGCCTCCAAACTGTGAGAGGCATGAGATGTTCTAAACTGTCTAAATACAGATTCCTTTGAGCAGTCAAAAGATTGATTAGAAATTGTATTGGTGAAGGGATTTTCACTTGTTGGGCCAATATTTGCTGCTAAGTCTCCATACCCCTTACCTGCTGTGTCCCTGGCAGTGTATTGATTAATATAATTGGTGTAAATAGTAGCTTTAATGTTTGTAACCTGGGACCCTTGAGTTAATTCTTTTTCTTGTTATAGCCCACCACACCTTTGCTCTGTAGGAATGCAACTTTATCTAATGCTTTTTGGAGGCTGGCGCCTGACTTTAGAATAATCACCTTTAGAGGAAAAGGCCTCCGGGCCAGAAGATGATGCAAATCACCTAAACTTTTGCATATGATAAGTTTGCAGGAAGAAAGCCTGGCTTACTGCATGACTCTACCCCTTCCCCCATTATCCTCTATGCATAACTTAAGGTATAAAAACTACTTTGGAAAATAAAGTGCGGGCCTTGTTCACCAAAACTTGGTCTCACCATGTCGTTCTTTCTCTTACCTTCTAGCTGAATTATTCAGCCTCTTTTCTCCACTGAATTTCCTCACTGAGCTATCCTTATTCTATTACTCTTTATATCCTTAATTAATGTTTAATTAAGCAGTTGTTTCCTGATCCTCGCCAACGCCGTCCCCGCTTCGAATTCCCTGGATCCACTGGGGCTGGACCCCGGCAAGTGGCGCCTGAACAGGCTAATTCGAAGGTAGGTACCTCAGAAAAGTGTTGAGAAAGTGTTGAATTGAAAAAGTGTTGAGAAAGTGTTGAATTTACGGGATGGATAGGCCCCCACCCAGGGTGCCACGGACCCCCCTGTAGGACAGACAGGGCGAGTAGTGGTGGGAAGTGTTAAAGGGGTTTGAGAGAAAACCCGGTTTCTAGAGTTAAAAGGCCAAAGAAAAGCCTGATCTTTTAAAAGCTAAAAGCTTTATCTTCTATTATACTTAATTTTGTGACATGGGTAACACTGAAACTAAGAATGGCAACTCTTTATACAAGTAATCTTGAAACTGTTAAAGAGGCTACTGTTAATTTAGATACTTGGATGAAGGTAAAAAACAACTAAAAACTTATCCTATAAATATGATTAAAAATGTTCTGGACCCTCGTCATGAGGCTGTGGGATAGCCCATGGGAGAGGCTATAGCAGTGGATGGTAGTGGGTCTCCACCTTCTGCGCAGATCATATTTTCTGCCATTGACGAATGAAAGGAGGGAGACTGTGCCCTACCTCCGGAGGAAGGAGAGGGCTTACAGGACGCTGCGGCCGGGCGCCCTGGCGAGCCCCCTCCCCCTCTACACAAACCTTAAAAATTTATCCAACAATTTCTGATTTAAGGCGACTACTCCACCTCCGCTTGCACCTCCCAGGGCCTAAGAATTCCCCAGTTTACATCCAAAGTCTCCCAGAGCATTGCATAAGGCTGAAAAAGATAAAAAAGATTTCTTTTAAACAAAGGAGCTTTTAAAAAAATACACAATATACAGAGCCTGCTCCTTGCAGAAAACCCCCTCAGGGGGGGCCTCACCCAAGCAAAAAAAGAAAAACAAAAAAGAAAAAAAAAGTGAAAAAGAAAAAAGGAAAGAAAATAGAGAAAGATCTAAAGACAGAGAAAGAGCTAAAGAGTGAAAAGGAGAGAGGAACAGAGAAGGAAGGAATCAGGGAACGCAGCAAGATTGAGAAAGGAAGAAAGGAAGTTAGAAAAAGAGATACAGAGAGAAAGAGAGGGAGGAGGGAAGAAAAAGAGAGAAAGAGGGTAAAGGGAAAGAAACGAAGGAAAGAGAAGGGTGAAAAAGGAAGGGGGAGAGAAAAGTGAGAAAAGCAGGAAGAGAGGAAGAGAGAGACTGTAAGAGACGCTGTGACCAGGTGCCCTGGCGAGCTCCCTCCCCCTCTGCGCAAACCTCAAAAAAAAAAAAAAAACGTATCCACCACTTTCTGATTTAAGGCCATTGCTGCCGCCTCTGTTTGCGCCTTCCAGGGCCCAAGAGTTCCCCACTTTGCCCCCAAAGCCTCTCAAAGTGTTGCCTAAGACTGAGGAAGATAAAAAGTTTTTTGAACAGTGGAGATTTTAAAACAGACTGCGTGCACAATATGCAGTGCTCCTTGGAGAAAACCCCCTCAGGGGGGTTCTCACCCAGGCTAAGAAAAAAGCGGACGGTAAAGGGATTTAGCTATGCCGGTTGCTCTGATTCCAATGGGAGTGGCTGGCCCCCTGCCTGAGGGCATTGTAGGACTTGTGCTAGGGTGTAGCTCGCTTTCAAGAAATTTCGGTGGTGTATGGTGTGGTAGATTCTGATTATATTGGAGAAATTATAGTTTTGATCTCGCCGCTTACCAAAACTGTGCAAATTAATAAAGGTCAAAGAATAACACAGTTTTTGCTTTTACCTTATCAGGCAGGAAAAAACTTGACTTCTCAAGCTAAGAGCCACAGAGCATTTAGATCTAGTGATCTAGCCTTTTGGGTGCAGGAAATTACAGCTCCAAGGCCTTTAAAAGATCTTTTAATTCAAGAAAGTAAAATGTCAGGGCTATTAGACACAGAAACAGACGTCTCTTAACATTTCTGGGAAAGACTGACCCAGGTCCTGGCCAACACATACTACTGAACGAACATGAGTTGTGGGATTAGAGAAAGTGGTATGCGGGGTGGGAATGCTGTAGAGAAAAAGGTGAGGGAGAGTTTAAAACCTTGAAGAGTAGTGAGTTCCCCATTGCTGGAAGTATTCAAGCAAATATTAGATGGTTGCTTGTCATCTAAAAAGCTATAGACCAGATTTAGGTTACAAAACGATAACTGGAGAAGCTTATAAACATGTTGTGCAACACCTCTTTACTTGCTTCTCATATTTAGGTCGGCCAAAAGTTTTAAAAAACTGATAATGCCCCTTTGAAGCTGCGGAGAGATTGTTTACTAACTTTAAATGATTTCTAAAAATTATTAGGGGACATTAATTGGATATGCCTACATTTAAAACTGACTACTGCAGATTTAAAGCTTTTGTTTAATTGCTTAAAAAGCGACCCTAATTCCAGTTCTAAGTTGACTAATGAGACAGAGTTGGCTCTTGTTAAAGTAGATGAGACTTTAAATGATCAGTTAATTAGGATTAATATTACCAAAAGATGAGATTAAGTTATTCTTCCCACAAAACATACACCTACAGGGTGCTTGTGACAAAAAGGCCCATTGGTTCCATCTACCAGTGACCCCAAGAAAAATAGTTTTATCTTATCCCAGCTTGGTGGCACAATTAATTATAAAAGGAGGAAAAAAGAAGTGTGGAACTTTTTAGAAAAGAAGTAGCAAATATAATAATTCCATTCAATAAGGATCAACTACAAGTCTTTTACAATATAGTGATTGGCAAGTTGCCCTGATAGATTTCAGGGGTCAAATTTTGTTTCATTTGCCCTCAAGCCCCCACAGTAGTTAAAAGTTCAAAAATGTTAGATTGGCAGTTTGAGGATACCTGTGAAACTTTCCAAGCCTATGTAGTTCCTACGCTCCCCTTTACCCTATGGGGGAGGGACGTGCTGTCTCAAATAAGAGATACTCAGAGAAGGGTGTTCTCAATTTCTTAGTAATCAACAGGTGGTACAATTAACAATACTTTATATATTGTTATAAATACATAATATAAATATATTTGCCTAATTACAGTTTGCCTAATTAGATACGGGTATAAATAAAATATAATAAAGGTATACCTAATTCTATTTATAGATCTATACTTAATTAATTTGTATATAAATTAGTATGTATACTATATATGCATATTATATATATACTGTATAATTAAATGTATATTGCAGTAATATAATGTGTGTGGCTGATATTAATTGGTATGGATTGATGTGCTGTGATGATATATGTTCTGTATGCTGTATAATTATATTATATATGTGTGACATGTATTATTACAGTACATTGGTTTGTGTTGGTTGGTATTAGCTGTGTGCGTGTTGTATTGCTGTAATATATATGAATTAATATATTAATTATAAGATTAATTCAAGTATATTGATTTATATATATTGTATGTCAATAAGTTTATACTTGTTGCCATATATAAATACATTTTGCATTTAGGTATATCTGTATACCAAAATGAGATAAGGAGATTATACATTTATTATTTAAATTTATAGAGACCTAAACTAAACATTAGACCTAAATTAACATATCTCTAAATTTATGTTGTTAAAATGTAAATTTAAAAAATTTTAAAAATTAAATTGACAACTGCTTGACAATTCCTTTGCCATAAAACCCCCATAGGTGTAATTGGGGTAACCAGACAAAAAATTGGTTTTATAGCAAAACGGCCCCCTAGAGTGGGTCCATCTTCCCACTCAAACTAAAAATGTAGTGGCTTCTTATCCAGGATTGATAGCTACTTTGATATTAAAGGAAAAAAGCGGAGCATTGAAATTGTAATTCCATATAATGAGGAACAACTTGGTGCTCTTCTAATGTTTGATGACAATCTCCTATTCCAAATGCTCAGATAGTTTTTACTGATGGGTCAGCAAATGGTAAAGCCTCCATAGTTACTAAAATTCACCAAAAGGTTTTAGAAACACAGGAAACTTCAGCTCAAAGCGCTGAGATAACAAGTCATAAAGGCTTTTGCTATGTTTGCAGATGAGGAATTTAACCTTTATTCTGATTCTCAGTATATTGTCAGGTTGTTTCCACACACTGAAACTGCGGTTTTTGTCTGAAAATAAAACTACCATATTTCATTTGTTAACTAAATTACAGCAACAAATTTGGAAAAGAAATAAAATATTTTTCATTGGACACATTCGGGCTCATTCCAGATTGCCCGGCCCTTAAAATGCCTTTAATGATTTGGCTAACTTGTTAACCAGAAATACAGTGGCTACTGTGATTGAGGAGGCCAGAGCCTCTCACTCACTTCATCAATACGCTACTGCTTTAAGATATCAATTCCAAATTCCCAGAGAGACTGCTCGAGAAATTGTGCATTCTTGCTTATATTGCCCCACTGTTTATAATAGTCTACCTATGGGAGTTAATACTCGCGGTCTCAAACCTAACGTACTCTGGCAAATGGATGTAACTCATGTCTCTTCATTCGGAAAACTGTCCTTTGTTCTTTAACTGTAGACACCTTTTCTCATGTTATTATTGCAACTGCTCGTACAGGGGAAGCAATTAAAGATGTAATACAACATCTCTTTACTTGTTTTTCATATTTGGGCCTACCAAAAGCTTTGAAAACTGACAATGCTCCTGCTTATACTTCTAAGTCTTTTCAGGAATTTTGTATAAAGTTTCAAATTAAACATAATACAGGCATCCCTTATAATCCCCAGGGACAAGCCATTGTGGAAAGAGCACATCAAACATTAAAAATCCAAATTCAAAAACTAAAAGAAGGGGAGTTTAAGTATAACTGTCCCCATTAAATCTTGCAACATGCTCTTTTCATAATAAATATTTGCTCTTTTCGTAATAAATATTCTAAATACTGATCTGGCTGGAACTACTGCAATGCTTCCTCATTGGTGCCTGGAGCAATTAAATGCAAAACCATTAGTTAAATGGAAGGACCTCCTCTCAGAACAATGGAAGGGTCCTGACCCATTATTAACTAGCGGTTGAGGGTGTGCTTGTATTTTTCCACAGGATGCAGATTTTCCAATTTACATCTGGGACAGGCTGATTCGCCGTGTTGCAGTCTCCCAGACATCAAGTTCCCCCATTGCTTCGATCACAAAAGAGGAGCCCGCCTGAAGGGGAGGCAAGATAAACATCGAGATCCTGGCACGACCGATGGGGCTGCTGCAGCGCGAACTCCAACCAGAAAATCTACTTATTCTGTTTTGGCTTGTCTACCCTCTCCTTATGTTTTTCTCTTTACCAACGATTCTGGAAAACTTAATGTACATGTGACTTTTTACTGGTGGACCCAATGTAGTGACTCGTGAACAATGCATGCTCTCATCTTGTTTAAACCCTCAATATAATGTTTGCTCCTTTGTAGTGTTACAACGTCCACCTTATCTTATGATGTAACCACTTATTGATATAACTATAGTCTTGCTGTATTACAACAACTACAAGATTTAATGTGATCGTGATGGTTTGTGGGCTTACTTATTTTAGGAATATCAGCTTTGACAGCAGCAGTTACTTCTGTTACTGCGGCAGCAATATCATTGACTCAACAGGTGCATACTGCCCAATATGTCGATACCATGTCTAAAAATGTTTCTTTAACTCTAGCAACACAGGAAGCTATAGATAGGAAATTAGAGATGAGAGTAGACGCCTTAAAAGAGGCAATAATACATATTGGGACTGAGTTACAGGCTTTAAAAGTGAAAATGGCTCTGTCATGCTACGCTGATTACCCGTGGATATGCATGACATCTTTAAAGGTAAATGAGACAGATTATGAATGGAAAAAAATCAAAAATCATATCTCAGGTGTTTGGAACAGCTCTGACATTGGCCTGGACTTAGGGAAATTTCATAATCAAATACAGACCCTGGAACACTCCACTGGATTTTATCGCCGCTGGAGCAGCTAATGACTTTTTTCACACTTTCTCTAACTTCATTTCAGGAAAAAACATTCTGTCTAATATCCTTGGATACGTCACTACTGATGCTTTAATTTTGCTTCTCATAATCATTCTTCCTTGTATTGTCAGAATTCTTCGGCAGAACATTCAGAAGCTCACGACTGAGCTGCATATGGCTGTTTTAAGAAATAAAAAAGGGGGAGATGCGGGGAGCGAGCTCCGCCCCTGGCAAAGGTCATGAGGAAGGAGGCTTTGCATACGCAAATGCGGGATCAAGCCTCAGGAGTCTCCCTGGAAATTCTCAAGCAATCTACCCCCAAAACCAGAGTCTGCCTACTTTCTGCTTTGTGCTTTCACCTGTCCCCCACTACCTCTCTCTGAAAAAAGAGTTAGCTTACAGCTCCAGTTAATAATTCCTGGGTGTGACAGTGTTTCAACCTACAAACTCCCTTGGAAGTCCTCTAGCCTGCCTGAATAGGTTTTTCCGGCCACATGTGATTGCTCAGAGCCTCCAAACTGTGAGAGGCATGAGATGTTCTAAACTGTCTAAAAACAGATTCCTCTGAGCAGTCAAAAGATTGATTAGAAATTGTATTGGTGAAGGGATTTTCACTTGTTGGGCCAATATTTGCTGCTAAGTCTCCATATCCCTTACCTGCTGTGTCCCTGGCAGTGTATTGATTAATATAATTGGTGTAAATAGTAGCTTTAATGTTTGTAACCTGGGACCCTTGAGTTAATTCTTTTTCTTGTTATAGCCCACCACACCTTTGCTCTGTAGGAATGCAACTTTAATACTTTTTGGAGGCTGGCCTGACTTTAGAATAATCACCTTTAGAGGAAAAGGCCTCCGGGCCAGAAGATGATGCAAATCACCTAAACTTTTGCATATGATAAGTTTGCAGGAAGAAAGCCTGGCTTACTGCATGACTCTACCCCTTCCCCTATTATCCTCTATGCATAACTTAAGGTATAAAAACTACTTTGGAAAATAAAGTGCGGGCTTTGTTCACCGAAACTTGGTCTCACCATTTCGTTCTTTCTCTTACCTTCTGGCTGAATTATTCAGCCTCTTTTCTCCACTGAATTTCCTCACTGAGCTATCCTTATTCTATTACTCTTTATATCCTTAATTAACATTTAATTAAGCAGTTGTTTCCTGATCCTCGCCAACGCCGTCCCCGCTTCGAATTCCCTGGATCCACTGGGGCTGGACCCCGGCAGAGGAGGTTGCGTGTGGTGGAATAAAAAGGAGAAATATTTTGCAAAGTTAAAAGGTTAGTCTTATTGAAATAGTTCATGTTGCTAACTAACGAGATCATTTTAAAACTGTGGAATTCAGTGAAGTAACTGTATATCATAATTGGGGTTTTATTTTTATATCACATTTGACATCTCAGCACTATAGCACTTTTAGCAGACAGAGAAAGAATTAAGTGAGCATTCTGTTCAGGTTGTGACTTTCACGCTTGTTCAGTCTCTGTATGCATGCATGCTAAGTCATTAAGTTGTGTCCCATGGACTGTGGCCCATCAGGCTTCTCTGTCCATGGGATTTCTCAGGCAAGAAAATGGGTTGCCATTTCCTCCTAAGGGGATCTTCCCCACCCAGGGATCAAACCCACATTTTCTGCATCTGGATTCTTTACCACTGAGCCACTAGGGAAGCCACCCAACATCTTGTATACCAGAATATAATAGAAATTCAATGTAACCTATCTAAAAGTCAGTGTCCAGTCAGACCAGGACACTCTATATTTATAGTAAAATTTTAAGGTGTTTTGGGAACATAAAGAGAAAGAAAGAATATATATAAAACAGGTGAACTCATATCTGTTATGAGAGTTAAGTATATGTTACTCTAAATATTTATATGCAATGAACTATATCCACACAGGAGGTTTTGGTTTAATGTTTAGTTGATCATGTTCAAGAAGTAATGGAAAAAATTAGGCGGAGTTTTTCTGATGATCTGTTTGGATTTATTGCCATCTTTCTCCTGCTTAAGGAATTTTATTACTCATCAGATGAGTTGAGTTCTTAATATTTTCTTGTTAATTCCTTCAATTATTTTTGAAGCTTTAGTCCTGTTTTTTTAACTTTAGTGGCCTGCATGTGTCATCTTGTCCTTTGGATAGCAGTGTTCTAAAATGAGAGAGAGAGGATTTTTTAAACTTCTCCTGGAGGATCTTTTGAACAGAGTTGATATAAAAAGAAGAAAAGCCCATACACCGTGTATACATGTTGAGCTTTGAATTATCCCAATCTAAGAAACTGATTGGGGTAGAAATCTGAATACTTAGAAATCTTAGAAATCTGAATACTTTAAACTTGGCCTTATAAGTAAACGGTCAAGGCAAAATGCTCAATTGCTGTAGGGTGGCAGACTACAGACTATGCCATTTCAAAATATGCCACTTAAGCACAGGGGTTATTTTGAACTGAAGTCAATTGTGAGGAATTAGATACAAAAAAGTTCTCTGCCTTGCTCTTTTTTCTCTAGAAGCAAAACATAAATTGACAGAGGTATCTCTACTCTCCTATCAATAGGAAGAGCAAAGTTAACCATCAAACAGTAATTTGTACCTCTTAATCCCATACCTCTAGTTTGTCCCTGCTCCCTTAATAGATAAGTAACAAGGCCACAAGGAATTAGCCATTATCTTATAATAACTTTGATAGAGTATAATCTGTTAAATTTTTGAAACAGTATGCTCTAACCTGAAACTAATATAGTATTGTAAATCAACTATACTGCAATTAAAAAAGAAGAAGAAAGAAAAGTTAATTACTGATGAAAGGTTTCGATAATAGCCTGGAAACAGCATCAGAGGAACCTACATGACAAGATATACTAACTAGGCTTTATCTACCATTAGTTTATCAATAACCTCAGATACGCAGATGACACCACCCTTACCACAGAGAGCACAGAAGAACTAAAGAGCCTCTTGATGAAAGTGAAAGAGGAGAGGGAAAAAGTTGGTTTAAAACTCAACAACCCTGTGTACGAGACAGCAAAAGAGACACTGATGTATAGAACAGTCTTATGGACTCTATGGGAGAGGGTGGGAAGATTTGGGAGAATGGCATTGAAACATGTAAAATATCATGTAAGAAATGAGATGCCATCCAGGTTCGATGCACGATACTGGATGCTTGGGGCTAGTGCACTGGGACGACCTAGAGGGATGGTATGGGGAGGGAGGAGGGAGGAGGGTTAAGGATGGGGAACACATGTATACCTGTGGCGGATTCATTTTGATATTTGGCAAAACTAATACAATTATGTAAAGTTTAAAAAAATAAAGAGAAAGTTAAAAAAGAATATAAAAAAAAAAAAACTCAGCATTCAGAAAACTAAGATCATGGCATCCGGTCCCATGACTTCATGGCAAATATATGGGGAAACAGTGGAAACAGTGGCTGACTTTATTTTGGGGGGCTCCTAAATCACTGCAGATGGTGATTGCAGCCATGAAATTAAAAGATGTTTGCTCCTTGGAAGAAAAGCTATGACCAACCTAGGTAGCATATTAAAAAGCAGAGACATTACTTTGCCAACAACGGTCCATCTAGTCAAAGCAACATTTTTTCCAGTAGTCATGTATGGATATGAGAGTTGGACTATAAAGAAAGCTGAGTGCCGAAGAATTGATGCTTTCTAACTGTGGTGTTGGAGAAGACTCTTGAGAGTCCCTTGGACTGCAAGGAGATCCAACCAGTCTATCCTAAAGGAGATCAGTCCTGGGTGTTCATTGGAAGGACTGATGCTGAAGCTGGAACTCCAATACTTTAGCCAGCTGATGCGAAGAACTGCCTCACTGGAAAGGACCCTGATGCTGGGAAAGATCGAAGGCAGGAGGAGAAGGGATGACAGGATGAGATGGTTGGGTGGCATCACCAACTCAAGGGACATGAGTTTGAGTAAACTCCAGGAGTTGGTGATAGACAGGGAGGCCTGGCATGCTGCAGTCCAGGGGCTCACAGAGAGTCGGACACGACTGAGAGAATGAACTGAACAGAAGAGTTTCTCATATATTTACCTTTCCACATTTTCCTGCCCCTAGAGACTTAGGTCCTTTCCACTTCTTTAGAAATGCATTATTTCTTTGTTAAGATGCTGTGTAAATTCAAGTTCTAACCAAATCTTTGAGTTCCTCATATCTGAGTACTATCATGTGCCACATGTGATGTACATATTAATAAACTCTGTTTCTGTTTTTCTCTTGTTGATTTTTTTTTTCTTTTTCCAGTCTAATTTAAAGGGCTCCAGCTAGAGAGCCCAGATGGGTAGAATAAGACATTTTTCTTCCTCTACATCAATTAATTCCAAAATTCTGTGAGCTTCTTGCTGAGAGCCGGTGAGGCATTCCACTCGTGACAAAGGTCATGAGGAAGGAGGCTCGGCATACCCAAAGGCGGGATCGAGCCTCAGGAGTCCCCCTAGATATTCTCGAGCATCTACCCCCCAAAAAACCAGAGTCTGCCTACTTTATTGCTTTGTGCTCTCACCTCTGACTTTACTGGGGGCTGTCCCCCACCACCATCTCACTCTCTCTGTCAAAGAGTTAACTTACAGCTCCAATTAATAAAGTTCCTGGGCAATTAGGAGTGTTTACAAACCCCTCAGATAGCTCTCTAACTCGCCTGACAAGTTTACCCGGACTCCTACAGCTATGCATACGATTGTTTACAGTCTCCCAGCCTCGAGAGGCACGGGAAGCTTAAGATATTCAAATAGCTTAGAGCCTCTCAGAGAGTTAGAAACTGTCAGAATAAACTAGTAAAGGATTTCATTGATGAGCCAATGCTTGTTGCCAAGTTTTCACATCCCCTGAATTGTATCCTTGAATGTGTATTAATTAATATAGTTGGTATGTAGAAAAAATAAGTAGTGGCCTTGTTGTTAGTAACTTTAGACCCTTAAGGTAATAAATTCTTTCCTTTGTTGTAAACCCATTACACATCCACCCTATAGGAATGCAATTTTATCTTCGGAAGATGGCGCCAAACCTTAAAATAATTACTCTTAGAGAAAATAAGTCTTTGTTGATAAGTCCTTGTCAAGAGTCATAAAATGTTAATAGGCCTTCTGGCCAAAAGATGATGTAAATCACCTAAACCATTTGTATACGATAAATTTGCAGGAAAGAAACCCTGGTTTTTGATAAGGATCAAAAACTGCTGACTTTGCATCCCCTATTATCCTCTATGTGTAACTTAGGGTATATAAGCCCCTGTTAAAAATAAAGCTATGGGCCTTGCTCACCAACGCTTGGTCTCCCCATGTCATTCTTTCTTTTCGCATTCTGGCTGAAGTCTCCATCTGGAGCGTGGATATCCTCTGCGACCATTTATTTGCCTGGGCTTCTAAGACCCACTCGAGAAGGTGTCTAAGGTGGGGCACCTTCCGCTATTCGAGAGGGCGCCTGCAGCCTCCGTGGTCAGAGCTAACCTGGTGTCACGGGTTATATTGATTTTCCGCGTAAACCAAGCTACTCAGCCTCTTTTCTCCACTGAATTTTCCTACTGAGCTATCCTCATTCTATTACTCTTATATCTCTAATTAACATTTGAATAGTCGCCTAGGCTGTCTCTCCTTTGAATACCCTGGATCAGCCGGGGCTGGACCCCGGCAGTTTCTCTACAAATGTTTATGGCTATATAATTTTATTCCATGCTTAGATATAACATTCAATATGAGAACTTTAAGTTCCAGCCATATAATGCTGGACAAATCCTTTCTGTACCCAGCCTCACCATATGGTGTAGCTCTAAAGACGAATAGGAGCAATGAACCTAGTGAGCTCCTGTGCAGGGAGTGGAATAGAAATGACAGATAACATGACAAATAGAAGCAACAACCAATTAATCAGTCAATATTTATATATGGTATTCCTACTAGAGTCTATGACTGGCATCAAACAGAGGGATAACGTGTGCTTTGCCTTACAACATCTGATTTGAAAATCTCATATTTATTCCCATATTTCCAAATATTTATTCCAATGTTCCAAAATTCTAATATTTATTAAATAATTAAACTTTTAAAAGCCAACAGTGACATTAAAAATAGTTAGATATTAATGTTATATGAAACCACTAAGTCTGAATTGTTTAGGCAAAGATTTTTTGGGTAGGAGTTTGTAGCCGGATTTAAGATGAGGAAGTTTCAGAAACAAATATGCAAAGTATTGTAAGAAGTGGGAACAAATGAAGTGGAGAAAGTAAAGAAAGACTAAAGGTAGAATATTTTGGAAATAGTAAGTTCTCACTAAAGGGAAGACTCCATCAAGGCAATCCAGAAATAACAAGAACTTCAGTTCAGTCGCTCAGTCCTGTCCGACTCTTTGCAACCCCATGAACCACAGCACGCCTGGCCTCCCTATCCATCACCACTCCCAGAGTCCACTCAAACCCATGTCCATTGAGTCAGTGATGCCATCTGACCATCTCATCCTCTGTCGTCCCCTTCTCCTCCTGCCCTCAATCTTTCCCAGCATCAGGGTCTTTTCAAATGAGTCAGCTCTTCTCATCACGTGGCCAAAGAAGACCAGCTTTTATTGGAAATATCATGAGTCACTCAGCTGAGGCAAAGGGGCCACAATTCAAGGGACAGAGTGTAAAAAGAATTGAAATAGAGTTCATCAATTAAAACAGATTTAAAATTATGTTTCTTACTTATAGTCTGTTGACAGTCTGCACATAAGAGATGTCCAAATAATACTAGAGAATTATTGTCTGGGCAAAATGAAATATGTCATTTTAAAAGTCAAGTTGAGACTTTTCTCCCCTGAATATGCTCTGACTTTGGAGATTTAAAATGATCAATTTCTATCACTGGTAGAGATAGAATACATGGAATATTGAATTTAAGACCTATCATTTGCTTGAGCTACACAATAATAGTTTAATTTTGAAAACAGTATAGCTGAATAGTCTTCATACAGGAGCTAGATAATAGACTGTAACACAAAATAGAAGAAAGTATAGTATATTTCTTTAGGGTACAAAGCAGGTGCCTTCAAATGTTTGTATATTTTAAATGTAAATCATTTTCTTTTAAGAGAAAATATTGCATTGAATATTGATGCCAAAGGATTATATATATATATGTTTTATTTTCTGAGTTGTAAAACTCATTTTATTCCTTTAATGAGAGTTCTGTGAAATATTCCACAATGTTTGGAACAAATATGACCTTTAAGGAAATGGATTTATATAAACTAT
Source organism: Bos javanicus (assembly GCF_032452875.1). Taxonomy (NCBI): domain Eukaryota; kingdom Metazoa; phylum Chordata; class Mammalia; order Artiodactyla; family Bovidae; genus Bos; species Bos javanicus. The sequence continues at coordinate 53,928,397 of NC_083869.1, read as the reverse complement.
AGCTAAGATTGTTCTGTATTTCTATGTATTATCTTTCTTTGTAACATTTCATGTAGGCTTATTATGATGTTATCTATAGAAGCATTTAGGCATGTTTTAAATACTAAGGAAAAAGTCAAAATTTGAAATTGAACAAAGAATTCAAAGTGAGCTACTAGGACTAGAGTTCTTCAATAATGAATTTTAAAAGTAAGATCAAATTCTCACTATAGAGACTGTATATCTGAATAATTTCCAGTTGTGACCCAGTAATCGAGACTTCTCTATAACATGGCCTATAATTACCATCATTAAGAATTTTATGGATATTATATCTAAAAAAACACTGGAGAGGCCTCCTTTGAAACTGATGAACACTGTAACTCAGAGGCATTTACACGAAAAACTTTGTAATAAAGAATAGTGCAGTGGTGTAAGAACAAGTTGATTTCAATCACACTTTGAAGTTAAAGCATTTGGGGGCCATAGTAAGTGTCTATAATTACAGGAATGTTCTGTAGAAAGGTGTGAGGAGAGTTTCTGAAGCTATTTCTGAAGAAGATAAATGAAGCATGATGGTAGTACTTTTCATTGGTTATTTTTTCAATAGATATTTTGTAATGAAGATACTGAAGAAAGTAGGGAAAACCACTAGACCATTCAGGTATGACATAAATCAAATCCCTTATGATTATTCAGTGGAAGTGAGAAATAGATTTAAAGGACTAGATTTGATAGATAGAGTGCCTGATGAACTATGGACAGAGGTTTGTGACATTGTACAGGAGACAGGAATCAAGACCATCCCCATGGAAAAGAAATGCAAAAAAGCAAAATGGCTGTCTGGGGAGGCCTTACAAATAGCTGTGAAAAGAAGAGTTAAGCAAAAAGCAAAGGAGAAAAGGAAAGATATAAGCATCTGAATGCAGAGTTCCAAAGAATAGCAAGGAGAGATAAGAAAGCCTTCCTCATCAATCAATGCAAAGAAATAGAGGAAAACAACAGAATGGGAAAGACTAGAGATCTCTTCAAGAAAATTAGAAACACCAAGGGAACATTTCATGCAAAGATGGGCTCAATAAAGGACAGAAATGGTATGGACCTAACAGAAGCAGAAGATATTAAGACGAGGTGGCAAGAATACACAGAAGAACTGTACAAAAAAGATCTTCACGATCCAGATAATCACGATGGTGTGATCACTGACCTAGAGCCAGATATCTTGGAATGTGAAGTCAAGTGGGCCTTAGAAAGCATCACTACGAACAAAACTAGTGGAGGTGATGGAATTCCAGTGGAGCTATTTCAAATCCTGAAAGACGATGCTGTGAAAGTCCTGCACTCAATATGCCAGCAAATTTGGAAAACTCAGCAGTGGCCACAAGACTGGAAAAGGTCAGTTTTCATTCCAATCCCAAAGAAAGGCAATGCCAAAGAATGCTCAAACTACCACACAACTGCACTCATCTCACACACTAGTAAAGTAATGCTCAAAATTCTCCAAGCCAGGCTTCAGCAATATGTGAACCATGAACTTCCAGATGTTCAAGCTGGATTTAGAAAAGACAGAGGAACCAGAGATCAAATTGCCAACATCCACTGGATCATCGAACAAGCAAGAGAGTTCCAGAAAAACATCTATTTCTGCTTTATTGACTATGCCAAGGCCTTTGACTGTGTGGATCACAATAAACTGTGGAAAATTCTGAAAGAGATTGGAATACCAGACTACCTGACCTGCCTCTTGAGAAACTGTATGCAGGTGAGGAAGCAACAGTTAGAACTGGACATGGAACAACAGACTGGTTCCAAATAGAAAAAGGAGTACGTCAAGGCTGTATATTGTCATGCTGCTTATTTAACTTATATGCAGAGTACATCATGAGAAACGCTGGGCTGGGTGAAGCACAACCTGGAATCAAGATTGCTGGGAGAAATATCAATAACCTCAGATATGCAGATGACACCACCCTTATGGCAGAAAGTGAAGAGGAACCACAAAGCCTCTTGATGAAAGTGAAAGTGGAGAGTGAAAAAGTTGGCTTAAAGCTCAACATTCAGAAAACGAAAATCATGGCATCTGGTCCCATCATTTCATGGGAAATAGATGGGGAAAAGTGGAAACAGTGTCAGACTTTATTTTTCTGGCCTCCAAAATCACTGCAGATGGTGACTGCAGCCATGAAACTAAAAGACACTTACTTCTTGGAAGGAAAGTTATGACCAACCTAGACAGCATATTAAAAAGCAGAAACATTACTTTGCCAACAAAGGTCCATCTAGTCAAGGCTATGGTTTTTCCAGTGGTCATGTATGGATGTGAGAGTTGGACTGTGAAGAAAGCTGAACACCGAAGAATTGATGCTTTTGAACTGTGGTGTTGGAGAAGACTCTTGAGAGTCCCTTGGACTGCAAGGAGATCCAACCAATCCATTCTGAAGGAGATCAGCCCTGGTATTTCTTTGGAAGGACTGATGCTAAAGCTGAAACGCCAGTACTTTGGCCACCTCATGGGAAGAGTTGACTCATTGGAAAAGACTCTGATGCTGGGAGGGATTGGGAGCAGGAGGAGAAGGGGACGACAGAGGATGAGATGGCTGGATGGCATCACTGACTCAATGGACGTGAGTCTGGGTGAACTCTGGGAGTTGGTGATGGACAGGGAGGCCTGGCGTGCTGCGATTCATGGGGTCGCAAAGAGTCGGACACGACTGAGCGACTGAATGGAACTGAACTGAACTGAACACATATATGTGGAATCTAGAAAGATAGTACTGACAATCCTGTATGCAAGGCAGCAAAGGAGACACATACGTAAAGAACAGACTTTTGGACACAGTGGGAGAAGAAGAGGATGGGATTATTTGAGAGAATAGCATTGAAACATATGCATTACAGTATGTAAATAGATAGCCAGTAGGAGTTTGATGTATGACACAGGGAATCCAAAGTTGGTGCTCTCTGACAACCTGGAGGGATGGGGTGGGGAGGGAGATGGGATGGGGGTTCAGGAAGGAGGGGACACATGTATGCCTATGACCAATTCATGTTTATGTATAGCAGAGGCCATCACGATATTGTAATTATCCTCCAATTAAAATAAATGAATAAACAGAATACCACTATCTAAACTCTATGTTCAGAATAGCTCTATTACTGTTCAGAGCTGGTCTGAAGTGTAGAGGCAGTGGGTTCCTATCCCTTGGCACTGCATCAAATCTATTCCCCTGTAAAAACATAGCTGTTTGCCTTTTTTGCTCAAAACCTTGTCCTGGTAAGCTTAACTACATAGGTGAACTGTATAAAAGGCAACTCTTGCACAGATGATCACTTCTAAAATAAAGAAAACGTAGAAGCAGTTGCAGTGAAACAGTAACACAAGCTGAAGTTTTTCCCTATGAAAGCCTGAGGCTAGAAAAACAGAACTTTTGTCTTCAAATTGAAACTCAAACTTGGATCTGGAAAGAAAGAGAAGCTATACACAAACTATTTATCTTCTTTTATCCAGAAGGATGCCTGGAGACAGAGGGCAGACAGTCTTGTGGTGGGAATCCAGTTCTTAGGTTCTTGGAGAAAGCTCAGTTTGCAGAAACCCATAGACTGCTGGGGAGGGAAGGAAGGTGGCATTTGAACAACTGTGTAGTGTCAGGAATACTCTTGCCTTGGGAGCAATGCTGGAGCAACATACCGTTGGACACACTTAAACCTAAATCTCATAGGATAGCAAAGTTTTCAGCAAAAGAGACTGTGATGGAGCCTTGTCAGAGGGCAGACAGACTGTGGGTGGTACATCACCAATACCCAGCTGTAGATACTGCAGCAACTCCCACCACTTGTATCCCTCAGCATAGCTCAACAGCTTGATCTGAGTCACAAAGGCAAATAAAGCTGAGGGTAAATATAGCCTCAAGGAAATTTAGCATAAAGCACAGAACACACAAGGAAAACAATCCAAAAAGGTTGGGTCTTCTAGTGAATCTGAATCTGGAATTTGAATTTGAATATCACTTTGAAACTGAATCTGGAGGAAACAGATGAAATGGTTACAGAAACCAAAAGGAATACTGAGATTAATGCAATGATCATAATAAGGCATCATTATAGAAGTATAATTTTTAAATTAAAAATATCAGAAATACTGAGAAAGGAGATGGTCATTGTTAAAAATGAAATTAGCATTCTGAAATCTTGAAATGACAAAAAATGCAAAGATAATAAAAAGGAACCTATTAAGATAAACCAGGATGTCTGACATGTGAAATATAGGAGTTAAAAAAAAAAAAGGGAATGAAGAGGTTGGGGAGAGACAAGTTAGTAATTGTCTCTAAATTACATGGAAGAATTGTCCATGTATACACACACACTCAGGCATGCTCATGTGCACACCCAAGTAGAAACATTTGGTCAAATTTTAATTCATTCCCCTATAAGCACTCATTCTTTTATTTATCATCTGCATCTTTTTCAAACCACCATTCATGACTTATTTACATTCATGTGGGTTTAATAATATATAGTTTGTGTCTGTTTGTTTTATTCTCACAAATTATATTATGCAATATGGCACATTGTGTAATACAGCTCAAGAAAATGTCATAATTTTGGTTTTCACTGAACATTTCACTTTTGATCTCTATCTTTTTTGATAGAGATAAATCTTGTTCTTCTACTATTATATGTATTCCATCTTATGCATGTCACACATTTGTCCATAATTTCCTTTCCTTGACATCATTTCCATATCCTTGCTATGCGAAACATGCTAGAATGGATATGAAGATACATTTCTTCGTGTAAGTGTGGGAGCATTTGGATAGGAGATAGAGCTGATTTCCACCTGAATAAGAAGAGCTATATCTGATTTTCGACTTGGCCAAAATAAGGGCAGGCAGTAGATATATGATATTCTGCTTAGAGTATGGTCTCCCTGACAGTACTCAAAGTTAGCTTCTTTACTGATAGTTTGCAACTGACCTAACCAGTTTGATGAGCCTGATTTATCTACATAACGAACCACTGAGACCTTTGGGGAGGAACTCTCCCGAGATATAATTCCTTGTGCATATCCTGGCAGTTCAAGTCAGAGACTCAGCCCAGTCCCAGAGCATAGAGATTGGGCCCACAGGGGTTCAAACTGGATATCTCTGAGAGCTCTGAGGCTTGCCTGCATTCTCTAGAGAAAATCCTCAAGTGGTACACTCTGTGACTGGGCTAAGTCAGTTCAAATATTCAAAATGGGGGAAAAAACATAACTACAGATCTCTCTTCAGAAGTGAAATTGCTAAATCATAGGGGGTGTTCCTGTTTCATTTCAATAAATTGCCAGAAATGGTCTATACAATGTCTTTTCTAGACCTAAGGCCACAGGACATTGCACTTTTCCTTATTCTCCTCAGCTCTAGATATCATTTGTATTTCTGTCAACATGATAGCTAAAGGTAGCTTATCATTCTGTTACTATACACTTCTCTGATTCCTAAAATGTTTGTGTATCTCTTCAAAAGGTATCAGCTATTCAGGTTTTCCCATTGTGAACTGTGTATTTTAATCCCCTATTTATTTTTTTATTATTTTTATTGTGTTTTGGTCATTTTTCCTGAGGAATTCTTTAGATGTTCTTAATAGTCATCATTACCTAACTTGTCTTTTCATACTGTTCATGGAGTAAACAAGGCAAGAAGACTGAAGTGGTTTGCCATTCCCTTCTCCAGTGGACTACATTCTGTCAGACCTCTCCACCATGACCTGTCCGTCTTGGGTGACCCCACACGGCATGGCTTAGTTTCATGGAGTTAGACAAGGCTGTGATCCATGTGATCAGATTGGCCTGTTGTCTGTGATTGTGGTTTCAGTCTTTCTGCCCTCGGATGCCCTCTCTCAGTGCCTACCATCCTACTTGGGTTTCTCTTACCTTGGATGTGGGGTATCCACTGGATCATCAAACAAGCAAGAGAGTTCCAGAAAAAACATCTATTTCTGCTTTATGGACTATGCCAAAGCCTTTGACTGTGTGGATCACAATAAACTGTGGGAAATTCTGAAAGAGATGGGAATACCAGACCACCTGACCTGCCTCATGAGAAACCCGTATGCAAGTCAGGAAGCAACAGTTAGAACTGGACATGGAACAACAGACTGGTTCCAATTAGGAAAAGGAGTACGTCAAGGCTGTATGTTGTTAACCTGCTTATTTAACTTATATGCAGAGTACATCATGAGAAATGCTGGGCTGGAGGAAGCACAAGCTGGAATCAAGATTGCCAGGAGAAATATCAATAACCTCAGATATGCAGCAGAGAAGGTGCTGGCACCCCACTCCAGTACTCTTGCCTGGAAAATGCCATGGACAGAGGAGCCTGGTGGGCTGCAGGCGATGGGGTTGCGAAGAGTCGGACGTGACTGAGTGACTTCCCTTTCACTTTTCACTTTCATGCGTTGGAGAAGGAAATGGAAACCCACTCCAGTGTTCTTGCCTGGAGAATCCCAGGGACAGGGGAGCCCGGTGGGCTGCCGTCTATGCTGTCACACAGAGTCGGACACGACTGAAATGACTTAGCAGCAGCAGCAGCAGCAGATATGCAGATGACACCACCCTTATGGCAGAAAGTGAAGAGGAACTCAAAAGCCTCTTGATGAAAATGAAAGAGGAGAGTGAAAAAGTTGGCTTAAAGCTCAACATTCAGAAAACGAAGATCATGGCATCCGGTCCCATCACTTCATGGGAAATAGATGGGGAAACAGTGGAAACAGTGTCAGACTTTATTTTTCTGGGCTCCAAAATCACTGCAGATGGTGATTGCAGCCATGAAATTAAAAGACACTTATTCCTTGGAAGGAAAGTTATGACCAACCTAGACAGAATATTGAAAAGCAGAAATATTACTTTGTCAACAAAGGTCCATCTAGTCAAGGCTATGGTTTTTCCAGTGGTCATGTATGGATGTGAGAGTTGGACTGTGAAGAAGGCTGAGCGCTGAAGAATTGATGCTTTTGAACTGTGGTGTTGGAGAAGACTCTTGAGAGTCCCTTGGACTGCAAGGAGATCCAACCAGTCCATCCTAAAGGAGATCAGTCCTGGGTGTTTATTGGAAGGACTAATGTTGAAGCTGAAATGCCAATACTTTGGCCACCTGATGAGAAGAGCTGACTCATTTGAAAAGACCCTGATGCTGGGAAAGATTGAGGGCAGGAGGAGAAGGGGATGACAGAGGATGAGATGGTTGGATGGCATCACCAACTCAATGGACCTGGGTTTGAGTGGACTCCAGGAGTTGGTGATGGACAGGGATGCCTGGTGTGCCTCGGTTCATAGGGTCACAAAGAGTCAGACATGACTGAATGACTGAACTGAACTGAACTTGTCACTTTTCTGTTGGCTCAATCTATAATATTTCACTTCACTTTCCTCCTCTATAAAGTAGAAGCAAAAGCACTAATAGTACCTATAACATTTTTTTTTTTTCCTTCTAAAGATTAAGGGAGAAAATACAGATGAAACACTAGTACATTACTTCACACTCAGGATTAAATATAAACTAGTTATTTATTAAGCTTGTTTCAAATTGAACTGATACTGTAATGGGGCCTAGATACACATATAAAATGAGATATAAATTTAATTTTAGTCTAAATGGAAATTGAATAATTCATCTCATCCTCTGTTAACTCCCTCACCAAAGACTAAGACTAGACACAGGAAACTGAAAATGTAGATTCTGGTGATAGATGGAGGAAGATGTGACTAAGAAACTAGGAGCCATTAATCTGCTCTTAAACACATGTTAGCCTGGAACTCCTGTCTCTGGGACTTCCCTGGTGGCTCAGAGAGTAAAGAATCTGCCTGCATTGTGGGAGACCTAGGTTTGATCCCTGGGTTGGGAAGATCCCCTAGAAGAGGACATGGCAACCCACTCTAGTATTCTTGCCTGGAGAATCCCCATGGACAGAGGGGCCTGGTGGGATACAGTCCATGGGGTTGGAAAGAGACATACATGACTGAGCGACTAGGCATAGCACGCCTGCTTCTGTGAAGAGCAGACTCTGCCCTTAAAGCTGACCTGCTTTTGTGCCCCAAGCATCTGACCTGCTGATGATGGAGGAACTTGCATGTTTTCACCTGTGCCAAATATATCCATTGAATCCATACATTTATAGTTTCAAAACTGCAACATTTTCATCACCATTACTCTTGCCCCTAGTGCATGATTTATCACCCAAACTTTCGAGCCATTTTGAGGAAAGTATCATGAAATACAGAGTTGTATCTGATTTCTTTACTGATGAAAAACTCTAAGGGGAAAAAAAAAACTACACTGTTAATGTCATGATAGAAAGTGGAATCATTCATGAACTCATGAAGCAAAATATGTTTTCTAAAATCTATCATAGATATTGGCAGAGAGATATGAAAAACAAGGGGCAAGTGGAATGTTCTTATAAGTGCATGGAGTTTTCTCTTGGTAGAAACTTTTCCATTTAGTTCCTAAACATATTCTCTAAACATTGAAAATATTTTAGAACTTCTCAGGAAATGATCATTAAAGTAAATGGCTAGTGTTTGATAAATTCTTACTCCATTGCCCTTCTGTGACTCCTTCAATCAATACCTCTGTTCTTGGCCAGATTCTTCACTAGCAAGGAATTCTGGGGAGCATTTTATATTCACTTATCTATATCAGGTTTCTATGATACTGCCTAGGTTGGTAAAAACATTCCATGCCTTTAAAAATTAGTTCCTGAAGTACTCTGTTAAGAAGATGAAAGACCACAATGAGGCACAGATGAAAGCAGCACAGTGTGAGCTCCATTAACAGGGACTGCCACCAGCAAGGAAGAAAGGAGGAGCTTCAAGTGGGTATAGACACTTCTTTTAAATACTCACTCATTTTCCCAAGCAGATTCACCATTGCTGTTGCAGCTGCTAGTCTCTTGTCGTGTCCAACTCTGTGCGACCCCATAGATGGCAGCCCACCAGGCTCCCCCGTCCCTGGGATTCTCCAGGCAAGAACACTGGAGTGGGTTGCCATTTCCTTCTCCAATGCACGAAAGTGAAAAGTGAAAATGAAGTCGCTCAGTCATGTCCCACTCCTAGCGACCCCATGGACTGCAGCCTACCAGGCTCCTCCGTCCACGGCATTTTCCAGGCAAGAGTACTGGATTGGGTTGCCATTGCCTTCTCCAAGAATCATCATTACCTCTTCCCAATTCCATGGGGCTGTATTTTCAGAATATTTTGAATAATTAAATTATATTCAAGTTCTCTTGTGATTTAATTTGTCAAATGTAAATATGAAATAGCTACTATTCTTGGAAGCTTTTTATACCAGTTAATCCTTTATTACATTAATCAATACATTAAATTAATTAATCAAGTGGATTACTACATACAAATCATGTAAGGACCATGCATATGCTATGGCTATCTAAACTTAGCTTATCCTCTAATATAATTCAGTGAGCATTATGTGTGTTCTTCTATCATGTTTGGATTATTACAAAGGTATCGCATGCTGTTCTATAAACTCCAAGTTTCACAAACATAATAGGCAGTATTTCTCTCATTGTGTAATTATACTGTAATCAATATGTAGAACACAAGAAGCTTAGTAATAAAAACATTAGTTGTATCTCAAAAATTATGAATGGGATCTTTAATAAGCAAAGACTTTGGGTCAACTCTTAGACTAACAGGCAGAACTGCAGAAAATAAACTTTTCATAAAGTCTCTTTAGCTGAAAATGTAAAAAACAATCATTTTGTGGTTATACAGGGAAATGATTAATTCTAATTCTGTTGATATGTATGTATTTCCCCAATCATCCTTATGATTGCTTATAACAGAAGCAACTTAATTTTTGAAAGAGTGGGCTGTAAGGTTTTGATAATGAAGAAAGAAATTCCAATAAAGCATATTTTTCTTTCTAGTATTTCTACAGCTAGTTTAGTATTAATGGCTATTTTTATTCAGCCGATGGCTTCTCAAAGAATATTTTGGTTTTTGGTGGATTTTCCTTTATTTTAATTAAAATTGCATACCTCTATCATGTTTAACTTATAATTTTTATGACAATGATGTATACATTAAAATAGTTTTTACAGAGCATTGACACAAAATGGTAGTATTTCAACATTGGTTTCTATTTGAAGACCACAAGTAGATCTTTGAATATTAGAAAACCTAAAAAATTAACATTCTAAAAATAAACATAACTTTCACCTTTATCAGTTTGCTTTGTGTCTACTTAAGACCTCATGTTCATTTCTGATAACGCTGGGTCTACATGGTAAACAGATCCTCAGACTTATGGTTCAGAATTTTGTTTTGTTTTTAGCTTTTAGTTTCATATTCCATTGCCATAATGCTTTTCCCTTTTGCTCTTGATTACAATTAATGATATGTTAATATATTTAATTATCAATGTAACTGGTTAATAATATATTCTGATGAATAAAAGCAGTGCAGAGACAATATTTTAATAACTTGAATTCAGAAAAAAATATTATATACTATGAAAAATGAAGTAAAGAAAGATAAAAGTTTATGTTCAAGTAACAGTACTCTAAAAGGAAGATAATCATGCATACACATATATTAAGAACTCAGCCTATGCTAAGGGCTATTAATAGCAATAAAGAAAGTGTTATAGGTACAAAAATGAAGGCATGCATTTTTATTAGCAGCAAAGGGAAAGTAGAATGAGACTGGAAAAGAAGAAAAGGCAAAGGAGAATGAGAAAAAAGATTAAACAGATTTGCACTATAGAAGAACTGATAAGAACAAGAGCTTTCAATGTAGAGGCTGTCAGCAGAGACGGCGGTTTGGATTTGCCAATTAGGAAATCATTATAGTTGTTATTAGAGAAAAGACTCAGTGACACAGCAGAAGTGGAAGTAAGATTTAAGAGGAGCTCACAGTTAAGGAGGCACTTTAAAGGTGTTTCTACTCTGTTCTCTTTGAAGCCAAGAGAAAACTGAAAACTTCTTAGAAAATAGAGAAGAAATCTCTCTTTAATAAAATGGGCATTGGCTATAATTGCAAACCAAAATTATGATGAATAGCTGCTGAATACACAGTCTCAGACCTAAAATGTCTGGGTGCAAAGAGTGCACTCATCTCATTTGAGCCCTGAAGTTCTCCCAAGGCAGGTGGTATGGTCCTATGGGTCCCGCAAAGAATATCTTATCCAGAAAGTAATTCTGGAAAATTGAATAGGGTGGAGAACAATCTCTAAGCTCCATTCTACTCTGAATATAGAAAAGAGACATAAGAATGGAAGAGGAAGTACATAGATCAGCCATCATCACACAAAATTGCAGTCAGTATGGTAGTGGGAGGAAAGAGAAGGAGCAATTCACTTTACTGATGATGATAAAAGCTAGTTAAGTCATTTCACAACACAAAAACCTGTGTCACCTGGAGCTAAATTCTAAGCCATGTTGATTTACTGCTTCAGCAACAACAAAAAAGAATCGAAACATACTGAGCAGATAAATCCCTTCACATCTCCTGAATACCTCAGTCATGCTTCTGAATTACGGAGGACTTGAACTCTCTCAGCATAATCAGTCAGTTAAATAAAATAAAATAAGAAGCATTATAATACAGACAATAAACTTTGGAATATAAAGAAAATTTTAAGTTAGGCAAAAATATAAGTTCATTTTTGGAAGAGAGCAAGCAAGAGAGAAAAGAATATTTTAAATCAAAGGAAGAAACTACATAGAGGAAAAGAGAAGTGGGTGGAGAGTTTGGAGCCGTCAGATTCTCAAAGGGAGTTTCACATGGCTGGATTATAGTACACATGGGGAAGAAGGGCCCAAAATGAGGTTACAGAAGTAGGCACAGGCCAAAGCATAAAGTGCTTCATATGTCATGTCAATAATTTCATTCCTCCCGCACACAATTTTAAAAGGTCTTTAAGTAGCATTTGACACATGATTTGAAAGATTAATCTGCGAATGACAAGGAATTTAGATTACAAGGGAAATATTTAGACAAGGAAGCAAGTTAAGATACTGTATAAAGGAAATTTTTAAAAAGTCATAAAATGATGACATGTTAGACTCGGACAAGCAGTGAGGGTAGAAAGGGATAAAAGGAATGACTAGACAACACTTGGTAAAATTGAGGACTCCATAGGTACTTTTTGTAAAGTACCTATAGAGTGACAATTCTGTGATCTCATAAAGAGTCACAGATAAAAGGAAATTAAGAACATTTCTCCTGCACGTTGTTTCCTGCTGATGATATTTTTGTTTTCTATTAGTGTCCTTTAAAATTTTCAATTTAAGATCATCTTGCTTGGTTACTAATTGCTGTTAATAAAACAGTAATCTCCAATTGCATCCATCCTGTGTTAGGGCACTGAGTCCAAAAGTCCATTCTTGTAGGCACAATAAAGTTACAGGAGTCTCATGAGAGTAGAAAAGTTACAAGGAATTCTTTAGGAATAATTACTCGAGATTATCTATATTCTGAGGAGAAGGCAATGGCACCCCACTCCAGTGCTCTTGCCTGGAAAATCCTGTGGATGGAGGAGCCTAGTAGGCTGCAGTCCATGGGGTCACTAAGAGTCAGACACGACTGAGCGACTTCACTTTCACTTTTCACTTTCATGCATTCGAGAAGGAAATGGCAACCCACTCCAATGTTCTTGCCTGGAGAATCCCAGGGACGGGGGAGCCTGGTGGGCTGCCATCTATGGGGTCACACAGAGTCAGACACGACTGAAGTGACTTAGCAGCAGCAGCATCTATATTCTGACAAAGAACAAAGAGAACTAAAAAGTTAGAAGTTAGAGGATTAGAGGATTTATAAACTGCCGTGTTGAAAGTAGGTCTGATGTAAGCTGGACAGAAGATGTAGCTAGTTACTGACCACTTTACAGTTACCTCCTGGCTTGGATACCACAGTAAATATACAGACAGTAAAGGCTTCTTGTCTTATAAAATATCTGATCAAACAAGGAGGGCTAAGGAGATATGACCCTGCATTTTGAAGGCTTCCTTGGAGGAAGGACCATGAGGGTGAATATTTTAAATAGATTCTCAAGAGCCCATAATACGAAATCAAAAGGTAAGGAGTAACTGAATTACTGAGCAACAATTAGGAGCCAAAGTGAGACAAGGTAAATTAGTATGGGAGCAATAATTGCCTTCATATTTATTTATCCATTATTATTTAACTAGGCTGGCTAATTTATATTATCAATTAAAAGGTTACATGTAGGCTGAAAAATAAATAAATATATTGATGCCATAGACAGATTATTGTACAGTAAATATAAGAGAAAATTAGAACTGAGTGATGTAAATGAAAAGTCTCACAGAATGCTTAAGTGTTAGTTGCTCACTCATGTCTGACTCTTTTGACCCCATGGACTGTAGCCCACCAGGCTCTTCTGTCCATGGAATTCCCCAGGCAAGAATACTGGAGTGGGCTGACATTTAGGTAGGGCAAAAAATTGATTTTAACCTCCCAAGCAGCCAAACAGTAGTACAATTCTTCTTGATTAAAAAAAAAAACAAACTAAGATTTGAATGATATTTCTCCTATAATTTTTCAAAGAAAAATCAAAACAGTGAGGTAAAAAAAACATAAAGTGAAATGCATGATTCTGCCTTTGCTTCTCTCAAGTCACACTGAGGCAGTAAGTCAAATCAAGTCACACTGAGGCAGTAAGTCAAATTGGAGTTCTATAAGATCCAAATTCATTAAGAGCCAAAAGAAATGACTTTCAAGGGTGAAGCCTAAGGTAAAGTCTTAAGATTCTGAAAAGTCACTCAGATGTCACTGATTTCCCCAGGTACTTTTAAATGCTAATGATAACCTTGAATATTCATCCTCAGAATGCCTTCCTTTGTTCCAAGGATATGTGTAGGAGGGAAAATATACTTTTAATCACCTCTTTCCTGTATTCCTATTTGAATAAATATCTTTCATTTAGAAGACTATTTTAGTCCATTAGAGGTTCTCTCTTTACCAAATCATAATGTGCTGAACACCAACACTATTTTTTTTTATTTCCACCAACTATAACATGGACAGGCTGCCCTGTTAGCTCACAGGTAAGAACCCACCTGCGGATGCAGAAGACACGGGTTTGACCCCAGGACTGGGAAAGTCTGCCAGAGAAGGAAATGGCAACCCAGTTCAATATTCTTGCCTGGGAAATTTCATGGACAGGGGAGCCTGGCAAGATACAGTGCATGGGGTGGGAAAAGAGTCAGATATGACTTAGTGACTAAACAACAACAGCTATAACATGGACATAAGACTTTTGGCTAGAAATTTAGGTAGAAAAAAGGTTTACATTGTAGGACTGTAACATGAACAATCACTCAGCTTCTTTGTCTCACTCTTCTTTTATCTTCTTGCCTATTACAGACTCTTCCTGCCTGGGCCACCACCCACATTTGATTATTTTCTATATACTGTCGAAAGGTAACTTATAAAATTAAAAGCAATTGCAACTGTTAATAATAAATATTTGAAATAACTGGGAAAGAATTATGAAATAAAGCCAGTGAGATTACGTGAAAAAACAGAATACAAAAAACAAGAAATTGAGTAAAAATAAATAATAATCAATAGTAAATGACACAGCAAATAATAACAAATCCTTGACCATGTCAAGAAAATCATTTAAAATAACAAAGATTAAAATAAATAAAAACTGAAAATTAAAAGTCATTTAGGAAATAAAGTAGGGAAAGACATTTTAAAAAGTAAAATAATTAAAATTATAAAAGAATCAATATTGGAGTAATAAATAATAAGTGAACATAAGGATCAGATTGGACAAAACTGAAAAGTTAAAGCAAGAAATTTGTTTGGAAAAGATTAATATGAAAAAATAAGTTGGAGTTCTCTGGCTGTCCAGTGGTTAAGACTTCGCCTTCTAATGCAGCAGGGTGTAGGTTCCACCCTTGGTTAGGGAGCTAAGACCCTACATGCCTTGTAGCCAAACAAAACAAAACAAAACAGAAGCAATACTGTAAAAAATTCAATAAAAACTTAAAAAAAATAAGTTGAGAAGGAAGGAGTATATGGGAATTCTCTGTACTTTCTGCTCACTTTTGATGTGAATCTAAAACTGCTCCAAAAAGCACAGCCTACATAAAATAAAAAGAAAATAGAAAAACAGATAAATAAGTTGAAGAAAAAAAAAGTAAAAAAAAAATATGCTAAAATGTATGTCTTCTGAGGCAGGAAACAAAAAGCAAAAATAAGCAAGTGGGATTGCATCAAACTAAAAAGCTCTTCACAGCAAAAGCAACTGTCAACAAAATGAAAAAATAACTCACTGAATGGACATTTACAAACCATGTATCTGACAAGGGGGTAGTATCCAAAATATGTGAAAACCTCATTCAACTCAACAACAACAACAAAAAAACAACAGCCAATTAAAAAAATTGGTAGAGAACCCAAATAGACATTTTTCCAAACTACTTCCCCCCAAACAAGCAAAGAAGCAAAATGACAACAACAACAACAAAAAAAATAGAGGTAGCCAGTGGATACATAGAAAGATGTTCAACATTATTTATTACTAGGGAAATGCAAATCAAAACCACAAATATCGCCTTATGTCCATTTTAATGACTATTACTAAAAAGGCAAGAAATAACTGTTGGAGAGAATGTAGAGAAAAGGGAAGCCTTGTACAGCCACTGTTGAAAACAACAGCGAGATTACTAAAAAACAAACAAGAATAGAACTACCATACAATTCAGCTAATCCACTTCCAGGTATTAATATTTACCTGAAGCAAACAAAAATACTAATTCAGAAAGATGCATACACCCTTATGTTCATTGCAGCATTATTTACAGTAGCTGAGATACAGAAACAACCTAGTGAAGTGAAAGTCCCTCAACTGTGTCCGACTCTTTGCGACCCCATGGTCTATACAGTCCATGGAATTCTCCAGGCCAGAATACTGGAGAGGGTAGCCTTTCCCTTCTCCAGGGGATCTTCCCAATCCAGGGATCAAACTGGTGTCTCCCAGATTGCGGGCAGATTCTTTACCAGCTGAGCCACCAGGGAAACCCAGAAACAACCTAATTGCCCATTTATAGATGAATGGATAAAGTGTAGTTTGTGTGTGTGTGTATATATGTGTATATATGTATATATACATACATGCGTGTATATATATGGCTTGCTGGTGGCTCTGATGGTAAAGAATCTGTCTGCATTTCAGGTGACCAAGGTTGGATCCCTGGACTGGGAAGCTTCCCTGGAAAAGGGATTGGTTACCCACTCCAGTATTCTTGCCTAGAGAATCCCATGGACAGAGGAGCTGGTGGGCTACAATTCATGGGGTCACAAACAGTCAGACATGATGGAGCAACTATTTAAGTTTCAGTTTCATATACACATCCATATATACACACACAGAAAGGAGTACAGTTCATCCATAAAAAAGTAATATTGTCATTTTCGACAACATAGATGGATGTAGACGGTATTATGTTAAGCTATTATGATAAGTCACATGGAGAAAGACAACATTTGATTTCACTCACATGTGGAATATAAAAAACATACAACAAACAAACAAATCAGAATCAATGAACAAACTAAACCTAACAAAAACAAGCACACACAGAGACAGCAAAGTAGTGATTACCAGAGAAGGAGTGTGGTGTAAGACCAAAATGGGTAAAATAACACCCCCAAATGGGTGTCATAAAAGATGGAAACTAAATTTTTGGTGGTAAGCACACTGGAGTGTATACAAAAGTTAAAATATGGTGTTGTACACATAAAACATATAATGTTATGAACCAATGTTGAGATAATAAAGAAACAAAAAGAGAGAGAGAAAGAAAGGAAGAAAATAACTTTTGCATCACCTGTTCCCATTTTGCAGTTATCACAATTTCAATACTGCTGTCATTGAATTAATGATGCCAATATACTTATTACTTTGTGCCTTCTGTTTTATATCAATGGAAACCTCAGGACATCTCTCCTCATCAAGAGAACAATGATTGCAGCAACAATATTACTTTGAGAAAATTTGACATTAAATAAACAAATAGTAAAAGGAATAGGAAATGGCAACCTGCTTCAGCATTCTTGCCTGGAAAATTCCATGGACACAGGAGTCTAGCAGGCTATACTCCATGTGCTCACAAACAGTCATACATGACTGAGCGTGTATACACAAACACACACAAGCAATAACTACTATTACAAAATGGTTTATTTGAAAGCAAATCTTTCTCTACAGTGGGAGTTTTAAAATCCTTAATGTTCATCTTCTAATCATCTAATTTTCCTCTATTCAGATGTGAAGACTCATTGAAAGCAAATATGCCTTTTTCAAAACTATTTTGAAAGCATTTATCTTTTCCAGACTAATTTGAAAACTCTTTGTAGCTCAGCTCTGATTCTCTTATCAGCTAACTATCTGAATACAGAGGGGAAAATAGATACTTTTGATAATTCCAGTTCTTCATGTAAACAGAGATTTGGGAAAATTGATATGCAAACATATATAATAGAAAATATTCAGGTTCCCCAGAAGAGCACAAATATAGACTGCCTTTATGCCTCTGAATTTAACTGTAAGGGAGAAAATGTAATCCAATAAAAAGTGAGTAGGTTATAGGAATTTTAGTTTACAATTTTAATTACCAAATGGCAAAATTGCCTTTGCTTATAATAGGCTTTTGTATTTTTTTTTTTTTTAAAGAAGAACTACATATAGAGGACAGGAAAGCCTGTGCTCATCACTGGGGAATTTTCCTAATTACCAAAATTCTAATTTTTATAATAACCAAATGCATGCCTCAAAGGAAAGAGAGAACATATTATCTATTTAGCCTAGTGATTTGTTATTTTCTATCCCCTTTACATGTAAGGAAGAGGGGGAAAAAGGGAAGAGAAGAGGGATAAGGGGTGGAGGAGAAGGAGATGAGGGGAAAGGACAGGAGGGAAGGAATAGGGAAGAAGAAAGAATAGGGAAGGGGGCAAGAGAGTGAGAAAAGGCAGAAGAGGAGGATTAAGGAGAGTAGAGGAGGAGGAGAGGGCATAAGTAAAGGATAAGGCAAGGAAAGAGAGGAAAGGAGAGAGAAAAAAAGGGGGACGGAAAAAAAAAAAAAACAGAGAAATCCAGGTGTGTGTGTTCTGTTCCTTCTATTTTTTCCTACCCATGTAAACAAGATCCAGCATTCCTTGGCTCAGAATGGAAATTGCTAGACAAGAACCCCCTGACGTGGGTTTTGAGAGAACCCATGTTATATTAGTTAACCCCAAGAGGAAGGGGAAAGAGTGCTTGGGAGTGCAGAGTGATGAAACTGGGAAAGGAGCTGCTGCTGCTAAGTCATTTCAGTCGTGTCCAACTCTGTGTGACCGCATAGACGGCAGCCCACCAGGCTCCCCCGTCCCTGGGATTCTCCAGGCAAGAACACTGGAGTGGGTTTCCATTTCCTTCTCCAATGCATGAAAGTGAAAAGTGAAAGTGAAGTCGCTCAGTCGTATCTGACTCTTAGCGACCCCATGGACTGCAGCCTACTAGGCTCTTCTGCCAATGGGATTTTCCAGGCAAGAGTACTGGAGTGGGGTGCCATTGCTGTCTCCTGGGAAAGGAGAGGCAGAAGGAAAAGTGAAAAGGAGGCTACCAGGCTGAAGATCTGCTGTATGTACAACATCTGGGATATTTCCAATACCCCCTTTGAAGAAGGAAGGAGAGTCCAAATAATGACAGATTAAATTTCCCTCCACAGAGTAAAAAGTGATCTCTTAAAATATTCATATTTAATTAAAATATAGATTAGTGTAAAAGTTACTATATAGTGTAAAGGAGGAAAAATAATATTCCCTCTACCATTTTGAGTTCTTAACTAGGACTTCTGCAATAAAAAACAGATTAACAAGAGAAAACAGAGGTTTATTAATATAAATACCTTATGTATACATAGGAACTACCCAAGAGGAAAAAAAAAAAAAACTCTCAGAGGTTGTTTAAAATTCAGGCTAAATGCCCATTGTAACAGGAAAAGGTAAGGGGTTTGTATGACAATTTGCGGAAAACAAATGATTTTAGGAAATATCAATGGACCCTTAGAAGAAAAAGTGAAAGAGAAGATAGTTTGTGAGAAGGTTTGTTGGTGTGGTGTGAACTTCTGGTGTCTTTTGTGATAAGAATCAATCTTCCCTGGTTAATCCAACTTCTGAAAAGGAAATTTATGAAAACTGAGTTCCTTTCAGATCCATGTTTAAAAGGAGTTCACAGACATCTCTGCCCTGCATTTGCTGTTTTTCAAGGGCTACAGCTCAAACTAGTCAATATACCACAGTGGCATATTTATGGTAACACACGGACAGCGTATTAAAAAGCAGAGACAACACTTTCCTGACAAAGTTTGTATACTCAAAGCTATTGTCTTCCAGTAGTCATGTACAGATGTGAGATTTGGATCATAAAGAAGGGTGAGTGCCAAAGAAGTGATGCTTTCAAACTGTGGTACTGGAGAAAACTCTTGAGAGTCCCTTCGACAGCAAGGAGATCAAACCAGTCAATCCTAAAGGAAATCAACCCTGCAAATTCATTGGAAGGACTTAAGCTGAAGTGAAGGTCCAATCCTTTGGCCACCTGATGCAAAGAGCTAACTCATTGGAAAAGACCCTGATGCTGGCAAGACTGAAGGCAGGAGGAGAAGGGTACGATAGAAGATAAGACAGTTGGATGGCATTACAACTCAATGGACAGGAGTTTGAGCAAGGTCCAGGAGATGGTGAAGGACAGGGAAGCCTGGTGTGCTTCAGTCCATGGGGTCACAAAGAGTTGGACACAACTGAGCAATTGAACAACAACATCCTGAACTCTTACAATCATTTTTCGGGGTAGCATATTCTGTTATACTTCCACATATGAGTTTGAGACTGCAGTTTTTTATGAGTTCACCCTCCCTGGCCCCTGAGGTTCTCTTTTATTTATACAATTCAGTTCAATTCAGCTGCTCAGTTGTGTCCAACTCTTTATGACTCCATGGACTGCAGCATGCCAGGCCTCCCTGTCTATCACCAACTCTCGGAGTTCACTCAAACTCATGTCCATTGAGTCGGTGATGCCATCCAATTGTCTCATCCTCTGTCATCCCCTTCTCCTCCTGCCTTCAATCTTTCCCAGCATCAGGGTCTTTTCAAATGAGTCAGTTCTTCGCATCAGGTGGCCAAAGGATTGGAGCTTGAGCTTCAGCAACAGTCCTTCCAATGAATATTTAGGACTGATTTCCTTTAGAATGGACTGGCTGGAGCTCCTTGCAGTCCAGGGACTCTCAAGAGTCTTCTCTAACACCAAAGTTCAAAAGCATCAATTCTTCAGTGCTCAGCTTTCTTTATAGTCTAACTCTCACGTCCATATATGACTACTGGAAAAAACATAGCTTTGACTAGACAGACTTTGTTGGTAAAGTAATGTCTCTGCTTTTTAATAGGCTGTCTATGTTGGTCATATTTTATTTCTACAGATCACTTCCAATAGTCGGACCTGAACTGACGATGAGTCAGCATCTTTGTCTTCAATCTCATACTCATTTTTACTTATTGAACATGTAGCATAAGAGTTTCATAGCTGGATCTATATCCTTGGATTCTTACACGAATAGTGTGCCACACTGAATTTAATTTGATTAATAATAACACGATCTCTCACTGAAATCTACTCCATGTCAGGCACTGGCCCAGTCTTAGTGAATAAGCCCTGAAGAGTAAAGATAAAGTTCACAGTTTAAGAACAGTTTAAGAATTAGTTTTTGAGAGAAGAGAATTTCTCTCATATTCCAAATCATGAATTTTTATAGAAAGAACTGAATCAACTTCTGGAAAAAAAAAATTCAACAGATATTTTCTTAGCTTTATTCATGGGCAATCTCAGAGGAGGATAAAATCAAATTCTCTGCTTTTCAGAAACATATGTTGTAGGTGAGATGTCGTACACGGAAATTAGTAGACGGCTCTGAATTGGTACAACAGTTTAACCTGGCAACATGTTTCTTCTTTCAGTTTCCAAGAAAGAAGAAATATAAGCTCACTCTGTTCTCTCTTTTCCCTTTACAGCTGGCTCTGCAGTGGATCTTGCATCCACCACTCCCCCACAACTTCTTTTCTCACAACCTTTTATATTTTTAGGTGTTTATGGGAATATTCCTTGGAGAAGGCAATGGTAATCTACTCCAATATTCTTACCAAGATAATTCCATGGACAGAGGAGTCTGGAGGGCTACAGTGGTCACAAAGAGTAAGACATGATGTAATGACTAAACAACAATGTGAATATTATAAAGATTTTATAATGGAAAACCATTATATCACCAGCTACAAAGAATATGCTAAATACTTTTAAAAAATGAATGAAGGGAACATTTTTTTAAAAGGACAGATTTATAAAGTATAAGATATAGGTTGATAGATTAGACCTCCAAGTGAGTTCTTTAAAAGTGGCTATGTTAAACAATAGTTTTTAAGACAATATTTTGATGGAGTGGTCTTTAACATTATCAAAAGACTTCAGAAGAAGAAGTGAAAGCAAGACACTTTATCTCTACTTTTGTATATATCTATATGTGTCTCCTGTAGTTGAAAAGGAGTATAATTTTTCTACCAAAAATGACACAGACTTCACCCTCAGACTTACTTCCTGGATATTAGAACTTGGCAAATTATCTAACATTCTTACAGTACAAGGAATAAGTGAAATAGAAAAAAAAAAAATACAAAATTTGAGATAGTCTGGATTCAAAGTTTTATTCTTCCAACTTAATAAAATTAAGACATTCCTCTTATTCTATAGTATTATTTTAATGATAAGATTCATGTGATAAAACATATTTTCTTTTCACTGTACAATTACTTGTACAAAAGTAATTTTGTATGTCTTTTATCCCCATTTCTTGGACACTGGAGGGTAATGCTTTTGTTCTGGATTTTTTTTTTTTTTTTAAGGATGTGTTACTTATTAACTTGTGTGTCTTGGTACATTGGCTCTCTACATGCATTGCTTTATATATATCTCAGTAATCTCAGTAAATACAAGTGATTTAATTATTTAGCCCCAGTCTCTATCTTTGGTCTTAATTCTGAAACATTTTGCTTGTGGTTTTTCATACCTAAAAGGATATATAATAAAAGACCCAAGCTTGGGAATAAACATAAAGAGATAATGAAGGTAGAACGATAGATAGCCCACAAGCTTAAATAATTTCCATTTACAATTTCCTACTTTAGTTTCCACATGATCTTCTAACACTGACTTTTTCTTACTTGATTGTTTTGTTAACCATCTAGATTGATGATTTAGGACTTTTTAAAATCCACCTATTAGGCAATAACAGAGAAGGCAATGGCACGCCACTCCAGTACTCTTGCCTAGACAATCCCATGGATGGAGGAGCCTGGTGGGCTGCAGTCCACGGGGTTGCTAAGAGTTGGACATGACGGATCGACTGCACTTTCACTTTTCACTTTCATGCATTGGAGAAGGAAATGGCAACCCACTCCAGTGTTCTTGCCTGGAGAATCCCAGGGATGGGGGAGCCTGGTGGGCTGCCGTCTATGGGGTCGCACAGAGTCGGACACGACTGAAGTGACAGCAGCAGTAGCAGCAGGTTATAAAGTATATCCTAGAATTTAGGGCCAATATTAAACTTTCAACTTAAATGTTAATTCATTAAGTGTCAAACTCTGTTTCTAGAAACAGAGTTCTGTTTTCTAGACTAGAAATTCACAATGCTTTTGACAGTGAGGTATTATCTCAAAATCCAAGTCTTCTGGATTACCTCCAGAGTTAGGAAATAACTTTTCTCCAGTTCTTGGTGTATTTCATAGCCCAAAGCAAGGAGGAATGTGAATTTGGGGATTTAGTTCCTGGACAAACTAATTGGTTCAGCTCACACACAAAAGAGGATAATCCATTTACTCTACAAGATTATTATAGGATAGGGTTCACATTCCCAAAGATCTTAGTGAACAAGAAAGTGTTTACCTAAGTCTACAGGGCAGAGCTTCACAGGGGACAGTGCCCGAAGCAGAGCCCCTAGTGTTTGAAATACAGAGCAGGAGCAGCATGTTGTTTAGATATCTGTCAGTGACTGGCGATTTACCGTCAGAATACACAAGAGTGGGAAGAACTAAAATTAGCTCACAAATTCCCCATAGGGTGGAGTCTGAGCAAAAGTGCTTTGACTTTCTCACTCAGAAGTCTAGTCTATATTTGTAAGCTACTTTTGAGAGGTTTCATTTTGCTGAAAAGAGACACTGGGAGCTGTGGACCCCACTGGAATCCTAATAGGTAAGTTCTGAGACATTGATATACTCTACACAAATATACATTCAATGAGTTTTCTAAAGGATATTCCTTCTGCTAGAATTTTTGTCATAATGCTTTAGTAGTTTCTTCTGCTAGATTCTTCTCTTTCTTTTTTTTTCCTCCAAATTATTTTCATAAAAATAGTGCAACACACAGGGTCTCTACCACTAAAGACCCTTTAACCCTGTGGGTTAAATGAACAGATTAAAAAAAATATATATATATATATAGTATAAAACATCTACTATAAGATAGTTATAGTTGAATAAGTTAATCTTACTGTGGTGTGGGTACTCGCTCAGTCGTGTCCAACTTTTTTGCGACTCTATGGACTGTAGCCTGCCAGGCTCTAGGCAAGAATACTGGAGTGGATTGCCATTTCTTGAGTTTAAATGGTAAAATTAGATGAAAATTCATATCCTGAAGTTAGCTTTTTAGATCCTGTGTTTTCTGGGGACTCTATTTGTCTTATGTTGATATTAGTTATATTCAATTTTATTTAGAGAAGTGAAAATGTCTATTTCTTGAATAAGGTTTCTTCCACTTTCACTTTGTGAAATGTTTGCCTAAGAATGGAAAGTTGAAACATTTTTTTCCATATAGTTAAAAGAGTTTACTTATTTCTTTCCTGTTTTTATTTTGAGAAGGGTGAGGTATTTTTTAGATAGTAATATTGGACCAAACACCTTGAATTTATTAATTTGAAACTCAGCATGTAATTCATATAAGCTTAGATATAAAGTGTGCAGCTGTGTCAGTGACGTTTCTTCATTCCTCAAACAGCGATACATTTAAAGAACATTGTTCCGTGCACATGTATTAAATAATACTCTTTCTCAAGCTACACACTTTCTTTATAATATGCTTTGCCAGGTTCTAAACTTTGAACTCATGTGAATAATTTGCTCATTTCAGCCATGAAATCTGAAACTGTGTAAAGATTAACCACTGGTGAGGTGAAAGTCCCTCAGTCATGTCTGACTCTTTGTGACCCCATGGACTATACAGTTCATGGGATTCTCCAAGCCAGTATACTGGAGTGGGTAGCCTTTCCGTCTCCAGGGGAACTTCCCAACCCAGGGATCGACTGTCACTTATTTAAGTATTTAATTTGCTTACTAGGTAATTTATTTAACTATCTAACCTGAGAACCTGTGGGTAACTAGGAGATCTTGAATTCCACGATTCCACAAAAATGTGTTTATAACTATAGAAGTTTCTTCTTTAAAATTTTAGCTGTATAAATAAAATTGGAAACACAATTTACAAAATTTCCATTGAGGGTAAATGGCAATTTCCACCATAAGGTATTAATATGAAAAAAAAATATTATGAGACTTTTATCCATCTGTGTACATAACCACTTTTTAAATAAAATTACCTCTAAATATATGAAATATAAAATTTAGAAGTTTTAAATTTGGCTTGAATTGCTTTATTTCAATATCAGAGCATGTCAATTTACCTGTAAATGGTAAACTAAACAAGGTATAACATTCTGGTTTGTGAAGTACTAACTGACTTAGTGGCAAGGTGAGTGCAGAATGTAGCAGGAATCATTTATGATGAGTTAATAAATTGCTTTCTTAGAGTGAGGGTACTGTGAGTTTATTTACTCCTGTTGGGGGCTGTTGGCAGGGTGGCATCCTGGGTGCTCTTCTGGAAAGAGTATTTCACCATCAAGTATCTTACTACCCAGGCAGGTGAGGTTTTGATACTCAAGTTGTGACAAGTTCAGAAGAAGGCGTGGACTTCAACCTTGCCCTCACTAGGACTGAAAGGATTGATTAAAAAGAGTAGATGGATTTATAGCCTGTGGGGCTTTGCAGAGTGAATACAGGGGTTTAAAAACAGAAAGAAAGGGAATGAGCCAAAGAAACACTGCAAAAAGAATTAAAAAATTAGATGGAAGAAATGAAAGGTTCAAGCCTTGTGTCAGGAATTCTTCTCTGCATACTCCACCCACATGCCCTGTCAATGACAAGTTCAGCTTGACTCAGTTCCTCAGGCAAAGTGCAGTCCCAGATTGTGAGCTCTGTTATCTTTCTCCTTCATTTTTGTTTCTACTCTATTGATTCCAGAGTTTGGTCTCAAAATAGAGGAAAAACAACTCTAATCCCTCAAAACTGGTACAGGGATGAAATAAGAAACAAATATAAAGAGGCCCATGAGTTAATATTAATATCTTTTTTGTTAAACAAAGAAAGTTAAATTTTACAGGGGATATCACAAAAGAAAATGAATATATGTTTGTTTCAGTTCAGTTCAGTTCAGTCGCTCAGTTGTGTCCGACTCTTTGCGACCCCATGAACTACAGCACGCCAGGCCTCCCTGTCCATTACCAACTCCCAGAGTTCACCCAAACTCATAACCCATTAGAGTTTAGAGTCAGCCCTGATGAATTCACAAAGTGCTGACTCTCCAAAGGAAATCACGCAGAGTCCCACTGAAAAAATTCTTTTTAAAATCACTTCCCCTGTGGCTGAAATGAGAAGGGTATTCCTAAAGTAACGGTCATTAATCCTGTCAAATAATTCACCTATTTTGTGCATCTTATTCAATTGCCAGTTTAAGGGATTACTCTATTTTAAAGGCACTGATCAGGAATGGGATGGCTGCAAGGATAAATTACATGAGATTCAGTCCCCCGACTAAATATAGTTCAGTACAATAGACCAGCAATTCAATCAAGCTATCGTAAGTAGCAAGCTTATAGTAAAGACACACTCGGTAGACAGAAAAACAGCTCATGGGATTCTTGGAACAGCCAAGAAGGCAACCTCCCAGGCCTTGTAAATAGTATGTTGCACAGAAAGATCAATGACTTCCCAGTTGGCTTGTCTTGTCATCTTTCTAGGAGCCATAGCTATTTTATCTCTTGCCATCCATGTAACTAAGTGATTCTTACTTGCCTTTGAAGTCACTTCATGTTTTAACAATCAGTGGTTCAGTTTGACTCTGAAAAAATGAGTCACTCATGACAATACTCCTTGCAAACCCTACCATTTTATTGCTTCTCTCTCTTAAATTTGTGCTTGTTTCTAACTGAATGAATAGCTATATCTCACAGGTCAGATTCCTGAAAAAATTGGATTATATGCTCAGCTAAACACCATCAGGATTGTTGGGCTAGAGCTTTTATGAGCAAGTCACTCACAGACCATTGATAAAATAGTGCATTGTCTTTAGTGCACCAAGTATCCAGCAAAAGTCTGATCTACTATGACTAGGCAATTGACAATGTCAAGCAGTAGTGCTATTTAATGGGCAGGTTCCTTCATCAGAAAAGTATAGCTAGAAATGCAGATAAAATCAAGTTGTAGGCATGGCATGAATGTTTGTCCCATATATACATATGTATCTAAATAACTACAGGAACTAGCAGAATGTATTATTTATTATAAGAGGTACGCTCACAAGTGTTACAGGTATTCAGAGGGGGAAAAAACTACTTTTAGCTCAGATAACATGATGGAACTCATGAAGAACAATGACATCTGAGCTAGGGCTAGAAGAGTGACCAGGATTTGAATATATAAAAGGAAAAGTAGAATATTTTAGGCAAAAGGAATAAATAAAAATCATAGAGATAGAAAATTTCGTGAAGATGACAACTAATTTAATATGGTGTCCATCTATCCACCCTGCCATCATGTGCTCAGTCATGTCTGACTCTTTGCAATGTTATGGACCGTAACTCTCCAGGCTCCTCTGTCCATGGGACTTTTCCAGGCAAGAATACTGAGTGCATTGGGATCTTCCCAATCCATGGATTGAACCCATAACTTCTGCATCTTCTGCATTGCAGGTGGATTCTTTACACCTTGAACCATCGAGGAAGCCCTAAAGTGTGTGTATGCATGTGCTCAGTTGTGTCCAATTCCTTGAAACCCCATGGACTTTAACCAAGCAGGATCCTCTGTTTTTGGAAGTTTCCAGGCTAGAATACTGGAATGGGTTGCTGTGCGCTCCTGTAGGTGATCTTCCTGACCCAGGGATCAAACCTGTGTCTCTTGCTTGCTTCTCCTGCATTAGCAGGCAGATTTTTTACCACTGTGCCACCTGGGAATCCCCAATTTAGTATGGTCAGGTATTAAAAGAACAAAAAACATTAATAACAAAATCAATTAACATTCTTATAAAAGCATAGATCAGAGCAGTTGAAAACTACTACGAGCACCAAAGCTAAAAAAACATACACATTTAAAGCTCAGTATTCTTACCTTTCGGAGAAGGCAATGGCACCCCACTCCAGTACTCTTGCCTGGAAAATTCCATGGATGGAAGAGCCTGGTGGGCTGCAGTCCATGGGGCTGCTAAGAGTCGGACACGACTGAGCGACTTCATTTTCACACATTGGAGAAGGAAATGGCAAACCACTCCAGTGTTGTTGCCTAGAGAATCCCAGGAACGGGGGAGCCTGGTGGGCTGCCATCTATGGGGTCGCACAGAGCCGGACACAACTGAAGCAACTTAGCAGCAGCTGCAGCATTCTTACCTTTGAATATAAAGGATGGCTCATCAGGGGAGACCACTGGCAACTGAGAAAGGAAGAGTTCAAATAAATAAGGAGGATTTAAGTACAGAGTACAGGAGGTATGTCTACTTAGCTGGCATTATAAAACATTGAGATATGCAACTCTTAATTGCCTAACACTGTGTGTTGGTTGAGGTGGCAGGAGAGTGAGTGAGGAATAGGAGAAAGATGATTGAACTGCAATCTGTTAGTTTCCATTGGTCCATAAGAGTTCTAAACTTTATGTACTGTCTATGAATTGAGAAGTATCAAACTTATATCTCATGATTCAATTTTCTCATGAGCTACAGACTCAAACATCCAATGCTTGACATTTCTACCTGGGATTCTTAATAATCATCTTAAACTTAACGTGTCCTAAACATAACTCTGATTTTCCTCCTGAATTTGTTTCTTTCCTAGGTATTTCTTACTTCATCACTTTGAATATATTCACTCAGATCCCAAAGCTAAAGGTCACTCCCTTTCTTGTCCTCACCAGAGATACTTTCTTTACTTTTCTCTCCAAAATATACCATAAATCCACACACTTCTTTTCCCCTCACCACATTTAATTTACTATCATTTTCCCCCTGAACTACTAAAATAATCTCTTTTTTACTCTTATAACTCATCAAAAGCAGAAAAATGATTTTTATTTAAAGTTATATAACTCTGCTATTCAAGACACTCCAGTGGTTTCCCACTAAACATAGAAAAACAGCCAAATTCCTTCCTGGCCTTCAGAGTCGTTATGATAAACGATCACCTCCCCCTCTCTTACATTTTAGTCTTCCCTTCTCTCTGCTTTCCTGAGTTGAACAACCCAAACCTGTCTACACTTCAGGACCTTTGCACGTTTCATCATCTTCCTCCAGGTCTAGATCTTCTTCACATGTCTGACTTTCTAACGGGATTCAGAAATTCTCCTATGTCCTTACCTAGGAGAAATGCACTTGACGCACCCCCTAAGGTAGCAATTCCATGCTCCAGTGACTCTATTCCATTCTCTGCTATCTCTACTCATAACTTTTGAAACTATCTAAAGTTGTATTAATTTACTTATTTTTCCCTTCTTGCACTAAAAAGTCACTCAACAAAAGTCACTTTTATATACTTTGTTAGATGCTGCTGTTCTATAGTACTTGGGGCTATAGTACAGGTGTTCAATAAATATCTGTTGAAAGAGTGAAAAAATGAAATACTGTATACATGGGGTCAACAATAGTATAAGTATTAAATAAAACTAGCTTGAGAAAATTTCTTGACACCCACCAGTCTCTAACCTCAGAGAGTGTTCTAGCAGGTTCCTAGATATGTGTGTTAAATTAGATGCCAACCCCTCAGGCCAGAGTTTAAGTATAAGCAGATGAGCCTCCTTGACTAGGTCTAAGCACAATTGGCCGCCTTTGAGCCAGGCCCTGGGACAGATAAGTTTGAGCACCCAAGCCCATTAAGAGCTATTACTCAGGCTCCTACTCTTTTGTGCCTTGGGACTTCAGCCCTATTGGTTTTCACAGTTTTATGTTCTGGGGGCTTCTCTCTTAAATACACGTCTTAAAATTTGAAGTATCTGATGTGGGAGCAAAACCCTTTGTGCCTCCAGGCACAAAGATCCAGGCTTTGATTTCCTTCAGAAGGTAGATCACTACACAGGCAGGAGGGGGTGTTAAGGCCAGACTGTATCCTAGCCTCTTCTACTCACTTCAGTGTGGTTTTCTCTTTGTTTTTCCAATGTGTATTTGATGCTCAGCCAGCCTTTACATTTTTTTGTTCAGAGGACATTGCTGCATATGTGGCTCCAGACTCTGTGTCTGTGGGGGTGGGTGAGTTCAGTATATACCTGCATTGCTATCTTGAACTGGAAGCCTGTACAATTCTTGCTCAATTCAAAAAAAAAAAAAATGAAATTTTGGGAAATATAATTATTTTTGAAAAAAGAAATAGAAATCTCCATTGCTATTTATCCATTTCAGAAATTTAAGTTTTCTTTCCAAAAATATAGGAAGTGTTAGATAATGATTAAATGAAGCAGGATGTGGTTTCAAGTAACACCAGAGGTCCCTGCTTTGTTCAAGGATGGACTATATGATTGTGAAAGAGGAGAAATGTTTCATTATCAGCAGTTCGTAGATCTCATTGGTCTTCATATG
Organism: Bos javanicus; assembly: GCF_032452875.1. NCBI lineage: Eukaryota > Metazoa > Chordata > Mammalia > Artiodactyla > Bovidae > Bos > Bos javanicus. Next base: position 53,898,425 of record NC_083869.1, on the reverse strand, counting down.
GGAAAAAAATCACTAACATTATTTAAAGTATTTAAATATTTTTCATTGATATTGTTTTTATTCACAGTAAATAATTTGCTAGGGTTCTATTGTGTATATGTCTCTATTTGTAAAACTATGATCCAAAAATTACTGGGGATGGGAGAGTTGAGGAGAGCTAGAGAAAAGGAAGATGAGCTCAGTGGAGCACTGCTCTTCTACACTTTTCACAAAAGCCTCTTTATTCTCACCTCCTAGTAAGTAAGACATCTAAAGAAAAGATGCCAACATTATATATGTTTGAAAATCATTAATTGGGACCATTTCTTGGAAAATAACAAAGAAACGAGCTAACATCTATTGAAAGCTGACCTTGTCTTGAGCATCATTACCTAATTCAGCTTTTTCAAATCCCTAAGTTACTATTATTTTCCTTACATAAGAAAAATTCAGGCATGGGTTTGAATTCCAATTGTTAATTATATCATTTGTGAGGTTGGGAAGACTAGAAACTTTGTTAAAATAAAAGGTGTTTTACCTAAAAGGCTAATTTTCTACTGAAGAAAAATGACAGTGGCTTGATTATTTTTAGTTTTTTTTTCAAATGTATTTTTAGAGGAGAACTTGTAATGGAGCCTTCACCTCTTGAGTTACCAACTGATACATTGCAGCGCATCGCATCTGAACTTAGATGTCACCCAACAGATGAGAGAGTTGCTCTCCGCCTCGATGAAGAAGACAAGCTGAGGCACTTCAGGGAGTGTTTTTATATTCCCAAAATGCAGGATCTGCCTCCAAGTAAGAACACTGGAAAGGGTTTTACTTTCCTTAATCAATTTGTTATTATATTTTCTACTGAATGTGTTTATCACAAATCTTTGAAAATCATTGTTCTGTTACATAATAGAGCCATTGCAATCATGTCTGCAAACAGCAGGTTCCTGGCGGCATTAAATCAACCTGTCAGCCTAATTTAGTCACAGATCCTATATGTTTCCTCTCCTCTGCTGAAAAGAAAAATACTTTCAGTGTTCTTATATTGTCATCTAGTTCTCTGAACAATAGAATGCCTGATTGAAAATTATAGCGGATGCATTTACTTGTTCTCTTACTCACTTAGAGCTCAAAACAATTCCTTTTCAATACAGTATTAGTATATCTTTTATTTTCTGGTACCTAGTTCATGACAGCACATTAGTCTAAGAGGGGATATTATTCTGGAACTTGGATATATTAGGAGGGATATTACATGGATATCTAACTCTGTGTGCTGTGGCATGTATAAGACTTACTTAATAAATAAAATGCCTAAGAAATGCATATTGCTTTTTAAAAACTTAATACTGAATCTGTTCTTGTTTTGGAAGATGTTCTGTTTAAAAAAAGAAACTGACTCTTATTTTGGAGGGTGTTCTGTTTAAAAAAAATAGGTAACAGGTTAAAAAAAATGAAGCAATAGTTTGTATTTGGCTTTGCTTCATTTTATGTCAATGAAAAAGGCTACCAGTTTGAATGGAATTGATCTACCAAAATGGATTTCACATACTTTCTAATTCAGTCTAATTTCCTTTTTTCTTCAAATTAATTGTGGCAGGTACAATTCTGGATACTTGTAATCCAAGAGCATTACCGAATATGATTTTAAAATGAGATCAGGTCACATAACTTTCCTATTTGGCTTATATTTCATTATGCAACATGGGATGGCACCTTGTAGAATTATGGAAGGATACAATAAGAGGAGGGCTTCCCTGGCTCAGTGGTAAAGAATCTGCCTGCCCTGCAGGAGACACCAGAGATGAGGCTCAATCCCTGGGTTGGGAAAATCCTCTGGAGAAAGAAATGGCACCCCACTCCAGTACTCTTGCCTGAGAAACTCCATGGACAGAGGAGTCCTGGAGGGCTATAGTCCATGGGGTTGCAAGAGTTGGACAAGACTGAGTGCACACACACACACACACACACACAATAAGAGGAGGATTTATATCCATTTTAAAGTTGCTTACAATTAACTGAGGAAGACATTGATGAGACCAGATAAAATGGGGTTGTAAGTGAAGTGATCTGAGATCATAAGAAAAAAAAATCTTCTATGTCTTTCTGGAATCTAGAATGTAAGTGCATTTTGCTTTGAAACTTAAGGATAAAAAGGAATATTAATGTGTGAAAATGATGAAATTAAGTCTAGGAATATTCTATCATGATGGGAAGTTAAGGACATGGTAGCATACAGAACATAGTGTGGAAGTCCTTGAAAAGTCCAAGGACCCACTTAAGACACATTATGACCCTGTTGTCCCAATGCACTCTCCAGCCTCTGGGCTACCTGGGGCTTTAATGAGCCCCTAGACAAGGGATGTTTCCCTGGTAGCTCAGAGGGTAAAGCGTCTGCCTGCAATGCAGGAGACCTGGGTTCGATCCCTGAGTCGGGAAGATCCCTTGGAGAAGGAAATGGCAATCCACTCCAGTATTCTTGCCTGGAGAATCCCATGAACGGAGGAACCTGGTAGGTTACAGTCCCACAGGGTCCCAAAGAGTCAGACATGACTGAGAGACTTCACTTTCACTTTCTTTCACTTAGATGAGGGATGACAGCAGAACCCTGGAGTGCCAGAGTTTATGATTGCCCTCCACACACAACAGAACTATAAATTGAGAATCAAGGCTCTAGAACTTTATGTTACTTATTGCAAGTTCTAATTTTCTCGTGATTAAAAAAATATTTTGTTCCTTTTCATGAATGATAAGAAAAACAGACACAACAAAGTAAGCAAGCAGCAAAGCCTTTCCAGTGAGGGTAGATAATGGTATCAGAGACAAGGAAGAATAAGAAAAGAAAATGGCTAGTGGTACATGGTAGCTGCAGCCTGGGCCGAGATTTCTTGGAAAATAATGCTAAATAATGGCTACATCTAGACACAATGGCTATTTCCTCAACATTGAAGATGATACATTAGGAGTTTTGACTTCTTTGTCATCATTCTTTTCTTAAGATGTCTTTCTTCAAAGTAAAACCACTAATGATTTGGGTTTTTAAGGACAAAAGTCTATTGAAATGAATGCATAGACAGAAAGTGAATTCAAATGCTATTTTGAATTCATCATTTTTTTCTGTTACTGAACTTAAGCCTTATTAACTAACATAACTCTCATCCTCATGTTGAATCACTTACTTTCAACACACATTTATTAGTTACCTTTACACAATCCCCCTCATGCCTTGAAACATGCTCACAGTGTTTATCCTGAGAGGCTCTGTGGTCTGATTTTAATACAGATCAACATAGGGCTCTTTTACTAAGCTTTGAGATAATTTAATCAGAACCCAGATAAATATAGCAATGCACATGTAACCACTTCATTACACTTAAAAGCTGACTCAAGTATCCTGATTATGGGTATCACATTTTTATAAATAGAAAATAACTTAAAAACTACAAACGGTTAAATTTTTGTTGATTTTTAATAATTTTAATTTTTAATTTTCTATATATATACAGAAAGGGAAAGAAGATGAATTGATTCAGTAAAAATTCAATCAATCTAAACAATTGATTTCTTAAAAAGTATAGTTTTGAATGATACAAAGTTTTACTTCATTAACTCCAAGAGTTTTTTTAAATTAGTTATTGTCAAAGTGTGATTTTCTGACCAGCATGTGAAGATCACCAGGGAACTAACCAGAACTTGCCAGTTCTTGGTTACCACCCCAGAATTACTAAATTAGACTCAGGGGAATCCAGTCATCTGTAACTAGCTCACTTTGGGTTGTGTCACAGAGAGTTAGACTAATTAACTTCTGCTCTCGTTATTCTCACTCTAGGAGTTCCTTACTGTCTGAAGTTTCATCCTTTCAACAAATATTTATTAAGTACTAAATCTGTTTGAGACACTATTCTCAAAACAGTTTATCAGTGGACTAAAGAGCAACATTATCACATTCCTGAATGTTTTATTCTAGTATGAGGAGATCTAATAAACAAAATTACAAACAATGTTAGGTGTACTCTGTCAGATAGTGCTCTAAGAGTTTAAGGGCTGGGAGGGTGGGAAGAGTTTCGTTTTACTCAGGGGACTCAGGGAAGGAAACACTGCTGAGATGATATTTGAACAGTGGTTAAGAATTAAGTGAGGAAGTGAAACTCAAGAATATGGAGATGAAGATAAGCCTGATGGCTCCTTCAATTTGGCACTGCCAACCATCTTCAGTAAGTTAAATTTAAGCTATCTAAATAAGATCTACTCTTATTCTGACTTTGTCATATTTAGCACTGGTTACATAAAACTGACATAGAAAACTGTCATGCTTGAGTTTGTATCCAGGGCTTTCACATAACATAATGCAGGCTCTTCAGTTCAGCTATTGGTAGTCTCAGAACAGTGAAGAGTAGGAGGTAACAGTAAACAAAATGAGGGAAAGTATGCTTTTCAACATAAACTGGAATGCTTTATTTAAGGACAGTTAACACTGTGTTCAACAAAGGCTTTATCCAGTTAGGACTATGTGATTTTAATAAAGACTTCCCTGTAGCTCAAACAGTAAAGAATTTGCCTGTAATGCAGGAGACCAGGGTTCGATCCCTGGGTTGGGAAGATCCTCTGGAGAAGGGAATGGCAATCCACTCCAGTATTCTTGCCTGGAGAATTCCATGACAAAGAAGCCTGGTGGATTACAGTTCGTGGGGTTGCAAAGAGTCGGACATGACTGAGCAACTAACACACACACACATGTGATTTTAATAATGACTTAAATATCTAATATCCATAAGAAAAACAATGGAGTATCTCTTAATTAAAAGCTAAATTTTGTAGACAGGTTGAACTTCTAGAGGCAGTTGTATTCTGCATTTTAGGGAGGAACAGTTAAGACTTATTTGTATCCTTCTCTTTTCTTTTGTATTAGGCTATCTGCTCCCTAGAAATAGAGACTGATTTCTCTATGTTTGAGTGAGTGTCATCTGGGCAGACTCCAGTGGGAAGGCAGCCAACTAGATCTTATCCTTCAGAGGGAAGAACATTTTGCAAGCTATATTTCAAATAACAGGAGCAGATAGGGTCAAAGAAGAAAAGTGTGTGTGTGTGCTCTCCCTTGAAGAAACCTCCCAGAAGTAGGCTTATTACATACCTACCTACCTGCCATGACCCCATCAGTATGCAGGGAAGACTGACTGTAAAATATGATTTTTATGTTTGTGTTACCAAATCAGGTTCATCTGCAACATGACAAACACTGAGATGCCGAGATTTGTAGCAATAAAAGGGTTATTCATGAGAGAGTGAAGCAAGGAGACAGGAGAGCAAATCTCAAATCCTCTTCCCTGAAGGCGAAGGGTTGTAGATACTATGAGATAAAGAAGCAGGGTAGTCTGAGGCTTGGGGGAGGGGTGAAGAAATGTAATTGTAGATAAGAAAAAGTGAGGTAATGATCCTGCAGAGGCACAACTGAGCTACATTCTTCTTCATGGGACACATGTTCAGAAAATGGTGAGCTTAGCATGACCTGAGCTGAGAAGGCGATGGCACCCCACTCCAGTACTCTTGCCTGGAAAATCCCATGGATGGAGGAGCCTTGTAGGCTGCAGTTCATGGAGTCGCTAAGAGTCGGGCACGACTGAGCGACTTCACTTTCACTTTTCACTTTCACACATTGGAGAAGGAAATGGCAACCCACTCCAGTGTTCTTGCCTGGAGAATCCCAGGGATGGGGGAGCCTGGTGGGCTGCCGTCTATGGGGTCGCACAGAGTCGGACACGACTGAAGTGACTTAGCAGTAGCAGCATGACCTGAGAGTGGACATTTTGGCCCTCTAACATCAAAAGTTCACCTATTAGATGCTGTCACATGCCCAGTGATCCCAACCAGTTTTAACTGGTTTGAGCTCAAACTGGCCTGAGTTGACTCCAAGTTCCTGAATGAAAACTTGGGAAAACATTGTTTCAGCTACATGCTGCTTAGAAGATATGCAAGTGTGTCTAAAAAATCAATGAAAGCCAGCTTATTTGGTAAAGGCAGATTATAGCTTATTATTCATTAAGCAAGTTATCATTTAATGGATCTAACTGATGACTACTCTGTTTCACTTGGAAGCCACAAGTTATTATTTTGCTCTGTTTTTAATAAGAGGATTATGTCCAGGCCTTCTGAAATGTGACTATATGATAGACTGGCACATACATTATTAATAAATTGAAATACATAAAGCTCATCAGTACAGTTCAGTCGCTCAGTCGTGTCCGACTCTTTGAGACCCCATGGACTGCAGCAGGCCATGCCTCTCTGTCCATCACCAACTCCCAGAGTTTACTAAAACTCATGTGCATTGTCAGAGATGCCATCCAACCATCTCATCCTGTGTTGTCCCCTTTTCTTCCCACCTTCAATCTTTCCCAGCATCGGGGTCTTTTCAAATGAGTCGGTTCTTTGCATCAGGTAGCCAAAGGATTGGAGTTTCAGCTTCAGCATCAGTCCTTCCCAATGAATATTCAGGACTGATTTCCTTTAGGATGGACTGGTTGGATCCCCTTGTAGTCCAGGGAGTCTCAAGAGTCTTCTCCAACACCACAGTTCAAAAGCATATATTCTTCAGTGCTCAGCTCTCTTTATATAAAGATCATAAGGAGATATATATATATATATATATATATATATATATATATACACGCACACACACATATATATGGAGAAGGCAATGGCACCCCACTCCAGTACTCTTGCCTGGAAAATCCCATGGATGGAGGAGCCTGGTAGGCTGCAGTCCATGGGGTTGCTAAGAGTCGGATACGACTGAGCGACTTCACTTTCACTTTTCACTTTCATGCATTGGAGAAGGAAATGGCAACCCACTCCAGTGTTCTTACCTGGAGAATCCCAGGGACAGGGGAGCCTGGTGGGCTGCCATCTATGGGGTCGCACAGAGTTGGACACGACTGAAGCGACTTAGCAGCAGCATACATATATATATATAATTCTTAAAAATTAATCTTTCATGAATAGATTATAATAACTGGTATAAAGAGTATTACACCCACATATTAATGATTTTAAAATGACTATCTCTTCCAAAGACATAATATCCAATACTGGTATCTGCCAACATATTTACAATTAGGATGCTGTTTGGCCAACTCTAGTAATATTAGTTGGCTGTTCTAAACACACTGAGTGTTCTTTTTGTGGACAGCATTATAGTAGAAAATTTATGTATGTTGAAGACATAAAATTCTATTCAAAGACTCTAAAATAGTTACAACTAAAAATTTAAAATAGCTTCATTAGAATGCCAATAATTAATATATTTAGGGGGCATATTTCCTTTCAGGTAGCTGAACCTAGTGAAATATAGTAGAATTAAATCACTTCAAAAGCACCTGACCTGGGAGGGCTACTTGTTGGCTTATTTTAACTACAGCAGTAACGGTCTTGAAATATACTGGAAAAGGTGGCAGGCAGTGATAGTGAATAGGATCAAAAGACATCAGCTGAAGTGTGCATTCACTACTTGAGGCAACTAAATATAGGAAGTCTCCAGTAAGAGGCACTGCTACAGAAAAAAAGTACAAAAAAAGTAACCCATAAAGGAAAGATCTACTAATACAAAGGCACTAAAGCTAGATTAAGTTTTTCTTGTCTTTATTTCCTCATTTCATTTATGAAATTAAAAGTAGCAGCAGTGAGGAACAAGAACAAACTACTGTCAACATATTCCTCTGTTTCAAACTATACTTTTCTGAATTAGATCAACCCTGAGCTGGTAATGCATAAAGCTTTGAATTGGAAGTGATGTTGAAATTTTGATTTATATTTAAGAAGGAAAAATGAAATTGGTTCTTGGATTAGGTTTGAGACATATGAATGAACTTAAAGGATATGCAATTAAAGTCCGGAGTGATAAACATTTTTGATGCACTGAAATTACTAAGAAGCAAATGAATATCCAGAATCATGAACTCTATATCAATCATATAACAACCTTTGTCAACAGATGAGACTTCCAGACAAATGAGGTGAGGCCTTTTTGTAGAAAGCTGAAACTCTTGAGTTCTTAGACTATTTAAAGTCAAGTGAACCTTCAAGGAGGATGCTATGGGTTGAATTGTATCCCTAAAAGCTTATGTGTCCTAACCCCAAGTACCACAGAAAGTTACCTTATTGGGAGATAGAGTGTATAGATGTAACCAGGCTAAAATGAGCTCGATAAGATGTACACTAATACAATATGAAAGGGAATATCTGGAGGCCAATGGCAACATATGCAAGAGAACTGTTGAGAAATTACAAAAATGTATGTCTAAATTGATATCTCCTACTCAAAGAAAAGTAATATGAATGCATCATTTCCAAAATACATATTTTGGCAGAATACCAAATCCTCAGTATGCTAAGAAACTTTAAACACACAGAAAATATCCTGAAGAATAAAAATGACCAGTTTATGTCAAACTTGACTTTGGAAGAAAGAATAAATGCAATGAATATTTTCAGAAAAGGAACTCTTCCCAGACCATGAACATACCTGGATCTTATCCATTCTCATGATTTTATTTCAGAAGACTCTAGACTTGGACTTAAGCTATTAGGAAGCAGCAGAAAATTATCAGCAATGATCGGCAAGACAATCAAGAATAATTGACATGACAATTGATAATTTAAAGATGGAAATCAATGAGTCATGACTGAATCTGAGGTCCAGAAAATAATGGACATTCTAACCAAGGGACTTCTCTTGGCACAGATGAAGAACAGCTCCAGACATTCAGTGAACAAACAATGGATTCTGTAGGTGAGGAAAATTCAGAAGCTAACAATTTGGAAATCCTATGTTCAACATATTTCCTTTTCCTTTCAAGTATCAGTTCAGTTCAGTTCAGTCATTCAGTAGTGTCCAACTCTTTGTGACCCCATGAACCGCAGCATGCCAGGCCTCCCTGTCCATTACCAACTCCTGGAATTTACCCAAACCCATGTCCATTGAGTCGATGATGCCATCCAACCATCTCATCCTCTGTCGTCCCCTTCCCCTCCTGCCCTCAATCTTTCCCAGCATCAGGGTCTTTTCAAATGAGTCAGCTCTTCTCATCAGGTGGCCAAAGTATTGGAGTTTCAGCTTCAACATCAGTCCTTCCAATGAACACCCAGGACTGATCTCCTTTAGGGTGGAGTGGTTGGATCTCCTTGCAGTCCAAGGGACTCTCAAGAGTCTTCTCCAACACCACAGTTCAAAAGCATCAATTCTTCGGCACTCATCTTTCTTTATAGTCCAACTCTCACATCCATACTTGACCCTTCAAGTATGGTATATGGAAAAAGTTCCTGGGCTGTAACAAAGAGTTAGGAATTTAAGGGAGTGTTTTATTTGTGCAATTCTCTATTCTGGGATTTCTATTCTGTTCCATTGATACATGTCTGTGTTTGTTTAAAACCACATTGTTTTGATTTCTGTTGTTTTATAAAATAGTCTGAAGTCTGAGAGGGTGACACCTCCAGCTTTGTTTATTTTCTCAAGATTGCTGACAATTTGGGGCCTTTCAGAATTCCGTATGAAATTTAGGGCTATTTATTCTAGTTCTGTGAAAAAATTCATGGGTATTTTGATAGGCATTGGATTGAATATGAAGATTGCTTTGGGTAACATGGTAATTTTAACAACATTAATTCTTTCAGCTTAACTTCATGAGATAACTTTCCATTTATTTGCATCACCTTCAATTTCATTCATTAATGTTTTCAGAGTATAGGTCTTTCCCTATTTTAGCTATTTATTTATTTTTTTGTTTTCTGGGTGTTTTATTCTTTCTGATGTAATGAGTCATTGAGTATGAGTTTGGCTTAAATGGCCTTTATTATGTTGAGATATTGTCCCTCTAGATCTGCTTTGATGAGAGTAGTTTTTTTTTTTTTAATCATGTGGGGATATTGAATTTTATGAAAAGTTTTTGCTGCATCTTTTGAGATAATCATGAGATTTTTATCCTTCCTACTGTTAATGTGGTGCATCACATTGATTTGTGAATCCTGAGCCATGCTTGTGACTATGAAATAAATCCAACTCAATTATGGTGTATGATCATTTTTTATATTAGATTCCATTTGCTAATATTTCATTGAGTACTTTTGCATCTATAGTCATCAGAGATACCGATCTGCATTTTTGTTGTTGTTGCAGTTTTTGTTTTGTAGTTTTTGTAGTCTGTTTTGTTTTTATATCAGGGCAATTGTGGACTCATAGAACGAATTTGAGAGTTCTTTTGAACTTTGGGGGATAGTTTGAGGAGGATATGTATTAGTTATCCTTTATATTTTTGCTAGAATTCCCTTGTGAAGCTGTCCTGTCCTGAACTTTTGTTTGCTGGGAGGTATTGATTTGATTTTGCTTTTTCCTATTACAAACTCATTTTATCTAATAATGATTGGTCTGTTCAAGTTGTCTATTTCTTCTTAATTCAATTTTGGCAGGTTGTATGTTTCTAGAAATTAGTACAGAACCCCATGACAGCCAAGAGCACCAAATTTCAATACCAAATTTTCTTATCATTCTTCTGGCACAAGAGAAGCCGAGGCCCCCACAGCTTAAAGGTCTATAGGTCTTTGATGTTGTAAAGATCTGATGGGATTGAGCTGGAGAGTAGAATGTTATCTCATCATTCTTATTATAAAAGGTACTTTCTTGATACTCTATTGTACTTCTTTACCTAATGCCAATGGAATGCTCTTATGATGTCGTTAGATGTGCTTTAAGACTTAAAAAATATGCAACCAAGTAAAAGGAAAATAAAGAAAATGGGGAACCCACTTTTGGAAGACATGTGACAAAATACTTTACAATTCTGCTTTTCTTTCATAAGAACACATTTTAAAAATGATTTTCTAAATAACAGTAACCCAATATTTCAGTTCAGTTCAGTTCAGTCACTCAGTGGTGTCTGTCTTTTTGTGACCCCATGGACTGCAATACGCCAGACCTCCCTGTCCATCAAGAACCCCCAGAGTTTACTTAAACTCATGTGCTTTGAGTCAGTGATGTCATCTAACCATCTCATCCTCTGTCATCCCCTTTTCCTCCTGCCTTCAGTCTTTCGAATCATGAGGGTCTTTTCCAATGAGTCAGTTCTTCACATCAGGTGGCCAAAAGACTGGAGTTTCAGCTTCAGCATCAGTTTTTCCAGTGATTATTCAGGACTGATTTCCTTTAGGATGGACTGGTTGGATCTCTTTGCAGTCCAAGGGACTCTCAAGAGTCTTTTCCAACACCACAATTCAAAAGCATCAATTCTTCAGTGCTTAGCTTTCTTTATAGTCCAACTCTCACATCCATACATGACTACTGCAAAAACCATAGCTTTGACTAAATGGACCTTTGTTGGCAAAGTAATGTCTCTGCTTTTTAATATGCTGTCTAGGTTGGTCACAACTTTTCTTCCAAGCAGCAAGTGTCTTTTAATTCCATGGCTGCAGTCACCATCTGCAGTGATTTAGGAGCCCTCTGTCACTGTTTCCATTGTTTCCCCATCTGTTCACCATGAAGTGATGAGACCAGATGCCATGATCTTAGTTTTCTGAATGTTGAATTTTAAGCCAAGTTTTTCACCATCTCTTTCACTTTTATCAAGAGGCTCTTTATTTCTTCTTTGCTTTCTGCAATAAGTGTGATGTCATCTGCAGATCCGAAGTTATTGATATTTCTCCTGGCAATCTTGATTCCAGCTTGTGCTTCATCCAGTCCAGCATTTCTCATGATGTACTCTGTATATAAGTTAAATAAGCAGGGTGACAATATACAGCCTTGACATGCTCCTTTCCCAGTTTGGAACCAGTCTGTTGCTCCATGTCCAGTTCTAACTGCTGCTTCTTAATTTGTATATAGATTTCTCAGGAGGCTGGTCAAACTACCGCACATTGCATTCATCTCACAAAATTCTCCATGCCAGGATCCGATAGTAAGTGAACCGTGAACTTCCAGATGTTCAAGCTAGATTCAGAAAAGGCAGAGGAACCAGAGATCAAATTGCCAACATCCGTTGGATCATTGAAAAAGCAAGAGTTCCAGAAAAACATCTACTTCTGCTTTATTGACTATGCCAAACCCAATACTTAGTTGTCTATAAAAGCACCACTAAGAAAAAACAAGACAAAAACAAAAACAAAACATGGGAGCAGATATCTGGGTGGTTCCCTCCTCTTTCTGGGTTGTTGATAAGGCTGACACACACAGAACATGTTTAGTCTTTAAACTACTTTTAGAATACTCAGTTGAAATCTAAGCCATGGTGCACTGACTGAAACTTCTGAATTCTGAATAAAATCGTTCAAAATTTGTTCTCTAGATTGACAAAGAACTGTTAGATTAATCCAATTTAAATGTATGAACAATATTTACATCTGTTTATTGGGACAGACTTCAGTTCAGTTCAGTCACTCAGTCGTGTCTGACTCTTTGCAACCCCATGGACTGCAGCATGCCAGGCTTCCCTGTCCATCAGCAACTCCTGGAGCTTGTTCAAACTCATGTCCGTTGAGTTGATAATGCCATCAAACCAGCTCATCCTCTGGCCCTCTTCTCTCCTGCCCTCAACTTTTCCAGCATCAAGGTCTTTTTTCAGAGAGTCAGCTCTTTGCCTCAGGTGGCCAAAGGATTGGAGATTCAACTTCAGCATCAGTCCTTCTAATGAATACTCAGGACAGATTTCCTTTAGGATTAACTGGTTTGATCTCCTTGCAGTCCAAGGGACACTCAAGAGTCTTCTCCAACACCACAGTTCAAAAGCATCAATTCTTCAGTGCCCAGCTGTCTTTATGGTTCAGCTCTCATATCCATACATTACTGTAGGAAAAACTACAGCTTTGACTATGTGGAACTTCGTTGGCAAAGTAAAATCTCTGCTTTTTAATATTCTATCTAGGTTTGTCAGAGCTTTTCTTCCAGGTAGCAAGTGTCTTTTAATTTCATGGCAGCAGTCAACATGTGCAGTGATTTTGGAGCCCAAGAAAATAAAGTCTGTCACTGTTTTCATGGTTACCCCATCTATTTGCCATGAAGTGATGGGACCAGATGCTATGATCTTAGTTTTCTGAATGTCTAGTTTTAAGCCAGCTTTTTCACTCTCCTCTTTCACTTTCATCAAGAGGCTTTTTAGTTCCTCTTCACTTTCTGCCGTAAAGATAGTGTCATCTGCATAGCTGAGGTTTTGATATTTCTCCCAGAAATCTGGATTCCAGGTTATGCTTCATTCAGTTGGACCTTTCACATGATATATTCTGCATATAAGCTAAATAAGCAGGATGACTATATGCAGCCTTGACATACTCTTCCCCAATTTGGACCAGTCTGTTGTTCCATGTCTGGTTCTAACTGTTGCTTCTTGACCAAAAAAAAGAAATGCAAAAAGGCAAAAATGTAGGCCTTACAAATAGCTGAGAAAAAAAGAGAAGCAAAAAGGAAAGGAGAAAAAGAAAGCTATATCCATCTGAATGCAGAGTTTCAAAGAATATCAAGGAGCAATAAGAAAGCCTTCCTAAGTGATCAATGCAAAGAAATAGAGGAAAACCATAGAATGGGAAAAGCTAAAGATCTCTTCAAGAAAATTAGAAATACCAAGGGAACATTTCATGCAAAGATGGGCACAATAAAAGACAGAAAACTTATGGACCTAACAGAAGCAGAAGAAACTAAGAAAAGGTGACAAGAATACACAGAAGAACTATACAAAAAAGATCTTAATGACCCAGATAACCATAATGGTGTGATCACTCACCTAGAATCAGACATCCTGGAGTGAGAAGTCAAGTGGGCCTTAGGCAGCATCACTATGAACAAAGCTGGTGGAGGTGATGGAATTCCAGTTGAGGTATTTCAATTCCTACAAGATGATACTGTGAAAGTGCTGCACTCAAGATGCCAGCAAATTTGGAAACTCAGCAGTGGCTACAGAACTGGAAAAGGTCAGTTTTCATTCTAATCCCAAAGAAAGGCAATGCCAAAGAATGCTCAAACTACAGCACAACTGTACTCATCTCACACACTAGCAAAGTAATGCTCAAAATTCTCCAAGCTAGGCTTCAATAGGATATGAACTGAGAACTTCCAGATGTTCAAACTGGATTCAAAAAAGGCAGAGGAATGAGAGATCAAATTGCCAACATCTGTTGGATCTTCCAAAAAGCAAGACAATTCCAGAAAAAAACATCTGCTTCCTTCACTATGCTAAAGCCTTTGACTGTGTGGATCACAACAAACTGGAATATTCTTCAACAGATGGGAATACCAAACCACCTTACCTGCCTCATGAGAAATCTGTATTCAGGTCAAGAAGCAACAGTTAGAACTGACATGGAACAATGGACTGGTTCCAGTTTGAGAAAGAGTCAGACTTAAGAGATGCCAATGAAAAACAAAGATAGTATCTATAAAGGCTGTCATGTTGAATTAAATGGTGGCCTTTTTCGATGCACGATACTGGATGCTTGGGGCTGGTGCACTGGGATGACCCAGAGGGAGGGTATGGGGAGGGAGGAGGGAGGAGGGTTCAGGATGGGGAACACAGGTATACCTGTGGTGGATTCATTTTGATATTTGGCAAAACTAATACAATATTGTAAAGTTAAAAAAAAAAAAGTCAGCAAAAGTTTAAGTAATCTAAATAAAGACAAGAATACAACAAAATTATTCCAGTAAAATTTTGGCAGAAGTTTAATTTTTTTTTCAATAGAATTAAGATAAAACTTACAAGAACACAATTATAAACTTGTGCATTTCTAGGAAATATTTTAACCATATGGATTGATTTACTGCTGAAATTACATTTATTGCAACCAAGGTAGAATCAAAAATTAGTGTAGCTTTCATTTATTTGAATAAGAAGTAAATAAAGAAAAGAGCCTTTGCCTAAACATGTATGCATAGAGAGAGAATAAAAATGTACACATTTATTATATCCACTTCAGATATATCGATAATCATCTAGATTGTGTCTATATGCTGCAACACCAGTTAATGCAGAGTATCATTACTTGTCAAATTCTGATAACCTTCTGCTATAACTAGATAGGCTGATATAATTTCTGTAGAAATTCTTGTTTTAACTTTTTTCTATTGGCTATTTATTATTGGAAGTACTTGTTCATCTAGATTTCTTTGTGGAGCATAATACATATGACATATCTAAACAGAAGCATCTAAATATTTAAATTATATGTTAAAATGTAAATGTAAAATATTATTTTTAAGAGAACCTGATGCTATACTTGGAAGGAATTGTAAGATATTTCTCATCCTTCTTGGAGTTAAGTACATTAATTGTTTGTAGTGGATAAACAATGCCAAATGGAATAATGTTAATTAATTGAATAGTTTTTTTTTTTTTCATTTTCTTCTATTTCAGTTGATTTATCTTTAGTGAATAAGGATGAAGAAGCTATCTATTTCTCGGGAAATTCTCTTGGCCTTCAACCAAAAATGGTTAAAACATACCTGGAAGAGGAACTAGATAAATGGGCCAAAATGTAAGTATTATTTCAAAAGCTAACAATCAACATCTCATACAAGAATTATAAAAATCACTCTAGACTGTCTAATATTTGAAAAGATGTAAAGCAGAATCTTAGAATATTAGAGCAGAGAGGAACCAGAGGGATTGTGTTCAATGAATGATAAAATATTCTCATTTTATGGACAAAATAACTGAGGATCAGTAAATAAGGTCATATGGCAAATTAGTGGTAGAATCAATAGTAAAGCTTTTAAAATATTTTAAAAATTAAGCTCCTCTTCTGAATTGGCACATCTATGTCATAAGCAATTATTTTATTTTTTTAAATTACCAACAAAGGAGTTAATATTTAGGATTCAGTTTAGTGTTTTCATGGTTAGTTCTTGGCTAAACTCTAGTACACCAATTTTTATAAATAAGAAAATAAAAATTGTTGAGGGAGGACAAGAGGTTGAGTGAAACAGACGGTACTTCCCTCACCAAACTGAACTTGATTATTGAGCAGATGCATATCCTTGTTGGCTCAGATGGTAAAGATTCATGCCTATGCCTGCAATGCAGGAGACCCTAGTTCAACTCCTGAATTGGGAAGATTCCCTGGAGAAGGGCATGGAAACTTATTCCAGTATTCCTGCCTGGGGAATCCCATGGCCAAAGGAGCCTCACGGGTTACAGTCCATGGGGTTGCAAAAGAGCTGGACACGATTAAGCAACTATAACTTTCATTGAGTAGATGCTCCACTGGGGCTTAGTTTAGCAGGTTCACTCTAATTGTGTAGGAATCTTACATCAGGATTCATGTTTTTCTCCATTTTTCTGTTCTGCTTTTACTCTTCTACTTATGAAACCCTCCATACTCTCTACTTACCTCAATTCTCATCTCTTAAATATCAACCTTCTCAACAACTCATTACCCCTTGTGGAATATCTAGTGTAATAGTAATCACCGCTCTACAATAGGTAGTTTGGAGATATCTACTTACATTAGTTTCATATTTTTAGCTATATTATAAATCCCTTAAGGAAAATAACTTAATCTTACGTACTTCTTATCCTTCCCTAATAATTACTGACAGCTAAAAATGGATTTTTTAAAAATATCTTAACTATTTAAATACTTATATTATTTGAATATTAAAAATAATATAAGTATTTTATTTTATTTTTTTTGCCTTTAAGTCTTTTTTTTAAATTTTTTTAACTTTACAATATTGTATTGGTTTTACCATATATCAAAATGAATCCTCCACAGTTATACGTGTGTTCCCTATCCTGAATCCTCCTCCGTCCTCCCTCCCCATACCATCCCTCTGGGTCATCCCAGTGCACCAACCCCAAGCATCCAGTATTGTGCATTGAATCTGGACTGGTGACTTGTTTCATATATGATATTACATATGTTTCAATGCCATTCTCACAAATCATCCCACCCTCTCCCTCTCCCACAGAGTCCAAAAGACTGTTCTATACATCAGTGTCTCTTTTGTCTCTTTTGCTGTCTCGTATACAGGGTTATTGTTACCATCTTTCTAAATTCCATATATATGCGTTAGTATACTGTATTGGTGTTTTTCTTTCTGACTTACTTCACTCTGTATAATAGGCTCCAGTTTCATCCACCTCATTAGAACTGATTCAAATGTATTCTTTTTAATGGTTGAGTAATACTCCATTGTGTATATGTACCATAGCTTTCTTTCTTTTTTTTTTTTTTTAATTTGATTTTATTTTTAAACTTTACAATATTGTATTAGTTTTGCCAAATATCGAAATGAATCCGCCACAGGTATACCCATGTTCCCCATCCTGAACCCTCCTCCCTCCTCCCTCCCCTACCCTCCCTCTGGGTCATCCCAGTGCACCAGCCCCAAGCATCCAGTACCGTGCATCGAATCTGGACTGGCAACTCGTTTCATACATGATATTATACATGTTTCAATGCCATTCTCCCAAATCTTCCCACCCTCTCCCTCTCCCACAGAGTCCATAAGACTGTTCTATACATCAGTGTCTCTTTTGCTGTCTCGTATACAGGGTTATTGTTACCATCTTTCTAAATTCCATATATATGCGTTAGTATACTGTATTGGTGTTTTTCTTTCTGACTTACTTCACTCTGTATAATAGGCTCCAGTTTCATCCACCTCATTAGAACTGATTCAAATGTATTCTTTTTAATGGCTGAGTAATACTCCATTGTGTATATGTACCACAGCTTTCTTATCCATTCATCTGCTGATGGGCATCTAGGTTGCTTCCATGTCCTGGCTACTATAAACAGTGCTGCGATGAACATTGGGGTACACGTGTCTCTTTCCCTTCTGGTTTCCTCAGTGTGTATGCCCAGCAGTGGAATTGCTGGATCATAAGGCAGTTCTATTTCCAGTTTTTTAAGGAATCTCCACACTGTTCTCCATAGTGGCTGTACTAGATTGCATTCCCACCAACAGTGTAAGAGGGTTCTCTTTTCTCCACACCCTCTCCAGCATTTATTGCTTGTAGACTTTTGGATCGCAGCCATTCTGACTGGCGTGAAATGGTACCTCATAGTAGTTTTGATTTGCATTTCTCTGATAATGAGTGATGTTGAGCATCTTTTCATGTGTTTGTTAGCCATTTGTATGTCTTCTTTGGAGAAATGTCTATTTAGTTCTTTGGCCCATTTTTTGATGGGGTCATTTATTTTTCTGGAGTTGAGCTGTAGGAGTTGCTTGTATATTTTTGAGATTAGTTGTTTGTCAGTTGCTTCATTTGCTATTATTTTCTCCCATTCTGAAGGCTGCCTTTTCACCTTGCTAATTGTTTCCTTTGTTGTGCAGAAGCTTTTAAGTTTAATTAGGTCCCATTTGTTTATTTTTGCTTTTATTTCCAATATTCTGGGAGGTGGATCATAGAGGATCCTGCTGTGATGTATGTCGGAGAGTGTTTTGCCTATGTTCTCCTCTAGGAGTTTTATAGTTTCTGGTCTTACATTGAGATCTTTAATCCATTTTGAGTTTATTTTTGTGTATGGTGTTAGAAAGTGTTCTAGTTTCATTCTTTTACAAGTGGTTGACCAGCTTTCCCAGCACCACTTGTTAAAGAGATTGTCTTTAATCCATTATATATTCTTGCCTCCTTTGTCAAAGATAAGGTGTCCATATGTGCGTGGATTTACCTCTGGGCTTTCTATTTTGTTCCATTGATCAATATTTCTGTCTTTGTGCCAGTACCATACTGTCTTGATAACTGTGGCTTTGTAGTAGAGCCTGAAGTAAGGTAGGTTGATTCCTCCAGTTCCATTCTTCTTTCTCAAGATCGCTTTGGCTATTCGAGGTTTTTTGCATTTCCATACAAACTGTGAAATTATTTGTTCTAGCTCTGTGAAGAATACCGTTGGTAGCTTGATAGGGATTGCACTGAATCTATAAATTGCTTTGGGTAGTATACTCATTTTCACTATATTGATTCTTCCAATCCATGAACATGGTATATTTCTCCATCTATTAGTGTCCTCTTTGATTTCTTTCACCAGTGTTTTATAGTTTTCTATATATAGGTCTTTAGTTTCTTTAGGTAGATATATTCCTAAGTATTTTATTCTTTCCGTTGCAATGGTGAATGGAATTGTTTCCTTAATTTCTCTTTCAGTTTTCTCATTATTAGTGTATAGGAATGCAAGGGATTTCTGTGTGTTGATTTTATATCCTGCAACTTTGCTATAATCATTGATTAGTTCTAGTAATTTTCTGGTGGAGTCTTTAGGGTTTTCTATGTAAAGGATCATGTCATCTGCAAACAGTGAGAGTTTTACTTCTTCTTTTCCAATTTGGATTCCTTTTATTTCTTTTTCTGCTCTGATTGCTGTGGCCAAAACTTCCAAAACTATGTTGAACAGTAATGGTGAAAGGGGGCACCCTTGTCTTGTTCCTGACTTTAGAGGAAATGCTTTCAATTTTTCACCATTGAGGATAATGTTTGCTGTGGGTTTGTCATATATAGCTTTTATTATGTTGAGGTATGTTCCTTCCATTCCTGCTTTCTGGAGAGTTTTTATCATAAATGGATGTTGAATTTTGTCAAAGGCTTTCTCTGCATCTATTGAGATAATCATATGGTTTTTGTTTTTCAATTTGTTAATGTGGTGTATAACATTGATTGATTTGCGGATATTGAAGAATCCTTGCATCCCTGGGATAAAGCCCACTTGGTCATGGTGTATGATCTTTTTAATGTGTTGTTGGATTCTGATTGCTAGAATTTTGTTAAGGATTTTCGCATCTATGTTCATCAGTGATATTGGTCTGTAGTTTTCTTTTTTTGTGGCATCTTTGTCAGGTTTTGGTATTAGGGTGATGGTGGCCTCATAGAATGAGTTTGGAAGTTTACCTTCCTCTGCAATTTTCTGGAAGAGTTTGAGCAGGATAGGTGTTAGCTCTTCTCTAAATTTTTGGTAGAATTCAGCTGTGAAGCCGTCTGGACCTGGGCTTTTGTTTGCTGGAAGATTTTTGATTACAGTTTCAATTTCCGTGCTTGTGATGGGTCTGTTAAGATTTTCTATTTCTTCCTGGTCCAGTTTTGGAAAGTTGTACTTTTCTAAGAATTTGTCCATTTCTTCCACGTTGTCCATTTTATTGGCATATAATTATTGACAGTAGTCTCTTATGATCCTTTGTATTTCTGTGTTGTCTGTTGTGATCTCTCCATTTTCATTTCTAATTTTATTGATTTGATTTTTCTCTCTTTGTTTCTTGATGAGTCTGGCTAATGGTTTGTCAATTTTATTTATCCTTTCAAAGAACCAGCTTTTGGCTTTGTTGATTTTTGCTATGGTCTCTTTTGTTTCTTTTGCATTTATTTCTGCCCTAATTTTTAAGATTTCTTTCCTTCTACTAACCCTGGGGTTCTTCATTTCTTCCTTTTCTAGTTGCTTTAGGTGTAGGGTTAGGTTATTTATTTGACTTTTTTCTTGTTTCTTGAGGCATGCCTGTATTGCTATGAACTTTCCCCTTAGGACTGCTTTTAAAGTGTCCCACAGGTTTTGAGTTGTTGTGTTTTCATTTTCATTAGTTTCTATGTAAATTTTGATTTCTTTTTTGATTTCTTCTGTGATTTGTTGGTTATTCAGCAGGGTGTTGTTCAGCCTCCATATGTTGGAATTTTTAATAGTTTGTCTCCTGTAATTGAGATCTAATCTTACTGCATTGTGGTCAGAAAAGATGCTTGGAATGATTTCTATTTTTTTGAATTTACCAAGGCTAGATTTATGGCCCAGGATGTGATCTATCCTGGAGAAGGTTCCATGTGAACTTGAGAAAAAGGTGAAATTCATTGTTTTGGGATGAAATGTCCTATAGATATCAATTAGGTCTAACTGGTCTATTGTATCGTTTAACGTTTGTGTTTCCTTGTTAATTTTCTGTTTAGTTGATCTATCCATAGGTGTGAGTGGGGTATTAAAGTCTCCCACTATTACTGTGTTATTGTTAATTTCTCCTTTCATACTTGTTAGCATTTGTCTTACATATTGTGGCGCTTCCGTGTTGGGTGCATATATATTTATAATTGTTATATCTTCTTCTTGGATTGATCCTTTGATCATTATGTAGTGACCATCTTTGTCTCTTTTCACAGACTTTGTTTTAAAGTCTATTTTATCTGATATAAGTATTGCTACTCCTGCTTTCTTTTGGTCCCTATTTGCATGGAAAATCTTTTTCCAGCCCTTCACTTTCAGTCTGTATGTGTCCCCTGTTTTGAGATGGGTCTCTTGTAGACAACATATGTAGGGGTCTTGTTTTTGTATCCATTCAGCCAGTCTTTGTCTTTTGGTTGGGGCATTCAACCCATTTACATTTAAGGTAATTACTGATAAGTATGATCCCGTTGCCATTTACTTTATTGTTTTGAGTTCGAGTTTATACACTATTTTTGTGTTTCCTGTCTAGAGAATATCCTTTAGTATTTGTTGGAGAGCTGGTTTGGTGGTGCTGAATTCTCTCAGCTTTTGCTTGTCTGAGAAGCTTTTGATTTCTCCTTCATATTTGAATGAGATCCTTGCTGGGTACAATAATCTGGGCTGTAGGTTATTTTCTTTCATCACTTTAAGTATGTCTTGCCATTCCCTCCTGGCTTGAAGAGTTTCTATTGAAAGATCAGCTGTTATCCTAATGGGAATTCCCTTGTGTGTTATTTGTTGTTTTTCCCTTGCTGCTTTTAATATTTGTTCTTTGTGTTTGGTCTTTGTTAATTTGATTAATATGTGTCTTGGGGTGTTTCGCCTTGGGTTTATCCTGTTTGGGACTCTCTGGGTTTCTTGGACTTGGGTGATTATTTCCTTCCCCATTTTAGGGAAGTTTTCAACTATTATCTCCTCAAGTATTTTCTCATGGTTTTTCTTTCTGTCTTCTGCTTCTGGGACCCCTATGATTCGAATGTTGCAGTGTTTAATATTGTCCTGGAGGTCTCTGAGATTGTCCTCGTTTCTTTTAATTCATTTTTCTTTTATCCTCTCTGATTCATTTATTTCTACCATTCTATCTTCTAATTCACTAATCCTATCTTCTGCCTCTGTTATTCTACTATTTGTTGCCTCCAGAGTGTTTTTAATTTCATTTATTGCATTATTCATTTTATATTGACTCCTAAATATTTAGCTTAAAATTCCACTCTAGCCTTTTCAGCTAATGTTGTGTTGGAAGGAAAATTTTCCTCTATCAACTTACCTTCCAGTGGTTGGGGGCCTGAGGATTAATTGACAACAGATAGATTAGCTTTCTAGGTGGTACTAGTGGTAAAGAATCTGCCTGCCAGTTCAATCCCTGGGTCAGGACGATCCCTGAAGTAGAAAATGATAACCAACTCCAGTATTCTTGCCTGGAGAATCCCATGGAGAGAAGAGCCTGGCAGGCTACACAAAGAGTTGTACATCATGCAGAACATACACACACACACACACACAGATTAGCAGGAGTAAACTTTATTTTACATGGGTACCAAAACACACTACAGTGGTTCACTTATCAGCCAGAGTAAGGGATTAAAACCAATTTAACAAAAAGTGGGCAGTTTTAGGCTTCAGTAGGAAAGTATGGTCTGCTCTACTGGGCTTTTCCAACTTGATAATAACCAGCAAATCTTTCCTGCTTGGGAGCTTCCCAAGAGAAAGACTGAGGGAAAGTAAATGTGTAACTCCTAGTGCTAAGGGCCATTTTTCTCTGATGGTGGGTCAGTGGTGGTGGTTTTTTCAGGAGGCTTTCCTTAAGTCTGGACAATGTTTCTTTCTTAGGATTTCTTTCTTAGGTCAAACATGCTTTTAAATTAATCTTCCTGCCACTCTGGTGGCCCGTTGTTTCCTTCACTTGCCTTTCTAACTATTGTCTTTGTTTTTTACTAAATTTCCCCTGCATATGTTTGGTTTGCCTCTGGACCCAGAGCCACTCGTTATTGTAATGAGTATTATCTGACTATCTGTTCTTCTTCATCTCCTCCAACCCTAATTCTGCCCTACTTCTCAGCAGATACCCAAACCAAGACAGTGCCCACCCCCATTCCTGACCAGTGAGAGATTTTGAGAACTGAGTCAAAGAGAGCTACACAGTCACTAAATAATGTACCTTAAAATTATTTGCTTAACAGAGGAAAATAATATTAAAAATTTATAATCTTAACAGTAACTGAGAAATTTGAGTGAAATATTGCCCTGGGATATTGATATCAAATCTCTGGGCATCCATGACCTATAACATAGGAAATGACATTTGGCTTATGTTTTTTATCTTCTAAGTCATCATCTTTCATGGACTATTGTAGACATATTACCTACTTATCTATAAAATAATCCATCACTGGTCATCATGCAGCTCAATCTTATAATTCATGTGACTGCCATATTTGATTACTTTACACTAAAGAAAAGTCAAGAATACAGGCACACTTAGAAATATTTTAGGACTCAATTGATTTCTTCTAAAACTTCAAGTGATTCAAACAAGACTATGAAATTAAAATGCTTACCTCTGTATTTTTTAAATGCCTATTAGTATTTTCCAAATTCATTTTCAACTGTATATGATTTCTAAAGTAGGTTAATAACACTTTATTTGGAGAATAAATTATTTGATGAAATAATAATATTTAGATTATTTTAATTTTCTGAAATAGAAAACTTTTAGTGTAATTTCGCTCTTTGATATATAATAATTAGTTATCAGCAAGAAGATATAACAACAATAAGAAGCAACAATATCATATGCTTGTTCATTGTGGGTCTGCTAAGATGGATAGGCAATAAACTTAATTTGGGGGAATATTTAAAATTAAATATTTACTAATGACCCAGATCAATTAAAGGAGAATGAGTAAGTAATCATAGTGGTAAAATTCAGCTATATCAGTCCTAAAGAGCACATTGTAAGTTGAAGGATGTATGTTGTGTCCCTAGGTAGTAACCACTATATTATTGGTCTTCTGGGTTATCCCATTTGCTAGATAAATAAATGTCTTTCTTTTTTTATAGGAGCAAAATGTTGCCACAGTTTTGTCTTTATAGGGATTCTTATAAACACTGATACAGTTTAGGTAGAATTACTTAAAAAGAAAAATAGCACACTGAATTACACAGTAGAAACAAGCTGCCTGGTTTGCAGTGACTTAGCTTACATGGTAATATGTGTGCAGAAAGGGTGCTGGTGAAGCACAGGGATACACATGTTTCTGCAGACCTGCAGTCTCGTTCAGTTTAAGGGTTTCTTTCTTTAAAAAATATAAAGGTGTATTGTAGAGGAGGAAAGACTTGCCCCCTACTCCACAGGTCCATTACTGGGCCTAGGAAATAAAGTAACAGGCAGATTAACAGAAGAAAAGGCATAAAATTTTATTACTTTTTAATATTACATGCATGAGGACACCACAGGAAAAAAAGAAATGATTATCCAAAAAAAAGCAATGAGATTTGAAAGCTTATATGTTGTCTTAATAGGGGCTAAGGAGGAGCTATACAGGTCACTCTGAGAAAAGTAAATGAATGTTAGGAAGGATGAATAGGCTGTTAGAAGAATAGATGGGAAGTGTGGTAGTTTGTGACAAGGTCTATCTGGCTGTGGTGCTGACTTCATCTCCTCTCTTGTGACCTGAGTCAATCTTCCTTTGTTGATGAAACTTCCAAAGAGGGAATTAATGACAAGTGAGTTCTTTTGGAGGATCTGTCTTCACACAGATAAGGCGAGTTCAGAGATATCCTCCCCTTGCATTTGCTCTTTTTCAAGTACCTCCAGCACATAATAATCCTTATGCCCAAGCGGCAAGTTTTAGTGTGGCATATTCTGCCTCCAGTATGAATAAAAAAGTACATGGTATGACATGTTACAGAGCTTTTCCTGACATCTCTGTTGGCTAATCATCAACTGGGTCACAGAAAAAAGTTGTGATATCATTAAGGGAGACTCTTTGAAGCCTTATTTATTTGCTTACTGGGGGGAGCTTTTAAAAGCAGGGGCACTTTTCATTCTGTAGGATGGTTAAAGCGCAGCCCTATTTCAAAGAGGATCCACATTTCTATTAACTTCCTAATTAGATTTTATATCCTGAAATCTAATTTCATGAGCAAATACTGCTCTGCAGACATCTCAGCCGACTCACAGCAATGATTGATGCAATGGTAGTGAGTGAACTCTGTCCTATGCTCTCTTTTCCTCACAGCATTAGTAAAAGAAGATTGCACCTACACTGCAACTGCTTTAAGCAGTTTAGAATGAAAACAACATAAGCTTTCTCTTCAATTGAATATGTATGTTTATAACTGCACTGTGATCCACATCGGCTCTTTCTAATGACAGGCCACTTTGAGTTTATTTGGGTAACACTTCCTAAATACATTTCACTACCCTAGGCTAGTACACTGGCAAAATGAAGAAGTTGATTCTGTGTGTGACATCTTAAAGGAAGGAAGATGCCAAAAGCATTGCAGGAAGAAACGGATCCTTAAAGATTATTACCATGGTGTCTACAAGGGTGAGAAGTAGGTGGCATAATATTCTGAGATATAAATTCTCTGAGGCAGAACATAGAATTTTACTGCCTAAATGCAATAAGATGTATTGTGCTATCAGCAAGGCCATGGAGCTCTATGTGATTAAAATAAAAAAGGATCCAAGTATCTGCCTTTAACTACTATTTAATGATAAAGACTTTTGTCTTTAGCATTTATATTGGAAGTCAAGAAAGAGGCAAGCTGCAGGCTATCTAACAATAATATGAATAATACTCACGAACAATTGTCTTTCTCTTCCTCCTTAGTTCTTATAGTCTGCTTATTCTCAAAGTCTTCTTCCTTCATCTCACTTTATATGGTAACTGAAGTATTAGTTTAAAAACTGTGTTTTACACCACATGCTGATGTGTAGTGCAGTGTTAGTCGCTCAGTCGTGTCTGACTCCTTGCAACCCCATGGACTGTAGCCCGGTGCCAGGCCCCTCTGTCCATGGAATTCTCCAGGCATACTGAAGTGTGTGCTATTTTGTCTCCAAGGGATCGATCTCCAACCCAGGGATTGAATTCGGGTCTCCTCGGTCTCCCACATTGCTGGCAGATACCTTCTGAGCTACCAGGGAAGCCCTCACATGCTGATCAAGTGAGTTTTAACATTAGATTTGCATTAGGAAAGACAACTCAAAAAAGGGGTACCATGTACCAAGATCTTTCACATGGTATCTTATTTATTTTTCATACAAAGCCTTTAAGGTACATATTATAACCCATTTACTGTTATAAAAGTGGGAAATTAAGTACTATAAGCCTCTAATAAATGTAGCCTCGTACGTAGTATTGACCTGGAACTGGCCCATCCCAGGTGATGGAGTCAAATGTTAAACATTCAGGATTTTCATTGATGGGCGGTATTCATACCACAGAAATCAGCAAGGGATCCTCCTTTCCAGTTTCCCCACTGCTCTGTAGAGGAGAAACAATCCTTTGGCCTTCTGAGGTTTTAACTGATAGCCCTGTAATAAAAGAGAGGTTAACAAGATAAAAAAAGAATTTTGCTTATTAACACAATTTATTAACATGAATACCTAAAGGATACATAGGGAATATTCAGGGAAAAATGAGTGACTCCTGAAGGTGGCTGAGAATTCAAGCTTAAATCTCATTTAATAGCTAAAGAGGAAGAAAGATGCAGGCCTCTTGGGGGATAGTTAAGGACTTCTGTGAAAGATGGATGGATCCTTGAAGAATAGATAGGAGGAATAGTTCTGAAGTTTATCTGGGGGGTGGTGTTGCTTGTAGTCTCTCCTTGCTAAGAGGCTTCCCAGGTAGCTCAGATGGTAATGTGTCTGTCTGCAGTGCAGGAGACCTGGGTTTGACCCCTGGGTTGGGAAAATTCCCTGGAGAAGGAAATGGCAACCCACCCAGGTATTCTTACCTGACAAATTCCAGGGACAGAGGAGCCTGGTAGGCTACAGTGGACACAGCTGAGCAATTGCCATGCACCCACCGTGCCAAGAGTCAATCTTCTTTAGTTGTTGAAACTCTTGGGAAGATTTATGATAACTAAATTGCTTCTGAAGGATCTGTCTTTAGGCAGATAGCAAAGTTCAGAGAAAGCCTCTTCTTGGATTTTCTGTTTCTTCAAGTGCCTATAGCACAATATGATGAATGTACCACAATGATGTTTCAGGATGGCGTATTCTACTACTTTTCACCTCTAAGAGAAGGTTTTCCAGCTCACCACTACCAGCTTATTTAATTCCAGAATATATATTCATCACAGTTAACACTATACATAGAGCACATGCTTATTCCTTTCTTCCAAGTTTACATAGTCTTTGGATCCCAAAAGAATTAAGAACAGTCTATTCCAGAACTTCCTAATATACAAGTTTGTAACAGCACACAGTCACTCTCTTCTTGATTTCTTCTCCTATTTTTCAAATGTATTTGCCTTCCTTATTTGATAGAAAGGACTTGAGGATTGACATTATCTTATGTATTTAGCATTTTTTCCATTATGCCTACTGAGATACTTACTAGAATAACAAAATTGAGCTAGAATGTGATAGATGAAATTGCTAGAAAATATGGGATTCCCAGGTGGCTCAGTGTGGTAAAGAATTCACCTGTCAATTCAGGGAACACAGGAGTGATCCCAGGGTCGGGAAGGTTCCCTGTAGGAGGAAATTGCAATTCATTCCAGTATTCTTGCTGGGATAATCCCATGGATAGAGGAGCCTGGTTGGCTACTCTCTGTAGAGTCACAAAGAATAAGACAGGACTGAGCACACAAGCAGATGAAGATATAGTATTGTCTCTGATTATTGCCAAGTTTCACTATTAACTTAAAATGTCATCATGAGTTTAGTCACATTTTATATACTTCTATTTAATTCATAGATTATAATTATATTTTAAAATGCAATTAATAATCATTTTAATATCTAGCCTCAGGTAGCTGTAAAATGTTGTAGTACAGATACAATTATATGGAATGGTATACAGGTAAGATATTCAAATAGCCTTAAAATTTTCAAAAGAGAAAAAATAATATCTTAGACTCCAAAATAAAGAAAGATAATGAAATATTATATGGTCAACTCCCCCTATACTCCCCAACAAAAGAAAACAAAGAAATATTTTAAAATTACAAGTTAAAAAGCAGAGTTCTCAAATATTACTTTTGGTTTTTAAAAAAGCATGCTTTTTATTAAAACATTACAAAGACTCACTTAGAAATGTTCAGTCACTAATGTTGATATTTGAAAACTCACACACACACTGACACAGACACACAGAGATACACACTATACACATAGATGCACACCAAAACTAAGATTGTTATATCCCTTTTCAATTTCAGGGGAGCCTATGGTCACAGTGTAGGGAAACGTCCTTGGATTATAGGAGATGAGACTATTTCAGGACTTATGGCTGACATTGTGGGTAAGTACAAAGTAAATTTTTTCCAAAAAACTCATAAAGACATAATCATTTGGTTATACACATAGGTTATTAGACAAACGTTTTATTGAAGAACATCCTGATTTTTTATTTTAATCTATAATACTAAAGAGTAAATGTGCTTTTAACTGAGACTCGATTGCTAAAGTTTTTTTTTTTTTCTTATATATTCTAAGGCTATTATTTACTCATCAATGAAAAACATCTGCACTTATAATTAAGGAAATTTCATAGAAATGAACTTCAATTAATTTTCTAAGAGTTTATTATACGGTAAAATAAACATTAACCTTTACATGCTAAAGGCCTAAAACACCAATATGTTTAGGGTCATTTCAACTTAATCTGTGATGATCTTTTAAAATTAGGCTGAGTGCTGTTGAAAATAATATTGATGCTGTATTTTCAGTCTATGATGTATTTCCTAAAGTGAGTTCTATATACTGTTGGTAAAGCTATTCAATATAGTTTTAAATGGTAAATGTGTTATCATATTGAAAAAAATTATTTGTTTAATAGGGTAGATTATTCAGCATTGCTTAAAGAAGTCTTATATGAAATTTAAGGTATTAAACTATATATATATATATGTGTGTGTGTATACATATATACATATACACACACATATCTATCCCATAGTATCTCCTATATAAAGACACTTCTTTAAGATCAGGAAAATAAAAATCTTCCCTAAAATATACAAATAACCACAGAGAATTAAACAAAGTGAGGAGACAGAGGAATATTTTCCAAAGAACGGCAGGAAACTGCAAAGAACTAAGTGAAGTGTTAATAAATAATCTACTCAATAAAAAATGCAAAGTAATGATTATAAAGATGCTCAATTAATTCAGGAAAATGGGTGAAAATAATGAGGAGTTAAACAAAGAGTTAGAAAATATAAAGAAGAACCAAATGGAGCCAAAGGAAACAACTGAAATAAACTAGAAGGAATCAACAATAGAGTAGATGATACAGAGGAATGTATCAGTGAACTGGAAAACAGAGTAGTAAAAATTACTCCAGCTAAGCAGAAAAGCAGAATAAAGAATTGAAAAAGAGGGACAGTTTAAGAGATATCTGGGACAATATCAAGTATACTAACATTCACATTATAAGGGTCCCAGAAGGAGAAGAAAGGGGCAGAGAAGTTATTACAAGTGATGATTCCTGAAAACCTCCCTAACCTGAGAAAGGAAACAGACATCCAGGTCCAGGAATCACAGAGGGTCCCAAATAAGCTCAGCCCACAGAGGTCCACACCAAAACATATTTGTAATTAAAAAGTCAACAAAATAAAGAGAAAATCTTAAAAAAGCAGCGAGGGAAAAGCAATTTATTATACATAAGAGAACTCCAAAAAAAACAGTAGCTGACTTTCCAGCAGAAACTCTGCAGGCCAGAAGGGAGTGGCATGATATATTTAAAGTGGTGAAAATAAAAAAAGCCTACAACCAAGAATACCCTGCTTGGCATGACTATCATTCACATTTGAAAGAGAGTGAAGGCATTTCACAAATAAGCAAATGCTAGAAGAATTCAGCACCACTAAATATGCTTTACAGGAAATGTTAATGAGACTTCTGTAGGTGGGAAGAAAAGGCCACAAGTAGAAATACAAAAATTATAAAAGGAAAAATGTCTCTTTTTTAAATGTCCTATACACAGTATTCATTTGTTCTGTAATGATTCACATTTTAAATAGTGCCTTCTGACAACATGCCAGTTGGCTCTTCTTTAGTAGGGTAATAAGAATAGCAGTTCACATTCAAGGTGGAGGTATCACCAGACCACAGGAGAAGGGCAAGCAGAGACCCTCTGGGCATGTTGCGGGCATGTTGTCTAGGGCAGAGGATTTCTAAAGGAAGGAAACAGGAGAGACTGGGAGAAAGAACACCCTTGTATTTGCAGAAGTCATTACTCTTTCTAAGTAGTGGTCATATTAGCTTTGCCGGTAACCCCATGTAGGGAGAAGAGGAAGAAAGCAGCATATCTTGCTTTAGATGCTTGGTTGGGGTGTTGCCTGCGAGAAGGAAGCTTATGGACACATTTGACAAGAGACTAGCACCCACATCTATCAGGTGAAGCTTCCTCAATCCTCAGCCACCATTCACACCCTCTGTACTGACAGCAAGACAGGGAAGAAAGCTTTAGCTTTCGTTCCGTGTTAAGCAAGGAGAGATTCAAAATTATCATAGTCAAAACAATTTATGTTAATATAGTTTGTAAACAGACCACAAATAATTTAGGAACGCTATGTTTCTAACTTCTTCTTATGTATTTCTGGGACTCATCCCAGCATAAGGACAGTCTTCTGTCCCAAATAGACCCCCAAAAATAGATCCACAGGAAATGACTTTGCATTTTCAGTTCAGTTCAGTTCAGTCATTCAAGCGTGTCCAACTCTTTGGGACCCAATGGACTGCAGCACGCCAGGCTTCCCTGTCCATCACCAACTCCCGGAGTTTACTCAAACTCGTGTCCATTGAGTCAGTGATGCCATCAAACCATCTCATCCTCTGTCGTCCCCTTTTCCTCCCATCTTCAATCTTTCCTAGCATCAAGGTCTTTTCAAATGAATCAGCTCTTCGTATCAGGTGGCCAAAGTATTGGAGTTTCAGATTCAGCATCAGTCCTTCCAATGAACACCCAGGACTGATTTCCTTTAGGATGGACTGGTTGGATGTCCCTGCAGTCCAAGGGATTCTCAAGAGTCTTCTCCAACACCACAGTTAGAAAGCATCAATTCTTCGGTGCTCAGCTTTCTTTAAAGCTGCCTAAAGTTTCTGGCTTCCCAAAAAGCCTCAACACGATCAAGAACCAGATGACTCTAGATGGCTCAGTCTGGGCTCAGAGCCACCCCCCAAGTTTAAATATTCAGTTGACTATGAATTAGAAGTGATAATACCTGAAAACCTCCCTAACTTGGAAAAAGAAACAGACATCCAGGTCTATATATCAACTGTGTTAAGCATGAATGAGCATAGAACACACTCATTCATAACATAGCCCAAACTGCTAGACTTTTAAGGAAAATAAGTTCTTAGTTTAGGAACTATATGAATATGTAACCTGTTCTATTAAAAAAGTTAACATAAATAAATAAATAAGCACCTAGATAAAAAGGTTGCAAGCAAAAGCAAACTCTGTTTGCTGCTATTTATTTTTGAATAATCACTATAGTATACACATTTCTACCTCTTTTATGTAGTTATATTACAGGATCAGAATATCAGTTTCTAGTTCAAAATAAGAGGTTAAGTACAAACTGAAATGTTCCCTTCTGTTCTAAACACAGAAAAATAGAAAAAAAAATTGGATTAACAAGCATATAGCAACACTTAAAAATTAAAAAGAAATCTTTATTGATCAGAAATATAGTATTTGCTGAAGAAAGAAATACTTGGAAGCTGGAAGCACAGTATTTGAGGAGTAGTGCATGGAGCCAGCATGAGTATGTAGGGTCTGAGTGCAGGACTCGCACAAGAAGCCCTAGGGTGAATCTACAGAGCTCTGGATGCTTGGGACTCAAACCCAAAGTCAGGACATTTTAACCAGGGTGGCTAAAGGTGAAAGCTTAGCGTCTCCTTCCAAACCAGTCAGGATCTTGGGAGCACAGAGCACTTGATCAGACTGCCAGCATAACCCAGAGGATATGTATACGTATGTGTATAGTGTTATGGAGAGGATTCTCACCTGAACAATCCTGGATAGCATTTATAAGTGTTTTGCCTAGTTGTCTGATAATGCTTTTAATCTGTGTTCATTTCTTTGAAGCCAATTATATTCATTCAAATGCCTAACATGTAAATCTAAAAAAAAATAATACTCAAAAAATCCTGAACTAATTTGACCTGAGCATTTATATTTTCCTTAGATGTGGACTGTTTTTTCTTTGCTAGATTTGCTTTCAGAACATAAATTGCATTCTAATTCTATTATTTTGTGATTAATATTTATCATGCTCTAAAGAGGAGTTAGGGTGTTAGGCCAGGGAAGTGGTAAGGCAATTATTTAGTGAGATTTATAAAACCCATAAAACTTGCAAAAAGATTTCCTTTCACCATTTAAAACTTTATAGCTCCACTGCAACTTATTAAATGAGCATGCATTTTGTTGCCCAGCAAATATGTATATGTCACAAAGATCAATGAAATTTCAAACCAGCCCACCTCTCATTATTGTTAATAAGATTATTAAAAAAGAATAAGTATTTAGATTACTTAGATAAGTAACAAAATTGAACTTATTAAAAATGTTTTAAACAATAATTATCAGTTCTAGTTTTAGGGATTTTTGTGTGTCTTTGAAATACCACACAAAGGCATGTGACATATATGGGATAAACTTAATTTTATATGGAACTCAGTAAACAGTATATGTACTATTTATTTTATATATATATATATATTTCTCAAAGTTTCAAGCCTTAATACGACAATCGAATTATCATATTTAACTGGAAATATTATCAGTGCATCATTAAATCTAAAGTAGCTCCTTTATTTTAATGATTATTTTATTAAATGTCTATTTTGTTCTCTACAATGTATGTTTTATTGGGAGAAATAATTCTACCTTTTTTGTTGTTGTTGTTGACAGTAGCTGCAAAAGAGGACTATGAGCATGATTTTAAAAGCTCGTTTTTTAAATTTTTTTTCAGTAGCTAATACCTATCCCCCAATTTATTTACTTTTAAAATTGTATATATTACAATTTTATATTACCATCAAATAAATGGTTCTTAATTTAAGTTTAAAAATGAATGAGTTTACTTTGTTTGCCTTAGTAGGAACTGATTCTTTTATAAGGTATTTGTGTATGTGTTCATGTTTGTCTTTTTTGCTGAAAATCCCAGGTTTCCTTTTTGCCTTGGTTACTAGTACGTTCTGAGAAAATCTGATAGAATGAAGTACCAGAAACATTTAATAGCTTCTGTTTCCCATGAGCATATATTGTACTTTGTTGTAATTTTTAAAAATCATTCTTTCTCACCTTAAATGCAAGACACCTAATATCCTCTTTGGAGGTAGATATTATATAAATTAAAAAAAAATTAAATTATATGGTAACTACAGAAGACAGGAGCAAAAGTCAAATTGATTTTTGCTACTTGTGGGATGTCGAAATGAGTCAGGAGCAAACAGACAAGCTATAAGTTTTGGACTACGATTGAATCTTCCAGGTTCTTAAAACCACAGCCTTTATTTTGTCATAATACTTCTGAAAAAGAAGAAACAGGAGGATAATAAAAATTATTATGGGTACAAACTGATAGAGTGAATAGAGAGGAGAAAGAGGTAATGAGCAATCCTATTTACTCATAGAGAAAATAATTCCCATTTCATATGGGATGAAAAACTTTTAATAAAACATTTATATATATGTTATCAAACATATACATATTTCACTTTTCATATATATAAAAACAAATGAAGCTTATCACATACATATTACATGCCTTTGTATGGTATTTCAAAGACACAAAAGTCTCTAAAGGTAGAACTGCAAAACATGGAATAACTTTGCCTTATAATTAATGTCACATTATCAGGATGCTAGAAATAGAATTGCTGAGGAATATTATTAATATTATTATTAAGCCTACTTCTCCCTGGGTACATAAACATTACAGAGGACTAGATACATTCATTTTGGCTTATAAAACTATTGTAATATGAACATAAATTTGCTTTATGAAACTTGAGGTTGACCCTCTGAGAGGTAATATCCCTGGGAGCTCTCTCCAAATAGCCATGAATCATCAAGCACACTCGAGACACCACTAAGGACCCCAGGAATTTGCTACTTGTAAAATGCAGTGGAAAGCTCTCATATTAGCTTAACTGCAAACCTTAGAACAAAACAACATTTACATCTGCTTAATAAAATATACAGAACGTGGCATGGCAGTTATGAGAACCTTCTTATCAAACACTAAGCAGCTAGGGACCCTGTCATTCTTATTTTGCAAAACATTTGAAATTAAATGAGGATGAGAAAGATGCAGAAGGATATTAGTAATGAACATGGGCTTCCTATATTTGTCGTACAGAGAGCAGATAACATGGACAACACTTGGCAAATGTTATCTTGAACAAAGATTTTATTTATTTATTTTTCTGAGAGAGAAAGATTTTTGTCTCCTACTTCCTATCTGTGACAAGTTAGTTCATCTGCTTGCACATTAGTTTCCTCATTGATAAAAGTGGAAAATAAAGTAGATACCTTATTGGATTACTGTGAAGGTAATGTAAGTCACACTAGAAGTGTTGGCACATAATAAGGGCTCAATGGACATTAGTGTGCTAGGTATGGATAGAAGAAAGTAGTGCTTGCATATAAGTTTCACCTTCTGGTAGAGCAAAAAATTGTGTTCAATAAATAAACAAGCAGTTCTCACTCTTCAAATGAGAACCCTGTCTCACACATATCTTAGATGAAATAATTCAAATTTTTACACTTACTGCAGTGACTTGTACATGATCTTCTAAAGTAAAGTGAAAATGCAAGTTGCTCGGTTGTATCCAACTCTTTGTGACCCTGTGGACTATACATTCCATGGAATTCTCTAGGCCAGAATACTGAAGTGGATAGCTTTTCCCTTCTCCAGGGACTCTTCCCAATCCAGGCATAGAACCCAGGTCTCATGCATTGCAGGCAGATTCTTTACCAGCTAAGCCACAAGGGAAGCCAAGGAAAACTGGAGAGGGTAGCCTATCCCTTCTCTAGCAGATCTTCCAGACCCAGGGGTCTCCTGAAATGCAGGCAGATTATTTACCAACTCAGCTATCAGGGAAGCCCATCTTCTAAAGTAAAGACTCTTTCAAATCCTGATAAGATTTCAGGAAGTTTTTTAAGAAATCCTTGGCCTCCAATAATGTAGTACTTTCATTTGTAATTTTTATAAATTATAGTCAGATGAATAAAGAAAAGCAAAATATTAGTGTTAGTTGCTCAGCCATGTCCAGCTCTTTGTGACCACGTGGACTATAACTGGCAAGGATCCTCTGTCTGTGGAATTTTTCAGGCAAGAATACTGGAATGTCCATTCCCTTCTCTAGGGGATCTTCCTAACTCAGGGATCAAACCCTGGTCTCCTGTATTGCAGGTGGATATTTTACCATTTGAGCCACTAGGTAATGGAATATTATTCAGCCATAAAGAATAATGGAATAATGCCTTCTGCAGGGTGTGCATGGACCTAGGACATATTATAGTTAATGAAATAAGTCATACAGATAAAGACAAATACTGAATATTATATGGTAACAAGCAAATTTGTCCTTGGAGTACAGAAAGAAGCAGGGCAAAGGCAATAGGGTTTTGTGAAGCAAACGCACTGGTCATAGCAAACACCCTCTTCCAACAACACAAGAGAAGACTCTACACATGGACATCACCAGATGGTCAACATCGAAATCAGATTGATTATATTCTTTGCAGCCAAAGATGGAGAAGCTCTTTACAGTCAGCAAAAACAAGACCGGGAGGCGACTGTGGCTCAGATCATGAACTCCTTATTGCCAAATTCAGACTGAAATTGAAGAAAGTAGGGAAAACCACTAGACCATTCAGGTATGACCTAAATCAAATCCCATATGATTATACACTGGAAGTGACAAATAGATTCAAATGATTAGATCTGATAGAGTGCCTGAAGAACTATGGACAGAGGTTCATAACATTGTATAGCAGGCAGTGATCAAGACCATCCCCAAGATAAAGAAATGCAAAAAGACAAAATGGTTGTCTGAGGAGGCCTTACAAATAGCTGTGAAAAGAAGAGAACTGAAAGGCAAAGGAGAAAAGGAAAGATATACCCATTTGAATGCAGAGTTCCAAAGAATAGCAAGGAGAGATAAGAAAGCCTCCCTCATTGATCAATGCAAAGAAATAGAGGAAAACAATAAAATGGGAAAGACTAGAGATCTCTTCGGAGAAGGCAATGGCACCCCACTCCAGTACTCTTACCTGGAAAATCCCATGGACAGAGGAGCCTGGTAGGCTGCAGTCCATGGGGTCTCGAAGAGTCCATACGACTGAGCGACTTCACTTTCACTTTTCACTTTCATCCATCGGAGAAGGAAATGGCAACCCACTCCAGCGTTCTTGCCTGGAGAATCCGAGGGACGGGGGAGCCTGGTGGGCTGCCGTCCATTGGGTCGCACAGAGTCGGACACGACTGAAGCAACTTAGCAGCAGCAGCAGCAGCAGCAGAGATCTCTTCAAGAAAATTAGAGATACCAAGGGAACATTTCATGCAAAGATGGGCTCAATAAAGGACAGAAATGGTATGGACCTAACAGAAGCAGAAGATATTAGTTTTGCCAAATATCAAAATGAATCCACCACAGGTATACATGTGTTCCCCATCCTGAACCAAACTAATACAATTATGTAAAGTTTAAAAATAAAATAAAATTTAAAAAAATTAATTAATTTAAAAAAAAAAGAAGATATTAAGAAGAGGTGGCAAGAAAAAAACAGAATAACTACACAAAAATAGAGCTTCACAACCCAGATAATCACGTGGTGTGATCACTCACCTAGAGCCAGACATCCTGGAATGCAAAGTCAAGCGGGCCTTAGGGAGCATCACTGCAAACAAAACTAGTGGAGGTAATGGAATTCCCATTGAGCTATTTCAAATCCTGAAAGATGATGCTGTGAAAGTGCTGCACTCAATATGCCAGCAACTTTGGAAAACTCAGCAGTGGCCACAGGACTGGAAAAGGTCAGTTTTCATTCCAATCCCAAAGAAAGGCAATGCCAAAGAATTATCAAACTACCACACAATTGCACTCATCTCACATGCTAGTAACTGCTACTGCTACTGCTAAGTCGCTTCAGTCGTGTCCGACTCTGTGCGACTGCAGAGACGGCAGCCCGCCAGACTTCCCCGTCCCTGAGATTCTCTAGGCAAGAACACTGGAGTGGGTTGCCATTTCCTTCTCCAATGCATAAAAGTGAAAAGTGAAAGTGAAGTCACTCAGTCGTGTCTGATTCTATCGACCTCATGGACTGCAGCCTACCAGGCTCCTCCGTCCATGGGATTTTCCAGGCAAAAGTACTGGAGTGGGGTGCCATTGCCTTCTCCACACGCTAGTAAAGAAATGCTCAAAATTCTCCAAGCCAGGCTTCAACAGTATGCGAACTGTGAACTTCCAGATATTCAAGCTAGATTTAGAAAAGGCAGAGGAACCAGAGATCAAATTGCCAACATCCACTGAATCATCAAAAAAGCAAGAGTTCCAGAGAAACATCTATTTCTGCTTTATTGTCTATGCCAAAGGCTTTGACTGTGTGGATCACAACAAAATGTGGAAAATTCTTAAAGAGATGGGAATACCAGACCACCTGGCCTGCCTCTTGAGAAATCTGTATGCAGGTCAGGAAGTAACAGTTAGAACTGGACATGGAACAACAGAGTGGTTCCAAATCGGGAAAGGAATACGTCAAGGTTGAATACTTTCACCCTGCTGATTTAACTTATATGCACAGTACATCATGAGAACTGCTGGGCTGGATGAAGCACAAGCTGGAATCAAGATTGCCAGGAGAAATATCAATTATCTCAGATATGCAGATGACACCACCCTTATGGCAGAAAGTGAAGAAGAGGAGCCTGGTGGGCTGCAGTCCATGGGGTTGCAAAGAGTCGGACACAACTGAGTGACAAAGCACAATCTAAAAAATAGTGCAAAAGATGGTATATGCAAAACAGAAACAGACTCAGGGATGTAGAAAAGAAACAGTGGTTTCCAAAGGGGAGAGGGAAGTGGGGGGAGGAAATTAGGGCAGTTACAAACCACTATGTATAAAATAGATAGCAATAAGGATATATTGTATAGCACAGGAAATTATAGCCCATACTTACAGTTTTTGATGTGTCAACATTAGTTCAAAAAAAAGCTCTTAGGAAAAACAAAAGGAACAAACAAAAGCAACTTGAGAGAATTTCAACTTGCTTTAAATGAAGATTTATTGTCATATGGAATGCTGATAATATTGAAATATCTTAAAGGTACAAACATGAATTTCAGAAATACAAATTGAACCAAAATAAATAGGTCAATTAGGTAACTTTTCTTTTGAAAATATGCTAAAAATCTATCTGATTTGTAGCCCGTGAATGTTAAGAACACTTGATTCTTTAGGTGCTTTAGGTCATATTTGGAATAAACATTTCTGTTAATGTTATACAGCCTTAAAACATGCACCATCCTTAGCTATACTGGGGTGTGTATGCACACATGTTAAATACACTGAGCTTCCCCTTCACGAAGTTCATAAGCAGGTGAGGAGGGCATTTGTGAAGAACTGGATTGAATTTAAAGTGCTAAGGTGGGATAATTTTTGTGTATGTGGGCAGACAAATTCAAGTCAGTGAAGGATTGAACTGATCCAAGTTTTAGCAGTCCGTTGAGAGTGAAGAGTGCAAAGCACAGGGCCAAGTGTATGTATAGATTAATTCAGCCCAAGCACCTGTGGTTCATCACATTCTATGCATGAAAAAAATTAGGTGATCCAAAATGAACACTGTATTCTTTGAAGGACTAACATTTCTTAGGCAAGGATAATTATTTTAATCAAAAGGTAATTGGCCTTGTATAGAAATTCTACCTCTTTTTTTCCTGCATCTTCCATATCTTTGTTTTCATTTGGTGGTAAATTTATAAATTATTTTATCCTCTTTTGATTTCTTCTCATTACATTATTTCTGGCTTCCCCCAGTGGCTCAGTGGGAAATAATCCCCCTGTGATGCAGGAGATGCAGATCTGATCCCTGGGTTGGGAAGATCCCCTGGAGCAGGAAATGGCACCCACTCAAGTATTCTTGCCTGGAAAATCCCATGGATAGAGCAGCCTGGAGAGTACAGATCATGGGGTCGCGAAAAGAGTCGCATACAATTTAGCAAGTAAACAACAGCACAGTCTTTCAAATGCTTTTCTTTCTATTAGTTCTGCTCTTTCTTGATACAGTACCCCTCAGTTTCTTTGGGGATTGCTTCCAGGAGTCCACACAGGATATTCCCTCCAAGATATCAAAATAGGTGTATGCTCAAGTCCCTAACATAAAATGGGTAGTTCCATGAATACACTCCTTCCTCTATATCCATGGGTTTCACATCCATGGATAAGGATGGTGAAATGTATTATTTTTCCTTCCTTTCCTTCTTCCACATTCCCTGCCAGAATATTTTTTATTAAAATTAATAGTTTTCAGAAAATATATGTGTAAAGAGCTAACGGGAAGTTAAGAATAATATCAGATTGATGTCTTAGATGATGTTTTGTTTTATAAGTAATAGTGAAAATTCATACCATAATGCAAATAAATCTGGAAGCATTTCTTTCATCATATTTCAAAAAGATGCTCATACCATAGAAGATGTATGCCCCCATATACAACATAAGCTATCTAGCGTGTGTGAGATACCTGTTTAGTGCAAGGAATACAGTATGAAGAACTTCTTTGTGGCTCACAAGGTAAAGAATCTGCCTGTAGTGTGGGAGACCTGGATCTGATCCCTGTGTTTAGAAGATCCCTCGGAGAAGGAAATGGCAATCCACTCCAGTATTCTTGCTTGGATAATTCCATGAACAGAGGAGCCTGGCAGGCTACAGTCTATGGGGTCTCTCAAGGAGTTGGACACAACTGAGCAACTTATATATATATATATATATATATATATATATATATATATATGCAGTATGAGGTTGTTATTTCCTTGGACTTGAGACACTATTCACCTTACAATGACCAGAGATACATATTTAACAGCCACCACTTGTTTACCCATCTTGCATATCAGAGTTGGTGATGGACAGGGAGGCCTGGTGTGCTGCGATTCATGGGGTCGCAGAGAGTCGGACACAACTGAGCGACTGAACTGAACTGAACTGAACTTGTATATCAAGTGGGGAAATCCATCCATCAAATGCAACAAGTTTTTCTTAACTAGTTCAAAGCACAGGCCTTTCCTTAAATGACTATATTGAAATATAAATTCCACTTATCTCCAGTGGCCTCCCCTCAAGTGAATTTAACCTAAAACTCTGTCTACTTATTAGAATAATTATCCTACTTACAGTCTATTTTTTGAGTAAAATGGGATTCTATCAGAAGTATCTCATTGGATACAAAGTGCAAGACTTTTATGAAGCATTTTCTCTTACACTTAGTACAGCCTTACAAACATTAAAGCTCATACCCTCTTTTTCTCAGCAATGGTAAGGAGATACTATTTTAATTGCCTTCAAGAGACATCATAAGAAGCAAAAGGGGGAAAGTATTATTACCTTTGTTTGTGCTCTGAGTTCTTAAGTATCCACTGTATGCTTTCTCTTTGGGTCTGTTTCTAGTGGTATAACCCTTATTAATAGGAATTAGATCAGATTATGATTGTGTTGTGGTTATCTTAATTTTGCATGTTTTCTTCATCAAACAATACATATTTATATTAATTATCTCATATCAGTGTGAATAAAGAAAACCCAGAGCTATTTAGCATTTACTTAACTACTAGCTTTTTTTTGTCTTAGGAACTACTGTATATTTCACTGTAATAACAGTGAGTTATGTTTAGCAGCATTGCCTTCTTTTATTAAAGGTGCATTAATTTAATGTTAGAAACAACCAGCTTTAAAGATGTGATTGGCCTTCAATTCTTTTTAGATTCCTCTTCGAGATGCACTTACCACAAAAATGTGTTCTGTGGGAATTTGGCAACCTAGCTGATGATAGGATAGATCATTTTTAGTTTACAGGAGAAAGCAAATGCTTCACTATTATGTTGTTATTATTTATTATGTCAAAAAGAAAATGTATTTTTAGCTAGCTATGTGCATGTGAGTCCAAATATCATTTGATAAAACTAGTCAAGTGGGAAAGCTTCCACTTCTTTGTGATGACGCATCAAATATGCCCTTATCACTAAAGACATTAAGGTGAAATGGTGATACTTTGTTTTTCCAAGCACCCTTAAAACTAACAGGAAAATCTAAATTACTGTATATTTATTTTTCAGGAGCCAATGAGAAAGAAATAGCCCTAATGAATGGTTTGACTGTTAATTTACATCTTCTACTGGTAAGCTTCCTTTCCCACCAGTGTTTAGAATACACTCATTTACAGAATCTGATTTTTTCCATCTTTAATTCATGAGGATTTGGAGTTTTACTTACTTAAAAATAAATTGTGAGATTATTTTCAATTATTCCAGGAAATGCTGGGCCCTGCTAGAATGGCTTCTTCATAATCATGGGAGAGTTGTCTCTTTACAAACAGCTTTAGAATACTGAGCTCTTATCTTAGAACATAAGGAATAAGAGTCACAGTTGATAAAAAGCTAAATTGCGGCAAGCACACAAAATAACGATGTAAAAATGGTAGCAAGCAGTGATCTTTTCAGAAAGACAGTTTTCCAATATGCTGAGTTTTAGGGGGTTCGACTATGGAATATTATATTTCTGTACATTGATTTTAGGGGGTAGATTAAAAAAGACCCTGTTACTGGGAGAGATTGAGGGCATGAGAAGAAGGGGGCAGTGGAGAATGAGATGGTTAGACAGCATCACCGACTCAATGGACATGAAATGGCTCAATCTCCAGGAGACAGTGAAGGACAGAGAGTCTTGGCCTGCTGCAGTCCAAGATATCACAAAGAGTCAGACATGACTTACTGACTGAACAACAATAACAAACATTGAGTCACTCTGCTTAGGTATTTCTTACATTTTAAGAATTTGGTAATATGTATACCTTAAAATATATATTCTTGGTTTGAAATATGGTGCCTAGAGTAACTAATGTCATGAAAATTTTGTATTTCATTTTTAAGTGAGATTTTGAAAACATGTCTATAGGACAAAGATGGACTATTAAGATACTGATATTTTATTTTTATAATATACAGACATGATTATTAAACATGGCTGAAGGAAAGTGCTTATGGAGTATGTTAAGTATGAAGGTAAACTGCATGACTTTCAGTTTAGACAACTCTGGTTTGGCTCCCAGCTAGATTACTTAAATACCTGTTTGATTTTGGACAAGGGTATTGGCATTTCTGGGTTTCCCAGGTGGGTCAGTGATAAAGAATCACCTGCAGTGCAAGGGATATAAGTTCAATCCCTGAGTCAAGAATATCCCCTGGACAAGGAAATGGCAACCCACTCCAATATACTTGCCTGGGAAATCCCATGGACAGAGGAAATTGGTGGGCTACAGTCCATGGGTTGCAGAAGAGTCAGACACAACTTAGCAACTAAACAACAATTGGCATTTCTAATTTTAATTTTTTCCTTTGTAAAAAATGAGGATGATAATATCTACCTCATACATATAAAACATGATAATATGTGAAAATTGTTTTAGCACCCCGGCCAATGGTCAACATCCAATTAACAATAGCAGTCATCCTTATTGTTATTATTGTCTGTCAGTATTCTCCAAGAACTGCACGGAGAAATGACAAGGCTCCACTGAACACATGAGCTACTTATCCCTGGTGAATCTAGAAATCCCAAATGTTTCATTAGGGCAAAGGAATTTTCAGTTGGATTTAAAATTAGATTTCATACAATCATAAAACTTTAGAAAGATTATGTACTAGAAACCAAATCTACAGCTATGAATAAGACATACATATAGATAGGCTTCCCAGGTGGCAGTAGATAGACTATGATATTTCAGTATCAGAGCAATTGCCATTAAGTGCATTGAGATTTTCAATTTTCAATTAATTTTCAATTAGCATTTAAGTGAAGTTTGAGAATTCATTTTTATCTGATTCACATTTTTCTCTCAAATTTGCTTTCCTACTGATAAACATAGTGAGCAAATATCTTGTTTTTAGAATTCATTGGAAACAACGCTAATTGGAAAAATGTACCTTTGATAGGCATCTAACTGTGTAGTTAATTAATTCCTTTAAAATGCTGGAGATTATAAAATTAAAGTATGGTATAAAAATGAACAAATGTCTATGTTGTACATTAATGCTTTTCTCAATAAATCCATTTCATTGCAGTTATCATTTTTCAAGCCTACACCCAAACGGTATAAAATTCTCCTAGAAGCCAAAGCCTTCCCTTCAGATCATGTAAGGATTCTTCAAATGATATTTATATTCTTTCTACTCTTCCTAAAGGAGCATGTCATTTGCCTGACTTGAATGTTTATTCACTAGTCTTTTCTAAGTAACCTTATAATAAAAAGATCTGTCAAATGCTTTTGATTTATGCATTTTTATAGATTGTAGTTTTATTTCTTTTGTTCAAGTAAAACATGTGTTAAGGGAAGAAAGAATTGAGTAGGAACATTGATTTATTAGTCTTTTTAAAGACACTGAACAAACCACTGGTCTAAATCAAGTGCAGTTATAAATGTTTTATTAATTCTTGTTGCTGTTTGGTTTTATGAAATTAAATCAATACACACCCCAGTACTTAACCCTTTAGTTACCTAAAGTAGGAATATAAACATTTATCTGTCCATTTGCTTTCATAACACACTAGCATAATTATTGGTAGTTTTTAATTTAAAAAATGCCTTGAAGACTTTAAGAATTTTTTGTGGTTCAAGGAAAAAAACCATGCTACTTTTTTTGCAATTTCAGTTGATAAGAAATTTGACTGTTACAGACACCAACACAGATAAAAGCATATTTCAGTTTTAGTATTAGAGAAACTTAATTTCCATCTTTATATTATCACTATTTAAGTATTCTAGCCTATGTCTTATAATTTCAAGGCATTTAATCATTCAAATTAATAGCCATGATCTTACTAAAAAGGATCAAGAATATTTATCTTGAAAAAATTCAGGGTCCCTAAAATTTCTGGTTCCCATTTTCATCTGGGGCTCTCAATGAAGGGAACTTTTTTTATCCGTTTCTTACACTAGCTTACTCTTTTTAGGGCAAGCCATTTCTGTATCCTGTATTGAAGCCTAGCAAGTCTTCACTGCTCACTTTGGTTATTTTCTAAACTCTGTTTTGACTCAAATTAGATTAATTAAATATCTTACTCAAAAAATGTCATATTTCTAAAGAATAAATGACCCTTCATTTCTATCCCTATAATATTTCTGTTCAGATTGCTGCATGTAAATAATGTTAAATTTTTCTCTGATACATTCTGTTTAGTCACTTTTAACCTTGACCTTGAATCTAAAATGATAATATGCTTTTATTGTTATTTTATTATCTTTTTTTGAGATATTTTAATGTACTTCTGTGAACTGGACTTGATTTAATAAATCATCTTTCTTTTCCAGTATGCTGTTGAGTCACAGCTTCAACTTCATGGACTTAACATTGAGAAAAGTATGCGGATTATAAAGCCAAGAGAGGTATATAAGAAAGAGAAATAAATATTCATCATGCTTCTATTTAGTATTGATTTTTTCTTCATTTTCTTCAAAAGTTTATCTTCATTACTTTAATGGAACTTTCAAGAAAGTATAA
Organism: Bos javanicus; assembly: GCF_032452875.1. Classification (NCBI taxonomy): domain Eukaryota; kingdom Metazoa; phylum Chordata; class Mammalia; order Artiodactyla; family Bovidae; genus Bos; species Bos javanicus. Next base: position 53,853,556 of record NC_083869.1, on the reverse strand, counting down.
AAGACCTATACTCTGTTACTATTAGGTCATTTTGCTTAAAATAGAAACTTAACTCAGAAGTGTATTTATTTTAATTTTTTCAAGAGCTTGTCATATTATAAGCAAACTATTTTCCTATCAATACCACTAGAGTCTGCCATATTCTTCAGTGGGATGGGAGGTGATAGCAACTTGCATATATCATTTTCAAATTTAAATGCCATTGCCTGTGGGTGCCATTAAAATCACATTAAAAATCAGTTATATTTGTTGAAGTTGAATGATGCCTATCTTTTTGCCCCTCTTAATCTAAGTACCAAATGTTTGCCTCTGAGTTTAGTCTGGGGTATTGAAAAGGACTTAGTGTAGCAGAAGGAAATTAGGTTTACAATCTTGTTATTACTCCCCAGGGAAATCCCCGTGACTTTGTGTTACTTACTTTATCTCTGAGATTTCTTTATATTTAAACAGATTACAAAGGAAACAGTTGGGCTTGACCATATGTTTAAGATCTAAAATACTATGCCCTTTATATTAATAAAGCTGTAAGGCTAAGTTGTACAGGCTTTGATATCTAAACCCTGCAGCTTGTGTGACTTGGCACCAACAGATTCACACAGGATAAATTTTAGGTTTCATGTATGTATGACACTCCCAAGTCAATGTTTGCACAATTATTTCTTTCAACCCAAAACCAATTTGAGAAATTAAAGATCTACTCTATTCACTTCTTTTTGGCAACATGTTATTAATGGCACAGAAAGTTCTCACAGCTTTGGAATGATATGTTTCATATATTATATATAAATTGCTTATTTCTAGTAAAAATGACTATAGCCATCACAAGTTTTTGTTTTTTTTTTAACGTAATAAGTGTTGTGGAGCTGTATGACTTAATCATATATTTGGGACTACTCTTTAGCATTACTAGATTGAAGCAGGTCAACATGAAACAGAACCATATCTTATCATTGAAAATAAATTTCTCATTTTCTTAGTACTGATTCTTTAAAGGAATAAAGCATTAGTATATAGAGCACTTTCCTTACTTTTTTAAACAATTATAATGGACAAAATGTATTAGCTTCCTCTACAGGAAAAAAAAAAAAAGAGGTTGGGGTTGTCATGTTACTAATTTTACCTTAAATTTTTTTCTTAGAATTACTATTTTTTAATTTAAAATTTATTTTTAACTGGAGGATAATTGCCTACAATATTGTGTTGGTGTCTGCTATACAACAATTTGAATCAGTCATATATCCCCCTCCTTCTTGAACCTCCCTTTCACCTCTCCCCCATCCCACCTCTGTAGGTTATCACAGAGCACCAGGTTGAACTTCCTGTGCTATACACCAACCTTCTCCTAGCTATCTGTTTTACATATGGCAATGGATATGTTTCAGGGCTATTCACTCAACTCCTCTCCTTCCCCCACCGTGTCCACAAGTTTGTTCTCTATGTCTTTATCTCTATCCTGCCCTTCAAGTAGATTGACCAGTACAATTTATCACTCTTATTTTTATAGATTATCATTTTTTCAAACAAGTCTCAGACTACTAGCAGAAATTAGCATATTATTACATATGTGATACATATGATATATGCCTAATGTGGGACATAGTAATTGGCAAATAGTAAGAGTTACCAAAATTAAAAACAATTGAAGAAAAATCCATTAATACTGTAATGAGTTTTCCCCAAATATTAATGTAGCTAGTGATACTTTGATTTCAAGACCATGTCAGATTGAGCAGTGTAGAAAATTCATGAAGACTTCATAAATAGATGAGAATTATTAGGCTACAAATTTATAATTTGTATCTGGCAGAGTCCTTTCACTCAAGTTGTTTATAAGACCAAATTAAATCATTCACAATATTCACAAACTAACTGATCACTGAATTGTGGGAGAAAAGTAACCTTGATAATATTGAATTTCATTGATAATTTCTTTGTGTTTGGATCTTTACCTTCAGATTGGTATGGAATAGATATTACTCTTAAATTAATAGAAAATATTAGGTTAAGTTTCACTCAGATGATGTATATGTGTCTTTTATCTGGAAAAAATTAATGATTTTAGATTGATAAGTAAAATACTAATTTGCAAGAAATCAGTTTTGACATTTAATATTTTATGGATATCCTATTTTTCTGGTATTTTATTGGATGGGAATAAAAATGAAATAATTTATAAGTATCTAAATAGTAAAGATTAATTGAAAAACTGAAGAATAAAATCAGGCAATAGAGTTTTGCAAAAACTTATACTTTATAAAATACTTTTTACTATTGTATTATCATTTCTTAATAACAAAAAGCATGTTCAAATGCATGTTCTTGCCAGATTTTTGAAGACTCTTAACTTGAAAAAAATACCTTTGCTTTTTCTTATGATAAGAAAGATCCCAAAGTGATTTTTGGATTGGGAAATATAAACGGAAAAGTTGTCATTGTGGATATTGTGTAATTTATGCCTACCATGACTTTAGGGGGAAGACACATTGAGATTAGAGGATATCCTTGAAGTAATTGAGAATGAAGGTGACTCTATTGCAGTGATCCTTTTCAGTGGTCTGCATTTTTATACCGGACAGCTCTTTAATATACCTGCCATCACAAAAGCAGGACAAGCAAAGGTATGTGCACCATTTCTTCCTCCCCACTTTGTCCAGAACATCTATATACACACACACGCACACACACACACACACACACACACGTGTATATATGATATGTGAAAGTGTCAGTCACTCAGTTGTGTCTGACTCTTTGCAACCCCATAGATTGTAGCCTGCCAGGCTCCTCTGTCCATGGATTTCTCCAGGCAAGAATACTGGAGTGGCCATTCCCCTCTCCAGATCTTCCCTTCCCAGGGATCAAACCCAGGTCTCCCATGTTGCAGACAGACTCTTTACTGTCTGAGCCACCAGGGAAGCCCCATATGATACATGTATATATATTTGCCTAAAGTAAAATATTTATGTTTTAAAATATATTTAATATATGTGTATTTAATACATATATTTTAAAATTTAAAGTTTATTAAATACACTTTAAAATATGAATATTTAGCTTTAGGCATCTCTGTTTAAACCTCTTTTGTTACTTCTGTGGTCATACCTCCTTATTAGCATCTGCTCTCTCAATGTCTACCTCTAATCAGCGGGATGGGTGAGATTCCTTAAGTGTTGTCATTGGTACAGAACTGCTCAGTCAGCAGAAGTAGCCAATACTTAGGATAGTAACTATATATTAGGACTATTAGAAACTCAACTCTGGTGCTGAGTTGAGTTTCTATAACTCATTCTAAATATCAGATCAGATCAGATCAGATCAGTCACTCAGTCGTGTCCGACTCTTTGCGACCCCATAAATCACAGCATGCCAAGCCTCCCTGTCCATCACCAACTCCCAGAGTTCACTGAGATTCACATCCATCGAGTCAGTGATGCCATCCAGCCATCTCATCCTCTGTTGTCCCCTTCTCCTCTTGCCCCCAATCCCTCCCAGCATCAGAGTCTTTTCCAATGAATCAACTCTTCACATGAGGTGGCCAAAGTACTGGAGTTTCAGCTTTAGCATCATTCCTTCTAAAGAAATCCCAGGGCTGATCTCCTTCAGAATGGACTGGTTGGATCTCCTTGCAGTCCAAGGGACTCTCAAGAGTCTTCTCCAACACCACAGTTCAAAAGCATCAATTCTTCAGCGCTCAGCCTTCTTCACAGTCCAACTCTCACATCCATACATGACCACAAGAAAAACCATAGCCTTGACTAGACGAACCTTTGTTGGCAAAGTAATGTCTCTGCTTTTGGATATGCTATCTAGGTTGGTCCTAACTTTCCTTACAAGGAGTAAGCGTCTTTTAATTTCATGGCTGCAGTCACCATCTGTAGTGATTTTGAAGCCCACAAAAATAAAGTCTGACACTGTTTCCACTGTTTCCCCATCTATTTCCCATGAAGTGGTGGGACTGGATGCCATGATCTTCGTTTTCTGAATGTTGAGCTTTAAGGCAAATCTTTCACTCTCCACTTTCACTTTCATCAAGAGGCTTTTTAGTTCCTCTTCACTTTCTGCCGTAAGGGTGGTGTCATCTGCATATCTGAGGTTATTGATATTTCTCCCGGCAATCTTGATTCCAGCTTGTGTTTCTTCCAGTCCAGTGTTTCTCATGATGTACTCTGCATATAAGTTAAATAAACAGGGTGACAATATACAGCCTTGACGAACTCCTTTTCCTATTTGGAACCAGTCTGTTGTTCCATGTCCAGTTCTAACTGTTGCTTCCTGACCTGCATATAGGTTTCTCAAGGGGCAGGTCAGGTGGTCTGGTATTCCCATCTCTTTCAGAATTTTCCATAGTTTATTGTGATCCACACAGTCAAAGGCTTTGGCATAGTCAATAAAGCAGAAATAGATGTTTTTCTGGAACTCTCTTGCTTTTTCCATGATCCAGAGGATGTTGGCAATTTGATCTCTGGTTCCTCTGCCTTTTCTAAAACCAGCTTGAACATTTGGAAGTTCACAGTTCGCATATTGCTGAAGCCTGGCTTGGAGAATTTTGAGCATTACTTTACTAGCGTGTGAGATGAGTGCAATTGTGCGGTAGTTTGAGCGTTCTTTGGCATTGCCTTTCTTTGGGATTGGAATGAAACTGAGCTTTTCCAGTCCTGTGGCCACTGCTGAGTTTTCCAAATTTGCTGGCATATTGAGTGCAGCACTTTCACAGCATCATCTCTCAGGATTTGGAATAGCTCAACTGGAATTGAGCCATTCCAGTTATTCCATTCTAAATATAACTATATTCTAAATATAGTTATAACTCTAATTCATTCTAAATATAATCATATAACTCATTCTAAATATAATCTATGCTCATTAACCCTATGTACCTGAAGGGGAGATGAAGAATAAAAGTTTATCATAGATGTGATTTTACCCAGTTTACTTTAAGGAAGCCCTTATACTGCCTATAATGAGTAATTTTCCTTAAATACTACTGAATAATATTTACACAGTATACTATTATGAAACAGTAACTCTTTATATGTGTCTTGTGAAAAAGTGTTTTAGTATGTTTGCTTGAAAAAAATAAGAGGGAAAACACTTAACAGTTACAATTTGTATTTAAAATCTTTAAGTGTTCTATTTGATTTAGCAATCAAGCCATATATTTAAAAAGCCATATATATTAACAATCAAATTATATTCTTAACATTAGGAAGTTATGGGATTAATACATAAGTGAGATCTAGTTAATATATTCAGCTATTGAAGCTAATGAATGGAACTAATGAAAAGAAATTTAGCACCATTACCAGTGGTCTCTAGGAATTTCCAACCACAACTTCCAAATGATTTGATAAATATGAAAGTGGTGCATTACAAAAGATATAATGATGATGTCTTCTTAATTTAGATATTAAAGCTTAAGCACCAAAATAAACATAGTTCAATAAAATACCATATTTTAAAATGTTATGTAAGTAATTAGAAGTCTCTGATCGCCTTACTATACATGCATGTCTCATTAACTTTCATAGAAATGAGGCAGGAAGGTAGATAAGAAAGATGGTGGGTTTTGGAATCACTCAGTCTGAGGTTCTAATCTTGGCTAGGTCAGTTAATTTTATATGAACTTGGGCAAGTTACTTGACTCTTCTGAGTCTTTGTTTTCAAAAGCGTTAGTTGGAATAACAGAACCCACTTGATGAATGCAGTGCTGATTATGAAGATTATGAAATTATCTATTAGATTGCACATATTCTGCTATTAAATAGCGGTTACTTCCCACTTTCCCCTGTCCTCAACAAGCGTGAAGTTAAGAAAGTGGCTTAAATATACATTTTCTTTCATTTCTCATTAAAAAGCAAAATAAACTTGTTTACTACATATTATATGTAACTCCCATTCAACTACTTTGATGCTGAAACCATTCTTTCAGTATTTTGCAGGCTTTCTTTCACTTACAAAATGTGGTAACTGCCTACTAGGTAAGACTCTCATTGAGTTTTCAGTCATAGAAAGCAAGGTAGGAATGAGTAGTTCCATATAAATGCAACTGTACAGAAATGATGGATACTATGGGAGTGAAATGGTGATCTAGCTGACTTCAATTTATCCATTATCAAAATTATTCTAACAGATATTTATACTCTTGCTAGACAATTCCCTTCATTCTCAATGAAGATTTAGAAAAAGTATTTAAAATGTAGATTTACATAGCTCTCTTGGGTGGTCTATGAAGATAAAGCTGAAGAGAGAGAAAGAAAATTAAAGGTGTCAATCAAGAAAGAGTTGGGAAATCTGAGGTGGAAAAATGCCATTAAAGAGTCACTATTATGAATGTCTAAGTGAGATTAAGAAAAAAAAAGAAAAGTTTCCATAAATATGGTTGGAACAAAAACTGATTAATAAAAGCCAACATTAGTAGATTTTCAAGTAGAAACTTCAAATGAAAGAGAAGAGGGAGATAGAATTTTTGAAAAATATATTAAAGAAATACATATATACCAAAAAGATCACAAATTATAAGTGGGTAGATGAGTTATTCTGAACTCTTACAACCATCATCTAGATCAAGAAATTTCTAGAACATTTATAAAACTCAGAATCCTCCATGTATATAAATATATACATATTAGTTTTGTCCATCTTTGAACTTCATATGAATGGATTAACATACACTGTTTTATGTCTTTTTATTTGCTCACAAATGTATTTGTGAAGTTCATCCATTTTTGTTCAAACAGTTTTGAGTGTTTTCCTTTTCATTTCAGTATATTATTGTATTATATGAAATAGATCACCATTTAATTTTTTTTATTCTAATCATTTGAGGGCCATTACAATAAATTTTATTCTAACCTTATAAATCTATATCCTTATACATTTCTTTGGGTATGCATTCACACCCATTTCTGTTAATTCAGTTCAGTTCAGTTCAGTCGCTCATTCGTGTCCAACTCTTTGCAACCCCATGAATTGCAGCAAGCCAGGCCTCCTTGTCCATCATCAACTCCCGGAGTTCACCCAAACTCACGTCCATAGAGTCGGTGATGCCATCCAGCCATCTCATCCTCTGTCATCCCCTTCTCTTCCTGCCCCCAATCCCTCCCAGCATCAGGATCTTTTCCAATGAGTCAATTCTTCGCATGAGGTGGCCAAAGTATTGGAGTTTCAGCTTTAGCATCATTCCTTCCAAAAACACCCAGGACTGATCTCCTTCAGAATGGACTGGTTGGATCTCCTTGCAGTCCAAGGGACTCTCAAGAGTCTTCTCCAACACCACAGTTCAAAAGCATCAATTCTTCCACGCTCAGCTTTCTTCACAGTCTAACTCTCACATCCATACACTACCACTGGAAAAACCATAGCCTTGACTAGACGGACCTTTGTTGGCAAAGTAATGTCTCTGCTTTTCAATATGCTATCTAGGTTAGTCATAACTTTCCTTCCAAGGAGTAAGCGTCTTTTAATTTCATGGCTGCAGTCACCATCTGCAGTGATTTTGGAGCCCACAAAAATAAAGTCTGACACTGTTTCCACTGTTTCCCCATCTATTTCCCATGAAGTGATGGGACCAGATGCCATGATCTTCGTTTTCTGAATGTTGAGCTTTAAGGCAAATCTTTCACTCTCCTCTTACACTTTCATCAAGAGGCTTTTTAGTTCCTCTTCACTTTCTGCCATAAGGGTGGTGTCATCTGCATATCTGAGGTTATTGGTATTTCTCCCGGCAACCTTGATTCCAGCTTGTGTTTCTTCCAGCCCAGCGTTTCTCATGATGTACTCTGCATATAAGTTAAATAAACAGGGTGACAATATGCAGCCTTGATGTACTCCTTTTCCGATTTGGAACCAGTCTGTTGTTCCATGTCCAGTTCTAACTGTTGCTTCCTGACCTGCATATAGGTTTCTCAAGGGGCAGGTCAGGTGGTCTGGTATTCCCATCTCTTTCAGAATTTTCCATAGTTTATTGTGATCCACACAGTCAAAGGCTTTGGCATAGTCAATAAGGCAGAAATAGATGTTTTTCTGGAACTCTCTTGCTTTTTCCATGATCCAGAGGATGTTGGCAATTTGATCTCTGGTTCCTCTGCCTTTTCTAAAACCAGCTTGAACATTTGGAAGTTCACAGTTCGCATATTGCTGAAGCCTGGCTTGGAGAATTTTGAGCATTACTTTACTAGCATGTGAGATGAGTGCAATGTGCGGTAGTTTGAGCATTCTTTGGCATTGCCTTTCTTGGGGATTGGAATGAAAACTGACCTTTTCCAGTCCTGTGGCTCTGCTGAGTTACATGCTTAGATTTGGCATTTTTAGAATATAATGTAGGTGTATGTTAAATCCAGATCAACAATGACAACTTTCCAAAGGTTTAAGGTCATATACTCTCACCATGAATTTCTGTAACTCTACATTTTCACCAATAGCAAATCTGATTAGTTTGTAATGATAATGCATTGCAGTTTTAATATGAACTTCTCTAATTATTGGTGAAGTTGCAGATATTTCAAATGTGTACTTGCTAAGTTTATTTTTTTCTGTTATGAAGTGCTTGTTCAAGTGTCTTGTCCAATTTTTCAATTGGTTATCTCTTTGTTATAAATAGTATAGAAATTGATTCTGATGTAAGGAGAAGATAAATGATTTCTAGTGATCATCTAAAAGGAAAACTAATAAATTAATCAAACAACAACTGGTAGTGTAGTATGGCCTGTATTCACATAATGAATTTAGAGAATGCTGAGGCTTTACTTAACTGAGGAGAAGACCTGGGATCATGACAAATGTGTGAGGCCAATGAAAACTAAGCATAAGATCAGGTTAGAGAGCCATATTATAAGGGAAGGCCAGCATGTGAAAAGAGACATCATATTCATATTTTGTCTCTGAAGCTATCTACTTAATTTTGTATTATTGGCCAACCTACTATCTTGGAGCGCTGCCATATATATATATATATATATATATATATATATATATATATTCATATTCTATTACTTGTTTGTACTAATAATTTCTTCTCATCTACACTCACTGGGTGTTCCCTATTTTCCTCTGAATTACTGTCCCTAGAGATTTTGACTATTGGCACCAGTCAACTTTCACTACCAAGTAAAAGCTACAGGCTACTCCTACCCTTGAAAATTATTTATGACCACCTAACTATTACACTCAGAACTTCTATATGCACCTTGAGATCAGTATGCTCCAGAGTTGTCTCCCTCCAAAATACCACTACTGTTTCACACTACTATCCTTATAGTCCTTTATAGACTCAACCCTGACAGTTTCCTGTTCTTTACCTTTTCAACCAATCACTTCTTAATTCTTTCCTCTCAGGGTTAGTCTTTCCTTTAATATTCCTTAATCAATTATGAAGGTTTTCAGCTGCAAAAAAAAAAGTCCCAGAAGAAAAAATAGCTGAAAATTAGAAATTTATTTTTCTCACAACAGAAGACTTGAGGCAGGAGTTTGCTAGGATGCAATTATGAAGGTTTTCAGCTGCAAGAAAAAAAAGTCCCAGAGGAAAAAATAGCTGAAAATTAGAAATTTATTTTTCTCACAACAGAAGACTTGAGGCAGGAGTTTGCTAGGATGCACTAAGCAGTTCAGTAACGTTAGTGTGACATCTCCAGGGCTTTCTGATATGTCCTTCAGATTTCTTATGTCATAGTCGCTAGGAGAGTTGTCCCAAATCCAGATATCACAGTTCGCATAAAGAAAGAAGAGAGGAGAAAGAGCACTACAGTTTTATCCATCCTTTTCATCCAAAGTGCAAAGTCTTTCCCAGAAAAACCTAGCAGTTTCCAGTTTCTGATTCAATGCTTTTTGAAGCAGTAGCTTTGAGGAAGCATGAGTAAAGGACTTTTTAGCTTTTATGGACCTAAACCAAAGAGAGGCTAAAAACAGAGCTGGGAAGGTGTTTGGGCTAACAAACCCACAGTACTTCTTGCATCTTCCAAGTATACCCCCATGAAACATCATTACTTCTATTCTTCTAGCCCTCTGTAATTTTTCCTTCTTTCCTTCTTTTTTTCATATTTGTTTTATGCCCCATTTCACAAAGCATTTGAAACCAATTCATGGGCAATTTAACAGACAACATAATGAAATGTAAAGAGAGAGAAATAAAAAGAAAATCTAGATCATCTGGTGGAATGAATAATAATTCTCACAAATAATAATTTCTCAACCTGGACTATGATAAGAAACAGGTAATTAGAAATTATTGTCAATGGAAACTCTTGGTAGAGAAGATAGACTAAGTCTTGGTAACAAGTAGATAGAGCCAAAAATGCCTTCACTGTGATAAATATTTATTAGTTGCTCATCCAGCAATCAAGGATCAAGTTACCAGGGGTTCAGGGTTGTATCCTATGGCTTTCATATCCTAGAACTTCTGTTAATATTCAGCCAAAGGAATGGGATTTATTTCCACTTGTATTCCATTGATTAATGCATGGTCATTGTTGGGAAATGAAGTATATCTGTGTGCTCAAGAAGAACAGCTATTAGCTTTGCCACCTGTAATTCAGGTATTTTTGCTTGCTGATGGAGTATTATACTATAATTCTGAAAGTAGTGAAGCATTTGCATTAATGAAATATTTATATAGTAGAGACAGAGCTGACTTGGCCTTGAACTCATGCCTTTCTCTTAGTTTCTAGCATAGTTTAAGTGGCTTAATTCATTTACCAATCAATGTGAGTTCATTTCTCCACTTAGTAAATGGGGAAGGTAACAGTGCCCATGTATTTGCTCTAAGCAGAAACAAGGTACTATTCCTGAAACAGTGCATTGCAAGTAATAAGTAAACATTATCACCATATATAAAAAAATCACAGTGTAATATCCAATCTACAAAAAAAACAACAAAGAAATAATGCATCCTTAGAAAGTGAAATATTCAGAACTTTACTCTACTTGGACACTTCTACACTAGATTATGAAAGAAAACAAGAAGCAACATGGTTAGGATTCAACAGACTAGACCGAAATTTTTTTTTAATTATGTAATGAACTAACAACAATTTTAATAATCTTATCCCTAAAAAAACTCATTGCCAAATGCTTGTATTCCACTTTCCCTCTCCAATGCCATACAAAATGTCCTTCAGCACTCTGGAACTCAAGGTGCCTGGCAGATAGTGGTTCCAAATAAATATTTTTTGACTGAATGAATGATTAATTATCTTATTTATCATATATTTTACACTATTTTACTGTATATGGATGCTGGAATGTTAGTTTCTTTTAGCCTAAAGAAAATTGAAATGCAAATTACAGCCAAAAAGAAGACTAAATTTTGCAACCCTGTGTTTTGTTTTATTAGCTTCTCCTTTGTTGCGTGGTACTCTCTAGTGGGTGTGAGTATGAACATCTCTCTTAGACCCAACTATAAGCTGCCTAAATAATTAATAAATAATAATTGCAATTATAACCACAAAATTTAAATACAGAATGAATTAATTCTGGATTCAGAATAATATATGACAAAAGCAGAAATATGAATAAAGACCTCATTATAATAAAGAAAGACATATTTTAGTTTTAACATCATTTAATAAAAACTGAGGTATCTAAATAACACTCATATATAAATGGTCACTTCATTGATGCATCCACTTATCTTCAGGGAAGGTTTAAATTATTGTTAAAAATTTTGAGACTTTTTAGGAGATAAATAATTGATCAAAGCTCAAAATTCAATAGGAAACTTGGCTGGGATGCTTCTAATACTGAAGACTAGGAGTTAACTCTCATGGACTATTATAGAAGAATAATATCAATAATACTTGCATGAGATCAAGATTTGAGCAGTGAATCAGTTAGGAAAAATCAGTACCAGATACTTTTATATACAACTATAACATAAACTGGCATGTTGTAGGAAATGTTTATATATAATGAATAAACCCTTTCCGAAAAGATTTAATATTCAGATGCTCAACATTAAGTAATCTTTACTAGAAATTGTAGTACACACAGCCATTATTTTATTAAAGTCACTGCCAGTTCACCAAACAGGATCTTGTCCTTAGTGCATAAAAAGAATCTTGTCTCTATATTCTCTGTAATAGAGCAATACACATTTGAATCTTTTATCCATTATTTCTATCAGCAAATATTTGAAGAGTAAATTATAATAATAGAATTCTAAATAAGAACTCCTAATTTAGCCTGGAGTGTTAGACTGACCTTCTTAGACAAGATGAGACCTCAGCAAATCCTAAAATTATGAGTAGGAATTAACTAGGTAAAAACCCCTCCAGGAGAAAGATAATATGGTGGAGCCATTCTACATATTAAAAAAAAAAAAAAGAATTGCAAGGAAGCAAATACTTCAGTATAATTTGATTGTAAAAAATGCTGTATGATTTGATAGAAAAGGTATGATAAAAAATGAGTCTATAAAGCAGACAGAGGCTGGGTAAATAAGGGCCCACTAAGCTATATTATATGTCTTGAACTTCTCTTAAAGACATAGGGAGCCACTGAAAGCTTTTAGACAATTAAACAAACTGGGTTTTGTTTTAATTTTAAAAAGATATGCCCCACTTACAGGAATGGGTAGGGAGAAGATGAATAAAGAGTCATCTTCAGTCTCTATGCAAAAAGTTTAAAACTCTCTGTCATGATACAGTTCAAAAGATAGGGGTACCAGAGGACAGATCCATTTCTTACCAAATGAAATATTTTCTGATCTCTTCATAGATCACTCTTATTTAAACATTTTATCTTAGTGATATTAAAGACAAAATTTGTATAAGCATCAGAAATGAAGGATCTGTACTAAACTCTGATTTCACCTAGATTTCAATCTATCCACAGAATACAAGGATTAAAAATAATAATAATAATAACACACACACACACATACATACAGTCAGAGACAGAGAGAGAGAGAAGGGAAAAATGACCTAAATTTTAGATGGACCATCTCATTAACTAAGCATACTTTACTTCGGGAATAGCAAAGGATTATTCTGTTTAGAAATACAAAATACACGCTCTGTAGTTTATCCAAGTAGGAGCCTGGAGTCAATGTTTGTGAGGATCAATGCCCAAGAATCTAAAAATTTTGAGCTGTCCCTAAGAAGTTTTCATCAGATGTTTTATCTAATTTAAGCTTTTCATTAAATGGACCATGTGAGGAAGATTGATTAATTCTCAATAGAAGAGAAATTTGCACTCAAGATGTTTTAGGATTACAGATCTGAGAAAAGCAAGACTCCAAATTGTCAATCAGGATTGTTGCTTTGGCAACTACTCTCATCAAAGCCATGGTGGATAATTATTTCTTCTGATCTAGCCCCATCCAAACCCAGAATTCCCCAAATGAAAGTGTATACTTAGGGTTTCTTTTAGATGATATACATTTTACAAAATACTTAAGTTGCCTTAGACTAAGGCTGTGTTCAGTCGTGTCCAACTCTTGTGACCCCATAGACTGTAGCCTGCCAGGCTCCTCTGTCCATGGGATTCTCCAGGCAAAAATACTGGAGTGGTTTAAGATCTATGTTTTTTAGCCACTTGATAAACAAAGGAAGGGTGATTTAAGTCTTTGTTAAGCTGAAAAATGAAAGTGTTTCAACATGAAATGTACACATACATTTTAATTTAATCACTAACCACCATAAGAATGGAAAGAAAAATGTGTGTTTGATGGCAATCAATGTAGGTGGAATTTCAAAAGATCTTTAAGCAGGAAAAAAAAATCCCCAATAAAATGTGAGATTTCTCTTAATGTCCTTCTTCATGTTATCCTTATTTAACCAGGTAAATTATGTATGCAAACAAAATCAAAAACTGAGCTGAGAAGGCAATGTTCATTTTCTTAGGAAATTATCTTAAGTAAGGTGGTGAGCAAAGCGGATAACCATAGCATTGTCTATAAAAACTAGATTTAAGGGAAGAAATTAAAGAATGATGTATTTAAGAATTATCCCATAAACTTCTTTGCAATATTATCAAGTTCAGTATGTAGTAAACTTAATAATATAAGCAAATTTGGTTGAGAAAATGAGCATTCAGGTTGACATAGTAATCACTAGAAAACCATATTAGGGAAGAGTGTACTTTCATTTCTAATCAAAATGGTGCTTTATTCGATATAGAGCACCATTGCCACATGATGGATAAATTAAATAGCTGCTTTCAAACCAATGTATAACAGGATAGGTAGATAAAACAGATATGTAAAGGTTAAAGGTTTCCACTTACCTGAAAAGTAACTGCCCATTATTGGGAGGTTGTGATTAGGTCCTGGTGTCTCCTATTTGATCCCTTGCCTCATTTTTCCCACATGATGCCCATCACTCTTCTATCATTTGTGGAATGTAGTTCAGACCATTTCAGACTTTTTATAATTATGCATATACTTAATTTAATATTGTATTTCCTCTGCTGTCCTTCACAGACTTATATTTACGCTAAACCAAATGTTTCACATGTTTTCTGTACAGATGTCACACTGTTGCCATGCCTTTATTCTTAGTTTTCCTTCGTCTTTGGACTTCCACATATGAAGATTCTATGCCTCTATCCCAGCTCAACCACTATCTGCTTCACAGGTTATGACTGGTCCTAGAGAATTGCTGACCCTCTTTGTATATGCAAATGTGGTACATTAAAAATTTTTAATTACATGCCAATAATGACAGATCAAAAGATTTCATATAAAAACTCCTAGTTTTAAATACCTTCTGAAAAGTGACATGTTTGGCAACATTAGACCATCATTAACCTAGGATAACAAGTGGTAAGACTGAGTCATAGCTCTGCCCACTAGATGGAACTTTAGTTCTTCAACACAACTCCCATTTCTACCTACTGACCTCAGCACTGAAGCAGAGTGACAGCTGGCATATATATATTTCTACTTACATTACAGCATTCTTACAAAACTGAGTAAAGGGGAGTATTTCTTATAGGCTCAACTCACAATATTTCTTGACTAACTCCTGTGGAACCATGAGGGGGCGATCCTTGATCTTTGTCATAAAATTTTTCTCATTCCTCTGTGTCAGGCTAAATCTATCTTCCTGTTGTATTTCCACAGCATGATAGAAAATGTATTATTGGTCCCATTTTGCACTATCTTGTAATTATTTATATGCATATCTATAAAATTTAGGAAGCTTTGGTAAGTAGAATGTTCAATGACTGATTGAGGGTAGGCCTTACAAACTTCACAGGCTCATACTTTTCATATATATAATTAATGCTTTCATATACATAACTCAGTGCTTTTCATATACATAATTATTTATCATTAAATGGATACCTGTTTGGTCAGTGAATGGGTAAATGTGTATATCAGTAAGGATGGATTAGGCTGTTTTATGGATCACATATTGCATAAAAAGCATAACTATGCTCCCATTTAATTAGAATCAGAAAATTCTGAAGAATTACTTATAATGGTTAATTACTTTAAAAAATCAAAATACTTGTTGTAAAATTTGAGATCTTTTTCAAATTCCATTTCTACTCTTTGACATACTTAGGGCATGCAGACAACTCCATTAAATTATTAAACATTAAATGAACTAAATTAAGCTTGAAAAATTACCTTGAGCTATTTTTCCCATCTTGGGTATCCGAAATAAATCAAACAAACTATATTCTGTGTGAGAACCTTGCCAGCTGGAGAAAGACTCTAGAAGAGAACAGTATTACTCAATTTGTTTTATTTTTCTTCTTTGGTTTTGCACTTACTTCTGACAATAAATAGAGGAGACAATAGCTGTTTTTTCTGGTAAAAGAAATAGCTGAAATTTACTCTTGAAAGCACACTCTGTTAGGTAGTAAGACATTTTTACCTGCAAATTACACAACACTTTAGAGTCTGAAGGGTTTTTCTCTTTTCCTCCCTCTCTAATCCTTTACTTTTCCTGCCCAAGTAGCTGTTAGCTTTTAGCTCTGTCTCAGACCTTCTTAACTGACACCGACCCTCCCCCCCAACTTAAATTTCATTAGCAAAATGCTCCCAATATTCCTACTTTCTATTTCTCATCTCTGGATTTGTCAGTCTCATCAATCTTTACTTTTAAAAAAGTCAGGCTAAAAGGATGAATCTAGTTTCTTCAAGAGTGCCTTGTACAAAGGTAATAATACTAGGTGCTGCTGATGGCTTTCTTTGCTTCCGGTACTTGTGATGTAGTATTTACAATATTCCCAGCTATGCTAACAGGGAGCTTTTCCCACGATTCATTGAGGGAAACTGAGTCTGAGAGAAGTTAAGCACTTGTTCAAGCTGACTTAGCCATCTGGGAAACTGGAGTCTGGCTCCATACCTCTCTTTCCACTATATTTTCTCCTTTTACAGCTGCAAACTTAATGTGTAATGACAAAGCAGTCTCAACATTTGGAAAGTCTAAGAAAATATTTATAGCCCTCTTTCTTGGTTATTTTTTCTTGGGAAACTGAGGCCCCTGTCTTCAGGGTTGCATGATCATCTCTTCAGTTTAGAGAATGTTAAACCGTAGTTTTTACTTTGCCCTAGATGTCAAGGATGCGGAGAAGGAGATGACACCCCACTCCAGTACTCTTGCCTGGGAAATCCCATGGACGGAGGAGCCTGGTAGGCTGCAGTCCATGGGGTCGTGAAGAGTCGGACACGACTGAACGACTTCACTTTCACTTTTCACTTTCATGCATTGGAGAAGGAAATGGCAACCCACTCCAGTGTTCTTGCCTGGAGAATCCCAGGGACGGGGGAACCTGGTGGGCTGCTGTCTACAGGGTCGCACAGAGTCCGACACGACTGAAGCGACTTAGCAGCAGCAGCAGCAGCAGATGTCAAGGATAAGAATCAGAATTATTGCTGAATAAGATTCTGTCAGTGCCAGCATTCAACAGTACCCCAACTCAGAACTTCAAACACACTCCTTCCAACTGCTCTCTTTAAGAGATGCCCCGAGACACTGATGGGTCTCCTTCTGATGGGTCTCAGGTAGTTTCACTGGTAATAGCTCTCACCAATGACAGTGTCATTGCCATTCCTGGTAGCAGCTCTTTGGGGCTTTTAGATGTGTTTGCACAAGCCCTCTCTCTAATTAAATGAGCTTACCAACTTACACATGATTGGGAAGCTAATCTACATGACACTGGGGAGAATTTCAACGAAAAGTCCACTGAACCCTTTAATGGTAGCTGAGTTACAGAGTACTCTCTAGAAATTTCATTCTGTCACAGGTATATTGACCCCTCACTAAATATCAGATTCCAGGATTTGAAAGAGACAGACAGACAGATGGATAGAGAGAATAGATTAAGAAAAACTCCACTGTCTCTGCCTTTAAAGAGTCATATGCGGCATAGAGGCACATAAAAAGGAAATTGTTCTAGACTGTGTTAGTACTTGTCAAAGGTAAAAACAAATCTGTGAAAATGTCTTAGAATATCAATCTAGTCTAATACCACAAAAAGTAGAGTTGTGCATGTTCCAGTTCATCTTAATGACTGGGTCAAAACCACACACTGCAAATTGACTCAAGAATAAGTCAGATAGCGTGGGAGATGTAGTCTCACTCAAGTTCAGAAACTATCATTTTCCTCCAGGCATCTATTCAGAGAACTAGAGTGCATAGCTATTAAGACAGAGCTATTTTTCCAGACTCCAGTTGCCAGTGTTCCCCACAGGCTACCTGGTCAGCTATGTAAACTCTATAGCTAAAACAGTTCTGGAATTTAAACAGAGTACCTTGAGATACATATTAATTAAAAAAAAAAAAATAGAGGCTGTCTTTCCTGTGACATAAATAGAGCCTGGAAAGGTGTCTAAAAATGCACCAGATTGGCCATCTTCAGTGAGCGGAGTGGAGGTCTACTCATCTTCAGTGAGTGGAGTTCTACCACCCCATTCAGGACTCTGGGGTTTCCAAGCAAAGATGAGCTCCTTAGGACGTGCCCGTGTCCATTCTCTTCTTCCCAATATTCCACATCCTGTCACTTCACTGTTACTTTTCCAACAGAACACATTCTTCATAAACATATTTTCTTTTAGTTAACTACAGCTGTAAGCTACTATACTTTCTGAAAATATGAAAGTATGGCTTGATGTAAGAAGGTAACAAAATCCTAATACCATTTTACTCTAATTTGTACAGATTGACACATACATATTTCAGAATGCATTCCATTTTTACTCCTTAGTTAATCCATAAATCCAAACCAGAGTCTTTAAGTCATCAAGTGAAAGCATTCATTCTGATTTTGATTTCAAGTTAAAGGTACTCATTTTAATTTAATGAACTCCTTGATATCTGTGCCAGCCTTTGTCATGACTCTTTTGATTCAAAAGTCCCCCTTGTTAAATATCTTATCTTTTTCAAAATCCAGTTCTCTGGAAACTCCCAAGTAGAGTCATGGCTCCCCAGATCCCTAGGAACAGCCCACATGAGAGGCACAGATGTTTGGTTTTTAGTGCTTATTGTCTCCTCTATACAGATTTTCGCATAAATACCATCAATCAATAGCTCTAGGAGAAAAAGGTAGTTTTCTTACTCAAATTATCATGTAGTGTAAGGGCTATTTGGGAAATCATCCTTCTCTGTACACTTACATTTTAAAATAATATTTTGATAGAAGATACATTTCAAATGAGTACACCTTAACCTTAGAATAATTCATCATATGGTCTAAAGTAAAATCTTGTCTACCCTCCCAGTTTTTCTTGTTTCTGTTCCTGTTTGCTGCTGAACTTCAATATGAGCATTTATAATTATCAAGTCACAGCTTCCTACATGGGATATTGTGTGTAGTTTTTCTCTTGCAGTACATATGCTGATTATTTACTTCTGGAATCATATATTATCTTTAAGAGCCTCAGAGCTAAAATAACTTTGAGTAGCATTCAGCTTCTGCCTTAAAATTTTAGACGTGGTTCTAGTTGCCAAGCTACTTGATTTCTAGAATATTTACCGCAGCTCCACTTGGAAGATTGTGTTGTGTACTTTTAACTTACGAGTTTATTCGCATTTTGTACTGCTATATGTTTTAGTATTGAGGAACAGCTATTTCTATCAATCTCTTGCTGTAAATAAGAGAAGGCTTAACATACCAATTCAAAACAACAACAACAACAAAATAGTAGATAGCTCTGTTAGATAATTAGGGGAAGGAAAATGTTATACAGATTACATTTTGACTTTAAGTGAAAAATAAACACCATGCAAGAATTAATTAATGCACAGTTCCTGCTTATAGGCTTCCCTGATGGCTCAGACAGTAAAGCGTCTGCCTGCAATGAGGGAGACATGGGTTTGATCCCTGGGTCAGGAAGATCCCCTGGAGAAAGAAACGGGAACCTACTCCAGTACCCTCGCCTGGAAAATTCCATGGACAGAGGAGTCTGGTAGGCTAAAGTTCACTGGGTCACATGACTGAGGGACTTCACTCCTGCTTATAACCAGAGTTGGAGGAAAAGGAAAAAAAGTGAGAAGGATACTTGAAAATCATAATAAATTTATGCTGGGTGAAAGGAAAGACTTTCAGGATAAAAATTCACTCTGAAATGATATACTATATTTACAGAACTGGTAGAAGCCCCTCTTACAGAGTATTTCTTCTTCTTCTTTTTTTTTTATTTAATATCTGTGCATTATTTTGAACCATAGCAATTGAATGAATTTTACAAATTTTAGTGCTTCAAGACAGTGGCAAGAAACCCTGCCACCTTTCACCTGCCTCTTCCTCAATCTCACCCCGCCCCAGTACAATTCAACATCTCTTTAATTATGAGCTTCTTTGGGAAGTCCCAGGATCAAAACTAACTAGCCAACCAGTTGTTTTTAATCCCCCTTTTGTCTATCCTATCTATCTAGAGATGAACACACACACACACACACACACATACATACACACTCCTATCATTTTTTAAAAAAATTTTCATTCACTGTCTTCAAATTTTCCCACCAGTTTTTCTTTTTAAGGTAACATTATTCAAATGTATGGCAGTGTACTTCTGCAATTGTTTCCTGTGACTTTATATTGAACCAGGAGTAACATTTAGAATACATAAAGATCTGCTTGGTATGGTGTGGAAACTGTAGTTCCCATAAACAGTCATGAGAGCAGTCATACTCCTACTACTAGTATCCAATTACTAACCTTGAAGGAATCTTGCAGGCACCTATAATTTACCCACCATGATGCTAATGCCACTTCCAAGGGCATCCTAAAGTTTGAACATGCACCCAGCTCGCACGTATGAATGGCCACAGTCTACATGACATGCATCCTTTGCAAATACTGCCAAAGTAACCTAGGTGGTTACTCAAGTGGGCCAAAGGCTACTTACCTATCTTAAGTATTTTATTATTTTAACAATTATATGAACATACAAATGCATATGACCTGGCTTTCAGTTCTGTGTATAGGTACAAGTGTCTTATATAATTACCCTTTTCACACCAAATTTGTTACTTATTGATGGTCTTCATAATTTATAGGCGTTTTGGGGAGTGAATAAAGAAGAAAATAATGATATCAGCCCAAAGTCAATCTGTTACAGGATAAACCAACAAAATTATGAGGACTTGAATGCTACAAGGGATAAAATTAAGCCGTACTATTCCATATTTCATTTTAATAAATAAAAAATAATAAACTAAATTTAAGAGACAGTGAGATAGCTACCTAGAAATCTCAACACAGGCCCTATGTGTATTATTATACTGGTTAGAAAAATTCTTAGTATTGTGCTATTGAAGATGGTCAAAATAAAAACTCATCATATGCCTTGTTTTATTGAAAAGAATTTTAAATATATTTTAAGCTACTATTGATTTCCCAAGAAACTTCATTTTAAAAGATTCCAAGCCTGAATAAATGATTTATGCAATAAAATTGCAATAGAATAAAGGATATCAAATAATATTCTTTTACATTTAGCTTCAGTTTACATAATATTTATTGACAATTGTCTGGCTTTATTATATGTTCTTTTGTTTACTTATTCATTCAACAATTGAATACTTGAATTTATATTATGTAAAAATAGAAAAATAGTAAGATTGGAAAATTGCTAGAAGAGATTTATGTAACCGGAACTGTAAGAGAAGAGAGAGGTTTGGCGAAGTATCTTCCATTGGAAATTATCTTGTGATCAAAATCTGAGCTACTCAGGCAAATGGGAAGGGAAAGAATACTCTAGAGACAGAGAAATATTTATGCAAGAAGAGGAAAGTAGGTGTAGGGCACCTGAGATACAAAGCTGGAAAGAATCAGGCCATAACAGTCTTTAAAAACCATACCAAGGAAAATGAGTTACATCCTGAATTGAATGGGGGATCACTGAAGGGACACAGGAAGTCTCAAAATCAAATGTATGGTTTAGAAAGTTCATTGGAAGAAAGCAGGATGGAAGGAGTCAGAATGGTTAGAAGATTACTTCCGTAGTTTGGGGATTGACTATAAACCCAGGTGACATGGTGGCTGAAAACTTCTGTGCTTGTAATGTTGTTTATCATTTACATTTGTCACTCTCTTTTATCAATGAGTGAGTGAAAGTCGCTCAGTCATGTCCAACTCTGCGATACCATTGACTATACAGTCCATGGAATTCTCCAGGCCAGAACACTGGAGTGGGTAGCTGTTCCCTTCTCCAGGATTTACCAATGAGATTCTGAACAATTGCGGGTAATTAATCCAAATCTGTTGAAAATATTTAATTTCCATTTTAGCATTGCATAAAGTATGCACTCAAGTATGCAATGTATGTTTTCACATATTCATATTGTTTTACCTACTATTTTTCTTAAAGTAATAAAAATATTAACTGAATGGCTATACAAAGTTTCAGAAAACTCTTAGTGTTTTCTTTAAAATGCTGCCATCTAGTGAAACTTCTATAAAATCACTTGGTGATGATCACATTCAAGTTTGTATCTTAAGGTCATTTACTCAAAATAATTGCATTTAATAACTTATGTTCTCTGCCATCCATGGGGAAAGAATTGCACATGCATTAAAATATATTGTAGGAGCCACAAGTGATTTTTTTAATATATTGTGCCACATATGTGACCACAGGGCCTTTAACAACATGGTATGTGGGTGAAGTTACATAGTTTCTTCATCAGGCTATTCTTTATAAATAACTGATAATATAACTGCTGCTTTTTTATTCCTTGAGTTTCCTAAGAAAAATTGTGCTATAAAAACTTGTCTATGGGAGGCTGAGGAATAAAAATCACCTCATAAAAAATCACTTCAATTAGAAATGTTGGTGAGAAAAAAGAGAATTTTAAATTCAGAACTTCTTTCCCCTACATTTAATTTCATTGAAATTATGAAAATTATGTCTTAAAATACAAACCAATTGCACATGTATGTGCACTTTTATCTGGAGAAGGAAATAGCAACCCACTCCAGTCTCTGGCCTAGAAAATTCCATGCATGGAGGAGCCTGGTGGGCAGTCCATGGGGTCTCAAAGAGTCGGAAACGACTGAGCGACTTCACTTCAAACCTAAACATCAGTCTGCAAACCTGGTTTTTGTGTGTGTGCTCAAATGCTCAGTCATGTCCTGCTCTTTGTGACTCCATGGAATGCAGTCCACCAGGCTCCTCTGTCCATGGTATTTTCCAAGCAAGAATACTGGAGTGGGTTGCCAGTTTCTACTCCAGGGGAACTTCCTGACCCAGGGATTGAACACAAGTCTCTCACATCTCCTGCATTGGCAGGCAGATTCTTTACCCCTGTGCCACCTGAGAAGCCAAAACCTCTAAATCTTGAAGGAGATTAATTGTATTTCTTTCCTGTTGCTCCAAAAACTTATGTTAATGTGAAGTATCTGTCATGTTTTCATGACAGATATGTAAGGTTTTTATGTTTTATGTCATGTTGCTCATTTTTTGTGTTTGGGAAATAAAATACCTGTAAGAACCTCTTTTCTTTTATGAGATTCTAGTTTTGGTCACATTATAATGAGTAAGTTTTCTAATTAACCGACTCTCCAGTATATTGAGTTTTCTTCATGGAAACCGATGTTATAGGGTTGGGGTCAGCAAATCTTTTTTGTAATGGCCAAAATAGCAAATATTTCAGACTTTCCTTTCATGTGATCTCTGTTGCAATAATTCATTTGTGCTTGCAAAAGCAACCATAGACAATATCTAAACAAATGAGATTACCTGTCCTCAAATATTACTTTATTCATTAAAAAGGTCATGGTTTGCATCCCTCTGTTCTGGGGAAAGTGAAGTGTAGTCGCTCAGTCATGTCTGACTCTTTGCGACTCTATGGACTGTAGCCTACTAGGCTCCTCCATCCATGGGATTTTCCAGGCAAGAGTTATACTGGAGAGGGTTGCCATTTCCTTCATCAGGGGATCTTTCTGACCCTAGGATTGAACCCAGGTCTCCCACATTGTAGGCAGACACTTTACTGTCTGAGCCACTCACCAGCGAAGTCCCTATTCTGGGGAAAGTACCTGTAATAGCAGTTCGGAGTTATTTTTAAGAGGTGTTATAATCAAAAAGTGGGTCCTTCTGCAATTATTAACTTCAAAAAACATCAATCAATAGATGTATTTCTTCAAAGTTGCAGGAAGTCTAATGTTTTAAGAAGGTAATTATTATACGTGCTCTTAGTAAGCTAACAATAGAAGAACTCAGAGGTAAGACATGTTTGCAAAATGAATACCCTCATTTAATAACTTTTTTTAAAAAAATTCATCTTCATGTACAAAGTTGTCTTAATGTGGAATGAATCACTATATTATCTAGCTAAATGTTTTCACATTTTGATCTACAGAGGAAAGTGGTTTTGATGGTAAGCAATTAAATCAGGAAATTACTACTTGAGTACAGTTTGGATAATATAAATGTATTGCTCCATGCTTTCCTTCTGGTAATTTAGTGTAAAGAGTCTTACATTCTAATACACTGAGTTCTACCAGGCAGACATACAAAATACTTGAAACCATACAAGTAAATAATTGAGACAGAATAGAGTCAGTAAGAAATTGTCCAGGTCTCAAGTCAATGTACAGGAAGAACACAACATAGATTCAAAAATAGCATTGTTTTTATAGGCCTCCTGAGAAATCTGTATGCAGGTCAAGAAGCAACAGTTAAAACTGGACATGGAACAACATACTGGTTCTAAATTGGGAAAGGAGTACGTCAAGGCTGTATACTGTCACCCTGATTATGTAACTTATATGCAGAATGCATTATGCAAAATGCAGGGCTGGATGACGCACAAGCTGGAATCAAGATTGCCAGGAGAAATAACAATAACCTCAGATTCGCAGATGACACCACCCTTATGGCAGAAAGTGAAGAATTGAAGAGCCTCTTGATGAAAGTGAAAGAGGAGAGTGAAAAAGTTGGCTTAAAACTCAACATTCATAAAACTAAGATCATGGCATCTGGTCCCATCACATCATGGCAAAAAGAAGAAGAAACAGTGGCAGACTTTATTTTTGGGGGGCTCCAAAAATCACTGCAGATGGTGACTGCAGCCATGAAATTAAAGGATATTTGCTCCTTGGAAGAAACACTCTGACCAACCTAGACAGCATATTAAAAAGCAGAGACATTACTTTGCCAACAAAGATACATCTAGTCAAAGCTATGTTTTTTCCAGTAGTCCTGTATGGATGTGAAAGTTGGACTAGAAAGAAAGCTGAGCACCAAAGAATCGATGTTTTTGAACTGTGGTGTTGGAGAAGACTCTAGAAAGTCCCCTGGACTGCAAGGAGATCCAACCAGTCAATCCTAAAGGAAACCAGTCCTGAATATTCATTGGAAGGACTGATGCTGAAGCTGAAACTCTAATACTTGGGGCCACCAGATGCAAACAACTGACTCAATGGAAAAGACCCTGATGATATGAAAGACTGAAGGCAGGAGGAGAAGGGGAAGACAGTGGATGAGATGGTTGGATGTCATCACCAACTCAATGGACGTGAGTGTGAGTAAGCTCCGGGAGTTGGTGATGGACAGGGAAACCTGGTGTGCTGCAGTCCATGGGGTCACAGGGTTGGACACAACTGAGTGATTGAACTGAACTGAAGTTGCTTCAGCCATGTCTGACTCTTTGAAACTCTAAGGACTGTGTGCAACCCAGGCTCCTCTGTCCATGGGATTCTCCAAGCAAGAACATTGGAGTGGGTTGTCATTTCCTATTCCAGGGGATCTTCCCGACCCAAGGATCGAACCTGAGCTCCTATATTTCCAGCATTGGCAGGTGGGTTCTTTACCACTAATGCCACTTGGTCAACTTTACGTTAACCAAACTAGGCAGGACTTGGTTGCAAGGATGCTTCTACTTTAAGCTGACATCACTAACATGCCTTAGCTATTGTAAATGGTGCTGCAATGAACATTGGGGTACATATATCTTTTTCAAATATGGGAAAAATACTTACATTCTTAAAAATTATTGAACTCCTCAAAGAGGTTTTAATATTGTTTATGTATACCTATATTTACTGTATTTGTAATAAAAACAACTTTAAAATATATTATATCAGATCAGATCAGATCAGTCGCTCAGTCATGTCCGACTCTTTGCGACCCCATGAATCGCAGCACGCCAGGCCTCCCTGTCCATCACCAACTCCCAGAGTTCACTCAGATTCACGTCCATCGAGTCGGTGATGCCATCCAGCCATCTCATCCTCTGTCGTCCCCTTCTCCTCCTGCCCCCAATCCCTCCCAGCATCAGAGTCTTTTCCAATGAGTCAACTCTTCGCATGAGGTGGCCAAAGTACTGGAGTTTCAGCTTTAGCATCATTCCTTCCAAAGAAATCCCAGGGCTGATCTCCTTCAGAATGGACTGGTTGGATCTCCTTGCAGTCCAAGGGACTCTCAAGAGTCTTCTCCAACACCACAGTTCAAAAGCGTCAATTCTTTGGTGCTCAGCCTTCTTCACAGTCCAACTCTCACATCCATACATGACCACAGGAAAAACCATAGCCCTGACTAGACGAACCTTTGTTGGCAAAGTAATGTCTCTGCTTTTGAATATGCTATCTAGGTTGGTCATAACTTTCCTTCCAAGGAATAAGCGTCTTTTAGTTTCATGGCTGCAGTCACCATCTAGGACAAAAAAACAAACCCATTACATACTGAAATACATATTACATTGTTAGGGGGTAAAAATGTAATTCTAAAAGAAACAAAAAAAGAATGTTTTATATTTGGCATATATTTTATATAGAAATATAAATCTTTGCTATTTGACTTAATAGAAGGCAGCTGGTTTTATATATCTTCTGCATTTAATCTCTTGATTTTTTTTTCTTTGTGAAATATAAGAATAAAATTGGGACCTTGTACAGATATATATTTAGAAAAAGCACAAGTAATATAATAGCTTTTTCAGTTAACTGTGAATATTCTTTGATCCTATACCAGAATTTGACAAGAACATCCTGGGATTTGTAGTATGAAATGTGAAACCAAATCAATGATCTTTCTATGCTTTGTTACATTAAAATCTATGGGCTGATTTTTCATTTTGAACAGATCTTTTATCCATGCATAATATGTAACAATATGTCTTGATCATTTGGAAAATATCAATTCATTCAGTTCGGTTCAGTTCAGTTGCTCAGTCGTGTCTGACTCTGCGACCCCATGAATCACAGCACCAAGGCCTCCCTGTCCATCACCAACTCCCGGAGTCTACATCCATACATGACCACTGGAAAAACCATAGCCTTGACTAAACAGACCTTTGTTGGCAAGGTAATGTCTCTGCATTTTAATATGCTATCTAGGTTGGTCATAACTTTCCTTCCAAGAAGTAAGTGTCTTTTAATTTCATGGCCGCAGTCACCATCTGTAGTGATTTTGGAGCCCAAAAAGATAAAAGTCTGACACTGTTTCCACTGTTTCCCCATCTATTTCCCATGGTGTGATGGGACTGGATGCCATGATCTTAGTTTTCTGAATGTTAGCATTAAGCCAACTTTTCCACTCTCCTCTTTCACTTTCATCAAGAGGCTCTTTAGTTCCTCTTCACTTTCTGCCATAAGGGTGGTGTCATCTGCATATCTGAGGTTATTGATATTTCTCCCAGCAATCTTGATTGCAGCTTGTGCTTCCTCCAGCCCAGCGTTTCTCATGATGTACTCTGCATAGAAGTTAAATAAACAGGGTGACAATATACAGCCTTGACGTACTCCTTTTCCTATTTGGAACCAGTCTGTCATTCCATGTCCAGTTCTAACTGTTGCTTCCTGACCTGCATACAGGTTTCTCAAGAGGCAGGTCAGGTAGTCTGGTATTCCCATCTCTTTCAGAATTTCCCAGTTTATTGTGATCCACACAGTCAAAGACGTTGGCATAGTCAATAAAGCAGAAATAGATGTTTTTCTGGAACTCTCTTGCTTTTTCATTAACTTATGTATATTTTCTAAATATTTCATATTTCATTATATGTTCTTTTTAAAATTGTATGTTAGTTTTAAACTCACCATAAATATCTTTAAATACTGGGAAATGATCATATTTATGGAAATGGACACAATTTTTCCAAAATTCCAGTTTCTCTTGGTAACTACTTTTTTCCTTTGGCAACAAATTCTTCAAGTTATTTTCCTCAAATTGATAGACTCACTTCATTTTTCAAAATATGTCTCAAATACCTAAGTATGATTTACTATCATTTGTCTGTAAGTTGCTCTTTCATGCAAAAATGGCTTTCTATGAATTTAAAGTGGGTAACTTAGCTTCCAACTCAAATAATTGCATAAGTGCATTATGAGACAGACATCCTACTTCAGGATGTTGTTAAATGTTTTATGAATAATTCCCATATTAAACCTTAAAAGAATAAAATTAAGATATTGACATTTTATACAAATGTATTATTTTTATACTTGTACCAAGGAGATATATAACTCAAATTAACCCTTTCATGCTGTAACTGAATGCACACAATGCCAATACAAGTTTTGACTACCTTGATTTGTGCAAAGATGTCAGCAGTTTAACACATCATTGCTTCTGCGTTATCAGTGCAAAAGTCAACACAGTGAAGAAGGCAAAGAATGTCTTCTTCCTGGTATGAAAACTGTTTTGACCTGAAAGGGCCTTGAGAATGCCCAAGATTTTATGATTCACACTTTGTGAGTCATTGCACCAAAGGATAAACTGAATTTATGGTACAGCATTTTTTCAATAATTTTCTTAAATATACTTGTATTTGTTATTTTGAATCATTAAGCAATTTCAAAATGTTATCATGTTCTTCCCCAGGGTTGTTTTGTTGGCTTTGATCTAGCACATGCAGTTGGAAATGTTGAACTTCACTTACATGACTGGGGAGTTGATTTTGCCTGCTGGTGCTCCTACAAGGTATCAACAGACTAGTTAATATATTTATATCCTTTTAGTCCACACTAACATTAATCTAAATGTAAAAATGGATCAGTAAAAATGTATTGTAAAAATTGTAAAAATGACCAATTTAAAAATTGTAAAAATGACCAATTTAAAAATGTATTGTAAAAATTGTAAAAATGACCAATTTTAGGTATTTGAATTACTTTCCTCCATTTCCTTCATTACTGTATTTTGTGACTTTAGTTAATTGTAGACTCACTTAATGAATAGTATAGGTTATTATGTTTTGGTATTTCCATTCTTTATATAGAGTATTTATTCCTTCAGTTCTCTGACTTCTATGAAAAAATCAGGACGTTCTGGACAATACTTCTATACTTAGAACTTAATTCAAATTTAATCTAGTTTTTTGTTAATATGTTGAGAAATTTCTACATAAGTTAAAGATAATTCTTATGGAATCAACTTTGTATTGACATTTGAAAACAAGTTTATTGACAGGGAGCATAGAAATAGAAGTGATCTTAAGCGTTTTAAAAATATAATATTTTATTATTATTTAAATATTTCGTGGCAAAATAACTGAAATAAATGAACTTTGAAATCAGATAATTGTCAGTAGAACTGAACTGTTATCTACCAGTTGGGGCAAAAACTGGCCAAAATAGTAATAGCTATTTATTCCTAATTAATAATGCTACATTTCATTGTTTTTCTTTGAACAAAGTAACCCCAAATTCTGTTTTATAATAAAAGTTAAAATAATCACACATTTTGATCTTATCAAAGTTGATTTCATAACAAAAAAGTCAAATTATTATTTTTATCATGTATATTTAGGCAAACCTACACAGTTTAATTTACTCTCTATCCAGTATTTAAATACAGGAGCAGGAGGTCTTGCTGGTGCCTTTGTCCATGAAAAACATGCCTATACAATTAAACCTGCGTGAGTACTATTTTCAGATATTCTTTGGTGATGGATAAATGAATTAAATGAATTTGAAGTAATTAGTGTGCTAAATTTACATGTGTTCTTTAAGATGCTATCCAATAAGAATCTGGGTTGATTATAATTATTTTACTACTCTGTGAACAATGATATGCTTTATCAGAAATAAACGATTTCCAAAGAGTTCACTTGGTTGAACAAGAAATTTAATCACAAAAGGGAAGCTTCAATGCTAAAAACAAGTCCCTGTAATCATGTAGAGCAGATGGTTTAATGCAAAGAGACTACTTAACTTTTTTTCAAAAATTAGACTTTAGAAAAGTCCAGGTTTCTCACATTGATGAATAAATCAAAGGCAACACAGAGCTGTGCCTAATAGAGCTTAAAAGTAGTACATGATTATTAAAATTACATCTACCTTTAAAGCTGGAAACTTATAATATGGTCTTGTAAGGAATATCTTCTGTCCTAAAAGATTTTATAATCCATGAAAACTGAAGAAGCTGAACGCTGAACAACAGACTGACTACATAAAAGAAATACTCTTCAATTTTTATATAGCACTCTTCATTTTTTAGAGCAAGTATAAATGCAAATGTGATACACCAACAAATTTAACATTTTTATTTGACTGGGGAACTCTTAAGTGTTTCTATTATTTTTATCTGGTATGGAGAAAAAAAAATATTCTGTAAAAAAAAAATCCTTTCAAAATTGTATCAGAATGTGTGTGATGAGGAGACTGTCTAGACTCCTAATAGGTAATATAATAATGTTTGATTAATTTTCCGAATCTTTTCAGTCACTGGCTGAATGGTATAATCTTTATGAGAACTGAAAGTGAATTAGTTATAAAGCTTGGAGCCCCTCACATTTTTGAGATTCTCTGCATATAAATCATACAAATTTAAGATCATTTTCTACAGCTCATTTAATTATACCTAAATTTCTTCAAGATTTTAAAGTTTTAAAATTCAATAGAGCATTTTTTAGACAGATATTTGTTAGGTACTCATCTACCTTGAATATATTGTCAGGACATTAGATTTCTCCCCTGGTTCCAAATTCTGCAAAGAATATCTTAGCTATGGGCTTCCCTGTTGGCTCAGCAGTAAAGAGTCCGCCTGCCAAGGAGGAGATGCAGTTTCAATCCCTGGGTCAGGAAGATCCCCTGGAGAAGGAAATGGCAACTCCTTCCAGTATTCTTGCCTGGGAAATCCCACGGACAGAGGAGCTTGGAGGGATACAGTCCATGGTAGTACAGTTGGACACGAACAACTAAACAATGACAACATTAGATTTCTCCTGTTGTCCCAAATTATCTGAAAAGAATCAGATCAGATCAGTCGCTCAGTCATGTCCGACTATTTGCGACCCCATGAATCACAGCACGCCAGGCCTCCCTGTCCATCACCAACTCCCGGGGTTCACTCAGACTCACGTCCATCGAGTCGGTGATGCCATCCAGCCATCTCATCCTCTGGCGTCCCCTTCTCCTCCTGCCCCCAATCCCTCCCAACATCAGAGTCTTTTCCAATGAGTCAACTCTTCGCATGAGGTGGCCAAAGTACTGGAGTTTCAGCTTTAGCATCATTCCTTCCAAAGAAATCCCAGGGCTGATCTCCTTCAGAAAGGACTGGAATATAAAATGTATATTATAGGACTACCATGCAAGTTTTAAAAGGTCTGGGTTTTTTTTCATTTATAAACAACCCCATTGATAACATTTTACCTAGCCTAAGTGTTTTCCACATAGATGGTATGTAAGATATTGCCTGCCTTTGTGTGAAAACTCACCACCCTGAGCATTTCCAACTCTCCACCTATTTAAACTGCACTAGAGAAATCGGCAAAGGGAAGCAGGGATATGGTAAGTAATGTACACAAATTCTAGAGAATGCAAGCACTAGCAGTTAAACTCTGATTTCACAGCATCTCTATTACACTTCAGAGTTCTTTCACCATTATTTGCCCTTCATGGATGAGGAACAAGAGAGAGCAGAAGGGTTGTAGTGTGCCTGCATGTGCCTCATCTTCTAGAATCTCAACATCCTCTAGACCCAGTGAGTGAAGTCACTCAGTCGTGTCCAACTCTTTGTGACTCTATGGACTGTAGCCTACCAGGTTCGTCTGTACATGGAATTTTCCAGGCAAGAATACTGGAGTTGATTGCCATTTCCTTCTCCAGTAGGTAAGTGTTAAGTCTGTGCTCCCAGGAGAAAGACCATACAGACAGAGCAGATTTACATTCTAACCTGATCACTCACCTGCTGGTCCTGAAGAATGTTCTTGATTTCTCAGTGTTCTAGTCTCTTGATAAAGAGAACATAAGCATATACCTCATAGAAAGTTATCATGAGGTTAAAATAGGATAATGCATGTAAAACAGCACAGCCACTGAAGCATGATAGGTGATCCATACATCTAGGGTAAGTATCTTTTTGCCTTGCTATGAAGTTGCATGTTAACTTGTAGAATTTTGCCTAGTAGAGATCATTTCTCCTCAAGCAGGAAACATACCCTTAAAGGTTATGGTTTGTGACCTTTGGGATATTAAAGAATTTTGTACCTATGGCCAAACTCAGACTGAGCCTGTAAGCCTCTATTCCTGGAATCCTGTCTGATACTGGCCTCACCATCTTACTGGCTTATCTGCTAATTATGAGTTGATTGAGATCTTTATATGTGTTCATGTTATATTTATACAAGAGCCATGTTTGTACAGTCTTCTATTTGTACAGTTTGAAAATCACATGCTATTAACTTCTGTTGCATTTTAAGTATCTAGTTTGGAGATCAACAAGACTCAAACCAGTCTGACTCAGGTAGTCCTTCTTACAGGAAACACTGGTTGTTGTTTCTTTGTTTATCAGTTGTTAAAGTTTCTTTTTATGTGACATTAGAGGGACTAGTTCCAATAATACCAACTTCTACCCTAAGTGCAATGTAACTACTGTTAACTTTATGAAGTAAACTTTGTGCTTAAAAAAAGGGTGACATCTAGTGGCTAAACATGTTATTTCAAATAAATAGTACACATAACTTTTCCTGGTCCATTCATTCTTTATCTATACTTAAAGTATAATTTTTTTTCTATCATTTGACCATATATTTATAGTGCAATAATTGTGTAGCCAAAGCCTTTGATAAAGAGGTAGGACAGGATGGAGGTGGAAGTTAACATTAGGTGCATTTTAGGTACAATGTTAAACAAAATGCATAAATGTTTATCAAGGTTGAGAAGAAGGGTACTATGTGAGTGGATCCTGGAACTTGTAACCCTGAATTCTGAAAGTTTAATATTAGGTGAATAATTTCAAAATATCTTTTATATGATGTTCCCATTAGCAACTGGCAGATTACATCTGTACCAAGAAATTTCACCATTTTTTGTTTGTTTATTTAAATAGGCATTTTGGCCATTGTTCAAAATTGGTGACCTAAGACTTTTTCCAAGAACACTTTGTCAATAAAAATAATGAGTAGACCAGTGTCAATCTAATGTATTAAGCTTTATAATTCAAATCATTAATCTCAGCTATAATTTGACCTCTTCCTAGTTTATCATCATGTTTTTCCCATTCTAGTATCATATTCTAAACCTTATATGTAGCTAAGAATTATACTAAATAAGGACTGGTTCTGAGTAAATGTCATCTTGTGTTTTTTGTACTTCATGTCTGACAATTTTAGTGTATACAGTTAATAATTATCGCTCTGCACTATGAAGGAATTACTTTTAGCTGTAAGAATTCAAACATTAGAAACATATCACCTTTTAAAGAAATCCTTCAAGTGAAAGCATTAATTGCTCAGTCACATCCAACTCTTTGCGACCCCATGCTCCTCTGTCCATGGGGTTTTCCAGGCAAGAAAATATTACTGGAGTGGGAGCCATTCCCTTCTCCAGGGGAATCTTCCTGACCCAAGGATAGAAACCAAGTCTCCTGCATTTCAGGTCCTTAAAAATTTTGCATATTTCTTTTAAATGTATAAGTGTTGACCTTTCTGAAAGACTTTAGATCAATACTTAATTTTTTTGTTTTAGAAGATTCAAACATATGTTAAGCCTGTAAAACGATTCTTTTGTAAAAGTCCACAGACTGCAATTCAAGACACCACCCATCGCTTCTTGGTTTTTTTAGAGAGACTCTAGCAAGAAACAGGAGTAAGTTATTAAGATTCTTTCTGTGGCTTACTTTTTTTTTACTCTATCCAGTGAAATCATACACACTAGAAAATTGCTGTTCTTCACTTTCCATGCTGGCATAAAGAATCTTTCAAATGCTCTTATATATTAGCTCTCCTGAAATTCTTGCTTCCCCTAGTATTTTTTTAAGTTTTTTAAGTGGTCAAGAATGGAGCCTACTGATAATTTTTTGAAAATGTTAGAATTTCAAATCATGCCAATACATTTCCATAAACAGTTAGAGGTATTTGATTGAAGGCTTTAAGTAGAGATGACATTTTTAAGGCTTTATTAAGAGCTTGAGTCATCTCCTTTATTGTAATAAGTAATTTGCAGGTTAGAAAGAACCAGCAGAAGAGGCTGGCTGCATCAGTGCCTGGGAAAGGAAAATTTTAAACTCAGAAGTATAGATTATTACTACTATTATTATTATTTGGGAACTTAAAAAATAGACACATAAAACAACATACGGAGAAGGCAATGGCACCCCACTCCAGTACTCTTGCCTGGAAAATCCCATGGATGGAGGAGCCGGTAGGCTGCAGTCCATGGGGTCACTAAGAGTCGGACATGATTGAGCGACTTCACTTTCACTTTTCACTTTCATGCATTGGAGAAGGAAATGGCAACCCACTCCAGTGTTCTTGCCTAGAGAATCCCAAGGACGGGGGAGCCTGGTGGGCTTCCGTCTATGGGGTCGCACAGAGTGGGACACGACTGAAGCGACTTAGCGACAGCAGCAGCAGCAAAACAACATAAGAAAGTCTAAGAAAGGATAAAAATAAGCAACAGGAAAATTTATAAAAATGGCTTAAAAATTATAAGCATGTTTCACGCTTGACCCAACAGAACAATTAATGTTATAGAGAGAGATCATCTACTTGTTCTGGAGTGTGATGATGATATATCTGATTGTACTTCCTTCCCCAGGCAATGCTGGAGAATACCACAAACCCAAACTCATCTATAACTTAAACCCTGTTTTGGTTTCTGTGATTCTTTCTGACTTACTAATTATCACAGCTTTTTCTAGTACCTATATAAGGTTTTGGTATTAAAGACTGGGAGAATGAGGGAGTGTCAGTGGTGGTAGCAAGGTGGGTGAATTCACCAGACCCCAGATACTTGCAAATGGGATAGGCCAGTATCAATGTATTTCTCAGTGAAAGTTTTCACAGAATCCTTAGTTAAACTATGACTCAGACCTCCCAGGGCATTTATTCTATGCATTTAGCTTGTTTTTAACTGGAGTTAGATGTTCAGTATGAATTAACATGGATGGCATCTTAGCCACAACTTCCTGCCCTGTCAGACAGCCATATTACATGTACTTGGCCACCCCTTTGTCCTTAATGTTGCCTCCCACAACCCTACGTTACCTCCCACAGCCCTAATCTTCCAGTGTATCAGTTCCCCTTGCTTCTGTTCCAATGTATGCAATTGCTTTTCTGTATCTGATAAGTTTACTCTTTCACTTTTTCATTGATTCCCTCAATGCCTCAACCCTTGGTCCTTTTAACTCAGGTGTATCTCATCCTCTGTAATGATGTCAAAAACAGACATTTGCAGAAGATATCAACTGTATTTCTAGCTTTATGACTTGCTTACTTTCTATCCCTTACTTTTATCTGATTGCAAATTGCAAGAGCTTCTGATTACCAAAGTATTATTCTAATCCCGAAAGATACATGACAATGTAGGAAAGTAAAAACTGTGAACTACTCACTTATAAAATTAACCTTTACCAAACACCCTTTCTCAATTAGTATTAACATTTATCTCTATGCATTATTATAAAAAATATTTTGGTCTCTTGCTGATTATAGAATGTTATAACATAGTAAAAATTTTATGCAAATGAATTGTAAAGTAAAATTTTTCAAGAGATTCAGCATTTCATGATGCAAGTTATACTGAAGAACTGCTGAATCACAAAATCATGAACAATGAGAATATGTTAGAGTCAAAAGCATTAACAAATGAAGTAGAGGAAATTAGGCATAGTAATTCAAAATCAAATGACTTGAATATGAGGGATTAAGAGGAACTGATGAATGCTTCAAAACTTTTGTGGAAATGATCATCTTTATGTTCATGCTAAAAAGTTAAATATAACACAAAAAAGATTCTAGCTTGCTACCATGACATTTGTCAAGCACACCAAAAAAAATCAACATTTGATTTACTATTCATTCTTTTTAATAATTTGCATATTATGATTTTAATGTAAGTTTTCTCAAATTAAAAATTATATTTGTTATACAATTTAAAGTTTTATTTTTCAAAAGCATCCCAATCAAATCTTTTATTTTTTTCCTTCATTATTTACTACAAAAGTATGGTTACTGGTTTAAAATAGTTCTATTTTAAAAGACCTTTTCCCAGTATTCCATGTGTGCTCAGTTGCTCAGTCATACCTAACTCTGAGACCCCATGGACTCTAGCCCATCAGGATCCTTAATCCGTGGAATTATCCCAGCAAGCATACTAGAGTGGGTTGCCATTTTCTCCTCTGTGGGATCTTCCCCCACCCAGGGATCAAACCCAAGGCTCCTGCAGTTCCTGCACTGGCAGGTGGATTCTTTAAAATGAAAGTCGCTTAGTCCTGTCCGACACTTCATGACCCCATGGACTATCTCTCCAGGCCAGAATACTGGAGTAGGTAGCCTTTCCCTTCTCCAGGAGATCTTCCCAAATCAGAGAGGTCTCCCATATTGCAGGCAGATTCTTTACCAGGTGAGTCACAAAGGAAGCCTAGCAAATAATGAGGACTTCTAATATATCCATATATCTTTCCAATCTTATGAATTAAGCATGATGGAGCTTCCATTTTATACTACTCCAACACAAATATCCTTTCTAAGGTGCTCACTGGTTTATCAAGTAAAGAGAATGTTTCTCAGTCATTTGAGGAGGCATGAGCAAATATAACCAACCTTTATTTTTGTACAGGAAACTTTCATAGATAGAAATAAATACAGGATGCTGCATTTTTTTTAAATCATACAACCCATTTGGAAAGCTGTTGTTTCAATAGTTGAATAAACAGTTTAAATGATAGGTAATATAGG
Organism: Bos javanicus; assembly: GCF_032452875.1. Taxonomy (NCBI): domain Eukaryota; kingdom Metazoa; phylum Chordata; class Mammalia; order Artiodactyla; family Bovidae; genus Bos; species Bos javanicus. The sequence goes on along the minus strand of NC_083869.1, from coordinate 53,817,041 downwards.
GTTAGAATATGTGCCACAAGGCAATTCCTAAATAACTGCTGGGTGAATTCTGTGTCACCATAGGAACAGTGAAGGGATAGGTAACTCAGAGCTCCTTTGGACAAGCTTGAAGAAGTTTGTGGTGAAATTTACAGATACTGTTCCTCTGCAAAATGGAATGCTATGTTAACTAAGTGCATAAATTTAATCTGTTACTTTGAAAGCTGAAATTGTTGCCTATGAGAGAGATTTCACTCGATTAGTTTCATAAATCTAAGGAAGTATAATGAATTACTTAAATGGCCTTTCTTTAAAGGATATGTCAAGTGATCTTTTTATACACTTGATAGAATTCTTATGGAATCTGAGTTATTGACTTAACATTTAAAAGTCTGCCTAGGATCATAATCTTGCTCTTTATCTCTTTTCTACAGTATTTTAGAAATTATAAACAGTAGTAAAAGCAGGTTTGCTTCATAGTCTCAGTTCCAGAGCCATGCTCGTGAGTGGCTTATACCTATGAGAAATCCTAGTCTCCAAATCATCAGTGTAAAGGATCCAAAGGAAGACAATACGATTGGAGAAAACTCACCTATGGATTCATGACACATAAATCATTCCTATCTTCATTCAGAAACCATTTTAGATCAATAATTCTAAAAAGACTCCTCACCTTCAAAGCTTGAATTTTTTATTCTACAAATCATCCAGATAATTTTTGAGTGTAGTGAATTTAAGCTGTGATCATAAAAATAATGTTTATGCACTGAGGAATGATCACAGTTAAGAATAATTTCAGTAAATAATCTGATTTTCTCAACTCAAGAGATAAGGGAATCCTGACTCTTAAAACAGGAAGAGTAATTATCAGTATAAAACTGCATTAAAGTCAATGTTGTTTGCAAATCACTATTCTCAGATAATGATGACATAATCACTAATATGAGAAAATTGAAGTCCTTTGAAGCCTCAAAATTTATTTTCTCTTCGAAAATTGCAGTCTAGTGTCCCTGAAGATTTATCAGGTCAGTGAATCCTTTAGACACAAAATATAAACTTGTCAAAGAGCTTCATCTCTTGTTTTAATTACTTCAAGTTTTGTCCCTAAAATGACCTTCAGAATATGAAAAGTTTCTTTTTTAATATAAAATATGAAGAGCAATGGCAACCCACTACAGTACTATTGCCTGGAAAATCCCGTGGACGGAGGACCCTGGCAGGCTGCAGTCCATGAGGTCGCTAAGAGTCGGACACGACTGAGCGACTGGACTTTCACTTTTCACTTTCATGCATTGGAGAAGGAAATGGCAACCCACACCAGTGTTCTTGCCTGGAGAATCCCAGGGATGGGGGCGCCTGGTGGGCTGCCGTCTATAGGGTTGCACAGAGTCAAACACGACTGAAGCGACTTAGCAGCAGCATTACTAAACTTTATTTGTTCTTGTTGAGAAAACACATGTATCCATCTGACTCTATAAGAGGTGCAGTGATACATGTTGTGTGGGGCAGCGTGGGAAACTAATCATTGCACATGAGCCACTGGGTCCTGCTGCTTCCAAGACTGAGCTGGGCTAACATCACAGGCCACAAAAATGCTTGTAACGCATAACTCAAAACAAAGGTCTGAATTCCTATGAATCAGTTTCTCTTTGGTCACTTCTTTTTAACTCCACCCCAGAGGAGAGAATTTGATTGAGTGGAAATTATCCTTTTATCTAGTGTTGAGGTTTGTCTTCATCATGATAAGTTCATGTAAAGATAGATTGCCTTTACTCTCTTCTAAATCTCTGTTCCAATCAGATTTGGTCAAAGTCTCAGAAGATTTGGCATTAGTATGGAAATCTAGACAGAAAATGACCATTTGAATCTTTTTTTTTTTTAAGGGTGCCTGTGATCTTTGTGAGAATTCATTTTAGTATGTCCATTGTGATGGTTTGAAAAATTGACCATAACATAATTCTAAATGTTAAAGTACAGGACATTGTCCTTCTGATCTTCCTTTATTATCATAATCCACAATGCCCGAGAACATATATATATATATATATCTTTATTTTGTTGTTGAATATATGGCTCTTTCTTTACTTTCAGCATAATAGACAAACCATCTTCTAGCATATGAAAGTATTTCTACTTTGCAAGTTACTCTGAAGTGAGTATGATTTGCAAAATACTGTCAAATTAAATATGCATTTCCATATGCTTCTACAAAGACTAAATATATCCATGAAACCAGCTATAGACAACTTTAAAAATCCTTCATGAGTATTTTAATCAACTTTAATCAACATTGCAAATAGTTCTTTCTAAAGTCCTAAGTTCAGAAATCTTGATGTGTTTTATGATTTTAGCATCAATATCACCATAGAGGATTATAAACCAATATTTTAAAATAATAGTAGATTTCAAGAAATGATAAGCAGAAAATTTTTATTAATGAAGCTTTCACACCAATAAAATATTGATTTAGCTCATGTAAGGACAACATACTATTCTGAATCTTCAGGAAACAATTTTCAATAACCAAAATTTATAATATCAGGAATTTTTGTAACTATGTTTATCATACTGTTAGCTCACTGGGCATATTTTAACAAGCCTTCTTTTGAGTAAGATTTGAAGATGTAATTGAATATGTATCAGAACCAAGTAAAGCACTCTCTCATAATGATATTTCCATATGATTGGGCAAATGAGTGGATGAAAAGGAATTGAATCCCCATAACTCCTCAAACTCCTTCCCAAAACAGCATTAAATCAGTTGACTTAGAACAGAGCAGAGCAATTGTGAATACTTTTTTTCTTTCTTTTTTTTTAACAAATTAAGAATTGATAAAGACCTTCTTTACTAAGAGTGAGTTGGTAATATTTTACCTATCTAATGTTATGGCCATATTGAGCCTTGAAATAGTCATGCTTGGAAACTCATTGCTGATAAGGAATGAATGCATGATTCACAAGCTGAAACATCCCATTTTGTCAAGATTTTCATCGTCATTAGCACCTTTGAATCTGTTCTATCACTTAGCCATAAGTTTACTTTTCCTTCAAATATGCTCTTTACTAACTGCTTAGATTTAGATTCTCACTGCTCCTTCTTTTATTTTTAGTTGAGCTTCTGTTTTTGTTTTTGTTGTTTGTTATAGTTTGTATCTACTGCTTGCCCTGATCCTCATTCCTATACAGTAGCTCCACCTTTCCTATTCTAATATCAACTTGAACTTTAGCAATTTTGTTCCTCTTTCCCAAGCCTTTCTTCTCCTTCTGCATGGTAGCTTAACAATATTAATGCTTCACTGGGAGAGATGACCTAAAAATTTACTGGGATACTTATGTACTGTGCAACCATGCTCATGTCATACCCACTGATCTTACTTCCCTGAAGGCAAGTTGCTCAGACCACCCTTGTTTGCATTTGGCATACAAGTGGATTGCTTGCTTAGAAAAGACTGTCAGTGGAGGCGGAAGAAACACCTTGGCCGATTATAGAGGGATGGAGCTTCAGTCAGTTCAGTTCAGTTTAGTTCAATCGCTCAGTCATGTCCGACTCTTTGTGACCCCATGAACCGCAGCACACCAGGCCTCCCTGTCTGTCACCAACTCCCGGAGTTCATTCAAACCCATGTCCATCGACTTGGTGATGCCATCCAACCATCTCATCCTCTGTCGTCCCCTTCTCCTCCTGCCCCCAACCCCTCCCAGCATCAGGGTCTTTTCAAATGAGTCAGCTCTTCGCATCAGGTGGCCAAAGTACTGGAGTTTCAGCTTCAACATCAGTCCTTCCAATGAACAACCAGGACTGATCTCCTTTAGGATGGACTGGTTGGATCTCCTTGCAGTCCAAGGACTCTCAAGAGTCTTCTCCAACACCACAGTTTAAAAGCATCAATTCTTCGGTGCTCAGCTTTCTTTATAGTCCAACTCTCACATCCATACATGACCACTGGAAAAACCATAGCCTTGACTAGATGGACCTTTGTTGGAAAAGTAAAGTCTTTGCTTTTTAATATGCTGTCTAGGTTGGTCATAACTTTCCTTCCAAAGAGTAAGCGTCTTTTAATTTCATTGCTGCAATCACCATCTGCAGTGATTTTGGAGCCCCCCAAAATAGTCTAATACTGTTTCCACTGTTTCCCCATCTATTTGCCATGAAGTGATAGGACCAGATGCCATGATCTTCGTTTTCTGAATGTTGGGTTTTAAGCCAACTTTTTCACTCTCCTCTTTCACTTTCATCAAGAGGCTCTTTAGTTCCTCTTCACTTTCTGCCATAAGGGTGGTGTCATCTGCATTTCTGAGGTTGTTGATATTTCTCCCGGCAATCTTGATTGCAGCTTGTGCTTCTTCCAGCCCAGCGTTTCTCATGATGTACTCTGCATATAAGTTAAATAAGCAGGGTGATAATATACAGCCTTGACATACTCCTTCTCCTATTTGGAACCAGTCTGTTGTTCTATGTCCAGTTCTAACGGTTGCTTCCTGACCTGCATACAGGTTTCTCAAGAGGCAGGTCAGGTGGTGTGGTATTCCCATCTCTTTCAGAATTTTCCACAGTTTATTGTGATCCACACAATCAAAGGCTTTGGCATAGTCAATAAAGCAGAAATAGATATTTTTCTGGAATCCTCTTCCTTTTTCAATGATCCAGTGAATGTTGGCAATTTGATCTCTGGTTCCTCTGCCTTTTCTAAAACCAGCTTGAACATCTGGAAGTTCATGGTTCATATATTGCTGAAGCCTGGCTTGGAGAATTTTAAGCATTACTTTACTAGCATGTGAGATACAGTAACTTGGAATAACTAAAAAGAAAGACAGGAAAAAAGGCATATAATTGTACATGAAAAGAAGTTAATATTGTCACTGAACATTATGGAAAAATTTGACTTATAATCCTTTCAGGCATGGCTGAATTATGTCCCTGTACCACATTTAGATTCATTAAAGAAACAGTTATTGAACATCTACTATAATCCAGGCATTTAAAAAAAATCTTTCGGATATATGGATAAATAAAGCACAGAATCCTTCCTCTGATAGAGTTTACATTCCATTAAGGACAGATGGAGTATGTACAGAGCAAACTGCATGATACATTTAAAATTGATAAGTCCTATGGATAATTGGAAAAACAGGACAGAAAAGGGGGTATAAGAATAATCTAGAAAACTTGGCCATGCACAGTATTCAAAAGGCATTCAAGAAGGCTCATCATTGGGAAATATGATATGGATGAAGAGGTGAAGGAGGTGTGCCAAACAACAATTATTTAGTGAAGAGGGTTCCAGGCAGTGGGAGTATTTTATCAAAAGCTCAAAGACACGAGTGTGTTGAGAAAGCCAGCATGGCTGGAGCAGATTGAGCAAATTGTATATTAGTGAGACAAAGTGGTCCAGGCTTGGGATCCATTCCTATTTTGCCTGAAAAGTGGCATGATATAGCAAATTTAAAATGACCATTCTGGTGGCTTTCTTGGGAACAGGTTGTAAGAGGGTAATGGTGGTCTTTGGAAAACCTGCGGGGGAGCCATTGAGGAAAGAAGACAAGAGGTGACAACAATTTAAAGCAGGGGAGCAGCAGAGGAAGTGATGAGACGTTTGTAGGCTTCTAGGGCTTCCCTGATGTCTCATACAGTAAAGAATCCACCTGCAATGCAGAAGACCTGGGTTCGATCCCTGAGTTGGGAAGATCCCCTGGAGAAAGACATAGAAACCCAGTCCAGTATTCTTGCCTGGAGAATTCCCATGGACAGAGAAGCTTGGCGTGCTACAGTGCAGGGGGTCACAAAGAGTTAGACATGACTGAGCAAATGTACTGGCAGGACATAGAGAAGAGTTTGGCTAGAGGGACAGGAATGAGGGGAGAATTAAAGACTTATGTCTGTTCAAATGATGCTAAGTTATTCAAATGGCATACCATTGTTTCATTTATCAACTACAAACATATTTCTTGAGCATCTACTAGGCAAAGCAGTATGAAAACACTGGGAATTCAGAAATATCATCTTGGAATTTATCATTCAGTGTGACAGGGAAAAGAGAGAGAGAAATTGGAGAAACCTTTTCCTATTGACTGGAGAAATCCTAACTTTTAGCCAGACTGAAAGGGAACAGGCAGGATCATCGAGGTCCTTGTGTTTCAAGTTAGAGGTTTTGATTTTTATCTTAAAAACAAAGGGGCTCAAGTCTCAACACCTTTCCAGGTCTTGGTTTAATTATGGGAAAAATAAATAGTTACACCTGGACATCTCTAAGATTCGCTTCCAGTTTTTAAACTATGATTCTCTAGGAATAAATATGAAGCTTTGAAAAAAGCAAACTGCTGATAAGGATAACTCAGAAACTAAAACCAGTTTAATGGAAATCTATGCATATTTATGAGTCTGATGACCCTCTTCCCTTCCATTTTTTTTTTTTTGTAATAGGTGGATACAGTAAAGCCCAGTAAGTTGAGATAAATTTGTAACAAACTTTACTGTAATCTTCTCATCTTTGTCTTTTCTCAAGTATGAAAGAGTGCCCTCTTCCCATTTCTTAAAGTTCAGCTGCCAAAAAATTTTATTATGAAAATTAAGACTATATAAAAGCGATGTGAATGAATAAATTTCTCATTATGTCCTGAATGAATAAATTTCTCATTATGTCCTGAATGAATAAATTTCTCATTATGTCCTGAATAAAACAACCTTTAAGGAACTTTTGATTCTGTGAAACTTGATTATTTGATGAGGATTTTAAGTACTACACTTTGACTTGAGGTTAGCTTATAGAAGTGAAGAAAGAAACCGCAACCCACTACAGTATTCTTGCCTGGAGAATTCCACAGACGGAGGAGCCTGGTGGGCTATAGTCCATGGGGTTACAAAGAGTCAGACATGACTAAGTCACTAACACACACACACATACACACACACACACACACACACACTAGCTTTTAGAGGACATTAGGATATGACAGGCATTCAAACTTATCTGCAATTGCTATTACAGATTTTGTTTAAAAATAATTGTGCTATACCCCAAATGTTCTATTTTTTATAATGCTGTAACAGTTTTGTTGATTCAACACATTTTTTGAAGTCATGTAAGCAGTAAGACAATTGTATTTAGTTCTAACTTGTGACCTCAAGAGACAAAGAGAGAAAGAAAAATAAGAGAAGAGGGGTGGGAGGGTAGGAAAAAAGAAAATGAGGAAAAGGGAAGAGAAGATGTAAAGGAAAAGGGGAAAAGAGAAGAAACTTGCTCCCAATCAAGTTTACATTTCTAAGCACAGACTTAAATTATTAAATGTATGGTAATAAACTGCCAAATAAAGGACATTATGAAAGCAGTTTTTATGCAAATATATTTTCTTAGAAAAGACTGTGATCTAATTTCTTTATATGTTGGATTGTGTTCCAATGATTAATTGCATTTTTAACAGAAGTCAGGAAAACTGGTATAAGCTGTTTTGTTTAGTTTTGGTGAGTTATGGAGTGAGGAGAGGTAAGGGGCTTGCAGAATAATTTGAACTAATTCAGTGCATGAAATATTTACGGATTCATACTGGAGATTCTGCCATTAAAGGCTTGCTAAGGAGATCAAGGAGCATTTGGATATTTCATTTTATAACTCTTAGCATCCAAAATCATATTCAGTGGATCCCTGGTGGTTTCCTCTTACTGAATCTGAATATCACGTCTCAAAGATGCCTTTATTATAAGTGCTGCTTTCCATTTGATAATACTTATTTGAAAATCCTTTTAGGAAATTTATGATGTTCAAAGAACAAAAAGCCTATTAAAATCTTTACTTTTTTATTATTTATTGGATCTCTTCCAACAACTTCTCTCAAAATTCTGCTAATATCTTCATTCCAAGTAAATTAACTCCCTGTTTGATTTTTAATTTTTGATGGCAAGAGATTAAAATTTCTATCCAAGTATGATGATATAGCATCTTAATTGTTACTATTCATATTTAGCTCATAGATATGATTTATCAGCCTGTTGTGATAATAGCTACTTATAACCTAATTTAATGGTTTTTAATTTTACTTCATTAGCTTTAGAATATTTGCTTATTAGAATTTATGCTAAAGTTTCATTTATTTTTTTAAATTTTCTTCATTATATATATATTTTTTAAATTTTATTTTATTTTTAAACTTTACAATATTGTATTGGTTTTGCCAAATATCGAAATGAATCCGCCACAGGTATACATGTGTTCCCCATCTTGAACCCTCCTCCCTCCTCCTTCCCCATACCATCCCTCTGGGTCGTCCCAGTGCACCAGCCCCAAGCATCCAGTATTGTGCATCGAACCTGGACTGGCGACTTGTTTCATATATGATATTATACATATTTCAATGCCATTCTCCCAAATCATCCCACCCTCTCCCTCTCCCACAGAGTCCAAAAGACTGTCCTATACATCAGTGTCTCTTGCTGTCTCGTATACAGGGTTATTGTTACCATCTTTCTAAATTCCATATATATGCATTAGTATACTGTATTGGTGTTTTTCTTTCTGGCTTACTTCACTCTGTATAATAGGCTCCAGTTTCATCCACCTCATTAGAACTGATTCAAACGTATTCTTTTTAATGGCTGAGTAATACTCCATTGTGTATATGTACCACAGCTTTCTTTATCCATTCATCTGCTGATGGACATCTAGGTTGCTTCCATGTCCCGGCTATTATAAACAGTGCTGCGATGAACATTGGGGTACACGTGTCTCTTTCCCTTCTGGTTTCCTCAGTGTGTATGCCCAGCAGTGGGATTGCTGGATCATAAGGCAGTTCTATTTCCAGTTTTTTTAAGGAATCTCCACACTGTTCTCCATAGTGGCTGTACTAGTTTGCATTCCCACCAACAGTGTAAGAGGGTTCCCTTTTCTCCACACCCTCTCCAGCATTTATTGCTTGTAGACTTTTGGATCGCAGCCATTCTGACTGGTGTGAAATGGTACCTCATAGTGGTTTTGATTTGCATTTCTCCGATAATGAGTGATGTTGAGCATCTTTTCATGTGTTTGTTAGCCATCTGTATGTCTTCTTTGGAGAAACGTCTATTTAGTTCTTTGGCCCATTTTTTGATTGGGTCATTTATTTTTCTGGAATTGAGCTGTAGGAGTTGCTTGTATATTTTTGAGATTAGTTGTTTGTCAGTTGCTTCATTTGCTATTATTTTCTCCCATTCTGAAGGCTGCCTTTTCACCTTGCTTATAGTTTCCTTTGTTGTGCAGAAGCTTTTATTACATTTCTTTTGCATTTTGATTTACCTTTCCTGTATTCCAAGTGGTGAGGGTTTTAAAATGAATTTAACTTTCCCAGAAGTTTTTTGAAATGTATTTTGAGTTTGAATAAATATTCTTTGAAATAATCATTTCTTTATTGACTTTAAACAGTCCCCATTTCATTTGTTGAGGCTTCAAGGTGCAATAGATGAGTGATATGCTTATTCAGATTCACTGTATTAGATCCATAGGTTCACACATTGAACCTCTTCCTTGAAGAAGAGGAAATGACTACAGAGATTATCAAAGATCAGAAGGAATATATTTTTTTGTTTTTGCAGGAGAAACATTGTATATAAACAGAATGTGGCTGTCATCCAGCCTGGTGTTTTGCTAGGTCAGAACCCCAAGTGTAGTATTTAAGTAATCTGAGGAATATTGCTTTTTTTTTTTTTAAAGAATCCCTGATGAATTAAAAAAAAAAAAAAAACCTGTCTCAGGTGATTTTGCATATGTTTATGAATATACTTGGTCATGATGGGCCATATCTACATTTTGGGCTTCAAAGACCAATAATTGTATTATCTTCAACAATTTATACAGAGTCTTGGAACCTCAGTTTTCTCATTTGTATAATGAGGATGATAACACTATCTGCATTATATGATTCTTTTGAAGATTAAGTGATTGTTTAGAACTGTGTCTGACTCATAATGAAATCTCAATTAGCATTTGTTTTTGTTGCTCTCAAAATTAACAAAAAAACTTATGAGAACCTAAATCAGGAAGAACCCACATATTCCTAAGTCAAACTCTTTTTGAGTATTTTTACAAGATCTTTGCTTAAGGTTTGAGGACAGTCAATCACTCGTTTTCACATTGTTCATTTTTATTATTTGGAAAATAATATGGGGAAAAGATTTATCTCTCAAACATATTATCTTAATAAAATATATTTTCCTTTTCTTATTTAAATTAACAGTGATTTTCAAAATTTTAATCTAGTTATGGTAAAAGTTATATGAGTATGGGGTCTTATATTAAAAATATATCATTGATGGTGTTTATCATGAAAATATTCAGAATATTCAGAAATTAGAGAAGAGATTCTAAGATTTTTTTACTTGACAAGGACTTAAGTGTAAAAAGAAATTTTAATAAGACAAAGTGTCATTCTCTTGTTGTAATATGCCATTTAAATTATTATTTTTATCATGTAAAAGTATAGAGCGATTAAATTTAGAAGGCTGCAATTATTTTCATCGAAATAACATTTAGAATTTCATTAAGATTATTTATACTACAAATGATTACAAGAATATGACAATTATTAATACTTTATATCAGAATAAATATTCAGTGAAGAAAAGCATCATGTGAAAAATCAGTAGCAGAGACCATTAACTACTACTGACTCAGGACTCTGAAGCACATACAACATGGAAGATCTCCTCCATCCTATTTTTTCATAATCGTAAAAGTGTTTGTATTATGGCTTGTTGAATTCTTCTGATGAATATTTTCTTCAAGTTATTGCTTTGGTAACAGAATTCAATGATGTTACTGTCACATCTAGATATTAGACTTTCCTGCCATACATTTGATCCTCCGGCTCTGAAGCACTCTGACCCAGAGTGATAATCATTAGGGAATTATGGTATAAAAAGCCTCTATAAAGAGTCATTGTTTTCTTTCTCCTGTTGTTCTTACTCTACTTCTCTTAATGAGTTCAATAACCAGGTTGATGAAACTGAAACTCCTCACCCTTTCTGAGTCTCTAATTTCATTTTTTTCAGTATTTAAATCCACTCAATATCTCACTCCTAACAAAATCTGTCAACAACTCTGCCTTCTTTAGCTCTTGTTTACTATCAAATGTCTAGGTTTTGGTCCATTTTCCCTCTCTCAGTTCTTTCCACTTTATTTCACCTGAATCCATTATTATTGATGAAAAGCCACAGGTCCCACCCACAATTCTTAATACTGAGCCTCATAATGTCATGAACACCAGAAAACAAAGATGGGGGACTATGCACCCACCCTTTGTTGAATTAATATTTGTTTAATTAGCTTCTCACCCATACCCAAAGACTTTAAGCTTTTTGTGGGAAGGACCCATTTCTATTTTAGTTCACTCTACTATTTCTATCTTTTGCTTCTAGCAAGGTGTGTCATTAACTACCTTTGAAGAATTAATGATTGAAATATAGGGAAACTCTAATAAGCCTGATTTTTAATGTAATTTAATTAGTACTATAAATTACAGAAATGAGACACTTATAAAAAGCATCAACTCTAGCTTCATGTAACTTCCATTAAGCTATTTTACTCTACTCTAGTTAAGTCTACTCTATTTAATTTTAGCTTCTGCTCTTCTGCTCAGCTTCTAGGCCCCGATGACCTCGGGTTCTTCTAGTTTATTGGTTCATTAAGATACTTGTTTTGAACTTCCTCCTTCAACTTATTTCTGAGGATGTGTATATCAAACACAGTTTCTAACTGTGGGTCAGTGTTCCTGCTCACTTACTGGGCAGGATATGGGCTTAACTAGCTATGTTCCTTTAGATGATCACTCAAACTCTGCAAGCCTTACTTTCTTCAAACATAAAATGAGAGAAACAATACCTACCTCAGTATGTTGTTGCAGATTAAGTAAAGTGAGACAATCTTGCCCAGTTTTCCAGCAAACATGTCTTCATTTCTGCCCTTTTTTTCTTAGCAGTTCACTATGCAAAAGCTGTGCCCAGCCATGTCTTTTGAATAGGATTTCCTGTTGGCATGAGAACAGATAATCTGATTAGCTAGACTACTCTGAAATGTTATATAGATTATATAATTTTCATCCAAAAGTGACATAGATGTAGGGCCCAAGGGTGATGGATGATAAAGAATTAGAATCTCCAACGGCTCTAGTCCCAGAATCTTTTGTAATAAGCCACTGGATTATTGTTGCTTAGTTGCTAAGTTGTGTCTGACTCTTTTGCAACCCATGGACTGTAGCCGGCCAGGCTCCTCTGTCCATGGGATTTCCCAGGCAAGACTGCTGGAGTATGTTGCCATTTCCTTCTCCAGGGGATCTGCTCAACCCAGGGATCGAACCAATGTTTCTTTCACTGCAGGTGGATTCTTTACCACTGAGCCACCTGGGAAGACCAAGCCACTGGATAGTAAAACACAATTTCTTTAGTGAATAAATTCAAAAGAGGTATATCATCATTAAATAATGAGGCAAATTGGAAACAATTAAAATATTATATTTTTACTTTTTAAGATAAAAATTTAAAGTACTTTTATGGATTCAGTAAATAAAGCATAAAAATGATGCCTTGATCTCAGTTATAGAATCAGATCCAAGTATTTTTTTTTCTAAAGAAGAACACATTTTCCCTACTTATTCCTTTCAGATTTGGGTTATGAATATGTCATCAGTACTTTTGCTGCTGCTAAGTCACTTCAGTCGTGTCTGACTCTTTGCGACCCCATAGACAACAACCCACCAGGCTACCCCATCCCTGGGATTCTCCAGGCAAGAACATTGGAATGGGTTGCCATTTACTTCTCCAATGCATGAAAGTGAAAAGTGAAAGTGAAGTCTCTCAGTCGTGTCTGACTCTTAGCGACCCCATGGACTGCAGCCTACCAGGCTCCTCTGTCCATGGGATTCTCCAAGCAAGAGTACTGGAGTGGGTTGTCATTGCCTTCTCCCATCAGTATTTTTAAGCACTGGCTATTATTTCCTCCTGTGATACCATGTTCATACACTAGGTCTTTGATTGTTTCTTTCAGATATATCCAACAATCATAATTCATACTCTTGACTTTTTTAGTAACACTACACAAACAAAAATGACAAATACCTAGTCTTTTTAATGAATACAGAAAAATTAAAGATAAGTTGCTAAATAATAAAAAAAAAGTGTTGAAGTACTCTCCCAATGTTTATTTTGAAGCCATTGAAAAAAATGGGAAAATATGCAATTTTTTATGACCCTATTTCACAGCCACTGTATTTGCCTCAGATTTTTAAAAAGCATAATGCCAAGAGGAAATTTTGAATTCATTTCCAAAAGAAAGCTTTATGTGCAAAACTGCTTATACATTGATTCTTAATTTGTAACTACAGAATTTTTCATGAACAAACTGCAGTATTTTTCTTTTCTTTCAAAAGATAAAAGTAATAAAACAATAATCAATGCCCCTATACTAAATGACAGTCAATAAATCTACTTCATTCAAGCTAAAATTCCTTTCTTAATTCCTTCACAATAAACTGTGGACAATTCTGAAAGAGATAGGAATACCAGACCACCTGACCTGCCTCTTGAGAAACCTGTATGCAGGTCAGGAAGTAACAGTTAGAACTGGACATGGAACAACAGACTGGTTCCAAATAGGAAAAGGAGTACCTCAAGGCTGCATATTGTCACCCTGCTTATTTAACTTATATGCAGAGTACATCATGAGAAACGCTGGGCTGGAAGAAGCACAAGCTGGAATCAAGATTGCCAGGAGAAATATCAATAACCTCAGATATGCAGATGACACCACCCGTATGGCAGAAAGTGAAGAGGAACTCAAAAGCCTCTTGATGAAAGTGAAAGAGGAGAGTGAAAAAGTTGGCTTAAAGTTCAACATTCAGAAAATGAATATCATGGCATCTGGTTCCATCACTTCATGGGAAATAGATGGGGAAACAGTGGAAACAGTATCAGACTTTATCTTTTTGGGCTCCAAAATCACTGCAGATGGTGACTGAAGCCATGAAACTAAAAGATGCTTACTCCTTGGAAGAAAAGTTATGACCAACCTAGACAGCATATTGAAAAGCAGAGACATTACTTTGCCAACAAAGGTCCGTTTAGTCAAGGCTATGGTTTTTCCAGTGGTCATGTATGGATGCGAGAGTTGGACTGTGAAGAAAGCCGAGCACCGAAGAATTGATACTTTTGAACTGTGGTGTTGGAGAAGACTCTTGAGAGTCCCTTGGACTGCAAGGAGATCCAACCAGTCCATCTTAAAGGAGATCAGCCCTGGGTGTTTTTTGGAAGGACTGATGCTAAAGCTGAAACTCCAGTACTTTGGCCACCTCATGAGAAGAGTTGACTCATTGGAAAAGACCCTGATGCTGGGAGGGGTTGGGGGCAGGAGGAGAAGGGGACGACAGAGGATGAGATGGCTGGATGGCACCACTGATTCGATCGACATGAGTTTGAGTGAACTCTGGAAGATGGTGATGGACAGGGAGGCCTGGTATGCTGTGATTCATGGGGTCACAAAGAGTTGAACATGACTGAGCGACTGAATTGAACTGAATCTTAATCTCAATAGAAAGGATGATATTGAGTTCCCCTCAGTACACAGCATAGTTCCCTACTTGCTGAAAGAATAAATTTTCAATAAATTTACATCATGATAAACATAAGTACCTCAAACAAATTGCACAGTGATTTTGCTTTCCATTCACTTTATCTCATTGGTATAGCTCAGTTACATGTTCAAATTAACTTAAGATATGTTCTGATTCTGAATATTTAATACAAAGCATGTGAAAGCTTTGACAAATATATTTTTCATTTTATTATTGATTCCAGTTATCATCAGAAATTTGATAATTGTTTTAAAAGTTGTAAATGTCATCAGGTTACAAACTTAGGTACACAAGTAATTTTCTTTATTTTCGTCTATCAACTCATTTGATGCAGGAAATTTAATCTTGTAACTTGGAGGTATACTTAATGACTTTTGTTATTTTTCTCAGTAATTTCAGAGTTTAAGCTCTGTCTGTTCAGAGTTTTTGTTTGTTTGTTTGTTTTGTTTTTTGTCCTTTTCTCCTTAGGATACCATTTAAGATTGAAAAGGTGACTGATGTACACAGACATAGATAAAAGAGAGATATCCAGTCCACAGGCAACTCCAGGATCCATTAAACTGTGCCTGGCACTCCCTTGGTCATCTGCTTCCATTACTACTGCACCCTCCAAGATGTCTATGGAACTATCATGACAATATGCCCTTTATCTCAAATTCCACTGGGGATACTGAATATCTTAGTCCCTTCAATTCCCTTCTTTGGTGGCACTGGAATTTCAGGATACTACCTTGGGTCTATTGAGTTAATATGATCCTAAGTTATAAGTAAAAGTGCTATCACAGGTCCATTCTGCTAACATTTTTATTTGAAGACTACAGCACCAAACTGGCCTGGAAGAATTCTTACAAATGGTTTTATTGCCTAGTAGGTCTGAGGGAATATGTTACAAGAGTTTTCTATCTGTAGATCCCCCTGAATGTATCTGGAGTTCCCACTGATTTCTCAACCATCCCAACTCCTATCCCCTAGAACTTAACTTTGGGCAGGGAGTGTAGCCAGTTCTGTATTAGGAGTATGAATCCAGTCTTTCTCTTTCCATTCTGAAGCTTCTCATTCCTCAGCATTCAGAAGATTATTTTAATCATGGGAAACAGGAAATGGAAGAAATACTTATTGTTTCTTCCACTCTCTTTTCTTTTTGCTGTTCACAGCATAAACTTTATGCTGGGCTACTATATGAGATATGATAATCAGAATTCAAAAATGTCTATATATTGCAAGTCAGAAGCCTTGGCTTTTAAATACTACTGACTCTGTATAAGTTTCAAAATCTTGTCTTGGAACTCAAAAGGAATTTGGGTACTATATATATCCTTTGGAGCTTTCCACCTAACAAATGAACCTAACACAGTAAAATTTGATTCACTATGGATAAGAAAGTTTAGGAAAATATTTGTAAATGATGAGAAAAATTTTAATTAAAGCCTTCAAAGTTTTTCTGTTTTACCACCCCAAATATTTTTTCCAAACAATATATGTCAGTACATTATCCCTGAAGACAGATTTTTCAAAGAAGGGAAACTGGTAATCATGGCATCCGACCCATTACTGCATGGCAAATAGATGGGGAAACAATGGACACAGTGAGAGACTCATTTTCTTGGGCTCCAAAATCACTGCAGATTGTGACTGCAGTCGTGAAATTAAAAGACGCCTGCTCCTTGGAACAAAAGTTATGACCAGCCTAGACAGCATGTCAAAAAGCAGAGATGTTACTTTGTCGACAAGGATTTGTCTAGTCAAAGCTGTGAGTTTTCCAGTAATCATGTATGGATGTAAGAGTTGGACCAGAATTGATGCTTTTGAACTGTGGTGTTGGAGAAGACTCTTGAGAGTCCCTTGGACTGCAAGGAGATCAAACCAGTCAATACTAAAGGAAATCAGTCCTGAATATTCACTGGAAGGACTGATGCTGAAGCTCCAATCCTTGGGCCACCTGTTGTGAAGAACTGACTCATTGGAAAAGACCCCAGTGCTGGAAAAGATTGAAGGCAAGAAGAGAAAGGGACGACAAAGGATGAGATGATTGGATGGCATCACCAACTCGACTGACATGAGTTTGAGCAATCTCCAAGAGTTGGTGATGGACAGGGAAGCCTGGCGTGCTGCAGTGCATGGGGTCTCAAAGAGTCGGACATGACTGAGCAACAGAACTGGACTGAGAAATATCATACAAAGAAGGAGTAGAACCTAAAATGGACTATAAATTTTCTAGTAAGCTTGAGTATTTTATTCTGGAAAAATCATTTGACAACAACTCCAAAGTTGAATATTAAATGCACATCTAGAAATTTAGTAAACCAGATTTAAAAATCAGAAGATTCATTTAAAATCCACCTATATAGAAAGAAAAAAAATAAAAGTGGAGAAAGAAGGTGGTGGGAAATTTGCCCTCCTTGTCTATATATGTGTTCGGTCTTTGAACATGTTGTTTTGATTATCTGGAACACTCTTTCCTTTCTCTGTGCTGAAATATACACATTCTTTTGCTCATCAGAGCTTCCCCTGACCATCACCACCCTGGTTCAGCTGTCCTAACTCATGCTTCCCCTATCAACCATTTACCATACCTCACATCATTCGCTTTAAAAACACTCCTCTACAAACATTAAAAGCTGGTCCCTGATCTCATGAACTTACATTCTAGTTGAGGAAGATAAATCAAAAAGTTAATTATTTAGTTCATAAAAATACTATATGTCCTATCCTAATATATTTTTTGGTTTCTGGTTTCTTGTAATCATTCCCTTTCAAGACACAGAATCCTTTTTTATTCACTTCTGATGTAATTCTTATATGATATTTTACAATATAAATTTACCATAATTTATAAAACTAATCTTCTATTGAAGAGAGGTTAAGCTATTTTCAATCTTAGATTATTACTGAAAGTTATACAATGACTATACTTATGCATAATTCACTTCATACTTGGACAAGTTCTTCTGAAGAGCTAAACTCCCAGATGTAAATTTTCCAGGTCAAAGAGTATATGTATTTGCAAATTCCACAACTGTTATTCATTTATTCTCTAGAGGGGCACATCTATAATACATATTCCAACAAGAATACATGACAGTAATTTATACAATGTGTTAATATCAATAGAGTTCTTAATAAAACTTTGGAATTTTTCCACTTTAAGAGGTGGGCAATGGTAATTTGTTGTTGTTCAGTCACCAAGTTTATGTCTGACTTTCTGTGACCCTGTGGACTGCAGCATGCCAGGCCTCCTTGTCCCCTATCATCTGCCAGAGTTTGCCCATGTTCAAGTCCATTGCATTTCAGTTTAACTTTAATTTGTATTTTTCTTAACAATAAATGGATGGCCCTTTTAAAAAATAATTGAGAGCCATTTCCTTTTTCTGTCTATGTTGGTCATTTTTCTTGGGCTGTTACTTTTGCATTATGATCTCTAGGTATTTTTATACTAGAAAGTTTAGCTTGTTATGACATAAGTTGCAAATGATTTTTTAAAAATAGATTGTCATATGATACAACTTTCTCTTATGATTTATTGGTCTATGGAGATGATCCTATAACTTTCTCTTTAGTTTTATTAATATGATGAATAGTATATTAATAGATTTGACCACTGTTTTCATTTTGACATTTTATAATGTTATAATGTTTTGTAGAAATATTCAACTTCATTGCTCTTATTTTTTAGGGATGTTTTACTATTATTTATTTTCCATATGGCATTAGAATTAGCTTGCAAGTCCTAAATGAAAACAAATAAAATCTGTTTGTATATTTTACTGGGATTATTTAAATGTATACACCAATTCGAGGAGAACTGACATTTTTCTTGATGTTGAAAATTATTCAACTTGATGTTCTTGTTCAGATTCAGGAATATTTTTAAAAAATTTATATAAATCTGAAATATTTTTTGTTAATATATCAGTTTGCTTTCAATTTTTTAATTTCACTTTTAAATTTAGTCCTCATATTAATTTATTAACAGATATTTAGTTCTCATATTAATTTTGTACCAGACTACCATGCTAAGTTATCTTTTTGTGCATACCAGGTACACAACTGTAAAATTTTAAAGTGGTAATAATTGACTATCTATTTTTCAATTTTAAGCTGCAAAATATTAACATTAAAGAAAGCACTTTTGGTGTTTCTCCATTAAGTCCAGGTGTGAGTTGGATGTGAATAAAGCAGAAGTTAAAATTTTTAACATTTTGGCCATAATTACATATAAATGCGTGCAATATATATTTATCCTAAGATCAAACTCTAAATATTGTTATCTCTATTTTATAATTTTGAATATATATTCTTTCAAATATGATTTTTTAAATGGCTATAATATTTCATAACATAAGCATCGTATAATTTATTTTTTCTCTCTTACAAGATGCTGGGGTTACTATGACACTGTAAATAGTACTGTGCTCATTGTCCTAGCACACACATTTTAGTGTACTCCAAATAGTCTTTTGCATGAATCTGAAAAAGTAAAAGTACTTAGACAGAAAACTGCACATAGCTTTAATTTATATTTTTTAAACCGTACTTCATAAAGGTTTTATTACTTATTATACTCATTATTGAACAGAGTTTATTTTTTACTGAATCCCTGATGAAAAAAAGACATCTAAATTTTAAATAACTTTGCCAATTTAATATCTTTCATCTTTATGTGGTTTCATATTTTTCAATTTTTACTAACATTGAGCTTTTTTCTTCCTGGAATTCATGGAGCATTTTCACTTCTCTTTTTATAAATGTCCTGTGCATGCTTTGTGACTGGGCAGCTTTGGGGACACTGCCCTTTCTCTGATGAAAAAACTCTTGGTGCAAACTCTTTTCAATGTGGCAAACAACGTTCTTCTCCCCATCATTGGGTCCTTTTAATTTTGTCTATCTTTTTAATACAGAATTTAAATGTGTATGAATATATGATATTATCCTTTATATTTTATTTGGTTTTCATAGATTCTACTTTTAAAAATCAAATATATGAATATATTTTCCTCACATTTGCATTTTTTCAAATGTTACATTTATCACATTATATAATTGTATGATCTGAGGACCATTTATATTTTCTGTCACATTCCATTTGTCTCCCTGATGCTTCTCGTGACAGTACTATCCTCATTTATTTAATGAATTTTGTAATATGGGCTTCCCTGATATCTTGGTAAAGAATCCGCCTGCAATGCAGGAGACCCCAGTTCAGATTCTTGGGTCGGGAAGATCCCCTGGAAAACAGATATGCTGCCCACTCCAATGCTCCTGGGCTTCCCTTGTGGCTGAGCTGGTAAAGAATCCACCTGCATTGCGGGAGACCTGGGTTTGATCCCTGGGTTGGGAAGATCCCCTGGAGAGGAGAAAGGCTACCTACTCCAGTATTCTGGCCTGGAGAATTCCATGGACAGTCCATGGAATCACAAAGAGTTGTACATGACTAAGCGACTTTCACTTTCACATGTAATGTAGAGCATATTCACCTTTATACTCTGTTTCAAAATTTATTATTTTTACTCATGTATTCTATATAAACATAAAAAAAACTGCCAACTTCAAAAAAACAGTACATTGGAATTTTTAATTTTGGCAGTGTTAAAACTAGCACTTTATTTAGGAAGAGTTGATTATACAAGAATACTGTGTTTGTCTCTTTCTCAAATTTTATATTTTCTTCATACCATTTGTAATTTTTATCTAATAAGTACACACACATACATATGATTTTTCCTGTATATTTTATACTTTATGTCTGGCCAATTAACATTCTTATGAAACTCTGAAAGTAACCAATTTCTTTAGAAAATTATTAAAATTTCAACAATTTAGAGGTTATTTTTATGTCATTTCCCTTTAGGATTCCTATTGCAAAAAGAATACATTACTGTATTAATCACTTTTCTTTGTTTTCACCTTTTTTAAAATCTAAAGAAACAACATTTTTGTTCATTTTATATTAAACAACAAGGTCATTAAATATAGCTCTTCAGATTATTTAACTTTGCAAGTATATAACCAGTAATATGAAAACATTGATTTTTATTCTCTCTGAGGTTATAAATATTAACTGTATTACGATATCACATGGCATTTATATGCTTAAGTATTTGATGACTCATATCACAAATGATTTTAATATGAAGGCCCAAGAGTCCGATATTAATTCTGACTATATTTATAGACCAAAATCTCTAATGTTACTATATATGTTTTAGGTTAGTGGGATGGTTCGGCCATGAACTAAGCACCAGATTTCAGATGGATAACAGTAAGTATATTCAACTTTACTTCACAAGTCATTTTATTTTGAGTTTATTTCAGTTTTCATCTTTGTATGATATGTAATATGCATGCCTCATGGAGAGAGAACTTTGAAAATGCCACTAAGAATTCTTAAAATAAGGAATGACATTTCCTCAATGTAAGACTAAGTATTCATAGATTTTAGTATGATTTTGAGTCTATCCTTTTACAGGGAAATAAGAAGAAGCAAAATCTAAAATACAGAAATTCAGGTCTCACCAATATGGAATACCTAAACCATCAGACAGCAGGGACAGAAAGGAATCATGGTCCTTATAGTCAGGCCCAGAGAGACTTAGGTATCAAGTTTATTGGTTTTGTGATGCCGTACAAATTTGATCATTTTGGACTTTTAATTTTCTCCTCATGTATCTAATGTGAATAATAATATCTATTTTATGAGGGTAAAACATGTTCAAAGCTGTAAACCAAGCAGCATACTAATTAATAAGTGTTCGGTTTTATCCCTCTCTTTTCCCAAATTGTCCTCCTTTGGTGGCTTTTGCCACCAGCATGCGTACGTGTGTGCTAAATCACTTCAGTTGTGTCCAACTCTGTGCGACCCTATGGATTGTAGCCTGCCAGTCTCCTCTGTCAGTGGGATTCTCCAGACAAGAATACTGGAGTGGGTTGCCATGCCTTCTTCCAGGGGATCCTACCCCCTCCTAATGGATCAAACTTGCATCTCTTATGTCTCCTGCATTGGCAAGCTGGTGCTTTACCACTAGTACCACCTGATAAGCCCACTTTCACCACATACCAAACAGTAACCCCAGTGGGTAGAAATTAAAGTACATAATTAGTGCAGGGAGTTCTTAAACTGCCCTACTTCTCTTTCCTGAGTGACTTTATTCTTCCATCACATGGGATACAGAAAACTTCCTAAATGTTCTGAGAAATCAACTTAAACTTGATCCTTCAGACTGCTTCCAATCCTGAGATTTGATGTTACATATATACACATTTGCACCAACCAAGATGCAAAGGATAAAGATGGGCCCTTTGACTCAAATCAAGAAAGCTATATTTTATCTTAGCTGCTGAATCATAGCTCTTTTATACAGTTATTTAAATTGTTTGTAATAGGTTTTCTTATCTGTAAATAAGGAAGTTGGATTAGATCAGGAGTGGGCCAAGTGTTTTTTTCTGTGAAGGTTCAGACTGTAGATATGTCAAGCTTTGGGGGCTAACTGTGGCAAGTGCACAGCTCTGCTATTGTGGTGCTAAAGCAGCCATAGAAATATATAAATAGGTGAACAGGGCTATGTTCCAATAAACTTTTATTTACAAAATAAGGAGTGGGCCAGATATGACCCATAGGACATAGTATGACTAGCCCTCATTAGATGAATATCTAAAGACCCAGAAAATTCTCTCACTCTAAGTCAGTATTAGTTTTCAATTTGCTCTAACTAGTAATTTTAACTATTGGATTTAGCTTGCAGCTATTCAATATAATTAATTATATGACAATATTGTCTGTTATTAACTTACCTTTTCAATATATTCTTAGGCAGATCATTTTTGTAAACCACATTTTTTCCTCTTTCCTAAGAGAAGTCACTTGATGTAGTAATTCTAGCATTAAAAGTCACCTTCATACATCATTTCACTCACATTTCTGCCTTTGGAGGATATTACAATTACAAGCCATTCAAGTCTTGATATTTTGCTGTCATTGACATGGTTTCTGGTTTGGAAGCCTCTGTGGACTGTGACCCATGGAGACTGCCACCGCCATTAGGTCTCAGGTGGGGATGAGGGAGAGGTTTGCTGCTGCATCAAGGCCTGGGCCCGACTGGTGGACGGCTGTAGCGAGAGCGCTGGAGCTCTGTGGAATGCAGCCCTGGGGCCCCCAGTTCATCTGCCAGTTCTAAGGCCTAAGGCACCGATCTGTCTCTCACTGTGCTCTCCTCTACGAGCACCACTGCCAGGCTGACTGTTAACACAGCGGAACCTCTAACCGCCTGCTAAGAATCTTGCACTAGAAGCTGTGTGCCCACACTGCCCCTATTACAGGGGCAGACAAGATGGAAGTTGCAGGTGAAGGAAAAATATACTAGTATTTTAGGTCCATGAATTTTCTTTTAATTATCTCAAAACTCTTGGGAATAAAAGCTTTTAAGTCTTACATTTTTTTCCTTCTACTTTGCTGTCATTAAAATATCCATAAAGGACACTTTTTAGATACATCCTATAAAAGTGATATTAATTTTTCAGAACTGCAGTTAATCCCTGGAGTCAATGGATTCCGAATCTCAAATCCTCCCATTCTGTTGGTCTGCTCCTTACATGCTAGTTTAGAGGTAAGTGATCTATGCGTCAAACTTCCCACGTTGTCACCTTTTCTTTATCTGAGTGTGACATGCTGTCATATTTCATCTGTTAATCAGCTAGGTTAATATGCACTGTGCATAAGCATTGAACAAAGGGCAGGGTTCTCCTATAGGACAGTGACTGTGGCTCGTGTCACCCTTTATTTATATCTCCCTCCCCCAGCACAAGGCTTGGCACAGTGTTGGTACTTAATGTTCCATAGAACTCAGTTGGGGAGACGTATATTTAGTTCCACTTAGAATTTGTGTGAACTTGAATGAGTCACTGGATCTTCTATTAGTCTTTCTATATGGAAAATAAGCCTGAAATATTTAAGTCTTGATTAATTCACTCATTCAAACATTTATTTAAAAATTATCATGTGTCAGACAATGTTGTGATTACTGGGGACTCATTTCTTCTAGTTCTATGAGTCAGTGAGCTGACAAAGTGCCATATGACAAAATTATAGGAGGACTTACTTTAAGGGGCTAGGGAGAGTATGAATAGTCAGAGTAAAGCAGAGACTAAGTAAGCTTGTCCCATGAGGTAGGGTGTATTTTCCCCCTTATTGGGGTTTCTATGTCATTGTATCCATGTGTAATCTTTACTGTTACTGGCTTAGTGTTTTTCTTTAAGTTCATTCATATTTTTACTTGAAAGTAGTCTCACTCAAAATTATAATACTCAAAGGGTCAGTTTGGTTTTCTAGACATGCATATGTCTATTATTTCTATATATCTAGGTACTTAACCTATAACTATTCATTTATACACACATATTCCAATCCCAAAGAAAGGCAATGCCAAAGAATGCTCAAACTATCGCACAACTGCACTCATCTCACATGCTAGTAAAGTAATCCTCAAAATTCTCCACGCCAGGCTTTAGCAATACGTGAACCATGAATTTCCTGAAGTTCAAGCTGGTTTTAGAAAAGACAGAGGAACCAGAGATCAAATTGCCAACATCCGCTGGATCATGGAAAAAGCAAGAGAGTTCCAGAAAAGCATGTATTTCTGCTTTATTGACTATGCCAAAGCCTTTGTGTGGATCACAATAAACTGTGGAAAATTCTGAAAGAGATGGGAATACCAGACTACCTGACCTGCCTCTTGAGAAACCTGTACGCAGGTCAGGAAGCAATAGTTTGAACTGGACATGGAACAAGAGATTGGTTCCAAATAGGAAAAGGAGTACGTCAAGGCTGTATATTGTCACCCTCCTTATTTAACTTCTATGCAGAGTACATCATGAGAAATGCTGGACTGAAAGAAGAACAAGCTGGAATCAAGATTGCCGGGAGAAATATCAATAACCTCAGATATGCAGATGACACCACCCTTATGGCAGAAAGTGAAGAACTACAAAGCCTCTTGACGAAAGTGAAAGTGGAGAGTGAAAAAGTTGGCTTAAAGTTCAGTCTTCAGAAAACGAAGATCATGGCATCCGGTCCCATAACTTCACAGGAAATAGATGGGGAAACAGTGGAAACAGTGTCAGACTTTATTTTTTTGGGCTCCAAAATCATTGCAGATGGTGACTGCAGCCATGAAATTAAAAGACGCTTACTCCTTGGAAGGAAAGTTATGACCAGCCTAGATAGCATGTTCAAAAGCAGAGACATTACTTTGCCAACAAAGGTTCGTCTAGTCAAGGCTACGGTTTTTCCTGTGGTCATGTATGGATGTGAGAGTTGGACTGTGAAGAAGGCTGAGCACCAAAGAATTGATGCTTTTGAACTGTGGTGTTGGAGAAGACTCTTGAGAGTCCCTTGGACTGCAAGGAGATCCAAACAGTCCATTCTGAAGGAGATCAGCCCTGGGATTTCTTTGGAAGGAATGATGCTGAAACTGAAACTCCAGTATTTTGGCCACCTCATGCAAAGAGTTGACTCACTGGAAAAGACTCTGCTGCTGGGAGGGATTGGGGGCAGGAGGAGAAGGGAACGACAGAGGATGAGATGGCTGATGGCATCACTGACTCGATGGACGTGAGTCTGAGTGAACTCCGGGAGTTGGTGATGGACAGGGAGGCCTGGAGTGCTGTGATTCATGGGGTCACAAAGAGTCGGACAGGACTGAGCGACTGAACTGAACTGAACTGAATTGAATAATGCATATACATACACATGTCTTCCAATTATTTGGATATGAGATATTCATTAGTTTCATTAATTTATAAATTAATTAGTTTCATTCATTTCATATTCATTAGATTGAGACAAAAATTTATCTAAGTAAATATATATTGTTAATAATTATATACTGTATGATAATGAGCTTCCCCAATGGCCCAGTAGTAAAGTGTGCCTGCAATACGGGAGACACGGGAAGAGCCTTGGGTTCAATCCCTGGGTTGGGAAAATTCCCTGGAGAAGGAAATGGAAATCCATTCCAGTATTCTTGCCTAGGAAATCCTATGGACAGAGGAGCCTGATGGGCTATATAGTCCACGGGGTTGCAAAAGAGTTGTCAGATACAACTTAGTGACTAAAACAACAACAAATATGATAATGGTATTAATATACATATTAAAGAAATGCATATTTTATATACATAAAGTATATGTTAAGTAAATATACATATATATTTCTAATAGAGATCTTAAATATATAGACATTAAAATAAAAATTTGATTTTTTTAAAGTATTGAAAGCCTCCTCGTATTCCAGCATGAGTGACCAGATAAAGACTTTCAAAATCTCTTCCAAACCTAAAATTCTAGAAGTCTGTGAAAATTCTCAGCAACTTCTCATTCTGGCCACTGGACGGCAGTGTCAAGTTCCTCTGTTTTTATACAGCTTCACCACTAGATAGAAGTAATCAGCTCGTTTCATTTCATCCCAATTTAAAAAAAAAAAACAAAAAAAACACCTACTCAGTGTGACCACTAGATGGAGCTTGTGCTATTTTCAGTTTTTGGCAGATTTTTCTGTTTTGCATTGAAATAGACCCAGTAACAAGATTTCTCAGTGATACAAATTATATTTGGGGAGGGGTGGAGAAGTGATTAAATCTGCTTGGCAAACCAAATAATGATATTTGACTTGTTTTTAAAATATTCAACCTGAGGCACAGTTCCATTAAACATTTTTGTTTTTTAAGAAAATAACGCTTTGCAAACTTTGCAAACTTATATCAGGGAGAAGATAAATTATTAATACAATAAGGAGAAAAGAAATAAGGCACAAAGGCATACCTTAGAAAGAAGTAGCACTTAAAGTTATTTCCTCTGATTTTACTCATCTTTGCAAATTATTTCCTAGCCATATCTAGAAAATGTCTTTTAGACACTATCACCGACATTCTTTGCAGTGGACTGACTTCAGTATTCACCTCTTCTGCCACAGAAAAAAACAGATTCCTATTTTCCCTACCAATAGTTTAGCTCCACACTGTATAACATTCACCTAGATATGATTTTTATTCTCAGCTGGAATCTGAAAACTGATGTATCTTCTACTTCAATATCTAAACTTAAACCTAGGAAAATGACCCTAAAGCCCCAGAAAAGGGATGTACACTTCTCTTGAGTTTCTCATCACTTAAATATTTCTCTGCAGCCTCATGGAAATACCTTATTTAAATAATTTACTGTTGAGGCTATGTTTTTACCAAAATTATCTTTAAATAATCAAACCTTGAGTTAAAGAAAGTATTTTCTAAATTCTTACTCCCCATTATAAATTGCAAAATTCTGAAATTACAAAATAATATATTTCCCATTCTCTGCTGCTGCTGCTGCTAAGTCGCTTCAGTCGTGTCCGATTCTGTGCGACCCCATAGATGGCAGCCCACCAGGCTCCGCGGTCCCTGGGATTCTCTAGACAAGATCACTGGAGTGGGTAACTGTTAAAGTGTTGTTCTTTCAAATGCTTCTGAATTTGCTATATGACTATCAATGAATTAACAGATTCAGCACTTAGCTTATTTATTTAAAAATTTTGAATATAGGAGATTAGTTGAAGTTTGAGTAAGTGAAAGAAATAAACACACAAATCAAATATTTGTTATCTCTACTTCCCTTTCGAAAAGTATTCTTACACAGTAAAATGCCAACTGAAGGAGAGATTTTATACTTAAGAATCGACATATATTGGGACTTCCCTAGTGGTCCGATGGCTAAGACTCCACGCTCCCAATGCAGGGGGCCTGGGTTTACTCTCTGTCAGGGAACTAGATCCTAGAGGCCACAACTAAGAGTTTGCATGCTACACTGAAGATGCTGCATGCCGCACCAAGGACTGACATTCCCGTGTGCGAAAACAAAGATCTGGTACAGCCAAATAAATAAATATTAAATAAAAATTGCAAAAAAATGAATTGATGCACATGGATATGATTACAGATTTGTAATACAAAGAATTTTTTTAAATTAGTTATGGCATTGTTCACAATGTGTATTTGACTGAGGCATATGATGAAAAATAACACCTTATAATCAGTTTCAAACTGAAATCAGGTTTCTTTATACTGTTGCCTATTTAATAATTTACACAATAATTTTAAAAATACTGTAGATAAAGAGGAAGAATAAGGTAGGAAGCAGGAGGTAAATACTCCATCCCTTACTGTGACACTAGGTATGACCTTAAACAAATGACAACTATTCTTGAATTCATTTGCCTCAACCTTTTAATAAAGATGTTTGAACCAGATTACTTCAGAGGTCACCTCAATCTTCCAATTAGTAAACATGACATTAAACAACACTTATATTTTATTTCGAAGGGTCCTATTTATACATAACAACAGGTAGGCAATATAATTATTTAAATAGCTTCAAAATATAAAATTAGAGCATTCAATTAAAATATAGGGCAAGTCAGAAGAAATGTACTCTGCATTTCCTCAGAAAGTTATTAGGCACCCAATTTTAAGAACTTAAGAGTTGAGAACATCATGTTATACTTATTTTTCCTATTTAAAATGATCTAACTTTTCTAACTTTGAATTTATTTTAGCTAGTAAGGAAAATAATCTAAGTAGTGGAAATTCTGCCAAGAATTCTGTTATAAGCTGAATATTTTCAAATTACACTTTTCATTTTTCCTAATTAAAAAAAAAGAAAAAAAGATTTCCACAGTGTTGAAAGCACGAAAATAATGAGAAGTTAAAAAAAAAAAAAAAAAGGCTGTGGGGGACATTTACTCTACTTCACTGTTAACTCCTATTATCCCCTCTTAATATGTTTAACTGAAGCCTCTGAAGAGACTTTAACACCCTGTGAGAAGAATTTAAAGCCACTTCAGAATGCAGCTTCTCTTGTTATAGTTGTAACGTGGAAAATAGTTTTACATTTAAACATTATTTGATTATTAACAGAGTACTGATATGTTAAAATCAAGATATTTGTCATGAAAAACTTTTGCTTTCTTGTTATCAAATCTGCAAGAGCAAAACTTCATTTAAAGAACCCTATAATCTTAATATCCCCCAACGTCTTACTGACTTATGAATACAAGTGAAATGTCATTAAAAGTACTAACTTACACAGTGCCCCCATCTGCATCTTATGGGACCCAAAGCAGATCCAGAAAGTTTACCAGAATTACTTAAATAATTAAAATGTCTTCAAAGACTATGAATCGCCAAAGAGAAGCTTGGAAAGATTCCTGTTTTTGTTTTTGTTTTAATTCCAAGCCTGACAGACCACTGGGTGGACCATACTTCACCTGTTCCTTGCTCCTGCCTTCTGTGAGAATGTTGATTCTTGAATCAGGCTCTCTGATGGCCATTTTGTTTTACATAGGAAATGAAGAGATGTCTCCTACCAAACTCCATGTAACGAGGGTTACCTGAATACTAAAGCAGCATTTTTTTTGCACTGAATATGTCAGATGTTAGCTTCTACTTTCAGCTGAAGTCTTTCCAGGTTGCAGACACAGTCCATGAGGTCTGGTTGGGGAAACAGACAGATACCTTTCTACTGTCTGATACTCCTCTCTTCTTTCAATATATTAACTTAAATATAACTCCCATCTTCTCCTTCAGCCAAATACATACGCTCTGCAATAGGTCAAGAAAATCTATGCCTGGACAGTTTGAGTCCTATTAGAATGCCTACCCACACATGCCATGTGTATATACAGAAAGAACTATTTCCATAGACTTCATAAAGTATAGATATCACCAAATGACCCTATTTTTGCTCTGTGCCTACCATGATAGAGAAAAGGGACATTAAGTGGCCTGCCAGTGCATCATTCTCTGTTTGCAGTTCATTCAGTTCTTATATGTAGGATAGATCTTTAAACTCTACTTGACCTTAAGAGATAAGCTAAAAAAGCATGTCTGTTCTGACCCCTAATGTTCCAACACCAGTGACTGTGTGCCCTTGTCACTCATCTTAATATAAGAAACCTCAAGAAGCAAGTGCCAGTGTTTTCACACCAGTGTTAAGAGTTTAGCAGCAGAAAAAAAAATGATGAAAGAAGAAAAAAAGAAAGACTTCAATGCTTTCAATACCAATGCTTCAGTAACATATAAGCACATCTAACATTATTTGCTTTCCTGCCTGACAAAACTTAGCATCATTTTTAACTCCTTGTTTTCTTACTGTTAAACTGAAAGAGATTTAGAAATTGTTAAAATGATTATGAATAATATTGGTAACATTGCCTTCCACATAAGCATTGAACTCTTACTGTACTTTTTTGTGGACTAAACAAACTTTATACAGGAATAGACAAAAATGTTCTTGACTATAATTGTATAAAATGTTTGGAGGAAGAAGTCTGACATTTATAAAATTTAAATCCATTTATTAAGGTATGTTTTACTTGTACTAATTATATGAAGCTAATTTAAAATAGCTCTGAAGGAACATTATGTTAACTTATTTTTTTCTGCTTTGGCAAGTATTGTTTAAACAACATTTGTACAGCTAATCTATCATGGAAACTTTGTGTTCAATTTTTAATGGCACAGTACTTGAAAGACATTTTTTTTAACGAAAAGATTATCTAAAATGGGATGTTTTATTGGAAAGGTCAGAAGCAGGCCTTTCCTTTTTATATGTGATTTACAGTTAATTTTTACTTTATAAATCAACAAGAAACTGTGAACCTGATTGTTTCTCATTCTGCAGATCTTTAAACAAGCAACTATGAAAGCACTGAGGAGAAAATCTATTTTGCTAACTGGTTATCTGGAATACATGATCAAGCAGTACTTCAGCCAGGACAAAGCAGAAAGCAAGAAAACAGTCGTGAACATAATTACTCCATCCTGTATAGCGGAACGTGGCTGCCAGCTAACCCTAACATTTTCTATTCCAATAAAACACATTATCCAAGAACTAGAAAAAAGAGGAGTGGTTGTAAGTGTATCTCTTGTTTTCCTACTAGGTTTTCTCTATGGGTTGCAAATGTTGAGGATAAAATTTGAATTTTTCAGTTTATGCATTTTTCTATAATACTTAATTTTGATCAGTGAGGATAAATTAAGTGCCAACTAAGTATTCAGCACTCTGTTAACTAAAGACACAGAGATCTGTTATTTCTGATAAAAGGGAAAACACCACTGATTTTGTTGTAGGAAGCAGTATTATGTAACTTATCCATTCTTTTCATTATAGATTGGGCAGAAAAAAAAATAGTGAAAACCCCAATATAAATTTGTGGAGTAAGTGGAATTAAAGAACACATAAATATAGTAGAGGAAGAAAAAGTAAATTAGTCTTGTTTAGTTTGATTGAAATAAGTTATTTTTAACCTGTTCACTGCAGTCAAGAAAGACATGTAGACACATCTTAAGAGTGCTAACATTGTATGGAATATATTCTTTTGTTGCTGTTTTTTACCTTTGTGCCTAAAATAGTCCTCTTTGTCTCTTGAAGAGAACTAATAATTGTTTAATGAGCAGTTACAGGATAAATAGTGATATCTATTTCCAGGGATAATATAATTTAGAAAATACTGCACTCAGTTTTCCAAACCTTTAGGAGAGATTTCCCCAGTTTTTGGAGACACATAGAATATCAGCAATCCAAATAACATTCTACCATTTGCAAGCCATGTGCTCCTGTGAAAGTTGGTAAACATCTATTGACTTGAGACTTCTCATCCATATTGGAATCGAATATACTTACCTCAAAAGTTGTTATCGAATTAAAAGTGCCAGCAAACACAAATCATTTATTATGTTGTCTAGCCTGTAGGGGTGTCTCTTAACAACAGAGTCACAGTGATCTTCAGACAGCTGAATTATCTAATTCATGAGATTAGGGATTATTGAATTCAGTGGAAATATAATTGACTAAAACTCTCCAGATCTCAGTGAAGTTCTCATTCATTGAAATGTGTGCAAGGGTTCCAGTCTCTTCAGGGTCTCCCCGCAGATAAACTACATACCCAAACTATTGGATGCTTATAATGGATGAGTGCACTTCAAGAAAGCATTTCAGACATTAATGTACCAACCTATTAATATTTTAATTATTATTAAGAGAATAGCTTCAAATAACACAAATATGATGTTTTACTTAGAGTGAAAAAATTCTTACATATTAAATTTTAGAGTAATCAGTATGAATGTTTTATGTAAGTTTCTCTTGAATGCAGATTTCCATTATGTGAAAAATGCTAACACTATTGTGGCTTTACTTTTTGTTTCCCCTACAGTGTGACAAACGGGAGCCAGATGGCATTCGAGTGGCTCCAGTTCCTCTCTACAATTCTTTCCATGATGTTTATAAATTTATCAATCTGCTCACTTCTGTACTTGGCTCTGTAGAAACATAAAATAGCAGTATTTTCCGCAGCAACTAAAGCAAATAAAATGGAAAGCCTGCAGTTACTTTATTACTATTATTCAAGTCTTAATTATTGAAAGTATTTAAAAACTGATTACAATTAACTGGAAATGAATTGCGTACTTTATAGAATACATGACAGTTTTGCTAAGGACCTGTGGTCTTGAGATCTCTATGGCTGTCGAACTTCTTGGTATTTGGTGAATCAAAGTATTTATTGGTGCAAGTATCACATACATAGTCTTGATTATCTGTCACATTTCACAGTTAATGAAATGTTTTCTGTTGGTTTAATTATAATTTGAATGACAACTTCATATGTATATAGAAATTTTTGTATCAATTTTAGAACTATTACTTTAATTTTAATTTACCAAGCAATTTCTTATAGGCACTGCCATTGAACAGTCTGAAGAATGTATGCTTTTTACAGTGTTCCACCTAATGCCAATCTAAGGAAGACAAAATACATTTTCTAGGGCAGTGGCTTTCAAATACTTTGGTCATGATCTATACTAAGAAATGCATTTAATACCAGGGGCTAATTTGTGTACATGCCTTACTTCATCGATTCTAATACATAACTTTTAACCACATTTTAACATCCAATAAAGAAGAAATATCTTTCAACTTTCATTCAACAGCTTCTTAAAATTGCCACTGGCCATTCTTTCATGTTACCATCCCTGATGCTGCCATGATTCTCATCCTGAGTATGCTGCTGCTGCTGCTGCTGCTGCTAAGTCGCTTCAGTCGTGTCCGACTCTGTGCGACCCCATAGACGGCAGCCCACCAGGCTCCTCTGTCCCTGGGATTCTCCAGGCAAGAACACTGGAGTGGGTTGCCATTTCCTACTCCAATGCATGAAAGTGAAAAATGAAAGTGAAGTCGCTCAGTCGTGTCTGACTCTTAGCGACCACATGGACTGCAGCCCACCAGGCTCCTCCGTCTATGGGATTTTCCAGGCAAGAATACTGGAGTGGGGTGCCATTGCCTTCTCCAATACTGAGTATGTATCATCCTAGATTTGGTTTTAAAGTTGTATACATAGCAGAAGCAAAAGTTGCATAAATTATTTGCCTGTGCTTTAATATTCATTACTTTATGTCACCACAACAAATGTTGGTTGAAGTTCATTAAATTGATTTCTTTACTCACTCCTGCGTCCTAATCCATTTTTCATGAATGTCCTTTTATTTAATGTTATCATAATCTCTTGTTTTTGCTTAACAGGAATCACTCTGGATAAAAGACTTTATTTGGATGCTTCTGTTCTGTAAAAGAGTGAAATA
Organism: Bos javanicus; assembly: GCF_032452875.1. Lineage (NCBI taxonomy): Eukaryota > Metazoa > Chordata > Mammalia > Artiodactyla > Bovidae > Bos > Bos javanicus. The sequence goes on along the minus strand of NC_083869.1, from coordinate 53,783,817 downwards.
AATCACAGAAGGATTCTTGCAGTTGAGGACCAGAGTTAGGAAAAAAGTGCTCATCTCTGAAGCCCTGTACCAAATCTATGGACTTTTCTTATTCACTGTGAAAAAAAAAAACTGCAGTTACATTCAGCCCTGTAAGATTCCCTTAGTTTTTAGCTGTTGATGCCATAAACATTATTCATGAATTGGCAAAATATTCCACACTTCTGTACATAAGCAGCAAGAAAAAGTAAGTACGATGTAATTATTGCCCATGATGAAACAAATTAACTTAGCCAACCACTTTGAATGGCAGAGTTAAATAAAAAGTTGCAGAGCTCCGACACCAACACCAGCAACTACTGATATTTATGGAGTACTTCCTACATACCATGTATTCTGCTATTCTATTTATATGTTATCTCATTTAGCTGAGTAGTTGCATAATTACTTTAGAAGTGCTTTCCACCTCCACTTTTGGCAAAACTCATCCTCATAGATGGAAAAATTCTCAAGACCTTAAAATCTGACCATAAATGACTTCATCTAGAAGAAACAGTTTTTCAACCTCATAGTGGTACACTAAAAAGACATAGCTTCAGCTCGCAGAGGACAAGTGGCTTAGTGGGGAAATAGACTGTAAACCTATAAACATCCAAGTAAATATACACTCACAAACTATAACTTCTTTTATGAAGATAAATGGTGATATTATGAGAGAAAAATCTTAAGGGTATTCACTAAATGGTTGAGTAAAAGAAGGTGTATGAAGGCACTTATCAGTTTAAGTTGCAAAGTATTTCATGTTAATTACATCAGAATTACATCAAATTGTGTTTAAAAACCATTGAAAGCATAATCAGCACTCTGTTCTTATCAGGTAGGTGAGAAACAGTATTAGAAACTAACTTTCTCCCACTTGCATCCCCCTCTGTCCCTAAAGAGATAATCATTGAATTAAATGTTGTGTTAATCATTTCCTTTCTCTAAAATTTTATAACTACATATTTACCCATAAAAATATATTAGCCAAACTTGCCTGTGTGAACTTTATATAAATTTAATCATACTGTTGGAGAAGGCACTGGCAACCCACTCCAGTACTCTTGCCTGGAAAATCCCATGGACAGAGGAGCCTGGTAGGCTGCAGTCCATGGGGTCGCTAAGAGTCAGGCACGACTGAGCGACTTCACTTTCACTTTTCACTTTCATGCATTGGAGAAGGAAATGGCAACCCACTCCAGTGTTCTTGCCTGGAGAATCCCAGGGACAGTGGAGCCTGGAAGGCTGCCGTCTATGGGCAGATGCACAGAGTCGGACACCACTGACGCGACTTAGCAGCAGCAGCAATCATACTGTATGTATTCTTCTGCTTCTTTTGTTCAGCTTCTTGTTTTTGGAGATTCATTCATTTGTTAGACATAATTTTTCATTCATTCTCATTGCTGCTCAGTAATTTATTATATAATTGAAATTGTTGATTCATTTTACTACTGGTGAAGACGTGAGTTATTCCAAACATTTGTAATATTGCAACAAAGTGTACACATTTAAAAGTGCAACCAGGACACACAACTGTGAAAGTGCTGAGTCACAGGCCAAACACATGTTCAACTTCGCTGTGTACTGGCAAACCTTTCCAAAGTAACTGTACCATTTTCCATGCCAACCAGTAGGACATGAAGATTTCCATGCTCCTTACCTTTGCCAGTGGTAGCAGTTGATTGCCTTCGTCATGTGTGCGTGTTAAAACAGCCAAGGTGATTATTATTAGTATTATTATTATTTTAAAATAACAGAGAAGAAAATCTTTAGCTTCCACACAAAAAGAAAAGGGGGGAAAAAAAATGAACACACACAAACCACACCAGTTAATGCTTCAGACAACACTTTTAATTTGTGGATTAAACCAAAACCAGAATTTTTTCCTGGGTTTTACACTTGTCCAGCCTCTTTTGCTTTCTGTTATCTCCTTCCCAGGTTTTTTTTTTTTTTTTTGTGATAAATGATAATTGTTTCAGTAAAACATATTTATCCAAATCCCTGTCTGAAGGTCTATTCCTTGGGAACTAAATCTAAGATAGCATTTCCTTTAGCTACTCTTAATAATCATAAATATTAATATTTTATGTGTGTGCATGTTCAGTCACTTCAGTCATGTCCAATTCATCACAATCCCTTGGACTATAACCTGCCAGACTTCCCTGGCTATGGGATTTTCCCATCAAGATTACTGGAGTGGGTGGCCATGTCCTCCTCCAGGGAATCTTCCTGACCCAGGGAATGAATTTGTGTCACCTGTACTGCAGTAGATTCTTCATCCATTGAGTCATCAAGGAAGCCCAAGAATTTTATATTCCGTATCTAATAGATGATGAATTTACAGTTGTTTCTGTTGGTTTTCACATAAAATGCTGGTTTCCTTGTATATACTGCAATTGTTAACTTTATGGTGCTCCTTTATCTTGACCTTTTGAAATTCTTTGAGAACTGGGTTAAAGTGTATTATTTGAAAGATATTCATGCTTGCTTCTGCCAGTTGCCCTGGGTCACTTGTGACTTTTTTTCAGGTTTTTCAAATCACATGAACAGCATGGAACTGGATAGGTTAATCCATGTGGGGACCAATTAATATTTACAAATCTTCAGAAGATAATTAATTTTTCTTGCTGATCCTTTTTGGTTGTCAATATTATGCCAGGCTCTACTATCAGCATACTTACCTTGACCACTCTAGGCTTATCTCATGTCCTATTCAGTTATCAGCTCTGAAGCTCAGTGACTCTGGGATTTGGCACATACTCAGGATGAAAGCCATGCTTTGATCCTGAGCTTACTTTGATCTTTGCTTACTTCCCAGGTTCCTGTTTTAATTCATTTTGGGGTTCTAAGAATTTCTCACTTTCATGCCATCTCATTTTAGAAGGCTTTTTTGGTTGTTGTTTATCTTTTGTTCTTTTTTATCTGGTATCGAATCCCTTACAACATGCTAAACAGTCAAGTGCAGGTTTATGACTGAAAACCAAAAGTGTATATACTTCTTGTTTTCTTAAGTATAACATGTGACAAATAAATCTTACTTTTTCAATAACTCATGCATATCTATATAAATATCAATCCTTTTATAACGATACCCTTGGGTGCTATAGTAATACACAGGTCTGCTTATGTAATGCTAAATTGTATTTATTATACAAAACTTACTGGAGAAAAGGCTGGATGTAAAGTCAATAACTTATTTTCAAATTAAAGAAATAAGTTTTCTCTATAGCTATTTTCTGCTCAATAACTTTCAACATATTGTTTCATCCAAAACTATATGGGTTTACATTCAAATTCCATTATATCTTTGTTTCATAAATTGAGATTGTTAGAGTAATTATTTTTAAGTATTTATAAATGGATTTTGGCATAATCTTAAAAAAAAAAAATCCACACACACCACGAAAGCACATCATAAAACAACACAGCAATCACTGGGTAAGGGTACTACTCTCTTACTGAGAAGGTTGATTTGTTGCTTCTGTGGACCGTTAGCATCTGCATTATGTGTTTGATAAAGGTGTGAGATATGTACCTGGCCCTCTAGTAAATTCATTTTTAATCTCAGCAAAATATTCTCAAAGAACAAAATGATAAAGAGGATTAGTATAAATTAAAGGATTTAAACATTTTTGCTGTGGTTTGGCTTATTGCCATTATTATTTTTATTAATGATCTAGTGTTCCAATTTTTGACTGTTTCAAGTGGCTCCTGAATCCTCTTGACAGTACCTTGACTATTTTTTGATAGCTTCATTGCTTTTTAATTGACAAGATGTAGGCTTACTTTGAATATTTCCTACTTCAAACTTGACATCACCCATTTCTTTAAAAATATTCAATCTCTTTTGGGAAAAAATGGTATTTAGAAACTGTAATCTTAACTGTAAGAGTTCTCATTATAATCAGGTTGATCATTACTTCCACAATTTTGAGTTAAAGAGGATAGGAAATAAACACCTTTTAAGAGAAATTATGTCTTTATTTCATATTCATATTTTAAATTTAACCTAGGATAACAAAACTTTTACTTAATCTACTTTATATTTTATTTATTGTGCTGGAAACCTTGGTTCTAATTATATATTAATTTATATAGTGTAATTTATACAGTGTATAGTTTTATCATATACACTATATACTATTGTATATATATTCAATACATGCATATATATTATATATATAGTTTTAGAATTAGTAATACTAAAGCTGTCATAAACAATATGGTGAAAACATGTTAAGAGCTAAGTTTTGGAAAACACGTTAAGAGTTAAGTTTTGGAAACTTTTTGTTTTTTCCTTAGAATATGTTTCACTAGGAATAGTCAGATTACTGTGTTTAATAGGCACTTGTAATAACTCTTCTTTGTGTGGTTGTGCTCTGTATGATTATATGTATAGAACTATATACATAGTTAGGTTCACTACTTTGGAATCAACTTTTCAATCTTTATAAATTCCCTTTTAAATTTAAAAGTTATTTTAGAATTGTGTAATATACTCAGATAATTTTATTTTTTTAATATTTTTGTTTTATTTTATTTTTTAACTTTACAATATTGTATTGGTTTTGCCAAATATCAACATGAATCCGCCACAGGTATACACATGTTCCCCATCCTGAACTCAAATCTGCAAGCCAGCTATACTCAAAGAAGTCTGGATTCTCTCCTTATTCCCTTTTCCCTATTTCCTCCCCCTATTTATACATATCTTTTATGCTTTGGTTTACCCCTTCTATTATTTTACATATATATAGATAGATAGATAGATATACACATAGATAGATAGATATAAACATAGGTAAATACATGTATATTTCTCTCTTTTACATATAGTAAATATAGTAGCATGTTGCAAATACTTGTTTCCAATTTGGAAAAACATTCATTTATAAACAAAAAATTAAAGTTAATACTTGAGGAATAATAGAATTAGGATATAACTCATTTTAAGTTATTACTAGAATAACTAGTTCAGCAAAGATCAAACATTTTAGGAAAAGTGGATAAGAAAGTCCATAGTAGGAAAATTGGATTGTTACCACTTAAACTCACTGATTACCACTGGTACTGCTAAAAATGGAGCAACTTCTTACCAGTGCCTGAGGTGATGCAGTATTAAGCAGATAGAACCACTTAAGCAATATACTGTTGTCGTTCAGTCGCTCAGTTGTGTCCCACTCTTACCGACTCCATGGACTGCAGCACACCAGGCTTCCCTGTCCTTCACTATCTCCCTGAGTTTGCTCAATTTCATGTCCATTGAGTTGATGATGACATCCAATCATTTCATCTTCTGTCATCCCCTTCTCCTCCTGTCCTCAATCTTTCCCAGCATCAGGATCTTTACCAATGAGTCAGATCTTTGCATTAGGTAGCCAAAGTATTGGAGGTTCAGCATCAGTCCTTCCAATGCATATTCAGGACTGATTTCCTTTAGGATTGACTGGTTTGATCTCCTTGCAGTTCAAGGGACTCTTAAGAGTCTTCTCCAGCAACACAGTTTGAAAGCATCAATTCTTCAGCGCTCAGCTTTCTCTATGGTCCAATTCTCACATCCATACATGACTACTGGAAAAAACCATAGTTTTGACTATACAGACATATGTCAGCAAAGTGATGTCTCTGCTTTTTTAATATGCTATCTACATTAGTCATAGTTTTTTTTTTTTTTCCAAGGAATAAGTGTCTTTTAATTCCATGGTTGCAGTCACTGTCTGCAGTGATTTTGGAGCCCAAGAATATAAAGTCTGTTACTATTTCCATTTTTTCCCCATCTATTTGCCATGAAGTGATGGGATCTGATGCCATGATTTAGTTTTTTGAATGTTGAGTTTCAAGCCAGCTTTTTCACTCTCCTCTTTCACTTCATCAAGAGGCTCTTTAGCTATATACTTAGGAAATAATAAACCTGAGTCCAGTAAAACATTTAGGGCTATTTTCTAGTTTTACAACAACATAAGGAATGGAGGAACAAGCTAAATGATCCAACAGAGAAGCAAATATGGGTCATTCTACATGACAGCTGGTTGGATTTCTTCAACAAATCACAGCATGAATAAAATAAGGAAAGGGTGAAGGAGAAGGAACTACTCTGGATTATAAGACTGGAGAGACAAAGCAAGCAAATGCAATATATGGTGTGGACTTGGTTTGTATCTTCATTCTAAGACCAACTATAAAAAATATGTTGCTGAGATAACATTTGAATGAGAAAATAATTTTATTCAGTTTGTTAGCTGTGGATAGCCACTGTGGATATAAGAAGATCCTAATATATCTAAATATATATACCATGTACAAAGAAATAAAATGACATGAAGTCTGGAATTTGTTTTAAAATTCCCCTAGTTCCCTTCAGTGCTCCTCCAAAAAAGAATGATGCTGAACAAGTCACAACAAACTTAGTGGCTTGAAACAACACACATATATTATCTTAAGAGTTTTGTAGGTTAGAAATCTAGCATGAATCTTCATTAGACCAAACTCAAGGTTTTAACTGGATTATATCTCTTTATGAAGACTTCAGAGGAAAATCCATTTCCTTGATTTTTCCATCTTCCAGAGACTGTTCCAGTCCTTGGCTCTGGTCTCCTTCCTGTCTTCAAAGACAGCAATGTTGCATCTGTCTGATGGCTCTTTCATAATCACAGCTCCTTCTAACTCTCCTCTTCTGAGTTGTTCTGCTTTTAAGGGCCTTTATGATTGCAATGAGATCAGCTGGACAAGCCAGGATCATTTCCCTATTTTTAGCAACCTTAATTCCATCTGCAATCATTATTCTACTCTGCCATATAATGTAAGATATACACACGTTCTGGGGATTAAGGCATGAATATCTTTCAGGGTCATTATTATCCTATCCCAAGAAGATGATGAATGGATGGAAGAAAAGAAAGAAAGAAGGGGGAAAGTGCTGCAAAATCTTGACAATTTTAAAACTAGACGATAATGTTTGAAATTCTCTATAGTTTTTTAATGTTTGAAAATTAAGAAAAAACTATCAACAGTGATGACTAAGCTGAGAATCCAGGATACTTGCCTCAAAATTCATGCTTTTAATAAGATCATTTTTTTAATATCCCCCACTACATGTTCTCATGATGGAAACAATCTCTTCTGCCCCCATGTGTCAAAAAGTTGTTTTCCATAATTCCCTTATGATGGATTTTTGCAAGGAATATTATATCTTACATGGTATTTGCATATTTGTTTTTTTCATCCTACTTTAATATCCTAAGTCAAATAAGAATAATACTTTAAAGCGTGACTTCTCATGAAAAACAAAGAAGCTAACTAACACTGGATTTCTGGGCCTCAGTTGCAATTTCAATCACATATACTCATATTATTTTAGGTGAAAAAAACTGCATTTGAGTGCCAATATTTACTAAACAGAGGTCTTAATTTACTCTTTCCCAGTATGTGGGAGCTTCATTTCATGCCACTCTTCTTGCACTCTATTGTGCTAAAACAGCAAGCTTGTCAAGAATGGAGACGTTGCAGTGATATATGCAGAGTCTATGGGAGACATTTTCTCTATGGGTTAACGTAAGTAGCTGGATCAAAGTCAGGACATAGATGCTACAGCTGGTCTGGGGAAAAAAATGGCAATTAAGAAGAAAAAAAAAGAACAGAAAGAGAGAATTGCAGACAGTCTTTTTTTAGGTGGCAACAACAGAACCAGACTGTTTGAATTTGGGAACTGACTCCAAATGTCACATTTTTCACTGAATTCTAAATAATATTGCTATTTCATAACTGTTATTTGGTTGTACTGATGGCCATACTAACTTACTTTATAACAAACTTGCTACATGTATTTTATAATCTATATTTGTTATCTTTCTCTTTCTTATATCTCTTTCTCTCAACATTTGGTTGTATTGATGGTCATACTAACTTACTTTATAACAAACTTGCTACATGTATTTTATAATCTATATTTGTTATCTTTCTCTTTCTTATATCTCTTTCTCTCAACAATACTTAGGAGGATTGAAGAAAAGCTTCCTTTGAATGGCTTTCAATCCAGTCAAAACTGGCACATTTGTTGTGATCAACTCATGCACTCTGTGCAGTTCAATACCCAGTACCCATGTGATTACCTATCCATCAGAAAACTCCCTCTTCTTTAAAGATTTCAATGTGTATTTGTGTTAGAAAAGCAAAAATAAAATAAGATTAAGAGAAAACTAAATGTTTTAAATTAATTTCTTTGGGAAAGTTGGGTAACATCATTTTAGGGGGGCAAAATTACTGTATACTAATCTGTATTTCCAGGTAATAGCCATCCATCTCACAAAATGATAGCAAATTAATAAATGTGCATAAACATAGAAATACCCTCAAAATGATAAGGGTCAAGAGTGTATGGAAGATATCAGTACACTTTCAAAACTGGAAAGTCAGCTGACTTAGCATGACAAAGAAAACTGAAATATAGTTGCCAAAATGAGAAGGGAGGCTATCAAAAAATATTAAACTAATTCAGTTCAAAGCCATTGAAATGTTTAGGAATTGGAGGTGCCTGTTATTTATGTATACCAGGATATATGCATGTAAATCCCACCTTCTTACACCCACAAAGACAAGAGTTCACTTTCTAGAAAGGATCAACTCTTGTAACTCTAAGACTTAGGGGCATGAGGACAGTTGAGAAGATAGACGAACCATTTAACTAAAAGTTGAGTGATTTGGTAAAATTTTGCAATAATGGTGAAAGCCCTTGTTCTCTTTTCTCTACTTGGTTCCCAAGAAATTATACATGCACCCAGAGTCCTGTTCAGTTCCCCTTCCAGCCCAACCCAGGAATAGGATTATAGAGCTCTCACTGGGAAAACTGTCTAGTCCAATTGATAGGAACTGCAAATCTTTACATGGGTCTCATTGTGACATAGTGCTGCCCACCAATCAGAAAATTTTGCCCCTGTACAAAATTGTTGCCCTTGATTTTTAGAGTTCCGAGTTTTAAATGAACAGCTATGAAGTATCACCATACACTGAACAATAACATTCAAAGTTCAGAATAGAACCCAAAAGAACAAATAGGAAATAAGCAATACAATGAAAAAGGAAGAAAAAGAAGGAAAAAAGGGGGGGGGCAGCTGCAGTTAAAAATCTTCCAATAGAAAGGAAAAATCTTTGAACAAGAAAACTATATAATTAAAAGGATTCAGAGAATAAGAAAAAAGTCTTTGAAAATTAAGAAAATATATATATCAGAAATAAAAAATTCAAAGGAAATTCTGGACTATAAAATTGAAGAACTGTCTCAAAAGTAGAACAAAAAGATTAGTTAGAGGTAACTAGAGGTCAACACTCATCTAATAGTGGCTGTAAAATAAAAAGGGAGAGAAAACAAAAAGAAGAAAAATTATCAAAAAAAGAAAACTCCTCCCAAGAACTTTTCCCAAAACAAAGATGTGCTTTCAGAAGAGGCTCAATAAGTACTAAACATAATATATTTTTAAAGTATAAATCACATTATGGGAAAAAATGTAAGACACAGGATATAAAGAAGATTCTAACAAGTTTTATAGAAAAAAATTGTTACATTAAAAATATCAGCAATCATGATGAAGAAATTCTTACTACCAAATCTGAAAGAGAATAATGGAGGATATTTTTGATATTTAAATAAAAAGTTATTTCCATTTGAGATTTTGATTGCAACCCAAACTGTTAATTAAATGTGAAGACAAAATAAAGATGTTTTCAGGTAAGCAAGGTTTTAGAATGGTTTCTTTCCATGTACTACTTCTCAGAAGCTACTGGAAAAGCCTGAGCAGCCTGCACTCACATGCCTCTGTACACACACACACAGAGGCAATGAGATTCCCTAAATGAGCATGAAGAGAGGTCTCATGACCACAGTCCTAGAGCAGAACCACTCCAGACTGGAGTAAGGGCTCCAAGATGTGGATATTTACTTCTTCTCTCTGTGTCTGTCTCTCTCTCTCTCACATATACAAACTGATGAAATACCTAACACCTCTTTTATTTCACTCTCCTGATAAGAGTTTAAAATTCTGTTAGAACTAATTTGAGAATTCAAATTAGTAAACAGACAACAATACTGAACAAATGTAAAATAAGATAATTATTAACTCTAAAAATAAGATTATACAATAAAAGAAACATTATCAGAGTAAACCATGTGGTATAGAAGATAAACCCTCTATTTCTCAGTTTAATATTACAAAAATGCTACATTCTCAATATATTCTAACATATGTCGTGACTCTCTCATATGCACACAACACAAGCTGTAAATAATATCTATGAAGTTATAAACATGCAAACAATGAATACTGATGTAATATAAATTATAATTTCACTGTATTTGTAGGATGAGGGGAGAAAATGTGTATGTTTGTGCATATATGTTCATGGGCCGTAGAGGAGGGAGATCTATAACTAAACCCTCAATTTTCCTGGTAGGAAAAAATAATGTTGCAAACTTGAAGATGAAGAAATAGCTATAAATTCATATTTATGGAATAATACGGAACTCAATATAGGTGGAGACAGCTAAAGTGTTTCAGAGTTGTCACCCTTTGTTTAGCAGGACAGGAATTAATAGTAAGTACTGATGGGTCAGAGGACTGCTGTTTTGGATATAAAAGTTGAAACATGCAAAGAAGTGTGCTGTAAGAGTTAAGTTCACAGACTCTGACACAGGGTTCAAATATTGGGTCTACCACCTACTAGGTATGTGATCTTGTGACATAAATGCTCAGTGCTCCCATTTCCCTTTTGTAAAATTAGACAGTAATAATAGGATTACTTCACAGGGTTGTCAGATATTAAGAAGTTTAATACACAGAATAATTTAAATAGTGTGAGGCACACATTAGTAATGCTGGCAGTTCAGGGTTACTGTTAACTATTTACATGTGTTACTTTGACAAAATAATTTTAGAAAATACATGATACACTGTGCAATCTAAAGAATTTAGTCAAGAAATAAGAATTATTATATTTAAAAACTAAAAGTTGATGAATTATCATTAGAATAAAACTATCTTAAACTATGTTTCTTACTATTTAATTTCCAAACAAAAGCATTCATTAATTATGCTTAATTATGAAAGATTAACTTTTGTCTATTATAATATCAGTATATGAACATATGCCTAAGATATGAATTAAAACTGATTTCTAAAAAGCAGAATCTCATTACCAAAGAAATGAAGACAGTAAAACTGATTTCAAACTAATTAATTAATAGTTTTCAGAAGGCTAATTAATATTTATGCTAATATTTACTCTTTCAGATGAATATTGGTCCTATATCTGCTTTGATATGTTCATATAATAGCATGTATGCCCTCTATGCTTCAATTTAATATTAAGATAATCCTAAATTCTCAGCATGCTTTAAGATATGTCCTTATTCTTTCATACACAATAAATTAGTCCAAAATTTAAACAAAATTGACACTATTTTTTTTTTTTTTGGTCCTCATTAGAGGCTAAGGACACCTTTTTTTCGTTTGTTTCAAAAACCAACTATGTTTAAAGACATGCTAATTAGAGGGAAAAATAAGAGGTAATGTTTGTTTGTGGTGGTTTTATTAATTTTAACATATACTAAACCATGATTTTGTTTGTATTTATATTTTCAACATACAATGTAAATAAGAACACCTCCAGATATTCTTTTGGCAAGTACAAAAGCTGTTTTTCCATGGGATACAGACAATAATGTATGGCTCATAATTAGAAAGAAAGCTGTAACTTAAGTTCTGATGGCATTCAAACAGTTTGTGTGTAACTAAACTAAGGCTGTTAGTGAATGGCAGCTTTAAAACATTTTAAACATGTGGACCAAAAATTGAATTTTTATTATTGTAAACGAAAAGGAAGATTTCTGGAGAAGGCTAGACAACATACTGTAATCCAAGCTTGAGCAAGTTTAGGAGGTATGGTGTCATATAAATAGAAACCTACTCTTCCCTTTATGTGTTTAACATGCATAATATGAAAAAGAGGAGAGATATGGAATGATAATGTATAACATCATACATCTAGTGCAGGAATAGAAATGCTTTTATTCTGAATATCAGAGACTCAAGGAAGAATCTCAATGAAATATATTTATCTTTGCAAATCTAGGTACATCCTGAAAATTTTGAATAAGATACATTTTATGAAAAAGATTAACTTGAGTGAGTTTGTATATGTGTATGTGATGACTGAAAGAGAAAATTGAATGAGGGACAAAATTTAATCTAGTCATTGCTGTCAAACATATGACAACATTCAAAGACATTTCTAGCAAGCGAAGTTTGAGTACAGGAAAACTATATGATAAAAAAATATTTATAGTCCTTTGTTCATCCAACTCAATATGAGCTATTTATAGCTTATGGAATATTTCATAATTATATTCATAGTTTATTACATAGAGAAAATGAAAGACAGAAAAGAATAATATAGGGGAAAAGAAGTGACAATGGATTAAGAGAACTGAGAGAGTAAATTTCTTTGTTTTGAAACATTTGTAATAAAATTCAATTCATTTTATTTGCAATGTTTAGAAATTTAGCAAAGAATCATTTCTTATTACAGAATCCTGCATACTGTAGGTATTTTTATATTATTTACTATATATTGAATGCCTAAGCTGTGTAACTTATGTTAATACAAAAATAAGTACAAAATGGCTACAGTCAAAAAATAGATGTAATATCAAATGCTGTTAAGGCTGTATAGAAATTTAATCCCCAGTACACTACTGGTTAGGATATAGAATAATTCAGAATAGTTGAATAGTTCCTGCAGAATAGTTCAGCAGTTGCTTCTAAAACTTAAAATATGCATATAATACAACCAGTAATGGTACTTTGGGAAATTTACACTAGGGAAATTAAAACTTATGTTCATGGAAAGAAACTGTTACACAAGTATTTATAACAACTTTATTCATAGTAGATAAAAACTGAAAACAACTCAAATATCTTTAAACGAATGAATGATCAACCAGCTATGGTACACCAATACCTTGAATATTGCTCATTTATCTTTACCTCCTTAGTTAATTTAAATTCACTTTCTCCAATCGATAGAAACTTTTATTTTGCCTGGAAGCTTCTCCTTCTAGAACAAGTTGAGTATCTTTGACAATATAGTCATTCACTTGGGAATGTCTTTAACACAGAGCTTAATATATCGAATGAATGAGTGAGCGAATCACTGTAGCACAAGTGATTAATCTCTGAGATATGGAAAATATTTGAAAAAAATGAGAAGTCCTTAGTGAAAATAAACTCTTGTCCAACCAAAAATAACTTTTGTTTCTTTCTTATTCATTTCTGTTGAGTTCTCAGAAGTTAAAAACTTCACATTTTTCTAACTGGTTTCATTATTTTATCTAATAGCTATCTAATGGATATCATAATAAATAATAGCTCAATAAAGATTTTACTTACTTATTTTCTTAACATGTGCCAGACTTATCTAAACACGTTATATTTAATCCCTATCACAACCTTGTCAGATATAGGGTTCTTATACTATTATTTTGTTCAAATTTTAGATAAAGCAGGAGAGGATAAGATCAAACAACTGAAAAATAGCAGAGTTAGGACCCAACTCTGGGTCTGTCTCTAGAGCTCAAACACTTAACCAATATCCATTATTTCCTCTCTTGAAGCACACTGATAATTTGATGTATTTTATTTTCTCTAGTTTCCTCACCTTTCTTAATATGCATGGCAAACTCATAAAATCCTAGGTTTGCAAGTTCATTTCCTCATATGTAAACTAAAATAAAATTACTTACTTTATTCACTTCTCAGAAAAATAAACATTTTGTAAACTTTGAAGTTCTACCATAAGGCCTTTGTCACAGGCAATGATACATCTGGTTTCTTTTCTGCCTTAAAGTCATCTTGCCATGTTCCTACCTTATCCCTTTTGATCTGCCATCTTTCTATTTCTTAATTTAGCCTTAATTGTATTAGTTTTTCAGACTTCATCTCTCTAAAAGAAGATGCATTTCAACTAAACACTATATGATTCATGTATTCATCCTTTAGAAGTACAGGCATAACTTGTTTTGTTGCACTTCACTTCATTGCCTATATTTTTTTACAGACTTGAGTGTTATGGAAACTCTGCATTGAGCAAGTTACTTGGTGCCATTTCCCCAACAATTTTTGTTTACTTTGTTTCTGATTACATTCTGTAATCTTCACAGCTATTTCAGACCTTTTCATTGTTTTATATTTGTTATGGTGATCTGTGATCATTGATCCTTGAAGTTACTATGACTCACTGAAGGTTCAGATGATGGTTAGCACTTTTTTAGTGATAAACTAGTTTAAAATTAAAATGTGTACTTTTTTATAGACATAATGCGATTGCATATGCTACACTGCAGTGTAAACATAACTTTTATATGCACAAGAAAAAAAAAATTCCATGTGCCTAGCTTTATTATGATATTCACCTTATTGTATAGATCTAGAACTGAACCCATAATACTCCAAGGTATGCCCCTATTAACTGAGCCCTGGCTACACCACATCACCATACTAAGCTCAGGGATTAGAAAAAGGACAATCATCCCAGCTGCAGGGAGCTCAGAATCTGGGGAGGAAGCCATAATGTAGATACACTCCAGACAGTAAAGGAGTAGTTTTGGTAAGGGTTGTAAAGAAAAAGGAGAGAGTGTGCAATGGAAAACTGACCAAGGTAAATTTCCATCCACAGGTTGGTCAGGGACGGTCTCCACTGAGGAATTGATTAAACGAGACCAGGAGGATGAGAAACAAGGAACCTAAGGTGGGGAAAGAACATTCCAAACAAAGGTCTGAAAGGGCTTCAGGTAGAAATTAGCTTGTCTTCTGAGAAACATAATAGACAAAATTTCCTATTTAAAACGTCAAAAACTTTTTCTAACATTTTACAATATTTTTTCCAGTTTTCCTATTACATAGTTTGATGAAACAACAGTGAAAAAGTACATTAATTTGTGAATGAAGTTTTAAAAATGAGTTTTGAGTTTTCCTGCGGCTAATCCAGTGAATATAAAATAGCCTACAAGGCAACATCAGGCTGAGATGAGTAGTAATTATTTTGAACCAAAACATCTACTGGATCTTTGAGTGTTCCTTTTATTCAATCAGATCTCACCCCAAGGGAGAGAAGTGTTTCTCTATTTGTCCTACATTGACAATTCAACTACAAGGCATATACCAGGGTCAGCAAACTATGGCCTGTGGGCCAAATCCCGTCCAACATCTACTTTTGTTTAGCATGTAAGCTAAAAATGTTTTTTTTTTTTTAATATATTTTCAAATGGCTAAAAAGTTTTTAAAGAACAATATTTCATGCATATGATAATTATATAAAATTCAGGTTCCATTGCCAACTATGTTTTTGGTGAGTGAGAACTCAGTCACATTCACTTGGCCATGTTTTATCTATGACTTCTTTTAATCTCTAAGGTCAGAGTTGGATAGTTGTCACAAAGACCTTTTCATCCACAAAACAATACCATCATCCACAAATATTTACTTTCTAGTCCTTTACAGAAAAAGTTCACTGACTTCTGCGTTAAAACATTACTTTGTTGAGGTGTTATCAATAATACATTCATGACATTAATCTTCAATTCAGTTGTGCACCCATGGTTTTCACTGTACACATTAAATGTATACGAGCTGCCTTTTCTACTTTTAACTTTTAGAACAGTATCTTATTAGCACACCAGATAGTCAAATAATTTTATTTTGAAAAACTATGATTTTTTTTGTTTGTTTGTTTAACCATAAGTTTCAGTAGCTTTCTAAATTCTATTTCAGGATACTGGTTTTTTTCTCTGACATTATAATACATAAAGTTAACATTAGGTGTCAGTATTTTACATATTATTTAGTAAGTGTGTGAAGATGAAAAAGTATTATTACAGACAACAATTTCACTGGAAAATTTTAATTTTGTTATAATGCTTGTTCTACTGTGTTTTTTTTTTTTCTTGGTTTCTGTATTATTGAAATGTTCTTTATGATATCTCATAAGAGAAAAAATGAAATCATTTAAAATGTGACCCATTTACAGGAGTCCACTTGCCAGCTGAATGTAACTATATCCTCAGTTGAAGTCACAAAGAATAGAAGATATACCAAATTCTGGACCAAGCATTCTTGAAGTGTATTAATTTTAGCCTCTAGATTTTGAGATGATTTGTTAAACACCTAAAGATAATTAGAACACTTGGGTCAATCCCTAGTGTTGTGGACTATAGACAGGATTCAAAAAGTCTTAAATTGGCATATAAATTTTAACTTGCTGGTAAAGTGAAAGAGTAAGAATTTAAATATTATGACTCAGTCAAGCCAAATGTATAACATTCTTACCCCCAATTCCAAAAAGTCTTTTGCTTGAAAGCCCTATGAAGCAACTGGGAATAAGATTGGGAGGGAACTCAAACCTGCAAATTAAGGGTATTAACTCATTTGAGCACAAAACCAGATCTGGTCCAAATTCAGTTGATCAGTATTTACAGAAGGCTATATATATTGCTTCTATTTATTATACTTAGTGTGAATATTCATATATTTGGTTCAGTTCAGTTCAGTTCACTCACTCAGTCGTGTCCAACTCTTTGTGATCCCATGAACCACAGCACGCCAGGCCTCCCTGTCCATCACCAACTACCGGAGTCCACCCAAACCTATGTCCATCGAGTCAGTGATGCCATCCAGCCATCTCATCCTCTGTCGTCCCCATCTCCTCCTGCCCTCAATCCCTCCCAGCATCAGGGTCTTTTCCAATGAGTCAGCTCTTCGAATCAGGTGGCCAAAGTATTGGAGTTTCAGCTTTAACATCAGTCCTTCCAATGAACACCCAGGACTGATCTCCTTTAAGATGGACTGGTAGGATCTCCTTGCAGTCCAAGGGACTCACAAGAGTCTTCTCCAACACCACAGTTCAAAAGCATCAGTTCTTCGGTACTCAGGTTTATTCACAGTCCAACTCTCACATCTGTATATGACCACTGGAAAAACCATAGCCTTGACTAGACGGACTTTGGTTGGCAAAGTAATGTCTCTGCTTTTCAATATGCTGTCTAGGCTGGTCATAACTTTCCTTCCAAGGAGTAAGTGTCTTTTAATTTCATGGCTGCAATCACCATCTGCAGTGATTTTGGAGCCCAAAAAAATGAAGTCAGTCACTGTTTCCACTGTTTCCCCAACTATTTGCCATGAAGTGATGGGACCGGAAGCCATGATCTTAGTTTTCTGAATGTTGAGCTTTAAGCCAACTTCTTCACTCTCCTCTTTCACTTTCATCAAGAGGCTTTTCTTGATGAAAAGAAAAGCTCCTCTTCACTTTCTGCCAAAAGGGTGGTATCATCTGCATATCTGAGGTTATTGATATTTCTCCCAGAAATCTTGATTCCAGCTTGTGCTTCCTTCAGCCCAGCATTTCTCATGATGTACTCTGCATGTAAGTTAAATAAGCAGGGTGACAATATACAGCCTTGAGGTACTCCTTTTCCTATTTGGAACCAGTCTGTTGTTCCATGTCCAGTTCAAACTGTTGCTTCCTGACCTGCATACAGGTTTCTCAAGAGGCAGGTCAGGTGGTCTGGTATTCCCATCTCTTTCAGAATTTTCCACAGTTTATTGTGATCCACACAGTCAAAGGCTTTGGCATAGTCAATAAAGCAGAAATAGATGTTTTTCTGGAAGTCTCTTGCTTTTTCCATGATCCAGTGGATGTTGGCGATTTAATCTCTGGTTCCTCTGCCTTTTCTAAGACCAGCTTGAACGTCTGGAAGTTCATGTATTGCTGAAGCCTGACTTGGAGAATTTTGAGAATTACTTTACTAGCTTGTGAGATGAGAGCAATTGTGTGATAGTTTGAGCATTCTTTTGCACTGCTTTTTTGGGGATTGGAATGAAAACTGACCTTTTCCAATCCTGTGGCCACTGCTGAGTTTTCCAAATTTGCTGACATATTGAATGCAGCACTTTCACAGCATCATCTTTCAGGATTTGAAATAGCTCAACTGGAATTCCATCACCTCCACTAGCTTTGTTGGTAGTGATGCTTCCTAAGACCCACTTGACTTCACATTCCAGGATGTCTGGCCCTAGGTGAATAATCACACCATCGTGATTATCTGGGGCGTGAAGATTGTTTTTGTACAATTCTTCTGTGTATTCTTGCCACCTCTTCTTAATATCATCTGCTTCTGTTAAGTCCATACCATTTCTGTCCTTTATTGAGCCCAAGTGATACTGTCTTAGACCTACTGGAAGTGATATGCAATATGTGATGAATATATCTTATTGCTTTGTAAATCCAAAAAAATTCTAAATAATAAGTAGACCCAAACATATCAGATTAAGTGCTGAGAGTCTATATTATGTGGCAGTTGAATATGTCATTTTAGGAGTTATAGTATTGTGTTAAATTTTCAACTCTGTCACTTACTAGTTCAGGGTCATGGGTAAATTACTTAGTCTCTGTGTACCTTAATTTCCCCATTTGCAAAATAAGGATAACAAGCAAATGCAGATATATTCACAAAGCATATCTTCAGGCAGACTTATGCAAATATTTTTTATAAAGATAGAAAATTAGACACAGAACTATAAGGGACTAATTTATGGCATCATTAAAAATCTTGTTTTAGAATTTTTAAATATTTTAAAATGCCATACATTCAACACTGTAAATAGATATTGAAATAGTGAAAACATTATCGCTACTCCAGAGAAGTGAAAATCAGAAATAGACATTAATATGATTAAATCTAAGCCAGAAGAAGCTAAACGAAAGTGAATTTATTGTACCAAGTTTTATGAAAGTGAACAAGGGGAAGAGTTTTAATCCCACCTAAGGTGATAAATGACATCTTCTCTTTTATAGTAGCTTGAAATTCTCAGAAGTCCCAGCCTCATTGGTTATCATTAATGGAAGAAGCAAGACAGTGAGGAAGGAAACAGCATTACATAAAGACAGAGGTGTCACTGCGTCTATCAAGATTCATTTTCAAAAACAACTAAATGGTACTCAAACAAAAAAGACTAAACATACAAAACAGTCTAATTGTTTGGGTGACTGATGCAGCCCTCCACTCTACTGAATATTCTGAAGACCCAGGTAGAAGGTGACGTTTGACAGCAATCCCTCACCTTATAGATGCTTCTTGGTACACAAGCATGACCCACACTGATGGGATTCTAGTGTTTGAAGACAAGGTCTATTTTTTATAAGTATTTTCAAATATTTAGTTTTCCAACATATAAGCCATAAACTTTATCTAGAAGTCAACCAAAGTAATCTCATTTTCCAATGATGCAGAAAAGAACTATCCATACTGAACTTATATAGAGAATGTAGGTCTCCATATAGAGAACAATCTTGTGGACACAGTCGGGGAAGAAGAGGGTGGGATAAATCAAGAAAGCAGCACTGACATATACACAACACCCTGTGTAAAATAGATAACTAGTGGGAAGCTGCTATATAACACAGGGAACCCAGTGTTCACCTGTGATGACCTAGATGGATGGGATGAGGGTGGTGTGGGAAGGAGGGTGGAGAGGGAGGGAATAGATATATAATATGGCTGATTCGCTTTTTTTGTATGGCAGAAACCAACACGACAATGTAAAGCAATTATCCTCCAATTAAAAATAAAAACAAAACAAAAAAGAAAATAAGTCTCTGAAATGTCACCTTCTTTGAAGATCTGCAGTTAGACTAGGGCTCAGTGGAACCCTTACATCCATTCTACTACCCACATCTTAAAGATGTACAGACTCAGGACCAGCATAGTCAAGCATGAGAACCCTGAAGTTGTCACTTTATGAATGCTATTTTTCCTCCTTCTTCTATACTATTTATGTGAGGATTCCAAAGTCCTCAACTACTACACTACCCTCTCAGTGGAAATAACAAATGGGGCTTGTTGGTCATTCTGTTTGCTGTCTGAGAAACTTGCTTCTGTACTGTTGGAAAACAGAACAGCACCTCAGAGGATTCTCTGGCTTCAATCACTACATGTTTCAAATATGGGAGAGTCAGCCTGGAAAGTAAGATCTATTCATTGATTTGCTGGAAGTGCAGGAGAAACTCTTTCCATACACGAGCCTCCATCTCAGCCAGGAAGAGGTATTCCACCTCTGAGAGTCCTTGCTTTGTCTCCCCACACCTGTTTCCACTACTCTCGCATTATCTTTTAGGAGAAAGAATGAATAATTTTAGCATTTTTCCATTCAAAATATGTGAAATTAACCTAGCCCCACCTCCTGAAGCCTATGGAAAAGTGGAGATATTCTCTGAGAATCAGTACCCCCTTGAATCTCAGTTCACCAGACCCAAAGTCCCTCAGTCCTCAGGTATACACTAGTTTTTTCTTATAGCCCACCAAGTTTTGAAATGAATGTATAGGCAGGAAATTAGGAGAAACAGAGTAGTCATACTCTACCCACAAACTTTCATCTAATCTATAATTGATTTTTAATCTATTTCATATTAGAAATTCAAAAAATAATGTCTTCTTCCATCACCAACTCTTTCCAGACACCCTCACAGGGGTAACTTGTCAACTTTAACTGGCATGAAAAGTGAAAGTGTTAGCAGCTCAGTCCTGTCTGATTCTGCAACCCCATGGACTTTAGCCTGCCAGGCTCCTCTGTCCATGGAATTCTCCGGGTAACAATACTGGAATGTCCATTTCCTTCTCCAGAGGATCTTCCCAACCCACCGATTGAACCTGGATCTCCCGCATTGCAGTCAGAGTCTTACCACCTGAGCGACCAGGGAAGCCCCTTCCTTTTTAATAGCTACATAATTATTAGCTTTTATGATTAAAAATCTGAAAATAGTGAGATGTATGGAAAAAGTAACATGGAAACTTACATTTTAAAAAATCTGAAAAGAATTTTTTAGATGGTCACCCATGTTCTCTTTGAAGTTCAAAGTTGCAGGAAACAGGCTCAGATGGGAATTTATTTGTAAGGGTTTTATGTGAAATGCTATTGAGATGAACATGTGTTTGTGGGTGTGGGGTGGAGGGATGGTAGAGGAAGCAGGATTGTGCCAATGGAGAAAATGAAATTTAATACAGATTAAACAAAATTCCCAACCAGTTGCACAGGGAGTCTAGATTACAGTGACCCATCAGAATTGCCTTCCAATTGCGGTCCCTTGTGTTAGGTAGGTAGAATAGGGAAAAGGAGTCCAAAATGGCGGTGGCTAAAAGACAAGGAAGGTCCGAGGACCAGAGTGAAGACTTCAGGCAGAACAAACAGAACAAAGAGCACTCCTGGCTAAGCCCAATTTGCATAGGGCAGGCCCAGGTGGAGGAAAAAACATATAAAAGGAGGAGCCAAAGCACTTTCTCTCAGACTCTCTCTCCCGCGTGCATGTGCTCTTTTGCTCTCTCTCTTTCTCTCTTTCACTCTCTCTCTCTCTCCCTCACTCTCTCTCCCTCCCTCCCCACGCACTCCTCCACTCTCTTCTCTTCAAGTCTTGGATTCTCCTGCTATCTTCTAAATAAAATAGAGCTGTAACACTGATTTGCCTAAGATCTATAGCACGGTTTGTCCAAGACCCAAGAGCTGTGAGGGCTTTAATGTCCGTCGCTCCAAATCTTTGTTGTGATGAGACAAAGAACCGAGGAACATACACTCGCGTGACACTTGTATGGAGTCCCAACATCCTTGTCATAGAGACAAGAAGCTAGAGCAGAGAGGTCAATTAGGGGCAGGCCCAACCTCAGCTAGCCACAGAAACTCACTTAGAGAGGTCTGTCCCCAACAATCCACTAACCATTGTTTTGAGGAATGAGAGTTTTGCAGCTAAAGAGTAAGAAATAGACATCAAAGTCAGAGAACAAAGACAAAACACTTGGGTCAGAAAAACAAGATCAAAGATTTGGGATCAAATGTAAGTGGGATAGTATAGTATTTCCTATACCAATCACTTCTAGTTCCTGTAGCTTGGGTGTGTAGATGTATGAGAGATGTCAGGTTCAGCTATCATGAAAATAAGTCGGTTAATGATCTCCTTCCTGCCACCATCATCTTGATTCCCCCTTTCCCTGAATGGTTTCTGATCTTTTGACAAGCCTGGGTACATGTGTGTATTTTTTGACAAGCCACCAAAACTTCACATTTCATGTAGAAATGTTATCAGAGCCAATATATTTGAGTATATACATACATATGTATATGTATACACACAAACACAAACACAGGTATACGCACTCATGGAAACACATATTCTATGCAAACAGCTAACCCTGAGAGATAAGTGCATATCTTATCTCTTTTGCCATATCTTTTGCATATCTTATCTCTCTATGCCACATCCCCATAGCTTTTGGGGATGTGGCATATCCTTGAAGGTGGTTTTGGTGTAACTAAAAGTATAATCTGAAGTTTCTTTTGTTTAAAAGAGAAATTTTTTTTTAATCTAGTTCTTTTTTAATTACTAGAATCAGCTCTCAAAATTTATTTTTTATGTGTTTCCATAAAATTTAATAAACTTAAAAATGAAAAAGATTTATAAAGGGAAAATTATCCTTAACCTGGTCTGAGACAGACTTTTTAATTCACAACCTCCTTCTGGGAAGGAATTAGCATTCCTGATAAACTGCTTAAGCAATTTTCAGATAAACTGTTAATGGTATTAAGACCTCTTCTGGGAAACCAGTTGTCATCCCCCTCAGCCAAACAGTAGTCAAGAGTTCAATGATCTTTCACCTCTTTCACCAAACATCTTTCCCTTTCTGCGAATGATTTAAAAAAGACATCCTACACTCTTTCGTATATGTTTATGTGTATGTCCGTGTATATATATCAAAAGAGAAGCTTAAAATTGTCCGATTTAGAATTTTTAATAATCTCAAAATAAAATTTGATTAGTGTACATAACTAAATTTTCTAGGGGAAAAAAGTTTCAAATAAGAAGTATTTCATTAATATTGGTTCCATTTAGATTCTCTAAACATTTTAAACTACAGTTGTGAATTTATTCAGTAATACTTGATTTCATTTTTAAAGACTTACACTGCCTGAAAAAAATGTAAGTAATTATATAATTCTTATAAAATTTACTAAATTAAATTTTAAAATAGAATAAACCTATGCCAGTGCACATTCCAATACTGTACATGAACTTGCTGAGATTTTAAGATCTCAAGTTGAAATTGGTTTTGACTTTGTATATTTTAACTAGAGTCATAAGTATCAGTTCAGTTGCGTTCAGTTCAGTCGCTCAGTCATGTCTGACTCTTTGCGACCCCATGAACCGCAGCACGCCAGGCCACCCTGTCCATCACCATCTCCCGGATTCCACCCAAACCCATGTCCATCGAGTCGGTGATGCCATCCAACCATCTCCTCCTCTGTCATCCCCTTCTCTCCTGCCCTCAATCTTTCCCAGCATCAGGGTCTTTTCAAATGAATCAGCTCTTCGCATCAGGTGGCCAAAGTATTGGACTTTCAGCTTCAACATCAGTCCTTCCAATAAACACCCAGGACTGATCTCCTTTAGGATGGACTGGTTGGATCTCCTTGCAGTCCAAGGGACTCTCAAGAGTCTTCTCCAACACCACAGTTCAAAAGCATCAATTCTTTGGCTAAATCTGCTAAACTCTCCAAAATATTTCAGATATTTAAAACAGCAAGTGTGTATAGTTTACTTAACAACAATGGCAAAATATCATAGACATGTTTTTCTAAAACATTTTATATAGTAATTTTATATCTTCTCAGGTTTAAAAAAGTGCTACAAATAATGACTCAGTTATGTCACCCAATTCAGTTTTGGTGGTTACCTTCCCTTGAAATTTTCGGAATTGCTTTCACTTTTTTGGTGTAAATATATTGATCATAAAGGAATAGATCCTTATCTGGGATTCTAATGGATTCCCCATGTATATAAAGAGGATTCAACAGTCTTCCTAACTTAAAAAGTGTAGACATTTAGACCATGTTATTAGATTTAAGTCATATCATTGCCAAATTTTCCAATGAAACAAGGTCTATAATCCACACTGAGAATTAAATTTGCTTTTGCTTTTTTTTTTTCCTATGGAAAAGTGTCTCCAATCAAGATCTAAAGACGCATGAGCTTGAAACCTCCTCACATTATCTTGGTATTCTATAAACTTTAGAAGATATGACAATTGCTAAGCTATGCCCATAGTTATGTTGCTAATACTGGTGCAACGAGAATTTAAAGCCAGATCTGATGGACCTCAAGCGTGTTTTCTTTTTTTAAACATCTATTATAAATATTCTAGGCAAACAAGAAACAGATGATCTCGTGGACAATTCAGATCTTGTTACACAGGTATTTCTTTCACCATCCCTTTTTTTAACCTCCCAAAATGAGCTTTTATTGCTGTTTTGTTATTTTGTCTTTGTAGAATTTATATTATCTCGTATATAATGAGCTGTTGCAAGCACTGTTTGCAAGTCCTTGCTGAATGAGACATTATCCTATACATGTGGAAACTCCTATGAAAATAATGTTGAATGAATGAAGCAAAAAAAATTTTAAAGCAACACAGATTTATGTTATTTAGTATTTAAAGCAGAAGAGATACTTTTTTGGAGAGGAAGGGGAAAATGAACCCTTTGGCAATGTATAGTTTTCAGTACTTCTGTATATTAGGTATTAATTCTAAAATACACTAGGCATTTATACATGCTTTATTTCATTCAAGCTTTTCAATAACCTGCCAAGAGTCATTGCAATACTTCTATCTAGTATTATTGCTGTGGAGCCACTAAAGAAGTTAAGGAACTTGACAAAGGATAAAGATCAAGTCTTAGGACCGACCAGACTTTAGAGCCCAGTGTGTCTGATTTCAGTGGTAAAAGGAAACAGTTCTTATTCTGATCATACAGAGAGTACTGAAAGATTCTTATTGTTGAAATTATTCTCTACCAAAATGCTGAGTATTCTTAGTAGAACCTTTTAAACAAGTTTTTTTGTATTCTTCAACTAAATTGATTTGAATGTAATACCACTCATATTGAACCAGGCATTTGAGGAAATCTAAATAAATGCCACATTTATTTCCATTACCTCCAACCCCAATTTTAATGCACCCCTTACCCTCCAAACACCTAGTCTTTTTATCGTCCAGATGGTCCTCACAACTTTCCTGTGTTCCTTTTCCTATCCTGACACAAATCTACAGTGAAACTCTACTGACATCTCATCCTCAATATGGTTGGAATTAAATTTGCTGTCTTTACAACTGCTCCCAAATAAACTTTGTTTGTATTCTTCATCCTGTGTCCTCTATGTCATTTAATAACCTTACCAGCTATTCATTTGCCCAAGCCAGTCATTGATGGAATGTCCTTTAAGCCTCAAGTTTCCAGATTTAATCAATAACTGAATTTAATCAATAGTGCCAGTTCTATCAATGCTACCCTTCTTCCAACAACACAAGAGACAACTCTACAAAAAAAAAAAAAAAAAAGAGACAACTCTACACATGGACATCACCAGATGATCACTATAGAAATCAGATTGATTATATATTTTGTAGCCAAAGATGGAGAGGCTGTATATAGTTATAGCAAAATTAGGACCTGGAGCTGACTGTGGCTTGGATCATGAGTTCCTCACTGCAAAATTCAGACTTAAATTGAAGAAAGTAGGGAAAACCATTAAGCCATTCAGGTATGATCTAAATCAAATCTCTTGTGATTATACAGTGGAAGTGGCAAATAGATTCAAGGGATTAGATTTGATAGAGTGCCTAAAGAACTATAAACAAAGGTTCATAACACTGTACAGGAGGCAGAGACTAAAACCATCCGCTACTGCCCCCCCCCCCCAAAAAAAATGCAAGAAGGCAAAATGGTTGTTGAGGAGACCTTATAGATATCTGAGAAAGAAGAGAAACGAAAGGCAAAGGAAAAAAGGAAAAATATACCCATCTGAATTCAGAGTTCCAAAGAACAAGGAGAGATAAGAAAGGCTTCTTAAGTGAACAATGCAAAGAAATAGAGGAAAACAATAAAATGAGACAGACTAAAGATACCAAGGGAACATTTCACGCAAAAATGAGTACAATTAAGTACAGAAATGGTATGGACTAAACAGAAGCAGAAGAGATTAATAAGAGGTGGAAAGAATACACAGAGAACTGTACAAAAAAGGTCTTACTGATACACCATAATGGTGTGGTCAATCACCTAGAACCAGACATCCTGGAGTGTGAAGTCAAGTGGGCCTTAGGAAGCACTACTAAGAAACAAAGCTAGCAAAAGTGATGGAATTCCAGATGAACTATTTCAAATCCTAAAAGATGATGCTGTTAAAGTGTTGCACTCAATATGCCCCCAAATTTGGAACACTCAGCAGTGGCCACAGAACTGGAAAATGTCAGTTTTCATTCCAATCCCAAAAAAGAGCAATGCCAAAGAACGTTCAAACTACTGCACAAATGTGTTCATTTCACATGCTAGCAAGCTAATGCTCAAAATCCTTCAAACTAAGCTTCAACAGCACGTGCCCAAGAACTTCCAGATGTCCACGCTAGATTTAGAAAGGCAGAGAAATCAGAGATCAAATTGCCAACATTGGTTGGTTCATAGAAAAAGCAATGGAATTCCAGAAAATACTTACTTCTGTTTCTCTGACTACACTAAAGCCTTTCTCTGTATGGATCACAACAAACTGGAAAATTCTTCAAGAGATGGGAATA
The DNA here is from genome assembly GCF_032452875.1 of Bos javanicus. NCBI lineage: Eukaryota > Metazoa > Chordata > Mammalia > Artiodactyla > Bovidae > Bos > Bos javanicus. Next base: position 53,757,089 of record NC_083869.1, on the reverse strand, counting down.
CAAGACCACTTTACCTGCCTCCTGTGAAACCTGAATACAGGATAAGAAGTAACAGTTAGAATCTTACATGGAACAATGGATTGGTTCCAAATTGGGAAAGGAGCATATCAAGGCTGCATATTGTCACCCTGCTTATTTAACCTACATGCAGAGTACATCATGCAAAATGGTGGGCTGGAAGAAGCACAAGCTGAAATCAAGACTGCAGGAATATCAACAACCTCAGATATATAGATGATACCACTCTTAATGGCAGAAAGTGAAGAGGAACTAAAGAGCCTCTTGATGAAGGTGAAAGAGGAGAGTGAAAAAGCTGGCTTAAAACTTAACACTGTAAAAAACTAAGATGATGGCATCAGATCCCATCAACTCATTGCACATAGATGGGGAAAAAATTGAAAACAGTGACAAACTTTATTTTCTTGGATTCCAAAATCACTGCAGATGGTGACTAAAGTCATGAAATCAAAAGATGCTTGCTCCTTGGAAGAAAAGCTATGACAAAGCTGCTGCTGCTGCTTCTTAGCTGCTTCAGTCATGCCCTACTCTGGGCGACCTTATGGGCTGCAGCCTGCCAGGCTCCTCTGTCCATGGGAATTTTCCAGGTAAGAATTCTAGAGTGGGTTGCCATGCCCTCCTCCAGAGGATCTTCCTGACCCAGGCATTGAAGTTGGTCTCCTGGATTGCAGGCAGATTCTTTACCCCTGAGCCATCAGGGAAGCCTAGACAGTGATTAAAAAGCACAGACATCACTTTTTTGTCCAAGGTCTGTATGGTCAAAGCTATGGCTTTTCCTGTAGTTATGTATGTATGTGAGAGATTATAAAGAAGGCTGAGCACTGAAGAACTGATACTTTCAAACTGTGATGCTGGAGAAGACATTTGAGGGTCCCTTGGACAACAGGGAGATCAAACCAGTCAATCTTAAAGGAAGTCAACTCTGAACATTCATTGCAAGGACTGATGCTTGAAGCTCCAATACTTTGGCCACCTGATGCAAAGAGCCAAGTTATTGGAAAAGATCCTGATGCTGGGAAAGACTGAGGGCAGGAGGAGAAGTGGGTGACAGGGGATGAGATTATTGGATGACATTGATTCAATGTACATGAGTTTGAGCAAACTCCAGGAGATACTGAAGAACAGGGAAGCCTGGCATTTACAGTCCATGGGGTCACAAAGAGTTGGACATGACTGAGTGACTGAACAACAAAACCTCCTACCGCTCCTATAATTATTTTTATAATATTCCATTTCCATTGTCAGAATCACAGTTTATTCAGTTTTGTTTTTTTGGGGTTTTTTTGCCTTGAATTCATGAAAATGATCCTCTCATACACTTCCCTGTCAGGAGGCATATTCTACCTTTTGAGTTCTCCACATTATAGCCAAATTATAACAGGCAAATAGTTTCTAGTTGAATTCCATTTTAGAACTGTCACTATTTCCAGGGATTTGGGGACAGAGTAAATATCTGGTTCTGAAACCCTTTCAAACCTCTCTTTTCATCATTCATTTGTTCCTCCAAACTGCTCTTCCAGAATTAATTGTGCTTTCTCTTGATGTGTGCCATCTGAGATTCTATACTTAGAAGACATTACTCATGCCTTGTCCCCTGGTTAATTTCTACTCTTCAAAGTGTTGCCTGAGTCTTGCTTAATTTGCTATTGAAATTGTTGCTAAAGGGTATTATCCTTACATCCCATAGCAGGAAAATATGAGCAATCTAAATATTCTCATAGTAAAATTAAGTAGTTATTTGTGTTTCCATTGTAGTTTTGTACTTCCCTGTTTTCATTCCTGTCTATTGTATTGGTCCTGATGTATTTACTAAGTACTGGACAGAGATCTGGAACATAGTAGGCATTCATGGAATGCCTTGTTCACTTGAAATATTAAATATACTTATGATATTTATTATTAATTGAATGTAATCTTCGGATAACTGAGATACAAATTTTTAATAGACACATGCTATATTCAGAAATTATATATGTAAAGCAAAAATAAAAATAAATTATGCTAACTAAAAGTAGAACACTGTACTTATATGACTGAATAGCATGAGAACTTAAGATGAACATGAAAATTTTTTAATAAAAATATTCTAAATTAATGGAAGAATGGTTAGTAAGACATGTTTATAGTATTCTTATATGACACAGTGCTGTGTATTTTACTTTTCTTCTATGTTTAGCTCATTTTAGAATATAGTTGAGCATTCCATTGGATGACTCTTTGGATCAATTTTATTAATTTAAGCAAGTGGAATACTGAAATTTAGATTAAAAAAAGAAATATTAAAGTGAAAGATAACAGAGTCATAAAACAATGAAGTTGGTACAAGTGAGGGAATATAAAATACTAAGTCAGATTAAAATAATAAAAAGTTCATTTGTCTGATATCATGCCATGTCCTTCACCACATTTAGCATGTTTTCAAAGAAAACAAACATCCCATAAATTCACTGAATTTTATTTTGACTAGGTTGGGTGTATTTGTTAAAAACATAAATAATCTATAAGACTTCTGGTGGGGAACATAGGTTTAGCTACTGTTTTGAGCAGTTAAGTAATAAGTGGAGTTTTATTTTATGTTCTGTTCTGTTTTGTTTTTTAGCTTTTGTTTTCTTTTGTTTTTATCATGCACCAAAGTTTCACTCAATATTGGTGACACATTTTATTTACATGCCTTGCAACTTCCATAAATGACACAGTTATAGATCAGTAATTCATGCTTTTTTATTCTTCAATTTTATTACCTAAACTTACTCTTCTAAGAGTGGTTTTATGTTTCTAGTTAAATATAAGTGAAAATTGATTGGAGTATTTCTCAATGGAATTTTATCTTTATTTCATCATAATTGCTTCATATTTGAATAATGACAGATGAACTGCCTCATTCAATTGCAGTTTTAAGGCTTTGAAGTCACAATAACAGCACAGGATTTAAATCCTCAAGCCATTATTATAGCAGAAAAGGCACTGGGGAAAATGAAAACTTATGGTGCCATAATTTGATGGGGGAAAAAAAAGATTCCAATAGTTAAAGCATATTATTTCCTGGACAATTTCTAACCTAAAACATTATGACACAAGAGTGAACTGGAAAGTTACACAGTGGTACCACCTTCCTAAATTATTTCTAGAGCAATATTTTATAACTATTGGGCCAAAATTCACATAGCAAGTAAATGGCACTAAAATTATTCTGCTTTAGGATAAAACATTATCTTAGTGGCATTTATAATTCTATTCAGTGACAATTGTTTTTCAGCAGTAGAGAGTTCATCAGAACTTTTTTTTTCTCTGACATTTACATCAAGAGCTGAGTACTTTACTCCAAGGTATGCATTTCAAAGTTCTCTTTGTCTTTATATTCAATTTTAAGTAATGAATCAAACAATTTTAGCCTATGCAAAAGCTAAAATTTAAAAAAAAATCCTGCATTTAAAATTTTATTAAATATAGCTAATATGTTTTGCAGTGGCATATTTATGCATGCAATGCTTTTACTTTTTTATTTTCAATAAGTTTATTTTTATTTTTCCACAAATAACTTATTTTTAAAAGTCATATTTATTTATTTTTAATTAATTAATTTGTTTATTGTAAGATAATTGCTTTATAGAATTTTGTTGTTTCCTGTTAAACCTCACCAAGAATCAGCCATAGGTATATATATATCCCCTCCCTTTTGAACTTCCCTCTCATCTCCCTCCCCACCCTATCCCTCTAGATTGATGCAGAGCCCCTGTTTGAGTTTCCTGAGCCATACAGCAAATCCCCGTTGGCTATCTATTTTACATATGGTAATATAGGTTTCCATGTTACTCTTTCCTTATATCTCATCCTCTCCTCCCCTCTCCCCATGTCTGTAAGTCTATTTTCTATGTCTGTTTCTCCACTGCTGCCATGTAAGTAAATTCTTCAGCACCATTTTTTCTAGATTCCATATATATGCATTAGAATACGATGTTTATCTTTCTTTTTCTGACTTACTTTACTCTGTATAACAGGTTCTAGGCTCATCCACCTCATTAGAACTGACTCAAAGGTGTTCCTTTTTATGGCTGAGTAATATTCCATTGTGTATATGTACCAGAACTTCTTTATCCATTCATCTGTTGAGGGACATCTAGCTTGCTTCCATGTTCTAGCTATTGTAAATAGTGCTGCAATGAACAATGGAATACATGTGTCTTTTTCAATTTAGGTTTCCTCAGGATATATGCCTAGGAGTGGGATTGCTGGGTCATATGGTGGTTTAATTCCTAGTTTTTTAAGGAATCTCCATACCATTTTCCATAGGGGCTGTATCAATTTACATTCTCACCAACAGTGCAGGAGTGTTCCCTTTTCTCCACACCCTCTCCAGCATTCATTGTCTGTAGACATTTTGGTGATGGCCATTCTGACTGGTGTGAGCTGATATCTCATTGTAGTTTTGATTTACCTTTCTCTAATAATGAGTGATGTTGAACATCTTTTCATGTGTTTGTTAGCCATCTGTATGTCTACTTTGGAGAAATGTCTGTTTAGGCATTTTTCCCACTTTTTGATTGGGTTGTTTGTTTTTCTGGCATTGAGTTGTATGCTGCTTGTATATTTTGGAAAATAATTATTTGTCAGTTCTTTCATTTGCTATTATTTTCTCCCATTCTGCAGGTTGTCTTTTCACCTTGCTTATAGTTTCCTTTGCTGTGCAAAAGCTTTGAAGTTTTATCAGGTCCCTCTTGTTTACTTTTGTTTTTATTTCCATTATTCTAGGAGGTGGGTCACAGAGGATTTTGCTTTGATTTGTGTCATCAAGTGTTCTGCCTATATTTTCCTCTAAGAGTTTTATAGTTTCTGGTGTTACATTTAGGTCTTTAATCCATTTTGAGTTTATCTTTGTGTATAGTGATAGGAAGTGTTCTAATTTCATTCTTTTACATGTAACTGTCCAGTTTTCCCAGTACCATTTACTGAAGAGGCTGTCTTTGTCCCATTGTATATTCTTGCCTCCTTTGTCAAAAGCAGGGTACCCATAGGTGCATGGGTTTATTTCTGGGCTTTCTGATTGTTCCATTGGTTTACATTTCTGTTTTTGTGCCAATACCATACTATCTTGATGACTGTAGCTTTGTTGTATAATCTGAAGTCAGCAAGGTTGATTCCTCCAGCTCCATTCTTCTTTCTCAAGACTGCTTTGGCTACTCGGGGTCTTTTGTGTTTCCATATGAATTGTGAAATCTTTTGTTCTAGTTCTGCAAAAAATGCCAGTGGTACTTTAATAGGGATCACACTGACTCTTCAGATTGCATTTGGTAGTATAGTCATTTTCACAATATTGATTCTTCCTATCCAGGAACATGGAAAATCTCTCCATCTGTTTATGTCATCTTTGATTTCTTCATTAGTGTCTTATAACTTTCTGTGTATAGCTCTTTTGTCTCCTTATGTAAGTTTATTCCTAGATTTTTAATTTTTTTGTTGCAATAGTGAAAGGGATTGATTCCTTAATTTCTCTTAATTTCTCTTTCTGATTTGTCATTGTTAGTACATGGAAATGCAAGTGATTTCTGCATATTGATTTTGTATCCAGCAACTTTGCTAAATTCACTAATTAGCTGTAGTAACTTTCTGATACCATCTTTAGGGTTTTCTATGTACAGTATCATGTCATCTGTAAACAGTGAGAGCTCTACTTCTTCTTTTCTTATCTGGATTCATTTCTTTTTCTTCTCTGATTGCTGTAGCTAGAACTTCCAGAACTATGCTGAATAATAATGAGGAAAGTAGACACCCTTGTCTTGTTCCTAATCTTAGGGGGGATGCTTTCATTTTTTCACCACTGAGAATAATGTTTGCTGTAGGCTTATCATATATGTCCTTTACTATGTTGAGTTAGGTTCCTTCTATGCCCATTTCTTGAAGAGTTTTAATCATAAATGGGTGCTGAATTTTGTCAAAGGCTTTTTCTGCATCTATTGAGATTATTATATGGTTTTTATCTTTCAATTTGTTAATATGGTATATCACACTGATTGATTTCTGTACATTGAAGAACATTTGCATCCCTGGAATAAACCCAACTTGATCATGGTGTATGAGCTTTTTGATGTGTTGCTGACATCTGTTTGCTAAAATTTTGTTGAGGATTTTTGCATCTATGTTCATCAGTGATATTGGCCTGTAGTTTTCTTTTTTTGTGTTATCTTTGTCTGATTTTGGTATCAGGATGATGGTGACCTCATAGAATGAGTTTGGAAGTGTTCCTTCCTCTGCAAGTTTTTGAAAGTTTTAGAATGATAGGCATTAGCTCTTCTCTAAATGTTTGATGGAATTCTGTGAAGCCTTCTGGTCCTGGGCTTTTGTTTTTTGGGAATTTTTGATCACAGCTTCAATTTCAATGTTTGTAATTGGGTTGTTCATAATTTCCATTTCTTCCTGGTTCAGTCTTGGAAGGTATGAAACTTCTAAGAATCTGTCCTTTTCTTTCAGGTTATCCATTTTATTACCATATAGTTGTTCATAATAGTCTCTTATAGTCCTTTGTATTTCTTCATTGTCCGTTGTAACCTTTCCTTTTTAATTTCTAATTTTGTTGATTTGACTCTTCTTTTTTTCTTGATGAGTCTGGCCAAAGGTTCTTCAATTTTGTTTATCTTCTCAAAGAACCAGCTTTTAGTTTTATTAATCTTTACTATTTTTTCTTTCATTTCTTTTTCATTTATTTCTGCTCATATCTTTATGATTTCTTTCCTTGAACTAATTTTGGGTTCTTTTTGTTCTTCTTTCAGGTGCTTTAGGTGTAAAGTTAGGTTGTCTATTTGACGTTTTTCTTGTTTCTTGAAGAAGGATGGTACTGCTATAAACTTCCCTCTTAGGGCTGTTTTGCTGCATCCCACAGGTTTTGAGTTGTGTTTTCAATGCTATAATAGCAATACAATCCAACCTCAAGAAACAAGAAAAACATCGAATAGACAACCTAACTTTACACCTAAAACAACTGGAAAAAGAATAACAACAACAACACACAAAAAAAAGGACACTGAAAGATGAACTCCCCAGGTCGGTATGTGCCCAATATGCTACTGGAGATCAGTGGAAATAACTCCAGAAAGAATGAAGAAACCTAGCCAAAGCAAAACACACACACACACACACACACACACACACACACACACACACCCCTGGTTGTGGAGGTGACTGGCAATAGAAGCAAGGTCCAATGCTGTAAAGAGCAATATTACATAGGAACCTGGAATGTTAGGTCCATGAATCAAGGCAAATTGGAAGTAGTCAAATAGGACATGGCAGCAATGAATGTGGACATTTTAAGAATCAGTGAACTAAAACAGACTGGACTGGGTGAATTTACTCAGATGATCATTATATATACTACTGTGGTCAAGAACCCCTTCAAAGAAATGGAGTAACCATCAGAGTCAACAAAAGAATCCAAAATGCAATACTTGTATGCAATCTCATAAACAACAGAATGTTCTCTGTTCATTTCCAAGGGAAACCATTCAATATCAGAGTAATCCAAATCTATGCCCCGACTAGTAATGCTGAAAAAGCTGAAGTGGAATGGTTCTTTGAAGACATACAAGACCTTTTAGAACTAACACCCCAAAAATATGTCCTTTCATTATAGAGGACTGAAATGCAAAAGTAGGAAGTAACACCTGGAGTAACAGGCAAATTTGGCCTTGGAGTACAGAATGAAGCAGGGCAAAGGCTAACAGAGTTTTTCCCAGAAATGCACTGGTCATAGCAAAAGCCCACTTCCAACAAAACAAGAGAAGACTCTACACATGGACATCACCAGATGGTCAACAATGAAATCAGATTGCTTATATTCTTTGCAGCCAAAGATGGAGAAACTCTATACAGTCAGCAAAAACAAGACCAGGAGCTGACTGTAGCTCAGATCATGAACTCAATTGCCAAATTCAGACTTAAATTGAAGAAAGTAGGGAAAACCACTAGACGATTCAGGTATGACCTAAATCAAATCCCTTAAGACTGTACAGTGGAAATAACAAATAGATTCAAGGGGCTAGATCTGATAGACAGAGTGCCTGAAGAACTATGGATGGAGGTTCGTGACATTGTACAGGAGGCAGGGATCAAGACCATCCTCAAGAAAAATACATGCAAAAAGGCAAAATGGCTGTCTGAGGAGACCTTACAAATAGATGTGAAGAGAAGGAAAGTAAAAAACAAAGGAAAAAAGGAAAGATATACAAAGAATAGCAAGGAGAGATAAGCCCTCTTCAGTGGTCAATTCAAAGAAATAGAGGAAAACAATATAATGGGAAAGACTAGAAATCTCTTCAGAAAATTAAAATACCAAGGGAACATTTCATGCAAAGATGGGCTCAATAAAGGACAGGAATGGTATGGACCTAACAGAAGCAGAAGATATTAAGAGGAAATGGCAAGAATACACAGAACTATTGTACAAAAGAGATGTTCAGGACCTAGATAATCATGAAGGTGTGATCACTCACACTCACCTAGAGCCAGATATCCTGGAATGTGAAGTCAGGTGGGCCTTAGGACGCATCACTACGAACAAAGCTAGTGGAGATGATAGAATTCCAGGTGAGCTATTTCAAATCCTAAAAGATGATGCTGTGAAAGTGCTGCACTCAATATGTCAGCAAATTTGGAAAACTCAGCAGTGGCCACAAGACTAGAAAAGGTCAGTTTTCGTTTCAATCCCAAAGAATGGCAATGCCAAAGAATGCTCAAACTACCACACAATTGCACTCATCTCACACGCTAGTAAAGTAATGCTCAAAATTCTCCAAGCCAGGCTTCAGCAATACGTGAACCGTGAACTTCCAGATGTTCAAGCTTATTTTAGAAAAGGCAGAGGAACCAGAGATCAAATTGCCAACATCTGCTGGATCATCAAAAAAGCAAGAGAGTTCCAGAAAAACATCTATTTCTGCTTTATTGACTATGCCAAAGCCTTTGACTGTGTGGATCACAATAAACTGTGGAAAATTCTGAAAGAGATGGGAATACCAGACCACCTGACCTGCCTCTTGAGAAACCTATATGCAGGTCAGGAAGCAACAGTTAGATCTGGACATGGAACAACAGAATGGTTCCAAATAGGAAAAGGAGTACGTTAAGGCTGTATATTGTCACCCTGCTTATTTAACTTATATGCAGAGTACATTGTGAGAAATGCTGGGCTGGATGAAGCACAAGCTGAAATCAAGATTGCTGGGAGAGAAATATCAGTACCTCAGATATGCAGATGACACCACCCTTATGGCAGAAAGTGAAGAAGAACTAAAGAGCCTCTTGATGAAAGTGAAAGAGGAGAGTGAAAAAGTTGGCTTAAAGCTCAACATTCAGAAAACTAAGATCATGACATCTGGTCCCATCACTTCATGGCAAATAGATGGGGAAACAGTGGCAGACTGTATTTTTGGGGGCTCCAAAATCACTGCAGATGGTGAATGCAACCATAAAATTAAAAGACACTTAGTCCTTAGAAAGGAAAAGTATGACCAACCTAGACATCATATTAAAAAGCAGACACATTATTTTGCCAACAAAAGTCCATCTAGTCAAGGTTTTTCCAGTAGTCATGTATAGGTGTGAGAGTTGGACTATAAAGAAAGCTTAGCTCCAAAGAACTGATGCTTTTGAACTGTGGTGTTGGAGAAGACTCTTGAGAGTCCCTTGGACTGCAAGGAGATCCAACCAGTCCATCCTAAAGGAAATCAGTCCTGAATATTCACTAGAAGGACAGATGTTGAACCTGAAACTCCAGTACTTTGGCCACCTGATGCGAAGCGGTGAATCATTGGAAAAGACCCTGATGCTAGGAAAGTTCGAAGGTGGGAGAAGGTGACGACAGAGGATGAGATAGCTGGATGGCATCACCAACTCAATGGACATGAGTTTGGGTAAACTCCGTGAATTTTTGATGGACAAGGAGGCCTGGCGTGCTGTTTTCCCTAGGTTGCTAAGAGTCGTACATGACTGAGTGACTGAACTGAACTGAACTCCCTCTTAGAACTGCTTTTGCTGCATCTCATAGTTTTGAGTTGTCGTGTTTTCATTGTCATTTGTTTTCAAAAGTTTTTTTATTTCCCTTTTGCTTTCTTCAGTAACCTATTGGTTACATAGAAATTTGTTGTTTAATCTGCATGTATTTGTGTTTCTTACAGCTTTTTTCTTATAGTTGATATCTAATCTCATAGTTTTGTGGTTGGAGATGCTTGATACAATTTCAATTTTCTTAGATTTACTGAGGTTTGATTTGTGACACAAGATGTGGTCTATCCTGGAGAATGTTCCATGTGCACTTGAGAAGAAAGTGTATTCTTCTGCATTTGGATGGAATGTCCTGAAAACATCAGTGAGATTCCTCTCATCTAATGTATAATTTAAGACTTGTGTTTCCTTATTAATTTTCTATTTTTATGATCTGTTCATTGGTATGAGTGGGGTGTTAAAGTCTCCTACTATTATTGTGTAACTGTCAATTCCTCCTTTTATGTCTGTTAGTGTTTTTTCTTATGTATTGAGGTGCTCCTATGTTCAGTGCATAGATAATTACAATTGTTAGGTCTTCCTCTTGGATTGATACCTTGAGCATTATGTATTGTCCTTCCTTATCTCTTGTAATCTTCTTTAAGGTCTATTTTGTCTGATATGAGGATTACTACTCCACTTTCTTTTGATTCCCATTTGCATGGAATATATTTTTCCATCCTCTCACTTTCAGTCTATATGTGTCTTTAGGTCTAAAGTGGGTTTCTTGTAAATAGTATATATATAGGTCTTGTTTTTATATCAATTCAGCCAGTCTGTGTCTCTTGGTTGGAGCACTTAATACATTTACATTTAAAGTAATTATTGATATATATGTTCCTATTGCCATTTTGTTAATTGTTTGGGGTTGATTTTGTTGATATTTTTCCTTCCCTTGTATTTCTTCACTATATAAGTCCCTTTAACATTTGTTGTAAAGCTGGTTTGGTGGTACTGATTTCTCTCAACTTTTGCTTGTCTGAAAAGTTTTTTATTTCCCCATCAATTCCAAATGAGATCCATGCCAGGTACAGTAATCTTGGTTGTAGATTTTTCCCTTTCAGTACTTTAAATATATCCTGCCATTCCCTCTTGACCTGCAGAGTCTCTGCTGAAAGATCAGCTGTTAAACGTATAGGGTTTCCCTTGAATGTTACTTGTTGCTTTTCCCTTGCTGCTTTTAATATTCTTTGTTTGTGTTTAGTCTTTGTTAGTTTGATTAGTGTGTGTCTTGGCATATTTCTCCTTTGTTTTATCCTGTATGGGACTCTTTGTGCCTCTTGGATTTGATTGACTATTCCCTTTTCCATGTTGTGGAAATTCTCCACTATAATCTCTTTCAAAATTTTCTCATACCCTTTCTTTTTCTCTTCTTCTGGGACCCTAGAATTCGAATGTTGTTGTGTTTGATATTGTCCCAGAGGTCTCTGAGCCTATCCTCTCTTCTTTTTATTCTTTTTACTTTATTCTGCTCTTCAGAAGTTATTTCCACCATTTTGTCTTCTAGCCCACTGATTCGTTCTTCTGCTTCAGATATTATACTATTGATTCCTTCCAAAGTATTTTTAATTTCAGTAACTGTGTTGTTTGTCTCTGTATGTTTAGTCTTTAATTCTTCTAGGTCTTTGTTAATTGATTCTTTTAATTTTTGTTAATTGATTCATTTTCTCCATTTTGTTTTCAAGGTTTTTGATCAAACTTACTATAATTATTCTGCATTCTTTTTCAGGTAGTTTGCCTATTTCCTCTTCATTTATTTGGACTTTTGTGTTTCTAAGTTGTTCCTTCATTTGTGTAGTATTTCTCTGCCTTTTCATTATTTTTTTTTTTTAACTTACTGTGTTTGAGGTCTTCTTTTCCCAGGCTTCAAGTTTGAATTCTTTCTTTCTTTCTTTCTTTTGGTTTCTGACTTCCTAAGATTGATCCAGTGGTTTGTGTAAGCTGCATATAGGTTTGTATAAGCAAAACCTGTATGTTTTATGCTGAGTTTTTGTTTGTTTTTCCTCTGAATGGTAAGGCTGAGTGAGGTGGTACTCCTGTCTGCTCATGATTGGGTTTGTATTTTGTTTTGTTTGTTGTTCAGATGAGGAGTCCTGCACAGGGTGCTACTGGTGGTTGGGTGATGCGCAGTGTTTTGTTCAAGTGGTGTCCTTTGTGTGCATTCTCACTATTTATACTCACTAGGGTTCTGGCCTGGAGAATTCCATGGACTGGAGAAGTCCATGGGTTCACAAAGAGTCAGACATGGGTCAGCGACTTTCACTTGAACCTGAACTTGAAGGGTTAGTTCTCTGGTAGTCTAGGGTCTTGGAGTCAGTGCTCCCACTCCAAAGGCTCAGGGCTTGATCTCTGTGCCACTGTGCCCTCCAGGCCTCTCCATGCACCTGCCCGGTTCCCAGCTCTCAGCTCTGGGATCCCAGTCCAGGCTCCTGGCTCCTGGTCCAGGCTCGGTACACGAGTGCCCTGCTTTCATTTTTTGACAAAGATATTATATTTCTACCAATGTTGCATCAAAAGTTTTTCAGAATCTCAAAATACAATGTAAATAGAATAAATAAAATCCATAAAACACATACTTAACATAACCCTTTGTATAAAATAACATACATAAGAGGGAATATTTGTGAATGATTATAGTGACTAACATGAACATGAAAATGGCTCCCAATTGCAATTCAGAAAAGTTAAAGTAAAAGTGTTAGTTGCTCAGTCGTGTCCAAATCTTAGCGACCTCATGGACTGTAACCCACCAAGCTCTTCTGTTCACAGAATTCTCCAGGCAAATATACTAGAGTGGGTTGTCATTCCCTTCTCCAGGTGGTCTTCCTGACCCAGGGATCAAACCCCAATATCCTATATTACAGGCAGATTGTTTACCATCTGAGACACCAGACACCTTTTTAAAGGGGATTTTCCTCAACTATTTATTAAAGCAAGTTGATATTCCTAATAAGTCAATATCTTTCTCAAAAAATAAAATTAGGTAAAATAAAAAAAATTATACATTACAAAATTATATTTTGTACCAACACAAATTTTGTGAAGTTAGAAAATCCAATAAATATTAGTTTCTTCACTAATAAGAAGAACATCATTAATACTTTTTGTATGAAAGATCATAAAATACTATGAATGAAGCACCTCAGAGTCAGTCAAAACACTTTTTTTTCTAATTGCATAGATGTTTTGCAAATAGAATCTATTTAAATTCTAAAATTTTGCTTGTTTACATTTTAATACTGTTTACCTGGGGCTTACCTGTTGGATTAGTTGTAAAGAATCCATTTCCAATGCAGTGGACCTGTTTCAGGATCCCTAGGTTGAGAAGATCCCATGGAGAAGGAAATGGCAACCCACTCCAGTATTCTTGCCTGGGAAACCCCATGGACAAAGAAGTGTGGTGGGCTACAGTTTATGGTGTCTAAACAGCAACTGTTTAACAACTGGGATGTTCTATATCATTTGAGCTCTAGGGGAAATGTGAGACTGTGTGTTCTATCTATGCACTCAGTCAACTTCTTTTTAAGTTGAAAACCATTAAATAGATCAGCATGGACTTATCAATCCTGAGGATGAATCTACAATTTAAAGAAAAGATATTTTTACATCAGGGGTTTCCAACTCTGGGCTTCCCAGGCAATTCAATAGTGAAGAATCCACCTGACAATGCAGGAAACACAAGAGATGCAGGTCCAGCCCCTAGATAGGGAAGATCCCCTGGACCAGGAAATGGTAACCCTCTCCAATATTCTTGCCTGGAAAATTCCATGGACAGAAGGACCAGGAGGGCTGCAGTAGATGGGGCTACAAAGAGTCAGACACAGTTGAGTGACTGACCACACTCGTGCGTGCACGCGCGCACACACACACACACACTTTATCGAGAAGAGCTTATTTGGTACATTATATGTTTATTTTTAAAAAGCTGTCCTTTTCATCGTAGGTGATTGGAACGCAAATGTAGTAAGTCAAGAGATACCTGGAATAACAGGCAAGTTTGGCCTTGGGAGTACAAAATGAAGCAGGTCTATGGCTAACAGAGCTTTGTCAAGAGAACTCACAAATCATGGCAAACACCCTTTTGCAACAACACACAAAATGACTCTACACATGAACATTACCAAATGGTAAATGTCAAATCAGACTGATTATATACTTTGAAACTGAAGATGGAAAAGTTCTATATAGTCAACAAAAACAAGACCTTTAGTTGACTGTGACTCAGATCATGAGTTCCTTCAGACTTAAATTGAAGACAGTAGGGAAAACCACTAGGCCATTCAGGTATGACCTAATTCAAATCTTTTGTGATTATACAGTGGGAGGGAAGAATAGATTTAAGAGATTAGATCTGGCAGACAGTACCTGAAGAGCTATGCACAGAGATTTGTAACAATGTACAAGAGTCAGTGACCAAAACCACCCCAAAGAAAAAAAAATGCAAGAAGGCAAATGGTTGTATTAGGATGCTTTACACATAGTTGAGGAAAGAAGGGAAGCCAAAACCAAGGTAGAAAGGGAAAGATATACCCAACTGAATGCAGAGTTCCAGAGAATATCAAGGAGAGAAAAGAAGGTCTTCTTAAATGAATAGTATAAGAAAGTAGAAGAAAGCAATAGAATGGGAAAGACTAGAGATCTCTTCAAGAAAACTGGAGCTATCAAAGGAACATTCTGTGCAAGGATGGGCATGATAAAGGACAAAAATGGTAAGGCTCTAACAGAAGCAGAAGAGATTACAAAGAGGTGGCAAGAATATACATAAGAATTATTCTAAAATATCCAGATAACCATGAGAGTATGGTCACTCACCTAGAGACAGATACCCTGGAGTGTGAAGTCAAGTGGGCTTTAGGAAGCATTATGACAAACAAGGCTAGTGGAGGTGATGGAATTCCACATGAGATATTTAAAATCCAAAAAATGAGGCTGTTAAAGTGTTGTACTCAATATGCCAACAAATCTGAAATACTCAGCAGTGGCCACAGGACTGCAGTGGTCAGTTTTCATTACAATCCCAAAGAAGGGAAGTACCAAAGAATGCACAAACTATTGTATAATTGTGCTCATTTCACATACTAGCAATGTTATGCTCAAAATCCTTCAAGTTAGGCTCCAGTAGTACATTAACTGAGAACTTCCAGATGTACAAGCTGGTTTTAGAAAAGGCAGAAAAACCAGAGATCAAATTGCCAATATTCATTGGATATTAGAGAAAGCAAGAGAATTCCAGAAAAACATCGACTTCTGCTTCATTGACTACACTAAAGCCTTTGACTCTATGGATCACAACTAACTGTGGAAAATTCTTCAAGTGACTAGAATACCAGGACACCATACTTGTCTCCTGAGAAACCTGGATGTGGGACAAGAAGCAACTATTAGAACTGAACATGGAACAATGTACTGGTTCAACTGGGAAAGGAGTATGACAAAGCTGTATATTGTCACCCTGCTTGGTTCATTTATATGCTGAGTACATCATGCGAAATGCCAAGATAGATGAATCACAAGCTGGAATCAAGATTTCTAGAGACATATCAACAACCTCAGTCATGCAGATGATATAATAGTAGAAAGTGAAGAGGAGCTAAATAGCCTCTTGATGAAAGTGAAAGAGAAGAGTGAAAAAGCTGGCTGAAAATGTGACATTAAAGAAATTATGGTCATAGTTTCTGATCCCATCACTTCAAGGCAAATAGATAGGGAAGAAGTGGAAGCAATGACAGATTTTATTTTCTTGGGCTTCAAAGTCATTGCAGATGGTGACTGAAGCCATGAAATTAAGAGAAGTTTGCTTCTTGGAAGGAAAGTTATAACAAACCTAGACAGCATATTAAAAATCAAAGTAATCAACAAAGGTCCATACAGTCAAAGCTGTGTTTTTTTCCCAGTAGCTTATATTTACATGAGAGTTGGACCATAAAGAAGGCAGAGCTCTGAAGAATTGATGTCTTCAAATTGTGGTGCTGGAGGAGACTCTTGAGATTCCCTTGAACTGCAAGGAGATCAAACAAGTTTATCCTAAAAGAAGTCAAACCTGATTATTCATTGGTAAGACCAATTTTTAAGCTGAAGCTCCAATACTTGGCCACTTGATGCAATGAGTTTACTCACTGGAAAAGACCCTGATGCGGGAAAGACTGAAGGAGAGAGAAGAGAGTGGCAGAGGGTGACATGGTTCAATAGCATCACAGACTCACTGGACATGAATCTGAGAAAACTCCAGGATACTGTGAAGGACACAGAAGCCCATCCAGATGCAGTCCATGGGGTTGCAAAGAGTTGGACATGACTTAGCAAATGAACAACAAAACTTCTTTGACCTGAGTAAGATCTAGCATCTTCAAACTGGTCAATTAATTCTAATCACCCATATTTCAATTTACTATGATTCAAATGTCCATTTGACAACTTATTTCATTTAAGTTTCTTTCTTTAAGAAAGAAGATGAAGCACTTAGGAGTAGATGTTGGCAGCAAATGTTGGAGTCTAGAGATGGCAAGAAGGAATAAGAAGAAAAACTGAATGGAAAGCTTATTTGTCTTTCTATACCTAGATGCAAGTGTAGTGGTTTCAGATCTAGGAAAATGTTATAAAGAAAACTTTTCATGCCACGTTTGAGGGAGTAAATTCTTATGTAGATTGATAAGGAGTCTGGGGCCCTGGAGGAGGAGAAAGGGGTCTGGGGCTCTCAAGGAGGAGAAAAGGACAAATATATATTTGTCCTTTTTATATATTTTTATATTGCTTTGTCTTAGTCACAGGAGATTTTTTTTTTTCTTAAACTCTGAGTTGTTATGACAACAATCTTTAAGACTAACTTTCTTCAAGCCCAGAGCTAATGATTACACAACAAAACAATTCATCTTGCCCAAGGGTATGTTTTTCCTAAAGCCCTGTACTAGTGATTATAACAAGGGCTTCCCTAATTGCTCAGAATCTGCCTGCAATGTAGGAGACCCAGGTCGATTCTTGGATTGGGAAGATTCCTTGGAGAAGGAAATGGCAACCCACTCCAGTATTCTTGGCTGGAGAATCCCATGGACAGAGGAGCCTGGCAGGCTACAGTCCATGGGGCTGCAAGAGTTAGACAGGACTTAAACAACCACATTTTGCTCAAGGACATGTTTCTCCTTCTTAACAAGAACCTTCTGACTAATCTTGTTATCTTAAGACCCATATTGTGGGAGTGGGTCTGCTAAAAAGTTTCTATTGTTAGTTCTAATCTTGTTAATTCATGACGTATGTTGTGGGAGTGGATCTGGTAAAAGTATATAAGGCCTTGTTAAGAAGACTAGTGAGTGGGGCACTCTGTCCCCCTTCTGATGTCTATGTCAGAAGCTTTCTCTGTCCTTTTTTACCATAATAAAACTTCTGCCACACGAGTATCTGAAGCCTAGTCCCTTTCTTCTTTGGGTCTTCTTCTTTGGAGATCTCGAATCTGACATAAGCTACCATCAGCTATCACAGTCAAACCTTACTTTCTGAACCCAACTCTTAGATTCTAAATCTTTATCTCCTTTCAGCTCTGATGAACAAGACTTTATATTTCTAAAACCCTTCACTGAAAAACCTTGACCACAGTGCTCCAGCACTAAAATAATACTCCTTTTCCCCACACCCTCCTAGATCTGCTCCTAACATTTGCAGTGCCAAGGGTAGGATCACAAATAGCAACTAAATATTTCAAGGTTTCAAAACATACATTTAATAAGCTGCAAAATAAAACATTGTTCTGATTTACTATCTTGACATATATTCCTTTATAAAGTCCTGGGAAAATAAGTTTCAAGGTAGAATCCACCCTGAAATGAGGGTGCAAGGGAGCCAATCCTCTGATCTTGGTTTTAAGTTTGAGCTCTGCTGTCTCTTCCCACCCTTGGATCTAGCTGGCAGCTGAAGGACTCCAGTTTAGCTCAGTTCAGTCACTCAGTAATGTCCAACCTTTTGCAACCCCATGTACTGAAGCACGCCAGGCTTCCCTGTCCATCACCAACTGCTGGAGTTTACTCAAACTCATGTCCATTGAGTGGATGATGCCATCCAACCATCTCATCCTCTGTCGTCCCCTTCTCCTCCCGCCTTCAATCTTTCCCAGCATCAGGGTCTTTTCCAATGATTCAGTTCTTCACATGAGATGGCCAAACTATTAGTTTCAGCTTTAGTATCACTCCTTCCACTGAATATTCCGAACTGATTTCTTTTAGGATGAACTGGTTGGATCTCCTTGCAAGGGACTCTCAAGAGTCTTCTCCAACATCACAGTTCAAAAGCATCAATTCTTTGGAGCTCAGCTTTTTTTATAGTCCAACTCTCACATCCATACATGACTACTGGAAAAACCATAGACTTGACTAGACGGACCTTTGTTGGCAAAGTAATGTGTCTGCTTTTTAATATGCTGTCTAGGTTGGTCATAACTTTTCTTCCAAGAGGCAATCATCTTTTAATTTTATGGCTTCAGTCACCATCTGCAGTGGTTTTGAAGCCCAAGAAAATAAAGTCTCTCACTGTTTCCCCATCTATTTGCCATGAAGTGATGGGACCAGATGCCATGATCTTAGTTCTCTGAATGTTGAGTTTTAAGCCAACCTTTTCACTCTGCTCTTTCACCTTCATCAAGAGACTCTTTAGTTCTTCTTCACTTTCTGCCATAAGAGTGGTGTCATCTGCATATCTGAGGTTATTGATATTTTCCCAGCAATCTTGATTCCAGCTTCTGCTTCCTCCAGCCCAGCATTTCTCATGATATACTCTGCATAGAAGTTAAATAAGCAGGGTGACAATATACAGCCTTGACGTACTCCTTTCCCAATTTGGAACCATTCTGTTGTTCCATGTCCAGTTCTAACTGTTGCTTCCTGGCCTGTACATAGATTTCTCAAGAGGCAGGTTATGTGGTCTGGTATTCCATTCTCTTTAAGAAGATAGTATTCCCGTCTTTGCAGCCAAAGATGGAGAAGCTTTACACAGTCAGCAAAACCAAGACCAGGAGCTGACTGTGGCTCAGATCATGAACTCTTTATTGCCAAATTCAAACTTAAATTGAAGAAAGTGGGGAAAACCAATGGACCATTCAGTTGTGACCTAAATCAAATCTCAGGATTATACAGTGGAAGTGACAAATAGATTCAAGGGATTAGATCTGATAGACAGAGTGCCTGAAGAATTATGGACAGAGGTTTCTAACATTGTACAGGAGGCAGGGATCAAGACCATCCCCAAGAAAAATAAATGCAAAAAGGCAAAATGGTTGTTTGAGGAAGCCTTACAAATAGCTGTGAATAGAAGAGAAGTGAAAGGCAAAGGAGAAAAGGAAAGATATACCCATTGAATGCAGAGTTCCAAAGAATAGTAAGAAGGACTCTTACTCTCAGATATATATGGCTTAGTCTAAACCCTCCCCTTAAAGAGCTCTTAGTGAGTGGTACACACAGCTGGCAGTGTGACCTTCTTTTTGATAAATGGAAGCAGGGAAGAGGCTTTAACAAGGTCTGGAAGCAAGGTCAGAGGGCAAGAATCTGACTCTTTGGGTAACAAATTCCTCATTTTTTATATTAGTAGATACCTAAGGGTTCAGAGACACTGGTTCAAGTTGGACACATTCCCTTGGTCCCATGGATTCCCTCACTCATGGGAAGGAGGACTGTTGGAAGAGAACCAGAGCATGGACCTCTGAAACATGTATCTCATCCCAAGGTAGGGGATCCTCTACTCTCAGGCACATGCAAGGGAAGAAGCAAATTAAGGCCATTTGTATTATTATGTGAATGGTCAGTATATTCATCTTTCAGTAAGGCTGAAATGACCCCTATATCTGAAATAAATGAGGTCATCAACTTTTCATTTTAAAGATTCATTTGTAATGTTGTTGTTCAAATCTTGGATTTCTCTTGTCAGATGGGTCAGCCAAAGCCTGCTTAGATTATAATATAGTTGAAATGATACTGAAAGAATAAGTGAGAGATGATAGTAATTCTGCAAAACTGGTTAATTACATACAAAAACATAAGACAAAGGGAAATAAAACCTGAAGTCTTTTATTTCTTGTAATTCTTCATAAAATTTGAAATCTCTCAGTAATGTAAGAAAACTATGATCTTTTCTACCAAAGAGAAAGACATAAGAATTAAAAAAATGATAAATATTCATAAATAGAAAGATGTGTGAGAGCGTGTGTGTGTGAGTGTGAGTGTGTGTACCCGGCTTGTGAATAAGGTTCCTAAAGATGGCAGTTCATTGCCAGCCCTTTGTTCCCTTCCCTTCCTGGTTCCCCTTCCCCATAAGAACAATTTGGCAGGCAAATTTTGTGGACTTTATCTCACACGCTAATAAAGTAGTGCTTAAAATTCTGCAAGCCAAGCTTCAGCAATACATGAAGCGTGAACTTCCAGATGTTCAAGCTGGTTTTAGAAAAGGCAGAGGAACCAGAGATCAAATTGCCAACATCTGCTAGATCATCAAAAAAGCAAGAGACTTCCAAAAAAACATCTATTTCTGCTTTATTGACTATGCCAAAGCCTTTGACTGTGTGGATCACAATTAACTGTGGAAAATTCTGAAAGAGATGGGAATGCCAGACCACCTGACCTGCCCCTTGAGAAACCTATATGCAGGTCAGGAAGCAACAGTTAGAACTGGACATGGAACAACAGACTGGTTCCAAATAGGAAAAGGAGTACATCAAGGCTGTATATTGTCACCCTGTTTATTTAACTTATATGGAGAGTACATTATGAGAAACGCTGGGATGGAAGAAGCACAAGCTGGAATCAAGATTGACAGGAGAAATATCAATACCTCAGATATGCAGATGACACCACCCTTATGGCAGAAAGTGAAGAGGAACTAAAGAGCCACTTGATGAAAGAGGAGAGTAAAAAAGTTGGCTTAAAGCTCAACATTCAGAAAACGAATATCATGGCATCCAGTCCCATCACTTCATAGCAAATAAATGGGGAAACAGTGGAAAGAGTGTCAGACTATTTTGGGGGCTCCAAAATCACTGCAAATGGTGACTGCAGCCATGAAATTAAAAGACGCTTACTCCTTGGAAGGAAAGTTATGACCAACCTAGATAGCATATTCAAAAGCAGAGATATTACTTTGTCAGCAAAGGTCCATCTAGTAGTGAAGGCTATGGTTTTTCCAGTGGTCATGTATGGATGTGAGAGTTGGACTGTGAAGAAGGCTAAGCTCTGAAAAATTGATGCTTTTGAGCTGTGGTATTGGAGAAGACTCTTGAGAGTCCCTTGGACTGCAAGGAGGTCCAACCAGTCCATTCTGAAGGAGATCAGCCCTGGGATTTCTTTTGAAGGAATGAAGCTAAAGCTGAAACTCCAATACTTTGGCCACCTGATGCAAAGAGTTGAATCATTGGGAAAGACCCTGATGCTGGGAGGAATTGGGGGCAGGAGGAGAAGGGGACGACAGAGGATGAGATGGCTGGATGGCATCACTGACTCAATGGACGTGAGTTTGGGTGAACTCCGGGAGTTGGTGATGGACAAGGAGGCCTGGCATGCTGTGATTCATGGGGTCGCAAAGAGTCAGACACGACTGAGCTGAACTGAACTGAACTGAACTGAGATCCCATTTAAAGGGATTTTACTCTACAGATAATATAAAACAAGGAGAGACGATGGAAACCTCAGTTAATCTGTGATAACAAATAGGAAAGTTTCCCATAGTAAGAGTTGGGCGAGACAGAGGAACTTTGAGTTTGGACAGCAGAATGTCTGTCAACTGTGAAAGATGCCTATATGCAATTCCCCAAACTGAAGAAAGACTCAGTTATGTCTTCCCGCACAAGCAGCATTTTATTACTGTATGACATTGTCCTGTATCGACCAGTATCACAAGAAATACTTCCTCAAATTAAATGGCATAATAAAGGTAGTTACAACAAATTCACTGGAATATTTGTTAGTAAAGTTTATATAGCAGACCTTTGATATAGAATATAGGATGAGGAAACTGGACTCTGGCCTTCCTTTGATTCCCTGGGGCGGGGTGTGTGCATCTACACATACACACACACATGCACACTGGACATACAGACTATTTTTCATTAATTATGTAGTATATACTTGTTTATATATAAACAAGTTTTGCCAAGAAAATGCACTGGTCATAGCAAACACCCTCTTCCAACAACACAAGAGAAGACTCTACACATGGACATCACCAAATGGTCAACACCGAAATCAGATTGATTATATTCTTTGCAGCCAAAGATGGAGAAGCTCTATACAGTCAGCAAAAACAAGACCAGGAGCTGACTGTGGCTTAGATCATGAACTCCTTATTGCCAAATGCAGACTTAAATTGAAGAAAGTAGGGAAAAACACTAGACCATTCAAGTATGACCTAAATCAAATCCCTTATGATTATACAGTGGAAGTGAGAAATAGATTTAAGCACTCAGATCTGATAGATAGAGTGCCTGATGAACTATGGAATGAGGTTCGTGACACTGTACATGAGACAGGGATCAAGACCATCCCCATGGAAAAGAAATGCAAAAAAGCAAAATGGCTGTCTGGGGAGGCCTTACAAATAGCTGTGAAAAGAAGAGAAGTGAAAAGCCAAAGAGAAAAGGAAAGATATAAGCATCTGAATGCAGAGTTCCAAAGACTAGCAAGAAGAGATAAGAAAGCCTTCCTCAGCGATCAATGCAAAGAAATAGAGGAAAACAACAGAATGGGAAAGACTAGAGATCTCTTCAAGAAAATTAGAGATACCAAGGGAACATTTCATGCAAAGATGGGCTCGATAAAGGACAGAAATGTATGGACCTAGCAGAAGCAGAAGATATTAAGAAGAGGTGGCAAGAGTACACAGAACTGTACAAAAAATATCTTCATGACCCAGATAATCACGATAGTGTGATCACTCACCTAGAGCCAGACATCCTGGAATGTGAAGTCAAGTGGGTCTTAGAAAGCATCACTACCAACAAAGCTAGTGGAGGTGATGGAATTCCAGTGGAGCTATTTCATATCCTGAAAGATGATGCTGTGAAAGTGCTGCACTCAATATGCCAGCAAATCTGGAAAACTCAGCAGTGGCCACAGGACTGGAAGAGGTCAGTTTTCATTCCAATCCCAAAGAAAGGCAATGCCAAAGAATGCTTAAACTACCGCACAATTGCACTCATCTAACATGCTAGTAAAGTAATGCTCAAAATTCTCCAAGCCAAGCTTCAGCAATATGTAAACCGTGAACTTCCAGTTGTTCAAGCTGGTTTTTAGGAAAGGCAAAGGAACCAAAGACCAAATTGCCAACATCCGCTGGATCATGGAAAAAGCAAGAGAGTTCCAGAAAAACATCTATTTCTGCTTTATTGACTATGCCAAAGCTTTTGACTATGTGATCACAATAAACTGTGGAAAATTCTGAAAGAGATGGGAATACCAGACCACCTGACCTGCCTCTTGAGACACCTGTATGCAGATCAGGAAGCCACAGTTCAAACTGGACATGGAACAACAGGTCAGTGCAGTTCAGTTCAGTCGCTCAGTCATGTCCGACTCTTTGCGACCCATAAATCACAGCACGCCAGGCCTCCCTGTCCATCACCAAATCCTAGAGTTCACTCAGACTCACGTCCATCGAGTCAGTGATGCCATCCAGCCATCTCATCCTCTGTTTTCCCCTTCTCCTCCTGCCCCCAATCCCTCCCAGCATCAGAGTCTTTTCCAATGAGTCAACTCTTCACATGAGGTGGCCAAAGTACTGGAGTTTCAGCTTTAGCATCATTCCTTCCAAAGAAATCCCAGGGCTGATCTCCTTCAGAATGGACTGGTTGGATCTCCTTGCAGTCCAAGGGACTCTCAAGAGTCTTCTCCAACACCACAGTTCAAAAGCATCAATTTTTCGGCGCTTAGCCTTCTTCACAGTCCAACTCTCTCATCCATACTTGACCACAGGAAAAACCATAGCCTTGACTAGATGAACCTTTGTTGGCAAAGTAATGTCTCTGCTTTTCAATATGCTATCTAGGTTGGTCATAACTTTCCTTCCAAGGAGTAAGCGTCTTTTAATTTCATGGCTGCAGTCACCATCTGCAGTCATTTTGGAGCCCAGAAAAATAAAGTCTGACATTGTTTCCACTGTTTCCCCATCTATTTGTCATGAAGTGATGGGACTGGATACCATGATCTTCGTTTTCTGAATGTTGAGCTTTAAGCCAACTTTTCACTCTCCACTTTCACTTTCATCAAGAGGCTTTTGAGTTCCTCTTCACTTTCTACCATAAGAGTGGTGTCATCTGCATATCTGAGGTTATTGATATTTCTCCCGGCAATCTTGATTCCAGCTTGTGTTTCTTCCAGTCCAGCATTTCTCATGATGTACTCTGCATATAAGTTAAATAAGCAAGGTGACAATATACAGCCTTGAGGTACTCCTTTTTCTATTTGGAACCAGTCTGTTGTTCCATGTCCAGATCTAACTGTTCCTTCCTGACCTGCATACACATTTCTCAAGAGGCAGGTCAGGTGGTCTGGTATTCCCATCTCTTTCAGAATTTTCCACAGTTTATTGTGATCCACACAGTCAAAGGCTTTGGCACAGTCAATAAAGCAGAAATAGATGTTTTTCTGGAACTCTCTTGCTTTTTCCATAATCCAGCGGATGTTGGCAATTTGATCTCTGGTTCCTCTGTCTTTTCTAAAACCAGCTTGAACATCAGGAAGTTCACGGTTCACGTATTGCTGAAGCCTGGCTTGGAGAATTTTGAGCATTATTTTACTAGCATGTTAGATGAGTGCAATTGTGTGGTAGTTTGAGCATTCTTTGGCATTGCCTTTCTTTGGGATTGGAATGAAAACTGACCTCTTCCAGTCCTGTGGCCACTGCTGAGTTTTCCAGATTTGCTGGCATATTGAGTGCAGCACTTTCACAGCATCATCTTCCAGGATTTGAAATAGCTCAACTGGAATTCCATCACCTCCACTAGCTTTGTTGGTAGTGATGCTTTCTAAGACCCACTTGACTTCACATTCCAGGATGTCTGGCTCTAGGTGAGTGATCACACCATCGTGATTATCTGGGTTGTGAAGATCTTTTTGTACAGTTCTTCTGTGTATTCTTGCCACCTCTTCTTAATATCTTCTGCTTCTGCTATGTCCATACCATTTCTGTCCTTTATTGAGCCCATCTTTGCATGAAATGTTCCCTTGGTATCTCTAATTTTCTTGAAGAGATCTCTAGTCTTTCCCATTCTGTTGTTTTCCTCTATTTCTTTGCATTGATCGCTGAGGAAGGCTTTCTTATCTCTTCTTGCTAGTCTTTGGAACTCTGCATTCAGATGCTTATATCTTTCCTTTTCTCCTTTGCTTTTCACTTCTCTTCTTTTCACAGCTATTTGTAAGGCCTTCCCAGACAGCCATTTTGCTTTTTTGCATTTCTTTTCCATAGGGATGGTCTTGATCCCTGTCTCCTGTACAATGTCACGAACCTCATTCCATAGTTCGCCAGGCACTCTATCTGTCAGATCTAGTCCCTTAAATCTATTTCTCACTTCCACTGTATAATTATAAGGGATTTGATTTAGGTCATACTTGAATGGTCTAGTGTTTTTCCCTACTTTCTTCAATTTAAGTCTGCATTTGGCAATAAGGAGTTCATGATCTGAGCCATAGTCAGCTCCTGGTCTTTTTTTTTGCTGACTCTATAGAGCTTCTCCATCTTTGGCTGCAAAGAATATAATCAATCTGATTTCGGTGTTGACCATTTGGTGATGTCCATGTGTAGAGTCTTCTCTTGTGTTGTTGGAAGAGGGTGTTTGCTATGACCAGTGCATTTTCTTGGTAAAACTCTATTAGTCTTTGCCCTGCTTCATTCCATATTCCAAGGCCAAATTTGCCTGTTACTCCAAGTGTTTCTTGACTTCCTACTTTTGCATTCCAGTCCCCTATAATGAAAAGGACATCTTTTTTGGGTGTTAGTTCTAAAAGGGAACTTCAGCTTCTTCAGTGTTACTGGTTGGGGCATAGATTTGGATTACTGTGATATTGAATAGTTTGCCTTGGAAACAAACAGAGATCATTCTGTCGTTTTTAAGATTGCATCCAAGTACTGCATTTCGTACTCTTTTGTTGACCATGATGGCCACTCCATTTCTTCTGAGGGATTCCTGCCCGCAGTAGTAGATATAATGGTCATCTGAGTTAAATTCACCCATTCCAGTCCATTTCATTTCGCTGATTCCTAGAATGTCGACATTTACTCTTGCCATCTTCTGTTTGACCACTTCCAATTTGCCTTGATTCATGGACCTGACATTCCAGGTTCCTATGCAATATTGCTCTTTACAGCATCGGACCTTGCTTCTATCACCAGTCACATCCACAGCTGGGTATTCTTTTTGCTTTGGCTCCATCCCTTCATTCTTTATGGAGTTATTTCTCTACTGATCTCCAATAGCAAATTGGCCATCTACTGACCTGAGGAGTTCCTCTTTCAGTATCCTATCATTTTGACTTTTCATACTGTTCATGGGGTTCTCAAGGCAAGAATACTGAAGTGCTTTGCCATTCCCTTCTCCAGTGGACCACATTCTGTCAGATCTCTCCACCATGACCCGCAGGTGGCTGTAACCAGTGCACTAAGCGCGGCTGAGAGGAGCTACCCCAGTCCAAGGTCAGGAGCAGAAGCCGGGAGGACCCCATGCCCGAAGAGTGGCGGCCAAGAGGAGTTACCCCACGTCTGTGGTGAGGGGCAGTGGCCAAGAGTGCCAGACTGCAATGGCACAGGAATGGCTGAGAGGAGCTACCCCTCGACCGAGGTCAAGGGAGGCATCCAGGAGGAGCTACCCCATGCCAGAGACCAGGGGCGGCGGCCAGGAGGATCAACCCCACGTCCAGGGAGCAGTGGCTGCGAGGGCACAGGAGGGCCTAGAGGAGCTATCCCACACTGAAGGTCAGGAAGGGTGGCGGTGAGGAGATACCCCTCTTCCAAGGTAAGGAGCAGTGGCTGCGCTTTGCTGGAGCAGCCGTGAAGAGATACCCCATGCCCAAGGTAAGAGAAACCCAAGTAAGACGGTAGGTGTTGCAAGAGGGCATCAGAGGGCAGACACACTGAAACCATACTCACAGAAAACTAGTCAATCTAATCACACTAGGACCACAGCCTTGTCTAACTCAATGAAACTGAGCCATGCCCGTGGAACAACAGACTGGTTCCAAATAGGAAAAGGAGTACGTCAAGGCTGTATATTGTCACCCTGCTTATTTAACTTCTATGCAGAGTACATCCTGAGAAACGCTGGGCTGGAAGAAGCACAAGCTGGAATCAAGATTGCCGGGAGAAATATCAATAACCTCAGATATGCAGATGACACCACCCTTATGGCAGAAAGTGAAGAGGAACTAAAAAGCCTCTTGATGAAAGTGAAAGAGGCGAGTGAAAAAGTTGGCTTAAAACTCAACATTCAGAAAACGAAGATCATGGTATCCGGTCCCATCACATCATGGGAAATAGATGGGGAAATAGTGGAAACAATGTCAGACTTTATTTTGGGGGGCTCCAAAATGACTGCAGATGGTGACTGCAGCCATGAAATTAAAAGACGCTTACTCCTTGGAAGAAAAGTTATGACCAACCTAGATAGCATATTGAAAAGCAGAGACATTACTTTGCCAACAAAGGTCCGTCTAGTCAAGGCCACGGTTTTTCCAGTGGTCATATATGGATGTGAGAGTTGGACTGTGAAGAAAGCAGAGGGCCGAAGAATTGATGCTTTTGAACTGTGGTGTTGGAGAAGACTCTTGAGAGTCCCTTGGACTGCAAGGATTCCAACAAGTCCATTCTGAAGGAGATCAGCCCTGGGATTTCTTTGGAAGGAATGATGCTGAAGCTGAAACTCTAGTACTTTGGCCACCTCATTCAAAGAGTTGACTCGTTGGAAAAGACTCTGATTCTGGGAGGGATTGGGAGCAGGAGGAGAAGGGGAAAACAGAGGATGAGATGGCTGGATGGCATAACTGACTCAGTGGACGTGAGTCTGGGTGAACTCCGGGAGTTGGTGATGGACAGGGAAGCCTGGCATGCTGAGATTCATGGGTCGCAAAGAGTTGGACACGACTGAGCGACTGAACTGAACTGAACCGATACTTGTTTATAGCTGAAGATAGACTATGTTGTTAGATTTTGTGTCTTGTTAAATTTTGTGACTTAAAATTTACCTACAGTAAAAAATAAAAGCAATCATATTGCTTAAAACACACTTTAGCTAAACTCTGATTTTAAAGACTAGAAACAAATTGTTTATCCAATGACCATTTTCTCTTTCTTCTGAAAAAACCAAATACTAATTTTCCTTTTGGCTGTCAATGCGCTCAGCTGAAATATTACATTTATAAACTTTTTCTTTCTGGTTAGTAGTGGTGAACAAGCTATAAACAAGGTTGTTTGCTGGAACATTTGGGAGAGTGCTTTTTTGCCTATCTGTCTTGGCTGCATGGAACTCAGACATGAAGACAGGAGCTAAGACAGCCATTTTAAGACTATAAGGCCAAAGGTAAAAGTGTCACAGATATCTAGATCTTGACTATCCTGAACCACTGAAAAAGGGCTAGCTGCTATTTACTTCTAGATTTCTCATTATGTGAGAAAAATTAACCCTTGTCTCCAAGCCACTGTCATTTTTTTAAAATACATAATTAAGTCTAATTCCAACTGATAGAAAGGGTAAGTAGGAATCATCTTTTACTTGTCTTGAACAAAAAGGTACTCTAAAACTCAAAATGAATCAGATACTCAGTAAGTGTTTACTAAAATGTATCACCACAGCTCAAAAGCATCAATTCTTCGGTGCTCAGCTTTCTTTGTGGTCCAGCTCTCACATCCATACATGACTACTGGAAAAACCATAGCCTTGAATCCAGTCAACCCTAAAGGAAATCAGTCCTGACTATTCATTGGAAGGACTGAGGTAGAAGCTGAAACTCCAATACTTTGGCCACCTGATGCGAAGAACTGACTCCTTGGAAAAGACCCTGACATTGGGAAAGATCGAAGGCAAGAAGAGAAGGGCACAACAGAGGATGAGATGGTTGGATGGCATCACTGACTTGATGGATATGAGTTTGAGCAAGCTCCGGGAGTTGGTGATGGACAGGAAAGCCTGGTGTGCTGCAGTCCATGGGCTCACAAAGAGACACGACTGAGCAACTGAACTGAACTGAAATGTATCAAACTAATATTTCACACAGCTTTTTACTATTTATAAACTGGGTTTCAGAAGCACTGCCTTATTTGAGCACTGCAAATATCAAGAAATTCAGTCATTATTTATTGGGCACTTACTATATGCTGGAGGCTGAACCAGTGGAAACAGTGTCAGACTTTACGCTTTTAAGGCTCCAAAATCACTGCAGATGGTGATTGCAGCCATTAAATTAAAAGGCGCTTACTTCTTGGAAGGAAAGTTATGACCAACCTAGACAGCATATTAAAAAATAGAGTTATTACTTTGCCAACAAAGGTCCATCTAGTCAAGGCTGTGGTTTTTCCAGTAGTCATGTATGGATGTGAGAGTTGGACTGTGAAGAAAGCTGAGCACCGAAGAATTGATGCTTTTGAACTCTGGTGTTGGAGAAGACTCTTGAGAGTCCCTTGGACTGCAAGGAGGTCCAACCAGTTCATCCTAAAGGAGACCAGTCCTAGGTGTTCATTGGAGGGACTGATGCTGAGCTGAAACTCCAATACTATGGCCACCTCATGTGGAGAGTTTACTCAATGGAAAAGACCCTGATGCTGGGAGGGATTGGGGGCAGGAGGAGAAGGGGATGACAGAGGATGAGATGGCTGGATGGCATCACTGACTTGCACAAGAGTTTGGGTGAACTCCGAGAGTATGATGGACAGGGAGGCCTGGCGTGCTGCGATTCATGGGGTCACAAAGAGTCAGACACAACTGAGCAACTGAACTGAACTGAACTGAAATGCTGAACCAGGTGCTGGAGTTACCTATTTTAAGAAACACAAAAGCTTAATTCAACATATAGAGCTCATATTCTTGAAGAAGGTAAACTGATTAAACAGAAAAAAAACCAAATTCAGTACAATAAAGAAGAGATAGGAGGCCAAGATAAAAATGTGGAACAGAATGGGGTGCTTCATAGATTGGTTAAGAGAGAGACAGCATCTTAAGCTGACATCTGTAGAAACTAGCTATGAGAACAATGGACGGCAAGTATGAGGAGTGGGTTCAGAGCCTCTGAGGCAGAACAGGCAGCTAGAACAAAGGCCTCAGGAAAGAACTTGGCTTTCTCAGGAAACTAGAGGATTAGCGGAGATGAAGCAGTGCACAAAAGAGAAGGTGTCTAATATGTCTTAAATACTCAAGAAATATTTGTTGAAAAGCTATAGTGAAATAACACTATGAATATAGTTATTCAATTATAATAGGACTGAATTAAAATATTAAAAACACACTAAAATTACTCCGTTTTTAAACTTGACTCAGTAGCTTGTGGTTTACCAACAATACTCTCCTCATAAACTAAAACATAATAACTAAATGACAGTAGATGAGCTCATTGATAAAATTGATATGTTTTTAACTTGCAATATTTTTTCACAGTTCAATTCACTTTTTGAGTATTGTTAACATTAATTCACTTATTAGAATGTCCACCAAAATTATCAGAATCAGTAAATGAGATTGAAAGGCATTAGACTGGAAGTAATAAAGATAATTTTCAACATTTTCTTCACTTTGCTCTTTTCATGATCACACTCAATCAGATGCTAAAAGGATTTTAGTAAGGTTTGTTGAAGAGGGTGGGGGAAACTTCTTGAGAAATAAAGGCATCAACTGCCTTCATTCTGAAAGTATCTACCTTTATTTGATCAGGACATATACAGAGTAAAATTTCTAAATATTTGATTTGATATTTGAGGTTAAAAATGGATAGAATCTTTCATCAAAAACAGAGTTACTCATTATATATCATTTTGGTGAACATTTTAATTTTTAGGTTTTAGACTAACCCACTCCAGTACTCTTGCCTGGAAAATCCCATGGACGGAGGGGCCTGGTGGGCTGCAGTCCATGGGGTTGCTAGGAGTTGGACACGACTGAGCAACTTCACTTTCACTTTTCACTTTCATGCATTGGAGAAGGAAATGGCAACACACCTGGAGAATCCCAGGGACAGGGGAGCCTGGTGGGCTGCCATCTATGGGGTGGCACAGAGTCGGACACGACTGAAGCAACTTAGCAGCAGCAGCAGCAGTATTTTTAAATTTACCCAAGATATGTATGAACTTGAAGAGGAAATATAGTTTTGAGAGTAAGTTGCTGATCATTCTTCATTTTCTAAGTGTTACTTATTTATGAAGTATATAAACTATACTAATATATGAAGTATAGTTTATTTCATATCTAAATATTATTTTTGAATGTATAAGAAAGTTTACATATTATAGCTCAAGCATTATAATGAGCATTACTATATTGAATGGATCTGTATATACTAAGATATCAATAAAATCACAAGTACTATAATTTTTTTTGGCCACCCCTCACAGCATGTGGGCTCTTATTTCCCTGACCAGGGATTAAACCAGCACTTCCTGCATTGGTAGCATGGGATCTTAACCACTTGGCCACCAGGGAAGTTCCCCTAAGGTTTTCTTTTTTTTTTTTTATGAAAATTTTCTGTGTCCCATGTTTAGAAACTGTGATTCAGTAAGTCACTGGATAAACATTGAAGTTCTTTTTAAAAATTCTAATTATTTTGGTACAGAAGTTTTGACCAGCTTGAGGGGAAAATAAACAAGCAGCAAGCATTGCCCTCAATTTTTCAGTTGTCTAGTAAAGGTTGGTAAAGAATCTGCCTGCAGTGCAGGAGACCCAGTTTAATTCCTGGGTTGGGAAGATCTGCTGGAGAAGGGATAGGCCACGCACTCCAGTATTCTTGAGCTTCCCTTGTGACTCAGATGGTAAAGAATCTGCCTGCAATGTGGGAGACCTGGGTTTGATCCCTGGGTTGGGAAGATCCCCTGGAGCAGGGAAAGGTTACCCGGTCCAGTATTCTGGCCTGGAGAATTCCATGGACTGTATAGTCCATGGGGTCGCAGAAGTCGGACACCACTGAGTGACTTCTCTTTCTCTTTCACTTTCAGCCATAGGAGGAAGACAGTATTGTTTCCTGACAGCAATAGTATCAGTTTTGTCCATTGTGTGGAAGAATAAATAAACATATCTTAGTTTAAATAACTGAGTGTATCTTGAGAATGAAACTGTAACCTAGCCGAAGAGTAATTTCAGGATTTTTTTTTAACTAGAAACTTTTTCCCTCTAGCTGTCTGCAGAAATAGATTATTTCTAATTTCCTGATTTAGTTATAGTCATAGTGTACATAAAAACAGATTTGATTTTCTTGGAATCAAACATAAAATGAAAGCCTAGGCCTTATCACTGAAACAAGACAGCAGTTTTGCAGAGCTGTGTACATCCTTTGAACTCAGATGACATTGTCTCAGAGGAAAAGATGTTTGATGAGTTTTTTACACTTTAAAGCTCTTGCTAAGGAAAATGAGCTAGGGATCTCTTTTGGTAGAATTGAAGGGGGGTGGATGATTTCGTCTTCAAAAGATGAGGGAAAAAGTGTCATTTTCTATTTCCCTTAAGTATCATTCTTTCAAATACTTGTGTGACAAGAGGTTCAACAGGCTTAGATTTGGGGTTTTAGTTTTTCACAAATACATGTAGAACTTAAATGGCCCTGTACATCAAAAGGAAGAGAGAGGGAGAGAGAGAGAAAAAAAAGAAAATCCCCTGGAAAGAAGAAAATAGTGCAGAAAACTCTTGAAAAATATAGTTCATAAAATTGCTACAATAAATCAATATACTACAATTTGAAAGGAAATTAACAATTGAAACTCAAAAAACTGAATTAAGTAACATTTTGTACATTTAATTCAAGTTGTCAGTGATAAACCAAGTGAGAAGTACTCTCTAGAGACAGAAACTTATAAATGCATTGGTTCATTTAACAAATATATACTATACATCAAGCTCTGTACTAGGTCCTATTTACCTGTACAGAGGATGAGGTTAGATTGAGTAAACAAAGAACAATGAGAAATAAGGTGACACAGAGTGGAAGGAGGGACGAAAGGATGAAATGAACAGAGACTGGAAGGATAAGCAGTGCAGGAAGAAAAGCCAAAATTGGAAGGATCGATGTGTTGAGAACAGTGAAGGCTCTGAGATTTTGTACTAAATACAAGCTGACAAATCAGTCTGCTAAGGTTTCACATATGGCAAAACACAGGAGAGTCGTGGGTCAGAGACAAAGAACTTTTACTTACTGCCCAGGAAGCAGCCTGTACTTCAAGTCCACATCATTTTCCCTTGCTTCACAGATCCCTGAAGGCAATATGCTGATAGGTTCAGCTGGATAAAGTATACACAATAGGTTTGCATCACAGCTACGGGAACTTAAAATATAAACCCTGAATTGTATAAAGGCAAACCTACTTAACCAATTTTTGCCCCAAAGGGAGATATAATCTTCACTATCCTGAGCAATAAACAAAATGTCCCTCTACTTCAGGGGAAGATACAATACCTTCCAAAGCTGTGTGCTATACAAAATTCTTGAATCATTACTCCAGAACAAAGTCATTAGTGCCTCTGATTTATAGATAGCCAGAAACACAAGAGATCCATGGGAAATTTTCTCCCAGGTGGATGTAGAAAGTACAACAGTTTCAACTAGCAAATGTTGCTGTACTGTGACACTTTATATCTTAACGGTTTTTTTCATTAGACCAAAATATCATCGGCATAAGTGATTCTTCCATATGATCTTTTAAAATTGTGCTCAGCTAAATCATTCCTAAACAACTGTTCATTTACAACACACACACATATGAACAGCCCGTGATAAACTTACAAAGACATAGTTTTCAGGTATTTTCACCATACATGTTTTTAAAGTGGTTTTAAAGGATCCTAATTAACTATTTTTATTTATTCTTATTGTTGTCATCGTTTTAGAGAAAAAAATATATCATTGGGGTGTTTACCAAGTCTAGCAGTTTTAAGCCTCTTATTATGATTTTCTCCATGACCTAATCTTTCTCATTTTTGGCAGTGTCAAAAACAGGGCTGGGGACGTCCCTGGTGGCCCAGTATCCAAGATTCCATGCTCCTCATGCAGGGGGCCTGGGTTTGATCCCTGGACGAAAACTGGATCCCACATGTCACAACTAAGATCCTCCATGCTTCATGAAGACCCAGTGCAGCCAAATTAAAACAACAACAACAACAACAGCAGGGCACTTCAGCCTCATTATTGTGTTCTTTCACAGAGGGGTCATAACAGTATACTTTAACCTAACAAGAGAGAGATGCTTTTATTGTGTTTCAGCATGGATCACAGTGGTACCTTATTGTAATCTAAAATCTGGAAATAGTAACCTACACTTTGTTTCTGATAATTTCTGTACTATGGAGAGAGAGGTAGCTAAGATGGTAGAGTGAGAAGAAACTGAACTCACTTCCTCCTGTTGACACACCAGAATTATGACTACTCACAAAGCAACTATCTATGAGAATGATCTGAAGATGAGCGGAAAAGATTTTCCACACCTAATGACAAAGAACCACAGCAAGATGAGTACAGAGGCAGACATAGTACAGTCAGGATGCACTCCTCTGGGCTGGCAATTCACAAAAAAAGAAATACCATAATCATTCAGGTCCTTCCCAAGGTTGAGGGTCTGTGCCCCATATTGGGTTACCCATCCCAAGGGTCCAGCACCAGGAAGATGAGCCCCCAGAACATCCAGCTTTGAAAACCAGTGATGTTTATGTTCCGGAGAGCTGGATGACAATGTAAAACAGAGACTCCATTCTTAAAGGGTATACAGAAATATCACAATCTCTGAGTCCCAGTACACGGACAATAATTAGAAAGGGGTCTCTACTTTCTGATCTTAAGACAGCCTCCTGGAGAAACAGAAGGCAACTAGGCTCCTTGTAACAACAGAACACTGGTAACAGCCTTTTTTAGGAGGTCATTCTACCATAATACCACCAGCAGTGAGAAGTGCCATTTTGGAATCCTTCCTCTAACCTGTTACTGCCTGGGATAGAGCCATACCATGCAGCATGTTGGCACTAGGTCTATTCCCCCTCTGGTCACACAGATGACCCTGCAGGGACCAGTCCCCACCCTGCAATAGGCCAGTACCAGCCCTGCAACCTCCCTGAGCCATGTAGACAGCTGGCTATACCAGCCTGATCCACTCTGAGCTACCCATTCAATTGCAAAGGAAATATATCCCACCTTCCACCAGCGCAGAGCCACCACACAAGGCATGGCCTCACAGCCAGCTGGGCTTGGGGCCAGCCCACCTACCAATATGCCCACAGCAGTCAATCCTTCCACACCAGAAGTACATGCAGCCCACATAGAGCATACCTCTAGAGCACAGAGCTCTGATGACCAGAGGGGAGTATGCTGCTGAGCCCAATAGGTGATCTGGAAGACAAAGTAGTGGAAATCATCTAATCTGTGCAGAGAAAGAGATTTAAAATATCAGGATAATTTAAAAGATCACTGGACAACATTTGCATTATGAGTCCCTTCAGGAGAGGAGAGAGAAAAAAGAGCAGATAACTTGCTTAAAGAAATAATAGATGAAAACTTCCCTAAGCTGCAGAAAGAAATAGACATCTAAATCCAGGAAGTACAGCATCCCAAACAAGATGAATCAAAAGAAATCCATACAAAAACACATTATAATTAAAATGTTAAGAATTAAAGATACAGATAGAATCTTAAAAACAGAAAGAGAAAAGCAGAGTTATATACAAAGGAACTCTCATACGACTATCTGCTGATGTTTAGCAGAAAGCTTGCAGGCCAGAAGGGCGTGGCACAATATATTTAAAGTGATGAAAGGAAAAAAAATTAAAAAAGAAAAACACATCCAATAATATTCTACCAAGCAAGGCTATCATCCAGATCTGAGGGAGAGATAGAGTTTTACACACAGCAAAAATGAAAAGAATTCAGCTCTAGAAAACTGGCTTTAGAATAAATGTTTAGATGATGTCCATGTAAGATCTGAAACCATAAAACTTCTAAAAAATATATACACAGTCTGTTCTTTGACATCAAAGCAGAAACTTTTTTTTAATCTGTTTCCTCCGGTAGGGGACATAAAAACAAAAATAAACAGTGGGACTATATCAAATTAAAAACCTTCTGCACCACAAAAGAAATGATCAACAAATGAAAAGGCAGCCTACTGAATGGCAGAAAATATTTGCAAATTATATAACTGATAAAGAGTTAATATGGAAGAAAAGATGTTTAACATCACAAATCATCAGTGAAATGCAAATCATATCAATGAGATACCATTACACCTGTCAAAATGGCTATCATCAAAAAGACAACAAAGATGAGTGTTGGTGAGGACATGGAGATTGCACTTAACTCTGTTGGT
Source organism: Bos javanicus (assembly GCF_032452875.1). Taxonomy (NCBI): domain Eukaryota; kingdom Metazoa; phylum Chordata; class Mammalia; order Artiodactyla; family Bovidae; genus Bos; species Bos javanicus. The sequence goes on along the minus strand of NC_083869.1, from coordinate 53,720,552 downwards.
GGAATTGTAAATTGGTTTAGTCATTATGTAAAGCTTCATGGCGGAGAAGGCAATGGCAACCCACTACAGTACTCTTGCCTGGCAAATCCCATGGACGGAGAAGCCTGGTAGGCTACAGTACATGGGGTCACTGAGGGTCGGACACGACTGAGCGACTTCACTTTCACTTTTCACTTTCATGCATTGGAGAAGGAAATGGCAACCCACTCCAGTGTTCTTGCCTGGAGAATCCCAGGAACGGGGGAACCTGGTGAGCTGCCGTCTCTGGGGTCTCACAGAGTCGGACACGACTGAAGTGACTTAGCAGCAGCAGCAGCAAAGCTTCATGGAATTTCCTCCAAAAAAAAATGCAAAAAAAAAGCAATTTCACTTCAGGTTATTTATCTGAAGAAAATGAAAACAGTAATTAGAAAATATAGCTGCATCCCTATGTTCATTGCAGCATTGCTTACAACAGCTAAGATACAGAAGCAACCTAAGTGCTCATCAATAGATGAATCAATAAAGAAGTTGTAGTATATGTACACAGTACAGTATTACTCAGCCATAAAGAAAGATAAAACTTTGCCATTTGTGACAACATGGATGGATCTAGAGCATATTCTGATAAGTAAGTGAGACAGATAAATACTGTATGATATCACTTATATATGGAATCTAAATAAACCTAAACAAGCAAGCAAAAGGATATGAAAACAGGTTTATAGGTACAGAGAACAGAAGGGTGATTGCCAAAGGTGGGGATATAGGGGGACAAAATAAAGGAAGGGGATTAAGAAGTACAAACCTTCAATTATAAAATAAATAAGCTATGGGAATGCAATATAAGCATAAGGAATATGGTCAATAATCCTGTAATAACTTTATATAGGGACAGATTTTACTGGACTTATTGTGATGATCCTTTCATAATGTGTGCAAAAGTCTCAAATCAGTATGTAGTATACCTTAAACTAACATAACAGTGTATATCTAGGATATTTCAATTTTTTAAAAAAACAATAATTTGAAAAGATAAATGCAGCCCATGATCATTGCAGGATAGCTTCATTTTTATATAAAAAATTACTTAATAACTTACTCTAGAAACATTAGTCCTAAATTGTAGCAACTGCCAATTTCTGTGGTAAATACCCCCATCATGGCCAATTTCAAATTACCAACATGATGTCACAGAACACAGCTTGAGAAGATAGGTTTTATTTGACTCTTGTAAGGTAGCTTAAGCCTGCTCCAGCACACTAGTGGACAGCTTCATCTATCACTCATACCTTCCATTTGTAATATAGTTCATTGGAAAATTGGAAGGCTAACATTTGATTTGTAGATGGCAAAATAAAATTTACACCCAGTATGATAAGTGCCAAGTCATCACAGAGAAATTAGAGTCCTCTCTGACTGGTGAATAGGGATTTATACATTACCTTATTTATTAAAATAGAGGACACAGTGTCATCAGTCAAGAGCTTTATCTACATTCAAACATGCCTATCTCGATGATTCACCAGCATGTTTCTTCAAAACTCAGCTCAGAAAAATTTCAGCTTATGTAAGTCATGCCTGAACCTACCTTTCATCATAATCAACCATTCTCTATTCTGCATTTCCGTTACATCCTGGTCTTTTTGTCAAGTCAAGGAAATTCTCTGGCTTTATCTCTTTATATTTTGTTCTCCTCTATTTTCTGTGTTTTTTGTATTTCCTTCCTTTGAGATGCATTCTATCTTTACACCTTTTATTTATTCTTTAACATTTTACACCTTTTTAGGACTTACTAGGATTTTCTTCAAGTCTATCTTCCAGTTTACCATTTTTTTCTGCATCTGTTGTTTACTTTAATATGCCTTTTGAATTTTTAATCTTACTATGTTTTATTTTGTCTTACTACCAAATTTTACCTGAGAAACAGAAGGTGGAAAACTATAGTTTCTGGCTGAGAGTTCAAGATAATAGGTAAATTGGCATAAAGTGATAAAGTGCAAGTATCAGACATTTTACATCTGCATTAGTTTTAGAAAATAAAAGGAAAAGTTTACCACCTACAATGCTATCAAAGTTTCAATATTTGTCATCTATTCATTAGAAAGTAGATATACATTTTAAGGTTATTTCAGTTTTAAAGATGTAAAATACAAGTTGCTGATATATTCCATGAAATACAATAATGTTTTTTCCATAAGCAGTTTTTACCTAGAAGTCATTTTTAGTTTCTAGTTCAATTCTATAGACAGGAAATAAAGAAAAACAATAAAAATTATAAACTCATCAATTCATAGAATTGCTTATTTTTCAGTTAGATAAAACAAATTATATTCTATCTATGATGATGTAAATGATCCTTCTAGTTTGAGACTGAAAATTTAATTGAAGCAAATTGTTTTATAGGTTATGTTGCTTAACTGAAGAATATTTATTATGTGCTCGAATCTACTTTCCAAGAGTTATATCTGAAAACTAATTATGTGAATAATTCAACCCTTGATTTATAATAATATATATTTATCAAGGAAAGTCATATAATGGTGGAATATTTCAGTTTGAAGGCATCGTAATATAGGACTTCTATTCTAATTCATGATGCAGCATGGGTACAGTTACTATGGTAAAATTTAAAAAGGATCATCTTTTTAATTTTTCTACTGCTAGAAAAATTCTCCAGTAATCAAGAACATGAGGCTTCCCTGGTGGCTCAGCAATAAAGAATCTGCACAACGTAGTGGATGTGGGTTAGTCCTTGGGTGGAGAAGATCCCCTGGAGAAGGAAACAGTGACCTACTCCAGTGTTCTTGCCTAGGAAATCCCTTGAACAGAGAAGCCTGGTGGGCAACAGTTGATGGGGTTGCAGAAGAGTCAGGTACGACTGAGCAACTAAACAACAAGTCAAGAACTTAAATCCTTATATGCATTTTTAAAAATGTATATTTGGTTATAAAAAACGTCATTGTTTTAAATGGAACTCTGGTTTTTCTGTGGGAATCTATTTCATTTCTAATTTTTGTATTCAACTGAAATATACTCATTTTGTAGATTTTTTTTAGATTGAGTATAATCTTGAATTCTGAGGAATCATTTTTATGCTGACTTTTGCAGATGGTTGATGATTTTTTGATATGCAGTGTCATTTTCATTGTGAAAGCACCTTATATGGATAGATCTGCATGCACTCTGGCTTGAGGAAGTATTTGCTACATAGTTGTTTTGCATTTGCTTCTTCCAGAGGCCACCTGGTTTCACTGGTTTAGATTTTATATGAATTTGTAGACTTGGGAGTCTCCAGTATCTGAGAAAGCAATGGCACCCCACTCCAGTACTCTTGCATGGAAAATCCCATGGACGGAGGAGCCTGGTAGGCTGCAGTCCATGGGGTCGCTAAGAGTCGGACACGACTGAGCGACTTCACTTTCACTTTTCACTTTCACGCATTGGAGGAAGAAATGGCAACCCACTCTAGTGTTCTTGCCTGGAGAATTCCCGGGGACGGCGGGGCCTAGTGGGCTGCCGTCTATGGGGTCGCGCAGAGTCAGACACTACTGAAGCGACTTAGCAGCAGTAGCAGCAGTATCTGAGAAGATATCACGTATCCGGATCCTCAACATAAATCAGTTTTTAATTTCTCACAAAGACTTTTTTTTTTTTTTAATCAAGGACCCAGTATAGACGAGCTTTCTAGTTTTTATCTATTCTAGTTTCTTTTTTGTGGTTGACATTGCCATTTGAGGGTCCTATTTTTCAGCAGGAATCAGTTCTAACTGCTGCTTTTGAGCAAGTCTAGTGCAATCTTTTCATTTCCTTGGTGACCATGAATATCTCTGACCCCGGGGACTACCTGCCTCCTCTATTTGCCATAGCAGCAGCCTGCAAGCTTACTCCTTTAGCTTCAGATTTCCTTTTAAATCCTATCTTTCAGTTAGTTTCACTTGCTTTTTCTGGGATGCTGAGCCATGTGTTTAATAGGAAGTCTTTCCGTTTTGCACGTACTCCTACAGCATGAACTGCGTGTTTTGTAACTAGCTTACTTCTTTCCTCCTTCTCTCCCTGGAGTAATACTCCGGGATTTTCAAATAGAGTTGGAGGCTAGGACCTGGGACCTGGCTATGTATAGATACCTAGAATCTTAAGACTGTGCAAAAGTATGTTCCTGAGCCAGGAGCCCTTAAGACATATCTTGGCTACTTAAGTCAATACGAGAAAAACAGGCTTTATCCCTGTTACAATATCCAAATAAGCAAGATGGAAAGAACAAGCCAAGATGTGATGACAGTGTCCTGATAGAAGTGAAGGGGACAGAGGGAGGTGAAGAATTTTATAGAAATTCTAATTTCCTAGCACAATTACTTGCACAATGTGCATAAAAATGATTGTTTCTTACTTGGCATTCAGTACCCTACAAAATCTTGCCCTCATTGTCTGCTTTCTAGGCATGCATGTCTCTTTACTATTCTTCAAACTGACAAGCTTGCTCTAACATTGCGTTTACTCTTTCTTCTGCTTGGACCACGGTTCTACATATATGCATCAGGTTTCTCCTTGACTTTTTTCATGTCTTGTGTCGAGTCACCTTGTCAGAAATATCACTACTGAAAACCCTATACCTATCCACCTTCATCTGCTGCTGCTGCTAAGTCACTTTAGTCATGTCTGACTCTGTGCGACCCCATAGATGACAGCCCACCAGGCTCCCCTGTCCCTGGGATTCTCCAGGCAAGAACACTGGAGTGGGTTGCCATTTTCTTCTCCAATGCATGAAAGTGAAAAGTGAAAGTGAAGTCGCTCAGTCGTGTCCGACTCTCAGCGACCCCATGGACTGCAGCCTTCCAGGCTCCTCCGTCCATGGGATTTTCCAGGCAAGAGTACTGGAGTCAGGTGCCATCACCTTCTCCACCTTCATCTAGATGCTCTCATTTTTCTCTTGATTATATGAATTATCTATGGATTGATGTCAAGGTTGTTCCTTACCTTTCACCTACTCAGGGTCATTGTTTCTGGGAGTATCCCTTTTACATGTCAACATTAATAAAATTTCCTTCTCTACTGCATCATTGCAATCAGCATGTGCGAAGTGAAGTGAAAGTCGTTCAGTCATGTCTGACTCTTTGTGACCCCATGGACTGTATAGTCCATGGAATTCTCCAAGCCAGAATACTAAAATCAAACTGTTAGTATTCTCTGTTTGTCACCTTTTTCCCCTCAAGGCATTGCATACTTAACTTCCTTTTAGATTATGATTTCTTGGAAGAATTGTGGATATTCACTATTTTCTGGTCTTGCTTTACTATCTCCATAGTTCTTACTACTCTTGTACATTATTAATTAATGTGATTTTACTCTTGTTTATTGTCTCTATCACCCCTCAATGACATTAAAATACCTTCAAGAAATTATATCCTTAGAGCTTGGTGTTGTGTCTAAATACCAAAGTAAATATCCCAAATATATTTGTTGAATGAGTGAGTATTGGGTACACATGTTTTTCCCCCCCACAACAGTGTAACAGTTGGTTGCAAGAGATGTCAATTTATTTTATTTATCTTTTTATAAATAATTTAAGGTCCTGTTCTCACCAACTTTACAATTAAATTTCCATCATGATTTATACCCCAACCCCAATTCTACCATTCTACATCTAAGTTTCAAACTATATAGGACTTCCTATTGCTTCCACAGTCTTTGGGGAAGCTCCTTGGGTCATTATGAGTATCACTGAAATACTTCTTGTCTAAGTTTAGGGGCATAATTTAAAATAGATAGTCCTGATGCTTCTGGCAAAATATGGGATATGGAGATGTATCCACACTCTACCACAGAAAGCCTCACGATGTTGAACTCTTTCACGACTTATTTTCTCTCTTAAAATCTCTCAACTCCATTTTCTTACATTCTAATTCTCACTCCTATTTTATTGACAAAGTTGCTGCAATCAGAAGAGAATTCCTACCGACCTCAAATACTGCATATTTGTGTCCTGTCTCTGTCCTCTGGCTTCATTTCTTTTACAGTGAAAGAACTGCTCATGTTTCAGCCAAGGCTAAATCCATAAAACTACTTGTGCCTGAGATCCTATTCCCACTCCTCTGCTTAAGAAGTGTATCATAACACTTTCCTTTCTATCTGGCATCATCAATATTTCTTTCTACAGGATCTTCTTCATTTATTTTACTTCTATTATTATTTCCTATTTATTTCTAAAGTAAAACTCCAAAAGGATATCTGTACTTGTTGTCTTCAGTCTATTAAAATAAGATTTTCTCGTCCATATCTTACTAAAACTTTTATCAAGTTTATAATAACCTGTATGTCGCTATATCAAAAGGTAATTTTGTTGCTTTCTTTTTACCTGAGTTTTCAGTGGCATCTGACAATTTATGAACCTTTCATCCTAGAAAATATTTTCCCTTGGCTTCCAGGACATCAAAGTCATTTTTCCTCCTTCCTCCTTCCTCCTTCCTCCAAGACTACCATTTTTAAGTCTCCTTGACTCTGTGTGAACCTATGGACTGTAGTCTGCCAGGATCCTCTGTCCATGGGATTCTCCAGGCAAGAATATTGGAGTGGGTTGCCAAGCCCTTCTCTAGGAGTTTTTCCCAACTCAGGGATCAAACCCTCATCTGACAAGTCTCCTGCATTGGCAGGCGGGTTCTTTACCACTAGTGCCACCTGGAAAGTACCCCACCCCTGGCCCCTCGGACCTTCATATCTAACTGCAAAATAATCAACTCCATTGAGATGATAATAAGCACCTCAAAGTTATTACTACAAGTCAGCATGCCCCAATGTACCAGCTCTTCTGAAGATTTTTTTGTCTCATTTAATAGAAAATCCATTCTTTAGCTGTTCAAGCTGTTCAAAAGGAAATGGCTGTTGGATCCGTTTTCAGAACACATCCAGAATTTGACCATTTCTCCATTATACTTGTTACCACCAGTTTGGTCTGAATCCCAGTCATTTATGCCATGGATTACTGCAATAGCTAGCTTGCTAATTGGTCTCCCAGGTTCTATTCCTATTGCTTTGGTCAATCCTTCATACAACTGACAGAATGCTCTTGTAAAATCATGAGTCAAATTATTTTAATGTTTCCCCTTCTTACTCAGATTTTTCAAAAAGAGAAGAGGAAACCACATGGTCTGAGCCTTATACTTTTCTGACACTACTCCCTATACTCTTCTCTCTCACTTATCCACAGTTGCAATGACCCCCATGCAGCCTTTTAATGTCCTAGACACACCCGTATCCAGAGTCCCTGCACTTGGTACTCCCTCTCCCTGGAATACCCACCTCCCACCTCTAAATCCACATGGCTACAACCATCACTTTCTTTAAATCTTTACTTTCCTTGCTGAATCCTCTCTTGTCATCTGACCTTCAATCTTATACCTTCTGAGAATTTTCTGTTCCCTTTCACTGCTTTCATTCTTCTCTTCTTATCAATAAACTATTTTATGTTTTTCTAACTAATATACACATCCCTAAAGCTCACTATATTCCCTGGTACATAGTAAGCCTTGAATAGGTAAACAGATGTTGCCCCCAGATTACAGTGTTCACCAATGCTGGACAGCTTCTTGCGAGTGGAAGCAAGCTCTCCTCCAATGCAAGAAACCCATTTCTCTCTCCCATTTTTGTCACAGGAAATCAAAGTCTTTCTCAGTATAAGTCAAGCCTTTCTTCTCTGCTTTCCCTTAGCATCTAACTCATAACATCTTTTTGGAGGGCCTGGAAACTTCTGGGTTTTCCCCCCTAATTGTACACAAATGCCCAGATACAAGTAAATATTACCTGAGTGACAAAAACCAAGACCTAAATCAGTTAACTTGTTGTGATAAAGGGGAGAAAACAATTCTTGGTGAGGGATTTATCTGAAGCTATGTTATACCAAAAGTGGGTTGCTGGATAGTGCATGCATATATTTTATTTTGCCTTTTTTTTTTTTTTGCCAAATTGCTTGTCGGAATAGCTTCGATTTACAGTTGGACCATCAATATATGAGAGGTCCTTTCTATAAATTCTCATCCAGATTTTTGCCATTTCAATAGGAGCTACTTTAACTTATTTTTACAATGACTACTGGGGTGTTGTACATCTCTTTAGATACCGATGGATATTATGCAGTCCTCTTCATGAATCATTTATTCAAATAAATTTCTTAATTCCCACTTGGGTTTCCTATTGACTTGCACAAATCTTTTGTGAATCTATGCATGTTCTACCAATCTGTTATTTTTCTGTAACTTTGTCTATAGTATTTTATAATTAACAGAATTATTTAATTATTATACAGTCAAGTCTGTATATTTTTTATCTTTTCCTTTTAGGGATACTGTTTACAAAAGTTGCAATCTACAAAAATATATTTCTTTATTATATTGTATCAACATTATGGATTTACCTTTCAAATGTAGATTTTATTCCATCCAGGGTCCATCTTTGCATGTGGCCTAATGTAGGAAACTCAACACTGCTTCTGTGATTTAGTGAATGTGTCTTGCCAGCATCACCTACTAATCAATCTATTCCTTTTTGTTTACTTTATGATGTCATCTTTGTCATATATCAAGAATTCAAAGAAATATGATCTGCTCTTGGACCAGTATTGAAATGTTTTTTTTTAATGTTATGACTTGGACTATGTTGATATTTGACCAGTAAGTCATCAGTCTTTGCTGTTCTGTTTCCAAATAAACTTAGGTATTTTTTGACATTTGTTTTTCTATGGAAATTTTGGGAATAGCTTGTTATGTTTCTTAAAAATTCAACTGCAATATAAATGAGATTCTATTGAATCTATCTGCTGATTGACTTGGACAAATTGATGCATCTTCAGTGTTACTTTTCTCATTTATTCACATAGTGTATTTTTATTTATCAATTCTTTCAGTCTCTTCAATATAGATTTAAATATAGAGAACTTTGGTGAGATCTGACTTTAGCATGAGTGCCAAGAATGATTTCCACCTGCTGAGTCTATCTTTCCTGTCCATGAAGAAGGAAAAAGAAACACAAGGGGTGAAACTTTTCCACATTATTATTTAATTGAGTTGTGTTGGATAAAATGTAGTTAGGAAACAGCATAGTATTTTAGAACAAAGACTGTGGGATCAGGGCCCTTGGTTCGACTCCTGGCTCTATTGCTTACTAAATTGTGCAACTACATAACCTCAGTTTCCTCATAAGAGAGGGGGGGAAAAAAAAAAAAAACAGTACAATAATATTGGTTAGTTCATAAGGTTTCTCTGAGGATTAAGTAAAAGGATACATGTAAAAGGATTAGTACACTTCTTGGCTTAGAGCAAGTAGTCAAATATTAAACACTGGAAAGAGTGAACATACTGAGTCACGAGCGTCGAAGTCTAAACTAGAGTAAATGCATCTCCTCTAGCCACGAAACCTAGATACATCACTGCCTAAGTTACTCCCTTCCCATCTTATATAAAAAATCATGCTTTGTCTCTATTTAATGTCCACTTATGCATGATGAAAAATAAACATTGAAAATTTATACCTTCAAGTAGATGTTTGTGTTTATTTCCCATAAGGATACATTGGTTTTTATATTTTTTCACATTATAATATCTGATATTAGTACCTATGTAAAAGGAATGGTCTATATTCCTTGTTCTACATTTCTGAGCCTAACTTGGACTTGCTGTAGTCGCTAAGTGGTGTCCAACTCTTTTGCAACCCCATGGACTACAGTCCACCAGGCTCCTCTGTCCATGTGATTTTCCAGGCAAGAAAACTGGAGTGGGTTGTCATTTCCTTCTCCAGGGGATCTTCCTTAGCAAGGGATCAAATCAACGTCCTCTGCACTGGCAGGCAGATTCTTTATCACTGAGTAACCAGGAGTTGGACTTACAAAGGCTTAAATCAAGTAGGATGTACTGAATATTTTTATGCTTCTTGGGAGGCAGCAGTATTTCCCAGTCATGCTAATATCTGCCTATCTTTACTGTGTACAAAATATTTAAATCTATTTTTTTCTTTTTCCTTTTTTATTTTAAACGTTTTATTTTGTATTGGGGTATTGCCAATTAACAATATTGTGATGGCTTCAGGTGGACAGAAAAGGGGCTCACCCATATATATACAAGTATCCATTCTCCCCCAAACCCCTCTTCCCATCCAGGCTGCCACATAACATTGAGCAGACTCCCATGTGCTATACAGTAGGTCCTTATTGGTTATCTATTTTAAATAGAGGATTAAACTCTATTTACTTTTTGTTGGAAGAGGTAGCTGGGAGAATGTGACCTCTGCTTGAACCACAAACTGGACCAAGGCAATCAGAGGCTCCTCAACTCCTCCCCTGACCTGGAATGCATATTCCTCCCACTGTTCCCATAGTGGGAGCCATTTTTAAGGACAGAGCCTGAGAGAACAATGTGTTTTGGGGACTGTATGGACTATATGCTTAACTGAACCCAGTTAAGGCCTTTATATAAAATTTTTTAAGATTCTGGTGGAGGGCAAGTACAGAGATTTATTTGTCTTACAGCCACTCAAGACAATTCTTGTATGAGTTCCCTTGCTTATTAAATCTGCCATCTACCAGACTGGTAGGTGGTGCTAGAGATGAAGAACTTGCCTACCAATGCAGGAGAAATAAAGGGATGCAGATTTGATCCTGGGTCAGGAAGATCCCCTGGAGGAGGGCATAACAATTCACTCCAATGTTCTTTTTTGGAGGATCTCATGGACAGAGGATCCTGGCAGGCCATAGCCCGCTGGGTCACAAAGTTGCCAAACACAGCTGAAGCTACTTAGCACGCACACACCATTCTAGATCGGTCTGTCTCTTTCTTTGTTCTCTTTTTGCTCTTAATGTATCGGGCCTACTTTCAGATTTCACCTGGGAAGCTTTCAAGTATACCAACCAATAATTTTATTCTGGGAGATAGATATTTTTATTTGTGTATTGTATTATAGAGACAAGTAACCTGAATTTCAGAGCATTTAAGCGACTTGGCCAAGGTTAAATAAACAGCAGTGTCAGAACTGAAGCCTGAAATCCGATTTCCTCGCTTTCAGTATCACGTTGTTTCTATTTTCTCCACAACGTTGAGAAAAGTTGAGTACAAACTGTCAGGGCTCTACAAACTTAAAAAGGTGCATCCTGGAATGACAATTGACAGCAAGTTCTACGGTAGATCTGAAATATGATTTTAAAAATGAGAGTCCTAGAGGAATTAATTTGCAGGAACATGCCATGCTAATCTTGGGCCATAAATACCGAATATATTTTTAAAGCTTTTCTTTATGTGTGCCAAACATTCCACATCACTGAGAACTATTACACAGATTTCTAGTCTAATTGGTTTTATGACAAGAGATTCTGATTTAATTTTCTCAGATATTTGGAAGAAAAGCTTTTCCTTTCGTGAAGATCCTACAAATCTCACAAAACCAGCCAAGCCTGGACATCCAGGAGCTTATTCTTAAAACTCCATGGTTCAGTAAAAACACACACCCTTTAGTCATTCTGAGCTTCCCACTCCCACCCTAAATGTGTCTTGCTCTGGTCAAAGTTTGACATAGATGGGCACACAGCAGCATGCCAGAAATGATACCCCTTGAATCCTTTATTCTTTCTTTTTAAGTCAGGCCACACAAAAAGTCATTCAGCCAGATCAAAAGCTCCTCAGCAGATTTCAGAACTGCTTAGGAAACAGAGAGAGAACACACCAGAAAGAGAGCCACCACCAGAGCAAACGTCACAGCTGCTCCAGATGAGTGCCTCTCACCCCCCAGGTGACAGCAGGGGCCTGGCTGTATTCTCCCAGGCTCTAATGCAGGCTGTCCAAAGCCTCATGAACTTGGTAACGGAGCACCTCTGTTTGGGCTCCTCCATGAGTCACACGGAAGCGCCATCTCTGTCAATGCCGGTGGCCTCTTGGCTTCCTAGGCCAATCAACAGAGCCTTCCGAAGCCATACAGACCTGTTCCAGCCCACTGAGGAGAGCAGGCTTTAGGCTTAAAGCCCTTGCTAGAAGGCAGAGAAAGAGGAAGTGTCCCCAGGGCTTAGCAGGCTGCTCCTCCCCCTCCTAAAGTTTTAATTGCACATTTTGCCCCATTAAATCAGAACTGATGAAAACTTTACAACTGTGGGTTGTCTGAAAATTGAAAATCACCTTGGAAAACAACAATGTCGTTGACTATAGAAGGCAATTTCTTCAAATCAAGTAATGATGTGATGTGTGTGGTTAACTGTATCTGCGCAGGAAGTGGTTTTATTTAAAAGTTTTTTCTGCTAACTCCACCCCACCCCTCCACCGCCCCGCCTTTTATTTTTTTCTTCCAGTACTGAAATTAAGCAGCATCCAACCTAGGCCTACTCTTATGACATGTGACTTGAGTTGACTGTTTTTCATTTTTGTTGAAAGAATCATTAACAGTTAGAAGTTGATGAAGTTTCAATAACAAGTGGGCACTGAGAGAAAGGTAAGTGAGTTTTACTTTGTATTAAACATGCAATTTAAACTTGAAAATATTTGGCAGAGTATTCTATGCTTCAGTAGCAACATACAAACCTTTCCAACAAAATTGTAACATTTTCACTTGTGACTGAAACATCAATTTGTTTCCTTTGGTGTAGAGAAGAATATTGTTTTTTAAATTTGCAACCATTAAATTCTAAAGTTTTTAAAAGATATTACACTAAGATTTTATAGGAAAATATTAAAAACAGAGTAAAAGTAAACTTTTAGTTTCAAAGTGCTTCAAATACTGAGAGAAAATGTGAGACTTTGTATCTTTGACTGCTTTATAAAGTGCACTCTTCATGATCTAGATAATAAAGAGAAAAAGGCATTTTGTAAAAGTAAGAAATAACATCTGAATTGCATGCAGCATGAAAGATAGCTACTGTAAAGTATTGTATTAAAGTTAGCATGAGAAACCCTTGAAAAGGTGTAGTTTATTTAATCTGTAGTCTATTAAATGGCTATTAAAAAGCAGGAAGCTTTCAAAATGCAAAAGAAAGTTCTCTAACATGACATTTGAGTTTTTTCCGATAAATTTTATTTAAGATACAGGGTAAAATGAGGGCAAGTTTCTATTTCATAAGTAAAACTCTGCATTTAAAAGAGAAGTCACAGATGACTTCACAGAGGATTACTTATGGGAAAGAGGCAAATTAGAAATATACTTCTGTTATTTAGGTAATTATATAATTTTCTTTCTTTGAGATTTCCAAAACAATAACCTTAGAAATTAAAATAATTTGTTAATCATAAACTGAGAAGAACTTTTCTTTTATAGTGACTTCTTACCTTTACAGAATGTCTTTATGTGCTGTAACATATGTATGAAAAGTATAGAAGTATTGCTAATCTCAGAGACAAATACCTAAAATAAATCTGACTGTAGATTTTTGAGGGAATTTTAATAAAAGCTCCAGATATTATACACTCTTCCATAATATCATTTTTATTGTACTGTTGGATGGGGGACATGATGACCCCACAACACTATTTTTTTATGTTATTAAAAAATGGTTACAGGGTTGATAAGTGGCAACAGTTTTCTTTTCTTTTATTGTCTTCTATTGAATGACTCATATAAATGATTTTTGATGTGGTCAATTTGGTAGGAAATTATTACTTACACTAGTATACTCCATTTTAAGACCTCCTCAATTGTCAATACTGAAGCTAGCTACTTGTTGACTATTAAAATGATCTTGGAAAAAACAGAGATTAGGACTTGATGTTCAATACATTTTTTTTTATTGTTAGAGTATAAGAGAACCCTGCTAATATTTATTTGCTTTGATATTCTGATTAGCTTTTCAATTTGCTCACAATGGAAAGCCTTATTTAAATTTGTCTTCAATATTATGGTTCTGAACATCTATAGAAGCTTTATAATTCAGATAGCTTTGGTTGATATGTTATTACTTTATTTCATTTTACTATAAAAGAGCATCACATGAATAAACATATGTAGTACTTACACGTTAGCAAGAATGTATATCTACATAAGCATTTGGTACTGAAAAAGTCCACTACAGTTTTTTAAAAGCCAAATTATTTTTTAAATGATTGTTTCTTGCAGAAACTGTTAAATTAAAATGCAAATATTTTATGGCGTATGTGTAAAATTAAGAATTAATTAAACATACTTATTATGAAATTATAAAGAGCAACAGGTAGAGATGATAGACATATAAACGAAGATGTTCTCATTTTGTAGAAAACAGGTATGTGTTATCCCTGGAATGCACAGATCAAATCTTAAGAGAATAAATTACAAATGAGTTACTATAAGTTATTATAACTTTATGCATTTTAAGTGAATAGGAAAAAATTCTGATGAAATAAAAACAAGGCAGAGGATCTCATCTGGAAAGTCATTTTTTAAAGAAAAATATGCTCTTCCACTTCGAGCCAGGATTCAGCAAAATTCTGAAAGGCTTGATATTCCTTCTCTTATTCTTTTTAAAAGCTCTATCCCAGAATGGCCTACTCTGTCCCTAACTTAAGGTCAACCATCCTTGGTACCTAGAGAAACAGACCATACTTTTAATTTTTTTTCCTTCCCAACACGCCCCCACTGTTGTTAAAAAATGTACACATCCTATTTTCCAGAAGTTAGAGCATCTGATGAAAAGAATCCATGCTCACAAGAGAAGACTCCAAAGCTTTGTTTCTTGTAACTTGTTATTCAGGACTCCCCTCCCTCTAGTAGAATTTTAATAAGTTCTCTCAGCAGACAAGATCCAAGGGAACAGCTAAATGTTGACTACTCGGTCTCAAGTGAGGAGACTAATTCCATGACAAATAGTTTTGGGGAAATATTTGGGGGCACAAAGACTGTTTTGTTAACCATTCATCCTGTCTCTGGCAATTAACCCCAGAATATCCTGAGAATGTTTTACATGAAGGGTCCATCACAGAAATATGTCCATTTCGTTAAAATATACCTAAAGAAATATATATGTTTCTTGCAGTGGATGAAAATTAACTGTACTATATTTTCAGGGTATTTTGCTATTCTCATACAATTAGAAACTAACGTAATCCAATGTTTTACATGTGTATTTTAAATATCATTTAATATCCTGAACACTTTGGGCACCATATTTTTTGTACTGCAAGATAATGTTATATAACTAAACTATAAAATGTACTTATAATTATTCTAAATTTCAGCTTATAGTAGATAAAATGCCTTTGTTTGCAAATGATAGAAAATAAGCTAAAATTACCCTAGGAAATAGAGGTAGGCACTGATCTGTATAACTGAAAATCCAAGGAGAGAAAAATCAGGCTGGACCCAGCAGCGCACACAGGATTACCAAGACCATTTTCTTCATTCCCTAGCTCTTGTTCTCTCTTTTCTATAAGCACTCTCTGGCAGAAGCTCATACTAAGTTGACCAGGACGCTTCAGGTTTACATCTCACTCTTTTAGAAAACTTTGTACAAAAGAGTGTCTTTCCTCCGAGGCCACAGCAAAGATACTTCAGATTAAGATCTGACTGAATAAAAGCAGGTCACGTGACCATGCTGAGCTGCCTTTGAGATTCAGATACCCTGAGTGATCAGGTAACTGGCTTACTCTTGCACTGATGAGCCACCTTCCCCTGCAACACATGGAGTCTCAGCTGAAAAGAGGGGGCTCCACACTGAGGAACTAAAATTCTTCCCTCAGAAGAAAGAGAACTTCATATCTTAGAGCTGAAAGCCATAGAAAACCATTACACAGCCACATAGGGTAACATTTAAAAGCATTACTTGGGATTTCTCTGCTGGTCCAATGGCTAAGACTCCTGGCTCCCAATGCAGCGGCCTCAGATCAGATCCCTAGTAAGGGAACTTGATCCTGCATGCTGCACCTAAGACCTGGCACAGCCAAATAAATAAATATTTAAATAAGAACAAAAGAGCTACTTAAACTTTCTAAGCTCTGTAGTCAGACAGAAACAATGTCAGTTTAAGAGTAGGTCTAAATGAAGCAAATGTTTTAATTAAACTGAATTTTAAAATATTTTTCCACAGCCATTCCTATGTGCTTCCCAGGTGGCTCAGTGGAAATGAATCTCCTGCAATGCAGGAGAGGTGGGTTCGATCCCTGGGTGGGAAAGATCCTCTGGAAGGAAGCGATGGCAACCTACTCTAGTATTGGAACTTGAAAAATCCCATGGACAAAGGAGCCTGGCGGGCCATAGTCCATGAGGTTCCGGAGTCAGACACAGCTGAGCCACTGAGCACACACGCACTCCATGTATAAACCCTTGCCCCTCAATACTTATCTTCTAAAAGTTTATAATATCGTTGTTGTTTACTTGCTCAGTCGTCCCACTCTTGGCAACCCCATTGAGTGTAGCCTACCAAGCTCCTTTGATCATGGAATTTCCCAGGCAAGAATACTGGAGTGGGTAGGCATTTCCTTCTTCACAAAATCTAGTAAAATCATTATATTAATAATTATAATGGTGACAAAATATATCAAGTACCATAAAAAGATATGAGATGTTCTATTAGGATTCAGACCTTCGTCGAACATTTTTGTCTTCCTGTTATATGCCAGGCAATAAACTAGAGAATTTTGCAGACATATCATTTACCATATTCAGTCAGAGAAATCAGGACAAAATTTTTGAATAAATATGTGTACAGCAGTTCCCCCTTCTCCAAAATTTTGCTTTCTGCAGTGTCCATAATCAACCACAGTCCAAAACTATTGAAGACAAACTTCCAGAAATAATTCATACATTTGCAATTGTTCACCTTTCTGAAGTAGCTTGACGAAGTCTCACCTCGTCCTGCTCCTGCGAATCAGTCCGGAGTCTAGCGTTTCCTCTGTAACTCACTCCTCAGCCATCTTGCTTATCAGATCCATGCTCTCCTGGGTTTGAAGTTTCGCGTTTGTTCTGGAGTCCCCCTTATTTCACTTAATACCGGCCCCATAGCACAAGAGTAGTGCTGCTGGCCTGGTTGTTTGGACATGCCAATGAGAAGCCCTGCGTGCTTCCCCTAAGTGAAAGGGTGTGAGAGAAAAAAAAAAAATACATATATATGTCGAGGCTGCTAAGATTTACAGTAGGGGTGAACCTGAATCTTCTATTCATGAAATTGTGAAGAAGGGAAATAAAATCCTGTGTGCTTTGCTGTTGCACCTCAAACTGCAATAGCTGTGACCACAGTGCATGGTAAGTGCTTAATTAAGATGAAAAAGACATTAAATTTGTACAGTAAAATAATTTGTGTGTGTGTGAGAGACCACTGTCCACATAATTTTACAGTATGTTGTTACAATTGTTCTGTTAGTAGTTGTTAATCTTTTCCTGTGACTAATTAACTAAACTCTATCATAGGTTTGTATACTAAGAAAAAACATTGTCTATATAGGATTTGGTACTGCCTGTAGTTTTGGGTACCCATTATGGCTCTTGGAATGTATCCCCATGGATAAGGGGGTGCTACTGTGGTAGTTTCCAGAGAAAGTTAGAACTGGGGAGATGAAAAACATTCTAAGGGACAGGAAAGAATGTGTCAAAGGATGAAAACATGGAGTAACAGAATTTCCAAGGCAGAGTGAGTTGTCTCCTGCTGTTAGCGACAAGTATACTAGTAAGAGGTTGGGGCAGATAGTTTGAGATTCTAATAGAGTGAACTTGCTGAGCAGATCATGACTCTATAGAATAGGTAACTACAAGGTTGTTAGGCAGGGGAAATCCCTAATTGGATGGCCATAATTGCATCTGGGTGGGTTATGTAGCATCAGGATTTGTTTACTTCTTCCATAGGACTTACTGTTGATGATATACTCTTTAGGGTGGTTTGGAGAAATGCTTGTCTTCTATGAAGAGAGGTTCTAATATAGGCTGTGCTTATAATATTTTGTTTTTTCTTCTATATTGTGGAACTCTGATTGGTTGTTTTTAATTTTGAGAATAAGTGACACAGTGAAATGGTTTGAAAACAAAACCTAAATATAAGCATTTTAGTGAAAATCTTTCTTATTTTCCTGCTTCTATAAACCTCTGTTTTTTCCCACCTTAACCCAACAAGTAACTACTTTTCATAGGTTTTTTAAAAAATCCTTTTATAGTTTTTTTTTTTTTATGCAGAAGCATATATGTATATACACACAGGTATGTGTGCAAATATCTTTATTACATTAAAGGTAGTATGCTATATATATCTCTTCACTTTTTTCTTTCAGTAATATCTTGGAGCTATTTTAATTATAAAGATAATAAACTGTCTAATTCTCTCTCTCTTTGTTTATAGCTGTACTGTATTCCACTCTGTGGATATATTGTACTTAATCTAACCAGTGTCTTTTTTAAAAGAGTCATGAGTGCTTTAAATTTTTTTTTGCTGCTGAAAAGAATGTTTTAATATAATTGTGTACATTTGAAAATATATCTATGGAATGAATTCCCAGAAATACTGTGTTTTTATAAGCCAAGAGATAAAATGGTACTGATAGATAGATAGACAGATAAAATGGTATTGCCAAACTGTCCTTCATGTTAGTTGTAAGTTTTTGAACTTCCATCAGCACTTATTGAGACTGCTGGTGGAGGCTTCATAGCTTTTCTAACAGATTGTGTTACCAAACATTTCAGGTTTTTCCAGTCTGTAGAAAACTGTGTCCTCATAAAGTTTTATGTAATATTTCTGTTATTATGATTGAGATAAGCTTGTTTTTTAAAAGGTTAGAGGTCTTGTTGTTTTTTTACTAATAACAGAGTGTATCCTTTCTCAACTGTATAATTAAGGACCAAAATCTTAGTTAAGTTCAAGGCTAGAATGAGATATTAAAGGAAGTAGGGAATTGAGGCTAGTGTATATAAAATATTCTTTTTATAAAGCTTGAAATAGGCAATAGCTAAAATGAGTATGAAATATGAATGTTTAAGTGAAGGGAAAGAGAAAAGAAATGAAAATAAAGAAAAAAAAATATATATATATATTCAGATATCCAACAAGGTCTCAGATGATACAGTACAGATTGGTGTAATCACTAGCTCAAATAGATAAGTTAACCTGAAACAGAAGGAAGAGCACTTTAATGAGTGTGTATGTAGATGAATTGGATGTAGAGACGATGAAGTGAGGAAAGGAAGTTGAAGGAACACTTTCTCTGTTGATTCTATCTTCATTGAAGTGGTAGGAAAGCACATTTGATGAGAGGGAGTATTTAGGGGATGCCAAAAAATAGGCAGACTATCTTATTTTTAAAAAATCAGTCTTGTCAAAAACATACAACTGTGAATTTTAAAATTGATTTTTCTCTTTCAATGGGCATCAGCCCAATTCAATTCCATAAATAATTTTGAGCTCCAACTAAGTACAGTGTATTATGCTAGGAATTATTGGGGATACAGAGTCAGTGTGCTATCTAGCCAGTGAAAACTTCTTAGGTAGCTAAGTGTATAAACATAAGAATTTAAATATAAATTCATAAATTTAAAGTCAATGCCTTAGAAATATTACAGAATATGCTATTGTCAGAGACTGGTTGTGCTGTGCTGTTCTCAAATGCTCAGTCATGTCCGCTTCATTGTGACTCCATGTACTATAGCCTACCAGGCTCCTCTATCCTTGGGATTCTTCAGAATAAGGGTACTGAAGTGAGGTGCCATTTCCTCCTCCAGGGTAGCTTCCCAACCCAGGGATCCAACTGCTTCAGTTAAGTCTCCTGTGTTAGCCTGTGGATTCCTTACCATTAGCACCACCTGGGAAGCCCAGAGTTTCATTTTACTAAACTCGGTGGCTTATTTATGTCTTCATGTTATTCACATGTGAGTTGCATCTGATGCAACTGAACATTCCTTCTCTCTTGAAATTCTCTCCTTATTTAAATTCTATGATATTTCATTCTCCCAGTTTTTCTCCAAACTATTTGGATGCTCCTTTTCTGTCTCTTTGCTAGCTGTTCCCCATTACCCAACCCTATAAATTTTAAAATGTCCTGCACTTAATCTTCATATTTCTACTTTTTCGGTCCTAGCTATTGTCTTCAAGTTTATTTCTATGCAATATTATATATTGCCATGATTTTAAATACTACCTAAGACTCTTGAGAGTCCCTTGGACTGCAAGGAGATCCAACCAGTCCATTCAGAAGGAGATCAGCCCTGGGATTTCTTTGGAAGGAATGATGCTAAAGCTGAAAGTCCAGTACTTTGGCCACCTCATGCAAAGAGTTGACTCATTGGAAAAGACTCTGATGCTGGGAGGGATTGGGGGCAGGAGGAGAAGGGGACGACAGAGGATGAGATGGCTGGATGGCATCACTGACTCAATGGACATGAGTCTGAGTGAACTCCGGGAGTTGGTGATGGACAGGGAGGCCTGGTGTGCTGCGATTCATGGGGTCGCAAAGAGTCGGACACGACTGAGCGACTGAACTGAACTGAACTGATATTCTAATTAGCTCTCTAGACCAAGCCTTTTGTTTTTTAGCACTAAAGCCGTAAATGCTATTGCCTATCATCTCCACTTGAATGTTGCAAGAGACAACAAAATGAGTATGTTCAAAAACTAAGCTCCTAATTACTCCCCATCTGCCCCCAACCCAGCCTGCCTCTTCCCTATTTTCATTTATCTCATTTAATGGCACCACCATTTATCTCTCTGTTCAGGATAGTAAATAAGAATTATCTCCAGTTTCATTCCTTCTCTCATACTCCCTATCCCAAACCAACATCCAGTTAATCAGCAATAGGCAGAACCTGCAAAATATTAATTCATCTCCCATAATCCTGTTTACTTTTCTCAGTGTTGGCTCTTAAAAAGGTATATATATATTTTTTTTTTTCAGACTATTGGGTCTTTTTATTTTTTGTTTGTTTGTATACTGAATATTCCTCAAAACACCGATAAATGTATACACTACAAAACGTGGCATTTAGATGACATCACAATTTTAAATAGAACCACACTTACTAATTTACTTCCTAGCTTCAAGTTAGAGATAAATCATGTGAAATATATGGAGCAATGTTTATTTGAACATATTTAATGAACTGAAAAGGTTGAAGAAATAGGAGCTTGTAGAATGTTCCTGTCAGATTTTCTGACCCTATAATTGTTTTGTTTGTTTTTGTTATATCATTAAGTATCATTTATATAATTTATCATGTAATCATTAAATGATAAATGTAATTTAGCATTTTCTTGCCCATCTGAGGGCAAGAAATCTGTCTCAAAAACATCGGTGAAGACAAAGATACAGAATAAAAGAAATATATTAAATACACTTTTAATATGTTTTATGTAGAGTATTTTTCAAATTGTTGTTACTACTTACATAAACCCATTTTTAAAATCTATTCATGAATTTTTATATTTATAAATGTTGGTTGGGTATCTTGCTTTTATTTAACTGGTTTTCTCTTAGGAGGAATGAATTAAACATTAAGCAAGGGGTAAATGTATATCAAGATATCCCAAATTTAATCACTTCTTAACACCTCTACTGCTGGAGAGTTCTCCTGACTCATTTCCCTGATTCTACATTTCCTGATAATCATTTTCTGAAGAGTAGCCAGAGTAACTTTCTTAAGACTTAAATCATACAACTCTCCAACTAAAACATTCCAAATGATTTTCTATTGTACTTTAATTCAGTCTTTTTCCATGATTTTTCAGATACTCTGCCTAATTACTCTGCTTTTGTTTGCTTAAATGGCATTTTGGATATGAGGAATCATTATTACATGTGAAGTCATTTAGTGGCTATCTTTACCCAAAACTGAATGCTCTATGAAAGTGTTGACTTTTTCTGCCTCTTTACTACTGAATACTGAGAATCTGGAACAGTGGTAGGCATATAATAAACACTCTAAATATTTGATTAGTGAAAGAATAAATAATATGAAAGCTGAATGTGGACTGTGGAGCCAGGGAAGGTTTTCTGGAGATTTGTGACTTCTGTTGGGTCTCACAAATAAGATAAACTTAGGGGAAAGAAAGCTAGAAACATATTTCAAACAATGACACTTTATGGACTCCTTTTGAGTAACATGACAGTGCCGAAGGTGGGATTGGAACATTGGATCCATTCTATACTGTGGCGCTTCTCTGAAACTCCAAATCAAACAACCCTCCATCTGAGAACATATTGAATAAACTGATAAAAAAAACACCAACTACCTCTTAGCATTTAAATTTTAAGCTGTTTCTCTACAACCATGGTGTTACATTGAATAATTTTACTTATTTTAGATTCATTTCCTAAACAATTAGAGAACTTTTTGTTCTAGTCTCTGCTGATATAATGACAAGCTTGGAGTCATAACGAGATTTCTTTTTAAAATAGCTGTAAAAGGTAGAATGCTCAGGAAGTTGAGTGCTGTGTCAAGGGAATTTTTTTTTTTTTTTAAATTAATCTTTCTGCTTCAGTTAAGTTCATATTAGAACTTTAAGGGATAGAAACTGAACAGTGAGGCCCATATTAATCTTTTTCGCCTTTCTGTTACATGCCCTGGGAAATCAAGTAGTCTGAGCCTCTATTCATACCTTGATGGTTCTCCTAAAGGAAGTAGAATGTAGGAGGAAAAAAATGAATGTTGATTTATCCCAGTGGTGTCTCCAACACTGTGGTAGGTACCATGATGTTAGGCTAAACAAACAGTATTCCTTTCTTGTCTAGATACTTGCAGTAGCATGAGACATTGTTAATAAAAATGATTATTAGAGTGGGATTATTAATAGTAATCATTAGTGCTATGATTTATTCACTGTGTATTATGTATCAGGTGTTTTGAATACTTAATAGCATTTGAATCCTACAAACATTATGTAAGGGAGTTAGTATTCCCATTTTAAAGATAAGAAAGCTTAGGTTAAGTGGTTAAGTGCCCAAATTTATAGTGCTATTGGTAGGCTGAATCATGATTCGTATGAAGATCCACATGATATAAAATTCTTGTTATTTTCCACTATGTCATGCTATCATTTCTAAGCCTGTTAGGCGTCGGTAGTTAAGCCATACTGAACCTCATTCAGGAGGCGCTATAGTCTGAAACAGTTTAGAAGGATCCTGCTCTGTCTCATATGTAAAAAAACTATTCCATCTGTAAAAACCTGTCCCTTATTCATATATATATGCACACATCTACTTTATGTACAGATGTTATAAAATATGTGAGGAAGAAGACATTTTTTGCCTTAGTTTCCTGTTTCTCTTTTCTTATCTTCCCTGGACCCTATGTTTCCTTTCAGCCCTTAGATCCCACAAATTCTGTCCTAGAATCATGCTGTCCATTATGGTAGAAATTAGCCCTAGATGGCTATTTAGCATTTAAAATGCATGAATCTAAATTGAGTGTTAAATAAGCACCAGTTTTTGAAGACAATAGAAACAAACAATGTAAAGTATCTCATTAATATTTTTACATTTTTATATGCTAAAATTATGTCAACATAGGGAATTAAATAAAAAAATATTATTTTAATGGGGTCACTTCTTTCATTTTCCTCATACAGGATGGCTACCAGAAAATTTTAAATTACTCATGTTACAACTATTTCTAGTGGATGGCAAAATTTTAGGCCATCTCTTCTTCTCACAAGATTACTTGACATTCTTATTCATTTTTATGATTTGAATTTAATCAATATGGGCCTTCAATTTTTATGTTTGGCTTTGGTCTCTCTCCCAGTATTGTTCCTGGTTCCGGTTGTCACTTGATACCTCTTCCCTAATGTCTAGTCAGCAGTTCAAACTGAGTATACGCCTCATGTGAAAACCATAATCTCCCTACAGAATCCCCATTCTCTTTTAAACTTCAGTTAAGTTCTTCAAATCACCTAAAGAAGTAAGCTTGGGATCTCCATGGACTCCTGTCCATACATCCAATCAATTACCATTGGTATTCAGTTCCTTCTCTCTGTGTTCAGTTATTGTCTTAGTTACTCATTTGGTTATCCTTTAAGGCTTGTCTAGACTATGGCAAAGGGTCTTACTTTAGTACTCATTTCTCTTACGTCATTTGGCCTATGTAAAGTTTATTTTATGTCTTTATGGTGATGGTTGGGTTCAAATTAATTAATACAAATAAGAATGTCTATTGTCTATTTATAATCTATTTAGAGTTTTAAAAGTGACTTTGCATAATTATTTTTATGTAGCTATTCTAGCAAGCTAGTGGAAAAAGCAGATTTAATAAAAGACAAGGAAGCTTGGAGAAAAGTGTTTGAGGATAGGCTAAGGACATATTCTTCCCAAATTCTGGTCCAGAACATTTTAATTTCTTATGGAGATAGTAAAGATTATATTTATATATAAGTATATATACATATATATGTATATATATATTTTACATGGAATATATTGCTTTATTGGAGAAGGCAACGGCAACCCACTCCAGTACTCTTGCCTGGAAAATCCCATGGGCGGAGGAGACTGGTAGGCTGCTATCCATGGGGTCGCTAAGAGTTGGGCATGACTGAGCGATTTCACTTTCACTTTTCACTTTCATGCATTGGAGAAGGAAATGGCAACCCACTCCAGTATTCTTGCCTGGAGAATCCCAGGGACAGAGGAGCCTAGTGGGCTGCCGTCTATGGGGTCACACAGAGTCGGACACGACTGCAGCGACTTAGCAGCAGCAGCAGCGTTGCTTTATACTTTGTGCTAGTTTCTGCTGTACAACAAAGTGAATCAGTTTTACATATACATATATCCATTCTTTTCTTAGGTTTCCTCCCATTTAGGTTATCACAGATCACTGAGTAGAGTTCCCAGGGCTGTACAATAGGTTCTCATTAATTCTCTTTTCTTTTTACATAGTAATGTACATATGCCAATCCCAATCTCCCAATTTGTAGCACCACCTCCTTCTCCCTTGGTAAATTTGTTTGTTCTCTACATCTATGACTCTCTTCTAATAGCAAATAAGTTCATCTATACCATTTTTCTAGATTCCACATCTGAGAGACATTATACGATATTTGTTTCTCTCTTTCTGACTTGCTTCACTCTGTATGACAGTCCCTAGGTCCATCCATGTCTTGAAAATGGCACAGTTTTGTTTCCTTTTATGACTATTATAATATTCCATTGTGTGTGTGTGTGTGTGTATATATATATATATATATATATATGCCACATCTTCTTTATCCTTTCTTCTGTTGATGGACATTTAGGTTCTTACCACCTCTTGGCTATTGTAAATAGTGCTCCAGTGAACATCGGAGTGCATGTATCCTTTTGAATTATGTCTTTCTCCTTATGTTTACCTAGGAGTCGGATTGCTGGATCATATGGTCAGATTTATGATCATACAGCCAGATAGATAATATCTGGTCATCATGGCTTGGCTGCTCCCCTCCTCATACTTTTTACCACATAGTAAATTGTAATGTAGGTGCTTCCCTGATAGCTCAGTTGGTAACGAATCCACCTGCAATGCAGGAGACCTGAGTCCAGTCCCTGCATTGGGAAGATCCCCTGGAGGAGGGATCTCCACTCCAATATTCTGGCCTGAAGAATTCCATGGACAGTAATAGTCCGTGGGGTTGCAAAGAGTTGGACATGACTGAGTGACTTTCACTCACTTCGCTCG
This sequence comes from Bos javanicus, assembly GCF_032452875.1. Lineage (NCBI taxonomy): Eukaryota > Metazoa > Chordata > Mammalia > Artiodactyla > Bovidae > Bos > Bos javanicus. The sequence continues at coordinate 53,695,028 of NC_083869.1, read as the reverse complement.
TGGTAGTTCTATTTTTGCTTTTTTAAGGAACTTCCGTATCATTCTCCATAGTGGCTGTGAAGTGAAAATGAAAGTGTTAATCAGTCGTGTCCGACTCTTTCTGAGCACAGTCTCCTCAGTCCACAGAATTTTCCAGGGAAGAATACCAGAGTGGGTTGCCATTCCCTTCTCCAGGATATCTTTCTGACCCAGGGATCAAAACCACATCTCCTGCATTACAGGCAGATTCTTTTTTTTTTTTTTTTTAACTTTACAATATTGTATTGGTTTTGCCATATATCAACATGAATCCGCCACAGGTATACTGAGCCACAGGAAAGCCCAGTAGTGGCTGTACAAATTTACATTTCCACCAACAGTGTAGGAAGAGGGTTCCCTTTTCCCCACACCCTCTCCAGCATTTATTGTGGAGATTTTTGTTTGTAGATTTTTTTGATGACAGCCATTCTAACCAATATGAGAGATAGTAAAGATAAAAGAGTATTGCCTGGGAAGTCAGAAAAATAAAGTTAAATCTTGGGCTCCATCAGTTGTTAGATAGTATATATGTTATTTTATACAACTTACTTAATCTCTCTGAGCCAGAGTTTCCTGATTTATTATTGTTCCTAAGTTGCTAAGTCATATCTGAATCTTTTGTGACCCTATGCACTATATAGCCTGCCAGGCTCCTCTGGCCATGGGATTTCCCAGGCAAAAGTACTGGAATAGGTTGCCATTTCCTTCTCCAGGGAATCTTCTTAACCCAGGGATTGAAACCGCATCTTCTCCATTGACAGGTGGGGTTCTTTACTACTGAGCCATCAGGGAAGCCCTGATCTATAAAAACAAGGCTTTTTCTCACAAGATTAAAAAAAATAATAATGTACATAAGGAACTTTGCCTAGTTTGTGTCATAAAATACTGTTTTAGAAAGATTAAATGTAATGTGAATAGTAGTTGTAGTATAACTGTTCTATCAGATTGTCTTGAAACACATGATGACCATTTTCCCCTTCCATATGATATAAAAATCATGTCAGGATAATTTTGGTTTATTTCAACTCTGATTAGTCTGACAAGATTATGAAACTCGTCAAAAGCAATTTCTTGCTATTAGTTTCATTTCCTCAGTACAGCTGTGTGGGAGACAAGAAAGGAGGCTCACTCTTTTCTTGTTTATTTACCAATTTTTGGTTGATATGGAGAATTTCCTTTGAGCAGTTCACGATGTGTCCTAACCAAAAATACCCTTTAATTTTGAAAAATTAATATTCATCACACAGAGCAGTTAAAAAAGTGGAAGGCAGCTACTGAATCTTGGACCTAAAATTAAAATGAAGCAAAGACGAACTACATAAACTAGGAGAGAGCAAAAAAAAAAAGTAGGTTTTTTTGACTCACTTTTATATTATATCTGATTTTTGCCTTGGATTTTAAAGTATCAGTGTAGATTGTTCACAAAGCATGGGGGTCCTAGAAAAATACTCTCGGGGAAAAATAAGAAAAGATTTTGGAATGTCCAAGGTCTAAGGTGCTGAGCCAGTGAGCAAAGTCTTTTTCTGTTTTTATTCTGTTTTGTTTTCCCCTTGAGGAAACCTGATGAAAATTTCATGTATGGAGGTAGACTGAATATACCAATCTCAGTCCTAATTCTGAAAGCACTTGGTATTAGGCCATCCATTAAATGATAGAAGGTGTGGCAGTGGGAAGTCCCTGACAAAATAATTGGGAGATAAGTGGCTGTGGGGTTGTCCCTGGAGAATTAGCTGCTTTTTACAGGCCAGAAGTTTTAGATTAGAAGTCTGGCTCTAAGAAAGGGGATTAACAAGTTTACCATAGCTGCAGGGTGGGAAATCAGTTGGAGAGGAAAACCAGAGACTAGTCAGCATGGCAGATGGGTAGAGAGTATGTCTTGAGTCATGAATGGAGCCAAGGTGAGATGCAGTGGATATTCTGACTTTCCCTGACCATGGTGCACTGATCCCAGGTCCATGTGGCAGCTTTTGATGTGGAGAGTAGAAAAGAAGCACGAGAATCCAATAACACTTGGGACTGCGAATCATGACCATTCTAATATGGTGGCAAACTTGCACTTGTTGCAAATGCTCATTTTAATACTGGAAAAATTAGAAACAAAGAATTTCAGTCAGGCACCAAATGTTCTTGGTCCAGTGCAGTGTATCAACACTGAAAAAAATACAGCATTTGACTTTTAGGAGTCCAAAGTCAATTTGGCAGGAGGGACATCTAACTCAAGTAGAGAACAGAGAACAAAAGAAGTCAGGATATGATCATCTGCCAAAATATAATAGAAACAGTAAAGGAGGTCAGAGCAGAGAGGGGGAAAAGGAACTTGCTTAGCAATAGCAAAGAGCACAGCACAATATCCTATTCGTGGTAATTTCAGATCATGTTGAAAAAATTGTATAAATAAATAATGTTAATCTCCAGTGAATTTCTTTCTAAAGTTGAGATACAAATGCAGTCTCTTGGTTTTGTTCTCCATTTTCAATCCTATCAGCTTGGATTTAAAAATAATAAGATATTGAAAATCATACCAGTTCAATATGCAGCAGAAACTCTGCTCAACCCACAAATCAGAGAAGCAAAACTCCTAGAGGTGATTGACTCCTGGGGTCACAGTCACAGATATCCCCAGGTCAGTCAGGTTATCTATGCAAATAAAGGGTGAAGGGAGAGAAAGCCTGATTCAGAGAGAACTCATTCTGTTTACAAGATGCTGAAGCTACACATCTCCACCTGATAGTTCTCATGCATACCTTAACCAGTTCTTCACATCTCATCATTTTTTAAGAGAAGACACACAAATACAGACTTGTTTTTAGAAAAAGTAAAAATTATCATGTTTCAATTGGAAGCTGATTCAAAATTCTCCAAAACATTGTTCAGGCCCAACAACATATGTCTGTGGGTTGAATTTGGTTGGCAGTCTGCCGGTTTTCCACCTCTTCTTGAATTTATAGCTGCTCCTAAGAAAGCAGGAGCAGGGTGTAATGATTAGAGAGAACTAGAGTCCTCTGAGTAACTTCTGTGCACACAATGAATCCTAATAAATGGCTGGAGACTGACTAGCACATTTACTTTATGAAAAAGCTTCCGTTTGTCTATAACCTTTTTATTTAGGTCCTTCTTTTGTTTGTCTGCCTTTCACAACTAGGCTCATTTACTTTACTTGGAAGAACAAACTCTTCTGCTGCTAGTCCTCCTCAAAGCATTGTTTTAACCATTAAGATGTCTCCAAAATTTAACTTTTCTAAGTAATAACAAATATAATAATCTTTAGTTTCCCTGATTTTCACAAAATCATAAAATATCAAATACAGATCAGAACACCTATACTTGTAAAGGATCAATTGTCATAGGGCAAAGAAAAGAGAGTTTTAGTTTTGTATACCTTAGGTGGCAATAATAATAGTAACAACAATTGTGTATGTGCATGCACACACATACATGTGTGAAATTCTCAGTGCATAGGATGAGGAAACGTAGCCCAAGTGTGGTTGTATAGCCCATCATATGTGTTATCTCTTAATAGATGATTATCTCTTTTCCAGAAGTAGTCATGACAATGGATATAAATGATATGGGAGGACACAGAGAAAAAGAACTACTGTTCAATAATTTTTAATTAGGTAATCTGATAGACATTTTAAAATTCTACCATTTATGAATTCCTTTTCACTTCAAGATGTCCAAATCAAAATCCTATATTTTACTTTATGAGGGGTCTAAATTAAGACAGAAATTTGGCTAAATTACTTCAAATTACAGTTACACTCAGTTAGCTGGAACCTAGTTTGATAATGCATACAACTATCTCTTCTAACTCCTACTTCCTGAGTAGAGGCCTCTGAAATCTACTTTGAGGAAAGACAAGCAAAACAACTTATTTCAGTGGGAAAATATCCCCTAAACAAATCCTGGGTTGAGGTTCCTAACAATGCAGCTGAAGCTCTTCAAGCAATTATAGCAACATAAGAGCCTTTAGTTAAGCAGCCTAGAAAGGATACAATTTAAGATATATAATAACAGAGGATATTATAGTATCTTCAAAGACTAGCATTGAAAAACACACTCAAAAACTTTTAATTTAAATAATGTGGACTGCTAAAAATGTTTACTATTTTGATATTCTTGACTTCATGAAAGAAAGCTTTCAGTTCAGTTCAGTTCAGTCACTCAGTCATGTCCGACTCTTTGCGACTCCATGAATTGCAGCACGCCAGGCCTCCCTGTCCGTCACCAACTCCCGGAGTGCACTCAGACTCATGTCCATCGAGTCGGTGATGCCATCCAGCCATCTCATCCTCTGTCGTCCCCTTCTTCTCCTGCCCCTAATCCCTCCCAGCATCAGGATCTTTTCCAATGAATCAACTCTTTGCATGAGGTGGCCAAAGTACTAGAGTTTCAGCTTTAGCATCATTCCTTCCAAAGAAATCCCAGGGCTGATCTCCTTCAGAATGGACTGGTTGGATCTCCTTGCAGTCCAAGGGACTCTCAAGAGTCTTCTCCAACACCACAGTTCCAAAGCATCAATTCTTCAGTGCTCAGCTTTCTTCACAGTCCAACTCTCACATCCATATATGACCACAGGAAAAACCATAGCCTTGACTAGACGGACCTTTGTTGGCAAAGTAATGTCTCTGCTTTTCAATATGCTATCTAGGTTGGTCATGACTTTCCTTCCAAGGAGAAACTTTACTGTCCCCAGATTTCAGATTAAATTTGAATGAAAACAGCAATATTTTATGGAATCTGTTTTGTTCTCACACTAAATATCTTTTGATGTTTAACAAGGAAGAGAATGGCTTTCCACATGTTCAAATTGTTCAAGTTGTTTTACTCAAACTTACTATGTTTATGATATAAAAAACAACAACAAAAAACACTTGATGAAAGTTCTACAATAGACCTAGATTTCTTGTAGTATAAGCCAACTTGGTTTTTCCTTTATATAAAATAATTAATTTTGCAGCAAAAGTTAGGACTGGATATATGTTCTAGATAGCTAAACATCATATTTTAATTAATCTCAAATAAGATATTCACAGTATTCCTTACATGTACCTAGGTGTCTGTGTGTCAATCTATATACTAGATAATATATAATTAATGCTAAATCTATATACTAAATAATATATATTTATTTAGCTACCTACTCATTTCTCTTCTTGCTGTTCTCAACTGTGATCCACACACCACTCCCCCAAAACACCGGCATATTCCAAAGGGAATTTTAATTCCGGAAAACTTAATTAGAGCAAAAATATTAACAAGTATGAACCTAGTACCATTGGTCTTTAAAAATAAGACAATTGTAGTAATTGTTACAATTTTAGGACAATGACGATATAAAATTAAAAAAAAAAAAACTATATAATTCTGTCAAAGTTTCTCATCAAAGTTCAATGTGCATATGAATCACTAAGGGTGGTGGCCAAATGTGTTCTTTCTCAGGCTCATTCTCAGTCCTGCTAAATGGGAATATCTTTGGAAGGTACGGTGAAATATGCATGTCTGTGAAGCTTCTCACACTGATCCTTGAGAATCACTGCTCTACAGCTGTCAGCTATCTTCTTTCTCACTTCTAGAGTCTTTTTTTTTTTTTTTTTTAGCTGAAGTTGAGTTATTTCTGACCCTGCCTCTCATGGGAAAGCTTAATGTAGGGGATCTTTAACTAATTCCAGTGAAATGGAGTTCTGTGAATTTAATAATAAACTGTAACAAGTGATTATGGCTTTTAGTGTGCACTTAAGATACACAAATCAAGTATGTTACCTCCTTGTTTACAAGTCCCAGTGCCTCAGGAAGTCACACCTTCTTCATTAGGCATAGTTTTGTCCCTGACTACAACATCCTCTATTGGAAAACTGGTCATTCATTGCCTCATTTTCTTGCTAAGATTAAAACCCCACCTCTCTACTAACAGTCTTCTATGTGGGTAATCGAGCTAGCTCTGAACAAATACCCAATGTTCAGAACTCTGACTGTAACAAACCTCCTAGCTGATAAAAATCTGCAGAGCTGAACTTCTGAGGATTGCTCCTCTAAGAATGGGTATTTTTTCCTACTTGTTAAAAAAAGCTTTTTATTCAACTTGTATCCCCAGTTACCAAGTATTTACCAAGATTGTAACCGAATAGTTATGTAATTATTAGACTCAATGGCACCTACTGTCGATACCTGTGGATAAGAGAGCTCTTCAGCATCTGTTCACTTCAGATGTAGAGCCAGGTCCCAGGTCTTGTTTCACCTAGATAAATCACAAGAAATGACAGTTCCTTCTAATTAATATTTTATATATATATATATTTACACACACACACACACACACATGTGCTAAGTCGCTTCAGTTGTGTTTAACTCTGTGTAACCCTATGGGCTGCAGCCTTCCAGGCTCCTCTGTCCATGATATTCTCCAGGCAAGAATACTGGAGTGTCTTGCCATTTCCTCTCCAATATATATATGAGTTATTTATATAGAAAGAACATTATCCTACCTCACACAAACAGCAATTATTTCCAGAAGGATCACAGTTCTAAAAAAAAAAGTTTAAACACCAAAGCTTTTTAGAGGAAAATACATGAATAGTCTTTGTAGCCGTGGATTAGGCAAGGACTTCTTAAGAGGACAAAAAGAGCACTAATCACAAAGTTAGATAAGTGATACATTGGATATATTAAAGCTAAATCTCTACTAATGAAAAGATGAGTGAGTAAAAAGCAACCTACAAAAAAAAGAAAATCACTATTGCAACAGATATACTAAAAAGAAACTTGTATTCAGGATATAAAACAGCTCCTACAAATCAGTAAGAAAAGGACAATTTTGCACAGATACTTCCAAAGAATATCAAATAGCAATCAGCTACACAAATGAAATTTTGAGTGAAATAAGCCCAGCAATAAAAAGTATATATTCTAGGTTTCTGTTATATATAAGTTCAAAATAGACAAAACTTAAGAAGGTAGAATGATGGTTATCACTGATGGGGTTGGGGATAGACAGTGACCGGAAGGGAGCTTCCGAGGGCTTTTGGAGTGCTGTTGATTTTGAGTTTCTCAGTTTGGGTGTGGTTACATGAGTATGCATTCAGTTTGTGACAATTCATGTTATAAAAATACAGGCATACACACACATAAAAAAATTGATTTAAACTGTGTTTTAGGCATATGTTATTGAGCGAGAAAGAAATCATTTTTAAATGCATTTAAAAAGTTATTCTGAAATATTTGTATCTTAATGGGGCTATCATTGTCACAGTGATGGACCATATTACTGTCCCATTCTCAGACATGTCCCTTTGGCACTGAAATCCAATTCAATCAATTCAGAGTTTGAAGACATGGGCATTAGGGAAAGACTAATAGGATACAATAACAAATTTGCTAAATAAAACAAATGTCAGCCACATTTTACTACCCTCCATTACTGACTCTCATTAATTACTGTCGAACACTAATTATGCAATATGCAGCTTCCCCATATTTTAACTTGGGCAGGCCAAGATGGAGATAGAGGGAGCCTAGTGTACTGCAATCAATGTGTGATTAGATTTCATCTGCTTGATAAAAGGGCTTTGCAACTGAGTCATGTCCTTTAGGAAATAAATGCTATAGGACATGAAATTCCAGGAAACAAGCCATCACAGGTTGAAATGTGTATTTTTGCACTTGATACACTTCCAACAAAGATCAGAGAGTCAGGTCTGTCCCAGAGAATGAGACAGCTTGTTTTGCCAGTTATTTTAATTCTGTGGCTGCCGAACAACTTGTTGTACAGCTGATGTTTTCTGTGTAAGTGACATTTCATCGTCCGCTGCCCTAAGATAGTCACCCTGTTTTCCCTTAATTGATACTTGTACGCAAGAGGCGGAAAATGGCTCAGCATTTCTTGCTAGATTAGGTCAAAACTGACAGAGGAAGCAGAGAGAAGATTGCATTACTTATACCCCTTATGGTTCTCTTCTGTATCTAAGGAGATTGCCATTTCATAAAATTTCTTTTGCTGCCTGAACATCAATGTAATAATACAAGCATTTAGTTCCTATTTGCTTTTATTTCTTTTTTTTTTTAACTGCTTACCTGGTCACCAGTGGGAAATTCATAAGCAGTTCTACTAACTCTCAACTTAATTTTTCTTCTTTGTCCTTAATAAGATGCAATTGTATCCTTGGACCTCTCTTCCTTAAATGCTTCATTTTGTCTTTTCTGTGGAGCCTTTACTTTTCTCTTCATTTGATTTATAACCAGAAGAATTAAACATGCCTCTGAAAGTTCAAAGTGAGTTTCCTGAAGGTTTTTTGATTTTGTTTTTCCTGGATTGTGGGGTATTCTTATCACAAGATTAATGTTTACAAATAGATGTGGTGGTATTTATTCTGATTCAAAGTTAATTAAGAAGCATCCCATGAAAATGTTACTGTTCATTGTGCAGCCTCAGTAACTGGGGATCCATTCTTCTGGGTCTCTTTTCACCAAGTCTTTTGGAAAGAGATTATGTCTTTAACAAAGTCATCAACAGTTCCCAGAATCTATAAGACAAGCCCACATTCTTTAATGAAGCAGTAATATTTCTGTGCATGTGTGCTAAGTTGCTTCAATTGTGTCCAACTCTTTACAACCATATGAACTGTAGACTGCCACGCTCCTCTGTCCATGGGATTCTCCAGGCAAGAATACTGTAGTGGGCTGCCATGCCCGCCTCCTGGGGATCTTCCCAACCCAGAGATCAAACCCGAGCCTCATGTCTCCTGCATTGGCAGGTCGGTTCTTTACCTCTGGCATCACCTAGGAAGCCCCAAGGTTGTCCTGCTGCTGCTGCTAAGTCGCTTCAGTCGTGTCCGACTCTGTGCAACCCCATAGACAGCAGCTCACCAGGCTTCCCCGTCCCTGGGATTCTCCAGGCAAGAACACTGGAGTGGGTTGCCATTTCCTTCTCCAATGCATGAAAGTGAAAGGTGAAAGTGAAGTCGCTCAGTCGTGTCTGACTCTTAGCGACCCCATGGACTGCAGCCTACCAGGCTCCTCCATCCATGGGATTTTCCAGGCAAGAGTACTGGAGTGGGATGCCATTGCCTTCTCCGCAAGGTTGTCCTAATCCAGCTCTAATCCACTGTCTGTATCTAGCTTTCCAAATTATCCACTCCCCTCTATTATGTGTTGTGGATGTTCACCTTGCCTTTCCTTAAATTTTTTTACCTCAGCCTGCACTGCTCTTGAAATCCCTTCTCTGCCTTTTGAATCGTGTTTGTCATACAGTTTCAAGTTTATCATATGGTATCACTTTCACCATCACCAGAAATTGCCCTCAGACCCATTCTCTGTTGCACTCTAATCAGACTCCATTGTAAGTAAGCATGTATATGTCCAACTCTACTCCAGAATTTTTAATAATTTTTGTAGAAACTGTGGGACCTAGAAAGTCTGTTTCTCAGGGTAGAGGCTCAAAGATTATTTGAAATATAATATATGTTGCATTTCTCCCAGTAGGATTGAGACTAGTGGACTAAAGTGCCCAGGGAGGGAGCACTAGCAGCATGATACTAAGGTTGCCTACCACAGTTTTGTTCAGTATTTATTCTACTTAAAACACATTTTATATTTTACTTGTCATTTTCACTATTTAGGATACCCATGTGAAGAATAACTGTATTACCATTTATCCATGAAGCTGATCTGCCTGACTTTGTCAGTAAATGCAGCGTATCACCCAGATTTCTTGATATAAGTTAACTAAATGCAAAGTCTTATTATAACATTTCCTATATGTAATACCTGTCCAGTCAAAGACAATGTTACCCAGTGGTGTGGCTATGGTCAAATTCCTTTACTGTGAGCTTCCTTTCTCATTATATTTGACATTTTTGAAACTGAGTTTTATTGCACTTGCTCTGCTTATGAAAATGGTCTAGGGAAATTAGACTTAATAGAGATGTAGAAGCCACAGGGAAAAAAAAAAAAGAAAAGAAAAGCAAACTCGAAGGAAAGTGAAATTAAAATGTTATTTTGGTAAATGGCTGCTCTGGTGGAGATGACAAACAATCGCAATGCAAGTTAATTACTGACCTATCAAGAAAGGGTAGCATGGAGGTTGTGCCACACATTACTGGAGCAACCACAGTCACAAGTCATTTCCACAGGGGAAGAAACAGGCTGTGCTTTACCACAGATCAACAGATCTTTCCAGGGGACAGAAATGAGTTTCTCACAAATACAGTATCTGTCTGTGGAGTTTCCACACACTCTCAGTAGACCTGGAGAAAGCTCTTCCTACACATTCCGGAAAAGGAATGGGGTCATATTGCCACAAGGAGTTCCTGTGTGTCAAGGCAGAGAGAACCTTGGCTTTTGGTGGTTATGGTGACCATACAGCTCACTGCTACACAGTGGAAACCCAAGCTGACACCCAAGGAACGGGAAAACACTGAGGCACACTCAGTGCTTACCTCTGAGATAGTTCTCCTCACTAAGTCTTTAGTGGGAATCCATGTCAGGCAAGAGAGTCCTTCCATTTAGAGAAAAAATGTCAAGCACCCAAAGAAAATTGAAACTTGAGGGAGACTTTCTCTATTGTTAGAACATAGAACCCTGCTAAATCCCAAGATGGTCATAAATGTGGTCATTTTTTTTCTTAATAAGAAACAAAATGGTTGTCTGAAATGGAAGTAGGCTAATGTTCATATTTTTTAAATTTTGTATGATTTTCCAAATATACTTTAATGTTGGCGTCAAAGAGTATGAAAAACATTGCTTATTTGCAGCCTTATTTCATTAACTTACTGTGAAATATCCTTCGTTCACTGGTCCTCAGACCCACTGGCCAGAGTAAGTTATACATATTCTTTTTAAAATAAGAAATAAATTTGATCAGAAGCATTTCTATTGGTAATACTTTCCTGGGCTATATACTCTGGCCTTAACTAGGGTCCATATTTATTTTCCATTTCTATATTCTGCAAACATTTATTAAGTCTTTGTGGTTTTGTCAGGAAGCACAGGGATGTAAATGATTAAAGACTTACATGATCTATACTTAATATGGGTGCTCTACCATCATTTTATCCACTAGATCTCCATTAGATTTCCTTTGGAATTCTTGTTACCTTAGTTTTCCAGACACAGTTTCCCCCTGATCTAGGGGTCTGTGACCAAGGCAAGGATGTTTGGAGATGCAGCACTTGAGATCTGTCCTGGGACTACTTGGAACAGGTGGGGACACTTTGGGGAAGAACCACCAATATCCTTCAACTTTAATTTTCTCTGCTCTGTAGCACGGAAATAATTTCATAGTGTCCATTCAGTTTCTCCTAATTCAAATAATTCTTAATACACTTTTATTTTAATGTTTCTGATGCGAAAGAGATGTCAAAAATAAACTTTCTAACTCAGGAGACTTAATGTAATTAACAGAGTGCAACAGATAATCGACAGAGCAGCTATGAAATTTAGAATTAGATGAAATATCACATTCATTCCTATTTAGGTATTTGCAGTGTGAGTGGGAAAATCGGACCCAGAATATTACTGAGCCAACCAAGTCTGTTGAGCAGAGTCAAAGTTTGTGGGGCTCTTATGAAGTGCATTCTCATCACTGTTTCCTGTTTTTTAAACAGTATTGAAAGTGGAACTGGTGTAATATCACAAGCTATTCTTGCTCTTCTCTTGGTACATATAAAATCAGGAAGTCTAGAGAAATTGTGAAGGCAGCCTTAAGTGATTTACATTTAAATTTCTAACTCAAGGATGTTTATTTAGACAGTTTTGTAAAATAAAATTGACATTTTAAACACATGCAAAATGAACTAATTCTTCAATATTTTCCTTAGGCTTCCACCATGCTTCTGTGTGCTTCCTGTAAGAATATAAATGCATTAGTCATCATTTTTTTCTAATAGAATTTAATAACAGTGATGATGATGATGATAAGATGTTATAGAAGGAATACAGGAAATACTGAATAAGCATGTAGATCACATGAAACAAACTTAATATGACATATAGTTAGCAGAATGCTGGATGTTCTGAAACTGTATAGGAATAAACATAGAAAAGGGCTTCCCGGGTGGCACTGGTATAAAGAACCCACCGATCAATGCAGGAGACAAAAGAGATGTAGGTTCAGTCCCTGGGTTAGGAAGATCCCCTGGAGGTGGGGCATGGCAATCCACTTCAGTATTCTTGCCTGGAGAATCCCATGGACAGCGGAGCCTGGCAGATTATGGTCCATGGGGTCACAAAGAGTTAGACATGACTGAAGTGACTTAGCACACATGCACAAGCATAGAAAAATATTACTGATTTTTCGATATACTCTACCAAATCTAGAAACTCGAGGGTCAGTGAGAAATGAAAATACAGGTGGAACAACAGAATATGATTTCAAAACCCTATGCATGTTCTTGGAATAATAACATAAAAACTCATTGATTAGAGCTCTTCATTGCCTTCCTTAACACATCCTGAAATTAATACTTCTAGGTTCCTGGAATTATATTCTTCCCCTGATGCTGGAAGCAAGTCATGATGGACCCTGGGGTTTGAGGGTTTCTTTCGACTCATAGTTGGGCAGACTTTATAATGGAGTTTGTTCCCCTAGAAACTTCTTTCCTAAAGACTCAAAAATTAGAGTACCATGGCAAGCCATCACATCCCACAACTCCAGGAGACACCATTTACTAGAATACAATCCTGATCTCCTTTCCTTAGTCATAAATGCTGCCTGCCTCTACAAGTACTTAGGAACACACACAAAGTAGAATAACCAAAGCTTTTCTACTGTGAGATGTGTTCCCACATAGCCAGAAGAGTTTCCAGTATGAGACTCAGGTAAACGGTTCCTGAGGGTTAATGTGAAATCTGACTACTCATTTATGGTATTGTGTTAATTGCTATAATCACTCCTCTCCCATATATACATCTAAGTGATTCACTGAGCAGATGGATTAAGTAAAAAAAATGTAAGTAAGAATTGATGATGGCCTTTCAGAAATATTGACCCTGTGGATGTGATGGGGCCTAAGTAGGTGGGAGGGCTTTGGCAGCCAAAATGTTAAAAGGATCATAGTGTTCAAGGTAGAGGAAAAAGAATATTAGGGTGTGGGCGAGGGGAAAATGGGAAAGTTGAAGGAGTCTAAAGAGAAAGAACTGTAAGTGGGATTGGAATATGACTTGCAAAATTTGGTATAAAACAGCCTTATCCACTTGGTGTGAGAGGTTTCTAACAGGATGAAAAAGAATAAATCACCTCTGAACCCACAGAGCACAACAGTTAGAAGTTTCACAGCTACCAGTGCAACTGTCATTTCTGGCAATTATATTTCCTTCCTCCTCTGTCCTCCCCCTTCCCCAGTTCCTGCTGAGGGTGAGGGGGTCCTGCTTCCCTCTGTCTTGTACTCAGTTCTTCCACACAAGATGTTTGTGTGTTATGCCAAGGAAAGCCCTCTTCCCAAATTCTCTTCCTCAGAGTGTCTAGAATACCTTGCCTCTTATAGCACTGGTTGGCTTAGGAGGGTTGAGGCTCTCAGTTAATCCTTCAGCCTGATGAGAGGATAGCAAGATAATCAGACTTACCCACATGGATACTAAATGCCATTTCCTTCATGAAATCCAGCACTTGTCTTTTCCTTCAACTTCCTCGGTACTGTAGTATTTCTTTATAACACATGTGAAATTTTACCTTATAATTTCACAATTATTTGCATACCTCTGCACTACCAAGCCTTTTGCCCCAAAAGCCCAACTTGTCTTAATTTAGCTCCAGCATCGGCTGGTCTTCTTTTGCAGACTTTCTCTCTCTACACCTCACCGTTCCACCAGAGTCAAATGCCATTGCTTCTCTTCCCACCTGGGCACAACTCTTTTCTCATTTAATTTGATTTATTTATTTATCACACTCACTAAACTACTACAAAGCACTTGGCTGAAGCAAACAAAAACACAAAAAAGAACCTCTACTGTTGTGTCTGTCACTCAGGAAAGTCTCAATAAACCTTAAATAGGTCATTTATTTTCTGTGGGTAAGAGGAAGTTTGTGTCATTTTCTGTATTCTTCTTAGAGCAACATGAAACCACCATATTACAAATATGAGAATAACTATGAATAGTATCAAGGGAATAGCATTGTAAAACAAAATACAGAAGAAAAAATAAGAGAGCAATGTGCTTCCAACAAAATGTGAACTGGGTTCAGTTGGGAAAGGAAGTGATAGCTAGAGGAGTGAGAGAAGAGAAATAACATTAACCAGTGTAGGGGGAAAGCAGCTTAAAAGAAAGATCTAAAGGAGGAATTTTGAAATTCCTTTCTGCAGATTGTCCCCTAGAAAACAGGTGGGGAAGCCAGATAAGAGGTTTTTTAAAGAAATCCAGCCTGTTGACGGAAACCCATCCCCAGACAAATTATGGGTTAATTGTGAAATCAATACCAGAATGCAGATGTTGATTTGATGCTGAAATGTGTGCCGTCTGAGGAAGCAACATTTCCTATAAATGGCACATGGTGAGGCTATGTAAATTCAGTGGCTTCACGCTCTTGGTCAGAAGATAGTGGCTCTAGCTAGAGTATTTCCCTCACCAATGTGGCAAGCACACTATCTTTGGAGTACAAATGTAATGAATAATGTGGAAGATCAAGCCTTGAATGAACTCCAAGGAGAATCTAGATTCTTTTAGAAAAGATTTATATGTTTAATCCTTGATTCTCCTCAAGCATAATCCACATCCCTTGGACATTAAATCATACCAATGCGTTTTCACTGCTGCCTATTTGCCTGAAACTTTGGAGCTCTGTAAATCTGCAGTAGTACTTCAGCTCCCAGTTTTTAGTGCAGTGGTATCAGAAGTGAAAAGGATGGTGCATATCATAGCGGTCCTCCTGGTTGACCATGCACCCTCACTCTCAGTTTTCTTCCAAAGACAGAACAAGGGGCCATGGACTTGTTCAAAGGCATTAAGGTGGACATTACAGGCTGTGCTGCCACTAGAAGTCATCATGAGTTCTTTTTATGCAACTGTTGCTGCTGCTACTGTTAAGTCGCTTCAGTCGTGTCCGACTCTGTGTGACCCCATAGACGGCAGCCCACCAGGCTCCCCCGTCCCTGGGATTCTCCAGGCAAGAACATCGGAGTGGGTTGCCAGTTCCTTGTCCAATGCATGACAGTGAAAAGTGAGAGTGAAGTCGCTCAGTCGTGTCTGACCCTTAGCTAGTCTAATTATAATGAATCCAAGGTCTCCATCACAATCACAGTGCCTAGATTCTCATTGTTTCACTCATAATTACTTCATTCACTGAAACGCTGAAAAAACTCATGCCTTTATTATTAGCACTTTATCAATATAAAAAATCCATAGATTTGCTTTATTTTGAAATAATGTCTTCTTGGTTATAAAAAATTGAAGGCCTCGATAATAAATAATACACAGAATAAAACCAAAAATGTATTACCCTGTACTAGGGTATATGGAAAAATAACTATTTATATCATTTGCCTGTGATTGCATTTACTTTTTAAAACACACTGATATATTTAACCTTCTATATCTTATTCTAGTTATATAAAGAGATAAGTTCCCTTATGCATACATTAGTGGTCAGATTCGATCCATTTAAAAATTCTATTAAATGTAGTTGTAGTCTACATTCCATTTATATGGAATAGTGGGGATAAGACTTCCTTATTTTATTACTTCAAAGTTGTATTTCTAATGTTGTCAAAAGAGCCTTTTTGTTCTCAATTAAATGTTTTTTAAATACGTCACTCATAGGATTATGAAATGAATATATTTTAAATAAATGAAAATAAAATAAGTAGAAAAATAATTTGGTTCAGTCAGTTCAGTTGCTCAGTCATGTCTGACTCTTTGCGACCCCATGAATCGCAGCACGCCAGGCCTCCCTGTCCATCACCATCTCCCAGAATTTACTCAGACTCACGTCCATCGAGTCAGTGATGCCATCCAGCCATCTCATCCTCTGTCGTCCCCTCTTCCTCCTGCCCCCAATCCCTCCCAGCATCAGTCTTTTCCAATGAATCAACTCTTCGCATGAGGTGGCCAAAGTACTGGAGTTTCAGCTTTAGCATCATTCCTTCCAAAGAAATCCCAGGGCTGATCTCCTTCAGAATGGACTGGTTGGATCTCTTTGCAGTCCAAGGGACTCTCAAGAGTCTTCTCCAACACCACAGTTCAAAAGCATCAATTCTTCGGTGCTCAGCTTTCTTCACAGTCCAACTCTCACATCCATACATGACCACTGGAAAAACCATAGCCTTGACTAGATGGACCTTTGTTGGCAAAGTAATGTCTCTGCTTTTCAATATGCTATCTAGGTTGGTCATAACTTTTCTTCCAAAGAGTAAATGTCTTTTAATTTCATGGCTGCAATCACCATCTGCAGTGATTTTGGAGCCCCAAAAAATAAAGTCTGACACTGTTTCCACTGTTTCCCCATCTATTTCCCATGAAGTGATGGGACCAGATTCAGGAATTCTTTATATAACTATCCTGTAAACAACTTAGCAGAGACTTTCCTGGTAGCTTAGATGGTAAAAAATTCACCTTCAATGCAGGAGACCCAGTTTCAATCCCTGGATCAGGAAGATCCCCTGGAGAAGTTTAAGTTCAGTTCAGTTCAGTCACTCAGTCGTGTCTGACTCTCTGAGACCCCATGAATTGCAGCATGCCAGGCCTCCCTGTCCATCACTAACTCCCAGAGTTCACTCAGACTCACGTCCATTGAGTCAGTGATGCCATCCAGCCATCTCCTCCTCTGTCGTCCCCTTCTCCTCTTGCCCCCAATCCCTCCCAGCATCAGAGTCTTTTCCAATGAGTCAACTCTTCACATGAGGTGGCCAAAGTACTGGAGTTTCAGCTTTAGCATCATTCCTTCCAAAGAAATCCCAGGGCTGATCTCCTTCAGAATGGACCGGTTTGATCTCCTTGCAGTCCAAGAAGTTAGATATTACTAAAGTACAGTGAAGTGCAGTTGTTTAAAGTGTACAATTTGATCATTTTTAATACTTGTATATTGTTGTTAAACCATCATCACAATCAAGATAACAAACATATCTGTCACTCCCAAAGGGTTCTTTGTTTCCAGAGTCTACCCTGTCCCTAGGCAATCTTTGTTTTGTCTGTTTACTTTGTTAGTTTGTATTTTCAAAAATATTATATAAGTGCACCAGCCCCAAGCATCCAGTATCAGGCATCGAACCTGGACTGGCAACTCGTTTCATACATGATATTATACATGTTACAGTGCCATTCTCCAAAATCATCCCACCCTCTCCCTCTCCCACAGAGTCCAAAAGACTGTTCTATACATCAGTGTCTCTTTTCCTGTCTCGTATACAGGGTTATTGTTACCATCTTTCTAAATTCCATATATATGCATTAGTATACTGTATTGGAGCCAGAGGAATGGTATGGGGAGGGAGAAGCGAGGAGGGTTCAGGATGGGGAACACATGTGTACCTGTGGCGGATTCATTTTGATATATGGCAAAACCAATACAATATTGTAAAGTTAAAAAATAAAATTAAAAAAAAAAAAACCTAAACCACCACAACTAAAAATGTATATATATATATATATATATATATATATATATATATTATATAAGTGAAATCATAAACACGCAATGAGAACTTTTTAGGGAAAGGGCTTGGTTTCTTTCACTCTGCCCAGTAAGTTTGCAATTCATCCATGTAGTTGCATGCATCAGTTATCCATTTTTTATTGTTATATTGTATAGATAAACCAGAATTTTTCTATCAAGTCATCTGTTGGTGGACTTATGGGTCGTTTTTGGTTGTTTTTTTAAGTGAGTTCAGTTCAGTTCAGTTCAGTCACTCAGTCGTGTCCGACTCTCTTCACCTCCATGAATCGCAGCATGCCAGGGCTCCCTGTCCATCACCAACTCCCAGAGTTTACCCAAATTCATAACCATTGAGTCGGTGATGCCATCCAGCCATCTCATCCTCTGTCATCCCCTTCTCCTCCTGCCATCAATCTTTCCCAGCATCAGGGTCTTTTCCAATGAGTCAACTCTTTCTATGAGGTGGCCAAAGTATTGGAATTTCAGCCTCAGCATCAGTCCTTCCAATGGACGCCCAGGACTGGTCTCCTTTAGGATGGAGTGGTTGGATTTCCTTGCAGTCCAAGGGATTCCCAAGAGTCTTTTTAGTGAGGGGGGAAAATAAATATTCCACTTCTTTGTGTGCACTGTCCTTAAGGAAATTTTTAGTCTTTCCAATGCTCATTTTTCTCCTCTATAAAAACATAAGTATAATGTGAATATCATAGGAGCTTTATAAGGATTAAACCAGCTAATTGCCTGGCACATAGTAAATACTCAATAAATATTAACTTTTTAAAAAATATCACTCAGCTGCCTAATTGGTATCAGTTTTTCCTGATACCACTTTTCCTCCTATTAAAATGCTTTTATTTTTTCCTAATTATTTTCATGTCCACTCAACCAGAACATTACCACGATTTTAGCCTGGTTGTCTGTCCAACCAATGTAGAAGTACCAATACAATTGGCTCCTTAAAATATAATCCTTCTTTAGGATTATATTGACTTTTAAAACTGACTGATGACAGTTTTTTCTAATATTGTACCCAATTGACCAGGTTAGCACTGAAGCATCTGTATAGGTGAGAGATGGAGACAACACTCAGGCAGAAGCGGATCTGTTTCTAGAAACTTAGAAGCTATATTTGCATTGCAAATGTTCTATTTTAAATGAGTAGATGTATTCATTTGAGGAACTTGTGGGCAGGAGCAGCTGAAAAGGATTATGTATTTGGGAAGCAACTCAAAGCCCTCTTGGTCCACCCACCCAATTTATTTTCTTTGTTTTCTTTTTCTGAAGTATTCTTTTTTCATAGCCACTCCTTTAAAATTTGCCCACGCTGGATTTTCCTGGCTGAATCAGACTCCTTCCAATAAAATAAATGTAAATAAATAAATAAACAGTGTTGATGTGTTGATTTTCTCTTTCTTCATAAATATTATATCCAATAAGTTATTAATACTAAACCTAGTTCAGTTGGCAGATGGCAGTGGACAAAGGAATTTTAATTTTTCCCTGTGGATATTGCAAGTAGAGGTGGGGCTAGGACTCTGAACCAGGCTAATGAGGCCAAGCCAACATATTTGATAGTCAGTGGGACCAGCTTGGTTTGCTCTAAAGCCAATTTTATACACTTAAATTTGACCTTATTCACAGTTTTTTGGGTTTTTTTTCCCACTAAAAAAAAAGTTGCCAGTAATAGTATCTGAAAGTGGTGTGGGATGGGGTGGCTAATAGATCAAAGACATTGTGAATGAAAACAGCATATACCCTGAAAATGCTTAGTTGGCAATAGCATTTCTATATAAGGGAGACCATATCATATTGTCATTAGGAGTTTCTTAATCAAATGAAGGAACTACACAGAATTTGAGTGTATTATATTTGAATTGAAATCCTCTGGCATGAATACAGTAGTGTTGGAATATAGAGGTCCTAACTGATAAAAAACAAACAAACAAAAAACACACTGCAAAATAACTACCTTCTTCCTCACCACTCAAAGAGGCGGAGACTTAACGCCATTTTTGTGCCTTAATGATGAATAGAGATGTCCACTCCACCAAGAGTTTTTCATGGAAAACTATGTATATTTAGAATAATATAATACTTTTATATTTTATCAGGATACCACTGTACTATGCAGAAATCTACAAATTCTGATATCCCTGTGGAAACACTGAATCCCACCCGCCAAGGCACTGGAGCTGTGCAAATGAGAATCAAAAATGCCAACAGCCACCATGACAGGCTGAGCCAAAGTAAATCTATGATCCTCACCGAAGTTGGGAAGGTCACTGAACCTGTAAGTCAGACACCCCAAGTTCCCTGATATAGAATTTTATAAAAAAGTAAAAGGGCGGGGGGCTAATTAGCCGTGTTTTATTTGTTTTCCTAATGTGCATGAGAAAACTGTTTTTGTAATGCATTTTATCTTGCCTACTTATAATCATAATAATATCCCCAGTTGCAAAAGAAGAACTGGGCTTAATCCAGAGTGATAAAGTGGATTTGGAACTAGACTGAAGAGCACCTTTGACTCATTTTAAGGGCCTCCACTATCATGCTTCAGTGTCATAAAAATAATGAGGTTATGCTGGCATGTGGTGTTTGTACTTCCAAATACAGTACATCACTTTGAAAAGCCAGAGGCTAAAATTAGCTAAGAATAAACTGAGAAAAAATATAGTTTTTAAATGTGAAAATCTCTTCCTTAAAAATCTTCCAACAATATATGATATTGGAAATTGCAGTCTGATTTGGAATGAGTTTGAGCAGTGGAAATGGTGTGGCAATTTAAGGTTTGGAGAGGAAGCCATTTTGTCTCCATAATGTGTCATTAGGAAGATTTGAAATAAAATAGTTAGAGATGAACTCTACTGCCAATTGTGTCCCTGCCCCTGCACTCATCCTGAGCCACTAAACATACTGATTGCAATGAGTCTCCTCTGGTTAATTTTCTTCCATAATGGTGGTAACTTGCAGCTGAGGCCATAGGATGGTACAAAATTATTTATGCAATGTTAGCCACTCTTTTGGACCCCGGATCTGTTTTGTTGCTCACAGTGAGAGCAAGAGCAAGAGCTAGGTTAGCTGGGGATAGCCTGTGAGTCCCAGTCACCCTGCAGTAACATGTGAGCTATTAATTGAGTGTTCTGTTAATATCATAGGGGCCTATGAAATATTCAGCTCCCTAACTGAGTTATTAAATGAGATCAACTTGCTGAGTAGCATGTTACTGATTATATTTATTCCCTGTTTTTCACTCGAATTTCAAGTGCAGAATCAACCCACCACAATTTCAGGAGCCTGAGGAATACATGATTTTAACCATTCTTTTTTCAGGTATTATAGACAGATGTAGCATGAGGAAGCCAGTGATTATATTTTGGAAGTGAGAAATATATCCCTAGATAAGGTTCTGAGAGAAACATTTTTCTTTCTTTCTTTTCTCATTTAAAAGTATTGTCTGCTGGGAGGCACAACACAGTCAGCCTGACTTTGAAACCTGCTAAACCGTTCCTCAGCCGTGAACTTGAGATAGTGGTTAGAGTAAATTATTGGAATCTCTATAATGTATTATCAGTAAGAACTGTACCTTTGAAAAAGTTTAAAAGTTAAGTATATTTAATGATGCCTAACATATTTTATTGGCTGTGTTTAACAAAAGGCACTATGCCGCAGTTGTTTTTGACAAGCATGAAAACATCACAGCATGAGACTGCAAAAGGAATTATGGAGAGAAATTACAAGTGATCCATCTCTCAATGAATTATCCACCTCAATAGCCCGCAGAACTCAGCTACCAATTAACACCTACTTTATTACATGTTGGGATGTACTTAATAACTTTCATGTGTTTATGCACTATTACCTTGACTGATGCCTCTTGTACAATTAGGCATAATTGGCATATCAATATGCAAAAGTTAAAAGGATTAACCCTCTTAAAACTAATGAGCATTTCTGTATCCAGCTGCTAAATGAGACAAAATTAGCATTTTTCACTTTTGGGCAGGATTTTATCATGCAGTTTCTCATTGTTGATATTACCTTGTTACATAACTTTAGTTTGGGGGGTTGTATGCTGGACTGCTGGAGAATCAGAGTTTTCCAAAGTTAAATTAGCTATAATTATCCCAGCTTTTGTTTCCGCATTCTTAGCCTCGGCAATATGTATTCCTCGATAAGGAACAAAAATAAAAGTTACTTTTGGTTATGTGTGCTCAGTGCATAATTATATAAAAGGGATATTTTAGTGAGGATATGTCATTTCACCAAGAAAACTTGGCTCAGAGATCCTGTATTGAAAGCTTGCCATGGCACTAATTTTCTTTCTGTCTCAGTTCTTTTCATCTCTTTTTTCCATGCACAATTTTCTGACTAGATACTGACAGAATGTAAAGTATTTTGGCATATTTATTCAAACAAGCCTGTTAAAGATATCTGCTCAAGCTAAACTAAGAACTTGATTTCTCAGAAGTTGGAAGTTGGGGTAAGGTCAAGGGGGAGATTTTGAACTTAGGGAAAGTGGGCGAAGATATACACTGAAATGTGTGCAGAAGTTCACATGTAGCATGATTTTCTGTAACAGACACAAATACATTTAATTTGTACAGAAAGAAATTGAGTATTTAGAAACTATATATGTATTATGTGCCCTATTTAATATACTTGGCATATATATACTATTTGTTACTGCCATGCCAATTATGCAAATTAACAAGGCTTAGAGTATATACTAACACAGTCTGATATTACATTACTATGATTTCACCTATAATAAAAAATGATAGTAATTCTAGGGTCAGATCTATTATGTAATTTTGTCATTAATTTATAAAGTCCTTTTTTAAAGTTGATTAATTAAAATGTGTGTAGTAAGACTCTCATATAAAACTCTCATATATATGTCATAGGAGCCTATGTCCTTGATGTATTAAATCGAGGAGTATTTGAAATGCCAATATAAACATTTATGCGACCCCAAACTCTGCAAACACAGGTGAATTTACTTGTTGAATTAAAAGTTTTTATTGCCTAAGTGCTGCAGGGAAGCCTTCCAGTAAAACAGGTATCAATAGTCCATTAGTATTTTATTGGTGGCATGCATCATTTTCTTTAAACACCAAAAAATCATTTTTATGTGGCTCATAAGATTGACGCCTTTTCAAAATTCAAAGAGGCCACTTTGCTTTCTAAGAAATGTTGGAGAGATGGGAAGTTTGGACATGGAATGACATGGTTAGTAAGAAAATTGCATATCTGTGAGAACGGTCTGGCGGTTTCGTGGGGAGGGAACGCTCTTTGGTCTCAGTGATTTGTTATCTCCCTGCCCCCTGCCCCAAGCACCAGAGACCTCTTAAAGGTGGACTGATGGTTTACCCGAACATGCTAAATACAGAAGCAGAAGGCTGAGTGAGCATAAACAGGGGCAAGTAAAGTGTGGGGCGAAAAAGGCTAATGTGCAATCCAGAGAATAGCTAATACAAAAGGTTTAATGTGACTTTGATGTTATTTGTAAGAGGGATGCCCAGCCTACTAGACAGCTTGAAAATAGATATTAATGAAGAGTTTAAATAGCCCAAGTCAGGAAACCGCAGACATAGGATTTGCAGGCAGGAGCAGTTCTGGCATTTAATACCGGTGTCTTAAGCAGCATCATGTATGAATATTCACCATTTCCAGCTTGTAAACCCCACAGAGTGCATCACTCCATTCATAGCCATCATAGACAGGAAAATGTTTTATTTTTATTAGTATTCAGATAAAGACTTAGTTCAAGCCATTTCTAAACATTAACATACAAGACTCCTTGTGCTTCTGTTAACAGACAGTGTTCCTTCATTTTTCTTTTCAATATATTATAAGGGAAAAAAAGGAAACAATTTTCCTTTGTTTCTTACTTCTGTGATTATAGGATACTTGCCAAAGTTGTGGCTAGCTAAAAAGGCAGACATAAAAATTGCTACTAAAAATATAAGCCTTCTGTTTAGCAGAGATTTTGAGAAATATTATGAGGCTGTAGGACTTATCCCTGTTTATTTCAAATCAAGCTTATAGTTAGGTTTGAGGCTTTGTTTGTATAAATTGTCCTGAAGTGGATCCTGATATTCAATTAAAATGACACTAAATCACATTGAATTGATAAGACTTGGCATCTCAAACAAAGGTAATTGCCCGTATTGGTTTTATACAAAAATAGCACTGCTTGGAAAATGTGCAGCCAACACAGACTGTCAACTCCATTTATAGATCAATATGTGAAAACCATTGATCAGGCAGGCATGTATAACAGTAACACTTTGCATTTATTTGTTGTTTTTATACCACATTAAGGCTTACAGGATTATAGGCTTCCTAAATATTTTGACTTCCTCATAAATATATGATCTGTTGCATGTTAATTAAATGAGAGTCTGCAGCCATTTCTAAATTTGTCTTTAGTTTGATGATTTCCTTTTATTGCTGTGGATCGTATGATCTGAAAATGGATTAGTTTCCTTTTGCGTAAAGATTATTAAAGCTTATTTTTAATGTGTCCTATTTAGTATAAGATGTGGCTGCCTTTTTGCTTTGAAAAATATAGATACAGAAAATTATTTTCTCTTAGCGAGTGGCTGATCTTTTTTTATTAACTGGGCATTCTCAGAGCTCAGGGTAGAATTATTTCCTGACATATTTTGCACATGTTGTAGATAACGGGTCTTCCTGATTTTTCCTGATAGAATGAATTTGTTTTCTTTCTTTTTTTTTTTTTGTCTAGCTCTGAAGTACAGGCATCTAATCAAACATTGTGTGGAAAACAAACTGATCATCTCAATTAAATTCTAGACACACACAAATATAATTTGAATTCTATTTTCCTGATTGGAGAACAAGCCTTACAAACTGTTCTTATACACTGCATTCTGCAGTTAAATCTTTCTTATCTCATCAATGTAAGGACAGTGTTTTGTTCCTAATCTTTATCGAACTATTGTGGATGACATTTGTAAGCCATTTTGGTTTATGAGGAAAAGCTGGAGGACAGTGGAGTGAGACTCTCCATAGATCCAAATCTCAGATACGACTACAAAATTATTTGTCTTCCACTGCAATTTTCTTTGCCACTGAGAGGTCAGTTTTGTTGAGAAATCTTTTTATATCCTCTATATACATTAGGACTACTGCTTTCAAGACAACACTTGGTTTTATATACGATATTAAAACAATAATAGAGAAACAAGTTTTCAGAAATAGCCCCCCCCCCAAAAAAAAAGAAAGAAATCATGATATTCAAAGGTTACCTAAGGTAACCAGTCTGCTGTAAAGCAGAAGAAAATATTTATTAGCTAGATTTTTTACTTTTACATAAAATGCCCTGGGGGGGGAAGGAGGAAAGAAGAATCAAAACCACTAGAGATTTCTTTCCTGTCCTTGCCATCCTATATCATCTCATGCTTTGAAAATCTTTAACTCTGTTTACCAAGCACAAATTGGACATGCCAAAGGTTCGGGAAGTTTTCATTGACAGTGTAGAGTCTGTACTTCAAAGAATGAGCTGGGGCTCTTGAGTTCATGTTCGAGCTTGCGTGGTTTCCATTTTAACTTGAGCATAGCTAAATTTGTTTATAATCTCCTACTGATTGAACATGGCGCTGAATGTACATGAGATACATTTTTTTTTTTAAGTTAGTCCTCTGATTACTAATTTGAATCCAAAACTCTAACCTTGTTAGCATCTGGACTTATTTCCATAATAACAACCCCTTCAGAACCTACAAAGTAATGAATAATTGACAACAAATGAAATGTTTTGATAGTTGTCGGCACAAAGCATGTTTAATGTTTTGTGTTGCTTCCTAGCTAATTATGTAGATGACACATTTGTCAGACCTTGACTGCCATTAGAAACGTGTTTCCAGAGGGGAGAAAAACAGGCTATTCATAGAGTAATTAACTAGAATGCTCAATGACCTGTGAGAGATTCAAATCGCTGCCAGTTCAGACATTGTTTTGTTACAGAAGCAGAGGGGTAATTAAAATTCCAAATTACAGTCCTATGATGGAGCATTTGTTTGTTGACAGTATACTCTTACTCTAGTTTGTTAATTCTTTTTAAAATTGCTTCTAATCCATTTTATAGCTTTAGGAGTTCTGTCTTTGAATTTACTGACAACTAATATTATGGTAAATTGTACTTCAATGGGGTACTGCCCGCCTCACAGTTTCAAGGGAGCACAAGGTGGGTGGGATAAAAATAGCTCCTTCCCTAAACTGATATATCAGGTGCTGTCAGTGGGAATGCCACTAAACTGGAACATCTTGTTAAATACTGTATTTCCAATTCTGTATTAGGGGGAAATGTCCTGGCAGAAAATAGAGAGATAAAAAGGAAAGCGATGAACATCAAAAAAGGAGGAAAAAATACTCTCCCAACAAGAAATGATTGATTAAGGTGTTTTATTAGACAAGGAGGAAGAGAGAGGAGATAGGGCTGAGGATGATGGGGAAGGTGTTGAGATCAGTGCAGAAGATGTCTGTATGAGAGCTCTCTTGGATCACTCAAAAAACGGGTGTTTCTACAGCAGTAAACTCCATCTCAGGTCAATAATAAACTGTAGGACAGGGGTATCACGCATTAATTTTTTTCACAGCGTTATTGGCATAGTTTACAAATCTGGAAGGCTAACATAATCTGAAAAAATCAGCTCAAGAGAAATATTTATTTAGGTTGCTGAAAGTGAGAATATAGTTTTATTAAAAAGATCTGACAGAAGTCACACGGTGTTTGATGCAGGCGAGCTGACAGAGGCATCCAGTGGGCGTTGATTATCCCGAAGTCACTGTCAGCTAGGATTGATTTTCACTTTCTCCGTTTATGTAACGGTTCCTGTAATACAGCTGACCCCGAATCACGTTACCTTGTCATTTCTCTGCATGGATCAAGAAGAGATGAGCTGAAAATAGCTAGACACTGACCTTGAACTTGCCAGAAAAGTGAGAAGTGACAGTGGGGTTTTTCTGTAGTACATGTACAGAGATGAAGGCAAACTGTGCCTTATGTTGAGTTCACTGCAGCAGCACAAGGGGGCAGAGCAGTACTAGAGATTACAGGTAAAACTGCTTCTGCACCAGCATGTACAGGCTCTGAAATACCAAGTTGAGACAGAGGTCTCATTTTTACGTCTTAGTGTAGACATAAAGGAGAATTACTGATGAATCAAAATCTCAGGTCCCCTGATGTTCATAATCAGTAATCTTAAAGTGTACATTCTAATTAAAAAAAAAAAAAATGTTACCTAATACTCTGTGTGGCAGCAACTATGCTTTTCCACCAAATTATTTGCACCATCTCTTATTTAATTCATATAATACTCTTCACCCTTAAAATAATTTTGGAACCACAGTCACTATTATTAAGGGGAAAAGTGAAAGTGAAGTCGCTCAGTAGTGTCTGACTCTGCAACCCCCTGAACTGTAGCCTACCAGGCTCCTCCGTCCATGGGATTCTCCAGGCAAGAATACTGGAGTGGGTTGCCATTTCCTTCTCCAGGGGATCTTCCCAACCAGGGATCGAACCCAGGTCTCCCGCACTGGAAGCAGACGCTTTAACTGCTGAGCCACCAAGGAGCCTTATTGAAGGGGCGTTTATGGCAAATTCCTAAGATGATATGAGTCATTTCAGGTACAGTTGTATCAGAAGCTGGGAACAGTATTTTTAAACTTAGTTGTCGTGAGTTAGTTGCTAAGTTGTGTCGGACTCTTGTGACCCCATAGACTGGAGCTCACCAGTCTCCTTTGTCCATGGGATTTCCCAGGCAAGAACACTGGAATAGGTGGCCATTTCCTTCTACAGGGTATCTTCCCTACCCAGGGATCAAACCTGCATCTCCTGTATTGCAGACGGTCTCCTAAATTGCAGGCAGATTCTTTACCACTGAGCCACCAGGGTTTTTTACACTATTAAGTATCAAAACCCCAAATTAAAATTGGACAGTGTTATATGATGATTATAGGCACAAAGAGGTAAAATGCAAGCTGCTAAATAATGTTTGCCATTTGATTTATGTTTTTATGTGCCTTGTACATTTTCCCATTTTAATACTTGCCTCACTTTTCAAAAATTTTCTTTTCTTAGATCATCATTATAACTTTGATTAATCCAAAGCACAGTGTGTTCAGAATATTGTCCTTTGATTGTTAGCACTTAGTTAAGTTAAATCATTGTTGTACTGATGCGGAATGTTTCTTATAAATGACACTCGACTTGCCAAGTGAAGCAGAGAACTGAAGCAGATTGAGAAACAGAAGAACAAACACTGACTTTATCCCCTAGGTTGTAAGTGCCTTATGTAATGGCAAAATGGTATCTTTGTGTGCATGGTTGCACAATAACATTGCAAACCTCTACAGTAATAAGATCCTTTCTTGCCTATAGTAGATTCTTTCTTTGTGTTTATACATATATAGTAAATAAACATACCTACATCTCTCACTTCAGAGTGAGAGGGACATGTATATAAAATTTATATATTTGAGCTTATTTTTATATTCTCAAAATATAAAAGGGAAAAGAGCTGCATACATATATCTACAAGCTGAAATATCCAGATTGCTACAGTACTCTTTTTTGCAATAGATTTAACTCAGGACAAACAGACAATGTTAGATCTGAGAAATAAGTAGAATTCCAATAAATTTTAAGAATAAAATAAATAGATCATTTGGTTGCCAGAAATGAGGTTGAAAATATTCAGAACAACTGTGTTATCAGAGATCTCTAGTACCTTGTTTTTGTCCTCACATAGAAGATGATAACTTGTGTTGTTGGAGCATAAGTCCTTCAAAGTAGGTCTTGGGGTGTGTGTGTGTGTGTGGTGTGTAGGAGGGGTGAGGATAAGGCAGATTTACAGTTAAAAAGTTGATGTGTCTAAAATTGATGTCTTGAAGGCAAATCGTGAGGAAGAGTCACTTTCCTTTAGAGTCACACAATCTACATTGCATTTCTGTTCCTCAGAGTGTGCAGGGACCTCGTGTGTGCCCTCTCCCAGGTGGTAGGAAGCCCATCTCTAAAGAGTTGATTAGCTTCTGCTTCTGAGACCAAGGCATATGTAAAGGTGTTGGCTGCTAAAACACTTCCCCAGAGTTGTCATTCCACCACTCTTCAGTGTGTAAGGCTTTTAATAAGGGACTCTAGTCCCTCATGTGTTCAGATCCAGTTTATTGTTACCATCTGTTTAATTATACTCTCAGGTTTGTGTTGGGAAGCATGAAAGTATGTTATCCAGTCTTTGAATCCCTGTGTTCCTAAAGAGATGTGGCTAAAGTGCATGTCAGTTTTCAAAGAGCATATTAAAAACTGATAAGCAGAACCATCTCCAAACAACACTATGTAGGAAAAAAAGACACTTTTTATGTTAATGCATGTTGCATGTAATTAGCAGGTGTACACTGATGTGGCACTTTCTCCCGGAAATGAGGCCATCTTCTTTACGTACAAACTCATATGCTTCTTCTTTGTGATGATGGATTCTGATTCCCATTCACTTCCAATTCACTGGTAATAAGTTTATTGGGGAAGAGATATGGAATTTGAGTTGTAATAGGATGTATAGCTGTCATATGCCAAGCAAGTTTAAGGATATGATAAATTGGGAGATAAATAATATCCTCCAAAAATGAGAAGAGACTCTTTGAGAAAGGTGAAAAAACCCTAGAGGAAGCTGCTTTATTCTTTCTCTTTCTCCCCCTCATTATTATTATTGCATTCCTTTTTTTTTTTTTTTCGGAGAAACACCAGCATTTTTTTTTTTTTTAATGGTAGCTCCTGTAGTCACCATGATATGGTACATTTTTCCCCATGTAAATACCTTTGATAAAATTACATTGACTGACTCAGACCTCTCACTCATTTATGTGCAAATTATTTTACATACCAGATTTTGGGTGAAATAAAACTTAAAATGAAACAAAGCCAAATTCTGGTCTTTACGTATCAAAATGTTGTAGAGGTCTGGCTCTGAAAACCAAAAGGAAATCAGTTAAATGTTTATACTTTCTAAATAAAACCAAAACAACAAAAAAAGACAATGGCTGCTAGTGTTTTATTTCTTTTGTCCCTGAGGAGATGATCTCAATAAGCTAGTTTCCCTGAGATTCGAAGATATTTGATTAATAATGTGTTTGAAAATGTCCAGAATTACTTATTTTTATTGTGAGTGCCTTCCACAGTACCATAAACACAGACAACCATGGTACTGTTCCTTTTTTTTTTTTTTAATTCCTTCATGAGGAAACCGGTGCTGGTCTTGCCTGATAATCTTGTTTCTGTGGAGGAGCAGGAGGAGGAGTAGTGATGACACTAACTTTCCTCCACTCCTTTTGGACACCTGACCTGCTTTCTTTCCCACAGGGTAAAAGGCAACTGCAGACTTCATATTTCCAATGAGAAGGGACATGTGTCTCCTTGCATTGAATTGTCTTAGATCATATCATGTAGCACAAAGTGACCCAATAAAGGAAGACAGGAAAACAAAATGACAGTTTTGTTTGCTCAAATATAAACACCGACATCGAAACATGGGGGCAAATCCTAGAGGTCCAACCGCCAGATCACAGGAATTAAATAGCAAGAAGTACTGCTAAGTAGTGATATTCTGTGCTTAAATAAAATGTGTTCAAGGTGTAGTCAATAATCACCAGGGAAAGGATAATGAATAAATAAGCTTAGTTCAGGTTAGACGAACTGATCCATGAGAAAGTGAATCTAGCTTTGACAATACGTCACCCACTGTGGTCTTACCTATAGATCGTAGCCTGACAGTGGGTAACCTTACATGACAACATCCTCTTTCACCGTGTATTATTGACAGTGTCCATGCCAATAACACGTGATCAAATAGAAAGGAAAGAACTTTACATTCCTGGATGTGCTATCTTTAACCTCTGTACTTTTAATATTATCCTTTAAAAAAAGGAAAAGAAATTTTCTTTCTTGTCTTTAAAGTACTAATGAATAAGGTTTTACTGTCACACAGATTATTAATTTGGCATCTTTTTGGCTCTCATCTATAACACATTTTAGATAATAAAACTCTGAATATAAGGGACCATTATAGTGGATAATGTTCTTGCATAACAAAAATCCTACAAAATGTCATCCAGTAGTGTGTTCTAAGGTCCCTTCATTAGTAATTTCCTGCTCACAAAGTTATGATCATCCCAACGCAGCCTCTGTTTGTGTCCCTTTAAGAGACCCCAGAGTGGAAATGGGTGAGCAGGTCAACTACTTTCATCCGCTCATTCATTAGTCCATTCTTTTTTATTTGGCAGATATTTATTGGCAGCTATCAAAGAGGGCTTTGAAAACTGGGGACACAAAGCATAAAGGTTCTCTGTTCTCTTAGAGTTTACATTCAAGTGAGGTAGAATCTGGGTATAATACCCCAGACTCATCCTGTTTGCTTCCTAGATGTCATCATTGTCACCACCTGCTCTCCCTCATTCTCCATACTGATACTAGCATTGCCTACCTTTCACCTTGCCACAGATATTGTATACAGTGTTTAAAAGATACTTATGAAATAGCAGAACTTCACTGTCTCTTCCTATAGATGCATTTCTGTGGGTTGTATGTCTCAAACAAGAGTTTTTTGCTTTTTTTTTTTAATGTGAAATTGTGGAACTCCAACCTGATTTTAGCCTATTAATACTTTAAACTCTCTTTTGCACACTTTGATCTATTTCCCATGTAAATACAATATTTCCTTTAGCAAATCCAAATTATTAAAGTTCTTTCTTTGGTAACAAGTCATGGTACAAGTGTTCCCAACTGGTTCAGTTTATAATGCCTTTTTATTCATCACCCATTCTTAGTCCCTCTTCCATTGTTTTCGTGAACTTATTACGTATGTTTAACTGGAGTAGTTGAAATAATAATTTTATGACTACAAATTAAAGTGTTAGAATGTATACTTGACATCTAGGACTGTTTATGCTTTCAATATGAAGACTGAACACAGAACTAATTTAGAAGTTTACAGAGCATTCAAAATTTTCTCCAAGTTCTTGACTCTTTAGTAATTTTTAATGTGATCTTTGCTGTTGAGATATGACTGAATATTGTCCTCCAAGTACCCGTGCTTTGTTGAATTTTGGGGGGTTAATCATGGAAGGAATGATTTAATTTACAAACCTACCTAAGTGGTCCCTATCATTAGTGTTATCCTCATCTATTTAAGAGGAGCATGCCATCATAGTCCTTAAAACACATTGCTGGCTATGACACTAATGTGCTCCTACACTGAAGCAAAGGGGATAACACTAAGCACAAAGCAAGATCAGAGAGCATAGGCTCAGTTGGCAGAATGAGCTATTTTAAGGCTTACTGTATTCAGGAAAAAAAAAGAAAGAAAGAAAAATGTTTTGAAGAGTAATTTCTTCAAATTGCATAGACAAACTAGGGCCAAAATATAGTAATATCCAGGTTTTGTAATAAACCAATCAGTTGACTAGTTTAAAGATTTAGCTCCATGTAGAGCAAAGTGACTCCTAGATATTTATGAATAAAGGCATATTTCCCTTACTGTGCTTCACTCTATGTCACATCATAGACTGCCTTTTTTCATTTTTGTTTTTTACAAACTGAAAGTTTGTGGCAACCCTGAGTCCAGTGAATCGGCGAGATTTTTTCCAGCAGCATTTGACTATTTTCATGTTTCTGTGTCACCTTTTGGTAATTCTTGTGATATTTCAAAATTTTTCACTATTAACTATATTTGTTATAGAGATCTGTCTGCGATCAGTGATCTTTGATCCTACTTTTATAATTACTTTGGGATTTTTTAGAAATAAAGTATTTTTTATTTAAGCCATGTACATTTTTTTAGACATGTTATAGACACAATAGACTAAAGTATAGTGTCAACATAATTTTTATATGAACTGGGAAATCCAAAACATTTGTGTGACTAGCTTCATTGTGATATTAGCGTTTTTGTAGTGATCTGGAATGGTATCCGCAGTGTCTGTAAGGTATGCCTGCACTTGGTCATGCACAAAATAGGTTCTATTGAGACTTCATAGTTTCTTAATTCTCTCATGTGTGCATAATTGGACAGAAGTCTTGCCATGAGTATGGACAAGGAAACCCAAACTAGATACTGGATGCATTAAAGAGATCTGTTTGCACCCTTTGACTGTCAATCTGAGCTTTTCGCTACTCATGTTGACTTTTCAAGTTCTGAGCTCCCCACCTTCTGCCTGAATGCTTGCTGAAGCCAGTCTTGGGAGGTCTTTGCTTTCCAAGATCACTAATGTATACTTGGAACTCCAATGGCTTCCTTTTACTTATGCTTCAAGGATTTATTTAAAGACAGTATCAATTTCATATATACTTGTGACAACAGACTAATGGTCTAAAGTAGGGTTTGCAAACAAGTGAATGAACCAATTTTGCCCATAGGTATTTTTTGCGTGGGATTTTGTTTTTAAAATTTTTAATTTGTTTCTAGTTTACTTCACTCTGTATAATAGGCTCCAGTTTCATCCACGTCATTAGAACTGATTCAAATGTATTCTTTTTAATGGCTGAGTAATACTCCATTGTGTATATGTACCACAGCTTTCTTATCCATTCTCCTGCTGATGGACATCTAGGTTGCCAGGTTCGATGCATGATACAGGAAGCTTGGGGCTGGTGCACTGGGATGACCCAGAGGGATGGTATGGGGAGGGAGGTGGGAAGAGGGTTCAGGATGGGGAACACATGTATACCCGTGGCAGATTCATGTCAATGTATGGCAAAACCAATACAATATTATAAAGTAATTAGCCTACAATCAAAATAAATAAATTTGTATTTTAAAAATTTGAATTTGAAAGCACTTGGTTGGAGTAGCAATGTCTCTCATCAATTTATGCTATCTGCTTGGCCCTGAAGAGATTTCAGTTTTTAATCTTACAGCCCTTTCAGTGACTGACTATTTAGAATTGAGAACATAATGTGGCAAGTCAGAAGATGACAATTGTTAGTTATCAATTTGAAAATTTAGAAGATGACAATTGTTAGTCATACATTTGGAAATGTAGTCTCTACCACATTTCACTGAGAGTGTGAAAACATTCTGTTATATAGCTAAATATGAATTTTCTTATTCAGATTTTTTTCATGTGGGATTAATTTCAATTTTAGACTTGTACATTATTATAAATTAACAAACAACTTGCTGCCTTTTAGAAAACACTAGATTATCTCTGGAAATAGTGTTCTTGTTACCAAGTTATAAATGCTCTGTTTATTCTGGTTTATCTGTAATTTAACTTCTGTGAAGTTTGTTATATATTTCTTAAAACTTGGTGATAAGCTGCTTTATATTTAAGTGAAGCAGTACACTTCTAAATATTATAAAAAAGAATCACACCAGACCCTTAGAAATGAGAAATGATACTATTTGACAGTTTATAATATTATACAAAATTTAAATCAACTTATATTTGACTAATCATCTTATTACTTATCATTTACTTTACATTTTTACTAATTAAACTTAATTTGAAAGCTATTAAACTTTTTAGAATTTTTATTTCTTTTTCAGTTGACATGTAATATACCATAAAAAATGAAACAGAAAAAATGAACCTTATAAATATTCTCAACGCAGCTCCTGATAGCAAAATTTTTTTTTTTTTTGGAGAATAGGCTTTACCAGGTCAGAAGCTGTGTGCCTTTATGGAGAGAACATAGGTTCACATAAGGAAGAGAAAAAGTCCTTTGAAACGAAGATCAAAGGGCTCTCAGAGATCTTTAGACTTGCATCTTGCATGCTGAAACCGACCCAAAAATGTGTTTTGCCTGTCCCAGTTTCCTTCTTGTTTTTTTAATTGAACTGGCATTTTAACATTGTGAACTTTCACAAAAATTTGTATATGTGACACATCTCAAAATATCAGACATTCTGGCATCACAGGGCATCATCCTGGCTCCCCAAAGAGTAGGCAGTAACCAGCTAAAGGTAAATAGATGTTGCCCTGTCTAGGTGCATCAAGTAGCCTCTAGTTCACCACATTTAAATCCAGGTTCCCTTCACTGGATCCTGTTACCTACCTGACATCTGAGTTGGCAATGTCAGCTTTAGAGTTTCCATTCCAACCTTTTTTAAATGCCCACTAAGGACAAAGAGAAGCTGTGTTATCATTCAGGTAACCGCAAAACTAATGTTTCCATTGAATATAACTTTTCTAAGTTGCCTTTTCCAGATGAGAACAAGGTTTGGAAACAGGAAGACGTGGTTCATTTATGTACTGAAGTGGTTATTTACATAAATGAGACTTTGGAAAACATGATCCTCTGCTGATTCCCAGAGACACTAATTAATGCCCCTGTGGCACACAAATCTCCAGTGACAAATCAAAGATGCAGTCGTGGGGAGATGTGGCAAGTCTCTGTCCCTGAAGTGCCCCCTCCAGGTTCAATCAGAACTGTCAGGGCAAGTGTCATACAGAGGTTGTGATGCTCTTGTTAGTTATGAGTTGGGTACACATTCAGTATTTTGACCAGTAACATTTGACTCTAGCCAGGATTAGAATTATTTTTAGGCAGTGTAAACCAGGCATAAATCATCCTCTCAAGCACTTCTACATGATGGGTTACCTTCAAAGTGCTTTGCAACTTCATGGAAACAAATTGGAGTCTGGTGATTATAAACACGGGTTAGTGCTGAGCAGACATGGGAAAAAAATCCAGGCTCTGCCGCTTACTTACTATGTTACTTTGGACAAATTTCTTGATGGTTTGGGGGCTTCCTAGCTACATTTTTTTTTTTTTTAAAAAATTTTTAATTGAAAGATATTTGCTTTACATTAGTATGTTAGTTCCTGACATATATCAATATGAATCAGCCACAGATATACATATGTTCCCTCCCTCTTGAATCACTCTCCCACCTCCCACCCCATCCCACCCCTCTAGGTTGTCACAGAACACCAACTGTGAGCTCCCTGCATCATACAGCAAATTCTAACTGGCTATCAATCTTACATATGGTAATGCATGTTTTTTCAGTGTTACTCTTTCCATTTTTCCCTCTCTTTCCTTCTCCTACTGTGTCCACAGTCTGTTCTCTCTGTCTGCATCTCCACTGCTGCCTTGCAAATAGGTTCATCAGTACCATCTTTCTAGATTCCCCGTGTATGTGTTAATATATAATACTCATTTCTTCTCTTTCTGACTTACTTCATTCTGTATAGTAGGCTCTGGATTCATCCTCCTCATTAGAACTGACTCAAATGTGTTCCACTTTATGAATAATGAATAATATTCCATTGTATATATGTACCACAACTTCTTTATCCATTCATCTGTTGTTGGACATCTAGGTTTACATCTTAGCCATTGTAAATAGTGCTACAATGAACACTGGGGTACATGTGCCTTTTTAAATTATGATTTCTTCAGGGTATATGCCCAGTAGTTGGGTCATATTGTAGTTTTATTCCTAGTTTTTAAAAGAATCTCCATATTGTGAATGTAAAAATATCAGTTACCTATAGACTGATGAAAATTAAAGGAGATAATGTCTATAATAGGCCCTCATGGCAAAGAACCCACCTGCCAATGCAAGAGGTGTAAGTGATGTGGGTTTGATCCCTGCATCAGGAAGATCCCCTGGAGTAGGGCATGGCAACCCACTCCAGTATCCTTGCTTGGAAAATCCCATGGACAAAGGAGCCTGGCGGGCTTCAGTGCATAGGGTCACAAAGAGTCAGACGTGACTGAAACGACTTAGCATGCAAACAATGTATATAAGGTACTAAGTATGACACCTGAGCACAAGTGTTCGGAAATTGTAGAAAATTGCCATTATAATTATGCCACTCATTTGACAAGGGTTGTACAGACCTGGCTCTGTAGCTTTGATATTTCCTATGTCCCCTCTGCCATTTGACCAACATCTTCCAGCAAACTGGCTCCAATATTCACCTGTGTTCAAAAACATTTTGATTCAACCATCTTGAGCTCTTACCCAACCTATTCTGGGTTTATTTAAGCTTTTAATTCTTTGACAAAGATCTTCTGATATCTGATGCTGTTTTTAGAATAACACCTGCTGGTATCCATCCTCAGCTATGACTCAGGGTTAGCTCCTATGTTACAGTAATACAAATGTTTGCCATTTGGGTGCATCTGCTATGTACCTGGCACTGTGCTAAGTGCTGCAATGGAGAAGAATTGATTAAACCCTCACACCAAATTTCAGTGATGGAACTGAGACATAACTCCAAGGATGGCTGATACCAAAGTCCAAGCTTTGGCCATAGTGAGCCACAGTCTGTATTATAGCTCCTAACCCTGAAGCCCTACCTTTCTGTTGACCCCATGGTGACATTCTGCTATTTTCAGTCTGGCCCACAGAACAAGCGAGAAGCAGACATACATTTTCCTTTTATGCCAATTAAAATTTTATTCAACTTTAAAGAGTGAATTAAAACTCAGTCTTTTACCCAAGGGTTTCTCAACTGGCTTTTCCCTCATCTGAACTCCTACAGCAGTTATTCATTTGATTAATTATATAACTTTTCATTATGCACAGCTTTAATGTATTTCTCTATGCTTTATTTTGAAAATGTATCCCTCTTTATTATAATTTAACTTTTTATATTTTCATATTATATAACCCCTACTAATATGAAAATTCCTAGAAGTTGGAGATTATACCTAACCTCACCTGAACCTGACTAAAAATGAGCACTCCAAATGTTTTTAAAAAAATTTAAAGTGCTTTTAAAAAGTGTAAAATATTATGCGGCTAGTAACACCTAGTGATATCTCTTCTAATTTCTGAAGAAATTATCTCTGTAACAAAAATATATAATTTTATTTGTATGACAAGAAGGGGGAAAAATATACCTAGGGATATCTTATAACTGTAAAACTAAAGAAGTTGAATTGAGAGCAGGAAAAACTCAATAGCCAATCTGTGCTTCTAATCCTGAACAGTGAAGTCATAATTGCATCCATTGAAGCCCAAGTAGGTAGCTCATCTCTTTGACGCCTTCCTTGTGATTCAGAAATAATAGTTTGCTTGCTGGCCAAACACTTGGAAAGAATCCCTGTGCCATGCAGGTGTTGTTTTATGAAACAACCAGAATTCTGTTCTTTATCCTTTCCCCACCTTATTATATCCACCCAGAGACTGAAACTCACAGAAAACACTATTGTAGAGATAGTAGAAGACTGGCAGTAGAATAAGGCATTTAGTAACCACAAGTATATTTCCAAAGGGGAGCCAGAATTACCAAGAGCACTGATAGAATGGTGGGCTTGAATTTAATTTTATATATATATATATATGTATTCTGCTTTATTGACTATGCCAAAGCCTTTGACTGTGTGGATCACATTAAACTGGAAAATTCTGAAAGAGATGGGAATACCAGACCACCTGATCTGCCTCTTGAGAAATTTGTATGCAGGTCAGGAAGCAACAGTTAGAACTGGACGTGGAACCACAGACTGGTTCCAAATAGGAAAAGGAGTACGTCAAGGCTGTATATTGTCACCCTGTTTATTTAACTTACATGCAGAGTACATCATGAGAAACGCTGGACTAGAAGAAACACAAGCTGGAATCAAGATTACCGGGAGAAATATCAATAACCTCAGATATGCAGATGACACCACTCTTATGGCAGAAAGTGAAGAGGAACTAAAAAGCCTCTTGATGAAAGTGAAAGTGGAGAGTGAAAAAGTTGGCTTAAATCTCAACATTCAGAAAACGAAGATCATGGCATCCGGTCCCATCACTTCATGGGAAATAGATGGGGAAACAATGGAAACAGTGTCAGACTTTATTTTGGGGGGCTCCAAAATCACTGCAGATGGTGACTGTGGCCATGAAATTAAAAGACGCTTACTCCTTGGAAGGAAAGTTATGACCAACCTAGATAGCATGTTCAAAAGCAGAGACATTACTTTGCCAACAAAGGTTTGTCTAGTCAAGGCTATGGTTTTTCCCGTGGTCATGTATGGATGTGAGAGTTGGACTGTGAAGAAGGCTGAGCGCCGAAGAATTGATGCTTTTGAACTGTGGTGTTGGAGAAGACTCTTGAGAGTCCCTTGGACTGCAAGGAGATCCAACCAGTCCATTCTGAAGGAGATCAGCCCTGGGATTTCTTTGGAAGGAATGATGCTAAAGCTGAAAGTCCAGGACTTTGGCCACCTCATGCGAAGAGTTGACTCATTGGAAAAGACTCTGATGCTGGCAGGGATTGGGGGCAGGCGGAGAAGGGGACAACAGAGGATGAGATGGCTGGATGGCATCACTGACTCGATGGACGTGAGTCTCAGTGAACTCCGGGAATTGATGATGGACAGGGGGGCCTGGCATGCTGCGATTCATGGGGTTGCAAAGAGTCAAATACGACTGAGCGACTGATCTGATCTGATATATGTAAAATTACATTTAATTATGTATATATTCATAATTAGTATATAATTATATGTTACATATAATATATTGTTAGTATATAATTATACATAATTAGCATTTTATTATATATAAATATAATTAAATAATATATACAATTAGTCCATTACATTAGAGGAACAAGGTGGGGATAGCTGAGGATATTCCCACCTGTATATAGCAGCACTATATTAATCTGTCTTATTGACTAAACATTTGATGGAGAATTTTGGTTACTAAACAGTTCTCAGGCTGTATCTAATTCCAAGATGAGAATTCCACTAGCCATCTGGATAATGAATTCAGTCCAGAAATAGTCACATGACCTTTGTTACAATTAAAGATTGCATTTGGCCTCATGGAACAGAAAAGTGGACATATTCACTTGAATAACTAATGGGCTTCTTTTTGTGTATAGCAATAATGCACACGTAGTGACTACCAAGCAGCTGTAGTGCTGGGGTAGACAAAGTATCAGACACAGGCTTCTTTGGCTCACCCTCCTTAGAATGCAGTTTATTTCCCATTGCTGATCTTCTCATGGCCAGCAGATGGCTGCTTTACCTTTAGTATTTCAAGTGCATTATAGGCAGGAAAAAAGACAAGCTAA
Source organism: Bos javanicus (assembly GCF_032452875.1). Classification (NCBI taxonomy): domain Eukaryota; kingdom Metazoa; phylum Chordata; class Mammalia; order Artiodactyla; family Bovidae; genus Bos; species Bos javanicus. The sequence goes on along the minus strand of NC_083869.1, from coordinate 53,655,391 downwards.
GGGCAAAAGGCCTGTGCAAGCTAAACCTACTGTCTTTTAAATAGCTTCCACAGAAGGTCCATTCAGTGATTTCTACTTATATCTTGCTCAAAACTGTATCACATGTTTAGTTAATGTTTAGCTTCAAGGAAGACTGGGGTGTAATTTTTTGATCAGAAGACTTCCCTGCTGCAAACAAAATAATATCAGATAGAGATAAGGGCTGATGAAAGATCAGAGTTAAAGGACAGAATGAAGTAGAGTGAGATTGGAGTGGAGCTGTTCCTTAGATAACACAAAGCTTTGTAGTATACTCTAAGAAGTTTGGATTTTATTATTTGATGCATAATTAGAGGACACTGAAGGATGTTAAGCAGATGAGTGCCCCTGTTTGGTGGAAAATAGGTTGAGAGAAGAAGAAAGAAAATGGGAGTGCTGTTAAGGATTTCAAACTATTCTTGATCCAATAAATCATGGTAACTTGTGCTGGATTGGTTGAGTGAGTATAGATGGAAGAAAACAATTTAAGAATATTTTAAACATAGAATTGAAAAGACTTTGAGATGGATTGAATGCAGATAGAAAAGAAGTGGGGAGGTTTCCAGGTGTTTAGCTAGAGAAACTGTATTAATATCCATGCCAATCACTGAAATGGGAAGAACCAAGAATAGACAATAGATCTGACAATGTGAGATTTCAAGTCATCAGATTTGGTTATGAAAAGTTTGAGATTTTAATGACACATCAAAGTCAAAGTGTCAAGGTGACAATGAATTATGTGAATTTGTAGCTCAAAGAATTGGCATGACCTACAGATATAATTTTTATGTCAACAACCAACAGATAATATTTAATGCCACATGTATAACAAAGTGGAGAAGGCAATGGCACCCCACTCCAGTACTCTTGCCTGGAAAATCCCATGGACGGAGGAGCCTGGTAGGCTGCAGTCCATAGGGTCACTAAGAGTCAGACACGACTGAGCAACTTCACTTTCAATTTTCACTTTCATGCATTGGAGAAGGAAATGGCAACCCACTCCAGTGTTCTTGCCTGGAGAATCACAGGGACGGGTGGGCTGCCGTCTCTGGGGTCGCACAGAGTCGGACACCACTGAAGCAACTTAGCAGCAGCAGCAGCAGTATAACAAAGAGCCCATCAGGATAAAGCATAGACATTAAAGAGGATTTAAACTTGCAGGGTAAACCTGCAAAGAAATTGATAGAGTGACTGGAAAAGTGAACATGAACCAAGAGAAGTCCATGAATTCAAGAAAAAAGGGGTGCCTGAGAATTTTTAAAGAAAAAAATATATATATAAGTACATATTTTTTTCATATATTTCATTTAAGTGCCTTTAGATTCAGTTTCTTTGAAGGCAAAATTAATTCCTAGTAATTGGAAATGAGGCAAAACTAGTGGCTCTCAGTGTTGGAAATTATGACCTAAAGATACAATAAAAACAGAGGTGTCATTTTTTTATGTGTATTTTAGACATAGTTTATAGTCATATATGAATATGAATCCATGTACAAGTATATTTATCTATATACATTTTTATGTGTGCTCTGATCAAATCTAAGCAGTACTACATATCTTTATATTTTTAAAACATTATTTTTCTTTTCCTGGTAGAGGAAAATTCAAATTTTATTTTTTACTTTTAATTTTCCCTTAAGAGGTATAGTTTCTGGTTCAAGAAAAGCAATCTCTCATTGCAACATCACAAGGACTAGGAAAAAGTCAGAATGTCTGGAAAATGATAACGGGTTTAAACATGTGAAACAAATGTTCAAAGATAGAATCAAAGGGCAAACATCAAGGTGAAGATAAAGAAATAAATGATACAGAGATAATAAAGATAATCCACAAAACTAAACACACACACACACACACACACACACACACACACACACCTCTAATTTTATCTTGAGTAAATTGAGTGGATATTTTTGAACTTTGTTTTTCATTTACAGTTTGCCCCAGGATAAAACGATAAGCTCTATTAATCAGAAAAGGTTAATGGCATATTATTTCTTTGGTAGATGGATAACAGTTTCTGGACCAAGTTGTTTGTAACTTCTGTCCAAGTGGACTATTGTACCTTAGCAGCAAATCACATGAAAATGTCAACCATGTGTTTGATTTTACCCACTTTACAGAAAAAAAAAGAAAGAAAAATCCCACAGGGAGCATATAGGATAATAGAATATGTAAAATGAATCATTTTTTAAGGGGTCTTTTTCAATTCTATTCTCCTTGGTTGAATTCCCTTCCCAATTTGGCCCTCAGATATGCATTTTATTATTGGAAGATGTGTTTGTGGCAAGGGTACTAAGAGCTCACTTTGAGTTAACTCTCATTTATCAAACAATTCCCTCTCACCCAAAAATTCCCAGAGTAGTAACTACTAGCAATTCTCCTTTATTTGTACTCTCCATTTGTACCTGGTGAATTCTATATTATATTAATTCATAAAACCAGCTCTGCCAGACTCCCTATGGTTACAATTATTAAGGCTGTAACTGAAATGATATTTCTCATATTGATCTTCAACCAGAAGTTTTTGTCCCGAAGCTTTTGTTTCACATTAAGACACTAATGATCGCCTCCACCAAATGAGCAGCTTAATAGTCACAAAAAGCTGAATGAAAAGATTTTGATCATCACCTTGGAGAGCACTGTATTCCAACATCTTTCCCATCTGTAATTGGCAAACACTAACAGAGCTTTCAGTTTAAAAAAACAAACAAAATGCTTTAAAGGAACTTTTTTTTTTCTTTTTACAAAAATCATCTCTGTTTTCATTTGTTTTCACCAACTATTTTTAGCTTTACATACTCTGTTTGCTTTCCAGGTCATATCAAGACTGTTTGCCTAGGGATTATTTTTAATATTCTAATTTTTAACAGTGTTTCATTTTTTTTCTATGAGAACAAGATGTTGTGAATACAGTTAAAATGACAGAAATTAGGAAGCACTTTAAAGTGCCTATTTGATGTGTTAAGAGAATTGATACAGATTAGTCAGTGTAGACTCCCCCACATCTGGAGGGACAGAGGAGCTACTTGATGGTTCTTCCATATTCATATCTCCTCCCGGAAAAAAGTAGAATAATGACTCTATAATGAAGCTTTTATACAAACACAGTTGTATCCTGAAAAATATTAACAATATTTTTGAAATTGATCAAATGGGGAAAAAAATTTCTTTAGGTATTACTTAGACATATTAACGTTATTCACTCCACTGTTAAAATAGTAACACCACTACTGAGACTCTGTATCCAAGTTTTAAATCAACTTCATATTGTAGACTATTAATTTTCCTAGGAACCTCCAGATGCATAATTTAAAAATGGATACTTTGTAGTGGTGGACTTACACATACATAGAAAGAAAACTAGAGAGGGTTAAAAAACATCAAGCTGAATGTTTATGGGTCATTAGATCTTTAATGCATCTCATGGGCTCCTAAACCAATGAACTGAGAGCCTTGGGAGGCCTCTAGGCTGACCCAAGTGGAAGAAATTAGGAAGAGCACAAGTATTACCAGTGCTCAATGCTATTAAATATTCACAAAAGACTAATTTGGAAACGTATTAACCACATAGTAAGTTAAGGCCCATCACGGATCAAAAACTAAGTTTTGGGACAGAAAGCAATTGTTGGAAATGATTGGCTGATATTCAGGGAGGAAAGAGTGAAGAGAGAAGACTGATAGAAAATGACTTGATAGCCTTTTAAGGCCTGTGATTGGCAGAGTTCCCTGTGATAATGATCTGCTTCCCTTAGTGTTTCTTCTCTTAGGAGACACACGCCTGAAAAAAAGAAGCTCTGTTGTCTCTATGGATATGGAGCAGGCTTGTACATAGACTGAAGGAACAAAATTATCTCCACCATTTTTATTCTTGACCACAGATCCTGGGGTGAAAATGCTTTCTAAAATCATCTTCAGAAGCCACTATAATTCCTGTACACTTCAGACTCTTCCTTGAACTTGGAAATTAGTACAGAATTTTTAGAGTGGCCTCCCTAACTACCACAAACCTTCAGTATCTCAAGGGCTATGAAAAATGGTCATCTTGAAAACCCAAACTCATAGCAGATGTAGTTTCAATAAAAAAAAGAAAAAGTCAAATTTAAGTAATAGAATCAGATATCTATTTGAATAATAGTAATAATGTAATGAATATAAGTGAGTAATATAATGTACGTATGTGCTGTGTGCTTAGTTGCTCGGTTGTGTCCGACTCTTTGTGACCCCGTGACTGTAACTCACCAGGCTGTTCTGTACAGGGGTTTTCTCCAGGCAAGAATACTGAAGGGGGTTGTCATGCCCTCCTTCAGAGGATCTTCCCAACCCAGGGATTGAACCCAGGTTTCCTGCATTGCAAGCTGATTCTTTATGGTCTGAGCCACCAGGGAAGCCCAAGAATATTGGATTGCATAGCCTATCCCTTCTCCAGGGGAACTCCTTACACAGGAGTTGAACTGAGATCTCCTGCATTGCAGGCAGATTCTTTACAGCTGAGCTACCAGGGAAGCCCAATACAATGTATCTAATACCTTAAAGAAATTATTATTATATAATACATTAACAATAAAATGCATATTACTATCTAGAGATAAATTTTTTATCATTGGCAAATATTAAAGGAATCACTACATGGTCAAGCTTGAAAAAAAACTGAGTTCCTCTATTTTGAAAGATTCTTCTATATTACCAGTTGATCATGTGAGAAAGACAGATGACCTAATTCCTTAAGTAAAATACATAAGGATGCTGTTGTCACACATTATAAAGATTCAGCAAAGTTATTTTGTATTGATGAAAAATGTTAAGTGAGCAATGATATAGGAAACTTTACTAATATTCATCTATTCAGTGATCAGCTCAGTTCAGTTCAGTCACTCAGACATGTCTGATGCTTTGCAACCCCATGGACTGCAGCACGCCAAGCTTCCCTGTCCATCACCACTTCTGGAACTTGCTCAAACTCATGTCCATTGAGTCGGTGATTCCCTCCAACCATCTCATCCTTTTCCTCCCCTTCTCCTTCATTCAATCTTCATCAGGGTCTATTCTAATAAGTCAATTCTTTGCATCAGGTGGCCAAATTATTGGAGCTTCAATTTCAACATCAGTGCTTCCAATGGATATTCAGGACTGATTTCCTTTACATTGACTGGTTTGATCCCCTTGCAGTCCAAGGGTCTCTCAAGAGTCTTCCCCAGCACCAAAGCTCAAAAGCATTCTTCAGCACTCAGCCTTCTTTATGGTCCAACTCTCACATCCATACATGACTACTGGAAAAACCATAGCTTTGACTAGATGGACCTTCATAGGCAAAGTAATGTCTCTGCTTTTTAATACACTGTCTACGTTTGTCACAGCTTTTCTTTCAAGGGGCAAGCGTCTTTTAATTTCATGACTGCAGTCACCATCTGCAGTGAGTTTGGAGCCCAAGAAAATAAAATCTGTCACTGTTTCCATTGTTTCCCCATTCATTTGCCATGAAGTGATGGGACCAGATGCCATGGTCTTAGTATTTTGGATGTTGAGATGTAAACCAGCTTTTTCACTCTCTGCTTTCACTTTCCTCAAGAGGCTCTTTACTTCCTCTTTGCTTTCTGCCATAAGGATGGTGTCATCTGCATATCTGAGGTTATTAATATTTCTCCCAGCAATCTTGCTTCCAGCTTTTGTTTCATCCAGCCTGGCATTTTGCACAATGTACTCTGCATATAAGTTAAATAAGCAGGGTGACAATATACAGCCTTGATGTACTCCTTTTCCTATTTGGAACCAGTCCGTTTTTCCATGTCCAGTTCTAACTGTTGCTTCTTGACCTGCATACACATTTCTCAGGAGGCAGGTAAGGTGGTCTGATATTTCCAACTCTTGAAGAATTTGCCACAGTTTGTTGTGATCCACATAGTCAAAGGCTTTAGCATAGTCAGTGAATCAGAGGTAAATGTTTTCTGGAATTCTCTTGCTTTTTCTGCAATCCAGTGGATGTTGGCAATTTGACCTCTGGATCCTCTGCCTTTTCTAAATCCAGTTTGAACATCTGGAAGCTCTTGGTTCACATACTATTGAAGCCTAGCTTGGAGAATTTTGAGCATTGCTTTGCTAACATGTGAGATATGTGCAGTTGTGAGGTAGTTTGAACATTCTTTGGCATTGCCTTTCTTTGGGATTGGGGAGAAGGAAATGGAAACCCACTCCAGGTTTCTTGTCTGGAGAATTCAGACAGAATTCTTGTCTAAAGATGAGCCTGGTGGACTACAGTCCATGGGGTCACAAGAGTCGTACATGACTGAGTAACACTTTCGTTGGGATTGGCATGAGAACTGACCTTTTCCGGTCCTGTCGCCACTGCTGAGTTTTCCAAATTTGCTGGCATATTGAGTGCAGCAGTTTCACAGCATCATCTTTTAGGATTTGAAATAGCTTAGCTGGAATTTCATCACCTCCAGTAGCTTTGTTCATAGTGATGCTTTCTAAGGCCCACTTGACTTCACATTCTAGGATTCTGGTTCTAGTGAGTGATCACACCATCATGATTATCTGGGTCATGATCTTTATTATATAGTTCTTCTGTGTATTCTTGCTACCTCTTAATATCTTCTGCTTCTGTTAGGTCCATACAATTTCTGTCCTTTATTGTGCATGAAATGTTTCCTTCAGTTCAGTTCAGTCACTCTGTTCGACTCTTTGCAACCCCGTGGACTGCAACACACCAGGCCTCCCTGTCCATCACCAACTCCTGGACTTTACCCAAACTCATGTCCATTGAGTCACTGATGTCATCCAACCATCTCATCCTTTGTTGTCCCCTTCTCCTCCCACCTGCAATCTTTCCTGCATCACAGTCTTTTCCAATGCATCAGTTCTTCCCATTAGGTGGCCAAAGTATTGGAGTTTCAGCTTCAGCATCAGTCCTTCCAAAGAACACTCAGGACTGATCTTTTTTAGGATAGATTGGTTGGATCTTCTTGCACTCCAAGGGACTCTCAAGAGTCTTATCCAACACCACAGTTCAAAAGCATCAGTTCTTCAGCTCTCAGCTTTCTTTATAGTCCAACACTCACATCCATAGATGACTACTGGAAAAACCACAGCCTTGACTAGACAAACCTTTGTTGGCAAAGTAATGTCTCTGCTTTTTAATATGCTGTCTAGGTTGGTCATAACTTTTCTTCCAAGGAGTAAGCATCTTTTAATTTTATGGCTGCAGTCACCATCTGCAGTGGTTTAGGAGCTCAAAAAAATAAAGTCTGCAACTGTTTCCACTGTTTCCCCACTTATTTGCCATGAAGTGATGGGACCAGATGCCATGATCTTCGTTTTCTGAATGTTGAGCTTTAAGCCAACTTTTTCACTCTCCACTTTCACTTTCATCAAGAGACTCTTTTGTTCTTCACTTTTTGCCATAAGGGTCGCGTCATCTGCATATTTGAAGTTATTGATATTTCTCCCAGCAATCTTGATTCCAACTTGTGCTTCTTCCAGCCCAGTGTTTCTCATGATGTACTCTGCATATAAGTTAAATAAGCAGGGTGACAATATACAGCCTTGACGTACACCTTTTCTTATTTAGAACCAGTCTGTTGTTCCATGTCCATTCTAACTGTTGCTTCCTGACCTGCATACAGATTTCTCAAGAGGCAGATCAGGTGGTCTGGTACTCCCATCTGTTTCAGAATTTTCCACAGTTTATTGTGATCCACACAGTCAAAGGCTTTGGCATAGTCAATAAAGCAGAAATAGATGTTTTTGGAACTCACTTGCTTTTTCGATGATTCAATGGATGTTGACAATTTGATCTCTGGTTCCTCTGCATTATCTAAAATCAGCTTGAACATCTCGAAGTTCATGGTTCACGTATTGCTAAAGCCTGGCTTGGAGAATTTTGAGCATTACTTTACTAGCATGTGAGATGAGTGCAATTGTGTGGTAGTTTGAGCATTCTTTAGCATTGCCTTTCCTTTGGGATTGGAATGAAAATTGACCTTTTCCAGTCCTGTAGCCACTGCTGAGTTTTCCAAATGTTCCCTTGGTGTCACTAATTTTCTTGAAGAGATCTCTAGGTTTTCCCATTCTATTTTTTCCCTCTATTTCTTTGCAATGACCACCAAAGAATTCTTTCTTATCTCTCCTCGATGTTCTTTGGAACTCCACATTCAGATAGATATATCTTTCCTTTTCTCCTTTGTCTTTCACTTCAGTTCTTCTCTCAGCTGTCTGTAAGGCATCCTTAGGCAGCCATTTTGCCTTTTTGCTTTTTTTTTTTCCCCTTGAGGATGATTTTGATCACCACCTCCTGTACAAGTCATGAACCTCCGTCCATAGTTCTTCAGGCACTCTCAGGTCTAATCCCTTGAATCTATACATTAATAGATTTTCTCAAAGTTTCATTTGCAGTTTTCAAAACAATTAGGGAAATTACTCAGTAAGAAAATAAATCTATTGCTTTGTTAATTTATTTGCTTCATAATTATCAAGAATAAAGTGGAGTTGATATTTATATGCAGAAGCCAACCTATTAATAAATGAACAATTATATATCCAAAATGACCCTGGCCTTTGGGCAACTGATACCTTCCATGATGGCTCAGTAGCTGAATAATCACCTGCAATGCAGGAGCCACAGGCGATGCAGTTTCAATTGCTACATCAAGAAGATCCCCTGGTGGAGTCTGTGGGGTAAACTACTCCGGTATTCTCTGGTATTCTCTGGGAAATCCCATGGTCAGAGGAGCCTGACTGGCTGTAGCCAGTGTCCAAAGGGTCACAGAGAGTCAGACATGTCTGAAGATACCAACATTGGGCAGCTGGCTAATATTGTTAGATAATAGCAGAGGAAATCACTTAATGTTAAATAGTGAAAAACAGCTAACAAATTGGAAAATCTATATTAAAATCATCTTGTCAGTTTTTTAGATTGCAAATATAGAAACCCAATTTAAACTAGTTTAACTAGAAAAACTGTATTAATTCTTATAGTGTGTATTAATTATTTATCATTGCATCTTTAACCATCCCCAAATGTTTATGTAACTTATAAATCTTCAGTGATGAGGATGCAGTAGGGAAGGCTCATCTCATTGGCTGGGGCAATTCAACTCAGGCCTGGAGGATTTACTTCCAAGATAGCTCACTCACATTACTGGAACATCAGCGCTGTTGTCTCCTGGAAGCCCAATCGGAGGTGAGGGTTGAGGGGTGAGGGGATGCTATTTCCTTCCACATGAACTCTCCTTGGCCTATTCAGCTTCTTCATGACACAATGACTAGGTTCTAAGAGTTAGTGTCTCAAGAGGACCAGATGAAAGTTGTATGATCTTTTAGGTACTGGTCTTGGAAACCATGTAGTTCACTTTTGTGGTAGTTACAGACCCCTAATTTGAGAGAAAGGAATATATAAATTCTTAATGGACGAGTGTCAATGTGATGTTGTAAGAAGAACATGCGGAACAGCAGATCTTGTGAATGCCTTGGGAAACAAAATCAGCCACTTGGTCAAAATTTAAGAATTTTGACCTATCCTCTATCCTCTGCTCCTGCCCCTTGCTCTCTAAATGCTATCTTTTTCCTCCCCTACTACAGTCTTTCTCAAGAAAGTGGGTAAGATGAGAGCTGGTAGTCTACATGTGTGGAGAGGTCTATTGTAGAAGAAAAAAATCCTTCCCCATCACTTTGAGCCAGAAAAATCCCAGGCAAAGACTCAAATTGGCTTTGTTTTGGTCATGGAGCTATTCTTAGACCAGTGACTGGTCCAGTTGGATTGGGGACTTAAAAAAGAAAGGACAGAAAAGGCAAGGTTATAATTTGGACAGAACCCACCAGGATGATTCCATTGGATTAGAAAAGGCCATCCTCGTTCTCACCAAAGAGGAACTGCATTCAGGACAGATAACATAAAGTATATACACTGTAGCATTTGATAACAGGAAGAGGCGTTTGCATTTATCTACCTTTTACTTTCTATTGTATATTCATTTGCTTGTTCATTCCTATAACCATGCATGGCGATCTGACAAACAGTGTCCTACATGAGTGACTGTCAAAGGGTGATCTACAGATTCCTGTGGGTTCCTTTGCATTGCAGGGGATCCCAGAGGTCCAATCGATTTTCATAACAATTCTAAATTAGTATATATATTTTAAAAATATAAACCAATGCCTTTCATCTCACTATATATTTTTTGTTTTGAAAAAGCAGTTATTTTCATAAACATGTTATTTATGTTAGTAAGCAAAGATTTTATTATTGCTACATGTAAATTAGTACACAAGTATTTTTTTAATTACTCAATTTTAGTTCCTAATGTGACAAATATTGTTTGATATATCTCCCATGGAAAAGGTTTTCAAGGTCTTTAAAGAACTGAAAATTTTTTGAGTGTAAAGTCTGCAGAAAAATGTTTGAGAACCTCTGACTAAGTCAAGAATCTGGCATCCACGGGACTTCCCTGCTGGTCTGGTGGTTAAGAATCTGCCTTGCAATTCAGGGGATGCAGGTTTGATCCCTGTTTGGGGAAATAGGATCCCACATGCCACAGGGCAACTAAGCCCACACATGCAACAACTAGAGGGAAGCCCACGAGCTGCAACTAAGAACCAACACGACCGAAAATAAGTAAATGTCCTTTAAAAAGGAATCTGGAATCCAAGAAAGTAGACTAAGTCTCACTGTGGAGTGCAGTAGACATGCTAACCTATTTTGAGAAGGATTCCAAAGTTTATCATGCAGCAATGTACTTATCTACCAAATTTTCAGTCACCTGCCTAAGACTCAAAGTTCTTAGAGGGTGAGGACTTTGTATTATTTTCAGGAAAAAATGTTAAATAATGATAGTTATTGATTTTACAAAGTGAACGACAAAGAAGCACTCAGTTTTATGCGTGTATGAACCCCACTGAGGGATAAAGTCTCTCTTTCATGCTAACTTATTCTTAAGGTGGCAAAAAATGAAACTGAGAACTTATCAATTTGTTTGAAAGTTCTCATTAAAACTTCCAGTTTGTCACAAACTGATATTGCCTAAATATTGTCTAAATTGACTAAGAAGTGTTCATGACAACTGGTTTGTAAAATTCATTATACCCAGAAAAATAGCATTGTGTCAAGCACATTTTGGTAATTTGGAATTGTTAGAAAAATAAAATAATTTGGCTGATTTTTTTTCTCTGGCATTGTGTTGAGTTCTGCTGTTTTTTGATGGTATATTATATGTCCTTCTTAAATCTTGAGTTTTGTTTTCTGAGATTAGATGTGGAATGTAACATAGAAACAGTAAATTTTTTGAGCTGTTGAAGATTGTTGGCTCCAAGCTCCTAATTTCACAAGTAGATTAAGTCATCAAGTAAGTAACTATCCCACATTGTGGCCAATGGGTCGATGGCCAAGAAATCCACCTGAAATCCCCATTGAACATTATTTGGTGGATTAACAATGTGAGCAAACTAGGGTCAGATCCTGGTTTATGTACTAACTGGGGGATATTTTACGTGTTCCATAACCTCTTTGTGTCTCAGTTTCCTCACTAAAAAAACAATGGCAACAGCCTTAAATTAGCTGAAAATGCACAGAATTTGGGCAGACCAAGTTGAATAGAAGCATCCCCTATAAGAGAATCAGTCCTTTAAATTCATGGTCTCACTTAATCTCCATACCTGCAAGGTACGTTTTAGTAGTATGGCAACTAACAAGGTTACAGAGCACAGATACAGCCCTAAATAAGGAAGCAAATTCCAGGGTGTAAATGGTGCTGTCATTCAGGAGTTCTTCCTGTCTTTTTAGCTATTTGAGGTTTAACCTCATTTACAGTCACCTAGATAGGTGCAATGGATTCATCAGCTCTAATTTAATCTCACTGGTTAAGGAGCAGTCCCTTTATTTGGCTGGCATTACCACTCACCTTTCCCGACGTTTCCAGGACTGTCTTCATACTCTTTCATCCTTACCATTGTTATGGGCAAGCCAAGTCTAGACATCCATTCAGGACCTAGAATAAGGTTAGCCCCCCTTTCCTCACTGTTGTTGTTTCATGCTGGAAAATGTTTTCCAGTTATTCAGCACTGTTTTCATTCACAGCCTGAGATTACCAGATTATTTTCTTTAACAATGATTTTGGAGTCTCCAGACATGGAGACGAATCCTAGAAGACTGAAATCCTAGAAGTAGAGTCTTGGGCTTGCTTAGAGTAGGATATCCAAGGAAATTATTAACATACTCTTCTGCAGTGATTACAACATGTGATTGATCACAAGAATCACTGGCAGAGCTTTTGAAAATACAGATTGCTGAATTTAACCTAGATCTTAGGAATTAGAATCCAGCTTATAGCTATTCACTAGGTCCCAAAGCTTTCAGGCTTCAAAGTTAAACAAAACCAAGAGCACTCTTTATTGGTCAGACTCTGCTTTGAAACTGAGTCTGTAAAGCCAGTAGTACTACACTGTACAAAGTCAGTTTGCCTTAAGAAGCTAGAAATGTTCACCTTCTACTCTGCATGTAAGGTTCCACCTTCTTCTATGTTTTGGAAAATTTAGACATATTTCATCTGTCTTTTTTAAATCAACAATTTCTAAAGGAGTGTGTGTGTGTGTGTGTTTGAGAAAGACAGAAAGATAGAGATAGAGAGGGACTTAGAGAAAGACAAGAGAATATTGGGTTATTGCAGAACCAACAGAGTATCACCTATATGGCTCCGTAACCCTTTTAGGGACTTCTTTTATGCTGCTATTTGCATAAAAACTCAGCTCCTGCTAGGATGGGAATTAATACATTAGTAGAGACTGTCTCCAGTAAGGCAAATATTTGATGCTGAAGGAAACTCAGATATATTTTAGGTAACCATGTTTACCAGCTGGTTCAAGTGCTTGGTAGGAACAAGGTCACACAGAATTTGAATGAGATGTTATTCTGTAATAAGGGTTCTGTCTATATGTATCAGAGCCCTCACTAAGTAGCAGGGATACTAAAAATATAATCTAGTCCCAGGAAATAGAATGAGAAGGATTCCTTCAGCAACCAAGCATGAATCAGATCAGGTCCTGTCTATCACTGGGGAAGATCAGGGGTGTAAAAGCTAGCTGTCAAGGCTGGGAGATCAATCTTATAGATTAAGTTGATACTAGAAGCCAGCAAGAAGATATGAAAGGGTCACAGGAATTCTCAAATTTGGACCTAACATGTAGGCCTGACGGGCACTAGGAATTCAGGGTGGTTCTTCATGAACTTGGAGTCTTGAGAGGCTCACTGACTATTCATCTTCTTAAGGCAGTGGGACAAAGAAGACTGACATATTTTTGCTCCTGTTAGAACTGGTTCTGGAGCTCTGCTAAGCCACTTAGAACTACTCTTCAGAATCTAGGATAAGCAAAGGTAGAAGGTTTGCAGGGCTGTTGGGTGTTACCAGATGCTGTAATGTATTCATAACCAATGATTAATTATTATCAGCTTCAAGGGGTCCATGTTATTGGAATTATAAAGTTTTAAATTCTCTCTCAGATTTAAGGCATGTTTCTTCTGTGTAAAGGGAACAATGATTAATGAGGAAAATGGGAATGACTTTAGGGGACACCATCAAAGACTGCCATTTTTCTCTGTACTGTTATAAGCATATCTTTGAAAAAAATAATCAAGTATATTAAAGTATCAAAAATAGGATCAGGAAAGAAATAGGGTTACACAAAAGGGAAATAAAAATATATAGTGACTGAAAGAGTCACATCATTCCAATATGAGTATGAGAATAAGACTTGGTAAAACACTGTAGATTTCTCTGTTTTGAATCTTTTTTTTAAGCTAAAGATAAAATGCTGTCAGATTAAAACTTTGTTTATTGTAAGCAAAATTGACCAAAAGAAATAGACACTATCCTTAAATTAGAGTTTGAAGTTGGAACCACATAAAAAGGTAATCTTTTTAAATCATCAAGTTGACACAGCTGAGTAAAATAAAGGCATGCACTATTAGGCAAGCCAGAAGTTTCTCCTTTGTGACTGCCTTTGCTCTTCAGAGCTCTTTCCTTCTCTGACTAGTAGCCCATGGCAGTCCACTGCAACTAAGGAGGTCAGCAATCCAGCAGCCCAAGTTTCATGAAGAATGGACAGAAACATGTAACCTGAAATGACACAGACGCTGATGCAGCTTGTTGCTCCGTTAGCTTATATTTTGAAGTATATTATGTGAGCTGAATTGCAAAGAATAGCATTCGACAGGGTGAAGGGTTGCGTATACTACAGAGAAGGCAAGATTCTTGGGGAGGCAAAAGTCTGAAGGACAAGTGCCTTTAGCACCAACTGAAAGTCTATCTGTATAAATGTGACCTCAAAAAACTGGACAGCACTGCATAGCCAATCGAGGGAGAGCAAACTGGACAAACTTATTTAGTTGTATTGCTTACTTAGAAATACTCTTCGATGACTTTGATTTGAATAAAGCAGGACTATTTTCTTTATCCTTATTTTCATCTGGGTTCATTTGGGTTGGCATGTCCCAGTTGAAAGAGAACTGCAGGTTTTACTCTTTGTGGCCTCAGGAAACACTGTGGATCACTACAGAATCTGATCTAATATCTAGTACTTAATATATCTGAACCTCAGCTTATAAATCTATGATACCAATTAAAGAGACTGATTTTTATAGATCAAATGACATTTGGGATGTAAGTAAAAAACAAATATTCTTTATTATCATAATAATCATACCTAGTTTGTGCTAGATTCAATACCGTATTTTGCTCATAGAACTAACCCTGGAAATACTCATTTATACTTTAGCCTAATTTCCTTATCTTCCAAAATGATATAATAATTTCCTGTATATTGTACAATACTGTTGTTTTTATAAATGAGCAAATTATATGAATTCATTTGGGGACATAAACAAATCTTTTATTGATATTTTAATATTCACCTTAACAACATTCATCCCATGCCTGTCATATGCCAAGTGCTGTGCTGGTCTTTGGGATTAATAGGATGAACTGCATACAGTCACTACCTTAAAATCAAAATACATTTCTTTTCTTTTTAATTTACGTTATCGCTATGGAAACTTTCTTTGCCCCATTACTTTTAACTATTAACACAGATTTAAGCTCATGTACTTTG
The DNA here is from genome assembly GCF_032452875.1 of Bos javanicus. Taxonomy (NCBI): domain Eukaryota; kingdom Metazoa; phylum Chordata; class Mammalia; order Artiodactyla; family Bovidae; genus Bos; species Bos javanicus. Next base: position 53,640,281 of record NC_083869.1, on the reverse strand, counting down.
AACATTTTCCATATTTTTCCTGGGTTTAAACTTCGATTCTCTCATTGATTTTTAATCTAAGATCAAGGTAGGAGCAGGTCCTTATGACATGGGAGGTATATATATGTATGTGTGTATATATATATATATTTTTTTTTTTTCAAATTACAGCCCCCTCTAATTGTAGTGCTACCTAAAGCCTATAATCCCTGCAACAATAAGAGTTTTTACTTACAATTGTGTTTTCTTCAAGTGTGTTTGGAGGTCCAAAAATAGAAAGAGCTGTGATCCTTTCTCTAGAAATACCCTTTCTTTATGGTTAGGATGGATTTTACCTTCTTCACCACACGATGTAGACTACCCTTATTAATTGCTATTGTAAGAAGCCTTTTTATCTTTTGTCAGGATCATCAAAGGGACTTCATAAATCATATGAAAGTGATTTCTCCTAAGCAGAAATTTTAAATTATGTTTCAAAAAATGAAAGAAAAAAGTATTATATCCTAAGTTTACAATAAAGATATGAAATATATATTTTAAATAATTTCAATCTCAAATTCAATAGCTTTACCAAATCTTTCAACTCTTGTCTTATTCCTTTTCTTCTTTAAACTGAGACCTCAAATTAACTTCTCATAGCTGTCTGCAGTATGTCCTGCTCCCTGTGAAAAACCCCGCCAATCTCCTGTAAAGAATATTTAATAAATATCTTTTACATCCCTTCAGAAAACTCTGCCATTAAGTTATCATTGAGCTTGTGGCCAAATTTTCAAAAACAATTTTCAACTGTTTCTTTTTTATTGCTCCTGATTTGGGTGTGTCTTTCATTGTGGTTGGATGAGGAAAATCAAATCAGTAGTAAAGCCCCAAATAACCAAGGAAATTTGAGCATATAAAATAGGAACAAATTCATGTTTTCTTCATTTATGATTAAAAGTTAGCAATCTTTATTTAAATTATGTTGGCTTACAAAAAGCAAGAATGTGACATTTGCATCTTGAAAAAAATTATTTTGAAAACTTAATAAGTTAGTTTTCTGTTTCAAGGTTTAGTGTATATGGCTTTCATTTTAAGAGATTATATTACAAAACCCATTTATTATAAAAATTTCCTTTAGCATATGACCTGAAACTTTGGTTCCTAGGTTTATTTTGCACCTGTTTTTTTCCATGATTGAAAGTTCTTATTCATCATTTTGAACTGCCACTAAGTTCAAATCCCTATCCTCAAACTGATATAATGACCATTCTATATCCCTTTATCTTCAAAACATTCCCACTTGGTCCTATATTTTATTACCCTTCACATTTCCCTTAAAATATCTCTAAATGAACCACAGAGGATTCTCCCCTAAATGCTCAGGATCACAGTTTGGGAACAATTACTCCATGTGACTGATTTCTCCCCAAACACTTTGATCATTTAAAAATGATGGCCCTTGCCAAGAGCACTAATGAGCTAACTTGTGCATTGTGGTGGGTACACAACGGAGGATAAAAAATGGGCTGGGAGTTAGACGTCATGTTTATTCATCCAAGGGGAGCATTAGTGAGAGTGTTATTTTTAAAAAATTAATACAATTTTGGCAGCTTCTCTTAATTTGAAAATGAAAAGGTTTTAAGTAGGTGACTAGCAAAGAGGCTTTCTTTCTTCTTGGTTCAGTTCAGTTCAGTTCAGTCACTCATTCATGTCCGACTCTTTGTGACCCCATGGATTGCCGCACACCAGGCCTCCCTGTCTGTCACCAACTCCCCAAGTTTACTCAAACTCATGTCCATAAAGTTGGTGATGGTATCCAACCATCTCAGCCTCTGTTGTCCCCTTCTCCTCCTGCCTTCAATCTTTCCCAGCATCAGAGTCTTTTCAAATGAGTCAGTTCTTGGCATCAGGTGGTCAAAGTATTGGAGTTTCAGCTTCAGCATCAGTCCTTCCCAATGAATATTCAGGACTGATTTCCTTTAGGATGGGCTGGTTGGATCTCCTTGCTGTCCAAGGGACTCTCAAGAGTCTTCTCTAACACCACAATTCAAAAGCATCAATTCTTCAGAGCTCAGCTTTCTTTATGGTTCAACTCTCACATCCATACATGACTACTGGAAAAACCAGGCTTTGACTAGATGGGCCTTTGTTGGTAAAGTAATGTTTCTGCTTTTTAATATGCTGTCTAGGTTGGTCATAACTTTCCTTCCAAGGAGTAAGCATCTTTTAATTTCATGGCTGCAGTCACCATCTGCAGTGATTTTGGAGCCCCCAAAATAAAGTCTGTCACTGTTTCCACTGTTTCCCCATCTATTTGTTGTGAAGTGATGGGACCAGATGCTATGATCTTAGTTTTCTGAGTGTTGAGTTTTAAGCCAACTTTTTCACTCTCCACTTTCACTTTCATCAAGAGGCTCTTCAGTTCTTCGCTTTCTGCTGTAAGGGTGGTGTCATCTGCATATCTGAGGTTATTGATATTTCTCCCAGCGATCTTGATTCCAGCTTATGCTTCATCCAGTCCAGCATTTCTAGTGATGTACTCTGCATATAAATTAAATAAGCAGGGTGACAATATATAGTTTTCACATACTCCTTTCCTGATTTGGAACCAGTCTGTTGTTCCATGTCCAGTTAGCTGTTGCTTCTTGACTTGCATACAGATTTCTCAGGAGGCAGGTCATGTGGTCTGGTATTCCCATCTCTTTCAGAATTTTCCACAGTTTATTGTGATCCACACAGTCAAAGGCTTTGGCATAGTCAATAAAGCAGAAGTAGATGTTTTTCTGGTACTCTTGCTTTTCCGATGATCCAACGTTTGTTGGCAATTTGATGTCTGATTCCTCTACCTTTTCTAAATTCAGTTTGAACATCTGGAAGTTCATGGTTCACGTACTGTTGAAGCCTGGCTTGGAGAAGTTTGAGCATTACTTTGCTAGCATGTGAGATGGGTGCAATTTTGTGGTAGTTTGAGCATTCTTTGGCATTGCTTTTTTTCTTGGTAGATTTCTGTAAAAAACAGAAACATGAAAAGCTTTCCTTGAACATCATAGAATCAGGGACCTAATAGCACCTTATCCTCTAATAACAACCTCTGGGTTATTTCTCAACTTCTTCCACTTAATGTCCAGAAAGATACAAATCTGGTTAATTAATAGCATGCATGCTTTTTAGGATATGGAGCTAAATACAAATGTAACCATTTCATTCCTTAGCTCTTTGTTTTGTTAAGGCCATTTGTCTGTGTAAAATGCTTTCACTGGAGAAGAGATAATGTGGCCAGAGAAAATAAAAGAGGGGCCACCTCCATTGATTTCTCCTTTGACCCTGACTGTCACTGAAGGTGCATTATGGAGTGAGTCTTCCATTGGAAACTCAAGAAAGATCAAAGGGCTAAGGAAGACATTACTTTAAGAGGGCTCTCTTCAGTTCAGTTCAGTTCAGTCGCTCAGTCGTGTCCGACTCTTTGCGACCCCATGAATTGCAGCACGCCAGGCCTCCCGTCCATCACCAACTCCCGGAGTTCACTCAGACTCACATCCATTGAGTCAGTGATGCCATCCAGCCATCTCATCCTCTGTCGTCCCCTTCTCCTCCTGCCCCCCATCCCTCCCAGCATCAGAGTCTTTTCCAATGGGTCAACTCTTCACATGAGGTGGCCAAAGTACTGGAGTTTCAGCTTTAGCATCATTCCTTCCAAAGAAATCCCAGGGCTGATCTCCTTCAATATTAAAAGAGTTCTTTTGATAATGATAATGACTAACATGTATTGAGTACTTATTACATACCAGGTGCTCTCATATTCACTTTCAATGTATTAATCCATTTAATATCCAATCTAACAGTGTAACCTATTATATTCCCTGTTTTGTAGATGAGGAAACCAAGACACAGAGATGTTAAATAACTTTCCTTAAATCATGCAGATTAATGGTGAATGCAGAGCTTGAATCCACAAATTGTTATGTGGTTGTGATTTTGTAACAATTATTGCAATTGTTCTCTGCTGATTCAGACTTAATTCAGCTTGTGTTCAAGGCTCAGATACGCAAGTGGAACTTTTTCATGATATAGATTGAATACTAAGACTCCAGGTTGGATATTCATCCAGTTTGGTGTGACAATTCCTGCTTTCTCTCTCTTTCAAGTCCATTTGGGGAAATTTTTAATTTTTCCATGATAAGTTACACTTGTCAGAATTTATTTTTTATCAAAGTTACACATGAATTTACAATATTAGTCTAGAAAGCTTTTAATTAAACAGCATATCTCTGGTTTCTGCATCTATCTGCTCATCAATTTCACTTCCTAGAGGCTACCAATTTTAACAGCTTTAGTTTTTTTGATAAAATTTTTTACATCAAGCTTCATGTTTTCAACACTATATGCAATACAGATTTTTCCTGATTTATCTATTTTAGGCATTACAGATTGACTTTGTTATGATACTTTAAACCCCACACTCTTAAACTCCACACCTTCCTTTCCCTCTCTCTTTTCATTATAGTTCTATCACAATTTTTGTTTCAATCACTAGTTGACCTTATTGTGATTTTCTAAATATCTTCAGCTGAGCTGATAATTATTATATAATTATCATTCATTTTCTATTCAGCATTCTTTCATGAAGTTAATAATTGCCTTAGTTTAAATTACTTATATTTTATCATATCTATAGCTAATTTACCCAACAGTGCCAGCAAATCTGTCAAACTCCTACCAATCTTTTTCTAAGACACTGAAACATTAAATATTGTCTACTTCCATTTATTTATTTATTTATTTTCTGTTTCTTTCCATCACCTTCCTTCAATTTGGACTGTAGACTGTTGGCCTGACACACATCTGTGAACTTCTCTTTACCATGTTCCTAGGTCTCCAGGCCTTATTTATAATGCCTTCTTATCTTTGGTCAAGTATTTCTTTCTTTTTTTTTTTCAGGAGTTTCCCAACGAGAATTTAGTGGAAGCAAATACTGAGCACCTTTCATTTTTGGAGATGTCTTTATTCAGTTCTGATTTTGATTGATAGTTTAACAAGCTGCATAATTCTAGGTTGACAATATTTTCTCCTTAAATTGTGAAAACATTTGTCTAGCCTTCAGTCAGCCAACACCATTCTGATTCCCATACTTTTGTATGTGATATTTGTCTTTCTATTTCCAGTGTTCTATAATTGCATGACCAACCTATTAATTTACTGCTCTGGACACCTGATAGGTTCTTTTAATCAGAAGGCTCATATTTATAAACTTCTATGATATTTTCTTGTAGTTTATTTTAAAATTTCTTACTATACTTTTAAAATGTTGGTTTTATCTTTTAGGGTTTTCCTGTAATGTAGATGAACTTCTTAGATTATTTTTTTAATTTGTTCTTTTTATGATTCAGCTCTTTGTTTTTCTATTTCTTGACTTGTTATTCCTATCCTCCAAGAATTATATTGATTTAATACATTTATCTAGATTTTTAACTTACAAATGCCTCTCTTTTCTTTTTTTTAATTTTATTTTATTTTTAAACTTTACGTAATTGTATTAGTTTTGCCAAACATCAAAATGAATCCATCACAAATGCCTCTCTTTATTATTTTCTTTCTGTTTTCATGAATCCTATGTATTTTCTTATCTTTTAATAATATTATCAATAGTATTTTTAAAATATTTTATTCCTTTTTGTATTATTTCTGCTTATTTTGAATTCCTTTTTGTATTTGCTTTTTTGATATTCCTCTTCCATTTTGGGACTTTCCCCAAAGACTTTTTCATTAAAGCAGAAGCTATTTTTCTTCAGCACTTAGAATATATTGCACATATTTAGTTATCAATAAATAAATGTATAATATAGTGATTATAAATTATTACATGTGTAATATAGTAATTATATATGTATTATATAATATCTGATCTATAAGTATAATATATAAAGATTATATATTATGTAGTGTTATATATTATATATTAATTAACTTCTTTTAGCTATTCCTACATGTTCATTTTTTTAAAAGAGGCACTATAATGTCTCTTTTGGAGTTGGTATGTTGGTCTTGTTGACAGTCAGGCTTCTTTGTAATGCATGCTCCTGCATGCTTTTCACTGAGGATGTCTGAGTTTCAGGATCCAAAGGGCTTTAGAACCATTCAGTCTTCAAGAGTAGATTCCTTAAATCTTCTGGGTGAAGGAATACATTCTTTGCCACTGGCATTTCTGGGAGAGAGGCTGAGAATGGGAGCTGAGGGTTCCATTGCTCAGTGTGTAGGCTTTAATTCCCTAGTTCGGAGTATCAAACTCTTCTCTTCCCTCTCTGATGCCAGGTAATCCTGAGTCAAGACTCTGGAGACTGCCTGATTTAATGTCTGTCTCATGTAAATCTGGGACTGATCTCTGGATTTGAATGAATGAGTGAGCCTGGGAGTCCAGTTTTTTCAATGATGGTTCTTGTAGGCAGTCTTGATCTTGTCTTTATCTGGTGCTTCCAAGTGATGAGCCTTGGGGAGGGAGGGACTGACTGACATTTTTGTCATTAATAACATCGCTTCTCCTGCTGCAACACTGAAGCTGTAGAATTTTCATTTTACAAGGTAATATACAATGTTTTCATACATTTTCTATATTCTAAGCATTTTTGAGATACAGTATCCACTTTTGCTCATATTTTCATTCTATGCAAATATATTTTTTATCTTTTTACTCTTATTTTAGTACATAGGAGGGATTAAGATGTATGGTCAGTCCACAAGTGTCAACTAGAAATCTACCCTGGCAACGTTACCTCAGCTGGCATATTATTAACATCTAGAGCAGATAGTCACTTTTCAGTTCCAGGATATACCAAATACAAAATTGTAGCACTATTTTTGAGTGGATACTATAGTTAAGTATATGCACCTTTAGTCCATTCATCTTCCTGACTTCCAAAACATTGCTATCATTATTTTATCTTAATGCTCAAGATGATTATAAAGATCTTTTATTTGAAATATGATTAAAATAGAATAGACACTTAAGCATAAGTAAAATAATTGAGTAGAAGTGTAATAAACAAGGGTTTCCCTTGTGGTCCAGTCTCTAAGACTCCACATTCCCAATGCAGAGGGCCTGGGTTTGATCCCTGATCAGGAAACTGGATCTCACAGGCTGCAACTAAAAATCTCCCATGCTGCAACCAAGATTTGGCACAGCCAAAAAAAAAAAAGAAGAAGAAGAAGAGTGATAAACATCAGTGTATATTTTGATCTACAAACAGTGCAATATGTTGATGGGCAGACAACAACCATTTGCTGAGTTTCCACTTTGAAAGGTGGTAGGGTAGGGTCAGCTTTGGAATCAGTATGCATGGAGTTTTGAATTGAATGAATCTAGATTAATCAAAAGCCTCTGACCCTCACTTAACTTTCAGTCCTTTCCCACTTGCCTTAGATTTATCATCTATGCAGTGAGGGCAATAATCATAACTGCTTCATAGCATGGATAGTGCATACTATTAAAGTTGTTAAAGACCACTGGCTATAGAATCAAATTACTTGTGTTTGAATCCCACTTCTGCAATTTAATAGTTGATCTGAAACTCAACTTATTTCAAAACTGAATCTAGATTTTGGTCTTTAAACTGGTGAGATGAGATTTACATTTGTATGATGAGATTTTGGACTTTGAGTGGATGCTATAATAAAATAAGACTCTTTGGAATCATGGGAAGAGATGATGTATTTTGCTTGAGGAAGGGACATAATTTGTTGAGGGCCAGAGGTGGGATTGTGGTAGACAGAATTCTAAACCACCAAGAGCCCCACCTCCTGGTGTGCATGTCCAGTATAACTAGATTTCTGAGTATTTAAAGCATTTTCTAATGAAATGATTTCAAAATGCCCTAAAAAAATAGTTGGAATTTTTTGAAGATATAAATTATTTTAAAAGAGTTTTTAAAAGCATCAAAGATTTTAAGAGAATGTTAGCTTAATTTTTTTTTAATTTAAATTTATTTATTTTAATTGGAGGCTAATTACTTTACAATATTGTATTGGTTTTGCCATACATTAACGTGAATCCACCACGGTGTACACGTGTTCCCCATCCTGAACCCCCTCCCACTTCCCTCCCCAACCATCCCTCTGGGTCATCCCAGTGCACCAGCCCCAAGCATCCTGTATCCTGCATCGAACCTGGACTGGCGACTTGTTTCTTATATGATATTATACATGTTTCAATGCCATTCTCCCAAATCATCCCACCCTCTCCCTCTCCCACAGAGTCCAAAAGACTGTTCTATACACATGTGTCTCTTTTGCTGTCTCGCATACAGGGTTATCATTACCATCTTTCTAAATTCCATATATATGCGTTAGTATACTGTATTGGTGTTTTTCTTTCTGGCTGACTTCATTCTGTATAATAGGCTCCAGTTTCAACCACCTCATTAGAACTCATTCAAATGTATTCTTTTTAATGGCTGAGTAATACTCCATTGTGTATATGTACCAAGCTTTCTTATCCATTCATCTGCTGATGGACATCTAGGTTGCTTCCATGTCCTGGCTATTATAAACAGTGCTGCGATCAACATTGGGGTACATGTGTCTCTTTCAATTCTGATTTCCTCAGTGTGTATGCCCAGCAGTGGGATTGCTTAATTATTCATGTACAAGAAGATATTTACCTATTTACTGGTATACTGGAAGAGGAATTATATAATCGGTATAGCAGAGGTTATACTAACAAGGACCTACCATATGACAAGCTGTATATGTTTTAATTTACTTATTTCTAATGCAATCCTATGAGAAATAACTTCTATATTATGCATATGTTGAGGAAATAGAGACACCAGAAGTTAAAACAATATGCCCAGAAGGTAAGTGATAATAGAATATGAGTGTGTGTATGTGTGTGTGTGTGTGTGTGAATCACTCAGTCATGTCTGACTCTTTGCGACTCCATGGACTGTAGCCCATCTGGCTCTTCTGTCTATGGGATTTCCCAGGCAAGAATACTGGAGTGGGTTGCCATCTCCTTCTGCAGGGGATATTCCCAACCTAAGGGTCAAACCTACATCTCAGCATTGCAGGCAGATTCTTCAGTATCTAGCCACCAGGGTACCCCCTAATAGAATAGAGAACTCTTCAAAACAATAATCTAAATAATTGGGTAATGTTATTTAAAAGCAGAAATACATCTACCTAAATCTATATCCACAGGTTTCCATGGTGACTTAGATGGTAGAAAATCTGCCTGCAATTCAGGAGACCCGGGTTTGATTCCTGGGTCAAGAAGATCCCTTGGAGAAGAGAGTGGCAACCCATTCCAGTATTCTTTCCTGGAGAATTCCATGGACAGAGGAACCTGGCAGGCTACAGTCCTAGGGTCACAAAGAGTCGGACGTGCCTGAGGGACTAACAAACACACATATCCACCCTATGCCTATTTATATCTTTTTATCTTCTCAGATTTTTCCTCTGGAAGAGGTATATAAGCCTCAAGCATAGGGCATACAACATAGATGAGTAAATTATTATCCTACTAGTATCTGTTATTTCAGTTGTAGGCTGATGAAGGTATCGTTTTGAAAGTTCAACCTTATTTCAGTAAAGATAGATGGCAAATCTCCTATAAGAAACTATGGAACTTCATCTAGAAATGACTACTGACTTGATTTATATTTTGGAAAGAATGGTAAATATGTTTATAACAAGATATCATAAGGCAAGATATTATACAATTTGAAGGTCATGGTGAATTCAATGAAAAGTAAGTCACATGTATCAGATGATGCAAAATGGAGTGTGGAGTTTTCATACTATACTAAACTCCATTGATTTAAAGATAAATAAAACATGGCTCATCCTCAAGAGTTTCTGAAGAGCATGTTTGCTTTTCTTTTTTCATTTTCAAAGAAGTTAGTAGTATGTAATTATTACTGTAATATACTCAAGGTGTGATAAATCATGAGGAAAATTGTTTATTCTGGGAGCTCTGAGAGTTATAGCATAGAAACCAGAATTAGAGTTTTGGATGATTATATACATTCTTTGTCTATTTTCACCAGAAGCTCCCAGATAATTCCAAATTGAGTTTTTCATAAATACTTTTTCAAACTATTCAAACTTACCTCTTCTTTGACTAGTTCTTTCTTAAGTATATATCTAAGCACATTGTGCTAACTTGAAGGTCAATAAGGAAAACAGAATGAGGGATCTGTCTTTTATGAAAATGTGCTGCCTTTGAGAATTTTTTTGGTAGGAAAAAAATGGCAGATTTTCTCTTATAAACCGTATGTTCTTGCATTTCTGATATCTGGAGTCAGTAGCTTGCCAGAAATATTCCCAATCAAAAGCCAGACTAACCCATAAAGGTGTCCAAAGAAGTCTGTTCTGATTACTGAAGATGTTGAACTAGTCCTGACTTCAAACAGTAGATATTTCCACACTTTAGTGGTATATGACAGCTCTATTCATTCCACAATGTCAAATTCTTTGGTTTAGGCCATTGGGTATTTATGCATTTCTGGCTAGGGAAGCAGAGAAACCTAATTTGATTCTCGAGCCAAAAGTTTTTAGGCCCTGTTCCTTTGGAACTTGGACTGGAGGATTTTGGCACTGTATAAAGACCAGGACAGAGCAAGTAGTCACACATAACTAACTGACTCAACAGAGCATATTCAGGGAGAAAGATCATGCCTACACATTGGATAACCATTCTCCAAGGCAGACTGACAACACCCTGAATTCAATCACCCTTAAATAAACACACAAGGAAAGCAAGCCTTTAACATACCTTCCGGCACTGCTCTCCAATGCTGCCTGATTAGTTTGAGTGCCATAGGCCAGGCTGCAGATGCAACCATTACTGTTGTTCTTACTTATGTCTGTCTGCTGTCTGCTAACAAGCATTCATATGCTTTGGATCATTAAAGTCACAACCTCCTAAGCCAATCTATTCCTCTCCACGGGTTTGTTGTAGATTGGAAAGAGAGATGCTATTTCTGTTTCGTTCTCTATTAAGTCTTCCATTCAGGGTTATTTCTGAGGTCTGAATATCATAGCTTGCACCCTTGCCCCCATTGAGCATATAAATTGTGTTCCCATTAAGCTTGTTCTTTTTGCCTGATTTATTTTGTTTTCTGTTGTATGTGCCTTTTCAATGCAAGGCAAGTGATTTGTGCTGGAGCCGCGACAGACAAAAAGTGCTGTAACTTAAGCTATTTCCTGGTGCCATTGCTGTCTGTGAGAGATCTGCCGTACTTACACCCTTGCTAAATTTCTTCTGACAGACTCCAGGTGGTCGGGATTTTCACAATCCAACCCATTTCTGTGTTAGAACTTGTCATTTGGGGCTCTGTGGATTCTTCCCTTTCGTCTCCCTGTTGGTAGCAGGTTGAGGGTATTTATATATCTACCTGTAAAAGGCCACATGTGTCCACAGGATTATCAGAAGTAGAGAAACATACAGTTTCTCTTTCAGAGAAGGCACAGAAGACAGATACTGGAGAGAGAGAGAAAGAGAAAATTGTCACTTGTAGTATTATGCAGGCTGCCCATCTAAACCCATCATTGCCTGGCACCTACACACTAAGGGCAAGGATCCAGCCAACTTGTGAGCGGGCACCATGCCATTTGAGCAGATGGGCATGGAAGTCGGCAGCCAGTAGACCATGTATGTGCATCAGCGGTGGGTGTTGAGGGCACGATTCCCAGAGGAGAATGTCCTAACAGCTGTCTGGCCTGAGCCAACATACTTACGACCAAGGAAAAGTGCCATCCTTCAATCCTGCTGAGTTGGATTAACCTTCAGAACTAAATCTGCTTTTTTCGGCAGCAGAAGGTGAGTTTAGGGGTCTATGAAAACCTCAAAGAATAACTGAAGAAAGGAAACTGGAAAGATACAGTTATTAGACATTCACTAAAGATGCCAAGGGTATTCATATGCATGTTTTAAACATTTGACCAAAAGTCCATTAATTCTTGAAAGAACGTCACAGTTGTTAAAAGTTCTGCCTCCCACAATGCTTTTACAAGTGATCTTTCCACACAGACAGAGCATTTATAGTGAGTTAGATAGTACATTCCCATCTTTGCACTATGAAATAATGATGTATAAGGAAAGGTGTCAAAAGACTATAGAAATCTGCCTGAGGGTAGATGTATTTGTCAAACTTTACATATCATAGATCAAACTAGATATTGCGTAGATTACAGTTTTTCAAAGAAGAGAATTTCTTCTTTAGTGATTGAACATATACCTGAAAAAAAAAAAGAAGGCAACTTCATAATTCAACTTAAGCTCTTCTGGGCAATGAAAGAGACTTATATTTGAGACTGTAAATAAAGCCTGATTCTAATTTGTTGAGAATTTCCAGATAGTTACATATCCAGAAATTAGACATAGGTCGTTTCTGCCCAGTGTGGCCAAATGGTGATTTGACAATGATTTGTTTCAGTTAGCTAAAAATTGGTAGGCCATTTTAATAATTTAGACTCTCAATAATTGTTTCCTATTTTTCTTTGTTTTGAGGTGTTTGTGAGATAGTTCTCTTGGTATCATTTTATACTGTCTTGAATCTTTCTATTTAAACAATAAATTATGACTTGCAATTGTGGAGAAAATAGCAATTTGGCCCGAGTGTTCTACATACCTATCTATATTTTCTTAATCTGTTCTCTAAATTCTTTCCTTTAGTTTACACCAACAAAGGAAATATCTCTGTTATAGAGAGTAAAAGAGACAAATAAATTATTTTACCAGCTAACTTTCTATCTGGCTCTAAAGAATTATCTAATGATTTAGATTTAATACCATTAGACCTAATACCATTAGTAGTATTATGAGTGAAATAAGATGTCTTTGTGTCTATTTGGCCTTTATTTGCTCATTATATCAATTTAGAAATTCATGATTGAAGTATATCTTTGTTGTTGTTCAGTTGCTAAGTAGTGCCCAACTCGTTGTGTCCCCACAGACTGCAGTATGCTGGGCTCCTCTGTCCTCAACTACCTCCTGGAGTTTGCTCAAATTCTTGTCCATTGTGTTAGCTATCTAACCATCTCACCTGCATCTCTGCATCTCCCGCATCAGCAGGCAGATTCTTTACCACTGTGCCACCAGAAAAGCCCTGACTTAGTATAGATGAAACGATAAAGTAAAAAAAGAAAGTAAACTAAAAATTTAAGATGGACATAAGAGCCCTTCATTGAAGAAATTATAGAAAATTTTATTACCCAGAATCTGTGTTTCTTATTTCTGATAGTTTTTGTCTTACAAGCATAATTGAAGGTTAAAATTATGGAGTGTCCAAGTTCCATATGAATGTTACTTCTCAGTCTGAGAAAATTATTGGAGATAAATGTTCTATTTATGGTGAATGGACGTTGCTTCAGTCATGTCTGACTTTCTGTGACCATATGGACTGTAGCCCTCCAGGCTCCTCTGTCCATGGGCTTCTCCAGGGAAGGATACTGGAGTGGGTTGCCATGCCCTCCTCCAGGATATCTTCCCTACCCAGGGATTGAACCTGTATCTCTTACATCTCCCTTATTGGCAGGCAGGTTCTTTACCACTACTATTGATAGTATGCAAAAAGATATGAGAAGACTTAAATAAATAGTATTTAACAATAAACAAGGAAATACATGTAATATATAGTTCATTTATAATTAAACAGGAGGTAAAAGGCAGTTTGATTTTCTTCTTGGTGGTATACACATGTTTGAGGGAAAATATGAAGGAGTAAGAATCATTCCAGCAAACACTTATCTTTGGCTATCTGGGAGAAGAATATGTGGCTGAAGCTGTTTCACTCAACTAGACTTATCCCAGGATTGACAAATTGGTGAGAGCTTCAGGTGGCCCAGATGCTGACTAAAGAATATTCAAGAAACTAAAAAAAAAAAAAAAAAATGCTGATAAACTTTAATACATCTTGCAAATGTTTCTGAATCACTCTTTCATTTTCTACAGGGGATTAAAGAGATTATCAGATTTCTGACTGACAATCAGTTCAGTTCAGTTGTTCAGTCGTGTCTGACTCTTTGCGACCCCATGGACTGAAGCACTCCAGGACTCCCTGTTTTCACCAACTCCCAAAGTCCACTCAAACTCATGTCCATTGAGTCGGTGATGCCATCCAACCATCTCATCCTCTGTCATCCTCTTCTTCTCCCGCCTTCAATCCTTCCCAGCATCGGGGTCTTTTCCAATGAGTCAGTACTTCACATCAGGTGGCCAAAATATTGAAGTTTCAGCTTCAGCATCAGTCCTTCTGATATATATTCAGGACTGATTTCCTTTAGGATGGGCTGGTTGGATCTCCTTGCAATTCAAGTTACCCTCAAGAGTCTTCTCCAACACCACAGCTCAAAAGCATCAGTTCTTCAGTGCTCAGCTTGCTTCATAGTCCAACTCTCACACCATACATGACTACTGGAAAAACCATAGCCTTGACTAGACGAACCTTTGTTGACAAAGTAATGTCTCTGCTTTTAAATATGTTGTCTAGGTTGGTCATAACTTTTCTTCTAAGGAGTAAGTGTCTTTTAATTTTATGGCTGCAGTCACCATCTGCAGTGATATTGGAGCCCCAACAAAAAATAAAGTCTGCCACTGTTTCTACTTTTCCCCATCTATTTGCCATGAAGTGATGAGACCAGATGCCATGATGTTAGTTTTCTGAATGTTGAGCTTTAAGCCAACTTCTTCACTCTACTCTTTCACTTTCATCAAGAGTCTCTTTAGTTCTTCTTCACTTTCTGCCATAAGGGTGGTATCATCTGCATATCTGAGGTTATTGATATTTCTCCCGGCAATCTTGATGCCAGCTTGTGCTTCTTCCAGCCCAGTGTTTCTCATGATGTACTCCACATATAAGTTAAATAAGCAGAGTGACAACATACAGCCTTAACATACTATTTTTCCTATTTGGAACCAGTCTGTTGTTCCATGTCCGGTTCTAACTGTTGCCTCCTGGCCTGCATACAGATTTCTCAAGAGGCAGGTCAGGTGATCAGGTATTCCCATCTCTTTCAGAATTTTCCACAGTTTATTGTGATCCACACAGTCAAAGGCTTTGGGATAGTCAGTAAAGCAGAAATATGTTTTTCTGGAACTCTTCTGCTTTTTTGATGATCCAGCAGATGTTGGCAATTTGATCTCTGGTTTCTCTGCCTTTTCTAAAACCAGCTGGTACATCTGGAAGTTCACAGTTCATGTATTGTTGAAGCCTGGCTTGGAGAAATTTGAGCATTAGTTTACTAGCGTGTGAGATGAGAGTAATTGTGCGGTGATTTGAGCATTCTTTGGCATTGTCTTTCTTTGGGATTGGAATGAAAACTAACCTTTTCCAGTCCTGTGGCCACTGCTGAGTTTTCAAAATTTACTGGCATATTGAGTGCAGCACTTTCACAGCATCATCTTTCAGGATTTGAAATTGCTCAACTAGAATTCCATCACTTCCACTAGCTTTTTCGTAGTGATGCTTCCTAAGGCCCACTTGACTTCACATGCCTGGATGTCTGGCTCTAGGTGACTGACAATATACAACCAAAAAAGACTTATGGAAAAATAGAAAAAGAAAGGCATTTGTATGCCCACTATAGTAATTGAATGCTATTATGGGCAGATGGAAGAAGAGAACCAAATTGTCAAACAATATACCGTAGTACATTAATAATGAGTAAAACAGAAGATTTGGTTTTTCTACAATTTATGTTATTACCTCTCATGAGGACTATGAAAGATACATTTAGTAAGGGTAGAATAATTATGAGGCATGGACAAATTTCACATGTGCCTACAAATATTTGTAAAGTTAGAAGATTAAATGCATGATAAGATAATGTTCTTATATCTTAACTGCCTTTTGTTTTCAAAAGCAATTACCTACCACATATACATGATTGAAAACATATAGCCATCACTTATGTTGACATTTATTATCTCTAAACAATTAAGTTGCTGTAAGTACAGGAAATACTGACTACCTTTCCACATGAACCCCCCCACACACAAAAAGCATCACTAACTTTCCTTAGTTTCTGATTATAGTAGCTTTAAGAAAAAGATATTGGTGAAACATATGAAGATTTGAACATAAAACTTGGGATATACTAAAAAAAAAAAAGAAAAAGAAGAAAAACTTTTGAGAAACTGTGAAGATAAAAACTAAACTTAACCACAAATTTATTTCTGTTTTTCATCCAAGTATCCAGGGAGGTTGCTAATGAGAGGTATGCCTCAGAAAATGTACATGTCTGTGAAAATGTTGGAACAAACTAATGCTTTTATTCAAGTGATTTTATTTCAATTCTAAGCCACAAGCTATAAACTTTCATCAAAAATGGTAATCTATTTAAAATCAGAGCTATGTGGAATGTTTCATGTTTATGTATAACTTTCATAGTAGACCCTCCTACACAAGAAAAATAATATGCTCAAATTCTGTTATTTTTATAGTTTGTGTAATATATCAAGTACTAGTCCCACCTATCAGCTTCATATTTTAAAATAGATTATAGAAAAAGGAATGGAAGAACAAAATGAAAACATTGAAAAAGTGACTTTTTAATTCCTCTTTTTGGAGGAAAAGATATCTGAAAAACTTAATTATAATGCATATTCTAATAAGAACAAAAAGAAATTTAAAGGGAAATATGCATTGCACATCTTGAATACTTTATTTTTCCACCTTGCAGTACACAATTAGAAAGGGGAGTACCTGGGGAGGTTAGAGGAGTGGAAGTAGAGAGAGTGGTAGGTGGTGATAAAGAAGGAAAAACTCATAGACTTGATCTAAAAGAATTTCAGTGATATATTAACTTAATATTGAGTTCAAAAAAATCCAAGTCAAAAGATATTTGTTTTTCAATTTTTTTCAGTGGTAGCTCCAAATCATTTCTATTTACTGGAAAAATAAATCAATAGGAAGATGGCATCACTGAAAATAGATGAGGTCTGACTTTTTTCCCTCCTCAAAAGAAAAGAAGGGTTGCCATCCACACAACTACTATCTATTATGAAAGCTTAGCTTATTATGATGCAGAATACCATGATAAAAAAAACAGTTTATGACATAACCATGTCACCTCAAAAGAAACTGTTAAGTAACATTCCTTAATAAACAGGCCAGAGAAGTGTGGAAATTTTAAGGTTTCTTTCTGCTTAAAAGCTAGAAGTGAATTGAAAAGTAGCAATTCATAAAATTCTCAAATGGGAATTGTAAAATCATATTGAAAAAAATATGTCATAATTTAAGAGTATGAGAACAAGCCAAAAAAATCAGGGTAGAACACAAATATGTGGTGGGTATACATACATGTTCATTTATGTTTAAAAGGAAGATCTGTATATGATTTAAGATATTTGGAAACAAAAAAGAAAGCAGACACACATAAAAAAAATCATATTTCCAGGCTTCCTCAGAAAAAATACTTCTGTAATTCACAAATAAAATAATGTGTTAAAAATTTTGTATCAAGCTACTGCTAATATTTTGACCGTTATTTAGGTTTAACAAATTCAATGATTAGCAATTCCTGCAAAAATGAAAAGGACCTAAGATTAAACAATAGAGCCTGACCTTGCCAGCATTCTGAAACTTATCCAAAAGCAATTTTCAAAACAAGATATAGGGGTTTTTGTTGTCAGGTACTTTTAAAAGCTCTGATATTCTGGGAAAAAAGTTAGGATTGTCCAAAATAAAGTACGTGCTTTATTTGCAACACTAGTAAGAGATTTTTTTGTAATGTCAACAAACAAGTACATTTTAAGCACTCATTATTAGAAATTACTGGCATATGTGTGTACTAAACATGAAATGTTTGTTGGCTAAAATGAATGGCTCATCAAAACATCTGTGGAAAAGAATAAAAATTATATATATGGCTTCCCCAATGACTCAGCAGTAAGGAATTCGACTGCATTGCAGGAAATGCAGGTTCAATCCCTGAATTGGAAATATCCCTTGGAGATGAGCATGGCAACCCACTCCAGTTTTCTTGCCTGGAGAATCCAATGAACAGTGGAGCCTGTCATGCTACAGTCCGCAGAGTCACAAAGAGTCGGGTATGACTAAAGCAACTGAGCATGCACGGACTCGTGTATGTGTGTATATCTGAATCACTTTGCTGCAGAGCAGATAAGCAGAAAAACACAACATGGTAAATAAACTACATTTCACTACAAAAAGTCTAATGTCTTAAGTGGTAATGTTTCTTAAGAGGTCATCCCTTAAAAATTTGAAAAATTATCAGATACTATTATATTAATTATCATATACTATTATCAGATTAATTATCAGATACTATAAAATTATCAGATACTATTATATTAATATTACATTATTAATAAATAATTCTGTAAACTGTAAGATATTCTGTTGTTTATGCTATGATTTAGGAGAATCCTGTCTTTTCCCTTCAAACTTACCTCATGAGATTGTGATTGACCTCAAATTTTCTTTATAATTATTATTGCAATTACATATGTCACAGAAAGACAGTTCTTTTGAAACATTCTAAGTTTTTCAGATATCAATACAAGACAACTGAGCAATTTTGGATCAAGAATTTCCTAAATCATAAGTCTCAGTCAGCATAATCTGATTTGGCATAATAGCATATTTCTGTACCTAATACTTAACTGAGAAAGACATTAAAGCAAAAGACAGGTGATGAAAGTTTTCTTTTCTTCCATATCTTTGTAACTTGGTTGAATATGATAGATTGGTTAGCTTATTGATTTAGGAATGATCAGCAATATTACTTCCCCCAGAGGAATATTAACATGTTTCATAACAGATTCAAAACCTGATTTCTAGCTTCCTGCGTAAACGTGTACAAATTTATAGGTTTAGGTCTCCTCAAATTTCTACCTTACGAATATCCACGTATGCACACAGGAGATCTCTGCAGTTCCCCAAGAATTTAGTGACTGTTTTTATACATAAACATTTTTATTGCTGGGAAAATAGTAAAGTGCAATAACTAAGGGCTGAAGTCCACATTAAAATATCACCTATGCTTTTCCTAGCTGTGGATTTTCAAAGTTCCTTAAAAGGTCTATGTTTATCTTTTTAAAATATATGTCTCTGATCCCTTAATTTCTGGGTAATAATTATTTTAGTATATTCAAAAACACTTTGAACAATGCCTAGCAAATAATAGGTACTTAATAAATGTTGGCAGGCAGTATTGTATCATATCTCAAGTTGAATTCTTGTTTATACCATGGAACCAAAGGTCTCCCTCAAAGGTGGTACATGCTCAGTAAATGGTCATTTCTGATCCAATTTCTTTCTATTAAAATTTGTTTCCCAAGCTTCAGTCATTCACTTATTGTGTTTGTGGGTTTTTTTTCACATTTCATTTACTTAAATAAGAAAACTCCTTCTATCCCAGAATTCTCCCACCATTGTAAGTTGAGTATAAGACATAATACTAAATTCCCAGTATAATGAGTAATAATTAAAAGTACTAAATTATAAACACATAGTCACAAAATAAATTCCTAGTTCTTTAAGAGGCTTAAATCTCAAATATATATATATATATATATATATATATACATACACATATATGTGTGTGTGTGTATACACACACACACACACACACACACATATATATATATATATATATACATCCTCCTGTTAAAAAGCTGAAGTATCAGTGAATAACAGATATGAAGTTTTGGTTCTAGGATTTCTCCCATTAACTGCTATTCTGTTCACAGTTTTCTTATGCAGAAGATCTTTCATTTCAACACTAACTAACCATCAATTATGGTTATCTTACTTAGGGTAATGCTAACAAATATAAAATTATCTAAAATATATCATGGCTCCACAAAATAAAAGTTTATTCCTCACTATTTAAAAGTTCAAAGGACATTTCCTACCTGAACTTTCTGTTCTCGCTACAACTTTTCTCTTAGTATAAAATTATTCCAAAATAAAGTTTACTAAATAAGACAAAGTGAGTTTTCCTGAACTATGCTTGGGTTTTCTTGACCTGGTGATTCAGCATTCTCCCATCTTGCATTTTCATTCTGCCATAAGGCCTCGGTTGATGTTTATTCCCAGCTAGTATCCCAAGAAAGGGAATGTGGTGGGACAAGCACTCACTGGTTAATAGCTTTGAAAGGGAAGTGGTTCTCATTGTTTCTACTCATTTGTTTTTGGTTTAAACTACTTACATGGACACTCTCAACTGTAATGCAGTCTGGAAATGTGCCCTGGAAGGAGAGGACAGAATCTGGTGAGAGATTTCCAGATTCTTCCTCCCTCCCATATATCAATTTGCACCTGTCTTCTAACACTTAGGAATAAACTCCCACACCTCCTCAAAGGAGACAACCAAAAGCCTCACTTAGTTACTGCCTTGAACTCCAATTCCAGAATCTCTGGTGGCAAACAGCTTTCTGCATCAAGTCCAAATTTTCACCAGGGGATTAAGAATGTCAAACTCGAAAACTAAGCTCTCCATCCTGTTTTCTCCATCATATCTAACAGACAATGTTAGGGCAAGAAACTGATACCTGAAAATAAGCAAAAAACAAAAATCCTCTCATTTATAAAGGAAAGAATGGTAAACAACCAACAGCCACTGGATGCAAGCGATGACTAACCTCCCGGTCAGGTCCTGTGAGACGTGTCCAGGCAGTAGCGACAGTTTCTGCCTCTTCTTTCTAGAAGAATTTCCCATTACATTGTTCTCCAGGGTTTCTGGCTGGGCTTTCTGGAGTCTCTTCCTTCTCCATCATCCTTCATGGACACCACATCTGAAGAGGACATGGACAAGAATGGCCTCCTTGAAGGCTGTACTGCCTTCATAATTGTTTTTGTGGAGCAAATATGGAATTCAGGGATTGAATAGAATCACAGGGTCTTTATATCAGGCTTTTGGTTCCTTTGGGAATACAATTTCCTCAGAATCTTACCAGACCACCTTACCTGCCTCCTGCGAAACCTGTATACAGGGCAAGAAACAACAGAACCGGTCATGGAACAGCAGACTTTCCAAATTGGGAAAGGAGTATGTCAAGGCTCTATATTGTCATTTTGCTTATTTAACTTATATGCAGAGGACATCATGCAAAATTCCAAGCTGAATGAAGCACAAACTGGAATAAAGATTGCCAGGAGAAATATCAATAACTGCAGATACGCAGATGACGCCACCCTTATGGCAGAAAGTGAAGAGGAATTAAAGAACCTCTTGATGAAGGTGAAAGAGGAGCATGAATAAGCTGGCTAAAAGCTCAACATTCAGAAAACTAAAATCATGGCATCCAGTCCCATCACTTCATGGCAAATGGATGGGAAACAATGGAAACAGTGACAGACTTTATTTTCTTGGGCTCCAAAATCACTGCCTATGGTGACTGCAGCCATGAAATGAAAAGATGCCTGCTCCTTAGAAGAAAGTCATGACCAACCTAGACAGCATATTAAAAAGCAGAAACATTACTTTGCTGACAAAAGTCTGTATAGTCAAAGCTATGTTTTTTCCAGTAGTCATGTAAGGATGTGAGAGTTGGGCCATAAAGAAGGCTGAGCACCACAAAATTGATGCTTTTGAACTGTGGTGTTGCAGAAGACTCTTGAGAATCCCTTGGACTGCAAAGAGATCAAACCAGTCAATCCTAAAGAAAATCAATCATGAATATTCATGGAAGGCCTGATGCTGAAGCTGAAACTCCAATACATTAGTGACCTGTTGTGAGGAGCTGACTCATTAGAAAAGACCCTGATGCTGGGAAAGATTGAATGCAGGATGAGAAGGGGTCGACAGAGGACGAGATGGTTGGATGGCATCACTGATTCAATGGACATGAGTTTGAGCAAGCTCCAGGAGATGGTAAAGGACAGGGAAGTCTGGCGTTCTGCAGTTCATGGGGTTACAGAGTCTGACATGACTGAGCAACTGAACAACACCACCACAATCTTAGCTGGCATTGAACTGATCTTTTCAGTCTGTTTTATGTGCTGGTAAACAGAGCCAAAATCATCCAAAATTATTTTCTAGACATAGTGCTTAATTTAAAGATTCCTTACACTCATGTTTCTCTCTCTTTCTCTTCTGTCTCTGTCTCTTTCTTTCTCTTCCTACTGATTTGTCCCACCACCTTCTCTTCTTTATGTAAAGTACTGGAAAATCCCTTTATAGTGAAATTGTACTATTAATGAGAGCTTTTATTTAAATTTTAAAATATGATTTTTAATTATGAATTCCTTTTTCTTTTTTTTTAACTATAGAATCTGTCTATGACACTTCTTCAGGAGAAAAAATAAGGCATTTAAAGCAAATTTGTTCTGAAAACACTTACTGTGTGTTTTGTATATTTATATATATATATGGATAACAGTGGAAGACATGGACATTAATAGCACATTAACTCTGAAGAAGCTAAGTTTATAAACACACAGATAAATACAAAAGTTTCAATATTAAATATTTTGTCCCAGTTACTTCTACAGCATTGCAGATCACTCTGAAACATAGAGGTGTAAAACAATGATTTTTTTTTTTTTGCTGATGGAATCTGGTCAAAAATTCAGATAAAGCACAATAAGAGTAGCTATTGCAGTGTTTGCTATCTCTACTGAGAAGACCTGAAAGCTGTGGGGATTCAATGCCTAGAAGAAGGAATCATGAAGATATTTTTTGTTCACATGGTCAGTGGCTTATATTGGCTGTCTGCTGGAAACTCACCTAGTCTGTCAGCTGGAAAACTGGTCTCTCTGAATGGGCCAATTTGGGTTTCCTCTCAACATGGTGCCTTTTTTTTTCTTTTTAACAAAAAACAGCAATTGTATTATTCAATATTCAGTATCACACCACGACACCACCTAGAAACCTCACCTTTCTTCCTTACCTGTCCCCAAGGGTACAGCCGAAATGGAAAAAAATAAAAGTAAACCCAGATCTCAGCTCCTTCTCTGGAAGAAGGGGTGTTGGCCTTGGGAGCCCCTTTCCGCTGGTCCCAGGAGGCCGGAGAGCAGATCCTTCCTGTGCCCAGAGAACTGGGCTCCAGCCTTCAACAACAGAAAGAACATTCAAACAGGAGCAGAGCCGTTTCTGCAGAGGAGGAGTATTTGGGAGGGTTCCAAGAGAACAAGTGGGGAGTGAGTGGTATTTTTATACTCTAATATTTGGAGTCATGTATGTCACTTCTGCCATGTATTCTGGTTAAAGCATGTATAAAGGTCCACCCAAGTTCAAAATGAAACATCATACACCCCACCATTTGATAGGAAGGCTATCAAGGTCAAAGGGTAAGGAGACCACATAGAATATGAGATATCGTTGCAGCCAGCCATCTTTGAGTACACCTTTTATCCAAATTAGTTAATGTCCAAAACATTTACTTCCCATTTAAACTTACTTTATTCACCTTTTTGAGTGAATTTGAATATGGTGATTCTCATGTGCACTGTTACAAAATTATGCTCTTTTATTTTAAGATTTTTTAATATAAATTATATAATGGTATCAAATGTCACTGTTTTTTCAGATATCCCGGCACAGAAGAAATCATTCACAGCATATCTTGAAGGATGTCATTCCTCCATTGGAACAATTGGTAAGTATTTCACTTCAGTACTGTATTATTTGTCTACTGTCAACAAAATAAATTACCTCAGAGCTCAGCAACTTAGGACAGCATATACTTCACATTTCTGTGGGTCCGAAATTTGGGCATAAGCTAGTAGGGTCCTGTGGCTCAGAGTCTTTCAAAAGTTTTCACTCAAAATTTAAGCTAAAATTGGGGTAACATCTGAAGGCTTGAAGGGGGAAGAATCTGTTTTCAAGCTCAAGTACATGGCTGTTGGCACAATTTCGTTCCTTTGAGGCTTTTGGCCAGAGGCTGCTCTTACTTTCTTGCGACTTGTATGTTTGCTTTCTTCTTCCAAGCATGCCAGCTGGGAAGGCAAGAGAGTCTGTTGGGTGTGCTCAGTCACTTCAGTCATATCTGATACTTTGTGACCCCCATGGGCGATAGCCCACCAGCCTCTTCTGTCCATGAGATTTTCCCAGCAAGAATATTAGAGTGGGTTGCCATGCTCTCCTCCAGGACATCTTCCTGATGCAGAAATTGAACCCAAGTCTTCTGCACTGCAGGCAGATTATTTACCACTTGAGCCTCAGGGAAGCACCAGAGAGTCTATTAGTAAGGTGAAAAATAGAATCTTTTGCAACCTAATCATAGAAATGATATCCCATCAGTTTTGCTACATTCTCTTGGTCACTAAATTCAGTCCATACTTAAGGAGGAGGGATTACAGAACAGCGTGAGTAACAGGTGGTAGTGGTGATTTAGGTGCTAGGTTGTGTCCCACTCTTTGTGACCCTATGGACTGTAAACTGCCAGGCTCCTCTGTCCATGGGATTTCCCAGGCAAGAACACTGGACTGGGTTGCTATTTCCTTCTCCAGTGAAGTAAAGGTTATCAGGCACCTACTGCAAATTTTGACATTTTTAAGGAAAAATTAATCCCTTATCTGTAGATTCTAAGAGTGAGACCAAGTTTTGTGTGTTTTTTAATCTTCTTGTTGTTTATTGTTGTATCCTATGGCACCCCACTCCAATACTCTTGCCTGGAAAATCCCATGGATGGAGGAGCCTGGTAGGCTTCAGTCCATGGGGTCGCAAAGAGTCGGACACGACTGAGCGACTTCACTTTCACTTTTCACTTTCATGCATTGGAGAAGGAAATGGCAACCCACTCCAGTGTTCAGTCTATGGGGTCCCACAGAGTCGGACACGACTAAAGTGACTTAGCAGTAGCAGTAATGACAATTAAGAATACCTGAAACATCCTACAAAACATAAAAGAATGAAGTAGATATAAATAACTTATAGATGTCTCAGAGATATCTTCAGTTCAGTTCAGTTCAGTCACTCAGTCGTGTCTGACTCTTTGCGACCCCATGAACCACAGCACCCCAGGCATCCCTGTCCATCACCAACTCCTGGAGTCCACACAAACCTATGTCCATTGAGTCGGTGATGCCATCCTCATCTTATCCTCTGTAGTCCCCTTCTTCTCCTGCCCTCAATCTTTTCCAACAGCAGGGTCTTTTCAAATGAGTCAACTCTTCGTATCAGGTGGCCAAAGTATTGGGGTTTAAGCTTCAAAATCAGTCCTTCCAATGAACACCCAGGACTGATCTCCTTTAGGATGGACTGATTGGATCCCCTTGCAGTCCAAGGGACTCTCAAGAGTCTTCTCCAACACCATATTTCAAAAGCATCAATTCTTCGGTGCTCAGCTTTCTTTGTAGTCCAACTCTCCATCTATACATGACCACTGGAAAAACCATAGCCTTGACTAAATGGACCTTTGTTGACAAAGTAATATCTCTGTTTTTTAATATGCTGTCTAAGTTGGTCATAACTTTCCTTCCAAGGAGTAAGTGTCTTTTAATTTCATGGCTGCAATCACCATCTGCAGTGATTTTGGAGCCCCAAAAAATAGTCAGCCACTGTTTGCACTGTTTCCCCATCTATTTGCCATGAAATGATGGGATCGGATGCCATGATCTTAGTTTTCTGAATGTTGAGCTTTAAGCCAACTTTTTCAGTCTCTTCTTTCACTTTCATCAAGAGGCTCTTTAGTTTCTCTTCACTTTCTGCCATAAGGGTGGTGTCATCTGCATATCTGAGGTTATTGATATTTCTCCTGGCAATCTTGATTCCAGCTTGTGCTTCTTCCAGCCCAGCGTTTCTCATGATGTACTCTGCATATAAGTTAAATAAGCAAGGTGACAATATACAGCCTTGACATACTCCTTAAAGACACATAAACACAAACTTTTTGATATGTAACTTTCTTTTTATTAATGATCTCCTTTTTGATAAATATAATGCCCCCTTTCTCCTTGCTTATCCTTCTTGTACTTCATATTAGTCAACATGCTTCCAGTTCAAAATGATTTTTTTCTTGGCTCAGTTCCATGATTTTCTTTGCTTGGCATGTTTTAGGTCACTCATGTCCACTCTAGCTAATTGCTTCGTTATTCTGTTTTACTTTAGAATAAAAAATTCTTTAAAATATTGTCTACCTTTAATGTCCCTAAAATCTCCCCTCCTTTTACTTCTTGCAGCAACTCCATTTAGGCATTTATCCCAACCACTCACCTCTTAAGGAGGTCATCTGTTACTTTCATGTTACTAAATTTGGTACCAACATGGGCACATGTTGGTAAAGTTTTGGTTTTCTCCGTAGAATATCTGTCTCAGAATTTAATCCAGTTAATAACTTTTTGGAAACATTTTCCTTACATGACTACCAGGAAACTGCTGTCTTTTGGATATCCAAATAATTAAGTAGCCACTGACTTTCCATCTCCTTTGCTGGTTCTCATTCATCTTGGAGATTGACTCTTAACTTTTCTTCTTTCTGTCTACATTTATTCACTAAGGAATCTCATTTCAGTGTTGTTGTTTCATATACTGTGTTACACTAACCACTTCTAATATTCAGTCTTCAGGATAGACCATTACCCTAAACTACAATATTGTACACTGTGGCATTTTCATTTATATGTCTACATCTCAAATTTAACATCCAAAAGTAATTCTGATTTCCCTCCAAACCTGCTTCTCCCAGTCTTCTCCATTTCACAGGATGTAACTCCATTCTTCTAGGTTTTACAGTCAAAACTGTTAGTCATCTTCAACTTTTGTTTATTTCATTACATAAACTAAAACACCAAAGAACCACATTTACTCTGTCTTTAAAATCCATCTAGAATCATTTCACTCTCTCCCATCTTTATGCTATGTCATTCATCTCCTAGTTTATTACATGTGTATGCTTTAGTTGCTCGGTTATGTCTGACTCTTTGAGACCCCATGGACTGTAGCCCACCAGGCTCCCCTATCCATGGAATTTTCCAGGCAAGAATACTGGAGAGGGTTGCCATTCCCTTCTCCAAGGGATCTTCCCAACCCAAGGATCAAACCTGAGCCTCCTGCATTGCTGGCAGATTCTTTACTGCCTGAGCTACCAGGGAAGACTTTGGGCTTCCCTGGTGGCTCAGACGGTAAAGTTTATTATAATGCCTTCCTAATGCACGTATCTACTTTCATTCTTGCTTTCTATTTTTTTTTTTAATTTTTGATACAACAGCTAGCATGAGATTGTTAAAATGTAAGTTAGTTGATGTCACGCTTTGGCTCAAATACCTCTCTGATTTCCAGTGTCTCCAGGGTAAAACCTAAAAGACATGAAGTTACTTACCAGATTCTACAGGACCCAGCCACCTCTGTGCTTCACCCTTTCCTCTCTTCTCCTGACACTCTGCTCCAGCCAAGATGACCTCTTTACTTTTTCCTTAGGGCCATTTCACCTGCTCTTTGTTCTGTCTGGTACAGAATAGTTCAGTTGGCACCCAGAAATTTGTAAGCCTTGTTCCTTCCTTTTCGTTGCATCTTTATTCAAATATCATCTTTTAAAATAGCTCTTCTCTAGTCTCCCCTAAATACAAATGAACAAATTAAGAAAACCACCATTTCAGTCCACACTCCTTTTCTCTTACCCTAATTTAATTTTCTCCATACAACTTATCACCATGTGCTATACTCTGCATTTTCCTTTTGTTTGTCATCTCCTTAGAGTGTTCTGTTGTCGCCTATGTTTAGATCTTGATTCCCATGATTCTATTAACTGTAAGAACATAATAAAATTTCAGTAAATATGTGTTAACTGAATGCACAAATGAGATAGCTATGAGATAAATGAGATAGTTAAAGACTTTTTTTTTTTTTACTTCCAGGCTTATAATACACTGATGCATACTTGTGTATTTTCTCTTCATTATCTCATCATATATCTTGAAGTGTTACTTAGTCATTTGTTCTAGCATATCTTAGGGCCACTCTAGATATGAAATATTCCAAGTTGAACCCATCATCACCTTCTTCTCAAATTGACTCCCATTTCCATTGACCCTACCATTATTTTTTATACTTACTTAAAAGAACAAGTTACCTCTTTTTAATAGAGAAGAGACTTTTAAAATTTTTGTTCACATTTAATTTTAATTTTTTTTAGTTTATATTGGAGTCTAGTTGATTAACAATGTTGTGTTAGCTTCAAGTGTATAGCAAAATGCTTCAGGTATATCTATATATTCTTTTTAAAATTATTTTTCCATTTAGGTTATTGCAGAATATTAATCAGCATTCCCTGTACCATATATATAGTAGGTCCTTGTGAGTTATCTAGTTTATATATAGTAGTGTGTACATGGGGCTTTCCAGGTGGTGCTAGTGGTAAAGAACCCTCCTGCCAATGCAGGAGATGTAAGAGACTGGGTTCCATCCCTGGGTCAGGAAGATCCCCTGGAGAAGTGCATGGCAACCTACTCCAGGATTCTAGCCTAGATAATCCTACGGACAGAGGAGCCTGACAGGCTATATAGTCCATAGGGTTGTAAAGAATCGAACACAACTGAAGAGATTTAGCACACACACAGTGTGTACATGTTAATCCCGAATTCCTAATCTACCACATCCCTGTTAGTAGTAAACATTTATCTAGGCTGAGAATACATTTTCTCTGGATCCTTTATTTACCCTATGACCCTTCATGTAAGTCAACATTTTCTGAAGTGTTTTCTCCACGGTGGGTGTGATGTTCTCATCTTTTTTCCATGTGTGCTCATCTTTTTTCCATGTGTGCAAGCACATGTTCCCCAGGCCTTTCAATGCTCTGGCCTCACCCCACTGTATCCACCACACCTCTCCCACTGATTCTGCAGTAATTCCACACCAGCCTTCTTTAAATAGAAGCTTCATTATTTCATGCTCCTAGTCACAACTTTCAGCAGCTTCCTATTTTCTATAGCATCAAGTCTATAGACTTTCTCACAGCCCTGATTTACCTTATTTATTATCTACTGCCAAATACATACCCTCAAGCCAGCAATAGTAACATGATTAAGACATGGCTCTTACCCTGAAGGAGCTCGGATTTTCTGTAACAATTATAGTTCCTTCATCTCAACACTCTTTTGTGTGGTCCACTCTTATTTCATGGGTAATAGACTTGTTCCATGGCTAGACTATAAATGCTTTTTAGTTAGGGGTCATGACTTGTATTTTCTTTATTATGTCATACTTCCCCTTACATTGTTTCTGGCACTAGTGTTTGTAAAAGACACATGTCAGTGGTTTAATTATAAGATATTAAAGACTTATTAAAATAATATCATTGATTTCAGAGATTAATACATATATGACTGTTAATCATAGTGAAAGACATTTTTAAAATTTAATTAGATGTAACAATATCTTATATTCAAAATTGACCACTTAGGTTTCAACTTAGAGAACATTTTCCCTGGAAAGTATTTCTTTGATTCCTCAACTTTGAATCAGGTAGCCCTTCTTTATTCTGCCTTTCTGTAGCAGCTTTCCTTGCCTCTATCTCTAAATTGACTCTATCTCTGATCACATTGAAATTGCCTGTTTCCTTTTATATCTCTCTTACTGCATTGCAAGGTATTTGAGGGGAGAGCTATGCTTCACTTACTGTTTTCTTATTAAAACTTCATGGAAGGCCTGGCACAGTAGAGCTGTACAGTGAATAGAAAAGTAATGGTGTTTCTTTTGTATACATTTGCCTTACAGAACAAATAAAGTACATATAAATAAAATGCTTTATTTTAAGTATAGCACATGCAAATGTCTCTCTGAAGTGTTTGATGAAACATGGCAAAAGTTAAACTGAAAATGAAGCTATATGAGTGTGTGTATGTAATATAAATATGTATGAAATTATATGTAATTTTATATGTGCGAATATATATGAGATTATATTTGAAAAATGCCATAAACTTTCAAATTTTTACATGAAATGTGTATTAATTATGAATTTAAAAAATTAAAATTATGATTATTACTTAAATTTAACCAATAACTAATGGTATACTTTTGCTATGCCTGTATATAAAGCATAGGCTAATATTGAAAGAATTAAAATATTCCAGAAACAGATTTCTTAATGTACCTTCCTAACTTCAAGGTTATTTGTTGGTTTGTTGGCTGGAAAAGGCAATGGCACCCCACTCCAGTTCTCTTGCCTGGAAAATCCCATGGATGGAGGAGTCTGGTAGGCTGCAGTCCATGGGGTCGCTAAGAGTCGGAAACAACTGAGCGACTTCACTTTCACTTCTCACTTTCATGCATTGGAGAAGGAAATGGCAACCCACTCCAGTGTTCTTGCCTGGAGAATCCGAGGGACGGGGGAGCCTGGTGGGCTGCTGTCTATGGGGTTACACAGAGTGGGACACGACTGAAGTGACTTAGCAGCAGCAGCAGCAGTTATATGCCTTAACTCTGCAGCCTCAATTCTCAATAAATTAAACTTATTTTTAAAAGATCTCAAATTATGTATAATGTAACTAAGAAAAAATATATCTATATGCTTAATACACTATTCTAGATCAGATAAACTTGGAAAAGTGGCATTGGGAACTACTGCTAGATAAAAGGAAAAAAACAGTAATTTGTTGATCTCTTTAGCTTTCAGTCTCTGTAAATCTCTTTCCCTGCATTTCTATTCAATCTCTCTGTTTATACATACACACACACACACACACACACACACACACACACAAGCTCTAAAAACTCTATTGGAACTACCAAGTAATCTACCTTCTATGCCTGCACTGGGTTTCCCTGGATCCTTTCTATGAGTACTTGTTTAGCTCTCATTTCCCTTGTGAACAGAGGTTAGGTTCAACTTTTATTCAGTCTCTACTTGAATTAAATTGCTTATTTAATGTTATTTTAAAGATAGAAATGTTTATCTTTTCCCTACAAGTCTTACTTATGAACTACTCCATTATGATAGACAATGAGAAAATAATCACCAATTCCTTCTAACAACAAATTTGTATTGATTTTTTTAAGTATCCATTGCTGTTTACATCAAAACTTGAACTATTTTTCCACAACCTATAGAGCTGCTTTTACATTTGCCTAATAAAACTAACATTCAGAAAACGAAGATCCTGGCATCCGGTCCCATCACTTCATGGGAAATAGATGGGGAAACAGTGGAAATGGTGGCTGACTTTATTTTCTGGGCTCCAAAATCACTGCGGATGGTGACTGCAGCAATGAAATTAAAAGACGCTTACTCTTTGGAAGGAAAGTTATGACCAACCTAGATAGCATATTCAAAAGCAGAGACACTACTTTGCCAACAAAGGTCTGTCTAGTCAAGGCTATGGTTTTTCCAGTGGTCATGTATGGATGTGAGAGTTGGACTGTGAAGAAGGCTGAGCGCCAAAGAATTGATGCTTTTGAACTGTGGTGTTGGAGAAGACTCTTGAGAGTCCCTTGGACTGCAAGGAGATCCAACCAGTCCATTCTGAAGGAGATCAGCCCTGGGATTTCTTTGGAAGGAATGATGCTAAAGCTGAAACTCCAGTACTTCGGCCACCTCATGCGAAGAGTTGACTCATTGGAAAAGACTCTGATGCTGGCAGGGATTGGGGGCAGGAGGAGAAGGGGACAACAGAGGATGAGACGGCTGGATGGCATCACTGACTCGATGGACGTGAGTCTGAGTAAACTCTGGGAGTTGGTGATGGACAGGGAGGCCTGGCGTGCTGCAATTCATGGGATCGCAAAGAGTTGGACACGACTGAGTGACTGAACTGAACTGAACTGAATAAAACTGTATACTTATTTTTAACCTAGATTCAAATATTTTTTCCACAATCTGACATGTTCCTTCCTTCTGTCTCTACATCTCTTTTTCTTTCCCCCAGCCCTGCCTCAGGGTTGCTTCTGTAGTCATCCATAAGTTCTTGCAGTGTTTTTCCTTGTCAATACCTACCAAGATGAGCTACCATATATAAAATGATATGTACCAAAACACTTTATAAAATAGTAAAATCCTTGCTGCTGCTGCTGCTAAGTCACTTCAGTCGTGTCCCACTCTGTGCGACCCTATAGACGGCAGCCCACTAGGCTCCTCTCTCCCTGGGTTTCTCCAGGCAAGAATACTGGAGTGGGTTGCCATTTCCTTCTCCAATGCATGAAAGTGAAAAGTGAAAGTGAAGTCACTCAGTCGTGTCCGACTCTTAGTGACCCCATGGACTGCAGCCTACCCGGCTCCTCTGTCCATGGGATTTTTCCAGGCAAGAGTACTGGAGTGGGGTGCCATTGCCTTCTCAGTAAAATCCTTGAGTAGATGTTATTACTCATTATTTTTACCATCTGGATCTTTGAGCTTATTTATATCCCACATTTTGTGCTAAAAATCTCATTTCCTTTATCTCTCATATTTAGAAATTCTTTGAACATTATCCAGCAGTCATTAGAGCCTTTGGCTTTAAGCATAACTGACCCAAAGTATGCCATTCCACCCACTCCTTTTGGAGGAAAATAATTCACTTTCTGAGAGTGGAGTCTGCTATGGTGGGTGATCCCCTAGATGGTGTCACCCTTCAGTAACCATAATTTACCACTTTACTTCCCCTTTAAGAAAGAAGTTGCAATCAGCATGGTTAAACAGCAACATAATGCATTTCTTTTGAATACTGGCAAAAATATATTCCTAGCTGGAGCCTGAAATCTCAGGGTGCAAACTACCCAGTTCACTGACAGCTGACGTCACTTACGCCACTTGGTATGCAAATCCATATGCTATCAATGCAAGAGACTAAATTATTTTCTGAGAAGCTGTGTTGTTTCTTAACCAGCTCTGTAACACAGTGAAGATTTTAAACATGAAACGTCAAATGTACTAATATGTGTTTGTTTCCTGATGTTGTATATTTCACATTACAACTCTTTGTGAGACCTAATTATTTTCAGAGTATTTCCCCTTTTTCCTTTAATGAAATATTCAAGAAAAATAACCCTGTTTATAGCATGTTAAATCTTTATCATCTTTATGTTTATCAAAAGTGTATAAGGCATGTCTGGGGATAACCCTGCAGGACTCAAAAGCCTGTGGCAGGTTTTAGAGAATCATCTGCTGCCTCCTGAGCTGGAAGGATTTGCAGGCCAGAGCTCAGGAAGTTGCCATGGCTTGAGGGCAAAGCAGGCTTTTGCAGATAAACCTTAAGTCACAGATTCTACCTTTTGGAGCCAGATATCATTTTGTGGATTAATTAATACTTGTGAGGGCTTTAAGGATGAAAGACATTGTGAGCATACAGCATTTCTTATGTTAAAACAAAGGACAGCCTCTTTGTGGGGAATCATGCTATTGATTAGGCTGTGCTTTCCTTAAATTGCAAAAAAAACTACCAAAAGCTCTTTAGTCTTTCAAAATTCTACTTTGTTAAGATAAAAATTAGGTTTTTGGAAAAAGCACTCTCCCAAATCTTCAAGATGTTAGTATATTAATAATGCTATATAATTTAAGAACCCTTATACAAACCATCTCCAAGTTTTCATTGTTTTATGTGCCCTTCCTTTACTCAAACAGGAGTGTTTTTTTATTTTTTTTTTTCATTTAAAAAGTGTTATCAGCATATAGATTTTACAGTGTTGTGTAGGAGTGTGTTAACTCCAATATTTGTTGAGGCCATCCCTGAGCTAGGTTTGGGTGTGATATGATATGCTAAATAGTCATGTCCTTTTCTGGAGGGCCTGTCAGTCCAGAGGTGAAGAGAAATATTAAACAAAGAAAGAAAGTCATAATTCTATAAATGCCAATTACACAACATGCTATGACAGCAGACAAACAAGTTTCTGTGAGAGAGGGAGAGCCTACTTTGGATTAAGTATTTATAAAAGCACAATTTGAAAGAGCCATTTAAATTGAGATTTACAGGGTGAATAGAGCTCGTTAAGCAAATAACTGGAAGGATGCTGCAAACAGAAGGACTAGCAAGTACAGAGGTCTGGGAGTCAGAACAAAGTTGTTAATATTGGAAAAACTGCATGAATGGTGCACTGACTAGAAAAGAAAGAAAGAAAGTGAAGTTGCTCAGTCGTGTCTAACTCTTTGTGACCCCATGGACTATAGCCTACCAGGCTCCTCCGTCCATGGGATTTTCCAGGCAAGAATACTGGAGTGGGGTGCCATTTCCTTCTCCAGGAGAACTTCCTGACCCAGCTCTTGAACCCAGGTCTCCCGCATTGTAGGCAGATGCTGTACGGTTTGAGCCACCAGGGAAGTGGTAGACTGACTAGGGATATAAATCTGGAAATGTGGGTAGAGGGAGACAGTTCTCAGATAATGGTAAGGAGTTCAGAAGCCATTAAAATACAAAAACAGGTTACAGTAACTTTTCCCATCCAGGCCTACATTTGAAATTCATTTAACTCTACAGAAGAGAAGAACATTCACACAACAACAATGAAAAAGGTTATTAACATTGAGCAATCTTGTTTTCCCTATTGCCTTGACCAAAACTAGTTATAACAAAACAATTGAATTATGCTAATAAATTTCCCAGACAGTAACCAGGAAGGCCATTCTCACTGAATCCCAATAACAGTTAAAGAAAGAACACCATATTTGTATCAATGGCACAAAGAAATAGAATTCAGGGAAGAAGAGAGAAAAAAAAGGAAGGGAAAGGAGATGCATTTGTACAGGAAAAGCTCCAAAAGACTGAATTTCTTGAGACAGAAAGAAGTGCCCTCATCAGCCTGTTTCCCAAATAGAACCTGGATTTTTATGGTGGTGACCAAATGAAACACACTGGTTACAAGATGAAAGGCTAAGGGGGTTCTTAAACATCAAATGCTAGCTTATTCAAGATGATATTTTGATGAGTTAAGGGTAAATAAATCAGAGACATGTGGGTAAAATTTCCCTTGAAATACACAGGGGTTTAAGATGATGGGGAAATGCATTTGGCAAAACATAATATGTACTTTGCCAAACCCAACATTTGAAAACCGGTTCAAGACATTCAGCAGAGCCCCAGAGCACAACATATTCTCTTATCCTGAGAGCAAAAGAAGGAGAAAACCCATGAAAGCAATGTACAATACACACTGCAGGGTATAAATAATTTGCATTCAGCAAACCATGCCTAACTTTAAGACCTGAAGTCAAGACCAGCTTTTCCAGATCTTTAAGCATGCTTAATTACTCCTTTATAGGCACTGCTCATGTATGACACAGCATCCTTTTTCTTCTATTCTCCTTTCATGTAATTATTGTTTTCAACTTGAAAATTTTGGTTTACCACTTTTTAAAAGTATGTACACACTTAATTATGTATCTTTGTTACACAGAGATTTTGTATTTCATGTCTCCAAGAGCATCATAGTTCATTTTCCAACTATATGTGAGATGGCCCTAAAATTGAAGTGAAGTGAAGTAGCTCAGTCATGTCTCTTTGCGACCCCGTGGACTGTAGCCTACCAGGCTCCTCCCTCCATGGACTTCTCCAGACAAGAATACTAGAGTGGGTTGCCATTTAAAATTAAGCATTTATATTTTAAATTAGTACTTTATATGATATAAAGATAAGCTACATTTTGAAGGTGATTTTTTTCCCTTTATTTTTGTTTTTGTTCCCCTACAAGACCACACACACGGTCAGCAGATCTGATGTAGCAAGAAAGCTAGAGTCAATACATAAATAACTGGAAACTGAGAAGAAAAAAATGTAAGCAGTGAATCCCAAAGAGGAAAGTAGAGCAAGAGAGGGAAAGCCAGTGGAGTTCTGTAATGACTAAGTTCTAGAGATTGACTGTACATTAGGGTGATTATACCGGTTAATAAGGCTGTGTTGTACACTGAAAAGTTGCTGAGAGAGTTGACCTTACATGCTCTCACCACAGAAAAATCTTCAAAAGTAACTATGTGAGGAAGTGGATATGTTAAGTAGCTTGACTATAGTAATTGTTTCACTGTTGTTGTCTGTCATTTTTTAGTCACTAAGTCATGTCCAACTCTTTGCAACCCCATGGACTGTAGCCCTCCAGGCTCCTCTATCCATGGAGTTTCCCAGGCAACAATTTTGGAGTGAGTTGCTGTTTCCTTATCCAGGGGATCTTCCTGACTCAGGGATTGTACACACACCTTCTGCATTGCAGGGAGATTCTTTACCACTGAGCCACCAGGGAAGCCCAAACATTTCATTATGTATATGTAAATCAAAATATCATGTTGTACACATTAAATATATACATTTTTGATTTTAAAGACAGAAACAAAAAAATAATTTTAAAAAGAAAGCCATTGGAAAAAATATACAACATTTCTATTTCTGTGAGTAGTGGAAAAGTTAAGAGATTTAAAAAGGAAGAGGAACGTCATTGGGGGTAATATGATGTAACCAGATATCCTCCTTCTGTGCTTTATAATAGAAATTATCAAAAACAAGATTATCAGCAAAGTACTTTGATCAATTGAAAGTTCAGAAAAAAATATAACGTCTAATTACTAAATTGGAAAAGCGTTAAATGCAAAATCTGTTTGAAAATTATAGTAGCTCATGTGTGTAGTTATGGAGATTCGATACAAAGTTCTCCCAGGAAGCAGGTTAGTCATACAGAAAGTTTCACGGGTGCCACTACTTTGGAGGGTTCTCTCCAGTTCAGGCCTGAGGCTTGTCTCAGTTCGGTGGATCTTGATAGATTACATGTATCAATATTACCAGTGTTTACAGAGATGATGAACATTTACCTAGGGTTTCCTTGGTAGCTCAGTGGTCAAGAATCCTCCTGCTAACACAGATGTGGGTTCTATCTGTGGGTCCAGAAGTTCCCCTGGAGAAGGAAATGGCAACCCACTCCGGTATACTTGCCTGGGAAATCCCATAGACTGAGGAGCCTACTGTCTGTGGGCTACAGTCCACAGGGTCACAAAACAGTCAGACACAACTTGGCAACTAAACAACAATGGGATTACCTCACATAATGAAATTTCTAAGAGTCTGCTGTATAAACTTGAAATCTGATTTATTAATTTGTAATGGTGCATATACTGATGTTGACTATGGTCCATTACATTCTGTGTGAGAGGACCGAGGAAGCTGAATTAGGAGTCAGAAGATTGCCAGTGAACACAGGAATCAGAACAAAGGAGAAAAGAGCAACCACTCACATATATCAGCAGAGCGAAGGCTCTATGTTTCTGGTACTGAACATCAGTCTTTTCTCGTAAAAATGCGCTGTAAGTTTTAGATTCAATGTATTTTCATTTATAAACATGTATTTCAACAGGACTCTTGTACTGGTGTAGATAAAACTCTATTGTTTTCAATTCTACTTATTTTATCTGAGAACTATTTTATCTTATTTTATAAGATAAAGATATAAGAACTTATTTTATCTGAGAACTGAAGACTTCACATTAAAAAAATTGCAGTGTCTGTAGTTATGGTTACAGTCTGGTCTTTCTGCCTGACTGTTAGCATTAATCACAGGTTGTCTTCTGCTCTCTTGCCTTGTGTCTGGCTTCCAACTTAGGCTGATAAACAGGTGCTATCTGGATATCCCACCACCATTCATTCTTTTCATATGTATCTCAGCACAGTTGTGTCTGCTGAGTACTCCCTCACTGCTAGCAGACTGGCTGGCATCCAATCTGGACAAATTGCTGATCTTTCCTGCCACTTAACATTAAATAGGGCTTCTGAGGAACGTTGAACAAATAGCACAAGAAGCCAGATTCAGCATCTAAAGACTGGTTGATGTTTCTAAGTATATGGTTTAGGAAATGCTACAACTTTAAAGAACTTCAAGCTGGCCTGGAACTTGGCATGTGGTATCCCAAAGTGAAAGAAAATGAACATTTCAGTTGTTCAGTAGTGTCTCTTTGTGGCCTCATGGACTGTACCTCACCAGTCTCCTCTGTCCATAGAATTCTCAGGCAAGATTATTGGAATGGGTAGCCATTCTTTTCCCCAGGATATCTTCCCAACCCAGGGACTGAACCCAGGTCTCCCGCATTCCAGGCAGATTCTTTGCCATCTGGTCCACCAGGGGAACACACGCCTAAACCTAAACATAACTTTGTAAATTACCAGAGGCAAGACCATCTGGGTCCTAGACGACCAACGTAGTCCACTGTAATTCATAGAGTACTGTCCATTCAAACCATGGGATTAACATAAAAGAGGAATAAGTAATTAAAATAATTAATATGGTACCATATATAAACCCACATGCAAAATACAGAGCAATCTTCTGCTTGCCCTAATACTTCTTTTGGCTCCTATGAGCCTCCTGGAATAAGTGATTCCTAGTGCCTGGAACATGAAAAAGTATTTCAAAATATGATGACAAGGAATAATAAAGTAATAAAGTGTATTAATGGAAACTTTGCTTTTCAGCATGGGACTTGAATAATGCAGTGCTTTCAGTATAGGAAACCTGACTGGAATTTTCTATCCCAGGACAAAAGCTGTTCTCATCTCGGAGGTAACTGGAGGCAAGTAGGGTATCCATTCCCTCCAAAAGAGGAATAGGAGTATCTTGAAATGTGATCTCACAATGATATAAACCGCAATAAAATTAAGGTTGTCCTATTAGTCTTTGTGGGCCTTCCCCAGTGGCTTGGCGGTAAGAATCCACTTGCAATGCGGGAGACAAGGGTTTGATCCCCAGGTCGGATAGATCCCCTGGAGGAGGGAATGGCAACCCTCTCTAGTACTCTTGCCTAGAGAATCCCATGGACAGAGGAACCTGGCAGACTGCAGCCCATAGGGTCACACAGAGTCAGACATGACTGAAGTGACGATGCAGCAGAAACATTAACCTTTGCAGTCCCCTGTGAGAAGAGCAACTGGTATTTAGTGGAAGGGGATGTTAATTTAAAATGTATAAAAAAAGGTTGTATATTAAGTATGAAAGAAACAATGGAGAGAAATGAACAGACATGGGAATAGTTCGTGATGGTTGCACATGTATATAATTACATGTAAAATGTATATGCAGATACACAGATATGTAAAAATATGCACTGTAGAAATAAATATAATAGGTAAAAGTACACACTAGAAGGATTACTAGTGTCTCCCAATGACTAGGAAGGCAACTTGGATGTTAGAAGATAATATAAAAGAAGATTCCTTACCTGTTTTCTCTGAGACCTCTGTGTGGACATGCCTAGCAACTCTATTGCATTGATCAAAAGCCATGAAAACTGACTCAGCCTGTTTGATGGCAACGATGTCCATTTATAGAAGCCTAATATGAGAAATCCAGCCCCTGGCCTCAATCTCAGTTATCCTGAAAAGGTCCAGTGCATAGAGGAACATTACTTATTCAAGGAGAGAGAATTTTAAGGTATATAACTCAAGCCAGCTTATGTAGATTTCTCCTTGCGAGAGTATTAGGTTTCTACTTTCACATTTTCCGTCTCTTTTTAGACAAGTGGTCATCAATAATACATCTCTGGCAACTAAATATCCACCTAGTAGCCTTTTAGTGATTTTTTTTTTCTGGGGGGAGGCAATATTCTTAGCTAATAATGTATGCATAAAATTTTATTATGGGTTGAGAGATTTTGTAGGTTTTTGGTAGACAGATTCAGTCTTTTGGTAACTTATTTTCATCAGAAGAAATCTTAAATAAAGAGGTAAATTTTATCTATCATTCGTTCAGTTCACTTCAGTTGCTCAGTCGTGTCTGACTCTTTGTGAACCCATGGACTACAGCACACCAGGCTTCCCTGTCCATCACCAACTCCCGGAGCTTGCTCAAAATAATGTCCAGTGAGTCAGTGATGCCATCCAGCCATCAACCATCTATTATTTGTTACACAACAAAATTTCTAAATATACATTCATAAAGAAAGGGACATCTTCTGTGATGCTAATTGCTCTTAAAAACATCTCTCTTCCAAATCTTTGTAGAAACGAGTGATGCCCACAATTAATTACTAAATGTATTATATGAATTTAGGGGATAGACAAATAAGATTTTCTGGCACTAAAAGAAGAGACTGTATACATTAGGTGAAAAGGTGATTAAAGCAAATGAATATTCATATCTAAATACAAAAGAGGCACTACTGAACATCATGATTCTAAAAGTTATCTAAGAGAGCTTCCTTATATTCTTCTAGGCTTATGGAAAGTACGCTGAAATAAAAGAAATTCTCTGGAATGTAGCTATGTGAAAAGTAGTATGCTATGATTATCATAAATCTTCATTATCTTCATTATTTTTTAAAATATGTATTCATCCAATATATTTTGAAAGCTAAGTATTGTGCTATGTATTGTGAATATAATAATAAACAAATCAGAAAAGAACTCACTCATATCAGAGTGAGTCTTGTAAATAGCCAGTTTTTTAACTGATGAAATTTTAGTGGTTTGGGAAAAGTATTAGTCGTTCAGTTGTGTCTGACTCTTTGTGACCCCATGGACCCCCTGTAGCCTGCCAGGCTCCTCTGTCCATGGAATTCTCCAGGCAAGAATATTGGGGTGGGTAGCCATTTCTTTCTTCAGGAGATCTTCCTGACCTAGGGACAACTCACTCCCAAATATCTCTTTTTTTAATCTATCGTAATGCATACATAGGTTTTTTGTTTTTTTGTTTTTTGGGTTTTTTTTTGCTTGTTTGTTTGCTTACCCAGTTTCCTATAAAAATTTAGATAAACATTTAAGCAGCCATTCATTCATCATTTATCCACTCATTTGTTCAAACAATATTTATTATTGTAATTATTGGTGGCAGCAAGTACTCTCTCTGCTGGGAACCCTGATGTGAAAGGAAGAGTCACAGCACAGGTGCAGGTACAACCCAACAAGCCCTATGATAATGATAACAGCAGAATGAAAAATGAAGATTCAGAAAAGGGCATTTAAAAGGGACTGCAGAGGAACCATGGAAGAACTGTATAACAGCAGAGATACATAATACGTTTTAAAGTGGATTCAATATGTTTGGAAATTTATGTGATGACAATATGGTGGGAGTGAAGTATTACAGTCAGGAGAAAAGCATGTAGGATGGCACTGAGGGGTATGATTGTTTGTTAGTAGGCAGCTGACTCCTAAAAGCTTACAGCATATAGGATGGGACATGGGTCAAGGTTGTTGGCAATTCACCAAGATTGTTTCAATCTTGCAGCAAGGGTAAGAAACTAGGGATGAGAAGAGTGCAGGACTGTCAGAGGAAGATAGAAACAGGGCACTAAGAAATTAGAACATCTATTGCAGACTTTGATGGGAGTCAATTCAGTTCAGTCACTCAGTTGTTTCCAACTCTTTGTGACCCCATGAGCTGCAGCATGCCAGACCTCCCAATCCATCACCAATTGCCCGAGTTTACTCAAACTCATGTCCATTGAGTCGGTGATGCCATCCAGCCATCTCATCCTCTGTCGTCCCCTTTTCCTCCCACCTTCAGTCTTTTCAGGATCAGGGTCTTTTCAAATGAGTCAGCTCTTCACATCAGGTGGCCAAAGTACTGGAGTTTCAGCTTCAACATCAGTCTTTCCAATGAATATTCAGGACTGATTTCCTTTAGGATGGACTGGTTGGATCTCCTTGCTGTTCAAGGGACTCTCAAGAGTCTTCTCCAACACGACAGTTCAAAAGTATCAGTTCTTCGGTGCTCAGCTTTCTTTATAGTCCAACTCTCACTTCCATACAGGACTACTGGAAAAACCATAGCTTTGAATAGACAGGCCTTCGTTGGTAAAGCAATGTCTCTGCTTTTTAATATGCTGTCTAGGTTGGTCATAACTTTTCTTCCAAGGAGTAAGCGTCTTTTAATTTCATGGCCGCAGCCACCATCTGTGACTGGGATGTCACTGCATCACAACTTACATTCTGTATATACTTACCCTGCCGCTGCTGCTGCTAAGTCGCTTCAGTCATGTCCGACTCTGTGCGACCCCATAGACAGGAGCCTACTAGGCTCCTCTGTCCCTGGGATTCTCCAAGCAAAAATACTGGAGTGGGTTGCCATTGCCTTCTCCAATGCATGAAAGTGAAAAGTGAAAGTGAAGTCGCTCATTCATGCCCAACTCTTAGAGACCCCATGGACTGCAGCCTACCAGGCTCCTCCGTCCATGGGATTTTCCAGGCAAGAGTACTGGAGTGGGATGCCATTGCCTTCTCCAATATATTTACCCTAGAACTCAACAAAAATCTCTGTGGAGTGATAAGGAATAGTTGAATCTCTCTTAAGCAATATGCAGTTATATTAACAGTGAAAGCCAATAAATACAAATAGGAAAGGAAGCAAGCCCACCCCATGGAGGAAGATAATGAGATAATGCTGCCACAGTATTTCTTGGTAGCTAGCTGAACAAAATGTATGGAATATCAGGGTTTTAAATTCTTCTCCAGTTTAACCAGCTACCTAGTTCTATTGAATTGTTTGCTCTCACTGGCCTCAGCAGGTACATGGAAGGGGAAGTAGAAATGAGGGGTGAAAAGGAGGAACTTTTCCAAGGATGATAAGTAAAATTAAGGAAGGCATTAAATTTATCTTTGTTTTACCATTTGTAATCAATTTTGTAAGCAAGTGATTTCAATGCCCAGAAGGAAGTGTGAGTAAAGGTGTATCACTATTCAACAAATCATTCACATTACTCTTTGTAATATTTCTTTTGGATACTTAACATCTTGTAATGACTATGATCTTGCAGGCACTTCCCATAAGCTATATATGCATTATTGATGAAGTTCTATGACTGGAAACTTCCATCACTGCAGTGACTGTTGGAAAGCATAGGTTCTTTCAAACTAATAATGTGTATGAGTTTGTCACAGTTTTAATATATGCATTCTTTTTGCAGATGGTTGAAAAAGAAGGTTATCTTCAAAAAGCTAAAATTGCAGATGGAGGAAAGAAACTAAGGTAATAAACTTTTTTTTAATTCACTTGTATATAACTATGCTAGTTCTCCATCTCCTCAATTTGTATTGCTGTTATTGTTTAGAAAGGTAGGCCCTATGATGCAGGACTAGAATATTCCTCTCTGTTATCACTAAGGTCAACATTATTTTTAATGTAACTATAGGTTTCCAACAAAGCACTACATTTTATTTTATTGCACAGAATATGAATGAACTGCTTCGTGACCCTCTAAAACTTGAAATTAAAAAAATATGCAAAGAAATAAGAAAGTCAGTCAGTTAGTCAGTTCAGTCGCTCAGTCATGTCCGACTCTTTGCGACCCCATGAATCGCAGCACGCCAGGCTTCCCTGTCCACCACCAACTCCCGGAGTTCACTCAAACTCACGTCCATCGAGTCAGTGATGCCATCCAGCCATCTCATCCTCTGTCGTCCCCTTCTCCTCCTGCCCACAATCCCTCCCAGAATCAGAGTCTTTTCCAATGAGTCAACTCTTCACATGAGGTGGCCAAAGTACTGGAGTTTCAGCTTTAGCATCATTCCTTCCAAAGAAATCCCAGGGCTGATCTCCAGGTCTTTATTTCTGTGATTAACAGAT
Organism: Bos javanicus; assembly: GCF_032452875.1. Classification (NCBI taxonomy): domain Eukaryota; kingdom Metazoa; phylum Chordata; class Mammalia; order Artiodactyla; family Bovidae; genus Bos; species Bos javanicus. The sequence continues at coordinate 53,596,985 of NC_083869.1, read as the reverse complement.
TAAAGGGTGAAGGGACTCATTTTGCAGTGTAAAAAATCTCCTATAATACATTGAGAGCATAATTTTTTGAAGGATGGAGGATTTGAGATACATTTGTTGCTCAGTAAAAATCATTCGAGAAAGAAAAATGAGAGAAAAATATCATCTGTTAGATAAAAAGTTGGAAGTTGCTGCATTTGGAGATGAGAGTGGCACAGAGTAGGTGAGAGAAATTAGACAATGCAGGAAGAATTTACTTAGGCGACAGGAAGAAAAAACTTTAATAATGAAAAATGAGGTTGATAGGAGGGTAGTCAAAGATGCTACATATTTTTTTTTAATATATGGGCTACTTAGAAGTAAACATCTCTATTTTAGAATGTCCCCTATTTCTTATGTAAGTCTTATTAAATACTTAGTTTTGTGATAGGTTAAATGCAAACTGCAAAGGTATGTAGAAAGTACTCACAGTGGCAGACAAAGCATTTATTCATGACTGTATAGTTAACAATTAAAATCATAAAGGATAAATGTACTAATTAGCTACACAATGGGACACTTATTAATTGTATAATATAGTTTATTACTGGGATGGAACTCTGGCCAACACTAGAAAATGAAGTATGTTATTGTACTTATTTATTTAAAATAAGTAAAATTGGAGAAAACTATCATCCATAATTCCACTACTTAAAATAACTCTTTCAAGTTTTAAAGAACAAATTCTATTTTCCATCCATATTGTGTTTTATTCTGGGGTAAGATTTTAAAAGCTCTTTTAAAGAAGAGCATATAAAATATTGTGTTTTATTCTGGGGTAAACAGGGCCTTCAACCTTCTCCTAGACTACTTTTCTGCAGTATCTCTGCAGCCACCCTCCCTTGAAGGTTCAAGGAGTGAGCTACACAGGAGACAAGATCAAATGCAATACTGTTTTCAAAGACTCATCTAGTCCAGGCTCCAGTGGAGAACCTGACTTAATGTGTTAAGTTCTGAAAGAGCAGTAGGGATTCTTTGACTAACCCAACCTAGTGCCAACTTTCCCCTGGACTTCACTCCCAGGTATATTAGCCCGTGGAAGGAGTGTGGAGGGTGCAGCAATAAGCCTTCCCAGGATAAACCAAAGCCCTTTCTTACCTTACCAGCTATGTGGACATCACATCCAAAGAAGGATAGAAAAGGGCTTGTCAAAGTTCCCACTTCAGCCTTTCCCTGGGGCTTGGTAGGAAGGAGGAGGTGATAGCTTTGGTAGGTCTTGGATCCCAGCCTCATGCAAGGAAGAGGAGAAGATCCTAAAAGGGATTCCAAGCAAATTTTGTACAGTGTCCTTGCCATAAGCCCTCCATAAACCATTCTTGTAAAATGTTTTCCTAGAAGGTGGTGTCAAGAAAAATTAAGGGCTCTCACCAGCTCGCATGAACAGCATATTTTTAGGTAGCTTCAATCAGTGTGTATACCATTTTGTATTTGTTTTGTTTGTTTGTTTAACCAGTTTACATACCATTGATGTGTTCCAGCTTAAATTCATATAAACATTAGTTTGTACTATGTTTCATTGTTATTTCAATCATCTTGCATGAAATTATGCATTCTTTCAGCTTTTTTTCATTTAAAATCATATCCATTTTAGTTTTCCTTTTGTTTTGTTTTTAACCTCAGGTGCACAAATTGAGTTGATTATCCTCTTCAGTGTGTGGCCTTGTATTATCATCTTTCTGGGCAAGACTCCTAGTTGGGCTTACTTTATTCTCAGTCTCCATTCCTCACTTCAATCCTCTGTAGAATATGTGTTCTTCAAATCCAGTCTCCATATATTTATTTGGCTATATGTGTGGCATACTAGAAAACAGCATGTAAGTGAATATGCTCTAAATTGCAGAAGTCTTTCGGGTTATAGGGGCTTCCGTGGTGGCTCAGCAGTAAAGAATCTGCCTGCAATGCAGGAGACGCAGGAGACACGGGAGACATGAGTTCAATCCCTGGGTTGGGAAGATCCCCCGGAGGAGGAAATGACAACCCACTTACTACATTCTTGCCTGAAAACACCCCATGGACAGAGGAGCCTCACGTGCTACAGTCCATGAGGTCGCAAAGAATCAGAGACAACTGAGAGAATGAGCACTTCGGGCTATAAGCCTCATTCTGTTTTGTACTACTTTCATTAAGCACTAGTCAATATTAGGGTTATCTATCTACAGCTGTATACTTAAAACAAATTAATTTCTTGCAGCTTTCTACCCATTTTGCCATTGTGTGCACACATCAAATTTTACTTACGCAGTCTTCCAGGAGTGGATACTTAAATTGTCCCTACTCCTTCCATCCCAAACAATATTGCAATAAATGACACATGTATGTCTCCTTACAAATATATTAGGAATTCTCTCTGGGGCATAAACCCAGGTGGCTCAGTGGTAAAGAATCTGCCTGCCAACGCAGCAGACATGGGATCAATCCCTGGGTTGGAAAGAACCCTTGGAGAAGGAAATGGAAACCTACTCCAGTATTATTGCCTGAAAAATCCCACGGACAGAGGAGCCTGGTGGGCTACAGTCCATGGGGTCGCAAAAGAGTTAGACGTGACTTAGTGACTAAACGACACAAAAAGACTGCTTGATGGTAAAGGCACATACAGTTATAAATCCATGCATAACTGAATGCATCAGTTCATATTCTCTTCACAATGCAGAGATCACCCCTCACCACAATCTCATCGGTGTATAGTTTTACTAAATTTCAGTTTTGCAAGTTGATATCTATAGAACATAGAGTTGCTTTTATTAATATTTTTATTCCTCTGGTTGATGTTTCAGTTAAGTATCTCACTTTTCTTTTCTTGTGACAATTTCTAATATGCACCAGGTAGTATACCTTGGTCAACTTTTATATTAAAACTATAAAGACTTTATAGATTAAAAATTGTAGATATAGTCAACATATGTAATAACATATGATATCCTACAATGTTGATGGGACTATAAAGCACCAAGCCATTTCTACATTCCTCTTTTATTACATTTTTAAGTTGACTCAAGTTTATATGAAAATAGTTATAATTGCAGTAAACCTACTATAGCTTGCTTTTATATTTTCTTAACAGAAATTCTAAGCCTAGATGTCTTGAGTAAATCACAAGACCATATTTGTTTTAAAGACTGTTATGTATAGACCTACTGCTTGCCCAAGGAGTCTGTATGTTTTTGTAACTAACAACAGAATGATCAATTTCATCATAACTGAGAAGTTGTGTAGTTTTTAACCCATTGATAATTTAGTAACTATTCAATAGTATACCATAGTTTCTATAATTTGTATTTCTTATGTAAAATTTCTTGCCATGGTCTTGTCCCTATTTATCAAGGAACTTTATATCTTTTTATAACTTTTAATGTGTTATAACAATAATAACAGATGCTTATTCTGTGGAGTACTTGGATAGTTGCTTTACCAGTAACACTGAAATAATACTCTAAAACAGGCTATGTTACTGCCATCAATTTTACAAATGGAGAAACTTGGTCCCTTCTACCAACCTCTCCTCCCAATCTTACTCTATGTATAGTTGGTATGTATAGTCAGATTTTAGCTATGTCCTCTGTATGAAGTAGGTTAGATTTTTCTGTCTTGGTAGAAGACGTTTGAGGCCAGGAAGCACAAACTGTCCTTTTATTTCATACCATCAGCCGTACCAAGGGTTTCAACTGTCACTTAATAAATACTATTTTATTAATCTCTATAAATTCTCTAGGCTTCCCTGGTGGCTCAGTGGTAAAGAACCCACCTGTCAATGCAGGAGATGTAGGTTCCATCCCTGGGTCAGGAAGATCCCCTGGAGAAGGAAATGGCAACCCACTCCAGTATTCTTGGTCAGGAAATCCCATGGACAGAGGAGCCTGGTGGGTGACAGTCCATGGGATTGCCAAGGAGTCAGACATGACTTAGTGACTAAACAACAACAACAACAAATTTTCTACTCATAAATCCATGACATATCATCCACATCATGTTTTGTGTTCTTCTTTTCTTTCTTCCCCTCTTCCTGTTCCTTTTTCTTTAACTTCCTTCCCTTTTTCATGTATTTTTTTCCTTCTTTCTAAGAAAAGTTTGACCTATCTCTGAATACAGCAAGAGTTGGTGGAAAGAAGAACACGTTGGCTATATCTTACATCTATAAAGGGCCATGAATTTAGCTTTATTTTGAAATGAAGTTCTAGAAGTGTCCCCAGACAGACAGGATCGAAAGCCAAAGACATTCAGCATTCAACTTTAGATTTTGTTTGTGAACATTGAAAGTGTGTTTTTCTGATAAAGATTAGAAATTCCTGCATTTTGTTACATCTGTTCCCAAAAGAGAAGTAGCTCATGTCTCTCTGAAGTTCTCGGAGACCTTAGCGAAGAGTTGCTTTCAATTCTTTCGTTTATGAAAGGCCCCTGACAGCGTGTACGCTTTCTGTACCCTCATCTCTCCTACTACACCTTTCATTTTAAGCCTGCCCCTTCGTCATCTCATGTGTGGCTTGTACATCTTGTTACACAAGGCTTTTCACTCTACTCTGCTCTTCAGAGGGGGTGGAAAGAAGTTCTTGAGGATGAAAGGATGCACAGAGATATATTTGGGAAAAAAAGTAGTATAGTGTTATGTCTACCGGTGTTCATTTTCATCCCAGAGCCCCAGAGCTATTAAACCTTTGTTTTTGTTTCTTTCTTCTTTTTAAACAATTGTTTCTAAGAATAGACTTTCTGTGGAACATGGTACTAAAGTACCCCCCTAATGTAAACATTATTATTATTTTAGCATTTTCTGCTCAAGATCCTAATGAATTCTTCCAGGTTGCATTTGCCTTTCTCTCTTTTTATGTTCAGTGCTAAGGACTAGGGGGAACGTTTGAAAAGTATGGAATACAGCAGTTATTTTGTAAAAGGTTCCTTTAGTTTCATGATTTTCAACACGTGCTATTATAATTTCCAACTTCTAGTAACCCTGTGAAAATAGAAAGCTTTTACATTTCTTGCAGTAGTGACAGCGATGTATATATTTATACACCAGTGTCTCTTTGATTTTTTTTAAAGTAGAGGCAAATTACAAAAAGCTTAGGATATGAAACAAGAAATGTGTTCCTTGCATACCAGTTTGAGAACTAGTCAGACTACTTAGCAGTGTCCGAGTGATTGTTCAGTAAATCAGTCAAGGACACTGGAGTAAATCAGTTTCACCCCCCTCCAGGGGTGCAGAATCAATTCAAATCCAGTGTAACCAAGTCAGATAACAGAGGCAAGCAACAGCAAAGAGAGTCTGAAATTTACAAAGTAACCTCACATCTATTTTCCTTTTATTTTCTGGTTTTCCATCATGTCATTACCAAAGGAGGCACTGGAGAGGTCAGTGTAATATATAAAACTTAAGTGTTAGAGTAGATGAATCCGTTCAACATGAGCCCAAGCTAACAGATTCTAACAATGATAACAAATATTTTAAAGGCCAGTTTCCATCAAGTGTTGTTCAGATGAGCAGTTACAAAGTTGCTCTTATTATGTGCTGCCATCCGGTGTCCATTTCACAGAATGCAAAGAATTTTTGGTCAAGCTGATGTTTGTGTTTAGTTTCTTTGGTTTGGGGTTTTTTGTTTGGTTGGTTTTGGTTTTACTTTCTACATTGACAAGTCAGGATTCATTTTAAAAATGTTCTCCAAAGTGTCACTTGGAGAAGATGTCCCACCAATTGCATTAACTGCTTGTCCTTATTAGAAGTTAGTTCTTCCTCCTTCTTAATTACATTAAGGATCCTCACTGCCACCCCCTGCCCCATCTTAAATGAGATACCTTGTGACAAAAATTTAAAATAAATACCTGCATTTATTGTCTCAGGATATATTTCCTGCACTGACTCACTAGCATTAATGTCAATCTCTTACCTAATTGCTATCTGTAAATTTATGTGGAGACTCTCTCTCCTACTCCTAGGACATCTGACTTACTAAAGTTGGACATTTCCTGACTTATTTGTCTTACTTAACACACGAGTCTGTCCAACATCTAGGTTTTTATCTTTCTGTGTGGAAAAATTTTAAAAAAAAGAATGCCCTCAAATTTAAGATGATGAAATGTTGATGCATTAATTGGCTCCCATCAGTGGATGATGTTACCTGCTGGCCATCTTGGGAAAGTAAGGCTGAAAAGGCCCCCAATTTGGCATTGCAGAACAGCCCAGATCAGTCTAAGAAGTAGCCTTGCTCCAAGGAGAAAGATGGTCAAGGACCTCTTTGGCAATAGTAAGGAGTCTTCTTCTCTCAGGGCTATCATGAGGCTCTCCATAGACAAGCACAGTATGACTGAGGGAGAGTTATGTGCGATCTGCTCTAGAGACGGTCAGCAGAATGAGTGTGGCCTTCAAGGTTCAGAAGACTTGGCCTGAATCCCATATGTATGACTTTGATGCCCTTGGATAAGACGTAACCTCACAACACCTCCGTTCTCTTATCTGTAGTGTGTGGATTATCACCCACCTCCCGATGCTATTTGGATAATTTATTTGTTACCGTGTTTACTACCTGTCTCCAATGAGTTAGAGGTAAATGCCTTGAGGTGTCTGCTGTTTGCCTTTATATATGCAGGCTTTGGAATTGTATCTGTCCTGTGGCGGATTCTCAGTAGATACTTGTGACTGGCATGGGGACTAAATTTCTTGACTTATACAAAGTATCAGGTGCCATACCTAGCACAGGGTGAGAACTGATGCATGCCCACCAGCTTATTTTATTGACACACATATGAGAAGTCAGGAAGCCCTCTAGAGAAAGCTCAGGCCATGCCACTAGAATTATAAATTAGAAAAGATGTATTCAACCAGAAACATTAGATAGTTTTAAAATGATTCTATGAAGGACTTGTCAAAACACTTGGCAATTAAGTAATAAATAAGGGAAATGCAGAAGTGGGTGCTTTGTAGCCCTTTTGTCGCTGGTGTCGTTCAGTCATTAAGTTGTGTCTGACTCTAGATGTGTGATGCTCCTGAAATTTGAGAATCCGTATATTCTTTTACTCAAAAACATTTGAGAACTTCCCTGGTGGTCCAGTGTTTAAGACTCTGAGCTTCCACAGTAGAGGGCATGGATTCAGTTCCTGGTCAAGGAAGTTCCACTTGCCCTGTGGTAAGGACCCCCCAAAACCACCAAATATCAAAACATAATAACAACAAGAAAAAAAATGCTTAAATAAGCACTCATAAGCACTCACTATATGTCAGATATGGGTTTCCCTGGTGACTGAGTGGTAAAGAATCTGCCTGCAATGCAGGAGACACAGGTTTGATCCCTGGGCCAGGAAGATCCCCTGGAAAAGAAAATGGAAATTCACTTGAGTCTCCTTTCAAGGAAATCCCATGGACAGAGGGGCCTGGCAGGCTACAGTCGATGGAGTCACAAAAAAAAGAGCGACTGGGTGACAGCATAACAACAAACACAACCCACAGATACTGTGCCCAGGAGTGGAAAAGCTCTAGGAAGTCAGGCGTGGTGTTCCCTTCTCTGAGGGTGCTAGGAAAGTAGAGAGACTTTTATTTCCATTCTGAAAATCACTTCTTCCTCAGAAGATCTATTTAAAAGTCCTGTGTAAGTAAAACGAGTTGCCAGTCCAGGTTCGATGCGCGATACTGGATGCTTGGGGCTAGTGCACTAGGACGACCCAGAGGGATGGTATGGGGAGGGAGGAGGGAGGAGGGTTCAGGATGGGGAACACAGGTATACCTGTGGCGGATTCATTTTGATATTTGGCAAAACTAATACAATCTGTAAAGTTTAAAAATAAAATTTAAAAAAATAAATTAATTAATTAACTAATTAAAAAAAATAAAATAAAAGTCCTGTGTAAGTAAGCCCTCTAAACTTGAAGGAGCTACTCACTTGCTGAGTTGAATCTCAATATACTGAAAAACTGTCACCTATAAGGATTTGATGGCATGTAGAAAGCGTTAGAATTTCAAGTCAAGGCAAAACCTTGCCAGTTGATCCAATTCACACTGCTTCCAGAGCTGACAGTGCCATCCAAATGCTCATTGTGTTAGAGTAACTGGTGAGAAGCTTTTCTGCTGATATCCTGAGAATTTTAGGTGACACAGAGGGCCAAACACATCAAATGGGGAATTGACTTGAAAGATATTGTGAAGAAAATAGCTAAGTCTTTATTCAGAGGATAAAGGTCCTGACCTATGTCATAAGGTAAAAGATATTCCCAGTAGGTGAATTCTCAGTCACTCCTACATGAGAGGCTTTTGAAACACTTTCTGGTTTTAGACTCCCTACCGAGTACATGTGAGTCTGCTCATCACAAACCAGAATAACCCCCTAGCAGGAAAGAGACAGAGGTGGTGTCATAGTTAGAAGTACACCCCTGCTTCTGGCTTCTTCCGAGCAGTTGAAAGGCTCATCATTAACTCCTTTTGATATATGCTAAGTTGCTTCAGTGTGTCAGACTCTTTGCGACCCTGTGGACTGCAGCCCGGGTTCCTCTGTCCATGGGATTCTCCAGGCAAGAATACTAGAGTGGGTTGCCGGGCCCTCCTCCAGGGGATCTTTCAGACCCCAGGATCAAACACATGTCTCCTGCATCTTCTGCATTGCAGGTGGATTCTTTAAAGCTGAACTACAGGGGGCGGGGTGGGGGTGACAGTCCATGTCTCCTTTAAATCAGTTCAATTCCCAAGAGAAAAAAAGCGCTTGAGAGTAGTGGGCCTTTGGCCAATCCTTCTAATTATCATTAGGTAAAATAGTAAATAAGGCAGTCCAGATGACTTGTACCTTGCCATAGGCTCTGCACTCTAGTTTCTATAACTTGAGATTTAGGACCAAAACCATGGTGAAAGCTGACATGGACAATCTCCTTAACCAAGAAAGTGATACAGTCATACATTGGAGATATGGCTGGTTTGGATCCAGGACACCTCCATAAAGAGAATAAGGCACCAAAGAGAATCATATGGTATTTTTGGTGTCCCAGAACATATAAAGTTATGTTTATACTCCACTGTAGTCTATTAATAATCTAATAGCATTATGTCTAAAAAAACAATGTATATACCTTAATTCAAAAATACTGTATTGCTAAAACATGATGATCATCATCTGAGCCTCAATATGACTCACAAAAAAGTGAGTCATAATATTTTTTTGCTGGTGGAGGGTTTTGCCTCAGTGTTGATAGCTGCTGACTGATCAGGGTGGTGATTACTAAAGGTTGGAGTTGCTGCAGCAACTTATTAAAACAAGAAAATAATGAAGTTTACCACATCAATTGACTTCTCCTTCATAAGCAACTTCTCTGTAGCATGCAGTGCTGTTTAAAAGCATTTTACTCACAGTAGAACTTCTTTCAAATTGGATTTAGTCCTTTCAAACTCTACCACTGGTTTATCAACTACACTTATGTAATATCCTGAATCCTTTTTTGTCATTTAAACAATCTTCACAGAAACTTACCAGAAATAGATGCCATCTCATGAAACCACTTTCTTTCCTCATCCATAAGAAGCAATTTTTCATCCCTTAAAGTTTTTCATGAAATTGTAACAATTCAGTCACATCTTCAGGCTCCACCTCTAATTCTAGTTCTCTGGCTAATTCCACCATATCTGCACTCACTCCTCTGCTGAAATCTTGAATGAACCCTTCACAGTCATTCATGAGGGTTGGAATCAACTTCTTCAAAGTCCTGTTAATGGTAATGTTCTAACCTCCTCCCCTGAATCAGGAATGTTCTTCATGGTATAGAGAATATTGAATACTTTCCAGAAGGTCTTCAGTTTACTTTGCCCAGATCCATCAGAGGAATCATGACCTATGGCAGCTATAGCATTACAAAAAGTATTTCTTGATATAATAAGACTGCCTGGTTCATAAGCTACAGAATGGATGTTGTGTTAGCAGGCATAAAAACATTAATCTCATAGTGTATCTTCATCAGTGCTCTGGAGTAACCAAGTATATTGTCAATGAACAATAATATTTTGAAAGGTATCTTTTTTTCTGAGCAGTAGGTCTCAACACTAGACTTAAAATATTCAATAAACCATATTGTCAAGAGATGTGCTATCACCCATGATTTGTCATCCTATCTGTAGCATAATTCTTAAGGATCCTAAGATTTTCAGAATGGTAAATGAACAATGGCTTCAACTTAAAATTACCAGCTGCATTATCCCCTAACAAGAGAGTCAGTTTGTGCTTTAAGGTTTTTGAAGTCAGTTATCAACTTCTCTTCTCTAGCTATGGATGTCTTGGATGGCATCTTCTTCCAACAGAAGACTGTTTTGTCTACATGGAAAATTTGTTGTTTAGTGCAGCCCTCTCGTTGATGTTCTTAGCTAGGTCATCTGGATCACTTATTGCAGCTTCCACATCAGCACTTGCTTCTTCACCTTGTCTGTTTATGTTTTAGAGAAAGCTTCTTTCCTTAAACCCCATGAATCAACCTCTTCTGGCTTCATACTTTTCTTCTGCCGCTTCCTCATCTCTCACAGCTTTCACTGAATTGAAGAGAGTTAGGGCTTTGCTCTGGATTAGGCTTTGGCTTAAGGGAGTGTTGTGTCTGAATTGATTTCTATCCAGACCACTAAAACTTTCCCTATTATCAGCAATAAGACTGTTTTGCTTGTCTATCATTCATGTGTTCACTGGATTAGCACTTTTGATTTCTTTTAAAACTTTAACTTCCCTTGGTTAACTTTGGCACAAGAGGCATAGTATTCAGCCTGTCTCAGTTTTTGAGTTGCCTGCCTCAGTGAACTTAATCACGACTAGCTTCTGATTTAAAGTGAGAGAGATGTGACTCTTCCATTCACTTGAACACTTTAAGGCTGTTATAGAGTTACTCAGGAGAGGGCAATGGCACCCCACTGCAGTACTCTTGCCTGGAAAATCCCATGGATGGAGGAGCCTGGTAAACTGTAGTCCATGGGGTCGCTAAGAGTCAGACATGACTGAGCAACTTCACTTTCACTTTTCACTTTCATGCATTGGAGAAGGAAATGGCAACCCACTCCAGTGTTCTTGCCTGGAGAATCCCAGGGACGGGGAGCCTGGTGGGCTGCCGTCTCTGGGGTTGCACAGAGTCAGACACGTCTGAAGTGACTTAGCAGCAGCAGCAGCAGAGTTACTCTTTGTCCTAATTTCAGTATTGACATGTCTCAGGGCATAGGGATGCCTGAGGAGAGGGAGAAAGTTGGGGAAAGACCAGTTAGTAGAGCATTTAGGACACACACAACCAATGGATTAAGTTAGCTGTCTTATATGGGCATAGTTCATGGCGCCCGGACACAGTTACAATAATGACATCAAGATCACTATTACAGATCATCATAGCAAACGCAATAATGTAAAATTTGAAATATTGTGAGAATTTCCAATATGTGACTGAGCCATGAAGTGAACAAATGCTATTGGACTTTTGTCTTGCTTGAAGCAAGGCTGCCATGAAACCTCAGTTTGTAAAAAATGCGATATCTGCTAAGCACCATAAAATGAAGCACACCTATACTCCTTAATCTAAAAAACACAATATAAATTAGTAAAGAGATTATAGGCTTCAGAATCAGAGAAACTGGGTTTGTCTCTAAATGTGTAGCCTTAAGTAAGTTACCTAAACACTCTGAATCTTATTTTCTGTACTAGTAAGTGGATATAATATCTTCATCATATTTTTGAGAAGCTAAATCTCCACTAGACGATCAAACTTATACTACTCAAAATAATTTATGTTAATTCTTATTTTAAAAGAGATCATGAAAAACTGAATTAAAATTGGGGCATCTGAAATGTTATAAACCAGCATTCTGTTCTTCCTTTTGAAATGATATTATCTTAAACAAGTTGGAAAAATCCCTTGTATTCATAGATATTATTTGTAGTTTATAAGTTCAAAAAGAAATTACACTGTATGTAAAGTACCAGAGCAATTTATATTACCAAAGTTACAACACGTACAATTCCTACCCTCTTCAGCCTGTTCATCAGATTCACCTAAGAGGGAACTCTTTACAGCAGCTCAAAGTTCTGAGAACCATGAGATAATCGAATTTCATGCAACTTCATTTCTAACCAATTCCAGTTCCAAGTTTAAGGAAGGGAAAAATGCCAACACGTTCTATAAACGATCAACATCTGAAACAGATCAAATCAGAACCGTTTATCCAGGGCTTGCTATAGATAGGAAGCAAATAAGGTATAGAATATCTCCTGCCAGGAGATTAAAAATATAGTAGGAAATATAACAGGCAGGTTAAATAAAGATTTTGTCATGTCTGAGGATATTCCATTCTTGCTGGTTACATATGGTAAAAGTGAGGGGTGGAGATAACAAAGATGCCCAGTCTAGATCAGCAGTCCTGCCAATGCTTACTCTATCTTGGATCATCTAATATTAAGACCTCTGTCAAAAGAAGGCTACAGATGCTTCAGTTCATCTTGCTGCTGGTGGTAAATAAAAGGAGAAATAGGAACTAAAGCAAAGGAAGAAAAAGGTCTATGTGTTTTTATTCCTGCTCTTCCATCTTTATTGTCATCTGATTGAAAAAGTGACTATTTGAAGACAAGTGGGCCCAACAACATAGAGTTCGTATTTGCATGTTGAAACATACACATCATGTGTGTTTTGTTTCTGTTTTTCATTTTTAATACAATGGTGTATAAGTAGGAAAGCTTCAAGCATGTAAGAGCCACCTAGTCTTGTAAATGTTAACTTGACTGAATCAAAACTGTTCTTTCAATCAAACCTCTAGAGTCTATGAGGAAAGTGGAACTAAATTATACAAAGATCTTAAATGGTCATTTAAAACATATTTTTGTGTAGTTTTATATTGCCCAGAATAGTCTTTTAGTAACCTTTTTTAAAAAAAAATCACTTTTGTAAAATGAATTCAGCTATTCAAAAATGAGTGTTAAACCAAAGCAAACATCAGCAACATGATGTAATAGATAGAAACTTAATGTATATTAATCTCCTTAATGTTTTACCATCTAATCGAAGGGTATTCTTCATGACACAAACTTATACAGATCTAGTTATTTAAGTAACAATGCAATGCAAAGGGCAATCAAAGTTGGGGTTTCACTTTCTGATTTAACTGTTGTTATATCCAATTTTTTTTATACCCCCATGCCTAAGTTTAATCATTAACTCAACAAATATATAATTATTGCCTACTCTTTCCAATTCACTATTGCTTGTCACTGGGGGTATCTTTGTAAATATAAAGTATTTTCTGTTGGTTTGGGGATTTTTATTTAATGGGGGAAAGAGAGAAGTGAAATTTACAAAATATTATTTTCAATATGTCTTAAGTGCTGTGTGAGGAAGTCACGGAAGACACATTTAAAAACATAATGTTTGAACTTCTGATGAATGGGAATTAATAATCAGAAGGGGCTGGAATGGGTGAAGACAGTCATAGATAAATAGTGCAGTATGGTATTTTGAACTATATCTTATATTATGATTGACATTGAAAACTTCCCTTATCAGGATTCTTCTACAAGACAGGGTTAATTAGCTCCTTATATGAATCCATAATATGCAATTTTCATAACCTGTCTCTCTTTTTTTGATATTTTACATGCAGACTTAAGAAATGATGCACTTCATTCTTGGGCAGAGAGCCTTAACTTATAAGATTATTTGTAGGATCAGTTTAAATTCATAGTAATAAACTTGTTCAATTGAAAGATATACACATTTAAAAATATTTTTTAAAAACATATTGCCAGATTCACTCCTGAAAAAATGTTTGAACTCCACCAAAATTGTATGGGAGAATTCATTTCTCCACACTCTCAATAAGTAGCCCTTGGTATCATTCCTTATAGTTCTAGCTAGTTTGACTGGCAAAAAAGGAAAAAAAAAAACATTTGACTCCTTTTATTTTCATTTTTGCTTTCTGTTGAGTTTCAACATTGAAAAATATTGTGAGCTAGACAGTGAGAGATTAGCTGGTTAGTTTTCAAGACTCTGATGTGTACTAAACCCATGAAGAGATGTCACAATGAAGGAGCATATCCTGGACATCCTGGAGTTCAAAGTCAAGTGGGCCTTAGGAAGCATCACTATGAACAAAGCTAGTGAAAGTAATGAAATTCCAGATAAGCTATTTCAAATCCTAAAAGATGATGCTGTTAAAGTGCTATACTCAGTATGCCAGCAAATTTGGAAAACTCAGCAGTGGCCGTAGGACTAAAAAAGTTCAGTTTTCATTCCAATGACAAAGAATGTTCAAACTACCTCACTGTTACACTCATTTCACACACTAGCAAAGTAATGCTCAACATTCTCCAAGCTAGGCTTCAATAGTATGTGAACTGAGAACTTCCAGATGGTCAAGCTGGATTTAGAAAAGGTAGAGGAAACAGGGATCAAATTGCCAACATCCACTGTATCATAGAAAAAGCAAGAGAATTCCAGAAAAACATCTATTTCTGCTTTATTGACTACTCTAAAGCCTTTGACTGTGTGGATCAAAACAAACTGGAAAATATTTCAAGAGATAGGAATACCAGACCACCTTATCTTCCGCCTAAGAAATCTGTATGCAGATCAAGAAGCAATAGCTAGAAGCAGACATGGAACAACGGACTGTTTCCAAATTGGGAAAGGAATATGTCAAGACTGTATATATGTCACCCTGCTTATTTAACTTATATGCAGATTACATCATGTGAAATGCCAGACTAGATGAAGCACAAACTGGAATCAAGATTGCTGGGAGAAATATCAATAACCTCACATATGTAGATAACACCACCTTTGTGGCCAAAAGCAAAGAGGAACTAAAGAGTTTCTTGATGAAAGTGAAAGAGGAGAGTGAAAAAGCTGGTTTAAAACAACATTCAGCAAAAACCACCACAATATTGTAAAGTAATTAGCCTCCAATAAAAATTTTTTTTAAAGACAAAAAAAAAAAAACCCTCAACATTCAAAAAATGAAGATCATGGCATCCGGTCCCATCTCTTCATGGCAAATAGATGGGGAAACAATGGAAGCAGTGACAGATGTTTTTCTTTGGCTCCAAAATCACTGCAGATGGTGACTGCAGCCATGAAATTAAAACATGTTTGCTCCTTGGAAGAAAAGCTATGACAAACTAGACAGCATATTAAAAAGCAGAGACATTACTTTAGTGACAAAAGTCCATATAGTCAAAGCTATGGTTTTTCCACCAGTCATGTATGGATGTGAGAGTTGGACCATAAAGAAATCTGACCACCAAAGAATTGATGCTATTGAACTGTGGTGTTGGAGAAGACTCTTGAGAGTCCTTTGGACTGCAAGGAGGTCAAACCAGTCAATCCTAAAGGAAATCAGTCCTGATTGGAAGAGCTAATGCTGAAGCTGAAGGTCCAATACTTTGGCCACCCGATGAGAACTGACTCATTGGAAAAGACCTTGATGCGGGGAAAGATTGAAGGCAGGAGGAGAAGGGGATGACAGAGGATGAGATGTTTGAATGCCATCAGTGACTCGATGGACATGAGTTTGAGCAAGGAAACCTGGCATGCTGAAGTCCATGGGGCTTCAAAGAGTCAGACATGACTGAGCGACTGAACTGTAGTGAACTGAACAATGAAGGACAATGTTCTGATTTCTCTTTTTAGTTTGCTGCAGGAACAGCTTTTTAGGGAGTGGGGGACATGGATACATGAAGTTGGATTTTTAATATCTGAAAAAGATTTGAGGAGGATCTACAAATGAAACTTTTACTGTAAATGCCATGATCTAAAAACTACAGAATCTTTTATTATTATACATATTCCATACCACCTATAGATTTTAATAAAGAAAAAGACTTTTAGGAATTCTAGTTAAAAAAGAGATAGTCTCTACTTATTCCACATGTTGCTTATGCAATATTTGTGCTAATTTCTTCAAGTAATACTGCTTTTTATTTGCTTTTTTCTCTCCTAAGGAAAAACTGGACTACTTCCTGGATTGTTCTTTCTAGTCGGAAAATTGAATTTTACAAGGAGTCCAAACAGCAGGCGCTGTCTAACATGGTGAGTAGTTCTCTGTGTTTACTATTATAATCTTCATAGAAATATTGTTGAATTGAAAGTTCAGTTTCAACAGAAATCGCACTAAAGCCTCCAAGCTAGCAACATCTGAAAGCAGATGGAAGAAATGACTCAATAAACTTTTAATCAGATGAAGGGAAAATAGAACTTAGTGTCTGTTTTATTAAGTGGTGCATTTGGAGAATAATCACAAAATGGGATGAATAGTGAGCAGCTATCTAGTAATGGGAAGGTAACACTTTAAATTAAGGTGCCATTTATAAATGCTTTATTCTTATTTATGAAATGATCACTAAATGCAGCTACTTGCTCAAATAATGTATTATAAAGCATGTTATAAAATGCATTAGTAATAAATGCTTAACGGATGAGACTATGGGAAGCTGTTTTAAAGAATATTATAGGACGTAAATCGTATTAAACCATGTATGTGCATCTTTAATACATGAATTTAAGTTGTTATCTAGCATGCTATAAAGTGCTTCACACATTAATAAATAATAATAAGCTGTTTATAAATGGCACCTTAATATAGAGTGTTACCAATGAGGAAATACTCAATGTTAACAAAGTGATTTTTTATCTTAGTCTAACTGTGACTTCACTACATCCAGCTAACCTTTCTGAATAGTTCTATGACTCAATCTAATGGCACTAATACAATTTCTGTATCCTGTAGTTATTACAAAGTGAAATTTGTAGGGCTTCTTGATTTGTACCTGGAGGAAGACCTTACAAATGCCCACTGAGATTTGACAGTGATCCTAAGTAGGAGCAATTCTGAGCTAGTTACTGGGGCAATACAAGCTCAAAACCTCACTGCCCGAACACGAGAGCTGCCACAGGATGTCGGAGACAGTGGGCAAGCAGCATATCTGACAGCCTCCTGATTAAGAAGGACTCCGGGCAGGAACCAACCTGCCATACCCCATTGGCCTGATGGGCAGCCAGGAAAGGGGTCTCCTGGCAGGAATTAACCACAATGAGCTAATTTGTATTTGGCAGGTAATAAAACGATGGAAAGTTCTTTGCTTTCCAGCCACTAGTGGTGTTTGCTATGTAATCCTCTTTAAATAGGAAATAGAAAATCATTTGCTAGGAGATTTTTTTTTAAAGGAGAAGATTTTAGTAAGAACAAAAGGTAGCATTTGGCTTGCTCCTGATAATTGCAATAGCCTTTATCCCCAAGTAGCTTGCTGATTTTTGCAGTCTCAGTGCAGTCCAATCTGTAAACTAATTATGAAGAAATTAAAAATATATCTCAGTCCTTTGTACTTTTAATTTAAACTGCCTCGGATATTTGTTTTAGGGTTTTGTTTTTATTTTTTATTTATTTTTTGGCTACAGTAATGTTGAGATAATCTTTTTTAAGAAAAATAAAGTATCCCTATGGCCCAGGCACAAAACAACTCCCATCCACCCACGGGTCCTTTGTCTTCCCTTTGAATGAGTTCTGAAGGGAAAGTCAGGAAGGAAGGAAAGTAGCTTGCCTTTCTGAGTTTGGCTGCTGAGAAGATGATCTTTGTCTTGCTGGGTGAGAAGAATGCCATTGGAGCAGAGTTGATATGAATGTGCTGGGGTAATGGGAGAAATTAGATTTCAATTTAAAGTTTTTGGCTTGATTTTATTATTTTAATCTCATACCAGGAGATATCATTATCAGCTGCTTAATTTTCTACAGGTGGAAGAGAACTCCCCCTTCCATAATAGGCAGACCTTGAAAGTCACCTCATTCATTGCATGCCTCCAGATCAAGCTTCAGAATTGTTGTAAATTGAAAATAGGTTTTACCTTCAGAAAAAATTTGTTAACCTTTGTTTTTTTTTGGAGGGGTAGTCCCTATTTATTATTTACCGTCCCATTTTCAGTGCTCTTACAATTTCTCTCACTGTCTTTAAAGCAAATTCAGGGCAGTAACTATGTTTGTGGTAATGGGGGAAAGAATCACCGATTCCTGTTTGTACTGCATGAATTGCCTTGTTAGTCAACTTCTTGGATACATTTCTAACAAGCATTAAAGGCTTGGTGGGATAGCCCACATTTACCAATACCAGTCTCAGAGAAATGATATGATGATTGCCAGACCTTGATTAAAGATACTGTGGTTTTATTTTGAAAGAGATTTATTCTCAAGTTTCTGAATTTCTCTTGTGCCCCCTTACACATGCTCTGGTATTATTGTTCATGGTACTTTTGGGGAAAAGTCTACCCTTTTCTGCAAGGGGTGCATAGAAACTGCTTAAGTGAGTGCAGAATGTGTTTAGAAGAGTAAACGATATTTTAATGTGTATAGGAATGATCTTCAAATGCTAATGCACTGATGAGACAAACCAGCAAAATGGCTAGGAGAAGGGTTTTGAAGTTCAACCACAGAGGACTCTATTCTAGTTTGCCACTTAGGAACTAAAAAGAGTTATTCAACTGCTTTGAGTTTCAGAATCCTCATCTATAAAGTGGGGATAGTAATATTTGCCAAGATAATTAGTATGGAGTAAAATTAATTTATAAAAATATACACAATAATCTTAAAATAATTATTATATTCCAATATACTCTATTAAAAATAAATATACTATATTCTGTAGTACATAATATGAAGTATAATGTATTAAATTGATGCGAAAGTAATTGCAGTTTTGGCCCTTGAATTTTAAATCAGTATAGCTAGGCTCAGGCACATCTTTATTAATCAAAAAGGAACCATTGCAATCAACACACTTTTTGCCCATGAGAAATAAGTCTGTGTATTCCTGTAGTGTAAAAATCTGTGCTTCAGGCTTCACCGAACTCTTGGAAAGCATAGTCTCCATCCTGCTGGTTGTGGAAGCATTTTCCCTGCAAAAAGTTGTCAAGATGCTTGAAGAAGTGGTGGTTGGTGAGAGGTCAGGTGAATATGGTGGATGAGGCAAAAGTTCCTGGCCCAATTCGTTCAACTTTTGAAGCATTCGTTGTGCGATGCGTGGTCATGGAAAAGAATTGGGCCCTTTCTGTTGACCAATGCTGGCTGCAGGCATGGCAGTTTTCGATGCATCTCATCAATTTGCTGAGCATATTTCTCAGATGTAATGGTTTCCCCAGATTCAGAAAGCTGTAATGGATCAGACCAGCAGCAGACCACCAAACAGTAACCACGACATTTTTTTAGTACAAGTTTGGCTTTGGGAAGCACTTTGGAGCTTCTCCTCAGTCCAGCCACTGACTTGGTCATTACCGGTTGTCACATACAATCCACTTTTCACGCATGTCATAATCCAATTGAGAAATGATCCACTGTTGTTGCACAGAATAAGAGAAGACAACATGTCAAAATGACGGTTTTCTTGATTTTCAGTCAGCTTATATGGCACCCACTTATTAAGCTTTTTCACTTTTCCAATTTGCTTCAAAAGCTGAATGACCATAGAATGGTTGATGAGTTCTTCAGCAACTGCTTGTGTAGCTTTAAGAAGATCAGCTTGATGCTGCTCTCAACTGGTCATGGTCAACTTCCAAGGCTGGCCACTTCACTCATCTTCAAGGCTCTCATATCCTTTGCAGAACTTCTCAAACCACCCCTGCATTGCACATTCATTAGCAGTTTCTGGGCCAAATGCGTTGTTGATGTTGCAAGTTGTCTCTGCTGCTATTTTGAACTCTAATAAGAAAATCACTCAAATTTGCTTTTTGTCCATCCTTTCCATAGTTTAAAATAAATATAAACAGCAAGTACTAAGTCATTAGCAAAAAGAATATCAAGTGAGAAATGTGCATTCAGATGATGTATAACCTAACCACACTTATTTAAGTATGTATTCCAATATCAAATGGCAAATTTCAACCATGCAAAAACTGATATTATGTTTACACTAACCTAATAATTATAACTTATCATTGAATTGAGTCACTTGAATTGATTCACACATGCAGAGAAGAAAAAGTATATTAATTCAAGGAATGCCAGCATGTATAGTCTCCAAAAAAAGAAATATGTATCCACAGGCAGCATAAAATATTGTTTGTGAAGCCATTTCTCTATCTGGGGTTATAGATGTAACATCCTGATGTCCATATATACATTCCATATGTATCTTCCTCCATTGCCTCTTACACTTACTGCTTTCACATTTAATACAGCATGTCACAGACTGTGGTGCCTGATCCCACATTCCATGTGTGACAATATTTTTTTCTCACTGAAATTCTTTCAGTTTATAACCATGTCCCATTTTTATCAAAAGCAGTCTCTCCCCTGAAGAGAGATGTAGAATCACTTTGCTGGTGTGTGTAAATCTGAGTTTCATAGGCTCTGGGTCCTCAGTGACTTATTCAGGGAGGACTGATCTATTCTCTTTTTCTTTTTCAATAAGGTCATTAAAGAGTAGGATGGCTTTTGAATCAATAATGGATGAGTGGGCTGAAGTTCATGTCTATATAAGTTTTCTTCTCAAACTGATGAACCCATAACAAAACTGCAATTTCATTGAGAAAAAAAAGAAATGGGTACATTACCACCTACTACTGCTCTCACTTTCTAACATGAAGGAAATACCCTAATCCCAAATCTAGGTCAGATAAAACTTCAGAAAGAAAGATAGTCTTCACCAAGAGAGGACACTGTCTCCTTCTTAATGTCTATATACACTGTCTTTGTTTTGTTCACTTGTTTGGTCCAGACTGGTTGACCCTCTTATGAAAAGGAGCATTGGAAAACCAGTGGTGTCCTTAGATCTGGGTTTTCTGGATTTATAAAGGAAAAGACACCGGTCATATTCTAGATTCTGATTTGTAACTCACTTTAAAATTTTAAATACTGTCATTGGAAAATAATGCAGAATCTATTTTTAGTGAAATATATTAAACAAATTTGTATATTTTAACAGGTATTAATCAAACTTCTGCATAATCACCACCCAGGTCAAGATATAGACCCTACAAGCCCTGCCAATTATCTGTATGTCATCATAGCTTATTCCCTTGTCACAGACTTAAATGGCATCTTAGTCATTATTTTTTCACCCTTTATTATTTTCCCACCTATACCTATAGCTCTTAAAAATATAGTTTATTTCATCTGTTTTTGAATTTGTAAAATGGAATCACTGCATGCCTTTATTTTGTTTCTTGCTTCTTTCTCTAAATATGTCTTGCTTTTTCTTTCTTTTTGTTTTAATCATTTCATATTTTTCTCTCTTGATTTGAGAGTGATACATTTTGTGTTCTGTTAATGACTTGCCTGTAATTATAACTTATTAAAGACTAAAGCTATTCAAATATTATTTTAGAATGTTTTTTAAATTCACTAATCTCCTTCCCAATGTATATGCTATTTCTGTCTGTATTTTAATTCTTTCTTTTCTATGTTAACACCACTAGACATTATTTATCCTGTTTTATAGAATCAATACTGATTTATATTTGCCCAATATTTGCCACATCCCACGTTATTTATTTTTTCCTGTCTCTTAGATCTTCCTTCTAGGATTACTTTTCCTTCTGGTTGAAGTATATTCTGAGAAATTCCTGTAGTAAGGGTCTTGTGGTAACAATCTGTCTGAGCGTCTGCTTGTTTCAAATCTCTCTATTTCTCCCTCATTTTGGAAATATATATTCTCTCTGGATATAGAATTTTGAGTTGGCAGTAATTTTCTTTCAATACATCTAGAATAGCTTTCCACTGTCTTCTGTCATCCATTATTGTGATCAAGAAGTTACCTGTTAATCTAACTACCATTCTTTGGTTGCTCATAATATTTCTACAGTTTCACAATGATACATTCGAATGTCAGTTTCTTTTTATTTCCCTGACCAGATTGTTAGGTCCCCTGAAATTGATTATAGCTCTCATTAATGTAGTTTATTAATAGAAAATCCCAAGCTATTATCTTTTCAAATGAAACTTCTTTTACATTTTCTCTTGTTTTCTTCTAAGCCCCTAGTTAAACCTATGTTTTCTCACTCTAGCCTCCACATGCTTTATATTCTTCTTTCTTTCTGTCTCTCTGAACTGCATTCCAAATAACTTCTCGTGATTTATTTTCTCATTCCTTAATTCAATCTCCCTTTGTGATAATCATTGTTTTTTTTTAATTATTATAATTTTAATTTCTAGAAGTTTATATTTTTAATTTACTATGTCATTGTTACACTTGTTTTATTCACTCACACACATTTAAAAAACTCACTTTTATTGTGTGAAAATTAGAAGGCATTTTTTTTTTCCAATATTCTGTGTCTTGTGATTCTAACATCTGAGCTCTATGTCAGTTTCTGCTGGTTCTCACTCATGTTGCTTTGTTTCGCTGTGTGTCTGCTTACCTTTGACTTTGTGCTAATCGTTATTAAAATAACATGAGAAGTTCTCCGAGGTCTAGGATAAATGCATCCTACTCCAGAGTGTTTTGCATTTTCCTCAGATTATCTGTGGGCATGTCCAGTGATTGATTAGATCAATCTAACACTTTAAAATGTTCAAGTTATGTGTACATAAGAGGAGGGCTACAGTTGTGCTATATCTTATCAGGGACAGAAGTATTCACTCCTTCTTCTCTTACATTGCTCTTCTACAACAAAGGCAGTCTTCTTTATAATCCCTTGGGATTGGAGAAAAGCTACAGGTTTAATATTAGTTTGCCTTTATCTTTTGATAATGCCCTCAGACAAGGTGTAGTTGTGTTGATTCGATATTATGCTTTCTCTCTGGGTTCAGATTCTCACCTCTAAAAAATACTTTCCTTGGAAGTTCCCACTATCTTTTCAGCTTTTCAATTTTTAAGGTAAGTTTAAAAAGAAGTATTTTATCCAGCACTTTTCATTGTTTTCAGTGGGAGAGTTGATCCAAATAGCATAGTTTCTCATTACAATCTACCTCACTTTCATTTAAATATGCATTTGGTTAATCAAGTTTGTGCTATTTATATAAGCCTTGGTGGGAAAAGACTTCATAAGAATATGTATTGAAATCCTACAATGAACAGCTTGCTCGTTAGGGCTACATATAAGGCATAGAGATATAATCAAGATAGTCTTTGCTTTATAGCGTCTCTGCCAAAAAAATAGGATGAGATGAAACAAGAAACATAGGAGAGTTTTTTTTTTTTTTTTTATAACATTTAAAGGAAGGAGAGCTCACATCTGTGAAAGATTTGAATTAGGCCTTGAAGGATGGTTATAATTTCAGTATGAGGAGATTTGTGGGCAGGGAAAATTCCAGCGGAGTAAAAAAATGAAATGAAATGAAAATGAACAATGGTATGAAGCTGAAAATGGGCAAGGTCTGTGTGCTAAAAAGAGAAATGAATTTTTTTAGTTTGGTTGGAAGATAGGATAAAAGAAAATGATTGAGAAGACTGCCATGTATTGAGATTTGCTACCAGGGGCAGCTCTTTAATAAGGTGTGTCTGTAGTCTCCAAACATTTTCACCCTAGAATAATCTCTCATGGCTCTTCTTTTAACAAATATATACTGAACAGCAATATGACCCAGGTGTTATTTGTTTGAAAATGACCAGTACTGTAATAAGGAAGAGACAAGAGAAAAATTAATTCTAACTTCAATTCATTTAGTCCAAGAGCAAAAACTTTTGCTTCAAAAGCAGCTACAGTATTATTTAATTCATCTGGTGACCCAGAGACACTCTAAAGAAACAAAATTTGTCAATTTGATTTATCCTTTGAGGCCTTGGATCATATCCCCTTCCGTTTTTCAGGTACACTTATCTATTTTTGTACCACCAAAGTATTTCAGTTGGCTTCTGAAATTCAATTGCAACTTTCCTCCTGTGTACCTTCCATACTTTGCGATTTTAGAGCATCTGCCTGATATGGGGTAGACCTTGGACTATAGCTATGGGATCTGGCAAATATGCACTGCTGGTTAAATATATATATATATATATGGATTGCCTCATGAGGAAGAAGCTGTGTAATTTAGATAACTCATTCATTTATTTATTTTATGAACTGTTAACAGCTCCCAACAGGTGTCAAACTATGTGTTATTAAACCCTAGAGATATCCAGATTAATAATATATGATCCCTACTCTCCAGGTGCTTATGTTTCAGTAGGGGAAACAGAATCATACTTAGGTTTATTATAATAGAATATGACTAACATGATAAATAAATATAAGAAAACATGCTTGGGGAACCATAGGTCTAGCTACAGGTAGTCCTTTCCCAAGGAAACTGTGGTGCCGAGTAATGCTCAGCTTACGTATCTCTTCATGTATTAATTCTACAAATATCACTGAGGGTGCTTGATGTTAAGCCACTATTCTAGGTATTAAAAAAGATACAAACATGAAACAAACTCAGATCTGTCATTTGAGGGCCTGGGAAGAAATAGAAAGCACACCCAAAAATCAAGTAATTGTAGTGAAAAAGCGGACTTTGATAATTGCTCCAGAATGTCATGGACATGGGCATGAGTTAGTTTTATGGTAACTAAGTGGAGAGAGAGATTGTCTCCAGCTGAAAAGGGTTCTAAATAAATCCACACAGGAAGTGAAGTTTGAGGACGTTTCTCAAGGCTGAAGAGGATTTCAATGCAGAAAAAGGGGGGAGAAAGACACTTCACCTGGAAAGAAGGGAGTGAGTAATGATGAAATATGGGAAATCAATTTCTTAATTTATTTATTTTCCAAGCATTATTGATTTCTTGTATTGCTCCACATACTATGCTAGTCATTGATCTTAAAAATATTTCTTGGTGGTTCCGAGGCCTAGGGTATATATGCACCAGTCCAGACTGTTTTGTGCAGACTATTAAACCTTGAACCGGATTGTGAGAAGAGGTGATTTCTTTCTATAGGCACTGTGGAGCCCTGTATCATTAATATCGTGTTGGCCAAAAACAGATGTTACTGAAAAACCTCAACAAACCTTTTGGCTGACTCAATACTGTGTGTGTATATGTGCTAAATTGCTTCAGTCGTGTCTGGCTCTTTGCGACCCTATGGACTGTATACTCCAGGCTCCGCTGTTCATGGGGAATCTCCAGGCAAGAATACTGGAGTGGGTTGCTGTGCCCTCCCCCAGAGAATCTTCCCAACTCAGGGACTGAATCATGTCTCTTATATCTCCTACATTGGCAGGTGGGTTCCTTACCACAAGTGCCATCTAGGAAGCCCCAACTACTGCATATCCTCAAATTAAGAGTTAGAGTTTTTAGCGACAGTTTAGGGGAATTAAGTATCAGCTTACGTATCTCTTCATGTATTAATTCTACAAATATCACTGAGGGTGCTCGATGTTAAGCCACTATTCTAGGTATTAAGAAAGATACAAAAAAAAAAAAGAAAGATACAAACATGAAACAAACTCAGTTTCTTCTACAGTTAAAAAATTAGGATAAGACTTGTTAAACTATCTGAAAAACCTATTCTAAAAATCTATGAATGGATGAGAGCAATAAGGCCTGTGCTGGTATTGATAAAGATTATATAGCAAAACAGCTAAATCTGTCATCATATGGCCCAATGCATTTAGTAGATCACAGGACATCTTCTCACTCAAAATATGCACTAATATTCTCCCATGACCTGATCTTTTAGCAGTCTGTTCATTTGTAAAGAGTCCTCATACAAAGGAAGCAAATAGGGTCATTCATCTAAGGAGAGCGGAAAAATATGCTGTGGCCCAAACATGGTATATCAGCACATCAGTGAGCACCAGTTCAAACAGGGAGGTATTTTCCTGTGATGCCAGAATACGTGTTCAATGTGGCACCTTACTAAAACAAATGCACTGTGCAAACTTTATTTCTGATTAAAAAGTATCTCATTTCCACATCCACCCAAAATCAGCCCAAGTGAACCTTACTTCCTTTTATATTTATCGCATGATACTCAGAAAACTTAGTATCAATTTTGACATAAATTCTGAAGTATTATAAGCATTTTAGGGACCATTTCTCCCCTCAAACCATACAGTTATAAAGCCAGTTGTTCAATATGGAAACTACACGTCGACTGTGTATGTAACTTGGATTTTTTGGCTACTTTTGTTTTTCACTTTACATTGTACAAATATTTCTAATCAGAGGCAAACACTGGCAAATTTTACTTCTAATGACAGAAAACTTTTCCAAGGCATTTAATAAACTATTAACGTTTTTAGACCAGTCATTCAGCCATAACCTTGAAAGCAAAAAAAGAGTAATATGAAAGGCTTCATTAAAATAATTTGTTTACTTTTTCTTAATATTGTTTACTTCCAATGCAGATAATGAGAATAAGCATTAATTAAATAATGCAATATATTTAATGTTCATTCACTGTAGCATGACTTTAATAACAAAGTGGACTTATTTATGGGAGTAAAATGATGTGATTTAGCAAAAAGATGAAAACAGTTTTAATCAGAAAGCTATTCATGAATTATTGAGTATTCTGTACAAAATGAATATGGAATTATTTTATCTTTGTAAAGTGAGTGTTAAGCCCTTATTCAGATCTCTGCTCAAAAAAAATCATAAAAACAGAGGTCTACAATAGATCTACTGACCTTAGCATAACAAAGCTATTTAAAATCTGTGACTAATGTCTTAATTCTTGTAATAATAGTGCTCTGGCAAAGTCAGCATGGCTTATATTGGGGGCAGATTATTAGTTTAGCTGTTGATTGCACTATCATATGGTCTCATCATACATTTAAAAATTAAAAGAAAAAAAACAGTCCAAAATCTAGAGGATGACAGGTGGGTCTTAAAGAAAGAAAAGAAAAGGAAAAATGAATTCTAATATCTGATTAACACAAACTCTGTAAGGAAAAAATGAAATCAAGTGATCGATATTACTATAAATGAGGCCATGTTCTCTGGTTATAATTTTCTCAAGATTTGGCCATTAACCACAATAAATTCTGTATCTTACATAATTTTTAATAACCACAAAAATCTATGAAATTGATAGGATGCTTTATAAATGGATAATAGCTTACTGTCCAATAAACCTCACCTTAGGCTCTTTCAGAAAACTATTTTAATTATGAAGCTTGACTCTCTGTGGTTTATCATTTTGGTCAATGTAATACATGTGATTTAGAGCTTACATTTCTCTAAGATGAACTGGACTTACTCTACAGTGCATTTTAAAACTTACTGAATGTACATATTTATTCTTCCTTTAAAATTCACTCCTAAATTGAAATGCTCTAGGAAGCAGTATACCATATTAGGTAGAACTAGGAGCCTCTAAGTCAGACCACCTGGGTTAGGAATCCCAGATTCACATTTTATTTGTTGCTACAATCTTTGATGTTTCTACTTCAGTTTGGGGTTAATAAGAGTACCTACTTCCTAGAGCTATTGTGAGATTGTGTGAGAAAATCGATGTAGCATGCCTAGCACAAAGCAAAGATAATACATATATTTATTATTGTTGTCAGTATTATTATTACATTCAGCAATAGAGCATAGTGGTTAAGAGAACAGACTTTGGAACCAGAACTAGATTCAAACACAAAAACTGCCATTTAATGACTATACATTAAAATCCTTGTCTTAATCTTCTTAATAATGTAAAGATATTTCAGGTTAAAAAAAAAAAAAAAACAAAACACTACTCACTGTCCAAATACAATTCAGAATTTCTTCAGAACTTCATTCCTTACTCATCAGTCAGTCAGTTCAGTTGCTCAGTCGTGTCCTACTCTTTGTGACCCCATTTACTGCAGCACTCCAGGCCTCCCTGTCCATCACCAACTCCCAGAGTTTACTCAAACTCATGTCCATTGAGTCGGTGATGCCGTCCAGCCATCTCATCCTCTGTTGTCCCCTTCTCTTCCTGCCTTCAATCTTTCCCAGCATCAGGGTCTTTTAAAATGAGTCAGTTCTTCGCATCAGGTGGCCAAAGTATTGGAGTTTCAGTTTCAGCATCAGTCCTTCCCAATGAATATTCAGGACTGGTTTCCTTTAGGATGGACTGGTTAGATCTCCTTGCAGTCCAAGGGACTCTCAAGAGCCTTCTCCAACACCACAGTTTAAAAGCATCAATTCTTCAGCGCTCAGCTTTCTTTATAGTCCAACTCTCACATCCATATATGACTACTGGAAAAACCATAGCTTTAACTAGACAGATCTTTGTTGGCAAAGTAATGTCTCTGCTTTTTAATACGCTATCTACGTTGGTCATAACTTTTCTTCCAAGGAGCAAGCGTCTTTTAATTTCATTGCTGCAGTCACCATCTGCAGTGATTTTGGTGTGAGTGATTTTGGTATGAGTGATTCTTATTCATACCATAGGCCAAAACAAATATTCCTGGTCAGTTTTCTGCTGCAAGGTGCTTGTGCCATTTCTCGGTTCTGTCATCCCCTAGTGGCGGTTGAAGAAAGGTTAAGACAGCATAGGCAGGTCTGCAAGCTGTGTTAAAGCTGTGAGCTCAGAAGCCTCTCACATTGTTTTCACTCTTATTCCAGTGATGAGAATGAGTAATATGGCCAAAGGTTAATGTAAAGGGGGACAGATAAAATGTAGCCTCTGGCTGTTTGAGCTACTTCCCAGAAGAAAGTCTAGACTCTTGAAGAGGAAGCACTGCACACATTTTAGTGGAGAGCTACCATTCCCCATCATAGGAAAGAAACCAATTGTCTCAGTCCTGATTCTCTAGAAAACAAAGCCAAAAATAAGTACCCATGCTTCTATTTGAGAGGCATGAGCGCAGGACACAGAGAGAAAGTAAAAAGGAAGCGAGGCGGGAGATGATGGGAAAGAGTAAAGAGGATGTGTTATTATTCTGGCCTACCACTCTACACAGAGCCTCATAGAGACACTGGAGAGGGCTACTGGGCAGGTGCACCACGATTTTCAGAGAAGCTGCAAATAAACTGGAGAGAGCATGAAGCAGTCTGTAGGAGGAAAGGATGGGGTAGGAGAAGGAATTATCAGCCAGATTTCGTCCCATTTTTTGCTTCAGTTCAGTTCAGTTCAGTCGCTCAGTCGTGTCCGACTCTTTGTGACCCCATGAATCGCAGCACGCCATGCCTTCCTGTCCATCACCAACTCCCGGAGTTCACTCAGACTCAGGTCCATCGAGTCAGTGATGCCATCCAGCCATCTCATCCTCTGTCGTCCCCTTCTCCTCCCGCCCCCAATCCCTCCCAGCATCAGAGTCTTTTCCAATGAGTCAACTCTTCGCATGAGGTGGCCAAAGTACTGGAGTATCACCCAGTCTCCACTCCCTGTATTGTATATATCCTGGACATACCCTTATGACTACTCAGAAAGTCAGATCCTATCCCCTGTAAAGCAGCATTTCATCCAAATCTAGAGGTGGTAGGGAGCTAAACATCTATCTGCACCTTGGCAACTGAGAGGGTCTTGCATTCCAAGAAGGTGTCTAGACTTCCACAGGAAGTGAGACCGTATGGGCCCAAGCAGGACTGGCCATCTACAGGTACAGCTGAGGCCAACTGAGTGAATGAGAGGCTAAGGAGGGAATCTGAGGGGCTGCTGGAGGTATCAAAATATGCCCAAACTACTCACATTGCAGCATTAAATAGTTTTTATGTAATATAAACGTAAGGCAATATAAGCATGCAGCAAACATGGAAGCTTTTATGTTTATTCCTGCAAGATTTTGATTCAGGATAAATACAATAAGTTCTTAAAAGGAGAGAATACTTTCTCCTCAACAAACAAAGTAAACAAACGTATAACATTCTAGTGCTCCAGATCACTAACAAGGCTTTGCTTTTCTGAAAATCTGGTTTGATTTGGTCTTGTACTGAGAAATTTCACTGGAGAAACAATTTCAGCTATTATTAACACCATTTATATTCATATACATAAAACTCACATCTTACAATCAAAGTATCCACTTCTATGTTGACAGCAGCCATACTTTAGACATTAATAAGATCAGGTAGCCATTCAGCACTCTTTCCTAAATCATTTTGCCAAAATGAGAATTTATAAGTGAGTTTTATCCTCCTGCATGATTGATTTTCCAGAAACAAAACCAGTTATGTGATAGAACTTAATTCCTCTAAACAGATTTGGTGTTTCATGTTTCAAACTGATAAGGACAATCTGAGTCTATATTCTGGAACAGCAATTAATCCAAAATAAAAAATGGTAGCTAATAACCTGTTTCATAAAATCTGAGCCTTGTCTTTGTTTCAACCACATCGAGTAATAAGGGTATGAGAATGAGTGGCCCAATGATTTGTTGCCCACACACATGCCCAGTCTTCATCATGGAAAATGCCATCAAGTAAAAGAGCATCTGGCCTTTGATATTTCTTTAATATACATTAAAAGCCCTCAAATATCCCATAAAGAAAAATGGGAACTTAATTCCAAGTGTTTAATCTAAGTCAGGGAAAAATATATTATGGAGAGAATATGCTGTCCACTATTATTGGGAAATGGTAAAGATGTACTAAGAAATAATAGAAATCAGAAGTGGACAAGACCTAAGGTCAATTTTTAATAACTTTGCCTTTTCCAGCAAAGAGCTTTTATATGTTTTATTGTCTAGAAGAAGTAACTTTTAAATACTTCTATTTAAATATTTAAAAAATCAGTCATTTATATTTTAAGTTTACCCAGAATAAATCTATGTACACGTTTAGACTTAAATTTATATTTAGTCCATTTTTAAAAGTGCGTTTTTATAATGACGTACAATGTGATACATTGGCATCACGTAGTTTAGCAGACTTTCTCATGTGTTTTATAGCTGTAGAATCAGAAATGTTTTCTATTAAAGGATTCTTTAATTTCAGGCTTCTTGAATAAAATCTTGATTGTCTTCCAAATAAATTCTGCAGCTTTTCTGAACAACTTATTCCAATATTTAGCAAGAATGATAATTTCCCCCTCTAATAAAGCCTACTCCCTAAAGTTGTTCTCCAAGCCTGGGTCTTTTTGCTTTAAATTTGTAAAAATGAATGATTGATTAGGATCATTTTTATATAGCCCTTCATTTACTTAGTTTTCTTTTCTTGAGGTGGATATTTTTATTTGCTAGACTTTTACCAAAATCTCTTTAGCTTTTTCTGGCATACTTTAAAATTTAGCCCCAAATCTCTATCATTTGCTTCAATTTTGCTATAATATTAGTTCCTATTAAAGGTCAGTATAAATGAGATTATTGTGATTTTTATGTCAAGTATTTCTCATTTTATAAACTATAAATCTGAGGTGTATTTTTAATTTTATTTATTAATATATTGGAATGAATCTGGAAATTTTCTGTTGCAGGTTTCCAGTTCATAAATTGATTGAGCAGTTAACGGGTTTCTGTTTAGGGCTTATTTGGGGCCACTTTGCTAGATTTTAGGAAAATAAAGATTTATAAGACAAATCCAACTTGTTCTGATTGTATAACTGGAGGAAAGAGACACGTCAGAAAGCAGTTGTAATGTGTGGATAACAAAACAAATTGTCAAAAAAAGTGTGTTTCAGAGTAGGGAAAATGGTGAGAAGGAGTGAGTGACTGTGCCTACAGAGGTGAAGGAGAGCCTCATGTAGGTTATTTTGGAGTTACATCATGAAACGGAGCAAGATTATGGCAGATGGCGGGCAAGGAAAGTGGTTGAAGAGAGACATAAATGTGTCCCAGATGAAAAGGGGTGCATGTATACTCAGATCCCCATATAGAGAGTTGTGAAAGGATGTTGCATTTTGGAAACGTCAGCATTGCTGGCATATAGAAGAAAGACGGATGAATGGAACTGAGAAGGTGGTTGGAGGATAATGAAAAGAAGCCTGTATACTCTGCTAAGGTATTTGTACATTATTCTGTAGATAATAAATTTTCTAGAAGAACTATTTTTGAGATATATATCTTAGAAAAAAATTGAAAACACAGAGAATTAATTGAAATGGTTTTTCCTGTGATCAGAAGAAACAGCATGGAGAGGAATTCAGATTAGAGAAAATAAGAACTCGAATGAGACTGTGGTCTAGTTCTAGAATTTGTGGCTGTTGATGGAAAGTGGAGAATTAAGAAAACAAGGAGAATAAAGGAGGTAAAGAAATGATTAGCCAAGATGAGCAATAGAGAAAGGGGGCCAACTCTGAGAAGACAGTGATTTCACAGAGTTGTCTGTGCTACATCCTAATGATAGAAAATAGAGTTCTGGGGGCAAGAAACCACTGGGAAGTTAGCATATTTATAAGTGATGGATCAGATCATAGGTAAGAACAAAACCCAAAGAACGCTTATAAGCTATGAGAAATAATAAAGGTCTAGAACTATAAACCAAGGATTACTAACATTTGAGAAATGGGTTTCCCTGGTGGCTCAGTTGGTAAAGAATCCACCTGCAATACAGGAAACCAACTGTAATGCTGAAGACCCAAGTTCAGTCCTTGGGTTGGGAAGATCTCCTGGAGAAGGAAATGGCAGCCCACTCCAGTGTTCCTGCCTGGGAAATCCTATGGACAGAGGAGCCTGGCAGGTTACATTCACTGGGGTCACAAGAGTCAGACATGACTTAAAAACTAAACCACCACCATCACCACCACCAAGAAATGGGATGAGGAAGTGAAGTCAGTGGAAAAAAAAACAAGCAAACAAACAAAAAAAACAGAGAATGCAACATATAAAAAGTGAAGAATTTGGAGAGAAAATGTCTTAGCTTGAGAGACAAAGAGTTTTAAGGAGAAGAGCCAGCAGCATTTCATATCACAGAGTTCAGCTGGAATGTTTATAGGTGAGAAAGCATCAGACTGTTTCTGTTGACCTTAATGGTTAAGACATTGTGAAGAGAATGGAACAAGAACAGAGAATGTAACTACAGGAAACTCTGAAGAATCCTGGTCATCACAGAAGGAAATGGGTGAGACTGAGAAACTGTGAAGTTGTGGCTCAGTGCTTGCTTTCTTCTGTTTTTTTGTGTTTTAAGCAAAAGTGACCTCAGTGTGATTATAGGCTAAAGGATATAATCTACTTGAGAGAAAATAAGGGATGTGATTGGATGGAAATAAAAACTGCCGAGGAAAACCCTTGGGATGAAGAATGAGCATCTCTTCCCCTGAGGAAAAGCAGGACGTGCCTTATGAGTTGTTCGTGCACTATATGGCAGACAGACCAGGTGCTTTTGATGCTCATAGATGTCACTGTCATGCTCAGACATGGGACTTCATTAGACATGGGGACAAAAGTCATAGACCCAGGTCGAGAAGTCTGGAATCCAGAAATGAAAGTGGGAAATGAGGAAACAAGGAAGAAATAGAATGTGTTAATTCTTATTTTTAGACCTAAAAAGGATGTTAGGTGGCCTAGTAGGAGAAAAGGATAGGTATGGAGGGGAGGCAGTGTTCAAGGACTTGGGATTTGGAGTCAGATAAAAATGAATCCATATCTCAGCTGAGGCCCTTATTAAGTGTATGAGCTAATGCAATAAACTTAACCACTCTCTGCCTCAGTTTCTTCACATGTCAATTAAAGGCCATGGTGTTAACTTCATAAGATTGTTGTAAGGAAATAAAGAAGTTGAGATAAAACTTTCAGAGGGAAGACATATAGAATATATTCTGTTTGTTCATTTTGATTAAACAGACTAACTATGAAAGTGGGGAGAATGGTGAATGTTCTAGCACAAGGGCTCTATGACCTCTGTGAATTATGAGTAAGCCATTTGGTGGGATAACTTGAAAAAGGTATAGCTTTGTAAGAGAGGTGCCATTCAAAAAATAGAAACTGACTAGGAACACATAAAAATTCTGCAAAGCACTCATAACATTAGTCTTGGCAATGATTTCAGGGGTATGTTAAATGTCCTTATCACAATGATAGTGATGAAAGTGTCTGTGCATAGAGTCAAAAGCCCAGCTTAAGTAGATGGCCATTGTTTGCAATGTTACTATATTGAGTAGTCAAGTCATTTCCATAAATTTGAGGAATATGAAGGGGATTGTAGAAGAAGAAAACGTGGATGAGAGAGTGGAGTGAATCATCAAATGATGGAGAGAGAGGGGCAGGTTGAATTGCCTGCTGAATCAGGACACAGATATGGACATGAAAGGAAGTGAAATCCAGGGCTTGACACGGGGAGAACACCCAAAGGTCTGCAGATTTCAGTAACCTCTAAACCAAGCATGACAGGGTGGGAGTAAGAATGACTCAGAAAGCGGGATTTGTTAAGCAAAAGTCAGAATGAAGATTATTAACCATGGAGAAAAGGTGAAGCAGTGAGCTCATGAAGAACATAAGATATGGGTCAAAGTCATATGAGTGAGCACTAGGAGGTGACTAAGAGTAATGGACAGAGCAAGCAAAGCAAAAACTCACAAAACAAAGACTGCTTAACCAGTAAACCAAATATAAGCCCTAACTGGTATAAAATTGGAAATTTTAAAATGCCCAAACCTTCCTTCCAAAACATAAACCTTAATTGCACCTTGGTATTTTCATTTATGAATTTAGTAAATATTCATTGAACAACAGTTAGTTACCAGACGTGGTTCCATACATTGGAAAAATAGTGGAGGAAAAGGCAAGCAAGTTCCCAGCTCAGGGAATTAAATTCTAGTGGGAGAAAAACAGACAGCATAAAACTATGTATATTAATTCAACTAGGAAGAGATCTATGGTGAAATTAATACTAACGCATATATATGGAATTTAGAAAGATGGTAACAATAACCCTGTGTACGAGACAGCAAAAGAGACACTGATGTATAGAACAGTCTTATGGACTCTGTGGGAGAGGGAGAGGGTGGGAAGATTTGGGAGAATGGCATTGAAACATGTAAAATATCACGTATGAAACGAGTTGCCAGTCCAGGTTCGATGCACGATACTGGATGCTTGGGGCTAGGGCACTAGGACGACCCAGAGGGATGGTATGGGGAGGGAGGAGGGAGGAGGGTTCAGGATGGGGAACACATGTATACCTGTGGCAGATTCATTTTGATATTTGGCAAAACTAATACAGTTATGTAAAGTTTAAAAATAAAATAAAATTAAAATCATGAAAATAGAAAAAAAAATAGGTAGAGAGTTATCAGTAATATTGGAATGCCACTATTTTATATACGACAGTCAGAGAAAAGACTTCTGACAAGGTGACATTTAGCTAGGATCTGATGGAGAAGGAGTCGGCCATGTGAAGATTGGGAGGTATTCCAGGTAAACAGGTGGTGTAAAAGCCCAGTGGGAAGATCAAGTTTAACAGAGAAAGACAGAAACAAGATCAATATGTCTGTACTAGTCTAGTGAGAAAAGCCTCTCTTTTCCCTAAATGTTTCATGTTTTAACATGAATATGATCACACTGTATATTCAATTTTCAAGAACAACATAGTAGTTAAAAACAGACTGAAGGGGCGCTGCTAACACTCAAATACTGACTCCTCCTTTCCTACATATGTTACCTTGGTAAAGCTTACCAAACCACTCTGACACATTTTCTTACCTGTAATATGATAATAATAATAGTACTTACTTCATACAGGTGCAATAAGAATTAATAGCCATAAAACACATAGAGAAATGTTTGGCCCATAAAAAGTGCTTCTTATGTAAAATCTTTTCATTTTTTATTCCTGATTGCATTATGTGGGAGAGATAGCCTTTTTTCTTACATATGCTTATTGATGATTATTTCTATTGGTTCTGAGTGTCCCATAATTCAAGTAACTGTAGAAACGGATTGCTCTTAATTTCTCTATGTCATAAATCACTTGACAATAAACATCATTATCATACTTTAAGATTTTCCACAGCAGTGATCACCTGGGTTGTGGAGTATGGGAAAATAGTAAAAGTATTTCACTGTCTGAAGCATTCATAAGAGCCGTGCTCATCTTGATTAGTTTTCCATGGAATTAACCTCCAAATAACAAAAGAAAGATATGCTGTCAACTGATGCTTTGCCAACTGAATTTATCCTGAAGGAGAGCTGTGCTTGGCCTGTACAATGTTTCCAAAAAATTTTTATTGAGGTGCCAAAACTCAAGAAAATCTCAAATTTTACTATTAAAAACTACTTATTTCTGGCTTGTTCTGAAAAATAATTTATTTACTGTAAACTAGTAGAACATAGTGGGTAAGAGGCAAAACTTGTGGATAGATTTCTTATAACATTTTTTTTACTATTTATTCATAATTTTATGTTTTAACCTTAAGTTCATAATGTTAAAAATTATATAAAAATATTATAAGCTTTGTATACTAAAAACTTAAAGTATTCTTTTGAAAATGGCTTGAGAAAATGGAACTTAATCTCTAGGAAAACCTGGAGTTCCAGCTCACAACATATAAAAATAGTTGGAATCTTTGAAATGTGGCTTTAAATAACTTTCTTTAACAACAGTAAAGAAATTTTCCATACAGGTAAGTTTTTATTTTAATGTTCAGAGTTATGCAGATTTAAATTATGTACGTATGATGCACTTGAACTAAATGAAAATATGAAGAGACAAATATAGAGGACATTCCCATTAATTGATTATTATGAATTACTGAGGTAAAAACAGCATTTAAGTAACACCCACATTGTACTGTATAAAAGGAAGCACATGCCATAATCTATTTGATCTAAATTAAATTGACTAAATACAAATGTATGAATATATATTACACTTATGTATATAGTCTTAAAAGCCAGAAAAGTGAATTCTTAAAAGCCATACAATTGATCTTTTAAATTTATGATTTTTTCCTTTTTTTAGCTTTCTTGAGATGTAATTGACAAATAATATTGTGTAAATTTAAGGTGTATTGTGTGGTGGTTTGATATACATGTACATTGTGAAATTATTGTCACACTAAGATTAGCTACTAAAAATATTCATCACCTCACATAGTTACCTTTCTGTGTGTGTGTATGTGTGGTTATAAATTTTAAGATCTACTCTCTTTGGTAATTTACAGTCATCATGCTGTATATTTGATCCCCAGAACTTATTCATCTTATAACTGAAAATTTGTACCCTTTAGCAAATTTATTCCCATTACCCCAGTGCATGGTAACCACCCTGTTTCTATGAGTTAGACTTTCAGACTCTGCATATATCTGAGATCAAGAAGAATTTGTCTTACCGTAACTGACTTACATACACATATATTATATATGGGCTTCCCTGGTGGCTCAGTGGTAATGAATCCGCCTGCCAAACATGAGTTTGATCTCTGGGTGGGGAAGGTCCCCTGGAGAAGGAAATGGCAACCCAATCCAGTATTCTTGCCTGGGAAATCACATGGACAGAGGAGCCTGGTAGGCTACAGTCCACAGGATCACAAAAGAGTCAGATATGATTTAGCCACTAGACAACAAAGCAACAATATTTTATATGTGTATATATATATATATAAACATTTTCTTTATACATTTATCCATTGATAGGTTGACAGACACGTCATTTCCATGTCTTGGCTATTGTAAATAATGCTGCAGTGAACATGAGTGTGAGAATATCTATTTGAAACTGGAAAAGAGAAAGAAGAAAGCCTTTATGCCATTAATATATAGCTATTAAATCAATAACTTATTTTTTCTGACATGCATCACCAGTGTTGTGTGCTTTTTCTTCTTATTGCATTTTTGTTTACAGAAAACTGGGAACAAACCAGAAAGTGTGGATTTGTGTGGGGCACATATTGAGTGGGCCAAGGAAAAATCAAGCAGAAAGAATGTCTTTCAGGTAAGAATGTTACATAGATTCAAATTGTTCCTATTCTTTCTAAATCTTAGCTCTCCTGGGTAATCAAAACAAGACTACCTTGTTAAGATGTTTTCATGAGCTTGAACTAGCTGTGCAGAGGTCATTGTGAAAAACTGGCTTCTCTTCCTGTCAAATTTTGGTTGTTTGTTGTTTTTCCCTGGTGACTGGTTGCTATCTAAACACAAAATGTTTATTGTGTGGTGATTAATTATATACCCAAAAGTCATTGACTTTTACAGTGTATTTGATAGCTGCTTGGGATTCAAACCTAGAATGCTTGGCTTACATAGATTTAGTGTAGGATTTTCAGAAATAAACAAACTAAGATTCACTAATTATGATAAACTATTTGCATTCACTGCCATTCCTGCCTTCCAGTCATAAATTATATTTACCAGTGCAACTTGGGGGATGGAGAGAGCTGAACAGTTATAGAAATCAGTGTTTTCAAATTAGATAATTAATTTTTTTGAAAAAATAACTGATTGATAATTTCAATCATGCTGCTTTGAATGGAAAGAACCAGATGAAATCCTTCAAAGAAAGGAAATGGGAAAACAATATTTCATGTATGATTTTACTAAAATCCCTTTGGCAATTAATAACTTCAGATTACAGAAGTTGATCTTTTTTCTGTATTTATATGACATTTAATTTATTTTTAGATATCCAAAGTAACCCAGAACTTTATAGGTTTGTTTTAGAATTTACATCATTTAGTAGGAACTAAATCATTATAATTACTGTATTAAATGTATTCTAAGACCATTTTAGCCCTTAAAGAAAAATCAACTCTATTCTTAAATGCATCACTAAAATTAATGTATAGGGTCTTATAGAAGAATAGGTAGGTGACATTTCTTATCTGATCTCTCATTGGGAAGAAGAACCTGATGTCCAGTTTGTTTTTGCATTTTTCAGATGCTTAATCAGGTCTAGCCAAATAATTTGGACTCATAGTAATTAAAAAAACGAAAAAGCAAAAAAAAACACTTTCAACATATTATGGAATAACTTATTTTTTCTGATTATAGTTGAATTCTGTTTAGGCATTCATTTTTATAGGGTAGAGTTTTTGCTTTTGTTTTTGTTTTAACCCAAAGAAGAGGAAGAAGGAAAGAAGGAAGGAAAGAAGAAAAAAAAAAGGAATAAAATATAGAAAACTAAAAATATTTGCCAAGAAATCAAAGGACTAAAACCAAAAGTGATTAGAAGGTGAATTTACAGAATCAAGAAGTAAAATTAAATTGTGCTTTGAAGTGAGGAATTGTGGATCAGTGGTATATTCTCTCTCCCAATTTCTTGCTTTTTTAATTCTGCTGTAAGTAAGAAAATTTGGTGTTATAATCCTAGCCTCTATGACAACATAAATAATTAGTATGGCTAGTTCTGAACTGGATAAGGTGAATTAAGGGGTTTAGTTTTATTATGTGTTGTTAGTTTAGCATCCTAATTACCAATGTTGCAAAATAAAGATGTTAAAATTTGATATTGACATAATTCCTAGATAATAGAAACAAACCGTCAGAGTTGAATTAAGGACGACTTTTTCAGTTTCTTCTGTTAACCTTATAGTTACATTAGATCACAAATGAGGATGATACTCAAATATGAATGATGTATACAGGCTGTGAATATAGAAGAAAAATATCCAAGTATAATTTTACAAAGCTATGAATGTAATATGTATAGATATATATTTAAACCACCTGTATTGATAATATGCATCATCCTAACATTTTCTGAGTGTGACTAGCTACCTCTGTTA
The DNA here is from genome assembly GCF_032452875.1 of Bos javanicus. NCBI lineage: Eukaryota > Metazoa > Chordata > Mammalia > Artiodactyla > Bovidae > Bos > Bos javanicus. The sequence continues at coordinate 53,557,592 of NC_083869.1, read as the reverse complement.
TAATATTTTACTCATTTTTCATATTTCTGAATGTAGATACTTCCAAAAATATTAAAACTATTCTCATTGTATTAGTTTTCCAGAGGGGAAAATCTTACCAGCTAGTTTTGTCTGTAAGGTACCTGAGTCGCTCAAGGGACTTCGGTTTTCTTACGTCTAGGTTACCGGTTCTTGTCTTGTACCCTTTAGTTTAGAAAAACAAGAAGTAATGATAAGGATGTTGTGAATAATAAAACTAAAGAAAGATTAAGATTTCATTTCCTGCTTCATTCTTTTTAGGCTGAATCATGTGGTTTTCTTGTCATGCTGAAATCTTTTCATCACCTAAACACATAAGCTTAGGTAAAATTTACTAATTCCTATCCATAGTGGCAACCCATGAAAGTAAGTCTTTTGAGAGGAACAATATAAATAGCTTTTATAGTTGTTAATGAAAAAACATCAGAAAGGATTTGCCAGAGAGCTAAATCCAGATGACTTGCATCAATATTTGATTAGGTACATTAGCTGGTATAACTCTCAAATGATCAGAATAAACATGATTATATCTCAAAAACATGGTACTAAGGTATTGTTGGGTGTGTGAGTGTGTGTGTGTACAAGGGTTTCATTACCTACAGAATAATGAAGCATTTCTTCCTGACTGAAAAAGACCATCATAGCTTTAGCTGATGTGCTACATCAGAAATAGCTTTAGAATTCCAAGTTTGAATTAGGCATGGTGTTCAATCTCAGTCTATGAATTATAGATTACAGATATCTAATGACTATTGAGATTTTTGGTTCAAGAAAAATCAAAGAAGAGCAAAATTAGAAATAATTTAAAATTTGAAATCTGTCATGAAAAAGTTGATGGATTAGCAATTATATGCCACATAATTACGATGTCTCTAGAGAAGATGAACTTGAAGAGAAAAGCAAACAAAAAATCACATGCCTAAGATATGTTTGAAAGACTCAAAAGCAAACATTTGTGACACAAAGAATGGAAGGATTTCATCTGTTTCCTTCGTATATGTCATTTGGACATTTGAGTTGTTCATTTCCTTCTTTGTATTAAAAGTCAGATTCTTTTCATAGTCTTATTAAAAACTCTTGATATAGATTCATTCTTATTTGATTGGTACATGATAGCATAACTGTGACAGCATTAATTAATTAGATTTCTTATTCAGCTACTCTTAGTAAATCAGAATGATGCTCACTGGCTGAGTTCAAGAACATCTGCCTATTTTATAATAGAACAGTTTTTCCTAATTGACTTTAATAATACATAACATATTTTTTAATTATTAACAACTTTGTGTTATAAAGCATACTTAGACAAATCATAATGTATTTAAAAAGTATAATTGTATATAGATGTATGCATACATGATGTATACGTCAATGTGTAAATCCACATCTAATAGCTTGACATTAGGAAATAGAGTGATTCTTCCCATACACTTGTTCTTCTCACACACTAACACTGAAAGACGTATTGCACTTATTAAAAAAAAAAGGTCATACATATTCTAAACTAAAGTAGTAAATGTTCATTGCTTCTAACTTTTGTTCAATTCTTCGTTTAGCATAATTGTCAAGGACCGTCGCAAATCTGATGTAGCTTGAGAAAGCATTTAGCAACTGAATGATTTGAAATGAACTGTGGTACAAGTTTTCTTAGTTAAGAGCAACACTAGGTCTTCATCAGGGAAAGAATGAATAAAAAGATTTATGTTCAAATCACATGTTTTAAACATTCCTGCTAAGTGCTAGTTTGCTCTTTGGTATTTAGCCTGAAATTTAAAGCACTGAGGATTAAAAGGATTACAACATAATCTTAAATAATCCTAAATGTCATTTACAGAGAGGGAGTTGTAATAACTAAATAAAACCATGTGAAAGGATGGCAGTGTTGTCAGGCGGCATCTGTAACATGAGTGGTGCTTCTTCACCTTCTTCTCTTTCCTCACGGGTACATCAAGCATTTACAAAGCTTTTTAACAGAACATTCAGTTGGGAAAATGGTTGCAAAACAATTTATAACAATAAGTAATTTTTAAACTTCTGATATCTTCTTGTTTCAAAGTAGAAGGAAAATTTTCACTCAGATTTCCTTCCTTCTTTTGAACATACAACTCTCTGAGCTAAAGGTTTTTAAAAGTCTGGGACAAAGGAGTTCACGATATTGCTCTCAAATAATTAGATAATTCGCCTCTAAAACATTCCCAACCTCTAAGGAGCTGCCCCCTTGTTAAATATGATGGTCCCAAGCACTGTAATTAATCCAATGCCTTTTAATTCAGTACTAGAATATTCTTTAATCCTGTCATGTAAATTAATTTTGCCTCCCCAAAGAATATACAAATGTAGAGACTATATCCTATACTGGTTTTTTAAACCATAAAACTGGATATACCTTTTAACCAGCGCTATGGTTACTATTAAGGCTAAAATTGAATTTTTAATAAAAACATAAAATTCACTGTCATAATTTTTTTTTTAAGAAATTGTGTCCACTATTATAGGCTCTGTACTCCAAGATGATTTCTGAGTGTCAACTCCAGTCACTTTTTAAAATGAGGGTAAAGAATAGGAAATATACTGTTTTCTTGGTCCTTTTCATTACACCAGTAGGTGATTACTCATTTGAAATAATTAAACCTTTTCTTGGAGCTAGAAGTGACTAGGTCTCAGTTTTTCTCAGTTGCCTTTCAAATAAAATTAAAAATAAATGCACCCATAAACATGTAACAGGCTCATCTACAGATTACATGTTTTAAATAAGATATTTTTACTCTTAATGAATTATGACCGATTAAAACTTTATCAATTGCCTGCTTTTAAGACAGAAAAAATTAAATGACTCAAGATGAAAGTCTGTTTTTCCCCCCCTTCTACCACCAGTTTATTACCTCAACAAAAATCATGATCAAATTTCTTGGATCTGAGATTCTTTTTTTAATGTATAAAAATATCTCAAGGGAGCAGGTTCTGTCCCTAGAAGTAAATCTCGGAATAGATTTATCATTAGTTGTATTTCTTTTGTGACTTTGGATGGAGTCTTCTGGCTATAATGTATATTCAACATATTCATGTAATATTGTCCATGGATATGCTTTACATTTAAACATAATTTGATTGCTCTTCCTGATCTGAATATGTCTTAGCTTAAAATCTTTAAGTACTACTTAAGTTTATTAATGCAAAGATAATTTAATAATATCTTGGAAAATGTCATTTTAAGCCAAAAGGAAAACTACTGGTATTTTGCTTTTATCCATTTCCTTCTGTTAAAACTGATGGTTTAAAATAAATCTGAGCTTTTACCAATTTTCTCTTTCATTTTTCAATGCTTGTAGTTAGACTAAATGCAAAAGGATGATTCTTCACATTCATATATGCATTAGATTTCGAGTAAAGCTGGTTTCACTTTAGAGAATTACTCACAGTATCTTAAAAGGCATGGCATTAAAAATAAACCAGAGTAAGAGCAGCCTTAATGTCTCATACAGTTTTTTTCCCTTTCTTGCTTGTCCCCAATCATTTTATCTACCTATTAGATATTCATCCATCATTCAGAAGGTGCAGGGGAGAGAACACAGGAGTCTAGGGACGTGTGTTCCAGTTTTGGTGCTGTCAGTTGTAACTTTAAGTAGAACCCAGGGTAGGATCCCTCCTTCAGCTTACAGCTTGTCACACCAAAGAAATAAGAGATAAACTTTAACTCACCTGCCTCCTGTCTGTGTTAAGGTTAAAATGAAGCAGTCCTGTATTTGAAAGCAACTTCAGAAGATTGATTTTTAAGATAAATAAGATTGGGTTGAATTCATCATCTAACCACATCATCTCACAGTGCATTGAGAACAGTTCCAGATGTGGATTTGGGAAGAATATGGGTAGGAGAGGTAGGTCTCTCTGAAATACGATTCAGGGTCTCTGCTGCGCACGTATTCTCTGTACTGCCTTGTGAACTTAACCAGGAGAAGGTGAAATGCACCACTGAAAATCTCTTCATTCATTGTCTAAGAATACGTGTTCTCAAACTGAGATTATTTTTAGTATCCTAGTCTATAAACAAAGGGTATAATTAAAGTAATATTTAATCAATGCAAGTTATTTAATTAATGTCATATCCCAGTTAACACTTTAAGAAAAGCATTTTGGCTGAAAAGCCTCTACCAAGTTACTAAGAGGATCTTGAAAAAGGGAACTTAGAAACAAGTGCAACAACTATGCCCCCAAATAAGAGACAATAGTAAATCTTTTTATTCTGCTGATGAGATACCAGGACATTTTTTTTCCCTGATTGAAGGGGAAGAGCGAATTATTTTTATGATTTTGACTTCATTTTTGCCAGTGGGATTGCACAGAAGAATTTTGATGAATGCAATGAGATAATTTTTCATAATTGGGGACTTGATTTAAGAATATTAGCATATAGGAGTGTGCAAATTTCACTGCAAAGGAGAGAGTCTGGAGGCAGGAAATAAAGATTGCAAGACCTCAAGGTGAGACTCAGAGTTAACAACCTGACTGATGAAAAGAGAAATAGAAAGAAGTCCATTGATAGCAAGTAAATCCCTCAAATGAAAAACACAACTATTTGTTCAGCCCACGCTACTTGGGAACCACTGTCTGTTTTTTTTGTTTTGTTTTGTTTTTTCTGATTCATCTTTTCAGAAATAATAAATATGTCTGGGAAAAAAAACCAGATATAATCTAAAGTATAGAGTTAAAATACTAATAATGTGAGTGTGTCATCAAAGAAAATAATAGGAAGCTTATGTTGACTGGTTATGCCATGAGGCTTGGTAGTCTAAGATATGGACTCATTTGCACAGCTTCTGTGTTATACTATCAGCGGGTACAATGCTATCACACTTTCTTCATTTGCTTTTAAGCTATCATCAGAGTAGAATGCTACTGGTTGAGAGTAAAGATTGACAATAGCCACACTAGTAAGTTTCAGTCCAAAATTAAGCAAGAGAACCAAGATTTTAAGGTTCCAAAATAAAATAAAATTAGTCAAAATTAAAAAAAAAGAAAAAGAAAACGTCAGTGTGGCTTCTTATACTTCTAATGTTTTAGCAAAAGGATAGGTGTGTATTACCTAAGGGGCTGGCTCCATCTGCTCAAAGATAAGAGTTGTCCATTTGGAATAAATTCTAGAGTTTAGTTTGACACCAAGCTAAATGCAACATGCTGTTCTTCATTTGTTGACATCATGATTTACATCCCCTCCTCTTATGAAACGTGCTCTGTTTCTTAATGTTTTGGTCCGACTGGTGTGTTGGTCACTGAGCCTTACATGGGCTAACAATGCAGGTCCCCATGATCACAGAACCAGAGTGTGGCTAACTGAGTTACGTGGAATCAAACCTAGGACTTCATGATACCCACCTGAGCAAAAGCCACCAGTGCCAATGAGGGATTTCATGGTATCAAATCAGAATCATTAAGCGTTACTGTTTTTCCACTTGTAATTTTCACCTTGTTAAGTACAAAAGATTACATTGATCCTAGCAAGACAACATTCAAACCAACTGATTCCCTTTTTATATCTGTTTCAAAGTTTTTATTTTGTATTTTAAAGGAGAGAAGCGATATTTGTTTCATGATGAATATGGGTTTGTTTTCTTTTCTTTTTTTTTTTAAATAGCAAGCAGACTTCTTCCGGAAGAAGGAAGGATTTAATCCCTGAAGTTGGTACATAATAGATGGGGTCAGTGGGTGGTATCATATTTTAAAGCTTGTCCATAAGGATGACACAGGGTGAAATAAAATTGAGTGCTTTTGGATCGTGTAGGATCACTGGCAGATAAATAGTTGATGTCATTCAATTTTTAGAAACATAAGATAATGAGGCTGGATCTGAAGGCAAGAGAATATATATTCACAGCATTTGTATACCATAAGCCACTGAGCAGGAGAAAAATCTGGGCAGTGGTGAGCAGAACTCTCAAACCTCAGAGCAGTATTTAAAGCAATATAGGAAAATAACAAAGCAAGCATCCATAAACAAAGGTTTGAAATGTATACAAGGACAAAAATTAACCAAGGTTAAAATGAAAGAAAATGCCAGTGTTCATAGAGAACTGGAGAAGCCACTTGTAGAATCTATGCAGTCTCTATATATATGAGGTAAATATGCTACTAAAAATTTAGTAGAAAACAAATATTCAAAACCGAAGCTATGAACACTCCAGGGCAGTTAAAGAGTTTCGGTATTTAAAGAAGAGAGGAGGCTGCTCTTTTATCTTAACAAAACAGGATGTTGAGAGATGACCTAAGTGAAAGGATGAAATGAAATGCCTGATGCCTGGGAGGAATCAGGAAGGAAGCTGTTTAAACTGTTTTCAGATAACAGATCAGTATGCGGTGATTTGAACAAGGAAGGGGCATTCACTTTTAAGGAAGGTTTAGATGAATTTTTTTTTTAGTAGAAAGCTTGGCCTTCATCCTTGGCCTTCATCCCACCAGTTTGCCTAACATTTTATTTCCAGCACTAGGAGAAATTCTAAGTCTGACTTCCTTGGTGAACATGTGCAAACCAAAAAAATTTACAGTGGGAAAATTAACAAATGGTGCAAACAGCTCAAAAAGGGAAAGAAACACTGATATTGAGGATTCTCTTCCCAAGTAATATAGACCTTGATAATTTGAGGGGATTTTTAAAAACTTGAATTTGAACAATGCTTCTTTTTCTCACACCCATGATCATGTAGAATACAAGTTTCTGATATTTGAGATCTGTGATAGATTTTAAATCAAATCATGCAAAGGGTGGTTTCGAGTACGCCCTTTTGATGTGTAAGATGTACTGATGAGGGTGGCAGGAAATTATGTGAAACCCTTCTCTTTTGACAGCTACACTGGAACATTTACAACCACAGATGTTATTTGTCCATCAGAAAGGAAAATATTTGTTTCAAGCCACAGGCATTTTCTACCACGACATCAAAATGAAATTCGACAGCAATTTAATGTTTAATGTGTAAGAAAATAAATATTTTGGGGGGCTGTAATTCTAGAAAGAAAATAGATCCCACAAAATATAACTAGTGACATGAAAAAAAAATGGCTGGCCTCATTACGAACAAATCTTTTACTAAAGTAAGGATTGTTCTATTATTAACACAGAAAATCTTAGATGGACTGCACATAATGCTGCATTATTCATAAAAGCATTGCTGCCATCTGGTGGCGAGTTGGCGTTTCAACACCAACTTCGCTGATTTGATTTGGCTGGGTGCTCTGGCGAGGCGTTCAGTGGAGGGCTCGCTTTATGGAATAATTAAAATACAAACCTGAAATACCATGGCCCAGATGCCATTCATCTGATGGCAGTCCTTTCTCTGTCCTGTCATGGAATGGCGGGTTCAGGGGAGTCAATGACATACTTGTGTGATTTTTATCCTGAACATGAAAGTGTATGTTCCATGACTTCTTATGTAAGGAAGTTACTCTTGGCTGTTATTGACTGATGAATTTTATCAACACTCATTTCTGTTAGAAAATAAATATGTAGTCAAATATTAGGAAGATTTATTGAATCTAAATATATACTGTATTGCTTAAATAAGAATGTATGTGAGATACTGTAATCCCTCTTTTGGATCCAAACATGAATTTTTTTTAAGTTACCACTCACTGAGTTTGATTTTGGAAATAACATAATTTGCAGCGTCAAAAGAGAGAAATGTGTAGGGCTTCATAAAATTCAACATTTCTTCGCAGTCATTTGATTGTTATATTGAATAAATCTGATTAATTGTTAATGACTCAGAGACTTATGAAGTCATCTTTCTTCATGAATTTACAAATTAAATGACAAATACTCAGCTCATGCTACACTTTTTAAATAAAAAATAATATAGTTAAAATGTAATTTAAGAAATTTTGATGGTTCTTGAGCAACAGTGCATTAACACATTCTTAATCAGAAGCAATGAGATTATCTTTGCAACTTCAGGGTATGTTCTAAGTTTCTAATAACTGTAGAATGCCTCATTGTATGCAATGAGACTCCTGATCAATAAAGTGGATATTTATATAGATCACAAGTCTTTGAAGAGTATAGGAAATAATGAGTTAAAATTACCCCAGGAGGAAAGTTGAAATTCAATCCTGAGTTCTCAGGGATGATATTTAATAGTTAATACTCAATTTTTACCAGATATGTGCCTACATCTTTAAACCACCTTATAATTTAGTAAAGGTAACAAAATGCCATTGCATTAACTTGGGAGAATCATAATATCAAATGCATATTATCCTCTCCCAAAAAAAAAAAATGTGTAAATGCCTATTTTTAAAGTAAGACTGTGGAATTTATTTTTAAATTCTTGGTTAAGATTTTCACTCTGTGACTGCATACTTGATATTACCCTTGATAATATCTACTTTTGCCACTTAAAATGTTTTCTTCCTCAAAATATTTAATTTGACTCATGGAAGAACATTGCTTATTTTCCCTGAGAAGACTGATTACTAAATTCCCTACCCCTCCTCTGTCTCTATTTAGGAATAGGTTGTGAAAAACAACAATAAAGCTTTACAAAGAAAGTGAAAATGATGATGATTATGCCCCAGTCTCTTCCATCCATAAGTATAAAATTTCAAGTAAATTATTTTCCTAATTATCTTGGATACAACCTATATTGGTTCTAATGGTTCCATAATAGAGAAATAGTAGTTACGGTCAGGATGCTCCAGGTTGTAGTCATAAGTTGCTAATGTTTGTTTCAATAACATTTGCCTTTGACAGCTTTTATAGCTACTTAACACTAAATTCCCATCCAACCAGGAGAATCATTCAATACTGTAATGAATGATGTCACCTTAAATCCTTTAGTACATAATTGCTAGATGTTACATTTTATAGCAGGGCATTTGATGGTGTATTTGTTTATGCTAAATTTTATGACAGTGACAGCTGTATCTCGGTGGAGGAATGGTCCGTTCCTTTCATAGGGAGCTAGGTTGGAATTCTCTTTAAGCAAAGAGTTTGGCCATGTATGCCCTCTGGTTAAGGCTGGGCTCCCCATCAAAGCAAAATTAGAGATTAGGAATTGAGTTGCAACTAGTTTATTTAGGAGATAATCCCAGAAAGCCGGAGTTCAAAACTAGCACCAGTGAAACAGAGTAGGATGAAAAGGCACGACAAGGGGCATTACTGAGTTGGGCAAAGTGGCTAGAATATCTGTCAGAATTTTCACCCAAGGATTAACAGGATGGTGCATTTGTTCATCAGCTTTTCATCCCTTTGGATTAGGACAGAATAGTATCTTTAAATCTTTTTGACTTTCAGACTGAATGTGTATATCTGTGTACCAAGAAGGCTCTTTCTAGTGTCCTACGTCATACACTAGAGAATATCTGTGGCAGAAAGGGAAAGACACATGGTATATGCTTGAGGTAAGATGCAGTCAGGACAAAGGGACTTGAAGCCCTTGCAGAACTGTTTACACCAGCTGCAGCTGGTGTCACAGGTAAAGCCCCGAGGGTGTGAGGCAGGACGCAAGAAGTATGTGATGCAATCCCCTCTGAAAATGCTCAAAGTGACTTGGACCTCAAGTTAACCAAGGTGGTGGCCGGCCTCAGTTTGTAAACAAGAGCTAATAAAAAAGTTGTTGTAGAAAAAGTTACACTCCTCTACCACTACTGTGTCTGAGGCCATATTTGATGTTCATCATCTACCTCTTCTGCCACTCATTCTAGATGTTCCTCACCTTGAGACCTGACAGATTTGAGCTCTTAATTTTTTGACATTTCCAGGCTTTGCTTGCTGCAGTAGACAGTTCACTGCTCTCACCGGGCACAGAAGCACCAATATACATCTCAATGAATTCCCTGAGTTCCTGAATCATTTCTCCGACTCCCACTGTACAGAAGCAACTTCACCTTTTCATCATAATAGGGCCAATTATCCTGATGAGTATAGCAGCTATTTTGTGTGCCTGTTGGTCCCCCGCTTGCGTAGCCCTTCTTAAACACCAGTGATTATAACTTTAAGTTCAATGATTCCATTACTATTTTTTGCCAAAAACAAACTCATCCCCCATCCCAAGAACAAGAATTTTTCATCTAGCCAAGCCAAGTTGCAAAAGTCAAAAGCATCAGTGCTGCAAATGGGTTTCTACAGGAGCTGCTCCTGCTTCTCTCTCTTGATCCTTAGACTCATACATTCTAACTATTATGGACACTATAACATGTATCAGATATTGATTCAGTGTGTATGTACTGCATCTTAGAATATAACACCCTAACCAAGCAGGGTCTTATCCCCAAGCTACCACCTTAACTAAGATTTTATGAAGTCATTGGTTATTTTATTAGGTTGATTGCTTCCAAATAGTATGTTGTTTAGTAAGAACAGTGGATCTTAAGGATCCACTTGCAAAGGAAGGGCTCTGATATAGTCAGTTTCTATCAGGTGTCCGGGTAGTCTCTTTGAAGGGTTCACTTGTGCTTTCGCTGCTAGAAGCCTGAGCCGATCAGCAGTGATAGGCATTATGTCAGCTTTGGTGAGAGGGAGCCATAGGTTGGGATCTGTGCATAGTCTCAATCTTTGCTACCATGGCCACTCCATTCATGAGTGTATTATACAAGCTCCAATTGGCTAAAGACAGAGGCCGTGTGAAAGTGTTAGCTGCTCAGTCACGTCTGACTCTTTGAGACCCCATGGACCGTAGCCCTTCAGGATCTTCTGTCCCTGAGATTATCCAGGAAAGAACACTGGAGTGGGTTGCCATTCCCTTCTTCAGGGGATCTTCCCAACCCAGGGAACAAAACTAGGTTCCCCACATTGCAGGCAGATTCTTTACCCTCTGAACCACCAGGGAAATCCAAAGATAGAGTTAGAGGATTTCAATTGATTAAGTCATCTAGTACACTTACTCTTGAAAGGTTGTTGTTGAATCACGAGAATACACCGGGATTCTTGGCCCCCGGAGGAGAAGAATTCAATCCGGGGCCAGAGACGAGGCTTGATTGCTCAGAGCTTTTGTGTAATAAAGTTTTATTAAAGTATAAAGGAGATAGAGAAAGCTTCTGACATAGGCATCAGAAGGGGGCAGAAAGAGTACCCGCTTGCTAGTGTTAACAATGAAGTTATATATTCCAAAGAATGTCTGGAGGTTGTAAAGACCTCATCAGACCTACTCCCATAATTTACATTTTAAGATTACAGAATTAGCCAGAAGGTTTAATCCAAAGACTGTCCTCAGGCAGGATACATTATTGTTATATAATCCTAAGGGATGTGGAGAAAGAAAAAAGTTGGTCCTTTCTTCCTCCTTGAGAATTCCAGACCCCTCTCTCCTTGGGGACCCCTAGACTCCCTATCAACCTGCCTAGGAAATGACTCTCTCACTCTGTGGTAGACGTTAAGACATTAAGTTGGAACCAATGATCTTCACGGCCTGTGCCCACTCCCGTTAAGTCCACTGACTTCTTTATCTTCAATCTTCCAGACTATTTCCTTCCAGGCCTCTGGCTGGCAAACAAAACCACTCTTTACTTTCTATAAATTAGTCTATGTGCTTACCTCAGGCTACCCTGCTCTCTACAGTTAACCAAACAAGTTCACTTCTTATATTTCTCCCCATGGAAAGATTTCTCCTCACCACTGGCCTACAGGGTCACCCAAGGGTAGGCCTGCGGTGCAGCTGCAGTCCATATTTTTGATGTCCAACAGTGTACTGAAGTGACCTATTTAGGAATCAGGCTTGAGTGTTTTCATCCTTCATCAGCTGGCATTTAAGAACTTCCGTGAGGCCATAGGTGCAAGCTCAGGGAGAAGCACTAGCCCAACAGTGACAGATAGCATGGGGTTTTGAGCCATGTGTTCTTTGTATTTTTAATGTAATTTTCTTAGGCCCTATGGGCCTGATTGGACCAAATTCTAAATATGGCATTGCCATTCATGGCTTGTTGCCCAAGATTATTAGTCAATGGATTTTACAATACCCAGCTCATCTTGGGAAGCTAAAGTCAAATCGACACTTGATGTCCTGTGATCAGGTGCTTAGTCTTTTTTCTGACCCAGTAACAGGCCGGGAATTACTTTTAGTTGGTGAAAATATCTTTACTAAAGGTGACAAAGTCTTCTTCCACAACCCTTGGGTCGTTGTTACGAGGCTTTTATTATAATCTGCCACAAACTCCACGAAGCATTACACCGTAATTTTTTATTGAATTTTCTGAGTCATATGATTCTAGAGTCAAAGAACTTGCACCATAGCCTGAGCTTGCTGCAGTCATTGCTAAATTATGGATAGCCAAGTGGGTGTGTGCCTAACATCCCAAAATACTCTTGCTGCCCAATGTACTGATTCACCTGAGGACTTGTGGTCATATCACTGTTCAAGAATATCTAAGAGCAGCCTAGATTCCTGATTGTAAACAAATCAATGATTATCATTTCAAGCCACTAAACTTTGGGTTAGTTTGTTACAGAGTAGTAGCTAATTGATACAAATAAAATTCAATGACCTGATTTCTATAAGAAAAAAATAATATATTTGAAAGTAAAATCCAACCAGTATAAAAGGCCTTTGGATAGGTTGTAGAGCCCCAGTTCATGGTGTCAGCTTCTAATATTAACAAGTACTAGTTCCTTTCACTGGAGAAGGCAATGGCACCCCACTCCAGTACTCTTGCCTGGAAAATCCATGGACAGAGGAGCCTGGTAGGCTGCAGTCCATGGGGTCACTAAGAGTCGGACACGACTGAGCGACTTCACTTTCACTTTTCACTTTCATGCATTGGAGAAGGAAATGGCAACCCACTCCAGTGTTCTTGCCTGGAGAACCCCAGGGACGGCGGAGCCTGGTGGGCTGCCGTCTATGGGGTTACACAGAGTTGGACATGACTGAAGCAACTTAGCAGCAGCAGCAGTTCCTTACACTCCAGTGCTCTTGCCTGGAGAATCCCAGGGATTGGGGAGCCTGGTGGGCTGCCGTCTATGGGGTTGCACAGAGTCGGACACCACTGAAGTGACTTAGAAGCAGCAGCAGCAGTTCCTTACACTCCAGTGCTCTTGCCTGGAGAATCCCAGGGATGGGGGGGCCTGGTGGGCTGCCGTCTATGGGGTCGCACAGAGTCGGACACCACTGAAGTGACTTAGAAGCAGCAGCAGCAGCAGTTCCTTACAGGGTTGTAGAGAAAATGCAGGTAGTGGCATTTCATCTGGTCGTGCGTCTTTTCTATTACTCACTTTGTTTATTGAAATAGCTGCCTAACAAAGTTAACTTCCAGGAAAGATGCCAGGTTACACAGAACCATACCAGAGCCTTAGAATCACTTTGGGCTTTCACCCAATGTTTTTGCAACATTAGGTGGAGACAACACAGTTTGGCTTGAAAAATTACAAGGGAAAAAAATCATAGCATATGCTCATGGGACAGTATGTTCAGAGTCTTCAAGAGAGTATCTTTCTTGGCCTCTTAAAAATCAGAGAATATTATATATCTATGCCATTAAAAAAAAAAATAGTCTGGACCAACAAGACCCAGGGTTGTAACAGGTCATTGATAGGCCAGCAACTATAGAGGTTCTAACCCAGAATTTGAGCTGTAATACACAGAGCAGATAGAACTACAGTTGGACAATCTAAATATAGCTGAAAAAGTTTTGGCACTTCAAGAATTTCTGAGAGAAAGAAAAGAAATTTGATTTCTGTGCCTCTGATGGAAAAGCTTGCAGATGACCTAGGAAAATTATATTTGTCATATTTATATTGCAAATGGTATTTTTAAATTTGTTCCTAAAAGTTGAAAATGACCTTCCATGTTAAAAGACCATTAGTTAGAATAAAGCATGAAGTCCATATGGCTTTGCATTTTGGAATTAAATATTCTAGCTACTCCTTTAATTTTGAAAAATGTACAGATAAAAAATGTTATTTTTTTTCCTGAGAATTTTTACAAGATATTCTGGCTCAGAAATTATTTATTTGTGTAAGGTAAACATGTGATTCCCAGACCTGCCTTTATCAATATTAAGTTTTTGGTTTTGCTTTTTCTTCCTAAAATATGCAAATAAGAAGATTTAATTCATTTATGTCTTTTTTCCCTACCTAATTAAACCCAAAGATAAGCATGGTGTATTCAATGTTAAAGCTACATGATACTAAGAGTTATCTGTCTTGGATTAAAAATTTATTTGAATTCCTTAATTCAATTAAATTTTAGATTTTCAATAGTTTATTATTTCTAAATCTGTGTTAAGTTAACTTCAGGAACAAACACTGATGAAAAACAGGGAATAAAGTTATTCAGTTACATCAAAGTCTAGGTTTTAAACACTTTTTTGGTAGTTATTTTAGAAATTGTGCGTTCAATTACTAACTTTTCATCATACTGAGCGGAACTCCAGAATCTTGGAAAAAGTCAGTTTACAAAAATGTCTAATTTATGGTTAAGAAATTGAATAACAGTCAGCTATTTCCCATTTATTCCTATCATAGCCTTTGTTTCACTGTTTGTTTTAAATAATTTTACCACCCAATAAAAAATCCCATTTTGATAATAGGTATTACTTTATCTTCTAAAGTCAAGCAAAATTATTTTTTCCAGTGTAACACAAATCAAGTCAAGGTGAAAATTTCAGTAATTGGAGAAAGTAACTGAGCTATTTCTCAAACGCAAGCTCTATCTAAGAAAGTGAACTAATATTTAGGTTATGTAGAGTGCTTACTTGCTATTGGTGAGTAAGTAGCAATTCTACTAATTTTGCTGAAACTCCAGACAGGGTGAATAATTGAGGTTCAGTAATTGACACTGTAAGTAGCTAAATTGCTTATGCCGTGATTTGAGAATGATATTCATATTTATTGTTTTCACTTAGCATATGAATCTGCTAAATTTACTTATTAAGGGTAAGTGTTTCTGAATTTTCTACTTTTGATGTTTCTAGGAACAGAGAAATGTCACAGGGATCACTTCTTAAATTAGCATTTGTGTAGCATTTCCATTTTACCAACAAAATCCTTATACTTAACTTTTTCCCCATAAACTTTGCTTAATATTCATTCATGTTTCCAAATAAATAGAATATATATCATAATTAATGAAGAAAATATTAACAGAATAACACAAAGGACAAAATGTCATCAGGGATTTGATTTACCATACTTCCATTTATGACCCCTCTCTCAACCAAGATTGGCTTTTGGAACACATGGCTCAGCTCTATACTGTCTTAATTCTGGGTACCGGGTTGAAGAAATAGCCTCTATCTGCAACAGATATGACAGGCATGGCATGCTGGCATTTAAGCTCCTTCTCAGAAGTAGCATATGTCAGGTTTGTCTTCATTTCATGGGACTAAAGAAGTCATGGAGCCAGGAGAACACACAGGTATAATCCTCACATGTGCAGGAGCACTGCAGGAGATGCACTAGTATAAGAGGTAGCTAAAAACAGAGCCTACCACAATCCCTTCACAACTAAATATTCAAATCACTTGGCCTAACCTGCTCAATCTAAAAGGTTGTTGTTGCTGTTTAAATGGAGTTAAATTTCATCAAGCCATTCTAGAGATAAAAAGCATTTAACATAATTGATTGCATACTTGTAATTGATGGTGACATAGTGACTTATTTAAAAGAGTCATTGTCTCTTTGATAGAGGCTGCTGAGTATGAAACTACAGTTCAAGTTTTTCGACAACATATGACAACCTGCGTATCAATTCGTATCCACTTTAAAATTAGTTCAAAACTGTTGAGAATATAGAAACTGTGTATCAATAATCATTTAATTTCAAGTCAGATGTGTGAATTATAGAAGCTGAAGGTCACAGAATTCAGAGTGTAATAAGTAGTTCATGAGGGTGACAAAAATGAGGTAAGAATTGGAAAGTGCATTTAGTAATTGAACCATGTTAATGGATTTATTCTTTTTTTCAATGGTAAATGAATATATGTCTAACATCATCAAATAAGTTTGTCTTCTCATCATAGATATTTATAGACCATCTTTAAATATACTGAGTGCATACATAATGTGCTTGATTTTATTGGTCTCTCAGGAAGTGCTTTACTAAAAAACTATACTGTAGAGCATTTTTGCTGTTGAAATAACAATTATATTCTGGAATACAAATATTTGACATGAGAAAATATGATTCTTTTCTATCAAGTTTTATGAATTATATCCTTTTGAAGTGTATTCTAGGGAGATAATATTAGATGGGATGGAAGACAAAATGAGGGTCCTTAATGTAAATTGTTCAATAGCAAAGCAACACATTTTGCTTGAGAAAAAAACCATCTGTATTTTCAGAATGAGGCATAAGCCTCATTTTTAATACTCTAGATTTGTTACAAGAAGTAAAAACTACTTTAATTTTAGCAAAAGTACCAACTAATGTCAGTGAAAAATGAATGCAATTCAGCTTTATGTATGTAGCTATCATGGCAAAGTAATTTTACAGAGTATAGCTATTAGTTTTTTTTCTTTTTTTTCTTGGAAGGCATTGGTTTTAAGTCCTGTGTTTCAAATGTAGAGCATATTGGTATAAAACGGAAAAAAAGGCCCTCAAACAAAAGTCCCAGTAAACCAAATTGCAATTAGCTGCCACTCCTGGGAAATATTCTAGTATATGTGCTGGCACTTGAAAAATTTACACCTTCTGAGAAAAGGCAGGAAAATTCTGTCAAACAATTAAGCTGATTGGAATTCCCAAGAATGTGAAAAAACAAAACGACTCTTATGTTAAAAAAGAATGGCAAAACGTTGTGTATACTGCCATGAACTGGAATAGAAAAAAATAAAAGATATTTGTACCTTGTATATATCAGTATTTTTTTTCTTTAACACAATTGTAATGCAAGTGAGTTAAAAATTTTTAGTACTGATTTATCTTTTTAAAAACTACACATTCTAGACTTGAAAATGTAATTAATTAAATAACCTCTAAAACAGCAATAGAATGGCACATTTGCTATTAATATTTTTGGATAAATGAGGTGATTGTTAATTCTTTGGGTAAATATACATTTGGCAAACAGTTAGTAAAGACAAAATACGGGTATGTTACCATCAAATAATGTAGAAGATACCGAAAAGAGAACAAATAATTCAGACTAAGGGTAAAATAGAAATTAGCTCTTAAAAGATTAAACTAGAATCAACTCTGATAATATGAATTGAAAGAAAATCTTCCAGCAAAATGAAATGTATGAAAAAATACCTTTCCTAAGTAAATATGCTTCAAAGAGTTGTAAAACAAATAGAATATGTTAGGTGCTCAGGGAAATAAAATAAGGGTATATGTTTGGTAGATCTTTAAGAAAGAGAAACTACTATGGCTTATCTGTTTCCTATGCCAAATATTCCTATGACTTTTAAAAAGTCAAACTATTTTTAAATATTTATCATTTTTACTAGTTTTTTGTTCACTGAAAAAAATCAAGAGAAAAATTACTCAAAACGGAATTATTCTCATTGACTGATACAGTCACCATGTGTTCAGAGTGTGTGCTAGCAATCCTGTAGGACTGCCTGTTATTTTGATGTGTGTACAAATCCCATTATGTTCAAGGATCAATACTTACAAAAAAAAAAAAAAAAAACTTTTTATTTTGTATTAGGGTATAGCTGATTAACAAACAATGTTGTGACAAGTTTCCAGTGAATAGCAAAGGGACTCAGCTGTGTAATACATGCATGTATCCATTCTCCCTCTGAACTCCCCTCCCATCCAGGCTGCCATATAACATTGACCAGAGTTCCATGTTAAAAAAAAAAAAAAAAAAAAACCTGTCCACAATTAGGTGTGAATGTAATGTTAATAATTTACAAGCACATCTCTAGTAAAATATTAATTGATCTTCTTACATATTCTTCACCAACTATAAAACTTTATTTGACTTTCATTTTGCTCAAGATGTTTTCCCCTTAAATTGCCTAAGATGTTTTCACCTACTCAGAAGTTTTCACCTTAAACAGACATTTTTGGTTTGCTTTGGATGTGATTTCTGTACATTTATGCTTTAAAATAAAATCCTTTCCCATACTGAGATCAGCAGCTTCTCATTTGTATTGCCCATTTCTCAAAGGATTTCAATATTTTTTTTTTAACATTTAGCTATCTAAGCCATTGGTGATATTTAATTTGTTCATAATTTACTTTGGTGTATAGTGTAATGTGACCCAAGTAGTCAGGCATTCAGTACCATTTTGTGAATAATGTATCATTCTCTACGGTCTTATGCCGCTCATATTTTTATTATATATTATCTTCTCTTTTTAATAAGTATATTTCAGATATCAATTTCTTTGACATTGCACCCGATATTACTGTCTTCACTATAGTAACCATATAATTTATTCTAATTACTGGAAGATCAAATCTTCTGGTCAGCTTTTCTTTTTTCAAAACTGTCTTGATATTGCTGTATTATCTACAGGCTGTTAGTATAATATGAAAACAATCTGATCTTTCTTCTTTGTACATAACCTGGGTTACATGCCTATTTATTCTTTATTCCAGAAATTTAAGAAAAAAATCTTATTTTTTCTGTTAACCTACTAGTCACATTTAATATTTTAATGCATATTCAAAAAATTTGAATTTGCAGATTGTTTTTTCAAAATGGACTAAATTATGTCACTGATGATCACTTTAAGTTGTTTTTTCACCTTCTGTACATCTACCTTTCTGTAAAATGGCACCTCTCTATTTTTCATATGTATTATGTTTATCTCAAAATTTCTCCCTCTTGGTCTCTTTCCTCTGTTTTAGAAATGGCAGAATTTTTCTTCTCCACTGTTAATTTTTTCTTTTAATTTTTGTAGTATAAATTCAGCTATTTTCTGCCTCTAATAAATATTTTAATTCTGATATAATTCACAGAGTTCCCCTGCCTTGTTTTCTTACATTTTCCACATATATACACATCTCACTCTATGTATGCCTGAATCAAATCTTCTTTTTCTGGCCATATAAATTCTAAGTTTTCTTTTATTGCAACACAGGTATGTTCCTACAGGTTCTGGCTTCTATAATAAAGTTCCCCTCACTCCACAGATATTTTTTCTCTGTATCTTTTCAGCATTTCACTCTTCTAGTTTGTAGACTCTTTTACAGAAGCCAAGTGTTCATATATTTTTCTTACAGTATTTTACACCTTCAATTCTACTTGAGTGCTGACAAACTCTCAACTTAAAGTTGAGGAAACTTACATTTGTCAAATATTCTTTTCTATCATATATACTGCTAATAAGGAGATGGATATATTCGTGAGAATTTAAAAACAGTCTTTAGTTCTTCTTTTTACTTGAATGTGGGCATGTATCTGTAATTCTCTGGAAGAACAAACCACTTCTTGGGTACCTTTAGTCAGAAACTATTGTTAATTTTGCTCACAAAGTACAATTTATCCTCTTCCTGTGCTGGACCCACTGCCTCCTTAGATACTGATGGAGTCAGTATCTAAGTACTGTGAAGGGTCCCGGGAGCCTCAGCAAATAGCTGTCTTCCAGCAGACACAAGGCTGTGGTCACAACACTGCATGGGCAGTGCAGGCCAAATCATATTAGGAAAAAAGAGGTAGCAGCAATGTTCTTAACAGCCCTCCTCTTTCTCATTCTGTATTATTCAGCTCAAAAGGCATAGCAATGCATTCACTGCCCATCTCAATTCAGATGATCTGTAAAGTATTTAAGCAATATTATTAACAATCTGTGAGATCACTACTTTATATTCTCAATTCCCAATACTACTAGAACTTGATCTCATTGGTATTTTCATGAATGTTTCAGTAGAAAAGTATTAATCATATATGTATTTAACCACTTGGTCAGTCCAGATTCTTCCCTTTAATAGATTCTGAACTTTTTTTTTTTTTTAAACTTTACAATATTGTATTAGTTTTGCCAAATATCGAAATGAATCCGCCACAGGTATACCCACGTTCCCCATCCTAAACCCTCCTCCCTCCTCCCTCCCCTACCCTCCCTCTGGGTCGTCCAAGTGCACCAGCCCGAAGCATCCAGTACCGTGCATCAAACCTGGACTGGCGACTCGTTTCATACATGATATTATACATGTTTCAATGCCATTCTCCAAAATCTCCCCACCCTCTCCCTCTCCCACAGAGTCCATAAGACTGATCTATACATTGGTGTCTCTTTTGCAGTCTCGTACACAGGGTTATTGTTACCGTCTTTCTAAATTCCATATATATGCATTAGTATACTGTATTGGTGTTTTTCTTTCTGGCTTACTTCACTCTGTATAATAGGTTCCAGTTTCATCCACCTCATTAGAACTGATTCAAATGTATTCTTTTTAATGGCTGAGTAATACTCCATTGTGTATATGTACCACAGCTTTCTTATCCATTCATCTGCTGAACTTTTAAAATTTAAATTCAATCATGTTAAATGGAATTTTTTCTTTGTTTTTTGCATTGTGGTTTTGGTATCTTGTTTTTGGCAATGTGTTGTTGATGTTGATTGTTTTTATTTCATGTGTTCAAGTACTGTCTCTGCATTTTTAGCTGTGTATCATTTCATTGTTTTTGTGTGTCTTTTTAACTGGATATTTTAAAGATTCAGTTAAAGAAACAACTTACATTGATTTGTCTACATAATCACTTTATTCTATTCATCAACCTGTGTTTTTTCCTTAAATTTCCACTTAAAATATTGCTTCACCAGTATCTTTGTAATTAAGTTACTGATATCCAGAAATGAAGGTAACTAGGTTTGGATACCTTTTTCAGTAAAACAAATGGTAAAGTAGGTAAAAGTAAGACAACATATCCTAACAGAATCTGATACATATTTTTGAATAATTTGCTGGTGCTATATGGTTGTAATTACTAATAACTGCTTTATTTTGCAATATAAGATGTTTATATTAATGTCTAGTTCTTAATAATATCATATTTACAAGCCACTTATTAATTAGATGAAAGATATTACTAGTAAAAAGTCATGACCCATATTCTTAAGTAGCATGTTGTATGACATTTTACAAAAGATTAATTATTTAAAATGTAGGTTAGTATTTATCTGTGTAATTTTTTTAAGATTTCATAAATCTCCTCTAATCCTCTAATGAGTTACTTTTTAACTCATAATCATTTCTAAGTATTTCACTTCCATATTTCATTCTTATAAAATGGAATCATTTGTAATCTCCTCTCATTTATTGCTAACTTATTTTCTAGTAATTTCAAGGAGCCTAGAACAAAGTCTGGCTCATAGTAGGAGTTCAAATGTTTTTAATGAATAAATATATTTTGTACTTTTTTCTATAATTTCAGCAACTCTTGCAGTACATGTTACTGAGAAACAACCTGTAACACAAAAAAGTTTTCTGGAAAAATAAAGTTCTGTCTCTCTTTTTTTTCATTGTCACTAGCCATTTTATTATGGTCACAATTCAACCTTTAATTTCAGATTTTAGGTAAAATGTTCTGTGCATCTTCTATCACCTGTGTCAGTTGAATGAACACTCTACCTCATTAAGTACTCTGTTGTTTGAAAATAAATAAATTAATTCTGTAACACACAACTTTGCAGCCTAGATGAAAATTTGCCAGTGTATCTCTCTAAACCATTTTATCTGTAACTAAATTATCTAAGTCCTGTCTGGCTTCAAAGTCATCAATTTTAGGCATATAAAGCTGTTTTTAATAACTAGTTTGTTTTCATAGAAAAGGAAAAAAGTCTGAAGTACAACATTAATTTTCATTGTTGCATTAGAACTAGCTTTTCTCTGGTCTTCTCATCTGTACTTCATTAAGTCACATTATGCAGTATAATGTTGCAAGTTTGAAAATGCAGAAACAGTTCAAGAAATTGATTCTATTTGTTCTTTCTGTTCAATAGACCTTTGATCTGAAATGTTCAGTGGTGCCTGGCTGTTCCATGCAAGCCTCTTTGAAACCATTGTTCGCATTGTAATAGCCTTGTTATCAGGTTGTATGAATTAATTCTATCACATTAGCAGGAGGAAGTTATACTCACAGCACAGTCTAATAACCGTTTCATGTTACTGGCCGATTGATTGGGTAACAGGACGGCATACCACGTTTATAATTCAGTTGTGTTGCAAGGTGGTCCTAATTTCAGAATTTCAAAATGACAATACTAATTTCTGATTTCCCCAGGACACCTTGCCTAACTGGTCTTGGGAACCTAACCATGCATAACTGAAAAATGTCACAATGAAGCAGGCCACCAGTCCTGGTAAATTTCCTGAATCAAGAGAAAACACACACCAAAACACCCTACAGCACAATGAAACAACCACCCACAGACAAAAACAGAAACCACCCACAGAATGAAAGGCTGAGGGTCTAGAGGCAGGGGGTCAATGAGGAGAAATATCAGGGTTCTTCAGGTAGTGAAAGTGAAAGTCGCTTAGTCGTGTCTGACTCTTTACGACCCCATGGACTGTAGCCTGCCAGTTTCCTCTGTCCATGGAATTCTCCAGGCAAGAATACTGGAGTGGGTTGCCATTCCCTTCTCCAGGGGATCTTCCCAACCCAGAGATCGAACCCAGGTCTCCTGCATTGTAGGCACATTCTTTACCATCTGAGCCACCAGGTACTGCCCAACCTTGTACTGACTTCCAATGCTACAGTAAGGGGAAGAGATCCCAGGAACTCTGCCTGTCCACCGCTGACTTCACCATCACTGAACTGTGGATGATATAATCAACAAGGGAATGGAATAATATATAATGTTGATGTTTCCATCACAAAGTGCTGGCCTTGGCGATGGTGAAATGCAGTTATACAATTAATTTGAAAACTAATTTAGAAACTGTTTAAATCGACGTATTAACAAAATAATTATTGGATGAGTAGATTTCATTTCTCTGCTTGATTAGGTTTGTGTATGTGAAAACAGGCTCATTTATTTATTTACTTGCTTCCTTACATCAGAAGATCCAGTGTGCACATTTTCCCTAAGCTTCTAGCTCATCACTCATTCACTCATTCTAGTTCTTCACATCATCAGTCCCAGAGCAGTGACCAAGTTAATTCCCCATTCATTTGTCTAAGGCACCTTCCTGGTCTACTCTTCTCTGATGCACAATTTCTTGGATATAGCTGTCTTCTAACAAACCAAATTGTTTGTGGCCAAACTCTTTTGGTAATAATTGTTATTGTTGGTCACTCAGTCATGTCCCACTCTTTGCAACCCCAAGGACTGTAGCCTGCCAGGCTCCTCTGTCCATGGTATTCACCAGGCAAGAATACTGGAGTAGGTAGCCATCCCCTTCTCCAAGGGGTCTTCCCAACTCAGGGACTGAGCCCAGATCTCCTGCATTGTAGGCAGATTCTTGACCATCTGAGACTTATAGATGAGACTTCTTTAGATAATTGATAGGCTCTTATAACATCATTATTTATTTACTGAACTGTTTCCCTTCCTGGTATGACATCCCCTTGCTTCTTTTCCAGTCCAACTTATGCACATCCTTTACAATAAGTTTTTACATGAATCCTCCATGTCTCAGAGCTAGAGTGGACTTTTCTCACTTTTACTTTTAGAGTAAGGATGTCATTACAGGAGTTGATGTGATAATTAAATGAAATAGGCAGAATGGTTCCCACACCGAAAGCAAAATAAACATCAGCTATATTTATGAATACCATTCACTCAGCACACTATTGCAACTTTTATTTCTTCCCTTTACCAAGAACTTTGGTGAGGGCATAGCACTCTGTTGGATACTCTACATGTATCTTTCTACTTCTCACAGCCAACTCACCAAGTCTACAGTTTGCTCTTTTTTCTAGTTAAAAATGAGGAAAAGGATTTACAGACATGTTAAGTAACTTGTCTTATTTTGTGGAGCTCTTATGGGAAAGCTGAGGCTTAAACCACAAGCATTTGTCTCTAATTCTTACACTGCTAACAATTACCGAACCTTGCCTCTGAATAACAGTGTGGCTGTCTTTATGCATATTAGTATCATAATCTTTTTGCTAGACACTTTGACATTTATACATATTTTCATATGTCTACGCATTTTCTCTAATTATATTTTACTTCTTTGGAAAGCAGGGACCACAGCTACCCTTACTCCCTCCCTTCCTTTATCCCTTCCTTCCTACCTTCCTCCCTCTTTCTTAAATTTCTTTCATGTCTGATGCAGTGCCTTATACAGGAATGCTCAAAGCTGTTTATTCTTTGTTATAATTTGCCATCTTACTAAAACATTGGCCTCATTAGGCACACAATTGAACCAAGCAAAAGCTCACAAAGTTGTTAGAAAGCCCATGGCTGGAACCTTAACCATATCATCTTTTCATTCTTCTACCACTCAGATGCCTCTTATTTCTTAGTGTTCTTTGTAGATTATTTTGGTTGCTTTTGTTGTTTTTTTTATTGTTACTGTGGCTTGTACTTTGATCCTGGGGTTTATTGAAATACTGCTTTAGACCCTTCTGAACTTCTAGGATGCCCAGGGAACCTAAGGATGGAAATGAATTCATTCTCAGCTGTTCACTTTTCAAATAACAAGAAATGAAGTAGTTTATTTTTCATTTGTTGTATACTCCTCAGTAAGGAAAATGAACAGTTTTATTACATATCATTTGTTGCTTATTTGTTCAGTATAACTGGCAGACATGCCTTGTTTACTTTTTGAAAAATGAATATGAGGTGGATAGATTCAGAAACTCATACCAGGATTTAAAATGTACCTTCCATACTTCAGAATTATGTATGCTTTTCCCGCCTGAAGGGACTGTCTGTCTAAGTTTTTGGACAGCTAGAACTTTTAAATCTTAAGCTATTAGCCATCTTTCGGCACTTCTCAAAGAACTTTAAAGCAGTCAGACAATAAGACAAATCCATAGGCCTTGTTTATTAAATTCATAGGTGAACCTTGAAATCAGCCATATATACCTACATGGTGCTTTGTGGACACAGCATATATTTTCATTAACTAGACAGTCATTGGACTGTTTGTGTGTGCTCAGTTGCCTTAGTCGTGTCCAACTCTTTGTGACCCCATGGACTGTAGCCCACCAGGCTCCTCTGTCCATGGGATTCTCCAAGCCACAATACTGGAGTGTGTTGCCATGCCCTCCTCCAGGGTATCTTCCTGACCCAGAAATCGAACTGGTGTCTCCTGCACTGCAGAAGGATTCTTTACCCACTGAACCATCTGGGAAACCCCAAGTGGGCCTCTGTAGATCCAGGATAAAATGAGCCATGCTTTCTTCAGACTCTCTGCCTTTGCATTTCAGTCTTTCTATTCGATTATCACCAGCTTCTGTAGGAAGCTCTGCTTGCCCAGTTCCTTTCATGGGGTTTATTTAGAAGAAAGTCCATAGAAAATATCTTTCTAATCTGTGAAGAAATTTGTGAGAATGTGTCTCTGGGATCGGGCTTCTCAGGTGGTGCTGGTGGTAAAGAACCAGCCTGCCAGTTGCAGGAGACATAAGAGATTCAGCTTCAATCCCTACATGAGAAAGATCTCCTGGAGACGTGCAGGGCAACCCACTCCAGTAATTTTGCCTGGAGAATCCCACGGACAGAGGAACCTGGCAGGCTACAATCCATAGGGTCATACAGAGTCAGATACAACTGAAGCAAATTACACACACCACGCATCTCTGGGATCTCTCAAACCTTGTGCTCATTATCTCAATATTTGTACACCGGTGGAGAGCAGCAGGTCTGAGACTCCATCACAAGTGATGACATAGAAATAATTGTGACAACAGTGACTTCCAGGTTGTGTTAGTGACAACCCATCTGTACAGAAGGCCTGATATTTCTATCCTAAATGATACCGAAATTTTAACTCAGTTAGAAAGACAGTGTCAAGATAATTTACCATAGGTGGTAAATTCACTAGCTCGATGACATTATCAAAGACACAGTCATTCCTTCTTCTTGTCCTGCCATCCCCTTGGTCTTCTTGTCTCACTCGAGGCCACATGTTTGCTGTTGCTGGTTCAGATAGCCCATGAAGACCTGACCAAGTTAAGCAGATTAGAGGACTCTTTCTCATACTTCCTGAAAATGACAGAAGCCTTTCACAGATGGTCTGCTACAATCCCCCCATGTGTCAATGGACAGAACTGGTCACATATATATATATGCAAGAGAAATGGGGCCACTGTGATTGACAAGGGAAGAGGGCTGACAGACCCACCCCGAAGTTAGGGTTCCATCAGCAGAGAAAAGAAGAAAATTACTTTTGAGGAGGTAATAGAGTGCCTGGGCTTCCCAGATGGTTCAGTGGTAAAGAATCCACTTCTCAATGCAGGAGATGCAGGTTCTATCTCTTGTTCAGGAAGATCTCCTATAGAAGAAAATGGCAACCACTCCAGAAATCTTACCAGGAAAATCCCATGGACAGAGGAGCCTGGCAGGCTATAGTCCATGGGGTCACAAAAGAGTCAGATAAGACTTAGCGACTAAACAACAACAGTGTGCCTGCTAAATTAATCCCCTCTTTTTTTTTTTAATTTTTAAAATTTGTTTAATTAAAGGATAATTGCTTTACAGTATTGTGTTGTCTTCTACCAAACATCAAATGCTGTAGAAGGTGTGGAGAACAGGGAACCCTCTTGCAGTATTGATGGGAATGTAAATTAATACAACCATGTGGAGAACAGTATAGAGATTCCTTAAAAAACTAGGAATAAAACCATCATATGACCCAGCAATCCCATTACTAAGCATATACCTTGAGGAAACCAAAAGTGAAAAAGACACATGTACCCCAATGTTCAATGCAGCTCTATTTACAATAGCTAGGCAAAACTCGATGTCCATCAATAGATAAATGGATAAAGAAGCTGTGGTACATGTATACAATGGAATATTAACTCAGCCATAGAAAGGAACACATCTGAGTCAGTCATAATGAGGTAGATGAACCTAGAGCCTATTATACAGAGTGAAGTAAGTCAAAAAGAAAGAAACAAATATCATATACTAACACATGTTGGGTCTAGAAAGACAGTACTGATGAACCTATTTGCAGAGCAGCAACAGAGACACAGACATAGAGAACAGACTTACGGACATGGCTGGAGGGGTGGGGAGGAAGGAGAGGACGGGATGTACAGAGAGAATAACAAGATGGAAATATATATCGTATATTACCGTATGTAAAATAGCTGCTGCTAAGTCGCTTCAGTCATGTCCGACTCTGTGCGACCCCAGAGAGGGCAGCCCACCAGGCTTCCCCATCCCTGGGATTCTCCAGGCAAGAACACTGGAGTGGGTTGCCATTTCCTTCTCCAATGCATGAAAGTGAAAAGTGAAAGGGAAGTCGCTCAGTCGTTCCAGACTCTTAGCGACGCCATGGACTGCAGCCTACCAGGCTCCTCTGTCCATGGATTTTCCAGGCAAGAGTACTGGAGTGGGGTGCCATTGCCTTCTCCATGTAAAATAGCTAGCCATTGGCAATTTGCTGTATGACTCAGGGAACTCAAACTAGGGCTCAACTCTGTAACTACATAGAGGGATAGGGTGGGATAGGAGGGAGGTGGGAAGGATGTTCAAGTGGGAGGGGACATAGCTAAACCTATGGCTGATTCAAGCCTACTCTTTTTGACCCTCTCCTTGGACTTTATCTTATGGAGAAGGCAATGGCAACCCACTCCAATACTCTTGCCTAGAAAATCCCATGGACGGAGGAGCATGGTAGGCTTCAGTCCATGGGGTCGCGAAGAGTTGGACAGGACTGAGCGACTTCACTTTCACTTGGACTTTATCTATTATCCTTAGTGTTTCTTATCCTGAGGGCTTAATTACCTGATCCAAATGCAAGAATTTCCTTTTAATCCCTAAGGTAAAGTTCCAGGAGCCCCTCAGATATTTCTATTCTGATATTTACAATGCACATTTAACTGTTTCAATCATGCTAAATTGACTACTACAGCAATTAAAAAGTACAAGAAATATTAATAAAAATAATTTCTAGTCTCCTGGCCCAGAAGCCACTGAAGTTTACATTTTGAAATATTCTGTTCTTTGTACTAAGCAATGCTGAATGCTTTTTTGGCCAAACTACATGTAGGATGGATTTTAAAAAGGAAGATTTAATATACATTGTAGTGCTCTTTTTACTACAAAAAAGGAAGGAATTTAGAACCTACTTATTTAAGTGCAAATGCTGCCTCCTACCTAAGTCACTTAATCAGGACACTTTAATTTCTACAATGGTGAAATTCAGATAATAATACCTGCCCCTGGTCTACCTCTTTGGGAAGCTGGGCGGATTAATTAGATAAAGTATTTAAAGCCCCTCAGAGAGAAGTGGCATATGTAAAAGATGTTATTATTTCTAGGGAAGAATGAAGCAGTGTCTCTTTTACAGTCTATGCTTCTAGAATTTTCCCCTCTTACTCATTCAGCTGAAGTGCCAATTTGGTGAATTTTAATTCATCATATGAGACCCTTCTCATTCTCAAGTAGTTGCACTTAAAGAAAAGATTTTCAAGTACTGCCTTCGACGATGGGAACTGTATGTAATTCCCGAGTTTCTCTGATTATTTCAAAGCATGGCCTTGCAAATTGGTGTGCATGCTGGACTCTAGTTACATCTGTAAAAACAAGCAGTGACTATATTGAAGACTGTGACCTGAGCCCCTTTTCAGGTCACACTCAATCCTGGTTTCTTCCATGAAGTGTTAGCCTATGACAGCAGTCCTTACTGATGTCATTCCCTGAGAGCTTATATGGCCAGAAGAGCCTTCACTGATCAGTAGAGAACTGGTTCTCAAACACAGGACATTGGAGTTTAAACAGAGGCATGTTCTGAATACACAAAATCATTCAGAGGTTAATTGTTCAGCTTTGTACGAGAAGAAAGAAATCTGTTACACCCATTTACATAGAAATGGGTCAAGTAAGAACTGACTCATTAGAAAAGACCCTGATGCTGGGAAAGCTTGAAGGCAAGAGAAGGGGATGACAGAGGATGAGATGGTTTGGTGGCATCACTGATTCAATGCACAAGTTTGAGCAAGCAAGCTCTGAGAACTGGTGATGAACAGGGAATCCTGTCGTGCTGCAGTCCATGGGGTCGCAAAGAGTTGGACACGACTGAGCGATGGAACTGAACTGAAGATCATTTTGGACATAGAAGACAAACTGAGAGTATAATCTTTATTTATTCCCGTATGCACTTCATGAAATTACGTTACTTTTAAATATTCTTTTTAACCAATAAGTTTTCCTATTTAGGTCGAAATCCCTGTCATTTTCTTCTAGAATTCTCAGTTTTAGTTATACATTTAAATTTCCCCACTTTTTTTTCACCTCTAACTGCATTTTCCAGAGGTTTAGCTCTTTAAGCTGTCTTATTGGACACTGAGCACCTTTGTTAACCTACACAGGAATGGTTTCTAGTTGATAAGTTAGCAAGTGCTCCTGTGTTTTAATGACTGAAAATGTGGCTTGTTGTTAACCAATTTGTGTTTTGCCCAGGGGCATGGAAGCTCATTACGGATGGGATGGGGCCAGCCCTGTTTCCCCACAACACTTTTTGAAGGAAGCAAGTAACTGGGTCTGCTACAGAGCTGGATGTCAATACTGGCTTGCCCTAACACTTTCAATCAGCTTTTAACAACCTTCAATCATTCTCTCTTCCTAGAAAAAAGTCAACCTACCATTCTTCAGAAATCAAAACAAAAAACTTCCCTCAAAGCAAAAGGGTACCCATAGAACTTTATCTGAATCTTGACTTCACATGTGTGGGCTCTTAAAAAAAGCTAGCATTTCTTATTTTCTTCATGCTTCTAGCTCTAAAAGGAAAAGGAGGGAAATGAGCATTGGGTTTTACTCAGTAATGACATAATTCCAAACTTAGCCAGCCAGCCTTTGTGACCTCACAGCTTAGTAAAAGAAGCAAGAGAGGGCATGGTGAGATTCTGCCAATCAGAGAAAAGGCCATGCTGATTTACTTTTCCAGAAGCAAAGAGTAGAAGAAGAAAATCAAGGGTTAGGTCATGTCTAGGTCCACTTATCACATGGAGAAACAATATAGGGTACAAGGGAAAAAGAAACAAGAGAGAAAAAAAGAAGGGAGGGTGCCCTTAAGACTTGGTAACACCATCCATTGATCAAAGTCATGTACTGGGTGCTGACTCTTCTGATCATAAACTCCACCCCTGCCTCCCAGCACCCCTTGGTAGAAGCCAGAAATGAGAATGAATGGAGATGGAGCTGGTACAGGAGAAGGCAGACATGTTTTGTCTTGTTTTTTCCTATAATGCTATTATGATTGTCCCTAGAAATACCAACTTCATTTACCCCCAAAGCATCGGATGTCTATAGTATCTTCTTCTGAAGCATTCACAGCCGGTAGGGATGCCAAGACTAACCTAAAAAGCTAAGTTTTAAGGATTTGATTAAGGATTTTCTGAGTGGTTTTGAGAAAGAAATACCATGGCTTTGAGATTCAAATATATCCTAATAACTTTCCCCATGAAAAGATAAATATTGACCAACTTATAAGAAGGAACCCACACTTCCGTTTTGATACAAAGAAATGGCAGGTATAAAAAGAGCACCCTCATCTTTTGCCTAAAGAAAGAATATTAGTAAGATATACTTGCAATAAACATGTAGTAGACAGGAATTCCCTGGCAGTCACACGGTTCGAGCTAGGCACTTTCACTGTCAGGGCTGGGGTTCAATCCCTGATCAGGGAACTAAGATCACACAAGCCACGTGGCCAAAAACAAAAAACAAACACGCACATGTAATAGAGTTACTGTATGTTGTACTTACTATATACTAGACTCTAAGGAGTGTATTTAGTCTTACTGATTTAATCCTTACAACATCCCTGATACAATTATTATTGTTATTATCCCCATATAGTAGAAAAGTAAAGCTCAGAGGTTAGTCACTTCCCAGAGGTCATATAATTAACAGTGAAAGCCGGGTTTAGAACTAGAGTGCTCCTGCTATAGAGGTCTTGATGTTGATTATTCTGATACACATATAATGAAGAAAAAAACTTAATGTAGAAAACAGTACTAATTATAGATATTCAAAATATACCAAATATACACATAGAAAGAATAGTAATAACAAGACATCATTAGCCTATGTTAACATAAAGTCACTTATATGGAAAGTCTCAGGCAGAGAGTCAAGATCAAGATTATCAGACTATAACATAGTAGGAGGACAATATTTCATTGTTAGCATTTTTTGCAATTAAGATCATTTGCTTAAAAATAGAGACATGTTTTATGAGGTTCTGAGATAGTAGAAAGCAGCAGCTCAAAAGAAGTAAAACTAAAAGAAGAAAGAGCCCTGCAAATTCATGACTCTCCCATAGAAAACATGAGTCCACTGGAAATGGACCTGCAAACTCATTTCTTGAACATTGTCATAAAGCCCCAGGTTCCCTTCATGATGACTGACTAATAACAATGGTGCTTCATTATGATAATAAAATGGCCAGTAGTGCCTCATGGACTAATGCATTTTATAAAATTGTACCCATGCTTCAAGCTCAACTTTCATTCGCAGTTTATTGTTGGACTCCAAAATATTCTAGTTTCTAAATTCTACTATTGAGATAAAGAGAGGAGAAAAACTTACTTTTTCCTTTTTTAATGCATTTGGTAGCTGAACCACGTTAAAGTGTTACCTAGCCAAAAATATTTTTAAAGTTGTCTATGAATCCAGTATTCATAAGCATATGTAACTCCTTTACTCTCAGACTAGATAAAATTGTGATAGATTGAATCTAATAAGGTTATCATCTACTACATAAAAAACTCATTTCTTTCAGTGGCTCTTAGCTTTAGCAACTTTTCTTAGAGTCACGTCTTAAATATTGTGTTTCCAGTTCACTTGTACTTGTAAATAAATTTGTAAATTTGTAAATTACATTATTTATGATATATGTAAATTTTGATTTCTCATGGAAAAGTATATAGACTTTTAATATGACCTCTTATAGGCAAACCTTTATCAGTTTGATAAAGGTTTTCATAGTGATTAACTAATAATAGAAATACCATTTATAAGGCATGGATCAGCTTGTCATTATTCAAAGTTGTTATCAGGTAAATATTCATTCTTTCACTTTAAATGTGAGAAAACTAGGATTCAGAGAGGCTAAATAACCTTCCAGGTTTTACATAACTAATAAATGGCAGAACCAAAATTTGGACCCAGGTTTGTCTGTCTTCAAAGCCTGTGCTCTTTCTATGCTGGAACGCTGCTTAGAAATTTGGTCCTTCCCTGGGTCGGCTGCCTCCTTTGCTTTATATGTCATTCAGTGCTGCCTCCCGCTGATCACCGCTGGTATTACACTGTAGTCAGCCCTTCAATACAATCCAGTGAAAACAACCAGTTCTTGTCGGGAGCAGATCATTTAGGAGTATTGATTCTAAATTTGTCATTGTTTTCCATGAAAGCTAAGCATAGAGTATAAATTGCCACTCACCACATAAAGTTGATGACTTTCTATGCCCAAATGACTTGACAATTTGTGATTTCACCCCTAGGAGTTTTTTTGCTAACATTTTTCAAGACAAAATATTCAATTCCTGTCTAAAATGATCAAATTTTGCCCTGCAGCAAACCTGTAAATTTTTGCAAGGACTTGTGAAACTTCGCCAGGCAAGAGATCAATAATTTCACACCATTCTGTTCTCACTGCTTTCCTCAATGTACACTATTTTGTTTGAAACCGCCAAGATAAGAAAGTAAAAATTTAAGGGGCAAGTAAGAAACTCCCTCCCCATCTTGTATAAATAAAAGTGCTATATTTACAATAAAGGTGATCAATCTGTACTCAAAAATTTAAAGAAAGGCAAAAAATTCATTTCAGATACAAACACACCTCATTGTATTGCCCTTTGCTTTATTAGGATTCAAAAATGTGGCTTTTTTTTTTTTTTAATAAATAGAAGGTTTGTGGCCATTCTGTGTCAAGCAACTCTTATTAGCACCTTTTTTTCCAACATAATTTGCTCTTCTTTCACAATATTTCAAACTTTTTCATTATTATTATATTTGTAATGGTGATCTGTGATCAGTGATCTTTGACTTTACTATTGCAAAAATATCACTACTCACTGAAGTTTCGGGTCATAATTAGCATTTTTTAGCAATAACATCTTTTTTAATTAAGGCTTGTACCTTTTTTTTAGACATAATCTATAAGTATAGTGTAGCCAGAACTTTTATATGCACTGGGAAACTGAAATATTTGTGTGACTCCCTTAATTGTGATATTCACTTAATTGAAGTGAATTAGAACCAAAGCTGCAACATTTCCAAGCTATGTCCATATTTAAAAATATAGCTTTACCAAAAAAAATGGCAACGTTACATGTTTCTACTCTTTTAATATCCTGTTGTATATATTGACATAAAATATTTTTGATTTTCTGCCTACTGTGTCCAACACTATCAGCCTATGTTACAAATTAGGATTTCGGCAAAGGGCCTGTGTGGGCTGTGTACTATTGTTATAACAAGGCAGCAAAACGTTCTGTTCCTATCTGGAATAACACTAAATCTTTCATTATTCACCATTAATTTTATGCATACCTACCTTTTTTTTCCATGTTGAAAAACACCAATAAATTCAAGCCAATCAAAAGGTAGATTTTGCCACTCTCTTCAAAATTTCCGTCTTTCTCTCTAGGTCCTTTTTTTTTTCCTGCATGATAATAATTAATATCCCCCTATGTTCAAATTTTACTTGTTCATTCTTCTTGCTGTCTAATTTCTCCTTCAAAGATCTCATCCATTTTCATGGATTCAGTTCTGCCTTTACTTGAATAATTCCAAAATCTCTATTGCAAATCTTTTCCTCTTGTGTCGGCACTCACCATTTATTTCCAAATGTTCACCGGACATTTCTACTTTGATGATTCGTCCCTTCTGAATAAATAAGCATTTCACCCCCAAACAACCTTCTCTCCTTGTTTCCTTATTATTTTTGAGATTAGAAACACGTTTCTAATCACCCATTCTTGAAACCTTGGACCAGGGATCACAGATGGCAAAATTCACATACCAGAAACAGGAGTTCATTTACAGTAGGGCTGGTGCTTCTGAACGAACTGGGAGCTTTGCCCCTTGTTACTCATCGCCACCTAATGGTCACCATGCAGAAGAGCAGGCCCAGTTTTTCCTGATCCTATTTTTCAAAGAAAAACATAAATCTTGATTTTGTTGTGAAATCTATCCAATATGTTTAGATGCTTTCAACTGTTAAGCAAGATTAAACCTTTTGGGAGCCACAGGAAGTATTTTATGAGCATGTCTATCCCAAGGGCTATTTGTGACCATTTTACAGGCACTGAGTTAAAAAACAATTGGAATAAAATATTAATATAAATAAGTGAAAGGCTTCCCAGGTTGCTCAGTGGTAAAGAAAAACCACCTGCTAAGCAGGAAATGCGGGTTTGATCCCTGGGTCAGGAAGATCCCCTGGAAATGGCAATCCACAGCAGTATTCTTGCCTGGGAAATCCCATGGACAGAGGAGCCTGGTGGGCTACAGTCCATGGAGTCACAAAAGAGTTGAACAGGACTCAGCAACTAAACAGCAGCAGCAATAGCAACTAGGTTATGATAATGACAGGAGAGCAAAAAGAGCCAATCCAACAGAGTAGAGACATTCCAGCCACCCAGGACCTTGGGCCACTTTGCTTCAGTTCAGTTCAGTCGTTCAGTTGTGTCTGACTCTTTGCAACCCATGGACTGCAGCACGCCAGGCCTCCCTGTCCATCACCAACTCCCCAAGTTTACTAACTCATGTCCATTTAGCCGGTGATGCCATCCCACCATCTCATCCTCTGTCGTCCCCTTCTCCTCCTGCCTTCAATCTTTCCCAGCATCAGAATCTTTTCAAATGAGTCAGTTCTTCACATCAGGTGGCCAATAGATTTAATGGACTAGATCTGATAGACAGAGTGCCTGATAAACTATGGATGGAAGTTCGTGACATTGTACAGGAGACAGGGATCAAGACCATCCCCAAGAAAAAGAAATGCAAAAAAGCAAAATGGCTGTCTGAGGAGGCCTTACAAATAGCTGTGAAAACAAGGGAAGCGAAAAACAAAGGAGAAAAGGAAAGATATACCCATCTGAATGCAGAGTTCCAAAGAATAGCAAGGAGAGATAAGAAAGCCTTCCTCAGTGCTCAGTGCAAAGAAATAGAGGAAAAGAATAGAATGGGAAAGGCTAGAGATGTCTTCAAGAAAATTAGAAATACCAAGGGAACATTTCATAAAGGCTCAATAAAGGACAGAAATGGTATGGACCTAACAGAAGCCACTTTGCATAGTGTTCCAAAAAAATGGTTTAATCAGGGAGATAAGTGACATTGAGCTAAACCCAATAAACCTGAAATAAAGTATCATGCATTGCAAATCAGTGGGCAAATAATACAAGAAACTAGAAATTAGAAAAAAGTGATCTTGATTCTCCAAAAATAAGCCACAGATTATGTTTCTTTCCTTCAAGTTTCTCCTAAGCATGAAAAGCCAATTTCTAGCCTAAGGCTAGTAGATTTCAGTGAACATGCAGCCCACGTCTCTAATTTTTACTTTGTTCTCTTAATCTTTTAGAAGTAATGTACATTTTGTTTTAACATAGCGAAATTACTGTAAAAAAAAAAGCTGCTGGAAATAGATATTATAGACATCTCAAATTAGACTAGTAGAGACTAACTCAAAGACATATACTATACTGATGAGACAAAGCAATCTGTGACATTAAGCAGCTCTCTTAAGACATCAAAAAGACATGTGTGGATGAAATTAAGTACATATAAATGCATCTAATGGTTCCTTACAAAACTTAAAATTTTGATTTAATAACTCGACACTTGAAGCTTTTAATTGTAAACCCAATACTGATTGAGAAAATTAAAGAACTGTAGAAACTTAATCAATTCAATGTTTTTTTCAGTATAATGTAAAGGGTAAATTTTAAACATAAAATAAATTAAAAGTATAAGCATATAAAACACCTGGTTAAGATTATACATTTAAATGCTCAAGCTACCAGTACTAAATTTATGTTAACTATAAATTAGCTGAGTGCCTGAATAAATAATATCAAACTTGTATTTCATTTGTATATGTTTTGGAAATAGACTTTTATCTTCTGATAACTTTTTTACCTAAGTTAGATGGCAAATTGGTTTGATAAAAAATACCTTATGGATGAGAACAGAAAATACATTATATGAAATATTATGGTATAGGGGCTTTTGAATTTTTTCTGAGTTGTTATTGATCCATATGCATTTACTTTTTAATTTAGAAAAAATCTAATATCTTGTAAGAAGATGCATACTTTTTTAAATTGAGAAACTGAACTACCAAGTTAATATAGTATCAGTTTATTGTACTTCAAATTTCCAAAGCACAAGCATTTCAGAATACTGAAAGGCTATATTTAGAGTGAGATCTACATATTCCTTGCAGATGGAATAAGTCCATGAATATGTGTTGGTATCATTCTTGCCAGTCCTAATAAAACTCTATCTATAGTATATTTGAACAAAACTCGTTATACATAAAAACTGAAACATCAAACCATTATGTATCCTTTAAGTGTAGATAAAATAATTTTACACCCATACAATATTTTTAAATGTTGACTTTAGTAAAAACTTAAAATCCCCTAAAATTTGAAATGAAAATTCATGATGTACAAAATTATGAAAGAAAAAAAAAAACTGTCTTCTCCAAATATTCTGTAACTTTTTTGAACAAAATCTTAGTGTTATGATTTAATCTTCCTCATTTACATTTGCCAAGTGTATCTGAGTTTACAAAGTGTTTTCATATAGGATACAACATATAACCCACATGGTGGCCTTTGTGAAAAGAGGGTTTATTATAATTTTAATGTTGGGATAAGTCTCATAGAAGAGAATGACCATCTTCATCATCACACATCTAGAACAAATGGCAAAACTGAAGCTTAAAGCCCTGGTTTTCTGATTCCTGACTTCAAACTCTCTTTCTAATAGACCATGATCTCTTCTGACAAGTTCTGGTCAGGTTTCTATTTTCCTCCATTCATCTTGCATCGTTATATATGAAGGAAATGTAAGTGTAACCATTTAAAACTTCTGCATTTCTCTTTTTAATTGGGCCCTTGTTGTATTCCCAGCTTTGTCTGAGCATAACTGGAATGTGAAATCACGTTCGCATTTGTGTGTTTTCTGCATGTGAGGACACACATACATATGTATACATGTAATGAATTCCTGTAGAAGTGAATGTACGGATTCCTTTTATTTTCTGTGACAGAAAGATAGTTACAGTTCTGAGAAAAAAATAGAAGAAAAGAGGGGAATATCAAAAGCTATGTAGGAAGCAGAGGCTATAGTAAAATGGGAATAGGCAGTGAAACATTATTTTACTGCAGTGATGGTCAGGTGCATAGGGGCTTGCCAGGTGGCATTAGTGGTAAAGAACCTGCCTGCCAATGCAGGAGACATAAGAGGTGTGGGTTTGATCCCTCGGTCAGAAAGATCCCCTGGAGGAGGTTATGGCAACCTACTCCAGTATTCTTGCCTGGAGAATGGACAGAGGAGCCTGGTGAGCTATAATCCATAGGGTCGCAAAAAATTGGACACAGCTGAAGAGACTGAGCATGCACAGGTGCATGGAGCCCGTTTTGCATTGTAAATGCATAATTCTTAGGAGTCTGAAATTCTAGAAGCGAAACTGTATGGGCCAGAATTTTTGAGAATGAAACACTGTACTGAACAAATGTATAATCCTGTTACCTAAACTGGCATAAACCTATTCCACATTATTATTATTGGCTGGCCATGTATTTTATATAGCTTACTTTTGTCTACTGTCAATATAAAACTTGACCAATAATATAAATTATATTAGGGATTAGGAAGGAAGTCTGCTTTTGACTTAAATTGAAAATGTGCTCAAAAAGACATTGGTAGAGATCAGTCTTAATCTGATTATTTGGCCTTGTACTTATGACAAGTACTTTCTTTCTTTCTCAAAATATACCTTGTCTTCTGCCTGGCTTCACAGTATACTTAAAATTGCACTTTAGGACTTCAGCTTGGGTTAGGGTTAGGGTTAGGGTTGGGTTTTGTCATGGAAAGTTTGCTTCCAGAAAAAGAGGAAAATAAGATGGGCTCTCATAGGCTTCACACCCAGTTTAAAGAATCATCTGAGACTCGCTCTGTGTGTCTCTCCAGGGAAGGCTCACCCCTCAGTTCAACTCATTCCTTGGGGGCCCTTCTTATACCAATGGGAGGATGCTTAGTGTTCCATTTCTGCAAACTGACTTTTTTATATTTCAAACTTCAGGAGACTGGATCAAATTCATTATTTGAAAGATTATCTCCTCAAGCCTCTGGCATTCCCTTATGGTTCTATAACACATGCATCCTTGTACACGATGTGTGAATGCTCTCTGCATTGATAAGAAGCACAAACAACCAAGCCCAGTGTGAACCCACGTGGGAAAAAGTACCACCTAATTCAGTAGTACATGAATCTGTCTCCAATGGGGACAGAAGGTGTCACACGAGGCCATGGGCCACAGGGAGAGTGCCAATCATGTCGGTGCACATTCAGCTAAGTCTTGTGCACATCCTGATTTTCCTAATGGCAGGCCAACCATTTCTTCTCTGGAGTAATGTACACAATATGTAGAATGGTTATACAGAAGAAATCCATGGCAACAGCACATACAGAGCTGGTTGATTTATTTGGAAAAAATAAGTTTACCTATTTTTTTTTAACCTTTGAAAAATATACATTTCTTTAGATTGACTTGATTCAACCTTGAGAAAATAAAAAAGAACATTGCTGTACAATTTTTTAGCCAAGCCTATCTTGGGCTTTATGAATAACCTAAAGGCTATTCATCCTTCCCTTTAGAAGCCTTGTGGGTATTTTTCTGTGCTGTGTACATTTTCGTCCTCAAGAGTATTTTCTTCTCATTCTCCTAGATACCTTGGGACAATTATTTTTTCTCTGCAGATACCTTAGAGGACTATTTAAGACCCTATCCATTCCATCTACTCTTAGCCTCACCTGAAGGGCAAAATCCCTAAGATCTTGACACAAATCCTGATAAATACATGGAATTATTAAAGGTGCCATCTCAGCAGAAGAGAGTTTCTGCTGCCTTTGTTCTCAGGGGAATACATATTTCACCCAGTAGCGAGACACCCAACTGCAGCTACAATCAGAAATCTCTGAAATGCCTTTAAGCTAATCATCTTTGAACACAAACCTTTGTTGTTGAATAAGGGACCTTCTAGATGCACGGCACAGAAACCTTCTTTTTTATTATTATTAGTATTTTGTTTCTTCCTTTTTATTTTTTTCCCTGCACCTTGCATGAAACAGCATCAAGCCTGTCACTACCACCAGTAAGGTTCAGTGATCTGTCAACATTCACCCCTGATGAAGACAGTGAGAGTTCAGGAGAGACCCAAACAGAGTGTTTGCAAAAGAGCATTTTTATATGTTTTCTTCTGACAGCCCTAGTTTAACAGAAAATAGTTGGAGTGTGCCCAAAAATGGGGAAAAATGAAAGACAGTAGTGGTAAGTTAGGATAGCATGACATGATGGATCTGGGCTATGACAAACCGAATTGGAAAAAAGCTTCCCTGGGGACCCACTAGGCCAGGTTTGCTGAATTGTATTTCTTGATTTCTTACTGTGCAACAGTGCTTTTTACCATTAGATTGACTAGGCTTCAGAATATTTTTAAAATTGTACAAATCAAAATCCATGTAGCTTAAAAATGAAGGATGTAAAAGGTTTAGGAGTTTGATGTATTGAAAGGCATTCTGTATTCCCTCATGTGAGTATTAAATATACACTTTGTCTGTCTGATGAATTTTAAATCTTTGTGGAAGGCAGTGCACTGGATAGCAGTTTACAGGGCTAAAAACCCTGGTTGGAAAGAAGGATACAGGCTGCAGAGATTCAAAGCTTCTTCCTTCTTATCTCCCATGGATGTCCTGGGAATTACAACATGCAGCCTCTGTAGATTCTCATTTGTTCTGCGTGTGTGCTCAGTCGCCTCAGCCATGCCCGACTGGTGGGCTGTAGCCCACCAGGTTCCTCTGTCCATGGGATTTTCCCCAGTAAGATTATTGGAGTGAGTTGCCATGCCCTCAGCCAGGGAATCTTCCCAAGCCAAGGACTGAACCCGTGTCTCCCACGTCTCTGGCTTTGCAGGCAGATTCTTTGCCACTGAGCCACTTGGGAGGCCCCACCATTTGTTCTGAGATGTTTATATAAAGGAACCTTAAATCTGAGGCCCTCTTAACAAAAGTGTGATGCCTTCTTCGTATTACTTATCCTTTCAGTTCATACACAGTGACTTTCACACACCCTAAGATGAAGTCAAAAGAAAAATAAGAAGAGGGAAAAAGACTTATTTTACAGCTGATAAATTTGTCAAATCTTCATGTACCACATGACAACACGTAACTAGACAGTCTGATTCTTTAAATAGCCACCCACAAAAAGCTTTAAATGGATACCTAAATGAATGGAATATCTTAACTACTCAGAAAACTTTAGGTACTTGAGCAACAGAGGCATAAACAATTTGGGTCCTATTTTCAAGAAGTTAACAACCAATTTGAATAATTCATGAAATAGATTGCAAAATGATATGTATCAAGTGACAGCCATGCTCAAAACAAATAGCAAAATATCTACTGGGCTCAGGCAAAACAACTCCATAATTTTCCCCATCAGCTATTCACATCGAGGAGAGGGTGTTAAGAAAGTGACTGGTGAAAGTGAGTTTTGGTTGAAGATGAAAATATAGAAGATCTGAGCACTGAGTCATGAGAGCTAAATGGTAAGACACGGGGTCAGCCAGTATTCAAATAGGAATCACACACTGAAATGTTTATGACTGGATGTAAAGACATAAATGATGTGGTTTAAGTGTTGAGGCAAATGGGATAGTTTCTGTCTGGAGTAGAGAGAGGACAATTGCTTGTCCTATCTGGGAAAAACAAAAAACAAAAAAACAGCTGCTTTTCAGCTGTAGATCATTGATGCATGCAAGAATATAGAACAAAATTGCCAAATCATTTGCATTTTTACATGAACCCTCTTGATTTTAAATATTAGCAAATACTTTTTTAAAAAAATTTTGTACATTATGTAGATCAAATAAAATATACCTGAGATGTATTTTAGCCCATTATACTTTGTTATAACCTCTGTAGGTATAAAGAGTCAGCTTGAATTGTGGATACACAGTGTAGCAAATCTTTGAGTTTGAAAATGTGGAGGGTGAGTTAATAATGAGACTCAAATAGTTTTAGAAGTAGATATCTGGAGTGGGTAGGACTGAAGAGATAAAAGGGATTGGAAGTCAGGCAAATACAGGTTATTGAAGAGGTAATTAAACTAGCTGGGATAGTAGCAGATAACAAGGCAGAGAAGAGCAGCATTAGCCTGGCATTGCCATTAAGGAATATGAAGGAGTTATCACAGAGAAGTAAGTACACAAGGTGTTATGATGTTGCCAGTGAGATGAGGAGAACAACATTCTGTGGCCTGACACTGAGCACATCACAGTGGAATGACCAAAATCTAGGGGGAACAAAAGTAGAGAATTACTAACAAGAGCAACAAAGAAAGCCTAAGTGAGTTTGACTTGGTTTGATAGTTTCTATCAAGAATATATCACATCAGTTGGTTAACTGAATTCAATTCATTTGCAAAAATACACTAAAGACTACACTTTCTAAAGTCTTGGCTTAAATATTTTGGAGGAGATACAAGGGACAGCAGTGAATATAAAAATGTATGACCCTCTACCTGTCTTTAAGGTGTTTAAATCTGTATGGAAAGCAGTGCACACACACACACATACACATACATATACACACTCACCCCTAAAATGAATCTTTTCTGGTATCTATATATAGATATATAGATATCATGTGTCAGAACTCTCCAGAGAACCAGCAAGACACACACACACACACACACACACACACACACATATATATGGAGATTTATTATGAAGAATTAATTTCACATAATTATGGAGACTGAGAAATCCCTTTAATCTGTCATCTGCAACTTGGAGACCCAGGAAATCCAGTGGTATAATTTAGTCCATGTCCAGAGGTCTGAGAATAAGAAAGCCAGTAAATCCCAGTCCCAGAAAGAAGATGAGATGTCCTAGCTCAATCAGTGAGGCAGTGAAAAAGGGAGAAATTCCCCTTCCTCTATCTCTTGTTCTGGTCATGCACTCAGCAGATTAGATGATATCCACTAACAGGAGCAGAAGATATTAAGAAGAGGTGGCAGGAATACACAGAACAGCTATACAAAAAAACTCTTAATGACCCAGATAACCACGACAGTGTGATCACTTACCTAGAGCCAGACATCTTGGAGTGTGAAGTCAACTGGGCCTTAGGAAGCATCACTATGAACAAAGCTATTGGAGGTGATGGAAGTCCAGCTGAGTTATTTCAAATCCTAAAAGATAGTGCTGTTAAAGTGCTGCACTCAATATGCCAACAAATTCGGAAAACTTCAGCAGCCACAAGACTGAAAAAGGTCAGTTTTCATTCCAATCCCAAAGAAAGGCAATGCCAAAGAATGCTCAAACTACCACACAATTGCAGTCGTCTCAATTGCTATCAAAGTAATGCTCATTTTCTCCAGGTGAGGCTTCAACAGTATGTGAACCGAGAACTTCCAGGTGTTCAAACTGGATTTAGAAAAGGCAGAGGAACCAAAGATCAAATTGCCAACACCTGCAGGATCGTAGAAAAAGCAAGAGATTTCCAGAAAAACATCTGCTTCTGCTTTATTGACTACGCCAAAGCCTTTGACTGTGTGGATCACAACAAACTGGAAAATTCTTAAAGAGATGGAAATATCAGACCACCTGACCTGCTTCCTGAGAAACCTGTCTGCAGGTCAAGAAGCACCAGTTAGAATCGGACATGGAACAACAGACTGGTTCCAAATAGGAAAAGGAGTATGTCAAGGCTGTATATTGTCACCCGTTTATTTAACTTATATGCAGAGTACATCATGTGAAATGCCAGGCTGGATGAAGCAGAAGCTGGAATCAAGATTGCCAGGAGAAATATCAATAACCTCAGATATGCAGATGTCACCACCCTTAAGACAGTAAGTGAAGAGGAACTAAAGAGCTGCCTCTTGATGAAAGTGAAAGAGGAGAGTGAAAAAGCTGGTTTAAAACTCAGCATTCAAAAAATGAGATAATGGCATCTGGTCCCATCACTTCATGGCAAATACATGGGAAAACAATGGTAACAGTGAGACTTTATTTTCTTGGGCTCCAAAATCACTACAGATGGTGGTGCAGCCATGAAATTAAAAGATGCTTGCTCCTAGGAAGAGAAACTATGACAAACCTAGACAGCATATTAAAAAACAGAGACATTACTTTGCTAGCAAAGGTCCATATAGTCAAAGCTATGGTTTTTCCAACAGTCATGTATGGATGTGAGAGTTGGACCATAAAGAAAGCCGAGCACCAAAGAATTGATGCTTTGAACTGTGGTGTTGTAGAAGACTCTTGAGAGTCCCTTGGACTGCAAGAAATCAAGCCAGTCCATCCTAAAGGAAATCAAACCTGAATGTTCATTGGAAGGATTGATGTTGAAACTGCAACTCCAATACTTTGGCCACCTGATGTGAAGCACTGACTCATTGGAAAAGACCCTGATGCTGGGAAAGATTGAAGGCAGGAGGTGAAAGGGACGACAAAGGATGAGATGGTTGGAAGTCATCACCAACTCAATGGACATGAGTTTGAGTAAGCTCTGGGGATTTGTGATGGACAGGAAAGCCTGGTGTGCTGCAGTCCATGGGGTTGCAAAGGGTGGGACATGACTGAGCAACTGAACTGAACTGAGCTCTTATTCTGAAGGACAATCAACTTTACTGAATCCACCAATTCCAATGTAATCTCATTTGGAAACACTCTCCCAGATATACTTGAAATGTTTAATCTGGGCATCTTTAAATGGTTAGGCTGACAGAAAATTAACCATATGCCATGCAAGTGTTTTTGCTTATTCTGAAGATCTACAATGCATTATTAACTGCTGGGTTCTTTCAGAGAATCCCAATAGCAAGCCAGAGGGAGTTCTCTGGGAGAGGTCAGGCAATCAGATTGAACCCACTTTTCTTCCTTTCTTGTTTGTTTTGTTGAGACCTGACTCAGGTTAGCACTCAGAATATGTACAGTGAGTTAACAGTTTTAATTAGGGTGAATTGATTTGTATTCAAATTGATTCGCTTTGAACCTTTGCTCTCCATATCTACCCATTTTCTTATTGCCCTGCTTGGCTAGGATGTCAAAGCCCTCCTTCCCCTCCATCAAGGCTGGAGATGAGACTATCACTAAAAAGCAAATTTTATGTAAAGGTTTCCAATACCTTTAAGAGTCATACTTGGATACTAGGCAAAATCAACCAGAAATTCATTTAGGTATTATAGGTAGACAAAGCATGTTTTAAAATTTGAGAATAAAAATATTTCCGGAACTTGAAAGTTTCAAAACATTTTTGGAAAACTGTGACTGCTTCTCAAATAAATGTCCATTTTTCAGTGGTGCCATTTGACAATCGTAGCCACGTGTCCCCAATTTAGTAGCCATGAGTACAAATAATGTTTGACTTTTCTATCCTATAAGCA
The DNA here is from genome assembly GCF_032452875.1 of Bos javanicus. Taxonomy (NCBI): domain Eukaryota; kingdom Metazoa; phylum Chordata; class Mammalia; order Artiodactyla; family Bovidae; genus Bos; species Bos javanicus. The sequence continues at coordinate 53,512,943 of NC_083869.1, read as the reverse complement.
TATCATATTCGTATGAAATTCAGTTGCTTGTTCTTTGCAACAGTTTACCAATTTCATCAGACATTTGGGGTAACTTTAGCTTCCTACCTATAACTTAAAATATTGTAAAAGGAGAAAGTCAAATGCATCTAATAGTTTCCAAATAGGTATTTTTGCTGTTTTTAAATTAAATATTTTTCAATATATTTTTCAATTTATAATGCAGGAAGGCGCCAATATTACTCAATCATTTTGATCCATTTACACCTGAAACTACGGAAATAATGGTACATCACTCCTAGTCTTCTTTTACTCTTAGATTGGTATCTGTGGTTTGGTTTTATTTATGTGTAAATATGCAGAGTTCAAAACTTGTTAGTCGCAACACTAATAATGTCATTTATATACTTCACCTTGTCCATTTAAAATGGATTGTTCTATTTATAGAGTAACAGCCTGTAAAATTGAATTTAAAAATTTAATAGAAAAGACAGTCCTTTTAAAAATTATTATGATAGAAAGAAGGGTAATTTTTTTCATAAATTACTCCCAAAGCAACTTTTAAAAAAAATCTTCCTTTTAGTTCCAAAACTTTAAAATGGTCTTATTGATTTTTAAAAATAATTATTTATGTAAATAATTTATGGCAGAGTTTTCAGTGTTTGAAATGTATATTCTTCTAATAGGAATTTTACAAGACCATTAATTTTAGCAGGGCTGGGAAGGACGACTATAATTTAGGAGTTATTGTTGATTGTTTCTAGAAATAGATATTGACCCTATTAGTTTTAAGTGATAACATTACTAAGCCAAGTATTAATCCAACAATACCAGAATTACTGATTTTAATCAGCATTTTTATTCAAACCCTCCCTCTAGTGCTTAAATTTCACTTAGTTTATCATACATAAATATCTGTAAAATTTAAATAATCTTAGAATTCTCATTTTAAAGTTATTACAAAATTAATGCCTGTGGGATTCCAGTGCCTAAAGTCTTTTGTTTGTTACAGTCATTTTAGTATGCATTTTGGATCTGGTGAAAATGATCCCACACTTTTAGGTATTGTTTCATTAATCGTGAGAGTACCCCTAGGGTCCGGAGAAGCATTTGGCCCAATAATCAATCCCTGAGTCATTTGTTCATTACGTCATGCTCTCAAGGAGAGGAAGTCATCACCGTCAACAATAGCAAAAACCAGAAAAGGAGCTAGCATTTATTGGGTCCTCACTATGTACTGGGCATGGTTCCTTAACATGTATCAACATGTTAAGTCCTTACAAAAATGAAATGGTTTTGAAAAATGATTTGGGGAAGTTTGTACACTGGATTTACAACTGTTAAAAGTTTTCACATACTGCATGTATTTCTCCATTTGTTTTCTTGTTTTGAGACCCATAGATGCTAGGGCAAGGGGTGCTTAATGAACTCACTCTCAAACAAATCTGTTCTACACAACAAACATGTGTTTTTTGTTCATTTTGAGGGGGTTAGAATAACACTAATTTTGGAGTTTAAAACCACCTCAGTGCATCAGAGATGTCAGGTTTTGTTAATGATTCATAATTCCACAGATACCTGATTAGAGACTAAAAGTATCTCATATATGGGTCTTAAAGCTGGGTGTCTGGGTGGGAACTAAAAGTTTATATGTGTTGCAAATATTAAGTGTTAAAATAAAAAAGTAAGGATCAGCTATTCACATTCAAATTTGAATTTAGTTGTGGGTTGGCTTCCCAGGTGGCCCTAGTGGTAAAGAACTTGCTTGCCAATGCAGGAGACATAAGAAATGCAGGCTTGATCCCTGGGTCAGGAAGATCCCCTGGAGAAGGAAATGGCAACCCACTCCAGTATTCTTGCCTGGAGAATCCCATGGACAGAGGAGCCTGGAGGGCTACAGTCCACAGGGTTGCAAAGAGTCAGACACGACTGAAGTGACTTAGCACATGGGTTGGCAACAAATGCTTAACCCCACCCTCAAAAAAACAAACAAACAAACAAACAAACCTGATGAAAAGCCCTTTTCAGTTTGTTTTTAAATTCTATACTTAAAAGTAGATATAATAGAAAAATTGATAATACTTATTTCAGTTGCTGTTTAAAACTATTTAAGTACATCTGATAAACATTCATTAAAGCTTTGAGAAATTAACTCAATGGTTAACTGGTCTTGCTCAACTATTTACATAAAACTCCTTTGATGTTTGTCTTGATGATAGAGGATTATCTCTCTCTAAGCCTTCTCTTCCTTTATACCTGAATCTTAATAAGCACCTTTAAAGATCCTAAGACAATCTTTGCTGTAACTACTGCATATTTTGGAACCCAGAACATTTGACTTCATGGGTGAGTTGAGAAGCACTTGTGAGCTATTATGCAATTTTAACACAAATTTCTCAGAATAAAAACACAAAGTAAGCAGGAAAATATTACTAGATATATTTACTTGGTGCTTCTGAGACTTTGGTATTTTATGAGTTAATAATTAACTTTGTGCTTCCCTGATAGCTCAGTTGGTAAACAATCCGCCTGCAATGCAGGAGACCTGGGTTGAATCCAGGTAGATGGGTAGATTTTGGTAGATGGGTAGATTTTGGTAGATGGGTAGACTTGTTTCTAATTCACTGATGGGCAAGATGTTGGGTTACTTTTGGTAGATGGGTAGACTCTTTTCTAATTCATTGATGGGCAACATGGTAGGATAACATTACCTGCTATAACAAACAGACACCACCCTACATAAAAGCTGAAATAGAATAGAATGTTATTTTTCACTCTTTTGAAGTCCATCATGGGCATTGCTGTTTACAGGTGACTTTCCTGTGGGCAGTAAATCAGGGACCCCCAGAGGCTTCCCAGTGGATGGACCTGGCATCTTTAACATATGACTTCTAAGGTCTCTGGGTGCATCTGCATCAAATCAGTGAAAGGAGCATGAAGAAGAGGAGGTGCATTCCTGGACCGGAAGTGGCACACATCATTTCTACTTATGTTTTATTGGCAAGAATGTGATTCACCATTTAAAATCAAGGGGAGAGGGCTGGAAAGTGTAGTCTCTGAGGGACAGCACTTCTGAGCAATAAATGTGTACTGTGGAAGGGAAACCACACATGTTTGGCAAAGGCAATCCAGAAATATCAGTTGTTTTTGTTATTCAGTCGCTAAGATGTGTCCAACTCTTTGTGATCCCATGGACTGCAGCATACCAGGCTTCCTGTCCTTCACTAACTCCTGAAGTTTGCTCAAATTCATGTCCATTGAGTTGATGATGCCATACAACTATCTCATCCTGTGTCACCTTCTTCTCCTCCTGCCCTCAATCTTTCCCAGCATTAGGGTCTTTTCCAAAAAGTTGGATCTTTGCATTAGGTGGCCAGTGTATTGGAGCTTCAGATTTAGCATCAGTCCTTCCAATGAATACTCAAGGTTGTTTTCCTTTAGGATTGACTAGTTTGATCTCCTTGCTGTCCAAGGGACTCTCAAGAGTATTCTTCAGCACCAAAGTTCAAAACCATCAATTTTCTGGCAGTCAGCCTTCTTTATGGTCCAACTCTCACATCTGTACATGACTACTGGAAAAACCATAGCTTTGACTATATGGACCTTTGTCAGCAAAACGATGTCTGTGCTTTTTAATACACTGTCTAAGTTTGTCACAGCTTACCCTCGAAGAACCCTGAGATGGTGCACTGACCAGTGACTGAAGAGTCAACTCCCCTAACATCCAACCAAAAGCTCTCGCGGTACTACATCTCTGGTTTCCAGCCAATGGGACACTATGTTCAAATAAGTGGCCTCCACTTAGAAATCAGAGGGAAGTTTAATTGAATACTAAGCTAATGGCAACCCACTCCAGTACCCTTGCCTGGCAAATCCCATGGACAGAGGAGCCTGGTAGGCTGCAGTCCAGGGGTTGCTAGGATTCGGACACGACTTCACTTTCACTTTTCACTTGCACGCATTGGAGAAGAAAATGGCAACCCACTCCAGTGTTCTTGCCTGGAGAATCCCAGGGACGGGGGACCCTGGTGGGGTGCTGTCTCTGGAGTCGCACAGAGTCGGACACGACTGAAGCGACTTAGCAGTAGCAGCAGCAAGCTAATAAGAAGAAATTGAATCATAACAAAATAATAGCCTGTATTTATTAGCAGTCACTATATTTGGGGGATTGTTCTAAGCACTTTACATATGTTAGTTTAATTAATACTCCAGATGGTGCTAAAGGCAATTATTCTTATTTGGTCCAATTTACAGTTGGGAGACTGAGGCACAGGGAAGTAAGTAAAGTCCCCAGAGCTATATGGTAAACATCAATTAGAATCTAACTCCAAATCTAGGTAATCTAATTCAATTAGACTATTTTATCTCCCAGGAAAGATAGACAGGTGCCATTTGAAAAGAAAAGGGAAAATTTGGAAGAACAGTTTCTTCTTGATAGAAATTTCATCTAATTAGACTTTGCTCAGGTTATACAGTGTAATTTTACACAGTTCACTCCCAGCCTGTAGACTCCTGTTCTTTTCTCCACAGGACTTGTGCATATCATTGTGGATTCAGCAAAGGACTGGATTTTAAAATGATCTCTGTGTTCATTGTGCTTAGTCACTCAGCCATGTCTAACTTTTTGTGACCCAATGGACTGTAGCGCACCAGGCTCCTCTGTCCATGACATTTTCCAGGCAAGATTATTGGAGTAGGTTGCCATTTCCTATTCCAGGGGCTCTTTCCTACCTGGGCCTTGAACTCACTTCTCTTATGTTTCCTGCATTTCCAGGCAAATTCTTTATCATTGCTGCACCTGGAAAGCCCAAATGGGCTCTAATCTCAAGGAATTTGGATTCTGTTGAGGAGGAAAGAGATTCTAAAATAAGAGAAAAGGACAGTCAATATTAAAGGGCAAATACAAGGCAAGCAATAGGGTTTTCAGGAAAGGTGGGCATTGCTACGAAAGAGTATGAAGGGTGAAGACTTTAGCTGGTCCTTAAAAATGGGCAGAATTTCATAAATAGAGAATTACAGAAGATTTCAAAGGAGAAGGATGATGAGAACAAAGATTTGGGTGGATAAAGGCAATATTTGTAGCAGCATGGCTGTAATAGAAGGCAATTTTGGGAATTAGTGAGAATTATATCTTTATTCACATTCATTTTTACTTTGGAACTTATATTTGCATATATTTTTAATTCAATGTAACCATCTGGGAAGGCCTGGCACTCAACAATTTGTTGCAGTGGTAGAGCTACGCATGTAGGCACAGGAAAATGAATACTGGGTTCTGGGAACAAAGACTAGGGAGGGATTTCCAAACAAATGCCACCTTCTACTCATTTCAACAAGTGTGAGAGTTAAGGAATGTGCTTCACTGCCATTACATTTCTGGGTTCCCAGAGCTTCTCACAAAGAACCTTACCAAGACCTCAGTATTCAGCAGGTCCGGCTTCTAAGTACTTTCAGAGTAACTGACCGTTCTTTTGCACTTATGCCACTTCTCAGCTCTGCTTTCTCATGCAGAGAACTTCATTCCTCCTTTAAATCAAGGGATGAGCCTCTGGACAACATTGAGCGAGTTCTGAATTCTCTGAGGAGCCACCTCTGACTATTATTGTTCTTCACTGTCAATCACAGAGCACTTCCAGTGACATCACTGCTGTTTCCATATTATGTTGTTGCTGTAGGCAGCATGGAATTGACAAGAAATGGCACTGAGAAGAGCTGAAAGGGCACTTCTGTTTTGTTTGGTTTTGATGCATCTGACACCTGTAGTTACAAGAAAGAAAATAGCTTCCATAAGCATATTGCTGGGTGATATAGAAGGTGAGTGATTATTTAGAAGTAGCTTTTCAATGCAATAGCACAGTAGAAGCTAAATGGCTTCTGTGCACTTCCATCCTGAGAGTACCTTCCTCAGTAGAAGCAATGAGGTCTCGTAGTTTCCTAGAAGTCTTTGGATAGAAGTAGGCTCCAGTGTCTAACCCTTAGAATCTCTTGGTCTATGAGATAGAGATTTCACTAGCCCTGATTTTAGCAGAATATGCTTTTATTTTTAGTTTATATGCTTGTTTGTGTTTCTTCTATTTGTGTAGTTACAGCTAGAAAAGCTGATGTCCAAAATGAAAAAGGCAGAAAAACATACTCTCAGGGAGTCTTTCCTAAGGATAAGCAGGAAAATCTGCCTAAATTCAAATTGTAATTATTACCAGAACAATACCAAGTCTGGCAGGTAAGCAACCGCAAATGAGGGGACTCAAACCCATGTAAAGTCATTTTTATTGACAACTGGGTGGTTTTAACACTAAGTGGACAGATTAAAAAATTGGGAAGTGATCAATTATACTGTGCTGGAGATTACAAGTTTACACGCCATCAATAGTGCATTGAACCAGCACAGCAGTCCATGGTGTTCAGTCATTGAACATGGTTGATGATCGACTCCTAAATCTTCACCTCCCTGCAGCAGCCCATGCTGTGGGTTCTTTGCTTCGTGGCTTTGGTGCCACCCTCTTCCTATTTTCCTCCTGTTGCCTAACCATGGTTTCTCCCTTGTTCGCCCTTCCCCTCTGTGTGTGGAAGAACATTTTTTTAGTCTTTAGCAGCAACCTGAAGCATTTTCAGGCAATGCTGTTGGCTGTCTGTCTTACCAGTACATTCTTTTCTATCAGGCTCATTATGATGAGTGCAAGGAGCATGGTGAGAGAAGCTTATCGTCAGGCCTTCTCGCAAGCACTGGGGGAAAAACAAAGGGAAAAAATCCTCCTTTTAACTGTTTGCGTGTCTCCTGAACCATGGCAACAAAGAAAAATTACAGTTATTGAAATAAAGTTTTACATACCTGACAAGGCCAAATATTCAGCGTACAGCCTCAACATTTCACATATATGCATTTAAGTAATAATAACAAATACAAAAAGAAAAAAAGTTCCCAACACACAGGACTATAATTGAGGGCTAATTAGGTGCCATTTACTAGACCATATGTTTTGCAGTAAAGTATCTATCAAATTCTAGTGACAAATAAACTGTGAACAGTTGTAATCTCCCCTTTACAGATGAGAAAATTAAGGCATAGGAAAATCAATTGTCCAAGGTTGCACAACTAATGACACAGGAATTTTCATTCGTCCCCACAGGAGCCCTGCGTTTTAGATAGTTTCTCTTTGCATTGTCTCACACAGACTGCATCTTATTTCTACCTTTTGTTCTACAACTCCCATATAGAATGCCTCATAGAGTCCCATTCTTGAATTATCTCCCTGTGTTCACAGGTACCATTCTCTCCAGTTGGAGGGGTTTCCTATATTCCCCAGCACATATCTGCTTAAGAATTACTTAGAAGTAGATAACAAGAGTTGATTTGTTCTCTGTCCTTTCTGACTGTAGATCACACCCTCTATATGTATGTTACTATACAGATATTCGGAGAAGGCAATGGCACCCCACTCCAGTACTCTTGCCTGGAAAATCCCATGGACGGAGGAGCCTGGTAGGCTGTGGTCCATGGGGTCGCTGAGGGTCAGACACGACTGAGCAACTTCACTTTCACTTTTCACTTTCATGCATTGGAGAAGGAAATGGCAACCCACTCCAGCGTTCTTGCCTGGAGAATCTCAGGGACAGGGGAGCCTGGTGGGCTGTCATCTATGGGGTCATACAAAGTCAGACACGACTGAAATGACTTAGCAGTAGCAATACAGATATTGGTACTTCAGTCTCAACTATGCATTTCCATGTTGAAGGATTGCTAAAAAGGTAATACTAGGATTTCCCTTCAAATGGATGTAATCCCCAGTTAGTATCTTAAAATACTGAAACTCCTTATTATCCTCTTAGCACACCACAGTATTGACAGAACTTTGTTTTACCTTATCATTATAACATCATCTCTGAGAATTTCTACTTGTATCATTACAAGATGATTATGACAGCTTTGCTAAGCCTCATTCATGTGAATGGAAAATTAGTGTCATGAAGAAAATTTCTAATAATTATTTTCCAGACATATTGGTACTTTTCAAAGTTAAACTCATTAAACTGATTTGAATCTCATTTCAGCAAATCCATACCAAGTGGTATTAACTCAGTCTCATACTACTTTTAGGTAAAAATTAATCAGAAAATACATTTGTGAAATCCATATGTATAACCTCAGGATTATTACATATATGGCAATAGTGTATATGGATCTTGATACCTGTGAAGTGGCAAAATAATTATACAATAAATTAAATTATCAAAATAATCCAAAAAGTAAATAGTACACCAGATACTGTCCGAGTTGTTTTACATTCATTATCTTATTTTGCATGCACAACCTCCCATTTTACAGGTGTGGTAATTGAATGTCAAAGATGTTTAGAGATTTGTTCAAGTAACATATACAGTGTGTGGGAAGAACCATTTTGGAATATGCTTCTCATAGATTCTAAAATTCTCACTCTGAAAAGAATTTTTAAAGCCTTTAGAAACCCTTGCAAAGGCAGCAGCAAAGTACTTCCTAACGTACACAGTTTTATTTAATAGCACTTGATAAGTTAAATATCTTAGATTATAAATGGAAAATGATTGAATTCTGTGTAGACAAATCAGAAAGCTTATTCTTAAGGGAACAGATGTTGAGCACTTTGGGGCAGAAAATCTGGGAAGTTTCTACAGGAATATTATTAGCCCAAGTCTCACATAGAAGAAGCCAGGTCTGCTTGGCCATTGTGTCAAATGGAAGCACATCATTCAGTTTGTTAATGATGTTACTCAATTAATCTACTGATTAAGCACAAGTATAATGGGATCAAATGTAGCCGGAGGGAGGTAAAATCAATAGGTAATGTTCTTCACATATTTGTAACACTCAGTAAATTGTATATACTTCATTTTATATATGGTTTCAAATTATGTCTAAGTAATCGTTTTGTTACCTGATACTATCCTCAATGTGTGAGTTGGTGTCACCCAACTCACTATTTGTTATTTGAAATAACAAATAGACCCAAAGTTTGCAATATCTCAAACAAAACAGACACATTGATAATGAACTAGAACATACTTACAAACATTTTCTGGTGGGAATTCTTGAACAGGCAGCTCTCCTCCACCTCTCGTTGGATAGGCAGTGATTCAGACCCTTACCCCTTGCATCTCATGGCTCTGCTTGCTCATGAGCTTCGTCATTATCAGAAGAAGAAAGCATAGTTAGGATACAACAGCTGCTTAAAGTGAAAGTGAAGTTGCTCAGTCGTGTCTGACTCTTAGGGACCCCATGTACTACAGCCTACCAGGTTCCTCTGTCCATGGGATTTTAAATGGCAACCCACTCCAGTGTTCTTGCCTGGAGAATACCAGGGATGGGGGAGCCTGGTGGGCTGCCATCTATGGGGTCACACAGAGTCAGACACGACTAAAGCAACTTAGCAGCAGCAGCTGCTGCTGCTTAAAAGCCTTGTCCCACAAACTGGACATATCTTTGTTGTTGTTGTTCAGTCACTCAGTCGTGTCCAACTCTTTGTGACCCCGTAGACTGCAGCACACCAGGCTTCCCTGTCCTTCACCATCTCCTGGAGCTTGCTCAAACTCTTGTCCATCGAGTCATTGATGTCATCCAACCATCTCATCTTCTATTGTCCTTTTCTCCTCCTGCCTTCAATCTTTCCCAGCATCAGTTTGCCCTGCTTTGGGATTGTTCCAATGAGTTAGTTCTTCACATCAGGTGGCCAAAGTGTTGGAAATTGAGCTTCAGCATCAGTCCTTCCAATGAATATTCAGGTTTGATTTCCTTTAGGATTCACTGCTTTGATCTCCTTGCAGTTCAAGGGAATCTCAAGAGTCGTCTCCAATGCCACAGGTCAGTTCAGTTCAGTTCAGTCGCTCAGTCATGTCCGACTCTTTGCGACCCCATGAATCACAACACACCAGGCCTCCCTGTCCATCACCATCTCCAGGAGTTCACTCAAACTCACGTCCATCAAGTCGGTGATGCCATCCAGCCATCTCATCCTCTGTCATCCCCTTCTCCTCCTGACCCCAATCCCTCCCAGCATCAGAGTCTTTTCCAATGAGTCAAAACTCTTCGCATGAGGTGGCCAAAGTACTGGAGTTTCAGCTTTAGCATCATTCCTTCTAAAGAACACCCAGAGCTTTACAAAGCATCAATTCTGTGGTGCTCAGCTTTCTTTATGGTCCAAGTCTCAAGTCTCACATCCATACATGACCACTGGAAAAACCATAGCTTTGACTGTATAAACCTTTGTAGACAAAAAAATGTTTCTGCTTTTTAATACACTGTCTAGATTTGCCATGGCTTTTCTTCCAAGGAGCAAGCATCTTTTAATTTCATGGCTACAGTCATCACCCACAATGATTTTAGAGCTAAAGAAAAGAAAGTCTGTCATTGTTTCCACTTTTTCCTCTATCTATTTGCCATGAAGTTATAGGACCAAATGCCATGGTATTTGTTTTCTGAATGTTGAGTTTTAAGCCATCTTTTTCACTCTCCTCTTTCACCTTCATCAAGAGGCTCTTCAGTTCCTCTTCGCTTTCTACCGTAAGTGTGGTATCATCTGCATATCTGAGGTTATTGATATTTTTCCCGGCAGCCTTGATTCAAGTTTGTGCTTCATCAAGCCCAGTGCTTCACATGATGTACTCTGCATATAAGTTAAATAAGAAGGGGGACAATATACAGCCTTGATGTACTCCTTTCCCAATTTTGAACCAGTCTGTTGTTCCATGTCAGGTTCTAATTGGTGCTTCTTGACCTGCATATGGGTTTCTCAGGGGACCGGTAAGGTGGTCTGGTATTCCCATCTTTTGAAGAATTATCCAGTTTGTTGTGATCCACATAGTCAAAGGCTTTAGCGTAGTCAATGAAGCAGATGTATTTCTGGAATTCTCTTGCTTTTCCTACAATCCAGTGGATGTTGACAAGTTGATCTCTGGTTCCTCTGCCTTTTCTAAATCCAGCTTGGACATCTGGAAGCTCTTGATTCACATACTGTTTAAGCCTCAGTTGGAGGATTTTGAGCATGCTCTTATTAGCATGTGAAACGAGTGCTTTTGTGTGGTAGTTTGAACATTGTTTGGCATTGCCCTGCTTTGGGATTGGAACAAAAACTGACCTTTCCAGTCCTGTGGCCACTGCAGAGTTTTCCACATTTGCTGGCATATTGAGTGCAGCACTTTTACAGCATCATCTTTCAGGATTTGAAATAGCTTAACTGGAATTCCATCATCTCCACTAGCTTTGTTCATACTGATGCTGCCTAAGGCCCACTTGACTTCACATTCCAAGATGTCTGGCTCTAGGTGAGTGATCACACCATTGTGATTATCTTGGTCTTGAAGATCTTTTTTGTATAGTTCTTCTGTGTATTCTTGACACCTCTTCTTAATATCTTCTGCTTCTTTTAGGTCCATTCCATTTCTGCCCTTTATTGTGCCCATCTTTGCATGAAAAATTCCCTTGGTATTTATAATTTTCTTGCAGAAATCTCTAGTCTTTCCCATTCTATTGTTTTCCTCTATTTCTTTGCATTGATCACTGAGGGAGGCTTTCTTATCTTTCCTGGCTATTCTTTGGAACTCTGCATTAAAATGGGTATATCTTTTGATTTCTCCTTGGCCTTTTGCTTCTCTTTTCATAGCTGATTGCAAGGCCTCCTCAGATGATCATTTTGCCTTTTTGCATTTCTTTTTCTGGGGATGGTCTTGATTGCTGTACAATGTCACAAACCTCCATCCATAAACCTTCAGGTACTCTATCAGATATAATCCCTTGAATCTCTTTGTCACTTCCACTGTATAATCATAAGGGATTTGATTTAGGTCATATCTGAATGATCTAGTGATTTTCCCTACGTTTTTCAATTTAAGTCTGAATTTTGCAATAAGGAGTTCATGGTCTGAGCTACATCAGCTCCCCGTCTTGTTTTTGCTGACTCTACAGAGCTTCTCCATCTTTGGCTGCAAAGAATATAATCAATCTGATTTTGATATTGACCATCTGGTGATATCATTGTATAGAGTCTTCCCTTGTGGACCAGTGCGTTCTCTTGGCAAAACTCTTAGCCTTTGCCCTGCTTCATTCTGTTCTCCAAGACCAAATTTGCCCATTACTCCATGTATTTCTTGACTTCCTACTTTTGCATTTCAGTCCCCTACAATGAAAAGGACATCTTTTTGGGGAGTTAGTTCTAGAAGTTCTTCTAGGTCTTCATAGAACCGTTCAACTTCAGCTTCTTCAGCATTATTGGTTAGGGCATAGATTTGGATTACTGTGATATTGAATGGTTTGCCTTGGAAATGAACAGAGATCATTCTGTTATTTTTGAGGTTGCATCCAAGTACTGCATTTTGGACTCTTTTGTTGATTATGATGGCTGCTCCATTTCTTCTAAGGGATTCTTGCCCACAGTAGGAGATATAATGGTCATCTGAGTCAAATTTACCCATTTCAGTCCATCTTAATTGGTTAATTCCTAAAATATTGATGTTCATTCTTGCCATTTTCTGTTTGACCACTTCCAATTTGCCTTGATTCATGGACCTAACATTCCAGGTTCCTATGCAATATTGCTCTTTACAGCATCGGACTTTACTTCCATCACCAGTCACATCCATAACTGGATGTTGTTTTTGCTTTGGCTGCACCTCTTCATTCTTTCTGGAATTAGTTCTCCACTGATCTCCAGTAGCATATTGGGCACCTTCCAACCTGGGGAGTTTAGCTTTCAGTGTCCTATATTTTTGCCTTTTCATACTGTTTTGGGGGTTCTTAAGGCAAGAATACTGAAGTGGTTTGCCATTCCCTTCTCCAGTGGACCACGTTTTGTTAGAACTCTCCACCATGACCCATCCTTCTTGGGTGGCCCTACAAGGAATGGCTCATAGTTTCATTGAATTAGACAAGGCTGTGGTCCATGTGATCAGACTGGTTAATTTTCTGTGATTGTGGTTTTCAGTCTGTCTGCCCTGTGATGGGAGAAGGATAAGAGGCTAATGGAAGCTTCCTCATGGGTAGAAGTGAAGTTGCTCAGTCGTGTCCGACTCTTTGCGACCCCATGGACTGTAACCTATCAGGCTCCTCAGTTCATGGAATTTTCCAGGCAAGAGTACTGGAGTGGGTTGCCATTTCCTTCTCCATGGGATCTTCCTGACCCAGGGATCGAACCCAGGTCTCCTGCATTGCAGGCAGACACATTACTGTCTGAGCCACCAGGGAGAGACTGACTAAGGGGGAAACTGGGTGTTGTTATGATGGGCAGGGCCGTGCTCAGTAAATCTTTAATTCAATTTTCTGTTATGGGCGGGATTGTGTTCCCTCCCTGTTATTTGACATGAGGCCAAACTATGGTGGAGGTAATGAAGATAATGGCGACCTCCTTCAAAAAATCCCTTGCAGGTACTGCTACAGTCAGTGCCCCCGACCCTGCAGCAGGCCACCACCGATCCATGCCTCCACCAGAGTCTCTTGGACACTCACGGGCAAGTCTTGGTCAGTCTCTTGTGGGGTCACTGCTCCTTTCTCCTGGGTCCTGGTGCACTCAAGTTTCTGTCTGTGTCCTCCCAGAGCCTGTTTCCCCAGTCCTGTATAAGTTCTTGCTGCTCTATGGTGGGTTAATGGCGACCTCCTCCAAGAGGGCATAAGCCATACTCAGGTCCTCTGCACCCAGAGCCCCTGCTCCAGCAGCAGGCCACTGCTGACCATACCTCCTCAGGAGACACACAAACACAGCTCTGTCTCAGTCTTTGTGGGGTCTCTGGGTCCTGGTGTGTACAAGGTATGTTTGAGCCCTCTGAGCATCTCTGGGTGGGTATGGGGTTTGATTCTAAATGCAATTTTGCCCCTCCTACCATCTTGCTACCATTGGCTTCTCTTCTGCCCTTGGATGTGAGATATCTTCTCACAGTCACTCCAGCACCTTGGTAAATCTTTAATCCAATTTTTGTTGATGGGTGGGGCTGTGTTCCCTCCCTGTAGTTTGTCCTGGGGCCAAACTATAATAAAGATAATGGCTGCTGCTGCTGCTGCTGCTAAGTCGCTTCAGTTGTGTCTGTCTCTGTGCGACCCCATAGATGGCAGCCCACCAGGCTCCCCCATCCCTGGGATTCTCCAGGCAAGAACACTGGAGTGGGTTGCCATTTCCTTCTTCAATGCATGAAAGTGGAAAGTGAAAGTGAAGTCGCTCGGTCGTGTCCGACTCTTATCGACCCCATGGACTGCAGCCTACCAGGCTCCTCCGCCCACGGGATTTTCCAGGCAAGAGTACTGGAGTGGGTTGGCAATCTCCTCCAAAAGGACTCATACCATCATGGCACACCTCCCAGGTTTCTGCAGTCAGTGTCCCTGATCCTGTGGCTGGCCAATGTTGACACAAGCCTCCACCACAAACTCCCAAACACTCATAAGCAAGTGTGTCTAAGTCTCTTGTGGGGTCACTACTCCTTTCTCCTGGGCCCTGGTGTGCACAAGTTTTTGTTTGTGCCCTCCAAGAGTCTCTGTTTCCCCAGTCCTGTGGAAGTTCTGTAATCAAATTCCACTGGCCTTCAAAGTCAAATTCCCTGAGGTTTTCAGTCCCTTTGCCAGATCCCCAAATTGGGGAATCTGTTGTGGTTCCTAGAACTTTCACAATAATGTAAGAACTTCTTTGGTATAATTGTTCTCCACTTTGTGGCTCTATAGTCCTAATGGTGAACTCCTCCAAAAGGACTTATGCCACATGCCGGGCCTCCCAGGCCTGCTGCTGCCAGAGCCCCTGTCCCCGTGGCAGACCACTGCTGACCCGTGCCTCCACAGGAAACACTCAAACACTCAAAGCCAGGTCTGGCTCAGGCTCTTCCGGTGGTTACTGCTACTTTCCCTGGGTCCCAGTGCCCACGAGGTTTTTTTTGCACCCTCCGAGCATGTCTGGTGGGTATGAGGTTTGATTTTAAACATGATTGTGCCCCTCCTACCTTCCTGCTGAGGCTTCTTCTTTGTCTTTAGAATGTGGGGTATCTTTTTGGGGTGGGATCCAACATTCTCTTGTCAATGGTTGTTCAGCAGCTAGTTGCGATTTTGATGGTCTCTCAGGAGAAGATGAGCACACATCCTTCTACTCTGCCATACACTCTAGTAGAAGGACATATCTTATTCTCTTATAAACCAATGACTAGAACCCACATGAGATCCACCTGCAAAGGAGGCTGAGAGAGTACACTTGTGCACAAGTTGAAAAAGGAGAACACAGCATTCTCAACCACGTTGTATGTTAAATTATTACAGAACCAATATCTAACAGGGGATTACAAACCAAAAAGTGTAGCAACTGCCTCATTGTATTGATAGAGTTACTATGTTAATAAACATCTTAAAATGTGCTAAAAGTCTGACAACACTTGTGCCAATGAGTCAGGTCTTCAGTATGGACTCTAAGAACAATGCCTTTGGATTTTTACTGTCATTTTTGTTTTCCCCAATTACCGCTTTTTCCCTAGTTCTTAATGGATGAATTGATGAGGTAAATTAATGTATTAATTTATTTTTTAAGTGTTAGATCCTCAGAGGAGAGCTATTAAATGTTTCTACAATAATAGGTTCTGAAGATAAAAATAATAGTCCATTTATCAGCTTTATTATTTATCAGTTTTATATTTATCAACTTTATCATTCCTAAAGATGACAAAAGCACTAATTTAAAAAAAACGCAACAGTCAATATGTTATAAACTTTAGCTATGTATATAAAAATAGTCTCCACAGGTAACTATGATCACTTTACAATGGATAAGATATACATATTGACACTGTTTCCTCTTTAAAATGTCTTCATTCTTAAAGTTTATGACATAGGATGTTTTTAAATGCAAAACTGTTCATAATGAAATTGCTTAATGCTAAAGCACCACCATTTGTGAGTTTGAAAGAGTTACCATATTACAATAAATTTATGGGTTCACACATATGAATACACACGCAAATGGAAATAGATAAGTAGATAAATAGACGATGGATAGATAGAGTGCTCTTTCAAGTTTTTAAATGGTGAGTATGGTTCTACTTGGTTTATCTAACCAGTAGTGACCAATATGATTATATCTGAAAAGTTAAGAGGTTGACTTTCTAAAATCCAGCCATATTTGCTTTTAGATTCTGTTACTTACTATAAACATGGCCTTGAGTGAATTTAATCTCACTTATCTCAGTTTCCTCACCTGATAAAGACCTAAAACCTCCCTGCACAGGCATGTTGAAATAGTTACCTGAGATAATGAATGCCAAGGGCTTATATTGTGTATGTTCAGTATCCAATAGTCCCTTCTTCATTCCTTGTTTGTGATTCTGCTTTTAGAATATCACCACCACCACAATCAATACCACCAACTTTGTCCCCACAAGACATTGCTAAAGAGGACCTTTAATGTGGTTGACAATCATATTTTATTTTTACTCTCCCAAGTTAAAATTTTGTTAAAATTTCACATAAAAAAAAAAACTATAGCAAGGTATAAATAATACTTCTTGCTCTGACTAAAAATAATTCTGACACTTTATATTCTTTTTGAAAATTTCAGTCCAATGTGGTGTGAAATTCTGGGCTGAAAATCTGCATTTCTGGTGAAAATACTTATTTAACTTAGTGGCACAGATATGGAAGATGAGAAGAAATTCTATTTTATGATTTTATGACAAAAATTGCCTTGAAGAAGGAGATCAGGCATTCTTCAGTGCACAGTTGACTCTGAAATTTCACAGGTAGTGAAATACCAACTCTGTCCTAGTTGTAGCTGAACTAATGTATTATAAAAGCATATCTATTCCTATCATTTCAATTCAGGAAGAATAGTCCTGCTTTTTCACAAAAATGACTCTTTTATTAAAGAGAAAACTCTCACCTGAATAAATCATAAGCTTGACCACAAATAAACTCTTGTGGTTTTATAGTCTAACCCTTACTTCATAATTGGTGAGACTAAACAAAATGGCTTATATCCTTGAGGATAAATATAGTAAAACTGCTCCTTTGTAGATAAGTGTAACATTACGAGGTAAAAATGTACATGCACAAGATGATAGAGTCACTTTCTTATTTCTAGCTTGTCCATTTAACTTTTTAAAGCATATTGAACTAAAAGTATGGTCAGTCTTACAACAGTGTTCTTTGAGTTTTATGCATACTTCAGAATCATTATTTAAGTCTTACTTGAACTGTATGAAGGTGCCATTTTTGGAGGTCGAAGATGGTCAAATCTTGGTCTTTCTACATCTCTAAAATTGGCATTTCCAAAATCAAAATTGAGTGTGTGTGTGTGTTCAGTTGCTGTCATGTCCAGCTCTTTACAACCCCATGGACTGTGGCCTTCCAGGCTTCTCTGTCTGGCAGAGAAGGGCAAGGATAGTGCAGTGGATTGGCATTTCCTTCTCCAGGGGATCTTCACAACCTAGGGATCAAACCCGCATCTCCTGCATTGGCAGATGGATTCTTTACCACTAAGCCACTTGGGAAGCCCAAAATTGAGTATAATAGTGATGAAATGATAAAATCCAAATAGTTCAGACATATCAAACTTGAAACACAACCAATATTTTTTATGTTTTAATTGTCAATGAACACTTAGGAGAAAACAGATCTTTAGTGTGAAATTGGTAATAGAATATCAGTGCTTTGGGGAAAAATGGTCTTCTATACAAATGGAATCTGAGCAACTGTTGTAAACAAATTAAGGGTAATTTAAAATATATAAATATCATTCAATGCCAAAAGTATGTCAATCAAATAAATCTAGTTGATACAATATTCTTATTTAGATATTTTCTAAATAAGTATTGTGTATCTTATAAATAATTTATTTCATTATAAAAGAGAGTTTGTGGAATAGACTTAGATTAAATTTTTAACCAAGTTTTTTTTTTAACTTTGAAAAAATATTTTTGCAAACACCTGTTCCTCATCTCTACATTAAAAACTATTGGAACAATCTCAGTAACATTATTGGGCATACTGTGAATTTCTTATGCAAGGACTTGTCACTTTTATTCAAATGAAAATGCTACATTAAGGTAAGAAAATGCCTTGATATACTGACCAAAAATGTGAGAAAGACATAGAAAATCTTTAAGATTTATGGATAAGGATTAAAGAGAACAGTGCCTACTGCAGAGTAGTAGAATTGAAGAGGGGCAAGTCTCTGTATTCAGTTCAGTTCGGTTCAGCTGCCCAGTCGTGTCTGACTCTTTGTGACCCCATGAATCGCAGCATGCCAGGCCTCCCTGTCCATCACCAACTCCCAGAGTTCACTCAGACACACGTCCATCGAGTCAGTGATGCCATCCAGCCATCTCATCCTCTGTCGTCCCCTTCTCCTCCTGCCCCCAATCCCTCCCAGCGTCAGAGTCTTTTCCAATGAGTCAACTCTTCGCATGAGGTGGCCAAAGTACTGGAGTTTCAGCTTTAGCATCATTCCTTCCAAAGAAATCCCAGGGCTGATCTCCTTCAGAATGGACTGGCTGGATCTCCTTGCAATCCAAGGGACTCTTAAGAAATGTGTATGCAGGTCAGGAAGCAACAGTTAGAACTGTTAGAACATGGAACAACAGAGTGGTTCCAAATAGGAAAGGGAGTACGTCAAGGCTGTATATTGTCACCCTGCTTATTTAACTTATATGCAGAGTACATCATGAGAAAGGCTGGACTGGAAGAAACACAAGCTGGAATCAAGTCCCTGTATAGAAGGGAGTAAACTCGGCAGATTTTCATCTAAATCATACAATTTTCAGATTGTATGATTTAGATTGGTCAGATTTGTGTTTAATTCTTAGCCCCTACCATGTACTAGCCATTTGATATTTGGCATATTATTTAACACATATGTATCATCAATTATATCATTTGATCAATTATTGTTGTTGTTCAGTCTCTAAGTTGTGTCCAACTCTGCACATACATGGACTGCAGCACAGCAGACTATTCTTCTTCGACTGTCTCCTGGAGTTTGCTCAAATTCATTTCCATTGAGTTGGTGATGCCATCCAGCCATCTCATCCTCTGCCACCCCTTTTTCCTCTTGCCTTCAATCTTTTCCAGCATGAGGATCTTTTCACATGAAGTACCCAAAATACTGCGGCTTAAACTTCAGCATCAGTCCTTCCAATGAATATTCAATGTTGATTTCCTTCAGGGTTTACTGGTTTGCTCTCCTTGAAGTGTAAAGGACTCTCAAGAGTCTTCTCTAGCACCCCAGTTTGAAGGTATCAGTTCTTTGGTGCTCAGCCTTCTTTATGGTCCAACTCTCACATCCATACATGAATACTGGAGAAACTATAGCTTTAACTATACAGCCCTTTGTCGGCAAAGTGATGTCTCTGCTTTTTAACATGCTGTCTAGGTTTTTCTGCCAAGGAGCAAGCATCTTATAATTTCATGGCTACAGTCACTGTTCATAGTGATTTTGGAGCCCAAGAAAAGAAATCCTGTCACTGTGTGCATTTTTTCCCCTTCTACATGTCATGAAGTGATGGGACCAGATGTCATGATTTTAGTTTTTTGAATGTGGAGTTTTAAACAAGCTTTTTCATGTTCCTCTTTCACCCTCATCAAGAGACTCTTTAGTTTCTCTTCACTTTCTGCTATTAGAATGGTATCATCTGAATATCTGAAGTTGTTGATATATCTCCCAGCAATCTTGATTCCAGCTTGTGATTCATCAAGCCCAGCATTTTGCATGATATACTCTGCATGTAAGTTAAATAAGCAGGGGGAAAATATAGTCTTATTGTACTTCTTTCCTAATTTTGAACCGGTCCATTGTTTGATGTTTGATTCTAACTGTTGCTTCTTGTCCTGCATACAGATTTCTCAGGAGACAGGGAAGGTGGCCTGGTATTCCCATCACTTTAACAATTTCCCACAGTTTCTTGTGATCCACACAGTCAAAGGCTTTAGCATATTCAGTGAAAAAGAATAGGATGTTTTTTCTGGAATTCTTTTGCTTCTTTCAAGATCCAATGATTGTTGGCAATTTGATCTCTGTTTCCTCTGCCTTTTTGAACCCAGCTTGTACATCTGTTAAGTTCTTCGTTCACATACTGCTGAAGCCTGGCTTGAAGGATTTTGAGCATAATCTTGCTAGAATGCAAAATGAAACCAACTGTACAGTGGTTTCAACATTCTTTGGCATTGGAATGAAAATTGACCCTTTCTGGTCCTGTGGCTACTGCTGAGTTTTCCAAATATGCTGACATATTGAGTGCAGCACTTTCACAGCATCATCTTTTCAGATTTGAAATAGATCAGCTGGAATTCCATCACCTCCACTAGCTTTGTTCATAGTAATGCTTCCTAAGGCCCACTTGACTTTACACTCCAGGACATTCAGCTCTAGGTGAGTGACTGCAGCATCGTGGTTACCTGGGCCTTTAAGACCCTTCTTGTTTGGTTCTTCTGTGTATCCTGCCACATCTTCTTAATCTCTTCTGATAGGACTGATAATAATACATAATTGCATACCTCAGAGTGGTTATGGGGATCAAAATAAATGATAAGTGTGAATCGCCTTGGATAGTGTCTAGCATCTAGGAAATACTAAAAATATTAATCCTTGTTACTATTATTAAGGAAAGGGCTTTTAAGGCAAGTGCGACTGATCTGGAGACAAGCAGAAGCATGCTTGGGTAAAACAAACTCTGGGCCCTGCCTCCAGGCCTCCTTTTAATTCATCCACATCTCCAGAAGGAGCATTTATTTTCCTGAGTGGAAGTCAGCCTGAATAGTCCTTTTCCTCCCACTCTCTCCACCTATTTTCCTAATATCCCAACACACTGCTAATCCGTGCTATAGTTGTCTATTGCTCTGTAGCAAAATAGTGCATGCCTAGCAGCTTAAAAACACACATTTATTATCCCAGAGTTTCCATGAGTCAGGTTGCTAAGAATAGTCTAGCTGTATTCTCTGCTCAGGGTCCCCCAAGGCTACTAGTGAGGTGTCTTATTGTGATATCCACAGGGGCTATAATGTCACTTGACGCTCATTGCCAGAATTCAGTTGCTTGTGGTTAAAGACTCAGGCCCTGAGTTCTTGGGTAACTCATAACATTCCTTTCTGCATCTTCAAAGCCATGTGACAATATCTTTCCTGTTTTTAGTCTTTCTTTTCAGGTGGGGGGCCGATCATATTTTAAAGGGTAGATTTGATAGGTAGCTAGGTCAGGTCCACCCAGGATAATCAGCATTTGATTGACTCAAAGTCAGTGAATTTGTGGCCTTAAATACATCTGCAAAATCTCTTACCTTTGCCATCTAACAAATTCTAACCATAGGAGTGGTATTGTATCATATCTCGGGTCCTGTCCACACTTAAGAGTCGATTATACCGGGCATCCATACCAAGGGCTTGAATCTTGGGAACCATATTCAAATTTTGCCTCTCCTTTCTCTAAAGTGTTTCAAATAAATAAAAGGCCTTTCATTTTGCAATTGAGGATAAATTTAAATGCCAAGGCTTTTAAAGGAAGGCAGCAATTTAATATGCATTTATGTGATAAGTTGCTTCAGTTGTGTCTGACTCTTTGCAACCCCCTGGACTATATAGCCCACCAGGGTCCTCTGTCTATGGAGTTCTCTAGGCAAGACTACTACAGTGGATTGCCATTTCCTCCTCCAGGGGATCTTCCCAACCTAGGGATTGGATCTGCTGCTCCTGCATTACAGGCATATTTTTTACTGCTTGAGCCACTGTGATCAAGATACAAACAATTGAAGTATATAGTCAATCAACACATTTTGATCAGAATCTCCTGTTTGATGTTTAAAGCTGCACAAAGAGAGAAAGAATCCTGGGAGTATCTGAAGGATATTATTAGTGTGAAAGGAGAGAAAGAAAACTTTGCCTCTCCTCCAAAGACAAATTTCCAATACTTATTGCAAATGTGTTTTGAGTCTGTCCAGTTTACCTTTCAGTGACGGCAGAAAGAGTGAGCACAGTGGGGCTCTGATCAGGTAGCTAGTGAACAGTCAGATTTACATCACATAATTATAAATATTTTCTTGTTTTCCATGATATAGTAATTCTTATAGTATAATTAGTTTGGATTAAATGAGGCATCACTACATTTATTTATGGATTCTTACATTTGTTGAAGCACCTTAATCAGTTTTAGTCTTTTACAAGCATGAAACTAGATATACAATTTATAATGTTCTTGATGGAAATAGTGTAAGTCGACACCTTTCCTCAAATAAGTACAGTTGAGTAACTTTTAAGAAATGAAAGTCTATTAAAATATATTCATTACTATATATAAAATTTGATAACCAAAAGGACCTACTGTGTAGCACTGGGAACTATACTCAATATCTTGTAATAACCTATAGTGAAAGAAAATATAAAAAAGGATATATATGTGTGTCTAAGTGAATCACTTTATTGTATACCTGAAACTAACACAACATTATAAATCAACTATGGCTCAATAAAAATTAAAAAATAAAGGAATACATGAAAAAAGCTTTCTTGAAAAAAAAGAAAAGACAATCAATAAGTAAACTCTGAACCACAAATAAGGCTTTTTTGTACTATTTCAAAGTCTTCAGATGATACACTATACTGTTAGGTCTATGGTATAGCTAATTACACTGTAAGAGTTATTAACTGGGAGGTAGGGCAGACTTAAGTAAGAACCAGAATGGGGATGGAGTGACTGATCACTCAATAAATTCAATAAAAATAGTCATACCAGTAATTGAATTAAATTTTACCTAAACTTCTACCTTAGAAATTTAATTTCAGATTCTATCAATTTTTTCCTTTTTTTCCCATGCATTAAGTGGAGTGACATACAAGTGAAAATAAGCAAGATCTTTGCAGTCAGATCTGCAATGGCATTCTAGATCTGCCACTAGCTCACTGGATAGTATTAGGCAAGCTACTTACCCTCTCCGGGCTTCTAGTTCTTTACCTGTAAAATAAGCATTGTATCTGATTTGTAGGACTGAGTTAATGATAGGAAAAAAAATATCAAAAAGCATACAACAGAGTGCCCAGCTATAGAAGAGCTATGACAAATGTTATAGTGAAAAGTCTTTATACTACCATTGACAGGCCAGGTTGTTTTACTAAAGAATATGATAGAAATGGCATTACTGGAAACTGCTCATGAAATTCTAGGGAATGTCATAGATTCAAAATCATTGAGCAAATCATAGGAGAAGAAGGCACATGTTAATTATTCAGTTTTAAAACCATTTATAATGTTACTATTCTATGACTCTATTAAGTAAACTTTCTAGGAAAACAGAGTGTATCTACTAATTAAATAATTTATTTGTATTTCCTCACATCTTAAAAAAGGAAAGTAAGTCAGAGTAATGGAAAAGATAAATATATAACATACAAACTATTATTTTGCTGCTGTGCTACTCTCAGTCATGTCCGACTCTTTGCGACTCCATGGACTGTAACCCACCAGGGTTCTCCGTCCATGGGGATTCTCCAGGCAAGGATACTGGAGTGGGTTGCCATGCCCACCTCCAGGGAATCTTCCCAACCCAGGGATCGAACCTAGATCTCTCGCTTTGCAGGTGGATTCTTTACTGTCTAAGCCACCAGGGAAGCCCATTTTGCTGCTAGTGAGATTCATATCTGGCTCTGACATTCCTAGTGGCCAGGGCAAAAAAGAAAAAAATAAACTTTTTAAGAAGTAAAACTTTTGCTGGACTTTAATCCTGAAAATATTATCTCATACTATTCTTTTTATATGCTGCTGCAGCTGCTGTTAAGTCACTTCAGTCGTGTCCGACTCTGTGCGATACCATAGACAACAGCCCACCAGGCTCCCCCGTCCCTGGGATTCTCCAGGCAAGAACACTGGAGTGGGTTGCCATTTCCTTCTCCAATGCAGGAAAGTGAAAAGTGAAAGTGAAGTTGCTCAGTTGTGTCTGACTCTTAGCGACCCCATGGACTGCAGCCCACCAGGCTCCTCCATCCATGGGATTTTCCAGGCAAGAGTACTGGAGTGGGCTGCCATGAGTAGTGCCAAAAGAATTTTCATTTTGCAGTTTCTTTTAAAGATCCTTAGTAGAAAATTAATATATAATATTAAATACAACTCAAAGAAGATTTGCTTAGCTAACTAAATCTAATAAACGTATTCCTATGGAATCAACCTTATTCCTTCCTACTCTATCTATATATCTGAAAATTTAATACAAATAGCCTATTCAAAGCAGTCAGAGCAAGTTGGGATTTTAGGCAGTATATAGGAAAACACCCACATAAAGCAAATCTACATTCCATAATTACCATTCTCAGTTGTTGACTGCTAAGAGCAAAGGTTTCAGTGTACAAAAGATTTTTCTGGAATCTCAGAGTCACGAAAAATCAGTTCAAACCCAGCCTGGCCAAAGTGAGTATGGGCAAGTCACTTTGCTTACTAGTACAGTTATTCACCAAACCCTAAGTGAAGTAAGTGGACTAGACAGGTGCTACCTCATTCTAGAACTATGCCCACAACAAGGCCTGGCACAGAGTGTACATTCCATAAATAAAAGTTAAGAGTGGATCCTATTCCTGTGTGATGGTGAAGTGAAAGCGAAAGTCGCTCAGTTGTGTCTGACTCTTTGCCACCCCATGAACTATACAGTCCATGGAGTTTTCCAGGCCAAAATGCTGAAGTGGGTAGTCTTTCCCTTCTCCAGGGGATCTTTCCAACACAGGGAGCAAACCCAGGTCTCCTGCGTTGCAGGTGTATTCTTTACCGTCTAAGCCACTAGGGAAGCTCTGGTCATAGTGGTCTGATTTAACCAGTCTAATGGTCAGAGAGAGTTAGTTGATAAAAGTATTAATATGTGATATTTCTCTATTCAAAGAAAGCAGATGATAGCAAAAAAAAAAAAAGGCTCTAGATATATACCCAGGTTTGTCAACATAGGCATAGTTACATTTTAGACTAGATACTTCTTTGTTGTGAGAAATGTCCTGTATGTTGTAGGTGATTCAGCGGCATCTCTGGCTTTTACCCACTAGATATCAGTAGCCCTGTTCTTCAAGTTGCAGCAGCTAAACTGTCTAGAGACAATTAGACCTCATTTGAGAAAATTTTGTATATGTGAACAGGTGTGTATATATGTGTGTGTGTGTGTGCCCATGCAGATAGGGTTGTCTGTCACATACTATGTACTTTTATTGTACCTTGAATATATGAGATCACTAATTATCAATTATTAATTTTATGTACTTCCATGACATAATAGATAACACAATTATCCCAACAGTGTCTTCTTATTCTGAATATAGCATGACTGGCATCTAAAAGAATCGAGTGATTTCCAAAATTAAAGCTAATGTACTTCATTCCATTGCTTACGGTTCTTGATGAAAATCATGCAAACACAAGCAGTCTGATGTTATTTTTTTGTTTACAGTATTACTGTGTTGTTTTGGTTAACAGAATGAAAAACAGCACTGTAATACTACAAGTAAAAATGTTTTATTCTTAGTTTGTTTCATCAATAAAGACTGACGTTTTTGCAAGAAAGATGTTATACTATTGAAATTAACTCTTAGTCAATTGTAAATAATTGTATTATATCGGTATGTTATCATGAAGATTAGAAATCATTTCCTACAGAATCATGTTTTTGCTTCCTCAGCACTGTTTCAATTGAAAGGAATTTGAATGAAGTGCATCTCATTACTAACATAAAGTAGATGGAGCTTGAATAATTTTTATATTTATTTTCCATGGATGGCTATTACATTTCTTATCCTATCTATCCAAATTTTATAAAATAAATTGTTTTAATCCATCCTTTGGAGAGGAGCAATGAATTTATTTTTGCAAAAGCTCTGCATCTGAATATACTGTAATATGCATAAAGCTCTGTTAACACAGTTATTTATATAAAAAGTGTAGCTGCCTTACCTTTTATTTAATTTATATACTTTATTTACTTTCTGACAGGTTCTTCTCCTTGCATTTTTATTTACATACCAAAAATGTCTTTTCAGATAAGTCAACTAAAACTTTAATGTACTGTATAATTTAAAACTCGATAAAATGTTTTATGTATTATATAGTTTCATATGAATTTTTAGCCTGATGGTATAGAATTTTGGAAATATTTCATCAATTCCTATACAACACCACCATATTTCTTAAACAGTATGAGAAATAGAGTATTGTCTTTTGTTTGAGAACATGTTTAGAAAGAATCATAAAACTTATGCTCAGTCTGTGTGCTCTGAATAGGAAAAAAAAATCTCTGAATATTTTAAAGAATTGTTTTTTTCTGAAAGTATTATGAACTTCATATAATATGGGCATCTCACATCATTAAAGATTTTGGTACTTGTGTTCTAAGTTTACAAAAAGCTCATTATTTTTCCATTCAAATGTTAGAAACAATACATTTCCCTTATGTGTTTCATTAGCTGTTACAGTGAAGTAATAATGCCACAGTGCGTCAGTTTCATAAACTTAGCCCTCACCCCTCCCTTTTTTGTATTTATCTTTCGTAAGCATGGTGTGTATTTGTGTAACCCACCATTCATGTTCTTATGAGTTCACGATATAAATAATTTGAAAAATTTCATTCAGTTCCCCAAATTATTCTAGTCATTATGGATGATTCATGAGAGGATTAATCTCTTGGATGTGACATAAAACTCAAGGGGAAAGACACTACCTATCATATCATTTGCAGTTAAGAACATGCTGCATATCTTTAAGCTTTACTTAAAGTGCTTATAGTAATTGGGTGTGCATGCCTTCACTCGGTTAAAACCCAAACAGCAATATGGGAGAGTGTGGTTTGTTTTTTAAATGTGCAAGGAAGGAAAATTAGTGAAATCTGTTTAAGTCACAAAACTGCCTCATTCAGGACCCAATTCAGCAGCATGGAAAAAGTAACTCAACTTAACTGTACTCTAGCATATGTCTAAGCTCACAAATTTCAATTCACTTCAAATTCCTTTCTTTTCCCATGGATCTGCTTGCAAAGAAAAGAGATCCAAAGATGGTAAAAAGGTTCAATAGTTCAGTAACTCTAGATTTTCTCAAGGTTTTCAGAATAAAAAAGTGTCCAAATGAAGCCTAGCCCCTCATGTTTTGGAATGGTGATACCCATTCAAATTGTCTTTGTTTTATTATGGGTCTTTCCTCTTTTCCTGCTCACCACCCTCTGTTGCTACCACCAGCATACACAACTACACACATACTCATGGAGTTAAAGGTATAATGTCTTTTGATTTTTTTTCCATGCAAGGAAAATATGGGGGAAGAAACAAAACTAAGCTAATGAAGAATAGATTTAAGTATTATACAGAGATTGTGGTTTAGTGACCTAAATTGCACCATAATCTTTTAAAGGATTACAGTATTTGGGGAGAAAAAAATGATCTCTCTTTCTATAATGGCATCTGTGTGTAAGAGGATATTATAGGATATGAGCTGTGTGGTAGCAGCAGATATTTTCTCTATATCTCTCAGCAATTCAAAGTAGTTCTCAGATACATCTGAGAAGTAGCACTGAAGAATTAGTCTTCATTTATAATCAAACATTCTTGAATAACATTTTCTTCCAATTTTTGTTTTAAAGGTCTAACATTTGATCGTATGTTTTCTTTAGTTAACTTTCTATATTATATGGCAATCTCTGCGGTTATTTTTTCAAAGATAAAAAAGAAAAAAAGCATGCTCAAAATGTAGAAGTTATTTTTGCAGTAACGTATGTCATGATTTTTAAACATTCAGGCCTTTAAACTTTTTTTATAGTGTATGTTCTTGCCAATCCCAGCACAGTTCTACAAAGTAAAATATTTGGCAGTGAATTCATATTAACAGATGGAACAAGAAATTAACACGTTTTTGCTTCGCTAATTCACAGTTCTTTTAATACGCTAATTCTAAATCACCTGTTCTGACTTTGACAGGCTACAGACACCTGTTTGGGGTAATATTCCACAGCTAATTACTACATGAGAAATTCAGTTTCCAACAAAAGGGTTTCTGTGTGAAATTGTCATAGCTAAAAATTAGTAATACCCTATATATACAAGTATATTTCTGATATCTTAAATACAGTTAGCCTACTACTTATCTTTAACTAAAGAATGGTATAGGAAAACTAGAGACTGTCCTCTTAGTGTTTGAATTCTGTCTATCACACTTTACACCATGGTTGCACTGATCAAGTCAGGATGTTCTTCCCAGTAGCAGTGATTTACTGTAATACTGTATTTTAAATGGCAGGAAAAGAGTATAGAATTTTCACGCGGCTGGAAAAATTCCTAACTGTGTGTTAAAAATGACTCAGGAGAGTTAAAAAAAAAATACTGACAAATGAAAGAGAAAAAAGAAAAACTTAGTCTGGGTAGCATCATATGGAAGACAGACAATAAATAAACAGGAAGTTCACTGAATTACAGAGTCTGAAGTATAACTGATTCTCATGAAGCACCTAGAGGACCATTGATTCTTTGTAAGAGAAAAGCAAGGTAATAATGCCAGGAATTGTATGGATATAAAGTCAAGTTCCTCCCACTTCTTGTACCTCAAACTCTTAATAGCCAAACTACTTCTGTTTACTACTAAACCTTGGTTTTCTTTATATTGTTCTTCATTGTTCCAACAGGGTCATTTCCCTTCTCTCACCTCAGATGATATCCTTTCACAGTAACTCTTTTCATTTCAGTTTTCCTACAAAACCCTGCTATGTGGAAATGTGGAGGCAAAGAGTGTGTATGTGTGGGAGGGTAGGTTGGTGGAACAAGAAGCATAAATCAGAAACGTAAGGTTTTTCGGTGTTTGTAACATAACGACAGATGCTAAGGTAGAATCTATCTTTAGGTTTGCCAAAGGTTCCATTTTGTGTGTCTGTTTTTTGATTCTCTCTAATTGCTGTTCAGCTTTGAATATGGCATTGCTAACGGGTCTTCCTTTGCCACGTTAGGGAAACAGAGAACTTGTCATTTCTTTAATTAACCTTTATATCCTAATACTCAGAGTGTAGAGTTCACCAGGCAAGCCCTCTTGAAACTTTTAAGATTTCATGGTGTTGTATTCTGATTTTGAATAGGTATTGTAACAAAGCATATTTTTAAAATGCATTTTTGTTTTGCAAGACTTCAGGTGGGTGAGGAGAAAGCTTGCTTTTTACATTTAGCCTTCTTGTAATTTTGTTTTTCTCCCAATTGCTACTCTAGAAAGCACATGGTCTTTCTCTAAAATCATGCTTTATGACATTGCTATTTGCAGAAATTTAACTGGCAGCCCACCCCAGGAAGATAAAATCCCGTTTCATCCAAGTTTGGTTCCCCTCCTACACCCACACCTGAAACCATATTTCTGCCAGAGCCTACATTCTGCTAAGGAGGAAACCAATCTTTTATAATACTTTAACATACGTGAATTTTATTTTATTTTTAATTAAAAAATTACATTTCTCATCCAAAAATGCTAGATGACATTTAAAGCTAGAAAAGAGTTTCCAAATAACTCACCTTTACAATTAACTCTTATCAGAACTAGACAGTAACTTCCCTGTACAGGGTATAAGCAAGTGGCTATGATGTAGCTGTGAACGGGAAAGGCCTCCATCACCACTCAAGCTCTTGGCAGAGTTAAGAAGCACAATATCCTGTGGGGAGTTGGTCAGGGCTCAAAGTTCAGAAGAGAGTTACTGGTACAGAATTGGAATAAAATCATTATTTTGTTGTTGTTTCAGTTAATAAGATGCCTCAAGAATAATCCAAACTTCCAAGTTTTTAAGGGTGGGGGTGGGGGGAACTCTCAGAAGCTTGTTTGTAAATCTAAGTTACCCTGAATACAGTTACAGAAATACATTGCTACCTCTAAAAGAGTTTGAATGAATTAGCTCTAGATTTTAATGCAAAATATTCAATATTTAAAGGATAATTACCTTGAAAAGTGTGTTTGGGATTTAGAGTCAATGTGAAATTCTTAAGAAAATTGTTCAAGATGATGAATGACATTATAATGAAGTTCACTCATCTGTCCTTAATTAAAACACTTTGACAACTCAATTAATTAAAAAAAACCCTGATATCTCTGATATGTCCTAATTTAACATACTCCTATGTGCAATGTGTAAAATAACTGTCATTTTGCTATAGACTAATACATATGTATATGCCTTTATTTGTATGCATGTATATATGCATATGGAGGAGGGCATGGCAACCACTCCAGTATTCCTGCTTGGAGAATCCCATGGACAGAGGAGCTTAGTGGGCTACAGGCCACCGGGCCGCAAAGAGTTGGACACAACTGACATGACTTAGCACAGCACGCATATATGTGTATACACATAAATATGTACATACACATACATTTTGGGGAGCCTGTTTAATCCTTCAAAGAGGATTGCATATTATAATAGATTAAAGAGTTATCGTAGCAACAGTTATATTTCACTTAGTCACTTTTCTAAGCAGGTAAATGGTCAATATATCAGATATTTAAAGGGGAAATTCTTGTTTTAAGTAACTAGCAGATGCCATTAATTTATGCTCACCATTTATGTCCTTATACTATGTTAAATAATTGCATATATATAGTGCTATATTTTAGAATATATTTTATAAAAAATTGTGATCTTCATTCAAAATTTAATTACATTAGCATAATTAATTTATCCTAAGTCATTCTATCATTTATGTCATCCTTCTTAGAATCATGATATTATTCTAGTAACAATAGTTTACCATTTACTGAACACCTAATGAGCACCAAATCCTCTCCATAAATTTTGCTGATTCTTGGCTTTTGTTTCATTTCACAGAATAAGTAGCTGGAATCCAAAAAGGTTAATAAATTTTCCTCTAGTCTCAGAGCAGTGGCCAAGATAAAATCCCAACCTGGGACTCTGTAATTGCAGACCTCATTTTTTCCCTCTCATCACTTCATATTGATAATCAACATTTGAGTAGTTAGATATGTAGAGTTCAAGTTTAGTGGTAACTATCATCAAAAACCATAAAGATACATGGATTGTGATAAAGTCAAATGGACTGTCTAAATAAGAACTCAAGACTAATCTGCATAAAATACCCAAATGAACAAATTGCTTTGCCTTAGTAACCTGCAGCAATGTCTGTTTATTGCTGGAAGTATTAAAGTCTAACGGACAATAATGTCAAATAGCATATATTCTAAAAATTCAGATTTCTTGCTGTTTAGAAATTATTCATTGACACTCCTTCTGCCTTCAAGGAGTTTGCAGTTTAGTAAATTACAAAGTTCAAAGCTTGATTTTTTTTAGCTTTGCAATGCTTCTTTGTACCTCTATAAATAATATATTTTTATTAGCAAATTTTCTTTAGATTTGTTTTCTTTAGTTGTTCCCTTTAAAGGTCTTTCTTTTAATTTTTATTCTAAAATATATTTGGCAAATATATTGTAATGGTTTGTTTAATTATAACTGTGACCAGACTGTAATATTCCTGTGTCAAAGACCACATAAGTTTATTTTCTAGCCTTTATCACAGCCATTGGTAGATGTGCGTGCTAAGTCAATTCAGTCATGTCTGACTCTGCAACCTTATAGACTGCAGCTCACCAGGTTCCTCTGTCAATGGGAATTCTCCAGGCAAGAATACCAGAGTAGTTTGCCATACCCTCCTCCAGGGGATCTTCCCGACCCAGGGATAAAACCCACCTCTCTATTTATTTATTATTTATTTTTAATTGAAAGATAATTGCTTTATGGTATTGTGTTGATTTTTCCAAACATCAATATGAATCATGCATAGGTATACATATATCCCCTTCCTTTTAAACCACCCTCCCCACCCGGCTCCTCTGGGTTGTTACAGAGCCCCGATCTGAGTTCCCCGGGTCATACAGCAAATCCCTATTGGCTATCTATTTTACATATGGTAATTCATGTTTACATGTTACAACCTCCGTGCTGTCTCCTGCATTGGCAGGAGTGCCAGTGCACTCCACTTTCACTAGTGCCACGTGAAAGTTTAATAACTCAGCGATAAATGATTGGATGGATGTAACGTGTATGCTTGCAAATTCCGGCAGATAACGTGTGACACTGAAGTGAGCAGAAAAAGAATATACACATACAAAACACTGGTAACCCAGATGAGGAAAACTGAAGACTTGAATGACTTCGTTTAGCAAAACTTTATTGAACACCAAGCACTAAGTCAAACGTGAGGATATGATGATGACAATTAATAGTGGCTAGCCACACTGAGTTAACTTTCCAAGGGGTAAGGTACAAAAATGCATTAACAATTAAAGATTGATAATTATTTTACTTGATGATTGTTGTAAAAGTAAAATACATGATGATACAAACTCACTCAGGGGATCTCTTTAGAAGGTAGAGGCAGGGAAAATTCATAGGAAAACTTTAGAGCTGGGACTGGGCAATGTGAAAAAGTAAGAAAAGAATATTCTTCTGAGAGTAGGTGGAAAATTCCTGATTATAAGCACTGAGGACGAATATAAAGGAGTCATGCATCCTTTAAGGGAGCCAGTAGCTGCACATCATGACACGCTCTTTGTCTTCCTTACTTAAATATACATGTGGCTCCAAAACACAGCTAAGCATAGGAATTCCTGGGGTGATTTTTTTTTTTTTAATATAGATACTAGGATGCTTACTGTATTGTCAAGGGATAAGACACATTGTCTGTATATTATAAAATCTTTACAGATGCTTCTGTACAGGATAGAGAAACAACAGCAGCAACACTACCATCACCTCGTGGTTTCTACTCTCTAAAAACCACAATTACAGAGTGATACTAACAACCCCTACTAACAACCACTATAAAAATAGTAACGCCAAAAATACTGCTAAAATCTGTTCTCCCCAATATTTTTAACGTAGAAAATGACCAAAATACTGTTATACATACCTGAATCACCTTAATTCCCTAAGGAAATATATATTACACATTTATTTGAATGTGTCAAGTAATTTTCAGTTCAAATTGATCCAAACTGGGTATGATTTAATGAGAATTCTAACCATTAGCCTTTCTTCCGAGTGTAGTTAGTCAATCAGTCAACCAATAAATTCAGTAAGCAATCATCTAATAAATATGGTCTTCAAACAGGCAGCATTGACATGTTCCAGAGCTTGTTAGAAATGCAAATGTCTGGGCCACCCCAGACCTAATGAATCAGAGTCCATATTCTGACAAGCTTGTCAGATTTGAATGCATAATAAAATTTGGGAACTTCTTAAACAGTAGGTATGTGCCCAGTCCCCAAGCTAGGTGCTAAAGTACACAGAGGCAATACAAGTTTACCAGGATTTAGCTTTGTTCAATAGACTCTAATTAGGTTTTCCACGTGGGACAGTGGTAAAAGAATCTGACTGTCAATGTAGGAGATGAAAGAGACTTGGGTTCAACCTCCGGGTTAGGAGGATCCCCTGGAGGAGGAAATGGCAACCCACTCCAGTATTCTTCCTGGAAAATCCCACGGACAGAGGAAGCCTGGTGGGCTACAGTCCATGAGGTTGCAACGGGTTGGACACAGCTTAGCGACTGAACAACAACAACAAATGAAACTGGGGGGGAGGGAGGGGGAGGAATAACAGTTTTTGGCAACTTTGATTTGAATATGAATTTGAGTCAAATTCCTAAGTGAATTATTGACCCTGATCCATCACTTGAGATTTTCTGATCAGTTCTGTTTCCAAACACGTAAACTTGCTCTAAATATAATACAGTCCATCAACCTTCAATATACTGTTTGAATTCCACCATAATTTTCACCCTAGATTTTAGTAAATCACTTCCTGATTGGCTCCCTGCTTCCTAAATTCCTATTTATTTTCCAATAAGTTGTTAAATTCAGTGACTTTTTAAAGAGCTTGGGTTTATTGTTCACCTCCCAGTTGACACTACATAATTAGAATGCATACACTTCCAGTGGTGTCTTCACAGGTGACCCAGCAGTAATGTATCCACCTGCAATGCAGGAGACCCAGCAGACATGGGTTCGATCCCTGGGTCAGGAAGATCCCCTGTAGGAGGGCATGGCAACCCACTCTAGTATTCTCGCCTGAAGAATCCCATGGACAGAGAAGACTGGCGGGCTACACAGTCCATAGGGTCGCAAAGAATCAGACACAACTTATCGACTGAAGGCATAGTACATGAATTAATGCTTTGTAAGTTAAAACGTTAAGTTCAGTGGTGGAATGTGGAAGAAAAAAAAAGACTACTTCGATAAGTAAGTAATATGGTGATGGCATTTTCAGAAGCATAAATGGCATGCTTTAGAATGGAGATATGGAGTGTTATTCAGGAAACTGTGAAAGAACTTTTGGAATCCACAGTTGGAAATATGACCAGTAACCAGCTTATGGTGGATTTATCTCCTAAACTAAGGAATGTGTACTATATTCTATAGACAGGTTTTTTTTTTTTTTAAATATAAAATAGACATGTGTTCAGAATGATGGTTTAGGAGGACTCATACAAAGTCAGCGTGCAGGATGAACTGGCTTGGGAAGAGGCTGCACAGAGAAACAGCTGGCTAGAGATTCCAAACTGTGTATGAAAAGTAGCCTAGGTTAAGAGGTGACATTGGGAATACAATGTATTAAATGAGTTAATAAGAGATAAATCTTAGAAGAGCACATAGCAAGAGAAAATACTATGTGAGCAATTGCTATATTCTTCACCACTAGTATGGCATATAAAAATACCACAGAACTTTCCCACAATAGGAACTACGAGGGTGCTAATATAAACTGTGTAGGGGAAAAATTCTTCTGGAGATAAGGATATTATCATTTTCAACTGCTTTAAAACTCGAATTATCAGACTGCATTTTAATGCAACAGTTCTTGCCATTACAAATCTAAAAAAAAAGTAGTCTGTTCTCATCTTCTCAGAAAAAAATGTAGTCTTGCTTCTTTCAAATGATCAATGCAAGAGACAAGTTTTTCCTGTATTTCAAAATGCCTTTTCATTTGTTTGCTAGACGGTAAGACCTTCATACACACATATCTTGTATACTTCATTGTATCCACTTTCTGAACAATAGCTTTCTTAACCAAAAATGAGAGTATTAAAATGGACCTGAAAGATTGGGGTGAGGGTGGTAAATGATAAAATATGAGTCAGGCTTCATGCCACAGTGGGACCTTAATAAATATTTGTTGTACGTTCTTTCCCTCCATCAACTAGTATAGTACCTTGGTGTTGTAATGCTCAATAATTGCTTATCAAATCAATGAGTGTTGCTGAATTTGCACTGATTACTAACACCAAGCACTGCTTTTTTAAATCATTGACCAATACACTTTCAAGTGTTCATTTTCAGAAAATCTCCATAGAAACATCTTCTACTGTTGAACCTTAATTGTAAACTTGACTTTTGTCTCAGTCCCTTCTGATCCACAACTTTATGTTTCTTTGAAAGTGGAAGTGGCTCAGTCATGTCTGACTCTTTGCAACCCCATGGACTATACAGTCCATGAACTTCTCCAGGCCAGAATACTGAAGTGGGTAGTTTTTCCCTTTGCCAGGGAATCTTCCCATCCCAGGAATCAAACCAGGATCTCCTGAAGTGCGGGCAGATTCTTTACCAACTGAGCTATCAGGGAAACCCCTTAACTTGCTTTATATTTGTGCAGTTATCTCTTCTCCCCACAGTGTATAACCTAGTACAATATACCATCTCCTAGCATCATTGTTTGCAATGATATATTTTTGATGCTTTTAGACTGATTATTCTTATTTCCATTTTGTCTCTTTCACTGCCTTCCTGTGCTTCCCAATATTTTTTATTAGGTCCCATTTTATTTTAAAATTATGTTTTGAAAATATATTTATAAAATATAAATTCCTATCCCCCTATTCTATGAATCCTAAACCATTACTCTCTTCTATATATACTTCTTTCATCCTCCTTTTATGAAACTGTTTTTCCAATCTCCTCTATAAAAATATTTCCATCTCTTTGCACATTTTGTCTGTTGCCCAAGGTATTATATTCCTAATTGAATTAGAAAATTCATCTTTATAGGGCCTTTTATGTGTTCTGTGCACTCATGGTTTTCTGTAAACAAAAATAATAAATAACAGGTGGATAGCTAAATATATAACTCACTGGAAATCAAGCATTTCTAAGAGGAGGAAAAGGCTTTGTCAGAAACACTTTACATAGATTACATTGAGCTCAGTAGAAAAGTAAATGGTGTTCAGCTGTCACTTTTAATAGATCAAATCCTGCTATTTATTATTCAATAAAAAGTAAACATTTTTATTAATCTCTCAAATATTTTTCAGAAGCGTATTGTAATAAATGTTATTATAACTGTGTGTTTTTTATAGTACCAAACATGAAATCTCTCTTTTGTCTCATCTTTCCCCCCTTCTTGGTAGATAAAGAGACAGATATACTCAATGAAATTAAAACTATGTGGGCAATAACTAAAACTTAGACATTTCTAATACAAAATACAGTACCTAGCTAGAATTCTTTAACTGTAGCAGTTCCCTCTTCCTATATCCTACCTCCTACCAGAAAAGTGTAAGTGAAAGTCGCACATTCGTGTCTGTTTCTTTGCGACTCCATGGTTATCACAGTCCATGGAATTCTTTAGGCCAGAATACTGGAGTGGGTAGCCTTTCCCTTCTCCAGGGGACCCTCCCAACCCAGGGATTGAACTCAGGTCTCCCACACTGCAGGCGGATTCTTTACCAGCTGAGCCACCAGGGAAGCCCTACGAGAAAAAGGGGAGGCCAGAATTGTGGCGGACTGGAGCTGGCTGCAGAACTGACATGGACGGCTCTTCCCAACTCTGCATTGTGAAAGTCAGTGAATGCTACAAATGAAGACTTTTCCCCAGAGCCTATGATATACGTTTTTGTTTTTTTTTTTTTCCAGCCAAGCAACGCAGCTTGTGCGATCTTAGTTCCCTGACCAGAGACTGAACCTATGTCCTCAGCAGTGAAAGCGTACAGCCCTAACTACTGGACAGCCAGGGAATTCCCTGTGATAAACATTCACTGGCACAGCACTGGGGAAGGGCCTGGAGATCTGTGGTAAAGATATACTAGAAGTTACATGGCTTTTAGTTTAGACAGTATTCCTTGAGAGGGAGCAATAGGAAATACTGCTAGAATCTGACTGGGTTTAACAGAAGCAGGAGATTTAGAGATGAATCAACAAGATGCTCTTCTAGAAGAAAAGATCAGAACATGAGTTAAAGAGGAGACTAGACAGGGAAATCTGGGGACTGTTTCTGAGTAGAAAAAAAAGGTGTTGTGCGTGCTTTTTATGGGACAGTTGCTGTCTTTTAGGGATTCCCTGGTGGCTCAGACAGTAAAGCATCTGCCTGCAATGCAGGAGACCTGGATTCGATCCCTGGGTCAGGAAGATCCCCTGGAGAAGCAAATGGAAACCCACTCCAGTACTCTTGCCTGAAAAATCCCATGGGTGGAGGAGGCTGGTAGGCTACAGTCCATGGGGTCACAAAGAGTCGGCCACAACTGAGTGACTTCACTTTCACTGTTTTTGCCATCTTTTACAGGGAGAAATGAGGGAGTTAGTGGAGTTGGACTTCAAATGTACAAAAGCAAATGGACTGAGACTTTAAACAAAAAGAGATTTCTAGGGTCATGGTACTACAGAAGAAGCAAACTTCTGACAAGTAACAGATCCACCTGGTGAGAGGAGTTTGCTGTACATAGGTGCGGCACCCGCTTCCATGCAAGGACTTTGCTCAGGGCTCAATCGCCTCCATTCCCTGTAGGAGGAAGCCACAGCCAGAGCCTTGGATGACAATGGATAGCCTGGGTGCTGGACTCTTACCTGGCTCTTGGGGCCCATTGCTGTTTTCCTGGAGAAGGGCAGTCTCAGAAGGAAGATCTTGTGTATTTAAATAAGAAGAAAACGAGCTTCAAAGCACCCAAACCATGATGCTCAGGTTTATACAAAATGTAATATAAACATGTTTAGTTTAAATGCCTCAGTCCAACATTAATTCATGGGAAGTATAAAGCCCTTTGGGCTTCCCTGGTGGCTCAGGCAGTAAAGAATCTGCCTTCAGTACAGGAGACCTGGGTTTGATCCCTGAGTCAGGGAAGATCCCCTGGAGAAGGGCATGACAACTCACTCCAGTATTCTTGCTTGGAGAATCCCATGGACAGAGGAGACCCGTGGGCTACAACCCGTGTAGGGTTGCAAAGAGTTGGATGTGACTGAGCAACTAATACTTTCACTTCATTACTTCCTAGGGCCCTTTAGGCAGCAGGTGACAAAAACTCAAACTTATGTAAGCAAAGAAGGAGAGGGCTGATTTGTCTCTCTCCTCTTTTGTTGTTTTTGTTTTACTTCAAAACAGATTTTCTCTCATAGAGGATTCACACTGATGTGAACCCTAGCACTCAGGGAATCAGCATAAGAGAGATTGTCTGTTTCCCCTAACTTCTGGCAAAAAGCCCTGAGAGGACTTTTCATTGGCCTGGATATGTCACATGCCCTTCCCTAAACCAATAACTACAGGCAGAGAAAAGGAATTTCATGATGACCTGGGCTCAGTGTCCATATATGGAAAAAAGCTCAGATTCTGTGGACTGCAAGGAACAGGTATAGATTGGACATAGAGAGACCTCCGCTGTAGTTATGCTCTTCCTAGAATTGCAGGGAACTTACTGACATCCTCTAAAAGTAGATACAAGCTTAATCATAATCACTTTGTATAGAACCTAGTTTCTTTTCTTGCTAAAGTTTCTATGCTCATTTTCAATTTCCCCAAACTGTACACCTTCTAGAATTTCATTCTCCTGCATGTGTGCACCACTCTTTATTTCTATTATGTTATTGGCCTAATCCCAGTAGGCTGCTCAACCCTGTGGGCCGTGCCCACTTTCCTTTCGGCTTCCTGACTGTACGAGAGTTGGACCCTAGACAGTTGGTCCCTTATGCAATTTTTTGTTCTCTCAGACTGACTGAGGCAATTAGGAGAGGCAACATTGCTTCAACCATGAAAATCCATTGCTCGAGTGACAAAGGACTGCTTTATTAGCAGAGAGAAGCTAATAAATTTACTGCCCAAGTTATTATTTTTATTCATAAATTTGAAATTTTGATCAAAGATTTGGTTATGGTTTGTATAACTCTTCATTGCCCATTCTAGACAACTTGTAAAATGATTGGTACAGAAATGATGGAACAGTGATTATTTTATCTAAAAGATGCCATTATAAACTACCTACTAACTACAACATAATAATACAATAATATAAGAGTAATAGTATTCCTATTTAATAGTAAATAATCACAAGAGTAAATATTTTAATTTTATTGGAATTTTTATATATGATCTTTTAAATCTTTTTGTTGTTGTTGTTGTTGCACTGGGTCATTGGTGCTGCACAGGCTTTCTCTAGTTGCTGTGAGCAGGGGCTAGTTTGCTGCTGTGTGAGGGCTTCTCACTGCAGTGGATTCTCTTGTAGAGAGAATACAGGCTCTAGGCGTGCAGGCTTCAATAGTTGCAGCACATGGGCTCAGGAGTTGTGGCCCACAGGCTTAACCGCTCTGTGGCATGTGGCTCCTTTCCAGACCAAGGATCAAATCCAGGTCATTGGCAGGTGGATTCTTATCCACTATGCCACCAGGAAAACCTTAATTAGATTTGAGGATCAAAAAACATTTGCAATTTTCACATTTTAAACTATTAAGTTACCTGATAGGAAAAAGACAAAGGTCAGTATTAGGATGGACAGAGCAATTCAAGACCTAGCCTAATTATTGCTGTCACTGAATTGTGTGTTTACTTTCTGTCTCTCCTTCCCAGTATCTGTATGCAGCACTGGAACAGAAAAGGAGATAGAATTCATTTGTGAAATGTCCTGATAACTGGAAAAATGGCTAAGTTCATCTTATGTGAATGTAACGAATTTAATTTTATTAATTTAATTCCTTATATTTTAATGTTTATACATGTAGTTATTGGTCAACTTGTTATCTTAAACTAATGGAAGTTAGTCAACTTTGAAAATAATATTTGCTGCTGTAAGGGTAAGGGTGAACTCACCAGCTCTTCCCCTGACTCTTCCTCTGACTGTGCTTCCTAGTTTTCCTGAGGCTCTCCTGGTTGATGCTTGTCTTGCAGTATATTTTAAATTTGTGCCTCCTCACACGCTATAAAAGTGTTTTAGTTCAAAGACTGTAGATAAACTAAGTTTACATTGCATATGAGAATTATTTTTGTTTTGAAAGGATGGGTTATTCACCAAAAAAACCTTGGAATTAGTTAATGAAGGTGTAATAAAAGCAGCTTTCTTCTGAAATCTTTAACATAAATGAAGTTAGATATATGCCTGTCCCCCTGAGATGGCCTAGGAAGAGTCTGTAAATGTAGGAATTGACTGGTATTTGATGATGGCTCTTGCTCAGTGTGCAAAGCTGCAAACGTCTTAGAAAGGAATGATATGTACTTGAGTGTGAGGAAATCTATATCAAGATTGACAGTCAACTCAGAAGTGGTTTACTGTTTTCATTCTACTTTATTGTATTTTTCTAATTAAAAAAGTCAAGATCAGTGGATGATGGCTCATAGATCAGTAAATTCCAAATTTTAGGATTTCCTTAAAATGTTACATAATTTCCTTTGAAAAAACTGTTTGAAGAGATACAAGCATGGAGGCGAGGCCTGCCATCACATGCACCAGGGTTCAAATCTCAGCTCTGCTGCTTGTTAGTTCAGTCTGTGGTTCTTTGATTTTAAACTTCACTGCTAATACCACATATGCATAAGGGTACACCCACACATAAAATTATAGGGAGAACACAGATTAGGATTTGATCATTCCTTTCCGTTTTTATAGCATCCAGGAAGGCCAATATGTGTTGTCTTGTATTTTGTGTTCCTAGCACATTTTTTTCTTCCTTGGAATTATAACACGCCCTACATGGACTGGGAAAATAATCTATGGCTTTCTTTCAGTGTTAACATATTTAATTCCTGAGGTGAATTACCTGCTAAAATGATTTATGTTTGTCTTTGATTGACCACCACAAACAGAAAGTCTGAGCTATTCTCCATGACAGAAATACTTACTATTGTGTAACCTAATACTTATTTGTTTTGCTTTTCCGTGAGGAAATGGCAGAGAGAGTAAAACTGTTAGTTCAGGTTTAAACATTCACTTTTACTTACTTTACTGTATTATACAAGCCTAACTGGGAAAAATTCTATACATTGGTTTTGAAACCATAATCTTACATTCAGTTTGTATGCTGGCCCATTGTTTAAAAATGAATTTTTAAGCAATTTAGCATTTCATCACAGTAACAGGGCACTTGATTTTCATTCATCCATATGAAAACAATTAGAAAAAAAATGCCACTTATCTTAAATAGTATTTGTCAGATTTTCTTCATCAAACTTGGTAAATACAGATCTCTTGACATTTTGATGAATTTTCATCACTCTGTGGTAAACCTAAGTGACTAGGCTGTGGCCCGTGAACAGCTTTTGTTTCTATGTGACATTAAAATGTATTTTTTTTAAAACATGATTATAATGAATATTCAAAATTAGATTCATTCTCTAG
The DNA here is from genome assembly GCF_032452875.1 of Bos javanicus. Taxonomy (NCBI): domain Eukaryota; kingdom Metazoa; phylum Chordata; class Mammalia; order Artiodactyla; family Bovidae; genus Bos; species Bos javanicus. Next base: position 53,471,437 of record NC_083869.1, on the reverse strand, counting down.
CATGTGCACAATAGGTCAGAAGTCGTGGCTAAAGAACACTTACTAGTCAATCTCAAGGTTTTATTATTTCTTCTGAATATCATCTTTTCACATTGTCCAGAGATATAACTATCAAAGAGGAAAGCCAACTAAATATATACCAGTTTCAGTTTACCTAGACAACTTTGAAAATTCGTTTCATATGTAGTTAAGTGAAAAGTTGGTGTATCTCCCTAGCTGTATATTGTCTTGACTCAAAATTTCTTGGACCGTATGTTCGAGACAGCTTGAAACAGACATTATAAATGAAGAATAATCAGTTACCATAGTTCAGAGCATTTTCTTCAAATACTCTTCAATTTCTGGTTCCAGCAGAATTTTATTTACTCAAATATAAATCTTTTTTTAATACTCTAGAGCCTCATCCTCAACAAAACACCTCATTTTAGTACAATTGTTTCTATATCCTGTCACAGGGTGATGATGATAAATGGAAAATGATTAAGGGTATACTGTTTGTCAGATATTTTCTTTCACAATTCAATAAATATTCCCAGAGTCCTCCCATGTCACCTTATTTACAATGATTATCAAGTGGAAGATATGTTTGAAATTCAAGATTGGAATCTAGTTTTTATTTTGGCTGTTCTTCTTTACCGAAAATATAAAGTATGAATTAAAAGCCAAGTTAATCACTTAGAGACACTAAGTTCTTTATTTTGAGAACTTACATAAGAAAAAAATCACTTTAAGTTTCTAATTCAGTGGGACACATAGCTGTAGTATAACCCTTTTGTGTTGGGCACATTTTTAAGATTTAAATCACTGGTTTCCTACTAATTGTATATCAAAAACAATCACTAACAAGAATGATGACAGACAAAAAAGAAAAGCAAATCCATCCCCTAAATATCACCCATACTGAACTTCATGCTTTCTGAAATGTCCATCTTTTGTTTTTCACTTTCCTGGTATCAAATAATAGAAGTTCTCAGTCAAAAAGCTAATTTGTCTGCTTACTTCTAAATTTCCTTTTTTCAGAATGGTCTTGAAGTCATTTACACATTTATTATAACAAATAGGATATGCCAATAAATTAGAGATATCAAACCAAAGAGAGAACATCACTGGAGAACTTATGACATGAGTGACCTACATTTTTATGGCACTTAAGAGTTTTACAAGTTCCTTTCTCTTTTCATATTTTTGTTACTGTATTCTTTCTGTGATTCTATGAATAAACAATCCATAAATTTGATTTTGTATTCTCTGATTAACACCTGTGAAGTGTTTTTTATTCCTCTTTTAGAAGTGGGAAATGGAAGTTGAGAGAGTTTAAATGACTTATCCAAAGTCACACAGCTATGTGTGACAGAAGTAGAATTCAAAATTCTTGTCTGCCTGGCTTTACACTACACTACTAAGAAAAAATGTTAAACAGCTGTATAAACTAGACCTCTCTTCTGTGTTCACCCAAAACCTTTGTGTCCTTTAGAACCCAGCTTAAACCTCATACTCAGTAGAGCCTTCTCCAGTAATTAGTTGTTTTTCAGTCACTCAGTTATGTCCGACTCTTTGCAACCCCATGCACAGCAGCATGCCAGGCTTCCTGTCCTTCACCATCTCCTGGAGCTTACTCAAACTCATGTCCCTTGAGTCAGTCATGCCATCTAGCCGTCTCGTCCTCTGTGATCCCCTTCTCCTCCTGCCTTCAATCTTTCCCAGCATCAGGGTCTTTTCTAATGAGTCAGTTCTTCACATTAGGTGGCCAAAGTATTGGAGTTTCAGCTTCAGCATCATTCCTTCCAAAGAAATCCCAGGGCTGATCTCCTTCAGAATGGACTGGTTGGATCTCCTTCCAGTCCAAGGGACTCTCAAGAGTCTTCTCCAACACCACAGTTCAAAAGCATTAATTATTCAGCGTTCAGCCTTATTTATTGTCAAACTCTCACACCCATACATGACTACTGGAAAAACCATAGCTTTGACTATATAGACCTTTGTTGGCAAAGTAATCTCTGCTTTTTAATATGCTGTCTCAGTTTGTCAACGATTTGAACTCATTTCAGATGATCAGTTTCCTGAGTTATTGTACATGCCACTCATTTTGACATTTAATCATAGATTATTTTCCAATATTATTCATAGTGTATGCATGCGTGACTTCTCTGTGGTATTTAAGTGAAATTTAAGTGAAAGCAACTTATCAATGTGTTTTGCACATTTGTTTGTTCTAGGATTGCCCATGATTTCTGAATAATATGAACTTGTCCTCACAATGTTTCAACAGTAGCTTTGTCATTCTCTGTAAGGTATGGGAGGACCCTGTGATCTATGCCACTGGTGTTACATCCATGGTAATAGGGCAAAGGTGATGATGTCACTGCCTCAATTTGGTTATGCTTTATGGCAGTGGTGAACAGATTTTGCAGATGTAATTAAGGCCTTGAAGCAGTTAACTTTAAATTAATCAAAAGGAGATTATCCTGGGTGAACCTCATTTAATAAGGTGAGCCCTCTAAAAGAGGTTTTAGATATGAGTGATAATCTCCAGCTAGCCATCGAGACACATGGTCATGCAGTGAATTATGTATGGAGAGGAGCAGTCTCTAGGTTCTAGGGACCTTAGCCCAACAGCCATAAGGATGTGATTTCTGCCAACTACAGCATAAGCTTGAAAGAGGACTCTGTAGCCTTAGAAGAGATAGCAACCCATCTGATACCTAGATCACAACCTGTGCAGTCCTGAAGGGGCTCAGAAGTGAAGAATCTGCCTGTAATGCAGGAGACATGGGAGACACAGGTTTGATCCCTGGGTTGGGAAGCTCCTCTGGAGGAGGAAATGGCAATCCTCTGCAGTATTCTTACCTGGAAAATCCCAAGGACAGAGAGGAGCCTGGCAGGCTACAGTCCATGGTGTCACAAAGAGTCAGACACAATTGAGCACGTATAAACCACCACCACAGACTCGTCTTAACAGAGGATTCATCTAGCTTGTGTCTAAACTTCTGACCTATGGAAGCTGTGAATTGAGAAATGGATACTGTTTTGAGCTGCTAAAAAGGTGGTAATTTGTTACACTGTCATAGAAAATGAGCACATTTTTACTAAAACAAGTATTAATGCTAATACAGAAAGTAATTTCTAGTGTACTACAAATCTTGTCAATTTATATGAAACATATATGTGTGTGAGTATATATATACATATATATATCTCCACATAAATCTTACACTGATTATTTATTTACACATGCACACAACACATGCCTAATTTAGCAGCAGCATCTCTATCTTATATTTATAATGACAGAACTTTCACCAAAGTTTTGGAATCACTCTACAAAAGTTATGAGAGAACACAGTTTAAAGGAAACTGCTTGGTGAATAAGAATGATTCTACGAGGGAAAAAAAGGAAAATTGGCATTAAACTTAGAAGTTTAGTGTCTATTTGTTTTTAGTAAAAGAGAAGAGTTTAAGTAAAAATAGGCCTATAAGATCTATAAAGTAAAAATAATGCAATATAATGTTAATATTTCAATGTCCCTGCCTATGAGATTGTTTTTAGATTATTTTTAAAGGTTTTACTGAATTTCTTACACTATTGCTTCTGTTTTATTATTTATATTTTTGGCTGCAAGGCATATGGGGTCTTAGCTCCCAGACTAGGGATTGAGCCCTTGCCCCTGCCTTAGAAGACAAAGTCTTAACCACTGGACCTCCAGGGAAGTCCCAAAAGATTTTTATAGATACATTTTTCTACTATGCTACCATTTCCCATCAAATTTTAACATATAAATACAGGTACATAATACAGATAAAACTATCAAGTAGCACTGTATAAGGTAAATATATGACATATCCATGGTCATATTTGTGTTAAGTGTATAAGTGTTTCATAAGTAGCCATCTGTGCTTCCTAAGTCTCCATCACTTTAGTTGAATCAAATCTCTTTTTCAGGATCTTGGTCACATTAAATGAGGACAAAGAGACCTGGTGATTCATGGCTTCAGAGTTTTAAACTAGCGTGTGCACAATATTGCAACACTGTTTATGCAATTTCAGAATATTACCCAAATAGAATTATGATTTTTTTCTAATTCAATTTGTTCTCAAGGTTTCATTCCTCCATCAGTGATATACTGGAAAACTCCTCTAGGCAATAAATATACAGAAAATGAGTTGTAGTTCTCCGTTTCTAAAGAAATGTATTTGGTAAGTGTCAATGCCCCCATATCAATTTGGATGTCCATAGGGAAAATATTTATTTTGCACCTGAAACATTGTCAGTTCAGTTCAGTTCAGTCACTCAGTCGTATCCGACTCTTTGCGACCCCATGAATCGCAGCACACCAGGCCTCCCTGTCCATCACCAACTCCCGGAGTTCACTCAGACTCACGTCCATCGAGTCAGTGATGCCATCCAGGCATCTCATCCTCTGTCGTCCCCTTCTCCTCCTGCCCTCAATCTTTCCCAGCATCATGGTCTTTTCAAATGAATCAGCTGTTCACATCAGGTGGCCAAAGTATTGGAGTTTCAGCTTTAACATCAGTCTTTCCAATGAACATCCAGGACTGATCTCCTTTAGGATGGACTGGTTGGATCTCCTTGCAGTCCAAGGGACTCTCAAGAGTCTTCTCCAACACCACAGTTCAAAAGCATCAATTCTTCGGCACTCAGCTTTCTTTATAGTCCAACTCTCACATCCATACATGACCACTGGAAAAACCATAATCTTGACTAGATGGACCTTTGTTGGCAAAGTAATGTCTCTGCTTTTTAATATGCTGTCTAGGCTGATCATAACTTTCCTTCCAAGGAGTAAGCATATTTTAATTTCATGGCTGCAGTCACCATCTGCAGCAATCTTGGAGCCCAGAAAAATAAAGTCAGCCACTGTTTCCACTGTTTCCCCATCTATTTGCCATGAAGTGATGGGAACAGATGCCATGATCTAGTTTTCTGAATGTTGAGCTTTAAGCCAAATTTTTCACTCTCCTCTTTCACTTTCATCAAGAGGCTCTTTAGTTCTTCTTCACTTTCTGCCATAAGGGTGGTGTCATCTGCATATCTGAGGTTATTGATATACATACTCTTGTTAGTTTTCCTTATGAGGATGTTCAAGTAACTATTGCTAAACTGATGTCACAGTCTCCCTAAAGAATATCATTTCTTTGATTTGAGTTGAGGTTGATGTCCTAATTCTGCACTTAATTAGATATAGATATTTGAGTTGATCATATATTCATTTACTGCTGTTCCATGAGGAGAGAAATTATGCCTGCAGGAGAAGCTGCTAGGACGACCAGATGTATATGAAAGAGTCTTGCTAACTATGACTTCATTCATAAACCAGAGTTGCTTTGTCTTTTACATGATTCTTTAGTTCGTAGCAAATATACTTTTTCCCTGAGAATTATATTTTAGCAATATATTTTTCATTATGTCTATTTTGGTAGCTATTGTACACTGATTACCTTTAAGATCTCTTGGTGAAAGCTCCTCCCCTGCCTGCATCCCCCTTCCCAACCTTTCTCTTTTGTAAAAGAAACCATAACCTCTTTAAACCACCAGGATACCACAGACCTGTTTGTCTCTATTCCATAACTTAAGTATAAATATGTCTTTGTCTGTCTTGTCTGCTAGACTATCAACTCTTCAGGGCAGGAATGTGTCTTGTGCATTATTTGTTTTGTCAAAATCCAGCAGCGTACATAATGCATAGTAATCCCTCAATAAAATTGTTTTGATTTTTCCTTAAATAAAGTAATATATGTATAAATGAGGAAATAATGAAATTCTAAGCAAGGATTATATAGACTTGTCTCCCTTCATTAATCAAGCTAAACTTTCTGAGAAGAATACTGTTGATATTAAAACAAAATTACCCTTAAGAAGTATGGAAGACTATTACTCAGTTATAAAAGACAATGAAATTAGGTCATTTGTAGCAACATGGGTGGACCTAGAAAGTGTCCTATAGAGTGAAGTCAGAAATAGAATATGTTAATTAATTAATTAATATGTCAATAATTAATATGTATATTAATATATATATGTGGAGTCTAGAAAAATGGTACAGTGGATCTTATTTGCAAAGCAGAAATAGAGGCACAGACATAGAGAACAAACATATTGATACCAAGGGGGAAAAGAGGGGTGTGGGAATTGGGAGACTGAGATAGACACATAGACATTACTGATACTATGTATAAAATAGGGAACTAATTACAACATACTGCAAGCCCAGGGAACTCTGCTTAATGCATTGTGGTGAGGAGAATGGGAAGGACATCCAAAAGGAAGTGTATACATACACACACACACACACACACACACACACATATGTATACTTGTGTATCAGTTACACACACACATGTATGTGTATGACTGATTCATTTTGCTGGACTGTAGAAACTAACACACAGAGAAGGCCATGGCACCCCACTCCAGTACTCTTGCCCGGAAAATCCCATGGACGGAGGACCCTGGTGGGCTGCAGTCCATGAGGTCGCTAAGAGTCGGACACGACTGAGCGACTTCACTTTCACTTTCCACTTTCATGCATTGGAGAAGGAAATGGCAACCCACTCCAGTGTTCTTGCCTGGAGAATCCCAGGGACGGGGAGCCTGGTGGGCTGCCGTCTCTGGGGTCGCACAGAGTCGGACACGACTGAAGCAACTTAGCAGCAGCAGCAGCAGAAACTAACACAACATTGTAAAGCAACTATACTCCAACTAAACCAGTAAGACAAACAAACAAAAGCAAGTACATGAGAAAAGAGTTTTAAATCTGTAGCCACTTTAGAAAGGCTAATACTGTCTTTTGGAGTAAAAAGGGAGATGAGTGGGTTGTCTTGACAACCTTCATTGTAGAGGAGGAGTTAATTCTTATATCTGACCTCAGGCTTAAATTGTGATTCTAATGTTAATCATTATAAGACATAAGCTTCACAGCTCATAAATTCAGTCAACCTGTTTCCACTATCCAGAGCCATGTTAAATAAAGAACAGTTTCTAAAGCTTTTTTCAACATTTCTAGAAAATCCTTTCTGCCCTTTTCCAAATTATGTTTCTTGTCATACAAGCTACTTTTCATGAGCTGTCTGCCATGAAGCCCTAAGAATAATGCAGATGTTTGAGTCAATAAATGGTCCATCTCTCTTTCAGACATCCTGCTGCTGCTGCTAAGTTGCTTCAGTCGTGTCCGACTCTGTGCGACCCCATAGATGGCAGCCCACCAGGCTCCCCTTCCCTGGGATTCTCCAGGCAAGAACACTGGAGTGGGTTGCCATTTCCTTCTCCAATGCATGAAAGTGGAAAGTGAAAGTGAAGTCGCTTGGTCGTGTCCGACCCTTAGCGACCCCATGGACTGCAGCCTACAAGGCTTCTCTGCCCATGGGATTTTTCAGGCAAGAGTACTGGAGTGGGGTGCCATTGCCTTCTCTATTCAGACATCCTAGTATATAAATAAAATTGTACCCCACCCCACTCCTTTACACCATACTTAGATCACAATATCAATTCAAACAAAGAAATGGATGTGCTAGGAACTGGACATACAAATGCATTATTTCTCCTCTTTTAAATGAGTAAAGGAAAGGGAACTAATAATAATGTGACACTGTTGTCTACTCACTAACGACAGCGTGGAATAAATAAAAGAGTCTTCCTTTTGTTGTCCTGATGCTGAGATATAAATGGCTTTCATAATGCTAGCAGTACAAATGTCCTCATATTTTAAAAATGTTTGATAAGATACTTATCTGTCATATATTTCAGTGGAGGTGTTTTATGCTTTGTATTGTATCTAATAGGCCTATTCACAAATGAAGAGTATATGAGGGAAAAGATGAACATCACTTCATAACAAGACATTGAGATAAACTCTCCTAAACTATGAAAGCTTCCAAATGCATATGGCCCTTTTATTCATGGCTTTTTTCTATTCAAATACCAAAGTGCTTCAAGTGGCTTTGATAACATACTTATGAATTCATGAAGACGTTTTTCATAATGTGCTCACCTTTGGTGCTGAGAGGTTATGCAGATTGCTTTTATTTGCTTGGCTGGAAAAGAAGATCTAAGAGTGTGTTGCAGATACATCACAATTTAGAACAATTTTTTACATTGTTCTTAGCTATGTTTCACAAACTTGCTGGAACTCTCTACCCAAACTTCAGGCAATGATAAGAATAAATGTCAAATATTATTAGTTCTGGAGTATAACTACTAATTTTGGTTTTGACTGCACAGTACATAGAAAAACCTTGGAACATTTCCAGTTATCTTCACTATCATTTAGCCCTTAAAACCCAGAGCAGACATTTAAAATGAAAAAAAAGAAAAAAGTACACCATTATATTGAGGCGGCAGATGCAAGTTAGCATTATCCGAAGATGAATACTTGCAGCCTTCACTGGCAACCTGACCAGATATATTCTGTATAATTAAATAAGGGAGCAGTTTAAAAAATAAAATTATAACATCTTGGGCAATCTTTTGTAAATAATGGAGTAAGCAGCACAGAGAACAGGAAAAAAAGTCCAAATGTGATTAGCGGTTGCTCTTCATGAGAAATTTTCTCCACCTCTAATTTGACTTTTCTGAAAAGCTTTAATGAATACTTTCCTCGGTGATACTGTTTGTTGTTTTAAATATCATCGTGGCATCTTTGCAGTGTTATTACCATATGAAGAGGACACACTGGCGAACTTTAGAAAATACCAAGTGGCTCTTGGCAGAACGTGTCTGTGTTAACTCGTTTCAGCCCGGCGTGTCGTGTCCCTGTTGCTGAGCTCTTTAGCATAAATGTTAAGGTTATCACAATTCCAGGAAGAAAGTGGACTTTACGAACCCATGCTCTGAAGAAAAGAAGGAAGGAAGCAGAAAGTATTAATACATTGAACAAAGTGAAAGACAAGGTAGTTTAACTTGTTAGTTTGTTTGCTGAACTCAAAAGTAAATATACTGCCGCTGCAAGTGTTCCATTTTTATCCGCCTGCTGCAGTAATGGTTGTGTTACTTCAGGGCTTCTACTTTAATAATTGATCATGGTTTGTATAGCATCAGCTAAGAGCAAAAATAAGAGTGTTGCTTTGAACAAACTGCAGCAATGTTATAGCATTAGGCACAGAAACAAGATTCGGGAAATATAGATATAGAAGAAACAGGAAAAAGATGGATACATTGGGTGGTAAATACTGCTTCGGGCTAGAAAGTAATGAGAATTTTTCCGTAGAGAGTTTTGACCTGCTATTCAAAAATTGTTTCTTGTCTTAATAAATCCTAAAAGTGTAATTTACTTGCAAAAGGGAAAGAACAAAGGCACCAAAATTCTTTTGATAACAACACTTGTTAAGGTTGATAAGTTGGGTTTCAAATGTGTGAAGAAAAATGTGTGACAGTTTGTTTTAAGGTGACAACCTAAGTGTTCAGATACTTCCATCTTTTGCTACTTATCAAGCAGTAGCTGAGTTGTAGTTCCACTTGTACATTTACAGCATAAGCCATACCGAGTAGTATAGGCTGAATTCATGGAGAAAATGTACTTATATTTTCTAGTAAATTGACAACCACAGATCTCTATAATTTTTCTTAAGCTGGTAAAAATAAGATTTTTTTTCTTTGATTTTAATTTGTTTTGCATTACAAATAAGAAACACCACTCTTTTCAGAAAATATTTCTTTCCTCAACATAGAGTTTTCTAAAGATGATGGTTATTATATATTTTCTTCTTTTTCTGAATTGAATCTCATATGATTCACAGGGGTCTCGATTGCTATATGCCAATTACTGCATATATATGTGTCTACTCAATCAGGATTTACATGTCTTATAAACTATTTATGATTTTTTAATTTAGTCTTCTTAATTGCGTGCACATGTATATGTGTATGTACACACACTCGTGAAAATCAACTTGAAGATTAGGAAGAACAAGGTGGTAAATCTAAATTTAAATTACAATTCATGCTATTAAAATAACTACTGTAACCTGCTGCTGTGGTGTGCAATAGTGATAAGATATAAAGCAAAATGACCAAATTTTAATGAATGTAGGGATAACATTATGATGTTAATGATAATCAATGTGACTTATTCCATTATCAAACACATTGCAAAGGCGTGATTATTTATTTTATGCCTAATTACAATGGAGAGAAATAAAGCAATCACGTATTTCATATCAAAAATAAGCAGAAAAAAAGGATCTAGAATAATTTGTTCTCAATTACATAGACCCTTTTGGTAAAAATGATAAAAATGATGCCCCAAATACTTGCTTCATATCTCTACTTTGCATGTACATGTATCCCTGTAATTAAAAGGCAAGTGTTTGGGTTGAGAATTTGATGATCAATGTTAGCTTTTTTCCCAGTGAGTCCTTGGAATGTTTGTAGACCTCCACAGTCAAATGAGTTTGGGGATGTTGAGCTAAATAAAGATAAGTCACTTCTTTTTTTTTTTTAACTGAAGAATTTCTCAAGGCCTTAAGGATTCTAGTGTACACTACAAACCTTTATGCAGTGCCAGGAATGCAGTGTTCCCAAATAGATCTCACCACGAACGTTTTTGTTCAGAATCTCAAGGGACTGGTGAGTCTTGGAACATACTTTAAGAAATACTGATCTTGACCTATACCAACACCAACCCTGATTCACTGTGCAGTGAGAAAATACTTTCCTCATTCTTCGACTTTCGAAATTAAAAAGGTTCCGCAGAATTCCCTGAGTATTTCACAAGCATTGAAAACCCTCTTGATAATTGTTGTCATAATAGAATGTTGTTTAAAATGAAAATGACAAAATTGTTAGATGCAAGGTCAGAGCAGTTGACTAGACTCTAACCAGCTGAAGGATATATGTGGGCAGTAGTCACCATGCATACATGGTTTTGTTTGGGATTCAGCTAATTCCTCTATGGTACACACTTCGGGGAATCACACAGTGAGTTGAAATCATAAATATTAAATGTTTAAATGCCAAGGAACTGTTCAAAATGATTAAAACTTCTCTTCTACTCATTCAGGGTAGATTTCTTATGTCAAGCAGTAACCTAGGAAGTAAGAACACAGAACTGAGAAACCCAGAATCTGTATTTAAGGAGATATCTAGACAGGGAAGACAGACACAAACGTAAACAAGAGCCATGTGTGTTATCAAACAGTGTGTTAGGCCTATGGTGAGGTGGAACCATAGAGTCCTGAGGGTGCATGTGGCAGGGGTTTGGGGACGTTATCCAGACTGGGAAAAGCAAATGGTGATAGTTGAGCTGGTTCATGAGGGAACTGAACAAATTACTCTGGCAGAGAAAGTGCATTCCAAGAAGACAGAATGGCAAGTACAGAGGCACAGGCATAGGAAAAAGTGTGATATGTTTCATGATTCATATATAAAGCTCAAGGGGAGGGGAGGGAAGCTGGAATGGTAAGTTTAAATAGTGATAGAGTTTTCAAATGTTATGCCACTGACTTGGAGGTTTTCCTCTGGGTCTCAGAGAAACCACTAAAGGACGTACATGTATGAGGGGAAAGATAGATGATAGAGAGACAGCCAGAAATAGATGATGATATCTGTGTTTTCTGACATGCATGAAGGTACAAGAGTATGACTTCAGATTGGGAATAAAGTTTGGAGAGTTAAAAAATTATGTCACTTAACAAAGTTTACCCAGGACAGCATGCCCTTGAGATGACATTTAAAAATAAAATAATTGATTACTATATAATTATATCCTATGTCACTGATTTTCAAATTATTTCCATCCTCTCAATCCTTTGCTCATAGATTATGCAATAAAAATAATGAAGTAGAAAAGTACCAAGAGAGGATGGCTTTGTTTGATTGGTAGAGACATGTGTATAAGGGACCCCTGGGAACAACCCAAGTAGACCCTGGGAATTTAGAATAAAATCCTGGAACACAGTGAGGCATAAAAGCATTCTTTTAAGTACTGGCAAATCTGCATGTGTGACCAAACATACTAACCATCTTATTTTGTATTTGAAGGAATTTTGTGCTTTCTCTTTTAAATTATTTTAAACTTGTGGTTTTCTTTCTTTATTGCACAATATGTATTGAGAACATAATACTGGCCCTGGACTAAAAGCCAGGCAAACAGTGGTGAACGTAGAAAACATCCCAGCACCCAAGGAGCTTCCAGGTTAGAAGGGAGACGAGCAAATCATTTCCTAAGGAGGTATGAAGTGGACATTCTGAAAAGTGTTATGGCAGAGACCCCTGGAGCGCCACACAGGACAAGGCTAGTGTTGATTTGATGAGCTGGGCATCCAGAGGAGTCTCCCTGATGGGCTGAAGGTGGAGATACTAGGGTAGGTGAGACTTGGAGTAAAGCTCAGGCTGAGCAAAGTGTGTGGGGAAGTGCTGTGAGACAGCGAGCAAGGCATATTCTAGGAGTTGCCTGCAGGCCATGTGGTTGCAGGGGTGGGGCGAGGTGTTGGGAGTAGAGGTGGGACAGGATAGGAAGCTAGGGTGAGGGAATCAGACTTTGGAAGATTTTACAGGCTGAATTAAAGATGTAATATTTTTCCAAAGAGCAATGGGAAAGCATTAAATGAATCAAAGCAATGTGGCAAAATGTTTCATGAGACTGCACGTGGCACTGCTTCTGTAGGCTATAGGTGGCGACTATGTCAAGTTTTACATTATATTAAGGATTTGGGTATGGCACCCCACTCCAGTACTCTTGCCTGGAAAATCCCACGGACGGAGAAGCCTGGTGGGCTGCAGTCCATGGGGTCTCTAAGAGTTTGGCACGACTGAGCAACTTCACTTTCACTTTTCACTTTCATGCATTGGAGAAGGAAATGGCAACCCACTCCAAGTGTTCTTGCCTGGAGAATCCCAGGGACAGGGAGCCTGGTGGGCTGCAGTCTATGGGGTCGCATAGAGTCGGACACGACTGAAGCGACTTAGCAGCAGCAACAGCAGCAAGGGTTTGGGTATTTTGCCTTAGTAGGTTTCTGACTGCCTTTGATTTAAGACTTTTAGGAATGTAACCTAATGTCAATAATTCCTTCTGGAGTTCTCTTTTAGGCTTCCATACCTGAGGTCACAGGATTTATTTTCAAAATAAGTCCAGGTCAACTGAATTCAGCAATGATTGGCAAACTATCAAACATTTAAAGAAGAAGAAGAAGAAGGGAAAGTGTTCTGTTTATAAGATAGCAAAATTCTGTCCAAACCCTGGAAGGTAGAATAGCACTGACCTATGATAATTAACTTAAAGAAGAAAACACAGCATTAAATTAATTGCTCAGCTGGAAATTATTTAGTAATTCTCTGACTTTTAAGTCTCAGGGGTTTTCTTCTTGATATAATATTGTTAGACATCTTAAAATCATCTGAAAATGTACATTTTGGAAGCCGTTACTTTTCTTCACTTTTAGTTTGCAAGTGTTCGTTTATGTGTCTATTAATAATAAACATTTCTTGAAGGCTCAGTATCTTGTATGTAAGCCCTAAATCTGAGCATTTTAAATGATCTATCTCATTGTACTCTCACAGATACTTACGTAAAGTACAGGAATTTTTACTCTTATTTACAGACAGGAAACAGGCTTTAGAAGTGGATATGCTCCAATGTCATGCTGACCTATAATACCTAAATAAACAGCTGGGGCCGTTACTATTGCCACTGTTGCTGCTGAGTGGGAGGGTGGAGGGAAGCAGTTAAAGAGGTCACTGAATTAGGATTGGTGACTTCAGGTCAGGTCCAATCTTCCCAGGTGCGTGCCCTTGATCAAGTCTCTTTACTCATGGGCCCTTCATCCTTAAAGGAAAGGACTTGATGAAATACTGGACCAGATACTACTCAAAAATTTATCATTGGATTCACAAACTTTTAATAGTTAGGTACAGGGCTTCCCAGGTGGTGCTAATGGTAAAGAATCCTCCTGCCAATGCAGGAGACACAAGAGATGTGGGTCCGATCCCTAGGTCAGGAAGATCCCCTGGAGAAGGGAATGGCAACCCACTACAGTATTCTTGCCTATAAAATCCTATGAACAGAAGAACCTGGCAGGCTACAGTCCATGGGGTCACAAAGAGTCAGACATGACTGACTGACTGAGCACAGGAGCTAAGCAAAGAGATGCAATGGGATAGCAAAGATGAGCTCTATAAAAAGTAGGCAATATGGCTTCTTTGTGACACCAAGCAAAGCTACAAGATGTCAGAAGGCTGTGGCTGGGAAGATAGACTAGATTGTGTTCCAAAGAATCATAAAATCTGGAAAGAAATCTGGAATTATTCCATTAGGCAATAGGATCACCAAATAAAGTAAATTCTGGAGTATTTCAGTCATGTCACGAAACTGGAAACTCAGACCTGGAAACTTCCTTTTTAAATTAGCTCAGATACCTTCTTGCTTTTCTTTGGTATTTGTGGTCTTATCTACTAAGGCTGTTTCCTAAAATTCTCAAGTTATACTTTTATGTATGATCGCATAAAATACCATACTATACTTTAAAACATAACCAGCTATAGCTTTCAGTATTATCATGTTAATTTGACTTAAATTTTGGATTATTTTAGCTATCTTGTGTCTCATTGTGTGAAATTGTCTCCGTAGAGGGCATTTTGGTTGTTCTACACCATTTTCATAGGGCCTATAAATCAACAGCTATCTTCTTTCAGTTGAATCATTTTTTCCTCCTTTTTGAATTCTTAAGTTAGCATTCTCTCCTTCTCTTTGAAAACTTCAGTCAATATATTTGATACTCACTACTCTCAAATACAGAAACACAAAGTATGAGCATTGTTTTTTGCATCCTAAAAGGAGTTGCATTTTGTTGGCAGTGATACCTACAGACTGGCCTTCTACACTTGCAATTTGTTGATTGGCATAAGGGAGAAGCTGCAAACCAAAGAGAACCAAGACAAATTGGAAACCAGTCAGGGTGAGAGTGACCTGGTTAATCAGGCAATGCAGGAGTAAAGGGGGTAGAAAAGAAGGGTGTGCAATGGTGCATTTTAAGTGAGAGTTTTGAGAAGTTTTGTTGGAGAATTGGGTGATTTTGAGATATACCCACTGTATGAAATACAGGAGTAAAGTTAGGAAGATATTTTTAAGATTTTTGTGTCTTCCTAATATAAATTCTATTTGTTAACTATTGAGAATGAAAATGTTTGTCCCCAAATTTTTACTAGTGGATATATTTTTTTTAATTGTAAAAGAAATCAATATTTTTATGGGGGATGGGGCATGCTGGAATGGAGCAGCACTGTTCAGGTTGATGATAAGCCTCATATCCGCTAACGTCTAAGGTAGAAAACTTATGGCGACTTTAGAACCAGAGATTTCTAGGATACATTTTTCCATTTTTCTGATGAGAAAAATCATGCTGATGGGGACAATTTGCTACTCAGACCATAAGAGTCTAGTTCAAGTGGCCAAGGAACAAAATGAAGAGAGTTATTTAAAAAAATATTTTCCTTTTCCTGTGTTTCTGACATTTGACTTATGATGATAAAAATGGTAAAAGAAAAATCACAAATATATAAAAAAAAGCTAATCTAATAAGAAATCAGAATACTGAAAATTTTAAACTATGTGAATTGACTAACGTAAGAACGATTACACAAATAGTTTTCACAAGTTGTAGGACAGCCATTCTTTCATTGGACTTAATTGTTTTCTATAACATGTAGGGAAATGTTCTCTTCTCTATGAACACTTACAGGTCTTGCCATTATGATTTTGTTCTTTCTTGTATTAATTTATGTCTCTAGCTTCCCTTTTCTGGGAAGTTCATTGAGAGGAAGAGCTAAATCATATTTTTTTTCTCATCTTCATTATCTTAGAAAAACCCCTACCTAGTAGCTACTCATTAAATGTCTGAAGAATCCTTTTTAAAGACACTATTACATTTGAATTGAGATCTTTACATTATTCTCTACTGTTACAAAAATATAAGAAAATATTTCATCTACATGACAACTTTCCAGATAAAACTAACTGACTCTTCAGAAGTCTCTGGCAAGGGCAGCCAGTGCATGAGACTGTGTCTAGTATAAATAACTGTTAAACTCACTGACTGATACATTTTGGGGAAATTATTTTGAAATGATATATGATCAGTCTGTTTAGTTTCACCCCCAGATCCCTGTCCTTCTTGGTTGTGGCTATGCTTGGTCTGAAGCAACAAGTGCATGTGAAAGGAATGAAACATGAAATCTCTCTCCATCAGATTGTCCATTAAAATCATTTCATTTTTCCCTCACATGTAAGCTTCTAAAATTTCTCACTCACTCTGCATTTCCTCTCTGTTAAATAATGATATACAGACTGTCTCTCCAATTTCCAACAAAAAGCATAGTAATTATTGTTTCTCCTTCCACTTATTTAATAAATTCAGTGGATACAAATTGCCTTGACCAGTGTACCAAGAAGCATACTTAAAATTACACAGAATTTAGAATTTCACAAAATCATGGTAATTTTTCATTCTTGCCAGTTCTACTTCTTAGGGGTCTTAAACGTAAGTTTTGAATTTTAAAGAAGAATTTTAATCATTAAAAATAAATATGAATCCTATTTTATATTTGACCTAGCCAAAATTCTTCACAATGCACATATATTTTGTCAGAATTACAGAGACAGCCCTGAATTTATGTTTCCAAATGCCCTAGGACTTATTATGAGCTATATGCTCATTTAAGAGCAGAATTTTTCCCATTGTACATAATGACATCATAGACAATTGTGATGATTTGTAGATTTGTGAAAAGTGCCAGCTCTATCCCACGTATCAATAGATGCTTCTGGGCTTTTCATGGATATCATTGGTATTGCTAGTGTTTTGTGGGGAAAAAATGTCCTCATATGGGAAGTGTCTGTCCTACATGTCTTGGACATACAAACTGCAGAACAGAACAGGCTTTGGAAGGAAATAATACTCAGTTCGCAGTATAACATTTCATGAGGAAAACAAGTGTCTGGAACTGGAAAGATGATTCATTTTTCATGCTATTAATAAAGCCTTAATAAAGGGATTTTTAATGTGAATATTCCATGATCTTTCTCTCCTGTATGGCAATAGAGTAATTTGCCTACTTAGAGGGTATTTTTCTAGACACATGATGATTCTTCAGTATTATTGTGTAAGTAATTGCATTTTAAAGGCTATAAGCCTCACAGGGTCTGTGTCTAGCACTAGAGCTCCAAGAGGCAGAAATAAATCATAGCATTCCACCCATCGTCCTGACAACCTTTAGGTTTGTATAGAATTATTTCACCTAAGTCCCAGACTCTATCTATTCTTTTACTCCTGTATGCCAGAAACTATGCTGAGTTCTAGATGAGGCAAAAAGGTAATGAAAAAACAAACAAACAAAAAAACTCAGAAGAATAAGTTTTCAAACTATGGAGAAAGATGCATTGTAGTTAAATGATTACTAGTTATTTTGCTCAAAATCTCTTGATGGTGAGTCCTTCCCTGGCCACAA
The DNA here is from genome assembly GCF_032452875.1 of Bos javanicus. Classification (NCBI taxonomy): domain Eukaryota; kingdom Metazoa; phylum Chordata; class Mammalia; order Artiodactyla; family Bovidae; genus Bos; species Bos javanicus. The sequence goes on along the minus strand of NC_083869.1, from coordinate 53,453,984 downwards.
CTATCAACAGTATTAATCACCGCTTCAATACTACACATCTTTCATTTAATCCTCTTAGAACTCCACACTAACCAAAAAGGTGTGTAATACAATATTATATACCACATGCTATAAACATATAGATTAATTGTCTTATTCTATTTCCTGTGATTAAGACTTGAATCTAAATTCTATGAGATTAGAAATTTTATTTTGTTCAGAGATATATCCTCAATGCCTAGCACATAATGGAAGCTTGATAAATTGTTGCTGAGTGAATGAAGATGGTAGTATGATTTGTAGCATAGGATGCTTTTACCATGATATGGAAGCACAAATGGGAAGCTTGCATACAGAGAAAAAAAAATTTTTACAGGGAATATGATATTTCATCTGGGTTTTGATAGATGAGTAGGAGTTCACCTTGCAGGCAAGGAATTGTGTACAGAGACTAATTCAGGAAGATTGAACAGCACCTATGAAGCATAGATATGTTTGTTGACAAAGAGTTGTCAATTCTGGGAGAGAATATAAACTCAGTAAGTGTTGAAGGGTATTTAGCGTAGAGTGGCATGATCAAGAAAGGTCAGAGAAGAAGATTGGTGAAAGAGGATCAGAAAACAGAGATTGGACTATTAAGAGTCTTATATACCATGGTCAGAAGTTTGAATTGCATTCTTCAGGCAATAAATAATCTTCAAAGGATTTTCTGCAGAGAAAGATCACAATTGTCCTTGAAAGATCACTCTGTTGGCAGTGTGGAAAATGGATAGGTACTCAATATTTGTTGAGTTAATGAATGATTTCTCAACAGTACTTTAGACCTTACAATTTGGTGATTCTTCAAGCTTCACTATAAATATTGACAGATTGTGAAAATAAATATCTCAGAATGATGGAGCAGTTCTATTGTAGAAGACAAGATTATACCCAATTTTTCAGAACGTAAAAAATGGGGAACTTTCCCTAAACCTCTCAGCAGTTTCATAACTATTCGTATCATTACACTAATCTTGGTTACTCCTATTAATGATTTCTTTTCTCTGAAAATCTTTAACTGCCTAACAGAAGCTGTCTACTTTAGAAACAAAAACAACTTTTTGACTTTTTGCTGTCTGCCAAAATTGATTTGCTACAAATCAAGTTTAGCTATGTACTTCTTATTCATTATGGAAAGTAGTTAATGCAAATTTAAATATCAACGCTCCCTACCACAGATAAAAACAAACTTACATGAAAAACAGATTGCCAGGCAGGCTTTGAGGAGTCTCCGATGTACACACATTCAGAACGATTACTCATTCTGAATTCCTTTCAATAGCACACCTCTCACTCTCTCACCTTCCCGAGTACTGTGGGAATTGGATCTTAAATGAAAACCCTTCTTTTTTTCTGATTGTTTGAAAGTAGTTAGCATCGTTAACCTTTCCTGGAAAAGTAGATACCTACAAAAGTAACATAGGTAATTTGGTATTCCTTCTTTCAAAACCTAATATCTTTATCAAGAACAGAGATTATAGGTATCTTTCAAGTCTGAAATTATTTCTTTGAAGAGTTAATATTAAGGAAGTGCTAATTTTTCTTAAAATCTCTCTGGCTGAAATATATAAAACAAAGTTAACACCTTATGAAAGTACTCTATTTGTCATTAATGCAATAGTACTTTTTCTAAAATTTGACATAAAGTGTTTACAAATTTCTATCAGGCCAGTTAACTCTGTCCCAAGGAAAAGCTGAGAGTGTCAGGCAGACCATGGCTTGTGAAGGACATTGAGTGATTTATTTATCACATTTATTCATTCACCTTATACATTTGTTACTGAGTGCCTCATAGGTGTCAGGCAGATAGGAATGAAGATCCATAAGACTTTTTCTAGGAAGGAGCTCACACGACATTAAAAAAGGGGAGAAAGACAATAAACAAATAAACAAGGAAGCTGCAAGAAGTATCAAGTAGTTCTAAGGCTTTGATGAAAATAAAACTAAGGAAAAAGGCTGCAAGGCTACTACTGTACCTTCCAGTGCTATTAAGTGGTCATAAGAATCTTGTCTTTTAGTTGGTCCCAGATTTTCTCAGGCCTCTCTTACTTCAGCCATTGTGTAATTCAGCAACAACCATGAATCACTAGCAGCTGAGTGTTTTGGGTTGGTCATTTACCAAACTTTTTACCCTACACTGATGACATTTGAAAGTTATCTGGCTTGATTAGCAAATACATTTATTTCAAACTGATTTCCTATTAACAGATTTAAACCATCTCAAAAAATAGAAATTATGCTTTCAATAGTTAAAAGTATCTTCTGGGTTTGGAGTGTATAAAATCAGAAGAAAGAGCTACAATTAGCCTAAGCCAGTCTCAGTTCAAGCTTCCCCCACATGATTTTACTAATACCCTTCAAATTCTGACTTCTGCCATTCCAGCCATATGTCTCTTTAAGCAGATCCACTCTGTGGTGCCAAAGTGTGTCAAGGACATTACTAGGTTACCAAAAACATTTTTTTTTATGTGCAACTTTTTATAATATTCCAAAGTCTTCTTCCACCTGAACCCCACCCCAACCCCTAAAATACAGTTTTAATAACACACATTAAAATGCCATGCTGATAATAAAACCAGAGATATATTACAGGGAATCTGTCTGCATTTTTTTAACGCCTTTTGGCACTAGCATAATGGCGTAAGCACATGGACTCACACACATTGCCTAATTTCTTTTCTTTTTTTTTTTTCGGCTTTGGGTACAAAGTAGTGCAAAAATTTATAGTGATGTTATTCAGTGTATAAATGTCAATTTAAGAAAGAGCTGAGAGAGAGGGATATAAATTTGTGTTTGAGAGATGTACTAACACAGTAGAACTGTGTATATAAGGGATGTGACTTTTTAGTTTCTGATCGCAGTTTTATAATCATATTATCCTGTGTTGCTGTTGGGGAAAGCAACAAACAGTGGCTTCTGCCATCTCAATGAACAGAGAGATCTCTGGAAATTGCACCTGTTCATTATTATGTGAGAAAGCCTTCTGTGGGCAGAGAGGAGGAATTCAGTCTTATTCTCAAACTGTTGCCTAATTCCTATAACTTGTGCATATTTTCTGAGTGATGATTGTACAATCTGCTACACATTTTGGGATAAAAACATTATTGAAATTGAGCATGCTAACTTTAACCAAGCTGCATATTTTGTGAATCGGGTTGTAAAGTTGACTGCCACAAGACAGCCATGTCCTATAAAAATTAGCATATATACACACACTCACCAATCCACACCCACACACATATGTTGACACACACACACATACTCTCTCACAAACACACCAGGGAGGACATAATTTAACGCTTGGAGGCTCATTACTCTTCTAAGATAAAGAGTTAATTTTTTTTTTCCCCTACTGCTCTTCCCGTCTTTGAAACACCATGAGTCATGGTGTTTCCCATTTAACAAACACCATGGCTTCTTTATTGTCTGTGAGGCTTCCATGTACTGCAGTAAATTTGGATTGAATATGTTATATCCCAGTTGACAGTAGTGATTAAGCCAAAAATAAGTGCATTCTCCTTTAAATGTTAGCTGTAGCATCAAGAAGCATCCTCTACATTATGCTGTACTCAAACAAGTCAGTCTGCACAGACCAAAATGTTGATGGATATACAGCAGATCAAAAAGAGGAGAGGCATTTTGAAGTACTCGTTATCTGTCTGAGACTATAGGCTTCTGCATTTGTACCTCTTTGCAAAAGAGACTTCGTATTATTTTGTCAGTTTGTTTCAATTTGAGAGGTGTTGAAATTGGTATTCATTTTTTGATATAACCCTTACATTGTACAATTTACAAAAACTGACTGAAAGAGATAAATTAAATGGGTAGAAATATTTTCAAATCAAAGACCAACTGACATATATAAAAATGATGTATGTTTCCTACATGGTCCACAGGGAGAATTCTGCAGGCTTGCTATGATCTCTACAATTTGCTTCAGGGCAAACTAGATTCTGGGATATTCTATTATCCCTTTGGTCTGTTTATCATGGAAACTGATGTACAAATCGAGAGTACTTTTTGGTCTCTTTCTTTATATATGGTTGGAACTGGTAAGAATTCACTTATCTCATGTCCTCACCTTCAGTAAAGTGCTACAGAAGAGTTCAGTGACCAGTAATCAATTATTATTGAGAAGCAATCAATTGCTAATTTCCATAATTATGCACATCTAAACACTATGAACAAGAAAGAGAAACAAAGCTGCACTCCAAGCATTGCCTTGTTAGCAGTATTTTGTTAACACAGGCTCTAAAAAAAGCTGCCGCAGCTGGTACCACAAATGTGTTTCCAGTATTCAGGCCATCAACGTGATTCGTCGCTAAATGTATAGAATCAGCTTCTTGCTAAAAACTACAATTACAGGTGATATACAGATTGAAATCACAGGGCTGGTTTGTCGAAGAAAATTGTCCTAATGATGGGTTTTCGGATGGGGAATGCAGCTCTTTTCTTTCTCTGTGATGGGTTGTGAAGGCAGCTGCACCTGCCTCTATGCTGTATTCTGCCGCACTTAATGATATCTGATGATATCATTAGGCAAAGTGTTCATAAACAGATGTTGAGCCTGTGCCTAAATGCTGTCAGATGAGCGGTTGCTGGCCTGAAACAGTATTATTTATATAGAACATTTACGTTTGTTATGTTAATAACCCCACTATTAGCTCTCTGGATGTTACGTTAGGAATGTAAATGTAGTTAATATGAATAACAACCTCTTTACTCTTTGTGCTGCAGTTGAGTATAACTTTTAGGCTTTGGGAGAGAAACAAAGATACCCCCACCAAGTCCTTTCGACTTCTTTTTTTTTGACACCATTTGAAATTTTGATCAAAAGATAAATGGTAAGAATTTGTAGGACAGATGCTAGATACTAGGATTTGATTTTCCTAGCAGTTAATCATTTCAAGAGATTCTGATATCTATGTGTTTCCTTGTGTGAGCCCAACCTGTGACCCTAATACACTTAGTGTGGTCATCATGGACACCAAATTGACACCATTTCTACTGGAATGTCCCCAACTGTTGGGATATGGGCCCGTTTCCTCCAGCTCTGTTTCTGACAATCCCACATCTTTTCCACGCAACACATTGGGACACTAGTGTCATGTGTCCTAGTCATTTGTTTTCACATGTGTGTTAGTGATTTAGGCTTTACCTTGATGTCACAGTTGCAGGGCCTAAAAATATCACATGACAGTTACTATCTCTGTGTATGTATTTAAGCCAAAGTTGAATTTTATACCGCATAGTTAATTCATGCAGAGTAAGTTATGTAAATTCTGACAGTCATCAAATGTGCAATATTTTTGTGAAATACTGTTCTACTGTGATAGCCGCATTATTTTTTGAAAGTGCCTTTGTCATTTTTATGACATTTTAACTCTTTCAAGAGTTTTCAATATTGAAAAAAATGCACTTGTTTATTTTTAAGGTCCAAAAAACTATTATTTGGAATGTTTATTGAGGAAAAAACAAAGGGTGTTAAGCCAGTGCTTTCTTATAACCATAATTAGAGATTAGAGAGGCTTTGGACATGTCATTCTCATCTCAAGTAATGCTTATGAAATCATTCATATTACTAAAACTGGTAAAGACATCCTTGTGTGTTTGTTTCAGAGACTCTAGGTGTGAACAGTGTACTAGAGATACGTGTTTACATATATAACTTCTTTCATTTCATCTTATTTTTAAGGATAATCTGAATTACCTGTGATTTTAAATAATCATAATGGAATCTCAGGAAAATTTTTTCTGGGCTTCTTACTACATGTCATTTCAATTCTGGTCTAGGAAATACTAGAAACTTCAGATTTTTTTTTGATATGGAGATTTACTAACATCTCCCAAATAAGGAAACAGGAAAAAGTAAATTGAAACAGAGGATATTTTGTTCCATACAAATTGCTTCCTGACTGTGATGTTTACATGGATTTTTTTTAAATTGTAACTTCTCCTAAAATTGGAAACATAACATTTCTTAAAACATCTCAGGTAGTAAGACTATCAAAACTTTGCTTGTGAGAGAAATCTGTGTACTGGAAGGAAGGAACTAACTTTCAGCATATTCTGAAGAACATAGGTAAATATAAAATGTCAGAGGACTCTGAGGACCTGTTGAACTATTTAGACTTTTCAACACGTCCAGTGTGCCTTTTATAAGGGAAAATCTTAAGTGGGGAGTAGGAAATTTCAACCACCATGGAGGGTATTTTATTTGCTTGATACAGTCTAAAGTTGTTCAGAAGAAACTTGAGATTGCCTTTTGTTTGTCCACTCAACACTTAGGAAATCTAGCCCATGAAAATATTCATTCCAAACTCCTCAGAAATTTAGGTCAGTTTGAGTGAGAGGATAAAGGAACTATGGAAAGCATCAACTACTGTTGAAACAAGATCAATTCATCAAAGTCCATTTAAAATGCATGGAAGCCCACCACTGTTTCCAGGAAGTCTTCGTTTCCTGTCTTCTTTTCAGTAGCAGTAGTTCTGACTAGTTTGTTAGGATGAATGCATGTCTGTGGCAAATATTAACTTATCTTCATTATGAAAGATGGAACTGATGTAGTCATCTAGCTGGTGATTTTCCAGAATGTTTCAATTTCCTAGGTTGAAATGGGTGATGGTCACTTTCAAATAGAAAATATCTCTGCTGAGGCCAATTGGTGTATTCTACTTTTTAAAACATTTCTATTTACCTAAAGAACTAGATTATTATATAAATCTCTTGATACATAATATTATTTTTATTGGTCTGATGACATTATTACCCTACATACAAGGACTGTTGTTTTTCCTATGTCCTATAAAAGACTGCAGAATTCAAGAGTAAAGTAATGGTATACATCAAGAATCAAGCAATGTGTATTCTAGTGTTGGCTTAACAAATGCTTAGCAAGTGTAGGTTTGCATACAAATGTCTAGCAAATGCATTACCTTTCTAGGCCTCCATTTGTCTGCTGTGATATAGCTATACCTTATTGTTTTGCTTCTTGGAAGGATATCTGTATACATGATAAAATACTAAGATTTGTAGAAATATATCATGTGAATCCAATTTTAATTGAAACAAAAAAACTAGTGGCAGTGTTACTTTATTAAAATATAGTAGGCCTTTTGAGAAAATACATTAGAATAAATACTTATTAGAGAATACCTCCTGTGATGACAGCAATAATAATCTTGTCATTGGTTTTATTAGCTTTTTGTTATTATTTTCATAAATTTTTGTTTAGATCTCCAAAATGGAGAGGAGGTATGCAAAAATAATTTTTACCAACACAAATGATACATATTTGTTTTTTGTCAGAATATCCTTCCCTTTAGTGGAACCCACTTAAAGTGAATCTGTCTGTTCATGTTTATAATTAGCTTAGTTTTCAACATGTTTTTATAAAACATATCTTTGATTCACTGATATGGCATTTTGTGTCTCTTGTGTGTATCCTCACTGGAACAACCAGAGACTTTTATCAGTTGCCTGAGTGTCAACATCTATAATAGTTAGGACATTTCATGTAGAATTTCTTTAATGAATATAAGAAAAATGTTTGCCTTTTAAAAGTAAAACTGTATCTTCAAAGATAGGTCGTAACTCGTTTTGTATCAAAGACAAGTTAGAATCGCTTAGGAGATAGTAATCATTCAGTATTTTATTTTATCATTTTTTCCTAATTAATGAAATTATATTTTTGTCATCAGTTGGATCTCAAGGAGCAAATAGGAAATATAAAACATTTAGCTACCTGTCCCTGCTCTTTTTATGTATTTTACTGGACTTTCTTGAAGGCCATCAGGGTCTCCGTAGGAGAATATTTGGAGACAGTAAACATGGAATTATTATTAAAGTTATCAGGTCAGTAAACATATCATAGTTACTAAAGTTAACAGTTTAAGAATAGATTAAGTATGCAGAGACTACTTTTGTCAGTAAAGAATGCAAAAAGTATATGTGTTCATTCTTATTTTTTACTTAACATGTATAAAGTCTATTGGCTTCTTCCTACAATTTTGGGGCTTCCCTGATATCTTGGTAAAGAATCTGCCTACAATTTGGGAGACCAGGGTTTGATCCCTCGGTTAGGGAGATCCCCTGGAGAAGGGAAAGGCTACCTACTCCAGTATTCTGGCCTGGAATGCTATAGAATGTATAGTCCATGGGGTTGCAAAGAGTTGGACACAACAGAGCGACTTTCACTTTCACTTTCTTTCAGTATACAGTGGCCATAAGCAATCAATTAATAAGAAAAAATAATTTAAAGAATCATTACAAGTTTCTGATAAGGCATATCCTTCCACTGGGTTCTGTAATACCATCAGGGAATTGTCCAACATAACTGGTACCTCAGAGCTGATTTTCACCTAAAAAGGGAGTGGGGGATGAAGAAAGTTTTGAAAAGCAGAGAACGAGAAAGCAAGACTACTGAATTTTGGATATAGCACTATGAACCAAATTCTTCTTTCATTAAACAAAATGTTTAAATTGACAAAAAAAATATGTTTGCCATGATGCACAGAATTTGCTTCCGGTGGTCAAACAGTTACTTGGGTCTATTTCTTCTACTCAGAAAAGGTTTTTTAACCTGAGAAGATATGTGATGCTGTGAATATGCTGTTGGCCCAGATTTGAGCACTTGTAGTTACCTTTGATTAAGCCAGAGACTTGTAGTAGGAAGATTAATGTCAGAAGATTTCCCATTTTTCAGTCTTGTATCTACATCAATAAGATTGAACTAATTGTGGCTCAGCCGGTAAAGAATCCACCTGCAATGCAAGAGACATGGGAGATGGGAATTTGAACCCTGGCTTGGGAACATCCTCTGGAGCAGGAAATGGCAACACACTCCAGTATTCTTGCCTGAAGAAATCCCATGGACAGAGAAGCTTGGCGGGCTACAGTCCAAAGTGCTGCAAAGGGTCGGAACAGCTAAGCATACATGGATAGTATTAATAATAATTGCTAATGGGCATTTAAAAAATGAACTACTTTGGTATCTTTGCTGTAATATGGCATGGAATTAGGACTTTATTTTTATCTTAGATAACAGAGAATGCTTTTTATCCCTAGAAGTACATAAAGTCTCATTACAATATTTTTATAATATGAACAATGAACAATCAGAAGTTCATTATTTATAACATACATTTATTCAAAAGATATAAATTTCCTAGAATTCATTACCTTAAACAAAATTGTTAGATACTGACTTTAAGTGTGTATACTCAGTCGCTCAGTCATGTCCAACTCTTTGTGACCCATGGACTGTAGCCTGCCAGGCTCCTCTATCCATGAAATTCTCCAGGCAAGAATTCTAGAGTGGGTTGCCATTTCCTACTCGTGGGTAACCTTCTGACCCAGGGATGGAAACTGCATCTCTTGCATCTCCTGCATCCAGGTGGATTCTTTACCCCTGCATCACCTGGGAATCCCATTTATACCTGCATTACTCACCAAGAATTCAGACAAAGCTTCACCCTAAATAACCTGCCTTCCAACCATCATTACAATAATTCTTTGTGTTTCTGATCATATTGTTGTAGAATTTTATATGTTTTTCCCCATTGCCTTTGGCATAGAATACCCCAACTTATTTAGTGATTTTAAGGTTTTAATGGCATATTTTCCAGAGGAATTTATAGTCTGGGAAACATTTATACAAAGAGCTTTCTTTATGAATTACCACCAACTGCTGAAGAAGTTTGGAGAAGGAAATGGCAACCCACTCCAGTATTCTTGCCTGGAGAATCCCATAGACAGAAGAGCCTGCTGGTCTACACAGTCCATAGGGTCGCAAAGAGTTGGACAAGACAGTGATTAAACCACCACCACCACCACTCAAGAAATTAGTTCTAGAAAATTATATTTTCAGGATTCATTTAGTATGCCTTTAATAGACTCGTCTTTTGTTACTTTCCAGAGTCATTAAAATAAAATAATGATCTGTAAATATGGTTATCTTCAAAGTACTTAAGAATTTGGGGTTAATTTCAATCATTTATGATTAGCATTTTTTTTTTTTTTGAGTAGCATTTTCTAAAATGTGGCTCATGGTCTTCCTGATACTCTACAGAAAAATCTGTAGTCAAATAAGTACACAAATAAGTGTACTATTTGTGTGTACTATTACCCTCATAGAGAATCATAATACATATTAATGTTAGAATGAGAGGAGTCCTGCATAAAAATATTTATCTGCCTAACTCTGTGTTTTAAAAAATTTATATGATTATGGAATTCCCTTTTCTCTTTGAATTATATACTGCAGAATTGCTGTTCAACACAATTTACTTCAAAAACATTGTTTTAAGAATTGTTTCTCATGAAAGGGGTAGGCAGAACGCTTCCTCATAAATAATCTGAATTATATTGAAAATTCTAATGTTTCCCACATTCTTGAACCAGTTCATTGAATATCTAAACTGTGTTACCCAATTAGTTATAAATATTTCCTAAGGAGTGGACAATACTTGAAAGCTTCGTTACCTCATTACTAACACCAAAACCATTAGTTCAAATTTTACTTTATGGATTTTCAAATTTAGGATTTCTTATACTGTTAAAATGACACATAACTGAATCAGAAAAAACATTATGAAATAATTCCAAAAATCATTATTTTTCGAAGAAGGAATAGCTACGCTCATGCATTTTTAAAGAATTAGAAAGTGAATGAGCAGGGACTGGTTGACATTAAGGCAAAGCCAAGATGGCGTGCTGCAATTCATGGGGTCACAAAGAGTCGGACACGACTGAGCAACTGAACTGAACTGAAGATGAGCCTGGGTTCTTAAGAGAAACTTGTTGAGATAGAGAGTTTCATTACTTTTTCAGCAAACTGGGCAAGTGCAACTGTGCATTGATACTCCATCAGGGAATAGATAAACATCCTTCTGGTCCCCACTCCCTTGATTTAGGCTAAATTTACGGTGTAAAGGTGATTTTGCCTCTATAAACATCTTTCCATCTTTGACAGTCTCCACAAGTGGTTACTCACTCAGTTGTATAAATGTACTCCCTTTGAGTCTTCAACTCTTCAACTTAGACCAATAATCAACGCTTCTTTCCATTCAAGGATCTAAAATTATAAAATAGGTGCAGCCCAATTTCATTATTTCATTTTATTTGTTGATTGATTACAAAACTGAGGAAATAAAACTTACAAATTGTTTAAAGCAAAACACTGAACTTATTCTGAAGTATCAGTAATTGATTCTTATTGCTAAATAAATATTTCCTTGGAATGTCAGTCATTGTTTTCAATTCAAGAATGCCAATAACCAAGTCATCACTGAAGTCTGGTGCTCCAAAGATATAGATGGATCAAGCATTTAAGCCTCTAAAATGATGTTCTCCATAGTGTGGTTTCATCTACTTTGTTATTTTTCTTATAATAAGGCCCCTTTCATTTGCATTGGCTTTGTAAAACATAAATGGCCCTCTGAACTACTTCCTGATGAATGAACTCCTAACAGGAATGAAAATTATCCCACATTCATAGATTAAAACAAGACATCCCTATCAACTCCAAATGTCTTCACACTCCCATAAAAAAAAAAAGAAAGAAAAAGAAAAACTGGTGAGCTCTGAGGTTCAGTACAGGAGGCAGAGTTTGAAAACTGCAGCTCCTCCTTCCAAAGAACTATGCTTACCTCAGTCAGAGTGAAAATGTCAAAATCTGTGACACAATGATAGTGGCAATATTTGTGTAAGCAAGTGTCTCGTTGAAAGCAAAGAAGCACGTTGCTTGAAAGGCTCCCTTAGAACCTTGAAATAGAAGTATGGCTGCCTAAGAACACACTCATACACACAGTAGTATTTCAGCACTGCTGATTTAGCTAGCGAACAAAATATGGTTCAAATGGCTTAACAATCCTAGAAACGGAAGGCACCAGTTTAATGAGGTCTCCTCGGCTTGAAATTAAAGTAGAAGGAATTTTACGGGGAACAGTATTCAATAACAAAATATTAAATGATAAACACAGATTGCTTAAAATCAGACGGGCCATTTTAAGAAAAGCATTTTAGCTCATCATGATATGTAGCACCTTATTTAAATTAGGAGGTGTTAATTCGTAGCTTGAATAATATATTAATATAATATGTAAAGTGAATGGCATTGTTAATCACAGTCGCGCCTGGAACGACTTTGCTTCTGTGCACTGAATGTTAATTTTGCAAAACATTAATTTCAAAGATTTTGCAGCAGTGCTTTTGTAATTAAATATTAATGTCACATGTTATTGCAGTAGCATGTTTATGAAAGCCGGCAACACTTCAAGTCAACTCATTTGTTTTTATATTTATTCTTGTACATCTGCAATCCCTTCCATTTCACAATTTCAAAGTGAAGGCCATTTTGAATAGTCAATATGTGAACATTTTTCATTGTAAGCGTTTTTTAACATCCAACAGGGTAAATATTTAATGTTGTGTTTTTAGCTGGTATAATTTTTCAGAAAATTGGCTATAACTTTTAACAGCTCAAAGGTACCTAAACTGTCTCCAGTTTTGGCTTAAGTGATCTGAAAATAATGTAGCAATAAATGTGATGAAGCTGTGTAAAAATATTTAAGAATTAGAAAGCTTTATATGAAAATTTGAAATTAGAACTGCAATTCTGAGCGTGAGATATCTCCGCGGTTACTTATCTTCATGTGTTTTCATTATGGCACTCTATTATCTCAAGAAAATTTAAAAGATGGAACAGACTTTCAGTTAACTTTGTTCAAGTTCCATAAGGAGACAAAGAATAGAAAAATATCAGTTTGCAGTGATATGCTTCACTCTTAATATGTTTCTTGAAGTTATACTTTTGCTTTAAAAGAAAACACATTTTATGCTCACCAGGTTACTTCAAGTATACACAATATATATGTCATTACATTGGTTTACCCATGACTATTCTGACTAAATTGCTACATCCAGTGATCTTGCCAATGATACTTCCAATCTGCTAATTATAGTTAGCCTAAAAATTAAGTCACTTCCAGTTTTGAGCCTTGACAAGAAATAACAGTCAAGAGATTTCAATTTAAAGCTATTATTTTAGCCATCTAGTAAAGTCATCTTTGAGAATCAAATCCCTTAGATAAATTTTTTTTTTGAATTATGGAATGAGTTCCCCATACTACAAAAAAAAAAAAAAAAAACAGGAAAAATCAAGATACATTATGTTTGGTTATGGGTACATTTAACAGTTAAAAATTATATCTGCACCTGATGTTGCATGTTAACAGCTAATGCCATTTGACAGTGATGAAATTAAAGGATGAAGAAGAGATACAAACTACATTTTACAAGCATGATGGGTCTCCAACAATGCCATTTAAATATTATTTGTCACTATTTAAAATGAACCTTTCCCCTTTAAGCTATGCCATTACGCTCATTTTTCCTGTCACTGCTGACAGGCTATATGACTCACACACAAAAATGGTCATTAGGTACTGCATCTTCATCTTATTTAAAAAAAAAAAAAGAAAGAAAGAAAGAAAGAAAGCATTCTGATGCCTCTAAAAGCCTGTAATTATTTTCATCCGAAGAGATAGTGTTGCTCGGAAGGTAATTTAATAACCTTTTGCATGTACCTGGGGAATGCCTCTCCAGGGAACCAAGGTGCCGACATGCCATTCAGTCGTCAAAACATGACCTTTAATGGTTGCTTGGAGAGAAGTTAGCGTGGAATGTTGTACACTGTGCAATGCTAATTCTGCTTTCTAATATATGCAAAATTTAGTTCTTGAGCAATGATCTTTGTAAGATGAATTAATATAGGTACTGCTCCAGGAAACAAAAGAAATTGCCACATGGAAGCCTCCCTCAACCCATGATCTTTTATACTTCAGTTTGAAGTAGCTAGCAACTTGCACAGTCTGTATAAAAAATAGTGTGAAACACTCCAGAAGTCGTTTGCTTCTTTTACCCCTTGAAGTTTGTGGATGAATTCTATTCGGTATACTGTGGAAATGTAAAACAGGATTAAAGGGATTTCTTTGATAAGTTTATTTCTCCAAATACGGCACTGGCCCCAACTCCGTGAAAAGGAAAAAGAAAGGCTTACCTTTAATATACCCTCTCTGTTTTATAACAGCATCTATGTGGCTCACTGAAATTACTAATGCACTTACTGAGTTAATTGAAAAAAAAAATCCTTCTTGGATTTTCCTGTTAAAATACGATATTTTGAACGCTTGCATATACAATAAGATGCATAGGCTGTTTTCTGTGACAACCAGGTTCAGAAACTCCTTATTTTGGTAGTCTGATATTAGATCCCTCCTTAGTTAGAAATGCTGGGATTTCCACTCCTACCCCTGACACGCCATCCGTCAATTTATTAGCACACTGGTGCAGTAAGCCACTGAACAGGCTATATCAATTCGTTTAGTTTTTTTCTTTAAAATGTCTGTAATCCTCAGCTCTGCTCTCTCAACCGGTCAGCATTAAAGATTTATGTTGCACTTTTTTTCATTGCCACACCTGAATATGGATTACTTAAATGGGCTGTAAATAATTCATATCTGGGAATAAGTTTCCATTACTGACCAATGTTGTAATTTAATATACTGTATTATGGGTTATACAGTTTTAGATTGTTTTCTGTGTGCATTCAGCAGTCAGGCAGACAACAGTTTAAGTTAAAAGGGTGAGATGTTTGTTCAGCTTATTTTCATGTTCACTCTGTGTGCTCAAATCAGCAACAGGGCTAAAGGAAGCAGAAAGCTACTTTCAACTGCATGTTTTTCTGCTATTTATGGAAATATTTAAAAAAGAAAAAAATAACTCTTGACCTGAAACAAAATACAAACACATTTAATAGCATATTATTGATAAACTGAAGATGTGTTCATGTAGGTGGCTAGAAATCTCTGAATTCTTGAGAACTGTAAAATAATCTGGATTCTTGGGCTCAAAGGTTAACTTTCCTGTTCAATGCTTGATTATTCTATGCATAAAATGCCTGTGATAAAAATTATAATTTATTTGACAGTTAAGTTTGAATGAGGCTACCAGATCAAATATGCAAAATGTTAAAGTACAAGCTATCTTTAAAACATAAGCAAGTGTTTACTCTTAAAAGAGCTTTAAACAATTTAAGATTAAGTTGAGTATAGTAAAAATTAATAATAGATTAATACATGAAAATCTATGAAGACACATAAGATAATGATTTAAAAAGGAATAATTTAAAAAGATGAATTAAAAAGTCGAATCAGAAAAGAAGGCCAGCATAAACTAGGGAAAAACATGCTGTGAATAAAGTCTGTTAGATCTTGAAATAGGAGAACTGCTAAATAATGCATAGTTTTATTTTTCTATAATTTGCATAAACCTTAAGAGAGTATTTATTTGTGTAAAACTTGATATATCGAGTAAGGAGAATGAAAAAATGGCATTCATTTTGTTTTCATTTTGGTATTTAGGAAAAATATTCTGTTACATATGGACTACTTAGACCTAATCATCTGACTGAATGTGATGTGTGTCTTGAGCCAGGTTGGAAAGGGGCTGGCTGGAGAACAGTGCCCTGGTCTTGCTGCAGGCAATGCAGGTTGGCCCATACTCTGCTGGGGAGCAGATGGTGAGCCAATGCTTGTAGTCACACTTACCTTCCTTGCTAAATCCATAATCCCTCACTGGACACGGAGCCAAGGCAGGCTTTGGAGGCAGAAAGGAGGTTACAATCTGGACTTGGGTAGTGACTGCCAGAACTGAGAAAACAGCTCAGAAATTTCAAATGCTTAACAAGTTATCTGTCTTGTCCCTAAGCCAGTGCAGCATTTTTAAAAGTAATTAAGACATGATTGAAAATGTGTATGCCATCTAAATACAAAAATCTTCAAAAATCATCAAAACCAATAATAAAAAGCCACATTTAATATGACATTATGCAAAAATATATTTAAAATGAATTATATTTTTGAGATTGAGAGGAAATATATATAAAGTAAAAAAGAAAACAGGAAAGAGGAAGCATTTATTTTATGGGAAAAGACTTTTTTTTTTTTTTAAACAAACCTGGACCTTATAGAAAGAAAATATTTCATACATGCCTATAAATATGCTGGATATATGAAATATTTACCTTCTATAAGGAAATGCATAGCTGTACAACATCTATATCTACACTAACATATGCTCGTCTCTATAAGTTATTCTTTCAGAATATTAAATAATTATAGTTAATTTTTTCTATATATGATACTTATGCATGTAAATGTATGTTTTTACATGTGAATGGGGTTCATCATCAACACAGACATTATAACTTAGAAAGACAAAATAAAAATATTGAGTGGGTAGCCAAATTCTAATCATTTATAATAAAAGGGGTAGTAAGTGCCATCTGTTTAAATGTAAAAAAAAAAAATACTGATAAAAATGCATACATGTCTAGTAAATTGAGACCACAGAATAGTTCATATAAAACAAAATATATATAAAATAACATTTTATTAGAGTGATATTGACAAACATATACTACTTTCATAGTGATTATATAAGAAAAATCTCATGAGTATTTTTGGTGATATACCACAAATATTTTTAAACACATGTAGCCTGCTTGGTGGGTGTAACAAAATTGCTCAGTTTTCTCTGCTGTATTTTCATGACCCTCATCTCTTAGACGATACTTCTTGCAGATCACTCTTACTTGCATAGAAGTTCGTTCACTTGAGCAAATTTCTTGTAGCTTCACTAGTCCGTTGTATTACCTTTATTTCCCAAACTGGTAAAATGCTACTGATACTATACTTATATCCGAATAACTTGAGCTCTTCACTTTGGGACCATCACCAACTCCTTTCACTAATTTCTTTTGCTCCTCTTTTGGAAAGTATTTAGCATTCTTATTTATCCTTAGTAAATGTCTTATTTTCTTCTCTTTGTGAATCTCCTTCAGAATTCATTGCTTAACAATGCCCTCTATCCCTCAAAATGTCCCTTCCTTACAATTCCATTTTCTTAAAAAAAAAAATGATGGAAAATAATAAACAGCAAAATATGTAGAAGCATCTTTCTCTGCCTTACCTTAGAATTTAAGAAATGTCCCTTGATATGTAATATATGCAGATCAGTATTTATAAAAGGAGATGTAACCGCAAAAAAAAAAATTCAAAAGTAAATTGCAAAACATAGTGATATTTATGGCAAACAAATTTTTCATGATTTTGATAGAAATTTTTACTAAAAGTGGCATCATAGGATATTTCACTTCACCCCAAGACCTTAAATGAAGACATATCTTATGATATTTACATTCATCTAAATTTTGAGGGAGGGATAATTTCTTAGACTTTCAAACATGCCTGAAGAGATGGATTTAGTGTGATTTCTTCTATGTGATAAGAACAGAAAGAAAACATTAACATTTACTTTTAACAATACAAAAATCTATAAAATCACATTTCTATTAATATCAAGGATTAATCTAAAACACTGTGAGCTGTAACCATTTAAAAAACAACAAATCAACAAAAGATGTAAGATACTTCACTAAGAGTTAAAGGGACTTTCTTAGTGGCTCAGACGGTTAAGAATCTGCCTGCAACACAGGATACGTGTGTTCAGTCCCTGGGTCGGGAAGGTCCCCTGGAGAAGGGAATGGCTACCCAGCCTAGTATCCTTGCCTGGGAAATCCTATGGACAGAGGAGCCTGGAGGGCTACAGTCCATGGTGCCGCAGAGTCTGATGTGACTGAGCGACTAACACTTTCACTTTCAAACACAATACAAAGAAGTAGAAGACAGAAGTAGGATTACAGAGGTAGAACACAAACTTATAATTACTAGGAGTTAAGATCAGTTCAGTCGCTCAGTCGTGTCCGACTCTTTGCGACCCCATGAATCGCAGCACGCCAGGCCTCCCTGTCCATCACCAACTCCAGGAGTTCACTCAGACTCACGTCCATCGAGTCAAGGATGCCATCCAGCCATCTCATCCTATGTCCTCCCCTTCTCCTGCCCTCAATCCCTCCCCGCATCAGAGTCTTTTCCAATGAGTCAACTCTTCGCATGAGGTGGCCAAAGTACTGGAGTTTCAGCTTTAGCATCATTCCTTCCAATGAACACCCAGGACTGATCTCCTTTAGGATGGACTGGTTGGATCTCCTTGCAGTCCAAGGGACTCTCAAGAGGCCTCTCCAACACCACAGTTCAAAAGCATCAATTCTTCAGCACCCAGCTTTCTTCACAGTCCAACTCTTACATCCATACATGACCACTGGAGAAACCATAGCCTTGACTAGACGGACCTTTGTTGGCAAAGTAATGTGCTTTTGAATATGCTATCTAGGTTGGTCATAACTTTCCATGTTTTACTGTCTGAGCCACAGGGAAGTCACTAAGAGGTAAGGGGGAGGGAAAATTAGGAGACTGTGATTGACATATACTCACTACTATATATAAGATAAATAACTAATAAGGACCTGCTGTGCAGCACAGGGAACTTGACTCAATACTCTGTAATGGCATACATGGGGAAAGAATCTGAAAAAGAGTGGATATATGTATATGCATAAATGGTTCACTTTGCTGTACCTGAGAGTAAGACACAATTGTAAACTACCTATATTCCAGTAATTTTTCTTTTTTTAAATAAAGAAGACATAGTCTCTCTCTTCAGGAGTCTTAAGCAAAGACATTGGACTTGTAAACAGGAGACCTGGGTTTGCATTCTAGCTCTGCCACTTGCAGACTACAGAAGTAAAAGAAGTACCTACATTTCTGAATCTTGGTTTCCTCATCCATGCCATTATAGCATGTGCCTAATGTTGAAAAGCAGAGACATTACTTTGCCAACAAAGGTCCGTCTAGTCAAGGCTATGCTTTTTCCAGTGGTCATGTATGGATGTGAGAGTTGGACTGTGAAGAAAGCTGAGCACCGAAGAATTGATGCTCTTGAACTGTGGTGTTGGAGAAGACTCTTGAGTGTCCCTTGGACTGCAAGGAGAGCCAACCAGTCCATTCTAAAGGAGATCAGCCCCGGGTGTTCTTTGAAAGGACTGATGCTAAAGCTGAAACTCCAGTACTTTGGCCACCTGATGCGAAGAGTTGACTCATTGGAAAAGACTCTGATGCTGGGAGGGATTGGGGGCAGGAAGAGAAGGGGATGACAGAGGATGAGATGGCTGGATGGCATCACCGACTCGATGGACGTGAGTCTGAGTGAACTCCGGAAGGCCTGGTGTGCTGCGATTCATGGAGTCGCAAAGAGTTGGACACGACTGAGCGACTGAACTGAACTGAAGATTTCTAGAATACTGATCACCTACAAAACATTTTGTGATTATGGGAAAGAGAGAGAAACTAAAAAGGTGAATAAGGAAGAGTTAAATACTAATAATAGCACAGTACAGATGATGTCTCTGGGAAGGAAATACATTATTAATGACCAAATGAGTGGTTCAGGCTATGCTTTAAGCCAGTTAGAAGGATAAATATTTATATGGGTTCTAATGTTTTATATTTAAAATTTTTCATTGCATAATTTGAAACACATTTTGACCAAATTAAATTGAGTCATTAACAATGGAAAACGTTTCAAATATAGACCTCCAAGCAAAATTTTGTAAGATGCCTCATGTCTTAGGACAATGCCACGAGAAATGCCATTACCAAGTACCATGCATGAGTCCCACATTTTTGAGAACTCTTAGGTTGCAAAATTGCAGAGACAGGAGCTATACCAATCGACACAAGGGAGGAAATGAGTAGCAAAAGTGCGCTACACAAGCAAAAAAACACAAAAGTATTTCAGATTGAATTAGAAATCCAGTTTATCAAAATCCTGGAAGTAGCGTCTGCACTGCAGTTGAGTCTTCCGCATTTTGATATGTCACCTATTAAGCTGCAGAGAGGCATATGCCAATTCTTTTGTGGTATTGAAAACCCCCAAGTAATTATTAGATAATCTGTCATCATTAATGGAAACATTACTGATTGAGAGACCTCTTTTTCCTGAAAAGGGAATCATACTCCTATGTAAAATGATCCATCACAGAACTGGAAATGACTACGTGGTCAGAATTTGAATCTCTTTTTATTATTGTTGTTCAGTCACTGAGTTGTGTCTGACTCTTTGCAGCCCTATGAATTGTAGCCCACCAAATTCCTCTGTCCATGGGATTTCCCAGGCAAGAATACTGGAGTGGGTTGCCATGTTCTTCACCACTGAATCTCTTAGATAAAGCATAAAGCACACCTCTTGATGTTAATGGTCTTGGAAGATTCTGTTTTGACATCTGTCTGGAATTATTTACCAGTTTTTGCTGACCAAATTCGAAAGTAAGGGGCTCCACGTACTGACTCAAACTTACCTTAGTGCCCATTTTACTATTTATGATTCATTATAAGATACATGAACAATGATGGACTTAGGTAAAATTTTTAAAGGCTTCTACCACCTCTTCTTTGTTCAGGTGCTTCTCTTTTCTTGATGGAATTTCTACCATGGGTTCCTAAACAGTATTTAGTTTCTCTTTGCCTCCTTTATTCACTTTAAGCCATACTCCTGAGATTGGCTGTCAGAGAAATCATCCTAAAATTCAAATTGGTTTCTTAGTTGTTCACTTTTTATAATTTCTCCATTACTTTCCATAGCCTTTAGAAAAAAAGTTCAAGGTCTTTATTATCACTATTAAAGCCCTTCACAGTCTGGTCCCTATTTATTTCATTAGCCTCAGGTCCTATGCTGTATCTAAGCTCTGTGGATCCTGAAAGCATATCTACAGTTACCAAACTCTGCATTTTCTCCTTTGTTAGCTTTTCACCATTATTCTGTTTACCAGGAATGCTGTGTATGTAGTCACACGTCCTATTTTTTTTTCCTATCAAACTCTTTCATATCTTCCCTGTAGATGGCCTGTACTCCAAAAGACCATACATATTTGCTCTCCCTAAAAATCTTGGTGGTTATGTCCTTCTTATGTGCTCTCATAATACCCTGAACCATTACAATTATACATTGAATGAAATTATGTTTGTTTCTTTGTTTACCCAATTTAAGTAGAAGAATTAGATTATTATATTCCTTTTTGTATTTTCAAAGCCTAGGCTCTTGTGTGGCAAAAATCAGTGTTTGGCAGGGTTGACTTTTCAATTCCAGAAATATTTCTTCTTAGTTTATTCAGAGTGAGTGATTGAAAGTCGCTCAGTCATGTCCAGCTCTTTGCAACCCCATGGACTGTAGCCTGCCAGGCTCCTCTGTCCATGGAATTCTCCAGACCAGAATACTGGAGTTGTTAGCTGTTCCCTTCTCCAGTGGATCTTCTCAACCCAGGGATTGTACCCAGGTCTCCTGCATTGCAGGCAGAATCACATTCTCAAAAGAGAGTCTTTTGTCTTAGTTTTCTGCCTTCTTCTCACCACCTCTTTACTTGTGCAATTATCCAGAGCTCAGTCTTTGGTCACCTTATACCTTTAGTATCTGCAATTGTCTAGTTGATCTTACTCAGGATCATGGTTTGAAACTATTCTCTCTATGCCACATACATTCAAATGTTTGCATCTAGCCTTGAGCAGATCTCTCCAGACTCATATATCCAACTGCCTCCTTGATGTCTTCATTTGGATATTTAATATCTGTCCTAAACTAGCAAAACAAAGCAAGAATACTTGTCCTCATTACTCAAAATCTGTTTGTCTCTTGGAATCTCCCATTATGATAAGCAAACCGCTTCAGCCACTTGGTTGTTCATGGTGAGGATCTAGGAATTTATTCTTGCTTCCTATTTATGAGACTTCCCTGGTGGCTCAGACAGTAAAGCGTCTGCCTACAATGTGGGAGATCCGGGTTCAAACCCTGGGTCGGGAAGACTTCCTGGAGAAGGAAATGGTAACCCACTCCAATATTCTTGCCTGGAAAATCCCATGGATGGAGGAGCCTGGTACAGTCCATGGGGTCACAAAGAGTTGGACACGGCTGAGCGACTTCACTTTCTTTCTTTCTTTCCTATTTAAACCCAACCCAATGAAATAATTGTTATGACCTTTTAGCCCTACATGAAAGGAACCTGAATGCATCTCCTTCTTGTATCTCCATTAAGCCACCCTGGACCAAGTCACCATCATCATTCTCTGCATACTCTAATACTTTTCTAGTTGGTTAACCCTTTTACCATCCATTCTTCAGCAGTAGCCAGAGCAATCTTTTAATTATGTCAATGAAATCATGCCATTTTTCTTTTCAAAGCTTTATAACTTTCATTTCATTTAGAATAAAATGTTGATATCTCATTTTAAGCACCCTGCACGGTTCAGCCCCTTCCAAATGCTGTACTAGTCCTGTCTCATCTCACCTCTCTCTACTTTTGCTTCAGTCATATTGTTCTTTTACTTTCTTGGGCATGTTAACTCAAGTTGACCCACAGGTGGCACCCCCTGTTGTTTCCTCTGTCTGGGAGAGTCTTACTCTTTATAGTTTTCTTCTCTCTGTCATTCAAATATCACCTCCTTCATTTCAGTTTAGTCGCTCAGTCGTGTCCGACTCTTTGTGAGCCCATGAATTGCAGCACGCCAGGCCTCCCTGTCCATCACCAACTCCCGGAGTTCACTCAGACTCATGTCCATCGAGTCGGTGATGCCATCCAACCGTATCATCCTCTGTGGTCCCCTTCTCCTCCTGCCCCCAATCCCTCCCAGCATCAGGGTCTTTTCCAATGAGTCAACTCTTCGCATGAGGTGGCCAAAGTATTGGCGTTTCAGCTTTAGCATCAGTCCTTCCAAAGAACACCCAGGACTAATCTCCTTTAGGATGGACTGGTTGGATCTCCTTGCAGTCCAAGGGACTCTCAAGAGTCTTCTCCAACACCACAATTCAAAAGCATCAATTCTTCGGTGCTCAGCTTTCTTCACAGTCCAACTCTCACATCGATACATGACCACTGGAAAAACCATAGGTTTGAGTAGACATACCTTTGTTGGCAAAGTAATGTCTCTGCTTTTGAATGTGCTATCTAGGTTGGTCATAACTTTCCTTCCAAGGAGTAAGCGTCTTTTAATTTCATGGCTATAATCACCATCTGCAGTGATTTTGGAGCCCCAAAAAATAAAGTCTGACACTGTTTCCACTGTTTCCCCATCTGTTTGCCATGAAGTGATGGGACCAGATGCCATGATCTTCATTTTCTGAATGTTGAGCTTTAAGCCAACTTTTTCACTCTCCTCTTTCACTTTCATCAAGAGGCTTTTGAGTTCCTCTTCACTTTCTGTCATAAGGGTGGTGTCATCTGCATATCTGAGGTTATTGATATTTCTCCCAGCAATCTTGATTCCAGCTTGTGTTTCTTCCAGTCCAGCATTTCTCATGATGTACTTTGCATATAAGTTAAATAAGCAGGGTGACAACATACAGCCTTGACATACTCCTTTTCCTATTTGGAACCAGTCTGTTGTTCCATGTCCTTACCAAGGCTTTTTCTAACTGCCATTTCTAAAAATAGCCACTTAGACATTTGCTATCATGTTACACTGTTTTGATACTCTGCAAGACACCTATCATTAACATACATTTTTGTTTGCTTGTTAGTTTATATTTTGTGGCTCTTCTTTAAACTTACCAAAATGCTAACGTCTTCAGAGCATGGGACTTGCTCATCTTGTTCATTGTAGTGTTTCCAGCACCTAGAACAGGATGTCAAACAGTAGAAAACTAATGAATATGTGTTAAACAAATGAATAGCAATCACAAAGAAAATCCAGTTTGAATGAGTGAAATTTAGGACACCATAAATTTGAGGCTTGCTACTAATAAATGAAGAATGGAAGTTACCATGTCTTTTGTCTCTAATTTAGAGAGATTGATTGTTATCAGTGAGCAAGCATTAAAAAAACAGATTGCTAGAGAAGAGCCTTAGAAAGTATCTGATACCATCCTAAGAAGTGCTGATGAAGCTAAATCTTCTCTTTCAACTACTTTTTCCTAGAGAAAAAAAAAGCCAGAGAACTGGAAGTCAGAGAAGAAACAATAGCATAAATGAGAGAACATTCCTCTG
Source organism: Bos javanicus (assembly GCF_032452875.1). Lineage (NCBI taxonomy): Eukaryota > Metazoa > Chordata > Mammalia > Artiodactyla > Bovidae > Bos > Bos javanicus. The sequence goes on along the minus strand of NC_083869.1, from coordinate 53,429,974 downwards.
TCCATTAGATACCTAACAGACTTCTGAATAATGTTCTTTCTAATCTCAGAAATCTTAATGAGCAGTTCCTGGTTAACATTACCCTACGATAACATTACTTGGTTTATTTTAGACACAGATCCACCTTAATCTTTTTGTGCTATTATGGAAAATTCATGTTTTCCTTCCTTGTACTTTCACTTGGAAATTATTTTTCTCTCCCACAAAAACAGTTTAGGTAATTTATTTATTCAGAAAACATTTAATCAGGACTTTTTCTGAACCTTGAAGTATAAAAAAGATATAAACATTCACATAATGTTTGTCATATGGGCAGGGCAACTATATAGAAGATGTTATAAATACCAAACAAATGCTAAGAAACTTCAGAAGAGGGAGGAATTATGCCCTAATGATGAGTCAGTATGTATCACATATTATAATACCAGGAAAGCCTGGATTTGAAGTATACCCAGGAATTTATGGTGTGCATAGAGCAGCAGAACTAATAGAGGGTAGGGGGAAGGAAGAAAGAAAGTGGGGAAGGAAGAGGGAAAGGAAGAAGAAAGGATGGAGGGAAGGAAGAGGGTGAGAAAGGAAGGAATAGAGAGAAAAGGCATTTCAAGGAAAAAGAACAATTTAAACAAGGTGTAAAAAGGACTGTCATGGAGTATGTGTACTGTTTTAAATTAGTAGTTTCATTCCAGTGAGGCTCTGGAGGGCAAGGAGGGGAGTAGGAAGTAGGGATAGGATGGTATTCTTTGAGCTTTCTGTCACAGAGGATGTGGCATGCAGGAATGAAGAGAATAAATGTTCTGAAGGTCTCTGTAATATAAAATATAACTTGCCATCCAATTTTTGTTAAAATCTATGACATCTAACTCCTACATTTTGTTCAATCCTGTAACTACTCTCTTTTCCATCTTTGCCTTCTGTTCTACCTCAGCCTTAAGACATAATGTCAGCAAGATGCTAACTAGAGTATCTATTAGGATAGAGCGAACATTCAGTGAATGCTTTTTGAAAAGGATTCCCAAACATTTGGGCCAAGGTTCAGTTGCTTTAGGTCTTATAGAAATACTGACAGATTAAATATATAAGTCTCTAGATTCTTGATTCAGTTTCTATTGATTATTTCTGGTTGATAGTTCTTGCCTGTAAAGTGTTGAAGCTCCTATTGGGATAACTGCCACAAATGCTGGGCACACCATTCATTTTAAGCACTCAGGAATACTACGTCATAGTCTACACATTCACATCCATTCTGATTTCTAATGCTTACTTTTTTTGTATACACCAGCCAGAAATTGATAGAGCCTGGATTGTGAAGATAAAAGTTTCTAGAATTGAATCTTGGCTCTTCAGTTAAGGCTCCAAGGATCTTGGATGATTTCTTTAAAAAACATTTCTGGTTCTAAATTGCCTTATATATAAAATGGGAATAATCAAGTTCGCCTTTAAAAGAACTTCCTCTGTGGAGTCACAATCACGACTATTTTTCGGCTTTAATGGACAGATGAGCTAGGGATCTGACAGAAGGTATATAACACATCAGGCACACACTAGCACGCCTACTTGTGTGGTTTTCTGATTCCTTCTTCTGGAAAGCCCCTTATTCCACATTTCCATCGGTCTATCTTTTCACCCGTCTTTCAATATTCTGAAATATTATTTGAATGACCAGTTGTGTGAAAGGCTGATTGTCACAAATCTGTCTTTCTTTTAAATTCCCTAGGCTTTTTATCAGAACCTCTTTTATGGAGGTTTTTACTCTCTACCTTGATTACATCAGCACAGATAGGTGTTCTCGCTCATATTATGTTTTAAGTTCCAGTTCCTGTTGGGTGTCCTCAAAGTATCTACTACGGTATTTTTTTCAAGCAGTAGATCCTGTATATATACATGTTGAATTAGTTATTCTGAATACTATTTTTTATGTAAAACTACTGAAAAGTAATCTAAATTTTGGAGAATCTATACAATCATGTCTAAAACTTTACCTAGTAAATTATATATTTTGCTAGGTCAGCTAACTGCTAAGTCACTTCAGTCGTGTCTGACTCTGTGCGACCCCATAGATGGCAGCCCACCAGGCTCCCCTATCCCTGGGATTCTCCAGGCAAGAACACTGGAGTGGGTTGCCATTTCCTTCTCCAGTGCATGAAAGTGAAAAGCGAAAGTGAAGTTGCTCAATCGTATCCGACTCTTAGCGACCCCATGGACTGCAGCCTTCTGCCTCCTCCATCCATGGGATTTTCCAGGCAAGAGTACTGGAGTGGGGTGCCATTGCCTTCTCCAAGGTCAGCTAGATTGTATAGTAAAAAGATATAATTATTCTTAACTTCTATGTAGCAGAATTAGATCATTCAAAAATACCTGAAATCTATTGCCTTTCATAACTATTAGAGAATATATATGAAAAATTTCATACACATATACAATTTTGGATCTCAGAAATTAAAATCTCAGTTTAGTTTCTATTATACCCTCATAATAGAAATCAAGATCACAAATCCATTATAATATTTGCATGTTTAATAAATGTTTCATAAGGAAAATAATCATTACTTTAAGGTCCAAGTTGCAGTGTTGATAATAAACTTAACACATCAAAAATTACACATTTCAGGATCATGTTTTTCCTTGTGAATTTTCTTTAGCAAATTCAGTTAATGTTTACTAGAATAGTGTTATACAATGATATCTGTATATTTTAGTTTCTTATTTGAAAACTATTCAAATAGGCTTTCAAAACCTTAAATTTAAACTCTTTATTAAAATGCTAACTGAAAAAATCTTGTTATATAATTATTTTCTGAAAATTAAAATAAAATACATAAAGCGTGACCAAGACAGTTCTTTATCTTCAGCAACTTCTTTTTACCTCTTCTCTGCAGGCCTAGTATTTACTGAATTTCCCTTAAAGCTGTTGTTTAAAGTGTTGTTTATGTTGTTTATGTTCTTCATGTAAAAGGCAGGTTCGTGTTACTTACAGTCAACTTCAAAATTATTATTATTATTATTGTAATCAAGATGCAGTATTTATACTGTTTAGACATATCTTGTTTTCAGATATTAATAGAAAGGAGCATTGAAGGAAAACAAAAACAGTTCAATTGATTAGACATTCAATAACAATCTTAATTTTCTTTAGCATTTCTGTCTCATGGGAAATACATACCTGTGTTTGCCATGTTAGCCTCTCTACTATTTGTGGACACTGAGGCAGAAAAAAAATTAATTTTGTTTTATCAGCTCTTCTTCCTTTACTGTCAATAAATTATCTCTTCTATCTTTTCTAAGATCTGACCTCTGGCCCTTCCTACAGCTGAAAATGGCATTGTATTTATCTTTATCATCGTCACAGGTTTCCTTTTATTTGCCACCTTTCCTTTCTCATTATTTTGTACTCCCTTCACTTCATTTTATAATCTTCCGCATACTGCTCTGCGTCTCGTGCAACTTACTCTGGATATTCCTCTTCTTTATTCCTGATTATTTTTGCACTTTCTTGTTCATACTAATTGGCTCCATTTTTATTTCTAGTATATTTATTACTAAATGGCATTCATTGCCTTTGGGCATACATTAATTTATCTTTTAGGACTTTCCATTTGCTCTCTCTGTCTTTTTTTATATATTTCTTCTTGCAACCTCCATTTCACTTCACTTTTCTCATCTGTGTTGGTGTATTATTTTTGTTGTTGCTTTTTTAATATGCCTTCATATCTCTAATTCATGCTTCATGTATTATTAGGAAGGTTTATAAAATAAACCACTGTATGTCACAAACAGCATTAATTTGAATAATCTAAAAATAGGCTTGGATTCACTGTACTGCCATTTTTCAGCCACCTTTTTATACAGCTATAATATAGGGTTTAACTAAATAAATAATTAGAAGCTAATTTTGCCAATTAAAAGGATTATAGATATTATAATTTATTGACCTGAGTTTAAATAAGAGGAGTTTATTGAAAGGTGAACAAAAAATGTAAAACTTATAATTTATTTCAAGAGATATGTTTAGACCTTTTGAGGTACTTGACTGACAAGAAAGTCACATATATATATATATATATATATATATATATATATACACACACACAATATAATTAATCTTCATACCTCTCTATGCTATTATGCACACAATAACGTAATATAGTAACATGGAAATCCAGATATACCTTCTCTAGGAAAACCCTTGAAAAGCAGAATATTTAATGAGGCAAGTAAAAAAATATCAGATACATTAGAGTGCAATATAATAAATATAAAATTAAATAGAATTTTGCTTAGCTTGTAATGGAAGCCAAGTAATATAAAGAGTATCTTTAGAAGACTCCCTGAAATAAATGATGTCTCTGCTGAGTACCAGAGAATCAAACATGCATTGCCACCTGGAGATGGTCTTTAGAGAGCCCAGGTGGCACCGCCCCCAGGTGGCAACATGCACTGCCACCTGGGGTGGTCTTTAGGGAACATGTTTCGTGCTGTAATTGAAAGGCAGGGAAAATGACAGGAAATGAAGTGAAAATAAGGGTGCGTCTGCACTTAGTAGAGTCCCACTATTTTTGACCTCATGGACTGTAGCCCGCCAGACTCCTCTGCCCATGGAATTTTCCAGGCAAGAAATACTGGAGTGGATAGCCATTTCCTACTCCAAAGAATCATCCCAACCCAGGGATCTAACCTGCGTCTCCTGCATTGGGAGGTGTATTCTTTACCACTGCGCCACCTGGGAAGCCCCTGAAAATAAGGGTGTGTTTACTTTAAAAAAATGCAATTTTTCTGGGGTTCTGTGTGAATCATTGGAGATTTTAAGCAGAGAAGAGGCATGATCAGATTTGATTTTAGAGTGAGAATTCTAGCACAGATAAAGAAACTATGGCCTCGGAGGCACCAGGACCATTTTGGATGGCAAAATAATAAGATTGATGAGAGAGAATGAGGCCCCAAAGTTTAGATTCTCCAATTTCCATTGACTACTCTTGCATAACAGTAGTTAATGAATTATGATTAACAATTGATTGAATTAAAATATGGACAAGTGGAAAAATAAAAATAGCTAAATATAGGATTAATACTTTTTTATTGTATAAATGAATAGTGACACATCCAGACTTTTAAACACTGAACAAGAGAGAACCCCTAAAAAAACAATAAAATATTGCACACATATTCAGGCAAAATGATACTGATGGTAGTAAATTCTAAAAATGGCAGAATTTGGTTCTAAATCAAATGCAATTTTCACATTTGCATGCTATGTTAGAAAGCATCTTATAACTGTGTTCATAGTATATTGTTCAGTTCATTTCCATAATCTAATTCAGTGATACTTATGCTCTTCAAATAGTATTCACTGATCATATTTTATCTCTTCTTTTTCCTAAATTGTGGTTCTGTAAATTGTAGACCACATCAGAGAAAGATTGTAAATATTATAAATATTATGCCAATTTCCTTAAAATGGCAAATTATGTAAAATTTATTTTCTGCTTTTTCTTAGAAGAACCAAAAGCAAACAGACCTTTAAACTTAAACGTGGATTTTAATATATTTTAAATACATAGCATAATTTTTTTTAAATCCTTTAATTTATTAAAAATAATCATTTTGACAAAGTAATCATGTAATGTAAAGCTGTTGATTTTAAACAGACTTCAGTTTGATCAACTTTCTCATCCAAACTTGCAAAAATTCTAATATAATTGCTAGTTGAATTTGTAGTAAGCAAGCTAGGTATTTGTTCCATAGATATAATACACTGTTCATACTGTTTTAAAGTATTATCAATAAAATGATGATTGTGATATATTGAGACACATATATTAGGGGCAAACTACTCTATCAAGCACTTGGCAAAGACTATTCTATGGAATACAAAAATCTTTCAGAGAATGTAGGCTTGTAATGTAAATCCTGAATTGGAATCCATATCAGTCTTTTTCTGAAGTCCATGATTATTTCCTCTGTATTACGCTGTCAGGATGTGGCAGTAGCACTCTCACTTGGCAAGTAGTTATAGATAAAGGCCTTTCTAGGTGGTGCTAGTGGTAAAGAACCCGCGTGCCAATGCAGGAGACCTAAGAGGCCTGGGTTTGATCCCTGGGTCAGGAAGATGCCCTGAAGGAGGGCATGGCAACCCACTCCATTATTCTTGCCTGGAGAATCCCCATAGACAGAGGACCCTGGCAGGCTACAGTCCATGGAGTGGCAAAGAGTCAGACATGACTGAATGACTAAGCACAGCAGAGCAGCAAAATAACAGTTTGTATTATTCATACTTACTTAAATCATACTTTTATACTTTTTATATGTTTATACTTGTAATTCATAATTTTTTAACTTCAGCCCACTTCGAAAAGCTTGTTGTATCAAAAGTCATACTAATTAATCATGAATACTTATAGCTTTTGTAATTATTTGATTTAGTTGTGATGTCTTATGAAATATTCTAAGGAATTTAGTGTAGCATACATGAATCTTGCCTTCATAGCTCAGTTGGTAAAGAATCTGCCTACAATGCAGAAGACCTGGGTTCAATTCCTGGGTCAAGAAGATTCCCTGGAGAAGGAAATGGCAACCCACTCCAGTATTCTTGCCTGGAAAATCCCATGGACAGAGGAACCTGGCAGGCTACAGTCCATGTGGTCGCAAGAGTCGGACACTACTTAGCAACTAAACCACTACCACGTGTATTTACAAAGAAATTATATAATTAGAAAATAACATCTTATATGTCATTTCTAAAATTATTTGATTAAATTTATTTAACAATAGTTCAAATTCTCTGACAAATATCTTCAAAATGGGGCTTGAGTTCATTCTACTTATGTCTACATTTCATAGGTACACACTGTAACTTCAAATTTCTTTCCCCAGTGATTTATTTCATTTATTCTTTTATGTTCTATGGCATCCTGTAAATCCATGTGAAAAGCTTCATATTTAGCTTTTTCATGTTTCAAAACATTATGCAAGATAAGAGGGCTTGTTTCCTTAATCACTACTTTTTTTCACCTTTAAATATCTCCACCTAAAGAGACTATCAGGATGTTTGCATAACATCCTGTATTTAGTTTAGGAGAATAGGTTGTTTTAGAAGGGTATATTTTTATTTATTGGTTTTTTGATGGTTGTAGAGTTAGTGGTGGTGTTTTGGCACAATAGAAACCTATTTTAGGTCTGCTTTTGACAAAAAAAATGTTTTGAATGTAGAAAGTCATTCAAATATCATTGTTTCAATAGATTTCTGTAAGACATGTAACGATAAGGATCAGTTGGTAAGAATCTATTCTCCAACAATGAAGGGTTTGCATATTATTCAATTATTTCTAGAGTTTCTGTGTGAGATTCCAAGTTGCATATTCTCTTTCCCTCTCTGTCTCTGTTTCTTCTGTTTCTGTTGCACACACAAATGCAGTGGAAATGACTACATTCAGAATAGATGCATACAGGTTAGGTTTGGTTTGTAGCAATTCAGGCACTGAGCCAAGTATTAGGCTTTCTTTGGTTTTTGTTTTTGTTTTATCAAGGGTAGCTTAAAAATACTACAAGGATCAGTGTAGTCTCAGTCTTAATGTTGGAATCCTGATAACTAGGTCTATGAAAGGTCGGGCTTCAAGTCACTGTTTTGAGAAATTTCTATACAACTGAAACATGGCATTGCAACTGATACTACTCTCTGGTAACCATTTAGTTATAATTCTGATGATCTGCTTTGAAGCAGTCATTTATCTATGTTACCAGTGCTGAAAACATCATTGAAAGCTTTCAATTTGTGTATCCCATTTTTATGACTGTGTTCAGAAGTGATTTAATGGGTTAGTCCTTAACTCTTTATTTTAGCCTTTGATTTTTAAGAAAGTGTCATTAGTCTCTCAAAACTAGAAGCCAAATATTATGTTTCACTAACACTACCACAGTTTTTAGCTAACTCATGTATGTGTGTATAAATTCAAATTTCAAAAATTATTTTCTATCTCTCATAAACATATAACAGAATTATTAGAGTGACATGAAATGACATGATGAAAGAGCAATCAATTTTGTTAATAGTCTAGGAAAAGTCTCAGAGAAGCATACCAAATTTGAGTTAGGCATTGAAGAAGTAGAAGAGATACATAACAGGCAGTTTTTTAATTTTTTTCTCCTTAAATAAAAATATGGCTTACCATTCTTAGATTAATATTAACAAAATTCTTTGTTTCTTGATAAAGAATAAAACATAATAATAATTGAGTTACTCATGAACAAGAAATCTCAAATAAATGAAACATTCTTTGGACCTAGTAGAGCTGCAAATCCATTTTACTAAGGTTAAATGGTTATTAGAATCATGGTTAGCTCTTAAAAATAGGTCCATAAAAATAAATCCCAAATGTTGTATATCTATGAGGTAAAATTATTCTGTTAATCACATATAGCTAGATTTGTAATTTTGTTACTTCTCAAACAGTTGGCAAAGGGCACTGCAAATTAAGTTGTTGAAAGTCATTATAATGGGTGAAATAAAAGCCAGTGGGTAAGAAAGAACATATTTCCTTAAAGGGAACATATTGCTCATTTCTTACTTTTGAAAAATAGGATATAAAAATATGATAAGTGAATTATGAGATGTTGTTACTGGAATATGTTTCTTTTGCATAGTAACACTATTTGCTATCATTAGTAGATGCCTACACTGGCCAACCTTCCATCCCATTTCTTCCCTGCTGTACTCTACCCTGCCTGATCCTCTGCATTGATGATTCATTTGTTGATTAGTCTTCAGGCTGCAATGGTAACTTTTATATGCCCCAACTGGAGAATCTGCCCTGTGGTCGCAATAGCTACTTGTTGAATGTATGTGTGTGTTTTTTTTCCCCTGAAGCAGACCAATGGCTTCTATTGGACACAGCTTCCCTGGTGGCTCAGATGGTAAAGAATCTGCCTGCAATGCAGGAGACCTGGGTTTGATCCCTGGGTTGGGAAGATACCCTGGAGAAGGGCATGACAACCCACTCCAGTAGTCGTTCCTGGAGAATCCCATGGACAGAGGAGTCTGGTGGGCTACAGTCTGCAGGGTTGCAAAGAGTCGAACACAACTGAGAGACTAACACTTTCACTTTCATAGAACAAGTACAATACCTTTTCTATTTGCATAATCTCAGAATTTAACACTGTTAACAATTTATGCCCAAACAGTTGATCAATAAAAGGAAGAGAAAAATGAATAAAGGCCATCATAGCTTCACTAGAAGAAATGAATCATTAGAGGGATCCAAATTTGTAAAACAAAGCAATGAACAAACAGGTTGGACAGAAAGGAAATTGGACTAGATGTTTTGATTAAAGATATGGACCTTAAAATGTATTCTAAGTAATTTTCTGATAAGACAGGTAATGATGTATATGACATAATTTGTATTTTTTAAAACCCAAATGCTTATTTAAAGGCCACCATTCAGAATGGCTACACGAAAATGTGTGTTACTACTAACAATTGTCTTACTAACAGCATGCTAGAATCAGAACTCTACCTACCGGTCTTTGAAAATGTCATTGGCCTCTCCCCCTCTCTTCACCTCCCATCTTGCCATTTCCCCCTAGGGCCCTATTAAATATGTTTCCTAAATTCTTTTTTGTGACTTTTAATGGTCTGAAAGTAAGTAATCTGATTGGTGATGAAAATTCAGAACAACATAGTCCAAATACCCTGGGAATCAGAGTTCTGCCAAGCACTTATGAACTAAGAAAAATATACTCTCTTGCACATGTGGAATGTTGTGGGGGGAACTCCACAGCTCACTAGGTGTTAGAACAACAGTGCAAGAGTATCCAGTGGTGACATGCATAAAGACATGACCTCCCTGGGAGCGCCAGTGATTTAGAAATGAAATCTTAGACTGCTGCGTGAAAGTTGAAGATGCTGGTTTTTTTTTTTTTTTTAGGGAAGTATGGAAATTGTATAGGTTTAAGGTAAAGTCAGCAAACTCACCAATAACACTGCCATGGTTAAGTGTTCCTACTGAAAACTTCTATCAACACTGAGGCTCTAAAGAGTTCATTCTGGAAGCCAAAAACAGTGAAATGCCGACTAAGAACCCAACTTCTCTAAACATTCATTAAATGGATTTTATTTTTCTTGTGATGATTGCTTGGAGCAAGGAGTGCTTTGGCAAAGAGCACACCCTACTCTAAAGAAAATGTGTTGGCAAATGACAACAGAACAAGTTCATGTGTTTAAATGCATTATATATAAAGAGAAAAACAAACATATCTAGTATGGCCTGCGGTATGTAGGCACTCATTATCATCACTAATATCTTTAACCTCTACATTTTCCACTGGATACAATGAGAACTGATTTTTAGAATCTTGACTGCTGAGTGCTATAAGATTCTTACCATTACAGATACATTCCATTATGCAACCTTTCAGAATGCTAAAAGTGGAGAGAGGAACTAAAACATTTTAAAGTGTTAGTCACTCAGTCATGTCTGACTCTTTATGACCCCATGGACTGTAGCTCACCAGGCTCCTCTGTCCATAGGACTCTCCAGGCAAGAATATTGGAGTGAATTACCATTTCTAAAGATAAATTTAAATTACAGGGACAGAAAGTAGACAGCTTTCCATTTACACTGAGCTAATCAGGAAAATCAATTAACCAACATCCCTCATTGCCAGAACACTATATAAATTTATAAATTTGGATTTTACTTAACTTGGATTGTTTGTAGCCTGTTGATATTTCCTGAATAGTGTTCAAGTCTATCAATCATCAATGATAGAATTTACTCCTTGACACCTACTCTGTCTGGCAGGGGTGAGGTGTGGGGAACAAAACTTCCTAAAATCATGATCCTGATCACAAGCAGGGCTGTCTAGGCTATGGTTTAAGGGCATTTATTTTTGTTAACTTCAGATGCCTACATGGTAAGACTCAGAAAACAAAGGATAAAAATTCAGGACTTAAGGTATAGCATGGAGGCTGATACTAAGCATTGGAAAATCCAATCTCAAATAAATTGCTTTTAAAGGGTATTCAGTAGCATATCTATCACTAAATTGTAGTATTTTAACATTATAATTTAATATAAGAAAATTAGAACTTCACTCCCCATTTTCTTCTAGCTACAACTTTCTCACTTTGTATTTCTTTTTGAGCTTATGAAAAAGATAAAACTGATCTCAGTTCCAAGAATCGGAGAAGGCAATGGCACCCCATTCCAGTACTCTTGCTTGGAAAATCCCATGGACGGAGGAGCCTGGTAGGCTGCAGTCCATGGGGTCGCTAAGAGTCGGACACGACTGAGCGACTTCACTTTCACCTTTCACTTTCATGTATTGGAGAAGGAAATGGCAACCCACTCCGGTGTTCTTCTCTGGAGAATCCCAGGGATGGCGGAGCCTGGAGGGCTGCCATCTATGGGGTCGCACAGAGTCGGACACGACTGAAACGACTTAGCAGTAGCAGCAGTTCCAAGACTATTTTAAAATGTTGAATACTTAATTTGACAAAATGTACTTACCCACTCGTCAACATCATTCTTTCTTTGCTTTGTAGATTACACGTGTATGCATGAAGGTCCTTTTGTCAGCCTCCAATACTGTGTTTTATGTGGTTGGTAGTGGTAAATATTTTCCCGTAGTAATCTCTTTTAAATATTTTGCTCTGGAAGTAATCACTGAAGAATATCAATCCATTTGCCTGGCATTAAAGTGAGAATCTGCTCCCTTATTGAGGAAGTACAAGCTTTGGATTTTATTTACAAATGCCATATATGGACTACTTCCCCCAACATCTAATAAAAGTTTCAAAGACAGAATAATTTTAATAACTATGTCTCAGAGCATTTGGGTAAAATTATAATCCTATAAAGAATAATTACTTTTTTAATGTACAGCCAATATTTACCTAATGAAGTTATATACGGAACAATAGAATTTTAATGTAGGAAGAAACGTTAGTGATCATTTGTTCTAGTTTCTTGTTCCAATTAACATTTTTTTGAAAAACATTTTTCTAGAATATTGAGACACAGAGAATTTTTAGCACATTTTCAGGAATTTTATTATTTTCAGAATTAGAAAACATTATTTCCTAAGGTTATTATTTTAGAAAAATTAATAAAAGTGAAAACAGTTATTTCCAAAGTATTCATTATTAAACATATTTCATAATAGATTTATGTATTTCCTTTCTACCTTTATTTTTCTTTGCAGCCATATTTTTATTTTATATGCTGGAATTCTATAGATAATTTTGTTTTCTGATTTTCTTTCATTAAATTTAGAGTGGAAAAGTTCCAAGTCACTAAACATTTTTTGAAAGAGAATTTGAGGGCCACATAGTTTTATGCTAATTAATATTAATTCTACAGTGTAAAAAGGGTTTCAGTTGGAGTTTTTCCTATTAGTGTTAAAGCAATAAATTAGCAAGATGTTAGTAGTAACAAAATATTATAGAATATATGAGTTTGCTTCAGAACTTTTCCATTCATGATTTTAATACATTTACAGTTCAAACTTCTGATTTTTAAAGAATATTTACTTGAGTGATGCTCAAAAATAATATTTTTAACACAGTGTCTAAATTTCTCCCTGGTACCTTTCCCTTTGCAGCAAACATTCCAAAATATAATCTTCATTTAAACATTAATAATTAATTTAACATATTTAATATGTCATAATATTTAATGAGTAGATGATTCTAGCTTTAGTAATAATCTTTGGAGACAAATGCAGAAAGGACAACAAGCAAACAAACATTATATTTACTGAGATTTATTAAAATGTTGAAATTCACCCTGAAACTTTATTTTGTATGTATGACTTTGGGGTTTCAATTCAGCAAGACAGATGATCTAATAGTAGTGACTAAAATGATTAAAACTTAGTTTCATTGTATGTGAAAATGAGATTGTAAAGCAGTTTCTAAGATCTTTTAGAAAATAAATTGTGAGTGATTGGAAATTCAGTCATTCTTGAATCTGGAGATACTAGACAGTTTATTAAACATATTAAAACACTTCTAAAACTTTAAGAAATTAAGATATTTTTCTATAAACCTGGTCTGGTATTAAGGCTGATGTTATTATCCATGTTACTTCTTGGTAAATTGAGGTCAATTCCCAGTTATCTACCCAACATGGTAAAACAGTGAATCAAACTTGTTATCCTTCCTATTCATTGGTAACAGGGATAGTTTATAAAAGAGCCATAGTTACCCTTAGTGTCTTAAAGAAAATGATATATTCAAAATCAGTGAAAACCTCAGATACTCAAAGTAACTATCAAGCTTTTTCAACATCTTCCTATATACCATCCACTACCAGTTCTGCTAAAAGATTGATTGATGTGTTTTATGTCCTTCATTCTCCATTGCCACCCTCTAGCAGAGAGTCTAGAGGGAAGAAATGCCCTGCATTTCCCTCAAGTGAGGTTCCTTGAGGGAAATGCAGAAGTCAAGGACTTGAATCATATTCACAAACTGGATAATCAATCTCCGAAGTATTGAAAGCTGATAGTACTGGAGAAGTACACTAAATAAATTATAAATGTTACAATTTATAAGCTGGAGAATTTAAAATACTTAAGCAAAAAGGCACACTATTTGATACATATGGTAAACATTGGAACCATGAAGCTGTCAATTTTTTAAAAAATAAAATGGAGATTTCACAAATTCCCAAATTAGAGTACCTTTAACAAATTGTCTTAGGAGTGTTCAAATATGTGTAGAAGGAAAGAAGATTGTCACGTGCATGTAGGTCTTCTAAGTACATGCGTGTGTACTCAGTCGTGCCTAATTCTTTGGGACACTGTGGACCATGGCCTTCCAGGCTCCCCAGTCCCTGGGATTCCCCAGGCAAGAATACTGGAGTGGGTTGCCATGCCCTCCTCCAGGGGATCTTCCCAATCCAGGAATGGAACCCGCATCTCTTATGTCTCCTGCATCGGCAGTCAGGTTCTTTACCACTAACGCCACCTGGGAACCCCGAATACGTACATGTATGCGTGCGTGCTAAGTTGCCTCAGTAGTGTTCAACTCCATGTGACCCCATGACTGTAAGCTGCCTGGCTCCTCTGTCCATGGGATTCTCCAGGCAGGAATACTGGAATGGGTTGCCATGCCCTCCTCCAGGGGATCTTCCTGACCCAGGGATGGAAGCCACTGGTTTTCCTGTGGTTCCTGCACTGCAGGTGGATTCTTTACCACTGAGCCACCAGGGAAGCCCGGTAAATAGGTGCATACTAAAGGATTCCCCAATGGCTCAGAGGGTAAAGAATCTGCCTGCCGTGCAGGAGACACAGAAGACGCAGGTTCAATCCTTGGGTTAGGATGGATTTCTTGGAGTAGGAAATTGTAACCCACTCCAGTATTTTAGCCTGGAAAATTCTATGGATAGAGGAGCCTGTAAGCTATAGTTCATTGGGTCACAAAAGAGTTGGACACGACTGAGCACATGGCACTTGAAAAGAAGAAAGGATAAATAAATAAATACAGTCTGTGCACAACCCCATAAGTAAATTATCCTCCAGGCACACATCTTGCCTTTTGGTGCTGATCATTGCTATAGTTGAATTTATAGTGATATGATCCACACTGACCATTTAAAAAGCCATTTCCAAACATTGCACTTTCAATGCGGCATAGTTTGCAAAATTATCTTTTTAGCTTCCTGAAAACCCATGTGAATTTCCTAGTTTGATTTGCTATTGTCTTCTGCAAAGACATTTTATCAACCTTAGAGAGGGGTGAGCAACCAAAAATTGTTATGAAATTTCAATTGAAAATCAAGAAGTTTAAATGAAAAGACTTGCCACTTTGGAATAAATACATGCACTTCAAATAGCTTTAGCAGGAAAAAAAAGAATGGCTTTATATTTTTTTCCCCAAAGGAATGAAGGTACAATACAGATAGATTGATTTTAAAGAAAGTTCTTATTCCACATCCATTAAACAGATATTTATTGTGCCAGGAACTGGATGCTTATTTGCAATTCTCAAAATATGCGGTGTAATAGAAAAGGAGAACAAAATTGACTGTTTTCATAAATACCTACTTTATGCACGTTATACTAGGCACTTTGCAAAGAAAAGGGAAAAGGAAGGAACTAGGATAATACATCAGACCTCTGGTTATAGCCTTTGAGCAGATCTAATCTAATTGGAGACTTGAATATGTATGTGAGCATAAGCAAAACAGATTAAGTAGATTAATAAGGAGTACTAATATAATGATATGTTAGTACTCTGCTTTTTATTAGTCTCCTACTTAATCTACTCTGTTCAAAGTAACAATGTAGTATAGTGGAAAGAATGTGACTTTGTGTTTTCCATTCCTGGCTCTGTTACAAACACTTGGACTGACTATGGGCCAGTCACTTAATAACACAAATAATACTCACCATTGATTTGATTGCTTGGGTGCTCAACATATATTATTTCATTCAGTCCTCACATCTACCCTATGATGTCCATATCACTCTGACAATACAAGTGACTGTAATTTTAGTTTGTCAGAAATAGCCCTGCTTTATCCCCATTGCTCCAGCATCCTTTATGTGAGTATCCCCTGCAACTTTTCCCTCAAGAGTGTCCCTGTTTGGATGATCTATTAAATTGCCCCCAAGTAATGAGAAATTTGATAGTCACAATCGAGCAAGTAGTGGAGCCAGATTTGATCCAAGGCTGTTGATGGCCAAAGCCCATATACATAACTCTCTGTGTTCCCTCTGGTTAAATAGTTCCACTCCTCCTTTGTGTATAAATAAAATTAAGCCATTAAAGTAAATGATCTCCAGAATTCCTTCCATCACTAAACTCTAAAATACTAACTACAAAGAGACAAAATATGTGGGCTCATGATACTGGCATTCTGACTTTACACCAGGGTTAGCAAACAGATTTGAGAAATAGTGAAGGAAAGAAAGGGGAGAGAGAATGGAGGATTTCACACATTATCTGATTCATAATATAAGTGTAGTTCTGAAATGCCTAAAAAGACAGCCTCTCCTGCTAATGTGCATGGCAAACAAACAACCCTTGACATAAATTAGGGGGAGCTACATCTTTTCACAGGCTTCCCAAGTGGTTCAGTTGTAAAGAATCCAATGCTGAAGACAGAGGAGATGTGGGTTCTATCCCTTGGTCAGGAAGATCCTCTGGAGGAGGAAATGGCAACCCACTCTAGGATTCTTGCCTGAAAAATTCTATGGGCAGAGGAGCCTGGTGGGCTACAGTCCATAGAGTCACAGAGTCAGACATGACTGAGTGGCTAACACACACAAGTCAAATTCTACTTTATAATACACTGAGATCTTCTTAAAATTCTTTATTTTATAGAATATGATATTGCCTACAAAGAATTGTTTGGCTCTCTTATGATTTTAAGATACACTTCAGATTTATATTCTCCCCAGATGATTATATTTTCCTGTGAAAATTTGACATATTCCCACCACTTTGACTTCTCATATTCCTTCTTTATTCCCATCTTATTGGATGCTTGCCATCAATATTAAATTGTCTTAATCCTGATTTTTCCACTATTGCTGCTTTTGCAGTTGGCACTGATTCTTATGCCCCTTGAAAGGTACTTGTGTGGCAAAAGATTGAAAAAAAAAAATTGGCAGTTGCTGTCAGGGTTAATGTAGAAAAATAAATCTCTTATATTGCCAGTTTGGATTTACTTTTCATTTTTAATGGCCCCAACAGATGTTGGAGGAATCTTCCACTTCCTGCACACTTCCATTTTTACAGCTGGTACTGCTTGACTCGTTCTTGACTTTGGGGGAGCAGTTCCTGGGTGTTTACACAGTGATTTACAGACACCCTCTCACTATAGACTCTGCTCATCCTCTTGCTTTCTTCCACTGTTTTCCCAGAATGTGTGACATCACCGTTACCCGGTTTCTCATCAGGTTTCTCCATCTCAGTGTTTCCCAGCCATCGTGCCACATTTTGAAATGTTTGGACTGTTAGGTAAAAAGCACATAAATAGGGAATTGTACAAAGAAGAGGAGATTTTCAACTTAGCAAATGAGGCAGTCCATCTTTTCTGGTACCTTCTTTGGTATCTTTTCCTCATCACTAACAAAAGTGCTCCTGACAACTTATATTTGGGTAGTTCACTCCTTTAGAAGTTTTCCCTTTTCTTTTTTTCTTCTCTTCTGAGATACTCTCCTCAGTGGCACTAGTTTCTCCTAATAACCACTAAAACTAGTATTAGTTTGCTAGGGCCGACATTGAAAAGTACCACAAACTGTTGGCTTCAAACAACACCAGCTTAATGTCTCACATTCTGGAGGCTAGAAGTCAGACCATGGTGTTATCAGGACCATGGTCACTGTGAAATCTAAAGGAATCCTCCTTTGCCTCTTAGTTTCTGGTAGATTGATAGAAATCTTTGCATTTCTTGACTTACAGTGGCGTAACTCAAATCTCTGTCTTCATCGTCACCTGACATTCTCCCTGTGTTTGCTTTACAAAGTCCTCCCTCTACGTGCTTGTCTCTGTGTCAAAATTTCTCCTTTTTATAAGGACTCCAGTCATATTGGATCAGGACCCACCCTCATGACCTCATGATAATTATATTGCCTCTATAAAGACCCTATTTTCAAATAAGGTCATATTTCAAGGTACTGGGGGTTAGAAGGTCAGCATCTTATTGAGCTGACCTAATTCTACTCATAACTCCAACTAAGAACAGAATTCCCACTCTTGCTTTCAAAGGAAAGGTTGACATCTTTTAGCAAGTGGTAGGATCCTGCAAAGATGAAAGCACCATTCAGGGCTACAATATTGTCTGTGACTTATTTGCACTGTTCACTTGCTGTCTTGGATTGAGGGTTTCCATAGAAAAGGCAGAATCAGAAGCA
This sequence comes from Bos javanicus, assembly GCF_032452875.1. Taxonomy (NCBI): domain Eukaryota; kingdom Metazoa; phylum Chordata; class Mammalia; order Artiodactyla; family Bovidae; genus Bos; species Bos javanicus. Next base: position 53,412,118 of record NC_083869.1, on the reverse strand, counting down.
AGACACTGATGAAAAACAATGACTTAACCTTTCAGTTCTTATAATAATCTTTATAAAATTACTCTTTTATGACCCAAATAAAATTTGTTTGGTAATCACCCTGACATGAGAAAAGAAAAGCTAGGCTATCCAGCATTGTGGGAAAGACAATTATCAAGTATCAGTAACACCAGCCATGGTTTTATTTTCCTTCACACATTTTCTTATTTAGACATGTATCAAGGTTGCTGAGGATACCTAAGAAGCTTATCAGCCCACAATTTTAGTGCCTTGTTCCAGGAATCAATGAAATCATTTAAAATGTTTTTGTATTATACTAGAGATAAAAAGGAGAGAATACATTTAAAATATGTAAAGCAATTTCAAACCTGAACTATTGGAGTGTTTGCCTTAAAAACCTTTGACGTTTTCTTCTAATGACAAATAACTTGTGATTGTCATTGTGTCTCTATTAACTTTTTTTATTTTCTTCTGTAAAACTGAAGAAAATAAAACATTTTAGTCAAGCAAGTATCTTGGCTCATTTAAATAACAGTAATGGGGCAACACTTTCATTTGAATGAATCTTTTCCTAGTGGTTCAGATGATAAAGAATCTGCCTGCAGTGTATCCAGTCCCTGAGTTGGGAAGATCCCCTGGAGAAGGGAATGACAACCCACTCTTATTCTTGTCTGGAGTACTCCATGGACAGAAAAGCCTGTGGGCTGCAGTCCATGGGACTCACAAAGGGTCAGACACAACTGAATGATTAACTTCTTTTTAATTAAAATTATGGATAGCTATCAATGAATAAGGTATTCTTGAGGTTAGTAATAAAACTAAAATATTTAATGTCAAAAAAGAATTATATTTGCAAATCCTCTATTTTTAACAATAAAGCTATAATCCTACACAAGATACAAACCTTCTCTCTTGGAAGTGCTTTTTAAAAAGTAATTATTATGCTAAACATGAAAAGTATACTAAATAATTTGTCACATATTCTATATCGAACCAAATCCTTGCATTTCTCAAGCAATTCTCCAGTGTGTTCATTTGATTTGAAAAAACAAAAAGTCAATTCAGGAAACTGTAGAGAAAAAAATAGTTAAGCCAGTTGTTCAGACAAAACCTGTAATTATGTGTCTAAATTATTTTGCCTCCTAATTCATTTGCTTTGACATCACACAGACCTAGTCTTTTTCGCATATGGTGGCTGGTACAAGACCACTGGGGTATTATGCAGTGAGTTACTAAACAAGTTACATTGAGCAAATCTGATAAAATCAGTATTCTAGGATCAGGACTTAACCAGGCTGTATCTGGGGGTGAATGATGAAATTTTTACAGCAGCATTAAAGAAAGGGAAAAGTATTGATTAAAGAAAAAACTAAAATTGACATCCAGGACATGCTTTTCTGGAGCCACCCTGGAAAGTCCTTGTCATCCCCATGAGGCAGAGAAAAGTCATCATTAGGCTTCCTGGGGTAATTCAACCTTGTAGATGACTAGCTTTCACTTGGAAATAGTTTCACAGTATGTAAGTGAAAAATACTCTTCAAATTTTATTTTAGAATTTTATTTTAAAATTTTCAGAACATTTAAAACGCATGGGTTTTGATTTATTTTTTTCTGTTCGTTGATTTTTCATGGAGTTGATGGAGATAAAAAGATCAGCCTGGCAGCTTGCTGGCATGGAACTGGAGTGTTTAGGGTTTGTTTTGCCTTTTTGCAAGATTGGTCCACAAGAACTTTAAAAGGAGAAAAAGACGATGCAAATTAAATACGTTAGAAACGTATGTCCCATCTGTTTTTATTTCATTTTTAGAATAAGGTTTTCATACCTTCTTTTATTTTTATATTCTATGATACCACACTATAATGTTGGCCACCTCAGAGACAAACTAAATTAGCTATCCTGACCATATGGAAAGGAAAAGCTTTACCAGCTAAAGAAACAAATTTAACTCAGGCAAAAAGGCCTATGTGTTTTAGAGTTTAAAAAAATACTGCTAAGTGCATAGTAGGGGAATGTAACCCACCTGCATAAGTAAAATTTGAAAAAGAGTTTGGGTATTCCAAAATAACTGTCTCTTTTCCTGGCGTCATTCAGGAATCACCCATTTGAAGCATACTTCTGTTTATTTGTATCTGGATTTATTTGTATGGAAATGTAATCAAAGGCATGAAGGCCCCTTGGAAGGTCATCCACTCCTTCTGTCTCCAAGGAGAATTAAATCTAATCTGCCTAGGTATGCCTAGGCATACCATTACGAAGAAAAGCTTCAAAACACTCCAGAGAACAAAACTTTTCCTCTACTGTCTATTCTTTGGAAATCGAAGAAGGTATGCCTTTATAGAAAAAGAGATTTTATTTCATTCTACAAATGCCCATAATGTAAAGCATTTGATAGAAGCCCTAGGCTGCAATTTTATTTTACCTGGAGAGAAGCTTCTCATAAATATACTATGTAAAACTGATGGCTGCTTCAGAAATCTCTCAATCTTTGGTTTTTATGTAAACCACAGTGAAGGAATGGAGCTCACAGAGGTCAAGCATGTGTTTTCTAACCACACAGAATAGAGGAGTGTCGGTCTGATCCAGGAAGACTTCATACTGGCATGTGCAGTTATTTACAATGATTGAGAACATCAGGTTTTATGCACAACCCATGAAGACAAGATAAATAGGTCGGTAGAGAAGCTTCAGCTAAAACAGAGTCCAGTGAATTGTTTGCTGTCACCTGACTGTAACTCCCAGCATGGCCAAGCTAGGACCACTAGACTTTTAGAGCACTGAAGTTAAAATTCACTTTATTTCATCAAAGTAATAGCTGAACTTATAAATGAAGGCATATGTTTTGAGAGTTTTTCTGTAGACATTGGAATGACTTTTTTTCTGGACATTCTTGCTAGCAGGCATTTCACCAAATGCACACTGATTACTAAAATTACCTGAATGTATTCAAGATGTGTCTCAATATTTTTTGGTACTAAAGGGGGTGGAATTACAGTAATAGTTCCCTTTCTCCATTCATGGGACAGTCAGCGGAACCATTAGCTAGCTTGAAAGATAAGTTTCCAACTCTCAAACACTGAACTAGTAAGTTTCCAACTCTCAAACACTCAACTAGTAGAAGATTTCTGAAGTGCCCTCTAGTTCTCCTAAACTAAAACCATTAATTTGCACCAGATGAAATGGACTAATCAAGCAAAAGTAATTAGGGTTTAGAAAATGTGAAGTCCTTAGGTTCATATTGATCTAGCTATTTTGGATTTTCCAGTTAATACTTATATCAACATTAAGATACCAGAGGAGACAGATAAGCAACAGAAAAAAGGCCATCTCAGGCCCAGTATTAGTCTTTGACAGTGAAACATTGTGTTAATACTCTGAACTACATAAATAAATACTTCCTCTCTATTATTTCTTGGGACTTCTTAATGTTTATACTCAGCTCTAATCATTGTCTGGTTTATGGCTAGGCATAAAAAAAAAAAAAATGTTTTCTTTAAAACGTCCATGATGTAATTCGTGTTATCTATGAAGAGAGGAAATTCAGATGAATTCCACTTGAGGTGTGTTACAACCTGAAATCACTCAGCCACCAGCACAGTGTTGATAGATAATCTGAGTATTGTCAGGTGGGATATTACTAAGGAGACAAAAAGGGCCACGAGATTTTCCAAAGAAGAGGATTATGTGTTCGGTGTATTCACTCTGATCTAGAAAAAATGAGTTATATATCAAAAAGGTAGATTGTTTTTTGTTTTTGTTTTTTAACTTAGAGCTTGTTTTGAAGTTAAGGAATGAAATTTTTGCAAAGCTCATTGAAAGGAAAAAAGACAAAGTGCAAGTTTTCTGAATTAAAAGGAGGGGAAAAAATCAATGCTTACTGAAGACAATTGTTCAAGAAGTTGTCTTATAAATAAACAGAAAGACTTGTCTTCAGGTAACATGAAAGGAAAATATATGGAAGGAATAGACTGGATCCTTTGTATATTTATTTATTAACATGTGTCCGAAAAGGCTATCAGAAAAAAATTTTGGAAAGATATTCTGTGTAGGCATTTATTTTTGTTCAAAATGGTCAAGTTGACTTTCAATTTTGCATAGAGAGTATCTGTTTCAAAGCACAAGTCTGTACAAAGAAACCTCACTATTTTGCCATACAATATTTCATTGAAAATAGTTTAAAAAATTAGCCAACAGGAATAAACAAATTGAAAAGGGGGTAAACAGAAGCTATACATATTTGTAACAGTCGAATTTTGCCAATTTAAGGGAATTAAGAAATATCAATGAATGTTGAATGAATGTAATTTTTACCTAAATTTTCTTCACATATACTAACAGGTGGCAACAGTTTGAACAATTAAACAAAATGCAAGAGTTCCAACCCCATTCTCTCTCATTTTTCACTAGATCTTGTTTTTGATAAGTGAATACTTACAGAGAATAATGATTAGATGGCAATAATGTTGCTAACATAATATCATTACCTTACATTATTGATAATGATACCAATTGCTGAGCATCCACTAAGAGTCAGGTCTTATTCTCTGCTCATTGTGCGTTTATTACTCCACAGAATTCATAAAATAAATTGACATTTTATTATCACTGACATTTTACAGATGAAGAAGCTAACATACAGAACTAGCTTAAGTTCACATGACTGGTACACTACTAATTACCACGTGTGAACCGTGCACTGTGCTGGGTCATGAGGATAAAAAGATTAAAATTCAGTATTGGGTCTTTCCAAAGTAGAGGAGACAAGCAAATAATTAAAAAAAAAAAAAAAAAAAAAACCTCCACTAATTCTTATAAAAAGTGGGGAAAAATTGTTGAGTTCTTAATTGCTACTCCATTCCCTTGCCTCTACCCATATCATGGGGTGTGAGAATATATATACACACAGACACACACAATGATAAATACGTATTCACGAGATTTTTAAACAGTCTCACTTAACTGCCTCAACAATTAGTTAATATTTTCCCTTTTCTTTCTGAAATGTACTCATAGCAACTCCATGCTAAGTGCTCACAGGTAGTATTCTACTTTCTGGTATGCCTGTACTATTTTGTGCCTAATATTTGAGTAGGGTGCTTTTGGAGAAAACTTTTCATTTTATCCAAAAACTATTCACATCATTTTTATGTATAGAATTATATAACTTAATTCAATATTATGTAAACAAATGATGTAAAAATGTTCGAAGAAAGAAATTCATTTGTATGAAACTCAAAGGGGAATGCTTTGGGAAAAACTTGATAAATGAATTGTTAAAAGAAATTTTTCCAAATCAGGTATGGGGAAGTTGGGGAAAAAATTCCCCAACTATAAAATAGTTGGGGAAAAAATTCCAGAAAGATTCTAAACTTAGTTTGTTTTGCATGTATCACTGGATTTGCACTCTATGTCAAAGAAATGAAAAATAGGAATTCTACGCTTGTTGTAGATAGGTTTCTAGAAGAGAGCATGAAACCCAAACTTTGACCCTCAAACAAGGAAAAGCTTTGACCCTAAGTAAAACATGTATTTGTTTTTAATTTAATTAATTGGTTTAAGTGAAGTGAAGACAGTCGTGTCTGACTCTTTGTGACCCCATGGACTGTAGCCTACCAGGCTCCTCTGTCCATGGGATTTTCCAGGCAATAGTACTGGAGTGGACTGCCATTTCCTTCTCCAGAGGATCTTCCCAACCCAGGGATTGAACCCAGGTCTCCCACATTGTAGACAGATGCTTTACCGTCTGAGCCACCAGGGAAGTCCTTATTTAATTGGTTTAGGTAGGTATTATATGTATAATTCTATGGTAATTCCTCAGTTAGCTTTTTAAATTACTCATCAAATATTGGTCCTAATTGCTTCCGATAAGAATATTTCTATAGTGGTTAGATCTAAATTCTATACTTTGTTAATTGGTAATTTAATTGTATGTTCAATGTAGAATAAAACAGACTTTTCACAAAACTCTGTGCCATTTGGAGAACTCTTTTAAAGGTTTAATTGATTGTTCTAATAAAATAAAAGCATCTGTATGGATACTTCTGAAACCCTATTTTATGACAAATAAAGGATTTACCTTTCTAAAAAAAAATTGGCAAACCAGTAGTTTAGAGGGCTTCAGGCTAGGTAGTCCTATAAAATTATCTAAGTGGACTAAGATATTTTCTCATATACCTCACTAATTTCAGTTTTTAAAAGGAGCATCTTGAAATATGTATTTTCCTGTTTTTTTTTTAATAAACTAAGGCATTACTTATTTTTGGAAATTGTGTTCAGTGTATGTTTTTGAAACACAAACATGATTTTGTATCCGTTGCATTTACTAATAAGCCCAGGTCTGCACCAGATGGGCAGGTGAAAATGTGATTATGAGGTGTGTGGTGATGGTTCCATTTCTGTAATACATGACTCTCCGGGTTACTTGTACGTCTGTTATGTTTATCAATTCACTTTACGGCTGTCCTTAGAGGTGCTTAAAGAGGCAATCCTACACCATGAAAGGTCTCTAGAAGAGGAAACATTCCTTCTTTTAACACAATTATAAGAAATGGTTCTTGTTTCAGAACAATCAAATAAATAGAAAGATGTCAGCATTTTTTCCTGGCAGGTTTAGAAGTTTGATGCTGAAATACTGACTGGGGTCCGTCGAACTGGACTAAAGTGAGTTTGTTCTTGAGTAGGTAGATGCAAATTGAGTCATAGGGTGTACTTTGTTACATGATGCCTTTGGGAATAACACACGGGGAGGACAAAGCCAAACTCCATCCAGGTGGTTGAATTCCCCACATATTCATTTGGACTGAAACTTTCAAATGTCAGGTGCCTGGAGAGCTCATTTAATGAAAGGGTTATCCCTGCCAACCAGTCAGTAGTTGATTTTTTTTTCACCAGAAGTTGTGAAATATTATTTATGTATGTAGAAGACAGGGGCTTCCTGCCGTTGTTGTTTACTTGTGGGTTTGGGCAAGTTTCCTCCTTTCCAAAAAACAAGTTTTCCATAAAAGCAACTTTGCAACAGCCTCACTCCTTTTGTTTGGTACCCCAGGCAAAGAGCTTTTCATGGCATTGAAATAATTCTCATTTGAAAAACGGGAGCTCAGATGAACCAGTTCTTTATTGAAAACAAAAAAAAAAAAAAAAAGAGGCAGTAAGGTATCCTTGGTTAACTTTTTAGTTATTTAAAAGTAGCTTGTTGAAGATTGAATATTTCTATGTTTCACTAGAGCCTTTAAATATAAAAGAGATATGAGACTATATCTGACACCATCAGGCATATTATATTAAAATTTATGAACAACTTCATCAAAAACCACTTTCCCTCTCCTGCATAGAGACAGATTTGTTCTGACATAAACGTTACATGGCTGGTTGCAGCCTCAGATTAATGCGAAGACCCTGGCGATTCCTTTTAGACGTTATTTTATGAAATAATACCTGTCAGCTGCTGCCTGATCCTAGAAAAGGGGGCAGGTTTTCCAGGTCATCTTGCCATCTGTCAGCAAAAGCTCATCTGTCCCTCCACATTACCACCTGATCTGTGCTAACAGGCCTCACAGGGAGGCCTGCTTCATTGGCCCAGTGGGAACCTGGGAAAGGGACTGTGTGAGGACATCACCTGTGATGCTGAGATTTAATTATCGCTGAAGTGATGAAGATGTGCAGGCAGATTGCAATGCTTTTGAATAAATTCATGGAGCAGGATGTACTGTGTCCCTCTCCCCGCTTCCCCCTCCCTTCACTTCCCCCTCTCTACCCCCAACCCTCAGCCTGGTCTGCTCACTAGTTCCAACAAAAGCTTACAGAGTCACCCTTAGATATTTGTAAGTACAACCTTAAAACACACACGCTCACACTCAAGCACAGGCATAAGTGCACACGCACGCAAACACAACTCAGTATGCCCACAGAAGTATCAACCTGAGTTGAAAGAACAAACCACGTATTGAGAGGAAATTTGCCCCAGCTTTTTACAGCAAACCTGATTATTTTCTGAAAAAGTTCCCTGTTATCAAATTTTAAAGCCATATTGATTGTTGCTGGCTCGAAAATCAGATTTCATTATGGGGCCAGCTTTTTACCTAGGGTTTTACTCAGTCTGTGGTAACACCAGCACAGAGTTACCTGGGGTCTCCTTGGAGACTTAATGCAAGGGTTCACAGTGGAGGGGGCGTGTGGTGGAACACGAAAGGTAAAGAAGGCCATGGAAAGCCCCCGGACATCCTGGGACTGTGTGTTCCCTCGCGCTCTCTGAATCAATACCCTGCACAAAAGTTATTACAGGTCCAGGCCTTTTGCCTTCAAAGCTGCTTAGGCCGTATGTGGCATTAATTCTCTTCTGTACAAAAATGTGGTTGATAATCACCTGGCTAAGGAAAGGATTTAGGGCCAGAACAGCAGATTTCCTCACAGATTACAGAATAAAACCTAGTTTCTTAGGATAAATTGGGACAGTTAACTGTAGTGAAATATGTTACCCTCGTTGATTCATGCCCATGTGATACCTTTGTTACATGTCACTGAAGAGAAACATTTATGCCATTATGGGAGGTGAGATCTGATTTCTACTCTGTTCTAAGGTGTGCTGTGCTGCACAATACAGATTTTTATTTTCTTGGTTTAGGGAGCCTGCTGTAACTCCAGAGGCCAGTTATTAAGCAAGCACTCAACTCAGTTGACTCCTAATTATACAGTTACAAGATAAAATGATCCGCTACTACTGGTCCCCTTCCTTGTCACCGGTGAGCACAGTCAGGGCCCTGAACTGAGCTTGCCCACATGGCTGTCAGAGACTGCAGAATTTCCTTCCCACCATCACTCCCAGAACAGGATACACCTCTCCCTGGGAGAAGGAAGATTTGGAACAGCCAAAGAAGACCCAAGGGTTTTTTCAGCATGACAGCAAACCGAAATTGTATATTTTCCTTTTCTTTTTTAAGGAAAATCATGAGCAAAAACATTGCCTTAATTCACATTTCAAAAATAATTACTACAGATTCAAGACATTTATCATGTTGTCATTGGAACCTGGGAAAGGTTATTCTTGTGGTACTTCAGGTCACAAACAAGAATGTATTATTAGAAACTAACACGCAGGCTATCCAAGAGATTCCTGGGGGAAAAACAGAGGTCCACTGGCTTCAAAAAAAGGTGACAGGAATGAATTAGGTAACAAGGGCCCACGGAAATTTATCAGGTTCTGAATGGGTCAGTTTTCAAAGTAACTTCTATTCGTTGCATTATGTACTGTAGTGAGAACATGCAGGGAAAGTACCAATAGTCACTATTAAATTTTTCCAAATGCTTACTATTTTTATCCTCTGAAGTGGTATGGATTTTTATGAAGCGTCCATTTTCCAGTAACTTCAAAGAAAATCTAAACATGAATAAACAAACTTAGAAATGTTAAAACAGAGATAGGATCATCCTGTCTTTTTCTAATTCGCCCACATCTTCAACCTTTTTCTATTTAGAAAAATATATTGAAATTATGTTGTCTGGAAGAATTATTGTATATTGTATATTTTGTCTACAGATGTAGTATTTATCAATTAAAAGACTTATACATTGCATTCACTGTTAAATCCTGCCTAATTTATGTGAACATGCATTTAGAAATGCAACTTTAGTAATGAGTGTATCCCCACAATACATCCACTTTAGCTCAGAGTAACCCTGGCACACACACTCTACTTAGAAAAGACAAATGAGATTGGTTTGGGATAGCTTCGGCTGAGTGTGGTTGTTTCAACAGCTTGAGGTAACGATCTGAAATCAAGTGAGATAGAAATGGATGACATTTTAAAGAAACATAAGTAGAAAATAATGAACATGCTGAGAGGTGGTTGTTGTTTTGACTTTTGAGGGGATATAGGGAAAATTCTGTATAACATATATGGCTCCTAGATATGATTTTGACCTCTAGATAACTGATTATCTTTCAACAAAAGTCACTGTCATTTGAGAGTTGTTCAGTAATCAGTAAGAAAATGTCTTGTTCTTAAGCTAGATGCATAACCCAAGATAGAAATCTTGACAAATTAATGTTCTTAAAAGCTTATCACCAAACTTAAAAATACATGGAATATGTTAAATAGTTGTATTTATGATGAATCCAAAATTGATTTTTCTCCACATATATCTTAGCTTTTTCATCATTCTTTTACAAAATAAATTACAGTGTATACTTACTTCCAAAAAGATTATTTAAAATATCTTTCATTGTAATGGTCTCTGTTTCTGTTTTCAGTTTTAGATTTGTTAAGTGAAAAACAGGTTTTACCTAGATGGCCCCAAAAATCTAGACAGCCAAAGTTAGCCTTCATTTATGCTTTGCCCAGAGTATAAAACTTAGAATTATACTATAAATATAATTATATATATATAAGAGCATATAAAATATACTCTCTATATAATTATACTCTAAATTTACTCTATAAACCTTGAAATTAGAAAATGGCATTTTTGGTATTGCAGTATATGCACTAAGAACTAGGACTTGTATCACCAATAGTAATTTGTTCATTAGGTATTAATATTACTAAGAATAATATAAACTATCCATAACTTATATTTTGAAAAAGCACTTTAGATAATTTATGAGAAGTATTACATTCTTACTTAATTGGTACTTAAGAAATGCAGAGTGAAATTTGGGGGAAGGCCAAAAAAAGAGATGTCTGTCACAGGAATACCTTTCCAGTTGGGATGTAACTGAAACAGCAAGAAATACTTCAAATTGTTTTTACTGTAAAGCCAGTCTGACTCTAGGGAAAGTAATCCATAGACCCTGTCATGGAACAAGCACTATTTCTCAGTACCCTTTGTCAGCACTGGTATTCACGTGTGCCAGAGAATAGGACCTATCCAGATCACGTCCCGCTTGCTTCTGTGGCTTCAGATCAGATCGGATCAGATCAGTTGCTCAGTCGTGTCCAACTCTTTGCGACCCCATGAATCGCAGCACGCCAGGCCTCCCTGTCCATCACCAACTCCCAGAGTTCACTCAGACTCACGTCCATCGAGTCCGTGATGCCATCCAGCCATCTCATCCTCTGTCGTCCCCTTCTCCTCCTGCCCCCAATCCCTCCCAGCATCAGGGTCTTTTCCAATGAATCAACTCTTCGCATGAGGTGGCCAAAGTACTGGAGTTTCAGCTTTAGCATCATTCCTTCCAAAGAAATCCCAGGGCTGATCTCCTTCAGAATGGACTGGTTGGATCTCCTTGCAGTCCAAGAGACTCTCAAGAGTCTTCTCCAACACCACAGTTCAAAAGCATCAATTCTTCAGTGCTCAGCCTTCTTCACAGTCCAACTCTCACATCCATACATGACCACAGGAAAAACCATAGCCTTGACTAGACGAACCTTTGTTGGCAAAGTAATGTCTCTGCTTTTGAATATGCTATCTAGGTTGGTCATAACTTTCCTTCCAAGGATTAAGCATCTTTTAATTTCATGGCTGCAGTCACCATCTGTAGTGATTTTGGAGCCCAGAAAAATAAAGTCTGACACTGTTTCCACTGTTTCCCCATCTATTTCCCATGAAGTGGTGGGACTGGATGCCATGATCTTCGTTTTCTGAATGTTGAGCTTTACGCCAACTTTTTTACTCTCCACTTTCACTTTCATCTGTGGTTTAGGACACAGCAAAAATTAACAAGAATTTTTCTAAAAAACTTTACCCTTTTTTAACATAGGCTATTAATTGAGACTTCCCTGTAGCTCAAACGGTAAAGAATCTGCCTGCGAGGCAGGAGACCAGGGTTCGATCCCAGGGTTGGGAAGTTCCTCTGGAGAAGGGAATAGCAATCCACTCCAGTATTCTTGCCTGGAGAATTCCATGGACAGAGAAGCCTGGCAGGCTACAGTCTATGGAGTCTCAGAGAGTTGGACAAGACTGAGCAACTAACACACATTAATTGTTGATGAATATTCACAGTGATCAGTAAATAAGCATATAGAACATACTAGGACAACTTAGAGTTTTTCAAATGGACTTCTTTGCTCATCCAGTATGACAAACATTTAACTTCGCTATAACTTTAAGCTACAATCTCATTAACATTCTGTATAAACTAGTAGACTCTTAGATATCAACATAGCCATAAATATGCCAGTTTCTGAATAATGTGGAAATATCCAAGGTGACTCAAGAGCTAGTGATGGCCAAGACTAGAACACAATGGGTTCTCTTTCTTGTCGGCAAGTTGGAAAAAAAAAATGAGGGTGAAACACAAACCCTACACTAAAATCATGGTCACATGGAAAAGTAATGAAAACCATGGCCAGAATTCCAGCTCAGAGTGCAAGTGTGGTTCTCTAGACACCCAGACTAGTCACCAACTTTAGGTGTACTTTTAATACCGATAGTGATAAAGGAAATATCTTTCCTTTCAATCATCTTCCATATCCCAATTGGTAACTTTGATGATTAGTACTATCTTCTACCTACTAAAAACAGTAGAAATGAAAATATGAGAGGAAACTTTCCGATAATGGCATGTTTCAGGAGTTGGCATCTTTTCATCTCCATTAAGGACTTCTGAAGTACAAAGAATCATCCAGTATATTTCAATATGACATTTGCCTACCATTTTGAAATGATTGTTACTATACTTAGAACTAAAGAGAGAATAAAATCTCAGAACACATAGTAATATATATTTTCAAACAAAAAGAAAGAAGGCAGCTTAATGATAAGCAGAAATTTTTCCTTGCTACATATTGTGGTAAGGAGAAGATAAAAGACTCCAATACCCTATTCCGTATTGTATCTTCAGAAAAGATAGATATGAAAATGGTCAGAAATTACCATTTATGGAGGATAAAGGGAAGAAGGAAGAGAGGGATTGAGAATAAGAAGGAAAGATTACTCTACCTTGCCTGAAAGACACTGTCTATCTGGGTTACCTACCACCGTAGCATAGCAAGAAAACCACACATAAATAATTAAAGCTCAAAGCACTTGGAGTGTATATTGTGAAGACTACAATAACTTTTTTAAATGCCTAGTTTTTTATCTTAAATAAGCTTAAAATTTATTGAGGAATAGTCATTACTGTACAACAGTATCAAAGAGAGGTTAAATCAGATTACAGAAGAGAAAGGCCAATAAAGAGATGGCATTTCAGCCGGACCTTCAAGAATTCAGTTGACATTCAATAGGCAAGGAGTTGAAGGGGATTGCAAGTAAGAATGAGGGGTGACTCAGTCAATAATTTTTGAGCCCCTTTTATGCTCTGTTATTGACCTGGAACAAAGAGTTCATTAGTGAACAAAACACAGTCCAGTCCCTCATGATATTTATAGTTACAATTGAAAGATATAAAGTAAATATGTAAAGAGTCACACACAGGCAGAGTGTAGTGCAGGAGAAGTACAAGGTATAATTAGTAGTTATCTCCAGAAGATCTCCTTCCTATATGAAAAGCAGTGGGCATTATTAGTGCTAAAGACTATATTTAGCTGAATCTAGTTTAGAAGGTCAAGAAAGACTCTCCTAGGGATGAGATCTGAAACTGAGGAGCAGAAGAATGCATGAGCAAACATTAGTGAAAGAGAGGCTAAGCAAAGTATGTACGCAAGGAGCAGCTTGTTCAAAGACCCTGTGGTAGGAGAGAGCATGGCGTGTTTGAAGAACCAAAACATTCTGAAAAGAATGGAATGAGAAAGATAGAGTGTGGAAAGACATAAAGCCATGAGGTAGGCAGAAACTGTCTCATAATGTAAGTCCCTGTCAGCCATGCTAAACATATTTCACTTTTATCTAAGAGCAGTGACATGTCACTTGTGGTTTCAGGAAACAGAAATGAGGTGAGCTTGTCCTGAAGTACGAGGCACACAGTGGGAGCTTGCAGGAGGATGAGTGCCAATCAAAATCTGAATCAGAACAAAACATTCCAGGAAGTGCAGGCGCTTCATTCCTACTGTATTCCTTGATGTTGTGACTATTTGTCTTCGCCACTTCACCAGAGATGCTGTCAGCTTCTGAGTCCATTTTACTCCCCTAAAATTTCATCATAAATCAAAGATGCTTTATTAAAAGTCTCATTCCAAAAAAGGTGATGTAACGCTGTATATTTATATTCTGATATGCTGAGTCTATTTTACTCGGGTATGTTTAAGGGCAAGAGAAATAACCTAAATGTTTGTATTATCATTGTCACCGTGCTCCTATAAAATTCTTCCATTTTTTTTTTTTTTTTATTCTTCCAATTTTATTTTATTTTTAAACTTTACATAATTGTATTAGTTTTGCCAAATATCAAAATGAATCCGCCACAGGTATACATGTGTTCCCCATCCCGAACCCTCCTCCCTCCTCCCTCCCCATACCATCCCTCTGGGCCGTCCCAGTGCACCAGCCCCAAGCATCCAGCATCATGCATCGAACCTGAACTGGCAACTCGTTTCCTACATGATATTTTACATGTTTCATTGCCATTCTCCCACATCTTCCCACCCTCTCCCTCTCCCACAGAGTCCATAAGACTGTTCTATACATCAGTGTCTCTTTTGCTGTCTCGTACACAGGGTTATTGTTACCATCTTTCTAAATTCCATATATATGCGTTAGTATACTGTATTTATGTTTTTCCTTCTGGCTTACTTCACTCTGTATAATAGGCTCCAGTTTCATCCACCTCATTAGAACTGATTCAAATGTATTCTTTTTAATGGCTGAGTAATACTCCATTGTGTATATGTACCACAGCTTTCTTATCCATTCATCTGCTGATGGACATCTAGGTTGCTTCCACGTCTTGGCTATTATAAACAGTGCTGCGATGAACATTGGGGTACACGTGTCTCTTTCCCTTCTGGTTTCCTCAGTGTGTATGCCCAGCAGTGGGATTGCTGGATCATAAGGCAGTTCTATTTCCAGTTTTTAAGGAATCTCCACACTGTTCTCCATAGTGGCTGTACTAGTTTGCATTCCCACCAACAGTGTAAGAGGGTTCCCTTTTCTCCACACCCTCTCCAGCATTGATTATTTGTAGACTTTTGGTACCATTTCACACCAGTCAGAATGGCTGCGATCCAAAAGTCTACAAATTCTTCCATTTTAACAGGTAAAATAATAATCAGAAATATCACCAGATTTTCATGAATCAAATTATAGGAACTTCTGTGTGCCACAACTGCATTTTCAATAATATTCAGAGAATGTTGTCTGATGACCAGCTGTAATTGGGAACATAGCATCACCTGCCATGGGTTTTCATAAGCAGGATCACTCTTACAAGTGATCCCTAGTGACCAGAGTAACACATAATATAATGACATAATGACAAACCATGTAAAGACTCTGATCCAATCGAACAGAACCAATTGGTTTTTAGAGTAATCTCCATGTTTTTAGAGTTTTTAGAGTTTTTAGAGTAAGACTCCAAATAGTCTAAAGAAAAAAGGATTTAAATTATTTTCTGTTTAATCAAAGGTGACATCTTCAGCTTTCTGAATGATTTCATGAGCCTTTTCCTAAGGAAATAAAAATATTCTAGAGCACAATCCATATATTGAGAATATTTGCCACTCAGTTAGATGTACATCGAAATGGTTATAGCATATTTGGTCGAGAAGGTGAAGCATCCCAATACCTAATACCCCAAGAACACTCTGAACTGCGTTACCAATTGTGATTATAGTAGTTTCTGTCTTGGATGTAGCTCTTTGAAGTTTGCAATGAATATTTATATGAATTATCTCATGATTTCTCACATTTAACAATAGACACAGGGAGATGTAGTAAGACTTCATGACACACCCAAAGTTAGAGATGGAGGAGGTGGTAGAATTACTGAAATATTCTTGACATTTCCTTAGATTGAGTTCTTGTCCTCCATGTTATTTTCTCACTTTCCAGTGCTGCAAAGAGTAAAAAGCCAACGAACTATTTTTTTCTAGCTCAAGCACAACCTGTAGATGGGGGAAAGTAGATACAAACTCCTGGCAACAGAATGTGGCTGGGGTCAGATGACAAAAAAACCCAAACATAATATGAATAATTATTCCATCACAGTGAATGAAGTATATGTGAACATTACTGATTTATGTAGACAATAGTGGTAATGATAAATAAGAATGATGATAAAGATAAGTATGAACAACAATAATAAATAAGAATGGTGTATATTTTCAACTTTAGTTTTTTATGATGGAATGTGTGAATAGTATTTAGGTTTCTGGTCATTTTTCTTGGGTGGTACATTTTTAATATAATTTTAACTGCTTATTAAAATTGCTGAATTCCACGCATTCTCAACAGAAGATAGAGTTGATGAATTAGGGATATTTCTATGAAAGTAACTAGTATCATAAAGATACAGGGATCTTGTAACTTCACTGATAATTAGCTAAAAATAAAGAGAAATTTCAATACAATCCTAGAACACTTTATTCATGGACTTTTTATTTTTTGCTTATTTTTTTCATGGATAGTGAGTTGTAACAAAATTAAGAATGCTACAGGGAATTTTCCAGAGGTCTGGTGGTTGAGACTCCAGGCTTCACTGCTGAGGGGCCAGATTTGATTCCTGGTTGGGGAGCTAAGATCCTGACAGCTATGAGGTGGGGCCAGAGAAAAAGAATGTTGCAAGTTCTAATACTTTTAAGTAAAACTGGGCTCTACAACGCATTATACTGGGCATGGTAATTATTTGGAATGTGTACAGATAGATTCATACCTTCAGTGAATTGGTTATAAAAATCTCAAAAAAGGAAAGTGGTAAATTATTTTTCTGTGTAGCTCAATGAAAGTTAAAAGCTGAGTGTGGACCATCATCATTAACTCCTTTCAATCCTGAAATGTCCGCTTTCTGCCTTGAGTGGGAATTTCTTAAATAATCTTCCTTTTAAATGGTTCAAATTGTATGGCAAGTCCCATATGCATGAGTCATCTTGTTACATCCTTCCACACTGGAGACATAAGAACAATAATCAGATTTCATACTCCTCAGCCTGAGGAGTTAGACTCTGTGGTGGACGTAAGAGAGGCTGGTTAGGGCGATACTGTTTTGTGATTTACCCAAAGTTAATGTTCCTCTCAGTGATGGGTTAAAAGTCATTCACCAAAAAACTCCAAGAGAATTGGACTTTCCTGAGCTTTTATTGCCTCTACAGTTGCTTAAACTATGCAGCCTAACGGGGGTTTGGGAAGCTTTCACTTCCGAGCTTTTGTAGTTGCTAACTCAGCTTGTCGTAAATTCATCCAACCTGTATTTCCATCTGCAGCATTGTTGATTTTCTCCAGAAAACACTAAGGCACACTCAATTCTCAGGCACAGATGACTGGGTTAAGGGCTTTCTCCAAGCATAATGCCATATATGATTGAATGTAAATGACCAAATCTGATCATCACTCACACAGTGAAATGGAAAATAAGAGTTGCTGAATGATCCTGAATTTTCTGGTTCATAAACAAATAGAAAATAACAAATTTAATATATTTGAGTTTTATGTGCAGTTTGGCCACAAGACAAACTTTTTTCCCCTTCCAATGTTTAATGAGAAGCATCTCTCTCATTGCTCTTCCATTTTAGATTTAAGCATTCCTATCTCAGATAATCAATTGTTTATAATAAATGGAAAAACCCTTATTTTATTTTTTTTTGAAATGGTTTCTGGCATCTAATTACACAGGATTTTTGACCTGGCTAGACATATAATGTTAACACAGCTTCAATACTAAACAAGTCTGAACATGTGTGCGCTTGACTTTTATTAAACTCCTACTGAAGAAACAGATTAATTGGAGGCTGATTCACTGGTGAACAGGCGTTAAAGACAGAAGGACCTTCTCACATTTTGTTCTGTTATCCAGGCTTATGCCATCTCAGGTTGGCAAGGAGATCCCAACTGTAGTGTTTTGAAATATAACTGAAAGAAATTGTAGAATAACAGGTGCAAAAAAAAAAAAAAAGCAAACCACTTATAAAATGTTGATCTGATTTTCTCCTTTTTCTTTTGCCAAATGGCCACCTGACACTTTATGGACTCAGGTACTGCCCAGATAGCATTTCACATAAGAATATTATGGAGGCTAGCAGCTGTCATAATTATTCCTTATACCATTGTTACTATTTTCTTTTAGAAAAATTTTTTGGAAGAACATGGGTAAAAGCTGTGAGGATACCATTTCGAATAGTCTCAGAGAACATTGAGGCAAAAGAAAATGCCCTTCTTGGCAGCTTTGATTCTGTCTATAAAAGCTAGAATTTTATCCCCTGATGTTTCCTTTACTATTTAATGGTTTACATCCTGTAAGAGAGGAAAGGCAAAAATAAATAATTAAATAAATGATAAAGACACTAGGAACTAAGTTGCTAGTGAGTTGGAGAAAGGCCCTATATTGTATCTGTGGATGTAACGTATTATGGTTTACAGGGCTTTCCCATGTATTATCTCATTCATAATATCTCTGTGAAATATGTGTCACCAGATTTTTACAGCTGGGAAAATTGCCTCTTAAAAAAGTTAAGAGACTTCCTAAAGTAACTCACAGAGTAAGTTGGGCAACAAAGACTTTAGTCCAGACCTTTTGACTCCAGGTCTGCCTGGGGCTTTTCTAGGAATGTGCCCATTAGAAAGTACCCCCGAGTCCTTCTGGGTCTAAATCTTTTTATGTCGAAAAAGGACAGTGGTGGAAAGACGGTCTTTAAGTCGCCTTCCAGTTTTAAAAATGTGATCTTGAGATTTGATTATAAACTTGTAAACTCCTAGAAATAAGCAACAAATATCAAAAAATAGTCAACAAATGTCCAGTAGAACTGGACTCTAGGAAGGTGTGACCTGTGCAGGCTCTCAAGTTCACTTGGGACACACCCTCAGGTCTAGTTCACACCACCTGGAGGCTCCGTTAACTTTCTTCCTGACAAATCTCCATTAGCATCATCAATTTCCTCTGTATAAATACTTCTGTGAAAGTCGCTCAGTCATGTCCAACACTTTGCGACCCCCATGGACTGCATCCATGGAGTTCTCCAGGCCAGAATACTGGAGTAGGATAGCCATTTCCTTCTCCAGGGGATCTTCCCAACCCAGGGACTGAACCCAGGTCTCCCACATTGCAGGCAGATTCTTTACCTGCTGAGCCACCAGGGAAGCCCAAGCAATTCATACAAATGTTAGGATGAGTGTAAAGATTTCAGCAGTATATGTTTAAAGTCCCACCTGTTAGAAATTAAATATTACTATGAAAATTTGGATAGATTACCTGTTTCATCACATTTCAAGAAGTTCAAGGTTCAGCAAAAGGAAAGTAGCAGTCAGTTGGTTGAAAGTGAAAGATGGGAAGTTAAGGTGGTGGCTCTCTAGGAAGAGTTTGCACCTGGCATTCTATTTGTAACCAGACTTTTATTTACATTTATTCACAGAGGTAGAAAGCGAAGATTAGTTATTTATGTGTTTATCTTGACTCTTGTATCCTTCCCACCAAATTTTGAAACAGCCCATAACACTACTTTAAAATATTTAATTAAATGATTTAAAGCCACCTGACAAATCCTAGCCATCACATTAAAATATTAAAGTGTCATGAACAACACTATATTAATTCACTTCAAACTAAGGTGGACATCCATGCAGTTGAAATGAACTCACAATAGACACAAGAATAATAAATTATAAAGTGAGGCACTTATTTTCAGTGAATATTTTAAAAATATTATGATGGACTATATTTACTTTTAATGTATGGATGTATGGACTGATTGTTCAGCTCTTGTTTAGATTCTGTCCTGGACAACAAATAGTTAACATGGAATACAACAGAATTGTAGGACATCTTCTAGTCTCTGTGGCTAGTAGAGAAGTCTAGCAGAAATTTCTGTGTGTGTTGTACAGAAGTTGATTGGAGACTTTCTGAGTTTTAAGTGCATTTCAATTTCAATGTCAAATGAAAGTCCAGGAACTGAGTGAACTTTTTCGTATCTAAACATTCCAAGCCTGGTAAAACTGTTCCGCTTGCTAAATGATGTTATAAATATCGAGATTAGTTTCTTCTAAAATTACCAGTGCCAGGTGCATTCCATTTCTTATGTCATATAATATTTTGTTACCAGTCTTCACAGTTTAAAGAAGGTTTAAAGAATGTGTAGACAAAAAAATTAGTAACGACATTTAAATGTGACAACTGTATCTATACAACCTGTATGATAGGTGCTGAAGAGGAGAATTATATTTTTAGTCTTGTTTTGCTTAGGTGGGGTAAGGTAGACGGAATATGTGTGTTTAGTTCTGAACTAGCTATTGTTTCCATTATGAATAGGTATAATAGTTGGAATAAATAAATCAGTTGCAAAACCAGTATTACTGTGTTTTGTTAGTTGTGCTTCCCATGCATAAAATCTCAGCACTCAAGATGTCCCCATAAAATCCTTCACTAAACCTTTGTTTTAGAGTATTTGAAAGGACATCATTCCATGTGGGAATATTACGTACAGCCACTGATTCAACAGTAACTGAGAACTTATGTACAAAACATTCTTTACATATTGACAAATATTTCTAAAAAATGAATTGGTATTTTTTGTTGTTGAGTGTTTCATGAATGACCTTTACCTCTGTAGACATATGCAGTTTTCAGTTTTTTGGGTGAGACTTTCAAAATATTTTTTTAGAGTGTTCAATGTTAGCACTGACATTTTTACAGTGATTTCAGAGCCTTGTAGTTTAGAATATTCTATTTGCTTTATTTCTAATTACTTATACCACCCTCGTTTTAAATACTGTGCAGATGTAATTGACAGTGATGATATACAATATGTATGAAATGAGCTTTTCTCTATCAGTGGTGTGTGTCATGCAAGATTCCATTGCAATATTTACAGTTAAACTAAACTTTTTAGAAGGAGCAAAATTGCATTTGTTTTGCAGATTTGCTCATCATTAAATGTGAAACATTTCACATTTGTCTTTTTGAGTAATTGGCTTTTTAAAATGATAAGGTGCTCTGAACACTTGTTATGTGGATAGGTCTGACGTTGTATCCCAGAAATCCATATGCCATACAGACAGAACAGAAGAAAGATATTCACAAGCATGTCACAGATTGGACTAAAGCAAGCCAAAAACCCAAGTGCCATGGCATTAACAATAGCACCAGATTTACTGTCACGATCACAATCTGTGCTGCATCACAGACAGAAGGAGAACTTTTGATAGGTAACACCTCGGTGTTTTTTTAATTTTTTTGGCAAATTATCATTTATCATTATATTTTTGCCTGCCATATAATATTATTATAATGATATTAAAAATACAAGATAAGTTTAATAGTCCTCAACAAAAGGATAAATGTAATTGCCAGGCCAGGTAGGATTAGAGAGGGGAGAGGGAGAGAGAGAGGGAGATATTCAGTTGTTTTATTATGGAACAAACTGAAGTTGGAAAAATAGAAAACAGCTAAGATACTAGTGAGGATTTTAGCTTCTTCAAATTCACAAAAAGAAATGGCTTATTAATGACAGGGAAAACAAAAGAATTACCCCTCTTGAGAACTTGAAAACTCTAATGTTTCCAAAATATGTGGTTTCCCCGGATAAAAACTCACAGCTAATTTTATATTCCAAATGGGAAGGGGGTGGGTGGGGATATTTTGAGATTTGAAATTGTCCAATCTTTTCTGGTCTGTGCACATTTCCCCATGATGTGGATATGAAGCAACCACAATTCACAGGATGCCCCGATAGGTACTAAAAAAAGATTTACAAAATCACAGTTTGCAGCTCAATCTCACGTTGGGCTGATTGAAGGAAAACCTCTAGAAACACTGCACAGAGTTTCCTAGCATATAATAGAGACACATCAGTCAATTGTTTTTCTTAATTGAGGACCTCCTTGGGACCTCATTGAAAAGAACGTTTCCACCTATCTTTTAGCTGTTTACCTGGGTAGGAGACATTCTGGAGAACAGCCTCAATGAGAGTTTTGTTTTCTTATAGAAGAATATATCCTAAAGTTATCCAGTTTTGCTAACATAATTAAAAATATTAAAGCTGCTCTCTCAAAGATATAAGAGAACCTTAAGAAAAACTTAAAAGAATTAATTAGCAAAATACTAAGCTGTCCAAGTATTGCTGTGTAGATACAAAAGGATATTAATCTACAAATTAATTTGAAATTGAGTTGGCTGAAATGAAAAGGTGTCTTTAAAGTATATAGATATATGCTAGAGTAAATACGTTCTCCTCAAGCCACAGTTTTCACCAAAATTAGAAGGCAGTTTTGTGTTCCATAGCCTTGAAACCAATGAACATTTGGTTTCTAGCCTTGTGACAGTTTGGAGACCGGGCACACTATTTTCTTTTAACATTCCACTTGCCAGTGTCAGTCTTCCTTAAAGCCTAGAGGATTATTTACTGTTGTCCACTTCCAGTTCACATGCCTCCCTTTTGTGGGACTTAAATAAATCTTCTAGTTTTCAAATTCTGCCAACTCAATTTTAACTTATTAATCATTACCCCAGAAATAGAGTAAATATTTTGAGAGTTACAAAGAAGCACAAACTATTACTACTTTAAAAAAATACATGTTGTTACTATGGCGCGAACAAGAAACAAGAAGAAGACCACCCAAGATAAAATACAACAAATTGTTTAAATTGCTTTTAAAAGTTTATAATACATAATAGTGGTGAAGTTATGCTCAGAAATAAAAGTCTATCTCTCTAGATAGCTAGAGAGTCCAGAGAAGGAAACATTTTAGTTTTATGCATTATTAGAAGAGAAAAAAATAGAGAGGAAGAAATACAATTTTCACCATTTTATAAAACAATTGTTTTATAAAAGCACTCATTTACTTTTATTGTTGCATTTCTACTGTAAGTATATAAAGACAATATAAATGAGACTTAAACTTTTCACCAGAGACATGGAACAACTTTCTGTACAAGATACTCCAATGAGAGCAGCACAGTAAACATCATGAGAGAGATGTTGAAATACTAGAGTTTTAAGAAAAGCAAAAGACAATAAGAACCTTATTATACAAAGCTTATTCAAGTGAGAGTATATTGAACATTTTCCAATTTTCCATTAATTTTTAAGGTTTTGGAGTTGGTAAGATGTATAATTAAAGCGAGTATGATACTAAAGAAGATATTGAAAGAAGGGGTTCAGAGGTAGCAAACCATGTCAGGTGTAAATAGAGTGTGGACTAGACTGACAATTCTCAACACTCAAGGATAAAGAAAACATTATAAATGGTCATCTACTGGGGACAAAGGGGATAGAGAAGATAAAAATGATGCAGTTATAGAACAAGAGTTGATCACACGGATGATAGTGGCACTGGTAGAATTATGAACATCTGGAAGGTAAGACATTTTAAGGAAAACATTTTATGGAAGAAGCAAAATTTGATAAAGGCCCTAAGGTCTATGTAGAATGAGTGAATGTGTTAGCAGAAAGATATGGAAATCAAATTATAGACTAGAAATTTTGATAAGTGTCACTTAAGTTAATCTCATCAAAAAATTATATGATTTTCAGGAACATGTTTATCTCCTAAAGCAAATATTTGTAATTTTCAAAGAAGTATCTGACACTGCATATTTGACTTCCATTAGATTTTCATTAGTGTATTAATATTCTACTTGAACTGTCTTTGTTCAGCGTAAGTAAGATGTAAACTATAAAGTCATGATTGATGTATTCTAAAGTCAACAAACACATATGAGTTCCTACCATGTGGGCACAAGCTAGACATATTCTTAGAGAGACTCTGACACAAAGCAGTTAGATAAGAGGAGTGCCTCATTAGGCAACAATGTTAAGGAAAATTAGTGAAATGAATTGATTTTATAAAAATTTAAAAGGTAAATAAGGGGACTCTTATTTTACTTTTAAGATAAATAAAAGTTATCATTACTTAGGTAGTGATAAGAACTTATGCCTTATGTTCTTATATCCTAAGTTTTTAGTTCTCAAGTTCTCTCAATTTCTTAAGAGACCAGTTCTGTTGTGATATACAGGATATTTCTCAAAGATTACTGGAGATGAAACTCATATTATAAAATGTACAACTTCTACTTGAAAACAAGTTGTAGGTTAGATTTTTATTTCTTTCCAGTGACTACAAAGTATGAAGATAATTTCTGGGAAGTCAAGGTAAATTTTAGAAAAAACAAATATTTCTAGTTAAATAATTTGAGATACAAATGAGTACTTACAATGAATTTTATACCAATTTAGTGCATGATGGGAGAGGGTATTTTAGGATGTGTATTTAGAAGTTTGATGTTATAAGGTAGACCTCCCTATACAAAAGGCTTCCCTGGTAGCTCATATGGTAAAGAATTCACCTGTAAAACCGGAGACCTACGTTTGATCCCTGGGTTGGGAAGATCCCCTGGAGAAGGAAATGGCTACCCACTACAGCATTCTTGCCTGGAGAATTCCATGGGCAGAGGAGCCTTGCAGGCTACAGACCACAGGCAGAACAAGTACATAATGCCTTTGAGCAAGTTCTGCTTGAATTTTGTTCATTTTGCATAGTGGTCTTATCTATTCTTGCAATGATCCTTAAAAATTGAAATACTTGCTTCATTAAATTAAATACAATTGACTCCCTTTATGAAAAATGAGAAATATATGCACTTAACTTCTTCCCACTTTGTCATAATCTATAGATATGTTAGACATAGTTAGATATTTTTATATTTTTGAATTTAAAAAAATTTTATTTTTTGTCATTCTAATTTTCAGAGCTTAGGCTTAAATAAGAATTGTACCTCATTTTATACAATAACTTCCTCAAAAATATTTTCTTAGCTTTTGATATTTGGTTGCTTTGCTTGTTTGAAAGCAAATATGAGACTCATATTATCCAATGAAATCTTTTGGTGCCTTTGTATGTGAATGTAAACTTGACTAGGTATGAAATACTTGATTAACACTTTCATTTTACCAAGACCTTTAGGCTTTCTCCACTTTCGTCTGAATTTAAACATTGATATGGAAAAATCTGAAGCCATCCTAGTTTTGCCCTAATAAGTGGCTTCATGTTTCTGAAGGTCTATAGGACTTTTTTCTTTATCCATAAATTCTGATAATTTAGCAAAGATATATCTTAGTATTTAAACTCTGTAGCAAAATTTTCTAGAACATAGTCATCCACATAAATTCAGATTTCTATTTTACTGAAATTTTGTCTGTCACATCTTTGTATCTTTCTATTTTATTTTATTAAAATTTTCATTTTGAGGATTCATTTATGATGAGGATATTACATCTCTGACATTCTTGTTCTTTTCTCACATCTAGTCTTCTACAATGAATGTATCTCAAATAATAAATTTTCTTACTATTTAGTATTCTGATCACATCCTCACAGGTTTTATAATATAATGTTTATGTTTAAAATTTTTACAATTCTAGTTTTAGTGTCCTTTTTAATACAAATATTTTTAGGAGAATGTTTTCTTTTTGTTCATATGTTATTACTTTCAATAGAAGATTTTCTTTTCTGCTATTCTGTTTGCTTTTAATTTCTAATTATATGACATGATGGTTTAGAGGTGTGGCTCTTGAATTTTAAAAATAGAAGTACTATATGGTTCATCAATCTCACCTCTGTGTATATTTATGAAGATAATGAAATCGCTATTTGCAAAGATATCTGCACTTGCATGTTTATTGCAGCTTTATTCACAATAGGCAAGACATGGAAACTGTTCATCAGTGAATGACTGGGTCAAGAAAATGCAATATATCTATATAGACATCAGATCAGATCAGATCAGATCAGTCACTCAGTCGTGTCCGACTCTTTGCAAACCCATGAATTGCAGCACACCAGGCCTCCCTGTGTATCACCAACTCCCGGAGTTCACTCAGACTCATGTCCATTGAGTCAGTGATGCCATCCAGCCATCTCATCCTCTGTTGTCCCCTTCTCCTCCTGCCCCCAATCCCTCCCAGCATCAGAGTCTTTTCCAATGAGTCAACTCTTCGCATGAGGTGGCCAAAGTATTGGAGTTTCAGCTTTAGCATCATTCCTTCCAAAGAAATCCCAGGGCTGATCTCCTTCAGAGTGGACTAGTTGGATCTCCTTGCAGTCCAAGGGACTCTCCAGAGTCTTCTCCAACACCACAGTTCAAAAGCATCAATTCTTCAGCACTCAGCCTTCTTCACAGTCCAACTCTCACATCCATACATGACCACAGGAAAAACCATAGCCTTGACTAGACAAACCTTTGTTGGCAAAGCAATGTCTCTGCTTTTGAGTATGCTGTCTAGGTTGGTCATAACTTTCCTTCCAAGGAGTAAGTGTCTTTTAATTTCATGGCTGCAGTCACCATCTGCAGTGATTTTGAAGCCCCCAAAAATAAAGTCTGACACTCTTTCCACTGTTTCCCCATCTATTTCCCATGAAGTAATGGGACCGGATGCCATGATCTTCATTTTCTGAATTTTGAGCTTTAAGCCAACTTTTTCACTCTCCACTTTCACCTTCA
The DNA here is from genome assembly GCF_032452875.1 of Bos javanicus. NCBI lineage: Eukaryota > Metazoa > Chordata > Mammalia > Artiodactyla > Bovidae > Bos > Bos javanicus. The sequence continues at coordinate 53,385,665 of NC_083869.1, read as the reverse complement.
TCAAGAGGCTTTTTAGTTCCTCTTCACTTTCTGCCATAAGGGTGGTGTCATCTTCATATCTGAGGTTATTGATATTTCTCCCGGCAATCTTGATTCCAGCTTGTGTTTCTTCCAGCCCAGCATTTCTCATGATGTACTCTGCATATAAGTTAAATAAACAGGGTGACAATATACAGCCTTGACGTACTCCCTTTCCTATTTGGAACCAAAAAGAAGGAAAGCATGTCCTTTGTGACAATGTGTATGAACCTTTATAGAATTACATTAAATGAAATAAGACAGAGAAAGAGAAATATAACATGATTTTATTTATATGCAGAATCTTAGAAAATCATACTTGTAGACTCATAGCATAGATTGGTGGTTTCCAGGGCTCAGGGGTGGGGGAAATAGAGAGCTATCATTCAAAGGATGCAAACTTTCAGTTATAAGGCAAAGAAGCTTTGGGGATCTAATGTACAGCATGGTGACTAGAGTTAATAGTACTCTACTGAATACCTGAAAGTTGCTTAAAGAGTAAATCTTAAATATTCTCACCAGACAAAAAATAATGATAACTGTTGTGGGATGATGGATATGTTAATTTGCCTCCTTGTGGTAATCTTTTCACAATATATACATACAGCAAAACATGATGTTTTAACCCTTAAACTTACACAATGTTATTTGTCAATCAGATCTCAATAAAGCTGGGTGAAAAAAATTGGGTAAGGGACAAGGAGCACACATTTTTATGAAAGAAAGAAGAGAAGAATGCCACATGTGCCATACACTTTTTGGTAATATTTCATTAATGTGAGCTTACATTCTTATTTCCAATCTCATTGTTCCCTTAGTTTTGTATCTTGCAAACAGTCTATTGATATACTCATTTTTAAAAAGCTCAATCTGAAAACCTCCATTCATTAATGGGAAAATATAATGCATTCATGTTTTTTTTTCAGTTTAATAAAATATTTTGTATTTCTGTGATTTTGTTATGATTTTTCTTGTTGGCTTTTGAGGGTTTGTTTGTTTTACCTATAGGCTATTTCTTTTTCTTCATTTTATCTTTAGGAAATGAAGTTACTTTTTTTGGTTTATTTTTATCCATTTGGTAGCTTAGAAACTAAAGTTCTGTATACAATTATTATTAACTCTGTAGTTTAACACTGGTATCTAACTTAACGTACCTCATTGAATGATTTAATGTTTATATCATCCACTAAATGAGTCAAGACCCTTAACATGCTTTTACTGTCCCTACTGGAAAAGAAAAGAAACCCTGGGATACTCATCATATAGATATTGTTTTTTGTTGCTTTGATGGGTATATGGCAGGAAAGTAGAATCAATGCTTGTATTCACTCTACTGTTTTTATGAAATCTCTGCAATATTCTCTTCAATAACTTTGATCTCATTTTTCTTTTTTGGTTTCATGTGTTTTCCTTCATGATATAATTATACCTGTTCTACTATTTGATACTTTACTGTGGCTTAAACACTCTAATAATTTTCGTTGTAACACTCAATTCTTCGTATAAAACCTGAAAATTCTTACTTTATATTTTTGCTAAGTTATCTTTTTTTGATCTTCTATGTTTATTTTTGTGTTATTCTTTTGATAGGTCCAAGGTCCCCAAAATTTTTTCCTGAGGGTATAGAATATTAAATATTACATTTTCTCCTATTTCTTGGAGTAGTTTTTCTTCTGATGTGGGTTTTTAATATAACTTTTGTTTATTTTTCTATCTTTTCCCCCAACTCTTTTCTGAGGAATTGAAAACAAGAATAGCAGTGTCTGTGAGCTAGTCTCATATGACATGCTCTCTGCTTATTAATCTTCTTTCTTAATGTAAAAATGATTGCATTTAAACCTAAAGTATTTAATCTGAAGAAAGCTGCACATTTCTTCCTGCAGTCTCTCCCTCTTTCATTTGTAATCCACATGCTGAATTTTTGCACTTTCTTCTTTCTGTGTTCCTATTTTTTCATTATGGAGAACTCTGGACAAGACTGGTAAAGTCTATTCTAGATTTAGGCTGCCTATATCAAAGTCTGTGGCTGTTTTTGAAAACATCTTATTATGTTTTAGGAATTTTTTATTCCATCTGAAAGTTGAAATTGGTTAAAGGATTGTCCAATACATAATTTTCTAGAAAACTTCTCCCCTCAGTTATGCTAAAAGACCTCAAATCTTTTTTGCCAAAGATAATTTTGAGTATATTAAAAACTCTGCAGGCATTACATAAGTTTTTTAAATACATAAATATAATGTTTATCTCCATTGTGTAGGATGCTAGAAAGAAAAAGAAATGGTCTTTTTAAATATAAATGATATTTGCACTATTTGAATATAACATATATGCAACTATTAAAAATGTTAATTTTTCTAAATTTGAAAACAGAAGACTTGATTGTTATAATAATGAAATAATATTTGAGCCCTTCAGAAAAACATTTTTCCATGCCATTTGTGGGGGAAGACTATTGGCTTGAATCAGACATCATTCTGAGATTTTTGTTTAGTTGGAACTATGGATAAAGGAGGAATATATGTTTTTTCCTTTAAATCTTGGTTTGAAATATGCATTACGTACAGTATAAAATATTCTGATATTGACACTGTTCAATTATGAGGAATTGACATAAAAGGCACTGATCTCTGACACTTTCATTTTTTCAGAATAAAATATTACCTGGTTATAAAACCCATTAAGGGACCACCAACTTCTAGAAATTGCTTACTGTAAACCAACTTTAGCTTCAGAGAATAGCTAACCTATGTAAAGCATATTCTTTGAAGATACAAGTCTAACACATTGACACATATATCACACACCCACACCTACCAATAGAAAAACAACAACAACAACAACAACCTCATTAAATTTAATGAGGCAAATGGTGCTATTTTTGATGGGACACTAATGAGAGAATCTTTTTTTTAAACCAAATAGAATCTTATTAATTTATGTCAGAAACAGAAGTGGAGACACAGTCATATTAGAAGTGTTAATTTCACACGGGACTATCTCCAATGGTCTTTTAACTGGGCTTAAGCATTTATTTAATCAAACTTACTGAGCTTTATTTTAATCTTATATGGTTTAAGATCATTTGTATATCATACTATGTGAAATATGTTTGTTCACCCATATATCCCCTATTACGGGGAATGGTACTTCAAACACTACAAAGGCACTCTTTTTTCTATTTTAGATCAAGAAATTCACTTCATTTCACTTTTAGAGTTTTCATATTTATAAAATGAATGGAACTGAGATATTGATTTTAAATCCAACCAAAAATCATCACAAAACTAGTATTAACATGCATATTTTTAGAAAGTAATGTATAAGTCTGAAAATTAATAGAATTTTACTTGAAATGAATTATAGAAATATGCCATCTAAATTAAAAGTTATGGTGAATTCTCAAAATATGGACTGTTCTTTGCTTCATGAAAATTTTCTACTTTGTTATTTATTTTGTTGAGTCTGAGGACACATTTGCTGTTTCATCAGTTATTGAGTGGACACACGCACATAGACAAAAATTCATTTTGGTGACTAATGATATATTAATTGATTGACAGCAGTCTACAGGACTGTCAACTACAATACGTCCTTTTCTATGTTTGTGTTTTCTAGTGTTCTGAATAGAATGCTAATATTCTATCCTGGAAAGGGAAAATACGTGAAATGTGTGTGAGTGTTCACTCAACAAATATTTAACTGAACATCTTCTTTATGCCTAGTTATGGTACATATATACATACACACACACCTATATATGCCAAACATTAGTATGGGTGCTGCATTATTGCGGTTAACAAACAGAAACACATTCTACTCTCATGGGATTTGCATTCTAGTTTGATGAAGCTAGAAACAGGCAAAATACTAAGATAAAACAAAATATTTAGTATATTGATGTTGCTATGGCAACTAAAGAATAAACTCAGAGAGAATAGTTTAGAAATTTAAATAGGATGGCCAGAGAATGCCATAGAAAAGTGTTTTGTGAGTAAGGACTGAAGGAAGTAAGGGTTAATTAAGGTTAGGGTTAGGTTTTGTTGATGACTGATTTATATTATCATGATAACTTTAGTCACAGTGATAATGGAAATGAAAATATAGCAGGAAAGGCTAGATTAATAAAAAACCTTTTAAAATGTTGTATTTGAAAGACCATGACATAATTAATATTTTAAGAACCACAACCTTTAATTCTGTATTTATTAAAATTAAATGTTTCTCTAAATACAAATATCTAGAACAAGTATTAACTATTGAAGATAATAAATTAATAAACTTCTTTCCTGCCAAAAACAACAACAAAAAAAAACCACCAAGACTTCACATCATTGTATATGAACACTGTCTCCCTATTATACTTATCACATGATCACAAGTTATTTATGTTTTTATTTGCTATTATTCTATGAATTTATTGAATATATTGAGCTTACTGAATTCATCTTTTCTTCCTTTGCACAATGGCAGAGCATGCATAGCACTCATTACAACTGTTAAATACACTGATTAATCAAACATTCAACAAATATATATTAAGATACTATTTTAAGACCTAGAGATACACTGATGGATAAGACAGAAAAAAAAATAATTCTGAACTCATGGAATTTACATGTTAGTATAAAATAGTCAATAATTAAGTAGAAATATATAATATGTCAATTAAAATATATAAAGAGAAAAATAAAGTGAGAAAAGAAAATAGAAGGTGACAGAGAGTAGTAACAGAGTGTATTGTTTTGGAAAGGGAGACTAAGGAAGACCTCTGTGAGGTAGTGATACAGTAGGAGAGCGTAGAATGAAGTGAAGTATCTGAGTAAGGGGCATTCCTGGAAGAGGAAACCAGAAGTCCAAAGTCCTGATGGCAACAGTTAAAACTAATATGGCTGAATCAGAGTAAGAGGTGTGGGAGGAGAAGAGGTCAGCACAATGGATGATGTACAGGTATGCAAACCTTGGAGACTATGATAGAGAGTTTTAGTTTCAGCTGTTAGGGCATTTTAGGCAGACAAGTGATATGATCTCGTTAGCATTTTTTTGATAATTACTCTGTCAGCTGTATAATAAAATTGAGTGTAGAGGGTTAAGACTGGAAGCCAGGAGACCATTTTAGGAGGCTTCTTGTCATGTAGATAAGAGATAGCTTCTTAGAGAAGAGAGTGACCAGAGGTGATTAGAGATAAGCTAGTAATAGATTAAATATGATAGAACAAATGGAAGTTCTTTGAAAACGTCATGTTGGATTTTTCAAGCACATGATTTTAAGTAACTGCAGTGTTGCAAAAAAATTACGGTTTTTGAACTTCATCACTGACATATTAGGCAGCTTTTAGTAATAATTTCAGATGTTGAAGCAAAATATTAACTGGAATTTACTTCAGGAAATGGCTAATGTGGATGAACACTATCTTTTCATAAGTCTCATGAGAATTCATTTTACCTAGTAATATTAACTGATAATTTATTACTGCTCCTTTAAATTAAAATCACTTTTTACCTGTGTGGTTCTAAGATGTTTATCTGTCTCTTTGAATTTCATCTGTACAATTATGGTATAATAAGGGTTATATTTTTTGCATTTCTCCTGATCAGGGTTTGTAGTGATTCTTGGGTCTGTGCTTTATGTATTTAAGTAGCTTTAGAAAATTACCAGTCGTTAGCGTTATTTATTTGTTTGTTTGTTTGTTAAGTATAGGTGATTTATAATATTATATTAGTCTTAGGTGTACAACATAGTGATTCAATATTGGTATAGGTTACAATATTTAAAATAGGTTACACTCCACTTAAAATTATTACAAAATATTGACTATATTCCCTATGCTGTGCAATATATCTTTATCTCTTATTTATTTTGTACATCGTAGTTTGTACCACTTAGTCTCTACTCCTGTATCACCCCTCCCCCATGCCTCTTCCAACTGGTATAAACTTATGTTCTCTATATCTGTGAGTCTGTTTCTGTTTTGTTATATTCATTTGTTTAGTTTTTAGATTCCACGTATATGGTAACATACAGTATTTGTCCTTTGACTTATTTCACTAAGCATAAAACCCTCTAGGTCCATCCATGTTGAGACACATGGCAAACTTTTCTTCTTCTTTACTCAGTCATTGGCTTTACATACAACTTTTTCCTATTCAATTTTTCCTGTCTTTCTGGACCCCAAGTATATATCTCTAGGGACTTTTATTTTGTCTTTTTCTATGCTGTTTTTTCAATATTTTCCATTCTTTTGCTTTCTGTACTTAAGTCTGCGTATTTCATTCTGACTTAATTTCAGTTCCTTTTCCTCTATTTGATTTTCTGGAAATCTATCTTAATTTTTTATTATTTTTTATATCAGCATATCTTGATTATATTTTCACTTCTAAAATTCATATCACTCTATTGATCATTTCCAGTTCTCTGCTAAGACTTCCAATTTGTAAATTTTTGAATGTGTTATGTAATATCATACAGCTATATTATCTAAATTTGTCATAGGTCTATTTTAATCACTTTTTCTATTTGTTAGCAATCATTTATTGATAGCAATCCTGATTTTTAAATCGAACGCAGGACATTGTTTATGAAGAATTGTAGAGTAATTTAAAGCATTCTTTCAGAGGGAATTTAATTTTTATTCATGGCAGGAACTTTAGTCTAGGAGACCACCTTAATCTAAGCAGGGATTAAATTAATTAAGTGCTTTTTGAATTTGTGAAGACTCATATATTCCAGGATTATTGTAATGCTCAAAGCATAATCCTTCAGTTGAAAGCCTCAGTCTTTTCCATCTTTGTAGATATTGATCTACACTTTTGTTCCTCAAGCCCTGTGAGACCACCATAAACTCTGATGAGCTCAGCCTATTACCCATAGCTTTAAATGGAGAATATCTGAGGGGAAGAGGCAAGACCAAATTCTGAACTCACTTCTCTGGGCTTCTAGTCTCTTCAAGATCTTAATTCTTAAGTTTTCTGTGCCTTGTTGGCTCTTCTCTGTCTTCAAAGAGAAATGCTATCTGTGTGTGTGTGTCTGGTTCACTGGTAAATGTTGATCTGAAGTCAATCAGCCGTTGCCTGAAAGTTGTTTAGTGAAAAAAAAAAATAATGGTAGAAATCAAAACAGTTTTGGGGGGAATATTTATTATCTTAATACATATATTTAGATAAAAATATAAGTAAATAATAAAACAAAGATTGAAAAGATTAGAGTTATAAAAATCAAAAGAAAAAAGAAAATGTAATTTAGAACTTAGCTGAGATAAAAACAAAAATAATGATAGAGTAAATCACAAATAAAGCATATTTTATTAATAAAACTAAAAGCCGATCCCTTAATAAAACAATAAATTTGAACAAAAAAGACAATTATAAGCAAAAAAGAGAAAAGATATTATGTTAGAAATAAGAGAATGACTACAAACAAATGATTTACAAGGAAATTTGCATAAAAGTTGGTTAATACTCTGAAAACTTAGAATAAAAGTATTATTTTTAGGAAAATTTCAATCTACAGACTTAGGAAATGTAAAAGCTGAATAAAAAATTATAGGAGAATTTTTAGAAGTAATAAAATATCTACATCTGAAAAGGCATTAAACTTCAAATATAAGCAATCCCCATGTTACATAAACTTTTTACATAGAAATATGGAAAGCTTCCCAATTTATTTCATGAGATTGGCATAACCTGAAAATAAAATCAAACAGGAAGAGCTCCAAGAAGGAAATTAACTGAAGGACAATCATAATGATAAAGATGTTAAGACTTCTAAATATAATAACAGCAAACATATCTTGGTAACCAAATGAAATATTTATCTTGAGAGTGAATATCTCCAACATGAGGAATTCTGTTTTTGCACATCTTTACTGTAACTCGCTAAAGGAAAAAATATAATATCTCATTCAATATTAAAAGAAACCTTTTGATAAAATTCAATACCTCTTAAAGAAATAGTGTGCCAGCATTAGAAATAAATTTCTTTGGCAAGAAATGACTGACATATATGAATATATAAAATTAAAAACTCTATGACATTTAAGATACTATGAATAAAGTTAAAAAAAAAGACAGGTAAATATTTTTGCAAGATAAATATAGACAGAACACCTCTAAATAAGAAAAGAAGGAAACTTGCCAGATAGCTAAGAAAAAAAAGAGTAAATTAATTTAAAATGTCTAATAAGCTTATGCGGAAAAAAAGTTTAGTTTCTCTGAGAGTCAGAGAATTGCAGCCTTTGACATGATGCCATTTTCGCTGATCATATTGATAAATATTTAAAAGATTTGTAATGTTTAGTTTCGAAAGATTGTTGGGGCAAACGTTCTCATTCATTGTTGGTACAATTGCAATTTTAGAGAATAAATTAGAAGAATTTTTAAAAATTAAGTGTCTGTTACTTTTGATCTTGCTCTTCCACTTTAATAATCTATCATACACTTACACTTACATAATAGGTATATGTACAAGGGGTTGGATGTAGATTTGGCTTTCTGAAATAAAAATAATTTTATTAAATATTTATAGGAAGGATTTAAATAAATTCAGGTAAGTTGGCTTAAAGCTCAACATTAGGAAAACTAAGATCATGGCATCTGGTCCCATCACTTCATGGGAAATAGATGGGGAAACAGTGGAAACAGTTGCTGACTTTATTTCTTGGGGCTCCAAAATCATTGCAGATGGTGATTGCAGCCATGAAATTAAAAGACACTTACTCCTTGGAGGGAAGTTATGACCAACCTCAGTTAAGTTCAGTTCAGTCGCTCAGTCGTGTCCGACTCTTTGCAACCCCATGAATCGCAGCATGCCAAGCCTCCCTGTCCATCACCAACTCCTGGAGCTCACTCAGACTCACGTCCATCGAGTTAGTGATGCCATCCAGCCATCTCATCCTCTGTCGTCCCCTTCTCCTCCTGCCCCCAATCCCTCCCAGCTTCAGAGTCTGTTCCAATGAGTCAACTTTAGACAGCATATTAAAAAGCAGACACATTACTTTGTCAGCAAAAGTCCATCTAGTCAAGGCTGTGGTTTTTCCAGTAGTCATGTACAGATGTGAGAGTTGGACTATAAAGAAAGCTGAGCACAGAAGAATTAATGCTTTTGAACTGTGGTTTTGGAGAAGACTCTTGAGAGTCCCTTGGACTGCAAGGAGATCCATCTAGTCCATCCTAAAGGAGATCAGTCCTGGATGTTCATTGGAAGGACTGATGTTGAAGCTGAAACTCCAATACTTTGGCCACCTGATGCGAAGAACTGACTCATTTTGAAAAGACCCTGATGCTGGGAAAGATTGAGGGCAGGAGGAGAAGGGGACGACAGAGGATGAGATGGTTGGATGGCATCACTGACTTAATGGACATGAGTTTGGGTAAACTCCGGGAGTTGGTGATGGACAGGGAAGCCTGGCGTGCTGCGGTTCATGGGGTCGCAAAGAGTCGGACACAGCTGAGCGACTGAACTGAACATTGGGAAAGCTTTGGGAAAGTATGGGAAAACTTTGAAGTACTTAGAAAGAACAATATGCAAATGTGGGAATCACTCTTTATTTGTTAGTTCCAGAAAAAGAAGTGTCAGGAATGGATAGAGTGAGAGAAGAATTTGGCCTAGGAGGAAATATTTCATTGTTATGGAGAGGAATAGCAAAGCAGACTGAGAAGGATTTAAGGAACTGAAGAAATCAGAAAAAGATTATTCATGATAGAAGGTTAACTTGCCTATGCTTAGGAGATATCAGATATGAGGGAGATGATTGTAATGGGGTCAAAAATCACTTTTTATAAAGCAATTATTTTTGAAGGAATATTACATTCAATAATTTAATTCTGAATTAATTTTGCTCCACATCCCCCATTTCCTTGGTGGGGATGGGGGTGCGTATTAAAAAACTTAGTCTTCTTAGATGTAACCTCTTCATGAGTCTGTCCTTTCAGTTCTCTTTCCCAAGATGGTATCTGGGTAAAATGAACAGCTTACCAGCCTCATAGCAAATGGAAAATAAGAGAATGGTTTGTGGATGCCTTGGTTTTGATATATTTATTCAATAAATACATAATGAGTATCTAATATGTGCTAAAATTTATTCAAGATCCTAGGAACACTGCAGTGAATAAAGAAGCAAAAACTCCCTGCCCGCCTGGAGTTTACATTCTAGGAAGAGACATTTCTGGTCTCCACTTTACTGTGGTTGATCTGGTCTGTGCCCTGCTGTTCTCTGTGCTCTGCTCTGCTCTGCTATTCTGTTAAAGCTGCATGGTTTCTGCTGTTTTATTTATTTGCTTTGTTTTGTGGCTGGCATCAAGCTGCACCACCACCAAATCTTATGATTTCTACTATTTGAATCTGAGATCCCTTCTTTCTTCAGCCTCTTTGTCCTGGCCTCAGGCTGGAGAATTTAACAGTGTGTCTGTGTCTCTGTCTGCCTTTGGGGCACAGGATCACATGGGGTTCCCTTGAAGCTGTAAGGATGAGGCATTGCTCTCAGGCCTGGTCAAAAACAGTTGTCCCTGCCCTGGGTCCCCTGCCTGCACATACTTCTCCCCCAACCCCCATCCACCACATACCGGAGACCTAGCTCCGGACAAGGGTATTCCCTCCACATAGCCTCACACCTCTAACGCATCTATAGACTGGGGTCCAAACCCACTAGTTTCCTTCTTAGGAACCTAAAGGTATCTTCACCCTAATTGTGATTCTGCAAAATCTCCGCAGTTGAAGTATTCCTTTTATTATTTGCAAAACTGCTATTGGGGTGACACCTCTTTTGAAAAATTTAAAGTAATAGTGGAAGCATTGTGGTGCCTGAGTAAGCAAAAAAAATAGAGACAGTGAAAATGGAATATGATATATTCAAATGATGCAATATTACATGATTACAAAAAGATTGCTTATGAAGCACTTATAATAACTTGGGAAATCAATTTTTGGGAAAAGTTAAAGACCTGGTTCTAAAATCAGATGAATGTTTTTGCAGCTGCTGATGGGGAGGGGGTTTATCTACCTCCATCTAGAATGAGAAACTCAGACCAATAGATATGTTTCATTATGGGTATCAATAATTCTGCTTTTTATTATCAGAAAATGAGTATGTCTTTGGATGAGATTACTCTTGTAGCACCTGTTAGCTTCAAGTCTACAGGGACAGTGTCCTGCGGGAAATTTGTGCACAGGCCAGATGATAAGAACAGAAGAATGTGTGTCTGAGTTTCTTGGGGTCATTTCCACAAAAATCACCGACCTGGTGTTAAACACTGCTGTTGAAAAATGCTCTTCATATATTTTTTTCTGAGCCTTTTCTTTCTTTGGAGTCATAGTAATATTTGCCCTCGAGTTTCTTTCTATTCTTCTATCAAAATTATTTTCAAATACTAAGAACTAAGTGTGTTTGTATGAGTAAATTAAAAGATCTATTGAGATACAAACACAATCTTAAAATAGACACACTTTGTTTCTGAGAAAGAAGTCTTACTATTTGCAAATTTTTCATTGTGCCAATTAATATACAATCTTATCAAAATACCAATGGGATATTTTGGGAGAAGAAAAAAATATTTAAAATTCATTTAAAAGTTTTAAAGTCAAAATTGGTCCCCAAAATCATAAAAGGAATAACAGAGGGGAAATATGCCATGTGAAGTACGGGGGAAACCTAAAATAAGAATAATTACAAAGAAGATCAAAATACTATAAATCCAGAGAGAAATAAAACAACTGCATAGACAGCCCACAAAAAGACAATGCATCTGTAAGATAACAGGAAAATTGTAAACTAATAGGGTGAGGAAATATCATTCAATAAATGGTGCTAGATAAACATTGTATGAAATAAATTTTAATAGTAGATTCTCTTATACCCATAAAATAAATCTAAGAATAATTAAGTATACATGTTTGAAAAAATCATTAAAAATATTGGAAAATATATGAGCCAAAAATCTGACATCTAAATGAGTAAGGGATTTCTAAGAACTAAAATATTAATTAGAAAAATCATGAAGGATTTTTATAAAACTTTTAAAATTTACACTTTTATTTATAAATAGTTTAACTAAAATTGCCATTTTAAATTAATTAGGGAGAATATGTGTAGTAATTATGGCCAAGGTTTAATAATCTTTAATTAAAGTTCTCTTTCAAATAAATCAAATAAATAAAACTATAAAGTCCTATAGTTGAAAAATGTACAGAATATTAGCAACTATTTTTTAAAAATAACTACCGATAAAAGAAATACAAACTTAAAAAATATTTTGTACAAAATTAGCCAACAATACAATATTATATTAATTAGGATAAAAGGAATTGAAATGGTCCCACTTATAAATTTTACTGAGATAATACAAATTAGAGTAATGTTTCTAGAAAGTACTTAGGAATCTATTCTGAATCCTTCCAAAATTATGTTATTTGGTATAGCAATTCTTTCTCTAAGAATCTCTCCAAAGAAAAATCAGAAATTAAAGAAGACAACATGTTTATGCAACATGGTCTCATTTGTCATGACAAAAAATGGAAACAATTATGGAAAAAACAGGAACACTTAAATATATTATGATAAATCTCTATGGCAGAATACTATGAAGTCATTAAACTGATGCTTTCAAAGAATAATGTCATAGAAAACCCTTATAACATTAAAAAAGTAAAACAATACTCTAATGCAACCTATTATATACACATATTTTATATGCATACATTGAAAAATCTAAAAGAAATGTATTAAATATTAAGAGGGCTGTCTTTGTGCAATGTGATTAGAGGTGGTTTTATTTTTCATTTTACTTATTTCTCATTTTGTTTTTTAGAATGTTCATATGTTGTATTTATAATCAGAAATCTTCTGTTTTAATATATTTTCTCAGGAAAAGTGATATACTGACATCTGAAAAAAAATTATATTGATATAAAAAATAGTCTCTCCATTTAGCTGTCTAAGAAGCTTCATTTAATAACCTAATCATTAAAATTCCAATCCTGAGACAGTAGGTTTAGGGAATTTGTCATCCAAGGAGGCTTCTTAACACTCCTAGAATCACACGACATGGCAATTGACAATATTGCCAATATAAGTTTTAAGGTCAAGTCAGCATATGGATACTGAAGTCTCACTTATGGGAAATACAGTTCATCAATATATAAGGAGATTGCCAAACTTTTCAAATGTAGTGGCAATTTTAAAATATAGTCATGATAATGAGTTACGTAGAAGAAAGTCAGTTTACTCATTTGTTGAGGCTGAGAATTTGGGGAAAGAATGTCATGAGGAAAGAATGGAACACAGAAAAAGGAAAAGTGATCTCAGAACTGCTATCTTCTGGAATCATAGTCTTGTTGGAGATGGCACAGAAGAATGGCTCCGCATGGCTGGGGGAAGATTTACTGACTATCTGAAATACACCAGCTCTATTCTGTTATCCTTCTGCCATTGTATTGTCTGACTTGCATTATAGGAACACTCTATCCCACACAGAGAATAAGTCTCTGGTAATTTTGATGTATAAAGTATAAGTTAGTTTCATTATATTTAGTTATCACAGTGGTGAATGTTCTCTGAAAGTCTTGATGTAGTCTGAGCCTCTGCCGAAATTTACTGAAAAGTTTTTGGAGTTTGCTTTCAAATCTTGCCATTGTGGGCCCTTTGAGAACACTGACTTTCTGTGATTTTCCTCAAGACAGCATATCAGGTATCTGCCTGACATCATGGGAGCATAAGGGTATCTGTTGATGGCAAAGAGAAGACCATGGAGTCATATTCTCAGATAATGTTTATTCCACATCTGTGATTTGTGTCCTACAAGGCTCTTGGGACTTAAACCACATGTGCTGTATTTGCATTAATGGGAACTTGAGAAGGAGAGGCCATAACACTATTAAAATGTTTAGCTTTCTCTCTCCCATCACACAGACACATGCTAATAACTACTCCCAGACCTTGTATCATGGTGCTGCAGGATGCAACGTGGAGTGCACTCATTGTTTCGATACAAGGGACTTAAAAACAAATAGCTGCCATCTCTGCCTCTGATAGCTTGCCAGGCTTTTAACATCTTTGGTTTTTCCCTCTTCAGATCATGGTGAGCTATCTCAAATGTATTCCAAACAGCACATTACCCTCAAGTCTTTGTTTCCTCTTTTATAAAGAAACTAATGCTTTAAGGTATATTTAGAAAAGCCAGGGTTTAAGCCAAATTCCAAAGAACCACATCCTAATTCTATTTTCAAATAGCAGGAAATGACTTATCAGAACAGAATCCCCCATACAGGGTTATTGATCAGCGAAGCCTAATTGTCATAATATGTGACAAATATTCTGGAGTCTTTCTGTAGGCTTAAAAACCTAACTGTTAAATAATATTTGGAAACATTTCGAAACATCTTATAAACCAGAAGAAAGAGAGAGAAAGCTAAGAAGCAGGACTTGGGGACTGGAGTTTTCATTAGTCCCTAAACCCGGTGCCCCAGTCCAGTGTTTTTCAAATAGAATTCAAGACCTTTTAGTGGGTCTTGAAATCAATTTAGTGAGTTGGGGCTATATTTTTTAATGAAATCAATTAAAGGATGAATAGAACAGAATAAAAATATCAGGCTACATTATGTATAGTAAGAGGAAGTATTATTATTTCATGAAACTTTTGTTTCAATTCTGTGTCACACAAACATATACATATATAAGTAATATGTTTATTGGATATTTTATACAAAATAATGGGTATGTGGATAAATAGATTAAAAGAATTGTGAGTGTACCTCTAAGAAGGAGAAAAACAGAGAGAGTGAATAAAGGAAGATACCACTCATCTGCCAATGTAAAATAGATGTCTTACCATGCACTGTGGCCAAACAAGTTTTAAATCTTTGACCAGAATATACCTCCTGGGCAGTGGCTCCTTTTAACTTTGGAAATAAATTATTCCCTTAAGGTCTCCCTCATCAGCTTTCAGATATATTCACAAGCTATGGATAAATGTATAACTCAAACGTATTTAGAAAATTTGTGGATGTAACTTAGTAAGATGTAGATCTAATACAATGAACTATTCATCAATAGTAGCAAGTTGCAAGCCAGATAGACACTGGTCCAATGATGGGAAAATTTTCTTAATGTCCTGTCCCTCAGTATCCTAGAAAATGATAAATCTCACGATAGTTCACTGTGATCCACAACAATTGAGGGAGGAACTCACTATATTGATGATTCTTAGCTATAATTTATTCAGGGATGGAGACTATTTCTTAGGATTAGCAGTAATCCAGTTAATGGCAATAGAGCCATCTTGATGAAGTAGGCATCAGTTTGAGAGAGGTGTTAGGGAAAAGTTTGAGCTGATAGTATTGGAAGGAAGTGTGTCTGCTGGACAGAATACAGAATGAAACAGTAAGTAAACAGAATACATTCCAAGCTGTTAGAGTCAGAGTGTGAGTTCCAACCTGAAATAACAAGAATATTTAATAGGCCAATTGGATAATCAATGAACTCACAGAAATGGCTCATTTTGGGGTACTCATATGACCATATGCCTTGAATGCAAATACAGATTATTACTGATTACATGTCTTATAATTAAGGTAGATGAGGCAGGTGGAAGGTGGAATTAAGGAAGGGAGGCAGTCAGGATCAAGGAGATGCTCAGCAGAGCTCTAATTCCTGAAAAGGAGACTGGCAAAAAGCACTTGCACCAGCTGAGAGGATCTGGTGCACAATGTAAGCCATCAGAATAGGGAATCAGAAGCCAAGAAACAAGATAAGGGTAAAGGTATGAAACTGAGTTTCAACAAAGACAGGATATTGAGATTGGGTACATTCTAAATTGGGTTCCTGAGTGGCTCAGTGGTAAAGAATCTGCCTGCCAACGCAAGAGGCTCAGAAAACACAGATTTGATCCCTGGGTTGGGAAAATCCTCTGCAGGAGGAATTCTTGTCTGGAAAATCCCATGGACAGAGGAGCCTGGTGGGCTGCAGTCCATGGGGTCGCAAAGAGTAGGACACAACTTAGTGACTGAACACACACATGCACATTCTAAATTATCAGAGACTGAGATCATGTCAAGCCCCCCAGGAGTGAGCTCAAGGTCTAAATCCAATGCCAAGCATCACCAAAGCTTAGCATCTAAAACCAAAGGCAGAGAAACAAGCTGCTTGACCTCTGTGGAAAGAAAGGACAAAATGCCAAAAACCAACAAGTGTCTTGGAAAGTCTAGGAGACTATAGAAGAGGGAGGCACTTTACACCTTTCTGAAGAGCCTTGTCGCAAATATAGAAGACAGTGCCATGTTGACAGTTAGGAAAGTTGCAATACAGATCCATCTTTAAGAGGATGCCCCTACTCTCTGAAACTATGGTATGGTTCTACTTATATATCTACTCAGAGATCTAGTGCTATGATTCCCACTGCCTAATGTGTCAAATCAAACTTACATTTTCTAAAATTTAAGGCCTCTTGTTATCTGTATACCACAACTCTAAAGTAGTAACCTAAGTTAACTGAACCATCATTCATTCCATAACCTTTTTGAGAGCCTGTGGTGCTTGGCTCTGTGCTGGAGACACGTGGTCTTTGTCATCTTCACTTTGTGAAGTGTAGCAAGGGTAGAACAAGAAATTAGGTAATTGTAATAGTGAGGTCAGCTCCATGGTGCAGTAAGTTCAGGTTACTGGAGGGACACTTCCTTTTTTACCTTTAGAGATTGGAAGAGCCTTTCCTAAATAGGTGATGTCTGAATAGCTTCCTAAATAAAGAAGCTGCTGCTGCTAAGTCGCTTCAGTCATATCCGACTCTGTGCGACCCCGTAGATGGCAGCCCACCAGGCTCCCCCATCCCTGGGATTCTCCAGGCAAGAACACTGGAGTGGGTTGCCATTTCCAATGAATAAAGAAGAGGAGTTTGCAAAAATCCAAGAGACAGTCAATGACTCAATCAATCAAATAATAACTATAATTTAAGAGTTTAGTATGTGACAGCTACTATATTAAATTCTTTTCCTGAATTACATTTTATATACCCTACACAATGATCCTGTGAGGTACATATTAACATTTTCCACAGTTTATAGGTGAGGATATTGAAACACAAAGAATCTAAGTAACTTGCTCAAAGTTATGCAGTTAAGATGTAGAGGATTTGAAGAGAAATATTAGACAGACAGAAAGGGACATCATGAACTGCTTGATAATCCATATAAAAGAATGTGAGTTTTATCTTGAGGACAATGTGGATCAAGTCAGTGACTTTTAAATGATGGTTGACAGACATGCGTTGGATGGATCACCTGTCTGATCTTATAGGAAGATAAGGCAGGGAATAAGAATGGTTTGAATTGAAATTATACTAAGGAAGATGTCTGAAATAGAGACAGTGAGTAAGGATTCATCAGTTTATAACTCTGATTTAAAAAAAGATAACAAAGTAGGTAACATCATTCAGGAGTATGTCCCTAAGTGAGAATCATGGCTTACGAGACAATACTGACAAACACCTCCATTTAAAGAATGGGTGAAGGAAGAATAGCCCAAAAAGAGAACTTAGAAACAGATTCTTAATGTCCTTTAGAGATGCCATCTTCTATCCTGCCTCTAAGCCCTTATACACACTGCTCTGGTCACCTGTGTCATTCTCTTCCTCCACTTCTTTTACTCAATCTCAGCTGTCCTTGCAAGAACCTTCTCTATCTTCCCTGAGGATGCAAGTTTACCCTTAGAGAACCTTTGATTTGTTCCTTAAAAATTAGTGCATATGTCCCATCTTATAGCATAATTATTTTTTCTAGTTGTTTTTCCATGTTGATTTTGTCATCCTAGATTATATATATGCTTAAAACAAGGCTTATGCTAGCTCTTTTGGAATATTTTCATCATCCCTAGACTTGAATCCTGATAGATAGTCACCAGGCATCTAATGATCAATGGTTGCTACATGGCACCTAGTGTTGTATGTAATGAATAGGGTTATATAAGCCCCAATATACACAAAGTATGTGGACCTATTCTCCTGGTATAACTACTAATAGTGCTTCTTTTGCCTTCAAAATTGGCACAGTTTAGGCAAATATTTATATAGTCACTCTACTGATAAAGCAACAAATATATTTTTTAAAAATCTAGCATTTTAAAATGGTACTATTTCTAACACAAATATAGTTTTGTTCTGGAAATTAAGGCATGTTAAAGTTTTCTGCACGCAGGTATCATAAGTAATAAATGTCATTCCAAATGTCAAATGTCTCCATTACTGGCCTATTGTTCAATTGACAGATGCCATTGTCTATTATAAAGTTATGAGTAGTTTATTTTTTAAAAGTAACATCAAATGATATACATACTATTGTATTATAAAGGCATTATGCCACTAAATTATAGTTTTAGAAATGTAAAATACTTTTACAAGTTTGTTTAAAGACAACCCTTTGGAATGGGTTTTTCTCCCAAAAACAGAATTATCACTTTTGCTTGTTTTCAAGGAAAGTTTCACTATTTTCAACTTATTTAAACCTAAAATTCATGGGTAAAGAGAAATTTCTCCTCATTCATGAACTTCCTACTTATATATGTGCTTAGTTGATTGTTCTTAACGGATAATTATACCATTTCATACAGGATATCTGTCAAGATCTTGGTTATATGCAATTTGAAAATTTTCAGAAACCAAAAAGTAAGGTTTTGCTATAGTGTTAACTTTATTTCTTAAATTAGGAACTTTGTGTTCCAGACAATAAAAATTCAATAGTTTGATCCCCAAATCCTCACTGAATATTTGTTATTCTGCCAAGACCATGTAGTGTGATGTTAGACAAGGAAACAGATACCATTTTCTTGTGATCTACACATTCTCCCAGGGTAATTCTCAGTTCCCTCATTTCCCAGGTCAAAGTGGCATTAATTCTGTGAGAATAGCTCATCTGTGCCCTGGATAATCGGAGTTCCCTAGAACAGCACAGAGGCACTCTGTTTATGTCTGACAAAATAGTTATACATCACACTTCTTCAGATCATAAATACACATTTATCTTTAGCATATATCACCAAGTGAGTCATTTTGATGTAAATATTGCACCTCTTAAATATAATGATGATAATAGAGGCTGTGAATCTACAGATTTGTGCAAGTGCTCCCTTTTCAATAACTGAAAATATTTAAATCGCAGAAGTTTTAACATCCTATGAGAAGTGGCAGACAGAGTGGGACCTACCATAGTTGCAACTGTTTTTCTGAATTATGAATAAGGCAGACTCACTGGCTTCTACGTTGGTAGGTTTTTGTTGTGCTGGGACCAGCAGCCCGGAAATGACTGACTCAGAGGGGGTCCTTATCTCCTTCCCTCCTTTTAGTTATGTTATTACGTAGAAAGGGCTCCATGGCAAAGGGTTATAAACAAAGCAAGGTGAGCAATAGTCTGTACATTTTCTCATTCAGTCAAAAGCCCCATGGGAATTGTCCAGCTTTCTCAGACTGGTAAAAATGCTGTCTTTTGGAATGTACCCAATGGCAACCCACTCCAGTATTCTTGCCTCGAGAATCCCATAGACAGAGGAGCCTGGTGGCTACAGTCCATGGGGTCACAAAGAGTCGGACACGACTGAGTGACTAAGCAGCAGCAGCAAGATGATGGGGAATCGTCATTGTGATGGCATTGCCATCTCTTACTGGTTGGCATCTTTGTCTGGAAGCTATCTCAGTTGGCTGTAATTTTACTTGAAGATTAAAGCACAGATTTTTATATGTATCTTCTGTTCTCTGAATGTAAAAAATATAAAATACACCTACATTCACTTCTAACTGGCAGTCTTGTAATTCAGCAGATTTCTGTTTTTCATTGAAACCTGGAGTTGAATTGTCTTGAGCCGGAAGGCATTCAAGCTGCTGTTTTTGCTCAGCTATATTTCTCTATAAGCACCTAATTGTTTCAAAAAGTGATGTACAGTATGCAAAAACCTGAATCTAATGCAAATAAGTCTGTACAGCACTAACATTAACAGGTGTTCTCATTAATGTAAGTAGACATGGAACAACTCTTGAATGTTTTATAAACACTCATAATCATGGCCAAATATGTTACAATTGCATAAAGACACATACTTCAACATCTTTTATTCTTGTTGTGCAGTCTCAGCACTTATTAACAGAAGACATGTGTATGTAATAAACTAGGGGCAACAATACCTGTTTCTGCTTAAGTCACTGTATCTTAAATTAACTAATACTTCTAAATACAAGTATTGGTAACATAACCACTGCCCCCTGACCTCCTATAGTTTGTTTATTAATATTAATAACACTTTACTGAACATAATGGCTGCAACAGTGCAGAACCAGCAACTTTGCATCACTGAGGTTCTCTAAAGACTTGACCCATTGACCTTAGCATTAACTCTTGAAAATCTTAAACTGTGTCCAATTTCCCATATTGTCAACACTCAATTAGAAAGATCAATACATAGGGTGAGGTTCATGGATATTCTAGTATAGATTACCCCTGCAAAACACATGCTTTGGAATATAATCAAGAACATTCTATTCTAGCAATATGCATTTAAGTACAGAACCAGTCTTGGTGCTCCCTGACTCCCTCCATATTTAATCCTTTTATCTGAAGTCTAGGGCTTGTTGACTGATGGGAGAAGAGTGTCAGTGTGTTGCTCCCAATCTTCAAAATGGATTGCCTACTCTACTCTGATAAAAAGGTGTCATCAGTAGATCTCAAAATAAGCACTTACACATTGCCTGAAAGTACACAATGGTATTGTAACTTTCAAAATTTTATTAAAATTGAGGAAGAGCTAAATGCTATGGCATATCAAACAATAGGATATAATGCATTCACTGAAATGTATAAGGTTGATAAAGTTTACCTATATGCTATTTACTTAGTGCCCCTTGGTTGTGGGTTGTATGGCTACATCCTGGGTAGACAGTTACTCTTGGCTTCTAAGTGATGACAGTGTAGTGGAGGGAACAGAGAAATCAACAGGGAATTGCAATGCAGACCATTTTGCCCTGTGATGAAACAGGATTCATAGATGCATGTAGCAGGAACATCTATTTCAGAGAACCCTTTCCTGAAAAGGTGACATCTAAATTGATTTGAATAATATCATAGAGGGTTCTTCAGAAAGGAAACAACCTGCTCTGAGGGAAGAAATGAGAATTAGTATGGAACAGCTAGACAAGGAAAAATATCAGTATGGCTGGATTATAGAGATGCAGGGGAAAGTGTGGAACAGGGGCTCCAGAGCAGGTAGGTGGCAGAGCACACAGGGTCTGGCAGCCCGAATGAAAGGATTTACACTGCAGTGTAACAGCTGTGGGGAATCTCAGATTATCAGGTATAGGAATTGGTTATTTGGGACTGTAGCCCACCAGTCTTCTCTGTCCATGGGATTTTCTGCACAAGAATACTGGAATAGGTTGCCATTTTCTATTTCAAGAGAAATGGGATGATGAGATCCAAATTTCAGAGAGATCACTATGGCTACAGTATAGAACATGGATTGGAAGGGGAAACGAGATTGTAGAGAGACAAAAGCTCTTAAATCCATGTGAAAATGATGGTAGTATAGATAAATGCTAAAATTATACTTCAGTATACATGACATTTTCATTAAAATATAAACACATATATAATGTTTATCCAAGAGTCAAAAAAAAAAATTGATAGATAGGCAACCATCCAGTATGCCTTGGGAAAGGGAAATGTTGTGTTTAAGTTATACTTTTATATTTGTTAAAATCTTTACATTGGGCATTGCTTAAATAAATGCAGAAATAGTAAAAACCATTCCAATTAGGAAATGGTGGGGGCAGCAAATGCCCAAGTGACTCATTAGTCACGTGACTAAGTGAGTAATTTTGCACAGTGAACATAGATCAGGCTAGCAGCTGATGTGTGGTTGGCAGTGATTAATTGAGTGGTGGGCACCAGCAAACAGGAGCCCTGAGATGATGCGTTTATCTAGAGGCAGTTATTCCCCCAAGTTTAAAAATTAACGTTAACAGCAATAAAACTCTAAGCTGATATCTTTATACACCAACTGCTTCGATTAGTCACTTTTTCAGTCGTTTTTCATATGAGCACCACAGGCAAAACTTTTGGTGTAGCTGACTGCAAAACTATAGAAACTGCTAAACTATCTACTAATTACTTGGATAGTATTCTTTCATGAATATTGAGAAGACTGTTTGTCAGTGTTAAAATATTTTATTACAGACAAAAGAAGGAACACAAGTTTTTTTTTTTTCTTTTCTGTATTCGGGTTTGGGTATTTCATTAATAAACAGAAAGGTAGTATGGGCAAATGACTCGGTGTGAATGTTCACTGTAGAACCAGTTTTATTATGCAGAACAAATAAATCTGTATTGCAAGAATGCATGGACCAAATTATTTGGGTATCAGTGGTACAGCTCAATTTCAGTTAAAAAGCACTGTTTCTTGAAAGTTTGGCCTTAAACCTTAGATTTTGGAACACACTTAAGATCTGTTGTATATATTGCCCAACATTTGTTTACCTTCTATTATAAAAGAAATTGCTTACATGAGCAGTCTATTTTTATATGATGACACTGCTGAGGGTTCCAGTAAATGGACATGCAAATCAATCAACCCCAAACACATTGAAAACATAACCAATACACATCTGGAAACTAGTGAACACATATTTGTTAACACAGGGGCAGTTGTGGAGATGCAGGATCCATTGATAACCAGGCTTATTTAGTAGCATGTGGATTTTAGAATATTTCTCAGAGTCAGAAGAAACAGGGTAATTATAACATAAGGTTCAACATCTTTAGATATGTAGAACATTTTCCGTTGCTTAAAACAAATATTCCCTAAGAAAGTATAAAGCATTTTTCTGACTTGCAAAGTTTTTGCAGTCTATCATTTAAATTACTTAAATAAAGGGAGCTTTACTGGTCCCCAAAGCTGCGAATATAACACCCTCCATGCATATTAGTTTGATCTTCTTGACAGACCAGAAAAGTGTTTGTGTGTGCCAATTAAAACAAAAATGGATCCCTAGTGGCTTGTTCCTCACACGACTTCTGAAGACTGCTATCATTGTTTGCTGGGGCAACCCTGGATAAGGCTGCTATCCAAAGTAAACAAACTTTTCAAAACTTTCATGACAGATGGGGGTTACAAATGCATTTTAATAAGAGAGTTGCCAAAGCAACTTTTTTTTTTTATAATCAGCATATATTTACTTAACATCTAGCAACATTGGGAACACAAGGCAGATACTTTCTCACAAAATGTTTTAACAAGTAACATTTTTGGAAAGACAAATGGAAGACCTTTTACTTCTAAATGATATTTTACCCTTTGTTTTGTGTTAACTTTGCTCGACATGTTAAGAAAAATGTTAGGAGTTACTCAAACCAGACTGTAATTTGAGACAGACATACAGCTTGATAATGTAATTTCTTGAGTGGTCATAAACACCTTTGAGACCAAGTAATTTAACTATAAGTATAACCATGACAACCTCCATATCAAATGTGGAGTGTAATGCAAGATGAAAAAAAAAAAAATGCTAATCTGAGGGTTTTTTAAAAGTCATTGTTACTTCAATTTAGTTACTTCAATTTCACTATGATGTGACCAAGGTATATGTATTTCTTATGCTGTTAGAATTAAAGATACAACCAAAATTAACAAAAAATAATTTATGTTCACTTCAAATGAATTTACTATACTTGACATAATTAAATTCTATTCCTCTTAAATGGGTAATCTACCTATTTGTAGGTAGCCATATCATTTAACATTTTTCAAAACTCTTTGTATATCTGGAATACTTTAGAATGCATTTCCTATATACAGTTTCAACTTTATTAACATGGAGTAAACCTTCCTTAGGCTCATAACCAGATTTGATCCTAAGCAAAATGTGAAAGACATTTAATTCAAACATAGGATTGTTTTAGTCTTTTCTAGGATGTCAAGGAGTTTATTGGATAACCCAACTATGTTTTGGGCTTCCCTGGTTGCTCAGTGGTAAGAATGCACTTAACAGTGCAGAAGAAGCAGGTTCATCCCTGGGGTGGGAAGATCCTCTGGAGAAGGAAGACAACCAACTCTTGTATTCTTGCCTGGAGAATCCCATGGACAGAGGAGCCTGGCAGGCTACAGTCAGTGGAGTGTCAAAAGAGTTGGACACCACTGAGCACACGGGCAATGCACTTTCATAGTAGGATAGTGGCTGTCCTTGAGGGAAAAAAAGAAAGCATCTGAGTAAGAATATTGGTGGATCTTTTAAAATTGTGCTATCTTTAACATGACAGTAAAGAAGCAACTTTAGTCTAAGGTCTGTAGTCTGCATTTCACAACTGAAACCAAACCTTTATGGTCCTTTTCTCATTTGCACAGTCCTTGATGGTATACAACAGTTTGCTGAAGACTAGTGAACTAGAAACCAAGATCTTTGTAATCTCTTGATTCAATCATTTAAAATGATGCCAATTGGATAGAATGGCATTTTCATTTTCCTCATTTGCTTCATTTTCTTCATTTGCAAAATTACTTTATGATAGTGGAAGAAAGCTGCATTTGAAAAATGTTTATTATGTGCTTTGAGATCATTAAAACTGATATCACTTTGCATACCAAGTGGTAGTATTCATATCCTTAATAGACTAAAGTTCTGATACAATCAACCTTAAAGAATAACTTATCATGACCAACAGTTTATGGATAATTCCATGATGTAAATGTGTCTGCAGTAATTATTCCCTCCTCGGAAATCTTGACATGAACATTGTTCTACTCACTTTGGGACTTAGTATAAGCCATTTCTATTGTTATTTATCTCTATACTCTTATGTCCTATCGGTCTGAACAGATTGTGAGCTCTTGAGGGTGGAGCTTGTGTATCCTTAGCTTCTAACAATGTGCCATTCACTTAACAGATGTTTAATCAGGCCTTGTTGTTGATTAGGGGGATGTTCAGTGAGAAACACATCCTCTAATTCTCCTGAACTAAGGATTCTTTGGGGGATTTATTCTGCAGTAGGAAAGCTGCTACTATCAAAAAGTGGAACACACGTTACTTGTTTACTCTTGCACTTTTGATAGTCTCCCAACATTCATTTGAAGTCATCTGAAATGGAAGTAGCTGACGATATTTTACTGTATTTTGCTGATGAGTTATCTATCTATAAAGTTTTTCATCAATTATTATCATGTACATTTGGTTACTAACTAAGTTAAATTTTCTATAATATTTACTCTGTGGAGCTATGAATAGTTTTAATTTGTTTTTTCATTATCTTTAATTTTTCTAAATTCTCCACAGCAAATTTAATGCTTTATAATCATAAAAACTGTTCATGGGATTCTCAAGACAAGAATACTGAAGTGGTTCACTATTCCTTTCTCCAGTGGACCACGTTTTGTCAGAACTCTCCACCATGACCCATCTGTCTTGGGTGGCCCTACACAGCATGGCTCATAGTTTCACTGAGTTAGACAAGGCTGTGATCCATGTGATCAGATTGGTCAATTTTCTGTGATTGTGGTTTTCAGTCTGTCTGCCCTTGGATGGAGAAAGATAAGAGGTGTATGGAAGCTTCCTGATGGGAGAGACTGACAGAGGAGGAAACTGGGTCTTGTTCTGATGGGTGAGGCCATGCTCAGTAAATCTTTAATACAATTTTCTGTTGATGGGTGGGGCTGTGTTCCCTCCCTGCTATTTACCTGGGGCCAAACTATGACTTCCCTGGTCGATCAGACTGTAAAGCTCTGCCTACAATGTGGGAGACCTGGGTTCAATCCCTGGGTTGGGAAGATCTCCTGGAGAAGGAAATGGCAACCCACTCCAGTGTTCTTGCTTGGAAAACCCCAAGGGCAGAGGAGCCTGGTGGGCTACAGTCCAAGGGGTTGCAAAGAGTTGGACGTGACTGAGCGACTTCACTAAACTATGGTGGAAGTAATGAAGATAATGGGGACCTCCTTCAAAAAGTTCCTTGCAGGTACTGCTGCACTCAGTGGCCCCAACCCTGCAGCAGGCCACCATCAACCCATGCCTCTGCCAGAGACTCCTGGACATTCACGGGCAAGTCTGGGTCAGTCTCTTGTGGGGTCACTGCTCCTTTGTCCTGGGTCCTGGTGCAAACAATGTTCTGTTTGTGCCCTCCAAGAGTGTGTTTCCCCAGTCTTGTGTAAGTTCTGGTAGCTCTATGGTGGGGTTAATGGTGACCTCCTCCAAGAGGGCTTATGCCGTACTTTGGGTCTGCTGCACCCGGAGCCCCTGCCCCTACGGCAGTCCACTGCTGACCGTACCTCCTCAGGAGACACTGAAACACAGCTCTGGCTCAATCTCTGTGGGGTCTCTAGGTCCTGGTGCACACAAGGTTTGCTTGAGCCCTCTGAGCATCTCTGGCAGGTATGGGGTTTGATTCTAAATGTGATTTCACCCCTCCTACCATCTTGCTGGGGCTTCTCTTTTGCCCTTGGACATGAGATATCTCCTCAAAGTCACTCCAGCGCTGCACAGCTGCCACTCCAGCACCTACTGTCTTGCTGGGGCTTCTCTGTCCTTGGACATGGAGTATCTCCTCACAGTCGCTCCAGTGCCACACAGTCGATGCTCCAGTGCTGCAGCCATGAAATTAAAAGATGCTTGCTCCTTGGAAGGAAAGTTATGACTACCTAAACACCTTTTTAAATATTAAAGAGCAGAGATATTACTTTGCCAATGAAAGTCCATCTAGTCAAAGCTATAGTTTTTCCAGTGGTCATGTATGAATGTGAGAGTTGGATTATAAAGAAAGCTGAGAGCCGAAGAATTGATGCTTTTGAACTGTGGTGTTGGAGAAGACTCTTGAGAGTCCCTTGGACTGCAAGGAGATCCAACCAGTCCATCCTAAAGGAGATCAGTCCTGAATATTCATTGGAAGGACTGATGCTGAAGCTGAAACTCCAATACTTTGGCCACCTCATGCGAAGAACTGACTCATTTGAAAAGACCTTGATGCTGGGAAAGATTGAAGGTGGGAGAAGGGGACGACAGAGGATGAGATGGTTGGATGGCATCACCGACTCAAAGGACATGAGTTTGAGTAAACTCTGGGAGTTGGTAGTGGACAGGGAGGCCTGGAGTGCTGCAGTCCATGGGGTCACAAAGAGTCAGATATGACTGAGTGATTGAACTGAACTGAATCAGAAAAACATTAAGTTCTGAAAATATTTTGCTTTTATTCTGGTAAACCAAAGTGTGGAAATTTTTAATTATATAAATACAATCTTACGTATTAATTCTTCATTTAAATTAGCATCTAACAGGGGAAAGACTGCCAGAATGCATTGGAGCAATGCACAGAATGCACAGGAGCAATTTAATTGACAGAATTGAAAAGGGCAATATTTAAACATAAGCATTTCTCATTAAAAGTCCTTTAAGCAGTTTTAAGTTTGCATAACAATGTCCCATTTGTTAATTAGGGCTTAAAAAACATTCTTCTCTCATTGTCTTTAATCAGTGGAGTTTGGAACTGGGTTATACCTGTCTCCATCTTCAGAGGAACCATAACAAGGACACAAATGGAGCTATGTTCCTAGCCCAAGGGGAAACTATTGTTGAATTAATACCAAAGTCTTGAGGAATGTTGTCTCTTCTGCATGATGCCCAGTGGATATACTTACAAGGCTGTTTATGTATACATTCATTTACCAGAAAAAATTCAGATGGTCGCTATTTAGTGAGAAAAGTTTCAGGCAAATGTCCTGACAGGTATTTAAATACATCTATTCTTAACGCTAGAAAATTTCATTGAGATGTCTTTGGTGCCAAGATATATACCTTCAAAATACAACTTGGAAGAGATAAGGGATTTCAAGAGGCACTTGTCTAAAGTAAGCTTTAAAGTGAAGTGGAGACCAGCAGCTCTTGCCTAAACCATCTTTTCTGTAAATTCTTCCTTCATCTACCTTGTCCCAGCATCTGTCACTGAGACCATACATGATATAGAAAGAATATATTAGCCTGACTTAATATATTGTTATCAGCTCTATGTCACTCTATAGTGTCATCAGGAGAGACTCAATCAAAAGGTTTAGTCAAAACTAACATTTACTGATAGCTTTCTCTCAGGAGCATTGACAATTCGATCGTTCAAAGTGCAAATATAATTTGGCAAAGTATTTATCAGAACTACAGAGGTAATGTTAAAAAAAAAAAGTAGATTGAGAAACCTGAATTCAATGTGTTTTACCAGCCAAAGACTTTGAAACCGCTTTCCTATGAGTGACTGGAATGGAACAGAACAAAGTCAATTACTGACTGTAATTAAGAAGTGGAAGCATTCAAACTGTAGAGAGCAGTAGCAGACTTCTCCAGACTGCCTAGTAACTTGAAAGATTAGTGGGAAGACAGAGGAGAGGATGCAACTGTATCTTTCTAATAGTATGCTTTAAATGAATTGCATTCACATAGTTCTCTGGTCCAGCTTCCCCAAATGAATTCATAAATCACTGATTATGTACAAATAATGCAGTAATAAATTTGGACAAAGAAACTTTTAAGATACATTTTGCTTTTCATTGTGTTAGCAGTAAAGATTCCCTTTGCATTGCATAGCATGTACCCAAAATGCAAATGCATTGCTGAAGTACTCATATTTAATCACTATTTGAATTTACTAGGCTGAAAATTGAAACTTGTTGGCTCTTTCCTAAACCCTCAGAATATGGTAAATCTAATTATGTTTGTTTCTAGCACTTTGAAAGTGTTCCTTTTTATAATTTTGATAATAGTTTATTTATAATGGCAGAAAAATAGGTTGTACATTGCATTTGGGCTAATTCATATTTCTGTGTGTATGTTAGCAAATTGTAATATTATGTAATACATTCATAATCAAAATATTTATATTCAGATTAGGATGAAGGTAGAGGTCAAGGACATTACTAGTTTTCTTGGGTTAGTTAGAAGTGACCTTATATTTTTAGATTACTATTTCTGTGGCAACACTTTATATAAAGTAAATATTTGGAACTTTATATAAGTAAAGAACATTGCAAGGGTGTTCAGATAATTAAGGAAATATCAGCTTAACTGTCTTTTACAAGATACATAAAACAGAGGACTATTTGGAGGCTATTTTGAGCTATCCTGAATCTTACATGCAATTTTATTAAAAAAAAGAAAAAAAGTGATAGGCCCTGGTAATCTGTCAAATTCGAGTGTGGGTAATTAAGTTGCCTTTTATTTTCTAATCTTTCACATCTCTTAATTGCATGTACTTTGTATACTTCCTTTTCTGACTGTTGTAAAAAGTTGGGATCCAACTCACCCAAGAATGATTATATTGCAGCACTGAGTAATGTTGCATATCTAAATAATTTTTCCTAAATATCAGTGCAAATGAATATATCTGTATTGTGTAAACAAAGATTTCTTTAAGACTTCAGGATTGTTGTCACTAAATGTTACCATAAAAATCACTGAAACTTCAGAGTGAGCTGTTTTGGGTAATTGTCACTTTAATGATAGAATTACAGAGGCATTTTATACCTCAATTTGTGATTTTCTGAATTTGAGCCATATTTTTGCACTTACCTCCCATTTAGAGGAAGTAAGGCTGAGAAGAGGTGACTACCTCCTGATTGAGTATTTTGAAATGTCTGTCCTCTAAACCTCTGAAGCCTTGCTTGATGCGTGACAGTAGTTGGGAAATGTTCATCTTCTTGGTGAAACAAAAAAGTCAATAATACAAAGGGAAAATCTTCATGGTTCAGATTGATAGCTTAAAACAAAGAGCATGTCCACACCTTCTCTAATCAAATTCTTCTCTAGGTAATCCTTTATGTGTGAAATCAAGTTTTCTATAGGGTCTCATCCTTCTCTAACAATTCCAGGGGGAAAAAGGTTCCCTTTAATGAAAAACTTATAGTTGTACTCTAAATATTGCCAACTACTTAACAGCCCTAAGTATCTGGAACAGGAATGTTCTTCTGATACATACTATCCATGAGAGGTCCAAATATGTAAATGAACTTATATTCTAATATACTCTTTTTGTGGGGAAATTGGTCTTCATTACTTTCCTATAGATCTTTTTGATAAGAAAGTAGAAATAGCCAAATGTTACTCATTAGAATGACCTTTTAGAAAAGTCTGCATTAGGCTCTTTGGTAAATAATCTGTTTTAGTACACTCCATAAAAGGAAATCAAATATAGAGATACTATTAGATTTGAAAAAGACAAACAGGAAAGAGCCAAACGTGCAGAATGAATTCTGACACACCCGGGTGCATTTTTCTGAGATTCTGACTTAAGTGGATACTGTCTGCATTATTCCGAACTTCCTGACTTGCTTTTCCATGAGTTGGAGTAATTCAGCTTTAGACCTACTCTGAGTTAATCGTTCTATTATTGAAATGATAATGTATTTGTTATGACATGAAGAAATGGTTTGTAGAGAGGAGTTCAAAATTATCGTAGTCTCCCAGTTCCCAGAAAGACAATTACTGGAATACAAGAAAATATCTCAGTGTATTAAAGTGTGTGTTTTTTTAAGCATATATTTTTAAATGTAATAGATCATTTTATATGGTTTGCTCACCTGTTGATCTTTTTTTTTTTTTTAGATCACAACTTTATCAGGAAATGAGTTCCTTCTGCAGTCAGATATTGACTTCATCATATTGGATTGGTTCCATGCTATCAAAAATGCAATTGACAGATTGGTATGTATTTGTTTTAGCTGTTACCTTTGTTAATTAGAATGTAATCTTTTAAACCTATTGCTTAAGCATATTATACACATACATTTAAGTAGATCCTATGAATTTAGAGTTATTAAGTTATTTTAATTTAAACAGTCACTAATTCCATTTTTGGAGAAGGCAACGAAGATAGGATTTTGAAACGAAATGACATTTTATTTCTCTCTTTAAAAATACAATGCATTCATTTTTTTTTTCTGAAATAGCATAGACATTGATTTAGTGAAGGCTCTATGAAGCAAACAAGAACTTAATAACTACTAAATTTTCACATTTTCAGTTTATGCAATCTGTAATACATATTCTTGAAAATAAATATCAGTGTATTTAAGCCCATACTCACTATTATAATACTAGTAAATAATAATCCTTTGTACTGATTTTCATTGTTCTTCCAGCTAAGCAAGATTGTTCTCGTGAAAATTACATATCTAGAACTTCATGAAATTACCCTAAATCACAAGGTTAAAGTATGTTCTTAAAAGAGTCAAATAATTTAAAACTACTCATTTTATACTGTTTCTCAACCAAACATCTTATTTAGGACACTGGTGTTTGCAAAATCTTGACAAGAAAATATTCTTGAGAGCTTTTAATAAGGTATAAAAATAATAATATTTTTGTGATTTTATTGTGGTTTAATCACACACTTCCGTTGTATTACTTTGGGATCAAAACTTTAAAAAATAAAATAGCAAGTAAGTTTTTCCCACTATCATTATTGTCCCCTTATCCAGGCATACGCATGTGCACACATACACACACATGCACACGCATTTTTTATCATTATGAGCAAACTCTGGGGTAAAACTGCCTGAGCTTGAAAGTTTGAATCTGATTTTTCTAGCTGTGTGGCCTTAGGCAAATTGTTTATCTCTTTTGGCTTCAGTCGTCTTGTCTGGAAAATAAGGATAATAAAATACCTACCTCATGGGATATCTGTGATGAGTAATTGAATTAATGCATGGGGTGCTTAGGCTATGCACAGAATTTAATAAGTAATATTATATATGTATATATACATATATATCATTTATAATTTAAAAATTAAGCTTAGCATAGGGGCACTATTTCAAAATAATTATCTTATTACAAACTTCTTGTTAATCTAACATCAAAATAGATCACAGAACTATTTAGTGAATTTTTTTCTTCTATGTAAAATTGTTCCATCTATTTGTTATTTCCAGCCAAAGGATCCAAGTAGTCATTCAAGAAACCTGGAATTATTTAAAATCCAGAGATCCTCCAGTACTGAACTACTAAGTCACTATGATAGTGATACAAAAGAACAGAAACCAGAGC
Organism: Bos javanicus; assembly: GCF_032452875.1. Lineage (NCBI taxonomy): Eukaryota > Metazoa > Chordata > Mammalia > Artiodactyla > Bovidae > Bos > Bos javanicus. Next base: position 53,353,628 of record NC_083869.1, on the reverse strand, counting down.
ACAGAAAATCTTTAAGTAAGTATTTTTTTTGACTAGCTCATTTTAACTTTGTTTAAACTTAGTGCTTATGAAATGTAGATACAATGAAATGAGATTTGAACCAAACTGATGCTACTCATCGGAGAAGGCAATGGCACCCAATTCGTAGCCATTTCTTTAGCCAGGAATTCATGCATTCGAGGGCAGTCTGAGTGCTTTGCTCACATCATTGTTGGTAATGCCTTTTGAGAAAATAATTGTTCCAAGGTCATGGTCTCTGCTTACAGCAAACTTCTGAATCTAAGTAATAACCATGGCGTTCAGATTGGTGATTGATTTCAAGAGTGGGAAATGTCAAGCGTCTCCAAACCTTGGTATGCTGACTATTTGATTTTCATACATTAAAAGATATATGACTGACCTGACATAAACCAACAGGCTATGCAACTTTCCATTTGTCTCAACCACCAGAAAGATTTAGAAATGTGTAATGTGGACTAGATATCCTCCAAGGTCACATCTAGGTCTGATTTTCTAAAAAAAAAAAAAAAAAGAATTTGAAGTGAAAAGGACCAGTCTGTTCACTTATATAGTGACCTTGAGCATAACTGTTAATCTTTTTCATGCTTTTTGTTGTGGTTGTTCAGTCACTAAGTCGTGTCCAACTTTGTAACCTCATGGACTGCAGCATGCCAGGCTTTCCTGTCCTTCACTATCTCCTGGAGTTTGCTCAAACTCATGTTCATTGAGTCAGTGATGCCATTCAGCCATCTCATATTCTGTCATCCCCTTTTCCTCCTGCTTTCAATATTTCCCAGCATCAGGGTCTTTTGGTGGCCAAAGTGTTGGACCTTCAGCTTCCCAGCATCAGTCCTATGAGTGAGTATTCAGGACTGATTTCCTTTAGGATTGACTGGTTTGACCACCTTGCTTTCCAAGAGACTCTCAAGAGTCTTCTATGTTTTCACCCTGTTTCTTCCTCAATAAAGAGTTATGGAAAGGTGTTGTGCATATCTCACAGAGTTGATTTGAATCTCAACTCCCTGAAAGAACAGTAGATATCTCTGGAATCAGAGTCTCAAAAATTATAGTACTTTTCTGGGATCATCTATCTACGTACATTCAGTCTTCTGAATCACCAGTTTTTCTGCCATTTCCATGTAACTAAAGATCAGATTATATCCTGTAATTGTATCCTAGCTTTTTGAACTTAAGGAGAACTCAGTAAGAAGAGAAAGGCTGATTACAGAATATTTGCATATCTACATGCGTACATGTGTATTTGCATATCTACATGTGTACAGGGGCTTCCCTTGTAGCTCGGCTGGTAAAGAATCTGCCTGCAATGCAGGAGACCCCAGTTCCATTCCTGGATTAGGATGATCTCCTGGAGAAGGGATAAGCTACCTACTCCAGTATTCTTGGGCTTCCCTGGTGGCTCAGACAGTAAAGAATCCTCCTGCAATGCTGGAGACCTGGGTTGGATCCCTGGGTTGGGAAGATCCCTTGGAGAAGGGAATGGTTACCCACTCCAGTATTCTGGCCTGGAGAATTCCATGGACTGTATATCCATGGGGTTGCAGAAAGTCGGGCATGACTGAGCAACTTTCACTCACTCACTCATGTGTACACAAGTAAATATGCTGGATGACCATATATGTATATACATATATTTGTGTGCATCAGAGAATAATATATATATGTGTGTGTATATATATACACACACACACATACACACACACACATAAATATACATGTTCACTCCCCCACATGACAAAATAGAGGGAGGTTAGTTATATGTGATAATATATCTTCTAAATCTAAATTGTTATGAGTCTGAATCTAGAAACAGCATGATAACTTTGAGGAAGAGCACCCTTTCAAAATTGTCATTATTCAGAGAACCATGCCATAATTTCAATATCCATTGGTACATATTTGGTTAGCCAGTTGTGTTAAGTTAGAACTTAAAATTATCAATGTTAATGTCTCAGACTCTATGGTGCATTAAAATTAAATTATTTGTGGAAAATAAGCAGTGCCATTTAAAAAAATTTTCCATATGATGGTACAGTATGATATTATCTCATCTGAGGATTTCTCTTTATTTCTTGCTCATTGTCCTTCTTGACTTAATATGGGTACAGACATAAGATTTTAGAATTAGAATTCGATTGTGAGTATGTAGCTAATGTTAACTGCATAAACATTTTGTAGTAGGTATAAAAAGAGAAGGAAATGGCAACCCACTCCAGTATTCTTGTCTAGAAAATCCTGTGGGCAGAGAAGCCTGGTGGGCTGCTGTCCGTAGGGTCGCACATAGTCAGACACAACTAAAGCGACTTAGTAGCAGCAGCAACAGTAGGTATAAAATGAGGTATGAGGAAATGAGCAGTAGCTCTGGAATCTCATATATAATTGCTGGTCTGGAGCAGACTTTGACACATTTCTAAAGTCTAAACCTCAGGAGAAAATTAAGGTTTGTAAAAGTATGTATGAGAAACATTGAGGTAAATGGATTTTGTATTCAACAATAGTCACTTGAAATGTTTTCAGACTATATCAGGGAAAAAAAATGCCTACAAGTAGAACACCAATCACCTGTTTCAAACTTTTTTTAGTGGGAAAGACAATTATTTGTCTATTTTGGGCCTACATTTAGTCTTGTCTAAATACAAGGAAAGAGACATTAATTCTATTCATTTCAAAGTGTATTTAACTGTATAAGAACCTTATATTTGCTTTTTTCTTTGCAGTTAAAAAAATAATGATACCGAGAAAATATTGAGTACTTACTATCCAGGCATTGTTCTAAGCGCATGTGTTACACTGATTACTCAATCCTCCAGTAACCGAATGACATAGGTACTATTATTAACCCTATTTTATAGATAGGAAACTGAGGCACAGAAAATTAAAACAACTTGTACAAAGACAAGTTACGGAGACCAGTTTCAAACTCAAGGAAACCAATATTAGACTCAGTGCTTTTAGCAATAAAACTAGAATGAAGTGAACAAATAAAAGGTACACTTAGTTTATATCAACCTTGGACTTGGATGGAAATATTAAAAATGATATCCATATAAATCAATAAACTTAAATAGAGACCCAAAAACATATTAGCAAAAGAATTAAAACCAGATGTTGACTTTGGACTTTGAATTTACTGTTAAACTAAAAGGGTCATTTAATCTTTAACACTAGTCCTAATTTTAGAAAATGCTTCTTTTCTGTATTTTGGTAGATATTAATAGTTTTAAGCCTTTTTTAGGGCTAATCTATTTTTTGCACAGTAGGATACTGTTAATATCCATCCATTACTTTGAATTAAGTTCTTTCAGTATTTACATATTCATTTTCATTTGAAAGGCATAATGATTGACCCACCCATACAGTATCAAATTAGCTAGGCATTTGAAATAGTGATTGGCATATTTTATATCTGATGCTTTTTACAATATATTCTGAAGAAATAGGCCCTATGAAACCTCTCTGATCTTAGTTCCAGATTTGAACACCCAAACTTAGGTTTTTAAAGCATGCATTTGGTTTTACAACACCCTCTTGAGATTAAATAATTATATGAAGTTAGAGATTCACAACATCTCCTTCCTTATTAGCAGTCTAAGCACAAACTTTACTGTCAGCTTGCTGCCTTTGGCTTCCTGTGCCCTTGATGTTCCCACGAGTTTTGTCGCCAAGATTGTAGACAGATAAAGCCAGAATTACTTTTTTTAAAGGCATGTGAACATCATTAGCAGCTAACAGGTGGTCATTTCATTGTCCAGTTTCTCTGTATAACATGGGAAAAATATGTACTCTCAGTGAGTGAATTCAGAAAGTTAAGTGCTTAAATATACTCTCCTTTTAAAAATATGATTCTAACCTGCCAACACTATTAAGTACTAATCAGATATTTTAAGATATCAGTTGAGTCTAACAGACAAGAAGCCAGAACATTCAATGTGAGGGCCAAATCACTGTGGGAAATTCAGGACACCAGCATGGGATGAGAGTGGGAGCGCTGCTCTCCAGGGACGGCTGTTATGGAAAGTGGAGAATCAATCAAAGAAAATGCTAACATATTTTTCCAAGGAAAGAGAACTGTCTTCCACTGATGGCCTCAAATATAAACCCAAAAAGTCTTGGAGAGCTTTCTCAACTTTTCTGAGCTTTACTCTCTAGATCTATAAAAATGGATCTAATACTGTCCTTGCAGCATCGACTGAGAATGTGAAATTAGATATGTAAATACTTAGTTCACAACAGGCACTCAATAAGTAGGAGCTCTTATTATTATCCTCTGTGTCCCCAAGCAGATGGCACCAAAATAGGGCATGAGCCAAGGGTGGTATCTGATGAAAGATTGGAGCAGGGCACATATACTTCACATCCTCTCTCTGAGTGTAAATAAAATAGGGGAAAGGAGTCAGACCTGTATATGGGAGTTATGGCTGCAAAAATCTAAATATGAACAGCTGGTCTTTCCCCTGGCCACTCCCCAGGTGAAAATGGCAGCCAGGACATTCTTGGGAGCAACACACCAGGAACTCATACAAGGGAGCCAAGAGATACTCTTGATTCTTTTATCCCCAGAAGAGCAGGTCATTAAGAAGTCCCAGTTGATGGAAAGGATTCAGCATCTAGACATTTCACCACTGCTTTATCCATAGCTCTAGTTTACTCACTCATCGTGTATTTATTGTTTTTCATTAATAGATATACCTAAAGGCATGTAACTAAAATTCTTGGCTCCATTCATCTGTATTTCCAATTTTTAAAAATTATTTTTGCATTTAGGTTATGTGTAAGGAGTAATATGTTTCAGGTTCATCAATTGCTGAGCTATAAAATCCATATATGGGAATCTTGAATAAATTTTATGAAAAATTGATACTTAGCATTATAAATAAACACCCCCAAATGAACATAATTTAGAAGAATAAAATCAGACATAATAGAATCAAAAGGAAATGGGTTTCCTTTTAGCTGTGCTTTGATGAAAGTATCATAAAAACCAAAAGTGTTCTGGGTGAAATCCTAAAAGTATTTAGATATGAATTTCCTAATTCCACAGCTTCTTACCAATGTGTAATAAAAATGTATGTACAAGGCTTCAGGAATAAAGGTAAGAATGGAATAACTGGATTCACATATTTATACAGTCTAGAAAATTTAAATGCTTGTGAAACTTTAGTGATATCTTTGTTTAAAATTTTGCCTGCAAATAATGATCACACCAAGTTAAAACAAGTGTGATAGAGAAGGCAGTTAATTTTTGTACTAATCTAAATGATGATAATACTGGCCATCCACAACTATGAGTAGACTATGTTCTCAAAATCCAGTTTTAAACTGATTGCTTAGACCTCAACGTATTTTCAAAAGGAAATCGTATACCAGCCACAGAAGCACGCTTGAATCTTAGGCAATCATTTCAAATGCTGCTTTTAGTAAACAATTCATTCTGAATTTGTTGCACCTCTGGCCCTAGAAGATCTGCCTTCCAAGTAGCTTTGCTTTCCATCTGATTTCCTTTTTCCTCCTCCCACACCCTTGCACCAGCTCCACCAATACAATTAGGATTCTCAGAATGACTTTGGCCAGGAGGTTCCTGGACCCTGAAAATCCCCAGTGATGGTAGGGAGGGAATACAAGAAATAGTGAGAAAATGAGAAGAAGGAGGACTGGAGAGGAAGTTTTTGCAGCATGGGCGGGGGAACTGAATCCTCAGCTGTTCTATGTAAGAAATATGTATAATGACAGATTAGTCTGGCATTGTCCCGAATTCTAACATTTCTGGAATCTGGGTGGTATCTATAAAAGTGATCATGGTGCTATCGTTTTCTATATGTCCAAAAGTTTCACAATTAAAAACTGGAGCATACACACATGGACAATTATTACTCATGTTCAAAATTCAATAAAAAAATACATATTTTCAAATTGCAGTTTTAAAATTTTAAAAGAAGGATCAAATTTTCTTTATATGAGTTACATTAAGACCTCTTTAAATATAAAACATTAAGTCACTGTTTTCCTCCTTTATCTCCAAAAGCCAGTATATGTTCTCTTATGACTATTGTGACCTTTCTGATAACTATATAATTAAGAAAAGTTATTAAAATGTTTATTATTATCCAAAATGGAAAAGTCATACTAGTTTCTTGGATAGATATGTAATTAGCAATTGTTTGAAACATATTGTGAGGGCTGTTATGGAGACTCATATAAATACATATTTTAAAGTTTCTTCTTATTAAGAATTTTGTATGAAACAGCCTAATCTTGCCAATGCATGAAAGTAATAAGATGAATAAGCCATCTGCCAAGAAAATGAAAACAATATTAAAATTGCACAAATAAATTATATCTATCTTTGAAAAAAGAGAAACTCTTACCTGGACACAACAAAAAATCATAATAGTTGTGTAGAATATTATGGGTTATTGTGTTTTAGTGAGTTTCAGATTCAAGTAAGATGGTCAATTATCTGATTCTTTTTTTCCCACTAAAATCAATATTGGTACCCTGGCACCAGTTTCATTCAATATCCAGCTGAGAAAAATAAACTATTGAACTAAAGTGTGAAAATAAAAATAATTTTGTTTTACTATAGTTATAAGACAGATAATTCTGAGAAACAGTGAGTGTCAATTCTCTTCTTGATTATTTTTTACAGGTTAAGGGAGTTCTTTATTTCAACATATTCCAATTTGGTGAAGAAAAAAATAAAAAGTTTTAAAAGGGCATTTACAGTGCCAAAGCTGGAATATTATGAGAAAAAAATAACCCAGTAAAGATTAGATGCACACTTGATAATCAGGCATCTGAATTACTTTGTCAAAACAGTATTATTCATGAAGGTTCCAGGGCTTCACCAAGGCACTGTGTGACCACAGCAATTGTTCTGACATGTGTTCCCAAGATAGTTAGCAGCAATTCAACTTTCCTGGGGCCCATAGATTACAGACTCTTCAAAACATTCAGTTCTCCATGAATCATCGGATAAGCAGACTTAGTTATAAGCTGAGCAAAGAATGTTCTGATTAATCTCTTCCTTCCCATCCAAGGGGTTGATCTCGCTCTTTGACCTGTGGGTGTCCATTGTCATGTATCTTGTAGCATCAGCTACTCTGAAAGTCTATCTAACCCTATCAGCACTCAAGCACTAGATCACCCCGTCTCCTCTTGACCCTGGCAGTAACTCCCTGACCATTTTTCCCCTTAGATGAACTGCATTTAATCAATTTCTGATTTCATTAGGTCAAATGGCATCTTTCTTTCAATAATAGGCCAAATCCAGAGGGCTTCTTTGCTCTAACTCTACAGCAATATTTCCTTAGCATTAATACACTACTGTGATTGTAAACAACAGAAAAAATATCCTTTGATTTCCTCTAAAAATTTCTCCTATCTTTATTCCATGAACCTAGAATGGGCTTATATTAATATTTTATTGTTAAGTTAGATGTATAATATGTGTTCACCAGTGTCACATCAAGTTTACAGTATATTAGCTAGACATGATATTTAAAGCATTCTTATAGTGAATCCCTGTGCAGAAAGAAAGCATTCTTTTGAATGTAAGTGATCAACTCTTTTTGTATATAGAATTTGTTTGGTATACTCATTGTAGTTCCTGGTGTATAGGAATAATGCTACTTTTGTTTAAAATCCTAAATAAAAATTAATTTGCATTTTAATCTCTTTATTTGGGTGTCTCAAATAAGCCCAATATTAGGCTTAGGGTAAACATTTAACTGTAAACATGTATAATCAATGCTATTTTTTTGGAAAATAAGTTTATTTCTCATTACTCATTACTATGTAAGTCCACATCCATGTAAGGAAAATCAGGTATTGCTTTCATCTCAAAGTATGAGTTGTATCCAAAACTACTAGCTTTTTTCATCCAAATTCAGTAAAACGTGAATATATTTCCATTCAAATTCAATAAAATGTGGATATAACGTTTGCTTCCTTCAAGAAATGCCTTGTGGATGACCTGAGAATGGTAAATAAGTCTGCCAATTCATCTTTCTTTAATTATTTAAGTAGCACCTGAAGCCAAATACTCCTGCTACCCAATTTAAGTACTGTAAATAATAGACTATTTTGTATCCAAAATTAATAACCTGAGAAAATAGAGGTAAAATAGGAGAGGCAATGGTCAAATGCAAAATATGACTGGGAGAGTACCATCAGAGATGGTGTCCTCTGAACTAGAGTCAAAAGTTGAGAACAATTTCTAATCAAATTACTGCATTGGAATGACTCAAGTAAAAGTTCCTCAACAGAAAGGTCTTTATGACTTGGGTCCCCTTCTCTGGCTGTTTCCCACCCCTCTCTGACCCGTGATTTATGTTCAGGAAAATGATGCTGATATAATCCTTGATACATACCATTCTGTGCTGATGTTTCCATTTAACTCAAGGTCTTCTTTTTGCTAGATTAACATCCTGTTTGACTCACCTCAAGCTACACTTCCTCCAAAAGCATTCCCAAATTTCTGTGGTGAGTCAGGAGATCCTCAATATTCAGTACATATCTCTTCCATTGCAATAGACAAAGTGTATTACAACAAGCTAGGTATCAATGTCTGTTTGTCTATCCACTAGACTACTAGACTCTGAAGAAGACTCTGTCTCATTTACCTTTATCTGCAACTAGCAAAGTGGCTTAATGATATTTGAAAGTATTAAGAAATGTGCAAAGATAAATTAGTGAATGAATAGATGAGGGTATTCAAATGATCATTACTAATATACTTCTCATTCTGTGCTAAAAATTAAGATAAAATTGCTAAAATATTTTTAGGAAAGTAATAGATTATTGCTTCATCCTGGCTACTTGTGCTGGTTGGTATTTTAAAGTCAGTATTTGTATGCCTCTCTGAATTTTCTCTTAGGACTGTGAATCTCAAAGAAATGATATTTTTTTAATAGGTCTCATGCACTGTACCTAGCAATATCAGGTATACATACCTGTTTTATCACACAATGAAGATAAAAATGACTAAGATTTGGAGGAGAGAGAAGAGAAAATCCTAGTTCCTTTGCTTAAAGTTACTGTCCTCTCAGCATATTTCTATCATGCCTTCTAGCCTCCAGTTTTAATTGAGAGAATCATTCTGGTTCATAGTAATTCTTGATGCTGTCCTGTGGGCTCTGACTTAGAATTTTCAAGGCTCTATTGGAGGCAAGGAAAAAGGAGAAACTCTATAATGTATAAAAAGATAGTAATAGTAGTTTTGATAATTTTTATAAGACTGAGAATAGTTTCCTCTATGGTCAGTATATTTGAAAAAATCTAGGAAATTTATGAAAATCCACACAAAAGTTAGAAAAGGGTACATGTCTTCTTCAAAAGGTTGTTGGGATTGTGTTAAAAATTTGTGTCTAAGAATCTGAAATTGTATGTACAATTTTTACCTCCAAGATAAACTAGCCATAAGATTTGGACAAGTTTCTTAAGTTTCTGGAAACTGACTTTATAGGTAAATCAGTGGATACTTTTAATATAAATCTAACATATATATACACAATATGTACATGATCTAAGGAGATAATTTTAATATATATATTAGGTCCAAGGATAATATATATACTATATCTAAAATATATCCAAAAACTATATATATTTTTATTACAGTATAGATATCAGACATAATGATTTCTAAATGGGCATATTCTAAGTAAAATAATCATGACCTTGTCTGCTATAAATTCATCAAATCTTCTCTTTAGAAATATAAAGGGAATGCACTTTGCCAATGATTTGTAAGGTTGGCAAAATCAGACTAAATAAATGCATAATTTATCAAAGGCTTATTTTTTAATATCTTTATTCCATTGATTCCCATAACATTATATACACTTTAATCTTCCATTCCCTTAAGAGATTCTGAGAGTTATGAGGAATAAAACATTGGTTTTCCCATTCCTGAGTGTGAACCTTATGTTGTAGCAATCTCTAGAGATTAAATGTCACCCAGTGTCACTTGCCTATTCTTTTTTGCATAAAAGAAAAAAATGATGCAATGGTAAAATTTTGACAAAAAGTTATATAATTTCACCTAAAAAGCAAGGAAAGATTTTGTTTGATTTTAATGTTTTATACATACATATATGTGTATATATGTATATATACCTATAAATTCTACTATATATTATATATGTGCACATATATACATATACTTGACTTCCCTGGTGGCTCAGATGGTAAAAGCATCTGCCTACAATGCAGGAGACCCGGGTTTGATCCTTGGGTCGGGAAGATTCCTGGAGAAGGAAATGGCAACCCACTCCTGGAAAGTCACTCCTGGATTTTTGCCTGGAAAATCCCATGGACGGAGAAGCCTGGTAGGCTACAATCGATGGTGTCGCAAAGAGTCGGACATGACTGAGCAACTGCACTTTCACTTTCACATATACTCACATGAACTAAGCTAAATATCATAACTCACCTGGTGATAGATAGCTTTTTTTGACTAAAGTAAAAATATCAAAACCACATGATTTCAGAGCCACTTATAAGGAGTAAGCCAAAAGATGATAAAAGTCTAGTCTCACCAAGGTACACTCTATTGACAGACTGGTAGGTATCCTAGGATGCTCCTATATCTGCTTGGATGAAGGGAGTTCATATGTGGCAGGGGCGGTCCTAGCTGACCAAGGCTTCTGTCATTTGCTGAAGCCAGGATCTCCCTGTTCCATTAGACTGCAAATGCCTGTGGTATAAATCATGGTCTTCTGATGATTACTTCTCTTCATCTGCATTACCTAAGACCAGAGTCCAAAATATAGTAGTGTCCAATATTAAAGGTCTGAGTGGGTGTGGGGCACCCAAGATGGATGTGTCATGGTGGAGAGGTCTGACAGAATGTGATCCACTGGAGAAGGGAATGGCAAGCCACTTCAGTAGTCTTGCCTTGAGAACCCCATGAACAGTATGAAAAGGCAAAAAGATAGGACACTGAAAGATGAACTCCCCAGGTCAGTAGGTGCCCAATATGCTACTGGAGATCAGTGGAGAAATAACTCCAGAAAGAATGAAGGGATGGAGCCAAAGGAAAAACAACACCCAGTTGTGTATGGGGCTGGTGATAGAAGTAAGGTTCAATGCTGTAAAGAGCAATATTTCATAAGAACCTGGAATGTTAGGTCTATGAATCAAAGCAAATTGGAAGTCAAACAGGAGCTGGCAAGAGTGAATATCGACATTCTAGGAATCAGCGAACTAAGATGGACTGGAATGCGTGAATTTAACTCAGATGACCATTATATCTACTACTGTGGGCAGGAATCATTTAGAAGAAATGGAGTAGCCATCATAGGCAACAAAAGAGTCTGAAATGCATTACTTGGATGCAATCTCAAAAACGACTGAATGATCTCTGTTCGTTTCCAAGGCAACCATTCAATATCATGGTAATCCAAGTCTATGCCCTGACCAGTAACGCTGAAGAAGCTGAAGTTGAATGGTTCTATGAAGACCTACAAGACCTTCTAGAACACCCCCAAAAGATGTCCTTTTTATTATAAGGGGGGACTGGAATGCAAAAGTAGGAAGTCAAGAAACACCTGGAGTAACAGGCAAATTTGGCCTTGGAGTACAGAATGAAGCAGGGCAAAGGCTAATGGAGTTTTGCCAAGAGAACGCACGGTCAGAGCAAACACCCTCTTCCAACAACACAAGAGAAGACTCTACACATGGACATCACCAGATGGTCAACACTGAAATCAAATTGATTACATTCTTTGCAGCCAAAGGTGGAGAAGCTCTATACAGTAAGCAAAAACAAGACCGGGAGCTGACTATGGCTCAGATAATGAACTTCTTATTGCCAAATTCAGACTTAAATTGGAGAAAGTGGGGAAAACCACTAGACCATTCAGGTATGACCTAAATCAAATCCCTTGATGTTGGGGGCCAGAGTGAGGTACTCCGCCCGTTATGACTATACAGTGGAAGTGATAAATAGATTTAAGGGACTAGATCTGATAGAATGCCTGATGAACTATGGACGGAGATTCATGACATTGTACAGGAGACAGGGATCAAGACCATCCCCAAGAAAAGAAATGCAAAAAAGCAAAATGGCTATCTAAGGAGGCCTTACAAATAGCTATGAAAAGAAGAGATGTGAGAAGAAAAGGAGAAAAGGAAAGATATACCCATTTGAATGCAGAGTTCCAAAGAATAGCAAGGAGAGATAAGAAAGCCTTCCTCAGCGATCAATGCAAAGAAATAGAGGAAAAGAATATAATGGGAAAGAATAGAGATCTCTTCAAGAAAATTAGAGATACCAAGGGAACATTTCATGCAAAGATGGGCTCAATAAAGGACAGATATGGTAGGGACCTAACAGAAGCAGAAGATATTAAGAAGAGGCAGCAAGAATACACAGAAGAACTGTACAAAAAAGATCCTCACTACCCAGAAAATCATGATGGTGTGATCACTCACACTCACCTAGAGCCAGACATCCTGTAATGTGAAGTCAAGTTGGCCTTAGAAAGCATCACTATGAACAAACCTAGTGGAGTTGATGGAATTCCAGTTGAGCTATTTCAAATCATAAAAGATGATGCTGTGAATGTGCTGCACTCAATATGTCAGCAAATTTGGAACACTCAGCAGTGGCCACAGGACTGGAAAAGGTCAGTTTTCATTCCAATCCCAAAGAAATCCAATGCCAAACAATGCTCAAACTACCACACAATTTCACTCATCTCACATGCTAGTAAAGTAATGCTCAAAATTCACCAAGCCAGGCTTCAGCAATACGTGAACCGTGAACTTCCAGGTTCCAGAAAAACCAGGTTCAAGCTGGTTTTAGAAAAGGCAGAGGAACTAGAGATCAAATTGCCAACGTTCCAGAAAAACCAGGTTCAAGCTGGTTTTAGAAAAGGCAGAGGAACTAGAGATCAAATTGCCAACGTATTGCTTCAGCAATACGTGAACCGTGAACTTCCAGGTTCCAGAAAAACCAGGTTCAAGCTGGTTTTAGAAAAGGCAGAGGAACTAGAGATCAAATTGCCAACATCCGCTGGATCATGAAAAAAGCAAGAGAGTTCCAGAAAAACATCTATTTCTGCTTTATTGACTATGCCAATACCTTTGACTGTGTGGATCAGAATAAGCTGTGGAAAATTCTGAAAGACATGGGAATACCAGACCACCTATCCTGCCTCTTGAGAAACCTATATGCAGGTCGGGAAGCAACAGTTAGAACTGGACATGGAACAACAGACTGATTCCAAATAGGAAAAGGAGTATGTCAAGGCTGTATATTGTCACCCTGCTTATTTAATTTATGTGCAGAGTACACCATGAGAAATGCTGGGCTGGAGGAAGCACAAGCTGGAATCAAGATTGCTGGGAGAAATATCAATAACCTCAGATATGCAGATGACACCACCCTTATGGCAGAAAGTGAAGAGGAACTAAAGAGCCTCTTGATGAAAGTGAAAGAGGAGAGTGAAATAGTTGGCTTAAAGCTCAACATTCAGAAAACGAAGATCATGGCATCCGGTCCCATCACTTCATGGCAAATAGATGGGGAAACAATGGAAACAGTGGCTGACTTATTTTTCTGGGCTCCAAAATCACTGCAGATACTGACTGTAGCCATGAAATTAAAAGATGCTTACTCCTTGGAAGGAAAGTTATGACCAACCTAGATAGCATATTAAAAAGCAGAGACATTACTTTGTCAACAAAGTCCATCTAGTCAAGGCTATGGTTTTTCCAGTAGTCATGTATGGATGTGAGAGTGACTATAAAGACAGCTGAGCACCAAAGAATTGATGCTTTTGAACTGTGGTGTTGGAGAAGACTCTTGAGAATCCCTTGGACTGCAAGGAGATCCAACCAGTCCATCCTAAAGGAAATCAGTCCTTAATATTCATTGGAAGGACTGAAGCCGAAGCTCAAGCTCCAATACTTTGACCACCTGATGCGAAGAGCTGATTTATATGAAAAGACCCTGCTGCTGAGAAAGATTGAGGGCAGGAGGAGAAGGGGATGACAGAGGATGAGATGGTTGGATGGCATCACCAACTCAATGAACATGGGTTTAGGTAGACTCTGGCAGTTGGTGATGGACAGGGAGGCCTGGCGTGCTGCAGTTCATGGGGTCTCAAAAAGTCGGACACGACTGAATGACTGAACTGAACTGAGGATTAGTTTACATATGGTTATTATCATGTTTGCCATGCCATTACACTGATTTTGGTTGTCTGTGCGTGTTAAATCGCTTCAGTCGTGTCTGATTCTTTACGACCCCATTGACTGTAGCCTGCCAGGCTTTCTGTCCATGAGATTCTCCAGGCAAGAATACTGGAGAGGGTTGCCCTGGCCTCCTCCAGGGGAATCTTCCTGACCCAGGGATCAAACCTGCGTCTTTTATATCACCTGCATTGGCAGGCAGGTTTTTTGCCACTAGCACTGTTGTTGAATATTTATTTCATCTTATCAACCTCTTTCAACTCCTGATTGCAGATTAAGACAGAACCAACTTAAACTTTCCTCATAACTTTTGCCTGGGTCACACCCATGATGTGAAGTCTGAATTATCCATGTCAGAAAGTCAATAACACTAGCTAAACAATAATAATAATGAAAATTAAGCCAAGAATAAACTAAGACAAAGAGAAGACAAAGAGTGAAGAAACCAAAGCTCCAAACAAGGAAAAGATTCATTAATTTTCTGGATGTGCTCACATGCAAAGTCCATCTGAAATGCTACTTACCTCTCATTTTCCATTTGACCCTTTTGGGGACATATGTTATAAATAGCTTTCTTTTGTTATTTCTCTTTGCCAAAGGCAAAATTGTAGTATTTTATGGCTTAAATGTCCTTTATTTTGATGTTCTTAGGTACCTGAATGTATTTCCCATTGTCCTTTCAGGTTAACTGTCATAATTGTGAATGATCCCCATGACTTACTCATAGAGTAAGTTTATATGTTGTGCCTGCCAAAACAATCAAGGCCTACCAGCTTGCAGCTTAGTGAAGCACTTTAGGAAAAAATGCAAAAAATAAAAGTAGGCTCACAATTTAGTTATCAAAAAATAAAGGACATATTCCATATAAAGTCTGATTAATCCTTCTAGTAATGTGAAATTGCACTTGCCAGTGAGAGGTAATAATAGTTATCTTGGAAATAAAGCATGGTTTTCTCAGATCCACCTTTGTTTATTCCAGGAAATGCAAACTAAACTGAGCAAATGATAATCTTTTCTAAGACTCTGCTTCACAAATTTGCCCCTAAATGCCCAGTCTTTTAAAGTTGGGTGAATGGTAATGAAACATATTGAAAGAGTAGCCTCAAAACTTTAGTAATGCCTGGATGCATTTCACTTACTTAGTTTTATTACTCTAGGACAGGTTACATCAGAATAATTAATCTTATTTTTTTTTCCCTCATCAGTACCTAGGTTTGTTATTGAGGTTCTATGCCTTATTTTTAAATTGGGCATAACTGATTTCACAGAAGGGGTTGACTGAGAACCCATGCAATTTTTGCTTAACTTATTTTTATTGAACAAAATCCAGAATTTTAGTCAAGAAGCATTAGATATTAATCACATGCAAGTAAAATTTCCTTTACCTTCCAGCATAGCAATAGTGGGTCATTACAGAATGATAAGAAGTGAGCTCTCTTAATACTCTTTACAATTGCATAAAAGCAATCATTTTTCATAAGTCTTAGAAGAAGCTTTTAACTATTACTTGAGAAGCATATTGGAATATTAGAATATATTATGTTGTATTATTATAGATGTGACTTGTGAATTGAAAAAAAAAAAGTTCTCTGATTCGAGACTCTTAGAAGTTATCCTTTTCAGCTTGAATAGTTTTCTTTAACACAGTTTGTGATTCTATAATATTTTTGTGTGGCAAGTAGAGGCCATTTTGCTGAAATATAAATTCCAGTATTATTTCTTAATTATTGCACTCTTAACTTTAGAGAAAATTAGAGGACAAATGCAATATTTTCTACTGCAGTTAAGTAACAACAGTTGGTGATACTTAATTTAAGGTGAGTCAGTTTAGAGAAAAAATTAAAACAAATCCCTCCTCTAAATTATTATCGCCTTTCTCCTTCCTTTCCTTGTAACCACTTCTCATCTTTGACTTTGAAACCCAACAGTTTAAACTTGGTTCTTATTTCAGTGGGCTAATCCCCTTTCATAAATCATGCTCAAGAGCTGAAATAATTTGCACATCATTTAAAGAGTATTTGCTTTGAAATATTCACCTCAAGCCCTTTTGTATATCCTTTCTCTCTAAAGATTTGTAGTATTTGTTTTGTTCTCTGAGGTATAAAAGACCTGGATAAACTTTATTCCTGTTGTTTCAAGATTAGTTAACGAAAATGCATATTAATTCAGCAGGGACTGGAACAAACCTCAGTAAAGATGATCATACATATGCCTCTCGGGAATAGCAAAAGTACAAAATGTCAGTCTTCAAATCTCCTCGGACTTCCTCAAAGAAGCATTGAGGGATTTAAATTTCCAGAGTATGTCTACAAATGTATTTTCTTTGTTGTGGAGAACAGGATCCATACTGATTATTTTTCCCAAGAAAATTGATTCTACTTTTTATTTAAACAAAAATTAAGCTATCTACAAAGTGGCTCTTCAAGAATACAGGGAGAAATTGCCACAAAAAAGGTAAATTTAACATCAACAAATTATATTCCTGACATGCCACTAAATTTTTAACTTCTTTTGTTTCAGAAGTCAAATCCCCAAATAAATTTTAACAGAGCATCCATATCCTTTTTCCCTAAAAAAACTGGAATTAAAAGGACCTCATAACATCAGAATTAAGCTTACCGGGGCAGGGAGGCCTGGCGTGCTGCACTTAATGGGGTCGCAAAGAGTCGGACAGGACTGAGTGACTGAACTGAACTGAACGGGGGCTTCCCAGGTGGTGCTAGTGGTAAAGATCCTGCCTGCTTATGCAGGAGGCATAAGAGGTGCAGGTTCGATCCTGGGTCAGGAAGATCGCCTGGAGGAGGGCATGGCAACCCACTCCAGTGTTCATGCCTGGAGAATCCCATGGACAGAGGAGCTGTGGTCCATAGGGTTGCAAAGAGTCAGACACAACTCATGGAGGTAAAGTTCAAGGATACATTTAAATTTATAAACTCAAATTTTCAATTTGCTAGCAAACCCAGAAAAAAGTGTCAATTTCTCCAAATAATATATCTGTTCTGTATGGGAAAATGTGCCCTATTCTTTTCCTAAACTGAAAATGCCATAAACTTTGGCACATAAGTGCTTATCCGGAAATGACTGAGTGGATTCAAGAATAATAAATCACTATATGGATCCAGCCACCCACATTCTTGTTCCATTTCTCTCCTTTACAAGTGTAGTAACAGACATTTCCATAGTCCTCGGGGTGCCAAACTTTGCACCATTAGGAAAATCTGAAAGTAGCTTGATTTATCTTCCTCACTCAGTTAGCTAAGACCCAACTAAGTAAAAATCAGCAGAAATGAAGTGGACTCGCTAAACTTTTCTAATAGGGAGATGCAACAATTAGAACTTTCCTCCTTTGCCACTTCAGTTTGCTTTGGATGTGAAGCCTCTTGTGAAAAATATTCAGATGAGATCTCAAATTATAGGTGCATGGCTGGATGATGCTGACTCTGAGTTTTCATTATACACAGAGGATTGTCTGCTGTTTGCAATTAATCCAGACACAATCCTCTTGGTACTTAGGGAGGAATGTGGAAGAAATAGCCATTTTATAAGTTGTAAACTCCTAAATTACCCTAAATTAGAGACACTATTAATCGGACACTTAGATATAGATAGGATCTGCTCATTGTGTAGGCTCATCTTCCCCTGATGGAGAAATCAATTAAATATTTAGGATGTGGAATACCTTCCAGGTTGGATAATGCATTTCATTTAAATTATGGCCCTCCAATTCGAAACATTAAAGGGGATCTTAACGGATGGAAGCACATTACTGTCTCTTGGATTGGGCGCATTAACACTTTAAAAATGAATGTGCTTCCCAGGATTTCCTATTTGTTCCACCAGCTGCCTGTCGATGTGCCAGATAAACAGTTTAAGGATAAGTATGTGAAAGATGCATGTGTAACATTCTGTGTTCTGAGGTGCACCCGTGGAGGAGAAGTCCCCCATCTGTGACCCTCCCCTTTAGATGTTTTTTCTCAATGTCCTAGCAATCTAAAATGGGAGGGCTCATTTGATCATGGGTGAGTAAAAAGGAAAACCAAAAAAGAGATTCAGTTAGTCCTCTCATAAAGGTTCTGTGTTTTTCTAGTCTTGGTCTCCCAAATAGCTAGTGGCTATTACCAGAAAATATTGGGACAGTATGGTAGAATTTGAAATAAACATAAGCTTTTCAGTTATATAAATTGTTGATAGGAAAATCATCATTAAATGATCACTCAAGGACCATTCCTATGCCAAATTTATGAATAGTATTGTAAGAATGAAGTTTCCATATCCCCTAAGCTATAGAATTATGATATAGAAATAGCTAGTGTTTGGGAGTGCTTACTAAGCTGTAAGCCCCATTTTAAGCAGTGTACATGTTCTCTCTCATTTAATTCTGTGAATGAACCTACGAGGTACAATGGCATTATCATCACACCCATTTTACCAGGTGGTAAGTGAGGCACTGAATGGTTTGTCAATGTGCCCAAGGTGACACAGCTGAAAAGAGGCAGAGTTAGAATTCAAAACCAAGCATTCTGACTCTGCAGCCTGGAGCCATAACCATTGTTCTGTGAGGATTCGGGGTTTGGGAATGAGGCTGAAGTTTTCGTTACTTATATATTAATAGATCTATAAACTTGAGCCAGTCATTTAACCTCACTTATATTCTGTTTTATCATCTTGAAAATGGCCATCTACTTCACAGAGTTGTTTAGAAGCATAAATTAGATTATGCAAGTAGTGTTTCTAGCACTGCTTTGCATAACATAAGAACTCACTAAATGTTAATACTGACATTGGTACATGTATTTAATTTTGATCTTTAGTATTTTGAAGAGTCTTCCTAATTTGTTTAAGGAAAGGTTACCTTAGAAATAGATGACTGAGTTCTCTTAGATTAACATATTTTCAAAAATTCTTTTGGATTTATAGGGAAAAAATAGCATATGGAATGACTTACAGAAGACTGAACTCTATGTCGTCAGTCTGAACTTAGTCATATGTCGTCCTTTTGTTTCCATTTATAAAAGTCTTGATTCAAAATTAACATAGATATATTATATTAGCTTACTTAGTGAAAACAAATTTATCCAATCATAAAAGAGATGATGAAGATAGGGGGTCAATTTATTTGTTTCTAGAGACAGACTCCTCTTGTCAAATCTGATATGCCTCAGTGCATTTGTCTTACTTCAGAAGACAGCAGAAAACTCAGCTAACTGGTATAATTATATAACTTGGATAGTCATATTGAGGGGCTTCAGCTTTGGCAATATAATGAGGAATTACAAAGTTCACTGAAGTTGCAGGAATTTAACTGAAATTACTTATCAGCATTTTGACTGGGAATAAACAGAAAAGGAACAAATTGATCCTTTCAAAGTTGGGTGGAAAGAATGTTCCAGAAGCCTTACTTTGTAATGACTGTCATTGAGAGGCCCTGAGGCCTCTTATTTGCTAGTAATTGATACCTAGACTTCAGGCTCAAATGCTAAAGAAACTGCTATTTTAAGGGCTTGTCAAGAAAGTCAGGAATTAAGAGTCCTTTTTTCCTACCCAGCCTTTCACGAGTCTTTCACTATTGGGCCAAGATCATTGTAAGTCAAGGGTGAATCATACACAGATAATTTTCCTATTAGGAAGACTATTGGGATAAAATCAGAATCTGATATTTAAGACCAGAGACATACTTTATTTGGCTCAGAAAACAGCTTAACCCGCCACCAGGCTACATTTATTTGCTTGTTTATATGGAGGTTTTAACAGTAGAGTAAAGCTCTTCATTGTCTCTTAAATTCTGCTTTTTTTCCACTGAATAGCTAGAAACGAAATGACTTTAGATGGCATGATAATAAATAAATGATACATCAGCCAATCAACTCCAAAAACCAGTGAAGAAACAAGAATTGTTGTATTTGTTACATTTTCCCTTCAATGTATTCATTACATTCTAAATATAGAGGAATTAAAAATGTCCCTGTACTATAATATGTTCATAATATAAATGGACTGACTCAGATCAGAATGATCTAAATCTGGGAACTGAGAAGAGACAAGTAAGCTCTAAAAACTGATATCTGAGGTCTAAGCAAAGATGATATAAATTCTAAAAAGTTAGAGTAGTGGGAGCAAGTGCTCAGTTTATGCATTGACATCACAGGCACTTATTGAAGAATTATTTGTGGTGTTTGAAGCACTGAAGTTAAAGAGGTTCCAGATGCTCTCAATTCTACATTGACTAACAGTGTTTATAGTCACATTTTAAGTAAGCATTTCCTATTCTCTATCAAAATTCATGATAAATTTACACATGAAAAATTGTTAAAATACACTATTTTGATTTTGTCAACAAAATGAATACAATAATGACTGGTTAAATATGCTTTTATATGGCTTTCTGGGTGGCTCAGTGATAAAGAATCTGCCTGCCAGTGAAGGAAACACTGGAAACATGAATTCTATTCCTGGGTCACGAAGATCCCCTGCAGTAGGAAATGGCAACCCACTCCAATATTCTTGCCTGGAAAACTCCATGGACAGAGGGGCTTGGCAGACTGCATACCATGACATCACAAAGAGTCAGATGTGACTGGGCACAGCACAGCCAATATGATTTTGGCAACGTATTTCGCTTAAGTTTACACCTTGAAGGGTAAGTGAAGTCTCACATTGAACTTACGAGAAATTTTACATTCACATTAAGAACAAACTCCTGTCTATGGAGGGTTAAGTAGTGCCATGGGCCATGGTCTACCAAGAGTTTATAAGGGAAGAATTTGATGAGTCAAAATGTTGCAAGCTTGAGTCCTAGTGTCATTGTTCATCCTCAGTCTTCTAGAGGCTGGAATTGTTTCCTATCTAGCCCTGGGAATGGGAATTTGTCACTTTACAGTGATAGAAACAGTGTTAAATGACCTAGAGCCCAGCTGTTAGGAAGCAAGTGCTACTTTAAGTGCAAATTAGGCTAGCAGCTCACCTGATTGTCCAGTTGCAGTGCGGTGATGGAAGTGTTGATACTAGAGACAGATGACTTAGACGTAGGTAGGTCCTAGACCTACCTGCCTGCCAGGACCATCTTTGTGACTTGAGTAACATTTCCTCATAGATTCACAGTGAAGAGTATATCACTTAGTCTCTGAAAGTGCTTAGAACATTGCCTGGAATACAGCATGTGCTGTTAAAATATTAATTATCCTTACTAGGGACTCATATTAGACCAAATAAACCTAATAGTCCATAAAACTTGAATAACTTTAAAAAACAAATGGTAAAAATATATATCACAGAGTAGCAGATTAATTGGAGGTGGTAGAAAATTTTTTAAAAATCATAAATAAAATAACAATTTTGAATTTTCCATTGTCTTATATATTAAAATTAAATGCATTAGATAATGATATGAAGTAAACAAAGATGTAAAGTGATATGACTAGCATTATTTCCAAAGTTAAAGCATTTTCCTCTTAGAGGGAAAATAATTTTTATCAGCCTTTGTATATTAATATCAATATAAATAAAAATATAAACAGCATGCATTGTTCTAATTACAAAGCATGTATTTTCTCATTTTCATCTTTAAAACATCCTATATAATAAGTTTTATATTCACTTATAGAAGAGGAAACACAAACATTTTAATTTCAGAATATAGATTATAAATTAAGCATACATTGCATATTTTAGACTTTGTACAATTTTGTTTTTATTTCCTCTCACCTTTCTTTAAGTTTTACTTGCAAATACATATAAATAATTATATTATTAAATGATTTTTGTAATGTGTTTTGAAGGATAAAAAGATCTGTATACAGACATAAATGCATGTGTGCCTATATAGTAAATAAAAATAAAATTTAAGGGCCATATTGACAGATGGGAAAGTACAAATATCAAAGAAAGTTGATTTAGAAATTAATATATAATAACAATTAAACTCTAGTATTTATTGATTTAACAGATGGTGAGTTAAGAACTAAAAGCAAAATATTAAAATGCAATTTCATTTTTTAAATTAGTGAGATTATTCTATGAACTTGTTCAGAAGCTTGTTATTTTTTAATTATATTTAAATTAATTCTAACCTTTAAGTTTTCAGAGTTATGTCTTTTATTTAACAGTTCCTGTTTAGAAATTTGCCTGTGTACAAATATTTAGTTTGAAAATATGATATTTAATCCAAGATAAATACCCATAAGATTATAGTGGAGGTAAAAAACTTTTCATGTATTCATATTGTTGATTACTAAATATATATTAAACTTTGTGCCCTAAGTACAGACATAATATCTTATTTTAAAACATCCTACATAGTATTTATTATTATCAATCATGTATTAAAGCCACAAAGAATTTGTTTAAATCCTAAATTCAGAAATTGTGAAGAAACATGACATGAATAAGACCTTGAATAAGACCATGAATAAGACCATAAGAAAATATAAGAAATAAATTTCTTATAATAAGAATAAGAAATAAATTTTTTCTTATAAAAATATAAGAAAAATTGAAACTGATAACAAGATACTAACCAAAATGCCCCAAGTCACTTATTGGTTAAAAGAACATTTCCTTCCATTGCTTTTTCCTAAGGAAGAGCCCATTAAATATCAAATGTAACAGTATGCAACCAAAGAATTATTCTGAGGCAAATGCATAGCATTAAATGTTTTTAGTATTAAGAGCAAAGTTAAACAATTCTGAACTTAATTCAGAAACATTTTTTCATAACTAAATATAACCAAAGAACTCCAAAGGTAAAAATGATAAAGCTAAGAAAACCAGTAAATTATAAAACAAAAATTAATAGTAAACTAAATGTTAGTTCCTTGAGAAAATAAATATTATTAAGAATAAAATGAAAATAACTGAAAACCGTAAAAGTACATAAAGCACAATTACAGTTTAAAATCTGAAGCAGATCCAGAAGTTAAATTTCAATACAGTAGTATATAAAGTTGTGTTCTGATACAGAGAAAACCAGTGAAATATTGTATTTTAGAAAAATTAACCAAAAGAAATGAGGAAAAAGTGGAATATTCTAAAACACCTCTTCAAAATTTTCCTTCAAACTCTTTCAGGTCTAAAAATGTACTGGTGTCAATTTTATAAAGAACCCATAATTTTTCATGACATTCCAAAGCATACAAATGATTAATGAGAAAAATCTTAAGTTACCCATTTAGCCAAGGAACTGAAAAATAAAGTGATAAAGAGAATATACTACACCTGCAGCCCCAGCTGTCATGAACAGCAGGGGCTGTCTGCCCAGAAATGAAAGCTAATTATGACCAGAGTTTCAATCTTGATTTTCCAAGAAGTTCCTTAGAAGAATCAGCTCTGGAGACCTGCAACCAGGCTGTTCTAGCACTACCAGCAGTGTGTTCAGAAAATAGTATAAAGGATTTCCCTTTTGAAGGGCTAGTGATCAGAGGCCATGGGAAAAAAAGAGTCTGAAAGTTCCTAGTGCTCTTAACTGCTGAAAATGGACTCCTCAAATTTAGAAGTTAAAAATTAAGAACTTTGTCAGTTAAAATCATCAGGATAGACATCTGTTTGAAGAATAGTTTAAGAGAAAAAAAAATTTCCCTCCTTCCTAATGATGTTCTCTCCTTTGGGAATGAACCATCACTCATTGCTTTGAAGTCAAGGCTCAATTGCTTTGCCATCTCACAGCAACTAAATATACCAACACGGAATAATTGTTTTGGAGTGATGGTTGTGATGTTTGATCTGTGATCAGCTTGAGATGTAAATAATGATAAACTCATCAGGATAGTCAAGGCCACCTGACCTCTTCAGTCTAGCTGTTAGGTACTCCATACTTTTGTTTTTGCTTTTATGGAAGTAATTAGCTAGACCTTTTTTTAGCCTTAGAGAAAAGTGCTTTGAAAATCATCCTCGCAAAATAGTTTCAACGTTTGGAGGCATCGTTTTATATTTTTACATATCAGTTTTTAAGATTGCTAGTAGCTTGGGTTAGTCAGGAGGCAGACAGCTTTTAACAGTTTGCTGCCTACCTTAAAAAGGGTGTCAGATTGAGACTTGAAGGTATTCTCTCTCTGTGTATAATAATATATACTACTAGTTTTATTAATTTTATATAATGAGGCATGCTACTAGTTTTATTAATTTCACTTCATCCTCTACATATGTGAAGGTACGAATGACACATCTGGAAAAATACATATCCAGGGACCAAAAACACAATTTCTTATCAAAGAACTGAACTACAAAGATTTAGAAGACAAGGTACTTAAACAGTGATAAATTAGAATCTTTATTTTATATTAACCAGACCTCAGACATAAAGCACAAATTATGGGTTATTCCTTGGTACAATGATTGCATTGGGGTTACGGTTTCTTTGTGCGCCTGTGCTCAGTCGTGTCCAATGTCCAATTCTGCGTGACCCCATGGACTGTAACCTGCCAGGCTCCTCTGCCCATGGAATTTTCCAGGCAAGAAACCTGGAATGGGTTTCCATGTCCTTTTCCAGGGTCGTCCCAACTCAGGGATCAAACACATCTCCTGCATTGTAGGCAGATTCTTTACCACTGAACCTCCAGGAAAGCCCCATTATTTTCTTTACTATCTTTTTTTTCCCTCTCTCTCTCTGTTGGATTTAATTCAAGAAATGATACAGTTTTCTACAAAGATTTTACCTAAACCTTGATCCTTTTTAACTAACATATATGTGTGATTCCTCTTTTTAACAAGAAGAAAATGAGCATAGGAGACGAAAAATGAAATATTGCCACTTAGAGGAAACTTGAGAAAGGAACCCGGGGCACAGATGGCCTCAGCTGAGTCTCTGCGTTTTGCCATGATTCAGGGAAGGGGCTGTACCCTGTTGAACAGAACAGCGGCCAACTCCCCTAGCACTTCTGCCACCCCTGTCAGTCGGGTCAGAGGGGAACAGACACACAGAACATAGGTAACATACCTGACTTCAGCCCTAGGAGAGAGGCCCCTTTTGCTGGGAAAAAAAAAAAAATTAATTTGAAACAAGACCTTAGCCTTTTCTTCAGGCTTTACAATGTTTACTGAATCTAGAAGACACAGCCCATCTTTAAATTGAAACCCTTGAACATTTTATTCAGATTTGGCTTGTACTGTGAAACCATCCTTTCACTTTTAGCACATCTGTGGGGCAGTAAATGTATGGTTTGGGATCTTCATTCCTCTGAACTTGGAGGAAATCCCAGGGATATGTATCATTTCTTCATTTGGGCTACATGTTATAGGAAAAACATAAGGATTAAATGACTAGTTTTACTATAATTATAGAAAATAATTTTCCCCCATCATTAAAAGAAAACAAACTAAAGTAATGGAATATTTCTATAAATGTAAGAGCATTGGTAAATTCATATGGAAATTTTTTTAACTGTCAAAAACCCTGCTATTTCTCAATATCTGTTTTCTTCAGCATGACTTATAGTATCTTTGTCTATCAAGAAGAATTCAATATTTTTAAAAATGAAGGTACTAGTTAATTCTACTTCTGAAATTGTAATTATGATTCCCCTTTGGGGTGTCTTCAACATAGTACATTGAACAAATAGGCATTAATACTTGTTTACCATTAAAAATAGACTATTCAGCAAGCACACTTGATATGTAAAAATGATTATTGTAAAGTGTGACTCATTATCTCCATTCAGCCAGGGGTTTTTGTTTTCTTTATCTGGATTTTTAAATTAATCTGTTTTACGGTGAAGTTTGCCTTATAAAAATAACAGATTAAATTTTAACTCTGGAGAAAAACAAAAAGGTTGAAAGGGAAAAATGATTCCAAATCATTAAATCTTCAACAGAGACATGATAGGAAAACAGAAAACCCCATTGAAGGTTAGATACATTTCACATTTCCAGAGGACACAGAGAATAGAGTCCCATCCATCCATCCTTCCACCCGTCCACACATTCATTCCATATATGAAACACTGTTCAGTGCAGTTATAATTTTGAACAAACTGGATTAGTTAATATTCTCTGAAAATGTCTCACACATAAGGGAATGCTGGTCCTAATATTGGGGCTATGTGATTGAGAATTGAAAGGTAGCTCAAGAATGTACCTAATCAACCTTCTATTTTTATGGAAGACAAAAGTTAGACTGAAACCCTCTGTATATATTAGAGTTCAACCAGAGAAGCAGAACCACTATTAATGAGAAGGATGCACTTCCTTGGTGGCTCAGCAGTAAAGAATCCACCTGCAGATGCAGGTTCTATCCCTGAGTCTGGAAGATCCCTTGGAGAAAGAAATGGCAACCTGCTCCAGTATTCTTGCCTGGAAAGTCCTATGGATTGCGGAACCTGGAGGGCTATAGTCCATGGTATCACAAAAGAGTCAGACATGATTTAGCGACTAGACAAAAACAATAAGTACAGATGGGTGGACAAACAGTTCCAGAGAGAGACACACAGAGAAAAAGAGAGGGGAGGGAAGAAAGAAGGGAAGGGAGAAGAAGAGAGAGGAGAGGGATTGACAGATAACAAGGAACCAAACTGATCTACATGCTTGTGGGGTTGGCTGAGTCTGCAGGCCATAGGGCAAGTAATCGGAAAGGGAAGACCGCAACCAGGCTGGAACCTCATAGGCAGAGGCTGAAGCTAATTATCCATAGACAGTAAGAAAAGAGAGATGAAGCCAAAGCTGGAATTTCCTGAGCAGAAGTGATTTGGAGTTTCTGACCCCAGGGAAGACTTCAGCCCTCTTTTAAAGAGCTCAGCTGATTAGATTTTAAGAAATGTATTTAAATAACCTCTTTAATTTATTGAATTGATGTTAGGACAATTAAGAAACAATTACAATTTATTTAATTGTATTTATTATAATGGTAGCTAGTAAGTTAGATACAATTTGATACATCTAAGGAATAGACTGAAATTATAATAATTAAGAAAAAATAAAGGTCTAAACTTGAATAAACAGAACGAATTACATTGGTGATTGAGGACATACAAAAACATAACTTAAAGTGAATTTTTATTAATATGGCAGACATATTATGGCAAACATAGAAAGAGTAAGTAAATAAATAACTCTTTGTATATTCATGTAAATTTTGAAAGCTGTGCTTAGTCTTGCCAGACAAGTTATTTATATTTCTAAATGTAGCAGAAAATTCTGTGACAATTTCTAGTCAAGACAACTTCTGTTACAGTGGAAATGATGTAACCAAGGCTAGTTCGGCATCTTGTTGATGATCAAGACATCTCAAGAAGTTTGTTTTGGAGGCTAGTTACACTTCTGGAGATTTTTATTATAGACTACACCCTCATCATGTTTCTTAGCTTTTTCCTTTTATCAAATGTAATATGATTTCAAAATCCTATTGATTTTCTTTAGATTTCCACATCAATTTAAAGCCTTTTACTATATAAGTTTTCATTATCTTTTAAGAAAATCCTTTTCATGTTGTGTAAAGCAGTAATGACATTTTCACAGTTAGTATTATAACAAATTTTACTTTTTTAAACTTTTTAAAGCCTATTTTAAAACAAAAACTAGTTGCTTAGGTTAATGAATGTTTTTTAAGCTTAAAATGTTGCAGTTTTTCTCCCATCATTCTCTCAAAATGGCTCTACTGTCCCTCCCATTGCTATTTTCTTTCCCTCCTTCTTATTTCTCTCCCCCTTAAACTCCTCCTATTTTTGTTCTTTTGTAGCTGGCTTTCCATTAACATTTAAAAATACCCTTTAATGAGCATTAACGAAAACATCCGATAGGAACAAAGGAGGGGGCAAAGGAAGCTAGAGAGGGAGGAGAAGGAAGAGATGAACAGCAGGCATTGCTATCAGTCTTCAACTAATTTCTGCAGCTGACTCTCATTTCCAGAGCTGGACCAAAGTTCTACAGTATTGCATAGGTGACCAAATCAGAGAAAATGAAGGATCTTAGTAACAAAAAGTCTGCAATCCTTGCAACATGGATTACTGCCATAATATTTACCTTTAAATGGAAATGGCAACCCACTCCATTATTCCTGCCTGGAAAATCCCATGGAAGGAGGAACCTGGTTAGGCTACAGTCCATGGGATCGCAAAGAGTCAGACATGACTGAGTGACTTCACTCACTCACTCATGCGCGATTGAAAGTACTGGGAATCTAGTCACTGTTGGTCTGTTTTTAAATTAGTTTTTTTTTTTTTTTAATTGAAGGATAATTGCTTTACAATATTGTGCTGATTTCTGCCATATATCATCATGAGTCAACCATAGACATACATATGTCCCTTCCTTCTTAAAACTCTGTCCCACATCCCACCATATCCCACCCCTCCAGATTGTCACAGAGCACCAGTTTGAACTCCCAGAGTCATACTGGAAACTCTCACTGGCTATCCATTTTACATATGGTAATGTATATATTTCCATGCTACTTTCTCCATCATCTCACACTCTCCTTCCCCCCACCCACCCATGTCCACAGTCTGTTCTCTGCATCTCCATTGCTGCCCTGAAAATAGGCTCATCAGTACCATCTTTCTAGATTCCATATATATGTATTAATACATGACATTTGTTCTCCTATTTCTGACTTACTTCATTCTGTATAATACACTCTAGTTGAGCCACCTCATTAGGACTGCCTCACATCTGTTCTTGTGTGTGTGTGTGTGTGTGTGTGTGTGTGTGTGGATCTCTTACCTCGGTGGTTCAGCTGGTAAAGAGACCACCTAACAATGAAGGAGATGCAAAAAGGTTCTAGGTTCATCCATCCCATTAGAACTGACTCACATATGTTCCTTTTTATGGCTGAGTAATTATTGCACAATCACTTCATGGTAAATAGATGGGGAAACAGTGGAAACAATGGCTGACTTTATTTTCCTGGGCTCCAAAATCACTGCAGATGGTGATTGTAGCCAGGAAATTAAAAGATACTTACTCCTTGGAAGGAAAGTTATGACCAACCTAGATAGCATATTAAAAAGCAGAGACGTTACGTTGTCAACAAAGGTCCGTCTAGTCATGGCTATGGTTTTTCCAGTGGTCGTGTATGGATGTGAGAGTTGGACTATAAAGAAAGCTGAGTGCCAAAGAATTGATGCTTTTGAACTGTGGTGTTGGAGAAGACTCTTGAGAGTCCCTTGGACTGCAAGGAGATCTAACCAACCCACCCTAAAGGAGATCAGTCCTGGGTGTTCATTGGTAGGACTGATTCTGAAACTGAAACTCCAATACTTTGGCCACCTGATGCGAAGAGCTGACTCATTTGAAAAGACTTTGATGCTGGGAAAGATTGAGGGCAGGAGGAGAAGGGGATGACAGAGGATGAGATGGTTGGATGGCGTCACCGACTCAATGGACATGAGTTTGGGTGGGCTCCGGGAGTTGGCGATGGACAGAGAGGCCTGGCGTACTGCGGTTCATGGGGTCGCAAAGAGTCGGACATGACTGAGAAACTGAACTGACTGATAAATGTGCAGCTTCTTTATTCATTCATCTGTCAATGAATACCTGGGTTACTTTCATGTCTATTGTAAATAGTGCTGCAATGAACATTGGGGAACATGTTTCTTTTTTCAGTTATGGTTTTCTCAGGTTACATGCCCAGTAATGGGATTGTTGGGTCATACGGTAGCTTTACTCCTAGTTTTTTAAGGAATCTCCATACTGTTTTCCATAGTGGTTGTATCAATTTACATTCCTATCAGCATTACAAGAGGGTTCCAATTTCTCCATACCCTCTCTAGTATTTATTGTCTGTAGATTTTTTGATGGTTAGCCATTCTGACCTTTGTGAGGTGATATCTCATGGTAGTTTTGGTTTGCATTTCTCTAATAATGAGCAATATTGATCATCTTTTGATGTGTTTATTAGCCTTCTGTATACCTTCTTTGGAGAAATGTCTGTTTCGGTCTTCTGCCCACTTTTTGATTGGGTTGCTTATTTTTCTGATATTGAGTTGTATGAGCTGATTATATATTTTGGAGATTAATCCTTTGTCAGTTGTTTCATTTGCTATTATTTTTCTCCCATTCTGAGGGTTGTCTTTTCACCTTGATTATAGTTTCCTTTTGGTCTTTATTGATAGTACTGCATTTTTACAGTACAACTTACATAGTATCCTTATTTATGCTTTTATTTAACAGAAAGCTAATACTTTATATTTTCCAGTTTAACAATCTAAATGCTGATATATTACATTTTAAAAAAGCAAAAATGTTTGAAAATATAATTACCTTTAGATATTAATCAACAGAAAAAGTATAAATATGTTTTCTTTTCATTACTTTTTGACATCTCCCCACATAAAAACTAACAGAAGTCCACCTTTTGTTATAGTAGCAACAATGATATTTTCAGTTAGCTTCACTATCTCCATTTGTGCTTAGGTATGGCTTAGGCATTTTCTGCAACCCCAGCTTACATCAGCTAGCTCTCTACTTCCTCCCTTGGAAGGCAGAAAAATCCCTCAATTGCCCTTGATAATCTCTGTCACTCTTTAGAATTCTATTTAACAGAAAACCTATGTGTGTCAGTCAGCAAATCAGTTCGTTGAACAGTGAGGACCTAACATAAAAACTGAATTCTTCATTTAGTTTGTTTTGTCCCACTGAATGGGGGACAGAGGGAGGGTTGGGGTTTCAGCAGATTTCCCCAGGATGTTAAAGTTACCACAGAATAAAACTTTTATTTTGATCAGGTACTGTGGTGGCTCAGATGATAAAGAATCTGCCTTGGTTTGATGCCTGGGTTGGGAAAATCCCCTGGAGAAGGGTATGGCAACCCACTCTTTAGTTATCTTGCCTTGAGGATTGCATGGACAGAGGAGCCTTGTGGATACAGTCCATGGGGTCGCAAAGAGTCAGACATGACTGAGCAACTTTCACTATTGTATTTCCAGTCTGTCATGGTTTCCTACATCCATATAGGAGGATACTGTATTGGGGCCAAACAATACAGGGAGGTTTGGAAACAGTTGGCTTTTATGGGCACAATCTTATTCTTTCCATATCCATTTTTTTAAAATTGTGAAAATGAAGCCAATTTTTTTTTTTCAAAACAATGCAGCTTCTCAAGACTCTTGGAAAAGACAGCTTGGGTTGAATCTTTTTTTTTTTTTTTTCAGCTTCTGAGAAAAAAAAGTCAGTTGTATAAATCAAGAGTATATATTTGTCCAAACATTCATTGTGTTTGAGTATTAGTGGAAAAGAGTATTTCACGTGATAGGCTTTGTCTCCTGGTTTAGTTCTTCAAGTTCCTGATTCTTACACTCATAAATCAAGCATATTCAGGCACAAAACAGGTAATTGAGGGGAGCCATTTGCTCGGTAATACCATCCTCTCTTTTGTGCACACATTTGCAAATGTAAATGATTTGCATCTGTGCAGACACCCTTGAGGGGCTTGTCTATCCTCACATCATTTTTAGACATCCAAGAAGTTTCTTTGTAAAACTCTCATTCTGTGATGCCAGATGGTTGATACAACCCTACAACACCATATTTTGAGCAAGGAGGACCAGTTTAGCAGGTAGATGAAACAACACCCGTTAAAATTATTGTCACATCTCCCGATTCAATAATGGCAAAATGTACGTCTCATCACATGTTCATTCCAACCACAAAAATGAGTAAAATTGATATGGTTTTCCTTTTACACTAAGAATTGGGCACAGCTGCTCCCTTACAAACATTAAAAGGAAAAATAAAAGATAATAGCATCTTTAATTTCTCATGTTTCTCAGCATCTCTTAGAAAAACAGCTTCATGATACATGGCTTAGTGGCCTGAAAATACCTACTCTTGCTACACTTTTAAGCAATGTTTTCTTTCCCTTTATAACTTGAGCAACGGAAGATTTCTAGCAAACCTGACTTGGAGATCTAAGGAAGAGAATATGAATACTTGAAATGATGCCTTATCATGCTGTGCAATTATTCCAAGGCACGTTTTGCAGTGTTTTTGTTTGATCACTACCCTACACCATTCATTTACCTTGTTTGAAAAAGAAAAGGTTAAAGTAATAGCTATATGCATGGCAAATAGTAAGTAAAGATGAATGTTTCAAATATTTGTCATACTGTCACTTATTTATTTTTTTATGCAAAATTGAAATGCACTGATCAGATAAGTAATTGTAATTGGTTTTGGACTATATAAAATTCACAGAATTATATATATATATATGTATATTAAATTAATGCATTAAATAACAAAATAAGCATTTTTTAACTAGATTACAAACCTTTGAATAAATCCAGGTGTCCAAAAGTGTTGTTTCCCTTCATTAGAAGGATTGTTTAGGAGCTTTCTTGAGATCACCTTCAAATCACAACACAGACATAATATATAATTCAGTTTATTATATTTTTCCATTTAGGCTTACAGATCTTAGAGGCACAAATATTTTAAAAGAAGAACAAGATTTTCATGGAAAAATATGAATTATACAGTAGTTTTATTGAGTCTTTATTGCTAATGCACATTGGGTTCAGAACCATAATGACGATATTGGGCACTTAAGTCATTAGGCTGTCATATTACAGCAAAATTATTTGTAGTATATAATCATTGTTTCCTTTTTATATTACACAGATCTAAGCTTAGTTCATTTATCTTTGCCATTACAATACTATTTTGTTGTTGTAAATACCTATTTTTTTAAGGATCATTTGAGTATGTTCATTGTAGTTCAAGTTCATGTTTATTAGACCTTTGCATCCTTAAAGCTGGGAAACATGATTGAGGGAAGTTTTCAATCTGCCTCATGGTGTCTTGTTAGATTATGTATTGCTGCACAGTGTCAATTGCTATATAGTTTGTATTTTAAGTACTTGTATACACATTAAAAATTTTAAGAGGAATGGGATCCAGTTTCCTGTTTTAACCAGCATTTCCATCATACTCATATTTAAGACACACTCTTATTCTTAAAATTAAAGTGAAGTTCTGTTTATATCCACCTTTTTTGGGGGGGGCGGGGGACTTTCAAGATGCACACATTTAAATACTTTCTAGTGATTATTTGCAATAAGAAGAAAATCATTTTGAGGGGGAGGGGGAATAAAGCTGAACCTGAAAGCTTCAGCTGAAAATCTTTTGCAAATATTCGGTGAATATGGCTTTGGTTTTGAGAACTAGATCGAGGGTTTCATAAACCTTTTAGAAATAATATTGATTATTATTATTCAACTAGTCAAACTGTTTTCTCAGGATTTGCATTGCTTAAAATCAGTGCCATGATGGATTGTTTGTCTTATTACTAAATCCTGGGCATTATGGAACAATATGGTTCATCTGGCCCATAGATGCTGTGTATTCCCTTGTAAGTGTGTTAGAGAGAATGTGTGTGTGTGTGTGTGTGTGTGTGTGTGTGTGTGTGTGTGTGAAAGAGAGTAATGTGAAAGTTGAAAGATGTATACACTTCTGAGTTTGAATAATTTTTGGCTGAGATTATGTGAATTGATTCCCATACAGGGAAATGACATAAAAGTAAAATCAGTAGTCTATTCAAATCATAGTACAGACACATCAGCTAAATATTGGGAAATTAAGAGCAAAACCAAAACTTAAATTGACCAAAACCAATTTATTCTATAGTTAAGCACACACTGTCTGTGTGTATGTCTCTAACTTTTCTCACCAGAACAAAACCTTGATTTGTGTAATGCATTATAAACCAGACAATGCCCACCCAGTCTTTCCTACATTAAATAGATCATCTGAAACTGGCCCTTTGTGACAATTTAAAATTTTTACCTTGCCATGAATTTTCAAAAATAAAATAAATTTAGTAGGACAGAGAATCAAATAAGCACTTGAACTATTATAAGGGAGTACAGCTTATTTACTTAAAGCACCCAGCACCCCTGAGAACCTGCAGTTAACCCCTTCACTCCTCCCAGATATGTTTAAAGGTTTGGGTATAAAAATTCAGTTATGGTGGAGAGATGATTAGCACGTGTGAAATTTTGACAGAGCAGCACTTGAAAGTGTGTGTTAGTTGATCAGTTGTGTCCAACTTTTTGCGACCCCATGAACTGTAGCCCACCAGACTCCTCTGTCTATGGAAATCTCCAGGCAAGAATACTGAAGTCTGTAGCCATTTCTTTTTCCAGGGGATCTTCCTGACCCAGGGATCAAACCTGCACTCCTGCATTGCAGGCAGATTCTTTACCATCTGAGCCACCAGGGAAGCCCATACAAAAATTCAGAAGCTTAATTATTACAGATAATATAATAGAATGTGTCTTGCTTTACCTTCTCTACCAACCTAAAATGCAATAAAATCACCTTACTTTTTTCCTAAGTGTTGTCCCTTTTAATGAATCACCCTGGCTCCCCCTGCAATTTCTTACTCAGACACTTAACAGAAACCTAGATGGAAAAAGAACTGAAAAGACAAATCAATTCAGAAATAATCTCTGGTTTTGGTGACTCTGATTCTGGAAACATGACTCTGTGGCTTTCTCTTCTGACACAT
This sequence comes from Bos javanicus, assembly GCF_032452875.1. Classification (NCBI taxonomy): domain Eukaryota; kingdom Metazoa; phylum Chordata; class Mammalia; order Artiodactyla; family Bovidae; genus Bos; species Bos javanicus. The sequence goes on along the minus strand of NC_083869.1, from coordinate 53,318,983 downwards.
TGTTGCCCATTACTGTGGTAACATCTCTGAGCCAGCTCACAGTACCAACTGCCAGCAAAGTTCAGCTGTGGTTCCAGGGGATTGTATTTGTATTGACATATGCCCACCTTCCCTGGTGGCTCAGAGGTAAAGCCTCTGCCTGCAATGTGGGAGACCTAGATTTGATCCCTGGGTCAGGAAGATCCCCTGGAGAAGGAAATGGCAACCCACTCCAGTATTCTTGCTGGGAAATTCCGTGGGCTACAATTCATGGGATCGCAAAGAGCTGGACAAGACTGAGTGACTTCACTTTGGCTTTCACTTATGCCCACCTTCAGACATGACACCTAGAGGCTTGCTTTAGAACTGTACTGTCCTGTATGGATGCCACCAGCCACAAGTGTTTATTGGACATTTAAAGTGGGGCTAGTCTGAATTGAGATGTCCTGGCTGTAGGTACGGCATGCATACCAGATTTCAAAAACTTAGTACAAATATCTCACAAATAATGTTTATTTTAATTATATGGAGAAATAACAATACTTTGGGTGGATTAGGTTAAATAAAATATACATATTATTAAACTTAATATCTGGTTTTTCTTTTTTAATGTGACATTGTTCAGTCACTCAGTCGTGTCTGACTCCTTGTGACCCCACTGTAGCATGCCAGGCTTCCCGGTCCTTCACCATCTCTCAGAGCTTGCTCAAACTCATGTCCATTGAGTCACTGATGCCATCCAACCATCTCATCCTCTATCAGCCCCTTCTCCTCCTGCCTTCAATCTTTCCCAACATCAGGGTCTTTTCCAGTGAGTCAGCTCTTCACATCAGGTGGGCAAATTATGGAGTTTCAGCTTCAGCGTCAGTCCTTCCAATGAATATTCAGGACTGATTTCCTTGAAGTTTGACTGGTTTGATCTCCATGCAGTCCAAGGTGCTCACAAGAGTCTTGTCCAACACCAAAGTTCAAAAGCATCAATTCTTCAGTACTCAGCCTTTATGGTCCAGCTCTCACATACGTACATGACTACTAGAAAAACCGTAGCTTTGACTAGACGGCCTTTTGTTGTCAAGTAATGTTTCTGCTTTTTAATATGCTGTCTAGGTTGATCGTGGCTTTGCTTCCAAAGAGCAAGCATCTTTCAATTTCATGGCTGCAGTCACCATCTGCAGTGGTTTTGAAGCCCAAGAAAATAAAGTCTGTCACTGTTTCCATTATTTCCCCATCTATTTGCCATGAAGTGATGGGACCCGATACCATGATCTTCGTTTTTTGAATGTTGAGTTTTAAACCAGCTTTTTCACTCTCCTCTTACACCTTCATCAAGAGACTATTTCCTCTTTGCTTTCTTCCATAAGGGTGGTGTCATCTGCATATCTGAGGTTATTGATATTTCTCCTGGAAATTGTGTTTCCAGCTTGTGCTTCATCCAGTTCGCCATTTTCCTGATGTACTCTGCATGTAAGTTCAATAAGCAGGTGACAATATACAGCCTTGACATACTTTTTTCCCAATTTGGAACCAGTCTGTTGTTCCATGTCCAGTACTAATGGTTGCTTCTTGGCTTACATACAGGTTTCTCAGGAGGCATATAAGGTAGCCTGGTATTCCCATCTCTTTAAGAATTTTCCATAGATTGTTGGGATCCACACAGTCAAAGGCTTTGGCATAGTCAATGAAGCAGAAGTAGATGTTTTTCTGGAATTCTCTTGCTTTTTCTATGATCCAACCCATATTGGCAATTTGATCTCTGGATCCTCTGCCTTTTCTAAATCCAGCTTGAATTTTTGGAAATTCTCTGTTCATGTACTCTTGAAGCCTAGTTTGGAGAATTTTGAGCATTACTTTGCTAGCATGTGAAATGAGTGCAATTGTGTGGGACTACTTACATATGTGGACAGTACTGGATTAGGTGGTCTGAGGTCACAGATCAGAATCAGTCTCCTGAAGAAACAGCCTCTTTGTATGTACATGTTTGTCTGCTTAATTGATTCAGAGAATGGAGTTGATACCATCTTCACCATCCTTGTCATCCTTATTATCATTAGCCATGCAACTTACAGTTTTTTTCCTTATCTCTCATTCACCTTCCTCCCCATAAACACCACCTAGGATCATTTTAATATATTCTTGAATGTGTCTTTATATTTAATTTTTTAATATGAATCCTATTTTCTTACTTAAACAAGATAATAAGGATAGCAAGATAATTTTCACTCATATTTGTGAATAGGTAAATAATAAAAGAATACCACAAACCACAACTCTTTCTAGATGTTCAGGGTTTGAAGAGAAAGGCCTGAGGGTCAAGATGTGTTTTTTTTCTCAGACCTGTTGTGGGTGTAAACTCAGACTGTTATTCAGTGATAATAACCCATCATAATTCCCTTTCCTCATGAAACATTAAGTGAAGATTTGCTTTCTTAGAACCTAGGGATTTATTCATAAGTTGCAAAATGTTGAATAAAATTAGAGCTTTGATTTTTCTAGAAAAAGATTCAGAGTATTCTTCTATTCATTCAACAATTTATACTAAGCACTTACCATTTGGGACTTCCCTGGTGGCTCAGACGGTAAAAGCATCTGCCTACAATGCTGGAGACTGGGGTTCGATCCCTGGGTTGGGAAGATCCCCTGCAGAAGTAAATGGCAGCCCACTCCAGTATTCTTGCCTGGAAAATCCCACGGACGGAGGAGCCTGGCAGGCTACAGTCCATGGGGTCGCAAAGAGTCAGACACGACTGAGCAATTTCACTTCACTTCACTTCACTTCTACCATTCGCTCAGGTAGTGGAATTAGTCTCTAAAAAAAATCAATAAAATGAAATATTGGCAAAAATCTTGCTCTTGGGGAGTTAACATTCTATTGGGGGGAAATAGATATTTAAAAAGGAAAGAAAACATGTATTAGTGAGATAGTGAAGTTTACAAACTTAAACAAATAAACCAAGGAAGGGAGGTAGCACCTAAGTGGGGAAGGCTTGCAAATTTAAACAGAGAGAGAAAACCTATATAAAGGTGATATTTAAGGAAAGACCTAAAAGAGGTGGGGAAAGTAGCTATGCAAATATCCCCAAAAACTTCTGTGTCAGAGGAAGCAGCATGTGCAAGGGCCCTGAGGTGGGATGTGCTCAGGAGAGAACAAGAAGGCCAGTGTAGCTAAAGTAAAATTAGTGACTGACAAATAGCTCCATATGGTCATGTGGTAGCTTACCAGAGAGATACTCATTCTGAAGAGTTTTCTTTTACTGTACTGTTCAGAGCTGATCTTGCTTAAAAGTTGTGAATATGACACTATGAAGTACAACATCAGAGCAGAGAGTCTCCTGCCAACTAACCCATTCCCTCATTCCCCACCACACAAACAATTCAGGTCCTCAGATCTTCAGATTCTCTGCTGAGCTACATTCTATCTGCTATTAATCAAGTGTCAAGGATCTTTTAAAATTTTTTAATGTGTAAATTATTAAAGTACCTATTTGTGTACCCTAAGTCTACATGGGATGTATTTCTGATACATTCTGGTAAGAAATTCCATTATATAAAACAGTGTTACTGCCATATTTATCAAAGCAGAATTTCTACCATTTCTATTTGGGTAGAAAGAAGATTTCAATCTTAAATTAGGTATAAATAAAATATGCTTTTTATTTTAAAAATTACAATTATTATTATTAGCAGAAGTTGTAGTAACTCCTACATTCATCTGGGCTGATTTATACCACCAGGACACCTAAGCCATCAAAGCTACAATTAATATACATACACACAGTTGGAGAATTTAGTGTGCTTTTTAAAAGTGTGAGAATGTATACTCAGTCTCAACAAGCAATTTCCAGGACTCTTCCTATGGTATATTGGCATATCTCCTTGCTGACAGCTAATATTAATATAAGCTTAATTTTTAAATAATACTCCAAATTTCTTAAATGATCTATATCTACTTTCTGTTTAGACACATCAGATGCATTGTGATTTTTACTTGTTAGCGCCCAAAGTCCAAGGATTCTCTCTATTTAATTCACTTTATAGAGTGTAGTGCACCTGTAATTTATGATGATAATGGTGAGAATGATGAAGATGAAGGAGAAAGTGAGGCAGAGGATAAAGATAGTAATTTGTGTACATGCAAAGCACTGTGATTATTTTACAGCATAGCATTTAATCCTTACAACATTGCAACCAAGCGTTTGTATCTCTATTAAATATACTAGATAAGGAAATAGAGATTCAGGGAAGCCAAGTCATACATTTCCTAAGTGGTGGGTCTGGGACTCAAGATCAGATGTCATAACATGAATGCCTATGTTCTTGCCACTGTATGTCTTGCACAGACAGTATTCAATTGCTAAACATTTTTAAAACTGAGCCCTGACTGTGTGTCCGCCTTGATGAGTGTATAGGGAGCACCCTTCAGTTCCAAAGTATCATGTGAAGATCTGCCTCAGCCCATCCTCATCTGTGACTTCAGCATGTATTCCAACAGCAGTTTATTTCATGTGGCCACAAAACTGGAAAAAAAAAAAAGTATTTTTGCCAAACTATTATGTGACCCAGAGCACATAATTCTCATTGACCATTCCCTCACAATGGAGCAATTAAGTTCAATTTTTCTTTGCAAGGCCCCACCCTTGATTCACAACTCTGTCCACCTCTGCTTTTTTCAGCCATTACATAAGCCAACACCTGTCTGTGTTGTCAGGAGTGTTTTCAGACTGAAGTCCACTGGTGTTTTTTTCTTTTGTGCCATAGAGTGAAAAATAACTAAACTCACTTTCCAGTGATTAACTTAAGGAAGTATTTCTTGTTGGAAATTTCTTAACTGAACTGCTTGACATAAATGCGGAGGGAATCAGATCCTGCTAGAATATTTCTCTTTTACTCTTGGTTCTGCTTTGACAGTTTGAAGGATTAAGGGATAACAATAACAGTAGTTATTGTTATTATCAAGTCTTACTGTGTCTGTCTCACCATTCACTGTGTCCCTGTTGGAACAGATGCTGATGACTACATCTGTTGTGTTATTAAAACTAGATTTTTAAGTCAAAATGAGGATGTGTGTGCATCACCTCATTTTGAGTTTCCTTAATGTTTCCAACCATATTTTAGAAATAAATCCCCAATGCTTTTTTGCTAAGTGCATTTTCCTTTCAATTTTAAACCTATGTGTATTTTAAAGGTCATTTAATCCACATACTTCTAGTTTCTCTGGTCTTAAATCATCACTGTGTTATTTTTTATGTAAGAGGTACTTAATGTCTCAAGAAGCTTTCAGAGACCTTTAAAACCCAAAGACATTTTTTTTCCCTAAGACCAGAAGTTCTGCTTGTCGAAAGTAAACAAGCTTGTAGAAAATCAGAATCTCAGCCTGTTCCATAGTCCAAAAGTTCGACTTTCAGAGGGGCTGGAACTTGCCGAAATGCGTGTTCCCATCCTTTGCTCTATCCTGTCTTTTTCGTCCTAGCTTAGGCCACAACACATGGAGACAGATCCTGCAGAAGACTCTCCTCAGTGACATCTGTCTGGAGGAGTGTCCTGGCAGTGGGCAACAGGATCTTCTCCCCCACCCCCACCCCCAGGGAAAGGAAAGGCTCAAAACCCCAAATAATAATAATCTCTTACAGATTTCAGGTTACCAAAAGTTAAAGAAAAGGATAATAGCAAAACAGCACTGCTGCATGTCTGAAAGAAGGCTACTGTAGTTCCCCACCCCCCACCCCGCCTTGGGGCATGTCTTTTTATGTCATTATGCAGATTATGCATACTAATTTAAATGTATTTCCATATTCTATTTAAAACTCTTTTTCTAAATATGTAGAATAAAATGAAATTAATTGATGGCAACAACTACATTTAAATTCTAATCTAAAACTCCTGATCACTGGAAGCACAGGCCAGTAGGGGGCGCCTACGGCAACAGTCCTGGCTCCTCTAGAACATTGTTCTGGATTGAGGAAAGTTTTTCCTGGGTTTAGGGAGACATAAAGATGTGCTGACAAAAACCCAGAGATGGTGGTTGAGATATTTGCGATAGAATTTTTACCCTGCTTCTTACTTGGTAGCCTTAGGCAAGTGACTTGAACAATCTGGGTGTCTTTTTCCTCATCTCAAAAGTAAGGAGCATTATGTTCTCTCCAGTTCATTCCAGGCTTAATATTTCATTTTTCTGTGACTCCAACATGACCTGTGCCCAAGAATGGGATTATCTGATGGTCAAAAACAAGGAAAGGCTTGGTAATTTGTTTACAATTAACTCATCCAGGAAAAGAAATAAAACATTTGGGGTAATCATTGAATGGTGGCAGAAAGTAAATCTCCCATCACTATTTTTAATACAGTTAATCTGAAGGTGTGACTGAAAAGCAGAAAGCAGTTTCATTTGTTGACGACCTGGGGACCATCGTCTCCAAGAAGGACCCCAGATAGATTTAAAATAGAAAACAAATAAAAGAGCCTATATCCTGACCACATCAAGCATCACAATGATACAGGTCTTTCTGGGTCTTTTCCTCATTTTTTTCCTCCTTCTTTAGAAATGTATGTTATGAATTATGATTATTGCGGTGGAGCCAAGTATTCACGGGCTCCAGCTAGATCTTTGTTTAGCAAGCATAAGCTCACTGCCAGCTGCAAATTGCAGCTGTCTGTCAGCATTTGTGAGGACAAACCGCTCCACTATCCCAGATCACTTAGCTGGAGACTGCATATTGTGTCCTCAGCTCTGCTCGGCCCACCCTTTGCATTCTCAATACCCTTCCTGTGGGGGAGGGTCTCAGCCTTTCGCGAGCACATTTTGGAGCAAATAACTGGAAGCTTATGTCAAAACGATGCTTCTCATAGAGAATCTCATCCCAGTAAAACTATTTTGTGAGAGACTGACTCTGGCCTGACATTTCCTGATCTCTGATGTCCTGAAAAAGGCATGGGAGGCTGCCACCCTAACAACCAACCGTTTTTTAAGGACAGAGTGACCCCTACAGAGAGTGCCAAGAGAATGGGCCCAAGGCCAGAAGCCTGTCTCAGAGCTGCGGAATGTGGGGGTGAGAAGGCCATGGCCAAGGGGCAAAGCCAGAGGAAGGACACAGTCCAGGGGGCTGAGTGCAGCCATTCTCCTGGGCTGTAGCATGGAGGAGCAGGAGGCAAGACTCAATGGAATCCTTATCTTGGGAGAATTCCTAGTCTCGAATGTTCAAGCAAATTTGGAACTGTGTCACTTAAGTAGGGAATTTGCAGAAAGATACATTTTGCTTGTGGAGCATTTGCCAGCCTTCTAAGCAAATTTTTTTTCTTTAAATTTCTAGGCATGCATAGAATGGGAGAGAAGCTGGCAGCACCACACCAGATTTAATTAAAGTATCTGTAAACTTAACCAAAGTCTTCCCTGTTTTATCATCAGAGTAACGTTTGTGAGTTCTGGGGATCATTTTTTAGAATGTTGGCAATTACAGGAATATTTTGAGAATTATCCCAAGAATCCAGGAATATTCTGTCTCCCCAGGCATCTGCATACAGTACACTCTGAGCTTCTTAGAGGGTAAAAACTAGGACTAAAGGGTCTTTAGACCCTGGAATGCTGCTCATACACTGCAGGAAACATGAGGTATGAACAGTCAGTACTTGGGGAAGGTATACTTTTAGATTTTATTTAATAATAATTTCAAATGAAAACTAAATCTGGAATTCTTCCCACTCATGGGGGTATAATGAGAACTTCTCGTGGCTATATAAGAATGTTGTTTCAGGAAGAAATGTACCCTCTTGGGAAAAAAGGCACAATGCAAATTCAAATTAGTAATAAAACTGTACAGTGTGTAGCATATGACCAGAGTTGGCCTAAGTCACTCATGGGAGAAAACATTCTAAGGCTTGGGAAAAGTCACATCCCTGGTGTGTGTGTGTGTGTGTGTGTGTGTGTGTGTGTGTGTGTGTGTGTGTGTGTGTGTGTATAGAGCTGTGTATGTTTGTGGACAGGGGAGCAATGACCCAATATAAACAACACTTTCTTTCCCACAACTTAAACATACACACAATACTTAAAATAGTTTCATTCAAGGATAGAAGCCGTGAGAGTCACAGGATCATTAAACAATAGCAAAGCTCTGTTAGTCCGTGATCTTTCCATATTCAGGGGAACTGTTAAAAAAAAAAAAAAACAAGACTCTGCAAGAGATCAATATTTTCCAAAGGGATAGCAACTTATAGCACAAGAGTATTTGGATTGCTAAGTGCCTTCACTTCTCTCTGTGTTGCAGTTTGCTGCTTTGTTCGTTGTGAAGCCTTTTTGCTGGATGTGTTACATGCGATGAGCTTTGGTGTTATAATAAACAGAGAGGAAGGCTGCAATAATGTATTTCAGTTAGGAAGAAGCACTTGAAAGAAATTGGTTTTGCTATACACATGATGTGAACCAATCAATAGTGGTTTAGTCTGACAAGCACTGCCAATATCCATTGTCACAGTTCAGAAAGTCTTTAATGGATAGTTCTTCAAAACCCAATGATTTCAGCACGTGTTCAAAGTCTTGCAATACACTCTACCTGGCAGAAATTAATCACAGATAAACTTTTGGTGTTGTATGAAGTATTTTTTTAACAAAGAGCCAAAAAGCAGTTAATTAAAATGTATATATTAATATATATTTATCTTATAAATTAATATATATTTAATGTATGAAGCAGCTAAAGACTTACTCTAATAATACCAGGTACATAATAAATGCCCAGTAAATGTTGAAGAAATCAGAGGCACTGGGATGGAAGGTGAAAGTGCACTTTCATACCAGCTGCTCTATTTACTTACTGATTATTACAACTATGATTATGATATAGAGTAACTATCATAACCACCGTTCACAACAATTAGCTTTTATTGAATGCTTACCATGTTTTGTATATATCAGGACATTTAATTTTTGCAACAGTCCTTGGTAGGGATATTGCCAGTACCATTTAACAGATGAGAAAATAGAGGCAAAAAGAACTTATGTTGCTTAAATAAGATTCTGCCACTGTTAGGTGACAGCTGAAATTCAAAATCTGAAATTGGTAGTATTCAAAAGAGATAGAGAAAATGCATGAAAGAGACTGGAACACAAAGTTTTTGAAAAGGAACAGCATTAATGTTGAAAGGAGGCCACATATTAGTGGTTCTTATCTGCTTTCATGTTTAAATATTGATCCTAAACTCTTACTCCTATGAAGCAACTAGAAATAATAAAAGCAGACTCTGTGATTGGGATGGAGAAGAATAAGGTTCCTAATTGGGCTGAGAAAAGAGCTAAGGAGCTTATAAACATGAATGTATATGCTTATAATATAGTGGGCTAAGGGTTCAGTTCAGTTTAGTTCAGTCGCTCATTCGTGTCCGACTCTTTGCGACCCCATGAATCGCAGCACGCCAGGCCTCCCGGTCCATCACCAACTCCCGGAGTTCACTCAGACTCACGTCCATCAAGTCAGTGATGCCATCCAGCCATCTCATCTTCTGTCATCCCCTTCTCCTCCTGCCCCCAATCCCTCCCAGCATCAGAGTCTTTTCCAATGAGTCAACTCTTCACATGAGGTGGCCAAAGTACTGGAGTTTCAGCTTTAGCATCATTCCTTCCAAAGAAATCCCAGGGCTGATCTCCTTGCAGTCCAAGGGACTCTCAAGACTCTTCTCCAACACCACAGTTCAAAAGCATCAATTCTTTGGCGCTCAGCTTTCTTGACAGTCCAACTCTCACATCCATATATGACCACTGGAAAAACCATAACCTTGACTAGACGGACCTTTGTTGGCAAAGTAATGTCTCTGCTTTTGAATAGGCTATCTAGGTTGGTCATAACTTTCCTTCCAAGGAGTAAGCGTCTTTTAATTTCATGGCTGCAGTCACCATCTGTAGTGATTTTGGAGCCCACAAAAATAAAGTCTGACACTGTTTCCACTGTTTCCCCATCTATTTCCCATGAAGTGATGGGACCAGATGCCATGATCTTCGTTTTCTGTTGAGCTTTAAGCCAACTTTTCACTCTCCTCTTTCACTTTCATCAAGAGGCTTTTGAGTTCCTCTTCACTTTCTGCCATAAGGGTGGTGTCATCTGCATATCTGAGGTTATTGATATTTCTCCCAGTAATCTTACACCATCTGTTTTGAAAAAAATATAGTGTGATGACAGTAATCAAGAACAAGAATTAAGAAACTGAGAGAGATGATTAGGTCACTAAAGCATTTTTGCTTAAAAGGAAGCCCCAGTCTGTACTCTGTATCTCTATTCCTATATTCATTCTTATCTTAATGCATTCAGCACCTGGAGCACAGTGAGTGGTTCTTGTATTCACCTTCTTCCCAGTAGCTGAAGAGTTCAATTTGTGTTTATGGTGGTCGTGCTCTCTGCAGCCCAAAAGCCATCTGCGGTTGTTCTGACTGGCAGTACAGAGTAGTCACGTATCAACGCTGATGCTGTCCTGTGATTCACTAAACTCACCTAAAGCAACTCATCTTCCCTTTTAGGTCTAGAGTGACACATGTGTCAAATTCCCTCAGTCATGTCCAACTCTTTGCGACGCCATGGACTGTAGACTGCCGGGTTCCTTTGTCTGTGGAGTTCTGCAGGCAAGAATGCTACAGTGGATTGTCACTCCCTTTGCCAGAGGATCTTCCTGACCCAGGGATCAAACCTGGGTCTCCTGCATTGCAGTCAGATTCTTAACCATCTGAGCAACCTGGAGTAATTTTGTCAGAGTTCACCTGAAGCATATGATTTAAGACCTTAAGTTGAAAGCAACTGATTACAGTGGGAGGCTACTGCCACCTCTCTGTGTCCTTAGAACTTTGACAGCATTGCCAGACAGAGAGGCAGGCTGCATGGCGGGTGAGGCATTGCCAAGGGCCGGAAATCAGACAGCTCATATTTGATTTCCAGGTTAGCCACTGTTGCTTACTTGGCATAACCTCTCTGAACCTCAGATCACTAAGCAGCAGAGTCAAGAGCAGTAAGAGAACCTACCACATTGAATGATTATAAGGACTAAATGAAATAGAATATTCTTTCCTTGTCACACTAGTAACACTCTAAAAACAGTAATCCATGTGACTTTGGGATGATCAGATTGGCCTGTCAAAGTGGAAACTGAGATTGCTTTAAAAGAATCAATACTATATGGATTATAATATGTAATTGTATATATAATATTTAAATTGTGAGAAAAGTTAAATATATGTTTATTTATTTAACATTTCTCACAATCTAAATAAACACTTTATTTCACCACTTCCTCTTAAATATTGACTGCTTTGACTTAAGACATTTCTCAAACTACCAATGCCTGTACTATATATTTTTCTGCCCTGGTTCAAATTTTATGTTTTAAAAATTAGGGATACAGTATTGCATATTCTTGATCACACAGAGGACCAAGAGTTTAGAGATGAAAGAAAAATCTTCAGAGTTGTCATATATTTCTCCCCTCTACACCTGCTGAGAATACAGTATCTTTACACACATTTTTCACAAAGTACAAGTACATACATGGACACAATATACATAGTGATAGCAATCTCTATTTATGTCTTAAGGAGGGAAGATTTTATTGCCACTCATTCAATGCAAATGGGCTTTCCTGGTGGCTCAGTGGTAAAGAATCCACCAATGCAGGAGATGTGGGTTTGCTCTTTGGGTCAGGAAGATCCCTTGAAGAAAGAAAGGGCAACACGCTCCAGTATTCTTGCCTGGGAAATCCCATGGATGGAGGAACCTAGTGGGCTACAGTCCATGGCATTGCAAAAGAGCTGGACATGATTTAGCAAATAAACAGCACCACCACTACCCAATGCAAATACTGCTAAGCGTGAGTCAGTATGTAAAACCAGTGTGGACATTATCCAGTACTCTTAAATATGAATATTATTTCCTTTTTCAACTTTACTTTTTTTTCCATAGAAATCTAAGCGGTAATTTCCTAGAATTTTGTCATACTGCTACCTCTATGGGGGGAATTGCCATGCGTACAATTATATTGCTTTGGTTTTTTTTTTTGGTTCTCTTTTTGTGGACTGATGTTCACATTGACCTATGAGGCTCTTCCCATTTGATTTGACTGTGGCCTATTTTATGTCACTAGCCCATTCCTGTATTTAATATATAGAAAACATGGAAAACATGTTTCTACTTCATGGTGCCCTTTGTCTAGATTAATGCTCCATGCTATTTTTTCCTTTCTTTCTTAGTAATTTTGCTTTCAAAATCAGCTGCTGAGCTAAGGCAGCTGTGCAATCCCAAACTTTATAGGCAAATTTATCAAAGTTTTGAAATAGTTTTCAAGTGACAAAGTTTTATCAACACTATATCAAGCAATAAGAAGCCAAGATAAAATTTCTCATCAATAGAAGATATTTGATTATCTGAATCTTTAGATTTTATACTGTATCTGATTCTGTTTCAGAAAAAAACTGTCATTATGTATCTCTATACACACCATAGGTTTATTTATTTAGGTATATTTTCTCTTTCTTCTTTCCTTTTTTATTTGTAGTATTTCCACAACCTTTTGATGGAAAATCTTTTGCAACTCTCACTTATAGAAATAAACTAGACAGACTTACAGTTGAAAGAATATTATATTTGTGATGAAATTGCTCAGTGTTTGCAGTACAGTTTTGAAGTTGCCATCATCATCACAACCACCCTGAAAGTTATTGTTTAAGTAACTCAAAGCTATGCTAAATGCTATAAAAATAGTTTAAATATAACACCCTGACTCACCCTACAGCAATGCATTATAAACTAGATACACCTAAGATATATGATCAGCAAAATAAAAATGTTAAGCCTATACATGAAAGTACTATGAAGAATTTATTATAATTACTAGAAAAATAACGGTATTTCCATATGGCCAAATGACAGGGCTATGACAGTAAACTGCCTGCTGTTTATTGACACTGAAAACATAAAAAAGTGGTTAGATCTGTCTACTTAAACTAGATAATTTAGCGAAAAAGTAAACATTTATATTGTATGAATTCTCATGAGTGGATAGCATAAATATGAATCATCAAAGAGAGAATGTTATCATACCCTTCTGTTTCCAACTGATTATTTTGTTTTTCTATAACATCTAAATGGGAATTAAGTGGTTAAAATACAGCACTGCTGTTAGAATGCCGTGTATTCCCTCTTCCAATTATTTCCAGATTTAATCCTGATTTGTGTTTCAAGTAAGTCACTTGAAGTTTCAATAACTTAGTTTCTCAAGTGGTTGAAATTATGACTTTTGTTTACACTGAGCTTGTGAAGAAAACAATATATTAAATGACCAACAGTACATTAAGCCCAAACTTACCCTTTCTGCCCACTCTGACACAGGGAGATATGTGCAAAGTGTTTTGAGCTGTAAAACCACACTGTGGAGAGAGCAAGCAGTATTTATTACAGCCTAATGAATTAGGATAAGAGGGTGTGCCCTGGGAAGGAATCAGGCAGGAGGCAGACAAGAAATTTAGTGAATTTTGTTTCCCAATTTTGGGTAAGGTGCTCTTGTTTTAGTAAGTTAGAAAGTGGTACAACAGGGAAATTCCAAATACAAGATCATATGGACAATATGAAAGGAGAAAAATCAGCGTTTTGTTTTGTGATCCACGTGATGGTTTGAGAAGTGTTTGGAAATCTTTGGGGGTGAAGAGTCTGATATAACCTGATTTTTTCATTTTTTTCTGGATTTCCCTCTCGGAACCCTGCAGTGTGATAAGATGATTGTACTAAGTGACTCCTGCCAGCTTTGCTCTGAACATCCCACTAGACTCTCCATGTGTTGGGAACTCCTAGCAGCTAATACAGCTATCTATCTACACCTATGTTGCTCATTATGTAAACCCCCACCAAAAAAGTAACAACAAATACCCTAGAAAATTGTTTGAAACAGCATTTCTGAAGGGTAGTAACTCTACTTTCCTTTAGCAATATTTCTGAAATGTTAGCTCTCCCAGCATTTCCAAATTGAAAAAAAAATATATTAACAACATGTAAGTGTAACATGGGAATACCGCGAGAACAGGAGTTTGGCAGGAAAATGGGATATTTCAAAATAAGATCCACAACAAGACAAATTCTGGCAAATGCACAGTTCTGGATCACATTATCCAAATTGTTGGATTCTGGAAGATTTGAGAGGTTTTTTTTTTGTGTGTGGTTCCCATCACTTAATAGCATGGTAGTGGATGTTCATCATTCAAATTGCATTGCTTCCTCCTCCCATTACTAAAGTTGGAAAATAAATATACAAAAGGCATCCATTATAGTACAAAAAGCATTCTTTATAGTAAGCATTCCTACCTTGAGAGGTAGTTTTAACACCATAATGGCTGCGTCAGGTATAAAACTTGTGTTGGGATAATGCCATGTATTGATATCATATGTAATGATTTTTATTGGAAATCATCTTGAAAAACTCAGGATCCTAACTATTCTCTAGTGTGAGCAGCTTTAACAGCAATTAAATCTCTCCACTGGTTAAGAAAGGTGCTTAAAACTAATGCCTTAGGTCTATGAGTGTGGAGACTTAAATTGCATATTGTTATTCAGAATTCTTAGGCTTTGAAAAATATTCTGTTTGTTTGGGCTTGGAAAAAAAGATCACACATTGGTGGGGGAAAAAAAACGAGAGAGACAGGAAGCACAAAGGAAATAAAAAAATAAAAGTAAATTCTAAAATACCTGGAAAGTTAATCCAATTCAACTTAACTTTTCTTAGAGTTGAAAATATGTAGAATTAAGAGTGATTCCTCTGTAAATCAGATTAAATTCTTTGGAATTTAAATCTATATCTTTTTGGTTTATTTTTCAGTTTTTGAATAAAAATTTTAAATGGGAACGGAAAAAAACTGCTCATTGGCTTAACATAAATCTTTAAATTACAATACGCTTCACCCTCAAAAAGTAGTTGAATCTCTGAGGAAAAGGAAAAGGCTGAATTCTATTTTTCATAAATGATGGATTATTGTACCACACTGTGTATTTTCCAGTAAAGTGTCCTTTTATTTGTACTGTGTGATTACAAGTTTCTAAAAGTATGTGTGGGGTCACTTGGGTGCTGTGGGAAAGTGGAAGGAACTCTGTTCTGTTAAAATCAGTAGTGAAATCAGAAGCAAACTATGTCCTGATTACCATAGGCATGTGTTTAAATTTTGCTTTCCTTAATTGGTTATGTTGTATTTACTTAAAATGAACAATTTGGCAAGTTTTTCTCCCTTGACAACAGAAAAGCGTAAACTGTTTTGTAAGTTTGGCTGTTAAAATCAGATTTGTAAACCGCAATATTCAAAGACTTTTTCTGCTGTTTACAGGGGTCCAGTGATGGACTTTGCTTTATAACCGTGTGCTTTTTTTACATTTTTGGTTTGTATTTACAGTGCTTTAAAGTTATTTGGTTAATTAAAAACTATGCCATATATTATAGTCATCTATTGACTTTAACTTTTGCATAACTCTTCTTAGAACAAAATGAGCAGAATGAATGATGGCAGAGGCCTGGCAATTTGACTTGTCATCTAAGGACGATTATTTATGGCATCAGGAAATGGAAGTTGACGCTCTAGTCTGTCTCCAGGAAAGTCATCATTAGAGGCAACCCTGGGTAGTTTGGCTGTGTTAAAAACTGTGTAATCATATCCAAGACTGCTAGTTTCTCAGAATGTATGAGAAGGAAACAAGCTAAAGCATCTTAAAGTATACTTGCATTTTTCTTGTAAAAACAGTGTACCTTACACACATTTCACACATGTGGAGCCAGATGGTGGTATTGAAAACAATATATATATATATATATATTACGTATATATGCACATATATACACATCTAATTAAGAGTACTATCACCAGAGTACCTGTTTCCAAAAATATATAACTTACTATATAATTACTTTCATGTGTATATGTGTTTTAATTTGCAAAGTACTTTTTAATCATATCATTTTTACTAGTCCCTAAATGGCAGAAAAAAATACCGTCATTGGCTCTGAATTTCCTGGCAGCCTGTCATGGAAAATGACGGGATTTTGACATGCGACTAGAAATAGAAAATATACCTTTGGTAACCTGTGAAAATTTAGATTGTTTGTTCCATATCATTTCAAAAGCAGACTTTGAGACCCAAATTACTGAGGTAGGTTTCTCCTGAAGGATTCTCGTTCATTTAGCCCCCAGTACTAGAACCGAGGCCCTTGGGCCTTTGTTAACAACTGTCAGTTGGAGCAGATTATACATGACCAGACCCAAATGAAAGTTGATAGGCTAGAATGTAAGCACAGCATATTAAGATGCTCAAAATGACTCATCCAGTCATAAAATTTTGAGTCAGTTAATACCTGATATTCACGATCCTATAAGAGCAGTTGTGGCTAGCATGGGTTCTAATGGCTCTTGGTATTTCTCCAGAATGACCTGAGGTCAATTCCTCCACTAAGATCCCTTAGTCTCTTGTACTTCATACTCCTCACCATACTGTATTATTACTGTAGAGACCATATGCATTTTTATCCACAGCAGTTAAATCCAACACTACCATGCATGCATGTGGCCAGTTTGTATATTTTTTTAAGCATCTAGCAGCACTGTCCAGGAACATTTGAACCTAATTTAAAATCTTCTCATAGCCACATTTTTTAAGAAACAAGAAATAAGTTTTAATAATATAGTTTAACAAAAATACCCAAACATTATTATTTCAACCTATAGCAAAAGCAGCATTGTAAGTAGTCAATAGCCCAGAGTGACTAGTGACTACTGAATTGGACAGTGCAGCTCTAAAGCACTGCTCCTCAGGCCATTTCAAGTTAAGATACACATACACACACAAAATGTAATAGATGAGACATCAGATATATATGTTAAGTATATGTGTATATGTAATAAACTGTTATTCGCTCTTGTGTGTGACACAAAGAGTTGGACACAACTTTTTGTGACCCCATGGACTGTGGGCCACCAAGCTCCTCTGTCTATAGCGTTTTTCAGGCAAGAATATTCGAGTGGGTTGCCATTCCCTTCTCCGGGGAATCTTCCTGACTCAGGGATCAAACTCAGGTCTCCTGAATTAGCAGGTGGATTCTTTACTGTCTGAGCCACCAGGGAAGTCCATAGAGATAATATATGCTGCTTATAGAGAGATTTATTATTAAAATAAGACTTTTTTCACTTTTCACAGTTCCTTTACATTTTGTCAGTCCATGAGTAGCCCTTCCACCACCAATCAATGAAAATTTTCCCTTCAGTTGGGAATGATTCTCAACAGGGAATATGTCTCCTCCCTCTCCCCGCAGGAGACATTGGAAAATGTCTAGAGACATTTTTGATTGCCACAGTTTAGGAGAGGATGCTACTAGCATATTGTGGGTAGAGACCAAGGAGGCTTCTCCACACCCTTACTCTGCACAGACAGCCCCCTGAAAAAAGGAGTTGTCTGACCTAATATACCAGTAGTGCCAAAGCTGAGAACCTTCCTTTGAGGTAATAGAAGATATTATGATCTTTTAAGTGGCAAGTACTGTCTTAACTTAGTATGTAATAGTGTATAATCCCATGTGATAATTTAAATTTTTCACTTAATTTAAAATTAAAGCTCCACTCTATACTTAGCTAGGAGGAGGACAAGATGTCTTCCTCTCTTTTCCTTAGCCTTGCATTTCACCCTAACTCCCCATTTTGCTAACAAAAGTTTGTAACTACCTTGTGGTCAAAGCTAAAGGAAGGAGGTTGCAAAAATGTCCTTATTTGACCAGTTACAAGAAAGCTTCTCACACTAGGCCTGGCAGACTCTTTAAAGCAGACACTCTCCCTTAGGCACTTTCATGGGTTCCTTTGAGATCCCACTAGGAAAATTTGACTTCAGATCCTTTAATTCAAGCAATTTATTTTCTCCCAGCTCCAGTTCCCTCCTAAATCTCTCTCTTTTTATTCTGAGTCCCTCAGGAGGGGATAGAATGGCTCAAGTGTAGCTCCCCTACAGTTATCACTTAGTAAACTGTTTTGCACCCAATAGCAACATAAAATTTTTTAATTGATTAAAACCATTCTATTTTAAAAGACTAAGTGAGCTCCTGATACTTTCGTTTTCCTTCACCTTCCATTTTTCACTGTTAGTTCAGTTCAGTCACTCAGTCGTGTCCAACTCTTTGCAACCCCATGGACTACAGCACACCAGGCTTCCCTGTCCATGACCAACTCCCGGAGTAGATTCAAACTCATGTCCATTGAGTCGGTGATGCCATCCAAACATCTCATCCTCTATCGTCCCCTTCTCCTCCTGCCTTCAATCTTTCCCAGCATCAGGGTCTTTTCCAATGAGTCAGCTCTTCACATCAGGTGGTCAAAGTACTGGAGTTTCAGCTTTAGCATCAGTCCTTCCAATGAATATTCAGGACTGATTTCCTTTAGGATTGACTGGTTTGATCTTCTTGCAGTCCAAGGGACTTTCAAGAGTCTTCTCCAACACCACGGTTGAAAAGCATCAATTTTTCAGTGCTCAGCGTTCTTTATAGTCCAACTCTCACATCCATACATGGCTACTAGAAAAACCATAGTTTTGACTAGACAGGCCTTTGTTGACAAAGTAATGTCTCTGCTTTTTAATGTGCTGTCTAGGTTGGTCATACCTTTCCTTCCAAGGAGTAAGTGTCTTTTAATTTCATGGCTGCAGTCACCATCTGCAGTGATTTTGGAGCCCCCCAAAATAAAATACTCCAATATATTAGAATACCAGATAAAGATCTTATTAGACTGATCCCATATCCCAACTTGACTTTGAACAAGTTACTTAACCTCTTTAATTTAGCTTCTTCATCATTTAAAATGAGTAGAATTAGTTTTGTTTGTTGTTCACTCTCTAAATTCATGTCCGACTCTGGCACCATGGACTGCAGCATGCCAGGCTCCTCTTTCCAATACTTCAAAAGATCATTTTGTGATTTGATTCAGAAAATATTGATTAAACCTTTACTATGTGATGAACAATGTTGCAGTATTAGGGACACATTAGTGAACAGTGTTTATAAAAGTACATGAAATCCCTCCTTACACTGTAGTAGAATTAGGTTAAATCACATTATATGCTTAGGAGAGTTTCAAGCATATAGTAAGGTCTCAATACATTTTAGATATAGTCTTATTAACCCATTTGAATGATTGTGTATGTGCCTGCATGCTTAGTCACTAAGTTATGTCTGACTATTTGTGACACCATGGACTATCGCTTGCCAGGCTCCTCCGTCCATGGAATTCTCCAGGCAAGAATACTGAAGTGGGTTGCCATTTCCTACTCCAGGGAATTTTCCTGACCCAGGGATTAAACTTGTGTCTCTTGCATCTCCTGCATTGGCAAGTGGATTCGTTACTACTGAGCCACCTGGGAAGCTCTAATATTGAATGATCAGCTTATTCTGAAATGTGATTTGACAGGAAAAGACCTCCATTTTCCTACTGAGGTGTCCCAAATCTTCACATGAAATCAGTAATTAGGTGAGGACAACGAAGGGCCCTGTTAAGATGAGTATCTCATGGCATAGAGACAATTCATTCCTATCATTTTACCAATTATGAATGATTTTGTTGTTTTGTTGCTGTTGTTCAGTTGCTAAGTCGTGTCTGACTCTTTTTGGCCCCATGAACTGCAGCATGCCCAGCTCCTCTGTCCTCCACTGTCTCCTGGTGTTTGCTCAAATCCATGTCCATTGAATTCATGATGCTATTAACCATCTCATCCTCTGCTGCCCCCTTCTCCTTTTGTCTTTGATCTTTCCCAGCATCAGAGTCTTTTCCAATGAATTGGCTACTCCCACCAGATGGTCAAAGTATTGGAGCTTCAACTTCAGCAATAGTCTTCCCAATGAATATTCAGGGTTGATGTCCTTTAGGATTGACTTGTTTGACCTCCTTGCAGTCCAAGGGGCTCTCAAGAGTCTTCTCCAGCACAACGATTAATGATAAGAATCATTATTAATAGTGAAAGTGAAAGTTGCTCAGTTGTGTCTGACTCTTTGCCACCCCGTGGACTATACAGTCCATGGAATTTTCCAGGCCAGACTGCTGGAGTGGGTAGCCTTTCCCTTCTCTAGGTGATCTTCCCAACCCAGGGATCAAACCCAGGTCTCCCACACTGCAGGCAGATTCTTTACCAGCTGAGCCACAAGGGAACCCCTGTTAATAATGTCATTAATAATAAGATAACTTGAAAGTGTTTAGGCTCCGTGCTAATGAAGGTACAGACCTTAAATGTTATGTTCATCATTGAATCCATATCCTTTAGCATAGGATATGATAATCAGTAGGCATTCAGCAAACATGTGTTTAGTAAATGAATCATTAATAGATACACACCTAACTTTCCTGATAACAGTGAGGCTAGTAAAACTGAGATGGGGGACTGATGAAGACACGGCAAAAGTTTGAGTCAATATGAGTTACAGAATTTCACCTAGTGGTAATTTCACACAAATAAGAAGAGAAAGATGTATCTACATTCTTTTTAAAAAATTGATGAATTAACTTAGCTGTGCCAGATCTTAGTGGGGCACAAGGGACCTTTGACCTTCATTGTGGCATGAAAAGTCCTTTAGTTGCAGCATTCGAACTCTTAACTGCATCCGGTTTCCTGACCAGGGATCAAACTCTGGACCCCGGCACTGGGAGCTCAGAGTCTTAGCCACTGGATGGCCAGGGGAATCTGAAATCTTAAAAATATCTGCTTTCTTAACTTGATAAAGAAGCTTGAAAAAATCATTAGGTATGCAGGACCTTTGAAAATGCCTAAATTTCCTACTGTTCAATTCAGTTCATTCAGTCACTCAGTCATGTCTGACTCTGCGACCCCATGGACTGCAGCACAGCAGGCTTCCCTGTCCATCACCAACTCCTGGAGTTGACTCAAACTCATGTCCATTGAGTCGGTGATGCCATCCAACCATCTCATCCTCTATTGTCCCCTTCTCCTCCTGCCTTCAATCTTTCCCAGCATCAGGGTCTTTTCCAATGAGTCAGTTCTTCACATCAGGTGGCCAAAATATTGGAATTTCAGCTTTAGCATCAGTCCTTCCAATGAATATTCAGGATTGATTTCCTTTAAGATTGATTGGTTTGATCTCCTTGCAGTCCAAAGGACTCTCAAGAGTCTTCTCCAACACCACAATTCAAAAGCATAGATTCTTCAGTGCTCAGCTTACTTTATAGTCCAACTCTCACATCCATACATGACTATTGGGAAAACCATAACTTTGACTAGACGGATCTTTGTCAGCAAAGTAATGTCTGTGCTTTTTAATATGCTCTCTAGGTTTGTCATTGCTTTTAATTGAAATTAACAAGAGCTTTTTTCTCTGCAAGTTAGATGAACTTTTCTATAATTTTGTGTACAGATACAGTTTGGTAGAGGGCTTCCCCCGGTGGCTCAGCATTAAGGAATCTACCTGCATCACAGGAAACATAGGAGATGCAGGTTCAGTCCCCGGATCAGGAACATCCCCTGGGGGAGGAAATGGCAACCCACTCCAGTATTCTTGCCTGGAGAATCCCAGGGACAGAGGAGCCTGGTGGGCTACAGTCCACAGGGTTGCAAAGAGTTGGACACGACTGACTAAACACACACACATACACAGGTGGAGCTATCCAAATAAGTTATCATGTTAACTATGAGGAAGTTAATGTGAAAATAAATTGTGAAAATATGGACCTAACCACATGTTCATTACATGATCATGTAGCAACAGAGCTAATATTTTTACATGGGCAAATTTTTACTCCTGTGCCCTGTCTAAACAGAAGGGCCTGAGCTATGAATTCAGGTAGTCATCCCATAACTAGCAGTTTTCTATTCATATTTGCATAAAGTAATAATCATAAAGGAAAAATTTACTGAAAGCCTCTGACTTTTTTTTTTTAATCTCCAGTGTTCAGACTGCATCATAGTGCTTCTGATACAAGCGACAAAAACCGAGTTAAAAGCAGATTAAAGAAGTTTATTACCCGAAGACCTTCCCTGAAAACTCTGCAAGAAAAAGGACTTATTAAAGGTATAGAATATTTTATACTTTTACTGTAACAGTGATAAATGAATGTGCCTCTCTGTCAGTAGTTAGTTGGCTATAAAGGAGTTTTAGGAGATTTTATTCTTCTTAGGTTGCTTATTAAATGTTCTGCTCTATGACAGAAGGAAAAATAGCTCTCCAGAAAACTAATCCTGAGAAAATAAAGGTTGTATCATAAGATCATTGAAAAAATACCAGGTTTTGCCCTCAGAGGATCTGGGAGCCAAGAAGAAACATCCCAGTGGCCCATTAGAATGACCCCACATGCTGGAATAATCTTCGATGTACCTATTGCTCCAGAATATTTACTAACAGCATCCCTTCTCATTCTCAATTGAGTCTTTTTTTTTTTCCTTTTTTTAAAAATTTTATTTTATTTTTAAACTTTACATAATTGTATTAGTTTTGCCAAATATCAAAATGAATCCGCCACAGGTAAACATGTGTTGAATTGTATAATAAGTTATCTGATCACCTAGTCATAGTCTGAAGTAGGGCTAGGAAGAAAGTCTAAGATAAACTAGTGTCGTGAAAACTTACAGGTTTGAAAACTGGAGGACCCAGAACTCAATCTAAATTGAAATAAGCAGATATTTTGCAAATATGTGTAAAGTATATAAAATATCTTCCACCATTCCAACACCAGAATAGAAGAACCCTCTGGCATGATACTGTAATTGGGACTCAGACTTCTAGTCTACCACTCACTAATATTGATGTTGAGCAAGTTGTTATCTCTGAGCCTCAGAGATGTTATCTCAGAGCCTCTTCTTTTAACTGGGGATACTTATACCCATCACGGAGAAGACTCTTAAACAAATGAGATAATCCATTTAAAGTATTTAACAGTGCTTCTGGAATATAAGTATTCAAAAAATGTCCTCTGCTATCACTAATATTATTATCATTCATTACTCTTGTTGTTACCAGATAGATGAAAGGATGGATGGACAGACAAAACCAGTGATGTAGATTTTTATGACTGGAAATCACCTTATAGATCACAGAGGCAAATGTATTATTTTCCTAAGAAAAAAATATATTAATCAAGTCCATTATTCTCCCTGGTTTTCAGATTTTCTAACCAATGGACACATTTTGAAAATTAAATACAAGAAAGAATTTGAAAATAGGCTAAAATAAAGTACTAAAATAAACTTTGAGAATGAAGTGGAAAGACATCCTTATAGAAGTCAAAAAGTGATTTATGATACAAATATTTCTCAGGAACAGGGCAAAGCAGATAGTATTTTCGGCACTACTTGGGATGAGAATTATTTCAGTAGTTTACAATAGCCATCTGACCTATTAACTTCAGTCTCTTTTTAAAATAGGTGAACATATCACAAAAATCATCTAGCATTTTGAACCAATTGTGAAAGGTTAAATTTTGTGAAGCATGAACATACCTATCACTAATAGAGTGGAAAATTCTTTAACATAAGCATTTGGAAGTAGAACTAGCACCTGCTTTAAATCAGTCTTAAGCTCAGACTTTTACTCTCTGAAATGTCTTTTTCAGTGGACAGCATTTGGTCTTCTACAGATTCAACTTCACATCATCATATTGCAGTACCTCCAGTTCTACCTTAGAATTTATCCCATGGATTATCATTTTCTTAGAAAAAAATCAGTAGCATGTTACCTGCTATCATGACAAAATATAAACCCAGATAAGCAGCCCAAACAATTACAGTCTGACAAACTCCAAATTTTTCATGACTGTAGCAAAATAAAACGGGCTTTAATTCAGTGGCATGGTCTGGCCCCAATCAAAATGCTAAAGAATTAAAAACCATAGTGCTCTAGAATTGGTCTCAGAAAACAGCAGAGAAACTGGATGCCTGATGCAGTTTTCATACTGATGTAATGGAACCACTGAACACACTCCGATGGTACATTTCCTATCTTAAAGCTCCATTGCATTTTCACCATAGTTGACCAATGAGTCAGAATTCATTAGTAAGGCTATGGAAAATCTATGTGAAATTCCAATTTGATAAGCTTCCATTGTTGTCTTCAGTGGAATTTTCTTCCAAATACAGATCAAGTTATGCAAATGCACTCACTTCTTGGGCTTGTTTCAGTTTTAACTGTGAATTTTTTGTAAGGCTTCTGAGACTTTTTTTTTTTAACTGAATAGAAAGCATTAAACCAATTTTTAAAGATATCGACCCAGTCAAATTTAGTATGTTAAGTCCGTTTTCTTAGCATATTTAAGGCAAAGACTTAGGCGAAAAAATGAAAACAATGTTTTTGATTGGCTGTGAAAAATCACACAAAATAAATCAATGATTAACACTGAAATGGTTAATTTCTCCAAGTAAAATGACTTAACTCTTTCTAGAGAAGAATTATTTAGAAAAAAGGGATAATGCCTTTAAATGTGTCCTGGAGTGTGTTTTCCCAAATTATATTAAATATATATTCAAATAATATATATTTAATATATTCTTTTGCATATGTTGAGTAAAGACCTCCATTACTGAGGTTCAGGAAAGCTGTACATGGTAGTTTGGGTCTTACAAGCGTGCTTCCTGATACCTAGGAGGGGTTTGGCAAGGCCACAGCCACTTTTCAAAGTGTTTACGCTTTTATGCAACATTCCCAACAGATTGAGAGGCCTAAGCTTTGAATTCAACCAGCGTTTATTGAGCCCCCACTGTGGGGCAGGAAAGGCTGTGTTTTATTGACTTTCAATGCCCAGCAGAACAATATTCACAAAGCACTTTAGGTGAAAAGAAAACTGTCACAATATCGCACAGTATAAACTCAGGCACAAACCCTTTCTTTAAAACTTGATTTTTGGACTCATGAAGACCCGGCCAATATGTGATTTCATTGGCTTGATTTTAGACAGGGAAGTAGCCTCTTAATGGGGCTGCATTTTCTAATTTCTTTAATATGACTAATGAAAAGGGTACCTTATGATGCCAAAAAGGGGCCAGCAGAAAATTCTGAATTATCACCCAATGAAAAGAAATAGTAATAGCTCAGGTGGGTGTCACAATCATTGTGCCACTGCAGTAGTAGCTTCTGAAAAGCCTTCAATTTCTCCAAGTGCTTTCACATTTGCCAAGGGAATGGCAAGAGCTTTTTAAATGTATGAGTTTATTACATTGAGCCACTCACGGAAAACAAAACTCCAATCAATGTAATATGTAAATTATAGGGAATAGGGTACACTTTAGGGTGCTAGGTATGTTTGTACATGTCCTCTCCTTGCTTTTGGAACTGAAGTAATTGCTCATTAGCATCAGCCAAACTACCTTATGTAATCTTTCAAATAGCAGCATTGACATCCAAGAACATAAAACACAGGCAATGCAATTTTTAGAAAAGATAATAATTGGTTGGATTTTTAGGAGCAACTAACATTTCCTTATGTCAAAATGATAAAGACTATTGTGTATTTTGAAAGTGGTTTCTTTCATCTTTGTATAGAAAAAACCATACTGGATGACATTAGTAGAAATTGAGAGCAATGTGGTAATACTTCTGTTTTTTAATGTTTGTTATAAGGGAAACAGCCAGTATAAGGATTAAATAGTACACCTCCAGGATTTATGATGAAAAGCAGTGTTTTCCTGCCTCGTGCTCATTTTCTTCCTTATAGGGACCATTTGGGGGGGTTTCTATTTTTAGTTCTCAAGGCTGCCTCTCTATCTTAGTTATTATTATTTGGGGTATAGATTTTTGTTAATATCTTTCTTATCTTTAATGTTTCAATATCTTTCTTTATAAATTTCAGACATTACTTCAGGTTTATTTTACAGTGAATCTGACAATTAAACTAGACTTCATCTACCTGTCTTTTTCTCTCCCAAATACTCAAATACAATTGGCCTTACTGTTACTATTGGCTTCATCTGAAATATCCAACATACTTAAACCTCTGTTTATTGTTCTGTTGACCATAGACAATTGAGACTTAATGCCTCCACTGACAAGATGACAAGCAAGGTGTCCTTTTCCCCTTTCATCTCCTCTACTTTTGCTGTTAAGTCTTTACTTCTACATCATGAAAAGTTGTTTCACAGCCGCAATCAAGAATTCTACCCTCATCCCATATATTTCAAATCTAAATGTGAAAGAAGTGATCAGTCATGTAATCATGTAGATATTACAAAATTTTTCACCAAGTAGTGTGCCAGATTGGATTAATTTATCCATAGGTCTGATACCAGGCTTTATTGGCTGCACAAATTATAATGTTATTATTTTTAAAGCTTATGCTTCATCATTTGCTTATAATTGTGCTATTGTTTAGCTTGATACATTTTGGGATTGTGAATTTCTTGTACAGATGTTTATCTCCCAAAGTTTTCTTTTTCATTGCTTTCTGAGTTTTACATCCTCAAAGGATTTAGTCCTCTCTACTAAACATTTTATGTACCTTAGTCTGTGACTCCCTAGGTTTTACCCCAGAATATCTTCTAAAACCCTTCCATCATCCTACTCCATTTGTATTTTTGGTTGCTTTCCAGGTTTCACTTTGGTTGTTGTTATTTAGTTGCTAAGTAGTGTCCAACTGTTTGTGACCCCATAAACTGCAGCATGCCAGGCTCCCCTGTCCTTCACTATCTCCTGGAGCTTGCTCAAATTTATGTCCATTGAGTCGGTGACGCTATCTAACCATCTCATCCTCTCCTGCCCTCTTCTCCTTTTGCCTTCTATCTTTCCCAGCATCCGGATCTTTTTCAAGGAGTTGGCTCTTTGTATTAGGTGGTCAAAGTGTTGGAAATTCAGCTGCAGCATTAGTCTAGCAAATATTCAGGGTTGATTTCCTTTAGGATTGACTAGTTTGATCTTCTTGCAGTCCAAGGAACTCTCCAGAGGTTTCTCCAGCATCAGAATTCCAAATCATCAGTTGCTCAGCCTTCTTTTTGGTCCAACTCTCACATTCATCCATACATGACTACTGGAAAAACCAGAACTTTGACTATATGGACCTTTGTCAGCAAAGTGATGCCTCTGCTTTTTAATATGCTGTCTAGGTTTGTCATAGCTTTCCTTCCAAGAAGCAAGTATCTTTTAATCTCATGGCTGCAGTCACTATCTGCAGTCATTTTGGAGCCCAAGAAAGTAAAATCTTTCACTGCTTTCACTTTTTCCCATTATATTTGCCATGAAGTTATGGCCATGATCTTAGGTTTCTTTTTTTTGTTTTACGTTGAATTTTAAGCCAGCTTTTCACTCTCCTCTTTCCCCCTCACCAAGAGACTCCTTAGTTCCTTTTCACTTTTTTCCATTAGAGTGGTATCAGCTGCATATCTCTTCTAAAATCCTTCCATAATCTTACTCCATTTGTGTTGGTTGCTTTCTGTGCTTCACCTTTATTACTCTGTGATTTCCTTTCATTGATCTGAGCTGTATTCACTGTCTTCTGAATCCCATGCCTTTTCTTTCTTGCTTTAATTTCTTCTCTTATTATGTAACAGCCTTCAGTAACTCATTTAGAAAACATGAGACCTTGACTGTCTAAAAATATCTTCAGTATGTCCATACACTTAATCAATAGTTTTGTTGTGCATAAAATCCCATTGCCTCTAGAATATAGAGTTGCAGTTTCCATTCTTACTCTTGTTCCTTTGAATTCTTTTTTCTTTCAGAATCGTTGATTTCTTTTGTCTGTTGTTTTTTTTTTGATGGGGGGAGTCTTTGAGATTCTATAGTCAAGATAATGTATACAGTTGGCAGAATTTTTAAATTTTATTTTGCTTGGCACTCAACTTGAAGAATTGTGAATCTTTGGCTCTGGAATTTTTTCTCTTTCTTATTATGTTAATAATTTTCTCCCATCAGTTTTCTGTTGCCCTCTTTGTGATCTTTAGGATGTGAGTATTAGATCATCAGAATTGGTTTTTCTCGTGTTCTGAAAGAATTCTCAGTTTCATCATACTTTTTGCTTCAACAATTATATTTTCAGTTTTCTAGACATCCTTCTTCTTCTCGGTTCTTTTTTACACACCTCACTCTCTCGCATTATATGAGGACAAGTTTTGTTTGACCATGCTGCTCCCATTCCTAATAGTGAGGATGATACTTAACACTCAGTAAACGTTAATTCATTGAATAAGAGAGAAAATAGAAAATAGATTATATTTTTTTCTAACTTATCAACTTGTATAAATTACAATTTGCTGTTGTTTTGGACTTTTAATTTTAAGATTTTCTCTTCTTTGAATCATCAATGTCATCTGCATTCCTTTTACTCATATATTTGTCTGATTCTCTTTCCATCACATTAGTAACTTCACCCCCATGTCTGGTTGGCCATTGCTCTTCGTTCTTGTTACAAAATGAGGCTCCACAAAAATGAGCTGTAATTCTGCATACATGGGTAGAGCTAGCTTGTCAGTGGTATGTTTTTGCTCTAGGGTGATCTATAGGAACTATCAAACCTGCTTGAAATATCAAATATCTCCATAGGGTAGTGTATGCCTTATATACTTTTGCTAAACTGAATAAATCTGTGTACAACTTTTTATAGTGAGAGAAAATTTTCAACTCTCTTTTATAATTAAGAGAATTGAGTTTATTTGAAAGCATAACAGCTTTAGAATGTGACTAAGTTAAAGGTAAATTCTCTCATTTATCAGTTATAAATTTAATATTTGGTTATCAACTTTTGGGTTTATAAAATTTACATCATAAAATTCAAATGAAATTATATTTAAGTTTATTTATTTTAAATGTAAATGAAAGAATCTCACATAGTGCCCAACTTATCTTAAACATTCAGCAGCTCCCTTGTTTCCTTCCTTCCTTCCTTCTATCTTTCCTTCCTTGATTTCATCTTTCTTTCCTTTTTCCCCCCTTCTTTCTTTTCTTACTTATGTTTATAGAGGAAATCATGACCAAGATGACCCTAGGAAAACACTCTCTCAAGTATTCTTTTAATGTTTGAGAAATTAATCCAGACAAGTATCAAGGAAAGGAAGCAGTAATTCATTTCTTCAAGGAAAGTGTAAAAATCATTTGCAATTGGCTCATATTTACCATTTTGGGTAATTTTTATTATGGTACTCTTTATACAAAAATGGGCATGAGCTCATTTTCTTTTCTATCTACACCCACTAACATGGTGTCATCCAATTGCTAAAATGTTTAATAATTATCCAAACAGACAATTGTTTAAGTTTCTGGCATATGAGAAAATAATATCTTTGACATCACAGTACTTTTGTAAAATATATGTTCTACTAAAGAGTAAAGAAAGCTTTGCCATCCAAGTTGCTGATACAAGTTATTAGCCCTAAAGTTTCAGCAGTCATGTTTATGAATAGCAAAATCATTGAGTTAAGAGGACAGTATTTTTAAAGTAATTTGTTAGAGCTAATGTATGACAAAGTAACCTACCTGTCACATTGTTAATTTAAGCAAAATATATATGAGCAACACTGCAATATACCTTTGAGTAGAGATATGCTCCAACTTGCCACATTATCAGTGTTAGTCTGAGAATAATTATATTTGAATTTATATACTGGGGCATGGGTCTATCATTGCTTGGGCCTGAAATACTCTCACAACTTCCACAATATGCATTAATGTGCTTAAAAATATCTTGTAAATCTTCTTTTCTTTAAACTTCTTTATGGTTCATAATTGAACT
Organism: Bos javanicus; assembly: GCF_032452875.1. Taxonomy (NCBI): domain Eukaryota; kingdom Metazoa; phylum Chordata; class Mammalia; order Artiodactyla; family Bovidae; genus Bos; species Bos javanicus. The sequence continues at coordinate 53,289,333 of NC_083869.1, read as the reverse complement.
GTGATCCTTACGTGTGAGCTGTGTCATGATTTAATATTAACCAAAATTAATAGCCAACCTTAAGCTGCTTTATCTTGGCCTATAAGCTTCCTGGTTCCTCTGCATTTATAGTTCCCAGGCAGTTTCTGTTATTTAAAGGCTCTTGGGAGCAAATGTGTTCATAATAGAGTACCACATAGCTAGCTTTTGTTCAATAATAAAATACAGGTCACCACGAAAGATGGCAAATGTTGAGGAAAAAGTGCACCTGGCTAGCAGGTTAAGCCCATGTCTTTTAAAAGCCTGTTATCCAGAGAGGAAATGATCCTGATATTATGAGATATTAAAAGCAAAATAACTTCAGAGCAACAAGAGAGAAATGAGGTTCAGAAATGGGAGCAAATTAGGTAAGGGGGAAAGAATGAGCCAGAGTAATGACTTGGTTTCCCTGTGGTTCAAGAACTTATTTTCTTATGGAAGGAGAACTTTTCACACAGCATTCATTAGAATATATTATTTGAGATGGTGACTTACCTATACTTGATTTTTAGTATCTACAAAATGATATTATCTGTAATTTCCTGCTATAAACTACTATATTTCATATGTTTGCAGGTAATATTATTTTTCTACTATTCTCCTTTTTTCTTCCTTTAAATTATATTACTAACATTTGAGTTGAGTTCTCAAGATCTCTGGTTGTTTTTAGGTAAAAGAAAGTTCTGGATAATATCAGCCTTTAGCACTAAAGCTGACTGTATTCCTAGTAACAGCATTCTAAATACGGAGAATATAAAATGAATAAGACCCAGTTGATTTGAAAATAGCATACTGGCATTTTGTTGTTAGCCAATGGCCTCTAAAACCCATATTAATTCTTGTCCTGGCAGAAGATGTTGGGTTTAGCCATTCCATGGACTATTTATTATTAAAAGACTGCCCAGTGTTTTGGCACAGCTTACAGAGTTAGTCTAATCTTGGTGAGAGTTCGAAATATTGTTTTTAAGCCTTCCAGTTTGAGGACTGACAAGTTTTCATAAAGTAAGAAGAAATCAGCATGAGCACCAGTAAGGAAACAGTACCAGGTAGAGACAGGTTTTGTTTTGTAATAAACCATGTTTTAAGCATACTCTGTGCTCTAATTCAAATTGTATATGTTTGTGCATATGTGTTTGGGCATGTATGCATGTGTCTGTAGATCATGTACAGGATAAGAAGCCTCTCCTCCCTCCCTGACATTGCACCAGCCCAAGTTTATTTGCTCTCTGAAGCATATCCTCAACTAGTTGCAGATGACCAAGTCAGGCCAATGTGATTATTTCCTTCCTGGGTCAAAAGGCTGCTGTGCTGCCCTCTGGAGAGGCGGTCTATGACCGCTCAATCCTCTAATCACATCCTAAATCTTTCCTCCATGAAACCACCTGAAGAGAAGAAAAAGATGCAGGGCTCTCGTCAGTGTTCACAGGAGTCCCTCTTTTAAAGGTTAGCATTTATTATTGATACCCTGCTGTTCTCCAGCAGGTGTTCTCATACCACACAGTTCCCTCATGACTCCTAAACCCAGCTCACAGGCAGGGGAAGATTCTTCAGCTGAATTCTTGTTAGCTTTTCAGGACCTCGGTAGACTGTACAGACTGCATCCAAAACCAGTGCTGGCACTTTACCTTCTCCTTTGTAGTTGTTGTAATTCTGTTGCTGAAAATACATTGATTTCATTTTGTAGTGGGATGGATAATGGAGGGAGAGGAAACCAGAGTTTCTTTCTGACCGGGAGATGGAAAACTTGAACAAATGTGTGTATAAATGCTTCATATATAGTGAGATGAATTCAGTTTTTCATAGTGCTTGGAAAAGGAGGTACTCATGGTATGATTGGAATTCGAGAGTCCATTTGTATGTATGCTGACTGTGTCTCTGGAGATGATACAATTCAGAGCTCTCCCAACCAGTTTCTCCTCATGAGGGTCCACATTCAGCAGATATGTGGATGGCTACGAGCATAGGAAATGTTGCTGCTGCTGCTGCTGCTGCTAAGTTGCTTCAGTCGTATCCGACTCTGTGGGACCCCAGAGATGGCAGCTCCCGTCCCTGGGATTCTCCAGGCAAGAACACTGGAGTGGGTTGCCATTTCCTTCTCCAATGCATGACAGTGAAAAGTGAAAGTGAAGTCATTCAGTCATGTCAGACTCTTCGTGACCCCATGGACTGCAGCCCACCAGGCTCCTCCATCCATGGGATTTGCCAGGCAAGAATACTGGAGTGGATATGTTACCATCAATAATTCATTTTGACATATCTTAACATGAAAATGGGCTTCCCTAGTGGCTCAGTGGTACAGAATCTGCTGGAGACGTAGGTTCGATCCCTGAGTTGGGAAGATTCCTTGAAGTAGGAAATGACAGTCCACTCCAGTATTCGTGCATGGGAAATCCCATGGACAAAGGAGTCTGGTGGGCCACAGTCCATAGGGTCACAAAGAGTAGGACACGATTTAGTGAGTAAACAACAACAAAGATTGATATAGTGCTCTTTTTATTTCCTCCAGCATCACTGACAGTGTGGCCTACAAATCTTTCCTCTTAAATTCATGTCTATTATAAATCAGAAATGTTCCACAAATTCCCAACATAAAGGAAAAAAAGAAATGTATCATTTTACTGGGGGGAACAAATATAAGAATATCTCTCTTGTCCAATATAAAAATATCTCTTTTGACTTGTTACCCTATCTGATTAGTGACATTGAAATTTGACCAGCCTCTGTAAAATTTAATCATCAGAAAAATAACTGTATCACAAAAATACTATTCCAGCATATTCAACTTTTCTCTGGGAAATAGGCAAGATGCCATATCAGAATTTGGATAATCATAATTGGTGGTCTGTCAGTATTAGTCACACTGCAACATGAGGAGGTATTATCTCCCAACTTTCCTTTGAAATTGACTATGTTGCTCTAAGTGTGTTTTATCAAAGCATTTTCTGGGGCAACAGATCTGAAAACATAAACTTTATGTAGCATTGTTCCTCCTTAGATATTTCTCTTTAATATGTCCTTTCTTTTTGAAGATAAAATAAAAGTACATAAAAGAGTTCTGGGAATAGGCAGCTATATGTCATAAATACCCTTCACTCCCCCTTGCCCAGGGCCCCTGGAGCCCCCAAAATTTGGAAATAATTTGATTGAAGTGATGACTGCCTTGATCTTGTTTGAATACTCCTCCTTCTTCATTGTCTTTTCTCTATGGGAGGCAACAGTCCTGTCATGGAGTCATTCCTGGGAGAGAAAGAGGTATTTCAAGCAACCATATTTTCCAAACACAAAATTGAGACACATGGCCTGACAATGACATAATATTTGAAATCGAGACTGTGCTCAAAGATCCAGAACATATGGTTGAAAGAGTTTTCTTATAAAAAGCCACTATTAAGACACTTTCTGTATTCTTATTCACAAAGGGCACATTCCTCCATCCCTTTTATTCTCGTGTTAAAATTATTACCCATACGTGGGAAGACTAGACCACTTTTCCCTCAAATGTGTTGCCTTGGCAGTGCAAAAAGCACCCTGTTGACTAAAAAGTTAAATGCACAGCCATCAAGGAAGCAATGCAAACCAGACTGCCAAACATATTATGAATATATTGCGCTTCTTAAAAATGCTAGTTGGTTTTTCGTACTGGAGTATTGACTAACTGTCTGCGTTTGATGTATGGTTTACCAGCCTGATGTCGACTTATGGTTAGAGCTTAACTTGTTAGTTCTGCTTTTGCAGCCAATTCAGAATAACTACAGATGCCTTGAGATATTAAAATTGACTGCTCAAATGGACTCAGTGTGGGAGTTTCATTGGTTTTAAATTGATAACAGCTGAAAGAGTGAATGATTAAAGTGTACATGAGCGTAGGACACAGCTCTTTCACAGGAACTCTTGTGAACAAACTCCCTGAGTGTGGGAATATTTTCTGTCTTTTTATATCATAGTTGTGCCTAAGCAATCTTGAGTTAAATTTTAAAATTGCACAGAAAAAATCAGAAGCCTACAGGAGAAATAATTCCTGAGAAACTGAGATAAATTTTGATGAAGTAGGTTTCTATTCTATAGGGAACGTTTAAAGTTAAGTGGCATTCCATAAGGTGGTAATTGTGTCTATTTCCCAGGCATTTGAGTTAAATAAGCTGTATAGGAAGCATAAACTGTCATAATAGAAGGGCGTGCAAGTGTTGTGTACATCTCTTTTTTCAACTTGCAAAACGTGAAGCACAAAAGTGCCTTATCACAGATAAGTCAAACAAAGCCTTCTCTTTGCTTTCTTATTCTCCTGGGAACAGTTATTATTGTTTTCATTATTTAAAAAGATGATCAGAACACTTTCTTCTCACACAATAAAGAAAACATAAAAGAGAAATAAGAAAACTTTTCTCTCCCTCATCAAATCAACAACATTTATGCAATAAAAAAAGATTTTATGAGTATGTACTTTCACAGTTTAACAGTAGCTTAGGGGAAAAACCCAGGAAAGAAAAGAATACAGAGTCATTTAAAGAAGTTTATAAGAAACAGTGATGATGGTGATGGACAGGGCTGATGACGGTGATATTCTGGTGATGGACAGGGAGGCCTGACGTACTGCAGTCCATGGGGTCGCAAAGAGTTGGACACGACTGAGTGAACTGAACTGATAAGAAATGAATATTTGTTTATATATGTCTTCAACTTACATTTTTCTCAAGAGTTCAGTTATTATTACTGTTGTGATTACATATATGTTATTACAATGTGTTATTACATATTGTGACCTAACTCCATCTTATATTTTCAATTGTCTCTAGCATTTTTCTTACCTTTGATAATATGTTTAAAAAATACTTGGAATACTTTGTATAGCTAACTGATACTGAGCACTAACCTATAATATTAAAGTTGTGTGTGTGTTAGTCTCTCTGCTGCTGCTACTGCTGCTAAGTTGCTTCAGTCGTGTCCGACTCTGTGCGACCCCATAGATGGCAGCCCACCAGGCTCCCCCGTCCCTGGGATTCTCCAGGCAAGAACATTGGGGTGGGTTGCCATTGCCTTCTCCAATGCATGAAAGTGAAAAGTGAAAGTGAAGTCACTAAGTTAATGTCTGACTCTTAGCGACCCCATGGACTGCAGCCTACCAGGCCCCTCCGTCCATGGGATTTTCCAGGCAAGAGTACTGGAGTGGGGTGCTGTTGACTTCTCCAGTGTTAGTCTCTCAGATCAGACCAGATCAGTTGCTCAGTCCTGTCTGACTCTTTGCAACCCCATGAATCACAGCACGCCAGGCCTCCCTGTCCATCATCAACTCCCGGAGTTCACTCAGACTCACATCCATGGAGTCAGTGATGCCATCCAGCCATCTCATCCTCTGTTGTCCCCTTCTCCTCCTGCCCCCAATCACTCCCAGCATCAGAGTCTTTTCCAATGAGTCAACTCTTCGCATGAGGTGGCCAAAGTACTGGAGTTTCAGCTTTACCATCATTCCTTCCCAAGAAATCCCAGGGCTGATCTCCTTCAGAATGGACTGACTGGATCTCCTTGCAGTCCCAGGGACTCTCAAGAGTCTTCTCCAACACCACAGTTCAAAAGCATCAATTCTTCAGCGCTCAGCATTCTTCACAGTCCAACTCTCACATCCATACACGACCACAGGAAAAATCATAGCCTTGACTAGATGGACCTTTGTTGGCAAAGTAATGTCTCTGCTTTTGAATATGCTATCTAGGTTGGTCATAACTTTCCTTCCAAGGAGTAAATGTCTTTTAATTTCATGGCTGCAGTCACCATCTGCAGTGATTTTGGAGCCCAGAAAAATAAAGTCTGACACTGTTTCCACTGTTTCCCCATCTATTTGCCATGAAGTGATGGGACTGGATGCTATGATCTTCGTTTTCTGAATGTTGAGCTTTAAGCCAACTTTTTCACTCTCCACTTTCACTTTCATCAAGAGGCTTTTGAGTTCCTCTTCACTTTCTGCCATAAGGGTGGTGTCATCTGCATATCTGAGGTTATTGATATTTCTCCCGGCAATCTTGATTCCAGCTTGTGTTTCTTCCAGTCCAGCGTTTCTCATGATGTACTCTGCATATAAGTTAAATAAGCAGGGTGACAATATACAGCCTTGACGAATTCCTTTTCCTATTTGGAACCAGTAGTCTCTCAGTCATGTCCAATTCTTTGCAGCCCCATGGACTGTATCCCTCCAGGTTTCTCGGATAATGGGGATTCTCTAGGCAAGAATACTGGAGTAGGTTGCCATTCCCTTCTCCAGGGGATTTTCCTGACCCAGGGATCGAACCCAGGTCTCCTGCATTGTAGGCAAATGCTTTACTGTCTGAGCCACCAGGGAGGACAGTAATGAAGTTGGGATTTATTAAAGAAATTTCATATATAAAGTATATACTTCTAATAATATTAGTAGATACATATATATGTTCAGACATGTAAGATAATCATTATAAAGAATGCTATAATTTTAAAGCAAAATAAGTCATATATATTTGGCCAATATTTATAAGAAAATTTACTATACATTTATTGCTGAAATTTTGCCCCAAATTATAACCTATGTACCTAGAGTAAATCCTAAAATTGCCTAACTTGATGCCTTCCTGAGATGCATACAGCTATTGAATTGTGCTTGGTGTTGTGATGGATAACTTGGGCAGATAGCTATCTAAGAGGCTATTACAAGGATTGACATCTTCATCAGATTTAATTCACTTAGAAATGTAAGAGCAAAGGAGAGAAATTTTCATTCTCTTTCAACAGTTGTTGAGTTCCAATTTTTTAATGATTTTCTTATCTACCCATATTAGACAGGAGGGAGATTTTAGAAGAGATGTAATCCAAGTTAAACACATGTGAGGGTCATTAACTTGAATATATCACTCCTAACTTATCCCTTTGAACTTGGAACTCAAACTCATAGGAGGGAAAAAATGATGGAGGCGGAAGAGGACTGGCCTCGGTTAACCTCACAATGAAGGAATCTATCATGCACTAGAGGCTGAGAAATAAGAAAACAGATGGTCTGAAAATAATGTCTTGAGGATATCTTAGCATCTTGATATTCCAAATAATCTAAATTTCAGAAAAGCTATTATTCCCCCAGATTCCTTCATCATTGCACCACCTCATACATTCCTTCTCTGAACAGTATAACATTATGGTTACGTCTTTTGTGACTGTACATTTCAAATGTACTGGGGCCTTGAGCATGGTACAATTTTTTTATCTTAAAAAGTAATTAGCATAGGATAAATTCAATATTATGTAAAGAATTTGACAGGACCTCACTTAATGTTTTTTAGAAACAATTAACATGTCAGAAGAGGAAGTGAGAGCGCTTTTTGGTCATAAATCTGTTTACATAATTACCAGTTGAAGAAGTCAAACATTTTAGGAGGAAAAAAAATGCAAGGTTAGACCCTGTTTTCATCAAAATCAGGATTCTCAATGATGTCAGATATCTCAAGTTCTCTAACATAAGGTTTTTTATTCATGTATACACTTGTATGCATGCCCCTTTAATCAGAAAAATCACATATTAAAAGTATGATTGAATAATCTTTGAAGAAAAGTAATATTGGTTAGAAATACACTGTCCATTACACACAAGGAAAGACAATTACTTACATCTGTGTGGGAAGTTATGTTCAATTCAAGATGCCACAGCAATATGGAGAAAGTATTTCAAGGGTGGCAATATAGTGTAGGTATTAATATATAAGCTTTCCAAATATGACCACATGGGGCCACATGCCAGGGCACTTTATCAGTAAGATGCCTGTCCCGAACTGCCATTGTGGAGGACAGATTGGAAAGCAGAAAATCTGGCCAGGGAACTGTGGCCTCAGAAAGGATTGATGGGCAGGAGGTAGATGGTGGGGGAAAACAAGATCACAACCCTGCACTAATACCACGTAGAGAATAAATAGCATATTGGAGACAGTTGGGGAGGTGGGACAGCTTATCTAAGGAATTCTGGAGAAGGTAGTAAGTACTTTTGGGTAAAGTTCTAGTGGAAAACATTTCCCAGTGATCATCCAAAGCCATCTGTCCCTACAATCAGTTATTATAGTATGAACACTACCGAATGCCTAGAGAAAGCTTCTGTCTCCCAGATGCAGTTCTCTAACTCAAGAGTCTGAGAAGCTGCCATGTATATGTGTGTTGAGCTCCAGTTTCACCTGCTGAGCTGGATGGTAGACATTCAACTGAGACCCACTGCATGGAGTCTGTGCTAATCCATTTGCCGTACCATCTGGTGGTTAGGGGTGGTGGAAGCATCCTTTGCTGGAGAAGGTCCCAGCCTGTTGCCTCCATTATCACCAGCCTAGACTCCTAGACTACAAGAATATCTAACAAGTAATGCAGCAATGCTGTGCATCCTTGGGAAAGAGAGGTGCTTGAACACAAAACTGTACTTAGTTTTGTATGATATTTAAGTATATAAAGAACACTTGAAATAATGAAATATGTGAAAGACTATTTCCCCCATTGGGTCTGGGGGCATGTGGTGTGAACTGATGAGATGATAGTGACCAACTCTCCCTGTGATTTTTGAAAGAGCTATATGTAACCTGTTTTACTCAGGGAAACAATGTATTGCAGTCATTAAGCCACAAAGATGGTTGAATTTTGAACTAGATTTGAAGTCTGTCTTGGCTCTGCTGCTTATTTTTTGTGAATTAGGGCAAAGTAATGAAATCTGCTGTCTTAACACTTTCCAGATATTACCTCTTAGGATTGTTGGTACTATATAAAGAATAATCAACATAGCAAGTAATAGCTATTCATTCTTATACTCCTAATTCTTCTCTTATTATCTCAGAGCATATTGTATGTGCTTCTTCTCCTGGATGCAGAGTAGATATTCTGAAAATTTCAAAACAGATAAAATATGATGAGATTTTTGTGAGACTGCGTTAATAAAACCAACATGTGGAGCATCCTATCCACTATGTACTATGGTATCCAATAACAAGGCTAAAGAACTCTGCTTGCATTTCTTTATGCTTTGATGGTTATTTACATTACCTACGCATCAGTTCAGTTCAGTCGCTCAGTCATGTCCGACTCTTTGCGACCCCATGAATTGCAGCACGCCAGGCTTCCCTGTCCATCACCAACTCCCAGAGTCTACTCAAACTCATGCCCATCGAGTTGGTGATGCCATCCAGCCATCTCATCCTCTGTCGTCCCCTTCTCCTCCTGCCCCCAATCCATCCCAACATCAGGGTCTTTTCCAATGAGTCAACTCTTAGCATGAGGTGGCCAAAGTACTGGAGTTTCAGCTTTAACATCATTCCTTCCAAAGAAATCCCAGGGCTGATCTCCTTCAGAATGGACTGGTTGGACCTCCTTGCAGTCCAAGGGACTCTCAAGAGTCTTCTCCAACACCACAGTTCAAAGGCATCAATTCTTCGGCGCTCAGCTTTCTTCACAGTCTAACTCTCACACATACTCGTAAATCACTATTTTCTAAGAGGATACAAAGTTTCATAAAGCAGAATCCCCCAAGAAATGAGTGAGGGAGGAAAATGCACAACAAATATGGCATAATATATCAAATGTCAATTGCTTCAAGGGAGATTCAGGTCATAGATTTGGGAAAATTACAAGTGGAAAAAGAAGTGGGAAAGATTACTATTTCTTTTACTCTATGGCCCTTAAACTGAACCTTAAAGTTTTTGGATATGAGAAGAAATGAGTGAGACATGCAAAGTATACAGTTCTAGGAAAGCATGAGTAATAGTGACTTGGATGAAATAGAAAGGATTTAATAAGTCATGGTGGCAGGTGGTTTGCATAGGGCCAGGCTAAGGACCTTGTACTTTATATTATGAGCAATGTTATTATTCACTCAGTACCATTACATATTTTGTATTTATTTGATGAACATATATTGAGGACCTACCATCTGGTAAGTGATAGACTGGATGTTGGGCCCACCAAGATGTGTAAGGTGAGATTCCTTTCTTGAAAATTAGACACTGCCTAGAAAGAAGTATTCTATATTAAAATACAATTATGTCCATATCTCGCCAACTTGGCTCCATTTGAAAAGTCCAATGGAAATACATATAGTTATCCCTTACTATCCACAAAGGATTGGTGCAAAATTTGAAGATGCTACAACCCTGTGTGTAAAATGCTACAGTACAGTCATTTCTCTGTATTTGCTGGTTCTACATCCTCGTATATGTGAAGGACTGATTATATTAGAAAGCTGCATTATGAAATTAATTTTACTTAATTCCTATTTAACCTCAATGGGCCACGTCCCAGCAACCTGTTACTGTGAATGAAGTAACAATGACATGAAGGTAGCAAGGTTTCATAGGTAGCAAATATCACAAGTCTTGACTCCCACCTGTATCATCATAACAATTCAGCCTTTCTGTTTCCAATGTCTCCCTAGCTATCTCTGGGACTCCTGGAGTATATCACATCTGAGGAGAACTGCTCTCTTCATGTTCTTCTTCTCTGATTCCTCTTCTTTGATATCCCATCACCTACAAACTGGCCAAGGAAGGCAATTTGTCATGGCCACAGACAGCCAGTGTCTTCTGATCAATGATTGCTTCAGTGCCTACTTACTGTCCAGAAGTTTCCAAACCTACAAAACCTTTCAGGGGCTGCAATCCCTCTGCTTCCACTGAATTTCTGGCTTTACTCTGCCTCCAGAGCAATCCAGAAGACGGCCCTGCTCCCAGACAACTATATAGTTCATTTGATTTTTTTAGGGCCTGAAGCAACAGTGCTTAGGCTTTGAATCTCACAAAGTGAGAAACTAGCTTCTTTCCATTCTCTCTGAGGCCCTCTCCTCAACAGAACTCGGATCAGCTAGAATACATGAAGCATTCTTCCATCTCTGAGAATTCCCACTGATTCCACAAGCTCAAAATCCTTCTCAAGCAAGCCACTTCTCAAACAGACTGTTGGTGTTTTCACCAACAAATATTAACACTTGCAATTAGACATCTGGGTAGTGACCATCACTCTGCCAATTCATTTGGTAGACCCAACCATTTCATCTTTAATTATGCCTGTCCCACCTTGGGAGGCCCTGTTAGCTGGAAAAGTAATCCGAAGTGTATGAAATAAACCCAGAAAATGTATGCAAAGTGCATCTCCCAATGAAAGTGAAAAGTGTTAGTCACACATTTGTGTTTGACTCTTTGTGACCCCATGGACTGTAGCCCGCCAGGCTCCTCTGTCCATGGAATTTTCCAGGCATGAATACTGGAGTGGGTAGCTATTCCCTTCTCCAGGGGATCTTTCCAACACAGGGATCGAACCTGGGTCTCCTGCATTGCAAGCAGATTCTTTACCCTCTGAGTTACCAAGGAAGCCCATCTTCCAATGAGATATCTATTTATTGAATTCTGTGGACAGCCCTGGGACAGGATAAGCTGTTTTAGAAATGTTAGTGCAAAGTCACTTTCTACAGTAAGGGCTGAGAAAGAAATACACACCATGTTTTACTGGAAGCCCCAAAAGAGACAACATGTTTTCGTAAATGTGTGCATCATGGCCTATTAATTTGGGCTCCTAACCCCTTCTCTCCAATTACGTTCCTGGAAATGTTTTTCAATTTCTTTGCATAAAATAATTAGAGTACGACAGAGAGCAGGCAAACCTGCACAGGGTATACGCCACACCTCCACGGAGCTAGCCAACACTTTCACAGAACCACACCGTTCCCCAGCTCTTAATATGGTTTATTATCAAATCCTTTACCTGCCTCAAAGCACTTTTCATCAAAGCTGCTTTTAAGCTGAAGCTGAGGACCGAAGAATGCCTTTAACAGAATCCTGAAATAGCTTTTAACCCAAGGCTGAGAAGAGAAAGTGCTTTTAACCTAAAGTGCTTCCCTCTTAGGTACTTCAGCATGTACCTAGCACTCAGCATTAGTAGCTGTGAGAACACCCTTAAGACCCAAATGAAAGAGACTCCATTATAGATATTCAAACCCATTATATTAATATATTACAAGTAATATTTGAAATCATTAAGCAGTTTTACTCCAACTAAATTTAAATCTTTTCTTATTGAACTATGCATTCATGCAAATAAATTGAAGTCTTATCACCTGGGATTCTAACAAATCTATGCTGATATTAGGAGGAGTACAGTGTTATTTCCTAGATTTTACTTAATCTAGAGTGAGTCACAATTTCCACACCTTCTCCACCTTAAAAGAAACTTTCAACTTTTATCAATCACTGAATGACATTACCAGCTTTAGTCCCTATTATTATGGGTTAAAAGGTAATTTTATTAAATCATTTAGGTTTAATTCAATCAAATATCTGAATAAATTTCATGTATAAAGTTTTCTTCTTATCCTCATCACTCAAGCAGAAATAAAAGTACTGATTCCATAGTAATTTTAACCCCAGTGAAGTTCCTTCTAAGTGAAGTAAGTAGACGACTTAATCTATAAAAATATTGACTTCAGAGTAATTGTAATAAGTTGTATGCTTGAGCAGTTAAGCTCCATGGACAGTTTTCTAGTTTAAAAACATAAATTGTACACAAATAGGGATAAAGTAGCAAAGTTTGACATCATTAAATTTTATTCCCTTTTCCTTTGATAGACCCCCTCAGTAATGCTAATAAAATGATGATAGGCGAAGGAAAAACAGAAAATATTGTCAACCCAAAATGTAAATAATCAGCCTTTGCTAAGCAAAATTTGGTAATGTTGATCATCCAAAGTGCATTAATGCAAACTAAACTGAAATACATTTCTTTCATACTCAAGTTATCATAAAACAGTCATTACATAAAAGTCACTTTTTTATATACATTGTCTTCTCTTATTCATATATCCATTCATTCACTTATTCATGTATTCATTCATTTACTTATTCACTTATTTTTACTTGGCATCCAGAAGGGAATGTAATAGGAGGCAATAGAAATACATCTATTTCTATAGGAAAGAGGAAAAATTTTGTTTATCTTGTTCTATTGTATAAAGCTTCCTTCACCTTGAATATTCTTTTCTAGCTTCTTCTTCCTAGTAAACTTCTTTTCATTTTTAGTCTTCCAGCTCAAAGTTACCAACTCCATAAAGCCATTTCTGTCTTCCTCATTCTGAATCAGTCCTCTTTTCTGTTTATCCCCACACTATAATTTCATTGTTTGAGACTTTTAATACCTTCCAAGGAGACCGTGAATTGTCTCTGGTGGACTAAAGAGCATCTTAACTTCACTCTGCTTTAAAGGGAGTAGGAAAGAAGGGACGGAGGGCATCAAATCTTTCAGTGGTTTTAGAATTCCTATTTATTTACAATTTCTCATTCCTTCTTGTGGAAACTTTTAAGCCACTGGGTGCTCCTTTAGTGAAGACTGCCCCTTACACCAGCCTCCAGATGTTGGGCTACTCCTGTGTTAAGTCTTTGAACTTCTCTTCTCTTTTCCTTTTCCTTCTTAGACTACTGAGCACTATTCAAATATTCCAGGGCTGAAATATTCCAGCCCTGTGGTTTCAAATTCCTATGATAGGTTTTCTAAACTTAGTACTTCAAACTCCAGACCCTTGAAACTCCAGACTTGCACATTCAAACATCTATTTGACATCTCCTGGGATGCTTGGTAAGCCATCTCACAGTTTTATAGAGCACTCCTTGCCTCCCAAGCTACCATGTATTCTCAACTCCAGGAAATGTCTCTGCTATTTGCCAGCTGGGGTCTCTCTCCCTGCTATTCTGTCCCATCTACACTCATCAGCAAATCCCACCTTAAAAATGTATTCTCGATTCAACCACTTTTATTTACTTCCATTGTTTCCACCCTATCTAAGACCATGATCTCTCCCTGAACTATCTCACCAGCTCTCTAGCTGACCTCTCTGCTTCTTTTCCTCACCCTCTTAAATACAGTCTGCACATAGCAACTAGAAAGATTATTTAAAAACATAAATCACTTTACATAACTTCCCTGCTCAGTAATTTCCAGTTACTTAAATCATACTTAAAATCATATGTATTTTTCTTCCTGTGACCTATAGGGTTCCACCTGCTATGTCCACTAGGCTACTTTTACAATTTCATCCTCAACCATACTTCCTGTTTATCATTTCACTTCAGTCACACCAGCCTTCTTGTTGCTCCTCCAAGTTACCCCACTTATTCTCACTTGCTATTCCTCTGATTAAATATTCTATCCACATATTGGTATGGCTCGTGCCTTCACTTCTTGGGTCTCTGCTCAGTGCCATTACCTCTAAAAAGTCTTCTCTGATAACTTCTCTCTTGCTCTCTCTCTCTCTGGCATGCTTTATTTTCTCATAACACCTATCACCACCTGATATATTAATGTGCGTACGTGCTTGTTCCTCCCATATACATACAGAGTGTGTAAAGACAGAGAGTGTCCTATTCATTATTCCATCCTCTTCAGGCATTGAAAAATACTCAGGGATGGATTGATTGAATGGATGAATATAAAAATGCAGTAATATCCACTTGGTCAAGCCATTCTCTGTGTTGTGATTCTGTGCACACACATATGGTGGAGTGTGTGTGTGTATGTGTTCTTTTAGGTAAGCACAGAAAAGAAGTATAGGACAAAGATTGGCCTAAGGGAGACAAATAAAGAAAAAAGGTATACTCATTGTTATATTTGAGTTAATAAACTGTTCATTTAAGATAAAGGTGTCTTTCTGGCTGGTGGACCCACCAATATGTACATTGCATTACTTGGATCAAATGGAGTTGAGATCTATTTTTAATAAGAGTTTGGCAGCTTAAAAGGAAGGGCCAGAGGACGCTTTATAGAAGTCTTGTTTGAGGTTGAGAGTGTAACTGCTGAAAGCCTGAAAAGAAAAGGAGGAGGGAAAATGGAAAGGACTGCGGAAGGACCCTCCATACTGTTTGGATGGCAGCCAGTCTGTCTCTGACCCTCATCTTTGGCTGATCCTGTCAAAGGGTGCTACCTTTGAAGCAACTATCCAACGTTGACTGGAAGCTCCAGATCCCAACCTTCCTTTGTTGGGGGAGGTCTTCTGCCTAGAGCCTCGATCAGTCTCCTCCAGGCCAGTCTTTCCAGGGTAGACATTATCATTTTCTGCCAGCGACTTTAAAGTCTGTTAGATCAGATGAGATACAAAAATATGAACAAACATGTGGGAAGAACCATACACAGAAGTGTATATACTTAAAATTCCTATTTATTTAGATTCCAAACTACTTGAAAGTTAAAATAATTAAGCTTTTTCCTGGACTTGCCACTTATGAGAAAAAAAAATCATGAGTAAACAAAGCAATGAGAGAGATTTACTTCCAGTTTATATTAAGAGACTCAGCAGAGAATCAGTGCAACTTTTGATATCTGTGTAATAAAAAGCAATAGCTGATATTTTTAATCAAAGCCCTGAGGTATTATAAGATAATTCAGTACCTCCTGAAACTCTTAAACATATATTAAATTCAGTGCTAGTGTTTTAGCATTAAACATATTTCTCTCTATCTTAATTCAAAGACATAAGCCACCAGAATACTACAGTACTTAATTTAAATCACGTATTTCTTCAAAAAGTCTCAGTGAAGTTGTGGGAGAATTATATGATGGGGGCTCATAAAGAGAGTATTTTAAAGGTAAGAAAAAAAAATGCAAGAATGGAAGTAGAGAAAATATAAGAATAGAGATAGGATTCCTTGATAAGTAATCTAAAAGTTTGGGTCTGGAAACCTACTCACAAAGGGAAACTACATGTCACTTACTGTTTAAAGTCAAAGGATGAAATCACCTAAATTGCTGAAATTCCCCATCTTGAGAATATTATTTTTGTCCTCCATCAGCCACTGCCCTGTCCTTACAGCAGCCTATTGGGAAATGATCTGCCTGTGTCTGTGGCATTTTAGAGGGAGAAAATTTCCTAGTGAACGCTACCTACTAAGGAAGCTACAAGGCTTGTATTTTTTCTCATTCCAACCCATTTTTTAGACAAAATCTCATTCACTTGAACATCATCTATTAGAACTTCAAATCTTGAGTAACTGATGAACAGACGTCATTAGGACATTAGTGGGGGGGGGGGGTGACATCCTGTCCCTCTCAAAGTCACAAGACAGCAACACAGCTGCTGTATTTCCTTTTTCTTACTTCTTGGCTCTCCTGAGAACTTTGGATTAAGCCTTTCTAAGACTGGCCCCTCACCTGCAGTAATTTCTTTGAGGAATTCATAAATTGCTTTTTTTTTAATCTAACTTATTTTATTTAATTTGGAATATAGTTGATTTCTATTCTAAAGAGCCTCTTGAGGGTGAAGAAACTAAAGAGCTTCTTGATGAGGGTGAAGGAGGAGAGTGAAAGAGCCGCCTTAACACTAAATATTAAAAAAAACAAAACTAATATCATGACATCCAGCCTCATTACTTCATGGCAAACAAAAGGGGAAGAGGCAGAAGTAGTGACAGATTTCCTCTTCTTGGGCTCTGCTGCTGCTGCTAAGTCGCTTCAGTTGTGTCCGACTCTGTGCGACCCCAAAGATGGCAGTCCACCAAAATCACTCAAATGGTGACTGCAGCCATGAAACCAGAAGATTGCTTCTCAGCAGGAAAGCTATGGCAAACCTAGACAGTGTGTTGAAGAGTGGAGACATTAATCTCCTGACAAAGGTCTGTATAGTCAAGGCTATGGTCTTTCTAGTGGTCACATAATGGTTGTGAGAGCGGGACCATAAAGAAGAAGATAGAGTGCCAAAGAATTGATATCTTCTGACTGTGGTGCTGGAGAAGACTCCCGAAAATCCCTTGGACAGCAAGGAGATCAAACCAGTCAATCTTAAGGGAAATCAACCCTGAATGCTTTTTGGAAGGACTGATGCTGAAGCTGAAGTTCCAGTATTTTGGTCACCGATGTAAACACCTGACTCATTGGAAGAGTCCCTGATTCTGGGAAAGATTGAGGGCAGAAGACGAGGGAATCAGAGGATGAGATGGCTGGATGATGTCACCAGTACAATGGGCATGAACTTGGGCAAACTCCAGGAGATGGTGAGGGACAGGGAGGCCTAGTGTGTTGCAGTCCATGGGGTTGTAAAGAATCAGACATGACTGGGTGACTGAACAGCAACATTATTGATTAACAATGTTGTGCTAGTTTCAGATATACAGCAAAATGTTTCAGTTATAAATTACTTTTGTTGTTGTTCAGTCGCCCAAGTTCATGTCCATTGCATCGGTGATGCCATCCAGCCATCTCATCCTCTGACGCCCTCTTCTCCTTCTACCCTCAGTCTTTCCCAGCATTAGCGACTCTTCCTATGAGTCAACTGTTCGTCTCAGGTGACCAAAATACTGAAGTTTCAGCTTCAACATCAGTCCTTCCAATGAGTATTCAGGGTTGATTTCCCTTAATATTGACTGGTTTTATCTCCTTGCTATCCAAAGGACTCTCAGGAGTCTTCTCCAGTTCAAAGGCATCAATTCTTTGGCACTTCACCTTCTTTATTACTTTTTACTCTTTAGTATTCTGCCTTCTAAAATTACTTTTGGTTCCCAGTAAATTCTTTGAGTTTCCTCCTACCCCCATCCTTTGACATCATTTGAATAAATTTTTCTTTGCTTAAGATAACCACAGTGCTTTTTCTTTTCTATTGTAGCCAAATCTTCAATGAATGTACCTCATTACCAAAATAACTGTCCAATGTGTGTATGTGTGTGTGTGTGAATGTTTGAACAGTTCAGTTTTTTATTATTGTTTTCTCTTCCTCTCTTTATTTCATGTGTGTAGTTCTATGGGCTTTGTTTTTCTGCTTTAAAATTTACTAGAGTAGCTGCAACAAGCGTCTCTCCTGATAGCAGAATAACATCATTTTGAAAAGCATGTGGAGACTGTCTCCCCTGCATAAATGATGATAACACCGTCACATTATTTGAACATTTAACTGCCTCTATTGAGTAGTTTTCCTCGTAGTTTTGATTCATTTGGAATCTAACTGACAAAGATCCCATTACTGGCTGTTCTTTCCATAATTTGTCAAAAAATATATAGCAGAGATGAGGGAGAATGAAGCTAATTTGTAATCTGGGAGACTTAACCTGGTTATGCTGACGAACTAACTAAATCGGTCAAAAGTTTGAGTGCTTAAAGATTAAAAACCACCATTCTCTAGTTAAACTCTAATTCATTATGTAAACAACATGCTTTGTAAGTGCAGTCATGTGGAAGGTCTATTTGTTTTTCTCACCAAAAGATGCTTTCAAAGAAAAATTACAGAAAATGGATTTTCTCCAACCAATGTGTTGCCTGCCACCCCTGGTACAAGCACTGAAGCAGGAGAACAAAGATGTAATGATCACACCAGCCAAGGCCATGGGCATGTGCAGAACATTCCAAAAATATTGGCACCCCTAGCAAGAGGTGTTTTCTAAATACAAAAAGTTGTTAAGAGAGGAAGAAAGGATTACCAGTGAGCCCACAGATGGAACTATAGGTGGGGAGCCGGGAACTCAGGGTTCCAGGACTGCTCCCTTTTTCGGAATGCCATAAGGAGGGGGAAAGCAGAAATAATCTTTAACGTTGTGCCAGGATAGCAGGCATGGGTGTTTAGGGGGCAAAAGCTAGGTCATCAGTGCTTGCCAGGAAAACAAAACACCTTCTTTCTTCCTCCCCCTTTCCCCACACAATTTCAAGATAGAAGGTTCTGTGGTTCAAACATGTTCCTATAATTTAATGGTCTTCCTTGGTGTATCAAACTCTGAAATCAGATTTACAGATGGGTGGCAATCCTACAATAACCCCTAAACTGTACAATGATGTCTTAGCTAAATCTCTATGATTTACTTCCTTAGCACTTTTGATTTTGCAAAGTCATTTCAAGTGTATCATCATCTCCTCCACGTTATATACTTCACCATGTAATGTTAAAAGCTCATGTTGCAGTCATTTTTTTTTAAGTTGTAATTGATAAAAACTTGTTCAAACTGCAAACGAAAGAATGGAATTAATTACTACTTGCCTGAAAAGTCCAAGAGACGAGGATAGCTTCAACCTTGACTGGACCTGTGGGCACAAAATGCTATCAAATCTTTATCTCCTCCATCCCTCAGCTCTCTTTTCCAATCTGTTGGCTTAATTCTCCAGTATGTTTTCCCAGAAGCTGGCAGCATAACTTCTAGAAGCTCAGATTCATATCCTCATAGTTTACCAATTCCTACAGAAAGAGGGCTCCTTTTTCCCAGTAGCACTTAAAAAAAAAAAAGCCCTCAGGATTTGTGAGACCAGATCCACTTGGATCATGTGTTCATATCTGAACACATGTTCATATCCCTGTGGCCAAGGGAAGAAGTGCATGTTTATTGCTAGAGCTGGAGCTGGTGGGGTCAGCACTACTCAAAACAAATGGCAGCAATATGAGAAAGTATCACCCCCATAGGAAAACCAGAGTGCTCTTACTGGAGGATAGAAGAATCGTTCCAAGGCCAGCAAAACCAGTAGACATGCAACATACTCATCCTAACCAGCGCCACCCATACCAGTGGGTCTCACTGAGTTATTTCCAATCCTGGCACCTTCTCCTCTGATTCTAAGTCCTCTTTTGGAACGTTGTGGACAGTGCTATGTCCATGTTCTTGCCAAATTTGTTTGGCTGCATTAAACTGAAAGTGTCAGTGTTAGTCACTGAGTCAGGTCTGACTCTTTGTGGTTTTGTGGCCCCATGGACTATAGCCCGTCAGGCTCCTCTGTCCATGGGATTTTCCAGGCAAGAATACTAGAGTAGGTAGCCATTCCCTTCTCCAAGGGACCTTCTTGACCCAAGGATTGAACCCGGGTCTCCTGCATTACAGGCACATTCTTCACTGTTTGAGCCACCAGGGAAGCCCAGTGCCTTCTAATTCTAATGCACCCGATGGCAACCATATATGGTGCATCATGTATATGGTATATTGGAGAAGGAAATGGCAACCCACTCCAGTGTTCTTGCCTGGAATATCCCATGGATGGAGAAGCCTGGTAGGCTGCAGTCCATGGGGTCTCACAGAGTCGGACACGACTGAAGTGACTTAGCAGCAGCAGTATATGGTATATATATGACATCATATATAAGTATCAGGAAGTGAGGAGCTGAGGTGTCTCTGCTTCATTCACCTCCCTCTGCATATCCGTTTCTGTGCACACTCGCTCATTGCACATAGCCATCTCGCCAAACGGCTCCCTTTGCCCCTCAGTGTCCCTGGAGCAGATAGTATCCCTGATACCACCTCAGACTGTAGCGTCCCAATTGTAAAACTTTTGGAGGGGAATTTGCACTGACCCGGCTTGGGCCACATGACAACCGTTAATTTAATCAGGTTTACCCAGAAGGTATGGGCTACCCTGTGGCTCAGATGGTAAAGAATCTGCCTGCAATGCAAGAGACCCGGGTTTGATCCCGGTGTCAGGAAGATCCCTGGAAAAGGGAATGTCTACCCACTCCAGTATTCTTGCCTGGAGAATTCCATGGACAGATGAGCCTGGTGGGTTACCATCCATGGGGTCACAGAGTGGGACTGGATTGAGCGACTAACACTTTCACCTTTTGTTTTAACCTGGAAGACTAGGTCCTTCTACAGAGCCTTACTGGGTAAGTGTAGCCACTTTAAAGTCAGGATATAAATGAGGTGATTATTTTTCTTTTTTACCTTTCTGGTAACCAGTGAAGGCAATCATTTCCCTCCTGTCTAATGAGGTTCAACATATATCAACTCTTTTTTCCCCAGAGCGCTGTTGGCAATCTGGGAAGGGTTGTTTTCTCTCCCCATGAGGGATTGCCTGCACTTACCTGGACCACCCAGTAAGTGGCAGTAATGCACCTCCCCCACCTCTGGCCTCAGAACAACTGAAAGTAGCTAGGAGTGCCCCTCACCCTCTCTAGAGCATTCTGGCAATCAACAAATCAAAAATACCTTGCAATTGAAATGTTCTGTTCTCCACCCCACTCATAATCCCTCCCCAAATCCTGTCTTTCCTTATAATTAGTGAATCCTCATCACTAACCTGAAAAAAGTCTATTTGCTGTCTCTACTTCTCACCTTCCCTTCAAATCTTGACCAAAAGCCTCTGCTTTTCAGTTTCATTCTACAAAAGCCATTTTCCTTATGATCACCAATAACCTCTTAATTTCACCTTGATTTCTCATCAACATTCTGTTCTGAATTACCCATCCTAACTCCTAAATATCAACTCTCTCGATTCTTCTCCAAACCCTCAGTTTTCTGCATTTTAGTCTCCTTTAATCAAGCAAAAACTTAAATCCTCTTTGCCCAGTGAGTTAGCTCACCTCCTGCATCCTGTCTGCAAATCCGCAGAATCACTACATCTCTCCGTTGTCTGAGTTAGGTCCTTATCTTTTTTTTTTTCATCTAGAGCCTGATGGTTTGTACCTATGGGCAAATGACTCGGTATCTTTCTGCCTCAGTTTCCACTCCTATAAAATCAGGATGGTAATAGTGTCTACTACCAAAGTGTTACAATTACTATGACGATCAAGTAAGTTAGAATAAAGTACTTTGAACTTTGCCTGGCTGAATGCAATAAGTCTTTGCTATTATTAATAAACACCCTTATAATAGCACTAATTGCATCATATTATAATTGTGAGAACTATTCTTCCGCCCAGACTGTGGGAGATCATGCTTCATGCACCATTGCATCTTCAGGATGGAGTGCAATGTCTAGGCTACAGTGGGCATGTAGATAGTTATGAATATAATAGATAGTTATGAATGGATGTCAATCTTCAAATTCTTTACAGTGCTCAGCATATGGTAGGTGCTCATGAAATATTCACTGAATTGAATTAAATAGATTTGAATTGATCTGTAGAGAATACATAATAAGAAGTGCCATAATATAACATAAAACATAATGACTTTAAATTTTAAGGTGAGAGAAATTTCCTTTGAGTCTCTTCAAAGAGACTCAATCTTAGGATTGATTCTAAATGTAATTCCACATTCTAAATGTAATTCTAATGTAATTCCACGTTCTAGCTAAATTTAGAATTTTTTCTCTATTTATTTGCTCCCCAGTTTTGGTTTCCATGTCCTATCAAGTGTCTTTGTTTTCATTCTCACAGCATAGCTTAGATCACCCAAACTCCAGTCTCCTGTTATCATTCTTTATCAGTAAGCTGTTGCTGTCTAACAAACAGAATCTCAGTGGCAAACAGCAAAAAGCACTTATTTTTCATGTGTCTGTGGCTTGAATGGACCGCTCTGCTTTACATTGTAGGTTTGACTGGACTTGTTTCCTCAATAAGGGTCAGCCTCAGTTCTGTGCTATATGTATTTACTCTGGAGCCCGGACTGAAGGGGCAGCTGCTACCCAGGTAAACCTTGATTCAGCAGTAACAGAGAAGCAAGCATAGAAATCTGTAGCATGTCTGAAGACCTCAGTGTTGAACTGAAACACAGTCATTTCTACACAGGCTACATTGTCCAAAGTAATCATTTGGGCAAGCCCTCTATCAGTGAAATGAAGGAAATAAATGTCACCCACTCTAGTGAGTTTCACCACACAGTCAGATGGCAAAGGTAGTAAAAGTATAAATCTAATTCCGAGAAGAGGAGAAGAATGCTCAGTGATGACTAAATTTACCACAAACCTATCCTGATTCTGGTCTTCATAACATCTGCATACGTAACCACATTAGCTTCTCAACAGATCTTTTGTGTTCAGTCTTCACCACGATCTGTTGCCCCGCAACCCCACCATTTGGTTATGAATATTTTGGTTACAGGTGATAGAATATCCAGTTAAAAATTGTTTATATTATCTCATATATAAGAAGTATAGAGAAAGTGTTTTAGGACAGGTTTAGAAGCTCAACAATATCACTGAGGTCTCAGGTCCTTGTGGCTTACTCTTGCCTGGAAAATCCCATGGACAGAGCCTGGTGGGCTGCAGTCCATGGGGTCGCCAAGAGTTGGACACTACTGAGCGACTTCCCTTTCACTTTTCACTTTCATGCATTGGAGAAGGAAATGGCAACCCACTCCAGTGTTCTTGCCTGGAGAATCCCAGGGACGGGGAAGCCTGGTGGGCTGCTGTCTGTGAGGTCACACAGAGTCGGACACGACTGAAGTGACTTAGCAGCAGCAGCAGCAGCTTTGGCTTGCAAACTTCTTGTCTCATGGTGACAAGATTGCAGCAGTAGCTCCAGGCATTGCAAAGTTGCACGTTGATGTTCATGAAGGAAAAAAGACAGAATGCTTTCATGTACCCCTCTCCTTTCATCAGGAAAAAAAAATTCTTTTTTAGTTTCCCAAGTCATATCCCCTTGCATTATACCAACCAGAACTCTCTAATTTTAAACTAACTAAATTTACATGATTGAAGGCCAGAAGAGAAGGGACAACAGAGGATAGCGTCACCAACTCAATGGACATGCATTTGAGCAAGCTCTGGGAGTTGGTGATGGACAGGGAAGCCTGGTGTGCTGCAGTCCATGGGGTCACATAGAGTTGGACATGACTGAGCTTCTGAACTGAACTGAACTGAAAGCTACAAAGGAAGCAGAAGTCATTGGAGACCATTTGAACATCAGAATCTGTCTTATAAGTGGACTCTAAAACATGAAAGAAGTTGGGAGGGAAATGGCGTATGTATAACAAATCAGCCACATTTTCACGCTCTCAGATAAATGCCCACTTGACTTAATAGTTAAGACTCCACATAACACAAACTTTATCTCCTCTTAAAGCTTCATACATGATCAGATCAGATCAGTCCCTCAGTCGTGTCCGACTCTTTGCGACCCCATGAATCACAGCACGCCAGGCCTCCCTGTCCATCACTATCTCCAGGAGTTCACTCAAACTCATATCCATCAAGTCAGTGATGCCATCCAGCCATGTCATCCTCTGTTGTCCCTTTCTCCTCCTGCCCCCAATCCCTCCCAGCATCAGAGTCTTTTCCAATGAGTCAACTCTTTGCATGAGGTGGCCAAAGTACTGGAGTTTCAGCTTTAGCATCATTCCTTCCAAAGAAATCCCAGGGCTGATCTTCTTCAGAATGGACTGACTGGATCTCCTTGCAGTCCAAGGGACTCGCAAGAGTCTTCTCCAACACCACAGTTCAAAAGCATCAATTCTTCGGTGCTCAGCCTTCTTCACAGTCCAACTCTCATATCCATACATGACCACAGGAAAAACCATAGCCTTGACTAGATGGACCTTTGTTGGCAAAGTAATGTCTCTGCTTTTGAATATGCTATCTAGGTTGGTCATAACTTTCCTTCCAAGGAGTAAGCATCTTTTAATTTCATGGCTGCAGTCACCATCTGCAGTGATTTTGGAGCCCAGAAAAATAAAGTCTGACACTGTTTCCACTGTTTCCCCATCTATTTGCCATGAAGTGATGGGACCGGATGCCATGATCTTCGTTTTCTGAATGTTGAGCTTTAAGCCAACTTTTTCACTCTCCTCTTTCACTTTCATCAAGAGGCTTTTTAGTTCCTCTTCACTTTCTGCCATAACGGTGGTGTCATCTGCATATCTGAGGTGATTGATATTTCTCCTGGCAATCTTGATTCCAGCTTGTGTTTCTTCCAGTCCAGCGTTTCTCATGATGTACTCTGCATATAAGTTAAATAAGCAGGGTGACAGTATACAGCCTTGACGAACTCCTTTTCCTATTTGGAACCAGTCTGTTGTTCCATGTCCAGTTCTAACTGTTGCTTCCTGACCTGCATACAAATTTCTCAAGAGGCAGATCAGGTGGTCTGGTATTCCCATCTCTTTCAGAATTTTCCACAGTTTCTTGTGATCCACACAGTTAAAGGCTCTGGCATAGTCAATAAAGCAGAAATAGATGCTTTTCTGGAACTCTCTTGCTTTTTCCATGATCCAGCAGATGTTGGCAATTTGATCTCTGGTTCCTCTGCCTTTTCTAAAACCAGCTTGAACATCAGGAAGTTCACGGTTCACATATTGCTGAAGCCTGGCTTGGATGAAGATTTCTCTAAATAAGAAAAAGTGTATGTTTCCCTTTGTACAATCACACCAAGATGATTCTTCTCATCACTCTCTCGTCGCTGATTGTTTACCTCTCCTTCATCCTCCCCAAATGCCCTGTTTGTTCTTTTCCTTACATCTCCAAGCTAAGTCTTACTTAACCTTGAGGACTCAGTTCTTCCCTGGGAAGTCTTCCATGAGTGCTCAAGGCTGTTCAGGTGCTCCTTCTAACATGTTCCCATTGGATCTGTGCTTCCTTGGGAATAGTATACTTCAGGATGACATGTTCTTACTTATTTCCTTATATGACGTCGCCACTAGACAAGAAACTTTAGAGCATTGGAAAGGAGTCTTTGTTATTGTGCTATCAGTGCCTTTCCTAGCTCCTGACACAGAGCAGGCATTTAGGATTTCTTTTAAATAACAGAATGAGTGAAGGAGTAAATACAGTAGAATATTTTCATCTTTTTCATATTCCTGTATCTACTATCAGAAAAAAAAGTAAAGAAAGAAACCTTTCTCCAGACTTTAGCATCATCTTCATTCAAGAATCTATCTTTCTTGAATGATCTCCATCCCATAAATCCTCCCCCAACCTCCCCCTTCCCACATACCACCTTTGCACTAAATGACAGAAAAAAACTTTATACTTTAGAACTTTCTTTGCACGAAGTACTTTTTGTGATACCTGCTATATATTCTATTTATTATTTATTAACAGAATGTTTCTGTTAGCCCTACAATATTATAAGCTTCTTGATATATTTATCACAACCTAATATGCCTACTCATTGCTTCAACTATAGAAGATACTTGGTACATATTTCTGAAATTTATTTGAATCATGACTATCATTAAAAGATTTTATTCTGTATAAAAATGCTTCCTTTCTGTAATCTCTGACCAGTTTAAATGATCAAATCTGAAGTTCTGGATTATTTTTCTTAAATAATATTTTATGTTATTCTTTCTTATGTTGGTGACTTACTGTTTCTGAATGAATCTTTGTTACTAGACCAGATATTCAAAGCAAATATTCATGATTATTTCCCACTTCTCTACATTATGTTTATGTGTGTTTTGAGCTTGTCTTCTTTCTGTCTCTTGGACAAAAACTCACATTTCCACATTAAATTGCATTATTATTAGTGCTCTAGCCTTAACTTGCTGAGTTGTTCTCAACTCAAGCCATCACCTTTCCTAAGAAATTGATGACAATCGTGATTTCCTTGAAGTCTCACCACAATCTGTGTTGACTATCCCTTTGAATAACATATCATTTACCATTCTATTATGCTGCATCTTATATTTTCCCCCACTTACGCTAAAAACATAAAGAGATAGAAATACCAGACCACCTTACCTGACTCCTGAGAAACCTGTATGCAGGTCAAGAAGCAACAGTTAGAACCAGACATGAAACAACAGACTGGTTCAAAATTGGTAGAGGAGCACATCAAGGCTGTATATTGTCACCTTGCTTATTTAACTTAAATGCAGATTACATCATGAGAAATGCTGGGCTGGATGCAGCAGAAGCTGGAATCAAGATTGCCAGGAGAAATATCAATAATCTCAGATATGCAGATGACACTACCCTTATGGCAGAAAGCAAAGAGAAACTAAAGAGCCTCTTGATGAAGGTGAAAGAGGAAAATGAAAAGGCTGGCTTAAAACTCAGCATTCAAAAAATGAAGATCATTTCATCTGGTCCCATCACTTCATGGGAAATAGATGGGGAAACAATGGAAACAGTGACAGACTTTATTTTCTTGGGCTCCAAAATCAGTGCAGATGGTGAGTGTAGCCATGAAATTAAAAAAGGCTTACTCCTTGGAAGAAAAGCTATGGCAAATCTAGAGAGCATGTTAAAAAGCAGACATTATTTTGCTGACAAAGGTCCATATAGTCAAAGCTATGGTTTTTCCAGTAGTCATGTATGGGTGTGAGAGTTCGACCATAAAGAAGGCTGAGCACCAAAGAATTGATGTTTTTGAACTGTCGTGTTGGAGAAGACTCTTGAGAATCCTTTGGACTGCACGGAGCTCAAACCAGTCAATCCTAAAGGAAATCAATCCTGAATATTAATTGTAAGGACTGATGCTGAAGGTGAAGCTCCAATACTTTGGTGGCCTGATGCGGAGAACTGACTCATTAGAAAAGATCCTGATGCTGGGAAAGATTGAAGACAGGAGGAGAAGGGAATGACAGAGGATGAGCTGATTGGATGGCATCACTGACTCAATGGACATGAGTTTGAGTAAATTCCAGGAAATGGTGAAGGACAGGGAAGCCTGGCGTGCTCTAGTCCACAGGGTCACAAAGAGTCGGACACGACCGAGGGACTGAACAACAAACAGCAACTGTGCTAAAAATATGTTTTACATTTTTGAAAACTTCTACTGATGAAAAAGATGATGTCTTATAGTCAATAATTCAATAAATATTTACTGAACTTCTAGTATTTTCCAAAGAGTGTCGAGTTACTGGGAATTCAGTAATAAAGAAAATAGGAATAGCCCTTATTCTCTTGGGTTTTGCATTCTAAGCAAGGAGAGCAACTAACCAGTAAACATATCAATCTAATATGTCAGATGGAGTAAAATGCTCTAAGAAAAGTAAGCTGTGGGCAGCATGAAGATCTGTTATCAGCAGGGCTTGCCAGTTTTTTTAAAGGTGGATAGGAATAAGAGGGTGACATTTGATCACCTGGATAATTGATTTCCACACAGAGGAAATAATAAGTTCAAATTCCCTGAGGCAAAAGTGTGCTTGGCATGGACAAGAATCAGTGATGTAGACAGAGTGGCAGCAGCGAGTGATGAGCAGAGAGAGGAGAGAGGAAGCAAATGAAGTCAGTTAATTGGTGAAAAGTCAGGTTGTTTACTGCCTTGGAGGTGATGTCAAGGAATTAGATTTCATTGTATGCGAGATGGAAAGTCCTTGAACCTACTAAATATTTGTTTCATTGTCAATAATCAACATCTCTGCTGTTTAAAAAGATTCCGGAAATGGATGGTGGTGATGGTTGCACAACAGTGCACATGTACTTAATGCCACTAAACTGGACACACAAAAGTGGTTAAAATGGTAAATTTTATGTTATATATATTTTATCGCAATTTTTAAAAAATCCTTGATTGAACACCATGGACCCAAAACTGTGCTTGACTGAAAGAACAGTATAAGCAATGCAGCACTCGAGAATCTGCTTTGAGAATACATTCCATATATTCTAAGTGAAAATACACAATGCAAGGTAGCATAAATCATGTTCCAAATGAGAGAGCTAGGCTAGAATTTCACACAGTGTTCTCGGAAACATTAGTCTGGAGAGATGCCCTTTGAAATAAAAGGATCTTACTCAAATAAGTTTGGGAACTGGCGCGTCCTTCAGTCCTGCCTGGAGATTCCCAGTGCACATTGGCATAACACGGGCTCTGAAAATAAGTACACATGAAAGAAACCTGTTTAACTTTGTTTAACCCAGTGTTGCTAAATCATTTTGATTACAGGCTTTCCCCCTCAAATCGCCTATTAACATCCTGAGAAACTGGTATTCCAAAGAATCTATGTTACAGGAGACATAAAGCTGAGATAAGAGTTCTGGATAGAGTTTGTGGAGAAAGAACCATTTGAGCTGAGCCCTAAAAGAAAAGGGATACTTAGATTAGAGGAAGGGCAAATTCAAGGCAGGAGAAATGTGAAAACATTCACTTCAAGGTAAATCTTCTGGAACTTGCTTTTTTCAGATATCATTGTGCCATTGAATGAATCTAAATATACTAACAACATCATAATTTTGATGATTGTTGATAAACTTCTTCTCAAACACTGAGACACCAATTCACTAGGATTCATTAATTCATCGAAGTTTTCTTAATTCCTAGTCACTATTTTATAGACAGCGAAATTAAGCCCAGAGAGACTATAACTTACTCAGTCATCCCTGCCTAATCGATGGCAGAGTGTTCATTTTCTTTCTCTAGGGCCAGAGTCCTGTTCCATAAAGGAGGGAGCTATGGTCCTTGCATGTCTGCAACAGACACTTTGGAATTAAAGCCAAAAATCGATTCCAATGCAAGATGCAGATTTCATCATTCAGTGGATATGGAAACAGAATCAAATTAAAGAACAACGCAAGCTTGGATTTTAATGAAGCTCATCTTTGTTTCTTTTGCAGATCAAATTTTTGGCTCTCATCTGCACACACTGTGTGAACGTGAAAATTCCACAGTTCCACGGTTTGTAAAGCAGTGCATTGAAGCTGTCGAAAAAAGAGGTGGGTAACTGAACGTACAGCCATTCCCCCAATACTGCACCCTCTACACAACCAATGCTCACATTAACAGCACCACTTGATTTGTCTGGAAAGCCATGCAATTAAAACCTGACTGTTGCTAATCAGTTAAGAGGATCAAGTTTCTTATTAACTCCAGTTTGTTTTCACAGTAGGGACATCAATAATTCCCACTAATGTTCTTTTTTTTTTAATATTTTGCTGTCTGACATGTTGTTGATTCAATTGCAAACTTCTGTTTTCCCGCCAGTGATAAAACATTCATAAAATATCAGTACTCACAGTGTTAGAACCCTCCTAACATTCAGGCTGGTAGACATTGTGCCAGAACAAATTTTGGTAAGCCCCCATTACCCAGTGGAACAAATAGTGCTCCTACTTGTAAACGGTGATGTTCCATCTTCCACATGTATCTGTTCAGCACAGAATACGCCTAACTAGTTTTGCTAGAACAATTAACAGACACACCTCCAGTGTTAAGATGACCTTTGATTCCTATATTTCAACATTCTAATTTTTGTCTGAAATGATCTCATCTTACTGAGGGGAACAAAGCAAAACCCAATTGACTCATTATTTCTATGGTAGTCTATCTGTAGGGTGTTTTTCCTTCAGACTCTGACTTCATTCATTCAAGGTCATTTTCCCTGGAAGATACACCACAGTAGATGCAGAATCTCAAAAACTATATTGTATAAAAATATGAAGCTTCATCACCATCTGTTACAAGTTTACAACATATTCCCAGGATCTAGGGAGATATATATCATGTAAAAGATGGAGGTGTTTTCAGAAAAAGAATTGGTGAATCTATTCCCCTTTTCAGCTCCCAGTCTCTTAAAACAATAGAACCAAGGGAAGAAATCTTTACCAAGTTATCTGCTAGGGAAAAGCCATTTTAATTCTCTCAATGTTACCTGGCTTTATTATAGAAACATAATAAAAATGGTCTGCAATTTCCAACTCCTGGAAATTCATACTTTAATTATACTGTAAGGACAGCCTTGGGATCCTATTATTCCCATATCAGTAGGGAATGAGAGAATAACAAGAAGGGGACAAGTGGGTAGAGAAAGTGTGTAAAGTGAGCAGCTTTGGGGAAAAGCATATCAACACATCAGAGAGCTGAGCTGAGAGTTCAGAGAGAGAATAGAAAATAGTAAAAGCAGAATAAACACAAGGAGAGGTATTTGTGAGGAGTGGAATCAATTGGAGTTTAGAGAGAAAAGTCCTTTTATTGCATGTTACAATCTCATGTAATTGTGTGAGTACGTATTTTAGGAATAAATATTATTTAATAAATACTTAGAGCCAAATGGATCACTGAAAATATTATAATGTTATTATTGCCAGTAGTTAAATTATCATCATTTTCTGGAAATCTTCACTCACTTATAAATACTCAGTATTGACAGTGTAAGCACTGTCATATTAGAACAAAAATCCAAATAGGACTTTGGGGGAAGCTGTGCATAATAAGATGTGTGCACATTTTAAAAAGGATTTTATACCTCTCTTTTTCTGTATATACCCCAGGCAAAATGAAAACCCTGCTAGACACAGTCTTGTGGCATGCAGATATCATGGTATTGCAGAATTGAAAATGCCTATAAATAGAAACTATATGTTTTGTCCATGGCATTTTATTGGTGATTTTTAATAAAATAAAACCATGTTTTTGCTGACAGGGGCAATCATATTTGGCCTTATATTTCATCGTCCCAATGTTTTCTCTTAAAATGAATTTGTAGATTCAGCACTAGATAGGCACTAATCACATATAATGATTATTAATATAATTCCTAAATGTTTTAATGAAACAAAGACTACGATTCCGTAAAGCAGCAGATAATTCAAAGCATTTTGGCAATATCAGCTTAAAGGAACTCTATGGAAATGTTCAACAAAACTCAAAGGCACAAAAACCTCTCACAAGATTTACAAGTGTGTGCTGTTGATTATATTTTTCTATGATCATTTTGTTGAATTAATATTCTTACATTTATATGCCAATTCTGTTTACTCAAAGTGTTGTTTTTGCTAAATTCTGGCATAAAGCACCTCAGTACAGAAATAATTTATGTGAATATAAGTCCAATGTTTATGTAGGTTTCTGATGACATTTTGTGCTGGGGTTGGTGTTAGAAAGTAACATATAAAGGTGCCAAGTCTCTCAGCACGGCTGGACTCAGCGTATCTAGAGCCCTCCTTCTAATGGCCAGATCCTCTTCCAGCCAAGATACCCAACTGCAGAGTCATGGGAAATGCTTATGGACCTGTTATGGGAAAGGCATGTTTAATGAAAACTGTGTGTTTATTCTCACAGACTTAGGAAAATGGTCTCAATCCTCACTACAGCAGCACATCAGCTGTTACATAAAAACTAATTGTTTCCTTTCTTTTTTCTCGAGATTATTTTCCCCACCTTAAAAAATCATTTACAAACTGCAGTAATATTTTTTAAATGCTTCTGTGCTGTGCTTAGTTGCTCAGTCATGCCCGACTCTTTGTGACCCCATGGACTAGAGCCCCCCAGGGAACTCTGCCATGGAGATTCTCCAGGCAAGAATATTGGAGTAGATTGCCATGTCCTCCTCAGGGGATCTTCCCAACCCAGGGATCGAACCCAGGTCTCCCACACTGCAGGCAGAACCTTTACCATTTGAGCCACCAGGGAAGCCCAAGAATACTGGAGAGGGTGACCTATCCCTTTTCCAGGGGATCTTCCCAACCCAGGAATTGAACCGGGGTCTCCTGCATTGCAGGTAGATTCTTTACCAGTTGATCTACCAGGGAAGCCCTAAATGCTTCTAACATTCTTGATTACAAATGAAGCAACATTAGGAGAGCATCTCTCACCATTTACTCATTCATTCCTCTATTCATCCATTCATTCAGTTAGTTACTTACACTTGGCAGAAGCAATTTGCCCACACTTCTCTAGTCTCCCCCAGGGGTATCCTACCCAGTCCTTGGCACAAAATGTATTCTTTACCCATACTTGGCAAAGTGGTATTCAGTTCCATTCAGTCACTCAGTTGTGTCCGACTCTTTGCGACCCCATGAACCACAGCACGCCAGGCCTCCCTGTCCATCACCAACTCCCAGAGTCCACCCAAACCCATGTCCATTGAGTCAGTGATGCCATCCAACCATTTCATCCTCTGTCATCCCCTTCTCCTGCCTTCAATCTTTCCCAGCATCAGGGTCTGTTCAAATGAGTCAGTTCCTCACATCAGGCGGCCAAAGTATTGGAGTTTCAGCTTCAACATCAGTCCTTCCAATGAACACCCGAGACTGATCTCCTTTAGGATGGACTGGTTGGATCTCTTTTCAGTCCAAGGGACTCTTAAGAGTCTTCTCCAACACCACAGTTCATTAGCATCAATTCTTCGGTGTTCAGCTTTCTTTATAGTCTTTGTTGACAAAGCAATATCTGTGCTTTTTAACATGCTGTCTAGGTTGGCCATAACTTTCCTTCCAAGGAGCAAGCGTCTTTTAATTTCATGGCTGCAGTCACCATCTGCAGTGATTTTGGAGCCCAAAAAAAATAAAGTCAGCCACTGTTTCCCCATCTATTTGCTATGAAGTGATGGGACCAGGTGCCATGAACTTAGTTTTCTGAATGTTGAGCTTTAAGCCAACTTTCTCACTCTCCTCTCTCACTTTCATCAAGAGTCTTCTTCACTTTCTGCCGTAAGGGTATTAGTTGCATTTTAAATTTTGAATGTCTTGGACATGCCTAGAAGAAAATCTCTTAGTGAGCCGAATGTAAACCAATTTAGCGAATCACTTGTTTAATATGTTTCCTTATCTTGATTTGGATTTCCTTTATTCCTCTAAACCACCAGAGCATTCTCCTCCTTACCAACTATTGTAACTAGATTAAAGTTCTTTCTGTGGTTTCTGACATTGTCTGCTTAGCCCAGAAAATATACGCAGAACTTGGAGGGCCAACTGTGAAGGAGTGTGTTAGTCTTTAAAACTTTTCCAAGTGGTTCATTCTCCTGTGCCTTGCCCTTACAGTTTTGGACTATGTGTGTGTGTGTGTGTGTGAAATTTTAAATAACCAGTGAGAAATTGAATTTTTGTTTCTTCTTCTAGAGAAAATTATACAAAAAATATTGAATGATTATTCAGCTAATGCTCAATAGACATGGTAAACTGACCAAAAGCAGGAGATCATCTGACAGTTTTTTTAAAGCCTGGAGGAACAAGCATGTAGGGGGTGTACCTTGTGACATACTGGTGGTATATAGCTCTAAACAGAGAGAAGTTCAGTTTTCAGTGCTTTATGAAATGCTTTCTGTAGTTCACAATGATCTAAGAGGTATATAGAAATTGCTTTCTTAAAAGTAGAGTCACTTTTATCACTTAGAGACAAGGACCTAGAGATATGAACCAAAGAAAGTACTTCATCTAAACTGGTATAATTAGTACTAAAAGCTTAATCCATAGGGGTTTTTTTTTTGTATATGAAAAGTCTGTAACTGACTATTCTTTGTGAAGGCCAGTCATTTGGAAAGAGCCCCACAAAGTGTGCGACACATTGTAAACACTCAGTAATATTGGCTGAATGAAGTAATAGAACTAGTGTTACTGCACTTCAGCAACAGGTAATTAGCTGCTCAGATGCCTATTCTGTATCATTCCCCATACTACCATCTGAGAATACAGAGGAGATACACATTAAACAAACTGTGGTAAGTCCTATGAAAGAAAAGAATAGATATTGTGCTGGAAGAAAGAACAACCACTACAATAATAATTTTAAAAATAGAAGTTTGCTTAAAATTAGCATGATGGGGGTGGGGGAAGTGGAAAGATCTTGATCAAAGGCATTAAGTTGAAGTTATGTAGGAGGAAAAAGTCTAGAGACCTATTACATAAGCATGATAACCAGAGTTTACAATATTGTGTTGAATACTAAAAATAAAGAAGAGTAGATTTTGGATGCTCTCAATACAGAGAAAAATTGGTAGTTATGTGAGGAGATATGTTAATTAGTTTTCATTTTGCTATGTCTATGTATATCATGTGGTACACTTTTTTTTTAATTTTTTAATTTTATTTTATTTTTAAACTTTACAATATTGTATTGGTTTTGCCAAACATCGAAATGAATCCACCACAGGTATACATGTGTTCCCCATCCTGAACCCCCCTCCCTCCTCCCTCCCCTTACCATCCCTCTGGGTCATCCCAGTGCACCAGCCCCAAGCATCCAGTATCGTGCATCGAACCTGGACTGGCAACTCGTTCCATATATGATATTATACGTATTTCAATACCATTCTCCCAAATCATCCCACCCTCTCCCTCTCCCACAGAGTCCAAAAGACTGTTCTATACATCAGTGTCTCTTTTGCTGTCTCGTATACACGGTTATTGTTACCATCTTTCTAAATTCCATATATATGCGTTAGTATAGTGTATTGGTGTTTTTCTTTCTGGCTTACTTCACTCTGTATAATCAGCTCCCATTTCATCCACCTCATTAGAACTGATTCAAATGTATTCTTTTTAATGGCTGAGTAATACTCCATTGTGTATATGTACCACAGCTTTTTTATCCATTCATCTGTTGATGGACATCTAGGTTGCTTCCATGTCCTGGCTATTATAAACAGTGCTGCGATGAACATTGGGGTACACATGTCTCTTTCAATTCTGGTTTCCTCAGTGTGTATGCCCAGCAGTGGGATTGCTGGATCATAAGGCAGTTCTATTTCCAGTTTTTTAAGGAATCTTCACACTGTTCTCCATAGTGGCTGTATTAGTTTGCATTCCCACCAACAGTGTAAGAGGGTTCCCTTTTCTCCACACCCTCTCCAGCATTTATTGCTTGTAGACTTTAGGATCGCAGACATTCTGACTGGCGTGAAATGGTACCTCATAGTGGTTTTGATTTGCATTTCTCTGATAATGAGTGATGTTGAGCATCTTTTCATGTGTTTGTTAGCCATCTGTATGTCTTCTTTGGAGAAATGTCTATTTAGTTCTTTGGCCCATTTTTTGATTGGGTCGTTTATTTTTCTGGAATTGAGCTGTAGGAGTTGCTTGTATATTTTTGAGATTAGTTGTTTGTCAGTTGCTTCATTTGCTATTATTTTCTCCCATTCTGAAGGCTGTCTTTTCACCTTGCTTATAGTTTCCTTTGTTGTACAGAAGCTTTTAAGTTTAATTAGGTCCCATTTGTTTATTTTTGTTTTTATTTCCAATATTCTGGGAGGTGGGTCATAGAGGATCCTGCTGTGATGTAGGTCAGAGAGTGTTTTGCCTATGTTCTCCTCTAGGAGTTTTATAGTTTCTGGTTGTACACTTTAAATATATATATATAGAGAGAGAGTTTTCATTTAGAATATATTTTAAATGATATAATAAGCCCTGAATAATAAACACATACTCTTCTGGTTTTAGCCTCCTGATAAGACCAGAAGTTTAATGACACCCTATCTCCCAGGTTATTTTCTTGACATACTGTAACATTGTAACACAAGGAATCACTTGGTGTGAGATACCCAAAAGAACATGCCATGAATGATGAACCAGTCCTTTTTCCATGCAACAATGCCATACATTGCCAAAGACATTTTTTAATATAATAATGGAGTTAACTAAACGAATGAACGTGTTTCTACACTAAATATACTTTTATGCATCCAATATATTTTTGCTTGTAAGGAATAGGGCTGGTTTTAAAACAATTTTTAAGTTGCATTTGGATTGGCATTCATCCTTTGGAATATGGTTTAACAACTCATTCTTCCTCCTTGATTCCCAGTTCAGGTTACTATGCCCCTGAACGATATAGCAAATTTAAAATAACATCTAGAGATCTGTCACAAACAATGTGAACACAGCACTACTTAACTGTACACTTAAAATGGTAAATTTTATATTATATAATTTTCTTTGCCACAATTAAAAATAAATGATACCAGGTCTTCCAAATTTGATGATTCCAGCTATAAGCTACTTTGCAGAATGCCTCAGCAGATGCTAACCAACAATTTTGTTCTCTCTCTTTTTTCTGGAACACAAAATACTATGACAGGAATGATACACAAAATTACATATTTGACTTGGTGCCTAAAAGCCACCCTGGGATCCATAACCTTGCTTAAAGATTTAAAAAAGACCTTTAGTCTACTTCTGAGAAGGTCCTTAGCCCCGAAAACTTTATCTCTCTCTTTGACTTCTTAGCAGCTGTTATATTTTTTTGCTGTCGTTTGTTTGACAGGATCCAGTTATAGGTTCCGATGTCTGTTTAAAGAAACAAGGAGGCTGTTGGCTTTAAAATTCCCTCATTGCTTGTGTGATCAGCATTTTCCCAGGCTTTTCTACATAGTTTGCCAAGCAAAGGGACTGACCTTTTGTAGCAAACACTTTTTCATTTCAAAATGCTCACTTTGATTTTTGTCCCATTTTATGCTCATTCCAAACTGTTTACAACCCACTAAAAATGACTGTGAATTATATGTTTGTGTAATGGATTCCTTTTGTGGTCAGAGTGGAATGTTTACTTTGAACAATTAGTTATCTTTGGGTAGATTATAGCAACTTGGAAAAAGAATGACTAAAATTATTATTATACCTTAACTGTTTCTTTTTGGTAGTTCCCCTGCTGTTACGTGAAGTTTGAGAAAAGGGCAGATTAAGAATTCCATGACATTACAGACCAAACCTATTTCTCTTATTGTGTCAATATTTATTTGGGCGTACTTATTAATATCACAGGAAGGTATGGTTATACCCTTATAACTTACTGGATATACTTACTGAATCATAAAAATTCAGAACAAGGACTATACAGAAATACAAGGATATTTCCTATTATATATAGTGCATGCTTCCTTAATAGGTATTTGCAAATTAAGTAAGGCATGCACATGTATGTACTTATTATAAAAAGAACAGACCTGATTATAATATGGCTATGATGCACCAGATCCAGTGCACCAGTCTGACATGGTCTTGAGATTCTACCAAGTTTTCACTGGCAAAAATAAAACTACATAATCTTTTCCCATTGCCCGGTGATCTAGGCCCCTGAAGGGCCGATCACAATGCCTTCCCTAGGCAAACTCTGCTCCCAGTTCTGCTAATTTTACACTGTTCATTCTTTCCCACTTTGGGATAATCTATTATAGTTAGATCCAGGCACGCACCAAAGCCTGATACTTCCATGAAGAATGTGCAATTTGTACTGTTTAGTTGGTGACGAGATTCTTGAAAACTTTTATGATTATATCTTGTTCCAGAGAGACTTCTTCTTGCTAGTTTTATAAGCAGCAAGTGAAAAAATAAAAAGTAATGAAAACAAAACAAACTGATAAAAATTACATGCTCAAAAAATAAAATCAAGAGTTCAAGATAAGCACTATTCCCTTTTCCCTAGAGAATATTTGTGGGACTGAACAAAAATGTTTCTCAGGGCACTGACCTATGTCTTCCTTTTTTTTTTTTTTCAAGTGCTTGCTTTTTATGCCTAAAGTTAGGCATCCCCATGCGTTTACAATAGAAAGATCCTCAAAGAAGCTCCGTGAAAGTTTACAGCAAATTTTCTTTAGTTTTTACTTCTGAGCTAAAACTAAGTCCAGTTTAGTGGGTTTTTTGTTTGTTTGTTTGTTTTGGTATTTTGTGTTTTATTTTGTTTTGTTTTAATGCAACCCAGTGACTGCCACCTTCCTGACAGCAATCGTGTTGTGCTGGGTCCAAGTTGGAATTGGCTCTTTGGGGTAGTCATGCTGGGGCCTCTGTGTCTGTAAGAAAGCCACATTCAGGGCTAGAGGGGAAGACAAAATCAAAAAAAGAGTAAACAGGAAACAGCCCGCGAGAGTATAAAAGAGAAACTGGGAAAAGACAACCAAAAGAAATCAGAGATGACAAGGTGGAGAGAGAGAAAAAAGCTGTGTTTTGCAATTACGAAAACAAATGTGGATAAAAGGGCATGCTTGTGAGGTCTGTAATGAAGAGAAGACAGACTATTGAACCAGTTACCATCTCTGCCATAGTTACCTGATACCTACTCCCTGTTCCAGAGAAATGTACTTTTGCTGCAGAAAATGCTTGTAAGTTGAATCTTGCCGTGAATGTTCACAAATTCTGAATGTTCACAATTTCTGTACATAGATGTGGTTACTAATTAATTCACTGCACTTATTAGTGCCTTTTAATGGCATTTATCTATGCTGAGCAATACACAGCAGTCTTATTATCAAAAAAAAGAAAAGAGAGAGAGTTAACTATAACAGAAGTTAACAGAGAAATGAGTGTGCAGTTCAATAACCGGAAAGGCTATCTAAAAGATCCAGCAATGTAGCTCTGGTCAAGTCAGTCAGCGGATATTCCCACACTTTTGAGTCCAGAATGCATACGAATAAATAATGTCTCTTCCTAGATAAAGCTTAAGTCCAATTTCCAACCTCCGCCTGCACTCCCATCCCCTTTCTAAAGCTTAGGTTCTTAACGTACATTTCCCTTGGAGTTAGTTGTAAGGAAACAGAGCCAAAATTAATACCCTAGGAAATTAGCTTCTTGTTGTGGATGGAGGATTTAAATAAAGCAACACCTCAACATGTCAAGATGTAATACTCTAAATTATCCTTTAGTGATGTCATTTATATGATGGGAGTTCTGGGTCTGGAAGTTTTTCCCATTATAAACCCCCATATTCAGAAGTTAATAGTTCAACCATAAAAATAATCTTGGCTGAAAATTGGCAGGATGTTTAAGCCTGAAAGCAAATGTTTACAAGATTTGAAGAAAAAAATTATCACATGCATTTGGAAAGCTTTCATGTTTTTAGAAATTGAGTGTAGTAGTAATAATAATAATGATAATAATAAGGCAGTTAGAAATTTTCAAATATTTGTTGCCTTTAGATCCAAAAATGGATTTGTAGTTTTTAAATATTTTCATTCTTGTTGCATAATGTGAACCCATTGATTAAAAAATAACTCATCAACACTTTCACAAGTGTCACTTTGTTTTTGAATTAATCTGTCCTTTATTACGGAGAGGGAAATGGCAACCCACTCCCGTACTCTTGCCTGGAGAATCCCATGGACGGAGGAGCCTGGTGAGCTGCAGTCCATGGGGTCACTAATTTATACATCATATTTTTATAGGCATTTCCCTAGAGCTTAAAAATGTATAATCATTGAGAAGCCTTAAGTTAATTTAGGAAATTATGAATAAGACCAAAATATTATACTCTTTTGTGGGTTTCCTAATGAATAGCATTCCCCTCTAAATGTCTAGAAAAAAATTGCCCCTTCCAAGGAATTTTCACACTTTCAGATGAAGTGTGTTCAATTTGAACATTAATCATTAATCTGCATACACAGTAAAAGAGACATACAGATTCCAGGAGAAATGGTTCTATCAGTCTACATTATTGA
This sequence comes from Bos javanicus, assembly GCF_032452875.1. NCBI lineage: Eukaryota > Metazoa > Chordata > Mammalia > Artiodactyla > Bovidae > Bos > Bos javanicus. The sequence continues at coordinate 53,249,668 of NC_083869.1, read as the reverse complement.
ACATGGCATATTTTCCTCCATAGGATGTTTTAAAGTAATTTACCCATCTCCTTAGTAGATTCATGTCTTGGGGTTTCTTCTAAATTCTATGAGAGGGTATCTTATAGTCTAACAAGCTATCGAGTTAGAAATGTTTTTCCTGGGTTCAAATAATCTTTTCTTTGCTAGTTTTATTCCTTTTTGCCAAATTTTATACTCTTCAAGCCTCTTTCTATCTTCAGTTCAGAAAAAAACAAACGACAACAAAAAAAATCAAGGGCAGGACACTTTGAAAAGGAAAACTAACCATGCAAAACCAAAATAGCTCTGAAATGATACTGCTGGAAGAATTCTTGAGGTTTAGTATACTGTAGACCCAAAGTGTAAAGTCATACTCTTTTTAAAGAAATAAGAATGCCCTGAGATGTAGGGTGAAAGCACCATGTATCAAAGAAAAAATATTTAAAATGTTTCCTTTAGTACATTTGTGCTCCTCCCCGTAGAGAGAGTGGATTCATTTTAATTCTTCACTCAGTGCCTAGCATGTGATGCATTCTCAATAAATGATATAGTGGGTAAATTATAGGCAACATTGTTTAAATCTTCACTGGAAAGTTGCACACCGTCGCTACCCCTGCACATGCTTGAAACTAAAAAGATGAATAACCAGCAGTTGTTGGTCGGAGGCAGCTACAGGGTGTGCAGAGAATAGTGTGGTTTGCATTTTTTTTTTAATTTAAACCATTTCTGAAGATATTATATTATTCTAAATGACATCATTCTTCCCCATTGACACACAGCTATGCTAAGCATTCACAGTTATGTTTACTTAAAGATTTTATGCCCATCAATTTTTGGAAACTACATTTAAATTCAGCAGCTAATAGAACATCCATTCTCTTCTCATTTCATCAGAGGAAGTCATATCCCATTAGGCATTATTTCAACACCAATAGCCTGCTGTTCTTAATTAAGTGATTGAATGGCAACTATGACTTGTAAGTGACATGTATGTGCATGGCCAGGCAAAGGCTCTGGTCCCATAACCCCACAGCAAGTTAAGCACCGCATCTTCTGCTTTAATTCAGACTTGGACTACCATCTCAGTGCTCCTCTGTGTTAGTTTACTCTCCTGTAAACATCTCATCGTCCTGATTTAGTGTTTCTTTTCTATGTAGATCTCAGGAATTTCTTAGTTTCATGATAGTTTTTTTTTTTTTTTTTTTTTTTAGTGTAAAGAATCTGTCAAAGAATTTGAAATAAGAAAGATGCGGTCAACTACACAGACCTATCAATTTGAAACTAATGAACAAAGGATAGCAGTACTCTAAATTCTGACATAGTTTTGCTATTGGACATTGATTTCATTTTCTCAAAATTACTTCACAGCACAAAAATGCTAAATTCTGCTGATGCTATCAAAAGCTACATAAAGACTTTGAATATACCAGTGTCATTAAAAATAGGACTATTGTCTTTCTTTTTTAAAAAATATGTTCTTCTGTTATGTTTTGCATTTTTGATAGCTTGTGCTAACTTAACCCTTAAGTCTCCCTACAGAGTGGTGGGACACCTAACAGAAATTATTGTAATCACAGTATTGAAAGCTTTCTTTCCTTTTGTCTTAAAAGTGGGCGGTTGGCACGTAAGTAAAACTGCATAGCATAATATTGGATATATTATGTGTTTTGCCTTGGATTTAACAGCATAAAAAGAAACTATGCATTTCCTTCGGATTTAATTCTTGACTGACATTTCATGCTACTATTTCTCTCAGTGTGATCTCAGTTCAGTTCAGTCACTCAGTCGTGTGCAACTTTTTGCAACCACATGGACTGCAGCACGCCAGGCCTCTCTGTCCATCACCAACTCCTGAAGTTTACTCGAACTCATGTCCAGTGAGTCGGTGATGCCATCCAGCCATCTCATCCTCTGTCATCCCCTTCTCCTCCTGCCTTCAATCTTTCCCAGCAGCAGGGTCTTTTCAAATGAGTCAGCTCTTCAGTGTGATCTCAGTGACCCTAAAACTTCAGTGATTCCTTCAGTGACTAAAGTTCTGATATAGGCATGACTCCTCAAGCTAGTTTTTTATACTCACATCTGAGATCTAGGAATAATCGTTTTTGAATATTTTTTTTCTGCCATCACAAATTCAACATTTTCAAACTGAGCTTATACCTTTCCTCAAAAAACCTGCTCTTCCTCTTTTTGTCCTTACCCCACCCAATGGATTCATGACCTATTTTGCTCATTGCCCTAAAAAGAAATTCACTGGACATCTTAGATTTTTCTCTCTCATTATGTACAACACCTTTCATCAAGTCTCATGAACTCTACTTTGTTTTTAATTTTTTAAGTCTTTACTGAGTTTATTACAGTACAGTATTCCTTCTGTCTTATGTTTTTGGTCTTTTGGCCATGAGGCATGTGAGACCTTCACTCCCTGACCAGGGTTTAAACCTGCACCCTCTGCACTAGAAAGCTAAGTCTTAACCACTGGACTGCCAGGAAAGTCCCAATCTCTACTTTTTTACTGTCTCTTAAATCTGATTCTTCCTCTCACATCCCATGGCCTTAATTGTGCTTCCATAATTTCTTTTGATATGAACCCTCTAATTGACATCATTGACTTTGTTCTTATTTCTGCCCAGGTCATTTTTCTCAATGCTGCCAAAATTATCCCTCATAAATATAAATAGGATCATATTATCCCTTCTGAGAACCTTCCATCAGGATAAACAAAATTCCACACTAGTTATTATCATAAAAAGGATAAGCATATGACCTCTGTCTGTTGTCCAGCTTTATAACCTCATAAACAGCTTCCTATGCCCCACCTACATGAAATTTTCCAAAGGCTGATATTCCGTCCATGAACAGTTTTCTCTCCTTAAAGACCTTTTCCATATCCATTTATCTGTCAAATTTGCATTCATCCTCTTGGGCATAGTACAAGCTTCCCCCTCACAGATGAATACTGTATGACTCATATCTTCAGTCACCTCTCTGTAGTCTCTTGAGCATTATTAGCACCCTTCCCTCCACAGTATTCCAAGAAAAGCATTGCTTTCCCCAATACCACCCTATTGCATGGGATCATAGTGGCTAGTTTCATATCTGTTTCCTCATCTAGAATGTGAGTCCTGGAGTCTAGGGTTTGTCTGGCTCTTCTCTGCCTCCTCACTGCTCAGCACACCAGAGCTGGCATATGGTAAGGATTCAAGTCATCAGGGATGATTGGATGGATAAATAGATACTATCCAAGATTTCTTTCATCCATCTGTGTATACATCCTTAGAGAATCGAATTGTATACTGAAGATTCATTGACCTGCTAGAAGAAAGAGTCATTAAATGTCTCTTGGAACACCGAGTAAAGTTATATGATCTGGAAAGGTGAAACTGTCTTAAAAGAGTTGTTTTGTTTTACATTTGTATCATGGTATGATATGTATGTATATCCATATCAATATCTATATTGATATCATACATATACATGATGACATATATCTATGTCATATCTATGTGACATACCATATTAGCAATAGTTTATAATAGGATAAAACAGGACCAAAATAAAGCAGTGATTCTTTCTCATCCTTAAGAGGGAAAAATCGCTCTCTCAACAAACAGTGTTAAATGTTTCATAAACCTGAGAGATTCAATTAACTAAAAACAAATTTGATGCTTTTGAGACCTGTCACTGTCGTAAGTGTAGAACTATCATGTTTCTAGTTCAAAAACTGCTTTTTATATATAAACTTCCAGGCACTGTGCCCACTTCCCTGTAAGTTTGTATATCGTTTTTCCCATTATCACCCCCAGGTCTCTTTCACCATCACCACTTTCCAGGCATCTACCATCCACTGAATAGCCATGTTTCTGATTATCTTTTCCCAAATGTATTAGCTTGCATTATTTAAGGCTGAATCTCATTTTATTATTTCCTGCTCGTATTTCTAAACTCCTTAAGTCCATTTGTATGATTCTTTTGTCTTCACAGATGTCCACAGTTCCTCCCAATTTAGTATCATCAGCAAATTTAATTAATGCTCTGTTTACCTCTCCTTCTAATGAAACCAGTCCCTTGTTTCATTTCATCATACAAAGTAAAAATGTATTGGCAATAAAACAGTCCAAAGAAATGTTCCCTCACTGTAGGAGGGGAAGTTAAGGATACAGCAAAGAATCATGTGGCGAGGAGTGGACAGGGCCGCAGGGCGGTGAGCTAGTTTGCTATGCCCTAAAGCAAAACCTTTTTCACAGCAACCACACTTCGGCAGATTGCCTGGGCTGGTGCTCGGTGTGTGTGTGTGTGTGTTTGTGTGTTCTGGAAGGCAGCTATATTATCCCAACTGAGGACTTTTTCCTCAAAATATTTATTGATATACAAAAAGCACACGTAAAAGTGTAAATACAAATACAAATGTAAACTAGTAACATTTAATCTGTAGTGTAGCCACTAACCTAGATATACATACAGGCTCACAATTATTTTCAGGAGACTTTTCCTAACCTTCACTACTGTTTAAGTTTTTAATCTCACTCCCTAATTTGATAAATGCTTTAAACTCAAATTGCCTATTGAGTTTAAATTAAATTCTTTATAACTAGTAGATTTATAAAATAAAGTCAGAGAATTTTTCAGTTGTATCCAACAGGCAAATGTCAGTAAAAACAATTTAACATATAGAATGAATAGGCTGAAAAATTGAACTTGATCAGAGAGACATTACTTGTTAACTTTAACGTAGGCAAGTTTACTTGCAAAGAATTACAGCATTAGTCTTTGAAGTTGTAGTCATACAGACAAGGTATGATTTATGTAAGGAAAACAAAGGCGACATTTATTAAGCACCTACTACGTGCCACAAATAATGCTAATGCTTTCCAACATGGGTCAGTACAATACATTTAAAGCCTATATCATTTACTACCTGGTACTCCAAACAGAATTTTTAACTTCAGTAAATCTCTTAAACATTTGGCAGGCTGTATATGATAAGTCACTCTTCAGAATATGGGCGAATTAGTATAAATTCATTGACTCCCCAGGAAAAAAATCTTTCTAGTGATTAGGACAGACAGATGGTAGACCAGCATCTCTATTGTTATATACAGAAGATGATGCACATTTGCCATGTTGAAATTAAAGCTGATATATACTTTACATATAGCACAAGGTCACCAAAGGTGTCATCACTGAAGGATGGTGTTAGCAAAACAGTGACTGGGAATATGGTGAAGCAGTTACATCCTTGTATTGTTTTTGCAGTGAGAAAAATCTGATGCACAATGCATTCTTATGAGAGAATTTTCTCAGATGCCAAGACTTTACAGGCATAACTTCCATAAGCTTTAATGGGAGTTTCCTGCCAGCACCTGTTACAGTGCAGAGTTCTTACTTTTCACACATAATCCGAAATGGGCTTGGAATACTAACTTGGAAAAACTTATATAGTGAAACCTTTTTGAAATGTTTCCTCACGTATAATGTTCATCTTTTAATCCTCGGTCTGATATATGTATGACCATGTTTTCCATTCAAATTCTTTTCCCACCAGAAAAGAAGAACCAGGCTTCTTTTCACAAGCTGTCTATGAGTAGGAGCAGATAAAATAATTATTTGTAGTGGGTAAGCTAAAAGAAAAGTTATTAATCTAGAAATTAGGTTAATGGTAGAAAGCAACTTGTCTTAGCTGAAAATAGTTCTAGAGTTAGATTGTAGATTCCTGAGGAGCCAACAGAAACAGTTAGAGATCCATGTGCAAAAAGCGATACCAGTAGCTCTAAAAGAAGATCACAGGTTAAAATAATATAGTTATATTTTCCCATATCTTTCCAGACCAAAGTATAGGGACTTTTAATATATGAAGGATATTGCATTTAATCCCATGGACTAATTATCAGGGTAATGTTTTGTGTAGAGAAAAACTTAATGAATTCTTAAAATTCCATATTTTAAAATTGCCATAAATTCTTATTACCAAAACTAAAACAAAAATAAACAAAAAAAGGTTACTGCACTTCTGTTTAACTAAAATTGTGAAGATTGTACAGAAATACTATTCTATGAACAACAACGTGTTTGAAATCTCTTATCCAATGTTTCTAATGCACATGGCATGTAAGAGTGAGGGCAGACCTTCATACTTCAAGTCCTAAATCAAATATTGTCATTTTCCTGTTTAACAGTATGGTGAACAGGCAAAATGCTTTTTTCTCGTTAAACATCGTGAAATATTAAACTTTTAACTCATGTTTATAACAGGATTTTATAGCTAATATTGTTAGGACACAGAGTTAAATTTGTAATAAGTCTGAAATCCTGAAACCATAAGAAGACAATTATAAACCAAATAATGAAATTTCTCATGGGGCAAAATGTGGATTCTGAACAAGAATAACTCCAAGATGGTGCCTATGTATTTTGGGTACTCATTACCCTCTTCTTTCTCTTTCTTTGCTGTATGGCTGCATTACTCCATGCTGTCCCCTTCAGCACTCTGTCTGACCTCTAGTACCTTTTCTTGGCAAACCTGCCAAGTTTTCAGTTTCAGCCTGAAGTTTAGACACCCTTGTGACTGAGTATTACCTTGAGTACAGTTGTTCTGAAAGGTAGCAATAAATTGGCATCAAATGGGTCTGTCTCCTATTCAGGTACCATGGAAGGAATTTTGCTTTGTTTTGTTTGATAAAGCAAAGAAGGGAAGGAGAGTCATATTGACATCTCTGGGAGTAGGCTGTGTTTCCAGGGTTAGTACCTTCTTCCACTCTAGGGCTTTTGCTTGTAGTATACTTTGCTCTAAACTTGGGCAAAATAAGGTCATCATTTTCTTTTTATATTCCAGCCAGTGGGTTGGTAGAAATGCATTTGTTCCTGTGTATAGTAGTTTTTGTTCAGGTTTGTTTGAAAACTTGAAATTAGGTTGGGAATAGAGGACCTCATGAATCTAGACACATTGTTCAATGTCATGTGATCTCCAGTTGACACTGTAGAGTTTTAGGCTAGGGACCCCACTCCAATACTCTTGCCTGGAAAATCCCATGGACAGAGGAGCCTGAAAGGCTGCAGTCCATGGGGTCGCAAAGAGTCGGACACGACTGAGCAACTTCACTTTCACTTTTCACTTTCCTGCACTGGAGAAGGAAATGGCAACCCACTCCAGTGTTCTTACCTGGAGAATCCCAGGGACGGGGGAGCCTGGTGGGCTGCCATCTATGGGGTCACACAGAGTCGGACACGACTGAAGTGACTTAGCAGCAGCAGCAGCAGCACAGAGGAGACTTAAGGGCATGAGAAAGGAGAGGTGTCTGATGGAGCTAGATGTTTGTATACAGAAAGCAGTGTGCACACAGAGTTTGTGCACAAAGATGCAGTTTTGGTGCAGAAAAATGATGCAGCAGGAGAAGTCTCCAAGAATGTGTTCTGCAGGCCCTACCCAGAAAGGAGAGAGGACTGTAATTCATTATTATTCATTATTATCATTAATTCATTATTCCAAGGAGATACAGAGGTCTCATAATTCCAAGGAACAATGTTGTCTCTTCACAGTATTTCAATCTATAGAGCAAAGCCCTATATGGATTTATACACACTCAGCTTTTGAGTCTCAGTTTAGAGTGTTACACTCACTCAAAAGGGAAAGGGTCATATAAGTTGTTCCAGAAGAAAGACAGATCATTTATTATGCTTCCCATATAATGGAAAATTAATATGATAATAAAAATAAATCATATTTAAGAATAAATTATATTTAGTCAAGTGGAAAAATGTGCCTCTCCTCCCCCAAACCTTTAAATACAGTAAGAACATGCCATTTTCATATAACTATTGTATCTGAAAATAGAAGGGTGAGCATTTGGGTAATAGAAACCACCCCTTTGGATTAGCCTACATGGTACACCCACTTCCTCTTCTGTCTTCTCCCATTATTTATTACACTAGTCTTATCCTTCATCTCTTCTTGTCCCACATCCTCCACAAGTGAAGTCTTGCTGTATTTGCTTTCTTTTAGCTAAATTTTTCTCTCAGGACAAGATCTAATAGACTGATCAGTGAAGTTTGATGTGAAATCCTTCCATGGGATTTAAAAACAAAGGAATAAAGTTCTAATTACAGAATTTTATACATAAGCAATGATATGTAAAAGAAATATTTTAAGATGAAATTATCTTCCCAAAACTTTAAAAAGATATTGTAAATATAGCCTCTATAATTAATGTTAAAAACTAACCTTTGGGACCACAAAAGGAAATTCAGGTCTTCAAATTGATAGTATTTTATTTCTATCTTCTGTAGTTCTAATAGTCAGATATAGTAACTGGGTTTTCTAATATTATTTTCAAAATTCAAAATCAAACACACTTTGATAGATTTAAGAAAATTAAGATACTCTTTACTTAAATTTAAGACAGTGAAAAACATGAAATGCATTTGTAACTTGGTTTCTTACCACTTAGAAAAATCACATAGGGAAGAGACACTCAGTAAATAGTGTATTAATGAACATCAGCATATGTAACACATCTTTGTTTAATATACCTTCTTTTCATGACAACAGATCACAGAGAAGTGATAGATATTTAGTGATAGATACTGAATATGTATGTGTATGGCTTCCTCGGTGGCTCAGCAATAAAGAATCAGCCTGCAATACAGGAGACACAAGAGACGCAAGTTCAATCCGTGGGTTGGGAAGATCTCCTGGAGGAGGAAATGGCAACCCACTCCATATTCTTACCTGGAAAATTCCATGGACAGAGGAGCCTTGTGGGCTGCAGTGGGTGGGGTCGCAAAGAGTCGGACATGACTGAGCGACTAAGCACACACATACACATACACATATAGACACAAATATTTCAGTAAGACTTTTGATGTAAACCCAGGTGACAAGATCATTCAGAAACAAGAAATCTATTTCTGTTACACTAGTGTTAATAAGTTTAAAAAGAGAACTATCAGAATTGGAATGCTTTTTTTTTTTTCAAGACAACAAGTACAGTTTTGAGTAACTAGAGTGTGTGCAATTGGTAAACAGTCCTAAAGTAGTCAACATGAAGCTGAGAATATTGCCCTCTCCTACACCACTAAAGGAAGTCTTCCTCTAATTTTTCTGCTTATAGTATGATAACAGAAATTAAGAAAGCCAACCTCAATGCTAGTTCTAAGCACTTATCTATATATTTCTCTTTGAAGAAATCTTAAAATCATGAATTACAGTGGTTTAAATTGTCCAGGTATAGTTAGAGCTTCTAATTAGGGGAAATGATTGTCTTTTTATCTCTATTCCTCTGACTTATATCTCCAAAACTGGGTGTGATTTGTCCAGTGACTTGTGAAATATTTAAATTTTGAAGTTTTCACTGTGTCGCCTAGAGATTTGGAACCTGATATCATGCATATTAAAGCATCTTTCAGCTAAACTAGAGATACAAGATAGAACATTCAAGGACATAGTAGATTTATGATAATCTCCCAGGCTTTTTCAAATGAACCCTTGGGAACACACAACCGTATTATAAAAAAGAAATGTAATCTTTGACAATACTTTGGTAATAAAGTAAATATAATTATAGCCATTTGTTCACAAAAGTCAAATACACACACACACACACACACATATATATACACACACACACACACATATGGTCCACTGGAGTAGGGAATGGCAAACCACTTCAGTATTCTTGCCTTGAAAACCCCATGAACAATATGAAAAGGCAAAATAATAGGATACTGAAAGGGGAACACCCCGGGTCAGTAGGTGCCCAATATGCTGCTAGAGATCAGTGGGGAAATAACTCCAGAAAGAATGAAGGGATGGAGCCAAAGCAAAAACAATACCCAGTTGTGGATGTGACTGGTGATAGAAGCAAGGTCAGATGCTGTAAAGAGCAATATTGCATAGGAACCTGGAATGTCAGGTCCATGAATCAAGGCAAATTGGAAGTGGTCACACGGGAGATGGCAAGAGTGAACGTCGACATTCTAGGAATCAGTGAACTAAAATGGACTGGAATGGGTGAATTTAAGTCAGATGACCACTATATCTACTACTGTACTGTGGGCAGGAATCCCTTAGAAGAAATGGAGTAGCCATCATAGTCAACAAGAGTCCGAAATGCAGTATTTGGATGCAATTCTCAAAAATGACAGAATGATCTCTGTTCATTTCCAAGGCAAACTATTCAGTATCATGGTAATCCAAGCCTATGCCCGACCAGTAATGCTGAAGAAGCTGAAGTTAAATGGTTCTATGAAGACCTACAAGACCTTTTAGAACTAACACCCAAAAAAGATGTCCTTTTCATTATAGGGGATTTGAATGCAAAAGTAGGAAGTCAAGAAACACCTGGAGTAACAGGCAAATTTGGCCTTGAGTACGGAATGAAGCAAGGCAAAGGCTAGTAGAGTTTTGCCAAGAGAACACATTGGTCATAACAAACACTCTCTTCCAACAACATAAGAGAAGACTCTACACTTGGACATCACCAGATGGTCAACACCGAAATCAGATTGATTATATTCTTTGCAGCCAAAGATGGAGAAGCTCTATACAGTCAGCAAAAACAAGACTGGGAGCTGACTGTGGCTCAGATCATGAACTCCTTATTGCCAAATTCAGACTTAAATTGAAGAAAGTGGGGAAAACCACTAGACAATTCAGGTATGACCTAAATCAAATCCCTTATGATTATACAGTGGAAGTGAGAAATAGATTTAAGGGACTAGATCTGATAGAGTGCCTGATGAACTATGGACAGAGGTTCATGACATTGTACAGGAGACAGGGATCAAGACCATCCCCATGGAAAAGAAATGCAAAAAAGCAAAATGGCTGTCTGAAGAGGCCTTACAAATACCTGTGAAAAGAAGAGAAGCAAAAGCAAAGGAGAAAAGGAAAGATATAAGCATCTGAATACAGAGTTCCAAAGAATAGCAAGAAGAGATAAGAAAGCCTTCCTCAGCAATCAATGCAAAGAAATAGAGGAAAACAACAGAATAGGAAAGACTAGAGATCTCTTCAAGAAAATTAGAGATACCAAGGGAACATTCCATCCAAAGATGGGCTCAATAAAGGACAGAAACGGTATGGACCTAACAGAAGCAGAAGATATTAAGAAAAGGTGGCAAGAATACACAGAAGAATTGTACAAAATAGATCTTCACAAACCAGATAATAACAATGGTGTGATCACTCACATAGAGCCAGATATCCTGGAATGTGAAGTCAAGTGGGCATTAGAAAGCTTCACTAGGAACAAAGCTAGTGGAGGTGATGGAATTCCAGTTGAGCTATTTCAAATCCTGAAAGATAATGCTGTGAAAGTGCTGCACTCAATATGCCAGCAAATTGGGAAAACTCAGCAGTGGCCACAGGACTGGAAAAGGTCAGTTTTCATTCCAATCCCAAAGAAAGGCAATGCCAAAGAATGCTCAAACTACCACACAATTGCACTCATCTCACACGCTAGTAAAGTAATGCTTAAAATTCTCCGAGCCAGGCTTCAGCAATAAGTGAACCGTGAATTCCAGTTGTTCAAGCTGGTTTTAGAAAAGGCAGAGGAACCAGAGATCAAATTGCCAACATCCACTGGATCATGGAAAAAGAAAGAGAGTTCCAGAAAAACATCTATTTCTGCTTTATTGACTATGCTAAAGCCTTTGACTGTGTGGATCACAATAAACTGTGGAAAATTCTTCAAGAGATGGGAATACCAGACCACCTGATCTGCCTCTTGAGAAACGTCTATGCAGGTCAGGAGGCAACAGTTAGAACTGGACATGGAACAACAGACTGGTTCCAAATAGGAAAAGGAGTACATCAAGGCTGTATATTGTCACCCTGCTTATTTAACTTATATGCAGAGTACATCAGGAGAAACACTGGGCTGGGAGAAGCACAAGCTGGAATCAAGATTTCTGGGAGAAATATCAATAACCTCAGGTATGCAATGACACCACCCTCATGGCAGAAAGTGAATAGGAACTAAAAAGCCTCTTGAAAAGTGAAAGAGGAGAGTGAAAAGGTTGGCTTAAAGCTCAACATTGAGAAAACTAAGATCATGGCTTAGTCCCATCACTTCATAGGAAATAGATGGGGAAACAGTGGAAACAGTGTCAGACTTCATTTTTGGGGGCTCAAAAATCACTGCAGATGGTGACTGCAGCCATGAAATTAAAAGATGCTTACTCCTTGGAAGGAAAGTTATGACCAACCTAGACAGCATATTCAAAAGCAGAGATATTACATTGCCAACAAAGGTCCATCTAGTCAAGGCTATGATTTTTCCAGTAGTCATGTATGGATGTGAGAGTTGGACTGTGAAGAAAGCTGAGCACCGAAGAATTGATGCTTTTGAACTGTGGTGTTGGAAAAGACTCTTGAGAGTCCCTTGGACTGCAAGGAGATCCAACCAGTCCATCCTAAAGGAGATCAGTCCTGGGTGTTCATTGGAAGGACTGATGCTGAAGCTGAAACTCCAATACTTTGGCCACCTCATGCAAAGAGTTGACTCATTGGAAAAGACTCTGATGCTGGGAGGGATTGGGGGCAGGAGGAGAAGGGGACGACAGAGGATGAGATGGCATCACTGACTGATGGACATGAGTTTGAGTGAACTCTGGGGGTTGGTGATGGACAGGGAGGCCTGGCGTGCTGTGATTCATGGGGTCACAAAGAGTCAGACATGACCGAGCGACTGAACTGAACTGATGAAACTTAACTGTTTCAGGATATAATGTGAAATTGAATATATATCGTGGTGGTGTTTTCTTCTAAAGTTGACTACAGAGCTTATATACCACCTTGTATATATTGCTTCGATGTGTCCTATGTGTAAAAATATCAGAGCTTGCAGGTGTCGTCACTAGTGCATGATCAATGCATGTCATTAATGCATTGTTGCTTCAGAAGATGATGATGCTATGGCTCGATGGCATCTGAGATGTGTACTCTGTTCTTTGCTGTGTCTCTAGTGCCTCGGACACTTTTGCTATACAGTGAGCACTTAGTTGATACTTGTTAAATTGCATAGAGTGTTAGATTTTACTAACTCTAACTTTCTATCTAGAATATATTGGAATTTCTCTGTCCTTCCATTTAGCCACAGTTTAGCATGGGTCCTTTGTCAAAAAGGAGTATTATGCAGTAGCCCCATGTTTCTGTTTAGCAGAAATATTAACAATACCATTCTCACTAGTTTATCTTGTATTCTCAAAAAGAGAACAGTAATCTTATTTATGTTTCTTGAGAGAAGGAAGTTCCGTTTTTTAGCCTCATCCATTGTCATGGTCAGGCGCATCTTCTTTGACCAGGGAAGAGTCAAATGACACAGAATTTCTCTGAAGTTTGGGAGAGCATCAAGAAGTTGCAAAGAACCATCTTGTCTGTGATCTAAACAGGACTTGGGGTCCTGATATGCTTAAACAGTCTTGTAAGTATAGTTCCTTTGTGTCTGGAATTTGGCTTCCCTAATCCGCTGTAGGAGCAGCAGCCAGAATGGGCTCTGTCTCTCACCTGAATGCTAAGCTGAGCCAAACCATCAAAACCCTCCAGGAAGTAGCTAGCCAAAGGGTCTGAATTAGAGGCACCTCCCCAAAGAAGATCAAAAGTTATGCTGCACCAACATAGAGACACTGAGAAATGGTTGAATGTGTTCTAAATTAAACTGCCCTGGTGGTGAGCAGAGATCTGCCAAAATCTTTCAATTAATCACTTTTACCTTCAGGGCAGAGTTAGGCCTAAGAGTATTTCAATAGGTTTTTATTGGAACAGGGTTATTTCAGATATTAAACTATGTTGCACAAAGTAAAAATAATGTTATTTTTAAGTTGCTACTCTTGTTAAATAAAAGTTGGCAAGAATTCTTGGGGCCTGTATTGTGTCTGTGTGTTTGTGTATGTGTGTGGCTTTTTCCTGTGCCATAAGCCTCATTGATTTAGAAACGTGAACAGCCGTGAATTAGGTGGTAAATATATTCATATAATCATTTTCATTAATAAGATGTTATAAATAATAGAAGAAAAGTTTCAAGTGTCTAGTTCTTTACAATACAATTGAGATATTTTTTCCTACATCTTCAGCAGTAAGTTAATTAGAATCACCTGCATTTCCTTGGGTGGACACCAAATGGATTGCAAACAAAAACAGATTAAAATAGCTGCTGGAACTCATGTCATACAGATGACAAGATTCACAAAAAGGACAACAAGGCACTGAAAATGTTCACTTTTCAACCCGTTTTAGAGGAAATTGAGCTCTTGCAACTTCTCTGTAAAAGCTGCTTGTAAGTGTTTTGCTGAAAGGCTAGAATGGCTTTGTTTCTGATCCCTTGATGAGTGAGAGAAATGTTTAAGAAAGATCACTTTACAGAGAGATTCAGGCTGAAATGTGATGACTGTGATTCAAGCCAAGCCAAAAATTACAGTTCAGAATGAAAGGGGAGGGACGTGGTTTGGGAATCCATTTTCCCACATTCCTGAATCTCAATCATCCCAGCCAATGTTTAAAAAAAAAGTCCAGTGGAAAACAATGAGGTCACTTTGTTTAGATGTTTAAAACATAGAGGTGGAGGGATTGAAAAAAATGAGGGCAAATATATAAATTTTAGATCAATATCCATTTCAAGTATGATGGGATCAAAGGCTAGACTTTATATAACTATAATGACTTCATCAGAGAAGGAGCCATTTTTCAGTGTTTTCTTCTTGTTTGTGCTGGTAAGCCTTTTATTGCATATCTTTAACTTATAAGAAAGTTTGTTGCTAGAATTTTAAAAAGAAAGAATACATGGGCACAGTTTACAGATTACTGTTCTGTAGCCCCCAAGCTTTCCTTAGAAATGGCATTTTCAGGCAGCTTGTTTTCTATTCATAAGCCTGCTGTGGTCATGTACTCCTGTCTGGACCTCAGGTTATGTTGGCATAGTGAAGTGAAGTGAAAGTCGCTCAGTAGTGTCCAACTGTTTGTGATCCCATGGACTGTACAGTCCATGGAATTCTCCAGGCCAGAGTAGTGGAGTGGTTAGCCATTCCTTTCTCCATGGGATCCTCCCAACCCAGGGATCGAACCCCAGTCTCCCACATTGCAGGCAGATTCTTTACCAGCTGAGCCACCAGGGATGCAAACTACCAGATGATGGCTTATTTATTTTAAAGAAACACTCTCAGTCACAGTACCAAAGGAATGATTTATTTACATCAGCACGATCACAGCATAACATAACAATAGAACTCAGACCTACAAGAAACTCAGAAGATGATGAGATGAGCCAAATACCAATTTCAATCTCTATATCTTCCAGACACAAGAGATTTTTCTTGAAGACAAATGCTGTCAGTTAATCATTGGCCAATATTTGTCTTCAAAACTAAGATTTTTTTTAAAATAAGCATCTAAGAGAGTTTATTAAAGACTATTTCTAGGTACTTTGTTTTCTACATTTAAAAATCATTTCAGGTGGTTATCTTTAGTCTTATCAAATCAGAGATTAGGATTCCTAGTGAAATTTCACAAGCATACTCAAGCTTTCTTGAGGTTCTTCTTGCTGCTGCTGCTGCTAAGTCGCTTCAGTCGTGTCCAACTCTGTGTAACCCCATAGATGGTAGTCCACCAGACTCTGCCGTCCCTGGGATTCTCCAGGCAAGAACACTGGAGTGGGTTGCCATTTCCTTCTCCAAAGCACGAAAGTGAAAAATGAAAGTGAAGTCACTCAGTCGTGTCCAACTCTGACAACCCCATGGACTGCAGCCTTTCAGGCTCCTCTGTCCATGGGATTTTCCAGGCAAGAGTACTGGAGTTGGTTGCCATTGCCTTCTCCATGAGGTTCTTCTTACTTTGAGTTTATTTCCAATATTATTCAGGTCATAAGACTGGTATAATTCTGTAAGTTATTTATTTATACCATGCTTCAGACTCATAGAACTCAAATTCTCAGCTGACTTTAAAAAGATACATGAGACTCAATGAGTAAAAATGAGGGACAACATTTGGGATAGCATTCTTAGACTGGCGTTTCATTTTACCCAGATATTAAACAGGGCATACAAATGGCTTTTATCTATGTCACACTAACCATACTGGAACTTTTTCCCCTTGTCTTTTCCATTATTTACTTATATTTAATAGTTTATAAGGTAAAAGGTGGACTTCCCTGATGGCTCAGATGGCAAAGAATCCACCTGCAGTGTGGGAGACCTGGATTCAACCTCTGGATAGGGAAGATCCCCTGGAGGAGGGCATGGCAGCCCACTCCAGTATTCTTGCCTGGAGAATCCCCAGGGACAGAGGAGCCTGGCAGGCTACTGTCCACAGGGTCACAGAGTCAGACATAACTGAGCAACTAAGCACACACACACAAGTTAAAAGGTATGATTTTAAAGGCAACTGGTCCAGTAGTAAGTCTGAATGGACTATGAGTTGCATTAAATGTATGGAGGTGATATGCAAAAATAAGCCTAATGCATAAAAAGTATCAGAGCAAATGGAAACCAGGACCTTGCCCTTGGTACTCATGTGAGTTTTCACAGGACTTTTCTTATACTACTGTTTCTAGTTGATAATGGTATGCATGTTCTCTGTGTGTGTATTCAGTCGTTCAGTTGTGTCTGACTGTTTGTGACCCCATGGACTGTAGCCTGCCAGGCTCCTTTGTCCATTGAGTTTTCCAGGCAAGGATACTGAAGTGGGTTGCAATTTCCTACTCCAGGGGATCTTCCTGACCCAGGGATTGAACCCATCTCTTTCATCTCCTGCATTGGCAGGGAGATTCTGTACCATTACTGCCAACTGGGAACCCCATACATGTGCATTTGCAATTATGAGACAATTAGTGAAATACTATGGCAACAAGTATAAACACAAGGGAGAAATTCCAGTAGAGAGGAATGACAGTGCACAGTGATGCGGATGTTTCTGTGTTTCTGGTAACATTTAAAGAATTCAGTGTGATTCTTCTCTACATGTTGAAGTATTCAGTATCCTACCTTAAAAGAATTGACTGTATGGGAAATAAATGGTTTTCCTAATTTTTTTCAGCAATGTAACTCTTTACAAGAATACTTAATAATAAGTAAGACAGCTAGCTCTTCCTTCCATACACAATCCCTAAGTATTAACACTGCAGATCTTTTCAAGGCATAAGTGGTACAATATGGAATGAGTAAGAAATGTGATCAGTAACACCCTTAATACTTGGGATATTTTATCCTTTTCCTCTTCCAATTTTAAGTTCATCTTCCCAGCTCCCAGGCTACGTAAGACATTAGGATTGCACAGAATAGCAAATATGGCATGATAAAAAATATAGGTAGATAGATGATTGATACAAAAATGATAGGTAAATGATGATAGAAAAATAATTTTGCTGGTAAAGAACCAGCTTGGCAAATAAAGAGATGCAAGTTTGATCCCTGGTAGGAAAAGATCTCTTAGAGAAAGAAATGGCAACCGACTCCAGTATTCTTGCCTGAGAAATTCCATGGACAGAGGAGACTGGCAGGCTACAGTCTATGGCATTGCAAAAGAGTCAGATATGACTTAGCGACTAAACAACAATAGCAACATATGCTACAAAAACAATATAAAATAATGTTTTATTTATTATCATCACAGTATCTAAGCAGTCCTCTCAAGGGAAAAAAACACCCTTTTCTTGGTGACCTCTCTTCAGTCTAACATGTTTTTTTTCATTTATCAACAAATACTGTCTCTTTCATATCTTAAGAAGACAAAATTCTTCTTTCCATATGAATCCATAAAATATCTCTTAGATGAAAAACTTATTTCATTCATAAATAAGTAACCTAAAATGGACTGCTACCAAAATCAAGCAAACAAAAAAGTAAAGGAAAATTGGTAATAAGTATTTTGTCATGATATTAAGAAGGAAAACAAACATTTATTGCAACGATTGTCTTTATGAAACAAGAATTTATCACAGAGATACAAGGAAGGTACGAAAAAATCAAAATAAGATAAAAGTTTAAAGGAAAAAGGGTTCAAGCATAAAAAAGAATGAAATAATGTCATTTGTAGCAACATGAATGGACCTAGAGATTGTCATACTGAGTGAAGTAAGTCAGACAGAGAAAGACAAATGTCATATGATATCACTTATATGTGGAATCTTCACTTCAGTTCAGTCACTCAGTCTAGTCTGACTATTTGTGACCCCATGGACTGCAGCACACCAGGCCTCCCTGTCCATCACCAACTCCCAGAGTTCACTCAGACTCATGTCCATTGAGTTGGTGATGCCATCCAACCATCTCATCCTCTGTCGTCTCCTTGTCCTCCCGCCTTCAATCTTTCCCAGCATCAGGGTCTTTTCAAATGAGTCAGTTCTTCACATGAGGTGGCCAAAGTATTGGAGTTTCAGCATCAGTCCTTCCAATGAACATTCAGGACTGATTTCCTTTAGGATGGACTGGTTGGATCTCCTTTCAGTCCAAGGGACTCTCAAGAGTCTTCTCCAACACCACAGTTCAAAAGCATCAGTTCTTCAGCACTCAGCTTTCTTTATAGTCCAACTCTCACATCCATTTATGATTACTAGAAAAAATAGTTTTTAATAGATGGACCTTTGTTGGCAAAGTAATGTCTCTGCTTTTTCATATGCTGTCTAGATTGGTCATACCTTTTTTTCCAAGGAGCAAGCATCTTTTAATTTCATGGTGGCAGTCACCATCTGCAGTGACTTTGGAGCCCCCCAAAATAAAATCTCTCACTGTTTCCATTGTTTCCCCATCTATTGGCCATGAAGTGATGGAACCAGATGCCATGATCTTAGTTTTCTGAATGTTGAGTTTTAATATGGAATCTTAAAAAACGGTTATTTACCAAACAAAAAGAAGGACTCATGAAACAAATAAAAGAGAAAAATACACCAAATAAAGCAATCTCAGTAATAAAAGGAACATTGTCAAAACCAGAAATGACAGTAGAAACTTCTAATGACAAAGAAAAATACAGGAGTGAGAAAAAGATGAAGGATAATCTGATCCTGGACCCGATATTAACATATTCTGCCAGCATTAGATATAGAGACACATAATAAGTGTTTTAAATATTCTAATTTTTCACACATCTGTCATTTAGATTACTATTGAAAAGAAAATTGTTATATGGCAGTATCTTTGCAATCTAGTGAAACTTTTGTTTTCAGCATTAAAAAATCTCTCTATGAAAAATAACTAGGGCCCCCATTCAAATTTCCAGGCCAAGAAATCATGTTTGAATTCTCCTTCCTCAAAGATCATCCCAGTGAAATAAGAGAAAATATATGTTGGGAAAGAAAAACAAAAACAAGTGGTGCTGAAAAGAGAAAAAGTGCCATCAGCAAACAAGAAATAAAAGTTCCAGGAAGACTGAAAGCAGATGGGATCAAACAAGTGAACATATTAGAGCAAAAGAAGCATCATTCCCAGACACTATTATTAGGTACAGTTCTTGCTTGGGATGTCCTAGAAAATATCCAACCTTAGAGTTGACAAAAAAAAAAAAAAAAGAGCAACAACGGGCAAGAGGGCAGTAAGTAAAGTAATGCACAAAATATTGTATCTAACATGTCAAAAGCTGAGTCCCTCTCCATTTGCCTTGCATCAAGGAAGAGAACAGGCTCAACTGAGAATAGGTTCTACAAGGACAAATGAGAGGATGCTGGCATCTGAGAAGGAAGGCAGTGGAAAATGAAATGTCTCAGGTCTTCTACAGCAGACACAGAGTTGGAGAACTTTGCTCAGAAGCAAAATAGTACAAGTGCTCCATATCCCCATATAAGTCCTCCTTACTTGGTAGCTGAAGACCTCTAGCCTGCTATCTGTGTTGTGCTGTGCTTGGTCACTCAGTTGTGCCTGACTCTCTGTGACACCAGGGACTGTAGCCCGCCAGGCTGCTCTGTCCATGGGGATTCTCCAGGTAAGGATACTGGAGATGCCCTCCTCCAGAGGATCTTCACAACCCAGGGATCAAACCCAGGTCTCCAGCATTGCAGGCAGATTCTTTACCATCTTAGCCACGAGGGAAGCCCAAGAATACTGGAATGGGTGGTCTATCCCATCTCCAGGGGATCTTCACAACCCAGGGATAGAACTGGGGTCTCCTGCACTGCAGGCAGATTCTTTACCAGCTGCGCTACCATGGAAGCCCAGTCTACTATCTTATCTACTCAACACTGGTTCATCCTCACTCAGCCTGACAATTTAAGATTGGAGCCTGTTGCGGGACATAATAATAATAATAGTGTACAAATACAGAAGTACCCATGACCGTCATTTATTCTAGTTAATTTGCTCTTTTGTCAAAGGAGTATTCTGATATTTGAACATCCATCTTAAAGAAGTTCTAGATAAAGTGAAAAGAAATAGTAGGAAGAAGGATATATAATGCAAATAATATAAGAAAATGTTTTCTGATTGAAGGACTAGATGTAGACACATCTGAGTGAAATTTTACTTCTACAAGTTAAAGAGAAAATCTTTTTTTAAACCTGAAGGTAAAAGAAATTTACCTGCAAAGCATCAAGAATCAACTTGATATCAAACATAACAGCAGAGATGCGAGAAGATATGGAACATTGCCTTTCAAAGTTAGAAAAATTTTTAAGTTATAAATACTTAAATTAACAATTAAATAGGAAGCAGTCTTTTTAAAACAGTCTTTTAAAAAATAGTTGATTTGTAATGTTGTGTTACCTTCTTCTGTATAGCAAAGTGACTCAGTGGCACCACTGGTAAAGAACCCTGTGATACTAGTGGTAAAGAATCTACATGCTAATGCAGGAGACATAGAGATGTGGGTTCCATTCCTGGGTCAGAAAGATCCCATGGAGGAGGACAAGGCAACCCACTCCAGTATTCTTGCCTGGAAAAGCTTTTGGACAGAGGAGCCTGGTGGACTACAGTCCATAGGGTCACAAAGAGTCAGACACAACTGAGCAACTTAGTATACATGCACACATACATTTCTATATACACATATATATATATAATGAATATATACATATTATTTTTCATATTTTTCCATTATTATTTGTCACTATATACTGAATATAATTACCTGTACAATACAGTATGACATTGTTTTTATAAAAAACAGTCACTGAGATAGAATAAATAAGAAAATTTACCAACCACACATGTCTGCAAAAAAAAAAAAAAATCATAACTCTTAAAAAAGAAATCCAAGAAGAAATAATAGTAGAATACAAGAGAAGAGTAGTAGTTGACTCTGACACAGAGCTGTACCATCCAGTATGGTGGTCATAGACCACATGTGGCTGTTATTTAAAATAAGGTAAATAGAAATTCAGTTATTCAGTTGCATTAACCACATTTCAAGTATTCAGCAGACAGCCTTATGTGGCCAGTGACTGCTGGTCTAAATAGTTAATATAGAGAATATTTCCATAATCATAAACAGTTCTATTGGACAGTGCTTAATTGAAGAAATAAAGAGGCCTACAATGGAAGAAAACACACGAGACTCTGATGAGATCTCCTTTGTGAAAAAAGGTTAATGTGGGACCCAATCACAGTCACTTTCTTATAAATAGTGACTAATATTAACCCACAGATAAGCCACAAAATATTTATAGAGAATAAAACAAAATGTTGTAAACTTCAAGAGCGTAAGCAATAATAACAAAGAATAAAGTTGGAAGTTATGAGAGAGAAGAGAAGGGTAAGGAAAAGTAAAATGCAATAAGTTCCTTATTTTCTTACACACAGAGCTAATTTGGTATATTAAGATATAGAAATAGACAAAGGTAGTTAATAATAACAAAGAGAGGGTACATAGATAAGTGGTAGAAGCTATAGACTCTTTATCTTTTCTGATAAGGAGTGAATAAATACCATTCAAAGTTAATAAATTAATAAACAGAAATGTGATGCATTAACATAAAATAAGTAACAACAAAAGAACTAAAACAGAATTGTTAACAGTGACTGTCTTTGGACAGCAGGATGAGGTATTTACTTAGGTTTCATTGTATTAATCTTGTGTGGGTTAGTTTTCATTTTTACCAAGCAAGTATATTGCCTCTATAGTAAAAAAAAAAAAAAAAAAAAAATTTAATGATTATTATAAAGTCAAAGTTTTTCATATAAGATAAAATCATTCTTGTTTGACAATCAGAATTGTGTCAACTATTTTTAAGGTAGTCATTCTTGAAGGATGTGTATCTCACAATAAATTAGTAATAAATAAAGCCAGCAAAAGATACAGGATAAATACAAGCCATTGAGACAGAGTAGAAATTAAATTTAGAAAGAGTTTCCAATTATATCCTGTACTCAGCCACTGAATTTAAAGTGTGTGATCAGATCAGTTAGCAATATAAAGTTGGAAACACTTCAATTTAGAGGAGGAAATATGTGCCATTCAAAATGGTACAAAACCTCTCCTCAAATACATCTCTGAAACCAAGCAGGACCTTTAGAAGAATAGAAAAAGAAATGGGCAGCACTCTTTGGGGGCAGTCTGGGTGTTCCTCTGCTCAGTTGTTCTTGCCAGAGGGAGAAGCCAGAAGACCAAAGTATTGCGAGAATGACTCTTTTTGCGGTAGCTCTGGCCTCCTAGGAATTAGGAAGTGCCATAAATCTCAGGAGAGAGACTGTGCAGAATTCCCAGCCCATATTTCAGACTTCAGAGGTTCAGATGCATTTTGTTATATTCCAGAAAAACAAGCAGGCTTTTTGAGCCTACCTCTCAACTAGGCTCAAACTCTACATCTTCGTGATTTGTCCATCGTTTGAGCTACCAAGAATGCTACCTAATCCACAGTTTGCAGCTATTTTTAACAGGCTCATCTGCATTGTTAAAAACTACCCATATTTTGGCAGATAAGTCAGTCAACTCTGGAAACAGTGTTGGTCTCTTAGATTTCCTTTTGGAAAGTGTCTGAGATTTATGGTGGGAATTACTCATGACAGCTGCATTCTTTCCACTGGGTTTAGACCACCATTTGGTCTAATAACTCCTAATTGTGTGTCTATCCTAGTCTAAGCTTCTTCAAAAAAAAAAAAAAAAGTGGAGGAGGGGGAGGACTTTTGAAAATCCCCTGCAGCAATACCCAGTGATTTCTGTCAACAGTAAACACTATTTTGGAACTTAAGAGTGTCAGCTGATGAGGAACAAATAAAAGACATTTCAGTGAATGTGGATTTTTTAAGAGAATTTTTCATCAACATTACATTAATGCTGGTCTGATAAAAATAAGCATACAATGTTTTAGTTTCATTGTGTTCCCAAAGTATTTTTAGCATAACAGGCAAAATTCCTGTCAGCATTTTCAGTCAGGGTATTTTCTTGAAAGAAGTACCTCGTAAAGTGATTTTTCTCCAAACTTCACCAAGGCCCAGCATGTGTACCTTGAAGATATTGCTCATTTAAAAATCATAAGAGGTCTAATTATATTTCCAAAATAAGTAGCTTCCAGTCCAGCAAGGATAATGTGGTCATGAAAAGGATGTCCAAATCCACCAATTTACATTGGTTTGGTTTGGCATGACTTTCAAAGTTCTTGGAGCAAGAAGAGGATGGCACATGAAACTTTGTAATTTGGGTTCAATTCACAGGACTTGGGGTTTGCCATTCCATGAGCTGTTCAGGGAAGAGCTAATCAATTACAAGACTGTACCTATGTAATTTATAACTGCTAAAACTCACTGATGTGTTCCAGATTATTTTGCAAAATGTAATACCCTCCTTTTTAATATCTGCTTTGTCATTTTCACTCTATTTATGTAATTTAAAAAGTATGATAGCAGGGGAGCATGAGCCATTCAAAGCAGGAGCCACAAATGTCAGAGATTGTTATCCTTCATAAGATATATGGTGTTGATATATCTGAATCTAAAGGGCTTGGAAGTTCTGTCAAGTTAGATTCAAATTGCATCTAATGTGTTTTGCTTTACTCCTTTATACTTTCTGGTTTCTATCGTGAGCCACAGAGCGGTTTCTCTGCTGTGACTTAGGTCTGCAACCACAGTGGTCGCACTAGTCTGAATTATCCTCCCTGTCTCCATTCCCAGCACTCCCTTCTTTTATTCCAGAAGAAAATTGGCTTATTAATTTAGAATGAAGCTGCTTTGTTTGAACAGTATAGTGCCTTCCAATTGCTCATATGTAATATATTCAACCCATACTCCTCTTTCAAATGTTTTTGATTACTGAAGTTAAAAAAATATATAACTTCTACTGAAATTTATGAAAGATCAAAGGGATACTTCCTATGTAGTAACATCAAATTTCTATCAGAGAAAAAGTTTTTAGGTAGTAGGGAATTTCATTAATTGAAATTCAGTTTAAAACTCTAGACAACAGATGCATTTCAATAACATTTAAAATAATATTAGAAAAGAAAAATTTCTAGCTTCAAAAAAAGTGTACTTGATTTTATACCTATAGAGACATATTTATTAAAATGAGGCTTAATTAAGGTCTTTATTTGCAAAAAAAATTGTTAGAATTCAAATGATTGTATTTACTATTGACCCTGGATAAGGGTCCAACTAATTAAAACTTTTTTTTCACTTTATTGTAGTTGTTGTTAATTGACATTTCATTTTTAATCATTATTTTAAATAGGGCTAATTTGATTTCTTAAAAAATGTATATTAAGATTTCTCATTTGGGAAATGTAGATCTACACATTCCTTCAATATTTCTATTTTTCAAACTAATTTTTTTCTCAACTTCCTTTAGAGCAACTGATAACTCACAGGAAAAAATCAAGATAATTTTCATTTAGGGAAATTTTGTGATGACAAGCAGAGGACCTCATTCAACATTCATGGTTCTGAATGACCTTTGACTATTTCCAGACCAAAAAACTATCATCAAAGGCCCCAAAGTTGCCATTAATAAATATTTCTCTGTAGACAATATGGAGCCACTGAAGGTCATTTTGGAGAATAACTTCAAAATATTTTTTGTAATGGCTACTTGTTCAGAAATATTACGGATACCCCCAATAGGGAAAAATTTGAAAGGGAGACACATACTTGAATGCATAAGTTTTAATATTTTAAAAAGCTATAACATTTTTTAAAAACACAGAAGTTAAACTTAAGTCAGAAAGATTATCTACATGACAAAGCAAAGAAGAAAATGGTATAAATACAAAGTTCCGAGCACACGTACATAAACTGAAGACCAACATAGTCCAGTGCAAAAACTGAAAATCAAACGTTGGAAAAGTTCTAATTGACTATCACATTTAAGTTGTAAGAGCACATTGTGCTTAAAAACAAACTGGAGTGCACTTTGATTAATGGAGCTATTTTATACATCAGGAAAACAAGGACACATTTGATTTTTATAAATGTATGTGTCTTAGACATTTTCACCACATACTAATAGGTGTTCCACCTCATCTAAATTCCTCATAAATCCATAGTTCTCAGGAAGGGACAGAGGCTTGCTAATTTATTGTTAGACTATTCTAGAACTACAAAGAAAGAAAGTTGCTCAGTCATGTCTGACTCTTTGTGACCCCATGGACTGTAGCCTACCAGGCTCTTCCATCCATGGGATTTTCCAGGCAAGAATACTGGAGTGGGGTGCCATTTTCTTCTCCAGGGGATCTTCCCGACCCAGGGATTGAACCCGGGTCTCCTCCACTGTAGGTAGACGCTTTACCATCTGAGCCACCAGGGAAGTCAGAACTACAAAACTCACACCAATTAATATATTTGTTAATAGCCATTCAGTTTTATTGAAATTGTATAGAAGTTATTACATGGAAGAATAAAACCATAGTGTGGACTAGTAGGTGGGGCACAGAGGATTTTTCAGGCAGTGAAAATACTCTGTATGATGCTTTAATGATGGATACATGTCATTATCCATTGTCATTATGGGAGCTTCCTAGGTGGCGCTAATGGTAAAGAACCCACTTGCCAATGCAGGAGACATAAAAGACTCGGGTTTGATCCCTGGGTTCAAAGATCCCCTGGAAGAGGGCATGGCAACTCACTCCAGTATTGCTCTCTGGAGAATCCCATGAACAGAGGAGCCTGGCAGTTACAGTCCAAAGGGTTGCACATAGTCAGAAACAGCTAAAGTAACCTAGCACGCATGCACATGTCATTATACATTTGTCCAAATCAATAGACTGTACAACACCAGGGCTGAACCATAATGTAAGCTATGGACTTTAGATGTATTGGTGGTGTTTCCTCAGTTTTAACAAATGTATCACTCTGGTAGGAGATGTTGATAACAAGAGAGGCTATACCTGTGTAGGGGCCAGGGTTAAGTAGGAAATCGCTGTACCTTTCCTTCAATTTTGATGTAAAATTAAAGTTGCTCTAAAAATAATGTCTTAAAACTGAATGAATAATGGCTTTGATTTATGCCATTAGTACTAGTATTACACATTATGTCAGTCTGTCCTCAGTTACTGATGATATATTTTGCACAGCAGCAGAAATGTTCTACTATAAAGTACATAAAAATAGAGATTGTAAAACAATGAAGGAATTCATTTCATGTCAGTAAAGACTTCAAAAAGACTTTATTCTGTTATACCATGACAGTAATTTTTATCAGTTTGTGTAATACTAACTATCGTGAATGACAATGTTTAACAGTGGTGCTATATCACCTCCTTAGAGAAACTGCAGAGGTGCTGACCTCTATGTTACTGTGGAAAATTCTGAAAGAGATGGGAATACCAGACCACCTGATCTGCCTCTTGAGAAATTTGTATGCAGGTCAGGAAGCAACAGTTAGAACTGGACATGGAACAACAGACTGGTTCCAAATAGGAAAAGGAGTACATCAAGGCTGTATATTGTCACCCTGTTTATTTAACTTATATGCAGAGTACATCATGAGAAACGCTGGACTGGAAGAAACACAAGCTGGAATCAAGATTGCCGGGAGAAATATCAATAACCTCAGATATGCAGATGACACCACCCTTATGGCAGAAAGTGAAGAGGAACTCAAAAGCCTCTTGATGAAAGTGAAAGTGGAGAGTGAAAAAGTTGGCTTTAAGCTCAGCATTCAGAAAACGAAGATCATGGCATCCGGTCCCATCACTTCATGGCAAATAGATGGGGAAACAGTGGAAACAGTGTCAGACTTCATTTTTGGGGGCTCCAAAATCACTGCAGATGGTGACTGCAGCCATGAAATTAAAAGATGCTTACTCCTTGGAAGGAAAGTTATGACCAACCTAGATAGCATATTCAAAAGCATAGACATTACTTTGCCAACAAAGGTCCGTCTAGTCAAGGCTATGGTTTTTCCAGTGGTCATGTATGGATGTGAGAGTTGGACTATAAAGAAAGCTGAGCGCCGAAGAATTGATGCTTTTGAACTGTGGTGTTGGAGAAGACTCTTGAGAGTCCCTTGGACTGCAAGGAGATCCAACCAGTCCATCCTGAAGGAGATCAGCCCTGGGATTTCTTTGGAAGGAATAATGCTAAAGCTGAAACTCCAGTACTTTGGCCACCTCATGCAAAGTGTTGACTCATTGGAAAAGACTCTGATGCTGGGAGGGATTGGGGGCAGGAGGAGAAGGGGACGACAGAGGATGAGATGGCTGGATAGCATCACTGACTCAATGGACATGAGTCTCAGTGAACTCTGGGAGTTGGTGATGGACAGGGAGGCCTGGCGTGCTGCGATTCATGAGGTTGCAAAGAGTCGGACACGACTGAGTGACTTATCTGATCTGATCTGAATCTCATCTAAGTCTCTTTGAGGGCCTGGGCACATCAAGGAATATTCAATCCTGACATTAAAATTATGTTATCAACATTTCTTATTGACAATAATAGTGTCTGAATAAGTGTTTCTCTTTTCATTTTCCTGTTTCTCCATTTTCTTCTTTTTCGTAACTGACTCATGGAAATAACCAGATGATATAGATATAAATAAGTATGTGGAAAACAAGTGGTTTATTATCCAAACCCACTGCCAGGATAAGTTATTCTGAATTATAGATGACTAGTTTTAAAATAATCTGAAACTGTTGTCACTATCTTGTCAAGGATTTATTTTTAATTTTCCCCTCTGTAATGGAGTATCCTATTACCTACAATACACTAGAGACTATCAAAGTAGTTATACATCGAGAGTAGAATTTTCATTCTGTAGTTTCAAATAATCAGACCAATACACGTTATGCCATAGGGACTGCATGAAAAAGAAAATGAAACCAAATGGAAATGAATTGGAATCCCTAGAAATAGAATAAAATGAATAGAATAGAATAGAACAGAATAAGAATAGAATATGAATAGGAGAAAGGGAAGAAAAAGAGAAAGAAAAGTGAGAAAGCAGTAAAGGGCAGAGAAGGAAGGAAGAATTTTTAAGGAAGGGAAACTTCACAAACACTTTGGGTTACTTTATCTTTCCAACAAGGGTCAATAATACACATATACATGAAGGTTCTTCTGCCTACTGCACCCTCAGGTTGATTTCTGTCTTTGGGAATGAATCATAACTATACTGTGAAATTCCATGCTACCTACTGCTCTTTTATGGTTCAACTGCAATCAAGTTTGTCGATGGTTAGCTGTTACTGAACTTAACGATTAGTTTATTTGGATTAAAATATTGAAGACTACTTGCTTTAGGAAAAAGAAATTTGTTTTCTCTGTGAGGAAGAGATAGTATAATTATTATCTCCCTTTTATCATCTCATTCTTATAAGAGTGAATATAAAACATGCCCTTTTGTTTTCAGGTCTAGATGTTGATGGAATATATCGTGTTAGTGGCAATCTGGCAACAATACAGAAGTTAAGATTTATCGTCAACCAAGGTAAGTGATTTCTTTACTTCAGACCTTCTTTCAAGTAGTTTTGTCTCTAACAATATTTCACACTCTCTGCTGTGGGTATTATGAATATAGTTTATTTGAAGATGAGTACAATAAAAAGGCCTAGCTGATACATTGTGTGAAATAAATAACAAGTAAAATATGAACTTAAAATGAAGACGAGAATAATGAGTAAAAAAATAAACTAGCTTTGAAAAATGTTGCTGACATATAATACACGTTTAATATATGTTGATAATTGAATAAATAAATAAATAGTGGAAAATGTAAGAGTCAAAATCACAAATGTTAGAAAATATATAATAGGTAAGTAAACAATAAAAATTATGAAATACATGTATCATCAAAGGATTACAAACTAGAACAACAATGAAATACTACCACAAGCCTATTAGAATAGCTAAAATTTTAAATGCTGACTGCACCAAATGCTGACAGGGATGTGGAGCCACAGGAGCTCTCATTCATACTAGTAGGAATGAAAAATAGTGCGGCTAACTCAGAAAATACCTTAGCAGGTTATTATGAAAATAAACTTATTCTTACCTTATTACCCAGCAGTTGTACTCCTTGGTATTTACCCAAATGAGTTCAAATCTTATGTTCACACACAAAAAAACTGCACAAAATATTTTCATTAATTTTATTCATAATTGGTAAAATTTTAAGGCATCCAAGATTTCCTTCAATAGTTGACTAGATAAACAAACCATAAAACATCCCTATAATGGAATATTATTTACTGATAAAAAGAAATGAGCAGTCAAGTCATGAAAAGGCTTGGATAAAACTTAACTGCATATTGCTAGGTGAAGGAAGCCAGTCTGAAAATGCTATATACTATATCATCTCAGCTATATGACATTTTGTAAAACGCAAAACTATGGAGATTGTAAAAGATCAGTGATAGTAAAGGATTTGAGGGGAGAGAGAGAAGAATGAGTGAGCATGGGGGATTTTTAGGGCCATGAAACTATTCTGTTTGATACTGTATAGGTGGATACATGTCATTATACATTTATCAAAATCTAAATAATATATAACCCTGAGTGAACCTTAATGAAAACTATGGACTTTAACTAATAATAACTTATAAATATTGGCTCATCAGTTGTAACAAATGTACTACATTAATGCAAGATCTTACTAATAAGAGAAATGGTGGGGGAGTGGACAAGTATAAGGGGGGTATATTGGAAACTATATTTTCTATTAAGCTTTCCTGTAAACCTAAACTTTCTCTAAAAAAAAGATGAGAATTTAAAAAATAATAATTAGGAAATATTGAAGAAAATAAAAGATCGAAACATCTTGAGATGTTATTACAGATAGCTCATAAGTTTAGAGTTATACATGTGGGATAAAAACGAGACACTCTCTCCTTGTGTCCTTGGCATCTATTTAATTCTCCTATGCTCTGTTTTTTATCTGTAAAAACAGGAAGGAGGTGCTTTGGAAATACTTGTGAGAATGAAATGAGATAAGATGTGGTATTCCCTTAGTAACATAACAGACTCTTGGTAGTTGTTCAGTACATCTAAGTTTCCCTTTCACTTAAAAAGTCAATAGTGTCTAATTGCCTTCAGGAGAATTTATACAGTCTTCATAATCTGGCTTCCCACCTACTTCTAGCCAGATGCAGGCCCTCAGAATTTCTTTCACAATACATTCATAACTGTACTTCCTTATTTACATGCTGTTGTATTTCTTAATGCTTTTGCATACACTCTTTCATCTACTTTCAATATCCTCCTATCTTTTCCTTCCTATCCCACATACAAAAACTTCCTGTCTCATTAGATTTATCCTTATTCTTCAAGGCTCAGATTATAAATCATTTTCTCCAGGGAGCTTGCAACATTCCTTCAGTCAGATTCCTTCTCTGGGTGCCCATTATGCTGGGTAGTTAAATTTGCATTCGTACAAGCATATCTAACTTCTAAAATTCCATCTATTATAAGACCCAGATATTTAATGCCATTCTTTTAAAGAGAATTTTATCAAATATATTCAGTGATTATATTTCAGAAGCATTACAATTTGAAAGTTTTGGAATAAGAAAAAAGAGCATACTGTTTGAAATATCTATCTCCTCCCTGAATCTCTATACACCTAAAAAGGTAGGATTTAAATAAGTCTTGTATCTATCCTCATTAACCAGTAGCTCTTGGAGTCTCCAAGCAGGGAGCTCTTAATATCTGTTGTATATTGTCTGTGTGTGTGTGTTGCAAATAGGAGAAGTATTAATACTAAGAAGCATTAACCTCTCCAGCAGTTCAGCTTGGGTTGAACCATGCTTTTAAGTGTTAACTACAATGCTTTTGGCCAGTGGCCACGTGCTTCTTATTTCTGAGCATCTCTGTAATTCCCCTGTGAGTCAGCTGGTAAAGATTCTGCCTGCAGTGTGGGAGGCCTGGGTTCTATCCCTGGGTTGGGAAGATTACCTGAAGAAGGGAAAGGCTACCCACTCCAGTATTCTGGCCTGGATAATTCCATGTACTGTATAGTCCATGGGGTCACAAAGAATTGTACACGACTGAGCAACTTTCACTTACACTGTAACTAAGAATCTGTTTGCTCACTAATATGTACTTTTGTCTTTCAGAATTACTGTCCTTCATGGGCGGAAGGCAGAACTGAACATTACCTTATGTATTCATATTGGTCCCATTGGCCTGAACCAGAGTACCCCCTCTGTGGATAAAAATTGGATAAAATAGCCCCAGCTTTTTATAACCATTCCTGTTTATAACCAGCTAAAATCATTCTTGTAATATATTTCATACAAAAACCATATCCTGATTGGGATTCTAGACAGCTGGGCAACACATTTCTTCTACAAAGAAGAAATCTCAAAACAGAAGCCATGCTAGAAACAAACACTAGTTGCATTTCCTGCCTTTAAAAAAATTATGCTCAGCAGTTTGAAAAGACAAAAAAAAAATCTGCAATGAAAATATGAAATCTGTCCATCTCATCTTTTGAAAAACTTCAGCATCCTCTGGGGCTGCATAACTGCTCATGTTTCCATGAGAGCTGACAATGTAAAGCTGGACAGAGGCCTGAGTTGGTATCTGGTAGCACAGAATTGTCAGTAAACTGTCTCCCTGGTTTATAGCACTGTCAGAATGCAATACACTCAGCACAAATTATGCTGTATTAGAACCTTTGATACTAGTGATTTTGTCCAAGCTATGTTGTGTTCTTTTTTTTTTTTTGGATTAGATGATAAAAGATAGCCACCAGGGAAGCCCAAAAGATATGCCAGTCTCCCTCAAATTTTACTAATCAGATTATCTTGTGAATGAAATTACAGGAGTGGAGCTGTAACATTTGTTCTAACACCATACCTTCCCCTTCTACATGCTGGTTGCTGACAACAGAGCTGACATAGGAGAGAATCAGTGCTGGATACAAAGAGACTGAATGTGTACATCATTGTGATTTCCTCTATGTGTGTGTATGTATGTGAGTGAATGTGTGTGTGTGTGTGTGCACATATGTGCAAGGCAATAAAGTGGCAGTCCAGTGATAATTCCTTGAAAAGCAAAATGGGATATGTGAAGGCAATGCATTCTTTTTTGTATTCGAAGATAGAGCATAGCTGGTTTTGGCATACCCTGTCTGTATTAACACCTTTTATCTCCTCCATGTTCACATTCCACAATGTTTCCTTTTCAGAAGGTTCTAAATGTATATTTTTTAAATGAATAAGCCCTACCCACCATTAGACTAGACAAATGAAAACTGATTTTGGTGATTTTCAAGAACAGTTTAATTGCAATTTATGTATTTCACTAACTTTCTTGAATGCTATAATCATCAGCAATTCTAAATACACCAGTTGAATGATTCAATTTGTTTTGGTTTTCTGTTTGACTCACTAAATCAGTAGGAATTGGATACCCTTATTATACTTCCAGATCAGATGGCATACAAGTTAAATTCAAAGTGATCACTTTTGAAAAGCATTTCCTAATTGTAACTGGTAATGATGAGGATAATAATAATTATTATTATAAAAGTAGCTAATGTATTTTCATAATTTATTATGTGCCAGGCACTCTACCAAGTGTTTTACTTATTTAATTTAGTCCTACCATTCCATAGAATGTGGGTTATTACTGTTTCCATTTTAAAGGTGAGGAAACTGAGACCCAGAAATGTTAAATAATGTCCTAAGGTCATAAAGCAAGTGAGTGAGAGGGCTTGGACTAGATCCCACATCTCTGTGTCTCAGAGCCAGTGCCAAAAACCACTGCTGGGTTTGACTTTGCCCATTCATTGATTCTTTATTACCTCCTTACAAAAGTGAAGATCAGTCTCTTCATGTTTTATCCACTTCTTAGTGGCTTTCTATTTTCTGGTGTTTGTAAGTGACAAGTACTGTCGTAGGAGTTTGACTGAAACTTTTCAAGAAAGAGAAATGCCTGGGAAAACGCCGAATGCTACAGTTAGGAAGAAGTCTGATACCTGATGCTACCATTCCCAGTAGAGCTTCATGTATCTATGTTTGGAACCAGAAACTATCACAGTATTCTGTTGCGACCCTCACAGAGAGTCATGAAAGACTCTAGACTCACTGGCTATTTATGCATTAGTGAGCCGTGCTCTTCCGTTTGTTATATTTGGTGACAACTTTCAGTGACATTTTGCTGATGCTTCTCCTCCATTCTACAAGGGCAGCCCCTTGTAGAAACTAGTCTATGATCAGAGAAACTAGTCTATGATCTTAGATGTCAACTTACCATCAGCCAGTGACACTGCGTTGATTCCTTAGAATGATCGTGATGTGACTTGTGTGGGGGTCCTTTTACAAAGGACAGACTTTAGCACTGAGGATGCTGCATCACTGTCTTGAGAACTTCTGAAAATGGGTCTTAAAAATCCCACCAATCTGAACGCCCCCTCCTTTGACACCAGAATTCTGGTTTGAGCTGCCCATCGGGCTTATTGGTCAAACTCTAAATTCAGTTCAGACTCCCTTTTATATTACTTAGATGCTCTCTTTCACCCTTTAAAAGAAAAAGGACAAGGAAGACTGGCATTCTTTTTGGAAAATATTAACTGTAAAACTTCCTGAGCCCATGAGACAATAGAGGACTGTGAGGCACAGAGAGAAGAACTGATTGAGCATTTTCCAAACTGGTGTTTCTTGGTACACATAACAAATCTTCCCTCTAAGCATTTCTCTGAACTGGAAGAAGTTACTTCTTACCAGAATTTTAGACATGCTTTCCAAATATAGAAAAATAATTTAAAGGAACATTCTCAGGGACACCCTCCTTCACTTTTTCACACCCAGAGGAACAAAATATATAAATGCCATAAATCTCCATGGCCAAGAATCTTAATTGGGTATGTGGGTGTGTGTACGTGTGTGTGTGCATACGATTGTATGTGTGTTATTTTAAAATGGAAGAAGATTTTTTCCCATTAATTTACAGTCTTATACTTTGCATATCTTTATTCACCCAGACCTTACTGGCATAATAATCCAAATTAAATATTGGCTTAAAGAGATGAACTTGCTTATTTTGATCATGCTAAGAATAAGCTCCATTGAAAATAAACTATTAGAGGAACAATTTTGTGTTGCCAGCTATATCTAAACTACTTTTATATAGATTTGTACCACAAAGCAAAAGAAAGCAAAGCATTAACTTTAGTAGCTATCCTGGTGCTTTTCATATTATTTGCAGCATCAAAAATTGAATAAGAGAAGAGGAAAGCGAGAAAGAATGTGAACAATTGGCAGTTTCACCATGAAATAAGCAATTGGATGAAACAGGAAAAGATCTAGAAAAGGATTTCAAAACTTCTAGTTCTGTTCTCATAAAATAGCCCTTGTATCAAGTCCATTCATTTTTCTATTAAGAGAGTTTATATTGCCCTCTTATTATTTTTAAAACGAGGTATTTTCTTAAGCCTACTCCCTTCTCACCACCAACCACAGCAACAACAAAACAAACTGTGTTATTTGCTTTATCCATTCCACGGGGCGGTTTTTTGGTAAGTTGAATCATTGATATTGCACCTTTCTGGCTTCCATGTGACAAGATTATCTTTTAACAATGATTTATTTTTCCCATTAAAGCTGAAAAGATCACTTGATCATAAAAGGGCCAGACTCTAACATCACTCAGGGCTTTGGAAACTTTCTCAGACCTCATTTTTCAGCTACATTGAGTCAGAGGGCTCAAAGACTATTGATGCCAAAGCTGGTATTGCTTCCTAGCTGCTTAAGAAAATGTATTTGTTATTAGTAAGTAATGCTAAACACAGAGGTCGAAACAATAAGATCTTCACATGCACATATATTTATAAAGTTTTTAGTTTCATGTAATATTCGAATAACACCTTTCAAATATGTTTAGTGTTTAAAGTAAACAAATTCTACCTACTTATTTTTAAACAAATGACACCATTCATTTATTGTGAACTATATTTTATAATTCATTATATACCAAGCAATAAGGAACTGACTTAACTCTGTGGTGAAACAATCAAAGACAGAGATCGTCTAGTCAGGAAAGAGCACTGGGTCAGCATCGATGAAACTGCCTCCTTATCTTCATTCCAAGCTATTTGTTAGTCTAATAGAAACTACGTTAACCCCTTCAAATCACAGACTCTTCATTTCCAAAATGGGAATAATAATGAAAATGTAAGGACTTTAAAAACTCTGAATCAAGCAATGATAATCAGTATTAGATTTAATTAAGATGACAAGTGGTTACTTGAAATCAAATCAATATTACTTAATTGTCTTAATAATAACATGATACTAAATATTAATAATCAAATATGGCTTTTGGCTTCCACATGATTGAGTTTTCTCTGATGATAATAATATTATTTTTCTTTAGAGACTATCCAGTGATTTGTCTCATACCTAGCCAAATTCATAGGAAGTCTGGGTTAGCTTTATCTTATCCAAAGGCTTTTGGGAAATTCCAGATTCCAAAAGAATATCCTCATGTTCATTGGAGAGGAGGAGTAAATTCTACTGAAATTTTCAGATCTACTTTAGTTGTGCTTTTTCCACTGGCTCAAAAAATTGAGTCCAGAAATTAGACCAGTCAGAGATGTGCGACTACCAATCTTTAAGCAAATCTCTATGGATATTTATAAAAACCCATCATTATCATTTATCATTATTATTAGAATTAATGCATAGTCATTAAAAATTAGTAGGAAAAAAATTGAACTTACTTCTATTCTAAACAAAGTCTAAAGCATTGGTTCCCAGCCCTGACTATATTTCAAAATTGTATTGGTTATCTACTGCTGAGTAACAATGTTACCAGCAACTTAGCTGCTTAAGCAACACACATTTATAATTTCCCAGTTTTTGTGGGTCAGAGGTAGACTAGCTGAATTCTGCATAAGACTGCAGTCAAGGTGTCAGCCAGGCATGGGCCCTGATCTGGAAGCTCAAGTGGGGACAGGTCTAATTCCAAGCTCCCATGGTTGTTGGTAGGATTTAGTTCCTTATAGGTTGTTGAGCTTAAGGCCTCAACAGTACTGGCTGTTGGTCAAAGGCCTTGTGGACCTCTCCATATACCATCTCACAACATGGCAGCTTTCTTCATCAGAGCAGTTAGGGAGAGAGACCAGTGGCTGAAGCAAAGATATAATCTTTTGTAAGATATCAAAAAGGTTATAACTCAACACCTTTGGTGCATGCTGTTGGTTAGAAGCAAGTTGTGGTTCCTATCCATACCTTAGAGGAGGGGATTACAGAAGGCATGAACACAAGGTGGAAGAGATAATCAGGGATCATTGTAAAGTCTGTCTGCCACAAGAATCAAGTAGTGGGGCTTTTTATGTTTTTTTATTTTATTTATTTTTTACAGATCATGGCCACTGTTTATTTATTTTTAAAAATAGTGTATAGTTGCTTTACAATGTTGTGTTTCTGCTGTCCAACAAAGTGAATCAGCTATATGTGTATATATATATATATATATATATATATATATAAAAATATATATATATATCCCTTCCTTCTTGAGCCTCCCTCCCTCCCACCCACCATCCCACTCCACTAGGTCATCACAGAGCACGAGGCCCTCCCTGTCTTATACAGCAACTTCCCACTAGCTATCCATTTTACACATGGTAATGAATATATTTCAATGCTGCTCTCTAAATTTGTCCCCCATTCTCCTTCCCCCGCTGTGTCCACAAGTCCATTTTCTATGTCTGCATCTCTATTCCTGCCCTGCATATTTGATTTTTGAAGTTCAGTCATAAAAACTCTGATGCAAAAGGCTGAGGTTAGAGCTATTAATATTCATTTCCAAAGAAAAACTTTCCAGCTGAGTCAAGTGCATAGCCAGATCTGGGAACCCCTGTGCAATGTCCAGCTAGTTTTATTCTGGATATTTAGAGAAAACATGACCTACAAACCATAAGACATGTGAGATGTATTTTTAAGAAAAGCAGAAATAGACTGTGAACACTTTTTTGTTAAGCAATTTCTAATGATAAATGGTTTCTCTTTGACTATTGATTGATATAATAATGTTAAATAACTTTTATGAAGTCTGAGTTATGATTTAGAATGTAACTAAGAAATTAATGTCATGAATGTAACATGTATATTATTCATATGATTAAAATTGCTGGCATTTTTCATAACTGCAGTCCTTTTCCAATATTGTAGATTCTGGAATAAATGAAAAGGAAAATTGTTGTGTCTAAGGATTTGCTAACAAAACTAAAGGGTAAATAATATTTTAAAATGTAACAGAATAATACTAACACTGATGATAGCTAGTGCTTATTGAGAATCTACTACATGGCAGGTATGCAAAGTTAGAATTATCTCTAATCCATATAGAATTTTGCTAGGTAGATAAACTTTATTATCCACATTATGCATACATGAAAATCATGGTTCAGAAAGACTGAGTAACTTTTCTAAGGCCACAAGGGTAATATGTTTTAAAGCCAGACAATGAACCCACTTTAAACTTACTCCAAAGAATATGTCACTGGTTGCTGAATTCAATTTACTGTAGGGGAGGGAAGAGAGAGACATTTTCTTCTTTTTAACATCAAAGAACCAAAAACCACTTCTTATTATGCTACTATACTTTCTTGATGTCCAGTCTGTGGGACTCTTATAAAAGGAAACCTCATTTTAAAGTGTTCTTTCAATAAATAACCCCTAACTGCCTGTGACTTCATGGAGGGTAATAAGTTTGATTCATTTTTGTATCCCCAGTACAACAAAGTGCACAATACTCTTTATGGGTTAAATAAAGATTTGGTGCAAAATAAGAGAATGATGAACTTCTGATAAACTCCTACCAAGTGGTATCATAGGTACATTGTGTTAGGTTCTACTACTTAGGTGTCTCAGTAAAGAACATTCAAGCGATATTTTGCATTTATTTTCTCCCAGACTCCTATAAATTAACACCTAATTTAGATTGGATAAAAAAAATCATGGGACACAAATAAAGAGTGAAAAAATCCCAAATTCCCATTCTCTGCCTCAGTGAGAAAAAGCTTGAGGAGAGATGATTTACTGCATGTCACTGGCTACTGGGCAAGCCAGGCATGCTATAGGAAATAGTGGTTCTACTTTGCTTGCCATCTTGGCTCTCCAGAATGTTGGAAATGACAAAGTAGAGAGAAAATCAGAATTGACTAACTAGGGATGAAATTAATTGTATTACTCTTGTTAAGTCCATGCACTGAATTTTGAATTCTGAAAGTATGCTTTGGTTTTTGTTTTCACACAGGAAAGTCCCTGTTGCCGATAATTTTGGCTTCAGTGACTCACATATGGCACCTCTTTTTCAAGGCACTCCATGTAGTTGAAAAGCATTTCCTAACAAAAGTGTGCTATATGGGAAAAAAATAAAAGTATTCTCATTACTTCAAAGTTTCTTCTAGAAAGAAAAGTAACAAGTATAGAGGCAGGGAGGAACTTTTTCAGGTCCTCATGAACTCCCTGAAGAGAAGCATCCAAAGTTTACAAAGTTAGGGATGAAGCAATGATCAGATGAAAATCTGAGTGACTTAGAGTCATGTGGACTTCAGAATCATCCTCCTTATATGCCCTCACATTCATGGCCTACTGGAGATGGAGTGGCAGGTATGCCTGTCCACTTTCCTCTTCTCTGAGGGTCCTGAGACATCAAAATTGATATGGAAGTGAGAAGTGAGCTTCATAAAATAAGATTTTGGCTTTTACATCATTTGTTCATTGACAGACACTCAAAACATTCTTAGTATGTGCCAGGCAACATGGAGGATGCTGGAAATATAGCAGTGAATACAGCAAAAGACATTCTCATTGACATGGAGCCTGTATTTCCATGGATATTTGAATCTAATAGCCAAGAAACCTGTTGGTCTATTCAGTGTAAATTAATAAGGAACTCCTAGGATCTGCAGGCCCCACAGATTCTTTTTCCTTCCTATCTCTCTGATCTTACTATGTCCCTGTCTCTCATCTTACTATTCTCCAACCACCCTGGCTTCCTTCCTTCCTTCCTCAGACACATGAAGCTCATTTCCTTTCCAAGGCTCTGGATTCTGCTCCTGTGTACCTGAAATGTGCTTCCTCCAGTCCCTACCGGACTCACTCTTCTCAACATTCAAATCATCTTTTCAGCAAGACCTTCCATTGCTAACACGTCTGAAACATGCCTGCACTGTATTCACCCATACACTCTTCATCCCAATGCTTTGTTTTCTTCACCACACACACTGCCTGAAATTGCCTTGCTTCTTTAATTGCTGCTTCAGTTACTGCCCTCCCCCTCTACACTGTAGCCTCTTTGCAAGCAAGATTTTGCTTGGTTTGGTCTCCTAAGTAACCCCCCAGTTCTCAGTATGCTTAGAACATAATAGCCTTCAAGTAGGTTTTTGCTGAATGCGAATTAATTCCTTAAGTGAATTAATGAATAATGTTGGACCACCAGTGATGGTTAGGCCTGAATAGACTACCAGGCTTCTTAGGGCCAAAGTGTTATATAACCCCAAGCAAAAAAAAATCTTCAGAGTTTGAAAGTTTATGTCCAGTCGACCCGATAAACCACCAACTTCTCTCTACCTCTTACCTCCACATGAGGTCATAATCTGATTGTCCAACATGGACCGGATAATAAAGACTTGGCAAAATGAAAAGGCAGCTGTTAAGATGGAAGATCAGAGCCAGCACTAACATCCTGGCCCAATAGGCCAAGAAAAACTGCCTAAACAATGGGCAACTCTCAACCCAGGTGGTAAGACCACAATTAGGACTATCGTCTACTTATGTGAATGTCCACAGTGTGATTCCTCTCAGTGATACTGCTCATTGCCAAGGCTCTGCCAGCCCCCTGCCAGGCTGCCAAAAGCCACCTCTCAAATTTCAAGGCTGAAACTGCAAGGGACTTTCCTGGTCTTGCGATGCCCCACCCCCA
The DNA here is from genome assembly GCF_032452875.1 of Bos javanicus. Classification (NCBI taxonomy): domain Eukaryota; kingdom Metazoa; phylum Chordata; class Mammalia; order Artiodactyla; family Bovidae; genus Bos; species Bos javanicus. The sequence goes on along the minus strand of NC_083869.1, from coordinate 53,209,456 downwards.
AAAGTATTATACATTTAAAAGTATATAAGAATCAAGAAATGAGGAAAATTAGTTTAAAGAATAGAATAAGACTTTAATTTGCCTAAGGATGACTTGAAATGGAGATTTATTTATTCAAAAATATTTACTGAAAAACCTTCTATGAGTCAGGGTCTCTTCTAAGTACTGAGAAGAGCCCAAAGGAGTCAAGATCTGGGGAAGTATTCATTTTGATGTCAAGTGATAGATAATAATCAAATATACAAGGTGCTTACTAGATAAGCCAAGAGTCAAGATAGTGACATGATAGAGAATAACTGAAGGGATGAGGAAGATGGTCCTCATTTTCAATGATCTGTGAAGATCTCTTTGAGGAGGTGCCATCTGAATAGATACTTGCCCGGATAGGAATGACACAAAGATGTGGAGGGAGAAATGACCAGGCGGAGGAAAACTGGCCCTAGAGAATCAGGGTTTGTATGACCTCAGGACACGGAAGTCAGAAAGATGGGCAAAGCCACCCATGGAAACACTTGCAAATCAAAATAAGAAGTTTTGCCTTTCATTCTAAATTCAATAGACAGTCAAGGGGTGGAGGGGGTGGCAGATAATCACAGAATGATCTGATATTATTTATTTATTTTTTAATCATTCTGACTGCTATGAGAAGAATAGACTGTAGAGGATAAGGGTAGAAACTGGGGAACAGTTAGGAGGTAATTGCAGTAGGTCAGTCAAGATATAATGGTCACTGGTTTACATGAGGTAATCTCCACATTCTAATTTGTCTTATTTTCCATGTGTCTTTTGAACCATTTCTTTTAAGCCATTAGGTACAATGAGAACACTGAGGTCTAGGAGTTAGATAACTTTTATGGGTTTCCGTATCACCTCTTACTAGCTGTGTTTTCTTGCTCAAATCACTTAGCCTTCCTAGGCCAGTTTTCTTGACTTTAAGGCAAGACCATCTGTTCTCTAGAGATGAGTTAATCACATGAAATAATGAATCAGTTATAGTGGAAAATGTTACATTATGCTTCATTTTATTGGGTTTCACTTTATTATTCATAGACACTGCCTTTTATACAAATTAAAGGTTTGTGGCAACCCTGTACCAAGTTTATCCATGCCATTTTTCCAAGAGCAATTGCTCACTTTGTGTCTCTGTGTTACATTTTGGTAATCTTCACAATATTTCAAACTTACTACTATAATGATTGGTATGGTGATCTGTGGAGAAGGCAATGGCACCCCACTCCAGTACTCTTGCCTGGAAAATCCCATGGGCGGAGGAGCCTGGTAGGCTGCAGTCCATGGGGTATCGAAGAGTCGGACACGACTGAGCTGGACACGACTGAGCGACTTGACTTTCACTTTTCATTTTCATGCATTGGAGAGGGAAATGGCAGCCTACTCCAGTGTTCTTGCCTGGAGAATCCCAGGGATGGCGGAGCCTGGTTGGCTGCCGTCTATGGGGTCGCACAGAGTCAGACACGACTGAAGCAACTTAGCAGCAGCAGCAGCAGCATGGTGATCTGTGATCAGTTATCTCTGAAGTCACTATTGTAATTGTTTTGGTGCACTCTGAATGGCACCCATGTAAAACAGTGAACTTAATCCACAAATGTTGTGTTTGTTCTGACTGCTCCACCAACCAACCATTCCCTTGTCTCTCTCCTTCTCTGAGGGTCTCCTAGTCCCTAACACACAACAATATGGAAAGCAGGCCAATTAAGAACCCTATAGTGGCCTTTAAGTGTTCAAATAGAGAAGAGTCATGTGGCTCTCACTTTAAATCAAGAACTGGAAATGATTAAGCTTAGTGAGAAAGGCATGTCAAAACCTGTGACAGGCAGAGAGCTGGGCCTCCTGCATCAGTTAGCCAAGTTGTGAATGCAAACAGAAGTTTAAAAAAAAAAAATTAAAGTGCAACTCTAAAAGGCTGAAAGTGAGAGTCACTCAGTCGTGTCCAACACTTTGCAACCCCATGGACTATACAGGAATTCTCTAGGCCAGAATACTGGAGTGGGTAGCCCATCCCTTCTCCATTGGAGCTTCCCAACCCAGGCATTGAACCTGGGTCTCCTGCATTGCAGGAGGATTCTTTACCAGCTGAGCTACCAGGGAAACTAGTAATTCACAAATGATAAGAAAGTGAGTCTTACTGCTTATATGGAGAAAGTTTTAGTGGTCTGGATAGAGGATCAAACCAGCCATAGTAGTCCCTTAAGCCAAAGCCTAAACCAGGGCGGTGTCCTAACTCTCTTCAAGTTTATAAAGACTGACAAATAAGGAAGCTGCAGAAGAAAAATCTTAAATCAGCAGAGGTTGGCTTAGGAGATTTAATGAAAGAAGCTGTCTCCATGACATCAAAGCACAAGAAGAAGCAGCAAATGCTGGTTATAGAAGTTGTAGCAAGTTTTCCAGAAGATTTAGCTAAGATAATTAATGAAGGTGCTACACTGAACAATGGATTTTCAGTGCAGATGAAACAGCCTTCTATTGGAAGAAGATTCCATCTAGGACTTTCATAGAGGAGAAGTCAATGCCTGCCTTCAAAACTTCAAAGGACAGTCTGACTCTCTTATAAGAAGCTAATGATCTGGTGACTTTAAATTGAAACCAAAGCTCATTTACCATTCTGAAAATCCTAGGGCCCTTAAGAATTATGCTGTATCCATTCTGCCTGTGCTCTGTAAATGGAACAACAAAGCCTGGGTGACAGCACATCTGTTGACAACATGGTTTACTGATTTCTTAAGCCCACTGTTGAGACCTACTGCTCAGGAAAAAAAAAAGATTTCCTTCAAAATATTGCTGCTCATTCACAATGCACCTGGTCACCCAGGAGCTCTGATGGAGATGGACAATGAGCTTAATGTTTTCATGCCTGCTGACATGTTTTCATGCCTGCTGACAGCACACATTCTGCAGCCCTTGGAGCAAGGAGTAATTTTTACTTTCAAGCCTTATAATTTCAGAAATATATCTCATAAAGTTATATAGCTGCCATAGATAGTGATTCATCTGATGGAATTACACCAAGTAAATTGAAAACCTTATGGAAAGGATTCACTATTCTAGATGCCACTAAAAACATTAGTGATTCATGGGAAGAACTGGAAATATCAACATCAGTAGAAGTTTGGGAGAAGTTGATTCCAACCCTCATGAATGACTTTGAGGGGCTCAAGACTTCAGTGGAGGAAGTGACTGAAGATGCAGTGGAAAGAGAAAGAGAACCCGAAGTGGAGCCTAAGATGTGACTGAATTGCTACAATCTCATGATAAAACTTGAATGAATGAAGAGTTGCTTTTTATTGTTGAGCATAGAATTTGGTTTCTTGAGGTGGAATTTACTCCTGGTGAGCAGGCTGTGAGGATTGTTGCAATAGCAGAAATGATTTAGATTATTACATAAATTTAAATGATAAAGCAGAGGCAGGGTTTGAGAGGATTGACTCTAATTTTGAAAGATGTTCTACTCTGGGTAAAATGCAATCTAATAGCACTGCACTGCAAACTACAGACAACTTGTTTGTAAAGGAAGAGTCTATCAACATGGCAAACTTCATTGTCATATTTTAAGAGATCTTCCCCAGCCAACCCAGCCTTCAACAACCACCACCCTGATCAGTCTGCATCCACCAACATTAAGACCCTCCACCAAAAGGAAAATTATGACTCACTGAAACTTCAGCTGATGGTTAGAATTTTTAGCAATATTTATAATTAAACTATGTACATTATTTTTGTAGACATAATGCTACTGTACACTTAACAGACTACAGTAGAGTGTAAATATGACTTTTATATTCACTGGAAGGCCAAAAATTTGTATGTCTCACTTTATTGTGGAATTTGCTTTACTGCTGCAGTCTGGAATCAAACCCATGATATCTTCAGGGTATGCTTGTAGAATCAGAAATTATATCGAAATGCGTCCCTGACAACCATCCTAATGGTGATAGCTATTTTAATACAACAAAGTGTGTGTTTTTTAAAAGGAAAGAACATTTGATAAAAGGCTAATCTCATATCTTCCTTGGATTATTTAACTGTAACTCAGTTTTTTCCCTGAATCACCCGAACCCTCAGGAATTGCTGCTCCTTTTAAATTATATGTTTGCAGTTTCAGCTAGTTGATTCACAGAAATCTCATGTTGTATGTGTTGTCATATATTACTAGCAAGAATTATATGCATATCTTGTCTTCTCAACACACTGAACACTCCTTAAGAGCAGAGACCATAAGTCTGTCTGTCCTGCTTCACTTTGAAAGCTCTCTTGCAATGAATAGAATCTTAATTAATATATTGATCAGATCCAGAGTTGGGATATTTCCTTCAAAAAGAAAAAGAAGTATTTTACACATGCTAGAGAACACTCTTAAAATGGACTATTTCATTGCGTATTGCCAAACTCTGTTCCAGAAACAATGGCAAGAAATGCACAAAATGTCTGACTAGGTACTGGTGACTTGTATTGTCTTTCTTTTTTCTAAAACATGTTCTAACTTCACACAGTTAACACATATTTCTTTTGAAATAACAAAAGAAATACATGCTTTGTTTTAAAAGAGTTGTATAAATTCGCTTTAAGAGAATGGTGCTCACCCTTAGAACTTGCCAAGGGAATGTCGGTACTTGATTCTCTAAAGCATTTTCAGTGCTGTCTCACTATATCTGTATAAAAAAGCTGTTCACTTTATAGGTGAATGAAAGTCCCTATGAGTTTAAATGACCTGCTAAAACTTGCATTTGTTTCATTCAAGTGATATTTTGAGAAGGCAGTGTGTGTCTCATGGTAATCTAGAGACGAAATGGATTTAAAGCCCAGCTAAAGTCTTCAAAAACCTGGTTTCCATCTTGGATGCTCTCAGGGTGAGCATGGTGTCTGATCGTTTACTTAACGTAATGTCCATGAGATCCTAAAAAACTCACTAGAATAATGTTGTTTAAATAGCAGTTTGTCTTGCTGTTTCACCATCTCATCTTTTACATTTTTCCAGATTGTTTTTTTGTGGTCTCCCCACTCCCTGCTACATTTTTCTCTTGTGAATGGCCTGTTCTCCCTTCTAGTTAAATCATTCCTTTAATGCTCTGACAACCATAAAGGTTGTCTCCTTTCTATGCTCGAGATGTTTCAATTCAATGTCCCATCAGACACAGGGACAGAAATATGTGTGCATATTATTATTTGATTGGTCTCAATGGAAGGAACAGCAGATCTGTCTTTCTGAGCAAGAGACACACCATCATTGGTTTTGCTGACTGGTAACTTCATCTCTTTAAGACAACTCTCATGATTCCTGGGATCAATCTCAACAGAAATTAGCTTTTTCTTCCACTGTGTTCCTGTATCATTGTGTACCTGTGGTTCAGCAGTGGTTTTAGTCTATTTAGCATCATATCTTTCTCCCTCTCCTGACCGTTAGATTCTGGGAAGTGAAATGTGCTTCACGCTTACTTATGGATTTCCCATTATGCCCATCATGTGCCAAGTACATTATAGACCCTCAGTAAAGTTATCCCTGCCAGAGCCTATGATTTCTGCTTGCCAAATACTCAGCCAGGAGAATATATGCCTTGGCATCAGCATTGCATTTCTACCCCCAGAGAGCTATCTGACTTGAAACTGAGGTCAATCATCTCAAAATGCAGAGGGACCAAAATGTGCCTTTAGAGCCTTCAAGCCATTCTGCCCTCACCTCTGATGCCTCCAAAGCCTGCTTTCTCCACTTTCATACTCGCAGCACCCAACCATCTGCTCCATTCCTTTCCCTCTCCCTTTTCTGATACTCTCTGCTGACCTTTATCATCATTCCCAAGAGTCTGCTCAGACCTTCTAAGGTGACAATCTGTTAACCGCAGTAAACTAGTTCAGACTCTGGACTACATAAGAGAGTAATATAAGGGAACTCCTATAACCAAGCCAAAAGTGAGGGTATCAGGTTTCTACATAAGGCATTTTCAAAAAGTAATGTTGACTCATCTCAAAATCATACCACTTTGACAACTTTAGAGCCAACTGTGCCTGGAATTTTCTTTTTATGGCTCAAATGTGTAGCTCTCATATGTTAATTCTGAATTAATATAGCCCTCCTGAATCCTAAATCCAGGTGTAATTTCTGAGATCACTGTTCTCAATACTAATCCAGTTATCTGAAAATTTGTTCTAATCAAAAACTTTAAAATATAAAATATACAATTGAAACAAAAAGAGACCATATTAAGAACCATCTAAAGCACTTTAAAAGTGAAGTATATCAGCTGGATAAATTCAAATCTCCAGTTACAAAACTGGAAATTCAAAAATGGGGAAAAAAAACATATTTTTATATGTTTCTTCATTTGTACCACCTTGTGTGTTTATAGAAGAAATAACACTCAGGTACTTTTCATTTCACTGGGACAAGTGAAGAAAATGCAAACCACAATGCAGCCTTGTGACTCAAAAGTCTGTAACTCGTATTAATGAACTTTTAAAATGCTAATTTTAACGCTTACCCCAACAGAGAGCCACCTTAGAGCAAAACCTCTCATTTCTTATCTGCTGAAAGCAATGTGTTTGCATCCCTTACAAAAAAAAAAAAAAAAAGGTTGAAATAGGACTTTTGAATGGTTTAAAGTTTCAAGGACTTCTCTTGTTCACAGTTATTCTTCTCAAGAAATGTATAAAATCACATCCCTTAATGGTCCCTCTGCTTGAAAATGGAAATATTCCCAAATATGTTCCACTGTAGGAAAATCAAAAATAACATGTAAACTACAAATATGTTAGCCAATTGAGAATATTTATTAACTAAATAATTTAATAATAAAGAAAATGTCTACTTGATTAATTGTTACAGAGTAAAAATTACAATAAAACTGTCTTGATCAGTGCTTTGCAGAAGCGCCATTACTGTCTGTGCAGTTGTTTAACAAGGATTTAATTGGAAAGATAAGTGAATGCACATTTAAAAGTATTGTTAATTTGCTTTATAATCACCTCATCCTTCACAGTATTGACAGCACAAGGCACAAACCCCTTTCTGTTTTACAAGTATTATTTTCCATATGTGCACAATAAATTCTGAAGCAGTAATTGGAAATTTTATGGGTTCCAACATACCTAGTATAGTATGTTTAGAGGTGCACTCTTCCTTTGTAAGAGGTAACCCAGTTCTAGTTTGTGGAAACAAGTGACAAATCTGACTTACATATTTCCCCCATTCACTGCAGATCATAATCATATTTTTTCCATTTATAGAAAAATTGCAGCTTTTATATTTTATTTAATAAAATCAGGATTGAGAGGAGGAAAAGTTGTCTGAGTTATTTTTATTCTGTGACTATTTATACTATTTTCTTGAAAATACGTGTGAACAGTAGAGGATGGTTTCTGGACTGCATTTTCCTGAAAATAGTTGCTCCTGAATCTGTTATAGGAAACAAGAAAAGGGGCAAAGAACTTCTATGCACAATGTCTATTCCTATGCCACTTGCGCTAGCATAAACACACTCCCTTATCCTCACAAACCCTTTAGAGTCTGGAATCATTGAGTAAAAAATCTAATCAGCATGACTTTCAAAATTGTGTGACTGTAATACCTCAGATTTCTAGGAGTGGGAATGTTGCTGACCAAGTCTCCATTGCCCAGAGCCCAGAGACCTTTTTTATTTATTTTTAATTGGAGGATAATTGCTTTACCATGCTGTGTTGGTTTCTGCCATACAATAACATGAATCAGCAATCGTTATGTATATGTTCCTTTTCTCCTCAACCTTCCTTCCACGCCCCACCCCACCCCACCCCACCCCTCCAGGTTGTCACAGAGCATAAGTTTGAGTCTAAAATGAAATGACCTGTTTTAAAAGCAGGTCCTTTGCTTAGTCTAAAGGGGAGAGAGAGTGTGTTTTTTAATTGCTAATTCTGAAGGGAGTGACAAGACCCAGGTTTTATTTCAAAAAAGAATGAACATATAAGCCTTGTCTTAAAAATGATGAACTATTAATATAATCAAACCTATTCCAAAGGCAAGACTTGTTCCAGTTGTCTATTGTTTTCTCAAAGATAAAGAATACCCGCCGCTCCGCCCCGATCTTGATGAGAAGGGCATGTCCCCAAAGTTTCTCAAGTCAGTAACACTAAAACTGTGAAAATATTTGGGAAACATGCTTAATGTCCCCTTCAGCAATGCCCCCATCCTGCTAGAACCAGTAGAAATATTCTTAACTTTGGTTAAGTGTAGATGTTTTTCCTGTGGACAGCAAATGTTGCAACAATAAAAGCTTAGAAATTCTTTTGAGGAAAATTTTCATTAGAGTCCTTTTTAGTATAAATCCCTTTGCCCTCTTGATAAAACATGTGACCTCATATAATGTCATGGGAAAAATTATTTTTATATTTAGTTTGGCCACGCCTCTAAACCTCTAAACCTCTCACATTTACAGTAGCTTTTTATACTTACAGAGTAAAATAGATAGACATTGAGTTTCACATGTCTAGAGATTTGCCAATAAAATGCTAATAACCAACTATTAGTAATACCTCACCAATCTCACAACTCCTTTTTTATTCCTTTCTTCATATATGTTTGAAAAAGAAATAGAAGTAATCTTTAAAGTATGCACATAAGTGTGCCTGTGTCTCTCTCTCTCTTCTTATATAGATAGATAGATAGACATTCTCTAGTAAAATTCTTCCATGCTAAATTTCACCCTTCCCATATGTATATGTACTTGTGTATTGTGAAAACCAAACACAAGCATATATATGTACACACTTCAAAGATTATTTTTATTTCTTTTGTAAATTTCTCCCTTAGAGGCATGAATTTTAAAATCTTTTGTCTCGGGTGAAAGTGTCTTTGGGACCAAGACCTTCCCATGCCCCATTTCAACTAGTCAGAGCTGAGGCTGGTGCAATAATGAAATGTCCAGCTGTCCTTTAATTAACTGAAATGAGGAAAATGGAATGTTTTGATGAGAGAACCAGGATTGTCTGCAGGATAATGGGAAGACTATGTGTTTCTGCGCCTTCCTGCATATGACGGAGCCATGGGGTGCAGGAAAGCGATGAGGCTTGTTTATGCTCCAGTAGGGGGAGCTTTCTTTTCCCTCCTGTACAAACAGCATGGTGCATGTGTTTAAATACGCCATCCTAAAATGCAGACTTTTCATTTTCATTTTGCAAGTGGGAAATTTCGCCATGTGATGGGCACATTACTCTTCTTAGCGACACATTTTGTGCAAACTCATTTGGGAAAGAATAGGAAATTTAGAATACTGCCTTCATATTTCTTCTGGAAATGTTAGCCTGAATCCATTATTTCCAAACCTGATGAGGATTACAGTTCATTTGTATTTCACAGCAACCCATATTGTATTCTGTTTTGTGAAGTAAATAAGAGATGATACCATTCTAATAGTGCCTGGGTTTTGTTTTCCATATGAATAGTCCTATTCTGGGGGCAAGAGGGAAGGAAAAGGAAGCAGGGACTGGAGTACTTGATTTAGCCTTCTCTAGATGGAATATGTTATTTTGACAAAGAAGTGCCCTGAATTATTTTATAAATAATCTAAACTGGAGGAGGTGGAATATAAACTCACTTAGGTCACTGAGTACATCCATATTCAAACGACAATATAAAAAGCACTATTCGGTAACACCCAAATCTATATCTCTTATTTAACAAGTTTAAAATACTCATGGACTAACCTGATTTGACAGCAGTGTAGGTGGATGCTTTTGCCAATGAAGAAAATTCTTTACATACAAAATAATTTCCCACCACCATTTCACTGTGCTTGAAATGCCACGATTAGAAAATCAATTAATCTGGCTAAGGCAAGAAAGGCAAATAATCTTACCTCTTATACTAAATACAGTTGATTTTTAGTGATTAGATGGTTGTGTTAAGGAGGAGACTGAAGCAATGTCTTAAAGAGAATGACTTCTATGATGCAAAAGTGATGTATGGTATGGGCATTATTTTTTATATACTTTTATTTTGTATTGAGGTATAGCCATTAACATACAATGTTGTGATAGTTTCAGGTGGGAAAGCAAAGGGACTTAGCCATACATATACACGTATCCATTCTGCCCCAAGCCCCCTCATATCCAGGCCGCCACATAAAACTGAGCAGAGTTCCCTGTGCTGTACAGTAGGACCCTGTTGGTTATCCATTTTTAATATAGCAGTGTGTATATGTTGATCCCAAACTCCCTAACTATCCCTTCTTCCCATTCTTCCCCCTGACAACATAAGTCCATTCTGTAAGTCTATGCATCCGTTTCTGCTTTGTAGATAAGTTCATTTGTATCATTTCTTTTTAGATTCTGCATATAAGAGATGTCATATGATGGCATTATTTTTTAAAAGAACCTAAGTAGGCCTGCCACAAGTTTTCTATTTCTGGAATATGGTATTGGATTAACAAAAGTTAGTTATTAGAATGCAAATATCATATAAGGTTTATGCATTAAGGAAATATAATGAACAAAAATCTGTTTATCAGGCAGGAAAGCACAAATCTTAGTATACCTCCAAGAGAACACAGCAAAGAAAGAAAATTTTGGAAGAGTCAGGAGAGAGGAAGAGTATATGATAAAGAATTAAGAACTAAAGAGAAGTCCTAGAAGCATAAGAGCAAAAAAAAAAAAAAAAAAAAAAGCCTTGACTCTTACAATGAATTAGATGAGAAAGCCACATTTTATTGAACAATTTCTGACTAAGACTAGCTCTGTTTTACCCACTAACTATTAGTCCCCCCCACCCCGCTTTGCTATAAGGTATGACTAAGCTAGTTTGGTTGACTCTTGTTCATTATGTAAACCATATATTGAGTTGACTCTCACTGAAATAACAAGAAGTCCAAAATAATCTTTCCTACAAAAAATGTCCCATCCCATCTCATGACTTCAGCTGATGACTGTAGACACTGTCTTTCTGTCTATAACTATCATTTAATTGTGGATAGAACAAACCCCCTAATTAAGAAATAAAAACAAGTCACCTGAAATACAGAAAAACTAAAATGATATATCTAATCAGTCTTCCCACTTTACTTTCACTTTGGGCTCAGGTTGATGAGACTTGGGGCTTCCCTGGTGGCTCAGAGGGTAAAGCGTCTGCCTGCAATGCAGGAGACCTGGGTTCAATCCCTGGGTCAGGAAGATCCCCTGGAGAAGGAAATGGCAACCCATTCCAGTACTCTTGCCTGGAAAATGCCATGGATGGAGGAGCCTGCTAGGCTATAGTCCATGGGATCGCAAAGAGTCACACAGGACTGAGCAACTTCTAATTTTTGACCAACCCTGAAAAAGCTTGATGAAACTGCCATCTATGCAAGACCTCAATGTTCAATTTAAGTTGTGTGTTGACTTGAAATAAATATACTATCTGCCTTTTCTTATACCACTAAAACAAAATCCCCTTCATTGGGGATTATGGTGAAATGCTGATTTTTTAAATTTATTGACTATTTGGTCTCTCACCATGCAGTAGCTCAAAAATTTAGCATCTTTAAAGAAACAAAAGAGTAAATAGAAAGTACAAGTAAATCAGTTAGAATTCTTTGATTTCAAGGAATAGCAAACCAATTCTAGTTGATTTAAATACATTTGTCATATAACTGGAAAATTCAGAAAATAATCCAGACTCATTCATGACTAAAATTGGTTGCTTAAACAGCCTCATCAGGACCTAGACTCTGGATCCCTCAGCTCTGCTCAGGCTTCACATGGTGGCAATAATGATTGCAAAATCTCTTGGTCAACATGGTCCCCTGGAACTTTTTCCTCAACAGGCTTGAGTACCAATGATCAAAATTGGCTCACTAACCAATATTCCTGAATCAGCCACTGTGGCTAAGAAAATCACATGGGGAGATTGGCTTAGACCAATGTCACATGATCCATACTTGGAGGTAGGGATAGAGACCCACTCAAAGCATTTGGACTGGCATAGAGAAGTCAGATGTTCCCCTGAGGAAATTTGGTGTACAAGGTCCAGAGGCAAGATGCTCTCTACAATGAGTAGATGAACTTTTGCTGTTAAGACAGTGGATGTTATACCATGGAGACTGGTGTGTGGAAGATACACTCATGGAAGGCACATATCTTCAAGCAGGTCCTCAAACACACTTAAAAACTATTTGGGTAAATCCATTTCACAGGGTTTGGGAGCTTTTTTAAACATGCAGTAATTGCTTTGGGATGATGTACACAAACATTGCTGTAATTGATAGGTTCAAGAAAGGGGTAATTGCATCCTAGTTAAAATGGTTAGCTTGCTCCAGCACAAGCATGGGCCTTAACATGTTCCCAGCTTTTAATTAATCTATTATCTTTGGACTGTTCTAGGATCAAAACTTATATGTTTTCAATGTATTTTAGGTTACCAACATTGAAAAGAAAATAATAAGCACATGATCATATACAAGCATGGACCAAGATGTATAAAATTACAACATAGAGTATTAAAAAGAAGAGACCTAACCTTGAACAGGCATAGGTAAATGTTGAAAGAGTCAGAATAATGATGTAGAACTATGTACCCCAGAACTAGGTTAAGGTGTGATACCATACAGTTCAGCAAAGGGTCTGAAACCATAGTATGAAGATCTCTGATGACTCCAGGATATTTAGAAATTCTTAATGACTCTCTAGACATAATGGAAGATGATTTTTTGTTTGATTTTTTTTGTCACTGTTGGTGGCATCTGTGCAGAAGAAGATGCCTTTGTATAAGAAGAGAAAACTGGGGTTTTTTTGTTGTTGTTGTATCACAGACACATGACAAAGCATTCAAATATAACGCAAATAATTACAAACTGATGTATCCAGCAGTCTAAAAATTGAATAAATTAGCTTTTACACATGGGCAACCCTTGCTGGAAAAACTACAAGTCAGAATCCTTCTCTTTGAATCTATTGTGTTTTGTTAATAGATGAACTAATATAATAGGCATTTAATTGTATAATGTATTATTAGACATTTTCTTTGACATATCATTAACTTTAAATAGTATTAATATTTTATATTTCATCATATACAATATAAAGTTCTTATGTTTTCCAGCCAAACAGAAAATGTGCATTGATAGTAAATCTCTTGAAAGTGGGTTTTAGATGCTCAGTATGCAAAACCTGTTCCATTTATACTGTTTGATCAAAATACTCAAAATGCCACAACATAAAAAGGCAAATGCTATAAGATGACAATGATGACAAAACTGTATTATTTTGTACTCAAATACAGTGTATTGCATAATTAGGCATAATTGTGTAATTTGAATATTTAAGGGCACATTTAAACTGTGATAGGAGGCATATAAGTACATGGTCTTCTCAGGGATGGTTAAATCAGAGGGTGGGAAGTTGCCATTCATATTGGCTATTGAATAGGAAACTAATTTAAACATAAGTTTGCTAGAAGAGGATTTGTAGCTGACTCACATCATGGACACTAACTATCTTGGCAAAAATGAATCTATTTGAATTTGACCTATCATGGTTTTCTCTCCTTAAGGAAAAAAAGTATTTAGTTGAGTTAGGGCACAGTACTTCTAGTCTCTGTGTGCGTCAGTTTGATCCTTTATATTCTGTAGATATAGACTGTCCTTAATTCAGAGCCATGTTCTCAGAAATGTGTGTCTATGATTATGAGGGGAACTAAACCAGAAAGAATAAGTAGAGCAACCCAGATCCATCCAATTTCCAGAAAAACTGCCCAAAAGATATGCCTCAGATGGAGGAAATTAGCTAAATATTTTGTCAAGAGAGGCCAGTGTTCAAAGGCAACTTTTAAAATTGAGAATGAAGCTAATTTTTTTGTTATTGTTAATAAATATTTTGGAGGACACACCTTTAAATGAGCAACCATTCCAGGCTTTACTCAGCTCTTCCCACACAAACCTCTCCACTATCAGCAATGGAATAGCATTTGTTTGTTATATTAAGGAAGAACACTAGGAGATGAGAAAAGGCTTTTTATTTTGAATCTTGCCGTAGTTTTTCAGTGATATGGATACAGAGCCAATTGAAGACTAGGTTGATGGCATATTCCAAAATTAGAGGAGAAACTCAAGCAATATTTTCTGTTTTATATTTAATTAGTAGTGACTCAATTAGGGGGCCAAAGATAGGTGAAAGTAACTTGTCTCATCTCAGAGTATTCAGAGATTTGTGCTATCGCAATTAAATAGAAAATGTAAAGACAAAATTTAAATGTAGATTTATTATATCTATTAGTGTAAAATCCAGATAAATTTCTTCAGAGTTCACCACGTTCTCCAGAAGCTGACCACATCCTGCTATTTTCAACCCATACCCAATCTTATGTTCTTGCAAGTAAATATAATCATTATAGGAAGAAAATGGTATATTTACTTCCCCCTCTATGACTTGCTTTTATGGATCTTCTTTTTTTTTTCCTGAAATCCCCTTGCTTAGACCATGTTTCAAAATTCATCTCAATTTCCAAATTCCTTTGATGAATTAATCTTATTTCCTTACTTTTCCTCTTTTTACATGTTTTTTATTGCAATATTATTTTATAATAATTAATGCTTAAATTGCTCTATTTTCTAGGGTTTTATTATATTAGTACATAATACTAATTCATATATGTATATTTCTCTTTACACTAATTCTGCAGTTGACTTGTATCCCCAACCAAAAACATCTTGATCCTCAGGAGTAGCATCATATCTTATTCTATATTTTTACTCTTAAAGTGCCCAGAAGAATACTTGTGACATAATAGGTGCTTAATAGTGATGATGAAACTGATAACTCATGTTTATCAAGGCCTTACTATGTGCTAGGTACTGTGTGTGCCAAGTGTTTGATTAGCGTTTTCTTACTGATCATCACATTAATCCTATGTAGCAAGTACTAGTATCACATCCATCTCCAGACTGAGGTATAGTGAGAAGAGCTATAGTGAGAAAAGCTATAGTGACAAAGGACACGAGTCGTACACATATATTCTTAACAGAGTCCTTGTTTTCAAGCATAGGTGTTTGACTAATTAGCTCCACAAAAAGCCAGAAGATGCAGGAGCCAAGCAACATCTATCCTGATGTACTATAACATGTGTTAGACAAGCTGAAATTTTTTATAGCATCACTTTATGCAGAGCTGGGTTAATGGTGTCAAAGCAGCAATTTTCTATGCCTGTTTGTGCATCACTGTGAACCAATGCACACACTTTAGTCCTTCCCAGAACAGGCTTCCACTCCAGAGCCCCACAAATGCTTGCAAATTCCTGTTCATCCTTCAAAATCCAGCTAAAATCACATCTCTGAGACTGTCCTCAGGTCCCTCAGGCACAGACGACCTCACCCTTCCTCCTCTTGTATTTTTCCATTATATCCATGCTTTTTTCATAACACTTAGTATTTTCACTAGTAGAGCCTGAATTTCATTAGGGCAAGTATTGCATCTCACCTTTGCCTCTACTACTTGGCCTAAGGACTAGTGCAGAAGTGATGGAAATAAATGAGTCTTAACTGAGTTACTACACAAAAGAAAAAACAGCACAGTTTATTTATGCATGAAATTAGCTGCTCCAATTCTAGAAATGACATATTCTGAGCTCCCCTGGCAGCTCCCCTAACTTCAGATTCTCAGAATCTATGGAAGAGTAAAATCTTACCTTCAAAGACAGTTTCTTTAAAACCTTCCAAAGATGGGGGTTTTTCTCACAATCACCTTATTGGTGGGGAGGGGATTGGAAAAGATGGGAACAGGGCCATTTCTTTCTCTGAAAGACATGAAATGAGATGAGATGAGATGACATGAGATTACTCATTTAAAGACTCTGGAAAGTGATAACTGCCATTTAGCATTCCTTCATTTCCAGTGTTTATGATGCAACTGTGTTCTTGCTTCTGCAGGCTGAGCGGTCTTATTTGAGTCTAATATTGGACATGATATAAAGATGTGCACATCTTTTACATTAATAAGGCTTTATATTTCAAACCCTCATATCTTGCGTCTATGTGTTTGACAGCTGGTGTCCTGCAAGGCAATGGCCAGTAAGAGGCATGGTTGCGCTAAATTGGAAGCATGAGGCAAAGGGGTGTGTTTTTACTAGGGGGGGCAGGGAAGGAAATATGAGGGTAGTGGGTTAGAAGAAATCATCCACAGATGCTGATCTCTGTCCGTTAGTGGATGGGATTTTTGAATTGTGTTAATTCCTGTTTCTGTGACAATTCATCAAAAATTGAGGGCAACCCATTTGAAAATTACCCATGGTTTCACTTCTCAACTAGATGCAGACTCTATGCCTTTGATTATTAGAATTATTCAACTCACTCAGTAGAGCAGAGAGGAGGGGCATAGGTAAATACTACGCCAACTGTTATTCTGTAAGAGATTCACTACAGAAGCACAAGTCAGCAAAGCAAACTCCATCACTTTTTAGCAAGTCTTATTTAAACACACAGCAGCAACTGAGGAGTGAGCCAAAGTGACAATTTGGAAGTTCATTTCTCTCCTTCAGAAATGTCTGTGTGAGTGAGGGGGCAGTCACACTGAAAGATGTGGAGACAAACTTTTCTCTGCTTTTATTAAGCATTTTTAGATGAATTGTGGAAGGCAACTCGTCAGATGTCTTCAGGGTTCTCTCTACTCCACAAAACTTCACAAATATCATATCTTACTCTATATTGAATCTGAAAAAAGTGATACAAATGAACTTAAATAAAGCAGAAACATACCCACCACAGACATAGAAAACAAACTTAAGTTTACCAAACAAGAAAAGAGAGGAGGAAGGATAAGTTAGGAGTTTGGAATTAACATATACACATTAGTATATACAAAACAGATAACCAACAAGAACCTACTATACAGTGAAGGGAACTATATATGTAATAACATGAAAAGAGGAAAAAAGAAACTGAAAAATATAGCTATTAGGGAAAAGAATGTGAAAAAATAGATCTTATGTATGTATAACTGAATCACTTTTCTGTACACCTGAAACAAGCACAACATTGTAAATCAACTATACTTCAATTAAAAAAACATAAAGATGAAAAAAGTAATATAAAATATATCTCTAACCTGCTTTCCAGTGAGTGAGAAGGAGACAGTCCTTCAGAAACTTTTTACAGGTAACACCTAGTTGATGTTCATTCAGCAAAAGCAAAACTTCAAAAGCTACTTTCCTTTCATTCTGTCAAACACCGACTGAGGTCATGTCCCAGCTTTCTCTTAAGGAAGAGGAGAGAACTCGTATGGAAGGTGTGTGGAAGGGAAGAGGAGATGCATGTGAGTTAGCCATATCCACCATAAGAAATTTTTTCGTCAGTCTCACATAGAGACCAGAGTGCGCTCCTGATGCTCTGAGTGCACGGGACCGCCATTGTAAAGAGACAGGACTTAAATGTAAGAGGGATTTCAAGAGAAGCAGGCTGCTGATCCACATACAAGCATGTCAAAGATTATTTAAGTGGCCAGTAATATAAACATCATGCTACTAACACTGAACAGTTTATCACATAAATATAATTGTCTTCTTTTAGAAGAATAATAAAAGCTAAATCCATATGTTACGTATTATCTAAAATTGTTTCTGTAAGATGTATTAGTCCCATAGAAGAAGCAGCTCTTCCACCAGAGGAGGACAACAGCAGTTTTATTATTTTACATTGTCATTTGTTTAATTTGTTTGTTCCCAGTAGTAGTTTCACAGATTTTTATGAACTGTTACTTTTATAGAAAGTCAAGTTATTCATGATTGATGTTACTTGCATTCATTTTTTTTAAAAAAATGAGTCAAAAAGGTAGATGGCATGGATTTACTTAACAGAATGTGTTTAAAACAATGTTTCTGAATTCTTAGACAAATCGAAAATTGATGTAGGGAGTTAGGTTCTGTCAGGGATATTTCTAAGATTTTGTCTGAGTTTATTTAAACATGGAGATCAAGTTAAAGCTCAGACTGGAAGACCTCTTTGTGAGCAAGGATAAACTAGCAATTCTTATATTTAGAAATAATTCTGAATTAGATTTCTCGAAGGATTTTTTTTGTCCTGGTTACTGCAAAATACTAGTTTTATTTACTTATAGTTAAATGTCTACTACTAATTTTATTGGTTGAGAAAACTAGTTTCTCCCATCATTTCTCAGAGTTTCAACTAAATCTTATCTTTTGCCTACATTGAGATGCTTCTAGGTAAATTTGAAATTTTATTTTATTTATTTATTTTTTTACATTTTTTTATTACTTAAATCCCTGCATGTTCATTTATTTTTTTAATTTTATTTTATTTTTAAACTTTACAATATTGTATTAGTTTTGCCAAATATCGAAATGAATCCGCCACAGGTATACCCGCGTTCCCCATCCTGAACCCTCCTCCCTCCTCCCTCCCCTACCCTTCCTCTGGGTCGTCCCAGTGCACCAGCCCCAAGCATCCAGTACCGTGCATCGAACCTGGACTGGCGACTTGTTTCATACATGATATTATAGTTTGTATTCTCCATTAACTAATAGATTAAATAAATGCAATATGCAAAAATACCACCCAAGATGTACCATTCTTATTTTTTCAAACTGCTAAAGATGCCTTCTATTGAAGTCATATATTTGGAAAGAAATGTCATGAAAGTAAATGTCCAAGAGAATTTGAGTAAAATTATTCCAACAGTGTAGACACAAGGCTGGACAGAAAATCAGTAAATTCCAAGTCTTCCGGGTATCAAAGTATGTGAACATTCACAATCTATTTATTTGTAGTATTCTGATAAATTAAAAACTCTAGAAGAGAACAGCAACATTATTACAACATAATCTAGATAATTAGAGCATTAAAAATCTGACAGTATAGACATATATTTTCTGAAGCCAATCGAAGTCAAGCTGTAATTCCACAAAGCAATTTTTATGAATAAATAATTTGTCACACATCTTTTATTCTCAGTTGCAAAATTTAAAATCTAAATACCTGAAAAATTCTGAAAATGAAATATGACCATATCAGAACAACTGACAATGAAATCTGTAATTCTAAGTGTACATGCGTGCTCAATCATGTCTGACTCTTTGCAACCCCATTTACTGTAGCCCACCAGGCTCTTCTGTCCATGGGATTTCTCAGGCAAGAATACTGAAGTGAGTTGCCATTGTCTTCTCCAGGGGATCTTCCCGACCCAGGGATTGTACCCATGTCTCTTGTGTCTCCTGCACTGTAGGCAGATTCTTCACTTCTTGAACCACTGGGGAAGACAATTCTAAATAGTCTCAAATAATTTGTATTTGGCTTTGGAATCCCTTGCAAATATCTTTGTGTTTTACTTAACTAATTTTACATTTCCTAAGCATATTGATAAAAGCATAGAGAGATGGATTAGCAACATTCTGGGTGTTAAGAAATCATCTTGAGACTTAAAATATCCTTTCTAAATTTAGAGAAATGCAAGATAAATCCTATAAGAGGTTCATAGTTCCCTAGACTAAAAGTAAAAGAATGTATAGATTTGCTTAAGCCTGTAACTGTTCTTTATAATTCTATATTGACTGTAGAATGATAAAAGCACCTCAGCTCTGACCTTAAGCAGTTATATTGCTGTTTGTTGAAAGAATATTTTACAACTTTTTGTATTAAAATATTAACTGTTACAGAAATTCAAACAGACAAAAATACACAAAGAAAAAGAAAAAAATGTCATGTAGTCATTTCATAAATAAACACATAATAAAATATACACATGTATAATTATGTTAATAGTGAATAGCATTAAAGATGACTCGATATAGTGATGTAGACAGATATGGATAATAAGATAGGTAAAAATGGGACTCTGCCACAGTTATTATTTTTTAGTAAAATGTTTTATGTTTAGTTTTACTTGAATTTTAAGAAGAAAAAGAAATGTAAATGAGTTTGAAAGAATGGCTAAACTTCAAATAAATGTTTATTTGACCCAAGAGTGATCAGCTCCTTAAAGATAACTTAACCCTGAGGAAAATGTTAAGATTTTGAAGTGAAAAGAATTATTTCCATTTAGAGTAAAATTTTTGCTATTCAAAAGATTTGGAAGGTGTTCTTCCTTCCAGATGATCTTCAGTTTATTTAGGATTTTATTATTGACAAGGGTAACATTCGCATTTGTAATCATTATTCCCAGCGTTGTTTAGACTTAGTTCTATGCTACAAAAGGAAAAAATGTTCACATCTCGTCATTTTATCAAGTTTTCTTTATTCTCAAGGACTTCATTTAAACCTTATTTATTACATTTTGTTATCCAATTGCATTTCCAATAAAGGAGCACGAGTAGGTTACTCTCCAGTTACTGAATGAATTTTTCTGAATTTTGCAAACCTTTTCATTAGGCACGGAGCATTGCTATGAAGGATTCTAACACCAATCTTTTTTTTTCCCCCCTCTCTCTTAATATGAATTACCTGTGCTGTGTGGAAAACCATATGTCTTCTTATTTATCCTTAGACCTACTAGGATATGTACCAATTTTTCCTGAAACTAAGCGCATTTTTTCAGTAAGAAAATTTAAGTGTTTCTCTAGTTCCAAAAATTTTCTTCTATTTCATCTTTAATTGTTTATTTCTGTTCCATTTGTTCTTTGATCTTAAACAGCACTAGTTTTGTCTTTGTATTATAATCACCTTTATTCATATACACAAAATTATTCAGGCATATTTTATGCATTTAACCTTTTCATTTTGTTTAATTTCTTCTAGTCTATATCTCATCCTGTATTTTCAATTATATATGTATGCAAGTTTTCTTCTACTTTGACATTTTTACGTTTTTTTTTTATTTCACTTATTTCCTGAGTTTGATCAACTTGTTTTTCTCCCTTTGAATATGTATAGCTCTTTTTAAAAATTAAAAAAAAAATTTTAATTTCTGATAAATTTTATTGATATTTTTTCAACTGTAGATAACTATTTGCCTGAACTCTCCTGGTTTCTTGAATAATTTCTCTTATGATTTATATTCCCCTGTCTTTTTATTCTTATCTAAACAATGATACCTTGGTACTTTTGTAATCCTTACTTATTTTTTCTGATTACTACTAATCCTTGAATTGGGCAACTTAATCTTTCTCTCTCTTTCTCAGCAACACAGCTCTGTTTGTTGGAACCTGCAAATTTCTGTTTTATCTCCCTCCATGCAGTTTCTTCTTTGGAACTTTTCCTCAGCTAAGTAACTGGGGAATAAACAATAAAATGATTTTGTTTCCATGCTACCTTCCTTGACTTTCTGTGGCATAAATTTCTAGGATATTTGCCTACTCACAGGCTGCACCCATTCCGTTCCCAGACCTGATATTCTGTTGGATCATCAGATATTACACGCAAAACTATGACACTTGTAAGGAAACCCCTTTTCTCTTCTATTTCTGAAGTTTGTGTTGGCTCTTATTAATAGTTTCTCTCCTCATATTGGTACAGATTCCATAGTAGTTCACAGTACACATGACTGTGTATAGTTCGAAGCTCTGGCTACTTCTTTTGTTTTATTGAAGATTGGAGGGACTTTGCTGTTAGTGTTGCTGTGGTTCTCTTTTTTTTTTTTTTTCAGTCTTTATTGCTTTGGGTATGTTTTCAAAGCACTCAATCTAGATGCTTTTTAAATGAAATAATCTTAAGACCTAAGTTTCTCTAGACTTTTGAAGTTTGTGTCATTGTGTTTTGATCTTTATTCAAATATTCCTGGAAAAATATCTTCCTTTCTAATGAATTACTTTAAACAAATCAAATATACTACTCCTTCCCAAATGCCTCTTGCTTTAGTTGATTTTTATCCTTCCCAAAGTAAAGGGTAAAGGCCTCCCTTTCTTTCATCTTTCCTCTTTCATAACAATTTCTGTAGTGCCAGTCCTCCATTTGAACTGTTTGGAGACATGTGGACGCCACTGGTGGGATAATAATTTTGTGCTATAGTCAAACTTATCATTTGACCTCCAAAGAACACCAGTCATTTGTCACTTCTTTAAACTGATATAAATATTTATTAAACATTTTTAAAGGCAAACTCCAGTACTGGGGTTGGAGTCTATTAGAAAAGAAAGTCTATTAGAAAAAGTATAATAGAAAAGAAGTCTATTGTTGCCAGTACCTCATCATGTAGACCCCATTCAGTACATCAAAAACCTTTCTGTTAACTGGGCTTAACTTCCTTAGAAAACAGTTTAACAGTATTTTGGTTTTACTCAAACATAACCACCTAGAATTTTAGCTCCTCTCCTCCTTGTCAAACAGCTTATCAAAGAACTATATACAGTTTTCCTCCTAAGAGAAGTTCTAATACTATAAATTCTCCCTGCTCATTATATTTGAAGTGATCTTTTAGAGTCCTTTTAGATAAGTGATCTGGAGCACCCATGGTACCTTCTAGGTAGGCCCTCCATCTGGCTTTCTACCCTTCATCACATTCCAGAACAGTGATCTCAATTGCTTTAAGTACTCATGTTTTCAAGCTATTTATCTTCTAAATATATTGGAGAAAAATCAAGGTTTCCATTTTTAAAAAATCACACTCATTGCATTCCAGTTTGCTTTTATGAACAGAAGAGAAAAAGTATGGATATCTAATTAGTTAAGTTAGACTGTGTCCCTCCTGGGCATACTCATCAGAAATTCTTCCACAAAGAAATACCACCTGTACTATGTTGAAAATTAAATGATTCTGGAATCTTTTATTTTCTACTCAGTTTAATACATTTCCTCCCTGGCTTAGACATGTTTCCAATGCTCTATAGTAAATTTACATTCATATTTGACTTCCCCAACCAAGTGCCTTCTTCCATGGCCTTTTTTAACCTACTTCCTGAGTTAAGAGTTTAAAAAGGCCTTAGGGTCCATTTTGCTGGTTCCTCATCTGTATCAATATTTCACCTATTGAACTAGGCTGGAGAAAGTTCAACTTTAGACCCTCTTCTCTACTCCCTCTTCAGAGAACTTGCATAGTTCAGCTATCACTTGCAATCAAATTATTCTCAAACCTTTATTTCTATACCTTAATTCCTGCCTTTCAGCATATTATTAAAAGTGTGGTTTTTATTGCCTAAAAATATGTCTCCACTTAAGTGGTCACTAATCACTGAAATGATAGAGAAATTTAATCTCTGTTCTAAGAAATCTACTTTCTTTGTGTATACTCTACT
Source organism: Bos javanicus (assembly GCF_032452875.1). Lineage (NCBI taxonomy): Eukaryota > Metazoa > Chordata > Mammalia > Artiodactyla > Bovidae > Bos > Bos javanicus. The sequence continues at coordinate 53,186,337 of NC_083869.1, read as the reverse complement.
GCCTACAAAATTTGACTGCTCTTACTAACCTAGGATGACAGGTTTGAGTCATTTCCAGTATTTGCTTTTTCACTTTCTCAAAACTACCATATCTTTAACAGTATTTCTTGAACACTTATTATATACCACCACTGCATGATGTGATTTACAAATATTATCTCATTTAATAAACTTAGAGCCCAAAGAAGTAGTAGACTTTACTGTCTCAATTGAGCTGATAAGGAAACAGAGTTGGTAAGGTTAATTTGCCTAAGGGCATAGAGCTAGTAGATGACAGAGTCAAGAGTCAAACCTAGGATTGATACGAATGTAATGTCAATGTACTTTTACACACTGTGTCAAAATCCATAGTGTTATCTTAAATTCTACCTCACTCTAGGTATAGGGTAAGCTTCTTGAGTCTGCAGTCACTCTTCTTTAACAAACATGAATTCATTGGCCTATATATCCCAGGTACAAAACAACAGAGTGTCAAAATGAGTAAGATGTGGCCCTAGCTCAGCGGACTTTTGGGGCTAGTGAAAAACAGTGAGACTGAAACTTGGTGGGGGTGGGCATTTTTTATAAGTTGGTGAGTAGTACTGTTGCAGTTTGAAATATTTAGCTCTTAGTAGTTAATCTGTATATATTTTCTCTCCCTTGATTCAGTACTTACTGCAGATGATTGTCTCATTTGGGAACTTCACTGAAAAGTGGAAAGCAAAGCCAAGTGGATTGGAAAAGAAGATCCTCTGGACAGACAGAAGTTTGTAGGGCATGATTAGTAGCAAAAAAATAATAAAGTAATTGTGAACAGTGAAGTGGACAAGTTCTCATTTTGAAGTGGACGAGTAGTACTCAGGAGATATTTGTTCACAAAAATTAGGCATCCAATTCAGGACTTCTCCTGATGATGACCTATGTGAATTTAGGATGTCATGCACTCAGGAGCCTGAAAAAGATTCTTCTTGTAAATTTCCAAAAGTATCTATTTGGTGTACCATGTCCACCTTACTGTTCACAAATACTTTGTTAACTATTTTTGTTACTTATCCTTTCCTCCCAACTCTTCTTTCCAGAGAATCTTCCTCCCCAATCCACTTGGCTTTGCTTTCCATTTTTCAGTAAAGTTTCCAAAACACATTCATTAAATCATAAAATTAGATTGTGACAATCAGCATGTGTCATTTCTAAGCACAAAATAATTTGTGCTTTAAAATGTGAGTTCTGGAGTCACATTGGCCTAGGATAAATTCAAGCCTTGCTCTGTAAAACTGGCACAGCCTTGAAAAGTTAGGACATCTTAGGACTTTGCTTCTTCAACTATAACACAAAATTAATAATCCTACCTTGTGAAGTTCCAACTTCAAATGCAAGTGAGATAAAGGTTATTATTATTATTTTCTTACTATTCTGCAAATATTGCCAGGATAAAATTTCTTGTAACTCTCTTTTTAGAAGGATTCATATTTGAAGAAACTTTCTTTTACTGCTTTACTTTGCCCCATAAAGCAGCATAGCACATTTCTCTGTTTCAGCTATTTATTTATTATATTCAATATTTCCTGGATGAAATGCTCTTTCTGAACGATTAATAGTCAAACACCATTTAACAACTCCTTCTTTTAATTTTTTGAATGTCAATCCTTTTGTATCCTAGTGGAGTATATGAAAAGATTTGCCTATAAAAAATTAATTTTAAAATTATACTCAGATAATTAGATGAACTATGTTTTTCTAGATATTTATTACTTTGTGTGTGTTTAACTTCACAACTCAGTAAGAAATTATAGTATCATTTTGGAAAGTCTCCAGTCACACTCTGATCTTTGCCTATGATGTATCTGGTTTTATTTAACCAAAATGGGGGAACTGAATACTTGTAGATTTTCCTGCTATTCTTCGTTGACTATTTGACTTTTGTTGTGTCATTCTGTAAGAAATCTTGACAAGTTAAATTTATCCACACAGAAACCTGTAGTTAGGAGACCTGTGAGACGACTATAATTTCCTTCCCATTAGTTTCAATGAATTCCATGCACGTGAAATAAAACATGGAGAGTGGAGTCTGGAGCCCCACATTTCCCGTCGTGCAGGTATATTGAGGAGAGAGATATAGTCCAGGTCCCCTTACGTTGTTCCTCTGCTGCACATTACCCTTAATCCTCCTTTGAGCAAATACAGACTAAAGCAGCAATGTCAAGAATTGGAGACTTAACTCTTTAAACACAATAGGCCTATGGACATGTAGCTTACTCTTTGCACAAAATCTGTGAAATGGTTAATATATAAATGTGAGTGTCTATTGTAGCCAATGTGAACCAGAAGAATTGAGCTTTAGCCAGCATTTATTTAAGCATCATTTTTGCCATCTGGATTCTTTTGTGAGGCAAGACACTTGAAGGGAATTGCCTTTGGTCGCAAAGGTGTTTGGACTTTCCTCCCTATTTGTATGTTAATCATCCCTAAGGTGCCATTGTTCAAAGTTCCATAATGAGGCTTTTTTTTTTTTTTCCTACTGTTTTGAGACTTTAGGTAGCTTAGATCTTGACTAGGATGTGGGAAGGTATATCAAAAATTCTGTGGACAAAGCACATTGGCCTAAGTATGTGAAAATCAACTAAACAAATTAATCCAGATGAGAAACCATGTAACTGAGGCCACTTAGCCTTACTCATTGGTTCTTTTCTAAATCACATGCCATATGATATGACAAACCCTTTGGAGATCAGAATCAAATTCAAAATCTTATTGGCCATGTATTATCAACAGCTCTGGTACTGATTCAGTTCATTCTTGGTATGGAAACAGAAGACGAAAGTATTACTATAGTCCAAAAATCATAATTTCTAATCCCCTTTGACCTATGGAAAAGTATAATTCAAATACAATAGTGAGCAACCATCTGAAAATGTTTTGAAGGTTAAAACTTGAGAAGGGTAGTATTCATATCTAGGAATTATACATTTTATACTTATGCTAGAGAAAAGGCTTTTAAATTAGTATGATTTAATTTATTTTATGACTGTGTTTATAAGTTTCAGAACTAGTGGTTATTTTATGATTACTATAAGATCAGGTAATTTTATCTCATATGAGAGCTCTTTGATAATAAATTAACTCTCTCATCTGAATAAAGGGTTTTTGTGGTGCCATGGGCAATGAGGCAAAGTTTGTAGAACACATATTTTAAAGAACACATTTCTACAAACAAAGTTTGTAGAACACATTAATTTAAAGTATATTAAAATAAAGCTATTTACAACTTGTAAAAGAAAGTACTTTTAGGCTTGTAAAAGAAAGTACAAGAGTACTAACTTGTAAAAGAAATACCCACAAGTAAAGCTTTTGGGGGGCTTCCCTGATGGCTCAGTGGTAAAGAATCTTCCTGCAATGCAGGAAGCATGGCTTTGATCCCTGGGTAGGGAAGATCTCCTGGAAAAGGAAATGGCAACCCACTCCAGTTTTCTTGCCTGGGAAATCCCATGGACAGAGGAGCTTGGCAGGCTACAGTCCACGGGATCTCAGAGCTGGACATGACTTACACACACACCTTTTTAAGATCAACAATAAAGTAACAGATCAACAAATGCAAAATAATATAATGCATACAAAATATTTTTGTGCTATTCACATACACACTGAAAGAATGATTGGAATGGAAATGAAAATTATCAGTATGTAATTCTAAATATTCACCCCTAATAGTCTTAATTGGAAATTGATAACTTATTTTACTCTTGAGCAGGAGTGCATGATGTTAAAAAATTAAGAGAAAATTATAAAGTCAAAAGGTAAATGTTCAAATACATATATGTGTGTGCATGTGTGTGCGTGTGTGGATGTATTAATCTCATCATTAAAAGGAGGAAAAAAAGCCTTTAAAGTTTCCATTATCCATTATGTCAGGTAGCAAATATCTTCTCAACGTAACTCCAGACATTAAATCTGTCGAGAGGAATGCTGTAAAATAAATGTCTGGGATACCTTCATAAACAAAAATCTTATTTCCATAATTCATACAGCTGGCTGGCATTTATTGGCACGTCAGGTGCAATGGGGACATTTCAGGAACATTAACATGTACAGCATCATTTGTCAACAAAGCAACAATGTAAGCAAATCGTTCAGAACTCATACAGATTTACAGCTTTCTCTGCCAGCTGCTAATTACGGTGTGCTCGGCCTATTTGGTATGGTCTTTTTATTGGAAAATGACAAAGGGGTTATAGTATCCAAGTTTGGAATATAGATGTGGCTTTTAGTAATAATATGAGTGTAATATGACCATGTAGCTTGGAGTTGTGATCCAGTTTTGCTGGTCTTATAATTGATCAGCTTTGATTGATGAAGGACAAAGAGAAATTCACAGCCTATTTCATTTCTGATACAAGTGTAACCTCTAAAACAAAGGGAAAATAGGAGGAAAAATTATCAAAGACCATGTCATAGCAGTCTTACTGTTCTCTCCTATGGAACATGACATGTAATATTTACCTCTCAAAGAAAAGCTGATGTGTTGATTGCTGACGGAGCAAATGTTACAGGAGCCTGTACATTTCAGAATGCTAGACTGTGCTTTGAACAATCAGGAAGCTCTTCCACAAATATCTTTAAATAATGTTAATGTTATGGCATAAGGTGACAAATGTCAGCAGTGTCAAAGTTAACATCTATAATCACCCCCTGCTTAAGTTGTTCAGTTTTAGGAAAAGACACAACTGTGCAAGCAAATGATGGAGTGTCAACTCTACCTTCAAATTCCCTGGATTGTGTCAAGATATATTATAATCCATAAAATGAATAGTGGTACTGCCGTCAAGCCCAGGATGTAAATCCATGTTTAGAAATATAAACACCTCCTATTCAACCAAAATATAAAAAGTTAAATTGGTAAATACTTATTCAAACATTTAGATTTATCCCATCCCCAACCTTATTAAAACCCATTAAATTCCAGTCTGAACAGATTTGACATTCAGCAAATCAATTGCTGTCAGAGCAGCTGACTTGACCAGATATTAAAATATTTTAAGCTTTGCTAGCACTGTATCTTCAAAGAAGAAATGTGGTGAGACATTCCTAGGGCTGGTTATATTAGGCCAGCAATGGTTGACTAAATTTAGTGTACATTATACTAAATTAGCATCATCTCATATTCCTGTAAATAAATATTTTAACTTCAAAAAGAGTTTATAGATCAATAGTCCATCTATTTTGCATAATCCTCCAGTGGAATCTCTTACAGTCTTCCCTTACACATTTGTCATTATGTATTTTGATTGTTGGTGATGTCCTCTTCCACTAGAGTAGAATTCCTAAAAACAGAAAATATACTGTGTTCAATTTGCACCCCCAATCCTTAGCACAATCTAGAACACAGGACATACCAATGAAAACTAATCAAAGGGATGAAAGAACGAATTCATGCATGAATATTGGGGAAGCTCTTGATAAGATTCTGAGGAAGCAGAAATTTATCAACATTTGTCCACTAGTCCTTTTCTTCAGGATAACTTCTAAGTCCTCTAAGAGACATATTTCCTCTGTATTTTCTTCTCTTTTTCTTTTCTAAAACCTACTCTCAGAAAAGTATCTTAAACCCACAAATATTAGGTATTAAGTATTGTCTTTTTCAGGGGAATTTATATTCTAACCAAGATCCAGCTCTTAAACTAAGATTGATTGTTAACTTGAGGCTTTTAGGCATTCCTTTTACGTAAAGAAAAAATTTTAAGGTGAGGGTGAATTTAGGTTTCCCTTAATAAATAGTCTCAAATTTTTCCCCAAACCATCTTGTTTTGTGCCAAGAGAGGAGGTGGTATTGACTCTACTCTTTGGGATTATGTTCAATTTATACCAGGAATTAAAACACAGTCCCTGGAATGGAAATGTGGCTTTGCTAAGGAAAAATGCCATGGTCTAATTCTCATTAAAATGAAAATTTTAGGTTGAGTCAATATGAAGAGAAACATCTAGATTGCTATTTCCTGCATGAAGCAAGTTTCTACTGAAATTAGAAGCAAACAAGAGCTTTTATTTTTTACTGTTCAAAGAACGCGAAAACTTTCAATTCATGTCATAACAACCCCAGAGAAATGGGGTTGATGAAATCAGATCATTTGGAAGAGAGGAACAATGGTGATTTGAGTAAAAGTCGCCGTTTGTGAATCTACCCAACTTGCCCAAAATTAAAATAATTACTCTTGAAACTAAATTACATATAAACTAGCATTTGTCTTAACCCTTACTCCGATTGTTATCCTTATTTTTATTTAGAATCGTTAAGCCAGATCTTTAGAATAGTCTGTATCATCCTTCCAAATAATTTAGATTTCACTAATTGATGATTCATATATACTTGAGATGGAATAGATTGATGTTTACCTGTTTACTATGCAAAAAAAATCTTCAAAAAATGCTTCCAAAATTCTAGGGACATTCTTAAGCATTATAAATTACTTGTAAAAGTTTTTCTTCCACAAAGTGATGTTCTAACTATAAAATGTTCATCACTAATCTCTAATTCAGATCCTCTAAGGAATTCCACCAAGAATCATTTATTATCCTCAATAACATATAATAATCTATTTTAAATGAACCGAAGTTGACCATAAATTTTATTTCTCACTAATTTAAGTTTTCCTTTCCTTTTCTTTTCCTCTTCCTATCCCTCCCATCAACCACCACCTTCACCTAACAGTAATACATGTTTATAGCCATTTTGAAATTACAGTGATATAAAAAAGAACTTTTGAGAATTTACAATTTAGGAAACATGGCAGAATTCAGGACTTCTCTTATTATCACTTGGTAGTTGATTTGCTTAAATACAAAATATCATAATAAAGAGATAAACATATAAAATTGATATTCTTTTGTAAGAGCTATGGAAAAATTATTATAGTTTATATTATATATAATACATATTGGCTTATGTATCTTAATTCAGATTCTAATGCAGATAGAAAATCTACCTTTAATCCAGTTGATGTGGAAATTCCCTCATATGACCTTTCTAAAAGAAAGCAGGAGGCCAAGCATGAGAACTGCCCTGTCCAGCTGTCCCTTAAAATGTTAGTCAGTCACTTAATGCTGCTAAGTCACTTCAGTCATGTCCAACTCTGTATGACCCCATAGACAGCAGCCCACCAGGCCCCGCCGTCCCTGGGATTCTCCAGGCAAGAATACTGGAGTAGGTTGCCATTTCCTTCTCCAATGCATGAAAGTGAAAAGTCAAAGTGAAGTCGCTCAGTCGTGTCCAACTCTTAGCGACCTCATGAACTGCAGCCTACCAGGCTCCTCCGTCCATGGGATTTTCCAGGCAAGAGTACTGGAGTGGGGTGCCATTGCCTTCTCCGCAGTCACTTAATAGGAGGTAGCAATTAATCAGCTTAATAATTCTCTCTTATTGTTCCCTTCGAAAATCTAATTTAAGGGAGAAAGAGAGACTTTAATCTCAAAAGGTAAATATTTAACTTAAAAATGGTACAGAAAGATAGAAAAGGTAGTTTGATAAGTGGCATTTTTCTTACATGAAAAAAAATAACATTCAACTAATAACATGTGTCTGTATATATTCTGTAGCAAAATAGAAACAACCTCAAGCAAGCAAATCTGAGAGTTTAACATCAACAGACTCTCTCAAAACAGTATTATAAGAATATGTTTCAGGAAGGAATTAAATTATGCCAGAAGAAATGTCTGAACTGTTAGAAGAAAAGATTAGTGAAAAAACTAAACTTATGGGTAAATCTAAAGAAACTGTAAAACAATGATACATTTGTGGGGTGTAAATCTAGAGACTGATGAAATCTTGTCAAAAGTAGTGTATAAACTGGGTAGGGGAGTAAACAAAATTAGTAACTTCCAAGGTCTACAGTAATTATGGAGAGATGTAAAGACTTTAGATGGTATTACATGATATACACATGGTAAAATTTCTTAGCCACTGTGTTCTCACATGGCCACCATTGGCTTCCCTGGTAGCTCAGCTGGTAAGAATCTATCTGCAATGCAGGAGACCCTGGTTCGATTCCTGGGTGGGAGCCCCTGGAAAAGGGATAGGCTACCCACTCCAATATTCTTGGGCTTCCTTGGTGGTTCACATGGTAAAGAATCCTCCTGCAATGCAGGAGACCTGGGTTTGATCCCTGGGTTGGGAAGATCCCCTGGAAGAGGGCATGGCAACCCAGTCCAGTATTCTTGCCTGGAGAATCCCCATGGACAGAGGAGCCTGATGGGCTACAGTCCATGTGGCTGCAGAGTCAGACACAACTGAGCAACTAAGCATGGCACAGCACACAGCTGGAAGGTGGCCACAGGGAAGGAACTTAGGAGTAGAGTTGGATTAGCCACCCAACAAGATCAGCCAAACCTTGTGTGTCTCTATCACACCCTGCTTGTCCTCCACAGCCTGGAGCAGTCTGTTCTTTAAATAGAAGGTTTATTTTATTTCTGTTGAGGATAGAGAGTATGCAAACAGAAGATAGAAATCCTAAGAAATATTCTGGATAGAAGAGGAGAGGTACGTTTCTCAGGGTTGAAAACTTAAGAGTCTTAAAGAAGTCCATGCATTTCCTTAAAAACAAAACATCAATGGCAAACAGGAATACAAGTGATGTATTCTGGAAGGAATGTTAGCTATTGCGAAAATTATTTGTCTATTCACAGAATGCTAACCTTCTAAATACTTCCACTTGGAAAAACAGCAGTAAGTCATTTCAATAAACATGGACATTTGAATAGAGTTTTTGCTGTCCATAGATGAGAGCCTAAGTAATTTTCCTACCAGCAAAGAACAATGTACTTTGAGAAACATGTGTGCACCTGCAGGTTCCTATTAATACACAATCTTTCAAAAGTAAACTTGAGCATGAGCCATTTGAATATTTCATAGCTAGGAGGGAAAAAATGATTTTGTCTTAACAAAAATACATTGAAAAAATTGTCAATTACTAACAAATAGAAAATGATAAACAAATGAAAATATCACTGCAAAAAAAAAAAAAAAACCAGAAAAATAAGCCTCAAAGAACAGAAAGCACTTTTCATCCAAAAATCAAATGTTTAATATTCTCATATAGTTTGTATTTATCATGAATTTCCAGTTTAACTTAAGTTTCTTTCCATTGCTACTTATGGACATGGATTACTTTTCTCACTCTTTCTCTCTCTCTTCTGCCAGTTCTGCTATTTCTTATCATGTGTATCTGCCTCAATGAGTTTTAAATGGCTAAACTGTTTGCTTAGAATTCAGGTGTTTTTCTTAGCAGATTTTTTTTCAAGCTGAAGCTGGTCCCTTCAAATGTAGTGTTGAATTCCAAATGTCCCCCTAAAACATAACCATGAAAGTAATTTCTTTCCTCATCAACACTTCAGATAGTTAATAGCTGCAGGCACATGTTATAAAAGAAGTTGCTGAAGAAGGGAACTTGAAGTGAATTTGGCATAGAGTTGTGGATGGTACTAAACACATGGATGAAGTTATTTACTTAAGATTTTTCTTGTCGGCCTGATTTGGCTATATTTTCAAAATTGACACATACTAGGCTGTAGACTTCTATTTTCACTAGCTGAGAAACAGAATGATTGCAGACTTTTGCATGTTATGCATTTTTAAATATCACCAAGTTAAACTTAGATTTTGATTCTGTGCCCAGGACCAAGTGGAAAAATCTCCATCTTCAATAGTTCCTATTATCTTTTAGTCACAGGGCCACATACTGTATTTCTTCCATGAGTAAAACTCCCACTTGGAATTCCAAGCATTGCATAACCAGCAGAGTGTTCATATTATATGTAACTCAGTCGACTTTCAGATCTGAAACAGACATTTTATCTGCATGATATTCTTCTCAGCAGTTAAAACTCTTAAAATCGTGGTCCAAAATGGAGCCAACATTTAATTCATCCAACAAATATTTATTAAACACCTACTTCTACCACTAGTATCACAACCATGACTACCACTTTACATAGTTCTTTACTGCTTTAAATTGCTTTTACAAACCTCATTTCATTTAATTACCATGTGAAATTGTCCACTATATTGAAGGAGCATAGAGTCCCATAAAGCAGATTAAGTCAATCGCCAGAAAAACTAACCTTTAAAGTCCTTGTCTATAGTTAGCTAAATGGTACTGGCTAATGTAGTATTTTTGATGCTTTTGGGAAACCGGCAAGTGATCTTAAGTAGTTCATTTGCACAAATGTACCTTTATTTTTTATTTTATTCTTTTTAGTCCCAATATAATACTTTTTTGAGAACTAAGAAACTTCATATAAGCATACCATTTAAAATATACCACCTATATGAATGACATTTCTTGAAGCATGGCATATTTAAAATATGACCTATTTTTAAAATGTTACCCATCTATGTTTGAGCTAACTTTGGTCTATGGGCCATAGTTTGCCAAACTCTGTACTAAAGCAGTAGTTCTAAAAGTTTAGCTGGAAAACATCAATTGCTGTAGAAGTCCCAAACTGGTTTTCACAGCTTGTATTTATAATTCAACTGCTGGATCTGAAGAAACCTCAATAAGTTATCTGACTTTCTCTCCAAATATGATTCAATTTCTCTTGATATCTTTAACATGTATTTTACAATGTGGTGGTCTGTAGATTTGCTTGGATTTCATGAGTTTATAATATTTTGCTGACAACCTGTCTCTTCAAAGATGTTTTCTTTCGTTAATGGTAGAAGGTTTCTTGCCCAGGGAAATTCGACATAGACGTAATAAGAAGTAAAAGACAATAGAACAAGTTTTTGAAATTAATTCTCTTTTCTCTGATACAGCAAGCATTCATAAACGTTAAAAATTAGCAGTAGCCAGTGATCAAGCAAATGTTGCTAGTTTCAAACACAAGAGGGAGGAGGTTGCCTGACCATAGGGCTTGACCATTTAAAACCTGAGCTGTATGATTTCTCTGGTTAAAGTGAGTTGAAGATTCTCAATTTTCCCTTGCTATTTGTCTTTCATATCTCAATCATGAGAACATAATTGAGCATTTTTACTTCATCTGGTGTTGAAAATCTTGCATGATGCAGGATTTAAAGTTTTCCATCCTAATTCTTAAAAGTCTTATTTCAAACCACATTGTATTGTGTGTTTCATTTAAAATAAGCAACTATTATATAGCTTATCTTGGATTTTTTTCCCCCCTAAGTACACACAGTTGTTTGTGACTTCCTTTGGGAATGACTTGTTAATCTTACCCCAGTCCCATTTGTGAGCCTTCACTCTACAATGAGCATAGACTACTGGACACTTACCCTTTCAAAGATACATTTTTCAGGGTTTTTTTTTTTTCCCCTTGTATTACATGAAACAATAAAGCATTCATTAATTCTTTCTCTCTTTATTGAATTCAAAAGGCAAATAAGCTAGTCTTTTCTCTCTTTTTGGCATGCATCAGCAAAAGTATATTATGAGGTATTCTAAAATAATATATCTTCATAAAACAATATAGGTGGAGGTTTAAAGAGAAATAGGGAAAGAAATTGGAACCATCTGGATATCCAAAGTAGAGAAAAGTTTTTGCTAATGGTTGTCATGTACACATTACAAAAATAACATTGTATGGCTTTCTGAGTGGATGGGAAAACACAGAGTTATCAAAAAATTTTAAAAGAAGACAGTTCTGGAGTGTAGCAATTGAAGAAGTAAAATTACTCATGAGACCTGTACTTAGAAGGCAAGCGGAGATTCACACCTCTTGGGTCAGTAGGGAATTAAACATATCTCAAAGATGATTTGCTTGGTCATGATAATGGAAATACAATGGTGTTCCAGGGAAGATGGAGGGGGTCAGATTTTTCTTTCTTGGCAGAGGTGAATGGGGAGGGCACCTTTTACTGATTTGCTCTTAAATCAGCCTGATGAATTGGAAAAGAATAGAAATTTCATGAAAGAAAAAAATAAAATTCCTGCTTTAGAGATAAGAGGGAAAATGTGAAAAAAAGAAGAAAGGAATGGAGGACAGAGTAGGGAAAAAGGGAAAGTAGGAAAACTTTTCAGAAACAGGCTGAACTCCCTCATGTGTAAATGTTACATACAAGAAGCAATGTAATTGAAATCTCATTCCAAAAGATATTATTTAAGTATTAAGACATAAATTATAAATCAATTTTAAGAGGATTACGTGTCCAATATAAAGGTTTTTCTGGTTTTCTTTTTTTTTTTTTTTTTTGTCATTTCATCACTATGTCACCATGTAGGCAGGGAGTATGTCTTTAAAGCAGATTAGTAAAGGTGGTCTGATCAATTATTTTAAAGCCAAACCCAATAGGGGTGCTCTAATTTTGCATGTTTCAGCATAAGGTTGACCAGCATGATAGAAGACTTATTTAAACAGGTATATCAATCTCAGAGATCTATATGTATAGTCTACCTTGATGTCCATTGAAAACAGAATATTCCTTATTGATTCGGCCTGCTCTGCTGCTGTATGTAGTCAGTGGGACTCATAGGGATGTAAATAGAATGAATCAACTCCTCGCTGGCCCTGGGCCTCCTCGAGTCATGTGAAGTAGGTTTCTGATTCCTTTATGTTCAGGCACAGCCAGGGAGACAAGAGTGTTACTGTCTTCCACTGGTGCACAGAGTTACCTCAGGCTATGCAGGAAAAATGCTTTTTTCTTATTTTTAGACCTGAATCAGTCTCTGCCACTAAATGTATTCTTGTGAACACAGACAGCACTTTGTTGCTGTGCTCATGGGAAGGCGATGGAGTAACCTGTTTGGACGCAGCTGCAGGCCACCTGTAGAGAAAGTCAAATTAGGGAGAGACCCCACTGTTCTTTGCATTAATGCTTTTTGTATTGTTGTTTGACTTTTCCCCCCTCTGTCTATGTATCTTTTTCAACTTGGGAGATCGGGAGCACATTTTAAGGCTTTCTGTCCCTTTAAGGCATCTAGTGATTGAAAGGACTCGAAGATTTGAAAGGCTGTAAAAACTCCCCAGTTACCAATGAATGATGGCAATACAAAGAATTGTAAAGCTGTTGAAGTAGTCTTCTTACAGATTTAGTTTGTTTGGTGAACTTTCAGCAGCAGCTCTTGCAAGGTACTGTTCAAATATTCCCACCTATCTGTGCTGCTTCTCCTTGTAAGGATTTCTCCTATTCTCAGTAGAAAAGTAGTTGTCTGCACTAGCAGTTCACTTTACTGGAGATAAGGAGAAGAAAAGAAAGAAATTCTCGAAGAAATTCTCCTCATCTTCCTTTCCTCATCTACCAATTTGAAGCTTGAAAAAAGAAGCCCATAAATGAAATATCTACATTAGCCATAAATATTAAAGGAGGGAAATGCACAAATAAAAGTTGTTTCTGGAAAGCTTGATTTTGGCTGAATATCAAAAACCATTTCCTGACAATGAGATCCATTAGACTACAAAATAATTTCTCAAAGTAGTGGTTGCATTGCTTATAAGATTTCAAATTTAAGGATAGACTGAAGGCAGCCAAAGATATCAGGCTCAAATGCAGAGTTTTGTTCTGGCAGTTAGAAAAATCAGTTCTTTTGAGCCTGGCTGTTTCTCTTGTTTTTGTTTATTTGATTGAAAATTCCAATCCAAATGTTGGATTGGAATTTTCCAAGACCCTCCATTATGGATCCTTGCAAGCTATTTTGGGAAACTGGACTCTCATGGACAGACCTGGTTTTGTCTGTGAATCTGCATTGCTCTTCAAGCATCTATCAGAAGCAAGAATCTATCAGTACAGTTATCACTTAGAGAATTTTCTCCTCTCCACTTTCCAATGTTTATCAAGCTCCTATATTATTGCACTTAAATACCATTTAGTCACAAAACCTTTCAATCATCAACATTTTGCCCATTTGTATATACAAAATTCCCTTTTGGACAAAGTATTGTACATAGGTAGCTACTGAGATATTTCCTAACAAATTCCTCTAGATAAGGCTTTAGTGTTTTAGCCCTAATGACCACGATTTGGTACATACAGGTTATACTCCTACTAAAATCAGATGATATATTAATAGAATAGAATTTGCTGAAACTAAATAGTGACATTCAGACAACTTTAAATCTCGCATACACGTTCTGTACTTCCTCCTAAATGTTGTACTCTCTTGAGCATCTCTGTTCTGGTGAAGATGGTTGGAGTAGTAATGCCTTATACAGCACAATATTTTACACTTTCATAGATTGTTCCTGCATATACTTCCTTAAATAGATCCTCGCAACACAACCCAACAATTGAAGCTAAGAGAGACAGAGCAGAGACTTGAAGTAAAGAGTTCAGCCTCTCAGCTCCTTCCTGCTCCATCAACATTTGCTCCATGCCTGCACTCTCACATGAAAAGCATTTGCATTTTCCATTTGATATTCTCTTTCGCTGGTACTAGCACCATAATTGGAGAAGGCAATGGCACCCCACTCCAGTACTCTTGCCTGGAAAATCCCATGGACAGAGGAGCCTGGTAGGCTGCAGTCCATGGGGTCGCTAAGAGTCAGACACAACTGAGCGACTTCACTTTCACTTTTCACTTTCATGCATTGGAGAAGGAAATGGCAATCCACTCCAGTGTTCTTGCCTGGAGAATCCCAGGGACGGGGGAGCCTGGTGGGCTGCCACCTATGGGGTTGCACAGAGTCGGACATGACTGAAGTGACTTAGCAGCAGCAGCACCGTAATTAGCACTTGGAACTATATATCCAGGTAAAGATGTAGTCCTGAGGGAAGAATGTAAAAAGTACCTAACTGCATAGAAACAAGGCACTAGAAAAAATGTAAAACACAGCACCTCATGTCAAGGTGCTTGAAATCCACAATTGAAAATAGGACAGGTCCCAGGAAAAAACTCATAGATAATCCCAAACTGACAGTTATACCAACATCTACTACTATGAAGCAGATTCAGGACACTTGAGGTAAAGCCACTTTTGCCTTCCAGCATAAAGAGGTGGAATTAATTGACCACAGGGAGCTAGTTGAGACCTTGCTTAAAACCATTCATCTATAACTTTCAAACAACCTGTGCTTCGAATTTGAAATGGTTTTACCGTTTTTTATCCCTGAATGCTGTCTTTAACCTAGGTATGCTTTAAAAGGGCTTCCCTGGTAGCTCAGCTGGTAAGAATCTGTCTGCAATGCAGGAGACCCCAGTTCGATTCCTGGGTGGGGAAGATCCCCTGGAGAAGGGATAGGCTACCCACTTCAGTATTCTTGGACTTCCCTGGTGGCTCAGACAGTGAAGAATCTGCCTGCAATATGGGAAACCTGGGTTCAGTCCCTGGGTTGGGAAGATTGCCTGGAGGAGGGCATGGCAACCCACTCCAGTGTTCTTGCCTGGAGAATCCCCATGGACAGAGGAGCCTGGCGGGCTACAGTCCAGAAGCCTGGCAGGGTACAGTCCATGGAGTCACAAAGAGTTGGAATATTTGACTCAAAGACTTGATTCAAATCCTGACTCTCCTATTTACAATATTTGTATAGTTATTTCACTGAACCCCTATTTATTGTCTTCTAAAATGCAGAGAATGCTAGTAATAACTTTTCCCCAGATTGTTGTGTTAAATGAGATACTGAATGTGAGTGTGTTTTGAATGTGATGAATGGTATTAACATAATCTGTTATATTTTGCTCCAATTAGTTTAGTAGCTTAGTAATTTCTTAAATTATTCAGATAACTACCCTTTTAACACCCAATTTGATCTCTGTGGGTGCTCAGCTCATATCAGGTAATTAACAGTGGAATAGAAAAGACATTTGGCATTTATAACAGTCCTTGGACTCCTGTATATAGACAGCCTTTATTTCTTCTTGTCACTGTGTTTATGAGACATTCATACCCAAACTTAAAGCCAGCCCTGTAAAGAACTTTTCAATGCCAGAAATCCCATATGGTTTTGATGTAAGTAAAAGGTGTACATTTCCCTCAGGGTCAAGTCTAAAATTTGGACCACTGCAGGCTTTGACCACATGTGTAAGGATCCACAAAACCTGTGATCTTACCTACTGCAATCATATGCCTTTATTTACTCCACTTGTGTCCTTTGAATAGGTATACTTCTAGCCAAACACAGTAGAGGAGAAGGTTAAATGATATTAGGATAGTCCTTACAGATGAAAATACCACATTAAATGTCTTGACATAGTGCAACAGAATTACAAATATAGACATAATTTATATCTATATAAGTCATCAATGTGGAGTGTTCTTTTAAATTACTTTCTTCTCCCAAATGAAATGTCAGTCATTTTTAGTTTTGATTTTTGCAAATTTTGAAAAGTTTTTTTTTACACATCATAATTACTGCAGATACTTTTCAATCACACTGCTATAACTTGGGAGGAGAAGTAGCAGTAAAATTCTACTATGTTTCAAAACTTCACTGTGTCTTCAGAATTCTACCATGTGAATCAGAGTCTAAGGTGACTCAAAAAGAGACTAGAGAGTCTCAGCAGAGACCTTCAGATCTCACCTTTTTCATTGGAACTTTTTATAACACTTGTGTCTGAACTTTGACTATTTGCCAGAGAAACTTTACTTCCTAGAGCAAATATCCTGATATTTTAGAACCAGAGATGTCTCATAATTTTGCACACATCTATGCATTATCAAAAGCCCTGTGAATTACTAGTCATTTAAATACCAGTTATCTACTTTTTGCTGATTGTTTTTTCATTGTAATTGCTCCCATTTCCCATCTTGACCTTAATGTTTCAGAGAAAGGAAGGCATCCCACAATAGAGAGAACGATCTTTCATTTGTGAGCTGCAAAGCTTCATAGATCCTAATTTGGCAGTATGTTTGCTGCAAAGCCTTGGAATGCTGTTTTGCAGTTTCAAAAGTGATCATACTCAGCTTCCCAGAATTTTTTATGCGTGGAGGATGCCACAAGAACAAGGGTAGCCTTGTTAACAGTTGCAATCTCTCGAAAACAAGATAGGATTTGGATATAAATCATCACTTCAGCTCACAAAGCTATGTTCTCCACCCCACTAAAGGATTGCATTTACATCTAAAATGGTTAATACTGATCTCCACTAGAACTCCTAAATGGAGGAATGTAGCTGCCATGTGTTCAATGACTTTGGGGTTAGGGAAGAATGACATCACCAAATTTAAGCATATTATCGGGCTGACATAGAGGCACCTTGTTTTCTCTTCTGTGCATAGAGCAAGGATTGTGTTCTGAGTCTTGATTTTTTCCTCCCAAAGAATACCTTTCTACCCCACTTCTTAGCAGCTGCGATATGAAGGGTTGAAAATGTCACTTCAGCTAATGATGAATGATGCTTGACCTCCGTATGGGTTACTCTGAATTTTACGCAATGCTAAATTAATATGAGAGATTCCGACTCAAAGGACTTTGGCTGTTACGAACTGCTCTGAGGATGGAGTTGTGTAAAGCAGGCAGTAGCTTCAGGGTTTTTTGTTGTTGTGTCCTTGGTGGTGGTAGAGGGGTGGGGGCGCTCTAGAAGCAAGGTAGAAGACCCAGTGTGCTAACACTTTCATGTCTTTTCTCCTGTGACATTAAGATCTTTTCATACTGGAAATATTGTCAGTAGCAGAACCAGTTTGTGAAAAAAAATTCTCAAAAGGGCAACTGGCCCACATGTCTTTGTTGTTTTTATTTGAATATAATTAATTATGTAAAGCAATAGTTAGTGGAAGATTAACAATTAGTAGATTCTGTCAAGTAGTCACACGGAAATTACTAACTAATTGAACGACTGGTCCTCTATTGTGTCAGAAAGCAATGCTGAGTGTTATTCTTTTTATCTTTCTACTTTGTTGTTTTCACAGATCCCCTTGTTCTAAGATGTATGTTTCACAGCAGACTAATAAATAAATAACCCTGGTTGTAATTTCATAGCATGCAAAAGGGTTTGAAATAAAAACACCTGTTTTAATTAGCATTATGGTTTGTTCACTTTAAAAAAAAAAAAGTGATAATCCTGATGCAGTTAGCTGACATTTTTAAAGCTTTGAATTTCCATCTGTATCTTATATTATGATGTTTCAGGATTGTCATGAGTTAATTATGTTAACTTGGGAAGCATTGCTTGCATTTAGAATGAAAAACTTCAGCTTGAATAGACAGAAAAGCAGATGCTATCTTTCTTGTCAATTGCTTTGTTGTGGGCTGCCTTGCAACTTTTCATGTATTTCTGGATCTAAAGGGAAGTGTAAATCTCTATTTATTTTAAGTTTATCATAAACTACACAATTTCAGTATTCTTCTGTTTTGGCTGTACGTGTCTTGTGTATCCTTACATACATCGCTTTCCTGCCCCCAAATCCAAAAACCCATGGTCAAATGATCTCTTCTTTAATTCTTAATTTGTTTTGTTGTGCCTAGCCATTATGGAGATTAGAGCATAATAAAATTGAAGAATAGGACAAGGCTACATGGCTTGATCCTTTTTTCAGTTAATTTTTCTACCACCTTTTTTTTGCTTTTGTACATCAACCTTTTAAACAGTGCAAAAATACGTGCAGCATCTGGGCACAACAAGGCATGTTAAGGATGGAGTAGACACTCTAAGTAGGAATTTCCATGCTTTTGTGAGCTTAATGTTCCTTTAACGTAGAGAGCAGCTGTGTTTATGTCAATAATTACACTTTGAAATAAGTGCATGTACATGTGTTTCTTTATGGGATTAAGGATGTTAGGGATGGCCTTCCACAAAAGATATTTGTGCCTCCCATCTCCACCCAGAAAGTTCCTACAGTATTCTAAGCCAAGTTATACTGTTTGAGATTCTGAACTATTACTCTGGACAACTGGATTCAAGTTTCTAACATACAGATTATTGGATTGTGCTTAGTGCTCAATCACTTCAGTCAAGTCCGACTCTTAGTGACCTCATGGACTGTAGGCCACCAGGCTCCCCTGTCCAAGAGATTCCCCAGCCAAGAATACTGGAGTGGGTTGCCATTTCCTCCTCCAGGGAATCTTCCCAACCCAGGGACTGAACCCATGTCTCCTGTGTTGGCAGGCAGATTCTTTAGTACTGAGCCACCTAGGAAGCCCACTATTGGACTGATATGCTTGTAATTTTCTGTTTCCTCCCTGCTCCACACTGGTTCTCCCTTATTCTCTACCCTGCTCTGTACCCAGGATCTAACTTATATGTACCACTTCACCAAGGTCCTGTTTACCAAAAGGCTTCCAACCAGATTGAACCAGAAGGAGGCTTCTGCAGAACAGAGGATAGGAGGAGACAATGCAAGAATGCTCCGATTCTTAATGCTTAATCCCCAAATCAGGCTTCGTAGGTGGCACTAGTGGTAAAGAACCTGCCTGCTAATGTAGAAGTCACAAAAGACGTGGGTTCAATCCCTGGATCAGGAAGATCCCCTGGAGAAGGGCATGGCAACCTAACCTGTATTCTTGCCTGGAGAACCCCATGGACGGAGAAGCCAGGAGGGCTACAGTCCATAGGGTTGCAAAGAGTCGGACACGACTGAAGCATCTTAGCACGCATGCATGCACAATCCCCAAATTAGTGTCATAGAAAATAAATCCTCAGCTTTCAAAGGCAAGTGAGATCAAGCAGAAATGGATCACTCTAGGGAAGATTTTCGGAGATGGCAATGGCAACCCACTCCAGTACTCTTGCCTGGAAAATCCCATGAGTGGAGGAGCCTGGTAGGCTGCAGTCCATGGGGTCGCTAAGAGTCGGACATGACTGAGTGACTTCACTTTCACTTTTCACTTTCA
The DNA here is from genome assembly GCF_032452875.1 of Bos javanicus. NCBI lineage: Eukaryota > Metazoa > Chordata > Mammalia > Artiodactyla > Bovidae > Bos > Bos javanicus. Next base: position 53,166,653 of record NC_083869.1, on the reverse strand, counting down.
TGCATTGGAGAAGGCAATGGCAACCCACTCTAGTACTCTTGCCTGGAGAATCCCAGGGACAGGGCAGCCTGGTGGCTGCCGTCTATGGGGTTGCACAGAGTCGGACACGACTGAAGCAACTTAGCAGCAGCAGCAGCAGCAGGGAGGATTTTGGGAGATGTGAAGGCTTCCCTTTGGGCTTTAAAGAATTGGTAGGATGGAGTAGAAGGAGGGAGGGGATATGATAGCTTAGGGTCCAGAATGAGAAGGAACCAAAGTATGGAGGGTATGGAGTATAGCTTAACTTTTCTGGGGAACAGAAAGAATACCAGCTTAACAGGAACAGATGTCAGGGGTCTGAGTGAAGAGGAAAGTTAAGATTAAATGGCAGGTTGGGTCATGTATTAATAGTAGAGGCCTTGAATGGATGGAATGAGAAATCGTGGTCTTTAAAATACATGACAAACGTGTGCTCAATCTATAGACCCAATCTGTGAATGATATGTATTGTGGAGGTTTATTCAAGTGCCTTATCACACATTCAAATTAACTTTTGGCTGTTCTATCCCTTAAAAATAGCTCTGTTCATTAAAGGAAATGTAACCTAGATTTTCAGAAAACTAAAACATAATGTTCCTAAAATCATGTCATGCCTTAACCAAGAGTCATCATTTAGTACTGTCTTCCTAAAACCTTTTGGACTAATGTGGAGTGTTATAAATCTGACAGGTTAATTGTAGTTGGTATGATTGCAAACTATCAACTTCAGACTATCAAACAACAAATTGATAGTTTGCTTAGACATGACTATTGAGCCTGGGAAACACCTATCACTCCATTATGTTTCATTCCCCTCAACTTTAGATGTATTTTACCCATAAAATTTACAACATAGTGATCGTTATTCAGCACCAGTTCAGAGAACACTGGGTTTGCAGTGATTGGTGTTCTTTAGGACAGATGACCTGAATCACAAAGTGTGACTTATTCCGTGTACTTAAGACTGCTGCTCCTCCGCTAGAGACAAAACTGCTGTGGAGTTTACCTTGTCAAGCCAACTAATTTGTGTAGATGCTGATTTTTGGAACTTAAGTATTAACACAAGAATCTATGTTTAACACAGATTCCAATTTGTTGGTTGGATATTAACCCATCTGTTGGTTGGATATTCCTTTCAAATCAGTCTGGAGCTGTTTGCTTTTAAACTCATATAAAAAGAATTATATTCTGACTTCCAGGACATAAATTTGAGTGGTACCCTTCTCTTCTTGCTCTGTTTCTACATGACAATTTGTCTCCCTTATTATCTTAGTCTTGCAAAATAGTTTACAAGTGAGGAAACAATGTTAAAAACTTACTGTGACACTAACTTCCTGAGTGAACTTGAGCTAGTTAATTTCTCTGGTCTTTAGCTCTTCACATGTTAAGTTAGGATAGTACTACCTTGCTTGGTTGCTATGGAAGTTAATTAAGATCATGTGTGTATGTAAAGTACATCTCGCAGTGACTGGCACATGATAGAAACTAACTTAACAGCTTCTGTTGTCATTACTGTAGTTATCATTACTATTTAACTCTTACTTCTATGTTGATAATTCTCAAATTGACCTATTTAATCTTTATCCCCTTTACTAAGCTTCATGTTCAAATATACAAATGTCTATATGGACATTGCCACCTGGAAATGCCAGTAGCATTGCCAAATCAAACTCATACTCCCTGGCATCTTCTTGTTGAGAACGAACTGAATGAATAAAAACTCTTCCTCGGTGTCTAATACGTGACAGCTGTATCAACACACCAACATCCTTCTAGCTAGAAACAATAGTTTTACCTGATTCTCTTTTCCCTTTACCACCACTGTTTTCATTAAATTTTAAGTCCTTTTATCCTCAACCTTTTCTTTGAATTTCTACAAAGACTACGTAATTCTGGCCTTCATGGTGCCTCGGACAATTGCAATGGCTTCCTAAATAATTTACATATTCTTATCTTTTCATCTCTCAAATACTATGTCCACTAAAATACACTTTGAGTGACATATATCCCCACTCAAACTTTTAATGGGTCTCTCTTGTCTAAAGAACATTTAATCTCTTAACATGACAGTGAAGCTATCCACTGATTTCCAAGCTAAGCTCTCGTCACCTTACACAACCCACTTTAGCATGCATGCATCAGAATCACCTGGAGTACTTGTTAAATCACAGATGGCCAGCCGCACCCCAGAGATTCTGATTCAGTAAGTCTGAGGTATGGTTCATTAATTTTCATTTCTAACATTGTCCTATGTGATGCCAATATGGCTGGTCCTGAGACCACATTTGTATCACCAGGGCCTAGAACATCTTTCTTTCCCCATCTCAGTCCATCAAAATCCAATGAATCCCTTACTGCCATTGAATGAACCAGTTCATACTCTGTGCTAGCACAGTGCCTAAGCGTTCTAAAGGCTTAGAACCAGATTACTGGACTCTAGCTAAATATCTGCGTGAACCTGGATAAGTTACTTAATACTGGACCCATTTCCCTATCAGTAAAACTGGAAAAAATAATAGTGCTTATAGCGTATGTTGATGTGAAAATAAATTAACATATGTGAAGCACTTAGAATAGTGCCTGAGAAGGACTCAATTCTATTATGTTACCTAGTAGTTCATATCTTTAATCTAACACTCCACTTAGCATATTATGACATTTAGAGTTTGCAGAACAAAGTCCTTTACTAGATATTAAGCACCCTGAAAACAGAGACCACATCTCCATGAATTCCCAGAAACATAACCCCAGGCCTAGCACTTTATAGAAATTAAGTATAAAAACCTTTCAATTCAATTGAAATTCAGAAAAGATTGCAAAGAAATCTTAAGTAAAACTCTTCTAATCAGTAAACAAAACCATCCATTTGTTTTTCCTTTATCATAAAGATGCATAAAAATGCGGTCAGTTATTAATAATACATTGAAAGTAGGTTTGCCTTTTCCTTTGACTTTTCTAAACTCTATAATTAAAACAGCTTCAAATTGAAAGATTGTAAAGAAGAAATTAATCTTATTGGTAAGTAAAAAAGCAAATCCCATGGTTGATGATAGATATGACCTGTTAGCAATAGTTCCACTTTTATACTTCCTTCTCTTACAATCAGCGTGTGGAGACCAGCATAATCCAATTAATTGTAATTCCCTTTTGTAGAGTCAGTAAAGTAGTGCATGATACTGAAACACCATTGAAGTCTTATCTCTGGTCAGATAATCCACACGGATTTTCCTTTTCCAACTACCAGCAGGTTTTTATAAACTTCAGGAAAATAGAATATTTTGACTTCCTTGAACTTGTGATAAATGTGATACACAATAATTGTCTCTGAACTTTAATCCTTTGTATATGCCTAGCCATCAGTTTTCTAGGCTTCTTTCTCTGCTGTACAATGGTTTCATGAATACACCTGTGTTTTTCTCTATCTCCTGACTGCATTTAAAATATTGTTTTTCCACAGTGAATATGCAGTATTTTAACACAACAGAGCATCTCAACTGAGCTGTTTGCTGCTGGTACCTCTTGGACACATAATCTCTCATCCATATACTCCTTCTGATCCGTCTTGCTCACTCCTGGCAAAGCACAGGAAAAATTATAACAATATGCTGAAATAAAAGTTATGTGACTGTGCTCTTTCACACACAGAATATCTTACTGTACGCATTTAATGCCTTTTCCATCTTAACTAAAGTTCAGCAGTTTGAGGTGCAACAGTAAAACTAGCATGAATTTATTTTTCCTTTTTCACAATTTCATGGACAGAAGGTCTGTTCTTAAACATCAATCTTAGTAACTTCAGCATACAACTTTTTTTCCTTTCCTTATTAAATGGAGAACATTTACCCCTTCACTTAGAGGAAACACATTATAGCATCTCTTTGGCATATCCAAATTGCCAGCATCACCAGTCTTGTGTTTGGGGGCCAGTATTAAGGAAGGGTGTCTTGCACACAAGCCTCTGATATTATGGCAGCCAGTGTGGTAGATTGAGATGGCTACCGGGTGACTGATGGAGGCTACACTAGACAAAAGGAAGATTCAGGGCCCTGGGAGTGGGGAGGGAAGGGGACAAATCAGGACTGCGTAAGATTTCATCACACCACTCAGAATAACTTAAAATTTATTTCTAAAATTTATCATTTAATATTTTCAGACTGTGGTTGATGACAGATACCTGTGGAAAGCAAAACTAAGGATGAAAGAGGACTGCTAAGGCTAAGTTATTTAGGGTGTGCCCCCAGAGTAATGGGCTTCCCAGGTAGCACAGTGGTAGAGAATCCACATGCCAGTGCAAGAGAGGCAAGAGACACAGGTTCGATCCTTGGGTTGGGAAGATATCCGGAGGAGCAAATGACAACACACTCCAGTATTCTTGCCTGGAAAATCCCACAGATAAGAGGAGCCTGGCCAGTTACAGTCCATGGGATTGCAAAGAGTCAGACACAACTGAGGACACAGGCACGGCCTGGAGTAATACGATTACCAGGCTAGGATGAGTAACATACTAAATGGACCTGAAATGAAGCTGAATGTAGGCCAGAGTGAAGATCAGCAGCACAGACGTGGGTGACCTCAGGAACCATAGGCAAAAACTCAGGAGTGAGGGCCCCAGATGTGTTTTGTGTTAAATCAGAAGAGAAGAAAAGCAAGAAGAGTACCTAGTTGAAGAAAGCTGTGTCTTTCCACTAACATCACTCCAGTTTCCTCCACTAACTTTCTTGTGTGAGAATGTGTGGTGAGGTTAGCCTGAGTACATCTCTACTCTGCAGAGAAAAGGGAGAGGCTCGTATAGGCCAAAACTGCCTAGGCTGCTTGGAAAGGTGTCTTAGTACTAACAGTTCACCTGAGACTATAGAGAATGATGTCTTCTGTCTTTCTACAAAAGGAACTGTAGATAACTCTCAGACTTGGACATTTATATAGTTATCATCATCATCTTTATTAAAAAGATACTTAGTAAGCACTAATTGAGCATGTCTTTGTACTAATGAATTGAATATAAAATTAAAAGGAGTAGCTCCTTTCCTAGAGACAGCGTAATTCTAGTACTAATGTTAAAAAACTTAAGAATTGTCGTATTTCAAGAGATTATATACCATTTCTTAGATATCTTACAATCCTCATTCTGTCATTATAACTGCCTTCCCCACCCATACCTCTTGCACTTAGCACATTTGACACTTATTTGGTGTTTTATTTTTAATGAGTGAATGTATTAACTTGATTGGTAGTTTTGTTTCACTTTGCGCTATAAATGTAATACTGAAATTGATGTATAACGATGGAATTTCATTCATTCATTTTCAGCATGCTAATTCCTTTTTCTTTTGACTTCGTTTCTATTTAGATTTTTATTTCATCAGAAAACAGTCACTGTTGTTGGGTTTATTTTTTTGATTTGTACTTACCGTTGACCCCTGAGCACCGAGGGGATTAGGTGTGGCAAAACTTCCATGCAGTTGAAAACCGGAATATAATTTATAATCCACCCTCCATATGCGCAGTTCCTCTGTAGCCATGGCTCTGCGTCTGCTGATTTGACCAAGTGCGGGTCATTTAGCACTGCAGTATTTGAAAAAAACTTGTATATTAAGTAAACCCTTGCAGTTCAAACCCAGGTCGTTCAACGGTCAGCTGTATTATTGTTATATATTTGTTAAGCATCAATTGTTTATCAGTTCTTACTTAAAGAGTCAAACTTTTCTTTTCATCAGAAGTTACACCTCTCATGACAGTACAGTAAAAGGAGTAATTTAAGCCAGATATTATATAAGATTCTGAAAATATTTGCCAAAGTCTGACTGACAAAGATAATACTCAAATAAATTTTCTAATAATGTATAACAAGCCTATACTAGATCTTTTATATCTCTTCACTGAATTCTCACACAAAATTAGGAGGGAGAGATAACAGTTCTCATTGGACAAGTAAGGAAACCAGTATGTTAAGCAATATCTATATATATGCACGTACCTACAATAGACATATTATCTGTATACGGGTATTTATAGACCTTAGTTATATTTATTTCCTAGATATCATTATGAGATATGTTTTGACCTGACCTTCTGCTTGGTATTTACAAATGTAATATAACTCAGAGAGAACAAAAAGCGATAGTGTTGAAACTTAGAGCCAATAACGAAGAAAACTTTCAAAAATGACTTGAAATTTAATCCTATGGATTCTCTACCCTTTGGCGTATGTAATGTATGAAATCATCCATGGAATTTGAGTGAATTCAGAATCTGTTTGGAGAAGATGGTCAAATAAAATGAACCATTGTGTATAGTGTCTGCAGAGCACAAAAAGCCTTTGACTGCATGGAAATAAGAGCAGTATTGGAAGCTCTGAGTGAGAAAGGAATTAAAGAAGTATATATTGGTATCATGAAAGGTATCCTTTTTTAAAATTTACGATCCTAACAAAGTCAATTCATTTTTATCATTGTTACTGTTGTTAGAGTCTGAACAGGGCTACCTCCCCTCGGATGCCTAGACAAAAAAACCTAGGAGCCAGGAGAGAAAAGTAATGTCCATAACAGCCTTTTATAAGGTGCATTATACATGGAGTTACGATGGGAAGATGCTGTGTGTTATGCCATTATAAATTAAAGATGCAAAAGCAGTGACACATTTGTTATAGTTTCCATCTGTGGTGCCTGCTTCACAAACTTCAGTTGTACCTATTTATTATGTTATTATTTACATTCAAATGAAATCTGAGGAAAAACAAAAATAAGGCATAGTCATTCTTGACTCAGTTCCTGTACTGGTTAGCTGGGGAAGGATAGATAGAGTAGAAGGCTGCTCCACCACCATCAAAGAGAGTCACTAAAGACATTTCATTAGCCTGTGACATTATTTGCATGCCTTGGGCTTCTTAAGTGATTTCCAAAGAAATATACACAGCATGAAGTCCATGGAAAGCAAGCTAAAATGGCATACCAAAATACCCCAATTTATTTTCACTTAACCCAATGGAGTTAAGAAATAGAAGCTTTCATGAAAGAGGCTTTAGCATGTTGGAGAATTTCTGCTTATTTTCTTGGCTCCTGCCTTTTTCTTACTACAAGGAGGCCACACAAAACTGAATTCGGTAAACCAGGTGGCAAAAGTGTCCATTCTCTATATGGATCAAGCCATCTCTTTTTATAGTAGAGCAACCATTTTCAAATGTATGTCTTCTAATAGCTTCCTGCAGGTTACTGTGGTAAATAGTAAGGAATAAATTTCTTTGGTTTTGGAATATAAAATTACATATTTAAAACAACTTTCTGCCTTCTTTGATAGATAACCACGGCCATAGGGAGTTAATTTGGCTTGCGTTGAGATCTTCTGTGTGTGTGTGTGTGTGTGTGTGTGTGTGTGTGTGCACGGGCGCTCGAGTATGCACAATGTCAGTCGCACACTGCTTGTGCAACTGCTTGCCACCCCATGGACTATATAGCCCACCAGGCTCCTCAGTCCATGGCATTTCCCTGGCAAGAATACTGGAGTGGATTGCCATTTCCTACTCCAGGGGATCTTCCCGACCCAGGGATCGAACCTGCTTCCCTTATGTCTCCTGCATTGTCAGGCAGATTCTTTACCACTAACACCACCTGCGAAGCCCAAGATTTCCAGAGAACAATTTTAAATGTTCCTTAGTATTTCATGTCTTGGGCTATAGCAGCAATGAAGTATTTCTACTTTAGAAGTAGTAGCTGGAAAAAAGAATGAGTAAGAAAATAGCAATCATGATTTTATTGTCTGGTAGTCATGCTAGAGAGTATCCTGCATGTGTATAGGGCAAACCATTTGAAATAGTTAGGTTGAGCCTGAATAGGCAAGAAATTGTTCAACTAATTCAAATTTCAAATGCTTTCTCTGAATCTAGATAATAATTTTTATTTAGTTTGAATTACTTAAACAGCTATTTCTGTTGTCTACCATATTTCATATGTGACACGGCCCATGATTTGAGAAAATGTCTAGATATGATCTAGGAACATGATGTCTTTCTCCGCACAGAAACTTTGGGTTGGGCATTGTATTCATTCTCTAGGGTTGCCAGAACAAAGTATCATAGACTAGGAGGGATGGGGGGCTAGGGGATTAAACAATGGAAATGTATTTCCTCTCTGACCAGAATCAAGGTGTTGGCAAGGTTGCTTTCTTCTGAAGCTTTTCTCCTTAGCTTGTGGATGCCTGTCTTTTTCCTATGTCTTCACATGGTCTTCCTTTGTGATGTCTAATTGCCCCTTCTTATAAAGAAACCAGTCATATTGGAATAAAGCCATCCATGTCACCTCATTTTACCTTAATTACCTCTTTAAAGGCCCTATCTCCAAATATGGTGGGGTAGTGGTCATGTATGGATGCGAGAGTTGGACTGTGAGGAAAGCTGAGCGCCAAAGAATTGATGCTTTTGAATTGTGGTGTTGGAGAAGACTCTTGAGAGTCCCTTGGACTGCAAGGAGATCCAACCAGTCCATTCTAAAGGAGATCAGCCCTGGGAGTTCTTTGGAAGGAATGATGCTAAAGCTGAAACTCCAGTACTTTGGCCACCTCATATGAAGAGTTGACTCATTGGAAAAGACTCTAATGCTGGGAGGGATTGGGGGTAGGAGGAAAAGGGGACAACAGAGGATGAGATGGCTGGATGGCATCACCGACTCGATGGATGTGAGTTTGAGTGAACTCTAGGAGATGGTGATGGACAGGGAGGCCTGGCGTGCTGCGATTCATGGAGTCGCAAAGAGTCGGACACAACTGAGTGACTGAACTGAACAGGAGTTTGAGACTCCAAGTTATTCATTGGAGCAGTGTGGTGGTGGGGGCACAATTCAGCCCATAACAAACATAAAGCACATTTCGGGGGTGAATTTGTCTCTGCTTTAAGGTCAAAAAGAGTATTATTCTAGGGGACAGGAATAAGATGGAAAATGCCTAGAACCTACTTTATTTTCACTTGAATAAAATTTCTGAGCACCTGGCGAAGCCCTCTCTTTGAGGTATCCAAAGCAGCCTCAACAGTTGTAGCTCTAAAAAGGCACCAAATACAGCTCCTAGTATGTAGTCTCCATTCAAGCTACAATTGTTGAGTAAAAATTAAATAAACTAGCAAATTAACTGGTCGACCAGCCTAATTTTCTAAGATAACGTCCCCACCAAAGTCTGATGTTCCCAAGGAATTACAGAGGTCCTTTAGTGGGTGCAGGATGCAAAGAGGATGGTTTTGGCACAAAGTTTACATATCGCTGTGTTTGAGAATTTGGAACCTCTCTAATCCACCAGAAATCAGATTGAACCGTCACTTTAAAGAGCTAACACGACAGGAAAGGTTGAGCTAGTTGGATGATTCACCCGACTTCCTTTTGATCCACCCCTTTAAATGCTAAACTAAAAATCAGCTGTATCCTTATAAACGGTATGTTTCATCCACTCATATCTAATCTTCCAGTTTGATTTTATGGCCAAACATATTATTATTTTTTGGATCAATTGTCCCTATGACATCTCTTTCATTCATGATGTGACTTTCATGTACCCAGCAGGGCTTTCCGATAAGGTTTCCAAATGGTCATCTGTGCTGGAAGCAGATACCATATCCTTTATGAGAGTTTCACGATGTAATAGGTTCTTGTCACTGTATTAATGATATCAGAGCTATTCTCTCTGTATCCTGGTAAAGTTGGGCTGTCTTTTCCTCTTTTTTTTTTTATTACACCAGTAAAATAAAAGTTGGAAAGGGACTTTAAAACTGCCATGGAAAAATTACAATGCAAAAGTGTACTTGTCTTTCAATACACAAAGATGCTCATCTTTATTCTTATGTAACTATTCTACTCTGGAGAGTCCAAGTTTGTCTGCAGCTTCATGTCAACCAATCCTAGGTTAACACAGTGCCTTTAGTTGCAACTTTGAGTTATAGCAAGTCTGTAGAGCAATATATAATACGAGAAGAGAGTGGTGATTAAGCTATTAGTGATATTTATTTATTTATTTATTTTTGACTGCAATATGTCTTCATTGCTGTGTGTGGACTTTCTCTAGTTGAGGCAAGCGAGGGCCACTCTTCACTGCGGTGTGTGGGCTTCTCTTTGTGATGGCTTCTCGTTGCGGAGCATGGGCTACAGGTGTACAGGCTTCAGTAGTTGAAGCACATGGGCTCTGTAGTTGTGGCTCATGGGCTCTAGAGCATGGCTCAATAGTCGTGGTACACAGGCTTAGCTGCTTCAAGGCTTGTGGAATCTTCCTGAACCAGAGATTGAACCTTTGTCTCCTGCATTGGCAAGAGGATTCTTAACCACTGAATCACCAAGGAAATCCTATTAGTGATATTTAAATATTTCTTTTTCCATGGAAATTATCATGACATTCTGTGGTTCTCAAAGATACACCTTTCAGTTCTTTTTAAAAAGAGGTAATTTCTAATAGCTATTGTCAAAAATGTTTAATTTCAAATATAGTGGATTTTTAGCTAGATATAGGTAAGTTTTTATTTAAAAAAAAACAAGTCTACAAAAAACCCTTTAAGGAAGGACATTTCAAGATAGACTTGAATGCTTGGATACAATATTAAAATATATTTGTTGTGGTATCTTAAAAGTCACAGAGTGACTTTGGATTTTGGAGCTTAAGCTGTCTTCAATTCTGTTTAAATGGTTTAAGCCAAAAGCCGTAACCAACATGAATTTACAGTAACCTGATTAGAGGGCCAGGAGAAACCAGCACAGATTATTGGTGTGACGATTGTGAGGTGTCTTGACTCAACCAGACTTCTTCCCAGTACTGGACTCCAGCATGTGAAGTTTTTGTTGAGCTCCTATGACAAATTGCATCATGCTGAGGCAAATCCTCTAAGACAATCAGGATGGTTTATGATGTTTGCTCAGTATTTCCATTACTTTAATCCCTAATATATTTTGCCTTTTGGGCCTTTATTCACCTTCCCCATCACAAGGGCATCTTGGATATGTTTGAGGTTTTTTTGCTTTCCAAATGTTTTTCAGATACATTTTCTCATTTGATACAAATGACTATCCTTCTAAATATATTTATTTCACAAATAAATAGATACACAATAAATTAGCGGTAAATCCAGGCCTGGTGTTTTATATAATCTCTTTCTCACTCTATCATGTTTCCTCTTCACTCTAGCACCACATAGTAATTTGCTCCATCTTCTGTCCCATTCCTAATGCATTCTTTTTATTGCCAGTTTGCTTTATATCTATTTATATAAAAATCTGTGTCTTCTATAAATGAGTAATTAGGAAAGATCAGAGTCAGGTCACAGGTAAAAGCATAGCCTCAAGTAAGATATTTAGGGATAAAATATAAAAATCACTATCTTTGAAGTAATAGTCAATCCACTATGACTGGCAATTACCACTTACTTGCCTTTATCCTTTCAGCTTCTGCAAGCCAGGCTTAGCCTGACCATAGTGGTTTGGAGAGAGACTGACTGGCTCCTTGGGCTTCACGGGTGGCTCATTCGGTAAAGAGTCTGCCTGAAGTGCAGGAGATGCAGTTTCGATCCCTGGGTTGGGAAGATCCCCTGTAGAAGGAAATGAAAACCCACTCCAGTATTCTTGCCTGGGAAATCCCAGGGACAGAGGAGCCTGGTGGGCTACAGTCCATGGGGTCGCAAAAGAGTCAGACATGACTTAGAGACTAAGCAACAACAACAAATTGACTCCTTATCCTGGGTTTATAACTTGTCAGCCGTGGAAATTTTACTTAATCTATACATGCTTCATTTTCCCTGTCTGTAAAATAAGCTGATGATAACAATAGCATAGACCTCATTATTGAAAAAAAATTATATAAAAAAAATGTAAAGTGCATAGCATAGTCTCTAGCATGGTGTAAGCATCAAATAACTATTGGTTATTGTTTCTGTTGCAAAGATTCCCTAAAATATAGTCATCTGAATTTTGTTCTGTAACAGATTTTTATTTTGTCAATAATAATTACCAGATCTTAATGTTGAATGTGTTAGTTACTCATTCATGTCTTTGCGACCCCATGGACTGTAGCCCACCAGGCTCCTCTCTCCATGTAATTCTCCAGGCAAAAATACTGGAGTTGCCATTACCTTCTCCAGAGGATCTTCCCGACCAAGGGATCAAACCCAGGTCTCCTGCATTGCAGGCAGATTCTTTACCAAATGAGCCACCAGGGAAGCCCCACCAGCACTTAAGTTCATGTTGAAGAAACCTCAATATGCACATATCTAGTTTTCTATTTCTCTATACACCAAAGGTAAACTTCACAAATCAACGTTTGTTGAGTAACTTTTATAGACTCTTACAGACTCCATTGTTTTGGTTCTCCACTGGGGGATCACTTTGTACCCCCAGGAGATATTTGGCAATACCTGGAGACATTTTTCATCAGCACCATTGGGAAGTGCTGCTGGCAACCAGTTGGCTGAGGCCAAGGATGCTACTAAATACCATAGCATGCACAGGACAGCCCCCGTTACAAAAAATTATTCAGTCCCAAATGTCAACAGTGCTTCACTACAGAGAAATCATGCTCGTTTGAAAAGGGGGGAACAAGAAGACATCATCACTGCTAACAGATTTGTAAGAAAATGCCTATCAGATAATACAAATGTGTTCATAATGATACCTGTTAACACAGAGATGAGTGTCACTTCATCTTCACTACAGATTGCATTCATGAGAAGGCATATAAATATGGACCCAACTGTGTGTTTAGATAAGTATCAGTGGTCTTGAAAAATATGCCTTAAAGTCCTCTGTTTTACAAAGAAATCTTAACCTTGGTTGTTTATGGAAAAACTTAATATAAAAATTAGGTATTATATACCAAAAGACTTTCCAACTACTTATCATCTTATTTATTGAAGCTACTTGTTGGGGGGCTATACATGGTCTTTTTAAAATGAAGACCACATAATAGGAATGTTAGTTTAAGTAACACAAGTTGATATTGATATTATATGGCATTTTGAATGGATATAATCAAATGGTGTTGATTGAGTGGTAGATTTTCTTTTTTATGTATATCGAAATATTTCATTTTCAAAATCAGTTGAATTAATTGATGTTTATCTGAAGGTGACAAACATGACTGGCATCTATCTTTGGTTATGCAATTGTTTGCTCTTATTGTTTGCTTGCTCAAAATAAAATCATCCTGTTTTTTAACCTGCTAAACTTAAACGTACGCAGCAAAATAGCGTTTTGTGTTGGACTTTTGTACTCTTAAACCTATGCACCAAAATGAATTTTTGTGTGGATTTTTGTGATAAATTTTTGGTAGAGATAGTTGTGCATGTGAGCATGTGTGTGTATGTGTGTGTTTGTGTGTATTTAGTTTTCCACTTAAAGTTCAGTGCCAAAGCTACCGTACTTATACATTTTCTAAATGTGCTTTAAGCAATAAGTTGTACAACATTTTTAGAACATGTGTTAAGCTATTTCTCTAAGAATGAAGCTCTTAACAAAACATAAGCACTCTGCATGAGATCTTAGCAGCAAAGTGCTTAAAAGATAAAGTAAGAATTGGTACCATGGGAAGAACACCAGCTGTAGAGCGCACAGGTCCATTATGAGAAGTATGGTAGTGGGTAGGGAGAAAATGATTTAATCAGGAGTAAAACCAATTTTATTATAAGGGCACGCAGGGGGTGTGGCACCATAGTGAGAGGGACATTTCAAAATATCTGACAGATTTCAACAATGTGAAAACCCCGTTCTTTAAAGTGACAGTAAACCCCATCAGGTCTCCCTTTTTGATGCTATTGTTAACAGTTGACTGTTTAAAGCTGGCCTGCTAGGATGCTGTCGTCCTATTTCAATAGTGTGTAGCCAAATAAAAGACTAATTGTTGAAATACAATCAATCAAAAATGATTGCAGGGCAGAAAGAAGGTCTCCTCTGCTGATTTTGTTGTGGGTCAAATTATTGTGTTATGATTGAGGTAGGGATGGAGACTGAAAGGGAAGAAGAAAATAGCCCAGCTGAAATAAACAGATTCACCTTCATTCCTTCTCTTTGCAAACAGCCAGTTGAGCAGGATCGTCACTTACCAGCCCTGGGAATAATAATCCATTTAGAAAAAAAAGATCTGATAAAGATTTCAGCTAATATTTTTAAAAGGACATGAACACTATTAGCAAAACAGCCCATGCAGAGATTCCCTACAGTGACAATTCTCAGCTTTTCTTACATTTTTGGTGCAAAGTCTCCTCTGCATTCATAAACCTGACACAAGCTGGCATCTAAATGTGAGCGCAAGACATCGGTAAAGACACACAATTCCAGTTGACCAAATACCTAGTAAGTTCTTGCCAGGATCCTCAGCTTTCCTGTTAACCCCCAGGTTGTCCAAAATGATTAGCCTCAGCTTTCATTAAGCCCAGAATCCAAAATCTTTTCTGTGTTGTAACGTTCAGAAAGACAAATACCGTGTTTCAGCAGCAATGCTTGTATGCCTGCTTCCTTTTAGTTGTATGTAAAGGTGTCACTTTCAGACATTATTGCATCCACTTTTTGAGTGAGAATGGTTCCAGTCTTTCATACTGAAGACGAAAGAGAAGGAAATAATTGCCCAGACTCTTTTTATTTCTTCTGAGAACTTTATTGGGGCCTTTATTGCCTTTAATATTTAAATGTCTCAACTCACTCAAGCTTCCCAAGCAAACATTTCCGTTGTTTCTAAGAGGAGTTGGTGAGCACTTGTGGTTTGTCTTTAGTGTGTTATCATTTTTGACAGCTTTGCATAGCCTACGTAGGCCAACAGGGGTCTGTCTAATATTGTTGCTGGGCACATTTTCCTCGCTGAGATGAAAACTAAAAAAAAAAAAAAGATATTTTTGAAGCGGTAAGAAGGAATTAATATCTTTTCTCACTCAGTATTCTATTCCTTGCTGACTTTATATTCAGCAAAAAAAGGAAAAAAGTGTTACCCATTATTCCCTTGTACATAGCAAGGCTAACACATGTAAAGCAATAACTCATTTTCTATTGCCATGTTTAGCATATGTCTCCTGTTGGCTCAGCAAGGCCTTTAGGCCGGTCCCTTGAGCCAGCCATCATTGGCAACTCTTAGCCCCTCGGCCTCTAAACCAAATAGCTTTGAATCATGTTGAGCTGTGATGCTAATTTTCATACTGATGCATTATGGGAATAAATGTATCTGACATACTGTGTCAATGGCACTGTCTCTTTGTGTCTCTTGTTTTTTTGTTAGCTGCATTCCTACAGATGGTATTCCATTGAAAATGTTCCCTTCCTATGGAAAAAAGGGAAAAAAAAAAAAAACATGCACAGCACCAAACCTCTAGGTGCAGAAGGCTGTTAACGGTTGCTGATGATAGTAGGCAAACATTAACATAATAATTAGTGTCTTGTAATTGTTTCATTAAAACCAGTTGTTCCATTTCTCCTCGTGTTTTCCCAGAAGAGAAGCTGAATTTGGACGACAGCCAGTGGGAGGACATCCACGTTGTCACCGGAGCACTGAAGATGTTTTTCCGGGACTTGCCTGAGCCGCTCTTCCCTTACAGTTTCTTTGAGCAGTTTGTGGAGGCGATCAGTAAGTACCTGATACACAGGAATGGCTGGTGCAAAAACCTGGTGGTGTGGAATTATTATTAAGTTAACAATAAGAATGGCGAGAGTAGCAATCAGGGCGATGATAATACCCCCAGTGCTCCACAGCTTTCGTTCTAGTTTTGGTGTTTCTAATGGCTTATTCTTATTTCTGCAATATTATCTGAGTATTTTTAAAAATTAAGGAAAAAAAAAGAAGACATCCTGTTTAGTGTGGCTGATTTTCAACTAAGCCTCCTTAAATGAAAATAGCTTCTTATACAATCTGCTTTATTTTTTTCTAGTTGTTGTTGTTTTAAAACTTTTTATTTTATACTGGAGTATAGCTGGTTAACAACATTGTGATAGCTTCAGGTAGACAGCAAAGGAACCCAGCCATGCATATACAAGTATCCATTCTCCCTCAAACTCCTCTCCCATCCAGGCTGCCACATAACACTGAGCAGAGTTCCTTGTGCTCTACACTAGGTCCTTGCCCACAATCTGCTTTAAAGGGGTCACCTTCCACATCCCCAGCCCCTACCTTTATACTTTGGGAGTTACGGTGAGTTTAACTGATTACAAGGGGATTTTGAAAAAGAACTGAAGTGAATTAAACATTACATTTCATCAAAGAGGTATTAAATCGTCAACTGAGACATTACCTTCTTAAGGGATCGCTCACCCTACACCCACCAACACTAGGAAAGAGTTGGCTACAGTTTGCTTATGGACATTGTGAGTATCAATTAAGTTATGGAAGGTTTCTTCTATTAAACTGGTGGCTTTGGGGGAGGTTGAGTTGTATCATTATCCAGTAGTCATTGTACACTCCATGAAGCTTCCTTTTTGTTATCTTCTCATTCATAACACACACACACACACATGCTTAAGGAAAAACTAATGAATAAATGAATGAATGAACAAATGAATGAAAATCTTTCCAAATGTGAGGCAACTTCTGCTATTGATTCTTGAAGCAACAGCGACTAGTACATTTCTAAATTTAATATTAATATCTTAGGGTATACTTACTATGATTATGACAGCTTGGAAAAAGTTTCCTGGCAAGCAGGCTGATTCAAGGAGGAAAAAAGAAAGAAGAAAGAAAGGTAAAATTAAAAAGCTTGCAAGCCTGGCAGGAGCTTAATTAAAGTCCAAATGAGAAAAATCTCTGAGAAAAAAAAAATGCTCTACTTAGGAGGTCTGATCTTGGATGGCTGTGTGTACAGCATTCCCATTAGGGGGAGTGGGATACGGGGAGCCTGTTGGAAACAGCCCCTCAATATGCTCTTTTATTCTGTTTTTCATTTCACAAAAGTCTTCACGCTTGTTTAAAGCTCTGGCAAAATGATATCAAGAGGAATAAAGCAGAGTTTATTCTCCCAAGGTCTTTTTCTTGCTGCCTGCTCACAATTTCAGATGATGTTGCTGTTGTTGAATAGAGGAACAGTGCTTTAAATATAGGTTTTGAAGTGAGGCTGGAACTCTTATCCCCTGTCAGACTTTTTATTTCATGAGTCCTCTGTTTCTCAAGAAGAACAGTATTTTATAGTTCCCAGGCTCTCTTAACGTCTTTTTAAAAGGAAGAATAAAGACAAAAATAAACAAGCCTGAATTTCCATAACAGTTTATTCTGATATGGAAGGTCAGTCATAAGGCTAGGACAGCCTTCCAGTAAGACGTTGGGGGCTTCTGCATTTGGGTGGTGCTAGTGATAAAGATCACACCTGCCAATGAGGGAGATATAAGAGAGGCAGGTTCAATCTCTGTGTCAGGAAGATATCCCTGGAGGAGGGCATGGCTATCCACTCCAGTATTCTTGCCTGGGGAATCCCGTGGACTGAGGAGCACGGCAGGCTGAGTCGCACAGAGTCAGATATGACTGAAGCAACGTAGCATGCACCCATGTACTCTGATTCTATATATCTAAAGAAGTCACACAAATCTCACATCATGGTCGCCATACTTTTAAGT
The DNA here is from genome assembly GCF_032452875.1 of Bos javanicus. Taxonomy (NCBI): domain Eukaryota; kingdom Metazoa; phylum Chordata; class Mammalia; order Artiodactyla; family Bovidae; genus Bos; species Bos javanicus. The sequence continues at coordinate 53,149,104 of NC_083869.1, read as the reverse complement.
GAGAATTGTCTCATTTGGAAGCATACTTGTGCTTGTGCTGATCTGAGGGCTATGATGTAATATACCCATCATTTGAAAGTGAAAGTCTCTCAGTCGTGTCCTACTCTTTGCAGCCCCCCTGGACTATACAGTTCATGGAAAAATCAAGGCCAGAATACTGAAGTGGGTAGCCTTTCCCTTCTGCAGGGGATCCTCCCAACCCAGGGATCGAACTCAGGTCTCCTGCACTGCAGGCGGATTCTTTACCAGCTGAGCCACAACCCATCATTTAAGCTTCGTTATTTAACCTGATTCTGAAGATGTTAGGCAAGCCATTCCCTTAGTCTAAGGATGTGGAAAGCAGGCCCTCAAACCCATGTGAGGTTGTGTCCTTTGAATTTCCTTAAAAAGTAAGACCATCTCTGGACTATCCTCGACTCAGCTCCAAACTGGACAGAATTTCAGAAACACTGGCATGATCAGAACTTAACAAAGCAGAATTGAGGTAGGCAGCATGCTACTGTGATATATGGCTATTGCAATGATTTTTTCCCAACTCCTATCAAAAAGGCTATGTTGAGAATGAATGAGAAAGTATTTTAGAACATCCCTTTAAAGATGTAAGATACCGAACAAATGCTAACAGTGTTTCTTCAGATCAGCTTTGTTTAAGAAAGTGATCTAGAAGAAAAGAGAGGGGAGTTTTTCATTTTTCAAGGCAAGGAGAATCAATCTCAACAACCTTGGCTTACCTAACTCATGCAGTACATAGTATTTTTTTCATATATAAAATGGAGCGACTAACCAAGAGGTTAATGTGGTTGAGAAATATGTTGGAAAGGGACATATGTTTGCTAATCCATGCATTTTTGACATAACCTTGACATTAGTTCTTGAATTCTTAACTCAGCTCGAAGTTGTAGTTAGTATTTAAATATCCTTAAGCAATAGGAGAGTGGCCACATAGTTGCTTGGAAATGGCAAAACCACACCAGAGGAGGCACTGTTACCCAACGTGCACTAACTGAGTTAAAAAAAAAAAAAATTGAAACTGTAAATACATTCTTATCCATTGCAGAGAGGTGCTGGCTTTATCATAGGGCTCACTGCTTCTTGTGAAATCTATACTGTGAGCTCAACAGACCTCCTCATGAGGTCTTAACTTTTCATGAAAAGGAACCAGCCAGGTAAAGTAATTCCCCAGGGGAGATGTCCATATATGCTGGCTTCTGGCTCCTTTGACCATCTTCTTTTGTCACTTCTTTGCTTTGTACCTGTGGAAGGTTGACCCTAGCCAGCTGTATTACAGAGATGCTACCGCAGTCAAAGGAAGTGGCCAGTGGTAGTTGGCAGAGGGAGAGGGAAGGAAAAGATAACCCAGTTTTTTAGTTTATCCTCCACCCCTCTCTCCCTTTCCCACCCACCTTCCTCAGGTAGCTTCCCTACCCAAGGATCCATCTCCTCCATGTCTTTAGTCCATTCTGGCTCCAGCTTCCATCTGGTGATGGGGACACTCCTCCATTTGCCCCTCTAGCTGGGTAGTGGCTTTCTGCAGTCTCTAGTTACTTGGTTACTACACTCTTCCTTACTTGGCTCTCAGCTTCTTTACCACATGGGTAATCAGTTCCCTCTATTGGCGTCAATGCTTGAAGCGATGTCTGGTCACTGATTAGTCACTAGCAAATGTCATGCCAGTCAATGTCATGGTTCAGGTAGCTATAAAAGTATTTCCCTTTACTGCCTCACTACCTCCAAGCCCAGTTTGTGAAGGCTAAATGTTTCTCTTTGGTCACAAATTGAGAGATCTTCTGTTATGCTTTCATGACAGAGTTAAAAGGTGAATAGACCAAAAAGAATTTTGCATCCAGCTGTAACGCTCTGCTTCTGAAGAAGAAATATTATTTCATGTAAAATCAATTAATGATCATTTGTGCTGTTTGAAATACTGTTAATTTTTATTATATGTTTGAAAGTCATCATTACATATTCCAAGAAGAGGGAACAGAAGGCATTTACTTTTTTAAGTAGTTTCTTTTTGGACCAAAAACAAACATTAATATGATAAGAACCTGCAATTGCCATAGTGATCCCTGTCTAATAACACCCATTGGGGTAACAAAAACACCTGCGAATATTTTATATTTCAGAATCCAAGTACTGCAGCTATTGATCTGAAATTCTATACTTGAGGTCAATACAACTGGGTCACCTGCACGTTATTTCATAGGGATTTAACCCACTGACTACTAGGAAATTAATTCTCTGGAAATAACTTGTGCTGAAGGCATTATTAATACCTTAAATGTGAACTCAGTACAAAAACACAGCTTTAGAGTTTTATGATAGGTGATGCAATCTTGTAGCTAAAAGCCTGCCGGGGTTGTGGACATTTCCAGTACCTCTAAATCCTAGGAAATGTACTGTTTACCTCTATTCCCATCTCTTTTGTTCTGGTACTTCTACAGATCCAAAGGAAAGAGGCAACAAACAGTGTCTTTTCTATTTTACTACCTGCATCTTTTCAAAATTCCTGGGAAAGGAAAACTCGTTGGCACTTTTTATAATTATATCATTCATTTCCGATGATAACACAGGATACAGAAGAAATGGAAAAATCATGTGGAAAATAATTTCTAGCTCATAAAGTTTCTATGAGAATTATACAGCATAACGTTTTCCTCACTCTGTATTAGGTGCTCAATAAATGATTTGAAAGAAATTCATTTTTCAGAGGAATCAAGCAAGTCGCAAAATACTTCCCAAGTTCATGTGGCTCAGAAAATTAGGCTTAGCATTAAGCTGCAGACTCTAAAACATAAATACCTTCCATCATCCTACACTGCCTTTCTGTGACTGTTTATCTAAAAGAAATCTTGCTGGAAGAATAAATAACTAGCTGCTGCCAAATATATGTCTGTTACATCATCCTATATAAGACATATATATCCTATATCATTCTACAGAAGATCATATCATTTTGGTGTTTTTTTAAATCAAGGCTAGAATTAAATCATCAGAAATTTTAGTACTGAAGTTTTAGGTTAGAAATAAAGCTAGTGCTGGATTGGTCTCCTTGCTGTCCAGGGACTCTTAGGGGTCTTCAACAGCACTGCAGCTAGAAGGCATCAATTCTTCGGTGCTCAGCTTTCTTTATGGTCTGACTCTAACACCCATACATGACTACTGGAGGAACCAGAACTTTGACCACAAGGACCTTTGTCCGTAGAGTGATGTCTCTGCTTTTTAATACACTGTCTGGTATTGTCATGGCTTTTCTTCCAAGAAGCAAGTATATTAAATATAAGTATATATTATATACTCATATTAGTATATAATAATGTGTATGTTTACATATGTACTCATGTTCATTAGTAATTACTATATATTCTTGAAACCTACTATTATGTTCTTAATTATTTTACAATTTAAACTTGAGATAAAAAGTCTTGTTTTAAGATGCCATCAAAAAGTATGAAAAACAAAATATGATAAATCATAAGTCAAGTATGTTTGTACTGTGTGTTTAAAAAATGTCTCTAATGCATATTAATACAAATTTAAAAAAAAAAAGAAAAAGAAATAAAGCTAGTACTTTCCAAGAGTGTGCAATGTTTCAATACTTACTAATAGATACTAAAAGCACCAATGCTTTAAATGTTGCCCTCTTTGAGTACATTTTAACCCTCCACTGTATTATTTTTATAACCAGTTGTTCGCACACCCCCTTTTGAAATGCATTTAGATATATGCAATATTATTTTCTTAAATCATGTGAGTAGTATTTCAAGTTTAAGTGTTATTAATATTACTTTTTTTACAGTTTCTCACTTGTATCAAACTACAACATTTACCAAACCAAATTTCACAGAGGAATTTATAATGGAAAGTGATAGATCGAGTCCTATCACTTCACATCCCCAGGCCTGTTCATAAGAGGAAATCTCCTTCAGCTATTTCAGTTTTTAATTTCTTCTAGCAGTTACTTACATAACTCTGGATAACATCTCTACTTCTTGACTTATCATCTATAGATAATTCCTAATAGGAAGTATCAGTTTATTCTATTCCACTTCCTCCATATTTGATAATCATGCTATTATATTTTGGTACTTAATATGAATAAGCCTCTGTTTCTTGTTTCATCAACATTCTATAATAACTGATAACTTCCCTTTGTAAGATAAGTATATTTTCCTTTCTGTACTTTCCTGTATCTCACTTCCTTTTTTTCACAGTCACTGGTCATTAACCCCTTGAAGTTTTAGTGGTTTGACCAAATTGGAAACTAATAAACAGGATTTATATTTGTGTTACTATGAGTTTGTAAGTCTTGTTCATTGCCTATCCAAGAGATCTCACAAAGACTTTTTCTTTAGAATTCACTGTTACAATCCTTACACTTCTCAAAGAATATTCTTCACCATATCCAACAGAATCTATTTTATTTCTCTCCAAAAATTGCTTAAACTATTGGCCATATTTGTTTCCCTTTATAGTTGGATCATGCTTTTCTTGCTTAGATTATTTATTTTTTTCCTGGAGTCTGTAATTGCTTATCTTTCTCTATGTTTTTTTTTTCTTTTATAATGAACTTACTCTTCTGACTCTATTGTACAGTGTCCCAATTTTCCAGAATGCTTTCTTTTTAGAGCCTTCTGCCATTTACAGTGGTGCTTCTAGAACCTTGAAATCCCTGTTTCAGAGTGTTCAAACATGGATTTCTTTCTGTTTTCTGAATTAGAGCCTCTGTTTCCTATAGGACATTGTGTATTAGTTTCCTATTGCTGCCATAACAAATTACCTTGAACTCAGTGGCCTAAAATAATAGTAATTTATTACCGTATAGTTCAGTAGAACAAAAGTGTGACACTTGGTCTCACTGAGTGAAAATCAGAGTCAGAAGGACCATATTCTGGAGGTTCTGTGCGAGAATCCACTTCTCACTTTTTTCAGCTTCTAAAGTTGCCTGCGTACCTTAGCCAGTGGTTCCCTTCCTCCACCTTCACAGCCAACAATCATACGACATCATATGCCTCCAACTTCTTCCATTGTAATATCTCCTTCAGACTTGCTTCTGATTACAATTTTCTCTTTTGAGGATCCTTGTTATTACATTGGGCCCACTTGAATCATCCAGGACACTTCCCCATCTCAAAGTCCTTAATTTAATCCCATCTTCAAAATCTCTTCTGTCATGTAAAGGAAGAATGTCACAGCCTTTGGGAATTAAAATATGGACTTCTTTATGGAGCCATTTTTTGCCTACTACAGGTTTTTTTCTTAATTTTTACAGATGGCACTTTCTTTATCTCTATATGATAAAAGCTCTTAATCCATCAGTTTTCATCTAACTGCCTCAAATCTAAACAATCATCAGCGCTGACATAATAGTAAAACTATAGGCTGCAAGGAGATCCAACCAGTCCATTCTGAAGGAGATCAGCCCTGGGATTTCTTTGGAAGGAATGATGCTAAAGCTGAAACTCTAGTACTTTGGCCACCTCATGCGAAGAGTTGACTCATTAGAAAAGACTCTGATGCTGGGAGGGATTGAGGGCGGAGGAGAAGGGGACGACAGAGGATGAGATGGCTGGATGGCATCACTGACTCAATGGACATGAGTCTGGGTGAACTCCGGGAGTTGGTGATGGACGGGGAGGCCTGGCGTGCTGCGATTCATGGGGTTGCAAAAGTCAGACATGACTGAGTGACTGAACTGAACTGAACTGAATAGGCTGATTAGTAGATGAGAGGGAAATAAAGAGAAATGACCCCATGGATTTCCTTACAAAATGTTTTATCTATTATTTATGAGGGATAGGCTTAGAGATTTCTCTCAAGCCTAGGTCAAAGTTCAGTTATTCAAGGACTATCTTATAATTTCATTTTGGTCACCTTCTTCACCTCAGCTCTTTGCTGCTCATATTAGAGCATGATTTGAGGTTTGTTGATGTGTTATATTCTCAATTTCCAATGTTGCCTTTTGTGTGTAAAAATAATTACTTTTCCTCCCATCCCTGACCATGGCCCTGTGTATTTCCCATCATAGGGATGCAAACATTGCTAACTCCACAATGAAAAAACCTGTGCTTCCAATACCAATCCCCTTGTCATTGTTTTCAGGTCTTCCCAATCCAGAATCAAACCCAGGTCTCTTGCATTGCAGTCAGATTCTTTATCATCTGAGCCACTAGGGAAGCCAAATATATATATACATAATGTTTATTACATATCACGCTTATTAGGTATTATGTTTGTTTTATATATAGCATGTTTATTTAATATATGTGTATATACATATGGAATTGAAAGTGAAAGTTGCTCAGTCGTGTCCAACTCTTTGTGACCCCATGGACTATACAGTCCATGAAATTCTCCAGGCCGGAATACTGGAGTGGGTAGCCTTTCCCTTCTCCAGGGAATCTTCCCAACCTAGGAATCAAATCCAGGTTTCCCACATCAAACCCAGGTCTCCCAGTTGGTACAGACTCTGTACCAACTGAGCCACAAGAGAAGCTCAAGAATACTGGAGTGGGTAGCCTATCCCTTCTCCAGCAGATCTTTCCAACCCAGGAATCGAACTGGTGTCTCCTGCATTGCTGCTGCTGCTGCTAAGTCGCTTCAGTCCTGTCAGGCAGATTCTTTACCAACTGAGCTATGAGGGAAGCCCGTATGTGTATGTGTACTTATGTATATAGGCCTTGGAGATTAGGCAAGCCAGCAATAAACTGAGACAGTAAAGATGTTCCATACAAGTCTTCAGTTTATTCATGTCAATGTATGGCAAAAAAAACTACAATATTGTAAAGTAATTAACCTCCAATTAAAATAAATAAATAAATAAAATGTTCAAGTCTTCAGTTTAAAGGTTCCAATCACACACACATTTGAAGACAATATTTATGACCAGTTTTGGTATACACTGATTACTTAAGCAGTAAAACAAATTCTGAGAAATGGTATCCATAAGGTTGAATGAGCATCTTTGAAATCTAGGCCCCAAAGATAAAACATGCCCTGCTGCTGCTGCTGCTGCTAAGTCGCTTCAGTTGTGTCTGACTCTGTGCAACCCCATAGACAGCAGCCCACCAGGCTCCCCCATCCCTGGGATTCTCCAGGCAAGAATACTGGAATGGGTTGCCATTTCCTTGTATCCTTAAATACAACTCATCCTGCTATATATCTGTCAGTCACACAACCCTCCTATAAAAAGGTGTTACCTTATGGCAGAAAGTATCCATTGCATGTCTTAATGTTTTTTTTTTCCCTTCTATGGCCATCATGCTACTTTACCTTTAAAGTATACTTTAAATAAGTAATTGGGGAAAAAACTAGTCAAGTATATTTGCAAATATTTTCTTTACTCTTGACTATCTTGCCCTTTGGTCAAACTATTTCTGATGCATCATCAACTCCATGATGATACTCTTTGGGAGAAAAGAAACAGAGCTTGCAAGGCACTTGACTACAAACAGTTGCTAAACATGAAAGCATGATAGTGACAAATTACCTTAAGACCAGAGAAAGGAAAAAGCAGGGTTTAAAGGGTAACCACAAAGACAACAGAGATGTAAAAATAATATAGTATAAAAATATTCTCTACAGCACCGTTTTAAGGAAATTTGAAATTAAAATAAAGGTAGATTTTACAAATACTCCCCTTTAACTACAGTTTCCACTGCAAGCTAACATTCTTGCAGACTTGGCAGGGTTATTGTTGTGGTTGTTTTTTAATCAGTGTGTGTGTGTGTGTGTGTGTGTGTGTGTGTTAGCAAACTAGAAATTTTATGGTGGATGCCTCGCTTGTCTCTTAACTCATTCTAATTATATTCATAATTAAATTGTAAAAAAAATAGTTGACTGGAGCCAAATGGCTTGCACAGGTGTCTTTTTGTAGGAATGGTTTAGTGCTAGATAATAAACAACTGGACCTCCATCTACTTAATTTGGCTTAATGAAAAGTCCTTTATAAGTAAAACTAGAAGGTGATTCAGAACTAAAATTGGGCCTTGACGCTGAAATTAATTGAGTGGTAAGACATCACCTCCATGAGAAAATGCAGTGCTTATCTTTTTGTTTTTCCTTATAACTTTGTTTTACTTGCACTTCTTTCTTCCATATCTTTATGAGGTCACTTTTCAAAGCAATAAACTTCTCAAGCTGAGTGATCAGTCTGTCAACCTTCATGAGACAGCTTCCTGAGCATCTCTGCTCCCACTGAAGAGAAATGCTGTTAAAAATATATAGCAGAATGTAGAATTTACCCTCAGTACCTCAATGGACAACAGTTATCTTACCCTCTCCTCTAATGTAGATTTAGGTGACAGTTTTAATCAACTGTTATCCAGTTCACAGCACTAACAGAGCCTAATGAAACTGAAGGTCTGTGGTCTTTGAGATGCTTGTCTCATCTCACATTCATGGGTTGATACCCACACCACCGAGAGGGCTTCCAAAAAATTTTCTACTGACCCACTCCCAACTCTGAGTCTGACCACATTTCTGGGAGAAAGACCTCTTCTACTTCCCTAACAGGTTCCTTTTCTCTCACCCAATCCAGCGTAAATCTAGTTGTAAAGATAGGGTTCTTATGCAACTGGCTTGCAGTTTTCTTTTGAAGAAAAGACAAATTCTTTGTGAGGTCTTCAAAGCCTTCATGTCTGGTCACCCACAGCTGTCTTGCCTGGACCGTCTCACTCAAGCCCATTGGCTTCCTGGCCCTTCCTTGAATGCCCCAGGTATATGGAGGGTCTGACTGCTCAACCTCTCTACCAGGGGCATGCCCCCATGTTTCACTCACATTTAACTCCTCAGTGAGGCCTACATCATCAGAGAAGCTAACATTTCTACATGCAGGGCACAGCACCACTTCCATTCAAATCCTGAGTCCTAAGACCTTTAACAAGAACACACGTCAATGTCTACATCTAGAAATAAATGTAAAAGTAATATCTTTCCCAATGGGACTGAAGGGGATTTAATGAAATGCTAATCATGACAAGGGGCCTCCCTGGTAGCTCAGATGGTAAAGAATCCACTTGCAATGTGGGAGACCTGGGTTCGATCTCTGGGTTGGGAAGATCCCCTGGAGGACGGCATGGCAACCCACTCCAGTGTTCTTGCCTGGAGAATCCTCATGGATGGAGGAGCCTGGCAGGCTATAGTCCATGGAGTCACAAAGAGTCAGACATGACTGAGCCACTGCGAACACCATAGCAATCATGACAAAGGCTTCCCAGTTGGCTCAGTTGTAAAGAATCTGCCTGCCAATGCAGGAAACACAGGAAACATGAGTTTAATACCTGGGTCAGGAAGATCCCCTGAAGGAGGAAATGGCAACCCACTCCAGTATTCTTGCCTGGGAAATCCCATGGATAGAGGAGCCTGGCAGGTTACAGTCCATGGGGTGCCAAAGAGTCAGACACAACTGAGCATGGCTATCATGACAAGGCACTTATTTACAGATTTCTGGCATGTGGCCTTCAGTGAACGTTAGGTAGTAGTATCAAACCTGTGTACAGTCAGACTATCCTTCAGTCCACACTCTCACATGACTTTCCTATCTATTCCCACCATCTTTCTACTCATTTAATAACATTGTCTTGAGTGACACATATGACTACCTTTATTCTGCTCTAATATTGGTTTGCAGAATTCCAGACAGCACCAAATATGTTTCAGATAACATTCCAGGATTTTCTCTTGCTTCAAGATCCAGCAACTCCCGCTTTCTTTATCTCACAGCATCTCTCCTTTGTTCTGCCAGCAGTTCCCAAGCCCAACTCCACCTCATGACTCCAGAGCTTGTCCCTTCATTGTAAAACATACATCTTTATCATAACCCAGAGGCTTACCCTCCCCAACCTGATGCTGTCTTCCTTTTACTAAGTAGTAGAAATTGTAACATCAAGAGTGGCACCAGAAAAGAAAACTTCAAAGTATTGCTTTTTCAAAGTTGGGAAATTAGCTTCCTTGCTGATAGTGTTCCTGTGTTTTCTCTTGTGAAGGTCACAGACTCACAGGTTGGGATATAAGGAGTTTAGGGTGTGGCACAGGGAGGCTACTTACGAGCTTGTACTAGTATTTGTAACACTGTTGATCTTTCTCACAGAGCAAAACACTCAAAGAATTGTCAACTAAACCATACTCCACAAGAAGTCATCCCTCCTCATACACACACATAGACACAGGGACACACACACACACACATTCTCCAAACTGGAAGTGTTTCACTCTTCAACTCTCACAGCTTATGACATTCTAGCTTTAAAAGGTAGACTTGTTTTTTTATCCTTTTATAATAATCTCAAGAAAACGTTCACGTTAACCTCCCTGAGCTATATTCGAACCTTGATATGAGGTGAGAACTGATGCCTTACCCTCTGGTCTCTTACTTGCTCACACTCAGTCAAACACGTTCAGCGCTCAGGCACCTGTCCTCGCTCCAATTCTCTACCTCTAAGTTTATAACAGAATTTTCTCCTAATAGCTTGTAGGACTATCATGGGGTTCTTAAAATGCAATGTGTCTTTGTCACTCTGTGTTGTTTGGAGAGTTAAACTTTAGAAGTGATGTCTGCTGGAGTACTATACAAGTCCGGCAGGAATTCTGCTCATGTTGGAACAGTAGAATATACTCGTTGAGAATTGCCATGTTGTTTGGAGAATGGAATTTTCCCCTAAGGATTGAGTCACACATTTTCTACCTACACTTTGGGAAACAGAAACATGGAAAATGGATAGCCTTTTATAGAAAGCAAGTAGCAGTGCTAGTTTTACAAGTAAAAGTAGTATGCTTGAAAGAACAAAAGCAAATGTGTATCTTAAAAAAAAAAAAATCAGTGCACAGTTAAAAAAAAAAAGTGTTGTATGGTATAATTATATGTTTCCTCCTTTCATTGACTTATTTATAGTTTTCCATTTAAATATGCAGCTCACCCACATCCCCATTTTGAGCTTTCCAGGTGGCACTAGTGGTAAAGAATCCACCTGCCAATGCAAGAGATGCAAGAGACATGGGTTCAATCCTTGGGTCAGGAAGATCCCCTAGAGGAGGAAATGGCAACGTACTCCAGTTTTCTTGCATGGAAAATTCCATGGACAGAGAAGTCTGGTGTGTTACAGCCTTTAGGGTCTCAAAGAGTCAGAAACAACTGAGCACACATGCACATCGCTTTTTATTTCATGCAATACCTTCACTTTCCAGAAAATTACTCTAAAAGTGTACATTTCTAAGGCCCTGAGTCCATGAAAACCAATCAGCTCTTAGCGCCTTTCTCTTTCACTTTTCACTTGGAGTGTCCAGCAGGTGAAAGAGTGTCTCTTTTAGATCTCAAGTCCATTCCTCTGCCAAGTAATGGATGGGCAGACCTAATTAATGCCATCTGTTGTGCTAACTGCAGGTTCATACTGTCCTTCCGATACATGAAATCAATATCTTTTGAGCTCCCCCTCCAGGTCCTTAACTCTACCTTCCATGATAAGATTGTTCTTTGACACTTTTCTGTATTTTTTCTCTGAGTAAAGCTCCCACCTTCAAATACTGTTACAGTGGAAGTTAGGATTTCAATGAAACAATTTGGGGGGGTAGAGTGAACAAAAACATTCAGTAGCAGAAATCATTCTTGAGTGGAATGTTTTAGATGTGCTACTAATCAGTGTGGATAAAGTTTCTTGCCTTATTCTGGCAGTATCTTTTTATCACTGCAACACAAGGTTTAACTAGCTCTTTATTAATAGTAGTTTATTCTTATTTGATGTATTATTGGGGTCTAAAACTGAATTTAAAGTTTCGGGTGTCACTTTTACCCATTTCTCTTTCACATTAAATTTGTGCACTTTTTAACCTACAAGAAGATTTATGAATGCAACCCTCTACTATTGTGCTTTTTCCCTCATGATCCCAGGCTATCAGAACAATAACATTGGCAGAGGAGATTCGCTTTAAGTTTTGCATATTCACAAGACTTATCTCACCTGAGTCACATAACAATTAGACCAAAATGCAAGTTTTTAACTGTAAATCCTTTAGTCTTACCATCTGATCTTCCTCTCAGCATTGTGGCATTTGCAAATCCGAACACTGTGTATTCCTTGGGTCTTGAATACATTTCAGGACCATGCAGCATAGACTGGAAAGCCATTTGAAACAATGGAGCAATGAGAGAGAACAATTTATAACATTTTGTTAAGAATTTCAAATACTGTGCCAATAAGAAGAACTGTAGAAAAGAGCATCACAAATTTATAATATAGACATTCTTTAGACATTTGGACAGTTTTAAGAAGTCATTTGAATTATAAATGTTATAGTCTAATAGAATAATGTTAATGTATAAATAAATCCAGAAACAGCTCATGTAATTACAGTTTCAATTTATGGGTTACTTACCATATTTTCACTTGCATAAAGCCAAGTACAATATGTCCATTTTTCCATTTAAAGTAGTATTTAGGACCTCCTTTGTGATAGGTGTTGTTACTCCCATTGTTTCAGCTTAGAAAACTGAGGCTCGTGAAAATGAAATAGCGTACCAGCTGGGAAGTTGCTAGCTGAGATTTGAACCCCAAACTGGAAGACTCCAAAGCTGTTGTTCTTAACCAGGAAACTATCACTTCTGCCTAATTTGGATGAAGTGATAACAAGTCTACTTAGAATTTAGGTAATTAGTAGATTTAGATGTGGCTCAGATAAAGACTCTGTTGTCAAGAATTATAATGAGAGGAAACTAAATAGAACATGAATAAATTGTTATGTTCATACACATGGTCACAAAACCTCATTATTTATTTAAGAAAAGCTTCTGTCCTAGCTATTCAATTTATAACAAATTTAATGAAATTTTTTTATTGCTTTCTGTATCCAAGGCAACATTGCAGGTACTCATTCTCATTCCTGGTCATTGGAAAAACTTTTAAAAATAAAACTAAGCACCAGTGAAATTCAAACATTCCTAGCAGATGGAGAAGAAATCCTTAAAGTGTAGAAACAAGACTCTATGTTCTTACTACATTTTCTAGGAAGTGAATTAAGAAATAGCATAAAATTTCTTACAACTTTCATCATATGTGTTATTGAAACGTGAAACTGCAGCAAAGCATTGCTTTGCCTCTCATGTCATGTGCTAGAATATATTTTCATAAAGTCTATAAAATAGATTCGTTATTTCAACCATCTTAATCATAATAGAAAAAGCCCAACTATAGTTAAAATATTGATACTATGTCCACTCACATGTAGTGATATTCTTTAAAAACAAACAAACAAACAAAAAAAGAGGTTAAACATCTTTGTTGAAACAGAGCAAATACAGAAAAGTACACAGATCTTGAGAGCGTTATTAATTTGGAATTATTTTTTATAAAATTGATTTTCCAGGCTTGTATGTTTGTGACTCTTTTCTCTGGTGATTAATCATAAATTATCTCTGTTGAATTTGTAAATATGAAACTGAGTGTAAGCTGTCTCATTTCTGGGTATAGAACTTAGGACATTGTTTTTCATCTCTTAACCTAACCTAAAGGTCCCTAGGGTAGGAGCCGTGTCTTAGTTATCTTCAGTAGCTGCAGCTCTAGGTGAATGTAAAGACATAACATGCTTTGTGCTGGTTGTTTCATATAATTCCTCTTTTAACGACCCATTGTAATTAGCAGCAATGGACTGCTGAAGTGCGGTAATGAAAAGGACTGGCCATGAGGTAAATAAAAGAGGAGGAAACTGTGCTTAATATTACCCATTTTACTGATAACGGATTTAAGAATTAACTGCTAACATTTCTCCGAATGTCCTTCATCTTCTTTAGAACTCTGTGAAAATGTCACCATCAGAAGAATATACCAACTCTTGTTTTCGTACTTTCTGTATGACAAAATGGCATTACTATATAATTTACAAAGACTTCATCTTTGTGGCTTGAAAGTTTATGAGAGAATAAAGAGGAAATTAAATGAACAAAGAAAGGATTTTGATCAGCTAGTGAACTTTTGCAGTATTCAAAGGGTTACCTGAACTCTTCCTAAAACAACTTGCCAGACTTAAATGCAGGGCAGTGGTGGAGAGAACAGTGAAACTGTACTATAAAAATAAATTACTGTCATGAATATTAAGCAACAAGAATATAATAAACATGACTGTTTGCATGATTCTGATTTATTGGTATTGAAATGTGTATAAATTACGACACTCAGTGTTTATTCTAGTTGTTTCAGAATATGGGCCAAACAAAGCTGGGTGGACACTTCCCGCAGACCTTTCCATCTGCCACCAAATCCCCATTCCTCTGCTCCTGTGCTGAGTTTCTTATTTCTGTGGCATCAGGACCATGTGTGAGCAGCCATTCCTTTTAGTTTACTTGCAGACTGAAGTAGCTGGCCTTTCCAGGATCTGGTGTTACAACTACTACCCTTACGAAGTTTCTGCTCTCTTGCAGTCCAAAACCTCCAGCTTCAAAGCATCACAGAGGCCATTCCTACTTGCTCTATTAAACAGTGCTCACTTTTGACGTGGGAGGGTTCATGACTATGTTTATGGACTTCCGGGCACCAGATTTGGGATTTCCCAATGCTAAGCAGTATTGTATTTTACAAAGTTGCTTAGCAGTGGGTGTTCTGGATAACTAGTTCTGCTAGGTTAAAGATAAAGTGAGAGAGCATTGTGTATCCATGTAAAATCTGGTGGTACCTCAACTCCCATAAGATAACTACATGAATAGCACAAGCTTGCACTTGCTGATATTCACAAGTTGAAGTTATTAAGATTTGCCATCAGTTTTAATTGACACTCTTTGGAACCAGATATTTGTTAAACAGATGGCCAGAATAAGGTATCACACAAGAAAATAGCATTCTCCTTCTTCAGGTTTTTTAGTTTTAATGTTACATCTCATCAAAGTTTACTTCAGGAGATTAATTATTTTGGAGTTCTCTATTCTGTAACATTGGTGGAAGCCTGCAAGGAAGATAGCCAAAATTTTAATAACCTTAACAAAAGATGCAGTTTCTGCATAGTGAAGTATGCTGCATGGATATAAGCTGATGATACCTATAAAGAAATGCTGATCATAGAAACACCTGGCTCTAGATGAAATGCCAGCTGAAGTTCACGATGAGGCAAGAATTGTTAGCTACTTAGAATTGGAAGTCTTACAACACTCTTGAGGGCATTTTAGCTATATATACATCAAAAGGTTTAAAAATTTGCATACCTTTGTATTGGCCACTACATATCTAGAAATTTACCGGAGGAAATTTTTATAGATATGCACAAGAATGTGTACAAAACTTGTTTATAGAGCTCCTGTTTAAAATAGTGAACAATGTAAGAGTAACATATTTGTCTGAAAGTTAAATTATGGCACATTAATATAATGAAATAGTATACAATTGTTAAATTATGTTACAGAAAACATTGCTTCACAAGGTAAAATGAGTGTAAATATTAAAAGAGAGCATAAGTGTGTACAATATTAATCTGCTTTTAAATATGTATATAATTATCTGTAAGTAAAGACCAAGTATTTATTTCAAAATCTTAACAGAGGTTTTCTCTGATGAGGCTTCTCTTGTGGCTCAGATGGTAAAGAATTCACCTGCAATGCAAGGGACCCGGGTTCTATCCCTGGGTCAGGAAGATCCCTGGAGGAGGGCATGGCAATCCACTCCAGTATTCTTATCTGGAGGAGCCTGGCAGGCAACAGTCCATAGGGTCACAAAGAGTTGGACATGAATGCATGACTAACACTTTCACTTTTTCACTTTCTCTGAATAACTATATAGCGTTTGCTTGACACTCTTTTCTTGCTTTTCTGTGTTCTGTAAATTTCTTTAGTAAGTACATTTGTAATAATAAAACACTAAGAATAAAAGATATAAAAAGAGGGTGAGTTGACATTGTTATAAGAGATCCCGAGTGGTTACCCTAAAGGATTTGGAAAATGGTTTTGACCTAAAACACCTTCATAGAAACAGATTCCTGGTCAATTTTGATTCTGATAGATTTTGAGTGAGTGTGCCTGAGAGGAAGTAGAGGAATTTTTACCAAAAAGCAATGAGCAAATCCTCAGGTGATACAGATGTCTAGTCAGATTCCGGAACCATTGATTTTGATCCCTTCTCCTCAGTAAAGCTGAAAAGGAGGAAGAAGCTCTTTCTCTGAACAGACTGTTGGCATCATAGCAGCTCACCCCAAGCCATGTGTGTGCTCCTTGAGGGAGAGATTAAAGAAGTAAGAGGTAAATTCCCCAAACTAGAGAAGAAATTAAAAGACATTTGCTCCTTGGAAGAAAAGCTATGACAAATCTAAACAGCGTATTAAAAAGCAGAGACATCATTTGATGACAAAAGTCCATCTAGTCAAATCTATGGTTTTTCCAGTAGTCATGTAGATGTGAGAGTTGGATCATTAAGAAGGGTGAACACCAAAGAACTGATGCTTTCGAACTATGGTGTCAGAGAAGACTCTTGAGAGTCGCTTGGAGAGCAAGGAGGTCAAACCAGTCAATCCTAAAGGAAATCAACCCCAAATATTCATTGGAAGGACTGATGCTGAAGCTGAAACTATACTTCAATACTTTGTACACTTGATGCAAGAGCCAACTCATTGGAAAAGACCCTGATGCTGGGAAAGATTGAAGGCAGGAGGAGAAGGGGACAACACAGGACGAGATGGTTGGATGGGATCACCGACTCAATAGACGTGAGTTTGAGACAACTCCGGGAGATAGTGATGGACAGGAAAGTGTGGTGTGCTGAGGTCCATGGGGTTGCAAAGAGCTGGACACGGCAGAGCTACTGAACAACAACAGAGAAGAATACGCAACCCTATGGGTTCTAGCTGTACCATAAGTGATCGAACGCTATATAGAGGAGAGAGAGAAAAGGGCAGTGGTTGGGATGACTTCATGGAGGAGTCATTCAGTGTGTTTGGAGTTTGGAAAAGCCAGCCCAGGAAAGAACACAAGCACTGGCTCTAGACCTGAGATGAGTGTGTTCCGGTGAAAGTGAAGAATCTGAGCAAAAAGCACTAAAGATTTTGGAGATAACAAATGAAGATGAGGAGCAGAGATACAGTTAAGCCAGTGTTACAAATCCCATGAAGGTTGTGGGCAACAACTCTAGTATTTGATCTTGTATCCTCCTGCCTAACACAGTACCTTTCACAGAAAAGTGACTCAGCAAATACTTGGTCAATAAATTAACTAATTAATTGCAGAGAATTCAATACTACAGAAGGGTTTTCATTTTAATCCACAGTAGAGGAAATTCCATTAAACATTTTTGAGAAAAGTAGTGAAAAACTGAAAAGTATGTTTTAGAGAAATTATTTCATGGTAATTGACAGATGTGTTTAAGAGGAGAGATAGGAGACATGAATCCCTGTTGTGTTATCTACCTACTAGCATTGGACCTGGCCACCAATTGAATATGACCTTGGACAAGTAACCTAACTACTCAGGGACTCAGTTTTTTTTGTTTTTTTTTCTCTAAAGTAATGAAATGATACCATGTCAGAATTCTGAAACTGAGATACATACATAGATGTGCAAGCATTTCACGATCCACTGCCCAAAGTGTTGTTCAAATTTCTATTTATGCACACCTGTGTATTTTCTGGAACAGAAATCTCAGAAGATATGTGACCTTGAAAAAATTTATAACATAAGCACTACTCAGAATGTGGTCTGCAGACTGGTAGCATCAGACTCACCTGGGATCTTGTTAGATATGAAAATCCTGGGGCCCGATTCCAGACTTTCTGAATGACAATGTCTGGGAACAAAGCCCAGGAATCCGTTTTTATAAGCTCCCAAGGTTATTCATCTGCATGCAAAAGTTTAAGAATCTAGTAGCTGGATGAGTTCTAAGCTTCTCACCAACTTGAAAATCTTTGCCGGCTTTGTAAAAGAAAGAAAGGAAAAGAAGAAGGTACTGGTAAAGATTACCAGAAAAGAGAAAAGTCGCCAAGAGGTAATGGGAACTTAAGACAGACTATCGTGGTCAGATTTTAAACCTAGATAATCAAGAGAACAGAACTGTATTTGACAGAAATAGAGAAGCTTTGTTGGCTGTTTGGCATGCCGTAGGAGACTGGACCAAACACAACTCATTGATGAACTGATTTTTCTTCCTGACATTGTTCTTATAGACTTTGGAGCAAGACAGTTCAATGTGCCTTTGTGCTTCAAGTTATTCTGGGATAACTCAACTGATTAGAACTATTTGAATACTGAATAGATGATCAGAAGTAGAAAGTGTTTAGAATGAAAATTTTGGCAAAATCAAAGATAACATGATATCTTAGTGTGTGTGTGTGTGTGTGTGTGTGTGTAGCAATAATAATAATAATCAGTTCAGTTCAGTCAGTCAGTCGTGTCTGACTCTTTGCAACCCCATGGACTGCAGCACACCAGGCTTCCCATCCACCACCAGCTCCAGAAGCTCCCTCAAACTCATGTCCATCGAGTTGGTGATGCCATCCAACCATCTCATCCTCTGTTGTCCCCTTCTCCTCCTGCCTTCAATTTTTCCCAGCATCAGTGTCTTTTCCAATGAGTCAGTAATTCGCGTCAGGTGGCCAGAGTATTGGAGTTTCAGCTTCAACATCAGTCCTTCCAGTGAATATTCGGGACTGATTTCCTTTAAGGATATAATTTATAGTAATAATAAAGCCTAAAACAGGGATTTCCACAGGTGAAAAGCGTAATTATTTGATGAATAAGTGTAATGTAAAATTCCTAGTTCAGAGGCAACATTGTTTTAAATTTTTAAACAGAGCATTGAGAAATGAGCAAAAACGGTTAACAGAACATGCAAATATGAACCTTGACTAATTTTGACAAAAGCTTTCCAGTTCTACAAACCAAAAGTTACCCTTAAAGTAAATGAAACCAACTCCTTTGAATCAAGAAAGGGAAAAGATATGCAGATTGAAAAGAACTTTTAACTCTGTCTACACTATCATTAAGTGTACTTAGATTTGCACCATATAATTATTATGATTGTAGCAATTAATCAATCAACTGATTAACATGTAGGGTCAGCAGGATCCAGTGATCTTATCTTGAAGCTTGAATTAATTAATTACACTTTCTTCAGCAGTATTATTTTCTATTTGTGTACCCAGTTTGTACAAGTTGCCCTTATTGACAAAATGTGGTTTAGTCTCTCTACTTATCACAGCAGGTATGAGCACTCACTAAGGTACTTTTGCTGATATAGTCAGAATCATAAAGAAACAGAAACATTTTCAATACTTTCTGAAGTAATTGCTGTTATTTTTCATCATTTAATGTGTTATACAAATAATACAAATTAGCAACATTCTTGTGAATGATTTTTAGCATAAGATCACAGAACAAGAACTTCTCTGTCAGAATAAGACCAATTCAGTTATAGTATTATAAATCATATAACAATTACGTTATTCAGATAATTTAGCTTATATTGCAAAAAATGCCCAAACCTGCACCTTGCAAGCACACATTTTTTATTAAAATATTTTTAAATTTTTTCAAATATATTACCTCTTTTGCTAACTTTTTGTGAAATGTTTAAAGCTGAATGAGGGAATTGAAGCTAAAACCCATGAAATGTTTTGTCCAGAACTTACCAGATAGATCACTAAGAGCAATACTGGAATAGAACAACTTATTCACCAAATATATATTGGATGACTTCTTATGGACATGATATACTGAACATTAAAAATGGTAAGATGAGCAGGACAGGGTACCACTTTTATGAAGTTCACAGTCCAGCAGCGAAACAGACATGTGACAGGATCTTTACAGCACAAGGGCAACCCCACAATGAAGACATGAAAGGGCCTGAGCTAACAAAGGGTCTCTCTTCCACTGCTCATGGTGTTTCAAGATGACATCCTTGATGATGATGCTCCAAATGAAAGAAGATAGAACACAAAAGCAATAAATGCATTGCGATTTGAGACCTGTTGCATATGTTAAAGCTGGCTTTTTTTCCCCTTTTTACTGGAAGCCACTTATTAGCAGGGCCTGTCTCAGTTGGAGGTTCTGCCTTTTTGCTTACAGACTGTCTGACGCCTTTATAAAGTGGGCCACTATATTGTTGATTACTGCACACCAGGGTGGTCTGTGAGCTGCTTTTTTCTGCCATGCCACAGTTAGACAGAATCTTCTGAAGTTCTGGTCTCATAGGTCCTTGGAGAATGGTTAGTGTTTCCTAAGAAGCTTAAGTCTGGATGATTTACATGTAACATTTTAAACTCCTGTTGTGTAATGCCTGGACTGAGATTTATATATACTGAATACAGTTTTTCAGGTCTGTGCATGACATTAAGTTACATATTGTATCAGCTACCCCCATTTATACATTTGGCTGGAGAAGATGTTCATGGGATGTGCAGTAATGAGGGTCTGAAAATTCTGTATTCTACCCCCAAGTATTAATACCATCATGTGCGTAGATGTTCCAGCTCCTTAGGATAATCTCATAATCAAGTGATTAAGTGTTTTGTCAACCCAAGTTAGATGTGTTTAATTCTGACGTGAAAAGACAAAAGAGAGAGGCAACTGGGAGAAGTTAAGATTTGAAAAGGTCAGAATTCCTGACCGGGGTTCGTTTTCTCCCATTAACTTTTTTGCTTTCTTCCAAGTAAACAGCCTATTTCCTGGATATGAGAGTTTGTCAAATGATCTAAAAAAATTCTGAAAACAATTTCAATGAATGAAAAATAAAAACTTATACTCACTGTCATGAGCATTAAAGATAGTAATATGTGAAGATCCATTGAAATGTGATTATCAAGCTACACTGACTCAAACCAGAAGACCCAGAATGTAGTGTGTCTACTAGACCACATGTGGTGGCAGTGTGCGTGTTGTTTGGAGTGTGTATGTGAGATGTATCATTGCCATAGTGTAAAAGAGTTGAATTAGCTTCCACTTGACTAGATGAGAGCTCTTAGTTCTTATTTTGAAAGCAATCAATTGAGCATGGTTAATTAGGATATCACCAAGTAGTTAAGAAAAAAAAAAAAAGGCAAGCCACTTATTAGAAAGTATATTTTAAATCTGCTCACATTACAGTGCTGATCGAAGGATTATGAAAAGAATTCACCAAAACTGTGGTTGTTAGGTGCTTTCTGCACAAACACATTTTTCTTCAATTAGAGCAAATTATTATAGTTATTTTATGTGGTAATACAGGGCTGCCTTTATGAGAATCATTGAGTCATAAACAAAGGACACATTCCAATCTTCCGAGTAATAATTGTAAAGGGATGAGCCAAAAAGATCTCATTTGGGGAAAGATTATCTTTAATTCTATTTTTATTCTATCTATCAGCACTTGATTAACTCAATTTACAAATATTCATAACTTTTTGAAATGTTAAATTACAGTAAAAAATTCAAAATGACTAGCAAGATTGACTAGCTATCTGAGATTTATACTATACTGTATCATTTTTTCAAGGTATGCCTTTCACTTCAAAGTATTTCAGTGTCCTGAAGAAAACTGTCTCTCACTAACATGGAAAATGAGAATGGACTCCATATTTTCATACACATGCCTTCTTCATTATGTTCTATGTCTGTGTAACACTCTTTTCAAAATAGTTCCAGAAATCTAACAGCTGGAGAGGGCTGAGTATTAATACTCAAAATATCAATCCACTCTGACTATTGTTACTCTACCACCACCCAGATTGTCCCCCACAAATACTAATAAGATAAATGCAAGTCTTCTTAACCTTGGACAAGGTTGAACATTTACATGATTTGAGATCTGAAAGCAAGAGCCCAAAAGCAAAGTCCATGTTTTCTTATAATGCTTGAATGCCTTCTCATTCCCGTTTCTCGATTTGAACCGTAACCCTCTTGCATGCATTAACTTGAGAGTTACTGTGACCACAGTATTCTATTAGTTGTGTGCTTCAATGAAAGAAAATACAAATGTTAAAATTTTACATGCATGCCTTAATTTTTTGCATACAGTATTGGGCAAGTGTTAAATAGTGAACTCAGATTTTAACATAGTTTTTCTTCCTTCAAAGACTCTCAACATTTTCAAGAGAAATTTGCTATGTGTTTTTATGCTAAGGATAAGTTATTTGTCCTTCTTCCCATGTCTGAACCTAAGCAAGTGGGACTGGATTATGCTCAGATCCACATGTTGAAAGTGGGCATGGGGAGTCTTTGCCTATTCATGTCAACCTGATTCTTTGGGAGATTTGGATGTTTTTTTTTTTTCCTTCCCCTCTCCCCTTTTATTATAAAAATACTTCAATTACCCTGCAAATAAGTGAGAATCTAGGCAATAATCTAGATTATAAAATATAATAGCTTTAAATTTTCAAATGAAAATAGTTGCCTGATATCCAAAAGTTATTCCCACCATTGGCTCTAATCAAATATAAAATTTCCTGTGATTTCTACCCAACCAAATTTTTCCAAAAAAATAAAATCCTAGCTCATAAATATGCATTGTTAGCACATGTCTATATCTTTATTACATTTTTCTATTTTTAAATTTGTTCTCCATCCTGGGAGTGAACAGAAGAGTGGTCTTTACAATTCAACTATATCAGAGGATCATATGTGTATTTACATAATGAGACATAGGAAGAACATCTGATTCAGCCCACTGGCCTCACTGTAATACCAGCCTCATAGTGAAAACCACACATGAGGTCCCACACCAAGTGACTTATAAGCAAATTGAGGGATTTCTCTGACTTTACTTAATAACCTCTAATCATTGAATCAGTCCATCCTAAAGGAAATCAGTCCTGAATATTCATTGGAAGGACTGGTGCTGAAGCTGAAACTCCAATACGCTGGCCACCTGATGCGAAGAACTGACTCATTGGAAAAGACCCTGATGCTGGGAAAGATTAAAGGAAGAAGGAGAAGGGGACAACAGAGGATGAGATGGTTGGATGGCGTCACCAACTCAATGGACATGAGTTTAAGTAAGCTCCAGGAGTTAGTTGGTGATGGACAGGGAAGCCTGGCATGCTGCAGTCCATGGGGTCACAAAGAGTCAGACACAACTGAGCGACTGAACTGAACTGAATGTACTTACTATGTTTTGGCATACTCAAGGTCAGAGAATGTGAAGTATCTCCTGATAATTGCTGCCATTTCTTTTTCAAATACTGTATAAAAAGCAAAACCTCGCGTGAGCATCAAGCATAATTGTCTTCTGTTTCATTCATCATTATCAACATCACAATCAACATCATTATCATCTATGTAATCAGTTAAGTAACCAGCATGTGGTTCTATCCTCTAATCTCTATTTGTTGAAGAAGCAAGAGGCTGAAATTCAGCTCTCTTGTTCATTTCAAAACAGTTGTCAGATTCTTCCTTGGACTGGAAAAGAAAACTTTGGAGAAATTGACATCTCATTCACTGGTTAGGAAGTAAATATGGAAGCGCAAAATGGCATTTTTAAACAAAACTGCTTTCCTGACCATAACTGAATTTTCACATTGTCAGCACTTCCATTATAAACATTTTTTTTTTAAGTTGGGAGTTTATAACGCAAATGTAAAGATTTGCTATGGGCTAAATCTCAACCCAAGAGCAAATGTTTATACCAATTTTGAAAACAATCAGCTTGCCCATTTGTAGTTATGCATGTGTTCATCATCTGTTATTGCTTGTCCAATGCTCTCCAACTTCTGGGAGGAAAAGCAGACATCTGGAGAGAAGAAACAGTGTTTGCTCTCTGGCAGATGTAGTCTGTTTTCCACAATCACTGAATAAGGAAGGTATTGAATAAATCTGTGCCCTTTAATATAGGGGAATGAAAATTACAACATTCTGCGTGCATACCAATACTGTTGAAATACATAGCAGTCTAAGAATTATTCACTTTGGGTCATTAGAATTCATAGTTATACCCATTTTACAGACGGAAGGAACTGGGATACTACCGTGAATCACAGCAGTGAAAGCACCTCTCTTATAAAGTACCTCATACTACAAGGATTGCAAGAGTTAAATAAAAAATAATCATTTTGGTACAAAGTATACTTTACTAAGAAAAATTAATATTTTCCAAAAGATTGTAAATAAACTTTCATTTTCATATTGTTGGAGCTTTTTTTCCTCTTTTAAATTCCTTCATTAACCTAAATTTTCAATTGCATGCATCCTTAATCACTCAGTCGTGTCCAACTATTTGCAACCCTTTGGACTGTAGCCTGCCAGGCTCCTCTGTCCATGGGATATTTCAGGCAATACTTGAGTGGGTTTCCTTCTCCAGGGAATCCTCGACCCCTGTCTTCTCGAACTCATGTCTTCTGTGTGTCTCCTGCATTGCAGGCAGATCCTTTACCCGCTGAGCCACTGAGGAAGTCCAAATGTTCAATTAGCACTCTGCAAAAAAAAAAAAAACCCAATTATCAGAAACTCATTTATATCAGGAACAACACTGAAAAGTTTCCCTAGATGTGGGTCCTGATGAGCTGAAATATCAAAGCTGGCTACAACTATTTTTTTCAAAGTAATATGATAAAATTTCTGTGGGTCTTTTTGTCACGTACATTGTATGGCACCACGAGTAATAAAGGGCAAATACGGTTTACCACGAAAAGTGTGGCTTCACAAGTGAGTTTGGCTCAAATTAGCTCCTCAGATCAAGCAAATAATTTGTCCTCTCAAATTTGATGTTCGAGGTTATCAAACGAAGTGATTTCTAACCACCTCAACCTACTGTAAAGTTCATGGTTCTGTAATGCTAAACTTTACAGATTACCTTCCTCACAAGTCTGCTGTTTCGTAGTGAATCAAGCCAAGACTCTTGCCTGATTCTCCTGTAGTCTTTTATACTCTACCCAGTAAGTATTCTCTTTGTCAAGGACCCAGCCAAATGAAAGAGGCAGGCAAGCACCTTTGTCTTGTTTTGAGGAAGGTAAAATCAAAGATCCTTATACGTAGCAAATCCTCATTGCCAATACAATTTATTTGGTATTGGTGAGGAATTCTACAGTACTGTTGACAAAATAAAATTCTTGGCTTACTCTGTCATGTATTTGGTGGCACTTAATATACCTTGGGCTTCCCAGGTGGCACTAGTAGTAAAGTACATGCCTGCCAGTGTAGGAGACGTAAGAGACATGGGTTTGATCCCTGAATCTGGAAGATCCCCTGGAGGAGGGCATGGCAACCTACTCAATTATTCTTGCCTGAAGAATCCCATGGACAGAGGAACCTGGTGGGCTATAGTCCATAGGGTCTCCAAGAGTCAGACACGACTGAAGCAATTTAGCATGCATGCATGCATGATTACATAGCTCCCATCACATGACTCATTTTCCCCCAAATCAGCACAACCACATATGTTGTCCATTTTTACTGTGCTAGAAATATATTTTAGTGGTGACCTGGAGGAATCTTGGAGGAAAATCCTATATATCAATGTACTAGTAGATTTTTCATTACACAAAATCATCAATTACTTATGCCTTCTCATCAGCAAAAAAAAAAAAAGTCAAATATAATGGGTTTACTGCAATGCAGATGCCCTGGCCTTGCCCATTAAAGACCAAGGGTACATGTTAAGTCTGGTTGCTGTTGTTGTATGTTTGTTTTTGATAAAAGCTATAGTAGTAAAAACTAAAAATGCACAGTATTAGAGCATGCCATGTGAATTTTTCTCCAGCTGTGTTAAGATATTATTTGGGACACAAATTTAGTACACGATTTGATGAGTTTCACACAGTGAGATATGTGTACACCATGAAATCATCAGCACAGTCAAAATACTGAGCTCATCCTTAACCCCAAAATGCTCCCCATGTCCTTTAGTAATTCCTTCCCTCCACCTCAGGTGCCCTCCTCCATAACAAATGATTTTCATTCCATCACTATAGGTTTGTTTTATTTTCTCAAGTACTGTATAACTAGAATTATGTAATGAATATGCTTTTTTGTCAGTTCATTCCATGTGGAGCAATTATTTCAAAATTCTTCGATGTTGTAGATATTGGGATTTACTTTTAGTGCTAAGTAATATTCTATGGTTTGGCTACATCACAGTTTGCTCATCGATGTACCTGTTGGTAGACATTTGGATTGTCAAGTTTTGGGTTATTACAAGTAAAGTTGCTATGAGCATTTGTGTGTAAGCCTCTGTATGGAAATATACTTTCATTTCCCTTGTATATATACCTAGAACTAGAATGGCTAGGTCATATGATTATGAATATTTAACTTTAAAATTTGTCAAACTATATTTCAGAGTAGCTATACCATTTTTCCTTCTCACCAGCAGTGTGCGGAAGTTGCAATTCTCCTCATCTTCATCAACATAAGAATAGTCCATCTTCTTAATTTTTGCAGTTCTATCAGGTTTGTAGAGGTGTTGCCTTGTGGTTGTTATTTGCATTTCTCTAATGGCCAACAGGAGCAGTGACTCCACAAGAGACTGACCCAGACTTGCCTGTGAGTGTCCAGGAGTCTCCAGTGGGACTGTGGGTTGGCGGTGGCCTGCTGCAGGGGTGGGGGCACTGAGCGTAGCAGTGCGTGCATGGGACCTTTTGAAGGAGGTCTCCGTTATTTTCAGGCTTCCCTGGTGGCTCAACTGGTAAAGAATACGCCTGCAATGTGGCTGACCTGGGTTCGATCCCTGGGTTGGGAAGATCCCCTGGAGAAGGAAGAGGCTACCCACTCCAGTATTCTGGCCTGGAGGATTCCCTGGACTGTGTAGTCCATGGGGTCCCAAAGAGTTGGACACAACTGAACAGCTTTCACTTCACTTCACTTCCATTATCTTCATTACCCTCACCATAGTTTGACCTCAGGTCAAAAGCAGGGAGGGAACACAGCCCTGCCCATCAACAGAAAATTGGATTAAAGATTTACTGAGCCCCACCCTTCAGAATAAGACCCTTTCCCCCTCAGTCAGTCTCTCCCATCAGGAAGCTTTCATAAGCCTCTTATTCTTCTCCATCAGAGGGCAGACAGACTGAAAACCACAATCACAGAAAACTAACCAATCTGATCACATGGACTACAGCTTTGTCTAACTCAGTAAAACTATGAGCCATACCATGTAGGGCCACCCAAGACGGACGGGTCATGGTGGAGAGTTCTGACAAAATGTGGAGAAGGAAATGGCAAAGCACTTCAGTATTCTTGCCTTGAGAACCCCATGAACAGTATGAAAAGGTAGAAAGATAGGACAGCAGTATGTAGAAGTTGCAATTGTCCTCATCTTCATCAACATGAAGAAATATGTGTACACTTCATATGCTACTGGAGATCAGTGGAGAAATAACGCCAGAAAGAATGAAGAAACGGAGCCAAAGCAAAAACAACACTCAGTTGTGTATGTGACTGGTGATGGAAGTAAAGTCCAATGCTGCAAGAGAAATATTGCATAGGAACCTGGAATATTAGGTCCATGAATCAAGGCAAATTGGAAGTGGTCAAATAGGAGATGGCAAGAGCAAACATCGACATTCTAGGAATCAGTGAATTAAAATGGACTGGTATGGGTGAATTTAACTCAAATGACCTTTATATCTACTACTATGGGCAAGAATCCCTTAGAAGAAATGGAGTAGCCATCATAGTCAAAAACAGAGTCTGAAATGCAGTACTTGGATGCAATCTCAAAAATGACAGAATGATCTCTATTCATTTCCAAGACAAACCATTCAATATCATAGTAATCCAAGTCTATGCCCTGACCAGTAATGCTGAATAAGCTGAAGTTGAATGGTTCTATGAAGACCTTCAAGACTTACTAGAACTAACACCCAAAATAAGATGTCCTTTTCATTACAGGGGAAAGGAATGCAAAAAAAGGAAGTCAAGAAATACCTGGAGAAAAGAAGAAATATGGCCTTGGAGTACAGATGAAGCAGGGCAAAGGCTAATAGAGTTTTGCCAAGAGAATGCACTGGTCATAGCAAACACCCTCTTCCAGCAACACAAGAGAAGACTCTACACATGGACATCACCAGATGGTCAATACCGAAATAAGATTGATTATATTCTTTGCAGCCAAAGATGGAGAAGCTCTATACAGTCAGCAAAAACAAGACCAGGAGTTGACTGTGCTTCAGATCATGAACTCCTTACTGCCAGATTTATACTTAAATTGAAGAAAGTAGGGAAAACCACTAGACCATTCAGGTATGACCTAAATCAAATCCCTTATGACTATACAGTGGAAGTGACAAACAGATTCAAGGGATTAGATCTGATAGACAGAGTGCCTGAAGAACTATGGAGAGAGGTTTGTGACATTGTACAGGAGGCAGGGATCAAGACCTGAAGTTTTGTAGTTTTAGATTACATTAGATGTATGACCCAGTTTGAGTTATTTTTTAGAACTTTTATTTTGTATTTGGGTGTAGCCATTTAACAGTGTTTAGATAGTTTTAGGTGAACTGTGCAGGGACTCAGCCATACCTCTCAATTACATAAGATGGAGAGGTAAAGATTGAAATCCACTCTTTTTTGCCTTTAGGTATCTAATTTTTTCAGGACTCTGTTAAAAATACTATCCTTTTTCCATTCTGTTGCCTTTGCACCTTTGTTGAATGTCTGTTATTGATGTAACTAGTACTATTTCAGTACTATCCATTTGATTCATTGATCTATTTATATAACTCATTACCAGTGCCACACTTTATCATCATAAATTTAGAATAAATCTTAAGATCAGGTATTGTTTTTCCTCTAGCTTCATCCTTTATCAAACTTGTTTTCACTATTCTAGGTCAGGAATTGGCAAACTTTTTTCTTTGAAGGGACAGATAGTTTTAAGCTTACAGCTGTATAGTCTCATATGGTACTTAACTCTGCCACTGTAATGCAAAAACAGCCATAGACAATATTTAAACTAATAGAGATGGCTATCTTCCAAAAAGACCTTATTTACAAAAGCATGCAGCAGGCTGGAAATACACTGCAGGTCATAGTTTGCTAAACCTTGATGTATGTCCTTTGCATTTTCACTTGAATTTTGGAATTATCTTATCTTTTTATAAAACTTTAAAAAAATTTGTTGAGATTTTGATTCACTTTTAATTGAACCTACTGATGAATTCAAGAAGAATTGACATTTTAACAATATAGTGAATCCCAACCAATGAATAAATTATACCTTATCATTTATTTATATCTTCTTTAATTTTTCCCATCAGTGTTTTACAATTTTCACTATACATATCTTGCACATATTTTGTCAGACTTATCCATAAATATTTAATATTTTTCATTGCTATTATTATTGTATTTTTAATTTCAATTTCTAGTTGTTATTCACTTCTATATAGAAATACTGTTGATATTATGTTTTGTTCTTACATCTGCAATATTGTGATACTAATTCATTGGTTCTGGCAGTTTTTTGGTACATCATCAAGTTTTCTACATAGATAAATATGTCATCTTTGAATTAAAAAATATTACTTTTATTTCACATCTGGTGACATTTCTTTCTTTTTCTTGTCTCATTACACTAGCTAAAACCTCCAGCACAACGTTAGATAGAAATGATGAGTGTAGACATCTTTGTTCCATTGTTTCCTTTAGGTGGAAAGTATTCACTCTTTTACCCCTAAGCATGTTGCTGACTGTAGGTTTTTTCTTCTCATCTATCACTAGTTTTCTGGCAGTTTTTATCAGAATAGATATTGAATTTTGTTAAAAATTTTTCTGAA
Organism: Bos javanicus; assembly: GCF_032452875.1. Lineage (NCBI taxonomy): Eukaryota > Metazoa > Chordata > Mammalia > Artiodactyla > Bovidae > Bos > Bos javanicus. The sequence goes on along the minus strand of NC_083869.1, from coordinate 53,119,464 downwards.
TCTATTGAAAGGTCATATGATTTTTTTTTAATCTTGTCAATACAGTTAATTACATTGATAGACTTTTCAAATGCTAGAATGAATCTGCATTCCTCGAACAAGTCCCACTGGTTCATGATCTGTTATCTTTTCTATCATTGGTTTCCATTTCTTAAAATTTTGTTTAGTGTTTTGCATCTATGTTGATAAAAGGTATTGATCTTTAAAGGATCTTTCCCCCTTAGCAATATATTTGTATGGTTTTATTCTTTACTGTCAACAATGCTTGTCCTGACAGAATGAAGAACTATTTCTTCCTCTTCAGTGTTGTGAAAAAGGTTTAACTAAAAATTCAGCTTCTCTGCTATATATAGGAATTTCCAGGTCATTCATTTTGAATGTTGATTGATTTTGTCTTTCAGGAAATTTATTTCATTTCACTTGTTGAATATATTGGCATAAATTTTCCTATAATATTTTCTTATTGTTCTTTTATTATTAATAGAATTTACTGAGATGTCACCTCCCTCATTCCTAATTTAGTAACTAGCATCTTCTTTGCTTTTTCTAAGATCTTTCTAAAGAATACAGTAAAGATGCTTCAAAAAAGAGAAACAAAGTTTTAGGAAATTGATGAAAACTTAACACTGCTCCTTAAATATCTCTTGGTTGTGTCTAATTCTTTGTGACCCCATGAACTGTAACCCACCAGATTTCTCTGTCTATGGTATTCTCTAGGCAAGAATACTGGAGTAGGTAGCCATTCCCTCCTCCAGGGATCTTCCCTACCCAGGGATAGAACCCAGGTCTCTTACATTGCAGGCAGATTCTTTACTGTCTGAGCCACCAGCACTTAAGAAACACAAAATAAAAGAGGTGAGAAAGAAGAGTTCCTCAATGAGTACTACCTGCCCCCCAGTGTGGATTAGCATCCTCTATCCCCGGTACTTTCCCTCAGTCAGAGCATTTTCATTAATTTCATTTGAGATGGTTAGTTGTTTGTCTGTTGCCTTTACTTTCATAGCACCAGAGCAGGCCATGGTGTGTGGCATGTGGTAGTTGCTTAAAAATCATTATTTTAATCACTTATAAATGAAGTAGCATAATCATTTATCAGATTCTGAACACTCTTCTGTGACTTACTATGGAGGGAGGTTTATCCTGAGGACAAACAAAGTCCCTTGAAGATTTAAATAAGGCTTAAAGCTCTACATTCAGAAAACGAAGATCATGGCATCCGGTCCCATCACTTCATGGGAAATAGATAGGGAAAGAGTGGAAACAGCGGAAACAGTGGAAACAGTGGAAACAGTGTCAGACTTTATTTTTTGGGTCTCCAAAATCACTGCAGATGGTGACTGCAGCCATGAAATTAAAAGACGCTTACTCCTTGGAAGGAAAGTTATGACCAACCTAGATAGCATATTCAAAAGCAGAGACATTACTTTGCCAACAAAGGTCCGTCGAGTCAAGGCTATGGTTTTTCCTGTGGTCATGTATGGATGTGAGAGTTGGACTGTGAAGAAGGCTGAGCACTGAAGAATTGATGCTTTTGAACTGTGGTGGTGGAGAAGACTCTTGAAAGTCCCTTGGACTGCAAGGAGATCCAACCAGTCCATCCTGAAGGAGATCAGCCCTGGGATTTCTTTGGAAGGAATGATGCTAAAGCTGAAACTTCAGTACTTTGGCCACCTCATGCAAAGAGTTGACTCATTGGAAAAGACTTTGATGCTGGGAGGGACTGGGGGCAGGAGGAGAAGGGGACAACAGAGGATGAGATGGCTGGATGGCATCACTGACTCAATGAACGTGAGTCTGAGTGAACTCCGGGAGTTGGTGATGGACAAGGAGGCCTGGCATGCTGCGATTCATGGGGTCGAAAAGAGTTGGACATGACGAGTGACTAAACTGAACTGAACTGAACTGAAGACATACTAAGATTAGCAGTGCAACATGTATACTTAGGGGATGGAAGACTCGGGGTGGGGAGCTAATTAAGGAGATATTGGTTGTATAAGGAGTATTTGGAGATAAAAAGTAACAGAATTTGTCTGACCACTTAGAGTAAAGAATGAGTGAGTAAGTGAGTGAGTGAAGTCACTCAGTCATGTCCGACTCTTTGCGACCCCATGAACTGTAGCCTATTAGGCTCCTCCATCCATGGGATTTTCCAGGTAAGAGTGCTGGAGTGGATTGCCATTTCCTTCTCCAGGGGATCTTCCCGACCCAGGAATTGAACCCTGGTGTCCAGCATTGCAGGTAGATGCTTTATCATCTGAGCCACCAGGGAAGACACAAAGAATGAGGGAAGATTAATATATTAACTGCTGCTGCTACTGCTAAGTCACTTCAGTCGTGTCTGACTCTGTGCGACCCCAGAGACGGCAGCCCACCAGGCTCCACCGTCCCTGGGATTCTCCAGGCAAGAACTAGAGTGGGTTGCCATTTCCTTCTCCAAAGCGTGAAAGTGAAAAGTGAAAGTGAAGTCTCTCAGTCGTGCCCGACCCTCAGCGACCCCATGGACTGCAGCCTTCTAGGCTCCTCCATCCATGGGATTTTCCAGGCAAGAGTACTGGAGTGGGGTGCCATTGCCTTCTCCGTAATATATTACAGTTCCCTACTAAAGTTTCGTTATCAGTGAAGCACTGATTCAGCCTAGTAGGTGCAATGGATTCACATGATTGAATTTCCCAAAAAAGTTAAATGCATCTCAAAAGATTAAATCTTTTGATTTTAACTGTTATATATTTCCTTAAAGCATTTTCAAGTTTTTCATTTTGTTGTCACCGACCCTGGGACAAGATATTATAAGTACATTCATTTTTCTGATAAATAAATTGAGATGAAGAGGAGTTGAATGACATTTCGAAGCTGCGTTAAAATTGTCAGCCTCCAGATTTGAACCCAGATATTTTTATTCTAAATCTGGCTTCTCCCCTGCCCTTGCTAATCACTTCCATGTATACTATGATGCTCTTATTAATGCAGTAATTAACTGTGAGGACAAACACACAATCAAAATTTAATAAAAATTCTGAAAAACTTGTGGTGAAGGTAGTCACCTATTTCCCTAGGGCAGCATTTTTTAATGCAGCAAGAAAACATGGTGTTATAAAAAGAAGATGGGCCCTGGCATTGTGAGATGTTCATTTCCCTTTCTTCCCTATAGTAAAAGGTTGATTTTAGAGCAAAAGGTTTAGCTTTTTTGTATCACTTCCCTATCATGCTAGGTAACTGCTTGGTGGTATGCAAGAATTTCCAAACCTTTTAAAAAATCATAAATTACCTTCCAGTCTGGAAGAATTAAATACAAAGACTGAAAACATGAATCAGTTTCTTCCTACTTATATAAATCAGCAGTTTCATTCTTTTTCACTGTAGTTTTCTTACTGAGGTTGCCCCAGCTTGACAAATGAGGCAGAAAAAGAGTTTGAGAAGGAAGGAAAGCAACTCAGCATTCAGTTACGCTATTTTCTGGATTTATTTCTACTAGAGAATATCCTTTGGTTTTCTTCTAGGACCAAAGACCATTAAGTTCCATGCAATGTGTGGTTTTCACTCACAGCAGGTCTCATTTGAGCAAGTTCTAATTCTAAACTGATTAAGTGCAGCTTGATTTCTGGATGGCATTTGCTTATAAGTTATAATAGTTTCCTTAGTTATTTGGCAGAATCCACACTGATGCTTACCTTGCATACAAGATATTTTTGTCAGCAGAAGTCATCTCTGACCACACTACCCACAGATCTAGAGTAAAAAGACACCACAAATGGCTGAAAATGTCAACATAAATAACTATCAATAAATATTATGGAATGTAGCGAAGCACTTGGCTTGCATCTTGCTAACCTATCAGAGCTAACTGTTTGGCTATTACTGCCACAAGGGATGTTCCCAGTTTAGCTACATACAGTATTTATCAAGTACCCATCACCATGGTATCTAAACACTTGGGCAATCTAATTAGGCTAGTCCAATTACTTGTGTACAAGTAGAGGAGGTACATTCCTTATATCCCACTCCACTGGAACCAATTTGATTGTGTTTTTAAAAGCAAGAAAAGCCTTCTGTGAGAATAGCTTTCTAGGCCTCTTGTTCCAAGATTAAAAGACTGTCTGAGTAAAGAAATGACTGTTTCCTATTCCTGAAGGTGATAATGTTCGGAAGCAAGCAACTCTCCAGTGATAGAAAACACCACAGACCAGAGATCTTGAATGAGAACATTCTACTCCCTTTTCTTTTGAACTTCACTCTGGGGGCAGGTAACTGAAAAGTGCTTTCTAAAAGCAGTTCACCTGAAGGTGAATTATTTCTAAGGACCTCCTTGGTGAAAACGCTGTGTTCTCTCCTGGCCTCGCAAGGCAGAGTCCTTCTCCTCTCTAGAAGAATTAACTAGGTCAGACATGAACTTAACCTTGATAATGAAGGCCTCCCCTCAGATTTTATTGCTGACAGATACAGAGAAATTAGGATAGAATTTCTGATGTGTGTGTGTGTGTTGGCATGTTTTTAGTAAGTCACATATACAGTGGCATCTGTCTGAATTCTGAACCCAATTCCCAGTCTTTCCCTCTGTGTTTGGGGTTGGGGACATATTATCCATTAGTATAATCACTAAGAAACATTTTTATAATTTAAAGCTAATCAAAGATTTTAGAAAGCTATGTCTGTTCCCTGAGGCAAGGTGGGAATATCATGTTCACATAGAAAAGTCATGGTTTGCCAGTACAGACCTCAGGATAAAGAGCAATTATCCTTTTGTACTGTCAAGATTTATCTCTGAAATTTATCAATAACTCGGGATGATATCAATCTAATTTATCTGATATTTTATTTTATTATATTTTCATAACTCAGTAACAAATAAGTCAACATGGCCTGTAATGTTTCAAAGTATAATTGAAAATTTCCCAGTAGTAACATTTACCTTGAAAATAGGTAGAATATTATTTTACTGTTTGGTGATTCCATCTATATTATGCATATTATTCTTGCATATTGCTCAGTTCAGTTTTTAAACATACTTATGTTCACTTGTCACCTCTTAACATTATAGTCTCTACATGTGTCTTATTGATTTGTTCTTACTATCATGGCTTTGGATATAATTATGAGTTTTTTTTTAAGTTGATATTCTTTCTGTGCCTCAACCCTCCCACCTCCATCCTGTTCTTGGAGTTTGCACTTCTCTTTTATATCCATTATGGGTGGTGAAATGTTTCTGCTCTCCCAATATACATTTTAAAAATTGTGTCAGTTCATGGAACTTATTCTGTGCAGCTACTGAAGTTCCTTTAGCTAACTATTCATTTCCTTTCTCATCAGAATCATTTGCAATTATATTTTCAGAATTTCACTTTTTAGTGTTCTATTCCTCTTGAGCCATCTTCCTATAAAATTCTCACCAAGGGTTCTTACACAAATTTTTCTCTGGCCCTTAAAATGATGGTTGTAATGATTGAACATCTCCTTCATGATAGGAATTTTATATGCATTATCTCATTTTCTCTCTACCAGCACCGTATAAGATAGATTCATTATCTTCATTGTGCCAGTATGAAGATTGGCGTTCAGAGAAGACAAGCATAGGCTGCAATAGACAGAGCAGGATCAATGTTCAGGTCTGTTTGGCTTAAAAACCTATACATCTATCCATTACATTTTGGCATACACATCTGAGGAGCCAGAATTGAACTTTTGTATGTTATTTATTCCTGTAAATGAATGAGTAATATAACCATCCCTATATCAGTGTCAAATTCCAAATATCAAATATGTCAGTTGGATTATGTTTGACTACAGTTGACAGAAAGACAGCTCAAAAGGATTTAGGCAGTGAGGAGATGTGTTAGTTCATGTAATGAGAAAGGGTTACAGGAGACTGGGGGGGATTATAGGATTTATTGATACAGTGATTCAAAGATGGGTGTGGAGGACCCAGGCCCATTCTATCACTGCTCTGCCATCCACAGGGCTGGCTTCATTCTCATGCTCATTGCCCTCATTGTAGAAGGTGACCCCAAATAGCAACACAACCTTGTCCTTCCTCTGTAACATATGGTGGGAGGTAGAAGAGCCCATTTCCCAGAAATCTGAAGCAAACATCTCTTTTCACCTAATTACTTTGAACTGCATCACATGCTTATTTCTTAAAATAGCAAGGAAAAGCAGGTTGACTTGGATTAGGCAAGGCTGAATTCCGGATCAGAGCCTGGGGTCTGCTAAGAGCAGCATGGAAGTTCCATTTAGAAGGAGAGGAGAAAGTAATTGCAGTACAGGTAGGCTTTGGCATCTCCTCTCCAACTCATTGACTGTAGAACACTCACATGCTCCTTTCTACTCCAACCTTTACCTCTGAAACCTTCACAGCTATTTGAAGCCACTCACTTCTCTCTAGTCTCATCCAGCTACTGTAGCTAGTACCAAGAACCAAGGTTTGTGCTCAGTTTTCTACCAGGTATAATGAGACTTCTCTAACTAAACGACAGCTATCTACCGCCAAAGCACTTACTATTCAAAAGTAGAGGAAAAGGGTGTAACTAAAACTAAGATTTCTATTTGTAAAAGTGAACAATGGAGAGCATAAGGTAGTGCTTTGTCCATAAAACAGATGATATTCTGCTGAGCAGGAATTCTGTGCCCTGGCTGTGGAGTGATTTTCTAGATCAGATAGTCTGATGGCTCCTAATCCTATTTTCTGGGAAATTCTCACTTATTCACTGTCTCCCATGGTCAGAGTAGAGAAAGAGAGAGTGAAGGATAGTCTTTAGTAGCATCCATGTCCTCAAGGGCCCAGGGAAATTTTAAGGAGTTGTCTAACCTTTCAGGGACAGTCTGTTTTAAAAATTGAGAATACTTTGGGTTTATTGGTTTTTCATTTCTAGTGAATTATATAAGCTTTCAATCATTTTAGAAATCTTTTGTGGAAACTTCATCCTCTTAGCAATAAGCTTCTGTGTTCTGCCACTTTTCTCTCCCACTCTGTTTATTGATGCTTCTTGGGGCTTCCCAGGTGGCTCAGTGGTAAAAAAAAAAAAAAAAAAAAATCCATCTACCAATGCAGGAGACACAGGTTCAACCCCTGCATTGGGAAGATCCCTTGGAAAGGGAAATGGCAACTCCAGTGTTCTTGCCTGGGAAATCCCATGGACAGAGGAACATGGTGGGCTACAGTGCATGGTGTCACAAAGAGTCAGACAAGACTTAGCAGCTGAACAGCAGCAGCAGCAGCAGGATCTTCATCTTAGAACTTTCTTCAAGATAAATTGAAGCAATAGGTGGATATTCTTCTCATGGAGGGATGCTAGAAAAAGCTAACATAGACCAACATCCTGAGTTTTTAACTCAGGATTTAATTTTTTCTAACAGTATATTGTGGATAGACACATGGTCTGTGTTCCATACTACAGCATATTTGAGTCTAATAAGATGTTCTATTGCTATATGACAAAAATCATTACAAACTTCATAGCCTGGAATAATGGGGTCCTTGAAGCCCTAACTAACTCCTGCATTCAAACTTTGCTCTGTATAAAATTTGTTAAATCATACTTGTTTCTATGTTTTCAAAAATGACATCTGAGTATATTTCTCCTTCTTCCTCCATATTTAGTATAATTCTTCAACTCCTGAATGTCTTTTCCACTCTGTAATCCCAGAAGTTCTAGGAGAGCCAATGGGAACATCAGTTGCATTTATATGTTGTAATCCAAGTCTATGCCCCGACCAGTAATGCTTAAGAAGCTTAAGTTGAACAGTTCTATGAAGACCTACAAGACCTTCTAGAACTAACATCCCAAAAAGATGTCCTTTTCATCATAGAGGACTGGAATGCAAACGTAGGAAGTCAAGAAACACCTGGAGTAACAGGCAAATTTGGCCTTGGAGTACAGAATGAAGCAGGGCAAAGGCTAATAGAGTTCTCCCGAGAACACACTGGTCATAGCAAACACCCTCTTCCAACAACACAAGAGAAGACTCTACACATGGATATCACCAGAAGGTCAATACCAAAATAAGATTGATATATTCTTTGCAGCCAAACATGGAGAAGCTCTATACAGTCAGCAAAAGACCAGGAGCTGACTGTGGCTCAGATCATGAAGTCCTTATTGCCAAATTCATACTGAAATAGAAGAAAGTGGAGAAAAACCACTAGACCACTCAGATATAACCTAAATCAAATCCCTTATGATTATACAGTGGAAGTGATAAATAGATTTAAGGGACTAGATCTGATAGACAGAGTGCCTGATGAACTATGGACAGAGGTTCATGACATTGTACAGGAGACAGGAATCAAGACCATCCCCAAGAAAAATAAATGCAAAAAAGCAAAATGGCTGTCTGAGGAGGCCTTACAAATAGCTGTGAAAAGAAGAGAAGTGAAAAGCAAAGAAGAAAAGGAAAGATAAACCCATTTGAATGCAGAGTTCCAAAGAATAGCAAGGAGAGATAAGAAAGGCTTCCTCAGCAATCAAAGCAAAGAAATAGAGGAAAATAATAGAATGGGAAAGACTAGAGATCTCTTCAAGAAAATTAGAGATAGCAAGAGAACATTTCATGCAAAGATGGGCTCAATAAAGGACAGAAATCGTATGGACCTAACAGAAGCAAAAGATATTAAGAAGAGGTGGCAAGGATACACAAAATAACTATACAATGAAGATTTTCATGACTCAGATAATCACGATGGTGTGATCACTCACCTAGAGCCAAACATCCCCAAATGCAAAGTGAAGTGGGCCTTAGGAAGCATCACTACGAACAAAGCTAGTGGAGGTGATGGAATTCCAGTTGAGCTATTTCAAATCCTGGAAGATGATGCTGTGAAAGTGCTACACTCAATATGCCAGCAAATTTGGAAAACTCAGCAGTGGCCACAGGACAGGAAAAGGTCAGTTTTCATTCCAATCCCAAAGAAAGGCAATGCCAAAGGATGCTCAAACTACCGCACAATTGCACTCATCTCACACGCCAATAAAGTAATGCTCAAAATTCTCCAAGCCAGGCTTCAGCAATATATGAACTGTGAACTTCCAGATGTTCAAGCTGGATATGGAAAAGGCAGAGGAACCAGAGATCAAATTGCCAACATCCGCTGGATCATCAAAAAAGCAGAAGAGTTCCAGAAAAACATCTATTTCTGCTTATTGACTATGTCAAAGCCTTTGACTGTGTGGATCACAATAAACTGTGGAAAATTCTGAAAGAGATTGGAATACCAGACCACCTGACCTGCCTCCTGAGAAACCTGTATGCAGGTCAGGAAGCAACAGTTAGAACTGGACATGGAACAACAGACTGGTTCCAAATGAGAAAAGGCATACGTCAAGGGTATATATTGTCACCCTGCTTATTGAACTTATATGCAGAGTACATCATGAGAAATGCTGGGCTGGAAAAAGCACAAGCTGGAATCAAGATTGCTGGGAGAAATATCAATAAAATATCAATAACCTCAGATATGCAGATGACACCACCCTTATGGCAGAAAGTGAAAAAAAACTAAAGAGCCTCTTGATGAAAGTGAAAGAGGAGAGTGAAAAGTTGACTTAAAGCTCAACATTCAGAAAACTAAGATCATGGCATCCGATCCCATCACTTCATGGCAAATAGGTGGGAAAACAGTGGAAACAGTGGCTGACTTTATTTTTCTGGGCTCCAAAATCACTGCAGATGGTGATTTCAGCCATGAAATTAAAAGATGCTTACTCCTTGGAAAGAAAGTTATGACCAACCTAGACAGCATATTTAAAACCAGAGATGTTACTTTGTCAACAAAGGTCCGTCTAGTCAAGCTATGGTTTTTCCAATGGTCATGTATGGATATGAGAGTTGGACTATAAAGAAAGCTGAGCACAGAAGAATTCATGCTTTTGAACTGTGGTGTTGGAGAAGACTCTTGAGAGTCCCTTGGACTGCAGGGAGAGCCAACCAGTCCATCCTAAAGGAGATCAGTCCTGGGTGTTCATTGGAAGGACTGATGTTGAAGCTGAAACTCTAGTACTTTGGCCACCTGATGCGAAGAACTGATTCATTTGAAAAGATCCTGATGCTGGGAGAGATTGAGGGCAGGAGGAGAAGGGGACGACAGAGGATGAGATGGTTGATGGCATCACCAACTCTATGGACATGGTTTTGGGTGGACTCCAGAAGTTGGTGATGGACAGGGAGGCCTGGCGTGCTGCGGTTCATGGGGTTGCAAAGAGTTGGACACGACTGAGCAACTGAACTGAACTGAATACTAGTTTCAGCCAGATTTTAAAGTTCTATATTTCTGAGCAACATTCTGGAACCAGAAAAGAGATCTGTGCCCTAAGAGGTTAAAGCAGGAATGGTGGTTTAACATAGCCAAGGACTGAAGAGTGAAAAAAGAAAGAACTTAATTTTTTTTTAATATAATATCATGTATGAAACAAGTCGCCAGTCCAGGTTCGATGCACGGTACTGGATGCTTGGGGCTGGTGCACTGGGACGACCCAGAGGGAGGGTAGGGGAGGGAGGAGGGAGGATGGTTCAGGATGGGGAACACGGGTATACCTGTGGCAGAGTCATTTCGATATTTGGCAAAACTAATACAATATTGTAAAGTTTAAAAATAAAATTAAAAAAAAAACACATAAGAGCAAGAATCAATCCTAAGATACACAGTTTATACATTTTTAATGGAAGATATCAAGAAGTTAATTACAGATAGGTCTGCATAAATATCAGTGAACTTTACATGTGATGCATCTCCTTAAGGGTTATTTTCATTTAGCTCAGTTGGTAAAGAATCTGCCTGCAGTGCAGGAGACCTGGGTTCGAGTCCTGGGTTGGGAAGATCCCCTGGAGAAGGAAATGGCAACCCACTCCAGTATTCTTCCCTGGAGAATCCCATGGACAGAGGAGCCTGGCAGGCTACAGTCCATGGGGTCACAAGAGTCGGACACAACTTAGTGACTAAACCACCACCACCATGTTAAATTACAAATGTAGTTTTGTCACAGAAATAAACAGATTGGACCTATCGTATATGTTTCCTTCTGAGAAATCTCCTAGCCCCTCACTTTTAACCTAGGAGTACTAGCAACAAAGTGAGTTTGTGATGGCCAGCAAATAACACACAGATATGTCCTCATTTTATCTCATCACTATTATATTCATTTTCTTTTGATGACTCATTATCTTACAGTTCTGTAGCTTAGAAGTCTGGCATGGGTCTTAACTGGGTTAAAATCAAGATGTTGGCAGGACTGTGTTTTTTTCTGAAGACTCTAGGGAAGAATTCATTTTCTTGCCTTTTCCAGCTTCTAAAACCACCCACATTCCCCAGCTCATGGACCCCTTCTTCCATCTTCACAACCACCAACAAATGGAAACACTATCCTGTATCTCTCAGAACATTCCTCCATACTCATATCTCCCTCTGGCCACTACCAGCAAAGCCCTCTTTTATGGAACCATATGATTAGATTGGGGTCCACCAAATAATCCAGGATAATATCCGCATCTCAAGGTCCTTCATTTAATCATATCTGCAAAGTCCCTTCTACCATGAAGAAAACATGCTCCAGGTTCCAGAGACTAGGACCTGGGCATCTTTAGGGGTCTGTTATTCTGCCTACCACACAAGTTGAGTAGTATATAACATTGCTTAAATGATAAATAGTTAAAATCCTACATCGTCCTCACCAAAATAATGAAACAATAAATGTTTAATGAATGTCAGCTATGAGCAGAGAAGTAGGAAAAGATAAGCAGGAACACAAGGCTGGCAAAAGAAAAGACCCCATAAGAATTTTTTTAAAAAACCCATACTTTTAAAAAGTTTATGTTCTTATTATGAAAATAAAATTATCAATGATAACTACCTTGCAAATAAGTGCTAAACAGAAGTGAGTTGATTTAATCTTCAAGCAAATTCCATCTATAATTTAGTATAAATCATGATGTGTATGTGCTCCATCATGTCTGACTCTGCAACATTATGGGCTATAGCCCATTGGGCGCCCCTATCCATAAAATTCTCCCGACAAGATCTTCCCAACCCAGGGATTGAACCCTGTGTTTTCTTGCATTGGCAGGTAGCTTCTCTTACTACTGAGCCACCTGGAAAGCCCAATAAATTGTGATAGAGATTCAGAAAAGAAAAATATATTAAAGAGAAACAGGTAAAAATGCTTTGAGGTGTATTTTGTAGGTTTAGTATGAGTATTAATAGTAGTCTGGAGAATAGTTACCACTGTTGTTAAACCTGTATACAGTCTAAGTTTCAAATCCCACAGGATGGAAAATACTGTGAAGATATTCATCTGAATCTTAACAGTATGCTGATGTAACACTCCCATTGCCTCCTAAAAGCCTTCTTCACTGTCTCGATTCTATTTTCTTTTTATTTTCAATCATGGTATTGTTTTTAGCATACAGAGCAAAATTTGGCAACAGCTTTGAGTTCTGAATGACTAATGAATTGTTCGTCTGTGTGAAGGATCTCCCTGGTGCAAGCTCTGTGTGAGTCTCTATTCCTCCCTATTCAGAGATGACATGGTTGATTGTGGCGATATCACCCATGTATGCAGACCCAGCTGAAAAGACAAATGAGAGACCAGCATTCCTTTCTAAAACCCCATGCCCTTAAACTATGTCCTTTGTCTGCAGGCGCAATTTGCTGTTTGACAAGCCTGTACTCTGACTCTTCCTTTTTTGTGCAGCCTACATGACCATCTCCTTCTGAATAAGTCACCCTGTTCCTTTTGCTGCAGTTGATCTGCCAGTTATTTTTTCTTAGAGAAGCCCAGAGTTCTGATATACTTGTAGTTCAAGTCACCTTTATTCCAATCCTTTGATGAGAAATTCCAACTTTCTATTTGAAGTTGAATACATAGACAATCCTGTAAAGTCAAATATACAGGCCACAGACAGCTGTAGAATCATTCAAGTTCACAACACATAACTTGATACAATAGCACTTCCCAAAAAAGAAGAAATATGAGAATGATTTAATTCACATTGGTATAAATTTGTTTGCAAGGATATTCTTCTCTCCACTATGAAAGAATCAGAATTTTAATTGTTTTCAGATATTGGAATGGCTAGCTATGTGGAAAGCTTACATTCTGTTGGGACTCAGAGCCCCGAGTTTAGACCTTAAAATTTTACTATAACTAACATCGAATATTTATTATGAGCCAAGTACTAATCTAAGCACATTAAATGTGTCAGTTTCAGCTTTTATAGCAATCCTAGGAGATATGTATTATTATTATCTCTATTTTGCAGAAAAGAAAAATTGAGGTGTAGAAAAATTATCTTAGTTTATTCAGCTGTTAAGTAGAGACTGGCATTCAAACCTAGGTAGTATAACGCCAAAGCCATTTTTTAGCTGCCACCGAAGTATACATCCTCTCTTATGTCTCATCTTAGAGAATGAAAAAGTGAAAGTGTTAGCTGCTCAGTTGTGTTTGACTCTTTGCAACCCCATGGACTTTAGCCCGCCAGGCTCCTCTGTCCAGGGATTCTCCAGGCAAGAATACTGGAATGAGTAGCCCTTCACTTCTACAGGGTATCTTCCTGACTCATGGATCGAACCTCAGTCTCCTGCATTGCAGGCAGATTATTTACTGTATGAGCCACCAGAGAAGCCCCAACCTACCACAAGATTGAGCCCAGTGAGAAAAGTCAAGATTTAGAACAAATGCCTAGAACAGGCCTAGAACACTGCAGGTTGAATAAATGAATGAACAAACAAATTTGCCATGTCATGGATCAAACATTTGAAGGATAAACACAAATGTAGGTACCAAATAGAAACCAAAAAAGATAATGACAACAACAGTTGTGATTTGTTGAGCATTAGCTATATACCCAAACTGTGCTAAAGGTTTTCTCTAAGCTATGTAACTTAAATACCATGATCAGGCAGCTATCACTCTCTCCATTTTTTAAATAAGGAAACTAAGACCCAGAAATTTATGTGGCTTGTCTAAGATCAGACCACTAGTAACTTATAGAACAAGATTTAAATCTAAGTCTCTGGTTCCAGGATCCAAAGACTTAATCTCTTGTATACTAACGTACTTTAGTCAGGTAGAACTTAGTCTCTATCAGCAGACATATATCATATGAATCTATAAAGGTGAATCCAAGGTCATATTTTATAATCCAGACAAAGAACTATTTTAGCAAACTCTGAAGGTCTGAGAATACAGGACAACTTCCAGACCTGAGAGCTGAAAATGGAGATTTGCTTCTACGTATGCAAGCATGGTGCTCTGAGTGTCTATACTTGAATAGAAAGTACATAAGAAATAAGAAATACATAAGAAAGATAGGGAGAGGATCACAAGACTCCCATTACAAGACTCCCATTACTAGAGGGACCCAAGGTATACCTGATCTCATCACCACCAAAAAGATTCAAGCAAAAGGGGACCAGTGTTTCACACTGAAGTTAATTTTAGGCTGAGACAAGCTGCAGAGGTGACATGGTTTTCAGGTCCCCCACAGAGGGCATGTAGACTAGTTTCTTAAGTGCCCATCACTGCTGAAGGTCAGACAGACCTTGGATGTCAGGGAGGAACTGAGCTCACTGGTTGCAGTTCACTGTTCCAAGGATGGACAAGCGACTTGACACTGCAGGAGTCAGGCTCCACCTGAAAAGGCTCTTGTATGTATATGTGTTAGTTGCTCAGTTGTGTCCAACTCTTTGTGACTCGATGAACTGTAGCCCAACAGGCTCCTCTGTCCGTGGAATTCTCCAGGCAAGAATACTAGAGTGGGTTGCCATTCTCTTCTCCAGGGGATCTTTCTGACCCAGGGATCAAACCCATGTCTCCTGCATTGCAGGCAGATTCTTTATCATCTAAGTCTTGCTCCTGCTCAAAGTTCTTAGAATACACCCCTTCTCTGCCCTTAACCACATTCCAGATTTCTTTTTTAATTTATAACATCTACTTTTTTCTGTCTCCTATGCAAAAACCTCAACTTTTTCTGTATTTCTAGTGCTATCGTATTACTTCTTGGTGTCAGCACATTTTCTGTGTCATGCATACCATCCTTCTTATTGGAGTATGATAGGAAGGGTTTGAAGCTCATGAGACTGATGCCTCAGACTGAGTTTGCTTTCTCTTTGTCATATCACCTACCAGACCAGTCAAATGCTGTGCAAAAGACACATAAAATCAAGGGTACCCATGTGGTCACTTCTGCCTGCCTCTGCCAATTCCATGCATTGGCAAATCCCAAATGTCATGCTTTCAACAGCCTGCACACATTGAGGGATCCAATGGGTCACTGGAGATCAGAACCCTCTTTAATTGTTTTATGTATTTTAAGTTGCTTTGCACGTTGCAGGTTTCTGAAAGTGAGTACTTTCTCTCTATCAGCTGGTAAACCAACCTGACTGCCTAAACAGAATGAGTTAACTGGGTTAAAACATCCCAGGCCAAAGGAAACCATTGACAAATTACTGGAAAAGAATTCTTGGGCATACACATTAGTTCTTCTAGCTTTAACCACACTACCTCCATTCTACAATTATATTTTCTTCGAGAACAATGGGCTAATGGCATGCCTACTGAGAAAACGATATGTCAGAAAGCTAAAAAACACAGTGTATGTTATTGCTTGAACAATAATTGAAGATTACTATGAACAATATTCATGCAATATAATATGTTAAGAAGCAGCTTTAGGTTTTGTTTTGAATCATTTTGGCTCAGTGTAAACTGATACTCTCAGATAAAAAATCAAAGTAGAGCACAAAAATGCATATACATGATGGACAAAACTCAAAAATTGGCTCATTGTTCAAACATGAGGAACTATCACTATTAATGCCTATAAAGAGCCCAAAGATGAGACAAATGGACTATATGCACGTGTTGTTGTTGTTGCTAAGTCACCTCAGTCATGTCTGACTCTGTGCGACCCCATAGACGGCAGCCCACCAGGCTCCCCCGTCCCTGGGATTCTCCAGGCAAGAACACTGGAGGGGTTGCCATTCCCTTCTTCAATGCCTGAAAGTGAAAAGTGAAAGGGAAGTTGCTCAGTCGTGTCCGACTCTTAGCGACCCCATGGACTGCAGCCCACCAGGCTCCTCTGTCCGTGGGATTTTCCAGGCAAGAGTACTGGAGTGGGGTGCCATCGCCTTCTCCGATGCACATGTTAGAAGACTCAAATGATTTTTAAGTTAATTAATGGACCTCACCACAGATATTACATGATAGACATACTATTTGTTGTTCAGTTGCTAAGTCGTGTCTGATTCTTTGTGACCCCATGCACTGCAGCACACTGGGCTTTCCTATCCTTCACTATCTCCCAGAGTTTTCTAAAACTCATGTCCATTGAGTCGGTGATGCCATCCAACCGTCTCATTCTCTGTCGTCCCCTTCTCCTCCTGCCCTCAATCTTTCCCAGCATCAGGGTTTTCCCAGTGAGCCAGCTCTTTGCATCAGGTGGCCAAAGAATTGGCGCTTCACCTTCAGCATCAGTCCTTCCATTAAATATTCAGGGTTGATTTGCTTTAGGATTGACTAGTTTTATCTCCTTGCTCCCCAAGGAACTCTCAAGAATCTTTTCCAGTACCACAATTAGAAAGCATCAAGCTCTTCAGCGCTCAACCTTCCTTAGGATCCAACTCTCATATCCATACATGACTACTGGAAAAACCATAGCTCTCATTATTCAGACCTTTGTCAGCAAAGTGATGTCTCTGCTTTTTAATACACTGTCTAGATTTAGTATTGATTGATTTCAAAATTTGCAATTTGTGCAATTCCATTAAATTGGTTCAATTTAATAAAAAAGGTAAAGAACCTCAACTCAGCCCTGCTGATTCATGTACAAACCATAAAGAAATTGCTGGGCCAAGAATGAGAATAATATTTTATAACACTGAATCTTTACTCTCTGTAGTAGTCTTTAATGGTGCAGTGTGAGAATTAATTAAGCTAAATGAATATCTACATTATTTGCTTTGCAACTGAACTGAACTGAAAGTAGAAATATCCAAAGGCAATGGTAAAACATATATTTAAGCTTAGTTTAAACTCTTAATTTGAATAAATAAGCAGATAAAAAAGTTAAGGAGATGACACTTTTGCATTCTTTTTCTTTTGACAGTTATTGAAAAGTTGAATTTTAAAAATACATATATCAGATAGGCAATTTGCATCTCTCCATATTGGAATAACTGCTAATAGACTTTCTTTCCAATTTGAAATAACTGTACAATTCAACAAAATAGAAGATGCATTAAGATATTGAAAAAATAAAATGAAAGGAATCACATGAAATGGGCCTGGTGACTGCTAAGTGGATGCAAAATGTTTTTGGGATACACTTTGATGTTGCAGCATAGGAAAATGAAAAACTTTTCATTTGAGTATGGTAGCGTTGTTGAGTTAAAGAGGTAGAGGCTGGAGTTCAGGACTGTTAAATTGGCTAGAATTCATGTAGGGTGACATAAGAAAAGAAAGAGCTTTGCAAACAGGACTTCCAGAAATCTGCATGGCAGTCTCTATGCTGTGTACCTAAGAACTGTGTTATACATGCAAAAGGCTTCCATGAGGCCAAGAAGAGATATTCTGTTTCAGGATTGAGAGTGGAAGAAAGATGTCTTACAGTACTGAGGTCTCACAGAACTGAGAGACATTGGAGCTTCAGTTTAGTCAAAGTAGAGAAATCTCTCTGAGCAATTTTTTAGGTGAGACCTTAGAAAGGCCGTAGCTATCTAATAAGACATATAGTTGAGTTCAAAAGTGAAATAGACCAACCTTAACAGAAAAATAGCCAAGTCTTACAAGACCGAAAAGTATCTGACTGAAGCTTAACTATCCTTCATTAAAAACTTCTCCTCCTTAAGGAAAAGCAACCTAACACAGATTCCATACAATGTATCATAGCCAAAGATGCAGTGAAGGTTGCTGGAGATGTGACAAAGTAGAAGATATGACCCACAATCAAGAAAAAAGCAGACAACAGAAATAGACTTGAAGATGATCACAATAATGAAGTCAGCAAAAAAAAAAAAGAATTTGAAGCAGGTATTGTAAATGTCTAAAGCCTTAAAAGAAAAGATGGTCAAATTGAGCAAACAGAAGGGGAACCTCAGCATAGAGATGTAGAAAAAGAGAAGGGGGGGAAGGAAAGAAGAGGAAGAATTATTTAACCTAATAAATATTTTAGAACTGAAAAGTAAAATATTGAAAGTAAACAAATTTACTTTATAATAAATGGGCCTAACAATAGACAGGTATTTATATTATAAAGGGTTGGCAAACTTGAAGACAGATGAATAGATATTATCCAGCAAGAAGAACAGAAAAAGAAAAAAAAGCTTTTTAAAAACAGAACAGAACTTCACTGACTCGCAGAACAAAATCAATGTAACATGCTATAATTTGACATAGAGTGGGAGAGTAGAAAAAGAGTAAGCACAAAAGAATGAAAACTATATAGATATATGAAAACATAGTCAAAATTTCCCAAATTTTGTGAAAAACTCCAACTTATAAATTTAACAAGCTCAGAAAACCTTAAGCAAAAAAAAAGAAGATGCAATACAATACAAAGCAAAAATAAAAACACTAAACTATATATTTTAACTTAAAACCAAAGATGGAAATAAAAATCTTAAAAGTTTGTGGAGAATAAAACACAATTCATGCAAATATATAGAAACTATAAATTATGACTGAATTTTCATTAAAAACAAAGAAAAAGCATTGTTAAAGTGCTGGTAAAAAGTCAACCCAGTGTCTTGGCACTTTTATTCAAAATTGTACTAGATTTTCTATCCAGTGCATCCTAAGGTAATCTATAAAAACAGTACTGGAAATAATAAGCAAATTTGTAAGCACCATAGGATCAAAATCAATTTTTTAAAAAAAGCAATTGTATATCTGTATATTATTGGGCTTCTCATGTGTGCAGTGGTAAATCTACTGCAGTGCAGGAGATGCAAGAGATGTGGGTTTAATCCCAGGTTAGGAAGATCCCACTCCATTATTCTTGCCTGGAGAATCCCCATGAACAGAGGAGCCTGGTGGGCTACAGTCCATGGGGTTGCAATGAGTCGGACAAGACTGAGTAGATGCACACACACATACACACACACATTAGCAGCAAACAACCAAAAATGGAAATTTCAAAAGTTTAAATTAAAACTTCCATTAAAAATGGCTTTGAATACTTAGCAATAAATTTATCAAGTCATATAATACTAATACATCAAAGGCTACAAAACATTGCTGAAAATTTACAAGACCTATGTGAATAGAAGAATATACCATGTTCATGGTTTAGAAGATTCAATTTTAGTAAGATGTCAGCTCTACTTAGATTCATCCATAGAGTCAACACAAATTCAAAAATGCTTGTTGAAAACCAAATTTTCAACAAGCATTTCTGTAGACATGAGATGCTGATTCTAAAATGATTAAGAGAATGAAAGCAACTTGGAACAGTTGAAACAATCATAAAAAGAAGCAAAATATTAATGGGCAAAGAAAAGTCCTTTCAACAAATAGCACTGGAGCAATTAAATAAGAAAATGGAAAAAAGAAAAGAAAAACATTGGTCCCCATCTCACAATATACAAAAGATATATATTGTGAGATGTATATTGCATACAATATACAAAAGATAATTTGAGTTAGACCATAGACTTAGAAGTAACATTTAACTCTACATGCCTTTTAGAAGAAAATATTATAGGACACATTTAAGACCTGGGAAGTAGGCAAAGATTTTTTTGACAAGTCATAGAAATCAATAACCTCAAAAGGAAGTTTATTATTATTGGATTTTACAAAAATCATCATTTAGAAAACAAAATGGCAAGCCATAGATTGGGAAAAAATGTTTATAATGCATGCATACATGCATGCTAAGTTGCTTCAATCTTGTCTGACTCTTTGCGACTCTATGGGCTATAGCCCACCAGGCTCCTCTGTCCATGAGATTCTCCAGGCAAGAATACTGGAGTGGGTTGCTATTTCCTTCTCTAGGGGATCTTCCCGACTCAGGGATTGAACCTGAGTCTCCTATGTCTCCTGCACTGGCAGGCTGGTCCTTTACCACTAGCACATACATCTGACAAAAATACCTGTATATATGTCTATATATATATATATATATACACACACATATATATATATATATGTATATATATAAAACAAAATCAATAAGAAGACAACAGGCAATGATATTTTTAAAAAATGAACAGAAGACTTGAACAAACTTTCAGACAAACAGTGGTCAAAGAAGACATGAAAAGTTTCTTGGCGTTAATTAATAGTCATCAGGGAAGTGCAGATTAAAACTACAGATTAAAACCTTACACCTATGAGAAGGGCTAAAATTAAAAAGACTAATAACAAATGTTGGTGAAAATAGTGAGCAACTAGAACTCTTGTATATTGCTGGTGAGAGTGTAAAATGGTACAACCATTTTGGAAAAATGTTCAGTTCAGTTCAGTTCAGTCGCTCAGTCGTGTCCGACTCTTTGCGACCCCATGAATCACAGCACGCCAGGCCTCCCTGTCCATCACCAACTCCCGGAGTTCACTCAGACTCACGTCCATCAAGTCAGTGATGCCATCCAGCCGTCTCATCCTCTGTCGTCCCCTTCTCCTACTGCCCCCAATCTCTC
The DNA here is from genome assembly GCF_032452875.1 of Bos javanicus. Lineage (NCBI taxonomy): Eukaryota > Metazoa > Chordata > Mammalia > Artiodactyla > Bovidae > Bos > Bos javanicus. Next base: position 53,098,844 of record NC_083869.1, on the reverse strand, counting down.
CCAGCATCAGAGTCTTTTCCAATGAGTCAACTCTTTGCATGAGGTGGCCAAAGTACTGGAGTTTCAGCTTTAGCATCATTCCTTCCAAAGAAATCCCAGGGCTGATCTCCTTCAGAATGGACTGGTTGGATCTCCTTGCAGTCCAAGGGACTCTCAAGAGTCTTCTCCAACACCACAGTTCAAAAGCATCAATTCTTCGGTGCTCAGTTTTCTTTAGAGTCCAACTCTCATATCCATACATGACTACTGGAAAAACCACAGCCTTGACTAGACGGACCTTTGTTGGCAAAGTAATGTCTCTGCTTTTGAATATGCTATCTAGGTTGGTCATAACTTTCCTTCCAAGGAGCAAGTGTCTTTTAATTTCATGGCTGCAGTCACCATCTGCCGTGATTTTGTTAGGCAGTTCTTAAAAATCAAACATACTCCTACCTATGATCCAAAAATTGTACTCCTAGTTATATACCAAAGAACAGTAAAAACATTTGTCAACCAAAAGTCTTGTACAAGAATTCACAAACTCTGTTCATCATAGCCAAAACCATAAAAGTGACTCATTTGTTCATCTAAAGGAGAATTTATCAACAAATCACATAACAGAATACTATTAAGCATTAAGGGCTTCCCTGGTAGCTCAGATGATAAAGAATCTGCCTGCAATGCAGGAGACCTGGGTTCAATTCCTGGGTCGAGAAGATACCCTGGAGAGGCGAAAGGAAACCCACTCCTGTATTTTTGTCTGGAGAATCCCATGGATAGAAGAGCCTGGGGGACTACAGTCCATGGGGTCACAAGGAGTCCGACACTACTGAGAGATGAACACTTACAATAATCAAGCGTTAAAAAAGAAGAATGAACTATCAATGCACAAAATAGCATGATGATCTTAAAATTTGATTTGAGGAAAAGAATTCAAACACACAATACTATGTAACTGCGTGATCCATTTATATGAAGTTCACAAACAAGCAAAATTATTATGAGCTCAGAAGAATGGTTGCATATGAGAAAGATGGGGATTGACTGGAAAGATGTCTAAAGGCATTTTTAGAAGTGAGAATGATGTACTAACTTATTTGGGGTGTTTGTTACTTGAGTTTATCAAAACTAATCAAGCTATACACTTAAGGTGTATGCATGCCACTATTTGAATTTTATCTCAGTTTTACTTGAGCTAAAAATTAAATGGAAAGTAATTGAAAAATCATTATGGTTTCTTTATCATTTTATTCTGTTTTGATTCTCCTGGTTCCAGGAGACATCTCATTCATTGTTTCATTAGTCTTCCATGGTTCCAATGATTCTAATATTGACTCAGAAAGAAAGGAAGTGAAGTTGCTAAGTCATGTCCAACTCTTTGAAACCCCATGGACTGTAGCCTACTAGGCTCCTCCGTCCATGGGATTTTCCAGGCAAGAGTACTGGAGTGGGTTGTCATTGCCTTCTCCAGGGTATCTTCCTGACCCAGGGAACAAATCCAGGTCTCCCGTATTGTAGGCAGACACTTTTACCGTCTGAGCCTCCAGGGAAGTCGCAATAAGGACTCAAGACCCTCTGAAAATGGTAGAGACCCAGAGTACAAGTTATTAAGGTTTAAAGAAGAAATAGAAATTTTAGACCTGATTGGACTAAGGGATTTCTGTTTTGTGAACACAAAATTTTGGAAGACATGTTTGGTGTACTTGGTAATGTAATCATGAGTTTGGATATCAGAATCAATGGGTAAACCTGAGAATATATTGCTGTATTTATCTTTGGACATTGGAGTAAAAAATGAACTAAGTAAGTTATTGGAACTACCTTTCATTCAGCCCTTCTGATTTATCCCAGAAAAATAGATATATTTTTCATTTTCAAATCCTCATAGAAATTCATACCTCTTTAGTATGCCTTGTATTTTAATTCTGATCATGTCATATCACTCTCTTAGCTGGTGTGCTCTTTAAGCTAAAAACAGTTTATTACCTCACAGCACCTGGAACATTCATTTAAATCAAGTGCTAGGTAAGGATTGAAGTATTTCATAGATTGAATTTTAATTAAACTGGATGAAATAACATTTATAGGTAATGGAGTTACAGATCAGGCAATATTAATAGGGATTTGAGGAACTGAATTCATTTTGCCTTCATATAACAAAGTTATTGAATACTTACTACAAGTAAGACACTGAGATAAGAAATCAAAGATAAATAAGGCATAGTTCTTGTATGCAAAGTTCTATCAGGTTGTCAGAGAGAAAAACAAATGTTTCTAACTAATACACAATAAGAAGTGAAAAGTCATGTGGAAAAAGAGGGCCAGAGATGCATTCTTATGAAAATGCAGAGAGGAAGAATATGTTTGCCTATTTTCACCCCCTCCCATTAAAGAGACTTGCTTTATTTTAGACCAATTTAACTCATATTGAATGTATGCATATTGAGAAAGCCTAAATAAAATACTAGTCAGAAATTTTAGGAATTTTGTTTCAACAGAGTCAAGATGATAACCTTTTATATGGAGAATAGTTAGTGTTTCTTTCAGAAATCAAGTGGGAATGAATGGGAAGTGATGCCAAAATTTATTTATTACTTTTTCCTAACAATCAGAGGATAGCCTGTGAGGAGCTCTGGTTTCTAATCGTGTCTATGCCCATGACTGGATGGATGACCTGTTCATTGACTTACTCCCCTTTTATCATAGCCTCTACATCCATAAAATTAGATATTAGGACAGAAGATTTCCAAAGTCTACTCCAACTCTAAAAATGTCATGATTCTATTAATATCTTCTGTGGCTCTATGATTCTTATTATTTTTGATAAGATTTTTTATGTGATTTTTGTGATTGGAATGAGATTGCCAGGTTTCCCAAACTTCATCGATCCACACGCTAATTTCATGGATAGTATTTTAAGTAAAGCAATGCCAAATATTTTTCTTAAATTAAGACATTTTTATTTAAATAATGGAGAAGGAAATGACAAACCACTCCAGTATTTTTGCCTGGAAAATTCCATGGACCGACAGATTTAGCTTTATTCCCAAGTAATAATATCCATGATGCATACATTCTAGATATTCCTTACACTTTAATATACATGAAAATAAATACATAATCATTAAATTTGTCTTTTACACAACCAATAATATGCATATTTTACTTTAAGAAGCACTGCTATGCCATATTAAAAAAGACTTAACCAATGTCTTCGCCAGTTGACAATCAGTCATAAATGTTATCAGAATAGGTCAACCTCTTATATACTATCTATAAAAACTAAAAAAATATATGTTGCACTCAATCAGAATCTGCTAAATCCTGAGATTCAATCTTAAGTGGGTTTGTGCATTACCTGGAAAACAATTTGCAAAATAGATCTTTAAAGTTCAGAGTAAATTGGAGAAAAGGCTACATTACATTTGAACCTTAATAAATACTTAATAACCCATAAGACAAATAGCCATGAATTACTAGAATGATTTTAAGCATAGTGCTTCTGCATAGAGTCAACCTGCTCTCTTATTTTTCTCATTATAAAACAGGAGTTATAATATTGCAAAGTTTATTAGCTCTGTTGATTTGTGTATTTTCTAAAATAAGACATTTGAATAACAAGGAACCAGAACCATTAGGAAAATCTATTTCCTTTCTCTTTTTTCTCTTTATTTAGTCTCCTCTGCCCAAGACAGCTTAAATGTCTTTCTCATAGAGAGGGAAAAACAAGAAGACTCCTCTAACTCTGTCCTTTTTTATGGAGGTTGTTTATTTCTTGAATGGGTGTGTGTGTGTGTTTGTGTGTGTGTACAAGCTTAGGTCCTCAGGTGGAACCGTGGTTCCTGTGCTTTCGTCCTCGAAGCTGTTTTTCTGGAAGGGAATGGAGGCAGCTGTGTTTACAGCTCAAGTCTTGGCATACATTTACCAGAATCTATTATTCATATCATTCAGTATCAGGGAGAGATCTCAGGCCACCTGTCTATCTGACAAATTCACCCTTTTGTGAGCTTTCTGTTCATAGCAAATTATGTTCACATTGATGAATTGAGTTTTTATGAGCATTGCTAACTAACATTCTCACAGAAGGCCAGGGGCAAGAGCCTGCAAGTGTTTCTGGTCCACAAGTAAATGATAAAAAAAAAAGAACGAAAGAAAAAAAATGGTAGTGTTTAAAGACAATTTGCCATGGAGGGATAGTTAAATCATTTGGCAATGCTGTAATATTTATAATTCTAAGACTTTCCATAAATTATTGCAAATATTCTGCTTATAACAAACAAAAAGATGAGAAAAATCCACATATTACTTTTCCTGGTGGCACAGAATATTCTTTAAAAATTGTTTTACATTTTGACAGGTAACTATTGACCAGGGCAAAACACAGAGTACTTGAAGTATGCCCAGCATTAATAAATCCAGCAATTTTATACCATAATGTGGAAAACTTAGAGCAATTATAGCTTAAATTCCAGCTTCATATTTCCATAGATACAAAATGGATTTTTTTTAATCTCTAGAAACCCTATACTGGTTATGAAGCTAAGCCATGTGGCATGAGTTAAATAAATGAGAGCAATCTTTCACAAAAGACTAACAGAAATCCTTCTAAACAGTGGGTGGGGAAATACCCACTGTTCATGATAGAAATGAAGATTTCCCTCAGTTTGCATATAGAATTGGTTCTCTCAGTCTTCTGAGAGAAGTTCCTTGCATTTATTCTGACTCTTATTCTGCATTTCATTTAGAGCAGCTGAAAAAGGAGAGGATTTCACAAGACACATTCTGGTTTTACTGTATCTACATTTCATAGCTCTAATTCACAATCTTCTTAAAATGATAAACCTACCTAGGCAGATCCATTAGTCTGTCTGTATTGTTTTTAAAAAGCAAAAAAGCAGGAATTTTACAGGGTGGTGAGGAATATCATCAGTAAAAATCCATATTCTCGTGTTCTCGGTTCATTCCAGAGCTACAACCTTATCATTCTGAAAGTCAGATCATTATCCTCGATCAAGTACGACTTTATTCTCTTAAGTCTTAGTGCAAGTCAGTGGAAAATTCTAAAGCTCTTCACGGTAGCCTGCCAAAATGTGTCAGACACATCACCTTTCAAGGCAAAGATACCGTAGCACAAAGAACACTCGGCATTATCGCTGGAAAATGCACACCTTTCGGAGGAGCAAATGGGAAGGGTGGTCTGTTCAACACCATATGTGAGGGAGCTGCACCAGTCTCATTTCTTCCTCCAAATGTTACAAGCTGCTATCTCATTGTGGCGTGTGTGACTCTGCAATGAAATTGGTGACAGTTAAGTGTCTACCTGGTCCCAATGTCAGTTGGCCTGTTGACCACTCAGGCATCCTGCTCAATATCATACTATGGTTTAGTGGCCTCAGAGACGTGGAATGCCTAGGCTTTTATGTTAATTTAGTAGCATATGTGAAACTTTTGCAAACTTCCAAGTAGTTACCACTGCCCTCAGATTTTTGAGTAAAATGAGACAGGGTTTTCCATACTTAAAGTACAGAGGGAGGCAGAGGTCAGCAATTTTTAAAGATTTTTTTGACCTTTTCTTCTAGTCTAAATATATTACTGATAGATGCTTATGCCATATTAAAAATAAACTGTGGAGAGTCATAGCAATAAAATGGTGGGATCACAGGTGTGGTTGAAATTTTCTGTGGTAAGCATGGTGACTATTCATCCCAGATTCTGTACAGTAGTTCAGTTTTCAAATAGCCCATCCTTTTCCGCAAACATATGTTCCTATTTTACTTCAGAAAATATGGTAAATGCAGCTTTAAGGCAACAGGACAATTTTACCTGCAACAATTTTTCACTGTAAGACTGTGGAAATGAACATGGGCGAGAGAGACTGCAGGTTTTCATTGCTAAGTAACTGATTTGAGATAAAATGTGCATTCTTTGGTGGTGAAGCAGAGCAGGCAGCATTCTGCAGTTCAGTGCCATATTCATAGTGTCAGGCAGCTGAAGTCCCACCATTTTGCTCCCTGGAACAGCGACTGCATTTCAAGCATTGCTAGAAGGCTGAAAGTTGGCTGCAGCCGGCAGAGCATTGTTCTTTTTTTAACCCATGTGATAGGTATCTTCAACAGTGTCAAACAAATTTGTAGAGCTGGTGATTAGTTGCCCAAAGAGCATAATGTATGCATTATTAATTAAAGAAGGTAAGTTTGGCTAATTGTCATTTCTATACAGTAGCAGTGCACTAAGATACATTTTAACAATCTATAAATAATTGATAATTTTTTTTCTTTCATCTTCCTTCCTAGTTTGCATAAAACTAATGACTTGGTAAATGTTACTCACTTCAAAATATTCCACCACTTCTATGAAAATTAAAC